>NC_141676.1:72282068-82282068 GCF_028749965.1 Puma concolor
ACTAAGAGATAGTTGGACAGAACAAAGTCATATGTAAACATATGACTTAAAAATAAGGCCAGGGAGGTATATAGCGCAAAGTGCAGAAGGGGTGTAGCAGCTACATGTTATGAAAGATGTTTAATGCATTAATGATGCAGTACATGGCCCCGGGCAAAGACAATGAGAAACCCTCCAGATGGGCTTGATTAATAACTATGATGTCTGCTGAGCTATTGAGATCCCCAGGGTGCAAATCCTTTGGCATTTTCTTTTTTTTTTTTTTTAATGTTTATTTCTGAAACAGAGACAGAGCATGAGTGGGGGAGGGGCAGAGAGAGAGGGAGACCCAGAATCTGAAGCAGGCTCCAGGCTCCCAGCTGTCAGCACAGAGCCTGACGTGGGGCTTGAACTCACAAACTGTGAGATCATGACCTGAGCTGAAGTCAGTCGCTCAACCGACTGAACCACCCAGGCACCCCTCCTTTGCTATTTTCTAAATGCAAGTTTTCATTTCATGATAACATGATTGACAAACAGTGTATAAGTTGTATCAAATATGGGAAGGGCATCCAGCAAGCCCCAGATCTGGAAATGTCAAATGATAAAACATATATATAAATGTACAATGAGTGAGCATAAGCTGGAGCCACGGGCATAGACTAGGGAGGAACCATATGATTGCTTTCTTCTGAATTCTTCATTCAGAGAGTTTTCAGTGATTGACATCTACCCTAGATATGATCTTTAAAACAAAAAACAGAAAAAAGCTAAAGCAATAAATTTTAAAGCCGTCACAGGAACAATAAGACAATGATATTTAGTTGTTAATCAAAACAAATACATACTCATGTGAGACCTTATAGCTTCACATTTTTCAGGGAAGTTTTAATTATCACTCAATTTTTTAGCTAACAAACCCTGTGGGATAGTTTTACTACAAAATGGCCTATTTTCTAGGCACAAAATTTGATTACAACTATGCTTTTGTCTCTGAAGTTCATGAGAAATGCTATCTCTATACATGTAATAAAATAATATCTTCAAAAACATGAAGAAAAATACTGATGAACTTCTAGAGGACTTCTGAAGGTCTGAAGGGAAGAAATGGTGGCATTTGGTTCATTTGGGCTTCATAAACCATGCAAGATAATTCAGGTTGAAACAACGCACACTTACCACACACAAGCACACACAGACACGTATGCATGAACACCATGCATGACTAGAATTAATTACTTAAGAAATCTGAACAGTAACAAATTCAAAATGCCATAAATAGGGGGTAACTCTCCATTTGCTTTTGTTCTTAAAGACAAAAATAACAAAAGGAAACATCTACCTAATTTTTTAAAATCTGAATTCTCCTCCTGTCTCTTCTCTCCTGCTGTACTTTGTCCATTTGGAGCTATCTGGTGAGTATCTGAGACATCATGGGGCCTGTATCAGGACAGGAGCTATATTGAGATATGTGGAATGTCAAAAATGAAGTTATGATGCTAGAAGCAGGAAAGAATTACACATAGTATCAAACCAAAGGTTTCCAGAGACAGATATTAAAGCTATGTCTGAAATTAAGAGTCAGGGCCAGGTTGAAGAAAACCAACACTACTGAGCTGGAATCACAGGACGGTAGGAGGAAGAGTCATTGGCACCACCTAGAAAACTGTCCTACAGAGTTGCTATGTTTCAAATATTGCATTTATGAATGTGAGGTGTATGGCTTAAAGCTGTACTTGTAACTTTACTGACTTGTGGTAAGAAACATTTTATATTATGTCCAGTGTGTGTGTGTGTGTGTGTGTGTGTGTGTATTTAGAACAAAAAGTCATGAAGCACACTTATTTTTAATGAATTTAATGTACTTTGACATTTCTACACTATTGTTTTATATACTTTTTGGTTTATTTAAAAATTCACTTTTTGGGACACCTGGGTGGCTCAATTGGTTAAGCATCCGACTTCGGCTCAGGTCATGATCTCACAGTTTGTGAGTTTGAGCCCCACATCAGGCTCTGTGTTGACAGCTCTGAGCCTGGAGCCTGCTTCAGATTCTGTGTCTCCCTTTCTCTCTGCCCCTCCCCTGTGTTCTCTCTCTCTCTCTCTCTCTCTCTCTCTCTCTCTCTCTCTCAAAAATAAATAAATATTTAAAAACTTTTTTTTAATTCACTTTCTGTTCACTGAGTTGTTTTTACAACCCACTAATGGACCTCACCTAGCATATCCACTGGGTAGGAGAAATAACAGCAAATTGGATATTCAAATAGGACAAAGAAATGTGGTTTTCTAGAGGGAAAGGAGTAAATACAGTAGGTGAAGAATACAGTATTTTTATATTCTTTTAGAATATATCTAAAATTAGCCTTAGGGATTTTCTAGTTATAGACCTTGATTTGATAAATAAAATGTCACCAAATAAGGTCACTTGTCCAGTGTCCAGTAAGTGGCAGAGCTGTATTTAAAACTCAAATTGACTATCTCCTGAACTCTTTCCATTATAGGAAATATATTTGCCCAAGAAGTATCATAGAGAAGGAAGCATGCATTGGAATGACACTTACAAGACCCCAGAATTCCAAGTTAAAGCATATTATACTTAATCTTGTTGGTAACAGCAAATTATTAAACAATTATTATAAGGAAAATCAAATGAAAAATTTTGTGTTTATAAAATGCATATGGCAAATTTAGTTAATTACAGCATTCCAGGAACAAAATACTTTGATATTTCTACACTGTTAACCTGGGTTACATTGACTGACAGAAGGAGAATGTAAAGAGAAACAAAGATGACAAAGCATCATGAAGAAAGATTTGGCAAGACTTGGTAGGTAATGATGTATGAAGGGTGAGGAAGAGAGCAGAATTAAGTATGTCAAGTCTTAAAGAGAGGGATGAGAGTGGTATCTCTGACATTATAGTTGGAATCAGGAAAAGAAAAATGTTATTTTAATAAAGAGATATTTGGTTAGGTTTTAGATGTGCAGATTTGGGGATGATGATACAAACCTAATGTATTTGTCCTTTGAATGGCTTTCTTTAGGTATAACTGATATATAACTGATAACCATACTTTTTAGTGTATATAATTTGATGAGTTTGGTCTTATGCAAAACCAGTGATCAAAATAACAGATATGTCAATACCTCCCAGAATTTCCTTTTGACTATTTATTTTTTGGTTTTGTTTGTTTGTTTATTGTGATAAGAACACAAAATACAACATACCTTCTTAACAGATGTTATACAGATATCTAGAATGTATTCATTTAGCAGAACTGAAACTTTAGACCCATTGAACAACCCCTCATTTCCCCCACCACCCCTTTGCCCATGGCAACCACTATTACACTCTTTTATTCCATGAGTTTGGCTCTTTTAAATACCTCACATAAGTGGAATTATAAAGTATTTGTCCTTCTGTGACTTAGCATTCTGTCCTCTAGATTCATCCATGTTGTCATAATATATGTATCTTATAAGTGAAAGCTATAAATAGGAAAGCAGCTGGTGATGAACACTTGGGAGGCATCAAAATGGGTAAGATCACTCTGAGAATAAATGTTTTAAAAGAGGCCAAGCACACAAGCTGAACCAGGGCAAATACCTGCAATCACAGGCCAGAGACAAGACCCATCTAATCAGAGAAGAAGGAATTCAGATTATTTAGTTACCATTTTCTGAGCAGCTAATATATTCCAGAGACTATTCTAGCATCAAAAAATAATGAAAGATGAATATAGTCAATGGTATTACAATATGCTTGCCAAGCTATAATGAGTTACCTTATCCCCCTATCATGGTAGTGTTAGGGATGAAGAAATAAGATGTAAGAAGCCAGGATCCTAATAACTGCCAGGCAGTATTAAGAAAGCAACACCCTCATTAGTGAAAACCTTGTGCGGAGTCTAAATTTCTACTCTCTCCTGGCAATACTGAGGGACCATGACCCTCCTTGATAGGTTGGCACCAGAGAGGCCTCCCAGACAGTCAGAACTTCCAACACTATGGAGTGGTAATGAAAGTACTGCCTCCACCTCCAGTGATGTCAGTGGGAGGCCTTATTTGGACCTGTAAGTCCTAATCTTGCCCAGCAGTAACAAAAAGCACTCGCACCTTGGGTATCAACGGAGACCAAATGGGGAACTTGGAGTTCTGCCCTACCTGACAGTAACAAGTAATACCCCATCTTTTCCCTGCTAGAGCAATGTCAAAGTAAACTAGTTAAAACAGAAGATCTCAATAAGATCTAAATTGTCATAATGCCCCAAATATTCAGGTTTCAACAGAAAATCACTGACACACTCATCCCATGAAACAGGAAGATCTCAGATTAAAGGAAAAAAGACAATCAGTAGATGCAGGAACAACATGACTGAGATATTAACATATATTTTAAAGTAGTCATCTGAAAGAGGGTCAGAAGGAGGGAAGATACGTAAAATGAGTGAAGAAGCATGGGAGATACAACATGTTATGGAATGAATAAGTCACGAAGTAGAAGGCACAGCATAAGGAATATAGTCAATGATATCCCAACAGTGATGTGTGGGTGTAGATGGTAGCTACACTTGTGGTGAACACAGCATAATAGATAAACTTGGATCATCATGATATACATAGATAAAATGTATGATATATCATAGATAAAATAGATCATCATGGTATACACCTGAAACTAAAATATCATTGTATGTCAACTATATTCAAATAAAAAAAATTGTAAAAAATAGTTATCTTAAAATGTTTCGATATTATGAAAATCAGTTAAAATAATGAAAAAATAGGAGTCTCATCAAAGAAATGAAAGATATAAAGATCTAAATGAAAATGTAAAAATCTACTAACCAAAAAAAAAAAAAAATACAGTAACTGAAAAACAAAGCATAACAAAAAACCCTTAATGGATGGGCTCATCAACAGAATGCAGGGGGCAGAAGAATCAGTGAAAAAAAAAAAATAGAAATCACTGAATCTAAATAAGAGAAAATGGATTAAAAAAGAAAAGAGCCTCAGGGACCTCAGAGACTATAACAAAAAACGTAACTATCATGTCATTGGAGTCCTGGAAAGAGAAAAGAAAGAAGATAGAGCAGAAAAGGTATTGAAACAAATAATGGTTGAAAACTTCCTAAATTTGGTAAGAGACATAAGCCTACAGATTCAAGAAGTTGGGAAAACTCCAAACATTATAAACCCAATAAAATCCACACCAAAACACATTATAGTTAAACTTCTGAAAAGTAAAGACAAAAACTCTTAAAAGCAATTAGACAGTAAGGGCACCTTGCCTTTGAAGAAAAAAAGAATTGAATTGGCAGGAAATTTCTTATCAGAAACCAACGAGGACAGAAAGAAGTAACAAAATATTTTTCAAAGGCTGCAAGAAAAGAACACTGAACTGAAAACCTATATTCAGCAAAAACATTCTTCAGAAATGAAGGGGCAATAAGACATTTTCAAATGAAGTAAAACAAGGAAAATGTAGTATCAAAAATCTACATCAAAAAACCATTTAGAGTACGTTCTCTAAACAGAAAGAAACAGTAAAAGAAGGAATCCTGGAACATCAGAAAGGAAGAAATAAGAGTAGAAAAAATGAAACATGAGTAAATGAATTACATTTCTCTTCTCTACAGTTTCCTAAATTATGTATGACAGTTGAAGAAAATTTATAACACTATCTGATATGGTTCTAAATGAATGTAAGAGAAATATTTAAGGTAATTACAATCAGGGAATGGGAAAAGCATATGAATATAGGTACATTTTCTGCACTTCACTTGAACTTAAAAAATAACATCATAGACTGTGATATACTATGTGTATCTAATGTAATGCCTAGAACAACCACTATAAAAGCTATTCAAACAGATGCATTCGAAAACACTATAAATACATCAAAATTAACTTTCAGAGTATTCAAGTAATCCAATAGGAAGGTAGAAAAAAAGCCCAGAGAAACCAAAACCAGAACATTATCAGAAATCAAAAATAAAATGGAAACTTTAACCATAACATAGCAATGTTACACTGAAATGATCTAAATACACCAACTAAAAGAGATTGACAGAGTAGATTAAAATAATATAACCCATGATATACTGTCCATAAGAAACTCTAAATATAATGACATAGGCAGGTTATAGGTTAAAAAAAAATAATGGGGAAGATGCATTATGCAAACCATAATCAACAACAACAACAACAAAACAGTAGTGGCTCTATTAATGTCAGATGAAGCAGACTTCAAAGCAAAGAAAATTACCAGAAATAGAGCAGGACATTATATGCAATGATTAAAAAGGCAATCCAATGGGGCGCCTGGGTGGCGCAGTCGGTTAAGCGTCCGACTTCAGCCAGGTCACGATCTCGCGGTCCGTGAGTTCGAGCCCCGCGTCGGGCTCTGGGCTGATGGCTCAGAGCCTGGAGCCTGTTTCCGATTCTGTGTCTCCCTCTCTCTCTGCCCCTCCCCCGTTCATGCTCGGTCTCTCTCTGTCCCAAAAATAAATAAACGTTGAAAAAAAAAATTTAAAAAGGCAATCCAATCATAAGTATGTATGTGACAAACAATAAAGCTGCTAATTTTGTGAAGAAAGAACTGACAGAATTGAGAGGAGAAATTAACAAATCCACAATTTCAGTGAGAGACTTCAACACCCTTCTCAACATTTTATAGGATAACCAGGCAGAAAAGCAGTAAGGATCCAGAACCGTTCAACCTCATCAAGAACATTTATAGAACATTCCACTCAACAACAGCAGAATAAACTTTTCTTTTTTCAGTGCCTTTGGAAAATATACGAAGATAGACCTTATTCTTTTTTTTTTCTTTTTTTTTTTTATTTATTTATTTTTGGGACAGAGAGAGACAGAGCATGAACGGGGAAGGAGCAGAGAGAGAGGGAGACACAGAATTGGAAACAGGCTCCAGGCTCTGAGCCATCAGCCCAGAGCCGGACGTGGGGCTCGAACCCACGGACCGCGAGATCGTGACCTGGCTGAAGTCGGACGCTTAACCGACTGCGCCACCCAGGCGCCCCTTTATTCTTAAAACAAGGCTCCACAAAACAAGGCTCCACAAATTTAAAGGATTTGAAATCATAAACAGTGTACTGTGTGACTACAATGGAATTAAGATAGAATCACTAAAAGAAAGATAACAGTGCCTTTGGAACATATACCAAGATAGACCTTATTCTTAAAACAAGGCTCCATAAAACAAGGCTCCACAAATTTAAAAGATTTGAAGTCATAAACAGTGTACTGTGTGACTACAATGGAATTAAGATAGAATCACTAATACAAAGATAACAGGAAACTCTCCAAATACTTAGACATTAAACAATATACATCTTAATGATCCATGGTCAAAGGGGAAGTCTCAAGAAAATTTTAAAAAATATATGAAACTGAATTGAATTGAAAATATAACATATCAAAATTTGTGTAACACAACTAAACACAGCTGAGAAATTTATAGCACTTAAATGTTTTTGCATGAGTAAAACAGAGAAGTCTCAAATCAATAAAAATAAGACTAAAAATAAATGTAAAATAAATCCACCTTAAGAATAAAAACAAGTGCAAACTAAACCCAAAGCAAGCAGAAGGAAAAAATAATAATAAAGATAGTAACAGAAATCAATGAAATTGAAAATAGAAAATCAAGGAAATCAATGCAACAAAGAACAAGATCTTTTTTAAAAATTGACAAAATTGACCAACCTTTAAGAAAACTGAAAGAAAAGAGAGGTGACACAAATTATCACTATCACAAGTGAAATGTGGGATATCAACACAGGCTCTCAAAACATCAAAAGGATAATAAGTGAATACTATGAACAACCTTACAAACATAAATTTAACAACTTGGATGAAATGAATCAATTCCTTGAAAAGCACAACCACAACTTACCCATTAGAAACAGATAATTTGAATTTTAATGCCTGTAACTATTAAAGATATTAAACTCATAATTTAAAATTCTGGAAAAATAAAAACAACTCCAGCTCTGGATGGTGTCACTGGAGAAGTCTACCAAATATTTACAGAATAATAAGACATATTCTGCACAATCTCTTCCAGAAAAAAGGAGGTAACACTTCTCAATTTGCTTTATGAAGCTAATATACCTGTGATACTCAAACCAGAGAAAGTATTCCCCTGATATCAAAACTAGTACAAAAAAAAGAAAGAAAAAGAAACACACTAAAGACAAATATTCCCCCTGAATATACGCACAAAATATTTTAACAAAATATTAGCATACAGAATTCAGCAATATATAGAAGGAATTATATGCCAAGACCAAAGCGGTATTTATTACAGGGGTGCAAGGCTGGTACAATATTTGAAAATCATCACTGTAACACACCATATGTACTCATGTGATCTTATCAATCAATGTAGAAAAATCATTTGGCAAAATTCAACATCAATTCATTAAAAAGAAAAAAAAACCCTCTCTGGAATACAGAAACACAGTGGAACTTCCTTATCTTGATAAAGAACATCTGCAAAAATTAACAGCTAAAGTCAAACTTAATTGTGAAAGAATGAATGCTTTCTTCTAAGTTTGAGAACAAATCAAAGATGCCTGATCTTCCCATTTTTATTCAAAACAGAGCTATATGTTCTAACCAGTGCAATAGGCAATAAAAGGTATAAAGATGTAAAAAAAAAAAAAAAAGGGGGGGGGAATAAAGCTATCCCTATTTGTGGAGGATATTTTTGTCTAAACAGAAAAATCTCAAGAAACCTACAAAACAACTCCTAACCTAGAAAGTGAGTTTAGCAAGGCTGGAGAATATGAGACAAGCATATAAAAATTAATTGTATTTCTATATATGAGCAATAAACATGTGGATACAAAAAGTAGAAACTCTATGTACCATGTACCATCATTCAAGAAAATGAAATATTTAGGTATAAATCTAACAAAACATGTACAGCTTTTTTTGTAGATATAAACTGAGATAGTTCTAAAATTTTTATCAGGGCACCAGGGTGGCTCTGTCAGTTAAGCATCTGACTTCCACTCAGGTAATGATGTCACAAGTCTGTGAGTTTGAGCCCTTCATCGGGCTCCCTGCTGTTAGCACAGAGCCCACTTCAGATCCTCTGTCCTCCTCTCTCTCTCTCCCCTCCCCTCCTCATTTCTCTGTCTCTCAAAATAAATGAATAAACTTTAAAAATAAATAAGTAAAATAAAAGTTTTATTGAAAGGTAAAGGAACTAGAAAAACTAAAACAATTTTGGAGGAAAAAAATAAGGTCGGTCTACTTGGTTTCAAGATCTAGTAGATCGTTACAGTAACCTACAATATCTGATGCTGGGGGAAGGATAGATGCATAAATTAATAGAAAAGAACAGAGAACTCAAAAATAAACCCATACAAATATGCAAATATGCCAAGTGATTTTTGAGAAAGGAGTAAAGTAATTCAATGGAGAAAACAGAGCCTTTTCAACAAATGATGCAGATGTAAGGCACCATGCATAGGCCAAAAAAAGAACTTCCATCTAAACCTCATACCTTATACAAAAAATACTACTACTACTAATAATAATAATAATTCAAAATGGATCATAGACTTTATAAAATTATAAAAGTTTTAGGAGAATATAGGAAGCAGTATTCATAACTTAGGGCCAGGCAAACAGTTCTCAAAATTGACATGGAAAGCAGGATTTATAAAAGGAAACTATGATAAATGGGACTTCATCAAAATTAAAAACTGTGTTCAGCACAGGACCATAACAAGCAGGTTAAAATGAAACAAAACAAGCTGCAGCGTGGGAGAAAATATTTGTAAACCAAATAAGCAACAAAGGAATACTGTCTAGAATATATAAATAATGCTCAAAATTCAACAGTAAAAATGAATACATGGACAAATACCCAAATAGTCCAATTAGAATATGGGCAAAAGTCTTGGTCAGACATTTCACTGAAGAAGATATACTGATGACAGATAAGCATATGAAACTGTGTTCAAAAATCAATAACCATCAGGGTAATGCAAAAGAAATAAAGAGACATCACTACCCACTCTACAGGGTGGCTAAAAATGTTAAGAAATGAATGGCACCACCAATTATTCATATATCAGCAGTAGAAATGTGAAATGACACAGCCACTCTAGAAAATAGTTTGGAGGTTTCTTGGGGGAAAACATAAATTAAACAAGCTTTCTACTACATTACAACCCAGCAATTGCACTGCCGGGTATTTATCCTGGAGAAATGAAAACTTATGTTCACACACAAAAATACTGTACTGAAATGTTTATGGCAGCTTTATTAGTTGTAGCCAAAACCAGGAATCAGATCAGATATCCTTCAGTGGGTGAATGGGTAAACAGATTGTGGTATATCTATACCACAGACACCGCCTATCAATAAAAAGGAGCAAGCCATTGATTAATATATCCAACAATCTATACAAATCTCCAGAGAGACTTATGCTAAAAAGGAAAGCCAATCCCAAAGTGTCACATACTATATAGTTGCATTTACATAACATTTTTGAAATAACAAAAATGGAGATCAGTGGTTGCCAGGAGTGAGGGGTGTGGAAATGGGAAGGGTAGAGGCTGCTGCTATAAAAAGGAAGCATAAGAGGGGCACCTGGGTAGCTCAGTTGGTTTAGCACCCAACTCCAGCTCAAGTCATGATCTCTGGTTCATGTGTTCAAGCCCCGTGTAGGGTTCTGTGCTGACAGCTCAGAGCCAGGAGCCTGCTTCAGATTCTGTGTCTCCCTCTCTCTCTGCCCCTCCCCCACCGTGCACCCTCTCTACCTCTCCCCCTCTCCCTCCCTCTCTCTCTCTTCAAAAATAAATAAATATTAAATATATAAAGAAAAAAAAGGAAGCATGAGGGATCCCTGTAGTGGTGGAGCTGGTCCATGTCTTGACTGTACTAATGTCACTATCTGGGGCATGATTTGTACTGCATTTTTGCAAAACATCATTGGAGGAAACTGTATAGGGTGTGTGAGGTCTCTCTGTATGTTTCTTAACAACTGCATGTCAATCTGTAATTATCTTAAAATTGAAAGCTTATTTTTAAAATCCCTAAATCAGCATCCTGCTTTATTAAAAATAAATCAAAGACTTTAAATAACATCACATTAATCATAATAAAGCCAACAAAAACAAAACACATATATTTTTAGGCAGACTGTCATTACTAAAAGAAAAATTCTAAATCCTATTTTTTTCTTAATGCTCTCGCTTCAGGGTGATTTCTACTTATATTGAAATAAGAAGCACCTATATTTCTTGGAACTGTGAGTTGTCTTCTTCCCCAAGAGAGTTCTGGAAAGATGGTGATAACATTTTAAAAGGCATGTGGGCATAAAGGAAGTGCTTGGAGCACATGTTGTCTTCTAAACCTCTTGGCTTAAATGCACTGGCTTCTATTTCAAATTTATCTATTTTCAGCTTGCTTTCATAACTGTATTTAGGTTAAGAAGGATGTTAAGTGCCAAATCTGGAAGACAATTAAGATTTCCAAAAGATTATACTTTAAATAAAATCATAACAAGGAACAGAAGAATTTTATTAAAATGTGTAACTTATTTGCATCAGGGAAAGAGTTGGTGGATATATTTAGCAAACCGGATATGCATGATCTTGCCATTCAAGAACATTAGAAAAATCCTGTTTTGGAGCCCTCATTTCCTAAAAAAAATACTCAAAAATGAGAAGCTGCTAATGCTCATAACTGGATTTGTTGACCCTGATTCCCAAATAAAGACAGGCTTCTTTTGCAATCAATCCTGGTAGACTTACCCCTTGGCAATCTGTCGTTCCAGTTCATGAGCTCCTTTATTCACCAAATACATGATGGGTGTATTTGGTGAATATATTATCCAAACATATTCTTTGCAACAAGAGCAACCTTTGTTTTGCATGTGTGCAGCACCAATAAAATATACAGAACCAATGGAAATTAGTATTTAATAAAATCAATTGTACATTTTACAATCAATGCACTCTCTTGTATTTTTGTTTCTGTATTTTAGCATAAAACAGATAACACCACTCTTCTGTTTAAAACTCTTCAAAGACTTCCCATCTCTGTCAAGCATTCTGCACTTTTCCCACTGCTCAAAATGCTTTTCCCCTAGACAGCCACATCCCCCCCTCCCTGGACTCCCTGGAATTATTCTCAAAAGTCCCCTCCCCAGACATGTTTGTCCTGGGAATCTTACTTAACATCCCATCTAGCCTATCCCACACTCACATCCTGTAGGCTTCATTGATTGTTTGTTTTTACAGCCCATCTTCACCAGTAGAATATAATCTAAAGAGCAGGAATTTGTACCTGTTACTGTTCACTGCGCTACTTACAGCACTTTTCTCATGACAAGGCACAGATTATGTGCTTGAACAGTTATGCTGAATAAATGGAAGAACTTATGTTTTTCTTGCCTTGCCATGTTTCCACAAACATTTGTTTAGTATTTATGAGGTTGATGGCATCATGCTAGCACTGGAAGCAACTACAGGCTAGACACCGTCTCTGCTCTCACAGGTTCCACCGTGGATGGAAAGGATGAAGCGAGAGAAGGGTATTGAAAACAGACAACATAGTGCTTTAGGCTCAATAACCCACTACAGGACCAGGCTGCATCTTGCTAAAATGATACACAAACAGACCACAACATAGCCCTTAAAATCTTTACCCTTAGGGATCTGCCTAATGAGGGCAGAGTATAAAGAGAGACAGACAGGGGTTGGTTGAGGAAAAAAATAAAATAATACAGTGTTATGTGCATTAGGTTGAATCAAATAATGGGAATTCTCAGTGCATGGAGGAAGGACTGTCTAGATGGCATGGAAGGCTCTAAGAGCAACACTTGAACTAGGTCTTAAAGGATTAATGACTGATTTTTAATAGTGCTCTGCAAATCAGAAAGCTAGAATGAACTGCAAAGGGGAACACACTATCTTGAACATCTAAACAACTTGTTATTTGAATGGATCCATCAGGGCAGCCATGTAGCATAAGGCTAAGTGGTGCATTAGCATCAAAATCTATGTGAAAGCCTCCCTCCCACCTTCTACTGGATTAGTTCAGTACACAGCCTATGCAGCTGACCATGTGGCCCTAATTCTGACAAAGTAATACTATTTTCCATGCTTAAATGTTTTATAATTTAAGAAACATATTCACATTTGTTATCTCATTAAAATCTTATGGGTAGTGGATACCCCTGTCTCTATTTTTTTTTAAAGATTAGGAAATTAGGTTTAAGAGACTTATTTTCACCCACTCCCAAAGTTATGCAGCTAGATAATGACCAATGTGGAAATACTGCCCAAATTTTCTGATATCAAGTCATCATGCACAGGTGTCTGTTCAATTGCTACCACCTTTACTAGGTAGTACATTCACTGAAGAAAGGAGCCACATCCCCATGACCACAATAGTCCTTAGGACATTATACACAGTTCATTCATTATTAGAGCAGGGAAAGCAAAATGCGTTGGGTTTCAGGGGCCTTGGTGGATCTCTCGGTAAGAAAATTAAGGTCACTCCTGATTTTTCTCCATTTTTTCCATGAAATAAGAAGAAAGGTCATTATTGAATGTAAAGAGCCAGGTAAATTTTACAGATTTTATAAGAGAGGAACAGGTGTGAAATAGTAATTTAGGGCACTAGGAGGGTGAATGGACTAATAAAATGTGCTTGTAGGATTGACAGGCAGTAAATTGGGGCCACCTAGCATTTATGATAATACATTAAAGTAAAACCAGTCAGTATCACTGTGTGTTTTCTCCAGCCCTGTTGAGTGGTTCAAGTGCAGGTATAAAAAAAGAGAAAGTGGGCTAAGGCGAGGCTGCAGCTGTACCAGTCAAGGATGATGACAGGAACTATGTACAAGAGAAAATAAAGCTATGCCAATGAGGGAGTATAAAGTTGAACTTGAAATATAAGCTTAATGCGGGGCGCCTGGGTGGCTCAGTCGGTTAAGTGCCCGACTTCGGCTCAGGTCATGATCTCGCGGTCCGTGAGTTCGAGCCCCGCGTCGGGCTCTGTGCTGACAGCTCAGAGCCTGGAGCCTGTTTCAGGTTCTGTGTCTCCCTCTCTCTCTGACCCTCCCCCGTTCATGCTCTGTCTCTCCCTGTCTCAAAAATGAATAAACGTTAAAAAAATTAAAAAAAAAAAAGAAACATAAGCTGAATGAAATGGTCATGAGGACTTGAGAAGGATAATGGAGATTTAAAAAGTAATAAGGTCAATGGGTTTTAGGTCTTCATGGAATCAAAAGTTACTGGAGTTGAAGATAGTGGAAGAATGCAATTAGAAAGAAGGCAACAGAGTTCCTAGAAAATTAATAGGTGCTAAATACTATATATTTTTTTATGAATGAATATACTACAACTTTCTCCTAAATGTCAAAAGTTAGCTCAAATGATCTCTTATAACCCTCTACGTTGAATTCCAGAAGATTTACATTTAAATTTGTTTTTAATGTTTATTTATTTTGAGAAAAAGAGAGATAGCTTAAGCATGGGAGGGGAAGAGAGAGGGAGAGGGAGAGGGAGAGGGAGAGGGAGAGGGAGAGGGAGAGGGAGAGAGAGAGAGAGAGAGAGAATCCCAAGCTAAGCTTGAAGCCTTATGGGGCTGGATCTCACACAAGGGTGAGATCATAACCTGAGCCAAAATCAAGTGTTGGATACTCAGCCAACTGAGCCACTCAGGCATCCCTATGTTTAGATTTCTAAGGTAAGTTTCTGATTTATTCAGCAAGAAAATATTGTTTGCAATATTTTGACATCATATTATTTTACCAGTAATAGGTTTGAAATTCTAAGAAGCCTGAAACAGTCTCTAATACTGACACTTACATGCTGCAATTTAAAATTGGGCTTCTCACATTATTTTGCATTTACACTTTTGATTGTCTCAGTTAAAGATATTCTATATTTGGATGGGGGGGCTGTCTTCTTTTTCCACTTTAGTAACCATGGTTGGGGGCCATTGGTGAGGACAGAATAAAGACGTACTATGTAAGAGAAGCTCATAGGATTTGGGGATATCTAACCTGAAACAAAAAGGAAAAATACAGCAGTCCAAAGATAATGAAGGGAAGCCTCTGAAGACAAGGTCTTAATGATTAAGAGTTTAGGCGCTAGTATCATTTAGACCTTGGTTTGAAATTAACCTGTGGGACTTGAGTAAGTTACCTTTATGTTTATAAGACCCATTTTTTGTCTTCTATAAAGCATGGTCAAGCACGCTGTTTTTAAGGTTTTAAAAAGCACGCTGGTTTTAAGGTTGGTGAGAAAAGGAAGTTGATTACATGAACTATAAGGTCCACCCCAAATCTACAATTTTTTGATCGCACATCCAATGGGGAAATATTCATGTTTTTGAGACTAGAAGCCCCTTCTCTTCTACAGAAAACATGCCTTTCAAACAGAGATCTGCTTGGTTCCTCAGATCCACTTAGAGAGCTATGAAGCCCAGGGAGATAATATATGGGTTACATGCAATGGAGAACTCAATGATTTTACCTCCAACACTGGAACCCAGTCTGGGAGACCCAGCTACTTCTGGGCTTAGGACACTACTGCCAACTCTGGACGAGTTCATGTTCTGGAAGCAGGGCCAACATTTAGCAAAGCTCTTACTTAGGTGAGTCTATCTTTAGATTGATGCTGACAAGTAAGGTTCCACAACTGGTTGTTAAAATATTTTACCATGGTTTATAGCTTTTAATGTATTTTAAAAGGAATAGATTTGAAACAGTTGTTTCCTAAACTTGTTGAAAGATTTCTCATCATTTCAGCAAAACTTGAATGCATGTCATTGTACACTAACAGTAGAGCATACATGCTCTAGGTTGGAAAGAGCAGAAATCACAGAAGCCAGAAAGAATCACCTGTTTCTGTCAGGTTTGTTTGATGTAGGGAAGGTATGTAATTTTTTAAGGAAAGTCATGTTATTTCCCACTGGGGCACCTGGGTGGCTGAATCAGTTGAGTCCCACTTCAGCTCAGGTCATGATCTGGTGGTTTGTGAGTTTGAGCCCTGCATCAGGCTCTCTGCTGTCAGTGCAGAGCCTACTTCAGATCCACTGTCTCCCTTTCTCTCTCTCTGCCTCTCTCTCTCTCTCTCTCTCTAAAAAAATAAGTAAACATTAAAAAAAATGTTATCTCCCATCTAGCACTGGAGAGCTAAAAAAAGACCAAACAAATGTAATAGGGATGGACGCATTGCAATCTAGGTCAAAGATCTTTGATTTTTTTTAAATGTTTTTATTTATTTTTGAGAGAGAGAGAAAGAGAGACAGAGCACAAACAGGGGAGGGCACAGAGAGGGAGACACAGAATCTGAAGCAGGCTCCAAGCTCTCAGCTGTCAGCACAGAGCCCGACGCAGGGCTCGAACTCATGAACCATGAGATCATGACCTGAGCCAAAGTCAAACACCTAACCGACTGAGCCAGCCAAGCACCCCTAAGTCAAAGATCTTTGAATTCGGAATGATTTAAGTTTGAATTGTGGAGCTGGTGATCTTAGATAAGTTACTCAGTTTCCTCATCTGTTATTATGGACACAATAACATCTATTTTAGAAAGACTTCATAAGCATAAAATATGATAATGTAGTATCTAGCTTAGTGGCTGACACTTAGAAAGTAGTCAATAATTTACTGTCAAGAGATATCTTCAGTGGCCCTTTGCTAGGAATGCTAGCAAAGGGGTGTTTGAGTTACTTGGTCTAGGTGATAATCTTAAGCATTCCTTTTATTTAAAATTTTTCCTTACCTACGATACATTTGACATTTTGCTAGGCATTAGGACTATAAAAGTCCTATTCCCTGTCTTTAGGAGCTTACAAGTTATTAGAGAAAGAAATAAGGAAATAGCAGGAAAACACAATGTGCTATGAAATCATAAGGGGACAGGTACTGACAGGGACTGGAAGCCAGAAGTAGCATTGGTTGGAGAAGACTTACAGGGATTTTTTAAATGGAAGGACATTACAAGTTGAAGAAACAGAATTATAGAAAAGTGAGACATGGCAGAATATGGAAAAAAAGCAGCCTAGTTGAAATAAAATACAATTTACAATTCAGACTCCTGGATTCTGTGGTCTATGTCACGTGTTCCTATGGGACTAAGAAAATTTACATAACTCCTTTAAGCCTCAACTGACTGATCTGTAAAGTGGACTTTTAAGCCTACTTCATAACATTGTTGTGAGGCTTAAATAAAATAAGTTTTACTGCAGAAATATATGTATTTCTTTTTACCCCCAACATTTCCATACTAGCATAAGTATAAGCAGACATCCTCTCTCAGACCCCTGCTTCTAACCTATTCTCTGCTTCTAACCATGAAGGCTGAGGGACCTTTTCAAAATTAACACCAGGTAAAAGCACACTAATGTTTAAAAGCCCCAAATGATTTCCATTGCCTTCTAAACCAAATAATTAATTAAAGGTTATGTGGTCTTGCATGATTTGTCCCCTGTTTCACTAAAGTCACTTTCATGACTCACCTTCCCCCATGCTCTTTGCTCCTGCCACTCTGGCCCTCTTCCAGTTCACACATGTCTATGCCCCCTCCTACACTTTGTATTTTACATACTGCCTCTACCTAGGACCCCTGTGTCTCCCACTTTGCTTATATAATTTCTAGTCATTCTCCACGTCTTATGTCAAGTGCAGCTTCCCCATTCTTCCTGATTAGGTCACATGCCCCTACCATACTTGCTCTCTTTCTTTTGTAGCTCTCAACAAAAATGAAACTTTACATTCACTTGGGTGAGAATGGGCATTCCTCTCAGCTCCATGACTGCTACTCCAGGAAAGCCTGGAATGTATCTGTTGTTGCTTGACCTATAAGATTAGTGTTCTTTGCTTGGCAATGGATCTCTACACTAAGTATAATGCCAAGTATATGGCAGGTATTCAGGAAGTATGTTTTTGAATGGATGGTTAAATAAAAACTCCAATTCAGTGACTGATCATATTGTCTGTAATCAATGGGAGTGGTTTTTGTTACTGTTGTTGTTCTCCATTATTTCATGTTTAGGGTATTTATAAATCAGGTATAGATGTAAGTCAATGAGAGAGAAAAAATAATGCTCGGGAAGTAGGAAGGGAACAGATAATGGAGGGTCTTGTATATCTTCCTAAATACTATGGGTTTTATCCAGAAGCACTTAAGGAGTTAAAACAGAGGAGCATCATGAACAGGTTGATGTTTAAGAAACTTCTGATTACAGGGGGGCCTGGGTGGCTCAGTCGGTTAAGCGTCTGACTTAGGCTCAGGTCATGATCTTGCAATTCATGAGTTCAAGCTCCACAACAGGCTCTGTGCTCACAGCTGAGAGCCTGGAGCCTGCTTCAGATTCTGTGTCTCCCTCTCTCTCTTCCCCTTTCTCGCTCATGCCCTGTCTCCCTCTCTCAAGAATAAATAAACATTTAAAAAATAAAAAAAATAAAAAGGAGTCTGTAAAATAATAGTATTGCATAAAGGAGAAAAAATTTCTTTGGACCAAAATTTGTTCACTGAAATCTTATGTTGCAAAAAAGAGCTTTATCAAGTGCCTACATGTAAACTGTAGGATACAGAATATTTACTACCTAAACTACTGACTTTGCTAACAAAAGTTAAGAGTCATGGTTAACTGGATAATTAAGCAAATATTCCAAATAAAATTAAATTTGACTATGCTCAGAACACTATCACAAGTAATGCATTTTCTCTGTTGTTATTTCTCTCCATTATACATAAACACACAAGGCCTATTCTCCTGTAAAATTGTTTTACTACATAGTCTGTATTTACCCACCTAAATGTTATTCTTCATTGCTATGTTTACATAAAAACCAAGATTGTAAAAGATTTAAAAGCATATATTCAAAACTACAGCTAGAGTAGATGATAAATGATAATTCACCAATTGCTAGTCTTTTCACTGTAACTGAACTCAAGGAACACAATAGTTCTGTTGTTATTCTTGTTTTCATCATAAACTAAAGTTCTGTAGTCTCATGCAGTACAAAATGTCATTGTAACTTCTAATATAGGAGAATATAGTTTGACCTCTCTACTTTCTTATATTCTTGGTATAAGTTTAAAGATATCCCTTCTTGACTTGGATTCAAATTCTAGGCAAAGTTCTGTTTCTTCACACTATACAATAAGTTATGATTTCCAGGTGGTCATACATAAGTAATGGTTGCAGTAAAAGCAATCAACAGAAAGCATATTTAGAGGATGGAAGGAACAACAGATGTGCATGGATTCTTCTAAAATTCCCACTTTTGGGGCTCCTGGGTGGCTCAGTCGGTTAAGTGTCCAACTTTGGCTCATGATCTCCTAGTTCATTGATTTAAGCCCCACATCAGGATCTGTGCTGACAGTTCAGAGTGTGGACCCTGCTCTTGATTCTGTGTCTCCCTCTTTCTCTGCCCCTCCCCCACGAGCGCGCGCGCGCGCGCTCTCTCTCTCTCTCAAAAATAAATATTTAAAAATTTTTAAATAAATAAATAAAATCCCTGCACTTTCATTTGCCTATTATTTCTTTAGAGTTTGTTTCCTAATTAAGGGCATTTGGACATATTATTTCAAAAAGTAACTGACAAAGGATACCTCTGGACATATCACTAATGAAGAGTCTAAGTTGCCAATAACCCTATCACTTTAAACACCATATAAAAGACATTCTCAGTGTCTAATCATTCTTACTCATCTCTTCCTCTTTCCCTGCTACAAAAACAAAATGCAAACAAAACTAAAATACTGAGAATACTCCCAGTGTTTATAAGTTAATTTCAAGTGTATAAAATGAATTAATTTGTTATAACAAAGGTAAGCTAACATGTTAGCATGCATGAATGGAATGACACTAAATTTTAAGTCACATAATTATAGACGTTATTCTCAACTCTTTTCCTTCTTTGATATTCCTTATACTTTTAACTTGAATGACCTAATTTTAATTGTAAAAAAAATTGAAAAGTTAAGAATTAGATTGTTATATTCAGCTTCATTTCAATCACTAATTAGCCTAAATTTCCTTGAATGACAAACATAAAACTAATTTTACAAAACAATTTTAACTGTCACACCTCAGCAAAGCTGAAAAAAAGACCCACATTGTCATTGTATCCACTAGGTAAAATGATAAATAAAATACATATAAAATTATACAGACTACCAAAAATACTTAAGACCTAAACAAAATAATTATTGTCTCCAAACCATAAAAAACGTGAAATTAAAATTTTATAATTTTAATGAAATATCTGCAAATTGAAACATACCTCAAGTAATTAGTTACAATTCTCTATATATGTATATATTATACACATATATAAATATACATGCACTCAGATGCATACACATATTAAAGCAATAGAAAAATGAATTTTTAAAACTCAAACCTCAAAATCATTAAACATAAAAATGCTTTCACATTTTTAGCAACAGAAAACTTTTAAATGTGGAATGTGAGCATATTTTAATACAAATATTACTTTGGGAATTGCAAGTGTACATGCAACGGTACCTACACACCCTTACATAGACTTACACATATCTTAAGATGGTTCTGACATGTATGACGACTCCTACCTAAGAATCGGAGCCGCTCCAAGCACACATACCCCAGGTATACCGCAGTCAACACAGAAAGTATGAGGACTTGGAACAAGCTGAGAGAGGGAAGAGGTTAGAGATACAAAGGGAGAAGAGGGGGAGGGGATGCAGGGTAACCATTGTCAGTATCTTCTCAGATTTGACAGAGAATCAGTACAAGGGATTGAGGTAAATACTGGGCAAATCATTTTTTAACTGTGAGTTTTTTAAGCCTCAAGACCTCATACTATTTGGCAGATTTATATACAATGAAAGCATGCCCGAAGAGTACTTTCCCTTAAAGTGGCAGAGTGGAAATATGAAGTAGCCAGAAATGTGGACTGAGATCTGATCCCAAAGTCCAAGATTTTTGCACTGCATTACCCTACAAAGATGACCCAGAGAAACTGTGTAACATGCCCAAATCTCAGTATACCCAAAGCTAAAGAAAGTACAAAATGGACACACCAATCTCAGAATTCTTCCCTAGAGTCTTTTCACATACACATTCCCCTGAGTCCATAAAATGTATAAGCTATTTGAGGGAAAAATTTTAAAAGCCTAAGGATCAGAGAATTATAGAGCTACAATAGACAATAGCAATTGCCTAGAGTAAGGGTCCTTAATCTAAGGTCCATGCAGCTGTAAGAGTGTCAGGATGGCATAGAATTATTGAAACTGCATATAGGTTTATTTGAGAAGATTTCCATATTTCTGGCAAGAAAATTCACAGATTTCATGGTATTCTCAAAGGGGTTGTGGTTCAAAATGTTTAGAATGAGTGATATAAAACAAATGACGTTTTGTAGATGAGAAATTACAAGCACAGAGAACTACAATGACTGTGGGGAACCACAGAGCAGGATAGTGGGAGAACAGCTCCTAGAACAAAGGTCTCTTCCTTTCTATTCCAATACTTTTTCCATATGTAATACTCCATACCATGAATGTGCAAAAGAAAAGTTGGATCTGTGGAGGATGACTCATAAATACAGAAGTGAGAAGTCTTAGTGTTGTTAAGTGGACCACAAGTCCCTCCCTGCTTTGCTTTTCAAGACAATAAGAAAATCTGTGGTTAGTTTTACATGGTTCAATTTTTAGAGAGAAGCAATATCTCCTGTTTTACAAATTATGGCGCAAGGCTAACTGTGGCCATTTTCTAAGAGAACGCAATGACTTAGAACCTGCTAACCTCAGTAAACAAAACCTTGGTGAGCTGTAATTAATGTTCATAGTGCATCTGCTTCATTTTCCTAATGCATTAGTCTTTTTTCCCCTTTTATAGCTCCTATAATCCTTCATAAGCCCTACTTTCAGTAATTTACAGTCAGATTTCTTATCTTATTTTAACATAATAGTGCAATGCTAATTTAGATGTTAGTTTTTGAGGGCAGAGGATTAAAAAATTTTAATAATGTATTCATCAAGGTTTTCAGGCTAACACGGTTGCAGATTTTATAAAAATACCTTAAAGGAGAGATGACATCTATATTTTCAATTAGTGTGTCTAGCTGGATTTTTCTATATTCTAGATAAATCATCAGGAGCTGCGAAAGAATTTTTCAGTTTGCCTACATGTGAGAATTAATACTGATTATTGAAAACCAGAACTTCACAGAAAATTGGCCTCAGTCATAGTGGCATCCCAACACTGATGACTAGAATTTTGCAATGTACTTTCAAAGGGAAATGGGTATGATACACTTGCAAAAGCACAATGATCCACCCGTGCTGCCACCACCACCACCGCTGCTGCTGCCACTGCCACCACCACCAGCACCAACACCACCACCACCACCGCCACCAACACCACCACCACCACCGCCAACACCACCAACACTAACACCACCACCACCAACACTAGAACCACCACCACCACCGCTACCGCCACTGCCACCACCACCACCAGCACCAGCAGCACCACCACCGCCACCAACACCACCAACACCAACACCACCACCACCAACACTAGAACCACCACCACCACCGTTACCACCACTGCCACCACCACCACAGCACCACCACCACCAACACCACCAACACCAACACCACCACCACCAACACTAAAACCACCACCACCACCACTACCGCCACTGCCACCACCACCACCAGCACCAGCAGCACCACCACCGCCACCAACACCACCGCCAACACCACCAACACCAACACCAACACCACCACCACCAACACTAGAACCACCACCACCACCGTTACCACCACTGCCACCACCACCACCAGCAGCACCACCACCACCAACACCACCAACACCAACACCACCACCACCAACACTAAAACCACCACCACCACTGCTACTGCCACTGCCACCACCACTACCAGCACCAGCAGCACCACCACCGCCAACACCACCACCAACACCACCACCAACACCAACACTAGAACCACCACCACCACCGCTACCACCACTGCCACCACCACCACCAGCACCAGCAGCACCACCACCGCCAACACCACCAACACCAACACCACCAACAACACTAAAACCACCACCACCACCGCTACCGCCACTGCCACCACCACTACCAGCACCAGCAACACCACCACCACTGCCACCAACACCACCACCACCAACAACAACAACAACAACACCACTAGAACCACCACCACCACCGCTACCACCACTGCCACCACCACTACCAGCACCAGCAGCACCACCACTGCCACCACCACCACCAACACCACCACCACCAACAACACCACCAACACCACCAACACTAGAACCACCACCACCGCCACAGCCACCGCCACCACCACCACCAACAACAACATGCCACTGCTACTGCTGAAGCAGCAGTAACAGCATCTTGACCATTAACTGAGTTTTCACTATGACCAAGTCTACTAAATGTATTGCTGACATTATTGTATGTAATATTCATGACATTGCTATTAATGGATGTTGTCACTCCTTCTAGTATCTACAAAATACCAACATCATCTCATAGATGTTTTCATAGATGAGGAACTTGCATTTAAGGAGGTTAAATGATGGGATCCTTCTTCCATAACTAGTAAGGAGCCAAGTCTGGATTTGACCCCAAATCACTTCAATTCCAAACCTAGTTCTATTAACCACCAAGTTATTTCATCTCCCATGTCGCTTATTTCATGGCAATAATGCACAGGTTAATGGATGTATTTTTCACACTGATGAAAGACAGGAAGGAAGGCAGGAAGGCAGGAAGGCAGGAAGGCAGGAAGGCAGGCAGAAAGAAAGAAAGAAAGAAAGAAAGAAAGAAAGAAAGAAAGAAAGAAAGAAAGAAAAGAAAGAAAGAAAGAAAGAAAGAAAGAAAGAAAGAAAGAAAGAAAGAAAGAAAGAAAGAAAAGAAAGAAAAATTTTATCATAAATTAAAAATAATAAAGTAGAAAATACATGATTGAAGGAAAAGAAATTAAAGATAAAGTGAACAGCAGAGTGAATAGACTTCTGTTGCAATGGAGCTCTGGAAAAAAGAATGCAAAATATACCTGCAAATTATACTAACAAGTAAAGATCTATAGACATAGTAGGGATTTAACATGCTGGTTCACATTCCTTAGGTTAGAGCATCCAGATCTAATTCACTGAGCCCTAGCATCAAGTTACCATGAATTGAGAGAGTGAGTTTGCTTATTGCAAATAGAGGTCTTTTTGCTACAATCCATGGTAAGTAGAAAAATATAATTACCTTATAATTCAGTGTCTATGTAATTCTGTCTCTATGGCCAAGGCTACTAAAAGAAGCAAAAGCTACTACTGAACAGAATTTTTTGGCAACCCACACCCTAATATGACAAAGAAGGAAAGGCATAGGATACATGTACTTAAAGCACGCACAAAATTTAACAAAATTTGTAGACCACACAGAGACCAAAGATTACATTTTTTAAAGCCTCGGCACATCAGCATTATAGCCAACCCAAATGATCAAAGAGCATGAAAGCGATGCTCAAGAACAACGTTAATAAATTGTTCCATACTATTTGAAAAATTTCATAAAATTTCACTTGGTGCTCTATTATTAGCCAAAGCACTGAGAATTTGTTTGCCATTACAGATGGTAGAGGATTTCTAGTTTGCATAAAATCAACATCCCATGAAGTCCTGAAAAAAACATATGTTTGCAGATGATTATTCAAAGATAGCACCAGACACCAGAACATTCATTATTCATTAACTGCATCATTACAAATTTAATATGATCCATTCTCCATATTTCACTGAATCTAAGTCCCTGTGGACCAAATGGATACATGCGGTTTTATCTCCCTTTCAGTTCAGATTAGATCAGTCTTTAGGATGACAAGTTAGTTTACCTCATGTAAGAGTTCTGTAAATGTGATAAATGACAAATGTTGGAAATAAACAGATACATATTGTTTTTCTAGACTTGTCAATAGCTATTGGAGGAGAAAACAGGCACTATTCACTGAATGTTCCTGCCTTGGCCCACATAGAACAAATGTCTGTGTGTAATTCCGCCTTCAGGGGAGTATTAGAAGGAAACTTCTATATTGGTCTCTAACTCCTCTTTTATTTTTTAAAATAGCACCAGAGGAAGGAGTATAGAATCTTCCATGTGACACCTGAATAAAGCTGATTTATAGATCTCTGCATTGCATTTTATGGGCATCATATTTTAATCAGGATACTGGTGGAGAGGAGACTGAATAACAAAAATCAGGTACCCAAACCCCACCCTAACCCCCCAACAACTCAGTATATTTTGACCTGCTTTCAAATCTTTGCTCTGTGAGGTCAGACTTACCCCAAACTACTCTCAGGCAGAAATCCTTTTGCTCCTGGTTGTGGCAATAGCTATAAACTGTGAAAGCTACTCATCATCCCATGTCACCATCCTTTTCATAATTAAGGGTTTAGCCAAATGTCATTTCTACTGAGAAATGGTTTTTACATCCCAACTCTAAATCTAATGTCCCTTCTGTGACCCTTTAGCAATTTTAACCCTTTTATAGCACTCACCACAGTCTACCAGATGGTTATTGAAGTTATTTGGGTATGTGCCTTGCTCAATGACTAGAATGTGAATCACTAATGAGTAGAGGTTACATGCTGCTTAATTGTGTGATCTCTCAGTCCTTATAGAGGACATTATAGATAAAAGGTATGGGCAGATTTGAATCTATAAAGCTATATATATACATATGCAACACTAGTTCAGGAAACAGAGTGGCTAACATCAATAAATCAGGTCTTCTACTAAAAGATTCACCAGCGTCGGGGCGCCTGGGTGGCGCAGTCGGTTAAGCGTCCGACTTCAGCCAGGTCACGATCTCACGGTCCGTGAGTTCGAGCCCCGCGTCAGGCTCTGGGCTGACGGCTCAGAGCCTGGAGCCTGTTTCCGATTCTGTGTCTCCCTCTCTCTCTGCCCCTCCCCCGTTCATGCTCTGTCTCTCTCTGTCCCAAAAATAAATAAACGTTGAAAAAAAAAAAAAAAGATTCACCAGCGTAATCACTAATAACATCCCAACTACATGTATATGCATGTATATGTGTGCATGCATCACATACAATGCACACACACACGCGCACACACACAGCACTCCAGGCATCTTCCCTTATCTTTCCAAAATTGTGGCTAGTAATTCAACCTCTATTTCTTAATCAAGAATTTCTTTGCAAAAAAAAAATTGCAAATACCATGGACCCTTTTTATAATACAGTATCATAGCACACGGTATAAAGAACAAAATGTGTGCTACTGGTCAACAGTTCTGGCATAGCATAAAAGCACAAAAAAGTTTACTGAGCTGATCCGAATTTGGCCTAGAAGTTGTTGCCTAAATTTATTATTCCTTCAGATGGGGCTGCTCCTTCCTCTTGCTTCAATGCCTGGTTCTGGATCTGCTTACTTCTTGTGAGCAGAGTGCCCACTGCAGGTGCTCAGGTAATCTGCACCCATTCATCTTTTACCAAGGCTGGTTCACAAGGTGGCCAGTACCATGTGAAAGACTACACCCTGATGCTTAGGTCAATCAGTGGAATCACACAAAACACAACACAACATGGTTCCGCTGAAAGAGCACAGAACTATGTGTCAAAGATCTGGGTTTAAATAATATTCCATAATTTAATATTTATTTGAACTTGGATAGATCACTTAGCTTGTCTAAACCTCAAATTTTTTATGGGTGAATTGAGCACAATTCTAAAATTTCATAAATACACTTCATAAGATTCCTACGTTATATAATTTGTAAATTTCATTATTATACAGAAGTCAGTGATTCCAGATAACACAACTTAAAATTTATATCTCATTACATTTGTTTCCCTTTGATGTGAGGTAACTCATGATATCACTTCGGTGCTGGTTCTGAGAAAATGTGTTGGCTGTTCATTTTATTGTTCGTTTCCTGCCACTGCTTCTCATGACTGAAAAGAGATCAATGGGTGTCTTGGCAGTATTTGGAAGGCATATTCCTTAGGTAATATTTAGAGGTAGTTACTCATGGGCAAACAGAAATTTTTCTAGATATGAGTCTGCCCTCATGTGGATATCTGAGCCTTATTCTTCATCAGGCAATGGTCAGCTCATTTTTCCCTGAAGCTACTAAACAGCAAACATATATTTTCTTCTGTGCGTTTTTGAAGAGCACAGATAGCACCAATTGCCATTTTCCAGTATATATGTTAAATACTTTGGACGGTTTTCACTGAACTTTCCATTAGAAAAGCTTCCTGAGTGAATGAAAGTTAATTGATTGAAAATAGCTTCATGAGCTCTCATTAAAACTTTGAGTGTGACTACACAGACCAGTTTGGAAGAACATCAGTCATCACCTGGTTATTCTCTCCTTGAGTCTACCGTTAGCTAACAATGTGATTTAAGTAAGGAACATGCCATTTAACTCTCTTTTCATTCTTCCTCTTGAAATAGAGGGCATGGTATGTTTGCAACTGAGGTCTTCATTGCTTCTAAAAGTGATTTAGTGTGGTTTATAATGAAAGGAGCAGATTTCTGAAATCAAATAACCAATTTGGAAGGAAATTCCAAATTCATTTGGAAGGAAAAAGAATTAAAGGTATCCATAATCTAAGGGAAAAAAATACTGTCTATAGAAATTTATTATAGCACTGAGCTCCCTGGAAGTTTAGGTAAAAAGAAAAAAGAAAAAAAAAAGTCCATCCATCACCATTATATGTTTATGTATATCTATAGTACCATGTATATATAATACAATATATAAAATATACTTTATATTTATTATATATTTATATTATACACATCTTTATGTTATTTTCATGGAAAAACATTGATTTTTCCATATACACATATATCTTCATAAAATTTGTCTCAGAAATTTTTCATGCTGATATTCCTTTATATAAGGACTTTGAACAAGATTGATAATGTCTTTAATATCAGTTTTGCAGAAAGAAATTATTAACAATGTTTTCAATATTTTGACAATGTAGGATTTGCTGGCCAATGGGTAATCCTTTACATACATTTTCTATAGTCATTTAAATATCTCTAAAAAGTTGATATCATCATCTCCATTTCTAGACAGGATAAAACCAGAACTTAAAGAAGTTAGTGATTTCATTTTCGTCAATGAGTTGGTATAATATAAAGTCATTATCATGTTCTGTTCTATATATCTGGACATAATTCAGCAGCCATGCTTCTTTAGAGAGCTCAAAGCAAAGAGGAACATACAGTCTCTTCAGATTTGGCACATGGATACCAATTTCTACTTCATAAGGGATACAAGGATAAAAGTCTTGAATATATCCTAAATTAAATATTGCTTTCACTTGGTTTTCCATGGGGAAATGGAATTTAATTAATAGTCATTTACACAAAAACTTTCTAATAAGATTATAAAATAAGGGTATTTTAAATTGCTAGTACAATATGATTTCATTTAAATGTGTAATCTAAAAAAAAAAACAAAAAAACAAATGAATAAACAAAGCAGAACCAGACATATAAATCTAGAGAATAAATGATGGTTTCCAGAAAGGAAGGTAATGGGGATATGAGCAAAATGGGTGAAGGAGAGAGGCTTCCAGTTATGGAATGAATAAATCACAAGTATAAAAGGTATAGCATAGGAAATATAGTCATTGGTACTGTAATAATGTTTATGGTGACAAATAACAGCTACACTTGTGGTAAGTTTGGCATAAAATACAAACTTGTCAAATCACTATGCTGTACACCTGAATGTAACGTAACACTGTGTGCCAACGATATTCAAATAAAAATATAAATAAATAAATAGTTGGTAGAAAGAGAAGCTATATATATTTATTACCAGATATAAGAAGCAAGACTGTCACTATCAGTAACACCAAGAAGTCATTCATATTCTCTCATGGATGACTACACAGAGGTGAATATAAGGGGAATAAATACTATCAGCTCTCAAGTCTCTTCTAACATTGTGTCTCTACAAAATAGACTATATGTAAAAGTAAGCCTGGGGGCGCCTGGGTGGTTGAGTCAGTTAAGCGTCCAACTGTTGATTTCAGTTCAGGTCATGATCTCATAGTTCCTGGGATCAAGGCCCACATCAGGCTCAGGACAGAGCCTGCTGGGATCCTCTCTCTCCCTCTCTCTCTGCCCCTCCCCCACTCACACACGTTTTCTCTCTCTCTCAAAATAAATAAATAGCTTAAAAAAAAAACTAAAAAAAAAAGTAAGCCTGTACTTGACTCTGTTGACAATCAGGAATTCATCAGTGTGCCCTTGTTCTATGACCCTCAGACCATCAAAGTTGAACTGCTGGGTATGACCATGGCTCTAGTCTGTAAACAATGCTGGATGGAAAGTAAGTAGACATGCCACCAGTATTACTTTCTTCCCTACAAAATAAGCTCTCTTGAAAATGTTGTTGATGGGGCAGGCTCATTCAGTAAAATTCATATTCCAGCAAGGCCCAGGAAAATACATGGACAGTGAAACCTGGCCTCAGCATAACTCCTCCTCCTCTTCCCACCAGTTACTGTGCTTTTCTTGTCTCCCCACAGGTAACAAAACTGCCGTTTACCATTGATCAAACACCTACCAGGAGTCCAGTGTCTGCCACAAATCACTGAACCTCCCAATTACCTTGCAAGAGAAGAATGAGAATTTTCACTCTTACTAAGAGAAAGCTGTGGCTGATTGGCCGAGGTAACAAAGCTACTACCTGAAAACGCAGGATTCCAGCCCGACTCTATCTGATCCTGGCTTGAACTCTTAAAAATAACAATGTGCTTTCTCTAACAAGCACTGTGTCAGATTTTGTTTGAGTCCTTACTACAGAATTTCTGCTGCAGAAGGAAAAGTAGCACTCTGTTTCTGCTCCCTGCCACCCATCTCCCCACTTCATCTCTCCCACAATTCCCACTGCATAACCAGTGTCTGGAGCATGGTAGCCTCTTTATATGCAACCTTAGGTAAAGTTACTTAACCTCTCCGCTTCAATCTCCTCATCTGTAAAATAGGACTAAAGATATTAATCTACAACTCAAAGTTGTTGCATGAATGAACTCAGTCCACTATAGCAGCCAGCACAATATAGGACTATATACATTTATATGGCAAGTATTCAATAAATGCTATCGATTATTGATGCTTTTGTCATTACACATTTGTTAAATCAATTAATGAATGACACCCACAGGCAGGGTACGTGGAGTCGCTGTCAATGAAATGGCTGTGCTTGACACAAGCAGGCACCCAGTACCATTTCCAATCCCTAGAATCCCTAGCCCTGCACCTCAAAAAGGAACCACCTGTTAGTGATTATGTTATCAGTGCTGCAACAAAATGTGAGACGGGCTGCAGCCGGGACCCTCAGTTACTGCTCTTGTCCAACATCTCAGCACAATCACGGTTCATGGTATCTGCTAGCCCTGATATCCCTGTCCCCTCGGTTATTCATTCATTTTAAAAGCTCATCTATTGATTTTAACATTGATTTGTTCCATTTTTCCACTTATTCTGCCACTCATTGAGCATTTATCTATCATATATCCCAAACAGTGTGGAAAGCACCAGAATATGGAGATAAATGACCAAATACCTGTCCTTAAGGAACATTTAGTCCTGCGAAACAATTGTAATAACAATGTGATATGAAATAGACAGGAGATGCTAACCCAAACCATAGTGGGGTATGAGGAGAGTGGGGAGATATGAGATTATAGGTTTATAAAAGAGGAAGGTTTCCCAAAGGAGTGACTTCAGTTTTGAAGGATAAGAATAAAGATTTTTAGAATAATTTTAGGTGTATAGAATTATCACAAAGATAGTAGAGAATCTTTATGTGTTCAATACCCAGTTTCTCCTATTGTTAACATCTCGCTTTAGTATGGTTCATTCATCACAAATAGTGAACTTTGATACAGTATTATTAACTAAAGTCCATACTTTACTCTTTACCCTTAGTGTTTACCTAGTTTCATTTTTCTTGGCTAGGATCCCATTCAGGGTACCACGTTACATCTAGTTGCTATGTCTCTTTACACTCAAGACTGATTCTCAAATTTTTCTTGGTTTTGATTACCTTGACAGTTTTGAGGGGTACTGATCAGGTATTTTGCGGAATTGTCCATCTAATGTTTTTCTCATAATTAGACTGGAGTGACATGTTTTGGGGAGGAGGACTGCCAGAGAAAGTGCCTTTCTCATCACATGACATCAAGGGTGCACACAACCAATATGGCTGATCACTGTTTATTTTAAACTTGATCACCTGAGGTCATGTTTACTAGGTTCTCTACTGTAAAGTTACCCTCTTCTACCTTTTCATACCATGTAGGCTTAGTGAAAAGAAAAACACCATCTTAAAAATGTCCCTTTTCATCTCAAATACACCTCAAATTTCAGAGTGGAAGCATTATTTCTGATGCTGGAAACTGCAGAAATTTTTCTGCTATAAAATAGGGTGATGAATAGGTGACCTTTGGTTTAACTGTTCATATGATTTAATGGCAGACGGTGCACTGCCTGAAGTAAGTGACGTGACTCTGGAAGCCCCACTTATTACCATTTTCTTCACACACACATTGAGCTCTATTTTATATGCTGCAGCTGCGGCAACCTTAGTACGTGCCTCGAGATCTCTTCTGCGCAAAATCTGGGCAGGGGGAGGGGTTACATGCAGCTGTGCATGGTTTGTGGCAGGAGGGAAGCAAAAGCATTAACAATTGCTAATTTCTCCCTTTCAAGGTGCTGAATACACACGATCTTATCTAATTTAATCCACATGATAACCCTGTTAGGTAGGCATTACTGGCCCTATTTTATAACGGAGTAGTAAAAGTCTCAGATCCTACCAGATGGTAAATAGCAGAACTAGAATTAAGCCCAGGTGTTTGGAGCCTCAATCCCATGTTTACAGCACAAAAATATATGTTAAGGAAAGATTTAACTTTAATAACATATTCCATTATTTCTACCACCACAGAAATTGCAGAGCATGCTCACTTGTAGAAAGCATTCTGAGGCTACATTGTCATCTTTCCAGCAAGTGAAGAAATAACAGAGGTCCATACTGAGAATGTGAACCAGTGAAGAATTTAATGACAGACTACTGGAATTATGAAAGGTTGGTGGGTGTCAACACTTAGAAAAATCTAATTATAGAGCTATTAACTAGAGGAATAAAACCAAACCAAAGAGTCGCCATGATGGTCCTCCTTCAATTGGACTAGTAGGTAGCCTCCTTAAAGACCTCCGGATAATTTGGCCTACATAGCCTAGACACAGAACTGTAGGCAACATCAATTCCAGTCCTAAACCCCAGACTAACTTTTGATACATTACTAATCCATTACACCTGGGAGCTAATTCATTATGTATTATCCCATGTTAAAATAGTAAATTCAACATTATTGATGCAGTACCTACTATGTGCCAACCAAGGTCCTAACAGACTTCACAATCATTATCTCACTTAATTCTCAAAATCCCTGCCATGTAATCATGATGAACCCCATTTGACATAAAAAGAAATGGAGGCTTATTGAGGGATAAATGCTATCTGAAGGGGCAGAACTAGGATTCAAGTCTGGGACATTCTTCTTACTGGGTCTATTCCCTTTCCAAAGCACTGGGAGAGTCCTCATGAGGAAGGAATTGCCTCATTTCTCCATCTAAGTTCCATGTCAGAATTATCTTTATATAGCCACAGTGTTATATAATAAATGAATTTGTTAGTATAACAATCTGATACTGAATATTTTAAAGCTAATGAGAAAAGGCCAGATTTAAATGTCCATACTACAGAAGAAATAAAATGAATAAGATTCAGTGGATGTTGGGAATCCCAACAAGAAGAAAAATCTTACAAGTTCTTCAGGAGCTTTCTGCTTCCCTATCATAAAGAGAAAGAACAGTATTCAGAAAGGTGGGGAAAGCTATCACCCCCAACAAGGTCACCCCATTACCTGCACAGGACTCTTTAAATGCTGCTCATGGCCTAGGTTCCTGCTGTCAGTTCAAAGCAGCAGCAATCCATTGGCTAACTGCTCCCTTAATCTTCCCTTTCTGCTTCCTTGATTTGGTTCAAGGAAGCTTCCACAAGCTGGGAATGCAGATACCAAAAGTATTGGGAGAGCTTGTTCTAGGCAAGGTTGAGTATTCCTAGGAATATTAATTCAAAGAAACCCTTAATGGCAAAGCTTCCTACCATTCTGAGTAGGCAGCTTTAAAGTGCAAGCAATGCGTACTGAGAACTACAGCTCAAATACCCGTGCACCCTTGAAAAAAGAGAGATGGAGATACTAAAGGGGGGAAATCATGTGGAGATGTCCAGTGCAGCTAAGGAACAAAAGCTTTAGAAATGGAAAAAATTTAGCCTGAGTTCCAGGCTCTAAATCAGTTCATTTAAGTTCTCAGAGCCTCAGTTTCCTCTCTTACAAAGGGAGTTGCAATGTTTTCCTCATAACATTGTTTATCCTTTAAGTAATTCAACCATTCAAAATTATTTCATAAGTGAATATTAGGTACCAGGTTCTCTTTTAGGCACTGGGGATACTGGGCGAAGTCTCTGACGAGTTGGAAGAAGAGCAGACAAGAAACGAGAGAATAGCAACAACAAAAAAAACCCATGAGAATCTGAGATAATAAGTGTTATTAAGAAAATAAAATAGGTTATATGGTAAATTGTGTCTTCAGGGTTTGGTTTAGATTGGGTATGGCCTGGCATAGGTGGGATGTCATTGCAAAGACAACATGAGAGATAGAAGCAAAGACAGATTGTATGTCTCTCAAAGGCAGATGCAAGATCCGATTTTTCCCCAGTATACTACATGAGGCCTGGTTTACAGCAGGTATTCATGATATATTTTAAATGAATATGTGCCTGGCCCCCAACTGATACTTGTTTCATGATTTCTCTTTCTATACCAATGAAAACTGATTTTTGTGGCCAAAGGATTCAATGCGCACGGTACAGACTAAAATTTCAAGTGTTGTGATATCATGGAACCTTGACTCCATAGTCACCATTCACCAACTATTTAACATGATCCATGACGGGCTATGAGCAAGATTTAAAAAAAAAAAAAAGAGTAAGTACAACTCTCCTTGTTAGCCTGGCCATGGGAATAAAATGTGTCCAAACAGAACTGCAATACAAGACTGAGTTTTCCAAGGTTCCTAAGTGTAGCGTGAAATACTTTCAGTATGTCAAGAGAAAGAAGAACTCACTTAACATGGGGCTCCAGAAATGTTAAAGGAGGCGGTGGACTTTGAATTGGTTCTAGAAAGATTTAAAAATTAAAATGTAGGAGCAACTGCTTTTCAGAAATTTGTTTAAAATGAAATTCCCAGAAATTTAGTTCTCAGACTTTAGCCTGCATCAGAATGCCTCAAACACAGATTGCCACCTCCATGCCCAAGTTTCTGATTCATTGAGTCTGGGGTAGGGTCCAAGAATGTGTATTTCTGACAAGTTCCCAGATGATTCTCATGAAAGTTTCCAGATATTTCTCCCAAACAGTGATATATGATATCCCAGGGTGTTATCACTACACTCCCCTGATCAATTAGGGCATGAATGAAGTAGATGCCAGGCGCGCGCGCGCGTGTGTGTGTGTGTGTGTGTGTGTGTGTGTGTGTGTGTGAGTGTGTTCATTGAGTGGGAAGATGCAGAATACTGGAATAAATCTGGAGAGCAGTCTATCTTCTACTACCAAGGGAAAACATTATCCCTTTTCTTTCTTTCTGCTTTCCATTGTATACAACATGGATCTACCCATTCTTTTACTGCCTTTATCCTTCTACTTCCCAGATGCATGCTACCTATCATAATTTTAAAAGAAATAAAAGGTTGCTGCTGGGGTGCCTGGGTGGCTCAGTCAGTTAAACATCCAACTTCAGCTCAGATCAGGATCTCAGGGTTCAGGAGTTCAAGCCCCGTGTTGGGCTCTGTGCTGACAGGTCAGAGCCTAGAGCCTGCTTTGGATTTTGCGTCTCCTTGCTCTCTGCCTCCCCCCCAGCTTGTGCTCTCTCTCTCTCAAAAATAATAAAAAAACATTTAAAAAACAAAAGAGAGCCCGGTGTGCCTGGGTGGCTCAGTCAGTTAAGTGTCTGACTTCGGCTCAGGTCATGATCTCACAGTTCGTGAGTTTGAGCCCCGCGTTGGGCTCTGTGCTGACAGCCCAGAGCCTAGAACCTGCTTCAGATTCTGTGACTCCCTCTCTCTCTCTGCCCCTCCCCCGCTCATGCTCTGCCTCTCTTTGTCTCTCAAAAAATAAATAAAAGTTAAATTTTTTTTTTTAAAAAGAGCCCCTGAGGTTATAATTTCTAATGTCAAGGTGATAGACTAATGTGTAACTCTAGTCCTAGACATAGCAGTGTCTTTCCATGACCAGCCATCCATGCTTCATCACTTCCTTGATGCTCTTTTACCTTAGAGTGGATTCCTTCATATATTTTAAAATATTGTTAAAAATATATTAATGTTAATCTTGAGGTTGCCCATCTCCTATAAAGAGTCTTTTATTTTACCCTGATGATACTCATTGAAACATTATACAAATAGAGACTCAGGCAGCTCACCCTACCTGCTAGAGACACTGGGAAGGGTATACTCAACTGCACAATTGCTACTTTAAAATACTCCCCAGCCTGTCTTTGATTTCAGAATCCTCATATTACAAATGATTTTGATATTCTATGAATTAATGAAGCAGCCCATTTCAGCATTAAATTGATTTTTAATTTAATTGTTCCAAACAATACAATTTTGTTTTTCAATTGAGGTAGACCTTATTAAACACAAAATACCAGCAAACACATTCATTAATATTACCATATTATTTTTTTAGCCAAAATATACCAAGATTCAAAAATGTGCGTCCTATTCCAATATGTTGTGGCCAACAATATTAGAAAAACAATGTGTTCTACTTTGCTCAACTCTTTAAGAAAATCCTTTCAATTGTTGTTTGTATAATTGGAAAGAACAAATCGAACACCCTGGCCTAAGATTGAAATTTATGGATTAAGCCTTACAACCTAACATTGTGCCCTAACACTGTTTATGAATTATCTTCTACACTTTGACCCAGCCCTGCATTATAGTAAATTCCTTAAATAACCAGAACTGGCTGTTCTACAATGATGATCTCAAATGACAAGTAATCAAATCAGTTCTATACCATGATTAGGCAAGTCTTCCACCATGAAAGATTAATTTCTCTCTTCTTGATGTCTTTCCTTAGCCAGAAATCTGTAAGATGTTGGCAGGAGAACTGAAAGCTGAAAACCAAGTGTAGTAAGGATGTAATCTAGAAAGTTTTGTTCATGTTATATTGGCCTCAATTTTCCCTCTACATTCTTGTGTAAGGATGTGTGGAGTAGTGGGAAATGAAAGAAAAAAAAAAAAAACGACCATGAACAATACTTTACTGCTCTGAAGAGAAAACGCCACTTGTGTCCTTGACTGCCAGGGAAAAAATGTAGTTCTGTTTAAGTGATAACACTTTCTATCTGTATTGGTGGCTGGTGGTGAATTGTGAGCTCAGTACCTGAGATGGACATGAAATTATGTCTAGAAGTTACTGAAGATGGCAACAAGAGACACAGAAGACAGGAAAATGCAGTCCAATTCTGAAGACTTTACCAACAGTGAAAACATAAGATAAAGGTAATGCAGACATAAAGAATGTGGAGTCAATAAAATTACAAAGAAGAAATGCAACAGAACCTAAGAATGACCTGAAAGTAAATTACACTAAAAAGATGCATTATAACTTGAAAAGGTATCCATGCCATATTGTCATTGCTGTTGCTCTTTAAATATAAGCTACAAAAGAAAGTGAATAGGATTACATTTTTGTTAAAAATATTATTTAACAGGGGCACCTGGGTAGCTCAGCTAGTTAAGCAGCTGATACTTGATTTCGGCTCAGGTCATGATCTCGCTTGTGGGTTCGAGCCCCATGTCAGAGAAAGCCTGCTTTGGATTCTCTCTATCCCTCTCTCTCAGTCCCTCCCCACTCATGCATGCTCTCTCTCTCAAAGTAAATCAACTTTAAAAATTATATGTTGCTTAAGATATGGAGAGAAAGAAAAGGAAAAAATAAAAGAAACTGATTTTGAAAAATTATATGGGAAAATTACAAAACTGCCATTAGTAGTTACCTCCATGAATGGAATTGGAGGGTCATGATTTCATAGGAACACTCTACTCTTCTGTAGCATTTGAATTTAGAATATTGAATAAAGCATGATATAAGAGTTTGTGGAATCAGAAATGCCTAAAATGAAATTTTGTCTAAGGCATACTATAAGTTTGTAAGTTTATTTTCTCTGTACTTGTGCTTCCTTGGTTCCTATAAAACGACAATAATTATATCTACATTACAAGTCAATAAGAAGATCAAATGAGGTCACGCATATGAAAACCTATACACATTACTGTCCTTTAATGTCTGTGAAACTGTTATTATTTCTCATATTCTCAGCCTCTGTTGGAAGAAAGAAAGAACACAATAGATTAATCACCTTTCTTTCCCTGTGAATTAAATACAAATTTAGAAAAAAGAGAAATCGACAGGGTGGTATCAAAGGCCATCTGGGAAAACAATTTCTTATGGTTATTTAAAACTTTTAGCATAAGAGACTCCTAAAAAATGAGAACAAACTGAGGGCTGATGGGGGGTGGGAGGGAAGGGAGGGTGGGTGATGGGTACTGAAGAGGGCATCTTTTGGGATGAGCACTGGGTGTTGTATGGAAACCAATTTGACAATAAATTTCATATATTAAAAAAAAACTTTTTTCTCACCATATCTCATGTATAATTGAAGTCATATGTCCTAAGTGACCCATATGACAAAGTGTTGAAGTAAAGAATGGCCAAGTGATTGTACATGGGACAGTCACACATCCTTTCACATACATATGGGACACACAAGGGACAATCCTCACACTCTTTCAGGAGGCAAGGACCAGCTTATTCACACCCCTCACCCACTTTTTCTTGTTGGATGATTGCTCACTAGCTATGCCCACAAATTCTTGCTCTATACCACACCTGGCTACTCACTCAAGTATTTCAAAGCCTAGTAGCAATTAGTAATTAAGCTATAGTGCCCAATAGACTATTGAAACAAAGAAGGTCACGAAGAATTATTTTACTAGATAAAACTCGTTTATGACAAAGCTTCAGATTTTCACACTTCTATATCAAGTAAGAAACCATAAATCTAAGGTTGGAGTACAGACCAAGATCTCATAAATTAGTCACCCCAGTCTAACCTCTAAGAGTGTGACTTTAGGCCTTAAAAAGAAACAATTCCACATTAGCATTTTTGTGCCCTTATTAGAATATATGGTTATATTTGAGTTCAACTTTGAATAAATGTAATTCAATATGTGTTTATTTGACATCCATGTACTCAGAATGTTGACACGTGCTATGAAAGACGTAAACAAATTTGTCATTCGTTATTACAAGTAGCTTCCACTCTCATTATTTTTAACTAACATTTATGTAATATCTTACTCCAACAGAATTTTTAGTACCTAATTTTTAGCAATTCAAATACCAGAACTGAACTACCATAATTTTCAGCTTATATATTGTATGACCAATGCACATTATAATTTTAGGTGTTAAAAAAGAACATTGTCTTGGTCCATCTCTAATGGTACATCTTTTTTTCTGATAAAAAGATAGAATTCATGGCAAAAATAAACCTAACAATTAATAAGGGAAGGAAAGATACAAATTATTTTGTAGAAACACAATTTAAAATAATTTTTAATTATTTTGTCAGAATAGTATTTTTGAGGAAGAATTCAACACAACAAGAAATGAATTAAATATGAAAACAATTAATTACATATAAGAAAGGCAGATATACTAACCCATCCACACTTAGTGGGTCCATGGATAGAAATTGAAATTTCCTTAATAATTAGTGCTTTGTTCCTAAGATTCTGATATAATATGATAGCAGGTCACATTCATTTTCAAAGGTAACTGTTTTTTTTTCCCCTTGGCATACATATTTAAAGTGAACAGAAGCAGAAAAAGCATTTGACGAAGTACAACATCCATTCGCAATTAAAAAAAAACCCTCAAAAAATAGAAGGAATACACCTCAACATAATAAAGACCACATATGAAAAAACCCACAGATAATATCCTCGATGGGGAAAAACTGAGTGCTTTTCCTGTACAGTCAGGAACAAGACAGGAGTGTCCACTCTCACGTGGTTATTTGCCATAGTACTACATGTAACTCCTAGCCACAGCAATCAGAGAACAAAAAGAAACAAAAAGCATCCATATCAGCAAGGTAGAAGTAAAACTTTCACTATTTGCAGATGACATGATACTCTATACAGAAAACCCTGAAGACTCCACCAAAAAAAATGCTAGAACTAATACACAAATTCAGTAAAGTTGCAGGATATAAAATCAATTTACAGAAATCTGTTGCATTTCTATATTCCAATAAAGAAGCAGTATAAAGAAAATTAATGAATCAATCCCATTTACAACTGCACCAAAAACAATAAGATACCCAGGAACAAATCTAACCAAAGAGGTGAAAGACCTGTACTCTGAACACTATGAAAGAAACTGAAGGTGATACAAAGGAATGGAAAAACATTCCATGCCCATGGATTTGAAGAACAGATATTGTGAAAATGTTTATACTGCCTAAGCAATCTACACATTTAATACAACCCCTATCAAAATACCACCAACATTTTTCACAGAGCTAGAACAAACAATCCTAAAATTTGTATGAAACCACAAAAAACCTCAAACAGCCAAACCAACATTGAAAAAGAAGAGGAAAGCTGAAGGGATCACAATTCCAAACTTCGAGTTATATTGCAAAGCTGTAGTTATCAAAACAGTATGGTAGTAGCACAAAAATTGACACATAGATCAATAGAACAGAACAGAAAACCCAGAAAGGAACCCACAACTATGTGGTCAATGAATCTTCAACAAGAAAGGAAAGAATATCCAATGGAAAAAAGACAGTCTCTTCAACAAATGATGTTGGGAAAACTGAACAGCAACATGCAAAAGAATGAAACCAGACCACTTTCATACACCGTACACAAAAACAAATTCAAAATGGATTAAAGACCTATATATGAAACCTGAAACCATTAAATATCCTAAAGGAGAGCACAGGCAGTAACTTCTTAGACACTGGCCACAGCAACTTCTTTCTAGATATGTCTCCAGAGGCAAGGAAACAAAAGCAAAAACAAACTATTTGGACTTCATCAAAATAGAAAGTCTCCACAGCAAAGGAAACAGTCAACAAAACTCAAAGGCAATCTTTGGAATGGGAGAAGACATGTGAAAATGAAATATCTGATAAGGGGTTAATATCCAAATATATATGAGTTTATATAACTCAACATCCCCAGAACCCAAATAATCCAATGAAAAAATGGGCAGAAGACATGAATAGACATTCTTCCAAAGAAGACATCCCAATGGTCCACAGACACATGAAATGATGTTCAACATCACTGAGTATCAAAGGAATGCAAATCAAAACAATGAGATATCACCTCACACCTGTTAGAATAGCTAAAATCAAAATACAAGAAACAACAGGCGCTGGTGAGGAAGTGGAAAACAAGGAACCCTCATGCAATGCACTGTTGGTGGGAATGCGAACTGGTGCAACCACTGTGGAAAACAGTATGAAGGTTCCTCAAAAAGTTAAAAATAGAATTATCATATGATTCAGTAATTCCACTACTAGGTATTTACACAAAAAAATATGAAAACACTAACTCAAAAAGATATATCCTCGCCTATGTTTAATGCAGCATTATTTCCAATAGCCAAATTATGGAAACAGCCCAACTGTCCAACAACTGATGAGTGGATAAAGAAGTGGTATATACAATGGAATATTACTGACCCATAAAAATGAATGAAATCTTTCCATGTGCAACAACATGGGTGGAGCTAGAGAGTATAATGCTAGGTGAAATGAGTCAATCAGAGAATGACAAATATCATATGATTTCACTCATATGTGGAATTTAAGAAATAAAACAAAGTAAAAAAGGGACAAACAAAAACCCCAAATTCTTAACTATAGAGAACAAACTGGTAGTTATCAGAGGGGAGGTAGGTGGGGGGGATGGGTGAAATGGGTGACGAGGATTAAGAGTACAGTTATCACGACAAGCACTGAGCAATGTATAGAATTGTTGAATCACTATACTGCCCACCTGAAACTAATAAAACATTTTATGTTAACGATACTAGAATTAAAATTAAAAAGAAAGAACGACTTCTTTAAAATGTCTAAACTAAGTGCTTAAGATGGGTTATGTGATTTTCCCAAGTTAGTATAAATGTGAGAATCTTAGATCCAGTTTATTTGACTCCAAATTGTATGCATAAGAGCACACAATTATGCCCTGCCATTTCTCATTAAGACCATAGGATATAGAAACCAAACTGCAAGTGTTCTAATAATGTGGACAAACACTGTAAAGTTTAGGAGAGAAAATAGATAAGAATGACACACGTGTGTTTGATTAAATAGCCCATGGAGGAAGATGGACAAACACGGCTTCAGAGATGGATAAAATGTGGTTTAGGAAGGACAAGGTCACTCAGTGCAGATGTATTTAAAAGATGGTCTCAATGGTGTATACATATGTGCAAACTTATCCAATTGTAAACATCAAATACATACCAGGGTTTGTATATCAATTATATATCAATAAAGCTGTTTTTTAAAGGAATATCACAAAAGCTGCAATATAATTCACGTGTATGATGAAGAGCAAAGCTTACAAAGGAAGATTAAAGGATGATTTATCCTAGAGATGAGTTCTAACAAAGGTTTAATAACCACCTCATGCTTGATGAATGAACACTCTCTATGTTTAAACCTTCAAAATTCTATTTCATAATACCCAAACTTTATTTTGAAAGCACCTTGGATTGGGTGATCCATGGAGGGAGAAAATATAATGTTTGCTTCTTAAGCAAGCTATTCATTAGACAAATATATTTCCATTTACCTGAACTTTTTATGCCAACAATTATTTGTTGAAATAACTTAAAATCTTGCTGTTATAAATTTTAAGAGCCTTAAAAATGTTCATACCCTTCAAGCTGTACATGAATTTAATATTGTTTGCTTGTGTTTTGTCTTGTCAATTAAAAAATAAATACAGAGGTAAATACCAGATAAAATAAGCTCTTTTATATGATTTTTAGAATTCTGAAAAATTGAAACAGCCTAAGGATCTCCAAATATGTAATATTGTGGAAAAAAATTATATATTTATAGATAACAATGTTCATAAGGAGTATGAACAATATAGGAAAATTCTCTCTACAATGTTAACAAAAAATACAAAAAACAAAAAAGACATACAAAATTATGGATAGTTCTTAAATTAATTACAATTAGTTTTTATTTTTTTTTAATTTTTTAATGTTTCTATTTATTTTTGAAGGAGAGAGAGAGAGACAGAGCATGAGTGGGGGAGGAACAGAGAGAGAGGGAGACACAGAATCCAAAGCAGGCTCCAGGCTCTGAGCTGTCAGCACAGAGCCCGATGTGGGGCTTGAACCCACAAACTGTGAGATCATGACCTGAGCCGAAGTTGGACGCTTAACCGACTGAGCCACCCAGGCACCCCACAATTAGTTTTTAAAGCTGTATATGAGAGGGGTGCCTGGGTGACTCAGTCAGTTAAGTGTCCGACTTTGGCTCAGGTCATATCATGGTTCGTGAGTTTGAGCCCCACATCAGGCTATCTGCTGTCAGTGCAGAGCCTGCTTTGGATCCTCTGTTCCCTTCTCTCTCTGCGCCCCCCACTCTCAAGTGCTCATTGTCTCTCAAAAACAAATAAACATTTAAAACAAAATTTTACATAATAAAAAATAAGACATCAGAATATTTTTATTTCTGTTGGAATGTTAATGATTTTTAAAATTCTTTCTGCACTTTCTTTTCCAAATGTTAAATAATATCTATGTATGACTTTTGCATTTGGAAATAATATGCATGTTTATTAATATATCACTTTTGCCTTATTTTCTTTTAATAAATAATCATTTAAGTTGTTTTTAGACACGAGAATGATAGAAGTGCAAAGGTAATCCAAGGTATTATATTTGAACTAATCACTAGGCCCAAAAAATGGTAATCATAATATCCAAATTAGTATTAACTGATGATGCTTATTGCCTGCCTACTGAAATTGGCATATCATAAACAAGTGTTTTATGTATTTTTAAATGCTCATTTAACTTGCACAACAAATATGTAATGTAGGTCTACCTACATTATTCTCATTTTTTGTGACTTAGTTTCCTCATCTATAAAACAGATAATGATAGTACTAGTTCACAGGATTGATATGAATATTAAATGAATTAACATATATATGAGTACTCAGAAAAGTACTGGGATATGGTGAAAGCCCTGTGACTGTCTTCTATCATCAGCACTCCCCAATCCTTTATAATTGATGAGGCTGAGATTCACAGAGGTCAAGTAATTAGTTTAAAATCTAGTCTATTTAACCATTGCATCCAAGCCCTTAAACTCAGTAACAGGAGTAAATAAGTACATATTTCAAGTAATAAAAATATAATTGCTTATGAAACTCAGTGTTCTTAAAATAAAAAATCTCTGAACATTAAGCTTACTTTCCGATCAGTGTCCTGGCACCAAGAGCTCCATGACCTTAGACAAGTAGCTTAAATTTCCTAGGCCTGAGTTTCTCTTATAAAACAAGAAGGCCAAAAAACAAACAAACAAAACCCAATAAGTAAAGGCAGCTGAGATTTTTTACTATTTTGTGTGTTAGGTATTTTACTAAATCAATAATCATGACTATCCAATGAACCAAAAATATTGATAACCATGCCTTTTCTGAAATGATGTAACTGAAGCTTAGGAAACTGGCTTCACATCCACAGCAAATAGTGATGGGGCTGGGATGTGATTTCAGGTTTCTCTGAATTCAGTATCTGAGCTCTTTCAATTCTGCAGTGTTCCCACTGCTAAAATTGCCAGGTCATTTCATTTTTTTTCCCTTTTTTTAATTTCAAGTTTTTACTTAAACTCTAGTTAGTTAACATATATGGTAAAATTGGCTTCAGGTGTAGAATTTAGTGATTCATCACTTACATATAACACAAAGTGCTCATCACAACAAGTGCCATCTTTAATGCCCATCACCCATTTAACCCATCCCCCATCCACCTCCCTCCATCAAACTTTGATTTATTCTCTATAATTAAGAGTCTCTTGCGGTTTACTCTCTTTTTTCCCTTCCCCTATGTTCACCTGTTTTGTTTCTTAGATTTCCACATGAGTGAAATCATACGGTATTTGTCTCTCTTTGACTGACTTATTTCACTTAGCATAATACTCTATCTCCATCCACATCATTGCAAATGGCAAGATTTCATTCTTTTTGATTGTCAACTAATATTCCATTGTACATATATACTGCATCTTCTTTATCCATTCATCAGTTGATGGACATTTGGGCTCTTTCCACAATTTGGCTGTTGTTGATAGCACTGCTATAAATGTTGGGGTGCATGTGCCCCTTCAAATCAGTATTGTTGTATCCTTTGAGTAAATACCTACTAGTAAAATTGCTGGGTTGTGGGGTAGTCCTAGTTTTAACTTTTTGAGGAACCTCCATACTGTTTTCCAGAGTGGCTGCACCAATTCACATTCCCACCAACAGTGGGTAAGAGAGTTACCCTTTCTTCTCATCCTTGCCAACATCTGTTGTTTCCTGTGTTGTTAATTTTAGCCATTCTTACAGGTGTGAGGTGGTAGCTCATTGTTGTTTTGATATGTATTTGAGATCTGACACTTTATCAACATCTGTTACCTACGGACATGCACATGATGTGGAGGAGCTCACCTTCCTTTCCCCACCCCCAACTATATCTGGCAGTCAAAATCTCACTGTTTTATTGTGGTGAAGACATCACTAATGAAGTCTTTGATTAGGATCTGATTTTCACACTATTGTACTCAGTACTTTATAAAAGCCTAGCCCAAGCATATAGATCTTGGCACACAGTGAGTACTCATTTAATATTTAATTAATTAACACATCAGGCAGCTTTAAATTTATAAAGTGCATTAACTGATTATTCAATTGACCATTCTAACAAAAGATTAGTACAGGGGGTGCAGATATAACCAGCTACCATCTTAAAAATGAGGATCTGTGTATTCTGAAAGGTTAAGTGAACTGCCCAAGGTCATCCCAAAGTGGGAAATCGAACATAGTCTCCAAAGCGATTCCATGATGAATGCTCTCTCCACTGATCTCAAAACCAAATTCTTCGGCACTCTAATTGGATAAGAGGTAGTTTTCCATACTCAAGTTCAATCACTTCAGTAGGAGTTTTGCCTCTTTTTCAGGAATGGTTAAGACCTATTTCAGTTGCCTTTTGATTAGAAATTGTGTACAATTCTGAAAGTCTAATCATGGCCACCTTCGTATACTGTATATTAAAATTTTGAGAGCCTACCTTTATTCATCACATTTGTCAATGATATCCTTTCTTCCTATGGATGGCACAAGTGTTAAACTCTCTTCAACCTCTTTAAACCTTAAAGTCATATGCAATATGGTTTGCTATCTACTGACAGAGTGAAGGTAAAAGCAAAGGCATGTAAAAAGCCTTAAGGCTAGCAGAGAAATTCCTGCCAAACAAACCCAAAGTACTATTCTCTACAGTCACAAAATTCACTGCCTCCTTCAAGGATGGTGCTATTTACGTAAGTGAAACCAGTTCAGTAAAACAATTCTACTGATTACTCAAAAGAATCTGAAAAGTATGACAGAGTTTAAGATTCAGAACTAAGACTCAGGAAGAGACAGAAGGTTGAGAATTTCAAGAAAGAAGCAAAGAAACATCAAAATCAGAGTTTAGGATTGAGTTTATCAATAATTTCACTCAAGAATGTAAATTTGTATCAGGAAAAATACAGTATGATTAAAAGGAATAAAAAAGTGCGTAAGTTTTCCCAGAGTCCTATATTATGAGATAATTACCAGAGATCTAAATTCATAAAAAGAAATGACCTCAATTTTGTTAAACAAGCCAGAGAATGTCTTAATTACTAGTGATTATGCATTTTATAGTTTATTGTTTGAGGTTGTCTGCAATATATGTTAGTGAAGGAGATTAAAATCTTATTATTTTATATAAAAATATTAATGGTACGTAACTTAGACTATCTTGAATAGAATAATACTTATCGATTTCATCCTAGATCAAGGGACATGGAATTGTATAAACAAAAGCATACAACGAGGTGACCTATGATTCTCTACATGGTTTCCTTCAATCTCAGAATATTAAGTATTAGGCAAATATAAGAACCACACAGTACTAAACAAAATAACCACAAATAACAACACATTACTTTCCTTTTTTTTTTTTTTTTTTTTTTTTTTTTACTTCTGGCAGAAGATCTCCATCCCTATTCACCTTAATCGTATAATATTCTGCTTCTAGGATTACTTATCTCACTGGTATTACTTAGTGATGACAGTAAATAGAAATTCTTATAAAAACATTTTTAAACTTGCCATAATTTTCCAAATTATACTTAAAAAGACTTCCTTCCTTCAATCTAGTTTCTTTATATGCTCATCCCTTGCCACATAAGTATCATTTTATAAATTTCTGCTTACATATAACCATATTCTTTATCTGAGGGTAAATTTTACATTAATATGAGGTCAGAACAGTGTACATCTAAGAAAAGTTATGTGCTGGCAAGTACTTCATCATGTATTTTTCCACAGTGTGCACCACAATGTCTAACACAATATATTCCCATAATACTAATTTATTAATGAATAAGTTAGTTCATTTATCATGGCATCACATAGATCTTGAGGTCCATTAGGTGAGCTTTTATACAGTATATACTTGCATTGAAATATATTGCACTTTGTCCAGAATGTATGATATATTTTGTGCAAAATTTTTTCTCAAAAATGTTGCTGCCAGTTTTTAATTATTTTTATAACTTTAAGCAACTTCGCAAATTAAAGTACCACCAACTCCCAAATAACTTGTATTTTTTTTGCATTTTATTAGTTATGTGAGGATTTATTATCAATAAAAATACATATAAATCCATATAATTAATATTGTCAGCTTGATTCTTCAGTATATATATATTTTTAATAAAGCCTAGAGTTTTAACATTAAGTGTAATGAAAATTAATGGTTGTTTATAAAGTTTTATTTCCTCAGAACAAAAAAATGAGAACTAATTATACTCATGTGATAAGGGATGAGTGGACTGATTTAGGGATTGAAAATAACCAAATTAAGTTTGATAATGAATAACACAGCCAGATAGCTAAATTTTTCAGCATCTTGATATATTTTTTCTCTCTTTTATCAATTTACTTCAAAAAACACATATTAATTACCAGTTTCATTTGTAATTCAATTTTTTCAAATTCCATGAAATTGAAAGTAAACTAACATGAAACTTTAATATGTCTTACATAACTTTTATATTTCTCCAGCTTCTCTAAAGGATAAAAATTCACCATATAGCAATGCAATAATACCTATTTCTGAAAGGATAATGACTCTCTACTCTTATTAGGGCGACTCAAGGCTTGAAATCCCAACCCTAATCTGGTGAAAAGTACATATATGACTGGAAGAAAAGGTTACATAACCAAAGAAATATCAAGGAGGTTTGTGAAGAAACTGGCAAATATAAAATATGTCCCTTTTTAGATTCATTAAGAAAAATGAAGGAAGACATATCCTTTTTATTCTCTGTTCTATTTTCATTGTAGCTATGGGTAGGACTGACATTCAGATAGCATTACTAATAATATGCTAATAAAAGCACCAAAATTTATATCTGGTATCAATTCATAGATTATGAAAAACTGATTATTTCTGATAACAGTAACAGTATAGGCTAGATAAATAATAGTTAGTATTATTGCCATTCATATTATTTGTGCTACAATGATCTACAAAAGAGAATTAGTTTAGTTTTCTTTTTTTTTTTATTTTTTTTAATTTTTTTTTCAACGTTTATTTATTTTTGGGACAGAGAGAGACAGAGCATGAACGGGGGAGGGGCAGAGAGAGAGGGAGACACAGAATCGGAAACAGGCTCCAGGCTCCGAGCCATCAGCCCAGAACCTGACGCGGGGCTCGAACTCACGGACCGCGAGATCGTGACCTGGCTGAAGTCGGACGCTTAACCGACTGCACCACCCAGGCGCCCCTAGTTTAGTTTTCAAACTAACTATTAATTGTTTTATTTTCTAAAGCCCATATTATTTCCCCTTGGTTTTATACCCAGGCCTATGCATGCCTCAGTGTGCAACAATATAGTTTTCATTAGCAAAGTCACAGTTACTGACTAGTTAAGGGGCAAGAGCCTGTCTGACTTGAAATTTACAAAGAAATCATGTATCCATTGTGCCTTTTTTTTAACTACAAAAGATGTTCATGCTTACTATAAAAGTAAGCATGATTCGGAAGTACTTAAGGTATTGCACTGACTTTCCATCTTCAACCTCCTCTGTTCCCATACCTCCAACCCCTACACACGCGCGCACACACACACACACACACACACACACACACACACACACACTGAAGATAACCATCTTAATAGTCTAGCTCTTGGATTGCCAGACTGCTCATTTTATTACACCATAACATCTCTCAGCAATTAGAGGTGAGGTTGTGGGACATAGCAATAATTGTGCCAAAGAGCTAAGCATGCTATCTTGTATTATACGATTGCAAACCCAACTTCCAAAAGGAAAATTGGTAAAAATCTAACCCACTGCATTTACTGGTCACTTTCCTAATTTTCCACCTCATTCACTAATCAATTTAAGTAAGTAAAGCCAAAGTGAAACATTTAGTTATGGATCTTGTCTTCATTTCCAAATAAGGCAAGGCAATTTCTTGACAAACTAATTTAGAAGACATTTATTGAGCACTTGCTGTGTGCTAAGGTTGACGCTAAATGCCTTATATTTAGTTTTTCACAAGTATTATGTGAAAGGAATTATCTCAATTTGATAATGAGAAAACTAAATTAAATGACTTAGTCCAAAGTGCCTCCACATGCAAGAACACTTATTAATCAGGATTTACACTCAAACCTGTGTTCATACTACTTAAATAAAATGGTTGCAAAGTATAAGGAAACTGATTCCTGAGATGTCTTTGCAACAAACTTTGTGAATTTAAGGTCATGACCCCAATGTTGTTTACCCATTTTGTGAAACTACTTTTACTTCTAAAAATGCTCTGTCCTATCTTATCTCACTTCTTCTTACTAATGGTATTTGGCTTCATCTTCATATTCTCAAAAGACCTCAAATGTAGACTGAACTACATAGCATATGTGATTGTACATGTAATCATTAGAAAACTCAGGAAAAAAACTGAAATAAATCTATCACTTTATATGTTTAAACTTGTGCCTTATTACACACCATATTATATGTACCATGTATATGTATATATGTATATGTACATATATGTATACATGGTACATATATATGTACCATGACTTATTTTATGTAACAAAGAACCATCTTAGGAATATTGCTGCATTGTATTTACTTTCTGTGTGTGTGTGTGTGTGTGTGTGTGTGTGTATAATAGTTGGGGGTAGATGTATGAATTTGTTACATGTACACTTTTAGTACCAAAACTGTAATGTCATTTGTATTTATTTTTTAATGTGCTATATTCGGATATTAAAACAATAAAATGTTCCCAGGCTTGTCCTGATCTCTGATAAAAACTCAGACTAGGAAATTGTCCCTAACTTCCTGGGCAGGTGTCCTCACCATTATCCTATGTTGATGGTTATGCCATGTATCAACAGCATATTAATTATTTATATTTTCTCAAAGTCTTTGCCATTTCCCACTATGGGTGCCTTAGATTATTGCTTATTTTTTAATAATAAGACTCAAAACCCATGCACCAGGGAGACAAACCAAATGATACTGTCACAAAAGAATAAACCTGAGTATGTATATTACATTTCTCTAGCAAAAAATGTACTAACGATGTTAAGAAGAAAAGTAGAATAAATTGCTTTCAAGGTTTTTTTAGCTGTAAGACATAGTATGAAATACATTTCAAATGGTAGCCCACAGGACACATATGGTTACATACAACTAAAATAAAAATGTACAAAGCAATACCTACCCTTGCTCTCATGTATATATACTCTGATGTTTATATTCTACTCTATCCTATTTTATTTACCTTTACATTAACTGCTTGTCTCAAGCCACCAAACAGGTTTTACAATGGATTATGATGTACATTTTGAAAAAATAAAACTAAACACTGACTAGGCAATCTCTTTCTTTTGAAAGTCTCCATGATACATAAAATGCATCATTGGGGCATAATCACTCATTTCAAAGTCCCCTGAAATGAACAAAGCTGACGATCACACCTCTTGCCAAAAAATCTCAACTCAACATTTGGTTAAGTTGAGAAGTCTTTCTGGAATATATGCAAATGTGCCAAAATGAGATTTCATAACTCCTAGTTCTGATGAATTCCAAAGAGGTCTTTCATACATAAGGCTACATCATTTAACAATATGTTCTCCTGTTCTTAAAAAATGTGTACCATCCTGCTTCCTCCTATAATTGGCATCTGAAGGACAGAGTGTGGCGTCTGCAATGGAAATGTGAATAAAAACAACCAGATACAGTCTGTACTTATCATCAGACTCACAAAAAGTTCTTCTGTGAGGTCAACTTGTTGCCACAAGCATCCTCCTTAATTTATTTTCTTTTTACTATAATTAATTCCTTCCATGGGAACAAAGAAAGGTGTTACTTTCAAAGCTGAATAAAAAGACACAAGAAACATGCTCAAAGATTTTCTCGGTGGGAAAACAAAGAGTTGTCTTGTTTCCTACAGAGGGAAAAAGAGTCAATAAGAGTGCATTCCACTCTTCCTTTAGTCACAACTACCCCAATATAAAGGGAGGAAGTGTGGGTTCACTTAAAAAGAATTGCCCTTGGCTCCAAATCCTTGCTTTGCCACCAACTAGCTGCAGTATTAGGGGGAAATTACTTCTTTCCATACCTATTCTCTAATCTATGAAATGATGACTTTTTAAATTTTTTTCAACGTTTTTATTTATTTATGGGACAGAGAGAGACAGAGCATGAACGGGGGAGGGGCAGAGAGAGAGGGAGACACAGAATCGGAAACAGGCTCCAGGCTCTGAGCCATCAGCCCAGAGCCTGACGCGGGGCTCGAACTCACGGACCGTGAGATCGTGACCTGGCTGAAGTCGGAAGCTTAACCGACTGCGCCACCCAGGCGCCCCGAAATGATGACTTTTTAGAATGTGTTGTGGAATAAGTGAACAAATTAATGAAATATCACAGTATATGTAGTCATGTTTTAAATCACAGAATAGAATCTCAATTAAATGGCATTTGATTGTCAATATTGGGAGTTATCAAAAAGGACAAATAGTCAACTCCTTCCTTCCCTGAAATAAGGTTTCAGTTCATTTTCCACAGCCCCTCCAAGTGATTATCCATTCCAGGCTGTGCATAGAATTTACAGAAAACTAACCCACAATTTCTTCAGTGAACAGTTGTGTCAATGAATAAACATAACCTTTTTTTTAAATTGAACTGTAATTTGTTACCCTGGTATTTCAGTAATTAGCTCTCTTGTTATGCTCCTGGCCACATAGAGTGAGTACAGTTCCTTTCCACCTGAATTCTCCAAATACTAAAGGTAGCAGTCATGTCCCTGCCATGTCTTATCTTGTGTGTGCTAAATTCGTTCTCTGAAGGCATGGTTTCTTTTTTTTTTTTTAATTTTTTTTTATATTTATTTATTTTTGAGAGACAGAGTGAGACAAAGTGAGACTGGGGGAGGGGCAGAGAGAGATGGAGACACAGGATTGGAAACAGGCTCCAGGCTCTGAGCTGTCAGCACAAAGCCTGACGCGGGGCTCGAACCCACAGACTGTGAGATCATGACCCGAGCCGAAGTCGGATGCTCAACTGACTGAGCCACCCAGGAGCCCCTGAAGGCATGGTTTCAAGTCTAACAACCATTTTGACCACTCTCTTTTAAACCGATCATGCCCTAGCTGCATTTATTTTAAATGTAATGCCCAACATTTAACCCGTCCCAGGTGTAGCCTGTGGAAGCATAAAAGCAAGTCACAGAAAATCAGTCTTGGAAGGTACCTCCAAGAACATTCTAGCCATTCTTCGTAGGGCAAATAAAAGAAGGAGCTGAAGTGATTTTCTCAGAGTCACATAGTAAAAACTCTTAGCTCTGATGTCAGTGACATTTCTTTTAGGAAAACTTGTCCTTTTAATTTTATTTTTCCCCACCTCCAAAATAGCATGAATGTAATCTTTAGCTCTCATGTATTCATTTTCAAATTAAGGAAATAATGATGCTATTACCCTTGACCAGATTCACTGAACCTACAAAGTATAACAACTACAAGTAAGAGATGAGGAAAATGTGATAAATGAGACAGGCAGAAAGAAAACAGAGAAAAGGAGGAAAGGGAAAAGATCCTCTGTTTAGACTTTTGTGAAGTCCTATCCTTGTTTTTTTCTTAAGTACTTACTTCATGTGTACTGGGTAGAGTTTGCTGTGCAGAAGTTGTGTTAATTGGAACAGAAGCACCTCATACCATGTCCTCCCATTCCAGTTTTCTTCACTCAGTAGCAACCTTTGTTACTCAGAATAAACTTTATAAATCTAGAAGCTAATAAGGTTCTAATGATTAAGGAATGGTGTCATGTGACTATCTCTTTAATAAATAGAATGAATGAACATTCTGAATATTCAAACTCTAAAGCTCAGAAAATAATGTTATCTCTTTAGGGTCTGGAATAAGGAAGGTAAAGAAAAAACACACAATGTGTGCAGCTCACATCCACAAAATAGAGAAATGCTAAATATATCTAACAGGCATACACACTAAGAGATGATCTTCCTTGAGGTGCCTGGGTAGCTCAGTTGGTTGAGCGTCTGACTTGATTTTGGCTCAGGTCATGATCCCAGGGTCATGGGATTAAGCCCTGCATCAGGCTCTACATTGAGCATGAAGCCTGCTTAGGATTCTCTCTCTCTCTCCCTCTGCCCCTCTCCCATCAGGTGCATGCTCTTTCCCTCTCTGAGAGAGAGAGAGAGAGAGAGAGAGAGATGATGATGATCTTCCTTAAAGGAAGCATCTGATTAGTTGGAACTGCGTATCCCCCCAGATATTTGTGTCTGTGTGTGTTGGGGCATCGGTGCAGTGATAACCTCTGAAAATAAAGTTCCTTCTAACTTAATCATCCTGGGCATGGAGTATTTGGGAGGGAAATTCTGGTATTTGCATCAGTGAATGGACAGTAATAGTACCTGAGAAGGTGGAAACAGGGATACTATCTCTGTCATGAGGCTTTTATAGGTGAGTCAGAGTCAAACCTGGTCTAAAGTCCAATTTTTCAGATCTAATCTATAAATAGGGAAGATCTTGTCCAAGCCACAGCTAAATATGTCAATGGATTCTATTTTTCCCCTGAGCAAGGCAATAATAACTCCCTCAGAGGCTAGCCACTAATAGTCCATATGCTATTCTATCTGGAATGGAAGGTGAGAAGCATTTCCCAAGGCCACCTGTATTTCTTTCATTACTAACAATGAAGTTTCTGACAGTGATGTATGAATATGAAAAATTACTTATTTACTATTAAAGTTGCCACTGTATTTTCCAGATTAGTGTTCTGTGATCTAATTTAATGAAGAACCCAGCTAGAAGTCTCTGCATCTTCTGTTTTTTTATGTATTATTGTATCAGGGTAAACAATATAATTACCCAAACATTTCATAATCACAAAGATTTATGGGGGTCTAATTTTTCCAGATTTTTTGTGAAGCAAAGGAAAATATTGCAAAGTGACTCAGGCAAAGAAGCACTTCCTCTAATTCACCGTTCAAGAGCAAAGAGATCATGCCATTTCTCAAAGCTAACTTTTACATTAATAAATTCATTTGTAGTACCTACTATGACTTCAGATAGGCATTAAAACTTACAGCAGATTGAGGGGCACCTGGGTGGCTTAGTCGGTTAAGCATCCGACTTCAGCTCAGGTCATGATCTCACAGTTTGTGAGTTTGAGCCCCGCACTGGGCTCTCTGCTGACAGCTCAGAGCCTGGAGCCTGCTTCAGATTCTTTGCCTCTCTCTCTTTCTCTACCCCTCCCACTCCCGTGCTCATGCTCTGTCTCTGTCTCTCTCAAAAGTAAATAAACATAAAAAAAATTAAAAACATAGCAGACTGGCATCATTGAGATGAAGAAAAAGGGACTACAGCAATAAAATGGAATAGTAATACAATGGAAATTAAAAAAAATAAAAAGAAAGAACTTGAGTAATTATTCCTAACAATGATGTGGAAACTGAATTCTGGTCAGGAATATTGAGTTCCAAAACCCAACTCTGTAACTAATTAATGTACCAGTAAGGCCAAATTACCTGTCCTTATTGTCTGTTTTCCCCACAGTAACAGAGGTATTAAATTACTTGCTCACCTAAGACACCTCCAATGTTAACATTTTACAAAGCTAAACAATAGTTTGTGTCTGAATTATTATCATGATCATCTCAAAAATCCATCTCAACTCCCAACATTATTCAACCCCTGGAGAAACAAAATGAAACCCCTTTTAAAAATACCAATAAGGCCCGTAATGACATTTCTTGTCTTTTCATACTAAATTGTTGTCTTGATACAATCCCAATTAGTAGAAATAATGTAACAGGAAAATGTAGTCCCATTTTTTAAAAGTTAAACTAAGCATATATATTATGAATCACTTTGAAAATCTTTCAACTAAAGCTTGAGTGTTTTCACATGTTAAAATAATTGATGGAAAACCATATCACAACTTAAAAGTGGTACAACATTGCAATACGTAGGTTAACCTGAAAGACAATGTTCTTAATGATGTCATTTTACCAGTACAACTTATTCGTACATTTTTCCCCAAGAGCATCACTGACATGCTTTTTGGCTAGAACAAATTAGCATTCCTATATCATTAGATAGAAATAATAAATTCAAGAACCAGTGCAAACAAAAAAGGAGTGTGAATAGCATTTTACAATTAATCAAGGGAGGCATCTTGGCACCTCATTTTTAAAAAGAAGCAAAACTGTGAAAAATTGTAAGTGCCTGCTATTTTTCTACATGCTATCTATTCATAAATAGTGAGGTACTATTCTAACACAAATTCATCCATTCAGCAAATAGTCTGTGAATATCTATTATATGCTAGGAACTCTGATAGGCCCGTTGGATGTATAGTGGAATTTAAAGTCGGCAAAAATTGTGAAGTATAAATATCCTATAAGGCATCCATAAAGTACAATATACATTACTTTGTACATAAAATTCAATCTGTAATTGCTTTTCTCAATGAAATTGGGCTAGATCCAGGGAAAGCATGTAATAATGGAATGTATATAAGTGTCTGATTATTTAAAGCATCAAGGCTTTAAGGGAATTATCAAGTCTTTAGCTACAGGTATATGAATGAAAGACCAAATTTTCCTTCTGGCCCACAGCATTTATTTCACATTTGTAGAACAATACATTGTTTTAACATTTAAATATAAAGAATATTAATTCATGCTAATGCATTTATTTTGTTTTGATTTTGAAGTGTAAACATTGTAGTAGTATCCAATTGGGAAGTGGGGCAGTTAAAGTCATGGTGATGAGTTTGCTTATACTGTCTTGAAGGTATTCATTATTGCTCATAAATTTACGGTTAGCTGAGTAATGTTTATGGCTTCATCTGGGCTCTATGTGTGACTGCAGTTAACTGTGAGAGGCAGAAAGGCAACTGTGTTGATCTTCATTGAGTGCTCTCACATAGTTGAGGTTAAGTAGTCTAAGATGGCCTTATCTGGAAAACCTGGGTGCTCTCATCCTTCACATGGTGATGATAGTGTTCTAAGACAGAGTAGAAAGGAAGTCCTCACTTCCACCACATCCTATTAAGCAAAGGAATCACATGGCTGGTGCTACACAGGAGTAGAAGGGAACTATCAAATTACAAAGCAAAGGAAGTCATCAAAGCAGCCAGTCTGTCACTCCTCCAAACAGGCAAGCACCATTGATCCTGTGCCATAATGGGCACATATACCAAGGTTTGTAAGAGTGCTGAGGCAAAGGACCCCTTAAATTTTCTTAGAGCAGAGAGTGTGCTGACTGGATTGACACCTTTGAAAGAAGTTAACATTTTTCCTTCAGAGTCATTGCATGTTCCTTTCCTACACACAGTTGAAGAGCTAGTGTGGTCTGCCTTAATTTTCTTGTTTTACTTTCATACTATTGACCTGTTGGTCTAGAAGGCCTAGGCACAATGCCTGCATGGTACAACAAGCCACAGTAAATACTCAGTTCTGTTGCCAGAGAAAAACCATAAATCAAGAAAATGGCAAGTGTAAGTGATTAACACTGAAGCTAAAACCCAAATCTCCTTGTGCTCTCTTCTGGAATTCTGTGACAGCAACACTTTCTTGAAGGAACATCTTGTGATCACTGCCAAGAGGACTGAGTGACACAGTACTACCATGCTTAAGTATAAAGTAAATGAGCAATTTGGGGATGGGGGATAGGGGATTTAAATGGGACAGCATCCTTTCATAGACTTCAATGCTTCATGTGAAAGCATTTGGAAAATTCAACAGTCTGGGGTGCCTGGGTGGTTTAGTTGGTTAAGTGGCCAACTTCGGCTTAGGTCATGTTCTCACAGTTCACAAGTTTGAGCCCCATGTCAGGCTCTGTGCTGACAGTTCAGAGCCTGGAACCTGCTTTGGATTCTGTGTTTTCCTCTCTCTCTGCCCCTACCCTGCTTGCACTCTGTGTCACTCTCTCAAAAATAAATAAATATTTTTAAAAAAGAAAGAAAGTTCAATACTCTTCAAGAAAGAGTAATATCAGTTGGTCAAAGGAGGATAGGAATAGTTTTGAGATACTGGGGCTGAGCAATTTGGGTCTAGAGAGAGTTATCCCAATCCAGTGACAAAAAGAGGCTAAAGGAAGAACTAGTATTACCGTTTCATGGTAAATCCCATATTTTCTGAAAGGCTTCCTGAAAGGCCAGGCCCCAGAAAACCAGGAATCATCTTGGGGAGTTTCCACAGTACCCAACAGAGGTGTATCTCACTACACAAGCACTTTTCTGATCCTGGATATGATTTTTTGCCTCATGAAACTTCCTACCACACCACTCTTATACTCACAAATTTTAAGAGATAATCCTACATAACCTCATTATACACAAAGTTTCTTGGGATCAAAACAATATAAATACTTTCTGACTAAACCACATAAATAAATAAGCCAAAATATTTCTTCCAGTCTTTGTTCAGTCTCAAAGTTTGTTCTCTCCTGAATTCTTGTGGTATCCAAATACTTTGCCAGTGTTTTGCAATAACATTTCTACTGACCTATTTTTGGCAAAAATAATTAAATTTGCCTGAATTTGGCAATGGAATGTTTAATGGCTTATTTTTTGTCCACAAATAGAATGTTTTCTTTTAATTTTTATGTCACAATAGGTAGTTTATGCTTATAGTACACAGCTTCAAATGTTTGTACGCACAAGTTATACATTCTACCTGATCCCCTAACTCTTCAATTTCCTCCTCAAAAGGAGCAACTGTTACCAGTTTTGTTTTTCTCTGAGAGCAGTTCTTTGAAAATCAATCAAATGGTTTATACAAACTCCATTTTACACAAATAACATGCCACTACACAAAATTGCACCTTGCCTTTTTCACCTAAAATGATTTTGGAGTTCATTATTATTATTTCATTACCTACAGACTCCCTCATTCAATTTAATAGCTAAGTAATAATACTTAGACGGATGAATCATAGTTTATTTTATTAGCTCACTATCAGTGTACATTTGGGTAAAAAAAAGTTGAAAGCTTAAATTAGTAACAGCCAATGGTTATGATCATTAATTTCTCTTAGAACACAATCTTGAATTGGCATGTCCTACATAGAGACCAAGGTTTATTCTTCTGAAGCTGGAGGGAAGCCCCTAATGAAATTTATGACTTCAGGCAAACCAAAACATAACTTTATCCTTGGCGTTTTGTAAATATTTTTTTACTTTCTCACCTTCTCATATTTCCTCATGCCCTTTTCCGGAAATCCAACCCTTCTTAATTTTCACCAATTATCAGTACTCTTCCTGTTAAAACCCAACTGTCAAATTCCTTCTTGAAGATTTCCATCATGGCCCTTATCACCACAGAGAAGAACTTGATTTTTTTTCTGTTTATTTTAGAGACATATTTGTAACTTCTTCTTATCTGAATTATGGTTCTATAAGTATTAATGCATGCCTCATGTCCTTTGCCAGATTGCATACCCATTGAGGGTAGTGATATATAAAATATAGGGCTGTCCTTTACAGGACTATCAGAAGTCCTTACATGTATTTGTGCTTAATAAATACATGTTGTATAAATATATCCTCAGGTGTTATTCCATTGGAATAACAATTATAGGACCATAAACTACAAGTAACTATGAGTCCTACTCTTAAAATTACTATTAGATATATGTTGGATGGATCATTTAAACTCTTAAAGCATTTGTATTTTAAAATGGGAATAAAATATTGAGATCATCTGTATCACTGGCTTGTTGTGAGAATAAAATGAAATAGTTTTATGTTGAAAATCTCAGCATTAGGAGAAACTCCAAGGTATCCTCGTCCAATCACCTATCCATTGCTCAAAATCTCCATATATCAATATCTCGATAAATAAACAATAAATTTACACGTAAAAATTTCCAGAGGCATAAAAATATCTCAGTCCAGTATAGAAGCCCATTTTATGTTTGTGTAGCTCTGACTACTGCTACTGAGTGGGCACACAGTGAAATCTGTATTATGCTACTTCATAATGAATAGTTTGCTACATCTGATTGGTGATTGGTTGCCAACCTCTGAAGCAGGCTCACTCTGGTCATTTAATAAACTGTTCAGTAACTCAATCCACATTTTACAGGATTGGATTCTCTGGACCACATTGATAATGTTGTTGCAAGATTCTTCAATCTTAACTAATCCTCATGATGATTCAATGAACTATAAAAAGTATTCTGTACCTTCTTGCTTTAGTATATGCAATAAGCTGTGCTAGAGCGTTGTGTAACTAGTGAGTTTCACATTGGGTCACTTAACTTCTGTAGTCAAACCAAACCTATCCCAAACATCCTTGGTCATTAACTAACAAGTAATGTATATGAAAACATTTTCAAAGTACCATAACCAATAAAAAGGGCTAATGTTATTAATAATTATATTTTTGCTTTCTCAGTCATATTTTGCTTTCTCATTTTGCTTTGAGCATAAGAAGCAACAAATTTCAAAGGAAAAGTGATTTTGAATTGTTAAAACTTATACTTTAAGAGTATATTCTACACAAGGATAAAATTAATTCATACATATCATCATTCCAGAGTTAACTATACTCTCTATTGAAAAAATAGTGGTAAGACTAAATTGTTTGGTAATTTTCTGTCACAGTATACCAGAATATGAAATACTATATTTCAAAGCAGACTGTACCTGGCTGCATTGAGCTCCTACTTGAATTTATGTGTACCTCTCCTTATCAAACACAATAAGCAGTTGGAACAACTTTAAATGTGAAAATTATGAGGTGTTCAATGAAGATCTAGAAAACTCAAAAATCTCTAGCATCATTATAGCAGAAGTATAGATAACGTAATACATAATCCAAAACAGTTTTCCATTTCACCAAATCATGCCACAGAAACACTCATATTTGCTTAAATCTATGCTTCTGTAGGCATCTGTCACTCATCCCCTTCTTATATTACTGCTATAACTGGGCAACTAAAAAGATCCCAAATAATCAGGAATATTTTAGTCTTCCAAAACCTGAATTTTTAACTGAGATCTGTAATAAAACATACATCAATGAATGTAAAGGATGCTTACCTTCTGTGTGCACAGCTGACACATAGGTCCAATTGTACCTCTTCACTATGTCCACCATGGCCCGTGCCTGCTGGGCATCTGAAGGAACAACCCTCATGAAGTACTTGAACAGAGTCTTGTCGCTCAGATCCATGCTTGTTGCCGAGTAAGCAATCTGAGGTATGTTGAAAAGCTGGAGCAAGTTCTGGACCTGAATGGCCACAGAACTGGAGCCAGGCCCAATGACCCCTACAATGGGCTTCTTGGAACGGAAGGAAGAGGAAGACCCATCCACACAGCGCACCAAACCTTCTTCTTCTTCTGAAGAAATGAGGGAGTCCCTGATGAACTCAATGCTCTGCTCTAGGGCCACAGCCGAATGCCAGCAGGAATCCCTTATCTCACAGCCCAGTGTGATGTTGGGCAAGAGTGTGGGGTCTGAGTTGATCCTTTCCAGAGTGTGCAGCATGGCCTCCACTCTCTGAATGCCATACTGTTCACGAACTGCCCCACACTTCCTCTCATGAACTTTGTCCACCGTGGGCTGATGGTGAACAGAAAAGAGAGCTCCAATAATGATGTCACCTGGCATGTGAGCCACCACCCTCCTTTCACTGGACTGTGCACTCCCACGGACATCTTCTTTCAAAAGCAGAACTGACAGGATCAACAGAAGGACCATTTTAGGAAAAGAGTTCAAGCTAATAAAGACAGCATGGTGGGGAAAATTTAGGAGACTTCTGATAGATAGAATCAAACAATGTCCTATGTTGGGTGGCAAACCAAGGAATTAGCCAGTAATTTAGATGTGCTCTCTAAAGGACCACCATGTCCCCACGTACCATTTAGTTAGATGCATCCATGTGATCATGATCTTCAAAACCTGGAAAAAAAATAGCATGTGCATTTAACAATGTAAGTGCAGCTACTTTGAGAAGCTCTAATGGTCTATACTAATAGACTTTGATGATATAGATTAAGATTATAATCTTTTTTAAAAAAGAATCTAAAAATATTTCAGACTCTCCTTTGTCTGTATCTGTTGTAATTTTGTGGTTGGATGAAGCAATCTGATAGAGATTTCACTTCACTTATATTATTTCACTTCACTTATATTAATACTATTTCACTTATATTAATGTTTGTTTCATTTGTTCTTCTGGAGTACACGAAAACAAATCTTATGCATGGCAGGCCAAACTATATTCTTATGTGAAGATGAGAGAAAGCATCCTAAAAGCAAAACTATGCCATGATCAGAAAACTTCAGGGAGTATGCACTCCAAAATTATAAACATTAGTTATCTCTGGATGATTGTATTTTTTGTTTTTAAAAAACTAATTCTGGGCAGTAAGCATGTATTAACTATGAAATTGCAAAAAATAAAGTTACTTTAAAGAAAAGCTACATAGTCCCTCTTCAAATGCAGGGTAAGACAAGTTGAACAATCTCCCCAATAAATAAGTATTGTGTCTCATTTCCATATAATATAGTACAAAGACATTATGAGGTCAGGTAGGTATTTCCACGCTAAATGAACTACAGGAAAGGAGGGAGAGACTTGGGATATTACAGAGCAAAATGTTCCCTAAGTAGGTAGAAAGACCATAGGGAAATGGGTACCAGTTTGTGGAAAAAATAATATTCAGTTCAAATTCTAGTTCTGCTATTAAGAATTATTAATAAACTGTTTAACCTCTCAGTACCAGAGTTTCCTCATCTGAAAAGTCCCATCATATGTACCAGGATACCTTTTTTTTTTTTTTTTTTAATTTTTTTTCAACGTTTATTTATTTTTGGGACAGAGACAGAGCATGAACGGGGGAGGGGCAGAGAGAGAGAGGGAGACACAGAATGGGAAACAGGCTCCAGGCTCTGAGCCATCAGCCCAGAGCCTGACGCGGGGCTCAAACTCACGGACCGCGAGATCGTGACCTGGCTGAAGTCGGACGCTTAACCGACTGCGCCACCCAGGCGCCCCCATATGTACCAGGATACCTTATGGGAATCAACATAAGATATCAACTATGCAAATGTCTTGTATATTGAATAAGACTATATATATATTCAGGACATGACCTTTTCTGTTATTAAATTTCCAAGGGCATTCTGTAGCTAGGTAGTGAGGACAGAAAATTCTCTGGCAACCTACTCAGTCCTCCAGAGTCTTCAAAGTAATTACAGAGTCCTGTAATAAAATTCACAGTAATCAGTCCTCTATCTCTGATTCAGGAAAAAAAAATTACATATCAAGAAGACCCAAAGGGCTGCAGGGACGCATGTTTGGAATTATCCTTCCAAGTAGAAACTTAGTACAGCTTTGAAAGTAGTCATCTATTTCAGTTTAAACTCCTGGGAAAAAGGGATTTGTCCCAAGTTGCCTACAGCAAATTCTAGCATAGTTTGTAAAAGGGAACTGACAAATTAGTGATCTGGATTATTGAAAGAATAAGAGACTTATTTTGTATGTTGTCCTCTCTGCCAGCCAAGGATCTCAACTTGCTTTGAACTAATTCCCTAGGGCACCTGGGTGGCTCAGTGGGTTGAGTCTCTAACTCTCAGTTTTGGCTCAGGTTGTGATTTTGTGGTTTGTGCGTTTCAGCCTTGAATCGGGCTCTGCACTGACAGTGTGGAGCCTGCTTAGGATTTCTCTCTCCCCCCTCTCTCGTTTTTTTATGGCAAAACAGAAAGTTTCCCTTGCATAATGCTAAATATTAAAATTTTTAAAAAATCAAATAACTAGATGTCCCAGAATAACTAGGTGCTTAGCAATACTTAGGGCAAAAAATAAGTTTTGGTATAGAAGTTGGCACTGTAGACAAGGAGCACAGAATAAAGACTGATATCATTTTCTCTTTTGGGAAATTATCCGAATATTCTCAAGCATTCCCTTCACTTGCTTAAACCAAAGACCTAGAGATCGATGCTTATTCTCATAAACATGTGAATTCTACTGCAGACAAAAAAAATCTTAGGTAAAAGGAATTACAGTGTTTTACTAAATCCACAATGTTAAGGAACAAACCCAATAACAAAATGAGACTCATTTTTATTACATAAGAGCATCAAAATGATATGCAAGACTAGAGGTGGGCTATCAAAATGATGAAACTAAAGTAGTCCCATGAATTTTATTTGTTAAAATTATTTTAGATAAGACCTATATATTGAGACATAACATATATACATATATATGTAAATATATAACACTGAAATAGTCCTTCCTATTATTTAGCTCCCTATAAGTTAAATTAATGATTTAACTCATTCAAGATATATCTACTATTGAGTGGGAAAAACTAATGTAACAAAGAAGCACAATGATGTACATTGATAATTGCCATCATTATCTTTCATTGAACACCCATCATACACCAGACACTTGTTCATTAACTCATTTAACAAATATTTATGGCTCATGCCTATGCTATGATTCTGTCCTGGAAATTAAATACGCAAGAGAGAACAGGTTGTACATGATTCCTATACTCATGGGGCTTGCAGATCAGTACTCTAAAAGGTGACTTTAGCTGGAGCCTGGTAAATGCAAAGAACAACAAAATAAAGAATGAAAAGAAGTCATTCATGTGAAAAGTGTGGCTAGAGCATAAAGAATGGGAGCAATAGTGGTACAAGATGAGGCTGCAAACATAAGAAAGGGCCAGACCATGTAGGATCCTGTAGGCTCTTGCAAGGAATTTGGATGTTAAGTGCAACAGAATGCCATTGAGGAGACGTAAACAAATGAATGGCACAATTCAATCTTAGAAAAGGTTGTTCTAGCTACTCGCTGTTCTGGATAATGTACAGAAGAAATCTGATTAGAAGACATAAATAATCTAAGTAAGGAATTATAGTGCCTTGGCTATTACTGGGGACAGTAGATATGAAAAGAAGTGGACACAATCAGATATATTTTGCAAGCAGAAACAGCTGGACTTACTGATAGACTGGATGTGCATAACAAGGTAGAGAGAAGTTAGGTTTTGAGTCTAAAAATTAGTGTACTTTGGTACCATTAAAAGATATGGGATCTACTGGTACAGAAATGGATGGAGGCAGAGAAAAACATAGTAATTTTCTTTTGAACACGCTAAATTTGAGATACTTTTAAAGCACCTATGTACAGGTGACAAACAGGAAGGTGGGTATATAAGACTGGACCAAAAGGAGTGTTTGGGGTTAGACATATAAACTGAGGGTCACCAATACATAAAATCTTTGCAATGAATATAGTCACCTGGAGAGCAAGTATAAGTAAAGAAAAGGTGTAGCTGAGAAGTAAGCCCCACAGAGACGTCAGATTGTGGAAAAGCCAGCTAAGGAAACAAAGGCAAATCAGAAAGTAAGGAGAGAAAGTAAGAACATGTGATGTAAGAAACGCCAGAAGAGGATGTCCTGGGCACTTTATATTTACAGACATTACACAAGGCTTGCAGGTTGCAAAAAATAAAATACATTCTGTCCTCCCCAAGATATTATTTTCAAAATGCATTGAGTATCTGCATGTGGCATGTGTGTGGCAAGAATCCTTGTGACAACCCTGAGACATAAGTATTATTTTATTATCTCTACTTTACAAATGATGTGGAGGGTTTGATAAGTTGAAAATTATCTGGTCACTCATAGCATAACATATAAAGTTACTGAATCATTGTATTGTATACTTAAAACTAATGTAACATTGTGTGTCAACTATACTCACATACATACATACGTACATACATACATACATACATACATACACTAGCTCATCACTTAGAAAGTGATGGAGCTAGAATTTATGTCTATGCCTAGTGACTCCATCATACACTCTTTTCATTATTCCTTGCTGCCTTACTGTCCCTTCCTTCTACTTCAAAAGTCCATGAAAAACAAGAAGGGCTAGCCAAACACAGTTTGAACATCCCAGGGATATAGAATCTTATAGGAGTTTCCTTGAAAACTAGAGAGTGAAGAAAATTTCAGGAAAAGAGATAATCCAGCACTTAGAATGTCGAAATGTGTATAACTGTCTAGTACAAAAGTATTTATATTGCCCTAGTATCCCCACTAGATTATGGCCTGCTAGATTATAAAGTAATGACTGCTTTGTAATCCTCCCCAGATGTACACAATGGCTATATTTCATCAATATTAGCTATGAAGCTCAGATACCTGAAAAATACATTTTAAAATAAAGTATGACTTGGAAATTTGACAGAATTGTGCTACAACTTAGCTTATTATAAGGTTAAACAAGTGAGCCCATGTGTTCCCAAAATATAAGAAGTTAATAGAACACAAATTCCAAATAGACTAGTAGGGTATACACTAGCTCTAGCACCATCACTCATCTGTCCAGCACGTGTTTATCAGTACCTGTTCTGTACCAAGCACTCTTCCAGGCCCTGTGGTTTCAGTTATCAACAAAGTAGACATAAATCCGTGTCCTCCTAAAGCCTATACTCTAAGGTGGGGGTGGGGGGTGGGGGAAGAGGGATTGTCAGGCAATAACCAAGATAAAGAGGTAAAATATTGTATGTACACAGTAATAAGGGTTAAAAAGAAACAATACATCAGGGAAGGAAGATAGAAAGTGTTAGAGACATGGGGGAATTTTAATAATGTAGCCAAAGAAGTAGAAACTTTAGGGGCTCCTGGGTGCCTCAGTCGGTTAAGCGTCCAACTTCGGCTCAGGTCACGATCTCATAGCTTGTGAGTTCGAGCCCCGCGTCGGGCTCTGTGCTGGCAGCTCAGAGCCTGGAGCCTGCTTCAGATTCTGTGTCTCCCTCTCTCTCTGCCCCTCCCCCGTTCATGCTCTGTCTCTCTCTGTCTCAAAAATAAATAAACATTAAAAAAAAATTTTTTTTTAAAGAAGTAGAAACTTTAAAAGTAAAATCTGGGTAAAAACCTAAAAGAAGTAAGGGAATGAGTCATGCAAATATCTAGGGAAAGAACATTCTAGATAAAGTCACAATCAAACGCAAGGCCCCTGAGGCCAACTTCTGCTTAGTACATTGAGGAACAGCAAGAAGGTGAGTATGACTGCAGCGAAGCAAAAATGGGGACAGAGGAAGCAAAGTGGGGAGATAGTAAGATCATGTGGATTCTTTTTGGACTTTAGAAGTCTGGGCTTTAACATCATGCGACAATGATTTTCTGGAGGAGTTTTCAATAGAAGACAGACACACAATGACCAACAGTTCAACAAGAAGTAGGGCACAAAGGCAGAACTGAGATGACAATTAGGAAATTACTGTAAAAATCCAGGTGGGACAGATGGCAGTGGCTTGTATCAAGGGGACACGGTGGTATTGGTGGAGAGAACTGGTGGGATTCTGAACATATCTTAAAGACAGAGTGGAAGGTTTGCTGTCAGATCTGACTTGGGATGTGAATGAAAGATCCGAATCAATGAAGACATGCTTTCAGCCTGAGCAAATAAAAGATGGTGACACATTGACTGAGATAGAAAAACTGGAGGAGCAGATTTGGGTGGGCTTAACAGAAGATACTTTTGATAGATCAATTTTTAGATACCTTTTAGAAATCCAAGAAGAGACATTTAGTAAGCAGCTGGATATAAGAGGCTAAATTTCTGAGAGAGGTCTGCATAGAAGACATAAATAGGGGAGGCGACACTATACAGATATTATTTTTGGTAAATCGTGAAACTAAATGAAATCACCTAGGAAGTGGAAATAGAAAAGAAACTAGTTCTGAGACTGAGCCCCAAGGAATTCCAGGGCTTAAATTCTGAGATAAGGAGAAACCAGCAAAGGAGACTTAAAAAATGTTGATATAATTTAAAATATTAACATACAAATATAAAATACTGAGTGTGTATGCATGCACAAAGTCTGGAAACATACACACCGACATTAATAGGATGTTTTCTGGGTGGTGGTAATATGTGTACCTTTTAATTTCTTCTTCGCCTTTATCTGTGTTTTCTAAATTTCTGCATTTACTATGAAAATATATTATTTGTGATATTAGTTTAATGTGGGACTGAGGGATCTACCTTCTAAATTTCTGCCCCAGTGTCCCTTGTGGCTTTATCTCCCTTGAATCTGCCCTTCCTCAGGGGTCTACTAGTCAAGCAAATTTGTGTCTCCTTTACACTGCTTTACCCAATGGTTTTGTTCATGCTGTTTCTGATCCCTGACGTGGTTTTGCTTTGATAGCCTTTATGGCAGAGTTTTTAAGAGCATGGGCTTAGAGTCAAGTAGACTTGGGTTTGAATCCTAATATTGCCATTTATTGGATATGTGCCCTTGGTCACTTAGCCTCTCTGAGCCTAATTGGAATGATAATGGTATCACCTCAAAGAGTTTTAATGAGGATTGAATGACATAATATTTTAAAATAGTCACTTTATAACATCTTCCCAGATCCTTCACCTTGTAGTGTTTGCTCTATTTTCTGAACTCACATGACATTTTTATCAATACTTTCTTGTGTTGATTACTAAGCTAATATTGTAGCTATTTATACATGTTTTATCTTCTAACAAACTTCAGATCCCTTAAAGGTTAAATTTGTTCCATATATAGCACCTGGTATAATCCTTGCACAAAACAGATGTTCAATAAATCCTGCCCAATGAAGAAATAATGTAAAGTGAATTGCCTCCACTTGCCTTTCTGGTCAACTACCTGACTGAAGTTCCAAGATATTATCCCTTGCTCCATCCTGGAAAATTGAAAAATAGATAATAAAACTCCCTCCATCCAATGCGTCCAGGCAACAGAGGTCCTCAAAAAGAAAAGCAAGGACTGACAAAGTAACAGGTAGAAACCTTTAATGTTTCCCATGGCTTTTCAACATACTAAGGAAAATAACATCAAAGTAACAGAGAGGGCCCTGTAGATAATTCAATTTAACTGAGACCCATGAAGACTACATGATTTTTGGCAGTCCTGAGACCATACCCCAGCAAAATTCCATCTCAAAACCCAGGTTTAACCACGTTCTACAACTTGGTATCTGCTCTTCCATAATTTTCTAAGCATATACTTTTTTATCATATTTTTTAATTCAAATGGAGTGTTAGTATGAAATCTACACATTTTGCTCTCCTCTGTATAACACATTGCTAATATATTTCCATATTGGTTAATTTTGTTGATGGAAACAACAATAACAATAACTAAAATATGGAGACAGCTTACCACGTGGTAGGCACTACCATGCTTAGCGTTTCACATAAAATATCATTTAATCATCATAAAAAATTATCAGATAAACAATTTTGTGCTTTTACAAATGAGGGATCTGGGGCTCGGGTAGAATGGTTTGGTTAATATTCTAAAGCAAGCAACTATCAGAAGCAAGATTCATATTCAGAACATTGATTTCTTTTTAACGGTCACATAGTATTCAATTATATGTTTATACCAAGTTTTAATTATCCTCTATTATTAGATATTTAGATTATTTATAGATTTTCCTACTGTTATAAACAGTAATGCATTCTACTTACTTTTGAAAGTATTTGTACAGGACAAATGCATGATGGCGTAAATATTTTCACATATTATATTCTATCAATTTAGATTTTAAAAGGTAATAACAACTTCACTCTTAGTCCCTTATCCTTAACCTCATCAATTCTGGGTACCACACAATGAGGATCTGCTCCCTCTTGCTTGTATTCATGTTCACACATGAGGCAATTTCTCCTTGGTTATCTCACCACAAGGAACATTCATTTACTTAACAAGGGTCTGGTAGAAAAAAAAAAAAAGGACGGAAAATAATACCATATTACTTTTTTCAGTTTATAGAGGCTTTCCCCATTATTAATCCCACTTCAACCTACAACAAAATTACTGCCAAGATAATCTGAGTATCTCATTTCATATAATCAAGAAATAGAGTCTCCAAGAGAATGAATTATTTGCTTTAAATTGTAACCCTGAGGTGGTAGAGGTTACAAGCTGGTAGCAAAAATAGAAAAAATCAGGTTCTTGTTATGGATTATGGGGAGGAATTAACTAATACAATGATTTAAAAGCTTCCATAATGTTATAGATCTACAATCTAATAATATGGAGATTTTTAATTTAATCAAAAACAGTAAATGATAGGAGTTTACATAAATAGTGTAACTGGTATAATAGATTGCTTTAGGGTCTTATTTTCAGAAGCACTAGTCTGCTTTACTCAATAATATATTTCTTGGCTCATAGCATAATAAAACTAAGCACCATCCCATTATAGAAAACAGTAGACATCTATTTAATATGCATAAGTATTTTGCCTCAGGCAATCATACAGTCTCATATTGTATCCTAAATGAACATGAAGAAAAAATATTGGTTGGTAGAATTTGCATAAATGGCAACTTACACTGTAACCAGATTCACAGCTCGCATTGTCTTTTATTTTCAACAATCTTCTCAAACACTGACCATCTTTCTGGCACAGATGTCTCTTATATAACTTAATCCCCACACAAGCAAATCACACAGTTCAGGATATCAACACTAAAATGATTCCTTCTGCCTGAGCAATAGCCTCATCGCAAATAGACAGGGGTGTCAATATTGCATATGCCATGAATGCCTTTGATGTATTTTCCTGAAAACAAGTGCATCCCATAGATAAGAGATACTCTGAGGTATGATACCAAGAGCTTTATAGTCTAGGAAAGCTTCGTTGTTGGAGCTATCTCAAGCACACATCTGTGACCTTGTAAACAAGAAAGTCCAGCACCCTCTCTGTTTAGCCCAGATCTAAAAATATGACATATTTTAAACAAAAGTCCCTTAAACCAAAAGTGGGCTATAAAATAACACTGTACAAAAATGAAATCTGTAATTTTACGCATTAATTAAAAGGTGCTGGTAGTAGAATAAAGCTCACTAAATCACCGTAAATCATGAAACAACTGGTTTAGTAGTCCATGAAGACCCAAAACAGCCTTCTACAGCAAAGCAATAAAAGTGATGTAATCTACTGTTAACTAGTCTCAATTTAATTATCAAGCAGGGATTCCAAGCATCTTCCCATTTTGCAGCCTTCAGCTGCTTTCTTGTTATTTATGGTACACCTCTAAAGACTATAAAGCATTATTGTGCATATTATATTACTTATCATCAGGTGCTTGAAAATGTGCTTTTGCATTTCTAGCTCAATCTCTAGTTACTTATTAATGGCTAATATTTATTGAGTGCCTACTTTGTGCTAAATAATGTGTAAGCATTATTTAAGTCTCAAATTGATTCTGTGAGGTGGGTATGATTACTACCTATATGAAATATCTCTAGAAACTGAGGTTTAGAGGTGAAGAATCTTGCCAGATTCCATATTATACCTATAATAAATGGCAGAGTCAGGATATGAACCCAATTCTTTCTGGCTCCAAAGCCCACACTCAACATAATCAGATGATAATGTCTCCCAAAAGACCAAATGGGTTGGCTGGTTAAACCTTATGCATTGATTGCAAAACATTCTGGAGACTCTGCTTTCCATTAAAAGTTTGTGTAATGTCAACCATCTACATTTGTAAGCCATACAAACCAACTAAATAAATATAGGTAACTCTATTTTCTGGAATCATTTAGATCACAGTTTCCCAACATTTTGGACTAGACAATTTATTGTGGAGGTTTACTGTCCTATACATTGTAGGATGTTTAGCAGCATCTCTGGTCCCCAGATGTCAATAGCCAACACACCTCCTCTAGTTGTGACAAATAAAAACGCCCCCAGACACTGTCAAATGTCCCCTGCATGTCACAGTCATCCCCAGTTGAAAGCTGCTGATTTATATCTGGAAGGTCTACAAAAACATCAAAAGGAATACAACTATGAGCTAATCTCTGGATTTGTCAGCCCCACAAAACTTTTTCCTGAAACATCCTAATAATTTAAGAAGAGTAGTTTGGAATAGGCTTGTTTTAGCCCTTCTTTACTTTGTAACTTGTTTCTGGATGTATTATATTGTTTTGATGCTTGCAATTTCAACTTTGAGAAATATAGATTAAACCATGCGAGTGAAGGATGATATTGTCTTAGATTAAATAAGCATGGTTCTGAGTATCCATAAGTTGTAATAAATGAATGTGAGAAGAGTATCCTGCAATATATTTTACCATTTCAAAGTCTACTTTTAATACAAAACACAAAGTTCATTTTAATTTTAACAAGACAGAGAGTATTTTATATAGTAATTATATGTTGGTTTTTCAAAATCTCATTTTATTTTTTAAAAAGCAATATATAATTATATTATTTACTTTTCTTCCTGGTATTTAAAGAGTTCTACTACATGATTGTGCATTAAGGAAAACTGACTTTGAAAAAATATTTTTCAATTACTCCTCTGCAAAATATTATGAATGTTAACCGACTACATTATTATTGTTATTATTATTACAGTGCCCACTAGCACCATCATGATTATTATCTTTTAATTTTCTTCAGAAAATTTATGCTCAAAATTTAAGAGCAATGGCCTACAGCCAGAAAACTGATCATTAGGGAATTAATCATAGACCAACAGAATCATATCTACATAAGATACATTTTTTTCACATCTAACGTATTTCCTTTAAATTTGCTAACTAGTTTAACTAAAATAAGAGAAGATATTTGAAACAGCAAACTATGTACCAACCACAGGGGTGCTGGGAAGATTAAATTCAATAACACAGGAAAGCTATAAAACATTTGATATTCAAAGGCCTACATCGGTTTTATAGTCATAACTACCATTTCTACATTGTTCATTGTGGGTCTGGAACTTTACTTATATTTGTACAATTAATTCATCATAATCACTCAGTGAGACTTAGTGTTACAACCTGTTCCCCATTTTTAAAATGACGAAAACAGAGGCAGAGCAATGTTAACTTACTCATCCTAGGTTATGTAGCTATTAAGCCACAAAGCTGGGATTCAAACCCAGGCAATTTTTTTTGCAAGGGTCTGCCTTCCCAAGCATACACAACTCACTGGAAACCACACTGAAACAATTCCATGATGTTTAGCCACACCATAGATTAAAGTTACCTACGTAATGGAAAGAAGGTAATTTTGATTTCCAAATAAATCAGATGTGTGTGTGTATTTATTTATTTATTTATTTATTTATTTATTTTTCCCATCCCCTTGTTATATGATAGTAGAAGAAACAACAACAAGAACTCAGTTTTAACAACAGAAAAATAAGAACAAATATTGCCTTGCATAATTATTACAAGGATTAAATAACACACCAATGCTTGGCATGGTGCCTGATGTGCTCAATAAAGGGTAATTATTGGAGCAGGGATGAGCCTGCACCAAGACTCCTGCTTGGTTCTCCTTCTGAATAAAGGTACATATAATTCAAAAAAGATTATGAATGGTAAAATCTAGACTTTTTTTTCTTCCTCTGTGAATTTAAAGGAAATGAGAGCAAGCCTATGGCATAATGTTTTTTAGAACTAAATTTTAACTGACTGAAATCAAGAAACACCAAGAAGATACTGTGTTTTACAAAGAGTTGAAAATTCAAAATCAAAATTCAAATTTTATTTTCTTGGGTTATATAAGCATATCATGAACTAAAAAAATATTTATTTTGATGTTTCAGGACTAGCATTAACATTCCTCTGAATATTAAAAAGAACACATATTTCTAAATTGTAGAATGTTCCTGCTTTGTAGCCATACATCTCCAGTATATCCAAACTCCAAACCAATGGATAGCTTTAGCATATCTCAATGGATGTCAAAAGATAGTCTTCACTGTTTTATAAAGTCAATTTATACTCTATCTATTAAAATAACATGGTGAACAGCATAAGAATAGTTGGATTCATCTTTGTCTTCATCCCATGAGGATAGAAAGCCTGGGGGAGAATGGTGTACAAATAAGTACTATATGTTCCATGATTAGTGTCAGTTCATATTTTCTACATGTAATTTTACCTATGGTTTATTGGCATTTAAGTTAGATGTTTATCTAAACTGCTCTGACAATTCCATAAAAGGAAATATAATAAGACTCCTATAAAATCTTCAACGTGTTTCGAATAAAAATGAGAACATTAGAGTTACTAAAATCCTTTAGTCATAAAAGTAATAGATATTTTGTGGTGGTTGGACAGTTTTCACTTTGGCATGTCCATCACTTGCACTATGAAGTGATGACAGAGGCCTGTGTCTCCCCGTGGATGCAAAGTGAAGAACTGGACAACTACTGAATTGGATTATTCAAATGCCACCCCCTCTCCCCGAATAATCTCAGTATGTCCTTTAACAAATGAACATTTCACAGTTTGGTTTCTCTTAGAGGATAGCTCACAGCCAAAATATTGTCATGTAATAGCAGATATCTAGGGGATGCAATGAAAATACCTGGATTATACATTTTGTCAAGCAGGGTGTAAAGAACTAGGGACAGCTTTTCTCTTAAAAGAAGCAGTTATGTGGAAAGTGTTCTATCCACATTCTTCTCCTAAGAAACATTAAGGGATCTGTCCGTAGTGCTGAAAAGGTCCCCACTGGAGAAGGCTGGAGATTTCATGGGATGTGCATTAACCTGATGAGTTCAAGCAGTATTTTCAAGTCTCAAACTAAACATCCTTTCAAACTAAAATTGAAATCTATAAAGGACAGAAATAGTCACAACTGGCTCTTCAATGTGTAATTCACAGATATAAGAGATAAATTAAAGGAGAAAATTCCCTGTGCTCTAGAATGGTAATGAGGGGCACAAACCACAACTAACAAGAGGTGGCATACCTGAACATGGCAAAACTCCAAAGAATGCCTAGAATTCTGTATAACTAGGAGTATTCTACAGAAAACCTTCGTTTAGCCCCACTGGGGGGAAGAAGCTGCACAGAGTACAAGGCAATGTTAACTTGGCTGTCTCAAATGGCCAGAGGCCAGCATTAAGAATACAGATTAGCTCTGACCCAGTCTCAAGGGACTCAAAACAATAAAACAATAGGTAGGGAATGAAAAAAGAGGTGGAAGGGAGATGCTGCCTTCCCACTGGTCTGTGTCAATTTCTTAGCAGGAAGTAAAGTGTTGGAGCATCTATCTGCCTGGTTACTCAAGCTTACAGTTCAGCTGAGGCAGCACCAAGATTGTGCCTAAATAAGCACAAGTGCTTGTTAACCTCTCCTCAATTTCCCTTCCCCACAGCACCTGCTCCGGAGGGAAATGAGGGCAGTTGGAAATTCCAACACCAGTACCACAAGCCTTCCAGGCAGACTCTTCACCTCTCTTTGTGAGGTCGAAGTCCAGGTTAGGCTCTGATCATCAGCTAGCTCTCGGGCCTTACTGGGGTTCTTTCCCCAAGTCACTGTAGCCTGGGTTCCCTCCTCGGCATGCTGCTCGTGCTGCCATTCCCCAGTAACTAGCAGGCTTTGTGTCCGAAGGGAAAGATGCATCCACAGGAAAGGAAAGAGCGGGAGGGTGCAGACTGGGGTTCAGAAAGCAGCACGCTAGCCTGAGTTGAAAAAGCTGTGCTTTCAGCACCACCCGCTGTCCCCCCTCCTCCTGCAGCAGGCGCCAGGATCGCGGCTGCTTACCGATCTACTGGGAAGCGATTCTCCTTCCTTTCCCTCTCCACCTTTGCTTCTCTCAATCCCGAACCCTCGGGTGGTTTGGGGCAGCACAGTCTGCATACTAAACACGCGCACCTGGCCTTAGGGAGCGGAAACTCGGATCCGAAGGCATGCAGAATCCCTTTCTCAATCCTTGCAGCCATTCCCTCTTTTACCCCATTGCTCTCGCCCTTTCTCCCAACAGGTTTAACTAAGGCCATCAGCAAATGAAGCGGACTTCAACCTCGAGGTCTGGCCTCCCTGCTCCACGCTCATCCCACTCCCAAACCAAACTGTGAGCTACCCAGCAAGCTGATAGCTCCTACATCCTTCCTGGGCACAGGGACACTTGGGCACACAAACCCTTAGCGAGCTTACCCCCCTGTTGGCCGCAGAGCGGGCAGTGAGACGCGGTCTAGCTAGCCCCCCATAAAGTTGGGCTGTGCTGATCAGCGGGGCAGAGCCGGCCTCTCCATTCCCGGGCTCCCCACCAAGATGATCTTAAGCTCATCTCCTGTGCTCAGTGCGCACAGAACAGCAGAGCTGAGGGCGGTGTGTGCAGCAATCTCCCTGCTACTGAGAAAGGGGGGAAGGGGAGAAGGGGAGCTCGCGGAGGAGGGAGGGGTGGTAGTTTGTATTTATAGAGAACAGAGTTCTCAGCGCAACTTTTTGGTGCCACCAAGTGGCACAGTGAGTTCCTTTAGGAACACAGACTTCGGGTCGAATTTGGATGGGTAAACCAGCCCCACAGCCAGATGATCACACGATAAGAGGATCAGGGGTTCAGGGGCACGCCTAGGACTTGTGTTTTCCCATGTGCACCCTCATATACCAGCACGTGTGATGCAGATCCCAGAGATCTAAGAATGAGCTTACACTGAGGGGGAAGAAATACCTGTGCCCTCTTCAGACAAGTGGCAGAGGTGTCAAGGACAATGGGCAGACGCCAGTTGCCTCCTAGGAACCTAAGCTCCCTTGTCTCAGGAAGAATATCCATTCCCCTCTCCCTCCTAACCATTCTGCCTGGATTACAGTATTCTCAGATCTGACTTTAAAATCTTCCTGCCATCTGGAGTGCCCAACCTTTAAAATGAGATGCCATTCATTTTCCTTGTGTTAGAATCAATTCCAGATTATTTCCCAAACGCTCAGATTCAAAGAACTTCACAGCTTTGCACCAAACCTCCTTCTTTAATTGCTACCTTAAAAAAGCAAGTGACTTTAGGCTCTATGGATCTGAGTCTCTCCAAACATCACTCAGAACTCTAGGTTCCCTTGGTTATAGGCTAGGTGTCCGATTGTCCTTCTCACCCATCTCGACAGACCTCTCAGCATGCATTACACCAACCGCACAGCCAGAACCCTGCAAATGTCTTCGATACTTTAGAGAGAATGTCCTGAAGCTTCCTTTATTGGATTTTCTGGGTTCTCTTCCTTGCTTGTATGCAGCCCCGAAAACCCATACAATCACAGACAGACACTACTGCATGGAACTCTAGTGCCCTCAAACACAGAAGAATCTCTCTACATTTTGCAGAAATGACACAAATGGAGAAACTGAGCACACAAAGGTTAAGGGACTTTTTCAAGGTCACACATTTTCCTAGAGACCAGCCCAGAGACTACCCAGTTTGGAACTAAATGAATACAGTGATGCCAAACCTGACTCCGAGGCTCCCGCTCCTTCCACCGCCCCATTCACTCATTACTCAACTCCATTTTCTCCCCCCAACAGTCCCCCCCCCCCCACCGCCCCATCCCTCTCTCTGACCCCATCCTTTGCCAAAGTTCCCAAAAGAAACCTAGTGTAAGGATGTTTCCTTATCCCCAGTGGGAGTACAGGAACTTGAGCATATAGGTCCAGAGTTACAGGTGCACCCCCTTAAAATGGCCCCCTGTTCTAGAAAACCTCTCCCTCCTGTAGTGTATTCATGGAAGTGTCATTTTAGAAATGAACACTGGCATTCACACCCCACCAGGTCCGTCTTGTGCTGCCTCTTTTCAAGGTAAAGCACCAGCAAATGCTGTTAGCCCCCAAATACTTAATGGTCTCAAAGATAGATAAGCTCCCCCCTCCCGTGTTATGCACCCTTTTGTGCACATGTATCGGTATGCGAGAGAGAAAGAGAGAGAGAGAGAGATCCAAACGCCTCCTTTGGCTCAGATCTCTATTTTCTCCTCTGATTTTTTTTAGTTCGTTTCCTATGGAAACGAGCCCACTTAAGTCCCTCACTTATGCAAATAAAAGCAAAATGATCTTCATAAACCTCTCATTGGAGCGAAGCCGCGGTAGCCTGGGCTCCTGACTAGAGATTCGTGTCTGATTCACACAGAACACGTCCTTGCAGGGTGACTTTTCTAAACTTGCAGGACCTCGTAGTGTCCCTGGCTCCACCAATTCTCCACCTGCCCACCACCTGCCCTCCCGGGTGTCTTTCGCCCAAGCTCCCGCCCCTCGCCTGAATGCTCCCCGTCCCCGTGCTGGGGGAGGGGCTCCGGCGCTATCCTCCCTCAGTGGTGACTCGCGGCTGAAAGAAAGAAAACGGCGCTCTGCTTACCAGGTGCGCGCCCTGAGCCCGGCGTCCCCAGCCAGCCGCTCCTCGCGGGCTTCCTGCGCTCGCGTGCCGGCCTCGGCCGCAGCTGGAGCGCCAGTGGCGGCGGCGGTGGTAGCGGCGGCTGCAGGCGGAGCGGCCCCGGGGCCCGCGGCGGTGGCGCTCGCTCTCTCGCGCCAGCGCCGGGAGCACGTGCCGCGCTCGGGCGGACGCAGCTGGAAGCGCAGCGCAGGGCCGCTTCCCACTCCTGCAGCGCGCGGCGTGGGGGCGGGGGAGGGGGGCGCCGGAACGGCCGGGGCACAGACCCGGCGGGTGACCTGGAGCGTGGAGCCTCGTAGTCTCGGGGTTCAGGCGAGAGGAGCCTCGGGCTCCCTCTGCAGCTCTTCAGCTTCGCTCTGGGAGCCGCGGAAGGAGAAGAGCTGTGCGTGGAGGCGTGGGTGGGGTGTCACTCAGCGAGAAGCCGGGGCAGCAGGTAGATAATAAGCTTCTTTCTGACGGTGGCACTGAAACCCCTGACAGTGTTTGGGAGAAGGGGCGTCACTGCTGGCGGGCACAGAGAGCCAGGAAGTCAGGGAACCCCAAGATGATTCGGAGGTGTGAGTGCTTAGAAAGAACGGTCTCTTTAATGGCATTACTTATTAATAATACCATTTTGCATTTGTCTGCGCGTCTTACAAACGATTCTTTCCATATCCATTAAAATTTCTTTCTCCGTGGTGGTTAAATATGTTTTACTTACTCAAATGACTTTCCTTTCCTTCCCCCACCACCCCCGTAACTACCAAAATGGTTTAAAAAAAAAAAAAATACTGAAGTTATCTTTAAATTCCAAAACAGACTTCATTTCTGCCTCTGAAAAGGAGATTGGTATAAATTAATTGCATGGCTTAATTTAAAGAAAAGAGAGACATTGCAGCAATATTATTAGTAGTCCCATGATACTTCCCCAGCTGGATTTTAGCAGCCAGGTGCTTGCAGCAGTTGGATGGAGGATTAAAAGCTGAGGACACTCAAGTTAAGGGAGCTGGTCCTGATGAATATATTAGGGATGGAGATTTCCCACCAGACCCTTGAAAACAAAACAAGTTGTTTTTTGATAGCTTCAGGGTTCAACAAGAAAAAGATGTTATCTACCACACCTTGTTGATCTTTCAACAATGACATCTTTCTTTTCCCCATTTTCATGTGTGCTCTGATGGTGACATTGTTGATTTCTCAGATTCTTTTATCGCAACCCAGGAAGCAAGCTTCAGTACTTTGTAGACAGGCCAGCAAAGCTGTGGTTGATCTTCCTGAGTAAGAAAGAGGAGGAAGATGGTAGAGATGAGAAAATACAAAAATTGTGAGGGTTCTGAGGAAAATAAAGGGGATCTAATGGCTAGCTGATTCTGGAGATGTGATTAGGTTTGATGTACAATATGGTTTTATAGCCCAATTGTCTGGGCCATTGATGGTAAGGACAAGGTCATAAATCTGATTCTGGCATGGGCCACTAAGCTTGGAGGGAGCAAAGGACACACTAAGTTCCTCATCCTTCGTCATCAGTTGGAACTGGCTCAAAGCACATCAATGAGTGGGCTAAACCTAAGTAAGAAAGGGTTCTCATGGTGGCTACTCTTCAATTTCCTATACGTGTTTCCTGCCCTGCTGTCTCCCAGGACTGTGGAGAGGATGGGATGAGATAGGACATGTCAAAGCATGCCAAAAATGATAAAGCACTCTATGAATGTAATACATAGTTTACCAACACATATCCACTTCCTCTGCAACAAAAGGTAAAATGCAAAGGACATTCACTCATGTTAAACAATAGTGATATTTTCAGCTGAGAAGTAAAAAAAATTATATATTGTTTAAAAAAAAATTTTAACGTTTATTCATTTTTGAGAGACAGCAAGCAGGGGAGGAGCAGAGAAAGAGAGGGAGACACAGAGCCTGAAGCAGTCTCTAGGCTCTAAGCTGTCAGCACAGAGCCCAATGCGGCTTGAACTCACAGATCAGACTGCAAGATGATGACCTGAGCCAAAGTCAGATGTCCAAATGACTGAGCTACCCAGGCACCCCCAAAATTATATAATCTTAAATTGCTCAGTGACATTTCACAGTATAGCTTTACCTCATATTGGTAAAGTGTGAATTAGGTAAAATTAAAATTTAAAGGAGAAAAGAAACAATGTTTTAAGTCCCCCAAACAAGTTTGGATTGTAAAATGTTCCAAGGTATGACTTTTGCCTTAGCATGAGATATTAATAATCAAAATATTGTAATTCTTTATAGAATAGTATACAGGAATGAAAAAATTTATACTTGTAATTAAGTATAAAACTTGTAATTTTCATTGATTCCTTTCTTTCTCTCACACTTAACAATTTGTCAGCAAATAGCTGCACCTTCAAAATATATGCAGGGGTTCCTGGGTGGCTCAGTCATTAAGCATCTGACTTGGCTCAGGTCATGATCTCACAGTTCACAATTTCGAACCCCACGTTGGGCTCTGTGCTGATACCTCAGAGCTTGGAGCCTGCTTCAGATTCTGTGTCTCCCTCTCTTTGCCCCTATCCTACTTGTGCTCTGTGTTTCTCTCTCTCAAAAATAAATAAATATTAAAAAAAATTTAAAAATAAAAATATATCCAGAATGCTACCACTATCTAACAATTTTCACAGATACTGTGTTGAATCAAGCCATTGTCATCTTTTACCTGCTTATAGCAATAGCTTCCAAATGGTCTTTCAGCTTCTTCATTTTTTTTTCTATAAGCTACATTCAACACAACATCCAGAGTGTTTTTTTTTTATTTTTGTTTTTTAAAGAAGTTAGCTTAAATCAAAACCCTCCAGTAACTTTCCGTTTCACTCAGAGTCAACACCCAGTTCTTTACCATGACTCTACATAATCTGTCCCCACTCCATTACCTTTCTGACCTCATTTGCTAGTACTCTTCCCTTTTCTTTGCTCATTCTACTCCAGCCACCAGGACTCCCTTGCTATTTCTTAAACATGCCTGGCATGCTCCGATCTAATGGTCTTTGCATTAGCTGTTTATTCTGCTTGGAATACTCTGTTCCCAAGTAGTCATTGGGCTAAATTCTCTCCTTCAAATCTGCTAAAATCTCATCCCCAATGATCCCTTCCCAGGCTAACCTATTTAATACTACCAACTATTCTTCCTCATGATCTCAGTGCTCCTGATCCCCTTTACCCAATTCTATTTTCCCCCATAGCTCTTAATACAGTCCAGTATGCTATATCATTTATGCATTTGTTGCCATTGCTGTTTATTGTCTGTTTATTCCCTCACTCCCATTAAATGTAAACTCCTCAAGTAATGTAATCTTTGTTTTATTGATTTATTCCAAAGATTTGGAAGAAAATTCTAGCACATAGAAGCCACTCAATAAATGTTTGAATGTTTAAATGAATATGCAAATAGAGGTATACATTATACACACCATCCTTCATTTTTCTAGTTGGCATCAGTGATAGTAAGCCATGTGAATGTTTGCAGGAGGTCTGTAAGACTACTGAGTGACAGCACTTGTATCCAACCTGGGCACACTTACCCACCCTTACCCTCTTCTGTTTTTACATTTGTGCTTCTTAGACTTAGCCAGCTTATGTTCTAAACTCTGAAAGGATTATTGTACTCCTAAATGTTTCACAACTATCTGGTTTTCTGAACCCATCAAATAACAGATCATAAGTAACTTTCTAAAATAATTTCTCCAAATGAATTATTTTCATTCCATTATTGGTAAGTCATCAAGCATCTTTTTTTTTTTTTTTTTTTTTTTGCCTGTTACTATAAAAAGGACTACAAGAGAATGATGAACAACATATTGGCTTGACTTTAGGAAACCTAAAGCTATTAAGTATGTGTGTATAGTCATATATATGCTTACTGATTTATTGATTTCTTCATGCCATTTGTTGTATATTTATTTTTTTTTAAATTTTTTTTCAACGTTTATTTATTTTTGGGACAGAGAGAGACAGAGCATGAACAGGGGAGGGGCAGAGAGAGAGGGAGACACAGAATCGGAAACAGGCTCCAGGCTCTGAGCCATCAGCCCAGAGCCCGACGCGGGGCTCGAACTCACGGGCCGCGAGATCGTGACCTGGCTGAAGTCGGACGCTTAACCGACTGCGCCACCCAGGCGCCCCATGTTGTATATTTATTAAACTACCATGAACTAGGCATGGCTAGGTGTTGAGGATGCAAAGGTGAATGAAGTAGAATTAGCTTTGTCCTTAAAAAACTTAAGGTCCAGTAAAGGTTGGGTCACACAAAAAAACTAATATGTCTTGCAACTTGTGGAAGCGGCAATGAAGAACTGGACAAGTAGGTTATAAAGAATAGTATGGCATGAAAAGGGCCTGGGTATCTTTCTATAGAACATTTAAAAAACGTGAAGCATGAAAATATATCTCTGAAATAGTGATGTTGGGTAAAGATCCAAGAGTCAACCATGAAAAGAATGTTGCCTGTGTGTTTGTGTTTGTGTGGGTTAGACATGGTTGACCAGAGGGAGGGAAGACAGGAAGGGGTTTACAGGTTTACGGAACAACCACTGGAACTTGTGGGGCAGGAGAACATTTACCATGTTTTAGAAAGTAGAGGACATTGGTGTCAATGAACTAGACCTTGGAAAACCTTCACTATATCTCAGTTTGCTTAACTGCAAAATGGAGGTCGCTACTTTATCAGATTTTATTTAATAAATTTCAGCTGTCTATTTTCTGAATGTGAACAAAACAATTCTATATAAAAGTCATTAGAAATAGAAAATGAAAGCCACGCAGAAAGAGGAGGTGACAAACACTCCAGTAATTTTGACTAGTGCGGGATCTGTGGTCTACCAGAAAATATTTAGTTATGAGTTCACTAGCAAACAAAAAGAAGGGCAAATGTCTTACCTAATATTGTTATCTAATATAAGAAAATGAGTTTGTTCTTTGAAAAAGAATTTTGTTAGTAAATGCTAATATTACATAGCCCCTTGTATAAATTGCCCTTAAAGACTCAATGCCTTCAAGAAGGATTTTACAACAAAAATAAAAACCTTTTTCATATTACATGGTCTTATATAAAACTTCGATCTAGGTCCCAGACAAAATATGGAAATTTAATTCAAAGAAGTTGTAAATTATGGGTCTAGAGTCACTCATATCTCTATCTCCAAGCAGGCCAGATTTAGAATATGGCCCCAGGAATTTTTTTCATTTGTCTGATATTGAGTGAAAAAAATAAAAAAAGATCTTTATTTCTCAGAACTTGAGAAATGACAAGCATTTCAGTCAGTGTTTTCCTAGATGAAGTCCTGTCCAACCAGTGCTCTTGGCATTCATGTGGCAAACACAGAGAAACTCATCTCCACTCTGTGATTATTGGCCACACTTCACTCTGTCATTGTGATAGACAAAACACCTTCCTAAAGCCCAGAGTGAATAATCAGATCCAAAGAGACTTTGAGCCCCAACTCAAAGGGTGTATCATAGTGCCTCCTGGATTTCAAGCCTAAGAGATTCACACTTTAAATTGGCTCTGGCTTTTCCTACTATGGGACTGGCCAAGCTACTGAACCTCAAAACCTCATTTCCTTATGTGGAAATGAGAAAATGGAAACTATAATTTAAAAAAAATACCTTGTTTTCTCGGTCATATATAAAGTCACTGTGCAAAACAAAAAGTATTATAGAGATCTCAAGCAAATCATGATTCTTTTTTCTTCACATTACTTTACAATCTGGCTTTATTGGTCCAGTGCAAACTACATGGAGGCAAGATTTTTGATAATGGTGTTGGATTATTAGGGTCTTAAATAACAAAATAAAATTCCTCTCTGGGTTACCTTTTTATATTGACTAGAAATTTATTATTTCCCTTGTCTGAAATACAGAAAATAGTGTTTTTCTAGTGGGGTTGGTGCTAGGGTAATATTGGGGTAAGCAATTGTACAGTCCCTGAAACACGGTAAGTACATGGTATCTGGTGATGATAATGATGTATATGAGGATTAATTTATTATAATTTCAAGTTATTTGCATCCTGTACATTAGAATGGGCAAAGCACTAAACATATAGCTTGGAACTTGAGGTTCACTCTTAGACGTGTGGAAATTGGAAAACCACTTTCTAGTCTGGTAGAATTTCTTTGTAAATGTATTTAAGTTGCAGGGCAAGGTCTTGTGGAAACTCCTAGTTAATGTTTTTGGCAAAAGAAATGATTTATTTCAACTACAATAAAAAATATATTAAATATAATGGCAACAGCATTCTGTTTTGCATTTAAATGACCAAGTACAAAGTTACACAGATTTTATCCTTCAAAACAGGATTTGGAATCTTCACTTAATAGAATCCCTTGAAACTGCACCATATACATGAGACAGTTATGTTCTCAGTGGTGTGCTATACAACTGTTGCAACTGTTCATAATACACTGAAATATAAGGCGTCCTAACCTTTTAAAATCTAACATTGTATCTAACATTCACCATAGTGATTTAGGAGCTTTCTGTTGTTTTTCAAGGTTTCATTTTCTTATAAGTAGTTTGTTGAGCAGAAGTCAATAATTTAAAGTCATGTAATAATCAGAGCAATGCCAGAAACTTGAAACTTGATGAACTGATACCTCCTTTTATTTTGCTAAATATTTGGTTTCTACATCTCTTCAAGATTTAGCAGGGATGTTGAGCTATGCTAGGCACATGGATCTACCAAGAACATTGGCAGATGGCCCAAGAGCCCATGAGCTACAGTTGAAGTAATAAACAGAATTCAATTCTGTTCTTAACTTTCTTATCTGTAAGATGGGGGAAATACTAGTTCCATAAGTTAGTTGTAAAGACTAAATAAGTTATACTTGTAAAGCACAGATCTTGGCACATGGTAAGCATTCAGTACATTGTTAGTTATAAGTATTGTGGATGAGAAGCTGCATATGTACCATCTGAGTAAGAGCACAACTTCTGAAGTCAGTCTGCATGAATTTGACTCTTGGTTGTATTGCTTACTGGTTGTGTAAAGTAATTATTTAAACTTTCTGTGCATTAGTTTCCTCATAGTCAGAGAGGAATGGTAACCACTTCTTAAGATCACTGTTAATATCAAAGGAATTCACTACTGTTAAGTTTTTAGAACAGTGCCTTGCACATAGTGACCATGCAATTTTAGCTATTATTGGCATAATTTAGTGAGCATTTTAATCCATAGTTACTCATTTAGGTTTCCACCTCCTCTGATATAATGCAAATTGGGGGGGGGGGGAGTAGGCATCATATTTTACGAATTCCCCATACTCAGTATTGTGCTTAGCATGCAGTGGTTAGCAAACATATTTAATGAATGAATTAATGAATATATCCTATCAAGCCATCCAGACTCTCATAAGCTAGATTCTAAAGCAGCCTAAAATAAGTTCAGATCCACAAACTTTCTAGTTTAGGAGTTCTGAATGTGGACTACACATTAGAATTATTTAGGAAAGTTTTAAAACCACTGATTTTATTAGTATCATGTGGGGATCCAGGGAATTTGTTTTTTTAAAGACCTTCACAGATGATTATAATGTGCAGCCAATATTCAGAACAACTGCCTGATCTATTTAAACCATTTGTGTTCATTTTAAATTAATATGGCATAAATTATATCATAAGTAAGAGTAATAAGAGTGTAGATACCATATTTTAAGCAAAGTATAATTTGATCACAGAAAAATAAGTTCTGTGAAATTAATGGCCTGTTAGCTCCCACTGAGTATGGAAATCTTTTAAAATAGGCTCCCCCACAGGGTTGCCTGGGTGGCTCAGTTGGTTGAGTGTCCGACTTCAGCTCAGGTCATGATCTCACAGTTTGTGGGTTCAAGCCCCCGCATCAGGCTCTGTGCTGACTGCTTGCTCAGAGCCTGGAGCCTGCTTTAGATTCTGTCTCCTTCTCTCTCTGCCCCTCCCCCACTCACACTTTGTCTCACTCTGTTTCTCAAAAATAAATAAAATGTAAAAAAAAAAAATTTAAATAGGCTCCCACATTTCACATTTCTAAATACTTTAAAGGTATACTTTATATCAGAAACACACATATCATCTCCAAATATTCTTCATACCAATTGTAGGAAGTAGATGGTAAAGCCAGAGAGGTGCAGTAACTTCCCCTAATCACACAAGTTTAAAATAGCAACTTGAAAAAGTAAAATAACATGCTGAAATCCAACACTTGTGCTATTTCCAGTATCTTATGCTGCCTTTTATCCATGCAAACACTCCTACTCTTTGACATATAAATAGTGTAAATTTTGAATATTGACATACTTGATTCATGTATTCTAGAACAAAATGTTTTTATTATAAAATCTCAAATAGGTATCACTCAATTTCTAAGAAAATAGAAGAAAGCAAAATAAAAGCATATTAGTCATTCATTTTATGAAAATATCTTCGGGAATAACTGTGTTCAAAATATTACAAGATCACTGATTCAATGTTCTGTGTAAAAAAAAAAAGAAAGAAAAATAATTTTATTGTCCAGTAACTTTTGTTTGTTTGCATTTTTATTTTCAACTTTTTAAAATGATATATATGTGTTTATGTGTGTGTGTGTGTATGGATGTGTTTTAATGTATCTATATACTTTTGAGCAAATATTAATTGAGTGGCTATTACATGTCAACATTTGCACTGAGTACAAAGGTTACAAAGTACAACAACCTCCAGGCCTGAAAGTCTAGTTGCATTTATATTATACATGAATATAAATTGTATTCTGATTGTCTTAATTGAAATTTCTCTAAACAGTTTCCTGTATTTGTAATTATACTGACTGATGATTATTTTTCACTACCTTCTATTCATATTTATATATAATTACATAAGGAAAGCCTCGAGAAAGGGTCAAAACTTTAGAAAAACTACGAGTTCACTCTTAACTAGCTAGAATATTCACTTAGAATATTTAAGTGATCAATTTTTCAATAATTGGTCTCATTTTAGATTTTAATGTTGCATCATTTTTCCTACTTCTAAGTACTATTATAAGCCAAGGGGTTTTGTCCTACCTTTTTTTTTTTTTTTTTTTTTTTTTTTCAAATTTCTCACCATACATCTTCACTCAAAAAGTAAAAAGATGAAGAAGAGGAAAAAGGAAAATGATGAGAAGGAAAAAGAAAAATGAATGAATGAAGAAAGGAAGACAGAAAGAAAAAGAGCTAGGGAGAGATGAAAAAGGGAGGGAGGGAAGGAAGGGAAGAAGAGAAAGAAAAGAAGACTGTACAAAGTAGAATTTTACAAAAATTGTCAAATTCCAAGACTGCATAATTTAAAACAAATCCTGTAACTTATAAAGAAGTTATCCTGAAATGAAGGTTAAACTCTGTGTCAGCATTCCAAATGTAAGACTCAGAGTCTCAACCCAAGACCTCTCTTCTTGATCTCTTGATGTTCTATGGTCTCATGTCTGGTTTCCATGGTGATCACTTCCATAAGTCTTTTGAATAATAAGAAAAATTTATCTTCTCTCATCATTTATTTTCAGAATCTTTGAATTAAAATCTTTCCTCTAGGGGCGCCTGGGTGGCGCAGTCGGTTAAGCGTCCGACTTCAGCCAGGTCACGATCTCGCGGTCCGTGAGTTCGAGCCCCGCATCGGGCTCTGGGAGGATGGCTCAGAGCCTGGAGCCTGTTTCCGATTCTGTATCTCCCTCTCTCTCTGCCCCTCCCCCGTTCATGCTCTGTCTCTCTCTGTCCCAAAAATAAATAAACATTGAAAAAAAAAAAAAAAATCTTTCCTCTATTCCTGGCATCCCAAGGAAGACTCTCTTTAACTTAAATGCCTTTAACTTAGATAACAAATTAGCATCTCAAGAAAGAAGTGCAAGAAAGAGAAATAAATATGTATTGGGCACTACAAATTGAAGTTTTAGATAGATGATAGGCAATAGATGAGCAGAATAGCCTTATATTTATTTATCTGATGAAATGCATATAAACATAGATTTCCTTCTTCCATGGAAACAAAGGATCTGTAACACCAATAAAGAGCTAGTGAGGGAATAGAACTATTGGGGGCATAAGCTGTGCTTCAGAATTAAGTTAGTAACCCAAAACTGATTTTCAAATTCAAAACATTCTAAATATGACTTATCTTGCACCAAATAATATGCAAGATACAAGTAAGAAAGTTCCCTAGAAAACTTGGCATTTTCTACTATAAACATATTCTATCTAAATGTAAGTTCTGAATTTTGTGAGATCCATAATTGTTACTTCAAAATTTTAATCCAATTCTTTTTTATTTGATTGTATGGATTTTATTATGAATCATCAATTTCCAATTAGAAACAGGTATATAATACATTGAATAAATATATGAGTATATCTGTGGTTTTTATAGTTATACATACATGGTTTTTATTTTTATATATAAATGTAGGCATAAAGGTAGAATATCCAGACTATAGTCTGGTATATTTGGTAATAGGATTGACATAATGGTGATTTTTAAAATTCTCATTGCTAGTGATTAAATTGTGTCCTTTATCATTTATTTTTTAAAGATTATTTATTTATTTATTTTGAGATAGAGAAAATGCATGAAAGTGGGAGCAGGGCAGAGAGAGAGAAGGAGAGAGAGAATGCCAATCAGGCTCCACACTGTCAGCACAGAGAACAACATGGGGATCAACCTCATGACCTACGGCTGTGAGATCATGACCTGAGCCAAAACCAAGAGTCAGACGCTTAACTGACTGAACCACTCAGGCACCCTTAAATTGTGTCCTTTAGGTAAATAATATTTAAGGACAGAAAATACAGGAATCCAAGATAAATTTAAATTTCAGATTAATGAATTATTTTTCTAACATAAGTGTGTGCTAAATATTTTATAGGATATACTTACACTAAAAAAACTTTTTTGTTTCCCTAAAATTAAAATGTACCTGGGTGTCCTGTATTTTTATTTGTTAATATGGCATCCCAATTTTTAAGCCATATACTCAAACTGCCCTACGTTCTGGGACTCTCACCATCAAGTAGGGTACATGGGGGAGAAAACAACGGTCTGAGAGAGCACTGTACAGGCTGCTACATAAAGGCAGTTGACAAGCACTTTGAAAGCACCCAGGAGACAGAAATTTAAGAAACTTAAGATCTTGTGATCAAATGTTAGAAAGTTATAGTTATACGCTGTTACATATGCTAAAAGTCTACCTGTAACTGGGAAGCAAGAGCAGCAGCACAATGGAAATAGCCCTTTTTCCTCTTTAAGATGCCTTGTGGGCCTACAGGTCACGATATCAAAGAGCATCCATCCTGCAGTAATTACTCACAGTAGATATCAAAGAGGCTTCATCAAAAAGTAACACCCAGACTAATACAACGTAGCCATTGATGATATTTCTTAAATGCATGAAAGCATCAGTTATGAAGCCGCTGGCAGTGTCTATGAAAATTTGAAAATAATTTTGATGAAAGTTACTCTAATAATATCTGAGTGCCTGAGAACAGGAACTGAGCCTTACTCATGTCAGTATTTCTAACACAGCATAGTGCCTGGCAATCAAAAAATATTTTTAGAATAAATGAATTAATACCTCCTCACTCCCCTAGTGATTCTGCTTATCCTCTCTGCTTTATCTAATACTTGGCCTACTTCCTTCCTTATATTGCTGGTATTCTTTCAGCTGAGAGGCTAACTCACAAAGACTATAGGAAATGATCATGTAATAAAGCTTGCCTCATAGAGTAAATATAAGAAGAATTTCTGTCTATGATGACCAAAGAAGGGTAACAAAGTCATGTTGGGTTTGGGTGGGCATTACCATCTGGAGGAAGCAGTCTGATATGTATATAAGGGCACTAAAGTGTCTGATGATCCTTGATGTATGATAGATGGAGACATTCTAGTCCCAGGTGATCTACTGGGGCTCTGCAGAGAAGCAAACATCCTGTATTCCTCTAATGAAAATGGTCCAACCAGGGTTATGCAACTTTCACTATGAGATAGGTTCCTGGGGTTCACGGTAAGATTCAACCCTAGTGAGAAATGTCAGTGTGGATACTATATGGATAATATGACATAAAGGTAGAGGGAAAGAATGTCATTCAGGGAATGAGATCCATTGGATACTGTGACAGGTCATTCCAGGATGAATTAAGACCTAAAGAGGGTCCCCAGAGAATAAAATGATTAATGTGTACACCCATAAAAAACTCAAAATCAATAATGATCTGTAAAAACAAAGAAGTCCTACAGAGCTCTTATATATCCTGATGGCAGCTGCCTCAATATTTATTTTCCAATATAAATATTTTCCAATATAAAATATAAAACCGTTTTAAGGAAGGGTGGTTGTTTTCCATGCCCCTGCAATGTTCATGATTAGTTTTCCATCTAAGTAGCCTTAAGCCTGGGTCTAAGGTGGCAAATTATTTTTATCTAGTCAGTCCCTTCCTACTGGTCAAGTGAGGCTCGTAAGATAATACCTCCATTGGTTAGCTGTGATTCTGAGACAGGGAACTCCAATCATTGGGTCACCAGAGCAGCCACACTGGACATACTGTTTGCTGACTCTGGATGCTTTCAGCTACTATGCCTTTATTGCATTTTAAAACTGTATGCATTATTCATTTGGAATACTTTAAAATTCATATGATATACTATTTAAAAGTTAATGGAGTAATGTAACTGAGTATCCCTCCTATTATTCATGTGCTTTCCAATATAATCTGAAATGCATATATATTATTTTTATCTTTACACAAATGGAGTATAGCATATTAAGTGCACTGTTTGGCACCATTTTTTTCCTTATCAGTGCAAGTAGTGCTCTTTGATTTATTTTTCATTGCTGCATAGGATTTCTTTGTATCAGACATACTATAATTTTTAACCAGTGTCTATAAATAGTTTCCAGAATTTTGGTATTGCCAATAAGATCATAAAAAATTCTCTTACTGAACATAACATTTCACACAACTGTGAATATGCATATCCAAAGAATATCTTCAGTTATAATATTGACAGTTATTCCTAAAACTCCCTCCATGTATGTTGTTTTAGTTAATACTTCAGCAGTATATATGTATTTTTAAATGCTCTTAATTTTATCCCCTTCTTTTCCTAATTAGTGCATCCTCATCCCCCAAGATAAACTTGTTTCCCTACACATTCACTAACATCGTATATTCATCACATGCATAATGTATTTTTTAAATTTTTTTTAACGTTTATTTATTTTTGAGACAGAGAAAGACAGAGCATGAATGGGGGAGTGTCAGAGAGAGAGGGAGACACAGAATCTGAAACAGGCTCCAGGCTCTGAGCAGTCAGCACAGAGCCCGACGCAGGGCTTGAACTCACGGACCACGAGATCGTGACCTGAGCCGAAGTCAGACACTTAACCAACTGAGCCACCCAGGTGCCCCCATAGTGTATTTTTTAAATGTTTGTTTATCTTTGAGAGATACAGGTGGCACTGTCAGCCCAGAGCCCAACACAGTGCTGGAACTCATGAAATGCAAGATCATGACCTGAGCCTAAATCAAGAGTCAGACACTTAACTGACTCAGCCACCCAGGTGCCTCACATGTATGATATTGACAAATATGGTAAAAGAAAAGTGACTTTTCAGTATGATTTTAATGTGCATTTTTCTTATGATGAATAAGTTAAAATATCATTTTATATATTTAACAGTCAGTTGTAGTTCTTTTTCTATCAGCCATCCCAAGCCTTTTCCTCTTTTTCTCTTGAGTTTATTATGCTTTCTTTACTGATGCATAAAACTTTCTGTGACAGGAAAAGTAGATCTTTGTGATATGAGTTGCAATTATTTTTCCAGTTTTTCATTTATCTGTTGACTTTTGGGCTTTTTTGTGTGTGTTGATTAAATAATATTTAAAAAAAAAGTAAGGAACCAAAATTATCAAACTTTTCTCCTTTAGTTTTTTTCAGTTCTTTTATGGCTTCTAATCTGTTTCTATGTTTATTTTCAGTTTTTAAAATACCAGATTTTATTCTGTTCTAAATTTTTATTTTGTGCTAAATTGTGAGGTATACATATAATTTTGTTTATTCCAGAAAGTTATCCAGTTGTAGTAACCATAAAATTAAATACCCATCTTTTCACCATAGACTTGAAAGGCCACATTTTTCAAATACTAAATAGTCAAGTATATTTGGATTTATTTTTATATCAATAGTTTCAACTAATGTCAACTTTGTCCCCAGAGGAACATTTGGCAACGTCTGGAGATGTTTTGATTGTCATAACTTGGAAGTGGTACTGGTACATGTTGGTTAGAGGCCACATTTGTGGTAAACGTACTACATTGCACCTGATAACAACCATGCATCCTAAGAGGTCATGAGTGCAGAGGTTGAGAAACCCTGTTCTTGATTTATATTCTAGTCCATTGATCAGTCTTTCCATTAACCTCTATCACACAGTATTAACTATAATGGTTTTTCGATATAATATCCGATAAAGTTAATTCCTTTTTGGTGTATATCTTTTCTTGGAATTTTACTGGTTATTCCCAATGATTTATTTTACACACACACAAAAATCTGTTTCTCTTACTTCCTCCTGAAAACAAATAAATCTCGAGGCACTTTTATTGGCATTGTGTTAAGTTTTAAGCAATTTAGGCAGAATTGTTGTCTTTATCTTTTGCTTCCCTTAAAAACTTTCCTTTGTGTCCCTCAATTGTCCTCTATGTGTTTTTTTTTTAATTGAAATCTTCTCTCTTTGTTTGTAAGTTTACTTTCCTTTCATTTTTATTTGAAATGGGAGTCTTAATTTCATTATATTTTTTGGTGTCCTCTGTCTTAAACTAATAGGCTTTTATAAATTAATTTTCAGCTTAAAAAATTCTCTTATTTTTTGTAAATATTTTTATTTGACTTTAAACAGTTCTGCAAAATTGATTTGTTTTACGGTAAACAATTTTGTGATCCTCAGAGAATCATAATGATAATTTTCTACCCTTTCTAATTTGTATGCTTCTTTTTTTTCTTCCTTTCTCTGACTACACTGCCTCATAACTCACAAATGATGCTACATTATAGAGGTAATAAATGGTAGCCTTGTTTTATTTCTTATTTTAATGAGAAAATGTTTTCCAGCAAATGATGCATGCCTATCGATTGCTATTCTATAGAAAATATATGTTGGATTCTGACAATCTTTGTAACATTTTTGGAAATTGTCACTCTTGCTAAAATTAGGTAGCGCTACCCAATAATAAAACATTCTTTTATTTCTAGAATAAGCTCCATTTGGTATTAGGTTGTTATGCTTCCACTATTTTGCTAAATTCTATATATTAATCTTTTATTCAGAATCTTTGCACCAATGCTATATTGTATTTGACCAGAGAAAAATACTGTTTTCATTGTACCATGCAGGAATGTTACAGCATTTGTGTCATACGTTACTAATAGCATAAATTCTTTCTCATGAGATTTGAATTCTAAGTTTTCCTATCCAATAATGCTGTTGTTCTGAAAAAAGCCCAAGAATCCACAGATAAATTAATTCGTGTTAGGGGCGCCTATGTGGCTCAGCCAGTTAACGGACTTGACATCGTATCAGGTTGTGATCTGGGTCAGGTTCACACTGATCATTGAGGGATTTTCTCCCTCCCTCTCTGCCCCTCCCCTGCTCACATTCTCTCCCTCTCTCTTTCTTTCTCTCTCTCAAAAATAAATAAATAGATATTAAAAAAAATAGTTTGTGTTAACACAACTAACCCTAGCTCCTGCAACAGATATATCCTTAAACCTCATTACTGGTTGCTCATGTTAGTCAGGAGGGACAATGGAGCAGCTGGGCTTGAGATGCAAGAAATAGTGTCTTTTCAGCTACATATTAATTTAGGACCCAGGTAATTTCTATCTTGTGGCACTGCTATTTTCAATACATAATTTCCAAATGTCTATGGAGTGGGAAAGGAGAAAGTAAGGGTTTTATAGCCAGACCTAAATATGATGTGCATAAATTCTACCCACATTCTGTTGGCCAGAATTAAGTCAAGTGTCCCAACTTAATTATGAGGGAAATTGGAAAACATAATCTTCATTTACACCCAGAAGGAAAATGAAATGAGTTGTTGAACACATTGGTAGTGGCAAAAAAAAACCAACAACAACAACAAAAAAACAAAACCTGAACATCCAGTCCACAAGAAAAATGAGGGATCTAAGAGTCAATTAACAACAACAACAACAACAAATAACAAGAGTCATATATCTTAACTTCTTTCCAATGTCTAGAATATCCTATAATATATATATATCCTATAATATTCCTGTAATATCATTTTTAAATGGTATCATGACCCAATTTTGAGTCCCCCAGCTTGTAGTAAAGCACTACCAAGGGACAGGTTTCACTTGAGTAGCCAATGAAGTTCATTCCCCCAACTAGTGGTCTAGAGAGTGAGAACCCAATAGTTGAGGTTTATTTTTGAGGTGACTTAAGACAGAGAAAGAAAAAAGGGACAGGATGTGATTCTCTCCTAGGGTTCTCCTTGAACCTATTCTGTAGTAGTTTTGTTATGAGGTATCTATATGGTTTCAGGTGTGAAATAATATCACCACGAACTGCTGTTAAATGTACTTATCAAATTGTAGTATTAACTGGATCTAAAGGTCTCTGGTGGGAAAGTACTACCAAATAATTTATAATTTGATTTGTGTTCTACTCATAACCTAGATTATCAGGTATTGTGAATTCCTTACTCTACTAGATAATCCATACCTTGGTTTATCTAGCACATTTTTGCCAAATATTAGGTACTTTTGTATTTTGGGGAATGCCATGCCAAGTTCCTGGGGAAAGAACAAAGCAGGGGACCTCTAGATTAGTATGTGGTTGAACATCAAGGATCTGACTTGAGTTTGAATTCTAGTTTCTAGATTTAAATAGCTCTTGCAAGCTTTATCTGAATACTTAAAATCTATAAATATGTTTCAAATCTTTAAAATACCAAAAATGATACCTCTCTTCTAGCCATGTCAGAATTTAAAGAGCTAAGATATATGAAATACTTCACATAAAGTCTTCTAAACAGGAGGTGCTGAATAGTTGAAGGAATTGGGTGAAATTCACCCAGATTATACATCTCTACATTCTAATATCAATTTAGGCAAATAAAGGAAAGATTTGTCTATCAATTAGTATCAATGTCTTACCTACAGGGATGTGCTAGGCCTAAATATGTGGTCTCAGACACCATTGCAGACCATTTTCCTGATACATTTAACACTTGAGTCCTTGCCTAAGTTTTGACGCAGAAATAATTGTTTTTGTTTAACAAAGTAAAAAATAATAATGTTACCAGTGATGGGCATACAATAAGTGCCAAGCATCTTGCTTTCATCTACACAACAATGCCATGGGTAGGTGTTCATTAGAAAATTATTTTCCTTCCTCCCTGTCTCTTTCCTTCTTTCCTTCCTATCTTTTTTCCTTCCTTCCATCCTTCCTTCTGTACCTACACCCCACCACCCTTTTTGTATTTTCCATGTAGAGTTCCCACAGAAAAGAACATCTGGCCCTCCTTGTGCACAAGTTAGAACTTGGCCAGAATTTAGTTACCTAATTTAACAATCTATGCATACTAAAGCACATGGTTCATAAACTGTTACTTTAAAAATGAGCGAATTAAGGGGCGCCTGGGTGGCGCAGTCGGTTGAGCGTCCGACTTCAGCCAGGTCACGATCTCGCGGTCCGTGAGTTCGAGCCCCGCGTCGGGCTCTGGGCTGATGGCTCAGAACCTGGAGCCTGTTTCCGGTTCTGTGTCTCCCTCTCTCTCTGCCCCTCCCCCGTTCATGCTCTGTCTCTCTCTGTCCCAAAAATAAATAAACGTTGAAAAAAAAATTAAAAAAAAAATGAGCGAATTAAAATAGTAAATAGTAAATTTTACCATTTAACACACCTTCAAAGGAAAACTTCATATGTTCCATAAAATTGCTACTTAGGAAACAAATAATTTCATCTTATTCTGTGCATACAACTGTTGGTGTATAAATGCTCTGAATCAGTCCCCACACAACATAAAAGCTGATATTCATGAAGCCAGCAAGACAGTAAAGGAACTTTTACCTTGTGGTAGATTAGGAAATCCAGAGAGGAAATGAAGTCTACATTTTGACTAAGAAGTCTTTGGGAGATCAACTAGACAACAACATCCCTTCAAGTTCCTAGGAGAAGGTACGAAGGATTTAAATAGGCAATTCTCTATAGGACATATATAAATGGCCAATGAATATATGAAAATATGCTTAATATCATTAATCATCACAGAGATGGAAATCAAAACCATAATGAGATATCCCTTTAAACCAATTAAGATGGCCACTATCAATAATAATAATAATAACAATAGCAATAATGTATTGGTAGAGGCATGAAGACATTAAAATTCTTGTGCACTGTTGGTAGGGATGTAAAATGATACAGCCACTATGGAAAACCATATGGAGGTTTCTCAAAAATTAAAAACAGAACTGCCATATGATTCAGCCATATGATTGCTGAATCATTGGGATATTTGCTTTACCCCAAAGCAAATATCTTAAAGAGATATTTGCACATGCCATTATCAATGCAGTATTATTCACAATTGCCAAAGTGCCAAAGTGCTCATCATTGAAAGGACTGACAAAGAAAATGTGATTATACATAGTGTGGAATATTATACAACCTTAAAAAAGAAGGAAATCTTGACATCTACTACAACATAGATAAACCTTGAAGACATTGTATTGAATGAAATACACCTGTCAGGAAAAGACAAATATTGCATGATTCTATGTATAGTAGGTATCTAAATTAGTCAAACTATTAGTAGAATTGTAGTTGACAGAACCTGGAAAGAAGTAGAAAGTGGAATTGTTCAATGCATGTAGATTTTCAGTCATGCAAGATGAAAAAGTTCTAGAGATTGATTGCATTAAAATATGCATATAATTAACATTATGTCTCTGTATAGTTAAAAATGGTGATGATGGTGAAATTTTTTAGTATTTTTTACAATAAAAAATTATAAAAAAATTTTTGATTATTCAGATCCTTTGCCTTTTGATATAAATTATTGTCACTTTAATAAGGATAGTTTTCTTGGGATGCCTGGGTGGCTCAGTTGGTTAAGTGTCTGACTTTTGGTTTTGTCTCAGGTCATGACTTCATGGTCATGGGCCTGGAGCCTGCTTAAGATTCCCTCTCTTCCTCTCCCTCTGTGCTTCCCTGACTTACACATGTGCATGTGATCCATCTCTCTCAAAAAAAAAAAAAAAAAAAAAAAAAAAAAAAAAAAAAAAAATATATATATATATATATATATATATATATATATATATATACAGTGACTTGTTTATTCCTAATATTGATAATTTGTATTTTTTCAATCTTGTCTAGTGATTTATCAGTTTTAATAATCTGTTCAAAGAACAAAGTTTTGGTTTCATTAAACTTTCTCTATTTTTTTTCATATTTCTATTTCATTGATTTTTACTTCATTTACACTTATTATTTCCCTCTCTCCAGTTGTTTCATGCTTAATTTGGTTTTCTTTTAATAGCTTCTTAAGTTGGAGTCTTAAAACATAAATTTCAGGCTTTTTACTGGTGTTTTCAGTTCCATTAATTACACTTTAGGCTGCACCTAACAAATTCTGATATATTGTACTGTCATTTTGACTTGTTTTAAAATGCTTTCTAATTTCCCTTGAGCTTTATTCTTTATTTATATGTTATTTAGAAATGTGTTCTCTAATTTTTGAATACTTGGAAATTTACCCTTTTTTTCAGTTTAATTCCATTATGGTTTACATACATACTCTTATGATTTCAATCCTTTTAAATTTGTTGAGACTTTTTTTAGGTTCAGAATATGATCTATCTTGATGTGTTCTGTACACAGTTGAAAAATTGTGTTTTATGTGTTGTTGTTTATAGAGTACCATAAAAACAATTAGGCCAAGTTGGTTGATAGCTCAGTGCTGGTCTTACAAATTTTTGTCACTGGTTTAATCCATTATTATGAGATAAGCAAAGAATTCTAAAACTATAATTGTGGATTTGTCTAGTTCCCCTTTTGGCTTTATTATTAGTTTTTTTGCTTTTTGCATTTTGAATCTCTATATATGCATACCCATTTCAGATCATTATATATTCTTGTTGAATTGACCCTTTATACATCATGCCCATCTTTGTCACTTATTGTGAAGTCAATTAGCTTCAAGTTTGGATAATATTTTCCTTGTGTATCATAGGAAATTGAACCCATCAATATATTAAAAAGTATAACACATTATGATAAGTAGCTTTCATCTCATAAATGAAACATTATGTCAACATTGGAAAATAATTGAATTCAGTATATGAACAAAATATGAAAAGAGGAAAACTTGGTAATGATTTAAATTGATGTATAAAAATATTTGACAAAAATTAAACATTTACTTGTAATAAAAACTCTAAGTACAGTATAAATAAAGGAATTCTCTCAACCTGATAAAGAGCATCTATGAAAGACTTTCCCCTAAGAGCAAAGGATTAAATGCTTTCTCCCTTATAAATCAAGGGCTAATAAAAGTGTCTTCTGTTACTAAATCTATTGGATATTTTACTGGAGGTAGATCTTAACTAAAGCAATATGACAAGATAAAAACAAACAATGAATATGAATTGAAAAGGAAGAAATTAGTATTTATAGATGACAGTATAGTCTACATGGGAAGATCACCAAAAATATACCAAAAAAAAAAAAAAATGCCTCCAGTACTATTAAGTAAGTTTAACAAAGTTATAGGACATAATTCAATATATATAATTTAGTTGTATTTTATATAGAAGCCAGGGGCTATTGAGGTAAGGGAAAAGAGTCACCTAGGATACAAGATTTAAGGATACACTCATTTTTAGGATTGTGGGACTAGCAATAAACAATATGAAATTAAAATAAGACAATAATATGTACAATAGCACCAAAGTCTGAAATACTCAGCGATAAATCTAATAATGTGTGTAAGATTTGTATGCTGAAAATTGCAAATATTGCCAAGAGAAATTAAGAGATTCAAGCTGATGAACAGATAAACAGTGGTCATTGATTAGAAGACCCAAATTCTTCTCAGATTGATCTACAGATTAAATTCAAGCTACGTCAATCTGTTGGCAAGCTTTTTAACTTTTAGTAAAAATTTATAAGCTCTGGCATCAGAGTCACTTGTATATTAAAATTTAATCTTTGAGAATAAGATTGCAGAAAGTACATTTTAACAAGTGCCAAAATTGAGCAGGCAATGATGCTCTAACACTGTCAGTCTTCACTTGTTCCCAGCCTCTGCAACCCTTCTTTTCCACAGGCAAAATCCCCACCCTCAGGATCTTCCTCAATCTCTAAGAATGATTTTAATCTTGAACCATAAAAGATTCATTTGTTTTCTCAAAGTGCCATCTGAAGACTTCATGTATCAGAATGTCCTGAGGATGATTGTTAAAAATCCAGATTTTTGAACTCCAATCCATATGCACTGAATTATAATTTCTAGGGGTGGGGATTCAGGAATCTGCATTTAAACAAACTTCCCTTCCCAGGTAATTCTTGCTTTTTTTTTTTTTTTTTTTTTTTTGAGAGAGAGAGAGAGAGAGAGAGAGAAAGATGGAGAGAATCTCATGAGGAGCAGAGAAAGAAAAGCGGGGCTCACCCAAAGTGGGGCTCAATTTTATCAGAAGTGGAGCTCAAGCTCACCTGATGCTGGCTGGACTGGAACTCACAAACCATGAAATCATGACCTGAGTCGGGGCGCCTGGATGGCGCAGTCGGTTGAGCGTCCGCCTTCAGCCAGGTCACGATCTCGCGGTCCGTGAGTTCGAGCCCCGCGTCAGGCTCTGGGCTGATGGCTCGGAGCCTGGAGCCTGTTTCCGATTCTGTGCCTCCCTCTCTCTCTGCCCCTCCCCCATTCATGCTCTGTCTCTCTCTGTCCCAAAAATAAATAAAAAAACGTTGGAAAAAAAAATTTAAAAAAAATAAAAAAAAAAAGAAATCATGACCTGAGTCAAAGTCAGATGCTTAACTAAGCCACCCAGGTGCCCCCAGGTGATTCTTATAAACTGTAACATTGAAGAACTCTAGCCAAACCCATCAATCACGCTTACCCAAAGTGTAACTAATGTTGGGTTCAGTTTCGGTAACTCTACTCATATCTACTGTCCTGTGCCTGGGTCTCTAAGTGGCAGGAATTGAGGACTTCACTGTATTTGTACTGGGCAGATTCTGGCCCCAACCTATGCGCTACTGACCAGATTCTGATTCCTAGTTATGTTTCTTTATTCTACAGGTGTTGTTTACTGAGCAATTAGTAGGTATCAAGCTCTAACCTATGTTTTGGGGATATAGTAGTGACCAAAAAAAAAAAAAGAAAGAAAATAAATAAATGTTTTCCTGAAGATTAGTTTCTAATGTGTATATATACAATTAATAAAATTAAACAGGTAAGTATAGCCTTTTAGGCGATTAAACATTATGGAGAAAAATGAAATGGGGATGAAAATAGAAGTGTGAAGATTATAATTTTAAATAGGATGATCAGGAGTGGATGATAAAAAAGGTGCTGATCTACTTGCTTCCTGTGCTTCTTAATGTGGACTAATGAAAACTAATCTTTTCATTACTAATGTCATGCTTACCCTCTTTTAGGAAGCATGTCAATAATTTCATGGGTCACTGGCCTGCTACAGCCTGCTTGGCTGGCCCACCGTCTAAAGTTTCTTACCATAGCCTTCAGATGTCAAATTATGGGACAGGACTTGGTCACCTAGAGTGTGGGGGCTGGTTCTGGCTATAACATCTGTCTCAAGTCATTCTTCCTAATTTAACCTTTACCAACTACACCTAGAGATGGTAGATTCATCTGATTTGAAGATCTAATTGCAGTAATAGACTCCCACCAGAAGAGGGTAGCAGAGGGTTGCAGAGTAATAGCAGCTGTGGGCCTAGGTCTTCCCTCAGAGTCTAAGTTCAGAGCATTAATGTAGTCAAAGTCAAGAAGGGAGTTCACTGGGCAAAGCGCTGGCCTCAGAAAGATATCATTTGCAAGAGCTGGGACTAGTCTAGAATTACACATGCCCTGGAAGAAAAGGAAAGCAAAGTGATATCAGAGTGACAATTCTAGAGCACTTTTCTGATAAGGTCTCTTACCTGCTAACAAACCTGTGATTTCTTGCTAGATAAAATAGATGCCATGACATCTTCAGCAGTCTTCTACTGCTGTGACACCTATTTATTCAGCTTCCTCTCCTGCCACTCTTACATACTCCACTCCTGTTAAGTTCTACCCCATTAAGAACACAATGGCTTCTTAGCATGCTATGAGATCTCAAGACTCAAAACTTTCTTTTCCTTTTTCTCTGTGGTGAACATTTACTTCTATTGAGTTCTTTGCTTAAGCTGATCATATGAAGAATTAAAACTGAAGCCTCAGAGAAGTCTCTGAGAATAACATAAAAAAGGGAACAAGACCACCTGCGGGGTCCTTGTCTGCAACTCCAGCAACTAGCATGGTGCTGTACATTAAAGACACTCAATATTTTTTTATTGCAAGAATTCAACATTTATTACATAAGGCTGTTAATCGGAATGGTGATTTTACAGCCCTTTTTTCTTAAGGGGTCAGCAGTATGATCTATGTCATTTCTACCTTATGCTCTGCAGAAACCAGATATAATGGCTCCTTGGTCAATAGTACCAAGCGGAAAGCCTGTCACCTACTGATGTCTTTGGGTAGCAAGCTGACAGTGACGTCTAACAGATGAAGCTAAAAAGACATCACAGGAAGGCCGAATGTTCTTAAAGCGATCATCTCCATGAGCATTGGTCCAAACAAGGCCAAAGGTCAGTACTGTTCCCTGTGCCACAAATAGCCGGGACAATGCCACCTGTCAGCTGCAGATTTACCAACATCTTTCTCCGGACATGAATTAACAGACAATATTCTTGATTCCTAGAGCCAAGTATATGAGAAAGGAAAAGGAATGGGATTCACTGAGCAGTCCTTTTCAACAATGCTGTGAGAAAAAAAACATATTCAAAAGCATTGTTTTTCTTAGCTTTTATAACAGCTCTGTCAAAGGCTATTATTATTTGCCTCATTTTTAGGAGGCAGTGAAATAAATGGAGGTACAAGGACTTGTTCAAGGTCACCCACCAGTTTTATTGACATTAGAGTCCATGTTTTTTGTATTCTACCATGTTTTACCAATTCAATTCAACGTAACCTATGTATCATGTTTTATAATTTATAAAACATACTAATATTGATTTTCTAATTTATCCAGCACAAGCACCATATTGGACAGGGAAAATATTAGTTCTCTTTTTGGATAGGTAAGAATAATAAGACCAGAATGAGGATACATGAATTTTTGACTCAAAAGTACTCAAAATACTGAAAAAAAAATTCAAAACTAAACTTTGTCTTTTTTTTTTTTTTTGAGAGAGAGAGAAAAAGAGAGAACAAATGGGGGAGGGCAGAGGAAGAGGGAGAATGAGTGTTAAGAAGGCTCCATGCCCAGAGCAGATCATGATCTGCGATCATGATCTGCGATCTCACCACCGCGAGATCATGACCTGAGATGAAATCAAAGGTCAGACACTTAACTGACTGAGCCACCTAGGCACCCTAAACATTGGCGTTTTAAACACAAAACAATAATGGCCCTTGCGGCTTTCTAACATGCATATGGGCTGGGAGGGAGGGGGCAGGTAGAAGTGGCATAATTATTATTAGATAAGGAGGAGAGAGAATGTAGGTGGGGTCAATCCAGTTGTTTGGCAGAGTACTTTAAGGAGAGTTCTATGCTGTGGCTATAGAAAGCTGAAATTTAAGGCTGAATTTGGCAATAGGGTCTAGTAAGAACTAAACTTATATGAGAAAATTAGGAGGATGTGCTTTGTATTGCTTAAATTATCACTAAGCAGCAATAAAAGGAAAATCCTGAAATTAATACCAAAGAACAATATGAAATCAGACATGCAGAGTGAAACATGACCATGAGAATAGACCTCCTTCAGAATTTCAGAAACATTGGACATGAAATTTGGTCTGTAACAGAGGGATTCAAGCTAATCCAATCCAGGTATTAAGAAGCAAGGAGAGCCAAACTGGCGTCTGTATTATACTTGTAACTCACACTATGACCAGCCAGTGTTTATTGAGCAATTACTATATGCCAGCCTTGTTTAAAGCATTCCCCATACATAGTTTTATCTAATTCTCCCAACTCTATTAAATGAATGTAATGATCAACATTTTACAGATGAACAATGAGGCTTAGAGGTATTATGTAATTTTTCTGAAAATCTCACAGGAGATAGGATCAGGATAAATCAGACAGGTCTATTTGATCCCAGTGCCTATGGCCTTAAAACTATTCTACTACATAACTTCAAGAAACTGCAAATTATAATCACAGCAGAAACTTCTTATCTCTAAATTATTCATTAATTTAGATTCAACTCTGTCACATAGAGTTAACAAGATTTCTAAGAAATATGCTAATAGAGCCATTACTTAGGGTGCTTCCTTATTATCACCATTTAAAATATAATCAAAATGAGCTTTTCTGATGAAACTCTCTCACAGTTTGCAAACTTCTCCTTATTATATCCAGGAAATAAATGTATATGTCAAGGAAAGGCTTTGGTTCCTATCTGTTAGAAACTTTAACCTCTAAGAATAAATTAGTATGACAGAATTGTTTAACAAAAAAACTCTCAGGTCTTTTGCATTTATATCATGGAGGTGTGATGCAGCTTTAAATATGTGAAGGGACAGTTATAAGAGATAGGGAGAAGTGTTATACTTAAAGGTAGCTTGGAAATAGTCAATTCAATCAACATGTTCTCTGAGCTGGGCTCTTACTGACTGGGAAGTAGGACTGGGGGGTAAGAGAAATAAATTGGATTAATAGAAGATTTGGGCCCTATCCAGGAGGAACTTACATTTCAAATAAGAATAGTAGGTCATTACATATTAAAAAAAAACTGGGGAGTTTTTCAAGAAACTCTACTAGGAAATGGTAATATGATGCTAGAATACATAAATCACTACCAATGATGAGTGAGTTCCATTGCAGGCCCCATGGAAGAAAATTTCTATATTTGATTGTGTTCATTTTTTTAATTATTTTTAATCTTAATTTATTTCTGAGAGAGAAAAAGAGACAGTGTGAGTCAGGGGAGGAATAGAGAGAGAGAGGGAGACACAGAATCCAAAGCAAGCTCCAGGCTCTGAGCTGTCAGCACAGAGACTGACGCAAAACTCAAACTCACGAACCCGTGAGATCGTGACCTGAGCTGAAGTCGGACACTTAACCAACTGAGCCACCCAGTGACCCCAACTGTGTTCATTTTTCACAAGAGTTTTATAGAGTCTGTTATTTACTTCCATTTTACCAAGGAAACAGAGATTCTCCTGGGCATGGAGATATGGGGAATGGAAGGTACAGACTTACAGTCTGAATTCAGGAGGCTGCCGTCCTCTTCCTTACTCCCAATCTGGAATCTAGCAAGCCTTTGAACTATTATCTTCTGAAACAAATATGGGACTACTTGCACCTATCAAAATCATCATGCCATGTAATGCCTGCTACAAAGCCATCCTGAAAGGGTTTTGTTGGGTGGCTAATAGATCAGCCAGGAGTATTTTTGGATACAAGTAAATAAAACTTGATTAATAGTGACTTAAAATTCATGAATTATGACTCTCCTATAATAGCAGTCTTGCAATAAGATGCTGCTTGTATGGTTCAAAGGCTCAGTGAAAACAGATGAACATCTCTATCACTGTATTTTTCTTTTGGCCTTTTCTCATGACCATGTGGATGTTGCCCTAACATCAGGCATCACGTTGGCATTCATGGCAGAGTATAAAGCAATAAAGAGATAAATTCATCTTTGTGGGTCTCCAGGTAGCTATAAGAGTAGTAATAATAATAACTATAATAGAAGCAATAATACCTTCAATGTATTTGTTGCCACATATGTGCCAGGTTGTATACTATTTTTCCATGGATGGTCTTACATAATCCTTATGACAACCCTAGGCACTATTATTATCTTCACTTTATGTATGACAAAATTGTGACTCAGAAAGGTAATACCATATATTCAAGGTCATATAATTAGTAAGATGGAAAAGCAGGACTCCAGATGTTGTTTCTGGCTCTGACTGATGCTCTTAATCCTGCACTACTCTGATGCTTATAGTCAATGAATGAGTGATTGAATAGACGTGTGTGTGTCTACACTTCTAAACCTCTCTGAGATGCCATTCTCTATCATACCTTTTATTACCCACAATCCCTTCCAATTCCTGTTTCCTTCTTCCGTTTATATTTATTTGTTACATCTCTTATACCATCTCATCTATCTTTCTCTCAAAGTCATTTTCCACATTTCATTATTTCTTGTATTCAAGTGTAAGAACCTAATGGGTAGGGTCTATGTCTATTATTAAACTCAAGCTTAATGGGAAGGTGTTTAGAAAATGCATGTTGAGAAATCACCTGAAGCCCTGCCCCTGGCCCATGCTATTTAATGAATCATATGGAATCTGGGATTCAATTTTAGTTAAGTCTGATTGCTTGGCCACTCTTTGGCCACTGCCAGATATGCCAGTTGTGAAACATAATTTATGTCTCTGGAAATATTAATAGGGACACAAAGTCTTTATAACTATTATACTCAACTAGTCCTACCAATAATCTCCAGAATAGAAAACACAGCTCTCCCCCAATCCTACCCCACAGGAATAAAAGTCCAGTTCTATTCCATAATAAACCAAGTAGCTTGCCTTTGTGATATGTGAAATATTTGTAATTTTTAAAGTGCTAATATTTTAGAAATAGTATAATAATAACTCTCACTACCTAGTTGCATGTTACATCTTTTTATTCTAGAACTTCAAGTTATTAAGCTTTTATTGTATATTTCATATTCATCAGTTATCTTTAGAGTGTTGTCTCAGCTGACCATTTTTCCTTAACCAGGAAGTACTTAATAATACCTATTCTCTGCACAGCACTATATGAAGCACTGAGAATATAGAGATGTTGTAGTATAATAGATATTAGGAAGAATTATAGTCAAGGTACATTAACAGACAAAGGGATGAACCAATTTTCTTGAAAGCATTATAGAAAGCATTATGGAAGGGGGAATACTGGAACAAGGTCTTGAAGGATGAGAAGTTTATCAGGTGGACAAGAAGGTTAAAGGAAAGATCAGATACAAATGTATCTAAAAATAAGACACTTTGGGGAATTATAAGTAATTCTGTGTGGGTAAAGTATGAATGGCAACATGAAAGTGATAGAAGCAATGTTGACTTGGTGGGTGGGCAGTAACAGTACATCTAACTCAAGTAGTTAACATGCCTAAACTGCAGCCAAAAACTCAGTGCAAGTCATTTAGCAAATACAAATATCTAGATGCAACTGTTGTTCAGTGATTATGACAGATTCTACCCTCTCCCACTTTATTTTTTATTTGTTGGCACAATAAGACAGGGTGATTCTCAGACCAGCTATACCGCATACCATTACTTTGCATATGGGGTATATTAATTATCTATTTTTGGCTAACAAAGTACTTCCAAACTTATCAGCATAAGTCAACCTTTTTTAGTTGGATGGTTTGGACTCAGGGTCTGTCATGAGGTTTCAGCCAAGCTGTATAGTGGGGCTGCAATCATCTGTAGGGGTGTTCATGACACAGAAGATGTCTCTTCCTATATGGAAAGAGAAAGAAAGAGAAAGACAAAGAGAGAGCGAGAGTGAGCAAGAGAGCAAGTGAGAGAGAGAGAGAGAGAGAAAGAGAGAAAGAAAATTTCCAGTACACTTTACGACCTTATAGTTTCCAAAGCCTCACAATTTATTCTGTTTTATTTTATTGGACACACAGAGAACCACTGCATAATGTGGGAAGGGAATATATAAAGACATGAGTACTAGGAGGTGGTGATCAGTAGAGGCTATCCTACAAGCTGGTTACCACAATCTGCTCTCTGGATCTAATGATTCATATCCCTACTATATGTGAATATACAATATATACTCAAGGCCCCCAAAGCCTCATCCACTATAGCATCTGCTTGAAGTCCAGAATCTTGTCATCTAACGAAAGTCCAGTTGCCAATAAAGATCCTTGGATATGGTTTCATATGTTAAAATCCTCAAATTATAGTTCCTTTCAATTTGCGGTCTTATGACCTAGAGAAACCAGTCACCTGCCCCTCATACACCTAACAGAAGCATTGACCAACTACTATATACACTTGCATTCTTTTTCAAAAAAGAAATGAGTGACACACAGCAGTTATGTTTCCTAGAAGTTCTGAGGTCGAGCTTGAAAAATGTTGAAAGTTCTTTGTTACAGCTTAGCCCTACTCCTGTCCAGGAGTTATTCTCCAAAGCTCTTGGCTTTATCGCCTGGGCTCTTATTTGCATGGAGCCATTCTTCCTCTTAACTGCAGGTGAGTAGTCTTCTGAGCCTATTTCCTATTAGTTGAAGTTTGGGGGTCCAGAGGTCTTTCATTGTGTACTCTGCCCCTTTTGCTCCAAGCTGGCATTGTTTCTACTGACATAATCCTCTTAAAAACTTTGTGAATCTTCTTGGGGTTCACTCTCTTGGACATGACCCCAAATCACAAATCCCACTGCAATAAGACATCTGAACTGTAGGTCTCTGTGAGTAATGCTGAGGGATAATGCCCTCAAATTTTCTAGAAGCCCAATTTTTCTGGAAGGCCTTCTGCTTGACTGAAAGGTACATGGGAACACCGCCTTCAATCTACCAAAGAGCTTATCAAAGCATTTTTCAGTTATAGTATTTCCTGCATGTGGAACTGGTTTCCAGGTCCCTGGATTTGCTCTTTGCTCAGAAACCATTTCTTTTCTTTAGCATCCCTCGCTATCTTCAGAGGCCTAAAAATTTCAAAACAATCAAATCCTAATTCTTCATTCCCTTCCTTTTATTTATCACTCTTTGTTCTCATTTACTATAGCAGCAGAGAGAAAAAAAGGAGACACTGGTAACATTTTCCCCAGAAAACTCCCTCGCTGTATTGTCCATCTCAAGAAACATATTTTCTACTTTCCATATTACTGTAGATGAAAATGTTGCTCAAATTTCAGTTACCACATACCTTGGATCTTCCCCCCTCTGTTTTCCAGTATGATCCTCACATCCCTTTAAGCCATCACAGGAAGCGTTCTCAAAGTCCACTGTGGACTTTGGCAGACAGTTTCCTCATGAATACTCTTCTGAGTATCATTCAAGCTTCTACCCACTGCCTGGTTCCAAAGCCACTCCCAAGTTTTTAGATATTTGTTATGACAGCACCCCCACATCCAAGTACTGAAGTCAGTATTAGTTATCTAGTCTGTATAAAAATTTACTCCAGAATGTGGTGATTTAAAACATGAAACATTTAAGATATAACACTTTCTGAAGATAGGGATACTAGGAGCCTTTTACCTGGTGGTTCAGACTTAAGATCACTCACGAAGTTGTACTGAAATGTGTGCTGAAGATGCAATCATCTGAAAGCCTGACTGGGGCAGGAGGATCCACTTCCAAGTCATTCATTTGGCTGTTGGCAGGAGGCCTCAGTTCCCTGTGACATGAACCTCCCTGTATGACTTCTCAAACAGTTGCAGCTGGTTTCCCCCAGAGTGAGTGATTCAAGCAAGAGAGAGAGAAAAAGTGAAGCCAGAAGCTTCTTTTATGGACTATTGTTTCCATAGTTACAGGCTGTGATTTCTTTATTTCTGCTTTACTCTATTGAGTGTATGGACCAACCCTGATATATTGTTGAAGGCAGATAAGCAAGGTCATGACTATCAGGAGGCAGGATCCTCGGGCTCCTTTTGGAAGCTGGCTACTACACGTGGGCATAGGCATAGACTACCTTTGATACATTTATAGGTGGAAGGCAGCCCACTGACATGTGATGTATGAAGCATGGGTAAGTAATTCACTGCTTTCATTCTGTTTAATTTCTGTCCAATTTAGGGAGAAGGGTAAAAGTGGTGAGTCTAATCCAACAAAGCATTGTGGAAAGTATGTCTTGGTGCTATGTTTCTAAGACAAAGCTTTTAAGGGAGTGAATTATCCTCCATTCTTTACTCCTAAAAATAATAAAAATAATAAGTTATCCTATAGGCTAAATTTATACTCAAATCATCCTAATTTATTCTTGGGTAAGGAGAAGGAATAGACAGAAACTAACATTTGGTGCATGCTTAATAAGTAGAGACAGTGTATCATGTTCGCAACATGGTCAATCTCATTTAATCCTGACAACAACCTGGTAAAATATCCTTCATTTTACACTTGAAGCCATAATTTGGGGGGCAGGGACCAGAACAAAGAAAGCCTCACAGAGGGAGAAAATTGCATAGAGAGCTGAAAAAATCAACAGACGGTTCCCCCTGAATCTTCATCCAAATGTGGAGCTGGGTAAGAGTGTGAGGAACTACTCAGGGCCAGGGAAAGGAGTGCCATTTAAGGGCCAGGCGGAAGGATCTGTGAAGGTCACAAATGGCCAGAAATAATTCATCTTCACTAGCCAGAGTAGAAAATGTAATACTTTATGAGACATCAGGTAGAGGACTCAGAGGATGATGCATAACTAGTGTTAAAGAACTTAGCCTTGCTCTAGACCAACTTAAAAACCTGAAAAGAAAGTCTCACAGGATGAGACTGATCCTAAGAAAACTAACTGCACCACAGAATACAAGTTAGGAATATATAAAGAATACAATTATTCAACCAGAAAAAAATCCATCGTGCCTGCCATCTAATAAAAAAATGAACATTTATGAAAGAAGCAGGAATATATGACCAATAATGAGAAGAAAAATTGATAGAAACAAAAAAAGACACAGATAATAGAATTACTAAACAGAGACATAACAGAGAATTATAAATACATCCCATATGTTCAAGAAAGTATACAAAACTATGTTAAGAAATATGCAAAATAAAATTTCTAGAGATAAAGATATATTGTCTGAGATGAAAACTTTACTAGATTGAGTTAAGAGCAGAGTAAACATCATGAGGAAAAATGTTAGTCTACTTGATGCACAGCAACAGAAACTATCCTAATGAAATACAATGGCAAAAGTTTTCAAAATATGGGACAAAATAAAGTTTCAAAATATGGGACAAGCTAATTAAGCCTAATATTATGCATACTTGGAGTCACAGAAGAAGCATAAAAAATATTTGAAAAAAATAATGTCCAAGGCACATCAAATTGCTTTAAAAGTAGTAAAGAGAAAATTTTAAGAGCAGCCAGATATAAAAGAGACATATTGTGTACTGAAGAACAAAGAGAAAAATGACAAAGCACTTATTTATTGTCAGAAACAGTATTAGCCAGAACATAAAGGCAAAACAACCTGAAACTACCATTACTGAGAATTCTGTACCCAGTACAAATATCCACCAACAATGAAGGTGAAAGTGTGCCTGGGTGGCTCAGTCAGTTAAGCATCCAACTCTTGATCTCAGCTCAGGTCTTAATCTCAGGGTCATGAGTTCAAGCCCTGCATTGGGCCCCATGCTAGGCATGAAGCCTACTTAAAAATAAATAAATAAGTAAAGTTGAAATAACAACTTTTTCTGACATACAAATGTGGAAAGAGATCATCATTAGCATATCTACACTACAACATACAGGAAGCTTAAAGGAAGTTACTCAGACCGAATTAAAAATGACAGATGATAGATATGTGGGTGAATATAATTCTTCCTTTTAAAAAATTCTCTTTGAAAATTAATTGGCTAATAAAACAATAATTCATTATAAAATTTTTGACATATTTTGAAATAAAATATATATTAATAATATAAGAAAGGATGAGAAAGGAGAAATGGAATGCTCTGGTGTTATCACCTGCCATGTTATTAAAATAGTTAAGGAAGTTAAAGATGTATAATATCAACCCTAAAGAAAAACCAAATATACAGATAAGTGGGTAAAACTAAAACGTTAGGAAAGAAGATAAAATGGAATGATAAAACATATACATTGAATTGATCCAAAACAAGGCAGAAACTGAGGAAAATTATGATAAAGTACAAAAGGACTGACTGAAACAAATAGCAAGATGAGAGATTTAATCCAAACTATATCAAAGAACACAATGTAAATGATGTAAACACCCAATCAAAGAGCATAAGAGTCTTTTTTATTATAAAGAGGCCCAGCTCCGTGCCACCTAAAAGAAATTCACTGTATAAGGACACAAATCAGATGAAAGGATAGAAAAGGATATACCACGTTACCACTGTCAAAAGAAAGGTAGAATGGCAAATTTATTATCAAAGTATATTTCACAGTGAAGGTTATTACCAGGAATAACAGGATCATGTTATAATCTTAAAGGAATTAATTCATAATAATCTCTGTTATGAAGTGAAGAAGATATAACAATTTTCCATATTTCTGCATTTAATAACAAAGCTTCAGAATACATGAAGCATAAATGTACACAAATAAAAAGAGAAACAAGTCCAGAAGTATAGTTCAGAATGTCTCTCAATATTTTACGGAACAGATAGACATAAAATCTATAAATATATGGGAGAATTTCACTTCATTATCAACTAACATGACCTATTTGACATTTACATAACATTCCATCCAACATTAGAATTCACATATTTTATAAGTGCACATGAATTACTAAGACCATCTTCTGGTCCATAAAATAGTCTTATTAATGTAAGTATGTTTTCTGACTACAATGAAATTTAAGTAAAAATCAGTAATGGAAGGATAGCTAGAAAATCACCAAATATTTGGAAACTAAATACCACAGTTATAAATCACATATGGTTCAAAGAAGAAATCAAGATATAAATTAAAAGGCATTTTAAACTGAATGAAAGAGAAAAACATGGTGTATCAGAACACGCGGAGGCAGCGAAAGCAGTAATTAGAAATTAGAGCATAAAAGCCTATGTTAGATAAAAAGAAATTCTCAAAGATTTCAACCTTCACCTTAAGACAATCAAAAAAGGTGAGCAAATTAAATCCAAAAGAAGCACAGGAAAGGAAATATGAAATAGCAGAAATTATCCAAATAAAACAGCAGATTAACAAAACCGAAACTGACAAACTTTTTCTGAGTGGTTGTGCCACTTTCTATTTCTATCAGCAGTGTATGAGGGTTCTGGTTGCTCACCAACACTGGGCATGGCTCACCTTTAATACTGCAGGTATCCTAGTCACTCTGTGTAGTGTTAATTCATTGTGGTTTTAATTTGCATGTTCCTAATGACAGAAATTGAGGGTCTTTTCATGTCTTTATTCTCCATGTGTACATCTTTTATGGAATGTCTGTTTAACTCTTGCTTATGTTAAAATTGGCTTTTGGGACACCTGGGTGGCTCAGTCAATTAAGCATGTCTGACTCTTGATTTCAGCTCAGGTCATGATCTTGTGGTGGTGAGATCGAGCCCCGTGCACAGAGTCTGCTTGGAATTCTCTCTTTCCCTCCCTTTCTGCCCTTCCCTACTCACTCACTCACTCTCTCAATAAATAAATAAATAAATAAATAAATAAATAAATAAATAAATAAAAATTAAAACTTAATGGAGTCTTCTAAAGAATAAAATTTTTAAATTTGATAAAGCTAAATTGATCCCTTTATATCTCTTGTTTTCTCATGTATATTTAAATATATTTGCTGAATACATGATCTTCTATGTTTTCTTGTGAATATTTGGTAGTTTTTAGTTCTTAAGTTTTAGGTCTGTAATACATTTTGAGTTAATTTTTTGCGTATGAAACGAACAAAGAATTTCCATCACATATGTTGCAAACATTTTCTTTCAGTTTGTCTCATAAACAAAACTTTTAACTTTATTTACAATGGCTTTGTTGGTTACAAAAAATATGTTTTTAGTGTGCAGCCAAATTTTCAATCTTTTTTTTAAATCTGGATTTTGATTTATAGTTGGAATGCCTTTATCTGCACTTAGGTTAAAGAGTAATGTATTTTAAGTTTAATTTTTTTTAACTAAAGATGAATATAATCTTTTAAATGATATATTCTTTTAGTGCTTGCGTGGCTTGCTATTTACTATTATATATATTATATACCGATCCATTCAGAGCCTATTTTTATGTATAATGTGAGGGATGGATCAAAGTTTATCATCACTTTTCAAATAACTAACCATTTGTTCTGTAACCTTCTTTGTCCATCTTTGAACCAGCAGTTTGAGCTGCCACTTTTATCATGTATTAGAGTTCCACATTATTTGGGCTCTATTTTTCTTTTATCTTTAAAAAAAAATTTAAGTTTACTTATTTTGAGAGAGAGAGAGAGTACATGCAAGCATGAGAGCCGGGGAGGGGCAGAAAGAGATGAAGAGAGGGACATTCTCAAGACTGACGCAGGGCTCATACCCACCTGAGCCGAAACCAAGAGTTGGTCTCTTGACCAACTGAGCCACCCAGGCACCCTTATTTTAAATTTTTTCTATTCCACAGGGCCTCTCGATTCTTGCTGCCAATACCACATATTCTGTCAATTTACACTAACACATGATTTTATGTCTCATATATGCAAGATTTACATTCTTCCCACCAAATTGCAGAAAAGTCTTCACCAAGTTTATGCTCCCTCCTAGATTACTGCTATAAAATTACATCCCAAATTCAACATTGTACCTGTTCCCTCCCTTCATTTTCTATGAGAGTCCACTGATTTCCTCTTAGAGATGGTGAAAAATAGCAATCCTGTAACTGCATTACTTTACAGTAGAACCACTTAACATGGAAGGGATACTTCTCCCAGGTGAGGTGGCCTTGTTCATGTTTAAGGGTCTCCTGGATACCATTTTCTTCTTACCATCATTGCATAGTTCCCAAGTGGTCCATATTCTATCCAGCAAGTTTTCAGCACATGAAATACAGGGCTGGTCCTTTGATGCCAAGATGGAATTTGGAGTGGTGACCCCACTGATATTTTCTTTTCTGGGAGGGTGTATAGATGTAAAGGGCCTGAAAATCCATACATGTCATTCAAAATGACTTTTGTCCACTTATCCAATGATAGATGTTGCAATTGTTTCTGCAGTTGTTAGCAAGCAAAAAGGGAGTGGCCAATTCAGCCAGATGTTACACAGCACCAAAAATCTCAGAGTGGTAGTCTCTTCTACAATATTGGGTGGTCCCAAAAGTGTCACAAAAGAAATATAGATTGTTTAGGGTGTTAGGTACTTTCCATTTTGTTGTTGAGTGTCTAGGAGCCCATGTATTAAATTCTTTCTGAAATTCAATTCCAGGAAAAGAAAAATTTGCTCTTTCCAAGACCAGATGCATTGTATCTAAATAGATTATTTTCTAAGCTATATAAAATATTTTTTGTTTGTTTATTTTTTGGAACTGGGGGTATGGGGTATAAACTAACCAAATAAATAAACTGTTCTTATGGTAGCCGGAAATACATCAATATTTCCTTATTTAACATAATCACTGAGAGGAGTACTGTGGTCGCAGGACAAGGAGAGAAATCTTCCAAGAGAAAATTAAATGACCATGAAAGGCAAAATCAAGCAAGTGGATTATTCTGACACTACATAGTCAAAACCTAAAGGCCAACATCACTAAAAAAAATTTTCCTCATAAAACAAAATTGCTCTAGGTTTGAATTTGCTGGAAAAGAATTAGTCAAAATGTTAAATTACAAGTATATTAAACTTCTTGTTTATACTTTCCACAATGGCAGAGGGCAGATTTTCAAATTGTTGAGTATAGTATGAAGATTGGTGAAAACACAAGAAGCAGAATGACTAATTATGTAGACTAGCTACTTTAGGACTAGATATGTCACTTGATAATTAAACTGTCAGTGAAATCAAGAACATTTATAAGTCTTGCATAATGAAATTATAACCTGAGAGTTGTTGATTTTCCATGTAGTGTCTAAAAATGATGTGTGCGTTTGCCACATAGATTCTACTTAATATGTGTTAATATTTACACTATCAGTGTTCTAAACTACTTTGGGATCAAATATTTAGAACAGAGAGGGTGAACACTGTAAGAAATGTTATGCTATGCTGCCAAAGGTGGGGGAAGAGGGGCGCCAAGATTCTACATTTACTCATTTTTATTCTATGCCTTTTTCTTGGGAAAGTCCATCCATTTAATATTACCTCCTTCCCATCTTCAAAATTGATATCTTCAGCCTTCAATTTTTTTGTGTGAACAATCAACAGCAATTTTAGTTGTCGGATCTGTGCTAGTGTACAAGGTAACCTCTGCAAGTTTCACGACAGCAACTTCAAATTTCTGGCCTGGCATGTATGAAGCTTGGAAATCACCACTCCATCCCCACAACTTGTGAAAGTTGAACAAACTCAAAACTCAAGAACTCCTTTTATATCCATAAAAAAGTGAGGTCATAGGGTAAACCACTGTCCGTAATAGTAGATAGACAGGCAGTCAGAACAGAGAATCACAATTTGGATGGAGCAGAAACCTTCAGAGGAACTGGTGCTGGAATAGGAAAACCTAAATTGTAATTGATGAGCTGCTGGAGCTCAGCATGGACAAGTTTGAGAGTGAAAATCTCCAGAGAGTCAGGGAGGAGGGATGAGGGAGGTTCCCACACTTTTATGAGTTTTACCTCATGAACTTGATCAGGTTCTCATAGTGAATATGAATGAAAAATCCCCTCATTCTTCCTGCAAAGAAAGGGGGAAAAGTCATCATTTTGAAATACAACAGGGCATTCTGTCCTTCTTAACACCTTCCACCCTCGGGAAAAACTATTTAAACAGAATTTGATATATTAGGGTTTTTATTAGAGCCTAACTGACCTAGACAAAGGGAAATATCCAACTGCAGCCAGCTCTAGCCTTCCACAGGGGAGAAGGAAATACTCACCAATAGACCTTCTAGCCTCCTCTGTGAGAAAAAGGAAATATACAACTCCAATCCACTCTAGCCACCCTTACCCAGCTAAGGGCAGGAGGAACTGAGAAGCACTTGTGAAGTTCACAGTATGAAGTTCACAGTGGCCCAGACCCACTAAGAGACCAAGACCTACACTTAGGACTATAGAATGTTTCCCCTCCTGCAACAACTCACCACCATGTTACTAAAAGCCTATGTACAGTAGTTCCTTAAACCAGTACATCATGTCCAGTTACCAAGAAAAAAGTACAAGGCATACAAAAAGGCAAAAAAAAAAAACAAAAAAAAAAACAGTTTTTTTTAATGTCTTTATTTATTTTTGAGAGAGAGAGAGAGAGCGCGAGTGCAAGCGCACACACATGCATGCACTCCAGTGGGGGAGGGGCAGAGAGCGAGGGAGACAGGATTCAAAGTGGGCTCTGCACTGACAGCAGCGAGCCCGATGAAAGGCTCCAGCTCACGACCCCTGACATTATGACTTGAGCTCAAGTTGGACACTCAACCAACTGAGCCACCCAGGCGCCCTAAAAACAGTTTTAGGTGACCCCTGTGTGGTTCAGTTGGTTAAGTGTCTGACTTCGGCTCAGGCCATGATCTCCTGGTTTGTGAGTTTGAACCTCATGTTGGGCTCTGTGCTGACAGCTCAGAGCCTGGAGCCTGCTTCAGATTCTGTGTCTCCCCTGTGTCTCCCCTCCCATGCTCATGCTCTGTCTCTCTCTGTTTCTCAATAATAAATAAACATTAAAAAACAAAACAAAACAAAGCACAGTTTTAGTAGACAGAGGAAGCAATACAACCAGACTTAGATATAGCAAGCATGTTGGAATGATCAGACTAAGAATTTAAAGCAACCACGATTAATATGTTAATAACTCTGATGGATAAAGTAGACAGTGTTCAAGCATAAATGGAGCAAGGTAAGCAGAGAGATGGAATTCCTAAGAAAGAATAAAAAAGATGCAGTAGAGATAAATAAAAACAATAATAAAGAATGTCTTTAGTGGGTTTATTAGTAGAGTGGACAGCTGAAGAAAGAATCTCTGAGCTTGAGGACAACTAAATAGAAACTACCTACACTGGAAAGCAAAGAGAAAAAAGACTGAAAAACAAAACAAAACAAAAAAACAGAATAGCCAAGAGCCATGGAACAACTATTAGGGTGTAACATACGTGTAATGGGACTATCAAAAGAAGAAAGACAGAAAAGAACAATTAAAAAAATCTGAAGCAATAATGACAGAATTTTCCTGATTTAATGTCAGACATCAAATCACAGGTCCAGGAATCTCTGAGTTCACCAAGTGGGATAAATGCCAAAAACTTTCACTTGGGCATATTATATTTAAATTACAGGGGGCCCCAGCTGGCACAGTCAGAAAACGTGTGACACTTGATCTTGAGGTCCTGAGCTGGAGCCCCATGGTTAGTTTAGAGCTCACATAAATAAATAAATAAATAAATAAATAACCAAAAAATCCCTACAAAAACAAAGGAAAAAATCCTGTAATCAGCTAGAGGGGAAAAAAATTATATCCAACTTCTCCTCAGAAATGATGAAAGCAAGAAGAGCGCAGAGAAAGGAGAGATAAAGTGAGAGAAATGATGGAGAGAAAAACTACTAACGTAGGACCATTTAGCTGGCAAAATGACCCTTCAGAAATGAAAAACGAAAATATAAAGACTCTTTTGTTTTTCAGCATCATATGTAAGGCAAAGAATGTGGGAGACTGTCCTCACTTAGTGAGGCAGACAAAATTCAGGTTAAAGGGGGTTAGGCAAATCATGCAAAAAATCAACTTAATCTTATAGCCAATGGTATTACCTGGTACTTACTAGGTGCTTATCATTTTCTGAGCACGGTGGTAGTTTTTACATATACAATCTTATTTAAATCCTCACAAAAACCCAAGCAAGAAAATTGAGACACAGAGAAAATAAGCAATTTCTTAAAAACAATGCAATGGGGAGTCATTAGAAGTTTTTAAGTAAGAAAATGATGTTGCCGTGTACATATTGTCTGTCTTCTATTATTGACTCCTTAATGGGTTCAATAAATATTAAAGCTAAAAGGTACTTTAGAAACAATCTAGCTCAACCATATTAATTTACAAAACAAGGTACAGACGCCCAGAGAGGCCCATTATCCTGGCCAGGCCCTACAGATTCAGTTGTAGAGTATGATTAGAATCTAGGACTCCAGACTGACTCTACATCTTTATGACACATTCCTTCCATTAACAGTCTCTGCTTAGATTTTAAAAATCATCAATTCAAACCAATAGCAACGACTGTAACCCTAAACCTAATAACATCTCTCTCTTCCCTTCTTTTTCCACATTACCATATCTGACATGCAGTGTAAGACAGAAAATAAGCAGACATTGGTTTTCCATTATGTGGAATTAGAATAGTTGACATTCTTTGATGCTCACTTAGTCATTTCAAACAGAATTGATTTCATTTTATTAGAGCTTTTAGGCTAAACTCTTGATAATTGCCTCATTAAATTTCACTCCTCCAACATGCTCCCTTGCAAACTGTGGAGAAGTCGTCTCTGAAATGGTGTAGGGAGAAGATTGTGGACTTATGAGCCAAGAGAACAGTGCTCATGATCTAGTTCTATTTCTTATAGGTCAAATGATCTTGGACCAATTACTTAAATACTTTGGTGAATTAGTGGCAGCATTAATACCAACCTTGCCAAATTGCTGTGAGGATTAAACCCTATCATGATAAATAGGCACATTTTTCATGTTCAAATGTTTTAGAAACAAACTAATTTTTCATTTTTTTTTTTGTAGTCCACTAACCTGCTGAAAGGAAAGTGGTAGTATAGGCAGATAATGAGAAAGTTTAAGGTCTTTTGTTGCTTATAATAATCAACATATAGCCGGGAATCTGATAATGAAAAAATTTTTTTAATTATTTTTAAGTGAGAATTTGCCATTTAAAAAAATTTTAATGTTTATATGTTTATTTTTTTAAGAGAGAGAGAGAGAGAGAGCACAAGCAGGGGAGGGGCAGAGAGAAAGGGAGAGAGAATCTCAAGCAGGCTCTACATCTCTAACACAGAGCCTGACACAGGGCTCAAACACATGAACCATTAGATCATGACCAGAGCCGAAATCAAGAGCTGGATGCTCAACTGACTGAGTCACCCAGGCGCCCCTAGAATTTGTCATTTTAATGACAAATTTCCTTCATAAAGCTATTATCTATGCAGCATATAACTTTAGAATGAGTAAAATAAAATCCAAAGGGTGGAAATCACACAAAAAATTATTTCAGATTTTTCAACGTCATACTCAGGTTACCATATAACAGGCCCATCTAAAAGTTCAAAGAGTATTTGAGAAATAAAGACTAACATAGTAAGAAAAAATGATGCAGAAATAAGTTTGCTAAATTAAACACAAAATCTAGAATTATCTTATTTCCTAGGTGAATGTACTGAGTAGGGCCCTGTTCATAGATTCTATATAGCTGTAAACTTTTTTTTAACTTTTAGAAAATTCCTAAATTACCAATATTTTTTTTTGGTCCAGAAAAAAATTAGGATAATTCTTGTCCAGTAGAAAAGATAACTCCAAAGGTTATAGTATTATTGACATGTAGAGTTATTAGCCAGTTTTGTATCTAATATAGCAAATGTATTTACACATTTCTGCTGAATAAATAAATATGTTTTACCCATACTGTCTTTTGGGGGCATGGGGAATTAAGTGTAGATGTCAAATCAATGAATTTTCACAAGTTGAACTCACCCAATGTTACCAGCACTCAAATCAGGATGCAGATCATGGTTGCCATCTTAGAAGTCCCTCCAATTACAGCTGAGACATAAAAGGGTAACCACTACCTGACTTCTAATCACATAGATTAGTTTCACATTTTTATTTATATATAATATATATAATATATATAATAAAAAATATATATGTATATGTATTGCATTGCATTTTATATATATGTGCAATGCAAAACTTAGCTATGTCATATATATCATCATATATATATACTATACTTGATTATAGTAATCATACAGTATGTGCTGTTTCCCATCTGACTTTAAAAATTCAACATTAAATTTGTGAGACTCATCCAAGCTTGTTTATTCTTATTGCTGTATAGAATGCCATTGCATGAATCCTCCTTTTTTAAACCATAATTGACATATAACATTATATTTATATATAATATATAAATTTATATATAATATATAAACTATATCTAGTTTCAGATACACAACATGATTCAGTGTTTGTATATGTTGCAAAATGATCGTCACAATAAATCTAGTTAACATCCATCACCAAACATATTTACCATTATTTTTATGATGGGAACTTTTAAGATACACTCTCTCATCAACTTTCAAATATGCAAAGCAATATTATTAACTATAGTCACCATGCTGTATATTACATTCCCAAGACTTTTTAATCTTATAACTCAAAGTTTGTACCTTTTGTTTGTCTTCATCCATTTTGCCTACCCCACCCCCACTTCCCATCCTGGAAAACACCAATTTGTTCTCTTTATCAATGAAATACAATGAATAAATGTTCTTTGAACCAGCTTTATCATTCTGCTGTTTCCCTTAAATGATCAAATTTTTGAAATGTGTTTGATATAATTTATACAAGAATCATCACTTTTTAACATTAAAAAATTTTATTTTTACAGAATTTTTTTTGTGTCAATGTTGCTCTAGAAAGAATCTCTTGAATGCTCCCCTCCAGCTGAGGTCATAAAAGGAAATGGAGTCCTTGTAATTCTAACAAAAAGGTGGACTGAATATTGGTGAATTGTTGTGGTTAACTGATGACATCTCTCCATTTTATATCACTACTGAGGTTGATAGATCTACATAGAAGTAAAGAGCCTCAGAGAGAAAAATGTAGGCTAGAGCTTGCATCTCAATTTTATTAAAAATCTCTCTGATCCCGTGGCTTAACGTCAACCAGGTGAAGAATGCTGGCAGAAAGAATGTCAAGGTCATCCCAGGGATACTCGCTTGGAATAGTCAGGGCAAGTGAATCAGGCTCACTTCCAGGGCTGAATGATTGTGGAAATAGGTAGTGTCACAAAGGAATAACGATGTGGAAAAGACGGAAAATCTTCTGCCCTCTTCTTGTTTCTCCCCTAAATGCTCTGATGCAGAAGGAGTGCTCTGGGAATAGTCATTCAGCATATAAGGCCAAATAAAAAACAGTAATCCTGGACACCCAAAGGCTGAGCACTTTTGGCTATTGTCCAACTCAGAGTCACTACAGACTGTGAGGGAATCTACCTCAGCATGGCTTGTTCAGGGACAGTCAGATGGACAGCACAAACTGTCCATATGGCTACCACAGGCAAGCATGATATGTAGACAAAATCTTTTCTTTCTTTCATTACCTATAACCTTAGAAACTCCTGCCTGACCATGGGGGGAGCCACTGGAGTAGTGTACAATGAGAATATCCTAGCTGGAGACACCTTAACAACAGCAGCATTGCAAGCCAGTGACAGAAGAAAAGAGATAAAGGCCATTACTAGACCGATTAAGTTCATTAGGTTTCTTGCTCTGAATGGTCTCAGGCAGCCCCTCTGGACTGAATAAATTGTGGGATTCTTAAAATCACAACTCTAGGGAGGAAGCCACATAGAAAAAGCTAGTATATTTTCTACTAACAGAAAAGGTAAAAGAAGAGCAGATTACTAAAAAGAGATGTGAACTTTATGTATCTGCTAAAGTTTCAATGAGATCTAGTCACTAGAATAGGGCTATAAGTTGAGTGTTTCCCTCAAAAATTCATATGTTCAAGCCCCCAATCTCTAATACCTCAGATTCTTCCTTATTTGGAAATAGCATCTTTCCAAAAGTAATCAAGTTAGAATGAGTCATTTGAAAGTTTATCCAAACTAACTGGTGTAATAAAAAGAAGAAATCTGGACACAGACGTGCACACAGTGAGAATTCCTTGTGAATATGAAGATGGCTATCTGCAGCCCACAGAGAGGGGCCTGGAACAAATCTTTCCCTCATAGCCCTCAGAGGAAATTAATCCTGACAACATGTTGATCTCAGACTTCTGGCCTCTGAAACTCTGAGAAAAATCTCTGTTGGTTAAGCCACTCAGTTTGCGTATTTTGTTACAGCAGCCTTGCAAACGAATACACAAGTTTTTATTTGAACAAGTGAATTATCTAGATCTGTAAGAATACATAAACGCATACAGTGTAAAACATCAACGTATTTTTATTATACCATAAATATATCAAACTGTATATGTACAAATATTATCCATTTAAATTTCTCTTTTGTGGAGAGGGAGCTCACTTACACCATATGTAGTCATTTAATCAAAACCATTTGGCGACCTAATGTTAGTGTTATTCTTGGCTTCTAATACTCTTCTTTGCCGTTTTTATGGTTATAGAACGAGATTCAACTACAAGCACAAATGTGGACATATGCCCAAGACTGGCCAATCATATTATCCCCTGAAGCTAGCCATCATAATCCATCCGGCCATGAAATGTATTTAAAAGTAAATGCCTCCATTACCTTCCAAGAAATTCCTCCCCCACATATTTCATTAATTTATTTTAAATTCACTGGCAACTGAAATTACAAAGTTATACCCAATAATTTTTTTTAATTTCCTTCAGATTAATGGTCCCAATGATTAAGTGTAGATTATAAATCTTAGATTTTTAGAGGGTGGTAATTTGGCTTTACAAAATTGGAAATTTGGATGACTCATCTATAATCACACAGTTGGAAGTGGAATTAGAAAAAAAAACATAGGCCTTGTTATTGATAAAATAACAAATTAATCAGTTTTTGGAGTTGAAAAGAGCATTGAAACTTACCTAATCTAACTCCCAGTCTAATACTTGAATGTTCTTGATAATCTTTCTAATAAATATCAAACTGTAAAAAGGGCCGGGCTTGCTATAACACATTGTTTTTCATAGTGATGGGAATAATAAATGCTATCTAATTCTAAGTTTACTAAATAAGTGACAGAGTAATGTTATTTGACACCAAACATGTGGTATGTCTATAAAGTAATGGATTTGCTTTCCTATGGGTCTTATAAATAGATTTTATGAAGTTTAGAATCTTCAAAGATGTTTCATTTTTTATCAGATAGCTATCAAATTCCTCATGTAGAAATAGTTAACATATGTAATGATAATGGTAATAAGAATACATATATGATAATATTATTTCCTATGACAGTTTAAAAATATTAATATATAGTATACCAGACCTTTGCTTTGAGATATGCAAAGATATATTTCTTTGGTCTGAGAAATTATGAAAAATATAATAAGAACCCTGCCTCTTGGGGTACCTGGGTGACTCAGGTACCTGGGTTACTCAGTCAGTTGAGGGTCCAACTCTTGATTTCATTTCAGGTCTTGATCTCAGGGCTGTGAGTAATTGGGCTCCTCACTGGGTATGAAACCTACTTAAAAACAAAACAAAACAAATTAAAACCCCTGCCTCTTGTACTAAATAGAGCAATATAGGTGGCATAAGATAATTACTGTACAACAATTGTTCCTTTAGTCCAAATCTAGAATATCTCTTCCCATGTAGTAGAGGAAAACAATAGCTAAGGCTGAAGTTTCAGGTCATGTCAGACAGGATGCTTTTCAATTATCACAAACTAAAGTTAGCCCTCTGGGGCACCTGGGTGGCTCAGTTGGTTAAGCATGTGACCCTTCATTTTGGATCAGATCATGATCTCACAGGTTCATGAGACCGAGCTCTGCGTCAGGCTCTGCACAGACAGCATGGCTCCCTTTCTCTCTGCCCCTCCCCTGCTCAGGCTCTCTCTCTCAAAATAAGTAAACTTAATATAAATAAATAAATAAATAAATAAATAAATAAATAAATAAAGTTAGCCCTCTGTGATTGTGTCAACTAGCAAGTCCATTATGCATACCTAGTACTGTGGGAGAAACAGGTATGAATCCCACACTATTAGATTAGATAATACTTATCAATGCAGAATTCAAACAAGTTATATATAAAACAAAGAAGATATGTTACATGTGATAATTAATTTATAATTATTTTATATAAATACCTGAAAGTAAAATGTAATATACATATATACACACATGCAAACACACACATGCATATATGATTAATCAGTTAGGTTTGAGTTAAGACCTATGCACAAAGACCTTACTTAAAGTATAAATAGTATTGGAAATAATTTCCAAAACTATAATCTGATCATCTGATGGCAGTATATATAGAAAAGCTCCTGCAAGTTAGAGATACTACTATCAGAAACTACTTACCAGAAATTTATACCCTAAGCATGATCTACCTAAGGACTTTGTACATAGCTCTCAACTCAAATCTAATAGATTAAATGTGTATGTATAGGTTTCATTATATGCATATATACTATTTTTATAAAGTTAGGTGTGCAGAAAATATTAAGGAAAATGCCACAGCATGAGTATACATTAATAAGTCAATCAAGGCTAGAAACATTCAGACACTAACGTGAATTATTGAATTGCAATTAATGTTTCCATGAACAATTATAATAAGCAAATTACACATCTGGCAATGACCCTGAATAGCATTTACCATACACATCCTTTCACTTGGAGAACACAGAGAGTAATCAATAGTCGCCATAGAATACTCGGGTAATCCATTCCTCCAGACCATGTCAGCTTAGAATGACACTAATAAGACCCCTGCAGTGACTTTCAGCATGTCTGATATTGCAGAGGATGTACAGGATAAAAAAATTGAGAGAGTTGTTCATTAGGGTGAAAAAGAATGATTATCTTAATAACTCACAGCATACTTTTTTCTTAAGGAGTGAATTATACTTTTGGAAACATTTTGGAAAGTCACCAAAGGTAAGAATAAAGAGTAAATGACAACGTGACAAAAAAGACAGTTAATTTGCCCTGTGTTAGAATTGAACAGAAATAAAAGACTGGAGGGTAAGAAAAGAAGAAAAGAGAGCAGCGGAAAAGCCAAGGACCACATTACAATAGCCAGTGACTTTTGAAAACAGGAATAGTTAATGTTTTATTTGGTCTATCCATAAATGATTTTAAGTTATTTGTGTTGCCTTAGAGAGATCTGAGCAGCCCACATTCTCATACTCATAATTATCCTCCTTACTGTCCATGGACTTAGCTTGTCAAATTTCATCTCTGTTTTTGGGGAGTAAGTTCTTTTCCATAAGGTTCCTCAATGGATCCCCAGTGGGCTAGCTATACTGACTGTCCAGAAAGGTTAATTACCCTAAATTTTCCAAGAGTAAGCAATGTGAAATTCAATCTGCTCTCCCAGCTTGTTTGTTTCTAGTTCCCCCAAAACGGCCCATGTTTATTTCCTAAGGATTAATTTCAGGGAGGTTGAAGAAGTTGTTAAATTGTTAATGATGACTCCCCTTGAAACAGTACTGGGGAGACAGGATTTCAAATTTAACACTTTTATAGAGTAACTATTATGTGACAATGTGTGCCTAATCCCCTCCTTGGGAAAGCAGTCCAGGAGAAGGAATGAGAAAAGGATGAATCAAAAGATGAAATGAGTTTGGTTGTCTGTAATGTCAGATGATTTCAAAATCAAGGGAGTAAACAGAAATGAAAGTCAGTTGGATGATGGCTCAGGTATGATTACTAAAGCAGAGAGGGGAATCTAAATAAGACATCAAAGCAAAAGTCAGAGCCAGATAAACACAAAAGCAGTCTAAATAGAGATCAAAGAATAAATTTATTGATAGACAAGTTAATTCTCAATCAACCCAAAAGTTAGGATTTCTATAATACTGGTTAGAGGGTATGGATTTAAACTGGTATTATAATGGGCAATCGCACTCCCTTCTTAAATCTATAAATCTTGGGGCATACTGATAGGGACCAGAGATCTGTAGCGTAAGCTTTGCTTGGTGACTGCCCATGCACTAAATGGTCTGCAAATTGGAAAGCTCAAGAATGGCAGGTCAACTATTAAGGAGAAGGTAATGTAGTCAAGAGATGGGTCTATCCTTGTCTGATGATATGCTTATTGCATGAAAGCAATGCATATTTAAAAAGACAAGAGAACATGAGCACCCACTGTGCCTAAGAGCAAATATAGTTCAAGTAAGAGACCATGTATTACATGAGCAGTGAGTTTGAATAAAGAACACTAACTTTAGAGGAAATGTGGCCTATTGATTGACAAATTCTAACCAGTCCAACTATTTTTTCTTGTTGCCACAGGAAAGAGTGAGTAAGGGCAAAAGAAGGGGTAGTAAGACAGAAATTCCTTCACAGAAATTCCAAAGGAGCTAAAGTGAGAATATCAGAAAAAGATTTCTTTTGATGCTTCTCAGGTTTTTTTTTTTTTTTTCATCCCAAAGGCAGTAGCAATACCTATGGTCAACCAGGCGTATCTATATGCCCATCAAGGAAAAAGACTAGCAAACAAATCATGCTTGGTCTACACTTAGCTTCATCATGCTGCTTCCCAATCTCTATTACCACTGATCCTTTCTAGTCTCCTAGGACAACACGTAGGTAGTTCAGTGTTTATGTTCAGATGAATCTAAAATGAGTAAAGAGAGGCTATTAATTATATTTTATTCCAATTTAATTTCCTATCTTCAATTTTCCTTGTCATGTAGTCCAGTGTGTCTCACCAGGTGTGGAGGACAATAAGCGCTCTGGGGCAGCATGTGATTATTCAAAACAATACAGTTTTTCAAATATAAAAATCCATGTTTAAAATTTTTTTTTCAACGTTTTTTTATTTATTTTTGGGACAGAGAGAGACAGAGCATGAACAGGGGAGGGGCAGAGAGAGAGGGAGACACAGAATCGGAAACAGGCTCCAGGCTCTGAGCCATCAGCCCAGAGCCTGACGCGGGGCTCGAACCCACGGACCGCGAGATCGTGACCTGGCTGAAGTCGGACACTTAACCGACTGCGCCAACCAGGCGCCCCTAGAAATCCATGTTTAAATAACATTACTTCTGTCTCTGTAAGAAAATTTAGGTGCAAAAAAATGCAGTCATTCTTTATAGTTTATAGAAATTCCAAACAAAAATTCTCAATGACTCAATATCTTAACATGCTCAGTTTCAACTTAAAGAATTTATTTTCTCTCAGATAGTATCTGGATTCCTCTGCATAGCTGTGGCTCCTTCAGCATCTCCAGAGTTATATTAATCCAATTCTAAGACTCTCAAAAGCTCCACTTTTATAGAGTCCAAAATTCAGTAAGTCTCAGAAGAATATCACATAATCCACTTTACAACTGCACATGCGTTTTCTCTATAAAAATGAAAAAACAATATAATACTTTCATAAATCATGCTAACCAAAATTTTCTTTCTAACAATTAGGACTTAGTATAGTTCTGATTGTCATGACAAGGAACACAGCAAAGACATTCAAATGGTATTTGGGGAGATGGGAATTAGAGAGGAAGAGCATGTGAAGAATCTCAAATGCTCTTGTATTCTTTCAAAACCTAGATGTCACATCGAGACACCAGGTCTTACTGAAGCTGCCTTGTTCTCCACTGTCTTCCTACATCAAGCCCAGATGTCTTCCAACACCAATATCTTAGTTTTCTTGGTCTCATCCTACAAGGGTCTTACTTAAATGGAACCTGCTTTCCTTCATAATAGTTTCCTTCTGAAAACCCAAGCTTTCTTATTTACTCTATATTTCCAAAGAATCAGAATCAATACAACCACGATACAGGTACTGGCATCCTCTTTCCCAGCCCTCCGGGTGACCATCACCCTCCAAGGTACCAACGTGCTAGAGATCAAGCGGGAATGTTATCTACAGTTTCTATCTAATGGAAAGACGAGAATGAAGATAATAAAAAGAAAGTTAAAAACGTTTAATCAGATGAGCAAATGCCCAATAACTCCAAAGTATGAGTCTCTCAAGGTAAAAGTAGATTAAAGTATGTGGCTTAAGTATAAGTCTGATAGAATCCTTTTACAAGCCACCTGTATTTACCGCCTGGAACACCCACCTCAGGGAGGAGTTGACTTTACTAGCTGAAATAATTTAGGACTTCCACACTTACCTGTTACTCACAAGGAAGGAAGGGAGGAAGACAGAGACAGAGAGCAACAGAGAACAAATATGGATGGGAAAGGAGAAAGAGAAAAGAGAGAGAAACACACACACACACACACACACACACACACACAAGCATTCTCAAGGTGGTGGTGAGGGGGAGCAGACAGAGAGAGGAAGAGACAGAGACAGAGAGAGATCGAGGTTACTGTCTTTAGAAGGCAGTTTTAGGACCCTGACTCAAAGATTATCACCACATGGAAGGAGGAAACAGAATATAGTCTTTCCATTGATCTTCTTACTCATCTATGAAACAGGAAATAGAAGGAAAAGAGTAGAGTGTATTTCCCAGTATTTAGACAAAGTAACCCAACAGCTAGTAGAACAAGGTTGCTCATTACATGCCAGTCTCACAAATTAGATTAACTATCTTTTTTTTCCTGTGAGCTGCAGCAAGTAAAGCCATTGATAGAAAATGGAAGCTGCCTTGTCACCACGATGCTGGAGGACACAAAGCCTGCACAAGTGCTGTCCTCAAGAGCCTGAATGAGGACTTGGGGAAGGTAAAAATATCCCTCCCACCATTCCTACAGCTTATTATAATTCCAGGTGGATTGCTGTCATGGATGGTGTGAGTCTGAAGGCATAAACAGAAAGGACTGACTGGTAGGTAGAAATGTGGAGAAGTTTTTGCAGAGGAGGTGACATGTGTAAGATGATTTGAAAGTTAAGTAGGAATTTTTATCAGGCAGTCAAGTTGAAAAGGGCATTCCAAGTAATAAGAGCAAAAACTTAGAGATATAAAGTATATAGCTCATTTGGCAAACAGAGTGAATTCAGTCAGAAAAGGCTCAGGATAGTGGAATTGACAGAGAGAGAAATGAAGAAATAGTATGTGTATGTGAGTGTGCAGGTATGTGTGAAAAAGGCAATTTGTTCACATATTATGCTTCTTTTTAAATGTCACACTAAAGATCTAGATTTTAATCTTTAGCAATGGGAAATCAACAAAGGACTTTTCACTAGAAGAAAGACATAATCTGATCTGTGATTTAGGAAAAAATATCTCTGATGGACATGTGGAATGTGAGACTAGAAGGGTAAACTTGATGTGATCTCAAGGTCTTTCTGGCCCAAGCAATCTATCCACAGCATTGCCATGCTCCCTATTGGGCACAAAGTTTTGTGATCTTCATACAGAACAGGACCCCTCTGACAACTTTGGGCCTCTATAGTTCTTGGAAATGCTCTAAATGAGGGTTTGACAAATCAAAAACATGGCATTGGGTGGTATCAATATTTTTACATAATGGGCCAAAGACAACAAGAAAGATCTAGACCAATGTTAACAAGGCTCAGAGATCTGTAGTGAAAACCTGACTGAATCTCCCTTAATCTTTGTGCCTGATAACCAGCTAACTCATAACCTGAAGTAATACTACCCCCCCGACAGTCTTTGGTAATTTATAGGGGTGTTTTCACTTACAAAAATCACTAGGAGGCACTGTTTTTAGTTAACAGGGCTCCAGGTTACAAAACTTCCCAAAATGTGTAAGACAGTCTCTAATAATAGCTATCATTAGCACTATACCACCCAAATGCCAATGGTTCTCCCGTGAGAAACAATGTTATATCAATATTTATTCAAACGTGTCTTATGGAATATTCTAGTCTGCAGAAATTCTATGGAAAACAAATCAACAACTCAAAAACCCAAGTAACAGTGCACTGTGATAAGTGAGTTTGGTCAATTCTGAATATCATATCTCTTCTTAGAGAAGCATTTCATACATTAACATTTCTGTTTAACTTTATGTAATCCATTGTTTGTGAAATATATTTCTCTGTAACCTCCCATGGACCACTTTCAGAAATTGCTTTAGAAATACAGAATCCCAGGCCACATCCCAGATTTTGCATTTCTAGCTAGCTCTGAGTAACAGTCTTACTACTGGTGAGAGGATCACACTTTGAGTAGCAAGGGAAACTTTTGGTTCTCAGCACTTTGTGTGATAAGAATCACCAGGTATCTTAAAATATACATATATTGGTGTCAAAGCCCCACTGTGAGATATTCTGGCGAAGTTTATGCATCAACATTTTTTAAAAGCCCCCAAAAACTCCCTACGTGATTTTCATATCCATCCCGGAGGACATTTGAATTGCTTTGAATTGTTACTGCTTTTCATTTAATGGGTACCCATTTATCATGACAGATACAGTGGCTTTTATTTTTTGTTAATTTACTTATTTAGAAAAGGTCTGAGTTTGGATAAATATAGTCAGCATGATAAGCCAAAAAAATTGAAATCTGTATTATAATCATATTTTCATATCTATTTTCAGTCCTCAGAGCAACCTCAGGCTTTTGTCTCTCAAGTTTCATTTTTCTCATTTGAGAAATGACAAAATAAACAGGCATCGATTTATCATGTGATAATAAAGATTTGAAAGAGAAATAGGTCTTATGTTTAGTGAAGCACACTTTGAATAGTTATTGCAAAAGTCCATGGGCAAAAGAATGACATGTTTAGGCATGTGTTTGGAAAGAGGACTCTAGCAAAGCACCTCTAGAGAATCGAATGCAGCAAAGAGAAAGCGAAGGTGTGGAGAACAGTTAGGAAAGTGTTTCAGGTGTCTGGACAAGAAAATAGGAAGCTCTAAAGAGAAATGAAGCAGTATATGCAAGTGGAAGGAAATGAGTCAAATAGAAATATTTGGGGATTAGTCTTGCTTAGATGTTATAGGAGAGGAAACAATTTTCCCTTTACCCTTCTAGATTCTTGGCTGAGAACTACCTTGTAATACAAAGACAGATTAATAGGAGAAAAAAAATAGAAGTTTAACAATGTGTACACCTCCTGTATACATGGGAGAGACATAGGAAAATTCAGTGACTTTCTGAAATGTACCAAGCTACCACCTTAAATACCATCTCCAGATAAAGACTAAAAATGCTGTTGATGGGTGGAGGAACCAGTTATGAAAGGCTATCAGGAAAAGCTCAACAAACTGAAACCCCTTAAAAGCATCAAGTTGAACAAAAATCAAAATGGCTGCACTAATGCTTCAGAAAAGCTTGCTTTAAAATTTTTTTTTTCAACGTTTTTATTTATTTTTTGGGACAGAGAGAGACAGAGTATGAACGGGGGAGGGGCAGAGAGAGAGGGAGACACAGAATCGGAAACAGGCTCCAAGCCATCAGCCCAGAGCCCGAGGAGGGGCTCGAACTCACGGACCGCGAGATCGTGACCTGGCTGAAGTCGGACGCTTAACCGACTGCACCACCCAGGCACCCCTAGAAAAGCTTGATTTTAAACTAAGTAACCCTTTTATTCTCTTCTGCAAATCTTCTCTCCTCCGTTCTTAGCCTTTTGTTTCAAAAACCTGGCACCACCCTGGAGAACTGACCAAGAGACTGGCTGTAGTACTCTGGTGGAAACCAGCTAGATCCTGTATTTCCCTATAAAACCCTCCAGCCCCTTCCTCTGGGTGGGCTTAAAGTTTTTGAAGGCCACAGCCTGCTGCAGCCTCCTTGGCCCAGGAAAGCAGTAAGCTATAGTTCCTCTTTATCTCAACTCTGTCTTTACATTATATTTTGACTCCCAAACAAGAAGATTGGTTTTCAAAAACAAAACAAGCGTATGATTATTTTGTAGTTTTTAGTCCCTCTTCATTGATAAGAATTTCTAGAGATTTAGTCATTCATCTTTTCCCATTACAAGGGAAGGAAACCCTTACAAATGGAGATTTGCCTTGTAAATGTAAATGTTCCTTGCAAAAGAGTGGCTTCTACTTGGTTTTCAGAGTTTCTTGTTTCTCAAAGGCAATCAGCTTGATGGGGTTTTGGGGGTGATGGTGGGGGCTTCAGAGCTGACAGCCAAGAAAGAATTCTTGAAGACATCTTTGGTGCAAAAAGGTGATTTTACTAAGGCATGGTGACGGGACCCATGGGCAGGAAGAGCTGCACTGGGGTTGTGACGGGTAACTGATTATATACACGCAGGTTGGGAGGAGGTTAGGGACAGCGTAAGTCTCTAAGGAGCTTTGGAAGCAAGGTTTCCAGGACCCTGAGGGGTTAGCTGTTAGTAAAATGCCATTTATTACCATTTAGTAAAACTTCCATCATGAGACATTTCAGATTTATATCAGGGGGCCATAAGTTTGGAGTATGATTGCCAGCATGTACCTTGGGGGAGTTGAGATATAAGAAGTGTCCAAAGGAATTTTTATATGTTAAAGTAGACTTACAGGATCCTGAAGGTTGGGATAATGTTAAGCCAAGATTCCCTTTTGCCCCTAGCAAAGTGTCAGCATCAAGGCAGCTGAACTACAGGGAGGTCACTCTGCCTCTTTCAAGGACTTGTCAATGGGCTGTAGGCAGAAAGAGAATTTAATTTTCCATTTGCCTTTGCTTCCCACATCACCATGGCAAGCACTTAAACCCCCTTACATCTTGATGAGGGTGATATTAGGGCTGTAAGAAATGGAGTCTGTAGGTTTCTAGAGATTAGGTTATGGATAAGATTGCCTTTTTCTTGCAGTTTACTAAGTTATCTGTAAACTGAAGGAGACTCCTATCCTGTATGACTATGATCTCTATCAGTCAACCACTTGCTTTCTTTCCTGTCTCTTGTTCTTGGGAAGCCAGGAGTGTCTGAGGAATATCACACTAAACCACCTGATGCGGGGGGGGGGGGGGGGGGGGGGAGGGAGGTGTTGTTAGCCTGTACTTTGCCCTCAGCTTGCCCCACACTCCCTTATCAAGGGCAAGAGTCATATTTTAGGGTGGCAGTTCTGCTCCTCTTCCAAAGTTTATTGGTCTAAATGGAGAGGTTGAAATAGTAGACGATGTTATAAATAGTTCCTGGATAACTTTTCTTAGGTACTTACGTCTATGGCCATACCACCCTGAACATGCCCAATCTCATCGGATCTCAGAAGCTAAGCAGGGTACAGCTTAGTACTTGGATAGGAAACCACCTAGAAATTCCAGTTGTTGTTGTCATTAAAAAAAAATAATTAAAACTATAAAAGTTTAGATATCTTCCCAGGAAGAGAAAATAGATAGATTAAAGGAAGAGACTAAGAATGAAACCAACAGGTTAACAAACGCTTGACAGTTCTACTCTAAGAAACTCTTAGCCTGATTCACGAGTCTGTCTTCCAGAAATTTGACTGAACATCAATGAGACCATCTAAGACAGAAATTGGGAAGAAGTCTTGCAGTTGTGCAAAAGGGATCAAGAGTGAATGAAAGTAACCACTATGGTGACAAACTCTGAGATCTCCCCCCCATCAGTCATATTAACCTCACCATTCTTTGAACATCTGTCCTAAGAAGAGGCATGATTTCTGAATGTGCATGCCCAGAAAGGGGATCACCTCTCTGTCACTATAGCCAATCAGCACATTCCATATCCTGACCCTTTGCCCTTAAATACACTCAGCATTTGAGGAGGTAGGTTCAAGAAATCTTCCCTCTGCTTGCTTACAAGCAATAAAACCCTTGCTTGCAATAAACTCCTTTTTCTCTACCGAAAAAACTGGTGTCAGTGTTTGGCTTACTGCACACTGGGCAAGAGAACTGTGAGAAACCTCCACGTAAGTGATGATAGGAGAAAGAAAAGGAAGTAAAGGAATATGTGTAAAATAATCAGAGGAGGAGGAAACCATAAAAAAGCAAAAGGAGAGATTTTTAGTATGGAGGAGGAAGACAACAGAATCAGTGTGCAGAGAGAGGTCAAAGACAATAAAACTCCTGTTGTAGCTCCTAGGAATCTACTCCTTAAACTGTGAGAGATGTATTTCCTATCATGAAGGAAACTAAAGTCAGATAAAATGGTGAAAGAAAGTGGGAATCAGGCTATAAAGTGAAGACAAGGAAAAGAGCCAGGAGAAGGTTTTTCCATGGACAAAATACTTGATAAGATTCAGGGCAGAATGCAGAGTGGTTGTAGGGTGTGATACGGCAATTGGAACAGGGCTTGGGAGGAGATACAAGAGATCAAATTGCAAGAGAAATCAATAGGAGGAAAGGTAGAATGACCCATTCCTCTGAAAAAAGAGGGATTTTCTAGCTAAAGACCAGGTCATCTGCTAAGAAGAAGTAAGTATGCAAAAAAAAAAAAAAAAGGGGGGGGGGGATGGTGGGGGGGTGGGATGGGGATTGGATTATCTTTTGTAGGAAGGATGAATAGGAATACTGAAGGTCCAGCTAAAGTTTAACAAATTTAACTTGCATTGGACCAGAGGGTGACAGGCCTCTGATTTTTTTTTCCCTAATGATGTCACCCTGGGAATCTAGGAGAGAAATATTACTGATTAATCTAATTGGATTTCCTGCTTATTTGGAATAGGAAAGGATAGGGAGGAAATACTTATTATGACATTAATAAAAATGTGTTTCTCTGACTGCGTATTAAAAGATATTTTTTAAAAGTCCCAAATCAACACCTTCAGCTTCCCATCCTCTTCCTGACCACAGAACAGATGACAAGAAATATAAGCATTTGATTGGAATTGGGTCATTAGTTCAATAACCACTCTACAATTGGCGTGAGTGTGAAAGCTCTTGTCATCTGAGGGGAAAAATAATCCCTGTCATCAACTTGCTAGAAGAGTGATTTTGACACCTCCTCAAATACTTCAAAAAGAATTTTCAGGTGATTTATTACCTGTCATAACAGATCCAGGCTCAAACTCTGAATACACCTTAGTCAGTGTCAATCTAATCAGTAAAAGAAGTTTCATGGACAGGGAGGGAGAAAATCAGGAAAGGAAAAATTAACTATAAATATGGCAAATTTGAGTTCTCATTGCTCCAGTGTCTACACTAATTGCATGCTTGAATAGAAGTTCAGAAAATAGGGTAGCCCAAGGAGAAAGCTTTATAGTAAATAAAGAAAACAATATGCACAGGTTAATTGTAAAGTCCTCTATGATATATTTGGGGTATATCAATCTTTAAACCCTCAGACTTCATTTTGAAGTCTTCAAAGTCCTCCATCCCAATTTGCAATTCTTTCACCTGATGATATTTTGCTAAAAATGAGAGGAAGAATTAAAGTTGAATTTAATAGTAGTTATTGATGCTATAGTGTCCCTATAATGATTACAGAAATAATCACTATTTCTTCTAAGCCATTGGCCTTTAGGACCTTTTCTTGATACATGGCCTTGCCTACACAGAGCCTAACTGAGAAAGAGAAGATATTATGAAGACTTGATATGTTGAAATAGCTAAATAATACCATCAGAATCCCCTCTATTCCTTCACCTTTCCATCATTATGGCTATTTATATAATACAAAGGATGAAGAGCACAGTTTTCTAGTCCTAACTTTCCATTGCCGTCTTTTCTTACCTTTCCAAGATTTACTCCTTTACCAAAAATGTGGGCACCTGCTTTGAAGAATAATGTTACTAAATTTTACTTCTTTGAGGGCTTGATTCTTGTGGAAGGGTGAGGGCTAAAAATATAACAAAGATTTTCTAAAGCAATTTTTTAGAAAAACAGAATTGTGGAATATTCAGATAAACTATAGTTTCAATAGTAGTCATCACTTCTGTCTCTTGAGGAGCTCTGAAAAACTTGGGGGAAGGCAGCTAGCCAACATTAATTCAGAACATATTTCTTTAATACTCTTCAAATGTATTTGGAAAACATGTTAAAAAGTGATGTTATACTTCCAACGTTTAAATTTTAGTTCCACAAAGAAGTTAAAAGGCACCCCTTCCAATCTTCCATATCCAGCAGCAAATACAATTAACAAGCTGGATGCATATTGTCAGATTTTTCTTGAACTCACAGAAGGATACTTATATTTGTAATGTATTTGCATCTGCCAATCCTCCAACAAGATAGAGAGGCTACTTCTCCATTCACTTGAATCAGGGAGGCCTTGTGACTTTTTTCTGATAGATTTTAAGTGAAATAGTGGTATTCCAGTTATAAGCCTGGCCCTTAATTAGATTGGAAGCACCTACTTTGTTTTACTGGGACACATTTCGGAATACTCGTTCTTCGAACCAAGTTTCTGTGTCATGAGAAGCACATTCCATGTGGAGAGGCTATGTGCGGGCAGTCTATTCAACAGGTCTGGCTAAGCTTTCATCCAACAGTCAACATCAATGGCAATCCATGTGAATGAACCATTTGGGACATCCATCCCAGTGATGTCTTAGATTACTGTAGTCAAAACTCTCATTTAAATGTAGTTATTTGAGAAAACCCAAGAGAGGATGGCTCAGTTGAGCCTAGCAAATCCACAGAACCACAAAAACTACCAGTGAAGTTTTATATTAAGTCACTAAATTTTGGAGTGGATTATTACACAGCCACAGATAATCGAAGCAGCCTTTTCACATTTTAACATGTCTACTATTAGGATTATAATGAAAGTGACAATAGAAGGTATCATTACATAATTTGCAATAATAAATTTCTCTCTGGGTAGTACACAAACTAATGGTGCTACTGATAATGCACCTGATAATCAGTAGTGTTTTAGATTCAAGGAAATATAGTTCTTTAAGATGCCATGAATGAAAGTTCAAGCAGTTGTGATAGTTGAGGTATGTGGGTATGTGTGAGGAGGATTTAGTAAATAGATCATGTAGACCCTAAATATCTAGGGTTTCAGGACTGAACATGGGCAGGGAAAAAGAGAGGAGTACAGAGTAGGGCATCCAGGAGCATAAAAATAAATTATCTGGGAGACAAACCATAAGAAACTCTTAAATATAGACAACAAACTTAGGGTTGCTGGCAGGGTGTTGGGTGGGGGTGGGGGGGATGGGCTAAATGGGTGATGGGCATTAAGGAGGGCACTTGTTTGGATCAACACTGGGTATTACATGTAAGTGATGAATCACTAGATTCTATTCCTGAAATCATTATTACACAACATGTTAACTAACTTGGATTTAAATTTAAAATAAATAAAATAAATAATCAAATAATTAAATAATTAAATAAATAAGTAAATAAATAAAATGAATCCCCTATACCAAAATATCTGGCTAAATATATTAGCCAAAATGTTTGTAAGATGGTTAAATGTTAAGAACACTGATTTGAAGTTAGAAATGTTATATTTCAAAATAATTGCTATATTACAGTGTTGTCCCCCAGTTACTAACGAAATATCGTAAACTGTGAGAACTTGAGCAAGTCACTTCGCCTTCTCAAATTTCAGTTGCTGTGTCTGAAAAATGAGAAGGAAATATTCTGCCATGAAGTTATCTTATGAAACAACGCTTGTGAAGGATTTCAAAGTGTAAATTGCTAATAATTGCAAGGGATTTTTAGTAATACTATTAAAGTGAACAGTACTGGCCTAGAGTGAATCATAACCCATATCCAGGGCAGAATTTAGTCCAGAACTCCATCTTCTCCTTATTCTAAAACGTCTAATCTGTGAACTCTACTATCATACTCAGATTGCAGGGATGCAAAAATTCCTAGCAAAATATAAGCATATCAAATATAGTAACTTATAAAAAGTAAAATATGCCATGATTAAGTAGAAATTTATCCCAGGAATATAAGGTTTAATCAAATTTTAAAAAGCCATTCATACTGATTTAAAAAGATACTATTATATGACCATCTCAATAGTTGCAAGAATAAATATTTGATGAAATTCAACATCTATTCATGACTGCCCCCCGCCAAAAAAAAAAAAAAACTTTCCAATACCTAGGGACAGAAGAAAATTTCCACAAACTAATAAAGCTTATCTACAAAAACCCTATAGCTAAAATCATAGTTTATTTTCCCCTAAGATCAGGAACAGGGTAATTACATCTAGTCTCACCACTCATATTCAAGATAGTACTGCATATCCTAGCCAGTTCAGTAAAACAGGTTAAAGAGATAAAAACATAGATTGGAAAAGAAGGAATAAAACTGCTTTCCCCCCCACAAAAGATATTATTGAAGATATAGAATATCCCAAATATGCACAAAAATATTAATTGAATATTTACATAATTTGAAAAGTACAATTAATTATTATTTGGATTATATAATTAAATATAGAATATTTAAATATAAATTATGTATATAAGAAATATATATTTGTATGTTATATATAATAGTAAATATATATAATTAAAATATATAATATATATTATTACATATAATATAATTATAAATGGTACCATTTATAATTTATCAAAATGCATAAAATTTTTATGGATAAATCTAAGAATATATGCAAGAAATATGGAAAACTTGTATGACCCAAACTATAAAATATTGATGAGAGAAGTCAAATCTGGTTTCATGTCAGCATTATATGGGGAAATTTCAAAAATAAGGTTTCCTGAATTAGAAATTTTGAAAATGGAGCCTGAAAATCTGTATCTGCAGGTAGTTCTCCCACAGACCAGTCTGCATTCAGATGTAAGTATTATTATGTCACTGAACTGAAGTAAGGTTATTTTTTTTGTATTAGTTTGAAAAGAGGCTTTTATTCCCTCTCTCTTCCCATCAGGTACCTCTTCAGTATGTTTCTTATTCCCCCAAGCTTTTACCAGATGCCCGTATTCAATAAATAAATGCTGGCTTGAAGACAGTGTTTTCACAGTAAGTGCCAGTGAAAGAGCCGGGACTAAGAAAAGGGTAGAGGCTCCTGGGATTCAGTGATGCTCTATTTTTTTATCACTCTGAAGTTATACTCTGATTTGCAATCCAGAGTCCCACTAACTTGTTGAGAGGGGCAACATAATAGCCATTACACATGGAATCAAATTGTTGCCAGACCAACATCTGATGGTGAACAGGGAGATCTCTGGGAAGAGGTAAAAAGCCTGCATGGATAGCCTTGTACTAAGTTAATTATCACTAATGGGTTTGAGGGAGAAATAAATGGGGGTGGGATGAAAATCTCACAATGGCATGGGCTCTGGGGTGTTTCATAAAACATTCGTGAAGTTGCTCTTGGCTTCACAGACAAGAGAGACAGGCAACTTTCAAAGGTTTCATATCTTGAAATCTTTTAGGTTTCTCACAATAGATGGAGAATGAAGAGTTTAAAGACCGTTAAATTGTACACTTGAAGTTAATATTACATTGTATGTTAACTAACTGGAATTTAAATAAAAAATAAAAAAATAAAGAGCATTAAATAAGGGTCAAGAAGACTGGGTTCTGATGCTCTTTCTGCCTCCATGTAACTGTAATCTTTGCTACTTTATTACACCTCTTTCGTCCTTTCTTTCCTGCTCTATAAAATTAGTGGATAGAATGAGTGGAACTAATCTTAGGGTTCCTGTACAGTTCCAATAGAAAATCTGTACCTCAAAAATTTGGGGTGTTTATACGAATGAAAGGTACTCAAAACTGAGATTTGGGTGAATAAGAAATGTGTTGCTCAGCTCTTGAAAATGGACATCAAAGTCTTAAGAAATTCTTCTTTTCACCTGAATAGGCATAAAGAGTTTTCCAAGAGAGACAAAAGAAGAGACAGAGAGAGAGACAAAGATTGGATGTAGATACAGAGTCTCAGTAGTGACAATCTGTACCGTGCACAATGAAATACACAGTGTAATCTAAAGCTTGAAAAGCGTAAAGCACTGGTAACAGACAACTGAACAAGGAGGAGGGACTTGTCCACACTGCACACTGACTGCTGTTTTCAGTCTCTTTACTATATCCCTGTTCATTCAGAGCTGGACCTGTACACAGAGAGCAAGGAGAGACACAATAAAGAGTCGGACCACTCCAGATTAGTAGGCAGCATGTGTAATAAGCAAGGAAATTTATGAGGCATCTTTAGGGCGGTCACAAGAAGAGTGGATCACTGCACCTGAGTGTCAGAGGCCTTGTACGAGGGTGAGTCATGTGGACTGTCCAGATGGTCTCAACAACACATTACCATCTCAAGGCTGTATACCTCAAATGGCTTTGGCTGTGAATATGGTGAGCAGAATATATATTCCAAGGGCAGGGGAGCGGGTGAGGAGCCTCCCTCCAGGCCCTGCTGGCAAGTCAACCAGCAGGCATGTTGTCTCAATGACCTCACTGAACAATCCCCACAGTACCTCTCATGGTGTGGGGGTGGGAAGGATTGCTGCTCAGCAGGTTTAAATGAAAAGACTTTGTTTCCTTTTTTGAATGAAAGTTGCTATACTCTGGAGTTGTTTATTTTTCTTTTTTCTTTTCTTTCTTTCTTTTTTTATTTCTCTTCAACCTAGTAAATTTCTGAATGGTAAAATCATCTGAATCAAAGCCAGTTCCATAGCCTTATATTTTTTCATACAGGCCTCTGATCTAAGAGACTTAGGGGAAGAGTTTAGAAGGAGAATGAGGGAGATTGTGATATTGTGATTTATAAGAAATATAGATTTGGTCTTCTTCTATGGTTCCTGGCTCACAGCTCCTAACCTCCCTGGAATTTCCTTAGTCATAATAGTTTAAGGATGTCCTTTATATTATGTTAATGAGGTGACTTATGGATCTCAAGATGGGAGAAGGTCACCAGAGGAACCAACTACATGATTAGAGAGTTAGAAAAAAAAATTTAAGTTCATTTATTTATTTTGAGAGGGACAAAGATAGTGACATTGGGCAGGGGCTGGGGGGGGGGGGGGTTGGGCAGAGAGAGAGGGAGAATCCCAAGCATGCTCTACACTCTCAGCACAGAGCCCAATGTGGGACAAGAACCACGAAGCTGTGAGATCATGAGGTGAGCTGAAGTCAAGAGTCAGACACTTAACCTTTTGAGCCACCCAGGCACTCCTAGAGGGTTAGAAATTTCAGTCTCATCCCCTGACAGCCAAGGAGAGGGCGAGAGGCTGAAGGCTGAATCTTTCCTCAATGATTTAGTCAATTATGCCTATATAATGAAGCCTCCATAAAAACCCAAAAGCATAGGTTTCAGAGATGTTCAGAGGTTTCATGGATTGGTGAACACATGGAGTAGCATGCCTGGAGAGGCCATGGGAACTCTGTGCCCTTTCCCCATACCTTGCCCTATGCATCTCTTCCATCTGGCTGCCCCTGAGTTCTACCCTTTTATAATAAATTGATGATCTAGTAAGTATAATATTTCTCTGAGTTCTGGGAATGGCTCTAGCAAATTAACTGAACTGGAGGAGAAGTTTGGGGGAACCTCTGATTTATAGCCAGTTTGGTCAAAAGTACAGGTAACAACCTGGACTTTCTATCGGCATCCAGAGCTGGAAGAGATCGTTGAAACCTTTAATTTCTAACCAGCCAGTCAGAAGCCAGGTAACAGTTTGAGCTTACTACTGACCTCTGAAGTGGCATGGGGGGTGGGGGTGGGGGGTTGGGACACAGTGGCAGTCTTGCAGTCAACCTGTAGAATCTGATGCTATTCCAGGTAGATAGCGTCAGAACTGAGTTAAATGCCGGGACACCAGTAAGGTGTCTAGACAGAATTGCTTGGTGTTGTGTGGGAAACCTCTCTACAATACACACATAGGAATTGGGTCCATGAACTCAATTTAGTGTGTCCTGTTAACAGTGCAATTCAGATTAACAGGAGTTGATGATGATTGTAATCCTAAACTGTTTTACGTCTCTCATCCTCACTGTCTCAGATCATAGGTAAAGCACCTTGCGACATGTATGCATGTACTGGTACATCATTCCTTCTTATGGCTGAATAATATTGCAATGTAGGGATATATCACATTTTATTTATGCATTCATTTGTGGATAGACATTTAGGTTTTCTCCATTTTTTGGCTATTATGAATAATGCTCCTATAAATGTTCACATACATGATGTTTCATGATGTTTTTATTGCTCTTTCCATATACCTAGAAGTAGCATTGCTGGGTCACATGGTAACTCTGTGTTTAGTGAAAACATTAGGCTAAGTGAAAAAAGCCAGTCACAAAAGAGCACATACTATATAATTCCACTTATTTGAAAGTACAAAATAGGAAAATCTACAGAGACAGAATGTATCTTAATGGTTGTGCAAGGCTGAGAGTAGAGAGGAGAGTATAGAAGAATAATAGCTAAAGGGTATGGGGTTTCTTTTTGATGTGACAAAAATGTTCTAAAATTGGCTGTGATAATGACTGTACATAATTATGGACGTATTAGAAACCAATAAAGTACACTTTAGGTGAATTGAACGTTACATGAATTATATCTCAATAAAGCTATTAGAGATGAATGGGAAAACACATTCATATCAAACTAAAAAAAAAAAAAATGTATGTGGGAGCCTTTTTTCCTACCCAGAACAATCTATCCATGCTTGACCTTGGTTATCCCTTCTAAGAAATCCTAGTTTGGTGTAAGTGAGGCTACTCTGTGCTTGCCACTATTACAGCGCCTTCCACTTGCACCAGATGTATCTGTTTTGTGGCCATCTTCTCATTAGATTGCTATTCCTCTGGGAGGTGAAGTAATATCATACTAATAATTATGACTCTAGGGCCCCCAAACAAAGCCTGGAACATAATGGGTAAAAAATAAATATGTCATGTGGATGAATACTCCAAATCATTTTTCCTCACTGGAGAGGTGCAGAGTTTTCATAAGGAAGCAGACAAGAGGGTTTAATTTGGAGCTGCCAATTCTCTCAAGTGGCAACCCAGACTTCTCATGTAAAGTGGTACTCGCCTAGCAAGCTTCAGACACGGACTCTTAAACTCACCACCAAATACTTGTAAGGACACGGATAAAGACAAAAATTCACACATCATTTAAATGGACACTGATGCAGGGTGCCTGGGTGGCTCAGTTGGTTAAGCGCCTGACTTCGGCTCAGGTCATGATCTCACGGTTCATGGGTTCAAGCCCCATGTTAGCCTTTGTGCTGACAGCTCAGAGCCTGGAGCCTGCTGTGTCTCCCTCTCTCTCTGCCCCTCCCCTGCTCACACTCTCTCTCTCAAAAATAAATACACATTAAAAAATTAAAAATAAGCTAAAAAAATGGACACTGACAGTTTAAGAGCTAAGAATTTCTACTAATTATGACAGAAAGAGAGGTTAAAATAAACCGATACACAAAGTAACACAGTAAGTGTCCTGTTCTAATCCAATTTAAAGAAGTTAGGGAAATAATTTATCTTTCCTATTGACTTAGAATTCTTCTACTGAGAGATTCAGATTTTTGTCAATGGGAAAATGGGTAGCCAACTCTCCATAAGCAGCCATCTTTTCAGGGAGGCCATGTTTAATGTGCAAGATTACCATTCCATGCCCCACACCTCCAAATATGAAGATATCCATAAAGATATAGCCATTCCAAGGACACATTAAGGGACTGTTGGTACTTACTTGCACCTGTAACCCAAATATAACTAGGTCACTTTGTGGACAGTTTTAGATACATGGTATTCCATCAAGCAAACTAAAGATTGATGTTCTAATTTCAGAAAACATTATATATCTTTAAGTATTTTAATGAGGAAGCAAAAGAGAATTATATAGAAAGACTTCATAATCATCTTTTTTGCCAAAAATCTCCCCAAACACCTTCAAGCAAATGCTCAATGATGTTTCTTATTTTCTGTCTCCTACAAACTCTATAAAATTCTGACCCTTCCTATAAAAACCAAAAGAATCTTGAATGAATTTTAACAGATAATAAAACTGTAAAAGAACAAAAATGAGGTTGGCCTCACTTTCCTCTGTAAAGCCAAACGTCTGAAGTTTAATGGATACCTATCATTATATTTTGATGGAGAAAGCATCAGACATTAAGAGTTTCTGGAAAACAAAATATTGTTAGGGTCACAGTTACTGTTCCCTCTTTGCTTTTATGTGTTTCATATTAGAAATTTCTTCAGATACTGTGTGATCTTGGCACACACTTCAACTTGAATTGTTAAAAAGCTTACTAGAAAACATAAACACCTGGGAGGGGCTTGTAGACTGTAGACTTAAATACAGGGAGGTGTGAAGAAGCTGTTTCATTTGGAAACACTAGATTGTTTTCTAGGACTGGCCAGATTTCTTAAAGAAACTTCCAATCCCCTTCCAAAAAGAAAACAACAAAAACCGTTGCTAGAAATCTAGGAACCAAGTTGGGGATGGCGGTGGATACTTGTGGGCTCATCTTTTGGTATGCAGATGGACCTTTTCTGGTCCCTCCATTTTCAATACAGTGCTCCTACCTTCATTATTGCACACTCATCCCTTCCTGCAGAAGCCCAGGGGCCCTTCTCAGAGAGTGGTCCCTGCTTCTGTGGGCAGGGCAGACTTTCCCTCAGAACTGGGTTGGAGATCTTGGAATTAAACTACTTCTACAAAAGACTTTGGAATAGTCACACTGTTTGCAGTTTACCCTCCCCATGAACTTCCAGAGATAGATTGTGTTGTCAGTTACAGAGACTTGTAGAACTTCTACAGTACACACTGCCTAGTTCGATTGATTTCCTCTCTTCCGGTTTAGGATTCAGCTTGGTCTGACTTGGTCAGGCTGCCTCCTTTGCCATCCATCCTTCACATCGCATCTTCCCAGCCCTATTTCTGTCTCTTCTATCAGTCATGTCCTTGTGAATTTATTCATTTTAGATTCCCCTTTACCAATTGTTTGTTTAATTTTAGCAGGAAGTGAAATTAAGTTTGCTCTTACCAAGTCTATTAATGAATTTATAATTTTAAATTATCTTATTTCCAAGATGAATCCTAGTTGGTCATAATGTGTTATTCTTTAATCACTTTGCTACTTTTGTTTGCTAAAATTTTATTGAGATTTTTGCATTATGTTCACAAGTGATACTCTTCTATTGTTTTTCTTTCTTATGTTGTCTTGGTTTGATTTTGAAATAAGGTGAACCGGACTCATTGAATATAGTACTGTGTCCCATTTTTATTACCTGTAAGGGATTAGTATGGGAATGTGTTTCCCAGATGTTTTGACAAAACAGAACTGTAAAAACACCTGGGAATGTTGCCTTTTTATTACTGATCAAGTTTATTTAATAGTTTTAGGGTTTATTTAGATTTTCTATTTATTATTAATAGTATAAGTTTTGTTCATTTTATTTTCCCCTAAGTGCATACATTTCATTTAAGATTTAAAATTTTTAAGCATATTTTTTTGTAGAATTTTTCTTATGTTTAATGCCCTCTGCAACTATAGTTACGCTACCTTTATAATTTAATAGAGTTAATTTGTGCTTTCTCTTGAGTTTCTTATCAATCTCCTCAGAAATTTAACGATTTTATTAGTTCTCAAAAAAAATATCCTTTTTATTGTTTCATGGTCCTAAAATAATTAATTTTATGATATTTTTTTATTCTACTGCCTTTGGCTTCTTCTTTTTCCCTAACTTCTTGAACTGAACACTTAAATCCTAATTTTTAGTAATATCTCTACTGTAAAATAAGCATGTTCAACCACAAATTTCCTTCTAAAAACCATTTTATTCCTGCATCTTCCAGGTTTTGTTACATACAGCTCGTGTATTTAATTCTAAATACATTGTAATGTCTATTTTGATTTCTTCTGTAATTTAAATATTTATTAATAAATGGTGTGTGATTTTGGCTTTTTTGTAATTAATTACTACTTTCATTGCAATATAGTCAGAAAAGACATGTGTATAATTTTCTTCACTTAGTAATTATTGAGATTTAATTTTTGGCCTGGTTGATAGTCTACTAAAATGTTTCATATTTCATTAAAATGATGAATTTGTTGTAATGGTTTCTCAGAGATCTCTGTGATGCTTTTGGACATTTCAGCATCAATGTTCAATTTTGTCAGTGCTCACTCCATAAATTTGGGGGGAGTATAAGAGTACAGAGAATTTGTATGTTGCTGATATAAAACTATAAAGATTCAGAATTAAGCAACACAAATGCTACAGTTAAAATGTATATTATTAGGGAAGATGGCGGCGTAGGAGGACGCTGGGCTCACCGCGCGTCCTGCTGATCACTTAGATTCCACCTACACCTGCCTAAATAACCCAGAAAACCGCCAGAGGATTAGCAGAACGGAGTCGCCGGAGCCAAGCGCAGACGAGAGGCCCACGGAAGAGGGGCCCCTCCTGAAGAGGATCACCTAAGGAGAAGCAAGCTAAGCCTGCCCCTCCTGCCCCTGTGCACCTTGCCTACCCACCCCAGCTAAGACGCCAGATCCCCAGCATCACAAGCCTGGCAGTCTGCAAGTAGCCCAGACAGGCCACCCCACCCCACAGTGAATCCCGCCCATAGGAGAGGGGAAGAGAAGGCACGCACCAGTCTGACTGTGGCCCCAGCGGTGGGCTGGGGGCAGACATCAGGTCTGACTGCGGCTCCGCCCACCAACTCCAGTTATACACCACAGCACAGGGGAAGTGCCCTGCAGGTCCTCACCACACCAGGGACTATCCAAAATGACCAAGCGGAAGAATTCCCCTCAGAAGAATCTCCAGGAAATAACAACAGCTAATGAGCTGATCAAAAAGGATTTAAATAATATAACAGAAAGTGAATTTAGAATAATAGTCATAAAATTAATCGCTGGGCTTGAAAACAGTATAGCTGACAGCAGAGAATCTCTTGCTACAGAGATCAAGGGACTAAGGAACAGTCACGAGGAGCTGAAAAACGCTTTAAACGAAATGCATAACAAAATGGAAACCACCACGGCTCGGATTGAAGAGGCAGAGGAGAGAATAGGTGAACTAGAAGATAAAGTTATGGAAAAAGAGGAAGCTGAGAAAAAGAGAGATAAAAAAATCCAGGAGTACGAGGGGAAAATTAGAGAACTAAGTGATACACTAAAAAGAAATAATCTACGCATTATTGGTATCCCAGAGGAGGAAGAGAGAGGGAAAGGTGCTGAAGGGGTACTTGAAGAAATAATAGCTGAGAACTTCCCTGAACTGGGGAAGGAAAAAGGCATTGAAATCCAAGAGGCACAGAGAACTCCCTTCAGACGTAACTTGAATCGATCTTCTGCACGACATATCATAGTGAAACTGGCAAAATACAAGGATAAAGACAAAATTCTGAAAGCAGCAAGGGGTAAACGTGCCCTCACATATAAAGGGAGACCTATAAGACTCGTGACTGATCTCTCTTTTGAAACTTGGCAGGCCAGAAAGAATTGGCACGAGATTTTCAGTGTGCTAGACAGAAAAAATATGCAGCCGAGAATCCTTTATCCAGCAAGTCTGTCATTTAGAATCGAAGGAGAGATAAAGGTCTTCCCAAACAAACAAAAACTGAAGGAATTTGTCACCACTAAACCAGCCCTACAAGAGATCCTAAGGGGGACCCTGTGAGACAAAGTACCAGAGACATCACTACAAGCATAAAACATACAGACATCACAATGACTCTAAACCCATACCTTTCTATAATAACACTGAATGTAAATGGATTAAATGCGCCAACCAAAAGACTTAGGGTATCAGAATGGATAAAAAAACAAGACCCATCTATTTGCTGTCTACAAGAGACTCATTTTAGACCTGAGGACACCTTTAGATTGAGAGTGAGGGGATGGAGATCTATTTATCATGCTACTGGAAGCCAAAAGAAAGCTGGAGTAGCCATCCTTATATCAGACAAACTAGACTTTAAATTAAAGGCTGTAACAAGAGATGAAGAAGGACATTATATAATAGTGACAGGGTCTATCCATCAGGAAGAGCTAACAATTATAAATGTCTATGCACCGAATACCGGAGCGCCCAAATATATAAAACAATTACTCATAAACATAAGCAACCTTATTGATAAGAATGTGGTAATTGCAGGGGACTTTAACACCCCACTTACAGAAATGGATAGATCAACTAGACACACGGTCAATAAAGAAACAAGGGCCCTGAATGAGACACTGGATCAGATGGACTTGACAGATATATTTAGAACTCTGCATCCCAAAGCAACAGAATATACTTTCTTCTCGAGTGCACATGGAACATTCTCCAAGATAGATCATATACTGGGTCACAAAACAGCCCTTCATAAGTTTACAAGAATTGAAATCATACCATGCATACTTTCAGACCACAATGCTATGAAGCTTGAAATCAACCACAGAAAAAAGTCTGGAAAACCTCCAAAAGCATGGAGGTTAAAGAACACCCTACTAACGAATGAGTGGGTCAACCAAGCAATTAGAGAAGAAATTAAAAAATATATGGAAACAAACGAAAATGAAAATACAACAATCCAAACGCTTTGGGACGCAGCGAAGGCAGTCCTGAGAGGAAAATACATTGCAATCCAGGCCTATCTCAAGAAACAAGAAAAATCCCAAATACAAAATCTAACAGCACACCTAAAGGAAATAGAAGCAGAACAGCAAAGGCAGCCTAAACCCAGCAGAAGAAGAGAAATAATAAAGATCAGAGCAGAAATAAACAATATAGAATCTAAAAAAACTGTAGAGCAGATCAACGAAACCAAGAGTTGGTTTTTTGAAAAAATAAACAAAATTGACAAACCTCTAGCCAGGCTTCTCAAAAAGAAAAGGGAGATGACCCAAATAGATAAAATCATGAATGAAAATGGAATGATTACAACCAATCCCTCAGAGATACAAACAATTATCAGGGAATACTATGAAAAATTATATGCCAACAAATTGGACAACCTGGAAGAAATGGACAAATTCCTGAACACCCACACTCTTCCAAAACTCAATCAGGAGGAAATAGAAAGCTTGAACAGACCCATCACCAGCGAAGAAATTGAATCGGTTATCAAAAATCTCCCAACAAATAAGAGTCCAGGACCAGATGGCTTCCCAGGGGAGTTCTACCAGACGTTTAAAGCAGAGATAATACCTATCCTTCTCAAGCTATTCCAAGAAATAGAAAGGGAAGGAAAACTTCCAGACTCATTCTATGAAGCCAGTATTACTTTGATTCCTAAACCAGACAGAGACCCAGTAAAAAAAGAGAACTACAGGCCAATATCCCTGATGAACATGGATGCAAAAATTCTCAATAAGATACTAGCAAATCGAATTCAACGGCATATAAAAAGAATTATTCACCATGATCAAGTGGGATTCATTCCTGGGATGCAGGGCTGGTTCAACATTCGCAAATCAATCAACGTGATACATCACATTAACAAAAAAAAAGAGAAAAACCATATGATCCTGTCAATCGATGCAGAAAAGGCCTTCGACAAAATCCAGCACCCTTTCTTAATAAAAACTCTTGAGAAAGTCGGGATAGAAGGAACATACTTAAAGATCATAAAAGCCATTTATGAAAAGCCCACAGCTAACATCATCCTCAACGGGGAAAAACTGAGAGCTTTTTCCCTGAGATCAGGAACACGACAGGGATGCCCACTCTCACCGCTGTTATTTAACATAGTGCTGGAAGTTCTAGCAACAGCAATCAGACAACAAAAGGAAATCAAAGGCGTCAAAATTGGCAAAGATGAAGTCAAGCTTTCGCTCTTTGCAGATGACATGATATTATACATGGAAAATCCGATAGACTCCACCAAAAGTCTGCTAGAACTGATACATGAATTCAGCAAAGTTGCAGGATACAAAATCAATGTACAGAAATCAGTTGCATTCTTATACACTAACAATGAAGCAACAGAAAGACAAATAAAGAAACTGATCCCATTCACAATTGCACCAAGAAGCATAAAATACCTAGGAATAAATCTAACCAAAGATGTAAAGGATCTGTATGCTGAAAACTATAGAAAGCTTATGAAGGTAATTGAAGAAGATTTAAAGAAATGGAAAGACATTCCCTGCTCATGGATTGGAAGAATAAATATTATCAAAATGTCAATACTACCCAAAGCTATCTACACATTCAATGCAATCCCAATCAAAATTGCACCAGCATTCTTCTCGAAACTAGAACAAGCAATCCTAAAATTCATATGGAACCACAAAAGGCCCCGAATAGCCAAAGTAATTTTGAAGAAGAAGACCAAAGCAGGAGGCATCACAATCCCAGACTTTAGCCTCTACTACAAAGCTGTCATCATCAAGACAGCATGGTATTGGCAGAAAAACAGACACATAGACCAATGGAATAGAATAGAAACCCCAGAACTAGACCCACAAACGTATGGCCAACTCATCTTTGACAAAGCAGGAAAGAACATCCAATGGAAAAAAGACAGTCTCTTTAACAAATGGTGCTGGGAGAACTGGACAGCAACATGCAGAAGGTTGAAACTAGACCACTTTCTCACACCATTCACAAAAATAAACTCAAAATGGATAAAGGACCTGAATGTGAGACAGGAAACCATCAAAACCTTAGAGGAGAAAGCAGGAAAAGACCTCTCTGACCTCAGCCGTAGCAATCTCTTACTCGACACATCCCCAAAGGCAAGGGAATTAAAAGCAAAAGTGAATTGCTGGGACCTTATGAAGATAAAAAGCTTCTGCACAGCAAAGGAAACAACCAACAAAACTAAAAGGCAACCAACGGAATGGGAAAAGATATTTGCAAATGACATATCGGACAAAGGGCTAGTATCCAAAATCTATAAAGAGCTCACCAAACTCCACACCCGAAAAGCAAATAACCCAGTGAAGAAATGGGCAGAAAACATGAATAGACACTTCTCTAAAGAAGACATCCGGATGGCCAACAGGCACATGAAAAGATGTTCAGCGTCGCTCCTTATCAGGGAAATACAAATCAAAACCACACTCAGGTATCACCTCACGCCAGTCAGAGTGGCCAAAATGAACAAATCAGGAGACTATAGATGCTGGAGAGGATGTGGAGAAACGGGAACCCTCTTGCACTGTTGGTGGGAATGCAAATTGGTGCAGCCGCTCTGGAAAGCAGTGTGGAGGTTCCTCAGAAAATTAAAAATAGACCTACCCTATGACCCAGCAATAGCACTGCTAGGAATTTATCCAAGGGACACAGGAGTACTGATGCATAGGGGCACTTGTACCCCAATGTTCATAGCAGCACTCTCAACAATAGCCAAATTATGGAAAGAGCCTAAATGTCCATCAACTGATGAATGGATAAAGAAATTGTGGTTTATATACACAATGGAGTACTACGTGGCAATGAGAAAAAATGAAATATGGCCTTTTGTAGCAACGTGGATGGAACTGGAGAGTGTGATGCTAAGTGAAATAAGCCATACAGAGAAAGACAGATACCATATGGTTTCACTCTTATGTGGATCCTGAGAAACTTAAGAGAAACCCATGGGGGAGGGGAACAAAAAAAAAAAAAAAAAAAGAGGTTAGAGTGGGAGAGAGCCAAAGCATAAGAGACTGTTGAGAACTGAGAACAAACTAAGGGTTGATGGGGGGTGGGAGGGAGGAGAGGGTGGGTGATGGGTACTGAGGAGGGCACCTTTTGGGATGAGCACTGGGTGTTGTATGGAAACCAATTTGACAATAAATTTCATATATATAAAAAAAAAAAATAAAAAAAAAAAAAATAAAATGTATATTATTCCAACAAGATGGTTCTAAATGGAAATGAATAGCCTTGAATTTATATGGCAAGGAATTGTTCCTTTTATTATTTACAATAGCTTTCTTTATCCTTAATAAATCTTTTGAGGCTTGAAGTCTATTTTATGTGCTCATAATGAAGCTACAGCAGATTTATTTTGGTTAATAATTTCCTGTTTCTTTTCTTCTGTCTCTTTATTTTAACCTTTTGGTACTTCTACATCTGGGATCTTGTGTGGGACAATCAACAGGTGTATACAAATTCAGAAAAAAATTAGCTTTTTAGTAAATGAATTGGTCTTCCAATTGTTAAGTGATGGCTCTTTATCCTTAATAAAGCTTTAAAGTCCATATTGTTTGTTATTTAATACTATAGTTCTGCCTCATTTTTAAGCCACTCAATTGACTTGGTACTATTACTGATATTATGGTCAGTGTATTTATAATTTCCCACATCTTTTACCCAGTTGTATTTGTCACCATTGAATCTTTCTGGATTTTTTTTGTCCTCCACAATGATATACAGTGAGACATTCTTTCACTGAGAAGCTGTGAATGGTAAATACTCTTAGCCTTTCCTTCCAAGTGTCTGCTTTTAATTTCATTCTTAGATCATAATACATTAAACTATGAAATTGCAGGTTATGCGACTCTTTTAGTATTTTGCATATGTCTTTGGATTGTCTTCTGTAACCTTATAATTGTTTAACTTTTTAAAAAATTAATCTATCTTTTCCTACCAGGTTCTTTTTCAAGATTTCTGTTTTGCTTTGGTTTTCTTTTGTTTTACTCTAATATTTTTGGAAGTCTATTTTATTTGTTCTGCTTATAGCTCATTGTGCTTCTTAAATTGAGGACTAATGTTGTTCTTTAATTCTGCAAAAGTTCTCATTTATAATTGTTAATCATCTTTGCAATTTCCCTGAGCAAAAGGATGTGATGGCCCATTTAAGCTGTCTGAGGGGCAACCTTTCACACTGCCAACTTTGTGCAAGGTTTCATCTCTCCTTCTTTTACAGGCCTAAGGCCAAATCTCCTGTCCTACGTAGGTGTTAAAACCTCATCTCTAAGTATTGGGTCCATATCTGGATTATTATCTTCATGGACACTAAGTGCACCATATTGATAATCGATCACAACAGCCTTTCATTCTCTCTCCACGCTGGAACTCAGGATTTCCCTTTCTGCCTCTTTTACTTCTTTTCTTCCTCTCTCCCGTCCTTCTACCATTTCTTTCTTTCTTTTTGACTTCTACCCACTATTTTAAAAATATTTTTCAGAATTTAAGTTCATTTTAATGCATGCTGAGACTCTGCAGGGTTTTACTTCACATTTTTATAAAGAAATATCATTTGTAATCTGAAAAGAAAAAGGGAAATAATCACACATATCCCTAAGAATCTAATAACATAAAGCTTATCTATTACATATTCTGTTATTTTTTCTTAATTTAGTTACTAAAAGGAAAAATGTGACTTTCATGTAGAAAATAATTCTGCTAACCCAACTCTTAGCTGAAAGGATTCTAAATCACCAACTAACGATATAGACAGATAGCCTGACTGAGGTAGAGTCTAGGCTGTCAGATCAAAGAAAATCTTCCTTTTCTTCTGTCTTTCTGACACAACCCTGACGTCCTTAGCTAACCCTTTGTAGAGTATGGCCTTCTTTGGGCTTTACATTTAATCATCATACCCCAGTGAAGTGAACTGAGTCATACAGCTGTCATGAAAAGTCTACCTGAAAGCTGTCAGTTCTCTGGATATTCCTAGCTTAAAATAAATAAATAAATAAATAAATAAATAACAAAATACTATCATCTCTTGACAGGGGGAAACAAGGGAAGCAGGCTAGTTTTGTGGTCAGGCTATTGGGAAGCCACAATTGAATTGAAGTTGTGTATAACATGGCATAGGTGGAGGTTCCTGTTTCTGGGGAAAACTAGCAGATTTTTCCAGAGTTTTTCTTCTCCCAGAACTACTTTGCAAAATAAATTGGATGTGGGGCATTTGCCTCATGTCCAGCCTCTTTCGTGGCAACATAAGGCGAAAAAGTCTGGGCTGCATCAGAGTTGTCTGTCTATGGCATAAAGCGTATGTTTTCTCTTTGTTTCAGCGCCTCTGATCATATGATATAAATATGCCTTTGTGTAAGGCAACAAATTTCAAAGGGCTTTATAAGTATCAGATCTTTGAGGGATAAGTGATCAGAAAGAATGGGGCATTCTATGCCTCAGAATTTAGTTACCACTATGAAATACTCAGAGGATCAGGAGAAAAAGTTTCGTAATCCCTTAGACTGTCTGATCCTCTAACATATAAAATAGAAATATTAGGATATAGAATCTTAGTAGCACAAAGATACATTTGTTACCAGGCTTAATTATTAATAAATTGAGATAATTTGGGATGAAAGAGAAATTGATAATCTAAAATTTTATAGAATTCTTTCATATTCATTGTCTAACTTTTTTTTGGAACTGCTGAATACAAGAAACAAATTTAACATATACAGATTCCACTTTTTAAATTTTACCTTTCAAGTGATGACATGTCCTCCAGAAAAGAGATATATAAAACACAAAGGGAGAAGGGCGTGGAATTTTTGAGAGGCTGAAACCTCCTGTTTTAAACATACCTCATTTATTTATTTTTTATTTTTTTTAACGTTTATTTTTGACAGAGAGAGACAGAGCATGAATGGGGGAAGGTCAGAGAGAGAGAGGGAGACACAGAATCCAAAGCAGGCTCCAGGCTCTGAGCTGTCAGCACAGAGCCTGACACGGGGCTCAAACTCACAGACTGTGAGATCATGACCTGAGCTGAAGTCGGACGCTTAACCGACTGAGCCACCCAGGTGCCCCAAAACATATCTCATTTAATTGTCATAATAATCCTGTTATCTAATTTTATTATCCCTATTTTACATAAGTAAATAAATAAAAATAAAACAAAATAAACTGAGGCTTAAAATGAGGTTAATGGCTGGTATAAAACAAAACTGGTCTTAAATGATGGACTCCCTTCTTTTAAAGCCTGCTTTTATTGGTTTGTTTGATTTTGCTATGTATCATGATTGACTTTAGATAAAAAACTATATTATTGGCCACTGGATAAAAGTAAGATGTTTGACAAAAATACTAGAGATTACATCTAAATGGTATGGGGACAAAACTGTATGTAGCAAATAGGCTATTACAGAACTTCCAGTCCAGAAGTCCTGCTAATTCCCTTATAGATTTGGCATTCTTGATTGAATTTTTTTTACACATGCAGTATTTGTCATTGGTTTAGGCTGACAGACACTTGAATAGCACAAAATCATTACACTGTGTCCATAATAAGGATTATATATTTTATAATGACAAAACTTCTACGAATGTGGTCTAGCCCTCAATGGTGATGAATTGAGGGCCAGTGGTAAAGAGCTGGATTTCAGTAATGAGGAAGCACATTTTCTTTGCTTGTTATGACCTTTCTATATCTCCTTTTCTCTTAGATTCACCTAAAATAATCCTATCCTTTTATCCACATGAGCCATAGTATCTACATGCCATGAAGTGGATGGCATGCAATCTTTAACTCATCCCTAAATCATGTCAATTTTTCACACTGCTGGCACAGAAGTCATATTTTCTCATTAACTCTACTTTCCAACCATAATCAATTACTGAAGGTCCTAAATGCATCTTGTCATCTCTGTATTTTTCTGCTCCCTTTACCCGGACAATACTCTCTTCCCCTTCATCTGTTTACTTATACCATTCTTCCTTCAAAGCTCGATTCAGGCCTCATCTCTCCCCAAGAAGCTGTTCCTGACAATCTTGTCTCCCCAGGCTGCTTCACAGATGAGATGGTGGGATATGAGATGGAACACTGTCTCCACTGTGTTCCCATAATTCCCCGAACATAAATCCCAACACAGAGATCTGGTGAGAAGAACAGAGGTATTGTAACTACACTGGTGTGTTCAAACCCTGGATCCAACAGTTCTTAGTTGCATGCTGTGGGTAAGTCATTCAAACTTTCTGAACCTCATTTTCTTTATTGGCAAGATTAGAATAACCATTTCATTGAGGTTGGTTGCATAGAAGAACAACATGAAAAAGGCACAGCATAGGCATTTATGCTGGATATCATTCCTTTGGCCTCCCAGGTTCATCCTTTGCCTTCTCTACCTCATTCTGGGACACATGAGGCTGAAAATGAGAATTGCATTAATGGGCTCCTTGCTCCTCTGGCTTGAGTTTGACTTCACTCAGAGAGGTGCACAGACATTAAGATTAGATGGCAGAAGAAAAGTGAAGTAAAGGGTCAAGGTATTTAGTCCCCAATCCTTTTTTTTTTTTTTTTTTTTTTTTGTAGCCAGAGGTTGCCTGCATTTTTCTCCAAGGCCACAGCTCCCGCCAGCTGGCTCAGTCAGTGCAGTAACCTTCTCTGTATTCCAGCAATTGTTCCCTCCCCTTGCCCTTCATGCCCAGGATTCTGCATTATCTCTTGTTCATTTCCTTTAACTCTTCTCCCAAAATTGTAAATAGTTCCTTTATTAAACCCCCCTCAAAAAGCCAGCTTGAGTCTGTCAGCTGCTTCCTGCCAGGGGCCTGACTAATATCACATTCAATATTATTAACAATGTGCACTTAACAAACTGTACTGTAATTGTCTCTTGATTTCTCTGAATCCCCTGTCAGACCATGAACTACTTCAGAGCAGGGACCATGGTTTATTTGTCACTGTTATTATCTGCTGTCACATACAATGTTTGGCAAAATATAATCACTCAATAAATGTTTGTTGATAAATTAGATGAGAGAAGGGATGCATATTTTCTGACTCCTTAAAAGTAGACACTGCCCTTTATTCTTCTGAGTACCTCACAATGGGTGATATCAGGAAATGTTTGCTATTATGAATGTGAATTTGTCCAGAAAAAAAATGGTTTAAGATGATTAAAAGGAATGTTTCAAGGCAAATTATTCTTGGGAACGGTCAACTGGCCAACAGGTTAAGTGCCATATGAAATTAGCTTAAAAGAATAAGAAGAACTGAACTCTGGACAGGGCAGAAAGTTGAGTTTGGCTGAGTCTTTTCATAAACCCATACTTAGTTTACTAATGTATGTAACTATTTGGATAAAAGTGAGTTGAGAAGGGAAACATGCTATAGATTATTTAGGTAAACATTTTTTTTAGCCATTATCTTGCATAGAACATTATGGTAGTGCACCCATTTTGGAAGACATCACTTGAAGCATAATCACTAGGTTAATTTTTTTCTTTTCACCATAAGAGATATGCTAATTATGTTAATTTAGTAGTGGTAGGGATAATGATGAGAATTATACTTTTAGCTTTGTTCATCACAGGCATCATTGGGTACCCAGGAACAACAGGAACAGCTCAGGAAAAGGCAATTGGTTTCAAATGGCCAATTAGAAATTCTGGGTTGTGACAGGGGCTCGGATTCAGGATTAAATAGTTCAAACTTTAAAAGACAAGGAAATTGAGTTTGTAGATGTATTTTGTCATCTATGAAAAAATGGCATCATTTTAACAACCTTTGGAAATAGACCATGCAAGCATTATCACTTTCATTTTATAATTGTGGGAGGTTAAAACCAGAGAGATTAGGTGCTTTGCCCAAAGTCACACAGAACAGGGCAGTACCAGAACTAATACGAACTAATCTATGGTGGTACTAGTCTTTCCACCTTACCAGGATGACTCTTCCCACCCAGAGTTGCCCAGTTGTTCACCTGACTTTATTGGAGGCACATTTATTATAGGCTTTTTTTTTCCAAAGCTCTTCTTCTAAGAGTTATATGTGTTTATTTTATTATAATGAATTTAATTTATTTATGTTAGTTTTGGCACTTTCATGAGATACTTTTTGATAATTAGAGATTATCTTTGCTGATAAAAAACATAGGGGTTGCCCTCATTTTGGTTTAAGTTTCAGTGTCTTCCTAGAGCCATCCTTGGTCTTACCCAAACTGTTGGATGACATTGCCTTTTTGGTGATTCCCAACCCATTAGCTGCAGAGCTCTTTGGGAATCCAGCTAACCTATGGGGTCCTAGATATTCCAAAACAACCTGTATTATGTGTAGGCTGACTAATTTCTGTGACATAAACATATATACCTAATGTTTTACAAATGCACATACCTACTGCTATAAAAAGAAAATATGAGGGGCGCTGGGTGGCTCAGTCGGTTGAGCATCCGACTTCAGCCCAGGTCATGATCCCACACTTCATGGGTTTGAGCCCCACATCGGGCTCTGTGCTGACAGCTCGAAGCCTGGCCACTGCTTCAGATTCTGTGTCTCCCTCTCTCTCTGCCCCTTCCCTACTCTGTTTCTCTGTCTCCCCAAAATAAACAAGTATTAAAAAAATTTTTTAAGAAAAGAAAATATGAATTTATGTGACAGAATTATGAAACCAATAGGTTTGTGTTGTTATTTGTGTTCAGTAAATAGTGAAAGACAATGCACTTTCTCCCAGAGGATCTGCACTATCTACTGACTTTGAAACAAGTTTCTTTTTACTTTCAAAAACACTTTGCATTTTAGTTCTACATTTTGGTTCATTAGCTAGATCTGCTTTAATGTCATCAGAGGCTTTGCTGTCTTTCAGCAGTCACCCTGCAATTGTGTCTTTTTACTAACCCATTTTCTTTATAATGTGTCTTAAATTATACCCTTTGTTCTTAAAATGCAGATTTTTCTCTTTGTTAATACTTTTTAGATCATTTCTAATAAAAATTTAATGAAAAGTGGGGTATGCATTAAACAATCGCTGAAGTAGCTTTACATCTAGAATTGTGCACGATCAAGCAATGGACATACAAAGATTAAAACCTGTCGTAAGGATAATCTATAGACAGTTTAAGTAAAGCAAAGAAAATAGGAGTCATTTGGTATTGTGGTGACTGTGATTTACCTAACACCCAACAGTTTTATGAGAACCAGTTTGGAGGGGAGACTTAGTGTATGACTGAGGTAATCTATCACAAAAGACCACATTCAAACTAGGGCAGAGAGGACTCATCTCTGCTCTAGAAGCTTATCAAGGTTATGATCAAGTACCTAAAGCTGACCTTCACAATAGTTATGGCAATATGACACAAGCAAAATATGAAGTTAAGATTAGAACCAAAGCAGGATTAGTACAATAAAGTGTAAACAACAAGTAAAACTTTATTGGCATAGAAGATCTCACAATAACATAGAATACCTATGAAATTTGGAATATACAGATAGATATGGCCTCTGAGTGGTGCCTGGGTGACTCAGTTGGTTAAGCATCCAACTCTTGGTTTCAGCTCAGGTCATGGTCTCACAGTTTGTGAGTTCAAGCCCTGCATCCAGCTCTGTGTTGACAGTGCAGAGCCTGCTTGGGATTCTCTCTCTCTCCCTCTCTCCCTGTCCCTCCCCTGCTCATTCTCTCTCTCTCTCTCTCAAAATAGATAAATAAAACCTAAAAAAAAAAAAAAAAAAGAAGTTTAAAAAAGATATGGCCTCTGAGATTCACTGTTAGTTTGACCTTAAGCACTAACCTTAGTTTTCTTAGGTGAGGGTTATAATATGTACCTTACAGGCTTGTTATAAGGATTAAATTTGAGAGGGGAAGGAGTGAAAAAACTTATATTTAATTTAGCCAGCTGGACTCAGTTTAGATGATCCCAAATTTGTTGGCAGCATCCAAAGCATCATAGTCAGAAGCAAGTCGAACATATGCCTCTTCTTTCCTTCAGGGCTGATCAGGGCTGCTCAGGCTCTATGTCAGTGTCATAGAGCTTCTTCACAGCCTGTTTAATCTGGTGCATGCCTGTTGGCCTTGACATACACAATGAACACAAGTGTTTGTTGTCTTCTATTTTCTTCATGGCTGATTTTGCAATCAGGGGGAACTTGATGATGGCATAGTGGTCGAGCTTATTTCTCCTCTGGGTGCTCTTTTAAGGATATCTGGGCTGCCTTTGGAGACATAGTGTCGGGCCATGAGAAGGGAGGTGACATGCAGGTCTTCTTCTTATTTTATTTTATTTTATTTTATTTTATTTTATTTTATTTGTATTTGTTGTGGTTCTGGACACCTTTCGGTACCATCTTCTTGCTTTGGCTTTGGGGTTAACTCTGGGAGGGGCAGGGGCTTCCTTCTTCACTTTTGGTGCCATCTTCACGAAACATGAGGATTCAAATTTTTTTTAAAATTATGTGTAAAAAGCCTACCCCAAAGCAGACTTTCAGTAAATAATGTTGCATGAAAATGACTGTTGAGCAAATCCTAGGTAAATAAATGCTAGTCCCTTCTTGTCTCCTAGCCAGACCTCTATCAGGATGCTGGTAAATGTGTCGTTAACTCTCCTGGTTAGTCTTCCTTCACGGTGGGCCTTCTCACTTTCCCCAGTCAATAATGAGTTTATTGCTGGGTTTTTCCCTCTGGCTTAATGTTTGACACTACATTCAAAATGATGGCTAGTCTCATTCATATTTCTTCCCATCCTCCTCTAACTCTGCTTTTCCTGTGTCCAAGGTAGTATGACGTGATCTTAAAAGTTCACCCATTAGCCTAAACTGTTACGATTTATTAACTCAATGTATTGGGTGCCAGTTTTATTATCTTTTTCTGTATGTTTGAAATATTTTAGAACTTTAAAACACATTTCACAGAATAAGGACAGTAAAAGAAGAAGAAATAGATCTACCCATCCATCAGTTCTTCCACTCTCCATCTAATAAAGATATATGTAATGTTCCAGGCACTGTATGAGGTACTTGGCATGAAGTTATATTTTTGCCCTCAATGGGTTAATGGTCTGAAGGAAACATGAGACAAAATGATAGATCATTACAAGGTATTCTGATATCAAAGGTGAACTTAGGGTATGATGAGAGATGAGAAGAAATCCCCGCCCCCCCACCCATCCTCTGAGGGGTCCTGTAGAAAGAAAAGGCTTTCTTGAAGCTATAACATCTGAGTTGATTCTTTACAGTGTGACTCGATTATGCAAGTGAGTAGAGGAGAGAAGCATTCTTAGTAGGGGAAAGGGCATGTACTAAACTCAGAATTCTAAGGAAACAAGATATCTTGGTGTAATGACAGAAGTTCAGTATCTTAGAGGTTTTAATTAGAGGAAAAGAGCAAATGAGGATGCTGCTTAGAGAAGAAGGGGCAAATTTATAATAATGGTACCTAATTATATCTAATAAAATAGTAATTTCCTAGCTCTTAACACTGAAAAGTCCTAGAAGAACGCTGTAGTGATGAACACCATAAGCACCCAGTTTGTGGTTTTTAATAGTAACATTTAACATTTATTGAGGAGTTAATATATGTCAGAACTTGTATTTTTTTTTTAACGTTTATTTATTTTTGAGACAGAGAGAGACACAGCATGAATGGGGGAGGGGCAGAGAGAGAGGGAGACACAGAATCTGAAGCAGGCTCCAGGCTCTGAGCCATCAGCCCAGAGCCCGACGCAGGGCTCGAACTCGCGGACCGCGAGATCATGACCTGAGCTGAAGTCGGACGCTTAACCGACTGAGCCACCCAGGCGCCCCTGTCAGAACTTGTATTAAGTGCTTAACATGTATCATTTCATTTAAAACTCAAAAAAGATCTATGTGATAGGGCTGAGTCCACTGAGGCCACAGTAAGTAAAATTATGGAACAAATTGTAAGTAGATGCCTATTTCACCCCTTTTTTCTTTCCATGGGTCTAAGACTAAAAACTGGCAGAACTTGAATAAAAATTCAGTGACTCCAGAGCATTAAATCACAGTGGAGGCCTGTGACTTATACAACTTTGCATCTCCCAAGTATCTAGTATAGGTTCTTGGACATGGTAGACACTGAATACTTACTGATTAATGAATTAGTCTAAACTTACACTGTAGAGAGTTGATGGCTTCATATTTTTCCCTTCAACTCTATACATGCATCCACATAAACACAATGATAATAATCATTACACAACGTGCCATCATGTAAGGTGGCTGATGTCTACTAATTAGCTGAATATTGGGGCAGAGATGCTTCAACTTTTTTACTGAAGTATAGTTGAAAAGATGCACCTGTTTTTACCACTTTTACTTCCAAAAGAAATACAAATACATAAACCAATAAGGAATTGAATACATAAAATTCGGGAAATCTTCATAATAGTTATAACAAATATGTAGGTTGTTTATGGAAATTGTTAGAGTACCAAACCATAATTGTGAAATTGATAAAGCACAAGAATCGAGTATTTACCCCACCTTTCTTATATAGAATATAATTCAGAGTAACCAAATAATTGATGATGAAAAGTTATTTTTTTACAAAAATATTTTAAATGCAAATAGAATTACAAAATTCACGAGGTGCCTGGATAGTTCAGTCAGTTAACCATTCAACAGCTCAGGTCATGATCTCATGTTCATAGATTAGAGCCTTGCATCAGGCTCTCTGCTGCCAGTGCAGAGCCCACTGAAGATTTTCTGTCTCCCTTTCTCTCTGCCTCTCTCTCATTCTCTCATCTCTCTCTCAAAAATAAATAAACATTAAAAAAAGAATTACAAAATTCACTTTTCTTGTAATCTTCAATAAAATAATGGATATAGGAAATTATTATGAATGAATGATATATCTGTGCGGTAAAAGTTTGTCAGAGAACTATATTACAGACATGACAGTCTGACCTTTCCTCTAACCATTGTTCAATGTAAAAAACTAATAGTGCATAGAGCAGATGTGTTCCTCTGATGTCTTTGAAAAAGTAGTGCATGACCACATGCATGAAGAAATTCTTAACAAAAACAATACAAAATTGATCCTGAATCTAATCAAACCTCTAAATCTAATTCCCTACTTATAGAAAATGCAAGGGATTATTATTGAAAATCCATGAGGTGATAGAAAACACAGAATAAAGAAACAGACGATACTGAGAGGAAAAATTGGTCATCCCTTAAAAGTAGAAAATACTAGTGAACAAAATCCAGTTTCTTCCATAAATAAATTGCATTTTTTTAAAAGATGAGAAAAATAGATTTTTAACAACAAGAAATATGTTAACCAAAAGCAATTTATAGACCTTGTTTCGATCTTCAAAAAAAAAATATGTTTAAGATAATTAAAATAAATTGAGCATAGACTTGAAATCAGAGGATGTTAAGCAACTATTGTTCTCTCTTTTTGTCTGAGATGTTAGACTGATATTGTAGTTATATATTTAGGTCCTTAATTGTTAACAATGTATACTGAGACATTACAGAGAAGACATGCTATTCGAGACTTGTTTTTAAAATACTAAAGATTTAGGGGCGCCTGGGTGGCGCAGTCGGTTAAGCGTCCGACTTCAGCCAGGTCACGATCTCGCGGTCCGTGAGTTCGAGCCCCGCGTCGGGCCCTGGGCTGATGGCTCAGAGCCTGGAGCCTGTTTCCGATTCTGTGTCTCCCTCTCTCTCTGCCCCTCGCCCGTTCATGCTCTGTCTCTCTCTGTCCCAAAAATAAATAAACGTTGAAAAAAAAAAATTTAAAAAAAAAATAAAATAAAATAAAAAATAAAATACTAAAGATTTTTTTTCTTTTTATGTTCGTGAGACAGAAGAAATAATGCCTACAGAAATATGATGGTGGTGGTTGAAGTGTGATGATGAGTACATGCTAATTAATTATATTATTTGTTTCTAGTTTGAGTATATTTAACTATTTACAGAGTAGAATTTATTTCTAAATGGTAGGTATTCAAATTGGAATCAATAAATGGTAGCTACTATTAAAATTGAGAGAAGGAGGGCTAAAAAATGAAGCTGGAGAAGAAAGTTCAAACTATCATCAACTGAATGAGCAAAGACAAACCATCAGAGTGAGGGAAAAGATCAAGGTCAATACCATGACTGGTCAAAACCAATGAGTGGGTGAATGATCAATGTAAACACCAGAGACCAGAGAAGAATTATTTGTGGCTAGACTCTACCATAAACTCTCAAATTCAGCATGTCTAGAATTGAACCCACATTCAATTTCCATAAACATTTTATCCTCAGTCTTTCTTCATTTTAGTTAATGACACAAGCTAGAAACCTAGAAGTCAACCCCAAATCCCTTTACTCTTGACGCCTCACTCCTCTGGAATTCATCACCTGTATATCTCTCAAATCCATTCACTACTGTCCATCTCAGGGATCATCTCTCTGGTCCAAGCCTCATAATTTCTTGCCCGAGTTATTCTCTACTAAGGATCTCTAGCAGTTATTTCTAGATTAACTCTTCTTCCCATCCCCATGTCTGTTGTCCTCTCATCAGCTTGAGTGAAATGTTTTCAATTCACATATGATTACATCACAACTCTCCTTCAAACCTGTCAAGGACTGAGATCTCATTCATATGTATACCTCCATACTTCTATCACATCTCCAGTCTTTGGGGTTGTAGCCACTTTAACTGTCTTTAGGATCCTTGAACATGCTATGCTCCTTCCACTTTGGAGCCTTTGCACATGATATTCCCTCTGCCTGAAATGCACTCACATCCACTCTTGTCCTTTTCACCAGACTTCTTCTAATCTTCAGATGTCACTTGAAATGTAACTTCTTCCAGAATACCTTCCTTAACTATGCCTCATGAAACTAGATAGGTCTCCCTGCCATCTTCCCTAGAAGCTCTTTTTTTTTTTTTTTACAGCAGATTAAAAAGTCATTTGACCAGGAAAAAAAAAATTAAAATACACATAGTTATAAATGTTATTTAAAATTATTAAAATTAAAATATTATTTTAATAGACTACATGCTTCATGAGGATAGAAACCTCTCTGTTTTGTTTACCACAGCATCCCCATCTCTCAACATATGCCTGATAATTGATAATAAATACTTGCAGAGTATTTACTGAGCTCTAATTCTGGTTAATAGAGTATTGCATTAGCTCAGGTGTTAACTCATACAATAATCTCCTAGAATAGGAGATTACTCTCAAATTCTGTCATTCAGGGAAGAACAAGTTTAAATGGGGTTTGATATGGAAGAATTTTGTATTGACAATAAGACTGTTAAACATATGGATGGGAGAAGATAGTGTTCTATATTTGAGAGTAATAAAGAGGTCTGTCAAGTTAAAGAGACCACTTTTCTGAAGAGAAGTTAAGAGGACAAAGTACATTTTTGCCATTCATCTAAGCATGCTTGGAAGGCTATAAAAAACAGACCTGGGAAAATAGACACAGGAATCCAGCAGTGTGATGAAGACTTTATAAGTTATTCACTGGGAAGCCTGATAGGGGGGCAAGTGTAAAGCAAAATTCTTAATTAAATTGAACATTAGAAGTGAATTCTGTCTGCAAGTAGATGGAACAGAATTACAAAAGGCCACATGTGGTTATAAGTAATACAGAACCAAGACTCCCCAGGGACAAGAAGCCCTGTGTTAATCCCTTGGTGGGTCTGAAAGGAGGAAGAAAAAAGATTAAGCCTTCTTGTGGAGATCATGTGATGACTTCCTGATCCCAGCCAGAGGCAACATTTCCATGGAAACTTATCTTCTCTTCTTCTTCACCCACACACTGCTCCTTCCACCTAAAAAAGCTGCTTTGAGTCCCAAGAGAGTGGTACGGAGTCACCTTGATGTTTTTCTAAAAAATGAGACTAACTCCAGAAGAAAGGGGAGAAAGCAGAGGCTGCCTATAACATCACGAGGAAAGCGATAGATAGTCTTCCCTGGAACCCCATAGCTCTGAGACCAGACACCGCTGCCTTACTCAGAGCTTTAACTTGTTCTCAGTTGTTCTGTAGGTTTAAGGGGACCACCCAGCTTCAAGTATGGAACAGGATAAGGAAGGAAATCCAGGAACAACTTTGGTTTGCCTACTCTCATCCTATAATTCCTCAGCTCACTTTAGTTTAAACCACTTAGTTTTTAGGCCCCTTGATGGACTGGTCCCAAGTTTAACTTCCTTTAGTGTGGGGAGCCTTCCTGAGTCCAGTTCTCCAGCTCGGCCAGTGAGACACAGCTCCTGCCTCTGGAGTCTCCCCCTGCCTGAAGTAGTATCTCCATTCTGTTTGTCTTTCCAACTTACGCCTACCCTTTAAGGTTTTATTCAAGGGGCATTCTTTTAGTAAAAGTGGAATACTATTATCCAAAACTATGCAATCTGTTTCAGTATCCTTGGCTCACAAAGATGTCCCTCCATTGGAAGTCTGATGTACATATTATCTATATTGCTCATTTGAAACCTGGCATAAGTGGTAGAATTATACTTTTATCCATGTGTTTCAGTTTATCTAGCTGACTATACACAGAAAAAGAATTTATAGGACCAGTAAATATTTATTGACTAAATATATTAATCTTATTCATTCACACCCTAACTTGAGAATTCTTTTATAAGACCATATTGCAGACTAAATATCAAAACAATTTCTGATTTCTAGAACTTATGGGTGAAACAACATGGCTGCAGCATTTAAAAAAAAAAAAAAGAGTTTCCTTTGGAATATTAGCTAGTAGAAGTCTCCACAATAAACCAGATCACCCACCTATACTATCCTTAGGAATGGTTACGAAATGAATGCCTAGATCACTAGAAAGTAGTCAACTGTGTCAGATAATAAGGAAGGTGAATCAGAAAGATTTTTTTTTCTTCAGATACTTTGTATAAAATAAATAAGCTGCAATATAACTGGGGATGAAATAAAATCTCTAGGCTCTGAAAAGAATCTCTTTCTGCAGAGCTGAGTTCTGCAAATGTTGTGGCCTATTTATGGTCCCTGAGAAACTACCTTGGCCCCCATAATCTCTAACCTTTCCTGAACTTTCTTAATGAGAGAAGCTCTATTCCTGATACCACCTCTCATGTTCAAATTCAAATCATCACTAATTTCAGTCAACGAACTGGGTTTACTTAGATCAGGCATGATCATTATTCTATTATTATAACCATATGAGTTAAACTATTAATGGTGAAAAGTGTTTCTCCCTTTATAATAAGCCTGTCCCACTGGTGGGATACGTGCCAACTCCAGGGAAAAGTTAGTCATGTGGTTTTCAGAAGATGAAAGCTTAAGATAAAGACGGAGAGTGTTTGATGCTGGAGGTGGGACTGGTGTTATATAGGTCTTAGCCGAAACATGTGATAGTCACTGTAGGGGTAGCTGGAAAGAGAAGTGTGTGGCTCAATTAACCAGCTCAAACAGATCCGTGAGGACGAGGGTAAGCATGCTCCTGGCTGCTCTGTGCTGCCTGCTGTGGAGTTTCCGGACCTCCGCTGGCCATTTCCCTCGAGCCTGTGCCTCCTCCAAGAGCCTGATGGAGAAGGAATGCTGTCCAGCGTGGACGGGTGACAGCAGTCCCTGCGGCCAGCTCTCTGGCAGGGGTGCCTGTCAGGACATCACGCTGTCCAAAGCTCCACTCGGGCCTCAATACCCCTTCACAGGGATGGATGACCGGGAGGCCTGGCCCTCCGTCTTTTATAATCGGACCTGCCAGTGCTTTGGCAACTTCATGGGATTCAACTGTGGAAATTGCAAGTTTGGCTTTTGGGGACCAAACTGCACAGAGAAGCGACTTTTGGTGAGAAGAAACATCTTTGATTTGAGCGTCCCAGAGAAGAACAAATTTCTTGCCTACCTCACTTTAGCGAAGCATACTATCAGCCCAGACTATGTCATCCCCATAGGCACCTATGGCCAAATGAATAATGGATCTACACCCATGTTTAATGACATCAATGTTTATGACCTCTTCGTCTGGATGCATTACTATGTGTCAAGGGACACACTGCTTGGAGGGTCTGAAATCTGGAAAGACATTGATTTTGCTCATGAAGCCCCAGGTTTCCTGCCTTGGCACAGACTCTTCTTGTTGCTGTGGGAACAAGAAATCCAGAAGTTGACCGGGGATGAGAACTTCACTATTCCATATTGGGATTGGCGAGATGCTGAAAGCTGTGACATTTGCACAGATGAGTACATGGGAGGGCGCAACCCAGCAAACCCGAACTTACTCAGCCCAGCATCCTTCTTCTCCTCTTGGCAGGTAAGACATCCTGGACATACAATATCAGAGCATAAAAAAAAACCTCAGCTATTGCTTCTGCAGGCAGGCCTTCATATACGCTCCTCTGCATCTCTCCTGCCAAGAGTAGAAAAGGTCCTCTATTAAAAGTTCTCAGCATACCTTGTATTTTTCCTTTACAGCACACTTCACGATTGTAATTACACAGATATTTGTGTGGCTATTTGTCTAATATCCTCCACCAGGTTCCTAAGCTCTAATAAATACATAGTATTTGGCTCATCACTGTATCTCTCAGTACCTAGGTTGGTGCCTCACAAGTGGAAAGGGCTCATTATCTGTTCAGTGAATGGATGAATGTTCAGATGATTAAGCAGGTTAATGATCTAGGTCAATGTTTCTGAAATTTTCTTCACAATAAAATTCATACAGTGTACAAATTACAAATCCCTGGTCTTACCCTTAGACCCATTGATCAGAATCTTCAGGAGAGGGTTCTTGGGAAGGCATCATTGACTAAATGTCTATGGTGATTATTATCATCAGGAAAACTGGGTGAATATTATTTAGATTAAATCTTTTTAAAAAGTATATGAAGACCCTGGGGCCCAAATAGGTACGTAATGAAAATGTTCATTTTCATTTAGCATGTGTGAAGCCCCGTTGCAAGACTTTTTGTGTAGTAACGCAGTTAATACTTTTACTAACCTTTCTCCAGTCTAAGGATTGAAACACTGAGGTATAAAGGTAACTTGTACAAGATTGCAGAGCCAAGAAATAGCAGAGATAGGTCAGGCTGGGCTGCCTGATTACCTATAGTATTCCCAAGGACGTGACTGCTATGATGTCTTTAACTGAAGGATCTGGCTTATTCCACCTCATTTCATTTTTTTTCGTTAGGTTGCAGAAGAAATTTGCTTTTTTTCCTAAATATATTCAAACTTTAGAGGTACAAGGTAAGGAATTAAAATTTTGAAATTTAATTTCTATTTCTCCCGTTCTAAAATTTTCACTCTGGATTAGGGGCAAAATGTGACCCAAAAAATATGCTTTTAATAATTTAAAACCATAAGGTGAAAGGAATGCTTTTCTGTCTTTATTCCAAACATTTCTAATATAGAATTTTGACTAGCAGTGCTTTATGGAATTAAGCCCAATGTTTAAATGAGATGGGAAGAATCTGGCATCCACATCTTGCACTCTACAGACGTGATATATGAATGGCTTCCTCCCCTTCCCACTAAGTTCACACACCTTCCAAATGTAGTCTATTGAAGCTCATTGAAAATTGGTCATGGTGTAATATCTGGTATGACTAATGCCAAGTATTTACCAAGAGTAATGAGTGTTTTTTGCAGAAAAGGCTGGAAAAAGATGAGCCTGAAAAAAACCTATTTCAATAAGCCTTTGGATCTCCTACCTTAATCTATAAAATGCAAACCTCTCATCTAACACTCTCATCCTGTTACTGCTTAAAATACTACTAAGTTAGGATAGGGATTTTCAGTCATTTATAATGCTTTCCTTACCTGTACAGTTTCACTTGACCCAGAAAGGCTGGTGTCTTATCTAAATTACCAAAAATGTGACAACATCCACACCGAAACTTAATTGATATTTTATTATAGGAGATATATGCTACTTGGTATTACTAGCAATATATTTGCTTTTTTTTTCCTAATCATTTATTATTGAGTGGAAAGTCCTTACCCTCCCCTTTTTTCTTTGTAATTGTGGCCAATTTTACTTCTAAATAAAACTTTTTGGGTCTAGTGGGTAAACACTGGACTGAAATTATTACATTAGGTTCAATATTATTCTATAGTTAAACTGCTGTGTAGTAGTTGGTGTTAAAAACAAAATTTGGAAATAGAATGAATAAAGACCATTGAAGAAAAACAATCAAATGATAGTTTAAATGAAAAAGGAAGGGTCTAAATTAAAAAATAAGAGTCTGACTCTTGATTTCATCTCCAGTCATGATCTCATGGTTCATGAGATGGAGTCCCGCACCAGGCTCTGTACTGACAGTGTGGAGCCTGCTTGGGATTCTGTCTCTCTCCCCTTCTTACTCTGCCCCTCCCCAACTCGTGCTCCCTTCCTCTCAAAATAAATAAACATTTAAAAAAAAAAGAATGTGTCTGTTTCTAGAAAAAAAAAGGAAATGCAAGAACATTTGTATCTGCCTACTGTTGAGTAGTGTCACTGTGTGAGGTGACAGTCACCATTTCCATTTTTTCTCATAGTCTCTCTGGTTACCATCCTTTAAAAATGAAGATCAGTTGTTTATATCAATTTAATGCAGTTCTCAGTATCTAAATCACTTAGGGAGCTTAAATAAATTTCATGGATCCACCCACCTAATTTCTGCTGGAAAATCCTTTTCAAGTAGTCTACTGTGAAGTTGAAACATCTGTATTTTTAAAACCTTCTCTCATTTGTTTTTTATTTATTTTATTATTATTACTATTATTATTATTAATTTTATTAACACTTTATTTTAGTTTTTGAAAGACAGACACAGAGCATGAGCAGGGAAGGGGCAGAGAGAGAGGGAGGCATGGAATATGAAGCAGGCTCTGGGCTCTGAGATGTCAGCACAGAGCCCAATGCAGGGCTGTAATCCAAGAACCGTGCGATAATGACCTGAGCTGAAGTCAGACACTCAACTGACTGAGCCACTCAGGCAGCCCTTATTTTTAATTTTAGAAAGAGAGATCTGGGAAGAGGGGCAGAGGGAGAGGGAGGGAGGAGAGAGAGAGAGAGAGAGAGAGAGAGAGAGAGAGAGAGAGAAACTTAAGTGTACTCCACGCCCAGTGTGGAGCCCAATAGGGGGCTTGATCTCACGATTCTCAGATCATGATGTGAGCCAAAATCAAGAGTTAGACTCAAGCAACTGAGCTACCCTGGTGCCCCTAAAACCATCTCTTGTGATTCTAATATGCAACCATCATTGAGAATCACTGACTTAATTAATCTTGAAATTGTTTTGGTATCTATTTCACTTTACAAACAGGTTTTATAATAAACACATCACTAGTTTAAATGTTTTTGCTGGAATTGTACACTCAAATCAAGAAGTACTACTTTGTTTGGAGAATCAAATAGCTTCCAGAGTCAGTGAATTCATGGAGACCTTCAAAATTAGATAGACTGATGGCCCCTTTCATGCAAAGCCTCCATTTTCCCTCAATTTCAGATATATTTTAACAAAAATAGAGGCTTTAGAAATTCATAGCATTTATTAACTGTGAGCTAAGAGACACTCAGTGGTGTGTACCATAGTGTCCTTACTTTATAAAGGAGGACAGAGAGATGCCCAAAAAGGTATGATTTATACAAGGTCACACAGGTGAGGATTGAAACCTGGTGACTCTGACTCCAATGCTATTTCTCCTGTTAATAAGGAGCCATTTAGGCTAGAAGAAATCAATTAAACCAATAATTTATGGATATAAAATTTGACTTGTAGTTACTTGTTCTTCCTTAAAATTGAGTTGCACAGACAAATGCGGCAGCTATTCTGTAGTCCTTTTCATTTATGTTATGATAGAAATATTCCATTACATTTTTACTGATCCACATCCCTTACTCAGGTAGAATTTACCCTCACTCCTTTGTGCTACATTACACTTGGTACAGATTTCTATTATAGTATCTATAACTTTTCAGTACATGGAATGGTTTTCAAAACTGTCTTTGTCTACCATACTGTCTGCGGCTCCAAAGGTAGAGACCATTTCTAATTTACTTTTGTATCCACAGAGCCCAGAACCATGATATATACATAAAACAGACTTTAAAAATGTATGTTGAACAAAATTAAAAGTCATAGAAATGTTAGCTCTAAAAATAACATAGATTAAAAATTAAACTCTGCATGCCTGGATTTCTAGAACCTTAGACCATACTTCTTTATAGCATTGGATCATCAAGGTCAAGGACACAACAATGCAAAATAAGCAGTGATTCACTCAAAGTGTAGAATAAAACATTTTATGTAGTTCTTTCTGGGCTTCTGTAGGTATGTTTATATGCATTCATGCAAAAAAAAAAAAAGAAGAAGAAGAAGAAGAAGAAAGAGCATACAATAGAGGAGATCAAGCAAGTTACAGAGTATTATTTAAGTGAGATTGAGTTTCCCATTACATAAAATAATATATTAATTATTGTTGGTATTTTTAGAAAAGTATTTTTCTTATATTCAGAATTTATGTCTTTTGTGTATATGTATTTTTTTCATTTATTTCTTTAATGACAAGAGCTTTTAATGTAGAAGCATGTTTGTCATCAGCTAAAACAGTCCAATATATTTGGGGATTGGGGGGGGTTCCTTAATAACATTAAAGTATAAATACCTGTGCTCAACACAATTAGATCCAATGTTAGGCAAGCAGCAGATAGACCAGCCATAAAAAACTAAAGGTAGATCAGGAATAACTGTCATGATGTATCAAAATACAGAGAAAAACCAAATATTTCCTAGACGATAAATGCGAGTGAAATGTGGCCAGGGAATTCACTCATCAGGTGAAAAGCACATCACATGGAAGGAAACAGTGGGAAGAAAAAAAAAATAAGTCACATTTCAGCAGAGAGTCATGGGTTTTAGGTAACCATGGCAACAGCTCAGTGAAATAACAGCTTCTCTTTTTTCTTTATGGAAAAGATTCTGTGGAATGTCATATGGTTTACTTTCTCCCCCCCTCCCCCATAAACCTCTAATGCCCTAATAGAATCTTTGCTCCTGAAAGCTTTTAATAACTGATAGTTTATTGCTATTTATTTAAGTTTAAGAGAACACTATCTAGATTCACCTCCATTAATCTGTTTGTTCTGTTTGTTCTTTCTGTCTCTCTTTTTTCATTTGACTTGGGACACTTGATTTTTCCGCCATCATATGCTACCAATCACCTGTGTTGAAATAGAAAAAGAACAAGTTCCTCATCAGAGGATCTCTGCCACTTATCAGACTCTGCCTCTGCCACTTACTAGATGATGTTGCACAAGTTATTTAGAGTCTTTGACCATTGGCTTTTCTCAACAGAAAACAAAATAGGGTTTTGTTACTTTTGTATCTCAGCTACAAGATCATGGACAAGTTACTTAATTATTATAGGACGTTTTTTTCTTTAAAATTAGAATAATATATCTTGGGGCGCCTGGTTGGCTCAGTCAGTTAAGCATCGGACTTCGACTCAGGTCATGATCTCACAGTTCATCAGCTCAAGCCCTGCTTCGGGTGAGCCACACTTCTCTTTCTCTGCCCCTTGTGGGATTCTCTGTCTCCCTCTCTCTCTCTCTTCCCTTTGGTCACTTGTGACCTCTCTCTCTCAAAAAAAAAAAAAAAAAAAAAAAAAAGAATAATATATCGTAAAGCATTATTGTAGAGGGATTCAGTGGAATCTGTTCATGTAAAATGAGTGGTTTAGTATCTGACATATTCTTTGAGTTCCACGTGTGGTAATTATTATTATATATTTATATGATATATCCATGTTAGTTATTACAACAATGAATATTCAGTAAGTGTTATAGAACCACAGTTAAAAACAATTTGGGGCCTACCCAATGGTCTTGTATTCAATAATAATATAAGAGCTGTCATTAAACACTCTATACCTGAAACTATATACTTAGTGCTTTGCATATGTTAAATTATTTGATCCTTCCTAAAAAGTTGTAATAATCCCCATGTGCAGATGAAAAACCGTAATACTCAGAGAGCTTAAGTAATTTGCACAAGGTCATGTAGCTAATAATAGTCAATATTGGAAAGCATGTCTGACTATAATCTCCATGATCCTAACCATTGTGCTAACAGTTTCTCCTCCCTGCCTCTCCTCCTGTATCAAATATAAAGATGATAATTTGGGATTAAGTTTTTCAAATTATTTCTGGAACCAGGGTAGATTTCCTCCTCGTTACTAATACATCCAGTCATCTGAGCACTTAGTCACTTGACAGTTGGCATTTCAGCAAAAATAGTTCCATTCAAACCTCTCTAATTTAAACGAGTCAGCTGTAGGAGTCTTTGAGGCAGTAGGATCTTTTGAAAATATCCTGAGTTGGTTTATTATTCAAACATGGATGTATATGATTTTGTTTATGTACCTGCCATTATGTCTAATCAACATTATAAAGGAATGCAATATATTATAATCAATGCAAAAGTTAAGTTAGCTTTAGTCAACCACTCCTAAGCCACTTACAGAAAGTAATAAATGTAGTGGATATATAAATTTGGAATCAGGACTGTGGATTAATGTTCTAGCTCTGGCTCTAAATATCATAAGACCTTAGACAAGTTACCCAACAGATCTATTTCTCAATTATGCGTGGATAAAAGGATTGAGGAATTTGTAAAGTGTGAGGAAAACCAGAAGCTGACATTTTCTGGGTAAAAAAACCCTGCTGCTTCCTATTATTATTTTATTCCATTATTAATATAATATATATGAATTATACGTTAATGTTATATATTTTTATTTCCTGTTAGATTTAGTATGATTTCATGTTACAGTTGAGAAAATTAGCAAGTCTAAATAACATGCTCATTGACACATTGCTAGTAAGCAACAGAGCCAGAACTGAAGCCCCTACCTACCTAACTTTGGAGTCCAATTATTTTCCAACATACAACGCTTCAATTCATAAGTGATGTCTTAGTAACCAAAAATTAAAAGCTTCTTGAAGTGTCTCTATTTAACACAGTAGCAGCCATTCCTAGGAGGCATGGCTCCTTCAGTTCTAGCTCACGGTAGTTTAATTTGCCTTTACGTTTCTATAGATTGCAAGCTCACTGGAGCAGGAGACTGACTGTCTTGATTATTTTTAACTGTGGTGCAAACAAGTGACCAGGAAGGCTTTTCACTTCTAAAATATTGCCTGCATCAGGCTCCGCAGGGCTCAGTCTCACAAACCATGAGACTACAGGCCCTAAGCCAAAATCAAGAGTTGGTCACCCAGCTGTCTGAGCCACCCAGGTGCCCCATAAGACAGGATTTTAGATGCTACTTTTGTACTCTCCCACACTTAGACTCAGCTTCCTCATCATTAAAGTAGGGATAAAATCATATAAATCTATGAAGTACATGGTGAAGTTTTAAAAATGTACACAGAGATGCCTTCCTCATGGTGTGGAACATAATAGGGCCAAATACACACTTAATAAAAATGATATATTTAAAAAAATATCTTCTAGGGCAGAGGTCAGTATCAACAGAACGAGGGTAAAAGGGTGTTTAACATGTGTGTAGTTGAAGATTCATTGGTTCATCCATTGATTTGTTTATTCATCCATCAAATTTATTGAGTCTCTATTCTAGGTTGTGTGATTAATAATGATAACGACAACAATAATAAAATTGTCCTCGTGGAGATCACATTTTCTAAAGGAGATGATATTGTTTATTAAGGGAGTGTAAAGTAAATGGAGTCTAAATTTAGCAAATAATCTTACCTACTCAGTGGGCACAGACATCCTGTGGAAGGATGTGCTTGTTATGAACCATCAGTGATGGCAGGGTGGTTTCTCCTTCATGTTTGTTTTGAATTAGGATTGATATCTTGCTATTTAGTTCATTGCTCTCACCAAATCTAAGGCATCAAAGATGAATAATTTATATAGTATTGAGACAAAAAAATAAATGCCTATTAAATTATGATGTGATATTTTTAATCATTTAGAATTTTTATTTTACATTTATACTGAAAGAGCACCTTTTAACTTATTTAGTGAATTATTTTTTATCATAGCTTATTTTTCTGCCTAGATATAAATGAAACTATACACAAAATAATTCAATGAAGGATTCATAAAAATTATTCATATTTAGAGTCAGATTCTTTTCTTTTATTTTTTTACATTTATTTATTTTTGATAGAGACAGAGCACAAGTGGGGGAGGGACAGAGAGAGAGGGAGACACAGAATTAGAAGCAGGCTCCAGGCTCTGAGCTGTCAGCAAAGACCGACGTGGGGCTCAAACTGACAATCACAAACCATGAGATCATGACCTGAGCCGAAGTCAGACACTTAACCAACTGAGCCACCCAGGAGCCCCAAGAGTCAGATTCTTTCAAATTCTTTTGAAGTCAGGGTTGACAGTGTCTTTTTTCTTTTTTTTTTTTTTTTATTTTTGAAGTTTTATTTATGTTGAGAGAGAGAGAGAGAGAAAGCATGAGCAGGGGAGGGACAGAGAGAGGGAGAGAAAGAGAGAGAGAGAGAATCCCAAGCAAGCTCCGCACTGTCAATGCAGAGCCCTATGTGGGGCTCAAACTCACTAACTATGAGATGATGACTGACCTGAGCCAAAATCAGGAATTGGACGCTTAAATGACTGAGCCACCCAGGTGCCTCATGTCTGTTTTTTCTGTAATATTGCCTCAGCCTTGAGGATGAGGTCAGACACCAGACCCATGGCAAGGAGTGAGTGTGCTTAGGCATGAACAAAGTCACAGCATGGAGAAGCCCAAGTAATGCCCAGAGAAGGGTAGCCAATCTGACTTTGGCAGTCAGATCACACAATTTGTAAGCAAATTGAAGAGCAATTCCCATATTCAAGCTATATTCTAGAGGTAGAATTGAAACAATTGGTTAATGATCTCAATGTGAAAGACATAAGAGAATAAAATACAAATGAAAACTCACCAGTTACTCTCCAGGTTAAAAATTATGATTCATGGGCTTCTGGTTTGAGCAGCAGGATGGTTGGTGTGATAAGAAACGGAGAGAGAGGAACAGATTTTTGGATTTTAAATGTTCCATTTGAGATATGTGTGAGATAACACTGAAATAAAAAGTCCAAGATGGATAAACAAAGTTCAGAGTTCAGAGTAGTGGTTTTGAAGCAGAGATAAGAAGTAGGGAGTTCTTATCATGTATTTGCCATGTAAGCCATGAAACTTGTTAGAGCCAAAAGAGAAGACATATAAACAGAGAAAACAAGTGATGGCACAGATGTGACTCAGTACCAGGGCTAGCTTCATGGGCACACAACTGGCAAAGTCACACAATGGATGTTTAACAGATGTTTGTCAAAATAATTTTCTCATCAAATAAATATTTGACAAAATTATATGCAGTAGTTATTAGTATCCCCATTTTATAGATGAGACATAGGAAATTTGACTCATTTTCTTAATTAGATGCAAGACTAGAAGTCTGTTCTAGATTTTAACTTTCACTGCTTACGCTGCCCTGCAACCCTCAGATGGGCTGCTTCCTTCAACAGTTTAATTTTTTTAATGTTTATTTATTTTTGAGAGAGAGAGACACACACACAGTGTGGGCAGTGGAGGGGCAAGAGAGAGAGGGAGACACAGAATCTAAAGCAGGGTCCAGACTCTGAGATGTCAGCACAGAGCCCTATGAGGGGCTCGAAGCCACAAACTGCGAGATCATGACCTGAGCTGAAGTCAGACGCTTAACTGACTGAGCCACGCAGATGCCTGTCAACAGTTTACTTAAAAATATGAACCTCTTGATGATAATCTCTAGCCACAACTCCTTTAACATAAAGGTTTTTGTGTAGATCATCTGTACCCGATTGGAGGAGTACAATAGCCGTCAGGCTTTATGTGATGGAACTCCAGAGGGACCATTACTGCGCAATCCCGGAAACCACGACAAAGCCAGGACCCCAAGGCTCCCCTCCTCTGCTGATGTGGAATTTTGCCTAAGTCTGACACAATATGAATCGGATTCCATGGATAAAGCTGCCAATTTCAGCTTTAGGAATACACTGGAAGGTAACTCCCATTTATCACTCCTTTAAAATTTCTTCTGTTTTTCTGAATCATGTTTAGAATCTCTTATCCAAAACCCTGGTCCCAGATATGTTTAAGAAGGCAGAATTTTCTGAATAAGGAAATTGGCATATTGCCTATGTGGCCAATAATCCTCACAGAGTCTGAGCAGCACACCATAATCCAACACATATAACTCTTCAGCGAGATGTAAGAATACACCCACCATGGCAATAAAGAAAGATGGTTGGCAGCCTCAGGGTGACTAAGGTCAAGTTTCTTCACTAACAGAGTATTGGTGCTAAACGAAATATTGTCAGACCATTTTGTATTTTGGAATTATAGATAAAAGACTGTGGATCTATCATATTTTGCAAGTCTTAGTATTTTATCTACTTTAAAATATTTTGGGAATGAGGCTCGTTGAGGCAAGTCCATTCTCTTACCTCCAATAAGGATAAAACCTATATGTCAGGTTAAGTCGCCATCCCACTACCCCTTAAAATTTTTGTACTTTGTCAGAGATTCCTTCTTAGAGGCTCTTCTAGGTCCTTTTCCTACAAAGTTCTCAGTCTTGCTTGCTCTTTCCTTCAGCACTTTTTCATTCTTCTCTGCTCAATGCTGTTCCAGTCATGAAACCCACTTTTTTCACTTCAATATGCATTATGGAAACAAACTATAAAAAACAAACAAAAACCAACTAACCAGCCAGGAACATTCACTTAAGTCATAGATTTAATAGGAGTTTTGGGAAGACAGGTGGCCAACTTGTAGCAATGTTGACAACTCAACATTAAACAGTCCACCTCTTAAAACACTCTTTGGCACACTACAATGTAAATAAATCTTTCTCTCCTTTCTTTACTTTTAACTTTTTTTAAGTTATTTTTTTGAGAGAGAGAGAGAGAGAGGAGAATAAGTGGGGGAGGGGCACAGAGAGAGAGATGGAGAGGGAGAATCTTAAGCAGGCACCATACTCAGTGTGAAGCCCAACATAGGGTTCGATCTCACAATCCTGAGATCACGAGCTGAGCTGAAATCAAGAGTCGGGTGCTTAACCTACTAAGCCACCCAGGCGTCCCTTGTCTTAACCTTTTTGCCTTATTTTCTTGTCATTGTAATTGTTGTTTTATCCAACTTCTGTTGCTCAACTATACAGAATAATTTTACTGTGTCTTTCATATCCCTGTTTCCTTCTAATCCACAACCTCAGGGCCTTGCTCTCCCCAAGAAGCAATTTAAACAAGAAGTATGTCATCCTAAAGAGGAATTCTGCTTCTAGCCATTAAAATAAAAATTATGTTTATCTTCCGAAAGTAATATTAATGATTAACATTTTCCTTCTAATCACTATTTGCAAGGCACCATGTCAAACATTTTGTATAGCACTATCTCACTTCTTACAACCATGCTCGGAGGAAGATAGCACCATTATTTCTAGTTTAAAGAGAGGAAACGGGACTAGAGATTTTATATGACTTGGCTATAACCACTCATTCATTAAGTGACAGAGCTAAACCTGTTCTGAAAATTGTCAAGTGCCAAGATCCCAGAGTCCTTTCCATTGAATTCTGATGACCCAGAGTGGATTGAGAGTTTCTTGAGGGTGAGCCATAAACATATCAAGCTGTACCTTCAATAATATAAGAAGGCAGTGCATGGTTCCAAGGTGTCTAAGAGACTATATGCTGGGACAAAGGGGTACACACAAGGGACAAAGTTTCACACACAAGTTGGCAGTCACCATTTGGGAGGATTGGGTGTCCCATTGGACTTTGCCAGAGGTTAACAACAGGACTACAATTTTTTTTTCTTTTTTCTTTTTTTAAATTTACATCCAAGTTAGTTAGCATATAGTGCAACAATAATTTCAGGCATAGATTCCTTAATGCCCCTTACCCATTTAGCCCATCCCCCCACAGCCCTTCCAGTAACCCTCTGTTTATTTTCCATATTGAAGAGTCTCTTATGTTTCATCTCCCTCCCTGCTTTTATATTATTTTTGCTTCCCTTCCCTTATATTCATCTGTTCTGTATCTTACAGTCCTCATATGAGTGAAGTCATCTATTTGTCTTTCTCTGACTGACTGATTTTGCTTAGCATAATACCCTCTAATTCCATCCACATTGTTGTAAATGGCAAGATTTCATTCTTTTTGATTGCCGAGTTATACTCCATTGTATATATATTACCACATCTTCTTTAACCATTCATCCATCGATGGACATTTGGACTCTTTCCATACTTTGGCTATTGTTGATAGTATTGCTATAAACACTGGGGTGCTTGTGCCCCTTCGAAACAGCAACCTGTATCCCTTGGATAAATACTTAGTAGTGCAACTGCTGGATCGCAGAGTAGTTCTATTTTTAATTTTTTGAGGAACCTCCATACTGTTTTCCAGAGTGGCTGAACCAGTTTCCATTCCCATCAAGCAGTGCAAAAGAGATCCTCTTTATCCACATCCTTGACAACATCTGTTGTTACCGGAGTTGTTAATGTTAGCCATTCTGACAGGTGTGAGGTGGTATCTCATTGTGGTTTTGATTTGTATTTCCCTGATGATGAAAGGCAACCGATGGAATGGGAGAAGATATTTGCAAATGACATATCAGATAAAGGGTTAGTATCTAAAATCTATAAAGAATTTATCAAACTCAACACCCAAAAAACAAATAATCTACTGAAGAAATGGGCAAAAGACATGAATAGACACTTCTCCAAAGAAGACATCCAGATGGCCAACCAACCCATGAAAAAATGCTCAACATCGCTTATCATCAGGGAAATACAAATCAAAACTACAAATTCTGTCTTAATGACACTGCATAGTCAGGCTGCATACTTAAGGGAACAGAGGTACTTTATACATTTTTCAGGCAGATTTCCTAGCAGTGAGAAAGCATGGAACTTTGTCACTAAGGAACAATGGGCTGGTCCCAGAAATAAGGTAGGGGAGTGAAACTTTTCTGGGTCTCAAGTCTGAAAAAGAAAGTGGCTTGAGCTGTGTCAACTCAGTGGCTTCTAAATGAGTTTCTAATGCACAGAGGTAAGTGCAGAACATCAGGTTTACACAAAGAATTTGCTGCTATTAATAAATTATGGTTGTGAATTATTTTATTTTTTGCAGTATTTTATTCTCTTTCACATCTAGTCTAGTATGCTTTCTTGAGGAGGAGAAAAAAAGCATATCATAGCACGTTATCTGGCACATAATAGGTGTTTGATAAGTTGATAACTGAGTACAAAAATAAAACCTAAGGCACTTCAAATTGCATAACCTACCACTTAGTTATTTATCCACATTGTATGTTGCCAACATACCAGTGGGAAAATCTTAGAAAATGTTGATCTGAGCTATCAGCAAAGATGTTCCCTGATCCCTCATCAAGGGCACATTTTTTTTTTTACTCTTTTCTTTAAACTTTTATTCAGAAATAATTTTAAGCCTACAGAAAAAAAATTACAGCAATAAAACAGTACAAAAGACACACATATACTTATATGCACTTACTGTTTACATTATATCTTGTTTTCTTTCTCTCTCTCCCAATCTCAACCACTTGAAGGTGAGTTGTATAAATTAGAACACTTTACCCCTGGATTTGTCGGTGTATTTTTCCATAGAGTAGGAATATCCTCTTACATAGCCACAGACCAGTTATTAACTTTAGTAAATTCTATATTTATATAATGCTTTATTCTAATCTAATGTTTCCAATTTTTTTTTCAATAGGCCTAATAATATCCTTTACAGAATTTTTTTTTTCTCTGTAACAAGATCCAGTGTAGGGGCAGTTAACATTTAGGTTGTCATGTCTCCTTAGCCTTCACTTTGAAATATTTTCTACAGATTTTTTTAATAAGATTGACATTTGGGGGGAATGCAGTCCCTTCCTCCATTTTTAAATAAAATTTCCTTGTTTTGAGTTTGTCTTATATTTCCTCATGATTGGATCCAGGAAATACATTATTATCCAGAATTCTACAAAGGTGACTTTGCGTCTTTCTAAGAGGGTGTCACATCTGGAGGCACAGGGCAACCATCTGTCTCACAATGGTGATATTAATTTGATCATCTGCTCCAGGTGTGGTCCAATTTCTCCACTCTATAATTACTAATTTTTCTCTTTCAATACAATAAATTGACTACATGGGGACATTTTTAATGTAATGCAAATATTCTGCTTTCTCCTGAAGTTACCCTCCATTGATGGTTACAAAATGATGACTTTCCAACTTCAGCACTCCCTTTACATTTATTAGTCAGCACTTAGGATTCTACTGTTAGCAAGAGCCCGCCTTTTTTCCTCCCTTCTTCCCTTCCTTCTTTCCTTCCTCCTTCCTTTTCCTTCCTAACTATCAACTGTATACTGATATCAATATATCTATGGTATGAAGTAAAGACTTTCAATTTGTTTTCAATAATATATAATTAATTAAGGTGCATAATTATCTCTATGCTCAAATGGTCCCAGATTTCACCCATGGGCACGCCTTAAGCTGGCTCTTATGCCTCTGTTTCACATCCCCACTATTGTTTTTGGCATTTTCTTTCTTTCTGGTATAGAAATGTATTCTAGAATCATCTTGTACCATACTCCCTCAGGCTTAGAATCAGTCATATTTCTTTAGAAACAATGGTTACTTTCAGTGGGCAAGGATATAAGAAACAAAGATCTGGGAGTAAGTTTTGCTCACTGGACACATTTTGAAACCAGGATAGGGAAGGATGTGGGATGTCTGGGCTTGCAAGGAGTGCTCAAGTGAGTATAGCCGTGAGGAGAGCAGGACTGGAGCTCAAGTGAGTATGGCTGTGAGGAGAACAGGACTGGAGAAGCAGGAGCAAAGACAACTACTGCATTCTGCTCTGTCAGTAAACACAGGTGGAATGGAATTGTTGGTTTTTACTGAACCCCATGGTTATTGCTGCCCTTTGATTATTATTAGCTTTTTGAGGTGTGTGTAATTTCCATCCCATTGAACAAATTCTTGCAGCCAGTCCTGGGATGGAGGAACTGTTGTGTTTTTAACTACTGAAGTAGTTTATGTTACCTCAGCTTTCTTCCTAGATATAAGTGCTGAAATAAATATTGAAAATGTACCACTTGTGAATTGTGTAAAAGAGATTCATGTTCCTAGAAAAAGAAAAGACAAATAAGTCTGCATTATAAAAGGCAGTCTTCAGATTTGGCTAAAAAGTTCGTCCCCATGCTATATGGACTATTAGATTCAAAGAAGGATCTTCTCATGTCCAAATATCTGCCCATTGTGTCTTGTACTTCAAGGTCCATAATACTGCTAATGCAAAACTGGCAGTGGTATGTGTGTTGGGGGCTAAAGGAGAACCAACCGTTTAGCAAAGTGGTTAAAAGCAATCAAACTGACTGGAATTTGATCCAAACCCCACCACTTCCTAGACATACTATTTTGAATAAATTATTTTACTTCTGGGCTTTAGTTTCATCATCTTTAAAATGTAGCTATGAATAATCATGTATGGGGTTTGTGTAAGGATAATGATAAAATACATGTAAGAAACTTATGATATTTCTTCAAAAAACGGCAGCAATAATTAATTATGTTAAACTTGGATTAGTTGTTGACAACTCAGTTATCACTGATTAGTTTTTCTGACAATCAGCTTAGAAACTAAGTATAGACTGACTCCTGAGAAAATAGGTCATGATGGGCTAGATGTAGTAGAAAAATAAAGAGGGAGAAAGGTGGGAAAATATTGTTGATATAGACCCAGAGATAGCATTTCTTGAGATAAATAGCTTTTCAGGGGATTCCCAAAAACAAGGGGACAAGGGAAAGGACAGCTCCTGTTACCCAAAAGAGAGGAAGGCGCAAGAACAAGAAACAATTCTAACTTAAAGTTGTGTTCACAACCCTAAGCACAACTTAGGATCATGGAAATGTACAGATGAAAGATAACTCTCTGTGTATTCACTCCAACATCCCATACTGTGCTGAGATGCCACTATGACAATATCCTTATGTGGCTATTCAAAGACAGGGACTAACCTACCACATGTGGGAGAAAAAAAGTTCCAGGTTGATGGAAAAAACCTAGTTTTATTCCATTTAAAGAGCCCTCTATGGTCCTGGTACTATAGTAAATTATGAACATACAAAGACATGCAAAGATGACAATTACATAGTTTCTGACCTCAAGGAGCTTACTATCTAATGAGGAAACGCCATATGAATACATGGGGAAAACACAATATGATAGTATGCACTGAGGTAGGAACCAAAGATAAATGAGAAATATTTCCTTAGAAGACAAAAAAAAAAAAACCCTAGATCTTGAAATATCAATAATTATTCACCAAGAAGAGAAGAGAAAAGGCATTTCCAGCAGAGGGAACAACATGTGCAGTGGAACAGAGGTGTGAAAGTGTGAAATTAGTTACCAAAAAAAATAAGAAGTTGTATATGGCTAAAATATTAACTTTGAAATGGGAAATAAGAAGTATAAAGGGTTTAGAATACATCATGTATACCTTTGTTTCTCAATCTTCTCTGGAGGAAAAAAACTTATACACCTCTAAAAATATGCCCACAGATCCCTAGGGAAATTAAGAAACTAAAGTTTGTTCCAAGTAAATGTCTCTTATAGCTTCCCTGTAAAAGACATATATTTGAAAACCCAAAGTTTAAAACTCATGATATAATGTTCCTATCTTTAAGAATACATCTACATACCTTGTTTTGTGAAACATTGCTATAGACAATGTGGTCAGGAGAGGCCAGCAGGAAGTTAACATGATCTTCTCTATATGTCAGCAAGGTATGAAGCCAGCAGCCTTAGCAGAATGCTGTTGGGGGGATGATGGATGGTGATGGCTTGTTTTCAGGTATGGAGACTGAGATGGAGATGAGTTGGTTAGAGTAGAGCAACTTTTTTATACTCTAGAGTATAGAGTATCAGGAGCTCTTGGTAACCAAATGTGAGACAGACAGGTGCACAACACATTGAGGACGGTTCTAAAACATCTCCCACTGATTTCTCATAATTAGTCCTTGTTTTGGCTTCTCAATCTATACACCATTAAAAAATCTAGTTTATCTTCTTATGATGGCTCTTCTAAAATAAATGCTATTTAAATGATTATCCAGAACTTTCCTTTCCAGCAGCCTTTCAACCCTTTCTGTTTTTTTGTGACTGCCAGACACATCCCTGGGAAGTATATCACCTCTTCATTTGCTGGGACTTCAGCAGTTCAAGAAAGTAAAAAATAAGCTCTGGGCTTTAATAAAAGAAAATGGAAGTTTTGAAATTTTGAATGATGTTTTATAACTGCATATTTGAAGAGAAAGACCAGCAGCCAGTCACACTGAAGTCTCAGAGAATTACCTAGTTTTCAGTCTCTGCTTGAGAAATGGACTTTATTAGGACATCCGGAAATGATTACACAGACTCAACAACTAAATTCCATTGAGACTAACTGTGTAAATCTTAATGCCAAAGAGATCATTTCAGTGGAGTGGGACATTCTAGTGATAGGAAGGCTCCAGGCCTCTTGGGCACGTCTTTACCCATTCTGGGGGATCAGAAAGCTGAAGAGCTTGGTATAGATTGGTTCTCACTGACTTCGAACAAAGGTGAAAGGTTTTAAGGAACTAAGACCAAGAAAACCAAGACCAAGCCTGGATTATTTAATTCCCCAGAATTACCACCTTGGCAACCTTGTTGGTATTCTGATTAGGCAATATTCCTGATCATAATAATACCATTAAAAAATCTCTGTGTGCCAGACAATCTCATTTCTCACATGTTAGATGATTTAATCCTCACAACAGCCCTCTGATGTTTATTATTCACTGATTAAAGCATTATTTTAAGTAGTTATTCCAGTGAGTTTAGGAATCAATGTGTCTCCTTCCAGTTGAATGAACTGATTCAACTCATTTGGCTCAAAGGATAGACTCTTTTCTCCTCACCTCAAGTTTGCAAGGAAAATAGGACCATTCTAATAAATGTAGGAAATTCAGACAAGTATCCTGTGTATAACTTTCCAAGTGGGTTTGCTTTGAATGTGCTTCTTTAACCAGGATATAACATTACCTTTTAAAAAGCCTGAAATAAAATAAGGGACTGCTATATACATGTGTTTTAAGAGATCCAAGGCAGAAGTCATGCTCAGGGAAGAGTTAATACTTGTGTACTAGGTTCACAAAAAACAAGTCAAGCATAATCCCTATATATGAAATGCCTGTTAAATTCTTTATCAGTGCCTTGTTTTCCAAAGCATTTTATCTGGCCATTAGAAACTCTCTAACCAGGATGCAGTGATCACTTATTAGAAGCTGACTTTTTGAATATTTGGGGGCATTTTAAATTTTGTGGACATAGATTTCTTTAGGCTCAATGACATTGTTCAGACATTTGGATAGTAGAAACTCACAGTTTTATTTTATTTTATTTTTTTCAGGAAACAAAACCTTAAAAACAGAATAGTTTAGAGTTTGTGGATATTATTGCTTGATGCTCAGTAAACTTTTAGCAACAACTGTGATAATCTCAGAGATCTCTCTGTAAAAAAAAAAAAAAAAGAAAAGAAATAAAAGAAAAGAAAAGAAAAGAAAAGAAAAGAAAAGAAAAAATTAGCATGTTGGGCCCTATATATTTATATAGTTTTGAATGATTCTTCTGTTTCTACTCCCTCCAACTAGTTGTACTGGAATGCAAATTGTCCTTGTCAAATGTGAATATTGAGAAGGTAAAGTAATTTATTTAAGGCATGTGTCATCTTTGCTATGAATTAAGAGGTGCTGGTATTATGTACTGGCAAACGCCATTGGAAAGCTACAATGGAGAAAGAGAGAGAAGAATTTCCCAGATTGGGGCAGGGCCCTATAAAGTAGATTGAGACACTGATTTTGAAAGAATATGGCAATACGTTTTAGTATCAGTTTTAACATTACTAGCATCTTCTTCCTTGTTTTAAAAGTGTATTTAATAATTACCTATTTAGGCTACTGTGAGAATGTACACACATCTAGCTTCTACTATATACACAGGAAATGTTTCCTTTTCCCTACTCCCATATTTGTAATCTTAAATAGTTATCCCAACTTCCCTTATAATTTAGCAGGGTTATTAGTCTTCATTAAATGTATTTATTCATAATAGAGAGATTTTATTTATTTTTTCATCATTTGGATTCACTGCTGGAGAAAATGGCTGTTTGCTAAAGGATAATCTTATTTTCCATTTAAGGTCCCAGAAGATCTTTAAGGAGCAAAATAATAATTCACCTGTTCTAGGTGTATTCTATTTTTATACCTTTATTTATCTAACAAATGTGAGTTGAGAAACTTCAACATACCAAAGACAAAGTAACTATGTCTCATGTAGGACTGCTTTGTTATCTAAAATATTTTGGCTGCAGTATCTATTTACAACCCATACAAAATATGGAGAATTCCAATAAGATTTTGTTAATGTGGGTTATATTTATTTCTACTTACCATTTTTAAAACTAAGACTAAGAAAAATTTGAAAACATTTATTTATTCATTAAAATAACAAAATTTTTTACTCATTACATTCATATAAGTAACATAATTAAATATATTTTATAAAAATAGAAAGTAACATGGCATTGCTTTATATTTTTGTGAAAAAAGGACATCTGGATTATATGTCTATTTCTATACTCAACAGTAGTATCACATGGAGTTTAGTTGTAAAATGAAGAAAACTCAGCCTCACACAGATATAAAATTAGAATAAGGAGAAGTATTTTTAAAAACATTTTCTGATAATTGCAGATCTATTTTTGTATACTAAAACTCAACAAGTGGTAATTTCTTAAAAGCTGAGTTGCGCTGTCAAATCGGAAACCATATAAATGAAGTTTTTGTACTTGTTACGTTACATTCTACTCAAATCTCTCTTACATCGTGAGTGGATTTTTCACCCTATTTATTTTGTAATATCAATCATAGGTCATTTTCAAAATATTGGTTCGCTGAGACCTGTAGATCTGTCAAATTTTGAAATATCTCATTACATAATATCAAAAAAATCACATTCATTAGTACCACCAATAATCTCATCAGAAATGTCTTCAAGTATTCAGAAGCTCTTGAGCTTATAGTGATGGAATCAAAATTTTCAAAATTCTATTTTTGCTTGAAAGCTCAAATTGTATCATTGGCAAAAAATATCAGCAGTTGTTTTCTTTTAAGTGACATACTTATTTAGTTCAATATCAAGAAAATGTCTGCCAAATGCTTAAGTCTGAATAACCATAGTTTGTTTCACAATTGTACATTCCAGTAGAAATGGATTCCCTAAAAAGCATGGTTATTTCAGTTCTCAACACAAACAATGGCACAAGTGCTTCTCCTCTTAGATAATTATCATACTTCAGACTGTAGCAGAAGTATGACGTATGTATGTCCCATTCTGGCTTCTCTAGTTTACCAAAGACATAGCAGAACTTTGGTGTCTGATTGGGAGGTACACTCCCAATCCTGCTTCTGTTATCTGGTCCAACACTAGTCACTCCACTCTGAGTGGGTATGTTAGAAGAAATCTTTGTGCAAAAACAATGGATTTTTAGATGGCCAAAAATACAGAAGAATGACAGTCAATAAACAAAAAATAGACTTCCACTTATGGGAAAGTGGAGTAGATATACATTTCTCTATTCCTCTCTAAGTACAACTTAAATCTCTGTATATGTATATAAAACAGAATAATATGAATGGTGAAGATAAGGCAGACTAGCTAGAGACCCTGGGACCTCTTGACCATGTTAGTGAGTCCCTTGTGCTTTCTTTTCACCTCATATATCCAAGATCTATTGCTGAAGAAGCCTGAAAATAGCAAGAGGTTTAGACAAAGACAAAAACAAACTAAAAAGCAACAAAAACTTGCTCTTTGTAGCCAAAAGTCAAGGAATAGGGCAGAAAACTTTTAGGCAATAATCAGTATACTCCATTTAAACAGCAAGAAAGAAAATTTAACAAAATGAAATAGAAAGAGAGAGAGGGAGAGGGAGAGAGAGGAAGAGAGAGAGAGAGAGAGAAGAAAGAAAGTCTGGTTGGGGCGACAGACCTCCATCATTATCAGATTAGTATTGTGTTCCAATCCCCTGGCTGCATGGTGTCAGAGAAGTCTGAGTAAGAAGAATAAATCCCACTTGATAATGGTGACAAATTATTTTAATGTACTGCTGAATTTGATTTGTTAGTATATTCTTTCAATGTACTGTTGAATTTGATTTTTTCGTATCTTGTTGAGAATTTTTTCATTCAGTTTCATCAGGGATATTGACCTGTAATTCTTGTTTTTAGTGGGGTCTTTGGCTTTGGAATCAAGGTAATGCTGGTTTCATAGAATGGGTTTGAAAGCTTTCCTACCATTTCTATTTTTTTGGAAAAGTTTGAGGAGAATAAGTATTAACTCTTTCTTAGAAGTCTGGTAGAATTTCCCTGGGAAGCCATCTGGCCCAGAACTCTTATCTGTTAGGAGATTTTTAATAACAGATTCAATGTCTTTGCTGGTTGTGGGCCTGTTCAAATTTTCTATTTCTTCCTATTTGAGTTTTGGTAGTGTGTGGGTGTCTAGGAATTTGTCCATTTCTTCCAGATTGTCCGGTTTGTTGGCATATAATTTTTCATAGTATTTTCTTATAATTGTTTGTATTTCTGTGGTGTTGGTGGGAATGCAAACTGATGCAACCACTCTGGAAAAACATTATGGAGGTTCCTCAAAAATTAAAAATAGAACTACCCTATGACCCAGCATTGCACTACTAGAAATTTATCCAGAGGATACAAAAATTCTAATTTGAAGGGGTACATGCACCCCAATGTTTATAGCAGCACTATCAATAGCCAAAGTATGGAAAGAACCCAAATGTCCATTGACTGACTAATGGATAAAGAAGATGTGTGTGTGTGTGTATGTATATATATGCATATATATACATATATATATACATGTATACATATACACGTATACATATATACATATGTGTATATGTATACATATGCACGTATACATGTATATATATACATAATATATATATATAATGGAATACTACTCAGTGATGAAAAAGAAATCTCGCCATTTGCAATAATGTGGATGTAATAGAGTGTATTATGCTAAGTGAAATAAGTCAGTTGGAGAAAGACAGATATCATATGATTTCATTCATATGTGGAATTTGAGAAAGTTAACAGATGATAATAGGGGAAGGGAAGGAAAAATAAGTTAAAAACAGAGAGGGTAGCAAACCATAAGAGACTATTAAATACAGAGAACAAACTGAGGGTTGCTGGATGGGAGGTGGGTGGGGGGATGGACTAAATGGGTGATGGGCATTAAACAGGGAACTTGTTGGGAGGAGAACTGGGTGTCATATGTAAGAGATGAATCACTGGGTTCTACTCCTAAAGCCAAGACTACACTGTATGTTAACTAACTTGAATTTAAATTAAAAAAAAAAAAAAAAAGAGAGAGATTTCCATCCCAACCACGAAGTGAGGAACCACTCCCCCTATCTTACATGAAGGTGATGCAGAGAATCTGCACTTCCATACCCACCTGGCAGTAATCTCTGTTGGACTGGTGTCAAAGGAGACCTATGGTGAGGCAGGGCCTCCACTACTACCCAGTGACATTGAGGCCATTTAATCTGTGTTATGAATGGAGGCCAGGTGGGGAGCAGTAATGAGGCATTCCTACTTTTCAAAGCCAGAAAGTATAGAGGCTTCATGGAAAGCAGGTCAAATGGATAACCTGGACTTCTATCCCCACCTAGCAGTTACGAGGTAATATTTGTTTCCCTTTCCCTTGTTGGAGTTGAAGCAAAGAAAGCCAGTTAAAACAGAAGATTTAATAAGATAAGAGTCTCAAAACATAATACCCAAAATGTTTAGGTTTCAAACACAAATCACTCATCACACCAAGAAACTTTCATGCTTGAATGAGAAAAGACCATTAGTAGATAGTTAACACTGAGATGACAGAGAAGAACATCATATAATGATAAATGAGTCATTCTACCAAGAAGACATAGCAATCCTAAATATGTATGCACCAAACAATGGAGCTCCAAAATGTATGAAGCAAAAGTTGATAAAACTGAAAGGAAAAACATACAAATCCACAATTATATAGTTGGAGAATTTAATACCCCTTTCGTAAAAATTGATAAGGCTTGACAGAATACCTACAAGGATATAGAAGATCTCACATCATCATTAACCAAAAAGATCCAATTGACATTTATAGGACACTTCACACAACAACAAAAGAATAAACATTCTTTTTGAGTGCCCAGAAAATATATACTAAGATGAACCACATCCTAGACCATAAAACAGACCTTGATAGATTTAAAAGAATTGAAATCATACAGATTCTGTTCTTTTACGAAAATAGAATCAAACTAGAAATCAATCAATAACATAAAGCTGACAGGAAAATATCATTTAAAAAAAGGGAAAGAAAGAAAACCACAGCCCAACATCCCTCATGTGAGGCTAGTTTAATATGTAAGTGTCTTATATCTGGACTTTTACAAGGACAATATCTTGGCTATTGGGTTTTCAAGGTGATACCATTGGGGGAAATTGAATAAAGGGCACATGAAATTTCTCATTATTTTTTAACATTTTTATGTGAATCTACAGCTATCTCAAAATTAGAACTTAAAAAAATAAAAAAATAATTGTAACTTTAATTTCTGAACAAACAAAACCAAGATACAAACAAAAATGTTTACTTTTAAGTAGATGGATGAGGTAAAAGACCCTACTATTAACGGTCTTTGGTCAAGCATTTGACAATACTTTTGCACATTGGCTTTACTCATAAATCAAGAACCAAAATTTGTAGCACCATCCAAGATAATATTATAGTTATTGATACATGGGAAACAGCCTTAGGGCAAGCATAATATAAATTTTATTCTAAATGTTGCATTCAGCAAATAGCTATTATCATTTATTTCCTGCCAGCTTGAGATAAATAGAATTATTGCCCAAGAGAATAAAGTAATTACCCAATAACTAGTATACAATTCACCTGAACCTATGGATTGTTCACAGAAATTTCCTTAAATATACATCATAGTTCTAGTAGGCCAAGAACTGCTACATCTCTAAAGCATCTTTATTAATCTTAAGAACCACCCTTATTAGAAATCCTTGCCTTGTTTTCATTTATACAAACATCATTAACATTTGCTTTTTATTTTATAATCATATTTTATGAAGGAATGAATTTCCATATAAATTCATATTAGCTACTGTTTATGTTTTAGTAAAGTAAGAACAGAAATATTTTATGAGGCAACGACCAAGTAAATGACTAGCCTAGGTCACTGGTTAAGAAAGAGTCTTGCTCCTATTTTTAAATCTTCCATTTGTCAAATTCCTGGTCTGAAGAAAAATGTAAATTGTTACATGTCATAAGTTTTGGGAATTTTATATAAGTAGTCTAAACAATCTATGAAATAAGTAATCAATTTTTCCTTTAAAGAAATCTGTATAGGGGCGCCTGGGTGGCGCAGTCGGTTGAGCGTCCGACTTCAGCCAGGTCACGATCTCGCGGTCCGGGAGTTCGAGCCCTGCGTTGGGCTCTGGGCTGATGGCTCGGAGCCTGGAGCCTGTTTCTGATTCTGTGTCTCCCTCTCTCTCTGCCCCTCCCCCATTCATGCTCTGTCTCTCTCTGTCCCAAAAATAAATAAACGTTGAAAAAAAAAATTAAAAAAAAAAAAAAGAAATCTGTATAGAGTAGAATAAAAAGTTGATCATTAGACAAAATTATTTAGGAAATATAGATGGTACATACCCTTTTTACACATCTTAGAATAAGAAATCTGAGAAATTCTACAATATAGAAAGCTTTTTTGATTTGTTTAACTAGAAAAATTTCCAACATATTTGACCATAGAATGCATTCACTCCTATCATCTTGTGTCTTTTATTTCTACAAATACTGTTTTAAAATCTTTTGGTTTATAAATTTCAAACACTTATTTGGAAAAATCTGATCTAAAATTAAAATGTTACATCTACAAATAACAAGGGTTAACTCTAGTCTCTATCTTTTTCAAGCCAGTCAATTTCATGCCAGAGACTATGAATAATTATATTTTTCTTCTTTGTTATTAAGTTTAAGAGGATCACAGTGATTATTTATACTCAAACTATTCAAAAAAATACAATAGGAGGGAAAACTTCCAAAATTAATTCTATGAGACCAGCATTATCCTGATATCAAAACCAGATGAAGAATCCACTAAGAAAGAAAACTACAGGCTATTCTTGATGGGCATGGATGAAAAAAATTCTCAATAAAATACTAGCAAACTGAATCCAACAGGACATTAAAAGAATCATTCACCACGATCAAGTGGGAATAATTGTGGGGATGCAAGTGTGATTCAATATTCACAAATCAATCAAACCTATACACCAGATTAAAAAAAGAAAGAATAAGAATCATATTACCATTTGAATAGATACAGAAAAAAGCATGTGACAAAGTACAACATCCATTCATAAAAACTCTCAACAAAATAGGTTTATAGGGAACATACCTCAATATAATAAAGGCCATCTATGAAAAACCCACAGCTAATATCATCCTCACTGGGAACAAACTGAGAGTTTTTCATCTATGGTCGGGAACAAGACAGGGATGTCCTCTCTCACCACTTCTGTTCAACATAGTACTGGAAGTCCTAGTCACAGCCACACATCAGACAACAAAAAGACATAAAAGGCATACAAATCGACAAGGAAGTAGTAAAACTTTCACCGTTTGCAGATGACATGATACTCTATACATAAAACCCTAAAGACTCCACCAAAAACCTGCTAGAATTGATACACAAATTCAGTAAAGCCACAGGATACAAAATCAACATACAGAAATCTGTTGCATTTCTTTTTTTTCTAATCTTCTTAATGTTTGTTTATTTTTGAGAGAGACAGAGACAGACTGTGAGTGGGGGAGGGGCAGAGAGAGAGGGAGACACGGGATCCCAAGCAGACTCTAGGCTCTGAACTGTCAGCACAGAGCCCGGTGCAGGGTTCAAACTCACAAACTGTGAGACCATGACCTGAGTCCAAGTCAGAAGCTTAACCAACTGATCCACCCAGGCACCCCTGTTGCAGTTCTATACACCAATAATGAAGCTTCAGAGAGAGAAATTAAGAGGTGCCCGAATGGCTCAGTTGGTTAAGCCTCTGACTTCTGCTCAGGTAATGATCTCAAGGCTCCTGAGCTAGAGCCCCACATTGGGCTCTCTGCTGTCAGCAAAGAGCCCTCTTTGGATCCTCTGTTTCCCCCTCTCTCTGCCCTTCCCCCCACTCATTCTCTCTCTCTCTCTCTCTCTCTCTCTCTCTCATTCTTTCTCTCTCTCTCTCTCTCAAAAAAAACTTAAAAACAAAAGAAAGACAAATTAAAGAATCAATCCCATTTACAACTGCACCAAAAAACCGTAAGATACCTAGGAATAAACCTAATCAAAGAAGCAAAAGACCTATGGTCTGAAAACTATTAAGCACTGATGATAGAAATTTCAGGACAACACAAAGAAATGGGAAGACATTCCACATTCATAGGTTGGAAGAACAAATATTCTTAAAAAGTCTATACTTCCCCCAGACTTCAAGCTGTATTACAAAACTGGAATCATCAAGACAGTATGGTACTAGCACAAAAATAGACACTCAGATCAATGGAAGAGAATAGACAACCCATAAATGGACCCACAAACATATGGCCAACTAATCTTTGACAAAGCAGGAAAGGATATCCAATGGAATAAAGACAGTCTCTTCAGCAAATGGTGCTGGGAAAACTGGACAGTGACATGCAGAAAAATGAACCTGGACCACTTTCTTACACCATACACAAAAATAAACTCAAAATGGATGAAATACCTAAATGTAATACAGGAAGTCATCAAAATCCTCGAGGAGAAAGCAAGCAAAACCTCTTTGACCTTGGCTACAGCAACTGCTTACTCAACACATCTCTGGAGGCAAGGGAAACAAAAGCAAAAATGAACTATTGGTACCTCATCAAAATAAAAAGCTGCTGCAGAGCAAAGGAAATAATCAGAAAAAACTAAAAGGCAACTGATGGAATGGCAAAGGATATTTGGAAATGATGTATCAGATAAAGTGTTCGTATCCAAAATCTATAAAGAACTTATCAAACTCAACACCCAAAAAATAAATAATCCAGGAAGAAATGGGCAAAAGGCATGAATAGACACTTTTCCAAAGAAGACATCCAGATGGCCAACCAAACCATGAAAAAATGCTCAATATCACTCATCATCCAGGAAATACAAATCAAAATCATAATGAGATACCACCTCACACCTGTCAGAATGGCTAACATTAACAACTCAGGCAACAACAGATGTTGGCAAGGATGTGGAGAAAGAGGATCTCTTTTGCACTGCTGGTGAGAATGCAAATTGGTGCAGCCACTCTGGAAAACAGTATGGAAGTTCCTTAAAAAATTAAAAATAGAACTACCCTACAATCCAGCAAGTGCACTACTAGGTATTTATTCCAGGGATACAGGTATGCTGTTTCAAAGGGACACATGCACCCCCATGTTTATAGCAGCATTATCAACAATAGCCAAAGTATGGAAAGAGCCCAAATGTCCATCGATGGATGAGTGGATAAAGAAGATGTGATATATGTATACAGTGGAGTATACTTGGCAATCAAAAAGAATGAAATCTTGCCATTTGCAACTACGTGGATAGACTAGAGGGTATTATGCTAAGCAAAATTAGAGAAAGACAAATATATGACTTCACTCATATGAGGACTGTAAGATACAAAACAGATGAACATTAGGGAAGGGAAGCAAAAATAATACAAAAACAGGGAGGGAGATGAAACATAAGAGACTCTTAAATATGGAGAACAAACAGAGGGTTTGGGAGGGGGTTGTGGGAGGGGGTATGGGCTAAATGGGTAAGGGACATTAAGGAATCTATCCCTGAAATCATTGTTGCACTAATGCTAACTAACTTGGATGTAAAGTAAAAAAATAAATAAAATAAAAATAAATAAATAAAACATTTTAAAAAAAGTCTATACTTCCCAAAGCAATCTACACATTTAATGTAATCCTTATCAAAATACCAGCAGCATTTTTCACAGAACTACAATAAACAATTGCAAATTTGTATAAAACCACAAAAGATCCCGAACAGCCAAAACAACCTTGAAAAAGAAAAGCAAAGTTGGAGGCATCAAAATTCCAGACTTCAAGTTATTTACAAAATTGTCGTAATCTAGATATTTTGGTACTGGCATAGAAATAGATACATAGATCAGTGGAACAGAAAAGAAATCCCGTAAGTGGACCCACAACTGTATGGTCAAGTAATCTTCAACAAAGCAGGAAAGAATATCCAATGGTCAAAACAGTCTCTTCAACAAATGGTGTTGGGAAAACTGTATAGCAACATGCAAAAGAATGAAACTGGACCACTCTCTCATACCATACACAAAAACAAATTCAAAATAGATGCAAGACCTAAATGTGAGACAGAAAACCATCAAAAGAATACAGGCAATAACCTCTTTGACATTGATCATAGCAACCTCTTAACTAGATGTCTCCTGAGGCAAGGGAAACAAAAGCAATAATAAACTATTGGATTTCATTATAATAGCAAGCTTTTGCACAGCGAAGGAAACAATCAGTAACACTAAAAGGCAGCCTCTGGAATGGGTGAAGATATTTCCAAATGGTATATCTGAAAAATATTGGTTAGTATCCAAAATATATAGTTTATAAGAGTCAAAACCCAAAAATGAATAATCCAATTAAAAATAGGCAGAAGACATGAACATACATTTTTCCAAAGAAGACATCCAGATGACCAACAGACATGAAAAAGATGCTCAACATCAAGAATCATCAAAGAAATGCAAATTAAAACTACAACAAGATATTACCTCACACCTGTCAGAATGGCCAAAATCAACACAAGAAAAAAACGTGTTGGTGAGGGGAAGGGGAACCGTTTTGCGATGTTGGTGGGAATTCAAACTGGTGCAGCCACTATAGAAAACAGCATAGAGGTTTCTCAAAAAGTTAAAAATAGAAATACTCTACAGTTCAAAAATTACACTATTAGGTATTTACCCAAAGAATACAAAAATACTAATTAAAAGGGATACATTCACCCCAATAGCAGCATCATCTACAATAGCCAAACTACGGAAACAGCCCAAGCATACATCACCTAATAAACGAATAAAGATGGGGTGTGTATAAATATATATATATATATATATATATATACACACATATTATATATATATAGTGGAATATACATATATACACATATTATACATACATATATACATATACATATATATGTATACATATATACGTATACATATATACATATACATATATACATATATATACATATAATGCATGTATACATGTATTACATATACATACATATTACTCAGCCATAAAAAAGAATAAAATCTTGCCATTTGCAATGACATGAATCAGCTAGAGAGTGTTATGCTAAGCAAAGTAAGTCAGTCAGAGAAAGACAAATACCATATGATCTCACTCATATGTGGAATTTAAGAAACAAAAAGTGAGCATGGTGGGGATGGAGAGAGAGAGAGGCAGACCAAGAAAACAGACTCTTAAATATAGAGAACAAACTGATAGTTATATGAGGGCAGGTGGTTGGGGGGATGGGTAGAACAGATGATGGGAATTAAGGAGCACATTTGTCGTGATGAGCACCTAGTGTTGTATGGAAATGTTGAATCACTAAGTTGTACACCTGAAGCTAATATTACACTGTATGTTGACTAACTGGAATTTAAATAAAAAATTAAAAATAAAGAAAAAAAACAAAGTGATTATTTATTGTTTTAGTTAGTTATAGATTTCAGTAGAAATTTATAGTAGAGTTTTAGCCGGATCCAAGGAAAAACATGTGAAATAGAAGCTTGTTTACAGTGCCAAGTATGTGTGAAATAAAAACTATCAAGGTCTAAAAAAATTCATTAAGGTTACTGTTCATACAACTCTGGTGACACAATCCAATTTTTATTGTATTGTGCTCTAGAGGATGAAATTATAAAATATAATATAAATTGTACTCCCTAGGGTTGTACATTTTTATTATGCTATAAATATATCCTCTCTTAAAAATTAAAATTAAGAAAAAACTAATAGTTAACATTTATTTAGAGGTTACTAAATGTTAGGTACTTTAGTAAACAATTTTTCTACCTTTTATCAACCTTGTCTTAAGAGGTAAGTTTTATTTATTATCCCCATTCTATAGATGAGAAAAAAGTATGTCAGAAAGGCAAGGTCATTTGCTTATAGCAACATAGATCATAAATGGCAGAGCTGGAATTCAAAATCAGTATGATTTCTGAGCTCATAATCTCAGTGGGAAATGTTTAGAAATTTGGTAATTATACTAATATCCTTGAAGAGACATCACTTGAACTCAAGGCATGAGACCCTGGGTAAACCATTTAAATTCACACTATATTTTTCATCTATCAAATAGAATATTTCTCACTGTCTGTCTGTGAATGTTCATATGAGTGTCAAATAAGATAATGTCTGTTAAATGTGGGAAGCCTCTGTTATACTACAATAAAGAAAATGTTTTTAAAGATTTTATAAAGATTTATTTCTTTAAGATTTATGCATAGTTTTAGAATTCTATTATATTTTTATCAATAATTTTAACCCAAACTATACTTATTTTTCATTTTCACTCTATAGCAAATTCAGAATCATGTGACATTGACCTCACAGTAGGTGACTTATCAATAGAAGCTTTGAAAGCTTGTGCACTTGAAATTATAACTTCAGTGCTTAAATAAGTAGATGAGTATATACTGATGAAAAGGATTTATTTTATAGGAAGAGATATTTGAAATATGGGAATTAATAAGGATAAGAAGCATCACTTATATATACACCAAAAGTAACTATGGTTCTAAGGACTCCTTCCAAGATTGCACAGATCATTAGTTCTATAAGATATTTCTAATTGCTAATATCTATAAGATATTGCTTATTTCTCCTTCTATTTATTAGGACTCACTTTAAAATACTGTAAGAAAGAAAACCCAAATAAGGTGCCTTAAAAAAGAAAGATGTTTATTTTGTTCTCATGAAACAACAGAGGTGGATAATCCAGTACTGGTAGTACAATTCTACCATGCTCAACTCCCAACGTCTGTCTCTAAATCTTCGTTCTAATATCTTCACTTCATTGGCAGGAAGAGCACAAAGTGGGTAGAGGAATGCTTGTCCATTTCCCTTTAAAGGCGTAAGTTAGAAGTGTCTCTCATCCATTCTGTTTTATCCCTATGGTCAAACAAACATGGCCACACTTAGCCCTAAAGGGTAACTCAAAAATGTAATCTCCAGCTAGTGGCCATGTGTCCCACTACATTTAGGATATTTATTATTAGGAAAAAGAAGACACCTTGTGCTGGAGAAAAAATTAGCAATTTCTGTTACAATCCCTTTCCCTAGTGTTTGCTGAAATACTTTCCTAGTGTTTGTTGTAAAATTAACATCAAGTACAGTAAAACCTTGCTTTGCGAGCATAATTCATTCTGAAAACATGCTTTAATCCAAAGTACTTACATATCAAAGCAGATTTCCCCGTAAGAAATAACAGAAGCTCAGATGATTCATTCCACAACAAATCTAGCCCCTTATTTCTTCTTTCTTCTTTAATACTGTGCAAATGGTCAAGATAGACTTCTTATATAATCTTGAAATTTTGGCAATTCATATACCTCTTTTGTACTTCTCAATGATTTCCTTCTTAACTTCCACCATAATCATCTCCTTCTTCTTACTGCCTTTCTTTTCAACCTTTTTCTGCATGGGGGCCATTTTATATGCTTGCATGATGTTGACTACAGCACAGTATTAATAAACTCTTGTCATATACTGTATTTAATGTAACTGGCAATAAGGCTGCAGAGGAATGAGTCTGTATCTGCAGGCAGCCTGACCTAGAATGAAGCAAAGCATTCCTAAGCTTATTCTTGTATGGAAAAGCAAAGGACTGTCCATAGGTGTTTTGAAGTGACAAAAAAAAAAAATACACAGGTGCCAGTTGTGGGCACCTTCCAACACTCTGAAAAATCATGGATTTCTGCCAAACACCATGGCCTGAGACTGAACATCCAAACATGGGAGGCGATCACTCACAGTCCGACAGCAAGAGACAGAGAGAGAACCAATGGTTCAGTTGTGGTCATGTGACATTCAGTGTCACATACTACTTGTAATGCAAGGCATTGTTTGTTTATCAAGTTAAAATTTATTAGAAATGTTTGCTCGTCTTGTGGAACCCTCACAGAACAAGTTGCTCACAATCCAAGGTTTTACTGTACTTCCCCTACAGTGTTCTGTCTCCTGTGTTTCATATAAGATAACCGTATTTCTGTAGTGGTAAGTGAAGTGCCAAAATATTCTTTTACTCCAGACCTTTCAAGTTATTAAGTTTAGAGAATTTATGATATAATTTAGGAAATTAGAGTAACATGCTAGAATATATGTACTGACTGTGCCCCCTCCAAATTCATGTGTTGAAACCCTACCACTTAGCAATGTATTAGAAGGTGGGCCTCTGGGATTTAATGAGGATTAGATGAGGTCATGAGAATGGAGCCCTCATGAATAGGATTAGTGAGTGTCCTTATAAGAGTCACAACAGAGCTTACTTCCCCTCTCTGATCTCTGCCATGTGAGGACACAACCAGAAGCCAGTAATTTGCAAACTGGAAGAGGGCCTTCACCAGAACTTGACCATACTGGCACCCTTATCTCAAATTTACAACCTCTAGAACCCTGAGAAATAAATTTCTTTTGTTTATAAGCCACCCAGCCTACAATACTTTGTTACAGTAGCCCACACTCATGAAAATATAAGAACTGTAACAAACAAGCCCCCAGTGTTAGTTGTCTAACCTGATAAAAATTGATCACTTGCTCACACCAAGTCCAGTTTCGATGTTAATAGTTGGTGAGTGGCCTTTTATGTGGCTATTTTAGTGATTCCACTATCCCTCAACTCTCTGATGGCTCTTCTGCATATTCCTGGGAGACAAGAGAAGCAGGTGTTTGGAGAGTCCTATAGGAAAAATATATAGGTCCAACCTGAAAGTGGTCTGCCTACTTTCTGCTCATATTTCATTAGCCACAATTCATTTTCAGGGCCACACCTAAATATGAGGTTTGTTGCGCATACAGGAGTTCAAATAAATTATTTTTTTTGAACGCACTGAATAGATATATGTTGGGTTTTTCTGTTTGAGACTTTCCTTTTTTTTCCTCTCTAGGATTTACTAATTGCTGAGGGTTTTAGTTTTGGGCTAGGATGTCTCACATTGAAGGCTCGATTCTTAATTTACCTTTTCTCACTTGCCACTGCTTTCTTCTTCCCACTCCACTTTCCTATGATATTTTCCCACTTTATCCCATTTTGTACCAGGTAGAAAAATCCATGAAATTCTGTTTTCCCTAGCCATTATATATTCTTCTTTCTCAATGGCATCTCCCAAAATGTATCCCATGATTTATGTGTGAATAATTATTCCTATTAACATGTTTGGTTTGAATGAAGAATCACCTATCTTTTCTTTCCTAACATCTATTATTTCCTCCAATGAGGAGCAACAACATAACTATTTTTCATACAAGCTGTTTGGGCCTACCTACAATTAATTACTCTATTGGGAGAATACTGAGAGGATGGCCTATTCAATAAATACATAAGAGCCAGATTCAGAGCCATGATCCCTCTCACTCAACAATAAGCCTAGGAACATTATGGGCATGTTTCACAAAATTTGTAGCTTAACTGAGTTTACTTTTTAGCATAACTTATTTTAAAATTATGCTAGCAACTGGGTTGCATGTTTTAAGAGGAGAAATAAATATCCTATGTTTATTTATTCAACAAGTATTTATAAAGCATCTGCCACGTGCAGGTACTTCGCAATACACTAGCAATAACTAGTGAATATGATGCAGATCCTTCTGTCTTGGCACTTACAGTGTAGCTAAGAACTGGACCATGAATAAGTAATTATAATCCAAAGAAAGTAAATGATTAAAAAGAGAGAAGTGTGCTATTAAATAGAGGGACCTAACCAAGTGTTTATTTTTAGAGAAACTTTGATGATCTGATATTCTCAAGATGAGTTGGGGTAGGTAAGATAAAGTGGAAAGAATAAAAAGGGGAAAATTACAAATTCTTTCCAATATCCTAACATAATAACCTTAGAAATTCACAGAGAGTCCTGTAATTAATAACAACTGCTTATATCAATAGCTCTACTCTTTCGGTTCCTAAAATCTTTTCACATCCATTATCTTAATTACTCCTCTCAAAAGCTTTATACCATCTTTATTATTACATTTATTTTGGAGATGAGGGAACTGAGATTCAGAATAATTTGACAAGGTCACACAGATAATAGGTAGCAAAATTGGATCATCAACAGGGGAGGTCACGTCCCCAAGTCTTTCAAATAGAGAGACCAAGTTTTAGAGGAAGCAGAGAGTAGTGATTAATAGACTACTTGGGTTAAAACCCTGATTCTATCACTTAATAGCCAGATGATTTTTGGTAAGTTTAACATGTCTTTACTTGACGTTCCTCATTTAAAAAGTGAAGATAATCACAACACCTTCCTCGTGTGTTGTTACAAGGATGACATGAGTTAACATTTGTAAATTACTTACAACAGTCTCTGTGATGGGAAAATTTCATTAAATAATAAAGTCCCTGACTTGCATGCTGATGCACAGTTTCATTTTCTAGCTCTACATACAAACTAAATTCTAAATAATGGAGTAGACTAGTATTTTAGGTTTCCAGTAGACAAAAGTTGTTTCAGACAAGTATTAGTCCTAAACTGAGTTGGCATCCAAAGTGTAACAACATGATGATAGTTTCTATTTAAAATGACATTTAAAAATCAACGTTTGAGATGCAATTAAACCCTTCTATATGAAATTTATGGTCAAATTGGTTTCCGTACAACACCCAGTGCTTATCCCAGGAGGTGCCCTCCTCAATGCCCATCACCCACCTTCCTCTCCCTCCCACCCCCCCCGCATCAACCCTCAGTTTATTCTCAGTTTTTAAGAGTCTCTTATGGTTTGCCTCCCTCCCTAACTTTTTTTCCCCTTCCCCTCCCCCATGGTCTTCTGTTAAATTTCTCAGGATCCACATAAGAGTGAAAACATATGGTATCTGTCTTTCTCTGTATGACTTATTTCACTTAGCATAACACTCTTTAGTTCCATTCATATTGCTTCAAAAGGCCATATTTCATTCTTTCTCATTGCCAAGTAGTATTCCATTGTATATATAAACCACAACTTCTTTTTTTTTTTTTTAATTTTTTTTTCAACGTTTATTTATTTTGGGGACAGAGAGAGACAGAGCATGAACGGGGGAGGGGCAGAGAGAGAGGGAGACACAGAATTGGAAACAGGCTCCAGGCTCCGAGCCATCAGCCCAGAGCCTGACGCGGGGCTCGAACTCACGGACCGTGAGATCGTGACCTGGCTGAAGTCGGACGCTTAACCGACTGCGCCACCCAGGCGCCCCGAAACCACAACTTCTTTATCCATTCATCAGTTGATGGACATTTAGGCTCTTTCCATAATTTGGCTATTGTTGAAAGTGCTGCTATAAACATTGGGGTACAAGTGCCCCTATGAGATGCAGTTAAACCCTTCTGCAGACTTCTGAAATTCATTAAGAGAATTCAATTTGACAGAAACAAATATTGGGCTTAAGGAGGTGAACATCTGGCCTTATATATTGGTGGCATTACCAGAATCCCAGCTTTCACTGTGTTTTATGGCAGGGATTTGATTGATCCAGCTAACTGTAAACCATTTGAAGGAAGCTTGTAAGGTACTCATCCAAGAAAAGAGGGAGAGTAGGAATCACCAGTATAGAAGCTTCTCTACCCTGAAAGAGAATATTATGGAAAACTGGGCTGGATCAGATGCCTCAGCTTTTTCATTGAAAAGAATTAAGGGAAACAAGGGTGCTGCTGGAACTAGAAGAGATGGACTGTCATCTCAGAGATTTTATATTTTAGGACAACTGATAGCTCTTTATCAACTAAAAACGCATAACAAAATGATTAGGAGCAGACCTTTGAAATCTGGTAGATAGCCCAAATCCTGGCTCTGCCACTTATCAGTTGAATGATTTTGGATAAACCACGGATTCTTATTGTGCCTTAGTTTCACCACCTGAAAGTTGGCTTAATGATGCTATTTACAGAGTTACTAAGAGGATTAAATTCCATAAGAACATAAGGAAACATTTAGCCTAGTGCCTACCACACAGAAGTTGAAAGTGTTGTAATTGTAAAACTCTTTGTGGCCAAGTGGTAACTAAGCAGTAACAAATGCAAATAAAATATATGAATCAAGAGCACCTGGGTGGCTCAGTCGGTTGAGCGTCCTACTTTGGCTCAGGTCATTATCTTGCAGTTCATGAGTTCAAGCCCCACGTCGGGCTCTGTGCTGACAGCTCAGAGCCTGCAGCCTACTTCAGATTCTGTCTGTCTCTCTCTCCCCCTCTCTTTCTGCCTCTCCCCTGTTCATGCTTTCTCTCTCTCTCAAAAATAAGCATTAATTTTTTTTAAATATACGAATATTTCCATTTATAATTAAATTGTGAAGATGACATTTCCTCTTATGCAAGCACAAGCCTCTCCTTGAAATTGAAGTTTGAAAATGCAAACCCGTGAAAACCTCGAACACATTTTCAAATGATTTTAATCAAAGGCATCTTAAAAATACCCTTGGTACAGCATAGACAATATAGTCAAAAATACTGTAATAGTGTTGTATGGTGACAGATGGTAGTTCCACTTGTGCGAATAGCATAATGTAGAGCTGTGGAATCACCATGTTGAACACCTGAACCTGATTTAGCATTGTGTCAACTACCCTTCAATTTAAAAAAAAAAAATTACCCTTAGTTTTGTTTTATTTTTTTTAATGTTTCATTTATTTTTGAAAGAGAGTGAGAGAGTGCGAACGGGGTGGGGGGCAGAGTGAAAGGGAGACAGAGGATCTGAAGCAGACTCTGTGCTGACAGTAGAGGGCTGATGCAGGACTCAAACACACCAACCATGAGATAATGACCTGAGCTGAAGTCAGATGCTTAACTGACTAAGCCAACCAGGCATCTCAAAATTACCCCTAATTTAATATAAGTAGAATCTTTATTAAGTTTTCTTCCCTAAAACTAACTTTATTTGATGTTAAACTTTTTCATCCATGGCATATGTATGCTCCCGTGCATTTGTTTCAATAATTATTATACACAAATTTATAGATATGACTGATAAGAAAGAATGGTCTAAGGGGAAGAACACGGGATTTGGAATGAGAAAATTAAAGAGATAGTTTTGGCATTAGCCAGTCAAAAAACATGTGAACTTTAATCTCATCCAGATTCCACAACCTCTGCATTTGCACTATAAGTATGGTGACCCCTATTCTATCTCCCTTATTTGAGGAACATCCAGTAACATGTTGGAGCTCTTACCAGCTATGAGAGCTGACAGCATTTTTTTTCTCCATTCTTACTCAAAGACATCAAGTTGGTACCTTGAAACTAACAATCATCAGAATATTTACACCATGAAAATTGACAGATGCTACAAAACAGCGTATTCTGCCCCCGTGCCCCATTTCACCTCCAAGATCTGTCTATTAATCTTTGCTAGCACACTACTGGGAATGATATATGAGAATATGTGCCTGGAAGTGTTTTGCAAACTATAAAATGTAACACAAATATGTTAAAATATTCATTACAGAAAATTATAGATACATAGGGAATTAGTAACCTGCATATGAAAATACCATTAAATGATCTTGCCTAATTAAAAAGCAAAGCATTAATAAGAAAAAGGACACATTTAAATCACTTGACTTGTATTTTATAGAATTGCACTATCAAATGAAGCCTGTCATGACAGAATGTTATATAGAACTTTAGCAGGGTGACTAACCATCTCTGTTTGCCTAGGATTATGGGGTCCTTGTCACATCCAGGACAAGGATTAGCTATATAACTTGCAAAGCCCAATGTAAAATGTAAATATGGAATACCTTGTTCAAAAAATATTAAGAATTTCAAGATAGCAACAGCAGAGCATTAAACCAAGTACAGGCAGCTTTGGGCGGGGAACACTCAGCTGCATGCTTATGAAGCTGGTCCTACATATGACACAGGCTTTTCAGTGCTAAACCAAGAACAACCTGGGGCAAATAGGGACTAGAATGGTTGGTTCCCCTAGCTTTGCTTCAAAACTGGTTAGCATTAGCATTAATATACTAACAAAGTTTTAGCACACCCAAGGAAATACACCAAATGCACCAAGCACTACCAATTCAGTCATAAGTGAAGAACAGGGACAAGAATACAGCTTGAATAACACCTTGTCTATAAAGTTCTTTGTTTCAGTTTGTATAATTCAGCGAACTAAATGGCTCTGCTGTGTAGTTCACTATTCCTGAGTCTTTCCAGGATATAGGATATAGACCTAGAATATAGAAAGCCATTGTAAAATTTTACCTTAAAATAAGTTTCAGACAAATTTTAAATGAATAAATGGACAATTGATGTGTAAGATCATTCTATGGATGTGTTCATAAAGTAGAGGTAAGATCTGCGAAATGCTGAAAAAAAATCACTGGATGGTATGAATTATATATATGCTGCATATTTGTAACATGTATGTAAAGAAAATGATTACATATGTTCATGTACACGTAAAACACACACACACACACACACACACACACACACACACACACACATTGAGGTTCCTAACAGGAGAAATTAGTCTGATATTTAAAGTAACAAACAATTTAAAGTGATGACACATGAAATAATTCTCCTGCTCTACTTTATTGAGTTTATGGAGATGACTATGACTAAGTATCCACTATTGTCTTTGTGCAAACGATGCAAATAATTAGAGCAGTGGTTCTCAAACTTTGGTGTGCATTAGATTTACCTGAAAGGCTTGTTTTGGCACAAATGGTGAAACCCACTGACTTTCTGATTCAATAGTTCTCTGGTATGGCTAGAGGATTTGCATTTCTGACAAATTTATAGGTGATGCTGCTGGCTCTGGGACTGTATTTTGGAGAACCACAGAAATTGTCAAGCATTTGTGAACTTAACTATCATCTAATAATTATATGTTACATTGGTGCATTCACTGTTGGAGGAATTAAAAGTATTTTCTAATAAACATAAATGCTAATTAATTACATTTATGGCTGTAGAGCTAGTACTTTATTTGAGAAAGCCTGAAATTGGATTGAAAGTTAATGCTTCCATTGTATCTAGGGACTTGCTTAGAGCCAAGATCTTTTTTTGATCTGCAATATTATATTTCTGCTACAAGTAATTTAAATTATAAGCCTTTTAAAAGTATTCAGACATCAATTACTACCCCCTAACATCATTGTGTGTAACCTCGTGAGGCTATGCACTTTATAGATCCTGAATTAAGTTGCATATTAGGAGAGTAATTAGGGGAAATATAGCCAGGGGGGCATAACAGTCATGTCGCTTCAATCTTCACATGCCCTAATGTACATTTTTCTATCGTTCTGCTTTCTTTTCTCCGATTATATCACTGAAACTCTAAGAAATATTAAAACAGATTTGAGATGCACTTAACATGAAATTAAATCAAATAAAGGTACTCTGTTCTGAAGATTTAACTACGTACTTTCTCACATATCAAAATCTACCAGACATGATAAAGTGTAACATCTATAACCCAGGTTCCTAGAAAGAAGCATCAGAATTAAATTAGATACATGTAAAAATGTCCATCCAGTGCCTGCCACATAGTAATTGCTAGACTTTTTTAAATGTCATTTTCAAGTGTGCGTGTTGAAGAAGTTATCAGCATGAAAATATTTTAAGTCAGAAGTGTGTGGTGTAGGATTTCAAAGGCAGAAGCATTTTTGGACTGTCAGGATATAGGAGGAGAAAATTTCAAGTGAAGAGAATAATATATTCAGAGGTAAAGTTTTTAAATTGTGAGCTCAAGTTTAGAGGATGGAAAGCAATTTAGCCTAAACCAGCGAATTTCAACCCTGGTTGCTCATTAGAATCACTTGGGTGTTTTAAAATTCCAAGTGCCTGAGCCCCCACTCTATACCAATTAAATCTGAATCTCCAGGGGTCAGAGATAGGCTTCAGTAAAAAACAAACAAACAAACAAACAGAAAAAGTCTCCAGAGTACTTTTGAGGAGGAAACAAAAGAGAAAAGTCATGGATTGACAAGCTGAAGTTTCGTACTGTTATGATCAGCCAGAAACTGTGTTTATTAATTTCCCGTAGGAACACAACACGCAGTTTTGAAGGCTTAACACAGAGTAATATGGGCAACCGTCACTGCCCTTCACAAAGAACTTTGAGCCATTTTGGCATCTGTGACTGCTAACAAGGTCCCTGCTGACTTATTAGACTTCCCATCATGGGGGATCCTTGGACAAGAGTGAAACAGTGACACATCCTGCACCTTGCTCTTAGTAGATGGAAACAGCAAGCTCATAAATTCATTTTGTAGTCCATAGTAAAAAGAGGCTTCCAAGGTGTATCAAGTCAGCACAGATACAACCCAACCGCAGTGTAGAGGAAAAAAACCCCACAGGTTTGAAGAGCTATATTCGATTCCTTGATTCTCTCAATTACTAGCTTGAATGTAGGTGTGTTAACAAATAGATGTGTAACTTTTATAAACTTGATTTCTCATCTGTAAATTGGGACAATGATGTTATTTATAATAACAGGTCACCCTGGGGTTCAAATGAGATCACCTATGTAAAAGATATTTCAAAAGCTTCAAGTATAAATTGTTATTATTTGGTGCCTAGAATTTCCTCTTTGACTTGCTCTTCCAAAAGAGAATTAAAATCTCAGCAAGAGAATCTATTGATATTGGTATAATCCTTTCTTATTTTTCCAAAGTGATTTACTGAAAAAATAATGAATTGTGTGAAGAAGTAAAATAGAAAATCATTTATTCAAAATTTCATAGTATTCACATCCATGACATTTTTCTCTGTTTTGTCTCTTAACAAGCAGCAGAGTAGAGCTTTCTGATGGTCCCTTAAGATTTTATGGAGAGAAATGTATGTTTCTTATTCCCAATCTCTATAGAATGGTATGTGAAGGATTGAAACATATTTTATATCTGGTTTTCTTTTAAATACCAAGATGTGAAAGTCTCTGTCTTTGTGGAAAATCAAAGCAAAAGATTTGGTTCCTATGTATAAGGCATTTCTAGTCTATTTCAAGAGACAAGATGTACACAGTTCATTTAAGAGTTAATATAGTAAGATGATCTATATTAATAATCGAGTACCTGTCACAGGAGGTCAGATATTTGCTCAGTCTTTATCTTTGAACTATTTCTGAGCATGTATCACAATATTCTGACAAATTCCATATGCTTCTTATTCAGATGTCCTTTCTGAATAACTTTGGAGGCTTTCCCAGATTCAGTATCTGGAAAATTAGCCAAAGAAGCAAGTAAAGAAACACAAGCCTCACTGAGAACACTGTTAGAATGGCAATCCTACTTTCTTTTTTTTTAATATGAAATTTATTGTCAAATTGGTTTCCATACAACACCCAGTGCTCCTTCCAACAGGTGCCCTCCTCAATGCCCATCACCCACCCTTCCCTCCCTCTCATTCCCGACCAACCCTCAGTTTATTCTGTTTTTAAGAGTCTCTTATGGTTTGCCTCCCTCCCTCTCTAACTTTTTTTTCCTTCCCCTCCCCCATGGTCTTCTGTTAAGTTTCTCAGGATCCACATAAGAGTGAAACCATATGGTATCTGTCTTTCTCTGTATGACTTAATTCACTTAGCATAACTATTTCCAGTTCCATCCATGTTGCTACAAAAGGCCATATTTCATTCTTTCTTATTGCCAAGTAGTATTCTACTGTGTATATAAACCACAATTTCTTTATCCATTCATTGTGAGGAAGATGGCGGTGTAGGGGGATGCTGGGCTCAATCCTACTTTCTAAGATCACTCTAATGTTGGATAAAGGCAAGCAGCAGTCAGGTTTCTGTAGAGCAAAGGAGTTTAGGAAGGGGAGAGGTGTTGGGTGCTGGGATGGGTCCTGATGGTGGGGAGTTGTGGCAAAAGAGACTTTCCTGCAGGGGGAGTACCCCCATATTCTTGGCCCGTCCTCTCATGATGACCACCCATTGTTCAAATGCAATGAACTGATAGAAGTGACAGGTACTACTCAGGAAGCATTCATTTGTGCCAGATTCTATACTAGAAGCTTCACACCTGCTACAGAATTATTCCTCATTAGAATCCAGATAGGCATTAATTATTCCCTCTCTTACCAATGAAGAAACTGAGTCTCAAAAAAATTTTAACTTGACAAAGGTCATACTTTTGGTAAGAAATATAGAATTTAAAGCTGGGTTTGCATAATTCTAACAATCTTTTCTCTATAGCAGTATATTCAAACGGGATAGACACACTACTGCAGGTCACTAAGACTTTCTACAGGGTACATGTTACAGAGAGTGTTAAGCAAATTTATTTCCAGGTCCTCCTCCCAAGAACATTGTTCTAAAATCAATCTTAAATGGAGAGGCTCCCGAAGGTTCTCCTTTACCTCTGCCCCATATACAATCCTTTTTCCTACTTTTCACAAGAAAAACCTTCTTCTCACACATCCTGAATCCATACTCAACAGAACACATTATCAGAAGGGGTAAAAACCTACAGGGTGTCAAACAGATAGAAAATTCAAAATATTGGTGCCAGTGTTGCTAAAGGGCATGACTTTAATGACTAGGTAGCAAATGTCTTGCAAGTTGAGTGATTTGTAAATAAATTCATAATTTATAAGATTGCTTTCATGAAAGAATTCTTGGTTGAGTTACAGCTGATGGATCAGATTATTTGATGATGGATTATTGTGTCATTTTTGGCATATAACTAAAATAGAGTTAAAATAATTAAGTGAAATTACTCTAAAACCTCTTTTGTTTCCATGTAGTTATTTTTGAGAACAAAATTTTCTCAGGACCTACATTTAGTTTCTGAAATTTAGAATAGAATGTATGCTAAGCTTTATCCTTTGGGGTATTAATCCATGGATAGCTGAATTAATTTTTAATTAATGATCTTTCACCAATATTATTAAGAAATAAACTTTCACTAAAATTTTACTTTTTTATATTTAATATTTTATAAAGCAGTTTAATATATTTATGTGATTTTGATAGGTTGCTATGGCTAAAATGTTTAATGATAAATTAACCCATTTTATTTTATTTATTTTTATTGTTTTTAAATGTTTATTTATTTTTGAGACAGAGAGAGACAGAGCATGAACGAGGGAGGGTCAGAGAGAGGGAGACACAGAATCTGAAACAGGCTCCAGGCTCTGAGCTGTCAGCACAGAGCCCGACGCGGGGCTCGAACTCACGGACCGCGAGATCATGACCTGAGCCGAAGTCGGCTGCTTAACCGACTGAGCCACCCAGGCGCCCCTTAACCCATTTTAGATTAATGCTTACATGAAATTTTTAAAGACAATTTTAATTGTATACCTATTTTAATTGCAAAAAAGTTTTTTCTTTAAATCAAGCATAACTTATATAACATTTAGTATGTTTCTAAGGGAAAGTAGAACAAAAATATGATATGAAGTCAAAAAAGAAAACCTCATAAATTTTCAGGTGGTAATGGAGTTTGTTTAGGTATTTTTGACATGGATGATAGTGAATAAGATGGATGTATTTTTAAAAAGTGGTACTAATTTTTTAGTTTTAAATTTGTGCTATTTGCAATATCTCTGAAGTTATAACCTCTGAAAGTATTTACAATTATGATTAAAATAATCTGGAATCTACTTAAAAATATGTGAGAGCATATATAAAATGTGTTTTTAAAACTTTCATTTGGTGCTTCTCAAGGATAATAGCTTAAAGACTATTGATCTACAGAAGTTTGTCCTCCATGATATGTAATTTATTGCTACATAAGATACATTCAAGAGCCTAAGCTCTAGAATAAAACAAGCTTGTGTCCCAACTTTAATTGCTCTTATTTATTTTTTAACTGTAGACAAGTTACTTTACTTCTCTAAGCCCCTTTTTTTTTCAAGTTTATGTAATGGAGATGATAAAGATACCTAATTTGTAGGATCACTCTGAAGAGTATAAGAAATTTGTCATGTCAAGCTCTTAGAAAAATCCCTGCATATAGTAAGGGACACACACACACACACACACACACACACACACACACACACACACACAATGTATATAATCATAAAAGTTTCACAGACAAGAGGGGATGGAAGTGTATGTTCTTAGGCTAAGCTTCCAGTGAGTGCAGGGCTCAGGATGGTCTCTGAGAATGAGTACAAAAAGCTCAAAAGAAAAGAAAAAAGTCACAAACTGAGGGGCAGAAATACTGTGAGCCACAGTGGTGGAAGAGCAAAAAGCAGTGAATGTGAAAGTCAAGGGTTGCACCTTTAAAAATGAAGAGGTTTGGGCACCTGGGTGGTTCATTAGTTAAGCGTCTGACTTGATTTCCACTCAGGTCATGATCTTGTGGTTCGTGAGTTTGAGTCCCTCCTTGGGCTCTGAGCTGGCAGTGCAGAGCTTGCTTGGTATTCTCTCTCTCTTTCTGTCCCTCCCCTGCTCGTGGTTTTTTTTTTTTTTTTTTTTTTTTTTTTTTTTTTTTTTTTCTCTCTCTCTCTCTCTCCCTCCCTCAAAATAAATAAATAAACTTTAAAAAATGAAGAGTTTGACAAGAAAATAAACCTAGATGCACAAAATTAGCTAGAACTCCCCTGCCCAAATCATAGTGCCTCCACTGTGTGTATCTACCTTTACCACCACCACCACCACCACCATCATCATCATCATCATATGACAGTTTCTGTTTGTTTGATATTTCCAAATTCTGAAATTTAATAATATGTCCTTAGCCATATTGCCCCAAATAGGTTGCTATTTTACAATTTAACTTTGATAAATTAACTTCTTTGTATGGTTCTGAATCTGAGTTTTATTTATGTTTTATGTTTTGTCTGCATGGACTCTAAAATATCTTACTCTTGCTCTTCCCAGGTGCTGTAGGAGAGAGAACACAAAATAACAAGAGCTCAGATCTAGAAGATCTATATCTTAACTGATATAGGTTAAAATCCCAACTCTTCCAGTGCCTGTGTAGCCTAGGAAAATTCAACTTCACTGAGGCTCAGTTTTCTCTTCTTTCCAATGGGGAAAATAATTTGTAATTGGCAGAGTTGCTATAAAGGTTGGCGGACATATGCTGCCAAAAGCATTTAGCACAGTTAATATTCCGAAAATAATATTTCTCATCCTTATTATATTCCCACTGTTAGTATTTCTGATGCAATGAAGGGAACCATTTAATGGAGTCTTGATCAACTTTGAAATGGGTAGTTTGCAAAATCTAGCACATGATGACCTGATGATGTCCCCCATACTGTGATGCAGAAGGTCACACATTTCATGTTTCCTCTGGAACCAGAAACCAAAATTAAAAGTAACCTCCAGAACTGGAAAGCAAGGAGACACAAAACAGGCTGGAAAGATCTTCTCTAAGTGAAAGTGACCATGCTGATTATTATAAAAAGTTCTTACTACTTTTCAGTATCCAGAGGAGAAATAATAGGCAGAAGCATCGGGAGGACATACAACTGGCTCCACCTAGTCCATCTGGTTAATCAGTCCACTGTCCCCAGATTAATACCCTTAAATTCCACCAAGATTTATTAAATGTAAAGAATCCTACTACAGCATGAATTTTATTACTTTGAATTAAGCTCTCAAATGTAGTTGTAAACTAAATGAGATAATCACTGAGATTTTCAACTACCAGGGCCAACTCATTTTTTCTTTTCAATTTTCTTTTTACCAACAGGATTTGCTAGTCCACTTACTGGGATAGCAGATGCCTCTCAAAGCAGCATGCACAATGCCTTGCACATCTATATGAATGGAACGATGTCTCAGGTACAGGGATCTGCCAATGATCCCATTTTTCTTCTTCACCATGCATTTGTTGACAGGTTGGTTGACACTTTTTCACAAATTATGTGCTTATTGGTATTAAATGTAGTAGGACTTTAGCTATTATATAAAAGCTAAGAAATTATGGTACTTTGTTGTCTCAGATCAGATTCTCACACATAAAGACCCTAACGTAAGGAGTTGGATGCAAATGTTTTCATTTAAGTGTTTTATTAAAGAGAAACCAGTAAGGGTGTGGGTAAAGCAGGATAAGAAGGGGAAAAAAGCCAAATGAGAGTATAATGTCAGTTGAAATCCCAGACTCAGCCAGATTTTGATAGTGTAAAGCACACCCCAACTTGTCCTGCCTTAACACAAGAAAACTAAGTTTTTGCATTACCATATCAAATAGTCATTGGTTACAGGTTTCCCTGAGGTAGCAGTTGTAAAGGTCCCAGGCACTAGTCCATTCCAGACAGGCTATATGGCTCCAGTACCCAAGGGCAGTCTTCTGAAGGTTGCACGGTCCTCTGGTTAGGAGGAAAGCATGTAAAAGCAGAGAGGTGGGCACACAAGGCTGGCACAAGGGATCTAAGGCCATCTGGGCAGGACACAAATATGCTACATTTCTCTTCAATATATATATATTTTTCTCTCTGGCGGTATTATTGTTATTTCTTCTTTTCCAACCTCAGACCCTCACATAGAAACAGATAGAGTTTTTGATCTCAACCTTGGTCTGAGCATTATATGATTAATTCTCCAGACATGATGCACTATGGCTCACCCATCTTCTTTAATGTGATTTAATTCTCCTGGAGCCTTTTGCACCCTTATTAACCCTTTTCCATTACATGTGCAATACCTTATCCATAAAGATTTTAGATTTAATCACAGGTGATGATAGCAGAAGAGGAAGTACATAGAGGAAGGTCAGCTTTCTGTTTCTGGAATTCTTCAGGAAGAGAGGAGGAAATAAAGCACTGAACCATGACAGATGAATATAGGACTCTTTTTTTTTTTTTTTTTTTTTTGGTCCTCTCTCAGGTAATTTTCTCACAACAGCCAATGAGTAAAGGGCACAGATTTATACCTGCCATTAAGGTAATACTTTCCTTCTCTTTGTTAAATATAACAAGTTCCATTTTTCCTGTCTTAAAGAAACTGAAACTGAAAATTAGATGTTTTGCTATATTATCACCATTTCTAACCCACTCATTTTCCCAGGAGTATGGACATAATAACAGTTAAAAAAGTGACCACTATGGGTGCCTGCACACCTTAGTCAGTTAAGCTTCCCACTTAGGCTCAGGTCATGATCTTATGGTGCATGGGTTGGAGCCCCACATCAGGCTCTGTGCTGACAGCTCAGAGGCTGGGGCCTGCTTCGGATTCTGTGTCTCCCTCTCTCTCTGCCCTTCTCTGCTTATACTCTGTCTCTCTCTCTCTCTCAAAAATAAAGAAAACATTTTTTAAAAATGACCACTGGCCTGGAAGATTATTAGGCATATTTTTATTGCCTTCGTGACTACTCTAATATTATAGGGATTAAGTAATATCCCCAGTCAAGTTTTATCTGAAATCAGTTTTTAAGTAAGTGTATAAGCACCAAAATTTTGATATCAATATATCATAACTACCTATACCCATATAGAAAGAAGGAAGAAGAACACTTAGAAAAACATCTTATCAGAAAAGATATATTGAACTCTTTTTATGAAGTCATTTTTATACCATATTGTCCTTGTGAATTTTGGGCATTTTTTGATCTTTAGTGCCCCATGAAGTTAAAGAATTCTAGATTTCCTAGACACATTGATGCCCTAGGCAAGATATCAGCAAACTATGGATTATAGGCCAAATCTGTCTCCTGCCTTATTTGTATTTAAGGATTTACCGGAACACAGCCACATCATTCATTTATATTGTCTATGGCTGCTTTCATGCTACAAGGACAGAATTGAGTAGTTGTGACTGAGGCCATATGGCCCACAAAATGGAAAATATTTAGTTTCTGGCCCTTTACAGAAAAAGTTTGCTGACCCCTGACAAACCACAGAATTCTACATTTATATACGAGAAAACAGTTAAAAAACAGTTGATCTGTGGCTAGCTTGCTTATATCTGTATTTATAGAAAATACTATAATTGAATTCAGTGTCTGAAGGCATGTTTGCTTAACATAGATAAGGCCATTATGCAGATATATGGCTTTTAGGCCATTTTGCCACCCTGAAAATTAAAATTTAAAATTTTCTGTCCTCCTAGAATTCTCTGCTAATCCTTACTATTAGATATCTGTATAGTTATTAAAATAACTTAAAAATAATAAACAAATAGGGGCACCTGAGTGGCTCAGTTGGTTGAGTGTCTGACTCTTGATTTTAGCTCAGGTCATGATCCCAGGATTGTGAGGTCAAGCCCCGTGTCAGACTCTGTGCTGACAGCGTGGATTCTCTTTCTCTCTCCGTCTGCCCCACCCCTCTCAAATAATAATAAGAAGAAGAGGAAGAGGAAGAGGAAGAGGAAGAAGAAGAAGAAGAAGAAGAAGAAGAAGAAGAAGAAGAAGAAGAAGAAGAAGAAGAAGAAGAAAATGGCAAAGTAGTTTCTCATTCAGCCCACAGAGCTAAGCTGATGAAGATTCTGGAGAGGGAGAGGGAAGAAAAAGCACCATCATGAAGGATAGACACCTGTGGATTGCCACAGAATATTATAACACCTGAGTTTTCCTCTCAAGTCTCTTCTCAATCAGATGGTTGATTCACTGCCATTCAACTATTCACAAATATATTTATTGGCTACCTACTATGTGCTGAGTATATTTGCCCAAATATTCCACATTCTTTCTGCCTCTATGCATTGTCTACACCGTTCTTCAAACCTGGAACATATTTTCCTTCAGTTACCTAATTTTTATACAATCTTCAAGACTAGTTACAACTTTTACCTCCTCCATAAAGTCTACCCAGACCATTCCTGTCTGTAACCATCTCTCCCCTCCAGAGTGTCTTGGAGCCAGCCCACACTGGCTAGCAAGATCTAATATGCACATCTTTTCCCAACTTTGCTTTAGTGACCTCAAGGTAAGTCTGAAACTAGCCATGGTAGGAGTAGTTATACCATGAAATTGGCAAATGCTACAAATTGAGGCTTTTATATTGAGAGCTGGTTGTTAAATAATGACCAGCACACCACTGCTTCCATCTATTAACTCACATCATGTTCTCTCTTTACCCTTTATTTTAAACACATCATTTATATCGTTCTTGATTATGTTGTTACTCATTTGTGCTTTGTGAACTAGTTAATAGTCAGACCCATGCCTTGTATTATATTTGTTTTTTTCAGAGTGTTTTGTCTATCATATTGCTAGCCAGTATATAATTAATTTCTATCAAACGAACAAACTATTGAGAACAAACTTAGCATGCCACATTTGCCACAGCTACAAAAGGGACTACAGAGAAGCCATTTTAACTGAAGGAATTTGTTTTACAAGCCTTAAAAAGCAAAATGTAATCATCATTTAATGCTATGAATAGGTCTTAAATTTTAGCATGTTTCTAGACCATTAGACCTGGTTGTAGGCACTGAGGAAACAATAATGAGACAGGACCACTGGGCTGAAAAAGCATAGTGTAGTGGGAAATATAAACCAGTAAACAACTATAGTACGTCCTTATTCATGCACAATTATGGGAGACATTCTTAGAGAGCTACATAAAAGGATGGTGGAAGAGGTGAGCCCTGAAGAGTGGCAAGCCCACACAACAAGAATGAATAGTCAAGGATCAGGAGCACAATTCCTGTCTCATTGAAATCAGTCACAAATGACAAGTATACACGGAAGAAGAAAATGTAAGTTTGCCATCGAAAACATGGAAAGAAGCCTCAAACCTCATGTGAAGAGAAACTCGTGAGATTCCAGTGGCCAAGCAGTCTGTCATCAAAATGTGCCAGTGTCGGGGCACCTGGGTAGCTCTGTCGGTTAAGCATACAACTCCTGACTTAGGTTCAGGTCATGATTTTGTGGTTCGTGGATTTGAGTCTCTGCTCTGTCAGTGCAGAGACCGCTTGGGATTCTCTCTCTCCCTCTCCCTCTGCCCCTCTTCTACTCATGCTCTCTCTCTCTCTCTCTCTCTCTCTCTCTCTCAAAATAAATAAATAAACTTTTATTTATTTATTTTTAAAAACATTTTTTTAATGTTTATTCATTTTTGAGACGCACAGAGAGACACAGCATGAGCGGAGGAGGGGCAAAAAGAGAGGGAGACATGGAATCCAAAACAGGCTCCAGGTTCTGAGCTGTCAGCACAGAGCCTGACACAGGGCTCAACCTCATAAACCATGAGATCATAACCTGAGCCAAAGTCAGACACTCAACAGACTAAGCCACCCAAGCACCCCAATAAATAAGTAAACTTTTAAAAAAATGTGCCAATGTTGGAAAAATAAAGACTTAAGGTAATTCCAATTCCATCACTTAAAAAAAATCAGAGAATGGATTTAATATTACAGTTTTAAAAGATAATATACATTTGGTTTTTACTGTATTCAAGGCACTACTCTAAACTCTTTGTAAGTTCTATTTCATTCAGTTCACACCAACAAGTCTGTAACACAGGTTCTAGTATTGTCCCTACTTTATAGATTTTATATATATATATATATATATATATATATATATATGTATATGTACATACACATACATATGTATATGTACATATGTATATATGTACATACACATACATATGTATATGTACATATGTATATATGTACATATATATACAAACACACATACATAAATACACACACACACACATATATATGTGTGTGTGTGTGTGTGTGTGTGTGTATATATGGATTTAATGTACAGAACACAGAGTATATAGCTGGTAAAGGACACAGTTGAGAGTTAAACAATGTAGTCTTACTATAGAAACAGGTTCTTCACCACGATGGGCAATTCCTTGGATATTTGAAACATAACTGTCCTTCTGATTGCTCTTAGATTGAGGATAAATCATGATCATTAAAAGATAATTCATTCATCAAACATTTAAAATTTTTACTATATTCCATATGCCATGCCAGCTATAATGCCTGTTTTATTTGTTGAAATGAATAAAAATCCTGACCTCTGGGTACTTACAGTCTTTCAAACAGGGCAGGAAAAAATTAATAATCATAGCAATGTAGCAGAGCCTATAAAAGAAGTATGAGAGATATATGATTCCACAGAGGAAGAGCCTTGAAAATTAAATGCTTTCTCCAAAAAGGCTATCCTTTGATTTATTCTTGAAGACTAGGAGAAATTAAAGCTATGACAAGGAAGGTAAGGAAATGTATGTCATACTTAGGTAGCAAAATTGGTAAATCATAAGATACAGGAAATCATGTTGAAGAAACTTTATTTAGCCAGGCTGGAGAACAGTTTCCAAAAAGTAGCAGCAAGATTAACATCAGATTTGAGGGCCCTGACCTATTCTTGGCTTCTTTGAAAGACTTCTTTTAAAAACTATATTGAGAGACAAAGCATAAGAGACTCTTAAAAACTGAGAACAATCTGAGGGTTGATGGGGGTGGGAGGGAGGGGAGGGTGGGTGATGGGCATGGAGGAGGGCAGCTGTTGGGATGAGCACTGGGTGTTGTATGGAAACCAATTTGACAATAAATTTCATATATTTAAAATAAATAAATAAATGAATAAATAAATAAATAAATAAATAAAACTATATTGAAATATTTTACTTTTATTTTTGTTTTCTCTTAAATCGAAGAAAAAAAAGATAATATAAGGAGCAGATTAGGGGAAATTAGCTATATCTATTCTGCCATTTAAAAAATTCAGACGGGGCGCCTGGGTGGCGCAGTCGGTTGAGCGTCCGACTTCAGCCAGGTCACGATCTTGTGGTCCGTGAGTTCGAGCCCCGCGTCAGGCTCTGGGCTGATGGCTCAGAGCCTGGAGCCTGTTTCCGATTCTGTGTCTCCCTCTCTCTCTGCCCCTCCCCCGTTCATGCTCTGTCTCTCTCTGTCCCAAAAATAAATAAATGTTGAAAAAAAAATTAAAAAAAAAATAAATAAATAAAAAATTCAGACAAGTACAAAAAGGAACAAATTAACAAATTAAGAGAAGCTTCATTCTACCATTCTGATATACAAAGAATTGTATCTGCACATAATTCTGCACTTTTTTCCTACTTAATAATCTTAGATATATTTCCACATCTGTACATGCAAATCTATTCCTATTTCCCAAAAATAGAGAATGAAAATATTTCCACCACCCTCCCCTCTCACCTGCATGAGATGTCATCAGTCTTCTTGGCCTCTGCTACTCTGAAGAGTAGAAATGTATCCGTTTGAATTTCTCTATTTCCTACACATATTATAGATTTTTCCCCTAAAATCTCTTTACATGTTTTGCCATTTTATATTGGGAGAGGATTGTTCTGCATTTTATTAGTAAATTGTATAGATTTTTCATAATATTTTTAAAAGTTAGCCCTTTTGTCATAAACATTACAAATATCTCCTGCTTTTTAAAATTATCTTTTAAGTTTTAATAGTATGCTTTTCACTTTAGAAGTTTTTTGTTGTTATTATTGTTAATGTTTACTTACTTTTGAGACAGAGAGAGAGACAGAGCATGAGTGGAGAAGGGGCAGAGAGGGTAGGAGACACAGAATCTGAAGCAGGCTCCAGACTCTGAGCTGTCAGCACAGACTGCTGGAACAGGGGCTCAAACAGGGGTTGACGTGGGCTTGAACTCACGAGCTGTAAGATCATGACCTGAGCTGAAGTTAGCAGCCCAACAGATTGAGCTACCCAGGCACTCCAAAAGTTGTTTTTAGCCTTTTTTATTCAGTCTTTTGTCCCTGGCATCAGTGTGTTTACTTTCTTGTTCCTCGGTATTCTTATCTGTAAAAAGAATGGATTGCCATAAAGCTCCAAGGTCCTTTCTGGACTTTACTATACTCTAGATGCTTTTTTTTTTTTTTTTATTCAAGAAATAATAATAGAATGCATTAGCACAATTACAGAGCTTTCATGGGTTTCTTAGTGACAATTTAATCATGCTTCAGTTATGATTAGTAAGTAACTGACAAGTCCAATTCATAATTAATTTTTTTTTCTCTGCCATTCAGAATAAGGTCTGACAAGGGACCCTAGCTGTTCTCAGGTTTGTTTAAAAAACAAAAACAAAAACAAAATCTTTCTGGCAAGAAGAGAGAGTTGAGCGATTATGCTAAAAGAAAGAATATTTTGGAGTGTTAAATATTCTTTTTCTCTAAGGAGATCAGATTAGGGGCATGCCAAAAATAGAGGGATTTGAAACTTTAAACCAACACCCATCAAGCAAAGCTGATGTTTAAGCAATGGAATCAGGAGCTTTCATGCTTATAGTTTCCTTGGGAAGGGAGAGGAGCTTTGGTGCCGGTTGGTGCCCTGTGGATAAATGTCAGTGCAATAGAAAAGGAGCTTTAGAAATATTTCCTTCTCCTTCACTCAAGAAGGACTCACATGGACAGAAAAAAAAAAAAAAGCAATCACATTTCCATGTGCATGCTTTCATTCATCTGTTCATTCAAAAATAAGTACCCTCTTGGTTTTGTGTGCTACATTAGGCCAAAAGGATGCAGTAGTCATTGAGAACTACTCCTCTCCACCTAATGCTTCCCAGTCCAGTTATGCAAATAACTAAGTAACATAAAACAAAATGTAACCTGTTTAGTAAATAGTGGTTTCATAAGCTAGGGTGTGTGCAAGATAAGAAAAGAGCACCAAAATGCGAGGACCACAAGAGCTGTCCTCTTCAGCCCCTGGGTCTGTAGCACCTTTGCACCATGCCTGGCACAGAGTGGATATTCAGTGAACACCTGTTAGATTCCCTTGTTTGGAATACTCTTCTGACTTGGTGGCTTGATGAAGAATGAGTAGTATTTTGACTTGTGGAATTTTGGTAGTAAAAACATTCAATTCATAGGGACCAAAACAAGAAAGACACAGAAGCATGAGATTCAAGAAACACTTTAGGAAAGAAACGATAGGTAAAAAACACAGAAAATGCTAAAAACACAGCTAAGTGTGTTTGCTGTGCACAAAATGTTAAGTATGTCACATGGATTGATTTGTTTAATACTTTGACCAATCCTACCATTTAAATGCCATTATCATCCTTACCTTACACTTAGTTCCTTACAGACTTGAAGCACAGACATAATCTGTCAGTATATGAACCGATGTTCTTAACCTGTTCTATATGCTTCTTCATAAAGAATTTAGAGAGTTAGCAGAAGAAATGTATATAGAGAGAAAGAATATATACTCTTCGCTCAACAGAGGAACAGGAGCTGCCAGAATAGGTGCTTATTTTGATCACTAGTTGAGAAGCATGGTTAGTGTAGCAGGAGATGATTCCAAGAACAAGTTGGTAAAAAAGAGACTTAGCAAGCTCAAACTGGAGAGAGGTGGGGAGCAGCAGCATGTAGGGGATGTGAAGGGGAACAAACACAGGGTCAAAAATGGAGTAGGGAGGGGTACCTGGGTGGCTCAGTTGGTTAAGCATCTGACTCTTGATTTTGGCTCAGGTCATGATCTCATGGTTCATGGGTTTGAGCCCTGCATCGGGCTCCACAGTGCAGAGCCTGTTTGGGATTCTCTCTCCCTGTCTCTCTGCCCCTCTCCGCTCATGCTCTCTCTCTCTCTCACTCTCAAAATAAATAAATAAACTTAAAAAAAAATGGAGTGGGGAGGCTTGCCATTTAGAGTTCCCAGAAGATTAGCCAATAGTTTTTAACAAATTCTGTCTTTTTTTAAGTTTATTTATTTATTTTGAGAGAGACAGACAGAGCACAAGTGGGGTAAGGGCAGAGAGAGGGAGAGACAGAATGCTAAGAGCCCGTAGAACCCGATGCAGAGCTCAAACTCATGAACGGTGAGATCATGACCCAAGTCAGGATCAAGAGTTGGAAGCTTAACCTACTGTGCCACCCAGGCACCCCAATTTTAACTGAATCTTAAACCTTCCTCTGATGTGGGTGGAGCTCTTCTCAATCAGCCTGACTGGGCAGGCACTGACTCAGGAACTAAGTGAGGTGTAGATGGAGAAGGCAGGAAGGGACACCCAACCTCGGGGAGCTCAAGGTCTAGTTCCTACATTCTAAGCATGGAAACAAAGCCTCAAGTGGAAGAACCGTGACATCTAAAGTCAGAGGCTGATGAGCACATCCTGGCTCTGCTTTGCAATACTTGTGTGACCTTGGGAAGGTTGCCCAACCTCTCCCAGCCTCATTATCCTCTTGTGAAATGGCAGTAATAATACTACCTTCTCATAGGAATATCAGTTTACACTTTAAAAACTATAACATATTATACATGTTAACACCTAGTTGTTGTAAGAAGAGTATAAGGAACTTTTTAAAAAGCTTGCACAGTGCTTTTGTTATTTACTCACTATTATCCATGTGTTCCCCTGTGTGGGTAACACCTATCGGTTCTCCTGTCACCTGTCTCTTGAGCACATGGGAATCCCAGCTAGATACAAAAGTGAAGCAGAACACTCCAGGGATGGCAAGCCTGCCTCACAACGCAGCCACAGATTAATTACATCTTTTGGAGAGACTTGCTGGCTGTATTTCCTGCTGAGGCTTCCCCTCCACGCTGCTCCCCAAGCATCCCCTGGGCCATCCTGCTGAGAAGGCTGCCCTGATCCACATGCCCACAAACCAAGTGCCTTGCCAACTTGGCAGCCTAGAAAGAGTCCAGGCAGAAGGCAGGTCCCTAGAGCTTTGGGAATGAACAGCAGATTGCTTGCCTGCTGGTGATTGCAAGGCTGAAGCTTGCTTGGAAAAGCAGAAATCCCAGGGTTATAGAAGGAGGTGAGTTCAGAAGCCAGAGAAATGTCTCGAAGTCTGCTCTGGGAATCAGATGGGATGGCAGAGGAGGACCTGGCTTTTTCTTGGTATCTTTTTATATTGCTGGATTGTGACCAGCTTTAAAAATGTTCACTGTTTGTTTTCTGAAGCAGGAGAACTAATTTCCTAGAACAAGGAGCAGTTATAACATCATAGTTGCACTCACCCATGTTCCCACAGCTGATTTTGTTGCTGCTCTTATTGTTCAGTTGAGCTTTTATATCAGTCTGCTTTGGTTAGACAATTTGTAGGTTTGTCTATCTCTCCCAATAAATCTTGAGCTCCTTGAAGACAGGGTCTGTCTACTGAGCATCTCTAGCTTCTAGCACAGAGTCTAGCACCTAACACAGACCCTGGCACATAGGACGTATTCAGTAAATACTTACTAAAGTGTTGTACAGCTGATCATTCTAAGGCAGGCAGCCATCTGCTGGACTATTAATAACATTTTGTGGTGGAGTAAAATATTAATCTAAGGGAATTGAACTGCATCCTATTAGCTGATGAAGAAGCCATGTACTATAATAACCTAAAGAATGTTCCTCCTACAATGTGGGACATCTCCCAACTCTTTATGGAATTAATTTGTTTTTAGTACTAGGGGAATTAAATTGCTTAAAGTATTGATAACTTAAAAATACCAAATGAAAAAGGATGAAGAGACGTGAGTTGTCATCATTTTTGCTGAATTTTTAAATCTGAAACAGAATGCCAAGATCAATCCAAACCCCTGGCTTTACAAACAAGGAAACCAGAGACCAGAGATGGTGACCCACTCAAGGACACAGTTTTCTGCAAAGTAGGGGAAAAGTTTTTGAAGATCTTGTGGTGCAAAGCAGGAGGTCCCAGAGACAGAATGGAATTTTTAACATGACAGGGGGATATTTAACCAAGGAAGGCAGAAACAGCATGAGTATAGGAAGGTCCTTACCATAACTATTTAGAGAGCCAAAGGTCAGAATGGCTAAAATAGCACCAAATATTAGTTCCAAGGGAAGAGCACAACAACAAAAAAAAAAGTCAAAACCCCAGGAATCAGGAGACTAGGAGGCAATAAATCATGGATTAAGATCACAGATTTTGGCACCAGATATGCCTCATTTTGAGTACCAAATCTGCTCCATCTAGCTCCATGATTCCTGGCAAGCTGCTTATTGTCCCCTAAACCCTCCTTTTCTCATAAAATCCTGCTAATATTAGTAGCTATCTGAAGTTATAGACTAGGTGACAATATAAATATAGCCAATGCTAAAAAGAAAAAAAAAAGGTGGAATCAAGGATGACTCTTAGAATTAGGAGCATTAGGATGACAACAGGACCATTACTGAAGTAGAAAAGATGAGGCAAGTAATGAAATTAGTAAAGAAAATGGAGTCAAGAGTGCTCTTTTGGATATATTAAGGTCCCTTCTGGATATGGTGATGAGATATCCAAGAGAGGCTGCCAAGTAGTCTGTTGGATCTTGGAGGATGGAACTCAAAATAAAGAAAAGGGTTGCAGACATATATTTGGTAATCTTTAGCAAATAGGCATTATTTCACATCATGGGAGTGGAGGGTTCTCAGTATAAACACCAGGTTCTCAGTATAAATACAGAAGAAAAGCCACAGTCTGGCAATCCCTATTGAAAGGATGAATGGATACCGATGAGTCAGCAAAGGAGGATGAGAATCACTGGCCAATGAGGGAGGAGAGAAACAAGGATAATAAGTCACAAAAGCCATGTAGGCAAAAATGAGGATGTAAAGAAATGTATCTAGTGTTCTTAAGAGGTTAATATAGAGGGGAGAGAAAGAACATATTGGGTCTAAAAACATGGGGGTAGTTGTGACTCTGAGAACAACAGTTTCAGTAGAATGGGAACATCAGGAGCCAGATTAAGTGGGTTCTATACAACTCTTTTGAAGGTTTTTACAAGAAATGGAGCAGAGAGAAGAGAGACGGAAAGCAGGAAGGGGGTATGGGATCAAAGGAGAAATTGAAACTTTTTTTTTTTTTTGAGAGAGAGGAGATTAAAGAATTTTTGTATGCTACTGGAAGTGAAAAGTTACAAAGAAAGACACATGTTAGTGAAAGGGAAAATCTACCAGAGCAAGGTCCTTGAGATTTGAGGTCTTCTGCAATGGGTAGGGATGGGTCTTCCTTTATGCCTGAATGGGCACAAAAAAATAGAATGTAGATGTGTGTGTATTTGTAAACTTGATGTTGGAAAAGTTAGGGTCTTCTGATTCAATTACTTCCATTTTCTCAGTGAAATGTGACAGGAGGTCATCAACTCTAAATGGGGTAGGGGCTGACTCTTAGAAGGATAAGTGGGAAAGGAAGAGTTTGTGGAAGGTTTAAAAAAATATTAAATAAATTATCTTAAACATATGTCATTCAATATAGTAGGAGTCTGCTGAATTAAATAAACATGCTAGTTGGACAATGGGTAAAAACTAGAACATAAGTTTCATTAACATCTGCTCAATACTCTGCAAGCCATTTCCATTTATATTATCTTTCTTAATGCTTAAAATAAATATTTATTATCCCCTTTTTATTTCTTTACTTAAAATTTTTTTAATGTTTATTTTTGAGAGAGAGAGAGCGAGAGAGAGAGAGAGAAAGAGCACAAGTGGGGAAGGGCAGAGAGAGAGGGAGACACAGAATATGTAACAGGCTCTAGGCTCTGAGCTGTCAGCACAGAGCCCGACACAGGGCTTGAACTCACAAACTGCAAGATCATGACCTGAGCCAAAGTTGGAAGCTTAACTGACTGAGCCACCCAGGCACCTCTATCATCCCATTTTTAGAAGTTTGGAAACTAGGGCTCAGAAAGACTAAATATTTACCTGAAGTTTCAGAGCTACTAATTGACTTAAAAAAGATTTTAATTAAAAAAAATTTGTTCATTTTGCTTGAAAATCCCTATCTTTAAGTTCTACCATCATACCAATGAGGAGGACACTGTAATCACATCAGAAACATTCCCTGTAAGGGAGATGTATTGGTTTGCTGAGGCTGCCATGACATAGTACCACAGTGTCATAGTAGAAGAGAAGTTTATTTTCTCACAATTCTGAAGGCTAGAAGTCTGAGATCAAGGTATTGGCCAGGTTAGTTTCTGTCTCCTTGGCCTGTACATGTCCATCTTCTCCTAGCATCTTCATATAGCCTTCTCTCTCCACGTCTGTGTCCTAATTTCCTCTTCTTATAGAAAGGACACCAGTCGTTTTAGAGGACCTAATGATCTCATTTTAACTGAGTTTCCTCTTTAAAGACCCTTTCACCAAGCACAGTCACATCCTGAGGTGCTGGGGGTTAGGACTTCGATGTACAAAGGGGAGCAGGGGTTGTATAACTCAGCTCATAACAGCTGGTGAGGATGAGACTCAAACTGTAGTAGAATGGAAACAGAACAGAAACTGAAAATGTCACATTAGACCAAGCTTTTAATAATGTGATGACAAAATAAAATAGGACAGCTAGGGGCGCCTGGGTGGCTCAGTCGGTTAAGCGGCCCACTTCGGCTCAGGTCATGATCTCATGGTCCGTGAGTTCGAGCCCTGCGTCGGGCTCTGTGCTGACAGCTCAGAGCCTGGAGCCTGTTTCATATATTGTGTCTCCCTCTCTCTGACCCTCCCCTGTTTATGCTCTGTCTCTCCCCGTCTCAAAAAAAATAAAACATTAAAAAAATTTTTTTTTAATAAATAAAAATAAATAAATAAATAAAATAGGACAGCAAATTGTTTGAAAAGAAGAATTCAGAAAAAGAATGTTTGGGAATGTGTTTTTTTTTTTTTTTAAGCAATAAGAGATCCATGACTGAATTTATAATTTAAGAGAAATTTGCTAAGGAACAGAGGGAGGGGGGAAGCATCAAATGTGAAGCACATTGAAATGCTTTAAAAGGTAAATTATGAAAGAATATATATGGCTTCAAGCCTAAAAGATGATTCCCCAGGGGAAAGTATCCCATATTTTTTCCAAAGGAAAAACTAATCAGGATGACAACTGATGTATAAAATATTTGCAGGAAATGCTATCTTGAGAACCTCATTTGTCAAATTATTCATAAAATGTCTTTTTGTCATATGGCTTTGTTTTATTAAGTTACTTTAGATGATACAAGGGTTTCTGGAAATATCAAAACAAAATTTCTGCCTGTAGGATTGGCAAAGCAGAGAACAGAGAAAACCAAGGATGTACAATATAAATGTTATTTCTCGCCTGGAGTCAAGAAGACCCAAGATAACTATTGTCAAGTACAAAATGTCACAATGATCTACAAATAACAATGAGGATGGGAATCTCTTGGAAACTCAGGAAAGACATATTACTAAATTCAAGAAGTCAAAATGGCAGTAATAAAAGGAGTTTTCTGTAGCTCGATCCTTATACAAAGCAATCTATCAGGAGAAAGTTACATATATTTATTAAAAGAAGAAAAGTTTTTGAGTAGAGTGCTTTTCGCTCATGAAAAGAAGCAGCAAAACCCTTTAATCTCAACAAGAAAAAAGACAGCCGTACAAGCTTCAAGATTCATCTTTTGGGGTTTTGCCTCATGTTAACATAGCATGGAGTTTGGAGGCAGAGTTCTTAATCTTCTCCCAGAGGCAACCACTCTTCCTGGCAACAAGGCAGGGACGCGGGTAGAGGTGCCATTTCTCCCATGTCCCAGCAGCTGATGTCATTTCCTCAAATCAAAGAAGGATCTGAGACCTGAGCAAGTTTTCTGCCTATCCCTCCCCAGCAGCCAGTTAACATCCTGTGCTCTTGTAGCCCAGAACACAGATGGGTCCTAAGCAGGTCCAACATGTCCTTTCTTCTGCCTCCCAGAGGCATCCAGGAGAGGCTCATAACTGGTCATATATTCTCCTTGTGTCTTGCATTCTCAGGAATTAGAAACTGTTCCATAGCTCACGTGCAGCTTAATCAATCTGTTAACATTTCAGCTGTTTCCTCCTTACCCAACTCTATGGCTTTTACCCCTTCCAATCACATTGTGGTGAGCTGAAACAGCTCACATTTCCTGTCTCTCCTCAGCACGTCTTGTCACCCATTGCTGTCAGTTTGCCTGGTTTTGTTGTGATGCTAGCTCTCTGATGAGGCACAAATATGATTTTTAAATTATGACCTATTATTGTTAAATTGGGAATGATATTCTCTTGTGAAGTTTTTACCTTTTAAGCAGAAAGCAGAGCCAATTGATGACAAGTAAATTTTTTCCTCTCTTCTCAGCCACAAAGGGAAGGCAATGCTAGAGTTAGTGATTAAGTGTCACATTGGAAGTAATGAAGAAAAACCTCAGAGTAAAGCATCAGGAGTGAGGAATGGGTCCAGAAAGAGACTGAAATAATATCTAAGACAGAAAAGTGTGGTCAGATGCTGAAACAGAATTGATATCAGAGGAACTGCTAACTAGGAGTGGTGTAAACCTAACACTCAAGTTCACGAGTAAGTGTCAGAGCTCAGAATTGAAAAGGTAAAGAAAGGCACAAGTGCTGTGGGGGTCCCATGTTCATTCAGAAGAACTCTTGTGCTGCCTTAATCCTACTGTGGGATTGACTTGGAAGAGTCTGCTTCCCTTCTCAGTCAGTCTTGTGGGGATATGCAGAGGCAGAACACGGAACAATAATGGAAATCCTCTTGAATAGTGGTATTTCATGTGTGTTCGGATCTTTGGTGCCATGCAACTGCCACATATGGTTCAAACATTACATTGGGGCGCCTGAGTGGCCCAGTTAAACATCTGACTCTCGATTTTGCCTTGGGTCATGATCACATGGTGGTGAGATCCATCCCCACATTGGGCTCCACGGTGGGTGTGGAGCTTGCTTAAGAAACTCTCTACCCCTCCCCTGCTGGCTCGCTCTCTTTCTCAAAAAAAAAAAAAAAAAAGAAAAAAGAAAAAAGAAAGAAAAAGAAAAAGATTACATCTACAGGTTATTGTATTATCAGGATGCAATGTGAACAAGCAAGCTAACAATCGAGGTCTGCCATGTGGCTACCAAGCACTGGAAATTTTGCTAGTGCAACTCAGGTATGCAATCTCAATTTTGATTTAAAAACGGATACGTGTTTCTGTTAGAAAACTTATGTGTTTGGAACAGTTTGAGTATGTGAATACATGTTTTCTTCTGTAAAATGCGTGAAATCTGAGTACACATCAAGCATTTGTGACATTCTCCTATGTCTTCTGTCTTCAAAAAATACTCTAGTTACTGACTAGGTTTTTCTTAACTTTGTATATAAAAAATATTTAACCCCTGACCAATTAGCCAAGATAAACTTTATTTTCTATAGTTTATTATCAAAAAATGGTACGGATGTGTGCACGGATGCATGTATGTGTGTGTGTTCTGTATCGGTCAGCACTCAATGAGAGAAAACAAACAATGTCAGTTATTTTAACAGAGAGAACTTAATACAAATGGTAGTAGTAGATTAAATAGATCTGTGAATAAAAAGGAAACTGTAAGAATACAGGGTTAGGTACTGGGGAAATAGTATCACTCCTAATACTGAGGAAAGATAAGGAAATGGTTAGACATATTAGAATGTGGTGGCTATGGGAAGGTCTTAGTGGAACTGGCCTCAGACGTCTGACAAGGGGATACTGTTCAGTTAGTATTGGTACCTCATGCTACCAGTTGATATTAGAAGAGGGGCCTCATGAAGCAGGAACTCAAACCTCTGAGTAGGGGGTTTGAGTTGGGTGGTACAGAAACCTCAGGAGTTTAGCTGCATTCTACAGAACTAATGATATAAGACTTCTTGGGGGGGGGTGATATAGCCCAACATATGTTGAAACTTCTCTTTTTTTGAGAGAGAGATACAGCACGCACTTGTGTGTGCACAAGCAGGGGAGGGGCAGAAGAGGGAGAAAGAGAATCCCTAGCAGGCTCTGCACTGTTAGTGTGAAGCCCAACACAGGGCTCAATCTCACACCCCTGAGATCATGACCTGAACCCAAATCAAGAGTCAGACTCTTAACCACCTGGGCCCCCCAGGCACCCCTATGTTGAAACTTCTTAAGGGAATGACGGTGCTGAGAAACACTAGCTAATAACTAGCAGAGTCCACCCCTTGGCTATTGAGAGTCAACGTAGACACACCTTCCTACCCATGGTTAAATTTCATATTAAAGCTGTAGCATGCTTATGTTTTTTTCTTCACAAATAAATATTCACTTATTCTATCCCCCAAAAGAATAACTAAATCCCAAAAGCCATTGTATCCATTCCTGAATAATAGTCACCATATCCCCCTCTGGGAGATGTGATATGATTCTCAAATTCTGTACAGCCTATATTAAATATTCTGTATACTAAAAACTATATTGTAAAATTAAATGTATGACATAAGATAACCCTTGTATGACATAAGAAGAAAAGAGATGGGAAAAACGATGTTAGTTAATATATCAAAATATATGGATATAAATAGACACAAAAACTAGGTAGTATATTAAAATACACCAAGAGTAGACAGGGAAGAAAAATACACAGAGCTACTGCTGATCTCATTTCTCTAACAGATTATGGTGCCTTGGTTGTTATTTATAATTTCTGCCACTACCCATAACATGTTCTGTTTGCTTTCAGCCAGGATCTCAGCCAGCCAAAGATCTTTACCTAGTGAATGACCCCAACTTTTATTCCTAGAGGATCTGAATGCTAAGTAACTTTATCTTTCTTTGGTTCCTATAGACTTCAACTAAGTTTTACCACTGAACATAGAAATGCTAAAAACTCCCTGGAGAATGTCCTGAATTTCATAGTCTTTCCTGCACCACTATGTAGCAGCAATCCAAATATACCTTGATAATCAGGATCAATCGTATCAACCAGTATAGTACAGTGTCCCTCTTTCTTCTACATATGCCCAGTGGGATAAAGCATCTAAAATATCCTCAAATTAAACTTCCAATCTAATGCAATATTTCTATGTACGTATGTGGAAGCAGTTCTTCTACTTTGGAAATAACAGCTGAAAACCAGACAGTTTCAAAATTACGGTTATAGGGGAAAAAATTTTGTAAGTGGGTTGTAAAATGCAATCATGAAAGGAACCATTCCCATTTCCTCTCTTACTTAAGGATGCACATGGGAGAAATATTACTCAGTAATTCAAAACGTGTACTGCCTTTGTAGGACAGGACCTCAGTTCTTGAGGATGTTTTCTCCCAAATTGTACCTCAACTGAGTCTTCAGTGGTCAATCCACTATTTTATTAAGCCAGCAGCTTTTAGGTGATGGAATGTATAGTAAAACTAGTGAATTCCACAGGAAATAGCACAATATTGCATTGCTTATAATATAAAATGAGTTCTGTAGTCAGAAGCAACGTTGAGTGGAATAAAGTGATAATAAAAAAAATCCTCTGGGTCCATGGGTGGTGATGCTGGCAGAAGCATTATCCACAGATGAAGCAGATCAATATACAGATATTCATCTATTTTGGCGAAAGCAATTGCTGTACGTTTCAGGATGACAGAAGTCCAATGTAATCAATACACCAGGTGAATGAACTATTCGCTGCTCCAATGGCATGGTGTTTTGTCAGAATATCATAGTTGGTTCTGATATACCAGAGTGTGTTAACAGATCTGGCACTCCATAGTGGTAGTAGCTAAGTCAGCCTTTGTGAGAAGGAAAGCTGTATCCTTGAATCCATGCCCAGACTCCACCTCTGTCACTGTGGCTACTTTGCACATGGGTTTAGTGAGCAAACACTGTTGCTGAACGTTATCAACTGAATGTATCAACTTGTCCACCTTATTATCAATAATGGAAGTGTCTTTGAAACATTTGGATCTACATATGGCTCTGTGAGACAGTAGCTTAATAACTACCACGTGTTCTAAATATAAAATTTTACTATTCTGATTGCATCTATTTTCCCCCAAATATAAATTCCCTCAGAAGACTCCTCCCTTAAGAATTCTTTTGATGGAGAAGGGCAAATAAATTATTTTTGAAAATACATTTTACTTCCTCTCAGATCAACAGATCCCAAAGATTTGGGTATGTCATGATGAATCATGAAGCTCCTTCCTATTTGCATACTATTTACAAAGAAGGCCTCTAACTACAAAGAAAGGAAGTATGCATCCTTTGAGGAGAGAATAAAAAAATACCTTAACTCAAGGCACTGAGAGTTGAAGGCAAAGTACATTCACCTATTCCTTAACTATGGACAATCAAGATTATTCTAAGTGGAATCATTGGGAATGTGCCCACTCCAAGGGGCCTTTGTGAAAACCATTGTCTTTTCCTTTGAAATTCTCCATCAGCTTGTCCTTCCCTCTTCATCCACCAACTAAGCTTCTAGTAACCTTTCAAACTCCCCCTCAAACGTTGCAACTTCTCATTTTCCTTCCCTTCAATCAGAGCTGATCACTTCCTCCTTTGTTACTTTCTTTTACTTATTTCTGTACTAGTGTCTATTAAAATTACATGTTCATGCTCAGACTGTGGCACTTTTAAGTGCAGGGACTAGTATTTCCGAGGTCTTTATGTGCAAGAATCAGTGTAGCCACTCAGAAATATTTGCTGAATTTTGAATGGGGATTTTGAGTTTGGGGATTAGCAATGATTCTTGATTTCAGTGATGAATAATGTGCCAAATATAAGGCTTCTATTCCATGCCAAGGATGGTCAAATACAATACTATTAGCTGTAATTGAAAGGGATAGTCTGGAAACTAAAATTGTCCACTCAAACAGGTTTACTTTGGGATAAGACATCCAACTGTCAGAAAAGTTTTATTTTGGTATGTAGGGACTCAATTCTAGAAGGTCTTCACAAATAGGCTAATAAGATAGTACCCCAGGTCAAGGAAACATGGCAGAAAGAAGTTACTGGAATGGAGAATAGGTCAGTCTATGATCAATGAGGACTTACGTATTGTCATGTTAACCTATCAACCCTTCCTACTGAGATCACAATTAGTCCTCAAAACTAGAACAAGCCTGAGCTGGGGGTGGAAATTGAGCATAATGTAGGTGAAAAGGCTTGCAGAGGCTGGAAAAATAGGCCAGTGCTTATTTACCTTTTTTATAATTAACAACCAAAACACTGCTTCTCTTAAATCCACCCAATATACAACCATTTATGTTTTACTTTTGTTTATTGATCTTTTTGTTTATTTACTCTCTGAATCATAATTTCATGGGACTTTTTCCCAATATATTCTGGGATGTACATCATCCAAGGTACCAGAAGAGGTGACACCTAAGTCCTCATTTTTTTTTTCTGAATCTAATACCTAACTTTAAAATTGCTTCATTTTTCACACTGAAGCACCCCCAACTCATTTCACTGCTTTTCCATTTTTCACATTTTCCTTTGACCATAGGTTTGGAAATGGAAGATTTTCCTTATTTTTCTGTTAGAAGTGATTTACTATATCCATCAGACTTACAGCAAAGAAATCAATTTTCTTTTTTGTTCTTATTTGATTTGATCCAGATAGCTAATATGAAGATACAATTTTTTCTCTTCAGTGCCTTCAAGATATCAGGTGTTATAATTCCTTAAGTTATAAATAGTAAAATAAATAAAAACAAAAACACAATTCTTCTCATCTATGTTCGGGTAGAACCCATCTGAGAAGAAATTTTTACCTTTCACCATAGCAACCAATATGAACCTCATTGCCACATGTCACACTCTCAAAATGAATTAATCGACATAAAATCAATACTGTAGAAGCAATTGGAGAAACCTCTTTGGATTTCTGTTTTCATCAAAAAACAACTGCACATTGTTAATTTTATCAGGAACATGGAATGTATTATTTTTTTAAAAAATCAATGAGGCAGTCCTACTCAGCTTGGGATACTTACTACATTCTGCTCAATGTCCATCTCGCTTTTTTAATTGGAATTGACAAAATAGGTAATCTACTATGAAAGTGGTCCTTAATCCTTGCTGAATAAGTTCATGGGATGCTTTTTATTCATTTTTTAATGTTTATTTATTTATTTTGAGAGAGAGAGAGAGCACAAACGAAAGGAGGGGCAGAGAGAGAGGAGAGAGAAAATCCCAAGCAGGTTCTGCACTGTCAGCACAGAGCCCAGTGGGGAACTCGATCTCATGAACAATGAGATCATGACCTAAGCTGAAATCAAGAGTCAGATGCTTAACCAACTGAGCCACCCAGGTGCCTCAGTTTGCTTTTTAAAAATAGCCAGTTACAGTCCCCAGACACAGAACTTCCTTCTTAATAAATATAGAGGCTTGGGACTCACCATTTTAATGGATTGAGAACCACTGTGTTCATTCCCACAATGAGTGGTCTAGATTAGCAACATGTATATAACCACAGATGTGCTAAAAAGGAATGCTAGAAACTCAAATATCCAGCAATTTATAGCATTCTTTTAAGCCCTTCTCTACATGGCTAGACTTCTTTTTTTCAGGCGTAGCACTCCTCTTTTCATACTAAAAGTTAAATTATGCCATGTTATGAAGGATACTTGGCTAGGACACTAGTATCTTGCCTAACTCTTTTAAGCTTCCTTTCCCAAGAGGGTTGACACTATTTAAACCTCTATCACTGATAAAGAAATGCCAAGCAGACTACCTAAAACTATATTACCTGAAACTCAGAACCCATTTGTCCCTGAACCATAGAGTTCACACTAAATTAGGCTCTTCTGTAAAAACAATTTGTAAATAGCACCAAATATGACTAAAGTATGCAATGTAGCTAGATTTGGGGTGGGGGGGAATCATTCATATGAAGAGTTGGAGTTGAAATAGGACCAAGGAGACAAACTTTGATAGCATCTTATTGTTGCTGCATTTTGTCTGGTATTTTGTTTCTTGTTTGGCTTTTTTTAGTATTTTTCCATTATCTCGTCTTGTTTTTTTTGTTGTTGTTGTTGTTTGTCTTGTTTTGTTTTGTTTTGTTTTGTTTTCTGGAAGAGTCAATTGAAATGGGGGAGCCTACCCAGCATTACTGTTTTAGGTCTGGAACTCATCATTTAAAGCTAGAACCTCCTTAGTGTTGCTAGCACATGTGGAATACAACTGCTGCACAGGTTTAGAGAAGCAAATACTATTCTGCCAACCAGGGCCTAAATACCCTGTGAAGAGGGATTAAGTGGAAGATAGCGGCGTAGGAGGACGCTGGGCTCACCACGTCTGCTGATCACTTAGATTCCACCTACACCTGCCTAAATAACCCAGAAAACTACCAGAAGACTAGCAGAACGGAGTCTCTGGAGCAAAGTGCAGACGAGAGGCCCACGGAAGAGGGTAGGAAGGGCGACGAGGTGGTGCACGCTACATGGACTGGCGGGAGGGACCTGGGGCGGAGGGGCAGCCTGCCGGCCAAGCAGAGCCCCGGAGTCTGGCTTGCAAAAGTGGAGGGGCCAGACAGAGTGTGTTCTGACAGCAAGCGGGACTGATATCTGGAAGGTTATAATCTAACAGCTCTGCTCGGAGAACGGGAGGGCTGGAGGACAACCGGAGGGAGAGTTGTTGAGCCCTGGATGACAGAGCTCAGCTTGGCAGGGAACAAAGGGGCTTGCCAGCGCCATCTCCCTCGCCCATCCCCCGGCCAAAATCCCAAAAGGAACCAGTTCCTGCCAGGGAACTTGCTTGCACCACGCAAACACCCAACGCTGTGCTTCTGCGGATCCATCCCTCCAGCGGCAGGTCTGACTCCCTCCCCGTGCCACAGGGCCCCTCCCAAAGCGGATCACTTAAGGAAAAGCGAGCTAAGCCTACCCTCCCACCTCTGTACACCTTGCGGATCCACCCCAGCTAATAAGCCAGATCCCCAGCACCACAAGCCTGGCAATGTGCAAGTAGCCCAGAAGGGCCATGCCACCCCACAGTGAATCCCACCTCTAGGAGAGGGGAAGAGAAGGCACACACCAGTCTGACTGTGGCCCCAGCAGTGGGCTGGGGGCAGACATCAGGTCTGAATGTGGCCCCGCCCACCAACTCCAGTTATACACCACAGCACAGGGGAACTGCCCTGCAGGTCCGCACCACTCCAGGGACTATCCAAAACGACCAAATGGAAGAATTCCCCTCAAAAGCATCTCCAGGAAATAACAACAGCTAATGAACTGATCAAAAAGGATTTAAATAATATAACAGAAAGTGAATTTAGAATAATAGTCATAAAATTAATCACTGGGCTTGAAAACGGTATAGAGGACAGCAGAGAATATCTTGCTACAGAGATCAAGATACTAAGGAACAGCCAGGGGGACCTAAAAAAAATGCTATTAATGAGCTGCAAAATAAAATGGAGATGACCACGGCTCGGATTGAAGAGGCAGAGGAGAGAATAGGTGAACTAGAAGATAAAATTATGGAAAAAGAAGAAGCTGAGACAAAGAGATAAAAAAATCCAGGAGTATGAGGGGAAAATTAGAGAACTAAGTGATGCACTAAAGAGAAATAATCTACGCATAATTGGTACTCCAGAGGAGGAAAAGAGAGGGAAAAGTGCTGAAGGTGTACTTGAAGAAATCACATCTGAGAACTTCCCTGATCTGGGGAAGGAAAAAGGCATTGAAATCCAAGAGGCACAGAGAACTCCCTTCAGACGTAACTTGAATCGATCTTCTGTATGACATATCATAGTGAAACTGGCAAAATACAAGGATAAAGAGAGAATTCTGAAAGCAGCTAGAGATAAACGTGCTCTACCATATAAAGGGAGACCTATAAGACTCGTGACTGATCTCTCTACTGAAACTTGGCAGGCCAGAAAGGAATGGCAGGAGATCTTCAATGTGATGAACAGAAAATATGCAGCCGAGAATCCTTTATCCAGCAAATCTGTCATTTAGAATAGAAGGAGAGATAAAGGTCTTCCCAAACAAACAAAAACTGAAGGAATTCATCACCACTAAACCAGCCCTACAAAGAGATCCTAAGGGGGATCCTGTGAGACAAAGTACCAGAGACATCACTACAAGCATGAAACCTACAGACATCACAATGACTCTAAACCCATATCTTTCCATAATAACACTGAATGTAAATGGACTAAATGCGCCAACCAAAAAACATAGGGTATCAGAATGGATAAAAAAACAAGACCCATCTATTTGCTGTCTACAAGAGACTCATTTTAGACCTGAGGACACCTTCAGATTGAGAGTGAGGGGATGGAGAACTATTTATCATGCCACTGGAAGTCAGAAGAAAGCTGGAGTAGCCATACTTATATCAGACAAACTAGACTTTAAATTAAAGGCTGTAACAAGAGAGGAAGAAGGGCATTATATAATAATCACAGGGTTCCATCAGGAAGAGCTAACAATTATAAATGTCTATGGCCGAATACCGGAGCCCCCAAATATATAAAAAAATTACTCACAAATGTAAGCAACCTTATTGATAAGAATGTAGTAATTGCAGGGGACTTTAACACTCCACTTACAGAAATGGATAGATCATCTAGACACACGGTCAATAAAGAAACAAGGGCCCTGAATGATACATTGGATCAGATGGACTTGACAGATGTATTTAGAACTCTTCATCCCAAAGCAACAAAATATACTTGCTTCTCGAGTGCACAGGAACATTCTCCAAGATAGATCACATACTGGGTCACAAAACAGCCCTTCATAAGTATACAAGAATTGGAATCATACCATGCATACTTTCAGACCACAATGCTATGAAGCTTGAAATCAACCACAGGAACAAGTCTGGAAAACCTCCAAAAGCATGGAGGTTAAAGAACACCCTACTAACGAATGAGTGGGTCAACCAGGCAATTAGAGAAGAAATTTAAAAATATATGGAAACAAACGAAAATGAAAATACAACAATCCAAACGCTTTGGGACGCAGCAAAGGCAGTCCTGAGAGGAAAATACATTGCAATCCAGGCCTATCTCAAGAAACAAGAAAAATCCCAAATACAAAATCTAACAGCACACCTAAAGGAAATAGAAGCAGAACAGCAAAGACAGCCTAAACCCAGCAGAAGAAGAGAAATAATAAAGATCAGAGCAGAAATAAACAATATAGAATCTAAAAAACTGTATCAACGAAACCAAGAGTTGGTTTTTTGAAAAAATAATCAAAATTGCTAAACATCTAGCCAGGCTTCTCAAAAATAAAAGGGAGAGGACCCAAATAGATAAAATCATGAATGAAAATGGAATTATGACAACCAATCCCTCAGAGATACAAACAATTATCAGGGAATACTATGAAAAATTATATGCCAACAAACTGGTCAACCTGGAAGAAATGGACAAATTCCTAAACACCCACACTCTTCCAAAACTCAATCAGGAGGAAATAGAAAGCTTGAACAGACCCATAACCAGCGAAGAAATTGAATCGGTTATCAAAAACCTCCCAACAAATAAGAGCCCAGGACCAGATGGCTTCCCAGGGGAGTTCCACCAGACATTTAAAGCAGAGATAATACCTATCCTTCTCGAGCTATTCCAAAAAATAGAAAGGGAAGGAAAACTCCCAGACTCATTCTATGAAGCCAGTATTACTTTGATTCTTAAACCAAACAGAGACCCAGTAAAAAAAGAGAACTACAGGCCAATATCCCTGATGAATATGGATGCAAAAATTCTCAATAAGATACTAGCAAATCGAATTCAACAGCATATAAAAAGAATTATTCACCATGATCAAGTGGGATTCATTCCTGGGCTGCAGGGCTGGTTCAACATTCGCAAATCAATCAGTGTGATACATCACATTAATAAAAGAAAAGATAAGAACCATATGATCTTGTCAATCAATGCAGAAAAGGCATTTGACAAACTTCAGCACCCTTTCTTAATAAAAACCCTCGAGAAAGTCGGGATAGAAGGAACATACTTAAAGATCATAAAAGCCATTTATGTAAAGCCCACAGCTAATCATCCTAAATGGGGAAAAACTGAGAGCTTTTTCCCTGAGATCAGGAACATGATAGGGATGTCCACTCTAACTGCTGTTGTTTAACATAGTGTTGGAAGTTCTAGTATCAGCAATCAGACAACAAAAGGAAATCAAAGGCATCAAAATTGGCAAAGATGAAGTTAAGCTTTCACTTTTTGCAGATGACATGATATTATACATGGAAAATCCAATAGACTCCACCAGAAGTCTGCTAGAACTGATACATGAATTTAGCAAAGTTGCAGCATACAAAATCAATGTACAGAAATCAGTTGCATTCTTATACACTAACAATGAAGCAACAGAAAGACAAATAAAGAAACTGATCCCATTCACAATTACACCAAGAAGCATAAAATACCTAGGAATAAATCTAACCAAAGATGTAAAAGATCTGTATGCTGAAAACTATAGAAAGCTTATGAAGGAAACTGAAGAAGATATAAAGAAATGGAAAGACATTCCCTGCTCATGGATTGGAAGATAAATATTGTCAAAATGTCAATACTACCCAAAGCTATCTATACATTCAATGCAATCCCAATCAAAATTGCACCAGCATTCTTCCCGAAACTAGAACAAGCAATCCTAAAATTTGTATGGAACCACAAAAGACCCCGAATAGCCAAAGTAATTTTGAAGAAGAAGACCAAAGCGGGAGGCATCACAATCCCAGACTTTAGCCTCTACTACAAAGCTGTAATCATTAAGACAGCATGGTATTGGCACAAAAGCAGACACATAGACCAATGGAATAGAATAGAAACCCCAGAACTAGACCCACAAATGTATGGCCAACTCATCTTTGACAAAGCAGGAAAGAAAATCCAATGGAAAAAAGACAGTCTCTTTAACAAATGGTGCTGGGAGAACTGGACAGCAACATGCAGAAGATTGAAACTAAACCACTTTCTCACACCATTCACAAAACTAAACTCAAAATGGATAAAGAACCTGAATGTGAGACAGGAAACCATCAAAACTCTAGAGGAGAAAGCAGGAAAAGACCTCTCTGACCTCAGCTGTAACAATTTCTTACTTGACACATCCCCAAAGGCAAGGGAATTAAAAGCAAAAATGAACTACTGGGACCTCATGAAGATAAAAAGCTTCTGCACAGCAAAGGAAACAACCAACAAAACTAAAAGGCAACCAACAGACTGGGAAAAGATATTTGCAAATGACATATCGGACAAAGGGCTAGTATCCAAAATATATAAAGAGCTCACCAAACTCCACACCTGAAAAACAAATAACCCAGTGAAGAAATGGGCAGCAAACACACTTCTCTAAAGAAGACATCCAGATGGCCAACAGGCACATGAAAAGATGCTCAACGTCGCTCCTCATCAGGGAAATACAAATCAAAACCACACTCAGATATCACCTCATGCCAGTCAGAGTGGCCAAAATGAACAAATCAGGAGACTATAGATGCTGGAGAGGATGTGGAGAAACGGGAACCCTCTTGCACTGTTGGTGGGAATGCAAATTGGTGCAGCCACTCTGGAAAACAGTGTGGAGATTCCTCAGAAAATTAAAAATAGACCTACCCTATGACCCAGCAATAGCACTGTTAGGAATTTACCCAAGGGATACAGGAGTACTGATGCATAGGGGCACTTGTACCCCAATGTTTATAGCAGCACTCTCAACAATAGCCAAATTATGGAAAGAGCCTAAATGTCCATCAACTGATGAATGGATAAAGAAATTGTGGTTTATATACACAATGGAGTACTACTTGGCAATGAGAAAGAATGAAATATGGCCCTTTGTAGCAACGTGGATGGAACTGGAGAGTGTGATGCTAAGTGAAATAAGCCATACAGAGAAAGACAGATACCATATGGTTTCACTCTTATGTGGATCCTGAGAAACTTAACAGAAACCCATGAGGGAGGGGAAGGAAAAAAAAGAGGTTAGAGTGGGAGAGAGCCAAAGCATAAGAGACTCTTAAAAACTGAGAACTGAGAGTTGATGGGGGGTCGGATGGAGGGGCGGGTGGGTGATGGGTATTGAGGAGGGCACCTTTTGGGATGAGCACTGGGTGTTGTATGGAAACCAATTTGACAATAAATTTCATATATTGAAAAAAAAAAGAAATAGGATCAAGGAATGAGTTTTCAAGGCCTATGCATTTGAGTAAGCCAAAGTCAAACCAGAGTCCATTACATCCTTTTGAATGCTTGTGTTTAGATCCCTGGAGTCCCTGTCCAGGTCTTTACCTACCCATGGCCAGGACAATTTCCTAGACTCACCTTATCTATGCCTCTACATCTTTGTCTCTAAACTGTCATTCTATTAATCTGTCAACATGTCTGCTGGTCAAACCTCAGTATTAAGGGAAGCATTTGGAACCTCTTAAAATATATTTCACTACTGTAATACTGAACCTCTCCTAATGTTATTAAAAACAATTCTCATCATTTAAACCTATTACCCTTTAGCTATGAGATCATGGGTGTATTATATTAATTGATTTTTTGGATGTTAAACAAACTTTGAATTCTTGGAATAAATCTCACTTTTTTATTGTGTATAATTATTTTTATATGTTGCTGAATTTTGTTTAGTAGAATTTTGTTAAGTATTTTAAATTTAAATTCATAATGAATGAAAATAAAAAAGGAAGTATATTCCATACAAAAATGAGGGAAAAATAGTCAATAGAAACTGTTCCCAAAGGAGTCTAGATGTTATTTCTAGACAAATACTTTAATCAACTTTTTAAATATGTGCAATGAGCTAAAAACAAACAAACAAAAAACACATGCATACAAAGCTAAAGGAAAGTATGAGAACAGTATCTTACTAAATAGAGAATATGAATAAAGAAATAGAAATTAAGAAGAATCAAATAGAAATTTGGAGGTGAAAATTTGGAGTTGAAAAGAGTTGAAATTTGGAACTGAAATAAAATATTAAAGAGAAGACTTAGCATATTTGAGCCAGCTGAATAATCATTAAACTTGAAGATCATACAATTGAGATTAATACGTTTGAAAAATAGAGAGAAAAAGGAGTGTCTGGGTGGCTCAGTCAGTTAAGTGCCTGACTTCTGTTCAGTTCATGATCTCAGTTTGGGAGTTTGAGCTCCACATCAGGTTCCACGCTGATGCAGCAGAGCCTGCTTAAAGTCTCTCTCTCTCTCTCTCTCTCTCTCTGTCTCTCTCTCTCTCTCAATCTCTCTCTGCCCCTCCCCCACTTGCACACACTTGCCTCTCTAAATATAAATAAATAAACTTTTAAAAAAGAAGAACAGAGAGAAAGAGAAAGAATAAAAAGAAACACAACCTAAGAGACTGGGGGATACAATCAAAGATATCAACAAATGAATAATAGAAGCCTCAGAAACAGAAGAAAGAGAGAAGGGAGCAGAAACAGTATTTGGGAAAAAATAGCCAAAACCTCCAGAATGTGGTGAAAAACACTAATTTATATCCACAAGTATTTCAACAAACTCAGAGTAGCGTAAATGCAAAAAGATCCACCAATAGACACATCATAGTAAAAGCCAAAGACAAGGAGAAAATCTAGAAAAAGCAAGAGAAGTAACCTATCACATAAAAAGGATCTCCAACAAAATTAAAGATTGACTTCCCATCGGAAACTATGAAAGCCAGAAACAGAGGATTGACATATTCAAACTGCTGAAAGAAACTATTGTGAATGAAGAATTCTATGAAATAATTCTTCAAAAATAAAAGGGAAGGGCACCTAGGTGGCTCAGTTGCTTAAGCATCCAACTTCAGCTCAGGTAGTGATCTCACACTCTGTGAGTTCGAGCCCTGCATCAGGCTATGTGCTGACAGCTCAGAGGCTGGAGCCTGCTTCGGATTCTGTGTCTCCCTCTCTCTCTCTGCCCCTCTCCTGCTCACACTCTGTCTCTCTCTCAAAAATAAATAAACATTTAAAAAATTTTAAAAATAAAAAATAAAAAATTTTAAAAAATAAAAAATATTTTGTTATAAAAATAACAAAATTAAATTAAAATAAAAAAATAAAATAAATAAAATAAAATTAAGTTGGTATTAATTTGAAATAGATTGTAAATGTCAGTAGTAATCAGTACTAAGAAAATAACATAAGCTAGCATACTAAAAGAAATGACAAAGGAATTAAAAGGGTAACCAGAAAATATATTGATCATAAAAGAGGTTGGCAATGAAAGAATTGAGAAACAAAAAGACATAAGACAGCTATAGAAAAAAAATAGCAAAATGGCAGGAGTAAGGACTTCCTTATCAGTAATTACATTAAATGCACTTAGAATGAGTTCTCTAATTAAAGGAAGAATGTGACTAACTGGATAAAAAAAAAAAAAAAATGACCTCAATATATGTTGTCTAAAAGTAACCCATTGTAAATACATAGACACAAATAGGTTGAAAATAAAAGGAAAAGAATTCATGGAAACAATAATCAAGAGAGACCTGGGATAGCTCTACTAACATCAGACACACACAAAAAAAAGACTTTAAAACAAAAATTATTAGTAGATACAAAAGAAGACATAATATAACAATAAAATGATCAATCAATCAAGAAGACATGACAATTATAAATATATATGTACCTAAGAATAGAGTAACAAAATACATGAAGCAAAAACTGACAGACTTGAAGGGAGAAATACACAATTTAACTCTAATGGATAGTTAATACCCCACTTTCAATAATGGATAGAATAACTAAACCAAACATCAGAGAAGAATAGAAGATTTTAAATATACTAGATACCAATGAGACCTAGCAGACATATATTGAATATTCTACCCAATAGCAGAAAATGTACATTCTTCCCCAGTGCACATGGAATATTCTCTAGCATCAATCACATGTTAGACCATGTTAGACACGAGTCTTAAAACCTCTTAAAGATAAAAATGGTAGAATGTATGATCTCCAACCACAATAAAAAGAAATAAAAAATCAACAATAGAGATTTGGAAATGTTATAAATATATAGAAATTAAGCAACACACTCCTAAATAACCACTGGGTTAAAGAAGAAATCACAAGAGAAATTAGAAAATACTCAAAGTTAAATTAAAACAAAAAAGAGGCACCTGGATGGCTCAGTTGGTTAAGCATTGGACTCTTGATTTCAGCTTAGGTCATGAAGTAGGTTTGTGAGATCAAGCCCTGCATCAGGCTCTGTACTGATAGCTCAGAGTCTGCTTCGATTCTCTCTCTGTCCTTCCCCTACTTGTTCGTTCTCTCTCTCTCTCTCTCTCTCTCTCTCTCTCTCTCTCTCAAAATAAATATTTAAAAATATTAAAACAAAACACACAAAAACATATGGGATGCAGGAAAAGTAGTGCTTTTATAGTTGTAAGTCACACATTAAAAAATAAGAAATATCACAAATTAATAACCCAGCCACCAACATTAGAAATTAGAAAAGGAAGAGCAAACTAAACTCAAATAAGGAGGAGGAAATAATAAAAATTAGACTGGAAATAGGAATAGGAATTAGTACTATAGAGAATAGGAAAACAATGGAGAAAATCAACAAAAATTGATTCTTTGGAAAGATCAATAAAAACAATAAACCTTTAATTAATTTGGCCAATAAAAAATAAAGAAGACTCAATTACCAAATTCAGGAATGAAAGAGAAGCACCTGGGTGGTTCAGTTGGTTAAACATCTGATTTTTTTAAATTTTTTTTTTTTTTTTTTTTCAACGTTTATTTATTTTTGGGACAGAGAGAGACAGAGCATGAACGGGGGAGGGGCAGAGAGAGAGGGAGACACAGAATTGGAAACAGGCTCCAGGCTCTGAGCCATCAGCCCAGAGCCCGACGCGGGGCTCGAACTCACGGACCGCGAGATCGTGACCTGGCTGAAGTCGGACGCTTAACCGACTGCGCCACCCAGGCGCCCCAAACATCTGATTTTTAATGTCATCTCAGATCATGATCTCACAGTTGGAGAGTTTGAGATCCTGGTTGGGCTCTGCACTGACAACATGGAGTCTGCTTGGGATTCTCTTCTCTCTCTCTCTCTCTCTCTCTCTCTCTCTCTCTGCCCCTCCTCTGTTCACACAGGCTCTCTCTCTCAAAATAAATAAACTTTCAAATATAATTAAAAAAAATAAGATCAGGAATGAAAGAGAGGACGTTACTACTGAATTTGCAGAGGGAAAAATAGATTATGAGGGAACACTATGAACAACAAATTGTAGAGCAACAAATTAGCATTCTAGAAGAAATGGACAAATTCCTAGAAACACATAAATTACCAAAACTAACCCAAGAAGAAATAGAAAATGTGACCAGACCTATAACAAATAAAGATATTGGGATAGCAATTTTTTAAAAAAAAATCTGGGCATCTAGGTTGTTCAGTCAGTTATGCATCCAACTCTTGATTTTGTCTTAGGTCACGATCTCATGGTTTGTGGGAACAAGCTTCGCATCTGGCTCTGTGCTGACAATGCGCAGCCTGCTTGGGATTCTCTCTCTCCTTCTCTCTTTGCCCTTCCCCCACTGGTGCATGTGCTCTCTTTCTCAAAATAAGTACATATTAAAAAAGTTAAAAATTAAAAATAAATCCAACAAAGAAAGTTTCAGGATCAAATGGCTTAACTCATGAATTCACCAAGCATTTAAAGAAGAACTAAACCAATCTAAGTCTTCCAAAAATGAGGAAACATTTCCTAATTTATTCTGTGAGGCCAGTATTACCCTGATAGCAAAACCAGACAAAGCAATCACAGAAGAGAAAACTGCAGAATTATTATTATTATCATTATTATTTTAGAGAGAGAGCGCCATTGGGGGAGAGGGGCTGAGGGAGAGGGAAAGAGAAAGAATCTTAAGAATATTATGCGAGGTTTGATCCCATGACCCTGGGATCATGCTCTGAACTGAAATCAAGAGTCAGACACTCAACTGATTGAGCCACCCAGGCACCCCAAAACTGTAGAATTATAAACTGCAGAATTTATATTACAAATATAAATGAAAAATCCTCAATAAAATCCTGGAAAAAAAGTCCAACACTATCTTATAAGGTTTAGACCATGGCCACGTGGGATTTATTCTGGAGATGCAAGGTTAGTCCAACATATTAATATCACGAAAGGGAAAAAACACATTATTTCCATAAATGCATCAAAAGCCAACATTCTTTCATGAAAAAATAAACACTTATGAAACTAGAATAAAAGGAAACTTTCTCAATTTGATGAAGAATATCTATGAAAAGGTACACTTAATGGTTAAAAACTGAAATCATTTCCCCTAAGTTTGGGAACAAGACAAGTTTATTTGCTCTTGCCACTTATTTTTTTTTTTTAACATTTACTTATTTTTGAGAGAGAAAGAAAGCATGAGCAGGGGAGGGGCAGAGAGATGGAGACACAGAATCCGAAGCAGGCTCCAGGCTCTGAGCCATCAGCACAGAGCCCAACACAGGGCTTGAACCCACAAACTGTGAGCTGAAATCAAGAGTGAGACGCTCAACTGACTTAGACACACAAGGCCCCACTCTTGCCCCTTCTATTTAGCATTATACTGGCAGTTTTAGCCAGGGCCATTAGGCAAGAAAAAGAATAAAAGTTGTCCAAACTGGAAAGGAAGTAAAACTACCTGTATGTGCAGATGGCATGATCTTTTATATAGAAAACCATAAAGAATCTATAAAGAAAGAAAAATTGGGGTTAGAGCTAATGAAAGAGTTCAGTAAAGTTGCAAGATACAAAATCAACATATAAAAATATTGTATTTCTATATACTAGCAATAAACAATCCAAAAGTGAAATTAAGAAAATAATTCCATTTGCAGTACCATCAAAAAGAATATAATATAAGACTTGTACACTGCAAACTACAAACCTTTGTTGGATGAAATTAATTAAAATCTGTATAAACAGAAAGATATCCCTGTTCATGAATTGGGAGACTTACTGTTAACATGTCAGCAGTCTGCAAATAAATCAATAGATTCAAAGCAATCTGTTGCGTGGCAAGTCAAAGGGCCATGATTTAAATGCCAGAGTGTATGATACTGTGTGAAATAAGTCAAACAGAGAAAGACACATACCATAAGATCTAACTCATATGGGGAATCTATAAAACAAAATAAATGAACAAACAAACAAACAAACAAGCCAACAAACAAACCAAAAACCAGAAGCAGACTCCTAAATACAGAGGAAAAACTGGTGGCTGCCAGAGGAGAGGGTGCCGGGGAGATGGGCTAAATAGATAAAGGGGAGTAGGAGGTAGAAACTTCCAGTTATAAAACAGGAGATTTTCTTGAATAAATGTTTCTTCATTTAAAACTTTCCAGAAATTTTAAATTGTTGGGAGTATTTTTCATAATTTTCACCAGTTATGTTCGTTTCGTGAACCAGGTCCACGGAGCCTCACCTACTGCCCCTCAAGCAGTGGAAATACAGAATCCTTTTATTTTTTTAATTAAACAACGGCACTTCTATATGCAAAACAGATACAGGTAGAACTGCTCTAATCGTGAGTGAGCCCATCTGGATGGCAAAGCCTCAAACACTGCTGTGACTCTAGGCTACCCATTTACCAACTCCTGGTTAGATGACACAATTCTTTCAGGTCCTAATATGTGTCATATCAATATGTGCATAATATGTGATTTCTACATCTATGAAGCCTTACGTCTCCTTTCTCAGGAAGAGCCTTTTTCTGAAATGCCATTTTCTTTCCGTTGCTTTGAAAAAAAAAAAAAAACAATCAAATACACTTTTCCTCCCTTCTCCCTCATATGAGTCCCCAGTAAATGATATTTATGTGTTTAGTGCATATTTTTTTTCAAGCTTCACTGATCTCTACATCAGTTTTGAGTGAAAATGCATTAATGAGGTAATCAAATCTCTGAGAAATTCTTGTATTTGTTGAGTGATTAGATCCAGTAATATTTTCTTAATAGCTAGAGATTCTCAAACATTTTGGACACAAAGAAAAAATGATAAAACCTCACTGACACAGGCAAGTTCAACTTTCAAAAGGAAACAAGGAAATCCCAAGAATTTGGGACACGAGGGATAAATGGAATTACTAATCCTGTCTAGAAGTATATAGAGTTGAGGGAAAGCCTTCAAACAGGAAATTCATTACTCTGGCCTTTGAGAAGAGAGGGGTTGTCAGCTGGGCCCATGGAAAGGTTTGCAAATATGGCTGCCATGTCTGTTCTGTCTTTCAGAATTGCACACGCTCGCTCTCTCTCTTTCTCCCTCTCTCTGCCATGTGGCTGTGGATTGGAATGATATTCATGGCTCCTGTTTCCCTTGAAGTGCCCTAACAGCATCCTTCTCATTTCTTAAATTCTACTTCTAATCACTTGGGGGTAATAAGTGAAAACAAATTGGGACATTTTGAGAGATTCCAAAGTACCTACTGCCATAAACTCCTTGGTTTCGACCCCCACTCTTCCTGAGATTGTCTGTTTGCTCCTTTGATCTTCTACCCTCAGTTGTTCATTGTTTTCTGAAGGGGTTTTACTAATGTCTCACCTTTCTATAGATCTTTCCTTAGCCACAGAGTATGGGGATTCTTCCTTTCATGTTTACTCTCCTCCCTTAACAAAGACCCAATACAAACAGAATAACAGATTTCTCCTTTGCCTAAAGTGACAATTTATATTTTTGACCAGATTGCGTGACACTCAGATTACTCATCTTTTTAAGAAATACATTTGCCATTTTTTCCCAATTGAATAGAAAACTGGAGTAGAAAAGAGACTTGAAAATAATGGCAGATAAAGATTTTTGACTACAGAAAGAATAAAAGGGGTTAGATGGGTATATAACTATCACTTTGGGGAAATATACACGGAAAATAATCTCTTTTTTTTCAGTCTTTGATTCTTTTCATGAGCTCCTATCTTCTACCAGTCAGAATCATTTGTCGTGATTAAGATGTCAGGTTTTCAGCTTCGGTTGAATTTGCTTTCTGAAGGATGTTTTACATTATCTTCTTTGTTCATTAGGCTAGACTTGAACACATTATAATTTTTCTCATCTAAATTTCCAATGATATCACTATTATTGCTCCATAAATTATTTGTGAATTTGTGTTCCGTATGTTTCTATAATTGTACATCATAAATATTCTTAGGCATACACAGAATATTTGCTGTTCACTGGAAAGAAGCATTTGAGCTCATACTGAATTTTTCTTCTGCCAGATGGCATTCCTGGTGTTCAAACATTTGTGAACTTCTTTGTTTTCTTGTTTCATTTACAGACATTACCTTCAGTTTCTCTTACATTGTTAGTTTAGGCCCTCGTTACTTAGCTACCCATGTGTGCTGTTGGTCCCTTGCCTCTAATCTCTCCAACAAAAATCTATCTTGGGCAACACTTCCATATACATCTCTCTATGCACAACCATTTTTTCACATCATTCACCTTCTCAAGTGGCAGCAGTGACTCTTATTGCCTATGGAATAAATTCAAACGCCTTATGCTAATACCCATAGATTTTTGGTGTTTTGTTCCTTCTGTCCATTCTTCTCACTATGCCTTTTTTTTAATCCATATGCACCAAATGAATGTATTCTTTTTTTTTTTTTTCACTCTTTTTCTGGAAAAGAGACAGAAACCCAGGAGATAATAGGAGATAATAGGCCAGGTATGAGTATTGAAGAATTGGCTCATGTCCTATTAATGATCCAAGGGGAAGAATGAGGTTCTTAGTGATTTTTATTAACAAGGACTCATACAGCCTACAAGGAAAATAAAAGATATCCTATTCCAGTTGAGGAGTGGTAAGAATTGATTAATGGAATTATAGAACGCAGGGATCTTTAGGCTGTGAGGTAGGTTATTAGGTCAAGAAATAATTCCATAACTTCTCCGAATTTCCATCAAACAATACCAATTCCTTGTGAGACTGAAAGCATTAGAGGTGCATCTGAAGGGCCAGATGCCAAAATGGTAGTAATAATCCTTTTGTCTGGAGGAAAGAGCTTTCAATACAAATAAAGGAGTCTCTATCTGTGCAGGTAATAGATGTGTGGTGAATTCTCCACTGTAACCCTCAGAAGCAGGTGAAATCTGTCATGATTGGGGGAAAGTAGTGAGGCTGTTAACACCACATCAAAAGTAGATGCCTAGGGCCTAGAGACATGGTATTAAAAACACAATTTAGAGAGAAGATTGGAAACCACAGAGTATTGTCTGGTGCTCATGACAGCAATGCTGGGTTAGTCAAACAGTACTTATACTAATTTTGCCTACCTTGAACTTGTTTTACTGTTCTGGCCATTAATGATGACTTTAATTCTATAATACTTAAAGACACCTGTCCACATCAGATAAAGGTCCTAGAACCTTGGCTAAAGGAAAAATACTATATATATATATATATATATATATATATATATATATATATAGTATAGTATAGTATATATATATAGTATAGTATATATATATGTGTGTGTGTGTGTGTGTGTATATATATGTGTGTGTGTGTGTATATATATATATATATATATATATATATATATAGTATAAGTAGCTTACCTCCCTAAAGTTTGCTTAAGGGAAGGAGGGATTCTGCCTTTTGAGACATTTTACCTTGTACTTTACCATGTTACTTCCTATACTTGCCTGTGTGGGTAGATACTTAATAACTATTCGTTAAATATGTATTTGTAAAGTATATATGTATATTATATATTCTCATTCCCATGGGACAGATCCTAGACTCCTTCTGGAACAGTTATCAAATATTTATTATTTGCCAACTGTTTACAGGCTCTACTTTACATTTTATGGATTTAGTAGTGAATAGATTAAGCTTTCATGTATTTATTTTTTTTTATTAAAATTTTTTTTAACGTTTATTTATTTTTGAGACAGAGAGAGACAGAGCATGAACGGGGGAGGGGCAGAGAGAGAGGGAGACACAGAATCAGAAGCAGGCTCCAGGCTCTGAGCCATCAGCCCAGAGCCCGACGCGGGGCTGGAACTCGCGGGCCGCGAGATCATGACCTGAGCTGAAGTCCAACGCTTAACCGACTGAGCCACCCAGGCGCCCCATGCTTTCATTTATTTTTAATGTTTTATTTTTATTTTGAGAGAGACAGAGTGAGCAGGGGAGGTGCAGAGAGAGAGAGAGAGAGAGAGAGAGAGAGAGAGAGAATCCCAAGCAGACTCTGCACTGTCAGCACAGAGCCTGATGTGGGGCTCACTCTCACGAACCTCAAGATCATGACCTGGGCTGAAATCAAGGATCAGACACTTCACTGACTGAGCCACCCAGGCACCCCCTACTTTCATTTCTAATACAAAATTCCACAGGTTTTTTTTTACTCACAAGCTCTTTTCCAGTATTCTTTCCCTTTTCCTGACTAAACTAGAAAATGGGCAAATCATGCAGGTTCACTCTGTTTGTTTGCAAAACATGCAATTGACAGAACTTGTTATGTTGTAAAATGCCAAGTGGAGCAAACCTGAGTTTGATTCCTGCTGCTCCATTTATTAACCAAATGAATTGAAGAAGTTCTTTAAACTCCTCTTTGCTTGTTTGCTCAGTTTTTGTGTGTTTTCTTGTGAACACTGTGGTGAGGCAATGTTTTCTTAAGGCCAAGAACCTGTACTGCAGGGAGGTTGCCTGGCTTTGAAGCCTTGTTCTGCCACCTGCCACCTACTAGCTGCGTAACCATGGGCATGAGTCTTATCCTCTTTATGCTTTAGTTTTCCCATCTGTGAATAGGGATAATTGAGGAACTGAACATTCCTCATAGGATTGTTTTGTGAATTAGATGAGTTCCTATATGAGGAGTACCCCAAGCAGTACTTGGCATACAGTAAGTGTTGCATAAGCTAATTCTCATGACTGTTACTATTACTAATCCTCTCTAGCAGTATTGTTGGAGAAATAATATAATGTTTATTAAAATCCCCAGCAGCATGCCAGATATGTTAACACTTAATAAATGGGAATGATTACTGAATTGATTGGGTTTTTTCCCCCATTACTTTACGAGCCTCCAAAGTATCATTATAATAAAGAATAGTAGGAAGTAATGGAAAAGTTGGTGTGAAATGAAGAGATATTTTGCAAGGAACAGGGGCAACATAGATCTCTTAAGAAAAGTCATAGCTGTCTGCATAAATAGAAGTTGTCTTATGCACTGTTGGTCCACGAATACATTATGATCTCCAGTAGATGGGAATCATATATGCTGACTTATTGTTATTTAGTATAATATATACTAATACACATTTCCACTATAATATTTCTAAAATTCAAATTCAATCATGGTCACTCCTTACCTAAAGTGCTTAGGTAGCAAGTTAACTCTCAGGATCAATCCAAACTCCTTCCATCTCCCCCTGTGCCCTGGGTAGGCCTTTCACAACCTGACCCTTCTCACCTTTCTGGTCTCACTCCTTATTAATCCTGCACCACTCTACATTCTACTCCCACACACCAAAAAGCCATTTTCAGTTTTCAATTACATCAGTGCCCAGGCTCCCTGTAGGTCTCTGCTTTGAATGCAAAGCCTCCAGGGTAATCTATTCATCCACTTTACATACCATCCCTGCTGTGAAGCTTTCCTGGACTCCCAACAGTTCCTTGCTCCTGTTGCAAGCCTATAGGCTTTATACACATGCCTCCAACAGCATCATTGCTGTTGAAATTTTACGAATCTCTTTATTGCAACACGGAGTAAGATCCATGAGGAGAGGGATCATTCTGATAGACCATCCTTGGAGCTTGGCAAGTAGTGGGTATAAGATATTAATATTAATACAATATGAGCATTAATACAATAATTATAATTAATACAATATTTAGTGAATAAATAAATAGGCAATTTAGTGAAGAGGCAAGAGAAGCTGTAATGCCACCAATTCCCTGGGAAGAACACTGAGAATCTGGAAGTCAATCAGTAATATCCATTGAAAGCCAAATGAAAAGCCTGCCCCATTGTGTGGGAGGGCTGGCCCTTCCGAACACTTCTTAGGGACCACTCTGAACAGCCATGGCCTGTGAGTGCAGCCTGACTCATTCATCCTGGGTGTAACTTCTGCCTAGTGCAGTGGCTCTCAGTCCCGGATGCACATTACAGTCACACGGGGAGCATGGCAACTTGCTTTCAATCCTCTCTCAAAAGTGATCATAGCAGGGGGCTTGTCACCTAATGATACCCTTAAATATTTATGGGAAAAAGAAAAAACAACCTCTGAAACAGCCTTTCTTAGACTTCTAGCTTTTGGTTCTTTTTGGTTCGTTATCACCAATATTTTGGTTCTTACACTAAAATCCCTTCAAATTTCATCATTCGCTTAAGTGATTTTAATCTGTTTTTCACTCCCTTACACATGCCCCAAGGACTTGTCTGCCCTTTTCTCAACTAAGCTAAGAAGTTGTGGGGCATGTATTTAAAATTGCAGTTAGCCCCAGTTGAATTTCTTAGCTGTGGAACAGGCTTTTTTCACTTGCAGCTATGCATCCCTGACAATCTATGCTCTTAAAGTGTCCACTTCTTTTAAAAGTGTGATTTTTCAGTAAAACTTTCTAAATACTCCTTCAATGAGTTCTATTGTTAGGCAGGTGCATGAAGAAAAGAATCTCTGGGATACTGTTCTTTCAAACCCAGAGAGAGGATCCAAGATTTTAACAGGGGCCTCAGTGTAAGCAAGTCATGTGACTATTACCTGGTTACTTCCTTTGGGCCCCCAAAGTCAGCCACTGATTCATTTAATTATGCATTAATTAAACATGGTTATGTCAATTCCTTGCTTAAAATCCCCCAATGGCTTCTCATTCAGACTTTCTGCCTTTCTTAATATGTAGAAAGGCCCTATATGTAGTCTTGGTTTAGCTACATGTACCCACACACACCCTTCCTTCCAGACCTTTTCAACTGCTTGCAGGGCCCCAAAAGCATACCCCCATTTCTTCATGCTTGTGCTTTATTCTTTCCTAAAGCACCCTTTCCCATTTATTACTTTGCCCAAATTTGTGCTATTCATTTTTCGAAAGTTAGGTGCGAGTGATGGTTAATTTTATGTGTCAACTTAGTTAGGCCATGGTACCCAGCCATTTGGTCAAACATTCTAGACGTTTCTTTGAAGGTATTTTTAAAGATGATATTAATATTTACCCTGGTAGACTTTGAGTAAAGCAGATTACTCTCCATAATGTGGGTAGGCCTCATTCAAACCAGTTGAAGGCCTTCATAGGGAAAAAGTGACCTCCTTGAGCAAGAATAAATTGTGCTAGCAGACTGACTTTGGACTTTAACTGTGTCTCTTGCCTCAGTCTCTGGCCTGTCTGCCTACCCTGCAGATTTTGGATTTGCCAAGTTTCTACAGTCATATGAGACTCTCTCTCTTTCTCTGTCTCTCTCTCTGTTACTGTATCTGCCTCTATTTTTCTCTGTGTCTCTTTTTGTCTGTCTCTTTCTCTCTGTGTTTGACACACACACACACACACCCTGTTGGTTCTCTTTTTCCTGGGAACTCTAATACATCCCCCATCCTCTTCCAAATCAGATGCTATCTCCTCTTTCTTTGTTCTCCCAAGACCTTAATGGCCCTGTTTCTCCCATGTCACTCCAACCATACTGTGCTGAGTGATTGATTAGAGTGCAACTCTTTTCAAGACGAGACTCCCCATTTGACTTTATATTCCCAGCACCTAACACAATGGTTATTACATGCTAGATACTGTGTTAACTGATGTTGATCAGTGAATAGCACCACCTACAGAAACATCCAACTCAAAACGATTAGCATCTCTTAGATTCCTCCTTTTCTCAGCTCTAACCTCTAACCACTAAATAAGTGATTCTTCACATATTTAATTCACATTCCTTTTGAGATTTTGATTTTAAAAAATTGGATTCTCTCCCAAGAAAACTATACAATTCCCACTAAATTTCACATATTTTTGGACTACACATACCCAGCCCGCTTGTTAGATAGGCACTATGATGGACATTTAGTGTACAATGATCAACAAAACAACATCATAGCTTTCAATGAGTTTCTCCTTATATTGCTAGAGAGTGACACATAATCAAATAATTACAACTTGATAAATTTAATAATCAAGGGAGAGAAACGTTAAGTCTGATCGCTGTTTTAAGAGAAGTAGCATTTGACCTAAGTCTTGCAGGAGCAAATGATGCAGTAGACAATAAATTTTAAGAAAACTTAAGTTCTTAGGAAATCCTTGGAAGGAAAATTCAGAAACAGAGTAATTACAGTTTGAATATCAATAGCAGCAATACTTCTTCTATACATCATTTGAAGTTGTTTTGCATATTTCAACATACTTAATATTTATAAGAATCGCTTTAGGTGAGTACTATTACCTATTGGTTTGCCAGGGCTCCCATAACATAGTACCACAGACTGGGTGTATTTGTTCCCCCCTCCAGACTAGAGTTTTGACTGGCTTGCTTGAGGCATCTCAAGCAGTGGTTCTCACAGACAGTGTGATGATCACTACATCTGTCCTGGCCTTCCAGAAAGATGACACTTGAGAAAAATAACCCCAGATTCTTTGATCTTTCCATTGTCTCATACTCCCATAACTTCACTTATTAACACAAGCTGATGGCCTCTCAATTTATATTTCCAGAGTAAATCTTACTCTGAAATCCAGACCCAAATATCCAGCTGTCCACCTGACATCTCCTTTAGAACGTTTCAAAAATATCTTCCAGCACAGTACATAAAAAATCATAATACTAATATTTCTTCCTCATGCCATGCTTTCTCTCCAGTTGACTACATCCTTGGGAATAAAAAATATTTTGTCCTGGGGTACCTGATTGGCTCAATCAGGTAAGCATCTGATTCTTGATTTCAGCTCAGGTCATGATCTCACAGTTCATGAGATCAAGCCTTCATCCAGCTCTGCGCTGACAGTATGGAGACTGCTTGGGATTCTCCCTCTCCTTGTCTCTCTGCCCCTCCCTCTTTCTCTCTCTCTCAAAAATAAATAAACATTAAATAATTTTTTATTTTTTTTTAATGTTTATTTATTTTTGAGAGAGACAGAGAGACAGAGAGAAGGAGACACAGAATCCAAAGCAGGCTCCAGGCTCTGGGCTGTCAGCACAGAGCCTAATGCAGGGATCAAACCCACAAAAGGCAAGATCATGACTTGAGCCCAAGTCAGACACTTAACCGACTGAGCCACCCCAATGTCCCACATTAAACAATTTTTTAAAAACATTTTCTCCTGCAGAATAAGCCAGAAAACTTGGAGTCTTCTATGACACCTCATCACTCAGAATACCTACTTGGATAGTCACACACCATCTTTTTGCCTACACATCATTTTCTCTGTGATTTCATTCCTTGTTCCCTACACATCAACTCGTACTATCTTTTAGCCCCTTGTCCAGAATGCAATCTGTACAATCTTTAAAAAAAAAAAAAAAAAAAAAAAAAAAGGGCGGGGGGCGCCTGGGTGGCTCAGTCGGTTAAGGGACCAACTTTGGCTCAGGTAATGATCTCATGGTTCATGAGTTCAAGCCCTGCATCAGGCTCTGTGCTAATAGCTCAGAGCCTGGAGCCTGCTTCAGATTCTGTGCCTAACTCTCTCTCTCTGAGCCTCCCCCACTCACATTTTGTCTGTTTCTTGTCTCTCAAAAATGAATAAAAATTTTTTAAAAAAATTTTAAATGACAATCTGTTCATGTTATACCTACCCCTGCCCCCACACACATACAAACAGTGACTTCTTGCCACTCATAGGAAAAAATACAAATATTTCTCACATGCCTTCTACTGCTCTTCATGATTTGCTCCCCACTTACCTCTCTAACCTGATCGCAAACTATTTTCTCCCTCCTCTCCATATACATATCAGCCAGTGCCTGGGACTTGCTATGTACTTTTCACTAAAAGTCCTTGGAAAATCCCCTTCTAGTCTTCAGAAACAGTCCACCATTTCTCTAAATATGCATATTCTTCAGCTCTTGGTTAACAGACTATCAAAGGCTTTCCCAGAGACTAAAGACCAAATGAGGTCTCCTCATTAAATCTTGTTACCATGTGGCCTGCTTCATACTATTTTCCAGTCTGTAATTATCGATTTATTTTTTAAATTACTGGTTAATATCTATCTCCACCCCTAGACTCTAAATACCACAAAGATGGAGAACTTCACCCAAAGTAATTTGGGGAATTTTATACCCTGCACAGAGTCAGTTTGTTATAGATGCTCAAAATATACATATTCATCTCTCTCTAAAATAGATGAATAAATGAATGAAGAAGTCTTCTATTATACAGGTATATGTTACTTTTTTGTTGCTGTGGTGGTGGTACTAAAGTAAATCTGTTCCTAAATATCCAGCTACATTAAGGTTTTCTTGTTAGTTGTATTTTTAAAAAATAAACTCTTGTTTTAAAATAGTTTTCTATTTATAAAAAATGTTACAAAGATAGAACAAAGTTCAACTATACTCCTCATCTATTTTCCCCTATTTTTAATATCTTACATTAGTATGGAATATTTGTCACAATTAGTGAAATAATGTTGATCCATTATTAACCAAAGTCCATACTTTATTAAGATTACTTAAAAGTTATTTAACATATATTTTTTTGTTTCCGGATCCCACATAGGACACCGCATTATATTTAATCATCATGTCTCTTAGGCTCCTCTTGTCTGTGACAGGTTTTCAAGCTTCGTTTTGTTTTGTTTTATGTTCAGTATACTAGAGGTTTATTGATAGATAAAATATACTTTCAGTTGCATTACATACCTTGTAAACATATATTTCATGTTTATCTCAAGAATATTTTGCAGGTATATTAGATGACTATTATATAAACTGACTTAAGGAATTATATGCCACCTGCATTATGTATTCAGTGTATCTATTTTAATTATTCAAAATTTTTCTGCATGGTAGACTTACGTATTTCCCCATGATATAAATTATGTATTCATGTATTCATACATGATATAAATTATGTATTCATTAATTTATATCATCATGGAGTCATCTATATTTATTTTATACCTTGGGTTATAACCTAATACTACTTTATTTATTCTGTGGCTGAAATTTTTCCAGTTTTGGCCATTGGGAGTGATATCAGTGGGTTCCTCTGGTTCCTTTTATTGAAGAATATTTCTTCTGCTCTATTCATTTTTTATTTTCCTTCTGTTATTCCAATTGCATGTATGTTACCTCTTTGAAATGATCACACAGCTGTTGATTTTTTCCCCATTCTTTTTTTTCACTTTGCATTCTAGTTTGGGAAGTTTCTATCTTCAAGCTCACTGATTCTTTCTTTAGCCGTGTCAACTCCATTGATGATCACATTAAAAGGCATTCTTCCTTTCTGTTACATTGTTTTTTTTTCTAGCGTTTCCTGTGAATCTTCCTTAGAGTCTTTCCACCTCTCTGCTTCACCATCCATCTGTTCTTGAACGTCCGTTACTTGTCTTGTTACAGCCCTTAATATATTATTCATAACTATTTAAATTCCCTATGTGATAATTCCAATACCTATCTCATATCTCAGTTAGGGTTTACTTTGCTTTGATTGCTTTGTCTCTTCAGGTTGTTATTTTCTTGCCTTTTGGCATGCCGTAATTTTTTATTGAAAGTCAGATATATTTTATTGAGTGATAGGAACTGAGGTAGACAGGCCTTTAATGTAAGGATTTATGTTAATCTGGCAAGGAGTTGGGCTGTGTTTAACTGCAGTTGTAGGTGCTGGAGGCTTTAAATTTCCATAGGTCTTCGTTCTTGTCCTCACTCTTGAGTTTGGGCTTTCCTGTATACTATTCCTCAGATACTGTCTGTCTTGTAGCTCTTTAAGCTGTAATCTCTGTCATGATACTGGAGCTCTGTTGATTCATGGTAAAGTATTAAGGTGGGAGCATAGGTTGTGTTCTAAAATATTGTGATTAAAATCAATCTTTTACTTGGCCAGTGTCTTGGAGCTGTGACCTTCATGAGTGTTTCTCCAATGGTATAGCTTTTCTTTCCCTGTTTCCTGTTTCTTTGGTTACAGCATTCCCAATTTATTCCTTGAAACCCTGGCCAATGTAGCCTATGTTTTATTTCCCCTTAAATGAGACAGAAAAGCTGGAATCCCCTTCCTCTAGCTGGGATAGGCCTTTGGTCATCATTTCTTCTGAATTAAACAGGTTTGTTATGGAGAAGGCTGAGGGCTTATTTCATAATGGTACTTCTCTGCAGTCATCTATGCAGCTTTGGGGTGACAGTTTGTCCAGTGATTTCATTCTCTCATGGCCCAAGAAAAGTTGTGGATTTTCCACTTGCCTAGCTTCTTCTTGCTAGACAAGAGGATGGGAGTGCCCAGGGTTTTTACATGTCAGACTTGAAACCAGAAATCTCATGTTACTTTTATACATAAAACATATCCTTTCTTGTTTGTATCCATGATCATCTGTACCTTTTCCTAATTCTAGAAAACTTTCTAGATATAGTTGATATAAATCTTTGGTAGGAAGATAAGGTCTTCTGAAAATGGCAGTGTGATTATCTAACCTAAGCATCAGAATTCCAACGTGAGTCATTTTAGACATGGTTTGATGAAATTAACTGAAGATGAGTACCACCGATGAAGAATCTAATCGAGATTAATACCTTCATTTTAAAAGGTTGATAAGGTGGGTGAGCACATTAATGGTTTTATCCATTAAATCTTTTGGTGCTAAGAATTGATGTCCTTGTCCTACCTAGTGAAGAATTTTTATTTCTCGGCAGGAAAAAAAAAAGATTATTTATAAGCTGAACTACAGTAGTAATTTTTCTCAATTAACAAAAGGCACAATTTTTGCCTCAAGCCCTTACCTGGTAGCTCATTGGATATTGGGCTCTTTTGCAATCAAAGTTTAATAGGGATGGGGGAGAGATTAATTGGATCAAAAAGCCTCCTTCTCATTAAAAAAAAAATAGATTTGCCAGTTGAAAAGCAGGTAAACATTGTGTAAGCGTGTTTAAATATTGTTTAAACATTAAATATTGCTTAATACAAATAAAATACCTTTTAAAATGTTATAATACAATTCTCTTTTTTGTTAAAATATATATGTACATATATGCACATTTTATAAACTAGATACAACAAAATACGAAGCAATTATATGAATTTTTTTCTTCTCTCATTTTTGCCCATTTATGTTTTCTGAATTGTAAATAATGAGTAAGTAATGCTTTCATGCAAGGAAAAAACTGCAGAATTTAAAACAAAAAAAAGCTGATTCATAAAATTTTAGGTCTTGAATAGAATTTGGGCCTTATTCGTTAAGCCAATTCCAAATTTCTTTAGTTGAGAAGGCACACACAGAAAAGCCAATCTTCCCATATCTTCTCCTTTTTCATTCCTGCCTGTCAGAATCATAACCTTTCTTCAAAAGACCCAGCTCAAATGTACATGGCTTTGGAATTTCTGTTATAGTATGTCTCAGGTCTCTTGCTAATTGTAAAGTTCTTCCAGTATAAAGTTAATAATGAGGAGGAGGGAGAAGAGGAAGAAGGGGATGAGGATGATGATGGTTTCTACTTACCATTTGTTAACAATTAAATGTACATCTTACTTATGTTATACTAATTAATCCATAAATATTATTCCCATTTCACAGATGAAGAAAAGGAAAATCAAACAAATTAAGAAACTTTTACAAATTTCCCTTGTCATAACCCATGGGACTCAGTTTTTTATGTAGGCTCTTGCTGCTCCAAACTTTGACGCATAATAAATACTGAATAAACTTATTTAGTAGTTGAGCTATTTAGAGATCATTTCGTATTTGTGGACCAGATTTTCAGTATTTATCAGTGACCTGCTGATCCCTTGGTTAATTCACAATTAAAAGCCAACTTTAACCACAACTAGCATTTGAAGTCCAGATACTCTAAACAAATAGAACTATTTTCCAGTGTGGTAAAAATGAACTGCCATTCTGCATCATTGTTTTCTTCTTTATTTCCATTTTTTTTTTTCAATTTTTGTTTGTTTGAAGCATTATCACTTTCCTTTTTAGACGCCATCGCCAGGACAATGCACTAACTTTTTATCTCCTGGCACAAGTTTTATAGCTAAGTAACAATAGCTTAGTTATTTAGTACTTCCATAAATATTATCACATTGGATAATCCCTTTGGAAATAGGGCAAATATTACTGCTTTCATTTAAGGACGAAGAGGCTAGATCTCCAAGAACTTTAGTGATTTGCTTAGAGATATACAGCTTTTAAAACACAGAGCTAGGCCTTAAGGGGAGTTCTCTGACTTTAGGTCTTGTGTCCTTCCCTCTATTATATAGCCTGATAATACAAAGCCATTCTCTGTGTCACACTTTTAATGATACACTATGAATTCTTCCATAGGTTAAGTTTCTACTTTGTTCTTACTCAATCTTTTTAATCTCTTAATTGTTTATCTTTTGTTCTGTCATAATTTTTAATTGCACACAAGAGACTAACTCTGGTTGATTTAAACAGAAAAAGAATTTGCTAAGAAGATATTGGATAGCTCAGGAAATCATGGAGAAGCAGGTTCAGAAATGAGTGGGAACAAGGGAAGAGGGGAGTAGCAGCTAAGAGATCTGCTAAAACCATGCTATAGAACACAGGATATTCCTTTCCTGGTACTTCTGGTCTTATAATCCCTAAAAATTAGATGTTGTTATCACAATTGTCTTTCCACTACCAGAATAATTTGTCATTGTCCTTGCTTCTGTATGTCACTATCCTCTGTTTCAAAGTCTTGGATGAATATATGATTGAGTATGAATCATATGGTCATACTCTAGCTTCAGGGGAAGATGGAAAGCCAAGTCCAGGTATTTTTAGTCTTCATTATGGGAGGTAAGCTCTTTCTCACCCCAAGTCTCATTAAGCATACACTTCGCCAAACAGAACAAGATGGTTGAAATAATTGAAAGTCCCCTGCCATGACCAAAAAACAAAAAGCAAAAAACAAACAAACAAAAAAACAAATTTTAGTACTGATTCCAACTTAGTTTTATGTGTTCTTTCTTTAGGCTAACTTTCTTTGAAACAAGAAACATATTTAATTTACAACTCTGATTCAGTTGTCATTCAACCAATAATTACCCTTGTTCTGCAGCATTCTGAAAGGTCTAAACTTGTCACGTAAAGTTCACTTACCTAAGAAATTCCCTTTCCATAGTTACCCTCTCATATTTCTTTCAAGTGAGTGAGCTTCATCAGGGGCTGACAGAATGAACTAGTGCTTCACAAAATATTTTCAAAGCATAAAAAATATATTTGGCATCCTTCCATGTCTTGGAATTTTAAGATATGCCTGGTTATTTTACTTTAAGAATTATAAATATTTCTCTTATAAACATGTTTCTGAGTCTGAATAATCCTTTCCTCTACAGTATTTTTGAACAATGGCTCCGAAGGCACCATCCTCTTCAAGAAGTTTATCCAGAAGCCAATGCACCCATTGGACACAACCGGGAGTCCTACATGGTTCCTTTTATACCTCTATACAGAAATGGTGATTTCTTTATTTCATCCAGAGATCTGGGCTATGACTATAGCAACCTACAAGATTCAGGTAAAGTTTAATTTCTTTCATATGAAATGATGAATCTTGTGTGACCAATATCTTTTGAGGGACTACATAACCTTTTGTTTTTACAATGCTATCCCCAAAGCCTTTAAATTGGGAAAGCATACTACAAACCTTAATTTATCACTAATTTATTATTATATTAACTAAGTTGCAAGGATCTTTAAATTCACATCTATTATGCTTAATATAGGGCATTTTGCATATGGCAGCCATGGAAAGAACATTACAATTAAAATCAGAAAGGAAAAAGAGGGTTTAAGACATGACTCTATCAGCTGACTGTAAGGTGACCTTGGAAATTTTTCTTCACTCTATGAATCTCAGTTTTTTAACCTGAAATATTGGGGTCAGAATACTTCAAAGAGATATTGTGATAATTAAATGAATATGATGTATTAAAGAGTCCAGTGTGGTGTGACAAAAGATAAATATCTTGTAGTTTTAGGGAAGCATGGGCAGCTCTGTTGGTTCAGTGTCTGACTCTTGATTTTGGCTCAGGTCATGATTTCATGGTTGTGGCATCAAGCCCTGTACTGATCTATGCTCAGCTCGGAGCCTGCTTGGGATATTCTCTCTCTCTCTCTCCCTCTCTCTCTCTCTCTCTCCCCCCGGCCCCTCTGCCCTTCCCCTGCTTGCACACGCACTCTTTCTCTCCTTCCAAAATAATAAATAAGTAAATAAATAAATTTTAAAAATTACCAAGAAAACTTGTGGATGTTTTAATTTTAAGCCTAATTAATAATAACAATAATAATAATAACAACAACAATAAGAGAAAGAAGAAGAAGGAGGATGAGGAGGAAGAAGAGGAGGAGGAAAGTCAGGAGGAGGAAAAAGAAGAAAGAATGATTAAAATGATAATTGCTATGACCATGATTAACCTAATAATATAAAACTCTAAGATGATAATTATATTTGGGCTTTAAATAATCTTCCTGAGTAGAAATATCAATATCTTCCTAATAAATGTGGTACAGGTAACAATGTCTTCCCCCACCCAACAACCCGCTACATGCAGATCTCGCACATGTGTTACTAATCAATCATACATTAGGGTTAGTATTAGTATCTCTAGTAATAGGTGATCCCACTGATACTGTGAGAGTTTAAATGACTTTCCCAATATCAGACACCAATATGTGGAGGAGGCAGATTTCAATACTGTAAGGCCCTCTCTTCATTTCACTACACTATGCTTCTACTCTAACACAGGAGTATCAACATCCAAAAACAGTAGAAAAACAAAACAAAACAAAAAACAATAACATATGGCTTGTGAGTAAGGGGTATTCAATAAGCAGTGATGTTTCATTATATTCATTGATAATTCATAAAAATTATAATTCATAAAAACAAGTAAATTAAACATATTAATGACATTTACCAACTTCCTACCTCTTGTGCTAGATTCTAAGGACATAAAGGACTGACATAGTTCCAAACTTCAAGGAGCTCTAAATTCAATGTGGAAGTCAGGCAATTGTGCAAGAAAGTACAAAACATCAGTCTGTGTTAAGTGCAGCAAAGTCATAAACAAACTCCAACAGAGGAGCACAGAGGAGAAAGCAATGACTTCTGAATAACTCAAGCTATTGAGTTGAATAACTCCCTGAATAACTCAAGGAGAAAGACAAGACCTTGAAGGATGAACAGGGCAGAAAATACTATAAATGAAGATAATAACAAGAAAAATAGAGGTGAAGAATGTACAGTTTATTTACAGAATGCTAAATTCTCCTATTTGAGTAGTATAGGCAATGGAAAATTACCCTGAGGAAAGAAATGAAATCATTTAATAATAGCTAACACATACTGAGTATTTTTTATGTGCCAGAAACTCTTTTAGGTGTGCTGTGTGCATTATTTAAACTTCATAACTAGCCTATGAATTAGGTACTATTATTTCTTTTTTCCTATTCAGATGAGAAAACAGAAGCCTAAAGAATATAAATAACTTGTCCAAGTCCATCTAGCTAGTATGTAGCATAGCAGAACCACAATTTAGGGCTACCAGGAGAACCTATATTTTATCAACATTTACCTGCCCTTTGGGGATCACTAGTTGAACAAATATGGCTTTGATTAACCTGTTTTGATTTATCTGAAAATCACAGGCAATGGAAGGAATACTAAAATGGCTGGCTTTGGAAATCAGTTATTTCAAAACCTTAAGATCACTGAGAATGGGGAATTTTGCAAAGAGCAGAGATGTGGTAAGGGGAGGGCTTTCTGCAAGTCAAAAAAAAAAGTCTCAAGTAACATGTTTTCCCTTCCATCTATAAACACCCCACCATACATAAAGAAAGAACCGTATTTGTAATGGCTTTTCAAAGATTCACCACTTAGCATTTTATGATTTCCATTTCCAAAACATGCCATATTCTTTCATGGGCTCATGCTTTTAAACATGCTGTTCTCTCTGGCTAAATTTTGATCCTGTTTATCAATTTGTCAAACTCTCAGATATTAAATCATTTTATGCATATATGTAGTCATGTTTAATCATTCCTTTATTAGAGTTACATGGTAATTTTTTATGTATGAATCTTTCCCCACTCCACCTTGACCTTGTACTCTACAAGATTAGAATTGATATCTCTCAAGCTTCTCTAGTTTAAATATCAAATGATATCTGGTTATTGGGGTGAAATCAATGAATCAATTTGAGTACAAGTGATATTGGTCATGAAAGGTAATATCTCTTAACCAATATAAGTAAAGCTTGCTAGAAAAATGTCAGCCCTCTTAATACTCAGGTCATTTTTAGACATGTATTTTTAATATATTTCAAGCCTTTGATCACACTAGGTATTTTCTAGGTGGTGTTTTTGATTTATTTATTCTTTCTACATACATTTAATAACTACTTTGAACAAAGCATGTTCTTACATACGATGGATACAGTGGTAAACAACATAGTCTCTATCTTTATGGAGTCTACATACTAATGGAAGACCTTAAACAATTACTTACCTAATGACTTATTTATTTGGAGATATACCTATGTCTAGGGGTCAATGAAGTGATATTTCAGAAGATATTGGCATGAAAGGGAGAAGTGATTAGTTGAAAAGAGGGGGGGGTCTTGATTGCAGATTTTGGCCATAGTGCTAAAATAACAGAAGCCATTGATAAATTTTAAACAGATTGTCTTGAGTTTTCTAAAGATTACTGTTACTGCAGTATGTAGGGCATTTTGTAGCAGTTACAAAGCACATTCAGGGAAGGTGGTGAAGATGCTATTACAAGAGTCCAAGAGGTAGGTAGGTTGGCAGAAATCATGAAAGAATTTGATATTATTTTGAATTTATAAAATGTACAGAACTTGGAAAATGATTCCAAGGTGATAATCATGGATTCATGTGAATCATAGGAGGTGAGAAAGAAGGAGATGTTAGGGATGCCTTTAAGCTTTCTGGCCTGTGAATATGATGCATGGTGATACTGTCACTGAGACAGTATCAGTAAGAGCGAGGCCAGACATGGTGGGAATCTCATGTCTGCATTTGTTATGCAGTGAAATGGGATGATAGGAGACATCAGGGTAAATATGTCTCTGGGGCAGTTGGTTGGCCTTGAAACTCAGAAGACATTCTGGGGGCACCTGGGTGGCTCAGTTGGTTAAGTGTCCTACTTCAACTCAGGTCATGATCTCATGGTTCATCGGTTCAGGCCCCGCGTCGGGCTCTGTGCTGGCAGCTGGGAGCCGGAGACTGCTTTGGATTCTGTGTGTCTCTCTCTCTTCCCCTCCCCTGCTCAATGCTCTCTCTCTGTCTCTCAAAGACGAATAAATGAAAGAAAGGAAGAAAGAAAGAAAAAGAAAGAAGAAAGAAAGAAAGAAAGAAAGAAAGAAAGAAAGAAAGAAAGAAAGAAAGAAAGAAAGAAAGAAAGAAAGAAAAAGACAGACAGACATTCTGCCCTGCAGATAGTAATAGGATATAAGTTACAGACATCAGCAGGTAAATTATTATCTCTGCTAATCTTCACAATCTTATGTAGTAGTGATTTTTATTTTGTTTTGCAAGTAAATTGAGAACAGAAAGACAAAGTGGCAAATTCTAAGTCATCAAGCAACTAAGTGGCTAATACTGAATCCCAAACTAATTTTCTCCCCCATTATGCCACACTAGACAGGGTCCTCTTTAGTCCCTATATGTCTTGTATATTATGTTCCATCTCATGGTTCCTTCTCTGTAGTCCAAATGGGTACTTTTTACTGAAAAGGCAACAAAATCCATCAGAGGAGAGAAGGGAGGGGGGCTCAAAAAGTCACATTAGGGGATTTAGCTATTTATTATTTATTTCTACTTAAATATTTAAAAAAATAAAGTAGATTTGAGATGTTGTATTGTTTAGGGTACTTTTCATACAGCTATGGATATATACCATTAATTTTAGAAAAGTTTGGCTTTAAAATCAACAATAGCAACTGCCTGTTTTCTTGTTTATGAATTATTCTATTGCTTCTGTTGTACATTCAAGGAGTTTAAAATTTATTTGTATTTATTGCTAAACTTTAGGCCTACTAAAAAAAATTTTTAAAAACTGCTTCATGTAATTTAGTTCAAGAAGTTTATTATTCATCATTCAAGTACTCATGTTTGTAATTACTTAAGTGTTTTCTGCAAAAGGCAGCTGAGGTCTGGCATTTGTCAAACATTTTCTCTTATAATCGAATTTAGTGATGCTTTTAAAAATTGAGCAGCAGGTGATTTTGTTTGCATGCATAACTGATTAAAAGGCGAGAACAAAAAGCTTTGGCAATAAAAGGCTGTGTCCTTAATGCTGTTGGAAAATGCGATCCTGCTTTCTGTATGATACTGCTCTATCGAGAGCTGCCTTATCCCAATATATCCCAAAAGACCTTAACATTTGGTGTTAAAAATGAGAGGAGGAGGGGCGCCTGGGTGGCGCAGTCGGTTAAGCGTCCGACTTCAGCCAGGTCACGATCTCGCGGTCCGTGAGTTCGAGCCCCGCGTCGGGCTCTGGGCTGATGGCTCAGAGCCTGGAGCCTGTTTCCGATTCTGTGTCTCCCTCTCTCTCTGCCCCTCCCCCGTTCATGCTCTGTCTCTCTCTGTCCCAAAAATAAATAAACGTTGGGAAAAAAAAAAAAATGAGAGGAGGAGACACAATGACAGTAACTAGAGTGTCCCATTCTGCAGTTGAGATTTGATAATGGGGCTTCTATCACTCACAAATGTGTTCAGTAGCCATGCTTACCTATGTGTATACATCAGTGCATACTGTTCCTTTTTTCCTGGGATGGCTTGCCATCGTGTGCCGTCATGATGGCTTGCATCACATGCAGCATGCATCACATACAGCACATGCATGATAGTCTTCTGGGAGGCCACCCTTGACTCCCCAGACAGATATGAGCTCTTTCCACCATGATTCCATTGTATCTTTTGGTTACTTCCATCATTACAACATCACTCTTGAAATAATTTATTTACTTGCTACTCTCCTCTTCCAGTTATGGTTTCCTTCAGGCCAGGGATTCTACTTGTTTATCTTTTCACTTACAGTGCCAAGACCACCACTTGGCATGTAATGTGTCTCAATGAATATTTGCTGTATGAATGAATGAATGAAAGAATGAATAGAAGAATGAAAGATAAAACAAGACATAATACTTGCCTCTCAAGAACTTATTATTAAGCCTGAAAATACATATAATACATATAAATAATTACAACACATAGACAATGGTGCCAAGTGTCACAAGTGAGCAAAGAAAGAAAAAGTTTGAGAATCCAAAAGAGAGCTGACTTGAATCAGTAATCAAAGCAGTTTTGAGAGAGAAAGCTCTTATTAGAAGCTGGTTCAACTGAAATATGGTTGAAATTATTATGGAATAACAACAATCATTAACAGTTATAAATTTCTTTCTATGTGCTAGGCATTTTACCAAGGGCTAATTTAGGTAGCCAAAGATAGAACAATTATGATATAAAAAATAATTTAAAGGTGTACTCTTTGGGTTCCAAGGCAAGTAGCTGAGAAAGAAAGTCTGAATTTTAGTTTAGAGCCATTGAGAAATACAAAGAGTGTTTCAAAGAAGTCCATAGGTAGCAGTAAAAATTGAGACCACTTAGAGTGAACTGAAGTAGAGAAATTTTAAGAGAGGCTGAAGAGCAGCACAAAGAAATAGTACTTTAAAATTGTGACTTGAGCTGAACCTGAAATAGAGGAAATCTTATTATGGAATCTCTATGTACCCTGCATTTTGCTAGACATTTTAAACATACTTTATATATTGAAGTGACTACTAGCAATATAAGCCAGGCATTTGGAGTCCCATTTTCAAAATAATTTTAAATATATTGAAAACAGTAACTTTTTGATATTTCTTTTTAATTTTAGCTTTTTTGCTTTCATTGCTTAGATTTAAATGTCAAAGTTCTAAATATTTTATATAATGAATTTGGTAATGTTTATCCTTTGTAAGTTGTTTCCCTTCCTGATGAAGAGAAACTCTAAATTGCTACACTGTTCAAATTAGGCTTAATGAGTTCTAGAAATTTTAGAGGTAACTTAGTGACAGCTGGCAAAAAGATGGTGTCAAGGACAGAAGGAGAAATGGACAGGGTTTTAATCCTATTAAATAAAAAAGAACATTCCTATTTTAACCATTCTGAACATTCTGAATCATTTTAAATTTTATTTCATGTTGCTACCCATGATTTCCAAGATATGTTATTAAATAAACATTCCTTTTCTCATTGGTCTGTGAATCTCATTTTTATTATACATGGAGTTTACATATACATAAACCCTTGGTTTGCGAGCATAATTCATTCTGGAAACACGCTTGTCATCCAAAGCACTTGTATATCAAAGTGCATTTCAAGAACCATTGGCTCATTTGTGATCATATGACATTCAGCATCACATACTCATATTGTAAGATATCACTCATTTATCAAGTGAAAATTTATTACAAATGTTTGCTCATCTTGCAGAACACTAGCAGAACAAGTTACTCATAATAGAAGGTTTTACTGTAGTTGCAGTTCCAAAATTTCCTAAGGTTTCTACTCCATCTTTTATTGTAGTGGACATATAATTAACTTTTTTAAATAATCAGGACTTTCAAAAATGCAAATGGCATAAATTCCATAGGAATGAGATTAGATTAAAAAATAAAGGTATTTTTTGGTTTAAAAAAATCCAAGGAGGGATGAACACTCAAACTCTGGGAAAGGCAGAAATGCAGTTGAGACTGAGGAAGAGCAGGAACCAGGGAACTCTAAGCCCTAAAAACTCTCTGTCTCTCTGTCCCTTTGTCCCTCTCACTGTCTCTCCCATTCTCTCTCATCTCTATTTCTTGGAGTGCGTTCATCCTGTCTTCTACAGGTTGAGAAGTCAGGCTGTCATCAGTTCCCAAGACACCTGGCAACTGCAGCACAGTAAATTCTGAGAAGTGATTCTGATTGGCCCATCTTGAGTCAGTGGTCTACCATGTACCAATCAACTATGACCAAGGAAAGAGTTTTCAAAGAATGTTATAGTTCCTGCATCAGCGAGGGTGGGAAGGTAGGGATTGAGAGCAGATGCAGGTTCAAAGACCTATGGCTTAAATAAGTTACTTTATTTATTGCTCAAATAGCATTTTTGGTGTGTTGTTGAATATCAGCTCCATAATTCCAGGGTCCGGAGCTCTTCTTTCTTGTTTCCACAAGACCTAGGGCTTAATCTGGACCACATGGTCCATGATGGCTCATCAACACACTATCTGCATTACCACTAAGCAAAAAGAAAAAAGGAAAAAGGAAAAGATACATTTTTTTCTTTTTAAGGAAAATGCCCCAAAGTTACATATATTGCTTTCGCACAAGACTTGAGTCACATAGACATCATTCGCTTCAAGGTAAGCCCAAGATGCACTCTCTTCTTTGTATACAAAATGAATAGGAATATCTTGGAGTCTTTTATAAATAGTGATAGGTATTTTTAAATCAACCAAAAGGATACAATAAATTATTAACTACAAGGGAAAAATAACATAAGGAAATGTAACCATTCCACTGTGAATATTATTTATATACTAAAACTAACAAAGGGGCGCCTGGGTGGCTCAGTTGGGTAAGCATCCGACTTCAGCTCAGGTCATAATCTCACAGCTTGTGGGTTTAAGCCCCATATTGGGCTCTGTGCTGACAGCTCAGAGCCTGGAGCCTGCTTAGGTTTCCATGTCTTCCTCTCTCTCTATCTGCCCCTCCCCAACTTGCGCTGTCTCTCTCTTTCTCTCTCTCTCTGTCTCAAAAATAAATAAACATTAAAAAAATTAAAACTAATGAAAATCCAAGATGTGGATTTCACCCCAAATCATGATGTTATTATGCCAAAAAGACTTAGGGAAGAAAAGGGTAGTTGTAAGATAACAAGAATCATTACTTCTATATGAAGAACTCCAGATATAAACTTGATGAATTAAAAGATGGTAATATTTGCCTATTATTTTGAAATATGGAAGCAAATATCAGAATAAAGAACTAAAAATTACAATAGTTGACTTGGTTGTAGGCACTGCATAAATTACAGATCAGTTGATTGATTGTTATCAATCAACTTTAAAACATTCCAGCAAGGTGGTATTATGTTCCTGCCTTCCTGATAAAGAAACGAAGGTTTAGGAGTATTAGGTGTGAATTTTCTGAGCTCTTATAGCCACTAAGTAGCAGAGCTGGCATTCAAACCTAAGTGTCTGACTCCACAGTACTCTGAAAGGATAATTAATGATAATGATGATGATGATGATGATGATGATGTTAATGATGATGCTGATGCTGATGATGACAACAGTAAAAACACTGGGATATGTTTCTGTTTCAGAACGGGACATTTTTCAAGATTACATTAAGCCCTTCTTGGAACAAGCAAGTCGGATCTGGCCATGGCTCATTGGGGCTGCTGTGGTAGGCTCTGTCCTCACGGCTGTGCTGGGAAGGCTCACTAGCCTATTGTGTCGTCGCAAAAGAAAGCAGCTCCATGAAGAAAGACAGCCCCTCCTCATGGAAAAGGAGGATTACCACAGTTTGTTGTATCAGACTCATGTATAAAAAGCTTAGGCAATAGAGTAGGGCCAACAAGGCTGACCTCACTTTAACTCAAATGATGTTCAAGTCCCCAGGGGATGTTCCAAGAGCAGTCCCCGGTATTGGTTTGTGAAGACTGTTACCAGAATTGCCATCTAATACAAAAGGTACCCCTCCTCCAAGTCAGGGAGAATACACCTGTGCTTGCCTCACTGCCTTTTGATCATCCCTTTGACAGTTTTCCTCAAACCCATATCTCTAACAAAAGGATGCCATTTGGTAATGAGTAACTGCTACTTGTATCTGAATGAAAGTGCTCTCATAAAAATGTGGGAATAATTTTGATTTTTCCTCCTGATTGTTTAATGAAATGTTTCTTTTTTATTGTCTTCTTTCTTTGATTTTAATAAAATGGTAACAAATTGACATAAACTGACTCCTTTGAGCTTGGGAAGTACATTTTTGTTTTCCTCAGAAAGCATGTTTCCTTTATATTTTACATTCTTGCTCCAAAATGTATTAGGAACTTCAAATAAACAACAACCTTTAGCTCTTTCCTTCCATAGTTCTGAATATGTGTTCGATGATTCACTGAAAATAAAGGCCCCACCCCTACAACAAATATGGCTAAGTTCCTGTCCCAAGATGTACTCATTAACTATGCTGATCATGGTGATAACCCTATTAAAAGCTTTTTTTTATCTTCTAAGAAGACTTTTATTAGAGAATATTTAAAATGCTAGGAAACATTTGAAGTTTGAGAACCATTATGTGAATTGCCTGGCTGCAGTTCTAATAAAATAAGACTTGTTTCTATTGGCTATTAAGACCCTAAATTAGGATATGAAGATAATCCTGCTGCTTGAATTTTTGGGTCTCACTGAATTTCTAAAAATAGTACAGTTGATACTACATTTCTATTATAGCTATGCATACATAGCATAAAAGACAAGGTCCAGCTGGTGGAAGTTACAGGGGACCATTCTGGTTCAATAAAAGGAAAAACTGTCCAGTATTCAGAGCTTTCCACAACCAAAAGGGACATCCTTAGGAAATAATAAGTAGTTGTCACTATAGTTCTTCACATATAGGCTGGATGGCTAATGCAACTTGAATTCTATAAAGAGAATTTAAGTATTAAGTTTATAGTAATACCTATTTAAATTGGCTCAGGACTCTCAATTCCCCATTCAGAAACAAGGTCAAGCATTCTCTATAAAAAGTCCCTGTGATTCTTCCACAGTATTTCATATGTCACCAGATTCTAATTTCCACTCTCACTGGATATCCAAACTCATTTGCACTGTACTGATAACCTCCATCTCTTTGTTTCTCTTATGCCTAATTAACGTTTGCTCAGCATTTTCAATATGACTTTGGTTTTACTACTTAATTTGCATTTCCCATCTCATCTCTGAACACTATCTTTCACTGTCTCTGGATGCCAAGCTTTAAAGACAGACATGTCTAATTCAGGCTCCCAGAAAACTACCTGGTCCTGACACCTCAACCTGTAGATGTCTGGGGGGGAGCATTTGAAAGGAGACAAGCTCACCTGTATGGTACCTTTCAACTAAAATATTCTACAATTCCTAGAAGGTCTGAAGCATAGTGTTCAGATTGTTTATGAATGCATTTAAAAATGAGTGGACTGAAAAACTTGAGCTCTTAAAAATGCCTTTATCTAGGAAAAAAGCTGACATAAAGTCAAGATCACATAACTTTAAATCATTACATTTTATTTAGTCCCAATTTGGATTTCAAAGAAAAGCAAGGAAACAGCCTATTATACACATTGACTTAATGATCTCGACTAATTTTCATTTAGAAATAGAAATTCACAATTATTGCTGAGGTAATGTCTTTGACTCTCAGAAATCACTAATAGTTAATAAACTCAGTTATATAGAGTAATATTATCTTCTAACTCCCACTGTTTAGACTTGCTGACTAGCTTGTCTAATTTCAGCTGCTTCATAGAGAAAAGTCAGGCAAGGGATACGGAACAGCATACTTATTACTTAGACACTGAGGGTCTGTGGGACTAGTGGGTAAATACAAGGGATTTTATCCTGAACTTGGTACATTACCAGAAAAAAAAAAAAAAATTTAAAATAAATTAACAATGGCATCTGAGGACCAGATTCAATTTGGTTGGGAACTGGAACCAGTAAAACTAAGAACAAAAAGCGGGAAAAGAAATTTGGATAATGGTCTGCAGAAGATTGTGAGGAGGCAGTGACAGGGAATTTTGTTTGCCTTTTGTCTAATCCCAGAACACAAAGAAATTACTTAGGTAGGTTTCAGTTGAAGGCAAAAATTTTGGTCCAGGTGGTATTTTTAATCATTTTTACAAAGTACCTCGAATGAAAGTCCACCCTGGAAATTTTCATTGTTACTGACAGCGATCTGTAGAAAATCATTCTTTTCTGTATCACAAGACAATTCCCTCCTCTACCACTGCATTTTAACATAGAACATCGTTCTGTTTCTCTATAGGAGCCACATATTTACTTGTGTGTCAGCAGCACCATATCACACAGTGATTCTCAGTCTGGTTTTCTCAATAAGGTTCCAAAATTACCTGACTGACACTTGAAGATACCTGGCAGGTTCATTAAATTCCAACCAACATTACATCCTGTGGCATTGTTTAAGAGTGTAGCTTTTCTAAATTGCTTCATTTCTGGCTCTGCTCTTTCACCATTGCCACATTACAAGTCACATTTTGTTACAAAGAAATAAGCAGCTGCCACTCTTTTTGTTCCTCTTTCTGTGTTTTATTAAAAAAAAAAGAGTATTTTTAGTAACCAACCTTTCCAACAAGTCAAATATATAATTCTCCACCTGTAGAAATAAATATGTGATGGGTACAAGTCATTTCAAGCAGTGTCTCTAGCAGGCTGACAACTGGCATTCATTGTGAATGTTTTAAATAGCCTTTTCCTTGTTTATATGGGCTTTGATTTGTAGGAGCAGTTTTCTTTGTCATCATAAAAAGGGCCTCTTTGGGGCCTCCTATTGTTAGCCTGTGCTATTTTGGAGGGCACATCAGGAGAACAAAGTTCCATGCTCCTTCTGATTAGACTCCTTCTGAAAGCTGCTGAAATGCAAGTAGAAGACGTTTTTTTGTTTTTTGTTTTAACTTTATGTTGCTTATTTTCAAAAGCATTGGCTAGTTTGTACAATCATGAATATAAAATTGCTTATGGCAAACACGGGAGGTCTTCATGGCTTTCAAATCATTCAGCTTTTTAAAACTATATAGGAAGAATGCATTTCTTTGAAACAGAATCCTTATTAATACTCTGTACAGCCTGTGTTTATCTGTTTCATAAGTTCTTTTTTGTTTTTAATATTTATTTGAGAGAGAGTGTGAGAACTTGCGCGAGAAGGGGAGGGGCAGAGAGAGAATCTCAAGCAGTCTCCCTGCTGTCAGCACACAGACCAACATGGGGCTCAGGCTAGATGCCACTAACCAAACCTTGAGGTCATGACCTCAGTCAAAATCAAGATTCCTAGGCTTAACCGACTGAGTCACCCAGGCGTCCCCATAAATTCTTTTCTTAAACAAAATGTAAGAAGTCGTTCTTACCGATGAGGGACCATAAGGCAAGCTGACAGGCCGCAAACACCCCATCCCACCCCCAGGTGTGATATTCCTCAGGCACTCCTGGCTGCCCAAGAATGAAAGAAAGGGGGAAAACAAATGGTTAACTGATAGAGATCATAGTCCTGCAGGACCTGACTCTTCATCTATTTACAAGTATCTTAGTAAATCACAAGAAAAAGGCAATCTTATCAACAGCCTAATCTCGCGAAACGTATACACTGTTTCTTGGAGCCTCAACATCACCCCTCCGTAGTGATGTGGGAAACAAGGCAGAAGGAAATGGCAGACAGAACTAGATTTCTTTATAATCTGCAGCCCACTGACAAATACTTGAGGCTCAGAGTAAAGCATTTCTCCAGGAACTCCCTACTGTCTTAATGCTAATGCTTTGCTAGAGGGCAAACAACCTTAGCTGGACAATAGCTAGGCCTCCACTATCCTGGGAGTCTTCCAGGATATGAAAATCCTGCGTAGGATTTTCTGCGTATATGAAAATCGCACTGGAAGCTTCCCCTGGACGTTACCTCCCTCAACTCCATAGCATATAACCAGTCTCTCCTCATGGTCTTGGGGCAACTCTTCCCTCCATAGGTCCTGTCCCAGTGCTTTAATCAAACCACCTATCTCCACCAAAAGATGTCAAGAATTCTTTCTTGGTTGTTGGCTCCAGACACCACTATCACCCCCAAAAACCTCATCACTTATAACTTCATGTTAATATACCAATGCCTGTGTGTTTTATAATCATGATCGTAGTGATTTCTAATTTCTTATTTATTTATTTTTGAAAGCGAGTGCACGCGCAAGTAGAGGAGAGGCAGAGAGAGAGAGGGAGACACAGATTCCGAAGCAGGCTCCAGGCTCTGAGCTGTCAGCACAGAGCTCGACATGGGGCTCGAACTCATAAACCTTGAGATCATGACCTGATCAAAAATCTGAAGCTTAATTGACTGAGCCACCCTGGCGCCTCTCTAAGTCCTTATTTAAAGATAAGTAGCAAAGGTGTTGCAATGTAGTGAGTAGTTATGATGCTCCAAGAACTTCACTGAGCACTTCATATATGTGAACTCATTTATTCTTCATGTCATCAATATGGGAATAAGTATTATTTGTGCTTTCAAATGAGGAAATGAACACTTAAATAGGAGACACACTTTGCCTAGGTTTATATGTCTGTTCAGTAGTTTATGTAATTTAGCTGGGATTTCAATCCAATTCCTCCTTCATAATGACAAATTTCATCGTTTTTTTATTTAATTATGTTGATGTGCTGTCACTTGCCAATTCCTCACTACTGGACATTTATGTTTTATCTAGTTTTTATTTTTATTTTTTAATTAATTTTCTTAAAACCCAGTATAATTAATGTACAATGCTGAATTAGTTTCAGGTGTACAATATGGTGATTCAGCCATTCTATGTTTTATCTAGTTTTTAAATTATGTTTAGTGCCACATGGAATATTTGGGTGTATTTGGCATCTAATTTCTCTTAAATTATTTTCCAGGAGTTCAATCTCTGGATCAAAGCAAATGTACAATTTTATGGCTTTTCTAATGAATTGCCACACTGCTTTTGAAAAGGGTTGCACAGATTTAAAAATGCAGAGACAAAATGTAAAAATAAGAGATCAAAAGGAATGAAGAAGAAAATGAAGAGGTGAAGAATTTAAAAGAAGGAAGAGTTGCAATTCTCTTTGAGAGGAACTGAAGACCCTAATTGTCACTTGGGAGTATTGCTTCTTTTCATAAATCTTTGTAGAATTATAACATCAATTCAATGGGCATTTTCTCTCACTAAAATTAAAAGAAAATTCAGACTGAAGCAACTTTAGAGAGATAGAGCATAACATGAATGTAAATTGCTCTCAAAATGAGATGTTTTCAGAAATGTGTTCATCTTAGCTAGGTAGAGGCGTGTGTGCCTCAAGCTATCATGCAGGGAAAAACAACAACAACTACAAACCCCAGCAACACTAGAAATCCATCCTTGGAAGAATAAGCACAAGGCATCAAAACAGTCCGATTCAACATAGAGGCAGGGTCAGCTATTGGGATAGATAATTGCAAATATTTGCAAGAATAATTGCAAAGCATAGATGTGTTTGTGTGTGTGTGTGTGTGTGTGTGTAGAGAAAATAAGAGTGAAACAGAGAAAATAAAGACTAAAATTTTTTCACTTCTCTCCAATATTAGAGAGAATTTTGTTGGTTTCATTGTTATTGTCACCGTCATAAATTACCACAAACACAGTGGTATAAACAATACAAAATTGTTATTTTGTAATTCAGTAGATTATAAATCCAACATGGGTCTCACTGAGCTAAAACCAAGGTGGCAGTAAGACTGTGTTCTTTGTGGAGGCTCTGAGGACAATGTCATTTCCCTATGTTTTACAGATTCCACTCTTCCCTCCATCTTCATCTTCAAAGCCAGATTTGCGATACCACTCTCATAATTCTTTGGTAGTCGTATCTTTGATTGATTTCAAAAAGAAATGGATAAATAAATTGAACTCTTGAAGTTCACCCATTAGATGAGGTGGTAGAGAGTCTCAACAAAATCTTGGTATGATAAAGACAAGTGTTGACAAACTATGGCCATCGCCAAAATCCTGCCTGCCACCTGTTTTTGTAAATGTAGTTTTATTGGAACACAGCCACATTCATTCATTTATATTACATTCTGTCAATGGCTGTCTTCATGCTACAGTGATAAGAGTTGAAAGGTTGCAACAAAAACCATGTGCCCACCCCACAAGCCTATATGATATTCACTATCTGGCCCATTACTGAAAATGTTTACTTGACTCCTGGCCTAAATCAAATCAAGAAATTCAGAGTGATGGAGGAGAAATAAATGTGGGTATAAAATCATGAAAGAAAATTCCACCTTAACAACTGTAACAATCATTCATTTTCTTGGTATTCTATTGTTTTGCCAGTTTATTAAGATATAAAGTTCTTTGGTACAGAGAGAATCATAGATATAGATACAGTTATAGTTTGTATATATGCAGCTAGAATAGATATGAATAGTATATATACATATACATTAATATTATTATATAAAAATAGTATTATAATAGATTTACAAAAATATAAAAATTATAAGGAATTATTATAAGGAGTTATATATCTTATATTTTATATATTATATATCTTATATAACAATGGGTAATTATGAAATAACTCTAAAGCCCTTAGGGTAGTTAATTCAGAAGGGAAAATAACAAGAAACTGGAATCCCAAGAACATAAGCTGAAATGTCTACACAGTATGAGTCTCTTTCATCAGGAAAGGCCAAACCCTGTTGAAAGGCCTTCCAATTGACTGAGTCAAGCCTGCTCAGAATGATCTCCCTTTTGATTAACTTAAAATCAACTGACTAGGGCCTTTAATCATACCTACACACTCCCTTCATGACAGCACTTGGATTAGTGCCTGACCAAATAACTGAAGATGTGTGTATGCTACTAAATGCTTCTTCCAACTTTGTGAGAGAATTTTCCTCATGGTTCATTCTAGAAACATACCAGAAAAGAACTAGAAACATACATGTAGTTCAGTATAGCCACCTTGACACATATGGTGAGTAAACCAGATCTTCCTTACTCTGTGCCATTCTCAGGCCACAACTTCAAATGGACAAGCTGGCAGCTTTTGGGGGTGTGGTATGTGACAGACCCACTGGATCTTATGGTCATGTGCTCATTGCCACATCTTCTTTGTTGTACAGTGTTAGAATCCTATGATCCCCACTGGAATCAGTTTTAAAACTACATCTACTATTGGTTCTGACTTACAGAGCACATACACTAGTGAGCTTCTCAGAAATACTGGTGCCCTTCTAAGAAATTCTTAATCCCATTGGTAAATGGAGATTTCTTGAAGCCTTACCATGAGACAGTCAGCAAGTGGTTTTTCCAGTCTTACCTACCATATCCATGCTGGCCTGCCCTTTGATCTTTCCTCCACTATCAACCATGGAGTTCTGACATTTCATTTTAATTAATGTGGGCCATCTTTTCCTCAAATATACAAGAGTGATCCTTGCAGCATGTTAGCACTGTCTTCTGGGATCTTTTTCAAGAATGTTAAATTCTATATTGGGGGAGATGTTCCCATTTTGGTAAAATTTTCTTTCCCATCTTGATCAACTTCCTCAGGATCCAGACTCCTATATATTCTCCTAGATCTTCCTGGGTATATATGAGCTAAATCTGTAACTTATTGGTGTGTATACTTTTTCCTCTTTTAACTCACCCAGTATGTCCCCAAGAAGTTTATGTTGTCACTTGACCCTATTATTGGTCAATTACTGGTCTGATGTTCATGAAGAGAATTAGAGGTAGGGACTGAAAGAGGTATGTGTTGTCTTGCATAGCAAAGTTGGCATCATTTTCAAACAAGAGGGGAGGACTAGCCTTTAGGAGGGATGAGTAGACCACTTTTGCAGCACAGAGTTGAGGGGAAGCTGAGGGTTCAAGATTTCTGAGTGCATCAACCGAAATGTCTCCATCTTGACTCAGGATTCCACTTAGTTCCAACCAGAGCCCTGATCTTTAGGTATCAGAATTGACAAGGTTGAAAATTCAAGCTTTGTTTCAGTTTCCCATTATTAGTAAGTCCTAGACTGATCATCTTGTGGTTCTATCCTCTGGTGGCAGGGGATGAAATCCTCTTTAGATTCTGCCAAGGAGGCTCTCTAGCTTTCACATATCAGCTTGAATTATAGGTTCACTGGCTTTCACAATTCAGCTTAAAATAATTACTACCAGCCTTTCATTGTCTTTTTTTTCAATGCATCAATAGTGTTTAACAAGAGTCATTTGCCTTAAACTTCTCAAACCCCCTAAATTATGCTTTAGTTACAGGTGCATTTCATGCCATTAGCCTATTCCAGGTGAAGTTTGTAGTAACTACTCACTACAACAAGCTAGGAGTTATCCACTCTCCAAGGATGACTAGGGATAGAGTGATAGAATCTTAATTGCCAATTAACTGGTAGGTTTTCCAACAGCAAGTTCCTATTTCAGAGCCTGCTTCCTAAGACCACTTCTGACACCAGATGTCTTCATGTGGTTTCTGCAGAGGTCTCAGCTGATCCTAGAGCTATTTGAAGCTGACATAGTTCTTTCAAACTGTCCCACATCAAACCAAGGATCTTTAACTTCAATTTATCCACCTTGTCTACTCATTGTGTATGAGCTGTCCCAGGGGAGGAAGTAAAAATCGGGCAAGAGATTCCCTTCCAGTTCCTGGCAAGGGATTCAGCTATGCACAATCTCCAGCCCACACTGCCAGTAGCTCGGGAAATGAGTGTCTCAGTCCTGAAGGAGCAATCTGTTCAGCACAACACAGCATCCCTAAGATACGCTTATCTTCCCATTCTTTCCTTATGACTTTTCTCTTCCAAAATTTCCACAATTATTGACAATTTTCAAGCTTCTATCTCTAGTCCCAGTTTCTTTTCAGATTTCCTGACAGACACATCCAACAGCTTATTTTTTTTTTATTTTTCATTTTTTTTAGTTGAGAGAGACAGAGAGAAAGAGCATGAGTTGGGGAGACAGACAGAGGGAGAGAGAGAGAATCCCAAGCAGACTCCATGCTCAGCATGGAGCCCAATGCGGGGCTCGATCTCACAATCCTGGGATCATGACCTGAACCAAAATCAAGCATCGGACATTCAACCAACAGAGCCACACAGGGGTTCCCCAACTGCTTACTTTTTAATTTATATAAATATCCTGCAGGAATTAAAACTTACATTTAAAAATGAACTCTTGGGGCACCTGGGTGCCTCAGTCGGTTGAGCATCCGACTTTGGCTCAGGTCATGATCTCACGGTTTATTAATTCAAGCCCCGTGTGAACAGCTCTGTGCTGACAGCTCAGAGCCTGGAGCCTGCTTCAGGTTCTGTGTCTTCCTTTCTCTGCCCCTTCTCTGCTCATGCTCTATCTCTCTTTCTCTCCCCCAAATAAATAAACATTAAAAATAATTTTTTAATGAACTCTTTTTTTAACTTTTTAACATTTATTCATTTTTCAGAGATGGAGAGAGACAGAGCATGAGCAGAGGAGAGGCAGAGAGAGAGGGAGACACAGAATCTGAAGCAGGCTCTAGGCTCTGAGCTGTCAGCACAGAGCCCGATATGGGGCTCAAACCCACAGACTGTGAGATCATGACCGGAGCCAAAGTCAGAAGCTTAACTGGCTAAGCAACCCAGCGACTTCTAAATGAACTCTTAATATCCTTGTAAAAATTACTTCCTTCTCCAAACTGGCACACATTAGTAAATGACACCTATGCCCTAGCTATTGAAGTCCCTTCTAATATCTCATCCCCCTTTACCCTCCATCTGTAAGTAGTACTCTTGGTTCTACTTTCTTTTTTAAAAAAGTTTATTTAGTGTGTATGTATGTGTGTGTGTGTGTGTTTGTGTGTGAGAGAGAGAGAGAGAGAGAGAGAGACACATAGAGAGAGGGATGGGGGAAGGGAAGAGAGAGAGAGAGAGAGAGAGAGAGAGAGAGAGAGAGAGAGATGGGGCAGTGGAAGAGAGAGAGAGAGAATTCCAAGCAGGCTCCAGGCTGTCAGCATGAAGCCCAATGAGGCGCTCACCATGAAATCATGACCTGAGCCTAAATCAAGAGCTGAACTCTTAACCAACTGAGCTACCCAGGCACCCCAGTTCTACCTTGAGTACAGTGTAAAGTCTCCACTTATTTCTCACCTGCCCTCTGCATGACAGTAAGCTCTGTGCTTCAGGTCTGGTCTAAGCCATCAGCATCTATCGCTCAACTACTGCAACAACCTCTGGCTGGATTCTACCTTCTTCACTTGCCTTTTTCTAATCCCCACAGCAATTGAAGTGGCTATTTTTAAGCATGCTTGTAACACTTCAGAAGGTTAACATTCCTCTCTGGTTAAATTCCAGGTCCTCAACAAGGTTTCCTTATTTGGGGCCTGCCTGTCTTTTCAGACCTACTTCATTCCATTCTGCTTCTTACCTGCAGTGCCACACCGTGGTTTGTTTTTCTTTGTCTTTTTTTTTTTTTTTTTTTTTTTAGCTCATTAAAAGTGTGATTTTTTTTCTGCCATCAGAGCACCTGTGATTTCACTCCACTCTTGCCCCAAATTCCTACTCATGCTTTAGATCTCAAATGCCATTTTCACAAAACAGCCTTCCCAGTCTGACTCAGATCTTTCTTCCCATAACCTCTCATCACATATTTCAAGGCATTTACCACAGCTTTGCATTACAAAACTATTTGTGTACATGTAGTTTAATGTATTTCCTTCCACTATATAGCTCAATGAAGACAAGGCCTGCATTGATTTTCAGGCATATTCCCAATGCCTGGACTCCAGTAAGTATGTGATAGATAGTAAATGGAAGAATGAAAGTGAAATCAACAAAACTTAGATCTCGGCAAATAGAGAAAACTAAAAACAGAATAAACACACTTTGTACACAGAAAATAATGTTAGCCCCCACTTCAGCATGGGACTTCCAAACATTCAGGGCTGCTGATAGTTCTGCAAAAGGTCCAGCTTGCAGTAAACTAAGGAATACTCCTGGGGCACCTGGGTGGCTCAGTCAGTTGGGAATCCGACTCTTGCTTTTGACTCAGCTCATGATCTCATGGTTCATGAGTTTCTAGCCCCACATCAGGCTCTGCTCTGACAGCACGGAGCCTGGTTGGGATTGTCTCTCTCATCCTCTCTCTGTTGCTCTCTCATGTGATCTCTCTCTCTCAAAATAGATAAACATTAAAAAATAAATAAACTGGGTAATACTCCTAATAAAAGAAAATGGAAAAGCTGGTGAAAATAGTGAGCCCGAGAAGAGAGAAGTGCTCACAGGAATTGAAAGCACAATGACATGATAAATCTGCTAATGGTTCTAGACGACAGTGTTCTTAGATCAGATGGTGAACATCCCCATTAGAGCTTTCATAGCATGATAAATCATGATGAAAAGATCATTAATGATATACAATACTGGAATAATTTATAAAAATAGATCAGAACATTTCTTTGTAGAAAGCAATCGATAAAATCATGGGCTGGAATTAGGCATCCTGAGGCTTGTATTTGTGGGCATACAGAAGTGAATAGACAGAGGTTCTGCTCTTATGATGTTTCAAGTCCAGGAAGAAATAGAAGAGATACTTACATGCAGAAACTATAAAGATAAAGCAGATGTGGGCTGGGGTCAGTGGAGAAGAATTACAGGAGTTTAAAGACTTGGTGAACTTAATGTTTACAGCAGATATTTTCTTTTTTTTTTTAATTTTTTTTAATGTTTATTTATTTTTGAGACAGAGAGAGACGGAGCATGAACAGGGGAGGGTCAGAGAGAGAGGGAGACACAGAATCCAAGGCAGGCTACAGGCTCTGAGCTGTCAGCACAGAGCCTGATGGCAGGACTTGAACTTACGGATGGTGAGATCATGACCTAAGCAGAAGTCGGACACTTCACCGACTGAGCCACCCCAGGTGCCCCAGCAGCAGATTGTTTCATATGCCATGTCAAGATCTGGGCATATTATGCATTTCGTCTCATTCCATTGTCACTAAAATTCTGTGAGTTTAGTATTCTCCTTGCTTGAAAGAAAAGGAAGCTAGAATATCAAAAGGCTAATCAGCATGCCCAAGGTCATACTGCTAATGTGGAGTTGGGATTCAAACCTATATCTGATTACAAAGTTCATGGATTTTCTAATGTACATTGGTATAGCTACTTGCCACATATATGTGATTGTGTGTTCTGTGTGTTTATGTGTGCATCTGCTGATAGCATTAAGAAAGTTCAAGGAAGTAATGACATTTGAGCTAATCTTTCTGCTTACACAGATGACTGGTATGTCTTGAATCAAGGTTTGAATGTAAGACAGAAAAGAGTATGTGAGAAATTTGAGTTTGTTTCCTTTGATAATAATGGAGCTTTTCTAGCAAAGCAAAACAAAACCCTGTTCTCCTCCTCCTCCTGGCTACAGGTCACTGGGGTGAGCACTCTCTGAAACGTTTTGCTGTGATGCATCCTTAGTCAATGCCTAAAAGAATTTTGACTGTAGCCACCTATTAAGTAAAAAAGAAGGCCAGAGCTATGGATACCAATTATTCTTTATGAATACATGGAAATAATCATTTCTATTATGTAATGTGAGCAGTCTCCAATTCTACTCTATATTTCGGCCAATGATTAAGGCACTGGTATTGAAGTTGTATCTACAAGTAGGATATTAGCCATGGGAAGAGAAAAGGATAGATGCAAGAAATTTCAAAAAGGAAAAATTAAGAGGACTTGGTTTCATAAGTAACAGAGAGGAAAATTCAAAATTAATATTTAAGTTTTGAAGTCTGATTATGCCTTTTCCCTAACTAGTCAAATAATTAATGTGTAAGTCTAAAAAATAATCTTAGATCATAAAAATTATTAACAGGTCCTTTTTGGTTTTTCTTTATAATATTTTTCTCTTTCTTGAGGACTATTTGAAGATTCTTTCTATGCTTAGAAGTACCTCTAGCAACACCCAGTATTTCCTTTCAGTATGCTCCTTACTTATAATAACAATAAGAACTAGATTTAATTTAGCAAGAAGTTACTGAGAACCTATTGAGAATCAGATATTTTGCTAGGAACCAGAATATAAAGATGATTAAGGTCCTAAGATTGTGCACTTCATTAAAGAAATGAACAATTACTGGAGGTGTTAGGCACGCAGACAAGTAACTATGAAATTGTAATGGAAATATTATCACCTCAGAGCAATATCTTAAAACACATTTTCATAAATAATATCATTATACAGAAAAGGTAACTATCCTTAGTCCACTACCGGATTTCTTCAGGCTGGCCTAATTTCTTCCATAATACTTAAGATAGTTACCTTTTTATGTATTATACATCAGACATAATTCTAAGCACAATTATTACATAATTGCTACTTCTTGTACAAATCCTTCAAGGGGATGTGTTATCTTAATTTTAATAAGGTAGAAGCTCAAAGAACAGAGGCCTGTCCAAAAGTCACAAAACTAGACCTTCAATTCACACCTGTCTGCTCTACCATACTGTTTTTAGACTTTCATACCCATCTTCTCTATTTAATAAAATTATCATTGTTATTCACAGCATTGAGTACTTACTTTGTGTCCCTAAATACTTCACATCTATTCATTCATTTAATTTTCGTACAATAGATAAGAAATCTAAAGCTAAAAAAGTTAATTAAAAAAATTGCCCAAGATAACAAAGCTAACATGAGGCAGGATTTTAACTAAAGCAGTATGACTCTAAAATTCAGGGACTTTGTCTCAAAAGGGAGTATAACCATTGTGTTATGTGGTCAACTCTTGAATTCCATGGATCCGGAAAGACACTGATAAATGAAGTGAATTAAAGCAAGTCAGTAGCCTCCGTCTTGACAGAAACCTAAAGGCTGCTTGACAAAGCATAACCCTAAAAATGTGGCACTTGATACACAATCAAATTGGCATCATCGTGTCATGTGTTGACTGTATGCATGCTGTTTCAGGTGGGGTGATTCTTCTGTATGAAATAAACCAAGTAATGGTGGGAAAACTGGTCTCTGGTACTTTTGAAGTGTGTAATAAAAATGGCTGATGGAGTAAAGTTTGTTTTTTCCTGGGAATATAAGCTGTTCTGTAAGTTAAGTAAGTTACAGTTAGAATTATGAGATTTGATAAAGAGAGATAGGTTTGACAATGCAAGCGAGAGAAAAAAGGAAAAAAATGCTATCTTAGAACAGCTAATCCTCACAGCACAGCCCACATTCACCACAACGCACTAAAAAAAAAAGCTGGGGACAGACAGGTTGGAGAAGAGGATGGGTAGAAAATAAAAAGAAACTGATAAGGAGTATCAGGGTTGTGTGTGGTATTTTAATGACATTTAGCAAAAGGGCTCAAAGAATATTTGAATCCTGCTCTGCCAATTACTTCTGTTTTGCGTCAGGTACTCTTATTTTGTGTGTGTCAGGTATTATATAAGAGGTAACCAATATGTAAAGGGGAGAAAAAGTGGTGTTAGTAACCGGGCCAGTGTCTAACCCCAATTTGGGGTTCCCTGGTAGAGGTAAGTTGATGCATAGGACTTAAGCGATAGTCTCAAATGGAGCCTTCAGTTGTTTGTAAAGGATGACTCCAAATCGAGGGCATTTGCTGCCCTTAGGCTGTCAGATGGAGAAAAGAAAGTGAAGAGAGAAAAGACACACAACAAAGAAGATAGCAACTTTCAGACAGGCTGCTTTAAGGATCAGCTATATGTCCTTAGAAATGGGGGAGACAACTGAGAGTATGGGATAAGGGCCTGGGTCCACTGCCTCCCAGGCACATAGGGGAATAGTGAGACACAACATACCAAGAGGCATGCAGGTTGCATCGGGGTGCCCAATACAACATAGGTTTGGTGACTCTCTAGGAGGACTCACAGGACTCTGTGTATAGTTGTACTCACAGCTAAGATTTATTACAGTGAAGGATACAAAGGAAAATCAGTAAACGGGAAAGGTGTGTGGGGTGAAGTACAGAGGAAACAGGGCACAGGCTTCCGAGAGTCCCTCCTAGCGGAGTCATACAACATACACATGATTCCTCCAGCACAAGTTGTGAAATCTTTGTGAAACATCTATAAGGAAAGCTCAGTAGGGACTCAAAATTTTTGCTGGGGATTGACCACACAGGTACCCTCTGCCTAGCACTTATCAAAATCTCTGACTCCCAGAAGAAAAGCAAGTGTTCAGTATAAACCTTACTGTTTCTTTTTTTATTTTTAAAAAAATTTTTTTAACGTTTATTTATTATTGAGACACAGAGAGACACAGAGCATGAGCAAGGGAGGAGTAGAGAGAGGGGGAGACACAGAATCCAAAGCAGGCTCCAGGCTCCAAGCTGTCAGCACAGAGCTCGACACGGGGCTCGAACTCACAAACGGTGAGATCATGACCTGAGCCTAAGGCAGATGCTTAACCAACCGAGCCACCCAGGCACGCCTAAACCTTACTGTTTTAAAGTTAAGTCACATCAAGCCAGTCTTATCAGTTAGGGTGGTGGGAACACACCTGAAATATAAGTTCCCAGATGCCAGCAAATGGCCAACCTTGCAAGCGAATGGCCAACCTTGCAAGCAGGCCTTGCTAACAAGGACATCAGCCACAGGGCTGGATGTTAACTTTTTCCTGAACACAAGTATATGCACAATCTTTTACACACAATAACCCTACTTATTAATAAGTACAAGCCAATAAAAATTTCATACTCTTGGGGCGCCTGGGTGGCGCAGTCGGTTAAGCGTCCGACTTCAGCCAGGTCACGATCTCGCGGTCCGTGAGTTCGAGCCCCGCATCAGGCTCTGGGCTGATGGCTCAGAGCCTGGAGCCTGTTTCCGATTCTGTGTCTCCCTCTCTCTCTGCTCCTCCCCCGTTCATGCTCTGTCTCTCTCTGTCCCATAAAAACGTTGAAAAAAAAAAATTAAAAAAAAAAAAAATTTCATACTCTGTCCAATCAAATCAACATTTTATATTTTTGAGGTGGAAGAAGGAAAAGAATTAGAAGAGAAGAAGATCAAGATGGAGAAGTATCTTTCTCATCTATAGAGAAGATGCTCCAGGTTAGTTCAAAATCAGCAATAAGTGAAGAATAAAGATAAAAGCTACCAAAGGGCACAGAATCTTCCTTCCCAGTCACAATATCTAGGAAAAGTAGACATAGTCGAACCTTGTTATTCATGGATTCCTTATGTGCCAGTTACCTACTTGATAAATTTTTTGTAACCCTAAAATCAATATTTGCTGCACTTTCTTGGTCATTTGCAGACCTGCACAGAGCAATGAAATATTTGAGTCGCTTGAGGCCCGTGTCCCCAGCTGATGTAAAATATGGCATCTCCCTGCCTTCTTGCTTCAGCTCCCATACTACAATCAAGCGTCCTGTTCATGGTTTATTTAGTGCCACATTTTTTGCATGTTTGTGCTTTTTCCTGGTGATGTTACTGCTTAAAAAGGTCCCTAAAAATAATGAAGTCCCATCTAGTGTTCCTAAGTGTAAGATGGCAGGGATGTGCCTTATGGAAAACATACTGCATTAGATAAGCTTCATTTGGGCATGAGTTACAAGTGCTGTTGGCCATGAGTTCTACTAAATGAGAAACACACATATGGTTATGTACCGATTGGTTGAAAAAGTATTGTGAACAGAGGTTCACAAGAACTGAAATGGGAGCAATTGTTTAGTGTTCACTGATTCGGTATGTGTGTAGCATGTTTATAGAAGAGAAAACTACCAGAAAAAAACCAAGACCTATCTGTAGCTGGAACATCACTTCACATGTGAATAAACTCTACGCATAAAGTTTACCATAATGATACATGGTTCTATAGTATACTGTGTGTGAATGGCAGTCAAAGTGACCATGGGCACAGAGAAGCCATGGCTGGTCAGGGCCAGTGCCTGGATGACTCCTGTAAGCCCTGAAACAAAGGAAAGTCATAACCAAGGACAGTAGGTTAATTCAGGGGTTGAATGGAAAACAGAAGCAGAGCCTAGGTTAATCCAAGGACCTAAACAAATAGGCTATAGGACCCAGGGGTTCTAAGATCTACAGCTGGGTTAGGAAACAACAGAAAATAATTATATCCTCATAAAGGTTCCAGGTTAAAGCTGGTTTCAAGGAAATAAAGAATGGAGTTTATATAGGCCATGGAAAAGAGAAACTGTGGTCATAGCAAGGGTTCGGGTCATGGCTGTGGCTCCCAGGGGTCTGCCAGTTGATCTACTTAGGAGCACCCTTCCTGTTACTGACAGATTGCGGTGAAAGGGGAGGCCAACAGCTCTGAAAGGCAAGCCTCACAAAATCTACACAGTTGTAACACATCACTAGGCATATTGTTTCCATCTGCTCTGGAAGATCAAAATGTGTTTTCCCCCCAAGTATCCCATCAGGGATTTAAAAACCAATAATTAACCACTTCTTACCACCATCACAAAAGAAACCTGAGGCAAACAGACAGCTATTTTAAAAACTTGAAGTCTGGATTTGTTTAATAATCAAAACCTCCCACTAAAGTCTTTTGTCGGAACAAACTGGAAATTTCATTTCATAACTCACCTTGTCAAAATGCGTGCAAGGTGACTTTGAAATCTGTCACAATTAACAGTCACTCTAAGTCACAGAAGTGTTTTTTACACAATACCTTGGGTCTATATCTGAAATGCAAAATCAAGTTTTAGATGTTTGCTTACATTTCCCAGTTGATGACACATTTATTAGCAAGCTGCAAACAGAGCCCCTGCAACACAAGCCACTTAAAAAGATTTCTTATAGATTTCAGTGCCTAATAAAAAGTCTGATGAAGAACTTTTACTGTCACACATTTTCATATTTCTGAGCTCTGGCAAACACATTCCTGACAGCAGGGTAATCAATATGAATAAAGGAAGGCATTTTAGAGGAACTTTTAATCTTCAGAATTGAGATTTACATCAAAGTCTCCTTGATTTGCACACCCCCAAAACATTTTTTCCCCATTATCTTTTGCGGTTTTCCCTTGCTGGCTGCTGCCGCTGAGTAATTTTACAACACTAACGCTATTAAAGCATGCACTCATGACCCCTTTGTGACACAAAGCAAATAATGCACGTAGGGAATGCGAGCACATAACTGCTAATCTTGCCTTTAAATGCATTTGAACCTGACCTATTGAAATGCCCATTACAGAATGCATGACATCCTGGCAAAATACAGGAATAAGACACCATCTGAGGAAAGCAGACTCTTTGAACATAAATCACTTGGGAGGACTGCAACGTGGTAGGAACTGATTGGGAACAATGCACACTACCACACAGTGAAATAACCTGCTTAAGCCCTACAAACAAGTCGCCACTTATAAGAGCTCCAAAATTAGAGCCCTGTAGCATCTTACTTGACCCATGAATGATGTTCAGATAGAGAAAACAATGAATAATACTTTAATGTAAAGAACATACATTTATAACCACGGAAAGTATGACATCCTTCACTCTGAAGCAAATAGCTTTTCATTCTCCTAGTGAAAAGGGGCTTTTCAACTTTGTATACCTTGAGAGGCATATCTTAGGACCTAAAGGTGGACCACAATCATACATACTGAAGCATTTTCACTCATCCTGTCCACCATCAAATTAAAGGTTCACAGCCAACACAAGAAGACCACATGGAATGAGTCTTAGACAAATTTCTCATCTGCGTTATTCTGATGGGAAAATCACACAGCTAGTTTTCAGATGGTGCTGAAACACAGGTGTCTCTAAGACAGAGCTTATGGCAACCTGCTCATTTCCCACCTAAGTAAGTGTCAGGAAAACCTGAGTTACTCTACTGGTATCCTTATTTGTGTAATTCACAGACTTTTAAACAAGGGAGATGGGGATATGTTGGAAAAAATATGCCTCCTGTCCATTTCAAGACCCTCAGTGGATACCTGAAATGACAGTAGTGAACCCTGTGAATACCATAGTTTTTCTATGTATACATATCTATGATAAAATTAATTTATAAGTTAGGCACAGTGAAAGATTAAAAAAATAGAATGAACAATTATAACAATATACTGTAATAAAAGTTATGTGAATGCAGTCTTTTTCTCTCTCAAAATATCTTATTGTACTGTACTCACCCTTCTCGTGATGATGTGATGATAAATTGCTGACGTTAGGAGATGAAGTCAGGAGAGGGGCCAACATGATGGAGAAGTAGGGGGATCCAAAGTTCCCTCGTCTCTCATACAAAGCAGTGTTGAGGCCAAAGGACTTTGAACTCCAAGAGTCCGGGCGGCAAAGCAACAGAAATGCTTACAGGGACCCAGTAAGACAAGACAGGCCATAGGTGTGTGATTGAGAACTGAGAGAGATAAAACAAACAGAGAGGAGGGATCCCCTTCTGCAGAGAGACTAAGGGAAGAGAAAGGGAGGATGGGGAAGTATAGGATTGTATCTGGACAACAAAAAAACCACGGAGCTGATGGAGAAAGGTCCAATCTCTAACTGCGGGGCTTTCTCTGGACTGGGGCCGTTTGCCCTGTTCCCGCAGCTGGGGAGGAGTGGAGCCAGCCCCCGGCTCGATAACTAGCTCAGAGGCGCAGCCCTCAGTGGAAGAAAGCAATTTCCTCCCCAGAGTGCTGTGGGAAGAAGGTATATATCCGCTCAACAGACCAGCACTTCCCTGAAATCAGGGCACACAGAGGGGGAATCTTAAATACATTGGGGTTTAAGCCCCAGCCTAGTGCCAGGGAAGCATGGGAGTCAGCAGAGTGGGACAAATGGCCTCATTTGTGCCCATGGCACAGTAAGGATGGCTTGAACAGAGTGGTTTGGGACACCCGGTTGTAGAGGAGGGACTGGGGTGTTGCATTTTTCTCCCCACCACCACCAAGGCAGGGCCTCAGGGATCGGTTTGGCGGAGCCCACAGTGGAGGCGGGACCGCCTACACCAAACCACGCCCCTCAGTGCCTGATAACTGAGGATAGACGCTGATGAACCAGACAGCCCCTACTCCAGACCAGTGCTGCTGCACTGCCTGGATTAATTCTTGGAAGATTCTTATTATATAGATATATTCTTCCTTCCTTTTCTCCTTCTTATCTCTTCCCCCCTCTAGTCTAGTTACTTTGGTTGTTGGTTTGTTTAAGCAGACATATTTAATCTATTCTCTTGATACATGTTCTACACCTCCTTTATTTTCCTTTCTCTCTGGATTAAGCTGTATAGTTTCTCTGGTCAATTTTCTTTTTCCCTTCCTCCTTCTTTATTTTCCTTTCTCCATCTCTGGATTAAGCCATATAGTTTATCTGTCTGGTCAATTTTTATTTTATTTTTCCCTCCCTGGCATTTCTCTCTTTGTAAGGAAAAAGGCCTCTTCCATCAGCACTGCCTCCACTCTGTTGTTTAATTGTAGCTGGGGTTTCTAGTTTTTTGGGTTTTCTGTTTGTGGGTCTGCTTGTTTTTTGTTTTCTGGTTGATTTTGTTTGTTTGTTTGTTTTCCTTTCCAGGGCTACATCAAGGAACAAATCAAAGCACATCTAGTGGAAGGTCTAAAACATCACTATGAGTAGGGAGATAAAGTGACTAGAGTCACACAACAGAGAGCAAGTAACCCTCTCAAAACAACAACAACAACAACAAAAAACCTCCTGAAGGGCCAGGTCCTGGATAGTGTATGACCCCTCTTTGATGTTAGTGCTCACAGGTTCAGGGCACATAACAAGCTTTTAAAACACATTAGGGACAGAAAACTAGCCAAAATGATGAAATGGAAGAATACTCCTTAAAACAAATTCCAGGAAGAAATGACAGCTAAAGAATTGCTTAAAACACGGGGCGCCTGGGTGGCTCAGTCGGTTAAGTGGCCAACTTCGGCTCAGGTCATGATTTCGCTGTCCATGAGTTCAAGCCCCGCGTTGGGCTCTGTGCTGACAGCTCAGAGCCTGGAGCCTGTTTCAGATTCTGTGTCTCCCTCTCTCTGACCCTCCCCCGTTCATGCTCTGTCTCTCTCTGTCTCAAAAATAAATAAACATTAAAAAAAAAAAAAGAATTGCTCAAAACAGATATAAAGAATATAACTGAACAAGAATTTAGAATAATAGTCATAAGATTAACTGCTGGGCTTGAAAAAAGCATTGAAGACAGCAGAGAATCTATTGCTGCAGAGATCAAGGAACTGAAAAATAGTCATGATGAATTTAAAAATGCTGTAAATGAGATGCAAAATAAACTAGAGGTGGTAAAAGCAAGGATTGGAGAGGCAGAGGGGAGATTACGTGAAATAGAAGATTAAATGAAATAGAAATTTTGGAAAAATATGAAGCTGAGAAAGAGAGATGAAAAAATTCTGGTCCATGAGGGGAGAATTAGAGAACTAAGTGATTCAATGAAATGGAACAATATCCATATCATAGGAGTTCCAGAAGAAGAGGAGAGAGAGAAAGGGGCTGAAGGTGTACTTGAACAAATCATAGCTGAGAACTTCCCTGATCTGGGAAAGGAAACAGGCATTGAAATCCAAGAGGCATAGAGAACTTCCTTCAGATGTAACTTGAATCGATCTTCTGCATGACATATCATAGTGAAATTGGCAAAATACAAGGATAAAGAGAGAATTCTGAAAGCAGCTAGGGATAAACAGGACTTAACCTACAAGGGTAGACACATAAGGGTACTAGAAGACCTATCTACTGAAATTTGGCAGGCCAGAAAGGAGTGGCAGGAAATTTTCAATGTGTTGAATAGGAAATATATGCAGCCAAGAATCCTTTGTCCAGAAACCCTGTCATTCAGAGTAGAAGGAGAGATAAAGGTCTTCCCAGATAAACAAAATCTGAAGGAATTCATCACCACTAAGCCAGCCTTACAAGAGATGTGAAGGGGGATTCTATGAGTGGAATGTTGCAAAGACCACAAAAGACAAGAGACATCCCTACAAGCATGAACTGACAGATAACACAATGACTCTAAACCCATATCTTTCAATAATAACACTGAATGTAAATGGAATAAATGCTCCAGTCAAAAGACATAGGGTATCAGAATGGATAAGAAAAACAAAAAACAAAAAACAAAAAACAAGACCCATGTATTTGCTGTCTACAAGAGACTAATTTTAGACCTGAGGACACCTTCAGATTGAAAGTAAGGGGATGGAAAACCATCTCTCATGCTACTGGAAGTCTAAAGAAAGTTGGAGTAGCCATACTTACATCAGAGAAACTAGATTTTAAACTAAAGGCTGTAACAAGAGATGAACAAGGACATTATATCATAATTATGGGGTCTATCCATCAAGAAGAGATAACAATTATAAATGTTTATGTGACAATTTGGAAGCACCCAAATATATAAAACAATTGATCATAAACATAAGCAATTTTATAGGTAAGAATGTGGTAATTGTAGGGGACTTTAATACTCCACTTACAACAATGGACAGATCATCTAGACAGAAAATCAGTAAAGAAACAATTGCCCTGAATGATATATTGAACCAGATGGACTTGACAGATATATTCAGAACTTTTCATCCTAATAGCAGAATATACATTCTTCTCGAGTACACATGGAACCTTCTCCAGATAGATCACATACTTGGCCACATAACAGCCGTAAATAAATATAAAAGAATTGAGATCATACCATGCATGCTTTCAGATCACAATACTATCAAACTTGAAATCAACCACAGGGAATGCATGGAGGCTAAAGAACATCCTACTAAAAATGAATGGGTCAACTAGGCAATTAAAGAAGAAATTTTTAAAAATACGGAAACAAGTTGGGACGCCTGGGTGGTTCAGTCATTTAGCATCCAACTTCAGTTCAGGTCATGATCTCATGGTTCATGAGTTCAAGCCCCACATTGGGCTCTGTGCTGACAGCTCAGAGCCTGGAGCTTGCTTCAGATTCTGTGTCTCCCTCTCTCTCTGCTCCCCCCCTCCCACTCACACTTTCTCTGTCTCAAAAATAAATAAACATTAAAAACATTAAAAAAAATACAGAAACAAGTGAAAATGAAAACACAATAACCAAAACCCTTAGGGATGCAGCAAAGGCAGTCCTAAGAGGAAAATACATTGCAATCCAAGCCTATCTCAAGAAACAAGAAAAATCCCAAATACAAAATCTAACAGCACACCTAAAGGAACCAGAAGCAGAACAACAAAGAAATCCCAAACCCAGCAGAAGAAGAGAAATAATAAAGATCAGAGCAGAAATAACAATATAGAATCCAAAACAAAAAAGAAAAGAACAGACCAATGAAATTCAGTTATTTTCGTTTTGAAAAAATAAACAAAATTGATAAACCCCTAGCCAGACTTCTCAAAAAGAAAAGAGAGAGGAACCAAATAGATAAAATCACAAATGAAAATGGATTTATCACAACCAATCCCTCAGAAATACAAGCAATTATCAGAGAATACTATGAAAAATTATACGCCAACAAACTGGACAACCTGGAAGAAATGGACAAATCCCTAGACACCCACACCTACCAAAACTCAAATGGGAAGAAATACAAAATCTGAACAAACCCATAACTAGTGAATACATTGAATCAGTTATCAAAAATCTCCCAACAAATAAGAGTCCTGGATGAGATGGCTTCCCTGGGGAATTCTAGCAGACATTTAAAGCAGAGTTAATACCTATACTTCTCAAGCTGTTCCAAAAAAATAGAAAGGGAAGGAAAACTTCCATAATCATTCTATGAAGCCAACTTTACCTTGATTCCCAAACCAGACAGAGACCCAGCAATAAAGGAGAATTACAGGCCAATATCCCTGATGAACATGGATGCCAAAATCCTCAACAAGATACTAGCAAATCAAATTCAACAGCATATAAAAAGAATTATTCAACATGATCAAGTGGGATTCATTCCTGGGCTGCAGGGCTGGTTCAATATTTGCAAATCAAACAATGTGATACATCACATTAATAGAAGAAAATATAAGAACTTTATGATCCTGTCAATAGATGCAGAAAAAAACATTTGATAAAATACAGCATGCTTTCTTGAAAAAAAAAAAAAAACTTCAAGAAAGTCGGGATAGAAGGAACATACTTAAACATCATAAAAGCCATACATGAAAAGCACACAGCTAATATTATCCTCAATAGGGAAAAACTGAGAGCTTTCCTCCTGAGATCAGGAACACGACAGGGATGTCCACTCTCACCGCTGTCATTTAATATAGTGTTGGAAGTCTTAGCATCAACAATCAGACAAAAAAATAAAAGGCATAAAAATTGGCAAAGATGTCAAACTTTCACTTTTCACAGACACAATACTCTACATGTAAATCTAAAAGACTCCACCAAAAGGCTGCTAGTACTTATACATGAATTCAGCAAAGTCGCAGGGTATAAAATCAATGTACAGAAATCAGTTGCATTTTTATATACCAATAATGAAGAAACAAATAAAGAAATAAAGAAATGGATCCCATTTAAACTGCACCAAGAAACATAAAATACCTAGGAATAAACCTAACCAAAGATGTAAAAGATATGTATGCTGAAAACTATGGAAAACTTATGAAGGAAATTGAAGAAGACACAAAGAAATGGAAAAACATTCCATGCTCATGGATTGGAAGAATAAATACTGTTAAAATTTCAATACTACCCAAAGCAATGTACACATTCAATGCAATCCCAATCAAAATTGCACCAGCATTCTTCTCGAAGCTAGAACAAGCAATCCTAAAATTTGTATGGAATCACAAAAGACCCTGAATAGCCAAAGTAACAGTGAAGAAGAAAACCAAAGCGGGAGGCATCACAATCCAACTTTGGCCTCTACTACAAAGCTGTAACCATCAAGACATTATGGTATTGGCACAAAAACAGACACATAGACCAACGGTATAGAATAGAGACTCCATAATTGGACCCACAAAAGTATGGCCAACTAATCTTTGAGAAAGCAGGAAAGAATATCCAATGGAAAAAAGACAGTCTCTTTAGTAGATGGTGCTGGGAGAACTGGACAGCAACATGCAAAAGAATGAAACTAGACCACTTTCTTACACCATACACAAAAATAAACTCAAAATGGATGAAAGACCTAAATGTGAGACAGGAAACCATCCAAACCCTAGAGGAGAGAGCAGGCAACAACCTCTTTGACCTCAGCCGCAGCAATTCCTTGCTCAACACATCTCCAAAGGCAAGGAAATTAAAAGCAAACATGAACTATTGGGACCTCATCAAGACAAAAAGCTTCTGCATTGCAAAGGAAACAATCAACAAAACTGAAAGGCAACCTATGACATGGGAAAAGATATTTTCAAATGACATATTGGATAAAGGGTTAGTATCCAAAATCTATATAGAACTTACCAAACTCAAAACCCAAAAAATAAATAATCCAGTGAAGAAATGTGCAGAAGACATGAATAGACACTTTTCCAAAGAAGACATCCAGATGGCCAACAGACACATGAAAAGATGCTCCATGTCACTCATCATCAGGGAAATACAAATCAAAACCACACTGAGATGCTACCTCATGCTGGTCAAAGTAGCTAAAATGAACACCTCAGGAAATAACAGATGCTGGTGAGGATATGGAGAAATGGGAACCTTCTTGCACTGTTGGTGGGAATGCAAACTGGTGCAGCCATTCTGGAAAACAGTGTGAAGGTTCCTCAAAAAATTAAAAATAGAACTACCCTATGACCCAGGAATAGCATACAAGGAATTTATCCAAGGGATACAGGAGTGCTGATTCATAGGGGCACATATACCCCAATGTTTATAGCAGCATTTTCAACAATAGCCAAATTATGGAAAGAGCCTAAATGTCCATCAACTGATGAATGGATAAAGAAGATGTGGCTTATATATACAATGGAATACTACTTGGCAATGAGAAAGAATGAAATCATGCCATTTGTAGCAACGTGGGTGGAACTGGAAGGTATTATGCTGAGTGAAATAAGTCAGTCAGAGAAGGACAGATATCATATGTTTTCTCTCATATGTGGATCTTAAGAAACTTAACAGAAGACCATGGTGGAGGGAAGGAGAAAAAATAGTTACAGACAGACAGAGGGAGGCACACCATACAAGACTCTTGAATACAGAGAACAAACTGAAGGTGGATGGGGGGCTGATGGAGAGGGGAAATTGGGCGATGGGCATTGAGAAGGGCACTTGTTGGGATTAGCTCTGGGTGTTGTATGTAAGTGATGAACCATGGGCGTCTACCCCCAAAACCAAGAGCATACTTTACACACTGTTATGTTAGCCAATTTGACAATAAATTATATTTAAAAAATTTAAAAAAGAGATGAAATCAGGTGAACAACACAGGCAGCTGGACATAGTGTTTTGCTGCTACAACGACTGACCTTCTGACTACATGTCAGAAGGAGGATCATCTGCTTCTAGAACACCATTGACTGCACATAACTGAAGCCAAAAACATGGAAAGCAAAACCGCAGATAGGGGGAATACTATAAACAAAATCCTTTGAGCAAGAGTTAATATATGGGCGTAAATCTTTACAACATACTCAATGTTTAGGTAAAACTGAAACCATCAGTGATAAAGTATAAAATCTCACCGTTTAGACTTCATAATGAACATTACATTTTATTAGTTTTCTATGCATAAAAATATAATGTTGACATCTTAAAATTGTATAAATATTTCAATGTTTTAATGGACATTATTATGTCATTTAGGAATAATACCACAAAAAGAAACCAAGGTAAAGCCTTGGAAAGGCTAAAGCCAATATCCCAAACCCAGGATATTAAACTTAGAGATTAGAAATCTATAACTCCCAATTATACATCTGATGAAATGAAAGTTACAAGAGTGTTGAGAAACTTGGGATTAGAATACTTTCAAGGTTTCAAAGTAACATGTCTTAAACACTACTTGTTTAGTATCTTCATAAGTAAGATTAGTGTGATAATTGGGTCCTTCATTAGGATGAAAATAACTAACTTGGTGTAAAAACCCTGGAAAAATTCTTGATTATTAGCGCCAAAGGTACACAATTAGTTTTTAATGAGAGGGAATTTAAGTATATTTGTCCAACTTTTATTTGTTTAGCTTTTAAGCACTATGCCATTTTCTGAAACAGTATTTTCTAAAACATACCATGTCTTTACAATAATAAAATTATTTTTAAAAAATAACTATATATTTTTCTAATTCTTTCCAAGTTTTGAATCTGGGTTAGTGTTTCCTCTCTAGCAGTGTATAAACACACACCTCAGTTTAGCCAGACAAGAATCAAATGCCACACCTGGATTGCTGAGCATAGCACATTTTGATGGAAGAAATATGCTTCCTCCCTTTGCATACCTGCCGCCATCGGATGCTTAGTTATGAAAGTTGGAAAGTGTCATTCTACACTACTGCAGAATGTCATTTTCATTCAGGCAATTTACTCTCTCTCTCTCTCTCACACACACACACACACACACAATTTAAATACAAATATCTACACTATAACAAAGTTTTGATGAAGATACAGTGTGAATTATCTTTGCTGAGAGTTAAAAAAAGATAAATTAATTTTATTCCATCTAGGAAAAAAGTAGCTACTGTGTAGTGCTTTTTTCCCCCTACTATAGAATTACTTAAAGTTCTAAGATAGAGGCCTTGGTTTTAATTCAGTAAGATGTCTCATATACACCTGCTTTTTCCTACACCAAACCTTAAGTAAGTAGGATAATGTATATCACCCTCCAGCAATTCCTAGCTTGATTGTCATATCAATACAGCTATCTCTAGCCATATTGGGCCTGACCAAAATCTTAAGAGGAATCCAGAAGGCAGCTATATTGGATACAACTTTGTGTAGGGGAATCTCCAGAAAACAAAGATAGAGAGTGGTGTTTATGTTTTCTACTTGCCCAGAAAACATAATTAAATACTGACCCTTTCAGTTACAGTGGACTGTGACTCATAAAAGCCTGGGTTTTTACTTTCTCAGAGTGGCATTTTATTTGTACTATATTATCAAAAAAAACCACTAAGGAACATTTACCTAGGACATTTCTCTTTCCTGACCATTCTTTTCCTCTTCTCCCCCATATGCTTGCCCCACTACATCCCAGTACAAGGGATGTATGTAGAGGTAGAAATTACACACATTTTTAGGTACATAACTGAATACTCTTCAGGGATAAAGGCTGCAAATTCTCTGATTTCTAACCTAGGATTCTGTTCACTCTATACACTGGAGGTGGCTGGATAAAATGATGACACTGGCATTCTCCAGGTAAACAGAACTTCAGTCAATCACTCCCACTTTTCAAAGTAATTTCTACTTTTTCCAACTTTGAATCTGAATCACATTTCAATGAGACGAGAAAAAAATTTCCCTGTTAATGCCATTTGGTAAGCAAATAACGGCCATCTTTAAGGATATAATTGCACCTGGTGGGCACCCAACTACTGTGATGAAAGATGCTAAGCTGACTTAAGAGCTAGAATTTTCCTGAACTGGACAAAATCAAGAGTAAACCATCTAATCACAGAGCACGGAAGTACAACTCAGGTCATATTCCAACATATGTGTGCTAAGGAATTTTATAATCCTTTAAGAATCAGTGGGAGAGGAAAACCTAGAAGATTGAAGTACTTCTCCCTAGCCAATGTGTTTTCTACCATATATTTTTTAGCAGACAAGCAAGGCCCCCATTTTATTGTGGAGGTTTCTCACCACTAAAATGAATTATAGTCATCCTAATTGATAATTAGTTTCAAATGAATGTGCCGATATAGGTGAACAGACACACTGTTAAGATACAAGAGGGAATTTCTGTATCTCAGGATCCCCATTTGTTAAGAAGGTTTCATTCTCTGGGTAGAAGGATAAGAACTGAGAAATATGACCTTGCACTGACAGAATTTTAATATGCAGTGTATGCAGCTGGCAAAATCCATGGCAGACTCCCCTTCTTTATTGCTACATATATTAGAGCATTTACACAGGGCTGGCTCTCATCTAAATGGGGTTGTCTCTAGGTCAACCAGCAGCTTGTCAAAGCTCTAATTCTTATAGAAGCCAGATGTAATTCCGATCAAAGGTAAAGTTTCTGCTAAAATTCTAGTGGCAATCAAAATGTGCAATGACCAAACATTACATCTTCCCAAAACACAGTAATAGTCAGTTCTGCCACACACTTGAACATCTATAGAGTTATGAAAAGAAAAGCATTATCATGTTCTGATGTGTTAAATAATTTTTCTTTGACTCCTTTTTTTTCTTCCTCCTAGTTTTGCTTTTAGGAGGCATTTCTTGCCCTTACCAAGCTTACATTGTAGCCTAACACTGCATTAAGATTACTGGTAATATTTGCCAGTGTAAAATAAGAAATCCACTTTTAGATATTACCAAGAGGAGTATAAAATTTCGTATAGGAGAAAGTAAAAATTCTGTATATTCACTTCAAAAAAAATTCTGGTCTCTGTTCTAAAGCAACATTGCTTAACTCTTTACTAATTTTAAATTACTGGTATGGCCTTTTTTTGCTTTTTCTCTTAATGGACCCTTCTTTGATAAGTATTGGAAGTCTTCTGCTTCTTTTCTTTAGAAAACTTCATCTAGCTAGCTTTTGCAACTCTGTCCTTTGAGAATACCACAGTGTGGAATAAAGAAGCAGGGGTAATGGAGTGGAGATTTAGACAGAAGGAGACAGAGAATTCTTATTGTTCTGTGCTGGTTGAAGTAAATGCTCATTATGCTTGATTTCATTTATTTCCTATCTTACTAGTTAACAAAAAGCTGATTCTTTTCTCCTCAACATTATGGTCATATGAGTAGAGAACAATAATCATCTGTTTTAATATCAACATTTCCCTGGGAGGTTAGAAAGCAGGGAAGTTATGACTTCTGTTTACGAATCCAAATTTAAAGTTAAATTATTAGTTTTTCCTAAAAATTACACTATTACACATTTCTCCACAACAAAGTTCTGGAGAACATAATCCCTTTAGCACCATTGCCATACTTCAAAACTGACTTCTGGAAATAGGTTCTAATTGCAAAACATAAAGGACTACCACATTTAGAATCGGAAGATACATAGGGAATAAGAGTGATTCTCTGCACCTGAATCTGGAATTAACACATAGCACCTTATTTTCCACCTACCACTAAATAGGCTTCACAGGGAGTAAGATACGTCTTACTAGATATGTATGTATGTCATGGGGAGGGAAAACACAGAGATGGGGAAAGCTGAACCCCAGTTTCAGCTCTGTGACAAACTCAATGGATGACTTTTTTTTCCCCACCACAAAAAGTGCAGTCGCCACCTGTAACCATAAGTTACTGCAATGTTACTATGTATTCCCTATGCTATACTTCTCACTCAGTGGATGACAAGCAAGCTACCACTTCCCTTTATGCCTCAGTTTTCTCGACCACAAAATAAGAGTACTCCTAACTTCAGTTATGTTTGTATAACATGGCTGCATATGAAAATGTCCTGGATAGCACACAAAAAGGAAATGTTTACCGTAAGTAGCACTTAAAAATGTGTCTCATTGTTTTAAAACAACAACAACAACGTTCAGCTGGGTTAACCTTAAGTAAATTTTTTTCCTCTTTAATATAATGAACACTCTTTAGCACTAGCATTATCTGTTGATGACTGTGGCTCATTTGCTTCTGGTCATCCTCTTTAACAATGCCTTATGATTTAAGTCTATTACCTGTCTGAATGCTCCAAGTAAACACTGATTTGGGGAGTTGTAAGTAACTTGGAGATAGAGACTAAATCAATTCAGCCTATCTTTGTCTGTCATGTTTTTATTTCTTTGCTTTAAGTGACTCTATCATTACAATCCTCCAACTGGCATTTTAAGTCGCTAAATGAAAAAAAAAAAAAGAAAACTATCAATCTTTTCATTTTTAACCTGACTTAAAAGAAAAAGAAAAAAAAAAGGAAGCCCTGAATTTATGTGTGGTATATATGTATTTATGTATGTATATATGTATGTATGTATCTGTATGAATCTGAGTCTTTCATTATTATTGTTATACAAAATCACAGCCTTCTCTTGCATAAAGCAGGAGAACTTGGATTCTGTTTGAGAGCATATGAAGAGAATTTCCTTTCCTTTGTCCACAGAGTTAATTTCCTACTATAATCTTATAAAAATGGATGGTTTCTTGCAAAAAATATCACAGAAAAGCATAGGTAGAAAGACCTAGAGTGATGGATTATTTTGTTCAGAGGTTCTTAAACTGGGGTCCTTGCTGTTGGAGGTTATTTGTAATTACACTGTATGTAGTATTGTGTATTAATGTCATAATATTCACTTTTTTAAAAAAGTTTATTTATTTTGAGAAGGTGAGAGAGCACGAGCAGGGGAGGGGCAGAGAGAGAGAGAATCCCAAGACAGAGAGTCAGTGCAGAGCCTGAGGTGAGTCCAGAATTCACCAACTATGAGATCATGACTTGAGCTGAAACCAAGAGTCTGTCGTTCAACCAACTGAGCCACCCAGGAGCCCCTCCCCCCATATTTACTTTTAATCAGGTTTCCAAAGAGATATATTACCCAGGTATGATTGATAACTACTAATCTAGTTTAAATGAAAAATTTTAATCCCAGAGTGGGAGCAACTTGTTATATTCACACCACTAGCCAATGACATCCAAGGCCATAGAACTCAAAACCCCTCGGGAAGGCCTGGGTGGCGCAGTCGGTTAACTGGCTCTTGGTTTCAGCTCAGGTCATGATCTCGTGGTTTGTGGGTTTGAGTCCCACATCAGGCTCCACACTAACAGTGCAGATCCTGCTTGGGATTCTCTTTATCCCTCTCTGCCCCTTCTCCTGCTCACGCTCTCTCTCTCTCCCTCTCAAAACATAAAATAAAATAAAATAAAATAAAATAAAATAAAATAAAATAAAATAAAATAAAATAAATAAACTTAAAAAAAAAAAAAAAACCAAAAACTCAAACCCCTAAGGCTGCTCATGCATGCTAACATGCATGCAAATAGACTGTTTCTTCAACTTGCATCATCTTGCAAAAAAACTGTCTGTTTGTTGCAAAGGGCGAGGTTATAGACATCTCAAAGATTCCATTTCAATTTTAACATTTATTGCCACCAAAATGACCATATGACAAAGATCTGTATGACAAGAAGTAGCCCCAGAGCAAAAAATCCCTCAAAAAACAAAACTCTCTTCTACATGTGTGATGAAAACCTAATTTATTACTACCTACAGAAGCAAAGATTAGCTGTGTTTAACACTTCATGTTTGAACATCAGCTAGAATTTAAAAGAGACAGGATGTTCATCTAGAATAGTAGACCTACCAAGAAAGATGTTTCTTTTTTTGAAAAATCTTCTACCTGTTTTACAGAAATTAGGTGTATTAATACAATCATATAAATAAACTATGATCAGTAAAGAATCAGCATTGCACATCAAGCCTGTACTAACTCACAGTTCTTTTTCCTACTTCTGTTATGTGTGTTTATGAAAATTCTTTTTAGTTTAGCAGGTATTGCCAAGATGTATTGGTTATCAAATATGCCTTCAGAGCTAAATCTGCAGGAATATTGCACATTTCCCATATCCTTTTCTGATTATCCTTCCACAGAAGGAAGAAGAAAAAATTCCAAGGGAAGGAAGAAATATCTATAAGTAATATGTTTATGGGCATTCAATGCTAGATGTTTTAACATGCTTGATTGCTATCAGTGAATCAGAGCAAAAAGTAACAGTAGCATTTATCATGTTCTATTATACCATGCAATATTTTAACAGACAAGTCATTCTGCTTATTTCAGCTATATTCAATAGCAATTGATAGATGTCTACACAACAAAATCACTAAACTGCAAAAATGCCTTAATTCTTAAAGTAGGGAAGACGACTTTTCCTCTGAGCCAAGAATGAAATGGCCAGCAAGCCTAAATTGATAGGATCATGCAGTGTAGTCCCAACAGTGACTTGAAATTCAATAATTAGATTCTATCAAGACTCAGAATACCAGATGGTGCAACAAATAATATTCTTGATTCTGAACCTAAATACTAATGAAGTATTTCTTCTTGTGTAGAAAGTAAAGTACATGTTCTTTTGTTCAGGAATGGCACTGTACTTTCATTGTCTCCAGTATAAACCAATGTGTGGCAAAAGAGAGATGTCTTCTATCTTGGTGACCACTGAGAGACACAATGCTCTTTGGTCTCAAAGTGCAAATTAAAGTACCTTAACAGGCTAAAAATAAGACAATCTATTCTGGGGGGGGGGGGGAGGGAGTAAATAAAAATAATAGAGGCCAAAATGCTGAAAAAGGAAAGTCTATATATTTCTTTATAATTTAGAGTAATGATATTTTCCTCATTACTATGCAACAGTAATAGATTAAGTAAATTGTGGATGGAAAGGGCCTATTAAATCACTGTCTCTAATGCATGCAAAGGAGGGAAGATTTCCTTATAGACAGGAAAAAAGAAGAAAGAAAAATGTAAAAATAGACACTATATCAACATTTATAAAAGTTCATTTAGCATAAAGTCTACAGACATCAAACAGAGGTATTAGCATCAGTAGTGAGGAAGATTAGATACAAAGTACCCGTATTAATAGAGTCCTGTGTTATATCTTCAAACATCTAATATATTTGCCTGAAGCTTTTCAAAATCAAAGCTACTCTTGTTTATACTCACGTAGAAAATGTAATCTGAGTTTCAATGAATTTTTAATTTTGTTCAATGTTGCATTTGTTCAACCAAAAACAATTTAAACAGGACCAAGGCTATCAGCGTCACAGTGAGCAAGCACAGCTCCTCACTAGGGAGTTCTTGAATCTGCCATAAAAATCAACAGTGTGCATCTAATAGTTTTCTTTTAATCTGAGCATTGAAAAGTGAATCATCACATCAACTATTCTTCAGGGCCTCTTTGGTTTCCAGATTAAACATGTAATGTGACCTGTCATCTTGCCTCATTCTCTGTATTTCCATTTTAAATAATCATAAATAAGAAAACCTTGCTACTCTTTGGTATGACACAGCTGGTTGATTCAGCTGAGTTTCAGTCTTAGAAATTGCACTCATTCCTTGTTCAGAGTCCTGGTTCATCTCAAAGGTTTTCAGCTGAAAGATTCTTTATTGTATTCAAATCTTGTCCCATATGAATTGTTTCGGTTACTCAGTTTATGAAGGGTCTTAGAAATTGAACTGGGTCCACAGCAGAAAACACCAACTGTTTTCCTGGTAAGACAGAGGAGAAAATGGAAAATCAGGTGAAAAATTAGGCAGAACATAACAAGAAGTATGTGTTACAAACATGTTTAAGGTATTAACAAAATCCATTTATTGCTGCTTTGCATACTGAGTTAATTAATTTCTCAATTATTTCCAAATGTAAGTGATCACCATGAAGATACATTATTTACTTCATGCTATTCCCACTAGAAATCAGGATAGCTCAAAGAATGCAACTACAAGCACATATTTGCTTATTATCAGACAGAAAGTGAGAAGTCTGCCTTTAGCCTTTCCCTTACATGCAGAAACAAAATCAAGAACAGCAAGTGATAGATGTCCGTCCACACTGGATCATGTCAGTCTTCTCTTACTAGATGCTTTATATGCATTTCTCTAAAGAGCCCATGAATTTGCACGGGCAGTGATGATTAAGACAAAGAAAAGCTACTACCAAATTGAAAGGATAATTTTAAGTAACTAATTTATATCCAAGTTGAAACAAAAGCATATTAATCTGTATACAATTCATTTTTTATTTATACACTCTAAGAACTGTAATAAATGCCAAACAGATTTTATTATTTGCTAACATAAAATTTTAGTAGATAAATTATACATATCCCTAACAAATAGACTAAATAAATCCCAGGAAATAACTAGTATTTCACATTGATCTTCTTCCAAAGTTTATTATTTGCACTGAATTCTTCCTGGGATATCAAAATTACTAACAATTCATATCATATCTTAGGCAAATATAGTGTGTCCTCATTAGCTTGGCTGAGAATAATTGGTGCTGGAAAAAAAAAACCTGGTAAATCCACTTAAACGGGTATCAAGATTTTATAATAAATACTTAAACAATGGTTTTACTAAAACATTTCATCTTGAAAAATGAAACAAAGAACTACAAAAATAGAACTTGCACTTGCAGCCATGATGGAGTAGTGGAGACTAGATTTATCCTCATGCATTGAAAAACTAGGGGAAAAACCCCAATATGTGAAGTAACATATTTTCAGATACTTGACAGTAGGTAGAACAGAACAGCGATTCACTAGAAAAAGAGAAAAAAACAAAAAACAAGAAACCAAGATGAGTCCAGCAATTGTCTCTGCTTATTGCCTGGAGGCAATCTACAGGCTGCAAAACAGAGAAATTCATGCTGAGATTGGGACTCTGAGCTGAAGAGACAAAGAATGGAATTCATGGAGGACAAAACAGCTAGAATCTGTGAAGAATGTGGAAAGGAAGTGACATTGGGGCACCTGGGTGACTCAGTGAGTTGAGTGCTCAACTTTGGCTCATGTCATGATCTCATGGTTTGTGGGTTCGAGCTCCATGTTGGGCTCTGTGCTGACAGCACAGAGCCTGCATCATATCCTCTGTTTCCCTCTCTCTCTGTCCCTCTCCAGTTTGCATGCACTCTTTCTCAAAAATAAACATTAAAAAAAAAAAAAAAAAAAAGAAAGAAAGAAAGAGTGATCCACAGAAGGAAGCTTTGGGGATCTGTAGAGGTGAACCCTCAAGTCTTTGGCTGAATACTGATTTTCTCAGGTGTGAGAGGAATCTACATGAATCTGGGTAAGGAAGTAGCAGAAAGCAGTAAGGCAAAACCATTCCGAGTTTACACAAGGTTGTGAATAATTCATATTCCCACAAACCAGAATGAAAAGATCTGTATTTCATATGTGGGCAATGGATAGTATTCTAGAAAGTTATCACCTTGCTTGAGGCAAGAGGCAGGGTGGATGTTGGAAAACTTTGCCATAGATGGAAGGTGCCCTGGATCTATACTAACAAAGCTTAAAAGCAAGATTTAGGAAGATCAGACTGAATCCAAGTCACAAGACTGCATGCCTGAAACAAGTCCAACAATATTGAAAAGAAAGATCAAAATTTGGCATTTAACATCTAATGTTTATTTATTTATTTTGAGAGACAGTGGCGGGGGAGCAGCACAGAGAGAGGGACAGAGAGAATCCTAAGCAGGTTCTGTGCTGTCAGCCCAGAGCCTAACGCAGGGCTCAGCCTGACGCAGATCTCACGACTGTGAGATCATGACCTCAGCCGAAATCAAGAGCTGGATGCTTAACCGACTGAGGCACCCAGGCACCTCATGGCATTTAACATCTAAACTTCAAAATGTACAGTATCCAACAGAAAATTAGTAAGAGCTTTATAGAGCAAGAAATTATGAACCTTAACTAGGAGTGTTATGGGCTGAATTATGTCCCCTCAAAATTCGTATGTTGAAAAACCAAACCCCCAATACCTCAGAATATAGCTGTATTTGGAGATAAAACATTTAAAGATGTTATTAAGTTAAAATAAAGCTGTCAGAGTGTATCCTATTCCAGTCTTCAAGAATGTTTATAAGAAGAGAAAATGTGGACACATGAAGAGACATGAGAGGAAACACATGCACAAAGCAAAAGACCATGTGAAGAGACAATAAGAGGGTAGTCACCTGTAAGCAGAGGAGGGAGGTCTCAGAGGAAATCAACCCTGTGCCACCATCTTGATCTTAGATGTCCTGCTTCGAGAAATTTGAGAAAATAAATTTCTGTTGTTTAATCCACTCAAGTCTGAGGGATTTTATTATGGAAGCAAGCCCTATCAAACTAACACAGGAGAAAGATCAGTCAATAGAAACAGGCCCAGAACAACAAATTTGATGGAATTATCTATCAGACATCATTGAAACAGTGATGAGAAACACCCTTCATTATATTCAAAGGTAAACATCAACATGATGGGAAGAGAAACAGAAGATTTTTTAAAGGCCTAAATGGAAATTCTAGTGATTAAATGCAATATTTAAAATGATAAATATACTGATGGGTTAACAGAAAAATAGGCACTGCAGAAGAAAAGATAATTAAACTTAAAGACCTAGCACTACAATCTATCCCAATGGACCACACCAAGAACAAAAATTGGGGAAAAAAAAAAAAAAAATGAATAGAGGCTCAGTGACCTGTGGTACAATATCAACTAGTCTAACATGGATGGAATTGTAGCCCCAACATGAGACAAGGCAGAGGGAAAGAGAAAAAAACACTTAAGAAATAGTTGCCCTTTTTCCAAATTTGAAGAAAACAAATACATAGATCCAAGGATCTAATGAACCCCAAAGAGAACATACACAAAGAAAACCACAGTAAGTCAATTTAAAGTAAAACCGAAAATGACAGTTTTCAAAGAGAAAAACAAAAACAGCCAGAGGGGTAAAAGGACACTTTACAAATAATAAACAGCAGATGAAAGATGGAGTTCTTGTCCACAACTATGCATGTCAGAAGGCAATGAAGTGACCTCTTCAAAGTGCTGAAAGACAAGCGAAAATGTCAACTGTACTATATCAAATTCTAAACAAAAATAATTTTCAAAACTGAGGAAGGAATATGAACTTCTTAAACAAAAGGTGAGAGAAATCAGCACCAGCAAACCAGCACTATAAAGTATATTAAAGGAAATTCTTCAGGACGGAGAGTGATATCAGAGGGAAATTTGAATCTACCTAGAGGAATGAAGAGCACCAAGATGGTAAATTGGTGAATAAACACAATGTGTATTTTACTTAATTTTTAATCTCTTTAAAATATAATTGATAGTTAAAACAAAAGTAATAACTATGCATTATGGAGTTTACAGTATATGAAGAAGAAAGATGAATAAGAACAATAACCAAAACGGGGCGCCTGGGTAGCTCAGTTGGTTGAGCATCTGACTCTTGATTTTGGCTCAGGTCATGATCTCAGGGTCATTAGATCTCAGTGCATTAGACTCTGCACTGAGAGTGGAGCCTGCTTAAAATTCTTTCTCTCTCACGGCACCTGGGTGACTCAGTTGTTAAGCGTCCAACTTTGGCTCAGGTCATGATCTCACGGTTTATGAGTTTGAGCCCTGCGTTGGGCTGTCAGTGCAGAGCCCACTTCAGATCCTCTGTCCCCTTCTCTCTCTGCCCCTCCCCTAACTCATGCTTTCTCTCTCAAAAATAAATAAGTATTTTTTAAAAATTAATTAAATAAAATAAAAAAAAAAGATTCTTTCTCTCCCTCTGCCTCTCTCCTCACCCCTTCCTGCTCATGCTCTCTCTCTTTCTCCAAAGAAAGAAAAGAAAGAAAGAAAAAGAAAGAGAAAGAAAGAAAGAAAGAAAGAAAGAAAGAAAGAAAGAAAGAAAGAAAGAAAAAGAAAGAAAGAAAGAAACCACAGCCAAAAAGATGCAGGGGAATGGTAGTACATAAAGCAGTATATTATTATTCAGGGTGCACTGTGAAGCTAATGATATACACTCTAAACCTAGAATGTTTCTCTGATTTCAGCCTCATCAAAAGTACCTGAGGGACTTCCCAGACCACAAACCACCTGGTCCATGGACTACCCTAGAGCTTCTGATACAGGAGACTTTGGATAGGGTTCAAGAATCTAACAAGTTCCAGGGGATGTTGGTCCAAGAAATGAAGTTTGGGAACCAATACCTCAAATTAAACACTAAAAGCAAACAGAGAAGTATGGCTAATATGCCAATATAGGAGTAACAAATGGAATCATAAATGTACTCAATCCAAAAGAAAGTAGATGAAGAAAGAAAAAGAACAAATGTGATAAATAGAAAACAACAGTAAACTGCTAGATATTTGCATGCAAAAGAATGAAACCAGACCCCTATCTTACACCACTCACAAAATTAAGTCGGAGAGAATTAAAGACTTAGAGGTAAGATCTGAAATCATCAAATTCCTAGAAGAAAACAGGGAAAAATCTCCTTGATAATAGTCTTGGCATTGATTTCATGGATAGGACACCAGCAGTACAAGCAATAAATACAAAAATAAATATGTGGTATTACATTGAATTAAAAAGCTTCTACACAACACAAGAAATGCTCAACAAAATGAAAAGATAGCATATGGGATGGGAGAAAATATTTGTAAAAATACATATCGAATAAGGGGTTAATATCCAAAATATATAAGAAATACATACAACACGATAGCAAAAAAAGAAATAATAAAATAATAATTGAAGTAAAAATAGGCAAAGAACCTGAATAGACGTTTTCTGAAAAAGATGTTCAAACAGCCAAACGGCACATGACAGTGCTCAGCATCACTAATCATCAAGGAAATGCAAATCAAAACCACACTAGGATATCACCTCACACTTGTTAGAAAGGCTATCATCAAAAAAGATAAAGAGACAAATGTTGGCAAGGATATGGAGAAAGGGAAACTCTTGTACACTACTGTTGGGAATGTAAATTGGTACACCCACTGTGGATAACAGTATGGAGGTTTCTCAAAAAGTTTTAAATAGACTAGGGCGCCTGGGTGGCTCAGTTGGTTAAGTGTCCAACTTCAGCTCAGGTCATGATCTCCCGGTTCATGAGTTCGAGCCCTGCATTGGGCTCTGTGCTGACAGCTCAGAGCCTGGGGCCTGCTTTGGGTTCTGTGTCTCCCTCTCTCTCTGCCCCTCCCCTGCTTGTGCTCTGTCTCTCTCTGTCTCTCAAAAATAAAAACAAAATGTAAAAAAAAAAAAAATTGTAAATAGAAGTACTATATGGTCCAGCAATTCCTCTTCTATGTATACATCTGAAGGAAATAAAATTATTATCTCAGAAAGATACCTGCCCCTCCATGTTCATTGCAGCTTTATTAGAATAGTCAAGACATGGAAACAACCTCAGTGTTCATCAATGGATAAATGAATAAAGAAATCATGTGATATACATATAATTTATATATTAACTATTAATATCACACATACATACACGCATACACACAGAACAATATTATTCAGCCATAAAAAAGAACGAAATCCTGCCATTTGCAACAACATGATTGCAACTGGAGAGTATTGTACTAAGTGATATAAATCAGACATAGAAAGACAAATACTGTGTAGAAACAGAGAGCATATTGGTGGTTGTCAGGGCCAGGCAAAAGAGGTAGGGAATGGGTGAAGGCTGACAGAGAATTATAAACTCCCAATTGTAAGAATAAGTTCTGGGAATGTAATGTACAGCATGGTGACTATAGTTAACAATATGGTGTTGTATATTTGAAAGATGCTAAGAGAGTAGATTGTTAAAGTTTTCTTTACACACACACACAAATTGTAATTACATGAGGTGATGGCTGGCTGTGTTGACTAACCTTCTTATGGTAGTCATTTTGCAATATATATACATATATCAAATCATTATATATATCAAATATTACATGGTACATATTCAATTTATATAATATTATATGTTAATGATATCTCAAGAAAGCTGGAAAAAATCAAACAATATTTTTTATTCCATGAAATAATAAAGTGTAATATATTTTGTAATGAATACATATAATATTATACATAGCATAATAATAATATGTAATGAAATAGTTTAAACACTACAATTAAAACCTCCAACTAAAAAAGTCTGATATACATGAAACAAAAACTAATAGGACTATAAAGACAAATAAAGCTAGAGTTACAGTTGATGATTTCAACACTCCTCTCTGTAATTGACAGAAAAAACAGAAAATCAGTAAGCGTACTGAAGACCTAAATACCATTAACAACCAATTGTAACTAATATTTACAGTGTGCTCTATCCCCAGACAATGGAATATAAATTCTTTTCAAGTGCATGCGGAACGTTCATCAACACCGACCATATTTTGGGCAATAAAACACGTCTCAATACATTTTAAAGGATAGAAATCACAAAGAGTATATTTTCTCAACAGAACCCAATTGAACTAGGAATCAAAACCAAAAAGATATATGTAAAATCCCCACATGTTTGGAAATTAAACAACATACTTATAAAATAACCAATGGGTCAAAGAAGAAATCACATAGAAAACTTAAAAATATTTTGAAGTGTATAAAAACACAAACAAAACATATCTACATTTGTGTGATGTAGCTGAAGTGTGGAGAGGGAAGGAAATTTATAGTATTGAACACTTTTATTAGAAAATAAAAAGGGTCTGAAATCAATGATATAAGGTTCTACTTTAAGAAACTAGCAAAAGAAAACCTAAGTAAACCCCAAGTGAGAAGAAAATTAAAAAGAAACATGAAAATAAATTGCCTTATACATAATAAAATTTAGATTATTATTAAAACCAGATCTAGACACACTAGATCTGAAACCTAGTAACACACTAGGTTACTTAGATTGAATAAAATTGAACAATTCAATTTACACCACCAAAAAACAAAAACAAACAAAAAACCTAGTGTGGCTTTCATGAAAATGAGTAGGCAGTGAGTCATTGTTTGTTTGTGTACATTCTCTGTCATGCTGCATTACAGTAATTTCTTCACAGGGCAATTATAAAGTTCATTTTTCAATTTTTACAGATTTCCTGATGGCTTCTCTTAAATTATTTTTTTTGAGAGGGAGAGAGCATGAGCGGGGGGGGGGGGGGGAGTTGGGAGGGACAGGGAGAGAAGGAGAGAGAGAGAGAGAGAGAGAGAGAGAGAGAGAGAGAGAGAGAGAATCCCAAGCAGGCTCCATGCCTAGTGCAGAACCACATGCAGGGCTCTATCTCACAACTGTGAGATCATGATCTGAGCTGAACTCAAGAGTTGGATGCTTAACCCACTAAGCCATCCCAGTGCCTCTAAAATCATCATTTTTAAGGCACCCATATATCATATTTTTTACATTTTTGTATTTGAGTTGTTAACTAGGTTAACTCTAGTAGATCTTTGTGTAATTTGAGGAGTTCCCCAGTGTGAGTTTCACTAACAATGAGATCCTGTAACTTTTTCAAGATCTACACTTAATCTCTGCAATCCATTTGCACTAAATTTGTATTTGGTTTCTGCAGTCCAACAACCATCTGGAGATTTATCTACAAAAACTTTGCTGAGATGGGTAGAAATAGATGTTAAGCAGAGAATGTTGTTTGGGGCCAGATGTTGGGAACTAGTTCCATAATGTTCAACATATTTGTACATATTGTATATTTGTGCATATTATACCAATCTTTGTTTTTCCGTGCAGATTTGCAAGTGTGGGATCTCATAATAATGATAGTTTATTCATTCCTTGTGAATATAGATTCAGAAGGTTTGAGTGACTTGACCCAGGGACATAAGATCGAATGTGAGAGATCAGACCCAGGTATATTTAAAAAATACAGCATCCCTTCTTAATTAAAACCCTCAACAAAGTAGGGATAAAGAGAACACACCTCATCATCATAAATATACAAAAGACCCACAGCTAGTATCATCCTCAATGGGGAAAAACTGAGAGCTTTTCCTCTAAGGTCAGGAACAAGACAGGGATGTCCACTCTCACCATTGCTATTCAGTATACTACTGGGACTAGAAATCCTAGCCTCAGCAATCAGACAACAAATATAAATAAAAGCATCCAAATGAACAAAGAAGAAGACAAACTTTCCCATTCGCAGACGACATGGTACTCTATGTAGAAAACCTGAAAGACTCTACCCAAAATTGCTAGAATGGATACAGAGATTTGTATTTTTTAAACACCAGGAGGAAGATATACAGATACGGTCTCAAACATTTTACTCAATCCCAGAGTATTAGTTCTCTACTCCAAAGGCCACATAAAGTTAATCCTTTATTTCTCCTTTTGTATAATGCATAAATTTGACTAATTTATGATATGATACGCATTTTTATTACAAGTAAGAGGAAACTGGACTTTGGTTAGGCATAACGAAAAATTTCCTGACATGCTTTTAATACTGAATGGCTTATGAAGTAATATCTAGAATCTTTTTATACTTTTGAAAAATTAGTTGTTGACTTTTGGTGTATTATAGTTAATATTCTGCTGTAATACACATAATGAACACATCTCACTTGCAACATCTCACTGTCCCTAAGAGGGACATGGTAAAATAAAATTGCTATTCTTTCTATTTGGGACAATGTTTTGCTGTAAATAAAGCACATTGAACTTTACAGTCAGAAGATAGGGTTCATGTATAAATTCTGATTCATTAACCATAGCTTGAGATAAATCATTACCTTTTGGGTCCTAGTTCCTTCTTTTGTCAAATAATGATGAAAATAGGGTGACTTCAAAAGCTCCTTCACTTTCCTTGATCATGTAATACCATTACATAATTCATTTCCTGAATTTAAAAAAGCCACACAAGGAAGGAACCACCTCATACATGTGTGCAAAGTAAATTGAGCATAAACTGATTCAGCCTTTTGGTTCTGATAGGACAGTATTTAAATGTGTATACTCTTTGAGCCAGCAATTCCATTTCAAGGATTCTAACCTTGAACTGCAACTCCCAAAGAGCCTGAGAAAGTATGTGCAAAGATAATTACTATAGCACTGTTAGTAATGGTAGAGAACTGGAGGTAACCTATATATCCATACTGTAGAATACTGTGAGGTAGAATTACATGGAAATCATCCATGAACAATATATGAGTGTATCTGAAAAAGACTACATTAAATAATTCTATGTAATAGATTCATTCAATTTGCATTAAAATTTAAGGTTCATATTTTCAGTATATAGATTTTAAATATATATGCATACATATACATGTACATGCGTAAGTATGTATGTATGTGACTTTATATATTCTTTCAGTAATTCATGTACATGAGGTTAACCAAAATTTTATATCTCAAATGAGGACTTCTCTTTAAGTAGCACCTTTTTTCTAGTTAATGAACCTTAAGATGTTCATCCATTCTTTTCCTAAATATGCCATGTAAAAATTCTTTAAAAATAATGCGTTTTTAGGTGCCTGGCCAGAGCAAATACAGAAAGTGAAAGCGTTGTACAAAATGTCAACAGCAGATGGTATACACTTGCTCTTCTTAAACCAGCTTTGCTGTTTGAAGGAAATGAACAACCAAGCAAATAAACATACAAAATCAATCTAAATCATGAACAGTTTAACTAATGAGAATTCTTAAGAAGGAACCAAAGAAATCAAGAATCCCAATCTAATTTCTTATAAATGATCCTTTCCTGTAATAGAGTTTGGTTTCCGAATTGAGGAAAAACAATAGCAACAATAACAAAATCCCAAAGTTTTCATCACTATACCAAGAAAATTAACAAAAGGATGCTTGTCAGGAGTCAACCATATATTTTTTTTAAATTTTGTTCCCGGGGCTCCAGGAGCCATTACAATTCCTAAAACAAAATCTCTGAAGATGGAGCCAGGAGCCATGATACATCAGTGATTCTTTCAATAAACTGTAGTTATCTAGGAGTTCATGAACTGAAGCATTTTTAAAACTCTTCATCTGATAAGCTGTCTCATTCATTCACAAATATCCTTTTTATATTCATAAAAATGTATTTTTTTAAAATTGTGAATTGATTAACTATATACTAGTAATTGTAATAGTAAATCAATCTAGGAGAGCAACAAGGGAAATTTTAAAAATTAAAACTTCAATTTATGTACATTCTTATTACAGAAGTATGTTTACTTAAGCAACAAAAATACAATTAGTTCAAATGTAAAAACATATTGAATTTTGATAAATTCTATAGGTTAAATACAATGGAAATACAAGTTCACGTAGAAAAAATAATGTATGGGAGCCTGGTGGCTCAGTTGGTTAAGCGTCTGACTTTGGCTCAGGTCATGAGCTCATGGTTTGTGAGTTAGAGCACCATGTCGGACTCTGTGCTGACAGCTCAGAGCCTGGACCCTGCATTAGATTCTGTGTCTCCCTCTCTCTCTCTCTCTCTGCCCCTCCCCCACTCATGCTCTGTTTCTCTCTCTCTCTCAAAAATAAGTATTAATAAAAAAAAATTTTTAAGAAAAAATAATGTAAAATTTCCAATTGCTAGCGAAAGCTTTTTGTATATCTTTACAAATATATGAGGTTGGTATCAAAAAACTGATATTTCAATTCCAGTAGACAGGTTTAAAAGAGTTACATTAATTTTAAAATGTCAGCATGTGCAATATGTTAGAAATTAGAGCCTTTGCAACTATTTAAACTTATGATGAAACTATTTCAATACCAAATTTAAAATGTGTGAGTGGGTATATTGTTTTCAAAATACTCTTAGAATTCTTATAGACCACTGCCTTGAACAATAAGTTTACAAAAAAAGGGGGGTTGTGGCTAGTCTGTGCCTTACAGTGAATGCTTTCCTTAAACGGTAATCTCTTTAGACCACAGACACGTATTTCATAATACTAAGATTCTTCGCATTCATTGTTAGAAATGTTGGTAGAGTTCCCTTGTTTGCCAACATGATTTTGAAAAGTTTTTCCAGTGATCACCTGATACATGATGTTGGAATGAATACCCATTTTAATATGGGTCTATGCAAATTTGAAAGTACATAGGATAGTTTCTTCATAAATTCTTTATAGACTATTTCTAAGCCAAATTTTAATTATTTGATGTTACAGATATGTGTGAGGTGGTCCCTGACTTGCTTCCTTCTTTGAGAGTGATAATTGAGTGTTTAAGTGACTTTGCCATTTGTAAACCCATTACGTAATTCATCTTTAAAAACTACATGTTATGACTTGAGAATACTTTAATTTGATCATTAGCCACATGGTAAATTTCCTGAGAATTAGTACTTACCCTCTGTTACATTTTGCTATTTCATCAAACAGAAGTTTCCACCGAGGACGTCCAATAAAAAGTCTTGAATTCAGTGCTTGGTATTTTTCTCCAATTATCTTCTGCCAAAAAGAAAGCACTATATTTTATATGACACAGAGTTGGACGAATAACTTATTTCTCTAACATCATTTCTACTGGTGCTGTGGCTTCCTACCAAATTGCTGTGATTTAAAGAATATAAGTATCAAATGGCAAGCTATTAAGTATAGTCATTTAGAAACATCATTTCCTTCCTCTTTTCCTTTAAAATCCATTATCTTCTTGAATTCCATTATTACAAATGGCTGATTTTCCTAGACTTCAGTTAGTTGCTTCATTTTTAACAACCACAATGTTAAAGAAGGCATTTTAATTGCCTACTCTCAAAAAGGGTGTAGCACATAGACTTTATTGAAGTGTTTTTGCACTGCAAATACAGTTGTCATATTTGGCTCATTGTAGGAGTAAAATACTACAAATTGTCATCATAAATTTGGGGAAATGATCCTAGACAAGACAGCCTAAGACAGAAGAGCTCCACATCTTGAGTCGATCAACAAAATAACTTCTAACGGGTTGGTGTTTGCAATTAACAGAATATTAGATCTGGATCAGCAATGAAGGGTCAGAGGGAAGTGAGAAGAGAGGGGGAGAGTGTCTGAGTCCCAGGCAGACAAACGGAGAACCAATGCCATTTATGCTCCATACCTTAATTACAGCCATACCATGAGGAATAATGATACTGACTTGCTTCATGAGAATAGGAAAATGAAATATTTTTTTACATACCAAATGGGGTAGAAATCTGACTAGAAAAAATAGGGTTAGGTTAGTTTTGAAGTAACTGGCAAGCATTCATAGTTTGTATTCAAAGTATTATAGAAAATATATAATGGAAAATACTAAAATAAAACTTGTAAAAGCATTCATGCCCAGATTTATACACCTGTGCAGCACTTCCATGCCATCTGTAAACCTCAGTTTCCTCATCTATAATGTGAGGATGGCAATATCATCTACCTCTTGGATCTGTTGCAATTACACAAGATAATGAATATGAGATGCTGAGCACAGGGTCCCTAGTATAGTAAGTACATGATGCGTAATGGCTATTACTATGTTGTTTAGTTTCCCTTGAAGAGAAATAAGCTTAACTACATATGATCTTATCTTGTCTCTCCACATAAAAACTCCCCTTGATGAACACAATCATGAGACTGTTCGCTCATGGTCTGGTTTCTGGAGGTGAAGAGTTTGAGATAACAGTGAAAAGGAGAGAGATGATCTCAAAGGTCTGTTCCCGCTCCCTGTGAGGAGGACAGATGAAAGACCTAATACGGTTAGCTTCAAGGACAAGCCATGGGTTTTCTGGACACATTCCAAAAGAGGCCTTCCTCTGGGAAACTTCTATTCAAACCACCTGCAGAAATGTTCTTCCAGCATGGCCCTTAGAGTAGATCTTCTATTATCAAGAGGCTTGTTTAATTTATGAAAACATCCAACCACATACCTGTATCCCATCTGTTTGACTGAGGTACAGCTGGATGTTGACATAGTCAGGTCTGTTCTCTTGCCAAAACTGAGAGGACATAAAAGTAAATAGACATGAGAATTCCTTCCGTGTACTCAGACTTTCTCCTATTCTAATATATGTGATTCTACAATTTAAGATGTATGGTGTCTAATCACAGTCAACCTTTACTAGCAAATGTGTATATATACATAGGTACATATATGCATGTCATATACATGCCAGATTCTGACATTAATAACCTGCGCCTATTGGCACAATTAGTGCAAGCAGTAGTCGTAGTGATAAGGGAACAGTAGATGGTAGCAGTGCAAGACAATAATCCTGTTATCTTATTTCACTTTTTAATTTTTTTAGAGAGAGAGAGAGAGAGACAGAGAGAAAGAGAGACAGAAGAGAGAGAGAGAATCCCAAGCAGTCTCCACACTCAGCATGGAGCTACACATGGGACTCAATCCACTACCCTGGGATCATGACCTGAACCGAAATCAAGAGGTAGGATGCTCAACTGACTGAGCCACCCAGGAATCCCTATGTTATCTTTATACAAACAAAACCAAGCATGTGAAATATTACACTGATATCCCCTAAATCCTTTCCCTATATCTCTTATTTTATTCCTTAAGAGTCCCTAAATTAGAGCCAAGAGTTCACTCCCTAAAGAACATGATTTTCTTTAAAAAAAAAAAAAAACACACACACACACACAAATAATGATATAAAATATGCATGCTAGGAATCACAAAAAAAAAATACAAAACAAACAAAAACAAAAACAAAAGGCAGAGTTCTTATTCTTGCCTTCCTCTTACTCAGCACTAGTTTTCCTTGTACAAAAATGTATGAGGCTGTAAACATACCTGCCAAAATAAAATAGTCTCAAAAAAAATCTCAAACATTTCAATGCCTTGAAAAATAAAATAAGAAAAAATATCACCTACAGGAAAATAAACTCAGCAAAGAGGGTAAAAGGGTTGTTCTTGTCTCTGTATGCTGCCTTTTTCTAGAAGACAAAAATGAACCTACTAATAATTGGCCTTCCTCTGAATGAACCCTGACTTCTGAAATCTGTTATTTTAAAAATAGTTTTGCACTTGAAATTAATATTACATTGCATATTAGCTAATTGGAATTTAAATAACCTAAACTGGAATTTAAACAAAAATTTTAAAATATTTTTAAATGTTATACAAATATAAGTTTAAAAATAATGTTTATAATTTTTTTTATTTTTAAAAGTATTCTTCTTCTTAGGGCCTCCTTTCATCACCCCGATAAGGACAAGGCATCAAAAGTGGAAGAGAAGGAGAGGAGCACCTCCACCTGGTGGGCTCCTTGGAGAACAGAGAGGAGTGTTTGAGGTGTGGATCCCAGGAAAGGCATCAATAGGAACAGCACTTCTTCAAAAGACAAACCATTTCTTGAACAGAGATCAGCATAGCGGGTTTGCTTTAGATGGTAATGTTTTGTTGGACTTTACTGCAGCAAGAGGATCCACTGATTCAAAGTATTATTTCTATATTATACTATGATACATTATCTACATTATCTACAATGGCCAAGTTTATAGCAACATTATCTACAATGGCCAAGTTATGGAAACAGCCCAAGTGTCCACCGACTGATGAATAGATAAAGAAGATGTGGTATATATACAATGGAATATTACTCAGCTATAAAAGCAAATGAAAACTTGCCATTTGCAATGACATGGGTGGAGCCAGAGAGTATAATGCTAAGTGAAATAAGTCAGAGAAGGACAAATGCCATATGATTTCACTCATATGTGTAATTTAAGAAATAAAACAAACACGCATAGGGAAAAAAAAGAGAGGGGGCAAACCAAGAAACAGACTTTTTTTTTTTAATACACTCTTAACTATACTGAATGGTTATCAGAGAGGAGGTGGGGTGGGGATAGGTTAAACAGGTTATGGGGATTAAGGAGTGCACTTGCAAAGAGCACCAGGTGATGTATGGAAGTGCTGAATCACTATATTGTACACCTGAAACTAATATTACAGTGTCTGTTATAACTAACTGGAATTTAAATAAAAATTTAAAAATAAGTATTTAATTTAATTTAATTTAATATAAAAAATGATACATTGGGACTCAAAGTAGAAGTTTCAGGAATGCAAAAAAAAAAAAAAGGCACACTGCAAATGCTGGGGGGGTTAAGTAGGGTTTCATCACCCCTCTGGCCCCATTTACCATGGGAGGAACACGTGGCAGGTGACTTGTCTCTCTTCCCATATTGGCCCTGAGACTTCTAAGGATTTACTCACTCATCTAGGCCTCAGGTTTTTCATCAGGACAATGGTAGGGCTGAATGTCATCATCTCTTTTCAGATGTAAAACTATACATTTTCTGACAGGTGGAAACTCTGAGTTATAAAGCCCCAATAAAAACATATTTACTTTAAAAGTGACAAATGATCATTCTCAGCTCCCATCATACTCTTAAAATATAATCGTTAATTATATACCATCAAATAGCTGCCTCAAGTTACAGCCAAATACTAAATTCATTTTTAGGCCCTTTCGGAACTGAATGAGGATTTATGACTTTTAGTTCCAAAAAAACTAGAAGTTTCTAGATGCCAGTGATGAATAGCACCTCAAAAAACACGTGGCTTTTGTTGATTCTTGTCTTAAACGTTTACCAGGATGCTGTTCTGAGATCAGTCCAATGACTCCTGCATCCATAACTGGTATTTGGTACCCACAGCCCCTAGTAAGAACTATGGAAATTTGAATGATGTTTTTAATGATGTCAATGTCTCCACTTTAACCTACCCCTCACTGAAGATAATAATATCTACTAAAGGAACAATTTTCTACAAATAAAAGGAAAAGGGAAAAAAAATAAGGGAAAAAATAAATATATGGATCAACACAATCTTGCAAATAGATTAGACTGTAGGATCATGCACAAATGTTCTTCATTTTTACTTCTCCTGCCTATCACCCTTCCTTATTTTTCTCACAAATAAAAAATAACCGGATGTGAGTCCTGGAAGGAACTTTACAGATCACTAAGAGGAATCATGGTAATCATTTCTTAAATGCCTTCAAAATGATAGATACTTTAGATATGTTAAAGCTAAGTCTCACATCAGGTTTCAAGTGCTGGTAGCCTCCTTTACAAATTGAAAGCATAAATCAGGTTTATAGAGATTAAGTGATTTACTCAAGGATTTGCAGTTCATATGAGGTAGAACCACTGTTCCATTGTAAATGACAGAATCCAAATGCCTGATGTAGCCTTGATCCCTCATTTTGATTTTGCCAATATGACCCACAGAGGTGAAGTGACTTGGAGTAAGTCATGTGGTTAGATATTAGCAGAGCTGGTACCAGATCACCTGACATCTGGCCCCGTGGTCTCCTTCATTCACCAGGTTGGGACAATCTGCCCAAGCAAGATCCACTTAAGATCCACATTTGTCATCACGGCAGATAGTCTGACACCAAGACAGTCACTAGGGCAACTAAGGTAACTTTGTCTTAGGCATTCTAGAATAATGTGAAACACAGTGGGAACAAGATTGAAAGACTCTATATTTTCATTGGTTTTCAAAAACATTTTCACCTACTCACATAAACTGTATGTAAAGTCACTATGCTATATTGCAGTTGATCTCTCTGTCTCTCTGTCTCTCTGTCTCTCTCTCTCTCTGTCTCTCTCTCTCTCACACACACACACACACACACACACACACACACACACACACACACTCTGAACTTGGTAACACAGTTGCAAACACATCATCCTTAGAGGCAAAATTGAAGGACCAATGTTCATCCCGCTGATGTGAAAAATCAAAATCTGGGTGCAGAAGTGTGTATAGAAGATAGTCATCACTGTATTGTTTACACTAGTTTAAAGCTTGTATATTATTTACTCCAAAGAATCTTAAGGATAAAGCACATCCATCAAAAAACTTGAAATGAAAACATAAATCTTAAGATTCAACTCCTTTGAAGGTCCAGCCACTTAACATTCTTGTCTTTCCTTTAATCCTTTCCTTCCCTACTACTTGCCTTATACAACATCTATTATTCAAATGTGCCTTTCCTCATCTTGGATCCAATTATGGCCTTATATTTAAGAAAAAGTACAGGTTTTAGATATCAGTTCAAGAAAGATTAAAAAATTAGAAAAACAAAAGGTAGAATTAGGAAATCCCATAAGTAATACAACTGGTTAATAATCATATGAAGAGAGGTTCAATCTTATTAGCATTCAGGAGAAAATAGAATGAGATCTCACTGTTTAAGAGATTGGTAGAAATTAACAAGATTGGTAATATAATGTTTTAAAATAAATGTCTCTCATACTCTTTGGTAGAAATGAAAATTTCTCTTTGGAGAGTGTTTTGTGAGTACACATTAAAAATTTAAATTCATTCACAACCTCCTCATAACCTCTAACTCAGAAAGTCAGTCCTGGGGATCAACCCAGGAAAAAATACTCACAAATCGAAGAGTGGTGATTTTGCTCTTAAAAGTTTTTCCTCCTTTAGCCTCAAAGACAGAACTCTCTCATGGTTTTCCTGCTAACTCACTGGCCAGTCTGACCAGCCTCCTTTGTTGGCTGTAATTCATCTTCTGTGCCTCCAGAAACTGCAATATCCCAGAGCTTGATGTTTTCACACACACTTCCAAGATCTACATTTATATCAGTTTTGCTCAAATCCTTTCAATGGCTTCTCATCCCTCCCATTTGTCCCCTCCTGATTCAGCAGGTCCCTGGTAGGTCCCAGGAATCTGTACTTTTTTTTCCCAATTGTGGTAAAATATACATAACTGTCCTTAAGTGTACAGTTCATGACATTAAATACGTCCACACTGCTGTGCAGCCATCACCACCATCCACCTCCAGAACCGTGTCATCTTTCTAAACTGAAACTCCATGCCCACCAAACAATAACCCTCTGTTCATGTTTCCTGAGTCCCTGGCAACCACTGTTCTACTTTCTGTGTCTATGAACTAGTCATCTATGTACCTCATATAAACAGAGTTGTACAATATTTGTCCTTTTACGTCTGATTTAATTCATTTAGTATAACATTTTCGAGGTTCATCCACACTGCACTTCTCAGAACTTCATTCTTTTTTAAGAAATATTATTCCCTTCTATGTATATGCCACATTTTCTTTATCCATCACCAGGCGTTTGGGTTATTTGGCTATTGTGAAAAATGCTGCTATGAATACCGGTGTACAAATATCTGTTCAAATCCTTGCTTTCAGTTCTTCTATCTCCAGAAACCATTTATTTTTTGCATAAAATCCAAAGACTTTATGTCATCCACTTTTCCTCCAAAACAGCATACACACCAGGTCTCTCTCTGATTGATTCTCTTACTATTTTCCCCCTTTCTTACTTTGCTTTGCCCACACAGATTTCTTTCATCTTCCCAAACTACCAAGCATACGACTGCATCAGAGCCCTAGCCTATGGAGTTAGATCCCCTTTTCTACAAGATTTCTGCCTAGGCTGCTCATTCATTTCACTAAGGGCTCTGCTAAAATACCTTTCTGGGAGTTGAATTCCCAATTACACAATATATAATTAGTGTGTCCTTTATGGTTTACTCTGTTGCTTTATCCCACTTTCTTTTTCTTCTTTGTCCTAATCAGAATCAGGCATCCTATGTATTTAGTAGTTTGTTGTCTATCTTCCCCACTTAGGATGAGCTCAAAAATTTGTTTTTGTTTTGCTCTCCAATGTAGCTCCAGGTCCCAGAACAGTCTGTGATTCATGGCAGGCAATGAGTGATTATTTGACGAGTGACAGAATGACAGACTGAATAAATGAATATCTGCATACAAAGACATGTATGATACTCACTGCAGTGTTCTTTGTAATAAAAAAGATCCATCATTAAGGGATGGTTAAATCAAGTACTAAGTACATCTATATTACAAAATACTCTATAGCAGTAAAAAGAATGAGGTAACTCTATTAAGTGTTATTATTAAAAATGTTCAAGACATAGTGATAAGCTTAAAATAAGCAATTCATAGAACAATACAAACAGTACGGTAGAATTTATACAACACTCTTGAGTTACCTCTGGTTACACAGATTGGGTGAGGAAAATATTAAGGGAGGATTTGGTTTATCTGAATGATTTGACACTTTTCCAAAGAAGGCATATGGATTACCAAGAGACACATGAAAAAAATGCTCAACATCACTAATCATTGTGAAAATGCAAATCAAAATCACAATGAGATATCACCACACATCTGTCAAAATGGCTAGTATTAAAAAAGAAATACTAAGTGTTCATGAGGACATGGAGGAAAGATAACCCTCATGTACTGCTGGTGGCAATGCAACCACTGTGGAAAACAATAAGAGAAGTACCTCAGAATATTAAAAATAGAAATACCATATGATCCAGTAATTCTACTACTGGGTAATTTACCCAAAGAAAGTTCAGACACTAATCTGAAAAGACATATGCACCCCTATGTTTATTGCAGCATTATTTGCAATAGCCAAATTTTGAAGCAACTTAAATGTTTTCCGATACATGAATGGAATGTTCATATATACATATGTATATATATATAGAGAGAGATAAATGAGAAATATATATATATATAATATATATATATAATGAGAAATAAATCTTGTCATTTGCAACAATATGGATTGACCTAGAGGGTATTATGCTAAGTGAATGAAATCAGAGAAAGACAAATACCATATGATTTCACTTCTATGTAGAATCTAAAAAACAAAACAAATAAGGCACCCAGGTAGCTCAGTCAGTTAAGTGTCCAACTTTGGCTCAGGTCATGATCTCACGACTCACGAATTCAGGTCCTGCATCAGGTTTTGTGCTGACAGCTCAGAGCCTGGAGCCTGCTTTGGTTTCTGTGTCTCCCTCTCTCTCTCTTTTCCTCCCCCACTCATACTCTATCTCTCTCTCAAAAATATAAACATTAAAATTTTTTTAAAACACAAAACAAACGTACAGAAATAGGCTCATAAATACAGAGAACAAACTGGGGGGTAGCCAAAGGGAAGGGGGGTTGTGGTATAGATGAAACCGGTGAAAAGGATTGAGAGGTACAGACTTCCAGTTATAAAGATGAAAATTATAGCATAGGGGAGCTAGTCAATAATTTATAATAACTTTTTATGGTGAAAGATTATGACTACATGTATTGTGGTAAGCAGTTTGTAATGTGTAATTGTCAAATCACTATGCTATACATCTGAAACTAATAAAACACCATATGTCAACTATCCTACAACTAAAAAGATAAAATTTATAGCAAAAATGCTTATTTGTATTACTTGTATAATTTGCAAAAATTAAGATCTATATATCAACAGATAAATAAAAAGCTACATGTAGGATAGATGAAGGAGGCCTGCTTTTTATTTAAGAAATAAAACTTAGAATTTGGGATTTTCGACATTCTGCCTAGTGTGCCAAAAGTTTGGTGATGGTCCATTTGGAATATTAAAGGTGGAAATAAGAGATTAGAGCTAACAGAACGAAGGATGGAAAGTATAGTTGCAACCGCCTGCTGATGTGGCCCTCTACATGCTTTCCCTCATCACCCCATATGCATACCTTACCGACCATAAGCCTACATTTCCAGGTTAAAATATTCTACATTAAAACACAAATATGAGCAGGGGCGCCTGGGTGGCGCAGTCGGTTGAGCGTCCGACCTCAGCCAGGTCACGATCTCGCGGTCCGTGAGTTCGAGCCCCGCGTCAGGCTCTGGGCTGATGGCTCGGAGCCTGGAGCCTGTTTCCGATTCTGTGTCTCCCTCTCTCTCTGCCCCTCCCCCATTCATGCTCTGTCTCTCTCTGTCCCAAAAATAAATAAATGTTGAAAAAAAAAATTAAAAAAAAAAAAAAAAAACACAAATATGAGCATTTCTATGTTAAAAAATACCATAGATATATACACATATTCTCAGATAGCAACATCTGAAAATGTACGTACTAAATTATTAACATGCTATTCCTGTTCTCTTAAGAATTTTTTCTCGTTCTTTCAACTTATCTGCATGTTTCCTGGTTTATTCTATAATAAGTATTATTTTTGTCACTTGAAAAAAAATAGTATTTTTAATGAAAAAAATAACCAACCGAATTTTACCTTGTTATGTAACACACAGAGTAAGTCTGCAAACCAACGGAAGGACTGGATGTCTCTGCACACCCAAATAAAATATAGTCTTCTGAGCTTGTACGGTTCCCAGTCATCCCTGTAAAATTAAAAGAACGCAGCAGGGATTAGGATGAAAAAAAAATTAAGAATCCCTGTATCTGAAAATTTGCTTTTCATTAGTAAGCAAGCAACCCACAGAAAAACCAGTCATTTACATTTTATCATTTGTCATAGGACTTGCTACAGCTCTCAAACGAATTTAAAATGCAATATACCGACTCAGAGGAATGATACACTCCATGAATTAAAGTGTTTATTATTTGTGAATATTATATGCAGATCACCCATTTCCAGTGTGAAGGCAATAAACTCCTGGACCAGAATAATATGAACCCTGCATCTCAGAAAAAAGTTCTCTATTTTCTGTGAATTCTATCACTCAGCAGGGATCCACTGGACATCAGTTGTGTCCTGGCCTCCAGGCAAAATGAGCCAAAACCATTCCAGAAAGCTGGTTGTTTATCCCCTTCTCAATAATCCTTAAAGAAAGAGATGTAACAGCCACCTACTATGTAATGCATTCCAGTAACTCATAATTCCAAGTCTGGATTCCTATTTATAATTATGAAGTCGACTTGAGGTTAAGAAAATATTTTCTCTTTTTCTTAACTTGGAGTGCCCAAATAACTTGCAGTATGTTTTCAGAAGCAAATGATTCCTGGCTTGGAATATGGTTATTTTTCTAAGAACCTCCAAAAAGTCCCAAATTTGTAACAAGCATTTAAAATTGAATATCATTCAAACACATCATTTCAACTTTATTATTCCTTGTTTTAGTACTCCATAAAAGAGTTTTAACGCAAATTGTGCCTTCTTGAAAAGTGAATGGAATACATTTGAGAATAAGTTTTTACTATTATGTTTATTTTTTCATGAAAATTAATATTAATCAATTAATTTTTGCTTATAATCTTAGAACTAAAATAACTGAAAAAGTATTTACTCGGTAAGCAGTCTCATATTTGAAATTTTTATTCTTCAGTCTGTTATAACTTTGCTGAGTAATAGGCCAAGGCATCATGTGCTCATTTGTTAACTCCTGAGAAAAACTTTTCCTGACCAAAATTCTACAATAACCCCAACCCTTTATTTTTTTATCCCATTATCCTCTCTTCTTTTTATCATAGTTCTAATATTTTCTGAAATAATGTTATTATGAATTTCTCACTGGTTTATTTTTCACCTGCTCCATCTGAATGGAAGCTTTTTAAGGGCAGGGACTATGTTTCATTCATGACTGTATTACCAGTCCCTATAAGATGGTTTGGCATGTAGGTGCTCCAAAGTATTTGTTGACAGAATGAATGAACAGTACCACTTACTATTTATGAGGAAGTAGAGAAATGAAGGTTGGTGGAATAATTTTCAAAGGACATAGAAATGGGGAGCCTGGGTGGCTCCATCAGCTGAGCTTCTGACTCTTGGTCTGGGCTCAGGTCGTGATCTCACGGTTCATGAGATGGAGCCCCACATCGCGCTCTACGTGCTGACAGTGCGGAACCTGTCTGGGATTCTGTCTCTCTCTCCCTCTCTCTCTGACCCTCCCCTGTTCGCTCACTCTCTCACAGAAATGAAGAAATAAACTTTTTTTTTTTTAATTTTTTTTCAATGTTTTTATTTATTTTTGGGACAGAGAGAGACAGAGCATGAACGGGGGAGGGGCAGAGAGAGAGGGAGACACAGAATTGGAAACAGGCTCCAGGCTCTGAGCCATCAGCCCAGAGCCTGACGCGGGGCTCGAACTCACGGACCGTGAGATCGTGACCTGGCTGAAGTCGGACGCTTAACCGACTGCGCCACCCAGGCACCCCAGAAATAAACTTTTTAAAAAATTATTTTAAAAAAGGACAGATGAATGCCAAATTGTGATGTTTTACAAGAGAGCATGCTGAAAGCCACAGACCACATATTGAGAAACACTGAATTACTCCCCTCATCAATCAGTAAATGGAGTTCCATGAACAACAAGTAAAGTAGTGCCTCCTTATCTGTGGTTTCACTTTCTGTGGTTTCAGTTACCCTCACGGTCATCCGCGGCAGGGAAGCAGATAATCACTGCTCCACCTGACATATTGTCGGAAGGTCAATAGCACACAATGCTTACATCATTCGCTTCACTTCATCTCATCACCTAGGCATTTTATGATCTCACCTCATCACAAGAAGGGTGACTACATTACGATAAAATATTTTGAGAGAGAGATACCACACTCACAAAACTTTCATCACAGCATATTATAATTTTCCTATTTTAATATTTGTTATTATCTCTTATTGTGGAAAATTGATGTTAAGCTTACAGAAAAGAGCAGAGTATATGTAGGGTTTAGCACCATCTGCAGTTTCAGGCATACACTGGGGATCTTGGAATGTATTCCCTGTGTGCAAGAGGGAGGATTACTGTAGACAAATTCTGTGAGGAATTACCTCATACTAAATGGGAGATGTTTGAAATATTGACAGTTCCCTATTTGAACGAATAAAATGGATCAAAATGACATACAGCAGGGTGTTGAGTATTGATGCAAATGGAGTTACTCCAATGCCTCCGGCCACACAGAGGCTAACCTCGTAGTTCAAGGATTCCTCAAATGGACTTCCAAATGGACCATCAATGTACAGCCTGTGGAGAAGGCAGACAAAGGTGGGAAAAATGAAAAGAAGTTAAATTAATTCTCTGTAGTATGTAGCAAACATGCTGAATCCAATTTCTAGGCTCTGTATGGCTCAGGCCTTATTTCATCACTTCTCATACTGACAAACCTAAAGGAATAAGAAATGTTATGTATAAACTCTCAATGCTAAAACAAGTACATCTGTTTCTAAGCCTTCCCTTTCCAGGGAATTAAAAAATATTTTAACATTAATTAAAAGTATAGAGAAGCATTTATAGGACCATGACAGATAGCTAAGGACAAGTTAAAGCTCTGATCATATTAGTATATTTGATTAAATTAAAATATAAATTGGTTTACTGTGTCTAAATTCAGTAAGTAAGGGTTCTCTTCAAGCAAAGTCAATAGTAGCAATATTTACAGAAACATTTACTATGTGAACAGAAAAGTAATAGAAGAAAAAAATAAAGAAACTGTTCCTCCTCTTTCCCTACTGAGGTTTATTAGTATAGAAACAGCTGGAGAATAATCTCAAAGGAATCTCCACTTACTTGGGATTGTATATTCAAGCAAGTGTGTGTGTGTGTGTGTGTGTGTGTGTGTGTGTGTGTGAAATCCTTAACTTCAACAAAACTTGCTAATTGTTCACTTAATATTTTTCCTCCATACTTTCTTAATAACAAAACATTAATTTATTCAGGGAAGCAAAGTGACCAGCGGAAAGACTACACTGCCTAAAATCTATTGCATTTATTTTGACTGTGTGACTATGAACTTGTTGATGTAACGTAAATGGAAGTACAACCGGAAAAATTGGAAGGCTCCCTGAAGGAAGCTGTCTCAGTTGAAAGCTGCATCTCTTTATTCCTCCCTTTCCTTTTTTTCTTTCTTCTTAGTACCTAAAATGTTGACTTGATGGGCTTAATACTTGTCTTTGATGGCTGTAAAATTTTTATAGCCTCTAAAAAACTACCTCGTTCTAGGTATCTTAATGTTAAAGATATGTTAAAGGCACTGCCATTTTAATGCTCTTTTTTATATATTTTATATATATTTATATATTTATATATATTTATATATTTATATATATTTATATATATATTTATATATATAAATATGTATATATTTATATTTTATATATATATAAACTTTGCTAAAACATAGCAACTGTCCCCCGAAGTATATTTATGTTGTCAGTGTTATGATACACGTACCTTTAATTGTAAGGAACGACTGCAACGATAGATCATTTAATATCAAGAATTTGTGAACTTACTGGTTAAATGCTGAATGAATTAATGAATGGACGGTCTTTGGACCTCTGAGCTCTATGGCATGTAGTCTAAGTTGTGCACCACTACCCATGTCAGGATTTGGTTTCCTTTCCTCCTGGGTACTTATAGAGTATACTTCTCGGAAGTTTTTGTGGTTATATTGAGCCATATATCTAATTCTGACCACTGGGCTGTGAGTAGAGGCAATACTTGCTACTTCCAGAATAAGGCAGAGAAAAGCGTTGTCCCCTCTATGAGAAGAACTAAAAGCCATGAGTTGAACCGGAAGACAAAAGGCAACTGAATCCCTGACTTATCACTTGAAGCAGTTGTTTTGGATCCACTGACTCACAAAAGTCACTTCATGAGTAAGAAATAAGTCTGTTTTGTGTCTTATCACATTTTCAGGATATTTCAAGGTTGACTAGTTACTATAGCAGAGCTTAGACCATCATGACCACCACGTATAGGGGTTATATTTAAATCCTCAAAGGATTTTGCACAGGACTTTGCTTTAAAAAATACTGTATCTAATAAAAAAAAGCTACTTATTGTACCTCAAGGAACAATAACCAAAGTTTGAATGCTTAAGGTAGTGTTCTAAACACAGCAGAAATTCAGAAAATATTGACAGATCAGATACACACAATATACCAATTCTTACTACATCCATCTTATTCATACTTTATAAATTATTCACTCAACAAACATGCACTATGTGCCAACTAGCTCTGTGATACTATTTTGGACTCAAAGATAAAACTGACACCATGACATCAAAAATGACTTTACTAGAGGGGTGCATGGGTGGCTCAGACAATTGAGCATCTGACTCTGGCCCAGGCCATGATCTCATGGTCTGTGAGTTCGAGCCCCTCATCAGGCTCTGTGCTGACAGCTCAGAGCCTGGAGCCTGCTTCAGATTCTCTGTCTCCCTCTCTCTCTGTCCCTCCTCCACTCATGCTCTGTCTCTCTCAAAAAATAAACATTTTTAGGGGCGCCTGGGTGGCGCAGTCGGTTAAGCGTCCGACTTCAGCCAGGTCACGATCTTGCGCTCTGTGAGTTCGAGCCCCGCGTCAGGCTCTGGGCTGATGGCTCAGAGCCTGGAGCCTGTTTCCGATTCTGTGTCTCCCTCTCTCTCTGCCCCTCCCCCGTTCATGCTCTGTCTCTCTCTGTCCCAAAAATAAATAAATGTTGAAAAAAAAAATTAAAAAAAAATAAATAAATAAACATTTTTAAAAAACATTTTAAAGCATGACCTTACCAGAGCTTTTCCATCTTCATATGAAAATCATATTAAATGGACTGGAGGATGAAAAAATTACTACAATGCTTTGATCTTTTTGAAGATAAGATCTTCTTGGGGCACCTGGGTGGCTCAGTCAGTTAAGCATTCAACTTTAGTTGGGTCATGATCTCAGACTTTGTGAGTTCAAGCCCCACATCAGGTTCTGCCCTGACAGCTTGGAGCCTGGAACCTGCTTCAGATTCTGTGTCTCCCTCGCTCTCTGCCCCTCCCCCACTCACGCTGTCTCTCTCTGAATAAACGTTAAAATGAATAAATGTTAAAATGAATAAACATTAAAAAGGAATAATTTTTTTTCAAAAAAAAATTTAAAGATAATATCTTTAAATTTTTTTTCAAAAAAAAATTTAAAGATAATATCTTTAAAAACATCAGTGATAAAATTGGCAGATGGTTTTAATATGTATTTAAAAAGCAGAATTTAGGATAGGATTCTTTATATTTATCTAAATGTATTTAGCTCAAGTGCAATGCGTATTTTCATTTTATAAAGGTATTTTCACTAAACAGAAAAAGAACAACCTTAAAACAAAGCTACTAGAAGATATTTGAAAACTAAAGATTACTACATTAGATTATTGATAGAAATCTCAACATTATCCGTGGCTCAGAAACAACATATGTGAATTGATTCTACCACTTCTCACCATGTAAGCAAATCTAGAATATAAACATTAAATAAGAAAATTGGGCTTAAAAATAAATACTTCAACTGCAAAAACAGATCATTGCAAATGTCTACAGCAATGGAGGATTCTACTTTAGAATCCATTACACTTAGTACAATCTTCTCTTATTCATTCATTGAACAAATACTCTTATGCACCTGTAATGTGACAGCGTTTGACATGTCAGGGAAACAGAAATGAACAAGGAAGAAAAAGTCCTTGGCCCCTTGGTTCTTTGATTCTAGTGGAAGAGGAGCTAGCCCATAAATAAAGACATAAAAATATATATAATGTCATAGAGTGCTAAGTGCTTTTAAAAACAGGTAAAATGTAATAATTACTGAAGTTATGTGACTGTTACATAAAAATGCATTATACTGTTCTGTTTACTTTTATATATGCTTGAAATTTTGCATAGGCAGTTTAAAGGGATAGCCAGAGAATGAGTCTCTGTGCATATGGCAATTGAACAGAGACCTGAATGAAGTGAAAGGGCAAGATGCAAAAACATCTGGAAAAAGAATCTTTCCAGCAGGAATAACAGGAAGTATAAATAAACAAAGCATTTTGGCTGAATGATATGTTCACACCAGCTAAACTCTTCTCGGGAAATTTCAGCTCAGTTTCTTCATTCAATCTCCTGCTAACTTTATTTATGAATTTTCCTTTATCAGGACTGATATCTGTTTGGATCAATCCCCGTCCTTTGTTCATTAACAAAATTTTTAGCTCTTATCCAATAAAAAGAACTTTTTAGGCTCTGGAAATTATGGCAGTGAACAAGAGACAAATATCCCTGTCCTTGGAGAGGGCTTCTCTCTGGTGTGATTATCTAACCCATCTTTCATTTGCATATACTTATTAAGAATCTTTTTTGTGCAAAGTCCTAGAGATAGACAAGTATATCTCCTCAATTATGGTGCTGCCCACTTCTTTACTTGTGTCTGCTTCTTGTAAGAAAAAACAGATACAAGGACAGACATGTTACGTGACCAGCTAAGGATAAGAGCAAAATCATGAAAAACACCTCTCTCCTACTTGTCTGCTTTACAACCCACCCACCCCGCCCCCCACATACACCCTCCCCACGTTTGATGTTCCAGAATAAGTTTTAGAAAGAAGACAAGAATTCAGGGTTCTAGACATTTACTAGGGTTGGGATCATGGGCCACATACTTGTCCTCTCAATATCTGATTTCCTTGCTTCAAAAAGGACCACTGAAATGTGGTGACACAGAAAAAAGTCTGCTTAAGAGTTGTACAGGGCCACCAATATCAGAAATGCTCTTTGTTAATGGCATCAATGAGCACCTGCAGTGCCCTGTCAGGCCAACTGAGAGGTCCAGTGTGACATGAGAAATGTTGATGGGAATGTGGTGTGAAGGACCTTAGATAATCAGCTGGGGTTTTTTCGTACCTTTCCATTGATTTTTTTCCTTATTTTTATTAAGGTTTTTTTTAAATTCCAGTATAGATGATACACAGTGTTAAATTTGTTTCAGGTGTACAATATAGTGATTCAACGATTCTATACATTAGTCAGTGCTCATCATGGTATGTGTACTCTTAATCCTCATCACCTATTTCACCCCTCCTCCCACCCACATCCCCTCTGGTAACTATCAGTTTGTTCTCTATAAGACTCTGTTTTTGGTTTGTCTCTCTCTCTTTTTTTCCTTTGTTGCTTTGTTTTGTCTCTGCATGGTATTTGTCTTTCTCTGACTTACTTCTCTTAGCATTATAATCTCTAACTCTATCCATGTCGTTGCAAATGGCAAGATTTCATTCTTATTAAAATTTTTTTTAATGTTTATTTATTTTTGAAAGAGAGAGAGAGAGAGAGAGAGAGCAGGGGAGGGGCAGAAAGAGGGGGAGACACAGAATCTGAAGCAGGCTCCAGGCTCTGAGCTGTCAGCACAGAGCCCGACGTGGGGCTCAAACTCATGGACCGTGAGTTCATGACCTGAGCCTAAGTCAAATGCTCAACCAACTGAGGTACCCAGGACCCAAGATTTCATTCCTTTTTACAGCTGAATAATATGTAATTGTATGTATATACCACTTCTTTTCCATTCATCTATCGACAGACACTTGGGCTGCTTCCATAATTTGGCTATTGTAAATAATGCTGCAATAAACATAGGGATGCATGTATCCCTTTGAATTAGTGTTCCTGTATTCTTTGGATAAATACCAGTAGTGTGATTACTGAATGGTAGGGTAGTTCTATTTCTAACTTCTTGAGGAACCGCATTACTGTTTTCTAGAGTGGCTGCAGCAGTTTGCATTCTCAACAACAGTTGTTGTTGCGTTAGTGTTCCTTTATCTCTACATCACCATCAACACTTGTTTCTTGTGTTTTTGACTTTAGCCATTCTGACAGGTGTGAGTTGGTATCTCATTATACTCTTAATTTACATTTCCCTGATGATAAGTGATGTTGAGCATCTTTTCATGTGTCTGTTGGCTTTCTGTATATCTTCTTTGGAAAAGTGTCTATTCAGGTCCTCTGCCCATTTTTTAATTGGATTATTTGACTTTTCAGATGTTGAGTTGTATCAGTTCTTTAAATATTTTGGATACTAACCCTTTATCGGATATGTCATTTGCAAATATCCTCTATTCAATAGGTTGCCTTTTAGTTTGGTTGATTGTTTTCTTCACTGTGCAGAAGCTTTTTATTTCAGTGTAATCTCAATATTTTATTTTGCTTTAGTTTCCTTTGCCTCAGGAGACATATCTAAAAAAATGCTGCTACAGCCAATTTCAGAGAAATTACTGCCTATGCTCTCTTCTAGGATTTTTATGGTCTCATATTTAGGTCTTTAATCCATTTTCTGTTTATTTTTGTATATAGTGTTAAGAAAGCGGCCCAGTTTCATGCTTCTGCATGGTGCTGTCCAGTTTTCCCAACACCATTTGTTGAAGAGACCATCTTTTCCCATTGTATATTCTTTTCTACTTAGTCAAAGATTAATTGAGCATATAATCATGGGTTTATTTCTAGATTTTCTACTCTGTTCCATTGATCTATGTGTTTGTTTTATGCCAGCACCATACTGTTTTGATTACTACAGTTTGTAATATAACTTAAAGTTTAGAATTGTGATACCTCCAATTTTATTTCGCTTTTTCAACATTGCTCTGGCTATTCAGGGTCTTTTGTGGTTCCATAAAAAATTTTAGGATTGTTTGTTCTGGCTCTGTGAAGAATGTTGGTGTTATTTTGATAGGGATTTCATTGAATGTGTAGATTACTTTGGGTAGTATACACATTTTAACAATATTTGGTCTTCCAATCCATGAGAATGGAATGTCTTTCCATTTCTTTGTGTCATTTTGAATTTCTTTCATCGGTGTTTTACACTTTTCAGAGTATAGGTCTTTTATCTCTTGGTTATGTATATTCCTAGGTATCTTATTGTTTTTGGTGTAATTGTAAATGGTATCACTTTGTGCCACTTCATTATTAGTGTATGGGAATACAACAGACTTCTTTACATTGATTTTGTATCTTGTGACTTTACTGAATTCATTTATCAGTTCTAGTATATTTTTGTTGGGGTCTTTAGGATTTTTCTATTTATACTATCATGCCATCTGCAAATAGTGAAAGGTTTACTTCTTCCTTAACAATTTGAATGCCTTTTATTTCTTTTTGTTGTCTGATTGCTGTGGCTAGGACTTCCAGTACTATGTTGAATAAAAGTGGTGAGAGTAAACGTTTTTATTTTATTCCTGACTTTAGAGGAAAAGCTCTGTTTCCCCCATATAGTATGATGCTCACTGTGGGTTTTTCACATAAGGTCTTTGGTAGGTTAAGGTATGTTTCCTCTAGACCTACTTTGTTGAGGGTGTCTATCATGAATGGATGTTGTACTTTGTCAAATGCTTTTTCTGCATCTATTCAAATGATCTTTCCTCTTATTGATGTGATGTATTACGTTGATTGATTTGCAAATATTGAACCACCCTTGCATCCGAGGAATAAATCACACTTGATCGCGGCGAGTGATTTTTTTAATGTATTGTTGGATTTGGTTTGCTAGTATTTTGTTGAGGATTTTTGTATCTATGTTCATCAGAGATATTGGCCTGTAGTTCTTTTTTTGCAGTGTCTTTATCTGGTTTTGGTATCAGGGTAATGCTGGTCTCATAGAATTAATTTGAAGTTTTCCCTCCTTTTCTATTTTTGGAATAGTTTGAAAATAGGTATTAACTATTCTCTAAATATTTTGTAGAATTTGCTTATGAAGCCATCTGGTTCTGGACTTTTGTTTGTTGTGTTTTTTTGATTACTGATTCAATTTCTTTGCTGGTCATCAGTCTGCTCAAATTTTCTGTTTCTTCCTGCTTTAGTTTTGGTAGGTTATGCCATTTGTGCTGTGGCTTGGTAGTTTTTCAGTTGGGACATATTTCTTTGTGTCCTCATATTGTCTAACTCTTCATGTCTGTTTCGGTGTTTTAGGTAAGTCAGTTCAGTTATGCCTCTTGTTCTTGATGGTAATGACATTATGAAGAAGAGGTCCTCTAGCGCCCTGCAGTGCAGTATCCGCAGGGCCTGGCAAAGGGAATATCTACTAGGTGTGATGGTGTGCTCTGCTGTTGAGTCTTGGTCTTTTTCCTTCATTCCAGTGGCCTGCAGAGGCTCCCTTTGCTTGTTTTGGGCAGTGTTTGCTCCCTAGCTGGGTGGGACACATTTTAATGGGTATGCAGTGGTATGCCTGCAAAATGACACCTGCCACCACTGTGTGATGAGGCCCTGAAAAACATGCAGGTTGGGAGATATGGTGCGGCTTATGCAGGTCTTCTGGGGCAGGGGCCCATAGTACCAGGACTGAGGCAAATGTTACTGGGAAGGGAAGATCTGCTAAAGAACAGGGGGTGAAGTGTGGTGCAAGCCAAGTTAGGTTGCAGAGCCTTATTGGTTCCCACAGGTGGCTGTTGTTTATGCTGGGGGGTAGGGGAATGAAACCGCACAGACCAGCTCCTTTGTTCCTGGAGTCTCCCTGTGATCCCTGATCTCTGGGTCACACTCTGAGATGAAGAAATCACTCTCCCTCTTCTCATCCCACCGTTTTTCAAACTGCTGCTTCCACGTTGTGTCTCTGCTGATTGTGGTCCTTTATCTCTCTTTTTTAAATTTTTAATTCATTAATTTAAAAGTTACATCCAAATTAGTTAGCATATAGTGCCTTCTCTTTAAGGGTGGGGAATCAGCTTCCTAAAGCTGTCCAGGTTCTCCCAGAGCTGAGCACATTGGCTTTTAAAATTCCAGGCTTTAAGTCCCACTGGTTGTAAGAACTCATGAGATTGAGCCCCTCTTGCTTTCACACCCAAATGTTATGGTGATTTGTCCTCCCTGTTCAGGAGCTAGCCAGTGTGCAAGTCTGTTTCTCACCCTTCTCCACATCCCTGGCTCTCTCCCCACTGTGGACAGTCAGGGGACCTGTATCTAGAATCCTTGGGTGTAGGTGGGAAGTTGTGGTCCCTCCTGCTGGGAGGGAAAAAGCCACCATGCTGTGGGAAGCTGAGTTTGGAAGAAACAGGGAAGGGAGACTATTGGTTACAGTTGGTTTATTGTCCAGGAAACACAGAGTGATCTCCTGGGGCCATCTGCAGACTATTCTGTCTGTTTCACCACTGGCATCGGTCAGTAGCATCAGGGCCATTTTACTCCCAAATCACGCCTTCGCCCTTCCTACCTTCTGCAGTATGTCCCCTTCTCTATCTTTAGTTGTGGAGGTTATTCTGCCAATCTTCAGATTGTTTCCTGTGTTATCAACACCGACGTCAATGAGTGTTACCTAGTTGTATTCATGCGACGAGGCGAGCTCAGAGTCCTCATACTCGGCCATCTTTCCAGCCTGTATCTTCTCTGTCTTTTTTAAATTTTGTTTTGTTTGTTTGCTAGAAATGTGTTTTCACACAAGGAGAAACAACATTTTGCTTCTTTGGGAGGAAAGATGAAGAATGAAATTACTGGTAATTTGGCAACAGCTGGGTTTTTGAGAGAGGCAGAAAGACAAACTACTGAAGTCATTTTTCGTATATTTAATGTGATTAATGTGTAAAATCCATTGCCTTTAATTTATGAGCAGTGATTTTTCTCCCATGTTAGTACCTGCTCTTTAAAGGAATGCTATATTCCTATTATTGTTATATATGTGACAAAATTACAGAAACTAAAGGCAACTCTCCAAAGTCTTGTAACAACATAATAGAGGTGAGATCAACCTGACATATTTTTAAACTTCAACTGATGACTAATAAAAAGTTCCATTGTGAAGGACTCTGGATAGAAAAGAATTCTAAGAAGAGGAGCGGTCCTCTTCCCTGGACCATTCGAACATATATAAACATTTTTTCAAAAACTCAGTAACTTTTTCCTTGAAAGTGGAATCCAGGGGTGCCTGGGTGGTGCAGTCAGTTAAGCGTCCGACTTCAGCCAGGTCACGATCTCGCGGTCCAGGAGTTCAAGCCCCACGTCAGGCTCTGGGCTGATGGCTCAGAGCCTGGAGCCTGTTTCCGATTCTGTGTCTGCCTCTCTCTCTGCCCCTCCCCCGTTCATGCTCTGTCTCTCTCTGTCGCAAAAATAAATAAACGTTGAAAAAAAATTTTTTTTTAAATAAAAATAAAAAAAAAAAAGAAAGTGGAATCCACTTAACATATTTAAAATTGATTTACTTGTTTTCATGTGTAATGTTAATCAGCTGATAGACCAATTATATCAGATCTCTTTTTTCTCAATGGAAAAATCCATCATCTGCAAATTAATCCAACTATATTAACAAATAAAATTACAACCAACACTTTTGAAATCTTGTTCCTCAATACTTCCTATTACTTCCCTCAAAACAAATTGATATCATAATAAATGAAAATAGAACTTAGACAATCTGAGAATTTATAAAATTATTGTAAGAAAGATGTTTATTAATTTAAGAAAATTGGGGCAGCTGGGTGTCTCAGTCAGTTAAGCATCCGACTTCGGCTCAGGTCATGATCTCATGGTTTGGGAGTTCGAGCCCTGTGTCGGGCTCTGTGCCGACAGCTCAGAGCCTGGAGGCTGCTTCAGATTCTGTCTTTCTGTTTCTCTCTCTCTCTCTCTCTCTCTCTCTCTCTGTCTCTCTCTGCCCCTCTCCTGCTTGCTCTTTCTCTCTCAAAAATAAATAAAAACATTTATGAAAATAAAAAAAAGAAAATAGATACTAATTATACCAATATTTCCCAAAAGGAGTTTCAAAGAACAATACTGTAAGGGAGAAAAAAAGTATTTTGTAGTCAAATAAATTTTGGTAATGTGTTAAGGAAGTTTTTATTATTTGTTTATTTAAAAATTTATTTAATTGAAAACTCCTCTAGACCTTTCACATGCCAAGAATGCCTTATAAATCTCCAGGCAGGGGTAAACAATACTTTGTAAACATTATTTCATCATAAATTGTTTCTCCATAAAATATCTGCCAAGATTTTAGAGAATAGGGAACAAGTTAGAAATGGAGAATCAAGACAAAGTATTACTCTTTAACAGACTATTGTCCTTGCTAGGTTTCAGAAAGAATACCTTTTGCTACAATAGACATTGCAAAAATTATTTGAAAGATTAAGTGGGTGGGAATTAAAGTGCATTTATTTATTTAACATGTAATAATGGAAAGTTACCATAAGTAAAGCCCACTACTACCTGCTACAGCAAAAAAAGAAAAAAAAAAACAAAACAGAAAGACAATTAACTGTAATGTCTGTCCACAAGAGGGATGCAAAATGGGAAGTGGCAGAGACACTGCACTTAGTATAAAACGAAGCACCGTCTGAGAAGTTACTTGACGTGTGTTATATATCCATGTTCCATATATACACAATGCTTTGTACTTTTCACATATTATCTGTCATAATCTTAACACCTTATGAGGTAGTTATAGTACTATTATCCCCATGTAGCAAATGAGGACCCTGAGACCAGGAGAGGTGCCATGACTAGTCTGAAATTCCACATGTTCAGATGGAGGATGAGGAAGAGTAAAGGTGAGGAGAGACAGATCAGGGTCAGGGTCTAGTCTGTAAAGAGAACCTTCTAGTTTGTGTATCTGTCACAGATCTAAATACATCTTCCTGCTCAGAAATAAGATGTGCTTTCATGATGGCCATTGGTCAAATGTGAGAATTACCTGGAACTAACTCTGCCTGCAGGAAAGGAAGAGCACCATTGCCACACAGCTGCTTTGTCTGAGCAGCCGTGGGTTCCATCCTACAGGTGATAAAAGTAAAAAAGAATGCATATAGACACTTTGCCAATGATAGTCTTTGCAGTGAGAGGAAGAGGAACCCCTGCCCTCAGCGAAAGCTAAATGGGTTTAAATGTTGGAACTGTTCAGTGGCCTTTAGGTGTTACACCCATGCGCTCGCACTGTTTAAAAAACACTTTCGTTGTGGAGGTTCCACCAAGGACCGACATGGGGGTGGGGAGGTTGAATAGCTCTGTGGTTACCATTCTGAAATTCTCCATCCTTGATTTCTCTGTCACCATAAAACTACTGTTTAATTACATTTTGATAAACACAAGTTTCTTAGGAATTAAAAATATCACATTATAAAAGAATAGACTATACTCAATAAATATATTTTAAAAGAATAAACAAAGAATGCGATGTGCTAGCCTAAGACATAAAAGATCTTGGGATTATTAGCTGGATCCACTCGAAATGGAGGGTGTGAAAAGGCAGTATACGAAGATAGGATGAAATAAATATTTTTTCTTAATAGTCACTAGGTGGATAACAACACTCAACAATTCTATGGTGTTTTAAAGATTAAAAAACACATTTGTATGAATTTCTGATTTGATCTCAGACCAATTGTGTGTCAGCAAAATATGGCAAAAATGTACATTCCTCCATATATTCTCTCTGGGTTGATGTCAAAGGAAGTATTGCTTTCAATGATGTTTCAAGGGATAACAAGCCTCAGGAGCAGTGAGGTTTCTATAGGGAATTGCTATCTTTAATTAACTATACAGCCAAAAGGATTATTTTTCTGACCATAATAAATTTATAGGCCTAGTCTTTTTGTTTATGGAAAGATACTACAGGGGCGCCTGGGTGGCGCAGTCGGTTAAGCGTCCGACTTCAGCCAGGTCACGATCTCGCGGTCCGTGAGTTCGAACCCCGGAGCCTGGAGCCTGTTTCCGATTCTGTGTCTCCCTCTCTCTCTGCCCCTCCCCCGTTCATGCTCTGTCTCTCTCTGTCCCAAAAATAAATAAACGTTGAAAAAAAAAAAAAAAAAGAAAAGAAAGATACTACAATGCAAAACCATCACCCTTTTCCTTGCCTATCCTGACAACAATGGAGCTATGTGTGGTTGGCACAGTGCTAAATGCTCTAGATGAATTATTTATCATTATTAAATGAGAGCTAAATGTTATTATTTGACTTCATTGATTAGGAGACTGAGGTTCTGGAAGTTTAAATATTTGCTCAAGGCCAAACATCTAATAAGGGGCTTATGTCTACCACCTGAAAGAACTCCATTTCTGTTTAGAAAACAAACAACCCAAAACTTTACAAAACAGGGGTTTTCTAATCAGAGAAATAATAATTGAATACTTTATAAACGATTAGTAACTCCCTTTACACACAGAAATATTTTTACCTTAAAGTCGATTTTATCTGAAATAATTTTGCTTTGATTAGAATTTCTCTACCACATTCCTCACCTTCTTTACTTTCAGCCTTTCTTTATCTTTCTGTTTTGAGCAAATCTCTTGAAAACTGCCTACTGCTCTATTATTCCAGTCTTACAGCCTTTTCTTTGAACTGTAGAACTGAGTTCAGTTAAGGCGAGCCACTTAACAACAGTGTCATCTTGTCCTGTTTATCTGTCTCTCTTTGACTATTTCTTCCCCTCCCTTCCTTCCTTGACTACTTTTATATTGTTAGTCTCTGCTTTCAGTTTTCTGTAAGTAAATTATAATATTTCACACGATGAATTTATTTTTATGATGTTGCTTGGGATTTACTGGTATCTCTGAATTTGAGCTATTTTTTCTTCAAATATATAGCCTATATTCTTTCTTTTTCCCCTTCCTAATGGAAGGCTAATATAAAGAAATGCAGGAACTTCTCCCTCCATCCACTATTTCTTAAGCCTTTCTTTCCTACTGTCCATATCTGTGTCTCTTTATGCCACATTCTTGATAATTATTTCAGTTCTATTTGACAATCTATGGTTGTGTTAATCTGCTAAGTTTATGATATTCTATCTTTCATTTGTAGAGGCTCTATTGGCCCCCTTTCCAGGCTGCCTTGAGAAGTTTGATTGTCTTTTGTCTCTTAATCATTATTCTAATGCTCTGGTTTATTCTTTTAGATATACTAAGCATTTGTTTTATACTTTTTGAATACAAAATTTCTATTAAAATATACTCATGGTATTTTTTCCCCTCATTTTTAAAACTATGAGCTCATATTCCTTGGTGTCTTGTATAGAGGAATCCTTTGGAGATTAAAATGTGTCCCCCAAAGAGGATTTTCATTTTTCTCTACCAGATAACAGGAGGATGCCATGAATTTACAATCACTCTAAATTTCTGTCTCTGGGTTTATTGGGCTACATACATATTATGATTTCACAGTTCCAATCCAAGCAAGATGGAATGTATGGTCACTAAGTATTGGGGAAGAATTTTTTTTTAATTCTTCTCAGAGCCAAGGACAAAGTGAGTCAATCATCCTCACTATCCCCTTCTGTATATCAGGCTATTTAATCTCTACTTAATACACTGAGAATGGATTCTAGGCCATTTGCAGGGGTCTCTGATTCACTCTCCTACCCTCCTCAGGGCCCAGACCTCATCTCTTGTCCATCAACATAAGCCCATTGAAACCAGCTCTAACATTTGGGGCTATATAGATAGACACATTGGTAAGAGCAAATATGAGCTCAAGTACTCACTTCACTTACTAGTCTAGATAGCAACTTCTTATGGTTTATGACCCAGAGCAATGTCATTCATTCATGTTCTACCATCTCAAACATGCATTAAAAACTATTTGAGTGTGTGTGTGTGTGTGTGTGTGTGTGTGTATGTGTGTGTGCGTGCACGCGCGTATGTGTGTGTGTGTTAGGAAACATTTTTAGATTTTTTGCATGCTGTATTATCTAGTATGCTATATTTATTTTTCACTCTTAAGTACACACACACACACACACACACACACACACACACACACACACGTAGATGAATCCTTACTATTAAACTTAGTCCCTATAGAAAATTAAGGAGAAATGTTTTTTCTCTTTTTATTTTGTTTTATGTATTGGCTAATGTAGGCTTGATCTGCTGGAATGCAACTTGAAACTTCTATTCATATGCAAAAAAAAGTTAAAATAACATTAAAGAAAAGCCAGCAAACTGTTCAACTGTTCAAACACTAGTACTTAACTGGAAACATGAATTACAAGCTGACCAATCCCTACTAAATTTTCAAGTGTAACATCTAGGCAAATTTCACACCCCACTCTAACATATATTTAAACACAGCTGTAACCCTCACTAAAATAAAATTTCCTCTGAAAGCTTTTAGAGGGAATATAGTCAGTTAAAATAAACACCCTTTAAGATTGAGTTTAGATTTTAGACTTTTGTACTACAATCAGCTTTTCCAACCAAGAGTCCTATTTTATAAATTTTATTTAATTTGAACTGTTTTTTATTTAAATAATAATGAATTCTTTATTTCTTGTCAACTTCTATGGCTTCAGGCTCAAATATTTTACAATTTTTTTTTGTCAGACAAGTCATTCCATCATTTTCCTGTCTCTCCTTTTCCTACATGGCTACTGATCTTCCTGCTGAAAGCTAGGTGTAGAGAAAGCTTTTCTCTTAATTGCTGGCTAACTTTAGTTTCTTTAAGCTTTCATACCTGAGATTATATTTTGTTTTGGCTATTTCCTTTCCATTAGTTTAGAGAGAGCTCGATTTAATTAGGAAATAGACCATGGCTTCTACTGTATTATGCATCTTGCTGTCTTCAAAGCCAAAAAGAAAAAAAAAAAAAAAAAAGGAGCGAGAGAGACAGAGGAGAGAGAGAGTGGGGGTGGGTGGGGCAGAAAAGGTGGGACAAATAAGCAAAATAATGTTGCAGAATGTAATTCAGTATAAATGAACCAAAGTCTTTCATTCAAATGAAAAGATTGTCAAGCTGCAATAAAACAAAAAACAAAAAACAAAAAACAAAAAAAAAAACAGAGCAACAGGTCTTTTCAAGAGATTCAAAAGATTAGGTGTCTTATATAAAACTTATACTTTGTATACTTTATACAAAGAAGTTGAAAGTTAAAGGGTAAAGTATAGGAGGGAAATTCTAGCAAAAGCAAAATAGTTGTAGTTACATTGATTTCAGATAAAATAGACTTTAAGGAAAAACATTACTATAGATATACTGTTGCTAATTACTAATAATCCAGCTATCTATGCTTTCAGATGTTTCCTTTGTCATCAAAGACAGATGACTATGAGGAGGAAGACTCGTTTCTACTCTCTTCTCTCCTGCTTTGCATGCTGAGCATGTATCTCTTCCCTGGCAACAGATGCAGTAAAATGTGACTGAAGGGAATGAAAAGCCTTTCATTAGGCTGTGACTAAGATGATGTGGCTCGTTTCTCTTCAAAGTGTGGTTCTCAGATCAACAGCATCAATTTTACCAGATAACTTGTTAGAAAGAGAATTTAAGTCCCAACTTCAGATTTATTAAATCAGAATCTGTGTTTTACTAAGATTTCAGGGTGATTCACATGTATATTAAAGTCTGAAAAGCACTGCTCCTGTGCATCTTCCAGGGAACTGCATAATGTCAACAGTGAAGTGGGATTTCCCCTTTACTTTTCTCGTGTATTCTGTGAACATTATCTTCTCTGAGAGTTTCTGAAAGTGATGAGCTAGTGATTTCAAGATCTGGAGCATAATGTCTACTATCTGAATATGAATATTTCCCAACATTGTATGATCAACAAGGAATGCTAATAAAATCACACATAACCCGTGACTTCAACATTACTAGGAGACAGGGAATATCTGTTATAGAAAAATAATCACTAAGCACTAACAGAAAAAAAAAAGTGGTTGAAATGGAAGAGAGGCAACTAATGTACAAATTACATACAACCGTAGTCTCCAAAAACCAAACCAAACCACTACAATCGCACAGAACTAAAAAAATAAAGTCCAAGAAACTAAAAATTCAGGAATACCATCAATAAAATCTCACCCTATTAAGTTGCATGGGCTTTGGTAATTAACTGTAATATTAGTAGATTTCACGAGTGTATGGATTTTAATGTCCTGCCTCAGCTTCCCCTGCCATCCTTTTTTCCTTTCCTAGGTGAACTCCAAAATGTTGATTTCAATGTTGAGACATTTACCAACTGCAACATTTTCCAGACAGAATGAAATAATCACTCTATTGCAAGAAGTTTAAGTCATTCTAGCTTCTATGCTTATTAAACAATTGATCAGAGATTCTTAGTAAACAAGAGGGAAATTATATAATTAATAAGTAAAACTGACAGAAGAAACAGGTGTAACAGGCAAAATACCACACATGGAAGTGGTTGGAAAACAATGAAACCCCATAAAAATAAAACATAATTTTTCTAAGTACAGCCAGCCCTAGTGTCTAGACATTGCCAGATTTCTTCCTTTGGTTTTATCACTAACTCAGAAACCCAAGAAAACCAGGATGCTGTGTTAAAATAGTGTAGCCCATTAGTTATCTCCAGTTGCTGGTAATTAGTAGGCACCAAACAAATATTTGTTGAAAGAAGTACTGAAAAAATAAAATCTGTTCAACATGTTCATTTGCCTTTAACTTCAAGACCACTATAGTCAAGTCCTCATTCACTGTGGGGGAGAATGCTCTTAGTAGGGTGAAATATTCTATTCTCAAAACTTCCACAGCAATATTTTTCAGTACAGAAATTTTAACAGTAAAAATCTGCCTTTCAAAATCCTAGTAGGAGGAAAAATACAACTTAAAAGAGTTATTATGGAAAATTTAAGGAAGATAATAAAACTATGTTTTTAATATATAGTAACATAGAAAATTAGAATGTAGATTCTCAGATCTAGTTTAAGTCATGGCTTTACCAGATGGTGGCTACATGACCTCGATCAAGTTACCTATCACTCTGTGCCTCAGTTACATCCTTTGTAAATAGACAGGGACCTAAATAATACATGTCTCACTGGTTATTGTGAGGATTAAATGAATTAATTCAGGCACGGCAAAGGCCACTGGCTGTCTACCCTTTATCTCTTTTTCCTTCTTCATTCCTAACTCTTGGGTGGTGTTATAGTAATGTGCCCACTTAAAAAAGAGTTTAGGATAACTAGGTATAAGAAGTTCTCGGTTGGGGTTCTGAGAAATTCCTTGAAAGGGAGGCCAACTCAGCCCTCATGCACCTTGCATGCACTCTGCTCTTCTTCCTTCGGCCTGGAATGAGGATATGGTGGCTGAAGCTGAGAAGTCCTCTTGCAACCATGAGAGCGAACGGGAGGAGAGGTACAGACACCTCAGATGTGAGGTGCTGACAATGAACACATTCCAGCCACCAATTATCTTGGTACTTCCTGTTACATGAGAACAATAAGCCCTCATCATTTTAAGCTACATTTCTATTTTATGTAGCTGGATGGGAATACACCCGATCAGCTTTTAACACTGTTCCTGGACACGGTAAGCATTTGACAAACGTTAGATATTATTATTAATAATAATAAAGGGTTGTAATTCACATCCATTTAATGCTAATTTAAATGTACATTTTTGGAAAATTATTTTCCTTTCTTATCTGTATCTGATTAGCTTTCACTTTAAATAAAAAGTTCTTCTAATGAAAAAAAAAATCAAAAACTATCCCAGACTCTTAGCTCCAAATCTTAAAATGAGGTGTACTAACAACAGATACTCTTTATTGAACATTTAATTTAATCCAGGGCCTACACTTGTTCTATATACAGCTCCCCTCCTAATCCACATGATAGCTTTCTCAGGAGGTATAACCTCCCCTTTTGCTGGACCAGGAACTAAAGCTCAAAAATGTTAAGTAATTTTCCCGAGGCAGGAAAGACTTATTCAGTTCCTTTTGAGTCTGATTCCAAAGCTCATTTCCTTAATGATCACATATTAATTTATTACAGTAATAAATTATTTTGGTTAGGGATAAAACAAAAAGGCAAATAAAGTCTGAAAAGGGCACACTGTGCCAAGGAACTTCTGGAAAATCCTGCTTTGCAGGCTGGAAGGGTTTGGGGCCATCCTTCATATAACAATTCTTTCTTTATCTGGGAAAAAGATGAATGTCTCTGTTTCTCTGGAGAGGATGGTTTTGGAATTTTAGACCATTCTACTCCCAGGAGAGAATCATATCAGTAAAAACAACTAGAAGTGAGAGGGTGTTAAAAAGGCTGAAACAGTATTTAAAATCTATCTTGCTCTAATGGTTCTCGAACATTAGTGTGCATCAGAATTTCCTAGAAGGTTTATTAAAAACACAGGGCTGGGTTCCACTCCCAGATTTTCAGAGTCAGTAAATCAGGGCTAACATCTGAGATTTTTATTTCTAACATTGTCCCATGTGACATTGATGTTGCCGGTAGAGCAGATAAGGAGGATAGGGAGTGAGCTGGGGCAGGTGGTGATTTTAAATATGTTGATCAGGGTAGGCCCTTAACATCTATGTCAGTTAAGACTTGGTGGGATTGATAGGTGATGGCCCACATTGTTTGGACTTTAGGAACAACTTAAGGAAAGACACTTCACCAGCAGCGGGTTAAGAAATCTCTACTTCATGTGTGATTTTTTTTACCTAATTCAATCACGTATAAATAAAAGCAACACTGTTTAAAAAACCACTTTGACTGATGTTTGTTCCTTGAAAGTCTGAATTATTCAATGAGGTCTTACGAATAGAAGCCATTAATTAATTTAGGGTTTGCAAAGAGAAAAATTCTGACAAGGAATTCTAACAAACAGATATATTATTAAAATTATACCACCACAAACCATTATGACTTGATAAGTTTAATATAAGGCTTTTTTTTAAGTTTATTTATTTCTTGAGGGGGGCGGGGGAAGAGACATAATCCCAACTAGGCTCTGCGCTAACAGCACTAATATAAGGCTGCTTTAAAATTCACCTAATCTAGGGGACCCTGAGTAGCTCGGTCTGTTAAGTGTCCAACTCTTGATATTGGCTCAGGTCATGACCTCACAGTTTGTGGGTTCGAGCTCCAAATAGGGTTCTCTGATGTCAGCACAGAATCTGCTTGGGATTCTCTGTGTCCCTCTCTCTCTGCCCCTCCCCCATTCTCTCTTAAAAATAAACACTTAAAAAATGAATAAATAAGATAAAATTCACCTAATCTATAGAATTCATAAACAGCATGTGAAATCATGGTTTAACTCTGATGACACCACCCTCTTGTAGAGCTAAGAATATTGTTAATGAGCTAGAAATCACTTTATGTAAAAAGGAGGTAGTTCCATTCCAAGGAAGTTAAGGTGGGAATTTAAGATTTGTAACAAAAGAAGAACTTCAGGCCACTTTCTCTCTCACCTGACAGACAATCTCTGAGTCAAAACAAACAAACCAACGAACAGTAATCTCAGAAACTAAAAATACCTAGTGTCTGAGAAGATATATGATAGCAGAGAGTGCAGGACGGGGCAGAACAACGTAAGTAGACAGCTCGCAAAGGCGCTAGATAGAAAAGCACACATGCGTACTTTATCCCCTAGAAACTGTTTACTTTCTCAGCCCATTTTGGGATTTTGGCTGTCTGGCCTCCCAGCTGCAGGTTCCTCTTGGCCCTATCCTTGATCCCCTCCTTGAGTCCGGATAAGCTCATCTCTCACTCAGCACTGAGGTATCCTTGCTGCCTTCCCACTAGCCTTGCACTAACGTAATTTCTTGACTTATCACATGTCTGGGCCAGTCTTCCCAATTTCAGCACTGCCTCAGTTTTTGTAGGGTTGTTTGTAGGCTTTGGCGGTCCACTTTGCTTCTGCAATCCTGACAGCAGGGTTTCTATGCGTGACTGTCAGCCCAGGGGCTGGGACCTACTTCCAGCTGAATTCTGACATCTCGCTTGCCTACCTTTGCGAGTATCAAATGAACTGAGGATCCTCATTACTGCATTCCATACTCTAGTCAGAATATCAACTTGTTACATCTCTTGCCAGATGGGTATTGGCATATCACCCACTACACAAAAGAAAACCTAAGTGCAGGGATGAGAAGATGAGAAACAATAATCCTTTAGGGAAAGGCAAGACTAAAATGTTAGGCATAGCTGTACTTGTGGAAGCTGTACACAGTTGCCTTTGTCAGAACAATGGGTGCCTTCTGGCAGGATCCAGACTGAAGACACTAAGGCAGGCCATGTGGTAGGAACTTTCCCCCACCCTGAGTTAAGGCATAGCTTCGAGAAAAGGCAGAAGAGAGCTGAGAATGAGGACTGGTGGAGAGAATCTGCATTTGCAAGGTACTTTGTATTATTTTATTGAACTGTCACAAAGTCTTACAGAGTAGAATTATGCCAGGCACTGTGCATTCCTCAAAGCAATATTAGAGAGAAGCTACTTGTGAAATAATAAGAAATATTGATTTTGGTCTCTGCCCCTGGCTCCCAACACAGAGCTCCTAAATCTCTTGGAATTTCCTGGGTGATGGGAACCTATTTTTTTCTAATGAGGTGCCTCTTGGTAGGCTCGTGGAAGGGGGCTACTAGTCACCACAAGCACCAGGCCATGATTAAAATCTGGGAATGTTCAGCTCTACCCTATATTTTCTGGAGAGAGAAGCTGAGCAGGAAATGAAGTTAATAATCAATCATGCCTCTGTGATGAAACCTCCATAAACTCCAATGCTGTGGGGTTCAGAGAGCTTCCAGGTTGGTGAACACATCTACAGTCTAGGGAGGGTGGTGCAGCTCGACTCTATGGTGACAGAAGCTCCTGGACTCAAGACCCTTCTAGACCTTGCCCTACGTATCTCTTCATCTGGCTGTTCATGTTCATCTGTGTCCTTTATCATATTCTTTACTACATAGTAAATCCATAAAGTATTTCTGGGTTCTGTAAGCTGTTCTTGCACATGATTAAATCTGAGGAGAAGGTCATGGGAATTTCTGATTTGTAGCCAATTTGGATAGAGATTGTGGGTACACTGGGGACCTACTACCTGCTGTTGGCATTAGAAATGAGGGTGGAAATTCATATGGGAAAGGGGTCTATACTAACTCTGGTTAGTGTCTGAACTGAATTGAATGTAGGACACCCAGCTGGTATTGAAGAATTGGTTGGCGTGGGAAAAACCACACCCTACATCTGGTGTCTGAAGAATTGTATGTGAGAGTAAAAGAAATAGGGAGTTATTCCTATGGTACCATTATTACCTCCATTTGAAACAGAAACCAAAAAAAAAAAAAAAAAAATGCTCAGAGAGACCTGCCACTTGTCCCCAGTCATGGGACCATGAATCCAGGATGTGATCTAAGTGAAAATGCTTGAAACCCTTCTTTGAACTCCTTCTTCTCCCTGCCCCTCCCCTTCAGTTTTCATCCTCCTGCCCTTTGTCCAGTAGTCATGACATTCTTGTCATGTGCCTCCGAAAATCCTGAGATATCTACCTGCTTTTCCCTGTTACTATCACCACAAAATTGATCCTTTCTCATTGATTTCCTGAATATAAAATTATCAACTAGCTAGTGTGCTAGCCCTCATGTCCTCATGTACCTCATGTCCCTCTCTGGCTCCATGGTAAACTATGAAAATGTGAATCTAATGATTTTGCTCCTTTGCTTAAAGATCTTTTATGATGTTCCATTGTCTTCACAACAAAGTCCAAGCTCCTGTAAATCACCATCCAGCTCCTTCATGGAGTGGTCCCTGCCCTCATTTCTCCTTACACCCTAGCCCTTCAGTGTGTTTACACAAACTGTATATGTGTGCACATACACACACTGTATACATGTGCACACATATTGTATACATGTGCGCTGAAGGTGATCAATGAACAACCCACTTCCATGGCTCTATATGCTGTTATGCACCTCTTCATCTGGCTCCATACCATTTGTCAAGACTTTACTCAAAGGGAAAATTAAACATCACATGAATTACCTAGATAGGAAGACACTTTCTCTTCTCTTCTTCCACTGAATTTAGTGCATTGATCTGTAACTATGGGCCTTTCCATTAAAGTCTGATTCTGCCTTTTCCTCACTAGACCCTAGGTCCCTCAAAGCCACATGCTATGTCCTTATTATTTTTGTATTCTCAGTAACTGTGACTGCCTCTAGTGCACAGTAATTGTTCAATAAATATTTGAAGGATGGATTAAGGGAAAAGTGGAGAGAAGAATGAATGAGAGACACTATGGCACAATTAGGTATAATTTAGGGACCAGGCAGACCTTGTGTTTGGGACCCAGCTCTTTCATATGACTTTGGATAAGTCACTTCACCCTCATTTAAATAAACAGATGAAATCTGGAAAAGTCTTCTGAGGCTTCGCAGTTTAAGTGTATCACATGATATCACCATTTGAAGCCATTTTTAAGCAGTCCATTAGAAATGGTAAGGCATTGCTTTTATTGTCTAAATAATGAAGGTTATCCTGTGGTAGTAAACCACATCAAAGGGGAATAGTTCTGAATTTTATCGTAAATAATATTCCTTTCTCTTAATAATTATGAAATCCAGAGAACTTGATCTTCATGAGAACCAAATAAAGATATGTAACATTTTATTCCTACATTTTCACAGTATTTTTATGCACATTCTGGTTAAACTTCCAGAGTCATTGGATCATGTTTTGCTGGCCTAATTGCTAAAATGGTTGCAAGTCATTTGTGAGTAAAATTATTCCAAATGTCTTCCAATCGTTTTATGTCTCCAAGCTGCACCCATAAGGATATGAGTATTTATAGCTACTCTCTTGTTTAAATACATTATAAACCTAAATCCTTCAAAGTTAATGACAGTGACACCAAAGAAATGAGCAACAAACCTTATGTTTCATTATCTCCATTTCTTTCCTCTAACCTATGAATCAACATTTGTTTTGTACTGGGTATACATTCATTTTCTTCTTTTCATTCATCTGTTTCTTTTTAAAAAAAATTTTTTTTAATGTTTATTTTTGAGAAAGAGAGACACAGAGTGCAAGCAGGGGAGGGGCAGAGATAGAGGGAGACACAGAATCCCAAGCAGGCTTCGGAATCTGAGCTGTCAGCACAGAGCCAGACGCGGGGCTCGAACCCATGAACTGTGAGATCATGACATGAACCGAAGTTGGACGCTTAACTGACTAAGCCACTCAGGCACCCCTCACCTGTCTCTAACAATGGTCACACCTATTCATGCTCCAAGAATTTTCATGATGCAACATCTCCAAATACATCCTGATGAGAATGGATGTGCTGGGCTTTGGCAATGGGTCAAATGGAAGATCACAAATGTAAAAATGTGATGAATGAACAGTATTATATTTTGGAATAATGTTTCCCAGCAGGGAACATTTTTTTTTCCCTAATGGCTTTCCATTAAAACACACACACACACACACACACACACACACACACACACACACACTTCAAGAACTGGTCAGTTCTCTTCTTCACAAATATTTTTTCACTGAATAAAATGTACTCTTTTCCCTATTTCATTATCTGTTAGGTCATCTCTTGATAACAAGATGCTTAAGATTATAGGTACGATATGCTGACTGGAGATCCTACCCTCAATTCAATTACCACCATCCACTTATCCGCTTTTATTAACCAGGGCAGAGTGTGGATCACTAGAAGGTCAGCTACACTATGCTCTGCGAAAATCACCCTGTAACACTACACGATATAGGGCAAACAAGTTACTTCTTAAACTATATTTCAGCTTTTAAAACATGTCTCACTAATAGAGTCTGTATTTAGTGAGTCACTAAAACAAGCAGAAAAGTGAGGGGAAAAAAATCTTAGTAAACAGGTATACTGCATTATGAATGAAAGCAACAAATACTAATGGTCTGATTACATTTTCAGCTTTCTGGAAATTTTTGCATGTCACAAAATTACAAATTCCTTGACTTATTTGTTATCTTCAGTAACAAATAAATGATATTATATTTGCAAGTGAATACAAATGAGAGACTAAATGAGGATATTTAAAACCATGAATAATTCAAAAATAGTTTAAATTAGGTCTAGACATACACAAATCCCTGCCCACTTATATTTATTGAATGGCCCTTAGCACAATGGTCTCTTCTACCCCAGCATTCTTTACATGGGCATTACTACATGCCCAGAGTTTTTGTTCCTATGCTCTATTCTGGACCAATTTAACACTCCTCAGGCACAGCACAAATAGAATTCTATTATCCTTTCTCTGTTCTCAGCACCTCCTAAAATTCCACTGCCAAACTAGACATTATATGGGCAATGGGAGGATGCAGATGCTTAATATTCTATAACTTGAATAAACTAACTGTATTTAATCCAGAATTTTTTCATAAATGTTATTCAGACCCAGAAACCTTTAATTAGCATGCTTTCATTTGATAGTTCAGAAAACTGAAACTCATAAAGCTGTTAAGTGGTCACCAAAGCAGTGCCTCACATCAGCAATAGTTTAGAAATATTAAATAAATAGTACTTCCCTAAATATTAGTAAGGGCAGGTTAACAGAAGTATCCTGTTATAAGATCAATGAACGATCTATTTCCCTAAGGTGTTTGGAAACATGCAATTCTAGTTAATTCTATATGTAATTTTAAACGAATAACACTTGCAGCTAGAATGAAGTATGTGTCAAGTTGAGTTCTAAGTATTTTTTCATTTATTAATTTATTCAATCTTCATAACACCCCTAAGTGGTAAGTATTATTATCTCACACCTTCCACACAGGTGGATCTGAGGCACAGAGGGTTAGGTGACCCAAGTCACAAAGTCAGCTGGTAAGACAGTCTGCTTCAGAGTCTGTACTCTTAATCACTACGACATGGGGTATGTGGCATCAGTGGATGACTTTTATTCTTCCAGTCCACAGATGCAAACAAAACAAAACGAAACAAAACAAAACAAGATTACCCTAAGGATTAAACGCTGACAAAGGATTGCCACATGGCATCTCTGTTAAATATTAGCATGAATCACATCACTATCAGAAAAGTAATCTAAGAGCAAAAGGATACATGTAAGAACACACAGCTAAGGAAACTTAGGGAAATAGCTGCAAACAGATTACCAACAGAGAAATGACTGTGATTCCCCTCTTCAAGCAAAAGTATCAGGCGGACAGTAAGCCTAAGAGGCAGAAGAACAGGCATCACTGGCCTCTAAACAGCAGCTGGAGACAAAAACACTGACAGACATATGTCAATTCCTTCAGGTTCCTCTGTGCTCCCTGTCAATACGTATATGAAACACCATGTATGCATGGAAGGCTGTCCAGGCTTTTTGTCTGTCCCTGAGGAGGAACCCCATCAGGGGACTAGAAGATTATTACTTAAGATTAAATCTAGATTAATATCAAAGACAAAGAACAGGTAATTTGGATTCTGTATTTAATTTTGTTATCAGAGTTAAAGAAATACTATCAAAGCTAAGTATCAGAGGAAAAAATTATTCTAGAAAGTGAAATTCAGTGGATACTTGAAAACACTGCCAAACCAAAGAATGAGTCATTTATCATATTGATTGGCTTTGATGAAATATATATAAATCAAGCTCTAATTCTTTAACTTGGTGAGCTTCCTTTTCTATATCAGATACCAGATTATTCACTCTCCAGCTTGTTGTATGGTAGCTAGTAAATACAATAAGACATTCACGAAGTAGAAGGTGCACCGAGCTTCTACATGAGGTATCAAGATACTAGCATCCATCAGCTTTTAGGGAAAAGGATGCCTAATAAAAAAAAAAAAAAAAAAAAAAAAAACCTGCTACTTCCTTATTTTCTGGAAAGATGAAGGCATATTCCTTCAACCAATAAATAACCTTCTGGCATCTAAGAGAAGAAAGAGATTCCACTTCCCATAATTATCAAGATAGTAAAGAGGAATATACAGAAATTACTAAAATCATAGCTAACATGTGGGTTATTTGAAAACCACTTATTACAACATGAATGAATCCTTGCATTTAAAGGTTAGAAAACAGGAAACCAGATGAGGGAACACCCACAAAATATCTGTTGCTACTGATATGGATTCAAGCAAAAAGAAGCACGGTCAGGCACCTATAAGACCAGGTAACTTACAGTCTGCACTCTGCACATGCTCCCAGTCACAGCTGGGCTGTACCACAAGCAAGTCTTTTTTTTCTGACCCAGCTGTGGGTTAAGACATTACAGTACAGGAGATGCCCTACTTAGTTAGGTTAGGGTATTCTAGCTTTTTCAGAAATCCTTAGAAAGAAAACATTGTTTTTTACCTCCCAAATCTCTCCCGTCACCACACCCCTCTCCTTCCCAAGATCCACTGAACTCCTAGTGCTTACTTGGGATAATTTCTAGATTGAATGAAGGGTAGAATCTCAGAGTCTTGACTAGATGGAGGAAGTAGTAAGTCTCGAAATCGTTCTGTCAAAAGAAAAATAAACATCAAGTTGTGAAAAAAATCATTCAAGAAAATAATGTCAAAATGAAATTATTACCTATTCTTTTAATTTGTCAATTATTTTGACTGCACATCTTTTATTAGAAATGTACCCACCATTTTATGTAGTACTAAAATATGTCTATTTTACTTTAATGACTCTCTTTTTATGATTAAGATATTGCAACAACTGCAAATACAAATATAAAAAGTACTCATTAGTGTAGACTAGCAAAATCTTATAATTGAAAGATTAGAAGAGATATTTATGACCAATAAATATACCTAGAAAATACACAATCTCATTAGTAACCTGGGAAGTGGCAATCAAAACTACATATGGATAGAAAGCATTCACATCATGTGGCATTAGATTGACAGAAATTAATCTCACAAGATGAAGTGTTAGAGAGGATGTGGATCAACATAAGCTCATATATTTCTGGTGGGAATGCAAACTGGTACAATAGCTTTGGAAAACAATTTGGGATTATCTTTTAAATTTAACCTCTGCACAACCTAAATGCCTATATTGCCCTTCTGATGTATATACTTGAAGAAACATTCACATAATGTCTTAGGCAGCAAGTAAAAGAACATTCATAGCAGTACTATTCATTACAACATAAAGACAAACCACTCAATTGCCCATCAACAGAAGAATTGACAATTTGTAGCATAGACACACAATGGAATATTAATTGAAGTGAAACAGAATGAATTCAGTTACAAATAAAAGCATAGTAAAATAGTGAGTGGAAAAAATACTAGTAGATTACATACAGAAGAATATCATATATTGAGTTAAAAAAACAACCAATGTATTGCTTACATATGTTATATATGAAAAAAAAGCAGCCCAATAAAGAAAAGAATAATATACATAACCCAGGATAATGGTTATCTTTTAGAAGGGGTAAGAAGATGAAACAGAAAAGCAAAAGGTAGGTCATAATTGTTAATATTTCATATCTATGAACTACTGCATCATAAATGAATACATAAATGAATGCAGACCAGGGATAATCCAAAGATGACACTGGCCCATGAACCAAAATTTTGATTAATAAAATTCTGTGCTTATGAAGTTCATAATGAAGGAAGGAGGGAAGGGAAAAGAAGGGAGAAAAGAGGGAGAGAAGAAGGTAAGAGAGAGGAGATAGAGTAAGAAAATGGGAGCAAAAAAAAAAAAAAAAAGAGAGAAACGAGGAATGTAAGGAAGGATCTTCAGTTCTACTTTAGAAATAGTTGTACTGCACAGTTATCTGCCTTGCATAAAGTAGTCTATCACTCTGATACTAATCCCGTACTTCCAGAACTAGATACTCATTACCTCTAGTCTTTCCTATGGGAAGGCTTCCTTGATGCCTCCTCTTTTTTTTCTCTCCTCCTACAAAATCTGGAACAGATGGCCCTACTGTGTGTACTCTGAGTATACTCTGTGCTTACACTTACAGAATGTTTCATCCTACATTTCTAATGTTACGTGTAATTGTCTACACACCTCTCCTTCTCCCTCTAGAAGTATAGTGCCACCAGGATACAGAACATTATCTGATACAGATTAAAATGTTAGGTAAATATTAGTTGAAATGATATTTCCACTTTTATTGCATAAAGAAAACTTCAGTTAATCATAATGCCTTTTAGAAAAGCAAAACTGGTCATCTATCAATCATGAAAAGCAAGGGTACCAGACCTCCAGCCTTGAGAGGGTCACACCATCAGGCTGAGACAGAGTGCAAAGCTGAAACTCCAATCTGCAGTAAATCCATCTCTAACTGAAGGTGTGCAATTTCCACAAAATACTGAAAATCTGCAGTTGATGACAATCCCCACTTCCCAGTTACTGAAGAGCCAGATGTTAAACATTTGTGAACACAGTGTTTACAAAGTAGGCTGAGAAGCAGGATGTGGATTTTTCTTCATATTTATTGAAACACACTGAACCAGATATTTAATTCGCCTCTATTCTCCTGCTTGTGTTCACCACTCTGACATTCGTACAGTGCACCTGGGGAGGGACTGAGAAAAGAGTCCACAGAAACAAAAAAGCACAATTTATTTTTCTTCTTCAAGTACACTTCCTCTTTGAGTTCATATTTTCAAAAATCAAATTATATTATTGACTTATCTACTGCTATTTTTAATGAACAGAATTAATGTTTATTTCAATGAAATGACTAGTAAATTCTTCTGATATGACCATTGTCTTTCAGTGCACTTTCCAATTTATTGTAGCATTTCATTAAATGAATGATTTGTAGTGTTTCTCCTTTTCCCTTTCCCCCCTCCATTTATCCCTTTCCCAAAACAGATCTTGAAAAATAAAGCCAAAACCCAACAGCAAACATGAACTTTATACCTCAAGTAAAGAACTGTTCAACCAAACAGCTACATTGAATATGATATATCCTTGGGTGCTAAAAATATAAATAAAAGTTTTACTGAATGATTCTCAAACTGATTTAAACGCAAAGAAAAATCAGAATTCCTAATGTAAACAACCATAACATAAAATAGCTGGAGGTTTTCTCTCACACACACACACACACACACACACACACACACATACACACACACACAAAATTTGATTGTAAATCTGAAGACAATCTCTAGAGATAACATATTGATAGGATTTAAAACACACACACACACACACACACACACACACACACACACACACAGCAAAAGTAGCATGTAAGAGATTATTTACAAAGCCACCTGAACTATGAAATCTATAATGAATATTCCTATATTTGAAGCATCCTTTAATCTGAATATCATAAATGCAAACAATACCAAGCAAACATGAAGATCCTTCAAGTAGCTATCATGAATGTCAAAAAAAGTTCACATATACACAAATAGAAAATAGCAGCCTAAAACTACATCCTTTTAAAATGTTTATTTTTATCATTATATTCATAAATTTCAAAATATGACTAACTTTATCCCATAAATGTATGATTGTTCACTTTTTCTTTATGAGAATAAAAGTACACAATAAAAATTATCCTTAGAGGGGCACCTGGGTGGCTCAGTCGGTTGAGTGTCAGACTTCGGCTCAGGTCAGGATCTCATAGTTGGTGAGTTTGAGCCCCGCATTGGGGACTGTGCTGACAGCTCAGAGCCTGGAGCCTGTTTCAGATTCTGTGTCTCCCTCTCTCTGCCCCTTCCCCGCTCATGCTCTGTCTCTCTCTGTCTCTCAAAAATGAGTAAACATTAAAAAGAAATTATCCTTAGAAAAATCCAAGTACGTGAAAAATTATTTAGAATTCTTACATTAGTCCTTCTTTACTCTCCTAGATTTCTGCCTATCAACTAATTAATTAGCAACCCATTGTTTATCAGACGCTGGGAAAAAGACCAAAACAGACGGATATTTCCTTTGTTAAGAAGCAAAATTTTTAAAATAATACTTCATTCTCTTGCAGCAAATGTCACACCAGATGAGCTGCTTTCTCAGGAGGCCCAAAGTCTATTTCTTAAGAAAATGACAGTTATGCAAACACTGGATCTCAGTCCTTCTATGAAGCTCTTAGAATAATTTCATTAAAGCCAATGAAAAGAACAAGAGGATTTTCTGAAAAATGGTATTTTGATGAGTTGACTAATGATGAAATGATGTCTGAACATGATTTTCTACCAGTCGGGGATATACTTTAATTAACATAAGCTTTTGTAGACTTTCACCCACTCTTCCCTTCTCCCAATCAACAGAATGATCCTGAGGCTATCAGATCTGGAGGGCATACTACACATGATTACACTGATTTGGGCTCTCTGGACAATCAATTGTGAGACAATACACTTAATTATTTAAAATCAAAGATGAGAAAAATAAAATAATCTTTCCAATCCTAACTCAAACTTTTGTACATTTATTGTGACTCAATTCTTTATTTTCCCTTTTGTGAACAACAGCCACTTTGTAATCCTCCCCAAACATAAGATGTAACAAATACAATAAGAATTCCCATAACAACAGGGGCGCCTGGGTGGTTCAGTTGGTTGAGCATCTGACTTCAGCTCAGGTCATGATCTCACAGTCCGTGGGTTGGAGCCCCACATCAGGCTCTGTGCTGACAGCTCAGAGCCTGGAGCCTGCTTAGGATTCTGTGTCTCCCTCTCTCTCTGCCCCTCCCCTGCTCATGCTCTGTCTCTCTCTGTCTCAAAAATAAAAATAAATACATTAAAAAAAATTGAAAAAAAAAAGAATTCCCATAACAACAAAAGACCAAAATGCAAACTCCTGAGATAAGAAAATAAAATCTCCCTGTCACAATAAAAAAAAAAAAAGAAAAGAAAAAGAAAAAGAAAGAAAGAAAGAAATTAAAGGCACAAAAGAAAACGAAAACATGATGCCATCCTTCTGTAACGCAAAAGTCCTTTGCATCTAAAGATGTTATCATAGCCACCTAATTGGTATCTTCAATAAGAACCTAAGAAATAGCTGTTGTTTGCTGGAGGAACACTGTCAAAGTTTTACCATTTCCAAATCATGGTTTCTTTCCAGGTAATCCATTGTCCTTACCTTTGTTTCTCCATAGTCTCCACTATGGAAATGAGTATTTTAACTACTTCAAGTATTATGTTATCATGGGCAAGGAAAGAAACTCAAATAAAACATCTCTAAAGAGTGATAATGTTGCTCTAAAAAACCTGGTAAGAATTTACTGATATTTTTATTAATAGATATAAATTTTCTCCCTCTTCTTTTTCTTTTGAGAGAGAGAGAGAAAGAAAGATTATTAAGCAGGCTCCACATTTAGCATGGAGCCAACTCCTGGCCTGATCTCACAAACCTTGAGATCATGACCTGGGCCAAAATCAAGAGTCAGATGCTTAACCTATTAAACTACCCAGATGCCCCTGTCCTCTTTCTTTTAATGCTCATATTACACTTCATTTGCCAGTTTTAATTTTTTTTTCTTAAAGAAGAATTAAAATAAAATCCTTAAGGGATATTAAAGAGACTTGTTAAAGACTTAATCTTAGTTTTAAAAATAACTAGTATAACCTTTTGGGATGAGCACTGGGTGTTGTATGGAAACCAATTTGACAATAAATTTCATATTAAAAAAATAAAAATAAAAATAACTAGATAATGTAATGTAATATCAGAAACCATAAGATAAATGTTGCAAGGAAACAGACATCATCCCCATGCTCTTAGTATTCAAGCAAAATCCATAAATGATTACACCATAATATCACTATTATTTTACAAGGAAAACTGAAGATTATCTCATAATACAGGCAGTATTATCAATGAATATGCATTATACAGGGTAGACCAAAGAACAAATCTTCCTTTATAGTTTGCAGTACTTAGAAGCAACAAGTTATATTAGAAAAGATACCAGACTGGTTGTCAGAAAGTCTGAGTCCTCTATCTATTTCTGCCTCTATTCTTTTTTTTTTTTTTTAAATGTTTATTTATTTTTGAGACAGAGAGAGACAGAGTATGAACAGGGGAGGGTCAGAGAGAGAGGGAGACACAGATTCCAAAACAGGCTCCAGGCTCTGAGCCATCAGCACAGAGCCCGACTCGGGGCTTGAACTCACGGACCGTGAGATCATGACCTGAGCCGAAGTCGGACGCTTAACCGGCTGAGCCACCCAGGCACCCCTCTGCCTCTATTCTTAATCCCTTCTCTCAATACACAAATGAGTGAGACGAGTTCAGTGATTTTCAAACCACTTTTCAACTTCAGGTCCCTTAAAGAACATATGCTTCCGGAAGGGAATCTTACAGGGAGACATGAAGGGAATCTTACAGGGAGCTGTCTTGATTTACCTAGGACGGTTCTGGTTATACTTGCTAGCATTCTGCTCAATTTAGTATTCATCTCAGAATCTTATTTTTAAATTAAATGTTACTAATAAAATATGCTAGGGATGCTGTGGTTGATACAGAGAAGCAACCCCCTCCCCCACATTCTGCTTCAGTGAAGTATCTGTCATCTGGTATTTGCTCCGGGGCTTCCCACCAGTTAGGCTAAGGTTTCGTAGAGTCTGCATGGTGGTTCAAGTTCTTCCTCAACCCAATCCCACATCCTTCCTTTTCCCTTCAGGGGTGCTGATCCCTAATAAACATTTTACATTCATAAATTACTTCTCAGACTCAGTTTCTGGTGAACCCAACCTGCAGCAGATGGCCTTGTTAGACCCCACTTTGTGCGTAGAGCTTCTGCTATGTTTTCGGCTACCACTGGGTAAGATGCATGTGCATGTAGTTAGGTCAGAACAAATCAATTTCTTTCCAGCCCTTTCTAGAAGTAACCTAATTAACACCTTCATTACAAGTACAGATGCCCAATGTTAAAATGAAGTGCTCTCAGACACACATTCCTTGGGACAAATAACACCATTTAGTTGGGATGATAGTGGAAGAAGTAAGTACCCTGGCAGGCCATGTGGTATACTAGCCTGTTGCACCAGACCCTGTGCTGTAGTCCGTGAGATACACACAGCCGTCAAGGTTTCAGGTGATGGTGTCGGTGGGAAATGCAGAAAGCTATAATTTAGGCTGATATGAAAATTATACAGGAACTAGAGTTAAATACTCCACCCTAAATTGTACTGAACAGCCTGAAAGCTCTTATTTTGTCCTTTATTATGAAGTATAGGAAATCATTTCAACAGTACTAAGCTAAAAAACATAATGATTAATAAAAAATTAATCACTAAATTTACTGTACTTTTTCAGAAGAGTTGAACGTGTAACTTGAGCAAAATGTTTGTCAATATCTGCCACCCACCCAGGAGGCCATGACGATTTCATTGAACACATGAAAACAATCAAATCTGTTGACAGTGAATCAGCACCTACTTTACAAGTTACTCATTATTTTATGAAAACTATGCACAAGGATGATAATTTAACACATAAATATGTAGAAGGTCTAGTAGGTGATCAATGTTATGGGGAAAAAATAGCTTTACAGTAACTGGGATCTATTCAGGTGGCCTGGTCTCTGTGCATAATGGTGAATATAGATTGACAATTCATCAAAAGATATTGCTCAAAAACAAATCATTGATACATGGTAAGATGGGGAGGAGTGAGGAAAGAATATCTTCTAAGTGTCCACAAACCTCTTACACCTTCCTTTACACTCCTTCCATGGGTTGTGTAACTTAACATTCTCTATTACAAGGCAGCTTTTATATCCCAGGGGTCTCTAGCTCATATGCTCATAGGGAAAAATAGGTATTTATTTCAATTCCCTTTTTCTTTCCTATTTTTCCTCTCTCATATTCAATTTTCTGTTCTTTCTCTTTTTTTAATGAAAACAAGTCATTTCAATGAAAATTCCTCTTTCTCACTTCTCTATTTTCTACCCACCCCCTTTGACTGTATCATAAAAATGCAATAATAGTTCCAAAGGACATTCTTCTCTTTAGAAAGGGAATTGCAGGTAAGAAAATAAGCTGGCAAAGACCATGTTATGGTTAGTGAGGCCTTTAAACACATATCTTTAACAATATTTATACAAACACAAAAGAATGGGGTCTAACTATTGGACTTCAAGAAGAAAACAATGGCATGGATGATGAAGTAAACTTAAGACAGACACACGATAAAACATGGGAAATGTTCCTTTCCACCTAAAAGCACAAAACATCATGAGTAAAAAAATATAATATAAAAGAGGGAGGGAAGGAGATTATATAGCAAGGGTGTCTGACAGTGGATCAGTATGTTTATAGCAATCATGCATTCTGAAATTGGGGTGGAGTCAGGGACCACTGGGCCTATGGCGATACACACTGAAGTCAAAATTCCATTAAGTTCCCAACAGCCCTCTTAGTGGTCTGCTACAGTAATGTTTTAGTTCCTCAGGATATAGTGTCACCGTAGAGTCAATGTTTAGTTCCCCAAAGGTTGAATGCTCCCCTTTCACCCAGGCACTCACCCTGCCAAATCATAAGATCATTGTACAGTTTAATTTTGACAATTAAAAGGTCTTTTCTCAAAGGGACCTAACTATCCCTTTATTAAAGGGGTTCAAAATCTATGAACTGGCTCAAGTCTGGAAAGTGGAAGGACTGTACTTTGTAGAGAGATGATTCAGGTTATGCCTTTTTTTGCCATAGGTTGCCCATCTATTTGAGTTCTAAGGATGCCATGGTCAGTTAGTCAATACCAAATATCTTACAAATCAATCGAATCAGAACATTGTTTCAGCCATCTTGAGTTTATAAGTTAAGTGTGGTCTTTTAGCCCCCGCCTCTCAGGGACCACATCATCTCCCCACTTCAATAATGGCCTCTCTCACTTATCACTCTTAGCCTAACAAAGAGTCACCATGGGAGTTTTTCAGGGTTCTAGAGTGCCTATCACCAATGAATTTCCCAAAGCCACAGTGAAAAATATCCTTTATGGGACTTAAGGAGTTGATAAGCCATCATACATAATAAATCTTCTCCAGCAGTGCAATTTCCCCAAGGTGCTGGATAACTTCATCTACAATATATGTAAGAAGTCTGTAAACATATACACCAAGAATGAATATATTTAAGGATATGAGATGAAAGAAAAAAAGGCATTAACTTTTATTTTACCTATACCCTGTTTGTATTCTCCATACATACCTAAGTATGTACATACCTAAGAGTAGTATTTTTTAAAAGATAGATGTGTATACCATGATTGTACATACACATGAACATGTCTTCAAGAGTACTTGTCATTCACATTTCCTACATTTTAGTTGTTTTAACACTGTCCACTCCTCTATCTTCTAAGGAAGTCATAAAACCAATGAAGAAACACAACGTGCATGCACACACACATACACACACACACACACACACCGGCTGCTTAAAAGAGAAGGTACAAATTTATTTTTCCATAATATTTAGGAAGTACTGTTTAAATATATAAACAACATATGAATATTTAAAAATTACTTTTTCAGCAAATATTTATTGATCAGGCTTAAGGTCTAGTAATGAGCACATATGTCATCAAAAGATATGTATCCTGCAAATAAATAAGTGCTAAATGTATACTCCAAGGGTCCATAAAAACAGATCAACCAACATTGCCTGGATCCGCTGGTAATATGAAGCAAAAGAATCAGGAAGGTTTTATTTAAAAAGTGAAACAAAGACCAAAGAAGAAGTTCTTCTGACCCATGGTGCTAGATGAAGTAAATAATTCTGCTGATATTTTTGTGGTCTACTATATATCAATAATTTGTAATGGAAGAAAACTTAAAATTGGGAGTGAAACTAATATTTTGAGCAGGAGGAACTTTTATCAATTAAATCATATGTTATTCATTTATTCACCCACTCAACAAACTTTTATTAAGTACCTATTATTGGTCACACATGATGAATACAAAAGATTCTTATTCTCAAGGGCAGCTCTGTTTATCACAGGGAAATGCCAGGACAACAAAAGAATTGCAATTCCATTAGAGCTACTTGAAAAAGGATTTAAAATGTAATTACAAAATTACTTAAAAAGGGAAAGAAGAGCTGTTCTCCTAGGGATTTAAAGAAATTAATGGTTTGTAAAAATTTGATGTTTTATTTTTCTCAAAAAAAAGAAATATGCACAGTAATCTTAGAAAAAACAAATTACTTCAAAAAATAGGAACAAAAGGGCATACTTAGAGTGGTACATTCAAACCAACTAGAAACATATAGAGTCTAAGTTTTCCTTTTCTGAAAAGTTTAAATCAAGTGAATGTTCTTTATTACCATGGTAACAGTATTGAATAAAAATAGTTGCTATTTAAAATACTGCTTTCAAAGCAACATCAAAGGCATTCAAATTAATACTATTTTAGGTAAATCAGGAAATCTAGTTGCAGAGCAAAAGTATTTTGATATTAGAGATACAGAAAAATCTGTTGGTAGAATTAAAATGGAAATGGACTGCAATTCTAGAAGAAAAAAGCAATCAGCTAAACCCTCTGGTTATTTTAACTACCTTCTCCACAAATATGAAGGCCAATGTCAAAGGAATATAAAAAAGCAAAATCTTGGGGTGTCTTGATGGCTCAGTCAGTTAAGCGTCTGACTCTTGCTTTTGGCTCAAGTCATGATCTCACAGTTCGTGAGTTCGAGGCCCACATTGGGCTCTGTGCTGGCAGAGAGGAACCTGCTTGAAGTTCTCTTTCTCTTTCTCTCTCTCCCCCTCCCCACCTTCTTTTAAACATTAAAAAAAAAAAATCATGCTTGTCTTGTACAAGGGAAAAAAATTAAAACAAAAAAACAAGCTCACATTAGTAAGTCAGAAGATGAAGACATATAGCACAATGCATATACAACTAGAGCAAATAAGTGAACAAGAACCTTAATAAATGGCAGAAAAAAGAGAAGCATAAAAATCCTGTACTTGACATATATCCTTCCACAAGAGTCCCTTGAGCTTTTCTCAACTATACCAACATTAATCTTTTTTATTATTCCTACTTTATGTGGAATTAAATTACCCACATTCTAGAGCTTATTTCTCTGAAAAGAATTATACAGCTTTATACAAGCAATGAGCTGAGAAATGAGACAGCTCCCTCAATGCAGCTTGTTGTAGACGAGGAAGCTAAAAACCAGACAGGCGGACTGACCAACCCAAGGTCACATGGCTAGTGAGAGGCAAAGAGATTAAACAACAAAGCAAACTTCTCAAAATTCAGTCCAGTGTTCCTTCCGCTGCCTTACTGTTCCTTTCCCTCATTCTTGGGAGAGAAAATGCTGGTGTATTCCCTTTTCTCTCCTCCTCCCTTTCTTGCTTTCTTCTTAAGAGTTACAAAATGAAGGAAAAAGGCAGCAGTGTCATATACAGTCTGTATATACGTAGACAAGTGGTACTTTTAACATCATAAGGTCTGAAGGTAGTCAGTGCACTATTATATGAAGGTAATTTATTTAGTGGATCCTTTTATTTCCAGAGGAAACATAGTGATAAAAGTATGTTTCTTTAAAACTCATTATTCTGGGTCCTACTTGTTAAACATACTTGTTAAAAAAAAAATTCAAAAGCAGCTTTTGAAAGAACTGCAAACAGACTTCTTGGCCTCTTAATACATCAGTGAATCAATGTCTATAACTAGCCTTCTTAAAAAACATAAATTCCCTTCCGTTGCCACAGAGGCTAAACTACAATAAAAATTGACAAGGGGAAAATAAAAGAACAGAGGTTCAGGGGAAAGCAAGTAAGAGAGGCATTTTTGGATAAACACATTATTGCTACTAAGCTTTCCACAATCCACTTCTTAAGGAAAATGTTATATTTTCATTTGTCACAGCAAATGCACTTTTGTAACAATGTTGGCATTCAACAAAAGAAACACCTCAAAGTGATCAAGACTCAGCTTGATACTAATTCAGTCCCTGCTTTCTGCACAAACTCTGAATACCCACTGGGTACATATTCTATAAGGAACAGGCAATTTTATCCAAGATCCAAAGAAACTGGAGGTTTTCTTTTATGTTTTTATGAAGTTCTAACCTAAAACCCTGGGCTAACAAAATTAATGGCATGCAATATGTGGTCTTTTCAAGCTTATAAAAACCAACTACACAGTGAGGGTCTTCTCTTTTCTTAAATACAGGAGCTCCTGGCCAAAGAACAAGCCTATAAAATGGATTAGGGAAGAGCAACAAGCAAATACACGAATCTGCTTCCTTTGTTAGGTTGTTTCATTGGACAAACTTCTGGTTTTCTTTTTACATATGCATTCCCAATGTATTTTGCATCCTTAACAGCAACAAATATTATCAATAAAAAAACTGTTAACTGATAGAATAACTATAATACTGTATTTTACCTAATAAACATTTATCTGAATACTATTACTATATTCTATGTTCACATAATTTATCCCTTTTTGAGATTCTTATTAAATTGAAGGGGCTCTTTTATTTTTTTTAACGTTTATTTATTTTTGAGAAAGAGAGAGAATGCAAGCAGAGGAGGGCAGAGAGAAAGGGAGACACAGAATCGGGAGCAGGCTCCAGGCTCAGAGCTGTCAGCACAGAGCTCAATGTGGGGCTCAAGCGCACAAACCATGAGATCATGACCTGGGCTAAAGTCGGAAGCCTAACTGACTGAGCCACCCAGGCACTCCAGGGCTCTTCTTATTTTTAATGTTTATTTGTTTTTGAAAGAGAGAGAGAGAGACAGAGTGTGAGCAGGTCCAGGCTCTCAGCTGTCAGCACAGAGCCTGATGTGGGGCTCAAACTCACGAGCTGTGAGATCATGACCTGAGCCGAAGTTGGACACTCAACCTACTGAGCCACCCAGGTGCCCCAGGGAATCTATATATATTGATCAATACATACGTATGATATATGTTTATACCATATATATGTATTGATGCTCTTTATATATTTATAGATAGATAAAATTTCTGTTCAATTCTATTTTCTGTTTTGATGGAATTTTTATATTTTTACATAGTGTAACCTACTTAGTTTGCTCTGTGTATTCTTCTAGATAGAAAGTCCTTTTATATCCAAAGGTTGCTGATTATTAATTTCTATTTTCTTCTGATTCCTTTACAGATTAACTTTTTTATGTTACAATATTTAATATATTTGGAATTAATTTTGGGTCATCTAAAGTAAAGACTTAATTTTTTTAAATAGTTAAGTGATAATTGTTTTAGCTATTTACAAACTGATACTTCATATTGATTTATGGACCTTCCTTTATCTATGATACATACTTTCACATAGTTAAGGGCCTGTTTCTAGGATATCTTTTCTCTTTTGTTAAAAGATTTCTTGTCATTTTTGTTCTAGTAACATAGAGATTAAACTAGGTCAACATTATAGGAGGAAGTGTGGTAAATTAGCACAAGCTTTAGCATACAATGAGCCTGAGTTCAAATCTCAACTGATCCACTTAATAGCTTCATGTTTCTAAGTACATCTTTTTAGCCTTATAAATTCTTAGCTTGTTTGTAAAGTTTATTTCACTTTATAGCATGTTTTAATAGGGCCAGTGTTACTTTGTTACTCAAAATGTTCTAGATTTTTAAATTTATTTTTAATTATTTTCTTCTGATTTTTCAAATAAGCACTAATACTGTTTTTGACTTTGAATTTTGATTTATTTACTCATTTTTATTTTAGAAAGAGAGAGAGTGTGTGCGGGGGAGGGGGGGGAGAGAGAGAGAGAGAGAGAGAGAGAGAGAATGAATGAATGAATGAATCTGACGTGGAGCCAGACTTGGGAGCTCAATCATGGGAAGGTGACCTGTGCCAAAATCAAGAGTGGAATGCACAATGGACTGAGCCACCCAGGTGCCCCTGAATTTTTATTTTAACTGAAATTATATTAAGCCTGTAATTTACCTTGGGGAGAATTAACAGTTTTAAATATTCAGACTTTATAGCTAGAAACAGCATGTCCCTCTGAACTAGTCTATCCTTAAAAAAAAAAAAAAATCCTTCATTTTCTTGATATTGCTTGTTTCTCAATTCTCATTGAAGTTATATCAGTGTTTTTTTTCCCTCTGTGCATTCTTTTTAGTATGGTAAAAATAATAAATACAAAATTAATGTCTTTGATAGGCTTAGGGAATTTTTTTGTTAGAGCCTGCTTACAAAGGCTAACTTCTCCAGCTAATTACATAAGCAAACAAATATAATATGTAATCAATACAACTAAAAACCTCTTTTGGAGGGATGTGTGGGTGGCTCAGTAGGTTATGTGTCCAACTCTTGATTTTGGCTCAGGTCATGATCTCACAGTTTATAAGTTTGAGCCCCATGTTGGGCTCTGTGCTGACAGAGTGGAGCCTGTTTGGGATTCTCTCTGTCACCCTCTCTCTCTGCTTCTCCCCTGTTCATTCTCTCTCTCTCTCTCTCTCTCTCTCTCTCTCTCAAAATAAATAAACATTAAAAAAAATTAACCCCTTTTTGAAAGTTAATGTGGAAAATGTTGCCTTTTGTTCCCACTCTGTAGAAAAAGCAAGAATAAGAAGACTTATTCATGTAAATAAAGAAAAAGAGAAGAAAAGAGAAAAGCAAAGCAGAGCAAAGCAAAGCAAAGCAAAGCAAAGCAAAGAAAAGAAAAGAAAAGAAAAGAAAAAAAAAGAAAAAATCCCCATTCTATTGGTTTGGATCTTGGCTCTGATTTTTTCTTCTATGCTCACTGCCAGCCTTGAAAGTCTGCATGGTTGAGTACACTATCTCAACCAGATCAGACACGATATTCAAACTGCCATTGAACAGTCCACCATTCCAGCATCAACAAAAGATTTTTCACTATTACTGTGAAAGTAGAAAGTCAGAGAACTATGTCATAAATGAGAAGGAGTTGGGAGACAAAAGGATGACAAATCACGTGACTATTCCTTAAAGGACAGTCTCACTCTTAAAACACATTTTATTTGTTCTAATTAGAGGCATAGCTTTCTACTAGGTATTGTCACTAAAAATGCTGAAATATGCAAAGTTTTTTACACAGATCTTCTCTTCTTTCCCTTCTTCCCTAATTATGTTGATAGCTGCACCCCAAGACATTTTACTAGTTTCTCAGTACAATGCCAACAAAAAATAAGATCACCTCCTATTTTTAAGCTCTTCATCATACTACATACAGCAGACAGTTTTAACTCTACTGTCTATTTAGTTTGGCACATTTGGGGGCGTTCTCTAGCATTTCATGTCCATTATTTGTCACTTCCAAATTTTCTAAAAATCTTACTTCACGCAAGGATTTAATTTTACCATTCTATTTACATCTGTTAATGACAGCTCACCTTCCTCCTTTGTTAGACTTGAAAAATCGTAAGAGCAGTAGCATTTTCACCAGACACTATTCCCCATATTCCCTAACTCAGTTTCCTTTGAATGCACAGAAGATAAGCACCTTCCTTTGGTATTGACATACTTAAAGTCTTTGGTGTGTTCATCTGGAAGACATTTAAGAACCTTATCTGGATTGTTACAATCCATCAAGTTACAATTTCGCCTTAAAAATTATAGTATGTGTAGAGAACAGGAACTACATCCATCCAGAATCCTTTACAAAGTGCTTTGCAAGTGCATCAAACAAACGAATACTTAAAAATGTTCCTCATGATAATGATAATGGCACAAAACTCTTGACTTTCTGGCTTCTTGTAAATTAGCTAATCCAGTAACACTAGACTAACTTGGCAAAATGACATACATGTTCTTGGCTGCCCAGTACATTACTGTCATATTTTTAACATTCTTAAGAAATTATATTATCAAGAAAACTCCTCACTATTCTTATTTTCTTTCATATTATAGTATAAAATCAAGCAGAAAATAGTACATAACAGAAAGTCCAAACTTCTCTTAGAGACAAAACAGTTCATACTAAAAACATAATAATTCATGCAAACAAACCACTTTGTGATAACAACTCTATTTCCAGGTCCAGAAATTGTAGAATTTGCTTATATTTGGGAATTAAAAGTCACAATTTTTATTGGCTAGAAAACAAAAATTTTGCATTTTACTTTGTCTTTGAGGTTGTAAAATGACTGCAGTAGAATAAAACTTAATGAGTAGTGAACTCCAGTCATTTACTGAGCGGTCTCAACATATTCTGTGGCATTATAAGTGAGCTGTCATCTACTAAAGAATGACAGCACAGATTTCATGTGCATAAACTGAGAAACCAAAGGGAAAATAATTTATACTCTCTTCTGAGAGCAGATGGGCATTTAAATTATAATATAAATTACTCATTTCCCTGATAGAAAATTTCCCTTGATTTCTGAGGCTATGGAATGTGAAATTTAACCCCACTTTATATTTATTGAATTATTTATCATATTATAATAGCAAATGCATTATATCAAATGCCATCAAATTAACTAATTGTCCTCAATGATTTCCATATAGACTCACATCAGACCAGAATTAGTGTTCCCTTATACATGTAATATATACATTAAGACATAATATGTTAATCCTCATCCTGACCCAGACTCACCTAGATAAATACACAAGGAATTGCATATGTATTTGCTACTTATCTCCTACGAATCACAGGCCAGACCACACTATAAATTCAGTCACTCTCAGAGATCTGGGAGAATTTAGAAATAGGAAGAATTTAGAAATAAGCCTATTTGCTATATGCTTCTTTTTGCACACTAATTTTCTCAATTTACTGGTCTCTAATATACTCAGTAATTCACAGCAATTTATACCATCCCCAAACTTCTCCCCTGCATTTTCCCAATAAGTTTTATAAAGTTGGCAGTAATCCCATAGTTGTTGTTCTCCCATAGGTATTGTTTGGCCCTGTTAAATTGGACACCATAGATCATTCCCTCAATAGAACTTTTTATCTCCTCAGCTTCCTAGACAATATTACAAATCTTCAATTTGGTGTCTTTGCTTCTAACCTGGTCTTTCTTCTTTTCAAGCTGTATAATACCAGCAAGATGATCCATATAAAGTGCAAATTTTACTTTAGTTCCTATTTAAAGCCCTTCAAATTTTCACCAACATCTTTAGGGGAAAAAAGACCAAACTTCTCAGCAGTTCCTACAAGCTCCTCCATGACATGGCTTTTGCATACCATCCCAGCTTGGCCTCGCAAACCCATGACATTTTCCTCACATTTCATGATAGTTCACACCTCTGAGCCATTATTCAAGCTATCTCCTTCCCTGGAATAATCTCCTACCCTGGACAAATCCTGTTTACCCTGACACTGCTTGGCCCAGAAAGCCTCCTAAATTCCCCTCCCAGAAGCATCTGTACCCTCCATTTTGGGGGAGTACAGCATTATACTTTGTTTATGTATTTGACTCCTGTCCCTAATAGGTTGGGGGGTGTTTATAAAGCAGGGGATATGCCTGCCTGCCTTCTTGCTTGCTTTCCTCCTTCCTCCCTCTCTTCATTCCTTTTCTTAACAAATAATTACATGTACCACGAACAACCATTTTAATAGGCCTTTGAATATAATGGTAAACATAAAAAAAATACAGCCCCCTACCCTAAAAAGGTTTAGTCTATTGGAGGAAACTCACTACACCAATGATAACACTTTGACTATATAGTTATCAACAGAGATAACTGCTCTTAAAGAAAGAAATATAGCATGGGGCACCTGGGTGGCTCAGTCAGTTAAGCATCTGACTTCCGCTCAGGTCATGATCTTGCGGTACCTTAGTTCAAGCCCCACGTCGGGCTCTGGGCTGACAGCTCAGAGCCTGGAGCCTGCTTTGGATTCTGTCTCTGCCCCTTCCCCACTCATGCTCTGTTTCACTGTCTCTCAAAAATAAATAAATGTTAAAAAAAAAATTTTAAGAAGGAAAGAAATATAGCAGCCTATAACAAACACCTAAAATTGAGGTGTCTAGAATGCTTCTCAGAAGAAGACTCTTGAGCTGTGGTCTAAAGATCCCAGGTACATGTATGGGTAGGGGTGAGCAGGATGCTGAAGAGTACTGTAAACATATGGATCAGGACAGACATGGGGTGGGAGGAAACAAGCAAAATAAAAGGAACCAAAAGGCCAGTGCTTCTATAGTGTAAAGAAGAAGAAACAAATTGAATCAAGATGAGAGGTAGGTCAGGGCCAGAGCAGGGAGCCCTTCTAGGCCACTATGAGGATTTTTTTATCTTTATCCTAGGAACAATGGGAAGCTATTAAAGTGATTGAAGAGAAGTGATTTAATGTGATTCAGGCTTTGAAGTTTCTTTGGCTGCACTGCAGAGAATGAATTGGAGGTGACAGTTGTAGCGAATTCAATCAGAAGCGGACCAACACTGGTAAAATCCAACACCACCATCTCCCTACCTGCTCAGTAGCTAATCTGAAGACCAGCTATCCTGGGGAAAAAACTCACAATTATTCTAAGTTGTCTCACTTAAATTTTGGACCACATATCTTAGTAGGCCTATTGGCATATCTCAGAAGGGCTACCATGCTTCATTCATCAATTTACTTCCTCCTCCTCAAAATTCAACATATCTTCCCACATCCTCAGTCTCAGTGATAAGCTTACTATTTTTTCACCAAGGAAACAGAAGAAACCAGAAGAGAAATCCCACACTTCCCAATCCAAGCCTACCAATCCATTGGTAGCCATGGTCTGGAACCATCTTCTCTGTCTTCCAATCTGTTATGAAGCATGAACTGCCTAGATGCCTTATCTACGGTCAATTCCTCCACTTGCACATTGAAATCCAATTTCTGTGAAATGCATTAAAAGGCCCTTGTGGACTCTGCTCTTTCCCTCTACTTCATTCTCATTACTCATTGTTCCCCGAAGTATGTAAACATATTACAATAGTTCACATTAAATATGTGTGTGTGTGTGTGTGTGTGTGTGTGTGTGTGTGTGTGTACCTGTATTTATGTTGTATGTGCTCTCACATCTGCCTTGTCTCTATATCCTCCTTCCTTCAGCTACTGACTTATTTCTTTATTTCATTTATATCAAAACTCCTTAGAATTTGTCCAGTAGTGTTTTGGCAAATACTTAACAGGCAAGTCTTTAAAAACATTTCTTAAATCCTTATTTTATGATGTCTGTCAATTTCTGTGGAATAAATACACTGTGGATGATTTTAAAGCTGTCAAACATGACCTCACCTAACAAAGTTGGAAGAGAAGCATTCAATGACCCAATGAACTCATAGGAGCTGCCCCCAACATATCTCTGGATTTGTCTATATGGACCATCTCTACTTCTCTTGCTATCTCTTGAGCCTACTTCAGACAGACTTCTGTTCCCAATACTTCATTAAAAACACAGCTCCCAGTGTCTTTATTCAGTCCTCACTCTACTCCACTTCTCAGTAGCATTTGTTTCAATTGATCAATGCTTTTTTCTTTCTTTCTTTTTTTTTTTTTTTTTTAAATATTGGCCTATTCTGTCCAGGATTCAAACTCTCCCTCTTTCCTCAGTGGCCATTCCTTCTTTGTCACTTTTGCTGGACTCTACATGTTAAAAGTCTCAGGGCTCTGTTATAGTTCTTCTCTATTTATACACGTTTCCTTGTTTTTAAGTTATTTATTTTGAGAGGGAGTGAGAGAGAGCACACAAGCAGGGGAGGGGCAGTGAGAGAGGGAGAGAGAATCCCAAGTAGGCTCCATGCTGTTGGTACAGAGCCTGATGCAAGGTTTGATCTCACAAACCATAAAGTCAAGACCTGAGCTGAAATCAAGTGTTGGATGGTTAACCAATGGAGCCACCCAGGCTCCCCTCCACACACCTTAAAGTAGTTACTCTTGACAGGACAGTGCCACCTCGTAGGAGTAGTTTTGAGAATTTGGGGAGGTAATTTGGAACTCACAATGATGATCAGTGGTTACTAAAATTTAGAGGGTAGGGATCAGAGACATTAGACATCAGGAATTGTCTCACTTCCTGCATGCTTTTCATGACTTGCTAGACATTCACGTAAATGAAAAACTAATTTATAATGATAAAAAATGCAAAGGTTTTGTATTTTTGTATTTTTGGCACCTAAATATGTGCCAAAACTCCCAACACTGCAACCACCCTGTACACTGAAGTAATATTGTAAATTATTGTGACTAGAATTTAACCAAAAGAAGTTCACTATTTTGTAAAATCACACCATAAAGAAAACAGTGCTCATAGTATTTCAGTTGTATTGGGATTCTATATTTAGAAGTGTCTTATTCATGATCATTTTATATGTGGTTTAAGTCACCTATTTCATTATGACTTCTAATACAGTCATGCTTGAAAATTTAAATATGAAATGTAAATCATTTACTATAAATGACTTTATCTTAATAGCTCCTTTATACTAAGGTTAGGACATTATATTGGTTTTTATAAGTTATTTGTGTACATAATATCTGTAATTGCATTTTAAGAATGTAAAGCAGGCATATAAAATGTACATAAATTCTATAAAAGATATATTAATGTAATGGTATACAGTGCAAATACATACAATGTCGATATATAATACATACAATGTAAAATTCAACGTTACTTTTTGAAAGTCTAAGAGGCATCTCAAATTTAAAATGTACAAAACTGAATTTGAATGTCCACTCTTGTGCCTCCGATATGCTGCAATGTTCTTTATCTCAATACACAGAAGCACTGTCCACTTACCTATTGATACTAAATACCTTAAATTGTCTTTGATTCCTAACTCTTGTTACATCCCACCTCCAGTCCCTCAACAACAGCTGTGAGATACCCTCAGAATCCACCCACTCTTCGTGACCCAGTCACCATCACCCTACGCATACCAGCACCTTCTCTTGTCTAGACAGCAAGAGCTTCTCTCTTAACTCATCTTCTAATTCCCACTCTTGTCTACCCCTATCATATTCTCTATGCAGCAGCCACAGTTACCATTTTAAAATGTGAGTCAGACCCAAATCAAAATCCTCCAATGATTTTCTATAACATTTATAATAAAATTGAAGTTTATAAGAGCCTACCATATCCAGTCCATGGGTATTCTCTGATTTTATTTCCTACAACATTCCAGTTTTAACTGGTCCTTGAACACAAACATTGGACTGCCTCAGGGTTTTACATGTCCTCTTATCTTCCCCACTATTACTTCTCCAGATTCAGAGTTCTGTTCAAAAAGGCTTCGCTGACCTCCAAATCCAACCAAAACCAGGAATGATTTAAGTGAACTCTTCACGATTTAAGTGAAAGGAATTTAATGCAGGGAACTAATGACTTAGGCGAAGGAAGTACTGAAGCTAAATCAAAAACAATGGAGAAATCCAGAAAGTAGAAAGAAGCTACTACCATCCATGAAGGCTAATGGGACCCTAAGCTACCAGAACCTGTAAACCAGCACCATATGGCAGAAGATAAAACCACTACTGAATCATCTCTAAAATGATGATACATTCCCCACCCCAATAAAAAGTTTGACCTGTTTTCTGCAATGCTCTGAAGCCCCACTTTTTCTTCCTTCTCCCTAAACTCAATCATTTAAAATAAATAAATAAATAACCTTAGCCTGACAACCACTAGGTAGTATGTATTAAAACTAAATGGATGATGATTCAGATTTAGATTTCAAAACCATACCTTTTTTTTCAATCACATAAAAATGCACTGGATGTTATATGTAAGTGATGAATCACTGGGTTCTACTCCTGAAACCAATACTACACTGTATGTTAACTAACTTGAATTTAAATAAATAAATTTAAAAAACTACAAGGTTTCCTATAGTCTATAGTGTCCAATCCCCTGCTCACTTCTCTGATCTATTTTCTATTACGCACCCCTTCACTGTCTCTATTCCAGACCCACTGGCCTCCTTGCTGTTCCTTGAATATCCAAACTTATTACTGCCTCAGGGACTTTGTACTTTCTCTTTGCGTACTCTAAATACACTTCTTCCTGAAATCCACTTGACTTATTCCCTCATCTCCTTGCATGTAACTAAACACCCCATCTAAAACAGCACTCCTACCCTTCATCATTCTTACTCTCTTACCTTTATTTTTCTTCATAGCATTATCACTATCTAACATATTATACATTGATTTGGTTTTTTGTGTACTGGAGATCTCTACTGACTAGAATATAGTCCTTATAAGTGCAGATACCTTATCTGTGTTGGTCAATTCTGTATCTCCGGACACAGTGCAGTGTCTGGTATCCAGTAGGTGTTTATATTTCATTATTAGCCAAAGTAACAAATAGTCTAAATGTTATTTTCCACAAATGACTAACCACTGTAATTTGCTAGTCATATCAACAACAAAAAGAGTATTTCTAGTCACTCCTTTGTAGGTACAGCAATTGAGAATTCATACTTATTTTGGGCTTGAACTAAAGTTTACACTGTGTGAATATGCACTATGTAGCATGGTGCACTATGTAGCACCATGCTATTTCATAAGTGCAAGTATGATCTGTGCTGTTCAAAAAGGTCAGTTTACTCAAACTTATTTGGAATCTAGTTTTTTGGGGGCATGTTCTCTAAAATAGTATTGGTATTCAATAGGAGTATTTTTAATTTTTTGCTTTTCTTACAGCAATTAAAAGCCATTCACAGATACATATAGTGTAAGATGGATACCACAGTTGTTCAAAATCCATTCTTTTAATACAATAAAAACATTATTATAATTCATACAGTCATAATCTGATTTATAAAGAACTCCCCAAATGAAAAAAAAAATACTTTTAATACATCACACATATTGTTTTAATCTTTTCATAAACAATCAGCTAGATGAAGTATAAAACATATCTAGAGAGAATTATCACCTCTTTCTCTGGCCTAATCTTTAACTAAAACCGTAAGGTTACTTGTTCTGTATCAATGTATTCAAGGCAAATTCATGATGTCACATGGCCTTGTTTTCCTACTTTTAGTCTTCAAAGTCAACCATATCTTCTGACTGTAGCAAGATTTTTCAATAGACAATATGGAAATGAATACCCAAGATTCAAGGAAAATCTGTTCTGTGATACATACAATAAGCCCTCTGTTGCATATTTATCCACTTGTCAATCCATTAATTACTGAATGGAAAAATGACAAAATTTTCAGATTAATTGGAATGCATATATTATGTATAAAAAGATTTTGTAGTAAAACTTAAACCTCTCTAGAGTAAGCTGCTATCTAGGCCATTAAAATACCCAATAGTTTTACATGATCTCAGACATTATTCAATAGTAATGATATCTAATGCAAAAAGTAACAAAACAATTTTGGATAGTCAGAATGGTAATCAAGCCAATAGGCAATCTGTAACCATGCATTTGAAATTGGAAAGCATGACTTATTCTAGAAAAGCAACAAAATGTTAAGTCAAAGATAAATCCACTTGAGTAATTCACTCTACCCCCTCTATTCCCATCATTTAAAGAAAAAACCTGAAATGTGTTTAAGAGGTTTGAAGAGTCTTCCAAACTTAATGAGTTCTTCCCACACTTCAGAAGTACAACAGAGACCTGGTTAAAATAAAAAGCTAGTTGGGGTGCCTGGATGGCTCAGATGGTTGAGCATCTGATGATTTCATTTCAGGTCATGATTGAAGGGTCATGGGATTGAGCCCCGTATCAGATTGCATGCTGAGTGTGGAGCTTGTTTATGATTCTCTCCCCCTCTGCCCCTCCTCCACTCACGTACATGTTCTCTCTCCTTCTCTCTCTAAAATGTAAATAAATAGGGGCGCCTGGGTGGCGCAGTCGGTTAAGCGTCCGACTTCAGCCAGGTCACGATCTCGCGGTCCGTGAGTTCGAGCCCCGCGTCGGGCTCTGGGCTGACAGCTCAGAGCCTGGAGCCTGTTTCGGATTCTGTGTCTCCCTCTCTCTCTGCCCGTCTCCCGTTCATGCTCTGTCTCTCTCTGTCCCAAAAATAAATAAATGTTGCAAAAAAAAATTTTTTTTTTAATGTAAATAAATAAATAAATAAATAAATAAATAATAAAAAGCCAGACTTGTCCTGTGCTATGTAGTATGTAGCCACTTTGATTGCTTCTTGGTCACTCTACTGCTGGGTATCATTGATTAGTCTTAGAAAGATCATCCATGGGGCAGTCTTAAACCTGTTCTTTAGTCCTGCCCAGGGCAGAACATATTTCAGGGAAGAAAAAGTAACTATAAAATATATCTGTCAGTTTGGAAAAGCAAACCTCTGGTATTCTACTTGTTACACACCCCTTTGGTATTTCCTACCCCTACTGCTTTTAATACTGAGTTTAGTCAATTCTTTTAGAACAAATCCAATGATCCTTGATCTTAAGAGTAATGTCCCCAGTTTTCCTTCCATAATCATAATTCCATTGTTTTAAGGCAGCTAAACCTTGTTTTGAACTAAAGTGCCAGATAGTGGCAGAATTATTTAGGGGTTCTATGCATGAATGCTTGACATTTTTTTCCAAGTTAACAAATATTTAAAATCAACAACCAAGAAGGTCTATTAATTGAAAAGCATATGACTGGAACTAAACTCTGAATAGAATGATCTGTTTTCTCTCTCAATGGCACAGTACATAAAATAGGAAGATAAAATTAAAACTATTATGTGTTCCTAATAGAAAAGATTGAAATAAATGATGAGATAATCATTTATTCTAATGAGCTACTGACAATAGAAAATAACTTTATAAAGAAACTCAACAACAATAGCCAGTAATAATCTGTCATGAAGTTTCTTCTTACCATGATAAATTCAATTATATCTTCAATGTGTTGCCCTTAATTTTTGGAATTTAAGTGATTACCATTCGTTACTGAAGCTAATTCTTACTTTATTGGGATTCTTACCAGAGAAGAACTTTGCTCTTTCTTTATTTGTCAAACGGGTGAAAAACAGCTGAGATTATATCCACTAGTTCTGGGCTTATCATGAGAATTACTATTTTCATACTACACCAGCATTTTTCTTTTCTTTTCCTTTCTTTTCTTTTACACCAGTGTTTTTCTAATAAGGTATCATGATATTTTCTTGAATGCAATAAAATAAACTTTATCTATTTTTTATTTAAATTTTAGTTAACATACAGTGCATTATTTGTTACAGGAACAGAATTTAGTGATTCATCACTTACATACATCACCCAGTGTTCATCAGTAGTACCTTCCTTAGTGCTCATCACCCATCCTCCACCAAACCTCCATCAAACCTCAATTTGTTTTCTACCTTTAAGAGTCTCTTATGGTTTCTCTCTCCCTCCCTCCCTCTCTCCCTTTCTCTCTCTCTTTCTTTTTGTCCTTCCCTTCCCCTGTGGTCATCTGTTTTATTTCTTATATTCCACATATGAGTGAAATCACATGGTATTTGTCTTTCTCTGATTGACTTATTTCACTTGGTATAATACATGGATGGAGCTAGACTGTATTAAACTATACTTAAGCCTGATGTTTCACAGTTCCATAGGTCATTACTGCTCAAAGCTCTTTTGATTAATTTCATTGTTTTCCCATTAAATACTATGTTGTATATTTTCTCCATTTTCATTAAGTCTCCAATTCCAAGCTGGCTACCTGTTCTATAGACAAAGAATTTATGCACATTATTATTTTTTAACTGTATAAGCTCTTTCAACTGTCCTTCCTAAAATATCCCTTTCTTATTACACAATATCTTGTTCTTTACTGATTTTCCAGAAATTAGTCCCCCCTTTCCAATGCTAATTTCCCAAACCTGTGCTTTTAAAACCACTCCTTCGAGTCCTGTACCCATTCCCACCCCTCCCCACTGACTCTTCTCTGTTTTCCAGTCTTAGTCTTTCCTTGATTCTAACCCATCCAACTGGCAAATTATTAAATACTATTTTTTATGATGCTCTAAATCTTTCAAATGTTCTCTAGCACCTCTAAGTTATTTTAATATCTTGTTAAGGCATTCAAAATCTTTACCAAGCTGACTCTAAATGGATATTCCATAGTATTCCCCAGAACAAAATCTTTGCTTCTGCTAAGCTGATTGACACACCTTTCTCAAATATGGTTTACTCATTACCTTCTCTGATTTTTGACAATGCTGTGAATTTTACTTAAATGACCTACTTCACTTGTGTGATTTTCAATGTTTGGCTCAAATACTATCTTCTCTGTAAAGCTCCTATAACCCTAGACTACACTGAATCTACCTTTTGCTGATTCCCTGTAGTTTTCACAAACCAACTCCTAGTTTAGCATTCTATTTGAAAATATTTTTATTTATACTTGCATTCATGTTTATACCTACATCCTTTCCCTTGAGCAACCAAACTAAACAACTAGCCAATAAACTAATATATACTGAGCACTCACTTGTCAGTTACTCTGTTGAACCAAGGGAATAGACGAATGAATGTTTCTTTTTATTTACTCAGAACTCTTAATACAATGCATCTCTCAGATAACACAAAAGTTTTTATTGAATAAATAACATATCATCCATCAATAGACTTGCTATTAAAAATGACCATTATTCCAAAGATGCCGTGGAATTGCTATGTACACATAGGTAATACCACGATACCATGATAGGTAAATCATATAAGAACTGAAACATAATTTATGTGATCTCAATCGCAGGTGTTGATTATTTTGAGAGTAAAACCAACCATTAATTTTAAAATCATGTTTTCTAAAACATGCATTTCATTGTTCCTTCTATTGCCAGTGCATCTGACAAGTAGGCAGAAACCAATGATTTGCAGAGAAAACAATACATTATTAACAATTATTGATATCGAAGGTATTTGAATTGCAAAAATTCATCCTACAAAAAGAAAATGTGAATGTCAAAACTGAATAAGCAAAGAAAGAAAACAAAACCACAGCCTGAGAACATATACACATCTAAATATGTTGGTAGTTCTATTACTTAAACACATGCAAACTATTATATGACCCATTATTTTCAAAGCATGTATCTTAAAACTCTATATTCTACATACCTGTCCAGTCTCCTACTATTTTGAGGTGGACACCAAATGTTGCTTTGGTTTTAGTAGGACACTAAAAAAAAATAAAATAAAATAGTAGAATCAATTCTGATTAACAGTTATGTATGACCAAACTATGATTTAATGACAACTTTCATTCTCATAGCAAATTCCCCAAGTCAATAGAAGATAGGAAGGAATGAACTGAAAATCCATATAGATCCTCATTAGTGAAAAAAAGAGCAACGTCAACCAGTTAATAAGACAATATATCTTTCTCTAAAAGCTCCTAAGTATTTAGACAAAAAAGGTAAAATATGCATAGTCTAAAACTGTTAGGATATCACATCTAAAGACAAATATTGCCGAATACTTTTTGAATTAAAATATTTCAGAGGACATGGCTTTTAACCACAAAGGAAGAAATGGAGACTGATTGTAACGTCTTTTTCTCCCCAGATATTATTATACACTTTACATCTTAACAAATTTCAGGAATAAAGAAAAGAAATATTTCTCAATGTGACCTAAATTTTCCATGTCCAACAAGGAAACTCCTACTGAGAGAGCTGTATTTCACTCCCTCCCTTAATTCTCAGAAGAAATAAATCTGGAGTGAACTGGCAAGGGTATCTGGGAAGGAGAATGAGCCATGGGTACTGGAAGTAAGAAAAGTATCCATGGCCTCATGTTGAGGAAACACAGAAAACACCCACATGGTACTTTTTGGCTCACAATAAGAAAATGCAGAATCTCCTTTTATTTTTCAGAACCCCAAACACTTATCCATAACCCCAAGATTCAAAAATTGTAACAGTACGTTTTTTCATAATTCACTGGGTGACACTATCTAACTTGAATTTATGGGAGATAATGATGGGAGGCTAATACTTCTGTATAAAAATCCGTATATAAGTGTTTCCTACATAAATATCCATTTGTTTAAGAATGTTACCCCATATCCTGCTAGAGATCTTATGTAATATATGAAATATACATACCTTTTAAAATCTACAAAATTCTGAATTCTGAAAACACATCTAACCTGAGAGTTATGGATAAGAACTTTATATACATTATTATTTTTAACTGTATGCTATATGCTCTTTCAACTGTCCTACCTCCTAAAACATCCCTTTATTACCACACAATACCTGTCCTTTCCTGATTTTTACAGAAATTAGTTCCCCTTTCCAACACTAACTTCTCAAACCTGTGACTACCAAGCTTCCCTTGAATACCACGTACCAAGGGCAGGGCTAAGTGCTTTATTTCCAAAATCTCACAATAACCCTGGTGAGCTGTCCTTTATATTGAAGGAAACTGAATTAACTGAGACTTAAAAATATTAACTTGCCCAGTCATACAACTAGTAAGAAGACAAGACAGAATTTGGACCCATGTCTGTCTGACTACATAGTTCTTAACTATGGCAAGTCGCTCTCTCCACTAAGGTAAGCATGAGAGATCAAATGGAGTAGGAGGGAGAAAAGTATTTGTTGAAGATTACAAGAATCATGTACAACAATAATAATGAAGTAGAAATATGGGCCAAAATCAAAGCACCAATGTGGTTCGGTGGGCCCTGAGATAGACAAGGGGTTGCAATAGAGCAAGTCCAATACCCTCAAATTCACTTTGTCAATCAACTAATGTAGGTCACACTGGGGTGCTAGAAGGACGGGAAATAAGGGAAGATAAACACACCACGGAGATACGTAAAGAACTCACAGTCAAAAAAGGTAGCTTGGAAACCAGTGAAAACACGAAAATAAAAAGGTAGGTATTACTCATTTGGTCATAGCAAATCATAAACTAATAAAAAGTATGTGATCAAGTTCAGGATTGGGAAATAATGTGACATGGAATTTTCAAACTACTGCTCTGCAATCAGTGGGTTTTTTAAAATTTTTCTTAATGTTTTTATTCATTTTCGAGAGACAGAGAGATACAGAGTGCTAACGGAAGAGGGGCAGAGAGAGAGGGAGACACTGAATCTGCAATCAGTGTTTTTAATGGAATCATTATTGTTAGCACTATAAAAATTAAAAAAAACACTTATAAAATAATTATTTATGCTATTAAAATTATAATATTTCATTTATAATTGTGACTTTAATATTTCATTTTTATTCTGATTTTTAATAATTCTGAGATCAGTTTTATAACTAGTAAATCTTAATGATCATACCTTTAGTAAGATGATGTGATCTGTAAAAAACGCCCATAATTTTTGTAATGTTTATTCATTTTTGAGAGAGAGAGAGAGAGAGAGAGAGAGAGAGAGAGAGCATGAGTGGGGGAGGGGCAAAGAGAGCGGAGGACAAAGGATCCAGAGCAGGCTCTGCACTGACAGCAGTGAGCCTGATATGGGGCTCAAACTCACAAACCAGGAGATCATGACCTGAGCTGAAGTCAACCAACAGAGCCACGCAGGCACCACCATTGTTTTCACTTCCTGCTACTTAAGGCTGGCCAGAGCCTCAATGCAGTAAAAGTTGTAGCTCCCAGAAAGCAAAAACCCAAGCGTCCAATCTGTCCACATGTCACTTGATGATTCCCTCATTGTGAACTACATCTTAGGTTAAAAGAAGATCTAAGTCAAGGAGGCATCAGAATAGAGAGCAAAAAAGGTTAGTTTTGGTAAGTCTGAGTGTGCATTTGATTTAATCTCATTCTCTAAAGGAAAACATATAACTTGCCAAATATTCATATCTCTATTCCATCTTTCAGTGTAAACATTGCAAAAGATAATTGCATGTGGTGTTTAACACCCCCTCAGGTCCTATAGGAGCCTATAAACCTCCCTTATGTGATGCCAGCCAAATGCATCAGTATAGTTTTTAAGGTTGATCTGATTTCAAACAGATAAAACATAGTATGGTTTCTTTCAAAGTCTGGGAAAGATGCCTTTATGTTACTGATACTTTCTCAAACTAGCTAGGTATAAGAATACAGGATTTAACATTGTCTTTGTCCAATCATATCGCCTCACATTTGAAGGGGGCCTGCACAGATTAACACACAGAATGACTTCAGCATGTGTGGTTTGAAACAATGACTGGAGATCTTAGAATCACATTCTAGCAGCTTTGCACAAATAATGTTCAGATTCACTAATGTAGCTAAAAACATAGTGTAGTGATTCTTTAATGTCTCCTCACTATCTTTTTTATTTTTTTATGTTTTTATTCAAATACCAGTTAGAATAATACTAGCTTCAGGTGTACGATGCACTGATAGAACACTTCCATACAACACCCAGTGCTCATCACAACAGGTGCACTTCTTAATCCCCATCACCTATTTAACCCATCCCACAATGTTTGTTCTCTATAGTTAAGAGTCTATTTCTTGGTTTGTCTCTCTCTTTTTTCCCCCTTTGTTTGTTTTGTTTCTTAAATTCCACATATGTGAAGTATGTTATTTGTCTTTTTCTGACTCATTTCATTTAGCACAATACTCTCTAGCTCCATCCATGTCATTGCAAATGGCAAGATTTCATTATTTTTTATGGCTGAGTAATATTCCATTGTGCATATATAACAAACTGGAAAGCAACATGCAAAAGAATGAAACTGGACCATGTTCTTACACCTTAAACGAAAATAAATTCAGAATGGGTTAAAGATCTGAATGTAAGACCTGAAAGCATAAAAATCCTAGAGGAGAACACAGAGAGTAACCTCTTTGACAGCGGCCATGACAACTTCTTCCTAGATAAGCCTCTTCACTATCTTTTTAATAGCGTTTAGAAAACTTCTCAACAGGATGAAATAGTAAAGTACAGATATCCATGGCTCTCTGACTTTCCTAGAAGCCTAATAAGGAAATATACTTATGACAAGTTTTCGGTTTAAAAAGTTACAGGATAATATACATACTTAAGTTCACATTATTAATATAAAAAAGATATGAATTATATATATATATATATATATATATATATATATATATATATATATATATAGAAATAAGTTGAAGAGAATACATAACATGGCATTAGGAATATTAACTTCTGGGAAGTAAAACTGAAGACAGAAAAGAGAATTCATTTCATACATATCTCCCTTTTAAGATTTATTATTAGCCTTTATAATGTTTATAATTTTAAATATTTTAAAAGTTTAAAATGTAAGCAATAATATATTACTGAGTCTCAACTTAGTCTCATTTAATTTTTTTTAATATTTATTTATTTTTTGAGAGAGAGAGAGAGAGGGAGAGAGAGAGAGTGTGAGCAGGGAGGGGCAGGGAGAGAGGGAGACACAGAATCCGAAGCAGGCCCCAGGCTCTGCGCTGTCAGCATAGAGCCCGATGCAGGGCTCGAACTCATGAACCATGAGATCATGACCTGAGCCAAAGTTGGACGCTCAACTGACTAAGCCACCCAGGCACCCCATCCGGTTATATTAATTCTATATAAGTAATCAAACCTAAGAGGTGGATAGAGTGAATGTGATAAACATCTCCAGGACTATAAATTTCAATAATCTTAAGCCATTTTTTTATATTAAAGCATTTGCTAACCATCAAATATAATGGGATAAAAAGATTTAAACCTAGAAATATTTTGGCAAAATTTCTGAATGTGAAGGAAAATTATGTAAGCTTTCAGAATGGAAAACATAAACAAGTCACTTTGGAAGAAATAAAAAGAACTCAGATTGGTATCACATTTGGCTACTACCACCCATTCCAAGCTTGATGATAAAAGGGGCATTGTCTTCAAAGTTCAGACTTAAATCATCTTTTTTTTTAAGTTTCCTTATTTTAAGAGAGAGAGCACACATGTAGGAGTGGGGGAGCAGCAGAGAGAGAGGGAGAGAGAGAATCCAAAGCAGGCTCCGTGCTGTCAGTGCAGAGCCTGATGTGGGGCTCAAACCCACAAGCTGTGAGATTATGACCTGAGCTGAAGTCAGACGCTTAACTGACTGAGCCACCCGGGTGCCCCTCAACTTAGTCTCATTTAAGTTTCCTAGATGAAGACAAAGAGTATGGCTTATGTTGACTATAATATATACACCAGAATACACAACACGTACTTTAAGGGTAAGAAAATAAAGTGACAGAATTTGTAAGAACAGATCTGGAGGAGTTTCTATTTTGATATCCTTGAGTAAAAATGTTTTCCTTCAAATTATTTGTACATTATGGCATTGAGTTTTAAAAGTACTCAAATGACTAATAATTTTATAACAGCCCCACAAAAATATAAACAGATATTATGTAATCATCTTACATTTAAGAACTAAATGTAAAAATGATGTCACTGCACAATGATTTATTCAACATGGAAAAGAAATTTAAAAGCCACAATATGTTTGTTTTTAAATCAAGAGCCTTGCAATAAAAAATAAAAATGATTCTAAAGTGGATGTTACTATATTAAGAACTAAATTTTCAATGTAACAAATTTGTTAAACCACAGAAAACGATCACAGAACAGAATGTGTCAGATCTTATTTTTAGTCCCTTCTTCCAAAGCTCTAGTTTCTACCCCTGTTAGACATTCCCACCTGAAATTCACTCTAAATGTAATACATGTAAAAACCCCAGTATCTTCCCATATTGCCTTCTTTTCTGATTCCTTTATGTCCAAACATAGAACCCATGCCCTTATCAGAATAGGGGCTCAAATATCAGAGGAATATCATGTGTATCTCTTCCTGCCAACATTCAATCAATTTTTAAGTCCTTTACAATAATCTTACCAAAGAAAATGTATGATTATAGCAATCTCCTATTGATTAACCTTTTGTGTCCTCCTAAGGAAAAACGCCCACATTCTTTCTTTCCTAGAGTCTATAGCCAACCACATCTGCTCCAAATTCTTTCCAACTTTATATTGCAAGTTCCTCTGACCACTCTAATCCAGCAAAGACAACTTGGATCAGCTAATGTATTTCCCTGCCCGTCACTTTCCCACTTACTAGCCTCCATTCCCACTTCTCATATTGAACACTAGCAATTCGTTAAGACCCATCTCAAATGCTACCACTTTCATGAAGAAATCCTGATTTTCCCTGCCATGAAAATTCCTCACTTCCCTGACCCCCGCTAAATTATTTGACTTCTATGCCCGTTATTATGGTCCATCTCTTTAACTGTATGTAATTTTTTTCTCTGTATGAGTATGCATTTGCAATGTCTTGAGATCAAGGCCTATTTCTAAGTCATTACTGTATATCCATAGCATATTATCCATAGTGGGTATACATTCAAATATCAATTCAGTGAAGTATTGGAGAATTAACCTGAGAATGAATAAGGACTTCAATAATGGACAATTCTTTTATAATTTATTCATACATTCAACAAATGAGTCCAAAGTGTTCCAGAGACTATACTAGGAGCTCATACAATTTCACAAATAAGGATTGTCTAAAAGTAAGAGAAGAGATAATGAGCCAGGAGCACAGAACTCATTACAATTAATGCAACATGTGACTCCAAACATTTTGACAAATACAACATCTTAATGTCTCTTTGTTAACTTGAAGAAAAAAATTAGTGTTTACTTGCATACTTGCATGAAAAAATATACTCAATCTTAAAACAGACAGATCCTGGAAAAGTATGTACATGAAATGTTTATGAACTGTGATGGAATGTGTGTATTTATCTCAACTTTCATAAAAACAAAACATTAACATGACAGTTGAGGGATATAAAAACACAAACTAAAACAGCAAAGATAAGATGGGGTGTGATAACAACAATGGAGAGGTATCAATAAAATCTGTAATGGAGAAATGTGGATGACATGGTGGCTGGGGAATAGACTGAAAGAAACAGATGAAACTGAAACCCCACTACCTTCATAAGTGGGGTCACCTTGAGAAGTAAGCCCACCTTTCGCTCACAGAAGACCTCAGAGCAGTAGACCTCAGAGCAAAAGAAGAAGCCCACCTTTTGCTCACAGAAGACCTCAGCTTATGATTAAAAACAAGAGAAAGAGAAACTGTTCTTATCTGTATGTGAAATAATCTGACCCCTACAATCATCTTACCCCTCCACAAACCCAAAGACAATCGGAGGTGGGACAAAAGGGGCTCTAGATGCAGGAATAACCCACACAGTGGGAAGTAGGGCTGATATTTGCTACTTTTATGATTAGCCCAGCAAATATTTAATAAATGCACACTAAATGCCATCTCAAATTTACATTCCAAAACTAAGCTCTACAAATGCTCATCAGGATTTGCTCTCTCCATGGTCTTCCCTATCTCAATGCAGCCCCAGCTGCTCAGACCAAACACTGTGAAGATAACCTTGACTCTTCTATTGCACATTCCATACCCAATCTATCAAGAAATCCTGTTAGATCGGGGTGCCTGGGTGGATCAATCAGTTAAGCATCCGACTTCGGCCCAGGTCATGATCTCACAGTTTGTGGGTTCAAGCCCTGAGTTGGGCTCTGTGCTAATAACAGCTCAGAAACTGGAGCCTGCTTCAGATTCTATGTCTCCCTTTCTCTCCCTGTCCCTCCCTGACTCATACTCTGTCTCTGACTCTCAAAAATAAACAAACATAAAAAAAAAAAAAGAAATCCAGTTAGCTCTAACTTGAAATATACTCAGAATATGACCACTTCTCACTACTTCCACTGTCACCACCCTCATCCAAACAATCATCATACCTCAACCAGATGTCCACAACAGCCTCTTAACTGGTCTTCCCACTTCTGTTCATTTCCCTTCATCTACTCTTAGCACAGCAGCAAGAGTAATCCTATGAAAAAGTAAGTCTGATCATGCTCTTCCACTACTCAGAAGCCTCCAATGGCCTTTCCTCACTCTAAGTAAAATCCAGAATCTTTACAATGTCCTATAAACCCTACATAAGCTGACTCCTCATGACTTATCTGATATTATCTCCTACCATCCTTCCTTTTTCTTAGTGTGTTCTAGCCACACTGACCTCCCCTCTTCCATGCACACACTTGGGCACACACATATATACACTTACAAGTCAACAGGCATTAAGTAGAACTCATGGTGAAAACTGGCTGATTTTGAGCAGAGAAATGACATGATCTGATTTGCATTTTAAAATAATCACTCTGGGGGCGCCTGGGTGGCTTGGTCGGTTAAGCATCCGACTTCGGCTCAGGTCATGATCTCACGGTCCGTGAGTTCGAGCCCCGCGTCGGGCTCTGTGCTGACAGCTCAGAGCCTGGAGTCTGTTTCAGATTCTGTGACTCCCTCTCTCTCTGCCCCTCCCCTGTTCATGCTCTGTCTCTCTCTGTCTCAAAAATAAATAAACGTTTAAAAATAAAATAAAAAATAAAATAAAATAATCACTCCGGCTGCTTTAAGATTAAATGGCAGGTGAGCAAGGGTAGGCAGAGGGAGATCAGTTAGCAGGCTATCCAGACGGTAGTAGACTGGACCAGGGGGCCACGGCAGAAATGGTGGACATGTTTTGAAGACAGAACTAAGAACATGAGTGGACAGATTACTGACTATATCAAAACAAACAAACAAACAAAAAAACAAACAAACAAACAAAAAAAAACAAAACAAAACAAAAAAAAACCCAAGAGTAATATCCAGATTTTCAGCATGGGCAACCTGAACAATGGAGCTGGAATTAGGTGGGAAAGATTGTGGGTGAAACAGATTTGGGAGGTTGAAGATTAGGAGTTGAGTTTTAGACATGTTAAGATATCCTTTAGACATCCAGATGGAAGTTTCTGGAAAATAGCTGGATACATGAGCTTGAATTTTAGAGTTGGGAGGTGGGGCTGGAAATATACATTTGGGAGATGACAGCACACAGATGCATCAGTAAGACTGCATGAGATCACGAGAGAAATGAGTTTAGCTAGAGATGTCAGGGGGTTCAAGGAATGGGCACTGAACTGTTCTGATATTTAGAAGTTGTAGGATTGGCAAGAAACAGCAAAAAGACACTGAGTAAAAGTGGCCAGAAAATGAGGAGAAAAACCAGGTGAATTGGATGTCCTGGAAGCAAAATGAAAAAAGTGTTTCAATAAAGCAAGTGATCAGCTGTGCTAAATGCTGCTAAAAGGTCAATTCCATCAAGGACTCAGAAATGACCACTGGACACAGCAGTAACATGGTCATTGCTGACCTTGAAAATGTTTTTGTAGGGTGCTGTGGGCAAAAAGTTGGTGGATTTAAGACAAAATGAGTGGAAATGTACCTGGAAGGAGATGTGAGTTAAGAAAGGAGCTTTTACTCACAATTTTCTCTTTTGTACCTAGGTAAAAGGAGGCATCTAAAAATACCAATAGGATAAATCAAATTTAATATTAAACAGCTGGTTTTCTCTGAATACATTGACCTATTTAGGTTCACATTTATCATGCAGGTTCTCATTAGGCACTGAAGGAATATTTTCTTTACCCCTGGAAAAAAAAATGGAACTACAGCAGTTAGAAGATGTTTAATTTTCAGGGAATTCAGATGTCCTGTTATGTTTCATGAACATTAGTGACCTTTTTGGGGCAATTTCGACCATGTCTGGTCTATGGTTAAGGTACCTTGTTGCTTTGCTAATCTATCATCTATCCCAGCTGAGTTTCTAAGCTGCCCAAGCAAAAGATTTGTGAAACGCTAGAGAAAAACAATTTTTTTTTAAGAATTACACAAATGAAAGCAAGACCCAAGATCAAAATAGCTGATGCAGACTTCCTGGTTGTATTTAAACCCAAGACATTAAATAAATAATAATAACAAAAAAATTTGCTAATCTTTAAGGAATCCATGACCATTCTTGTCTGGTTTTCATTGAAAACTGGAAAGACTATTCCCAAAATGACTGGTTAAGAGATTAAAACTACAAAGCAGAAAAATGATGGCAAGTACAGGCTTGCTATGTAAAAGCACAGACAATAACAAACCAACAGCTAGACTTGCCTCTGACTCATGGAAAAATATGTGAAATCAGGTTATCCCAGCTTAAAAATAATGAATCACACAACTTAGAATACAGATGTCAGGAAAGCACATGTGTACTTCTGATTAAAAATAATAACGGAAGGATATAGAGGTATTCATGCAAACTTCAATTCCATAAAAAAGCAGATTCTGCATTATTTCTTTAGTTGAGAATCCATGAAAAATATTATTGAACATAATTAATGTCTATCTCAGTTAAATATTAAGAGATGCTATATTTCATTGTAAGCAGTAGTTTTCATACTTTAAGTTTTGGTATTCATTCATTCATTCATTTTCTAAGTAGGCTCCATGCCCAACATGGAGCTCAATGCAGGGCTTGAACTCACAACCCTAAGATCAAGACCTGAACTGAGTGCCTTATGCCCAACCAACTGAGCCACCCAAGCGCCCCAGCTTGGGCTTCTTAAAATCATCTCCGATTCACATATATAAATTAGGTGAAAGCATACTTTAAAAGAATAGATTAAAGAATAGAATAAAGAAAAAACCAGAATAGAATAGATTCGTTCGGGTAGAAAATCCAAACTTTGGCAATTATAGAGCATGACAGGAAAACACTGTTAAAGATCCATTACACGGTTGAAGAACAACATGTAAAACTCTACCTGGACTTTAAGCCAATGAAGGCCCAAAGAGGGAGAAGAACCTGAAAACATGAATTCTGGACCTAATTTTGTCATCAATGGTGTTACTTGCTTTGATCACTTAAAGAATCTATGCTTTAGATATCCTGTCTCCCCAACAATAAGCTAACAAATAAATCTGGTGCTTGGACTACAAACTGTTTTTTAATTGATGTATAGTTGACATATGATATATTAGTTTCAGGTGTACAACACTAATTCAACAATTATGTACTTTATAAAATGCTCACCATAGCAAGAGTAGCCACCACCCATCACCATACAAAGTTATTACAATCTTATTGACAATACTCCTTATGCTGTTTTTATTCCTGTGACTTTATTTTATTTTATTTTATTTTAAAGTTTATTTATTTATTTTGAGAAAGGGCACAGAGCAAGCACAAGTGGGGGAAGGGCAGAGAAAGACTCCCAAGCAGGCTCCACGCTGCCAACAGACGGCCTGATGTGGGGCTTGAACCCACGAACCATGAGATCATGACCTGAACCAAAGTCGAGTCAGACGCTTAACCAACTGAACCACGCAGGCACCCCTGATTCATTTTATAGTTGGAAGTTTGTACCTCTTAATCCTCCTTGGACTACAATATTTTTAAGTTCAATGAATTTTGATAAACTAAGATTTTTTATGTATCTCATATATAATTTCAAGTTTTAAAAAAGTAAGATTTTTTCACAATACATATTTCATATACTTTTTAATGTATTTATAAACACATAAGTGAATGTAAATATATAATTTAAATACATACATTTAAATGTCATTTGTAGTGGAAATGGTGGTGCACTGCTCACATCTTCTTCCTCCCCCCACTTCCCAATTTTCAGGTTCAAAACACGAATTCCTCAACCTCCCCACTGCTGAAAATGTTTCCTGTAGAGCTCATTCCTGACGCCCCTCCCCAGGAACTGCTAGCCACAGAAGGAAGCTTGCATGCCCATCTCTAAGTGTCTTTTCCTGGAGATATCTCACTTCTAGTGACTGGCCAATTACAGAGTACAAAGATGTAGCTTCCTGACCTCAATACAGGACAACCTGAACTACCATTTATGTGTAGTGGCTGTCAGACCTGCTGAGGCCTCTGTTGAGCCTTTACCCAGCATTTCAACTCTTGTCTTGTATTCTCAGGTGCTGTCCTGAGTGCGCTCTCCACAAACCTCCCTCAGGAAAATCTCTACCTCTCAGTCTGTTTCCCAGGAAACTCAACTTAAAACATTTATCCTACAGGCTAGTAAACCACAGGAGGCAAAATTTCCATTGCTCCAAATGACTGTTTCTAAACCAATCTGGGGCCAGAACTTAGTCACTGCATGCTGCATAATGAGGCAAACAAAACGAAACAAACAATTCCATTCCATTTAATCGCATCGTGGCTCTCCAGTCATTCTCTGAAATTACAACCATAACAGCTTCTAACTTACTGAGAACTTACTGTATACCAAGTACCAGGCTTAGCACTTGATGATATCTTTATAATTAAGATTCAGCATAACTGCATTAGAGAAGTTACTAGTATTAGCCACATTTATTTTTTTAAAATGAAATTTATTGTCAAACTGGTTTCCATACAACACCCAGCGCTTATCCCAACAGGTACCCTACTCAATACCCATCACCCTCCCTCCCACCCCCCATCAACCCTCAGTTTATTCTCAGTTCTTAAGAGTCTCCTATGGTTTGTCTCCCTCCCTCTCTTTATTTTTTTCCCCTTCCCCTTCCCCTCCCCCATGGTCTTCTATTAAGTTTCTCAGGATCCACATAAGAGTGAAAACATATGGTATCTGTCTTTCTCTGTATGGCTTACATCACTTAGCATAACAATCTCCAGTTCCATCCACGTTGCTATGAAAGGCCATATTTCATTCTTTCTCATTGCCACGTAATATTCCATTGTGTCTATAAACCACAATTTCTTTATCCATTCATCAGTTGATGGACATTTAGGCTCTTTCCATAATTTGGCTATTGTTGAACGTGCTGCTATAAACATTGGGGTACAAGTGCCCCTATGCATCAGCACTCCTGTATCCCTTGGGTAAATTCCTAGCAGTGCTATTGCTGAGTCATAGGGTAGATCTATTTTTAATTTTTTGAGGAACCTCCACACTGTTTTCCAGAGCGACTGTACCAGTTTGCATTCCCACCAACAGTGCAAGAGGGTTCCCATTTCTTCACATCCTCGCCAGCATCTATAGTCTCCTGATTTGTTCATTTTAGCCACTCTGACTGGCATGAGATGGTATCTGAGTGTGGTTTTGATTTATATTTCCCTGATGAGGAGTGATGTTGAGCATCTTTTCATGTGCCTGTTGGTCATCTGGATGTCTTCTTTAGAGAAGGGTCTATTCATGTTTTCTGCCCATTTCTTCACTGGATTATTCGTTTTTCGGGTGTGGAGTTTGGTGAGTTCTTTATAGATTTTGGATACTAGCCCTTTGTCCTATATGTCATTTGCAGATATCTTTTCCCATTCCGTTGGTTGCCTTTTAGTTTTGTTTGATTGTTTCCTTTGCAGTGCAGAAGTTTTTATCTTCATGAGGTCCCAATAGTTCATTTGTGCTTTTATTTTTGCATTTTTAGTTCATTTTCCCTTGCCTTTGAAAGGTGTCAAGTAAGAAATTGCTGCGGCTGAGGTCAGAGAGGTTTTTGCCTGCTTTCTCCTCTAGGGTTTTGATGGTTTCCTGTCTCACATTCAGGTTCTTTATCCATTTTGAGTTTAGTTTTGTGAATGGTGTAAGACATTGGTCTAGTTTCATTCTTCTGCATGTTGCTGTCCAGTTCTCCCAGCACCATCTGCTAAAGAGACTGTCTTTTTTCCATTGGATATTCTTTCCTGCTTTGTCAAAGATTAGTTGGCCATACTTTTGTGGATCCAATTCTGGAGTCTCTATTCTATTCCATTGGTCTATGTGTCTGTTTTTGTGCCAATACCATGCTGTCTTAATGATTACAGCTTTGTAGTAGAGGCTAAAGTCTGGGATTGTGATGCCTCCCGCTTTGGTCTTCTTCAAAATTACTTTGGCTATTCGGGGTCTTTTGTGGTTCCATACAAATTTTAGGATTGCTTGTTCTAGCTTCGAGAAGAATGCTGGTGCAATTTTGATTGGGATTGCACTGAATGTGTAGATAGCTTTGGGTAGTAGTGACATTTTAACAATATTTATTCTTCCAATCCATGAGCATGGAATGTTTTTGAATTACTTTATATTTTCTTCAATCTCCTTCATAAGCTTTCTATAGTTTTCAGCACACAGATCTTTTACATCTTTGGTTAGATTCATTCCTAGGTATTTTATGCTTCTTGGTGCAATTGTGAATGGGATCAATTTCTTTGTCTTCCTGTTGCTTCATTATTAGTGTATAAGAATGCAACTGATTTCTATACGTTGATTTTGTATTCTGCGACACTGCCGAATTCATGTATCAGTTCTAGCAGACTTCTGGTGGAGTCTATAGGGTTTCCCATGTACAATATCATGTCATCTGCAAAAAGTGAAAGCTTGACTTCATCTTTGCCAGTTTTGATGTCTTTCATTTCCTTTTGTTGTCTGTTTGCTGATGCTAGAACTTCCAACACTACGTTAAACAACAGCGGTGAGAGTGGACATCCCTGTCGTGTTCCTCATCTCAGGGGGAAAGGTCTCAGTTTTTCCCCATTGAGGATGATATTAGCTGTGGGCTTTTCATAAATGGCTTTTATGATTTTTAAGTATGTTCCTTCTATCCCGACTTTCTCAAGGGTTTTTATTAAGAAAGGATGCTGAATTTTGTCAAATGCTTTTTCTGTGTCAATTGACAGGATCATATGGTTCTTTACTTTTGTTTTATTAATGTGTTGTATCACACTGATTGATTTGCAAATGTTGAACCAGCCCTGTAGCCCAGGAATGAATCCCACTTGATCATGGTGAATAATTCTTTTTATATGTTGTTGAATTTGACTTGCTAGTATCTTATTGAGAATTTTTGCATCCATATTCATCAGGGATATTGGCCTATAGTTCTCTTTTTTTGCTGGGTCTCTGTCTGGTTTCGAAGTCAAAGTAATGCTGACTTCATAGAATGAGTCTGGAAGTTTTCCTTCCCTTTCAATTTTTTGGAACAGCTTGAGAAGGATAGGTATTATCTCTGCTTTAAATGTCTGGTAGAATTCCCCAGGGAAGCCATCTGGTCCTGGACTCTTATTTGTTGGGAGATTTTTGATAACTGATTCAATTTCTTCACTGGTTATGGGTCTGTTCAAGCTTTCTAGTTCTCCCTGTTTGAGTTTTGGGAGTGTGTGGGTGCTTAGGAATTTGTCCATTTCTTCCAGGTTGTCCAGTTTGTTGGCATATAAGTTTTCATAGTATTCCCTGATAATTGCTTGTATTTCTGAGGGATTGGTGGTAATAATTCCATTTTCATTCATGATTTTATCTATTTGGGTCATCTCCCTTTTCTTTATGAGAAGCCTGGCTACCAGTTTATCAATTTTGTTTATTTTTTCAAAAAACCAATTCTTGGTTTCATTGATCTGCTCTACAGTTTTTTAGATTCTTTATTGTTTATTTCTGCTCTGATCTTTATTATTTCTCTTCTGCTGGGATTGAGGTGTCTTTGCTGTTATGCTTCTAGTTCCTTTAGGTGTGCTGTTAGATTTTTTATTTGGGATTTTTCTTGTTTCTTGAGACAGGCCTGGATTACAATGTATTTTCCTCTCAGGACTGCCTTCACTGCATCCCAAAGCATTTGGATTGTTGTGTTTTCATTTTCATTTCTTTCCATATATTGTTTAATTTCTTCTCTAACTGCCTGGTTGACCCATTCATTTTTTAGTAGGGTGTTCTTTAACCTCCATGCTTTTGGAGGTTTTCCAGACTTTTTCCTGTGGTTGATTTCAAGTTTGATAGCATTGTGGTCTGAAAGTGTACATGGTATGATCTCAATTCTTTATACTTATGAAGGGCTGTTTTGTGACCCAGTATGTGATTTATCTTGGAGAATGTTCCATGCGCACTCAAGAAGAAAGTATATTCTGTTGCTTAGGGATGCAGAGTTCTAAATACATCTGTCAAGTCCATCTAATCCAATATATCATTCAGGGCCCTTGTTTCTTTACTGATTCTGTGTCTAGATGATCTATCCATTGTTTTAAGTGGGATATTAAAGTCCCCTGAAATTACCACATTCTTATCAATAAGGTTGCTGATGTTTGTGATTCATTGTTTTATGTATTTCAGGGCTTCTGTATTCGGTGCATAGACATTTATAATTGTTAGCTCTTCCTGATGGAACCCTGTGATTATTATATAATGCCCTTCTTCCTCTCTTGTTACAGCCTTTAATTTAAAGTCTAGTTTGTCTGATATAAGTATGGCTACTCCGGCTTTCTTTTGACTTCCAGTAGCATGATAGTTCTCTATCCCCTCACTTTCCAACTGAAGGTGTCCTCAGGTCTAAAATGAGTCTCTTGTAGACAGCAAATAGATGAGTCTTGCTTTTTTATCCATTCTGATACCCTATGTCTTTTGGTTGGAACATTTAGTGCATTTACCTTCAGTATTATTATAGAAAGATATGGGTTTAGAGTCATTGTGATGTCTGTAGGTTTCATGCTTGTAGTGATGTCTCTGGTACTTTGTGGTCGTTGCAACATTTCACTCACAGAATCCCCCTTAGGATCTCTTGTAGGGCTGGTTTAGTGGTGATGAATTCCTTCAGTTTTTGTTTTTTTTGGGAAGACCTTTATCTCTCCTTCTATTCTTAATGACAGACTTGCTGGATAAAGGATTCTTGGCTGCATACTTTTTTTCTGTTCATCACACTGAAGATTTCCTGCCATTCCTTTCTGGACTGCCAAGTTTCAGTAGATGAATCCATCACTAGTCTTATCGGTCTCCCTTTGTAAGTTAGAGCCTGTTTATCCCCAGCTGCTTTCAGAATTTTCTTTTTACCGTTGTATTTTGCCAGTTTCACCATGACATGTCGTGCAGAGGATCAACTCAAGTTATGTCTGAAGGAAGTTCTCTATGCCTCTTGGATTTCAATGCCTTTTTCCTTCCCCAGATCAGGGAAGTTCTCAGCTATGATTTGTTCAAGTACACCTTCAGCCCCTTTCTCTCTCTCTTCCTCTTCTGGAATTCCTATGATATAGATATTGTTCCATTTGATTGCATCACTTAGTTCTCTAATTCTCCCTTCATACCCCTGGATTTTTTTTAACTTTTTCTTACCTTCCTCTTTTTCCATAATTTTATCTTCTAATTCACCTATTCTCTCCTCTGCCTCTTCAATCTGAGCTGTGGCCGCCTCCATTTTATTTTGCACCTCATTTATAGCATTTTTTAACTCCTCATGACTATTTCTTAGTCCCTTGATCTCTGTAGCAATAGATTCTCTGCTGTCCTCTATGCTTTTTTCAAGCCCAGCGATTAATTTTGTGACTATTATTCTAAATTCTTGATCCATTATTGCTTAAATCGTTTTTTGATCAATTCGTTAGCTGTCGCTACTTCCTGGAGTTTCTTTTGAGGAGAATTCTTCTGTTTTGTCCCTTTGGGTAGACCCTGCGGTAGCTCCAAACTGCAGGGCACTTCCCCTGTGCTGTCCGGAGAAACCTGTGTTCATGGGCAAGGCTGCAGTCAGACCCAATGTCTGCCCCCAGCCCACCTCTGGGGCCACAATCAGACTGGTGTGTACCTTATCTTCCCCTCTCCCAGAGGCAGGACTCACTGTGGAGTGGTGTGGCCCTGTCTGGGCTACTTGCACACTGCCGGTCTTGTGGTGCTGCTCTGATGGGATCTGGCATATTAGCCGGGGTGGATCCACAAGGTGCACAGGGGCAGGAGGGGCAGGCTTAGCTTGCTTTGCTGTCAGTGGTCCCCTGCGGGAGGGGCCCTGCAGCCCCTCCGCTTTTGCAAGCCAGACTTTGGGGGCTCTACCTTGCCCGGCAGGCTGCCCCTCCACCACCCCAGCTCCCTCCCGCCAGTCCGTGTAGAATGCACCACCTCTCAGCCCTTCCTACCCTCTTCCGTGGGCCTCTTGTCTACACTTGGTTCCAGAGAGTCCATTCTGCTATTCTTCTGGCAGTTTTCTGGGTTATTTAAGCAGATGTGGGTGGAATCTAAGTGATCAGTAGGAGTAGGTGAGCCCAGTGTCCTCCTATGCCGCCATCTTCCCTCGAGAGCCTTCGAAACCTAGCCACATTTAATAAAGAAGTGAACCAAACTATGTCAGTAGTCATAGGACCAAGTGGGGGAATCTAGGCCTCCAATCCAAGCTGTAGGATTCCAAACTCCATGGTCTAACACTACAGGATGGCCTCTGATTGCCATCAATCTTGTCAGCGAACACATGCCTGGTGGTTCTGCTGGAGAGAATGCAGGTGCATTCGAAGAAAATAATCACGAATTCCTGGGAACAACCACCAGATTAACACATGTTCCTTGTGTAAGAAAGTCAATGTCAAGTGTAAGAAATGCTGAAGCACTTTAAAGAATGAAAACTCCAACCTCTGCATGCCTAATTAAATCAGTACTCAAAATTTAGTTTTACTTTGAAATTGTGAAACGTAACATAGTGCTTCTGTACATTACCTTTTGTACTCAGTTTTTGTATTTTCAGTTTTAAAAGTTTTATCTTCATTTTTAAAAAATGAGATAAAAGTCAAACTATTGAATTTATAGTTGTATATTTTATAGTTTTTATTTTTCTGTGCATTGGCACTGTATAGGAAAATAGGCATTAGATTCTTTTCTAGTAGGGGAATCTGAACTTCAACTCTGCACTACACAGAAGAACTTAGTAGTATGCACAATCCAAAACTTTCAATTGCATATTTATCTAACATTTTTATAGTTTCAGTAAATTTCTCTCTTAATGGCAGTTCTCTTTTCTCCAGCAACAAGGATTTCCAAAAGCAATAGGAGTCTCAGAACTATGAGTGCCCTGAACATCGATGGATGATGAGTCAGGAGAGAGTATAGAATAGCTTAGCTGGCAACATGATTTTCTGCCAGGCAGGTCTGTGTTTGAATCTCACCTGTGCCACAAAAGAGCTGTATGACTTTGGATATGTTATTTAATCCAAGGCACATTATTTTCTACATCATACAAGATGAACAATACATGTTTCATAGGAATATAATAAAAATTAAAAATATACTATTTTCAGGGAGCCTGGTGGCTCAGTCGGTTAAGTGTTCAACTTCAGCTCAGATCATGAACTCGCAGTTCATGGGTTCGAGCCTCTTCATCGGGCTCTGTGCTGACAGCTCAGAGCCTGGAGCCTGCTTCAGATTCTGTGTCTCCCACTTTGTCCCTCCCCCACTCACTCACGCCCCCCCCCAAAAAAAATAAACATCAAAAAAATTTTTTAAATAAATAAAATATAATACTTTCAAAGCTTATGAAAGAACTTTGAGGCACTTAATTAGTAGAGACTATTAACCTTAATTTACATACTTTTTAGTGGGAATCAGCAAGTGGGAAATTGCTTTGTTTTGCTTTATTTTAAAGGAACCCTTAAGGGAAATACCCAGTGAAAATGTTTGAGAAGCATGCCTTTTACATGTAGTGCCAAGTAGAAGTAATTGGACAAAAACAAAGAAATGGCAGGAAAAGACAATAAATTAACATAATGGCATGACATAAAATTTAGCTTAGAAATGTTTGTTTTACTCAAATTCATTTCTAGGCAGCAGCAAGATTTGCCTCTTTTCCCTCTTATGAAAATAGAAACTCCCTTGGGGGATAGTAGGAGTTGAGTCCGCCAGTAACCCCCCGAAATCTGGGAAGGCTACAAACCATTTCCTAAGCCTACACAAGTACACAATACACAGATGGTCTGATGAAAAGAATTTCCTTTGCCTTAATTTTTTTTGGAAGCCAACCATTGTTACCATTTAAACTATGAGATAGAGATACAATATATATATATATATATATATATATATATATATATATATATATACTTAAAATAAGAACAAATTTGAATACAAAACCTAAACTTGCAAAACAAAGACCTATTTCAATGTATGGGTTGCTAGTCGAACCTAAGAAATACTGATAGGATTTGTCAGATAAGCACAGAAATTAGGAACAAGGAATTTTTCCACTGTGAGCCCAGGGAGTGGGGGACGGGAGGTGAAAAAGGACTTGTTGTTTCTGACCAGATGTTTTCCATCGATTGTTTCCCTTTGCCTTTAGTGTATCTCCTCCAAGCACCTTTGCCATAAGTACATTCTAGTTGGCAGAGGCTAAGGATGTTGGTAAACATCTTATAATGTTCAGGACAACATGCCACATCAAAGAATTATCTAACCCAAAATGTCAATAATGCTGAGGTTGAAAAGTCCTGATCTAGCACAAACATCCTTCTAAACATCCTGGGGAGACAGCTTTCTAAGGTTCTGGACTGGTGTCTCACTGTTAGAAATGTTTTATCATATTGAATCAAAATTTATTTCTCTAAAACTTTTTAGCTATTTGTACACCTTAGAATCCCAGAGGAAAAACATCTAATTCTTCATCTACATGACAGATTTTCAAATGCTGAGACTACTGTCATATCCCCCAAATTTCTCATTTTCAGATTGAAAAACCACATGTTGATGTCCTATCCCTGCTCCTCAACAACAACAACAAAAAGAAAAAACAATATACCATAATTGCAAAAGTGAAGGCAATAATCCAAATTAAAAGGAAACATTTTGAGATTATGAAAAAAAATAATAGTATAGTTACCAAGTACTGACCCCCATCACAGATACACTCCCGGCACAGAACTCATAAGCAACAGAGCTGGGGTTGAATCATCAACTTCATGTTCTTAGTGTGAATACCCACTACCCTTTCACATCACATTTAATCCCTTTCTCAACTCTCCCTCCTACTTTCAGTTCTTCTGTCTTTCGCCTGGCCCCCTCTTCCTTCCCTCCGACTGTTACAGAACCTGGTCTGGATTACCCGCAGGAAGAACCAAGTGGCACTCTGGCACTCGGAGATCTTGGAAGGCAGGAGGTTTATTTCACACCTGCAGGCTCAGAGATCACTCTCCAGAGGTCTGAGCCCAGAGCGTAAGCAGAAGGAACCATTTACCGTCTGTTACTTCCACATTCCACATTAGTAGTAACTTGGCACACGTGGCAAGCGGGGTAGGCAGAAGAAGCTGGAGGGGAGTCTTCGGGAGGGACCGGAATTTCCCTATCAGTTCTGTCGGCCATCTCATAACAGATTTTTCCTATCACTACCTGTGCCCGCAGCCAGCTCCACGGCTATCACAGTTTTTTCCCCATCACCTGTTTGGGAAACAGATTAGGCCACTGGAGGCACTTGCCAAAAGCCCTTATGTCCTACATGCCACTCTTTTAAATTTCTCCTTTTGCCCTGTGAAATGGTCCTAGGACAACCAAAAGAGAGTAGTAGAAGCTTCTACTAGGCATGTAGCATAGGAGAAAAATTCTTGGCTTTTCTGTTTTGAGAGAGCATAAACATTTTCAGTGATACAATGTAAACTATCTTTTCTGTTTTTATTGAAGCTGGATGATGAGAACATGGAGGTCGATTATACCATTCTCTCTACTTTTATGTATGTTGGGAAATATTTTTGTAAAAAAGTAAAAAACCCCTCTTCTCTGTATTTAACATTCAGCAACCATCTTCCTTTCTCATTCCATATTCTCTATTTAATGCTATGGTGAAGAAACTATTTTCAAAATAAAGCCTCATGTTGTATACCTTAAATATACACAATTTCTCATTTTTCAATTACACATCTATAAAGCTGGGGAAAAAATAGAGTCAAACACAATATTAACTTTGGAAGTAAATTTTGTATGACCCCAAGAGTAGACCAAACTTTTTAAACTACTTACATAGAGACAAACATACGTGTGCACTTTCTCCCTTTTCCATTCTTCCCTTTCTCATTACTGTTACCAATTTCATGTTTATGGGATGTATGAAATCAGAGACATGGAAATGCATCACACAACTACCAGAACTAAACATGGTGTGGTGGATGCAATTGTGTGAAAATGGCTTCATGATTCAGCCAAACCATCATACGGGAAGGTCTTTTCATCACATTTACTAGCCAAGCATCCTACTGTCTCATGGAACAAGGGCAATATTTAACCCCATTGTAGGGTATACATATCCTAAAGGAGTGAAGGCCATGATGTGGCTCCATGGCTCCCAGTAACAGCTGGGTCCTAGACTCTGTGGTCCTGGTTTTGAATCCCATGAGGACAACTAAGTTTGCACTGGTCTTCAAAACAACATATTTCCCTTCTCACTCTATCCAGCTGCCCACATGGCACCAGATGAAAGGGTGTCACCAGACTGAATAAACAACTGTAAATTAATGTCTGCCACAAAGTAGGCCAGCATTCCCATCTTTCTTGATAAAATGGGATATTGTCAATCACTGGACTAGATCCCAAGCTACCTTTCCTTAATCGTTAATAAATAAGTTTGCTATGTACAAACAGAATGAGAAATTTGAAGCAATTAAATACTATTGAGCAAATGTCTGTGTTTTCTCTAACCATTTGACACTTCCTTTCTGCTTCCTTTATCCTTTAAATATAGATTTTTCTGGCCTAGCTGTCTTTCAAGGATATGTTCTCAAGGGACAAACTCACAATGAAAATACAAATCATAATAATTGCTAGCATACGTTTACATGTACCTGACACTTTCCATGTTCCAGGCTTTGTTCTACATACTTTACTTGTAGAAGATCATTTAAACACACAACATACCTAGGAATAGACAATGTGTTTATATGGCAATATTACTCTGGTGGAATAAATGCACAGAAAAATGAATAACTTGGCCAAGGTTTCCAAGTTTTCAACATAACACATCAAATTTGAGGGGTGCCTAGGTGGTTCAGTCAGTTAAGCGTCAGACTCTTGATTTCAGCTTAGATCATGATCTCATGGCTAGTGAGTCTGAATCCCGTATGGGGCTCTGCGCTGACAGAAGGAAGCCTGCTTGGGATTCTCTCTTTCTCTCTGCTCCTCCTCTGCTCTTTCTCTCTCTCTCTCTCTCTCTCTCTCTCAAAATAAATAAATATACGTTAAAAAAAATTTTAAGGGGCCCCTGGGTGGCTCAGTCGGTTGGGCATCTGACTTTGGCTCAGGTCACGATCTCACAGTTCATGAGTTCGAGCCCCACGTCGGGCTCTGTGCTGTCAGCTTGGAGCTTGGAGCCTGCTTCCAATTCTGTATCTCCCTCTCTCTCTGCCCCTCCCCTGCTCTGTCAGGCTCTGTCTCTTTCTCCAAAATAAATGAACATTAAAAAAATTTTAAAAAAAATTTTTTTTAAATAACACATCAAATTTGAAAGTGGTTGCCATTCCCAGTACAACCCTACCCCTGCATCCCAGCACTTAGGCACCAGTGACTTTGCTGCCCACCCCCCCACATCTGTTCAATTTTATTTGCATATCTTAAGCATATATTTAAACATGTGGGTCCTGTTCTTAGTTACTTTTGCTAGAAATTGAAAAAAAAATCTCAATTTCCATCATCAATTGGAAATACTAAATTAATTACAGTACTTTCTTACTGTGAAATATTATGCAGTCATTAAAAACAATGCGACATACACAAATATAGTAACATAGAGAAAGCTGTCCATGATATATTGTGTTTTCTTTTGTTGTGTTTATTTATTTTGAGAAAGAGAGAGAGAGGGAGGGGCAGAGAGAGAGAGAGAGAGAGAGAGAGAGAATCCCAAGAAGGCTCTGCACTGTCAGCACAGAGCCCAGTGGGGGGCTAGATCCCATAAACTGTAAGATCATGACCTGATCTGAAATCAATACTTGGACACTTAACAAACTGAGCCACCCAGGCTCTCCAGCCATGTTATACTGCTGAGTGAAAAGAGCAAATTATAAAACAAATGATCTAGCAAACAGATATCAAACATCTATATATGCCTAACTCTACAGGAAAATGTCTGTAAGAATATATGCCAGATTCTGGAAGAAAGGATTGAAAAGTGGGGGGGAATGAGGAAAAGTTCCCATTTTATCTCATCTATTTGTGAATTGTTTACTTTTTGATAATAGACTCATGTTATATTTATAATGCAGAAAAGAATGTTAAACAATGTGCTGACAGGCTAAAAATATCTGATGAAGTCATTACTTAGCCAGATCTTCCCCCTACCCATTATTTATTCCATTTTATTTCTCTAACTTGGTTTTCCTTTCCCTCCCAACACACAGCCTGGGCTCCAATTACACTGGACTTTTTCTTTTCTAAACACTGCTTGGATTTTCTTAGGCTTCCACTCAACTCGGAGTACCCTCTTTATTATTAAATTCAACCTCTCTAAAGAAAACCATACATATTATATTTGGATACACAGTTCATAATGGGAAAAATGTAAATAGCCAGGAAATTTTCTGTATTTTGAATCAATAAGCTTTAATACATTTAAATGTATTGCTTCCTGGATTGTAAACTCTCAGAAAATAATAAATAGCTACAAAGTTTCTGAACAGATATTTTTTGGATAAAAAAAAAAAAAGGCTTAGTTAGACATGTAGGATATTGTGATAGCCTTGCATGATTTTTAGAATGACGTGGAATATACACACACAAAAGAAACACACATTTCACTCTAAAAAAAATTCTTAAAATCAAAAACAAGTTTCTTACCATTGTGAGGGTAAATGGATGGTTTTCTAACGCAGACACACTGGGACAATGTAGAATGATATACTAAAAAACAACAAACATAGTTTCTAAGTGACCAAAAGAGAAGTTCAAGCATTCCAGTGATGGCATGAATGCTGATTTTCAAAACTTATATAAAGATAAAGGGAATTTAAAAGTTACTAAACACTGACTCACCTGGCCAGGTCTCGCTTTAAAATTTTCTTTGACCATTCGGATTTCCATGACATCTGAGGGATGACGTATGACCGAGATGATGGTGACTGGCTTATTGCTCCGGATACACCTGTAAAGTCTTTCAGCACAATACAGGCACAAAGGTCCAGAAATCCAAAGCCAAGTCTAGTGGAGAATTTTTGAAATATACTTTAAGAAATACTTGTATTGTAGGAATCCTTATCTCCTGCTCAATTGTTTACATCATACATTACAGTAATGAAATTTTAATCTATATTTTGAATGATAAAATGTAAAGAAAAATGAATGAAAAATAAGATGCTCACTGCAACTTATTCACACAAGACTAAAGTATGAAATCAAAAGGGAGGAGCACCTGGGTGACTCGGTCAGTTACACATCTGACTCTTGATTTCGGCTCAGGTCATGATCTCACAGTTCGTGAATTCAAGTGCCACAGTGGGCTCCATGCTGACAGTGCGAAGCCTACTTGGTATCCTCTCTCTCTCCCTTTCTCTTCCCCTCTTCCACTCTCTCTCTCTCTCTCTCTCTCTAATAAACTTTAAAAATAAATAAATGGGGGCGCCTGGGTGGCGCAGTCGGTTGAGCGTCCGGCTTCAGCCAGGTCACGATCTCGCGGTCCGTGAGTTCGAGCCCCGCGTCGGGCTCTGCGCTGATGGCTCAGAGCCTGGAGCCTGTTTCCGATTCTGTGTCTCCCTCTCTCTCTGCCCCTCCCTTGTTCATGCTCTGTCTCTCTCTATCCCAAAAATAAATAAACGTTAAAAAAAATTTTTTTTAAATAAATAAATAAATAAATAAATAAATAATGAAAAATAAAAGGGGAACCGATGTGCCATATTAACAGGTATGCATACATTGTTTCATATGTCCCTCTATGTATACCATAAACACATAATGCATGCATATACAGTATTTTATCTAAAGAGAGAAGGGAAATTAAGTGCTCAAATCAATTTGAAAATGATTTCAGAAAAAATTGTACCACTCCAATATCTGTTTAAAAAAAAGAAAATCCTGGATATATATGTATTTTTCTTTCTATTTTTAAGGTATTAAAATGTTTTAGTTTGCAGGAGCAGTTGGAATTCTTCAGAATGTCAGGTAAGTTTATTTAGAGTATTTTTTAAATACTTTTATCTATTTATTTTTTATTTGAGTGTAGTTGACACACAATGTTACATTAGTTTCAGGTATACAACTTAGTGATATGGCAAGTTTACACATTATACTATGTTCACGATAAGTACAGCTACTATCTGTTCCACGTTTATACAATGCAAAATATGTTTATGCACAGATTTTAAAATATAGGACATACTACGCATGCTGCTTACAACTTTTACATAATAAAAGTAATAGGAGCAGAAGATAACATATAGAATTTGGGCAGTGTGACAATTTCACATGTGTGCTGTATAGATATCCCAGATCCCAGGATAACTAGCTGCATGCTCTCAGAAGTACGGAAGCCTGTGTGGTCAACCCTTCCTCTAGAACTGCACACTTTATTTCCCTCATCACTTGGAGACCTCTGATCCAAACTTATTTTAATGGTTACTTTTTTAAATCTTACTTACATAGCTATTTCAGACCTTCCTCCTTCCTTGCAGACAGATCATGCCTCTTCCTAATATTTTGTTTGCTACTCTGTGAGTAGCGGACATCACAAGACAAGCTCTGCAGTGCAGCAGGCTGGCAACTCTGAGGTGGTCACTTACCCTTTGAGCATCAAGTGCCATTAAGTACAATGGGAGTCACAATACCTGCCTTGCCTAACACATAGCATTGTGTGAAGCCCGGAAAATTCTGAAAACTGCAAAGTCTATTAGAAATCTAGAGGATTGTTACTGACAATAAACATAAGACTAATATACTTATTCCAAAGTCATCTACAAATTCACTCTACTTTTCGACTCCTTTTTCTCTTCTGAAAACAGACATTTGACATACTGTCCCATACTTCCACCTGCTATAGGCAAAGAGTACAGGGTGTTAATTCCCATGTGGACAGCTCCCATAGCCACATGGGAAGATCAGGGCCCTTGCTGAACTACTCACTGGGTATTTGGGTAAGAATATTTTCTAAGAGTAAACATTTTGGTCAAAGACCTGGTTTTCTACTCTACTTCTGTCATGTAGTAGGTTGCAGAGTTTGCTGAAGGTATTTTATGTATTTAAGCCACAATTTTATCATCAGAAAATTAAGGATGATGGTAATGGCTTCAAAGAGCTATTGTGAACATTAAAAGAAATTATGCATACAGTACATTTTAGCACAATACATAACAGATGATACTAAGCATTCAACAAATTGACTTTACAATTTATTATTTATAGTATTATACATAATATCGTACCGTAACATTATTCTATACCATAATAATAATTACTATTAGTGTTAGTTCTTTCACTATTGTTTTTATTATTCAGCCTATTTTTCTCAACGGATAGGGCAAGCACCAGTGCCACAGTATGCAAAGATTACATGGTCAGTTAAGTAGGAATTTTCCATAGACTATAATATCATAGGGTTTTCTCCTTGAACACCAGCTACCTATAATGGAAAAACAGGTGCTCTCTTGCTGTTGAAACATCCTAGAATGTTCTTTTCTACAAGAACAATTGTTTTATATACCTCCAAAAACATGTTTAAATGTAATGTTGGTCAATAATTATGGAAATATGGACTTTGCAGAGACCATCAAAGATACAAAATCAATCTGACCTGTGGAAAATTAGCTTGGAACCTGGGCTCTTCCATACAAATCTTCACAAATCTCTTTTGGGTAAGTTCATCTGGCTTTGCAAATCCTTCAGGAAAAGATTCACGAAAATGTTCTGAGAGATAATCTTGTAAATGAATATTCTGGTAGTGGGTTCCATTAAGATTGATGCAGCCAGGAGGGTGGGTATCTAAATTAGTTTGATACTTCAGCAGCCCTCTGAAATTAAATTAAAAAAAAAAAAAAAAGAAGGTGAAAATGAAATGGAAATCAGGGGACATAGTATGAGAAAATAGCCTCTTTTTCTTGTTAACTTTCCATAGCATTTATCTGGAAAGTGCTTTTCATATGTCTTACTTAGGAGCAATTGATAAATCCTAAAACTTTTAATTAATTCTTTACTATGGGACTAAACCAAGATTTTTAGCCCTTAAACAAAGGCCACAAATACATGGTTGGGAAGAATACATCAATATTTCCAACTACTCTGGAATTTCACGGCCTTTATTTCAACTCTATTAGGCATTCGTACAACCATATACAAGTTTTCACTTCAATAAATACTATAATAATGAGTACTTTTGCTATATCTTCAAACACAAATGGGAAAGTGTAGGGATCATATTTGATTTGGCTGAGACTGGATAAATCAGGCCTTGGTGATTTACAGAGAAATATTAAACAAACACAATAACAAGAACTAGAAGTTGGCATCTCGTTTGGTCTGCAAATTAATATACAGCAATTAGACCTTACCCATGTTTACTTTTCAAAATTTCTCCATAAAGAAGACCATATAAAAGACTCAAAATAATTAATCAGGAAGGAGGGCCTAACCCCTAAAATCAATTCTGATTGTTGTATATTTTCTGACATTCTGAGACAAACCATTCAACTTTCTATGTTTGTATAAAAACATAATAAATTTTTTTTAAAAAAATTTTTAATAAATTTTAATAAAAAGTCAAGACCTACTTCATGGGAATAGTGCATCAATGGATAGATTATATAAAACATCAAAAAGATCACTACTGCATAAGCAAATCTTGAAGGAAAAAATTAAGATTTTGAAAAGCACTGGAAATTTATCAGTGTGTCTTATTTCTATTTTAAGGCCATTAAAATTTTGGTGTCCAAAATTATTTTTCCTAGTTAGCCAAGAATATATTTTTAAATTACTCTTTAAGTTACCAAATAATTAATACATTTAAAAAAATGTATATTTTAAGAACATCACAGCTATAGTGATTTTATAAGTGATTTTACAAAGATAATATTTTGGAACAACAAAAACTATAACACGAATAATAAGACTAAATAGATCCAATATATGAAAGTTAGAAAGGGCCAAGGCAGTCTTTTATGGAATTCAACATCTACTCAACCTGATCGTTTTCCTTTTGCTCATGTTCATTCCTTTTATCCCTTCTTTTTATATTACTTTATTCCTTATAACTAATCATAATGAAGTCATTAAAGAGCATATAGTATATGTTATAGTATATCATTAAGGAGCAAGATGTATTATGTAACATCAATGGCAGGCCACACAGCCATCTTTTAAAGTAATGCAGTAGATATGGCCTAGGTACAGAAGAATTAATCATTATTACAGAAATGTGAACCAAATACAGAACCCTTCATAGAATTCTAGTCATATAAAATAATCATTGTGGCATTACAGTTAGAAAACCTATGAATTTGATTCAGCGGCCATTACCCAAACCTGTTGCTCCTACTGACCATCCCAAGGGTGGTGGTTATCAGGTAGGTAGGTCAAAAATCTCAGACATTTATTCTACTAGCCTCAAATTGAATAAACCTTGGCATAATGCACTTGGTACTATTCTAGGTGGTTCTACAAAGTTCAGTAAGGAGTCAAATCTGGCCCCTGAATCTCTAAACAAATAAAATCTAGTTAGAAGACATCTTGGGAGAAGCTGAATGGAATTGAGACCACAAATAACTGGAATAAAGTATTTTAATACACCTTAGTAATGTTTGGTAGACATCAGGTCCCAAACATAACAATTCATATATATTTCACATATATATGCAACAACTGCAAGTAATTATTATTCCCATTTACAAATTAAGAAACTATTTTCATAGATATTAAATAACACCCCAGGGTCACATAGCTGGTAAGGGGCAGTGCCAATATCTGAACCCATTTCTGACTGAAATTCTAAACTCTCCACCTGTCACTATACAGAATGTTAATTCATGGATCCTTATAACATACCTGTGAAAAAGGTAAGGAAGAGGAAGATTAATATTTATTAAGAAAGTATATCAAGAATTTTTTAAACATCTATTTCTCACTTAAACTTGAAAACAAAATAATCATACAGCATAAGTGTTTTGATTTCCCATTACACAGATGAGAAACTTAAGGCTTTGTTTGGGTAAGAAATTAACCAAATGGCAGTCTAAGCATGGAATTCAGAAACATCATCTCCTTCCTTCTACAAACCTATATCATATAAAGCAAATCAGTTGATTAAAGAAGTAGACATCAAGGAAGAAGGTTCAAAATGAACAAACGCCTGGAAATAAAGTCGGATCGTGTGTATGTGTGTGTGTGTGTATTGGATGGGGCTGTTTAACACACCAGGAAAAGGAACATTATTTACTCCTCCTAAGTCTTAACAGTGTTCAGGTGGGCAAGACCCATGTGCTGAGGTCCTTAGAATGACAAACATTACTATGCAGTACAAATCTTTGGGCCAGCTCAGTCAAACAAAACACTGCCATTCCTGGTATTTCAAGGGCTATGTAATATGCTAAAATCCCTTTTTACTTTGAAAGTTGTATGTTACTTTTAAGCTACACTCAAGCTAAATGGCATAGGTTACCTCTGTCTTAAAACCCCATTAAAATGTTTTCTTCGTCTCGGTTTGTAATTGTTGCTAACAAATAGTCATGGATAAGAGAGAAAAGATCTATAGAGAGGCAATGGTAACAAAAAACATCATTCATTAAAAAAAAACCCACAAGCACAGAATCTCAGGTTAGATTTGGCTAAATAAGGTAGTAAAAGATACTGATGGGTTCATATGGAAGGATACTGGCACATTCCGAACTCCGTATTTATTTTTTTAAAAAATTTTTTTTTTTCAACGTTTATTTATTTTTGGGACAGAGAGAGACAGAGCATGAACGGGGGAGGGGCAGAGAGAGAGGGAGACACAGAATCGGAAACAGGCTCCAGGCTCCGAGCCATCAGCCCAGAGCCTGACGCGGGGCTCGAACTCCCGGACCGCGAGATCGTGACCTGGCTGAAGTCGGACGCTTAACCGACTGCGCCACCCAGGCGCCCCCCGAACTCCGTATTTACAGGGTAAGTGCTGGGCATACCAGACAGGTGCTTCATGCCTCACTGCCTATTTTTTTATAACAAATTTATGTGGTAAAGATCAGTGGCCCCATCTTAGAATAAGTGAACACATTTTGAGCTGTTATCTGCCTAAGACCACACTGTCAGCCAGTGGCCAAGTCCAAACAAAGGCCATGCTCCCTCCCCTGTACAAGGCTAACCCTCTCACCCTTCCATTCTTCCTATGAACAAAGACCTATGAAATTAAAGACCAATGTATATATTGAACAAAAATTTACTGGTGCAGGCAAAGACCTGAATTTGTCACATTATTCATTTTAATTAACTTAAATTGAGTAGCTATGATCAGACATGAAAGCAGTAACAACAAAAAAGCAAAGTGAGCACATATTGGAGATTAGTAGGGTGACCCTTGAGAGTATATAGGGATGGTGAACTTTGATTATGAAATTTGGAAAGGGATTCATGAAGGAAGCAACTGAAAAATGTGAAGATGTTAATGGTTTAACAACAGGAGAATGGCATTCCAGTAAGAGGGATAGTATGAACAAATGCACATGGTTTGCTCCCAGATTAGTAGAGGGGATCATGTCTTATGCATTTACATATCCACCCATATGTCCGTACTCACTGCCAAGCCCTGTCCTCTCTCTAGCAAGTTTCTGGCAGACAGTAAATCTTCAATGAATTTCTAGTGAATTGATTTTAAGAGCAAATAATCCCATAATTTGTTTGAATATAAAAGTGCATAGACGTTAAAATAAAAAGAAAATATTCTTGTATGTTTTATTGTATCTTTCATATTAAATGATAAATAATTTGAAAGGAAAAACCGGGAAGGGAAAAAGATGTCCATGAATGGTAAACAAAGAGTCTTGCCAACTTAAGGCAGTGACAGAGCAGGCGGTAAGGGGAGGAAGCACACAGACCGTGTAGGAATAGGAATACTTACTACTCATTTTTTTTAGTTTTATTATGTTCCAAAGGACAGATTTTGAAATATCTTTGGAATGTCTAGTGTCCTTCTATCATGAGAAATCATGGATTTTACGGTGTATCAAATACGTGGCTGTGGATGCTATTATTTTTGTACTCATAAGGATTTCAAGATGTGCTTTCAAAACTCAACAGAGTTTCAAAAAATAGGTTTCTTTCTTTTTGTCCTTTTTTTCCTTAAGAGGCATTATAGACATACTACCATTTTTTATATGACAAAGTCACAGAAAATAATACAATACACAGAATAAATCCCACCAGGTTACAACATAGAAATCATAAAAATATTTTATGGCAAAAATTAAATATTACAAAATGCCACACTGCAGAAAGGAGAAACACAAAATCATTCCCACTTTAACTGCACGTTAAAAATGTCTAACAAGGGGCGCCTGGGTGGCGCAGTCGGTTAAGCGTCCGACTTCAGCCAGGTCACGATCTCGCGGTCCGGGAGTTCGAGCCCCGCATCAGGCTCTGGGCTGATGGCTCAGAGCCTGGAGCCTGTTTCCGATTCTGTGTCTCCCTCTCTCTCTGCCCCTCCCCCGTTCATGCTCTGTCTCTCTCTGTCCCAAAAATAAATAAACGTTGAAAAAAAAAATTAAAAAAAAAAAATAAAAATGTCTAACAAATGCAGTGTCACTTACGTAACCTTTATGCTTGTGATTTTAAACCTTTTTTACAGTGGAGAAAAAAAAATCCTTGTCCCATGAGGAACCTACTTTTTTCCTAGTATTCTATAACACAAAATGTTTCTTGTCTTTACAGAAAAAATAGAACAACCTGTTTCAGACTGTTCTTTTTACTCTGCTTCAAGTACAAAAAAAAAAAAAAAAAAAAAGAGCTTAAGAAAATACACCCTAATTCATCACTTCAAAACCCACTGGAATTCACTGGATTGTGTGGAATCCACTAGAATGCACACTACTTAAGGTCAAGGATGTGTCCTGTACCTCAGCTGCATTGCTGGTGACTAGAACAGTGCATACAATCTATAGCAAGCATTCAATATCTATTCATGGAATGAATTACTGAATGACCAGAAGTGTACAAACAACTTTTTGTTTTGGTTGTTGTTGAAACACATGATTGAGTCATCATCTGGTTCTAACAAACACAGAAGGGAATTGGAACTCAATCCAACTTCAAAAAAGATGCCTAGATGTTAGGAAATGATATTTAGTAAATAAAGTAAACCATGTATACAAGAAATAGCATGAAATCAGTCTGCAACTTACATCATCCCTCTTTACCCTTGAGTACTGCTAAGTTTGACCCAAGATTTCAGCCCTGTCCTTACCCTAAGCCAATTCTTATCTAAGCAAATTATCAAGAGAGTCAAGTTATCAACCTACTTAGTAGCAGCATGTAGAAGTGGAGTGCTTGCCTCCACTTCCAGCACACATCAGGGAAACCCCAAGCACCTGAGTATGTATCAAACCAGAGCTTTTATTCCCATCCCTACTTGGTCTGGTCTAGCCAGGTTCTTGCCTCTGCATTCTCTCCTGGGCACTTGCAACTGATGCCTGAGTGTATTCGCATCCTGCAACTTGACTGTAGCACATACTTTGTCTTGTTCTTGCTGATGGTGTTGTCCAAGACATGAGACTAGGCAACACAGGGCCAGCATCACAGGTGTGTGACTTTTGCAGTCTCAAGGAACCTTCTCTTAGAAAGGTCCCGTGGCTGGTTCAATGCTCTGTTGTCACCATCTTGAATACTTAGTATTGTTTTATCAAAGAGCCTCACAGTTTAATTTTGCAGTGGGCCCTGCAAATGAAGTTGCCAGCCACAGACACTATGCAGCTGGCAAAATTAACCATTAGAGCCTAAGAACACAGGATCAAGACCAGAATGTTTCCTAAGTGTGTGAAGTGAAATAGGCCATTTTACTAAACAGGCCATTTTACTTTTTTTTTTTTTTTTTCTCATTTCCCTTGGCTGAAAAAGTGAGATAGCACATGTTACTGTCTAAGTCACAATATAAAGGAAAGGACTTTGATCTCTTGGGAAGAAAAAAATATGTAAGTATCCAACATATCTTAGTATATCCTCTGCCTTCAGGCTTTACAAAACTGGCAGTGGGAATAAAAGGATTACTTCACATTTCAGAAAAACATGAATGTACTAAAATGTTTCTTAAATGTAGCCCTTGTTCCTTCTCCTTCCCTCAACTTTCTTACCCTGTACCTCCAGCCAGGACCACTTGTTATTATGCATAAGGTCCCAGGAGGAAAACTGAGATTAAAATTACGTGAGAAAGTATTTGGTCTGTAAAATCACTATTTCTATCCTCTAAGTGGGGGAGAAGTACACTCAGTTTAGACTAAAAATTCATGAACAAAAGTAGCTTATAGCACAAATGAATTTATGTACATGAAAATGCTCTGTATATACTATATCTACCTATACATATGGCATCCTTATGGGAGAAAATACCACATGACCTCAATACTTACCCCTAATTTTTTCCAGTATAAAATATCAGCAAAAGTAAATAAATCATAAGACCTTAGTCCAGATTGGATAATATAGAGGAATCATTTTTACACAAAAATGAAAAACAGTCCTACGAATAGGAACTCAGAAGTGGGGGAAAAAAACACTTCTTAAAGACCATATTTGTATAGAACATGATATTATTAACATATGGGAAATATGTAAATATTATGTGAGGGAGATTTGAATCTCATATAAGAAAGACTTCATTCTCCAGGAATTTTATTCACCCTATATACTTGGATGAAAAATTCAAAGGCCAAAAAGTAAAAGAAAACAAAGAGATGAATTTTTTTTCTTCTGTGATCCAAAGAATTTTTAGCCACAGAATTACATAAAAATCCCCAACAAAAATTTGCCAATCTACAAAACAACCAAAACAGTTAAGACCTAAAAGTTAATTCCTCTGGCACAGGAATTGATATTCTAGTCAGTGTAAGAACTTATTACCCAGACAACAACAAATATAAACGAGAGTCCCAAAATGGGAATCCAAGTTACGTTTAAACAAATACACAGATTATTTTTTATTGTTACCGACAGTGCTTTGATAATGGAGGAAATTTGGAAAAGCTTAGAAGGACAACAAATTCCTAGCTAAAAGCCAATTAATATAATTCCCCTTAATTCAACACAAACTGAGTAATGCCTTGTGAAAGGGATTCCCTTGATAAAAATGGGTAAGAAACCTTCTGACCCTCAAAAACACCACAGTTTACCTACGATATATCACTGCTGTGTTGCTTTTTCTCTTTTATATTGGAACTCACAGACACATAATGGGGTAGGCAGAAAACAACCCTGGAATTTGCTACTATTTAATTTCGACTTCAGCTATAGCCCAACATTCTCCCTTTTACATAAGGATTTACACAGTGTATACTTTTCTGTACTTTAGGATTTTTGGTGGTTATGTTAAATTCCTCTCTCCCCTGGATATTTTCAAGGAGTGTATCTGTAGGTTCTTTTTTTTTTTTTTTCCTCTGAGCAATTCCCATTCTCCTTAATCTATATTGTAGCAATGACAGGCACCATTCTGAGGCTTGGTAACAGACTTTAAAAGATGTAGGGCACCTGGGTGGCTCAGTTGGTTAAGTGTCTGACTTTGGCTCAGGTCATGATCTCTTGGTTTGTGAGTTCAAGCCCTGTGCCTGAAGCCTATTTCAGATTCTGTGTCTCCCTCTCTCTCTGCCCTCCCCTGCTCACACTCTGTCTCTCTCTCTCAAAAATAAATAAATATTAAAAAAAAAAAAAAAAGATGTGGACCACCTGTTCACTGGATGAAGAGCCACAAACCCACGGTGTGTAACAAGAATACTGGTGAGAGTATCTCTTCTACTGTATTTTTATTAGCTCTAGTATAGATCCTAGCTTTAATCATTGCTATTTTCAAGTTATGTGGAATAATTTTGGAGGTTAAAATACTATATAGATATAATTTTATTATTATATACTTACTATATGCTTTAACAAAGTTGTACATTAAGAAACATTTATAAAGCAACACAAAAAAGTTCCATTTTCTTACAGTTTTCTGGGAGGACTATATTTCAAAACCTTGAAATCTATGTAGCTTGTAACAAAACTGAACTTCTTACTCAAAATACACAAAACACACACATACACACTCGCCAACTTTTATAGATAAATTAGAAAATTATCCCAGATTTTCACATGACATGAATATATTTCATTCAAAAGCAAAGTACCCTCCAAACCATGAATAAATAATTCATTAATTCAAGAAAAGTTTAGTAATTAAATGCATAAATTTTGGGGTCAGAATGTGGGTCAATCCTCAGCCCTATCAGACACTAGCCAGGTGCCTTTAAATAATCATTTAATTTAACCTTCTGTGCCTCATTTTCCCATCTGTAAAATGACCTCATAGTGTTATGAGATTAAAAAAACAAAACAAAACAAAAACAAAAAACAAAAACTCGATATGTGTGCATGTGAGAGGTTATATATGTATATATGTATGTGGCATAAATTGCTAAGAACAGTACCTGTAACATTGAATATTATATAAAATTTGGAAATTATTAGCAATAGTATCATTATTATCCTCAAAAATGATAATGTAGGGGCACCTGGGTGGTTCACTCTGTTAAGCGTCCAACTCTTGATTTCGGCTCGGGTCATCATCTCATGGTTTGTGAGATCAATCCCCACCATCAGGCTCTGAGCTGACGCACAGACCCTGCTTGGGATTCTTTCCCTCTCTGCCCTTCCCCTGCTTGCACATATGCACACACACACACACACACACACACACACACACACTCTCTCTCTCTCTCTCTCTCTCTCTCAAAATAAACAAACATTTAAAATAAAATAAAATGATGATGCATAACCATATTTATCAGTAAGTTCTCCTTACAGAAACCTTCATGTGAGAAGAAAATTGTCCCAGTGTTTCTAATTTTCCCCACAATCTATTTTTTCTAACTTTGGATAAAACAAGTGAAGATATAAGATGTATCAATGTAATATTATAGCTCTCTAGTAAAAACCTAGCTTAGGCTTCATTCAGTTATTTTTAACTTCCTTTGGGACACAAATAGCTTTGGGAATCTAATGCAAGCTACTGTGGGGGTGGTGGGTGGGTGTATTCCAAGAATTCATGGATCCCCGGCACCCATTCAGTGATTCCTAGAGATTATGAATCCAAGTAGAGAACTCCTACTCTATTAAAAAAGAAGTAGGATTTTGAAGTAGAAATAAAGGGCATCAACGTTAAAATAATTATGCACACCTAGTAGAAATTAAGCATCTAGAAACTATTCAGAACAGGTCACTTGTAAGGGTGACACGTAGTATACAAAAGATTTAGCAATTCCCATGAACGTGCAACTCCTCAACCTTCTACCTAACATGGTAGAGCACATCCAGTTATGATCTCTAAAGTGGGACAAAGCTAGGCAAATCTACTGTGTTTATTATTTGAAGGTTCTAGGCTCCCACATACCCATGTAGAGCCCCTATTTGAGGTAAGGTTTCCTTTTGTGATTCAGTCTCTCTAGAACTTTCCCCTATGCATAGGAATAGGTAGAATAACCATATGTCCTGGTTCAGCCACAAGTCACTGCTTAATTATCCACAGTATCCCATTTCATTCTCAGTGTCTAGTTTGAACAATAAATTATATAGCCAATTCAAATCTAGAGGCAATGAAAGGAAAATTGAAAAGAAAGTGTAGGGAAATAAATTTTTCTCTCCCAGTGCTAGAATAGAATTGGCTTAACATAAAACCTCTGGGCCTTCCTTTCCCTGGGCTTCACCAAATTCCCATTGACATTTTAAGTGCAAATGCCTCTCTCTAGTAGGAAGATCATACAAGCCAGTGTGGGTGAAAAGAGCACTCAGTGCAAGTGGCTTCTAGAAGAGAAGATATTTGGAATCAGCAACTTTCAGCACTAGTCTATACTGCATAAATACCTCCATCCACCAACAGAATGTTCTTAATTTCCTTCTCCTAAGGGCATAGTAGAAGGAGGATAAGCCAGTGCAATAAGCCTAACCTCATAAATATTTGTCTAACCCTGGTTAACTTCTTGAGCCTAAACTCCTATGAAGCCAACAGTGCCTCTCGTTCATTAATGTCATTGTTGACAAAGGCTGCCCACTGTGTCCCCCTGGTTTAAAGAACAGATGATTTTAGAAACATGCACATGGAAATCCATTCTTTTAAATCCCCCTAGAAAACATGATTCAAACAGAATATAAATCACACTCTACAATGAACTCTTGCCAGCAAATAGTCCCAAATGGCAAAGAGCTCCATCTAAAAGAATAAGTATTATGTAATATATAAATAATATGTATTAATTTATATAATAAAATGAGGTCTGAGAGGCCCAGCAGAGCTAACACAAAAAAATTATTTATACAATTAGCTGGCTCTCATTGCCACATGTGCTTTTGAGAAGGCCCTTCCCCCTCTCTTTTTAAGAATTGTCACATTATAATTCCTCTCTCATGTAAATAAAAAAACAAAATACAATTATTATCCACCCAACATACAAGCTAAAGCCAGTGGGTGGTGACTGTGGTAAGACTGAGAGGCAAGGGTGCCAGATCTCATTTACAATATGTTCTCTCCACATGCCTGTCAAAGGAGTAGGGTTAGTCTCTCCGCTGAGGCTCTGTGACACTCATAATTGCTTTTCACTCCAATATCCCTTTTATCAGTAAGTGAGAATGGCAGTATATATCTCCTCCTGATGAGTTTTTCAAATGAAAATAAAGAAGTGTCCGGTTACATTCATGTCTGAAAAGAGGAAACAGTTTTGGCTTTTTTTTCCCCAAACGTCTTCCAAATTGAAATATCCATAATATAGCACACAAATAGCAAACCTCCTAGAAAAGTGTATTAAAAATTAAAAGAAAAATTTCCCCAGGAGGATGCTTGTCTTGCAAATCCCAAAACAAACCTTTATTGTTAACACCAATTGAATTTTTGAGACCTAACAATGTCATAAAAAATGTTGCCCTTTCAAGGAATATTCTTTTGATCTGCTAAGCTGTTTTCATTATACATTTATCAGATTACAGATAGGAAAATCTGGGCTCTTCAAAAGTGCTGTGTATTTATACAAAAAAGATTCTTCAAACAGTTAAATGTAGAGTTTCATCCTAATACAGCTATTAGTATTGGTATAAGTATAATTTTTTTTTCTAATACTTGAGTATGTCTCTATTATGCCTATATTGCTACATTCACTTGTTTAAACCTGAGACAACCTTATAATGTAGGTGACTTTATTAATCCCATCTAATAGTTAAGAAAGAGGACAAATTATCTGGCAAGGTCATAGAGCTATTAATGGTATAGCTCTTAATTGCCATGCTCTACTGATCTCTTGAAAAGGAAAATTAGCATATTTTAGATACATTTGACCACCGAAAAGAAACATCTGATTTGGTTTATATGAAATGTGTTCTTTTAAGGATGTCACGCAATAAATAGATTTGCTGAGAAAGAATTTAAAAATTCCAAAACATAGGTAACAAGTATAAAAATTAAGTTAAGCTAAGTGCATGGATAATCATGGAACAAGACAATCAGGTCCTAAATAATGACCGTAATATTTGCAGCGAGAAAGATAAACTTTCTATGTTGCCGATGTCATATTACATACACCAGAGCACTACATTTAGTTTGGTTTCCAGCTTTAAAAGGGATACAAAGTTCTCTCTCTCAAAAATAAATAAATCAGTAAAAAAACTTTTAAAAAAGGGGCTCAGTTGGCTAAGTATCCGACTTCGGCTCAGGTCATGATCTCATGGCTGGGGAGTTGAAGCCCCACATAGGGCTCAGAGCCCTGGAGCCTGCTTCAGATTCTGTGTCTCCCTCTCTCTCCGCCCTTCCCCAACTCAGGTGCCTGTGCTCCTGCACGCCCATGCTCTCTCTCAAAAATAAATCAAACTTCAAAAAAAAAAACTTTAGAAAAAAAAGGGGGGGATACAAAGGAAGCCATACCAAACTGCAGCCAGCCTAATTTAGTGATGAGGAATGTGGACTCAGGAATCTGATGATCCCTGGGTTCAAACCCAAACTCTTCTACTTATTATGTATGACTTTTAACAAGTTCCTTCACCTCTCGCTGTCCCTGTTCTATCACCTGGACAAGATACAATAGCAATAATGATAATAATAATATAAAATAATAATAATAATGATAACAACAGCATATTTTACCAGGGTTGTTGAGAGGATTTAATGAGATCAAACATTAGTAAGGTACAAGATAAGTACTCAATGAATATTAACTATGAATATGTTTTTTTTTAATTTCGAATAATGAGACTTGAAATATCATAAAGCAAGGAACACATGAACATAATTTAAAAGAGAGGGACTGAATTTTGATGGCCTACAGAGTCATAGACATTGAAGTCATTGGATTAAATTAAAGTAAAATAAATTCTGGCTCAAAACAAAAAGAACTTTGTGAAAACTGGAGCTTCCCAAAGACAGAATGGGCTTTTCAATACTAGATATTTACTTAGATTGCATGAGAGACAAAAATCATCTTTCTCAAGATATCGTTTAAGCTTCCTTCAAAACTGGAGATTCTACAAAAGTAAAATGGACCTTTGAAAACCATCAGAAGCAACTGGTCTTCCTATTGCAAAAGTCTGCTTAGATAGAGAAACTAGTCAACAATTTCTCATGGCTTCATCCTTGAAGCCTAAAATTTTTTAAAATTTCTAGCCTACATTGATTCTTCTGTTCTTTGAACTACTAGAATTCTTGAAAATAAAATATGTTTATGGCTGGAAAATATGCAGTCTAAAATTCTCTCTAGTTCTTTTTTAAGTTTATTTATTTTAAGAGAGTGAGAGAGCACGTGCACATGGGGGAGGGGCATGGAGCAAAGGAGGTAAAGAATCCCAAGCAGGCTCCATGCTATCAGCCCAGAGCCTGACACAGGGCTTGATCTCATGAACCATGAGGTCATGCCCTGAGCCTGAGCCAAAATCAAGACTCAGACACTTAACCAACTACGCCACCCAGGCACCCCTCTCCAGCTCTTTCAACTGATGTTTTTAATTGCAAACTAATTACCAACCCTGGAAGACTAAAGATCATATATTGTTCTTCTATACTTCATTATAGTAGTTAGCACACTGATGGAGGGATGCCCAGAAAATACTGATTTCCTGTTCCAATCTAAAGTATGCTCTTTAACAGAAATCTCAGTATAAATCCAAGAAACTTACTTTGAATAACTGCACCTTACTCATATAACCAAAAGTTATAGAATGAAATTATCAAGATATTTCATAAGCAAAGATACGTCTAAGTTCTCAATATTGGCACAAATGATAATAATTTCAACAGATTTACTTATAGACAGATCCTTTAGGAATAAAAAGACTTTTTTGAGAAATGTTTCATTTTGAAAATCTGTAAGATTTACCACTAGTAGGGGCGCCTGGGTGGCTCAGTCGGTTAAGCGTCCGACTTCGGCTCAGGTCATGCTCTCACGGTCCGTGAGTTCAAGCCCCACGTCGGGCTCTGTGCTGACAGCTCAGAGCCTGGAGCCTGCTTCACATTCTGTGTCTCCCTCTCTCTCTGGCCCTCCCCCGTTCATGCTCTGTCTCTCTCTGTCTCAAAAATAAATAAACATTAAAAAAAATTAAAAAAAAAAACAAGATTTACCACTAGTAAGTTTTCCCACACCAGAAGCATAGTCTGTGTGACTGTATTCAAAATTTAACGTCATTGGGTTAAAAACTTTTAGCTATAAGAAGAATAAGTTTTGAGGATCTAATGTACAGCATGATGTCTACAGTTAATAATACAGTATTGTATACTTGAGATTTCCTAAGACAGTAGATCTTAAGCGTTCTCACCAGCAGAAAATAAAAAAAGGTAACTGAAGTGATATGAATGTGTTAATTCACTTGGTTGGTTGTAATCATTTCACAACATATATGTTTATCATCACATTGTAAAAAAAAAACTTAAATGATATATAATTTTCAATATACTATAAATATATTATTTTGTCAATTATACTTAAATAAAAATTTAATTTCATAAAATTGTGTACTATACAATGCTTATAGGATTATGTATTTGTTGTATGACACTGACTTCAATATTAGAATAATTGTTTTTTACTAATAATATATAACTATTAAATTGGTATAAGAAATTGATTATATGTAATTCATCCCGCAGATGCCTTTGTTATTTCTTTGCAAAAATGAAAGTCACTTTCTGTTTGTGACCCTTGTTCTACAAAAGTAAAATCAAAATTTAAGAAGGCCTTCTTTTATGTCCAAAAAATGAAGAACTCTCAATACAATCCTCTTTAAGCTTAAGAAATCTGTTTGAACTCCTGAACCTTTAAAAAAATTGACTCTATTTTGAATTACAAAGAAACAGACATTTTCAGTTTTAACTTAATACAACATAAAGGCAAAAGAATGCATAATTAATTATACTAAGAAATGGCTGCATTTTTCTCTCTGTTACAGATAGATGTATGAAAGAGATCACAATCCCAGGTAAATCAAGATATTAACCTTTAAAAGAAAAATCTTAACACTAAATTTTAAGTACAGAGCTCTCTAAAAATACAGAACCAAGCAGTAAAAAAAAAAAAAAAAAAAAAAAAAAGGAGGTTTTGAGTAAGAATGCCTGAATTTGTATCCAGGATCCATCAGTTAGGTAAACTTTCAGAAGTTACTTACTCTCTCTATACTTCAGTTTTCTGACCTGTTAAAGGGTTGTGACAGTATTGTTTATCTTCATAAAACTGTGATCCTTGGAGACATAAAGTATCTCAATTATTTTGAATTTATCCTTGGCATATAGTAAGCATTATGTAATTGTTTTCAATTACTGTTATCATCAGTAACATCTGCTTACTCATAGTCCATTTTATGATAATAGCTCTGACAGGCAAACAAATTTTCTGTACAGAGAGATTTCTTGGTGTCCTAATAGTCCATAGAACATATTATCCAAAAAAAAAAAAAAAGGGAAAAGAATAGAATCCAGAGCTTCCACAGACCATGGCCCTCTTCCCTGTGTGGCAGGAATGACTAACTGGAAGCCATGATTATAATATGTGGCCATGCTTCTGATGCTCTACAACTGTATGTTCTAGAACCCAGTATAGAACAAATTGAGCCAAGACATGGAAGAGAGACCCATATAAAACTGCTATTTAAACCAGTGGCCTCCAAAATCAGAGAAAAAAAAAAAAACATTTTGAACATGCACCCTGAAATAAATACATAATTTATGTATATGACCTACTACTGTACTGACAAAATACATTATAAAACATTCTGAAGAAAAGATTAACAGCAAATCTGAAGCTTTCTCCAAACACTGTCTCCCTGGAAACATTTTGGGCTATGATAAACAGGGAATGCCAGCTGTGTTTCCAGGCAACATTGTTTATTAATGGTGGAATGCATTTGTACCAGGAAGACTATGAATGAACTATGTAGGACTCACAGACCTCAGTTTCCTGTGTGCAGTGTATTCTTATAACTGAGGGTATCCCTTGAAGAGATCTGGGCCGCTACCAAGAAACTGGTTCCTATGGAGCATGAGTCTTACCCAAAGCAAGGTAATCTATGCCTTGGAATTACTTATTAATTATTATTTATTAATCTCAAAACTGAGCTACTACATGGGAGGTAAGGGAGAGGAGGTGGGAGAACCAGAGAGACCATCACAGAACGACCTGACATTATCCTATTGACTTTCTATATTTCTATCCTGTATCATTTACTCAATCAAGTGAACCTGATGCCAAACAATGGCCTATTGTGTCATATTAGTATGAGTCTCAAGACAAAACCATAGTCCACTCTAGTGATCATGCAGACACATGCATACACAAAAATGTATTATTTCCTTCCTCTAACCAAACAGATTATTTTAAGCACTATACCTTTGAGTACACTGCTTGGGTTGACACACATTTTCAGAATAATTGGTGTATATTCTTTGTAACAAGCTTAGGATACTTTCTTTTTCCCTTTGTGATCTTCTGATATTGACAGATCCTTCTCTCAGATCATTATAAACCAATGTAGGCTTTCTCTGCAACTACTACTGTGGGTAGGCCTTTTTACTTTGTTGTTATTTTGGTTTTTGGTTTTTTTTTTTTTGTTTTTTTTTTAACATTTATTTATTTTTGAGACAGAGACAGACATAGCATGAACGGGGGAGGGTCAGAGAGAGAGAGGGAGACACAGAATCTGAAACAGGCTCCAGGCTCTGAGCTGTCAGCACAGAGCCCGATGCGTGACTCGAACTCACAGACAGCAAGATCACGACCTGAGCCTAAGTCGGATGCTTAACCAACTGAGCCATCCAGGTGTCCCTGTTTTTTTGTTTTTTTAATTTTTAATTTTTAATTTTATTTATATTAAGTTTTGTACCTTAATTCCAGTATAGTTAACATACAGTGTTATATTAGTTTCTTGTGTACAATATAGTGATTCAACAACTCTATACATTAGTCATTGCTCATCATAATAAGTATACTCTTTAAGCCCTTTCACCTATCTCAGCCATCCCCCCACTCACCTCCCTCTGGTAACCATCAGTTTGTTCCCCAGAGTTAAGAGTCTGTTGCTTGGTTTGTGCTTCTCTCCTTTTTTTGTCCCTTTACTCGTTTGTATTGTTTCTTAAATTCCACATGAGTGAAATCATATGGTATTTGTCCTTCTCTGACCGACTGATTTCACTTAGCATTATACTCTCTAAGCGCATCCATATTGTTGCCAATGGCAAGATTTCATTCTTTTTATGGCTGAATAATATTTCATTGTGTGTATATACTACATCTTCTTTATCCATTCATCAATTTATGGACATGGGCTGTTTCCATCATTTAGCTATTGTAAATAATGCTGCTAGTGATATGTGTATCCCTTTGAATTAGCGTTTTTGTATTCTTTGGGTAAATACCCAATAGTGTCATCACTAGATCATAGGGTAGTTCTATAGTCCTATTTTTTTTTTAAATTTTTTTAATGTTTATTTATTTTTGAGACAGAGACAGAGCATGAGCTGGGGAGGGGCAGAGAGATAGGGAGACACAGAACCTGAAGCAGGCTCCAGGCTCTGAGCTGTCAGCACAAAGGCTAACATGGGGCTTGAACCCATGAACCATGAAAGAGTGACCGAGCCAACGTCAGATGCTTAACCTACTGAGACACCCAGGTGCCCTACAGTTCTATTTTTAACTTTAGAGTAACCCCCATAATGTTCCCACAGTGGCTGCACCACTTTGCATTCCCACCAACAATACAAGGGGAGAGTTCTATTTCTCTACATTCTTGCCAACACTTGTTGCTGCTTGTGTGTTTGATTTTAGCCATTCTGACAGGTGTGAGGTGATATCTCAGTGTGGTTTGGATTTGCATTTCCCTGATGATTAGTGATGCTGAACATGTTTCCATGTGTCTGCTGGCTATCTGGATATCTTCTTTGGAAAAGAGTCTGTTTTTCAATAGGATTATTTGGTTTTTTGGTGCTGAGTTGTGTAAGTTCTTTATATATTTTGTATACTAACCCTTTATCAGATATGTCATTTGCAAATATCATTTCCCATTCAGTAGGTTGTCTTTTAATTTTGTTTTTTCCTTTGCTGTGCAGAAGCTTTTTATTTTGATGTAGTCCTAATAGTTTATTTTTTGCTTTTATTTCCCTTGCCTCAGAAGACATATCTAGAAAAATACTGCTACAGGCTGCTAGGCTTTTTTAAACTAAAACCTGGTAACTCTATTGTTACAAATTCCACAGCAGCAAGACATTAGGAATTCCTAAACTTTTAGGAAACATTAAAATACCTTCTTGAAGTTCTTTATTTCTTACTAACTTTCTCTTAGAGGTTATCACGATATAACTACATGGACTTTAAAAACTGCAACATTGTAAAAGAAGTAACTGTCTTTCAATTTTAATATACTTTTATACTAGATTCATTAAAATATGCTATGATAGGGATGCCTGGGTTGCTCAGTCAGTTAAGTGCCCAACTCTTGGTTTCAGCTCCTGTCAGGATTTCACGTTTTGTGAGATCGAGCTTGTGCTGGGCTCTGGGCTGACACCATGGAGCCTGCTTGGGATTCTCTCTCCCTCTCTCTCTGCCCCGTCCCTCCTGCTCATGACTTATGTGTGTAAGTTCTCTCTCTCTCTCTCTCAAAAAAATAAAACTTTAAAAAATATATATGCTATGATAAAAACAGAACTATTTCTTCATTCTTGACACTACCCTCAATTCCATATAACCAAATAATTTTACCACTTTCTATAAAAATTTCTCTAGATTTATCTATCATTACCCTATTTTTAGGTATACATGATTTTAAAAATATTTTAAATATTTTTTAAACTTACCCTGAAACATGCAACATCAGCAGCATGTAGAAGACAAAGAAGAGATTATGAGTATACCAGAAGATGTCATAATTAGAAACTCTGAAAAAACAAATAACTTAATTTCAATGCCACTTTACATTCCATCATTTCAAACATATGTCAAAATTGAAGAAAGTTAAAATAGGAGTTCATCTGAGATTTATCTATTAAGACAAAAGTATTAATATATCACGCAGAGAGAACTGACAAAATTATAACTAACACTTCATAATTTTGAAGATTCTTTGTATTTCAAATAAAGATACATGGAAAGAATTAAAATGAAATGTTTAAAGTAATTATGAGTTTGAGGAGTAGGTAATAGGCTGATAATATGTACTTTCACTGTCCTTTTGATCAATATTCTCAATTTTCAGATGATACCTAAAACAAATAATCCTCCTATCCTAATACATAGTGTGAGAGTAGTCCAAAGGAAAGTAAAATTGAGAGAAACTAAATAGATGCTCATTAAAGTTTTATATTCTTTTCCTGAACAGCCTACATGTTAAAAAAAAAAAAAAAACACCTTGGTGTTACTGCCCTGGGGGAAACAAAGAGCCTCAAAAGAAGTGGTATGGTGAGCACAATTTATGGAACTTTTGAGAAAAGTAAGAAGACTAACATATTTTATTTCATATGTCTGGGTAGATATTCAAATATTAGAATCTTGGAGGTGGAAGGCAGATATTAGTAAAAGCTTCTTAGAGGATTCTGATACAACCCCTAGAACTTTCAGAACCCCTGAGATAAGCAATATCCAACTGGTTTGACATTTACTTCATCTACAGCTTTTGTTATTATAAGCAAGATCATTCGTATCCTTGGATCATACGCCTTTTTGCACATAGCTGATTCTTTTTGAACCTAAATTCCTAGAAGTGGAATTACTACATTGAAGGACACTCATTTTTTTTTTCATACACACTGGCAATTGCTCTCTGAAAATGTTTATCAATTATAAACCCAACTGTACAGTAGGAGAGCCTGTTTCCACAAACCCCGACTCCACTTTATACATTTTCATTATTTTATGTAAGTGGAATTGGATATGATTTCCTTTCTGTGTTACTCACCTTAAATTCTTCTGTGATTTATCTATTCATGATAATTATCCATTTCTACAGTATATTTTTCTTAATTGTTGTGTGCAAACTGTTTAAATTTTAAGCATGTTCCATATAATTTAAGCATGTTCCATAAGACTGTAAGAATTTATTATTGGGCAAAGTTTCTTTTAAATTTTAATGGCATAATTTTTTTACAGTTACCTCTAATTTATCTCAAATTTCATTCACTTAAGCCTTACTTTGTTCATAAGTTTGTAATGGCATCTTTATTATTTAGCAGCTTTTTATATATATCAAAGTCTCCTACAGGGCTTTCTATCAACTCTATCATTAGGTTCAATTCCTTGGTAATTTTTGCAATTAAGTCCTATTCTGTTTGAAGTTACTGAAGCTTAATTGTGGTAATGTTTGGTAAGCCACATTCCCTTTTACTTCTCTCTGGAACACGTACTTGTATATTCCCTCAGGTGAACTTTAGAACTGTTTTTGCTGAATTCAAAAAACAAAATAATCTATCTTTGATTTTGATGGGAATTGCAACAAGCCTACAAAATGACTGAGGAAGAACTCCATTTTTGCAGTATGCAATCTTTATTAAAATATCTACTTATTTCCCTCAATGCAGTTCTGTTTTTCTATATAGATTTTAACTAGTTTCTTATTAAGTTTATTTCTAGATATTCCATGTTTTTGTTATTCAGTTTTATTCAATTTCAAACTGATAATAGCTATTATATAAAAGCTATTTTTAATATTTGTTTTGTATTCATTTACCTATTACAATTCTTTTCTTTGGTATAACACTAATTTTTTTTTCCCATAATTCTCTTGGATTGTCTGGCAGAACAATTACATATACCTTTCTGGAAATAATGATGAGTTATTGTTGCATTCTTTCTACTAATTCTAAATGTTTCATTTCTTATCATATATAATAATGGTAGAATTAAAAATATCACTTTTGGCATAATTTTCTTAGGAATGTATCTCATGTTTCTTTTATGAGTTTAGTTCTGGCTTTTCTATTTTTTTAATTCTATAAAGGAAATTAATTCCTAGTTTACTTATTTTAATTCATAACTAGGGCTAAGATTTAATAACCACCATTTAAAAATCTATTGAGATAAAAATGTTTGTATTCCTGTCACCTGCTATTAAAATATTTACTTATTTTAATAGATTGACCCATACTGAACCATTGGTGGATTACTAGACTACATTCAACTGTTAGAAATCAAACATTAGGGGCGCCTGGGTGGCTCAGTCGGTTGAGCGTCCGACTTCGGCTCAGGTCATGATCTTGCAGTCCGTGAGTTCGAGCCCCGCGTCGGGCCCTGTGCTGACAGCTCGGAACCTGGAGCCTGCTTCTGATTCTGTGTCTCCCTCTCTCTCTGCCCCTCCCCTGCTCATGCTCTGTCTCTCTCACTCTCAAAAATGAATAAATGTTTAAAAAAAAAATTTTTTTTTAAAAAGAGATCAAACATTAGAAGAAAAAAAGAAATCAAACATTGGAACCATTTATTCTCTTAATTTCTCTAATGCTTTATTTCCTCACTGGTAAAGAGAAGAGGAAGAAGAAGATTATCTCTGTGATCCATTTAAGAATTCCATGATTCTCACAATAAAGCTTGGAGAAAAGCAGAGTTGGTTTTAGTCTCTTTTAAAGACATGAAAAACTGAAGACTGATGAACATTCACTGAATTATTATGAGTACAAATATAATGGCTCAGTTGAAAATAGAAGCTGATCTTTATACTCCATTTTATAAAACTATCTCTCAATTAAGGATTTTTAATCGATGTAGAACATTCATAGATCTTCGATCTTGCAAATAAGTATGTCAGATGCCCTCATTTTCCTTTAAGAGCACTGAAAACTGAAAAATGTATGTTCTTTAATATGCCTTACCTAACTAAAATAAAATTTCTCCCCACAAAATTGGCACTCTTAAGCACTAATGTTAGAGATTTGATTTGCCTTTCTGTAAGGTGAGTTTTAATTCTTATGAGAAGTCTTAAAAGTGTGCTTACTGTTTTGCTAAGCCATTCTACATCCAGATAGTTTTCCTCAGGACGTAAGTGCAAAAGTATGCAAAGACATATGGATGGGGGTGTTTGCTTCAGAACTGAAATACTATAAAAAATGGAATCAACCTAAAATATCCAACAATAGGGGAGTTGGGGAAGTTATGTATATAGGATGATATGCTGTTCTAACAGTAAAGAGGATGACAGAGAGATATTTATTAATGTACAAAAATGTTCCTAACATATTTAAATAAAAAGCAGATTTAAAATAACATCTATAACATGATTCTGTATTAGTGACATACATAGACATATGAAGAGAGAGATCAGTAGTGTGAAAGGGGGAAAAAGAGAGTGATGGTGGAGGTAGGAGGTGAGGACTGAGTGAGTAAAGGCAAGAAAGATTAAGCCTATAAACATCAAACCAGAAAGTTTACAGTGCTGAACTCTGGTGAGTTTACTTGCGACATTTTGGGGTGTGTGAATGTGTGCAGAGATGTTCTCAGAAGTGCAAAGATAGAATCATTTTAATATTCTATTAGGTAATTATTTTCAAAATGTGTATGAATGTTTTTCCATTAAATTTCCCATCTCAAGTACAATAATTGGGGATTTTTGTATACTATGTATTATTTCTTCTTTTTGCTTTCTGAACCAAAAAGTTGGACCTAGATACACAAGATGCTGTAAAATATTATGACATACAGAATGTATCTATCAGAAAGAACATGTGAAAGTGTTCATGAAAATGTATGCCTGCAATTGCTCAAAATCTCGTAACCAGAAGAATAAATATGCATACAGATATTTTTTATTATTTTAGCAGATGTCAACTAACCATGTTCCCAAAGCTTCATTTAAAATACTACAATAAACTGCAACAGGAAATGAGTTATAAAATAATTATGTTATATTCCTTTGCATACATGTTGATTTCAATCTCATGTCTTGTAGAGATACACTATCCTTCAGAAGGATGACCCTGAAGAACTCAAATTTCCTCAGTCATCACAAAGTCTCCACATGTTTCCTTACCAACACAGAACATTTGACTAAACAAAGAGATTTTTCAAAAGCAGGAAATGATATATGGAAATGTCTCTACTTCACTCTTAGTTTTCCAGAATAGTCCATTAACCAAAATACTGGCTGCACTTGCTAAGCATTCCAGTTAATCAACACTTTTTCTGCATACGAAAACGAAGATAATCTGAGGAAAACTTAAATACTCGGGCCAGTAAACATTGATATAATGGGTCTGACACTCACCGTATTGCGTATGTAGAAGCTGTAATCATCAGGAAGAGCACCAGCACCATGCAGACCCCTGTCAGGCCAGGAACTATAAAAAAGGTATATAAGTACATTTAACTTAAACCATACTGAGAAAAAAAGTACAAAAAATTATTACCTTAAAATCCAAAGGGCTATGGTGCTCTGTGGGAAGCCCAATTCAAATCACATATCTCTTTGTATGTTCCTTCTCAAAAAAAGCCCTTTTAAAATTAGCACAGATTCAAGGTACTTAAAACAAAGCAATCTTTTCTACCTTTAAAAGAAGAGTCCACCTTGGTATTTTCACATATCCCACTCAGAATGCTGGATGTGTACATACTTCTGCAGGGACATGCTATCCCAAATGCACACAAGATATCAAATGTCAATAATGAAAACAACAGAGAAAAAGGAAACATGTTTAATGGGGAGGCAAGGACAAGCAGGAGGGAAAGACTTCTAAAGGCACAAAAAAATTTTAAAGGGTGAGTGTTAAGATCTATTCCTTATATTGATAGTGATGATGGTTTTGTAAACATACCAAGTGTTAAAACTTATGAAACATGAGTGTGTATTAAAGAGATGCAATTAATTGTATCCTAATTCTACATGAATAAAGCTGTTTTAAAGGAGGAAAAAATATGCAATGGGACTGAGTTGATATTCAACACCTTTTACCGTTTTGTTTTTTCCACCACAGTATGAAAACTCCCTGACTCCCTCAGCCCTCCTTTTATGGAACTAATAGCTCCTCTAGTCTCAATTCAAATAATTTCTTTTGGGCTTCACTATCCGGAGTAATTTTAAAGAAAAAATAAACAAAACCTAAAGCTGTCTAAAAACCACAACTTCAACTGTAGAACAAAAAATGGTAGAGTTCAAGAAAAAAGAATTACAGTGCTGCTGTTTTAAGAACACTTGCAGGCCTATCACCTTAGTATGGAAAAACAGGCTGTTAATCAGCGTTTCTGATATAATAATCATTTTTTAACAAAGAAAAAAATGTGCAATGCTTTGCAAACTTAATACTGATGTGATAGATGGCTAAATCCAATGTTAGTCGGTACAGCATATCCAAAATGAATAGTTGATATGCTGGATCAAAAACAACCAAAATCACAATAGTTGCATTTCGATTTATCTTATTAATACCAAATAAAATACCCTGTCTATAAGCTACTGTTATTTGCTCTTACAATCATACAAGCAACAGTAAGCCCTAAATAACCTGAGAGATTCCATCTTAAATCTTTATGGAAAGCTTTGGAAACAATTGTGTCTCCAAAAGTATAGGCATTCCCCAACTTCTCTCCTTGCCAGGGAACCACCTAGAACATAGAAGGGCCATCATGAACTGTAAGCCTCTAGCAGAAGCAGACAAGCTGGGAACAATACAGGAGCAATACAGGTGTGCATCATTAGGATTCCAACAGTTTGGAATCACTGGAAAATGCTAGAAATCTCAGTACAGTAGAAACAAGTTTCTACTTATAAAGGGCTACATGAGAAATTAAGGAGCTAGTTTTTGTATGCTTAACACTTGAACACTCTCTCCTCCTTGGTCTTCCCAATATACAGATTTGGAAGCCTAACAATACTTGCCTTTCCTGATATGCCTAATCCAAATCATCTCTTCTCTATACTTCTTTTCCAGGGCCCTCCCTCCCCTTCCTCTTTGCCATTGCTCCAGGTGAATACTAACTTCCTAGGGGTAAGAGAAGAACAAGACAACTATATATAACTAGTTCACACTTAAGGACTAACAGTACAGAAAAATGGTATTTACAAAAAACAGCATGCCTACAAAATGGCCCAGCCTTTCCACCCCCAAGTATTTCCCCCAAAGAATCTCAAATACACATCTACACAAAGACTTGTTCAAAAATATTCATAGCCACTTTATTTTTTTAACAGTTAAGGCCTATAAACAATTGAAATCTCCATCAACAGATGAATGGGTAAATAATTGTGGTATTATCTCTACCTGAAACACTAATCAGCAATTTAAAAAAACCACCATGTGCTATATGCAACAACATACATGAATCACAAAATTTTTAGACTGAGTGAAAACAGCCAGACATTCTTCCACTTAAAAAATCCCAAGAGGGGGCGCCTGGGTGGCGCAGTCGGTTAAGCGTCCGACTTCAGCCAGGTCACGATCTCGCGGTCCGGGAGTTCGAGCCCCGCGTCAGGCTCTGGGCTGATGGCTCGGAGCCTGGAGCCTGTTTCCGATTCTGTGTCTCCCTCTCTCTCTGCCCCTCCCCCGTTCATGCTCTGTCTCTCTCTGTCCCAAAAATAAATAAACATTGAAAAAAAAAAAAAAATCCCAAGAGTACAAACTCTGTGATTCTTTTTACATAATATTCTATAAAATCCAAACCATTCTCCAGTGATAGAAAGCAGATCAGTCTCAGGATGCATTATAAAAGCACAGAAAGCTTTGTGGAATGATAAATATATTTGTTATCTTGATTTTGGTCTTGGCTTCACAAGTGTATGTATATGTCAAAAATCAATCAAATAGCATAATTTACATATGCATTATCTACTGGGCTCCAATTATAAGTCAATAAATTTGAAAAAGAAAAAAAAAGAGGAGGTCTTTCTCTCTGGCTTCAAGTAATTAAAAAAAAAAAAAAACGTATTTGACCAAATGAATAAATAAATGATAGAATCCCAGATGGCTCCTTGATGTAAAATTTGTGGTTGTGGAGGCCTTTCAAATAATTTTCTTGGGACTTTATTAAGGTCTACTGTGTCTGCATACAAGGCTTCCCATGTGGTTCTAAATATGCCAGGATTAGCTATGGAATGTCTACAAATCACTTCATCAGGACACCTGAAAAAACTGAGTATGTTTAGTGTAGAGGCATAATTTCCAAAGTATATTATTTGAACAGTAATTCTTTGAGATATTAATTTCTATTTCTCAAAAGTATAATAATAATTCCTTACAGAGTCACAGAACACATTAGTATATTAAAGTCTCTGGGAAGTACTAGCACTAAGAAACCAGAAACAGATCTTTCCTCAAACATATAACCAGTGAACACCTTTTAGAACAGAACACGGAAAACATACTGGAAAGATTCAGAGGAGGTGAAATAGTTGACATCAGTCACTTGAAGATGAAGTAGACACCTTGGCCGATGGGATGCACATCCTGGGATTAATGCTCCCATTACTGTCCCTTAGGCCAAACTCCAATCTCACCGGAGGAGAATCAATTCAACACTTTTTAATGTTCTTTCAGATTTATGAAGTTATCTTTTTTATCTAAAGAATTCATGTTTCCTTTCTATCTCCCAGAAATATAAAAAGATCAGACTTTGTAATTTATAAAGTAATAGGCCAGCTCAGTGAAGAAGAAAAAGTTACTTATAATTAACAATGAAAAGGAAAAATTATTATAATTACAATGGTCAAAAAAAGGGGAGTACCTTAAGAAGTTACAATTTCTGACACTGGAATTAAACAAAGGTTAGCTAACTGATTATCTAGATGTTGTAAAGATCTATGTAACAAGTAGTAGAGTTACACAAATGGCTTTTATCTTCAGTGTATTTTTTCTAGGTATCTGTAATGTACTATTAGGTGATAGAAAAAATGAATCCTGCTCTAAAAGAAATTCTAGTCCAGTATGGGAGACAAGATAAGCAGACAAATGCAACAAAGGGCATTAAGTGCTGAAAGAGAGCTAAGCATTGAGTGTTTTCAGGGTACATCAAGGGGCACCCTAACCTAGCTTTCGATGACAGCTCGTCTAAGACCCAATATATTAGTTTCTATTACTACACACATTCCAAAAGTCAGGAAGCACGGGTTGGAAATTATGGAGCTAGTCAAAGCTTACTGGGCCATCTTACCTGCCAGAAAGTACATTATGAACTCTCTGAATCCTTCAAATTATAAAGCAAAACCTACACTTGTTTCCTTAGGAAATGACATGCTTGTATGTTTATTCTTATTACTTTTTATCTATGCATATTAGATTTCATTAATTAGTTGCCTTTAAAAGGATGCAGTATACTCCCAAGTCTAGAAGAAACTGACAGAACATTTTCATCCACATCCAGATGTGGTAAGAAATATACCATCTTGTACTCATTATCCTGTTTTTTTCCAACATAACTGGAAACAAATTCTATTTGTTTTTTAAGGCTTTTCTAATTGAAACTGGATAGTATGCATTTTATTCTCATCATACAAGGTACTACCAAATTTGGAAATGACATACTAAATATTTTGAAATCCATGTTTGAATAATACAATCTTTTAAACTTGTTTTATTTTATAAATTCTTAATGTTTTTAACATTTCTTACTGAGTGATCTAACTACCATATTTCATGTCACTTGAACTGCCACAGACTTTATTTTCTACAAAACCATCTTAATTTCTCAGTTGTAGATTACATCGAAAAATATTTAAAGACAGAGAGAAGACTCTATGTAACATTAAACAACCTAAAATCTAAGAAATATATTAACCAATAAAAGGTAGACTTTATCACTAGAACACCTAAAAACATGCATGCATTCCTCCATCAGAAACTTGATTTTGGGGGCACTAGGGTGGCTCAGTCAATTGGGTGTCCAACTTTAGCTCAGGTCATGATCTTGCGGTCTGTGAGTTCGAGCCCCTCATCAGGCTCTGTGCTGACAGCTCAGAGCCTGGAGTCTGCTTCGGATTCTGTCTCCCTCTCTCTCTCTGTCCCTCCCCTGCTTACACTCTGTCTCTCTCTCTCAGAAATAAATAAACATTAAAAATTTTTTAAAAAAAGAAACTTGATTTTTCCTCAGCACTGTACCTAACAACATTCGTAGCTATGAAACGGTATTTTAATCATAGACTTACTAGTAATACAAAGCTAGACTAAGTCTATTTGTAGAAAACCATCCCTTCTCCCATTGCCATCCTTTGATTCTGCTTTGTTCTCTCACCTACTACTCAGTAGGGTCAATCAGATGCTCTAGAAGCTCCAGACTCATACATATGGCTTCTGGGCTGTGTTCCAAGCTGACAACCTGAGAACCTGGTACCTTCTGGCCAGCACCGAATTTCTTTCATGAAATGGTGTAGACTGGGACACTAAAAGGATAGTGATATACTGGTTTGTTTTTCAAATTGTTTGTAGTGACAGAAACTCCACAAAACAAAACAACACAAAAAAATGTACCTGAGGCTCTGCATGCCCTAGGGGAAGCCCTGCCTTACACTGGAAAAGCTCACATTCAGGTGGAAAAGACCATGCATGTACGGGAAATAAAGTATTCTCCAGCATAGTATTTTACTATGTGTCTTTAAGAACTCATGCCAAAGAAGAGAGCAGCTCTGCCTCCAAGGAGGAATTTGTGCATGATGGGGTGTGTCAGCTGAGGCTGGAGGCTGAGCAGAAGCTGAGCAGGTTAAAAAAAAGAGACAGAGAGAGAGAATAGGGTAAGAGAGTAGACAAAAGTTAGGTGTTGCGAGAAGGGAATTACAACAGTATGATGAGATGTTCAGTAAGGGTGAAACAGAAGCTCCTGAGATACCTGGGAAGGTTAACAACATTCATGGTCAGGTCACACTACAGAGAGGTTCTCTAGAATGGAATCTGGAAATTCGTATTTTTTTTTTTTTTAATTTTTTTTTTTCAACATTTATTTATTTTTGGGACAGAGAGAGACAGAGCATGAACGGGAGAGGGGCAGAGAGAGAGGGAGACACAGAATCGGAAACAGGCTCCAGGCTCTGAGCCATCAGCCCAGAGCCCGACGCGGGGCTCGAACTCACGGACCGCGAGATCGTGACCTGGCTGAAGTCGGACGCTCAACCGACTGCGCCACCCAGGCGCCCCTGGAAATTCGTATTTTTAAGTATCATCTCTACTTAGTCCAACATCACTCATGAAACTTCTGGGAAAAAACATGGGATGGTGGGGTTTCATGCTAGATGGAGAGATCACCTGCTTATATATAAGTATTCATTACACTAAGACTCTGAATGTAATATCTTGGTCATATAAGACATCTTTTTATATGTCTGTAAACTAAACTTTCCCAAACATTTTAAATGTCTCCATGTTTCACCCATACTTTGTGCTGTACAAAATAATATTAAAACAAAGTTCTTGGATACTTCCGTAAAATTAATTCATATGAACCAAAAAATACATTGATTCACACATAAGGTTTTGTTTTTCTGCTTTTTCTGCCTCTTATTTCTCATCCAATTCTTAAGGCTTAAATGAAAAACATATTTTCAATGAGCAAAGTTGTAAACAAAACTAAATTGTGTTCCTACAGAGAAAACTGTGGAATACTTTGCATACACAGACAGAAAAAAATATATATTTTATAAATCAAAATATACCATTGTGTCCTCACTTGTGACAAGGAAGGGGAAAAAACATCTGAATTATTATTATTTTCATCATAATATTGATTGAAAAGAAAAACAATGCATTTGACAGAGCCATGCACCTCAGTCTCCGATGCAATTTTGATCCTTAATAGGGTGTTTGTGATAGCCAAGCCTTTATGATAGACCGTCTCAACTACCTAATTGTCCTTACCACTGAAATATGTGCTAAAAATCCCCCAAATGCAGTTTTCTCCTTTCATCGTGTAAGGTTGAGAAAGAGAAGAATTTTAGTAAGAATTATACTAACAACAGGACAAAATTTTGAGATGCTTAAATGCGCTTTAACAAATTAATAGTCTAGACTGAGCTTTCATGGACAGCATGCTTGGAAAGGAAAAGTAAATGACAAATGAAAAAGGAGTCCCATTGCAAGAAAACTAATGGATTTTAATGACTGTTTCTCCCCTTTTTACATAGGTTATAAAGATGACAAAATATCCTACTAAATTACTGAGTTATAAGAGCCATATTGATATTCAGAATGCTTGGGTGTTTCTTTCCAGTACCTTGAGGGCAAGAGACTATTCTATGTGTATCATCTCCAACAGGACTATCACAGCCGTGGGCACAAAGCCTATGGCATCACATTGTTGTTATTGGAAGAACATATGGAAGGCAAATGCATTTACTTATTTTTACTCTTAGTTCATCTGAACCCCACTGTTTGCCTTTTCCCCTGCTTTCGTTGCAACTTACACTTAAACTCCTAACATTGGCTCTGATTGCAAATTTTCCATGTTATATCTTAACATATATTTAATTGCTATGTAGTTTGATGATGCTTATTTTCAAAGATTTCCCTGAATCTGCAGAAAGAGCAATGAATAACAACTTACCAGTTGTGAAGAGAAGTTTTCTAGGATCCTGAGAAAAAGGGAAAAAAATTGACTGAAAAATAGAACATTGATAATGTAAAATTCTACAAGGAATCTGCTGGGTATCAGATCCATTAGGCATTTCAGATGCATTCTCCCAATGGAAATGAGAAATTCAATTAAGTTTCATAATGTTTTCATGACACTAGAGGAGATCGTAACAAGTGCAAAATCACACAGAGAAGACTATCCTTCTGAGAAAGAAAGAGCACGGGATGAAGAGTCAGAAAGTGTAGACTTTCAACTTCATGGCTAATTACAAATTAGTAGCAGTGGCCTGAAGCCCACACTATGACCATTTGGAGACTCAATATCTTTGGGTATAATGTGGAAACATTCATACATACTTTGTCCACCATAATTGTCAAATTGCACCTTTAATATGTCAAGACAGTGAAAATCAAAAGTAATAAAATATATAGGGAGGGCTGTACACTGTAAATTCAGTGCAAAGAATACTAATGGAATACTTACAATATTTCAAATACTGTGAAAAGTAGTGACGATATTCAAATAAAGAGGATGGGTTCCTGTTACTCAGAAATATAAAAATTAATCTTGTTAGTGTAATCTTTCCTTTAAACTACATCTCTTGTGGTGTAATGGACCTTAGGCAACTCCCTTTGTATCTTCTGAGATCAATCCCCAGTAGATTTGTGGATTTGTTTTTCATCCTAATGGTGCTTAATATTGCACAACTTTTGAAATTCTTTCCTATGCCTCCATTGAAGCTGGAGTCAGCCCAACCTATATACAAAGTGGGAAGCCATTTATATGAAATAATTGCAGAAGCCTTGAATAAGGGCCACTTGCCCAGCAAGAGCATAACTTCATCCTGCCAGGGCCAGATGACTTCTATCTCTGACATTAGGAACATAGCTAAAGGGTAACCTAGAGTAACCTAATATATAAACAGCTAGTGAAAATACAAGACCAGCTGAACAAAGAGGTAACACCAGAAATCTGAACCAATAGCTGTGGGAACTCAGAGGATGGAACAATTACTACTGCCAGGGAATGAGGATGGAATGTGAGAGAGCAGGAGACAGTTTCACACATGACAAGATGAGGCAGATTCGGGTAGGCCATCAAGAGTGTGCCACCCAGTAGCCTGAGGGTGGGTCACTAGAAATCTGGAGAAGACAGACAGAGACCACAAAGCATGTACAAAGGTTGCTTGTCACAAATCCTTCTTTCTCAAAGACAATTCACAGAAGACTCTGTTTATGCGTGCAGTGTGTGTGTGCATGTGTGTGTGCGTGTGTGTGTGTGTGTGCGTGTGTACGTGTGCTTGTGTTTTCATCTTCATCTAGCACATTGATACCTACAAGTTGCTCAAAAATAAAGAAGAGAGGGAGAAAAAAGAGAAAGAAGGAAGGAAGGAAACAAAGAAAGAAATATAAATTAAAACAATGAGTTACCATTTTTCATCCATCAGACTGGCAGAAATTAAAGAAAAACAAAAAACAAGGCAGGTGTAGCTATAAGCATTCTGACAAACTTGGTAGAAGTATGTCCACTGGTGAAGCCTTTTTGGAAGGCAATTTGGCAATGTCCATCAAAATTAAAAATGTGCAGGGTGCAAAAATTAAATATGTGGGTGGCTCAGTCGGTTAAGCAGCCAACGCTTGATCTCTGCTTAGGTCATGATCTTGCTGTTTGCAACTTTTAAGCCCTGCATCCAGCTCCTTGCTGACAGCACAGAGCCTGCTTGGGATTCTGCCCCTCCCCTGCTCTCTCTTGCTCTCTCTCTCTCTCAAAATAAAAATAAACTTTAAAAAAATTAAAAAAAAAAAAAACCTAAAAATGTGAACACCTTTGAAACAAAATTCTACTTCTAGGGATCTGTCTAGTGGAAGCATATAAAAAAATCAATTTATTGGAGAGTGGTTCATAACAAAGACTCAAAAACAACCTAAACATCTGTGAATAAGGAAAAGTCTAAAATAAACTGTCACACATTAGTACGAAGAGAATGATAGATCTATACTCTTTGATACAGCAAGCTACCGCACATGTAATTATGGAAATAAGAAAATTGTTGATGAGTATGTTTCATAAAATACCACTCAAAGTATCTTATAAGAGAACAGAAAGTAATTAACTGTGGCTACTTTTGGAGAAAAGGGTTTCATTTTTTAAACTTCATTTTCTTGAGAGTTTTAAAATATTTTCTTTTGAGCATGTAAGCTGCATAAAGTTAAATAAAGTTAATAACTACAGACCCTAATATGACTAAAAATATTAAAATATTAAGCAAAAGCATATGACATTTAAATGATAGAACCTTTAGGGGCACTTGGGTGGCTCAGTTGGCTAAGCGCCTGACTCTTGATCTCAGCTCAGATCATGATCTCACGGTTTCGTAAGATCAAGCCCCACATGGGACTCTGCACTGACAGCGTGCAGAGCCTGCTTCAGCTTCTCTCTCTCCCTCATTCTCTGCCCCTCCCCTGCTCTCTCTCTCTCTTTCTCTCTCTCTGTGTCCATCTCAAAAATAAACATTTAAAAAAAAATGATAGAACCATTATAGTTATTAAAGACTTAAGATTACCAAAACAAAAGAGAGAAGCAAAGAAGGAAAGATAAAGACTGGAGTCGCTTCGGTCCTGGCGATGTCCTTGGCATGGCAGGAGGTCTCTGTGTGGCAAAGGCAGGAAACCAGGAAATCCGTGGGCTATGGGCAGAGGAGGATACAGGAATAGGAGTAGGTAGCAGGAGATGGAAAAAGTGGTGGCTCCATTCTGAAATCATTACACGTGAACAGCTTCCACTGGCATGCAACGAAGCTGGATTTGTCAGTGGTTCTTAATGCTGGGTGCTCAGTGCAATTATCAATGCTTGACCCCAATGCACACCAGTTAAACCATTTTGACTTTTTTAAGAATACTAGTGTCTGGTCAAAGAACTTAGCAAAGGCTGCTTGCTATTTTGGTTTTGTGACTTGTTTCTGTGTTTGTTGTTGGTGTTCCCTTTGTTTTGTTTTGAAAAAGAGATCAAGCACATAACCATAGCAGTATTCGTCTAGATAACTCAGGTGATATGTGGAAGAGAAAATGGAGCTAGGGAAGAGAGGGAACAATCCTACAAAGTCACTACCAGACTTAGCAGAACAGGGTGGGGGTGTGATCAAATCCGATGCCCAATAGTTTGATTTTGATGCAGGCTTGCCATGAAGCAAAGGAAGACTGAGGAAAAGTCAGGATGAAAGTACTGAGCAATAGAGAGCTAACCAGGGTTATACATGTGTTCATCAGGCTCTGGCCCACCACCCCACACATACAATTTCACTTCATGCGTGGCTTCACATGGAGAAAAGCAGCCCTAAATAATAATGCCCGCACCAGAATTCAGCTCCAGGTCACCTATTTCAAGGATTAAAACAAAACCGAGTAACCACTAGAACTCAATAATATTTTTTAAGTCAAATAAACTGATTACTCAGGATCCTCAAATAGTCAACCTGGGTCTCTGCCCTTTCTTGCCCAAGTTCGTAAAAAAAAAAAAAAAAAAAGAACTTTTGCCCGGTAAAGACACCGCTGGCCGTCTCCGCCGGATAGGAACCAGACAACGCTGTTGGGAGGCAGAAGGCAGGCCTGAGTGGCAGCCGTCGGAACACGGCAAAATATAAAAAGTAGACACTCTCCACCTCCCATTTGCAGCAGGAGAGACTGTGAAATAGTAATTACCTATATTTTCTACTGAAAAGGAACAAAACTCAACTTGACAACTGCATTTTAAAAGCACTCAAAGGGAGCAGCAAGGTACAAATTTTCCGTGAAAATCACAGACCTTCATCAGTCACCTCACCACAAGTGAAAGGAAAATGAGAAGAGGGAGACCACCCACCTCATCTCGGTATCTTGCAGCATTCAGTTCCACGAAATCTTCACTGTAGTTCACTGAGAAATTGAGGGCGTTCACCAGATGGGCAGCCACGTGCACACCTACGGAATCACATGAGGCCCAAATCAGTGGGGCTTTTCTATACGCTCCACAAAGAGGGCTCATTTCCTCTCCCTCAGTAAACACAGGGTCAAACTTTGACAGCTGATCTGAGCAATAAAATATTAAATTGAAAGGGGAAATTTTAAAGACACAAAAATCTTGATTACTGACAGTTTAGTATTAGAAATCATGTAAAGAAACTGAATTTTCAAAAGCCAGAATAAAATAACCCTAGCAAGTGAGGGTTAGGAAACTCATACATACACACTTACACACGTAAATATATGAGGATATGAGCGTGCATTTACTTATTTAACAGCTCCTGGATATTTGAGTTGTTCTACATTTTTCATCTCTCCTCTAGCTCTAAATCTGTTGCATATATCTTGTGATTTTCCACTGCCACTCAACCTAAAATATAGACCCCCTGGAAGGCTTTTAACTAGTCAAAATTTCTCACAACCCATAAATTCAAATCATAGCATCCTAAACCCAACAGCAAAAGTGTTGGCAATCACTTCGTTGGTATTAAAAACTCGGGAAAGTAATAATTACCATTTAACAATCTATCTACAGTGGCACAGTAGACAGAGAGCTCAACTGACTCAGAGCTCTTGCAAAAGATGCACGTGTTAGGAAGTTACTACAGAGTTGAAGACAAATTCATTTTGGCATGGCCAGGGAAAAGGAAAATTATCTTGAAGAGGCTGGAAAGGAAGCAGAAAACAAACTTGTGCATTGAATGATACCACATTCCCCCTTCCCAATCTTTTCTTGTAGGTGAAATAAGGGAGGTGAAAGAACAACAGATAATAGTTGGAAATCCAGTTTTCTTGGCCACACTGTTTACCTACCGATGCCTCAGATTAGTTCTCTGTAAAATGATAATGACAGAAATAGGAGATGTAATGAGATAAGTAACCTGAAACTGGTTTGTGAACAATTACAGTCTATACAAATTTTCTGTTTCAACAGAAAACATGGTATGGAAACTGGAAAACTCTATGGTCCCCTCCAACCTAGCATATGAGATGTAGATATGCCAAAAGTTCTAAAGTACTCAGAAAGCACACAGAAGAGAAAGACTAGAATGCTAAATAAAAAGTTAGCTAACTGATTGATAAGCTCCTGCCAGAATCAAAAAGTGAAAAGGTCCCATAAAAAGCAGACAGGAAGTTAGAAGTGGGTTAACTAACAAGCAAGTACAGAGTTAAGGAAATTTTTAAAAGGGTGCCCAGGTGAGACTCAACTATGGCATAGGCATAAAGCGTAATTTAAGCAAAATTGTGTGTCCTATAGCTTTATCATGTCTGAAATATATAAGCTTTAAAAAAATCTCTTCATTTTAAATTAAAGGTTTATATGTTAACTACATACATAGATTATGGGTCATTCTTTCTGAATTCTCCTGAAAAAAAAGCCCTAGGTAACAGCTGTATGAGATATACCCTTAAGGGATACATTCACCTTCTTTAAAGATCTTTTAGGTCAAAAGCATTCAGGGCTTCTAATTTTAGGGAGCAGGGAGAAAGCCAGGCCAGACATTTTGAATAGATTTTCCCATTTAATTCTCACAGCAAAACAATTAGGTGGGTAGAAGCATCCCTATTCTACAGATAAGAAAACTAAGGTTTGGGGCACATGAGTGGCACAGTCGGTTAAGTTAAGTGTCCAACTCCTGATTTCCACTCAAATCATGATCTCACAGTTTGTGGGATCACAGCATGGGGCTCCATACTGTCATCAATCACACGTGTGTGCATTCTCTCTCTCCCTCTCTCAAAATAAGTAAGTAAACATTAAAAAAAGAAGAAGGAAAAAAAAAAAAAAAAACTAAGGTTAAAAGAGGCAACGTAGCTAAGGTCAGACAACTAGTGAGTGGCAGAAAGCAAACCCTTATTCACGGCAAGACTCTACCCGGTCTCAGTCTGGTTGTTCGCCAGCTGAACCAGAATATTTGGACATAGCTACAGTTTAGAACAAATCAAGTTACAAATATGTCAACATTCCCTGATGCTCCTCCTTTTCTGACCTTTCACTCTCTGTGTCCTAATCCAGCCCTAACCCTTACCACACCCTTGGTCCTCATCTCATCCTGGATTCTTACTCCATACCCAGACTTTTGGGCTGGATGGATTCCTGATCCCACCCCTGAGCCTCTCCCTGTCTCTCGCCTCCAGAGGTGGAAACCACCAATACAAGGATGTCCAGGGATAAAACGGTGCAGATGCCTGTTTCGACAATACTTGGCAACTTTTTAAAAGCTGAAAGCTTAATGATCTCTTGATAATAGCTGCATCAAAACACGTCTGATTCAAAATAGCCATACATACATAACCAGACCAATGTCCCTGGTATCAAAACAGCTATGTCCTATCAAATAATGGCCAGACAGAAATGTCAGTTGCTATGCCACTGAGATAATTAACCCCTGAGATTATAAACCATAACTAATTCTATCCTAAAAACTTCATATGGGTGATCTCATTTTAGTCTTAAAACCATGAGGCAGGTGCTATTGTGAATCCATTTTATGATTAAAACAACAACAAATCAAAGATCAGAGAGCTTATGTCACACAGTAAGGCAGGAGGGCATTGGGGATAGAGCATACACAATTCATCTCCAGAGTCCATGTAGTTAATAAATATGTTTATTATTTTCTGTTCTAAAAATTTGAAAAGTATCATATAAATGCTCAAGATAAAAATTTATTTTAAAAGGACTCTTAAAAACCAAAAGATTCTCACTTGATACTTTAACTTGGAATTGAACAGGATACATTTCCACAAGCTTTTTGACATTTACTCTTCAACCCAAGTATTAATATCAAAGAAACATTTATCAAATATAATTGAATGGACTCACGTTGTATGAAGGTACAGTTCACATTCTAATTTGTATGCATTTAAACTCCTATCATATCTTCACTTATAAACTTTAAAAACTTTTATTCTATTTCTTTTCATCTTTCTGAATGAAATTATTTACTTTTGGAAAACAATTATTAGCAGCTTGAGGGCCAACTTTCATACATTATAATGTGAAACACACACACACACACACACACATATATATATATATTTAATGTATAAGATATGTTCATTTTCTGTAACACCATTAGGCAATTATCTTTAAATACACAGTAAAGAAAAACTAAGGTATATAGTAAGAAAACCACAAGTTGGACAGCAAATAATTTATGGAACAATAAAAATACCATTCATAAAATGTGTTCTTCTAACACAATATGTTAATATCTTTTGGTTTTCTCACCTGAAAAAATGCAGATAGTAACACCACAGGTTATATGGAATGTTCTGCTTTTATCCAACAGTCTTCTGGTTCTCCTGCTTGGAACCTAAATAAAATTTGGCATGGTGAAAATCATGCAGCAAATAAGATACCTGTAGAGTTTTTCATTAAAGCATTGTTTATGATGTCAAAGTTTTGGAAATACAGCAGAAACCTAGGAAGTAAAAGCTGGTGAGATGAATTATGATATATCTAATCAGTGGAACACCCGAACATTACAGAGAATGTAAGAAGGCTTATTACTGATGTGGAAGGATGTGTGAGACAACAGCTAGGTAAAGCAATTATAACATGTAAACTATACTATAATCCCATATTGTTTAAAGTCAATGGCAGTATATGCCAATCTGAAGGCATTTACCCCAAACTGTAATCAGTAATATTAGGAGAAACCTTCCCTGATCATGATTTCTGTAATGTTTGAGTTGTACAATATATATTATTTCCTTTTGTAGTCAAGAAAATAAGATTATTTTTAAATGAAGCAATTTCATCTATGGTTTTAAATGTCTTCATAATCTTATAAAAAATAAAATGTCAAGCATCTTTGAGTACCTAGTTAAACATCAGGGGACAGTTCTTTAAGACTTATTAAATACTGAGAGACTTAGGTGGGCACGTTTCATTTCCTGCTGTTTATCTTCTCTTTCTTCTCACCAAGCCAATAGCCATCCATAGGCATCAAAACCTAGCATTTTACAATGGCAGGCAACCTACAGAAAGAGTTATTTCCACAAATTACTGTATTAAAAGTAAAGAGTTTCTAAATATAATTACATGAAAAGGTTGAGAAGTTTTACTGCAGTAAATCCGCTTATATAAACTTCACAGAACATCAAAGTGACCTCATATTAACAACTTCTTTTAAAGTATCAGTATTGATCCAGCAATGCCTTACTATCTCAATGAAGAAACCACACACACACACACACACACACACACACACACACACACACACACATACACCACACACCAGGATAACCGAAGACAAAAAATAATTTCAATTGAGTTTCAATTTCCAAAACGTTTTTCTGTTTTCTTACAACCTTCATTTTACAACACTAAATATCACACACGACATCACATCTTAATCAAGACATCTTCTCCAATCCTACTACATAGCTTAAAACATGTCTGTGTTTGAAAAGGAGGTAAATCACCACCAACACCAGCAGTCACCCTATATATTGCCCAAAGTCCACAGCGCTCTCGCTTGCTCACCTGCACTTAACTAAATGAAAACACAAGGTCTCAATGAGGCATAGTATTCTGGAAAAAGCTCAGAACTGGGACTGATCTTAGCTCTGCCATTTCACTAGTCTCATGATGTTGGTCCAGTTACTTAACGTCTCTATGCCTCAGGTTCTTCATCAGCAATCCCTGCAGAATCACTGTGAGGACTCCTAGCTACATATGTGGAATGCTTCACACAGTGCCTGATACCACTGTTAATAACCATTTCTTTTTTTTTTTATTTTTTTAACATTTATTTATTTTTGAGAGGGAGAGACAGAGCATGAGCAGGGAAGGGGCAGAGACAGAGAGGGAGCCGCAGAATCTGAAATAGGTTTCAGGCTCTGAGCTGTCAGTACAGAGCCTGACACAGGGCTAGAACTCAGGAATGGTGAGATCATGACCTAGGCCAAAATCGGACGCTTAACCGACTGAGCCACCCAGGTGCTCCTATTAATAACCATTTCTACCCATCCACTGCCCTTATCTAGCGTTGTAGAGTAGCTCACGGATCATCCTGACAGATGATGAGGTCTTTACTCTCATCTAGTAAATGACAACCAATGAGAGAAATCAGTCTAGTAGAAAATCAGACCATGAAAACTAAGTGCTACTAACATGCCACTGTTACACTTGATTTCTGACTAGGATTATTCGTGCTTACCTTCTGGGATCCTCGAAGGTAGGCCAGGAGTGTCCGGCACATGGGTAGAAGGATAAGGCTGCAGTTGAGGTTAAGAACAGATGCGGAGGCTCTGCTTAGACACAATCCTAGCTGAACAAATAAGGCAAGGGTCAAAACACGGCCAAGGCAAAAACAGACTACAAACTTACTACAGGCCTCACCCTGTTCCTCCTTCAAGGATCATGGCAAAAACGCCAACTCCTTCAAGAATCTTGAACAACTCACCTCTCACCAGAAACCCCTAAAAGAAACTGGTCTCTTTCTCCTCTATACTGCCATGAAACTTAGTCTCCCCTCTTTCTACTAGTGTTAGAATCACCCAAGTACATTTTTCTGGTGTGAAGTCAATTTCTTATTCCGCCCCCACTATACTGTTCTGGGTATTAAGAACCCTAGAGAGCCCCAGTATTTTATGCACCTCCACACTGGTGTAGTTGAATCCTTTTTTTATGGATAAGGTACCAAAAAATTCAAAGCTCTGACTACACAACCCCCTTCCAAACCACTGCCTTTCAGCTCTTCACCTTACTGACTCTACCCATCTTTTTGGTTTCACCTTAAGAACTACACCTCTAGAGTTCTTCAGTGACCCAAAGCTAGGAGGGATCCAGATCAGCTGTGTCCCATACGAAGATTATCAAAACCACATTGTGCAATCTTTTTTTTTTTTTTTTTCAAAGAATCGGAACCCTTGGTATCCAGGCAATACTTCATGGCAACTATCTTGCTAGATTGTCATCTGCTCTTGTCTGGTACTTATCTACATTCTTCATATAAATAATGTAGCACATGAAAGCAAGAGATGGGGTCAAATCTGTACTCTCCTCCTAAAATAAACATAAAAGTATTTGTTTTAAGGATATTGACTGAGAAATGTGCGTAAGTCAGATGCTTTTCTTATCTTAAAATTCTTCATGCTCGTGAGATTTCCAACTTAACTCTTGGCAAATAGCATCTCCGTTACAAAATGTTTATTGTTAGCACATGAAATATTGTTCCGGAAGGGGAGAGAGGGTAATAAGTCATGTCAGGAAAACAATAATTTTCACTGACTTATATAAAAAGTAATTAATATTTCCAGTTAGGCTATTTTTACACCATGAGTTAGAACACCTTAGAGATATATTGCAATGAATATACCATTAAGTAGAAAAATAGAAATAATCCCCTCCAGACTATCTAAAAAAAAAAAAAAAAAAAGTTTAACATGCTTTTCTCAATCAGCAAAATTATTACCATTTTAGAGTGATGGGTTTTTGTTATTTAGGCCTCCGGAGAAATAGAATAATTGTTATCTCTTTTGATCTGGCATCTGCACACGATAAGAAAATTTTAGCTCAAGGGATTTTAGATGATAATTTTATCTGCAATCTTAATGTACCAGGACAATAATTCACTTAAATTTTTTCAGCTAAAATCTATCATATAAGTGTAGGACTTAAAAGATACAAATAAATTATTCAATTTTCCTTTGTGGTTCAATGATTTAAAGAAAATTCTTATATTCCTCATTTTCTAACTGTTTACTGCATGTCTGGAACTGTTTTATTGTTGTGCTTACATTAAATCACATAGTAATTTAATTCAAAGTGGCTTTAAGTGTCCCCTTAGGATAGATGGGAGTTTATCTTTGGCATTCCACCTCTTCCTTACAATGCTGTAAAATCTAACCGGAAATTTTATCAAGGACTCATTTCTACCTACATGTTTGTTCCTGAATATCCTTAGTTCTCTAAATTAAAATGAAAACTTCTTTTTATTAGGTTATCCAAGTACAAACCTCCCTCATTCGGAAGCAATGGAAAGAGTGAGGAAAATGGAGACAGATCCCAGTCAATGATTTCCCAGGAATTCATTTTATCCATTTACTACATGGGTAATATTCTATAGCTAAGGGAATTTGTTTTGTTTCGTCATTATTAATGCATGATCATTGAAAGAGTCAACTATCTCAAATATTCACTAAAAAGAAATGACCGCCCAAGTCTGGTGCCCTGCCCACTCTACCTGAACGACTTGTGTCACCATTCTGAGAGAACTTAATTGCTGCTTTGCTTTTCCAACTTCATTCAAGTTAGTTGTCACTAGGTGGCAGTGTTACTTTCATGTTTCAAATTCTACCTGTCAAGGTCTCTGAAACATAATTAACTGAGAAATCCATATGTAATTTTAAAACTATGAATATATTTTAGATGAGCAAATACAAAGAAAACATAGCTTCCTCCTTGTTATGGACTGGATGTCTGTTCCCCCCAAGTTCATATGATGAAATCTAATGTCATAGTATTTGGAGGTGGAGCTTGGGAGAGTTTACTAGGTTTAGATTAAGTTTTTGAGGGTAGGGCCCCCATTATGCAATTAGTGCTTTTATAAGAAGAAGAAAAGGCCACAGCTCTCTGTAGACTCTCTGTGAGGACAGAGCAAGGTGGCTCTCTGCAAACCAGGAAAGGGATCTCACCAGACCGATTCTGCTGGCACCTTGATCTTAGACTTCCCAGCCTCCAGAACTGAAGCAAACATTCGTTAAGCCACCTAATCTATAGTATTTTGTTATAGCAGACTGACCTAATGTAATCCTATAGAAAAATCATAAGGAAATATGCCATTTGAAGCAAGTTATAAAATAATATAACATCTGGGTATAACAAGTATATGGTTATTTTTCTAAAAATCTCAAACACATGGTTTCTTATCTTAAATCTGCTATTTAGTATTCATTTTGAGCTAGTTAACTGTCCTTTTCTGCAAAATTAAGAGGGATAATTTTTCTTATCTGTAAAATGAATGTAATATGCTATGATACAATAATCCTAGCTCTTAGAACTTTTGTAAAAACTAAAAAAATCAGTCTAAAATATGCAAGCACTATACAAAATTAATTTATTGCCTTGGTGTCGCTATATCGCATCTTTTCTCTGAATTTTCTCTTCTATGCTTCTACTGTAAATGTTATCTGTTCCATTTATATCATTCATTCAATACATATTTTGTGTGATATGTACATATCCCAAGGCACCAGGAATTCTAAAACAGAGAATGCCTATTCCTTAAGATGTTTGCATTTTAGTAGGGGAAACAGACACTAATCAAATAGCTATATAATCAAATGTAAATTCTAACAATGATCAATTCTGTGAATGAGAAATACAGAGTATGAGCACGTATAACAGGAAATGAAAGCTAAATAAGAAGGTCAGGAAGGCTTCCCCAATTACGTGAAAAGTGAACTGAGATCTTGAGGGTGATAGTACAAGTCATTCAAAAAGGAGAAAGACATGCACGCAGAGAAAACCAGTGTGAAAACCAATGCACAGCAAATGGGAATATGGTGTATATATGAGAATTTAATAGCAGGTCAGGATTCCAATCCAAGGATTGGAAATTGAGGGTGCCACAACATAAAACTGGAGAAGGCATAGACCTGGCTGGCTTGTGTAGGTCACATTAAGAATGTGTGCCTTTATCCCAATATCAGTGCAGAGTGAATGTGTTTTAAGTAGGACGGCGGTATAAAGAGGTGAGAATGTGCTAATGATTAGTCTGAAGGAAGTATGCAGAGCAAATTGGAAGAAAGTAATTTGGGCCATCACATTTCTTTGTGCGGCTAATCATCACAAAAATTTTGAGACAAGAATTACATCTTATGGTAACTATGACCCAGTCTTGCATATAGAAAGGATCCAGTTTTGACTAAATATGGTACGCATAAGTGAATTTATTTTGCTAAATACTTTACTGAAACAGGTACCTCTAAAACTGGAGTACTAAAAGAGCCTACCCCACACCCCACTGTCCCCCAGAGTCTCACTCCTTCTATGATTGCTCTGACCAAAGGTAATCTACGCTTCTGTTGAATTGTTCCAGAGACAGCAGCCATTCCACTGTCAAAAACCTCTTTTGCTTTCTTACACTTACATGAAGTCCATGTCTCTGTAACTTCCACCCACCAGGCACCTCTAGATAATAATATCCTTAACCTGAAGATAAAAGAATGATTTCTTAGTCCAATTTTGTTTTCTTCATGCTAAACACAATTAGTTCTCTCTGAAATTCTTGAAAAAATTTTAGGACTCCCTCTCACCTCAGTGACTTTTCACAGTTCACCAGAATTCAGTACATCCTCAGCATAGACTAATAGTAGCAGGCAGTACTGAAGAGCCTCATCTCCCTCACAAAGCACATGATTGATCTCTGCTAATTCTAAGACTGTGCTGTATCATAGGGCAACTATGTTACATAATGGCTCATCTTGAGTTTACAACATAAGAGATTTCTCCCATGAGTTACTACAAAGCAATGACCCCTATCCTACAGTGGAAAAAAAAAAAAAAATGAAGGTGAGAGAGAGTGTGTATATATATGCAAGAATGATATGGTTTTAGACTATTCTATCATATTGGGTATAGATACTATATTCTGATATTTTTTTCTTCTCAATTTTGCTTTAGCTGAAAACTTTACATTCATGTTTTCCACCTCTCCATCCAAGTGTTTGACAGACCTATTAAAGTGTAACAAAATCCCGTGGAAATAGTTGACTTGCAAAAAAAAAAAAAAAAAAAAAAAAAAAAAAAAAAAGCCTTTTCTGGTAAATTAACTTTCAAATGAACATTTTGCTCTCAAATGGGAAGTTTCAGCTCAGGTCATGATTTCATGATTCATGGGATCGAGTCCCACTTTGGGCTATGTGCTGACAGCACAGAGCCTGCTTGGGATTCTCTCTCTCTCTCCCTCTCTCACTCCCTCTCTCTCTCCTCATAGGGCCAACTGGCTATACTTTTATATTTAATGCTGCTCCTGGATGCATTACCCAGACTAGTCATTCCAAGTTTCACCCCGTATCTCCATTCCCCATCCATGGCTCATGCATTGCCATTCCTTCTGTTTGTGATAGCATTCCACCTCTTCCAACCTCCACACTTCCTCTACAGAACTTTACACATTATATTGTAATATTTTACCTGTTTATCTCCTTGTGCCCCCCCCCCCAAAGTTAGAGAGTGGCAGCACTGCAAAATGGCAATGCCCAAACTGCCTCTTGTTGTTGGGGACCTCAAAAATTCATGCTTGTTAATAGTGAAAATTGTCTTGAAAAAGTACTCCTTGAGGAAAATATGCTTTTAGCAATGAAAGCCAAAAAGTAACCATGAGACAGTTACATGAACAAAGAGAGAAAACCCCATAAAGTAGTCTACAGAATTTTCCAAAGCAATGGTATTTTTTATTGTCTTTATAGTAACCATGACAGACAATCAGAACAATTTAGTTTTCCTATACCTCTAAATCAAACTTTTGGTCATAGTTTAAATTTCACTTTGTACCATTAATATATTATAAAAGAGATATAAATTTAGAATATGATAGCTATTTCATGCAGACAAGATTATACTTAAGGATTAAAAAAATGATATTTCAATGAAAGGTTACTTCAAAAGTTGACTACCTATTTTGACACAGTTTCATATGAAAATAATGGATAAAATGCCATGAGCTATCAGAAAGCAGTTAATAATAATTGGAGTAATTATTTCTTTAAAAAAATTCTACAATAAACTACCAATTCAGTGGTCTTGGGGTATATCCAAAAGCTCATGAATGTCCCTTATTCCATTATAAGCTATAATTCATGCCAAATGATCCTAGCTGGTTTCTGTCAACTAACTGCCCTGGAAACTTTTAACTATGATGTAATTTTTGACTCAAGTTGACCTCTCTTCCAATCTATAATCCTTTTTTTTTTTTTTAACACTGTCTCTAAAGAAAGAAGCTGGAGGAAAAAAATTTGTTTCCATATGATTAAAGGGACCACTAAAAGAAAAGAAGTCATTCTGACTTTACATCCATATTTCCTTATGCTTAACTCAAATCTTTCTTTTATATGTCATCACCCTTCATTCTACCCTTTCTAGAAATAACCTTTCTTTCATTTTCAGTAGGACTACAGTAGGAATGTAGTCTTTCCTTAGAAGTCTATTATAACTCAGAAAGAAATGTAGCTCTTACATAGAGAGAAGAAAGCAGGATTGTAACATGGTATTTCTGTCCGGATTTTGTCCACCTTGTTTTTCCTGTGCCAAAAGCCCAGAGAACAGAAGAGATTCACTTCTAGACCATGTGTCTGTCTACAAAAGTTAAAGTTCAACATAAATGGGATCCAGAATTGCATTGAACACATTCCTGGCTTTCTACAGGCAATTCTGTCTACTGAACAGGTCACCAGATTAAGAGGTATGGCATTTTTATCACAGCTAATACCTGTGACCTCTACCAAGGTCATTGTCTCTAAAATGTAGAATTGCAGAACTTAACAAAACAATAATAAAAACCTCCTCCACTTTCTCTCATAGACCTATTCTAAAAGGTAAAAATATATCAAATAAAAATGGTTTGACCTTTTTAGCTGACAAAATGGATTTTTTTTTAATTCACCCTTTACATTCCTGTGGATGTTCACTGCTTATCTCTCTCTTATCTTCTACTCCTATCTACAGCACAAGAACAAGGATCTCAAGAATTACAGTGCATTTGCTTTCATGTCATTGCTACATTTCTTCCTCCTGCAGGAATTATTCATGCACAGGGAAAGGCACCAAGGAATGGCATGTATTTTGTAGAGCATGGGTGGCTGGAAAGCTGAGACAGACCCTGTTTCTCCTCCATCACAGATCCAGCACATCTGATCACAATTACTGAATATTTATTTAGTCACCCTCAGCTACTCTTCATCAGAAACAATCATTCCAAAACCTTGCATCATTCTTCCTCATCTTTAAACCATTTTTAATTTCTCAACGTTCCTCCTAAGATTTAGAAGCCAAAACACATATACTAGTGGCTTGAATGCATGGAATAATTTTTGGAAGGAAACAACAGTCATAGCAATGGTACGCTCTCACTTGGTTAAGACTGCAATCAGACTATCCATAATGACATATATTAAAACTCATGGACTGAATATAGGATTTCAATATTAAGATTTTTCTCACACGAGTGTCAATTAAGCATTTCTATTTTACTCCTCCTGAACTCAATCCTATTTGTTAATAACTCTTCTTCATTGAATCTATAAAGCTATCTTTAAGTGCTATCTTTGCCCTCAAAACACTAGCAATCTAGTTAGCTAACCCTAGCTTTCAACTTTGAATCCAGGTGAATTTCTTCTAGTCTTTCTTTAGAGGAAATCAAAACAAAACAAAATGAAAAACTGTCTCCAAGAAGAAGCTGTCAATTCTAAGAAAAAGAATTCTGGATGCATCAAAATGGCCAAAATACCTGAGAGAGTAGGTGCTCAGTAAAATGGACTGAATGAATGGACTGTTTGGCACAGACTATCTGTCTAAACTTCCTGATGCATACATATTTACACATTAGACTCTTCCAACAAATTCTTCAGAGTTTAACTGGTCAACTTACAGTGTAGAACAACACATTCCATCAAATGTAAGATGATAAATCGGTATAGGAGAGGAAGTATAAATCAAAAATAATCTTTTTTTTCCCTAAAAAGCTAACATTCAATAGGTCCAAAATAACTCATGTTGGAATTTCTTAAAAAAAAAAAAAAAAAAAAAGCAGCACACAGACATACTTGTCCAAGTGTGCATGTAAACTTCTACAAGGATTCTCACTGCAGTATCATATGTGATATAAAAACAAAACAAATACAACTAAAATGACTAACAGTGGAGAAATATACAACAAATTAACTACACATTATGGGATAGTATTTAGCCATTGGAAATAAGTTAAACTTGTATAATGGAAATTAAATAACAATACCCATAATATATTGCTGAATTAATATGCAGGTGCATATATGTGTATTTGTATATATAGGCATATATAGAGAGAGATAGATGCAGACTAGATTAACACAGATTATATAGATTCTATGTTTATAGATTATACAGAAGTCATTAGTTACCTCTTAGATGTAAAGGGGAGTTTCTAATTTTTTTTCTATTGTGACACCAGTATTCAAGGTACAGAAGTATGTATTTCTTTTGAAATGTACTTTATTTTAACAATTAAGTACCAAGAACTAAACAGATAGATTACAATAAGAAATTCACAGTAAGTATAATTAAATGAGTTATTATACTTTGAAATTCTAATAACATAGCCAAAGGAAATAATTATAAAAACAGAGGGGGGTATTCTGTACAATGATATTTTTTTTTAACTTTATTTATTTATTTTGAGAGAGCATGCAGCATGAACAGGGGAGGAGCAGAGAGAGAGAGGGAGAGAGAGAGAATCCCAGGCAGGCTCCATACTGTCAGCACGAAGCCCGACATGGGACTCAAACTCCCAAACCATGAGATCATCATGAACTGAGTCAAAATCAAGAGTCAGACACTTAACCAACTGAGCCACCTGGGCTCCCCACAATGTTTTTCACAGCATTTTCTGGAATAGTGAACAGAAGCCAACTGGATGTCTAAAAATTTGGGAATTTTTTTTTTATTTTTTTCTTTAATGTTTTTATTTATTTTTGAGACAGAGAGAGACAGAGTATGAGCAGGGGAGGAACAGAGAGAGAGGGAGACACAGAATCCAAAGCAGACTCCAGGCTGAGCTGTCAGCACAGAGCCCGACGCGGGGCTCGAACCCACGGACCGTGAGATCACGACCTGACCCGAAGTTGGACACTTAACCGACTGAGCCACCCAGGCACAAATTTGGGAATGTTTAAGATAGGTGTATTTGTATTTATTCAGTGAAATATTAAAAATAAAAAAATGTATGTTTAATGATGTAAGCTTCATAATCTATAACAATAGAAATAAATCTAATGTAATATTTAACACTAAATGTTAAAAGGAAAATACAAAATTGTTTATTCTAAATGATCATAGTATTGTGTGTTTTTGTTTTTGTTTGTTTTTTAAGTAGGCTCCATGCCCAAAATGGAACTCAGGACCCTGAGATCAAGAGTCACGTGCTTGGGGCACCTGGATGGCTCAGTGGGTTAAGCATTCAACTTTGGCTCAGGTCATGATCTTGTGGTTCCTGAGTTCCAGCCCCGCATCAGGCATCAGGCTAGTGCTGACAGCATGGAGCCTACTTCGGATTTTTTGTCTCCCTCTCTCTCTGCCCCTCCCCACTTCGTGCTCTCTTTCTTTGTCTCTCAAAAATAAATAAAAATTAAATTTTTTTTTTAATATTAAAAAAAAAAGAGTCACATGCTCTACTGACTGTGTCAGCCAGGTGCTCCATGAACGATCATATTATTAAAAAAAACAAAAACAAAAACTTGTATTTAGGAAATACACCAAAATGTTCACAGTGGTTATGTGTGGGTGCTGAGATATAAATGACTTATTTTGCATTTTCTCTCATTTTCTATAGTAAATATGAAAAAGATTTAGTAAGTTTGAAAGTCACAAGAAAGATTGTTTTCCAAAGAAAATGGAATGGGAAAAGTCTTAAAAGTAATGTTTGAGGAATAATATTATCTTTAGAAAATGAAAATATGAAAGGCTGCTTTCCTTTTATTTCAACTTTTGTTCATTTTTCCATTCTTCCCCTTAATCATATGCATTATTTTCATAAAATACATGACAAATCTTTATAAATTATGTTGCAAATATTTCCATGGCTTAGGTGATAGCTTTCAGAAGAACATTAAGCTACTGGCCCCTTTTTTCCAGACTTTTGATAAATGAGAAAATATTTATTTAAAGTTCAGGATCAACAGGACAATATAGGATAGGAAAGGACAGTAGAAGACAAAATAGGATGCAACAGGACAGGGCGGGACAGGAGAAGACAGAACAGGACAGGATGAGATAGGACAGAACAGGATGGGACAGAACCAGGCAGGAACAGGAAAGAGGGCAAGTTATAATCAGTGACATTACAGCTGGCAAGGGATGGGGGGTTCCAGTTAATGAACAGAAGAACTGCTGGGATCATGGGAGGGCGTGAGAACAGTTACTGATTCTTTACCACTACTACAACTTAAATGGGTCTCAACATTAAATATCACCAAACTGAAGGACAACTAACCTGTTCAAATTGTAACACACCGTAGGATCTTTCTATATACTCGTTAATATGGTTTTTAGTGAGATTAAGATGAAGGTGGAGGTGATGTCAAACATGGAGCACTTCTAAAAATGGACACTCAGTTGTATTTACTGGTTTGCAGTGAGAAATCTAAAGGTTACTGGGTGACTATTTTAAGTATTATTTAATTTCTGTATTCCCATGGCTTTTTTCTTCTGTGTTGCCCATAATATTAACCATTTAAACAAACAAACAAACAAAAAGTCATATAAACAGTTATGGTAAGGGGCTCCTGGGTGGCTCAGTCGGTTGAGTGACCGACTTCGGCTCAGGTCGTGATCTCACAGCTCGTGAGTTCGAGCCCCATGTCGGGCTCTGTGCTGATAGCTCAGAGCCTGGAGCCTGCTTCAGATTCTGTGTCTCCCTTTCTCTCTGCCCCTAACCCACTGGCATTCTGTCTCTGTCTCTCTCAAAAATAAATAAACATTAAAAAAAATTAAAATAAAAAACAGTTGTATTAAAATAACAGTTACGGAAAAGAAACAATGATAACACATACAACATCAGACTTAGAAGTATAGGAAATGAATTAATCTAGGAGAGAACATGTAAAAGATAGGTGGATAGAGTGGAATGAATTATAGACAAGATAAACAGGGCACCTGGGTGGCTCAGTCAGTTAAGCATATAACTCTTGATTTTGGCTCAGGTCATGATCTCATGGTTCGTCAGTTCAAGCCCCTTATGGGACTCTTCACTGCAGATCCTACTTGGGATTCTCTCTCTCCCTCTCTGACCCTCCCCTGCCCATGATCCCCCACCTCTCAAAATAAATAAACAGAAAGAAAAACATACTGCCACCTGCAAAATCTCTTTAAATAATTTAGAAGGTATACATTGTATGAAATGAGTTGAGTTAATTTCTCTTCAGTGCTGGAAATTTTTAGTCATTAGCAACCATTTATAAACAGATTTCCACATCAAAACATTTTTAACTTCAAGATGTAGCCTGAAAGAAATGATTCCAGCATTGTCTACTACAACTTCCCAGAAAGGGAAGTCATACTCCTTTTTCTAAGTTTATTTATTTATTTTTGAGAGACAGAGAGAGAGAGAAAGAGAGAACCAGTGGGGGAGGAGCAAAGAGAGATGGGGACAGAGGATCTCAAGCAGGCTCCATACTGACAGCAGACAGCCTGATGGGGGCTCGAACCCACAAACTGTGACATTATGACCTGATCCAAAGGTGGACACTTAACTGACTAAGCCACTCAGGAGCTCCGGGAAGTCATGCTCTTTGAAGGCCTCATACTCATTTCTTCCTCATCCTACTCAATCCTCTCCACAAAACACAAAACAAAACCCTACAAGAGGTATTAGGTTAAACTATGTTAAACTGCCATTTTTGTAAGACAGAACATTTTAATACTGGAATTTTTATGTAGTTCAACTTAATATTATAATTCTCAATTTAAAATTGAGGAAACATAAGCTTTTCTTATGTTTGAAACTATTTCAATATATTACTTAAAAACACATTTCTTAAAAGGCAAAGTCATGACAAACTTGGTCAGTTTGTCTACAAAATCCATGTTCTTTTCATTACATTATATTGTTTCCATTGATATTTTGGAATCTTCACAGGTATTACTATATTTGAAATTTAAACTAATAGTCCATGCTGAGGAAAGAGTGATCACAGACACTTGGTTTTAACAAGAATTAGAACACATGTCATATAAGACTTCAAAAAATTAAATTTCATATATCTAAAATCTGTGGGTTTAACAAGATATATTGTCTTCTTTAAGAACAACATGTTCAAGGGGCATCTGGGTGGCTCAGTTGGTTGAGCATCCAACTTCGACTCAGGTCATGATCTCATAGTTCATGAGTTCAAGCCCCACATTGGGCTCTGTGCTGACAGCTCAGAGCCTGGAGGCTGCTTCGGATTCTGTGTCTCCTTCTCTCTCTTCCCCTCCCCTGCTTATTTGCTCTCTCTCTCAAAAATAAACATTAAAAAAAAAAAATGACATGTTCAAGCTTTAAAACAAGTACAAGACTAGTTTTCTTCAGGCAAAGCAAAATTAAGTAAACTTATTGACCCATTGTAAGTATAAGCTCTTCTAAGATGTTCATTTGACTCATTCCTCCCCTCTTACATTTTATAAAATGTGCAAGATCAAAATGAATAATTCAGTGATGGGTTCTACACAGTCCAAGCCAAGCCCCAGCCCTACAGAAAAATTCCATGGGAGGTAACAAATGGGATACAGACAATGCCCAACAGCAAAGGCTAGTTCTCAAGTGAAGAAGAACATTCATATTGAAGCTCTGCATTCTTGTGGCTTAATATGAGTCATTTCTTTTTCCAACTGGAATCTATTAATATAGACCACTGATGAAACTTTGTTAGTTTTGCCTTTCGATAGTCTGAGCTATAAGGGCGGGTGGGGCGGGGGGGGAGAGAGAGAAAGAAAAAAGTATTCTTCACCTTTGTTTGCGTGACTCAAAGCACTTTACAAATGTGTTTTTGGGTCCATGCTTTGCAGACTAAGAGAGTTAACAAAGCTTAAAGGCCCAAAGTAACTTCTCAAAAGCAACTTGGCCAAGGGAAATCAGTGAGAGGTAAAAGTACTCTTATCACCCTGTTTCAACATATTCTCAAGAGGTGGTTCTTCTTTTCTTGTTCCACAATTCTCTTGGGGCACCCTCGCCAGCCTGGAAACCAATGTCCTCATTCAAGGTAAGGTGACAGCCAGTTACTCAGGTAAGATGCTAATTAGAAGGCACAAGACAGAGCATTTGGGGCTTGGGGGAGGAAGTTAGCAAAGAGAATCAAAAGTGTAGCATGGAGAAAAAAGAAACTTGTTTGGATCACTACCATTTCATATCCTTCCTATGCACCTGAGCTTTTGAAGATCACATGAAATGAAATTACTTGCACTTTGAAATCAGCTATTTGATAATCCTATCATAGGAAAAAGGAATATAGTCAGAAAGGCATTCACCACAAATCATTTCTTAGATTTATCTTAGTGCTGAAGTGCCTACTTGTTTTTTTTTTTTTTTTTTTAATTTCAGGTTATGAAATACTTTCACTTTGTGTACATCACTCATCTCTTCTTGCCTTTAACTCTGATGTCCTTGGTATGCGTCTGGAGACCTTTAACAATTTCCTAGTTCATGAAAACCATTAAAGCATGTAATTTAAAGCAAGTTCCCCATAGAACTTGTGTTTGATTCATTTATCCATAGATAGGCATCAATGTCAAATTCAAGTTTCCAATTTCTAAAATCGTAAACATTCTACTGCTCATGCAAAGTCCATCTCCTCCTTAATCTACTTTTTCTCTAGTCCCACTCTGCCAAAACACTAAAGAAACTACTTCTCACAAGGTCTTTTACCACATTGCTCGATTACAGTCACATCACACAGTTCCATTAAATCGTGGATACTGGGGCGCCTGCGTGGCTCAGTCAGTTAAGCTTCCGACTCCTGATTTCAGCTCAGGTCATGGTCTTAGGGTTCATGAGATCAAGCCCCACAATGTGCTCTGGGCTGGCAGTGCAGAGCCCACTTGGGAGTCTCTCTCTCCCTTTCTTTCTGCTCCTTCCTCGCTTGCTCTTTCTCTTTCTCTCTCTCTCAAAAATAAATAAGTGAACGTTAAAAAAATAATAATAACATAAGTTCTGGAACCAGGATGTTTGGGTTGAAGTCCCACCTCTGTCACTCAGTAACAAGTTACAGAATTTCCCTAATTCAGTTTCTCAGCTGAAAAATTAAAAATATCTACTCCTTAGGGTGCCCGGGTGGCTCAGTCAGTTAAGTGTCTGACCCCCGATTTCAGCTCAAGTCATGATCTCATGGTATGTTCATGAGTTTGAGCCTCATGCTGGATTCTGCAGTGGCAGTGTGGGGCATACTTGGGTTTCTCTCTCCCTCTCTCTCTTCCCCTCCCCTGCTCATGCTCTCTTGTTCTCTCTCTCAAAATAAATAAACATTAAAAAAAGTATATCCACAGGATGTATAGAAAGATTAAACAAATTAGTCCATACAAAGCTATTAGACTAAAACCTGCTATCAAGACGGTCCTCAATGAATGTAATCTGCTATTAATGTTACTAATATTATTAATAACAAAATGAAGAAAGATTTGAAAATCTCTGATTTTAATTCCACCTCCCAATTCTATACTGTTTTGGATGGTATTGATAAAAGAAAATTATACAGAGGGCATTCAGATGTATATAATAAGGAAGTTAAACATTGCTAAAAGTCTGATGAATATTATGAAAATAGAAATAATTGAAATAAAAATAAGTCTCATAATACCTTAATTATTCGTCTGAGACAAATCTAAAACAACTATAATGCTGAAAATAATGTTATCTTGAGGGTAAATCAGTAATTTTCCTTGACTTCTTAAATTGCTAAACATCTAAATATCAGTTCACTTAAGATGGAAAGCTAGTGGTCTATACAGTGTGGTGTTTAATTTGTGCATATGTATTGTTAACTTAATGGACTGAATATTGGACCGGGAGGATTAATGGACCAGAAAAGTGACCAAGCCACTCATTCAGTGGGTGATGATGAGCAAATCACTTTAACTGCATTTTTCTGATTGAGAAAATGAGGAAGAAATCTAAGATACCAAAGCTTACTTCCAATTCTAAAATTCTACAATTCTCTATCTACCATAAACAGTTTAAGAATATGATTGCATCAATGAAATGTAAGTCATTTCACCTGTTTATAAAGAGGAAGTAAATCATTTTCAAATAATAGAGTGCTAGAAACAAACAAACAAAAAACACGAAGAACTCTTCAGTTAAAAATATCTCCTGGATTGAAACCACAATACATACCTGGGCAAATCTAGGTAGTAACTATTATATTTTGTGCAATAAATGGAAAGAATTAATGATCAAGCCTTTTCTAGAAATAATAGATGGTATATACTCCTTCTCAACAGAACTAAAGCCACCTGGGTCAGCTATGAAACCAATACCAACTTAAAATCCTGGGTCCATTTGTACAGAGACTCTAATCTTTGACCTTAACAAATTCACATGACATCAGATTTCTGTCTCAGAAAATTGTTAATTATGATAGAACTTCTAGGACTTTTGAGACGATAATGATTGACCAAAGAAAGATCATCACCAAGACTAGAAAAAAATCTCAGTGCTCACAGCTCTCTTCCAATTAACATACATATCTCAATCAAAGTTTAAAAAATGAGGGGCACCTGGCTCAGTAGGTTAAGCGTCCAACTCTTGATTTTGGCTCAGGTCATGACCTCACTGTTTGTGAGATCGAGCCCCACTTTGGGTTCTGTGCTGATAGCCTAGAGCTTGCTTGGGATTCTCTGCCTCCCTCTGTGTCTGCCCCTCCCCCGCTTGTGCTCTGCCCCTCTCTCTCTCTCTTCCAAAATAAATACATAAACATTTTTTTTGTGGGGGGGAGTGGTTTAAAAAAAAAAGAGAAGAAGATCTTCATGACCATGCAGCAGATCTAAAATAATAATTGTGAGGGGCACCTGGCTGGCTCCATCAGTAGAACCTACAACTCTTGATCTCAGGGTTGTAAGTTCAAGCTCCATGCTGGGTGTAGAGATTACTTAAAAATAAAATACTTTAAAAAAATAAAATAATAACTGTGTGACAAAGCAACAAAATTAAATTTCTCATTATGGCACCATGAGAATAACTGGGATGAAATTAAACAGTCATTAAACAAATGTTAGTTTAGGAGGAAAAAGGTATAAAATGAAGACACATTGAATCTGGTACCATAAAACACATTCTCTTTTCAAATTAACATGTTCTTATTAAATGTCAGAAATATAACTCAGAAACAGGTGAACTTGAGTATGAAGGCTTCTATGGATAATATTTTGAGTTGAACTGCTCCAACATTTCAAAAAATCTAGGAAACGAAAGTTCTGAGTTGGTCACAACACATTAGGACTTTCTAGTAAAGTACAAGCAATCACATTTTCCATTCCTTGAAAATAAATAAATCAAAAATAGATGTCATCTTAAAAAATCAAAGTACTCCTTTATTTTAAAGGTTGTTATGGGAAGTAGGAGGGGGTTATTGTTTGGTTGTGTGTGAGTGTGTGCGTATGTATGTGTGTGTGTTGTTTTGCTTCCCTCAAAAGACTTTCGTTTCTTCATAGCTTAATTTTAAGATTCCAAAACTCACAGCATGTCATAATTAAACATCTCCTAGGAAGTACACAGTCTGATTAGCACATTAACTCAGGCATAAACCAGCCGTGACCATACTGCCTCCAGGTCTGGGTCAGACCAGCCTGGGAAAGAACAGTCATGATGAAAACTCCTTAAGATACATTAACCTCAATGTTATTTTATCTTCCATCAGTTTAGATCTTCTTTTTTCTATCAATTCTTATGCAATTGTTTTAATCATTAATTCTGGTCTGAACAATCACCCAATCTTTTAAAAATAAAAAAATAAAAAAATGGGTACACTGGTTCTGAGAATTAAATGATTTTACCTTCATTCTCAAAGGTTCCCACCACCAAAAAGTTTTGATATTTAGAGAGAAGTAAGAGATCTGTTTATAGTTACACACCAATAACTAAAGCCCACAACTTCCCATCCAATATCAACTCCTGTTTTGGAGACAGAGAGCAAGAAAACTACCCACATCCCGATGTCTTTTTATTGGGCTGGTTAGTGGCCAGCTGTTTGCTGTAAAACAAAATGATACATGCATATGACCATGAAAGTAGGAATATTTTCCCCCACAGTCTACACTCACACTGTCCAAGATGGAGCCACTCACTGCAGGGAGTTACTGAGCATTTGAAATGTATGTAGGCCCACCTACCAAGAAACTGAGTTTTTAGGTTTATTAATTTTTTTTTTAATTTAAACTTAAAGCTGAGGGGAGCCTGGGTGGCTCAGTTCGTTAAGCATCCAACTCTTGACTTTGGCTCAGGTCATGATCTCATGGTCCATGAGTTCCAGCCCCGCGTCAGCCTCACCTCTGGGCTGACAGCGTGGAGCCAGGTTGGGATTCTCTCTCTCTCTGTTCCTCCCCCACCCACACTAGGCTCTCTTTCTTTCTCTCTCTCTCTCTCTCTCTCTCTCTTTCTCTCTCTCTCTCTCTTTCAAAATAAATAAATAAACTGTACTAATTAGTTAATTAATTAATTAAGAGCTGACACTCCTTTGTGTTATCAGAAAATGTTTAAATAAGTTTGGAACAACGTGGGTATGTGGATTCATTCACTTTTTGATTTGTAGAATTTTACAAAATCTAAACACAGGTCAAGTATTTCTGAGGAAAATTTGGTGACTGAATCTTCATGTGCACAAGTGTAAAATGCATACTATATTTCAAAGAGTAGGCAACAGCATATAGAATAACTCATGAATATTTTTAAAAATACTGACTACATGTTGAATACTTCAATCTATTACAATACTTTGGATATTATTATTATTTAAATTAAAATAAATTATTAAATTTAATGCCACTACTTTTTACTTTTCTAGTGGGCTATAGAAAATTTTTAATTGCATATGACTCATACTACATTTCTATTGGGCAGCAATGATGATGAGTAACAGTAACCAGTGGCATAAGTATCAGAGATGAGCCAGTGAAGTGATTTAGAAAATCTGCGTAGCATGAGCAAAAAGCAAAAAAGGTCAGGCAGGACTGTATTCACATCCTAGCTCTGACACTGAACAAGTCGCCAGCTTCCTCGGCCTACATTTTCCTATGTGTAAAATGGGAAGAATAGTTTCCTCGCATAAACAAAAACATTTGTAAAGTGCCTGCTATATCATAGTAATAAAGAAACAGTTGAATAGTTGTTTTTCAGTAGAAAGCAGAGATCTCAACCTACTAAGAATTAACTACTTCTCAATATCTATGCCTTCTTGCAAATGGGCTATATTCTGTGGACCCTTCCTTCCCCTAATACTAGTGCAACTTTATTATTACCTTACTTCTAAAGATGAGTAACAGCAACCTTTATACTCAATGTTATTATCAAAATATTCAACAACTGGGGGTACTTTTTCCATTTGTGTCTTCTAGTGGAAGCAAATTCATTTCCAGGAATACCATCATGATTTTTATGAACCTAGGATTCACCTTAAAGACACTTAATAATATCAGAATACTTATTATGTTCTTTTCAGGCTTTCTAAAATTCATCACAGTGGGACCTTGTTCTTATGAGTGTTTAGTAGGCCCAAAGACACTCTATCTGTGACCTTAAGTTAATAATAATGAAGCATAGTTATTAAACATGTAAAATATGGGAGCCAGAAATATTTATTTAAAAATTAATTATATCTTATTGTTATACTCTATTTTCGTTGCAATTTGAAAAATGCCTACAAATTCTTATACTATGAAGTAATACCATAATAATCAAAAGATTAGGAAAGATAAGCTTAGGACAAATAAAATTAAATCCTCCTTCATAAAGCAAATAAATTATAGAGTTCCTTTTTCACTAAAAAGTAGAGTAATATAGACTGAAAGTATTCCAAAATGAGTTAGATAAATTAATGCCTAGAAAACTCAATAGGTGATTACTAAAAAGTGAGAAGTTTGGAAGTCATCTTTCACATTTCAGCAGGATGCCAAGAAGAAAAACCATCCTTCCCCATGGTGACTTTTCATACAATGTTGACTCCTGACAGGATGGCTTAAGGGTCAGCTCACTATGATACAATCATTCTTATGTTTCCATAAAACCTTATTTACAGGGCACCTGAGTAGCTCAGTCGGTTAAGCGTCCTACTTTGGCTCAGGTCATGACCTCTTGGTTCTAGGGTTCAAGGGTTCAAGCCCAGCATTGGGTTCTGTGCTGACAGCTCAGAGCCTGGAGCCTGCTTCAGATTCTGTGTCTCCCTCTCTCTCTGCCCCTCCCCTGCTCACGCTCTGTCTCTCTCTCAAAAATAAGTAAACATTTAAAAAAATATTTTTAAAAATTAAAAAAAAGCTAATTTACAATGACCTCTCTCTTCTTTAATCTGTTTCTTGTATTTTTCACTCATAGTTTTCCATTTAGTCCTTTTATCATTTTTTCTTTATTCATCTGATGAATATTTATTGAGCCTTTCCTGTGTGCCAGCTGGTCTGCAGGCCTCACCATTGTACCTCACTAGCCTGTCATATTATTCAAACAAAAGCACTAATGTAAGATGGAAGTAGAGAGAGGCAAAACACACATAGCGTTGTTTTTGGGTTTTTTTTTATTAGTTGGGTTATATGTGTGTGTATGTGTATATTCTTCATCATATCTGACTTGTCAACAAAAATAAATTTGAGGTTATCACACCGCATCCAAGTTCATAAAAATTAACTCGGTTTCCAACATAATTTGTAAGTAAGTTATTATTTTAGCTTATACAAATGTCATAGAGTGAGATCCAATACTCAGTTGTGGCTTCCAACTTGTCTATTCTTAGATTTTATTTTAATACAAATATCTCCTGGTGAAAATGTACCACTTTTGATAGCAAAATTTACCATCATAACTCTTTAGAGTTTTCTCCAAGTTATTCATATAGTTACATAATAGGCCAGCTATCTCCTACTGAAAAATCTCGTGTTCACTAATTCACACCTAAGGGGGACTTTCTAGGGGAAAAAAAAAAATTAAAAAGATAAGTCAGCAGACCTTTATATGTCTATTAGAAAAAATTTTTCTTAAGTTGTTTCTTCAATTATAAGTATTTACGTGTTTGATTTTCCATTAGACTATAAGCAACTTGAGGCCAGGGGCAAGCTCTTACTCTGTATGTACCCATTTGAAAAGTGCAGGTTTCACAACAGTTTGCTGGTTAAATGGAAGGTTGGTTGGATGAAAAATGAAAGAAAATTTCAGATTTAAGAGTTAGTAATGAGTTTAATCTTTGAGACTATTATTCTTAACCCATTAGTTAAAATCAGAGATGAGCAATGATTATGACATGTCGGTTAGGTTCATCAATTATAACATGTTATCGCCCTGGTTGGGGATGCTGATAATGGGGGAGGCTATGCATGTGTGGGGGTAAGGGAGCATATGGGAAATCTCTGTACCTTACTCTCAGTTTTACTGTGAACCTTAAACAGCTCTAAAAAAAAAACCAAAACAAACAAACAAAAAAAAAACTCTTAAAAAAATAGGTGTTAAACTTAAAAATATACATTGTGTGATCAATAGATAATGAAAAATAGTATTCTGTTATATAAAAACACCCGCTAACTAATTCAGCCGCAATTTATTGCAGTCTTAGCACGTACCAAGCACACTACTCTCAGAGCTGTGGCTTAAAGATAAATAAGATCTGTAAATGTAAAGCAGGAGTTGGAAAGCTGCTTCCACCAAATTCATGTGAGCTGATAGCAATTTTAAATCATCATTAAACTATGGAAAAGAAAACCATGGATCTATTACTCACAATGGGTTCTCTTGCCCAATGAAAAGGAAAGACAAAATCTACCTTTTCAGACATCCCAAAATTTTTCAATACATTTTATACTTTTTGCTTGTTGCTTAGAAAATGCTATCTCCTAATACAAAGTAAGAAGTCCTCAGTGCCTCTGTCTTTTGTTAAGGAGTCAAGGAAAAAGGGAGTGGAAATAATGAGACCAGAAATGTCATGGAATAGAGAAAAGAATATCAACATGAGATAAATCAGAGTGAAGTTCTGCACAAAATCATTCTCATATTAGACCAGAACCCTGCAACCATAATCAACCAGAAACCTAGGGTAAGATGTTGAGAAATGCCCAGAAATGAATAACTGCATTGGACACAGACTTTGTGAGAACTGGCAGTAAAAGGAAACAGTGCAGAAATCCTCCGGATAAGCTTATGGGCAGGCTGAAGGCTTGACTGGTAAAAACTACAAGCCCGTCATTGGCTGGTCCTGATGGTGAAGCAGATCCTTCAAGGCACTTGGCAGCTGGCAAGATGTAGCAACTTCTCTCAGGTACTACTAGCCTGGTATTGCAGGTTCATTCCTTTGACTTCAGCAGATAGTTATCTTTTGGTTCTTTAAAGAGTTGATCATTTTAACATAGACGAGTGTAAATAATACATCAGGAAAACCTGACTGCTTTAGAGAATGACAAACCTTTCTGAAGTGAACAACCAATGTTTCTTTAATAGATGGAAAAATTGACCAAGGCTTGTAGCAATGTCTTCCCGCCTTAAACACATTCTACCAGGTCACCCAAGTCCCACTTACCCCTAACATCTGGTGGAGGTAGTGATACTCTGGCCCTTGGTTATACAGCAGGAAGGTTTTCCAGAAAAGCAAAACATTCAGGGAGAGCCAGACAAACTAGATCACACAAAGAAAGAGAGAAAACAAAAATTAAAAATAAACGTTACCTGATAAGTGGAAACCTCACGTGCATTCGTTGAACACAATACTTTGAGTGGAAGCTGGATTAGTAATTGCAGAAAGCATTCTTAATTAACCAGCAAGCTGAAGACTACTCAGAGGAAAACAAATCTGACCTCACTCAGTCCCTGCACCTGAGATTAAGCATTCTGGGTTGCAAGCAGGTCTCCTAAACCATCTGCAAATATCCCCTGCAGCACAAAACGAGGCTAAGAAATTAGTGACATCACCCAGTCCCGAGCATGGCATGTTGTTAAAATGCAACACCAAACAGAAACAATCCGGGAAAAGAGCAAAGGGGGAAAGAAGTTTAAAGGGTTAAGAAAAACTTGTGTTCACTAAAAGTGATCTCTCTTCCTCCACATCTGCTCTCCCAACAGTGTGCAGGAAAGTTCCCATGCACTTGGAGTAGGGGTGAGGGGAGGGTGTCGTTATTATCTCCAGGTATTAACAGCGGAAAGTTTTGTGAGTTCAGAATGTCGGAATTAGAGGCAAAACTTCCAACTTCCCACCCGCGCACGCTCAGAGAATGAATCAAAGTTGCTGCACGACAGACAAAACGCAGGGAGAGAGCCTTGCCCGCCATCCTACCAGGCAGAGGTGTTTAACCCCTTCGTTGGCCAGCCAGCTCCTCCAGGACACAGCCATGCCGCCGGCCCCGCCGCGCTGCGCTCTCCGGCCGCCGGCCCGCGAAGGAGCGGCGGCGGCCGGGACAGCGGTTACAGTTGTGCGGCCTGCGGGGGGGGGGAGCCGGGTGGGGACGGAGGGTCAAAGACTGAGTGGAAGCGGAGGCCGGCGCCGAGCCAGCCCGGGCGGGGTCTGCGCCCCGGAGCCGGGTCTTCCGGGCGCCGCGGCTGCGGCCCGCGCGGGGTCTGCGCTGCGCGCTCGGCTGCCCCGGCCCCGCGCTCGGAGCGCGCGCTCCCCGGCCCCAACGCCCGGCTGCGCGAGTCTGCACCGCCGAGCCGGTCCCTTTGTCTGCGGGCTAGCCTGTTGTTGTGGCTGCCGCCGTTCAGGATGTCCCGGCTGGGGACTGGGAGGCGCCCCCCGCAGGCTCGCGGAGACCGACCACGATGTGGGGAGTGATACCCGTACCCTGGGCACCCCTCCGCCCCCTCGTACGCTCGCACGCACCTAGCTCTTAGGCACGGGTCGTTTTCCCCAAAAAAGTTCCACTCAAAGACGCTCGGGAACGAAATTTGAGCCGGAAATAGCCTTTTGTGTACTAACATCCCCCTTCTCCCGCCCAACCTCAGGAACGCATCCCAACCCCAACGAAGTCCCCTTCACAACCTTCACCTAAAGCTTCCCTCTGCCTCCCTCTTCGCAGTCCCTCACCCCTACCCCAACCCACATTCTTGCGAAGCTTTTAAGAAAATTTTGAATAAAAAAGGGCCCGGCGGTTTAATGGTTAAAGATGACGTCATTCTCAGGGGCTTTAGGGAAGCTCCGATCCACTCTGTTTAGAAATGTGCGTCTTATTACCTAGTATCAGAGTCTGTTTAGTAATAGGAATCCTCTCAAAGTTGTGCCAGAGGCCTGGTGAAGGGTGCGGAGAGTATGACATTGACACAGGCTACCTACCTTTCACACCGCAAATTATCAATATTAGGAAAGAAAAAAAAAATCATTCACCTAGAAGAATGTCGGATACACAGTAAGTGTTCAACAAAAGTTTATGAAATCAGGACTTTCCAAACTTTAACAACTAACAAGTGGTAGAAAAGGTAAACCACTAGTAGCCTAATTTCATGTCTTTTAAGCTTTTTTTTTTAAACAAAATTCATTTTAAAACACATGCCTTAATATGTAATTGAAACTGAAATTTCTTCTCTTACTACAGCAATGTACTTCCCTCACTAATTTCATGAACTGATTAATGACTGCAACCCTCAGTTCAGAATTTGAATTAATCCCTATCAAGTGTGGGTTACATTTCTTGCAGAGAACTTTCTAATAGCCTGTCATTTTCCATTGGTAAAGGACTTTCCTGTTTCATGCAATATCAAATCCTGAAAACTGCTTTAAATCTTTCCAGGGATAAGAAGCATGTTATTTATAATTTCATATTGAATTTGTTATTTATTACTTATGGAATTTATTATTGAATAAACCCATGTTTATAAACTCATATTGACCATGTAATATCTAAAGGACCCAAAAAATACCACACAAAGAACCCAAGGAGAGTCACCACTGGGAAAAGTCAAATTCTGGGACACACTGGTACTCCTCAAATTACACCCTAAGTAACCATCCCAGAGCCATAAGTTCAATGGATGCGAGGTATAGAAGGTCCAGAAAACCGTTTTGGTTCTTGCCATGAGTGGAGAAGAATGAAGCAATTGAAGAATAGTAAAATAAAAGGCAATTTTTCTTGACGTAATTGATCTAGTTCTTTTTTTCCCCCATTTTATTGAGAAATTGACACACATCACTGTAGAAGTTTAAGGCATACAATAAGATGGTTTGATTTACATATTGTGAAATGATTATAATAATAGGATCAGCTAACATCCATCATGTCGTATAGAAATATATGAATAAAATAAAATGAAAATAAAGAAAAAGGAAAAGGGGGGGAATTTTTCTTGTGATGAGAAGGATTTACTCTCTTAACTCCTATATATCCTATAACAGTGTTAGCTATGGTCATCATGTTGTATGTTATGTCTCTAATATTTATTTATTTATTTATTTTTATTTTTTTTTTTTTAAATTTTTTTTTTCCAACGTTTATTAATTTTTGGGACAGAGAGAGACAGAGCATGAACGGGGGAGGAGCAGAGAGAGAGGGAGACACAGAATCGGAAACAGGCTCCAGGCTCCGAGCCATCAGCCCAGAGCCCGACGCGGGGCTCGAACTCACGGACCGCGAGATCGTGACCTGGCTGAAGTCGGACGCCCAACCGACAGCGCCACCCAGGCGCCCCTCTAATATTTATTTATCTCATCACTGGAAGTTTGTACTTTTGACCACCTTCCTCTAATCCCCTCTCCTCTGACCCTCTGCTTCTGGTAACCACAAGTCTGATCTAGTTTTCTGAGGTTTTTTTGTTTTTTTTTTTGTTTTTTCTCTAATTCCCCTTATAAGTGAGATCATATAGGGGCGTCTGGGTGGCTCAATCAGTTGAGTGATCGACTTCGGCTCAGGTCATGATCTCGAGGTCTGTGAATTTGAGCCCCGTGTCAGGCTCTAAGCTAACAGCTCAGAGCCTGGAGCCTGCTTCGGATTCTGTGCGTCTCTCTCTCTCTGGTGCTCCCCCACTCGTGCTCTGTCCCTCTCTCTCTTTTTCAGAAAATAAATAAACATTAAAAAATTTTTTAAAAAGATAAGTGAGATCATATAGTATTTGTCTTTCTCTGCCTTATTTCATGTAGCATAATGTCCTCAAGGTCCATCCATGTTGTCACAAATGGTAGGGTTTCCTTTTTTTTAATATCTGAATAATATTCCATTGTATATAGATGTACAACTATATTGTTGTACATATTATTATGTTAACTGAAAGAATAAGGACATTAAAATAAAGACAACTTCTTTGTCCATTCATCCATCCATTCACACTTAGGTCATTTCCATGTGTTGGCTACTGTAAATAATGTTGCCATGAGCACCAGGGTGCAGATACCTTTTCCAGTTAGTGTTTTCATTTTCTCTGGATATATTTCCAAAGGTGGCATTGCTGGATCATATAACAGTCCTATCTTTAATTTTTTGGAAGATCCTCTGTACTCTTTCCATAGTTGCTATACCAATTTATCATCCACCAACAGCGCACAAGGGTTCCCTTTTCTCCACATCTATGCCTTGTCTTTTTGATGATAGTCATTCTAATAAGTAGGGGATGATATGTCATTGTGATTTTAATTTGCATTTCCCGGGGCGCCTGGGTGGCGCAGTCGGTTAAGCGTCCGACTTCAGCCAGGTCACGATCTCGCGGTCCGTGAGTTCGAGCCCCGCGTCAGGCTCTGGGCTGATGGCTCAGAGCCTGGAGCCTGTTTCTGATTCTGTGTCTCCCTCTCTCTCTGCCCCTCCCCCGTTCATGCTCTGTCTCTCTCTGTCCCAAAAATAAATAAACGTTGGAAAGAAAAAAAATTTAATTTGCATTTCCCCAAAAACTAGTGATGTTGAGCATCTTTGCATATACCTGTGATCTTTCATATATCTTCTTTGGAGAAAGGTCTTTTTAGGACCTTTGCCTATTTTTTAATTGTTTAGGTTTTCTGTTTGTTTTGTTTTTGCTTTTGGTTTTGCTATTGAGTTGTATGGGTTCTTTATATATATTGGATATTAACCACTTATTGGATATATGTTTTGCAAACATTTGTTCTGATTCCATAGGTTGTCTTTTCACCTTGTTGATGGTCAAAGACCATTTTTTTTTTTTTTTTTACAGATCAGCTACTTCTAGGGGGGAAAAAACAAACAAAAATAATGGACCCAGCTCTTGCTATGTACCTACTACTTGTCAGCCACTGTCCTTGGTACTTCATATTCAAAATCTCACTTAATTCACTCCATAGTTCTCCAAGTGGATGTCAGTGCCCCTACTTTAAAGATAAAGAAGTTATCCCACCTTGCCTGAGAGGGTGGGAGAAATAGGCAGATGTTAGTTAAAGAGTATAAACTTCCACTTATATAATGAATAAGTTCTGGAGGTGTAATATATAGCACAATGATTATAGGTAACAATATTGTAATGTATACTTGAAAGTGTCTAAGAGAGTAGATCTTAAATGTTCTCACCACAAAAAGGATATGAGAGGGGTGCCTGGGTGGCTCAGTCAGTTAAGTGTCCAGGTCTTGATTTCAGTTCAGATCATGATCTCACAATAGTGAGACTGAGCCTTGTGTTCAGCTCTGTGTTGAGTGTGGAGCCTGCTTAAGATTCTCTCTCTCCTTCTGCCTTCCTCTTTCTCAAAAAAGAAAGAAAGAAAGAAAGAAAGAAAGAAAGAAAGAAAGAAAGAAAGAAAGAAAGAAAAAGAGAGAGAGAAATGGTAATCATGGTAATCAATGGTAATCATTTCACAATCCACAAGTATCAAATCAACATATTTAATACCAAATGAACATAATGAACACTTTAAGCTTATATAATGTTCTATGTCAATTATATCTCAATAAATCTGGAAAAATATTATGTTAACTGAAAGAATAAGAACATTAAAATAAAGATAGAAAAATCAAAAAGCAGAATAGCAAAACAGGATTTGAGATGGCAAAACAGGATTTGCTTCCAGTTCTAACAACCCATAACCAGACCCGTTTGTGAAATCCTTCTGTAAAACGACAGAATGCCATACAAGTGTTGATTATTACATTGATCACTATAATCTCGTATGAGCTCTGCAGAAGGGGCCCAGGTTCTGACTGGGTGTGTCGCCTTACAGGGAAACAATACTGCAAGCTACCCTCAGGGGACAGAGCTATTACTCTGTCATGCAGGAACTCTCATTAATGCAATTCTTTTCAATATCATTTCCCCTAGGCCAGATTGTTTAGTGAAGTAGTTACTGTCTTTACCAAGATAGGAAAGTCTGTCCTTGAAAGTAATGAGGAATTCTGTTGCTATATCAGCATTCCAAAAATCATAGTAAAAGAAAGAAAGGAAGGAAGAAAGAAAGAAAGAAAGAAAGAAAGAAAGAAAGAAAGAAAGAAAGAAAGAAAGAAAGAGAGAGAGAGAGGGAGGGAGGGAGGGAGGGAGGGAAGGAGGGAGGGAGGGAGGAAGGAAGGAAGGAAAGAGGGAGGGAAGGAAGGAAGGAAGGAAGGAAGGAAGGAAGGAAGGAAGGAAGGAAGGAAGGAAGGAAAAATAAATCATGTTTTTGCCAGGAAAAGACTTCACAGGAAAAAAATCAAATGACAAATACCTTTATTTTTGGCTTAAATAATAGTAAAATAGTAGTGACCATCCTATGCTGATTATAATCTCTGTTTGGCAGTTAGAGATGTTTTTGATCTATTATTTATTACTTAATAAATACTGGCAAAGGTAGACAGTGTCCTTCAGAGTATGAAATCCATGGGGAAAAATATTGATCAGAGTTTACCCCTCTGGCCTGCTTTCTTTGTTCACTCCTTTATGTGTCAGCTCAGAAGCATGTCTTTGCCAGGAAACTTTTCCTGGCCACCGCCCCCAACTCCTGTGTGCTCATATACTCTGTGCCCATAATCACTACTGCATTTTCCACATATTCTTTAATTCTAGGGGTGCCTGGGTGGCTCAGTCAGTTAAGTGTCCGACTTTGGCTCAGGTCATGATCTTGCTGTTCCCAGGTTTGAGCCCCTGCATCAGGGTCTGTGCTGACAGCTCAGAGCCTGGAGTCTATTTCAGTTTCTCGTCTCCCTTGCTCGGTGCCCTCCCCCTGCTCATTCACTGGCTTGCTCTCTCTCTCTCAGAAATAAATAAACATTAAAAAAACAAAAACAAAAAACATAACAGGACCTTACAGAGTGAATAGTAGTTAAGTATATTCTCCTTCTTTCTGTGCCTGTCTCAAACTCGTGTCTCCAGTGTCACTTTCTGGTAATGGAAGAAAAGTCTCTGCTCTGCTTGGTAGTTAATTACCAGTAAGGACAAACAATAGATCCAGAGCCCCTTAATATAGGTGTCACCTAAACCACAAACCATAAGATATGCAATCGAGACAAGCTGGCACTTGAATTTGTTTCTTGGGGCTGCAGTAACAAATTATCAAAGTTCAGTGGCTTAGGGGTGCCTGAGTGGCTCAGTCTGTTAATCTCCCAAGTCTTGGTTTTGGCTCAGGTCACGATCTCACGGTTCATGAGTGTGATCCCCCTATTGGGCTCTGCACTGACAGTGTAGAGCCTGTTTGGTATTCTCTCTCTCTCCGTTTCTCTGCCCCTACCCTGCTGGTGCTGTTTCTGTATCTCTCAAAATAAATAAATAAGCTTTATTTAAAAAAAAAAAATTCAATGGTTTAAAACAACAGGAATGTATTCTCCCACAAGTCTGGGAGCCAGAAGTCTGAAATCAGACTATTAGTTCAAAATCAAGGTGTTGACAGGGCCACACTCCTTCCTGAGAGTCTAAGGGAGAATGTGTTCCTTGCCTCTTCCCCAGTCTGGTGGCAGCTGGCATACCTTGCCTTCTGGCCGTACCACTCCACTCTCCACGGGCACTGGCCTTCTGTGTATGTGTCAAATCACTTCTGCCTCTCTCTTCTAGGGATGCCTGATTATATTCAGGGATTTAGGGTCTGGCCCCCCTCTGAAGTAATCTCCCCATTTCAAGATCCTTAACTTAATCACATCTGTAAAACCATTTTTCCCCTTTTCCTTCTAAAGTACCATTTACAGGTTTACAGGTTTCTGGGATTAGAATCTGATATATTTTGGTGGTCATTTTTCACCCTGCTATAACACCAAAATTAACATGTGTTAATTTTATTTCCCTAGTAGATATGTCAGGCTTGTAGTAGGAAATTCACCTTAAGAAATAAAAGTTGAGGGGTGCCTAGGTGGCGGTAGGTTAAGAACCCAATTTCAGCTCAGGTCATGATCTCATGCTTCGTGCGTTCTAGCCCTGCATTGGGCTCGTGCTGACAGCTCATAGGCTGGAGCCTGCTTTGGATTCTGTCTCCTTCTCTCTCTGCCCCTCCCCTGCTCGTGCTCTGTGTCTCTAAATAAACATGAAAAAAACGTTTTAAGAAAGAAGTAAAATTTGAGACTCCTACTAGTTAGCAAGAAATCAAGAAGTCAGGAACCATGCCCCTTCCTGACTTGATTGGATTTACTATTTTTGTTAACCCATATCTGATTATCAGGAGTGATAAGCATTAAACTCAAGATGAAAAGAGCCTGTGTGTTTTTCTTATGAACAGAAAAGAGGAAAATAGGAAATCTGTCCTAGGACGCCAGCGTTACTGACAGAGTGGACAGAGAATCCCAGAGGTGGGAGTAACTGACATTAAAGAGAAAGCAAACTACTTTGTAAGCCTTATTTTCCAACAAAGTATCTTTGAGGGAGTAAGAACCTCTTTAGCTTCAGTATTTCTCAAAGAACTGACCTAGCTGTGTGAGTGCACAGTAGACATTCCAAAATAACTGAATCAGATGATGGTTTACACTTGTTTTTGTATAGAAATGACAATGAGTCACTGTCTGGAACTTGTCCCCAGACTTGTGAATTTCTCACTGGTTTCCTGAGGGGCTCTTTCTTGCCAAGGGTCTCAGGGACATAGTTTCATTGAATACAATTGAATAATAATAAATTTTTGTTTGGAATTGCCCTATATAGAACAGTTTTCTAAACTTCCAGATTTCATAGACTGACAAAATTTCCAACAGAAAAAAAAAAAAAAAAATGAAACCAACACAGACCATCCAAATTTTGCTGCAAAGGATAACTTCTAAAATGAAAAATAAACAAGAACATCATGTACTTCCTGGGGTGCCTGGGTGGCTCAGTCGGTTGAGCGACTGACTTGGGCTCAGGTCATGACCTCACAGTTTGTGAGTTCGAGCCCCATGTCAGGCTCTGTGCTGACAGCTCAGAGCCTGGAGCCTGCTTCTGATTCTGTGTCTCCCTCTCTCTCTCTGTCCCTCCCCCACTCATGCGCTATCTCTCTCTGTCTCCAAAATAAATAAACATTAAAAATTTTTTTTAAAAAAAGAATATCATGCACTTCCATATTTATTAAAGAAAATTCATTTCTACCAAAAATAAATAAAAATTGTAAGAAATTTTGAATACCTTTAGCTTCCACAGAAACTCATTATATTCTCTCTCTCTCTCTCTCTCCCTCCCTTTCTCTCTCTCTCCTTCTCCTCCTCTCTCCTCAGATTATTTTTCATTACTTGAGCCTCAAATCTTTTCTATAAGATGGGTACAGACATTCTTATCTTCACCCTCATTTTATACATGAGGGAACTGAGGCACATGAACAGTAACTAGCTTGCCCAAGGTCACTCTTTTGTTTCTGGACCCAGTTCCAATGTGTGGAGAGTGAGAAGGAGGGGAGTTTCCTCATACCAACAAGCAATTCTCCACACACCAGCTGCCTGTCCTGCAATTCAACGCAATTCTGACACTATGTATGTAGAGATAGCATCAGATTACACAGGTTAAGGACACAGTCTTAAAAGACTGTCCCTACTCTGTACCCTACTTCAGATGGCAGTCTCATGCCCAGGTTGTTACCTGTACTTCTGACTAGAGGTTCCCACCACCCCCTTCCCAGGTTCAATTATTTAGCTAGAGCAGCTCACAGAACTCAGAGAAACATTTTACTAACTGGATCACTGGTTTATCATAAAATGATATAACTCAGGAACAGCCAGATGGAAGAGATCCATAAGGAAAGGAATGTGGAAGAGTGTAGAGCCTCCATGCTCTCTCCAGGGATGCCACTTTCCTAGCACCCCATGTTTACCAAGCCAGAAACTCTACACTTTGTCCTTTTGAGTTTTTTGAAGGCCTCGTTACATACACATGACTGATTAACCCAATCACCATGATTGGCCATTGGTGATCCATTCAACTTCCACTCCCTCTCCCCTACCTTTCAGGGTTGGGGTAGGGGGATGGAAGGAGGTTGGGACTGAAAATTCCCACTTTCTAATCACATGGTTGGCTCCTTAGGCAACCAGCCCTCATCCTTAGGTACTTTCCAAAATTCACCTCCTTAATATAACAAAAGATACTTTTATATCTTTTATCCCTCTCTTTGGAAATTCCAAAGGTCTTAGAAGCTCTGTGCCAGAAATGGGAACAAAGACCAAATATACATTTCATATCATAAATCACAATATCACAATCACCAAGACATTAAGGAGTAGATTCCAGAAGCCGATACCCTGTTCCTTCCTGGACACCATGGACTAGGGTTTCCATGAGTTCTGAGCTAATATTTCAGACTCCAAGTGGAGCTATGATTGGCAAGTCACCCAGTCATCTGAGGTGTACAGGGATTTACCAGTGGGCTTTTATACTCCCCAGATGGTGCACATTCTCAAAAGACTGTCTCATCTATTGTTTATGATATTATTTGTCCTTTTTATTGCATGGCATTCCCTAAACATAGCCATTAACAGAATAATTCCTGGATGTTTGTGTTATTTTATTGTTTTTAAAGTTTTAAATAGAAGTGTCCCAGGGTGCCAAAAGATATTCTTAACACCTGCTTCCATATTTCTGCTCACATCCTCAAATAGCTTTGAACTATTAAGGAAGTAAGATTGGACTTCTTTCCCAGAATCGCATCACTTTCTGAACATATCATAAAAATCTGAAGTCATAGCTGTTAGAATCTATGTTAAATGATATGCATGTCAGAGTCACAAAAACATCTGAATAACAAAAAGCTTTAGAGAACATCATAACTTCCACTTATAGAGAGGAAGCTGAAACCCTTCTCTCTGCTCTTAAAATTCACCAACATCCCTCAATACCACTGAGCCTTTGCACAACCTGAAAGCTTGCATTTATATATTCATTCATGAGCTTACTTGATTCATGTCCATCTCTGTTATAAAATGTGAACTCCCCAAAGGTAATGTTTTTGTTCATTCTCATTTCCCAGGGCCTAGAACATGACTAAGTGCCCAGTGATTATTTTGGGTTAAAGAGATGAATGCCAGGAGGAGAAGAGATTTCCCAGCTTCTCTTACCATAATATTTACACACTGACTTTTCCTTTTCTACACGGACATGGTATTCTGAACTTCTTTAATTATTTAGCATCCCCAAATATATTAGCCTGTTTTCCCCCATCTTCATCCATGTGTGCATGTTATTTTTGCTTCCTGGCACACCCTACCTAGTGGTACTCAGTTAGTCTCCAAACTCACAACAAGTATGCTTCCCTCTTAGGGCCCACATGGATTCTTCCCAGCTGGATCAGAAACACAGGCTCACCCTGTGTGCATCCCTCTCTCCAAGCAGTTATCAAGATGCACTTACTGATGCATTTCCTAGGTTGTTGTTTTTTCAACTAGATGTGAGCACTTTGAGAACAGAAAAATCTTCTTCATTATTTAAAACCTGGCACATACTAGTTGCTCACAAAATATTGCATGAATGAGTGAACGAATGAAAGCCTAGCACACAATAACAGTTAAGGTTATTTTCAAAATAAGAAATCAGCACTCACCAATCTTATTCTAATTTCCCAGAATGTGCCAAAGGTTTAACATTAGAATTGATGGGAAAGAAGTTCAAGAACATAAAAGAAAAGAAACTCACTTTTCCTTGTCTATCTCCTCCTCCATTTTCATGGAATTTAACCTTCAGGTAAAACTTTTTTTTCCCACTCTCCAAAAAGTTGAGATTGGAGATTTCGAAGTATTGTTTTTATTCTCATGCTCTCATATTGACTCACTTAGACCAACAGAGCAACTTAAATGTATGGGTAGCCTAACTGATCTTGAAAAAATATACTGTATGGGATCAAAGGTTTAAAAGAAACTGGAATGGTCTTACAACTTAGAGTTCCAGCTTCATATTCTACAATTGAAACTTTTGGAGAAAAGCTTTGCATTCTTGCTTCCTCTTCCCCTTTTCTTCAAAGTTTCCTCAATTATTTAGTTGGAGCCCCTTTTGAATCAGATCCCTACCAAAGGAAGCACTGTGCCTCCTCTAATCTTTCAAATTCTTTAGTTCAAACTTAGATAGGCTCAGACGTTACACTGTGATGCAATTATTTGCTACCCATATTTGTTTCCATATCAGTGGGATTTCATTGGAGCGGCAGAGTTTGAAAATCTTCCCCTATTATATACCTCTTCTTCATTTTAGTAATAAATCACCCAGAGGTTCAGCTGAATCATAGCTGTCCAGCTGGCTGTTACATGCCCTAGCCTCTCTGGCAGTCAGGAGCAGGCACTGACTATGTTTCTACAAATGCCATGTGAGCAGAAGGGATGTGTACATCCGTACTACAAAGGAAATTGCTTGCATTCAACTTTCTTTTTTGCCTGTCATGCAGCCTGGAAATATGCTTCGAACATGAAGGTAAGGACAATGAATGATAATGAAGAAATAAGATACTAAGAACCTAGATAACTTCGCAGGTGAGTTATAACTTCCCCTCTATAGAGCTCACTTCTTGATTGTTGTAAGGGAAAGAAATAAAAATTCTGCTTTATTTCAGGGGCTATATTTTAGGTTATATCTGTTGAGCTTGTACTCTATTATTATAGAAACTGGCTCCTGGAAATGAAATACCATCATCATAAAAATGAAAATATGTGACATTCATTTAGCAAGTTGTGTTGCAGGTAGAGAGGACCATAGTCAGGCTAGAAAGGTGTTTGCTGCTTGAAAATATATGCTAACTTGGAAACAGACCACATTGCTACCAAGCCTGTAGCTTTGGAGAATCAGGTAAAAAAAACCACTTTGAGAACTGGATGCTACTTGGAATTTTTAGCCAAGTGCTAGAAGAGGCATGAGGTAAAGTTAGACAAAAACGACCCATTCGCATATAGAGATGGAAAGGAATATAGCTCTGCGAATGTGGAGCCTATCTGTCTGTGAATGCAATTTAATGGATTAAAATGCCATTGACTTGAAGCCCTAGAAGATTGGGAAGGTCAAGTGCTTCCATTCCCCAAAGAGCATGATATAACATTGTGGTCAGAGCCAGCTGAGGGGCAAAGATCAGTTAAAGATTCCCGGCTTCCCAGCCAGCTTCCCAAGACTTCAGTTTCAGATGGCAGTAAGGTAGCCAATAGTAAGTTAAGGGGAAGAGAGATGAGCAGTGGAGAGAAGAGAATAAATTAAATATGAGTGACTATAGGCTCTGTGGAAATTTATCCAAAAGAGGTCTTTGAATGTGGCTATTGCACGTGGAACTGACTAGAAGCAAAAAGACAAGAATACTACTAAGGTATTGAGGAAATTTGTTACCCAAGAAATCACAAGTCTAGTGTTCAAGAGCCTATGATTATTAAATCTCTAACCCAATGCGTAGTTTCCTGAAGCTCCACTCTTTCTCGCCTCCACTGATATGGATGGTGGACAGGAGAAACCTCCCAAACACTCATAACAAAAGCCTAAGAGAACAATGAACAAGGGAGATACTTTAGGGCAGGGTGACCAAGAAACTTCCTCCACCAGCAGTAAGCTTTCACAGTTCCTGCCTGGAAGAATTTCACATTTGAATTTAGCTGAAAAGTACTGAGATTTACATTCCTTACATTTCTCAAAGGGTGTTTTTTTAAATTTCTTTCTTGAATTAAAAAAAAACAATTGTGGTAAATATAGATAACATAAAATTTACCATTTTAACCATTTTTTAAGTATGTGGTTCAGAGGCATTCATGACATTCACATTATTGTGCTACCATCACCAACCATCCATCTTCAGAACTTTTTCACCTTCCCAAACTGAAATTCTGTACCAATGAAACAACAGCTTCCCATCCCACCCTGTCCCCTCATAACCACTATTCTGCTTTCTTTCTTTCTCTGTGAATTTGACTCTTCTAGGTGCTTCATATAAGTAGAATCACACAGTATTTGTCTCCTTTTTTGTGTCTGGTTTATTTCACTCAGTGTAATGTCTTCAATATTCGTCCATGTTATTGCATAATGTCAGAATTTTGTTCCTTTTTATGGTTGATTAATATTCCATTGTATATATTCGTGACTGGAAATTTCCATAGGCAATGTGTCCTTCTCAGGATAACACAACTGGGGGGAAGCCCTTTTCCTACTCTACCATTGTATATTGGAATTGGGAAAGACTTACAACTTGTGTTTAGTTGATGGGTTACCAGACCATAAGACCACTTTCAGACTGAATAGTGAAGACTATTATGCTATGATCCTGGATTTTCAACTGCATTAGATAGGATTACTAGAAAGGATTTTAGGCAGCTCCCTTGTAGAAAGTTTGACTCTATTTTTGAGGAAAGATGAGGATACATACATAGGTAGCTAAAAGGGAAAAGTATGACAGAAATTGCTAAGTGTCCATGTATATTCATTCTGCCCTAGTCTACTAATAATAGAACCCCCAGAGTTTCTCTAAGCATAGAACCTCCAGTAAGAAACTGCATTTCCTGACCTACCTTTAAGGTAAGAGAGAGGTGACTAAGTTCTGGACAACTGGATGTTAGCAGAAGTAATGTGTTAAACCTTCTAGTCACATCCATTACATAGGAATCACTTACATTTCACTTCCTCTCTGTTTCCCCTTTTATAGCACTGGAACAAAGATGGGTCAGCGAACTGTTTTTTATCAAGAGGACCACACTCTGGAGGAAAGTTGCACAACACAGTAGGAGAAATTGTTTCCCTGAATGATCCCCTTGTAGCAAAATCCCTGCTAGTCAAGATTGAACAAACTCCTATATTAGAGAAAAATGTACCACCTTGATGAATTCACTGTGTCTTTGGTGCTTTTAATCTTACAGTAGCTTAGTCTAAACCCTATGTGTTATAATTAGATTATAAAAATATAGATTGATCATGAAGAACTATTTTTGATATTTAGAAACACAACAATATTAACATTCTAAATGTTTTCAGTACATCTTAAGTTATTGATAAGTAAGGGACTGTATCTTTATCTTCATATTCTTAGCATTTATTCTATTGTCTGACATGGTAATCAATGCATATTTCTCTCATTAATTAATCAAGTAATTCACATAATGACAATAGCAAAGTATAAGAATGGCTGTGTGATTCAAATACCTTTTTAAATGAACATTAATCTGCCTCCTTTATCTATTAATTATAGTTGTTGCCCTAATGTCTAGCCTTGTGCCTTCTCATCAAGGTTTGAATTGAATTACTTACTACTCATCATATCTGTCCTATCTGAATTAAAACTGCCCTTTATCCTGACTTATTTGTCTTAGAAAATTCTAATCATTTACTTTTACAGCAACAGAACAGCAGAAGACAAAGTATTTAGTAAGTAAGTGTGGAGATGTGCTTGTTAGCAGAAGATTTAAAACTTCCTTTTCATATTTTTTATAGTCTCACAGCCAAATTTTCAGTGGCAAATTCCATACTACAGTATTCCAAAATATATGAGGTCACACAGAAATAAGTCCTCAAATAACCTCTTCCACGCAAACCCAATTTAAATAGGAAAAGCATCCAGTTCTCGTTGTGATAATTACTTGGGTGGCAATACTCATTAATATGGTCACTAACAGAATAAATAAAGAATATGTGTGGAGAGCACAGGAATAATATAACTGGGCCACAGTACTTAACACAATGGAAGGAAAAACTACCGTTCATTTTCCTGTTGATTATCAAATTTCATTTCCTCCTTCAAGCTCATTAATACTGGATATGGTATTGTTTTCCTCATAAGTGAAATGTCAGTTATGAAATTGCAAATGCTGTGTTAGGGAGGCATTCGGATCTATTGGACAGAGAAATGAATTTGGAGTTCAAAGACCAGAGTGCACTGAATCCTGGCTCTGCCACTGAATTGTTTTCTTTTACTTTGGAAAAGTAATTTAACCTTTCTAAACTTTGAAGTCTTAACTTACGAGATGAGTAGGATGGGCCAGATGATTACTAAGGTGTTTTCTGGTTGTAGAGTTTTATGATTCTACACATTTCCCAATCCATCCTGTAACATTAAAAACTCATCTAACATATGTTAGTTGAACAATGCACTTTGTGTTAGGCACGATGTTAGATCAAAGTTGAAGGTAAATGACCAAGATAGACATGATCTCTGCCCCTCTGGAATTTACAGTCAAGTGGAAAGACAAAGAACATAATAATAATTATAACACTAAATAATTAACAGCAAGGAAGGTAGACAATGATATAAGATATAAAGCAAACAAAGCTGTTTTAGTCTAGAGTGCTAGGGAATCTTCTCTGATTAAGAAATGTTTAAGCTGAGGCGTTCTTGGGTGGCTCAGTCAGTTAAGCACCCGGCTCTTGATTTTGGCTCAGGTCATGATCTCACAGTTTTTGAGAAAGAACCCTGCTTTGGGCTCTGTGCTGACAGCGCAGAGCCTGCTTGGGATTCTCGCTCCCTCTCTCTCTCCCCCTCCCCTGCTATCTCTTGCTCTCTCTCTCTCAAAGTAAATAAATAAACTTAAAAATAAAAAATAAATTAAAAAAACAATGTTTAAGCTGACACCTAAAGCATAGGGGAAATCCATGTAAAGGAAAAGGCTGAGCAAATTCCCTGTGATGGAAGAGAGTTCTTAGCCCAATTAAATTGCTGAAATCAAGCTAGTCTTGCTGGAGAACACAGAATGAGGGAGAAAGTGGTGCAAAGTGAAACAGGACAAGCAAGCAAGGTCAGTTCTTTTGGAGCTTTAAACACAAATGTATGTATTTTGGACTCTGTACAAAGGTATACGGGAAGAGATAGGAGGGTTTTAAGTAAGGATGCAATGTGGTTTTGCCTTTAAAACATTATCTCTTCCTGAGGAGTACTGTAGATAGCAATTGCAGATATGAGGAAACCAGATCAGAGGCTAATGTAGCAGATAGATGAGAGATGACAGTGATTTTAACATGGTTCTTATACTTAAAATGGAAGTAAATGGATAGATTTTTGATATATTAGAAGCTAGGACTACCAAAATTGTGATTAATTTGGATATTAGTGTTGAAGAAGGGTGAGATTTCAAAGGTCATTCCATACTCTCAGGCTTCAGCAGCTAGTAGATGCAGATGACATATACCAACCTGTATTACATCCCCTTGTGAAGAAGAGAGAATAAAGATTGCAACCTGAAATAATGAATTGTGCTGCCTATGTGACACCCAAGGAAAACATTGAGTAGCATTTGGATATACAGGTCTAAATTTTCATAGATGTTTGGGATCGATAATGTATATATTTAATATAGATTATATATATTATATATAATATATATATATATATATAATGAGGACAGGAGCTGTTACCATGTATATGGTATTTAAAATGATGAGAGTGGGGGCACTTGGGTGGCTCAGTTGGTTAAGCGACTGACTTCAGCTCAGGTCATGATCATGTGGTTCATGGGTTTGAGCCCCGTGTTGGGCTCTGTGCTGACAGCTCGGAGCCTGGAGCACGTTTCGGATTCTGTGTCTCCCTCTGTCTCTGCCCCTTCCCCGCTCACGCTCTGTCTCTCTCTCCTTCAAATGTAATTAAACGTTAAAAAAAATAAAATAAAATAAAATAAAATAAAATAAAATAAAATAATGAGAGTGGATTGAGCTGTCAAGGTAGAAAAGTATAGAAAGAAAAGAGTAGAAAAGGAGAGAAGAACAGAAAAAGAGAGCAGAAAAGGAAATGGGAAAAGGCCCAGGACAGAGCATTGAGGATATTCAACATCTAACGCTCACATCAAAGAGGAAGAAAACCCAAGAAAACTGATAAGTGATCAGAAAAGTAGCAGAGGTTGGCAGCGGTGGAGGCTGCCAGAACACTTAGTGTTAAGAAGTCAAAATAAGATGGTACTCCTAGAAATAGAGTATGACTGACTATACAGAAAGCTGCTGAAAAGTCAAAGTGAGGACTTAAAGAAGCTACTAATATAATTGGCGCAGGAGTCATTAGAGGGCTTAGCAGAAGTGGTTTTGACTGACGAATGGTGAGTGGACTAAGAAATTAATAGGAGATAAGTAATGGAGATGGGTACTTTTGCAACGTTTGACCATGAACGGGTGAAGAAAAATTGGACACTAGCTGAAAGTTCAGGGTGAAAAAATCCAGGGATTTTTTTTTTTTTTAATGATGGGAGAATGTGTTTAAATATTGATGTAAATGATCCAATAAAGTAGATAATGGTGAAAGAAGAAAGAGGAAGGACAGGAAGAGGAAGGTAGGAGGTGGAGGGAGAATGAGGGAAGGATGGGGAGGAGGAGGGAGGAGAAAGAGAAAAAGGAGGAGGAGGAGAAGAAAGAATAATAATAGGGATAAGAATAAGAGTTAGAAGAAGAAGAAGAAGAAGAAGAAGAAGAAGAAGAAGAAGAAGGGGACTAGCTGTTAGGAAATGTTCCTAAATAGGTAGAAGAGAATGAGATCCATATCACAGGTAGACTTTATCCTTTAACAGGAAGGAAGGAGAAAAAAGATAGCAAAGATACAGGAAGATTTATAAATTTGGAAACAGGAAGTTGAAGTGCTCTCCTCATGATGACTTCCATTTTTCTCTGCAAAATAGAAGAAGTTTTACCTGCTGAAATTGGTGGAAGTGGGGTAAGACATCAGAAGTTTGAAGAGAACGGAGAAAGTTTAAAATACTAGTTTTAGAAAGTAGGAAAAATAGCTAACCTGCAAACACAGGAATACTGCCAGACCTGGTTGAGACAGTTAAAAGAGGCAATCATGAGTCAGAGAACAACTTCCCGGCTTCACTGGGCCATTGTCTTTAAGTGAATTTCATGAGCACAGAGCCAGAAATCCAGAGAGAAGCTTGTATTTAGTCACCTGTGATGCTTGGCTGGACAAAGGGGCAAGGAAACGGAAAGATGACAAAAATGCTTGTGGCAGCAGACTAAAAAATATATGCTAGACGTACAGGACTTGAGGGAGAGGAGGCTGATGAATAGAGAGAAAATAGAAGGGACAACGAATTGGATGCCATAATTCTGAATGGTAGAAGAGGCTTCATGTAAATAATTTGGAAGCGGATGTCCAAAACAAAGGAGGTTTGGTCTGAGGATTTCAAAATGAGAGCTTTTTTTTTAACTGGAGCAAGTCTGAGTAGTGTAAATGCCCAGTATGCGTCCAAAGTAAGCGCTGGCGGCAATGAAGGAGAGAAGCATGTCGCTGGACATGACAAGAGTCTTCTGTCTCTACCCTCGCCTCAGTTTCTCTTATCATTAAAAAAACACTTAACAACATTTAAAGAATTTATTTCGAAGCGATGCCAAAACATCCTGCCCAGAATGACCGTTTGTCTAGGGTCAGCACGAACTGAGGAGGAGGGAACAGCAAACCAGCTGCTAGGAGGGAAGAGTAAGTGCTGCAAAGTACTCACTAAGTACTCTTAAGTACTGATAGTTGTTCAGGGAAGACTTTCTGAAGGAGGTGACTGCTAAGCTGAGTCTTATGTGTAAGTACTAGTTAGCAAGACAAAAGAAGAGGTGTTAGGAAAAGTTCTAGACAAAAAAAAAAAAAAAAAACAAGCATGTAGAGATATGTAAATCAATTCATTCTTAAATTGTTGCTTTCATCCAAGGAAAGGTCTGCACTAGCCACGTTGAGGACACAAAGATGTTTCAAAAAAGTTCTCAAAGGAGGAGTATTGCATGTAAAGTCTCACTGGTATATCTGGACTGATACTTGCTAGATTTCAAGCTCAAGGACAGGAACTGGGGCTATCTTAAAGACCTCTATTCACTTAGTACCTATAATAATAATTTGATATATAGTAGATATCCACTGCATAATTGTTGAATAAATGAATGGATAAATTCAATTGCTAGTCTAAGTCCCAGTGTAAATTATATTTCAGAGTCCTTGTGAATAGAATATTACATTTTGAATGAATGCGGAAATGTACACATTTATTCCTTTAAGCTGTGGTCACACAATCTTTGAGCACCTCCAATTTCAGAGAATTTACTGCATTTTAAAGATAATTGGTTTTTGGACAGTTCCAGATGTTAGAGAGATCTTCCTGATACTGTGTCAAAATTTCCTGACTTTAATTACCACCTTAATTCTCTTATCTCACCTCTGAACACCAAAGTGATAGAGGTTATGATTAATTCCTCTTTGACAAGGCACAGTTCAAACATGCCAAGGTAGCTATGCCACTTATCACCTTTCCTTCTACCTCTGTCTAGCTTCCACGGCAACCCTCTTTTCCCCAGGCTAAGTACAGGAATTTCTTCTTTACCCATCGCTCTTTGTTAGCTGTTACTCATCTATTTGGCAGGTCTCAGATTAATGACTACTTTGGTCTCAGAAAAGCCTGACACCGGACGATTAGTTCTCCTCATTATAAACTCCTGTATCACCTTAGTTTTTTTTTTTTTTTCTTCATGGCACTTTTTAAGTTAGACATTGTTATTGTCTGTCTTAAGTGCTAGACACAAAGTACATTAAGTGAATTGGGTCCACAAGGGGGAAAGACAAAATAAGTATAGAGAGATTAAATTTGAATGAGACAGATAATTGTTAAATGAGTAAACAATATAAATTCAGAAGTGGTATAAATCTTAAAAAAAAAAAAAAAAAGCACTGGATGGAGAATAAATGGGAATAACAGAAAAGTGAGGGTCAGGAAAGGCCTTTCTGAGAAGCTGATATTTAAGGTGAAACTCAGAGGAGTCGAATTTAGTTAGGTGAAAATTTGGGTTCAGGATATTCCAGAAAGAATATCAGGGTAGAAGTCCATGAGGCTTAGCGTGCTAATACAGGCAGACTCCACCTAGTAAGGAGATAACTGGGGGAAGAATTTACCGAAGAGTAAGCACTCTGTGTTATTCGCTGGAAGTGTAATGTTAAGGAAACACAGAGATCTTGAAACTCTAAAATTAACTATAAATTGTGATGCTATTTATCAGCATAAAAACATTCCAAGACAATTATTTGGACGTCTGCTTCCAACCAGAATGGTAAAACAGGGAGTAGGAGTTAGTCTTCCTTCTGAATCAACTAAACCACCAGACAAAATGTATGAAACAATGGCTTTCAAGACATCGGACATGAGATGATGAAGCATAATGAACTCTAGAAATGGGAAACAATAGAAGGTGAGTCCTACAATTGCTGCAGGTACTGTATGATGAGTTTTTAGGTTGAGGTGTGGGGAATGGGGACAAGCTGGAACCCAATGGCCTTCCTGAATTGGCAGGATGCTGCTGAGAGTCTGGAAGACCAAGGGGTTTCGCTTAGAAGAGAAAATGCACGGCAAGAGAATTACAGAGATCTTCAGAGGTCTCCCTTGAGTATTTGTCAGTAAATGCATGTGAAGAAACTACCTGAAAATGGAGAAAGACTATCCAAAAGTTAAGAGGGAACAACACAAAGTGGCCAAACAGGGCCAGGAAGAGTGCCCCTTCACATCATTCAGCCTGGAAATTATGCAATCCACAGGATATCAGGAAGTGTACTCAGGAGGCTCTTATGTCAGTTGTGGAGAAAAATTTGCCTTAGATTAAATGTTGTCTTGATCCACAAGACAAAACTTAAAATCAATATGCAACAGAATCACTGTTTTTATGTAACTTAACTGAGACCCAGAAAAAATCCTCAAGAATATCTACAGGAATACAAAACTGTCCAACACCAATTAAGTAAAATTCAATGTCTACTATCTAATATAAAATACCCAGGCTTGCAAACCTATACCTAGTAAATACATCTTTCACAAATAAAGATGAAATAAATATTTTCTCATATACACAAAAGCTGAAAGGATTTATCACTAGCAGACACACACTATAATAAATGTTAATGAAATCCTTCAGGCAAAAGAAAAACGGTACCATATGGAAATATAATCTATACAGAAGGATAACAATCATTGCAAAGGAAGACTAAAATGGGTAAGTGTATAAGATTTTTTCATATGATTTAAAAAAAAAATTTAATGTTTCTTTTTGAGAGAGACAGAGTGTAAGTGGGGGAGGGGCAGAGGAAAAGGGAGACGCACAGAATCTGAAGCAGGCTCCAGGCTCTGAATTGTCAGCACAGAGCCTGACGTGGGGCTTGAACTCAAGAACCGCAGGATCATGACCTGAGCCAAAGTCGGACGTTTAACCGACTGAGCCACACAGGCGCCCCTTCCATAGTATTTAAATGTTAAAAAATCAATAGAACAAACTATCAAAAATGCAATATGGACTTTAACACATATGTAAAAGTGAAATATATGACAACAGTAGCTGAAGGTTGGAGATGGGGAGAAAAAGAACTCTCCACTGTAGGATTCTTACACAAAATGTTTAGTGGTATAAAATCTCTTGAATATAAATTGTGAAAAGTGAGAGATGTATATTGTTAACCCTGAGTAATCACTAAAATAACAAAACAAAATGTTGTTAACTAACAGACTAACAAAGGAGATAAAATTAAATCATTAAAAGTGCTCAATGTATCCAAAATAATGCACAAAAGGGGTAAAAATTGGACAAAGCAGAGATGTGACAAATACAAAACAAAATTAATCACATTAAATTAAGATGATCTAACTATACCAATTAATAATCTGGAATTGTCCAACTACATAAAACAACTGTCCCCCAAAAAGCAAGAAGCAACTATACAAACCACTTGAAAACGCACACTTTAAGTACAAAGACATAAGTAAGTTGAAAATAAGATCTTTTAAAAAATATATACAAAGATATATTATTCTAGCTTCTAAAAATAGAAAGATGGGTGTCTATTTCAGATGGGACAAAATAGATTTCATAGTAAAACATATTGCCAGGGTTATTTTGAAGTTTATCACTTGGTTTCTAATATTTGGGGATTTGCTCAGAGGCTTTTTGTTTTCAGTTTCCAATTTAATTCCTTTGTGGTTAGAGAAAAAAACTGTATGACTTGAATCCTTTTAAACATATTGTTAATTGTTTTCTGGCCATAAATTGGATACATTTTATTAAATTGAAAAGAATATATATTCTTTTTTTTGGTGGAGTCTTCAGCACATGTCAGTTAGGTCAAGTTGGCTGATAATGTTGGTTAAATATTCCACATCTTCAAATTTCATTTTTTTTGTCTACATGTTCTACCAGTTATTGAGAGAGAGGTATTTAAATCTCTGACTGTAAGTGAGGATTTATCTTTTTGTTCTTTTGTTGTGTCAATTTTTCTTCATGTATTTTAAAGCTCTGTTATTAGGAGTAAAATGTTTAGGATTTTTATGTTTTCTTGATGAAGTAACCTCTTAATCGTTATTAAATGGTCCCTTTTATCCTTGTAATGCAAAGTTTGTTAATATTTAAAAATAAATATAGGGGCATGTGGGTGGCTTAGTTGGTTAAGGGTCCAACTCTTGATTTCAGCTCAGGTCACGATCTCATAATTGGGAGATCAAGCCCCGTGTTGGGTGTGGGTGTTGCGCGTGGAGACTGCTTGAGTTTCTTTCTCTCCCTCTTTCTCTGCCCCTCCCCTGATCTCACTTGCTCTCTCTCTCAAAAAAATAAAAATAAAAATAAACAAATAAATATAAATACATTGACCATAAAAAACTAGAACAGGGAAAATATAATCTCAATAACAAGTATCAATCAATATTGATAATCTCAATATCAAATGCAGAAAAGGCATTTAATAAAATCATAATTACATATCTGATAAAAACTCTATAAAAACTAGGAACTGAAAGTAACTTCCTCAACTGGGTAAAGAGCCTCTACAAAAAGATTACAACAAACCTCATATTTGATGGTGAAAGCCTGCTTTTATCCCAAGATCAGGAACAAAAAGTTGGCATCCCCTCTTACCATTTCAACTCAACATTACATCGTTCAAGAGGTTCTAGCCAATATAATAAGGAGGAAAACATGTGACCAGATTGGAAAGAGAGAAATAAAATAATATTAACTCACAGGTGACATGTTCATCTAAGCTGAATATTCAATTGGAATCTAAGGGGGAAAAGAACTTTTTCTTTTTGGGGGGCACAAGTGAGCGAGGGGCAGAGAGAGAGAAGCAGGGCTCACCCAAAGCAGGGCTCATGGTCACCCAAAGCCGGGCTTGAGCTCACCTGATGGGGGACTCAGACTTGCAAACTCTAAGATCAGGACGTAAGCAGAAGTCAGATGCTTAACCAACTGATGCCCAGGTGCCCAGGGAAAAAACTTGTACAATTCATAAGGAAGTTAGTCAAAGTTGCAGGAGGAAAGATCAAGGGAAAAAAATCAATTGTATTATGTGCTAGCAGTGAAGAATCAGAAATTGACATGAGTGGGGCACCTGGGTGGCTCAGTGGATTAAAGGTTTGACTCCTGGTTTCTGCTCAGGTCATGATCTTGTGGCAGTTTGTTTCATGGGAATGGGCCCCGTGTTGGGCTCTGCACTGACAGCATGGAGCCTGCTTGGGGTTCCCTCTCTCCCTCTCTCTCTGCTCTCTCATTCACTCTCTTCCTCAAAATAAATAAATAAACTTGAAAAAAATATAAATTGGTATTAGAATGTAATACCTTCTACAATAACATCAATGAAATTAAAAAAAAGCTGCTAAATCTGTCCAAATGTGTTAGTGAAAAACTACAAAACATCCATAAGGAAAATTATGAACCTGATTAAAGAAATCCAATAGCTAAATAAATGGAGAGATATTGCAAGTTCATGGATAAGAAGACTTAATATTGCTTAAAAGACTGTTCTTCCCAAATTGATCTATAGATTCAATGCAATCTCAATCAAAACCCCAGCAAATTATTTTGTAGATATCTACAAACTTCTTCTAAAGTTTATATGGAGAGGTAGAAGATCCAATATTGGATATTGTAGGTGACACAATATTGAAGGACAATATTAAACTTAGAAGGCTATCACTACCTGACTTCAAGACTAGCAATAAAGCTATAGTAATCAGAAAGTATAGTATTTGTGATAGTACAGACATCTAGATCAATGAAACAAAATGGAGAATCCAGAAATAGATCCATATAATATAGTCAACTGATATTTGACAAGGGGGTAAGACAATACAATGGAACAAAGATAGTCTTTGCAACAAATGGTTCTGGAACAACAGTCATCCACATGCAAAAAAGCGAATCTAGACATAGGCCTTACACCCTTCACAAAAATTAATTCAAAATGGATCACAAGACTTAAAAATGACTCAAACTATAAACATCTTAGAAGAAAACCTAGATGATCTTGGATATTTTAAATTCAACACCAAAGGTATAATCAATGAAAGAAATAACTGACAGTTGAAGTTCATTAAAATTTAAAACGACTGCCCTGTAAGAGACAATAATAAGAGAATAATAAGAGACAATAATAATTTCTCACAGGGAGAAAATATTTGTAAAAGACACATCTGAAATAAAGGATCATTATATGAAATACACAAAGAACTCTCAAAACTCAACAATAAGAAAGAATAAATAAATAAAACAAGAGCCAAAAACCTTTAACTGACACTTCACCAAAGAAGACATACAGATGATAAATAAGCACATGAACAAATGCTCCACAACTTAAGTCATAAAGAAAAAGCAAATTAAAATGAGATATCACTACACACCTATTAGAATGGTCAAATCCAGAACACTGACATCAAAGGCTGGTGAGGATGTGGAACAATAGGAACTCTCATTCATTGCTGGTAAGAATGCAAAATGGTGCAGCCACTTTGGAAGACAGTTAGGCAATTTCTTATGAAACTAAACATACTCTTACCATGCAGTCCATCAAATGTACTCCTTGATATTTAACCCAAAGGAGTTGAAAATTTATTTCCACACAAAAACCTAAATGTTGATGTTTACATTAGCTTTACTCATGGTTATCAAAACTTGGAAGTAACCAAGATGTCCTTCAGAAGATAAATGGATAAAATGATACAGCCAAATAGTGAAATATTATTCAGCACTAAAAATAAATATACTAATTAGCCATGAAAAGACATGAACTTTAAATACATATTACTAAATGAAAGAATCAAATCTGAAAAGGCTATAGAGTATATGATTCCGACAATATGACATTCTGAAAAAGAAAAACTATGGAGAGAATAAAAGGATCATGGTTGCCAGTGGTTGGGGGTGGGGATGGATAAATTCACAGAGCATAGAGAATTTTTAGAGCAGTGAAAATATTCTATAATGCCATAATGATGGATATATATGATTATATATTTATTCAAATCCATAGAATATACAACACTAAATGTAATGTTGTAATGTAATGTAATGTAAATCATAATGTAAACTATGGAGTTTGGGTGTTTATGATGTGTCAGTTTGGGTTCATCAATTGTAACAAATGTACCACTCTTGTGGGAGGTGGTGATAATGGAAGAGGTTGTGCATGTGTGAGGGCAGGAGGTATATGGGAAATTTCTGTACCTCCCCTTCTATTTAAAAGTTTTCTTAAAATATAAAATCTTAATAATAAAAAAAAAAACTAAAATAAAATTTCTGAGAGATTTTAAAGAATATCTAAACATATGGACCAATATGCCATGTTCATGGATTGGAAGACTCAATATTGTTAGAATGTAAATTCTTTCCAAATTTATATGTAGATTCAATGCAATCTCAATGAAAAATTTTTGGTAGAAATTGGTTGATTCTAAAACTTTTATGGAAATAAAAATGACCAAGAATAGCCAGAACAACTTTTCAAATAAAGAAAAAAGTTGAGAACTAGCACTACCCTGACTTTAAGACTTATAAAATGATAGTTGTCAAGGCAGTACGGTATTAGAATAAATGTAGACAGAGCAATGGGACTGAAGAGACAACACAAAAATAGATCTACACATGTACAGAAAACTGATTCATGACAAAATTTCAATGACTATTCAGTAGAGAAAATGTATTCTTTTTAAAAATGGTGTTGAAATACTAGGATACTTCTATATGAAAAGGAAAGAAGAAGAGGAAGGAAGGAAGGAAGGAAGGAAGGAAGGAAGGAAGGAAGGAAGGAAGGAACAAGGAAGGAAGGAAGGAACAAGGAAGGAAGGAAAGAAGGAAGGAAGAAAAAAAAGGAAGGAAAAGTAAGCAAGGAAGGGAAAGAAAGAAGGAAGGAAGCAAGAAAAGAGAAAGAGAGAAAGGCAAAATGAGGAAGAGAGAGTTCTATTTCTATTTTCCATTATTATGCAGATATTAATGTAAAATATATTATAGACCTAAATTTAAAACCAACAATAACCAAACTTCTAGAAGTAAATATAGGAAAATAGATGGTGTAACCTTGGGTTAGGCAAAAATTTCTTAAATACAACACTAAAAGAAAGATTTATAAGAAAAAGTGATAAATTAGACTCCATCAAAATAAAAAAAAAACTTCTGCTCATCGAAAGATAGTGTTAAGAGAATGAAATCATAAGCTATAGACTTGGAGAAAATATGTGCAACCTATATATCTGAAAAGCACATGTATCTGGAATATATAAAAGACTTTCAAAACTTAATGATAAAGAAAAAAAATAGTTCAATGAAAAATATAGAAATACTTAACTAAAGTTATATGGTTAGCAAATAAGCATAGGAAAAGATGTGAAACACCATTAATCAGTAAAAAAAAGTAAAATTAAGGGATGCCTAGGTAACTCAGTCAATTAGGTGTCCAACTCTTGGTTTCAGATCAGGTCATGATGTCACAGTTCGTGAGTTCAAGCCCTGTGTTGGGGTTCTTGAGTTTGAGCCTGGCATCAGGCTGTGCTGTGCGCTGACAATGCAGAGCCTACTTGGGATTCTCTCTCTCCCTCTCTCTTCTACACCCTCCCCTGCTCTCCCTCTCTCAAAATCATAAATAGACATTTTTTAAAAAAGGAAAAGTAAATTAAAACTATAATGAGATATCACTGCATACCTATCAGAATATCTAAGAATAAAAAAAAAAACTACCAGTGATACTAAGGAATCAATAAATAATTTAGGGGAAACTTTGAAATACCCATACAATGCAGTATTATTCACCAATAAAAAGGAATGAACTCTTCATATATACTATGTATATGAATCTCAAAATAATTATTCTGAGTGAAAGCCAGACATAAAAGGGTTTTCACTGCATGATTTGATTTTTACAAACATCTAGGAAATACAAACTATTCTATATTGATAGAAAGCAGGTCAGTGATATCCTGTGGATGGGGTAGGATGGACTAGGGAGGGGTGCCTAGGAGTAATTACAACAAGGGATTGTATCTAGGAGGGAGGACATTGAGGGATCTTCTGACAGTGATGGATACATTCGTTATCCTAGTTGTAACGGTATTATGGATGTATTCATATGTCAAAATTTATAAAATTGTACCCTTTAAATTACTGCATTTTGTGTGGCTTAATTTATATCAGTGATACCTCAATAAAGTTATATGCATCCGTGCATGTGTATGTATATACAGGTATCCCCCATTTTGCAAAATGTCATGTTACAGAAGACCCACACTAGTACCTGTTTCTGTTAAATGGAAGTAATCTGAAGAGGACTTTCACTTTTATGAAAAAAGGGGAACAGCAAAAATAGCGTTCAGCACTTGTTTTGCAGGGAGACATTATAGAGGCAGTGCCCAACAGGAGGAAGGAGAGGGGACCCGCCAAGCTCCTGCCCAGGGAGCTATGCTCAGCGTCTCAGTGTCTCAGCATCGTCGAGCTGCCATGGCTTTGAACTGTGCTTTATCTCCATTTATTCTGTGCCTTCATTAGCAAGATGTATCCTAAGGTATCAGAAAAGCCTAAGAGAGGTTATTTTTTGAGTGTAGGAATGCTCAAAAATTTTGCCATATAAAATTGCACACCATTGTGTACTTGTTTGCTCTACACCATTTTGGCTTACAGAAGTTTTCATCGAAACGTTCTACTTTTGGGTAACAAGGGAAACCTGTATGTAATACATATGAAATATGTAATAATACACAATAATATTATGTATAATATATAATAACATATAATAAATGATACAAGGATGCATATATACATGTATTAAATATACATTGCAAGAAGATTAAGTGACTGGTGTGTAGACATGTAAGTAACTTTCTGTTGAAAGCCATTCTTAAATCTATCCCTTGCTGCAATTCAGTATCCTAAATGTATGGGATTACCTCACTTTAGATGTCTCTTGTAATATTCTGCTTTATTGTACTTACTTTCCTCTACTCTTCTCTTGTTTTCTGCAGTGCCCAGCTTAGTACTCTCCAGATGGCAAACTCTAGCTAGGTCATGGGTGACTTTAGTAGAAGTAATCTTCTAGATGGAATTATTTTCCCCCCAAGGTTATCAGTGATGGGACTTTACAAACAAAAATGACCGAGGGTTGGGGATGGGCCAAATGGGCGATGGGCATTAAGAAGGGCACTTGTGTTGAGCATGAGGTGTTGTACGTAAATGATGAATCGCTGAATTCTACTCCGGAAACCAATATTACACTATATGTTAACTGACTAGAATTTAAATAAAAATTTAAAAAAATGATTTGCTTGTTTTTAATGTTTTGTTTTATTATTTTTTGAGAGAGAGAGAGTGCAAGTGGGGGAGGAGCAGAGAGAGAGGAGGACAGAGGATCCCAAGAGGGCTCTGCACCGACAGTAGTGAGCCCAGTGTGGGGCTTGAACTCATGAACCCTGAAATCATAACCTCAGCCCAAATCAGACACTCACCTGACTGAGCCACCCAGGTGCCCCCCCAAAAAAAGATCTCTTATAAAAATCAGTTTAATTCAAAAGTCAAAGAACCTAAAAAATTTGGAAATAAAACCCAAATAGTTAAGCATTCTCTTTCACTTCAACCAGTGGAAACCTTGTATCTGCCTTCATAGTTTATACAGAACAAAATTTATTTTTATACTAAGCACCCATTGGTTTAGAATATATAACACTAGGAATATCAAACATGCTTTTTTAAAAGGCATAATGCAGTAACTATTGGTGTACTAATTAACATTCCTCTAACCCCCAGGATTCTTCAGACATAAAAATCTTAATACCACACAGTTATATGGGCCACCGATCCAAACCATTATGTGGAAAAAACTGAGGCTCAAAAACGACTTCACCTAAAGTCTCAGAGTTAGTATGTCTGTTCTATAGATGTGATATGTCCTATAAATGAGTGCTGACCCTCTAAAAAGTGCAGTTCTCTGGCTGGCCCGGGGACAGACAGCCCAGGTCCACTCTTTGTTTAGAGCTTGCCAGATAATCATGATTATCTCAAAACCGTTTTTTCTTTAGTCTAAGATTACTCATGTTGGGAAATTAAAAGCAGTTGTATTCTGAAAAAAAAATAAACCCTATTTTATCATGTTTGTAATATACCCAGGATGTGTCAGTTTCTAACCACTGAAATAAGACCTAATCATTTGACAAATGACATTTATTCCCTTACTCTCAGAATTGACCAGGGATTGCTCATGGGGAGACATTTCTTTGGGAAGATTTATGAGGGTGAAGTTACAGAGATAGTTCAGGAAACTAATATCAGCAATCTACCAGGCACTACCCCAGGCATGTTATACATGTTGTATTATATAATCCTCACAATATTCTGTAAGGTAGCTATTATGAAGCCCATTTTACAGACTGAAAAACGGAGGCTATGAAATGTTAAGCCAAATTCACAAAGCAACAAAGTAACAGTTGTTATTTAAACTCAGGGTTGAAGGACTATATAGGATTTCCACTGCACTACATAGCCTCCCAGGCAGAAAGATTCAGCACAGGGAAAAACTAAGTGTTTTCATATCATTCAGGAAGCATAATTCAGATCCAAATTCAGATCATGTCATGGAGGACTTTAAGAAAATATGTCTTATACTGCTTTTATTTTTTTTTTAGTTATGAATGCTATGATTCTTTTCCTCAAAAAAAAAAAAAGAAATAATAGAATCAGAAACAATAAGTAGGATATATTCGTAAGGAATAAATCACTCTGAGCAAACCTAATTACTTTCTTTCTTCCAGCGGAATTACATGGCCAAAAGATAATGGAAGTACAAAAGACACAATATATCTTGATTACTAATATAACAGATAGTGTCTCTTAGACATTAACTAGCACAATTAATTGAAAATAGTTTCAATCTGGAATAAAAATGAACTTCACAGAAACAAAAGGGCAATATCATATGCTGTCAGGGGCCATTCCAGGCTTCCTGTCTTGCCCCGCCCCCAACTGCCATTTGTCATGGTACTTGTAAGGGCAGCAATTGTCTGGAATTACAAAGCAGACAAATCCTGTCTAGTGCTGGCTCTGTCCATCTAGGAGACCCAACTTGCATTAGATGCAGATAGAAGTTGGGGGGGGGGGGTGGCATAGAGAAGTACACCCTAGGGACATGAGTAGCAATTGTAAAACAAATGCATAATGATTCAGGAAGGAACTGTGCAAAAGCACTTGAAAGAGCCATCATGACCTCCAGAATTTTGTTACTGAACTTAAACTAAACTTCACCAGGTATCTGAAGAAACAACATATCAGCCAGAGTCAGCCTTGAAGGCATAGAGAAAGGAACCACAGGAAGTGAACCATGTTGGATTTAGCCAAGTTCAGTAACCTGGCCAAGGGCACATGGTCATTGAAGGTTGGAGGCAGAACTAAGCCACAAGTGTGTCTGTGTCTCTGGATTTTAACCACCTAAACCCCAAGGTCACTTCGTGTAAAGATGTATCCCATCAACTCACACTTCTCTACCTCCTTGAAGCCAGGCAACCGCTGAGTTCCACAAGTCAATGAGATGACCTGGGGGCAGTTGGTAGTAGAAATAGGCATAACCTCCTGTAATGAAGATAATTAGAACCCACAGGACAGTAAATAGATTCCTGCTTTCCTCCTAGGAACCTGTGGGTACTTATAAAGAGATTAGATCCTGGTTTAATCAGAAGGTATGGAAAAGGCACTTGCATTGTACCTTTGGGGCCTCTAGCCAGGACAGGGATGGCCAGGCTTGCCAAAGCGATCACACCCTCAGGCTTATTCTAGGAGGTATCCTCCTTCAGATTTTACACAGAGTTACCATTTGAACTACTTGTTAGGAAGAAAGCAAATTCGTCATAAACCATGCAGAACAAAGAAGCCCATGTTTGCTATTTAGAGATAAAAACTGTTCCAGGGCATAGCTTCTATTTGCCTAAACTGAAAGAGGGTAAACTCACTCTAGGCAAAAATATGAAGTCAAAAGGTTTTTCCATATTCCTGAGGTCACATTTTGCCTCACTGAGTTTAACAGAATAAGACTACTTAACCGGTTCCCTGCTTAACTGACTGAGCCACCCAGGCATGCCTGAAGTTCCTATACCTTTTTGATATAGAGTATTAGGGAATATTTTTCTGATATAAATTTCCTAAGTAAGGTTATTGTTTAAGGTTAGCCCTTTTTGGGTTATCTAATTGCAAACAGATATCCTGATGACAAAGGTAAGATCCTGTTCACAAATACTATGTATCAGAAGACAGCCTAAGTCTTCTTTCAAATAATACCGATTTGGATCAATTTTTAAAGCTGGAGTAGAACCTCCCTAAAATTGATTCATTGGAGCACATTTAAGGATTTAGAACCAACATTTTCCAAGATTCGTGTTCTTCAAGGCTTGCATTTATCTGGGCAAAGTAAAGATTTCTAAAGAGAAGAACCACTGTCTAGATTTTCCTTGGCCTCTGTAACACCCCAGACTTGTTTTCAAACAGACCCTACTCCTCTTAAAATCATCACAATTTACTGAATTCACAAACATACTAAGGGAACATCTTCTCGCCAAGATCACCAATCTTCTCTGTCTGAATATTATAAATGTAATTTGTAGGTACTTGTACTGCTAAGCTTGACGCTGAGTTCAACAGAGCACTTTAAAAAAATGCTTTAATTGATTCACTATAAGAGTTGCCTTAGATATTGCATTTTTTCCTCTTGTTTAAGCCAATACATTCATCTTAATCTCAGGTTAAACACCCCTTGATCAGCCCGAATCTGCCATATGTTTCAAATTATCCCCTTCATCACACTTATAGTTACTGGTCTGCATATACCACCACACTTGATGCTATGCAAGTCACATCGGAGTACGGTTCTGTCCTTAAATACCACTGCATGTCCTTAAAGACCACTCTAGCAGAGTGCTGAGAACATACTCAACACTGAAAATATGTTGAATAAATGAATATTTAATTGAAATCTTTGGAGGAATATTTGTGAGACTCTTTAAACTCTTTGTTATAATATTACTACACTTATAGAAAGAATTCCAACCGAGCTGTGTCTTAACTCACTGGGCCCCATGTAAACCTTGACTTTAAATCTCATTGAAAAGCAAACACAAAACAGAAATTCAAAACAATGAGAAACTCGCTAGCCAGTGAGACTGGTGACCACAGGCCACACACATTAAGGGATCTGTTTATAATACAATTTTTCAAACATTAGCAAAACTATTTTTGCGATGCAGTCAGCTCTATTAAAAAAAAAAGTTCACCTGCAAAAGAAATGCAGGTTTTTTTTTTTTTTTTTTTTAGTCATTAAAAATCCCTGTTTAGGGAAAATATCCTCCAGATGGTCTGTAAACTTACTTCCCTACAGGTTTAAGCATAAATGAGAAGAATTTAAGAGAGTACCTGCTTTAAATAAATTGAAGTCCCCCAACCTGGATAAATTTTATTGGGGAAAGTAGAGACAACCAGCAGATGAATTTGTTAAATAAGTGTCAATTGTCCTTAAGGAATTTTGGGGAATAAGAGACATGGCAAAAGTTTAGAGTTGGGAAAAATACGATCTTCATATACATAAAGGATGTATTCTGTGAATTATTAATCTATGCATTGAGTAGAGATCCCAGAAAAAATTCTAGGGGATAATATTAAATAATAGTTTTTAAGGGGCGGTGCCTGGGTGGCTCAGTTGGTTAAGTGTCCGACTTCAGCTCACGTCATGATCTCGCTGTCCATGAGTTCTAGCCCCATGTCTGGCTCTGGGCTGACAGCTCAAAGCCTGGAGTCTGCTTCAGAATCTGTGTCTCCTTCTCTTTCTGCCCCTCCCTCACTCACACTCTGTCTCTGTCTCTCTCAAAAATAAATAAATACTTTAAAAAATTATTAAAAATTGTTTTTAAGTGCTTAAAAATCAAGGAGAATGGGGAAAAAATGTTTATTTTCTGGATTATTACATATTAATGTACCATTTGATTTAAGAATGCAGATTAGAAATTTTGCCCAAATAAGGGCTATCTTTAGAGGAAATGATGTTCAAATTGCTTTATAAGAGGATTTTTTTTAATTTAATTTTTTATTTTTTAAAATTTACATCCAAATTAGTTAGCATATAGTGCAACAATGATTTCAGGGGTAGATTCCTTAGTGCCCCTTACCCATTTAGCCCATCCCCTCTCCCACAACCGCTCCCATAACCCTCAGTTTGCTCTCCATATTTATGAGTCTCTTCTGTTTTGTCCCCCTCCCTGTTTTTATATTATTTTTGTTTCCCTTCCCTCATGTTCATCTGTTTTGTCTCTTAAAGTCCCCATATGAGTGAAGTCATATGATTTTTGTCTTTCTTTGACTGACTAATTTCACTTAGCATAATACCCTCCAGTTCCATCCATGTATTTGCAAACAGAAAGATTTCATTCTTTTTTATTGTTGAGTAATACTCCATTGTATATATATATACCACATCTTCTTTATCCATTCATCCACCAATGGACATTTGGGCTCTTTCCATACTTTGGCTATTGTTGACAGTGCTGCTATAAACATGGGGGTGCATGTGTCCTTCAAAACAGCACACCTGTATCCTGAGAATTTTTTAACTTGGTGGGGCATAGATTAGCTTCATAAAGTCCATAAACCTCCTGAAATTATGAGAAAATATTTCAAGTATGTCTAAGTACTTTGCCTAGAGAGAGAACCCATAGTTTTCCTATCTCAGCTTCTAACTAAGTTAAGAACTTTTCAGTTAAGTTCAGTAAAGTCTAAGAATCCTCATGGCAAGTAATATTACTTAGGTGATATTGGTTAGTCACAGGTCATGTGGATCTCAGAAACTACAATCTTCAGAGGGTTAGTTTGAAAGACGCTAGGACCTTCCAGTATTCCCTGCAGTGCACACAAATGACTGGCTGCAACTATAGGCTGGCATTTCGGTGATACATAAGGTACTGGTGGCACCACATATTTATCACCTGTAAAGACACCAGACAGGGCATTTCTCATTATCCAAGAAGCTGAAAGCTTCATAAATCCCTCAGTATGATGATTCTTATTAGCGCTATTCAAACTAGGCTGTAAAGTGTCAGTACAATTGTTTCCATAAAGAAATTCATTAGTCATTGCACATAGGGAAATAGAAAAACTTCTTGGTAAGAATATCACTGTGAAATCATGTTTAAGACTTCAGTAATTCAATTCTGTATTTTTATTTCATTTTATTCAAAAATTTTAAATGTTTTTTAAAATTTATTTATTTTGGGAAAGAGACAGACTGTGAATGGAGGAGTGACACAGAGAAAGACACAGAATCCAAAGCAAGCTCCAGGTTCTGAGCTGTCAGCCCAGAGCCGGATGTGGGGCTCGAACCCACAGATCATGAGATCATGACATGGGCTGAAGTCAGACACATAACCTACTGAACCACCCAGGCGCCCCACCAGTCATGTATTTTTTGAAGAGTATGGGGTTTATGATGGTAGTCAGGGAAATCCCCTATATTCAGTCATTAAAGCAGTTCATTACAAGTTAGAACCTCTGATTTTTTTTATTGAGATAGAGTTGACATATTTTATTAGTTTCAGATGTATAAGGTAATGATTCAACATTTGTGTATATTGTGAAATGATCACTGCAATAAATCTAGTTAATGTCTATCACTGTACATAGAACCTCTGATTAAAGATCTTAATTTTTGCAATTACTCGGACACTGGTTTAAAATGAATTGTCCTGTTCACCACAGGGAAGGTGGGTGGGGAAATGTGTCAATAAGTGATAGAGATTAAGGAGGGCACTTGTGATGAACACTGGGTGTTGTATGTAAGTGTTGAATCACTAAATTTTACACCTGAATCTAATACTACATTGCATGTTAAATAACTGGAATTTAAATAAAAATGAAAACAAAAAAACAAATAATCAATCAATCAGTAAAATTGTCCTGAAATAAAAAATTGACATTCTTAGGGTGGAAGATACAATTTATAAGTCCCTCCAATTTGACATAAGGTAAATAAGGCACTTTTGAAATTCTATTTAATCATCACAACAAATCTGTGATGTATATACTCTTATCCCCATTTTACAGGGAAGAAAACAAGTCTAGTGTGGGTAAGTAATTTGCCTAAGAACACTGAATAACTATACCATGTTATAAATCCATGTTCCTGTCAACTATTCAGCTTTCTTCCTGCTACTCATGACTCTTTAAAGATTGAATTTAGGAGCGCCTGGGTGGCTCAGTCAGTTAAGTGTCCAACTTCAGCTCAGGTCATGATCTCTCAATTCATGGGTTCGAGCCCCACATGGGGCTCTGAGCTGACAGTTCAGAGCCTGGAGCCTGCTTTGGATTCTGTGTCTCCCTGTCTCTCTGCTCCTCCCTCACTCATGCTCTGTCTGTCTGTCTTGTCTCTCTCTCTCTCTCAAAAATAAACATTAAAAAAATAATAAATAAAGATTAAATTTATTGGGATATAATTATATATATATATCCTAATATAATGTTCAATAAAATGCGTCCATTCTAATGGTATGATTAAGTGAGTTTTGATAAATGTATACACCCGTGGAATAGCCACCACAATTGAGATATTTCCCAGGTCCTAGTTCTAGGATATTTCTAGCATCCTCATAAGTTTCCTCCCTGTCTTTGTACTCAGTCCTGTCTCTACTCCAGGAAATCATTACGTTTTTATTTTCACTTTTTACATCTTTTACACTTTTACATCTTTATTGACTATAAGTCACACAATATAAAATTCAGCTGTTAAAAGAGTTCGATTCAATGTCTTTAGCATGTTCACAGAGTTGTGCCACTATTACCATATTTTAATTTTAGGACAATTTCATCATTTCAAAAAGAAACCCCTTACCCATTAGCAGTTACAGCCCAGCTCCACCTTTTCTCCCTAGCGTTCCCATCCCAAGCCCTCAATAAACACTAGTTTACTTTTTGCCTTGTCTGCACATTTCACATAAGTGGAATCATACCATATATGTTTTGGGGGGAGATAGGCTTCTTTCACTTAACATAAGTGAAAATTCATCCATGTTGCAGCATGTATCAGTATTCCACTTCTTTTGATTACCAAATATTCCACTGTGTAGATGTACCACACCTTATTCATCCATTCATTATCTCTTGGACATTGGAGTTGTTTCCACTTTTTGACTATTATGAATAATGCTGCTATAAACATTCATGTATATATTTTTGTGTAGAAATGTTTTTGTTTCTCTTAGGTATGTACCTAGAATAGGACTTCCGGTTTCCTGTCCAGCAGGTAAGGAGTTTGGAAGTCATCACTTCCATCCACACAACAGGAAAAAACTGAACAAAACAAAAATCAACAACTCTTCTTGGATGCATTGTAGAATGGAGGTCACAGGGCAGACCACTGCCTCCAAAATTGGAGAGACAGACAGGCAGATAACAGAGAATCACAATTAGTGAAGCAGAGACGCATGAACTGAAGTCTCTGGGAACTGGTACCAGAGTGGGTAAACCCAAACTGTAATTGATGAATTGCTAGAGGCTCAGTGTGGGCAAGTTTGAAAGTTAAAAACGCCAAGAGGACCTAGTCTTTTTGTTGTTGTTGTTGTTGTTGTTGTTGTTGTTTAACATTTATTCAGTTTTGAGAAACAGAGAGGGTGAGTGGGGGAGAGGCAGAAAGAACGGAAACAGAATCTGAAGCAGGCTCCAGGCTCTCAGCTGTCAGTGCAGAGCCGGATGCAGGGCTTGAACTCGCAAGCCGTAAGATCATGACGTGAGCCTAAGTCAGCTGCTTAACCAACTGAGCCACCCAGGTGCCCCCAGGAGGGGCTAGTCTTAAAGGAAGGCCTTCACACTTTTGTAAACTTGACCTTCAGAATCCTGCCTGGTTCTCATAATGAAGACCATGGAAAACTACTCTCAGACTTCCAGCAAGGGGAGGAGCAAAGCAGCCTTTTCTAAATAAATACTCCAGAGAATTCTGTCTTAACAAGAACCGTTCTTAAAAGAAACTTTACCAGAGCGTAACCAACTGGGATTATACCAGAACCAAACAATCCTGGGAGGAATACGGAAGGGAAATACCCAATTGCAACCTGTTACACCCTTCCTACGAGGAAGGCAAATGCCCAGCTCTAGTCCTTCTTTTTTTTTTTTTTTTTTCAACGTTTATTTATTTTTTTTGGGACAGAGAGAGACAGCGCATGAACGGGAGAGGGGTAGAGAGAGGGAGACACAGAATCGGAAACAGGCTCTAGGCTCTGAGCCATCAGCCCAGAGCCTGACGCGGGGCTCGAACTCACGGACCGCGAGATCGTGACCTGGCTGAAGTCACACGCCTAACCGACTGCGCCAACCAGGCGCCCCATGGTGAGGGGGACTGAGAAGCACTTGTGAAAGTCATAGCAGGGAGCACAAGCTCACTGAAAGACCAACTCTCAGTGAATGTGAAGTGATTTCTCATATGCTTTCTTTAATGCATAATAATGTAGGGTGTCTTTGCATGTGATTCTTGGTCATTTATAGATCTTCTTTGGAAAAGTATCTATCTATTCAAATCCTTTGCCCATTTTTAACTGGGTTAGTTGTCTTCTTGTTATTAAGTTGTAAACTATTTTTCTATTTTCTGGTAACAGTCCCTTGTCAGATGTATGATATCAGAGATACGACTTAACTAACATTTTTTGTGGGCCGTCTTTACATGTTCTTGATGGGATTATTTTTGGCACATTTAAAACATTTTGATGTAGTCCAATTTATGTACATATGTATGTTTATGTATATATGTGCTTCTGTATTTTTTCAAGTTATGCTTTTGGTGTCATGCCAATGAAACCGTTGTCTCATTTAAGGTCAAAGAGATTTACTCCTGTTTTCTAACAGGTTTATAACCTTGACTATTAGAATTATGTCTGTGGTCCATTCAAGTTAAATTTTGAGTGTGGTGTAAGCAAGAGAACCAACTTGATTCTTTTGCATATGACTATTCAGTTTTCTTCATGCCATTGGTCAAAAAGAATACTCTCTTTTTATTAAATTGTCTTGACACTCTTGTTGAAAATCAGTTGCTCATAAATTTGTTTCGGGACTATCAGTTCTAGTCTATTTATGTATATCCGTATGACAGCCCACACTATTTTGATTTGAATTCAGGAAATGTGAGTACCCCAATTTTGTTATTTTACAAAATTGTCTGGTCTATCTATCCTATGTCCCTTGAGTTGCTATATGAATTTTATACGCAGCTTGTCAATTTTTTGCAAAAAAAAGAAAATAAACAACACACACAAAAAAAAACAGTTAAGATTTTGTAGATATCACATTAAGTTTGTAAATCAATTTGGAGAGTATTGTCATCTTGACAATATTGTCTTTTGATGCATGAGCATGGGATGTCTTCCCATTTATTTAGATTTTCTTTAATTTCTTTCCATAACATTTTATGATTTCCAATGCATATGAGTGTTACACTTCCTTGTGAAATTTATTTCTAAGTATTTTGTTTTTATAATGCTATTGTTGTAAATGAAATTTTTTCTTCATTTAATTTTCAGATTATTCATTGTTAGTGTATGGAATTTTAGTTGATATTTGTAAAGTGATATTTTATCCTACAAATTTCCTGAACTCATTTATTAGCCCTAATAGTTTTTTATGTGGATTCCTTGGATTTTTTATGTACCTGATCATGTATCTGAAAAAAGAGATAATTTTCTTCTTCCTTGATAATTTGTATGCCTTTTATTTCATTTTCTTTCTTATTTTCTCTGACTAGAACCTCTGGCATAATGTTTATTAAAAGTAGGACAGGACAACTTTGTCATGGTTCTGATCTTAGAAGAGAACATTTTGTCTTTCATATGATTTTAGTTGTGGGTTTGTTGTAGATGCCCTTAATTAGGTTAAGACTGTTCCCTTTATTCCTAAACAGTCGATGGATTGTTTTTCATTTTTTGCTTTGTGCTGTATTTCATAATGACAAAGTGCTAGATTTTGTCAAATGCTTTTTGTGTCTATTGTGATGCGTCACGTAGCTTTTGATTTTTATCCTATTAATATGATGTATTACATTTGATTGATTTTTGTATAATCAACCAAACTTGCATTTCTTGGATAAATCTATATGTTGGTTTGCCAGTGTCATATACATTTAATCATTTAATAAGTTCCTGTTCTTCAGACCAGCATAATATTCTTGAGATTCATCCACGCTCTTTCATATAACAGTAGTTCATTTGTTTTTATTGCTAATAGTGTTCTGTAATATGGGTAGAACATGATATTTTTCACCCATTACCTGTTAATGGCTATTTGGTTTGCTTTTAAGTTTTGGCTAGAATTAATGAAACTGCTATAAATATTTGTGTACAAGTCTCTGTGTCAATATTCATCTTCAATTACCTTGGATAAATACTTAGGAGTGCAATTTCTGGTCATATGGTATATGGAAGTTTACCTCAACAAGAAACTGATAAATTTTATTCCAATGTAGTCAATACCATTTTAAATCTTCACCAGCAGTATATGAAAGTTCAGTTGTTCTACAACGTTGCCAACACTTTTTATTGTCAGTCTTTTTTTAGCATTCTTAATGGATGTATACAATGTTGAAAACCTTTCCATGTGTTTATTACCCATGTCACTCACATATCTTCTTTTCCAAAGTGTTCAAGTTGTATTTCCTCTTTTGTTTATTTTTTTCTTTGGATTCAAGTCATTTTTCACATATATGTACAATAAATATTTTTCCCATTCTGCCCCTGATGCAGATTCATTTTGCTAATGTCTTCATAAACCAAATGCTTTAATTATTATAAGGTTCAATTAATTAATATATTTAAAGTTTATGATTTTTACATTCTGCTTAAGAAAATTTTGCCTATTCTATGTCTCCAAATTTTTATTCTATGTTTTGTTCTAGAAATTTTATAATGTTGGCATTAACATCTAGGTCTATTATCTATGCATTACATCTATTACATCTATTATCTAGCGTTTACATCTAGGTCTATAATTTTGGTATGCCATCTAGGTATGGCAGGAGATGATGGTACATGTTTGTTTTCTTACATATGGAATCTGCTGTTCTAGCATCCCTTGCTTAAAACACATTATTTGTTGAAAATCAATTGACCATGTATACAAGTGTAATTTCTTAGATTTACTATTCTGTTGCAGAAAAATTAGCTGAATATATCCCAAATATCTTGAAAAACATTTCTTACACCAATTATATCTTCTGTTATCTCTATTTTACTGTTGAGCTCACGTAGTAAACTTATAGTTTTATCAAGAGTTTACATTGTCTCTTTGTTTTGTTTTCATTCTTCTATTGATACTTGCTTTCTGTTTACTATATATTTTATATTTACATATCTGCTGCTCTTTATTAATTTCTTTAAATCTGAGGTGCCACATGTTATCATTTCTCTTGAGCATGAAAAAAAGAATATCAGGACCTTTAAGAGTCCATTTCCACTCACTCCCTCATCCCTGGTACCTGTTGTTATATGTATTATATCTATATATATTATAAACCCCAGAATATAATGTTATAATTTTGGCTTTAAATAACCATAGCCTTTTAAAGAAATTAAGAGGAAAGAATCAGCGAAATTGAAGACAGATCATTAGGCACTGCAAATGCCAGATGCTCAACAAACTCTAAACATGGTGAACGCAAAGAAAAATCTCCTGGCTATACCATAGTCAAATTGTAGTTTTCTTCCTTCTAATTTTCCTCACTTTAATCTTCAGCTGCTCTGCCAACCTTTTAGGCTTTCCCTCTCATACCTCAGAAAACAACACTCCATCTTTCTGATCTACAAAGGGTTGAGAATGGACTCAGTTTAAAAAATAGCAAACATAGGTCTTACCCGAACTTTAGCCAAATCTTTTAGGTGTAGATTCTTCTCTGATCTCTGGCTGCATTTTTTCCAGTGCCCCTAGGATCTCCCTTGCATGTGAAGTCTAGCTATCAACCTGGTATTTGGGCAACTTAGAGCCAAAATTTGGGGGGGTTACTGGTGAAATCTGTGACTGTCAGGTTATCAACACCTGTTATTCCAGGTATAAGTACTATTCCCCGGAGCCTTGAGCTAGTAAGCTGCAATTTCCTGTTGCCCTTGGGTGTTTGGGAGTACCCTCTGTCAAAAAAGTGTAACTCTTTTCTTTTTGGCTACAGTTTTTTTAAAGTAAATTCCATTGGCTTCCATTTTTGCAATGTCTTCTGGGAATTTAAGTAATTATTTTTATATTTGTCCAGTTTGTAAACTTCATATAGGTTCATATAAGTTATTAAGTATAACTCCAGGTAGTCATCAAGTTTTCATGTTATCTGGTTGACCATTACCAATATACTGGTGTCTGGTTAAACATTACTTGACCAAGTAATCTTTCCATGACTCCTTTTATGTGCTTCAAAAGCATCTGTACCCCTGTTTTAAGCATATCTACCTTATAGCTACTTCAACATATATTGTTTTCATGAGGATATAAGCACCAAAGAATAAGCATTAAGTGTGTCTCATGTAACACTGTATGGCCAGCACACAGCACAGTGCTTAGAACATAATGGGTGCTTAATGCACATTGACTGAGTGAATAAAACAAAATCTCTGGTGAACTATTTATAAAACTCAAAACTAAAATGATCTCTAGTCCCAATGAAGCAATTCCAACAAACATCAATGGTATAAAAACTTCTGACCTTAAGTCGCACTGGAAATTAAACACACAAACAAAATCCCACAAGAATAAAGACTAAATGAACTGGCTAAATACAGTCAGGATTTTTTTCTTTTTTAACTTTGAAAAAAAACCCCACAGAAGTTGAGACATACTTAGGAATTTGCACTTAGGAATAAGTAAAGGATGGAAATAAGAAGATAAAATAAAATGTTTGTGGGAGAGACAAACATTTAATAAGAACATACTTCTTGTGCTTTAACAAAAACAGGTCACATTCATACCAGTAAAATTTGGAAATGTTTTCTGGACAGCTCTGGAAAATGATCACAAGAATTCAGTTATCAATGTTCTTATAATGACTACAGAAAGTGGGTGGGGTAAGTGTGGAGGGCAAAAGTGCTATTTGCTTATGATGAAAACAATAAAACCAGAGGAAAACATAATCAGAACTAGTAGCTACACAAACTAAAATTATATGATGATTCTGTGATTCTATCTTTAGATATAGATATAAATATAGATATAGATATAGATATAGATATAGATATAGATATAGATATAGATATACATATGCATATGCATATGCATATGCATATACATATACATATACATATGCATATACATATACATATGCATATGCATATACAGATATAATTTATATGCAGCAGCAATCTTGGTGTTCCTTACAAGAATAAGTCAAGGCCCAAAGCAGGAGGCATCACAATCCCAGACTTTAGCCTCTACTACAAAGCTGTAATCATCAAGACAGCATGGTATTGGCACAAAAACAGACACATAGACCAATGGAATAGAATAGACTCCAGAATTGGACCCACAAAAGTATGGCCAACTAATCTTTAACAAAACAGGAAAGAATGTCCAATGGAAAAAAGACAGTCTAACAAATGGTGCTGGGAGAACTGGACAGCAACATGCAGAAGAATGAAACTAGACTACTTTCTTACACCATTCACAAAAATAAACTCAAAATGGATAAAGGACCTGAATGTGAGACAGGAAACCATCAAAACCCTAGAGGAGAAAGCAGGCAAAAACCTCTCTGACCTCAGCCGCAGCAATTTCTTACTTGACACATCCCCAAAGGCAAGGGAATTAAAAAGCAAAACTGACTATTGGGACCTCATCAAGATGAAAAGCTTCTGTACTGCAGAGGAAACCATCAAGAAAACTAAAAGGCAACCAACGGAATGGGAAAAGATATTTGCAAATGACATATTGGATAAAGGGCTAGTATCCAAAATCTATAAAGAACTCACCAAACTCCACACCCAAAAAAACAAATAATCCAGTGAAGAAGTGGGCAGAAAACATGAATAGACACTTCTCTAGTATATGTGCTGCCGAAGTGAGCACGAATAGACACTTCTCTAAAGAAGACATCCAGATGGCCAACAGGCACATGAAAAGATGCTCAACATCACTCCTCATCAGGGAAATACAAATCAAAACCACACTCAGATATCACCTCACACCAGTCAGTGGCTAAAATGAACAAATCAGGAGACTATAGATGTTGGTGAGAATGTGGAGAAACGGGAACCCTCTTGCACTGTTGGTGGGAATGCAAATTGGTGCAGCCACTCTGGAAAACAGTGTGGAATTTCCTCAAAAAATTAAAAATAGATCTTCCCTATGACCCAGCAATAGCAAGGCTAAGAATCTACCCAAGGGATACAGGAGTGCTGATGCATAGGGGCACTTGTACCCCAATGTTTATAGCAGCACTCTCAACAATAGTCAAATTATGGAAAGAGCCTAAATGTCCATCAACTGATAAATGGATAAAGAAACTGTGGTTTATATACATAATGGAATACTCCATGGCAATGAGAAAGAATGAAATATGGCCTTTCATAACAATGTGGATGGAGTGTTATGCTAAGTGAAATAAGTCATACAGAGAAAGACAGATACCATATGTTTTTACTCTTATGTGGATCCTGAGAAACTTAACAGAAGACCATGGGGGGAGGGGAAGGGGAAAAAAAAAAGTTAGAGAGGGAGGGAGCCAAACCATAAGAGACTCTTAAGAACTGAGAATAAACTGAGGGTTGATGGGGGGGTGGGAGGGAGGGGAAAGTGGGTGATGGGCATTGAGGAGGGCACCTGTTGGGATGAGCATTGGGTGTTGTATGGAAACCGATTTGACAATAAATTTCATATTAAAAAAAAAAAGAATAGGTCAAGGCATTTTGGTCTGGGTTAACTCTATCCTTTTGATACTCTGATAATGGAGAAAGATATGTCTGTTAACTCTCCCTTCACTGAATAAAAGAAAAAATCTGAAATCACTTCTCTGCGCTTTTGCCACATTGGATAATCTGATACTAAATGAAAAGCTGTACAGTATAATAGAGGGGGCAATATGAAAGGAAATGAGAAGATCTGTCCTTAATGAACTGTGTGACCTGGACTGTTTCACTAAACTGTAAGACATCAGTGCTCTCATTAGCTGAGCAAGGAGACTCAACAAGAGGGCATCTAAGATATATTCTACTTTAAAAAAAAATAATTTAATAATTTGTCGTTCAAATAATTTTCCACTTCAAGATCGCTCTGTGGTCAGGATGTAAGGCTTTACTGAAAAGATAAGTATTGGGATTAATTTTAGAAATTATCAGATGGTAAATAGTAGCTTGCAGTCCTTATGTAGGATGATTTCATTGCATTGCATTTATTCATTAATTCGATAAATACTTACTTACTAAATGTTTGTTATGTTCCTAGCTGCTATGTTAGGTTATGGATATAAAATGATAATCAACACACTTCAAGGCCTCAAGTAAGTTATAAAGAAATAAGGGAGACAGGACAACAGAAAAATTCTGAACCATGTGAGAAGTGCTATGATTTGAATAGATGCAAAGTATTCTGAAAGCACACCAAAATTACTCACCTGGTTTTCAGGAAGTTAGGAAAAGCATTTCAAGGTAGATGATATTTTCTATATGAAATTGTGCTATGTAATACATAGATTTATCGATGCCACTGAACAACCCCTAGTTTCAAAGTGGTTGCAGTTTTGAACAGAAAGTAAAATGAAGGTAAATAAGGTATTGGATAAAAAGTATAAAGCAACAAAAAAGTTACCTATACAAATTTTCATCATTTTAAAAGAAGCAGAGGGGCGTCTGAGTGACTCAGTTGGTTAAGCATCTGACTCTCGGTTTCGGTTCAGGTCACCATCTTGCGGTTTTGTGAGTTCAAGCCCCACCTCAGGCTCTGTGCTGACAGTGCAGAGCATGCTTGGGATTCTCTCTTCCTGTCTCTATATCTCTCAAAATAAATAAATAAACTTAATTTTTTTTTTTTAAATAAAAGAAGCAGAAATTTCCTCCAATTAAAGAAATCAAGGACATCTTCAAGAAAATTGTGACATGTCCACTGGCATTAAAAAGACAAGGGGAAGCATTCCAGAAAGAAGAGTTTTATTAAGCCAAATTTCCAGAATTAAGGAGTGGCCAACAATGTCACTTACCAAATCCTATGGAGGTAGGAAATAGGATTATCAAGGCTTACAAATATGGGGGTTCAAGTGTATCTTTTAAATAACAGATACATTTATATTCAGAGATAAATGGTATCACCAAAGGCTTTCTCACTCTCTTCTCTTGACTCTCATTTTCTCTGATCTTCTATGAATGGTGACCTGATTCTTTTTTTCCTATAAGCACCCCTAAGCTAACATCTTTAAGCCTTAGCAATGCAGCTACAAAATCATTTCTCTTTGTGTTTTACCATTCATATATAAAATACACTGAAGGCTTCTACCATTTCTTTGTTCATTATGTAAACTAATCAACATGAAGTATAAAATGGGTTACAATGCTTGGCCAGGCATGTCTGTAACCTTGTGGCCAGAGAGCAGACAGTGTGCTGTGATTGATGGTCCCTTTGTTTATTTATTTTTTTAATTTAAACTTTAGTTAGCATACAGTGCAATATTGGTTTCAGGAGTAGAATTCAGTGATTCATCACTTACATACAACATCCAGTGCTCATCACTACAAGTTTCCTCCTTAGTACCCATCACCTATCTAGCCTGATGGTCCCTTTAAAACTGGGAAGGAGTGAGGAAAAGTAGTTCTCATATGGGTTAGTGATTCTGGGAGACGAAAAGGTTATCCACTACTGTTACTGCCCTGAGGAGCTGAGAAAAAAAAAATGGGTAAACCCTTATTTTCCCCCTTGCTACATGTGAAAGTACATACTGTCATGTCACTGCTTGATAAATATTTACTGGTTTTAAAAGAAACATACTAATGGTTTCCCTAAGTGTCCGGTATTCAATAACATTTCAGTATGCGACTCCACCAAAACAAAATATTTAGGAATTTTATTCCAAAACATATATCCCTTGCCCCTCAGCAAATACACACACACACACACACACACACACACACACACACACACACACACACACATTCCATAAGTAAAACAATTCTGATTTAAATTCCATAAATAAAATGCGAGGTGATGCTGAAAAATCCTAAATATTGGTAAGAAAATTATTAGCACTTTTGAATGAGGACCACTAAAAATACTTAAGAACTTGATTCAAAAATTTTTTAAAAGACTTTTCACAAAGTAAAATGAAACTCTTAATTTTCTAAAATACAGCAATGTGTCTACCAAGGAAAGTAGAGTCAATCCACAGTAGTTTATCATAGGATATTTGTCAGCAACCACAGTTATTTGGAAAAGGGAAAGGAAACAAACCCCTTCAAGAAATTAAACTAGGTATCTTTGGTACTCATGTTCTTGGGTAACTGGAAGGCCTCACTCAGAGTTTTATGTCTTTAGATTAGCGTCCCTTGTGACAAACTTAACTTAGTCAGCTGTATGGATTCCTTCCAATAATAGATTAGCCAAAAATGAGAAAGCAGAGAACTCTGAAGTGGCAGCATAATGATAGCCAGGAGGAAGGACAAAAGACAACCCAACAATGACTGTAGAGACAGAGGAGAATTGAAAAAAGCCAAATAGTATGAGGGCAAGAGGATGGCACCCAAACAGGGGCTAAGAGATGCCCTGTAAGTCACAATATTTGTCTGTGTAGAAGACACAGTCTCTGTTATTTTACTGTTCGTTATTTAACTTCTATTGGTTTCCCCCAATAGAGGTCAAAACTAAAGAGCTTCTCATCAGATATTCTACTCCCAGTTATTTAATGGAGAGAAATGAAAACATCTGTCCACACCAAAGACTCACACGTGAATGTTATAGTAGCTTGATTCCCAATAGCCTCAAATTAGAAAAACCTAAATGTCCATTGAGGCATGTAGGGTAAACAAAATATATCAATACAAGAAGAAACTACTCATCAGTTGAAAGGAGCAACTGCTGATAGACCCCAAAATTTGGACAAATCTCAGAATCATTCTACTGAACAAAAGGAATCAGACACAAATGAATATATATAGTGTGATATCTTAACATAAAAATCCAGAAAATGCAAGCTAATCCAGGGTGACAAAAGGGGCACCTGGGTGAGTCAGTCGATTAAGCCACCGACTCTTGATTTCAGCTCAGGTCATGATCTCACAGTTTGTGGGACTGAGCCCCGAGTCAGACTCTGCACTGACATCGAAGACCCTGCTTTGAATTCTCTCTTCCTCTACCTCTCTGCCTCTCTCTCTCTCCATCTCTCTCTCAAAATAAATAAAAAAACTTTAAAAAAAGCACAACAATTACTTGGAAAAAGAAGGAGAGGGAACATGTACTGGAAAGGGTTCAAGGAATCTTCCAGGGGTGATGCAAATATTCTGTATTGATGCCGTGTGGTTTACAGGTGTATACATCAGCCAAAAATTTATCTAATTGTATACTTTAAATAGATCTTGGTTATTCTTCATAAATTCCACCTCAATAAAATCAATAAAATAAACAAGGTTTGCTGAAAATTTGTGAACTTTAAAAACTTTTAAAGCAGAGCACTGTTTAATGCCTAGTTACTACAAATGTTAAGTAGGTTTTTCTTTTCCTGAACAGTATTTGAGAGGATTCTTTTAATTTAACATTTTAAAGGCCAAAAGAGTAATTATTTTTAAAAATCTAAAGGGAAAAAACTAACAAGTATTGGTCACTTATTACATATAAACATTTTACTTATGTTGTATCATATATTTCAATGTAATAGATGGAATTAAATCCACATTGTAAATGAAAAAAACACAAGTCTCGGAAAGTTTATTGAATTTCCTCTGAGTCTCAGATCATTTAGACCATTGCCTCATATTCCTTTATGATTTGTTTATTTAACATACTAAAGTACATATTACAGTTGGTAAAATGTACCCATTTTAAGTGAGCATTCCAGTAAGAGTTAATCAATGTAACTACTCATGCAATCACTATCACAAGCAATGTAGAAAATAGTTTCATCACACCAAACATTTCTTTAATGCCATTCTCAGTTAACTGCTGCAATCAATCCTAATCAACCATTAACCTGTTTTCTCTCATGATAGAATAGTTTGCAGTTTCTTACATGCAAGTTTTTATATTTCTATGTTGAATACAAATTTTTTATTCAAAAAGAATATGAATAGAATTGTATTCTTTTGTGTTTGACTTCTATAATTCAGGGTAATAATTTCATGATGATTACATATTGCTATGTCTATAAGTAATTTGTCCTTTTACATTATTGAAGAGTATGGCATCATAAAGATATACTGCATTTTTAATCTAGTCACCTGTTGGTTGATATTTAGATTGGCTCCAGTTCCCAGTTTAGTACTATTACCAATAAAATTCTTATGAACATTTGAGTATAAATCCCTTTGCACACATATCTTTTTATCCTCTTGGTTAAATGCCTAGCTGTGCAATAGCTGGGTAATATTATAGATGTATGTTTAACTTGAGAGGAAATTGCCAAATGGTTTCCCAAAATGGTTATATCATTTTACACTTGCACCAGCAGTAAATAAGAGTCTCACATCCTGCAAATATTTGGTATTGTCATTAAAAAAACAACAGCAAAATGTAGCCATCCTAACGAATGTCATTTTGGTCCTGATTTACATTTCTCTGAAGTTGAGTACTTTTTTTTTTAATGTTTATTTTATTTTTTGAGAGGGGGTAGAGGCACAGAAAAATCTGAAGTAGGCTCTGCACTGACAAAAGAGACCCACAGGAGCTCAGACCTTCAAAAGGAGCCATGAGATCATGACCTAAGCCAAAGTCAGGCACTTAACCAACTGAACCACCCAGTGCCCATCTAGCACCATTTTTAAAAATACTTTCCTCATTCAATTATATTGGCATCTTTGTCCAAAATTTACGATATATGTGTGAGTCTATTTTGGATACTCTGTTATTTTCCACTGATCTTTATACTGATATCACAGTGTCTTGACTAATGTAACTTTATAATGAGTCTTTAAGTCAAGTTGTGTAAGTTTGCATCTTTCTTTTTAAAATTGCTGTGACTAATGTGGGTCCTTTGAATTGCCATATAAATTTTAGACTCTGCTTGTCGATTTCACTGCAAAATAAGCTTGCTACAATTTTGACCGTGATCTAATTGAATTATTAGATTGATTTGGGGAAAATTCATATTTTAACAAGGCTTCAGCCTTCCAGTTAGCAAATGTCTTTCCATTTCTTCCATATCTTTCCTCAGGTTGTATTAAATTTCTTTCAGGAATATTTTATAGTTCTCATTGCATAGGTCTTGCACATGTCAAATTTATCCCTAAGTATTTCATGTTTTTGATGCTTTTGAAAACAAATTTTATTTTTTGTTTTGTGTTACAACTTTCTGTTATTTTATAGAAATTCTATTGATTTTTTTTTAATTTTTTTTCCACGTTTTTATTTATTTTTGGGACAGAGAGAGACAGAGCATGAACGGGGGAGGGGCAGAGAGAGAGGGAGACACAGAATCGGAAACAGGCTCCAGGCTCTGAGCCATCAGCCCAGAGCCTGACGCGGGGCTCGAACTCACGGACCGCGAGATCGTGACCTGGCTGAAGTCGGACGCTTAACCGACTGCGCCACCCAGGCGCCCCAGAAATGCTATTGATTTTTATATACTGGCCTTGTATCCTGACCTTACTAGATTAGCTTATTAGTTTTAGTTGTTTTTTGCAATGCCTTAGAATTCTACATAGATGATCATGCCATCTACAAATTAAACAGTTTAGTTTCTCATCCATTTGATGTGCCTTTTGGGTTTTGATTTTTGGCCTTATTCTACTGGTTACTTTTTATATATTGTTTGATTCAATTTGACAATATTTTTTTTAAGGATTCGTACGCTTTAAAAATATGCAACATTAAGTTATATTCACACTCATTTGAAACAACTTATTACATTCTGCCTTGTGATGTAGATGTGGTGTCTGACAGGTATTTTCAGATGTGACTAAGGCAATATTGAGTTGAGGATTCATTTTGTTTGAGTTTATAGCTAAATACTTTTATAGTTCACTTTCATTTATAGTTTCTTTATTGCAGGCTCTCCTGATGTAGGGATAATCCTCTGTGCCAATGGACCCAACTTTGTGACCTGGTGGAAAGGTCTATTATGACGTGATCTTCTTCTGACTTTGGTAGAAATTTGCATAGTGGAGAAAAGGCTTGAAATGCATGGAGCCAGAAACTTACATGTAAAAAAATCTTTCCAGCAGCTCCTGGGTGGCTCAGTCAGTTAAGCGTCCGACTCTCAATTTCAACTCAGGTCATGACCTCGCAGTTTTGTGAGTCCAAGCAAGCATTGGACTCTGCCCTGGCAGTGCAGAAACTGCTTGGGACTCTCTCTCTCCCTCTCTCTCTACCCCTCCCCCACTTGTGCTATCTCTGTGTCTCTCAAAATAAATAAACTTAAAAATAAATCTTTCCAAATAGAAATATTTGGCACACAATATATTTCTTCTCTGAAAACTTGCTGCAGCAAACTAAGTACTTAGGCCTTCCTGATGCCCCCAGAGCTCATCAAAGTGTTTTGAGAAAGAAAATTTCCTTCTTAAGGAGACCTCTAGAGTGATATTTAAAGGCAATAAATATTCTTTACACCTTTTTATGTTTGTATGAGAGTGTGAGAAGAATAAATGTGCATTAAGGCTTACAAAATGATGAACTATACATAGTGATTAAGAACACAGAGTTTTGAATCATATAAACCTTAGTTGGGATCAATCTTATGTTGTGTGACATTGAGCATGCCCACATGAAATTTCATCACCTTCTTAATAAATTGGACATAAAAATACCAATCTTTCAAGTTTATATATATATATATATATATATATATATATAATACATAGGTTAATATATAATACTTATTATATATAAACTTGAGAGATTGATATTTTGTCTCCATGGTATTGATATCCTATTGAAAAAATATATATGGCATTTATTACTGTGCTTTGAATTATGATGGTTATTGTTATGTGACAGGGCCAAGATATTAAACTATAATTAACACAATCCCCTTCTCCCTCCTTTTCTATAAAGCATGGTTTCTGATAATATAACTTATGCTTTGTGAGCTGGTAGAAGGTGAGGATACAGAGTGAGGAAGCCAAATCCCAGAAAGTGTAGACTCAGAGAAAGAGTAAAAAAAAAAAAAAAAAAAAGAGTAAGAAATGTGTGCAACTGTAAGGAAGCTGACTTTTGGAGGATAATAATGGACAAGTAGGATTCTTAGAAAGTTTTAAGTTTGATGTGGCATCGTATCCCATTCTCATTGTCTTCAAAAGACCCTCATTAAATGTTTATACTCCTCTTGAAGCTTTTTTTGGGGGGGGGCAGAATTGTGTTTATTTTTAGTGTGACTCTTGATGAGCCTGACTTTAAGGCAGGGACTGGAAAGTATAAATGTATTCAATTTGCAGCCATAATCAATTTCAGTAAAACAGAAGTGTCAGTGCAAGGCCAAAGGAAAGAAAGCATTGGGGAAATCAGGGAAAAGTAGGCTGAACACATGGACCTTCAGCATATCAAATGAGCAATAATATTAAAAAATATATTTAAACAGGTAAAACCCTGGGAACAGATCCTAGACAGTCCTGAAGCCAAGGGTTATTTGTTAAAAAGCCACAAATATGATGTTTGGATACTTCACTTCATTTTAATTCCAGGGTGTCTCCTGAGATGTTTAGAAACTGAAGATTCTTGAAGAAGCTATCAAAAGAACAGAAGACAAAAATGCTAACCACCAATCACTTAAAAAAAGATAAACTGTGACCAGAGGGAATTTACAAACTCCAAAATCCTGTCTCCAGACAGTTTAATGCTTTCATTTTTTTCAGTGACACACTGGAAAGCTTTCACTGCTAAATCTATCCAAGACTGGAAAATAAATCAAGAGTTGTTTACCAAATTAGACACAATGTGCAAGGACTGGATGTGATGAAGAAACCCGTGTGGAGAATAATCCTAGCACATTGGTTCCCATTTCACCGGATTTTGAAGTTATTATAAAACCTATATGTTTTTTGGAGGGTGCAGCACATTTCGTATGGATAGAATATACAAAAGAAATGAAAATGTAGAAAGAATTAATAATGGCAAATATCAGCTTTTCACGCTCACTGTGTGTTATTTATTTTACATACTCTGTTGTCAAGCATCGCAGTAATTATGAAGTTTAAGAATTATAATGCCAATATTACATATAAAAAGAAGCCTGAGTTTAGCTCTATTAATAGAGCTAAAATGATCTATGCAAGTTTACAGGCATTGATGAGACAGATCTGCTTGGCTCCAAATCTCATGTTCTTCTCAACTACTGCCTACAGGGATAGTCAATGTACTGGACTCCTTTCAGAGTTGTCTAACTCACAGCGACCCCCTAATTGCCTTCCCCTTGCAACACATACATTCTTACTTGGTCTATACTGGTTCTTCTCGAAGTCTGCTTTTTTAGACGATGATTCATTTCACTACTTCATGCACACTAATGCCCTCCTTCTGGCTGGGTTTTACTGGTCCAGAGGTAGGCACCTGATACAAGCTGAGATAATTATAGTCTTTCTCTGGCTTTTTAAAATGAATGACAAGTAAGTAGCATTAAGAGCAACCATGTATGGCTTTGCAACATGTATGGGGAGCAGAGGACACCAAATTGTACAGAAAGAGGAGAAGCATATGCACAGAGAAAAATAGAGGGGAGAAAGGGCCATTTTTGCCTGCGCTCTTAATAGTTTCTATTCTCAGAACTCAATTCCAGTTCTTCCTGTGGCCCAGTCACACTCTTCCTGTTGAGTTCCATGATGTTCCTTCCCTTGTTCCATTATGATTTGTTGTCCTGTTTTGCTTCAGTTAGCTCCAGCTGGCTTTCCCTCCTTGGAACCCAAGAGTTCTAACACCAAATAAGCCAGAGTTGATTTTCATCAGAAGGATAAACAGGCAAGATTTCACTGGCCTCAAAGATTAAGTTGACCCTGGTGGCTATGTCCTTCTTACAAAGATCTGGGTAGACCTCTCTCTGTATTTCTCTCTGTGAGGCCCCTAAGGCCACACATTTGGCTTCACCCTCTTGCTGAGCAACAAATCTCTTTTTGGAAACAGGGATTTTAAAACACCTAAACCAGTCATGTAAATGAGTACCATTAAGACCCACACTTTGGGTCAAACAGACCTGAACTTAAATTAAATCCCAGATGTTAGTTTCCTGAGTGATCTTGGTAAAATCACTTAGTCTCACTAAATCTCAGATTTTTTTAAAAAAAGGAGATAATAGTATGTATCTCAAATTATGGTTGTACGTCTTAGAAACAAACTGTGTGAAGTGCTTAACACAATGTGTAGCATATAGTAGGCACTCAATAAATGCTATTTTTAAATTGTCACAATTCTGACCTTATTATCCTATCACTAATAAGTAACATTGCCATGTATGTAAATTCCCTACATTGGTTTTCTATATAATCTTCCTTTATAACAGACTCTTCCCTCCTTTCTTTCCTTTTTTTCCTTTCTTCCTTCCTTTCTCCTGCCTCAAACATTCTTTGACTATCTGAAGCACAAACTAAAGACATAGTTGTGGCCTCCAAGGGTTTACAGTCTAGTGGAAGAAAGGTCATGGCCACACAACAGCACAGGCTGGGTGTAGCAATACAGGACACAACATGCGAACATCAAATTCAGACTGCGGGTCCAGAAAAAATTACCTGGTGCCCCAGTTCCCTGAGTCACTGTTTAGAAAAAATCTTCCCAGGAGAGTTGTTATATCTGCTTTCAGCCTCACTATGAGTGAGAAATAAAATTCTTTTCTGTTCAGTGATTAAGATTTGGGGGTTCTTTGTCATAACAACTAACATTAATTGTATTAGCTAACTTAGTTCCCAAGAACCTGAACCCTATCTCTGAACACGAGGCCCCAGGCTATGGATACTTTGCGGGTAGACTAGACTCAAGAATCACATTCCTACACTTTGTTGCTGCAAAGGTTGTTGATTCCACACAGCTTGTCTTACCTCCTTCCGTTTTACCCATCCCAGTTCGCTTTTAATCACCACTAACCACACCCTTCCCCCAACACAAGCCCATGGTGATATCTGATGGTATCATCTGACACTCTTCACAGTGTCAGTCTTGTCTCTAGCTGCTTAACTATGCTGAGCCGATGGGGAGAACAAAGTCTTTATTGCAGAAAGGGCAGCTTTAACTCCACATTCCCACATACTCCAGGTCTCCATTTCTCTCTTTAACCTTCTCCTAATTCTGCAAGGATGTAAGTCATCCTTACTCTCAGTGACACTTTGTGAGTAGGTTTAACAGGAAGAATGGCTTTTGTTTGGGGCAAGCACAGACCTTATTTTTCTGATTTAGTGTTTCCTAATTCCTCTCTATTTTCACTGGCACAATCTACAGTCTTGATCCTTCCTCTACTCTCCCCATCATCCCTCTTTACCTTCCCTCCTCTACCCACACGCCATCTCTACACCACACACACCATTGTCCATGAGTTTCCTCCTCATGGTAGAACTTTGTTGTGTCCTATATCCCATCCCATATGACTTGGTTCAGGTTTCTCCATCAGCCTTTTTTTCAGAGTCTTTTCCCTGGGGCTAGATCCAGTTCTATGAGTTAGGTCCTGTTAGAAAAGGGAATCAGGTTCCAATGGCCTCAGAATTCTCCCAGATTCTGCTCTTCTGAATATTTGGTTTGCATTAAGTAGGCTCCACACCCAAAGTGTGGCCTGAACATACAACCTTGAGATTAAGAGGCACATGCTCTATCAACTGAGCCAACCATGCATCCTTATTTTTACTCATTTGATGGGGTGCCCAGGAATCCTCCCTGAAAGCACACTTGAACTAGATGAACATTTGGGACATGGTGCTTTGACAAGGTTGGCTGTCCTTACTGGATTTTTTTATACTATGCTTCCATCATTTTGGCTTTACCATCCAGTTTCAGCATACTTTGCACATAGGGTTGTTTACATTATGACTGCCTCTGCACAGGAGTAGATGATAACTATCAATTCTGACACAGAAGCTAAGTAAGATGTTGGATTTTAACTCCTTCCTAACTTGAATGCTTTGAATTTGGAGTCTAATTTTATAAAACTGAAAGGTGACTTAAAATAAAGCTTCTGTACAGGGGCTTGATCTATCTTTACAATCTTAAAATTTTATTTTTATGCTTGCCACATTTTTTCTGTATCAAAGTAATATAAACACACTTCAGGGAAGAAGAAAATAAATATTCAATCTCAGCACTCTGCAAGAAATATTAGCATTTTTCTACTGTTTTCTTTTTCCACTTATTTTTTATGAATACAGACGTTACAAACAGAATTACGATCATAGTTGGTATTTTTCTGAAATTTTGTTGTTACTTATTATCCTACCCCATTTGGAATTTTAGTTATTTGACTATTTTCTCTTTAACCACCTTTGACTTAAATGCTTGAGTCAAGAGATACATAAGTGACTTTTCCTGAGTGACTTTTCTTACTGATTTCAGGGGCATCTAAATGTCCAGTAGGCGATATTAGTTTATCACTAAAGCTGTGAGAGATAATATTTCTACCTCCCTCAAAAAAATGACCTGAATAACAATGAACTAACTGCCAGACGCAATAGCACAGACCTTTATCAGATGCTCCATGGAATTTATCATCACGATCAGTCTTTCCTCCTTTCTTTTCTTCTTTTTTCTTCTCTCCCATCTTCCAGCAGTAGGTACTGTGCCAAAATATCTGAGGATACAGAGACGAATAAGATAGAATTTACACAAAGTTTTAACTAAATAGAATATTTAAAGAGAATCTAAATTCACAATTTTCAACAAAAGTTTTTGAGAAACTAGATGACAACCATAAAAATTTAATTATAACTATACTCCATCATAATACACTACAAATGAATTTTGTTTCCAAAGACACCATTGAAAAACCAGCATAACAAAGAAGATCAGAATTATTCCAGCTATGGAGGAAGACAACAATTTCCAAAGACAGAGAACCTAACTGAGAAAGAACAGCCCAGTCTCTCAGTTCACAGACCTGAACTTCCTCTTCTGGAAAACTTTACCAAACCCTGTCTTCATGCTGCTCTTGGGGTTTTTTCTAGGCATCTTACTCTCCCATTGGATCACCTTCGACAGAACGCTGTCACCTCATTCACTAAAGCGCAGTGTTCTCAGCAGTCTTTCTTGATCTGGTCCTTCTCTACCAGGGCAGTTTCTCTCTCTCTCTTGCCTCCTTTGCCACTCCCACTCAGATGTAAAGATCTAGGGTTAGGAGGTTGCTGCAAGGATTAAATTGATTTAGACATTCTAACACTTCAAGTAGTAGCTGACACATCAAAAGCAATGCAATAAATGTTACTGTAACCACTCTTCACACTACTCCTAGTTTCTCTTAGCACTATTACTACCACTACCACTGCTTTCACAACTGCCACTGCTTTTCCTCCTCCTCATTATCAGGATTCTGACCAATGATGGTTATGATTATGATTTGCCAGATCCTATGGCTAACATAGGATGAGTATCACCATCCCCATCTTTCACCCAAGGAAATGAGACTGGGAGAGTTGAAGTCAATCGCTGAAGATTTAAGTTATGAAACCAGAACTCGCATCCAGACCGTCTGACTTAAAATCTTGCTTCCTCTTTCATACCCTAATCACTTCCAATTAGAGGATTGCATTTTGTGAATCTTCATTTTGTAAACAATGAACTTGGAGAACTTAGAGAAGCACATCTGAACTACATAAGCGGGATTATGCCCATTTCTGAAATTAACAATCAGAAAGTAAACTGAACTGGTGCCAAGTATTCGACTAAAACTCAAAAAAGCAAGGCGTATCCAGAGCCAACATGAGCAGCTTGGCCTCTCATATTCTGAATTTTTGCCATTGTTTAAAAATATAAAAACAGAATGTAACATGTTGGAAGTAAAATGTCAGCCAATGTCCTTAGTCAAAACTGGGAATTACTTTATTTTCATAATGTTCTAAAGATGTTAGGCAAACATTGTGACCTAATTAATATATTATTTGATTTTTTCATATTGGGCATCAAAATGTATAATAAGATATTTTAATTTAGAAGGCATACTCATATCAAAATATCCCTGAATTGTTATTATGCAATGCTTATAAACACTCTTACATATATTCTGTATAAGGAATTATACTAAAAGCATGCATATTTCCTTTTTTTCTTTTTCAGTTTACCATAAGCAAATTTAATTTTGAATTGTAAGCATAGATTCCCCTCGAGACCAAACTGCCTATTTTTAGATCCAGTATTGTTACTTATGGATGTCTACGTATGCCATCATGATTGAGAAAAAAAAATCTATCACACATAACAATTTTTCTATTCTAAGACCCATTTTTATCCTGGAAGTTGAGGTTGTATCCAAGCACATATGACATAGAGAATGCCAGTTGCACATATGATTTTCATCCCTAGCTCTGACCCAAATCTCTATTCTGTCTTCATCCTATAGTAGGTTCCCTGGACCAACTATTTAACATATATTTCAACACTCCCTCCTAAATGGAAAAGCAATATGTACTTCTGACAGAAGTTTTGAGAAGGGAGAGAGAATGGAAAAATGACAGAATTATAAACATGCTAATATCTTCATCTTATACAATAGGAAGGTGAGAAATACTGCCTAAAATTGATAGAAAAATAAAGATAAGATTTAATAATATACTAGCAAACTGAATTTAACAGCACATTAAAAGGATCATATACTGTGACTATTAATTGGAGTTCTTCAGAGAAAGAAACCAATAGGATATATATCTGTATGAGAGGAAATTATAGCAAATGGCACATATAGAGACCAAGGAGTCCCAGAATCTTCCATTTGCAAGCTGCAGAATCAGAAAAGTTGGTAAAGTAATTCAGCCCAACTCCAAAAGCCTGAGAACTGGGAGGGCCAATGTCCAATAGCAGGAAAAAAATAGGTGTCCTAGCTCAAGCCAAGAGGGCAAATTCATCCTTTCTCCACCTTGTTGTTCTACTAAGGTGCTCAACAGATTAGATGATGACCATATACATTGGTGATGGAGATCTTTACTCAGTCTATCAATTTAAATGCTTAACTCCTCCAGAAACACCCTCACAGACACACCCCAAAATAATGTTTTACCAGCTATCTATAAATCCCTGAGACCAGTTAAATTAACACATAAAGTTAACCATAACAATGACCAAGTAGAATTTAATTCTGGCATGCAAGTATGGTTCAACATATGCAAATCAATCGATGTGATACACTACATTAACACAATAGAAGAAAAAACCCCACATGATTATCTATAAGTGCATAAAAAGCATTTGACAAATTTTAACACCTTTTCATAACAAAACTCTTAACAAGATAGCTATGGAAGGAAATTACCTCACCACAATACAGGTCATATATGAAAAGTTCAGAGCTAATGTCACAGTCAAGAGTGAAACATGGAAAGATTTCCCTCTAAGATCTGGTACAAGGCAAGGATACTCATACTCTCCACTTCCGTTTAATACAGTCCTAAAAGTCCTAACCAGAGCAATTAGACAAGAAAAAGAAATAAAAGGCAACTAGATCAAGATGAAGTAAAATTATCTCTGCAGATAACTTGATCATATATGTAGAAACCCTGAAGACTTAATAACAACAATTTAAAAAAAAAACCTTAGAAATAAGAAACAAATTCAGTGATGTTACAAAATACAAAGTCAACATTCAAAAATCAGTCATTTTTTAATGTGCAAACAGCAAGCTATCTAAAAAGGAAATTAAGGAAACACTCATTCACAGTAGAAACAAAAAGAATAAAATACTTAGTAATAAACCATGGAAGTGAAAGACTTGTTTATTTGTATAATTTGGAAATGATAAAGTACATTTGAAGGAAATTAAAGAAGACATAGATAATTAAAAAGACATCCTGTGTTCATTGATTGGAAGAATTAATATTATCAGAATGTTCATACTACCCAAAGTGATCTAGAGATTCAATGCAATCTCTATCAAATCCCAAAGGCATTCTTTATAAAAGTAGAAAAGACAATTTTTTTTAATTTTTTTAATGTTTTTATTTATTTTTGAGACAGAGAGAGACAGAGCATGAGCAGGGGAGGGCAGAGAGAAAGGGAGACACAGAATCTGAAGCAGGCTCCAGGCTCTGAGCTGTCAGCACAGAGTCTGACGCGGGGCTCAAACTCACGGACCATGAGATCATGACCTGAGCTGAAGTCAGATGCTTAACCGACTGAGCCACCCAAGCGCCCCTAGAAAAGACAATTCTAAAATTCATATGATACTACAAAAGATACTGAATAGTCAATACAATTTCAAAATAGAAGAGCAAGGCTGAAGGTATCATACTTCCCAATTTCAAAATCTATGACAGAGACATAGTAATCAAAATACTATGGTACTGGCATAAAACACAGACTCGTAGACCAATGGAACAAAATAGAGAGCCTAGTAACTTTATTCATCTATGGTCACCTGATCTTCTACAATAATGCCAAGAACACACAATAGGAAAAGGATAGTGTTTTCAATAAACGGTGTTGGGAAAACTGGATAGCCACACGCAGAAGAGTGAAATCTGACCTTATTTCACACCAAACACCAAAGTCAACTCAAGGTGGATTAAAGACTTAAACATAAGACCTAAAATAATAAAACTCCTAGAATAAAAAATAAAGAAAAAAGATCTTGACATTGGTCTGGGTAATGATTTTTTAGATATCACAACAAAAGCAAATACAGACAAATGGGATTGCACCAAACTAAAAAGCTTCTGTACAGCAAAATATACAATAAGCAGAATGAAAGGCAATTTAGGAATGGGAGAAAATATTTATAAACTATACATCTGATAAATGATTACTATCTATATGTAAGGAATTCATAAAACTCAATGGCAAAAATACCAAAGAATTCAATTTAAAAACGGGCAAAGGACTTGAATAGACATCTTTCCAAAGACAGAATTAGTCAACAGATATATGAAAAGATGCTCAACATCAGTAATGATCAAGGACATGCAAATCAAAGCCACAATGAGCTATCACCTCACACCTGTTAGAATGGTTATTGTCAAAATCCAAGATGTAACAAATGTTGTCAATTATGTGGAGAAAAGGGAACCTTGAGACAAAGCAGATACTGTATTCAGGTCCTCTCAACCCTGTGTTCCTTGGTAGCTGAAACTCTATGCCCCTTGAATAGTGTATCTTCCAAGATAGCTAAACCTTTATGCCCTTGAGCAGCATGTCTTTCAGGAATACAGAGACAGGATGCTCACTGAAAGGAGTGACTCAACTACCAAGATTAGCAAAGACTAGACCAAACCAGTCTGTGCCAAGATGGACCGCAGTGCTGAACTTTCAATGACTTTTCCCTCATTATAATACTAAAATTCACACCCATAGGTGGAAACTTAACATGTTAATTAGACAAGCAACACATGAAGAAATATGACCTTTAAGTGTGCAAGTGTCAATAAATTCCCACCTCTACATGCTTAGAGGTCACCCTCTTCCTACCTAAGTTTCTTTAAGAAGCTTTTCCTGACCTCTCCTCGGGAAGTCAGTCTTAGGATTCTTTGCTTTGTGCTGTCTCCCTTGTGCTCGAGCATAAGCCCCAGTAAAGCCTTGCTTGAAACTCCTGTTGGACCTCTTGTCAATTTCTTTCTTTCATGTTTATTTATTTATTTTGAGAGAGAGAGAGAGAGAGAGAGAGAGAGCGAGCGAGCAGGGGAGAGGCAGAGAAAGAGAGAGAGAATCTTAAACAGATTCCATACTCAGTGCAGAGCCTGACTCGGAGCTTCATCTCACGAGGATGAGATCGTGACCTGAGCCGAAATCAAGGGTCAGATACTTAACCAACTGAGCTACCCAGGTGTCCCTGCCTCTCATCAATTTCTTTTGCTTTAGAGAACCCAACGGTCCAGTTTGGTAACAACTCTTTTGCACTGTTGGTGGGAGAGTAAGCGGTACAGCCATTTTGGAATATAGTATGGAAGTTCCTGAAAAAAATTAAAAACCAGAACTACCTTATGATTCAGGCATTCCATTCCTGGGGATACATCACACAATGGGATGTTATCAGTCTTAAAAAAGAAGTGAATTCTGCCATTTGTGACAACATGGAAGAACTTGAACGACATTCTGCTAATTCAAACAAGCCAGACACACAAAGATAAATACTATATGATCTCACTTACATGTGAAATCCAAAATAGTAGAGAATGGAATTGTGGTTACCAAGATCTGAGGGAGGGAGAAATGGAGAGATATTGGTCAAGGGGTACATGTTTCCATTTTATAGGGAAAGTTTGAAAGATCTAGTACATAGCAACGTGAATTGCTGTTAGAAGGTGGAGGAGAGTTAGTAATGTATTCTCCAAACTCAGAAGGTACTTTAAAGACAAAAAACAAAGCAAGCCACTTCATACCATTTATACAGAGTTTTATTCAGGATAACTTACTGAGAGGGGTGGAGAGGTGTGGAATCAGGCAGACTGGTGATCCAGGCCAGAAGCAGCCATTCTCTGCAGCCTTTCTTTGCCCCCATTCTCCACACAGCTCAGACTTTGATCTCCAACTCTTATAGAGTGAGGGATATGATGGTAAGGTCACAGGGTAGTTATCTAAAGTGACACCATGTGTGAGTCAGAGGATCTCTACTAGTTACCTAAAGTGAGCCTTCTGTGTGCCTTTTGTGTGCAACTAGGGAAGATCAAAACAAGACTTACTGCATTCCAGTCAGGTCATACATTAACTTTCATAGAGCCTGGAACACATAGCCCTGAGGTAGTTTGTTGCACAGACATGTACAAGATGGAGGGCCAAAGATGGAGTCAGGGTTGTCAATGCTCCTTCAACTGTATTGCAAACTTGAAATTTGCTAACAGGGTAGATTTTAAGTGTTTTGACCACAAAAATAAAAGACCACAAAAATAAAAAAAGAAAGGAAACAAAACAAAACAAAACAAAACAAAACAAAAGAAGAAAAAAAACACAGAAGAAAAGATAAGAATATGAAAGCTATGTGAGATGATGGATATGTTAATGAGCTTGATGGTGGTGATTATTTTACAATGTTTGTGTATATCAAAACATTAAACTGCACACCTTAAATATATACAATTTTTATTTGTTAATTTTACCTCAATAAATCTGGAGGAAAAAACTGAAAAACAGAGTTTAGTATGTTTTATAAATTTATATAATTATTTAAGAAATGATGATATGCAGTAATGGAATTATAAAAAAATTGTCAGATTTAGGGTGGCAAATAGTTAACACCTCATTTTTCATTATGCTAAGTAAATAGATGCCATCTGAATTTAATACATCAATCAATAGAATTATAAATATTTTGCTAATAATGGAGGTGGCCACTAGGAGAAATGAAAGTAGAAAAGATTAAAAGTAATTGCCTTTAGAGAGTGAGGCTGGAGGGGAAAGATGGGGAACCTATTCTTGTTCATTTTGGGGTTCTGTGCTCTCATTTTCTAAATATATAAATGTATTGTTTTAAAAATAGAAAAGATATCTTAACGGCCATTTTCCTAATACCTCAGACTCTCCTAATATGAAGGACTATATTTCTAGAATTCCAGGCCCAGGCATGGGCAATGATTTGGCTGAATTTATCTCAATGCATTTCAACAAATATTTGTCATTAGCTTAGTTTACATCTTCCTGACCTCTGTTCCCATTTTATATATTTATTTATTGCCTGGCCTTCTCACCTACACTATAAAACACGAGGGCAAGGACAAACACTTTAGCTTTTTCCTCTTCCACTGTAGAATTAAAGCAGTTTCTTAAAGGCACAATCAGGCAAATGCAGAAGTAAAAACTGGTAAGTGGGTCAGAGGGTCAGAGAGTACTCTCACAAAATGACCAAAGAGAAGTCATAAAGTAAAAGAAGTGCTCACCAATGGAATAGGTAAGCTTGCATAGTGCCATACTCAAAATATTCACAGAAAGTCTAGTTGGCCATCTGTCTGGGATGCCTGCATTGAAGAAATGTGTATTATTGAATACCTGAGAAGTTTAAGAAGGGAAGATTCTCTGCTTGCACAGTCTTTCTTAATCCTTACAATAATGCTGTTAGCTATGTAAAACAACCCTGATTCTGCAGTAAAGACAACAGGGCTGAGACTGATTCAGTAATTTGCCTTTAGTGATCCAGCTAGAAAGATGTAGACCTTGCATTTGAATTCATACCTACTTTATTTCAAAGAAAATATACATCCTGTGACCCACCCAAATACTGAATTTACTGAAATACCTAGACCTGGTAACAACATTACTTTGTCCAAATACTTGGTGTAATCTGAGTAACAAACAGGATACGTATTTAGCAAAGTCTCATGAACTTATATATTTATATTAAGGGGTGCCTGGGTGGCTCAGTAAGTTAAGCATCTGACTTCAGCTCAGGTCATGATCTCACACTCCGTGAGTTCAAGCCCTGCATCTGTTCTGTGCTGACAGCTCAGAGCCTGGAGCCTGTTTCAGATTCTGTGTCTCCCCCTCTCTCTGCCCCTCCCCTGCTCATGCTCTGTCTCTCTCTGTTTCAAAAATGAATTAAAAAACATTTAAATAAATAAATAAATAAATAAATAAATAAATAAATAAATAAATTTATATTAGCTAGTAGTTTGTGCTCTTGCTATTGTAATCTCTACATTGAATAGAAGGAAACTAAAATAACTTTAATTTTGTCCCATTTCTGTCCATACATGACAGTTATTGCAGAACAAATGCTGTTCCAAATGATTGGCAAACTGTCACCCATATCAGGTGCTGGACATTCAGTTCTGTGTATATCTTCTTCCTTGGACAACCACTGTGGAAACACTAAAAATTACTTTTCTCATTTTAAATTTATGAACCTCTTCTCTGTCATAACTCCTAAATAAAAGTCATTGGCAAATATAATTTCAGCATCTTGAAAAATAACAATTTCAGCCCTTTGCAGATGATAAAAACTGTGGAAAATTTTATACAAATGTGTAGATAATTTTCCAGTGGCTTTTATAATATTATATGTTTTATAATATAACATTAAGTTATAATAATCTCCAATATTAGTATTAATATTGTCATAAGAGGGAAATTTACAGATTATGATAAGTCACCAGATTTACATGTTAAAACTCAATTAGGGACACCTGGGTGGTGGCTCAGTAGGTTAAGCGTCTTTTTTTTCTTTTAATTTTTTTAATGTTTATTTATTTTTGAAAGAGAGAGAGAGAAAGAGCACAAGCAGGGGAGGGGCAGAGAGAGGGAGACACAGAATCCGAAACAGGCTCCAGGCTCTGAGCTGTCAGCACAGAGCCGGATTCGGGGCTTGAACTCACAAACCACGAGTTCATGACCTGAGTTGAAGTCGGACATTTAACCAACTGAGCCACCCAGGTGCCCCAGCAAAAATACATTTTAAAAGAGCTATTATCATTATTATTTCATTTCTTCCCTGCACCAATACTCTGTTGTTATGATGAAAAATCAGAGGCTCTGATTTAACCAACGTCATTTACCTATTCCTGCAAAAAGGAGTCCTGAAAACAATTTTTTGATGTGAAAATCAGAGCTTTCCATCACCTTCCCTCATCTGCAGAAATTCCACCTGCCTAATCCAGAGGATGAGGCTGCCTGCATGGAATGATTTCAAGAGCACCCATGAGCTCATTATCCTCATTACTTCCTTTTTCGTCTTCCAGTGGTATGTGATACATCCATCATTAGAGTGTATCCTTTGAATTAACAGTATTAGAAAAGCCCTCTGAATTTCAAACTTTTTGGCTATGAAAAGTAACATTAATTTATTTGGTTGGCAGAAATTTATTCACCGAGTTTTGTAATCCATTCCGTCTCTAAATCCATTGTCACTGCCTTAGTTTAGGCATTCATAATTTCTCTTTTACATAATTATAGTAGTAATCATTTTTCCCCTCAATACATGTCTACTATATTCCAAAAACTGTATTAGGTGCTGGTAATCAAAAGAAAAAGAAGACATAGTCTCAATTCTCAAATGATATTGATAAACCCATGAGATTGTAGTGACTCAAAGGAAGACTCCTTATTGGTCTCCAAGCCTCCATTTTTGCCCTGTCCAATTGATCCTTCACATGGATAAGACAATCTCTCTGAAATGAAAAGAAAAATGATTATCTTTTTTCTGTGTCTAAAACCTGTCTTTGACTCTCTATTCAAGCTGGCAGCATGGATTTGTGCAAGGATTCAAGAGACATAAAGACTTGGCTCTAGCATTTATTAGCTACAAGACCTAAGAAAAGTTACATAATCTTTTCAGTTCCTTATGGTTTCTAGGCCATTTCATAGATTTTTCTTTTCAGTGTCTGCCCCTTGTGGACTTTGTGTGAGAATTAAGTGAAGTAATCTATATAAAGTCATGTATATAAAGCATATAGGAAAGTGTCAGACGCTTTATATACCTATACACAGTAGGTATATAATGGATGTTCCACATTATTGTTAATGAAATGGCCCTCCTCTCTCCAGCCTCATGTCTGTCTCATCCCTTCCTTAAATGCCCCCTCCAATCTGGCCTTACCAAACTACTTATAGAACTTGTAATGCCTCCTGTCTCTTATCTCTTTACATTTGCATATGTTCTTTCATTCTGTCCTCTGGCTTCACCATGTGGCTAACTCTTCCTCATTTTTATGGATTCACCCCCTTTAAAGAATCACCTTCTTTAAGGGGCTTCTTTGACCTACCAGGGTGAGTTTGGTCCCACTCTATACTCTCAGAGATGTCATAATGAGAAATTAGGAAAATATTAAAAGCTTAGAAAAACCAAATACCTCATTAGGATAATTCAGCAGAGCTGAAGCTAAATTCCATTTTGCTAAATCCCAATCCAGGACTGTACTAGATCTGTTTCTGTCTCTATAGGACACACAAAAAAGTTCCCAATGCCCTATATGTTTCCACAGAGCCACGGGGGACAATGAATACTGTTAATGTAGTTAACTGAACTCAGTGACTTGGGTGAACTGCAATAAGCAGGAGAGGTAAGATGAGGTGAATTTTCTGACATGGCGAGATGCTCTTTATTTTCCAGCAGTTATTTTTCAGCGTCTGAAACCAGGGCTTGCTCACAGAATTCGCCTACTTGGGGCTTAAGTAGGAAAGGACATATTTCAGATGACAATTAAATGGTGAGACATGATTAAATATTCTGGGACTTCGTTATTCAAAGTGTAGTGCTATAGAACCAACAGCATTCACATGTGTTGGCCATTTGTTATTAAGACACAACCTTAGTTTCCACTCCAGACCCATGAACAGGATCTGCATTTTCACAGAATCTATTAAAGATTGAGAAGTACTGTCTAGGGCAGTGGTTGTGAAAGTTGGCCATACATTAGAATTACCTGAGCAGCTTAAAAATAAAATAAAGAGACCAAAAAAAAAAATGATATTCGGGACTCATTTGAGGACTCTAATGTAGTTGGTTAAGATGTGCATAGGGCTGGGTCTTGTTGGAGGCTCCCCAGTAATTCTATATGCAGAAGTGGTAGAGAATCACAGCTGGGAGAATATAGCTACAGGATGTAGCAAAAGATCCCCAGTCTTTCTCTGCACCCTTTCATGTGTGGGACCAAGAACATATGAGCCTGTTTTGAGGGAGTGATGGACAAAGAGACATGGATGTGCTCCTACAGGGGAAAAGTAATTAAACAGAGAAAAAAGCCTTGGAAATGTAACCTGTGAACTTGATAATTTGGCAAGACCTTCCATGAGACAGAGGGAAACTAAGTATATATAATTTTTTTTAGCAAAGGGTGACTGATTCCAGAGACAATGCAAAGAGGTGGAATTTGGTAGAGAAAACAAGCTAAAGTCTAGAGGGTGTGGAGAAGAGATCAGGGAACTTGGGGTGTGAGGGCAGCACACTGGGACCCTCCCAGTTAGGCTCAGGCAGTGAGGCCTTCCCCTTAACAGTGGAAAGAGGACTGAGGTATTCCCCTGCCTCTCTGTCAACCTGCCCCAGTTCTCCTGCTTTTTTTTCCATGCCACTCTTCCAGACCCTTGGGGATAATTCTTTGAACACCTTAAGAACCTTAGCCCAACTGGTATTTTTATGAGAAAGTGGGTGAAAGGCTATCTGCACCAGACAAGAGTCTTTGTTTCTTTTACACCATGAACTAGAAGCCACCACTGTGTTTGTGGTCTGCAGACCCAGCTGGAGATACCATAAAGCTTATCTCCAGACTGACCCATCCCTGACTGGGAATGCAACCAAAGTATCATGCCCTGACAGACAGGGGGGAAAAAAAAAGAGTCTCTTAAAGTTTTCATATGCCCCAAGTCCCAAACCTGTTTGTTTAACTGGAGATTTTTCAAGAACAAGAAAACTATACTTATGTCTGTATCTATATTATCTATATCCATATATATATATATATATAGATAGATAGATAGATAGATAGATAGATATGTTTTACCATATATATATATATATATATGCTTTACCATATATATATATATATGTTTTACCATATATATATATATATATATATATATATATATATATGTATACCTGTTTTACCTCCTTTGAAAGAACAAACTTAAAAAAAATAAATAAAAATAAAAATTAAAAAAAAGAACAAACTTAAAGGGATGGAGCTGCTATTCATTGTTTATTACAGTTTCTGTGTAGAAATCATCTTGTCTAATTCTTTCCATGTATAGATTTCTTTTATATCCTTCACTATCATTTAGCATTATAAAGCAATGTTACTGTGCATCCTATTAATAATAAATATTTATGGACTAAATCATGTTGTGTAGATCACCTTTGATTTTTTACAAGTTAATTATTTCCAACACAATAACCTTCTCCCAGGTTTCATCCTCTTTGTTCTTTGCTGTATTACACACTGTTAATCAGCCCATCCTTGACAATCTCCTATCCTGACTTTTGTGGCAAAACCTGTTTTCCTCCTATGTGTTAGTATCATGTGAAATGCTTTACCTGTATTATATAGTGCCACATTTTCAAACTTCTTTTTAAAACAATCCATGACAATAAATACACTTTGTATTCCAATACAGCCCGTGTGTGCGTGCGTGTGTGTGTGTGCTGGAACTTACCACCAGAATTCTAAAAAAATGCTTTTACTATTATTTCTTATCCTTTATTTCCTGTCATTGTTATAAAACACTTCAAATAAGAAGTGATATTTGCAGGGGTGCCTGGGTGGCTTAGTCAGTGAACCATCTGACTCTTGATCTCGGCTCAGGTCATGATCTCAAGATTTGTGAGTTCGAGCCCTGCATCAGGCTCTCACTGACAACACGGAGCCTGCTTGGGTTTCTGTCTCCCTCGCTCTCTGCCCTTCCCCTACTCACTTGTTATCTCTCTCTCAAAATAAAATAAAAATAAACTTAAAAAAAAGAAAGAGGCAATATTTGCATGGAATTTGGAAAGGTAAGGTGTTCTCCAGGTTGTCAGTGGAAATTTGGGATGAGAAAAACTTCCCAAGTGTAAGGGGCAGGATGGACAGAAGCATGTAGAGAAGTACAGTGAAGCATGATAAAAACTTCTAGGAGATTCTCCAAAATGGGACTCTTTAATTATTGGCCAGGACTCTTATTTTCTTAGCTTTATTCTGTGTGAGCATATGAGCAAGGATGTGTGTGTCTGTGTGTATGTAAGTAGAGAGAGGGAGTTGATCTGTATTATATTATTTAACTGTCGTTATTATCTGCATATTAGCATACTGCTACTGCTCTGACACTTCCTAGTGGTCGGTGTCCTTATTCAAGCCTTCAGTTCAACAAAAGAATGTTTAATGCCATGAGAACAAAAAGTAAACTCATACTATTTGATAATCTGTGGGACTCAACAAATAGTTTGTGTGCTACAAAACTTTGCAGGTAGGGTTAATGGAACCTTTGATGGAAAGTAGTTGCCATCCCTAGGATGTACAAAAAGTCAGCAAAAACTTGTATCTCCTATCAATTAATTATTGCCTCTGTGTATCTGGGATCCAGCACCTAGCCTACCATACAGTAAACATGCAGTAAGCATTTGTCAATTGAGTAAACAAAATGATAAAATGAATGAATTATTATGATCATATCCTAAGCCCAAAGCAACCCAAAGGAGGTCCTGGAAAGAAGGCATGGGGAAAGCAGAACAGAAACCTACGTCTTCAAGAGCAATAGCCACATTACCAGTCCAGGGGGAGGTATTTGAAGGAAGACATCTTAGTATAGGGGAAGGCAAGATTAATAAACTAATTAAAACCATCTCGTAGAAAATACGGGGTTCAGAGGAGAAGTAAGACAGATATATAGTCAGCTCTTCATTCATACATGTTGAGCTTTGAATACAGCTCAACTTCTATCTGAGATAGATCAATAATAAATGCAGTGAACTCTAACAAGCATGGCTCTGAAATATGAAATCCCTTGGCACTATTATGGGACAATGGGGGCGGGGGAGAATGAAACCCAGTAACAATGCTCTGGGCTGGAGTTCATGCAAATATGCATGATATTTTAATGAAAGTGCAAGGTTGCCAAAGCTAACTTCACATGTGCAGTCACATTACCATGACAACCAGGAGCTCTCTAGAGTTCAGATATGGAGTAATGACTTGCTTATGCCTGAACATTTAACAGTTTTTCATGCTGCTAAAAAAGATTAAATTGGAAAAGAACCCTCAGCCAAATCTGACAGATATGGGAAAAATTCATTTCTGAAAACAAATGTTTAAACTAATTACTAGCTATATTTGCTTCCTAATTCCGAGGGTAAATCCCAAGGTATGTGACAAGACAAAAGCCTATGATTTTTTTCATGGTGAATGCTAGAATTCTTAGTGAAGATGACTTTGCAGCATGAACTTGAATAATAATTACAGCCAGGGCAGTGTTGAAAGCCACTCCACTGACAACTGCTTCTCTCAGAGAGTAGAGACTCAAGCCAGGTCAATTAATTACATCTCTAAAGAAATCTTTCCTCCTGGAAGACTTCTTGCTTTTAATTCCTGCCACATCACTGGCACATCACTGAGTAGTAAATCACATCCTTTAAACACTTATCATGTTCTCTGCTCCCTTGCCTGCCTTCTGTTGACTCTTTAAACATAAACAGCTGCCGGGTCCTGACAGAATTTAAGGAACAAGAAAAAACAGGTTTTACTCATTTGTTTTTTACAGCTGGGACTGACCAGGTTTATTGGCACATGAAGAAAGGTAGCTTTATTTCATGCTTCTTGAATTTAGTCTCCCCCACCATCTATCTACCCAGGATACCCCTAAAAGGAAAGGACACTTTAAGAGTAATTATGTGGGGTGGGAGGTAGCTATCCCTACATGAGAGTAGGGTATATGACTCTTAGTTTTCCAGCTCTGCTTCTGAAGTAGAGATCTTGTAAGGGTGAAAAGGACCCATCTTTATGTCTTTAAGGGTGAGGAAATCCTACTTAATGGTGTGGGAAAAATAGAAGAGGGACAACAGAGAGGAGGGACTTTCAGAGATGGCAATTGACATTTATGACAGCTTTCTGTTTCAGAGCTTGGGTTTTCATACATAATCGTGTTTAATCTTTACCTCAACGCCTGGACCAAAATGAATGGTTATGCAGTTTGCTTCCTGTACTTGAGGACAAGTAGTCTTGTACCTGACTATGATGACTAGAAGGAAGAGATCCCTTCGTCTTTACACAAAAGTACCGCTTCTTTGCCAAGCCACTAGCTAGAGGAACTGCGTCAGCTCAGAGCAGATGCCCGTCCCTAACGCACACAAAACGTTCTTAAAGGTTAGTGGTGGCTCCGGCACCCTACGAGGTTTGTCTTGTTACCCCCCTTGAAGAGGTAAGGAAACCAAACTGCAGAGAGATTAAGTAAATTGCTGAAGGTCACTTAGTAAATGAAGAGTTGATTTTAATACCTTAGTGCTTCAACTTTCAAGACCCTGCTCTTTCCATTGTGCTCTGCTTTCTATGTCTGGCTGTTTGGTAACTAAGTCTGGGGCTGGAATGAATTTCTCCCTAACAAAGATGATACCGCCAATGTGTAGGTATTTAGTTGTAGCCGGGTAGTGAACAATAATGCCCACCTCCTCTACTGTCCCTACATTATCACTAGGTTCACTGGTACTCCAGAGCAGCTCAGCTATGTTGGCCTATCTGTTCAGATGCCGCATTGATTGTTCTAATGCCTGTGGTCAGCCCGTCTTCGTCTCATGCTGTTCTTTACCTTAAGGTCACCCAAGGACTCGTTGGGAAACATGGCAAGTAGGGTTTGATGTCATAGGCAAGTTTTCATTCCTTTCTTCAATTTCCAGTTTCTATAATTGGGATCAGTTTACTACATTCTAGGAACATCCCATTAGATGTGTGTCATATACACAATTACAAAGCACCAGTCCTGTGAGGAATAGGAAAAAGAACTAAGAGAGAAAGAATGACTGAAGGAAAGGGTCTAAGTGAGTGCTATGGAGAGCCAGTTTGAGTAAAGGAAGATGAGGCCCAAAGGAAGTATAGGACTTACCCAGTAATATCTGCTAAGTGTTGAACAGCTGCTTATCCATGGAGAAACAAGCCCTGATTTGTAGGGTTAATGGCTTTCTGTGCTATAAATACTCCCTCTGTGGCTGGTTTCAAGCTGTCAAGTTGGTGTCACTGAATGTGGACACAGGAAGAGATGAACAGCACTTTTTGTATTTCCACGATGCAGATACAATGGAAGCAAAATAATGAACATAGATAATTGTCAAATGTAGCAAAATAGGCCATTATGAGTTTTATGAGTTTATTACCTGTTTTAAATTTAGTTGTAAATTTATATGATTTAGTTTTTATAACTGATATTTTTGGGAACTGGCTCCTGGAAATTTAACAAGTGGTTCTCATCACCTGGTGTGAGCTGGCTTCAACACATCCCGGGAGCATGAGCAAGCAGTGGGCACAAAAGTAATGCAGACAAAGGAGAAAACACATGGGAAGTCTCTGAATCGAGAAACAGCCGGGTGTATCAAACCCAGAATTAGCAATCCTACTATGCCAATGCTCTCTACCTATTATGGGTTGAATTGTGTGCCTCCAAAAGGTATGGGTAAGTCCCAACCCCCGGCATCTGTGAATGTGACCTTATTTGGTAAGAGATCTTTGCATACAATCAAATTAAGAAAAGGGATCTAATTCAATACGAGTGGTGTCTTTGTAAGATAAGGGAAACTTGGATGCAGTCACACATGGAGATAATGGCCACATGGAGACAAAGACGCACCAGGAGGATGCAGTGTGATGACAGAGGCAGAGATTCGACTGCTGCAGCTAGCTACAACATAGGGAGCATCCAGGACTGATGGGCAACATCCCCAGCTAGGAAGTAACAAAGAAGGATTCTCTCCTACAGTTTCAGAGGGAGCATGGCTGTCCCAATGTCTCAATTTTGAATCTTTGATTTTGACACATTTGATTTCTATCTACTTATTATTTCTGTTTTTTAAAGCCACCCAGTTTGTGGTACCTTGTTACAGTCGCCCCAGGAAACACACTGCCTATATCTCACAGTTTGTTCTAACCTACTCTCGATATCTCTTATGACCAATTCATAAAGGATTACAATGAATTTAAACAATAGGCAAAGATATAATAATGATATTCTGCACTTGCTGAGGATGAAAGTGAAGGGACATAGGCAGAGAGCAAACCAGCGGGTAAGTAACTAGGAAACACGAATTCTGTCCAAACATAACAAATCACTATCTTGTCAGAAAACTATTCTTCCACCCATCAGCCAGCTGACCTTAAGCAGTCTATGTAACTTTGCAGGATATCCATTTTGTAGCTTTGTGTGATGATTCAAGCTAATGGAGATATCAACACATAGGTTGTTAAAAATGGAACTAAAAGAATGATTGTGATAACAATAATTTCTAATGCCAGTTATGTTATATTCATTAAGTTGATTAATTTCTCTAGGCTTCAGTTTTTTTGTATGGAACTTTTCCCTCTATACTTTATAGGAAAATTCTTCATTCATTCACTCAAGGAACATCTATTTATCCTATACCAGATACTGTCCTTGGTGCTGAAGACATACAGCAGTGGAGAAAACAAAGTCCCTGTGGAGCTTATATTCTAGTGGGAAAGACTGATCATAAACAGACAAACAAGAAAATATATAGAATTCCAGATAGTGATAAGTGTTACAGAGAAAAACAGCAGGACATAGCAGGATTGGGAGTGCCAGAAGGGTGAGCAGTAGCCTTTGCTCTTTTATACAGGGTGGTCAGGAACAAGGTGATTTTAGAGATCATGAAGGTATGAGGCACGTAGATGTTTGAGAGAAGAGCATTCCAGGCAAAGAGGAAAAGTATAAACACTCTGAACTGAGCAGAACCTGTTTTGTCAGAGAAACAGCACCAGGCCGAGTGTGGTTTGAGGTAAGAGTCACTTCCAAAAATCTCCAGGCATTAAGGCGCCCTCATCCAAGGCATAGGCACCTATATTCACCTATATATAGTCTGCTTAATGTTAGACTAATTAGAAATATTCTTTTTTATAAAGTCTGATGAAAATAGTAGCAATGCAGATGTGAGTGCATGTGAGACAAATAACTGGAAAGTAAGAAAACAGATTTGTGGTTTGAGGGAAATCAGACTCAAAGGAAAGAATAATGAATGGAACTCAAGGGAAACCTCTCTCATGCTTAAATTTCACAGAAGCTCTCTGGTAGGAAGTAGAATGCAAAATTCCATTGGCTGAGGCAGAGACCTTGGACAGTTGTCTCTAGGAACAGTACAAAAAAGATCCTGAAACAATGAAAAAGCTATTGTAGGCAGTCAACTCCTCCCCCAACAGTTTTCGCCTTCTCTACCCACTCAAGCACTCATCAATATCAACAAATAATCCTAAGGAAATGCTTATATTCATTCATCCACCTGTTCCCACCCTTTCCTTTTCATTTCGCACCCCCTTCCCTCCTCTTTTTCATTATCACTAGTCAAGGTCAGGAGCTTTTGACTTTACTGACCTCACACCTAAATCATTAAAACAGCCTCATTAATTGTTTCCCTCTCTCTCCAACCTCTCTCTGATTCCACACTGTCTATGCTGTCCTAAGAATTCATCATTTGTAGAAATGAGCAATGTGAAGTGGTAGCATGCAGGATAGTCTCTTTACAAGAGCTATGGTGAAGGGTAGTGTTCTTCTAGGGAAGCATGGAGCTCCTGGAGTTTCTAGGGTCACACGTGCCAAGAGACCATGGCAGGGGCATTTTGGTTGAAGGAACCCCTCAGTGAGATTGAGTACTGTTTCTTTCTCTTCCACAAATATGTTCTGTATCTGCTTGCATTTGCCATTTCTCAGTGAATCGTCTTACCTAGAAAAGAGTAGGTAAGAAAAAAATTCAGGCAAGGAGTCATCTTCTTCCTCTTCTTCTTTTCCTCTTCTTCCTCCTCCTCCCCCTCCTCCTCCTCCTCCTCCTCCTTCTTCTTCTTCTCCTTCTTCTTCTTCTCCTTCTCCTTCTTCTTCTTCTTCTTCTTCTTCTTCTTCTTCTTCTTCTTCTTCTTCTTCTTCTTCTTCTTTGTCCTTTGGGGCTAGTAAAGACATCTCAAGACAGCAGGTAGAATAGAATAGTATGCTGGCTTTGATAAACTATTTCTTAATACTTAGCAAGGACTTTCTTAAAGTTCAAGATTATTTCAGCTGTTGTAAAGGAAACTAAGGGAAATGATTTTTATCTGGGTGGTAGCAGCAGTAACTGAAGTTAAGACAGGTCCAAGTATGATTCTCAGGGAAACTGAGCCAAGCTGATTTTCTATCGTGTTCTGAACTGCTGAGGTTCTGGATTGCTTTCCTTCACAGCTAACCAGTCTCCCTATCTATAGTCTGGGCCTCCTTCCATTCATTCCATCCATCAGTGCCAACATGAATAACCTGCCCATATTTCTTTCCTCTGTTTAAAAATCCATTCATTTATTTTCATTACTTCCAGTCTACAGAATTTAATATGGCTAATAAGATTCATAAAAACTTGTTCTCTAGTTTTGATCCTGTTTTCTATCTTGTTTTTGTTTGTTTGTTTGTTTGTTTGTTTGTTTTTTACCACATGGTTGGCTTCTTGTCATCTGTCAAGGCCCAGTGCAAAAATGAATTAATGTATGAAGCCCTTCGTAGTATCCCCCATAGAATGGACCACTCCTTAATATATAATCTATGAAATTAGTACTATTATGGAACTTATCAACTATATTTTATTTATTTGTTATTCTGCCTCTACCACTAAATCATAGTCTTCTTAGAAGAGCTCCCATGTTTTCGTTTTTTGTTTTTCAATACTCCATTGTTAACTAGTCTGGTGCCTGGAATAATGTGGAACATTAATATATACTTTTTAAATAAAGTACTGAATAAAGAAATCAGTCCAGAGAAATCCAAGTAAGACTTCAAGTAAAAGTGTTGGTCTTCAATCAGTCAAGTACAGGTAGGAAGGCACTAATGAGTTCTAGTCAAAGAAATGAGTAATGAATACATCACTGACAGTAACTTTGAGAAGAATCTGCAGAAGGATAGTCTTAGAAGTAGAGAAGAGCCATTAAAATGAAATGAAGTGAAAGAGCTAGAGATTGAAAAATAATTACAATAAAGGATAAGTAGTTAGATCTCTGGTTTGTAACATAGATCATCATGAAGAGATGAAGAAGATAATTTTGAAATTTAGTGTGCCTATGTGCTACACTTCCACTCGATCAGTTAGAGACATAAGTTCAGTAGATGTGAGCACATGCTTGAACACTGGAGCTGAAACTTCAGAATCATAAAGAAAAACCCCAAAGAGGAATTCATTCCTGGAAAGACAATAATCTTACTAGTGGCAAAAGTGTTGCATTGAGTTGATTATTTATCCCTTGCTCTAATTTAAAAGAACTAGTAATAAACTCACCTTTTGGCTACTGTATAATTTTATCTGCCTTTACCTGTAATATATTTCTGAATGCAGAAGGTTGTTAACATTTAATCAAGACCTCAACATAAAATCCCCAGGTTTATAGACTTCAGTTCACCTTCATGTAGTCCATAGCCATTGTCATAGGGATAACTGCTAAGCTAGGAGCCCATGTATCTACCTTGACAGAAACTGATCTTCTCATCAATACTCCCTAATAATCAACATGGATGTATACATCAGCATACTGCCTTCTGGTCCATTGTTTTTCATGGGGGAAAAAAAGTATAGGAAGACCTGTATTCAACCCATTTTTGAGCAAACCCAATTGAAAAATAAGTTTATTTTCATGGAAAGAATGCTGGCCTAGGACTCAAAATCTAGGTCAATCTTAGATTGACCACTGTGTGGCTCTTGAAATATTACAGGTTCCCCCTGTTATCCAAAAGTAAAGCATTCCTATGAACACTTTTGTAAGCCAAAATGTTGTAAAGTAAGGAATTATTAATTTACACAGTACAGTCAGACTATGGAAAATTAGTGTTAAAAAAAAAGAAATGAGTTATCAAGCCATGAGAAAACACAGAGGAAACTTAAATATATATTATTAAATAAAAGCAGGCAATCTGAAAAGGTGATATACTGTATGACTCCAACTATAACTCAGCTATAGTGTTATACAGAGTGTGCCACTCTAGCCACCTTTCCATATGTCCACCAACCCAGAACCTCTCCAAACCCTGTTCTTTGGGGTTTCTATGGAGACTTCATTACATAGGCATGATTGATTGAATCACTGACCCTTGATGATTGATTCAACCTTCAGGCCCTTCCCCTAGACATAAAGTTCCCACCTTCTAATCACATGGTCCGTTGTCCTGGAACAATCATCCCCCATCCTCGGGTTCAATCCAATGGTTACCTAGTTAACATGATAAAAGACACTTTTGCCCCTCTTCTCACTTAGGAAATTCCAGGGGTTTTAGGAACCCAGTGCCACAAACAGGGATGAAGTTCAAATGTATATATTTTTAATTATAAATCACATTAATAACTATCCAGTACCTCATCATACCCCATGAAAATGTCTCCTAGGGCAGTTTACTCAGGTTTGCAGATTTCCATTCAATCTTGTCAGGTTCTATCCATAACTACTATCATTCTTTCTCTCCATTTGTACCCAAATTTTCCAGCTTGGAAGGGACATTAGGTTCAGTCATTGTGCTGGTCTAGGTTGCAGATTAACAATGCTAATCTAGCATGTTCTGTCCTCATCCCACTTCTATCCAGGTTACACATGCAGAGAACTAGAGAAGAGCTATCTTTACCACTAAGCAATATAACTGCATTCACCATTAGCTCCAATTTTGTCGGATGGAGTGAAGACACATTCTGCCCCATCAGCTCCTTAGGAATTCTGACATAAAGTTTAAAACATAGTTACAGTTTCGTGTTTAGGAATCATCTTGCTTCCAGCCCTTGTAGTTGTAGCCCTAGTGCTGTGACCACTCCACCAAGTAGGATACAACAAAAAAGCAAAGATTATGTGAGAAAGAAAGAATACCAGCACCCTCCACACCCCCTCTTCCCTAGATCCATCAGAAAAACAAGAAACCTTTCCAATGGGGACATAGCCCCGCTCATATTCACGTTGAGTGTGAGCACATATTGGTGAAGCCATGTAAGCCAGCCCTTCGTGTTTTTATTTCCCTTCTCTTTAAACAGTCAATGTTTTAATTGCCCATTCCAATTCTCCATCAAACTAGTACCCTGAGAAAAATATTTCTCAGCCCGTTGTTGGACACAATGGGCTGTAAGGTGTGCTTCTTGTCTGAAGAAATGATGGTCAGCTGTCCAAATGGGTGTAATATCTTTTGTTCTGGTTCTTTCACAGCACTCTGAGCATTTATATCTACCACCAGGTAAGCAAAGCTCCATTCAGACTCAGTGCCTAGTCCTCTTAGGACCCATTTGTAGCCCCACCCCACCCCACCCCATGGCTACTAGCATTGGTCTCACTTGCTAGCTATGATCAGGGCTCTCCTACCAGGGAACCCACCGCACGGCTATCTGCAGTCTCTGTCTCTCCTGTTGGCACAGTTCTTGTAGGCATTTCATGCCTCAGAGACTGCAAAAGGGCTATGTCTAGATGCAGCCCATCTCTGCAGTGCTGCAGCATCCCCTGCCTCATTGACCCAGGTGGCCATCTCAAGGGAGTACACGGGGGTGTCCGTTTGTCAATTCCAGTTACCTTCCAAACCCAGAAGGGATTTCTTCTAATGGGGATTGACATGTTCTACCTTAACACACGTCTCAAATTTCCACATGCTGTACCCTGCACGTACATCCTTTTAATAGGTCTGGTTTCCATTGCCTCCCTGCCTGACCATATGGGCAGACCATCAGCCACTGCCCATGAGTCAGTAAAAAGCCAAACACAGGGGCTTTTATCACTATTCAATCCTTCCATCACTACTAGGAAAAAAGCATGCAATTTAACCCACCAAGCTGCTTTGTGTTCACTTTCTCCAACTGCAGCAGCTCCTCCCACAGTTCTAGAGTCAGTCCTACAGGAAAAGAGGATCCTGGCTCATATGTCCTTCTTGCATTCCCCAGGCAACATGATCCTGTAGCTTCAATGAATAATGTCATATAGCAAGGTAATAAATGCCCCTATGACCAGTAGTCCAAAGGACCTGTAGTCATCACCAGCGGTGCTGACAGGCTCCTGCCATAGACCCCAGTCTATGTCCCACATAGAGCCATCACATAGAGAATTTGTCCACCCAGAACTCAAGCTTCTATTCCACATGGTGTAGGCTCAGGCAATCTTAGTGGTTCCCCCTTAGCATGCCCAATTAGTATTGCTTGAAGGGCAGATTTATATGTCTTCTGTTTTCTAGTAGGAAGGGGAAACATTCCCCAGTCAAATACAATATCCATCCCCATAATACAAACAGGTAAAAGAGATGCACCCACCTCTCATAAAGTCTATTCAAACATACTGAAAGGGTTTAAGAGCACCTGGGCTGGAGATCCCAAACAGACCAGGTTTGGCCAATCCAAGCACAGAGAGATAAGTGGAGGTAAAACCAGAAAGGAATTTATTTCAGTGGGGCCAACACTAGGAAGACAGTGAACTTACATCTCAAAGACTGTCTCCCACATGCTGAAAATACTTCTAGGTTTGTATAAGGAAACGTGGGACAAAGATTAGTTGGTATGTGCAGCTGGGCAGTAAAGATCAGGTGGATATTGCCTTGGGGTCAATCAAGCAGGGTCTTGCTGACATCAGGGCGGTCGTTAGTACTTGAGGGATAGTTTCAGTTCCCATTGTGGGATGCTTTGCCTGCTGGGTCTTTCACCTGAGTTAAAAGATAAGCTGGTAAGAAGAACTCAATCACTTAGAAAGTACAGACTGACATAAAAAAAATGGAGGTAGTTAAGGTGACTGGGTTTTCTTTCAAATCTCTGCTGTCAAATCATCATTCTATTTCTATGAAAGGCACAAGGGGTGTTGATCATTTCTTCTGTAACTACTTCTTGCTGGCTGGGGACAACATAGGAATTTTGGAATAGAAGATATTGACAGGGTGGGAGAATTTTGTCTTTTTCATTCCTGCTGAAGAAAACAGCAAGGGTAACTCCAAGCTAAGGCTAACACCACAGACTCCCATTGGACAAATACAGAAAGCCAAACAACCACCAAAAAGAAAAAAGGACAAGAAGTCTAACAGTGTTTAGCAGGACATATTTCCACTTGGAAGGTATTGGATTTAGCCAACTGCTTGAAAGGATCCGAGGTAGGGCATCCATAACAGTGATGTGTTTATTTAAATCTTTCATGGCTTCAGACACACTTTTTTAATAACTTGGAATACACACACAACAGTGAACTGAAGTCAAGATATCAAGGGCCATTGGTTTTCGAGGACTTCTTTTCATATTTATGTGATTTCATCATTTAGGAGAGTGACTGCATGCCAGATTTGGTTAAAGGTGGCTGCTGTATGTTTGGCCAGGGCCTCTACCTGTAGTTCTTTGTCGATACAGGTAGTTTCTGGGACAAATACGGCTAAGGGATAGAACCAGCAGGAAGCCATCTTTACCCTGTGTCTAGCTTTAAGATAATCCCAATTATAAGAAATTACTGGCAAGCTGGAGATGACTTGTCCCGGGAGATCTGAGCGTCCCCAGTCCCTCATCTAATCCAATTACAAGAAAAGTCGCATCATCCATTATTTCCACAAGTCCATGGAATGGGGTATGCTCTGGCTTTTAAGGAGCAATTTGGTCATCTCAGTCACATAGAATCGGTCAAGGTGGTAGTTGAGTAACACGATTGTCACGGAGTCCATTCCAATGCCTGGGAGAATTCCTGAGCACTATTTAACTTTTTAATACATAGGAGGCTGCTTCATTCACTTGGACTTGCTTGGCAGTTAGCCACCCAACTCCACATATCCCACACTGGGGTGGGGTGTATTTGTTCTTTTAAATGTTGATGAGCTGCAAATTCCCCATCAGGAGAGCAAAGTATACCCAAAGAAATATTCAGCTCCATCTGGTAGTTCCTCAGGGAGGTCCACATGACCCAGGTGAATAATTTGAGAGAGCTAGTCCAATGGACAACTTCAGACTTACTGTGAACTGAGAGGGAGTAGTAAGAAATCCTAATAAGAAAGTGCCTCCCATTGTCCAGCTGTTCAACTAATCATGTGTTCATGGGGTCCTTTTATTATCCCCACAGAGTAACAAGCACAAAGATTGTCTATACATGAGCTATTGTGACAATTTCTCTGAAGTTAACTTCAAGTGATCTAGCTTAAGCAAATAATACATATTCAAAGACAATCAGAAGTAGAATCTAATATCCAAAAAAGTGTGTTATTAAAACACAATTTTTCTCTCTAAAATCACCTTCATTTCCATCAAAGAGAGCCAAACTAAGATTAATCTGTTTGTAAAACAAGTCAAATTCTAACAAACTTGGCCTAATTATTTTCATAAGCATGACAAGAATAGTGATCGACCATGTAAGCCTTTTTAAATCTGCTTTGCTGGAACTTTTTATAAGAAATTTGAGATTTAACCTTTAATAGCCTCTCAAGGCCAGAAGCCAAGCCAAATACTTGTCATCAGATTTGCAATACTTATAGATGAGTAAATTCCTTGTTTTGAGATCCCCAGTATATCCTGAGGTTCCTGCGCCTGTCAGAAAGTGACATTTCTTTGCTTACCTTGTTTTATGGCTTCTGGGAACCTCTGTAAACAATGTATCAGGCCAACATTTCCAGAGGGCTCTATTGGTCTCATCAAGAGAAACTTCCATAAAGCTGATCATATCTGAGTTTATGTATGTCTTTCTCAAAATATGACCTTTTAATCAAAGCGTTGGTAAATGACCAATGTTTTCAATGGTGTTCTTTTACAAGGAGAACAGATTCTTGTTGAATAAGAATAATTATAATTATTCAAATAATTATAATAGCCATGAGAGAAAGAATACTCACTGAAAGTTTCTGAGTTCTGGTGGGTTCAAGCAGAAAGAAAAGATAAATGTTTCAATTTGTTCACAAAGGAATATTTTCTCATATTTCTGTAAGTCAGATACCTTAAAAGAAAAACTTACTTTAAATCTAGAAGCAGCAATGTTTCAAACAAGAGCCTTAAAACTACAAATTATCTTCCTCAATTCATTCAGTATTAATTTACTAATTGTTGTTCTGTTTGAATGTAGCTCTTGCATTAGTTCTGGAAACTCTTACTTAGTTTAGTTTTATTATCTCAAAGATATCAGAAACCTGTATTTGTCAGAAGTCCTTTTCATGAATCTTCTTGGAGATGAACACATTTTGCAAGAGCATCAAAACAGTAACTATACATGACAAAAGACTAAAATATAGACGTGGTTAAAGACTGATGAGAGTTCATCATAATGTAGTTGACAAGCAAATCCAGTTATTTTTGTGACACACAACATTTCGATAATTAGAATGTCAAATAGTGACCTTATGCCAGGACATATTAAAATTTTTAGGTATTTCATATAATATCTAGGACAGTTATAGCATTTACCCATACAGTATAACCTAAAAAGATTTGCCATCATTTGTATGACAATGCTTCCCATGTGACTTTTACCAAATAAACAAGCCTATGTAGTCAAAATGAATTCATTTAGAATTTAAATTTGTGGGAAATTTTGTTAAAAACTTCAGAAGATTTTAAAGCATATGCCAAAATAGGATTATAGATCATTATAAAACTTAATATTTAATTATCTCTTTAATCAAGGTGGTAACAGGAGACCCAAAGAAGGTTATATAGTTGTTCGTAAAACTTAGCTCCTTTAATATTGGGAAGTTTTAACTTTCTTAATTGAATACAAAACAGAAACTTTGGTTTTGGGGGAAGATAAAACAAACAAACAAACTTTGTTTATACTTTCTTATTAAGAGAAAACCAATAACCTAAAATACTTTGTCATTTTAACAGAAAGGAAGAAAAACAAATTCCAATATTTTATAAGTATACTTCTAAAATTCATTCATTCCAATCTTAGTCACTCCTGACAAAGCATAATCTTTTCCAAATATTCCCTTCTTACAAACTTTCTGCAACTTACTTTCCACATACAGATTTTGTTCTAAACCTTCTCTCTGTAAATAACCAGTCTCATTTTAGGAGTAGATTATTTCCTTCTTCCTCAACAAAACTGTATTCCCATTTCTTATAACTTTCTTATCAAACATACATCTTATTTTGCCTACATAGAGTTGCTTTCCTTATCATTTTCTAGCAGTCTTAATTACACTTAACAGAATTTTAACTCTTAGAAACTTTAGAATTAACTAAGTAGTAACCAATTGTCAACTGTTACACCAGATTCTCTAGATTGACAAATTTATGTATACACTTTATAATTTCTGGAAACATGTGTTTTTTTCATAGTACTAGTTTGTATAAAGTATAAAACATGTTTGCTAACAGACCGAAGTATCCTCAGTTTCTTTGCAATAACACAAAAGAGGATAAACCTATGTATGGTTAGTAAGTAATGTTTTGATATTTAAAAATTTTTTTGAATGTTTATTGTTTTACTTTTGAGGGAGGTAGGGAGATAGTGAGCGGGTGAGGGGCAGAGAGAGAGGGGGACAGAGGATCCAAAGGGGCTCTGTGCTGACAGCAGAGAGCCCGATGCAGGGCTCAAACTCACCAACTGTGAGATCATGACCTGACCTGAGCTGAAGTTGGACATTTAATCCACTGAGCCACCCAGGCACCCCCTTGATATTTTATCTTATTTGAAAAAAATAGATTTCCAATGAATTCAACCCAATTTATCATTTAACGTAGCAAAACTTCAAAGTTTTAGGTTACCAAAAATTTTGGAAGCTATAAAGTTTTTTTATTTATTTAACCTATGTGCTCTCAACAATTACTCATGAAAACTTATGAGACAGATGAAATTAACCATCATTTTAAGTCATCTTTTTGCTGACAGATTGCAACGGATGCAACATGAATCTAACTAATAAATTCAGGCAGAATAAATGTTGGTTATCTATAACATATTGGATGTTGATAACTCCAAAAGACATGTCTATTTTATTTAAACCAACAACCTTGAATTAGCTCTAATATGTTGCACCTGTATCCACTAAAAAAGTCAGTTTGTTCCCCAATGCCAATTTCACCTGGGGCTCCTGTGGGGCAATCTGAAGTGGGTGGTTTAAGTCCAGGGAAGTCCCTGGGCCCCTTCAAGTTGATTTGGGAGGTGCTTCAGTTTGAACCTCATAAGGAGGTGGTCCAACAGTTTGGGGTTCTTTTTGCCCCTCAATTGTGAGGGTAGGAGGAGCAGGAGTTGGTGGTGCTGGAGGCACCGAGGACGGTATGGGAGCAGCTATGTGACCCACAGTAGGGGTGGTACTGGAAAAGGAAAAGGAGGAGACAGAGGCAGATGCACAGGGGTGCCACAGGCAAGGCTGAGGCAGGTTCAAAGCTTGGACATTCCCTAGTCTCCATCTCCTGACTCTCCCTCATGCAAAACTGGCTTTCCTCTGGCTGATTTTCAGCCCTGTGCACCATTCATTCAAAATACTTCCTAATGGACTTTCTTTGGGAGCAGTTATTCCCCATCTTCCCAGACACAGGTTCAGAAAGAACACAGAAGAAACAAAACTATAACTAAATGAAGCCCAGAATGCCTCTGTTAGCATTTTTTCTTCCTCTAAAGTTGGGGGCTTCCCCAACTGAACCAAATGGTTTCCTAGATAAGCTGAGAGAACCAAACCAAAACTGCTTATCTGGGGGCAACAGAATGGGAGGAAGGAATTTAAGAGAGCCATTCAGTGGCCCTCTTTCTTTTGAGCTTAACATATACATAGGCCAGGTGGTATTACAATAAAAAAAAAAAAAAGTCATCTTCTTTGTCATCAGTCTGTAACTAAAAGTAGAACAGTCAGCCAATATTGTCCCTAGGGGGCTTTGGAGGGGATAGGGTTAGCACTCCCCATCTTTGGAGGGGAGGGTTAGCACTCCCACAAACACACACTCTCACAGATTCCAACAGAAACCTCCATGTATATCTCCTGCCTTCCTGTTTACCATATAGCTATTCTTTTTCCAATGGTATCTTACAGATTACAGCTTACAACGGTCCCTACCACAAAACATGCAAACAAGCTGTGCAAGCCTGAACAAATGTGTTATGAAAACCTGAAACAATGGTTCTAGGGACCCAATTGGCAGGAAACCAAAGAAGGATGGGAACTTATGAGGAACCAAATGTCTAGAGCCCACACTTTTCTTCAGTTTGTTTCTCCAAGTGTGTTTAACCAAGTGTGGTTAAGGCAGTTGATGCTGGTCCAGGATGAATGAAAAAGAGTCTCCCCAAAACAAAACAAGTTTCAGGAGCTGCAAGGGACTGTTCTCACTCTCCTTGCCCAGGGTCGATTAGCCACAAGTACCTAGCTCCAACCTTTCATAATCACTAGCTTAGGAAAAGGAGGGGTGAGCCCTGGCACCCTACCAGGGACAGCTGCTCTGTCCCGGGGAGTCCGGAGAGGGTGGGACAAACCAGAAGCACAGCTCCTGGCTGGCTTGCCAAAAATTGTCACTGGGTCCCAAGGGTGCAAGAGCACCTGGCTCTGGGGGTTCCAAACAGACCAGATTTGGCCGCTTGCCACTGACAAAGCCCTAAGGCAGAGAGACATGTTTCTTGGAAACAAGAAAATTTATTTCAGTGACCCCAGCACAGGGGAAACAGCTGTCTCCAAAGCACTGAAAGTACTTCGAGGTTTATACAAGGAAAATGTGGGACAAAGTTGGTGGGTATGAGCCGGTGGGCAGTAAAGATCAAGTCCATCATTGTCTTGGGAACAATCAAGTGGGGTCTTGCTCACATCAGGTCAATCATTATTACCTGAGGGGGTAATTTTGGTTCCCATCATACTTTGCCTGCTGGGTCTCTTGCCTACATTATAAGATAAGCTGGAAAGAAGAACTTAATCAAAAAGTACATGTAGAGACCACTTTGAGCAATGGAATGTAGAGCTGTTACGGAACCAGGCTGGAATGCTGGCGGAAAAACCAAGCGGCACTCAGAGATCTTGGTGGATTGGAGATTTATTTTACACTGGTGGGCTCAGAGGAGACTGTTTCTCCAAAGGTCTGAGCCCGAATGCAAGTGGGGAGGGTAATTTATAGCCGACAGCCTCCATATCTGTGGGGGTTTTCGCGCACACAGCAAACAAAGGAAGAAACCGGAGGAGGGGTCTCTAAGCTAGAGACCAGAGTTTGTTGCAGTCCAATCAGCCCTCTTTGGTGTACTTTATCCACTTCTCCAACAGAGCAAAGCAAAAGGACCCATACTGACCCCGTGGGTGATTACAAACAGGTCCGTCAGGGGACCCACCTCAAAATATCCATAGGCCCCAAGTAACCAATGGGCTACTTATACCCAGGCACTGGTACCCAAAACGGGAAAATTCCATACCTCCCATACCTCGTCACCTTCCCCCTTTACATACAGACCCGACCCACTACCTCACTGCAGACAGTCTCTGCTTTGCTGTCCTGCCCACTGCTCCTGTGCTATGTATTCCATAAACTTCTATCTTCCTTGTTCTGCCTCATGTGAAATATTTCACCACCCATGCTCTGGGCTTCCACCCGATCAGGTCACCCCACATTTGGGGGCCCTATCCAATCAGAAGAGACAGCATAGTACCAACTGAGGTAGTTAAAATGACTGAGTCCTCTTTCAATACCAATTCTCCTACTAGCTCTTACCTTAATTCCAACAAGGCTTATGTTCCCACCTTTAGCCTCTATTAGGACTTCATCAACAGTTTTATAAAATAAGGTAGGGGAAATGTTCCCCAACCAGACATATCCATTCCCATAAAACAGCCAGGTGGAAAAGACACAACTTCTCTTTGTAAAGCCTGCTTAAACATTCCTATTTTCATAATCCTATCAACCCTGTTGCTTTTAAGACCTCTTTGTTTGAAAGAACGCCACAGGCTTGAAATGACATCACTTGAAGCAAGTCACCAAACTGGGGTTTCATACCTAATCTAACTGCAGTTCCAACCTCCCCAAGAAATATGTCCTAAGTGGTCATTCGGGAATTCTGATTTGTGCTAATAAAGTAATCCGCAGCAAGGGCCTTCTCTGTCCCCCAAAGGAAGATGAGGTAATCTGCATAAGACTCCCTGCTCTTCCACTAAGGGAAAGTGACCTTGCTGGAATAATCTTTTTCTTTGGCTATTAACAGCTTGCTCCATCCCCCTTCCTATAAAAAACTTCCATGTTGCACAACTCCTCCAAGCTCCCCTCTACTCCCTCGACTTGTTAGGTGGGTGTGCTACCTGACTCATGAGTCATTTAATAAAGCCACCTGGATCTTCTAATTTACTAATTTACTCTGTTGAATTTTGTTCTTTAACATGTCAATTGTAACCCCAGTCAGGACTTAATACCGGTTTGCAAACTGGCCCACGTACAAGGAAGGTAATGAGAGATGGAAGAAAGAGACAGAACATTCCAGATTGGTGGATGGCACTGACTCACGAGGCTTGTTTAGATGGCTGCAAGATGAGTGGGTCTCTGTACCTGATGCCAGAATCTTACAAGTTTTTATACAGGCATTAACACGGTTGAGTCACAGGTACTGTCCAGATGGTCTCAACGGCACATTGTTCTCTCAAGGCTTTGTCCTAAAAAATCACTCCAGCTGTGGGGACGGTGGGTGAAAAGCATATCTGAAGGACCAGGATGGGGGTGAGGGACATCTGATTGCCCAGTGCCAGCTAATGTGTCAGTCGGTGGTCACGCCATCTCCATGATCTCCTCCCACAGCTTCACCAGTGGCTTTTGGTACCACAGTTTGTGGGGCTTCTATATTAGAACTTCCTAGAAACTCCCCTTTTCTACTCCCTGACCATTTCACCCACTCTTGTGCAAAAGTCTCTGGGTCTCCAGCAAGGATTGAGCCAAGGAACCTGTCCCACTGCTCACTCTTTACTTTGATTAAGCAGTGTAATTGTTTCCCCCAAGGGATTGCTGGTCAGTTTTCTCATTGTGATTTCTGCCAATCACAGTGTCTCCAAATTGCAGTAAATAGAGCAGACCTGTTTGGATCCCTTTAAAGTTTGGGGACCAACCGGGATTCATGTTGCTCCCCCACTAAAGCTTTGGTAGTGTTGTGTTACACCCTTTGTTTTAACACCATCAATGTCCATTTTATTCATCCCATTTCTCTTTTTTTTTAATCTTTACTTATTTTCAAGAGAGTGCAAGTGGGGGAGGGGCAGAAAGAGGGGGACAGAGGATTGGAAATGACTCTGAGCTGACAGCAGACAGCCCAATGTGGGGTTCGAATCCACAAACTGCAAGATCATGACCTGAGCGGAAGTGAGACACTCAATCAATTGAGCCACCCAAGTGCTCCTATTCATCCTATTTCTTTTTATTATTCTTATTCTTTTTTAAAATTTTTTTTAACGTTTATTTATTTTTGAGACAGAGAAAGACAGAACATGAACGGGGGAGGGTCAGAGAGCGAGGGAGACACAGAACCTGAAACAGGCTCCAGGCTCTGAGCTGTCAGCACAGAGCCCGACGCAGGGCTCGAACTTATGGACCATAAGATCATGACCTGAACCGAAGTCAGATGCTTAAACAACTGAGCCACCCAGGCACTCCTTTATTATTCTTATTCTTATTTTTAATGTTTATTTATTTTTGAAAGAGAGAGAGCACAAGTAGAGGAAGGACAGAGAGAGAGACACAGAACCTGAAGCAGGCTCCAGGCACAGAGCCCGATGCAAGCCTGGAACTCATGAACCATGAGATCATGACCTGATCCAAAGTCAGATGCTCAACTGACTGAGCCACCCAGGTGCCCTTTTATCCCATTTCTTATTAACCACCTAAAGATTTTCACTCTGTGGGGACATATTTCATGACTAACCCCTTTCTGTTTTCTCTTTGTTCCATTCCTATCAAAATTTGCCTTTTCACCTATTATCTTAATAACTGTTTAAAAATTTCCATGTTGTTGGGAAGATTTTCTTGACTGTCTGGTCCACCTCTCCCTGTTCTCTTTTTATTTAACCTACTGTTTTTATTAGCATCTGGGAGACCCGAGAAAATAAGACAGCAAATTTGATAAGGCTTCCAGGACTCTGTTTTGGTTTTGCAATACCAAGGGTGCCTGTGTGAAAGGGCCCTCTTTAACCATAGTGATAGGGAAAGATCTGTTATAATATGGCCGGCAGGACTGATAGGGAAATTCCAGTCCCCGACCAAAGACTCCCCTTCCGGGTTCTTCTTCCTACCCCACTTGCCATGCCCACCAAATTACTACTAATATGGAATACAGAAGTAGCAGACTATAAGTTGTTCTCTCTGCTTATGCTTTGGGGGGGTGAGGGGCTCAGACCTCTGGAGAGTGGAGAGTTATCTCCTCTGAGCCAGCTGCAGATGTGAAATAAACCTCCTACCTTCTAAGATCTCTTGAGTGCCGCTTAGTTCTTCCGGCTGGTGATCCAGGCCAGGTTCTCTAACAATAGCATTTACCAGGACCTGAGTAACTGGAAGATTCAGTGGGGGAAGATCATGGTCATTGTAACTCCAGTCCCATGAGATTTGCATACAAAGCATATTAGCTACTTCATCTGGGGTACTCCACCTGACTGGCATTCATACAGGGAGATAGACAGTCCCCTTTGTCAGGGTAAACTGACCTTACGTGGTTTTTATGCAGTCCACCAGGCTGGCTGTTCACTCGGGAGTAACCTCCTGTGTGTCTGGATCATGTACAGTTGTCTGTGATTGTTCCTCAGTGAGTTCTGGGTCCTGCATTAACCTAAATATGCTCCTCCACTCTGCACCATTCAAAACCATGGAAAACAGCCCCCCTGTTACTCTCATGATCCATTTCAGTTAAAACTCCTCAGAAAGCTGATGATACTGATCCACAAGATGAAACAACTCCATCATACCATACCCTCTGCTTTCAATAGTTTTGTGGCTTTGCCCTTCCCCCATGTTCACTACCTTCTTGGTGACCAGAGAGCTCTTAGAGGTATATTCTGCTGTCCCTGAATAATGTTTCCCTTAGGGACAGCTCTGAGGCTAGTGGCTTCAACTCAGACTCACTGAAGTCTGAGCTGGGTCCAGCATCAAGGTCTGAATGAGTGTTCTCTTTTAGTTTAGCTGTTACAGGCAACCATAACCAAGAGATACAGTCTTTTGCCTTTTTCCTATTAGTTTGCATTTCTTTATGCATCACATGAACCAACACCTCAGGCACTGTATCCATTTCTAAATGTCATTGGCAACTTTTACTGCTTTCAGCATAGCTGCTGCTGTGGGTGACCATGTGGCCACCCAGGAATCAAAGGTTCCTTGTCTCCCACATCCTTTCTCTTCCCAAACCACATGTTTCTGTGAGCTAGGGCTGTTCTAGCAAATCCCACTTCACTGACACCAACTAAAAGATCCTGGTCATTGATTCCACTGGCGTGGAGTGGGTGTAGGGGAGGGTTCCCACAGCAACAAGCAATTCTTGGACACGAGTAGTGTGTCGAGAGCTCAATTCAGTGCTGACACCCAGAGATAGCATCAGATTCCACAGGTTAAGGGTTCAGGCCTATAAAACTTCCCTACCCATCCCCCATCTCAGATGCTAGAGCAAACAGCTCACAGAACTCAGAGAAACATTTTATTTACCAGATCACCAGATGTAACTCAGGACAGCCAGATGGAAGAGATGAATAGGGCAAGGAAAGGGGCAAGGCCCCAGAGCTTCCATACCCTCTCTAGGTGTGGCACTCTCCACATATCTCCATATGTCCACCAACCTGGAAGTCCTCCAAGCCCTGTTCTTTTGGGGTTTTGTTTTTGTTTTTGTTTTCACCTCTTGCTTTATTACCAAGTCATGATTGATTAAATTGTTAGCTATTGCCAATTGATTCAACCTTTGGAGGAGAGGGGGGGATATGGAGTGATACTGAAAGTCCCAACCCTCTAATTACAAGGTTGGTTCTCCTGACAACCAGTCCCCATCCTTAAGTGGGGTCCAAAAGTCACCTCATTAATGTAACAAAAGACATTTTTGTCACACTTTTCACTTAAGAAATTCCAAAGGTTTCTGGGGCACCTGGGTGGCCCAGTAGGTTAAGTGTCCAACTCTTGATTTCAGCTCAGGTCATGATCTCATGGTTCATGAGTTTGAGTTTGAGGAATCCTCTTTCTCCCTCTCTCTCTGCCCCACCCTGTTCATGTGTGCACACACACTCTCTCTCTCAAAAAATAATAAATAAACTTAAAAAAATAAATTCCAAAGATTTCAAGAGCTCTGTGCCAGAAATGGGGATACAAACCAAATGTACATTATTATAAATTACAATATCACATCCATCCAGAGCCAGCCCTTCCTATTACAGTTCAGTATTACTATCTCAAGGGAGAGAGGAATATGGCAGATCTACTCATGAGGACAGCCAGCAGGTCTCAGTTACGAGTAGGGAGAATATTTTCATCCCCATTTTTCTTAACCATTGTTTGAGCCAAAAACAGTATAATTTAAGAATCAGTTTATCAGTTTGCACACACACACACACACACACACACACACACATACACAAATGCATGCTGAGATTTTGAATGGGATTTATCCAGTGAACATACAGATCAATTTGAAGGGAATTGATGTCTTAAAATATGGAATCTTCCTATTCATGAACATACCTGCAATTTCTTTTTTAAAACTCATATAAAAAATCTCAAAAATGGTTTATACATTTTTACACTGAGATTCTTAAAGGCTATTGTGAGACATCTTTTGGCATATAATTTATCAATACTTTATAAATAGTACCTTTTTTCTCTAATTGTATATTGCTGACTTATAGAAAGCCAATTTTACTGTATAACCTTGTACCAATGTTTTTGCTAACTTCTTAATAATTCTGATAATCAATCTATAGGTTTACTGAATATTCTACACATGTACTCATATCATTCAAAACTAATGAGAGCTTTATTTCTTCATTTTTAATTCTTATACCATTTTTTTCATTGCCTTACTGTTTTGACTAGATGTGTAGTGCAATTTGGAAGAGAAATAAATATAGTGGGCATTTGTTTCTTATATCAATGAAAAATATTTCAACATTTCATAACCACATTTGCTATAGGCTTTTTGCTAAAAACTTCTATTAGAATAAGAAAGTTTTCATCTATTCCTACTTAGCTAAGAGTACGTCATCATACATGATTGTTGGATTATATCAATGGCTTCCACTGTGTATGATTTTCCTGCTTTATTCTGGTAAGGAAGTAAATCACATTAATTGTTTTCTATTGTTAGGCCCTCATTCCTGGGATACAACCAATATGTGATATATTGTGCTTTTTTTCTTTGAATGTTTATTTATTTATCTTGAGAGAAAGAGAGATTGAGAGAGAGAGGGAGAGAGAGAAGCCCAAGCAGGCTCTGCTCTGTAAGCATGGAGCCCGATGGTGGGACTTGAACCATGAGATCATGACCTGAGTGGAAATCAAGAGTTGGATGCTTAAGTTGGAGCCACCCAAGTGCCCCAAGTGCCCCATTAGTGGGTTCACGTATTAATAACAAGATTGTTGCTTCTCTGTGTATGAATAAAAGTCACCCATTACTTTCCTTCCACCTAATGTTCTTGTTTGGTTTTGGCATTAAGTTTATACTGGCCTCATAAAATGAATTGGAAGGTATTTCCAACTTTTCTTTTCTCTAGAAAATTTTGTATAACACTTCTCTTATTTCTTACTTGTATATTTGGTAGAATTCATCCTTGAAGTCATTTGATTTTGTTGCTTTCTTTGTGGGAAAATATATACATGTATATACATGTGTATAAAAAGTACATGTATAGCATATAAGGAGCGTGGAATCACCACTCCATCCTGACAAGTAAAAAGCTGAAAAGACTAAAAAAATCAACAATTCTTGTATCTACCAACCTTAAGACAAAACAGCCACTTATTTTACCAGCAAAATGTATTTACTCAGGAATAGCAGAGGAATTGCAGTTAGGGACAGGCAAGCTACAGCAAAAGTCATAGAGGAGTTCAGAGAACAAAGGGGAAAGATGGGAGTTGAAGAGGGCTGTTATAAGCAAGAAGTTCATTGGAGTAAACTGGGTGTTGGAAGTGTGGTGGCTTTTCATTGGCTGAGTTGTGACAGTTTCTTATTGACTCCACTGTTGCCAGGCAGGGAGAAAATCATCCTTCCTCCTGCTGGGGTAGTGAAGGTAGGCATCTTCCTGTTGGGTCTGCAAAGGGCTGCAGTGAATGGTAGGGTGTGAGAATTCCCTCTTCTGACCTCCTGAAACCATTTTAGATGATATTTCCTTTATTCAGTTTCATAGATCCCCGAGGGAGGGTAGGACACAGGGCAAATCACTCCAATATGAATGGGGGGGGGGGGATGGGAGGACACAAAAATTCAGACCCTAGTGATCTTTTTTCTAAAATGATTATTTCAATCTTTTTTCTATTTTTCTGTTGGGTGACTGTCTTTTTCTCACTGATTTTAGGAGTTCCTCATGTATTCTTGATTTAACTAATTGGATATGCTCCTACTTTATGGGCTACTTTTTCACTCCCTTGATATATTTTTGATAAAAAGAAGTTCTAAGTTTTAATATAGTCCAATTTATTAGTTTTTTTTCTTTTGTGATTAATGCTTAAAAAAAATCTGCCTACTCCAAAGTCAATATGTTCTCCTATGTTTTCCTTAAAATATATACGGTTTACCTTCACATTTAGATCTTTGATCTACCTTATAATAATTTTTGCATATGGTGTGAAATCGGCCCAAGATAAATATATTTTATCCAAATGGCTATGCAATTGATCCAGCACCATTTATTTTAAAGACTGTGTTTTCCCACTACAATGCAGTGCTACTTTTTTCAAAAATCAGGCAATGTTATATTTATGGACTGTCTCTTCTGTTCCATTTTCAGTTTGTCCTTGCGCTGAGATGTGGGAAGGTTATTTAATTATGGATTGGATTGCTTTAATAAATATAAAACCATGAGGATTTTTTCTTTTTTTTTTCCTTATGTCAATTTAGAATGCATTATCTTTCAAAAGAGTGTGTCCATTTCATCTACACTTTGAAATGTATTGGCATAGAGTTGTTCAAAAACCTTCCCTTATTCTTTATGTCTGCAGAATAGTATTAATGTACACTTTTCATTCCTGATTTTGATTTTTTTGTGCTTTTTCTTTTTTCCATGATCAGTCTTTCTTAGAGTTTATCAATTTAATTAGTCTTTCTGAAGAACTCTCTTTTATTTTCTCAATTATAGATTTTTCTTTCATGTCATTAATCTTTGCTCTTTATTATTATCTACCATCTTTTATTTTTTATTTTTTAGTTCCTTTTTTAATTTGCTGAGGGGGAATGATTATCTTACTGATTTATTAATCTTTGCTATTTTCTAAAATATGCACGGACGCTATAATTGTTTATAGACACTGCATTAGCTCTATGCCATGAGTGCAACGTACAGTAGCTTCAGCATAATGCAATTCTAAATATTTTCTTGTTTCTATTGTGACTTATTTCTAATCCCATGAGTTAGTTAGGAGTATAGTGATTAATTTCTGTATGTATGGGAATTTTTAAAGACTTGTGCTTGTTTGTTTGGTTTGGGGGTTTTGAGGGGGGAGGTTGGTTCTTTTGGTTTGTTTTACTACCTATGGATCTTTAGCTTAAATCAATTGTGACCAGAAAACATATTCTATATGATTTCAAACCTTTTAATTTGATGAGTATGCTTTATGGTTAATTGCTGTTAAGTGCTACTTGTGGGAATAAAAATAATGTGCTTCCTACAGAATCACATTCTATAAGTGCATTTTCTTGTTATGTTCCATATGTGTCAATTAAGTCAAGCATTTTCATATTTTTTCCTCATTTGCCCCAATTTTTATGCATTTCTTAACATGTCTTTTTTTAAACAGTATAAAATTGAGGGTATATGTGTGTGTGTCCAGACAGATAATTATCTCTTAATTAGAGTACTAAATCTATTTACATGCAATATTTTTTGTATTTAGGTTTAAATCTACAATCCTGCTCTGAATTTTCCGTTTTCCCCAGTCATATCTTTTTTCTCTTTTTTCTTGCCTTCTTTCGCTTGCAGATTATTTTCTAATCCCCCATTATAAATTAACTCTATTTATACCTCTTTTACTATGCGTAGTGGTTTCTTCGATATTATAACATGTACTTGAGTTAATTATCTTTTCTGAGACAATGCAGCCACCTTAGAACACTTCCCCCTTAAACTTGTATGCATTTTTAAAATTGATGTTAACTATTTACATATTTTAAGCCCCATGAAACAGTATATCATTGTTTTATACACTCAATATTTATTTAGATTTACTTGCATATTTTAGCCCAATTTCAAGAAATGAATACTTCTTGGCCACCCGAACAAACTAAGATGTATTACCTCTGATGTATCCGTATACCTAGAGTGTATCTCCTCTGGTTCCAACCCCAATCACAGGGGCTTTACCAGGTCCAGCATATTTGGTAACACTGGCTTCCAATTTAACCCTCCACAGACCCAAGAAACTTCCCAAAGATTCAGTCTTGTCAGATATCTGTTTTGGATTGGCAAATGCCCACCGAGCAGAAGCAATTCTGAAAACCAGGCTCTTATCTCTGAATTTCTGTTTCTTGCAGATATTGGTGCTATAATTGTTTATTGCTTTCTTAGCTATCTAATGGCTTTAAGAAAATGTCATATTTTTAATTTTATTGTCAGGCTATAAAGGAAATGTGTTTAAAAATATTTAGTTTACTATTACCAAAACTCAATAATTGACTTCTGTAAGACTTTTTCTTTCCATTAGACTCATTCCCTAAAAATTATTTTGTTTTCCTTTGCACTCCTAAGCATCTGCTTGCATTTAATAGACAAGAAGTCAATGTTGTTGAATAAATCATTTGACAGACTTGAATGGCTCTAAGGAAAATACCACAATACATAAACAGTACTATCTCAAAGGTACATATGTTTAGAGGTGAGCCTTGAGGAAGAAAACATAGTGTTTCTATGGTAGTGTTTTAATAATTCAAGTAATTATCAGCTATACCAATGAGTCACTGAGGGTATTAATAGCAAGAGCTGAAATTTACATTCCTTTTTTTTTAAGTTTACTTATTTATTTTGAGAGAGAGAGAGTGCATACACAAGAGAGACAGAGAGAGAGAGGAGAGAGAGAGAACCATGAAGGCTCCACACTGTCAACATGGAGGCCAATACAGGACTCGAACTCAGAGCTGTGAGATCATGACCTGAGCTGAAACCAATCATGACCTGAGTCAAAATCAAGAGTCTGATACTTAAGCAACTGAGCCACCTAAGTATCCCTAAAATTTGCATTTTGATTGAAGTAGTTCTTGTTATAAGTGTTACATTTTATGGTAATAAGTGTTAAATTTTACGCTGATATTCCAAACTAAGCAGAACCAAATAACTGTCTTCCCTTTTTATGATGGTACCCAGAGTTTGATCCACCCAAGAGCCAGTTTTGTGTGAAGTAGCCTGCAGACTTGTACTAAAGTACAAGGGAAGATGAGTGAAAAGTTTAAATGGGTAAACACATCTATTGCAAAATCGAAAAAAAAATGAGTTAAAAATGACTATTTCAATCAAATAGAAATATTTATTGATTCTACTTGCTGTATATATGGCACATAAGGCATTAATTATTCATTGTCTATAGATGCAGGTGGTTGTGGCTTTGCTTCCCATCATCAAGCCACTTTTAACCTTTTTTCTCACTCATTCCATTAACATAATCACAGTGGCAGCTGCTTTTTCCTTTCTTTTCCCCTTTCAACCTTCCTTCTTTCCTTCTTTCCTTCTTTCCCTCCTTCTTTCCCACCTCCTCCTCCTCTCCTGTCCTTCTCCTTCTTTCCTTTTTCCGTCCTCTTCATCTATTTTTATTGTCCCTTAAATACCTACATATCAGAAAAACACTGGATCCTTATTCCATTCCAGGCTTTGCCACTTGGGCAAGTCTCTGAACATTCGTTGTCACAGTTAACTAATTTTTAAAATAAAGTCATTAGAAAGATAATCATTGATATTTTTTGTAGTTCCAATAGTCTGTAAGCCTACTGACTTGTCCATGTTTCTATACTATGCTATCTCTTTGGACACAATTAATTGGTCTAGTTTTGGGTACATGACCCAAGCTGAAGAAATAATTCCCTTCTTTGAAATGGTTGGACTTAGAAGCAGATGTAGAGCAGTTAATAACTTTTCCTAGGGATCAAACTGTAATAAGTAAAGTTTAGCAAGCACTTGTAGTCAGCTTTGCTGCCCAGGAGAGAAAGTTTGACTGAAGAGAAAGAGAAATTTAAATAATTGACATTTTCATAATATAAAAACAATTCTGTAGTTTTTAACAGTTTATTCTTATTTATCTCATTTTCAGGGATGCTATATGAGGTAGATTTAGAAGATTAAGTCATAGGATATAAAGACAAATTTGTTTTTTAAAAATCTATTGTATGAGCCAGTTTTCTTAAGCCACTTACATATCTTGCTGAAAAATAGAATGGTAGAAAGCACTCAGAGGAAGGATTTCAATAAGGGGATCCAAGCAAGAGTTACTATTTGAAGATCATTTATTATTATGAACTTTACAAATATTACTTACCATTCATAAAATAATCCATGAAGATAAGCATTATTATCTCAGTTTTACACAGGGGGAAATTGAGATTCCAAAAGGTTAAATGACTTGCCAAATTGATGCAAGTAGAAAATCACTGAGCTGGGACTCAGCTTGTTTTGCTATGCCTAGATAGCCCCAACTTTTTCTATTCTGCAGCACAGAATTGCCTTTCAGGATGGTAGTGTATGTCTTCACTTCTGCAATCAGCTTATAATTTTCCTGGAAACAGAGATAAAATAATTCATGTGTAAGTATATATATGAATAAAATTAATATGTTAATAAAATATTTAAATAAAAACAAATCCAGGAAAATTCACTTTTTCAAGGTTTATACAATACTCTGAGGAGTGTGTATGATTTTAGAATCTATAAATTGTACATCTCTGATGGAAACTAAGTTTGAAGTTAAGTGCTGATGCACAGCTGTCAATTCTGTGGGAGTTTGCTTGGTGAGGCTTGGATGTCTTACTTACACAATACCATAAGGTTTCTTGCGACTCTGGGAGATGGGTTTTCATAGCTCCAGTTGATTTTTCAATCCCTGCTCTTTTTGAAAAATATGCTAGGAATTTTCCCATATGCCTTATAGCCTAAGTTATGATTAAATTACTGTTAATAAATAGAGTTACCATTTACTGTGTTAATAGTCTCAACAACCCCAAAATACAGGATACAGCTTGCAAATGGTACAATTAGCTAGCAAGTCCCCAGCTGTCTGGTTAGAAGGTGAAGAGTCCACAACTTCAAAGGACTTCAGTCAATGTTGGACCACACACTTAGGGAGGGCAACAGAAGAAAGTTTTTTAAAAAAGTGTAAAGACATTAAACCAAATTCAGTAATTACTTCTGAAAGTATGATCTCAAAATTGTACATATTACATATTATATAAATATTTATTTCAAATCTTTCCTTAAGATCAGTACAGTGAAAACATATCCACAAAAAAACCTTCATACAAATATTTATAGCAGCTTCATTCATAATTGCTGAACTTGGAAGCAACCAAAATGTCTTTCAGTAGATGAACAAACAATAACTCATACAACGGAATATTATTCAACAATAAAAAGAAACGAGCTGTTAAGAACCATAAATGCATACTCTTCAGTGAAATAAGCCAGTCTGAAGAGGCTACAATTCCAACTACACGACATTCTGGAACAGGCAAAACTATGGGAACAGGAGGAAAAGATCAGGGTTTCAGGGGCAGGAGAGGAAGACAGAACGATTCAATAGATAGAACACTGGGCAGTGAAATATATTTGAATGATTCTGTAATTGTTGATACAGTTCTTTTTCTTTAATGGTTATTTTTTAAAGAGAGAGAGAAAGAGAGACAAAGGTGAACGAGGGAGGAGCAGAGGGGGAGGGAGACACAGAATCCAAAGCAGGCTTCAGGCTCTCAGCTGTCAGCACAGAGCCTGATGTGGGCTCCAACTCATGAACCACCAGATCATGACCTGAGCCAAAGTCGGGTGCTTAACCAACTTAGCCACCCAGGCACCCCTGTGGATACATTTCATTATGCGTTTGTCAAAAATTTATAGAATGAACAACACAAGGGTGAACCCAATGTAAACTAAGGACCTCAACTAACAATAACATACTACTATTGGCTCATCGACTATAACAAATATACCACCTTAATGCCAGATATTAATAATAAAGGAAACTAGAGGGAATGAGGAGCTCTGTATTTTCCACTCATTTTTTTCTACAAAACTAAAACTACAAAAAAATAGTCTATTAATTTTTTAAAATATGCTAGTTGCTTATGTTGTGGAGATTTATGAGTCTATGTCCACAGAGCAAATGGGGGAAATAAAAGACTGTTTGGAAGATACACAAATGGAATCTGCTATTAGAAACCATATTCCCAGAGACTATAAGAATCACACATTAAAAAAATTCTTGAGATTGCAATGAAAATGATGATGATGATTAAGTATTGAAGATAAAGATCTCCATTATGGGCATTCACGTAAGAGTTTGAGTAAAATTTTTCATGTAATATAAGAGGGAGAAATGTGTTATTTCTTTTTTTTTTTTAATTTTTTTTTTCAACGTTTATTTATTTTTGGGACAGAGAGAGACAGAGCATGAACGGGGGAGGGGCAGAGAGAGAGGGAGACACAGAATCGGAAACAGGCTCCAGGCTCTGAGCCATCAGCCCAGAGCCTGACGCGGGGCTCGAACTCACGGACCGCGAGATCGTGACCTGGTTGAAGTCGGACGCTTAACCGACTGCGCCACCCAGGCGCCCCAGAAATGTGTTATTTCTTAATGATTATATTGATTACAAAATATGTGGTTTAAATGTCATAGTATAACTAATCTCATAAATCAAGCAAAACATCTAATTATTAGATCACCTCATATACATTTAACTGAGAAGTACATTTATATTCTTCTCAGGCAAAATAACTTCATTTGTAAAATTCTCATTGGGAATTTGGAGGTTTACTCAGTTTTGAAGACAACACTATATTCAGAAATTTACACTATTTTTTGATTGCGTACCTTACATTAGGCTGTGGGTTAAGAACCATACAAAATCAAAAGACACCATGGTATGGTTTCTGCTCTGAATCTCTAAATATCATCCAATGATAAGGGTTGAATGGAGATAATTCAAGTAATATCTAGTCAGTGGTCAATGTTTATAAGCAGTAAGTGGGAAACATGGAATTTATCATGCTGGTCTCTAAATGAAGGAAAATTGCCCCTGTCTGGAGAATTCAGAAAAGTCTCCATGGAGAAGACAATATTTTTTATGGGCATAAATGGATTCAGAAGATGGAGAGGAAAAAAGTGGGAATATTAAGATGGAAAAAATTTCCACACAGATGGAGGTACAGAAAAGAGTGAATCATGTCTAAGAGTTGACAGTTGACTCAGCTTGGTTAGATCACAAGAATCTGAATACAAAGTGAAGAGGAGAATTTTTATGGAGATGAAAGGTAAGGGTTAGTCACGCGGTACACTGACTAAGCAAAATGTATGTTAGTCCTTCATTCAGTCAGAAATTAATGGGGGATATTGAGAGTTTCTGAGATATTGAGATATCTGAGCAAAAAAATTATATTTTAGAAAGGTGAATGTAATTCATGTGTTTTGTGATAATGGAATTTATCTTACTGTATTATACTTTTCATGTCTATTTGCCTTCTAGACCAGGGACTCCTCAAGGGCAAAGGTCATATCTTACTCATCCTGTTATTTTTAGCACTTAACTCATAACTGGTACACAAAGTAAACTCTATAAATTCTTACTAATGAATAACTAAAGTAATTTTTCTTAGACAATTTAGAAATAATTTTGAGAACCCTAGAAGTATTGGTTTTAAAATACTCAAATCTGAGTTGATCTTTGATCATTGATTTGTAGGACAGCCCGTGTTGATACGAAAAGGGCTATAGAAGGGATGAAAACGTTATGGTTCAAAGAGAGACCACCTCCCTAAGAAATTAACTACTGCTTCTCTTTAAACTCAGCATCCTTCCAATAAACTGTGCCTGGGAGCTGGACACGTGAATCATTCCTTGTACCTGAGAAGTCTTTGTCACCTGTCCCAGACCCTAGCTCCTCTGAGAAAATGGCCTGTCTCACTCCCCCCAGGGTCCCTGCTGAAAGTCAGAGTTCAGCCTTGAAACTCAGGCCAGTGTCTGGTACCCAGTGAGCTACCTGCTGCAGGTGTTCCTTAGGTGGGTCTCCTGTGCATCTAAAAGTTTCTACTTGAAGATTTCATCTCCGTGCTCTCCGCACCCCTACTGTCAGGGGTGCTTGTACTGCTTACTGCCCTCTACACTGCCCTTCCTCTCAGCACCTGCCACTGGATTTCTGTACTCAGTGCCTGTGTCTCTGATATAAGAAGATTGTGTTCTAGGTCTGATCCCAGACTACTATAAATAACCGAGCCATACATAAGCAGCTCCCAAAATATTACAAAAATAACATTAACATAATGTGTATTTTTTAATTTAAAAATACACAGCCAAAATAACACTGCTTCTCTTTTATTTGCTTCATCAAACTGGCATTGCAATATGATTTATCTTTCTAAATTACAAGTCAATTGGGTTAAAAATGTTCAGCAAGGGGCGCCTGGGTGACTCAAGTTGGTCAAGCAACTGACTCTTGATTTCAGCTCAGGGGTAGCGAGATCAAGCCCTCCATCCTGCTCTGCACTGGGTGTGGAGCCTACTTTGGATTCTCTCTCTCTCTCTCTCTCTCTCTCTCTCTCTCTCCCCCACCCCCACTCACACTACCTTTCTCTCTCTCAAAAATAATTTAAAAAAGATGTTCAGCAAGTGTGTGTACTTGATACTACTGACTTTTTAAAAAATAGGATAAAATATATTAACAAAATCAGAGGTATTTCTAATATAACACATTCTGATGTCTGAGAAAAGTTATCCTCAGTATGGCATAAACTCAGGTAAAACTTAATATTGTTTATTTTTAACATTTCCAATGGTTATTAACTAGCAGAATGTCAGTGTGGGAAGAGACTTAAGAGGTCAGCAGTAATTTCCTTTTTGAATGGGACAAGTGCAGTAATCTTCTAACCTTTAAAAAATAAAACTGATTAGCTAAACTAATTCCTTTTCCACACTGAAGTAGAATGCAATGTATTTGAAAACTTTTATTACTTCTATTCCTGTTGCAGCAAACAGAAAGTCTTTCTTGGCATCATTTTCTGGTAGTCTTTTTCCTATCAAAGCTTTATCCTAAAAGGAACATTTAGTATTTCTCAACTAAAAAATAATATTGTAATGAGTTTGCTACAACAAATTGTCTTCTCTGTAGTGAGAACTTCCTCCTGAGCAATGCTGACAGCTTCCTCTATACCACCACTGTCCCTGTCTCCATCTCTCCTGTGGCATTGCCCCAGGAATTGCTTGGCCCCCGTGTCCTCTGTATCATCTGTCTCAACACGTGAGTGAGCATTCTGAAGATTCTGTCTTTGTTTACCCAGAATCTACCACTGTGATGCGCACGCAGCAGTGTCTCAATAAAAACTTTTAAAATATTGTATAAAAGAAAGAAGTAAAGATGAATAAACCATGATTTGTATCAATACACACTGAATGTGTACCTGAAATCGAAAAGTGTTTCAAAATCAGCAATGCCTTTGAAAAATAACCTGACTTTCATAGTATTTCTTTCCTTCTGGTATTTTTGTGAGAGAAGTAATGTAAGCCAAACACTGCCTCTCTTCATGGGTATTGAGTTCCCACTCATTCTTCTTAGGAGAAAAATGTAACATTTTTTTGAAATCTTTTGTTGTCATTCCCTCAGGCAGCATTTTATTCCTATTCCTGTTGTGACTGATCACATTACATTGCCTTTTTCTCCTTTAGCATTATCTAAGACCTAAGTGAAAATTAAATGTGAATCTTTATGCATCATTCCAAGGTTATTCACTGTGCTTTTAGAATTTTGGACTCAAGTTTTCTGCCTTTGACCTTTTGTCTATGCTGGTAGATATATTTGCTGGATACATATTATTTTTATCATTTATTTTTTATCCCGGCTTCACATCATAGGTAATGAACCTTTTCAATGATTTATGTTACTTTTCACTCTGCCAGTGTCATCAAATAGTATCACAATGTAATAACAGATGTCTAAAAAACCTGTGGTAAATAAATGTACTTGCAAGTGTATAGTACAGATAATGAATATACTGCTGAGTTTTGATCATTTAATTCACATAAGGTCCAATGGTTTGAATGTCTGTTAACAATGGATTGTCTTAAGTTGACTGAAGTAACCACTTACAGGGAAGTCATGAGCATTTTATATTTTATTACATTTTTGTTTCATTTGTTCTCAGTGTAGCTTGAACTAATTTATATGAACTGTAGTAAGTTGAACTAATGGTGTAGTTCAACAAATTCATCAGCTAAAATGCCCAAAGCAAAATTTTCTATACATATACAAGACTAAGGATACATACATAGATGCATAGATAAATACATAGGTAGATACATAACTACTGTATATGCATAGATACATATTTTTTCTATATCTATCTATCTATCTATCTATCATCTATCTATATCTATCTATCTCTGGAATACTATACGGTGAAATGAAATGGGAGCTTATTGATATCCAAAGAGTTTTTCATATTGGTCTGTGGTCTAGTAATCCGTGGGACAGGCAAGGCCTTGTGACCTAAGGATTAAGTGCTTTCTAGTGGAATCACCTCTATCTATCTTCTCATGTCCTCAGGCTTGTGATCTGAACCAGACCTCCACCATTATTGACCAACCAAATTTTTGCTGTCATGTTTGTGACATGTTTGACCTGAGGCTTCAGCCTACACTTTCTCTGATAGAAACTGACACCAAGATTCCTTTTTGGCAACTTGAGGCTATAAAATACCATTAAGCCTCTTTAGCCATGCTTAGAAATCATGAATAATTTTCCCAACAATAAGCCTCTCAGTTTGACCACCTTCTGGTGGACCTTCATTCCTCTATTGCTGAATACTCTTTCTCCCTGCACCCACACCATTTCTTCTGCTTCCCTATTTCCATCTCAAAAGGTTCATCACGTCTTCTGAAACCTTACTGCTTCTGAGAAGTAAGCATTCTTCACTCCATATTCTCAACTACATACCAAATGGTTCTCCAGTTCTTTGAATAAATTGGATCCTAGCACAGTTTCAAAGATACTGCTTTGCCTGCATCTTTCTAGAGCAGAAAACAGCAAAATTCCTCTGTAAAGGGCCACATAGTAAATATTTTAGACTTGGTGAGCCATACAGTTTCTGTAGCAATTCTCCACACTGCCATTCTAACAGAAAAACAACCAGAGGCAATACAAAAATGAATGAGCATAGCTGTGTTTCAGTGAGGCCTCATTTACAAAAACAGGCAGCAGACCAGATCTAGGGGGCATAATGTGCCTGCTCTAGTGTAGAGGGTTCTCATTCTGTCCTGCACCCTGCTTCACAAAAGCAAGCGGTTGAGTCACAATTATTTGAACTTTTCAATTCGTCGTTCTCTGCTCCTGTGTCAATCACCCTTCACCCAAGTCTCATCACTATCTTCTACCTATTTCTTGGTTGCTCCTCAACATATTTTGAAGAATCTGGCAATTGATTCACACTATTCCTCCTAACCCAAAGCCTTTCTGGTATCTGAAATTTCACTGGCAACCATTTAATACCCAAATTTCCAAAGACAACACTTTAATATGGCAACATTTAATTCCCTGTCTGTTTCAACTCTGATTATCTTTACTTATAATCCACTTCCTCTACCCTTGTTTATGACCATATCATGAACGTTTTCATCTCACAGAAATGTTCTACTGTGAAGTATTAAACCATGACATTCCACTCTGTCACTACAATATTTTTTTTTCTTTCAGCTCTCTCCCTCTTTTATTGCCAACAAAACTTCCATTCAATCTGGTTGAGCTTTCATTCCCTTGATCCCTCACTTTTATTCCAAATTACTAAATTTCAGTGGTGTCTACTTCCTTTCCTATTCAACTTAAGCCCTACAGTAGTAAGTACCACCATTTATTGAGTACTTACTTAAATGTCAGACATTGTGCTAAGTATTTCACATGCATTATATAATGTCAATCCTCATAACAGCTCTGTGAGGTAGGTACCATTCTCTTCAGATGAAGAAAATGTGATTGTGAAAAATGAGATAATTAAAAGTCACACATCTAAGTATCAGAATGAGATTTGAATACAGGCTTGACACACCCTAAAGCACAGTATTCAAGAGAAGGAATTGACTCATTTAATGTAAATTTATTTGGAGATTACTGTGCACCAGGTCTTGTTTTTGGCCCTGGGAATACAAATATTAATAAGAAATGGATCTTTTCCTCAAGAATGTGAAGTTTAGTTGTAGAACTCTGCATGCAATCAAATAAGTACATTGCAACATATTGCAATAATTAAGAAGCATATAAAGTAATATGGTAGCAAAGGGGAGAAAATGATGAACTTCCTTTCGAGGAATCCTTGCAGATGAAGCAACACTTCAGCTGGATCTTAAAGCACAATTTGAAATGAACCAGGTAAAAAAAAAAAAAAAATTAAGGAATATTCCAGAAAAGGGAAGGAACATGTACAAAGGTATTGAGACACACTTCAGCTTGTGTGATCTTCCATGGCTAGGGAACAAACGTGAAAGGGCTGGGAGTGCTAGAGATGAAACTATTCACAAAGTAGAGGCCGATCTTGAAGAATCTTGAATGACTTCTGTGGAATTTGGAAGATAGGCATCTGGAACACAATTTGGGGAGAGAAAAGATCCCGCAAAGAAGACTGTACAGGTAAAGGATATCAGATAAGCAGAACAACCAGGTCACAGAGGCATTCTCTAAGTCAAGAAGAAGAACATCTTGAGAGGGGTGGAAAGGAAACAAAGGTTTCAAATTCATCAAGAACCAACAGAACTATTGGATCAGTGGCTTAGAAACAACTTCACTGGAGTTTTGGAAGCAGAAATCCCTTAATGATTTAACTGAACAGTTCAGACTATTTTTATATGTCCAACTTGTTTATCAAATATTATAATATGTTTATGTTGACTAGTATCAAAAGCTCTCCGTATATGTATATCAATACAATTAACTCTCCTTTTGGGTTATGTTGTTTTTTTTTTTTTTTTTTTTTTTTTGGATATGCACTATTTTTAGACTGAAGATACTGAAGAACAGATAGCTACATTTTTGATATGCTTTACAATGATTTTTTATATTAAAGTACAATCATCAGCAGCTGTGTTTTTCTCATTGGAACACGTGCCCTCCGATTTATGAAAAAACTTAACAAATGCTTTCCTTATTATTACTTGTATCTGTTCTCATGCTTCCTACTCCTATCATATGATTTCACATGATTATAAATAGTCATTTTCCCAGTAAGGATTAAAAACTCATTTGCTCTTTCTTTACTCTGCCAAACATATTTCACATTTAAGAAAAAAATCCCACCTTCAAAGTCTTGTTAAAATTCAAAGAATTGATTTTAAACTTTTGTTACTTGACTTTTCTAATTAAAATACATTTATGCTCATGGCAAAAAATATGAAATGTTAATTAGTAGTAAATGCTATTTAATTGTTAATAATAGGGAAAAGTAATCATTTAATGCCAGAGCAGCCTAATGTTTTTATTTTTTTAACTTGACTTTCAAAAATTGGTGTAAAAGAACAGAAACATGTAGAAAGTTTCCAGAAATTGTGCACTTCAGACTGAAATTGCTTCATATTCTGAAATGATGGAAACATTGATGATTGTGCCGATTTTAAGTCTCAACAGGTCATAAGGTTTCTTTGCAACTGTGCAATAATGAATTACTAATTAATTATGAGAACTTGCTTCTTCAGCAAGTGCTTGCCTGTCCCCAAGATAGGTCAATGTAAAATAAAACTTTTCACCCTGTTGTACGCTGCAGGTTTCTGCACTGAGGATACTAAAAGGTTGTTGTTTGAAATGACTAGACAGTGATCTTTGTGAAATAAAATGGTTGGCTGATTTCATTCTGTTTCCTTTTGCTTAGGAGGTTACCTGAGGGTGACAGGGAGACCTCTCTTGAGCAGCATTTAGTTTTACAACAATCTCAATGAGTTGAATCTGTAGGCAAGTCACAGCATTTATTGAGCATGAAGAATGAACAGTGCTGTGAAAACAGGGGCAGGATTCCTACCCATATGGTAAAAATTATACTATCACTGGTAGAATATATGCACATGTAATTAACTAAACACATTTCATTGCAGAAGGGTCCCACACCAGTAATATGAGGAATATCATCATCTCTCAACCCTCTAGTGATATCTAATCAACCAATGAATTGTTAACAAATAAGTTTAGTTAACAGATAATATGCTAAACTAGACTTGTACCTGCAGCCTGAGTGTGGAAACCACGAGAAACTGTCTAAATGTTCATCTGCCTTGTTTCCAGTCATTGGGGAATTTCCTGTTTCTGTATCCATTTGGAGTCTCAATCTTGAATCCAAGTTCACACTTTCCACACTCTAATGTCTCTGTGGAGAGCTTTGCTTTTGATACTCACCTCTCCCTTCCTCTTATCCTCTACCTCCATTATTACCACAGACAAGTAAGCTGTAATTGTTTTTAAATGGCCCCAAATCCCCTGCCCCTGTTTCTTTGAGAGGTGGAATTTTGTTCTCTACCGCTTTAGTTTGGGTTGGCGCAATTACTTGTTTTGGCCAATCAAATATGGCATTAGAAACTGGGTGTGAACATTAAGACCAAATCTTATGAGATCTGTAGCTTATACTTTTGTGCACGCAGACACTTCTTCTTGGAACCCAGCCACCATGCTGGGAGAAGCCCAAACCATTTGGAGAGGCAATGTGGAAGAGAGTCATGACACTCTGGCCAACAGCCCCATCTCCACTTCAGTTCTGAGAAAACAGCCAGCACCAACTGCAGCCATTTGAATGAACTGTCTGGGAAATTCTAGTTCAGCAGAGCCTCCAGATGACTACAGAACCAGTTAACATCTGGTCTACCTCTGCAGAAGGACCGTACAGCTGAGCCCAGTTAACACAGAATAATGAAAAGTAATTAAAATTCATTTTAAGCTACTAGGTGTTGGGTAGTGTGCAACATAGCAATACATAACAGAAACACTAACTGAATTATTATCTGAGTATCTTGCTTATTAAAGTTCCTATGGATGCTTGCTCACTAAAGTTTAAAGGTTTTTTTTCTGGTTTGTTTAAGAGATTTATTTGATGAGAAAGTATGGATTTAGCAATCAATGAGATCTGGCTTTAAAAAAAGACTTTATTTCTTAGTGTACCTGCATGACTTTGGGATGGATATTAAATTTTCCTTAACCTCAGCTTTCCCTTCTGCAAAAAAAGAAGATAAATAACACTGACTTTTGTTTGTTTGTTTTTTAACTTTTATTTATTTATTTATTTTTTTTTTTTTTTGAGAGAAAGCAAGGGTCAGAGAGGATCTGAAGCAGGCCAATGAGATCAAGACCTGAACTGAAGTCAGTCGCTTAACTGACTGAGCCACCAAGGTGCCCCAATAACACTGACTTCTTAACAGTTGTTGTAACAATTAAGTAAAACAATGTGTGCAAAAAAAAAAAAAAAAAAAAAAAAAAAGTCTTACCACTGTCCACAGCAAGCACTTACAACTATCAGTTTCCTTCTCATTTGCCACATCCATATTATAGCCACATATTTATTGATTTTTCTTTCTCTTACTCTCCGTTGTACATATCTCTGTCTTGTTACTGCTCAAAAGACTGAAAAAAAGGCAAACAGCAAAAACATACTGGCAGACAGGCTAATGAACAAATGATCCTGCTTGGTGTTGGGAAGTTGCCAGGCCATCCTTCCAAGTTCTCTTTCAAATTGTAGCAACTCTTAGTGCAGGTACATTCCACTAGATCAAACCTGAATTGTCAATGTTTTTATAGTACCACATGGCTCCCAGGGAGAAGAGATAGCGTGGCTACCAAAGACACTTTTCACCTTCCTCAACACCAGTGGCTATCCGTTCCTTATTTTCCTCCATCCTCCATGTCCTGCTCCTGACTTCACTGGTTACTGAAAATACCATTGGTAATTTGGTAATCCAAATTATTGCTCCTGACAGTATCTCCTTTCAAGAATGTGTTGTTCCTCTGCTCATCACAACTCTTCTCACAAAACATTCTGCAACTGGATACATTTTGAAATCCAGTGTAATTATCCATCTGCTTTAGGGAGCTTACCAAATATAGTCTATTTCATCATCTCTTCTTCCTTTGAATTCAGAAAATTTAGATTCCACAAATTGGGTGGGACAATTAATAACGTACTGTCTTGGGATACGTCTTTTGTTTTCATGGTATTACATAACTGTTCTCTGAATATCGTTATTTATTCAGCAAGATTGCAAGCTTCTTGAGAGCAAAGTCTAACACTTAACCAAATGGGTGATATTGAGCAAATTACCCAATCTCTTAAAACTTGGAAAATCGGGTTATAAATCCATTCTGTCCAGGTTTCTTGAATTTAATGAGATAAACATATAAAATTCATAGTTTAGCACATAATTATGTTCAAGATAATCCAGCTAATTTTTATGTGTAGTTTTTGAATGTGCCTAGGCATTAGATTGAAAGACACAATATTGGCTGAGTCCTTGATGTGCTCATAAAGTAAATTAGAAACTACTGTTGTCCAGGGCTGACATGATGCATATGAAAAATAGGTAACTAATATATAGATGGTACATGGAATACCAACATCAACTTTTTGGTTCAGCGATTTTTTTCAGCAATATTCTGATAAAATCAAATATCCCCTGGACTTGTAACCTTCAGCTATTAAAAACTTAATTCTGATTGTTTTAGTCTAGCACAGGAAATAAAATCACATGAATAAGAATGATGTTCTCTTGGATACAGGTCTAAAATAGGGATTCTGGGCAAATGAAGACAACATTAATACACTAAAAACATTAATGAACAGTGGTAAAGAATAGCAAAACAGAACCAATATGAGGTGAGTGAGGAAATGATGGGCTGAATAATTAGTAAAGTCAAAGTTTCCCTACTTTCCAATTTTTATGGCCTCAAGTAGACTTGAGTTTGCAAAGGACCTAACAATCATGTAGTCCAACCACACATATCATGATGGAGAAGACATGTTATTTGTACTGAAAGGGATAATTATTCACAGCAGGAATATTTTACGTGCTAGTGAAAAACAGGTGCCAGCTGCTTACGTAGATATTCAGGTTCCCTTTCTATAGCCTCTGCACATTTGTCCTTGTTCCAAACATGGGGGCATGTTGGAAGAAAAAGCAAACCAGAGGCTAGTGCTTGCTTGTTGAGAACACATGACTATATCACTGTTTTACATGGCTGTGTTTCACAGTTTCTGTAGAACCAGGGCCACTGCTCAAAAGTAAAAGAGTTGACTATGACACGGTTTTGATTTACTTCAGTCAAAAAACAGTGTTTGAACAAGAAGCAGTCCCTGGTCTTCATCTCATCTGAGGTGCCTTTCCATTAACTAATAAGGGGAGACTAAATGTTATATCCCTAGTTACAAGGATTAAATTCTAGGCGCAAAGAGCACAGTGTGGATACCATGATGGATGATGAGGAAAACAATGCCACTGTGCATGACTAATCCAAGCCTCTATGTAAGGATCCCCAGGGATACCTGGTGATCACACAAAGCCAAGTTTATTAAGCTTGCTGAACAAGTGACAGCACATGCTAACAAGGGTATCCATGGTTCTCAAGACGGAAATCTTAGGAAGAGGTACTTATAGGACTTATACTAATGTTGAGGGTGGGAGACATTAGATGGACATAGTGATTTTAGAGCAGAAGTTAGTAAGCATTGGTCAGAATTTATAAATAAGACAAATTAGTGAGACAATCATGGTCCTCTCTTTGAAAAATATGAGTTTAGAGTTAGGATAAACCCATTCACCTGTGGTCTTGTCTTGGAACACATGGATCTAAATAAGGTGACGTTAAAGTAGTTTGGGGTTACGTAATGTATGATGCATGCCATAATGTAGTATAGTTTGTTGTGCAAGTCAAACTATAGTTTTTTTTCATAAACTGTCACGTCTATTTTAACTTCTCAGAATGTATGTAATAAGCCCTTAAAAGAGATGTTCAGCTTCACTACAGTGGTGGATGTCTAACAAGGAAGAATGAGGAAAAAAATATTTTCATGTCTGTAGGGAAAATTCCAAACGTTTGAGTGAAAAGCCAATGCTGTTATTACTATCCTCATTCCATCCAGGTGGCTTACTGAAGAAATACCTGAGGAAAATACAACAGACACTGGAAAACTGAGGGTAATTTCCATTTCTAGAATATATCAGATATATTTTCTCATAAGAAACATTTCCCCGAACATCTGGCATAGTGAATTATTCAGACATAGTTTATCAGCCTGTTTCCTAACAAGGTCAGCAGAATGACTGGCAATGCGGGCACAGTTGTCTTTGAGTCCAAGGAAGGTATTGTGAGCATCTTGGAATGTGACAGAACCAATGGTCTACCATGGGGAGCAAAATAAACAGTTTGGTTGTTGTTTTTTTTTTTTTTTTTTTTTTTCCTGATGCATTGGCAAAGAGAGCTTTAAATATTGGAGAGAGGGGAAAGACAGCAAATAGATGTGGTAAATGCACTACAATACCAGGGATGCCCTTAATTCTCGACCAAATAAATATCTCTGAGGAAGTGGTGCTGTGAAAACATGTTTCCAGTTTTGTTATCCCAATCATATTAAAGAAAAATAGTGCCCCAATCTCTCTATTAAAATAACATTCTTTGGGTAGAAACAAATTTTTTTCCAAGTAATTAAATATACTTGACCATAAGCATTTGAATAAACATAATACTTGATGGTTTCACACACTAATAAAAACAAAGAACAGAGTTTAGAACTGAGCCCAACACAGAGACAACTCAAATTAATTATAATTCCAAATCATAGCATATGCAAAAGTCTGTTATAGGAGTTTATTTTATGAATAACTTACCACTCTTTGGTGAGAATAATTATTTAAATTTTTTTTCCTCCATGACTAAATGAACTTGTGTTCAAAGTGTAATCATGACTCAAGTACTCTTTAGAGTTTACAATTCATCCTTAATATATATATATATATATATATATATTACATACATACATATATATATATATATATATACACACATATATATATGATAATTGGTTCGTATAACTAGAAAGTGTAAGGGTGATAGCTGCTTCGGGCATGGCTGGATCTAGGGACTTAAAGAGATATAACTCTCCTTCCCTTTACAGTGATTCTTTTGCATTTTGGCTTCATGTTCACTCTCTGTTGGGTGAGATATATTGCCACTGCAGCACCCCTTAGTCTAATGTTGTAGCTTTCCATCAAAGAATAGAGAACCCCTTTTCTCTGACATGAGCATATCCAATTTCATGGGAAGTCTCTGAGTGGCCTTGCTTGGGTCAGGTTCTCATCTCTGAACCAATCACGACAGCCAAAGAGATGAGGCATTCTGATAGTCGTGTACATATGCCTGTAGCTGGGAGGGCAGTGGTGGTAATTAACACCACTGCTTCATAGGGAAGGATTGGTTTTCCAAGGAAAGAAATGCTGAGCAAACATAACCTATGTCCGATTCAACCTCCAATGTACAATGTCCTAATGACAAATGACTAGATACCCTTAGCATAAACAATAATCTTTAGTTGAATCATAAGGTTCTTCATAATTTAACTCCAAATGGTCTCTCCAAGTTGCCTACTTAACTCTCTTAGATACACACCTTAAACAAGAAATATCTTTCAGTTTCTTAAGACTCCATGATTCTCCTTATCTCCAGCCCATCTCCCCCACCCCCCCACCCTTGGTGCGCTCCTCTTCTTCTCTTGATTTTAACTTCAGAGGATGTCTCCATGACTTTCTTCTAACACTGTTAGCTGCTGTGCCATTAGCTCTTTCAGTTCCCTTTACCTGCACAAACATAGCTTTTACCATATATGTTTATAGTTACTTGTCTACCTGGTGGTTAGACCATAAACTCTGGGTGAGCCATGCCTAGCACATAGTAAGGGCTCCATTAATATGTATTGAAGGAAGAAATGAGCACTGCTACAATCTTGAGAAGCCAGAGTTCTGATTCCTGCACTAGAGCTCATTAAATCACACCACACAATTTTTCCAAAGCGCAGCAAAGTTTAAAAGAATTAGAAAACACAATTATCAAGATAAATTCACCACCACAGGCAGTGCCAGAGTAGCAAAATTCAGCAATTTCAGCCTGGCTATATAGAACTCAGTTCTGGGCTGTGCAATGGCTCTACTAGACTCTTGATGATCTCCAGTGTCTCTGGCAAATTCCCTAATGAAAAAGAGAATTCTCCAAACATGGAGACAAAAGAAGTGTTGGCTAAAAACAAAAGGTTTTGAGTTAATTGCTGGCATATTTGTAATTCTAAAAAGAAAATTTCTGCCACTCCCTGGTTGATATTTAAGTAAGCATTGGGCTCTGTGCTACCAGCTCAGAGCTTGGAGCCTGCTTCAGATTCTATGTCTCCCTCTCTTGCTGTGCCTCCCCCACTCATGCTCTGTCTCTCAAAAAAATGAATAAATGTAAAAAAAAAAAAAGAAAACAAAGGAAGGAAGGAAGGAAGGAAGGAAGGAAGGAAGGAAGGAAGGAAGGAAGAAATTCTCTCATTCAGTTCATTCTTCCCTTCTGGTTCTCCCAAGTCATTTCCATTTCTCCAACATGTCCCATATATACATCTTTTTTTAGTTATCTTCTTTGAAGTGCCTGTTTTGCTGAACTTCTAGGAATCTTCAAGGGAACAGTTCCTTTTGACCTTTGTTCTCAATCACAGATAAAACAAACATTTGACACCTCCTCACATACATGTAAATCACTACCATCTCTCAGTGTCTCCTCCCTGCTCCCCCATACCTCTGTTTCCTCATTGGTGTGCCACTGACCAAACTGTATCTGTGGTGGACACTTGGTATAGTCTTTCAGTGTCTTCTCTCTCTTAGGACTGCTTGTCACCCATCTGCATATTTTTATTGCTTTTTAAAAAGTCAGCTTTATCGGGATATACTTTACATACAGCAAATTTTACCAATTTTAAGAATATAATTCAAAAGGATTTTGACAGGTGCATCTGGGTGGCTCAGTCGGTTAAGTGTCCAACTATTAGTTTCAGCTCAGGTCATGATTTCCCGAGTTCAAGCCGTGTGTCGGATTCTGTACTGGCAGCACAGAGCTTGCTTGGGATCCTCTGTCTCCCACTTTCTCTGCCCCTCCCCACTAGCTGTGTCTCTGTTTCTCTCAGAACAAATAAATAAACTTAAAAAATAATTTAAAAAATGATTTTGACAAATCTACAAAATTGTGTAACCACCACCATAATAATAATATTGAACATTACCAGTACCCCCAAAGGATTCCCTTATACTCCTTATACTTCAAGCTCTTCCTCCAGTCTCTGGCAACCATTTCTTCTTTTTCTCAATGTAGTTTTGTCTTTTTAAAAATTTCATAGAAAGGGGGGCACCTGGGTGGCTCAGCTGGTTAAGGGTCCGACTTCGGCTCAGATCATGATCTCACAGCTCAAGCTCAAGCCCTTCATCAGGCTCTGTGCTGACAGCTCAGAGCCTGGAGCCTGCTTCAGATTCTGTGTCTCCCTCTCTCTGCCCCTTCCCTGCTCATGCTCTGTCTCTCTGTCTCTCTCTCTCTCTCTCTCTCAAAAATAAACATTAAAAAAATCATATAAAGGAAATTCCATAATATACAGTTTTTGTGTGTGTGTCTAGCTTTTTTCACTTGCCATAATCTTTTTTGAGATTCATTTGTGTTGCTGTGTCAGGATTCCTTCTTTTCACATAGTTTAACTTTGTAGCCCCAATCCTGACTGATGGCTCCAAGGACTGGTCACTGGGCCAAAGTCAACAAGAAAGAGTTTTATTAGAGTCTCTCTGATGCCTAAAGTCAGAAATGTAGAACTCACAGACTGAAGACAGCAGTATACCCTTATCGGAAGAAAGCTAGTCTAAGATGAAAAAACAGATTACAAGACACAGGAAGAATCCTGGCAGCATTAGAGTCTTTGGCTTCAGGTCTTTCCGAAGACCAGCTATAATCTCTTCCCTGCAGCTTGGTTGTTTAACATGTGTTTGGATTTCATAAGTCAGTAAAGCATTTTTCCTTTTTTTCATAAAGTTGGAGGGTTGTTTTTATTTGTTTGTTTGTTTGTTTATCTTTGTCCCCTTTTTTTGTTTGTTTTTTGTCACATAGTATTCAACTGTGGCTGATGGTCACTGGATTGTTACAGCCTCTAGTATATAGACTCCCTAGAGTTAAGGGCTTATGCCTTATTCATGTTAGTGCTTCCATCACTTGGCCACAAGCATCCAGTATGTTTGTTAAAATGTTTAGCTAACCTTAGTCAAGACACATCCTGTCATCATTATTTGTTGACCATATACTAAGTGTGTGACACTGAGTTTAGTGTTTAGGGTAAAGATGCCATGTCTGTCTCTTATCTGTCTCTCCAATCTCATCTCATGGTAACTTCATTCTTCTGTCTTTTCCAGCTACACTGCTTATTTATATCAATGGGTTGTTCAGAGTCTGGACTATTTTCCTCAACCTTCCTGCCTCTTAAGTCAGTTTTTTCAGGGAAGTCTATTCTCCCCTTGAAGTTAAGACTTGGTTAAATGTCCCATATACAGATCCTCAAGGGACCATTCACCGGTGTCTTTAAATAACATTGATAGAACTATAGTTTTACATTTATTATTGTAATTATTTGTTTATTGTTCTATCCAGTAGTTTAAAACCTCGAAGAGTGTACAGCTCCTGTCTGTTTTCATACACCATTATATTAGCAAAGGCTATTAAAGTTCCAGGAACAATAGGGCACAACATATTTTGCTGAATGTATGAATAAGATTAGGAATCACCTTAAAGAGCTTATAATCAAATTAGGCTATACACATTTTTAAAAGGCATTAAGTCCTCTATCTTTATTTGCTAAATCTGGAAAGTATAAATGAGTAATGGAGACACCTAGGTAGGGCTTAATGAAGGAGACAGTACAATAACTGAATCTAGTTTTAAGGGCATCAACAAGAGTATTAATTTACTCTTGTAGTAGCAAATGTTCGCATTATCTCAGTGGTTTAGAACGGCAAACATTTATCTTACGCAAATTACGTTGAGTGCTCAGTTCAGCTCAGCTCCACCTGTTTTTTCATTCTGGAATGCAGGTAAAAGGAGTAACTATATGGATATACTGTTTTAATGGTAGAGGGATAGAGCTAGAGGCACTGAGCCATATGGTGCATGCACCTTCTGCTCAATTCCAGTTGCCAAGGTCACGTGGCCAGGCCAGAGTCAATGAGAGAGGAGCATACTCACCTACCATTAGCAAGGAGAATAGGAAGAGAGATTGCAAAAACAAAAAGACAGATGGGAGAATGCTCCTGTCAACAAATGTTTGGGTAACTTCAATGCATTTTCATTAATTTTCTGTTTTATGATAGTTTTCAATTTATAGAACAGTTGTGAAGGTGGTACATGGAGTTCCTGTATACCCACATCTGGTTTCCCCTATGGTTATCATCTTACATTCATGTGACACAACTTATTAGTTATAACCAATGTTATATGGATTGTTATTAACCAAAGCCCATACTTGATTCAGATTTCCTTAGATTTTATCCATCATTCATTTTCTGTTCTGCGATCTCATCCAGAATGTCATACAGTATTTAGTCATTATGTCTCCTTAGACATCTTCCAATGTTTCTCTGATTCTAATTTATTAAAATTGCTTAATTGGTCTCTCTACAGAATATCTTAAGATATGGACCTAGAGGAAACATCCCTGGACATAACAAATGAATAAAAAGAGTTTTGTTTTTGAAACAAATCCAAACTGTGATCTTATCGTCTCATCCTAGCTCCTGAAAACTTGATTTACAACTGTTGGTTTCTTAGGGCATGTCTACATCTGGAGTCTACTGAAAAACAGAGATGTAATATAGTGTTTTTGTGGACATCTGAATGACACACATTCTAGAAAATCAATGGCTGAGTAACTAAGGGACTGGACTTCATGAGAAATGCTGAGTATGCACAACCTCTTCCATCTCTGTATCAATGACATATGCATGAAATATTGAAGATAAGAAATTAGGAAGTCCTTTGGAAGCACAGTAATAAAATATGCAAAGGATTAGTTTGGTGTAGGGCTTTCACATTTTACATGTCATACTGAAGGGTATAGATGAGGTACCATAGCTGTAAGATTTTTGTCCATGGAAGAGTTTCCAACTGATTGTAGAGAAAGTAAGTGCTAGAGTAAAACATAAGGAGAAAAATGTAAAGTAAATATACAGAGAAACTATGGTAACCCTGTTCTCTAAATGATAATTGGAATGAGTATTTTTTTTAATTGAAGTATAGTTGACACAGTATTACATTAGTTTCAGGTATACAACACAGTGATTCCACAACTGTATATATTACGTTATACTGACCACAAGTGTGGTTACCATCTGTCACCATACAATGCTATTGCAAAACCATTGACTATATTCCCTATGCTGTACCTTTCATCCCCATGACTTATTTATTCCATAATTGAAAGCCTGTACCTCCCAATTCCCAGGATGGATATTCTTTTTTTTTTTTTTTTTTTTTTTTAATTTTTTTTTTCAACGTTTATTTATTTTTTTCGGACAGAGAGAGATAGAGCATGAATGGGGGAGGGGCAGAGAGAGAGGGAGACACAGAATCGGAAACAGGCTCCAGGCTCTGAGCCATCAGCCCAGAGCCTGACGCGGGGCTCGAACTCACGGACCGTGAGATCGTGACCTGGCTGAAGTCGGACGCTTAACCGACTGCGCCACCCAGGCGCCCCTCAGGATGGATATTCTTAAGTGGTTTGAAAATAGGACAGGGGTGCCTGGGTGACCCAGTTGGTTAAGCATCCAACTCTTGATCTCGGCTCAGGTCACGATCTCACAGTTCATAGGATCGAACCCCTTATTGGGCTCTGTGCTGACAGCGTGGAGACTGCTTGAGATTTTCTCTCTCCCTCTCTCTCTGCCCCTCCCCTGCTCACATGTGCTCTGTCTCTCTCTCAAAATAAATAAATAAACATTAAAAGAAAGAAAATAGGATAGATTATTAGGAATGTTTTGGTTTGCAAAATTGTATAATGTTGAAATAACTAACATTTATTGAATAGATTGTTAGGTATGGTTATAAACATTTATTATCACAACAGCCTATAAGACAGATTTTATCATTTCCATTTTCCAAATAAGGGAGAGAGACACAGAAAAATTAAGTAACTTTCACAGTGAATAGGAGAGCTAATTTTCTAAATCTGGTACCAGGGTCCATGCTATAATCTCTACCTTGATTGCTTCTCCTGTGGGACATAGGTAGCACAGGCACGATGGACACAGGTATGAACCCTCCAGGCCTTCAAGGAAAGATGTGTGCCTTCATTTCTGGGAGTGCTGTCTGTAGACAAGTGACAAGTCTATTTCTGGTGTCTACACAGCTTTCTAGCATTGATAACTGATATGTACTTGGCAGCCTCTTGATGATGATCCTCTCCTACTCCCTGCATAGTGTCCTTCTATAGGTTGTTCTCGTCAGGCCCCTATGACTTCCTCCAGGGCCACTTTTCATCCAGATCTCCCAGGGAGGAGATGAAATTCATGCATTTCAAGACTGAGACTTACCATAAAGGGGAGACCTAAGCAAACAGGTGTTGCCCACTATCAACCAGAATTTGCCTCCATAGAGAAACACTTTATGAGTTTAGGCTATCTACATTTAGGTTAGCTTTACTCTTAGATTGGTCTCTTATTCAGTGTCCTACGGACTTGTATTTTTGCCAAGAAGTTGTAGGAAAAGTGGGAAGTGTAAGTAAAAAACTAAAAGAGCTGTTTCACCATAAAGTTTGTAAATTATTGAGATACAAACATAAATTTTTTATATTCATGTGGAGTAAGGCCATACTAAAATTGGGAGAAAGATACTCCTCCGTGCTACATGAAGAAATGCAGCCCAACTTCCGGTCACTGGCTTTGAAGACTATTGTGAGCATCAAATTGGTGCCTCCAGGACTCCAGCATACAGCAGCACCTGTACTCAGTAATGAGAGCCCTTTGCATCCAATTTATCCATGGAAAGGGAGCTGGAGCAGAAAGAGTGGGCATGGAGGAGAATTTGATGGAAGCGATGAGGCAGCTGATCAAATTTATCTGTGGCATTTTGAAGTAGAATATTTATAAGGATGTTATTAAAAGATGCGCTGAAAGCAGGCAAGAGCAAGACAGACTTCATACAGGTGAATAGGAGAAATGAGCAAAAGATAATCTAAAGAATCTTAAAATTGTAGATAATTAGACAAAAGCAAAACAACAACAACAACAACAACAAACCACCTAGAACCTAAGCAGAAATTCAATCACAGTGTACACCTGGCCAAAATAGCTGTATGGAGGGATGAAATGGGATTAAAAAGATAAGACTGAGTTTGATTGCTTGAGCATGGCTGCTGTTGAGATATATCTTTTGCAGAATGGACTTGCCAAAGATAAGATGAAATAACAGATAAAATTTAGTCTATTGGGATATACTGCCAACAGGAAGAAATAGAGGTACTCTTAGAATGCTATCCTGATGACTTATGGTCCTGCCTCTGCTTGGATACTGGAAGCACAAAGGCAACAACTTTGTCCATGAAGATGTACCTGCTGAGAAGTATAGCACAGGGCATTAGAAGACTGGCAAACAACCTCAGTTCTCCAGTAAATGTGCATTCACTGAAAAACAACTATTATGGGATGTACTGTGTTCAAAGGGCAGGGATGTCTGCATGCATCATAGGAAGCTGAATGTTGAGGATTTAAATGTGGACTTTGACTTGAGGTCTCAGGATTCTACCTCCTGATTGTACAAAGCGACAAGTGCATCGAAGACATATATATTCTTAAAGTTCCTCTCCACTGACTGTAAGACTACCCACCTATTCTGATGCCAGCGTGAAGTAAAAGTAGATAACACAATTACCAGGAGAAACTGAATATAATGAAAACCTAATGCTGAACTTGCTGAACTGCAATTCTCCTGAGGAAAATGTATATAAATATCTAATAAATTGTACTATAGGAGGAGAGGCTCTTGAAGCATTCGTGAAAAGATGCTCCAAAGGGAATTAAAGAAGACTCTTCATTGACAACACAAAAAATGATAGAGAGACAAAGGCAAGGAGATCACAATGATGGGATGAAAGGAGTTGTTATTTCAAGCTGTGACACTTGAGAGGGTTTTGCTTTTAGACTACAAGTTTTGAGAGTGCATAAGGTAGAAGGTTACCTAGTGGCCAGTGGATTCCTGGAAGGCAGGAGGTACAGAGATCACAGAACAAGCACCACAAAGTCCAGGAGGGGACAGAGCGTATCACGGGTACTGGGAAGATGGTTTCAGTAACTTTAACAAGAATAGAAGAAAAAAAAGATGTCTGCTTAAGAGCTTCCCTTAGTCATGGCAGCAAGAATGAAGGGGTGGGGGATAAAATAGAGAGAGGGTATTCATCGACTTTGTATGTTATCTTCTCAGTTACTCATAAAATGTGTGGATTTTGTTTGAATGTGCTGGTTTACACCTTTATCCCTGTAGTACCTGACAGATATACCATGTAAAAATACAGCCTACTTTATTATATTATACTCTATGTTATTATATTACACGTGCACCATCAAAACACTAACCAAAGTGAGATTATTTACAAAATTTGCCATCTGCAACCCTCAAATTCATAAAATGAGAGATAGAATTTACAGACACTATTCAAATAGTTTCTTCGAACACTTTGGAAATTTGTGACAAGAAGCTAATATTTTACCATATTAATAAGTAAAATAAACTTTATCCAATATTTAGGTATGGTAACCAACCAAAGGTATTGGCAGGAGGTCACAGGTTGGGTTCCTGAGAAAAAGATCCTCAGAAGCAGATTCGTTTGCAAAATGTTAACAAATGCCCTTGGATCCACATCTGTATGCCTGTGGAAAGAAAAAGATAGGAGAGGATGGAGTAGGGAGAAGAGGATTTACAAGGAAAACTCACCGGCCTCAGCTGACCCCATGGAGAGCTCTGTAGCTACAAAGATCCTTCAGCATTCTCCCAACTTGCGTAAACATAGCTAAGTCTTTCTACCTCGATATGGATTAGTGATTTTATGAGGGCCACTCTGGGAAGAATGTGTCTTTGGGCAAGGTAGCTATGTAGTTGGGATGGTCTCTGAAGGGGCTGATAGTTGAAGGTTGTGACTGAGAGCACTCTCTGCTATTGGGGCATTGAGTCTTTCACTGATGGGGAATTCAGAAAGTACAGTAAATGTCCACCTCCTGGGATGTTTGTGTGTCGAAGACTATACCAGATAATATGGAGAAGATAGAAAAATAAAATATTTAAGATGTGGTCCTCTACTTTAAGTAAAAGAGACCATGGGGCATGCATGTTCAAGAGTAAGTAGAGTATACTTGAAAGAGCCAATTCTGACACTTGGAAGTTGTGTGAACTTAACTACTCTATGGCCTGAACTTTTATCTGGAAATTACAGATAACAGCTGTATTAATTTTATATAGCTGCTCTAGCAAGTTACTACAAACTGGCAATATAAAACAATGCAAACTTATTATCTCACAGTTCTGTAGGTCAAATGTCCAAGTGGGCTTGGCCAGTTTCATTTGCTTGGGGTCCCACAAAGTGGAAATCCAAATGTCAGCAGAACAGTGTCCTTTCTTGAAGTCTCTAAGGGAGTCTCTTCTTCATACAGGATATAGGCAGAATTCAGCTTCTTGCTATTGTAGGACTGGGGTCTTTATTTCTTTACTGTCAGCTAAAGGCCACTCCCAGCTTCTAGACACCATGAATTCCTTAGCATGTGTCCCACCCTTCCTCCATCTTCAAAGCCAATAATAGTGGGTCAAGTCTCCCTCATGGTTGGCATGTTTCCTGTATCTTCTTCTATTACATCTTTGATGGACTTCACTGTCTTTCTTTTCTACTTTTAAGGACTCATGTGATTGGATTGGGCCTACCCAAATAACCCAGGATAATCCCACTATTTTTAAGTTCATCACCTTAATTTGCAAAATTCCATTTGCCATGTAACAAATTCACAGGTTCTGCCTATCAAAACCCATAGTGTTATAGATCAATGATAGAAAACCCAGAAATGAACCCACAACTATATGGTCAACTAATCTTCAACAAAGCAGGAAAGAATATCCAATGGAAAAAAGACAGTCTCTTCAACAAACATTGGGAAAACTGGACAGTAGCATGCAAAATAATGAAACTGGACCACATTCTTACACAATACAGAAAAAAATTCAAAATGGAGGAAAGACCTAAATATGAGTCTGGAAACCACCAAAATCCTAGAGGAGAATACATGTAGCAACCTCTTTGACCTTGGCTGCAGCAAATTCTTACTAGACACATGGCTGAAGGCAAGGGAAATAAAGGCAAACATGAACTATTGGGACTTCATCAAGATAAAAAGTTTCTGCACAGTGAAGGAAACAATCAACAAAATTAAAAGGCAGACTACAGAATGGGAGAAGATATTTGTAAATGACATATCTGACAAAGGGTTAGTATTCAAATTCTATAGACTTTATCAAACTCATCACCCAAAAACTAAATAACCCAGTTAAGAAATGAGCAGAAGACGTGAATAGACACTTTTCCAAAGAGGAGATCCAGATGGCTAACAGACACATGGAAAGATGCTCAACATCACTGATCATCAGGGAAATACAAACCAAAACCACAATGAGATATCACCTCAACCTGTCAGAATGGCTAAAATTAACAAACAAGAAACAACAGATGTTGGCAAGGATGCAAAGAAAAAGGAACCCTCTTGCACTGTTGGTGAGAATGCCAACTGGTGTAGCCACTCTGGAGAATGCATGGAGGGTCCGCAAAAAGCTAAAAATGGAACTACCCTACAATCCAACAATTGCACTAAGTGTTTATCCACAGGATACAAAGATACTGATTCAAAGGGGTCCATGCACCCCGATGTTTATACAGCATTATCAAAATAGCCAAACTATGAAGAGAGCCTAAATGTCCATCAACTGATGAATGGATAGAGAAGATGTGGTGTATATATATATATAATGGAATATTACTCAGCCATCAAAAAGAATGAAATCTTACCATTTGCAATGATATGAATGGAACTAGAATGCATTATGCCAAGCAAAAGAAGTCAATCAGAGAAGGACAAATACCATATGATTTCACTCATGTGTGGAATTTAAGAAACAAAACAGATTGAACATATGGGAAGGTGGGGGAGAAAAAGACACGAGAGGGAAACAAACCACAAGAGCCTCTTAATGACAGAGAACAACCTATGGGTTTGTGGAGGAGGTGAGTGGGAGATGGGTTAGATAGGTGATAGGTACTAAGAAGGGCACTTGTGATGAGCACTGGCTGTTTTATGTAAGTGATGAATCACTGAATTCTCCTGAAGCCAGTTTTGCACTGTATGTTAACTAACTAAAATTTAAGTTTACAAAAAAGAAAAAAAGAAAAAAATTCATAGTGTTGTTTGAGATTGTGTGAAACACCTATACATTTGAAGTAGAGTAAAACCTTCAATAAACAAAAACCTTCAATAAACAAAATTTGCACCAGGAGTTTGGAAAAGAGACTGACTAAAGAGCACTGGAATCATCAGTAAAGACTTCATGGAGAAGAGGGGCTGAGTCTTGCAGGATAGGAAGAATTTAGATAAAGGAAAGGACAGGGTTCCTGGGTGGTCAGTCGTTAAGCATCTGACTTCGGCTAGGTCATTATGATCTCAGGGTTTGTAGGTTGGAGTCCCTCATTGGGTGAGCTTGAGCCACACTTTGGATAAACACGAGCCCTGCTTTGGGTAAAAAAAGAAAAGAAAAGAAAAGAAAAGAAAAGAAAAGAAAAAAGAAAAGAAAAGAAAAGAAAAGAAAAGAAAAGAAAAGAAAAGAAAAGAAAAGAAAAGGAAAGAAAAGACCAGCCTCTCTTACCTGAGCCCAGTTTCTCTCTCTCTCTCTCTCTCTCTCTCTCTCTCTCTCTCTCTCTCTTTCTCTCTCTCTTTCACCCCTCACTCACTTGCACCCTCTCCTTATCTCTCTCTCTCTCTCTCTCTCTCAAAGCAAGATGTTGGATTTGAAGTCAAATAGACCTGAAATATTTACTTTGCTTATAATGAGGTCTGTGTCTTAAGCAATTTAATAAACACATCTCGAGGGACCTTAGTTTCCCTCATGTGCATGCGTGTGTGTGTGTGTGTGTGTGTGTGTGTGTGTGTGTGTGTGTGTTATCTATTGAATGTCTAGGAGAAAAGCAAGGCATTTTAATATCCTCTCTTTGCCCTCTCAGTTCCACTGGTTTTGGCAAACCCACATTATCTTCCAACCACATTTCCTAGCTACTCCAGGAGGCTAAAAAATTTGTCTCTAAACCATTTGTGTCATTCCAAAATTCTGACATGAATAGTTCTGCCGGGTTCATAAGCAAATGAGGAGAAGGTCTACAGCAGTAGTCTCCAAACTGCTTCAACAGATCAGTCAAAAGTTTGGAGAATGTATTTTGAATCTATGAACAATGAATATATATGAAAAATAAATATATGTATATATGAACAATAAATATATATGCATGCATATGAATAATGAATATATGTACATATATACTGAAATATACATTAACATATATAAATAATATTAAGATATATATTACATATATATTAAATATCAATAAGCCTAAATAGTATTTTAATTTTAGATAAAAATAACGACTCACAGAAGTGCTAATATACTCTTTTACACTTCAACTGATTGTCTTGTATATTCCCTAAAGTGCCTATGGAGCAGAGATCCTCTTAAGTTCAGTCCAAAAGGCCAGAGTGTGTACATTGTAGCAAATCTGTCCCTATCACGCATGCCCTCTGTTCTTGGCCTCAGGTATCATCCTCCTTTTCTGACTTGTTCAAAGAACTATTCCAACATGTACATGTTGTTTAGAAAAAGGCTGAAGATTAAGAGGGAAGGTAAGGTGTGCATTTTACTTGCGACCTCATCTAACTGCAATGGCTGGGTCCCAGTCCCCAGGAACCACCAGGTGGCCCAGCCTTCACCACGTGGAGAAGAGTCCTTAGGAAACTTTACCTGTGCCATTTTCCTTTAAAAGACTGTTTTGATAGCTCAAGCTTCTCCTCTGAAGAAAAAACTGTATCTTGCTTCCATTGCTTCTGATTCCTCTTTGTCCTCATGCATTATGCCTGATTTCAATCTTAGGATTAAGACCCCCCTTTTACACCTGCCAGCAACCCTTACCCCTCTTCAGCTTAAATTTAAAAATCACCTCGTGTGTGCCTTCCCTCTCCATCATAAAACTAGTGGATAGGGTTAGATTTTGTAGAACCTTGTTAGAGAAGTTTAGATTCATTGTTTTAAATAAGTCATTGAGGATTTTGTTCTGAGAATTTGCAAGACTTTAGGAAGACACTCTTGTCTGCCAGATTAAAGAAGCATAGAATATGGAGGCTGAGAATGATTGGGAATGGGAAGAAGGGCTCAGAGCTGTACTAGGGGACAATCTGGCTGTGGTGTGTTGGGAAAGATGGGCACTCAGGTGCCCCAGTGGTTTACAATATTTATGGTAGTTATCTGCAATTCACATGGGATGAGCAAACTGCTAGATGCTATTTAATTATTAAGTAATACATTATTGACGAAGTCAGATGTTGGAGGGGATTCCGACACATAGTTGAAAAGAAACTCATGTTCTGGTTTTGGTGCTGCTACCAATTAACTGTGCAGTTTTTGGCAAAACACTTATGCCTCTAGTTTCTCTGCCATTAAAAAAAAAGATATTCAATAAAATAAACTCCAATAATCTTCTTTATCTAGAATTGTATGATTGTAAAAGAATAAATAATGCCTCAATTTGGGGGAAATTCCTTCTTTCTTCTCTTTTCTTTCAAACATCATGTATCATTCTTCAAACACTATTACTTTTTTGTATATTTTATTAATCTGCACATGTGATCCCATCACCAAGTATTTTTAAAAGGAAGTAGCATATAATCTAAAAATCACTATATGATATTTTAATGGTAACTCAATATAAATAAAATCAACATTTAATAATTGACCATTATTTCTTTGTAAAAACACAAAGTGATCAAAATCACATTTTCCACTGGAGTTATAATATTGCAGTATTATGAAAGAACTAAGAGATTTCCAAAACAAGGAAGCCAAGTTAAGTGGCATGTTGATAATTTGACGAAATCCATGCATATGATGTATGGAGAAGGACCCCTCAGTTATCTGCTTTCATGGATGGAGACATTAGTAGAAAATCTAAACACAATCATGTTATGTCTACCTCTGAAGTAAGCTTGCAAAACTATGCATAAACATGACTGTGTCTAAAGCTTTAAGAATGAACAATACTTCAAATTAAATAATGACATTCTAATTCAGGAGACACAGGAAGTGTCTAGTTTCACCACACAACCAGTGTTTTGAAGAGAATGAAAATTTTATCACCTCTACTTCGAAACAAAGAAATCCCTTAAAACCAACTAAGCTTATTTCATGTTTAATTTGTCCGGGCAAATAATATTTTGATTTAAATAACACTCTTGGTGGATTGAAATAAGCTTAGAGTCAGAACACCTGTATTTAAATAGTGTCACCTCCTTTTGCTAGCTATATGGCATTGAGCAAGGGTACAAACTCTGAACCTCAATGTGATCATTTGTGATAAGAAATTAATAATAGAGTTTTATCTACCTTATGTTCTTCACGTGAGTACAGATAAGACACAATAAAATGATTAATGTGGAGTTATTTTATAAAGTATTTACATGAGTATTTGATGAATTACTACAGATAATACAAAACAAACATAACAATATAAATAAGTAAGTGATGTATACTGCATTAACTTCATATTTTATGCAAATGTTGTGAAATAAGCCAAGTTTTTTTAAAAGGACTCTACTTTCGGGATAACATGATCTATTTGAGAAGACATACAAACAAGGGGACTTAACTTTCTCCCACTATCACTGTGGGAGCTGGTATAAATTTAGGGCTTCAAGAAAGCATGGAGGCCACCAAATGAATACCCATTCTTTACAGCTGAGGAAACTGAACTTCAGAGAGTTTTGAAGTACAATTTGAAGAAAAGATTCAGAAGAAAGGTGACATTTGCAAGTGAGATCTGGCATTAATAAAGGAAAATGTTGGGATGCCGGGGTGGCTTAGTCGGTTAAGCATCGACTTCAGGTCACGTCATGATTGTGCAGCTTTTGGGTTCAAGCCCCACACTGGGCTCTGTGCCGTCAGCTCAGAGCCTGGAGCCTGTTTCTGATTCTGTCTCCCTCTCTGTCTCTGCCCCTCCCCTGCTCATGTTCTGTCTCTCTCTCTCAAAAATAAATTTTGAAAAAAAATAATAATAAAGGAAAATTTTGTTAGGGCATCTTGCTTAATTGTAGATACAAGAAGTACATCTCTAAATCATAACAGTTCCTAGGAATAGTGGGTAGAATAATTGACTAAATAACCTACAAATGAGTAACAGTCCATTGTGACTTGAAAGTTTATGATAATCATGATACCCAAACTCCGTATCACTAACTTATGAGGATTTTCATTCAGAAAGTACTGGTAAGACACTAGACAAGACTATGAGGTTTTCAATTAGACTCTCCACTTTGGCATGTGTGCCTTCATAAACTCATGAAATGGGCACTGTACTTTGCACAGTGCCATGTGATACTGTTTTAGCAACCAGAGCACTAAAATTCTGCAAGTAGATCAGTCCTAGGCTGTCAGGCAGAACAAGTCACAGGTGCTCAATCTTGGGGGCCTGGAACACTGTATTTTTTAAAATATTATTTTTTAATGTTTATTTATTTTTGACAGGGAAAGAGACAGAATGCGAGCAGGGGAGGGACAGAGAGAGAGGGACACACAGAATCTGAAGCAGACTCCAGGCTCTGAGCTGTCAGCACAAAGCACGATGTGGGGCTGGAGCTCACAAAGAGTGAGATCATGACCTGAGCTGAAGTCGGACACTTAACCGACTGAGCCACCCAGGCACCCCTAGAACACTGCATTTTTAAAACCAGGGCAGCAATAAAAGTGGTTCCTTAAGTTGTACGGTGTTTCACATACACTATCTCATGTGATAGTGAGGTACAATATGTAGAGTTCTCCATGGTATAGATGAGGAAAAATATGTGACTGAGGTCACATAGCAAGTGAATAACGAAGCTAGACCCACACTTCCTATTCTCTAACCCAAAGTCCAGCCTTTTGTGTTTCACTGTTCCAAACTTGTCAATAAGAATTATAGCTATTATTTACCAAGCACTTAGTTATGTGTCAAGCACCGTGCTGAGTTCTTTAGATGCTCCATTTCATTTAGTCAACCCAAAACCCCAGAGAGAAGGAGGCATTATTACCTGCATTTCATGGGCAGGGAAACTAAAGCTTCCACCACAGGGCTACCAGGTGGTGGAACCAGCGCCTACCCCCATGTCTGTCTGACTTCAGCCTGTCCTACCCCTTCCCCCAGGCAGCTTATGTATCTCTGGCAGCTACCATTCCAGAAGCTTCCCCTTCAAGGAGTTAGTTTGACTTAAAAATATTAAGGCAGAGAAATGAAAGGACCGCACTATTGGCTTTTAGGGGTCTCTTTTAGTATCTATTACTAAAATGTGATATAATTTTATATAATCCATACATGCTGAGTTTAAATTCCCTGCCCAGTGTATATCCCTCTATCAGGTTGTGTCTTTTTTTTTCTCTTCTCCCTTTCTACCTCACAAAACATAGTCAATATGTATGTATCAGTGACATGTATAACTACCCTGGGACTTCCTTGTGTTTCACATGCTCAGGAGAGTCCTGGACAATGACAAATATTCTAAAACCTTCATGCAGTGCAGATTGCCCAGCTGTATTACCTATGATATATATATATATATATATATATATATATATATATATATATATATATATTCTTTTCTTTCCCCATTCTTTTCTTTCCTTCCTTCCACCCTCCATGTAATAATAATAATTCAAAGTGACTATTACGTGTAAACTGGACCTGGGGGAACTCACTGTCTAGCTGGGACAAGAGCCCCATATATGTATTAAACAACTAACATATAAAGAGTAACAATGTGTCACAGACTACAGGGAATGTAGATTCTCTGTAAATTGACAAAGATCATGAAAAACAGTTCCCAAAGAAACACCAGAACTGAACCTTCAACAGTACCAAAATACACAAAGAGGAAAGGAAAGGCAAGATAACATTTTATAAATTTCAAAGAGAAAACAATGGGTACTATTAATTCAGTCTTCTCTCTCAGCAAATCACCCTTTTGCCTGCTAACCAACAAACACAGACCAAGTGCATGCAGTTCTCTGGTTTAATACACAGGCCTGTACCTCTGTTTCTTTGCCTCTGCTGCCCCCTCTGTCTGACATAGCCTCCCAACCTCCCATCCAAACCTCCTGACTTTCCATGAAAGTCAGCTCAAGGGTAAGTCTGTAAATCCTTTGTGAAGCTCTCTCTGGTTCCCCCAGACAGGCTAGGCTTGCCTTCCTGGAGCCTCACTGCACGCTGCATATAACGCCACTGTATCTGACACTTTGATGTGTTAAATGCCTCTTCACACTGTCTCCATGCCACACTGTGTGTTACTTGTTGTCTAAATCCCAGAACACCAACAACGTGGAATGCTTAATAAATAACCAGTATATGTTCCAGGAATGAATAAATTCTATAAAAACATTTGTGAACTTGGTCTATATAATTTCGTACTAGAATGGTGGCTCTGAGAGTTAAAGGCTCCATTTAATTCAGGTTATTCTCAAAAATACTTACTCTGTGGCTTAACTCTGAGTAAAAGAATTACAAAGAAATGGTTTGAGAATGTGAGAACCGTGTCCATGAAATGAACTATATGCAGTATAAATATCTAACCAATGCATAAATATGCACAGAAAGAGATGAATGAGGCATTCAAATAGCAACAGTGTCTGAGCCTTCTAGAAGTGGTTGATGATTGCAGGTTGCCGTGGAACATCATGAATAAAAGATTAAGTGGTATGTGTTTTAGGTAGGTGGATGGGTGGGCAGTGCAGAGAACTGGTAACAAAGAGGGAGAATATTCAGAAGTGCCTAAAAGACATAATTCATTTCCCAGTGAAAATGAAACCCCAAACATGGCTGTTGCTAAAAGTATCATATTTACGTGACCTCTTAAACAAATTTTGTGTAATGTTTTTATAATAAAATGGATCGTTCCCTACATGGAAAAGGGATTTCACACATGTCGACCAACATCTGGAGATTGATTGTATGAAACTAAGAAAGAACATAAAGGTTTTCCAGCTTCACAGAAGGTCACAATCCGGGGGAACCTGTATTTAGAATAAAATTGAGTACATAATAGGGTACCCAGAATTCTCATGTGAGTTGACTTTCCCAGTCACCACTATCGGTGAAGGGTCCCTTGCTACTCTCTTATGGAGTAAGCAAGAGGAGAGAATAGAAGAATCAGAAGTTAGAGTTGGAAGGTTTATAGGAATCATCTTTTGCTACCCTTATTTTCAAATGAGGAAACCTGTTAGAGTCCAGAAAGGTATAGAAACTTAACAGGTAGTCAAAGAACTAAAATATGCCAGAGTTGGAGCTAAAACCCCTGATTTCTGATTCCCAGTCTGGTGTTCTTTCTTCTACACTAGGCTATGTGAAAATCAGGTCAAAAATAAAATACTAAAGCTACTAGGCTTACCATTCAAAAGCGTTTGTACAGGGAAATAGATTTGTTTCTTGTTTCAATGTCAAGTCTTTGTTTTCTTGTTTACAGAAAGACTGACATGGACCACAGTCTCCTAGTGACATCTGGTGACTAAATCAGGGTAATGCAAAATATAGGAATAATAAAAATAAAGCACCTCTCTATTTTTGTTTATTAACATTTTCTGGGGTACTTAAATCCAAAATTTGGAGGATATGTTCTAACGGTTCCCTTCCTCATTAATATGTCTACAAACAAGGCTTTGTTTTATAATTCTCTTATTTGTAATAACAGTGACTTATTGACAATCTCGTGCCATCTGAGTCTAAATTACCTAATCTATTCCACAAAGATTTATGATAACCTACTATGTAACATAAACAGTTCTAGTGACTGTGAATGCAAGGATAGATATGTATCATCCCTTTCTTTAAGGCCAACACTGCCTAGTTGGGGAAATAAAGTCATTACAGGGAATTATAATACAATGCAATAGGGTCTGAAATGAAGATAAATATAAAATATGCTGAAGAAGGAGTGACTGGGAAATCAGGAAGTCTTCAGGTAAAATGAGACCTTATTAACCTAATTGTTAAAAAGGGTTTAAGAGTCCATCTGAATTAGAAAGCAAAAGGTCCCAATCATTCTGTCAAATATAACAAAAAGCATCTAACAGTTAAATGTATTTTTATTAAATGCCATTCCATGAGTATGACTGTCACTCTATATTTCTTCAGTAGTGATCAATTGGTTCCTTGTAGAAAAGAAGAGTATGCTACTATTTTTGGTCAATAACATAGAGATGTTTCTAATATTCTCACTATTTTTATTTCTATATCTGGTGAGTACAGGAGCTGGGGGCCAGAACCCAGAACTCTCTGACTTTGAAGTATTCCAGCCTTACTTATTGAGTGACTACTATGTGTCAGATATTCTCTATGATGCTGGAGACAAAACAATTAAATCCATACCCTCATTGTACTTATATTCTAGAGGAGAGGAGAGTCAATAAATAAATAAGTAAAACATAGTAGTCAGATAGCTATAAATACTATTAGAAAAAATTGATTAGGGATGGGGTATAGATAGTGCTGGTGTGTGGGGTGGGGGGGGCAATTTTAAAGATTGTGGTTGGTGAAAGCCTCTCTGAGAAATTGATATTTTAGCAAAGGCTTAAAGGAAGTAATGGAGAAAGACATGGTATTTGAGGAAGAGAGCTCAGAGAAGGGGGAACAGTAAGAGTAAAAGCTCTATGTTGGGAGCATATGTAGAGTGTGAAGAACACCAAGGAGGACAGTGTAACTAATGAATGAGGCCTAAAAAGAGTAGAAGAAAGTAGGTCTGGAAAAAAAAATGGGGGAAGATCACACAGGGCCTGTTGGTGAAAAACCATTGTAGAGTTGAGGATACAGGGGTAACATGACTCAATCCAATCCAGCTTCCATGTTCAGAACAGACCAGAGGAGGGAGACACATGCTAAATCAGAGACCAAAAGTATTGTATTTACTAGGGAACAGATGATGACCACCTAGAGAAGAGTTAGCAGTGGGATAGGAAAAACCAGATTATTTATACATTTTGAAGGTATAATTAATGGAATTGATTGATGGAGCAAATATGTATGAGAAAAAGAGAGAAGTCCATTGATAGGTGACTCCAAGTTGCTTAAGCAATTGGAAGGAGAAGTTGACATTAATCGTGCAGGAAGATCAATATCAAGGAGCTGTATATCAGGAGTCCGACTCAGGATATATTACATTTAAGATTTCTCTTAATTACAGAAGTGAGGACAATCAGTAGCAGTTGAATAGAATTACGAATTCAGAGTAAGAACATTTGAGTGTCTTCAAAATACAGACAATACTTAAAGCCATAAGACTGAATGATACGGCTGTGAGAGTTAGTGTTGATAGAGAAGAGAAGGGAAGTAAGGACTGAACCTCAGTGAACTCCAGTAGAGAGATGAGAAGAATCAGTAAAGGGAGTGACAAGAAGCCAAATGAAGAAAATATTTCCCGGAGAGATTCATCCATGGCATCACTGCTGCTGAAAAGTTAATTAGAGTGAAGACTGAGAGTTTAACGTTGCACTGGGGCAACTATGAAAGTCACGGGTAATCTTGAGATGAGCTGCTTTTGAAGTCCATTCCAGTGAGAACAGGAAGAAAGAAAAGAAACCCAAGAGTGAATACAAGAAATCTCTTTCAAGGAATTTTGATGTATATGGAAGCAGAGAAATCAGGTTATAGCTGGAGACTATTTTAAAGAAGGGTGTTATTTTTAAAAAGGTATTACAGTAAGCTTGCACATTTATGGGACTAATCTGACTGAGATGAAAAAATATTGCTTAAGGAAGAGAGTCTAATTGCTGAAGAGAAAGTGAAGGGGATCCAGTGCATAAATGTTACCAGAATCGTGGGCAGTTCCCCTGCAGTAGTGCAGAGGAAGAAAGAACATACACAAACAGGACAGGTTAGTCCATGTGGTGGGGACAGAACAGAATTATCCACTGATTCCTCTAGGGCACAACCAAGGACCTGGGGAGCTGAGGTAGAATGGAAGTTCTCTGAGAAAGTGGTCAGGGTTTTGGAATTTTAATCCATGGACATTTACCGAGGTTTATAACAGGAGTGTTGTAAAGACTGACCTTAATACACACATGATAAAATCTTGAGGAGTAATAACTAATAAAAACTGATGACATGAGCATCATGCTGTGGAGATTTTTCAGGACAGAGAAAAAAATCACCTGGAAGTGCCAACTAGGAGAAAGGACCTCTACATCCAGGTCCAGTGACAGAAGAGGTATGGGTGACAAACCAGGGAACACTTGAGAGTATATATTTCCTAAATTTGTTACTTCTATTTATTACCAGATATTTATTCTTTTAACAGATATTTATTAGAATGCCAACTCTGTTCAGGTCAATAAATGAGGACTTCTTAAATCCAGACCCCAGCTCATTTGATCCTTCCATTTTTATAGGTTTCTTTCATATCTATTGGCATCCAGCATGGTTTAGAAAAGATGGGCATTTATATCCCTGAGTTCTAACTAATTTCCAACTCAGAAAATTATATTGTGCTTTCCTACATGTCTTCCTGCTATTTCAATTGAAAAAGCTATTCACCTCCTCTCTATGGCATTCAGCAGAAAGAACGGTGCCTGCATGTTTCCAGAGTGGGGGACTCTAATCAAGTGGTGTTTTATATTGTCTCCTAATGGTGACACAGTGCCTTCGAAGTGCTTTCAGAGTCTGCAGAAGAAAAGTACCCAACAAACATAAGAGCTGCTAGGAACTTAATCATGTGCCCTGAGCAGCAGATCACTCAAATACAATTGGCTAGAGATTTCATTGTAATCTTTTTCACTGGTCACATGTCGCATACCTGGACCTCATGTGTTCTCACCCCCAGGCTTACAAATTGTGTTTTCTTGAATTTGTTCTCTTTTTCAATTCGCACGATCCTAATGATTCTTCTTTGACAAGAGTTTTTCACTCTGATAGTTCAATTCCTCCACATGCTTATAATGAGCAAGATCTTGGGTCCTACGGGGAAAGGGAATGAAAAGATGAATGAATTCTGGTCCCTACAGGCCACAAGCCTGCTGCAAAGAAGGAAGTTTGGTGCACACTGCCTCCCTAATCCTTTGGTGAGGAGAGAACAGAATATTGTCTCAAGCCTCCTCACATTAGCAATCCCCTGGGGTGGTGCCTGAAAATAGGAGTTATTAAGAGGCACCGCAGATGTTTCTTGTGCACACTAAACCATCCTAATAACATGCTTAAATTTCTGATCTGGATCTTCCCTTTAGTTAAGTGCCAAGGGATCTTACCTCCCCCCATATCCTCCTGCTTTAATGTCTTCAGGTCACGTTACTGTTTCTCAGAAGCTCTATTTCTCCTTTTGTTTACTATAAAGTAAAATGTGTAGTTTTTTCAGAAGACAGAGTGTTCTAAAATCGCACTCTGTGTTTTGGGGAACAGTCTCCTTCAGGGAAAAAACAGCTTGTGAAGTTAGAGACCTCTTTCCAAATCACAGCGATCCTTGAGAAGTCTGGGTGATAACTGGCAGGGTATAATAACATGAGTTCGAAGCAACGGTGGAATAAACTTCAATCCCCATCTGTAAACGGGGACAACTACAGGCTACCTCAGAAATATGAAGGGGGGCACCTGGGTGGCTCAGTCGGTTATGCCGCCAACTTCGGCTCAGGTCATGATCTCGCAGTCTGTGAGTTCGAGCCCCGCATCTGGCTCTGTGCTGACAGCTCAGACCCTGGAGCCTGTTTCAGATTCTGTGTCTCCCTCTCTCTGACCCTCCCCCGTTCATGCTCTGTCTCTCTCTGTCTCAAAAACAAATAAACGTTAAAAAAAAAGTTTAAAAAAGAAATATGAAGGTAATTAAGACAATGTAAATCTTTATTCCAGTCCCTGGCACTTAGTAAGCCTTAAAAAAATAATATCTATCATTGCTACATTATTCTACTTCTTCTACTTCTCTATGCTCCAGACAAATGGACTGCTAATGACGCAGGGGTTTTTGTTCATTCTCATCTTGACAAGTATAAATGGGCTCTTTCCCCACACTCTATCAAAATCAACTGCTCTTTGTAAACTGAGCTCTGATGCCCTCCCTTGGAGGCCTTCCCAGACCATCCCTTGGCCAAGGGTGATCACTGTTCCCTATTCTTTATACACAGCTGTTTCTTTCCTGCTTGACAATTATCACGTATTTGTATGCACTGAAGTTACTGTTATAAAACCACTGTTTGCCTTCTTTTCCTTCAAACCATTTACATAACATGCAATTGTTTTATCTGTGTATATTCTTTTTTTTTTCCTTTGTGAATATTCCTCATGCTCCACCCCACCAGTGTCTTCCAGACTATGTGCCCCATAAAAGTAGGGATCATCGTCTCTTGTCTCCACCACCGTATGACATGCAAGGTGACTGAGTGCTAGTTACATAATTATATCACTCAATAAGTATTTGATGAATACATTTTGGATTTTAAGGTAGGAACCATGTCTTACATTTTGTGTCCTCTACAAAACTACCACAGAGCAAAGCATGTGACAGACAAGGTTACTTCTCTTGATGACGCATACTCTGGAATGGGAGAAAAAAAAAACACCAATGAAAAAAAATCTGCAGTTAATATGATAATTGTTTTATAGAAGCACTGCATTCGTTTCCAGGGCTGCTACAACAAAATGCCACAACTGAGGGGCTTAAACAAGAGAAATTGTTCTGCCTCACATCTCTGGAGCTGTCTCAAGCCTCCTCACATTAGCAACTGTCCAAGATCAAGAAGACCGAGATCAAGGTGTTGGCAAGGTCAGTTCCTTCCAAGGGCAGCGGGAGAAGGATCTATTTCATGCCCCTAGTCTAACTTCCAGTGTTTCCTGGTAATTACTGGCGTTCCTTGGCATGTAGAAGCATCACGCTAATCTCTGTCTTGTTCTCACAAGGCATTCTCCCCCTCTGAATGTCTATGTCCAAATTTTCCTTTTTCATAAGAACAACGGTCATATTGCATATTGAATTAAAGCCCACTCTAAGGTCTGCATTTTAACCTAATTTCCTCTGGAAAGGTCCTATCTCCAAACAAGATTGCATTCTGAGGTATTGGGGGTTAGGACTCCAATATATAAGTCTTGAAGGAAATATTCAACTTATAACAGGCACATATAATTTGGCTGGAGCACGGAAGGTCCCCATTTCTATACTTAGTTCACAAAAAGATTCAAGGTGGCTTACAAAAGATTAACAGAGTTTAACAGAATGAAAAATAGCAAGGATGTAGGGAATATGTGTTAAATTAGCATGCTTCCCTAACATGTAATGGGACATAAAATGGTTAACCTAACTATTTCAATTCAACCTAATTCAATTCAACCTAACCTAAACTGTTTCAATCAAGGGAAGATAATAAATGCTGTAATATATGAAGTGCCAGGTCATACACATTTCTGTCCAATGAGAGGAATTTTTTCATTTGAGATCTCCACGAATATACTCCTCCTGTGAAGAGAACTACATTTTTAATGGTGCAGGAAGATCAGCGATCAACACACACTGGGAGAAACAGAGACTGAGAAAAAAATAAAGGTGCACTGCACATATACCCCTAGGTATGTACATGAATTCTCAAAATTGTGGGTGTACATATATAAAGTTCATTTCAGTACAAAGAAATATCTGAATTCAGAAGGATGTGGCTCAAGAACAGAATGTGAAGACATATAGAAAAGAATTTGCAGAATTTAGGTCAAGCAACAAATAATTAAACCAAACTAGAATAAATTATTCTTATAGCCATTATTAGTTGAGGGATTACTAAATTGGAATGAAATATTTATACCTGTCCAGGGCCCAAGGTGAGTGACTCCAGGGTGCACAATCCACATTGGGTAGCATCTGTGCTCCAAGGGGGTCTGATAGAAGCCCATCATTTGTCATTAGTAATATATAGCCTATACTGAAATTTAAATTAATGGTATAAAAAAATACTTAGTTTTTATTCCTTAATTTAGAAGAAAAGAATCATTTAGTATTTCTAAAAGTTGTTGTGTTGTGGGGTTGCCAAGGTGGCTTAGTCAGTTAAGCCTCCAACTTTTTATTTCAGCTCAGGTCATGATCTCATAGTTCGTGAGATCAAGCCCCGCTTCAGGCTTAGTGCTAACAGAACGGAGCCTGCTTGGGATTCTCTCTCCCCCACCCTTCTCCTGCTTGCACACTCTTTTTCTCTCTCTTTCAAAATAGATAAATAAACTTAAAAAAGTCTTAATGTTGTGAAGTCCTGCATTACAGAACTTCTCCATATTTTTGGGCTGTGATAACTTTACCTTAGTCTTGCTGTATAAACCCAAATGAATGTATAAACTGCATGTATAGACCCAAAGTAAGTTACAATAATAATGATAATAACAATCATTGATAATAATAAGGGTGTCCTACCTATTGAAATAGCACCATACCTATTGAACTAGCACAGACATCTCTCCCACTTGCTTACTAATCCAAATTACTTTCCTGTGTGCAGAGTTTTAATTGAATAAGAGCATTTATCTGGGATGACAAAGTCCAGTAAAGGGTCTTTCTGTCAGTTACTTACTCCATCTTTATGTAAAGTCAATAGTGAAAATGGGGAGGGGAAATGAATGTTTGTGACCTCAATTCTCCAAAAATAAAACAGAAACTTAAAAATGAGAAAACCACTTTGCCTGTTAAGAATCTTAGATTCATATCCTAGTAAAGTTATGTTCTCAATCCTCCCTCCTTTCCATTTTACCCTATTACATAACACCACATTGCCCTGGCTGAAGGGCATAATTCAGTTGTGTTACTTATCCATGATAGTAAATATTCTGGTCTTGCAATGCCCAGGCTGTGGGTACAGCTTTTTAGTGGAAGTAAGACATCCAGCTCCCTAGACTTGACAAAAGATAATAATAAAGAGAGATTTCACTTGTATTGAATAACTTGTCTTAACCATAAAAATTGCAACATCTGTCTAAAATACTCTTTACTTTTGCTTAAACACAAAGTACACTAATGAATGCACATAAACCATAGATAATTTTATTTATATTTTATTCTGTAACCAAACTAAATTTTATCACATATATCTACCCTCATAGTTTGTTGCCCAGCTAACATTTCATTTATTTCCAACTGTCCATGTAAACATTTGTCACATTCTTACACATAGAGTGCATAAGAACTAACTTAGTTATTATTACCTTGTTACATCTTATAAATGTGTAAGGCCACAGTTCTTGATTCCTGGCTTAGAGTTCTTTCCACGGAACAGCAAAATCCATTTGAATAACATATGGGTAATATATGCTAATGAGAATAAAATAAATTCCAAATATCCAAATAGAAATGCAGATGGAACCGGGCAGCTTCCCAAGAAACAGGAAGAGTACGTAAGAAAGATAGGAGTGTGCATTGTGAGCAAGAAGCTAAACTACAAAAGGGTAACTTGGCAGGGCAGGGCAGGAATGTCATTTCTTCTGGAATCTGTAACTATGTTGCAAGTCTTACTTTGCCCTTGTCCAGAGGGTATAGGCTTATGTTCAGAGAAACTCCCTTTCTACTTTCCACTTCCTATCAACTTTCTTGTTACTGGGCTCCCAAAGAGGGTCCTCTCCCACTGGCCTGCCTCCTTGGGAATACTCTGTTCCTCTGTTTAGGTCTGAGATCTGGAAACATTCCTTGTTCTATCAGTTCAGCTAGGACAAAGCTACAGTTTTTTTTTTTGTTTGTTTGTTTTTTAATCTAATTTGTACTAAAAAACATTTTTAAAGGAGAAAATTTTTAAAAACTGGAAAAAGACATGTAGAAAGAAATTCTAATCCAAATGTGTTTTGGCTGGTTGACAGAATTCTTCAGTCTTTTTGGAAAATAACACCTTGAAATCCTCACTCTCAGGTCTCTGGTGCCCTTCTCCCATAATCCTCTGCTCTTCTTTGACTTACCTGCTGTGAAGGGGAGGACTTGGAACAGAATGTATTAAATTCCTCACCAGAAAGGGCAAGAAACAATGAAATGAATTGTCTAGAGTACATTAGTGTACATCATCATATGATCATGTCAGAGTCCAAGGCAGAGAAGCCAGTCCTGAGGAATGGCATATTTTCTGGCCAGTTCTGAAGGGTAAAGAGGTATTTCTTCCACAAAGCTATTCTAGCAAGTAACCTTGTGCCACACAAAGAACTAATTTGCATATATTAGCCAGTAGCTCAAAAAACATCTTGTTTAAGCTCAGCTCTTGGCAGAAGAAAAGGTGAATGCTCCTTAGGAGGTTCTCTTTTTTTTTTTTTTTTTTTAAGCTTATTTATTTATTTTGAGAGAGAGAGAGAGAGAGAGAGAGAGAGAGAGAGAGCATGAGCAGGAGAGGGGCAGAGAGAAAGGGAGAGAGAGAGTATCCCAAGCAGGTATCTCAATGTCAGTGCCAGGAGCCCTATGCAGGGCTGGAACTCACAAACCGCGAGATCATAACCAGAGCCAAAATCAGACATTAGCTGAGTGAGCCACCCAGGCACCCCTAAAATAGACATCTCTGAGGAAAAATAACAAAGTATTCTAGTTTAAGAGGGCATTGAGTACCCCAATATACAAAGTGTGAGGTAGCTCACAGTCTTTTCAGAGCCCTCAAATAGTTGGTTAACAAACTCCTACTCCAACAACAACAAAAGTCATTATAAACCTAAATAAATGACTTGCATTAGAGACTGTCTTTGGCAAGAGACCCTTTCTATACCCACTATATTTGGATGAATCCAAAATCCATCCAAACTGGATTTGGATGAATCCCCAAATCCCAAACACTGATGAGCAGTGTTAAGTTAAGCAAGAGGCCAGTAGACTGATGTGGTTCTAATGCCACGGCAGCTTTTGTAAGCAAACCCAAATCTAAGCCTCAAGGTTAAGAAATAAAAATAACTAAGGACAGGGGCTCCTGGGTTGGCTCAGTTGGTTAAGCGTTCCACTCTTGGTTTTGGCTCAGGTCATAACCTGACAGTCGTGAGATTGAGTCCTACATCAGGCTCTGCATTGAGCCTGCTTGGGATTCTTTCTCTCTCTCCCTCTGCCCCTCTCCTCTGCTTGTTCTCTCTCTCTCTCTCTCTCTCTCTCAAAAAAAAAAAAAAAATTCTTAAATGCTGATGACAACCAGCCACAATTAGCCAGTGGGCTTTAAGCTACAGTCAATCTGCAATTTCCTTACTTTCCTTGCACCTTTTCTCTGTAAAACCTCTCACCATGCTCCTGTCAGTGGAACTTTCTTAACTACGTCCACTTTGGAGAAGCCTGACTCAAATAGACTTTTCTTACATAAACTCTTAAAATTTTATTATGCTTCAGTTTATCTTTTAATAGTTCGGTATCAGAAGAGGGAACCAAAGGAGAGCTTCCCCCACCCCAGTGGTCCCCAGGAACAATGAGCAACCAGACAAAGGTATCTGCGGTATGAGCACTGCCCCTGGAGGTGATGTGGGCAGAGAATGGAGATCCAGAGCTGAAGGAGAGATGAGACTCAAGAGCTTAATTATTCAGGATTCTAAGTAAAAGAAACCAACTCTAGTTAGTTAAGCAAAAAGGAGATTGGGTAAGGGAGCAGGGCTTTTTTATAGAGACATAAGAATATTTCATGGAACCCAAGAGCAGAAACGACACTGGGTCTCTAGAAACACTGGAACCAAGATCTTGAATTGAAGGTCAGGAATTAGAGGAGTCCTCCATTTTGGGTACTATCTCTGCTCCTCTCTGGACACTCGTTTCCTTCTCGGTGCTAGTTAATCCTGCTTTCTCTGTTATTGGATCCGTGTGGTGGTAGGCTGAAGCTGACTGGCCACATATGTAACACTTCCAGCCACTTCAAACTCCAATTAAACAGCTCCACAATAAAGACTTTCCGCTAAGCTCAATCAAGTGCCTGGTCGTCCTTCAAGTAACTGTGCCCAGGGGCATGAGGTTTTCAAGGTAGATGTCCACTACAAGAATAGATTTGTGTCAGGTTTTGGAAAAATGTGTATATCTCGAGGAAGAATTTAAACTTTATTTTGTAGGGGGTAAAAAAACAAGTAAAGGCAAAGATTTTCAAACCAAAGATTGAAATGATCGTACTTATTTTTTAGGAGAACTGGTAGAAGTTGGGTATGAGTACAAGAGGTAACGGGAACCAGGTCTAGTTTGCTTACTATTGTGTCTGGTGTGCCAGGAATAGTTCCTAACGCATAGAACAAACTAAATAAATATTGCGTAAGTAAATAGATGAAGAATGACTTAAGATTTCATCCTGAACAGCAATGGAGAATGGTGTCGTTGATTCACACAGGGCAGACAGGGAAGTCTAGCATGAGGTGGGTGTGGTGTTGGGAGGTGACATGATGGTCAATTTTATGTCAACATGACTGGGATAGGGGATAGCTGGTCAACATTGCATCTGAGTGTGTCTGTGCTGTGAGGGTGTCTCTGGAAGAGATCAGCATTTGATTCAGTAGCCTGAGTAAAAAGATCTTCCCTCACTAATGTAATTAGGGCCCGAACAAAACAAAAAGATGTTAAAAAGGTAAATTCTTTTACTTTGTTCTTCAACTGGGATGTACATTGTGGGCCTTCAGACTTAGGGCTTTACACCAGAGATACCTCTCCCCACCTAACACCCCTTCTCAGGACTTTGGACTTGGACTAAGTTATACCACTGGCTTCCCTGGTTCTCCAGCTTGCAGATAGCAGATTGAGGGACTTCTCAGCCTCCGTAACCACGTGAGCCAATTCTTACAATAGATCTTCAATTGTGCATAGCTGTATGTATCCTATTTGTTCTGTTTCTCTGCCAAATGTTGACTAATACAGTTGGGTACTAAACCAACTTCTCTTTGACCATGTGAAGTTTGGGTGGACTAATTGACTTCCGGGTAGAGATCTCAATTAAGCAATTAGATATTTAATTCTGGATCTCAGAGGTGAAGTCTAGTCTGGCAATAAACATGAAAAAAATGGAGGATTCCATCAAGATCAGTGATATTTAGTGACACCAGCTATTGTGGCAAATTAATCTACTTGGTTAAAAAAATACAAGTTTACTTTTCACTTTTATAGAGTCTAATTGAGCATTCTTGATTACTGGTTACTCCTCCAAGCAATGATTTAGGAATCGATGTCCTTTCCATCCTGAGTCTATTACCATCCTTTAGGGCCTTGATTCCTCTCTTAGATTGCCTGCAGTCAGACAAATGATTGATGTGAGGAGGGAGAATGGAAGATTGTGTTGGGTTTTTTTTTCAATTTTTTTATTAAAAAAATTTTTAATGTTTTATTTATTTTTGAGAGAGAGGGAGAGCACAAGCAGAGGAGGGACAGAGAGAGAGAGGGAGGGAGAGGGAGGCACAGAATCAGAAGCAGGCTTCAGGCTCTGAGCTGTCAGCCCAGAGCCTGACATGAGACTCGAACCCATGATCTGCAAGATCATGACCTGAGCCTAAGCCCAAGTCAGACACTTAATGAACTGAACAACCCAGGTGCCGCTGTGTAGGAGGTTTTTAAGGTCCAGGCTTGGCAGTGACAGACATCACTTCCTCCTGTATTCTGGTAGCCCTTGCACACCCAAGTGGCCTACCTAGCTTCAAGGGAAACTGAGATTTGTAGTCTAGCTGTGTGCCTAGGAAACAGGGAAATGTCTGGTGAACCTCTAGCCCATTTCTGCCAGAGTATAGATAGTACTTGGAGTTTGAAATCACCTCAAGGGATACTATAGAAAAAAGAAACACAGGACCAAAGGCAGAGCCTTGAGGCACCCCAACATTTAAAAGACTGGCAAAGGAGACTCACGAATGCCAACAAGTTTGAGAGGAGTGATGTCATCTAGTCTAGAAAAGAAGTGTTAATGGGGGAGCTAGTAATTAACTTTGCTAGACACTGTGACACTTTTTTTTTTTTAATGTTCTTGAGGGCAGGTTTTATATAGAAAAAAATATTCAGAGTTTTGCTTTGATTTTCATAATCAGTATTTGGTTGATTTAAGTTAGAAATTTTAAAAAACCTTGTTCTTCCTTAGTGGCTTTAATTTCAGTGTGTGTACCTTGTTCTATTTATAAATCTAATAAATTTTAACAATCACTATGAGACTTTTTTTTAGTCTTCTTTTAAACACTTGATTAAATACTGTTAAACATTTTAAATAGCATTTATACATTTAATGGATTCTATTAATTTTAAACCACTTCAATCATTTAACAAAAATTTTCAAGTACTGAAAATTAATTCTTATAAGACTAATAAATTTAATTTATAATTATGGAGAATCTTAATTTCTTATATATATTCTAGTAAAACTGCATATAAATATAGTAAGTAATTTCAATTTAAAACCCAAAAGGTGAACTCAATTATTCTATTATACAGATTAAATTTAGAATTAAGTCTAACTGAATATTCCAAATCCTCTCAAATATCGCACATCACATTTTTGAAATACTAAATATGCCTAAATTTCTGATAATTAATGAGTTCCATTACCCATATATTTCTATGTTTAAATCTAAATATTCTGGAGGTAAAAATACGCTTTTTCACAAAGGAAACGTAGCTGTCATCAGAAGAGTCTTCAAGAATACTCTCTTAGATGTATAGAATTTGCATAGTTACCTGAGATACTGACCAGAGATACTCACATCTATGCCTGTGATGCCCTTTTGTAGTCCCTGCATCAAACCACTAAATGGTTGTGGAGATTTCAAAATCCATGTAGATTACATGTTTAAATTTGGATTGTTCCTAATTATTCTTTTCATAAGACTCTGCAACCCCATTCAGGTGGTTATATCACTAAAATTAATTTTCTTTGGTTCTTATGCTATTTAAAATAACTTCTAACATGTAAGTCTAAATACCTGTGGTCTTGATAGAAACCTACACTTTTATCATGTTTTTTCAATTTGTTTGGAACAGATGCCTTTATGGATCTAGATAACTCTTATAGCTCTACAGTGTCCCAAGGTTCCACTGACAGTGAGCGGACAGGGTGAGAGGAGGCAGAGAGAGACAGATGGTGAGTCATGGGTACAGAGAAAGAGAACTGACTACTGTCTTGGTAATTTTGAGAAGACTGAACAACTTACCTATAATTGCCTATGTGAGCAATTGAGATATATTTATTGTTTTAAGTTTATTTATTTATTCATTTATTTAGAGAGAGCAAGGAAGGGGCAGAGAGAGAGAGAATTCCAAGCAGGCTCCACATTCAGTGCAGAGCCCCATGAGGGGCTCAAACTCACGAACTGCAAGATCATGACCTGAGCTGAAATCAAGTGTCGGTAGCTTAACCAAAACTGAGTGGGCCACCTGGCACCCCAACTGAGATAGATTTAAAATCAACTATGTATGATTTTAAATTCAAGACTGTGAAGAGACAAACTTGCCATATTTGTATGTGGGAATGTTTGTATCTTTTCAATAATAATTATTTTTGAGGTTTATTTTTTAATTAGGTAAATATGCTAAATTAATCTAGGATTAGCATTTTGGAAGGTAAATCTTTGTTAATTTGTTGTTTTGGTTATAATTTGGGCCTCTTAGCATCCTTTAGTTTTTAGAATTGCCATCTAGTTTGTTTTTAAAATGGTGGTGAGAACATTTAATATGAAATCTACCCTTTTAACAGATTATGTATATATGTATGTGTTTATTTATTTATTTTGTTTTTTGCTTTTACTTTATTTCTTGTTTTTAATTCCAGTATGACTAATACACAGTGTTATATTAATTTCAGGTGTACAGTATACTGATTTAACAATTCCATACATCACGCAGTACTCATCATGGTAAGGGTGCTCTTAATCCCCAACACCTACTTCACCCATCCCCCACTAACATGCCCTCTGGTAATCACCAGGTTGTTTCCTATAGTTGTCTGTTTTTTGCTTTTTGTTTTTGGTTTGTTTGTTTGCCTCCTTTTTTCTAAAAGTATTCCTTTTTTAATGTTTATTTATTTATTTTTGAGAGAGAGAGAGAGAGAGGAGAGGGCAGAGACAGAATCCCAAGCAGGCTCCGCACTGTCAGTGCAGAGCCCAACGCAGGGCTCGAAACAGAGAACCATGAGATCATGACCTGAGCTGAAACCAAAAGTCAGACGCTTAACCGACTGAGCCACCCAGGCATCCCTGTCTCCTTTTTGCTTTGTTCCTTTGTTTTGTTTCTTAAATTCACATTTGAGTGTGATCCTATTGTATTTGTCTTTTTCTGACTGACTTATTTCACTTAGCGTTATACCCTGTAGATCTATCCATGTTGTTGCAAATGGCAAGATTTCATTCTTTTTTATGGCTGAATAGTACCCCATTCTATATATGTTCCAGCTCTTCTTTATCCATTCATTAGTCGATGGACATTTGGGTGGCTTCCATATCTTGGTCCCCTTTTAACAGATTTTTAAGTGTGCAAAACAGTAGTGTCATCGATACTGCACAATATTATCTATAGGTACAATTTTTTGCACCATATCTCCAGAACTTTTTCATCTTGCATAACTGAAATTTTATAGCCCTTGATTAGCAACTCCTTGGCAACCACTGTTCTATTCTTTGCTTCTCTGAGTTTGACTATTTTAGACATGATATAAGTGGAAACATGCAGCATTTTCCCTTCTGTGACTGGCTATTTCACTTAGTACAATGTTCATTAATGTTGTCACATATTGCAGTATTTCCTTCTTTTTCAAGGCTGAATATATCCCACTGTATGTATATACCACATTTTTTTTAACCCCTTCATTGATTGGTGGACATTTAGGTTGTTTCCACATCCTGGCTATGAACATTGCAGTGCTAATATCTCCTTGATACACTGCTTTCAATTTTGCTGGATTATATGGTAGTTTTTTAAAAATTTTTGAAGAACCTCCATACTATTTTCCATAGTGGCTGCATCATTTTGCATTCCCACCAACAGTGCACAAGAGTTCCAATTATTTAAAACAAAACAAAGATTTTAGCTTTTAGTTTCTAGTTTGATATAAACAGTGTAGTATCTCTCCATTCCATATTCCTCCTCTCTCTCAATAATACGGCATTTTAATTGGATTTTCGGTTTCCTCTCCCATATATTCTGTCAAGAACTTTGAAGACCTTTCTTTAGACATATGCTAACTCAATTCCCTTCAGTTTAGGTCTTAATATTTCTCTCAGAATTCCCATTATAGACCTTCAAAACTGCCACCTTTGCCAAAATTTTTCCCAATCAGCTTCATTCTTACCTTTATATTCCAAACAATTCGCAATAAGTTTTCACTTTACTCCATACAAATCACAATTACCTTGCTTCTTCTCACATAGAAATCACTGACATTCTCTGGTTATTCTGCTATGAATGGAATAAAAAAGCCCTTTCTGCTTCATGTGTCCAGAAGCAGCTTTCTCCTTATTCAAGTTCTTTAAGGGCCACTCCTTCTTCTTAAAAGGTTATTCATGACAAAAGTTGTGGTGCTATTTTCCAGAACAAATTTCAGCTTGAATGCACAGTATTTAATTCTTCTTTAAAAATTTTTTATTTATTTTTAGAGAGAGCATTAGAGCGCACGTGTGAGAGAGAATCCCAAGCAGGCTCTGCACTGTCAGCACAGAGCCCCAGGCCAGGCTTGATCTCACAACCTATGAGACCATGACCTGAGCTGAAATCAAGAGTTTGACACTTAACCAATTGAGCCACCCAGGCGCCCCTCAATATATTTAATTCTTATGTGAATCAGATACACATAGAAATCTTTGGTATGCTTAGAATAAAAATTGCATTTCACACCTATTCTTTAAAATATTATAAAGTTAGTAAAAACAGTAAAGGATATAATCTATGTATTGATATGAAAATCTTCATTCCTGAGGAAAACAAATAAATTTTAAAAATATAGGCATACAGGGGAGCCTGGGTGGCGCAGTCGGTTAAGTGTCCGACTTCAGCCAGGTCACAATCTCGCAGTCCGTGAGTTCGAGCCCCGCGTCAGGCTCTGGGCTGATGGCTCGGAGCCTGGAGCCTGTTTCCGATTCTGTGTCTCCCTCTCTCTCTGCCCCTCCCCCGTTCATGCTCTGTCTCTCTCTGTCCCAAAAATAAATAAACGTTGAAAAAAAAATTAAAAAAAAAAATATATAGGCATACAGTATTATATATAAATTCTTACGAAACAAAACGAAAAAGAGCAGAATACCTTTCCCATAGAAGAAAACAGCTTCTTATACTTTAAGAAAAACCACATTTGTAATATTTAAGTAAAATGCAGGGTTTTTTTCCTGTTAATTTTTATTACTAAATAAAACTTGCTTAGTATTTAAAGAAATGTACATAGAAGTATAGGAAATAAGAAACTCAAGTACATCTTTTACCCTCTTCTCTCCCTTCCCTCACTGTTACCACCCTCCAGAGGCAAATACTGTAAACATTTCGGTACAAACCCTACCCTCACATTTTTCTATGCATACACACAAGATTCTTTAAGAAATACAAAATGCGATGCTGCTCTGCCTTTATCTTTTTAAGGAAGGTTTTAATTACTGTATATAGGCGTACAGAAAAGTTCACAAGTCGTAACTGTTCAGCTTCACGTGGCTGGACTGCGGGTGTTGGCACTTTGCAAAAACTCAGGGAGCTGATTGGCTCGGAGTGAGCTAGCGCTGCTTTGGGGCGGGGAAACCGGAGCCCCGGACCGCTAGCGGAGCCAGCCTGCAGTAGCCCGGAGGCGTTCCCTGGCCCGAGGAGTCCTCCGTCCCGCCGCGAGGCTGCAGCGGGACCACAGGAGAGGCGCAGGTCTGGGGAGGCCCCGCCGCCCGCGCCGAGATGTGGAATCCCCTTCACGAAGCCGACTCGAGCTTTGCGGCTTGGCGCCGCCCGCGCTGGCTGTGCGTCGGGGCGCTGGCGCTGGCCGCCGGCCTCTTGATCGTCGGCTTCCTATTCGGTACGGGCGGGCTGGACTCGCGCGCGCCGGAGCCTACTGCGCAGCCCCGCGGTTCCCGGGACTCGCGGGCCGCCCGCCGAGCGCGGTCCTGTCCTGTGGCGCGTTCCCCTCCGGGGGGCGGAAAGTGGGGACCGGACCCCGCGAGTCAGCTGGGGGGGGGGGGCGCTGGGTTGGATTCTGGACAGTCACCCCGGGTAAGGAGTGGAGCGCAGAGCCCATGAAACTGGACTTCAGCAGGTCCCACCCGCTCGAGCCCTGTGAGCAATTGGTAAGTCTTAGGACGTACTCCCGCGGGTCAGCGGCGGCAGTTGAACCAGGTCGTCCAGGGAGCTTTGCAGGCAGAGACTCTTTAGTGTTGCCCGGGCTGCTTCATGTATACAGTAGGTAAACGTCCGGGCATTGCTGCACGGGACTCTTTTCCGTCCTCATACCGTGGTCCTTGCGAGTTACGTAATTAGGGGAGCACGTGGGAACTGGCTGTTACTGCCAGCGCTCTGAACAGATCTTTGCCTGTAGGTGTTCTGCGGCGTTCTCTGTGTACCGATTCGCAGACTTAGCCCAACTTCCATAAAAACTAGGGGCAGCACAGACCAGCTCAGACTCTTACATTTTCATTTGGACTCTGTTACTTCTTCGTGGCTTTGAACAGTTCACCATGTCTCTCTTCGCCTCCGTTTTCCAATCTTTATGATGAGGAGAATTTCTGGAATTTATTCGGAATAGCAAATGAAGTAGCACCAGAACCCTCTAGCCCAGTATTGGGGCGTTGGCACTTTTCCTAGTGCCTTCTTGGTGAGGAGATGCTTCTCATTGGACGTTGGTGTACAGGTCTAGCCTAATGTCGTTCACCCCTGCTCTGAATTCTGGATTCTCCTTCTGGGATTAAGAAGACCAGGCATAGACCAGCAACCTTGACTCAATCCAGCACTCTTTTTGGCTTGCTGTGTGACTTCTGGGGTGACTAAGACTTCTGAGCTTCACTCTGCTTATAACTAACGTATGGATGTTAGTAACCACCCCCACCCCCAGGGTTGTTGTGGGGGTTGCATGAGATAGGCGCTCAGTAATTAGGACACAGTTCAAGTTGAGTTTCAATGGTCTCAGCTGTAAAATAGAGTTGGGAAATAGAGTTGGTAAGGCTGGCACAGGGATTAAAAACTGCATTTCATGGTGGCAATCTTATTCTTCCTACTGTTGCCCACAGCCCCTTCCGTGTACACTGCTCAGTGGCTAACACCAAATAGGTTCTTTTCTTTTCTTTTCTTTTTAACGTTTATTCATTTTTGAGAGATGGGGGGGGAGGGGCAGAGAGTGAGGCAGACACAATCTGAGGCAGGCTCAGGGCTCTGAGCTGTCAACACAGATCCCCATGCAGGGCTCAAACTCACGAACTGTGAGAACATGACCTGAGCCACAGTTGGACACATAACCGACTGAGCCACCCAGGCGTCCCCTGAATAGGTTCTTTATTAGGACTTGTTAATTTTTTCCCTAAGATTCTCTGCTCTCCACTCTCCCACAGGCCTCCCACCTCTTCATTTTGTTCATTTTTTTCAGCTCTCAATTCAAGCATTTCATCCCCAATGAATACTTCCCTGATTCCACACTCTAACCCAAGTCCTTTTGTTTTATGTACCGGTGGAATTAAATTTCCATTTGCTGCCAACCATTTATTTCAGTATGTATATATGGGTGTGTGTATGTATGTATATGATTTGTAACTGGAAAGTTCCAAGAAAGCTGGGTGGGTGATTTTGGTAACCATTTTATGACAAGATCATATCATTTTTCCAAATAAACTCTGTAAAGATACCCCATTTCCCTCAGCAGTGGGCATCTTGCAAAGCCATTGGGAAAACTAAACTGTAGTTTCCTTGTAGCTTTCTAAAGTCCAACGTCTCCAGCCTGCTTCAACTGGAAACACAGACTCTCAATACATTTTGTTTGAGTTTGGGAAACAGAACAAATGACAAGTCTGAGTTTCCTTCACTAAAATAATTTATGTACTTGAAATAGATTCATAATTAATTCATTATAAACATTTACTAAGTGCTTATTCTCAGCACAGGGGCAGTCACTGGAAATAGAAGGTTTCAGAAGAAAGTAGGTGGATCTCCTTTTTTCCTTAACCTTTAAGAGATTTTCTTTATCCCCCTTAGTTGAAACATATTTTAGTAGTCCTTTTCTTATAAAACATTCTTTAAAGAATAACAGCAATACTCGTCATTGAAATTGTATTAAAAAATATGTTGTGACTGATCTGTATTTTCAAAGTGTTTGCATGATTATTTTCCAGTGGAAGTGGGCAAGAGAAATTACACTCCAGAAGACTGGACGTCATTGATAATTTGTGTTTTACATGATAGATACAGTAATGAGGAAAAGTAGGTCCTGTCAATGAGCTCATGTCTCATTCCTATATTTGCATATATTTTACAGGATGGTTTATAAAATCCTCCAGTGAACCTACTAAGATTGTTCCACAGCCTAATGTGAAGAAGGCATTTTTGGATGAATTGAAAGCTGAGAACATCAAGAGGTTCTTATAGTAAGCATATACTTGAGAGTTTATATGGATAATTTGTTGGAAAATTGTTACTCTGTTTGGAAATATTGATCCAATATTTCATTTATAGGAGCTGAGTTTTTAAAAGAAGTTTTATTTGTTGAAAATCTTGTATCATATTTCATTTAGAGAGGATTATACTTTAAGCTAAACTGTATCACAAGAGCCATTTTTGAGGAGGACCCAGCATACTTGTCTGTGAAGGACCAGCCCCTGTCACAACTACTCTGCTCTGCTATTGTAGCAAGAAGCAGCCATTGAAAATACATAAATAAGAATGGCAGTTTCAATAAAACTTTATTTATGGGCACTATAATTTGAATGTCATATAATTTATAGGTCACTATATATATATATATACACACACACACACACACACACACATATATATACACATATATGTGTGTGTATATATATATACATACACATACACTACCTATTTAAAATATAATAACCATTTTTAGCTTGTGGAGTGTACAGAAACAAGTTAACTGGATCTGGTCAGGGGAACATAGTTTGCTGACTGCCGTTTTAAAAGACATTATGTTCTAGTCAAGAGAATAAATCTGGATTTTGGACTTGGATATACTTGAGTTTAAATTCCATCTTTGCCTATTGACAGTAAAATCACTAGGGGTGAATACTTAACTTTCCTGAGCTTGCATTTCCACCTCTATAAAGTGGGGACCATGATATTGTTGTGACAAGGATGATTAAAGAGCATATATGTGACAGGGTTTGCAAACTAGCTCCCTAGTTCCTGAAATAGCTATCTGTAGTGTAAAGCAAAAGATGTAAATGAGTAAACTTAAAGAGTATTTGCAAAGCAACTAAAAATAAAACACTTGTGTAGGATGATTGTATGTAATTGATTAGAACACTTAGGTTTTTCAAAGCAGAATACTTGACGTCCCTATTAGTGATTGAAGGATTCCTTAGTGGATAAAAGTTATGATTTTATATAAAGGGAAGTTATGTATATATACACATATATTTACGTGCACACATATAATAAGCATAAGTGTGCACACATGATCCTACATACATATGTCTGTTTTAATTACAATAGAATTAAAGCCATAAATAAACATTCACTAGGGCACCTTCCAGGTGTTTGGAAGGGCCATTTCAAGTGAGAGACCCTGAAGCTTAAATTTGGTGGAAATTCCTCCTCTGACTCTTGGACTTACTTCACTGTAATTATGTATAATAGATAAAATAAAAGTGGAGGTCCGGCAAAATACAATCTCCTTCCTAGACAGAGCTGCTGTTGCTGCTGCTTCCTTCTTCCTTTCCTAACCTGTGACATAGACTGACCAGCGAAGAAGAAAAATGAATGCTTTAATTTCTCTCTCTGGACCCTGAATAAAATGGAAGCAGTTTCTTAATTATTCCTCCTTGACCCTGACCAAGCTCCTCTGTTTGGAACTCAAGGAGTTTCATCATTAGCACAAAAGAAAGAGATTAAAACTTGATATTTTAGTTGGATCAACAACTTACTTGCAACACACCTCTTAATTGATTAAAATAATAAAAATTAAGAGCTGAAGTTTAATATCAGCTACCTAACTGAGCCACAGATCTTTGGGAAGTAGTGAGGGAACAATATTCTCCCCATATACAGATGAGAAAATGAAGATTTAGCCAGGATTACACAATTTAGTGGCAAAACCTCAAATATACTCCTTGTAGGATTTTATGCCAGTTAATTTATTTATCATTGGAAATGGATTTTTTCCCACTCTTCATTAGGATCTGCTTTGCTCCAGATGAGTGGGTTCTAGCCCTGCTTGTAGCACAGTGTAGTATCGTAGTTGGTAATGACAAAACCATTCCAAGGAATTTCACTCATAATAGCCAGGTCTGATAATAATCCATCCTCCTCCCTCCCTCCCTCCCTCCCTCTTTCTTGGTGGTGGGGAGAGCAGGTTCAAGACTCCCCATTGGCAACTGTTCTTTTTTCTTTTTAAAAAACATTTTTTTGTGTGTAAACTCTATCCTCAACATGGGGCTCGAACTCACGATGCCGATATTAAGAGTCACATGCTCTACTGATGGAGCCAGCCAGACACCCCATTTCTTAGATGCAGGGACAGAGTTATCACTGTGACTTCAGAAAATATGCATAATCTGCATCCATTTTACTTATGTTACAGTTTGCCATCTGTGTAATGTAGAAAAAAATAGCACCATGCTGGCTCTTTTTCTCTTTTCTCTGCAGGTATACGTTGAAGGGATATAGAGACACCTCAGCTGCCTGTTAAGATTCTGTATTTCTGTTACTACATTTTGTAAATACGCATTAGAAACTTTGTGTAAGAGGTTGTATGGGAGCAAGAATGACCTGTGCCCTTCAAGGTCCTTCTACCAGGACTAAGAATCAAATTGACACAAACAGATTAACAGGAGGAAATCAAATTTAATAGCATACGCACAGGGATTCCACACAGACATGGAAATTCCAAAGCAGGACAAAATGAGTATACATGTCACCCTGAACTAAGAAGTGGGCAGGGGTCTGAGACTTCAGGTGAAAGAAATGTGCTTCACAGGGCAATGAGAAAAACAGATGTTTGGTAATAGATGTGTGCCCTGCCTATACAGAGGGATCACTCAGATCAAATTTATCTCTGCTAGTAACCCTTATTCGGGGAAAGACCACCAGTTTCGATTCTCCTGTGTTGTTAAGGGAGGGACAAAACTTTCTTTTGAGCCTGTAGGGTCTTGATTGCCTTCAGCTCAGAATAATCTTCATGCCAAAATGGCCCATCTTGGGGCAGCCCACCTTTGGCCCCTAGGGTGTTAAGCCCTTAAACATTTTTTGAATGAGGATTTTAATACCATCTTTGTAAACATAACTTAAATTATTTTAATGGAGTTATAAAAATTAACAAAAACTCCATTTTTTTAAAAAAAATTGGAAGTTATTCTTGGCAGTTGATTTTTCAGTCAAAAATTCAGATACACAGTAAAATTAAGTATTTGTATTAAGTAAAATTAAGTATCATAGCCATGTTGCCTATTTATTAGTGTTTTTTTTTTTAAACTCACTATACGGATGGACATGTGCTAATTTTAGGAAAACCTACATATTCAGAACCAGAAGTTCATGAAGCTCAAGAAGTTCATGATCTAGAAATAAATATCTTTTTATGATACGTAATGCATTGTCATATGGATTTTTTTTCCTTTAAGTGGTTTAAGATGAAAATACAAATGAGCTGAATTTTCAGAGAAACAACACATTTCCACAAAAGAAAAATTTAAACAAAAAGCACCACTCTATAGATATATTAAATGAGAGATTAGTAAACTCATGACAATATTTTTGGTGGCTAAAATTTTGGCTGCATAGTTTATTAATTAAAGATATTCCTGGTCAGTCTAATTATCATCATTGATTTTTAAGTGTATTGCTATGCATGATGAATGGAGTACAAGAGATTCAGTCTGAACTTGTGTAAATATTTTTAGATTATTCCTTAATGAAGATACTTTATACAGGTTGCTAATCAAAAGGTTTCTCACTTGGCTCTAACTTTCAGTCTTTAAAAATAAATGTGATTATCAATCATTCTTGGCACGTCACAGCTTGGTATTTTGTAGGAAAATAATTTTTACCTCCCAAATCTATTTTACACAGTGAAATAAAGAAATAATTCCATAAAAGTTATAAGATGCATGAGTCTTAAGGAAAGATATGATACTTTCGTCATTTACTATGGGGACACGTCCAAAGGATCGCACATAACGATTCTCTACAAAGATCAGTTTCTCCAGTTTTTCCTTGAATGAGTACAAATTACAGAATGAAACCTTCAAAATACACTTTGAGGATCTATTTGATGCAATAATAGTGCTGCTTTGTTTTTTTTTAACGTATCACATTTCAAAGCAATTTTTAGATGTAAAGCTGCCTTACTTGGTTGTTCATTTGGGATGCTGGCTGACTAAACATTAATTTCTAACCATTTTCAATTTTTGTTCACCAGTAATTTTACACGGATGCCACATTTAGCAGGAACAGAACAGAACTTTCAGCTTGCAAAGCAAATTGAATCCCAGTGGAAAGAATTTGGCCTGGATTCTGTTGAGTTAGCCCATTATGATGTCCTGTTGTCCTATCCAAATAAGACTCATCCCAACTACATCTCAATAATTGATGAAGACGGAAATGAGGTAAAAAAAAAAAAAGGGAGAGATAAGAAACTACCCTCATCTCTATTTTTTTCAAGTACCTTTTATGAAAGAATGGCCCTATACCATCTCTAATTATTGATAGAAATTAATATTATTGAAACTTGTGAATGTTTTTCATATCTCATTAACAGTATCAGCTATTTTCCTATGATGTTTGAATTTAATGTGATGTTGGAAAAATTATGAGAAATTAATGCTTGATGACAGTTGTATTTTCTGTTTTTTTAGTATTGCATACTAATATATAGTAATATATTAGTACTTCCAAGCAACTAAAATAAACACATATTTGATAGGTTCAGACTGTAAAAGAAACTGCGTAAGTTTGGGGCTATCAGGAAACTCAGGACACCTGGTGTACAGTTTGAGTCATTAGGTTTTTACTGGTATTTAATGATATGTCTCCTAGGATCATGTGTTCAGCTCTGTGCCCAGAACTTGGATGTGGCATTTGAAGGAGAAGAGTTTGGATGGCAAGTCTGTAGAAGGATATCTAAAGAATATACAATCTTGTTTGCAAGTTAGGGTACATACTTGAGAAAGAAGAGATAATACAAGTAACTGAGGTATATCTCATCGTGATATATATTCAATATGAAGGCTTATAAAATAAAACTCATACCTTTAATCCTATTTAGCATACCTTAGTTTTAAAGCTACTATATCTTAACTAAAATAACCTCTTTTAATCTAGATAGTTTCCTTCAGCCCTTTTGTTAGCAGGGCCTTCTAAATATGTCCAGCTTGATCAGTGAACTGAAAATGTCATGTGATTTAAATATGTATAGATTTAAAAAAATTTCATAATATGTCAATCACCTTCTATCAACTAATGAATCAATCTTTTAATGGCTAATATGCTGTTAGTTTTGTAGCCAGTCATATAATCCCATGCTAAATTTCCTAACATGATTCAAAATTTTCCATATTAGCTACTTTTTAAAATTATACTAGTTAATAGTTTATCTTTTTAAAATATTAATCTCAAAATTTAAAAAGTATTTTTAAAAAAGGTGTGTAGAATATCAGTGTATAGCATATGGTCCCATAACATTTGTTAAATAAGGTGTCATATTTATCTATATATAATCAAGTACTAGGCAGTCTATAAAAGTGTGTTTAGGGAAATTGTTTAATAATAAAATAAAATATTATGTTAAAAAATATATACATATATTTAAACCTTTGTCTTGATCTGTCAAATTTGGGATTATCTATATACAATGAGGAAAATAGCAAACTTGCAGTTCTTTTTTCCTTCTTTGCTTTTATTATTCCATTTCATTATTTGTTTTTGCTATTATAAGCATTTATTAAATTCTTCAAGCCTGTCACATAACATAAAGGTATCATGTAGAAATTTCATTTCGGAGATTTTCTTGAATGGTGTCAGCTCTCTCATTTGGGTTCCTAGACCAATTTCTACTGAGATGGCGAGTGTTTTCCCCACGCATTCAATAAGCAATTCTCAGACACCAGTTGGGTTGTTCTAAAATTCTATTCAATTCTGACACTATTTACCTGGGGATTGTGTCAGATTCCATAGGTAAGAAGTCAGTCTTCTAAAAGTGTCCCCTTCCACACTCATTCAGGATGCCACTTGAAAGCTTGGGTTGTTACTTGTGTTTCTGACCTACCTACTGGCTATAGACTGGAAGTTCCAAAGGCTCCCTCCAACTCAGGGTGCCAAGTGTAAGCAGGTTGTTACCTGTACTTCTGACAGATTGGGAGAAATCAGAGGTTCCCATGATCCCCTCCTCAGGTCTGATCAATTTGCTAGAGTGAATCAACATTTATAAAAACATTTTACATTTTAGATTACTGAGTTAGTACAAAGGACAGTAAATGACATGAAGCAATAGCCAGATGAAGAGATGCATAGAGCACAGTATGTGGGAAAGAGCACAGAGCTTTCATGCCTTCTCTAGGAGTGCCAGTCTCCCCACACTCCCATGTGTTCACCAACCCAGAAGCTCTCTGAACCCCGTCCTTTGAGTTTTTATGGGCTTCATTACATAGGTGTGATGATTAAATCTTGGCTATTGGTGGTTGATCCAACTTCCAGGTCCTCTCCCTTCCCTGGTGGGAGGTGGGCAATGGGACGGAAAGTCCCAAGGCTCTAATCACAAAGTTGGTTCTTCTGGCCCACCTGACCCCATCCTTAGGTGGGGTCAAAAGTTACCTCGTTAGCCTAACAATAGACCCTTTGTTGCTCTCATCAGGAAATTCCTTTTAGGAGGTTTTAGGAGCTCAGTGCCAGAAAAGGAAAGAGGATCAAATATGTATTTATTGTAAATCACAATATCACACTGCCTAAAGCTTCCTAATTTTTTAAAAGCTATATCATTGGTTCATCTTCCTTTTTATTTTCATCCAAGTACCCCTGAACGAAGAGTCACAGACTTCTCCAAGTGCCTTGCTTCCTCCCTATGTCCCTTTCCTGAAGCAGTTGCTATTCAACCGTTGACACAAAATAAACAAACCTTTTAAAAACTTTTAAAGGAAAAGGAAAAGAGTTTTATTTATTTTTTTTTTTTAATTTTTTTTTTTCAACATTTATTTATTTTTGGGACAGAGAGAGACAGAGCATGAACGGGGGAGGGGCAGAGAGAGAGGGAGACACAGAATCGGAAACAGGCTCCAGGCTCTGAGCCATCAGCCCAGAGCCTGACGCGGGGCTCGAACTCACGGACGGCGAGATCGTGACCTGGCTGAAGTCGGACGCTTAACCGACTGCACCACCCAGGCGCCCCAAGGAAAAGAGTTTTATTTGAGCCCAAGTTAAGACAGCTGTGCAGGATACGCAATCTTGCCAAAAGCAAAAGCAGCATTAGGGGAAAAAAAGAAGAGTATTAATCATATAATAAGAAGGTAGAAGGGCTTTAAATGCTGTATATAAGTAATTAGAAAAAAACTTAAAGGAAAAAACTGGTTAAAAACATAGTATGTCAGACTAAATAAAATCAGCTGTGTACTATTTTATAAGGAGTGACTTGAATGTAACATCACAGCAAGTTTGAAAGTAACAAAACAAAAAGAAATACCAAGCAAATACTGACTTAAAAAACTTGTCTATCTTGTAGTCAATTTTAGGGCAAAGTCAAAAACCTTATTAAGAGATAGAGAGCGTTACTACATAAGTGTTTCAATTCATTTTTGTCTGTTAAAGAAAAAGATACAACAGGCCCAAAATGGAGTTAATTGTACTAAGCCCCACTTCAGCAAACCAAGATTTAATACCTAACCTAGTACAGTTTCAGCCTCTCCCAGGAATGTAGCCTTTGACTAGTCAATTTGGAATTACCTGGTCAGCACTAATGAGGTAATCCACCTGATTGACCCCTTATGTTCCCCAAAGGACAAAGATCAATAAGAAAAAAAAAAAAAAAATACAAGGAATGCATAAATAAATAGTATAAGGAGTAAAAAAGAGAGGCATATCTCTAGATGTTGCCAAAATTCAAAAAGATAAAAAAGTACTAGGAAGAAGTATGCCAACAATTTATAGCTGAGATGAAATGCAAAATGGAAAAAAAACATGAAAATTAACATAAGAATGCACTTTTAAAAATCCAAAGAGTTTTAGAACATTAAAGAAATTAAATCCGTAATTCAAAAATTCCCACAACTCAAAGCATCAAGACCAACTGGTTTTCCTTTAAGTGTGAAAGATTAAAGTGAAAGATCATTTTTGTAAAGATCATTTAAATACAGTACAACACAACTTATTTCAGAGAATATTAAAAATTCAACTCATTTTTAAGGCAAGTATAATCTAGAAATTATAACCCAACAAAGACATTGCAAAAATACTAGCCAAATGTGTAATAAATATATATATAGATAGATAGATAACATAATTATCATTATGAAAAAGAAAAACGTATATACTTATCTCAAAAGACATCCCCCCCCAAATATTTAACACAATGAAACATATATTCATGACAAAAACTCTTAGTAAACTTGGAAAAGAAGTTAGTTGACATTACCTGATAAAGGTCACTGTAACTACCAAAATTGATGGTGAGACACTGAAAACATCCCCTTCAAGTTAAGCATATCTGTCACCACTTTTCAACATTGTACTTAATTAAGGTCCTGGCCAGTGCAGTGGAACAAAGGGTAATGGGAGACCAGGAGTGAACCTGTGTTGACTAACACAGTGACCTGCGTTATACTAACTAGAGCACCAAATATCTGCCTCTCCCGAGGCAATCTAAAATGAAGCCAAATCAACCACTACCCTCCAAAAATCCCCGCATTCTCCATATAGCCCATAATTTTTCCATGAGCCACATAAGGTACAAACTCATCTGAATCATTGGGCAAGATCACAAAAGAAACTGTAGTATAAAGTACAGTACAAATTCATATAGAAACACAGTCATTACATCAGCAAGTCTTTCAGCCAGTGGAGTATTCAAGTTGTTTTCATTCAATTTGCCTTTATGATAATCTCCAGTTTTACAGCATCACCAAATAAGTGAATTTTAGACCACGTTTATGAGTTATTCTAACAAGTAGGAGACACTTAAAAAAATTGTTTTTTTTTTTTTCAACGTTTATTTATTTTTGGGACAGAGAGAGACAGAGCATGAACGGGGGAGGGGCAGAGAGAGAGGGAGACACAGAATCTGAAGCAGGCTCCAGGCTTTGAGCTGTCGGCACAGAGCCAGATTCAGGGCTCGAACTCACAGACCAGACCGTGAGATCATGACCTGAGCTGGACTCAGATGCTTAACCAACTGAGCCACCCAGGCACCCCTGAGTGGGAGACATTTTTTAAAGTCAAGGAAACAACTTTTTTTGGTGACTTTATCAAAAGGAGATTATATACCAGAGAACATTGTTCTCTTTCCAAAATTCACTAATATAGCCTCAAATTATGTTTTCTGAATATAACCAAAATAATTTTGGTCCACAAATCTCTATTAACCTTTTGTGACATAAAAAAAAGGCAGTATATAGTTCAGTCTATATCATATGTTATCTCTACACAAAGATAAAATAACGTGTTTATATATTTAAAACATTTCTGGTAGAATCTATAGAACACTGGTCTTATATGTTGCCTGTGGAAGGAGGAACTTGTGTGTGTTGTGCAGGAGAACAAAAATTGACAGTTTACCACACAGCTCTGCTCTGAACAGTCACAATAATTAAGCTACACTGGGAGATGGTGATAGTACAAAACCATTTGCAGGTGGGACAGAAGGACAAAAACAGAGCTGAGCTGTCACAATGTCAATAGAGAACACCTGAATCTGAAACACAGGCAATATAAGCTTGTGATTTAAAGAAATAGAAGTGAATATATAATTCAACTTACGGTTGTGATAAAGGGAATTTTCAACTCTTCATGTTTGTAAGCTCTGTCTCTGGGCTCCCAGAGAAGCTATACTTTAACATTTACTAAGATCAAAATGACTCAGCAAAACCTTAAAGTATGGCTCCATTTCTGCCCCAAGCACACACCGTACATCTGCTTTGTTAAAAATAAATAAGTAAATAACCAAAGAGAAGCATTCCAAACATAAGGATTAGAAAAAGAAAGAAACCTCCCTGGTTCCCACTAGATTAAAACTATAGAGACTTGCACATACTAAAAATGCAAGATAAAGTCTGTAACTTTCTGGAATGTCCTAGGTCATGATGATTTCTAACTGTTTTTCCCTTTTTTGTGTGTGTGTCTTGGGTGGTTGATCTTATTAGTTTTATTTTTTAGTAGTTTGGAAACTAAAACATCTGATCCCTACTTAACAATGTCATAATTCAATCAATATTTCTACAATACAAACATCTTAGAATACTTTCACTTTGGTCATGCACTATCAATTTATACCCAGAATTCTAATTCAACCTTATTCTTTTCAACTTGAATAATACTTGCTTTTATTATTACATACAGTCCATATTTATTCATTTTTTTCCATATATTTGCGATAACTTGCTTACCAATCTTTGAATCATATAAGAGCTTCTTTTAGAGGCTTTGTTTTGTTGAATGATACCTTTAGAAGTTTTCTTTGTTTTAAGTGAATGTCTGTTGGCTCCAAACAGTTACTTTTTGGTAGAAAATGTGTCTTTCATTTCATTTTCAAAAGGAAAGATGTTTTATGCATTATGCATTACATCATTGAGATACCAGCTACCAATCTAATTTTTATTCTGTTTGGGTATCTTGTGTAATCTCTCTTTTGCAACTTTTAACATTAAGTATTATATTGAATATTACAGTTTAACTATGATGGGTCTGGATGTAGGTTATTTTTTAGTTAGCTTGGTTAGGATTCATTGGACAGCCTGAATCCTAGAGTTCATAGTTTTTATTAGTTTGGAAAATTCTTAGTCATTATATATTCAAATTTAGCTCCTTCACATTCTTTCTATTCTCTTCTTTTACAAGTCCTCATATATACATCCAACAGGTTTATCTCTAGTGTATCTTCAATCCTGAAGGTTGTTGTATTTTGGAGACCCAGCTTTATGCAGGGGTCTCTTGTAAGACTCTATTATTTGGACCATCTCTAGACTTTCTTTAAACATCGTGTGCCCCTCTTTTGGGGTCCCAGTCTCCATTAGATTCAACTTTAGTGCAACCTCTCAGGATTCCCGAGAATCCTGAAAATCCTGGAATGTGCCACTTTTTTGGCTTCTGAGTAGTCCTTACTCCTCCCCCCCCCCCAATTCAATGGTATGCTTAAAAACTTAATAATTTATTTTTAGTTCAAGTGTGAATGTTGTTCAGTGTGTCTAGGTACTATTAGATATGGATCTTCTTGAATGTATTTTTTTATTGAAATAAATTTAGTATGTAATTTGTTGCTAAATAATCATCTTAGCAATGTTATAAGGGACTAAATTTATAATACAATGCTACTTTTTATTTGGGTATTAACATTTCCTCCTAAATCAAACCTGGTGCTTTATAGGTCCTCTCTGGGTCTATAGTTTATTCTTCTGATGAAATCCTCACAACTTCTAGCACAGTGCTGGATATTTGATAAGTATTTGCAAAATACTGAAGGATTGATTAACCCTATACTGAAAGGGAAGAATATACACATTTTTTTCCTTGTGTTTGACTTGTAGCAATCAAACTTTACCTGATTTACTTTTGATTATCGTATTTTGTTTTTCTAGATTTTTAACACATCATTATTTGAACCACCTCCTCCAGGATATGAAAATGTTTCAGACGTTGTGCCACCTTTTAATGCCTTCTCCCCGCAGGGAATGCCAGAGGTAAAAATGCAATATGATGAAACAAAAATAACAAACAGAATTCCTCATATATGCAGGCAACAATTAAACAGTTATAAGATTTTTCATATACTCCAAATTTACCCCTTTTTTACAGTTAAGAAACTAGAATTTCTTTATAAGAAAAGGACTATTAGTTTTGTTGACCGTTTTTAAAGATAAAATTTACTCCAATGAGATGCAGAAATGCAAAATGTACATTTACTGACTTTTGACAAATGTGTATACCTATGTAATCCAAACCCCTTAACACACAAAATATTAGTCACTTCAGAATGTACCTTTATGACCTTTCTCAATCGGTATTACACAGACACAGTCAGTCATTCAATTTGTTTTTGCCACCATTGATTAGTTTTGCCTATTCTAAAAATTCACCTAAACAGAATTGTATAGCATGTAATCATTTGTGTCCAGTTTCTTTCACTAAGCATAGAGTCTATGAGATTCCTGCGTTTTAGCATTTAGCTCATTCTTTTTTATTGCCAAGTAATTTTCATTGTATGAAAATACATTAATTACTACTGTTGCATGGCAGTGATTAGTTTTCAAAGAATTTGAATAAGAGTATTGTTGCCATTTTCAAATGGGGAGCCTGAATGTCCATTCTAGAAAATTTTGTGTGGTCTACTCAATAAAGCAGTGTATTTAACTATCATCTGAAATTCTACAGTCAATCTGATTCTTGTGTGGTACTTTGTTGTTTAGAAGAAAGCTAAGAAAGGTAAATTTGAAAGAGTTGAATATAATTTATTAATATATTTTAAAAATTATCTTTCCCATTATAATATTTGACAGCAAGTAGATTCAATTTTGGATATACTGGGTTGAGATGCCTAGGATATATGGTATATTTACGAGAAGTTGCTGATTGACAGTTGGGTATATTGAAATACCACCCGATAGAAGGGTAAGAGTTGGCTATTATTGGAAACATCCTAAGTAAAAAAATTGTATTTAGAGTTGAATATTTAAAAGTCTATCTTCACCAATCAATGAGGATTTAATCCAAGAACATAAGGATTATTTAATATCAGGCAACAGTGCCATATTTTTTAATAAGAGAGAAAAATACTCGTTTTTATTTTCAGATGTATTGGCTTTACTGGCTTATTTATAATTTAAAAACACAAGCTTTGAATCAAAGAATATTTTCTATTGATTTCATGAAACTTATTTCAAATGAATAGTTTACATCTTACTTAATGGTATAATATTAGAAAAATTCTTTCTAAAATTGGCACATAAATAGAATGCATACAATTGTAATTATTTTATGGTTGACCTGAGATAGCAATGTGGCATTTAACAATTGGAAATGAAGAGAGAGTGTATTTTATTTTATTTTCAGTTTATTTTTAATGTTTATTTATTTTTGAGAGACAGAGAGAGAGACAGAGTGCGAGAGAGGGGAGGGGCAGGGAGGGAGACACAGAATCCAAAGCATGCTCCAAGCTCTGAGCTGTCAGCACAGAGCCAGATGTGGGGCTCGAACCCATGAACTGTGAGATCATGACCTGAGCCGAAGTCGGACCCTTAACCGACTGAGCCACACAGATGCCCCAAGATAGTATATTTTAGATCTCACGTGTCCTGACATCACTTAGACTTGTTCCTCAGGTTAAGGCGCCTTACCATCATGGGCCCATGTATGATCCCTAATTTAAATGTATTTTCTTTTCCTTTCATGTCTCATCCCTATCCTTGATCTCATTCCTTTCCCCTCCCCCCCAGTGTATTTGTGTCCTTAGCAATGTACACAGTGTTCTTAAAAACATATGACTTTATTTTGTGTTTGATGTACTTTAAATTTCTATAGGTAGCATTATATTTTAGGTCTTACTTCATCTCTTACTATTTTCAATCAACGTCCTTTAAAAAATCTACCCTGTTGCTTTGTCAGAGCAGCTCATCACTTTTGCTGTTGCCTATCATTTCATGATATGTGCACACCACATGTAACTTACCCATTCTTTTAGTTGCCAACACTGCTTTACTTTTAAGTCCTCATGACCACAGTGTTGCAACAAGTAACCTCATACGTGTCCCTGTTTGGGCTTGCCAGGGTGTCTCTGTTCATGGTAAACCAGGTATGGGATTGCTGTTTTATAGGAATATTTAATTTCCCGACGTCCAGACTGTAGCAGTTTATTGCTTGCACTGACAACCTTTTTTTATATATTTTCATTAACACTTGAAATTATGTAACTTTATAATTTTTGCCCATCTAAGTGTTTTAATTTATTTTAAATCACATTTCTCTGATTACCAGTGAGGTTGCTTATCTCTATACATAGTTATTTATTAGCTGTTCTGGTTTTTATTCTGTGCAAGGACTACGTATAGCCTTCTCCTTTTCCTGTTGAATTTCCAGCCTTTTTTCTTATTGAATTTAAGTATTTCTTAAATATTTTAATTATTTATTCAATATTGGTTTAAATATTATAAGTATCTTCTAATTTTTCACCTATTCATGTTATCTAAGCTTTCCTTTATTGAAAATATATCTTTAATTTTGATATTGCCCAATTGTTCTTATGTTTTTAAACTTTGGGTTTTCTTTATTAATTCTCATTATTTACAGTGATAAATCTGTATAACCAGAATATATAAAAAATACTAATACATAATTATTTAAAAATAGCATTAATATTATCAGCTTGGAGTTAAATATATATGGACAGATAGTATATAATAAGAAATATAGCAAAAAATTTTAATTTAAGATAGCCGTAAAATCTAAAATATACTTTAAAAGTCTTCAGTGAGTGTGAAGTAGTTCAAAAACACTGAAATTTATTGAGCAATGAAAATACTATGTATAAAGAAACAGATTATGGGGGCACCTGGGTGGCTGAGTTGGATAAGCATTCTACTTAGGCTCAGGTCAAGGTCTCGCAGTTCCTGAGTTTGAGCCCCACTTCAGGCTCTGTGCTGATAGCTCAAAGCCTAGAGCCTGCTTCAGATTCTGTGTCTCCTTCTCTGCCCCTCTCTCATTCATGCTCTGTCTCTCTGTCTCTCTCTCTCAAAAGTAAACTTAAAAAAAAAAGAAACAGATTATGTTTCTAGATAAGAAGACAGAGTGTTATAAGGAGGAAATTATACCCACATTAGTATGTGGGCTTAATGTATAATCAGTTAAAATCCCCAAATACTTTTTGGACTTTGACAGAATTATTCTACTCCTAAGAGTCATAGAGATTATTAACTCATTTCTTTCAAGTAGATTTAAACTCTTCTAGATTAATGGAAAGCTAGAAGGATCCCCTGATTCCGCATGAGATTCTTGTTTGTGTTCAAATATTAGATGAATTTGCGGCTGGTGTGCTTCACTGGGTCACCTGTAACTCAGCCAGTGCAATGTTAGTTCTTTTTAAAATTATATATGTCTGTATGTGGGCTTAATATTTTTCACTGTAAGTTATCTTCAGATCTACATCTGAATTCTCCGGAGTGTCAAGTACTGGGCTCTGCTTTAGGCTATTTGAAATGAGCAATTTGACAATGTCTAATAAAAATATAATCTAAGGGTGTCTGGGTGGCTCAGTCAATTAAGCATCCAACTCTCGGTTTTCGGCTCAGGTCATGATCTCGGGCCTTTCTGGGTTCATGCCCCGTTTTGGGCTCTCTGCTGGCAGCATGGGGCCTGGTTGGGATTCTCTCCTCCGCCTGTCTTTCTGTTTCTCCCCCACTCCCACCATCTCTCTCAAAATAAACTTTAAAAATATATGTAATCTAATTTTTGGTTTTCAAACTTCAGCACATAACATGATAATTGAGAAGGCTTATAAAACACAGGTTCTGGTTCCCACCTCGCTGAGTTTTGGTAGGTCTTCATAGTTTGTTCCCAGTAAGACTCCAGGTCTTGATTCTGTGGGTTTAACAACTATACTTTGGGAGCCGCATGTCTTTCCTCCCAGTTCTGTTTCAGCTAACAAGAACAGGAAGATGGAAGCTTGAAAGACACGGAAAATTCTAGGCTGACAGTGCAAGATTGTATTTATTCCCAGTCATAGAACAATGGTACAGTGTAAACTTTACAAGAAGGTCATTGTCTGAAAACAAAGCTTTTTTCTAAATAACAGTGACAACTTGCATTTGTGAAGTGCCCAGAGGACATATCTATCACACTTGTGTTCATTTTCAAAGTGTCCTGTCATTTTTAAACCAATATCTTCTCCAATCCCACCTCCATCATAATTTGTTCTGTGAGGATTACAGATTTATCAAAAGATAGCCACAATTTATAGACATTTTAGGAAGTAGTGTCCCCAAAGTTAGTGATATTAAATAGAGATACATTTCAGGTAGGACACTGACACTAAAACAAAATTCACTGAAATCAGATTGGTTAATGTCTCTGTACTCACAGAATAAAAGCAAGTTCCAGAGAAGGCTAACAATTATAAATGAGACATACAGTGCTATCATTAATAGTGTATTAATATTGCATTGTCTGAAGAAGAAATACAAGAGCTAAAAGTAATCCCTTTACTGAAGCAAAGATTCAGATGTCACCTTCTCAGTAGACATTCCTCTTTTTATTAACATTGCACCCACCCAAGTACTAGTTACTGTTTGCCTATTCTATTTAAACTTTGAAAAAAATTTTGACAGCACTTATCACTTTTTAATATACCATATAATTTACTTACTTTTTAATTCATTATTATCTTTCTGCTTTTCACATAAATGTAAGTTCCTCCAAGGACAGGGATTTACTGTATCCCTAATTTTTTTTTAATGTTTATTTATTTTTGGGAGAGAGAGACAGAGTGTGAGCAGGAAAGGGACAGAGAGAGAAGGAGATGCAGAATCCGAAGCAGGCTCCAGGCTCTGAGTTGTCAGCACAGAGCCCAACACAGGGTTCGAATCCATGAACTGTGAGATCATGACCTGAGCCAAAGTCAGATGCTAACCAACTGAGCCACCCAGGTGCCCCTCTTTTTAAGTTTTTTAATTAATTTATTTATTTTTGAGAGAGACATAGAGAGCAAGTAGAGGAGAGGCAGAGAGAGAGAGAGAGAGAGAGAGAGAGAGAGAATCCCAAGCAGGCCCCACACTGCTAGCATTGCTAAGTGCAGAGCCCAAACCCTGGTTCGAACCCAGGAACCATGAGACCATGACCTAAGCTGAAGTCAAGAGTCAGGTGCTTGACCAACTGAGCCTCCTAGGCACCCCAACAAATGACCTTCTTAATACCCATCACCCAATGTAGCCCATCTTCCACCAATCTCTCTCCATCAACCCTCAGTTTGTTCTCTATGGTTAAGAGTCTCTTGTGGTTTATTTCCCTCTCTCCTTTTCCCCTCCTCCCCCACCCCTTCCCATATGTTCATCTGTTTTGTTTCTTAAATTCCACATATGAGTAAAAGCATACATATATGTATTCTTAATCAAGGGAAGTTGTGCAGTGATCACGAAAAGACTTCCAAGCATTCCCAGATTCTAGGTGACAGAAACCGAAGTGGAATTTAGTATGCTAAATATTCATTAAGAAGCATTCTCTTGGGATCAGTACCTGTGTCAGGGAGGGAAAGGAAGCCAGATGGAGCAGAAGGAGCAGTCACCCTCAATGCCAGCTCTGGGACAGCGTCGGCTGGAGTCAGCATAGCCCTTCAGAACTGTCCTGGGTTGGACTAAGATGTCCAAGTCTTTCTTTATTTTTTTTTTCAATATATGAAATTTATTGTCAAATTGGTTTCCATACAACACCCAGTGCTCATCCCAAAAGGTGCCCTCCTCAATACCCATCACCCACCCCCCCTTCCCTCCCACCCCCCATCAACCCTCAGTTTGTTCTCAGTTTTTAAGAGTCTCTTATGCTTTGGCTCTCTCCCACTCTAACCTCTTTTTTTTTTTTCCTTCCCCTCCCCCATGGGTTTCTGTTAAGTTTCTCAGGATCCACATAAGAGTGAAAACATATGGTATCTGTCTTTCTCTGTATGGCTTATTTCACTTAGCATCACACTCTCCAGTTCCTACAAAGGGCCATATTTTGTTCTTTCTCATTGCCATGTAGTACTCCATTGTGTATATAAACCACAATATCTTTATCCATTCATCAGTTGATGGACACTTAGGATCTTTCCATAATTTGGCTATTGTTGAGAGTGCTGCTATAAACATTGGGGTACAAGTGCCCCTATGCATCAGTACTCCTGTATCCCTTGGGTAAATTCCTAGCAGTGCTATTGCTGGATCATAGGGTAGGTCTATTTTTAATTTTCTGAGGAACCTCCACACTGTTTTCCAGAGTGGCTGCACCAATTTGCATTCCCACCAACAGTGCAAGAGTTTTCCCGTTTCTCCACATCCTCTCCAGCATCTATAGTCTCCTGATTTGTTCATTTTGGCCACTCTGACTGGCGTGAGGTGATATCTGAGTGTGGTTTTGATTTGTATTTCCCTAATGAGGAGCGACGTTGAGCATCTTTTCATGTGCCTGTTGGCCATCCGGATGTCTTCTTTAGAGAAGTGTCTATTCATGTTTTCTGCCCATTTCTTCACTGGGTTATTTGTTTTTCGGGTGTGGAGTTTGGTGAGCTCTTTATAGATTTTGGATACTAGCCCTTTGTCCGATATGTCATTTGCAAATATCTTTTCCCATTCCGTTGGTTGCCTTTTAGTTTTGTTGGTTGTTTCCTTTGCTGTGCAGAAGCTTTTTATCTTCATAAGGTCCCAGTAATTCATTTTTGCTTTTAATTCCCTTGCCTTTGGGGATGTGTCGAGTAAGAGATTGCTACGGCTGAGGTCAGAGAGGTCTTTTCCTGCTTTCTCCTCTAGGGTTTTGATGGTTTCCTGTCTCACATTCAGGTCCTTTATCCATTTTGAGTATATTTTTGTGAATGGTGTGAGAAAGTGGTCTAGTTTCAACCTTCTGCATGTTGCTGTCCAGTTCTCCCAGCACCATTTGTTAAAGAGACTGTCTTTTTTCCATTGGATGTTCTTTCCTGCTTTGTCAAAGATTAGTTGGCCATACATTTGTGGGTCTAGTTCTGGGGTTTCTATTCTATTCCATTGGTCTATGTGTCTGTTTTTGTGCCAATACTATGCTGTCTTGATGATGACAGCTTTGTAGTAGAGGCTAAAGTCTGGGATTGTGATGCCTCCTGCTTTGGTCTTCTTCTTCAAAATTACTTTGGCTATTCGGGGCCTTTTGTGGTTCCATATGAATTTTAGGATTGCTTGTTCTAGTTTCGAGAAGAATGCTGGTGCAATTTTGATTGGGATTGCATTGAATGTGTAGATAGCTTTGGGTCGTATTGACATTTTGACAATATTTATTCTTCCAACCCATGAGCAGGGAATGTCTTTCCATTTCTTTATATCTTCTTCAACTACCTTCATAAGCTTTCTATAGTTTTCAGCACACAGATCTTTTACATCTTTGGCTAGATTCATTCCTAGGTATTTTATGCTTCTTGGTGCAATTGTGAATGGGATCAGTTTCTTTATTTGTCTTTCTGTTGCTTCATTGTTAGTGTATAAGAATGCAACTGATTTCTGTACATTGATTTTGTATCCTGCAACTTTGTTGAATTCATATATCAGTTCTAGCAGACTTTTGGTGGAGTCTATCGGATTTTCCATGTATAGTATCATGTCATCTGCAAAAAGTGAAAGCTTGACTTCATCTTTGCCAATTTTGATGCCTTTGATTTCCTTTTGTTGTCTGATTGCTGATACTAGAACTTCCAACACTATGTTAAACAACAGCGGTGAGAGTGGACATCCCTGTCGTGTTCCTGATCTCAGGGAAAAAGCTCTCAGTTTTTCCCCATTGAGGATGATGTTAGCTGTGGGCTTTTCATAAATGGCTTTTATGATCTTTAAGTATGTTCCTTCTATCCCGACTTTCTCAAGGGTTTTTATTAAGAAAGGGTGCTGAATTTTGTCAAAGGCCTTTTCTGCATCAATTGACAGGATCATATGGTTCTTATCTTTTCTTTTATTAATGTGATGTATCACGTTGATTGACTTGAGAATGTTGAACCAGCCCTGCAGCCCAGGAATGAATCCCACTTGATCATGTTGAATAATTCTTTTTATAGGCTGTTGAATTCGATTTGCTAGTATCATATTGAGAATTTTTGCATCCATATTCATCAGGGATATTGGCCTGTAGTTCTCTTTTTTTACTGGGTCTCTGTCTGGTTTAGGAATCAAAGTCATACTGGCTTCATAGAATGAGTCTGAAAGTTTTCCTTCCCTTTCTATTTCTTGGAATAGCTTGAGAAGGATAGGTATTATCTCTGCTTTAAATGTCTGGTAGAACTCCCCTGGGAAGCCATCTGGTCCTGGACTCTTATTTGTTGGGAGATTTTTGATAACCGATTCAATTTCTTCGCTGGTTATGGGTCTGTTCAAGCTTTCTATTTCCTCCTGATTGAGTTTTGGAAGAGTGTGGGTGTTTAGGAATTTGTCCATTTGCAGGTTGTCCAATTTGATGGCATATAATTTTTCATAGTATTCCCTGATAATTGCTTGTATCTCTGAAGGATTGGTTGTAATAATTCCATTTTCATTCATGATTTTATCTAGTTGGGTCATCTCCCTTTTCTTTTTGAGAAGCCTGTCTAGAGGTTTGTCAATTTTGTTTATTTTTTCAAAAAAACCAACTCTTGGTTTCGTTGATCTGCTCTACAGGTTTTTTAGATTCTATATTGTTTATTTCTGCTCTGATCTTTATTATTTCTCTTCTTCTGCTGGGTTTAGGCTGCCTTTGCTGTTCTGCTTCTATTTCCTTTAGGTGTGCTGTTAGATTTTGTATTTGGGATTTTTCTTGTTTCTTGAGATAGGCCTGGATTGCAGTGTATTTTCCTCTCAGGACTGCCTTCACTGCATCCCAAAGCGTTTGGATTGTTGTATTTTCATTTTCGTTTGTTTCCATATATTTTTTTTTATTTTTTTAACGTTTATTTTTGAGACAGAGAGAGACAGAGCATGAACGGGGGAGGGTCAGAGAGAGGGAGACACAGAATCTGAAACAGGCTTCAGGCTCTGAGCTGTCAGCACAGAGCCAGACGCGGGGCTCGAACTCACGGACCGCGAGATCATGACCTGAGCCAAAGTCGGCGGCTTAACCGACTGAGCCACCCAGGCGCCCCTCGTTTGTTTCCATATATTTTTTAATTTCTTCTCTAATTGCCTGGTTGACCCACTCATTCTTTAGTAGGGTGATGTCCAAGTCTTTATACTCCCACACTGATCTGTCACTGATGTGTGACATCCTAAGATAGGGCATTACCTTGAGCAGGGTGGCTGTCTGTACCTGAGGCAATCCCTGGAGAGGCTTGAGAATTGAAGGATGTCTGCAGAGAGCCTTCCTTGAAACTGTAACAAGAACGTCATCACTGAAGAGGAATCTGGGCAGCACATCCCAGTGTCCAGAACAAATATATTTTACTTTAGAGTAAAATTTTTGGGGGAAAGGGGGACAAAAGTGAAGCTGAAGGAGAAAAGGGATGGTAAAATTCTGACTGAAGAGTGTGTTCCTGTAGTTTTCAAATGGATGATATTGAATAATAAATCAGTGTAGTGTTTATATGCCTTTGGATACATATAAAAATTGATGTAAATTTGCTCCTAAAAATGTTAATACTTATAATATGCTGGTAATTGCATTTGTTATAGTGACTTAAAGGTATGATATTAGATCTTAAAGGTATGATATTAGACTTAAAGGTATGATTTTAGATGTCAAATAAATGTATGAGAGAGTACATTACTTTTCAAAATTAATTTAGGGAGTAGGTAAGAAAAAATGAAGAACACTGGTCATTTTGCAAATAAGAGTACTGAGACTCAGAGATGTTATAAGACTTACACACAGTCATACTAATAATATGAAACCAGACCCATAAAGCCCTTAAAAATTACCTGACCTTTCTTCCTTACCTGGTGGTTGTAAAGACCCATTAATCTACTATTTGTGAATGTACTTCTAAAAGAATAAAGCTCTCATCAAGAGTTTCTTAACCTAGAGAGCCTGGACCCTTCAAATTGCCAGTGGCAATATGTATATTTGTATACATTTGTGGGGGGAACACTTCTATAGCATTATAGCCACTATAGAGGAGACATATAAGCAAACCTTACTGTTAAGTTCATACATCTCTAACCCAGCCAATTGCTTTAATTCAAGTTCTTCTCTCTTGATTCTCTTATTTGAGTTTCATGCTTTCTGACCTCCTTGAACTCTCTTGCGTCTTCCCTCATTCAAAGATGGGAAACAGTCTTCATGCAGGGAAACCTCCTTGTATTAAATCTTACTTGTATTAAATCATTCCTGATCTCAACAGGGTGATCTAGTGTATGTTAACTATGGCCGGATTGAAGACTTCTTTAAACTAGAGAGGGACATGAAAATCAATTGCTCTGGGAAGATTGTGATTGCCAGATATGGGAAAATTTTCAGAGGAAATAAGGTAAAAGTCATTTCTTTTTCCTTGTCCCCAAATACAAAAAATTATGTCGTATCTTACATGTGTAGAAACATATCCTTCAAACTTTCTGAGGACTATAATCTTCTCATATTATATAACATGCCTACCTTATGGGGAGGACACACGTACTAGCTTAGGGATAAGGGTTTTAATGGGGTCTTTGGAGTTTGGGCCAATGACGAAGTTCAGGGAGAACAGAGCAGATTTTTCCATATTTACAGATTATGCCTGTGGTCTACAAAGAAGCATGAATGGGATTTTTTGTTACCATCGTATCTTTGTTTTAAATATTATCTTTGAAAATATCTACCTAATTAAATTTTAATAGTAATTATTATTGTAGGGACTCAGAGAAAACAATTTATACATAACAGTTTTTAAAAATGACTGTCACTTTGACCTGTAAATTTTTTTCCTTTTGTAAGAAATTAAATTTCCAAAATATTCCCTTCCATCCATAAAAGATAGAGAAATCTGGCCTGTAGGGTCTACTTGCTTCCTGTGCTTCTAGACTAATGCAAGAAAACAGCAAGTACTTGCTATCGCTATTACGGGCATTTTCCAAATCTGCTGCTGTGGGGGCTGATCTAGCCCTAGAAACCCATTTTTAGAACTTAAAGTAGGAAAAAGCAAGCGCCAGTTCTCTGTGAGATGTCCTTTGTTGCAGGTCTAAATGACAAAGTTTAAGTGTAATTTCAAAAAACCCGATATTATCAAATCTGGAACAACCAACCTGAAATAAAAAAGACGTTGTGTTTTCCAGGTTAAAAATGCCCAGCTGGCAGGGGCCAAAGGAGTCATTCTGTACTCAGATCCTGCTGATTACTTTGCCCCTGGGGTGAAGTCCTATCCAGATGGTTGGAATCTACCTGGTGGCGGTGTCCAGCGTGGAAATATCTTAAATCTTAATGGAGCAGGGGACCCTCTCACACCTGGTTACCCAGCAAATGGTGAGTGATCAGGCCTTAATCATCACAGGAAACTTAAAAACATTTTAAAGTGATTTTATTAAAGGATTTCAAACAAAGTATGTCTTTTTAAAATTCTCTGTGCATCAAAGAAGTAAGTTAAAGAGTTTCAGACACTGAAAAGTATTGCCTTAGCTTCCTAATCTCTTATTGGGAACCCCTGGGCCTGATGGGTTTTGGAATCCAGACATTTTCTGACATTTAAAAGTAATGTGATGCATATACCATTGATTGCGTAACACCCAGGAGGCTGGGATGGAATCCAGGAAGCAGACATATAAATACTTTTGCAGCAAAATATATGAATAATCATCCTTAGCAGAGGCAAATAATAAATGATAAAAATAAATAATATAAATAGCCACATGTCTGCTCTAATTAGATCGGCTGTGAAATGAGTTTGGATCAGATCAGGTTTTGATGCTAAGTAAATTCCCTCCAAATTTACGGCTTTTACAGTTTTTGGATTTCCTAGTTGCTGATAAGGGATAGCAGAAAAGAAGTTTTACAAATCCCCAAAATGGCACATTTAAAATATAGAGTCCTTTAAAGATTTATGAATCTTCTTAGAACATAGTATACTGTCATAGATTTTTTTTTTAAAAACAATACATGTTATCCTGTAATAAAATCACATAAATATACCTTAACTTCACTTACTTCTGGTTTTTACTCCCAAGTTAAAAAAAAAAAATGTAACCTCTCTTAATTTCTGTTTTACAAAGCTAAACTTACGAACATAAAATGAACTTACCTAGAATATTTCTGTTGCTTATCCTCAAATTTAAATGATAGTATTGTAGGGGAGAAATGTTATCCCTATGGGGCTTGTATTTACTGAATTTCCTTTTGTGCCCTATTCTTTTTTTTTTCTTACCCCTTTAGTTTTACTTTTTATTCTGGAATAGTTCTAAAATACGCAAACATAGAGATAATTATCAACATTTTGTCAATCTTGTTTCATCTCTTTATTCTGCCTTTTTTATTGTTACATAGGACAATTTTTAAATAAGTCCCATGTAATGTATCATTACATCATTTTACTCATAAAATGAATATGCTTTTGCAATCACCTTGTTCTTATTAGATAATTTAAAAATTTGGAGAAAAAAATGGAAAAATAACTCCTATTTTTTTAATCTGAGGAAATGACAGAAGGTTTTTATTTTGAAGTAGAGCCCATATGTAATAAAATACACAGATCTTAAGAATTGAGTTCAATGAAAATTTTAAATTGCATATGTCTGTGTCACTCAAAATAAGATATAGGACATTCTCATGACTCCAGAAAGTTCTCTTGTGCTCCTTTCTGGTCAAGCACTTTCTGGTATCTCTCACCATTGATTAATTTGCCTGGTTTTGAACTTCATATACAAGGACTCAGTGTATATTCTTTTGTAGCTCACTGTTCTTATTCAGTATACTGATTTGAGATCTGTCCGTGTTATTGTGTGTCTTAGTAGTTTGTTCTTTTAATTGCTGAGTAGAATTCTGTTGTGCGACTGGGCTACAGATCATTTATTCATGCTGATGTTGACAGACATCTGTGCTGTGTTCTGTGTTTAGCTGCCCAAATTCAGCTGCTGTGAATAATTTTGTACAGGTCTTCTATGTGGACATATATTTTCCTCCTTTCTTGAGTAAATACCTACGAGTAATTGCCGTGTCCTAATGCACAATTCTGTTTAACCTTACTTTTCTAAAGAGTGATCCAAAGTGATTGTATGATTTTACACTCTTGCACAGAATGTATGAGAGTTTCAGCTGCTCCACATACTCGCTAACGTTTGAAGGTGTCTTTTTATTTTAACAGTTCCAGTAGATGCAATATAAGAATGTGTTTAATGGGATTTACAGAAACACTTTTGAAAGGGACTCGGTTTGTACTGAAGCATGTCCAGCTTCTTTCAGAATATGCTTATAGACGTGGAATCACCGAGGCTGTTGGTCTTCCAAGTATTCCCGTTCATCCAGTTGGATACTACGATGCACAGAAGTTCCTGGAGTAAGTGTGTAAGAAACAAACAGATGGCTCTTTGGATAATTCTCTTTATCGGCAGTCTTTGACTATTGGCAATATTAACATCTGAATATTTCTCCACTATTCAGAAACACTGAAATTCTGTTAGATGGTGGAACCTACAATTTTATCACCATTTTAAAGAATAGTGGTTATTTTCTGGAATTTACTTTATGTAGTGCTATCCGGTATGTGACAGTCATGAGAATGACTTTCAGTTTCCAGCTGCAGGGGGCATGACTGATCAATGACTCCAGCGACAGTGCTTTGAAATCCACCACCCTGTTTGTGTCAAAGCCATGCTTCCTACTGGTGTTCCCAGTCAGTGACTAGTTGCAGCAGGGCACTAAAACAGGCCCATTATTGGGAGGCCCAGGACTCTTCTCATGGGAGACTTTGGCTCAGGATTCCATGACAGGTTTGTCCAACTAGATGCCACCACCCATGGCCCTTTTCTTCCTTCCTTTTCTCCTTTACCTCATATGAGACCTGCATTGCAGTCTATTGGCTTTTTCAGCTTTCCCTCACCCCCTTCCCATTTCCCTCACAGGCTTTTCCCCTAATAAATCTCTTACTCATCTAATCCACATATTGTCTAGTACTTGGATGACTTGGAACACCATATTGTGAGATCAATTCCATGTTATCTTCATCTTTATTCCTCTTCCCCTTCTGCTTTCCTGACATTGGAACCCTCTCTCCTTTCCTGCCCTGCTATGTCCCATCTGTAGGTCCTTTGTCCAGTGTCCTTCAGGAGGGAGAGAACATGACTTCTTTGAAAGTAGAATTGTGAGAGAAGCATCTTGCCAGTTAGTACCTTTTCTTATTTGAGTTTAAAGCATTCTTAATCATTTTATTCTAGTCTCTATAAGAAAACTTTTTATGACCTAATACAGTGCCCTTCTTATTTACAATTGAGGAGGTTGATATTCGGAGAAGTGGAGGGATCTGTCCCATTTAAGGGCAGTTTAAGGAACAGCACCTTCGTCTCTTTTATTTATAGGCTCTCAGCTTTTACCGTGTGGTTAGAATTCAGGATCCAGGCACAACTTTTGAGGGCACAGCAGACTATGCATTTGTCTAAACATATTTGTAAATCAAGTCAAATATTTGTCTATTTAAAAGATGAAAGTGATTATAACATTACTTGTAGTATTAGAAAACTGTCAATAACACTGATCTTCAAAAATTGCTAAGTAAGTCAGATATGTAGCTCTGGCTATGATAGTGCATAGAACCATTAAAACATATGTTGTACAAGAATATTTAATGTTATGGAAACATGCTTATGCTATACTACTAAGTGAAAATAGCAGAATTATCTATCTAGGTATCTATAGAAATATCTATATATAGATATGCAGATACATAAAGACAGAATAATCTCAATTATGTTAATTTTTTAAAATGACCCTGTAAAGGGGCGCCTGGGTGGCGCAGTCGGTTAAGCGTCCGACTTCAGCCAGGTCACGATCTCGTGGTCTGTGAGTTCGAGCCCCGCGTCAGACTCTGGGCTGATGGCTCAGAGCCTGGAGCCTGTTTCCAATTCTGTGTCTCCCTCTCTCTCTGCCCCTCCCCCGTTCATGCTCTGTCTCTCTCTGTCCCAAAAATAAATAAACGTTGAAAAAAAAAAAAATTTAAAATGACCCTGTATTATCTTTGTAATTAAAAAAAGAATGCATGGAAGGAAGATCATATGGAATTTATTTGAAGTGTATTTAGCTATGTTTACTATTTGACTGCTCTGGTTAACTAGGTCAGCATTGGCTAGGTCCTAAATGTGTATTAGAATTACTTGATCAGAAAAAAATCACAAATGGAGTTTATCTCTAATGTATTCAAGTCAGCTTCTCTAAGCCATCTTGTAAATACAATCATCATTAATAACATAATTTCTATGGAAAAGTGGACTTTGCATTAAAAACACCATAATTTAAAAGGAACTTTGGAAATACAATCTACATGGAAGTAGGAGATGATCTTTATATGTTAAAAGCAATAAGACAGCTCCTATCTCATCTTTCATACTTTCTAAGATATAATGAAATATTCTTCAGGAATTTAGTCTTACATATTTTTTTCAAAGAACATATCATTTGTTTATGAATTTCACTGTGAAAATTTACTCCCGATGCACACTTAGGAGTATGCTAGTTGTCCCTGATAGTCAATTCTCAGATGCCCACAAAAGGTTAGCCGCTTAGCATTATGTATTAATTAGAAAAGAATTGCTAACATCATAACATGAAAGTTTCTTCATAAATGTGTGTGAAGACAAGAAGAGATATAAAGTCATATAATGGCCCAAGAATGTTGCGAATTTCAATAAAAAGTTGATGAGATGTGAGGTGCCTGGGTGGCTCAGTCACTTAAGGGTCTGACTTTTGATCTCAGCTCAAGCCTTGATCTCAGAGTCGTGAGTTCAAGCCCTGTGTTGGACTCCAGGCTGGATGTGAAGCCTATTAAAAAAAAAAAAAGGTGAGGGGCTCCTGGGTGGCTCAGTCAGTTGGGAGGCTGACTTTGGCTTGGGTCATGATCTCACGTTCCATGAGTTCAAGCCCCACATCAGGCTCTGTACTGACAGCCTGGATCCTGCTTCAGATTCTGTGTCTCCCTCTCTCTCTGCCCCTCCCCCATTTGTGCTGTGCCTCTCTCTGTCTTTCAAAAATGAGTAAATGTTAAAAAAAAAATTAAAAAAAGAGTTTATGAGATGTGAGTTTAGTAAAGCAAAACCACATTTACTTGGGTGGGAGGGAAAAGGGACACATGTGTTTTTTTCTATTCTTCTTTACATCTCTGTTGAAGGGAATGTGATTATATGGTTTTCATTTGCCTCCCTGAGAAACTACTAGGATTGATACCAGTATCAACAATAATAATGACAATAACAATAATAATAGCATCTATCATGCAGTTATTTGTCAATTTTATCAAAGAATCAACTTTTGGTGTAATGGATTTTCTCTATTTTTTCCTCTTTTCTGTAATTATTTTTGTTACAGTATTTATTGTTCTCTTTCTTATGCTCAATACAAGTTTAGTTTGCCTTCATTGTCCCGTTTTTTAAGGTGGAAGACTAGTTTATTGATTGATGTCTTTCTCCTTTTTTTAAAAATTTATTTTAATGTTTATTTATTTTTGAGAGAAAGAGAGACAGAGCATGAATGGTGGAGGGGCAGAGAGAGACAGGGAGACACAGAATCAGAAGCAGGCTCCAGGCTCTGAGCTGTCAGCACAGAGCCTGACACGGGGCTTGAACTCACCAACTGAAAGATCATGACTAGAGCTGCAGTCAGACGCTCAACTGACTGAGCCACCCAGGTGCCCCAATGTCTTTCTCCTTTTTAAATGTAGATGTTTACAGGTATACTTTTCCTCCAAGCACTGCTTTAGCTGCATCCCATAGGATTAGATACATCATGTCTGCATTTTCATTCATCACTAAGTATTTCCTAATTATTCTTGGGATTTTTTCTTTCACCCATTGTGTATTTAGGAGTTAGTTCTTTGATTTCTATATATATTTCCATATATTTCCCAAATTCCCATCCTTAATTGTTAAATTCTTACTTTTGTGGTTGGATTAATAAACAGATTGTATAATTTATAAAAGGGTTGCATGACTGCAGCCATTTAAATTCATTTAAACTGATTTTATAGCCTAATATATAGTCTATCCTGAAAAAATGTTCCATAGGTGCTTGGGAAGAACATGCATTCAGCTCTTGTCAGATGGCATGTTCTAGATATGCCACATGACATTTCTGGCTTGTCAGCTTCTTCAGCTCCAAGTCTGGGATAGATAAGCCAAAAAATAAACAGAGGAACTCATCTTTGTCTTTTCTTATACCCTGAAGTCCCAGCCTAGGCTTTGAGAGCCTAATGTGTGTTGTATATACTTATGGCCCAGAGAATTTAGTTGTACTTAACCAGAAGAATAGGGTAAAGCTCATCTGCATCTTTCCAGAAGCAGTCTTACTTCTTTTCAAGCTTCTATCATGGTACCCTAATCCCTTATTCCCCAGCCAGACCAATCACCATGCCTTACACTTGCTTTATACTTCTCTGCATTTGTACCTCTTCCTGTCATACTTAGTACCTAGAATGCTCTCCATGTCATCTTCCCATGCCCAGATCTTAACTCATCCTTTAAAATTGAGATAAGTAAAACCTCTAAAAAGTTGTTCATGTTCCCACAAGCTAAATCATGACCTGAGCTAAAGTCAGACTCTTAACCAACTGAGCCACCCAGGTGCCCCTCTACTTAAAAAAAATAAAAATTAAAATTAAAAAGTTTACAAAAATTTCGTGAAGCTTTTACAGACTGTTGATTGAAGTAAAATCATTTCCTTTGCTCTTTATGAGTGAAGATACCTTGTGAAAGATTAACATGTCCATATTTGGGGATATATTTATCAGTAGGAGAAATAACAAAATGGAAAATCCCAGAATTTGACATCAGAGCTCTTTCCTCACAGCATTCCCTGGAGGCATGTTAAACAGACTTTCTATTAGAAACTGGGAACGAAGAGTCTGGATTCTTCCCAAACGTTTGACCCTCAGCTATACCACTTACCAGCTGCATGACTCCAAGCAAGTTGCCTATCTCTCTAAGCCTCACGCCCTCATCTCTGAAGTAGGAGGAACTTCTACTTCAGACTTCAGACTAGGAACCTAGTCTACTTCAGACTAGGAACTTAGACTCTACCTCCTAAGAGTCCGAGTAAGGGTTAACTGGCATATCCCTGACTCCTGAAGCTATCATGAGCAGGCACTCAAGAAAGCAAGCTCATTGACATTTTAGCTGATAGCTCCAAAGTTTTTCTTCAGCTAATAATACTTTTTGTGTTCCATAGGAAAATGGGTGGATCAGCACCGCCAGACAGCAGCTGGAAAGGAAGTCTCCAAGTGCCCTACAATGTTGGCCCTGGCTTTATTGGAAACTTTTCTACGCAGTTAAGAGACTATTTTTATTGTAACTCTCAGGCAAGGAAAAGTTTTTTCAAAAAAAAAAAAAAATACTTACAGAGGATGACTGGAAAAGTAAAATATATCTGGTACCAAAAGGGAACAAAGCCACAGGTTGTAGAGGGGAATACACTTACATCATTTGTATTGGACAGCTGGACAATGTAATTCTTGCATGTGTACATTTAGAAATCTTTAAAATGATGTAAGAGTTAAAAAATTGCAGGTGGCAAAGTGTTAACCAGGATTTTCAGAATGCATTCTTTATTTTTGCATTAGAAAAGTCAAGATGCACATCCATTCTAACAATAAAGTAACCAGAATATACAATGTGATCGGAACTCTCAGAGGAGCAGTGGAACCAGGTAAATTAATCATTTGCTCAGCAAATATTGATTGAGCAATCCTTCCGGGCCGGGCACTGCTCTGAGCTCTGGGAATGTAAGGTGAACAAAGCACTTCTTGGCCCTAATGGAACTTACATGGACACAAAATATACAAATTGAGGTAATTTTGTATTGGGATACATGTTTGAAGAAGAGTAAACGTGGGGCTAAGTTGGTTAGATGCCCAAGGACAGTAAATGTGAAGCTGTGCATGCTTCAATTAAAGGATCGAGGGAGAAAGGTCAGGGAGGGATCATTGTGAGGTCTTTTCTCTGGGTTTTCTGGATTTGTTTACCACGTAGTTTGCTTGGGGTAATATTTCATGTTAACTACAAACATCTATGTGAAAGATAACACTATTAGAAGATTAAGGTAACCTTGAATTAATGAATCCTTTATGTAGTCTTATCTTCTATTGAAGTTAATGAGATCTATAGACACATGATTTCCACAGAATTTCAGATACCCTGCAGCTTACTCTATTCTGTAAATAGTCTTACTTCATTGTGTTTCAATTCCTTAAGGATTAGGGTAATATATTTCTGACTAACAGGCATACAGTTAAATCACATATTTTTTGTAGAAGCAGCCAATGCTTTCTTTCAGGGATAAAGAATACTGGTATACTTCCAGAGGGTACTAAATAATATGTAACTGGCAATTCACTGAATCTCACTGACTACCTGTTTTGTGCCAGCTCTGTATTAGGCATTGGGGATGGAGGGAAAAAATGAAGACATAAGCCAGGGAAGAGGAGCCATACATTCAAGCGTGGTAAATGCTTTGTCAGATATGGTGGTAGGATTGCTCTGAGAGCTGGAGAGTGGGAGCAATTCTGTCCCCTGGGGAAGCTAGGAAAGGGTCATGGAGAGGTAAAATCGTTGATCTGTGTCTTGAAAACTGAATGGGAGTAGGAAGTGGAGAACATACTATGAGGCCACTGTGTTCTCTTACTCTGAAAATACTGGAAACAAAGTTTTAAGTAGCTAAGAGAGGAGTGACAGAGAATTATAAAAAGAGATGGATAGAATAATTCCATAGTTACTTATTATTACTTATGTCTCTTTTTAAAATTTTTTTTCAACGTTTTTTATTTATTTTTGGGACAGAGAGAGACAGAGCATGAACGGGGGAGGGGCAGAGAGAGAGGGAGACACAGAATCGGAAACAGGCTCCAGGCTCCGAGCCATCAGCCCAGAGCCCGACACGGGGCTCGAACTCACTGACCGCGAGATCGTGACCTGGCTGAAGTCGGACGCTCACCTGACTGCACCACCCAGGCGCCCCTACTTATGTCTCTTTTTACATTTACTTAGAGAGAGCATGTGCAAGTGAGTGGGGGAGGGGCAGAGAGAGAGAGGGAGAGAGAGAATCCCAAGCAGGCTCCACACCTCGGTGCAGAACCCATGCAGGTCTTGAACCCACGAACCGTGAGATCATGACATGAGCTGAAATCAAGAGTTGGACACTTAACCAACTGAGTGCCCCAGGTGCCCCATCACTTACATGTTTATGATTGTTATTGTACGTTGTACACTGAGTATACCTTTGCTTGTCCCATCTACTCTCTTTGTCCATCAAAATCAGACCAAAATAGTATATTTACACAAGTCTTCAGGAACCTTGCTCTTTCTTTGAGTCGTGAGTGCTCTGTGTTTAGATGTTCTTGACTCACTTGCAGTTTGCTCTGTTATTGACCTGGAATGACAAATAATTTTGCAATGATGCTTCCTAGACAGATATGTCATTCTTGGAGGTCACCGTGACTCATGGGTGTTTGGAGGCATCGACCCTCAGAGTGGAGCAGCTGTTGTTCATGAAATTGTGAGGAGTTTTGGGACACTGAAAAAAGAAGGTAATGTAAACAGCAAGGGAAAAGATCATCCTCTCTGAATCTCAATTTGGTCCTCTGTAAAGTGTGTAAAATTACCACCTTCTCGTAGGTCTGAGAGAGGGTCCAACTGACAGGATACGTGCAAACATCAAGTGCTTGGTAATACCTAGTAGCATAGAACAGCTTTCAGTAACTAGTTGCCATGTTTCTTGTGTAGGTTAGATAATTATATTGTTTACTTATTTTTGCTTATTTATATAATAATGTTTACATTATTGATATTTATAAAGTTATAATCTGAAATAAGGGAATTATACTGTTAGGGGTCGCTCTTGACAACAAAGAAGGTGGAGACGCATTTCTTCATAGAAGACAAACCAAAGTTAGGTCATGGGCCAACGTGTCCTGATCAGAGAACTGTGAGCAGAAGTTCCTTCCTCCCTTCTAGCCTCACACAACAGGTCAAGGGCATCAAGTAAGGGAGGGGATTGAAGCTTGCTCTGAGAAGTTTTGGTGTCTGTCTAATAGGATTCTCAGAAGTTTGATGTTTGCGTCCCCACATCCTCAGTCTTGGTGTGCTCTCCTAAAACTTAGGTTTAAACTCCTAGCTCCATTGCTTCAGTCCTTTTAGAATCTTCATATGAAAACAAAGATAACACTTAGTTCAAATGATTGCTTTTTAAAATAAATCACACATTGAGAGCAGAAAGTCCACTCTCTTTACTGACCCTGCAAACCAGGGTGTGGGGCTCTAATTGTGACCCGTGTTTTTTTAGCAGCAATAACAACCAACAGCAAAACTGTATTAAGTTTGTACAATACTTGTTTTCACAGAGAAAGTGCTTTCACGTATTCTTTGTTTTGAACTCCTAGCAACCAGGGAGAAGTTTACTTAGTTATTTCTGTTCTCATTTCACAAATAAGCTAACCAAGTTTCACAGAATTGAGGGAGTCATCCATGGCTGTATAGCTAGTGTGTGGCAGAGTCAAAGAACCCAGGTTTAAACTCAAATTTCTGGGGGTGCCTGGGTGGCTCAGTCGGTTAAGCGTCCGACTTCAGCTCAGGTCATGATCTCGCAGTCTGTGAGTTCGAGCCCCGCGTTGGGCTCTGTGCTGACAGCTCAGAGCCTGGAGCCTGTTTCAGATTCTGTGTCTCCCTCTCTCTCTGACCCTCCCCCATTCATACTCTGTCAATCCCTGTCTCAAAAATAAATAAACATTAAAAAAAAATTTTTTAAATAAAATAAACTCAAATTTCTGGCTACTAGCCCACAAAACCATGTCTCTCTTTAAAACAAAATGTAAAAGGGCTCTATTATTTTTTTTCCACAAAGCTATTTTATGTTTTAAGAACACAGAATTATGAAGATCTGAATTTACAAAGCTCATAAATTAGGTAGTGTTGAACATGAACACAAAAAATTTTATGATTTTGCAATAAGATTCCCTATGATAAATACAAAACATTGCAGTGACAATGATAGAGTATGCCAAGAGAGTGCAATGATGAGGAATAATAATTCATAGGAAATTTGAATTATGTTATTAACAAATTGACAAAACACTGGACTCAGCTGTAGGGATACACATTCTTAAGCAGAAATGAACTGTTTGCGGAAAAAATGACACATTTTTGAGCACGTTTGAAGTGCTGTGTTTGTAAACACGACTCCATTTAATCTTCCTAACAATCAAGGAGTATCTTCATCTCACTTTGGTTTTTCTGGTGTACAGATGAAGAGAGGGAAGCGGAGGAAGCTTGCATAACTTCCCCTCGGTCATAGTGCTAGTAGGTGAAAGAACTGGGATTTGAAATAAGATCTTTCTTTAACTCCAAGGTCAGTGTTTATCACTCCAAGCCATATTACCTCCTTGTTGAGTTATGCTGAATTATTGCAGCAGCCACAGACATCAGTATTGCTAACTGAGCTTCTGTTGACTAATTCTGGCAAAGAATGGAGTGAAATCACACAACCAGCTGACACTGAACAATTGCGTGCATGATGCCAGAATGTGGAAGAGTTGTAAGGAATTTTCTCTCGGTTCGATCTGCTCTCAGAGCACAGACCACATCTAGCACTTTCTTCTTTCACTCCGGGCAGCTGCAGGGCACAGATGGCTGCCTGTGTATATCCAATCATTATAAACTGTTTAGAATATTATGACCTAATGGAATTTTTGGTACGTGTACATCCCCCCCCTCCCACTTTTCAGTGCAAATGTGCTCGTTTGTACTGACAAATCAGCTTTAACATCTCACAAAAGAAAATGATATAAGTAAAAATTCTCACTATAGTTCACATTTTCTAAACAAACAGTGGAATTTTAGTGTGGTTTTGCTGTTGAGTTTTACAGTGTCTTGGATATATAATGCATTTTCCCAGCATTTATGTGTATACACATATATTTTAGGATGGAGACCTAGAAGAACAATTTTGTTTGCAAGCTGGGATGCAGAAGAATTTGGTCTTCTTGGCTCTACTGAGTGGGCAGAGGTTAGTTGATAATTTGCTACAGTATAAATTTTCACAACAAAGCAGTTAGGATTTATCAAAGACGCAAAAATAACAAGTGAATTCAGTGAGAACATATTCAAACTTTTTTTTTTCCAGAAAATCTGACACAACATATCCTTGTCCAAAAAGAAAAATCTCTTTGTCATTAAAGAACGGTTTTGTTTGAACTTCTAAAGGTACTTAATGTCAATTGTCAAAGTAATTTAGTTTTCATTTTCTGGGAGTTTTATGGCAAATAAGTAAATTCACTAGAAACCAAACATCAAAATAAGGTTTCACATTTCTATTACCCTTTGCAAATTAACTACTAAAGCTAACCACATTAAAATAACCCCTTGAGCTTATACAGTAAGGTATACTTTTCAGATTTATGTTCCTTATATCCTAATGACTGACTCTAAATTAAATCATGCTAGAAATGAGGTAGAAAGTCTCACTGCAGAATATTTGATAGGCACCTTTAAAAGTAAATTTACCTTTATGCAGATGTTATACACACACCAAGTGGTCATCACAAATCAGAAACTAGTAATAGACTTGCGAAAAATAAAGAGGAATGAATCCAAGTATTTCACTAAAGAAAGCCAACGAACCATGAGAGAGCAAAGAAAGGAACAGAGAAAAACTGCAAAACAGCCATAAAACAAGTAACAAAATGGCAGTAAGTTACATCCCATCAATAATTACTTTGAATGTAAATGGACTAAACACTCTGATCTAAAAACAAAGGGGAATGGAATGGATTAAAAAACAAGGCCCATTTACATTCCGCCTAAAAGATACTTATTTTAGACCTCAAGACATATGCAGATAGAAAATGAAGGATGGAGAAACATTTATACAAATGGATGTGAAAAGAAATCTGGGGTAGTAATACAGTGGACAAAGTAGACTTTAAAACAAAGACTGTAATAAGAGACAAAGAAGGACAGTATACAGTCATCAAAGATACAGTTATAAGAAGATACAACAATTGTAAATATTTATGTGCCCAAAATGAAAGCACCCAAATACATAAAGCAGTTAATAACAAACATAAAGGAACTAATTGATAATAATACAATGCTAGTAGGGGACACTCCATTTACATCAGTGGATAGATAATCCAATCAGAAAAATCAAAAAGGAAACAGGGGCTTTGAATGACACACTGGACCATTCTTTTCAAGTGTACGTGGAACATTCTCCAGAATAGGTCATATATTAGGCCACAAAACAAGCCTCAACAAGTTCCGAAAGATCAAAGTCATACCATGCATCTTTTCTGACCACAATGCTATAAAACTAGAAATCGACCACAAGAAAAAATTTTGTAAAGACCACAAAACATGGAGGTTAAACAACATGCTACTAAACAATGAATAGGTCAACCAAGAAATCAAAGAAGAAATTAAAAAAACACATGGAGACAAATGACAATGAAACGCAATGGTCCAAAATCTTTGGGATGCAGCAAAAGCAGTTCTAAGAGGGAAGTTTATAGCAATATAGGCCTAAATCAAGAAGCAAGAAAAATCTTAAACAAAAGGAGAAAAAGAAGAACAAACAAGAACAAACAAAATCCAAAATCAGTAGAAGGAAGGGAATAATAAAGATTAGAGCAGAAATAAACAAAATAGAAACAAAAAATAATAATAATAATAGAACAGATCAATGAAACCACCAGCTTGTTCTTGAAAAGATCAATAAAGTTGGTAAACCTTTAGCTAGACTCATAAAAAAAAAACAACAAAAAAAAACAAAAACAAAAAACAAAACAAAAAAACCCAAAAAAACAAAGAAAGAGAGAGGGTACTCAAAATCAGAGATGAAAGAGAAGAAATAACCTCAACAAAATGTTAGCTAACTGAATCCAAAAATACATTTAAAAAGTCATTCACCATGATTGAGTGGGTTTTATTCCTGTGTGGTATATTTGCAAATCAATCAACGTGATACATCATATCAACAAGAGAATGGATAAAAAATATATAATCATTTAACAGATGGAGAAAAGCATTTGACAAAATACAACATCCATTCATGATGAAAACCCTCAACAAAGTAGGTTTAGAGGGAACATACTTCAACATAATAATGAAAATCCACAGCTGAACATCATACTAAATAGTGAAAAACAAAACTTTTTTCATGTAAGGTCCAGAACAAAACAAGGAGGTCTCACCATTTTTATTCAACATGGAACTGGAAGGCCTAGCCATAGCAATTGGACAAGAGAAAGGAATCAAAGGCATCCAAATTGGTAAGGAAGAAGCAAAACTTTCACTATATGCAGATGGCATATAGACATATATGCAGATTGCTGCAAAGCAATCTACAGGTTGAGGTATCAAGGCTGGAGGTATCATAATTCTAAATTTGAAGTTATACTACCATGCTGTAGTAATCCAAACAGTATGGTACTGGCACGAAAGTAGACACATAGATCAGTAGAATAGAATAGAATGCCCAAAAATAAACCCACAATTATATGGTCAATTAGCCTTTGACAAAGACCGCTTTCTTACATCATTCACAAAAATAAACTCAAAGTGGATTAAGGACCTAAATGTGAGACCTGAAACCATAAAAATCCTAAAAGAGCAAAGGCAGTACTTTCTATTACATTGGCCATAGCAACATTTTTTCTCAATATGTCTCCTGAGGCAAAGGAAACAAAAGCAAAAATAAACTATTGAGATTACATCAATATAAAAACCTTCTGAACAGCAAAGGAAACCATGAATGATACTGAAAGACAACCTACTGAATGGGAGAAGATATTTGTAAAATATACAAAGAACTATTACAACTCAACACACACAAAAACAAGTAATCTGATAAAAAATAATAATAAGTAGAAGAAGACATGAACAGGCATTCTCCCAAGAAGATATATAGATGGCCAATAGACACATGAAAAGATGCTCAACATCACTTATCACCAAGAAATGGAAATCAAAACCATGAAGGATCACCTCACACCTGATAGAATGGCTAAAATCAAAAGTGTTGGCAAGATGTGAAGAAAAAGGAACCTCATGCATTGTTGGTCAGACTGTAAACTGGTGCAGCCACTGTGGAAAACAGTATGGAGGCTCCTCAAAAAATTGAAAATAGAACTACCCTATAATCCAGTAATTCCACAACTGGTAATTACTGAAAGAATACAAAAAACACTAATTCAAAAAGATTAATGCACTCTATGTTTATAGTAGCATTATTTACAATAGCCAAGTTATGGAAGCAGCCCAAGTGTCCATTAATAGATGGACAAACAAGATGTGGTGTGTATATATATATATATATATATATATATATATATGCCCACACACATATATATGTAATGGAATATTATTAAGCCACAAAAAGAATGAAATCCTGCCATTTGCAACAACATGGTTGGATCCAGAGAGTATAATGCTAAGTGAAATAAGTCAGTCAGAGAAAGACAAATACCATATGATTTCACTCATATGTGAAATTTAAGAAACAAAACAAACAACGAGGGAAGAAAGAGAGGAGAGAGAAACCAAGAAAGAGACTTAACTGTAGTGAACAAACTGATGGCTACCAGAGGGGAGGGTGGGGGGATGGGTGAAATAGGTGAAGGGGATTTAAAAGTACACTTATCATGATGAGCACTGGATAATTGTTGAATTGTTGAATCACTATATTATACACCTGAAATTTATATAACACTGTATGTTAACTATACTGGATTTAAAATTTTAAATAAATTAATTTTACTTGCATATATTATTGGCTTTGTGTAATAGAAGCATTAGCTGTAAATATAGGCAAACTTAAAATTTATCTCGTTTACTTCCAGTAATGCTTTAAAACGTATTTGGCTCCTATTATATTCTCTAGGAATTAGGAGAAGCCCTGTAAACTTCAATTTTCTTTGGGGGAAAAAAAAAAAGTAGTGTTCTTAAAGACAGGAAAGATTTATGGTGGCATCAGGAAGAGCCTAAATATTTTGAGGTTTATTTATCTCCTTCAATTGTTTTCCCTACCTACAGTTGCAAATCTTTTCCACTTTCTTTCTTACTGTCAGGACGCTTAGGAAATTGCATGTTTTGAAGACTTAAATCCACTTAATAGCTCAAAAAACCTTCTGCACTTTTTGTCAGCATTTTAAAGTTGTGCAATGATCACTCTTGACCAGTAGGTGGTGGTATCCTACAGGAGAACTTAATGCTTCTGAGTATAGACCAGAAAGAAACCTCACATAGTTTTAACCCATAAATTTGAGATTATTTATTCCCTGAGAATTGGGTAATAATCTCTATTTCAATTTAAAAAAAAAATCATGGGAAAATTTCCACTCACAGATTTTCTTTCTTAGGTCATTCATGTTTGCTAAGAGAATTTCTTAAAGGATAAACTATGGTATGGTTAAGCAATCAACTCCTTTTCTATTTACCATATTAAGATGGAAAGGTTCATTTTAATTTTTAGTCTTAAAAATATTTGCCTGTTATTTCTTAGCAGTAGTCTTTACTTAAATTCTTTCAAACAAACTCGCTTTGAGAATCCTACATATCAGTTTTGTGGTCAGCTTAATTCAGAAAGCTGCACACAGCAAATGTAGAGATGATTGTTTTAGGGGGAGATTATGGTATATATTTATGCTTTTCTTTCTTTTTTTATTGTAGGAGAATTCCAGACTCCTTCAAGAGCGTGGTGTGGCCTATATTAATGCTGATTCTTCTATAGAAGGTAAATCTCATTGGTCTTGTAGGAAAAGGTGTGATCATGGTAGTAACAGCCATTTAGTTCATAAATTATGCACTAATAAGGAAGGCAAATCCATCCCATGTGTTGGGATGCCACCCTTGCCTCACAGCAGCTGTGAGACCTAGAGTGCTCATCTGACAAAGCAGCGCTCTCTGATTTGCTTCACCTGGCAGATTACCTTGTCTGCACTAGGGATTGTAAATACCTGTTAAATGAATCAGTAAATCATAGAACAGAAGATTTCTGTGATTTTAGAATGGGGTAGCAAAAAAGTGTAATTTAAATATAATGCTAGTTTTATCATATCATGTGGATAGATTTGGGAAGAAATACTGATGTCCAGGTATATGTTCTCTTAAATATTTTTTCCTCCTATTCAAGAAATAGTTACTGAGACCTTCTGTATGCAATGAATTTTCCAGTATTTCAGAGGAATCAGAAGTTAGTAAGTCTTGCACTTGGAAGTTTGTGACTCAGTACAAATGAGGAAATAAATTAGTCTAGGATTCTAATATATGCAGGTACTATAAGAAGGCTATAATGAGTCTGGTCTGAGAGTTCAGAGGAGAGAAGAGTAGCAAGTTCAGGAAAGGCTTGAGAAATGAGATAGACACTCAAGACTGGCCTTTAAGAATGGATCTGCTTTGGATAAGTAGAGATTCAATCGAAAGGACATTCTCAGGTCTATTTCCAAGATCGAGCAGTCTGTTGTCACTACCCTCCATACCCATTCATCTATCTGTTCTTGACTACATGCAACTTCCCAGACATTGCAGCTGCTGTTCTTTGTACTAGGATGGCTGTTCCACACTCACTCTATCTGTTTCATTCTTACCCTTACAGTCTTCCTGAAATGGTACTTTTTCAGGGAAGCCATGTCTGTAGCTCTCCTTATGACCATTACTAAACAGTTATTTGCTTTACAGACTACTTCTGTTACTAGGCTATATTCTTCAGCAAGTAACAGACAGGATCTTTCTTGATAACTCCTGGTTTCCTAATGTCTTGTTAAAGACACATGAGTTGCATTCGTGCAGCAAAGAATGAGTCAATGAAGGGTAGACTTGGAGAATCTTTTTGGCAGTATATTGATAAACTTATCACATCCACAATAATTGAGACAATGCCTTTTGACAGAGGCATGTTGGCATTGACATTTCTTCTTTGTCCAGTTGTCTAAATTGCATCGTCCCCAAGGTGGCTCACACAGTGCAGTTCAGTAATCCTTTCCCCCCTCCTCTTGTGGCCATGGTGAAGGGTGTGGCCTTATTCGCGGCACAGCCACTTCCTACTTGTATGACCTCAGCTTGTTACTTATCTTCTGTGTCTCAGTTTTCTCAGCTCTAAATAGAGTTGCCAAGAACATATACCTCAAAGGCTCTTAGAAGGGCAAAAGAGGTTAATATTTACAAAACTCCCACACCTGTGCCTTGCACAGGGTAAAAGTTCAAAAATATTAGCTTGGAACTATTACCCATACTTAAAAACAAACACATGGTAGGATGAAACCCCTTCACTACACAGAATAAATACATAAACATATATTTCTCAAAAGCAGAATATTGTTCTCTTTCTTGCTAGCTTTGTTTGCAAGATTTGATTTTTAATGTATATTTTTAAATCATTGGAATTTGTTGATTATGTCACTCCTTGCCTTAAAATGCTGCATGGTCTCCCCATCATTTTCAAGACCCAGAGCAAATGACACACATGTTACCCTAAGATTAGGACACCACTTACCTTACTTTGGTTTATATTTAAAATCTTATTAAGTATGACTTTTTAAAATAACACAATAAGTGATACACTGGCTTTCTCATGTTAAAATGCAAAATTTACAGACAAAGCAAAAATCTTTACAAATGTCAAACTCAGCCCTCTCTCTGAAGGTACTACTGTTCTCAGTTTGGGGTGTTTCCATCACCCTGACATTCATATATAGAACTCAGCTCACACAACCTATCAACAGTGTCGGAGGTACTCTCTTAAGGGCTTTATGTGTAAAAATTTATTTAATACTCACAATCATCCACTGAGGTGAGTACTTTATTGTCTCCCTTGTGTAGAAGACGAAACTATGAATTCAGAGGGATTAAGTAATTTTCCCAAGATCACACAGCTAGTAAAGGATTGAGCTGAAACTCAAATCAAGCTGGTCAACTTTATCCTTCTTATCCCTATATTCTGTTCCCCCTCACTACCTTATACAGGTTTTCATTACATATTACATCTCACAGGCTAAATGGTCCTGCATCTCGCCTTTTTCATGCAACAGCATATTATGGAAAACTTTCCATGTCAGTGTATATAGATCTATTCCACTTGAAAATTAAACTTCTTCAGTGTATTCAACAGAACGATTTATGTCTCAGTTCTCCAGCTGATGGTCAGATGGTTTCCATTTGTTGCAGTCAATATCTTTTTTATTTGCCTGCCTTACATTTTTCTACACAAGTTGAGAGTGGAGAACTACAGTATCATTGCTTGCTCATGGTATATGTGCAATACATTGCGATAAATGCTGCCAAACTATCTCTCTGACCCTCTGGTTTACACTCTTATTGGCTATTTATCTGTTTTAAAAATTGCGGTAGCTAAAATTTGTGCATATTTCTTCTTCCAGTTGAATTTTATTTTATTTTAATTTTTTAATTTATTTTTTTTGTGGGGGGGAGAGCATAAGGGAGAGCAGAGAGAGAGGGAGACACAGAATCTGAAGCAGCTCCAGGCTCTGAGCTGTCAGCACAGAGCCTGATGAGGGGCTCCAACCCGTGAACAGTGAGATCATGACCTGAGCGGAATTCGGATGCTTAACCGACTGAGCCATCCAGGTGCCCCATCAGTTGAATTTTAGAACCAGCCTTTCAAGTTTCAGGAACAATTCTGCTGGGGTGTCTACTTATTTTTAAAGCCTCAACTTTTGCCGTTCCTAGACATGGATCTTAAGCTTTGAGATAAGAGTTTCTGGCCATTCCCTGAGCACATCATGTACTTTTATATTTCTGGGCATTTGTACAGGCTATTCCTTGATGAAGTTGTCTTAACTTCCCCTTCCCCAGGCCCCCAGCCTGTTCTAGTCTCTCCTCGCTGTGCTCCCACAGCTACTTGAGGGCACCTCTCCTGGCTGGTTTGCAAGATTCTCAAGCTCGTCAGACATAGAATTCCTGAGGAATGGGAACCCCATCTCTGCTCTGTATTCACAACTAGATGGAGAGCACCTGCCTTACAAATGCATTTTTACAACAGATATTTATTGGGTAAATGCTAAATGCCAAGACTGTACTAAGCCCTGGGGATATGGCAACAAATAAAAAGACTACCTGTTCCCATGGAACTTACAGTCTGGTGTGAGGATGGCAAATAAAAAGGCAAATATTTAACACATGTGGGAGGTAACTAATAAGGAGAAAAATAATCCAAGGTCAAGAGAGAAAGAGTAGCTAGGATGAAGGAAAGAGAGGGTGCTCCTTTAGGTAGGGTGTTCAGGGGACAACTCTCAGAAAACGTGACATTAGAGGTCTAAGTGAAGTGGGGGAGTTTTAAGTCATGCAGATGTAATGCAGAATGCTGTTCCAGGCTGAAGGAACAGTATGTGCAAAGACCCTGAGAAGGTCCCTGCTTGGGTAGAGTGGGATGTGAAGATTTGAAGAGGTGACAGGGGTTGTTTCTTGTATGGAACTGAGGACCAAGGTAAGCATGATGAGTTTTATTGAGTCATGAGTTGGAGGGTTTCGATTGGACTTAGGTTCTAAAAGGATCTTTCTGGCTAAAGAGTTAACCCTGGTCTTTGAATGAAAGAATGAAGTAAATGAAATAAAAAAACCATTCTTTCTTTATCTTTAAGGAAACTATACTCTACGAGTTGATTGCTCCCCACTGATGTACAGCTTGGTATACAGCCTAACAAAGGAGGTAAAAATAATTACACATCATTTTAGAAAATTTGAGTTCTACAAATGATGTTTCATTGAGATACCATTATTATGTTAAGCAGCTGCCTTGTTTTATAGCTTGTCTTTTTCTCATAGAGCAAATACCCACTGCAGAGAACATTGCATCGAATAAACTATGTACACGTGTTATCCCATTTTCCCCAACTGCCCTGAAGTAGCCTTTGGATAGCATTGTGTCTACCATCCCCATGTGAAATGGAGAACACTGAGATCAAAAAGCATTAGCCACCAAAGTCACACAACTTGTGCAGTAGCTGAACCAGGACTTGGTCCTATGGTTTAAGTCCTTAATTTTAAAACTGCTTTATACTCCTTCATATCATGATGCCAGTTATCCCAGGTTGCAGGAAGAGTTAAAGTTTCTAAGTGATTGAGAAGGAGTGTGTGTAAAAACACCAAGTACTGACTCCAAGGTCAAATCAATTTGGGGCAGAGGCTAAGTGAGACCATGTACCCCCCTTTCTGACTTTCTGACTTGAGCTGCATTCCACTGAGCCCCACTGACCTGGGCTGACAGCTAAAGTTCTCTTAGTTCTGACAGAGGCACAAGATACAGAACCTGCTGGAGAGACAGTGCCTGAATTCCTGTAGGACTGACAGGCAACTCTTCACTTTAGTTGTCCTGCTCCTAAACTCACTGGGGCTAAAGTTAGTCATAATGAAGAAGTTGTTGCATGGCAGATTTTTGTTTTTATTGTTAATTATCTGATTTGAACTGGAAAGAAAAAAAAAAGAGTTGCCTATTTAATGGAATTACCAACTGAAGTATAAATACCAAGAAAAACACAATTATTGCCCTTCAGATAGGGATTTTAATATCACTAACCTTTGGTTTCAAAAGCATGGAATTTCATCTTATAACTTAACTTCCCCTATAGGAATAGAAGCAAATTAATTTGAAAAAAAAAATGTATTCATGTCATTACTCAAGATCTGCATCATTTGCCTGTAGTTTTTATCAGTTTCCATGAAATGTATAAAAACTGTAATACCTGAAAACAGGGTATTTCAGAGAAATTTCACCATTCATGTAATTTAAGGTAAATGCTGAGGAAGCTTGGCAGTTATATTTGTTTTCTGGGTGGTTTGGTGGCACCCAGGGACAATTGCAAACGCAGCACTCTAAGTCAGATTCGATGCTTGACAGTTTTGGCGGTCTGTGTTATTCTGTTTTGTTTATTGGGGGAGAGGGATTCATAGCATTTTAAATTTTAGTGATGAACTGAAAATATAGTTATGTGTTTCTACACTATTCTAAATATGCATTTTTAAAAAAAAAAATTTAATGTTTATTTTTGAGAGAGAGAGAGAGAGACAAAAAGAGAGAGAGAGAGAGACAGAGTGTGAGTGGAGGAGGGGCAGAGAGAGAGGGAGACAATCCTAAGCAGGCTCCAGGCTCTGAGCTTCAGCACAGAGCCCGACAAGGGGCTTGAACCCACCAAACGTGAGATCATGACTTGAGCCGAAGTCAGAAGCTCAACCTCTAAATTTGCATTTCCTAGAATAAATGGAGTGGTACTGTCCCTTATATCAAGGTTTTGTGTAAATTTATAAGCTTGAGTGAAATTATTTTGTGGCTTTATTTATTCATATTTTGCAAGTTAAGATGTTGACATAATTTCTGATTCTCTCCCCATCCTTATGCAGATTTACTTGTATTCCCATAGACCTTTGCACATACCTAGCACATTGAATTTCACATTTTTACTTCTAGTTCCCACTAGTAGAAAGTATCTAATGTGTCTTTTTGAGCTTTGTTTTCATGGCATTCACAAAAAGTCTTAAACAATATAGGTACTCTATTAATTTTTGAAAATTGAATTTGTTGAAAAACAGAACATAGGACTTTTATTAAATATAAAATAAAAACTATTGTGTACCATATAATGTTTAATAAATAACCTGTGAATAACTATAGAACATTAATTGAAGTTGAGTTTGCAAAATGTTTTTGGGATAACATCTAATGTTCTAGATGTCAAGTATAGGTTTAGAATTCAATAATTGGTCATATTTTTCTCCCTCAGTCTTCTCATCAGTAAAACCAGAAAATGTAGTTAAAGCCCAGTATTTATTGAAATTACAATAAATACTCAATATTAATGCATTTGTTTTTATTATGTATTATTTAATGACCTTTAGCGACCTTACTGGCAAGAAGTGATATTAAAAGAAATACCTTCTCTTAACCACCTTGCTTCCTTTCATTTTCTTTTTTATAAGAGAAGTCTGTTTTAGAGAGCAGCCTTCATGCATTCAGAAAAAAATAGACCAAAAAAATCTTATAATAGGACTGTTCATTTGAATATGATGGCTTGGTAATAATTAGGCCTTCTTTTCCATACACTTCATGGTTTTTTTTTTTTTTTTTTCTTATAGTAGCTCCACCTGTATATAATAGCATGAGCATTTTACCATATTGTCAGAAATTCATTATTGTAATTCTTAATGACTGCTAATAATATGAATTGCATCACTTGTTTTGCTGAATATAGTTTAGCTATTCATTCCCTGGCTGATGGACATTTTGATTTTAAAATATCTGATTTGTAAGTATTCTCTTTTTTTCCCATTTAACCTGTGTAGCTCCAAAGCCCTGATGAAGGCTTTGAAGGCAAATCTCTTTATGAGAGCTGGAATGAAAAAAGTCCTTCCCCTGAGTTCAGTGGCATGCCCAGGTAACCATGCAAACAAGAGTCTCTGTTGCATACAGTAGGGGGTTGTGTTGAAAATGAAAGTGTATTTTCTCTCAATGATAAAGGAAAGGCAATGCTTTGGTTCACAAATAAAATATTATTGTGTTTTGAAGTTAAATCTGTAGGCCATCAAGAAATGGTTCTTTTTTGAGTAAGCACTATATACACCTGTTACGTAAGTCAAAAGTATGGTAGAAATTCCCCTCACAGTTACTAGATACATTTTCTCTTTTCTGAATATCATACAGTTAACAAATATTTTGGTTACTCTAAGAAAAATATAGGCATCATTTCAGTATTGGTTGTGTCTTCACAGCAAATTACAGGAATAAATATCTCAGAGATAAAGATTGATTAGAGATGAGATTATAGCTTTAAAGAGTATGAATACTTAAAAAAAATTTAAGAGTAGTATTTACATCTGAGTTATCTAAAAAATTTCTGTTTCTTTTAACTTCATCATGCACAACAAATACAGGTAGTAAAATAAGTTAATGAGGGGAAATATTTTCCAGCATAATGAACTTGTTATTTTGTTTCATTAGTTTTTTAATGAATCTTTTTAAAAAAGTAACTTACATAGGTGTGATATTGTGATTTATAATAAGAAGTATATATTCAATCTTTGGCCCCTTTCTTGGCAGAGAGAACTTAAATCTTTAGAATTTTCTAAGTGATGAAAGAGATAAGGGTGCCTCTTGTTATGTTAACAGGGTGACCTTTGGATCCCCACCTAAGGATGAGGGCTGATGGCCAGGAGAACCAACCACATAATTAGAGGGTTGGGACTTTCAGTCCCACCCTAGGAGCAAAGGTTGAATCAATCTGCAATGGGCAATGATTTAATCGATCATGACTTTCTAATGAAGCTTCCATAAGATAGGGTTCAGAGAGCTTCCACATTGAGTGGCACACCTGGGAAGGGCATGGAGCGCTCTGTGCCCTTTCCCCACATCTTGCCCCTTGCGTCTCCTCCACCTGGCTGTTCCTGAGTTGTATCCTTTTATAACAAACCAGTGATCTGATCGAGTAAATAAAATGTTTCTCCCAGTTCTGGGAACAGCTCTAGCAAATTAATCGAACCCAAGGAGGGGAACTGGGGAATCTTTAATCTGTAGCCCATTGTTGAGAAATCCACCTGGGTTTGTTTTTGGCTTCTGAAATTAGAGGAGGGACAGTCTTTTGGGATGGAGCCATTCACTTATGGAGTATGGTGTTATCTTCAGTGTCAGAATTGAGTTGAATTTTAGGACACCCAGTTGGCATCCCAGAGAATTGCTTGTTGCTGGTATGGGGAAACACCACACACACCCCTCCACATGTTGGAATTGGGTTCAGGAACCCAAAAGAACAATGGTCACTACTACCCAGAACAGTGTTAAGGAAGTAGATACTCCATGATCAAAATTGATATTCCTCTCAATTATTTTTTGTTGTTACTTGCCTAACATGATTTTTATAAATAAAAATTATATTTATAGTAGAAAGAATGGAGTCTAATTAATCTTTAATCTGTACTCCCTGAAGAAATTACTCAAATAATTTCATGTTTTAATCCCTACAAGGATTAGCAAGTTGGGATCTGGTAATGATTTTGAGGTGTTCTTCCAAAGACTTGGAATTGCTTCAGGCAGAGCACGGTACACTAAAAACTGGGTAAGTCTATCAATAAGATTTTCAAGGTTATTTATGAATATATTTTAGCTAAATAAATAATTCTGAATTTTAAAAAGTGAGTTCAGCAGTAGAGAAGTAGAGGAATTTGAAGCAGATGTGGTTGAGATGGTGCTACTACTAATGGAGTAGTTCCTGCATCTGGTATTTTGAGCCTTTGAACTTGAACTTTGATGAACTCCCTTAAATATGTTCTCTGTTTCATTAGATGGCATTGCTTTCATGCAGTTACTTACACTAGAAATGTCAAAATTGTCTTTGATTCCTCTCTACCTGTTACCGTTCAAAATTAGTTATAATCAAGACCTGCAAATATTTGGATTTTTATGTCATTAGCTCCCCAGTCATTAAACATGAAAGTTTATTTATCACAATAGATTATCATGATGAATAGCACAATAAACCATCAACACCTATACAAGTCCAAATTTTTTTGGCTACTGTTGTTTCTAATGATGACAATGACACTTATAGTTTTTATTTTTATCAAGGCAACCTAGGAACATAGTTCATAGAATGTCATACAGTCTGTAAGAGTGTGTAATGAAAAACAGTGGTCCTTATCCCATATCCATGCTTGTCCCACTTCTGATTCTGCTCAACAGATTCAGATTTTTTCAACTTTTTAATTGTTTTATTCTGCTATCTGTCTGTATGCTGACAATATGCTCATGCTGCTATTTATTTTTCGGGGTTATGTATTATCTGTTTACATCTCATTAGGGAAGATGGCATTTAGCTCTTTATCACTTTTTCTCCCAACTCCCAAGTACTTTCCCTCATTGCATTTTCTCAGTATATACTTGTACCACACTTGTTGATTAGAATATCTTTTTTCTTCTCCATGTATCCATAACTGGTTCACCACAAACTTTTAGTATATTTAAAAACATCAGGCCATCTGGCAGATTTCATTTTCCTTGGAATCTTCTCCTGTTACTCTGAATTCTCTGCTTGTTCTCTTTGCCTGTGGCACATCCTTGCCTGTGAAATTTTCCTTCACTGAGAAATCTGAGAGCACCTTCATTTCTCTCCTGTTTCGCATCTTCTGTTTCCTCGATTTTGTATCTTCCTTTTTCTTGTTTATTCTTTACTGTTTTTGGAGCACATCCTACAAGAACTTCTCGAAAAGGGTGTATGAAATCTAAAGCCCTTGTGTGTCTGAAATGCATTTCAACTACACACTATTCTTTTTCAGTTTGCCTGGGCACAAAGCTTTTGGTTGAAAATGCTACATCCTCAGAATTTTGAACTCCTCACTCAATGACTTTCAGCCTTCAGGATTGCGGTTGAGAAATCTGTTGCTATTTGATCCCTGATCGCTTCACTTTTTTATTTTATTGAAATATAATTGTCATTCAATATCCTATTAGCTTCAGGTGTGCATCATAGTGATTCACTATTCTTATACATTACAAAATGACCCCCACAATATCTAGTTAACATCTATCAATATACAAAGTTATTATGATATTACTGACTATATTTTCTGTGCTGTACATTACATCTCCATGACTTAATTATTTTATAACTGGAAGTTTGTACCTCTTAATCCCCTTTACCTATTTTGCCTGCCCTCTAACCCTTCCTGTTTCTGATAACCAAGAGTTTGTTTTTTGTATCTGTGAGTCTGTTTCTGTTTTATTTACTCAGTTGTTTGTTTTTTTAGATTACACATATAAGGGAAGTCATGTGGTATTTGCCTTTCTCTGTCTGACTTATTTCACTTAGCATAATACCCTCTAGGCCCATCCATGTTGCAAATGACAAGATTTCATTCTTTATGGCTGAGTAATATTCCTCTGTGTGTGTGTGTGTGTGTGTGTGTGTGTGTGTGTGTGTGTTCATCTATTGATGGACACTTAGGCTGCTTCCATGTCTTGGCTATTGTAAGTAATGATGCAGTGAACATAGGGGTACATGTATCTCTTTGAAATGGTGTTTTTCTTCTTTTTTTTTTAACGTTTATTTATTTTTGAGACAGAGAGAGACAGAGCATGAACGGGGGAGGGTCAGAGAGAGGGAGACACAGAATCTGAAACAGGCTCCAGGCTCTGAGCTGTCAGCACAGAGCCCGACGCGGGGCTCGAACTCACGGACTGCGAGATCATGACCTGAGCCTAAGTCGGCCGCTTAACCGACTGAGCCACCCAGGCGCCCCTGTTTTTCTTTTCTTAAGAGAAATATCTAGCAGTGGAATTGCTGGATTGTATGGTGGTTCTATTTTTACATTTTTGAGGAACCTCCATACTGTTTTCCACAGTGGCTGCACCAGTTTGCTTTCTGTGCAATATTGCACAAGGGTTTCCTTTTCTCCACATCCTCACCAATATTTTCTATATTTTGCCTTTTTGATCATAGCCAGCCTGACGGGTATGAGGTGATAGCTCATTGTGATTTTAATTCGCATTTCTCTGATGATTAGTGATGTTGAGCATTTTTTTATGTGTCTGTTGGCCATCTGTATGTACACTTTGTAAAAAAATGTTCATTCAATGTTTATTCCTCTGTCCCTTTTTTTTTTCCACCTTTGCCCAGTTTTTAATTTGGTTGTTTGTGTTTTTGATAATGACTTGTAAAAGTTCTTTATATATTTTGGATAGTAAACCATTAATGAATGTATGATTTGCAGATATATTCTCTTTCTCAGTAGGTTGTCTTTTCCTTTTGTTGACTGTTTCCTTCACTTTTTATTTTGACGTAGTCCTATGTACACCTTTTAGCCTTTGCTGCCTTTGCCTGAGGATACCGGTCCAAGAAAATATTGCTAAGACCATGTCAAAGAGCTTACTGACCATGTTTTCTTCTAAGAGTTTTAATGTTTCAGGTCTTCCATTCAAGTCTTTAATGCATTTTGAATTTATTTTTGTGTGTGGGATAAGAAAGTGGTTCAATTTCATTCTTCTGCATGTAGCTATACAGTTTTCTCAGCACCATTTATTGAAGAGACTATATTTTCCCCACTGTATATTCTTGCCTCTTTTGTCATAGATTAAATGACCACATATGCATGGATTTATTTCTGGGCTGTCTATTTCATTCATTGACCTATGTGTCTATTTTCATGCTGGTTCTATGATAGAAGGTTTTATACCTTTCATGTTGTCCTGGTATATGTGTGTGCCTTGGTTGGTTAATACATTTTTTCTTTCACTGGGCTGGGCACAGAGTGGGCCTTTGGTCTGGAAACCTATGTCTCACATTTGGAGGGAATACTTTTTCCTTTGATCACTTCTTCCCTCTTTCCTCTTTTTTGAACTATTAGTAGTTGTTTAATACCTGGGGATTCTTTTCTAATGTATTTATATTTTATCTTTTGTTTCTATCTGTGTCTTTTTTTTACCATCTGGAATATTTTTCTCAATTCTGTCATTCATTTTTAATGATATCTTTATTATTATTATTATTATTATTATTATTATTATTATCATTATCATTATTATTGTCTCCCTCCATTCCATACAGTACCTCCTTACTCTGAGTTGATTTTATTTTAATTTGTGTGCTTGGTCTAGTATCTTTCATGTCAAGGCTGTTTTCAAATACCTGGTCATCTTTGGCAACCTGTCTTTTAGGCAAGCTGATTGAAGTCCTGTATACAAGGGTGGCACTTGTCAAATAGGAAGCTTCTGAGGAGAGTGATCAAGAATGCCTATTCTGGTTGCGTCACGGGGAGGCAACAATTCGAGAATCTATATGTCTTTTGTCTTGGACTAGTTATTCTCCCCAGACAGGAAATCTTTAATCCTGCCTTTGGGGTAGGAAGTTAGGGAAGGTTAGATGGGGGTTGTGATGAGTATCGATGTTCATATTATCTACATTTTACTTGTGAGAAAACTACAGTAAAGAAAGGCTAAGGATCTTTGGGTTAATAAACACTCAAAAGTTATTTGGTAATAAATCCTAAAGCCTGGATTCAAACTCTGGTTAATTTTAGAGTCTTAGTATCTTCAACACACCACTGTATAAAGTGTTCTTTTATATCAATAAAAAATGAGCAACTAAAATGATAAGCTGCTAAATAAAACAGGCAGAAGGCATAAATCAGCAATTCAGAGTTGGAAAGGTCCTTGCCTCTTGGCTTTTGTGTATTTTCTTGGTTTCTTAGATATGTCTGAGCATTCCTTCTCTCTCCTGAACGAGACTTTGGATCCATTACTGAACTCACTGTGCCCATTCTTCACACTTCACACACTGCTTGTCAGAGAATGATCTGTCCGTGGCATTTCAATCATTAACAATTTGCAACATTCCCCTATATAATATGTACATAATACTCATTTCCTTGCCTCTCCCAATTCTCTGCCTTCTTAAATTATTTGTACTGAAATGAAACATTATCTTGTCTTTAAAGTTTCAAAACGTTTTCCCATCTCCTGTGTTCTTGAAGGCAAGACTGTTAGGCCTTTCCAAATAATTTTTATGCTATCATTTATGTTGTATACACATATTTTTTAATTACTAAAAACCTGGGGTGTGTTTTAATATTATAATACTAACCCATTAGTAAGTGGCTTATTGAGGCACTGAAATACTTTCCTTTATTTATTCGTTATTGGCCAAAACAGTTTTACTAATATTAATAGTAAATATGATACTTTGCATTTTATTATAAGCTATCTTACAAGAGAAGTATTTTGTGTTTTTGGTTTTTTGTGTTTTTTTCCTTTTCTTTTCTTTCTTTCTTTTTTTTTTTTTTTTTTTGTAGGCAACAAACAAATTCAGGAGCTATCCGCTGTATCACAGTGTCTATGAAACTTATGAACTGGTGGAGAAGTTCTATGATCCAACTTTTAAGTATCACCTCACTGTGGCCCAGGTTCGAGGAGGGATGGTGTTTGAACTGGCCGATTCCACAGTGCTCCCATTTGACTGTGGAGATTATGCTACAGTTTTAAGAAAGTATGCTGACAAAATCTACAATATTTCAATGAAACATCCTCAAGAAATGAAAATGTACAGTGTGTCATTTGGTAAGCTTCTTCCTCTTTCAAAATTCATTATCTCTGGGTTTTATTTAATCTCCAAAACGCAATGACCTACTTTAGTCCATTTATTAATTATTGCCATTCCACGGGATCAGATACGTTGTTTACATCTATAAAAGTGCTTTCCATTTCATTGATGCTCATCTTGTAATATTTAATTATAAATACCTTGTCAAATGCAAAAGAGGACAACTTCCTGTATTGTTCCCTTGCATAAGCCATTCATCAATGCCATTAGGGCCTGTTTCTATTTCAGATTCACTTTTTTCTGCTGTGAAGAATTTTACAGAAATTGCTTCTAAGTTCAGTGAGAGACTCCAAGGCTTGGACAAAAACAAGTATGTTGTACATTTTTAAGTTATGCATATAATAGATACAATGAAAAAGAGATACTAATTGACATGTTTGTTGCTGAAATGTCTTTGGAAAGCGTTTTGCTGATTTCTGTCTCCACTGTAATGCATCCTATACAGGGCTACCGTATCTCTCCAAAACTCATTCCTTTTTTTTTTTTTTAAGTTTTTATTTTTTTATTTATTTTGAGAGAGAGAGAGAGCACAAACAGGGGAGGGGCAGAGAGAGGGCGGGGAGAGAGAGAATCCTAAGCAGGCTCCACACCTTTAGCACAGACCCTGACGCGGGGCTCGATCTCACAAACTGTGAGATCATGACCTGAGTGGAGATCAAGAGTTGGACACTTAACTGACTGAGCCAGCCGGGTGCCCCATCTCCAAGACCCATTTCTAACATTCGGAGTGGCGGCTGTGCTGCTGGGAAATGCCAGTGCCCCTTTACTACCAGCTGAATAGTTATGAAATTCCCACCTTCGCCCTGAAGGTCCTTCGCTCTGTGACCCCAGCTTTTTCTAGTTTTATCTCATTCTTTCAGTGTTTGTACATCATACTCCCACCAAATTCTCCTATTCCCAGAGCACACCTTCTTTCTCCCTCTTCTTAATGTCACTACCTCGGAGTTCCTCATTTCCACTTCCACCTGACAAGGTCTTTATCCAGCATAACAAGTGTTGTGAAGCCATTTTTCTTCTAGTAGTAAGCGTTTAGGGTCAATTCTGTATAAAATCGCAAAAGTAAAAGATAATTGGAACAGAATTTTTAGATGGGAGAAAAATAATGGGAAGGTATTAAGGAAATTTTTTTAAAGTAGAATTTTGAGAGTGAACATCTTCTGTATATTAAATTTATTATGAAGTTACAAATATCAAATCTTTGGGGACTGATGCAAAAATACATAGAAAGATAAGAGCAGACGGTCCGAAAATCGATGAGTGACATTTAAGAATGTATTTATAATGAAGGATACATCAAAAATAAATGGAGAGGAAAGACATATTCAACAATAGTGATGTGTAAGACTTTTAGCAGCTGATAAGAAGTTGAGTTCAAAAATCTAACTTCACATCACATGCAAGCATAAGCGATGGGTTAGAAGAATTCTTTACTAAAAATTGAAATTTCTTGGAAGTGAAATTCAAGTTTAGACGCAACAAGGAAATGAGAAAGCAATGAGGTTTGAGGACACCGAAATAGTTAATAATATGAAAATTAATCATCCAAAGCAAAGATAGAAGACTGGGAAACCTCTTTTCCCACAAATATGGAAAGGGAATAATATAATAAATATCATAAAAATATTTTTGAAAATTGGTAAAAAAAATCCAAAAGAACAAGGTTGAAAATGTTGGCAATGGGCAAGCCAATTAAAAAGAAGATACTACCAGTACAGAAACAGAGACAAAAAACCTTCAAATTCACCACTAGTTAAAAATTACAGATGAAAATAGTGTTGTACTATCTTCATATCAACTAATGATTTAAAACTTGGTCGTACACATTGCCCCAGATGGTTCACTGGAGCCAGCATTCTCACACTCTTTTGATAGCATTGTGAATTGCTTTGAAAACCTTTTTGAAAAAGAAAATAAATAAAAAAATAAAAACCTTTGGAAAAGCACAAACTCATACTGCTAATGTTTCAGGAGCCGATTACAGAGTTCTTAGACTTTGGCATAGTATTTCCATTTCTTGGACTTTTTCTTCAGGAAAGAGTTTCAAGTTTGGAAAGAGAAAAAGGGCTTCTCAGAGAAAGATAGGAATTATAATACCGAATAATTCCAAACAGTCATTACCTAAGAGGGGAGAAATTAACTAAAAAAAAATTAGTTGTCCACTAATTTGAATAATTTATAAGCATTAAAATAGATGATTATAAAGGAAATATAATGTAAGATATTTATAATAAAATGTGAAGCAAGCAAAAATATGTAAAATTTAAATAGAGTTTGATTATACTTTTATTGAACAAATATAGAGAAAAACTCAAGGTAAACCAATTAGTATAATAATTGTGTTATTCTGGGGTGGACATGAGGGTTTTTTTTTCCGTATACTTTCCAATTCTTTCCAAATTTTTTATGTGGGTAAAAAAAAAAAAATCTACAACGAGAAATAAACTTTAAGGACATTCCAAACACCATATATTCTATGAAGTTGATTTTCTATCTTTAAAAAAAAAAAGATACTTCTTCTTGCTGGCACAATGCCTTATGGGCATAGATTATGGTTTTCTAGGACATTTGGCTTTCACTTTGGATATTTCTGTATTTGTCCTATCCTCTCTAAATAGTAGTTAAGGTATAGTTTGTGTCTCCACACTATGTTTACAAATCCTGAAACATCTGTAAAAATGAATTACCCATGATAGTACTAAATGCTGGCTAAAGTACATGAAACTGAATGTTGAATTTCTCAACCCAAACTTTGAAATCCAAGGAAAAGACGCTTCTTTAATTCTGCTTCTGCTGAATCAATCCCTAGATCCATCAAAGGATTCAGAAAGTTGTCTCCTTGGTACCTTCATATTCACATAGTATTCAACCTGAAGACTTATTCGTTCTTTGGTTGTCCTGGGAAGGTCAGCATGCTTCTGGAATGCAGAAATCCCATTTACTTAAGTCCTGTGTCCTCAGCATTTACCTCCCAGGGCTATTTCAAACTAGGCTGTGCTTTGTACAAGGAACAGCATGGTTTTTCAGTGGTAGCCTCAAGATCAGAAATCCAGAGAGAGGTGTGTGTGCATGTGGTGTTGTTGTTGTTGTTGTTGTAATGCTTTATGAATTTGGTTCGGAAACCTTTAGTATCTTACTGAAATTGTGTTTTATGCAGTTGTCTCCACTGTTAGTTTATGTGAGGTGTTCACAGGTAAAGTTTACACTGAGTTTACCTTGATACTATCACAAAACCTGACTTCTTGATGTTGAATAAATAAATGTTAAAAATAGCTCAAACCAGATTATGGGGCCTTTAGTTATTTTATTTTTCCTTTTGTCAACATAGTGCAGTTGAAAGAATAGTGCTGAGCTTCTATTTCATTCTAAAACTTTCTAGTTGTGAATGGGGGCATGTTATTTAACTACTGAGTCTTAGTTATCTTAGCTATGGAATGGGACTGCTTTCCTGCCTAACTTGCAGGATTACTCTGAACATTAAAGAAAACATTACTGGGGTTCCTGGCTGCTCAGTCAGTAGAGCAGGAGACTCTTGATCTTAGGGTTGTGAGTTCAATGTTGGGCATGGAGCCTACTTAAAAAGAAAAGAAAAGAAAGAAGACATTACATCACCATTCAGAATAGTAATTGGCATATAGGAATCAGTAGTTATTATTAAAACTAAAATATAACAAAATAAAGAATTAAATTATTAAATAACAGTTCTCAATAGTTAAATTATAGGAGAATTAATATGTTGAATTTAATAACTCATTGTTCAACTATTCAAAACTTGATACATTTTCAATGATATCGAATCATTCTTATTACAATAACACCCCCCTCTTTGGAATATGAATTCTGTGATAGCAGGAGAAGTATCTGCTATTTAAAAAAAATTTTTTTTTAATGTTTATTTATTTCTGAGACAGAGACAGAGCATGAGTGGGGGAGGGGCAGAGAGAGAGGGAGACACATAATCCGAAGCAGGCTCCAGGCTCTGAGCTGTCAGCCCAGAGCCCAAAGTGGGGCTGGAACTCACAACCCGTGAGATCACAATCTGAGCCGAAGTCGGTCACTCAACTGACTGAGCCACCCAGGCGCCTCTAGAAGTATCTGATATTTGATAACAGCAGACATTCAAATCTTGTTAAAAGTATAAAGTAAACACCATTTCTTGTGTTTATTATAGTTTATCTTTATTTTTTTTTTTTCAACGTTTATTTATTTTTGGGACAGAGAGAGACAGAGCATGAACGGGGGAGGGGCAGAGAGAGGGAGACACAGAATCGGAAACAGGCTCCAGGCTCTGAGCCATCAGCCCAAAGCCCGACGCGGGGCTCGAACTCACGGACCGCGAGATCGTGACCTGGCTGAAGTCGGACGCCTAACCGACTGCGCCACCCAGGCGCCCCATAGTTTATCTTTAATAACAATAAAAACATTAGCTGTCATTTGGTAAAATATGTATAATTTTCCACGAACCTTACATTAACATTAATAGATTATCCTTCTTTACCTCTTTGCCTGGGAACTTATCCTTCTCTTCATGAGCTATCCCATTCCATATTGAAGTGACTACTTTGAGTAGATTACTGGAATACCTAAGATGAAAAAAGTCTTGCCTATTTTTAAATGCCTAGGTTTGTCAATTCATTATTATTTCAAAATAAATAAAAATTACTGTCATCTTTTCAATTGGAAAGTATAACTTCATGTGCTTTTACAAGCCCCAGGAGAATAGTATTTTATAGGTTTCTTTAAATGTAACTGTGTATGCTGTTCTTAATTTGCATATCATAGGAATTTAAGATATATCAGTTGTGTTTAGTTTTGTTCTGAATTTTATTATTTACTTTTTTAAAGTTTATTTATTTATTTTGAGAGACAGAGAGTGTGAGCCAGGGAGGGGCACAGAGAGAGGGAGAGAGAGAATCCCAAGCAGGCTCTGTGTTGTCAGCACAGAACCTGATGTGGGCCTCTATCTCGTGAATCGTGAGATCGTGACCTGAGCTGAAATCAAGAGTTCGATGCTTAATGGACTGAGCCACCCAGGAAACCCTGTTTTGTTCTGAATTTTTAGTTTGCTGTGTAGTGTTCACATTTTCATGAAGTGACAACTGTATTCATTTTCTTTTTTAGCCCAATATTATTGAGAATTATGAATGATCAATTGATGTTTTTGGAACGAGCATTTATTGATCCTTTAGGATTACCAGACAGGCCTTTCTATAGGTAAGGATACAAATATGACTATTGATTATATCATTCTGTCTTATTTTTTGCACTGTGGAAAAACTATAGCTGATTTCTTGTAAGCAAATAGAATATTTCAAAATATATATAGTAAATGATAAATATATTATTTCTTCATATAATGTAATATGATGGCTATATACCTTTCTTTTTAATTTTTTTTTACTTCTGATAATAAAAGAATATATGTTCATTGTAGGAAATTTAGAAGATTCACAAAGTCACAGGTAGGAAATAAAAATATCCCCAATTCCATCAGTTAGTTTATGCTTATATTTTGGTTTAGATAATTTTAGCCCCTCTCTCATTTTAAATATATTTGTGTTTATGTATGTATATAAGACATAATAAATATATGTGAAATGTATATAATAAATATATATTTACTTACTCCCCTAATGTTCACATTTTTTACTAATTCTTGACAATCCTAAATATTTCTGATAAACATCAGTGGTGAACATTAGATTGATCCTACTGAAAGTTGCAGAATGAATTAGATCACTGACTAACAAGAAATAGCCCCATCTGTCTGTTTATAGATTATCAAAGGATCAGAATTGGGCATGATCCAAGCATGGTAACTCATTTCCCAATGGCAGCATGATTGTGCCTCTTTCCTTACCTCTTTGCTTGGGAACTTATCCTTCCCTTCATGGGCTATTACATGAACTGACATAGATCTTTCTTTTCTTTTCTTTTTTTTTTAAGATTATAAATTTATTTTGAGACAGACAGAGGCAGTGTGAGTAGGGTAGAGGGAGAGAGAGAGAGAATTCCAAGCAGGTTCTGTGCTGCCAGCTGCACAGAGCCCATTGTGGAGCTCGAGCTCACAGAACTGTGAGATCATGACCTGAGCCAAAACCAAGAGTCAGACACTTACCCTACTAAGCCACCCAGGTGCCCTGACATAGGTCTTTTAATAAAACATCACCTTCTACCTAGGTCATGTTAAACTTTCAAGGTTGTTTTTAATAGTTCTTCATACTTTAAGGTAGGCATTCTAACATGTTAGTGTGTCTTCCTTTTTAACGAGAAAAACACAGTAGTAAGTTGGCATGCCACAAACAGGACTTTGATAATCACAACTGTGCTACATTTCAGGGGGTAAAGTGTGATAGTGAAAAGTCAGTACTTACTTGCAGTGTAACTTGAGACTGATCCCATAATCTCTCATATCTTAATTTCCTCCTTTTTGAAATGCTAAAATCAACTTTGTAGAGTTTATTTTCAAGGGTTAGAAAAATTATAGGCAAATTATATAACAAGCATGATCCCTAGTAGGTGCCAACTATTGTGGCTCTTGTTATTTTTGTTGCTATGAACCACGTTAAGTCATCTGTTTAAAATAAAAACATAATTAGATAAAGGTTTTATATCCGCGATATATAAAGAACTTTATAATTCAATTAAAACAGACAGAAGACATGAGTAGACATTTTTCTAAAGAAGACAGACGGACAACAGACGCGTGAAAAGATGCTCAGGGCAATTGGGTGGCTCAGTTGGGTTAAGCGTCTGACTCTTGATTTCCACTCAGGTCATGATCTTGTAGTTTGTGTGTTCGAACCCTGAGTTGTGCTCTGCGCTAACAGTGCAGAGCCTGCTTGGGATTCTCTGTCTCCCTGTCTCTCTCTGCCCCTCCCCTGTGCATTCCCTCTCTCTTTCTCTCTCAAAAGCAAATAAGTAAACATTTTTTAAAAAGAAGAAAAAGAAAGAAAAGATGTTCAACATCACTGATCATCAAAGAAATACAAATCAAAACTACAATGAGAGGGGCGCCTGGGTGGCGCAGTCGGTTAAGCGTCCGACTTCAGCCAGGTCACGATCTCGCGGTCCGTGAGTTCGAGCCCCGCGTCAGGCTCTGGGCTGATGGCTCAGAGCCTGGAGCCTGTTTCCGATTCTGTGTCTCCCTCTCTCTCTGCCCCTCCCCCGTTCATGCTCTGTCTCTCTCTGTCCCAGAAATAAATAAAAACGTTGAAAAAAAAAAAAAAAAAAAAAAAAAAAAACTACAATGAGATATCACCTCCCACCTGTCAGAATGGCTAAAATCATCAGCACAAGAAACAGCAGGTGTTGGTGAGGCTGTGGGGAAAGGGAAACCCTCTTACACTTTTGACAGGAGTGCAAACTGGTACAGTCACTCTGGAAAACAGTATGGAAGTTCCTCAAAAGGTTAAGAATAGAACTACCCTACAATCCAATAATTGCACCACTAGGTTTTTACCCAAAGAATAAAAAAACAAAACAAAACAAAAAACCAGTTCAAAGGGGTACGTGCATCCCAGTGTTTATAGTGTTATTATCTACAGTAGGCAAACCATGGAAACAGCCTAAATGTCTATCAACTGATGAACAGATAATGAAGAAGTGTTATGTATCTACAATGGAATACTACTCAGCCATTAAAAAGAATGAAATCTTGGGGTGCCTGGGTGACTTAGTTGGCGAAGCGTCTGACTTCGATTCACGTCATGATCTTGCAGTCCATGAGTTTAAGCCCTGCGTTGGGCTCTGTGCTGACAGCTCAAAGCCTGGAGCCTGCTTTAGATTCTGTGTCTCCCTTTCTTTCTGCCCCTCCCCAACTTGTGCTCCATTTCTCTCTCTCTCTCTCTCTCTCTCTCTCTCTCTCTCTCAAAAATAAATAAACATTAAAAAAAGAATGAAAGCTTGCCATTTGCAACGATGTGGATGGAGCTAGAGAGTATCATCCTAAGCGAAATAAGTCAGAAAAACAAATACCATATAATTTCACTCATATGTGGAATTTAAGAAACAAAATGAATGAGAATAGGGAAAAAAAGAGACAGAGAGGCAAAACAAGAAACAGACTCTTTTCTTTTAAAGTTTATTTATTTATTTTTGAGAGAGAGAGCGAGCACATGCAAAGTAGGGAGAGAGAGGGAGAGGGAGAAGACCAAGGAGGCTGTCAGCACAGAGCCCAATGTGGGGCTTGATTTCATGGATGTGGGGAAATCTCATGATATCCTGAGCGGAAATCAAGAGTAGAATGCTTAACCAACTGAGCCAACCAGGCACCCCCAGACTCTTAACTATAGAGAACAAATTGATGGTTAACAGAAGGGAGGGTTGAGGGTGGATGAAATAGGTGAAGGGGTTTAAGAGTACACTTTTCATCATGAGCACTGAGTAATGTATAGAATGTTAAATCACTACATTGTACACCTGAAACTAATATTAACTGGAATTTAAAAAAAAAATTAATGCTTATTTATTTCTGAAAGGGAGAGAGAGTGCAAGTGGGGGAGGAGCAGAGAGAGAGGGAGACATAGAATCCAAAGCAGGCTCCAGGCTTTGAGCTGTCAGCACAGAGCCCAACACGGGGCTGGAACTCAAGTACTGTGAGATCATGACCTGAAGCAAAGTCGGCCGCTTAGCTGACTGAACCATCCAGGCGCCCCATTGACTAACTGGACTTCAAATAAAAACGTAAAAAAACAAAAAAAGTCAAAACATAGTTAATTAATACACACTTCATAGACTGGTCTTTGGAAGTGACTAAACTTGGAAATTCAGCTGATGAGTGGCTTATTCATATCATGAAATTAGAATTGTGCAGTCCAGGGTTGATAGAGCGATCCTGTTTTTCTCTTGTGTGTATCATTTGGACAACTGATAGATAACACACTGTCTTTATCAACAGGCATGTCATCTACGCTCCAAGCAGCCACAACAAGTATGCAGGGGAGTCGTTTCCAGGAATTTATGATGCTCTGTTTGACATCGAAAACAAAGATGATCCTTCCAAGGCCTGGGGAGAAGTGAAGAGACAGATTGCTATTGCAGCCTTTACAGTGCGGGCTGCAGCAGGGACCCTGAGAGAAGTAGCCTAGGTGGTTCTTCAGAGAACCCGTGTTGAATAGGTAGGTATATCACTATGGTGTATTGGTAAACTAAAACATAAAACTATGTATATGTATATGTATATAGACATGCACACACACACACATCTTAGCATTCTTTCTTCTTCTCCCTTCGAGTCAAAAAAGAAAGATGGACAATTTTTATTCTATAATAATAGAAGGTTAGGGGCACCTGTGTGGCTCAGGTGGTTAAGCGTCTGACTTCGGCTCAGGTCATGATCTCATGGCTTGTGAGTTCGAGCCCCATGCCTTGTTTTGCGCTGACAGCACAGAACCTGCCTGGGATTCCCTCTCTCCCTCTCTTCCTCTCTCTGCCCCTCCCCAACTTGCTCTCTCTCTCTCTCTCAAAATAAATAAATAAGTAGATAAAAATAATAATATAAGGTTATTCTGAGTTTGAACTAAATGTTAAATTAAGGTGAACACCTACTATATTAAAACACCCATGTGACATTATCAGAGAATCAAGTCTAGTTCAACACTTGTGTTGGCCCTACTGGCCACCCAGGGCTGAGAGAGCACTATCTTAGTGTGCCAGTGGAACAACTCTGGTCCACTCGCACTGCTGGTAAACATAGTCGTTCTGTACCATAAAGGATAATTACTTTTATTAAATTAGCGAATATTTTATTTATGTCAAAGGGTATATATAATATGTGTATAGTGAAAAATAATAAAGAAATGAACATTTGTAGAACTATCCCCACAAATAACCAAATTAAGAAAAAGAACATTACCAATATCTTTGACTCCTCCGTGTGCCACTGACCAGTGTGCCTTCATCTTCTGCCAGAGATACTCACTTCCTTTAATCTTCTGTGAGTTTTTCTGTTATTTATACCACACATGGTATATATCCCTTGTGTGTATTTGGCTTTGTGTATGTTTTTTAACTGTTTATAAATAAAATCATACTGTGTATGTATATTCTAAGACTTGATTTCTTTTTCACTCACCTTTGAAGGTGCATCCACACATGTGTTACTATGGCTGTAGTTCATGGATATAAACCAGTGGACTTGAGTGAATACAACATTTATCAGTCTGTGTCCAGTTAACACAAGGAAACCACACAGCAACACAAACAGGAAAAGTTATTATAAAGAATGATTCGTTAGACATGTGAAAAGATGTGCAGCATCAGTCACTACCAGGGAAATACAAATCAAAACCACAATGAGCTACCACCTCACACTTGTCAGAATGGCTGAAATTTAACAATTCAGGAAATAACTGATGTTGGCAAGGATGTGGAGAAAGAAGAACCCTCTTGCACTGCTGGTGGGAATGCAAACTGGCACAGCCACTGTGGAAAAGAGTATGGAGATTCCCCCCAAAATTAAAAATAGAACCACCCTATGACCCAGAAACTGCACTACTAGGTATTTATCCAAAGGACACAAAAATGCTGAATCAAACAGGCACATGTACCCCAATGTTTACAGCAACATTATCAACAATAGCTAAATTATGGAAAGAGCCCGAATGTCCATGCAATGGAATATTAGCCATCAAAAAGAATGAACTCTTGCCATTTGCAACAACATGGAACTAGAGTGCATTATGTTAAACGAAATAATTCAGTCAGAGAAAGATAACTATATGATTTTGCTCATATGTGGAACTTGAGAAACAAGATAGATGAACATAGATGAAATCATTATTACACTATATGTTAACTAACTTGGATTTAAGTTTTTTTTTTTTTAAAGGATGATTACAATAACATTGCAGTAAGGATATACTGCCAGTAAAAGGTAAAGGGAGCTCTAAAGAATATAAGCGTAGCAGACACAAGGAGCAGTCACTGTCTCTAGGGCTTAGATGGAGCAGCTAATGAACTTCCCCCACCCCACGGGCCTTACCGAATAGCAGAGAAGTCACTGTGGTGCTGTGCTCACAGACCTTGTGAAACTCCTCAGAAATTTGCACTCTAGGCTACTGTGGGAATTGTGATTGTGGGGAATTGTCTTGCCAGAGGCACTGCACTAGCAAACCAACCATGGGTGGTTTTAAAAGAAGCTCCTGGCTACTGTTCTGGTCGCCATGAATGGCAAGAAGCAAGTGCCAGAGGAGCAGCCTGGACCACAGGACGGGGCACCACAGGACGGCAGCACTGGCGAAGCCTTGTATGCTCTATGAGCCACGCGCTGAAGTCCTTTGCAGGCAGAGACCTGCCAGGTGAGCACATGGGAACCGGGAAGGAAAGCCCTTTCCTGCAAGGTCTCTACAATGCCTTCTACTGACAAAGTTTAACATCATGTCTCTCAGAAAAGAAAAAAAAAAATTTTAAGGATCCAGACACCTTTACAAAGAGCGGGCAATGAAGAGTAAGTTTGCAGCAGAGAAGCAATAAATTGGACAGCTGACACATAACAGAATGTATTTATTCATTTTCCTGCTGGTGGGAGTTTGGAATGTTTTCTGTCTTTTGTTCCTACAAACATGTCTCCCAATGCAAATATACAAGAAATATCTTTTCGGGCAGCATCTATCCTAAATGAAATGTCTGGGTTGTAAAATATGTACATCTTTAATTGTACTGTGAAACTGTTACAAAGTGGTTTTATTCTCCTATATTCCCAATGGCAAAGTGATCATATTATATAAGAGAATAGAAATAAGACAGACTGGCAGGTTAGAGAAATACAAAGAATTTAGTGTTTCTAGAAAGGGAGTGTGTCTATACATTGAGCATCAGATCATGTAAGGCTTGGGAAGATACACTAAGGAGTGTTACTATTTTCCTGTATAAAAAGCCATGTAGTGGAGCACCTGGGTGACTCAGTTGAGCATCCAACTTTGGCTTAGGTCATCATCTCGCAGTTCGTGAGTTCAAGCCCCACATCAGGCTCGCTGCTGTCAGCTCAGAGCCTGCCTCAGATCCTCTGTCCCCTTCTCTCTGCCCCTCCCCTGCTTGCACTTTCTTGAAAATAAATAAAGCATAAAAAAAAAGCCATGTAGTAAAGTTAAGCAGGGGAGAGCAGGTAAGATTTACATTTTTGGAAGAATTCTGGCCTAGGCATACGTGGATTGGAAGGGCATTAACACGGCAAGATATCACAACCTGAATTTTTTCTCATTACACCTATGCCATGTAGAGCTTCACCCTCAGAAAAGACAAGACTTCCCTCTTACTCTTCACATTTCATCTCTTCTGCAAAGACTTCCGGCATGTTCGCCCATTCCCTGCTATCTTTACCTCTACCAGTCATTAGGGACAAGTCTTGATCATTACTGTAGCTCTGGTCCTTCTATACCAGAATGCAGTCTGTAGCAACCACTCCTTTGTGAATAGTCGGTAGCGTGCATAGGAAGTTATGTCTGGGAGATGATGTGTTCGGCAAATGGTGGGGCTGGAAAGTGGTGTGCTTGGCACTAGGATTTCAGCAATGCCTTGTAATGGGATCTGCCTGAACATGCCTACTAAAGCTTTTATTGATGTCAGTGATACACAGTCAGACCATACTGTAGGTGATGCGTGGGCCCTGGAACAAGGTGAACAACACCATTCTAAAATATGAATAAAAACCCACATAGTGCTGAAAATTATGTGAATTTTCAGTTAAGTTGTAAGCATGCAATAAGCATCCCCCAAAACTTTGTGCAATTGCATGGTTTAATAACGTATGTTGGCACATTATTGTTAATTGTCATTTACTGGAGGTTGTACAGGGACAGAAGCACAGCTTTGGGAGACAGGTTGCTGGGTTCAAATGCTGCTTCTTTTACTTGGAATATGACTATGGGAAAGTTATTAAAACTCTCTTAAGTTTCTTCATCTATGAAATGGGTATTAAACAATATTTCATAGGGTTGCTGTAAGGATTAAAAGAGCTGGTACATACAAAGCACTTAGAACAGTGCCCAGCATATAGTTAGTAATCAAAACATGTTCAATATTGTCATTGGAATGGTATTTCTTGTTTAATAATTTTTTTAATTAATTAATTTTTGAGAGAGAGAGAGGGACACAGGGCATGAACAGCGGAGAGGCAGAGAGAGAGGAGACACAGAAGTCAAAGCAGGCTCCAGGCTCTGAGCTGTCAGCACAGAGCCCCGATGCAGGCCTCGAACCCACAAACAGTATGAGATCATGACCTGAGCCAAAGTCAGACACTCAACTGACTGAGCCACCCAGGTGCTCCGAGTATCTCTTAATATGGCAATAAGCATCACTTTTTTTTGTTCTCTCTTCAGCATGATGATACAGTTGAATTAGAAGATACCTACTCTAATTTCCAACACTAAAATTCTGAATTATTGTTTATTCTTTTATATGCATCTTATAATTTACTTATTGTTTATTTCTACCTACTATAGTTGTAAGATGTGTTTCACCAAATTGCAGTTATATATTTCTTGTTGAGTGTGATTTAAAAATGAGGTGAGGGGCGCCTGGGTGGCGCAGTCGGTTAAGCGTCCTACTTCAGCCAGGTCACGATCTCGCGGTCCGCGAGTTCGAGCCCCGCGTCGGGCTCTGGGCTGGTGGCTCGGAGCCTGGAGCCTGTTTCCGATTCTGTGTCTCCCTCTCTCTCTGCCCCTCCCCCGTTCATGCTCTGTCTCTCTCTGTCCCAAAAATAAATAAACATTGAAAAAAAAAAAAATTAAAAATGAGGTGAGGGGCGCCTGGGTGACTCAGTTGGTTAAGCATCCGACCCTTGATCTCAGCTCAGGTCTTTCTTTCTTTCTTTCTTTCTTTCTTTCTTTCTTTCTTTCTTTCTTTCTTTAATGTTTATTTATTTTTGAGAGAAAGAGAGAGAGAATGAGCAGGGGAGGGGCAGAGAGGGGAGACACAGAATCCGAAGCAGGCTCCAGGCTCTGAGCTGTCAACACAGAGCCCGATGCAGGGCTCGAACCCATGAAACGTGAGATCATGACCTGAGCCGAAGTCGGATGCTTAACCGACTGAGCCACCCAGGCACCCCTCAGCTCAGGTCTTGATCTCACAGTCGTGAATTCACGCTGGGTGTCGAGCCTGCTTAAGAAAAGTGTTCTTTAAAAAAATAATAATAATAATTAAAATAAATAAATAAATATGAGGTGAATTAACTAACTTTGTGAAAAGAAAATACACCAAATAAATTTTACATTGATCTGGATTTTAATAACAAGAAAGTAAAATCATTTACTAAATTATACTGGCATGAAAGGATAAAGATACTATTTATATTTTGGATAGCAACTTCATGATTATACTAAGGCCAAATTTCACTGGTTTATAAAATTGGAAAGACAATGCATGAACTTTAAAGATGAACTGTGTTCTTATGTACTTCCTCAGTGAAGACCTTTCTTTCTCATTAATCTCCTGGGACAATCTCAGAACCATAATGGATTCCACAGTGCTGAAGGCAGTGCTGCTACTGGCTGTCTGCTGTGCAGTTAGAGGAGAAAGGTGTATGTGTAAGGAGGCATAGAGCAGTTTCACAGCACAAAAGTCAAGTACCAAATTGGAATCATATATATAGAAAAGTAAGTCAATATGTCTACTAACGTTACTTTTTTAGTCTCAGGGATAGTGCTGTATATCTCCATCTTACTGTCATGGGTTATATGATCTAAGGGTTAATGCCTTATACAATCGTCTGATAGGGAAGTTTATAAAACATACACACTTTGGAAAACCGGAAAGGTTATTAAAAAGTCTAAAAGACATGGAATGCCATCTCTGATTATTAGGGCCTATTACCGTGATTTCTCACATTTCAATTCCTACACGATCCACTACATTTACTTGACTAAATCAAAGCCTTCTGGGCATTTCAATAAATAATTTGGGGCTAACCGGGCACTTGGGTGGCTCAGTTGGTTAACCTTCTGACTTCGGCTTAGGTCATGATCTCGCGGTTCACTAGCTCGAGCCCCACGTCAGTCTCTGTGCTGACAGCTCCCAGCCTGGAGCCTCCTTCGGATTCTGTGTCTCCCTCTCTCTCTGCCCCTCCCCCACTCATGCTCTGTCTCTCTCTCTCTCTCTAAAAAATAAATAAACATTGGGGCGCCTGGGTGGCACAGTCGGTTAAGCGTCCGACTTCAGCCAGGTCACGATCTCGTGGTCCGTGAGTTCGAGCCCCGCGTCAGGCTCTGGGCTGATGGCTCGGAGCCTGGAGCCTGTTTCCGATTCTGTGTCTCCCTCTCTCTCTGCCCCTCCCCCGTTCATGCTCTGTCTCTCTCTGTCCCAAAAATAAAGAAAAACGTTGAAAAAAAAATTAAAAATAAAATAAAATAAAATAAATTTAAAAAAATAAAAAAATAAAAAATAAATAAACATTAAAAAAATAATTTGGGGCTATTAATAAATCAAATTCAATGGCAAGTAGTAAAATTTTCAAGTAATTTAAATTTCATTTGTATTCAATCCGAAAAATGTATTTTAATCAAATAATTTAAATTCAGTTCAATTTATATTCAATCCAAAATATACTTGAATGCTAAAATAAATTGAGATGAAGGAAGCAGTGAAATATGGAGAATACAGCCATAAAATCAGAATAAAAGGGTGTGATTTAATATCTAGATGGATTGGGACTTACTAAACCTAAAAATTGGGGAAAAAAATCTCAAAGTAAATGATGTAAACCACATGTAAACAGCATCCTGGGAAAAATATTTGCAATGAATATAACAAAGTGTTACCATAACTAGCTTAATGGCTCTTTTAAATCAATAATTTCAGTATTAATAATTAATCTCCACTTTTTTCCCTGAGGACGTATGTATGTATGTGTGTGTGTTTAGATTAAGAGGAAAAGGAAATAAAAGAATAAGGATAAGAACATAAATCCAAGGCACAAAGTAGTGGGAATATGCATACCTAAACAGCAGAAGTCTTAACCTCTACCCTTCTTAAAGGTCAGCCACAACCTTAAGATAAACATAAATCTATTGCTCAGGAAAAGGAAACAGAGAGGTCAGTAAAATGGCAAGTTTACATGGAGTCAAGAGGATTACTGAACAAGAATAAATTAGGAGAACATGAGGAGGAGGTCACATAAAAAGTTAATCTGTATAATACATTGGCCAGAGTTGAAAGGACCCCTATTCTAGCAGATAAACCTCTCAACAGATGCATTTCATCAAAAATTCTTTGAGTCTTTGGGCATCTGGGTGGATCAGTCAGTTAAGCGTCTGACTTCGGCTCAGGTCATAATCTCATGGTTTGTGAGTTTAAACCCACAGCTGACAGCTGTGACAGCTTAGAACCTGAAGAACAGCTCAGACAGCTTAGAACAGCGCTGACAGCTCAGAACCAGAAAGCTGCTTTTGATTCTGTCTCCCTCTCTCTGCCCCTCCCTCACTTGTGCGCATGTGCCCTCTCTCTCTCTCTCTCTCAAAAATAAACTTAAAAAAATGCTTTGAGTCTTTCTTGTTTTTCATAGTAATAGTTGTAAATAATGCTTCACAACAGTTCATTAACCCCTTACAAACTTATGATCTATAAATTTGTTTTGCTCAGTGATTTGGGAATTTGTCTAAAGCACTACAACTAATTTGTACATCAGAATATTGATCCAGTGATCTGCAGCCTTTTTTACGATTCTATACCTATAACTCAGTCCCCATAGGTGGTTCTGCTGTTGAGGAGCAAAGTTATCTTCAAAGTTGTTCAGACTGTTCTTTGGTTTGTGAACACATTTTTAACTTTAAAAAAGCTCACAAACAGCAAAAAAGTAGTTCTTTATAATAAAACATATATATACCAAATGCGTATAAAGCTTTCTAATCTAAAGGACATATTTTTGAAAGAACTCACGGCTTTTTATTTGTATCAGAGAATATTTATTTTTAATTGCCTTTTAGGAAAAACATCCAACAAATTAAAAAAAAAAAAAAAAAAAGGATTCAGGGAGCCTGGTTCACTCAGTTAAGCATTCACTTTGGCTCATGGTTCCTGAACTCCCCCATTGGTCTTTCTGCTGTCAGCACAGAGCCCATTTCAGATCCTATCTCCCTCTCTTCCCCCTCCCCTGCTTCATGCTCTCTCTCTCAAAAATGAATAAACATTAAAAAAAAAAAAAAAAAAAAAAAAAAGATGATCAGCATAGAGGATTCTGCTGGACCACAGAGGATGTTTAGGGCAGTGAGGCTACTCTGTATGAAACCATAATGATGAATACATTTTATTATAAATGGTCCAAATCCATAGGATGTACAGTACCAAGAGTGAATTCCTGGGTAAACTATGGACTCTGGGTGACAAGGATATGTCATTGTAGGTTCATCAATTGTAACAAATGCACTGTTCTGGTGAGGGATGTTGATAATGAGGGAGGTTATGCATGTATAGGAGCAGGGAGTATATGGAAAATCTCTGCACCTTCCCCTCAGTTTTGCTGTGAACCTTAATTTGTTCTAAAGAGTAAAGTTTATTTAAAAAAAAATATTCATGCAAGAGTCCTATTGTAGTTAATAGATTTTAGGTTTAGAATGGTCACTGAAAAGCATATGTGAAGTCACCTTATGTGGGCTTGAAAATATAAAATCAAATAACGACATCAGACAAACTGATCTAATTATCTACCACCAGCTGGTATTTGTTGATGTTTCCTTAATAGATTAGGTGATTATGTAAATCCAGGCAGAAGGACTTGAACTTGTGTTTACAGTTACAATAACCTAATCTTCTATTAAGAGTGTAACACAACATCTTAAGTGTCTAGTCTTTGAAAATTCCACAAAAAATCTGAACAATTAAATTCAGACCACCACATTATCCAGAAAATAAAGACCCTCACTAATGCTCATTAGGATGCCAAGTTACAGTTACCAGTGAGTTCTGTCTTATAAAGCAACCAGCCTGGCTAATTGACTTTTCCTCTAAAATTACCATCATGAGAACATTTATAATGCTTATCTTATGTTCTTGTTAAATGGAGCACCTGGGTGGCTCAGTCAGTTAGGCATCTGACTCTTGATTTCGGCTCAGGTCATGATCCCATAGTCATGAGATCAAACCTGGAGTAGGGCTCTGTGCTGATAGCATGGATCCTGCTTGGTATTCTCTCTCTCCCTCTCTCTCTCTGCCCCTCCCTCACTCACATGCACTCTCTCTCTCTCAAAATATATAAATAAATATTTTTAAAAATCAAGAATAAGGAGGCAAACATATAAATTCCTTAGATGTAAAAAAGACAATAAGAGGATTTTATGAACAATATTATGCCTATGCACTTGACAATTCAGATGATATTAACAAACGCCTTGAAAAATATATCTTATAGAAGCTAGCAAAAGAAGAAATAGAAAATCTGAGTGGTATGATTTACATTAAAGATATTAAACTTATCGTTTAAAAAAAAAACTTCTCACAAAGAAAACTCCAGTGATCTCTTTCAGTTAAATCTTTCAAACATTTAAGAAAGAAATAACACAAACTTCAGCAAAGTATTCTGGAGAAGTAAAGAAAACTAATACTTCCCAACCCATAACTTTGATATCTAATCCTGCCAAGAGTATTACAAGAAGTGAAAATTATAGCACAGCCTCTAATATATATATTAGAGTATATATATATATATATATATATATATATATGTATGTATGTATATGTATATATACATACATATATATATATATATATATAAAATCATTCTTATAGATGCAGGAAAAAAGCATTTGATATAACTCAAAGCCTATTCACAATTTTTCAGTAATTATTAACAAAAAGTGAAATTTCATAGTGAAATTTCATAGATTTTCTAGAGAAATTTATGACAAATAATATATTTAATGAGGAATTTGAACGTTTTCCACGTAAGAATAGGAATGAAATAAGAATGTCTGCTATTTCCACTTCCCAACACTATTATAGATGACTTATTCAAAGCAATTAGACAAGAAAAAGAAATCACACTCCTTCAAGCAGTGAGCCTGACTTTATTTAAGATTTGGTAACCCAGGAAGCTGCAGTGCACTTATTTTATTTTATTTTTTCTCATTTTATTTTTTAGAGAGAGAGGGATAGAGTATGAGTGGGGGAGGGGCAGAGAGTGAGGGAGACACAGAATCCGAAGCAGGCTCCAGGTTCAGAGCTGTCAGCACAGAGCCTGACGTGGGGCTCAAACCCATGAACTACGAGACCACAACCTGAGCCCAAGTAGGACGCTTAACCCGCTGAGCCGCCCAAGAGCCCCTGAGACCCACTTCTAATGGCTCTTGTAGCTGCTGCATTTGGGTTCTTGCTATGCAGCATTATGGATAATGCCAGTCTGATTGATACCTGGCTTTATGGTCTGAGTTTGTCCAAAAGTTGTTCATATTCGTTGGAGAGCAGATGATCAGGCTAATTTGGGCTGTTTTTCCTATTGAAGTGTTTACATCTATTTCTAATTGCCCAAGTAGTACTGACAGCAGTTTTATAAGGTTTTGACCACCTTCTGGTAAAAAGACTCACCAACTATTCCCTCCAACCACACTGCTGTCAACCTGGAATTCATTAGTGTTTGCTAGAAGCAGAGTTGAATGGCATCACCCGTGATTTTGAGGTGCAAAAATTTGGTGGAAGCCAGGCATTGGTTGTATTATAATCCATGGTGTCGTCCAAATGGGTGTGTTGCTGCCTGGGTCCCGGCTTCTCACAGTATCTGCCCCATGTGAGGTGAATGAAATGAAAGTCCTTTTTAACCTTGTCAGTGCAAACTATCCTTCATGGGAACCTCTAAGCATAATAAATTATCAATGCACTTTTGAAATTATTTTTTGATCCACTTTTTATTTCCAAAAAGGCCTGATATCTGTGATATTAGCATTTCCTTAGCCTAACAGAAGATACAATTTTTCAACTATACACTCTCAGATTTATGTTCATATTAGGTTTCTATCAAGCTAAGCCCATAAACCTTGGTGAATCCACATCTGTCAAATGTTCAAGAATTAGTCCATGCTAGGAATAGATTTCTTCTAGTTTTTGGCAGGCTCATTGTTGGCTGTAGTAGGGAACTTAAGCCTTTTTAATCAATGTTTTTGTTTTTCAGGGGGCTCTTCCCACAGAAAGTTGAGGGGAAAAGAATGTCAGGAGTCAGTCAGCTGCTCTTTGTTTTCTTCTCCAGTTGTACACAGCAGATTTCTCTTTCTTTTTTTTTTATTAAATTTTTTAATGTCTATTTATTTTTGAGAGAGAGGGAGACAGAGTGTGAGTGGGGGGGGGGGGGGGCAGACAGAGAGGGAGACACAGAATCTGAAGCAGGCTCCAGGTTCTGAGCTGTCAGCACAGAGCCTGATGTGGGGCTTGAGCTAGTGAACCATGAGATCATGACCTGAACCAAAGTCAGAAGCTTAACCAACTGAGCCACCCAGGAGCCCCAGATTTCTCTTTCTTATTTGAGATGTTATGGATTTCTTATTTCTCTATATATGCATTCATCTTCCCTACTAATTTATAATCTCTGATTCTAGGAGTTTTGTCTAACTTACCTTTGAAAACTAGGTAACTTCCCCCTTTGGGGGAAGGGAATTGAGAGGTTGTTATGGTACTCAGTAAAACTTACTCAGGATAGCAACTGCTTAATTACTATGTTTATTATTTGAGGTAGGGATGAGATCACAGAGTGTGGTCTATAGGACTTTTATATGCTGTGTAAAGTGATCACAAATCCGGGAAATAATGGTGCAAACAAATGTTGGACAAATCCCTGTAAGGGAGGGGCACCTGGGTGGCGCAGTCGGTTAAGCGTCCGACTTCAGCCAGGTCACGATCTCACGGTCCGTGGGTTCGAGCCCCGCATCAGGCTCTGGGCTGATGGCTCGGAGCCTGGAGCCTGTTTCCGATTCTATGTCTCCCTCTCTCTCTGCCCCTCCCCCGTTCATGCTCTGTCTCTGTCTGTCCCATAAATAAATAAAAACGTTGAAAAAAAAAAATTTAAAAAAAAAAAAAAAAAAAAATCCCTGTAAGGGAGCGCACCATTTAGCAACACTATAAGGGGGTTTCCTGCACACATAACCATTTAATTTTTATTGAAAGATGAGAATACTAGAAAATCCTTCCTCTCTATGCTTATGTAGAGGATATGCAACCTGTTAAGAAATGTTTGAGGCAATTTTCCCAAAATTAAAATTTCTGGAAAAGTCCTCATGTACATATCTATATATACATATATATATATATATATATATATATATATATATATATATAGTATTTACTATTTCCTTTCCTTAATCTACTTAGAATACATTTGACTAGCATAATTGCTAGTCAAATAATGCTTCTGAAGCTTATATTACTTTACAATCCTATGCATTCAGTAGTTACTTTACCTTTTTTTTACTATATACTAGCTTTTATGTTTGGTTTCAACTTGATAATTTTTATTTTATTTTATTTTATTATTTTATTTTATTTTAAGTTTATTTATTTATTTTGTGAGAAAGAGAGAGAGCAGGGGAGAGGCAGAGAGAGAGAGAGAACGAGAATCCCAAGTAGGCTCTGCACTGTCAGCAGATGTCTAGCCCGATGCGGGGCTCGAAACTACAAACCACAATATGATGACCTGAGCCAAAATCAAGAGTTAGATGCTTAACCAATTGAGCCACCAAGGTGCCCCACAATTTGATAATGAAAAAAATAATAATGTTTATTTATTTTTGAGAGAGAGAGGGAGACACAGAATCTGAAGCTGGCTCCAGTGCTCGCTTCGGCAGCACATATACTAAAATTGGAACGATACAGAGAAGATTAGCATGGCCCCTGCGCAAGGATGACACGCAAATTCGTGAAGCATTCCATATTTTTCAGAAAGTGAATTTATAATAATAGTAATAAAATTAATCGCTGGGCTTGAAAACAGTATAAAGGACAGCAGAGAAGCTATTGCTACAGAGATCAAGGGACTAAGGAACAGCCAGGAGGAGCTGAAGCTGGCTCCAGACTCAGAGCTGTCAGCACAGAGCCCGACATGGGGCTCGAACTCACAAACTGTGAGATCATGACCTGAGCCAAAGTCAGACACTTAAGCTACTGAGCCACCCAGCTGCACCAAATAATTTTTTTTATTTCTTTTTAAAACTTTATTTAACATAACTATGCTTACAGAATACACTCATATTGGTTAATAGAATGCAATTTAAGTTTTACTTATCCTACACAATTTGGTCCAAAAACTTGGTACACAGTTTAAATGTTAAAAAAAAAAAATTACAATCTGGTTTATTTTCCATCTATTACAAATGTATATAAAAGATACTCCCATCAAAGTTTCTAAAAGGTGATTTTTTTTTATTTTTTTTTAATGTTTATTTATTTTTGACAGAGAGAGAGACAGAGCATGAGCGGGGGAGGGGTAGAGAGAGAGAAGGAGACACAGAATCAGAAGCAGGCTCCAGGCTCTGAGCTGTCAGCACAGGGCCCGACGCGGGGCTCGAACTCACAGACTGAGATCATGACCTGAGCTGAAGTCGGATGCCCAACCAACTGAGCCACCCAGGCACCCCTTCTAAAAGGTGATTTTTATTTAAACTTTTACTTTCAAAAATTCCTAGTAAGGTTAGATTATTTTCATGTTTATAAAAATAGGGCCTAAACTCCCACGCATTAGATAACTTAGTGAGACAACCTATAGGCAAGCATTGGTGATTTGTTAAACTGTGATAGGCGTCAACAAAACACAGGCAGTATGGCACCTCTGTTAAAAATAATTTCCACAGCATGCACAGCATGATGACTATAGTTAACAATACTGTACTGCATGTTTGTAAATTGGGAAGAGAGGTCTTAAAAGTTCTCATCATGAGACAAAAATTATGTAACTATGTATTGTGATGGATGTTAACAAGACTTATCGTGATCATTTTGCAATATATAAAAATACCAGATCATGTTGTAACACTTGAAACTAATATAATGTTATATGTTAATTATACCTCGATTAAAAAAAAATTTTCTGGGGACACCTGGGTGGCTCAGTCAGTTCAGTGTCTGATTCTTGATTTCGGGTTAGGTCATGATTGTGAGATTGGGCCCGCGTCAGGCTCTCCACTGACAGTGCAGAACCTGCTTGGGATTCTCATTCTCTCCCTCTCTCTCTGCCCCTTCCCCACTTGTACTCTCTTTCTCTCTCTCAAAATAAATAAATAAAATTTTTTTAAAGTAATTTTATTATTTTTTATATTTATTAATTCATAAATTTTAAAATTTATATTTTATGAGTATTTTTATTTTATGCATGTTATTAAAGATAATTCTGCATATAATTTTTGTGTAAATAGGTATTATCACCTTATATGATAATATAAGTGTGCACACACACACACAAATACACAAAGTATTTGGTTTAAAATTATTCACCAAGATACGTAAGTCCACAAAATAGATTTTATTTTTACATGAACCAGTCATTAAAAAAATACTCATCAAATATTTAAGGTATGAAAAACACTAGCAGAGTTAATTCCACCAACTATTATATATACAATTATTTAAAACCCAATTGAAATGCCTACGTGCCCTTTTTAAATATTTTTATGAGAAAGTTGCACAGTTCAGATGCGTTGGTTTTTCCATTTAATGTTTGATTGCTTTAACATAATCAGATAAACAATAGCTGGAGTTTAATTAGCAATTAGAAATTTAAAAAGTAGAGTAAGAAAACAAGTTTTAAAAATTGTGAGGTCAGGGGCGCCTGGATGGCTCAGTTCGTTAAGTCTCCAACTCTTGATGTCAGCTCAGGTGGTGATCTTGTGGTCATGAGATGGAGCCCTATGTGGCGCTCTGCGCTGAGCATGGAGTCTGCCTGGGATTCTCTCTGTCCCTCTCTTTCTACCCCTCCCCCACTCATGCTCTTACTCTCTCTCTCTCAAAATAAATACATAAACATTAAAAAAATTGATGTCAATCAAAAAGAATGAAATCTTGCCATTTGAAATGACATGGATGGGAGCTACAGTATATTATGCTAAGTGAAATAAGTCAGTCAGAGAAAGACAAAATACTACGTGATTTCGCTCATATGTGGGATTTAAGAAACAAAACAGAGGAGCAAAGGGGAAAGAAAAATAAAGAGAGAAAGAGGCAGGAGTGGGAAACAAACTGTAAGAGATAGAGAACAAACTGAGTGTTGCTGGAGGGAGGTGGGTGGGGGATGGGCTAGATGGGTGATGGGTATTAAGAAGGGCATTTGTTAGGATGAGCCCTGGGTGTTGTATGTAAATGACGAATCACTCTGAATTCTACACCTGAAACCAATTTTACCATACATGTTAACTAAGTAGAACTTAAATAAAAACTTGAATGTCTTTTTGAACAACTTGTGCAAGTTCAACTTTCTTCCATCATACCCCAAAACAAGTCCAGATTCTGTTAGGGCATTCGTTCTCAAGGGTTGTTCTCTAGATGCTGTAAACCCTAATAAGCCATTTTTATACCTTTCTGTGTTATCTAATCAGCCACTTCCGATTCTTTCCGAAGACAATAGCCAATCTCAAGAAGTAGGCGTGACCTTAGGTGAGACTGACCATATAAAAAGCCCGTCTGTCCAGAGAGGACTTCTTTTACAGGGAAGACTGGCTGAGTTTGCAGCTTCCAGGCTTCAGGGAGCAGAGAGTTCCTACTGACCCTGATAGCAGCAGACCTTCCAGACCTTCCAGAGCTTCCAGAGGTAAGACCACTCAGTAGACCCTGGTGAGTATGGAATTTACAGTAAATATCTTCATGCCTACTTTCTCCTCTACAAATACTTTCAATTTAGCTGTTGTCCTGGTTGGGTCTTGTCCAAGCAAACAAACAGCTTTCCTAGTTATTTAAAATGACATCAAGATTTAAAATATCTGTGTAACTAGAGCATTTGTAATATAATAATATTTATTATATTAAATTGATGATTTTTTATTCTTTTTTTTACTTAAAAAATTTTTTTTAATGTTCATATTTGATAGAGAGAGAGAGAGAGACAGAGTCCAAGTGGGGGGACGGACAGAGAGAAGGAGACACAGAATCTGAAGCAGGCTCCAGGCTCCAAACTGTCAGCACAGAGCCCAGTGTGGGGCACGGACTCATGAACTGTCAGATCATGACATGAGCCGAAGTCGGATGCTTAACTGACTGAGCTACCCAGGCGCCCGATTATTTTTTTTTAAGTTTTATTTGTTTTGTTTTTTGTTTCTTTTTAGCATTTATTAATTTTTGAAAGACAGAGAGAGACAGAGCATGAATGGGGGAGGAGTAGAGAGAGAGGGAGACACAGAATCTGAAGCAGGCTCCAGGCTCTGAGCTGTCAGCACAGAGCTTGACGCAGGGCTCAAACTCTGGAACGCAAGATCATGACCTGAGCCGAAGTCGGCTGTTCAACCAACTGAGCCACCCAGGCGCCCCAGCACCCCGATTATTTTTTATTCTATTATCTTATGTGTTACTAAGTTTTTTTAGGTCTTAGAGATTTATGCAGTTTTTATGCAATTTCGGAACTCATAAAGCACCTGAAATGTTCAACATAATGTATGTATGTAATAGTCTTTATAGCCATCAACATGAAAGTTTAGTGTGCTGAATTAGTTAGAAACCCTTTGTTGTAAAAGTCCTACTATGCTCTCCTTCTAAAACCTTCAGTTTGCAGACTAGATTTAAAAGGCTCTTACCAATGGGTAAGGACTCCCAAGAAGTGGCATTGATCACCATGGGGAAATACCAAAAATACAGATGAACTGATCATGCTTTTCTTAACTACATCTCTGTACTTTCTAGTGCAGAAAGAAAATCCAAATACTTATTCTCTTTTTTGTTTGTTAAAAAAAAAAAAAAAGATTAATCATTGCTCGTTAGCACTGTGACTTGAACGTTCACCAGTTCAAGATGTGAAGATGTTCTGATGATCTGAACTGACTCTGGGAAAAATCCTTTTCCAAACTAGAAATAAAAGATAATTTTTACACTTTATTTCCTTTACAAAAAAATTTTTTTTAATATTTATTTATTTTTGTGGGAGAGAGAAAGACAGAACATGAGTGGGGGAGGGGCAGAGGGGGAGGGAGACACAGAACCTGAAGCAGGCTCTAGGCTCGGAGCTGCCAGTACAAAGCCTGATGTGAGGCTCAAACTCATAAACTGCGAGATCATGACCTGAGCCGAAGTCAGATGCTTAACCGACTGAGCCACCCAGGTGCCCCTAGACTTTATTTCCTGAAAGGAGAAGTTTTGCTATTAAAGTTAGAAGCACAAATTCAACTGCTTACAGTTGCAGGAGTCAAAGTTGAAGGCAACACTGATTAAATTAAACAAGCTTAATTTAAACCTAATCAGTTTTATTTATTTTTAGAAAAGTACACCTGTCAGTTTGGAGACAGTATACATGGAGGCTGTTAGCATAGAGATGAAGTGTTTGTGTGTATATGTGTGCCTGTGTTACAGTCATGAAGATAGAGAGAAACACATGCAGAGAGAGAGTTAGGGTGGGGAGAGGGGAGATTGAGATTCTATATAGGCTTCTGCACCAATCAGCTAAGAAATGTAACTTTGTAATTATCCTTTCACTTCCTCTCCCAGTCTTTGAGGGGCAGTAGTTTAGCTCTGATTGGGAAATTGACTATTTGACATTTATTTATTTTTGAGAGGCAGAGACAGAGTGTGAGTGGGGAAGGGGCAGAGAGAGAGGGAGGAACACAGAATCTGAAGCAGACCCAGGCTCTGAACTGTCAGCACAGAGCCCTACACAGGGTTTGAGTTCACAGACTGTAAGATCATGACCTGAACCAAAGTCAGATGCTTGACCAACTGAGCCACCCAGGAGCCCCAAGAACACTGTCTATTTGAAACCAAAAAGATGGTGAGGACACTTTCGTCCCATTTTTTCATTTGTAGCATAGCATAAACCCAACGTATCTATATCTACCATGCCTCCCTTTGTGCTGGAGTTAAATTAATAGGTGGATTAGATAGAGCTCAAGCAGACAAGCTTTTGTCTAAAGGCTTTCCCCCACCTCATCAGGACAGAAGAATGACTTTCTCTCTCTCTCTCTCTCTCTCTCTCTCTCTCTTTTTTTAAAGATGTACAGAAATATGGATTTGGACACCTTGCAAGCCTTGCAGAATGAACTCATCTGCTCCATTTGTATGAACTACTACATAGACCCTGTCACCATTGACTGTGGGCATAGCTTTTGCAGTCCCTGCCTGCACCTCTGCTGGGAGGAAGCCCAGACCCTAATGTCCTGCCCTGAGTGCAGGGGAATTTCAGAGAAATCAGACTTCAAAACCAATATTGCACTCAAGAAACTGGCATCCCTTGCCAGACGGGCCAGAGTTTACCACACCAACAGCTCCAATGAGCAGATCTGTGTGGTACACAAGAAAGCAAAGGAGTTCTTCTGTGAGGCTGACAAGAGCCTGCTGTGTGGGCTCTGCTCTGAATCACCAGAGCATGTGGCTCATGGCCACAGTCCAGTCCAGTGGGCTGCTGAGGAACACAGGGTAAGTGGTGGCTCTAGAGCAGTTTGGACTCATAGGCTTCTAAGTCCGAGAGAAAGATGAGGAAAATGATCATGAAGTTGATGTGAGTGGAGATAGTGAAGGTGGTGATTTTTCAATATAAATACCAAGACCAATATCCTTTCAGTGTGTTGACCAATTTTGACTCTATAATCATAGCTACGTTGATCCTTTAGTAAGGGAAATTTCCTTAGAAACATTGTCCAAATCTGTGTGCTTGATGTAATTGTGGGGTAAGTGGCTACTACCAGGAACACTGGCTTCTGATGCAAGCTTGATGCCTTCATAGTCAGGTTATATAAAAATGTGAGTGCCAGTTTCTCAGGAAATGGGTAATATTATCTATAGGCTACCCTCAAATCTCTATTACGTTTGTCACCTCTGATATCACAAATATTAGAATCAAATTAGATAATGCAGAGAAATCTGGCCACTCCATGCTAACTCAAGATTACTGGTTTCTCAGCCACTGACTTTTCCCATAGATAAGGGGATGAAATCTATAATATTATCTTCTGTGTTGCTAAAGCTCATGGTTATTTTGCAGGAGAAACTTCTGAAGAGAATGGGCTCTTTATGGAACACGACTCAAGAAATGCAAAATGATCTGAATCAAGAAGCTAACAAAATCCAGTCATTTGAGGTAAGAATGAAAATGTTCTATCTGTTTTTATGAAGATTGACATAATGGTGGTTTAGATTTTTGGCTACATTTAAGTTGCCAATTAAAGGATCATTTTTTTTTCCATGAAAAAGTAATGGTTTCAAATGATAGATCAGTAATCACAGATATACAGGCCAATAAAAGCTAGTGAAAAGAATTCTGGTATATGGGATACCCAGGGCATGCGAGATATTCCTAGTCCAACCCTACAGGTTTAGATAAACCTCCTTAGACACTGAGTTTAAGAAAACATTGTAATAGGGGTGCCTGGTGATTCAGTTGGTTAAGCATCCAACTCTTTTTTTCTTAATTTTTTAAAATATTTATTTATTTTAGAGAGAGAGAGAGAGACAGAGTGCTAGCTAGCAGGGGAGGGGCAAAGGGAGAGGGAGACACAGAATTCAAAGCAGGCTCCAGGCTCCAAGCTGTCAGCACAGAGTCCAATGTGGGGCTGGAACTCATGAACCATGAGATCATGACCTGATCCGAAGTTGGATGCTTAACCGAGTGAGCCACCCAGGCACCCCAAGCATCCAACTCTTGATTTTAGCTCAGGTCATAATCTCTTGGTTTGTAAGATCGAGTCCCGCATCAGGCTCTATGCTGAAAGCTCTCTCTCTGCCCTTCCCCTGCTCCTGCGTGCTCTCTCTCTCTCTCTCTCTCTCTCTCTCTCTCAAAATAAACAAACTTAAAAATAAAATAAAACATTGCAATGAATTTGGCTGTGAAGAAGAGGAGAGCCATAGGGTAGCACCGAGAGGAAAAGTAGAGAATTTAAAGATCTGTAAAGTGTGGTGTATACATAAGTATTTTTAAACATTTAGAAAAATCAGACAAAGGAACAAAAGAAAAGGAGGTTCAGGTAAGAGAGGAAATAATTGATGGAGCATCACAGCAAGATAGCCTGGGACCTCTTAGAGAGCTTGATTTGAACAGGGAAGGCATCTAAGAACATAGACAAAGGGTGAACATAAAGGACTAGCAAATATTCCAGACGTTTGGAGATATGAGGTACGAAGTTTGTCAAGTACTTTCTTAATGACACCAAGGAAGCAGGATTTGAAGGTTGAGGTTTTCTGTTGTGAGTGAGGCTAACCCTTTACACCTACCATCTCCTCAGGACTATGTGCTTTTAAGGAAAGTGATGATCAAAATGCAGTATCAGAAGATGCATCTGTTTCTCCGCGAGGAGGAGCAACTCCATCTGGAGACACTGGAGAAAGAGGCGGAGGAGATTTTGCAACAACTCCAGGAAAGTGCATTCAGAATGACCCAACAGAAAGCAAGCCTGAAAGAAATGTACAAAGAGCTGACTGAGATGTGCCACAAGCCTGACCTGGAGCTGCTCCAGGTGAGAAGGCAGGGTTCATCCTCAGAGACAGGAATCCTTTTTTGGGCAATGTTGCCATGACATTGAAATGCTAACAGCATATACCATTACTCTCAGCAAAGTCATGATGCTTATTGACTCCCATCATTCTGTTTGTCCAACCATTTATTTCTTCATACCCTGGTAATCTTTGGGAGATTTTTTCCCATTTAGGAGCTAACCTACGGCAAAATTATTGCTGTGTAATCAGAAGTACTAATCACATGGATAAATGATCCAAAATCAGAAAAACCCTATAACCAGAGGAAGGTTAGCTATGTTGGAGTAATTCTCAATTTATGTTCCCCTAATCCATTGTCACTCTCTGTTTCCCCACTTCAGAAATAACTTGCTGAAGACACTGAGATTTTGCCCTCTGACTAGGCAAGGGTTGTAGAATTTGGCAACCAATTTTACTGCACTCTATAACTTTTTAAAATGTAATTTCTCTGTTTTGCTTTCATTGTTATCGCAAATGATCAGATCTCTTCTTGGGAATAAGACTGGGCTCTGAGTGACAGTGGAAACCTAGATCGTGTTGCATCTCTGCACAGCCCCTTCCTGACCTCCTTCTTTCCTTAATATATCCTGAGGAACTCTGTCATGCTTTAGTTTAGGTTCTATTAAGGTAGTCTCTGATTGTTTCTTAGAGGGGAATGAGAGAAAAAAATACATTATTTAAGCAAACAAACAAGAATACTTAGAGAGGCAAAAAAACAAAACTCTCATGATTAACATTACTTTTTTTTTCCCTTACAGGACTTGGGAAATGTATTGCAAAGGTGAGTTTCCACTAATGGTTACTGATTGCTGAGCAAGTCTCTTGTTCTTATTGATAAAGTGGATGGACATGTTTTGAGCTCTTAAAATCATTCTCTGTGGCTACTTTCTGTTGTTGTTGTTTGTTGTTGTTGAAGCTTATTTATTTATATTTGAGAGAGTGAGAGCGAGCACACAAGCAGGGGAAGGACAGAGAGAGAGAGGGAGAGAGAGAATCCCAAGCAGGCTCCACACTGTCAACATGGAGCCCGGTGTGGGGCTCAATCCCACAATCTGAGATTGTGACCTGTGTAGAAACCAAGAGTCAGACGCTTAACTGACTGAGCCACCCAGGTGCCCCTCTGTGGCTACTTTCTATTTCTTTTTAAAGAAGCCTAAAGACCTTCTGCTCCTTGGACTCAGTTTTCTTTTTGTGTGGATGAATTAAAATATACTTCAAATCATGCAACATTCTGGGCTCTGTTCCACTCACTGCTCCCAAATCCTCTCCCACCTCACCATAGTAAAACTTACCGAAGGAATTTTTCTAAGGTGTAACAGAAGGGGTTCCTACCCTAGAGAGTTGGAGGTGAAAAAGACAAGAAAGACGGATATTCCCCAAGAATGGATAGGAGGGGAGTGTGATTTTGTTCCCAGCAGTAGTAATGATCTCACCTATTCCATCACAACACATCCGGTGGTAGGCAGGGCCTCACCGGAAATGGCTTCCTGGTGCCCATTGAGGGGGGTCAGACCCTGGGGACCAAAGCTGCCAGGCTGAAAGTAGATTCTCTTGCTGGACAGAAAAGAACAAAACTGTCTGACTCAGTGGGCTCTCCCCTTTTAGACACTGAATATATCATTAGTGACTGTGCAGACCGACCTCCCAAAGGCTTTGCCTGAACATTGTGCTCTCTGTAAGACCTCAGGATCTTTGCTTTGCCTGAGGTGGAATAGAGGGAGGGAATGATCCTCAGTAATTTGCGAAATGGAATAATATCTGAGAAGAATGGAGAAGTTGGAGTTTGATATAATTTAAATTTAGAAAAAAAGGTAAAGTAACGTTTCTCATATTCCCAAGAGCGTGGAATACAATGTATTCCCAACAAACCAAAATGGGAGAATTCTGATGAAAACTCTTTGAGTAAACACTGCTGCTTTTGTAATCTAGTGCGATTGACCTTTGGCCCAGAAGTGTAACTGATGTCATTCTTTACAGGACTGAATTGGTGCAGGTGCAAAAGCCTCAGCCCATGATTCCAGAGCTCACCTTGCACGGCATCACAGGAATCCTAGACATACTGAACAACTTCAGAGGTAAGAATCAGCCCTTTGGCAATCAGGCCTCAATTTCTTTAGTGGTTCTTGGGGATGATTCTCCTTTCTCTTTTAATTTTGTTTTTTCTGACATGAAGGTAGTGTGTGACTTTCCAAACTTATTATCTCTTTTCTCTCTAGTCATGTTACAATGATAAAGACTAAATTTTCCAACTTATACTTTACTGAAAATGCAAAGCACGATACATATTTTTTAGTTGTTTCTGACACAAACAGAGCAAGAGAAGAGTAATCAGGTTGGTCGTGTAGTTATGAAGAGCTAGAATATTTAGTTCTCAGAGTAACAATCAATATGTATGTTTATTCAGTTTACTCCAGTCTTGAAAGCTTAAATATGGCATTGGTGATTTTTAGTTTTTTCTATATTCCAAGTGCCTTTATCACGCATTGTACAAAGACTATTTATTACTTATAAAATCAGAAAGCTTTGACAGAGAAAGACCAAAATTGTCATTGGCAGAATAATTTTAATGTTATTAGAGCAATCTCAAAGCCACTGAAAGGCAAGGGATGTGTGAACAGGGCTGAAACAGAGTGGGCCCACAACAGAGAGTAGGTCTAGACAGCAGAGGGCTAAAATTGGGATTTGACTAAATCCAGGGTCTGAACGGATAATGTAAAGCCACAACATTCTTTTCAGAAGCTTCTAAACTAAGCATACATGGATTTCTATAAAATTTTTGACATTTGAAAATGTCACAGGTACCAGTTATATGCCAGTCAATACCCACATAATAGCTAGGTGCTATTTATTTATTAAATAGTATTAAAGATAAACAACGCAGGAAGAGTTTTCTGAAGTAAAGACAAAAAATGAGGTGTGTCCTGAAATAAATTATCCAGACTGACATTAAATGACTGCTTCACACAGTTCACAGTATGTCTGGATGTTTTTCCTTTTTCTGTATGATTTGAAGGGTTTCTGTGCTATAGAGGCAGTCACAACTCTTGCTCTTCATAGATAAGCCATCTGAACTCTCTTCACTCTTTTCTTTTGTATTTCCTTGAAGGAGGGGAAATGAAGAGGTCATTGGTGGGTAGAAAATCTTTGCCCCTCAGGACATGGAAACCCATTCACTGACCTAATTTTTGCCTTTCTTTGTAGTGGGTAATGTGCTGAGTCAGGAAGCCACCGGTCGCTACATGTGCGTTTCTGAGGATGCTGGAAGTGTGATGCTTGGAGTCACCCATCCTGGTGTGTCCAGAGAGCCTGAGAGCCTGGCGAGCTTTGCAGCCTGGGGACCTCAGGTCTTCACCTCTGGTAAACATTACTGGGAGGTGGATGTCACATGCTCCCCAAATTGGATTCTGGGAGTCTGTAAAGATTCCTTTATGAGTGATATTGATATCATTAGTGATCCTGAGGCAGCATTTCTTCTGTTTTCTTTGAAGATAAACAATCGTTATAGTCTCTCCACCAACTCCCCGCCCTTAATTCAGTATGTGGAAAGGCCTCTGGGTCAGATTGGAGTATTTCTGGATTACGACAATGGAACTGTGAGCTTCTATGATGTTTGCAAAAGTTCCCTCATATACAGTTTCCTTCCTTCCTCCTTCTCTTTCCCTCTGAAGCCTTTCCTTTGCTTTGGTTCCCTCTGAAAAAACAAGTTTTGTGAGCATTTATTTGATGAATTCCCATGTCTGAGGAAATTCCTATCATGAAACCTTTTCATGTAAAACAACAGGATAATAAGGGTCTTTGAGCACACTGACTTAAGGGAACAGAACCATTGTACGTTTATAAAATGGCATTAACTATGTTGACTATATAAATTTTGTATTAAATTTTCTTTTAATAAAAAATTGTTTATTTTGGAGCATTTTCTGGAATATAATCAATGCCTTTTCTTCTTTCTTTATTTTTATTTAACTTGTTTTATTTTTTATTTTTTTAAATTTACATACAAATTAGTTAGCATATAGTGCAACAATGATTTCAAGAATAGATTCCTTAGTGCCCCTTCCCCCATTTAGCCCATCCCCCCCTCCCACAACCGTTCCCGGAACCCTCAGTTTGTTCTCCATATTTATGAGTCTCTTCTGTTTTGTCCCCCTCCCTGTTTTTATATTATTTTTGTTTCCCTTCCCTTATGTTCATCTGTTTTGTCTCTTCAACTCCTCATATGAGTGAAGTAATATTATTTTTGTCTTTCTCTGACTGACTAATTTCACTTAGCATACATAATACCCTCCAGTTCCATCCACGTCATTGCAAATGGCATGATTTCATTCTTTTGATTGCCAAGTAATACACCATTGTATATATATATACCACATCTTCCTTATCCATTCATCCATGGATGGACATTTGGGCTCTTCCTGTACTTTGGTTACTGTTGATAGTGCTGCCATAAACATGGGGGTGCATGTGTCCCTTCAAAACAGCACACTTGTATCCCTTGGATAAATGCCTAGTATTGCAATTGCTGGCTCGCAGGGTAGTTCTATTTTTAGTTTTTTGAGAAACCTCCATACTGTTTCCCAGAGTGGCTGCACCAGCTTGCATTCCCACCAACAATGCAAAAGAGATCCTCTTTCTCCACATCCTCGCCAACATCTATTGTTGCCTGAGTTGTTAATGTTAACCATCCTGACAGGTGTCAGGTGGTATCTCATGGTGGTTTTGATTTGTATTCCCTGATGATGAATGATGTGGAGCATTTTTTCATGTGTCGGTTGGCCATCTGGATGTCTGCTTTGGAGAAGTGTCTATTCATGTCTTTTGCCCATTTCTTTGCTGGATTATTTGTTTTTTGGGTGTTGAGTTTGATAAGTTCTTTACAGATTTTGGATACTAACCCTTTATCTGATATGTCATTTGCAAATATCTTCTCCCATTCTGTCAGTTGCCTTTTAGTTTTGCTGTTTGTTTCCTTTGCTGTGCAGAAGCTTTTTATTTTGATGAGGTCCCAGTAGTTCATTTTTGCTTTTGTTTCCCTTGCCTCCAGAGATGTGTTGAGTAAGAAGTTGCTGTGGCCAAGGTCAAAGAGGTTTTTGCCTGCTTTCTCCTCGAGGATTTTGATGGCTTCCTGTCTCACGTTTAGGTCTTTCAGCCATCTTGAGTTTATTTTTGATTGTGGTGTAAGAATCTGGTCCAGGTTCATTCTTCTGCACATCGCTGTCCAGTTTTCACAGCACCACCTGCTGAAGATACTGTGTTTATTCCATTGGATATTCTTTCCTGCTTTGTCAAAGATTAGTTGGCCACACGTTTATGGGTCCATTTCTGGGCTCTCTATTCTGTTCCATTGATCTGAGTGTCTGTTCTTGTGCCAGCCTTTTCTTCTTCTTTTTTTAATAACAGTTTTAGTAAGATGAAATTTACTTACCATAAAAGTCATTCCTCTAAAGTATATACATAATTCAGAGGCACCTGGGTGACTCAGTCGGTTACCCGTCCAACTCTTGATTTCGGCTCAGGTCACGATCTCACGGTTTGTGAAATTGAGGCCCACATGGGGCTTTGTGCTGACAACGTGGAGCTTGCTTGGGATTCTCTGTCTCTCCATCTGTCTCTGCCCCTCCCCCTCTCTTTCTTTCAAAAATAAAAAAATTATAAAGTACATAATTCAGTGGCTTTTAGTATTATCCCAAGAGTTGTGCAACTATCATAACGATTTAATCCCAGGACATTTCCATCACCCCCAAAAGAAATAAATACCCTTTAATACTTACTCCCTTTTCACCTTCTCATCCCTTGTCAACCTCAACTCTCCTTGCAGTCTGTACGGATTTGTCTATCATATACATTTCATGCAAAGTCAGTCACACACAGCATGTGGCTTTTTGTATTTTTATTTTTGTATTTTGTAAACATTCACATAATGTTTTCAAGGCTCCTCTGCATTGTGAGCAATGTGTTTTACTTGCATGTTTGAACCAGATTGGCGTAGAAGAAATGAAGTGGTATATATCTCAGCTTAGTATGCAAAAGGAGTGATGCTTAATCTTCTCTTCAAGGCTGACCTAGTTGGATAAATCCAAGTATCTGACAGGCATTATCATTCCTCTAAACCTTAGTCATTCATCGAATCTTGACTGATTATCAACAAACTTTCATCAAATTGGTAGACACTTATTAGATTGAAACTTATTAGACTGATACTTATTAGGTTGAAAATTCTAAGAGAGTAGAGGCAGTATTTGTCTCACTTACAACTCTATTCCCACTATTCAATGCAGTACTTAGACCATAAAATACAATAAATTAAACATGAATAAATAAATGAGCAAAAGAGTTAATGTAAGCAAATATTATTTCAGCATTGAAACATGATTTTTCAGAATACAGCTAACATAATAGGACAAAAAATACTAATGGGAAATGTCAACAACAGACAAGAAATAGATTAATTTCCAGACTCATAGACTAAGAAAAGTCCATTATTTTAAGGTATGAAATACCGACAGCATAATTTTATTCTGTAGTGTTGATTTTGAGATTTCCCTAGGATAATCAATATAATCTAGTAGAAGATGAAGACCCTACATAAAGTGATAAAGTGATAGGGAAACAAGAAATAACACTTTGAATAATGGAGACTATCAGTTTCTAAACTGACATATGTGTTAAATTACTTACTAAACATAAAGTGGTATTAACTTCTCTAAGCAGTGCATAAAACAAAACCTGTTTAGATTTGAAAAAATAATACAGATGATAGAGAATAGAGAATTCTATAATACCATGTGATATCTGTATCTTGTAAAAAAATGTTTTAAGAAAGAAAGAAATACTTTGGAGTACAGTCATAGGATAAATAATGACTGAAATATGAAGCAACCACATAATCACTAATGTGCTTAATCCCATGACATTGAGGGTTCACTTCTCATGGGTAGTTGGTGCAAGTGAAAGCCTCTCTTAGGACCAGTTAGGGGATAGACTAATCTGATCTAACAAGAGCCTCCACATTGAAATGAGTTGGAAGATGTGCTCTCTCACATGGCTGCCCAAATAGCAGAGGTGGTCAAGAGGTAGACTGACATAGTCAACCACTGGCTGTTATCTAGGTGTATGTAAAATTCCAACTTGTGGCCTTGTCCCATCCAGCAGGAAAGCTGCAAAAAATATCTGGGGCAAAGGGATCTGACTTTCAGGAAATGAGTAGGTGTTTTCTACAGCTCTTGTGTTCCATTCCTATTGGTTTATGCTTAGGCATTGGAGCATACCAAGCTGTGAGAAATATCCAAGAATTCTGGATACACAGTGAAAAGGAGATCAGTTTTTATTGTTTCAGAAGAAAATATTGAAATGATTGGCACAGTAGGAGAAATTCCAAAAGGTTGTGATTAATGAAACACAGGGGAGCCTCAACAAAAGAGATATGGTGTTGTTCAAGGTTAGGTCCAAGTCCAGTGTTCAAGAAGGTATAAACTCTGCTCTTCACATTTTCCAAGTGACAAGTGTTTACCTACTCAAAGCCTGGCTCACTGAGAGCCATGAGACAAGGAGCCTCTTTTTTGCCTTTTATTCCCTTAAATGAGTGACTAAGACAGAAATGATTCTCCAAATTTTGGAAATAGTTATCAGAAATGTTCCATTATTTTTTCACCCTAACACCCAGATTCTGTAGTTAACTTTCTTCCCCTCCCACATCTTTCATGCAGCACTGTGTTGACTAATAGAGAGACTCTATTGCGAGTTTTTTCCTGACTTGCTGCCTCTTTCCAAGTGATCTCAGATTGTATAATCTTATCTGCTGGAGCTTCAATCTAACACTCCTTTTCTATTTTTGCCGGTGGTTCCTGAGATTTTTTTACAGATGCTAACATTTTGCTGAGTAACAGCAAATACATCTGAAGTTTGATATTAAGTTTTCTTCCTTTTCAAAGAAAATTTTATAGCTAGCATTCTTCTTATTTCTCTCAGATTTTATTGTATCTCCAGGCAGAATTAGCTACTTTAAAGACATTCAATATTTGCCTTCGATATTAGAAGATGGGACAGTTTGCATTTCTTTTTTTTTTAATATGAAATTTATTGTCAAATTGGTTTCCATACAACACCCAGTGCTCATCCCAACAGGTGCCCTCCTCAATACCCATCACCCACCCTCCCCTCCCTCCCACCCCCCATCAACCCTCAGTTTGTTCTGAGTTTTTAAGAATCTCTTATGTTTTGGCTCCCTCCCTCTCTAACCTTTTTTTATTTTTATTTCCTTTCCCCACCCCCACCATGGTCTTCTGTTAAGTTTCCCAGGATCCACATAGGAGTGAAAACATATGGTATCTGTCTCTGTATGACTTATTTCACTTAACATAACACTCTCCAGTTCCATCCACGTTGCTACAAAAGGCCATATTTCATTCTTTCTCATTGTCACATAGTATTCCATTGTGTATATAAACCACAACTTCTAATAATCCAGTGAAAAAATGGGCAGAAAATATAAATAGACACTTCTCTAAAGAAGACATCTGGATGGCCAACAGGCACATGAAAAGATGCTCAACGTCACTCCTCATCAGGGAAATACAAATCAAAACCACACTCAAATACCACCTCACGCCAGTCAGAGTGGCTAAAATGAACAAATCAGGGGACTATAGATGCTGGAGAGGATGTGGAGAAACGGGAACCCTCTTACACTGTTGGTGGGAATGCAGACTGGTGCAGCCGCTCCGGAAAACAGTGTGGAGGTTCCTCAAAAAATTAGAAACAGATCTACCCTATGACCCAGCAATTGTACTGCTAGGAATTTACCCAAGGGATAGGTAATGATGCATAGGGGCACTTGTACCCCAATATTTATAGCAGCACTCTCAACAATAGCCAAATTATGTAAAGAGCCTAAATGTCCATCAACTGATAAATGTTTGCATTTCTATTTGGTGCATTTTCTCAGCCATCACATCAAAAGTATCTTATTCTTGATAGTCCTGGAGATGTTTATCACATTCACTCTATCTACCTCTTAGGTTTGATTACTTATATAGAATTAATATAACCTGATGGGGCTCCTGGGTGGCTCAGTCAGTTGAGCGTCCGACTTTGGCTCAAATTGTGATCTCACGGGTCGTGAGCTCAAGCCCCGTGTCGGGATCTGTGCTGACAGCTCAGAGCCTGGAGCTTTCTTCAGATTCTGTATCTCTCACTCTCTCTGCCCCTGCTCCACTTGTGTTCTTTCTTTCTCTGCTTCTAAAAAATAAAGAAACGTAAGAAAAAAATTAAAAAAAAAAAGAATTAGTATAACCTGAAACTTACTTATAACTGAAATGAAATCAAAGTGAGGCCATTAGAAAACTTCCCAATTATTACACTGACCATCTGGGACTTCCTTGGTATCTTATCCATGAAAATAAGATATTTATTCCTTTACCTGGTCACATCTTTTTATATGGCAAGAATTTTTATTCTCTTATAAAACAAAAAGTAAAAATGACATGAAAGAAAATATGGAAAGAAAATGCTCTTATAAAACACATAGCCTTGGGCGTGCCTGAGTGGCTCAGTCGGTTAAGCGACCAACTTCCGGCTCAGGTCATGATCTCACTGTTTGTGAGTTCAAGCCCCGCGTCAGACTCTGTGCTGACAGCTCAGAGCCTGGAGCCTGCTTCGGATTCTGTGTCTCCCTCTCTCTCTGTCCCTCCCCTGCTCACGCTCTGTGTGTGTCTCTCTCTGTGTGTCAAAAGTAAACATTAAAAAAATTTAAAAACAAACTGTAATTGGATAATTGTATCTTCTACAATTAACAAATGAGTTGGTGCTGCCACTCGCGCCCAAACTTGATGTATCAGGCCGAGCTTGTTCTCTTGTTCCTAAAGTTCCAGAAATGAGAAAGATAATTATGAGTAGACTCCAAGAAAAACTTTCTTTTTGAAAGGGGACGGGATTTTGAATTTTGACATTATAAATTTTTAGGCTGTTTGTTTTCCCTTCTCAGTGGTAGGTATCACTGTGTAACTGAACTGCTCCAAACACTTTCATCACCTGAGATTTTAAGAAGGGACTAGTTTTTTTTGCTTGTTTGTTTGTTTTGTTCTGTTTTGAGAAAGAGACAGCACAATCAGGAAGGGGAGAGAGAATCCCAAAGCAGGCTCCCTGCTGACAGAGGGAGTTCCAATACAGGAACTGTTGAGGTCATGACCTGAACCTGAACGGAAACCAAGAGTCAGATGCTTAACGGACTGAGCCACCCAGGCACCCCAGAATGGGACATATTTCAGTGATGTATATTCTCTCCTGTCCACTTAAGGAATAACTTATAGATCCTTGTACTGGAGCCAAGATCTTATCAGTTAAAACTTCTTTATTTATTTAAAGTTTTTTTTTTTAATTCTAAAATACTTTAATAATATTGATAGGAACACTGATATGCAATGCAATTATGCATTTTACAAGGAGACTCTGTACATCAGGGAAGCATCCTGAAGCATCAGACTTTTATTTATTTACATTTTAATTGTGAATTGTTACACAAAAGAGAACACAAAATCTCCTATATCAATGTAAATAAATATATTTGTAATGTATTACAAATGTAGTAAATGTAAATAAGTAAATAAACTGAAAAGACTTGAGCCCCAAAGCATCTTGTTTCAAAAAAACACGAATGAGATGAAAGATGAACTAAATTCCTTAGTGGCATGGACAAAGCAGATGAGCAGTTCAGGAAATCAAATCCTGTTTCCAGCTTAGCACATTAAAAGAAAGTCAGGCAGTAAAAGACGGGCTTGAAAATTTCATCTCAAGCCATAGAGAATGTTGCATAAGCCTAGATAACAGTCTCCAAATCAACAAGATAGAAAGGTTAGAAGTCAAGTGAGCAGGTTATGTGTGGCCACCTTACATACAGACCTCTAGCAACTTTGCAAAATTGTCAATTGTCTCCCTGAGGTCACTCAAATGTCATGAACTCCAAGGAGCTTGGACCCACTGCATCTCTGTAGCCATGATGCATTTGACAGTAACTGAGAAATCTAAATACCTCCCTTTTTCCCATACAGAGAGAAGACACTACCTTTTTAAGGTCACTTCAGTTCTTTTGTTTTGACCAGATATTCTGATTCTTCAGCACTGCTTTCATGGACATTGAAGGAGAAAATGAGAAAAATCTACTTAACGATTACAAGTATGGGACTGCAGAAGAAATAGAAGAAATCCATGAAACAGCCATAATTTTCTTAACATTAAAGAGCAAAAGCCACATTCATCAGTTAAACAGAAACTATCTTCTTTTTTTTTTTCTACCACTTAGTGCAGATAGGAATTAGAGGGAAAAATGGCTCGCCTGCATAATTTTCAAAATAAAAATTCAAAGAAAATAACTGAATCTTCTGTTTTAGGAAATCATGTCAATGTATATTACCAATACACAAAGGGGTAGGGGGATGCCCAGGAACCCACTACACTGGCCACAACTTGGGGGAGGAGGGGTGAGATGGAAGCTGCCAGAAAGGGTAGAGAGGGTCAGCAGGAGGATCAGCATTTGGAAGTCAGCAAGAGAGGGCAAGCAGCATGGAGGAGAAGGGAAGAAGAGGGTCATGAATGCACTCCTCCCCCCACTACTTCCTTCTCCAAAGACCTTTTAGGATCTGGCACCCCATGTCCCTAGGACTTTACTAGGAGCCAGCAGCATACATGTGCTCCCACAAAATTGCTACAATTCTGCTTTAAGGAGAAAGATACGTCTAGTGGTCAGAATGATTTAGAATATCATTTGATACGACAAAGGCACAATTGCCTATAAAATTTAAGCCATGAGTTAGTTTTCTGCCAAGTTGCCATTGACATAAAAGCCTATATTGGTTTTGTTTTTTAAAATTTATTTTGAAAGAGAGTAGCAGAGAGAGAGAGAGAGAGAAAGCAGGGGAGGGGCAGAGAAAGAGGCAGACAGAATCCCAAGCAAGCTCCACACTGTGAGCACAGAGCCCCACACAGGGCTCAAACCCTGGAACCATGAGATCATGACCTGAGCCAAAGTCAAGAGTCAGAAGCTTAACCCAATGAGCAACCCAGGTGCTTCAGTTTTATTTTTATGTATAGAAAATATATATACTTTTTCATTTTCCCAACCTGGAATTTAGTTGCATCTCAGATTGCTTAATAAACAGAAAAACATAAGTTTCCATCCCTTCCTCAAGATTTTTTTTAACATTTACTTATTTATTTTGTGAGAGAGAAAAAGAGGGTGGGGGAAGGGCAGAGAGAGAGAGAGAGGGAGACAGAATCCCAAGCAGGCTCTGCACTGTCAATGCAGAGCCTTCAGGCACCCCTTGCAAGATTTTTTTTTTTTCCTAAAAAATTAAAAATCAGTATGAATTGTGCCAAAAAGGAAGAGCATATCAGATCCTGAGCTGGACTGCCCGAAGAGGACTAATTTGCTGTGTTACAAATAGACTGCAATGCTTTCAACTGACCTGTCAGTGTGGTATGGAGGCGTCCCTGGGGAGGGGGCTCTTTGCTGGAAGGTTAGGAACCTCCGGAAAGTTTTCTCTGTTCAGTTTCTTTTTTATCACTTCTGAACCTAAATGGAGTAAAACAAACTCTAGAGGAAACTGGGAAATTAATAGATATGTTTTAAATCTTGAGAAATCTTAACTCCAGTTCGGAGAGATTAGGGAGGAGTTTGTGATAGGTTTATAGAAAGCCATGACAGTAAAATTTTATAAAGGCCAGTGGAAATAAAGATGTTCTAATAAAAAAGAATTATAATTACAATACAATTTATGATTCATCTACGATTTTCATTTTCCACAGGGGTTAGTTAACAAAATGTAAGAAAAATTATGATGCGACCATATGAGGAAAGAAGAGAATACAAATATGTGTGAAGGACGAAGGAATTAGCTCAATTTTTATTTCTCTTAAAGTTAAAAGACATTTTATTCAAAAGTGCCAAAATAAGCTTATTATTTAGTATCATGTACAGAACAACAGAGACTTACCTTTTTTGGTAGAGATACAAAGATATAGAAGACCATATATCTGTCATCAAAAGCTTACAGATATAAACAAATAAAATCTTCACAAACCAAAATTACTTCAAATATTTTGTTCGATTCTATATAACCTTCTCCAATCCATTCTTAATACAAGATTTCTCTTCAGTGTCAACACTTGCACATTTAAGAAATCTTAATGTAAAGGGGATCTATTGTTTAAAATAGAATATATATTCCTCATTATATTCCTCAATCATATCATACATACTATCATCCACATTTGAAAATACATAAAGCCCAAATTTAAAAGACAACTAGTTTCATTTAATAGAGTATGCTTTAAAATAAATGACCAGAGGTAATCAGCATCCTGATTTTTAGACAAGAGTGAATTCAAAAGTCCTTGAAGCTTCCCTGGATTAGGCTTCTGCAGTACAGAAGACCAGCAGGATATACTTTCCCATTGTTCAATGAGATTAATTCCCTTCCTAATCTCTAAAAATACTGACTACAAACACCTCTTAGTGCTGATTCAATCTTGTAGTTAATTTTTACAAAAATAATGTCTGCATGATAAATTCATGTCCCACGGTCTCTTGTTTTTACCCTTACATCTAACTGTATTTGAATATGGTATTTGAATCCTTCCCTTGTTTGATAATTTCTGCCCTCTCCTCACAAAAACTTAGGCTCTAATGTCATTGTATCTCCAAAACAGCTATTTAAATCCCTTCATTCTGATCACTTTCTAGCCACTCTTTAGAAGTTAAATTGGCATTTGAGATCAAAATATGAATGATTCTTATGGCTGGTTTGGCAAAATGAAAGTGTAAGGTCACATGTCTGTCATCCTGGATGATTTAATTATGGGTTTAGGGAAAAGGGACATAGGAAATAGGCGGGAAAAAGAAAAAAAGAATTCTAGATGATTTGGTTAAAAGCAATTTGTCAAACTCAAGTTACTGGAAAGGATATCTTTTTTTTTTTTTTTTTTGGGACAGAGAGAGACAGAGCATGAACGGGGGAGGGGCAGAGAGAGAGGGAGACACAGAATCGGAAACAGGCTCCAGGCTCTGAGCCATCAGCCCAGAGCCCGACGCAGGGCTCGAACTCACGGACCGCGAGATCGTGACCTGGCTGAAGTCGGACGCTTAACCGACTGCGCCACCCAGGCGCCCCTGGAAAGGATATCTTGACTGAAACAAAGAATTATTTGAGAAATTACATTTGACATTACCTGATTTCTAACTACTAATTATCTATATACACTTAATAATAAGATGTTATTTATAAAAGCCTGTATCAGTGGAGTGCTTAAAAAATATTAGTATCTTTACAAATTGGTACATAACATAGGATTTAATTTAGGGCTTTTAAAATTATGGATATAGATGAACATAGTGAAAATGTAATCCATTTCTAAGCTCTGTCATTTTGGACAGAACTTGCCATCTTTCTTTTCCATGCACGTTCCCATGAGGTAATTTATGGCAATGAGTTATAGAGTTATAAGTCTTGCTCTATGTAGGAGAAAAATCAGGCTATAATTTCTTCTTATTTTTAATGTTTATTATTTAGTTTTGGGAGAGAGAGAGAGAGAGAGAGAGAGAGAGAGAGATAGTAAGTGGGGGAGGGTTAGAGAGAGAAGGAGATACAGAATCTGACGCAGACTCCAGGCTCTGAGTTGTCAGCACAGAGTCCTATGCAGGGCCCGAACTCATGAACTGTGAGATCATGACCTGAGCCAAAGTCTGACATTTAACCCACTGAACCACCCAGCACCCCTCAGGCTATGATTTCTCACCAATTAACTATTTTCTCATCACTAAGAATTCCCGATGTAGTCTAATTGAAATCTTTCAGGGGCACCTGGGTGGCTCAGTCAGTTGAGCGTCCCGCTTCAGCTCAGGTCATGATCTCATGGTTTGGTTCATGAGTTGGAGCCCTACATGTGGCTCACTACCATCAGTACAGAGCCTGCTTTGGATCCTCTGTCCCCCTTTCTCTTCCCCTCCCCCACTCATGCTCTCTCTCTCTCTCTCTCTCAAAAATGAGTAAACATTTATAAAAAAATAAAAATAAAAACTTTCATAACTTAGATTATTTATATGAAACCAGATTAGATCTTCTCAAGTGGTTTCCTATGGTAAGAAGTACAGTAGTTACTTTTGGCCTCAGTCTCCAGAGCGAGGGTTCTCAGATCTTCCTCTTACTGATTCAGAAAGAAAAAACATTAATGGAGGATTTTCCTGCCCACCAAATTCAGGTGGTTTCAGTTTTATTGGGAACTGACAGTAAGATTATTAAAAAAAGAGAGACTGGGAACAGTGCGCTGGAACATGGGGATGTGGGGGATGGGGGAGGGGAAGGAGGATCTCCTGGATACGTAAACACGCCACTGGCCCCTTGGCTTTTTGGCATTTACCCTCCTGGTCCCACTTCATTCTGGTTACTATCTTCCTTTATTCATCTAGACTTCTTATTAGCACCCTTGGTAGATTGTGATTCTCTAAGTGTGCTTTGCACGGCCTCCCTCAATGAGCTCCACATCCCTACGGCTTTAACCATAACTCTCTAACCTAAATTTCCCAATAGAAGATATCCCCCATGTTCCACATTGGTATTTCTAAATATCTAGTAGGCAATGAAATGAAATGTTTATAGATGGCTCACTCCCAATTTATTCTATAATGTCCTCAATATTTTCACCCCATCTCCACCTTCAATCATCCTCCAAATCTGTTTCTTTTTGAAGATTATGTGCAATACATTTAAATTCTAACTTTACTTTGTCAAGTATTTATGTCAAAGAAGTGCAACCAAAACACTAACAGAATGATGAAAATAACAATTTACTGTTTAAATTTTTTTTTAACATTTATTTATTATTGAAAGACAGAGCATGAACAGGGGAGGAGCCGAGAGACGGGGAGACACAGAATATGAAGCAGGCTCCAGGCTCTAAGCTGTCAGCACAGAGCCCGACGCAGGGCTCGAACTCACCAACTGTGAGATCATGACCTGAGCTGAAGTCGGACGCTCAACCGACTGAGCCACCCAGGTGCCCCACAATTTACTGTTTTATAGTATAGAATCAACATGCTGTTTAACTAAAAGATGATTGATAGATTATCTGCAAACAAAGCTCTCATGACTCTCTCCAGGCACACAGTGATGTCCTGGAAAAGGTCCCCTGTCACCTCTGGTACCTCTGGACTAGGGTGGACAGTCCAAGCATAAAGACATAGAATAAAAGGCAATTCATAGAAGGTTTGGATCAGCCTCCTGGAATTTGACGTGTCAGAATAACCTGATAGTTAAGAGGAGGGATTCTTTCTTCTTGGTTGTATTAAGGAGAACACTCATTATAATCTCTTTCCCACACGCCCACTTTCATCAATAGGTATCAAAACCTATTAGCTTCATAAGAGCATTCCAGGGTTATGAAAGTAGAACTGTGAGCTTTGCAATTGTTGCCCAAGTTCCCTTATATGCAGCCACTCATCTTGCACCTTCCCTGTCCATCTCATGCCTATCTTTTCCATAATCACATTTGACCAGGGGCAAATCAGGAATTAGAAGGAAATCTGAGATTCGGCACCTGGATGGCTGGGTCGGTTAAGTGACTTCAGCTCAGGTCATGATCTCACGGTTCATGGGTTCAAGCCCTGTATCAGGCTCTCATTGTCAGCGCAGAGCCTGCTTTGGACCCTTGGTCTCTCTCTCTTCCCCCCTGCTCTGCTCTCTCTCTCCCTCCCTCCCTCTCTTTCAAAAGTAAGTAAACATTAAAAAAAATTTTTTTAAAAAGAGGAAATCTGAAAAACCTCTACTTCTTGTGCAATCTTGAACCAGACAAGCAGATGATATCTGTCTTCAGATTCTCTCTAATGTAAAACAAAGTACCATTTTATATGAAGTATCATGGTTTTGGGTGGTGATATAAAGGTATGTATTTGAATTGTTTACTTCATTATAATGAAAATCATAATCTATTATATAATGCATAGAATATATGCGGTGGTTCTCATCTTAATTTCCAGACTACAAGTAGGTAAAAAAAAAAATGCATGGGGGGCCCCTGGGTGGCTCAGTCAGTTAAGCATCTGACTTCCGCTCAGGTCATGGGTTTGAGCCCCTCATTGGGCTCTGTGCTGACAGCTCAGAGCCTGGAACCTGCTTCAGATCCTGTGTTTCCCTCTCTCTCTGCTCCTCCCCTGCTCATGCTCTGTCTCTCTCTGTCTCTCAAAAATGAATAAAAGTTAATTTTTTTAATGCATGGCTCTTTTAATTAAATTTAATGTCTAATATAAATATAATGCTCTTTTCTTCGCAAAAATACTGTCACCAGAAAGTTTTTACTTATTTTTTTCCTACTTAAATCCTACTTATCCATCATGCCCCGAATTTAATAATCCATTTTGTGAAGGCTAATTTGATCACTTGTGAAGTATTTTCATTGTAATTTGCATCATAGAAATAAATACTCACTATTAGTGTTATGTAGTAATCTGTGAGTTACAACAGAGTAAGGGTAGTACTGAATACTGATAATAAAATAATGAATATTAACTCCTATCTCATGGCATAGAAATTATTTCCACACTATTGTAGTTATCATTGTGGAAAGAATAATAAAGAAAAAAAAATCTCAGAAAATTTTTGGACTATATAATCTCAGAGGAAGTTTTCCTAAGTGGGACACATAAGTTACTAAACATACGAAAAATGAATTGGAATGAATGAAAATTAGTAACTTTTGTACATCAAGACACCATTCAAAGTGAAAGGCAATAATGGGAGAACATATTTGACATTTTTTTTGGGAGAGAACTCCAAAAATCAGTAAGAACAAGACAAGTCAACTTGTTTGAAAAATGGGGGGGGGGGGGGAGGGATGATTTGAACAGGTAGTTCACCAACGAGAATATCCAAATATACCCCTATGCTAAAGTGTTTCACTGCATCTGTCATCAGGTAAATGCAAATTAACACCACAATGTCAACCACAAAATGACACAAAATATCAAAACAGGTAATGGCAAATGTTGGCAAAAGAATGGAGGAAACAACACAATTATCTGTGTCAGGATATATTAATCACCAGGATGTGGTTACTGCTATGGTAACCTCTATGGTTAGAGTTGGTTGGGTAGACAATACTGGGGGCTGGATGTGGGAGTATCTTTACTTTGTGTTATGAAATACAATTTTCTTTGACAATGTCTTCACCATGTTCCAAATGTTCAGAGACCTCTGTGCAGGAAGGTGTAATCTTGGGTCAGAAAGGCAGAACTGTATATTTCCACCCTGTTCATAAATATTCCTGCCGTATGGATTCCAGGGAACTCTGAGGGCATTATTTTCCTCACATGATCTATAAAAAGAGAAAGGAACACTGAACTGCATTCAGTGAACAACGTTTTTTGCTAAGACTTGGGAAGTCAGCTCAAGGAATCTCTTCTAATTATTTTGTTCCTCTGTGGTACATCTTTATTTTCCTTATTAAATGTGACACTTCAAAGCCACTTTCATAAATATGCTCCTTCTCAAGTGATAATAATCTTTAGATGTTACCTAAATATCAGCTGGTTTGTCCTTTGCTTTTCAACATGACTTCACTGATTTATCAAAACATTAAATTGTGGGGCGCCTGGGTGGCGCAGTCGGTTAAGCGTCCGACTTCAGCCAGGTCACGATCTTGCCGTCCGCGAGTTCGAGCCCCGCGTCAGGCTCTGGGCTGATGGCTCAGAGCCTGGAGCCTGTTTCCGATTCTGTGTCTCCCTCTCTCTCTGCCCTCCCCCGTTCATGCTCTGTCTCTCTCTGTCGCAAAAATAAATAAACGTTGAAAAAAAAAAATAAAATAAAAAAAAAAAAAAACATTAAATTGTATGCTTAAAGTTGGTTAAATGATATGTAATTTATGCATTAAAAAAGCTAACAAAAAGCATGCCTCTACAGTAAAAGCGTATAAGAACATAAGAATAAAGATACAGAGGGAATCAAAGAATGGAGATGCAGAAAAAAATGGAAAGAATAGAGAGCAAGAGTATTAGCGTTTCAGGGCTACTACGAGATTCTGGACTTTCTGCCATTTTCAAGTTGGTAAAATGAATTTTGTAAAAAGGAGGATGCTGGGGGCGCATGAGTAGCTTAGTCAGTTGAGAATCTGACTCTTGGCTCAGATACACATAATATAAAAAAGAAGGATGCTGGCCGTAGAGGGACGTGTTCATAGAAGTGAACAGCAATTGTGCAGCTTTTCCAGATGTGCAGGAGACAGCCTGCCTCCTCCCATCAGCCGGAGAGTCTGCGAAGACTTGTGAGGACGGTTTGCATATTTTGCGTAGTGTCTCTTCAGTTTTATTTTTCTCCTCTCGTATTATAATATCTTGTTGTCTCTTCTTTCTCTCTCTGATCCAGTCTTTGCAAGATCTTCAGCCCTTTGCCAAAGGAGATGGAAATTCCAGCCCAGCAGGTATGGACTCTCAGGAACACCTGGTGATGTCAGGAGCTGAGACCATCCAGGCTTCTGCATCTGCCTCTTGGAGAACAGACCTGTTTTCCTTTCCCTGTTTGGCAGTTTTATTATTTTCCCTGTGGCTTAGAGGAACCAGTCATTCTCTCCCCTGCATTTGTTAGAGAATTTGCATCAAAAACGTTGCCAGCGGGGCCACAGTACCTCTGTGGCTTCTGTCCTTCCATCCTTTCGTTTTATTCTCCCCCGCCGGACCTCAAAGGTGGAATCCTGCGTGTTCGCAACCCAGTAGCTGGAATCGAGCGCCCAAAGGGCCCAGGAGGAGGAGAAATCCTTCTGAAGCCCATGCACTTCCTCGTGCAAAATGTGAGGAGCTGTGAGGACCAGTGAGCTCGTGCTAATTCCGCGGGTGGGATGAGGTCGGAGGGAGCTGGCGCGCTTCTGGGCCGCGCCTTCTACAAGGTCTTAGAAATCCCGAGCAGAGGATCCCTGGGGATGGGGGGATGGGGAGGGACTCGAGTGGGTTTCGCTTTGTTTTGACCACGCCCCGCGCTGCATTCCTCCCGCGATCTCCCGGCTTCCCTTCGGGTCTTGAGCCACGTCCCGGGGTCGCGTTCCGACCCGAATGCAATCACCACCCGCACCCGCACCTGTTCTACGTCACCCCTGCCTTCAGCACCCAGAGAAAGGCTCCCGGCCGGGCGGCCGGCTGCGCGGACCCCGTCTCCCTCTAAGGCTGGTGCGCAGAGCCCGGAGGGTCCCCGAGGCTGGAAGCGCTTGGCGACGCCTCTTCGCTCCAGTCCCTCCGGCCCCGCTCGCTCTCGGGCTCCCTCCTGTGGGCCCTTATTTCCACCCCCGTCCTGTCGCCCCTTGGGTCTGTTCCCGAGGCTCCGCTTCCCTTTTATGTTTTTTTTTTTTTTTTTTTTTTTTCCCTCGGAAACCGCGCCACTACCCCTAGTCGCCCCGTGCAGGTTCCCGGCCTCAGCGGGACGAGTCAGTAGGCCGAGCGAGCACCCCAGAGTCCGCGTGCAAAGGGGCCTTGGCTGCGGGACCCTTCGGGGCCGGCCCTGCGCGGTGGTGGGTGTGGTCGCCGCCGCCCTGCATCCCTGGCGGGAAAGGGTAGAGATGCGCAGCCTTTGCCTGGGGGATTTCAGATCCAGTTTGAATCTCCGCGAATTGCAGTGTTGGTTTAGGGACCCTGGCCTTCTAGGCTTTTCTTTCACCCTGGCGACAGGGTGCCCTCCACTGCAGTGCCCTCCACTGCTCTCTAGGCGCCTAGAGTATGAACTGGGAAGCCTTAGCCTTGGGGACAGTGGGACCCGTTCCCTCCAGGGTAGGCGACAGGTGGGCCCCGCGGAACCCCAGCTTCCTCTGTAGGTGGTTCAGATGATTTTCTCGAAAACTGTGCAGTCCGTTTCAGATCACACATTTTCACCCACGCACTGCCTTTTTCATAGACACAAAAGGGAGCGCGCAGAGAGGATGTAGAATCCCCTTTAATCCTGGGGCTGTGGATTAACAAGGAAAACAAGTCTCTGCTCTGAAGAAGTTTGAGCCCCACCCTGTCCCTGAGGACCTTCTGATGTCACGATTTCTCCCCTGACACTGGGGCTGTCCCAATGACCAGAGTTCCCTACCATTTAGCCCTAGAGGAATAGGGGAGGGTCCACCTTCTGTACAGCATCCTGTCCCCTCCCCCAGGGTAAGATGACCCCAGACATCCTCGTGCCTCCATGTTTTTTTGTTTTTGTTTTTGTCTGTTTTTTCCCACCAGTAATGAGTAAAGATCAAATCATTTGGCCCTTTGTTCCCTCCCTCCCCACTTCCCAGTGGCTGCCTTACTTGAGTCACCGCCCAAGTCCAAAACCTTTCTCTTCAGTTAATTAATTAGTTTGTTTGAGAGAGAGAGAGAGAGAGAGAGAGAGAGAGTGCTTGTACAAGCAGGGAGAAGACTAGAGGGAGAAAGAGAGGATCTTAAGCAGGCTCCATGCTCATCATGGAGCCCCACTCGGGGACTGGATCCCATGACCCTGGGACCATGACTTATGCCAAGATCAAGAGTCAGATGCTCAACCAGCTGAGCCACCCAGCCCCCTTCCCCCAAAAGCTTGCACTTTAAATCACTGACGAGGTGCTGGAGCTGCCCTGTGGTTCCCAGCGCCATATCTGAGTCTTTCATATCTCATTCTGTGTGACAACTGGTAGAGCCTGAAGAAGTTTGAACCAGCCAAGAGAATTTAGGAAAATTCCATTAGAGCTCGGCAGGCCTCCTGGAGCTCCCATTTACAATTGTGTGCTGAGAAGATGGATCACCTGCTCTGTGCTGGTGAAGATGAGGCAGAAGATCATCAGTGAATATGGAACGGAAGGATTTGGACAATTGGATGATGGGTGGGATCATCCCAAGAGAGGAGCAGGTTTTGGGTTTGGAATGAATTCTGTCTTTGACACTTGAAGAATGGTGTGCCAGAGGAAAACTGTAATGGAGATGTCAGTGAGATTATTACTTTGTGATATGACTTTTGCAGAAATATATGGACTTAATTAATGGGAGAATAACAGATAGACATGTGGGACATGATGGGTTCATGCTGGAAGGGCATATAGGCTACATGATAATATGCAGATTTCCAAGACAGAGACAGCAGTGAAGGGAAACCAGGAGTTTATGGTACTTGAAGGAAAGGAATGCCCAATGATAAGGGTGGTAAATGTAGGAAGCAACTAATTCTACAGTCTCCTGGCCTCCCTTTGACTGCTGCCTCCTTGAGACTCAGGTCAAGCGTCACTGATATGAGGGGATGGTGTTTCAGTTTCCAGGCACATGACAGCACACAGGTGACACCTTGATATTTCCCATTCAATTTTTGTCCAATTTATGCAAAATGAAAGAGCCTAAGTGCTAATCCAGCCCAGTCTATGTGTCTGCAACAGTTCTGAAAGAGATTTTCCTCCCTGGTTCTTCTCCCTAACTACATTTTGTTTCAGTTTTCTAAGGATGAGCCTGGGGAAGTCCTTCAGCTTTAATGTAATAATTAATGAGTCTTTTTCCCTCACCCTGCTGTCCCCTCTCAGGCCTTACTATTCTGGAAAAAAAAAAATGAATTCAAATCTAGATCATGATAAACACTGAGTGAAGGTAACAATGTCAACATTGTTAATCATATATTAAGCTTCATTATAATTAAAACATTGAAATAATTAACTTTGGCTGCTTCCCAAAGTGGTAGTATGGAAGCTTTGTGTAAATGTCATATTTCCAACTCTAGTCATCATTTCAATACAACCTCAGAAAGTGGGTTTATTTCTAATAAGATGTGAGCTTACTGTTAGGTAATTCAGTAATCCAATCCCCAAATGACTCCATTCCTTCATCTTTTTCATAACTTAAGCTATTTTTTCATCTGATTTTGCTATATATTTTTGGAATAATTTGGTGATTAAGTTTTGATCTGTTGTTTTATTCATTGTTGGCTGTTTATATGACTATAAAGACTCATAAATTAGTTTCTAGTCTTGTAATTTTTTAGTCTGTGTAGATCATAAAAATGAATTAGGACAATCATATCTTCTTTGTATAAATATATTATGTTCTATTCTACAAATGACAATATGCAAGTATGTTAGAGGAAATATTTGGTAATTTATAAGTATATAAAGCACTGGATAATTTGGAAAATAACTTGTATTTGACTGTTGGCAAATGATTTCAGAAAACTCAGTTTTCTGGCATAAAGTTAGAGATGGCAAAAATGAATGGGCTTGCAGAAAAGTGACACTGGTAACTGTGAAGAAATGTGAGAAATTAGAGGGTCAGTGTGTTCATGTACAATCGAAATGAATGAATGTTTTTGCAAAACACAATTTTAAATTATGATATGTTTTCTGGTGCTGATTGTAATTACATGATAGTGAAATCTTTTCACCATGACAAGGAATGCTTGGAAATAGTTCTAAAGGATTTAGAATATGTTTCTATTCTCTTCTCCTTAATGATTTTTTTTTTTAATGCAGCTGTGTCTATAATGAAGACAGGAAGGCAAATTTAAAAACTTAGCATATTCCTATAAAAAGATGCTGGGTGAAATCTGGTCTAATTTTACAAAGTTTATCCTGTTAATTCTCATATATTCAGAAAATGTTTTCACTGATGGATTCTGTTTGAAATAGAGAATATCAGAGGAGAAAATTTCGTTTTATGGCTATGTTGTATGTATGCACATTTTTGTGCATTTTAGTCAACACATTGCAATAAAAACATTTTTCTGGATCATGAATGAGAGACAGAAGATATACAGATCAGTGGCATTATATATATTTCATTTTATCGATTGTGGGATTTTTTTTTTTAAGTTTATTTATTTTGAGAGAGAAGAGCATGCATAAGCCTGTGAGAGTTGGGGAGATGGAGAGAGGATCCCAAGAGGCTCCACTGATAGCATAGAACCTGATGTGCGGAGCTTGATCCCATGAACCCCAAAATGACCTGAGCTGAAATCAGGAGTCGGAAGCTTAACTGACTGAGCCACACAGGCACCCCTCAATGTTATTTTTTTTTTCTTTTACTATCCATTATATCCCCAAGCTTACAGACTGTTCCTGGAACCGAAAACTTATCAGAAAAATCTTGTTGATTGAATTAATAAAGTTGCTTAGAAAGCACGGGTTGCTTGTTTTTCCTGTTGTAGAGTCTTAGAGACTAATAGCTTGCTGATTTTAATTGGGTCAAAGGTGGGACTTCTGGCTCTGACATTTAGTAGCAGAGTGATTTGGGGCAAGAAATCATGACAGGATGGTTTTGACACTTAAATCAAATAATGAAAGTAGAAGCCTAGTGAACTGCCCTTTGTTAAAACACTTGCTGACTAGTCACATTATTGATTGATTTTTCAGACCAATTGATTTTTGGAGGAAATGAACACCTCAGCAAAACTGAGGTTCTTTTAAACAGGAGGAAGAGGGGTGGAAAGGTGGATGCTTGTTGGTTAGGCAAACAAAAGAGTTTTCTTATAGGAATTTTATTTATTTATTGCAAGTAAACAAATATATTTGGCAACTGGAACCCATATCACTAGTAAGCATGGATTTAACTCATAAGGTAATTAATATGGTAATGAGGTCACCATTGGATTATACATATAAGCAGCCACAATAGTGCTTAGGTTTTAGTTGCCTGGTATATATTATATTTAGTTATGGGACTTGCTTTCAAACATATGTACAAAAAATTTAATAACATTAAAATGAATCACTTTTTTATCAACATGCTTAAGACCATGAAATTCTTATAGTCTGTGCCTCACTGACTAAAGTATCTTATTACTAGAATAACTTTTGAAGTAGAGGAGATATTCTATTTTTATCTATATAAGCTTAGTTTGCAATGGCATAAGTGCTTTCTTGAACAGGTTTTTGGAATGAATTGCTGAACTACATGGCAAATCCACACCCCCACCTTTTTTGGGGGGAGCAGGAAATGAATACATTCCTTTAAAATATTCTTGCCCTTCTGTGCTGACTGTGGAGCCTGCTTAAGATTCTCTCTCAGGGAGCATGGGTGGCTCAGTCAGTTAAGTGTCCAACTTTGGCTCAGGTCATGATCTCTGGTTCATGATTTCGAGCCCCGTGTTTGGTTCTGTACTGACAGCTTGGAGCCTAGAACCTGCTTCAGGTTCTGTGTCTCCCTCTCTCTCTCCCTCTTTCCCACTCTCACTTTCTCTGTCTCTCAAAAAATAAATGAACACACAAAAAAAGATTCTCTTTCCCTCTGCCCCTCTCCCTCCCTCTTTCTCGCTCTCTCTCTCTAAAATAAATAAATAAACAAACAAATTTTAAAAAATAAAAAAAATATTCTTGCCTATCCCAAAGAGCTGCGCTTTATGAAGTAACATAAATAATCCACAAACATCAGGATAAAACGTGCCCAAAAGCCTTATATGTGTATATAAATATATGCTCATGACTACCATTGACAACAGTTTATTTTTTTGATCCTATATCTTATTATTCCTTTATCCATTTTATCCTTTTTACTATCAACTGATTTTAAACAAAACTGATACTGACTTCATTAGAGTTGATGCACTTATTAGCACCTTCACAATATAAAAATGAAAATGTACAAGTAAAATTTGGGAGTGTTAAAGTTAGGGTTACAGGTGATCAAAAATTGAGACATAGTAATGGGCACAGTTTATTCAATTACAAAACATAGTGTACTTTTATATATCAGAATAACCTATGACTTCACCATCAAGCTAGACTAACAGTCTTCTGTTGTCACTCATTTAGATTTATTTGTAGAACATGCAAGAAGAATAATATCATTGTTTAAATTCTGGAGGGGGGCATTTTAGTAATAGACACATTGACCAGCAGAGGAAATACAATATGTAAAATATATTTATACCATAGACAAGCAAAGGAATTGCTTAGTATTTTCCTCTGACTCCTTAAGAACTCCTCTTGGAATTTTTCTTTTGGCTTTAAAGTGGAGTCATTTAGGTCTGGGCATTCTTGGAAGCAAAATCACTTAGAAATTAATATTTTGTGCTAAAAGAAGAAATATTTCACAAGAACAAAAAGCTTGAATTTTTCCTCTTTTAAATTTTGAAGTCACAGTTTGTATCCAATCAGATATTAAATCAACTCAGAAATTGGCCAGGAATTTTAAAACTGGTTTTGACTGGACTATTCTTTTCATTCCACAGTAAAGAGATCCTTCAATAAAGAAATAACCAACCAGGATATCAAACTGTTTGACAATGTGAGATGTTTGAGGTGTAGACATGACCATCAAAATGCATCTTTGAATTTAGAAAGATCTAACTATTGTGCTGTGTGGAGAACATCAAGACATATTATGGATGATGATTTCACCTCTGAAAAACAGTATTGGGAGCTGGATGTGGGCCAGGTCTTGGGAGTAAGCTCTAGGAGTCTATAAGGATTCTTGGATAAGGAAGAATGACCTGCTGATGGAATCTGAGGATACATTTCTTCTTTTATATGTGAAAGAGAGTAATTGTTACATTTTCCTGTCCAGTTTTCCAGTGTTTGTCAATAAAGAAATCTCTGGGCCAGTTGGTATATGTTCCTTGACTTTTCATTCCATCTTCTCTTGTTCCATCTTCTTTAAACTAAAATCATCTCTGTGGCCCACTTACCTAGAATACATGCTGTGGTTGCACACCTGGTTTGGGAGTTTGCTGGGGTTACAAAAATGTATGAGTGTGTGATTCCAATTCAATCGTGTAATGTAGGGTTTGATTACTGTATGCTACCCAATAATCTTCGCTACAGTTAACATACTATATACTCTGTTTACCAAATTCCACTTCTGATATGGACGTAGTTTTGAAATGCATGTGATTCTACATATTTGTGATTAATAATTGAGAATAGCCAGTAGAAGAAATGCTATCTACCACTGAAGATGACACAGTTGAGGATAATAAAGGACAAAGAAGGGACTTGACTCATGTTTCTCAAAGTTTCATTCAGTTTCCCCACCATCATAATCACCTGAGCTTCAGGGCCGTGGGTGGCTCAGTTCGTTAAGTGTTTGACCCTTGATCTCAGCTCAGGTCTTGATCTCAGGGTCGTGAGCTCAAGCCCTGTATCAGGGTCCAAGTTGGGCATGAAGCTTACTTAAAAAAAATAATAATTTACCTGAACTTTGGGTGAAATGCCAATTCTTGGCTCAAACCCAAGACCTAGAGAATCAAAAATATTGCATGTCAGGGGCCAAAATTCATGGTTTGACAGTCATTCCAAGTAATTCAGATGAATGCTGGATTTTGAGAAACACTGAATGAATCTGGTTTATACCAGCAAACTTCTTAACATCTGAGAGCTAGAGTATCACTAGACACAATTTGATCCAGTAGCATTGATTACATATTCTTTTTTGTTAAGTTTATTTATTTATTTTGAGAGAGAGAGAGCATGAGCAAGCAGGGGAGGGGCTGAGATAGAGAGAGGAAAGAGAACCCAAAGCAGGCTCTACACAGTCAGTACAGAGCTGGACATGGGGCTGGATCTCATAAATCGTGAGATCATGACCTAAGCTGAAATCCAGAGTCAGATGCTTAACCGACTGAGCCACCCAGGCGCCCTGCTTTTTATCTGCTTTTAAGAAACTATAGGGGCGCCTGGGTGGCTTTGTTGGTTAAGCTTCCTACTCTTGGTTTCGGCTCAGGTCATGACCTCACAGTTGGTGAGTTGGAGCCCGATAGTGTGGAGCCTGCTTGGAATTTTCTCTCTCTCCCTCTCTCTCTCTGCCCCTCCCCTGCTCTCTCTCTCTCTCTCTCTCTCACACACACACACACCCACACACACACACACACACAAGTAAAAAAATTTTAAAAGCAGATAAAAAGTTTATATTTGGGGGGTATTTATTTACTTATGTGGAGTTCATTTAAAACAAGACCCATATTGATCACGTAGGTTAACTCAAGGTGTGGCTTCTTACTAGAGAGCGAATGTGGAAGTTTGAATAAGTTGGTTTAAGAAGGTTGCCAATCAGCCATAATCTTCAGGGTGTGTTTACCAGGCTGCAAAAATCGAATCATGTAACCCAACACCTTTCCCAAGATTCAATAACTGAAGCACTTTGGGTAAATGGGCGTGGTCTTCAAAGACTATAAAACATCAGGCAAAGGGCTGAGTTCATTATTCTGTAGAATCTGTGTTTGGAGTTGGCTGGGCTGTGGAGACTTCAGAAATTTACTGCTACTGAAAGGTGAGCGCCTAATCCTTGAACCGACTTTACCGGAATCACGTACGGAACAAGAATGGAAATCTCCATTACCAGTAACCACGGGTGAGTACTCATATTCATGAAAGCAACTTCTGTTATTTTCTCTTAAAATTAGGAACGATAATCCACATGTCTGTTTGTTTAGGTTGTTTCCAAAGAATTTAATAGTAGAAATTGTTTCATTACTTTAAATTTAGTCCATTATGAGGATGCAATCTCTTCTCTTTGTATTTATTTTTTGAGTTAGTATGATTATTTTTCCTCTGTTATTTTTGTGTACATTGATTATTCATATATAATTGTGAAGTACAGAAAATAACTTGGCACCAGATAGCTTGCAGTGTGGTAGGTAAAGCAATAAATATATGCTAATTGTATTATTTTTCTGTAGATACTAAGTCATCTATCCATGCCTACCAAGCTGTTCATGTTATGCTCTGTGTATGTGCATATTTAAGTACATGTTTGTATCTCAGGTCTATTTAAAATGCCGGTCGGTTCAATGTGCTGAATTATCCCACAAACATTCATTGTGAGGTTGAGTGTTTAAAATGTCTCTTAATGTTCTCAGCTTCAGACTTGGATTTCAGTTTTCAGAGGGAGATTGTCAAGTGTTTAGGAATTGGAGTGACCTAGAGAAGACTGTTACTTTTCCCTATGAGGAAGTTTAGATATGGGAAGGTTCTCTGCATCCACTGAACATGAAAATAAGGACTCTTGAGTGTAGCCAAATCAATTTATGGACAGTCCCTGACTTAAGATGGTGGGACTTAATGATTTTTTGACTTCACAGTGATGAGAAAGTGTTGCACATCCAGTAGAACCTGAACTTCAAATTTTGTGTTTTGGTCTTTTCACGGGCCAGCAATGGAGCCCTACTGGTTCTCTGGTGATGTTGAGCAGCAGCAGAGGCAGCCGCAGTTCCCAGTCAGCCAGCGACCGTGACGGTTGACCTCTGATGCACTTAAATCATTTGTACCTACACAACCATTCTGCTTCTCACTTTCAGTACAGTATTCAATACATTACAGCAGATTTTTGACACTTTATTCTAAAATGGACCTTGAAATAGCTGATTTGGCCCAGTTTTAAATGTAAGTGTTCTGAACACTTTTAAGGTGTGTGAGGCTAAGCTATGATGTTCAGTTGGTTAGGTGTATTAAATGTGTTTCCAACTAATGATATTTTCAGATTACAATAGATTTTTTTCAGATGTAACCCCATCATAAGTCAAGAAAAATCTGTATTTTAAAATTCTTTTTTGGGGGGGCGGCGCCTGGGTGGCTCAGTCGGTTGAGCGGCTGACTTCGGCTCAGGTCATGATCTCGCGGTCCGTGAGTTCGAGCCCCGCGTCGGGCTCTGTGCTGACAGCTCAGAGCCTGGAGCCTGTTTCGGATTCTGTGTCTCCCTCTCTCTGACCCTCCCCCGTTCATGCTCTGTCTCTCTCCATCTCAAAAATCAATAAACGTTAAAAAAAAATTTTTTTTAATTCTTTTTTTTAAGTTTATTTTGAGAGACAGAGAGAAAAGGAGCAGGGGAAGGGCAGAGAGAAAGGGAGAGAGAGAGAATCCCAAGCAGGCTCCCAAGCAGAGAGAAAGGGAGAGAGAGAGAATCCCAAGCAGGCTCCACACTGTTGGGGCTTAAACTCACCTGAGTAAAAACCCGACCTGAAATTGACAGTCTGACACTTAACCAACTGACCCACCCAAAATCCCCAAGAAAAATCTGTACTTTAAAACACAATTTTTATTTGCTGCTGACAACTATTTTAACCTGAGGTATATATCATTTCACAGAGAACTGGAATTCTAGATAATGAGTCTGTTAGTCTCTTTTTTTTTTTTTTAAGTTCTTCATCTTTTTTTTTTTTTTTAATGAAATTTATTGTCAAATTGGTTTCCATACAACACCCAGTGCTCATCCCAACAGGTGCCCTCCTCAATACCCATCACCCACCCACCCCTCCCTCCCATCCCCCATAAACCCTCGGTTTGTTCTGTTTTTAGGAGTCTCTTATGTTTTGGCTCCCTCCCTCTCTAACCATTTTTTTTTTCCTTCCCCTCCCCCATGGTCTTCTGTTAAGTTTCTCAGGATCCACATAGGAATGAAAACATATGGAATCTGTCTCTTTTTTTTTTTGTCATTAAAATCTTGAACGCATCAGGGTTGATAGAGAAGATAAATTGACTTGTTTGAAAATTTCAAAATGAAGGGAAATAGATAAGATCTGAACAAAGTATACAATATTTAACTTTAAATAGGTCAGCTTTTTGTATTAAAAATAAGGTAGACTGGGAGAGAGGATGTTCCTTAAGAAATATGCTAGGCATTAAGACAAGTAGATTTGGTTGTATGCATTGAGTGTGTATTCGTGTAGCATGGTTGCATAACCAAAGGTGAACTATCTGATGGTTCTCTCTTCTCTGTTTCCATGGCACATTACATGTTTCTCATTATTACAACATCCTTTTCTAAAAACTAAACTAAACTACACTAAACTTGGTTATATCATCCTTCAAACTCTGACTCGCTGGCTGATCCAAGTACAGATGTGTTTACAATTAGTTAATTACAGCCAGTTACAGATTTCTCTGGAGTACCTGGGGGTTCAATAGGCTAAGCGTCTGACACTTGATTTGGATTCGGGTCATGATTTCATGGTTCCTGGGATTGAGTCTCATATGAGGCTCTGCATCGAGCCTGCAGACAACAGCACTGAGCCTGCTTGGGATTCTCTCTCTCTCTCTCTCTCTCTCTCTCTCTGCCCTTCCCCCACTCATGTGCTTGCTTGTTCTCTCTCTTTCTCTCTCTCTCTCTCTCTCTCTCAATGAATAAACTTTTTTAAAAAAATTCAAACGCTGGGGCACCTGGGTGGCTCAGTCAGTTGAGTGTCCAACTTTGGCTTAGCTCATGATCTCACAGATAGTGAGTTCGAGCCCTGTATTGGACTTTGTGCTGACAGGTCAAAACCTGGAGCCTGCCTCAGATTCTGTGTCTTCCTCTCTCTCTGCCCCTTCCCTGCTCATGCTCTGTCTTTCTCTCTCTCTCTCTCTCCTCTCTCTCTCTCTCAAAAAAAGATAAACATTAAAAAACAATTAAAAATTCAAACTCTGACCCACTGAGTACTAGAATATTGTCTTTTTTTTTTTATCATGATGAAACAGATTACTGTCATTACAATTCAGAGATCAGTAAATGCTGCTTGATTTAATATTAATCTTGGACACTACAGCTCAGAGTTGTCTTTTTTTTCCATCAGTAAGATCTATATTTGAGTATGGGATCAGTCATTTATTCAATGTGTGACTTTTAGACAAGTAACTTATTTTACTCATACTATGTCAAGCTTATTCATTATAAAGTGTTGGTAAAAACAGAAAATAAGTTGCTACCATTATTAAGGAGACTAAAACAGGTAATCCAGGTAAGAGGAGTTAATCCATGCCTAGAATTGGAAAACAGTATTAGCTTCTACTATTATCACCTTAATATTATCATTAATGTTATCAGTCTAGAAATGATTATATTGGAATGAATTCTTGGCCAGTTTCTAGGCCATTCTACACAGGGCAAATTTAAACTTTCTTCCTGTCCCTCAAACTATCTCCTCCAGATGGGTGGGTTTGGGTAGAAGGCTTTATGTTCCATGTCACTGAAAATCGTGTGTTCATCAAGCAGAAAGCCATGAATCTCCTCCCACAAACTGTTATTCATAAATATATCTGTAGGCATCACTGTCTCATTGCTACCTATTTTTCAAAGAGGTATTGTAAAGCTGGTTTTATAAAACCAGCAATAATTGTAAAGCAATAATTCACCTCATGTCTAACTCCAACTTATTTTGGACCCAAAATGAGTTTTCAGCCTTGCACGTATACAGCCTCTCCCATTCAAGTCCTTCCAGATGGGAAAGATAACAGCAATCATATAATTAAATATTTAGTCACAATTTATGGTAACTAAAATCATGTATTTTTAAAAATTTCAATAAATGAATTAATATATTAGCTGGCAATAAAGTGAAGAACTTATTAATAAACAATCTTTGGATGAGTCCTGTTTTAACCAATGTTTTTCATATCCATTGATGATTCTTGCCAGAAAAGATGATCATCATGATTATAAAATGATTTTTCTATTTCCTTAATTCCTCTTACATGTATTTATGGTCAGTGCCATAGTGGCTTACTTTAATGCCTTGATGACATTGTCACACACCCAGGTCTTCCATTTCTGTCATCCTCAGGGTGTATGCTTTGGTCTCTAGGCAGGTGGACATTGTGGTAACAAAATGACAGTCTCATGCATCACATTCAAATACTGTCCAGAGGGGCATGAAACAGTTGACTCTTCCTTATGGTTCTTCTCAGGAGCCAATAAACACTTCACAAAATCCTCATAATAGCATTTCCTTCAAATTGCTTTGGCTAAATAGGGTCAAGCGGCCTATAACCAATCCCTGGCAAAGGGATAAGGATGATTGCATTAGGTGAAATCTGATCCATGCTCTGTTCTGGTGGTTGGATCTGTACTACATTCCCAGGTCCACTTAGAAGGGAAGACACAAATAAACTAATTTGGAATTGTACAAGGGAGCTGGAACTCTGGTATGAAGGCCATGTTTGACAAATCAATAATCTGACCTATATCATGAGGACTGTCTTTTCCTCAGCATCTGCTATATGCAATATATAGCGTGTCCTGCTATATATACTAGGATATTCGTACATAAAGGAAGGAAATAATTTTTACACCTTTTGGTATGTTTTAATATATTTTTAAACAATTTTAATGTTTATTTTTGAGAGAGAGAGCACAAGTGGGTAAGGGGCAGAGAGAGAGGGAGATGCAGAATCTGAAACAGTCTCCAGGCTCCGAGCTGTCGGCACAGAGCCCAACACAGACTCACACTGACAAACCGTGAGATCATGACCTGGGCCAAAGTCAGGTGCTTAACCAATTGAGCCACCCAGGCACCCCCACCTCTTGGTATTTTTTAAAGTTTTGAATATTCACTTCCTTAAAAGGCCTATGACAAACTAATTTCCTCTTTCTTTACTTTGTCTCCTCAGAAATATGGATTCCAACATCTTCCAGAATGAATTCACTTGTTCCATATGTGTGAAGTACTTCATAGACCCGGTCACTATAGGCTGTGGGCACAGCTTTTGTATGCCTTGTCTTTGTATCTTCTGGGAGGAAGCCTATCATCCTCCTTCCTGCCCTGTCTGCAGGGAAACATCCCATCAAACGAACTTCAAAACCAACATTGTTTTGAAGACACGGGTATTCCTTGCCAGACGGGCAAGACCTTACCACTTACCGAGCTCTGCAGAACAGATGTGTGAGATACACATGAAAACTAAGAACTTCTTCTGTGAGGTTATGAAGGACCTGCTCTGTTTGCTGTGCTGTAAGTCAAAGGAGCATGAGGCCCACAGACATTGTTCCACTGACTGGACCGCTGAGGAATACCGGGTAAGCAATGGCTGAGACAGAATCTGGGGGATCTGATATTTGAGAGACTAGAAAAAAAAGAATTTATTCATCCATTCATCTTACTGAACAGGTATTAACTGGCATCATGTGCCCGACACTTGGATAACCTATTGAAAAAAGGATGTTCTCAGTCCTACAACATTTACATTTCCACAGTTAAAATCTTACAACTCAAGCTTGATGGTGATAATAATGTTGATCATAGTTGGAACTGTGAAGACCAAGGTAGACAAATCTGTTAGTTTCAGGAATGGTTATTGTCCATTATAACCATAATTACACAAAGCCTAAACTAATAGACTCTATTTAGAAACACCGTCTCTCCACTAAAGTAATAGGGTATTAGGAGATGATAACTGGTAACAGGACCATTAAAAGGTGAGATAGGTTCATTTATTGAAAATTGGTTTTATGATGTAAAGTTTGACAGCCAGTGTCCTCCATGGTGAGACACCCTTTCCAACTGTAGCTTTACTATGTGGTTATAAAAGTCCTCCATATTTGACATTGAGCTTAGCAGTGAAATGCATTGGCACTTTGCTCTCTTTAATAATCATGTATTTTGCATTCCCTGCCCCTCTCTGTCTGTTATGACATGGAAGTTTCAATAACAGCGTTTCTGATGCTCACATTCATGGTTCTTTTGTAGCAAAAGCTCCTGAAAGAAATGAGGTCTGTGTGGGAAAAGACACAAGAAAATCGGAGAAATCAAAAAAGAGAGAGCAGCAAAATCAGAGCATGGGAGGTAAGCAAGGGATTCTTTTTTCTTTAGTACCAGCTTCAACCACACAGTGATTATACAATAAAAACTTGAGCTAAAATCATAATGTTAATAGTCTTCCATGTGTGAGTAACCAATAGCAAATCAGTTCCACCTAATCATATACAGGGAAGTATGTCATTTTTGTGAGGCTTTCTTCCTAAAACCAAAAAACCCACCTAAAAGATTTTATTTCCTGGATAACACTGTAACACACCAACAGGTATAGGAAAATCACTGTCATAATAGGAGACAATAATTGATACATGAGATAAATACAGGGTTTCTTAGAAGGAAAAAAATCTTTGAATGTGCAGAAGATACTCTCTGATTATATTAATGATTGGACAGTTTGATATTGTAAACTCATGAGAATATCAAGCAGATAAATATGTGAGGGTTGAGCCTAACAGCTAGAGGAATCCTGAAGAAGTTGATAGCCTAAAAAGTTCATGCTGGTTAACACATGTACTATAAGAGATGCAGTGTTGAGACATATGGCTTGAAACAGTAGCATTGGCTACTTCAAAATGTGACCTAATGAATGAGAGAGGAATGTGGATCTATCATTTGTGGATTCAAAAATATGGATTGAACACCACTAGTAGAAGATGTGAAACAAAAGCCTATCCGTATTTTTGAGGAAGTGAAGATTTCCTGATGGAAATATAAACAAACAGTATGAGGGAACCTTGTCAGCACTAATAAAGGAATCAAAATGGGGCTGTGTGAATGACAAGGTGATAAAACAAAATTATCATCATTACTTAAAGGTGATATCATTAAGTATATAACCTACAATATTTTTTCTTTGAAATATCCAGTGCCTACTGTGTCTCAGTAACTGTTCCAAGCCAACATAGAAATAGACAAAAGCAACAGATTTCTTTGCACTCAAGGAGCTCATGCAGTAGTTGGGGAAGGTATTTGACAAGTAAAAATATAAAACTTAGAGTATGAGTCATCATGATAACTGCTTTTTGAGAAAAATACAGTAGGAAAGTAAGTAAGGGAAGTAGCTTTGACAAAATTGAGTTTTCAATACGGTGGTCAGAAAAGACTTACTATGGAATATCACTTTGGGCAGACACCAGCATGATGTCAGAAATCAAGGCATGTGGCTATTTGGGAAAATAGCTTTTAGGAAGAGGTAATTAAACACATCTCACACTAAACTTAGGATTTCCCCACACCTGCCTGTATTTCTCCATTATGAAGACAATAAAGGAAAGTGACTAACAGTAGAGACATTTGAAGTCAGATCTAAATATTGAGTGTGACCTATTTATGAGAAGCACAGTTGAAGTAAGCATGCTAAGTGGGTGAACTGAATGTAAGATGAACCAAAAACTCATTTAAAATACTGAAATTTAACTGGTGTAATGAGGAGAAGTATCCAAATGGATCATAGATAAAGGCACAGAGATAATTAGGTGTCATTTTACTGAAGGTTCATCTAATATATGCTAAGAAGTTGAAACATATTGAACACAGTTAAAAGTTGCTGAAGGAGTTAAAGCAGAGATATCACAATTCTTTTTTAGAGAGTTCATTCAGATAGCAATTTATAAAGAATAATGATTGATTGGAAGACCTCAAAATGAAAGTCAAGGACGCAAATAGGCTGTTTAGGAACCTTGAAAGGAAATTTGGGGAATGAATTGAACACAGATAATGGGAAATGGAAGGATTCAAAGGACAGTCTTTATGGTAGAGAAATGCCAGAAAATATTATCTGTTTGAGTGTAGAATGTTAAATGGATAAAATTTAAAAATGCAACAGATTTGCTTGAATTTGGAACATCACCAAGGTTAGAAATGGAGGAGGTATGGCTGGTCTGGGTTAAGATAATGTTAGTTTGAGAAATGTGCCACTGTAACTTCCTGTGAGATATCCTAGAAGAAATGTGCAGTAGGCAGTTGGATGCGTAAGGTTGGAACCTATGTGAAAGATTGGGATGGGACAGGGGCATTTCACAATTGTTGGAAAATTTTAGGCATTGGAGCAGAGGGTTTTCACATGGGAATTTTTGGAAGGAAAAGTAAAAAGTTTTCACATGGAAGGATAACTTGGGAAATCCCTGTATTAGTAACTCCAGCTGGGAAAGAGTAGCTGGAGAAGGCAAATTGTTAGAAAGAAACCAGGAGACAAGGATTTCCTTGAAGCCCAGGGTATGCAGGGTTTATAGCAAGAAGGACTGATGAAATATAAAGAACTTTGTAACATGCATGTAACAACTCATGTGGATTCAGCAAAGAAGGTTCTGGGGAGATAAAGAGCAATCTCATTAAAACAGGAATAAAAGAGAGATTTCACTGATTGGAAGAATGAGAGTTCCATAAACAAGTCCAGTGAATGTATACCTGTGAACAAGAAATAGGCTTTTTTGGAGTAAAAATGACAGCACAAAAGCCAAGACATCGGGTCAACCGAGTACGTTTGTTTTAATTTCAAAACTATGTGCATGAACAAACCACGTTTAAATGTTGGGAAGAAAATAGGGAAAGATAAAGTGAAAAAAAGAAGAGAGGAATTAATACTGGAAGGTGGTTGTCTGTTGACCAGTGTCTCTAAGGACATGTGGAAGTCAGCTAAGAAAGGGGGTGTGGAGCCTTGAGCAGGATGAGTTAAGCTGCATTCATACACACAAGGTTCTGGTCTGCTTGCAGTTTGTGGACATGGAAGCAAACATTTTAGAAAGGACTTATCTTATTCTAGGAAGTAATGTTTGCTATTATTTTCAGAAAGCGAGTTAGTCTGTAGCTAAAGTATCTGGGCATACAAGAGATGAAATGGATTTAGTAATGAGGATTCTTAGCATATTAGGCAGGACAATTATTAAATCACAAGTACCTATTATTAAGAAAACGTAGATATTTGGGGGAAGGAGTTAGAGTCAAGTTTTCACTTCTAGTGCCAAAAAATAACCAAATGAGCAGAAAAGGGGATCAGGGGGCAGAAAGATGTCCCTAAATTTCTGTTTTCAAGAATGTACCCAATTGCTAAATGTCAGAGGAGAAATAGCAGATGATAAGACAGGGAGAGCCTGCTCTGTGGTCTAAACAATCCACTCACCGCAGGGTTATGTGTCTCTGCGGAGGGAGATGATCCGTGCTGAATATCGGAAGGTGTACCACTTGCTTTACGAGGAAGAGAGACGTTATTTAGAGAGAATGGAAAAAGAAAGCAACGAGATTTTACAACAACTCAGAGCAAGTGAGGACAGCATGGACCAAAAGGGAAAACTCCTAAGAGGAACGTATGAGGACCTCAGGAAAACGTGTCATAAACCAGACGTGGAGCTGCTCCAGGTAAGGGCTGAGGAGAGTCACGGGGCTGCCTGGAGAAAGTCCACAATCTCTTCGTCTACCGTCACGCGTTGGCAGTGATGCTTTGTGATGCTGTGGGAGGGGCTTTACCTGTCTCGGTGATGCAGAGGTCCAAAGGGTATTCTTGCCATACATAACAACCAAGTCTGAAAAAGCAGGTTAAACACAATCCTAGAGAACACCTCCTTCTCAAGCTGTAATATACATTCACTTACTGATGGACAGCCCCGAGAAGCTTGTTTGAAGACTATGGATTTGTATGTGGACCTGGCAAAAATGAGAAATTTCAGAATCTGTACAATTCATTTTCTCTTTCTGTTTCCGTGTACATGATACAATTTGCTGGAATTGGGGCTTACCCACTCTTGGGAATAAGTAATGAGGTCTCTACTGCGAATCTTGCGGCATATACTGAGGTTTTTTTTTTCTGTTTCTCTTTGCAGCATTTTGAAAACACTTTAAAAAGGTAAGTTTACGCCTATATTAAAAGTTTGAGAATTGTTTAAGAGTAATCAGGCTATTGGTGCTGAAACAGGAGCATAATTTATTATGATAATAGAACCCATTTTATATTTATTTTTCCAGGTCTCATAAGGTAGAGACGCGTTTGTCATTTTGTGTAAGGTGGAGCTGGACAGGGCTCTGTGGAAGCCCGTGCGGTTGGCAGTTCTGGGCACAAGCTGCGCGTAAACAAAGCTCCATTTGCGATTTTAATGCTTAGAAACGTAACACATTGAGGATGTGGCCCAAAGCTGTGACAGGCTTATGTGGGAGAAATAGGTGTTTCCGAGAAGCATAGAGTGGGAGAAGGGAGAGAAAGCCACGGGGCAGGCGGGGGGAGGACCATGTAGGGTTTGGGCTCCCACGCAGCACGTGGCTGACTCCAGCTTCACGTGGAAAGGCTGTCTGTGGCACTTACGGAAGCTGGGACCTGGGAGCAGAATCTCTGCCCGGGCTAAGCTCCTCACCCCCTTGCTGTGCTTATATGGACACAGCATCTCGGTGGTGACCAGTGTGGATTAAAAATCAAAGTGCCCTTCTGTAATGTCCTCAGTTTCGAGCCATTTTGCAGAACCCCTGCTTGGCTGTGAAGAACCAGATCCTGAAATATTATGCCAGGATCAAAGTGTTAGGAGGTAGAATTGGGTTTAGTTTGCTCTTCATAAAATAAATGGATATTTGTTAAGTTTCCTCGTTTGTGGAGTTACATTCATAACTATTTACGATGCTAACTATGAGGATGTTAATGAAGCATCTTCACGGGGACGTAGATTAAATATAACCATTGTAATGAAAATGAACTCAGAAAGAGTAACTGACTGTTCTTTTTTGCAGGAGTGAGTCAGTGCAGCTGCACATGCCCCAACCTGTGGATCCACGGCTCAGTTCATGGCCCATCACGGGGCTGATAGAGAGACTCAACCATTTTCTTGGTAATAGACCGCCCTTTGGTGGGATAGCCGTACGTTCTCCTCAGCTAGTGTCTACGGGTTATGTTGCTCCATTGTACGATTGATGATTTCATATCTGGGCATTTTGTAACCCAAGTTGCCTTTGTGGAAAAATAATATATGTGGACCAACAAATAATATCTGGAGAAAAGCCCAGTACAATAGTTTATGATAAGCTACCTGGAAGTAAGCAATAGGAAAAGATAGTCGATGTGTGCATCATGCTGAGATTTGGTGTTAACTGTATGAAACACGTAAATCTGCATGAACATTCAGTACATTCCAGGTTTTGGGTTATGTGGTGATTACTGGCTGTGAGATGAGTAGAGAGTTTTGTTTTCTAGAATGTTTCACAATGAATGCACTCTACACAGTACATCCTTTATTCACATAATACAGAAATACTTTGTATAAATCAATAGTGTTGAGAACAGAAAATGAATACTTCTACACAACCCCACAAAGTAAGCTAACCACTTACTGCATAATTTTCTTCTCAAAAATTACATTTGCTGAAAATTCTCACAAGCATTCTACTTGTAAAAGATACGAATTTTTCTTTCCGGTTATTTTATCTTGATATATATTGGTAAAAAACACCTAAATATGAGGCAAAGTGACCACTCTTTAGGAATTATTATTATTTAGAGTTATTCTTATTTTCTGAGAAGAGAAGTTGGCTACTCCTTTCTGTTACTGTCAATTACTAATGATGTCCCAATTTTAAAAGTTTCAGAGGAAAAAACCAGAGCTTAGCAATATCCCTCGTCTTTATGCATTTTAAGAAAATTCATAAATGTCTTCTATTTTGTCTCATTAATGATTTGCTCATTATGAAGACAGGCCCTGGCATACAGTAGATTTCTAGAGCTTCCTCACTGCCCTGGCCCTTGTTTCCAGGGAAAGCTAGAAACCCAGACACGATATAAAGCCCACGTCCACCAGGAATTGGTAACACTCCATGTTAATGGGACTGTTTCCTTCCTCCTGCAGTGCCCATTTTTTTTGAAAACGAAACAACGACCTGTCACATGCCGCTGTTTGAAGATCTGAGACGTTGGCTCTTCAGTCGCAATCATCCTGATGTTGTCACTAATGCAACAAGATCAAAATACTTTCTGGCATGGGGAGCCCAGACATTTACCTGTGGTCAGCATTACTGGGAGGTGGATGTGGGGAACTGTCGGAACTGGGCCCTTGGATTTTGCGATGATTCTTGGACAATGAGGAATGACATGGCGCTTGACTCAGAGGGGATTTTTCTACTCTTTTGTATCAAAGAGGACAACCAGTGTCGTCTCTTTAGCTCCTCCCCACTGTCGCCTCAATATGTAGAAAGGCCTCTGGGCCACGTGGGGGTGTTCCTGGATTATGAGTGTGGTGTGGTGAGCTTTGTGAACGTGGCCAGTTGCTCCCTCATTTGCAGTTTCCTCTCACGTTCCTTCTGTCTTCCTCTCCGACCCTTTCTATGCTCTGCACCCTCGTGAGGAGGGACATGTCAGAAAGTGACCGCAAGCGTCAGCTCAGCGAAGTGCCTGCTTGAGGGTCTTCAACGTCTTCCTTTATCCAACCCATTGACTATTTTTAAAGGTTGATGATTACAAGCGTATACATTTGTTTCCATTGTATTTAAATAAAAACAATCTCTCTTAGAGGTTGATGCCATCTTTATTCTACGTCTTGTCCTTTCACTTGATTCCAAGGTAGCTGGAGGCGAAGAATACCTGAGTGGGTTTACTCCGCTGCATGGGTTAAAGCAAGAGCACAGGTTTCTTCTCACTGGCAGACCTGGAATTCTCTCCTCTTTGCTCTGCATCTGCTAAGGCGTGTTTCTTCACCAAGTCTCAGCTTTAAAATGTCTTCTTCATGGAACGGTTTTTTAAAGCTTCTGGACTAAATGAGGTCTCCTGATTGTATGGTCTCAGGAGACCTTATACTCTCTGTAAAGTCCACAAGCTAATATTGCCCCTCTTCTTCTTGTTTACCCATTATGAGAAGATATATGCCAGGCTAATGTATAGATATATTCCAGTAGGTAGCACTGAGTTTAACATGTAATTGACATTCAATAAATGAGTAAATTCATACATATTACACAGTAGCAAATCAGGACATGGGGTACCACTGTCAAAAGCATACTAAATGTAACCAAAATTAAATGGGACTAATGAGGAGTATTATTTAAATGTATAGCGACCTATATCTTACGTTCACACACAGTACAAATCTGCCTCTCAGGCAGTAAGGCAAAGATCAAGCATCAATGATACCTAGCCCTCTTTCTGAGAGACTGAAAATTATTGATCCTAATGAATCAGATTCCAGAGCATGAAAGTTGAAGTTCTTTAACAGACACACCATATCAATGCCAGTTGGGAAACAGAAGCAGGATGTTGTCACTTTTTCTTCAACTCAAAAAAGATTTATACATTGGTGTGCCTGATAAAATTTGACGCTTAATGAAAGAAAGAAAATATCATGGCAGCCCATGTCATATATATATTGGCATGGAACTATTTCAATTTTCACCTGTAACCTGTCTTCTTCTATATCAAGTTTTGAGTAATCTAATTTTAAAAACATTGTGGAATGATGAGCTGTACATATGAGAAAAGAATAACACTTTAGGTTTAAATTCAAACAATCATTCTCAAACTCAACTACACATTAGTATCACCTGGATAGATTTTAAATCTCTGGGATGTTGTTCAGGCAGTGGCACTCTTTAAAGTTCTTCAAGGGGCGCCTGGGTGGCGCAGTCGGTTAAGCGTCCGACTTCAGCCAGGTCATGGTCTCGCGGTCCGTGAGTTCGAGCCCGGCGTCAGGCTCTGGGCTGCTGGCTCAGAGCCTGGAGCCTGTTTCCGATTCTGTGTCTCCCTCTCTCTCTGCCCCTCCCCCGTTCATGCTCTGTCTCTCTCTGTCCCAAAAATAAGTAAATGTTGAAAAAAAAAAAAATTTAAAGTTCTTCAAGTGATTTCAATTTTTTTTTTTTAACGTTTATTCATTTTTTGAGACAGAGAGAGACAGAGCATGAACGGGGGAGGGTCAAAGAGAGGGAGACACAGAATCTGAAACAGGCTCCAGGCTCTGAGCTGTCAGCACGGAGCCCGACGCGGGGCTCGAACTCACAGACCGCGAGATCGTGACCTGGGCCGAAGTCGGCCCCTTAACCGACTGAGCCACCCAGGCGCCCCAAGTGATTTCAATTTAGAGCCAAGTTTGAAAGTATTGATTGAGAGTAGTAGTTCTTAAACTTGGCTATACATTAAATACACCTGGGGAGATCTCCAGAAGCTGGGTGCAGACTTACATGGGAGTCTAAGATAACCGTGCCTGTGCCTAATGTGCAACCCCCATGCTCCTGTGTTCCCTGTTTGGCCATTCGGCTCCAATCACATACTCATGTATTTTGGTAACTCCCGCAGGCTCACAAAATAGGTGAGCAGTGATGACACAGTATTCCAGATAAGAGGCCCACAGGAGATGATTCTGATATCCAAGAAGGTGGAATGAAATGGCAAAATTCTGGGTTTCACGACCCCTTTATTTGAAGAGCAGTCAAATGAACTTATAAAGTAGAAAAGTAGAAAAGGCAATCAAGTATCATTGATTTGCTTTGATGGATGAGGGCTCCCTCAGGTACTAGGTTCCTGGTGTCCCAGGTCAGGCTCCTGACTTAGCCTAAATCTGTGACCAGAGAATATCAAAGACTTTACAGGACATTTCAAGAAGCCATCATTGTATGTCCAAATGATCCACTGCTTTGTCACGTCCACAAAACTCAAACTTCCACTGTCAAAATCAAGGAACACACCAACGAACAAGCAGTTCAGTTTCTCATAAGTAGGAACAGTGAAGTTTCATGTTGATTCACAAAACACTGCAAGGACACTGGTTAACTAAATCAAAATACTCAAGTCAATCTCATCCCTTGCCACTTAAAACAGCACCCAGATGGCTCTACCACTGAGTTCCATACATCCAAAAATTCATGAACTCCCCCTTCTCAGAAGCCTTTCATTCCTCTTTCCTTCATTTGTTTTTGATTCTTCCAAAACTATATGAAAAGCCAAAACCACATTCCCTCAAACTACTTGCATCCACTTTATGAATTCCTGACACTAGTGAAGAGCTTGTCATCTCTTTCAAACCCAACCTCTCACATCAGAAACTGGGCAAGCAATTGAAATGTATGAGTGATTCAAATCATGCAATATTCTGCTATGGGTTAGGTTAGGAAACTCACCTCCAGTCTCAAACCTCCCTCCTCCACAGCCTGATGTTTCTCTCTTCAGGGCAATGTTGCATTTGACTCTCTGGTTTGGAGGCCACCAGAAAGGATCTTCCTAAAATTCTCACTACCTGCTTTCAAAATGGATGTCTGTCCTCATAGCCCTATCTTCTGCTGTCCACCTTCGAAGGAGAAGGCCCTCCGTATTCATTAAGGACACTAATCCTTACTCCACTGCATATTCCCTGCCAGGATTTAGGGTCTGTCTCTCATTCTGCATGTCAGCTTTTTCTTTTGCTTTTTTCCCTCATTTTTTAAGTTTTATTTTTAAACCTAACATTTTCTCCTATTTGACCTGTTGCCTTCTCTACCTCCCACTGTTTTCACCATCAGGGGCACACTTGTTCAACTGCTGTCCATGTTTCCTTTTGATCCCCGGATCAAAGGTCCTCACTGGACTAATCAAATGGAAATAGCTGCAGTTCCCAATGATACGCTCTTTAATACCTGGAATGTATAAACGTAGAAATCTCTGCCTCAAATATCCAATGATTTTTCACATCTACTTGACCTTGAGAACTCAGATTGACCTTCAGCCTGAGGAATTTGTCCTGAGAGCCTGAATAATGGCTATTGAACTGATCTAGATCAGGCTCTGTGCCTCCATCTTAACACTTGTTGAACATTCTTCTCGTAGTTCTTTTTTGGTAGTTACTGGGATAGTAGAGCCTAAAAATCCTAAGAGGCATGCTTGCTACCTTAGGTTCAATAGATGGCTGGATCATTTCTCCTGCTGTTCTGTGGCAGAATTGCATAACACATGATTTCAGCTGAAGTTCCTAATGGCACAGTTTCTAGGTCATTTGTCTCACCCTGATTCAGAGGGAAATACAGTCTCATACTTACCATCCAAGGTACATTCATACTGCCATATTTATGGAGGCTCTCTTGGATTCCTTGAATCTTCTTCCATAAATATCTCATCTGGTTTGAGAGCTTATTCTGTAAAAGAACTATGGATTGTGGCAAATACATCCAAGTTTCAGAACTCCAGTGGTGGGAAGGATGTAGGGATACTAGATACATATACTTCAGGGAGAGCAAAAGGATCATCACTTTTGCCTGTTTGCCCCCACTACTGATCAAAATTTAGGGGATTTCCAATTGCAGAACCATGCAATGTCAGGTTATCATTTGCCTGGTGAAACTGGTCAGCATCTTGCTTGGCAGGGTCAGTCTTCAGAACACACGGCATCTTCGATCCCAATATACTTCCAGTGATGCTTTTCCCCTGCTAATGCCAATGTACTTTATCCCACCTGTGCCCACTGTTGGGGATATATGTAGCCTATAAGAAAACCTTTCTGTACTTTTGTAGTTTTCACAGCCAGTGGCTCTTTCTCAAGGGGAGGGCTTTATAGTACCTTGAGCATGATGAGATCTGTCTCACCGATGGACATCATGACCATTTACTTAACCACCCTGCCATGAGGAGCAGTAGACTGGTGTATTATTTTTTAAAGTTTATTTTGAGAAAGACAGAGAAAACATGATCAGGAAAGGGCAGATAAGGAGAGAGAGAATCCCAAGCAGGCTCTGCACTCTCAATGCAGAGCCCTGTGCAAAGCTTGATCTCACAACCTTGAGATCTGAGTCATGTTCAGTTAGATTTCTTGAGGAACTGAGCCAACCAGGTGCCCCCTGGTGTCCTGGTGTATTTCCTTCACAGCCTCCTCCTGGGTACCCAGTACCTGGCATTCATGAAGGAGGACTCAGGCACCCTCATACCCCTCATGTCCTTACTAAAATCCCACCTGTTAAAGTGTTCCCAGTGCCATCACTTACGTGCTGTTCCTCAGCAGCCTTGTCAACAGAGCAGTATTTGTGAGCCTCATGCTCTGGAGAGTCAGAACAGAGTAAACAGTGCAGACTCTGCTCCTCACTACAGAAAATCATCTTTGTCTCTTTTTGGCCCCACACATCTGCTCCTCAGAGCACAAGAATTCCCTTAGACTGGCTTTTCTGGCAATGGACAGCAGATTCTTCAGAACAATATTGGTTTTGTACTCTGTTTGGAGAGTTCACTGCACACCAGGCACCTGGAAGGGAATTCATCTCCCCTCTAGGAAAGGCAGAAACAGGACCAACAGAAGCTGTGCCCACAGGATATGGTGACTGGGTCTGTAAAGGAATTCAGGAAGAGTGGGCAGATGAGTTCTTTCATGATGGCGTCTGGGATATTGGACTCCAGGTTTCTGGGGGAAGAAAATCATATAGGTTATCTTTTCCTCTTCCTTAGAGAAATAAAAGGTCCAAGCAAAATTTCAATCGGGGTGTTACTCTTATTACACTGGGTCTGGAGCATAATAGGTTTGATTTTGTAGAGGACACACAAATGGAAAACCAAGACTCAAGAGAGCTCTGAGATCTGTAGAAAACTGTCTTGGCTGCCTAGCCAAAACTATCCACTTCCAGCTCCCCTTCCTTTGCTCCTAAATTGAGAGAGGGACAGAGAATAGGAGAGGGAGAGCACACACAGTAACCCCACTCTTGCTGAGGTCTCATTTTTCACCAAAGAGATGGAACTGGAGGAGGTTGACATAATTTATAGCTCCAGTAAAGGGTCCCGAATGCTATTAAAAAAAAAAAATGGTAATGCTCATTACCAGTCATTGATTTAGTTCAGGGTATCTAAGCCTGCATTTCCATTACCTTATGTAATTGTCAGGCAATTCTCCTAGTATGCCCTTCTCTTAATTAGAACCCACGTGTCACGTCTGTCTTTCCACAACAATTTCTGAATGTTAAGTTAATGAAGAGGAACTAAACATTGTTGAGTGGGGCCTGATCCTAAATACAGTCTACCTTCATAAATAGACTCACCATGTGAAATTTTCCACCCTCATATTTTTGTTATCTGTACCACTCTAATAAAGCAAATGGAGAATTAAACAGAATGGCTATCTCTTCCAGGTCTTTAAGACTATTGCCAAACAGCCCTTCACATTGTGATAAGATATAATCTAAATGAAACAATAATCAGTACCAAAAACAAATCCTTCCCCATGAAATTTATTCTGCATAAAATTTGGGTCCTTCTGTCTATATCAGTCAAATACAGATGTTCTTCAAATTTCTTATATTTCTATATACTCACCAATATCACTTTTCTATTTACCCAATCCTTTCCTAACTTCTTGAACATCAAAGTCAAGAGAACTCATATGTTTCTTAAGAGACAAGCATTTACTTCACTTAAAAACAATATTCTCTTACAAATCATTGAATGCCCCATCTAGTCCCATATTATAGACTATTACCTCTGTTGTGAATCCAGGCATGCAGCAGAGTAGACCATCATAGGTACTCCATGTCTAATCAAACACTCCTAAAACCCTTTTTAGCATCCACCCAAGTACAAAACTACAAGACAGGTACAGCTTGGCAACTACTTTCTTAGTCTTTCTAGTATGTATAAATGACTAACGGATGCATAAAATAACAGAACTAAAACTAATCATCATATTAACTCCATATTAACACCCATAATGAGGCTAATAGAACACAGATGGCTCTAAGTAGGCAAACATCACTTCACAGATACACCTCAGGTCCCTCATAGGAAAACAGGAAATCTGATTTGTTTTCCTTTGGGAAAGTCGCTGCAACCAGCCAACCCTCTTCTGCTACCTTGTGTACTCACTTATAGAGCATGCCTCTGATCTCACAGATGCTTGCTGTAGCAGTGCTGATAGGAAGTCAGCTTGAGGACCAGGGCTTCCAGGTGAGAGCTTTCAGAGGTCTCCACAGCCAGGTGAGCTCCAAACATACTCTCCTAGTTCTGGAGGAGAATGAGTCTGGCCCCTAGAATCTCCTCATAGTGAGTCTCTGAAGACCACCAATTTCTTCCAAGTGATAGCACTTCAGAGGTCTTCAGAGGGGTGTTCCTATGGATGATGGGATTTCTTCAAACCAGAGGAAAAAATGGATTTAACATCCTGGCTAATCTCCTCCTGGCTAATCTCCATAAACCCATCTCCCCAAATGTCATCTCACCAAGGGCCACCTGATTTCACAACAAGCCAACTGGTAAATGTGGTCTTCATATCTAAATTTCTATACACCAATGGCTTTTGTCCTCAACTTGCAAAGAGATAGAGAGGATTAGTTTCATCAGTTGGTGATTTCATCCAATGTCTTTGAAAACTGGTTTGAAATTGGTTTCATGAGGTGTGTGCAAATATCTTCCTTTCCTCATGGAGGTAGTGCTTTGTTTCATTGATTGATTTACTGTTGTTGTTGTTTTTTAAGGTCAGACTTTCATGTAGAACATCTCTGGCCACCGCTCCAGGATGGATGTTTCTTCTGTCCCTTACACTCCAGATCAAGCCCCCCAAGTCCTCCCAGCCGCAGCAGGACAGGAGCACTCTGCCTAGTGCTCCCCAGTCCAGTTCAAGGGAGACAGTAAAGAATGGCCCCAGATCAGACACCCCCTTAGGTCAACTTCATTCATAACTTGCATTGCAACAGAACAGAAAAAAACAACCAGGATGGATGGGAAAAGGACAGTAAAAAATTTCTTCTTTTTTAAAAATGTTTGTTTAGGGGCGCCTGGGTGGCGCAGTTGGTTAAGCGTCCGACTTCAGCCAGGTCACGATCTCGCGGTCCGTGAGTTCGAGCCCCGCGTCGGGCTCTGGGCTGATGGCTCAGAGCCTGGAGCCTGTTTCCGATTCTGTGTCTCCCTCTCTCTCTGCCCCTCCCCCGTTCATGCTCTGTCTCTCTCTGTCCCAAAAATAAATAAACGTTGAAAAAAAAAATTAAAAAAAAAAAGTTTATTTTTGAGAGGGAGAGACAGAGTGTGAGCAGGGGAGAGGCAGAGAGAGAGGCACAGAATCTGAAGCAGGCTCCAGGCTCCAAGCTGTCAGCACAGAGCATGACCCAGTGCTCGAAGTCAGGAGCCCTGAGATCATGACCTGAGCCAAAGTTGGAGGCTTAATGGACTGAGCCACCCAGGTGCTCCAAGACGAAATTTCTTTTTAAGGAATAACTGATAGCCCCACTCTATCAGAACTGGATCATTCAATCTGAAAACCTAGTTTTCCTGATGTATTTCCCACCTAACAATCAGCCCGGTGATGCATTTCTGGAAAGAGTGGCAACTATAACCCAGTCTTCAAGTTTTACAAAGTATATGTTTATATACATGTGAAGTGGATGATGCTCCAAAGTGTTCATATGCATGGTTTTTAAAAATCATCTTGAATTCCAAAAGCACATGCACTCTCTCACTGGGGCCCACTATTGTCAAAAGCACCCCTAAGGGCTTAATTTCTCACTGCTTCACCAATTTGACAGCGCCCTCCAGTGCTCCCGGCAGCATCGGCAGCATCGAAACATATGTCACTTAGGGCAATAATATCTCTTTACCCCAAACGGTCATAAAGTGTTGCCAGGAATGAGGACGTTAAAGGGATTTTGTTTTATTGTGGGTTCTTGCATGCTTCCCATGCTGGAAATGGTGGAGACACTGGGTGCGCCCACACTGGCCCAGGCACACCCCTGCAGAAACTGGCGCTGTGCGGGGAGGCACGGGGGTGCCACCAAAATCACTTGCCCTAGCCCTGCAGGTCCACAGAGAACATTAACCCTCTGCCCCTCAGGCAGCAGCTCTGCAGATCTGCTAGTTGAAACTCAGCAGTTTAACTGCAAATCTGCAGAATCCGTCAAGGTAGCCCTTACATTAGCAGCTGGATTCAATAACCAGGGGAAACTGGGTGTAGGCTAGGAAATGGCTGCCACCCTCTTTTCCCTCGGGGTAGTTTAGCCTAAGCCCCCTGGTATGTCAGAAAACCAGCATGATGTCCATGCCATTAAACCTGCAAAATATGAAAAGAGGACTCCTCCTTCTATTCCAGGTTGACCAGGCAGCAGCACCTACAGGGTGAATGCCCTGGATATATATTCTCTTTAATTCAACAGATTTCCATGTCAGTCAACATTTCAGATTCTCTGGTCAGAAATGGAAACTTTGGCCTTTAAGATCACTCACTGTGAACTTGAACTGAGGTCAGTGAATCTTTATTTTTCATGTTTTCTCAGTGGTGTGAATTGGCTTGGAGTGGTTTTGGGTTGTCAGGTGGAAGCATTTGTTTTTGAGTATTCATTGAATCCGTAGCTAAGAACACATGAGATAGTGTGGGCCGAGTTTCTAATGACAGAATGTCATCACTTAATGAGTTGAACGATTTGTAGCCTATCTTATCAAATGATACCCCGAATTTCAGAACGTCTGTTTACTGTTTATTTATTTAGCCTTCGGAAATGCTCCACAGTACACCCTTGTGTGTATATCATTGTTTGTGAGAGAGATTGCTAGACGTGATGTTGCTCTGGTAAAGGACATGTGAATGCAAGATTTTGAGCGTTACCACTGCACTGTCCTCTTACGGAGTGGGATGGTCTGCTCTGGCTGGATGGATAGGGATGGGGGACGCTGAGCAGGTTTCCTAAACCACCCGCTGAATGAGAAGTGTGTTGGGATGGGCACAGCTCAGACCAGGGAAGGGGTGGGGCTACAGGGCTACTGAGGTTCTCTCACAGGGGCCCACTATTGTCCAAAGCAACCCCAAGGGCTTTATTTTCCTCCCAATGCTTCACAATTTCCCTGTTACCTCTGAGATTTTGGCATTTCCTCATTCTGCTCCTTTCTCAACTTTTTAAATAAGGTTCCTTTTTTTAACTATTGTCCCAGCCTTGCTCAATATGTATGTCATTCCCAATAAGGGAAGATTTTGGAAGGTTCTGGAAGGGAGTTCTGGCTGGTGATGTTTGAGAGTCAAAGGAAGCAAATGGTTCAAACCCCTTCACACATTATCATTAACTCCTTGCTTTTAAAGTGTGCAAACTACCCTCTTCCCTAGTTTCAGCAGCTTTCCTTAAATTGACTTGCCACACTTCCTAATGAATCCCTGTTGATGACTTTTGGGGTTCTCAAGTTTATTTGATAGCATTGTTTCCTTCTTCTGTTTCCCCCTACACTGAATTTGGTACCCTACAGATCATGTAGAGGTCTTGGCTTGTCTGTACCAGTTCCTTCTGGACATCACTGCTCCTTCCCCTTTTCTTATGTAACACTTATTTTTAAGACCAAACTCTAGAATAATTTCCTTCCAGTTTTTTACATTTTAAATAATGTGCTTCACTTCCTATCAAGTGCTTCACAGCCAAGGACCTTTCCTGCTGTTATTACCTACAAGAATATATTAAAACAGAGCCGATGATATTAAAAAAAAATTGTTAGTGATAGTTTGGGTGAAAGTTGCATCCAAATTCCAGCACGATTATAGACCTCTCTGATATATGCACTCTAATATATATATATATATATATATATATATATATATATATATATATATATATTTTAGAGAGAGAGGGAAAAGGGCAGAGAGAGAGGTGGACAGAGAGAATCCCAAGCAGGCTCCATGCTGTCACTGCCAAGGGGCTCAAACTTACAAACCTCGAGATCATGACCAGTGCCAAAATCAGGAGGCAGACGCTTAACCAACTGAGCAACCCAGGTGCCCCTGATATGTACACTCTAGAGTAATTTTGTTAGTTTAACCTTTATTCATTTAAAAATTTTTTTTTTCAACGTTTATTTATTTTTGGGACAGAGAGAGACAGAGCATGAACGGGGGAGGGGCAGAGAGAGAGGGAGACACAGAATCAGAAACAGGCTCCAGGCTCTGAGCCATCAGCCCAGAGCCCGACGCGGGGCTCGAACTCACAGACGGTGAGATCGTGACCTGGCTGAAGTCGGACGCTTAACCGACTGCGCCACCCAGGCGCCCCTAACCTTTATTCATTTTAAAGTTACTAATTTTGTTATAAAAATTTCATTACATAAAGACTTCTTATTGGACTTAAATAAAAATATAGCTGGGTGGAAAAAATAAAAGATAAAAATTAACCTACCATTATTCAAAAGTTCCTAGGAGGCATTTTATTTATTTTTTTTTTTTTCAACGTTTAGTTCTTTTTGGGACAGAGAGAGACAGAGCATGAACGGGGGAGGGGCAGAGAGAGAGGGAGACACAGAATCGGAAACAGGCTCCAGGCTCTGAGCCGTCAGCCCAGAGCCCGACGCGGGGCTCGAACTCACGGACCGCGAGATCGTGACCTGGCTGAAGTCGGATGCTCAACCGACTGCGCCACCCAGGCGCCCCCGCATTTTATTTTTTTAATTTTATTATTATTTATTTTGTATACATGGTCCCATTTAATTATTTATTTATTTTTATTTATTTTCAGGAGTAGAATTTAGTGATTCATCACTTACATATAACACCCAGTGCTTATCCCAACAAGTGCCCTAATGCCTGTCACCCATTTAGCCCACCCCCACCCATCTCCCCTTCCAGCAACTCTCAGTTTGTTCTCTGTATTTAAGAGTCTCTTATGGTTTATCTTCCTCTTTGTTTTTTATCTTATTTTTGCTTCCCTTTCCCATGTTCATCTGTTGTGTTTCTTAAATTCCATATATGAGTGAAATCATATGATATTTGTCTTTCTCTGACTCATTTAACTTAGCACAATACACTCTAGTTCTATCCACATTGTTGCAAATGACAAGATTTCATTATTTTTTATCACCAAGTAGTATTCCATTGTGTATGTGTTTGTGTGTGTGTGTGTGTGTGTACATATACATACCACATCTTCTTTATCCATTCATCAGTTGATGGACATTTGGGCTTTTTCCATAATTTGGGCTATTATTCATTGCACTTCTATAAACATTGGGGTGTATGTGCTTCTTCAAATCAGCATTTTTGTATTCTTTGAATAAATACCTAGTAGTGCAAGTGCTGGGTCGTAGGGTAGTTCTATTTTTAATTTTTTGAGGAAACTCCATACTGTTTTCCAGAATGGCTGCACCAGTTTGCATTCCCACCAGCAGTGCAAAAAATGTTCCCCTTCCTCTGCATGCTGGCCAACATCTTTTGTTTCCTGAGTTGTTAATTTTAGCCATTCTGACAGGTATGAGGTGGTATCTCATTGTGGTTTTGGTTTGTATTTCCCTGATAATGAGTGATGTTGAGTATCTTTTCATGTGTCTATTAGCCATCTGGATATCTTCTTTGGAAAAGTGTCTATTCATGTCTTCTGCCCATTTCTTCACTTGATTATTTGTTTATTGGGTGTTGAGTTTGATAAGTTCTTTATAAGTTTTGGATACTAGCCCTTTATCTGGTACATCATTTGCAAATATCTTCTCCCATTTCATCAGTTGTCTTTTAGTTTTCTTGATTGTTTCCTTCACTGGGAGGCATTTTATAAGTGCTAACTGCAATATTCACTTATAAGCTACATGAATGTATAAACAATGAAATGGATATACAAAGAGGTAATTGTTTTTTTGTTTTGTTTTTTGTTGTTTATTTGTTTGTTTTGAGAGAGAGAGGTAATCTCTCTGGAGAATCTAGCTGGAGCAGGGGAGGAGCAGAGGGAGAAGGAGAGAATCTTAAGCAGGCTCCATGCCCAGTGCCAAGCCCTGTGTGAGGCTCAATCTTATCACCATGAAATCATGACCTTAGCAGTAATCAAGAGTTGGATGCCTAACTGATTGAGCCACCTTACATGCCCCAACAGGTAATTGTTTTAACTAGTGCCATCATATTTTAGAGGAAAATTCAGAATTCCAGTCCACTTTTGTTGAAATCCAGTATTATTGCTTTTCTTGACCAAATTATGTAGCCTCTTGACATTTCCTGGTCAGTCTTTCCTGCTAGACTATGAGTGTCATGAAGTCAAGAATTGTAATTTTCATCTGTTACCCATGTAATTAGGACAAAGGTTAGAAAAAAGTATTAATTCAATTAATGTTAATACAAACTAGATTGTTATGAACTAAATATTAATTATAATCCCCAGGACACCACCAAGGGAAATAACTCAAACATATGTAGCAAAAGAAACAACAAGGAAATTAAAATGGTACACTAGAAAATTTTTACCATCTGAATAGATGCAGTAAAATACATTTGACAAAATTCTGGAAACCATTAATGATAAGAACTTGTACCTGGCAAACTAGCAATAGAAAAGGAACTTCCTCAATGCAATAAAGGGAAACTTTAAAAAAACTACAGCTAACATAATAAAGATGAAATATTGAAGACTTTTCCTTGAAAAACAAGAATAAGACAAAGATGTGAGTTGCATTTTCTTTTTTTAGTTGGCTATACACCCAATAAGGGGCCTAAAGTCACAACCCCTAGTTCAAGAGTCACACACTCCACCAACTGAGCCAGCCAAGCACTCCAAAGGTGTAAGTTTTCACCAGTTTTATTTAATAGCATACCAGATTTCCTAGACATTGAAAAAAGGAATAAAAGAAAAGAAACAAAGATAGAACAAAAATAAATCATTTTTAATTATAATTGGCATGATTGTATACATTGAAAATATAGAGTATTCAAAAAACTTACTAGAATTAGTGTATAGAGTCAATATATGTAAAAAAATTTTTTTTCTCCCACTCCAACACAAAATCATTTGTGTTTCTATAGACCAGCAGGAAAAATGGGGGAAAATGTAAAAATTTTAAAATAACATCAAAAAGCATGAAATACTTAGGAGTAAATGAAACAAAAGACATGTAAGCCCTCTACTTTTACACTAAAAATTATTAAACATTACTAAAAATAATCAACGAACATCTAAATTAATGGAGATACCATGTTCATGCTTTGGAATACTCAATGTTGTTGTCATTCTCCCCCAAAATAATCTATATGAATTCAATACAAATGTAGACAAAAATCTTGAAATCTTTATTGTACACATATATGTAAAAAAAATTGTGGGAGGGGTGCCTGGATGGCTCAGTTGGTTAAGTGTCCAACTCTTGATTTCAGCTCAGGTCATAATCTCATGATTCATGAGATCGAGCCCTGCATTAGGCTCTGTGCTGACAGTGTGGAGCCTGCTTGGGATACTCTTTCTCCCTCTCTCTTTCTGCCCCTCTGCCTCCCCTGCTCACTCTCACTCTCTCAAAAATAAATACATAAACTTTTAAAAAAAAATTCCTTTACCGTGCTTGAGAAGAATTGTTGTGCCCTCCATAGATGCATTCTCGAAAAATTACTTTTTTATAAAAGCTTTTAGTAGACAGAAATGAGAGATAAACATTCTTAGGGCTTTGTTGCAGTAGTAAATCAAGAAGTTGGTTTGCAAAGAGAAGAGCTTCATTATATCAATTTGGTCTTTGTATTAATATATTTTAGTGAAGTTGAATATCCATATAAATTAACTGACCGATGCTTATTACTTACCTCTGTGTAATTTTAAGCTTGATAATTATTTAAGATGAGAGTGTAGTAAACTGACATTTTCAGGAAGTTCTGTGAAAATAGGGTGCCATTCCTAATACACTCAAAATAATCACTCACTAAAATCATGTGTGATGCATTAATATGATTTGGTCTGTGATGCTATTAGGTACTTCTAGGCACAATGAAGTCTGATTATCACTGAGCCAGAGCACAAGGAGGGAGAAAACAAACTACATGTGGGGATGTCTCATCATTATCCAAGCCTTCCAACTTTGAGGTGAGTAAGGGATGTGTGGAGAATTTTATAGTATTGGTTCTCAAACTTGCTCAAATGTTGGAATCATCTGAGGACTCCTGGGAATTGTAATGCCTGAGTTTCTCTCTGAGAATTTTTGGTAAGTTGTTCTGGGTTATAATCTTAAATTGGGGAGTTTCAGGATCTCCCCAGAGGCATCTAATTTGTAGTCAAGCTTAAGAACTACTACTCTAAACCAATACTGTTCAAACCAATACTTGACTCTACATTGAAATCACCTGAAGACCTTAAAAAAAATTTTTTAATGTTTATTTATTTTTGAGACAGAGAGAGACAGAGCATGAATGGGGGAGGGTCAGAGAGAGAGGGAGACACAGAATCTGAAGCAGGCTCCAGGCTCTGAGCTGTCAGCACAGAGCCTGATGCAGGGCTCGAACCCACGAACCATGAGATCATGACCTGAACCGAAGTCGGACGCCCAACCGACTGACCTTTAAAGAGTGCCACTATCTGAGCAGCATCCCAGAGATTTAAAATCTATCCAGGTGATTCTAATGTGTAGTTGAGTTTGACAGCCATTGCTTGAATTAAACCTGAAGTGTTCTTCTTTTCTCATATGCACAGTTCATCATTCCACACTGTTTTTAAAATTAGATTACTCAAAACTTCATATAGAAGAAAAAAGGTTACAGGTGAAAATGGAAACAGTTCCATGCTGACATATATATGACATGGGCTGCCATGATATTTTCTTTCTCTGATTAAGTGTCAAAAAATTTTTTGTAAGAATTTATTTATTAATTTACATCCAATTTAGTTAGCATATAGTGCAACAATGATTTCAGGAGTAGATTCCTTAATGCCCCTTACACATTTAGCCCATCCCCCCTCCCACATCTGCTCCAGCAACCCTCTGTTTGTTCTCTGTATTTAAGAGTCTCTTATGTTTTGTCCCCCTCCCTGTTTTTATATTATTTTTGCTTCCCTTCCCTTATGTTCATCTGTTTTGTCTCTTAAAGTCCTCATATGAGTGAAGTCATATGATATTTGTCTTTTTCTGACTAATTTTGCTTAGCATAACACCCTCTAGTTAATTCCACATAGTTGCAAATTGCAAGATTTCATTCTTTTTTATTGCCAAGTAATACTCCATTGTATACATATACCACATCTTCTTTATCCATTATCCATCGATGGACATATGGGCTCTTTCCATACTTTTGTTATTGTTGATAGTGCTGCTATAAACATTGGGGTGCATGTGCCCCTTTGAAATAGCACACCTGTATCCTTTGGGTAAATACCTAGTAGTACAATTGCTGGGTCACAGAGTAGTTCTATTTTCAACTTTTTGAGGAACCTCCATACTGTTTTCCAGAGTGGCTGCACCAGTTTGCATTCCCACCAGCAGTGCAAAAGAGATCCTCTTTTTCTGCATCCCCGCCAGCATCTGTTGTTGCCTGAGTTCTTAGTATTAGCCATTCTGACAGGTGTGAGGTGGTATCTCATTGTGGTTTCAATTTGTATTTCCCTGATGATGAGTGATGTGGAGCATTTTTTCGTGTGTCAGTTGGCCATCTGGATGTCTGCTTTGGAGAAGTGTCTATTCATGTCTTTTGCCCATTTCTTCACTGGATTATTTGTCTTTTGGGTGTTGAGTTTGGTAAGTTCTTTATAGATTTTGGATACTAACCCTTTATCTGATATGTCGTTTGCAAATATCTTCTCCCATTCTGTCAGTTGCCTTTTAGTTTTGCTGATTGTTTCCTTCGCTGTGCAGAAGCTTTTTATTTTGATGAGGTCCCAATAGTTCATTTTTGCTTTTGTTTCCCTGGCCTCTGGAGACATATTGAGTAAGAAATTGCTGCAGCCAATGTCAAAGAGGTTTTTGCCTGCTTTCTCCTTGAGGATTTTGATGGCTACCTGTCTTACATTGAGGTCTTTCATCCATTTTGAGTTTATTCTTGTGTATGCAATAAGAAAGTGGTCCAGGTTGATTCTTCTGCCTGTTGCTGTCCAGTTTTCCCAGCACCACTTGTCTTTATTCTGTTGGATATTCTTCTTCATTTCCAATTTTAAATACAGTTTTAAGACATTGCATTTTCCACTTAACAATACAGTGCTTATAAACTGCAATGTTGTATTTCCTTTTCTTGTGCACATATTCCATATTCAAGTATCAAGAATGCCCAGTTTATTAACTATATCAGCTCAACTTCACTGCCATAGCATTTGTTACAAATTTGGGTCCTTCAAATGTTTTGTGTGGAACAATGCTAGACCTATTCTCAGGTTGGCCTAATCAACCTCTTCAATGGTGGGCCCAGAGGAGGCATCACCAGAGGGGGGAGCTCCACCACCAGGGAAACCTCCAGGCATTCCTCCAGGCATGCCTCCTGCACTCTGGTACAGCTTCATAATGATGGGATTGCAGAACTTCTCCAGCTCTTTCTGCTGATGTTCAAATTCTTTTTCTACAGTCTGGTTCTTATCCAGCCAGTTGATGATTTCATTACTCTTGTCCAGAATCTTCTGCTTGTCCTCATCATTGATTTTACCCTGAAGCTTTTCATCTTCAACAGTTGCTTTCATGTTGAATGCGTAAGATTCAAGTGAATTATTGGAGGACACCTTGTCTCACGGCTTCTCATCTTTAGCTTTGTACTTCTCAGCTTCCTGGACCATGCGCTCAATGTCTTCCTTGCTCAAGTGACCTTTGTCATTTGTGATGGTGATCTTGTTCTATTTTCCTGTACTCTTATCCACAGCAGAGACATTGAGAATGCCATTAGCATCAATATCAAAGGTGACCTCAATCTGAGGAATGCCATGGGGGACAGGAGGTATGCCTGTGAGTTCAAACTCGCCAAGTAGGTTGTTACCCTTGGTCATGGCTCGCTCACCTTCATAAACCTGAATGAGCACACCAGACTGGTTGTCAAAATAGGTAGTTAAAGTCTAGGTCTGTTTGGTAGGAATGGTAGTATTGCGCTTGATGAGAACAGTCATGACTCCACCAGCAGTTTCAATGCCAAGACAAAGGGGAGTGACATCCAACAGCAGCAAATCTTGAACATTTTCAGATTTGTCTCCAGAAAGGATGGCTGCCTGGACAGCTGCATCATAAGTGACAGCCTCAACAGGGTTAATGCTCTTATTCAGTTCCTTCCCATAGAAAAAGTCTTGTAGAAGTACTCTGTTGGATATTCTTTTCTGCTTTGTTAAAGATTAGTTGGCCACACATTTGTGGGTCCATTTCTGGTTTCTCTATTCTGTTCCGTTGATCTGAGTGTCTGTTCTTGTGCCAGTACCATACTGTCTTGATGATTACAGCTTTGTAATACAGCTTGAAGTTTGGGATTGTGATGCCTCCTGCTTTGGTTTTCTTTTTCAAGATTGCTTTGGCTATTCGCAGTCTTTTCTGGTTCCGTACAAATTTTAGGATTGTTTGTTCTAGCTCTGTGAAGAATGCTGGTATTATTTTGATAGGGATTGCATTGAATACGTAGATTCCTTTGGGTAGTACTTACATTTTAACAATATTTGTTCTTCCTATCCAGGAGCATAGAATATTTTTTCATTTTTTGGTGTCTTCTTCAACTTCTTTCATAAGCTTTCTATAATTTTCAGTGTATAGATTTTTCAACTCTTTGGTTAGATTTATTCCTAGGTATTTTATGGGTATTGGTGCAATTGTAAATGGGATTGATTCCTTGATTTCTCTTTCTGTTGCTTCATTATTGCATTGATTTCTGTGCATTGATTTTATATCCTGTGACTTTGCTGATTTCATGGATCAGTTCTAGAAGTTTTTTGGTGGAATCGTTTGGGTTTTCTGTATAGAGCATCATGTCATCTGTGAAAAGTGAAAGTTTGACCTCTTCCTGACCGATTTGGATGCCTTTCATTTATTCGTGTTGTCTGATTGCTGAGTCTAAGACTTCCAATACTATGTTGAATAATAGTGGTGACAATGGACATCCCTGTCGCATTCCGGACATTAGGGGAAAGCTCTCAGTTTTTCCCCATTGAGGATGATATTAGAGTTGGGTCTTTCATACATGGCTTTTATGAACTCGAGTTATGATCCTTCTATCCCTATTTTCTTGAGGGTTTTTATCAAGAAAGGATACTGTGTTTTGTCAAATGCTTTCTCTGCATCTATTGAAAGAATCATGTGGTTCTTGTACTTTCTTTTATTGATGTACTGTATCACATTGATTGTTTTGCAGATATTGAACCCAACCCTGCATCCCAGGTATAAATCCCACTTGGTCGTAGTGAATAATTTTTTAAAATGTATTATTGAATCCGGTTGGCTAGGATCTTGTTGAGGATTTTTGCATCTGTGTTCATCAGAGAAATTGGTCTATAGTACTCCTTTTTAGTGGGGTCTTTGTCTGGTTTTGGAGTCAAGGTAATGCTGGCTTCATAGAAAGAGTTTGTAAGTTTTCCTTCCATTTCTATTTTTTGGAACAGCTTCAAGAGAATAGATGTTAACTCTTCTTTAAAAGTTTGGTAGAATTCTCCTAGAAAGCCATCTGGTCCTGGACTCCTTTTTGGGGAGATTTTTGATTATTAATTCAATTTCCTTACTGGTTATGGGTCTGTTCAAATTTTCTATTTCTTCCTGTTTCATTTGTGATAGTTTATATGTTTCTAGGAATTTTTCCATTTCTTCCATATTGCCCATTTTATTGGCATATAATTGCTCATAATATTTTCTTATTATTGTTGGTATTTCTGCTGTGTTCATTGTGATCTCTGTCCTCTCTCATTCTTGATTTTATTTATTTGGGTCCTTTCCTTTTTCTTTTTGATCAAACTGGCTAGGGGTTTATCAATTTTGTTATTTCTTTGAAAGAATCAGCTTCTGGTTTCATTGATCTGTTCTACTGTTATTTTGGTTTCGATAGCATTTACTTCTGCTCTAATCTTTATTATTTCCTGTCGTCTGCTGGTTTTGGGTTTTATTTGTTGTCCTTTTTCCAGCTCTTTAAAGTGTAAGGATAGGTTTTGTATCTGAGACCTTTCTTCTTTAGAAAGGCTTGGATTGCTATATACTTCCCTCTTATAACCACCTTTGCTGAGTCCCAGAGGTTTTGGGCTGTGGTGGGTGATATCATTTTCCTTGCTTCCATGTACTTTTTAATATCCTCTTTAACTTCTTAGTTAGCCCATTCATTCTTTAGTAGGATGGTCTTTAGTCTCCAAGTATTTTTTATCTTTCCACATTTTTTTCTTGTGGTTGATTTTGAGTTCTATAGCATTGTGGTCTGAAAAAATGCACAGTGTGATCTTGATCTTTTTTACTTGTTGAGAGCTGATTTTTGTCCCAGTCTGTGATCTATTGTGGAGAACATTCCATGTGCACTGGAGAAGAATGTGTATTCTGCTGCTTTAGGGTGAAATGTTCTGAATATATCTGTTAAGTCCGTCTGGTCCAGTGTGTCATTCAAAGCCATTGTTCCCTTGTTGATTTTCTGTTTAGATGATCTGTCCATTGTTGTAAGTGGGGTGTTGAAGTCCCCTACTATTATGGTGTTATCATCAGTGAATTTCTTTATGTTTGTAATTAATTGATTTATATATTTGAGTGCTTTCACATTTGGAGCATAAATGTTTACAATTGTTAGGTCTTCTTGGTGGATAGACCCCTTAATTATGATATAATGCCCTTCTTAATCTCTTGCTACAGTCTTTATTTTAAAGTCTAGATTGTCTAATATAAGTATGGCTACTCTGATTTCTTTTGTCGACCATTAGCATGATAGATGGGTCTCCATTCCCTTAATTTCAATCTGAAGGTGTCTTTAGGTCTACAGTGGGTGTCTTGCAAACAGCATATAGATGGATCTTGTTTTCTTATCCATTTTGTTACCCTATGTCTTTTGATTGGAGCATATAGTCCATTGATGTTTAGAGTGAGTACTGAAAGATATGAATTTATTGCCATTATGTTGCCTACAGAGATGAGTTTCTGGTGGTGTTCTCTGTCCTTTATAGTCTTTGTTGCTTTTGGTCTTTTTTTTTTTTTTTTCATCTTTTCTCCCCTCAAAGAGTCCCCCTTAAAATTTCTTGCAGGGCTGGTTTAGTGGTCACAAAGTCCTTTAGTTTTTTGTTTGTCTGGGAAGTTTTATCTCTCCTTCTATTTTAAATGATAGCCTTGCTGGATAAAGAATTCTTGGATGCATATTTTTCCAATATACCACAGTGAATATATCCTGCCACTCTTACAATTCTGGCCTGCCACGTTTCTGTGGATAGGTCTGCTGTGAACCTGATCTGTCTTCCCTTGTAAGTTAAGGACTTTTTTTCCCTTACTGCTTTCATGATTCTTTCCTCGCCACAGTATTTTGTGAATTTGACTATGATATGCCTTGTTGGTGGTCAGTTTTTGTTGAATCTGATGAGAGTTCTCTGTACTTCATGGATTTTGATGTCTGTCTTTCCCCAGGTTAGGAAAGTTTTCTGCTATGATTTGCTCACATAACCCTTCTGCCCCTTTTTCTCTCTCTTCTTCTTCTGGGATGTCTATGATTCTGATGTTGTTTCTTTTTAATGAGTCACTGATTTCTCCAATTCTTAAATTATGCTCTTTTGCCTTAGTCTCCCTCTTTTTTTCAGCTTCATATTTCTCCATAGGTTTGTCCTCTATATTGCTGATTCACAGCTCTGCCTCATCCATCCTTGCCACTGTGGCATCCATTTGAGATTGCAGTTCAGTTATAGCTGATATATATAGCTAATTATATATATATATATATATATATATATATATAAAATTACATATATAATTTATATATTATATATATAATTTATATATATAATTTATATATAATATATATAATTTATATATATAATTTATATATTATATATAATTTATATATATAAATAATTATAAATATATATATAATTAGCTATATATATATAATTATTTTTTATTTCATCCTGACTATATTTTACTTCTTTTATCTCTGCAGAAAAGGATTCTAATCTATTTTCAACCCCAACTAGTATTCTTATTATTGTGATTCTAAATTCTGGTTCAGACATCTTGCTTTAAGTCCCTGGCTGTCATTTTTTCCTGTTCTTTCTTTTGGGGTTAATTGCCTCATTTCATCATTTCCTTAATTTCATCATTTTGAAGGAAGAAAAGGAATTAATAAGGTAAAAAAATTAAAACTAAGAAATAAAAAACAACACACAAAAAACAAGTAAATGATGCTAGTTCCTAGTGTGTTTTGGTCTGCTTGTTGAAAAGAGCTTGATAGATTAGAGAAAAAAGGTAAAGATAAAAAAAGAAAAAAAGAAAAAAGAAAAAAAAGGAAAATGTTTGAAAATTTGAAAAAATAAATACAATGAAATAGAATAAAATAAAATGATGGAAGTAAAATAGAATTTGAGAATTTTACAAAACATATAGTAGAAAAAAATTAAAGAAACATATTTAATAAAAATGAACATTTTATCTTTCTGTATTCAAGAATAAGAAAAGAAAAAGAAAAAGAAAAAAATTGAATAGATGGACCAGCAAACAGACTGAAATACGATTGAAATTATATCAGTTTCCCCTAGAAGTCAAACTATGAAGCACTTTATAGTCCATAAACTAAGCAGGCAGAGAGACTTATGGTGTTCCTGAAGAATGAGTTTGGCCCAGTTGTGTGGGGCTCAGTGTAACGGCTCCATTCTCCACTAGATGGTGCTGTTAGCTTACTGGGTTGGATTGTTGTGGCACTTGTAGGTGTGTATACACATGTGCGGGGGTTGGGGGGTTGTGAAAATGGCATCACCTAGCTTACCCAGTCTCTAGTATCAGAATTCTGTTCTCCCTGACCAGTAATTGCGCACTCCTCCTTTGTCTCCAGGTTCTGTTCACTCCCTGCTTTTACACTGTCCATGACCAAGCTGTCAGGTTGCAGGTGGCACCTCCCTCCTGAGTTTTATCTCAGATGGGGCTGTTTCCCAACCCCTCACTTCTGAGGGACTGTGGCTTTGACCTGTTCTGTCCCTCTGGGGGAGGGTCTCACCGAGCAATGGCCAGGTGCTGGCTGCACCCAGGAACATTCATGGGACTGTGCTGTTGCCGATGCCCAGAGACTGCAACTGGTTGCCAGCCCACCCCAGAAAATGTTCACACGATATTGCAGCAGCAGCGTTTCAGGGATTATAGAAAATCACCACACATGTCTGGCACCAGGCTTCACCATAGTGAATGTGGTTGTTTTCCAGGGTCCGCTGGGACCTTTGCCTGTGGGGTGGCCACACAGCCTCTACCAAATGTCCTCCCAGCAGGGGAACTGCCTCTTCCTGTGTGGCCCAAGGACCCCTTGGACCTTGCTCTCTGCTCTTGGGTATTCGCTCTTTCCACCAAAGCACCACCAGGTATCTAGCTGTGGAGTTGCAGACTCTGAGCTCCCCCTGTTTATAGAGTCTTAATTGAATTTAGACCCTCTCCTTTCTCCTTTTTACTTTCTCTCTTTTTTTGTCCAGTCCCTTGTGTACTTTCTCTCCAGCTGCTTCTGGGCAGGGTGGGGGATGCTTTCCCATACTCCCCCTTCCCCCCACCACTCCATCTCCATCCTCTCTCCACAAGCAAAAACAGCTCCTTGCCCTCCGTGCCTCTCTCTCCCCTAGTTCACCTCTTCACACTGCATACCTGCCAAGTTCTGTGGTTCAGGTTGTGCAGATTGTTGTGTTAATCCTCAAATCAGTTTTCTAGGTGTGCAAGATGGTTTAGTGTTGATCTGGCTGTATTTCACAGACAAGAGAAGCAAAAAAACTTCCATGCTTTCCCACCGTGTTGGCCCCTCCAAGTACCAAAAAATTTTTAAAGTTTATTTATGTATTTTGAGAGAGAGAGAAAGATCATGCACAAGGTGGGTTGGGGCAGGGAGAGAGACAGAGAGTGAGAGAATCCCAAGCAGACTCTGCACTGTCAGCACAGAGCCTGATGCAGGACTTGAACTCACCTGAGCTCAAATCGTATGCTTAACCAACTGAGTCATCCAGGCAGCTAATTTTATGTGTCAAATTTTATCAAGCATACCTATGTATTATTCTTTTTTGAGTTGAAGAAAATGTGACAACATCCTGCTTCTGTTTCCGAATTGGCAATGACATGGTGTGTCTGTTAAAGGACTTCAACTATTATGCTCTGGAATCTGACTCATTAGGTTCAATAATTTTCATATCTCCCAGAGAGAGGGGTAGGTGGCATTGGTGTTTATAAGAGAAAATGGCTGCTTCTACATCAGAAAACATTTCTGCTCTCAGCTCAACTCCTGATAGAGGTGTGTTTTGGTCGAATTTCCTCATATCTCTTTGATTTTTTTATTGCCCGTTTGAATAGAATTTTAAAAATATCTATGTCTTTGAGGTCTATGATTTTATAAGATTTAACTTTCAGTCACCAAATACATATTGGTCTTTGAGACTTCTAAACCTTTTGAGCTGTTAGGGGCTCTGAAACTTATGAGCAAGCTCTTTTGTTAAGGTGGGGAGGGAGCTTAAATTCAACATCTCCTTACTTGAGAAAATCTGAAAGGAAATATTAGTGAGAAACAAAATATGAGCAGAAAATCTAGGGAAATCTGGGAGAGGAGGGGCATGTACTTTGAATATGGAAAGGTAACAATGTAACAGTAACAGTACTATGATTTCCTTCAATCCAATCATATTAGAAAGAAAAAGATTACTCCTTCACTCAGCATTTATCATGGCACTTGGAACTCTTCCTTTATGAGTCTTTCCCCTGACATAAGTCCACTGCCAAAGGCATCTGGTAATCATGCATAACACTGCATTAGTCTAATCCTATGAAAAACAAAAATCACAGTCACAGAAAGAATGCAGCCTGCAAGAATCAAAAAGAATCAAGAAAAATCGTGTGATTTTTGTAGCCTTGTGCTTGGAAGATCTGTACAGTTTTGGAGAGCTAGGGTAGTCTAGGGATGCTCCTTATATGGAGGGAAGGGAACATTGCCTCATGAAGGTTCAGAGTAATCTGACACCCTTTCTCAATAAATTTGTACTAACATCATTCTTCAAATGATAGTAAGAACAAACTGTAGAGGCTATTATTTCTCTCTGGCATCCTATCGTTAAATACTGACATGTAATTCTGTATATATCAACAAAAGTATCTTTTCCTAGAAAATGGGTACTAGACTATAGCTAATTTGTTCAAAATATTACCTATTCACTGGTATGCTTATATTTTCCAAAGCAAGTTTTCTATGGACTCTCTTTTATGTTACTCCCCCTTATATGTTCTAGATTTTAAACACCAGTTAGAATATCTAAACAATTTTAAAGATCTTATCCAATGTAATATATGTGTGTGTGTGTGTGTGTATATATATATATATATATATATATATATATATATAGTATGTATCCATATGTGTATATGTATATAGTTCCTAGTACAGTATTTCCGGCGGGGGGGGGGGTTCTTTTTCAGGGTACATTTGTTGATGTCTGGAAATATTTTTGGTTGTCACAGCTGGAGGTCACTACTAGCATTAGTGGGTAGAAGTGTCACAGATTCTTCAAACATCCTAAAAGACAAAGGACAGCCCCACCAGAATGAATGATCCCATTGCCAATGTTGATAGTTCTGATTTGAGAAATCCGTGGCTGGAGGATTAATAATAACACTTTTAACCATCCAGTAACTGGAGACAACAGGCAAAAAGTGGAAGTCATGCATAAATGGAAAGCTAAGAATGAAAATTAAATGCCATAGGCTTAAGGTTTCTCTAGGATTCCCTGATGTTATAGATGATTAATTTCAATTCCAATCTACGAGAGGACAATATTTTGACCTGGGATTATTGTCACTATGATTTGAGATGTCTGGTCTTTCAATGTGTAAATATATTTTCAATGCTGCAAATAATACATCTGAGGGCATTCTTGGATTACTTCATTGCTTATTTCCTTATTAACAGTTTGTTCTGGGTACAGAGGGGTAGCCAGGATTGAGACAGACTTCATTCCCACCCGCTGAAGGCTATCGTCAGGGAAGGAGGCACAGAACAGATAGCTACAGGAATTGTAGTTACAACTTGGGTTATGGCTATGAAGAAGAAAACAGGGGGAAGGACTAAGGGAATGGATGATGAAGGACAATCTAAGACTAGGGTGAAGAAGTGGCCTTGGAAGGCAGACTCCAAAGGGAATTAGGGTGTAGTGGGTGGAGATGCTAAAGTGGGAAGACTAGTGATAAATTCAAGTTACTAAATCCAGTGGGAGCAAGCAATAAACGTGGAATGAAGTAAGCAAGGAGCAGAAATTGAGGGTTTTTAGGTTTCAAAAAATATTGAGTGCATTTTCCTACCTGTTTCCCATTTTTTCCATTGGTTTGTTGGTATATAGCTTGTTTTTGTTAATACAATCTTCTCCTAAAGATCTCATTGTATGAACAGTTTTATTGTCTTCCTGCCAGTCCTATACTTTTGTGTTCTTCACTCCTCCCACCAATATGTTTATAAATTGTGTGGGCTAAGACTCCCATCCAATATTGGGTGGAAGCGGTGATAGTGACTATCTTTGTCCTTTTGTCTCGTTTTAAAGAGAATGCTTCCAGGAATTCCCCCATTTACAATGGCATTGCTTATATTCATATAAAGAGTATGCTTTCTCAGATTAAAAATATTTCCTTTTAACCGTGACTCTCTCCCTAATATTTTTATTGTGACAACACGTTGCATTATTTTTTACTTTCTTTAGGTCCTAGTGGTGTGTTTTGGAGTGTTGGGGTTCAGAGCCAATGGCTAAGAAAGATTTCTTGAGACATCTTCAGTGCAAAAAGATGGTTTTATTAAAGTACGGAGATAGGACCTGTGGGCAGAAAGAGCTGTACTGAGGTTGTGACAGGTGATTGATTATACATTTTCAGGTAGGGAGGGGGTTAGGGATAGCGTTAAGTCTTCAAGGTATTTTGGAAGCAAGGTTTCCATGACCTTGAGGGGCTAGCTGTTAAGAAAGGTCATTTATGGGGCATTTATGGGACACCTGGGTGGCTCAGTTGATGAAGCATCTGACTCTTGATTTTGGCTCATGATCTCAGTTTTTATGAGTTTGAGCCCCCATTCAGCACTTCACGGGCTCTGTACTGACAGTGTGGAGCCTGCTTGGGATTCTTTCTCCTTCTCTCTGCTTCTCCCTCGCTCTCTCTCGCTTGCTCAAAATAAAGAAATAAACTTTTTTTTTTAAAAAAGGAAGAAGTCATTTATTGCTTTTTTTTAATATGAAATTTATTGTCAAATTGGTTTCCATACAACACCCAGTGCTCATCCCAAAAGGTGCCCTCCTCAATACCCATCACCCACCCTCCCCTCCCTCCCATCCCCCATCAACCCTCAGTTTATTCTCAGTTTTTAAGAGTCCCTTATGTTTTGGCTCTCTCCCTCTCTAACCTCTTTTTTTTTTTTTTTCCTTCCCCTCCCCCGTGGACTTCTGTTAAGTTTCTCAGGATCCACATAAGAGTGAAAACATATGGTATCTGTCTTTCTCTGTATGACTTATTTATTTCATCTAGCATAACACTCTCCAGTTCCATCCACGTTGCTACAAAAGGCCATATTTCATTTTTCTCATTGCCACGTAGTATCCCATTGTGTATATAAACCACAATTTCTTTATCCATTCGTCAGTTGATGGACATTTTGGCTCTTTCCATAATTTGGCTATTGTTGAGAGTGCTGCTATAAACATTGGGGTACAAGTGCCCCTATGCATCAGCACCCATGTATCCCTTGGGTAAATTCCTAGCAGTGCTATTGCTGGGTCGTAGGGTAGATCTATTTTTAATTTTTTGAGGAACCTCCACACTGTTTTCCAGAGCGGCTGCACCAGTTTGCATTCCCACCAACAGTGCAAGAGGATTCCTGTTTCTCCACATCCTCTCCAGCATTTATAGTCTCCTGATTTGTTCATTTTGGCCGCTCTGACTGGCATGAGGTGGTATCTGAGTGTGGTTTTGATTTGTATTTCCCTGATGAGGAGTGACGCTGAGCATCTTTTCATGTGCCTGTTGGCCATCTGGATGTCTTCTTTAGAGAAGTATCTATTCATGTTTTCTGCCCATTTCTTCACTGGATTATTTGTTTTTTGGGTGTGGAGTTTGGTGAGCTCTTTATAGATTTTGGATACTAGCCCTTTGTCCTATATGTCATTTGCAAATATCTTTTCCCATTCCGTTGGTTGTCTTTTAGTTTTGTTGATTGTTTCCTTTGCTTTTTATCTTCATGAGGTCCCAATAGTTCATTTTTGCTTTTAATTCCCTTGCCCTTGGGGATGTGTCAAGTAAGAAATTTATTGCTTTTTAATAAAAACTCAGTCATGAGACCTGTGAGATGTATATCAGGGGACCATAAGCTTGGCGTATGATTGCCAACATATATCTTGGGGGGTGGGTGGTGATGGGGAGAGATAAATGAAGTTTCCAAAGGAATTTTTACATGTTAAAGTAGACTTCCAAGATTGTAGCAGTTGGGATAATGTTAAGCTAAGACTGCCTTTTGCCCTGAGCAAAGTGTCATTGTCCAGGCAGCTGAGGTCCCAAAGGAAGCTCACTCTCAAGGACTTGTCAATGAGCTGTAAGTTGTAAGGAAATTTAATTTTTCATTTGCCTTTGTTTCACACATCATTCTCCCCTGCACAATTTTGACCCTTAAATCTTCAAGGTTGCTGAGGGTGGAAGGTCTCTTTTTATGTAACTTCTTCCTGGTGATGAGGAGCATAGAGATGTCCCTAATTATGGGTCAACATTTGTCAGTGGGGGCTTATACATGTAAGAGTTATGAAAGGCAGAAGCAGTTGAATCCCAGGGAGACTGAATGTATGTATCTTCCCGAGTAGAAAGCATTCTCTGTCAGTTTGAAGTTATGGCAGTGAAGGAGTCTCGGCACCAAGGGAGAGACATAGGAGAAAACAGCAAAACATAATTAGAATAAGAAAAAGAGAAGCCCAGATACAAGTCCTTTGATAGTTGACAAAAATCCTCTTCCAGTCCAGGAGTTTAAAAAATCAATAAAGGAAAGAGAGGGGTGGTTTAGAGCTCTGATTTGAGTATTCATGTTGGGTAGAAACCCAGAATTATTTCTGTGGTTGTCTGGAATGTACACACAGCATTCTGTGTTTATGAGGGCAAGTTCCACCTTATGCTGAAGCTAAAGCATCTAATGCCATTCCATTTTGTAAAACTGCTTATGCATTTGTGTTACTTAGTGTTTATTAGGGAGATGTTATTTTGAGTGTCATCTAGGCCTTTAATTGTGTACGAATGAAGAGCTTCCTGTGCCAAACAACATCCTCTAATCTCGGGGCGCCTGGGTGGCGCAGTCAGTTAAGCGTCCGACTTCAGCCAGGTCACGATCTCGCGGTCCGTGAGTTCGAGCCCCGCGTCGGGCTCTGGGCTGATGGCTCAGAGCCTGGAGCCTGTTTCCGATTCTGTGTCTCTCTCTCTCTCTGCCCCTCCCCCGTTCATGCTCTGTCTCTCTCTGTCCCAAAAATAAATAAACGTTGAAAAAAAAAAATTAAAAAAAAAAAAAAAAAAAAGAAAATGACCAGCCTATGTTTGACAATAATGTGATTTGGTGTCTGATAATAAGCTTAATCTCATTAACTGAGTCCTTCAATTCCCTGACGCCCTTGCTGAACTTCCTGTGCACTTGACTTATCCATAGCTGAGATAAATGTTTACTGCTTCATGTAAATGTGTATATGTCAATGATCTCCAATGTTTCTTTTAATTCTGAAGCTTCCAGTTGTCTAAATGTTTAGATTTAGTACATATTATTGAACTGTTTTTTTTTTTTTTCATTTTTGAGACAGACAGAAGCAGCCTGAGTGGGGGAGAGCCAGAGAGAGGGAGGGAGAGAGAGAGAGAGAGAGAGAGAGAGAGAGAGAGAGAGAGAGAATCCTAAGTAGGCTTCGCACTGTCAGCACAGTGCCCAATACAGGGCTTGAAATCCCGAAACCATGAGATCATGACCTGAGCCCAAACCAAGAGTTGGACTCTTAACTGACTGAGCCACCCAGGCACCCCTGAATTGGATTTTTTTTTTATTGTATATTGTCCCTCCAAACACACTGGAACTTTTCACTTAAATTTTTGTTTGAGAACAAACCAAGGTTTCTTTCACTGAGTGTTTTCTATTATTTCATTTTTTATTTTTTTATGATGATTTATCTTTGAGAAAGAGAGACAGAGTACAAGCAGGGGAGGGGCAGAGAGAGAGGGAGATGGAGAATATGAAGCAGGCTTCAGGTTCTGAGCTGTCAGCACAGAGCCCAACACAGGGCTCAAACTCACGAACCATGAGATCATGGCCTGAGCCAAAGTCAGATGTTCAACTGACTGAATCACCCAGGCACCCCTCTATTATTTAATTTTCAAACTTCTTGTCATTATTTACTAGTGTCTCTTCTAAATAATAGCCCCCATTTATCCTCTTTTTGTCTAAGATGAAATATGTATTTCATAACTGGTAAACTGAATCCATTGATGTTAATTCCAATTAACATAAGCCTTTTCAGATTGCCTTCCCTCACTTAGTAATCTGCGTTTAAAGTCTCTGTCTACTGCCTGCTTGGCAGCACATTTCATCTACTGTTAAATAATAATGCTAATCCATTCGTGGTAGTCATTGATTTTAGGTGTGAAATCACAGGAAAGTATTTGAAGATATTTTCAGAGAACAGCTTTATTGTGTTAATCTAATCATTAGGGACAGACTTCTGAGGACATCACAAAGAAATCCAGTGTCTTAGGGCTTTCCAAAGAAATGGGTGTGGGAATATGTATTAAAAAAAAAGATTGTAATCACTAGAAAGTTTACCAAAAAGTCATTCTTAAAAGAAACACTTTTCCAATTTTAATGGCCTTTTCAGATTCTTCAGATCAGGGTACTGTGAATCACAACAGCCTGTTGTCCTTCAGGGAGGCACAGCCTAAAGTGGCAAGACATGTGATGCCAACAAGGTTATTTCTTTTATTTTATTTTATTTTATTTTATTTTATTTTATTTTATTTTATTTTATTTTACTTTATTTTATTTTATTTATTTTTGCTTTAAATATTTATTTTTGCTTCAAATATTTATTTATTTTTGAGAAAGAAAGAGAGAGAGAGCATGAGCGAGTGGGGGAGGGGTTGGAAGAGAGGGGGGCAGATGATCCAAAGTGGGCTGCACAATGACAGCAGTGAGCCCAATGCAGGGCTCAAACTCTCCATCATGAGATCATGACCTGAGCCAAAGTCGGATGCTCAACTGACTGAGCCACCCAAGCACACCTATTTTATTTTCAAGGTTATTTATTTGCTTTGAGAGAGAGAGAGAGAGCAGGGGAGGGGCAGAGGTTGAAAGAGAGAGAGAGAGAGAGAAAGAGAGAGAGAGAGAGAGAGAGAGAGGATCCCAAGGAGGCTCCACACTTTCAGCACAGAGCCTGACTTGGGGCTCAATCTCATTACCTGTGAGATCATGACCTGAGCCAAAATCAAGAGTCAAATGCTTAACCAACTGAGCCACTCAGGAGCCCCAAAAGGGTCCTTTTAGAACAAAGTTTGCTGCAATAATTTTCAAAGCCCGTCTGGCAAGCACCAAAGTTAAATAAATAATAAAAATTTACTCACAACCACTTACAAATGTTCTGTCATCTAGAATCAGTGTCTGCTGCACATCTCCAGCATATTAAAAGCTTGCCTAAATGCCACTGGTTTAATTAATATTTTGAACAGAATTATTTGTGTTTTACTAATTCCAAGCACTGATTTTCATAGCCTTTGCTTACTGTTTGCCATATGCTCCATTTCTTACCCTATGTTCTACTTGCACTCTAGATTGTGAGATTTGGGAAGTGGACTATCCAGGCATTTTTGGTTTGTTTGTTTGATTGATTGATTTTTTTTTATATTCCCTGAAAAATACCCTTCTCTCAATCACAAAATGTCATTTATCGTGGCATGTCTTGTTCTCTCCAATTTACTACCTACAAATGAAGTTTTAAAAGCCTTCTAAAAAAAATGCTAAGAGATCACACAGTTTCTACTGAAGGCCATGCTTTGAAGGAAACACACATGAGATTTCCTGATTTATTTATTTATTTTTACTCTGGACTATTTCATACTATTGAACTTTATCTACTTTCAAATAACTTGTTTCTTGAATCTCACTCATATGTGGAATTTAAGAAACAAAACAAACAAGCAAAGGGAGAAAAGAAAAGAGACAGAGAGAGAGGCAAACAAGAAACAGACTCTTCAGTATAGAAAATAAACTGATGGTTACCAGAGAGGGGGTGGGTGGAGGACGGGTCAAATTGGTGAATTTCTGGTTCTCCGATAAATTTATGTTGACATTTTAAGAAATGCAGAATTTCTTTTCCAAGGGTGCTGCATAGAAGCCATCCTGCACCCCTCCTAAGGCACTGGGGCCACATAGGCAAAAGGGCCTACATTTCCCTCCTCTCTCTTCTCCCCAACATAGACTTCAAGAAGCCACAGCAACAGATCCCCAGCCTGAACTTCCATCCCTGTGCTTTCCGAGGTATACTCTAAAAGCATATTATTAATGAATATTGGCCTAAGTTAGAGGTTCTCAGACATCAATTACATTAAATCAGCACCAACACCAGCATCTTCCAACTTGTTAGACAGGCAAACTCTCCAGCCACACCCCAGACCTACTGAATCAAGAATCTCTGTGATGGAGGCCCAGAAGTCTGTGTTCTAACAAGCCCTGCAGGTGATTCTGATCCACCTCCTAGGTTAAAGCAGTCTTGATGGTAATTGCCGAGAAGGGTTCTTGCTCAGAAAGGAAACAGCACATATGAGAAGGGAAGCTTCTCTTGCCCTCTCCCACCCAAATCCTCCTCTTCCTGAACCTGGACAGTTTAGGTAGAGATACAGAACATCGGTTCTGGGTGGTGGGGGCAGACAGGAACAGGCAAGGGAGCTTCCCAGAGAAGACCGACAAGAAGGTGAGAAAAGTTGAGTTGTGTAACACAAGATTACCTTGCTTCTGGTTACTATTTGCTTGTCTTTCTGTGTAGTTTTCCTGAAGCCTTTAATCAAACTTCTAGCCTCATCTCCATCCCCTGTTTGAAAAGAAATGGGACCAACTTCAATAAGCATATTAGTGTGGAACACACACACCCATGGCCACCTCAGTGGTGACAGTGGTGATCCCGAACGCCTTCAAAGAATAGAACCAGAGAACTACCTTCTGCACCTGGAGACCTGCCTCCAGAACACCTTGCCAGGTTCTGAGTTTCATTTCTGCTAATGAAGGAGGCTTCATATTAGTCCCGCAAAGGTCTATGAATACTGTAGAGATAGCGGTCTACCTTCTGTCTCCTAACACAACTGTGCACACATATTTTTGCTACTTGCAAAAAGTTCATAAAACATGCAACAAGAGGAAATCACATTAAATCACAGTAACCTATAATACAGAAAGTTTTTAATAATTTTGTTAATATTTGGAAGTAATTTTTTAAATTTTGTGATCCATTGAGAGGAAATGTTATTAAGGAAATTAACCAAAAAATTGGGATTGGTTGGTAAGATTGTTTTTATATATATTGAGAGAGGGACTGAGGGGCACAGAGAGTGAGAGAATATCCCCATGCTGTGAAATCGGTTGCACTTTTTTGCTAGCCTCCTTGGGAAAATGCAGAATGACAAAAATTTCTAGGGGATAAATAATGTTTTGAAATATATTTCACTATTCCCTAATCACAGCAATGTGTATTTCCTCTTGAAAAAGTCTGAGAGTGAGTGTGTGAGTGTGCGCATGCATGTGAGGAGAGAGAACAAAGACAGATATTCCCATCCCTCCCAAAAGATTTGTAATTTTTGAGGAGTTCTTGAACCTGGAGAAAAAAAGCGAGAAAAAGGCCATGTTTTTCAAGGCTGAATGAGATCCAGGGTTCTCTCTTTCTTACCTTTCATCATTGTGAGAAGCTGATTTGAAGTAAAGGCTGGGCTAAGCAGAAGTGAATATTGAAGAAAACTGTCCCTTAGTGGCTTTAAGAGGAACAGTACAGATGGTTATTTTGACTGTTACCTTTCACAGCTTTGGTTTATATAAATCAGTTGCTATAAGGGAGGCAATTCATCCCATTTCCTTTTGTTGCCGTTCCCTCCCTGCTTTTGAGAGGCTACTACTTCTCTCTGAGGGACAGAGGAGAGAAGTTCCCTCCCTAGAACCTTTGACCCTAGGAGGTTGCTTAAATGCCTATTTTCAGGAAAACTAAGATGGAGCCTGAGAGTGTATGATTAGTACTCCACTTAGGAATATTACACTCATGCTGTGGGGGCCGCATCTCCCAGAAAACGAGGAAGGGGGGGCAGGAACCTATGAGGAGCTCTGTTCTGTATGTCAGGTGCTTGCTCTCAAAGCTGGAACAGGGACTAATCTACATCCAGACCTCCCTAATCTAGGGAGCTATATTCCAAGGCACCTGACGAGCTATGGCTTCATTAAACAATGGGAACATTGAGTCCTGGATGTGTGCTTAACTGGGTGCTTGGTGATAAAGAGGATCCCAGGACTCATGAACTCACTTCTCCATGCTTTACGATGCCTAGAGTCCTCAGACAGCCCCATTAATTTTCCTGTCCTTCTGTGGCTCCACTATGAACCTGACAGGAGTACCTGATCTCAACTATATCTAAAGGCAGCTGACACCCTCTGTGACTCTTTTTAAAGGAGCCACAGGAAAGCTCCAGAGCATGAGGGAGCAATTATGGATTCATTCTAGGGGTTGTAGGAGCCCAAGGTAGCATTGTGCCCCAACCCACACGTTGAGAGGTAAATGAAAGCGGTCACACTGTCTAAACCCCAGCTTTCAGATTGTGAGTTTGTTAGCTGAGACCTTTGCCCATTCTCTGCTGTGATTTTTGCCAGGTTGGGGTGCTGCAGGTAGTGACACTTGAGACGTGTTACTATTGTGGGACATGACCATGGTGGTGGGGGGGGGGTGTCTTGGAACCCTGAGTGTGAGAAACGTATGAAATCTCCACCCTGGATTACATCCAATGTGTCTGTTTTCCAACATCAGTTTTCCCTTACCAATTTTAAAGTTAAAAAACCTTATAGGGTTTTTCCTGGCCCTTTCACTTATTACTGTCTCAAACGCGGATTTTCTCTCAATCTTATGCTAGATTTTTATTGTTCCCTACTTAAGTCTCTACTTTTCCTCTCATCCCTCTCTTTTTGCCCTTCTCTCAGATGCTCCCTCTCTCTTTTGTTGTCATCCTGTTCATGTAGTTAACAACAGTGCTAGTGAACACCTGTGCAAGGCCCTGGTCCAGTTTCTCCCCCAAGACAGACACTTTGTTTTGCAAACAAGGTAACTGAGGGGTCTCCAGGTGTCTGGGCTGGTAAGCAGTGGGTCTGGGACTCAAACTCATTAGCTGGGTCTCAGGAACTGCACTCTCCATGACGGCACTATATTACTCTCAACTGTCTTGTCCCCTTTGGGTCTTAATGAACAGCAGAAGCTTTGTGCCAATTCTATGAAATAGAATTTTATACCACCTGAGAGTAATTTTGAAATATACATGAAATGTTGTCTGTTGCTTCCTCTATCAGCATGTCATATCGTCTACAACTTGGCCACTGTTCCCCAAGGATTGTCTTCCTCCTGGATTCATGTGTACGTTCAGTTAAAGTAAGGGAAGTTTACTTTGTGTAGGTGCTGTTTGAACCTCTTTTTTTCTCTCTAGCTGCCCACAGTGTCACTGGAAGCCTTTTTGGCTCGAACTCCATTTCTCCTTGGCATTGCTTTCCCTAAGTTCCTTGCTAGTCCTGATGCTTCTCTTGTCCCACACTCAGTTTTTTTTATTTACCTGGACATTACTTTCCTCTTCTTCTCTTCCTGTTAACACAATCCCACATACCTCCTGTCTTATTAGACATGATCTCCTTACATGTTTGTGGGATCAATCAGAACAGAAGAAACTTCATTCTAGTTATTTGCTTTTTTTTTAAGTTTATTTATTTTGAGAGAGAAAGAGAATGGGGTGGGGGCAGAGGGAGGGAGAGAGAATCTCAAGCGGGTTCCATGTTGTCAGCACAGATACTGATGCAGGGCTCAATTTCATGAACCGTGAGATCATGACCCAAGCTGAAATCAAAAGTCAGATGCTTAATACCCAGACACCCCACACTCTAGCTATTTTGAAATGAAGTCATGCCATAGGAATAGGACTGAACATTTTGAGAACCCTCACCTTTTGCCTTGTCCTCCTCCCTTTAAGATCTTACTTTTTTTTTTTATGTTTTTATTTATTTTTGAGTGAGAGCAAGACAAAGTGCAAGCAGGGGAGGGACAGAGAGAGAGAGAGAGAGAGAGACAAAGAATCTGAAGCAGCCTCCAGGCTCCAGGCTGTCAGCACAGAGCCTGATGTGGGGCTTGAACTCATGAACCACGAGATCATGACCTGAGCCAAAGTTGGACGCTTAACCGACTGAGCCACCCAGGCACCCCAGGATCTTACATTTTTATTGCTAGGTCTCACGCAAGAACAGCAGTTCCCATTTCTTACTATGGGATATTTAGATGATCAACTCATCTCATGTCATGAATGTGAAGAGCAAGAACAGAGCCCTGGAATGTGGGTAGAGACACTCCAGACATTTACACCGGGATCTGGACTGAAGGAGAAGGACTTCAGTGTGATTCTATCAGGCATCATGGTTCAGTAGAACAAGAGGAGAGGTGAATATAGGGACACAGCCAGTGGACCGTGGCAAGGACAGGGTCTTCTCTTTTAGAACAAACTCTTAATGTAGACACTAGATGTTAGCAAATAAATGACATGTCTCTGAGCTAGCATCAAAAACCTTCATGATACAGGAGAGCTGGAGGTCACAGGAACTAACCTGATTGTCCCTTCAGTGTATGGGTGGCACAGGGACCATGAGAATAGAACACCACTGTCTGAGGGTGGGGCCAAATTTCTCTCTCTTCAGTCCACACTCACTGGTAAGGTCCAGAGTCCAGTAGTGTGATTTTTCCTCCATATCCTTGGCAGTGCCTGGCATGGGTCTGTTTTGTTGTTTTGGTTTGACTTTAATGTTAGCTATTCCCCTGGGTGTGTAGTTGGATCTCATTGTGGTTTTCATTTGCATTTCCTTAATATGATGTTTAGCTAATGTAAACTAGATGTAAATTAGATGTAAACTAAGTTTAGCATCCTTTTCTAGGCTTATCTGCCTATTGTGTATTTTCTGGGGTGAAGTGTCTGTTGAATCTTTTGCCTACATTTTAATTGGTTTGTTGCCAGATTATTCAGGTTTGAAATTTTTTAACAGATTTTTGGACAGAAATCCTTTATCAGGTATATAATTTACAAATATTTATTTTTATGGAACATGATGTTGGTGTTGTAGCTAAGAAATCTTTGTGTAAATCAGAGTCACAAGGATTTTTAATCCACATCTTCTAAAAATGTTTAAAATAATTTTACATTTTACATCTCTGATTCATTTTGAATTAATTTTTACATAAGAGGTAAACTCAGTTGGAAGTTAAGTTTTTCTTGTATTTGCATGCTCCATTATTCCAACATCATTTGTTGCAAAAACCTATCTCCATTGAGTTGATTTTACACCCTTGTTTGAAAGTCAACCATCCATATTTGTGTGAGTCTATGGACTACAGTTTATGGACTCTATTCTGTTCCATTGATCTATGTGTGTGTCTCTTTACTAACACTACATTTTCTTGATTATCATAGCTTTATAGTCAGTTTTAAAATTAGAAAGTATGAAAAAAATAAAATTAGAAAGTATGGTTCTAACTTTATTCTTTTTTTTTCAAAAATTATTATTGTTTTTAGTTACTTGGCCTTTCCACATAAATTTTAATAGCAGCTTATCTAAACTACAAACATCCTACTGAGACTTTTGTAGGAATTGTCATATCTATTGATCAAATTGAAAGGAATTGACATGTTTCCTATGTTGAGTCTTCCAACTACACGCCCCCTCCCAAAAAAAAAGAAAAAAAAGATCTCTCTCTCCATTTATTTTGGTCTTCTTTGATTTCTTTCATTAGGACTTTATAGATTACACCATACAGATTTCGTATGTTTTGATAAATTTGCCTACATTTTTTTTCTTTCTCTTTTTCTTTCTTTCTTCTCCTTTAACATAGTGCAAATGGTTACCTTTACTTTGGCTTTCAAATAATACACTGATGGCATATGGAAATGTGTTTTTGTTGTTGTTGTTGTTGTTTGTTGTTATTGTTGTTGTTATTGTTTCTTTTATATAAACTTTCTATTTTGGACTTGAAGAAAAATTACATGGATACTTCTGAGAGCTCTTGTACACCCCTGAATTTGTTTTCTAGGGCTGGCATAGCAAAATATCACAAACTGAGGGGCTTAGAGCAAGAGAATCATATCGTCTTACACTTCTGGAGCAACTGAAATCAAGGTGTTCACAGGACCAAGCTACCTCTGAAACCTATAGGGAACAATTATTGGTTGCATCCTCCTATCTTCTGCTGTTGGCTGGCAATCTTTGGCATTCTGGTGTGTAGATCCTTGCCTCAATCCTTGGTCTTCACATGGCTGACCTCCCCCTGTGCATGCTTGTCCCTGTATCACATTTTACCTTTTTGTAAGGCCAGTATAATGTGGGGTGAGGACTTACCCTAATGACCTCTCTTTAACTTGATTTTCTCTGTAAAGACCCTATTTCCAAACGATCACATTCTGAGGTACTGAGGAATGGGATTTCAACATTTCTTCTTTAGAGGAGACACTTCAACCCAGAACAACTCGGCACCCAGTTGTCCCCATTGTTAGTGTTTTACATTGGCATGGTGCACGTGACAAAACTAAGAAAAAACTGACGCTAGTACATTACTATCAATTATACTCCAGGCTTTATTTAGCTTTCATCAATTTCCCCATTAATATGCTTTATTTATTTTAGGATCCAATCCAGAGTACCATACCAAACTGAGATGTTAGGTCTCTCTATTGTCTTCTGATCTGTGGCATTTACTCAGTTTTTCCTTGTTTTGTTTTTTGTTTTGTTTTGCTTTTAAGTTTATTTATTTATTTTGAGGGGGCAGGGAGAGAGAATCCCAAGCAGCCTCTGTGTCATCAACATAGAGCCAACACAGGGCTCAATCTCACTAACCTTGAGATTATAAACTGAGCCAAATCAAGAGTCAGATGCTTAACCTACTCAGTCCCATCTTTCCTTGTTTTTAATGATCTTGACAATTTTGAGGTATGATGGCCAGGTGTACTATAAGAGTGTCCTCACATTGGGGTTTGTCTGAGTTTTTATTTCATGATTAGGCTGTGGTTATGGGTTTGGGGAAAGAATACCACAGAGTTTAAGTTCCTTTTCATCTCATCATATAATGCTCTATATGGTATCAACAGGCTTTTATCATTGATGAGTTAACTTTCATCACTTGGTGAAGGTAATTTTTACTTACTGTAGAGTTATTTTTTCTCTTCCCCTACTCTATTCTTTGTAAGTAAATCACAGAGGGGAGGAAGGGAGGAAGGGAGGAGAGGAGGAGGGGAGGGAGAACTGCCAAATTGTCTTCCAAAGTAACTGGTACTGTTCATTCTCAACAGCACTAAATGGGAGTTCCTGTCACTCTGCACTGTCACAAGCATTTGGTGTTATCAGTTTTATTTTATTTTATTTTATTTTAGCCATTGTACTAGATACATAATAATATGTAATTATGGTTTTAATTCCAATGTCTCTGATTATTACTGATTCAGAATATTTACATATGCCTATGTGCCATCCAGATATCTGCTTTGGTGAAATGTTTGTATCTTTTGCCCATTTTAAAAATTGGGTTAGTTACTTTCTTATTTTTGAGCTTTAAATGTTTTTTGTGTGTATCTCCTGAATACAAATATTTTATCAGTTGTTTGCAAATACTTTCTCACAGGATGTGTCTTGGTTTATATTCTTACAATGATATCTTTCAGAAAGCAAAAGTTCTTATTTTGTATAAAGTCAGATTTAACAATTTCCTTTCATGAAGTGAGCTTTTTTTTTTTTAAAGAGAGGTGACTTTATTTATTTATTTATACATGTTTGTTTATTTTGAGAGAGAAAGAGCATGAGCAGGGGAAGGACAGAGGGAGACAGAGAATCCCAAAGCAGCCTCCACACTGTCAGTGCGGAGTCCAACACAGGGCTCAGTCCCACAAACTGAACCCAGAGATCATGACCTGAGCCAAAATCAAGAGTCAGGCGTTTAACCGACTGAGCCATCCAGGTGCCCCAGAGCTTTCGGTGTTTTATCTAAAGTTGTTCTTTCTCCATCGAAGTGCCTTTATACTTTTGTGACAAATCAGCTGACCCTCCTGGGCAGGTCTCTGTTCCACCTTCTCTCTGGTTCTGATGATCCCTATGCCTATCTTTTTGTCAATACCACATTGTTATTGTCCTTGTCCTGACTACTGAGCAATTCTAGTGCTTCTTGAAATCTAATCATGTATTTGGATATTTTTATTTTTAAGATTGTTTCAAGCTATTCTATTGCTTTGGTGTACTATAATACACTTGATTTTTAAAAACTATTAAAATAAATTTTTCAATAATATACTTTAGAGCCAGCTTATTTATAACTACAAAAAATTTTCTAGGATTTTGTTAAAGCTTACACTGAATTTATAGATCAAATTGAGAGAATTGTCATAACTGTATAGGTTGTCCATTCTATGAACATAGTTTATTTTTCCATTTATTTGGATCTTATTCCTTTCATCATTGCTTTATAGATTTCACTGTACTGATCTGCATATGTTTTAAGTTTATACCTAGTTAATGTATTTTCTTAAAAGTTAACAATGTTGTTTTTCTCTGACTTATTTCTCTTAGCATAATACTCTCTAGCTCCATCCATGGTGTTGCAAATGATGATTTCATTCTTTTTTAGTGCTTGGGTAATATTCCGTTGTGTGTGTGTGTGTGTGTGTGTGTGTGTGTGTGTGTGTCTGTGTGTTTATACATATATATGTATACACACCACATTTTCTTTATCTGTTCATCAGTCAATGGACTTTTGGGCTCTTTTCATAATTTGACTATTGTTGACAATGCTGCTATAAATATCAGGGTGAATTTATCCCTTCAAATCTGTAGTTTTGTATCTTTTGAATAAATACCTAGTAGTGCAATTGCTGGATCATAAGGTAGTTCTATTTTTAACTTTTTGAGGAACCTCTATACTGTTTTCTGAAGTGGCTGCACCAGTTGGCATTCCCACCAACAGTGCAAGAGGGTTCCCCTTTCCCCACATCCTCACCAACACTTACTGTTTCTTGTGTTTTTAATTTTAGCTATTCTTGGGGCGCCTGGGTGGCTCAGTTGGTTAAGCGTCCGACTTCGGCTCAGGTCATGATCTCGCCATTCATGAGTTCAAGCCCCGCGATGGGCTCTTTGCTGACAGCTCAGAACCTGGAGCCTGTTTCAGATTCTGTGTTTCCCTCTCTCTCTCTGTCCCTCCCCTGTTCATGCTCTGTCTCTCTCTGTCTCAAAAATAAATAAACGTTTAAAAAAAATTTAAAAAAAATCTTAGCTATTCTGACAGGTGTGAGGTGACATCTCATTGTAGTTTTGATTTGCATTTCCCTGATGATGAGTGATGTTGAGCATTTTTTCATGTGTCTGTTGGCCATCTGTATGGCTTCTTTGGGAAAATGTCTATTCATAATTCAGATGTCTTCTGCCCATTTTTTAATTCTTTGTGTTTTTGTTTTGTTTTGTTTTGTTTTTTGGTTGTTGAGTTGTATAAGTTCTTTATATATTTTGGATACTAATCCTTTATCAGATATGTCATTTCCAAATATCTTGTCCCATTCTGTAGGTTGCCTTTTAGTTTTGTTGATTGTTTCCTTTGCTGTGCAGAAGCTTGTTATTTTGATGAAGTCCCAGTAGTTTATTTTTTCTTTTGTTTTCCTTGCCTGAGGAGGCATATCTTGTAAGAACTTGTTGCAGCCGATGTCAAAGAGGTTACTTCCTGTGTTATCCTCTAGGATTTTAATGGTTTCATGTCTCACATTCAGGTCTTTAATTCATCTTGAATATATTTTTGTGTATGGTGTATAGCATATGATTTCACTCATATGTAGGATTTAAGAAACAAAACAAAGGAGGGGCGCCTGGGTGGCGCACTCGGTTAAGCGTCCGACTTCAGCCAGGTCACGATCTCGCGGTCCGTGAGTTCGAGCCCCGCGTCGGGCTCTGGGCTGATGGCTCAGAGCCTGGAGCCTGTCTCCGATTCTGTGTCTCCCTCTCTCTCTGCCCCTCCCCCGTTCATGCTCTGTCTCTCTCTGTCCCAAAAATAAATAAACGTTGAAAAAAAAAATTTTTAAATTAAAAAAAAAAAAGAAAACAAAGGAGCATAGGGGGGAAAAAAAGAGAGAGACAGACAGAGAGGCAAACCAGAAAACAGACTCTTAATTATAGAGAACAAACTGATGGTTATCAGAGGGGAGGTGGTTGGGAGATACATTAAATAGGTGATGGTGATTAAGGATTGCACTTATTTCAATGACCACTGAGTATTTTATAGAAGTGTTGAATCACTAAATTGTACATCTGAAACCAATACTACATTGTATGTTAACTAACTGGAAAAAAACGTTAATTTTATTGGGACATATTTGACATACAATAACCTATAAATACTAAAAATGTGCAATTTGAAGTTTTTCAAACAACTGATAACAACTGATATGAAACCTTCACCAAAATCATGGTAATGAATCTGTCCATCCATCATCTGTGAAAGTTTCTTTTGCCCCTTGTTTTTGTTTTTGAGTTTTGACTTTGGTAACAACTCTTAACATGAGATGTACCATTTTAACACATTTTAAGTATTGGTAATGATCTCTAGAATTTATGTGTCAAGTTAATTCACTTTTTGAAGCTTTTATAAATGAGGGCTTTTAACATTTTTCAAATACAAATTTTGAAGCTATAAATGGATTGTTAAAAAAATTTTCATATACAACTTTTTCACTGCAAATATGTAGGAATCAAGATGACTTTTATATATTGACCTTTTATCCTGCCACCTTGCCTAACTCACTTATGAGTTCCAGGATATTTTTAGTAAAGTCTTTGGGATTTCCTACACTCATAATCATGTCACCTGTGAACACATACATTTTATTTTTTCCTTCCCAATGTTTTTCTTTTTTTCCCCCTCCCATCAGATTTATTGGACATAACAAAATTCTACATACAAAGTGACCTGGACCTGCTATTTCAAAACATGGTCCTTTCTTAAATATTTTGATAAATCCATCTATTGAGTGTTTCTATTCATTTCTCTAAAATGAATAGAAAAGTACTCAATGCAGATAATATACATGACCCGCCTACTGGAACTTTAATAGTTCTACAAGATAATTAATGTAGGTAAGATGCCGTCCCTATGACAAACTGTTGGAGAACTGACAGGAGATGTTAAGAGGCCATTTCACACACTGCCACTGTGATGCTGTCATGTTTCTGAATTGTAGTGCTCCCATTATCTGATTCCAGAGACACACCACAGGAATGTGGGGTATGAGGTTACCTTGCTGATTGCTAGGCTAGAACAGATATGACTCTAGCATGTGCATCTGATAGGGTCCCACAGAAGCCCAGATTAAGTCCTTGTGAATCTGTGCTCCAACAGTGGAAGAGTTCTTCACTATGTCCTCCAAGTGCTGTGCCAAGTATGCTCCTCCATCCTGCCCACTGTCCCCTGGTCCAGGATCCCACAAGGTGTCCAATGTTTGTCATTTTGTTTTTTCTTGTTTTGCTGCACTACCTAAGACTTCCAGTATAATGTTGAATAGAAATTGTGAGAGAAGACATCTACTATCATCCTAAAATTAGAAGAGAAGAATTTGGATTCTCATTACTAAGAATGTTGTCAACTTGAGATTTTTTCATAGACACACTTCATTGAGTTAAGGAAGGTCCTTTCTGTTCCTAGGTTACTGGAACTTATTATCATGAATGGATGTTGTATTTTGCTGGATGCTTTTTCTGCTTCTATTAATATGTTTTTCCTTCTTTAGCAAATTAATAAGGTAATTTACATGGATTATATTTGAAATGTTGAAGTAACCTCATGTTTTCTTGAATAAAGAAATTTCAACATGCTATATTATCTTTTTAAATATTGTTGGATTTTTTGAAAATGTTTTGTTGAGGATTTTTGCCTTTATGTTCAAGGGGGATATAAGAATTTAGTTTTCTTTTGTTGTAAAGTTTTTGTTTGATTTTTGGATTCAATTATTTTCTCAGTTGTCTTTCTGTTTTCAATTTCACTCCTTTCTGCTGTAATTTTATTTGTTCCTTCTTTCTGTTTACTGTATGTATAACTTTTTCTCCCTCTAGTATCTTTTTTTTAATGTTTGTTTATTTTGAGAGAGAAAAGGGGAGAGTGAATAGGGGAGGGGGGACAGAGAGAGATCCCAGTCAGGTTCCACTGCAGAGCCTGATTCAGGGCTATATCTCATGACCATGAGATTGTGACCTGAGCCAAAATCAGGAGTCAGATGTTTAAATGACTGAGCCACTCATGTACTGCTAAAGAACTTCTTTTAACATTTTTCATGAGGTGGGGTTCCTGGTCCTATATCCTCTCAATTTCTTTTTATTCTTTCCATTGTATTTTAACCTGAGAAATTCTTTACTTCTCCTTTACTTTTAAAGAATCTTTCTAGGTCAGTGTTTATTTTCTCTCATGCTTTAAATATTTCATTCTACTCTTTTCTTGCCTACATGGCTCCTGATGAAAAGTCAGATGGATTTCTTATCTTTGATTCTCTGTCAGCAAGGCATTTTTTCCTCTGACTTCCTTCAAGATTTTTTCTTTCTATTTGATTTTTTAAAGATTAAGTATTATAATTTTAGTATTTATTCCACTTGGTGTTCTCTGAGTTTCCTGATGTGTGGTTTTGTGTCTAACATTTCTTTGGGGAAATTCTCCATCAGTATTCAAATATTGTTTGTTTCTTTCTTTCTTCTCTTTCTGGTATTCCCATTACATGTATATTATGCCTTTTGTACTTGTCCTACAGTTATTTGATATTCTAAGGGTGTTTTTTTTTTTCCTTTTTCTCCTTGTTTTTTAATTTTGATATTTCTATGGAGATATCCTCAAGCTCCAATTCCTCAACCATACCTAGTTTACTACGGAGCCCATCAAAGTCATTCTTAATTTGTTACTATATTTTTTTGGCTCTAGAATTTTTAGAAATACTTTCTTAGTATTTTCATCCCCCTGCTTCATTATGTGTCTGTTCTTGTATGTTGTCTACTGTTCCCATTAAACTCTTAGCATATTAATCATAGGTTTTAGAATTTAATTTTGTAATCTGATATTTCCACCATTCTTGCCATACAGGACTCTGATTCCAATGCTTCTTCCATCTCTTCAAGCTGTTTTATGCTAGTTTGTTAGTTGTAGTTTCTTGATGAGAAGCAAACATGATACACTGGACACAAGGGATTGCGGTAAATAGGCCTTCAGTAATGTGGTAGTAAGGGGGTGGGTGAAGAAGATGGATTCTATAGCGCTATGATTAGGTCTGTCTTTTAGTGATCCTGTGTCCCTGGTCCCTGTGTCCCTGTGACCTGGAGGTCAGCAGTGCTTCTCAGTCCCCCACCTCTTGGGTTTAACACAACAGTGTCTAGAGGGGCTGGAGTTAGGTAGTCCCTTTCCCAGGGAAGTTGGCTCTGGTTAAATAGTTTCTCCTTTTTAAGGAGGACAATCCTTTTTAAGGACAATCCTCTTTAAGAAGAACAGAATTTTCTGACATATTTCAAAATGATTAGTTTTACCCTCCTCCTGCCAGAGCAGCAGCGATTTTTTTCCCCCAATATTCACTGTGAGGACCTGGTAAAGTTCCTACAGGTGAAACTCATAAAATTGTGGGTCCTTCCTATGAGTGAGTCCCCCTGGAGTTGTTAACTCTCAGACTTGTCCACACTGAGCCTCCAGCCATTCATCAACTACAGTACAGGTTTCCTACCCCAGCACCATGTCCCATGGACAATTCTGCTATGGTAAATTGAGACTCTCTGTATCTACCTATGCAACCCTCTCCAATTGGGGGGAGCAGCACTTTGCCCTCTGACCTCAGGCAAATTCTTTGATGAATTTAAGAGTTGTTGATATTTCAGTTTTTCAGATTTTTATTTGTTAGGACACAGTGTGATTTCTGAGCTTCTCACATGTTGCACCAGAAACTGGAAGTCTATGCCTCTACTTTTCAAGTTTCATTTTATTTCTTCAAGTGACTCACTCATTATTTATACCTCTATTTTCATTATTTTTAGTGTCTTAGAGTTTAAAATACAGGCATACCTCATTTTATAGTGCTACACAGATACAGAGATTTTTTACAAATTGAAGGTTTGTGGCAACACTTTGTCGAGCAAGTCTATCGGCACCATTTTTCCAGTAGCGTCTTCTCACCTCATGTCTCTATCACATTTTAGTAATTCTCAAAATGTTTCTAGTTTTCTTATTACTATTATATTTGTTATGGTGATCTGTGATCAGAGAATATGACTCGCTGCAAGGTCTGATAATGGTTAGCATTTTTCAGTAATAAAGTAGTTTTTAATTAAAGTATGTAGGTTTTGGGTGGCACCTGGGTTGCTCAGTTAGTTAAATGTCCGACTTCAGCTCAGGTCATGATCTCACATTTTGTGAGTTTGAGCCCCATGTTGGGCTCCATGCTGACAGCTCAGAGCCTGGAGCCTACTTAGGGTTCTGTGTCTCCCTCTCTCTCTGCCCCTCCCCTTCTCGTGCTCTGTCTTTCTTTCTCAAAGATAAATAAATATTTTTAAAAAATTTTAGGGGCGCCTGGGTGGCGCAGTCGGTTAAGCGTCCGACTTCAGCCAGGTCACGATCTCGTGGTCCGTGAGTTCGAGCCCCGCGTCAGGCTCTGGGCGGACGGCTCAGAGCCTGGAGCCTGTTTCCGATTCTGTGTCTCCCTCTCTCTCTGCCCCTCCCCCGTTCATGCTCTGTCTCTCTCTGCCCCAAAAATAAATAAACGTTGAAAAAAAAAATTTATATAAAAATAAAAAAAAAATTTTAAAGAAGTATGTAGGTTTTTTTTAGACACAATACTATCACACACTTAATAGACTACAGTATAGTGTAAACCTAACTTTTATATGCACTGGAGAACTAAAAAATTCATTTGACTCAACTCTATTGCAATATTTGTTTTATGGCAGTGGTTCAGATCCAAACCTGCAATATTTCCAAGGTATTCCTACAGACATCTTTAAGTGATTTTACCCCCCCTTCAGTAATACTGTACCTCTTCAGATGTGATGTCAAAAGCTTATCATTGTCCTAATTTCTCTTTCCTGTGTCTTATGTCGTTGTCATTTCACTTTTACATATGTCATAAACACATAGTACATTGTGGCTACTGTTTCTTTAAGCACTTAGTTATCATTAAAGAAAATATGATAATACCTTACATTTCATCATTATTTATTGCATTTCCAGTGTCCTCCATTTCTTTGTGTAGATCCAAGTTCCCCCCCCCCATACACACACACACATGATCTGCTTTCCTCTGAAGAATTTTGTGTGTATTTTTTTTTTTTTTTTTTTGTACATTTGATCCACTGGCCCCAAATTCCCTCTGTTTTTCTTTGTTTGGAATAGAAAATATCTTCTATTTTCGAAGGATATTTTCACTGGATATAGAATTGGGTGTTGACTCTTATTTTCTTTCCATGCTTTAAAGATATCATTCCATTGTCTTCTTTGTTGCATAGTTTCTGGAAAACTTATTGTTATAATTCTTATTTTTTATTCCTCTGTATGTAATTTTTTTCCCCTCCTAATACAGTGGTTGCCTTCAAGACTTTCTCCTTGTTATTACTTTCAATCAGTTTGAATATGACTTGCCAAGGTGTGGGGTTTTTGTGTTGGTTAGTTCAGTTTTTATTTTTTTCTGGTTGATATTTTCTGAATATCATGGATCTTTTTTTGATGACTTTAACAAATTTTGGAAATTTTTCTAAAATTATTTCTTTAAATGTTTCTTCTGCCATTTTCTTTCTCTTGGTCTTTCTGGAAATTCAATTACACATATATTATGTCTTTTAATATTGTAATACTGCTCTTTGCTCGTTCAGTTTTTATTTTCCACTCATGTTACTTCCTCTTTGTGTTTTCTTTGTTCGTTTTGTATTCGCCTATTTTTGTGGTCACTCATACTTTCCTTGACTGTATTACATGTACTATGAGGCCTGACAATGACATTTTCTACAGATTTTGTTCCTGGCTTATCTGAGTCTGCCTTAGAGTTTTTGTCTCTCCTGAAATTACCCATGATTCTTGCATGATGTCTACATATTTCATCAAAGACTTTAATATACTAATCATAGTTATTCTAAAGTCCTCATTTCATAGGTCTAACATCTGTGTTGTATCTAAGGCTGGCTATGAGGAGTGCTTTGTCAGTTCAGGTAGATTTTTTTTTCCTTTTGATATGCCTCATCATTTTTTGTTGAATACCTTATATATATTCAGGAGATACTGTGCTATGACAGTAGATACTGTAAGTCTTTTTCATGTTTTTTGGGGAGCACAGTTTCTTCTGCCAGGCCTTTAGTATGATGATTTGTGTTAATCTAGTCTATATTTGACATGGGTTTGAAGTTTGTTATGGCTATGGTTACCAAAGTAAGACTGTGTTAATGCTATGGGTTCCAGAGACCTCCAGTGCCTCTAATAGAGGTCTTCTCATCTTCACACAGTTAGCAAATTGGCTAACTCTTTGCTGTAAGAGTTATCTTTCTTGTGTTGTGCATTATGGGGTATTTAAAGGGATTTGTGGCCTCTACCCATTAAATGCCAGTAATATGCCTCAAGTTGTGACAACCAAAATTGTCTCTAGATAGTGCCAAATTTCCCCAGTTGAGTCAGGGGAGCCCTCAGTTGAGGAGTACTACTTGAAAGATATTCTGTTTACTTCTTGGTTTGGCTCTAGGTCCTCTTCCCAAGGAGACCCTATCTCTTTCATCTCTCTAGCTGTATTGCTCCCTACAAATATCTGTCTATGATCTTAAGGGGCTTTGCACACTTATCCTTGCTCACACTTGGTTTTTAGCAGCTAATTAAACTACTTTATCTTCACAGAGATTTCTATGGGCTCCGGTGGAATCTGCCCCAGATAAACATGAACAGGTCCTGTTTTGCTCTTTCCTTGTGCTCTCTATGCAGAATCTATCTTTGCTGTTTGACTCGCTACCTCAATTCTCTAACAGTTTCAACACAGGTCATTAATGTTTCATTTGTCTAGCATTTTTTCTTGTGGTAGGAGGGTGGCAACCAGCTTTCCAGCTCTCTACATTTCTAAGCTGAAATGGAAAGACCCCCTTATTTTTATCATGTCCCTGCATGTCCCAAAAATGTCCTTATTGGCTGGTAGGTTTTTTAATCTAGGAACGGGTCAAAGATGCCCCATCCTAGTTAATTTTCATATTTTAGTCACCTCCTGTATAATCATTTCGAAACATTTTCTCCTAAGAAACTAAGATTATTTGAATAATCCAGGATTGTTTTGTGTAATGTCTCGTAAATGTATTTGTCTAACTTTCCGCCATGGTTACTTGCAGATTAAATGTTTCTGGGAGGGATACTACAGGTGTGCCATAGTCCTTAAGTGGTCCACATCTATAAATGCGTGAAATTCATGGCCATGGTTTGGTTACCTGGTTAATGTATCTGCTAAATATTTACCTTGAAAAGGTACTATTTTCTCTTTTGCATTTAGGAACAATATTTTTAGTAGAACTTTGTTGGTATACAAATACTCTCTTCCCAAAGTCTTAGTTATTTTAGCATCTACTGATGATTCTTGCCAGATTCAATTATTGTTATGGTGTCTTTTTATTTTTTTGAGTTAATCTCTCCAGAAAAGGTAAGTAAGTGTTCAGTGCCATTCTTGCAAATCCAGAAGGTTTTTCCCATCCTCTTGTTAGGCTCGGAGTATTGGCTGTTGTACTTAAGCTAGTTCACTTTGATATCATAACATGGGAATACAAATGAGTACTGTATCCATATAATGTCCAGAAACAGAAAAAGCAGATTTTTCTTCCATGTTTCTTCTAGAACAAGAAAACCTCTTATAGACTCTTCTGGGAGTCTTTCTTTCTCTTATTTCATTGGCCAGAATTGGAGCACATACCTGTGCTAACCAATCAAAGAAGAGAAAATAAGGGGAACCCATGATATCTTTAGACAAAAGCAATGCCCCCTACTATGACTAGGGGTGAGCCAAAACCTCTGATGTCTTTGTAAAAGAGACAACATGGCTGACAAATCCTGAATTTCTAATGGAAGCTGAAAAGCAGGGCTGGAGGCCATGGCTGGAAAACAAGGACGCAGGCTCTCAGTCTGGAAGACTCTCCTTCCGCCTCACCGTCTTACTCCAAGCACCACCCATCCTGTTATCATGCATGTGTGTATTAGTGAGCAAAAGCTTATTTATTTTATTTCCGTTTATTTCCTCAGAAACATGGATTCTACTTTTGTGCGCTACGCTCCCAGTCTGCTTATCTGTTCCATCTGCAAGGACTATTTCACAGACCCTGTCACCATTAACTGCGGACACAGCTTTTGTACTCCGTGTCTCTGCCTCCTGTGGGAAGATGCACAGCATCCTACCCGCTGCCCTGTATGCAGGGCAGTATCTCCACGCATGGACTTGAAAAGCATTATTTCTGCTGAGGGACAAGCTCGTGCTAAAAAAGAATCAGTTGCCAAGAAGTTACCGAGGTCTGCCAGGCAGGTGTGTTGGATACACCAAGCACTGAAGAATATCTTCTGTCCAACTGACAAGAGCCTCCTGTGTTTGCAATGCTCTCATTCGCCAGGGCATACCACTCACATACACTGTCCAGTTTCACAGGTTGCTGAGCACTGCAGGGTAAGTACTGCCTCTGAATGCATGTGAAATGTGGAGGACTTGATATCTGATAGGCAATGAGCAAAAGTGATTTTATTTTTCTTCTCTTATGCCTTAAACAAGTAGAATTTGTAAACACCATCTGCCAGGCATGATTCTAAAACCTATGGATACAGCACCGAAGAAACTAAACAAACATCCTTGCTCCTCTGAAGTTTAAATTCCATTAGGCTGGGGGAGAGGAATGATGATGACTTGAAGAGGGTGCTGGTGTTTCAGTGTAACTGGCCAGGTGGATAATCTCTAGTGGCAGTTGACAGTCATTGGCTACTTCTGCCATGATGACAATAAGGCTCTTCAATATGTTCTAATCATGCCATAGAAAACATGATGGCTATCATTTCAAAATTAATATGAATTAAGATCCATTTCTGAAAATGTTCCATGTTACATATAATATCAGTACTAGATTCCTCAGATAATGGATTTCATTTCCAAATTCAGGAACTCTACTTTTGGTCAGCCTCCCAGTTTTGACTTACTTGCATTCCCAAAGAAACTCACTGACATCTCTGCTTCCTTTTTTATTTTTCTCATGTCTATCCCTTTATCACTTTTTGAGGTATCTGAAAATTACATATTTGTTTTTCTAGTGCTCAAATTTGTAGTTCTTTTACAGGAGAAACTTCTGATGCAAATGAAATCTATTTGGAAAAACAGGCAGAGAAATCAGAGAAATATAAACAAAGAGTACAACTTACTTAGAGTATGGCAGGTAAGTGGGAAGCCCTGTTTCCCATGGAACCAGCTTGGGACAGATACCATGGTAACTGACAGTGGAAGAACCTAAGTTAAATCATAATGTTCCCTGACCAGATGATCAGAAAAAGAGCTACATATAAGAACTGTATGAAAACATGACCTTCAGTGCAGGATTTCACATTGAGTCCATTGTATAACTAAAAGCCTTTCCCTGATTTTTCTGGATAAAGCAATATGTGCCACTAATACATTATCAGGGACAAGAAAATGCACTCTCACAAGGCAGAATGCAATGATCAGTAGGATGGAGGTAAATACAGACTTCCGTAGGAACTTAGTAAACTTTGAATGTTAACAAAAGCTTCTCAAACCAGTAAAACATCAGTGTGATAAAATAAGTTATTAGAATTTAATTTCCTGGGTATTGATGGCAAAGAGTTCTGAGGGACAAGAAAACTAAAGATGAGACAAACCAGATAACCCATGGAATTGTTTGAGATCTCGGTGCTGGTCCTACTGATTAGTAGATAGGGTATGAAGCAGAACATAGTGAGAAGTGTGGCTAGAAATGTAATCGTAGCCAGGTCAAGAATGCAAATGCCTAGTTAAGGATTTTTGATTGTGTCATTTATTGATTCACAAAGAGGAACAGAGAACCTGATCTAAAGAAGAAAATGACACCATTATTTTCAAAGAACTTGAGCAGTACTAGAGGAGACCTAGAGACCTATAAAAAGGCAATATTAGGGAATAATAATTCACTGAACAGGAATCTGTACATGGTGCTATGAGAGTGCCAAAGAGGAATAAGAACATTAGCTTGATTGTTTAGGATGGATTTCTGATGAAACATTCATTCATATGAGGGCCTATGGTATGTTGCTCACTGTTCTAGGCCAACAAAGAGATATATAACTGGACAAAAAGAGAAACAAATCACTGACCTCAGTAGTTTATAATCTAGTGAGAGAACTCAATCCAGAAATTTAAGAAGTAAAATTTAAGCTATATGACATTTATGAAGTCCTTGCAATAAAATGAAAGCAGAAAATGGGTATAAGGAGTGCAGGCTGGGATGTGCTGGTGTAACCACTGCCAAGGTTACATCTGGGCAGAGATCTGAGTGGTTGTTAGAAGATGGTGGGAGATGAGCACCTGAGAATGCAGCTTCCCAGAGCAGAGGAGACAGAAGAGATTAGTAAAAGAAATGAGTAGTAAACAGGATCAAATGTGGAAAGAAGGTGAAGTACTATAAGAATGAATCATATTATTTCAATTTAGTAAAAATAGGCTCTTGGTTGGAACCTATTGTTGGAATGTGTGGTTCAGGAACGGGTACGAGACAGAAGGGAAGACTCATTGCTTGGATGAATAGTTGAAAATTGCATCCCTGGGCACAGTGAGTTTGATCACATTTGGTCAATAAGTCTGGCTTTGATGGCAATGAAAGTGTTAGCGTAGAAGCTGGATAAAGTCATTATAATAATGATATTTAGTTTTGACATTTCCAAAATAATTTGATAAATGTGTATATGTTTAAAAGCTGTGTGAAAAGAAAGGGAAAGAGAGTGTGAAAAAGTGTCTGAATGAGAGAATAAAATGGAGACAGGTCCATAGGACAAGGGAGAGAGAGACACAGAGACATGAAGGCAAGGCAAAAACTAGTATTGTGGGATAGTAATGTAGACCAGTAATATCTCTGAGAAGACAAGACAGGGGGACCAGTAAAGAGGAGATGGGTTTAGCCCTGGTAGTAAGAGGCAGGCAGAGCCCAGCACTGGTGGAAGAGAGTGTGTAAGGAATGGAGGTAATTTATTTTATTTTTTTTTTTTTTATATATGAAATTTATTGTCAAATTGGTTTCCATACAACACCCAGTGCTCATCCCAAAAGGTGCCCTCCTCAGTACCCATCACCCACCCTCTCCTAGGAATGGAGGTAATTTAAAAAGATCACATGTGATGTCCTCTGTTTTCCTGAGGAAGCAAATTGTTGCTTTTTCCTGAGAGCAGATAGTCAGTTTGTAAGTACAAGCATTGAGAAGAATGGATTATGATTTTGAGATTGTTATGAATCCTGTAAAACAACAAAATTTGATCTTAATTTTCTATTTTCACATGAAAATATGGAAGTTTGAGAGTAAGTAGTTGGAAGCAGAGGTGCAGGCAAACAAATAAATGAAAAGGAAGGAGGGAGGAAGGTAAGAAAGAAGCCAAATATGTGGTTTCTTAGAAGGAGAAAGACCTAAAAATGTATGTAGTACTTCTATGATCTGAATTGCTTCCTCCCCCAATTTGTATGTTCAAACTCTAACCCCCGTGATGGCAATAGGAGTGGGGGCTTTGTGAGGTGATTAGGTCACGAGGCCACAGTCCTCAGTAATGAGACCAGTGCTCATCTAAAAGAGACCCTGGAATGTCCCTTGTGCCATCTGCCATTTGAGAACACAACGAAACGATGGCTATCTAGGAAGTAGACTCTCACCAGATGCCAAATCTGCCAGCATCAATCATTGACTCCCCAGCACACAGAACTGTGAGAAATAGTTTCTGTATTCATTAGGTACCCAGTCTGTGGCGTTTTTGTAAAAGCAGCCCAACAGACTAAGACCAGAACATTGGGCATAGCATGCAAACTGTAGATAATGAGAGAAGAGTAAAACTTTCCAGATACATGACCTAATTAAACCAATGTCACTTCAGGGTTTTGTAAATCTAAGGATGGTGATGATCAAGGCTGAATATCCTAAGGTGTACCAATACCTCCACAAAGAAAAGCAAAAACATTTAGAGAGCCTGGCAATTGAAGGCAAGATAATTTTTCATCGACTCCGGAGAAATGTAGCTAGAATGCTTCAAATGGGGAAACTCCTGAAAAGAATCTATGAGGAGCTGAAGGAAATGTGCCTCAAAGCAGATGTGCACCTGCTCCAGGTAAGGACTGAGGAAGGATGAACATGAGCCTGGCTGGAAATCATTTATATCCACTGAGATCCATATCCCTTTTGACCTCCATTATTTTTCTGGTTCCAAAGTTCAAATTCTGCCTCCTCTGTGCAAAAGCAGGCTTTGCTCCTCCAGTATAACCCAGAGATCCAGGGTCACATCCACCTTATACAGGAAAAGGAAAACTATATAGAAATGTGAGGAACAGATCCAGAAAAAAATCATCATCTCACTTTTTCTACTAAGAGTTTCTAACCAACTGCCACAAAGCAGCTTTTAAATGCATAATTCAATTTTGTATCTGGACTTGTCAGTATGTGGGATGTATCCATTCTTTCTCTTTTGAAATTGTAGATTTAGAGCCCACACACCCTTATAAGAACTTTGAAGAAACCCTTCGTGAATCTCACTGTATATTACAACCAAAGAGCCATTGTTGGCTCTAAGAACATCTTCTGCTTTAAATTTTATCATGATCATAATTTTATCATATAATAAATAGAAGACCATATAAATAGAAGACCAAATCTTATCTTTTTAAGGATAAGGAGAAGGGCAAATGATTTTACCAAGGAAGAAAGTGGAGATAGAGAATTTTCCAGTTCAGTCTCATAGCCTCAGACTAGACTAAACAGGGGAATATCTTGTGCTCAAAGCTAAGCCTTCCTCTTTCTCGTTACAGGATTTGGGAGACATCATGAAAAGGTAAATTTGCCCCTCCATCCAAGTTATGGCATCGGTGACAGTGGTCAGGTTATTTCTGCTGAGATGGACCCACAACTTTTTATGACAAGTTTCTTTATGCCCTCATTTATTCCTTGTCTAAGACACTTCTCGGTTTTATATTGACCACTCTTAGGTAAAAGCGAGGGTTGAAGCAGGGTGTGGCTTCAGCTGCAAGGCTTAATGCAGAAGTTGCCAAATATAACTGTTTTTCCTGCCTCTAATTTTCAAAATCCTAATTATTTGAGGATTATTCCCCATATTCTATGGGAAAGGCAGATAAGCTCAGAGAGAGGTGCCTGGGTGGCTCAGTCCAACTTCGGCTCACGTCATGACCTCTCAACTTGAGGATTCAAGGGTTCGAGTTCCGCATTGTTTTCTGTGCTGACAGCTCAGAGCCTGGAGCCTGAGTCTGTCTCTTTCTGACCCTCCCTTACTTGTAGTCTGTAGTCTGTCTGTCTGTCTCTCTCTCTCTCTCAAAATAAATAAACATTAAAAAAAAAAAAACAAATAAGCTCAGAGAGGCAGCAGGTGGAAGGATGATGAGAAGAGAGGGGAGGGAAAAAGATGAAAACCCCTACAGAGATTAAGCTCTATATATTAGGCCCTGTTAAGCTCTATTTGACACCTATTGGGTTTCAGGAACTAAATGAGAACAGCTGTGTGCTGTCCATAGGGAAGGCAAAGGGAGAAAACACATTTGTGAGTGATCTATCTTACTGAAATTGAAGTGATAAGAGCACAGTAGCTAGTTATAAAATACAAGAACAACTACAACATCCCTCAGTTTGTGGAGTTAAACTCTGACCCTTTGCACCCAATTGTGAGGATTTTGAAGGAGCATCTTCAAGGGAGGCTTATGATAGGACTAGAGGGGTCAGTAAGTGGTTCTGTTTCTTTGCAGGAGTCAGTTAGTGCAGGCGCACTTGCCCCAGCCTGCGGACCCACAGCTCAGTGAGTGGACAATCACCGGGATGTCTGAAAGGCTTAACAACTTCCGAGGTAAGAGGTGGTGCCCTGGTGAGACCCCACTATTTCCTCCATGAGGAGATACACCTGGAGGACCTCTCCTCATTGCTCTATTAGTCTTTGCAGAGAACTGGGAAGCAGGTAAATATGCAAACCCTTGTAACTAACCATATTTTATTGTTAGATACCTGAAGCCAGTCAAAAACAATTAAATATAACACTTATATGACAATTTACAGTGAGTTTAAAAAAATGAAGCACTTGACATATAAATAGTTATTTGTTGGGGGATGGGGAGGCAAGCAGGAAAGGAGCAGAGAGAGAGGGGGAGAGAAAATCCTGAGCAGGCTCCACACTGTCAGTTTGATGTCAGCGCAGAGCCCGACATGGGGCTCCATCTGATGAACCGTAGGATCATGACCTGAGCCGAAATCAAGAGTCAAACGCTTAAACAACTGAGCCACCCAGGCACCCTGAAAGCACTTGACACATAAAACTGCATATTCATTCAGTGTATTTTAACTTATAGTTGTTAATTGTAGTTATACGTAGATGTTCAGATTCCTAGAAGCACCTTAAATTGTTATTTAAATGTTTATCTAAAAATTTAAGTTAGTGAATGTATTTGAAAAATCATTAGATTTTAGATTTAGAAAGGGATAAAAATGTTTATAAAAAACAGGTACAACCAGGAAACACATGGAACACATGATTTGCTGTGTGGATTCGCTGTCCCTAAGAAACAAGTAGACAGTGAGCCTGGCTGACAGGAGAAGCAGGCATGGGATGGGATAGGTTGGATTCTGAGTCCATGATGCCGGAGTTAGAAATTCAGCGAAAGGAACCACTTCTGAAAAAAAAAAAAAAAAAAAAAAAGGCAAATATGGATTTCCAATTTATTTTCCCATTGCTTGTCGACATGTTACATCTTTGTGTTTGGACAAAGTTATCACTATTTAAGACTAATAAGAATAACAGTATCATATTTTTGAAATGATATATAATATTTATTACTGTTACTATATTTATTTGATTTTGTGCAAGTTGATAAATGAGAAAGCTTAAGTGAGTGAAGGGCCATCTTGGTATTTACTTGGCATCAATGAGCAGGCTCCCAAATTTTCAATGAGCTAATGAGAATAAAACCAGATCCTGCCATCCTACATCTTTAAGTATTCTCAGAATTATTTTTCATCTAGTTGTATGAATAGAGATTTACTTGCTTAGGCAAGAAGCCGCTTCTCCCCAATGGGTCTCTGGATTTCCAATGACACACACCCTGTATAGTCACTTGTGATAAAGGAGTGTTCTGGGGCAGTTAGTGTGGACTCTGCCATGAAAGCTGTTACATGTTCCAGAATTTTACGAGGAATTACTAAGTGGTAAGTACCTTGAAACTGGCCATGGTGGTGTGGGAGTGTTCCCAGCAAACAAACCAGTTTTGTTTGGTTTTAGAGATTTGGTTGTTCAGCATTTGCTAGAACACTATAGCACTTGTCCCACAGAAATTTTAAACTCTGTTCTTTGACTTCACTGTTTTCATTTTACTTAAGTGTACATTACATTTGATGATAAGATGAGGAATTACCGTGTGCCTCTGTTTGAAGACCTGAGACGTTTGCAGTGCTGTCCCGACCATCAAGACCTGCCCCACAGTCCAGCGAGTCCACAGTATAAGCCTTCCTGGGCAGCTCAGACCTTCACCTCTGGCAAATATTACTGGGAGGTGGATGTGGGAAACTCTCAGAATTGGATTATAGGACTTTGCAGGGAATCCTGGACAAAACGCCATGACATGCTGCTCAACTCTGAGGGTATCTTTCTACTTCTGTGTGTCAACGTGGATGACCATTGCCGTCTCTTCTCTGCCTCCCCGCCACTGCGCCACTACATTCCAAGACCCCAGGGCTTGGTAGGGGTGTTTTTAGATTATGAATTTGGTATAGTAAGCTTTGTTAATGTTGCCAAAAGTTCCCTCATTTGTAATTTCCTTTCCTGTTCCTTCTCCTTCCCTCTCAGACCTTTCATTTGCTATGGACCCAAATGATCAGGAACAGCTCACAAACCTGACCAAGGTCTTAGCAATTTTAATAGCTGGGGAGGGTTCTATCCTGGTGACTTCTTGAGTGGGGAAAATCACTGATGCCTCATGGTCTTGAACTTCATTTTACCTTCAGGAGATACATGTGTTGTATTATTTTTTAAAGTGGTGACACTGTGAAGGATATACATTTGTCTTTTCTATTTTATTGAAATAAAAGTACTCGCTTTTATTATATTGTGTGGGATATGTTCACTTTTCATTTGCTATCTGGGCTTGCTAGAGGTGAAAGAATGCATTGATGTGGAAACTAGCTAAATGGATGAACACAGAGCACAGAGGATTCTCCTTCCAGACAGTTCTTGTCAAAACTCAATATCATGTGGAATTCTCTTCTCCCTGAATTCATCTGGCTAACTTCCCCCTCCATAAGTTCTCAGTTTACTGGACTAGTTTAGGTCACATTATAACAAAGCTCAACAACAGCTTATCCCTTCCCTTTGTAAAACTCACAACAGAATTTGGATCTTCTTTTCTAACTTGCAAATCACTAGAAGGGACGGCCAATGTCACTCCTCTTCGTAGCACATTCCAAGAATGAAACACCAGTCTGGGGACATGAGAGATAGAACAAAATATTTGGATAAATAAAGGAATGTGTCAGGGCACTTGGATGACTCAGTCGGTTGAACGTTGGACTTTGGCTCAGGTCATGATCTCATGATTTATGAGTTCAAGCCCTACATTGAGCTGGCTGCTATCAGCCCAGAGCCCGCTTCAGATCCTGTCCTTCTCTCTCTGCCCCTCCCCAACTTGTACTCCCTCAAAAATAAATAAAACATTAAAAAAAGAATGTGTCAAAATTATTAAAAGCAAAGGCTATATATATAACCAACAAAGGTTAAGATAATGTAGACACAGTAAGATAGGAAGTGCTGAGAAATATTGTTGAATAAAGAAATGAATTATGTTACTGTTCAGATTCATGGGTCAGAAATGACTTTTAACTGAAAAGAGATAAATTGTATATAATTTGACTGCCTAGTGTTGCTGTAGGTCATTCTTGGTGATGAGCACAGTATTCCAGGAATGTAGACAATTTTTACCAGAGTGATACTTATACAGACAGTAAGACCTAGATGTTTGGATACTGCAGTATTTTTAAAGAAATTACATATAGTAAAACTATACATATATACATTTTGGAGGATGCATAAACGTCAATCAACCTCAGTTCTCAACCACATAAAATATCAAATGGCCAACAAATTTCACTTCAAAAAATGCTTCAGTCTTAGATCTTAGAAGTTTGCAAAATAGCCAGACAGTAAAGTCAAACTCTCTAGGGATGTGAGGTACAAAATGATGACTATAGCTAACACTGCTGCATGGTATATGGGAAAGTAGTTAAGAGAGTAAATCCTAAGATTTCTCATCACAAGGAAAAAGGTTTTTTTTTTTCTTTTGTGTAAAGAAGGAATCGATCTCTCTCTCTCCCCCTTCCTTTCTCCTGCTGTCCCTTCCTCTTCTCTCCCTACTCAAGATTCTTTTGGAAGAGAGGTAATATTCTGGCAATTAAATTCACTTCTGTGAAGATGTAGTAGTGAAGAAACTATCCTAAATTTCAAAGAATTGCCTAGGGATTATTTAAAGCAATATGATGATGCTCTCACCTCTTGGAAGTTTCCAAGAATTGCTGCATGCTTAACAGTTTGGTGTTGACCTCTAGCACTGGTCAAAATGGAATCAATCCCCCAAAGTCTCATCCAGAGATGACAAGTAGACATGCTGAGCAGAGCACCAAAAATAAGGACTTTGTATGTGAGGACTCTGAGGCATTAAGAATAGAATGTGAAATGAGATGAGTTAACATTGGAATCATTAATTACCCATAATGGGGGTGAGTGTTAAGGAGTTCTTTTTCCTCTTCTCTTCCCTAACATTGACTGGATGAAAGGAAGATCCACTTCTCTGAACTTCACAGCAGGAGCATATGGCAAAAGCCCCCAAAGAAACACCCCCTTCTAGCCAAAGGACCAGGAAGAGAGGCCCCTCACACATCAAAGTGTGGGAAAAAAAATCCTTTTCTTCTTCCTTTTTCTCACCCAGCCCTGACGCAAGGTCAGCCCCAGTGACAAAGCTGCGATGAGTGGCAATAGGGAAAGACCTTTGCCCGAAGAGAGAGCCTTTTTTTTTTTTTCCTCTGGGGAAAGGGCCTCTGTTGTCCCAGTTCAGGGATTAAATCCCCTTTCTTGTTCTCTTTTCTGTTGCTTCTTTGACTTGAGGACATGCACAGGACCTGTCTGGATGGTAGGATTAACTCTGGGAGAGGCTCCAGCTTTGAAGACTTGCTCTTAAACTGTGTAAGAAGTAGCCAGAGACTTCTAACATGGGCTGGATGTCCCCCACCACTGGCACAGTACTCTCCTGTGTATTCCACCAGGTCTCCCCCTAGTGTGTGGCTTGTCCTCTCGGGATGATGAGAACCATCTGTAGCCCTGACTGTGCACAGGTACTTCTCCATCAGCTCTCTGGGGAGGTTCTTTCCCTGACCTGCAGTGTTGTCCTCACAAGCATTCACTGCTTTGCACCCAGCTGTGGACTCTAGCTGTGGGGTCCTCCATGACCCTCTAGGGTGCTTCCTCTGTGCAGCTCTACCTTCCACAGTATTCAGTCTTGGGACTGCAGCCACTTTGACATTCTTGACTTTCCAACCATCTCCTCAGTTCAGGGCGACCCCTGGGCTGTCTGACCTCCTCCCCACTGTGCTACATCTGCAAATCTCCAGGAAGTGAAATGGGACCATCTTTGAGGTCTCCTCATTTGTTCCCTCTCTCTGTTTACTCTCCTCTGCTACTTATGAAACTTGGAAAAATGTTGTTTTATACCACATTTATGGCTTTTTCTTGTCTGGGGTAGAAGAGCAAATCCCATCCCTGATACTCCATGTTTTCTTAAAACCCAAGTCAGAGGGGGAATTTATTAAACCACAGATTCACATTCTTTGATAGAGAACTATTGATTTTCTTTTCTTTTATTTTTAGCTTCAGTAGTGTGTATCTTTCATTGAATTTACTCATTTCCTCTTGGCTGTCAGATTTGTTAACATTGGTGTTTGCTAGATATTTGTTTTGCTGAATAATCTTTGTAAGCCAGGTTTGGATGTTGTTGGGGTGAAGGAATCCACCTGAATTTCTGGAGATAAGGCTCTCACCTTTTGTCGTACTGCAAGGAGTGGACCCCATTAACAAGTGGTATGGGATGAGTGCCCCTCCATCACATCCCCATGGCAAGAAGTACCTAGTGGAAAGAAAACCTCTTCTGATGGGTTCTAAGTACAGATCTGACTCAAAAGAGACGGGAGCCCATGAGCTTTGGGGCAAACTGCTCAGTGATGGGCCAAGAAAGAAGAGAGGGTCAGGGAATTCCAGGATCATAGTCACAGTGGTCCATCCTGGCTCTGCTTTGCCTGGTGATCTCAGGTTTAGATCTTTTCACTCTGGGGCTGAGGATCCGTGTCTTCAGTCTCCTCCCACCTACCCTTTGTGTGTCGACTGTTTTAGAAGTGGCCAACCAGGACTGCCAGGCACTAACATAAGAGCCTTCCTGATTCCTTTGAGCCCTACCCATTCCTGGTGATGCACGAACGCTGCCCTATGCATGAAGAACCTTGAATGCCTCTCCCTGATATCACTGGCTTCTCTTCACTGTACTCTAAGTACAAGAAGCCAAATGACCCTAGGCACTGTCCCTTTAAGAACAAATACAGCTGGCACAAAAACAGACACATAGACCAATGGAATAGAATAGAAACCCCAGAACTAGACCCACAAATGTATGGCCAACTAATCTTTGACAAAGCAGGAAAGAACATCCAATGGAAAAAAGACAGTCTCTTTAACAAATGGTGCTGGGAGAACTGGACAGCAACATGCAGAAGGTTGAAACTAGACCACTTTCTCACACCATTCACAAAAATAAACTCAAAATGGATAAAGGACCTGAATGTGAGACAGGAAACCATCAAAACCTTAGAGGAGAAAGCAGGAAAAGACCTCTCTGACCTCAGCCGTAGCAATCTCTTACTCGACACATCCCCAAAGGCAAGGGAATTAAAAGCAAAAATGAATTACTGGCACCTTATGAAGATAAAAAGCTTCTGCACAGCAAAGGAAACAACCAACAAAACTAAAAGGCAACCAACGGAATGGGAAAAGATATTTGCTAATGACATATCGAACAAAGGGCTAGTATCCAAAATCTATAAAGAGCTCACCAAACTCCACACCCGAAAAGCAAATAACCCAGTGAAGAAATGGGCAGAAAACATGAATAGACACTTCTCTAAAGAAGACATCCGGATGGCCAACAGGCACATGAAAAGATGTTCAGCGTCGCTCCTTATCAGGGAAATACAAATCAAAACCACACTCAGGTATCACCTCACGCCAGTCAGAGTGGCCAAAATGAACAAATCAGGAGACTATAGATGCTGGAGAGGATGTGGAGAAACGGGAACCCTCTTGCACTGTTGGTGGGAATGCAAATTGGTGCAGCTGCTCTGGAAAGCAGTGTGGAGGTTCCTCAGAAAATTAAAAATAGACCTACCCTATGACCCAGCAATAGCACTGCTAGGAATTTATCCAAGGGACACAGGAGTACTGATGCATAGGGGCACTTGTACCCCAATGTTCATAGCAGCACTCTCAACAATAGCCAAATTATGGAAAGAGCCTAAATGTCCATCAACTGATGAATGGATAAAGAAATTGTGGTTTATATACACTATGGAATACTACGTGGCAATGAGAAAAAATGAAATATGGCCTTTTGTAGCAACGTGGATGGAACTGGAGAGTGTGATGCTAAGTGAAATAAGCCATACAGAGAAGGACAGATACCATATGGTTTCACTCTTATGTGGATCCTGAGAAACTTAACAGAAACCCATGGGGGAGGGGAAGGAAAAAAAAAAAGAGGTTAAAGTGGAAGAGAGCCAAAGCATAAGAGACTGTTAAAAACTGAGAACAAAGTGAGGGTTGATGGGGGGTGGGAGGGAGGGGAGGGTGGGTGATGGGTATTGAGGAGGGCACCTTTTGGGATTAGCACTGGGTGTTGTATGGAAACCAATTTGACAATAAATTTCATATATAAATAAAATAATAAAAAAAAAAGAACAAATACAGCAAAAGCTTTCAAAACTCTCGGTGTCAGCCACCTTACCTCTCTGCACTGTCAGGCATTCCTTTCCTCACTGTATTGGGCAGAAGAACCTATCTCCATGGCCCCAAATCCAGCACAGTGCTGGTCTACTGTGGGTGGTTAGGGCTTCAGGGACGTGCAATTCCTGGTCCCAAGGGAGTCAGGGAAAAGACACTGTCCTAACAGAAACTGAGGCTAGAACAGGAGAAAAAGTTTTTAAAAAGGTTATTGAGGGGCTTCCAACTCTTGATTTTGGCTCAGGTCATGATCTTGCAGTTCCTGGGATCAAGCTCCTCATTGGGTTGTGAGCTGACAGCACAGAGCCTACTTGAGATTCTCTCTCTCCCTCTCTCTCTTTGGTCCTCCCCTACCAGAGCTTTCTCTCTCTGTCTCTCTCTCTGTCTCTCTCTCTCAGAATAAATAAATAAACTTTAAAAAAATAAGTGATTGAAAAATTGAAGGATGGGAGCTAACTCCACCACCATCCCTGCTGTAGTTTCCTAAGTGTTTGGCAAGGGAAAGCAAAGCTGGGAAGCTCATAATCTATATTGTACCATGTTTGACTGCAGCACCCTTGAAGGAACAAGTGGTCCTATGGCTCTGAACCAAAGTTGTGTCAGCACCAGAGGCATCTCCCTCTCCCCAGTGTGTAGTACTCCAGGAGCTGCAGTGAACATGCAAGTGCAGATTATCTTTTCAAATTAATATTTTAATTTTCTTCAGACAAATACACAGAAGTGTAATTGTGGTGTCATGTGGTAATTCTATTTTTAATTTTTTAAGGAACCTCCATACTATTTTCCACAGTGGCTGTACCACTTTAACATTCCCACTAGCAGTCTACAGAGTTTCTTTTTCTCCATATCCTCCCCATCACATTATTAAATCTTATCTTCTTGATGATAGCCATTCTAATATATGTGAGGTGCTATGTCATTGTGACTTTGGTTTGTATTTCCTTGATGATTAGTGATGTTGAGCATCATTTTGTATACCTGTTGGCCATGTATATGTCTTCTTTGGAAAAATGTCTATTCAGATATTTTGTCCCCTTTTTAAAAAGTTTTTTAAGTTTATTTATTTATTTTAAGAGAGTGAGGGAGGGAGGGAGAGAGCAGGGGAGGGTCAGAGAGAGAGGGAGAGAGAAAACCCAAAGCCAGCTCCTCACCATCAGCACAGAGCCCCAGGCAGGGCTCGAATTCATGGTCCGTGAGATCATGACCTGAGCTGAAACCAAGAGTCGGACGCTGAACTGACTGAGCCACCCAGGCACTCCTCTTCTGCCAATTTTTAGGTCAGATTGTTTTATTTGTTTGTTTATATATTTATTTGCTATTGAGTTGCATGTGTTCTTTATATATTTTGAACATTAGCCCATTCCCAGATATATTGTTTTTAAATACTTTCTCCCATTCAGTACATTGCCTTTTCATTTTATCAATGGTTTCCTTTGCTGTGCAGAAGCTTTCAATTTGACGTAGTCTCATTTGTTTTCTTTTGCTTTGTTGCATTTGCTTTTGGTGTCAGACCCAAAAAAATCGTTTCTGAGACTGAGGTCAAGGAGCTCACTGCCTATGTTTTCTTCTAGTTTAAAATGGTTGCAGGTCTTATATTCAAGTCCTCCATCCACTTTGAGTTTATGTTTGTGCATGATGTAAGATGGTGGTATTGTTTCATTCTTTTGTATGTGGCTGTCCGGTTTTCTCAGCACCATTCACTGACGAAGTGTTTTTTTCTTTATATTCTTGGCTCCTGTGTTGTAACTTAGTTGGCCACGCATGGGTGGGTTTATTTTCATGCTCTCTATTCTGTTCTGTTGATCTCTGTGTCTATTTTCAACTCCATACCATCCTGTTTTCATCGCAATAGCTTTGTGACATAGTCTGAAATCAGGGAGATGGATGCCTTTAGCTTTATTCTTTATTCTCAAGATTGCTTTGGCTATCCAAGGTCTTTTGTGGTTCCACACAAATTTTATTATTTGTTCTGTCTCTGTGAAAAATGCCATTGGAATTTGTATAGGTATTGCATTGAATCAGTAGATTGCTCTAGGTAGCATGGACACTTCAACAATATTCTTCCAATCTATAAGCATGGATTCTCTTTCCATTTATTTGTGTCTTCCTCAATTTCTTTCACCAATGGCTTATGGTTTTCTGTGTACAGATTTTTCACCTCCTGACTTAAATTTATTCCTAGGTATTTTATTCCTTTTGATGCACTGTAAATGAGATTATTTTCCTAATTTCTCTTTCTGATACTTCATTATTACTATATAGAAAGTACAGAATTTTCTTTTAATTTTATTTATTTATTTTGAGAGACAAAGAGAGAGCACAAGTGGGCGAGGGGAACAGAGAGAGGGAGAGACAGAGAGTCACAAGCAGGCTCTGCACTGTCAGCACAGAGTAGGACACGGGGCTCGAACCCACAAAACTGTGAGACCTGACCTGAGCCAAAACCAAGAGTTGGACAGTTAACCAACTGAGCCACAAAGCCGCCCCAGAAAGTTAACAGAATTTTGATACTGATTTCATATCCTGAAACTTTACTGAATTTATTAGTTCTAACAGTTTTTTAGTAGAGTCTTCAGAGTTTTCTATGTATAATACCATTTGCGAATAATGACACTTTTCCTTTTTCCTTTTTAATTTAGGTACACTTTATTTCTCTTTCTTGAATAATTGCTGTGGCTAGGACTTCCAATACTATGTTGAATGAAAGGGTGGAGATTGGGTTTCCTTGTCTTGTTCTTGATCTTAGAGGAAAAGATTTCAGCTTTTCACCATTTCAGGAGAAGATTCAGCTTCAGCCTTCATAGATGGCCTTTATTATGTTGAGGTACATTCCATCTATACCTGATTTGTGGTGAGTTTTTATGAAGATTGGATGTTGAATTTTATCACATGCTTTCTCTCCATCTATTGAGATGGCCATATGATTTTTATCCTTCAGTTTGTTAATGTGGTATACATCACATTGATGAATTGTGGAATGTTGGACCATCCTTGTATCTCTGGAATGAATACCACCCGATCATAGTGTATGGTCCTCTTAATGGATTGTTGAATTCAGTTTGCTAATATTTTGTTATAGATTTTTGCATCCATGTTAAACACAGATATTTGCTTGTATTTTTTTTTTTTCTTGTGGCTTCTTGTCTGGTTTTGGTATCGGGGTAATATTGGCCTCCTCATAAAATAAGTTGGGGAGAATTTCCTCCTCTACAATATTTAGGGAGGTAGAGGAATATTGTTATTAGTTTTTCTTTAAATGTTTGGTAAAAATTACCATTGAAGCCATCTATCTGGTCCTGTACTTTTATTTGTTGGGAGATTTTTGATTATTGTTTCAATCTCTTTACTAATAATCTAGAAAGGACTAATCTAGTAACCTGGCATTCAGATTTTCTATTTTTTTATGATTCTGACTTGGTAGGTTGTATGTCTCTAAGAATTTATCTATTTCAGGGTTACAGGTTATCATATTTGTTGGCATATAATTGTTCATATTATGATTAAACTCATTTCTTACTTCCTTCCTCATTATCCTCATCTGGAAATATAAATCGTTTCTCTTTATTCTACTTATAATTATTGTGAGGACTGAAAGAGTAATTAATTTAAGCTCCTGACATTCATGGAATTAATTTAAGCTCCTGCCTACACATGGAATGCTTTCTATAAATGCTGGTTGGTTTTTTATGATGTATCCTCACCAATATTTTGGTGAATTGTTAAATATTAAGAATTAATGTCAATTCATTTTAAGACACTTTCATAAAGTAATTCATGCTCAAGAACACATTCTATGCTACTGATTTTCTGCAATATAAGGAAATGAAACACAAATTATTTACACGTCATTTCAATTTAGCTGGTTTTATTTATCTCTCTGCAATAAAAGTTTGCTACTCCTCCTTATTGTTGTATTTATCTTAATCTTTTTATGCTAATACACAATCAAACAAATAAAATATAAGTGTGATTAAGTGTATGATGCTATTAAAACATATACTACATTCATATATATGCATATGTGTGTTCATATTGCTTCTGTCAAATGATCCATCATGCAAATCATCTGTCATTAAACTCCTGGGTGAGATTTACCACCCATGGGTGGGCTCAGTTATTCTCAGACTACCCTAGATATCCTCTCATTAACAAACACATTACCAGACTTTTAATCAAACCTGTAGATCTGAAATACTGATTCTATTTATTGTATCCCATAACTTCCAGTAAGTGAATTAAATATAATAATATTCAGCATTATGTATAATGATTCAGGATAAAAAATATAATAAAATATGTTTATTGTTATAATAGTTTAATATACCATTTATTTCTATCTTTTATTATTTGACTAACTTTAGAACCATTTTTAATGAAATTTGTCTCTTCATTATTATCATTAGCAAAAACTTGCATGGGTACATATAAATTTAGGCTATCCGTAACTACAGGTATTTTCATTAAAATTATTAAAATTTCTAAAATATGCAGTCTTATTATCTCTGTCAAAGTTCTGTTTCAGTAAGTATCTTTGTGTCTAATTTGCTGAGCCTATCAATTTTAAAGGCAGCCTAATTCACATTTCTATTAAATAACACTCCTGAGTATTCTCATTTGATTTTGGTTACATTTAGCACATTTTTTGACAGTGATAGAGCATATTCTTATTTGCTGCCTTTTAACATCTATGAATTTACTCATTTATTGAATGTCAATTACATGTTAAACTCAGTGCTACCTACTGGAATATATCTATACATTAGCCTGGCATATATCTTCTCATAATGGGTAAACAAGAGGAAGAGGGGCAATATTAGCTTGTGGACTTTACAGAGAGTATAAGGTCTCCTGAGACCATACAATCAGGAGACCTCATTTAGTCCAGAAGCTTTAAAAAACCGTTCCATGAAGAAGACATTTTAAAGCTGAGACTTGGTGAAGAAACACGCCTTAGCAGATGCAGAGCAAAGAGGAGAGAATTCCAGGTCTGCCAGTGAGAAGAAACCTGTGCTCTTGCTTTAACCCATGCAGCGGAGTAAACCCACTCAGGTATTCTTCGCCTCCAGCTACCTTGGAATCAAGTGAAAGGACAAGACGTAGAATAAAGATGGCATCAACCTCTAAGAGAGATTTTTATTTAAATACAATGGAAACAAATGTATACACTTGTAATCATCAACCTTTAAAAATAGTCAATGGGTTGGATAAAGGAAGACGTTGAAGACCCTCAAGCAGGCACTTCGCTGAGCTGACGCTTGCGGTCACTTTCTGACATGTCCCTCCTCACGAGGGTGCAGAGCATAGAAAGGGTCGGAGAGGAAGACAGAAGGAACGTGAGAGGAAACTGCAAATGAGGGAGCAACTGGCCACGTTCACAAAGCTCACCACACCACACTCATAATCCAGGAACACCCCCACGTGACCCAGAGGCCTTTCTACATATTGAGGCGACAGTGGGGAGGAGCTAAAGAGACGACACTGGTTGTCCTCTTTGATACAAAAGAGTAGAAAAATCCCCTCTGAGTCAAGCGCCATGTCATTCCTCATTGTCCAAGAATCATCGCAAAATCCAAGGGCCCAGTTCCGACAGTTCCCCACATCCACCTCCCAGTAATGCTGACCACAGGTAAATGTCTGGGCTCCCCATGCCAGAAAGTATTTTGATCTTGTTGCATTAGTGACAACGTCAGGATGATCGCGACTGAAGAGCCAACGTCTCAGATCTTCAAACAGCGGCATGTGACAGGTCGTTGTTTCGTTTTCAAAAAAAATGGGCACTGTAGGAGGAAGGAAACAGTCCCATTAACATGGAGTGTTACCAATTCCTGGTGGACGTGGGCTTTATATCGTGTCTGGGTTTCTAGCTTTCCCTGGAAACAAGGGCCAGGGCAGTGAGGAAGCTCTAGAAATCTACTGTATGCCAGGGCCTGTCTTCATAATGAGCAAATCATTAATGAGACAAAATAGAAGACATTTATGAATTTTCTTAAAATGCATAAAGACGAGGGATATTGCTAAGCTCTGGTTTTTTCCTCTGAAACTTTTAAAATTGGGACATCATTAGTAATTGACAGTAACAGAAAGGAGTAGCCAACTTCTCTTCTCAGAAAATAAGAATAACTCTAAATAATAATAATTCCTAAAGAGTGGTCACTTTGCCTCATATTTAGGTGTTTTTTACCAATATATATCAAGATAAAATAACCGGAAAGAAAAATTCGTATCTTTTACAAGTAGAATGCTTGTGAGAATTTTCAGCAAATGTAATTTTTGAGAAGAAAATTATGCAGTAAGTGGTTAGCTTACTTTGTGGGGTTGTGTAGAAGTATTCATTTTCTGTTCTCAACACTATTGATTTATACAAAGTATTTTTGTATTATGTGAATAAAGGATGTACTGTGTAGAGTGTGTTCATTGTGAAACATTCTAGAAAACAAAACTCTCTACTCATCTCACAGCCAGTAATCACCACATAACCCAAAACCTGGAATGTACTGAATGTTCATGCAGATTTACGTGTTTCATACAGTTAACACCAAATCTCAGCATGATGCACACATCGACTATCTTTTCCTATTGCTTACTTCCAGGTAGCTTATCATAAACTATTGTACTGGGCTTTTCTCCAGATATTATTTGTTGGTCCACATATATTATTTTTCCACAAAGGCAACTTGGGTTACAAAATGCCCAGATATGAAATCATCAATCGTACAATGGAGCAACATAACCCGTAGACACTAGCTGAGGAGAACGTACGGCTATCCCACCAAAGGGCGGTCTATTACCAAGAAAATGGTTGAGTCTCTTTATCAGCCCCGTGATGGGCCATGAACTGAGCCGTGGATCCACAGGTTGGGGCATGTGCAGCTGCACTGACTCACTCCTGCAAAAAAGAACAGTCAGTTACTCTTTCTGAGTTCATTTTCATTACAATGGTTATATTTAATCTACGTCCCCGTGAAGATGCTTCATTAACATCCTCATAGTTAGCATCGTAAATAGTTATGAATGTAACTCCACAAACGAGGAAACTTAACAAATATCCATTTATTTTATGAAGAGCAAACTAAACCCAATTCTACCTCCTAACACTTTGATCCTGGCATAATATTTCAGGATCTGGTTCTTCACAGCCAAGCAGGGGTTCTGCAAAATGGCTCGAAACTGAGAACATTACAGAAGGGCACTTTGATTTTTAATCCACACTGGTCACCACCGAGATGCTGTGTCCATATAAGCACAGCAAGGGGGTGAGGAGCTTAGCCCGGGCAGAGATTCTGCTCCCAGGTCCCAGCTTCCGTAAGTGCCACAGACAGCCTTTCCACGTGAAGCTGGAGTCAGCCACGTGCTGCGTGGGAGCCCAAACCCTACATGGTCCTCCCCCCGCCTGCCCCGTGGCTTTCTCTCCCTTCTCCCACTCTATGCTTCTCGGAAACACCTATTTCTCCCACATAAGCCTATCACAGCTTTGGGCCACATCCTCAATGTGTTACGTTTCTAAGCATTAAAATCGCAAATGGCGCTTTGTCTATGCGCAGCTTGTGCCCAGAACTGCCAACCGCACGTGCTTCCACAGAGCCCTGTCCAGCTCCACCTTACACAAAATGACAAACGCGTCTCTACCTTATGAGACCTGGAAAAATAAATATATTATAAAATGGGTTCTATTATCATAATAAATTATGCTCCTATTTCAGCACCAATAGCCTGATTACTCTTAAACAATTCTCAAACTTTTAATATAGGCGTAAACTTACCTTCTTAAAGTGTTTTCAAAATGCTGCAAAGAGAAACAGAAAAAAAAACCTCAGTATATGCCGCAAGATTCGCAGTAGAGACCTCATTACTTATTCCCAAGAGTGGGTAAGCCCCAATTCCAGCAAATTGTATCATGTACACGGAAACAGAAAGAGAAAATGAATTGCATAGATTCTGAAATTTCTCATTTTTGCCAGGTCCACATACAAATCCATAGTCTTCAAACAAGCTTCTCGGGGCTGTCCATCAGTAAGTGAATGTATATTACAGCTTGAGAAGGAGGTGTTCTCTAGGATTGTGTTTAACCTGCTTTTTCAGACTTGGGTTGTTATGTATGGCAAGAATTCCGTTTGGACTTCTGCATCACCGAGACAGGTAAAGCCCCTCCCACAGCATCACAAAGCATCACTGCCAACGCGTGACGGTAGACGAAGAGATTGTGGACTTTCTCCAGGCAGCCCCGTGACTCTCCTCAGCCCTTACCTGGAGCAGCTCCACGTCTGGTTTATGACACGTTTTCCTGAGGTCCTCATACATTCCTCTTAGGAGTTTTCCCTTTTGGTCCATGCTGTCCTCACTTGCTCTGAGTTGTTGTAAATTCTCGTTGCTTTCTTTTTCCATTCTCTCTAAATAACGTCTCTCTTCCTCGTAAAGCAAGTGGTACACCTTCTGATATTCAGCACGGATCATGTCCCTCCGCAGAGACACATAACCCTGCGGTGAGTGGATTGTTTAGATCACAGAGCAGGCTCTCCCTGTCTTATCATCTGCTATTTCTGCTCTGACATTTAGCAATTGGGTACATTCTTGAAAACAGAAATTTAGGGACATCTTTCTGCCCCCTGATCCCCTTTTCTGCCCATTTGGTTATTTTTTGGCACTAGAAGTGAAAACTTGACTCTAACTCCTTCCCCCAAATATCTACGTTTTCTTAATAATAGGTACTTGTGATTTAATAATTGTCCTGCCTAATATGCTAAGAATCCTCATTACTAAATCCATTTCATCTCTTGTATGCCCAGATACTTTAGCTACAGACTAACTCGCTTTCTGAAAATAATAGCAAACATTACTTCCTAGAATAAGATAAGATCTTTCTAAAATGTTTGCTTCCACGTCCACAAACTGCAAGCAGACCAGAACCTTGTGTGTATGAGTGCAGCTTAACTCATCCTGCTCAAGGCTCTACACCCCCTTTCTTAGCTGACTTCCACATGTCCTTAGAGACACTGGTCAACAGACAACCAACTTCCAGTATTAATTACTCTCTTCTCACTTTTTTTTCACTTTATCTTTCCCTATTTTCCTCCCAACATTTAAACGTGGTTTGTTCATGCACATAGTTTTGAAATTAAAACAAACGTACTCGGTTGACCCGATGTCTTGGCTTTTGTGCTGTCATTTTTACTCCAAAAAAGCCTATTTCTTGTTCACAGGTATATATTCACTGGACTTTTTTATGGAACTCTCAATCATTCTTCCAATCAGTGAAATCTCTCTTTTATTCCTGTTTTAATGAGATTGCTCTTTATCTCCCCAGAACCTTCTTTGCTGAATCCACGAGTTGTTACATGCATGTTACAAAGTTCTTTATATTTCATCAGTCCTTCTTGCTATAAACCCTGCATACCCTGGGCTTCAAGGAAATCCTTGTCTCCTGGTTTCTTTCTAACAATTTGCCTTCTCCAGCTACTCTTTCCCAGCTGGAGTTACTAATACAGGGATTTCCCAAGTTATCCTTCCATGTGAAAACTTTTTACTTTTCCTTCCAAAAATTCCCATGTGAAAACCCTCTGCTCCAATGCCTAAAATTTTCCAACAATTGTGAAATGCCCCTGTCCCATCCCAATCTTTCACATAGGTTCCAACCTTACGCATCCAACTGCCTACTGCACATTTCTTCTAGGATATCTCACAGGAACTTACAGTGGCACATTTCTCAAACTAACATTATCTTAACCCAGACTAGCCATACCTCCTCCATTTCTAACCTTGGTGATGTTCCCATTTCAAATCAAAACCTGTCTCATTTTAAAATTTTACCCATTTAACATTCCACACTCACATCACATTTTCTGGCATTTCTCTTCCATAAAGGCTATCCCTTGAATCCTTCTACTTCCTGTTATCTGTGGTCAACTCATTCCCGATCTTTCCCGATCTTTCCTTAGATTGTCTTCACCTTGCAATCTAAATGAGCTTTCTAGAAAAGAATTGTGATAATACCTCTTCTTTGCCTAAACCCCTTCAGAAGCTTTTAAATGTATTCAATATGCTTCAACTTCTAAACATATATTAGATGAACCTTCAACAAAATGGTACCTAATTATGTGTGCCTTTTTCTGTGTTTCACTTGGATCCTTCTCATTACACCAATCATATTGACCTTCTGTATTTTAAATGAGTTTTTTATTCATTTTACATGCAGTCCATCCACTTAACATGCTTACTTCAACTATGCTTCTCATAAATAGGTCACACTTGATTTTTAGATCTGACTTCAAATATCTCTACTATCACTCACTTTCCTTGATTGTCTGCACAATGGAGAAGTACAAGCAGGTGTGGGGAAAACCTAAGTTTAGTTTGAGATGTGTATAATTACCTCTTCCTAAAAGCTATTTCCCTGAATAATCATATACCTTGATTTCTGACCTCATTTTCCCTGAATAATCATATACCTTGATTTCTGACCTCATGCAGGTATCTGCCCAAAGTGACCTTCCACATTGTCTTTTCTGATCATCATATTGAAAATTCAATTTTGTCAAAGCTACTTTCCTTATTTATTTTACTATTGTATTTTTCTTAAAAACACTTATCATGATGATTCATACTCTAAGTTTTCTATTTTGACTTGTTAAATACCTTTCCCGACTACCTCATGAGCTCCTTGAGTGCAAAGAAATCTGTTGCTTTTGTCTATTTCTATATTGGCCTGGAACAGTTACTGAGATACATTAGGCACTGAATATTTCAAAGAAAAAAATATCCTTAAGGATACCTTTAAGTAATGAAGATAATTTTGTTATATCACCTTGTCATTCATACAGCTCCATTTTGATTCCTTCAAGGTTCTTTAATAGTGTTTGTTTATATTTCCATTAGGAAATCTTTACTTCCTCAGAAATATGGATAAACTTTGTTTCACGTCTCCTATTAGTAGGTTTTGATCCATATTTTTGAATCCACAAATGATAAATCTACCTTCCTCTCTCATTCATTAGGTCACATTTTGAAGTAACCAATGTTACATTTCCAGCCATCTCTCAACACTGCATCTCTTATTTGTTAACCAACATGAACTTTATAGGATCTCAACATCTTCAGGATTCTTCTAGTTCTAGGCTTTAACCTTCACATATTTACCTTCTTGATATCCTCATGAATTTACAATTTCAAATTGTCCAATCATTAGAATAATCAGATAATATCTTCTAGAAAAAGATTTTTTTTTTTTTTTTACTTTTAAGAAACCCTGTATTTATCTCATATACCAATTACTGTCTCTCATGATGATAGTGATTTTCCTATACCTGTTGATGTGTTATGGTGTTATCCAGGAAATAAAATCTTTTGGCTGGATGTTTTGATTTTAGGAAGAAAGCCTAACAAAATGACATACTTCCCTGTACGTGGTTAGGTGGAACTGGTTTGCTATTGATTACCCACTCATGGAAGACTATTAACATTGTGATTTTAGCTCAAATTTTTATTGTATAATCACTGTGTGTTAAAAGCAGGTACTAAAGGGAATCCCTTACTTATGTCCCCTGTTCTGAACTTCCTGTTCTCTCTTTTTTGATTTCTCCAATTTTCTTGTGTCTTTTCCCACACGGACCTCATTTCTTACAGGAGCTTTTGCTACAAAAGGACCATGAATGTGAGCATAAGAAAAGCTGTTATTGAAATTTTCATCTCCTAACAGATGGAGAGGGGCAGGGAATGCAAGATACATGATTACTGAGAGGGTAAAGTGCCAGTACCTTTCATTGCTAAGCCCAATGTCAAATATGGAGGACTTTTATAACCACAGAATAAAGCTACAGTTGGAAAGGGTGTCTCACCATGGAGGAAACTGGCCCTCAAACTTTATGTCATCAATACAATTTTAATTAATTAAAAACTGTCTCAGATTTTAACTATCCTGTTCCTAGTTATTATCTCCTAATATCCTATTATTTTAACGAAGAGACAGTGTTTCTAAGTCGACTCCATTAGTTGAGGCTTTGTACAATCATGGTTATCATGGACAATAATCATTCCTGAAACTAACATATTTGTCCACCTTGGTCTTACATTGAATTGTCACAGTTTCTGTTCAGTATGATACACAAATAAAAATTATCTTTATTTCCTAGCCTCTCAAATATCAGATCGCCCAGACTCTTAGCCATTACTTACCCGGTATTCCTCAGCAGTCCAGTCAGTGGAACAATGTCTGTGGGCCTCACGTTCCTTCAACTTACAGCACAGCAAACAGAGCAAGTCCTTCATAACCTCACAGAAGAAGTTCTTTGTTTTCATGTGTATCTCACACATCTGTTTTGCAGAACTCAGTAAGTGGTAAGGTCTTGCCCATCTGACAAGGAATACATGAGTATTCAAAACAATGTTGGTTTTAGAGTTCAATGGATGGGATGTTTCCCTGAACACAGGGTAGTAAGGAGGATGATAGGCTTCCTCCTGGAAGATAGAAAGATAAGGCATACAAAAGCTGTGCCCACAGCCTATAGTGACTGGGTCTATGAAGTACTTCACACATATGGAGCAAAGTGAATTAATTCTGGAAGATGTTGGAATCCGTATTTATTAAGAGAGAAAAGAAAGAGAAAATTAGTTTGTTATGGGCTTTGAAAGAAGTGCATATTCAAAACTTTTAAAAATCCCAAGAGGCATAAGAATTATTTTCTTTGTGTATGTATGAATATCCTAGTATATACAGCAGGACATGCTATGTAATACATATATCAGATGATGAGGAACAGAGTCCTCATGATGTAACTTATTGATTTGTCAAAAACGGCCTTCCTACCAGAGTTTCAACTCCCTTGTACAATTTCAGTTTTGTTTATTCATGTCCTGTTTTCTAAATGGACCTGAGAATGTAGTACAGATCCAATCACCAGCCACAGAGAATGGGTCAGATTTCACCTAATGCAATCATCCTTATCCCTTTGCCAGGGATTCCTTATAGGCCACTTGACTCTGTTTAGCTGATGAGATTTGAAGGAAATGCTATTAGGAGGATTTTGTAAAATGTTTATTGGCTCCTGAGAAGAAACATTAGGAGAGTCAACTGTTTCATGTTCCTCTGGATGGTGTTTGAATGTGATGCATGAGACTGCCATTTTGTGACCACAACGTGCACGTGCCTAGAGACCAAAGCATACACCCTGAGGATGACAGAGAAATGGAAGACCTGGGTGTGTGACAGTGTCATCAGGGCATGAACGTAAGTAACTCTAGGATCGACCATCAATGCATGTAAGAAAAATTAAGGAAATAGAAAAATAATTTTACACTCATCATAATTAATCACCTCTTCTGGAAAGAATCATAAATGGATATGAAAACCATTGGCTAAAGCAGTACTCATCCAAAGATTGTTTGTTAATAAGTTCCTCACTTTATTACCAACTAATATATTAAATCGTTTATTGAAATTTTTAAAAGTATGTAATTTTAGTTACCATAAATTGTGACTAAATATTCAATTATATGGTTGCTGTTATCTTTCCCATCTGGAAGAATTTGAATGAGAGGGGCTGTATATATGGAAGGTTGAAAGCTTATTGTGGGTCCAAAATAGACATGAGGGGAGTTATTACTTTACTGAACAGTTATAAAACCAGCTTTACAATACCTCTTTGAAAAATCGGTAGCAATGAGACAGTGATGCCTACAGATACATTTATGAATAACAGTTTGTGGGAGGGGATTTATGGCTTTCTGCTTGATGAACACACGATTTTCAGTGACATGGAACATAAAGCCTTCCCTCAAACCCACCCATCTTGAGGAGATAGTTTGAGGGACAGGAAGAAAGTTGAAAGTTTAAATTTGCCGTGTGTAGAATGGCCTAGAAACTGGCCAAGAATTCATTCTAATATAATCATTTCTAGATGGATAACATTAATGATAATATTAAAGTGAATATTAAATGATAACATTAATGATAATATTAAAGTGAAATGTTAAAGTAGAAGCTAATACTGTTTTCTAATTCTGGACATGACTCCTCTTACCTGGATTGCCTGTTTTAGTCTTCTTAACAATAGTAGTAACTTATTTTCTATTTTTACCAACACTTTATGAGGAAGTTGGACATAGCATGAGTAAAATAAGTTAGTTGTCTAAAAGTCACACATTGAATAAATGATTGATCCCATACTCAAATATAGATCTTACTGACAGAAAATGAAAGAAAAAAAAACCCTACATTTTGGTGTCCAAGATGAACACTAAATCAAGAAACATTTACTCATCTCTGAACTGTACTGACAGTAATCTATTATAAGATAACATGATAGTGGAATTTAGGAAACAAAACAGATGAACCTATGGAAAGGGAAAACAAGAGAGAGAGTGAAACAAACCATAAGAGACAATAGAGAACAAACTGAGGGTTGATGGAGAAAGGTGGTGGGGGATGGGATAGATGGGTGATGGGCATTAAGGAGGGGACTTGTCGTGATGAGCACTGGCTGTCGTGTATAAGTGATGAATCACTGAAACCAATACTGCACTGTATGTTATCTAAATATAATTTAAATAAAATTTTAAAAAGAAAAGAAGATATCATGATAAAATACACAATATTCTGGTATTCAGTGGATCAGAGTTTAAAGGATGATATAAAACAAGTTTTTTTAAAACAGTAAATTCTTTTAATGAGAAATGTGTAATGTGCCATGCAAACAGAGAAAAGAGAACCATCTGATAGTTCACCTTTGGTGACACAACCATGCTGCATGCATTGATAGTGCGCACAAAGAAATTTATGTCTTAATGTCTTAATGTCTAGCATATTTAAGAACATCCTCTCCTCACAGTCTACATCATTTTTATTTTCATTTATTTTTATTATTATTTTTTAATGCTTAGCCATTTTTGAGAGAGACAGACAGACAGAGGATGAACAAGGAAGGGGCAGAGAGAGTAAGACACAGAATCTGAAGCAGGTTCCAGGCTCCAAGCTGACAGCCCATAGCCCAACATGGGGCTCAAATTCATAAACCGCAAGATCACGACCTGAGCTGAAGTCAGACACTTAACAGACTGAGCCACCCAAGTGCCCCAACAGTCTACATTATTTTTAATAAAAAAAAACTTGACCTACTTTATTATTTTTTAATTTATTTATTTTGGGAGAGAGAGAGAGAGAGACAGTTGGGGGGGGGGGGCAGAAAGAGAGGGAGAGAGAATCCCAAGCAGGCTCTGTGCTATCAGTGCAGAGCCTGACATGGGGCTCCATCTCACAGACTGTGAGATCATGACCTGAGCCAAAATCAAGAGCCAGACGCTTAACCAACTGAGCCACCCAAGTGCCCTAAAGTTGACCTATTTTAAACTAAATGTTGTATACTTTGTTTGGATCTTATCTACTACCTTCATTTTGAAAATTTCAAAGCAAGTCAATTTATCTCCTCCATCAACCCTAAAACATTCAAGACATTAGTGATTTTAAAAAGAGACTAATATTGTACTCATAATTCAATTGGACTTATTATCTAGAACTCCAGTTCTCTATGAAATGATATATACCTCAAGTTAACATGACTGTCAGCAGTAAATGATGACTGTGTTTTAAGATACAGATTTTTCTTTACTTACTATGGGGTTACATCTGAATAACGCCACTGTAAATTGAAAATATCATAAGTTGAAAACACATTTAATACCCCTAACCAGCTGAACATCATAGCTTAGCCTCACGTACCTATAAGTGCTCAGAGCACTTACATTTACAATTGGGCCAAATCAGCTAATACAAAAGTCCATTTTAGAATGAAGTGTTGGGGCATCTCGGTGGCTCAGTTGGTTAAGCCTCCGACTTAGGCTCAGGTCATGATCTCACAGCTCGTGTGTTGGAGCCCCGCGTCAGGCTCTGTGCCGACAGCTCAGAGCCTGGAGCCTGCTTCAGATTCTGTGTCTCCCTCTTTCTCTCTCCCCCTCCCCCACTCACACTCTGTCTCTCTCTGTTTCTCAAAAATAAATAAACATTAAAAAAAAATTAGAATAGGGGCGCCTGGGTGGCTCAGTCGGTTAAGCGTCCGACTTCAACTCAGGTCACGACCTCGCGGTCCGTGAGTTTGAGCCCCGCGTCAGGCTCAGGGCTGATGGCTCAGAGCTGATGGCTCAGAGTCTGGAGCCTGCTTCGGATTCTGTGTCTCCCTCTCTCTCTGTCCCTCCCCCATTCATGCTCTGTCTCTCTGTCTCAAAAATAAACGTTAAAAAAAATTTTTTTTTAATTAGAATAAAGTGTCAAAAATCTGCTGTAATGTATTGAATACTGTACTGAAAGTGAGAAGCAGAATGGTTGTGTAGGTACAAATGATTTAAGTGCATCAGAGGTCAACCGTCACGGTCGCTGGCTGACTGGGAACTGCGGCTGCCTCTGCTGCTGCTCAACATCACCAGAGAACCAATGTTAGGGCACATTGCTGGCCCGTGAAAAGACCAAAACACAAAACTTGAAGTTCAGTTTCTACTGGATGTGCAGCATTTTCTCATCACTGTGAAGTCAAAAAATCATTTGGTCCCACCATCTTAAGTCGGGGACTGTCCATAAATTGATTTGGCTGCACTCAAGAGTCCTTATTTTCATGTTCAGTGGATGCAGAGAACCTTCCCATATCTAAACTTCCTCATAGGGAAAACTAACAGTCTTCTCTAGGTCACTCCAGTTCCTAAACACTTGACAATCTCCCTCTGAAAACTGAAATCCAAGTCTGAAGCTGAGAACATTAAGAGACATTTTAAACACTCAACCTAACAATGAGTGTTTCTGGGATAATTCAGCACATTGAACCGACCAGCATTTTAAATAGACCTGAGATACAAACATGTACTTAAATATGCACATACACAGAGCATAACATGAACAGCTTGGTAGGCATGGATAGATGACTTAGTATCTACAGAAAAATAATACAATTAGCATATATGTATTGCTTTACCTACCAAACTGCAAGCTATCTGGTGCCAAATTATTTTCTGTACTTCACAATTATATATGAATAATCAACGCACACAAAAATAACAGAGGAAAAATAATCATACTAACTCAGAAAATAAATACAAAGAGAAGAGGTTGCATCCTCATAATGGACTAAATTTAAAGTAATGAAACAATTTCTACTATTAAATTCTTTGGAAACAACCTAAACAAACAGACATGTGGATTATCATTCCTAATTTTAAGAGAAAATAACAGAAGTTGCTTTCATGAATATGAGTACTCACCCGTGGTTACTGGTAATGGAGATTTCCATTCTTGTTCAGTAAGTGATTCCGGTAAAGTCGGTTCAAGGATTAGGTGCTCACCTTTCAGTAGCAGTAAATTTCTGAAGCCAACTCCAACTCCAGCCAACTCCAAACACAAAGATTCTACGAAATAATGAACTCGGCCCTTTGCCTGATGTTTTATAGTCTTTGAAGACCACGCCCATTTACCCAAAGTGCTTCAGTTATTGAATCTTGGGAAAGGTGTTGGGTTACATGATTCGATTTTTGCAGCCTGGTAAACACACCCTGAAGATTATGGCTGATTGGCAACCTTCTTAAACCAACTTATTCAAACTTCCACATTCGATCTCCAGTAAGAAGCCACACCTTGAGTTAACCTATGTGATCCATATGGGTCTGTTGTTTTTAAAATAAATGGATCCCCAAAATATATTCTTCCTATCTGCTTTTCAGAAACTATATTACAATCTTAATTGCACCAACCCATTACTACACACTGTATTTGGTTATCTGTGTGAATCTGTATGCATTCCTTTTTTTTATGTCAACAAGTAGTAGTTGTTTTTTGTTTTTTTCACTACTTTCCTGATATTTTTTCAGAAAGAAACTTTATTCACATTTGGTTTATCAGTACAGTGTGATCAAGCCCCTAGCCAATAATACCACTTGCTGGTCTGGCAGAACTATCCTTCTACTGTTTTATGGATCGTGTCAACCTCCACTGAACTAAAATTCTCTGAAATTTTATATTTTTCAGTGAGTCCTCCACAAAATTCTTCCCTTTTAAAGGTTGTTTTCTTTTTGGAAACACAGTACTGTTTTTTTTGTTTTGGTCTAAAACTGCGCACACAATAGCTTTTGCTGGTTTTTCTTTAAGACTCTGCTTTTTTTCTTATTACCTCACATATTTTCTCATATACTCCTTTTAATATTCAATACATATGCATAATTGAAAGATTTATGATCTTTTGTGGATTTAATGATCACACAGTTGGTGTGTACTGCATGATTGACTCCTAGAAGGCATCATACACATTTTTTTAAATGTTTATTTATTTATTTTGGGGAGAGAAAGAGAGAGCACAAGCAGGTGAGGGGCAGAGAGAGAGGAGAGTGAGATATAGAATCCGAAGCAGGCTCCAGGCTCTGAGCTATCAGCACAGAGCCCAACTCGGGGCTCAAACTCACGAACTATGAGATCATGACTGACCTGAAGTCAGAAGTTTAACCAACTTAGCCACCCCAGGCACCCTAGGCATCATAAACATTTTTGTAAAAGAAATGCTATATTTTCTGGTAAGTTTAGGCAACTATCAAAGTTTTCTCCATCTTGACTAGACGTGCATCCTATTCAGTCTTTTAAAAACATTTTCATGTTTAGTCAATGATAGATCTTGGTACTTCACCCAGGGAAGGATCTTAGAATGAAAACACTCTACTTTCGCTACATCAAAAGATCAGTTATCGCAAATCTGCTCTTCTAATGTAGGCCATGGCTAAAAAAGTGAATTATAGTCTTGAGATTCCAAAATGTTTTTCTTTAATATTATCTTCTCTTGGAAATTACATAAACACGTTTACCCTTGACACTCCTTCATTCTCTTGTCTACCCCTGCACATACAGCAGTATAGTAAATGCTTTCTACTTAAATGTAAGTTTCTTGAGGAAAAGATCATGAATGATCAACTTTTGCAGTGGTATTACCCAAAATATCACCAGGTCTATAGTGGGGATGTGAAACCCTTTTTGTTGCCACAGTTCTATGGCCTGGGAGTGTGGAGGGGGGTTAACTCTGGGAGAAATCCTGCTTTCAAGGCTTTATTTTAAACAGTGTAAAGTAGGACCAGAGAAAAAAATTTTAAGTTTATTTATTTATTTTGAGAGTGGGAGAGAAAGAGAATGTGCATGCATGTGTGTGCAAGTGGGGGAGGGGCAGAGAGAGATGGAGAGAGAGAGAATCTCAAGCAGGCTCCGCACAGTCAGTACAGAGTCCCACGGGTGCTGGTTTGATCTCACAACCTGTGAGCTCATGACCTGAGCCAAAATCAAGATTTGGATGCTTAACCAACTGAGCCACCCAGGTGCCCCAGGACCAGAGAAGTTTTTAACCTAGGCTGAATCTACCCCCCTGCAGTGGGACAATACCCTTCTGAGTACTCTACCCTATATCCTGAGTAGTGTAAGGACTTTCTGCTGTGGATGAAGGGAACATCAACTACTCCCAGCCCTGTGAGAGCTGCAGGTATTGTTTCGTGGGTTTTGTCATCTTTTCTTGATCAAGTATTTTCCTAATATGACTTAACTGATCTGCACTCAGCTATAGATTCTAGCTGTGTGCCCCTTTACAGATGTGTGTGTGTGTGTGTGTGTGTGTGTGTGTGTGTGTAGCTCTCCTTTCAACCAGTACTCAGTCCTGGGAACTCCAATCGCCTTGAACTCCCTGAACCCACAACTCCACTCAGGATTTCCTGTCTCAACACTGAGGTCTAGAAATCGCCAGGCGGTAGGCATGGATCTACACTGGATCACCTCATTTCTTTCTTCTCTGTGCTGCCTGTTGGCTAATGTCTGAAAGCTGTTGTTCTACAGCTTTTTGTGCTGTTAATGTTGTTATTAATTGAGATAAAATCGGAAAGAAATGTAAGTGATGAATCACTGAATTCTAATCCTGAAACCAACATTGCACTACTAAAATTTAAATATAAAAAAAGGAAAGAAAAACAAAACAAAACAAAAAACATTTTTTCAGAGAAAATAAATATAAAAATAGGAGAGGCAATAAGGTTCCCACTACTCCCTTTTGCTTAAACGTAAGTCTGTGGGAAGACTTATAAACTAAAATTTCAAATTTTTTAATGGATATAGAGGGTTTATTTTTATAAAACATTTTTGAAAATGTATCAGTTTTTGGGGCGCCTGGGTGGCGCAGCCGGTTAAACGTCCGACTTCAGCCAGGTCACGATCTCGCGGTCCGTGAGTTCGAGCCCGGCGTCAGGCTCTGGGCTGATGGCTCAGAGCCTGGAGCCTGTTTCCGATTCTGTGTCCCCTCTCTCTCTGCCCCTCCCCCATTCATGCTCTGTCTCACTCTGTCCCAAAAATAAATAAACGTTGAAAAAAAAAAAAATTTAAAAAAAAAAAAAAAAAAAGAAAATGTATCAGTTTTTATCTTCAGTGAGTGTTGGTATTGTGTCTCTTTCTTTCTTTCTTTCTTTCTTTCTTTCTTTCTTTCTTTCTTTCTTTCTTTCAAGTGTTTTGGTGTTTTGAGAGTGAAAGCACAAGAGGGGGAGGGGCAAAGGGAGAGAGAGAATCTTAAGCAGGCTCCACACCCTGCATGCAGCCAGAGGCAGAGCTCAATCTCACAACCGTGAGATCATGACCATGACGTCCTGACCTGAGCCAAAGTCGTGAGTCAGATGCTTACCTATCTGAGCCGCTTGACCCACGGAGCCACCCAGGCACCCCAGGTATTGTGTCTCTTTCATCAATATTGCCCATTTCATCTAAGCTGTCGAGTTAGTTGGCACAAATGTACTTCTAATATTACCTTCTTTTCATTAAGATGTCTGTTGATCTCCACCTCTTTTGATATGTTTTAGTGTCTTCTCTTTCTCTCTCCCCTCCCCCCCTCCCCTCCCCACCAGGGTGTGTTTGTGTCTGTCTGTCTGTGTGCTTAGAGCTGCTAGGCTTGAGAAACAATGACTCCCTTTGATTTTTACTGTGTATTTATTCTCCTGAGTGAGTTAGGTAAGCAGGCTTTGGCAGTGGTGGAGTGGGGCTGGGGTCTTGCATAAGAGTTTCTGGAAACTAGGTTCTAGGCACTTACAGTGTTGTAAGCACTGGGCCCCACTACAAGGTGTCGGGGTATGTATGACAAGTATCTCCAATATACCCATTATTAGGAAGTACCTGATGGGAAGAGAATCCAGTATGGGTCATCACTAAATACCAGATTCTACTCAGAAGGGAAAGGAACAGGGAATGTACAGCTTTTTTAGGGTAAAAGGGGCAAATGTCAGTCCTTTCGAGAAGAGGAGGCCAGGAATCTCCAAGCTCTTGGCCACAAAGGTCCATCATGACCCTGTCCCCTGTCTCATCTAGTGTCCCCTCAGGTGTGAGACCCTCCCATGCAGGGAATGAGTACCCCTGGCACAAAGCCAGCTCCCACCTCCCTTGTCGGGGGCATCAGGAGCTCCAAATCAGACCTGTCAAGCATGTCAAGCAGGTACTGCCCAGAGCCTTTGGACAAGAGTTCTCAGATTCCTTTGAGTGCTGCCCATTCCTAGGGATTCCTGGGCCCTGTCTAAGGTGGGGGGGGGGGGGGGGAGCTGGAAATACTCTCCCCAGATTTCACTGATCTTTCTTGGGTGTGGAACATCCCCCACTGTACCCCAAGTGCCAGGGGTCAGTTCCCCTAAGGAGAATTCATTCTGGAAATAAATGCAACCTAAGCCTTTAAAATCCTCAAAGGGCCGGCCACCTGATGTCTGCACTGTCACTACCAGACATGTGGCAAGGTAGGGACCCTGGTTTTGGCCCAAAGCCCAGCACAGCCCTTGGGTAAAGCCAGGGCCTGGGCTCCAGGAAGGTGCCATCCAGGGTCCCACGTGTGTCTAGAAGATGCAGAAGTTAGAGCCACTGAGGCCAGAACGCGAGGGAAAAATCATTTTTCAAATAGGTAACAGCAGGGTGTGGCAGGAACTGCAAGCCACTTCTCCAGTCTCCCTGCTGTAGCTTCCGGAGTTGTTAAGAGAGCCTCCCTGCCTGTCCTGCTCAGTGCAGCGCCCTTGATGCCCTGTGGGGGGCGCGTGGCTCCGTGACCCCAGCACAGGCATGAGAGGCAGCCCTGGTCTCCAGCTTCTGGAATAGCCACCCTCTGGCCTCCAGCTCACCCTCTGCCTCCAGGCGAGGTTGGGGAAATGTTGGACCCAGAGCACCCAAACCTTGCCTAGAACCCCCCCCCCCACCATTGTAAACCCCCCAGACCGGTCCCCCCTCGTCCTTCAAATATCTCTCATCTCAGCCAGGAGAGTTGCTTCACCTCATTACCAAAACTTAATATATTAAGTTTTAAATGCTCATCTGATGGTAGTGATTGTCATTTTAATTTTATGTCTCTAACTATGAATGAGGTTGAGAAGATCTTCACGTTTATTGCTTCTCCTCCTGTGAAGTAACAGTTTCAGATGTTTTTCCTAGGGGGAAGGCACTGTCTCTATTTTTCTTCCAGATTGGAAGGCATCTTTACATATTTTGGATATTCATCCTTAACTAGTTTTATGTCTTACAGTATTTTTTTCTCATTTTTTTCACTTCCATTAGGGTGTCTTTTGAGAACAGATGTCCTTAAAAGTTTTGTAGTTAAATTGATCAGTAGTTACCTTGTTTCAATTGTGTTTTTTGTTTCTTCACTGGGAAATCCCTTTCTAACATAGAACCAAAAAGATATTTTCCTGTATTCACATCTTTTAAAATGATGCATTTGCTTTTTCATATTGAACGTACCTGGAATTAATTTTTGTGAAGTGTCACAGAATACTCACTGGGAAGTTTCTCTTTTTTAATCCATTGGCAATGCCTACCTATTCAGTCAAAAATCACACTTCCATATAACAAGTGAGTCTTAGGCTTCCTCTTTGGTTTCTGTGGGTTTCTTGTCCATCTCTGTACCAGTGTCTCACCTCTTAATTGTGTGTCGAGACCATAACATTTGTCACTGATATCTCAGAATGCCTAATGATGTTTTGACCCATAGAAGAATGCTGCTCTACTATTGCCAACATCCATATTTGTATGAAGTGTATATGCATAAGTATCTAGTATGTATTTGCATGTAATACATTGTGATCTTCTCATCACGTATTTCCAGAATTTGAAATACACCCAAAAAACAACATACCTAAAAATCTGATTGCAGTGTCTTTTTTGAGTAATCTTCAGGAAAATAAATTAAACTCACTACTTTTTCAACTACATACATACAGTATTTTTTCAATGCTATGTGGTATCTGAATTTTCCAAGATAAAGAAAAAAATTTTTTCCTCTATTTAAGTAGTCAAGAATCCAGAAATATGACTATCCAACTTTGTTTTTGAAGTCCTCAACATTCTCTTCAGGATCTTAATCTCCACTATTATACTTTTTTCATTAAAGAATATTTAATCAATATTACTGAATCAAAGTGTGTCTAGCGATACTCTAGCTCTCAGGTGTAAGAAATTTACTCGGCCTTCGTATCTGTAAACCAGCCTCATTCAGTGTTTCCCAAAGTTTGGCATTCATCTGAATTACCTGGAATGACTGATAAACCACGGATTTCATCCCCCCTCATGTAACATTTTTGATTCTGTAGGTCTTGGGTTTGAGCCCACAACTGGTATTTGAAACAAGGCTTGGGTGATTATGATGCTGAGGGAGCCGAATGAAATTTTGAGAACCGTGGACAGTCTCTTCTTCATTCCCTATTATCCTCAACATTTCATATCCTCTATTAATCTATGTCATTTTCAATGGTTGACAGAATTCCTTCTAATGGCTATTCTCAATTATTAGTCAGAAATGTGTGAAATCATATGTATTTCAGAACTACCTTTCAGATATGGACTATGGCAAACAGAGTATATAGTATGTAAACTGTAGCAATTATTGGGTAGTATAGTGTACTCAAACCCTGCTGCCAATAAGGCAATCATGTCACTCGTTTATGAATTGGCTCACTCATCAAATATCTGTTAAATGCATGTTATCTCCTAGACACTAGGTTAACTGCTGGGGTAATGAACACTTTCTATATTTCTTGCAATTTCCACTACTGGAAAAGATACAGTCAAATATATTTGGAGTTCATATAAAGAAAGGCCTATCTTGGTCCTGAGGGTCAGGGGAGATTTCCCCCTAAAACAGATTTTTATTTTTCTTCTGAAGGTGAACTGAAGTGTAGGACATACTAGATTAAGAGATGGGAGAAGAAGTTTCAGAATGACAGGGGCATTGTAGATAACGAAGTCTGTCTATGATGGGCAAACTCTGTGTTCCTACTTTACACCATTGAGCTGGAATCACACACTCATGTATTTTTGTAACTCCAGCAAACTCCCAAACCAGGTGTGCAACCACAGCATGTATTCTAGATAAGTGGGCCACAGAGATGATTTTAATTTAAAGAAGATGGAACAAAAAAAAAGATGGAATCAAAAGTCAAGGAACATATACCAACTGGCCCAGAGATTTCTTTACTGACAAACACTAGGAAACTGGACAGGAGACTGTAACAATTATCCTTTCACACATAAAAGAAGAAATGTATCCTCAGATTCCATCAGTGGGCCATTCTTCCTTATCCAAGAATCCTTATAGACTCCTGGAGCTTACTCCCAACAGTGGCCCACATCCAGCTCTCAATACTGTTTTCCAGAGGTGAAGTCATCATCCATAATATGTCTTGATGTTCTCCACACAGGACAATAGTTAGATCTTTCAGAATTTAAAGATGCATCTTGACAGTCATGCCTACACCTCAAACTTCTCACACAATCAGTTTGATATCATGATCAGTTATTTCTTTATTGAAGGAAATCTCCACTATGGAAAGAAAAGAATATTCTAGTCAAAACCAGTTTAAAAATTCCTAGCCCATTTCTGAGTTGATTTAATATCTGAATTCATATAAACTATCTGTGATTTCAAAATTTAAAAGAAAAACATTCAAGCTTTTTTGTTCTTGTGAAATATTTCTTCTCTTAGCACAAAATATTAATTTCTAAGTCATTTTGCTTCCAAGAATGCCCAGATCCAAGTGACTCCACTTTAAAACCTAAAAAGGGGCACCTGGGTAGCTCAGTCAGATACACATCTGACCCTTGGTTTTGGCTCAGGTCATGATCTCATGGTTCATGAAATCAAGACCTGCATTAGTCTCTTTTGTGCTCACAGTGTGGAGCCTACCTGGGATTTCTTTCTCCCTCTCTCTCTCTCTGCCCCTTCCCTGTTCTCTCTCTCTGAAAATAAATAAACATTTTTAAAAACCACCAAAAAAAAAAAAAAAACCAATAGATTTTTAAAAGTTAAAAAAAATAATAAAACCAAAAGAAAAAACCAAAGAACAGTTCTTAAAGGAATCAGGAAAAATACTAAGCAATTCTTCTACATATCAACAGTATTAATATGAGTCTATTACTAAAATGCCCCCCTCAAATTTAAACAAAGATATTTTTCCCCTTGCAATTTCTCTAACAAATAAATCTAAATGAGAACAGAAAGTTGTTAGTCTTACTTGATGGTGAAGTCATAGGTTATTCTGATAGAAAAATGTACATCATGTTTTAATAAACTGTGTTTGTTACTGTTGAGATAAGTGTCAATTTTTGGTCACCTGTAACCCTAACTTTAACACTCCCAAATTTTACTTACTATTTTAATTTTTATATTGTGAAGGTGCTAATAAGTGCATCCGCTCTAATGAAGTCAGTATCAGTTTTGTTTAAAATCAGTTGATAGTAGGGGCACCTGGGTGGCTCAGTCGGCTCAGCATCCGACTCTTGATTTCTGCTCAGGTCATGGTCTCATGGTTCATTTTCTGGGATCAAGCCCTGTGCGCTGACAGTGCAGAGCATGCTTAGGATTCCCGCTCTGTCTCTCTCTCTCTCTCTCTGCCCCTTCCCCACTTGCGCGTGCGTGCACACATTCTCTCTCCCTGTCTCTCAAAACAAATAAATAAATAAATATTTTTTAAAATAAAAAATAAAATCAGTTGATAGTAAAAACAATAAAATGGATAAAGAAGACTAAGATATAGGACAAAAAAATAAGCTATAGTAGATGACAGGCATGAACGTATATTTATATACACATATAAGATTTCTGTGCATGTTTTGGTCTTAATATTTGTGGACTATTTATGTCACTTCATAAAGAGGGGCTCTTTGCAATAAGGCAAGAGGAACATATTCATTTCCCAAAAAAGGGGAGTGAGGGTTTGCCATTCAGTTCAGTAATTCGTTCCAAAATCCTGTTCAAGAAAGCACTCCTGCTATGTGCAAACTAGCCTTATATTGATAAAAAGAGAATATCTCCTCTACTTTGATACTCTCAGGGCACCTGGGTGTCTCAGTTGGTTAAGCATCTGACTTCAACTTAGGTCATGATCTCATAGTTAATGAGTTTGAGCCCCGAGTGGGGCTCTCAGCTGTCAGCACAGAGCCCACTTCAGATCCTCTATACTCTCTCCTCTCTGCCCCTCCCCCGCTCTCTGTCTCAAAAATAAACATTAAAAAAGAAAAGGAATGGATGGAACTGGAGAGTGTGATGCTAAGTGAAATAAGCCATACAGAGAAAGACAGATACCATATGGTTTCACTCTTATGTGGATCCTGAGAAACTTAACAGAAACCCATGGGGGAGGGGAAGGAAAAAAAAAAAAAAAGAGGTTAGAGTGGGAGAGAGCCAAAGCATAAGAGACTGTTGAGAACTGAGAACAAACTAAGGGTTGATGGGGGGTGGGAGGGAGGAGAGGGTGGGTGATGGGTATTGAGGAGGGCACCTTTTGGGATGAGCACTGGGTGTTGTATGGAAACCAATTTGACAATAAATTTCATATATAAATAATAAAAAAAAATAAAAATAAAAATAAAAAAAGAAAAAAGAAAAGGAAAAGAAAGTTGTTTTAGTAACAAGATACTTTAGTCAGAAAGGCACAGATTACAAGAATTCCATGGTTTTAAGCATGTTGATAAAATTATTTGTTTTAATATTATTAAAGTTTTTGTAGATAAACAATTGAAAGCAATTACCATAACTAAATATATACTAGGCAACTAAAACCTAACTTCTATTGCAGCTGCTTAAACATTGACCCAATGGTGACCTAATTACCACATTAATTACCTTGCTAGTTAAATACATGCTTGCTAGTCATATGGGTTCCAGTTGCCAAATATATTTGTATACTTGCAATAAATAAATAAAATTCCTGTAAGAAAGCTTTGTTGCCTAACCAACAGGCATAGGCCTTTCCAACCCTCTTCCTCCTGTATGAAAGAGTTTTGGTGAGTATTGTTTTGTTAATTTCCTCCTAAAAGCATGCACTTCAGGACTTTGATCCAATCTATAGCTGCAGGGGTGCGTCCCGATTGGTCTGAAATATCAATCAATAATGTGACTAGCCAGTGATTGGTTTAACAAAGGCAGTTCACTAAGCTCATCTACTTTCATTTAAGTGTCAAAACCATCCAATCATGATTTCTTGTCTAAAATTACACTGCTACTAAATGTTGGAGCCAGAAGTCCCACCTTTGACCCAATAAAATCAGTAAGCCATTACTCTCCAAGACACTACAATAGGCAAAAGCAAGCAATCTGGGCTTTCTAAGCAACTGAATTAATTAAATCAACAAAAATTTTCTGATAAGTTTACAGTTCCAAGAACAGTCTGTCAGGTTGGGGATATAACGGTTAGTAAAATAACATCATTATAAGAGATAATATTTTTTTTAAATTGATGAAGAAATCTATACAACGCCACTCATCTGTATGTCTTCTGTCCCTCATCCATGATCCAGAAAAATGCCTTTATTGCAACCCATTGATTAAAATGCACAAAAATGTGCATACATAAGACAGTCATAAAACTAAATTTTCGGGGCGCCTGGGTGGCGCAGTCGGTTAAGCGTCCGACTTCAGCCAGGTCACGATCTCGCGGTCCGTGAGTTCGAGCCCTGCGTCAGGCTCGCATCAGGCTCTGGGCTGATGGCTCGGAGCCTGGAGCCTGTTTCCGATTCTGTGTCTCCCTCTCTCTCTGCCCCTCCCCCGTTCATGCTCTGTCTCTCTCTGTCCCAAAAATAAATAAACGTTGAAAAAAAAAAAAAATTTAAAAAAAAAAAAAAAAAAAAAAAAAAACTAAATTTTCTCCTTGATGTTTTTTATTTCAAACAGAAACTGTCACCGAAATCAGTTTCTGAATATGAGTGTTAACAGTATTAATCTTTGTAAAATTGGACCAGATTTCAACTTGAATCTTCTTACATGAATATATACTAAGTTTTTTAGTTTGCCTTCCTATCTTTATTACAAACACACTTGCATTGAAAACCAATTGTGAAGGAGGAGAGAATGGCAGCATATTCTAAGTCCTTAGGAATTATTACCAAGCATTCCTTGTCATGGTGAAAAGATTTAACAATCATGTAATTATAATCAGCACCAGAAAACATATCATAATTTAAAAATTTTGTTTTGCAAAAACATTCATTCATTTCTGTTCCAAGTGAACACACTGTCCCTCTAATTTCTGACATTTCTGCACAGTTACCAGTGTCACTTTAAGGCAAGCCCATTCGTTCTTGCCATCTCTAACTTTATGTCAGAAAACTGAGGTTTCTGAAATCATTTGCCAACAGTCAAATACAAGTTATTTTCCAAATTATCCAATGTGTTATCTACTTGTAAATTACCAAGTATTTCCTCTAACATACTTGCATATTGCCATTTGTAGAACAGAACGTAATATATTTATACAAAGAAAATAAGATTGTCCTAACTCATTTTTACGATCTACACAGAATAAAAAAGTACAAGACTGGAAACTAATTTGTGAGTCTTTATAATCTATATAAACAGCAAGGAATGAGTAAAACAACAGACCAAAACTTAAGCACCAAATTATTCCAAAAATATATAGCAAAATCAGATGACAAAGTAGCTTAAGTTATGAAAAAGATGAAGGAATGGAGTCATTTTTTAAATTTGAAAATGAAATGATTTCTAGAAACAAATGCAGTTTGCTGGTACATTAAACTTATGATACTGCATTTGCTTTATTTTGAGAAGAGGCAGGAACTCCTCTCATGTAAACTGTGTTCACCAAGGGAATAGAGCTATTGTCTCACCAATGTTTGCTGTAGAAGTAAAACTAAGTCATTCTTGCAATCATGATCTCCTGATAGCCAATTTAACTTTGATCAGATTGCTTTCACAAATCCTCTGTAGTTTTTGTTTAGAGATTACATCTCCCTAAACCCAGAATTCAGTATAATGATTCACATTTTGATATCAAAGGTCACCTTAGCCTCGGTAGACTAAGAACTTGAGCAGCACTGAAAGGATTTAGATGGCCTCCTGAAGATGAGAAACTATCAGATCCTAGACCACAAGAAAATGCTGAAATTAACACTGAAGAGAAGGACCTACATTCAAATACTATACTGAAAGATAGTCAGATGTGTAAGGAATGGGAAAAGAATGTGGGGACCCAGAAACCCAGACAAAAATTTGCCATGTGCACATTGTTTAAAATTAATGGCAAGGATAAACCAACAACAGGAGGGTAATTTCAGTATATGGTTTCTGGAGACTGGGAATGGAATTATTCTAATCAAGGACAGAAAGGTACATCTTCCATTGGTCCTGCCTACTGCAGAAACCTAATCAGGGAAGAGCTTCAGGGATCCCAAACTAAAGGCTTTGCAAGGGCAAAGTAAGTTTGTTTTGTTTGTAAGTCTGTGAAGTTGGCTGGACTGTGGGAACTCAGAAAGTTACCCGTTTTCTAGTAGAGAGCCCAGAGAACACAGAACTCCTGACCCAATTGGGTGGATCTTCCTATAAGTATTGATGAGACCATTTACACAATCATTAGATGAGCACACCCTTGTTAGTAGAAGAATCGGTACTTTTTTCTTTAAAAATAAGTAATTTAACTATCAGCAGGCTTAAGACTTTTCTAAGCAGGTGTAATATGCCTAGTTAACAAAAATTATGTATGTAAGTCTTTCCAGTTTACTCCTGAACTTTCAATTAATGTTATTGTTTTGACATTTACAAATTTATATACTTATTTTATTTATTTTATATTTATTTTATATATAAATGGGGATATCTAGAGGGAATGTTCTAGATTTCATGTAGTTTTATATTTGGCTTGGCCCTAAAACTTAATTGGAAAATCTTGTTGCAGTATGGTAAAAGGGACTGAGGCTTAAAGATGAGAAACAATGGGGTGCCTGGGTGGCTCAGTAGGTCATGTGTCCAACTCCTGATTTCTGCTCAGGTCACAATCCCAGGTTTATGGTATCGTGCCCAAAGTAGGGTTCCTTGATTAGCATAGAGCCTGCTTGAGTTTCTCTCTCTCTCTCTCTCTCTCTCTGTGTGCCCCTCTTTCAAGTTTCTGAGCTCTCTCTCTCTCTCAAAAACAAAGCAAAACAAAAGAAAAAATGTGAACATAAATTTCAACTCAGAAGTGGGCAAGTTTCCATTTCTGTTTCCATTTACATTGTTACATTGTTTACATCATTAAGGGTGATTAAATTATGGGGGGGGCATATCCCAAGTGGGTTGTAATTTTCTCATTCATTGCTTCTCTCTCTCCTCAGAAACATGAACCTCCCCACACTTTAGGACTTCCAGAAATAACTCACGTGCTAAGTCTTGAAAGTGAGAAAGTTTGAGCTCCTGCTGAAGTTTCTGAACTGCTAGGACCAGATAAGTGCCCCAAAAACTAGAAATGGCGTTGTCTAGAGGCCAAAGTCACTGGTCCAAAGAAGACATTGTGAAGTTACTGGACCGCATGGAGACTAACCTTCCATCCAATGACAGCCACACATTCAAAACAACCCAGTCACAGATGGACTGGGAAAAATTAGCTTTTAAGGATTATTCTGGAGAAATGTGCAAACTCAAATGGTTGGAGGTTTCTTATCACCTGAGAAAATTTCGCACTTTGACAGAATTAGTCCTGGAAGCCAAGGAACATGTTGAAAAGCCTGACAGAAGCAAAAAACGTAAGAAACATCCGGACTTGCCCAAGAAGCCCCTGACTGCTTACCTTCGCTTCTTCATGGAGAAGCGGCCTCAGTGCTCCCAAAAATATCCCAACCTGAGCAACCAGGAGCTGACCAAGGTCCTGTCTAAGAAATACAAGGAGCTCCCAGAGAAGATAAAGCTCAAATATATTCAAGATTTTCAGAAGGAGAAACAGGAGTTTGAGGAGAAACTGGCTCAATTCAAGGATGACCACCCTGATCTATTCCAGAACCCCAACAAATCGGATGTAACCAAGAGGAGCCCAAACAGGGCCCAAAAGAAGTTTCCGAGTCACGTGCCAGAAGTGAAGTCTCCCCTAGGAAGCTGTTTTTCCAAGAGGATGATATTCCGTGGAGAGCCCCGGAAGCCCCCCATGAACGGATATGAGAAGTTCCACCGGGATTTGTGGTCAAGTAGGGAGCTGCGAGATGTGCCCCCAAGGGAGCGCAGGGTGGAGATTGGCAGGCGCTGGCAGCGAGTCCCGCAGAGCCAGAAGGACCATTATAAGCAGCAGGCTGAGGAGCTGCAGAAACAGTACAAGGTGGATCTGGATGACTGGCTCAAGACCCTGTCTCCTGAACAGTATGCTGCCTACAGAGAGGCGACCTATAGTAAGCGTAAAAACATGAGCATGAGGGGACGCCCAGATCCCAAGGTCAGACGGACAGATCTGCAGTCGCCATCAGGAAGGAGTCTGCAAGAAGGGCTTGGACAGGAGTCAGGGCTACAGGCTCCGGAGACAGAATCACCAGAGACCACTGGGGGCAATGCTCATGCCTCTTGGGGATCAGGAGAAGATGAGGAAGGGGAGGAAGGGGAGGAAGGCAGCAGCTCCTCAGACTCCAGCAGTGGGAGTGAATGCGAAGATTGTGAGTTTGAGGACAGTGGCTCCAACACATCTTCCTTAGGTGACTCCTCTGATGCGGACCCCAACTGAATTTTGTTCAGCCACTAAAGGGCAGGAAAGAGAACTTCCCAGCAAAAGTCCAAGGCATCTGTGTCAATTGGAAGGGCTCTTCTCCCTGTCCCTTTTCATTTCCTTCCTTTTTGCCTTTCCTCCTCAATTCAGAGGAGGACTGGTTGGAAAGAGGGGATCTGGTGCAGTATTTTCTGGCTCCCCTCTGTACCCCAGATCCACCCCCTAGAAACTCCATGCACTGAGTGCTCTTGGAATAAACAATGAGATGACAGAGCTGTGAGGAGAACACTGGATTAGACTGTTTCCTGAAGTGAGACGTTTTCCTCTCATCTGCATGCCACAGCTGGCAGAGGACGCCTAGGAGCCTGGGTGACCCTGACATTTCCTGTGGAATCGTGCCTCAGGACTCCTGCACCTCACCTGTGATGAGGAAGGAGTAGGAGGCACATATGTGTATGTATATCGAACTCCTATATCTCCATGAGGCTTACTAATATCAAAAAATAAAAATAGGGAACTCAAGACAGAAACATTCCTTAAGATAACTGTCCTTATTAAAGGGAGCATGTCACTGGCTGTGATGGATATGGACACTGTATTTCCAGAGAATACCAAAATTCTAAAACACTTAAAATGGCCAATGCTTGCAAAATATATATTGTTTTATTTTAGCCTCAAATATAACTTCGTGATTTTGCTGCCATAATGTTGCTTTCAAAACTTAGTTGACTAAGTTTTAAAATGTATTTTCTAAAAGTAGCCATGAGTTGATCATTGTAATGGTTTCATGATCAGTTAGTTCAGTTTTCTCTTCTTTCTACTTTTGTGAATATTTAGTTTTTTCTATGAATAAAATATTGAAAGCAGAAAAGAACAAATCTATATTTTTTTAATCTTTGAAAAACTTCATGATTTCATTTGAATGAGCGCCTCTATGGACTCAAGGAATTATGGTTTGGATCACCAATCCTCTAGGTGGTTTCCGCATTCATTCCTGGCAGAAGCCTAAACTCCTTCCTCCTGCTCCAGGCACAGGTGAGTCTCAGCTTTAACATCCAGGATAGATGGATGGATGATGGATGGATAGATAGATGAATTAGATAAATAGATAGGTAGATACATACATACATACATACATACATACATACATACATAGATATATGGAGACACAGACATAGAGGTATATACTCTTCTCTTCTACTGGCCTTTCTGTGAATTCTTGTCTCAGTATTATATTGTTGTCATTATTTATCTTATGGTTATGTTTGGAAATGTATTTAAGGCTAGTGTCCTCTAATTATACTCTTTTCTCCCTGTATATTCCTGGATGTTTCCATATTGTGTTCTCATGAATATTAGTATCATAGAATTAGTCATATTGTTTTATATGAAAACCATTAAGGCTTGAGGGTTTAGGTAACCAGGTGCCTTAGTGAATTTTTGTTAAGGGATTTTCTAAGTAAATGATATTTAGAAAATAAAGGCAATAATTACAATTTTATACCTCTAATTCCTCTTTCTGAATGTGTTGGTTGGAATATCCAGAACAATGTTAAGTCAGAGAAATGTATGCCTGTCTTACTTCTGAATTTCAAGTTGATAGAACTTGCAATGACAATTATGCTGACTAATATTTATTTGAAATAACTATAATGTATTCAGAAAATGCATGTTTACTTACATTATTGTTCTTCTTAATCCATAATGTTAATCATTGTTAAAAAAAATCACTTATCTCATGTATCAGTGTAATTTTTCCATGGCTACATTCATACTGGGAATTGGGTTATTGAATTAACTAATTTTTTTAAGCTTTAATTTCTATTTTTGAGAGAGACGGAGAGAGAGAGTGGGGGAGGGGCAGAGAGAGAGGGAGACTGAGGATCTGAAGCAAGCTCTGTGCTGGCAGCAGAGAGCCCAATGCCAGGCTAGACTCACCAACAGCGAGATCATGAATTGAGCTGGTCAAACACTAACTGAGCGAGCCACCCAGGTGCCCCAAGTTAACTGATTTTAAGCCCACATCATATTGCAGACACCCACTTTTGAATACTGTGTTAAAGATGACTACAGTTGAGGCACACTTCCTTTCTTATGGATATTTACACAAGCTTCTGGGTATTTATTCACTTCACCCTCGCTTTTTCATGATCTAGATTTGAATTCACCGTTTTTCCAGTTTAGTAAGATCCAAGTGGGTGTGGGAACAGGATTCATTAATTATTACATTAAAGCTGAAGGAATTCCCTAGGCTCCTCCCTAGAAAACTGAAACAAAATGTAGTTAGGGAGAAGTACCAGGGAGGAAAATCTCCTCAGAACTGTTGCAGACACATAGACTGGGCTGGATTAGCACTTAGGCTCTTTCATTTTGCATAAATTGGACAAAAATTGAATGGGAAATATCAAGGAGTCACCTGTGTGCTGTCATGTGCCTGGAATCTGAAACACCAGAGGAAGGGCGCATATCTCCCCATATCAGTGACGCTTGGCCTGAGTCTCAAGGGAGCAAGTCAAAGCAAATCAAAGGGAGGCCAGGAGATTGTAGAATTAGTTGCTTCCTACATTTACCACCCTTATCATTGGGCATTCCTTTCCTTCAAGTACCATAAACTCCTGGTTTCCCTTCACTGCTGTCTCTGTCTTGGAAATCTACATATTCTCATGTAGCCTATATGCCTTTCCAGCATGAACTCATCATGTCCCACGTGTCTATCTGTTATTCTCACATTAAGTCCATATATTTCTGCAAAAGTCATATCACAAAGTAATGATTTCATTGACATCTCCATTACAATTTTCCTCTGGCACACCATTCTTCAAGTGTCAAAGACAGAATTCATCCCAAATGCAAAACCTGCTCCTCTCTTGAGCAATGATCCCACCCATCATCCAATTGTCCAAATCCTTCCATTCTATACTCACCAATGATCTCCTGCTTCATTTTCACCAGCACAGAGCAGGTGATCCATCTTCTCAGCACACAATTGTAAATGGGAGCTCCAGGAGGCCTGCCAAGCTCTAATGGAATTTTCCTAAATTCTCTTGGCTGGTTCAAACTTCTTCAGGCTCTACCAGTTGTCACACAGAATGAGATATGAAAGACTCAAATATGACGCTGGGAACCACAGGGCAGCTCCAACACCTCGTCAGTGATTAAAAGTGCAAGCTTTTGGGGAAAGGGGGCTGGGTGGCTCAGCTGGTTGAGCATCTGACTCTTGATCTTGGCATAGGTCATGGTCCCAGGGTCATGGGATCCAGTCCCCGAGTGGGGCTCCATGATGAGCATGGAGCCTGCTTAAGATTCTCTCTTTCTCCCTCTAGCCTTCTCCCTACTTGACAAGCTCTCTCTCTCTCTCTCTCTCTCTCTCTCTCTCTCTCTCTCAAACAAACTAATTAATTAACTGAAGAGAAAGGTTTTGGACTTGGGCGGTGACTCAAGTAAGGCAGCCACTGGGAAGTGGGGAGGGAGGGAACAAAGGGCCAAATGATTTGATCTTTACTCATTACTGGTGGGAAAAAACAGACAAAACAAAACAAAACAAAACAAAACAAAACATGGAGGCACGAGGATGTCTGGGGTCATCTTACCCTGGGGGAGGAGACAGGATGCTATACAGAAGGTGGACCCTCCCCTATTCCTCTAGGGCTAAATGGTAGGGAACTCTGGTCATTGGGACAGCCCCAGTGTCAGGGGAGAAATCCTGACATCAGAAGGTCCTCAGGGACAGGGTGGGGCTCAAACTTCTTCAGAGCAGAGACTTGTTTCCCTTGTTAATCCACAGCCCCAGGATTAAAGGGGATTCTACATCCTCTCTGCGCGCTCCCTTTTGTGTCTATGAAAAAGGCAGTGCGTGGGTGAAAATGTGTGATCTGAAACGGACTGCACAGTTTTCGAGAAAATCATCTGAACCACCTACAGAGGAAGCTGGGGTTCCGCGGGGCCCACCTGTCGCCTACCCTGGAGGGAACGGGTCCCACTGTCCCCAAGGCTAAGGCTTCCCAGTTCATACTCTAGGCGCCTAGAGAGCAGTGGAGGGCACTGCAGTGGAGGGCACCCTGTCGCCAGGGTGAAAGAAAAGCCTAGAAGGCCAGGGTCCCTAAACCAACACTGCAATTCGCGGAGATTCAAACTGGATCTGAAATCCCCCAGGCAAAGGCTGAGCATCTCTACCCTTTCCCGCCAGGGATGCAGGGCGGCGGCGACCACACCCACCACCGCGCAGGGCAAGCCCCGAAGGGTCCCGCAGCCAAGGCCCCTTTGCACGCGGACTCTGGGGTGCTCGCTCGGCCTACTGACTCGTCCCGCTGAGGCCGGGAACCTGCACGGGGCGACTAGGGGTAGTGGCGCGGTTTCCGAGGGAAAAAAAAAACAACAAAAACATAAAAGGGAAGCGGAGCCTCGGGAACAGACCCAAGGGGCGACAGGACGGGGGTGGAAATAAGGGCCCACAGGAGGGAGCCCGAGAGCGAGCGGGGCCGGAGGGACTGGAGCGAAGAGGCGTCGCCAAGCGCTTCCAGCCTCGGGGACCCTCCGGGCTCTGCGCACCAGCCTTAGGGGGAGACGGGGTCCGCGCAGCCGGCCGCCCGGCCGGGAGCCTTTCTCTGGGTGCTGAAGGCAGGGGTGACGTAGAACAGGTGCGGGTGGTGATTGCATTTGGGTCGGAACGCGACCGCGGGACGTGGCTCAAGACCCGAACCGAAGCCGGGAGATCGCGGGAGGAATGCAGCGCGGGGCGTGGTCAAAACAAAGAGAAACCCACTGGAGTCCCTCCCCATCCCCCCATCCCCCCATCCCCAGGGATCCTCTGCTCGGGATTTCTAAGACCTTGTAGAAGGCGCGGCCCAGAAGCGCGCCAGCTCCCTCCGACCTCATCCCACCCACGGAATTAGGACGAGCTCACTGGTCCTCACAGCTCCTCACATTTTGCACGAGGAAGTGCATGGGCTTCAGAAGGATTTCTCCTCCTCCTGGGCCCTTTGGGCGCTCGATTCCAGCTACTGGGTTGCGAACACGCAGGATTCCACCTTTGAGGTCCAGCGGGGGAGAATAAAACGAAAGGATGGAAGGACAGAAGCCACAGAGGTACTGTGGCCCCGCTGGCAACGTTTTTGATGTAAATTCTCTAACAAATGCAGGGGAGAGAATGACTGGTTCCTCTAAGCCACAGGGAAAATAATAAAACTGCCAAACAGGGAAAGGAAAACAGGTCTGTTCTCCAAGAGGCAGATGCAGAAGCCTGGATGGTCTCAGCTCCTGACATCACCAGGTGTTCCTGAGAGTCCATACCTGCTGGGCTGGAATTTCCATCTCCTTTAGCAAAGGGCTGAAGATCTTGCAAAGACTGGATCAGAGAGAGAAAGAAGAGACAACAAGATATTATAATACGAGAGGAGAAAAATAAAACTGAAGAGACACTACGCAAAATATGCAAACCGTCCTCACAAGTCTTCGCAGACTCTCCGGCTGATGGGAGGAGGCAGGCTGTCTCCTGCACATCTGGAAAAGCTGCACAATTGCTGTTCACTTCTATGAACACGTCCCTCTACGGCCAGCATCCTTCTTTTTTATATTATGTGTATCTGAGCCAAGAGTCAGATTCTCAACTAAGCTACTCATGCGCCCCCAGCATCCTCCTTTTTACAAAATTCATTTTACCAACTTGAAAATGGCAGAAAGTCCAGAATCTCGTAGTAGCCCTGAAACGCTAATACTCTTGCTCTCTATTCTTTCCATTTTTTTCTGCATCTCCATTCTTTGATTCCCTCTGTATCTTTATTCTTATGTTCTTATACGCTTTTACTGTAGAGGCATGCTTTTTGTTAGCTTTTTTGATGCATAATTTACATATCATTTACCAACTTTAAGCATATACACTATTTTTGGATTAGTTGTTTTTTTATTTTTATTTTTTTAAATATGAAATTTATTGTCAGATTGGTTTCCATACAACACCCAGTGCTCATCCCAAAAGGTGCCCTCTTCAATGCCCATCACCTACCCTTCCCTCCCTCCCACCCCCCAACAACCTCAGTTTGTTCTCAGTTTTTAAGATTCTCTTATGCTTTGGCTCTCTCCCTCTCTAACCTCTTTCTTTTTATTTTTTTTCTTCCCCTCCCCCATGGTCTTCTGTTAAGTTTCTCAGGATCCACATAAGAGTGAAAACATATGGTATCTTTCTCTGTATGACTTATTTCACTTAGCATAACACTCTCCAGTTCCATCCACGTTGCTACAAATGGCCAGATTTCATACTTTCTCATTGCCAAGTAGTATTCCATTGTATATATAAACCACAACTTCTTTATCCATTCATCAGTTGATGGACAGTTAGGCTCTTTCCATAATTTGGCTATTGTTGAAAGTGGTGCTATAAACATTGGGGTACAAGTGCCCCTATACATCAGCACCCCTGTATCCCTGGGTAAATTCCTAGCAGTGCTATTGCTGGGTCATAGGGTATATCTAGTTTTAACTTTTTGAGGAACCTCCACACTGTTTTCCAGAGCGGCTGCACCAGTTTGTGCTCCCACCAACAGTGCAAGAGGGTTCCCGTTTCTCCACATCCTCTCCAGCATCTATAGTCTCCTGATTTGTTCATTTTAGACACTCTGACTGGTGTGAGGTGGTATCTGAATGTGGTTTTGATTTGTATTTCCCTGATAAGGAGCTACATTGAGCATCTTTTCATGTGCCTGTTGGCTATCTGGATGTCTTCTTTAGAGAAGTGTCTATTCATGTTGTCTGCCCATTTCTCCCTGGATTATTTGTTTTTTGGGTGTGGAGTTTGGTGAGCTCTTTATAGATTTTGGATACTAGCCCTTTGTCCGATATGCCATTTGCAAATATCTTTTCCCATTCCGTTGGTTGCCTTTTAGTTTTGTTGATTGTTTCCTTTGCTGTGCAGAAGCTTTTTATCTTCAAGAGGTCCCAATAGTTCATTTTTGCTTTTAATTCCCTTGCCTTTGGGAATGTGTCAAGTAAGAAATTGCTACGGCTGAGGTCAAAGAGGTCTTTTCCTGCTTTCTCCTCTAGGGTTTTGATGGTTTCCTGTCTCACATTCAGGTCCTTTATCCATTTTGAGTTTGTTTTTGTGAATGGTGTAAGAAAGTGGTCTAATTTCATCCTTCTGCATGTTGCTGTCCAGTTCTCCCAGCACCATTTGTTAAAGAGAGTGTCTTTTTTCCATTGGATATTCTTTCCTGCTTTTTCAAAGATGAGTTGACCATACTGTTGTGGGTCCAATTCTGGAGTCTCTATTCTATTCCATTGGTCTATGTGTCTGTTTTTGTGCCAATACCATGATATCTTGATGATTACAGCTTTGTAGTACAGGCTAAAGTCAAGCATATATGATTTAATGTTTTGATAAATCAGTGGAGTCATGTTGAAAAGCAAAGGACAAACCAGTTGATATTTAGGTAACATCTAAAGGTTATTATCACTTGAGAAGGAGCATATTTATGAAATTGGCTTGAAAACTTCATGTTTAATTAGGAAAATAAATGTGTATCACAAAGGAACAAAATAATTAGAAGAGATCTGTTGAGGTAATCATGAATCTTAGAAAATGCTGTTCACTGAATGTAATTTATGGATCATTTGGGGTTCAGAGGTCCCTGAAATCCATAAGGCAGAAAATTATATATGAAGGAATATTTGGGAACATAGTGAAAGTGCACAGTTCCACATTTCTGACTCAAGAATGTATCTTCCTGCCCAGAGGTCTGTAGACATTATGAAACATGATAAAGGCATTGTCAAAGGAAAGATGCATTTCATAACACAAAGTAAAGATACTCCCACATCCGGGTCTCAGTATTGCCTACCCTTTCCCAAGTCTAACCCCTTCTCCCATAGAGGTGACCACATCCTAGTGATTAATATATCCTGACACTAATTATCATATTTTTGAAATGTGTGTAAACTCAATCCCATAACACATGCTCTTCTGTGTGTGATTTCATTTGTTTAAAATTATGTTGGTGAGATTTATCCCCCCCACCAATGCATATAGCAATCATTTTTTAAAATTTTGTTTCATAGTATTCCATTATATGAGAATACCATCATTTACTCATTCTACTACTGATGAAAATGTTCACTTCCGTTTGGGTAAGCATAAATGCCTCTGTCATGAAGAAATTGTGCATGTCAAAGATTATTTGTCTAGGACCACACAAGTTATCCAAAATATAATTGCAATATCATCGCTTCTCTAAAGTGAAAAATGTGACCATGAATATGATCATATGAAGGCAAGCCTAAGTCAGATGCTTCAGACTGTGGAGACAGCAATAGCACAGCTGATAGTAACTGGTGAAAAGCACACACTTTCCTGGGATGCCACATGATTTCAATAAAGGGCACAGCCATTTTAACTGTACACAGCTGACCTTCTGGTAATGTGATTGCTACCCAACAGTGACTCTCCTCAGCCTTCAATGTAGATGCTATTATTTTCTTCTTTAACTCACTGTTACCGTTTCTACTTCTAATAATATAAAAGTGGTTTCTTTACATGTTCAAATACACTAGCCATGTAAACACCTTTCAAATAAACTCGCACCAGTGCGTACGCCTCCACCTGTTAAGTGTAAAAACGTGAGCTCATACATCAGGTGTTCACCTTCTGCTCTGTTAATCCATAAAGAAATCCTTTTGTCTGTTACTCTTTTATTTGGCTTCTGTCCTTTTAACCTTTCTGATATATGTCTTGCATTCAGCATGGAATTGAGTTTTGCTTTGTGATTTAATTTGGCAATACCTTCTTTTAATAAGAGTTAAATCCATTTACTTTTATTGATATGAGAATTTTGTGTGGTTTTATTTTGGTTATAGCATTTTCAATAGTTGTATGCACGTATCTGTCTTTCACTAACTTATTTGTATTCATTGCTTTTGTTCTGGTGTGAAGGTTGGATAGGAAGGCGGGATTTTGTTCTGATGGCTTCCTGATATAATTTGCTAAAGTAATCTTTTTCTTTAGACATTGTCTCCAAACTAAGACAACATTAGCTTGTATTCTCTTTCTTCCCCTCCCCATGCTCTCCTTCATCCTCCACTTTGATATCATAATACTAACATTAAGGCTTTTCCCTTTGCAGTAGTAAATATGCCTACAGCCTACACCCATGTCTGCACACAAAATCCTGCGACTCCCGGGCATTATAGATGAGGTGGTCCATAAGCTCGTTCTATGCAATGCCTTTCTTCCTCCCCTTCTCCCATCTTTCTTAGTCCTGTCATTTCTATATTATCAGAGCACCTACTAATTAGATTCCTTTCTGTTCATTTGTCCTGCACATGTTTTTGTCTTTGAGGCTAAATATATTCTGTGCTCACCACCACCACCACCACACTAAAATTAGAAGGTTTAAAAAAAGTGCTGGAGAAAGCAAACAAAAATGTATCCTCTGGTAGAATCCAAGGCAGAGGGAGAAGGAAAGAGAGGGGATGAGAATGAAAATGTTCATTCTGGGCGGGGAGGGGAGAATATACTAAGCACTGTCTCTATGATAGCAGGATTTGATGGTTGACTGGGAACAGGTGGAGTTTATAGCTTTTCGTGGGAGGAGGGAAGCCCTGCCCCTTATAAAAAGCTGAACCGACTCAAGAACCTGCGATGTTTCAGAGCAATGTTTTGACCCACAGGTAGGAGTTTGAGAACGCTCTTTAGCGTTTATTTCCCCAGAAAATATTTAGATACGATTTGCTGAGCGTCTGTGTGTATTGTGATGGATTTGAGTAGACCAGATACTGACTAGATTAGTAAACAGGGCCAGAAGATTCAATCAAGTTGAACCAAGCCTTCCTATTTTACCTGCACAGCATCTGGTATTTCTGGAACTAGAAGGTAAAGAAATTATCTGTACTTGGAGTTGTTGAGACTGGCCTTCTCCTCCTATATATCTAATCTTTTCTTGGACCTCAGGGTCCTTGTCCAGCTCAAATTATAATTAGCTTCCTGAATTTTCTCCCCAGGTCAGCGCTTTGTCCTGGAGGTGGTTAATTTGCTGGATTCACAGGGTACAGACCACTTCCTCCTTCAGCTCTTTCCATCCTCACTGTCCCCTACAGGTTGACAGCAGGGGGGAGTCTGCTGCTCTGGGTTATGGTTATGCTACTGAGCTCTTTGCACCAAGCAGGAATCTCCAGCTTTGGCGGTACCCATCTGTTACCAATTGGGTTTCTAAGCTTTCCAGTACTTAGAGTCTCTGGAAACACTGTTGCCTTTCTTTCATACTATTGGAGACAATTGGTGATTTTCTCTGTGTCCTGGTGGTCTTGCTCCTCTTGCTCAACCTGGGCTTCATGGGGTTACCTCACTCATCACGTTGTTTAGTCATAGATTTTTGTCTTGTTCTCCTTCTTGATCTGCTGGCTCTTGTGGTGGACTCAGGTATTGAAAGTATGTTGTTGCTACTAATATCTTGCTTATAAGTCCTACTGATTAAAATGTTTCATGTGCACATGATTTAAAGCTATTTTAATTCAAAGTTACTTGACAGAGATACAGGAGAGCCTCCTTATATTTGTGTCTTTGAATAGATACAAATAGAATAGGAAAACATAAATTACCAAAAACTAAACCTACCCATCAGCCATTTACCATAAGTTGAAATGCTATGCAGCTGTTAAAATGAGGGGATACAAACTTACATGGGGTAACTATATGCTAAATTTTTAAAACATAATTTACTCATGTGACTGCTTTATTTTAAAAAAATGCAACTATACATGCACATATCCTCAAGCAAATGGATACAGACATTAAGAAATCACTGGATTGAGTAAATAGTTCAGTAATTTGAATTTATGTAATTTTATGTTCTGTGGATATTTTGTTTGCTAGAAGCAGGCTCTCCTGTTTTAATCTTATTTCTAACTTTGAGATAACTTTAGATTGACATGCGGTTGTAAACTATTGATACACAGAGTAGCATCTTGCATGACTATGGTACATTATCACAATGTGGAAATTGACCTTGATACAATTCATAGGCTTTATTCAAATTTCACAAGCTTTTTTTTTTTTTTTTACATTTTTTTTTAAATGTTTATTTTTTTTTGTGAGACTGAGAGTGTGTAACAGTGTGAGGTGGGGAAGGGGCAGAGATGGAGACAGAGGATCCCAAGAGGGCTTTGAGCTGACATCAGAGAGCCCAATGAGGGGCTTGAACTCCCGAACTGTGAGATCATGACCTGAGCCAAAGTCAGATGCTTAACTGACTGAGCACCCCCCGGTACCCCCAGATTTCACAAGTTTTACAGTTACTCCTTTATGTGTTCATTTTCTTTCATTATATGTGTACGTTCCTGTAACCATCAACACAATCAAGATGCAGAACATTCTACACAAAGATCCCTTGTCCTGTCCTTTATAGCCCCAGCCTGCTCTGTCATTCTTCCTTTCTTTAACCCATACCACTGACCAATTTGTTCTCCATCTCTACAATTTTGCCATTTCAAGAACCTAATGAATGGGATCATATGTTTCAAAACCTTTGGAGATCAACTTTTAAAAGCCTCATAATTTCTTTGGGATCACTTCAGATTTTTGCAACTATTGCTACTTTGTTTCTATAGCTGGTTTTATTGTTGAATAGTATTTCTTGGTATGGATGTACCATAGTTTGTCAACCATTCACCCGCTGACAGATTTAGGTTGTTTTCAGTTTAGGGCCAATATAAATACAGCAGATACACATTCATGTGTATGTTTCTGTGTGAACATAAACTCATTTCGTATCTCTAGGACAAATGCCGAGAATTTGGTTGATGGCTCCCCTGGGTAGCACATAGTTTTGTAAGAACCTACTATGCTCCTTTCCAGAGTTACTGTACCCTTTACACTCCTGTCAGCAATGTATGTGTGATTTTGTTCCCTTGCATTCTTGCTAGCATTGGTGTTGACTTGATTTTAGCCATTCTGAAAGAATGGCGATTTTCATTGTGGTTTCAACGTGCATTTCCGTAATGGCTAAAAATATATGAATATGTTTACCTTATTTACCATCTGTATATCATTTTCAGTGAAATGTCTATTTATGCCCTTTGCCTATTTTCCAACTGGAAAAGTTTCTTTAAAACTGTTTTAAGAATTCTTTATTGTGGATATAAGTCCTTTTTCAGATATGTGGTCATTTACATAAATGATTTCTTGCAATATGCAGTTTGTCTTTTCATGTACAGCTTCTTCCCAGGGAGAAGTTCTAACTTTGATGAAATTCAGTTTTACAAATTTCCTTTTTGGGGATTGTGCTTTTGTTTGTCAGGCCTAAAAATTCTTTACTGAATGCCAAGTCTCAAGAATTTTCCTCGTTTCTTTCTGAAATTTTTGTAGTTTTACTTTTATGTTTGTGATGGGAGTCAATTTTTGTAGAAGGTGTGAATTTAGGTCAAAGGTCATCCAGTTGCTCTAGCACCCTTAGTTGAAAAGGTTTTCGGGGCGCCTGGGTGGCGCAGTCGGTTAAGCGTCCGACTTCAGCCAGGTCACGATCTCGCGGTCCGTGAGTTCCAGCCCCGAGTCAGGCTCTGGGCTGATGGCTCAGAGCCTGGAACCTGTTTCCGATTCTGTGTCTCCCTCTCTCTCTGCCCCTCCCCCGTTCATGCTCTGTCTCTCTCTGTCCCAAAGATAAATAAACGTTGAAAAAAAAAAAAAAGAAAAGGTTTTCCTTTGAACTGCTTATCCACCCTTTAAAAAAAAATCATTTGTGGGGGGTGGGGGGGGTGGGATGGGGGTCTGGCGGGACTGGCTTGGTCAGTTAAGCATCTGACTTTGGCTCAGGTCAGGATCTCATGATTCATGAGTTCTGTGCTGACATCTCAGAGCCTGGAGTCTGCTTCCGATTCTGTGTCTCCCTCTCACTCTGCCCCTCCCTTGCTCATACTCTCTCTCTCAAAAATAAATAAACATTAAAAAAATTTTTTAAAAATCAGTTGGACATATTTGTGTGAATCCATTACTTTTTAACAAAGTAAAAACAATATTCATCAGCTATGAAAGTTTAACCTTTTTTTTTTTTAGAAAACCTACTTCTGAAAACAGAATAAAACACTTCACTGGTCAAATCAGTCAATATGCATAGTACCCTTAAAAACATTAAGATGAAAATTAATCAAGCAACTGAAATGATAGCAGACTGTAAGTAATTAAGGCAATTTGAATTAATAGGTTTTTTCCATACATTCGAATGAGTTCAGAAAGGCCTGTGTTAGCCTTAAATAAGAAAAGCTTAGCTCTTGCGATTCAGACTGGAAATGATGTGTTACTGCCCCCTTGTGGAAGCTTTCTTCCATTAAGGCTATTCTAAAAAGGAATGAAAGTGTGTAATCCTCGCAAGAGCCATTTTCTGCTTTCCCAATTTCTCAAATATGCAACTTTAGAGAGGCCTTTTCTCCCCTCTCTTAAAAATAGTTGTAGATATTTGCCTCAAGGAACTTCATTTGTGGTAAATCTGTTAAATGCGTGCCAGATAATCTGATTAAAATCTACACTAAAACCAAGCAGGGTGGTTTTTTTTTTTTTCTTTTTCTGTGAAAAATGAAAGTTGATTCTGAAAGTTAAAAAAAAAAAATCAGGGTGTCTTGAAAAACACACTTTGAAGGACTTGTACTCGAGATCACTTTAAGAATGAGTCCCACTGGAGTTTGTATGTTGGGACCAGTGCTTCTCCAAATTGAAGTACACTTAGGTCACCTGGTGTGCTCTAAAACTGCTGTCAGCTTTCTGTGACTATCTCAAGTGACCTCAAGGAGATAACAAAAACAAGAAGAACTGGAAAGCCAGTTAAGTAGAGGCATGCAGGCAGCAATTTTGAAAAATCAGATATGATAGAAACAATGTATTAAGATGACCTAAGGGTCTTTCATGGGTCTATGGAAGTCAGTTAAACCTTAATATTGACAACCAGGCAAATCATACCTTTAGATGCACAAGTATTTGGAGAACTGCTTATAAACCCATATATCCCTTGCCCGTTTTGTATATAATCCCTTGTAAACTAACAAACTTCAGAGCAATCTGAAATACTGTCTTCCAGGCTATACTCCTCAGTAATACAACAAATAAGGCATTTACTAACCTATTTTGAGATTGGCTTTTTTTTTTTCAGTCGACATTATTATCACATCAAAATGAGTAAATTTGACAATGAGTAAATCAACAATGAATCTGAGAAGGCTCACAGGTGATACTTAGGCTGCTGATCTTGACCAAACTTCCTGTAACAGGTTATGGACTAGCAGTTTGCAGTCCTATCTGCATATTCACTTTGGGAGCTCTTAATTTTATCAGTACCCAGATCAGATCAATTAAATTACAGTCTCTGGGATTAGGATTTAATCATTAGCATGTTTAGGGACACCTGGGTGCCTCAGTGGGTTAAGTGACTTCAGCTCAGGTCATGATCTCATGATTAGTGAGTTCAAGCCCCACGTCGGGCTCTGTGCTTGCTGACAGCTCAGAGCCTGGAGCCCGCTTGGATTCTATGTTTCTCTCTCTCTCTCTCTCTCTCTCTCTCTCTCTCTCTCTCTCTCTCTCTCTCTCTCTCTCTCTCTGCCCCTACCCTGCACTCATTCTCTCTCTCTCTCAAAAATAAAACCTTAAATTAATCATTAACATGTTCAAAGTTTCCTGGTGATTAACAATTTCATTTAATGTTTATTTTTGAGAGCGAGAAAGACAGCACGAGTAGGGGAAGGGCAGAGGGAGGGAGACACAGAATCCAAGCAGGCCCCAGGCTCTGAGCTGTCAGCACAGAGCCCAACGTGAGGCTCAAATTCAACAAACCTTGAGATCATGACCTGACTCAACCTCGGACATTTAACTCACTGAGCCACCCAGTCTCCCCTTAATAATTTTTTAAAGTTTACTTTTATTTGAGAGAGAGCAAGCAGGGGAGGGGCAGAGAGAGGAGACAGAATAACAAGCAGGCTTCAACTTAGAAACCATGAGACGACCTGAGCTGTGATTAAGAGTCAGACACTAGGGGCGCCTGGGTGGCGCAGTCGGTTAAGCGTCCGACTTCAGCCAGGTCACGATCTCCCGGTCCGTGAGTTTGAGCCCCGCGTCGGGCTCTGGGCTGATGGCTCAGAGCCTGGAGCCTGTTTCTGATTCTGTGTCTCCCTCTCTCTCTGCCCCTCCCCCGTTCATGCTCTGTCTCTCTCTGTCCCAAAAATAAATAAACGTTGAAAAAAAAAAAAAAAAAGAGTCAGACACTTAACCAACTGACCTAATCAGGCACCCCAAACCTCCCTGGTGATTCTAATGTGAAGTCATTATGGTGCAAACCTAAGAGATCCAATATTTAGGGAGAAGCAGACCTCTGGAAATTAAAATTATAAGCAGTAGCATTGTCTTTATCCTCCATCTGGAAATCTGTAATTAGTGTCAAAGTTGAGACAGAGAGTGGGGCGCCTGGGTGACTCAGTCAGTTGAGTGTCTGACCTCAGCTCGGGTCATGATCTCATGGCTCGTGAGTTCAAGCACCACGCTGGGCTCTGTGCTGACAGCTCGGAGCCTGGAGCCTGCTTTGGATTCTGTGTCTCCCTCTCTCTCTGCCCCTAACCCACTCACATCCTGTCTCTGTCTCTCTCAAAAATAAACATTAAAAAAAAAAAAAAAAAGTTGGGACAGAGAAACCATACAAAAGTGATCCTGAAAATACCTAACACGAAAGGTTATTGATAGACATTTATATACAACCTGATGCATATGGCATGAGGTCAGTTTCCTTAAACCATTAAGAAATGAAACAAATAAAATATATTGTGTGTTCATGGTTTGGAAATATTGTTAAAATGTCAATACTACCAAAAGCCATCTATAGATTCAATGTGATCCCTATGAAGATTTCAATGGCATTTTTTTCAAAAGTAGAAAAAAAATCTAAAACTTACATGAAACCACAAAAAATCCTGAATAGCCAAAGCAATCCTGAAAAAGGACTAAACAGTAGGGATTATACTTCCTGACTTCAAGCTATATTACATAGTTACAGTCCTCAAAATAGTATATGGTACTGCCATAAAAGACAAATCAACAGTATAGAATTGAGAGTTTAGAAATAAACCCAAGCATAAACGGTCAGCTAATATGACAAGAGAGCCAAGAAAACTCAGTAGACAAAAGAAAATCTCTTAAATGGTGCTGGGGAAATTGGATATCCAGATGTAGGAGAATGGACCCATATCTTACACTACTAAGAAAAGCTAGCTGGAAATGGATTAAAGACTCAAGTATAAGACCTGAAATGATGAAATTTCTGGAGGAAAACATAGGAAAAGAGATCCTTCACCTGGATATTGGCAATGATTTTTTTGGAAAACACATAAAGCACGAACAACAACATAAAAAACACGTGGGACTACCTCAAACTGAAAAGCTTCTGCACAGCAAAACCATTAACAAAGTGAAAAGACAGCCTACAGAATGAAAAAAAAATATTTGCAAACCATTTATCTGCTAAGGGGTCAATATCTAAAATATATGAATAATTCCTACAACTAAAGAGTAAAAAAATAATCCAATTAAAAATGGGATTTTTTTATATCTGAAACCTAAATAGACATTTTCCCAAAGGTATACAAAAGGTAAACAAGTACATGAAAAGATGATCAACATCACTAGTCATAGGGGAAATGCAAATCAAAACCACAATGAGATATTATCTCATACCTGTTAGAATAGCCATCATCAAAAAGACAAGATAACAAATGTAGAGGCACATGTAGGGGAGAAGGAAACTTTCACTGTTGATGAATTTGTAAACTGGTGCAGCCACTGTGGAAAACAAAATGGAGGATCCTCAATAATTTAAAAATAGAACTACCAAATGACCTAACAATTCCACTTCTGGGAATATATCCAAAAGAAAAACCACTCAAAAAGATATCTGCATCCCCATGTTCATAGCAGCATTATTTATAATAGCTAAGGCATGGAAACAATCTAAGTGTCCATTGACAGATGAATGGACAAAGAAGTTGTGGTATACTTAGGCAATGGAATTTTTTTTTTAATGATTATTTTTGAGAGACAGAATATGAGCAGGGGAAGAGCACAGAGAGAGAGAGGGAGACACAGAATCTGAAGCAGGCTCCAGGCTCCGAGCTGTCAGCATAGAGACCAATGTGGGGCTCAGACCCACAAATGGTGAGATCGTGACCTGAGCCAAAGTTGGACGCTTAACCAACTGAGCCACCCAGGCGCCCCAGGCAATGGAATGTTATTCCACCAAAGAAAATGAGGAAGTCCTGCCACTTACAACATGCGTGGACCTTGAGAATATTATGTTGAATGAAATTAATGAGAAAGGCAAATACTGTGTGATCTCATTTATAAGTGGAATCTAAAAACCCAACTCCTAGACAAAAGGATCAGATTTGTGATTACCAGAGGCAGGGAGTGAAAGGAGGAGGAATTGAAGTAAGGTGGTCAAAAGGTATAAATTTCAGTCATAAGATAAATAAGCACTTTAGGAGTGCAATGTACAACGTGATGACTATAGCCAACACTGGTGTACAATATATAAAGAAGAGAGAATGAGAGTTCTCATTCCAAAGAAAAACATTTTTTTCTTTTTTTGCTTCCCCGTTTTATTGTATCTATGTGAGATAATGGATGCTACATAAACTTAGCACTGTAATTTCATGAAACATGTTAGTCAAATCATTATGCCATCTACATTAAACTTATCATAGAGTGATATAGGTCTGTTATATCTCAATAAAACTTATAATAGAGTGATCTATGTCAATTATATCTCAATAAAAGTTGTAGCAAAGGAGGGGCGCCTGGGTGGCGCAGTCGGTTAAGCGTCTGACTTCAGCCAGGTCACGATCTCGCAGTCCGTGAGTTTGAGCCCCGTGTCAGGCTCTGGGCTGATGGCTCAGAGCCTGGAGCCTGTTTCCGATTCTGTGTCTCCCTCTCTCTCTGCCCCTCCCCTGTTCATGCTCTGTCTCTCTCTGTCCCAAAAATAAATAAACGTTGAACAAAAAATTAAAAAAAAGTAGCAAAGGATAAAAAGTTATATAAATCTGTTTCGATATTTTTCAAAACATTGTTTTGTGCTAACCAATTTTTTAATATTTGTTGTTTTTTTTTAATTTTTTTTTCAACGTTTATATATTTTTGGGACAGAGAGAGACAGAGCATGAACAGGGGAGGGGCAGAGAGAGAGGGAGACACAGAATCGGAAACAGGCTCCAGGCTCTGAGCCATCAGCCCAGAGCCTGACGCGGGGCTCGAACTCACGGACCGCGAGATAGTAACCTGGCTGAAGTCGGACGCTTAACTGACTGCGCCACCCAGGCGCCCCTAATATTTGTTTTTTGAGAGAGAGCAAGCATGCATGCGCAAGCAGGGGAGGGGCAGAGAGAAAGGAGACACAGAATTTGAAGCAGGCTCCAGGCTGTGAGCTCTCAGCACAGAGCTGGACACGGGGCTTGAACTCACGAACTGTGAGATCATGACCTGAGCCAAAGTTGGATAATGAGCCACTCAGGCGCTCCTGTGCTAACCAATTCTCAAACACGATATACATGATGTATTCTTCTGATTGTTAAATAAAAATGTATTTCTGTAAAAATAAAAAGACTACCTTTTGAGTAAAGCAAGTTCTTATCCAGTCTTGCTGGGGCCCCGGTAAACCCCATGCTCAGAGACCATGTATTTGATGACATGGTTTTTGTGTATAGGACAGATAAGAATTTTCTGGATATCTTGTACCGAATAGGAATCAAGATTTTTGAGTAGAGAAGCAGGAAAAAAAATCACTGTTGGTCCAAGAGGAATAAAAATGTACTCTGAACTTTCTTACTTGGATTCTGTAAACTTAAGCCTGTAATTTATTATGTCTTATGTAAATATAGTAAGTGTTAACATAGTAATTAGTCATAATATTGCCAATATATGAAAGGGAGAAAATGCTATTTTACCTATAATACTTTTGGGGAAATGGAGATTCATGTATAAGTCTCAACTTTCAACTAATCTTTCAGGTTACTTTCAAATCCATTCTATTAAAAATATGTGTATGCTAATTGAGATATAATTTCTAATATCTATAGAGGAAGAAAGGATGTTGGTTGAGTGTAGTTTCTGGTTAAGTGACTGTGTCTGAAGTTTAGGAAAACAATGACTTCTTTATCTTTTTTTAATCAAATTATTGAAATATAATCAACATATGATAAACTGCGCATCTTTAAACGGTGCAATTTGGTAAGTTCTGACCTATGTATACACGTCTAAAACTGCCACCCCGATCATGATAATGAACAACTATACCCAAGAGTTTCCACCTGCCACTTTTAAATCTTCCCAACTGTCCAGATTGCTCTTTTCTAGGCAACCACTGATCTGCTTTTTGTCGCTAGAGATGAGCTTGCGTTTTCTTTCTAGAATCGTGTATGAATGCATTGCATAGTAGACATTTCTTTTTGCCTAGTTCTTTTCACTCAGCATTTATTTTGAGATTCATCTTTGTTGTTACGTGCATAATTTTTATTGCAGAATACTACTTGAGTAGATGTAACATAGTATAAACATTTATTTGTTAATGAAAATATTGTTTTCAGTTTGAATGATCTGTAAGGATAAAATGGGTGAACTTCAGGTCTCTGCTTGCTGACAGCATCCAATTAGAGCAAACCTCTTTTTCCTTAGATTCTAATTCGAATCCATTAGCCAAAGCTCAAATCCTATAATAGGTACTTTTTAATGTTCTGTTCCTGAGATTCCCTCATGGCTCCCCTTGGAATATGTTTTCCCTCATTGAAAGGAGTTATAAACCCAACTTGTTCAACTACAAGTGTGTTCCTGATGGTCTTTGGCTAAAGTTCCTTTCTAGGGTCTTTTCTATGTCCTCTAAGTCGCCTAACTTATTGGCAGAAAGTTCATATTATTTTGTTACTATTTAACATCTGTACAATCTATGCTGCTGTCACTGAGTTTACCAAGTTTATTGATCTTCTCCAAGATCAATAGGTTTGTTGATTTTCTTGTTTTTCTTTTCTATATCATTGACATCTGCTAATATTCTGTGCTTCTGTTTACTTTGGGTTTAATTTTCTTTTTTTTTTTTTATTCTTAAACTGAAATCTGAAGTCCTGGGTTTGAGACCTTTTCTTTTTTTCTAATTGCAGAGGATTTTAGTGCGAGACATTTCTCCCTCAAGTACTGTTTTACAGGCATCCCACAGATTTTGGTTATGTTGTGTTTTCATTTTAATTGAGCTTCAAACACTTTTCAATTTCACTTTATATTTCTTTTTTTGAATTATAAGCTGTTTAGGAATGTTACTTAGTTTCCAAATAATTGGAGATTTTCCAAATTTTTGATATTTATTTCTAATTCAATTCCAGTACGCTCAGAAAATCTACTTTGTGCAGATTTTCATCATTTCAAAGTTGGTTAGAATAGTTTTATGGCCTAGAACATGAACTACCTTGTTAGAGGTACACAACTGAAAAGAATGCATAAGCTGCTGTGGTGTGTTTCCCAAATGTTAATTAGCTCAAGTTGGTTGATAGTGTTGCTTCATCTTCTATACATATATTTTTAAATATACTTAATATGAAATGGTTCTCAAACTTTAGCATGACCAGAATATACCCAGAGGATTTGTTAAACACAGATTGCTTAGTTTCTAATTCAGTAGTTCCAGGTTTGGCCTGAGGATTTGCACTTCTAACAAGTTGCCAAAGTGTTAGTCTGGTGACCTCACTTTGAGAACTCTTTCTCAGTACTCTACCACATTTTCTTCTGTCTGCTTAGAGAAGGAATGAGCAGAATCTTGTTAAGTGTGAAAATTATAAAACTAATTTTCAGTTTTGTGGTTTTTTTTTTTTGTGGGTTTATTGTTTTGGTGGGAGGAGATGTAGCTAAAGGAAGAATAACCTATATGAATGTTGGGTAGGCAAAGAATGGACTACATGATTATTTGTTGACATGTTTTTGGTTATCTAGTATTTGAAACCCTTATCTATGTTCATGGAACGTTCCACTCTGTGATTATTCATGGTTTCAGAATTATTGTTAACTAGAGAAGCAATAAAGTCTAGATATTTATTTTCCCTGATGGTGAAAGCTAGGGCACAGACACATGATCTAAGTGTTTTCGTGGTGGTGGTAAGGATGGTCTCCTCAACAAAGTGTTACACAGCAGTAGGGTTAGTGTGATCTGATGTTCTGCTGCTACAGCCACACTATCTCTGCCTTATTGCTACTATGACATAATTTTTGCCAACACTGGATGCCTTGATTTCTGCCCACTTTATTTATTTATTTTTAATTATTTAAATTCAAGTTAGTTAACATACAGTGTAGTATTGGTTTCAGGAGTAGGACCCAGTGAATCATCATTTACATACAACACCCAGTGCTCATCCCAGCAAGTGCCCTCCTTCATGTTCAGCACCCATTTAGGCCATCCCCCTGCCTACCTCCAGCAACCCTCAGTTTGTTCTCTGTATTTAAGTCTCCTTTGGTTTACCGCCCTCTCTCATTTTATCTTTTCTTCCTTCCCTTCCCCTATGTTCATCTGTTGTTTCTTAAATTCTACATATGAGTGAAGTCATATGATATTTGTCTTTCTCTGACTTATTTTGCTTAGCATAATACACTCTAATTCCATCCACATTGTTGCAAGTGGCAAGATTTCATTCTTTTTGATTGCTGAGTAGTATTCCATTGCATCTATATACTGCATCTTCTTTGCTCATTCATCAGTAGGTGGACATTTGGGCTCTTTCCATGATTTGGTTATTGTTGATAGCACTGCTATAAACATTGTGGTATATATGCCCCTTCGAATCAGTATTTTTGTGTCCTTTGGTTAAATACCTAGTAGTGCAAGTGCTGGGTCATAGGGAAGTTCTATTTTTAATTTTTTGAGGAACCTCCATACTGTTTTCCAGAGTGGCTGCAACGGTTTGCATCCCCACCAAGAGTGCAAAAGAGATCCTCTTCACATCCTCGCCAACATCTGTTGTTTCCTGAGTTTTTATTGTTAGCCATTCTGACAGGTGTGAGGTAGTATGTCATTGTGGTTTTGGTTTGTATTTCCCTGATGATAAGTCATGTTGAGCATCTTTTCATGGGTGTGTTAGCCATCTGGATATCTTCTTTGGAAAAGTGTCTATTCATGTCTTCTGCCCATTTCCTCACTGGATTATTTGTTTGGGGGAGGAGTTGAGTTTGATAAATTCTTTATAGATTTTGGATACTAACCCTTTTTTAAAGATTTTATTTATTAATTTTGAGAGAGGCTGAGGCATACATGAGAGGGAGGGAGGGAGAGAGAGAGAGAGAGAGAGAGAGAGAAGATCCCAAGCAGGCTCCACACTGCCAGCACAGAGCCCAATGTGGGGCTTGAACTCATGAACCATGAAATCATGACCTGAGCTGAAATCAAGAGTTGGGAAGTTAACCTCCTGAGCCACTCGGGTGGCCCTGGATACTAACCCTTTATCCAAAATGTTATTTGCAAATATCTCCTTCCATTCCATCAGTTGCCTTTTAGTTTTGTTGATTTGTTCATTTGCCACACAGAAGCTTTTTATCTTGGTGAGGTCCCAATAGTTCATTCTTGCTTTTATTTCCCTTGCCTCCAAAGACATGTCTGGTAAGCGGTTTCTGTGACTGAGATCAAGGAGATTGCTCCCTGTTTTTTCCTGTAGGATTTTGATGGTTTCCTGTCTCACATTAAGGTCTTTCATCCATTTTGAACTTATTTTTGTGTGTGGTATAAGAAAGTGGTCTAGTTTCATTCTTCTGCATGTCACTGTCCAGTTTTCCCAGCACCATTTGCTGAAGAGACCATCTTTTTTCCACTGGACACTCTTTGCTAATTTGTTGAAGATTAGTTGGCCATACATTTGTGGGTCTGATCACTTTAAATAATTTTTTATTTTCTAATATCGCCAGAGATTGTGAGCTACTATTGCTTTTCTGCTAAAGTTAGTCAGTCAGTGCATATAGCTTGCAAAACAAAACCTGATCAATACCAAAGACATGGGCTGGTAATGATGTAGGTTACAGATAATCTGGTTCAGTTTTATTGCTTGTTTTCTGATTGGTCTTTTAAGTTCCTTGTCTTGCATAACTGTTCTGGCTATGATTTCCAACTCTGTTCAATAAAAATGACAAGAGTGGCATCCTTGTCTTATTCCTGAGCTTACAAGAAAAGTTTTCAGCTTTTCACCATTGAGTGTGACGTTGGCTGTAGGCTTGTCATATATGGCCTTTATTATGTTGACGTACATTCCCTCTACAGTTGCTTTGTTGAGAGTTTTTATCAAAAATAGAAATTGAGGGGCGCCTGGGTGGCGCAGTCGGTTAAGCGTCCGACTTCAGCCAGGTCACGATCTCACGGTCTGTGAGTTCGAGCCCCGCGTCGGGCTCTGGGCTGATGGCTCAGAGCCTGGAGCCTGTTTCCGATTCTGTGTCTCCCTCTCTCTCTGCCCCTCCCCCATTCATGCTCTGTCTCTCTCTGTCCCAAAAATAAATAAACGTTGAAAAAAAAAATTTTTAAATAGAAATTGAAATTATTTTTAAGTAGGCTTCATTCCCAGTGCAGAGCACAACCCCAAGATCAAGACCTGAGCTGAGATCAAGAGTTGAACACTCACTTGACTGAGCCACCCAGGGGCCCTGTGTTTTGTCAAATGATTTTTCTGCATTTATTAAGACTGACCATATGATTTTTATCCTTCATTTAGTTAATGTGGAGTATCATCTTGACTGATTTGCAGATATTGGACCATTCTTACATCCCTGGAATATGTCCCACCGCATCATGATGAATGACCCTTTTAGTGTATTGTTGAATTTGGTTTGCTAATATTTTGTTGAGGATTCTTACATATATATTCATCAGGAATATTGGCCTGTAGTTTATCTGGGTTTTGTTTTTGTTTTGTTTTTTTGTAATGCCTTTGTCTGGTTTTCATATTAGGGTAATAGTGGGCTCAGAATGAATTTGAAAGTATTCCATCTCTTTTATTTTTTGAATAGAGTGGAAAGGATAGGTAGTAATTCTTTTTTAAATGTTTGGTAGAATTTACCTATGAAACCATCTGGGTCTGGGCTTTTTGTTTGTTGGTAGGTTCTTGTTTTCGTTTTTTACCAATTCAGTTTTATTGGTAGTAATCAGTCTGTTCAAGTTTTCTATTCCTGATTCAGTCTTGGAAGATAGTATTTTTCTAGAAATGGATCCTTTTCTTCTAGGTTGTCCAATTTGTTGGCAAGTAATTTTTCATAGTAGTCTCCCATAATCCTTTGTATTTGTTATGTTGATTGTAACCTCTCTTTCATTTCTGATTTTCAGTCCTATTTTTCTTGATTCTGGCTAAAGATTTATCAATTTTGTTATCTTTACAAAGAACTAGCCCTTAGTTTCATTGACCTTTTCTATTTTTTTGAAGTTTCTATTTCATTTATTTCTGTTCTGATACTAATAACTTCCCTCTAATGACTTTGGGCTCTGTTTGTTATTTTTCTAGTTCCTTTAAGGTGTAAGTTTAGATGGGTTTATTTGAGATTTTTGTTTCTTGAAGTAGGCCTGTATAGCTATAAAATTACTTCATAAAACTACTTTTGTTGTGTCCCAAAGATTTTATACTATAGTGTTTCCATTTTTGTCACCAGGCATTTTTTTTTCCTCTCTTCTTTAATTTCTTCATTGACCCATTGGTTGTTTGGTAGTATGTTGTTTAGCCTTGACATGTTCATGTTTCTTCCCATTCTTTTCTTGTAATTGATTCCTAGTCTCATACTATTGTGGTTGGAATAGATGATTGATAGAATTTCAGTTTTCTTAAATTTATTAATACTTGTTTTGTGCCCTAACATATGATCTATCCTAGAGAATGTTCCATGTGAACATTGAAAAGTACACTTGAAAAGATTGTATGTACTCTGCTGTTTTTGGATGGAATGTTCTGAATATATTTGTTATGTCTAATGTGTCATTCAAAGACATTGTTTCCTTATTTTCTGTCTGGATGATGCATCCATATTGATGTAAGTGGGTGTTAAAGTCCCTACTATTATTATATTACTGTCAATTTTTCCCTTTATGTCTGTTAGTATTTGCTTTATAGGTTGAGTTGCTCTGATGTTCAGTGCATAGATATTTACAATTGTTATATCCTCTTGTTGGAATTATCACTTTATCATTATGTAATTCCCCTCTTTGTCTCTTGTTACAGCCTTTGTTTTAAAGTCTATTTTGTCTTACATAAGTATTGCTACCCTGGCATTTTTCTGCTTCCGTTTGCATGAAATATCTTTTTCCATCCCTTCACTTTCAGTCTGTATATAGCTCTAGATTTGAATTGCAACTTGTAGGTAGCATATAGATAGGTTATTTTATTTTCTTTATTTAATTTTTTTAATTTTAATTTTTAAATTAAATTAAATTTTTAATTTTTATTTTATTTTATTATTTTTATGTTTATTTTAATTTTATTCCATTCAGTTACCTTATGTTTTTTGATTGGAGCACTTAGTCCATTTACATTTAAAATAATTATTGAACATTTAAAATAATTAGCTGTGTACTTACTGCCATTTGTTGTTTTCTCATTGTTTTTTTAGTTCTTTTCTGTTCCTTCTCTTGCTCTCTTTCTCTTCTTATGCTTGCATTTTTTTCTCTTTTGTATGTGTGTTTCTGTATCTATTATAAATTTTGGGTTTGTGGTTGCCATGAGGTTCATATATAACATCATCTGTATATAGGATCCTGTCTATATTAAGTTGATGGTCACTTAAATTTGAACACATTCTAAAAGCAGTACATTTCTACACCTTCCTCCCCTCTGCCTTTTATTTATATGATATCATATTTTACGTTTTTTAATTTTGTGTATCCCTTACCTAAATTGTGTAGATAAAACTGGTAACACTACTTTTGTGTTTAAATAAACATTCATATTAGCCTTATAAGTGATTGATCTACTTCTGTGTTTGTTTCTGCTAGTGTAATATTTTTCTTTTCATAATTTTCTTCCATGTATAGCCTTTTATTTTGCACTTTAACTTCTTTCTTTCTTTCTTTCTTTCTTTCTTTCTTTCTTTCTTTCTTTCTTTCTTTCTCTTTCTCTCTCTTTTTCTCTCTCTCTCTCTCTTTCTCTCTCTTTCTCTCTCTCTTTCTCTCTCTCTCTCTTTCTCTCTTTCTTTCTTTCTCTCTCTCTCTCTCTCTCTCTCTCTCTCTTTCTTTCACTGTTTATTTTTGAGAGAGTGTGAGAGACAGCTTGAGCAGGGGAAGAACAGAGAGAGGGAGACACAGAATCCAAAGCAAGCTCCAGGCTCTGACCTGTCAACATAGAGCCCAACATGGGATTGAACTCATGAGCCATGAGATCATGACCTGAGCTAAAGTCAGATACTTAACCAACTGAGCCACCCAGGTTCCCCTGCACTTTAACATTTCTTGTAAGGCCCATTTAGTAGTAATGAATTTAACTTTTGTTTATCTGGAAAACTTTCTCTCTCCTTTAATGCTGAATGATAACCTCCCTGGGCAGGGTATTCTTGGGTCTAGAATTTTTTCTTTTAGCACATTGCAGGTCAGAAGGGAGTAGCATAATATATTCAAAGTTTCTGCTGAAATTTCAACTGATAGCTTTATGGGGTTTTCCTTGTACATCACTATTTGCTTTTCTTTTGCTGCTTTTAGGACTTTCTTTTTATTTTTAATTTTTCCATTATAATTATTATGCCTCTTGGTAGGGACCTTCTTGGGTTCATCTTATTCAGGGACTTCTCTGCTTCTTGGACTTGATTATTCCTTTCTGAGATTAGGGAAGTTTTCAGATATTTTTTTCTTATTTCTGACAATATTTTCTTTTTAGTTGAAATATTATGTTCATGTTTTAATGTAATTACTTATATATTTAGGATTAATTACCCACTATTTTCTTTATACTTATTTTAAAATTTATTATTAAATATAATTGATATACAATGTTATATTAGTTTCAGGTAGACAACATAGTGATAAGTGTAGTCCCCATCTGTTACCACACAACATTATTACAATATTATTAACTGTATTCCTTATGCTGTACTTTTCATCCCTGTGACTTACCTATGACTGGAATTTTATACCTGTTGATCTCCTTCAACCACATCCCTCTTGCAACCCCAAGTTTGTTCTCTGTATTTAAGAGTCTGTTTGGGTTTTTTTGTCTCTCTCTTTTTTTTTTTTTTTTTAAGATTTCACATATAAGTGAAATCATATAGTATTTGTTTTTCTCTGATTTATTTTCACTTAGCATATTATCTTCTAGGCCCATTCATATAGTCATGAATGACAGGACCTCGTTCATTTTATGGCTGAGTAGCATTCATTGTACATATATACCATATCTTCTTTATCCACTCGTCTATCAGTGGACACATTTGTCTCCCTATCTTGGTTGTTGTTAATAATGCTGCAATAAACATAAAGATGCATATATATGTTCAAATTAGTGTTTGCACTTTTTTTTTTTTTTTTTTGGACAAGTACTCAGTAGTGGAATTACTGGATTGGATGGTATTTCTGTTTTTAACTTTTTGAGGAAACTCTGTGATGTCTTCCATAGTAGTTACACCAATTTACATTCCCACCTACAGTACATGAGGGCTCTCTTTTCTCCACATCCTCATTAACACTTGTTATTTGTCCTCTTTTTGATATTAGACAATACTAGGCATTCTGTCAGTTATGAGGTGATATCTCATTGTGGATTTGATTTGCATTTCCCTGATGATTAGTGACGTAAAGCATCTTTTTATGTGTCTGCTGGCCATTTGTATATCAACTTTGGGAAAATGTCTAGTCAGGTACTCTGACCATTTTTTAATCAGATTTCTTTTTTTTTTTTGGTTGAGCTCCCTAAGTTCTTTATATATTTTTTATTTTAACCCCGTGTTAAACCTATCATTTGTGAATATCTTCTCCCATTCAGTTGGTTTCCTTTTTGTTTTGTTGATGGTTTCCTTTGCTGTTCAGATGGTTTCTATTTTGGTGTAGTCCCAATAGTTTCTTTTTGCTTTTGTTTCCATTGCCTGAGGAAACATATCCAGAAAAATGTTGTAAGGGTGATATTCAAAACATTACTGCCTCCATTTCTTTTTAGGAGTATTATGGCTTCAGGTCTCCCTTTTAGGTCTCTGTTTTAAGTTTGTTTTTGTGTATGATGCAAGAAGGTGGTCTAGTTTTATTCTTTGATATGTAGCTGTCCATTTTTTACAGCACTATTTGCCAAAAATATGGCTTTTTCCCCATTGTATATTCTTGCCTCCTTTGTGTAGGTTGACTATATAAGTGTGGAATTATTTCTGGGCTCTCTATCCTGTACCATTAATCTGCGCATCTATATTCGTGCCAGTACCATACTGTTTGGATTATTATAGCTTTGTAGTACAGTTTGAAATTTGGGATTGTGATACTTTCAACTTTGTTCTTTCACAAGATTGCTTTGTTATTTAGTTTTTGTGGTTCTATACAAATTTTAGAATTATTCTAATCTGGTAAAAATGATTTGCTATTGGTATTTTTGATAGAGATCACATTGAATCTGTAGATTTCTTTGGATAATATTGTATTTTTAACAATATTTATTCTTCCAATCCATGGTGTATCTTTCTTTTGTTTGTGCTGTCTTGAATTTCTTTCATCAATATCTTACAGTTTTTAGAGGACAGGTTTTTCAGCTTCTTGGTTAAATTTATTCCTAGGTAATTTATTATCGTTGGTACAATTTTAAGTGGGATTGTTTTCTTATCTCTTTCTATTTTGTTATCAACCTTTAGAAACAACAGGTTTTCTGTATATTGTATCATGTAAACTTACTGAATTCATTTGTCAGTTCTAATAGGTTTTTGGTGGAACTTTAGGGTTTTCTATATAGTATGTCATCTACAAATAGTAAAATTTTACTTCTTCCTTATCCATTTGGATGACTTTTATTTCTTTTTATTGTTTTACTGCTGTGACCAGGACTTTCAGAATTATGGTGAATGAAAGTTGTGAGAGTGGACATCCTTGTCTTATTCCTGATCTTAGAGGAAAAGTTTTTAGTTTTTCACCATTGAGTATAACATTAACTGTAGGTTTTTCATATATGGCCTTTATCATGTTGAGGTGTGTTCCCTCTAAACCAACTTTATTGAGTGTTTTTATCATAAATGGGTGTTGTATTTTGTCCCATGCTTTTTCTGCACCTATTGAGATGATCATGTGGGTTTTATCCTTTCTCTTGTTAATGTGATGCATCACATTTGACTGATTTGAGGATGATGAATTACCCTTGCCTCCCTGGAATAAAGCCCACTTGATCATGGTAAATGATCACTTTAATGTATTCTTGAATTCAGTTTGCTAATATTTTGTTGAGGATTTTTGCATCTGTGTTTATCAGAGATATTTGCCTGTAATTTTCTCTTTTGTAGTGCCTTTGTCCTATTTTGGTATCAGGGTAATGCTAGCCTCATAGAATGAATAAGGAGGTTTTCCTTTTTATATTTTGTGGAATGTTTTAAGAAGAATAGGTATTAACTCTTTAAATGTTTGGTAGAATTCATCTGTGAAGACATCTGGTCCTGGACTTTTGTTTGTTGGGTTTTTGGTTTTGGTTTTTTGATTATTGGTTCAATTTTGCTACTAGTAACTGGTCTGTTAAAATTTTCTACTTCTTCCTGATTCATTGTTAGAAGCTAGCTATTTATCCAGCTGTTATTTCTTCAAATAAGTTTTCTCCCACCTTCTCTCTCTTCTCCTTCTGGAACCCATATAATGTAAATGTTATTTACATATGTTATTATTGATTTTGCTGCAGAGGTCCTAATCCTCATTTTAAAATTCTTTTTCTTTTTTGCTGTTCAGCTTAAGTGTCTTCCAGATCGCTGATCCATTCTGCATCCTTTTAATCTGCTGTTGATTTTCTCTAACATATTTTAAAATTCCAGTTATTCTTCAGCTCTGATTGGTTCTTTGTTATATTTTCCATCTCTTTGAAGTTCTCACTAGGCTCATCCACCCTTCTCTCAAGTCCAGTGAATATCTTTCGGACCATTACTTTGAATTATTTATCAGGTAGATTGCTTATCTCCATTTTATTTCATTCTTTTTCTGTGATTTTATCTTGTTCTTTTGTTTGGAACATAGTCTCTGTTTCATTTTCTCTCTCTGTGTTTATTTCTATGTTTTACATAGTTCAGCTACCTCTCCTGGTTTTGAAAGTGGTAGCCTTATGTAGAAGGCATCCTATGATGCCTTGGAACACAAAACCCCCTGGTCACCAGAACCAGGAGGTCAAAGGGTGTCCCTTGTGTGCTCTGTGTGTGCCCTCCTGTTGTGACTGAGCCTCAACTCTTTGGATGCACTGTGGGCAGGTCTCTTTCCCCTGCATGGCTGGCTGAGAAGCCCTGCTGCAGCCCCAGCAGGTGTGCTGGTGGGTGGGGCCAGCCCTTATCCCAGCTGACTGCCATGATCAGCTGTATCTGCTGCTGGTGCACTGGTGGGCAGGGTCTGCTCCTGGCCCAGCTAGCTGAGAGGCCCAGCTGCAGCTACTCCAGGCACACTGGTGTGTGAGATTAGCTTTCCCATCCTTTTGATGGGACACTAGTCCCAGTGGAGGCCACCTGCCCAGTGTTGTCGGGGCAGTAGTCACTTTGGAGGGGTGCCAGTCCTGGTGAGGCTGCCTGCTAGGTGAGGCAGGGCTAGATGAGGCAGGGCTAGGTGAGGCATGGCCGGCGTGGTTTGGAGGGGTTGTCTACTGAGGTAAGAAGATTGGGTGGGGCAGGTCTATGGGGGCAAGCACTGGTATCAAGGTAAATGGAGAGTGTCAAAACTGGTTCTGCAACCATTGGTGGTCTAGGCTGAAGGAGGAGAAGAAAAATGGCACCTGCCAGCACTCCTGTTTCCAGAGAAAGCTCCCACAGATCCCTGACTCTCCGGCACATGTCCTAAAATTGTCCATAAATCTCCTTCATGTATAACTCAGGTGCTATTCAAACTGCTTCTGCACTGGGTCACCTGCTGAAATGCATCTGTGATAGGTGGTGACTCAGGATCATTCTACTCTGCCATCTTCCTTCTCTCACATTTTCTTCATCTATTCATCAGTGGACGTTTAGGTTGTTTCCATTTCTTGACTATTGGAAATAATGCTGCAATGAACATAGGGGTGCAGAAATCTTTTTGAATTAGTGTTTTCAATTTCATCAAATACTCAAAAGTGGAATTGCTGGATTATATGGTAATTGTATTTTTACTTTTTGAGTTGTTTTAAATATAGGTGCTTCCCGATGCCTACAGAGCAAGTATCCAAAGCAATTTTTTATTTTATTTATTTTTAAACGTTCACTTATTTAAGAGAGAAAGTGTGAGCAAGGGGAAGGGTAGAGAAAGAGGAAGAGAGAGAGAATCCCAAGCAGTCTCTGTGCTGCTAGCACAGAGCCCAATGTGGGGTTCAAACCCACAAACCATGAGATCATGACCTGAGCCAAAATCAAGAGTTGGACACTTAACTGACTGAGCCACCCAGGTGCCCCCAAAACAATTTTTAAAGTGTAAGGTAAATAGGAATTACCTCATTCTAAATTTTGTATTTATAGATTAGTTTTAAATTTGGTTTCACCAAAACTAATACATATAAGAAATAGTATAAAATTCATGAAAGCTGATTATCCACTAGGATAGTTTCTCTCCTTGGCTGTATTTTGCCTGGGGGCAGAGAAGGGGATCATGTGTCTCTTGAGGCCAATAAATTGCAAGGTCAGTCTTCTCTAAGCAATATGCAAAACACAGTGTTTTGTTATTAAGAAGCTGGCTTTATAGTAAGCCCACTCACCACACCCCTTTCCTTCAAAAGATGGCAACAGGAATGACCAGAATGATGGAGCTGATATCTGTTAATCTTTCCAAGTTTATTGAAGTTTAGTGCTTCCTAAATCTTTTTGAAGAAAAAGTCATAAGAATGTCTTGTAATTTTTCATGCATTTTAAGTCCAGTTTTGTGTGTTTAGTTCTAGTTTAGTGTTGTTGTGTTAGGATGACCTGTGTTTTATTATGTTTTTTAATGTTTATTTATTTTTTGAAAGAGAGAGACAGAGTGTGGGCGGGGGGAAGGGCAGAGAAAGGGGACACAGGATCCGAAGCAGCCTCCAGGCTCTGAGCTGTCAGCACAGAGCCTAAGGTGGGGCTGGAACTCACAAACAATGTGATGATGATCTGAGCCACCCAGGTGCCCCTCCTTAATAGTTAGGATAGATAGGTTGTTAAAATTTGGGTCTTTGTGAGAGCCAGAGAGCACTCACGGAAGCAGTTATTTCACATTCTTTTGAACCACACCATGGTTCTTTTACCCTTTGTCTCTTCTCCCCCATTTGACTTTACTTTTTCACCCTCTTTCTATGTGTGAGCCAAAGTCTATAATAACTTTGCCACTCAATCATCTGAAAACCTCTTTCACTTACTCCTGAATAGCCTTGCTTGTCTGGGTCTAATAAGGCATTCTACATGAAAGCCAGTAGTAGTGAAAAGCCTGGCAAATGTCTGGATGACTTTCTCAGGTTGGTCTGAGATTTAGCAGAGATTAAGCACTGAGTCCCAAATACCAGTAATGCAGTTTAGAAACTGTAGGATTGAGCTTCATTATGGCTAGGGCTTGCAGAATAGTGATTATTTTGTCATTGTGATGAATTGTATTGTCCTCAGTCAGTTTGGGTGCTCAAGAAGAGTTATCACTCAATTACAATGGAATGAAAACAAAAAATGTTAGTTTTTCCAATAACTGCATCCACTTCTAAAATTGTTGAATACCCTTTTCTTGCTGTTTTACCTTGTTAGGGACCCTTTGGACGATACTGTGGAAGAAGGCCAGGAACTTTCTTGGCCATTTTCTGTTTACCAAGCCTTCTTCATTTGTAGGCATATGGACATGCTACACCATCACTAGGAGAGCCATAGTACCCCAGGCCTCCCTTTGGGATTGTCTGGTTCTTTGTGATGCTGGTGATCTCTGCTGATGCGGTGGTTTCCTGGTTTCTATGAATTTGGTTTGGATGTGTTTTCTTAGTGTTGTCTTACTTTGAAGGGAGGGGAGATTTAAAAGCTAGATCAAGTGGGTTTGGTTGCCCCTCTGAGTCTGAATTTTGCTTTTAAGTTTAATGAGAAAACTTTGAAGGATAATAACGCCATCTGATTGCTAGTTTAGGAAGAAAACTCCGCTAAGTCAGAGATGGTCTAAACAGGAGTAATAGTGGAGGCGGAGACCACTTAGGGGGCTGATGCAGAAGTCTGGATGAGAGCTGATTGTGGCTAAGATTAGAATACTGGTGAAGCAGCTGGATTTAAGCTATATTTTAACTGCTGAGCCAGCAGAACTTACGGGTGGATTGGATACAAGTGTGAAAGAAAATAAAGAGTGAAGGCCCAGAGGTTCGCCCGGAATCTACAAGGAAACCATTAAAACCACTGCCAAAGGTGAGAGAACTCATTGGTGTTCAACTGGGGCCAAGGATGAGAATGGGAAGCAAATGATGTAATCAGAGGGTAGCAACTTCAAAAAAGACACAGTGGAATAATGGTGCCGAACAAAGGTGCATCCTTCCTCTCTGACCCCGTGAGTCTCCATGAGACCCATTTCCACTTCCCCGTGAAGTGGAAAACTATCTTGTTTGAGGAAAGTGGTATCATCCACTGAAAACAGGTGTCAGGTAGGATAGAATAGAGAAAGGGCTGGAAGGAAGATAAAAAATCTAGAGAGATTTATTCATAATTAAATGATACTGAAGGCACACAAGGATAGAGGCTATAAATGAGGCTGGATGATGCAAGTGTGTTGGAAGATCTTAGCACTATTAGGTAAAAGCTGTCATGGAAAATGGGCTGAAGGCACATGTTAATGATACAGGGAAAGAAATACTGAGCGGGAAAATTTGCTTTAAAGGCCAAATGATATACTTACCATTGCCAAACCTCTGTCTGGAATGTTAGCATCATGGTTACACACATCCTGTGTTGATGAGAAGGCATACGTAGGGGCCCTGTCTCTGTTTTACACTTTAACTTGATGGGCCATTTCTAGTTTCTACATTTACTGTTGAGTAATTGTGACATCAGAAGAAAGTCATCCAATCATGGTTTTCTGCTTTTCTTTTCAAATGTCTTCCCTCTTTTATTAGTCTTGTACCCTTTTCTCACTATCTGTACTACTTCTCACTTCTCACTTGCTTTATAGGTTATGGTATACTATATAATGTACTGACATTCTAACACCTTATTTTAAGTTTGAAACTGATTTTTGGTGGTTTTTCCACCAGGAGTTTGAAAATACTCAACTAGGATGTATCTCTTGTCACAAATCTCAGCCATCATGATATCAACCATTCTTTTATTTATTTATTTTTTTTGGAAAGTGAACCTTGTTGTCTGGATGACCAGACATCCTGTCACCTTGAGACATCATTAATGGCATAAAGTCCATATCTGTATAGTTAGCATCTAGGTGATCCCTCTCATATGAAACATAAGACAACATCATCATACAAAACATGAGATGTGTGACAAAGCTAAATGTTGTTCCTTCTCTATCAAATTTTAATTACTGGTATGTTAATGACTCTACACGTACCACCTTATTAGTACATGTCACACTTTGTTTTCAAATCTCTCTGTGACTCGTTTGACAGGATTTGAGGTTTGAAGTTATAAGATCAGCTCTTTTAGGATGTGAGACAAGGGAGGGGAAAAAAGATTATATAAGAGCAACTTAACAATGAATTTGTATTTGTATCAACAAAAGGCCAAAGACTTGCTAACCCAGCTAACCAGACTTTTATACAATGGATTGGCAAGATAAAGATGGGAGATCCCACCCATTGAGGCAGCGAAGACGTTCAGAGTTAAGGTAATACTGCTTCTTCTTAGAACTGTTCACATTTAATTACATATTCAATATTTGCCTTCTCCTTGTATCCTAGGCTTTCTAAAGGCCAGGATCATATCCTCAATTTTTCATGTCTGGCATGCTATAACCTGTCAAATATTGGTTGAATAAATAATTTTAATTTGGGAAGATTAATCACATTGGGAAATTGTGCTGGTGAATACACTGATTTCTTCTAGTAGTCAAACTTTAATTAGCAATAAAAGTTGAGGTAGGAGTACAAAAACAAATTTCTCAAATAAGTCCTTATAGTCCTTAGTTTCTACCTTCTCTTTTGCCAACAAAGAGATGAGAATGATGTAGTCAATAGCAAATGGTACCATGGATGAGATAAATTATGCAAGTCCTTAAAAGGTATACACGTAGCATATATTCGTGTATACTGACACATAAAATGTTTGATATTGTTTGTGACCTACAGAAGACCCTTGTCACCCCACTGTTAAAACAGAGACTAGATATTTATTAAAATCCCAATACTTTTTAGTGATGAAGATAATTATAGATGTTCTAGGAAAATGTTTCTTAAATTATGAGGAGTACAGCTACTTCATTGGCTATTGCTTCTGTTTGAAGAACTTCATTCTAGTTAGCCATATACGCCGCTGCCGTGGTGGGGGAACTTGTTATGAGAATATCTTTTTGCAGGTGTTTACCTCTAAAATAGAACAGCTGGAGGCATCAGTTAAGGTATGTCAAATGGCTGGAAGAGCCTGGCTCTATCATGTTAGGGCTTTTTAGCAATATAGAAGTATTCTAAAAATCTTTTTTATTGAAATATAGTTGACATACAGTGTTATATTAGTTGCAGATGAACAACATCTATATTCAAAGACTCTATACAGTACTCAGTGCTCACCATGGTAAGTGCAGTCTCTATCTGTTACCATGCAGTGTTATTAAAATATTGATCATTTTCCCTGTGTTGTGCTTCTCATTTCCCTGACTTACAACTGGAAGTTTGTACCTGTTACTTTCCTTCACCTATTTTGCCCATCCACCTACCTACCTTCCCTCTGGCAACCATCAGTTCTCTGTATTTAAGAACCGTTTTGTTTTTTTAGATTCCACATAGAAGTGAAATCACATGGTATTTGTCTTTCCCTGACTTATTTCACTTAGCATAATACCCTCTAGATATGTCCATGTTATCACAAATGACAAATTCTTTCTTTTTAAACTTTTTTAATGCTTGTTTATTTATTTTTTTAAGAGAGAAACAAAGCATGAGCGGGGGGAGGGGCAGAGAGAGAGGGGTGGGGGAGACACAGAATCCGAAGCAGGGTCCAGGCTCTGGGATGTCAGGACAATGCCCAATGCAGGGCTAGAACCCACAAGACGTGTGAGATTATGACCTGAGCCAAAGTCAGCCGTTTAACCGACTGAGCCACCCAGGTGCCCCACAAATGACAAATTCTTTTTGTGGTCGAGTAATCGGTCATGATATATTTATACCACATCTTTATCCATTCATCTATGGGTGGACACTTGGATTGCTTGCATATCTTAGCTATTTTGAATAATGCTACAGTAAACATAGGGGTTCATGTATTTTTTCAAATTAGTGCTTGAGTTTTCTTTGGGCAAATACCTAGCATTGAAATTATTGGATCATATGGTATTTCTATTTTTAATTTTTTGGGAAACCTCCATACTGTTTTTCATAGTGGCTGCACCACTATATTCCCACCAACAGTGAACAAGGGTTTCCCTTTCTCCACACCTTTGCCAACACTTGTTATGTCTTGTGTTTTTTACTTTGGCCATTGTGACAAATGTGAGGTGATGTCTCAGGTGGTTATGGTTTGCATTTTGCTGATGAAAGTGATGTTCAGCATTTTTTCACGTGTCTGTTGGCCATCTGTGTTGGCTTTAGAAAAAATATTTATTCAGGTCCTCTGTCCGTTTTTTAATCAAGTCATTTGTGAGGTGTTTTTGTTGTTGTTGTTGAGTTACAAATATTTTGAAATCAATTAGTTGACTAAAGATATTTGGTTCAAAGTTAACTCTCAGGGATTCTACGAAAGTTCCAAGGGAAAAGTCTATCCAGTACATCTATCATCAATTACAGTGCAATAAAAATGAATTTAGACTCTTTTGGCAACCTGCTAAGACCAAAGAGAGGTGTCTTAACTATGATCATCAAGGAATCAAACAGTGCAATGAAGATTGGAAGTATAACTGTAGATGTACTGTCTCCATTATTTACTCAGTAGGCATGTTTGGTTTGGCAGCAAAACTGTTTTTGGTTGGATACAAGGAATTCAGTCATGAATTGCTAAAGATTTTCCTTTAGGATGAAATGGATGGATGCAGGAGTCCTATTTTGCAAACCTTCTAAACACTTCTAAAGAGAAATGCTGCATAACTGACATGAAGGGGGGGACAGGGAAGATGCCATTTGTTGAGAACCTCTTGTTCATTATGGTGCAAGGCACTTACAGTGGTTAATCTTATCCATTTGAACCTACAGTATTTTAATAAGGTAGGGAAAAAACCCCAGGACAGAAAAAGAAACTGAGAATTATGGAAATTTGGAGCCTTGCCTAGGTACAGAGGACAAAAGAACTCAATCTGATTAGTTTTGATATTGATGCGTGGGTTAAGGAACTAATGGGTTATAGTGGAGCAGCCTGGGTCAGAAATGTTTCCCAAGTGTATCCAGTTAGAACTTAGGACAGAATCTGGCAGCAGAATGATAAACAGGGAAGGAAAAGCAGTTTTTATATGCACTTTGCTGCTGCTGAAATTCAGCAATTGAATGGAGGTGGCAAAGACACAAGAAAGAAAGTAGTGTGAAAATTAACAAAGAGAAAGCTCATGAAAATAGAGTGGGAAGAACAGAAGAGGGAGCTTTCATGCTGTACTACTCATCACCAATTGCAGACCCTAACAGGGATAGACTTACCTTTCTAATCCTATTACTTGACCCAGCAGAAGGGAGAAAGGTCATCCCCCTCCCCAACAGCCCAGCCAATGAAATACTGTCACAATCCAGCCAATGAAAAGCCACTATACTTCAGACTCTCAGTTTACTCCAACAGACTGTTTGATTATAACAGCAATCATTCTCCCTCCCCCTTTGCCCGCCCCCAGAAAAGAACATTCTTCTTTGTTCTCTGGGAGCTTGCGTGTCCTGAACTGGAACTCTCTACAACTCCCGAAATAACCCATATTTGTTAGTGAAATAAGTGACAGTTTAACTTTTAAGATTAACATTCCTTGGTGAGCAGATATGGGATCTCAAGAAGACCCCCCAATAACTCCAAGGCTAGTGAGCAAACAGGTGCTAGACCCCAAAGAGCCAGCTGAGCTCACTGCTTTCTTGCCGACCCTGGAGTTTGAGGGTAAGTTTTCTCCTGGATTTGGTCTCTGCTTTCTTTGTGTTTGTAGTGATCTCTACAGGCTTCATTTGGGATCTACTTTGGTCTGGGTCTTTCTGAGAGTACTTGTTCAGCTTTTGGTATGCCTCCTCTTTGGAACCAGGCTGTGCCTTTTGGAACTCTGCTAATCTTTGGTGAGACTCCTTTTTGGAACCAGGGTGTTCCTATTGGAACTGTGCCATTTAGAAACTTTGCTTTTTGCTTTAGAGAACACTTCTAAAAAAAAAAAAATGCAATTCTAGTCATCAAAATGCTTTGAAGGGTCCCTTCCTTCTCGAACCCCAGATGGTTTTATGTTTAAAAACTGTGGTCCCTCCTCATGTGCATGTCTAACTAAATGGGCCAACTTAACCAAAAGCAATTTAGAACTTTAATGGCCATTATGAGGAACTTCTGATTTCCCCAGTTAGAAAGTCACAGCTAAAAGAAAAACAACAAAAACTGGGGTGCCTATTTCATTGGTACCTTGAGGCTTCCAAATGTTTTTTTAGAATTCTAATTCTGCTTCTTTGTGAAATACTATTTCTAAGTTAACTGAAACAAACAATTGAAAGGAATCAAAATGGCTTCTGAGGACTATTTTCCCCCTCCCCCTCATTTGTACCCAGACACCTGTGCACAGGGCCTTCCTCCAGTACCACTTTTCTCTATTCCTTTGTGCCAGCCTTTCCTCCTGTATATGTCCCCTCTCTCTTCTAATCCTTTTGCTTAAGTTCCTTTTTCCTTTGAATCCTTTCTCAGTTCTTCCTCTTCTGAATGTATTAAAATCAGCCCCTATAAAGTTAAGTTTTCTGAGGATCTGAATGAACCCCAAATTTCTTATGAAGACCTGAATTTTAAGCTGTAGTTTCCTAAAGTGACTGAGGACCCCTTTAGGTTTGCTGAAGAATGTAGCATAGTTATTCAAATGTGCAACCTGGTTTCTCAGATTTATATCAGTCCACCTGCCTGTTGGTGAGGCCACATGCCCGTTGGTGAGGGCCAGGCCAAATATTGGATAAAACTAACTCAATGGGGACATCTTGAAAGGGATGTAGAAAAATAAACCCCTAACTTTTGGCAAAATACTTGAACTCTCACTGGAAATCTCCACCAAACAATTACAGTAGCTTTTCATAAACCTGTTGATGAGAACAAAATTCAGGTTTGTACACAAAAACCTGGTGAAACTGTTTATGTCTATTACAGTCCACTCCAAAATGTCTGTAAAGGAAGTTTTGGTCTTTGTTTCAATGTTGAATCCACGTGGGTAGCTTTTAATTTTGTTAATTCACTGAAAGGGGATCTTTCCCTTTTAGTTAAAAGAAACTTGATGGAATGGGGAACTGTGTCCACTCCAGATTTAGGCAATTTGGCAAACTAGCTTGTTCATATCCCACATAAGTCACCTAAAAGAAAGATGGCTACAGTTCCAATTTTCAGTTCTGGAAATCAAAGGCTCCTCTACAGAACCAAAAACCTCCTAGTTTCTGGCAGCTTTGCAAAGGGCCAGGACATTGGACAAAAGGATTGTTACACATTTAATCATTCCAGGTGCCATCAGCCCCCTAGCCAGTTTTTCCAATGTCCTCTTCATTCCCAGTAATGGCACACCGAGGAACTACAGGGGCTCTTCTCAATATTCCTTCCTAATTGGCTTAGAGAAACCACTCTCCAGTTTGGGAATGACTCTCTCTTTGTCCTTATTGACACCAGAACAACACTCCCAGTGCTTACCCCCACTGCTTTAAATCAGCCCCATCTCAGAGCACGAAAACAGTTCAGATAGTGGGGGTCTTTAATAAATGCCAACAGGTTCCTTTCTGTCTGTCTCTCCTTTTATCTAGGCCTTTGTGACATGCACACTCTTCTCCTTAGTTCCTCCCCCACTATTCATTTATTGGACCAAGATTTCTTTTTTTTTTAAAAAAATTTTTTTTTTTTCAACGTTTATTTTTGGGACAGAGAGAGACAGAGCATGAACGGGGGAGGGGCAGAGAGAGAGGGAGACACAGAATCGGAAACAGGCTCCAGGCTCTGAGCCATCAGCCCAGAGCCCGACGCGGGGCTCGAACTCACGGACCGCGAGATCGTGACCTGGCTGAAGTCGGACGCTTAACCGACTGCGCCACCCAGGCGCCCCTGGACCAAGATTTCTTAGAAAATAATCATGCTGGAATTTCTTTCACCCAAAAAGAGGAAATCTAGAATTTGACAGTAGTAATCTAAATAAGCAACCAGGGAAATTAAATGACTCTTTGATATCTTTTATTTGCTCTGTCTCTGATGTCACTATAGCTGAGTCTGGAGACCATGATCATTTATTCTTGGATCAGCTACCATCCTCTTATGGGCAAAATGTCTAAATGACAATGGTGGAGTCCAGTGTACTTCCCATCAAGACTCAGGTGGATCCCTCAAAACTTCTCAGAATTAATAAAGATTTATTAATCAATTTTAATAAATTAACCTACAAATAAAGAAGTCCTTCTAAGGCATTAGCTCCATAATATAAGATTGCAAGGCTCAGGGCCCCATTTCCCCTGCCCTAGTCCCTATTCCCTTCCCCTAGTCCCTATAATACCCCTATTTAACCTGTGAGAGAATGCAGCGGCAGAGGATGGAGATTTGTCCAGGACCTCTGAACAATAAATAACGTTGTTGTCCCTTGGCATGTTGTTATTCCTGACACACATTCCTACTGAAAGCAATTTTTTCACTATAATTGCACAGCATTTTTTAGTATTCCTGTTAATAATGATAGCCAGTATCTCTTTGCTTTCACTTGGGAAGACTGGAAATACATCTGGACAGTAATGCCCCAGGGTGAGAGTCTTTTCTTTTCACAAACCTTAAAGGCTGATTTGGATGATGAAGTTTTCTGCAGGTTCTATTTGTTATGATACATAGGTGATTTGCTTCTCTGCTCCCCTCTCACACCTCTTCACAGGAAGACAGCATCCATCTGTTAAAACTTTTGGCCTCAAAGGGGCACAAAGTCTCCAAAGAAAAAATGCAGTTTGCTCAAACTCAGGTTCGATACTTAGGGTACCTGATCTCAGAACAAGGACTACATTTGGATCCAGGTAGGCTTCATGGCATCCTGAACTTCCCAAAACCTAAAACTAAGTGCTATTTATGAAGTTTTCTTGGACTGGCTGTCTACTATTGAAATTGGATTCCAAACTTCTCTCTTGGGGCTCAACCTCCATATATTTTATTTGAAAATGACCCTATTATTTGGAAGGATCACGATGACATAGCTTTTGGGACATTAAAGAAAAGCCTAATTAAGTCCACTGTCCTCAGACATCCTAATTATCAACTTCTTTTTTCCCCTCTTCGTATGTGAGGGGGAAAGCCATGCCCTTGGAATACTCACCCCAAAATACGGGGAGCACTATCAACAAATGGGGCATTACAATCAACAGTTGGACCCTGTAGCATGGGGATAACCCCCTTGCCTTAGAGTCATTCCTGCTACTGCTCTTCTGTTTTAAGGCCTTGGGAGAAATAATCACAGGATCCTCTAACCATCCTGTGTTCCATGTAGCAGAAGCTCTTCTGAATTCTCATCACCCTCAACACTTCGGTTACTTCCCTTCTGGGTCATCATCCTGCTAACTGCTCCTTTATATGACCTTCTCCTACAATACCTTTAGTCCTGCTATTCTCTCCATCATGGAGGAAATCCCACGTGACCGCTTAATGCTGATAGATCACCTTTTGACTCCCTGTGACAATTTATAGGAAACTCCTCTAACCCGTGCAGATTTTTCATGGATTACTAATGGTTCTTTTCCTTTTTAATTTTTTTTTTACATTTTTAATTTATTTTTGAGCGAGAGAGAGCACAAGTGGGGGAGGTGCAGAGAGAGAGGGAGACACAGAATCCGAAGCAGGCTCCAGGCTCTGAGTTGTCAGCACAGAGCCTGACACGGGGCTCAAACTCACAACCTGTGAGATCATGACCTGAGCCAAAGTCGGACGCTTAACTGACTGAGCCACCCAGGTGCCCCTACTAATGGTTCAATTTAAAGGATTAAAATGATAAATATTGTGTTGGGTATGCTATTGCAACTCCTTTGGAAGTCATTGAGTCAGCTCCTTTCCCTTTGGCTATTTTGGCCTAATAGTTTGAGTTATATGCATTTACCCTTAGCCAAGGGTAAAACTACATTTATACCGAGAGTTGGTGTGCCTTTGGAGTATCTCATGACTTTGGAATGTTATGGAAACAATGAAGTTTCCTCACCAACAATGGGAATAAAATAAAAAATGGCTCCCACTTTCAAAATTTATTAGGTACTATACTTTTTCAGGCAACTCTGGCTATTATTAAGCTTCCTGGGCCTTCCAGACTGGATCCCTAGAGTCCAAAGGAAACTGTCTCACTGACATTCCCACCAAAACACTGATCTCAAGGAAACCAAGACCCAAAGCTCTCTCATTGTTGAAAGAGATGTTCTCTCAAATGATGATTTGGAAATATTGACAAGAGCAATCCAACAATTGGCCTCAGGGAAAAATATTAGAAATCTAATAATTGTTGGTTTAATATACAAACAAAGATAACTCTGGTTTAGATCTAACAATCCTGCCTTGCCAGAAGTCCTAGAATTCCCACTACTTACCATTGTACATGCATTAAACGATTGGTCTACTGACAAACTAACAGTGTTTGGGAATGTGGGTGGGGAAATATTAAAAAGGCTGCAAAAAGTACCTACCTTGCTTGTCTCACCTGTCCAAAGTATAATCCAAAAAAAAAAAAAAACCTATTCACACAAATGGGTTTCATACAGCATCCCTGTCTCATGGATATAAATGTGTTGTAATTATGGTTTATTTTCTCATTGGACCAAAGCTTTTCCCTTGTAGATAGTCCAATGCTTATTCTGTGGCTAAAAGTCTGTTAGAAAAGATTATCCCTCCTTGGGGAACCCCTCTTAACCTTCATAGTGATTGGGGAGGTCATTTTACCAGTCAGGTGCTTCAACAAGTCTGTTGGACAGTTTTACAACTTCCATTGTGAATGCCATCTTCAGTCCTCAGGGTTAGTCAAATGCACTAACAGCACTAGTTGGCAAAATTTGTACAGACCCTCCAAATACCTCCAAAGCATTGCTGTTGGTCCTCTAAATCTCAGATCCACCCCCTTTGGGACTCAGAGACCCTCATCCTTTGTAGCACAGTGATGAGATGGTCACAGGATGTCCTGTGTACTTGGCCCTTGCCTCCTCTGACTCACAGTTGATAAAAGGAGATCTACTTTAATATTGTAAAGGCCTAGTTGCTTCTATTAAAAATAACCATGCTTTGGTAGAGCAATCTTGTCACCATGTACTCCTGGGAGACCTCAAATATTCTGCAACCTGGAGATTTCATCTATTGGAATAGACCCCTCCAGAAAGGCCTCACTGGAAAAGCCCTTATCAGAAACTGCTAACCAACCCTTGGGCCATTAAACTCCAGGGAATAGATTCTTGGATTCACATGACCCATGCAAAGAAAGCATCAAACCCTGACTGGAACTGCACACCAGCTGGTGGTGACATGAAAGTAAAGATTTGAATCGAAACAGACAACATCTAACGAGACAGCTTTCCCAAAATGTCCAGGCCAGGCCTGTAGCCCTTTTTCTCGCTGTTTGCTGCTGCTCGATCTCTTGTGGAAAGAAAATGCTCTGTCTGCATTTCACAAATTCTTGCAAAAGGAGGAGACCTGTTCTTTTGTTTATGGCCTTTTGGAAACAATCTTATCACGATCCCGTGAGCTTTCTCTGAAGGGTTAAGGTTCAGAATTCACAAAAGTCTTTTATCTTGAACTACTGACTCCTGATTCTAACCCAGATTCGTGGTTTCTGAATGTACAACTTTACATCTGTATTATCGATAACATATTTGCTTCCAAACAGTTCGTTTTAAAACATCTTTGAAGTTTTGCAACAAGTTCATCAGCTACTGCTTCATATTTACGCCTGTACTGTATCTTCCAAAACGCACTCAGTTAACTCTTTCAGTGTGCTCTTGCTGTATCCACTAATCTGATTTCGTGGTTGTTTTAAGTGGGGGACTTCCAGGAAACATACATGACTTCAGTTCTGCCTTCCTAAGGCGGAACCTTGCTCCCCTAAATTGGAATAAGAGCCAATAAAGCTTTTCATTGGCTACTTTCTGACCTAGAGTCTTGGTTGAGGGCAATCCTACAGTTTGGAATTGTCACGTTACTACTTTTGCTTTGTATATTATTTTAAGTGTTGCGTTTTGTTCCCCGTCAAACTTTTGCATAAACGGTGTTTTGAAAAATGCGATGCTAGCTCAGTGCTTCAGAGATGATTTCCAATGCTTATGACTTTGAGAAGATATGGACTTGAGCGGGGAAGTGCCTGAGAATTCTGCCTCCAAGTCTTTTCTGTTACCATGTGGTCTTTAGTGGCTTCCGACTGGTATGTTGTACTTTCCCTTGCACATGGGACATGACAACCAGGAAAAGTCCTTCCTGGACCCAAGGGACAAAACCACTAAATATGGAAAACCTGACTCTTGCTCAGTGATGCTTTTGAGGAGAGATATTGGTCAAAGAGAAGAAATGTAAAAATTAATAAAGGTAAATTTAACTAAAATGGAGTGAAGAGGCCCGAAGAGGGAAGCTCTCACACTCTGCCACTCATCACCAATTGCAGATGCAGACCAGAAGAGCCAGAAGAGATGAACCTTGCAAGGGGATATACCCCAGCACAAGGAAGGAAGGAAGGTTTTCTCCTCCCCCAGCAACCGCTCAGCCAATGAGAGACCGTCATAACTCAGCCAATGAAAAGCCAGTAAACTTTAAACTCCTACAAAATAAACTTTGTACTCCAATGGACTTGTTTAAAGCAGCCCTCCCAAGTGCCCCCACCCCTCCATAAAAGAGCATTAATCTCCTTGGTTCTCCTGCCTTGCCTATGGTTTTGCTGTAGCAAGGCATGTTTGGAATTGTAATTTTCTGCTATTCTTGACTCATTTTTGTTGGCAGATTAACTGTTTTATTTTCAAGGTTGACAGTTGAGTTATTTAGGAAACAATTAGAGATGTTTTCCCGGCAGCCACCCCCTCCCCATCCCCCCAGAGCAGACTGTCCCGGTTTTTACAGGATCAACAGAATGGAAGTTGCCTGCCAATGGGAAGGCTCTGTCTCCTCCCCTCGCAGGAATTCCTCTTTCCCCGGGAAGGCCCCCTGAGGACCAGAGGGGCAACGAGTTGTTTGGGCCTGGTTGGGAGGGTGGAGGCAGTGGCCAGGCTTTGCAGAAAGCCTGCGGGTGGGCGGGCTCTCACCACCTTCCCGGGGTGCTCTCTGTTGGTCTGCAGGCTAGAGGCCCGCTCTGGCCAGCCCCCTAAGCTCGGTCCTCAGGGAGGCATGGCGAAGTCCAGGGGCCGACGCTACCTTTGGATGTGCTTGGCTGCGGTGCTGGCATCTTTCCTGGCAGGATTTATGGTGGGTAAGTACGAGCCCCGTGTCCCCAGAGCCCCGTGTCCCCAGCGCCCCGTGTCCCCAGCGCGGGGCTGGCGCTTCTGGCTCAGATGCTGGGAGGAGACACAGAAAGCCTGGAGGCCCTGGCGGGGCTCCCTGAGCTGTGGCCAGCCCCGCGGAATTCAGCCCAGCTGGAACCCCGGTGGGATGACTTTGACCTTCCTAATAAAGTGCGACTGAAATCCACATTCATTAAAGTTTACAGCGAGTTGAGGATACTGCCAGGAGCTGTTAGGAAAGCAGGTCAGAGCTGTCACTATCTACCTATCCACAGGGATGAAAAGATGGTTTCATTTACAAGCACGCTTAACAAGCCAAAACTAGCAAGGAATGTGGACAGCACTGCAAAAACTGCCCTTCCTTCCTCACTTACTAAATAGATATTCGTGGAATGTTCCTTGTGTGTCAGGCACTGTGCTACAAACTAGACCACCCCGAGGAGAATGAGAAAGACAGGCCCTGCGCCTTGATGCAGAACATGTAGAAAAATAAGTTATCTCTCTCTCACATAAAACTAGTTTTAACCCACCCAAAATTACGTTGCACAGCAGAATTTGAAGGATTTCTGAATTTAATATGAACATTTTTGTAAAGCCTGCCGTGAACGGTTTCTTATGCAAGCACTATTTTTTGGCTTCTAATGTTCATAAAAGCTAAAAACAATTATGTCTGTATGTAACATGTATATATGTATATATTTCCCCCTCTGTTCCCCACTCCCCACCCCAGGCTGGTTTATTAAGCCTTTCAAAGAAAGCACTTCACTGGGCTATCATCAAAGTATGCGGTGGAACCTGGTATCTGAGATGAAAGCTGAAAATATTAAATCATTTCTTCGGTAAGTTTGTCTTGATGTTTATTGCAGAGCGTTTAAAAACTTTTTTTTTGCAGAGTGGGAAGTCTATTACAAGTGGTTATATTCACATAGGTAAACTTTGTGTGAAATTACGTGATATCACATTAATTTATGGTAGCTTAAAATGTCCCTTTAAACCACTCAGCGTACGATGTATTTGAATGTTGCAGGAGTGGGTTTTTCTTCCCTAACTTCATCTACAGAAAAAGTATCTGGTTGCTTTATTCTGAGATGTTTCAACTTCATGTAACTTTAGACTGCAGCTGAATGTTATTTCTTCCTCATGCTTAATAAGCAGTTTTAACGAACATCGCATTCTGTCAGGAAGACTTATACAAACTCAGATTTAAAGGAGGCGAGATAAAAGTTGCAGATTCTGTCTGCCACAAATTAAACGTTTGTCCCACGTTGCAAATAGAAGTCACACGGATAGGACAAAATGAGAGCAAAGGATCAGTGTAAATCTACCAGCCTCTAAGCATGGAGAAGAGTGACATTTGGGGGAGTGGTGATGAACTCCTTGAAGGCAGTCACCATGACATTTATGTGTCATTAAACAAATAAAAACAAAACCCAGCTTTATTGAAGTATCATTTACATAAAGTGAACTGCATCCTATAAAGCCTAAAATTTGAGAGTATTGACAGATGTGTAATATTCCCAACATACCACTTCTTCAATCGAGATTCAGAAATTTTTACATCATGCAATCTTCACTTTTAGCCCTAGGCAATCACAGATCATTTTTTTTTTTTTTAAGTTTATTCTGTGAGAGAGAGAGAGAGAGTGCATGAGTGGGGAGTGGTAGAGAGAGAGAGACAACGCCAATCCTATGAGGGGCTCTAACTCACCGAACCATGAGATCATGACCTGAGCTGAAATCAGGTTCAACACTTAACCCACTGAGCTACCCAGGTGCCCTCCAGTCACTGATCAGTTTTATGTCGCTATGGCTTCTTTGCATTTTCTAGAATTTTATGTAAATGGAATCATACAGTATGCGCTCTTATGTGTGTGCCTGCTTTCATTCAGCATAATAATTTTGGAATTCATCCAGGTTGTTGCATGTATCCGTTCATTGCTTTTTACTGCCGAGTATTATTCCATTGTGTTCATATACTGTAATGTGTAGTTGTTGGACACTTGGGTTGTTTGTAGTTTTTGATTATTATGAACAAAGCTGCTGTAAACATGAGTTTACAAGTATCTGTGTGGACATACATTTTCATTTATCTTAGAATGGCTGTATTGGATGATAAACATGTTTAACTTTTAAAGAACATGCCAAATAGATTTCAAAAATAATTGTAATGTTTTACATTCCTACCTATTATGTGTGAGTGTACCAGCTCTTCCACAACCTGGTCAGTACTTAGGATTGTCATTTTACTTATTTAAAAAAAATTTTTTTAAATGTTTATTTATTTTTGAGAGACACAGCCTGAGTGGGGGAGGGGGAGAGAGAGAGGGAGACACAGAATTTGAAGAAGGCTCCAGGCTCTGAACTGTCAGCGTAGAGCCTGACATGGGGCTCAAAGCCAGAACTGTGATTGTAATCTGAGCTGAAATCTGACACTCAACCAACTGAGCCACCCAGGCGCCTCAAATATTGTCATTTTAATTTTAACTATGCTAATAGATATGTAGTGGTACCTTATTATGGTTTCAGTTTGCATCTTTCTTATGACTAGTGATGTAAAGCATCATCTCCTATGCTTATTAGACATTTCCATATCTTTTATAAAGTTTCTGCTCACATATTTTCCTATTTTGTTTTCTTATTATTGAGTGGTAGGAGTTCTTTATGTATTCTGGGTACAATTCCTTTGTCAGACCTGTACTGTGAATATTTTCTTCTATTGTATGGCTGGCCTTTTTTTGTTCATGGAGGTTTTGAAGGGCAGAAAAGTTTAATATTGGTAAAGTTCAGCTGACCAATTTTTGGTTTTCTGTTTCATACTCTGTGTGCTAACTTTGCCTATGAGAAGTTGTGAAAATTTTCTTCTATGTTTTCTTTTAGAAGTTTTATAATTTCAGCTTGTATACTTAGGTCAATGGTCTACTTCAAGTTAATTTTTGAGTATGGTATGATGTAAGGGTTGGCAATTTTTTAGATACAAATATTCAGTTATTCCTGCAACATTTGTTGAGAAAAAAATCTCTATTTCTGCCTTGAATTGCTTTGACATCTTTGTCCAAAATCACTTGACCATATATATGTGAGGCTTGGTTTTAGATTTACATTTTCTTCTATTGACCTCTATATCTCAACACTACACAGTGCTGGTTAGTGTAGCTTAATAATATGTCTGAAAGTTAATCCTACAAATTTTTCTTTTTAAAAATTGCCTTGACTATTTTAAGCCATTTGTATTTCCAAGTTAATTTTAGAATCAACTTCTGAATTCCTACAAAAAAAAAAAAAACCCTGCTGAAATTATTAAAATTGCATCAACTCAATAGATGAATTTAGAAGAGAAGCGGCATCTTTAAAATATCGAGTCTTTCAGTCTCTTTATTCATTTGTCATAGGAATGTTCTACAGTTCAACTTTTCACCCACGGAGAGATTTTTTACATTCAGTGTTTCGATATTATGATTAATGCTGCTATTAATATTTGTGTATAGGTTTTACATGATCATAGGTTGTCATTTCTCTTGCATAAATCCCCTTGCTAAGTTGTATGGTAAATATATTTTTAGTTTTAGAAGAATTTGCCTAACTGCTCTTTAGGGTGGCTGTATCATTTTATCTTTTCCATTGACATTATCATTATTTTTAATTTTACCCCTTCTGACAGGTATATAGTGATACCTCACTGTGATTTTAATCTGCGGTTCTCTAAGAGTTAATGGTATTGAATAACTTTTCCCATGTTTATTCATCATTTGTATACTCTCTTCAGTGAAATGTTTATTCATGTCTGAATTTTTTTCTATTAGGATAGGTTTTTTATTGTTGTTGCTGCTGTTCTTTTGTTTTTCTGCTGTTGAGCTTTGAGACTTATTTATATTAAAAAATTTTTTTTTTAACATTTATTTTATTTTTGAGAGAGATTGTAAGGAAGGTAGGGGCAGAAAAAGAGGGAGACACAGAATCCGAAGCAGGCTCCAGGCTCCGAGTTGTCAGCACAGAGCCCAATGCAGGGCTCGAACCCATGAACCATGAAGCCATGACCTGAGCTGAAGTCGGAGCTTAACTGATTAAGCCACCCAGGCAACCCTAGAATTCTTTATATCTTCTAGATAAAAGTCTTTTGTTGGCTTTGTGGTATTCGGATATTTTACTCTATTATTTGTCTCTTCATATCTTAACAGAGTCATTTGTAGATAAGAAGTTTTTAATTAATGAGGTCAAATTTATCAGTTGTTCCTGTTATGGATGATGCATTTAGGTTCATATCTAAGAACTCTTTGACTAACCCTAGATCCCTTTTATCCTCTTTCCCCTGCCCCCAAATTTTATACTTTACATTAAATTTGTGATTCATGTAGGGTTAATTTTTACATGAGATGTAAGGTTTGGCTGAGGTGTATTCTTGTGTCTATGGATGGCCAATTGTTCTAGCACCATTTGTTGAAAGGCTATTCTTCCATTTAATTGCTTTGCACCTTTGTCAAAAATTAGTTGGACTTATTTGAGTGAGTCTATTTCTGGGTTCTCTATTCTCTATTACTCTGTATGTCTACTTTCTGCTAGTACCACATGGTCTTGATCATTGAAGCTATATAATAAGCCTCCGCAATGTGTACAATAACTCTTCCCACTTTGTTTTTCCAAACAATTGTTTGAGCTATTTTGTATCCTTTTCCCTTTTATAGAAAACATAGAATAAACATACTTCTGTCTGCAAAGGCATTGCTGGGATTTTGATTGTAATTGCACTAATCTTGTAGACCTGTTTGGGGTTTTGACATTTTTCCCATGTCCAATCTTCTAATCCATAAACATAGCAAGTCTCTCCAATTATTTAGGTCTTTTTTGATTGCTTTTACCAACATTTTGTAATTTTCTGGATGCAGATCCTAGATCTGTATGGTTAGATTTATATCCAAGGATTTCATTTTCTTCGGAGAAATTTTAACTCATCTCGTGTTAAATTTCAGTCTCCACATATTTGTTGTTAACATATTGAAACACTGTTGATTTTTATGTTGGCCTTGCCTCATGTGGCCTGTGGAAACCCATGTGTTTGGAAGTTTTTTGTAGATTCATTGGGATTTTCTATGTAGACAATTATGCCATCTTTAAATAGGGACAATTGTATTTTTACCATTCCAAACCATACACTTTTTACATGTATATTTTTGTTCGTTTTGTCCTTATTGTGTTGACTAGAATTCCAGTAGTATGTAGAATAAGAGTGAGAGCAAACATCTTTTTGTTTCTAGTCTTAGGGGGAAAGCATTCAGTTTCATAATGAAGTGTGACATTGTCTATAGATTTGTTGTAGATGCTCTTTATCAAGTTAAGGAAACTCCCCTCTATTCCAAGATTGCTAGGAGTTTTGTTTTGTTCTTGTTTTTGTTTTATCATGAATGGATGTTGTTACTGTCAAAAGGTTGTTTTCCTGCATCAACCTATATGATCATGATTATTTTTCTTTATCTGGGTTATTCTTTTGCTTTTTTACTGATTTTGGCAGGGTGGGGATCAAGTTATATCAAGAAGGGAGTCACAATCTCTAGGAGTGTGAAAATGTATATTTTTCCCATTAATTATGTAAATTTTTGCTTTATATATTATGAATTTCATTGATTAGACATATATACCTTAAGATTGTTGTGCTCTTAAGACAGAACTACCCTTTTATCTTTATGAAATATCCTTTCTTATCTTTGGTGATCACTGTTTTTAAGTCTATTTTATTTGGTATAAATATTACTCTGTCAACCTTCTTATGCTTAAATTTACATGGTATATCTTCTTCTATCTACTTTTAATCTATCATTTTCTTTAGAATTCAAATGTACCTTCAACAGAGATCATTTGATTGCAACTTGATGTTTAATACATTTTGATAATCTTAATTAAAGTGTGTCCTCTGTAGGCAGCAGATAGTAGCAACTTGCTATTATATTCCTTCTGGTAATCTGTTGCCCTTTAATTTCAGTATTTAGTCCATTAACATATAATGTAACTATTGATATGGTTAAAACTTAGGTCTACTAATTTATTGTTTTCTGTTTGCTGTGTTTATTTTCCTTTACTTCTCATTTTCTGACCTATTTTTGGTAGTGGGAAGAGTAGTTAAAATTTTATTTCATTTCAATTTATCTTTTGGCTATCCGTCCTTGCATTGGGTTTTTTAGTAGATGCTGTAGTGATTATATCATACATCTATAACTCTTCACTCAATTATTTATTTTATTTTATTTTTTTATTGGAAAGAGAGAGCATGTGAGTGGGTTTCATGCACATCCCAACCTGAGGCTCAATCCCACAACTCTGGGATCATGACCTGAGCCAAAATCAAGAGGTGCTCAACCAAACTGAGCCACCCAAGCACCCTACTTCTCTCAAATCTTAGTTATTTTTGGTACAGCTTAACATACAATATGAAAAACTCAGATTTCTATATTTCCATTCACCCTTTCCTCTATCATTCTTTATATTATAGCTGTCAAAAGTAGCATATGTGCACTGCAATATTAACCTTACAAAACAATTATCAATTTTTCTTTGAATGTTATATGTATTGAAATTCATTTAAGAGCTGAGGTGCCTGGGTGGCTCAGGAAGTTGATCACTGGACTCTTGACTTCATCAGGGGTCATGATCCTAGGGTCATGGGATCAAGCTCTGCCTTGGGCTCTACACTGAGATCTGAGCTTAGAGCCTACTTGAGATTCTCTCTTCCTCTTGTGCTCTCTCTGTAAGATAAAAGAGTTAAAATAGTATTTTGTATTTAATTTCCAATGATCTTCATTTGTTTCTGAAAAATTTTGGTTTTGCTATGGTATTTCTATGTAGTCTGTGAAATTTTCTTAAGCATTTACTGTAATATGAACTCTGGTGATAACAACTATTCTGTAATTTTTTTCTATGTATAAAATCCTTATTTGATCTTAATTCTTGAAGCATACTTTTCCTGAATATAGATTGCTAACATGACCTTGTTTTATTCCTCTTTCATAACTTTAAATGTTTTTCATTGTCTTTTGTCTCGTATTGGCATCTGATGAGAACTTTACAGTCATTTAAATTATATAACATATGTCATTTTGTCTTTAATTTTGAGCAGTTTTACCATGTGCCTAGTTTTCTTCAAATTTATTCTGTTTATGGCTCTCTGAGATTCTTGGCTTTGTTAACTTCTGTCTTTCACTAATTTAGGAAGGTTTTATTCACTGTTTCTTAAAGTTTTCTGCAGATTCTCTTTTCCCCTTCTGAGACTCCACTTAAACCCTAGAATCAAATAAAGTGTGTGCAGTGTGGTTTATTTCCTCCTTATCAATTCTGTGATTTAATGAGGTCATGAAGTTCCATCTTCATCTCTGGGTAAACTAGAGCGAGCTGTAGTAATGAGGAATGAAAACAGCTACATTGTCGTCAAATTTGAGCTGATTTATGATTGAGGTGCATTAGAGATTATGAAGCAAACTCAAAATGTCTGTTGAGGTGCTTGTTTAGAGATAAAGGAAAAGAATCAGGCAGTTAGGATGCATATTGTTTAAAGAGAGACTCAGTCTTTATTTTTCCTGCAGTACAATATAAAGGCAAAATGTCTTATCAGTTGAGACAGAATACTTGTATTTAAATTGTGTAAGTTAAAAGATGAGATATAATGTTAATACTATCGAACTCTGTCTGCAGCATATTATGAAGTTGCTGAAAAAAGTCACCTAGAAAGATGTCAGAAGCAAAACTTAGTAATATTTTTGACCATTAAAATTTATCTCTATTTTCCTTTAATGTGTAGTATAGCATAAGGTGATTAGTTATGTATAAATAGTTTATATAATTATATTTTTGGAGTTTGCTTTTCTTTCCTTTACATCCAACTGAATACAGAAGTTGCACATGAAGAATGATGACAAGAGTAGAAATAGAGTGAAAAGCATTGAATTAGGAACTCAACACTCTAATGAATGAGAAGTTTTGACAATTTTGACAAGTACCCAGAAGGTGTAGTATGTGGTAACTTTTGGTATGAGCTATAATAGTCGTGTTTTTTTGTTAAGAAAAAAAAAGGAAAAATATTTGTAAGAGCCAAGGGAGAGTAAAAACTAGTAGCAGATCTTCTAGCCCTGAGATATGTGGGGGCATGTGAAATAAAACAACTTGCAGGTGAGCAGGGTCCTCTGAGGAAACCAGTTACAGCAAGGAAGTCAAGCAAACATTCAGAGAAGGGGCTGAGGATACAAAACTGTTGATCATGGATGTACAGGGTTTATGATCAGTGAAGGAGCCTAGGAGGGAAAGGTGATCAAGATTGGGTTAGCAGTTATAATGTAATAAGAACGGTTTGATTTATCCCTACCCACTTTCTTCTTGACAGTGTCTGACTGACGACTGTTGAGTGTTCCTCATCCTTCATGTATTCAGTAAGGGTTACTTCCTTCCAGCTCAGGAATCTCTTGATTGGTCCATAATCCAATCATTAAAACTCTTCCCTTTGGCAGTGATTCGTTTAAGAGGTATATACCCTATTATGATGAAACGAAAAGAATGTTTAGCTGGATCTTCTACAAAAAGTTTTCCTCTGTTAAAAGAAACACAGAAGAGGAAATAGATATTCCTGTTTGTACTTGTTTCTCCTAAGCATTACAGTGTCAATATTTTATGCCTGGAACTGTACCCATCTTGGGGACCATAAGGAGAACTTTTAAAATAAACTAAAGGATGTTACACACTGCTGCTCTTTTTGTTTTGTTTCACTTTTACACTTTGGTATTTCATTTCAGTGAATTCTTTAAAAGATGGATAGCAGAAGTTGATGGCCAACCCTCCATCTTAATTTAAGGAAATACATTTTGTTCTTAGTTATAATGATATTATCTGCTCAATGTAGAAAATAAAACAATAATAAATTATATAAAGTAGAAATTAAATATCTTGAGCCTCACTGTTTTCATACATATAAAATAACTTCTTTCAAATAAAGAAAAAAATAAAATTGCTTCTTTCTATAAACACAATAATGCTTTTTAAAACCTATTGTAAGATGTTAAATGTCTGTAACCTGTAGTTTTCATTTAATGATAAAGGGAAAGCTTCACAGAGGAGAAGATGCTGGAGGAGTCCTAATGGATGATGAGTAGTTTGCAAGTGGGAAAGGGGAATAAAAGAAGTGGTGACAGAGGGAGATTCAGGTAGATGGGACAGTATTTATGTCTGAGAGAAGATCTTGTGCAAAGGGAACAGGTGGTCACTGCAGAAGGAAAATGAGTCTACCAAATGCTGCATGGTGGAGAGGGATGGGAAATGGAAAGGAGAAGGGTGAATCAGATGAAAAAGGACCCAATACGCCATGTTTGAGTGTGATAATGGAGAGTGCAGGGAGCCATACAAGGAGTTCAAGTAGTTAAATAATATGAATGATTTCAAATTATCACTATTTCTCAAAGTCAGACAACTATGACTTTCATATTTATTTATTTAATATTTTTTTATTTTTGAGAGAGAGTACACGTGTTTGAGTGGGGGAGGGGCAGTGAGCGGGGAAGACCCAGAATCCAAAGCAGGCTCTAGTCTATGAACTGTCACCACAGAACCTGACGCAGGGCTTGAGCCCACAAACCGTGAGATCATGAACTGAGCCAAAGTTGGATACTTAACTGACTGAGCCACCCAGGAGTCCCATGATTTTCATATTTTAGCCCCAGCATTTAATGGCTATGAAATTGTGAGCAAGTTGTTTGCCCTCTCAGCTTCCTCATTTGCAAAATGAGGACAGTGGAAGAAGGGTTGTGAAGATTCAATGAGGTAACTCAGGTGAAAGTACCTGGTCACATGCCTGGCATATAAAAGTTTTCTGTAAATATCAACTTTCCTTTACTGCCTATATTTTTTGTTGTTGTTTGGTTGTCGTATGGTTGACTAAAAAGCCGATTTACAAAAGCATTATTATTTTACTGAAACTTTTGAAAATATGGTTTACACTCATGTAAAGTGAACTGATATAAAAACTACTTTTATGAGGCTACTTAAATGCTACAACCCGTTTACCCTCAGAACCAAGAGAACATTGCCCAAATTCACTTCAACAACCTGTATTGTATTATTGCTGGATAACAGGCAGGAACTAAGCAGTAGGCAATATAAAAAAAAAAAAAAATGCATGGACTTTAACTTCAATAAAATCAATAAACAACTGAATAAATATGACAAGACTCTAGTAGAAGTATATGTTAGACTGCCCAGTTGGTCTCTGGAAAATATTATGAACTCCCCTTCCCCCAAAATGTCCTCCTCTACTGATGATCAGCAAGAAGAAGCACCACTGGTGTAGAGGCATGACCTTCCAAGGTGCCTTCTTATAGCTGCATACATGTATTTTCCATGGAATATGTTCTTTGCCAGGGAAGTATAATGTGAAAATTATAGTGACACACACATAGTTTTTATTGGCTTACCTAGAAATTGGTATCACTACCTGTTTTTTTTTTAAATCTCTGATGTAGAAATAATTTAGTATGTAAATGATGAGTGATACCTCTAGAACAGTCCTTAGCAAATTGTCTGAATATAGATTTAACACCCACTTGTATTTTATTTTCATTGTAGTTCTTTTACAAAGCTCCCTCATCTGGCAGGAACAGAACAAAATTTACTTCTTGCCAAGAAAATCCAAACCCAGTGGAAGAAATTTGGACTGGATTCAGCCGAGTTGGTTCATTATGATGTTCTCCTATCCTACCCTAATGAGACAAATGCCAACTATATATCAATCGTGGATGAACATGGAATTGAGGTGATGTGGAATTGCTGGTACTTGCTGTATTTTATGACCCCACTTGTTTATGTGAATTGGGATGTAGGGTCAAGTAAAAATAGAAATTTGCTAATAGTGCAGTGGAACTCATATTTCTTCGAAAAGTTGATAGGTTACAAACTAATTATTCAGTGTCTACTGTGTGTTAGGCACAGTGCTAAGTCTTGAAGCCAGAATGAAGTCTAGGAACATGGTCTCTTTGCTTTAAGTAAGGTATGGCAGACGTTGGAACACATCATTTTAAGTTAAGACGGTAAGTGTTAGGAAGAGTATGGTTTCGGTTCTTTACACAGAAAAGGTTCACTTAGCCAGACACGGATTTAGAGAAGGCTTTCTGAAAGCAGACCTCCCTGATATGTGAGTTATGAAAGATCCGAAGGGGTTAACTACATGAAAAATCAAAGTAAAAGAATTCTAGGCAGAAGAGAAAATTAAGGCAAAGGTTTGGAGACCTATACTAGCTTAGTATTATTGAGGAACTTAAAATTTTTCTGTATTTCAAAAATGTAAAGTACAAAGTGGGCCACTGTAAGAGATAAACCAGGATAAATGTTTTGGGAACAGGTCATAAAAGGGCTTATACATTGTCGTAAGAGGCTTAGAATTCAACTTCAGTCAGTGAATACCATTTGCAAGTCCTAAGCAATGGAAGGATGTGACTAGAGAGGCATCTTTTAGATAGTTTAGGCTGTCTTCAGATTAGACCTTGACTAGGCAAGAAATTCAAATTGAAGTCTTAAGTTAATAGTCCAGGTGAAAAATGATGATTCCCTGAATCAGGATGTTAGCAGGAATGAGGAAGAGGGATGATCTAAGAAACAGTTAGAAAGCAATATTAGTAGGAATTGATTAGTGATTGACTGGAGGCAGGAGATGAAGACAGAGTTCAGGGTGACTCCTAGTGTTTGGAATGGGTTGCTGGCTACTGACGCTGCTGGTAATCGCAGGGAATGCCAAACCAGAAGTCGGCCTGGGGTGAGAGATAATAAATTCAAACTTTGACATACTGAGTTTGGACATCCAATCTGAAATAACCATCTGGCCCTTAAAAATACAAGTCTGGAAATATGGGTATTATAAGTATATTGGTTAAGGTTAAAACTTTGAGAGTCAATGAAATCTTACGGGAAGGGAGTATAAAATGAGGCAGACAGTGGACTGGGGATAAAACACAGAAAATATCATTTACATGGAATTGAAAGAAAAGGAGTCACTGGAAAAGGAGGAGGAGAACCATGGGGATGCCACCTTCAAAGCCCTGTTTTTATATAGGAATTTCTAGTCACCTGAGATGGCATTAATTTGCAGAGTTGCTATTATTTTGAAGGCGATAATAATGATAAAGCTCTTTTTCATTGTTGCCAGTAGAATTTACCTGTTTAATTATTGAATCTAGTTTCGGAATGCTTAATCTTGATAGTGGGGAAAATCTGGAATATTTCTCTCCAACTTTATGTGTTTCGATTCTCACTAGATTTTCAATACATCATACCTTGAGCCACCACCAGATGGATATGAGAATGTTACAAACATTGTTCCACCATATAATGCTTTCTCAGCCCAAGGCATGCCAGAGGTAAAATAAGACTTTTTTTTTTTTTTTTTTTTTTTTTTTTACTAAACTCTTTAAACCTCCCTTTGTTATTTAAAGCCTATGTTGAGGACTAAAACTAAGGAGAAAAGGCGAATCATACATGATCCATACTTTGAGATTCAGTGCTATGAGCACCCTGTGTAAAAATAGTTTAAGAAAAAGAAAAAAAAAAGAGAAATACATAAAAATCAGAGCCTGATGAAGTGGATGCCACTCTGAAATGACAAGCTACTGAACATATCTTTAATTCAGTAATGTCAGTAGATGTTTTTTACAAGCTTTTTTCCTTTGTTCATAGTCTTTGTCATAGATTTATAGATTACACCACAGAAGTTATTAACTTAATACTATGCTTGAAAATTAAACATGGTTGGGATTTCTTTTTTCTTTTAAAAATCCCCTTTATTTCACCCATCCCCCATCCATCTCCCCTCTGGCAACCATCGGTTTGTTGTCTGTGTGTGAGTCTGTTTGTTTGTACATTTTTGTTTAAATTCTGCATGTAAGTGAAATCATATGGTATTTGTCTTTCTCTGACTTCTCTTAACATAATACCCTATAGGTCTATCCATGTTATTGCAAAGGGCAAGATCTCATTCCTTTTTCTGGCTAAGTAATGTTTCATTATACACACACACACACACACACACATTATTTATATATAATGTTCATCTGTCAGTGGACACTTGGGCTGCTTCCATACCGTGGCTCTTGTGAATAATGATTCAGTAAACATAAGGGTGCGTATATTTCTTTGAATTACGGGTTTTGTTTTCTTTGGGTAAATACCCAGTAGTATAATTACTGGATCATATGGTATTTCTATTTTTAATTTTTTGAGGAACTTCCATGCTATTTTCCACAGTGGTTGTACCAATTTACATTCCCACCGATGGTACCTGAGGATTTCTTTTTCCTTTTGTGAACACTTGTTATTTCTCATTTTTTTGATACTAGCCATATCTGACACATATGAGGTAATATCTCATTATGGTTTTGATTTGCAATTCCCTGATGATTAGTAATGTTGAGAATGTTTTCATGAGTCTGTTGCCCATTTGTATGTGTTCTTTGGAAAATTGCCTATTCAAGTCTTTTGCCCATTTTAATCAGATGATGTATGTATGTATTTATTTTTTGGTATAGAGTTATATAAGGTCTTTACATATTTTGGATATTAATCCCTTACTGGATATATCACTTATAACTATCTTCACCCTTTTTAGTTTTGTTTATGGTTTTATTGACTGTGCAAAAGCTTTTTATTTTGATGAAGTCCCAATGGTTTATTTTTGTTTTCGTTTCCCTTGCCCAAGGAGACATATCTAGAAATATATTGTTAAGGCTAATGCCAAAGAAATTACTCCCTATGCTTTCTTTTATGGGCTTTATGGTTTCAAGTCTCACATTTAGGTCTTTAATCCTTATTTAGTTTATTTTTGTGTATGGTGTAAGAAAGTATCTTGGTTTCATTCTTTTGCATATAGTTGTCCATTTTTCCTAGCACCATCTATTGAAGAGACTGTCTTTACATTTTTGCCTCCTTTGTCATAGATTAATTGACTATGTAAGTGTGGGTTTATTTCTGGCCTCTATTCTGCTCCATTGATCTGTATGTCTGTTTGCATGCCAGTACCATGCTGTCTTGGTGTAGTATATCTTGAAATTTAGGATTATGATTCCTCCAGCTTTGTTGTTCTCCTCATGCTTAGTTTGGTTATTCCAGGTCTTCTGTGGTTCCATACAAATTTTAGTATTTTTTGTAGTTCTGTGACAAGGCTGTTGGTATTTTGATAGAGATTGCATTGAATCTGTAGATTGCTTAGGGTAGTATTTTAATATTTTTCCAGTCTATGAGCATGGAGTGTCTTCATTCTTCTGTGTCATCTTAGGTTTCTTTTATCAGTATTTTACAGTTTTGGGCGGTAAAAGTCTTCCAACTCCTTGGTTAGATTTATTCCTCGGTATTTTATTATTTTTGGTGTAATTATAATGGGATTGTTTAAAACATAGCTGGGATTTTTAAAATGACTTTAACTGGGGTGCCTGGGTGGCTCAGTTGGTTAAGGGTCCAACTTCAGCCTAGGTCATGATCTCGCTGTTCCTGAGTTTGAGCCCCGTGTGGGGCTCTGTGCTGACAGCTCAGAGCCTGGAGCCTGTTTCAGATTCTGTGTCTCCCTCTTGCTCTCTGCCCCTCCCCCGCTGACGCTCTGTCTTTGTCTCTCTCTCTCAAAAACAAACATTAAAAAAAAAATTAAAAATAACATGACATTTATTTCCTGTGGCCCAGTGTATGCTGATAATCTCTTCAAAACAGAACACACTGGTTAAAGTGTTCCATATTGGCTTTTTTTTTTTTTTTAACTTCTCAAAGTATTGAAATATTTTCTAAAAACTTATACAGAATTAGCATGGATCTGTTTATTAAGCCCAAATCATGAAAGTTAACTTTTGATGATGTGGTATGGTGGAGCAAACTTATTGTTTGGTTTTCTCTTTAATATAGCAGTATTACATACTTAATTTTTTTTTTTTTTTTAATTTTCCTTACAGGGAGATCTTATATATGTGAACTATGCTCGTACTGAAGATTTTTTCAAACTGGAAAGAGAGATGAACATCAATTGCAGTGGAAAGATTGTTATTGCAAGATATGGAAAAATCTTCAGAGGAAATAAAGTATTGTATCATTTGCTTTTCTAGAGGGAAGAGGATAGTATGTATCCTGTAAATGTAAATGATCAGCTTGTGTCATGTTTTCCAGAATTACCTCAATATACATATTAAAAGTTTTTCCCCCCCTATTGGCCATGGTAGCATAGAAAATCCTGTTTTTTTGTTAACCTCCCATATCAAGAAAGGGAAATTACTTTTATTATAGAAACAAAATCTACTTTTCAAAAAATTTTGAAGGAAATTTTGTATGTAAGCTGAAAAATTAAAACTTCCTTGCATTACTCAGTTTCCTTGCCCAGACATGATCAATCTTAACAGCTTTTCTTAGAATATATGAATTCTGTGAAATATGAATATAAATATCTTTTTGTATGTACTAATTTTACATATATTATACATTTTTTTTATAAAGATAGGATCATACAGTATATGTAGCTTTACTTTTTCACTCAGTTGTAATACAAAGGTATTCCTCTAAGCTAACGCATTGAAAGTTGTATAACGTGTGGCTAAGAGTCTAGGACTCTAGATCCATACTACATGGGGTCTAGTCTAGGCTGTTTTCTAGATCTTTTACTGCAAGCAAGTTATTTAACCTTTCTCTGCCAATGTTTCCTCGTATATAAAGTGAAATGAGTGCTCTCACTTTAGAATGCTTCCTGAGATGAAATTATTTTGTGTGAAAGCACTTATGATAGTGGCTGGTACTTAGCTAATTATAAATACCTGGCTTCTTATTAAGTAAATATCTCATTCTAGATAGGTGCATAATACTTTATATAAGTATTATGCATGCATAAGACTTAATAAGCAGTTTAACCATTCCCGTGTTGACAGATGCTTGGCTTGAATTTATTACTATTACAAATAATTACCTTGTGAACATCTTTGTCCATAAACACTTGAACATTTATGTAAAGACTTTTGTTGTATAGATTCCTAGAAATTGAATGGCTGAGTCAACATGTATGTTCTTTCAAAATTTTCAAAGCCATCATCAAATTGCCTTCAAAAAAGTTGTGACAGATTTCATTCGCATTCATATGTAAGAATGATTTCTGAATATTGGAATGTGTTTTAGTTAATCAAGACTGATGGTTATCTATCTTTTGCTATAATACTTCTGATAGTGAAGAATTCAGAATCTTGCTTGGAAAGGTTTTCCTGTTTGTGGTCAGTTTGGATTGTTAAAAAATGTTTACAGAACACGATGGGCAATTTTTCACACACTACAACTATTTTGTATAGAACTTTAAATTAGTTTAGTTCCACAAATATTTGTATGATGTGCCAGACTTGGAGGGTGGGTAGTTAAAAGTGAATTAAGACATGGTCCCTTTTCTAAAACCACCCTCAGTCTAGCAGGGGAGAAAGATATTTTAAAGACATTTAAAATACTATGGCCCATCCTATAACAGAGATGTGTACAAAATAGAAGAGGCAGAAAGAAGGGAGACATTAATTTTGTGGTTTTAGGGACAATAGGAATGTTTAAAAGAAGAGACAGTCACTTATTTGGAGTTGTATAGAGTAAATGAGAGTTGTTTGCTCTCCCAGGGGAGAAATTGTATTCAAGACATAAAGGATTGAATGTATAACAGCATGACAGAAAGCAGTGCCTTAAGTTTCCTTACATTATTAAATTGATTTTCACTTAGATGAATTAATTTGCCAGTACTACTTTAAGGATTGCACATTGCCCCTGCAGGTTAAAAATGCCATGTTAGCAGGAGCCATAGGCATCATCTTGTACTCCGATCCAGCTGACTACTTTGCCCCTGGGGTACAGCCATATCCTAAAGGATGGAACCTTCCTGGAACTGCAGTGCAGAGAGGGAATGTGTTAAATTTGAATGGTGCTGGTGACCCACTCACTCCAGGCTATCCGGCTAAAGGTAATGGATGGGCCTGTCATGGTCCACCTATTTTTACAAAAATATTACTTGCCCTTTTAGAAGACATAAAAGCAAACATCTATAGGATAACCTTAAAACTGTATGTAATTGTAATGTTTTGGATTACTGTTGCTAGGAATTCAAAAACCTTTCCCTCGTATTACTTTTTATTTTATTTTTATTTTTTTAATGTTTATTTTTGGGGGGGGGGGTGGAGAGCAGAGAGAGAGACACAGAATCCGAAGCAGGCTCCAGGCTCTGAGCTGTCAGCACAGAGCCCGACGTGGGGCTTGAACCCACGAACCATGAGATCATGACCCAAGCCAAAGTTGGCACTAAACTGACTGAGCCACCCAGGCCCCCTCCCTTGTGTTACTTTTGTTTCAAATTTCCATGAGGTGTGGACATGGAGAGGGAAGGGTGGTTGAATTTCTCTTTAAATTTTTTTTTTTTTTTTTTTTTTTTTTTGAGAGAGATGGAGCACGAGCAGGGGAGGGGCAGAGAGAGAGGGAGGGAGACACAGAATCTAAATCAGGCTCCAGGCTCCAAGCTGTCAGCAGAGAGCCCAATGGGGGGCTCAAGCTCATGAAGATCATGAGCTCAGAGATCATGACCTGAGCCAAAGTCAGCTGCTCAACCTACTGAGCCACCCAGGCACCTCAATTTATCTCTACTTTTTTTTTTACTTTTTTTTTTTAATGTTTATTTTTGAGAGACACAGTGACAGAGTGAGAGCAGGGGAGGGGCAGAGAGAGACGTAGACACAGAATCCAAAGCAGGCTCCAGGTTCTGGGCTATCAGCACAGAGCCCAACGTGGGGCTTGAACCCACGAACTGTTAGATCATGACCCGAGCTGAAGCTGGACGCTTAACCGACTGAGCCACCCAGGTACCCCTCTCTCTACTTTTAATAGAGGTCCAGAAACATAGGTCCCCATACCCAAAGTAACATTGCTTTTACCAAACTAGGACTTTGGTTTTCTGAATTGCTTACTGATTTTATCCTTCTTTAGATGATACATTTGTATTTTTTTTAAATACCAATAAGTTTTTGATGTTGTTTCATATGTAAAATCTAAAACGTTTTGACATCTGTGTAACTACCTCCACAATTAAGATAATGAACAGATCCATTATCCCAGAGTTTTCACTCATCTCTTTGTAATGCTTTCCTCTCAACCCTTCCTCACCCACTCCTTGCCAATTCCTAGGCAATCACTGATCTGCTTTCTGTCGGCATAATTATTTTGAGATCCATCCACATTTACGTCTGTGTCAATATTTCATTCTTTTTTATGCTATGTAGTATTTCACTGAATACACTATAGCTTGTTTATTCATTTATTTGTTGATGGATATTTGGATTGTTTTTAGTTTGGGGATTCCTGTATATAAAGCTACTATGAACAGTTGTATAGAAGTCTTTACATGTACATATGCTTTTAGTTCTCATGGATAAATCTATAGAAATGCAATGGCTGGATAATATGATGCATATTTAACCTTTGAAGAAATTTTCAAATTGTTTTCCAAAGTGGTTGTACCATTTTACACCTTAGCATCAGTGTGTGAGTATTCCAGTTACTGTACCCTTGCTACATTTAGTTTGGTCAGTCTTTTTGATTTTACATTCTAATAGAGAATCCTCCAACTTACTTTTTTTTTTTTTCCCCAAAGTTTTGGGGCCATTCTAGGTCCTTTCCATGTGAATTTTAGAACAAGCTTATTTCCACTGAAAACGCTCCTGGGAATTTGAGATTGAATTAAATCTATATGTCAGTTTGGGTAGAATTGACATTTTAGAAGATACTAAATATTTTGATCTGTGCACATGACACAACTCTTCGATTACTTAAGTATTATTTAATTTATCTCAGCATGTTTGTAGTTTTATTGTACAGATCCTGTCTTTCACATTTATCCATATGCATTTTCTAGTTTTATGCCTTTTAAAAACACATTTTAAATTTCAATGTCCATACACTTATTGCTAGTAAATAGAAATGCTTTGTATTTGTAGAAGAAATACATTGATCTTGTGTCCTGCAAACTTGTTAAACTTAGTAGTTCTAGCAGATTTCTGTAGATACTATCAGTCTTTACACAGATGATCATGTTTTCTGAGAATACACTTTATTTCTTTGTTTCCAGTATGGATGCCTTTTGCTTTTTAGTATACTGGCTAGTACCTCTCCTACACTGCTGAAGAAAGTTGTTTAGAGGAGATACCATTCCCTTTGTTCCTGCCTCAAGGAGAAAAAAAATCCAGTGTTTTCTTCTTAAGTCTGATATTGCTGTAGGTATTTTTTATAGATGTTTTTTGTCAGGTTGACAGAAGTTGTCAGGTTTGTCAGGAAGTTTACTTCTAATGTGCTAAGAGCCTTTATCTTAGCACATTTACCTAGGAATGTACAATGGATTTTGTCAAATGCTTTTACCGAGTCTTGAGATGATAATAAGTTCTATTAATTTTGTTAAGTTATACTCGTAAACTTTTGAATGTTAAACCAACCCTGCCATCCTGGGATAAACTCTGCTTGAACACAGTGCATTATCCTTTTGTTAAGAATATCTTTCATGAGGAGTATTGGCCTATGGATTTATTTTCTTGTGTATTTCTATCTCATTTTGGTTTCAGAGTAATGTTGGCCTCATGGGATGAGTTGGGAACTATTTCATCTTTTTTTAAATAGGAGTTTATATAGAATGGGTTTGATTTTTGCCTGTAAACATTCAGTAGAATTCCCTAGCAAATATATCTGGGCCTGAAGTTTTGTTTTATAGGAATGTTTTTAACTACAAATTCAATTTTTTAAACAGATATGTGGTTAGTTAGGTTGTCCATTTATTCTTGAGTGAGCTTTGGTAGTTTGTCTCCTAAGGATTTTGTCCATTTCATCTAAGTTGTTAAATTTAATAGAGTTGTTCATAATCTTCTCAGTCTGTGTGTGTGTGTGTACATACATGTACAAGTATGCTGTTCTTTATTCCTGATTGTGGCAATTTTTTTTTCTTTTTTTCCTGAACTGTCTTGCTAAAAATTAATCAGCTTTATTGATATTCTCAAAGCACCAGCTTTGGATTTTATTAATAATTGCTACCATTTTTCTATTTCATATTTCTTACTTTTCTGCTCTGATCTTTATTATGTCCTTTCCCTGCTTATTTTTCCCTCATTTGCTCTTCTTTTCTAGTTTGTCAAGGTGGAATCTGATGTCATTTGATTGAAACCTTCCTTTGTTTCTAAGATGGGTGTTTGGTGCTGTACAACTATTTTGGCTGAAAGCCAAAGTCCCAGTGAGGTTGTAAGTCTGACCATAGGTTTCAGTCTTCCTTTAAAGAGAATATTGTATTACTATTTGAATAGGATCTTTATTATTCCCAAGATCTCATAAGTTCCCTTTAATTTTTTTTCAGTTATATCTAGTTTCAGAATTTGGAACACATTTTCCAGGCAATTGGTTAACTGAGGCTTCTTTAAGAAGGATTCAAGATATCCTTGAAGAAATAAAATACTCTTCTAAAATTCAAGAGAAATACATGAAGTGTCAAAACAAATTTGGAAATTTTTAATCCCAATGGTTGATTTTACATTAAAATATAAATGATTTAGTTTCTTACTGTTGAATAAAATAGGCCATGTTAGGCAAAACAATCATTGGCTTGGGGGGAACTTTCAGTTTTTGATATAACTTCAAACATGTAATAGATCTGCAATAGTAATAAAAGAAATCTCTTTATACCCTTGGCTCAGATTCTTCAATTATTTTCAATTTACCTTATTGATTTCTGCAGAGTACACTTTTAGACTTGATGTCAAAGAAGGAGTGGGAATCCCCAAGATCCCTGTACATCCTATTGGGTATAACGATGCAGAAGTATTGTTACGGTATGTTTTTTTAATTGGATAGGAGATTAAGATATTTTGTACTAATATGTCCATTTTCTCATCTAAAATCAATGTAATCTAATTATGTTGAAAGTTAAGTCTGGTTGTACACCTGAAACCAATGTTATGTGTCACTTATATCTCACTAAAATTTTGTTAAGTAAAAATTCAGGAAACAAAGTAGGAAAATGAGTTAAAAAAAAGAAAAGTCTTGTGTCAAGATTCTCCTGAAGTAGGAATAACAGAGCACAGCAAGAAATGGCAAGAAACTATTAGTTTGCTACAAATGAAAGTCTCAAGTGCAAAACTATCCAAAGATAGAAAAATACTGATTGGAAATTTTTCAAGTTGTTGGATTTTCTTAGGTATTAATTTGATGTTTATACCTGACCTGTATTTTAAAAATATTATAATGTCCACTACTTATTAGATTTGTGAACTTGGACCAGCTACTTCATCTTTCTCTGATTCAGTTTCCTTGTCTGTGAAATGAGGATAGTAATTGTTTCTCCCTGATAGAGTTTTTAGGAGGAGATGAGATCAAGTACATGAAGTATCTAGAATATAGTAAATATTTAATTAATGTTTGCTATTCTTGCATTCTGTTACTGATGTTCTTTTACAAACATCCAGACTTTTTTTTTTTTAAGATGTCTATACCGATACAATTAGTGATTGCTTTATGAGTACCTACTAGATAATCAGCACCTCTAGAAATTAATTTATTCTCCTTAACACAGTCATGAATTTCCTATTTTCAGTATTTCTTAAAAAAAAAATCTTTAATGTTTGTTTATTTTCGAGCACGAGTGGGGGAGGGGCAGAGAAAGACACAGAATCCGAAGCAGGCTCTAGGCTCCAGGCTGTCAGCCCAGAGCCTGTGGTGGGTCTCCAATTCACAAATCATGAGATCATGACCTGAGCTGAAGTCAGTACTTTCAGTATTTCTTAATCTTAAGTCTTCACTAGTCAAAAGTAAAGAGGCCGATGCTTCTCATTTCCTCTCCCTATCTTTTTCCTTAAGCTGTCTTATCACAAACATATTAAATACTTTATCTCAATTATGGCTTTCTCAGTAAAATGTCAGTTCCCCAAGGAGAGGGAACGTTAGCAGTACCTAGCTCAATAAATATTTGTTAAATGTATGATGAAATATCTCATTGTCAGACTTCATGATTTCTTCTAAGAAACTGTGGCATCAGCCTTCTTTCTGTCATTTTCTCTCGACAGTCACATGGGAGGAACTGCTCCACCAGATGACAGCTGGAAGGGAAGTCTTAATGTGGATTACAACATTGGGCCTGGCTTTGCAGGGCATGATTCCTTCAGGTAATTTTATATTACTTTAATAGACTGGAAAAGTTTTATATGTTTAATGGAAAAATGTCAAGATAACTGTTCTGCCAGGTAGCTTTTGCTTGTCTTTTTCTCATTTTTCATAGTGAACAATTGATACTTACAGGGGTGCTTGGGTGGCTCCAACGTTGGATTTTGGCTCAGGTCATGATCTCACAGTTTGAGAGAATGAGCCCCGCCTTGAGCTCTGTGCTAGGTGTGGAGCCTGCTTGGGATTCTCTCTCTGCCCCTCCCCATTAGCTCATGCTGTCTCTTCCTCTCTCAAAATCAATATATAAACATTTTTTAAAAATTGAAAAAAAGAAGTACTTACAGAGTGATGTACTGAATTATTATTCTTATAGTGGTATCAGAACATTTGTTTTATAAAGTCTTAAACATGACTAAATTTGAGTTTAGTGTTTAACATTTAACTTCCTTTTTCACCTTAAATTTTAGAACAATGTTTGAGATAACCCAGTATTTCAAATGTATAACATTTTGAAAGTTGCTTTAAGGGAAGGAGTACAAGACAGGAGACAAAGGAGGGTAACATATATTGGTCACCTACTACGTAGGGTAAGCACATAACTATGGTAAGGCTCAATGCATTATCATTCTCACATGCACTATTGCAGAGGAGTGATCACAGAATGTTTGTTCTTTGAGCTTAAGTTATACAGAAAGGTTAAGTTGAACACTGGATCAAGGCAGGCAGGAAATTGCAGTTTAAAGAGATCATCTTGGGTAGAGTTGTGAAACAACATGGCATGATTACAACTTGAAGTAGTTTGATTTGCCTGAAAAAGAAAGGGAGATAGAACACTGATAAATCAGAGAACATATAGCTCTTTTTAATAAAATCAGTCTTGTTTGGTAACACGTTACGATAACAATGTGAAATTGGATTCTTAGTGGTTTTTAGTTTTTGTAAGAATTTTTCTCCAGAACTTTTAAGGTATTAGAAGTTTAATATTTTATTTTATGGGAATTTTAGAAATACTTTAAGTGCCTATTTATCTTTATAACTTAGAGCAGAGTTACTTTAATATAAGAGAGTTTCTTATCTAATTTATTAATACCTTAACAGCAGCAGGAAAACCTAACATACACAATGAAAGATAAAGGCTGTTTGTTTGTTTATTGAGTGTGAGCAGGGAAGAAGGGCAGAGGGAGAGAGAGAGAATCTCAAACAGGCTCCATTCTCAGCATGGAGCCTGATGCAGGCCTTGATCTCATGACTAAGGATCAAGACCTGAGCCAAAATCAAAAGTCAGACACTCAACCAACTAAGCTATCCAGGTGCCCCAACAAAGGCCTTTCTGATTTAGAAACAGAAACATGATGACACAGAGAACACAGAAAACCTACAGCTTCAGTTCTATAATTGTAGTTCAAGAGTAAATCAGAAGCATACAAATCCCCTTGTCTAGATATCAAAAAGCTGTTCTTCACCATGGGCACAAAATTATTAATTGATTTGAGCTCAAAATGAACAAATACACAAATAAAAATCTCTGTCATTTTTCACCCAGAAGAGTTCTTGACAATCTATTTACAGATATTCAACGTCGTTTTTCACTCAGATAAGCCGTCTAGATTCTCTGTCATTTCTCACCCAGAAGATCCCTTGACAATCTATTAATCCATTTACAGAGATTACCAAGTGACAAGACATGAAACCACATTCCTGGAGGGGGAGATGGGTGGGAGGATGGGCTAAACGGATGACGGGCATTAAGGAGGGCACTTGTTGGGATGAGCACTGGGTGTTATATGCAAGTGATGAATCAATGGGTTCTACTCCTGAAATCCTGAAACGAATACTATACAGTATATTAAGTAACTTGAATTTAAATAAATACATTTTTAAAAAACACGTACAAAAAAACCCAAAACATGAAATCAGTAGGAAAAAGAGTATATAGTTAGAGATGCACAAAAAAGAGACAAACCAAGGAACAGACTTAACTATAGAGAACAAACTGATAGTTACCAGAGGGGAGGTAGTTTGGGGAGAATGGATGAAACAGGTGATGGGGTTAAAGAGTACACTCATCATGATGAACACCAAGTAATGTACAGAATTGTTAAATCACTGTATATTGTATGCCTGAAGCTAATATAACACCATATGTTAACTATACTGGAATTAAAAAACAAAAAAAACACTTAATAATAAAAAAAGCTAGAGGGGCACCTGGCTGGCTTAATCAGTAGAGCATGAGACTTTTGATCATGGGTCATGAGTTCAGGTCCCACGATGGGCATAGAGCTTACTTAAAAAAAGATGAAGTATAATTTTTAAAAAGTTGGAGATACAGCTCATCAGCAGAGTTAAAATTCTGTCACTGCTTCTGATTTACCTCAGAGCCAAAAGAAGACATGTCTGGGTTTATGCTACCCACACCTGGTTCTGTGAGGTGAATCTATTGCACATCTCAATGGAACTTCCAAAAATGCTAAAGGATGATTTTTTAAAGTAAAACCATAATTATCCTACAGATATAAAATGAACATGTGTCAAATATTTCATTTAATTCATTAATAAGGAAGCTGCAAAAGAGTTTAAGATGGTTCAAAGGAAAATTCAATGATACAAAAACAGAATGCTGGAATGAAAGTACAGTACTCAATAGCAGAAAAACTTGTTTCTTCCACTCTGAAGGAATGAACTAAATATTCACTAGACAGAGTGGGTGTTTCAGTCGATGTGTTGTTTCTACAAATTAACCTCAATCTCTACAGAGTTGTGAAATCTTCTAATCAAAGACAGTGATAGGCAGAGGTAACTGATGGATGAGCTAAGGCCTTTCTTGCTTTTTCCTTAAAGGAGTTTATTCATTCATTTCACAAATATTTATTGAGCATTTACTATAACCTAGGTACTATTCAGCAGTGCACAAAACAGGCAAAATTCCCTCCCATGTGGGGCTTACATTGTCGTTCATTTTTTTTTTTTTTTTTGGAACATTATGAATTTGAAGTGATAGTAGGACAAATGGATATTCTTTTAGAAACTTCTGGAGTCAATGGTATTAAAACTAGGAAGGCTTAAGGATTAAATATGTGGATAGTCTATTTTCAGGTTTTGATTAAAATAGATTTTTTTTTCCGGGGTGCCTGGGTGGCTCAGTCGGTTGAGCGTCCGACTTCGGCTCAGGTCATGTTCTCACAGTTTGTGGGTTCAAGCCCCAAGTTGGGCCCTGTGTTGACAGCTCGGAGCCTGGAGCCTGCTTTGGATTCATTGTCTCCCTCCTCTCTGCCCCTAGCCCACTCGCATTCTGTCTCTGTCTCTCTCAAAAATAAATACACATTAAAAAAAATTTTTTTTAAATAGATTTTTTTTCCTCATTCCTCATTTGTAACATTCGTATTTTCTTCATTTAATGACATAGTATCAATGGCTTGGGATTTCTTACTAATCTTGGGCTTCTATTTTTAGATATACATGCTAAAAGTGTTTCTGCTTTTTTGCTATTAGTTTTTATCTATTTGATATTTTAAATGAACATTTAAAAATATTTTTTTTATCTGAATATGCATTCAGAAACACAATATACTTCTGGTGGGGAAAAACCAGAATCTGCAGTTAGCAATGTAAAGGTTTTGACAACCTCTTAATTCCTCCATTCATAAATAAACATAAATTAGAAACTGCTGAGATTCCTCTATCCACCCCACCCCCCAAGGGTAAAGATTTATTTTGTTTACTTCTGAAAAAAATGGCTCAGCATTTTCCCATATCATTTTGGGTTCATAAAATGTGAATGGCTTTTTTGTTTGTTTTTCTACTTGAGCTTGATTGAATTTTCCTTTGAGTTATAATTTGGGAAGTTGTATTTCATGAACGGATATATAAAACGCTGGCCCAAATCAGAATCAACAGTGATGGGCTAGAAAAGTTTCATCATACAGTTGTCTTGTGCATTTTAGCAGGTGCTTCCCAAATTCCTATTTCCTTCCCAAATTTGCCATGTTTCTTTTTGGCAGCTCTCAGCCAGCTATTTAACAATGTACTGACTGAATAACCTTGAAGAAAGGTCAATAACCTTGAAGAAAGTTACTCACCAGCAGGAATTAATGTAAATACAAAGACCTACCTAAAAAATGCTTATTTGTTCTTTAACACATAATTGGCTGTCTTATTTTTGTAATTCATACAGTATACTTACAAAGTTTAGAATGAACACCCAAGACATTTTGAATAAGTATTTTGGATTTTATTAACAATATAGCTTTGTGGGAGAAGCAATAAAAAATATTGACATTCTATTTTCAAAATCTGACTTCAAGCATGCTTAAGTACTTAGGAGTAAAATACATTAACCATTTGAAAATTGCACACATCAACAATATTAATGATTATAGAATTTAGGTTGTGGATGTACGGGAATTCATTGACTTATTAGAGTTTTCTGTAATTTTGAGATTTTTCATAATAAAACGTTGGAACAAAACTGTTAGACATAATGCTCTACGTGAAGTAATTTATTCCCTTTGTAATCCTAGGAAGGTTAGAATGCATGTTCATAACACCAATAAAATTACAAGGATTTATAATGTAATTGGAACAATCAGAGGATCTGTGGAACCTGGTGAGTATGAATTTTTTAAACACTTCATTTTCACAAAGATTAAAAGAGTAAGAGATAAAAACCTTTAGTCAATAATTCTTTATTTCCCTTGAGTGATTAGAGACAACTACATTTGAAAAAAAATTGCACAACGCTAAAAGAAACCTGTACTTTATAAGTGTTGATTTTTTTTTTTCTATAGAAGAAACACAACCAAAAGGGAGTTTAATTTAAAGACACAAGTCACAAGTATTTGTAAGGTATTCAAAATTGTAGTTCTTTTGAACACATTATTTTCCAGACAGGTATGTTATTCTAGGAGGTCATCGGGACTCCTGGGTGTTTGGAGCTATTGACCCAACCAGTGGAGCTGCTGTTTTGCAAGAAATCGTCCAGAGTTTTGGAAAACTGATGGGTAGAGGTAAATGATGTTTCTTTGGTAGTTGATGACAAAACATGACTCACTTAATTTTCCTCTATTTTTAGGCACATGTGCCTAATTAATGTATGTTAACAATGATTGCAGGCTGGAGACCTAGAAGAACAATAATTTTTGCCAGCTGGGATGCAGAAGAATTTGGGCTGCTGGGCTCCACAGAATGGGCTGAGGTAAATATGGCCGGAGGTTCTTGTTCTTGATCAACAGGGAAACAAATACATGTATTTCAGGGTGATCACAGATAGATTCCATTAGCTAAAAATGGTTTTAGTTTGGAGAAAGACTCAAAAATTTAAGAAGTTTTGTAAATGGAATTATTTTAGTAAATAGCCTTTCTGATTTCAGATATTTATTTCTTCTTTAGGTATGATTGATTTTCATTTCACACTGGTCCCAGATGCTTTATCTTTAAGTGTCTCTCCTAGACACCCTTCTTTCATCTTCCCTTAGCCTCCATATTGAGTAAGTTCTTTAACGTACAAGGTAAGGCCACACATTTTTGTCAAGACATGAACATTGTATACTTGCTTTACCTGCACTGTCTATTTATCTTTGGGTTGATATTTTATAGAATTGTTTTAAAGCATGTCATATATTTCTTGTTATTGTCTGGTTTTAAAATACTTTCCTCCTGACTACTTACCTGTTTATTTTGAAATAACGTGAATGAAATAAACGTGGGGGTGAAATCATATAGTTATTTCTCTGCTTTCTTATCCATATATTCAATTGACATGGCAAAGTTTTGTTATCATTTTGGTAATTATCAATATGCATTTTGGAAGTAGACTGTTCATTTGGATGAATCAAATTTCCTCTACTTTAAAAAATGCAAATTCTTGTGAATGCATGTGTATATAAATACGTGACTCTGTTTCTCTAATTTTACCAACTTAAAGATCAAAAAAATCTCAGATATAAAATAAAACATGTACTTCACATTAATCTAAATAAATCGGGGTTAAAAGACAATTTCAACACTTAATTCATGATAATATTCAGCAGTATACTTTTCTTAAAAATAGTTAAGGAATCTTTATTTCTACTCAAAATGTTATAATGGAAACTCTGACTCTATATAGAAGAGACAGCTACTATTTGGCCATTATGGGCAAGGGAGAGAGGAAATAGTCCTCACTTGTGCCATAACCACTCACAGCTTTACATTTTTTATTATAATATATTCTATTTATTTAATTTAAGTTTATTTATTTTGAGAGAGAGAGAGAGAGCATGCATACTCAAGAGCAGGGGAAGAGTAGAGAGAGAATGAGAGAGAGAGGGGAAAGAATGAGAACATAACCCAAACTAAGCTCTGCACTGCCAGCATGGAGACCAATGTGGGGTTTGAACTCACGAACCGTGAGATCATGACCTAAGGCAAAACCAAGAGTCAGATGCTCAACTGGCTGAGCCACCCAAGTGCCCCTATTCTTCTTTTTAAATTTAAGTATAGTTGACATACGGTATTAGTTTCGGGCACACAAACTGGATTGATAATTTTATACATTATTCAATGCTTGCCATAATAAGTGTAGTTACTACCATCTATCACCGTACAAAGTTATTATAATATTGACTATGCTGTACTTTACATTCATGACTTGTTTATTATTTATAACTGGAAGTTTGTACCTCTTAATCCCCTTCACCTATTTTGCCCATTTTCCCACTCCTCTCCCTTCTTGCAACCACTAGTTTTTTCTCTGTATTTATTAGCCTTTGTATTTTGTTTGTTTCTTAGATTCCACACATAAGTAAAATCATGTGGTATTTGTCTTTCTCTGACTTAATTCAGTTAGCATAATACCTCCTAGGTCCATCTATAGGTCCATCTACAATGTCACAAATGGCAAAATTTCATTCTTTTTTATGACTGAGTAGTATTCTCGTGTGAGTGAGTGTGTGTGTGTGTGTAGAGAGACACATCACATCTTCTTCACTCATCCCTTGATGGACACTTAGATTGCTTCCATATCTTGGCTATTATAAGTAATGATGTAATAAATATAGGGGTGCATATATCTTTTTTAATTTGTTTTTATTTTCTTTGGATAAGTACCCACCAGTGGAATTTCTGGATCATATGGTAGTTCTATTTTTAATTCTCTGAGGAACTTCCACGCTGTCCTGTAGTGACTGCTCCAATTTCTGTTCCTACCACCAGTGCACAAGGGTTCCCTTTTGTCCACGTCCTCACTGATACTTGTTATTTCTTATCTTTTTGATACTAGCTATTCTGACAGATAGGAGATGATATCTCATTGTGGGTTTCATTTGCATTTCCCTGATAAATGATGTTGAGCATATTTTCATGTGTCTGTTAGCCATCTGTATGTCATCTTTGAAAAAATGTCCATTGAGGTCCTCCACCCATTTTTTATTGGCTTATTAGGGTTTTTTTTTGTTGTTTTTGCGTTGTATCGGTTCTTTATACGTTTTGGATATTAATCCCTTCTTAGTACATAATTTGTAAATATCTTCTCCCATTCAGTAGGTTGCCTTATTGTTTTATTGATGTTTTTATTTGTTTGGTTTTTTGTTGTTGTTTTGCTGTGCAAAAGCTTTCTATTTTCATGTAGTCTCAATTGTTTGTTTTTGCCTTTGTATCTCTTGCCCAAGGAGACAGATCCAGAAAGATATTACTGAGGCTGATATCCAGGAGATTACTGCTTATGTTTTCTTTTAGGAGTGTTATAGTTTCAGGTCTTACATTTAGGTCTTTAATAAACTTTGAGTTTGTTTTTGTGTATGGTATAAGAAAATGGTCTAGTTTCATTCCTTTGCATGTAGCTACTCAGTTTCCCCAACACCATTTATTGAAGAGACTGTCTTTTTCCTATTGCATATTTTGCCTCCTTTGTCATAGAGTAATTGCCATTAAGTGGGTTTATTTTTGGCTCTGTATTCTGGTCCATTGATCTATGTGTCCTGTTTTTTTAAGAGTTTTTTTTTTTTTTTAAGTTTATTTATTTTGGGAGTTAATTTATTTTGAGGGAGAGAGAGAGAGAGAGAGAATGGGAGAGAGGCAGAGAGGGACAGAGAGAGAATCCCAAGCAGGCTCTGCACTGTCAGCGCAGAGCCCGAAGTGGGGCTTGAACTCACGAACCATGAGATCATGACCTGAGCTGAAATCAAGCCAAATGCTCTACCATCTGAGCCACCCAGGCACCCCAATGTGTGCCATTTTTGTGCCAGTACCATACTGTTTTGATTACTATTGCTTCTTAGTGTAGTTTGAAATGTGGGATTATGATATCTCTAGTTTTGTTCTCTTTTCTTAAGATTATCTTGTTTATCTATAGTCTGTTGTGCTTCCATACAAATATTAGGCTTATTTGTTCTAGTTCTGTGAAAAATGCTAAGTTACTGGTATTTTGATAAGGATTGCATTGCATCTGTAGATTGCTTTGGGTGCTATGGACATTTATTTATTTATTTATTTATTTATTTTTTCAACGTTTATTTATTTTTGCGACAGAGAGAGACAGAGCATGAACGGGGGAGGGGCAGAGAGAGAGGGAGACACAGAATCGGAAACAGGCTCCAGGCTCTGAGCCATCAGCCCAGAGCCTGACGCGGGGCTCGAACTCGCGGACGGCAAGATCGTGACCTGGCTGAAGTCGGACGCTTAACCGACTGCGCCACCCAGGCGCCCCATGGACATTTAAAAATATTAATTAATCCATTCCACCAGCATAGTATATCTTTCCATTTGTTTGTGTTATCTTTGGTTTCCTTCAACAATACTTTCTACTTTTTAGAGTACAGATCTTTCACTTCCTTGGATAAATTTATTCCTAGGTATTTTCTTTTTGGTGTAGTTGTAAATGGGATTGTTTCTTTAAAATCTCTTTCTGCTACTTTATTACTGGCATATAGAAACAACAGATTTCTGTGTATTAATTTTACATCTGGCAACTTAATCATTTATTAGTTCCATTAGTTTTTTGGTGGAGTCTTTAGGGTTTTCTGTATATAGTATCGTCATCTACAAGCAGTGACAGTTTTCCTTTTCCTTACCAATTTGGATGCCTTTTTTTTTTTTTTTTCCTTGTCTGACTGCTACAGCTAGGACTTCCAATATTATGTTGGAGAAACTGGCAAGAGTAAGCATCCTTGTCTTGTTCCTGATCTGTAGAGGAAAAGCTTTCAACTTTTCACCATTGAGTGTGAGGTTAGCTGTGGGTGTGTCGTTTGTGGCCTTTATTATGTTGAAGTATGTTCCTTCTAAACCCAGTTGCTGAGAATTTTTATCATGAATTTTGAATTTTGTCAAATGGTTTTTCTGCATCTATTAAGATGATGTGATTTTTTTATTCTTCATTTTGTTAATGTGTGTCACATTGATTTGCAAATATTGAACAACCCTTATATCCCTGGAATAAATCCCACTTGATCATCATAAATGATCCTTGCATTTTTGGTTTGCTAATAATTTGTTGAGAATTTCTGAATCTATGTTCATCAGGGATATTGGCCTGCAATTTTCTTTATTTCTATGTATTTATTTTTTTGTAGTGTCTTTTAGATGGTGTTGGTATCAGGGTAATGCTGGCGTCACAGAATGGGACGTTTTACTTCCTCTTCTCTTTTTTGGAATAGTTTGAGAAAGATACATATCAGCTTTTCGTAAGTGTTTGGTAAAATATATATGTGAAGCCACTGGGCTGGCCTTGTGTTTTTTGGGAGTGTTTTCGTTACAGATTTTGTTACGAGTAATTGATCTGCTCAGATTTTTGATTTCTTCTGATTCAGTTTGAGAAGATTGTATGTTTCTAGAATTTTATCTGCTGCTTCTAGCTTGTCCAGTTTTTGGATATTTAATTTTTATAGTCTTTTATAATATTTTGTATTTCCATGGTGTTAGCTTTAACTTCTGTTTTGTTCATGATTTTGAGTCCTCTTTTTCTTCATGGGTCTGGCTAATGGTCAATCAATTTGGTTTATATTTTCAAAGAACCAGCTCTTAGTTTCACTGATACTTTCTCTCTTTTAAGTTTTTATTTCCTTTATTTCTGCTCTGATCTTTATTACTTCTTTTTTTCTACTAATTTTGGGTTTTGTTTGTTCTTTTTGGGTTTTGTTTCTTCTTTTTCTTTCTTTAAAAAAAAATTTTTTTTAATGTTAATTTATTTTTGAGAGAAAGAGTGTTGTGAGCTGGGGAGGGACAGAGAGGGAGACACAGAATCCGAAGCAGGCTCCAGGCTCTCAGCTGTCAGCACAGAGCCTGACCCGGGGCTCAAACTCACAAGCCGTGAGACCATGAAGCCTGAGCTGTAGTTGGCTCCTTAACCAACTGAGCCACCCAGGCACCCCTGTTCTTCTTCTAGTAAGGTTAGATTGAGATTTTTCTTGTTTCTTGAGGTAGGCCATAATGTATTGCTATAAAACCTTCTTCTTAGAACTGCTTTTGCTGTGTGCTGAAAAATTGAATCATTGTTTCCATTTCCATTTGTCTCCAGGTATTTTTTTATTTCCTCTTTGATTCATTCATTGATTTATTCGTTGTTGATAGCATATTGTTTTAACCTCAACATATTTGTGTTTTTACCAGTTCCCTTCTTGTAATTGATTTCTAATTTTTACCATTGTCATTGGAAAAGATGCTTAATAGGATTTTAATCTTAAATTTATTGAGATTTGTTTTGTGATACAGCATATGATCTGGAAAATGTTGCATGTGCCATTGTAAAGAAAGGTGCATTCTTCTATTTTTGGGTGGAATGTTCTGTATTTATCTGTTACATCCATCTAGTCTAATGATTCATTTTGAAACCACTGTTTCATAATAGATTTTCTGTCTGGATGATATATCTATTGATGTAAGTGGGGTGTTAAAATCCCCAACTGTTATACTATTACTGTGGATTTCTACCTTCTTATGTCTGTTAACATTTGCTTTATATATTGCTTTATATGTTAGGTGCATAGATATTTACCATTGTTATATCTTCTTGTTGGGTTGATCTCATTATGTGATGCCTTCTTTGTCTCTTGTTATAGTCTTTGTTTTCAAGTCTGTTTAGGGGCGCCTGGGTGGCACAGTCGGTTAAGCGACTGACTTCAACCAGGTCACGATCTCATGGTCCGTGAGTTCGAGCCCCGCGTCGGGCTCTGGGCTGATGGCTCAGAGCCTGGAGCCTGTTTCCGATTCTGTGTCTCCCTCTCTCTCTGCCCCTCGCCCGTTCATGCTCTGTCTCTCTCTGTCCCAAAAATAAATAAACGTTGAAAAAAAAAATTTTTAAAGTCTGTTTGATAAAAGTATTGCTACTCCAACTTTTTTTTTTTTTTTTTTTTTGCTTCCTCTTGCGTGGATATCTTTTTCCATCCTTTCACTTTTTGTCTCTGTGTGTCTTTTGATCTGAGGTGAGTCTCTTTTAGACAGCATATAGATGGATTTTGCTTATTAATCTATTCCGTCATTCTCTCTTGATTGGAGCATTTAGTCCATTTACATTAAGGTACGAATTAATAGATATATACTCATTGCCATTTTGTTAATTGTTTTCTGGGTTTTTTTTTAGTTTTTTTCTGTTCCTTTGTTCTTCTCTTGCTCTCTTTCTTTGTGATTTGATGGTGTTCATTTAGTATTATGCTTGGGTTCCTTTTTATTTTTGTGTATTATAGGTTTGAGTTTGTGGTTATGGTAAAGTTGCTATATAACCTCTTATGTATTAGTACTCTATATAAGTTGATGGCTGCTTGGGTATGAATACATTCAAAAACACTAAATTTTTGACCCCTCCCCCCATTTTATTTATATGATGTCATATTTTACATATTTTTCATACTGCCTACCTAATATTCTAAATATAGTTGACTTTATTATTATTGTCTTTTTAACCTTCATACTAGCTTTATAAGTGACTCATTTACTACCTTTACTATATGTTTGCTTTTACCAGTAGAAATTTTTCCTTTCATAAATTTTTTTTCTAGTATGACCTTTTCTTTTCTAAAGAAGTCTCTTTAATGTTTATTGGAAGGCAGGTTTAGTGATGATGAATTCCATTAGCTGTTGTTCATCTGGGAAACTCTTTATCTCTTCATCAATTCTGAATGGTAAACTTGGTGGATGGAGTATTCTTGTTTATGTTTTTTTTCTACCACTTTTAGCACTTTGAATGTATCATGCCCCTCACATCTTGCCTGCAAAGTCTCCGATAAATCAGCTCATAGCCTTATTGAGTTTCCTTTGTATGTAAGTATTTGCTTTTCCCTTGGTTTCTTTAACATTCTCTTTATGTTTTGACATTTTAATTATTATGTTTCTTGGTGTGGACTTCCTTGGGTTTATTTTATTTGGGGATCCCTGGTATTCCTGGATGTCTCTTTCCTTCCCCCAGTTAGGGAAGTTTTCAGCTGTTATTTCTTCAAATAAGTTTTCTGCTTCCTTCTCTCTTTCTTCTCCTTCTGGGAACCCTGTAATGCAGAAGTTGTTATGCTTAATGCAGTGATACCTTAACCTGTCCTAATTAAAAAAAATTTTTTTTTCTTTTTGCTGTTCAGTTTGGTTGCTTTCCACAATCCTGTTTTCCAGCTCACTGATCTGTTCTGCTGCCTCTATTCTGCTGTCATTTTAGTTATTGTATTTTTCAGTTCTGATGGTTCTTTTTTTATATTTTCTGTCTCGTTGTTGAAATTCTCACTGAACTCACCTATTCTTCTTTCAAGTCTGTTGAGCATCTTTATGACCATTACTTTGAACTCTTTCTCAGGTAGATGGCTTATTTTTGTTTCATTTTGCTGAGGTCCAGCCCTAGCAGGTCCAGGGGTTCCCAAAGGATGAATGGCGTCGGCGAAAATAACAAATGGACACAGACAATAGCAGTGTGTTAGACTGGTCGCTTTATTGTGGCAAATGTGGCATTATATGTGTTAGCAATTTCCTTGTAGAGTGCATCATCTATGTTTCTCAGCATTACCTAATTCTAAATATGTTTCTTTGTGTAATCACCCAGTAAGGAACAACATAGTTATTTTCTTGTAACATTCCCTCCTGCCCTTTTGCTTATTAATTTCTTCATACTATTTTCATTATGAATCTACATTTGTCTATAAAGCATTTGCTTTGCTATTTTCATGAAAGGTCATCTATCTCTCAACACCTCAAGTGGAACGTTTACAGGGCTATGACTTCTTAATTGTTCCTTTGAACCATTTGCAATACAAGGAACAAAAGTATTCTCTTTGGTCTGGGGTGCCAGGAGGGAGCCAAGAGGGCCCTGAGAACCCACGCCTTATGCGTTCCCAGAGAGACAATGTATACCTAGGAGCTAATGAACCATTCTGTACCTTAACCCACCAGGTCCAGTTATCATCTGGAATGCCTCCTGGGGGCCAAGTGGGTCTAGGGTTTGGAGTAACTTGTATCCATGGATACATTCCTTTGTTGGCCGGGTGGGGATTTCAAACCCATTTGTCCCCCTCCTTGGCTGGGAAATATATGGGGCTATCCTTCCTTTAGGTGGGGGACAGGCAGACAGGGGTGGCACCGGCTGGGTGTAAGGTTTCATTATCCATCTTCGAATTCTCATGGTTTTTCCCAGAGGGAGTTTATATAATCCCTGAGTTTGCCCCCATGGGTTTATTTTGAGTCATCAATGCTAATTAGACCATGGGGATGACCATGATGAATAACAGGAGGGATTCTGGTAGCTTCCCACTCGAAGGGTCGCTGTGCGTTGCCCTCTGCCAACCACCCAGGCTGTGCCATCAGGAAGGCTGGATGGATTGGCTCCCGGCATCATTTAGTTCTTTTTTTGAGGTCTTGTTCTTTTGTTTAGAACATCTTCCTCTGTCTCCTTTGTCTGACTTTGTTTGTTTCTATGAATTAGGTGGAATGGGTACCTCTTCCAGTCTTGAAGGAGGAGCCTTATAGAAGAATGTCTCCTGTGTAGACTGTGTACTTGTTGGCTTTGGCTGGCTGGTTGGTGCTGGATGGGCATTGGCTGGGGCCCTCTACACAGAGGCACCCTGTCAGGTCAGCTGGAGCAAGTGTAACCCATGGTTCCTGGAGTGCTTTGCACTATGGTCACCTTGGAGGGTCAGCTGAAATGAAGCAGACTCAGGCCAAGGGTTTTTGGGGTGCTCTACATTGGGGCTGCCTTGGTGGGATGGCTGGAGATGGCATGGGAGCAGGCCAGATATGACATGGTGCTTTGTGCCTGGGTCACCTTGATGGGACAGCTGAAGCTGGTGTGGGTTAGAGGACTGAGTAATCTGACCCTGGAGAGAGTTCTAGCAGTTACACCCATTTGGCAGACATTCTATGGTTGGTAAATGGATTTCCTTCACTTAATAATCTAGTTTCCCTTTATTTTATTTTATTAAAAAAATTTTTTTTAAACATTCACTTATTATTGAGAGACAGAGAGACACAGAGGGTGAGCAGGGGAGGGGTAGAGAGAGGGGGAGACACAGAATCCGAAGTAGGCTCCAGGCTCTGAGCTGTCAGCACAGAGCCCGACGTGGGGCTCGAACTCACGATCTGTGAGATCATGACCTGAGCCGAAGTCAGTCGCTCAACCAACTGAGCCACCCAGGTGCTCTCTAGTTTCCTTTTAAATTACTGTTTGTTTTGTTTTTCTGTGTCCCAGGGTAGGTGACTCTGTCCATCGGCCCCTCAGTGATATCCCTCTCTACTCTAGTTTGCCACATCGGGTGGTTGTTCTCAATGTTACTGTGTGTCTGTCTTTCCTACCCTTCTTTATGTGGTCCCTCTATTCTTTGTCATGCAGAAGTTGTTCAGTCAGCCCTCAGTTCTTCTTTAGGAAGAGTTGCTCTGTTTGTGGGTGTAGATTTGGTGTGCCTGGGAACTGAGTTCAAGGTATTTATATGCGTCTATCTTGGACTGTGTCCTATTATAGTGTGTTCTTATGAGGTAGCAAGCTAGAGAGAAGTAAAAGCCTCTCTCAGCATATCCCATCTGTGTAATAGTTGTGTGTGTGTGTGTGTGTGTGTGTGTGTGTGTGTGTGTGTGTGTGTGTTATAGTGAGAGGAAGAGACTATCCTAATGGCTTTCCTTCTCTCCATCTAGCTTTTTTTCTATCCTCCTTTTGAAAATTATTTTTCTTTGCATCTCCTCTTTTAAAAATAGATAAATGGAGGGGCACCTGGGTGGCTCAGTTGGTTGCATCCAACTCTTGATTTTTGGCTCAGGTCAGGATCCCAGAGTCACGGGATCAAGGCCTGTGTCAGGCTGTGTGCTGACAGTGCTGAGCCTGCTTGGGATTCTCTTTCCCTGTCTCTGTGCCTCCCCTGCTTGTGTGCACGTGCACTCTAAAATAAAATACTTAAAAAAAAAAAAAGATAAATTGACTCTATTTCTGACTTTTAAAATTATACTTGGGTTTCCAGTCTCAGTAGCTCTCTCAAACTTCAGTGTATGTAAGGATTTCCAGGGATACCTTTTAGAAAATACAGATTTCCAGGACTTTCAGAAATTTTTAATCAGTACATCTGCAGTGGGGCCCAAAATCTGGGAGCCTCACCCCTTCATATTCTAATGCAAGGAGTCAAGGAACCACACTGTGAAAATACTTTTTTTCTGAGAATCCTTGCTATTGCTATAAATAGTAGCTACACGTATTTTTCTTTTTAGTTGTGTTAATGTTGTCAACCAACCAGTTATCTGCATTTTCTCATAAATTATGGCAAAGGCATAGATATTGGATTCATCAAGGTATCTGTAGACCACCTTTATACTAAATTAATTTGCTTATTTATTTCCACAATTGTAAATATTGTGAATTAAATAACAACTTTGCTTCAACTGTAGGAGAATGCAAAAACACTCCAGGAGAGAAGCATTGCTTATATCAATTCTGATTCATCTATAGAAGGTAAATCTTACTTCAGATTATTAAACAATGCATCATCTTTTCAGTCTGCAAATTGTAACTAACTTGTAAACTGAGATTATTCTTGTCCTATGAAATTCCTCAATAGTACCTCCATTTTCCACTTGGCCACAGAGAAAATGATTATGATTCAAATGAATCAGTATGAGTCATAACTAAGCTACTGATTGTAATTTCTTTAGTATGTTTGCCATTTGCCTATCTTGAATTACTACTTAAAACTCTAGTATTAACCATATTCTTCCTGTGGCGATATTAAAAGAATTTGGCTACAATATTTCAGAAGAATGTTTTACGGAATATTCCACATAGAAACACTTTATGGGAGCAATTTGAAGTGAGGTCATACTACAGACTTTGCTTGGAAGCTGACATGCGACACTTGTGTCTCTAGGCTTTCTTTGTATTACTTCTAGATGAATGTCAGAGCATACTTCCGAGGTACTGAAATGCTCTGGTCTAATGTCTTGATATACACTGTCGAATTGATGGAGTAAATGTGAATGGCATAGCCTTATCACTTCCTTTGCCAAAGCCCCCCTCGAAAGATACCACCTTAAGAATGATGCTATTTGATTTCAAGACTATACATTGTTTATAATTAGAAATAGTTAGAATTAGACTTCTCTTGGAATTTCACCTAGAAGTATTAAAATACATTGTATTTTATTTTTTCAGGCAATTATACTCTGAGAGTTGACTGTACACCCCTTCTTTACCAATTGGTGTATAAACTGACAAAAGAGGTATATAAATAGATGTCTTAATGTTTTCTGATGAATAGATAAGTGGATAACACTTGTTTTCTTAATTAGTGGTACTGATTTTTAAACTGGTAACTGATTTGTATAAGTAAGAAGTCAGAACAAAATCTTTAATACACTATATGTATAAAAATAGCATTGCTAATCTTTCTAATAGTAGTTATTATTGTATACACTGTTGCCATGTAGAGGGTATACAGTTTCATTTGGCAGAGGAATTTCGATACAACAGAATGAGCTGGAATGGAGAAAGCCTTGGGTTCAAACCCTATAAAATGAATTCCAGCAGCATCAATGATAAAAGGACATGGTCACTGAATCCAAACACTTCGCAATCTAGAGAGGATACACACTTGTAAGTGAGGAATTACACGTCAGTAGAATATTGGATACTACAAACAATGGAGAAGAATTATGGAATAGAGAAGCTGAAATCCTGGGGTGGTTGGGGAAGCATCAGAAGATGTTTACAGAATAATTAGTTCTTGGGTTGTAAAATGGAAGGGTGTGAAAAGTAAGAGAGAAGGCATTCTCAGCAGAGAACACCGTAACCTAAAAAAGATGTGGAGACATGAAAGAAAATATTTCCTCAACTGTAGGTGGTTCAGGGTGACATAAGTATAAGGTTTTGGTGGATAAATGGTAAGAAATGGAGCATGACAAATAGGCCAAGGTCAGAAATATGGTGATGGGAAAATTAGAGAATCTTTTTTTTTTTTTTTTTTTTGAAGAGACCTGGAAGATCATTTCTTCCTTTTATTTACCTTTATTTTTAAATGTTTATTTTTGAGAGAGCAAGTGAGAGAGCACGTGCACATGCATGTGCATGCACGTGGGGCAGAGAGAGGGAGACACAGAATACAAAGCAGGCTCCAGGCTCTAAGTTGTCAGCACCTATCTGATGTGGGGCTCGAATTCATGAACTGTGAGATCATGACCTGAGCCAAAGTCAGATGCTTAACCGGCTGAGCAACCCAGGGGCCACAGAGAATCTTTAACAAGGTTATACATTATCATATTTGTTCATTAGAAAGACCACTCAGTATCAGTGTAGTGAATAGATTAAGCTGTAGCAAGTCTAATAGCAAAATGGAAATAATTCTTACAGTAATTTTGTGAATATTATTGATAAAAAGTACTTTGCACTCTAAAAATGACATATATCTTTAATTTTTGTGTACTTCATTTAAATGGTTCATTATAGAATTTAGTTACCAAATACAAATCTTTAAAGTATGTTATCACTTAGATTACAACGTGAAATAGGTGTCACTTCTCTGTAGGTACTATTTTCCACTCTCCCTTAATACTACCCTTTCCTTTTTCCCATTAAATGCCTTTAAAAAACCAGTTTTCCCAAATGGGAGTGCTCTCATCATTTCCATCCCAACTCTCAACATATTGGGTAGCTTATGTTCTTGATACTTTTATTGGAATGTCCCATAAAAACATCTAAAGCAAGCTGTAAGGAAAATTCTGAGAGAATCCTGCTCAGGACATGCATTTATGCTTTGTGCTGTCCTCCAGAGATGGCTCCTGCCTTGGTATCAAGGATAGTTAATAATTTCAGGGCCAATAGGGAGAAGTTGAGGTCTATGCCCCTTTGTACACAGGCAGATGCTTCTCCATGGCCATACCAGAACCCGGTAGAAAAAGACTTCTGTGAACGGACTATTACCATTTCAGCAACCTCTAGAATGTGTTGGCAGAGGCAAACCATGCTGGTGGCAGGAGTGCAGGATGGGAGTGGTAGAGAGGGCAGAGCTTAGAGACTGGGCAGCTGCCCGATTTAAGAACTAAGGTGTTGAAAATACCCAAGGGTCAGCATTTGTGACAAGACAGCAGAGACAGAAAGTATGCTCTAGGGGGTACAGGCTAGAAGGACTCGGTTCTGGGTAGTGCTAGACTGAAATTGTGATTCCAGAAAAGGAGAGGGTTTTTCAGGGAATTCGGTCTAAGCAGGATGTAGGAATTGGAGCAGGTTCTCAGCTATTGCAAGTTGGCGGAAGCAGAGTCCAGTAGAACCCAGTCAGTTGGCAGGGAAGTAGAACATCCCTGCTGCTGCAACATGCTGGTGGGCAAAGGAAGGACGTGGAGAGCCGGGACTGCTTTTAAGCTGCGGGCTCATGTGCAATGATGAGGCAACAACCCACTCTGTATAAAGGCCACAGAAAATATCAGAGGAATTGATGTTTATGTTAAGATGGGGACCATTATCCCCATTTCCACAGCTGAGAAAACTAGCATTTGAAGAGGGGAAGCAACGCACCATAGGTTATGATGCTTTCAGAGCTGCGCAAGGAGGGTATGCCTTTTCCTGAACAAAGCAGAGCTACAAACACAAAATTCAGGCAATACGTGTGTTCATGAGGATCTAAAACAGGCACCTCAGCCTTCACAGTCCACACACTCTACCTTGTGGCCCTGCCGAAGATTGGAGAGAGCAGAGTGTAAGTTAATGGCCGTACCTTTAATGGGGGCAGTAAAAAAGGTTCTTGTATTCATAGAAGCTCTTAAAATCCCCAAAGAGAAATGTGAGGTTATGCAGAGCTTTTAAAACCCATCAGATTCCAACTTGGTTTGAATACAATTGGACTTTCCAAAACAGTTCCTCCTTTCCCCTCGGGCTCTGCAAAACCAGGACTTACATTGCCCTTGTCAGGCTTAGATGCTTCAGCCACACCTGCCACCCTGAGGCCTCTCTTTAAAGGTCTTTTAGGACAGAAGCAACTTACTTATGTAAATCTTGTATCCAAGTTTTCCCCCAGTGACTTACTCAAGGACATCTAAACTGCTAACAATTAAAGTGATAACATTTGTTATAAATCTGCAACTCTATTAAAAAAGTTTACCAAAATAAGCCAGAGATTTTTATCTCACGTACATGGCAAAATTATCAATAGGCAGGCAACAAAAATTAACATGAGTTTGGTTGTATTTTTTTGTCATTTGCTTGTTTTTCTATAAAGAACATGATATATGTCCATATAGTTAGAAGTTGATAACCTATGGTTTTATTATCGACATAAATTTAGTTGCTTCTGCCTCTAATTCCCAATATTTGATGTTTCTTTCCAGATATCCAGCCCAGATGATGGTTTTGAGAGTAAGTCTCTTTATGAAAGCTGGTTGGAAAAGGACCCTTCATCTGAAAATAAAGATTTTCCTAGGTGAATTACTTGTATATTTTCTACCGTTAGGATCAATTGTGAATTCCCCTTTGCCCGTTGTTTCTCCAGAAATGTAATTCTCAGCTGTGTCAACAATGTGAGTAGAAGAAAGATAATCCCAAAGAATCCCTGTGTAGCCTTCAATTTGCTAATGGGACAGAATAGCCAAGTCTTTGAATCTATAATAAATTCTACTTTTGCAAATGTTTAGCCAAAATTATTCTGCCACATTATCAGGTATTATTTTGCATTTTTGTATTAAATTTTAGATATGTATTCAATGCATTAATGTGACACCAAATGATAATGATGAAATATGGATTATTTGCTTCTAAGTTTAAGGGGCATTATAAGTCACTACCAAATTGTGTCTTTACCTGTAATGAATATAGAATGTATTAATTTTTTACTTTTCATTCACACAACAGTTTTCTTCAATTTTTTTTCTCCTGCAATACTATTTCTATAAACCAGCAGATGATGGTAACAGTTAATAGCTCCATTACATACTCCAAATAAGTCTTGTGAAAGTTTGTTTCCATTGTAAAAGTTTTACATGATTAAAAAAAAAAAAAAAAAACTAGAGTCAAAAAAAAGGTTTTAAAATACCTACATCTCAAAAACACATTGGAAGTATGTATTTTCTAATACACCTATAATTTTCTTCTTTGCTTACCATTTTATCATAAATTTTCCCATGTTATTGCATATATATTACATATGTATGTATGTAGTGGTTTCTTAACTACATGCAAAAAAATATATTGTAATTTCATTTTCTAAATAAGGCATAGATTCTTCGTGATCCTAAATACACTTTATCATGGCAGTTTTCTTACTATAGTTCTCTGAGGGTAGTGACCAAATTTTATTTTTCTCTTTTTCCTCTCTAAATATTCTCTCTGTATTCTCTGTATTCTCTAAATTTTCCTCTCTGTAAATATTCTAAAAGACTGACGGTGTGAGAGAGACCACAGTCACTAGGCTGCTGTCTTCGGTGGCACTGTTCAACTGTGACTGTAGTCAGTGCAGATTTACAGGTTTAACGCAGCAATTTCCAGCATGTGACAGGAAAGTAGCTTGGGGTGGTGTACCTTCTAATTTTTGTAAATGTGCTGTGCAATTCCTTGCTATTCCTGGGACAGGATTCATGTTTCTGTTTCTTTAACTTCATATTTTTTAACTTATGCATTTATAATATCCTTGTGTGTGTATATACACTTATATTCTACATCTAGAATCAACAAGCTGGGATCTGGAAGTGATTTTGAAGCTTACTTTCAGAGACTTGGGATTGCTTCAGGCAGAGCCCGTTACACTAAGAACAGGGTAAGCCATTTCATTATTTTGGATACATAGCATTTTATCCAACTTCTTGTTACGAATTTTAAACTGTTTAGTTGTTTGGTACCAGGGCACCAGGTCATGTGGCCTGGGAAGAATTCCAGGGCTGGAGGCTGACTTCATGTCTCTTTGTAGATGGACTAGGAATTAATTTGGGTTATTCAGTGAATTTTCCTTGCAGGATTATTCAATGAAATGGTAGCTGGGAGATTACTGCCAAGTGCTTCGCTGCTTAGCAGAACCAAGTAGTGCACATCCCTGTTTTCATTCAGGCTTTATTGGAAAATCCCATTCTCCCCCACTTTTCCTGAGGAAAATGTGCATGTGAAGAACCTGTTTTAGTCACAGGGAATGCTAGGCCACGAGTCTTCACTGTCAGTAGCCCCTCTTCACACCCTCACTCCTGCCTGTCATCTGAGTCCAGGGCTCCTGAGTAGGGAATAAAACAAGTTCCTCCTGATTTTTAAAAGTCGACTAACTTTTCTGATCAGTTTGCACCATTGCCATTCAAACACACTGATGATATGTGAGTATTTGAATATGCCAACATGTGCCGTGTTTGCTTGTCTAGGTTATAAATTATGTGATAAACCAAACTGAAGATTACATCAGCAAACCCAGATTTGTCACAGATTTTAATAATTTTCAAATCATAATTGCAATACACAGTCTTGCTTGCCTAGAATACATACCTTTTGTAAATCTGATTCTCCAGAATCAGAACAGAGATGAAAGCAAAATAAATCTGTATCCTGATACTCATTAAACTCTTTCAAGGCCTGTTCACTTTTATATTCTGTCATCAATCTGAACACAGTTGTCTAGTTTCTAAGAAACTGCAGATTAAAAGCAGGACGTTAGACAAGAGAGAGACTGACACAAGGATTCGCAGTAAAAATGTTAACCTTATAGCAAAGTAGCATATAGGTAAGACTAAACTTAGGAAAGGCAGACCTAAGGAGTAAAACAAATATTTATATAAAATACATCTATGTAATAGTTTACAATGGTAGCCCTTAACTGCATAATAAAGGTTAGATGGCATTTGGTTATACAGTTTGGGAAGGCAGAGAAAGTGCTTAAATGTAGATTCTATACAGATCTTAGATGCCCAGAACCTTTCATTTCCAAACAATTGATAGATAATTGTAAACTGTGTTAATATGCAATTTGAGTATGTATGCCTTAATTTCAGTTATCAGAAATACAATAACAATTTTGAAGTATTTTGAATGAAGATTATGTGAATGATAAATAACAGTAAAATTTTAAATGGGTGAATAGTTGGTGAAACTGTTAGATTTTAACTTTTTGCTTCATGATAAAACTCAGAGTTCCACATGGTTGTATTTTTATTTCTGCATTTTTAAGATTACATAAATATTATAATTGGAGTATTTAATGTTTGTCTATATTCAGTACCTACCCATATTTTGTTTCCCCAGAAAACAGATAAGTACAGCAGCTACCCGGTATACCATACAATTTATGAGACGTTTGAATTAGTAGAGAATTTTTATGACCCTACTTTTAAAAAACAGCTTTCAGTGGCTCAGTTACGAGGGGCACTGGTTTATGAGCTTGCAGACTCTATAATCATTCCTTTCAATATTGAAGACTATGCAAAAGCTTTGAAAAACTATGCAACAAGCATCTACAATTTATCTAAGAAACATGACCAACGATTGAGAGACCATGGAGTATCATTTGGTAAGAATGGCTGGGTATATTTTATAATCTGAGTTAGAGCTTTCAGATATTGTCTCCGACTGTCATCACTGCACACTCTTTCATTCTAGAATACATCCTTGCGTTACTTAATTTTGATTTCTAGGAAAAAACTTGAAACACCGTTAAAGAATGTCATTTAACCTGGTATTTGTAGGATGAATTTGTTTTGCTAAGTTAGTGCTATGAACATTGGGTTGGTTAATATTTTCCCTATATTGCTGCCTTTAGAAATATTTTTGCTGTTAAAAGAACAATACTATAAAAATACAATACTGCACGAAGATGGGAAAATAGAGAAAACCAATTCCACTACATATATAATTATTGTATATTTTTGTTTACATGGAGATTTTTTTACCTGGGTTAAGCATTGTTTCATTTTGTGTATTTTATATTCATTTTATATTCACATTGCCATTTTGTGGTAACTGTTATGTACTATGCTATCTCCAACAAAGCAGGGATGAAATATAGTAAGGTGCAAAGGACTGAGCATTGGGTCTAGAAGCAGTTACCTGGTTCAAATCCCGGTTCTAATATTTAGTCATTGTGTGATGTTGGAAAAGTTACATGACCTTTGTCAATTTCCTCTGAGTGAAATGGTAAAGAATATAACGTTTCCAAGACTGCTGTGGGACATTCAGTTGGTTGGATATATAGACACAGTGGTGAGTCTTATAAACGTTACCTACTAGTACTGTTTTACTATAACCATTTTGTTTTAATCTGGGAGTAGATATTCTTAGTACATACCAAAATTATCAAGTATGTACTCAGTGTCTACTGTCTACTGTGTTATTTCCTGGGAGATACCAAATGTTTGAAAAATAATCATTGTCCTCAAAGAGCACAGGCTCTCACATGAGGGAAAAGACAAAAATGCCAGGGACAAGCTGTTATAGGACGCTACAAAGAGTACTGTAGGGACACAGAGTAAGTAGAGAGAAGTCAGCAATGGCTTTGGAATATTGCATACAAATTAGTAATCTTCAAAGTCATGAGCAGCAGGTACTATGATCTAGATAAAGTGATACAAAGAAAATCTAGGAAATTGTATTTACATACAATTGGATTGGAGAGTCTCTTTAACGAGGCAAATGAAATCGGAATAAGCAGAGCTGACAGCGAGATAAGACATTCACAGTTCTGTGGCTCGCCAGCATCCTCTTCTTTTCCTAGATGCCCCAATTTTCTTTTGGTGAATTACCTTTTATCACTTTAAGTCAGGATCCAACCGAGAGAGAAAGCACACAGTTACAGGGGAAGGCCACTCTTCACACAAAGTGACTTAACCTACTCTATTAATGCCCCTTTCCCCCCATATTTTCACCCTCTCCACCTCAGTGGCAATATTCCATCCACGTTAAACCATCTTGTAACTTTCTTATAAACATTTCTTCTAATGTACCCTACTCCCTTCCCAATCAAAATTCTTCATTTAGTGCCAGGCAAAAAGCAGTCCCTAACATGTTTTAATGAATGAATGATGGATAGGATGGCTATGTAATTTACATGGTCTCCAGTTCTCTACTTCCTTCTACCAATCTAGTACTGTCCTATCTTCCTAACACTCTACTGAAATTGCTTTTGCCAAAGTTATTCACCGGTTACTAAATACCAGGCACATGCTTTATTTCTTATCCAATTTGACTATTGTGATTCATTGGAAATTTAAAATTCTTTCCTCAACTCAACACTCTTTGGCTTCAAAAATATCTATTATTAGATTATTTTGTACTTGGCTTTAAGAATAGCAACAATAGGGGTGCCTGGGTGGCGCAGTCGGTTAAGCGTCCGACTTCAGCCAGGTCACGATCTCACGGTCTGTGAGTTCGAGCCCCGCGTCGGGCTCTGGGCTGATGGCTCGGAGCCTGGAGCCTGTTTCCGATTCTGTGTCTCCCTCTCTCTCTGCCCCTCCCCTGTTCATGCTCTGTCTCTCTCTGTCCCAAAAATAAATAAACGTTGAAAAAAAAAATTAAAAAAAAAAAAAAAGAATAGCAACAATAATTAGAGCTTAAAGGATATCTAGGGCTAAAAAAGACCTTGTCTTTTATATTGAAAGTAACTATTTACTAGCTGTGTGACCTAACAGAAATCCTGTGGAGCAGTAAGTGCTTTCTCTGCCAAATGAATATTGTATTCCCTGTATCACAGGATTAATGAAGGAAATCAATGATTTATGCTAATGTTCAGTTTAGAAAAGATGGAAAATGATACAGGTTGTTGTAATAAAAAAATATGTTGAGAATCTTCTCACTTCTTAGAATCTATGTTAACTAAAGAAAAGCTTGACTAGACCAGACCTGATCCTGTTTGAGTCCACATACACCAGCTTGTCACAGGTTGCATTTAAACAAGATCTTAAATGCACTGCTTAAAAAGAGGGGTTGGTTAACATTGATTTATTCTCTAATTATTGCAGGAACACAGCTCAATTTATAGCTGTAGCCAGTATCTAGCATACAGAAGTTGTATTAATATATATTGAATGATTATCTACATGAATGGTAAATTAGGACTTAAAATAATTATGTCCTAGACTCTTGAAAGTTCCTTTATGAAGAACCAATTTAGAAATGTTGTTTTATCCATTATCTCTTTGTTACAATATTTTCTGATCTTCATGGATGTACAAGAAGGCTCAGTAGAAAAACAGTTTTAATATCTATTCAGTCCTGTCATCCTGGAATGTGGAGGGCAGGGAAGTGAACATCTGAAATAAGAAGCATTTACTAATATACCTTCCACTTTTCTATTTTTAAAAGATTCTTTATTTTCTGCTGTGAAAAACTTCTCAGATGCTGCTTCAGATTTTCATAGAAGACTCACAGAAGTTGATCTTAACAAGTAAGTTTCAAATGTAAAGTTTTTTTGAAAAGTAATCTAGTTACTAGAGTGAATCGTGTACACTTACCTAGGCAGGCAGCTATAAGTCACTGCTACCCAAATTAAGGTCTGTAACTACAGCATCAGCATCACTTAGGAGCTTGTCATCAAACGTAGAATTCTGCACTTTAACAAACTCCCAGGATGGTCAGTATTCACACTGAAGTTTGAGAAGCAGTGCTCTATCTGGTAGACTGAAAACCCCTCCCAAGACAAGGGACAGCCTCATGCCTTCAGGAGGCTGCACAAGAATTTTGAGTGTAATTCATCGTTCCGTGGGTAAATGCACTTGTAGTATATTTTACTAATGTCCCAATACTTCTATGACCAGTGTAGGAATTCTTTTACTGATAGAATTTTTGCCACTTTTAGATTGAAATATAATTTGAAAAGTTCTATTCAAAGCATTATTTAACAAGCATAAACTGTCCTATCACATTTACTTTTTCAGATCCAATTAGAGTAAGCTCTCCCACTACCCATATAGGCAGAAAGATTATCCTTCATTCTGAGGGGCTTCTCTCTCCTTTGGATTGTAGGAAAGCCCAGAGAGTTTGTGTAGCACCCCAGGAAGAGTTGGCAGATGCCAAGTGTTAAAGGGGATTCCCAGCCCATGATGGGCAACTTCCTGCAGACTGGCACCCTTCCTGCAGACTGCTCCGACCTTCCTTCATTTGTTGTTGTTCAGCCTTTATTCTGCAACTTTCTTCCACAGTGGAACTGAATGGCTTATCAACAACTGATAGTACACCCAGTCGGCCTTTGCAGGAGGCCTGGCTGTCCTCCTAGAGAGAATTAAAACTTTTAGTTCTTTCTGTGGTCTTGAAAAACAAAACAAGCCATCTCCAGTAGGTCTCTCTTACTCTGAATATTAGGAAGATGACCCTCTTGTTATATGTAGCTTATATATAAAGCATTACTGTTAATATGTATTTTCTTAAAAACCTACGTATTTTAGAAGTTTATTTTTCCATGCCTTATGCTATATTATTTTAAACTATAGTTCCATGAAAGAGTTACAGTTACCTATTTCTTATTTTCAAAGTCCTATTGCAGTGAGAATCATGAATGACCAGTTGATGCTCCTGGAGAGAGCATTCATCGATCCTCTTGGTTTACCAGGGAGGCGGTTCTATAGGTAAGGAAGCAACATGTGTTCCACTAAAGGATATTAAATACTCCAGTGTGACCAAAACCAGCATATCCAAAGTCTGCTTTAAACTGTTGCCATCAGATGAACGGAAGGTGAATATGTATGCTGAGAAGAATACGGGTAAGATTATGCATTTAGAACAGTGTAACTTGTAGTATCAGAAAAATTAATTTCATGTTGTTTACTGCTTTGCTACAGATGTAAATGACAGTTGAAAAATAACCTGTAAATATAAAGGCTATTAGTATCTTAGAGCGTGTGTAGTTCAAATTTCTACATTAATTTCTTCTATAGGATCTGAGGTAAGTAGCTTGTCTAGCCTCTGAATCTTCCAATTGTAGGAAGCTTACCACCTCATGAGGAAGTCCATCCCATTTTAAGAGAGGTCTACTTTAATAGAATTTTTTCTTTATAAGATCTTTTTCCCTGTAATTTTCTCCTTCTAATCCTATCTACTCTCCAAAATCAAATAGAATAAATCTAGATCTATTTCCATGTAACATTTTAGGTTTTTAAAGATGGCTGCCATGTTCTGAAGAAATATCCTTTTTGTTTCTGTATTTCTACGTCAAGTTTTCTTTCAGTATCTTGGCTGTGTGCTTGGGCAGACTCCAGTTTCTTAAGATACCTCTTAAACTGTGGTTCCTTGGTGAAAATTTACGAGGCTGTTTATCATCAGATAACCTATGCCAGAGATAGTTCTATATGTTAGCTTTCTTATAAATATTAGTGACTAGTATTAATATTTAATTAGAAGCACAGGCTTTTTTAGAGCCCTGCTCTGGCTCATACTAAGTAACCTGGGCAAAATACTTCTCTAAAGCTCATTTTCCTTAGCTGTTTAAGGAGATAACTGCTTTCACCCCACAGGTTTATATATTTCAGGCATGTGGAAGATTGAGCTCAGAGAGGGATATATTCAGTAAATGGCTGCTATTTTCAGAAAATAATTCATATAAATAATAGCAGCCATCAGTTAAGTATTTACATGTCAAATTAAAAGCGAAAAGCAAAGCTACATGTTAATCCTCTCCTGCCTGTATTTGTATTTTATAAGCAAAATGTCTCTATTTTGTCAAAATGAATGCAGCCTTGTAGAATAAAAAGGGACAGTGATCCTTCAGCATTCCCTTCTGTAACCCATACCCAGCCATTTGCTAGTCTCTAAAGAAAATGTTTTATATACACATGTGTGTATATGTATATATATTCATCCAACTATATTTATATAAATGGGCGTACACATTATTTTTCAGCTTGTTCTTTCTTCGTAACAATTTATCTCCAAGATCCTCCCATGTCGGTATATATCCGGCGTACAGTGTTCCACTGTATGGCTTATATGTGTAATTTTTAAAGTCCTTGTTGAGTTTTTATTTACTATTGGGATAAATACTGTAGGATGCCCCCGTGTCCTATTTGAACATGTCCTAATATCTAATGAGTATGTGGATTTAACACATTTTAAATTTCAGTAACTGCCACACTGTCTTCTAAAAAGACTGCACTATATTTTGAAAATATGTTTAGAACTATTACCTGAATATTAAGACTATATTCTAAAGCCCAGGCAGTACAAGAGCAATGCAGGAAGACCCTGAACTCGCCCCCTCCCATGGACACACTTAAGCTACAACTCTGTGTGAACCACATTTCCTCCGAAGGAGACCTGAAGACTAGCTGCGCAACCCCTTCATTATCAAACAAGAAAAAGGCCTGACTGAAGATGGTAGGAGAGTCTGAGAACTAATTCTGCCATAAACCTGGCCCAAGGCACACAACCCACAATTGGGAGGGAATTTATAAACCCAGAACCTCTCCTTGGGGAATGAAGGGCTCAAACTTCAAATAGGACTCACCAGCTTTTCAGACGTATGCCTGAGATGAGCCTCCAAAACATCTGGCTATGGAAACTAATGGTGTGCTCACATTCAAGAGACCCAAAGGGCTGTGGAGAACTGAGGCACGGCTCTTTAAGGGCTTAAATGGACTCACTTGCCACAGGATCCAGTGCACAAGCAGCACTTTGAAAAGCAGACTTCACGTGAAACATTCACTTGCTAGCTTTAATGCATCATGTGGAGGCACATGCTGGACTGTTCTCTGGGATGGAGGCTGGTGGGTGCCATCTTCGCATTCTTCCTCTGCTGAGCTCCAAAGTGCCAGTATCTCCTGGAAGGGAGCCTTTACACTTACATTTTAAAGCTGCTGCCCAGGGATGCCCTTTGACTGGCTCTGGAGCCAGAGGGTCTTATAATCCTGGGTCCCATGGGACTGGGACAACTGGGAGATGGTTCTTGGCTAACTACCACCTACAGTGTACTGCACAGATAGTGGACTGAAACAGGACTTTTTGTCCAGGAGCTCTGGCCTCAGGAGAAAGCTTCTGGTCTGGCATGTATCTACGAGTCTGTGGCTGAGAAGCCTCTTTGCACTCTCCCCCTGCTTTCCCCAGCTTGATGGCATATCCCCAAATGGAGTTTGCACCTTTGTCCAGCACCCCAGTTTTTGCAGCTGATGCAGGGGACACCTGTACATTGTATGGCTCTGGTGGCCAACAGGGCAAGGCTGATGGGTCCCACAGGACAGTAATCAATGGAGAAGCAGCTACCCCCAGGGCACAGCCAAGAGACAGCAGATCCAAGAGCTCAGTCTTCCAGTGAAAGAGGTCTTAGTTTTATCATCATGGTTACAGCCTGAGGGGCAGGCTTCTAATTAAAACACACATCTAAGGATTAGTTATCAGAGGCCTCAGAGGGCAGGTGCTCTGTGCTCTCACTCTGCCTGTTCCAGAGCACCAACACCTCTGGGAGGGGAGTTCTCACACCCTGGTGTTTGTGGCTCGCTCGGTGGGGGTGGGGAGCCTCCTGAAACAGATGCCACTGCACAGTGGACTGAAACTCACATCCTCTTTTTGTAGAAGAAGCATATTTATCCTGAAGCTTCAGCCTAAGAGCAGGCTTCAGATTTGGCACTCATCTAGAGGCCTATGGAGATACTCTCAGGCAATGTGGACTAGGGCAGTGCCATCTTTGTGCTCATAACTACAGCTTGCTGGTATATTCCAGAAAACAGCTTATGTTTGCAGTCTCACAGAAAGTTTGGAAACCAGACCCTCAGGCAGCAGCTTTCAATCATCCTGAATTTAGGTGGCAAGAGATTCCCCTTTGGTACACTGACAGGTCTTGGCACACCCTCAGCTACCAGGAGCTCTTAAAAATAGTCTGCTTGGACGACCACAAGTTTGAGAAACAAATGATAGGGCAAGGTTGAATGAAAAGGTTTATTTTCAACATTGGGAGAGGTGGCTGTTTCATCTAAAGCACAGAGACCAACAGAGGAAAAAAAAAACAGGAATATGTTCCAAATGAAAGAATTACAATGAAACCTTGGAAAAATACCTCAGTGAAATGGAGATAAATAATCTACTTGATAAAGAGCTCAAACTATGGCCATGAATATGCTCACCAAAATTGGAAGAATGGATGAACACAGAAGTTGGAAAAAAAAAAATACCAAATAGAAATCACAAAGCTAAAGGATACAATAACAGAACTGAAAAATTAGAGGGGTTTTCCAGCAGACAAGATGAAGCAGAAGAAAGGATCACTGATCTTAAAGACAGGGTATTAGAATTCACCCATAGCGCGGGGTGGGGGGGGGGGGAAGCTTAAAAGACTTAGAGGAAACATCAACTAACATTCACATGACAGGGATCCCAGAAGAGACAGAAAGGGGCTGAAAACCTAGAAAAGGAACCCAACATCCAGAAACAGGAAGCCCAGAGAGAATTCCAAATAAAATGAACCAAAAGAGACCCACAGCAAAACACTAATTGTCAAAAGTTAAAGACCAGGATAAAAGCAGCCAAGAGAGGAACTTCTTATATACAAAAGAACCCCCCATACACTAATTAGCAGATTTTACAGCAGGACTTTGCAGGCCAGAAAGGAGTGGCATGAGAGAGTGCAAGTGCTGAAAGAAAAAGACTTCCAATCAAGAAAGAATATACACTCTTGCAAAGTTATCTTTCAGAACTAAAGGAGAAAGAGTATTCCAGAACAACAAAAGCTAAAGGAATCTGTCACCATTAACTGGCCTCCTAAGAAATGCTAAAGGGAGCTCTTTAAGTTGGAAAGGTGTGGATTAGTAACAAGAAAACAGGAAGAGTGAACATTTTACTGGTAAAGATACACATTAGAGTAAAAGTAATGGTATGAAGGTTAACACAAAAGTAGTAAAAATAACTAATAACTAAGGGATACACACAAGTAAGAGGAAGTAAAACCTAAACCATGGTGGTAGGATGGGTAAGAGTAAAAAGGCAGAGCTTTAGAATGCCTTCAAAGTAAAACTGTCATATTCATGAAAGTCTACTTTAAATTGGTAGTTTGTTCTACGTAAGGCTCATAGTAACCACAAACCAAACAGCTACATAGGCATACCTCTGATCTACTGCAGGTTAGGTTACAGAGATCTGCAATAAAGCAACTTAAATGAAGTTTCTGGTTTCCTAGTACATACAAAAGTTATGTTTATACTGTATTATAGTCTATTAGGTGTGTGAAGCACTTCTAAAAACAAAGTACATACCTTAATTAAAAAATACTGTATTTCTAAAAATGCTAGCCATCATCTCAGCTTTCAGCTAGTTGTAATCTTTTCCGCTGGTGGAAGGTCTTACCTCCAAGTTGATGGCAGCTGGTGATCAGGGTGGTGGCTGCTGAAGTTTGGACTGGTTGTGGCTAAGTCTTCCATTCAGGTTTCTCTGTTGTGATGCTGTTCGATTTCAATAGTCAATTCTCTCAAAGCCTGCCGCTGCTTTTTAACTAAGTTTATGTAATATTCTAAACCCTTTGTTGCCACTGCTGAATCTTCACAGCATCTTTACCAAGAGAAGATTCCATCTAAAATTAACGACTTTCTTTGCTCATCCATAAGCAGCAACTCTTCACCGATTAAAGTTTTATTTTAAGATTGCAGCAGTTAAAATATAATGATTATGAAAATTAAGGCCAGTATCTGATGAGCAGACAAGCAAAAATCTTCCATAAAACAGTAAATGGAATTCAACAATATACTAAAAGGATCATTCACCATGATCAAGTCAGATTTTAGAGATACAAGTGTGGTTCAGTATCCACAAATCAATCAATATGATAGACCACCATTAACAAAATAAATGATAAAAATCACACAGAAAAAACATTCGACAAAATACATCTGTTCATGATAAAAATTACCAGTGAAGTGGGTTTAGAGGGAACATGCCTCAATGTAATCAACGCCATTTCAGATATACCCACACCTACCCTATTACTCCATGGGGAAAAGTTGAAAGCTTTTCTTCTGAGATTAGGAATAAGACAAGGATGCCCACTCATGCTATTTTTATTCACCATATATTGGTAGTCCTAGCTGCAGCAGTCAGACAGGAAAAAGAAATCAAAGGCATCCAAACTGATAAGAAGTAAAACTGTCACTATTGCAGATGACATGACACTACATACAGAAAACCTAAAAACACCAAAAAATTAGAACTAATGAATTCAGTAAAGCTGCAGGGTACCAAACAAATGCACAGAAATCTATTCTGTTTTTATATACTACTAAACAAAGCAGAAAGAGAAATTAAGAAAACTCATTTACAATTGCATCAAAAAGAATAAAATATCTATGAAGAAATTTAACCAAGGAGGTGAAAGACCTGTACTCTGAAGAGTACAAGGGAGCACAAAACAAGCAAACACAATCCGTATCAAAATATCAATAGCATTTTTCACAAAATTAGAATAAATTATCCTAAAATTTGCATTGAAACAAAATGCACCCTAAATAACCAAAGCAACCTTGTGAAACAAGAACAGAGCTGGAGGTATCACAATCCCAGATTTTAATATATACTACAAAGCTATAGTGATGATACAGGAAGAAAAATGGACATATAAATCAACAGAAGAGAGAGCCCCATGCTTATGTGATTAATAATGTACAAAAAAGGCAAGACTGTGCAATAAAGACAGTCTCTTCAATAAATGGTGCTGGGAAAAATGGACAGCTACATACAAATGAAATGGAACTACTTTCTTATCACAAAAATAAACTCAAAATGGGTTAAATACCTAAGTAAATGTGAGAGCTAAAACCATTAGACTCAAAAAACAAAACCCCAAAAACAATAAACAGGGAGAATAGCACACTAAAAAGCTTTTGCACAGCAGAGGAAACCATCAATAAAACAACAAGGAAATCTAAAATGGAAAGGGATGTCTAAAATAAAGAACTGCTACCACTCAACAAAAAAAGTGATTAAAAAAGGGCAGAGAACCTGAATATGTATTTTTCCAAAGAGAAAAAGACATGAAAAACAATGGTCCCCACCACTAATCATTAGGGAAATGCAAATCAAAACTAAAATGAGGTTTTCACCTCACAATGTCAGAATGCCCAGTATCAAAAAGACAAGGGTTGGCAAGGATGTGGAGAAAAGGGAACTCTCATACATTATTAGTGGGGATGTAAACTGGTGCATCCACTACAGAACAGTATGAACATTCCTTAAAAAACTTAAGATAGAAATACTACACGACCCAGTAATTCTATTACCGGGTATTTACCCCCCAAAAAACAAAAACGCAAATTCAACTAAATATATGCCTCGTTATTTAATACAGTGTTATTTACAATAGCCAACATAGGGATGCAACCTAAGTGTCCACTAACAGATGGAGAAAGATGTATACACGCACATACACACACACCGCAACAGTAACCATAAAAAAGAACGAAATCTTGCCATTTGCAACATGGATATACCTAGAGAGTATTAAGCTAAGTGAAGTAAGTCCGAGAAAAACAAATCCCATATGATTTCACTTCAAAACAAATGAACCAAGAAAAAAATTGGTGGTTGCTAGAAAGGGGGGGGGGGGGGGGAGTATGGACAAAATAGGGGATTAAGTGGTACAGACTTGAAGTTATAAATAAGCCATGAAGACGAAAAGTCCACCACAGGGAAACAGTCAATTATATTGTAGTAACTTTGGTGGCAGATGGTACCTACACTTATGGCAGTGAGCATTCCTAATGTATGTAACTGTCAAATTACTATTATACACCCCAAATAACACTGTATTGTCAAGTGTGTTCCAATAAAGAATATAATAAAGTCTGAAATATTATAAAAATAACCAAATTGTGACACAGAGACAAAAAGTGAAAAAATATAGTTGGAAAAATGGTGCCAAAAGACTTGCTTGATGGAAGGTTGCCACAAACATTCAATTAAAAAAAAAAAAACAACGAAAAATGTACTGTCAGGCACAATAAAATGAGGTAAGCCTGTAGTAGATACAAGAAAGATAAAATCTAAGCATACCTACCATCAAATCACAAAGGGTGAGAGCAAAATAAGCAACAAGCAAGAACTACAAACAGCAAGAAAACAATTAACAAAACAGCAATATGTACATACCTATTATTTTTAACGTAAATGGAATAAATGTGCAATGGAGAGACAGGGTAGTTGAATGAATAAAAAAAACAAGACCTATCTATATGATGTCTAGAAGAGACTCACTTCATTTTTTTTTTTTTTTTTTCTGAGAGCGAGTGAGCGCAAGCGGGGGGAAGGGCAGAAAGAAGGGGAAACAATCCCAAGGAGGCTCTGCACCACCAGCTCAGAGCCCAATGTGGGGCTCGAACTCACTGTGAGATCATGCCTGAGCCAAAGTCAAGAGCTGGATGCTTGACCAAACGAGCCACCTAGGCGCCCAGAAGAGACTCACTTCAGAGGTCAAGACCCACACGGATGAAAACTGAAGGCATGGAGAAAGACATCTAATGCATAATGGAAACCAAAAGAAAGGAGGAATACCTATCCTAGTATCAGACAAAATACTTTAAAACGAAGACTGTAATAAGAGACAAAGAAGGAAATTACATAGTAATAAAAGGGTCAAACAAGAGGATATAACATTTGTAAATGTATCTGCACCCAACCATATAAATTAGGTATTAACACACATCAAAAGAGACAGGAATACAAGAGGAGGAGACTTTAACGCCACACATCAATGGCTAGCTTCTAGACAAAAAAAATCACTAAGGAAACATTACCCTTAAACGTAACATTAGGCCATATGAAATTAAAAGATATATACAGAATGTTCCATCCAAAAGCAAACCACACATTCTTGCAAGAGCATGTGCAATGTTTTCCAGGATTGGTCATATATCAAAAAATAAGTCTTGACAGACTTAGGAACTATTAAGCATCTGTTTTGACCACAGTGATATGAAACTAGTAATCAACTACAAGAAAAGTGGAATATTCCCAAAAAGTGGAAATTAAACAATGTTCTACCAACTATAGGGCAGGTCATGAAATCAAAAGATAAGAAAATACCTTGGGAAAAATGAAGAGGGAAATACAGATGGCAAAATTTATGGGATATAGCAAATGCAGTTCTAAGATTGAAGTTCACCAGCAATAAACACCTACCCCAAGAAAAAAGTAAAATTCTCAAGCAACCTAACATCCCACCTCAGTGAAGAAGAATGATAAATGAAGCCAAGTTAGTAGAAGGAAGGAAATAAAGAGGAAATCAAGGAAATAAGAAATTAAAAGGTCAAAAGAAAAGTTCAATGAAATGAAGAGCTGATTCTTTGAAAGAAAATTTATAAACCATTCACTGGATTCACCAAGAAGAGAAAGGGTTTGGACACATAAAAGAGATGTTACAACTAATACCACAGAAATACAAACATACAAGACTATCAACACTATTATGCCAACAAACTGAACCACCTGGAACATATGGACAAACTCCTAGAAACATACAGCCTTTCAGAACTGAAGCATGAAGAAATGTATATGTAAAAAGAAAGGGAGGATACTGAATCAGTAATCCTCAATCTCGCAACAAACCAAAGTCCAGGACCAAACGGCTTCACTGGTAACTTCTCCAAACATTGAAAGAAGAATCAGTACCACTGGTTTTCAAATTCTTTCAAAAAACTGAAGAGGGAACACTTCCAAACTCCTTTTAAAAGGCAAGCATTACCCTGATATGAAAATCAAATAAGAATGCCACAAGAAAATTACCAGCCAATATGATGAGCAGAGAAGCAAAAATCCTTCACAAAATATTAGCAAACCAAATTCAACAATATATTAAAACAAGATCATGTACCACAATCAAATGGGATTTATCCGAGGGATATAAAGATAGGTTCAATATCCACAGATCAATGTCATGCCATATTAACAAAATGAAGGATAAAGTCTTACATAGAGGCAGAGAAAGCACTTGACAAAAATTCAACATGCATTTTTATTAAAACTCATCAAAGTCATGTAAAAAAATGTAACTTAACATAATAAAGGCCACATATGACAAACCTCCAGCTAATATCATACTTAAGGGTGAAAAGCTGAAAGCTTTTCCTCAAAGATCAGGAACAATATAAGAATGCTTACCTAGTCTTGCCACTTTTTTCCAACATAGTATTGGTAGTCCTACTGAGAGCAATTAGGCAAGAAAAAGGCATCCATACTGGAAAGAAATAAAACCATTACTTATTTGTAGATGACATTATATATAGATAAACCTAAGGAATCCACTAAAAAACTGTTAGAATGAATAAATTCATCATATGGTGAAGACACAAAATATACAGAAATCTATTATATTTCTATACACTAATAATGGCCTATCAGAAAGAGAGATTAAGCAAACAATCCCATTTCCAACTGCATCAAAAAGAATAGAATACCTAACAATTTAGCCAAGGTGAAAGGCCACAGGGGTATTAGATGTCAGGTCAATGATTCGAACCAGGTTTATACAATTCTTAGTATCTATCTGTATTTTCCTATACTCTGCTTTTACAGTTTTCCAATAGAGAGCAAGTATACTTATGAATAGCTATAAACTTCATGTAGAATATCTCAAGTCATATATAGGTCAGAATATCAATGTTTATAAGCAGTTCAGTATGTAACACTGGCTCTAAGAAAGATCCATTTGAGGCCATGTTAAGATTTAAAAGCCAAGAGAAATAAATCCTGATGTAGTTTGGATAATCTAAATGATTTACATTATAAATTTCTATTTGATCGTTAATATTAACTTACATAGAGTTTCATATTGTCTCAGACAGTAGATTTACATCTTAAAGAAGCTGTAGGATTTTGACCTAATTCCTTATCATGGTATTCAATAAAATATGTCCTTTTCTGGAAAGCAGCATTCCAGAGGAAGAGAAGTAGCTTGCTCTCTTCAGCTAGTTATAAGACAAAATAAAAAATCAAATGCAAAACTTTCCTTCTAGATTACAAATTAAATGTGTCTGTAGGCAATTCACATGGACTTCATTCATCATCCTTACATTTATGATATATTGGCAATACACGCTTTTTTAATTATTGATTTTTAATGTCTAAAGAGTATCGGAACAAGTGTCATTCTTGTTGAATCTCTGAAAAAGGCAACGCACAGATAAATTATTTTTTCAATCTCTTCTCACTCTCAGTAAATATATCCATAAAGCATACTTGTTTTCACTGTTCGGGTGTCTTGGCAGTCGGACAACTGAGGTACACAACTTATGAGAATGAACCCATTTTCTTCCAATTGGTATGGGCAGCAACATGATTTATGAGAGTAATCTTAGTGAATGCATATGGTCAACTTTCTTTATTTAAAATTATACTGTCACATAACTATCTTAAATTAATTATAGGTCTTCATTTTGGAGTAAAAAAGTGAATGCCAGGAGGAGACACAGTATTCTTAAGATGTCATCTAAGGAAAGGGAATGAAGACAGAAGTGTGTAAAATGTAACGTATGTACATATACTCTTTAGCTCAACCTGCTCTATGTTGTTGTTTGGGTTTTTTTTTTCTATTAGGCACATCATCTTTGCTCCCAGTAGCCACAACAAATACGCTGGAGAATCATTTCCTGGGATCTACGATGCTATGTTTGATATTGAAAATAAAGAAGACCCTCAATCAGCCTGGACAGAAGTAAAGAAACACATTTCTATTGCAGCCTTTACAATTCAAGCAGCAGCAGGAACCCTGAAAGAAGTGTTATAGGAAGGTCTCAGCCAAATGGCCATTAAAAGTGTTACTGAAAGTCTCAGGATAAAATCTTTCCTTGTATTTTGATCACTTATGAAGCCAGAGTATTCAATAATCTTGCTTTTCATGTCCTATTTTGATTTAGACTTCCATTCTGTTCATCTGTAAAGAGTTTTTTGGCTTTTTAAAAATTTAAAACTTCATCACCAAATCGTTAATCTAATAAAACAAAAGAACTCCAGACTTGGGGCAGAAAGACATAAAGTAACTGAAAATTCCCACAAATACCATATGACAAGGAACTTGGAGCTCTCAGACGTTGCTAGTAGAAATGTAAAATGGTACAACCATTTTGGAAAAGTTTGTTAGCTTCTTACCAAGTTAAAAAATACAGTTAACCCTTGAACATGGGTCTGAACTGCACAAGTCCACTTATACATAATTTTTTTCTAATACAGCATTTTCTTTATGATTTTAAATTTTTCTTCTAGTTTTACTGTAAGAATACAGCATATAATACATATATATATAATATGGGTTAATCAACTGTTTATATTATTGGTAAGGCTTCTGCTCAACAGTAGGCTATCAGCTGTTAAATTTTTAGGGAGTAGAGTTATATGCATATTTTTGTCTGCCTGGTAGATTGGCACCCGTAACCCTCACACTGTTCAAGGGTCAACTGTAGTAACCCTTGCAAGTTATTGTTTCATAAGTTATGTTTTTATCATCTTTAATCAACAGCTGATAATTAGAACAAGTGATTATGTGCCAAAGCCATGTAATTAAGCAAGGATGTTACATATATAATGAGCTATTTTTTTTAATGTTGATTTTTGAGGCATAGAGTGCGCGAGTGAGCGCATGAGCAGGGGAGGGGCAGAAAGGGGGAGACACAGAATCTGAAGCAGGCTCATGGCTCTGAGCTGTAAGCAAGAGCCCAACGTGGGGCTTGAACCCACGAGCCATGAGATCATGACCTGAGCCAAAGTTGGACGCTCAACCGACTGAGCCACCCAGGCGCCCGTGAGCTATTTCTTAACGTTTTCCCTTACAAGTACTTTACCTATAAGATGTTTTATGTATGCCACTTGCTAATGACAAAACAAAAATCTAGTGATGAAACAAAAAAAGGGGAGACTGAGGAAATCACCATGGAAATCCACTGTACAAAGGTAGAAACAGAGGGAAAAGGAAACACAGGAGATAAAAAAAATAACCAGAGGCAAAAAAGAAGACAGCACTAGTTAAGTCATTATAAATGGATTGAATTCACCAAAGGGCACAAAGTGGCTGGATGCAAAAAACACCTAACTATATAGCTGTCTAAAGGAAACTCATTTTAGTTCTAAAAACACAGACTTAAGGTGTAGGGACAGAGGAGGATATTCCATGCATGTAGATACCAAAAAAAAGTAGGCATCACCATATTTATGCCAGAAAAAATACACTTCAAGCCCAAAACATTAAGAGACAAGTCACTAATAATAAATACATCAAGAAGATAAAACAATTATACATCCAACATCAGAACATCACAATTAAATGGATTCAACAGTCATATACAGAACATTCCAACCAACAGCATAATCCACATTTTTCTCAAGTGCATATGGACATTTGCCAAGGCAGATCACATGAAAGGGCACAAAACAAATCTCAGCAAATTTAAGATTGAAATACCAACTATCTTTTCTGACCACAATAGTGTAAAATAGAAATGAGCAAGAGAAAGCTAGAAAAATCTACCAATATGTGGAAACTAAACATACTTCTAAATAATCCACGAGTCAAAAAAATGGAAATATGACACATCAAATCTTATGGGGTGCAGCAAAAGCGGTTGAGAGGAAAGTTTACAGTATAAATGCATATAGTAAGAAATTACAAAGATCTCAAACAGCCAGTTGTGAAAGTTACTCTAGGAAATGTAAAAAGAATAAATAAAGTCTAGACATAGCAGAAGGAAATAAAAGCAGAAATAAAATCTCTTTCAGAAAAAAGCATCAGTAAAACCTAAAAGCTGGTTCATCAAAAAGATAAAACTGACAAAACTTTAGCCAGACTTAGAAATGAAACCAATCTTGGGGTGCCTGGGGGACTCAGTCATTAAGCATCTGACTTCGGCTCAGGTCATGATCTCATGGTGTGTGAGTTTGAGATGCCCACGTTGGGCTCTGTGCTGACAGCTCAGAGCCTGGAGCCTGCTTCAGACTCTGTGTGTCTCTCTTTCTCTGCCCCTCCCGCATTCACACTTTGTCTCTCTCAAAAATAAACATTAAAAAAAATTTTTTTAAAAAAGATCTTACAACTGATACTACAAAAATACACAGGATTGCAAGAGACCATCATCAACAACTATATGCCCCAAAACAGGTAAAAAGGATACTTTTCTAGAAACAACCTATCAAGACAATGAAAAAGAAACATAAAACATGAATAGACCAATAAGGAACAAGAGACTGAATAATTTAAAACATCACAGTACAAAAAATAACCGAAGACCAGATGGCTCCATTGGCAAATTCTAATCAACACTCCGAGAATTAACACCATCTTTCTCAAACTTCCCAAAACTTTAGGTATACGGAATATTTGCAAACTCATTTAAAAGGCCAGCATTATTCTGGCGCTAAAGCCAGAAAAGAACAAAAAGCAGAGACCAATATTGCTGATGAACACAACTCTCAACCAAATATGAGCAAACCTAATTGAAGAACACAAAAAGCTTATACATATTGACTAAATGGGATTTATCCCTGGGATGCAAAAATGGTTCAATACGTGTAAAACAATAAATGTCATACATCACATTAATAAGATGAAAGACAAAAATCACGATCATCTATGCATTTAAAATGCAACATCCTTTCATGATAAAAACTTCAGGCACATTGGGTATAGAATGAACATACCTCAACATAAAGGCCATGTATGACCAACCCATAGCTAACATGATACTCAACTGAGAAAAACTGAAAGCTCTTGCTCATATCCAAATCAGGAAGGAAGAAGTGAAACTGTCCCATTTGTAGTTAATATGATTTTGTATATGCAACATCCTAAAGACAAAACAAAACAAAACAAAACAAAACAAAAACGAACTAATCAGGGATTTCAGTAAAGTTGCAGGACACAAAATGTACAGAAATAAGTTACATTCCTATACACTAAGGGTGAAACATCTGAAAAAATTATCCCATTCACTGCATCAAAAATAATCCTTAGAAATAAATGTAATCAACGAAGTGAAAGAGTACAATGAAAACTGTAAGACTGCTCAAAGAAATTAAAGACAAATGGAAAGACATCCTGTGTTCACAAATCAAGAGTATTAAAATGTCCATACTGCACAAGGCCATCTGCAGATTCAATGCAATCCCTATCAAAATACCAATGGCATTATTCACACAAATAGAAAAAACAATCCTAAAGTTTGTACGGAACTGCAAAAGACCCCAGACAGCCAAAGCAATCTTGAGGAAAAAGAACTAAGCTGGAGGTATCTCCTGACTTCAAACTATACTACAAAGCTACAGTAATAAAAACAGCATGGTATTGACACAAAAACTGACAGAGACCAACAGAACAGTGAGCCCAGAATCAAACCCCCGCTTTAACAATCAATATTTGACAGGGAGAAAAGAGCATCCAATGGGGAAAGGACAGTCTCTTCAATAGATGGCTGTTGGAAAAACTGAATAAACACTGAGCAATGAAATTAGGCTCCTATCTTATACTCCTCTTGGAAAATAACTGGGAATGGATCAAAGACTTCAACGTAAGACTTGATACTATAAACCTAGAAAAAAAAATGGGAGACGAAGCTCTTTAACACTGGTCTTCACAATGTTTAGGATATGACCCCAAAAGCACAAACAAAGCAAAACTCAACAAAAAATGAAAAATCAAGTTACAGAATGGGAGAAAATTTTTGCTAATCATCTAGCTCATGGAGTTAATATCCAAAAAATATAAAGAACTCCCTACAACTTGGAAACAAAAAACCCAAATCCAAAAAATGGCAGAACAGACGTTTTCTAGATATCTACATAGCCAAAAACACATGAAAAGATGCTCAACTTCACTAATCATCAGGAAAATACAAAATAAAACATGAGAGATCTCATACCTATTCAAATGGCTACCATCAAAAAGATAAAAGTGTAGCAAGGATGTGGAGAAGAGGGAACCCTTGTGCACTATTGTTAGGAATGTAAACTGGTACAGCCTCTATGGATAATAGTGTAGAGTCTCCTTAAAATTTTTTAAAAAAGAGCTATCATAGGACCTAGTAATTCTACTTCTGGGTATTTATCCAAAGAAAATGAAAACACTAACTCAAAATGATATATGCACCCCTACATTCACTGCAGCATTATTTGTAATAGCCAAGATATGGAAAGAACCTGTGTCCATCAACAGATGAATGGATAAAATGTGGTGTGTATATACACACTGGAGTAATAATTCACCCATGACAAAGACATCCTGCCATTTGTGACAACATGGATGGAGTTTGAGCACGTTATGCTAAGTGACAGAAGTGAGAGAAAGACAAATGCTGTATGATATCACTTGTATGTGGAATTTAAAAAGGCCGAAGTTGTAGAAACACAATAAAATGGTGGTTACCAAGGGATGAAAGTTGTGGGGTCAAGAACAGATGTTAAGGGTACAAATTTACAAGGAGCAGTTACTTTAAACCAAGGAGTAGTTAAGCCTTAGAGATATAATGTATAGTACAATAAAAACAATAAATTGTATTATAACCAAACTTAATAAGAGACTAGACCTTAATTATTTCAACTACCGAAATAATTATAATTATGTAATATGCAATGTGATAAAGGTGCTAATTATTGCTACAGGGGCAAAATCATATTACAACATATACATTGTATACCTTAAATTTACACATTATATGTTAAATATATTTTTTTTAAAAAGTCATCCTAGCAGAGGGATGGTGTTAAGAGTCCTTAGCACCTAGCATGGCACCTCCTTAAGCACTTTAAGAGTTTCAAATATACTGGTGCCTGGGTGGCTCAGTTGGATAAGCATCCAACACTTGATTTTGGCTCAGGTCATGACCTCATGGTTCAAGAGTTCCAGCCCTGTGTTGGGCTCTGCGCTGACAGTGTAGAGCCTGCTTGGGATTCTGTCTCTTGCCTTCTTTCTGCCCCTTCCCTGCTTATGCACACATATGTGCGCACACTCTCTCAAAATGTTTTAAAAAAATGTGGTATTCCATATAATGGAATATTAGTCTTGAAGGAAATCCTGACATTTGCAACCACATGAATGAACCAGATACTCTGATAGTCTAATATTCTGAACCTGATGTTAGGATATTATGGTAAATGAAATAAGGTGGTCACATAAACACAAATATTGTATCACTTGCATGAGGAATCTAGTCAAACTCAGGGTAGCTCAGTTGGTTAAGCATGTGACTCTTCTTGATTTCAGCTCAGATCATGATCTCACGGTTAATGAGATCAAGCCCTAAGTTGGGCTCTGCTCTGACAGTGCAGAGCCTGCTTGGGATTTTCCCTCTCTCTCTCTGTCCCTACCTCACTTGTGCACTCTCTCTCAAAATAAATAAACCTTTATTTTTTTTTTTTAAGTATTTTTTTATTTTAAAATAAATGTCCTCTTGTAATTTGATGGGACATCTTCCCTGACTTTTCACAAATGAGAACCTATCCAGTTTCACATAACTGAAAGAATTCATTTGCCTAACACACTAATAATCTTAATGCATTGCTTCTTTCACTCCATTACAATGATGTGTTTTGCCTAAGTACATGGCCTTTAAATCATACCTACATCTAAGTATACAGAGATGCAGAAAATTGTCCCAAAGTCCAGATGACAATAAGGCCAAGTTTACTTACATGCACAAGCCTTTACAAGACAAATTCATTGCCATGAGCCTATTACTTTCATTCAGTCCTGCAGACTCCATCCCTAATTCTTGTCAATTACCCATTGGCCCTTTAGAGGTCCTTCTCAGATAAGTCAATGGCTCCACCGATTACTGTGAAAAGTGAAAGCTCATTATCTTTTTATGATACTTTGGTTGTTTGATATTAAACAAGAAAAGACTAATAAATGGTGTTCTAAATTTAGGTTTTGCACGGTGACTTAGAGTTTAAGGACTTAGGAGTCAAAGTCCCTGATTTTAAAATCTAATTTCACCGTTTGCTACTTATGTGACCTGAGGCAAAGTATGCAGTTTTCCTTTGCCTCCGTTTCTCCATTAGTAAAATAGGGATAATAGTATATATATTCATATGAAGGTGTTCTAACTTTAAGTGAAAAGCCACTAAAAACACTTAGCAAAGTGCTTGGCACACTAGCTGCCAAGCTATTGAACAAAAACTCAGCTATTGTTAGGTCTACAGGCTAAATTCCTAAGCTTCAATCACAAAATGTGTGGTCTTCTAACCTAATCAATTGAATGATAAAGTCCTGTTATTAGACACTTACTTTTCCTGATGGTTTGAAATTACCTGCCTGAAAAACTGATCTACAATTCCACCTGAATACATTCCAATTCTAATTTTCATTATCCTGTTAGTAGCTTTCTGCTCCCTTAAATTTTTTCTCCCCTCTGCATCCAATCCAGTCTTCTCCTGCAGATATTATGTTTTGTAGGGGAGCGTGTGTATGTGTACTGGAAGGAATCCCTAAGACATCAAAACCAGTCCATGTTGGCCTCTAAATATGAAGTCTGCAGTCTGGGATCAGTCTGTTACTAGAATCCAGCTTCCATTAATAATTGTAAGAAACCCATTAATTCTAATAAGCCCAATGTGTCAAACATTTAAAACTTGTGGATTTTATTTATTGACACACACAATCTTCACATTTTCTTCCACCTTAAGAATATATCATGCCTGATTAAGTTGTTTAAAGAAAGAGTCTGTAGTTAACTTACGTGGTTTCTGTCAACCCAGGCTTCCTTCCCTGTTCTTCTGGCAAAACACTTTTTCATACACAAGACGCATCACAAGTGACTTAGGTGGCATACACTGCATACTCAGGGTGTAAGAGTGAATGATTCTTTACCGGACTTCATTATCTCAGTACCTGTATACTCCTACTTCATCATACTCACGGGCAGGGTGTGTCACTGCTTTTTGAATGAAAAGTAAGGTACCCTAACAAAAGTTCAAAATGCTATCCATTTTGCATCCTCAAAGTTAGCCAAATGGAATAGTCACATTACTATTTACTTATGACTTTCAAATCCTAAGAGGCAGACAAGACCTCACCAACCTTAAGCTTCAGAACTTACCAACAGCCTGGACTATTTTACCGGGATGTCATCAACATTCCTTGGACTCAGCAGTCTTCTGTGAAAATCACAACCTTTTTCGATATTCCCTGTCCTGTTCACAGTTAGGAATTATGCAGAAGTTTCACTCTCTAGTCCCTAATAAATTTCAGTTCAAGATCCTAAGTCCCTTAACTTACCCCTCCTTTCCTGCTGCTTTTATTCCATATTTCATGCCTTTATCCTTTCTGGTCTTTCCCTTCAACCATTTCCAATTACACCTTCTTACCAAACTGATATTTCTAAGTAAAATCCAAGCCTTATTACTAAATACATGGAACAACCTAAGTGAAGGCAAAAGGCGATCAACTAATTCTGAGTCTGTACAAGAAGACTAAAGGAAAAACAAAACCAAACAAACATAAGCACCATGCTCTAGTTGATGACTTTGTTCTCCATGTGAAACTAGGTTAATAATTCTGAAACTGCTATACATGTGTACCTGAATTGAACAATTAGAGTAAATGGATAGCAGATGGTTGAAGTTGTCAGAGCAAGTGACAAATAAGCAAGAGGAGGAAGCCAAAATAATGATGTGGTAATGGATTAGTGCTGGAGATAGGAGTATGAACTCACGTTTAGGTTAATATAGATACAAATGGTTACTTGTAGAAATATTTATAGATGTGTGTACAGACACAGGTTGGCATACACACCTACGTTTCCTTGCTATCAGCTGAGTGTGCCTAGAAGCAAAGACAGCTTAGTAGCAATGAGTGGACACCTAATACCATTCTTCAATAAACCAGGGATCCTCGGAGAAATGGCTGACTGGAGCATTCTGAAGTGCCTGAAGGTAAGAAAGTGCAAAACAAAACAAAACAAAACAATAGAAAACCCCACAATGGAAGGACAGTAATAGGATAAAAAACAACAACAACAACAAAAAACCCCAAAAACCCACGGGAGCCAAGTAAAAGGTCATGATAAGCAAAACTGGAACAATCTGAGAAACAAAACAATGTGATACTAGACTATAACTTAAAATATGAAACAGAGTCCATAATGCAATAAATAGAAGATGAAATAAATTAGGAAGAGACAAATTTCCTATGCACAAAAATTCTAAATAATTTATATAGACACTCCACCCTCAAAAGGTGGAATATAACCCCCCACTCTTCTTTAAGTGTGGACTGGATGTAGTAACATCCTTCTGAAGGACAGAAAGGAATTAATAGTAATTTTACAGTTAAAAAACCACAAAACCTTAGCCAGATAAACAAAATGTTAAGACATGTTGACAGTATGTACCCTTGATATCACCAATGAGAATGACACTTTACGTCTGTGGTTTTCCTTCTCAGTACACATTCAGTTCCCTAAGAAAATCACCAGACAGATCCCAAGTGAGGGCTATTCTACAAAATGCATGACCACTAGGTTCTCCTCAAAACTGTCAGGGTTTTGAAGGAAGACTGAGAAACTGTCAAAACCAAGAGAAGCCCAAGAAGACATGACGACTAAATGTAATGTGGTATCCTAGATGGGATCCTGGAACAGAGAAAGACATTAGGTAAAAATTAAGGAAATCTGAATAAAGTATGGACTTTAGTTAATAAGAACATATCAATATGGGTTCTTAATTCTAACCAATATTATCATACTAATGTAAGATGTTAATTATAGGGAAAACTGGGTGTGGAATACATAGGAACTCTCTGTACTAGCTTCACAATTTTTCTCTAAATCCAAAACTATTCTAAAACAAAAAATAATTTAAAAAAATTATAAGTTGGTAAGAGGGAAAAAAGGCAAGCCTGATCACATTTCCACGCTACTAGTACAAACTTTATGGTTTGTACTAGTTTCTGGAACTAGTTTCGCATTTAGTAGGTTTCTGATTTTGTAGGTCTGAGGGTGAGGACCAAGAATTTGCATTTCTAACAGATTCCAAGATACAGTGATCCTCTGGGTCTAGAAATGATACTTTGATAGCCACTGGCCTAGCCTAGAAGATGAAAGTCAAAATTTCAAATGATCCCTTGCTATCTGTCCTATCTTTACAATCTTATCTGTCTGTCCTATACAGGTATCCTATGTCACAGACACTTTAAATTATAGAATTGCTTTAAGCAAGTCTCATACTAATGGGGAAACAAAAGACAAATTTGATGCTGTTTCATTACACATTTTATCTAACACGCAGATATGCATTCCTATCTATAAGCTCCATACAAGATACATATCATTTTCAAAATAACAATGGAAACTTGTTTTGAAACTGAGGATTATGAAAATTCTTTGGAGGCTGCTGAGAGAAACTAGAGACCTAACAGTTGTCAAATCACAAATGAGAAGTTTTTAATCCAGCTATTATTAAAACTAAAACCACTCAGACATAAGGACTACATGTTTTATTTCATAAACTTATCTTCTAACACAACATACGTAACTAAACATCTGTTTCTGGTGACCAAGCACAGTGTTACCAATTTTCCATGCTATGTGCCAGTTTCATGGAAACTATTAATACAACTGACACACACAAGCCCCACAGAATAGTTAAAAGACAAGCACAGAACACAAAGCCAGGCTGCTTGAGCTTGAAATCTCCACTCTCCCTAACTCACTAGTTTTGACTTAAGGCAAGTTATTTCACCTCTGCAATAAATCACTTTCCTCCTCTGCAATATAATAACAGAACCTACCTCACAGAGTTATCATTAGGATTAAGTGACTGGCCCATAACAAGTGCTGCATTGCTTCTTGATACTTACAAAAGCCAATCAATATGCCAAGCACTGTACTAGAAAATGGAATGTAGACATAATGGTTGGTCAAAACATACTCAAGGTTATATTCAGTCTATAAGAGGATACAGATATTAACAAATTAATCACACAAAGTATGAATAAATATGGACTGCAAACTGATGGAAAGGATCAGTGTTTTAAAAACATTAATACTACTACACTCATCTAGTCTCATTTTTGGGGGATGACAGGAAAGTACTACAGGTTCAGGGATGTTCCCGTCTTCCAGGCTTCATAGTCCTCTTACTTCAATTAAGAAAGTCTTAAAGATAATTTAACAATTCAATCATTTGGACAGTATACCTGCTTTGTCAAGAAGAAACGGAAATCAAATTATTTTGACACAATTTCTAATTAACAAACACATTTAAGGGTGGAAGTTTTATTTCACTTTAATGGACATTAAAAGTGGTCTACTAAATTGAAAAACTAAGAAAAGTCATTAATTAGCATTTAAGTAAAATATGCTCTTCAGAGAAACTGTTCTTGAAAGAATTCTTCACAACTGAGAACTACGTAAAAACTTAAAAACCAAAAATAACAAGGCAACTGGGTGGCTCAGTCGGTTAAGCGTCTGACTTTGGCTCAGGACATGATCTCAGGGTTCCTGAGTTGGAGCCCCTCGTTGGGCTCTGTGCTGACAACTCGGAGCCTGGAGCCTGCTTCGGATTCTGTGTCTCCCTCTCTCTACCCCTCCTCCACTCGCACTCTGTATCTCTTTCAAAAATAAACATTAAAAAAAATTAAAGAAAAATAACTATGCAGAAGAAAAACACAGCAAGCTCAGTACTTTAGAGATAATACCACCTATATAGAGCCCCAGGCATCTACACCTACATTAAAAAAGGCAAATCATGCAACAACTCCATAAGTTGTAAAATACTTAAGCAGTAAGGAAACAGGTTAAAAAAAAAAATTCAACTTCCTATCTACCCAACAATGAAAATAAATGAAGGGAAACCCTATTAACAAAACCTAGAAACAGACTAAGCTTGCATTTCAGAACTGACGCCATAGAACTATGATAAAGGCAAAGAATAAAAATACCAAATATAAATGCCAGATCAAAATAACTTGCTACGTAATGAACCAAACTCTGTTTATGTTGACAACTTAAAAATACATGGCTGTTAAAAAGAAAGTTAGAGTACATACCCAAATGCCCTAAACGGATACCAGCACTCCTTAATGAGCTTTTAAAAATTTACTGTGGGTGTATGCACGTATGCCTTTTTGGGTTGTGGAATGGCTGACTTCTTTTTTAAAAAGCAATGGGTGAGAGCAATAACCCAGAGTCATCTTAAAATATTTGCAAGAACTCTTTAAGATTCTCTTCACCCTTAGATGGTTAAAGAATTGTCTAAAAAACCAAGTTATAAGAATTAAAATCTCCAGGAAAAAAAAAACAAAACTCTAGGATAAAATTATAATAAAACTGATCATTAATCTTTGCCAGTATACGGGTACAACAAGAAATTACATAGCTGACCTATATAAACATTTCTCTATGGTAAGAGGATTTCAACTTATATTTACAATGGTTTATAAATTACTGGCTAAAATGATCACAAAACAAACTAGGATAGGTTTTAAGAACTACCCTTTCAAGTGTTCCACTAAATAAAAGACGGTCAAAATCAATGTTCTACTTTAAGTAATAGCATTGTACCAAGACTAATTCTTAGTTTTGTACAAGTTCTATGGTCACGTAAGATTTTAATATAAGGGGAAGCTTAATACAGGGTATAAAGACTTATATAAATACTTTTTTTGCAATTCTTCTATAAATCTAAAATTATTTTCAAGAAGTTAAAAAAAATAAAAGCTCAACTCTTAGTAACTTACTATCTCTATACTAGCAAATGTGCTAAGTAAGAAAAATAGTACTATCCCCCATGTTGAGTTTAACTGTTAGTTACCAAGTGCATAATAAAGTTAGTTTTGACTGCTTTGCTACAGTAATTTTTTGAATGCTGAGAAAGATAAAGTATATTTCCAGAGAAACAAATAAACTCAATAAAATTTTTTGACAGATAAAGTAAAACATATTCTACTTAATTATAACTGTGTCCCTTTATGTATGAGTCTAAGATAAAAATATCATTTAGATTTTTATTTGGGTAACAAATCAGATGTTCATACGAATAAGAAAGGAAATAGAATGGTCACTAATGTAACCAGACTATATAAGCTACCTCTCTCTCTCTCTCTCACACACGCACACACACACACACACACACACAGTGTCAGTACTCTGTAACTAACTCTTGGGTGACTAATCCACTTGCTCAATTGCATGTAACATATTAAGATATCGTTTAGGGGAAAATAGCCTCAAGAAGAAAACATTAACAAAGGTATATTAATCATTATCTCAAGTCAAATCAAGTATCAACCTTTCCCTTTAATAAATAAGATTTCATGTCTTCAAATAAACCCAAGTTCCTAAATTATGAAAGATAATTTTAAAAAATGTAAATACAACCCCAAGTTGTATATGCTCTATTTTTGTCCCAACTGTACTGCCAAAAATTTCTGGCCATGGTATTTCATTAATACCATGTGTCATGAAAGCCTGGTTGCCAGATTTTTCGTCTTTATTTGTAACAGTGCTAAATCATTCAGTAATTACATAACCACCTTCAGCAGTTATTTGCCAAGGGTAGTGGAGTAAGATATCCTAACCCTCTATTAACCTATACTTCAAAAACGGTACTTTTGTAAATTTTTCTTTGTAAGAACAAAAGAAAAACACTCAAGGGGATTGGGAAATAATCATTTTAATCTACATAAGCATAATTCACACCCAAAATGCTTAAACTGTGCCAAAGTTCTGGCCTTCATAACATTTCTTAATTTTAGTTTTCTTGGTGAACTCTGCACTGCCTCAAAAAGTAAATTATCCTTTAATGGGTTCAATTGGCATAAACAATCTAAGTCTGTGATACCTGTATCTAATGAAGTATAATGTATAATCAACATCGTATCACCTAGAATTGTCAAGCTGTTTATGAAAGCCTAAAAAAACTCCAAAAGAATTAAGCTACTTTAGTTAACATGTAATAGGTATTTCTCATAAAGCAAAGCTTAAATATTTAGTTTTTTGATACTCTAATGTATTTCCATAAGCCTTTAAGTCTACAGTTTTATAGATACAGTTTTCCATCAGAGGTGGAAAATTATAGATATATTTCTCTTTACATGTAACTAATTATTTTAAGAGGGTGTAGGCTACAAATCAAGTACAATTTAGTCATAACACCATACAAAGACCTTATAAAAAAATCAGAAAAGAGATGGTTAACATTATTGCTTGGTCTTAACAGCAAATTTTAACCAGATACCTCTCTACTCTTATTTATAATGTTTCTGATACATTTATATCATAGCGCTTGGCAAGTAATAAAGGTACTGATATGATGTTTTAATTAGTTGCAAACAAATTCCAATTTGTTAATCAATGTATATATGTCCTCTTTAACTAGTAAAACTACACTACCTCAGAATTAATCCTTCTAAAGCTAGTAACCTTCCCGAGAAGGCAATGCAGAGCTTCATGTCTTCCTTAAAGATTTTCAAGTATTATAGGAACACAAACTCATGGAAAAAACTAATTAAAAATCGGATATTCCACCTTCGCTTTACTAATTATGGGATAATAGGAACAGATGTGAACCAAACAAATGTTCCTTTACACTTGTCTGCTAAACATAATATCATACCAAGAAATACTGAAACTGCTGTTTTCTAGCTTTTCAAGTACAGGACACAACTACAGTTCTATCAAGTGAGGAGAAACGAATAATCAACCTTAGGTAACTAAAAAAGATGGGAGGCACAAAATGATAACCTGACTTTGGCTTTTAAGAACCTACCGTTGACCCTGAAATGCCAGACTCAACAACAATGACGACAACGACAGCAACAACAAAGATTACAGCAGCAAGCCAACATTTTACCACATACTAAGAATTCTGAAATAGGCAATCATTTTTTCCCCCGTGAACTCATTCTGTTGAATCTTCTTTTTGTTCTTCCTGCTTTTTGGTTGCAGGCAGTTCAAGGCTTGCCCACTGCATAGGCTCAGCTTTTCTCATGGTGATCTCAATCTTTGTTGCAGTCATAGTTACATAACTTCGTGTTACATCAATCACCTGCAACAGAGCAGAGACAGCTATGGTAAGCCTGGATGCTTTGTTTTGTTCTTTTTTATTTTTTTTAAATTTACATCCAAGTTAGTTAGCATATAGTGCAACAATGATTTCAGGAGTAGATTCCTTAGTGCCCCTTACCCATTTAGCCCATCCTCCCCTCCCCCGCAACCCCTCCAGTAACTGTTTGTTCTCCCGTATTTAAGACTCTCCTATGTTTTGTCCCCTTCCTTGCTTTTATATTATTTTTGCTTCCCTTATGTTCATCTGTTTTGTATCTTAAAGTCCTCATATGAGTGAAGTCATATGATGTTTGTCTTTCTCTAATTTCGCTTAGCATAATACCTTTTAGTTCCATACACGTAGCTGCAAATGGCAAGATTTCATTCCTTTTGATTGCCCAGTAATACTCCATTGTATATATATGTATATATACCATATCTTCTTTACCGGATGTGTTCTTTTTAAGTCTTAGAGGAAAGCAGTGGTCCTGTCTATGTTAACAATCAAAACTCCAAGCTTCTAAGGGCATTTATATACTTAGATCTAAACTTTTTAGTAAGAATGAATGGTAAGTTATACACCTACTTTACACCAACGATTTCCAAAGTACTGCCTTTTTACTGCACCAATGGGTATTTTAAAGTATTAAAAAAAAAAAATCTGGATTCATTAATACTTACACCCCATAATTTCACATTTTGATGAAATTCTTTCTCTCCTTCAAATACAATATGCACATTTAACTGAAAAATAATAAAGTTAAATAACTGATCAAATCCAAGTTGAAGGAATAGGATTTAAAGCAATGATTATAAAAGTAACATACTGATATAAATCACTTAAAAAAATTTTTTTTAATGTTTATTTATTATTGAAGATAGAGACAGAGCATGAACATGGAAGGGGCAGAGAGAGGGGGGAGACACAGAATCTGAAGCAGGCTCCAGGGTCTGAGCTGTTAGCATGGAGCCTGACATGGGGATCAAACTCACAAACCGCAAGATCATGACCTGAGCCGAAGTCGGATGCTTAACCGACTGAGCCACCCAGGTGCCCCTTGATATAAATCAGTTAAGGTATTTAAGAAACTGCCAATATTGTTATTTTTTTCTTTAATTTGAGGAAACCATTCACAGAAAAGAAAAATTAACTTAAAGTTTCATATTAAAAACTAGGTACTATATTATTTGATAAATCTTGAAGTACTACAGTACTTTCAGAATGTTTCAGAACTAATTACGCAGAAATTTTCATTTAAAATAGTTTCTGACAGTAATTTCAAACTATTTCTTCAAATGGAAAAGATTTAAAAAGTTTTAAAATCAACAATATATATATAATGGATTTGATAATACATGAAAATAAAGAGTAATATATGAGACAATTTTTACTCAAAATTATTTCGTATACTTACCAATGTACTATTTGCTACTACTTGGCTAAGTTCTGGGAGTGAATTTTTAGCATATACTGAAATGGTGACTTCACCTCCAGTCTGATGCCAGTCATGTCTACATGGAACGACTTTTTTCCCCTGTAATATTAGAAAAACCTTATGAATTTATTATGTGCCATATGACCTCTAAAAATGAGTAATCTGACCAAACAACTGAGAAAAAATAACTATGTGCAACTGAGCCCTTAGTGTTTTTAAGGGCAAGCAACTTCTAAAGTTCTCACCCAAAAGCTTAAACAATAAAATCTATCACAATACAAAGAATCTTTATAGTTTTACGGCTGGAGAACATGCTTATTCTTCCTTTTTTTTTTTTCTTTTGGAACCATAGCATTAACATACATTGAAAAAGACAACTTAAGAATTCCTACTAAACTTTATCCAAGTTTAACATTTCTGAAATCCACTAAGCAGTCATAAAAACGTTCTCCAAAGACTAAAATAAACCATTTGCTTAATGAAATAATCCAGACATCTTAACCTCATGCATAAAAGCCTTTCATTTATTTTCTATAAATTGGAATCTGACTACAAATTGAAATTTCCAATTTCTACAAGTGGAACTAACTGACTACTTACAACTATCTGCTACTTGTTTCAAATAATTATTTTCCTCCCATAATAACATGCAGAAAAAAGTGGGGATTTGTGAAAGTAATGTTTTGGTTATTATTATGGAAGTAACTATTACCTACCCGTAGAACACTGTGCTTTATCAATGACTATTTTAAAAAGAGGCAAATTGTAATTTGTTTTATAAATGAGAGCAGCATAGCCACATAATGCAGGAAACCGTGAGACAGTACTGTTGAAAAAGTAGTATTTATGTTTTGGTACAATTATGCTAACTGAATTTAAAGTACTTACAGCACTTACATTTTGTGCCCTAAGCTACAGCTTATACCAACTTAATACTTGATAACTGTGTGCATGAAAAAATAACAAAAACATTATTTTATCAAGGGTTATATTATGAAAACTTCTACGTATAACAGAAAACATTCTATGTTTTCAAGCTAAAACTTTTAAAATTTAGGTCCTTGGGGAAAGTACAGAGAGACTTTACTTAAGTCTTTCTGCTAATAAAATAACCCTGGAAGTTTTGTGGCAGACGAATCATTATAACCTGAAGGATACATTTACACTTCCAAAGCATATGTTATTAAAAATCAGAAACTACAAAAAAAAAAAAAAAAAAATCAGAAACTACAGAATATTCAAATGGAGAATGAATAAATCCCTAAAACATTCTGAAAATTTACAATTTTTTTGTAAGTTAAAGGACACATATAATGAAAAGGCTGATTGTGTTAGTGGGGTTGTTAGTGCCAATACAACATATAAAACTAATTTAATACATTATAAAATACATTACAGCAGCCAACACATACTTACTGAGCAATAAATTGTTTGCTTGCTTATAATTTAATGGGATTTAGACACTTAATTTGCACAACCTAAATCTTTTAATAAAGCTATCTAGGGAAGTAGGAACTAATGCTTTTTTTGTTGTTGTGATAAATTACCTTGTGGCAAGCAGACGCATTCAAGACAATTCCAACAAGTTTGCCATCCTCCTCTTTGGCCACTAGATGGAGTGTTTTTGCATTGTAAATAGCTGAATGAAGTTTAAAGTGGCCAAAAGGGAATCAGAAGTCTAAGTGATCAGTAACTCAAATGAACTCAAAAGTGATTTTTGAAAAGCAAAAAGTGGGAGCAGGCTATGGAATTACAGAAACACATTCTTCAATTTTGGCAGGCTTTAAAATTTCACAAAAACTGGCACGCTTGTGTCATTGTACATAATGGCTACTTTGATCAAAGGGCGGTGCTCTGGGCTCTTGACTCAGATTAACTTTAATTTTCAGGAATATGAAATCTTTACTGTATGAGACAGAAAAACTTTCTTTTACATCTGAAGACAGAATAATTTTTAATCTTTTTAAAATGACTCAGATGAATGCACCCCAATGTGTTATTTTGAAAAGGCTACTTACAGCATCCTTCTTAGTCCACACGTGTTTCCCTGTTGTACAGCCCTCCTGGGCTAAGAATGTATTGAAATCTGAAGTTTTTCTTCTACAACAGCTCCAGTATTTCATCCTTTAAATTACCATAGAAAAACTTCAGAAATAAAATCTTACAGCTACTTAAATCTAGAAGTAGTACAGTGACTGTGTGAATTTAAAAGATAAGTAAATGTGCAAGTTTAGTATTCTAACAAAGTGTTTAAGGTACTAAACAGTTAAAACTATCAGGAGACTAATCATTTTAAAACCAGAATGCCATTTATTGTAGCAATTTTGGAGCTCCTGACTAAAGATGCTTAAAACCACCAGAAAATTCCAAACCTGCTTTTCACTAATTGTTCACATTCCAGTTTCCTCATGGAGCTACCAAAAAGTGGTATAACCAAAGATTTTAAATCCCATTTTAATAAACCAGGAAAGTGAAAATATGCAAACAAACTAAAAACTAACATTTACACAACCTGTGATGGTCAGTCCTAAAGTAGGTTATACCCACTATTATTTACTTGAGACTAGAAAGATAAAAATTACAGTAAAGCTTTGGGTTTGAGTCTTGCAGAATATGGAAAAAGAGTGGAAGACTTTAACACAGTACTGCATGTCTATAAACTTCAGCATAATACAGAAGGGGAGCTAGATCTCAATTGAGGGCTATGGAAAGGGTGAGGTTTCTTGGATGCCACAATGCCGGTGTCTTTGTGGCACAGAGCCAAAATTCTCAGAGTCCTATAGTGCACAGAACAGTTCTTCAAACTAAACACTATTCAGCCCAAATAGAGTATCCCACTGAAAAGTAAGGAAATAAGGAATAACATGATGTTTGGATCACAATGGCCACTTACTGTAGTATTGTTTCAGTTTTCTTATGTGTAAAAAGACAAAATCCACATTCTAGGTGACTCTAAAGATGTTGACAATGTAAATAAAAAACCTGATAATGCTGCACGGCAAATAATGCTTACAGGCATATTAACTTTTCTAACCTCTACCATAAAGTTTTAATTAGTCATGTATTATTAAGTTACCCTTCATGAAAAATAGGTACTCCAGAATGATATACACAGACTTCATCTAGACTCTGCAGACCTTGATATGTCTAAAAGAGAAAAAAGAAGAAGAAATTAGCTTCGTATCTCAACGTTATGTTTCATCAACATTTGTAGTACTGGTGACCTCTAAGAACTATGAAAATGCTCAAGAAATAACAATTACCTAGAACATTCATAAATTCACCCCAGGCCATTCCGATAAGGAATGGAAAATAATTCCTTTTTGGCTATAGTTAAGTTTTAGTTCCCTGTGAAAAAGGCAAATAAAAAGTAGGCAATGGGATACATTAAGATGCTCTCAGACTTTCAGGTATGAGGTCACATTCAAGCATATTCAGGTATTTAAGTTTATAGAACAATACTGAAACCAAGGAATTAGTATTCCCAACAGAAATATAGTTAAGGCATGATTTAGGTGTATAGGAAACTCTGTGTGGACATTACAACTTAATAAGCAATTCTGGAAGGTCTAGGAGTTTTGCTGATTTCTTATCCCTAGGAAGGGTAAAATGAGCTGCAGACCTATAAATATATCCAGGGTTTGTCTGGAAGATCCGGGCCCCACTGCTGCTGTAGGTGAAGGCCCTACAGATGAATTCACAAAAAGTTATGTTAATAAAACACAGATGCAGCCAGTAGTATATTTTCTACGTTGGTATTTATAGCAACTACCTACAAGTACAGAAAATAAAATTCTGTATATTTACTTATTGTAAATCCAAAGTACTGGGTTGACAAAATGCACATCTCCTAAAGATATTCCATAAGCACATAAAACAGTATGTTAGATTCTGAACTTAACCACTATTGCCCCCTTCATTTCCTCCCCGCTACTCCCAACTCCTACTCTTCTCCCCACCTTATTTCATGGCACCATATCGATTCAGTCTCCCAAAGCAGCAAAAAAAAAAAAAAAAAAAAAAACCCTCTCCTTCCATCCATGTTTTCTATCACAAAATCCTATCAATTTAGCTTGAAAATACCTATCAGTTTAATTTGCTAACCTTCCTCATGATCACTACCAGATCTTAGACAATGAGACTACACTAACAGGTTCTAATTCATTTACTATCTAATTAAAACATGAATCACTCTCTTATCTGCAGTCATCTACCTCATACCTTGCACAGTTATCAGTTCCAGGTGGTTTGTACATTTAAATGCGCCTCTACATATGAGGAAATATTCACGGCTTTAAAGTAAGTAGATTTCTTAAAAACAACGCAAAAAGTGCTAGTCAAAAATAATGGACAAATTGCATTTCATTAAAATTAAAAAGGGGCGCCTGGGTGGCGCAGTCGGTTAAGCGTCCGACTTCGGCCAGGTCACGATCTCGCGGTCCGTGAGTTCGAGCCCCGCGTCAGGCTCTGAGCTGATGGCCCAGAGCCTGGAGCCTGTTTCCGATTCTGTGTCTCCCTCTCTCTCTGCCCCTCCCCCGTTCATGCTCTGTCTCTCTCTGTCCCAAAAATAAATAAACGTTGAAAAAAAAAATTTAAAAAAAAAAATTAAAAAGATTTTTTATCAAAAGCCATTATTAAGATCATGAAAATGTATAGTGTCCCTCTCCAACAAAGTACTTCTGAATGAAAAATAAAAAAGAATTCCTAACATCAGTAAGACGAAGGCCAACTAACAGAAAGAAAAACAGGTATAAGATTTCAGACATTTCACAAAACAGGATATCCAAGTGACCAATTAACAAACAAAAAGGAACTCAACGTCATTAGTCATTATCGGGAAAGTGCAAATTAAAATCACAATGGGAACACTACACACTAACCAGAATGGCTAAAATACAAGACTGATACTACAAAGCATTCCTAAGATGTAGAACAAATGCAATCAGCTTCATATACTGCGGCAGGTGTGGAAATACAACTATCCTGGAAAACTATGAGGAATATCTGTCAAAACTGAACATATACGTACCCTATGATCAGGGAATTCCTTTTCTAGTCATATACCTAATAGAAATATACACACGTGTTCCAAAGTCAGGCACAAAAATGTTCATAGTAGCATTAGTCAAAAAATGTAAAGGACAAAAGAAAGGGTAAGCTGAATGGCACATTCACACGACAGCGTATTTTAAAACAATGAAAATGAACAAACCACAACTATATGCCAACAAAGAGAAGTCTAACATACATTTCATGAAGCAAAGGAAGACAGGCACAAGAGCACCTCGTCTGTAATTCTATTCACATTAGGCTCAAAAATAGGCAAAACTATACTGATAGAAAAATGTGGTTACTTTTGGGAGAAAATAATAGCTGGGAAAAGATCTACTAAGGGGCTTGGTTTGTGAAAATCCCTCAAGCTATGAACTTACTTTTTAATGTTATTTTTTCAGTGAAAAAGATCGCAAGTTTCTTTAATGGCCTCTGTAACCTACAGTAAGATCTCACTTGCGGGCATGGTAAAACTGTAAATGCCCTTAAAGTTCTGGCCTCTCTGTCTCTTTTAACCTCAACACACCAGCAAATTTTGTACCATGATTATTAACTGTTTATTGTTTCCTGAAACTGCTATCACCTCTGCTTGAGACACACTTTCCCTTTTGTCCATTTACAGGACTGGCACTCATTCTTCAAAATTCAACTGAGATGTTTTCTCTCTCATCTTACTGCAGTTATCCTACCACTTCCACTGTCTCTCCCCCACCCCAGTACTCACTCTTTTTTATCTACTACTTCTACCCTACATGTATGTCAATACATTTCCATTTCTATCCCTAAATAAGCAAGGTGATCTCCAACTTAACATGAGGGAAAATTACAAACCTGCTCCCCTAATCATGTTTTCTCCTTCTTGGTTAATGGTGTCACCAGTCACCTAGCTGCTGGAGCTCGGGGTCCCCCTCACTTAAAGTTCATTAGCAATTCCTGCTAATACTTTGAAATAGTATTCATTCTGCGTGATTTGTCATGAGCCAGGCAGGCACTGTTCTAAGCATTCAAGATACAGCAAAGAACAACAACAAAATTCTTTTCTCATAAACCTTACATGAGAGGAGAAGGGAAGGGAAAGTCAGCTGGGATAGATCAGAAGTAAAATACATATGCAAAAAAAGTAGCATGTTATAAGGTCATTAGTGCCCTGGAGACAAAAGGGCAGTGAGAGTGGAGATGCTGGAGGGCACATAATTTTACATAGAGGGGTGGGGAAAATTCTCACTGGGATGTTTGAGTACATCCCACATTTAACTACTTCTAAAAAATACTCTCCACTCCCACTGCCTGGTCTTCTATAAATGCATCCTGGCTGGTTTTCCTTCTGCCAATTCCCCTATTACGCCAATATATTTGCCACGTATCAGCCAAAGAGATCTTTTTAAAATTCCTCCTTAAAATAGACAATGGCTTCCCAGTATGCTTAAAAAGAAAAGAAGAAGAAAAAAGCCCAAACCCATCATTATGCCCTAAAAAAACTGCTATAATCTTGCCTACCTCGCTTACTCCTACTTTTCACACCACTGACCAAGTCCCACTGACCTTTCTCATAATTCCTTGAATAGCCAAGCTTTAAAAGCTCTACATATACTGCTCCCATATCAATTTCAAGGTTTATATAACTCACCTGCTACATTATTTAGATTTCTGATTTAGGGTCACTTCCAAAAGGATTTTCCTAATAGCCTTATTTAATACCTTTACTTGCCTTGTCCACTGTATTTTCTTCATGTCTATCTAAATTCGTATTTAATTACCTACATGTTACCCTTCTCCCTAAATTACAGTATAACCTCCACAACAGGAGAAATTTTTGCTTCACTTAATACTGTATTTCTAGCCCTTAAAACAATGTCTGGCACACATTTACTGTGCTCAGTAAATGCTGACTGCATCAGAATGACTTATTCCCATGAGTCTATCAGATATGGTGTTTGTCAGAGACAGAGTCTCTTATCCATGTTCACAGCCCTAGCCCAAGCACACTGACCAACACATAACAGGCACCCAAAAGTTTGTTCAATCAGTAAACTGCACTCTCTTCTTTGAAAATTAAAATTTTTCTTTCATGACCCAACACAAATTTTACAATATATACCTTTGAACACCCTCCATTTTTACATGAGGTCCCAATCTTAATCTCATCACTGTCCTCTTCTAAAACAAAGAAAAGAAAATCAAATTAGAAACATTAAGATAGATACTTTGGCGTTATTCTTAAGTAACCTCTTTCATAAAATAAGTATTTGAAAAAATAATCTAAATTTAAAAAACACTTATTTTAAGACAATTTTAAGTTATTTTCTAGGTGACCTTTCAGGTAATTATATTTAAAAAACTAAGAAGAAATCAACTATTGTGATTACGTTTTGCCTATGTCCCCAAATAATACAGGACACGCTTCTATCCTATACTGCAATACATCCAGCATCTTGACCTTGTGAAAGGGAAAACATGAAAAAGGTACTACTTTCCCCCATGGTATGGAGTGTAGGTCAGAAAAAATTGAATATATTTTATATAATGCCCAATGAAACATGTACAATTATAAAATAAATTTAACTGTTAAAAAAGTGATGAATCATGGAAGAAACAAATTTTTAATTAAATTTTTCATTTTAATACAGACATTATGGAATAAACCAATTCATTCTGATGTATTACTGGTATTTAGAAAGCAAAATAAATTCTTTACTACAATATGTTACCTTTCTTTCATATTTATATTCAGTGAACTACACTGTCTCTTTTATCTTCTAGATAACTGGTTAATTGTACAGAAAAAAAAATTATAAAATAAAATCTTACCTTTTTTATTTTCTTCATTCCCTGATGACAGTTTAAGTTTATCAAGTGCTTGTTTTAGGGAGGCAGATATTTTTAATTCCAAGTTTGTCATTGGTTCATCTGGGCTGGAGAATTTTTAAACTTTATTACCATTAGTGATGTACCAAAACATTATTTTTTGTTTTGTTTTTTTTTTTACTAAAAATAAATACACTAAGAGCCTATTTATAAAAAGAAGCCAAATGCCTCATGAATCAGGGTTTTCACATTAAATACTATTTTACAAATAACTGCCATAGTGTACCTACACTTCTAAATTTTAAAAGGAAAGTTGATATTAAAATATCAAGTCTCAGGGGCGCCTGGGTGGCGCAGTCGGTTAAGCGTCCGACTTCAGCCAGGTCACGATCTCGCGGTCCGTGAGTTCGAGCCCCGCGTCAGGCTCTGGGCTGATGGCTCAGAGCCTGGAGCCTGTTTCCGATTCTGTGTCTCCCTCTCTCTCTGCCCCTCCCCCGTTCATGCTCTGTCTCTCTCTGTCCCAAAAATAAATAAAAAACGTTGAAAAAAAATTAAAAAAAAAAAAAATATCAAGTCTCAAATAATCATGCTATTGCCAACACAGTAAATTATTAATCAGTATCCATAATGGGAAGGAAATAAAGACTAGGATTCCAAGTTTGCCAAGACGGGATCATGAAGTACTTTTACATTCCACACCTAAGCAAAATGTTAGGCATAAGCCTAACAGGCAATAAATATGTATTAAGTGAATCCATATTCCTACCAGTGGAGATAATTCACTTAGTGTGGACACTGGTATATACATCTATATGTTCATATATAATTCTATCACAAGACAATTCTAGTAGGATTAAAAATCAATACAGTGCCCCTTCATAACGATTAAGTGTTGTATGTACAATTTAAGGCCATTCAATAAGTATTAAGAATATTTACAAAAACAACAAAAATAGAAATGCTAGGTTATGCATTCCACATCCTTATTGAAAACAACTATTATAAGTAAGATGTAGAAGTATTACCAAAGTATGTAAAATCCTGTATTCTCATAATTTCTACAATATCACCAGATGAATTTAGGACAAAATACTTAATTTCTCTTTTTTTTTTTTTTTTTTTTTTTTAAATTTTTTTTTTTTCAACGTTTATTTATTTTTGGGACAGAGAGAGACAGAGCATGAACGGGGGAGGGGCAGAGAGAGAGGGAGACACAGAATCGGAAACAGGCTCCAGGCTCCGAGCCATCAGCCCAGAGCCCGACGCGGGGCTCGAACTCACGGACCGCGAGATCGTGACCTGGCTGAAGTCGGACGCTTAACCGACTGCGCCACCCAGGCGCCCCAATACTTAATTTCTCTTAAGTAAATTAGTAGTCCATTATTTAAAGAAAATATTAACTCATACTGTCAATTACAGCAGACACTACTGTGATACTTAAGAATGAGTCATGCCAAAATTGTCTTTTTCTCATAATTTTTTTAACTGGCAAATCAGTCAGCCAGGCATTTGATAAACTCTCTCATGATTATGAATAAGGTGAAGATGGAATAATAATAATTCTAAGTAGTTTGGTTAAATGAATAATTGTCACAAAGTCTCTCAGTCTTCTTATCTTGGTCCAATATTATTCAATATGCTATAAATTTCTAAATAAATTTACCTAAATTAAATGTAAGATCAGGAAAAAAAAATTATGAAAAACATTAAATCCATGGTGTGAATAAAAATATCAACTGGAGCCATATTTGAGGCCACAGAATCATCTGTTTTTTGAGTCTCATATTTTGGTTCTAAAACAACACTCAAGTGCAACATTAAGAAGGCCTGCTGTAACAGCGTTAGCCAACACACGTGTATGAGCGTGTACAACAGAGTTTAGCTGATGAGGTGACTACGAAGGACTTGTGTAATCTACTGCAAAATGAGCAAGAAGTATTTTAAAAGTAGTTTAACACATCTGCATCTAAATCAAATAAATAAAAAGTTTGTAAGTAATAACATTATCAGTTTTGAGGCATCTGAAAATAGGAGTGACTAGGCTTGCTCTAAGCGACAAAGCATGTACAAATTAAAGAGACAGGATTTGGCTCAATATTAAGAAAGAATACACACTTAGTAACAAAATGGAATGCTTTACAATAATAAAAGTAAATTCCTCTTCACTAGAATTATTTGAAAGGAATCTAAATATCCTTCTGTGAAGAATGTCCTAGATGCTCTTCAAGAAAACAGCACAAGAATGGATAGGAAGGCCTCTAGGTTCTTTTTCAACCCAAACCGATTCCCAGACAACAATTTCTTTATACTACAATTTGTTCTTTATACTTTTATGTATCTTTTATGCTACAAATTGTTCTTTATACAACAATTTCTCCATACTACAGTGAAAAAGCCATGTTAAGTCACAAGAAAGATGTGTGGCTCTTCTGCTCTGGACAAAATTATGACGACACAGTGAACACATACGCGATGGAAATTTACTGTGTACATGTCAAGGTAAAGGGGAAAAAAAATGAAAAGTATACTTAAGGGAACATCAAAGTGATCTACACAAGAGCTATAAATGATATTATATAAAATCATAAAATACCAGGATCAAATGCTATTATTTAATTGTGACAAAAATTACAACTGTATAAAGTTTACCTTGGCCTTTTTATTGCTTCTACTGGTTTAGGGGCTTGAATGATGTGCTCCTGAAACTTAGGCTTCAATTCAGAAAGTTCTTTCTTCTCAGTAGTCTTGACTTCAGGTTTGACTGGCTCAGGTGGTTTCTCACTATTATGCCTACCTTTTGTACAGCCCTGTTAGTGACAGATGAGAGTTAGCTTATCATGGGTTTCAGATGCCCTGACAAATTAGTTTTCAATTCTTTACTAATAAAATCTCTTGTATGCTTTCTCCACTTTCATTACACAGACTTATTTTAAGAAACTAAAACTAGAACTCCAAATTTGCAATTATTACATCTGAATGCATTTTTTATTAACTTGTTTTATTTTTTTATTTTATTTTTTAATTGTTTTATTTTTTATTATTTTTTTTAATTTACATCCAAGTAAGTTAGCATAAAGTGCAACAATGATTTCAGGAGTAGATTCCTTAGTGCCCCTTATCCATTTAGCCCATCCCCCCTCTCACTACCCCTCCCGTAACCCTCAGTTTGTTCTCCATATTTAGGACTCTCTTCTCTTTTGTTCCCCTCCCTGTTTTTATATTATTTTTGTTTCCCTTCCCATATGTTCATCTGTTTCATCTCTTAAAGTCCTCATGAGTGAAATCATATGATTTTTGTCTTTCTCTAATTTCACTTAGCATAATACCCTCCAGTTCCATCCATGTAGTTGCAAATGGCAAGATTTCATTCTCTTTGACTGCTGAGTAATACTCCATTGTATGTATATACCACATCATCTTTATCCATTCATCTGTCGATGGACATTTGGGCTCTTTCCATACTTTGGCCATTGATGATAGTGCTGCTATAAACATGGGGGTGCATATGTCCCTTTGAAACAGCACACCTGTATCCCTTGGATAAATGCCTAGTAGTGCAATTGCTGGGTCGTAGGGTAGTTCTATTTTTAATTTTTTGAGGAACCTCCATACTGTTTTCCAGAGTGGCTGCACCAGCTTGCATTCCCACCAACAATGCGAAAGCAATCCTCTTTCTCCACATCCTCACCAACATCTATTGTTGCCTGAGTTATTAATGTACATCTGAAAGCATTTTAAAAGAAGCCTTTGAATTATACTTCATGATTATCTATTTATAGTATATCCATAGCATAAACTTGTTTTTCTACTTACTACCCATGCGACCTTGAGCAAGTTAATCTTTTTAAACCTCAGTTTCCTCACTAGTAAAATGGAGATCATGGCACTTAAGATATTTTTTGAGAGGATTAAGTAAAACAATAAAGTATTTGTCAAATCTGGCATGTGGTAAATTGTCAACAAATGCTAGTGACCTTTTTCACATTCCATGGAGTCATACATGCATTGTAACATCCTTAAAAATCATACAGAACTTTAGGGGCGCCTGGGTGGCACAGTCGGTTAAGCGTCCGACTTCAGCCAGGTCACGATCTCGCGGTCCGTGAGTTCGAGCCCCGTGTCAGGCTCTGGGCTGATGGCTCAGAGCCTGGAGCCTGTTTCCGATTCTGTGTCTCCCTCTCTCTCTGCCCCTCCCCCGTTCATGCTCTGTCTCTCTCTGTCCCAAAAATAAATAAACGTTGAAAAAAAAAAAAAATTAAAAAAAAAAAAAAATCATACAGAACTTCAATGGCATGTCATTTCATTAACAGCTTCTGTTTTCTTTCTTAAGGGCATACAAAATAAATGGCACATCTTGGTGCATGTTAGATTTGATAATAATATATTGTTCCTCACTAAAAATGCCTTAAATTGTTACCTACCACTTCTTTATTAACGTACTTTAAAGACCACTAACACCAAGGACAAACCTAAATTGACATGTGGGTAATTAGTATCTTGAAACTTTTATTTCTGAAACAGACGAATTCCTTATTTTAAAGGCTATCAAGGGAGGTGAGTTCCACTTTAAAAGAAAGATTCTATCTGCAAGTTAACAGACTACTTAATAGGTGTCCAAAAATCAGACTCCTCAAATGTGGAGCTTCACATTGTATGTACGTTCTCAGGAGATAATCTAGGAAAAAAGTGAATACTTACTGCAATGCTTAAAAAATCAGAAAAATCAGTTGTTCTTCTCTTACAGCAAGACCAACCCTATGAAACATGAGAAAAAAACTTAAAATTGAATTTGCACAGAACCACAACCCACTAAAAGGGTCTACTTGCACTTATCTCCTTGAATCTCACAGTGACTGGCACATAGATAGATTTCACAGTTATAAAGTGTTATAAATGATTTATCTAATCAAGTGAAATGATTTTTAGTCTTTGATTAAAAAAAAAACCCTAATTAACCAATGTTAGAGGTGATTTGTGTTTTGAATGATCACAAAAGGAAACACCTTAAAATAGGGAAACAAAAACTGCTTCTGGTTTCAAGACTAGTAACTGAATTTTAGAACAGAAACACTTTATAATTTCTAAAAACATCATATATTTTAAAGGATCTGGAGAGTAAGTGAGGTGCTTTACTTCAAAAATCTGGTAAGTTAGATAGAGATGATTATCACAATTCAGCTTCTAAAGAACTCACTAGCTGTTTCCCAACAATAATCAGTCTATTTTCAGAACACCATAGATTGATTAGCATAGCAGCCTAAGAATTGTTAGGTCTTTGAAGGTTAAATGATCTTTTCAGTGACAAGCATAAATACACAGAAATTCTAATGCCGTGTGCGATTTCTAAACAAAATACTAAGTGGCTTACCAAAAAATGGCTTTAAGCTGTCATCCGTAATTCCAAAGTAGTACAGAGAATAAGAAAATAAAAATGCAGCAGTTTCAAAATGTGGGATGTTTCAAATTATACTAAGGGGTAGGATTTGCACATACCCATTTGGGCCTCACTGCTTTTCTCAAGATAATGTATGAAGAATTTGGTAGTGATTTTTTCCACACTATGCACTTACAAGATTTTTTTTTTTTTAAGTTTATTTATTTGAGAGAAAGAGAGTGAGCACACATGTGCGAGCAGAGGAGGGGCAGAGGAGGAGACAGACAGACACAGAATATCCCAAGTAGCTTCTGTGCTGCAGGCTCTGAACGCATGGGCCTCGATCCCACAAACAGATCTTGACCAGAGCCAAAATCAAGGGATGGACGCTTAACTGACTGAGCCACCCAGGCACCCCCAAAATTATTTTAAAGAAAATGTTAAATATGCTATAATTCAAATTTTCCTTTATTCTGAAATTATCTTTTACTCTGAATTGAAATATAGATGAAAACCTACTATAATGCTGAAATATAGAATTTAATTACTATTGATAATACAGTCTTCAGAAAAGTCATTCTACACGAGAAAAAGCTTTATTGTCTTGCACAAACACTTACAGCAGATATTCTGGGGAGACCAGGATACATACATGAAATAGACAAGCTGTTCCCAAATATCAATCTTGGATCTATCACAGTCCCCAGTAAAAAAAAAAATGGATAAATTTAAGTATGTAAGTATAAGGTTGTTTCTTAAGAGAAATTGTCTCTTTTCTTTGTCTATGCCACTTCTAATTTGAATATTAAAATGTTCTTTCTAACTTCTTATTTGCCAATAAACCAGCAACAATAGACATTATACTGGTTTATGTATTTGTGCTGTGAAATCCAATAGTCTTTGGATTTCAGGTCTTCAAGAAATGTTTATAGAGCTCTTATGAACAGTAGGATTGAGGAGGAGAGAAACAAAATTACTTCAAAGTGAGATCATTAAGATTAATTCAACAGGGAGATTAACAGCTGGGTAGTAAAAAAAAAAAAAGAACAGCAAAGTTGAGAGGCTATTTCTGGAATAAGAGTTCACTTTAAAAACTGGTTTGCAGGAGCAAATGACACACATAAATGGAAATATTTTGTAGAAGCCATTGGCACAAAGATGACATTTAAGGACACAAACGAATGAACTAAATGAGAAAAAATAGGAAGCCCAAAACAGAAGTGAAGTAGGTCTATGGTTAGGAGATAGAAAAATATAGCAGAAGAAAGAGAAAAACATACACTAAGTAACACAGAATAAACGGCAGTCCAGTAAACATAAAATACCCCCACTCGTCTGCAAAAGTATTTCCACAGAAGCACAGTTTCCATCCCCAAAGAGTTTTCAAAGAGGCCAAAAAGACGTAAGAAGGAAGACTCAGGTCTCAACTTGCCCTATTCTGTTTTCCTCTCTTAGAACTAACCAGAGTGACATAAACTTGCTACATGTTTATTTACACTCGGCTATCTAACAGTTAAATACCAAAAGTGTCGACCTACTCCCTGGAAGGTATAATTAGAAATTCAGGCGCGTGGGTGGCTCAGTCAGTCAAGCGTGGGAGTCTTGACTTAGGCTCAGGTCATGATCTCACGGTTCCTGGGCTGGAGCCACGTCCGGCTCTGCACTGGGAGTGCGGAGCCTGCTTGGGATGCTCTGCCTGTCCCTCCCCCACTTGTGTTCTCACTCTGCTCGCTCTCTCTACCCTCAAAATAAATAAGCTTCAAAAAATTCAAAAGGCATCAACAGTATTTAAACACGTAAGACTGTTTATGTTCCTAAAAACAAAAGTACACCAACACCTAAAACCACGGCAGCCACACTGCAACATTTTCTTTTGAGATACACGTTATCTATGGAGATAAATGTACCACGTTAACATAAATTTTAAAAAATCAATAAACCCACCAAGAAAAACCTGATCAAACAACATTCTATTATCTAATTCTCCAGAACATCAAGAAAGTACAGGTGGGGGGCGCCTGGGTGGCGCAGTCGGTTAAGCGTCCGACTTCAGCCAGGTCACGATCTCGCGGTCCGTGAGTTCGAGCCCCGTGTCAGGCTCTGGGCTGATGGCTCGGAGCCTGGAGCCTGTTTCCGATTCTGTGTCTCCCTCTCTCTCTGCCCCTCCCCCGTTCATGCTCTGTCTCTCTCTGTCCCAAAAATAAATAAACATTGAAAGAAAAAAAAAAAAAAGAAAGTACAGGTGGAAAACAGTTGATATCTGTCTGTCCTGCAACTGGCACCCTTTACTGCTAAGAATCTTCCCTCAAATTCAGAGCTGCTCTTTATTAGACAGCAGCTGCCCAACAGACTGAGAAACTAAGATTCAGTACAACTGCTTTCACTTCCCCTCAAAATTGAAAAGTGAAGAAATGAAGGGTATAGAAAATGAGAGCTGGGATGAAAAGAACCTAATTTTATACTTGGGAAAGACTTTAAGACCACCACCTACTGTCTCTGCCTTTAGACTTGCTTAAAGCACCCCAAAATGGTCATTAAGAAAGCAAAAAGTCACAAGCTGAGCTGAGGAAAAAAGATGAGAAAATAGTTAGTATTACACCTCTAAATTTAATATACAAATATGAAGACACTGAAATATACCAAGTTCTTACCTTTAAGGCATCATGGAAGACTGGAACACCTGGGTGGTATGTGCAAGCATCTGGTCAAAAACAAAGAAAGAAAGGAAAAAAAAATAACTTTATAATGAAGAAAAATCATTATTTTCTTCAGGTGTTAACATTTTAATCATTTTTCCAAATGCAGGTAATACTTTGCTTTTCCTTAAAAATTCACAAAATGCTCAAGTTAGATGCATGACACACAGTGCTTACTATAATATTGTATTAAAACAGTAACAGTTCAGGGCACCTGGGTGGCTCAGTCGGTTAAGCATCAAACTTCAGCTCAGGTCACACACATAGTTCCCGGGTTTGAGATCCACCAGGCTCTGTGCTGACAGGCGGGAGCCCGGAGCCTGCTTCAGATTCTGTGTGTGTGTGTGTCTCTCTTTCTGTCCCTCTCTGGCTCATGCTCTGTCTCCCTCAGTTTCTCAAAAATAAATAAACGTTAAAAAAAATTTTTTAAACAGTAATAGTTAAAATTCTAATTCAAGAGTATGATAGTTACAGATAAAAATACAGACTAGTGCAACTATAACAAACTGTATTCTATTCCTTTAATCTTTGTAGTTAAATTTGTTTAATACCAAAACTTCAAGCTCCAAGATTTTGACGGTCCTCTTCCAATTCTATTTACAAAAACGTTATCAAACTTAAGTGTGCTTATGTGCACTGATCCATAAAGACTGCTGAAGAGATTCTCTAAAAAGATATTTTGGAAGGACAAGTTCAAAATTTTAAAAACTGAAGCAATATCTGATTGCTAATTTAACTTTCCTAGACAGGTGTCAATATCTAGATACAAACTTCATTTAAAAAAGTTTTAAGTTCTACAGTCTATTTTCAGGGTTGTCACTGATTGTTATTCTGTATTTCCCTCCCCTCCCCATTACACCATCAATTTCTACTAACTCTTTCATGAAAATGGGCTTACTATAGATGGCAATATACTGTATTACATTAAAAAGTCAGATGATAATAATAATAAACAATTATTTCCTGACTAGACACAACCATGAGCTTAGGAAAAAAACAGGTCAGCTCCACACCTGGGCAATTTTCTTATAAGGCTACTTTGCCCCACCTTTCCTTGTCTGCTTAGCTTTCAATTGCCCACAGCCTCTGATTCCTGGTGTTGCCTTAAAGTGATTAATTCCTGGTACTTACAGAAATCCTCCTACCCTTACAGTAATAGCCAATATAGTTTATTAATTAAGGGTAGTAGTGGAATTAAAGGCTGAAAAAGGAGATTCAAAGTAGAAATGAATAAGCAGAGGGATATGAAGTTAAGAACAGAAGCAAAGAGAGAACAGTATTTTCAAATACCAAACATATAGATGGAGGCATAAAATGCATACCGTATAACACAGTAAGAGGCATTAATCACAATAATGGTCAGTTTGGGCAGAATGGTAGCAGGTGTGAGTCAGGTCTTAACCATACACCTACTAGGAACACAATTTGAAAATCACTGCTTTCAAATGTAAACAACAAGCAGATGGTCATTGGCCTCTCTAGCCTTTACCAGGTTTACCAGTTTTGCTCAAAGTTAAATTTCATGGGTAAAAAACAACACAGTAGCAGTTCAGAGTCAAGGAAATGAAAGTATTGGGTCTTGGGTCTGACCTATGCTCAAATTTTGGTTCTGCCCTTTAGCAGCCAGTTCAGTTTACATACATGGCTTAAGTAAAAAACTGTGAAGTGGTGCTTTGTACAGAATAAGTGTTTAATATGTGAAAGACACTGTGTCTCCTTTAAACATTAAGTTAGCTTGTGTTTCAAACTAAAGCCTTGTACCAGCTTAGGCGGCTTTTTATTTTAGTCAATACAAAGGTCAAACCTCTCCCATTCTATAAAACTTTCTCCTAATCAACTCCACAGTTTGCTATTAGCTCTTATCTTCTACTTCCTATCTCCATTTTCTTAACTTTCCACTTAAATCAAGCAACTTACTTGGTCTCTAAGCCCCATTTTGCTAAAGCAGCTAAATTTTCAGCCCTTATTGGCACTCCCTGATGAATTTAGTACTGGTGACCACACAATGCTTGAGTGTCTACTCTGATTTTCCCACTCCCCTCCACTCCATCTCCTTTTTAGGCATTATACCATTACACACACACACACTGCTGACTTCCAAAAAATGGCTTTATCTCCCCCTTAATTTCAGGCTCGTATATAACATTCCGTAAATATATTTACTTATTTGGAAACATTATAGTCGCACTCAACAAAGTATCAGTCTTTCCTCTTCATTTAATATTAAAGGAGAATATGTGTAGATACTAAGATAATTTACTTTTTATGCATGCTGCCAACAGCAACTGATTTTAAAACCTCTTTTTCCTCGATTTTGTCATCCACTGAAATCTCACAATTTTCTCTTTGAGTAACGTATTAATATCATAGAAATGCTGGGGCTCCTGGGTGGCTCAGTCGGTTGAGCATCCAACTTAGGTTCAAGTCATGATCGTTCATTCGTGGCTTCGAGCCCCGCATAGAGCTCTATGCTGACAGCTCAGAGCCTGGAGCCTGCTTTGGATTCTTGTTTGAGTATCTGTCTGCCCCTTGTCCGCTCACATGCTCTCAAAAAATAAAACGTTACACATTAAAAAAAAAAAAAAAATCATGAAATTGTCATGACAGTAACATGAGTATTACACCAAGACTGAAAGACTAGATTCTACTTTATCCATAGAATCCTGCCAAGAGTCTTATTTTAAAGTATGTGCACCAAGTAAGTGTTCCAGACATCTCAGAGGTGGAAAAGAGTGTCAAAGGCCTCGATTTTAATTCCCTTCATAATGCAGGAACCATGCTGCTACCATGTTGAACCCGGCTTCTCTATTAAATAGGTCTAATAATACATACTTCACAGGGGTGTCCTGAAGATTAAATGAGATGATGATATAAATGACAGACCAACATCTGGGGTATAGAAAACATGCAATTACCGCTAGTTCAATTTGACAAAGTGGTGTCACTTCCCACGATAGTCAAGAAACCAACTCACTTTATCCCAATCGCCACTCAAAATTGAAATTCATGGGCTGTTCACCTAGTCCAGCCACTAACTTTCACTTTACATCCTTAACTGTACACCTAGGAACAATCACTTTATGCCAACACTTGGCATAAATAAACTCCGGAAAAATAGACTAATACGGCGAGCTGACCTAAATAAAATAACTCGCCCACAACCCAACCCTCCCACCCATCTCTGGCACGCACACACACACACCAACCGCTAAGCGAGCTCTGTAGCACCGGGTTAACTTTGGCTTCCCCAAAGACACGGGTGGGGGCGGGGGGATAAAGATGTTCTAAATTGCACGCGAATCCCCGAGCGAGCGGACCACCGGGAGACACGTGGGTCCGCGTGGCTGCAGGGAGAGGGTCGGATGCCGTTGCCGAGAGGCACCGCGCACGGGCAGTAGGGCTAAGAGGGCGGCCCGAGGGGACCCGGACGGGACCCGGACGGGGGCAGCGCGGCAACGGCTCGCGGGCGGACCCCGGGGTCGCCCTTGGGTCAAGGGCGTCCCCCTGGGTGAGGTGGACCCGGGAGGGAAGACCGGCGGCGCGTTCCTCTTACCGTCGGAGTTGGTCTCGGGGTCGAAGCGCTGACCGCAGCCCCGGTTGTAGCACAGCAGGGCCATTTTCTTTCTCCACCGTTACGGGTCGGATTCAAACACAGGGACGAACAAGAGGATGCGCTTACAACCCCACTGGCGCAACGACCGGTCTGACGGCTGGGGCGGCTGCCGGCTTCCGGAAACGGCCGGTTCCGCTTCAGGAACCTTCGCGAATTTTCCGGTCGCGCAGGCGCGCAGAGAAGATGGAGGCGGAGGGAGCGGCGGGAGGCCGGGCAACAGCCCGGATGCCGTGGGTCGGACTCCGCAGGGTGGCGGCGGGGCGGGGAGCTGGCGTCCGGATATTTGAGGAGGAGAGACCCTAAAGGCAGAAAGCGATGCCATCCGAGGGGCTGACGTGCTCGCTCCAGATTTCGTCTCTGGCTGCGGCTCCGTCGTGCAGCCAAGCGGCCACCCAGCGGGTTTGCCCCAGCACCGCAGGCTCCTTGCTTTTGGGGTTAGTACAATCACGGCATTGTTACGTTCGCCCCCTAGCTGCTGCAGAGTAGGGGCAGAACCCTGCAGTATTTCCGAGTCCTCTGCCTAGAACGTGGAAGCTTGGCAAACGACGAGAGGACTGGTGGACCATTCTCCCTGGGTGATTGTGTGTCCGTTGTCCCGGTCTCTGGAGCACTGGAGAAGCGCAGGCATCGGGAGCAATTGTGGTAACTGAGGTCAAATCACTTTGAAAATACAAAGCGTCTAAAATCAGAATACCGAAAGTACTGATCCGATACAGTGCTAGAAGTGGTCACTATTGCTCTAAGACCCAGGGGATAAAATCGTTGCTGTTTCATGTGAGCCTCCATTTGATCAGTGTGCCCGTACTTAATTCTTCTATCCCGAAGCTGATTTCATCGAGTGCATTATAAAAAAAAAAAAAAAAAAAAAAGCGTGACACTAACAGGCACAAGCTAAAGATACTAGTTCCAACTTGTATATTTCCCAAACTTGGGGTATTAGAAATAAAAGCAAACACTTGATAGCAGGTATACTGACAGTCTTAGAATAGTAATATCAGTGTTAAGTAGAAGTAAAAAGCTATGCAATGTTTCTAGTGATCCCAAAACTTTGGGCTCAAAATTTTCTCACCCTCGTAAAAAAAAAAAAAAAAAAAAGGTTCGTTACCTTCGCATGATCCCTTCCTCTTTTTATATCTAGAAGTGTTAAATTTTTGCAGTAATCTCAACATACAGATATACAATGTATTATTCTTCGTTTAACCTAACCTGAGTATTTTTCTGTTTCATAATCATCATAAATGGAGTTGAATAAATCGGCACTATGACTAGATTTCCCTCCAGGATGAGTTTTGGGACGTGGCAGTACTGGGGTAAAGGGCGTAAGTCTTAAAATAAACTTAAGATTTTAAAGATAAGTATAGCCAATTGTTTCCAGTAGGTGGCACCAACTTTCAATTTCACCAGCCGTGGATTGGAGGAACAGACCATAGGAATTAATCTTACACAATTAGAGAGAGGGAGACGTTTACAAAGTTTTAGTTGTGGTTAAATTGGTGGTCGGAGTGTCCTACTACCAGTGCAACATTATCAGGATTATTATTAAGTTCTTTCAAATACTTTTAATGTTTACTCTCACTTTTTTCAGCTACAACATTTTATAAACAGAAAATAATAAATACAGTAGGTAATTAAAAAATGCAGAAATCTATCAGGAACAAAACCAATAATTCCATCACCCAGCAATAAGTACTGTATCACTAAAATAACTCACTGATAAATTTATTTCCAGTCCCTTCCCTGCCAGGCATCATACCAATAAATTATTGGTATGAATGTTAAACAAATTAAAAAGACAGCAACAAAAAAACCCCCAAAGAATTGGAGTCATAATATACATGAAAGTTTATGTTCCTCTTTTGGCTACAAAATTAAATCATTCTTATTAAGAGAACAGAGACAGGACATTCCACTCCATTCCCACACTCCAGTGCTGACTACCACAAATTGTTGGAGAAACTTTGTGGTGGTAACACTGCATAATTTATATAGCTTTAAATCCAGGTCCCATTTCCTCCCCCAACAGAAACATACTGTTGCACAGAATCTTGAGATTTTTCCTGTGTTATGAAAGCAATGCTATATATAGGATTGTTAAGAGTAGACTTTTGGGTCGCCTGGGTAGCACAGTTCGTTGAGCATCTGACTCTTGATTTCAGCTCAGGTCATGTGGTCTCTCTCTCTCTCTCTCTCTCTCAAATAAACAAAATAAAAAATCTTCTTAAAAAAAAAAAGAAAGCTTTGGATTCAGACAAGCATTCAGATCCTAGCTCCACAATGTACTAGCCAGTAATCTTTTCAGGAAATCTCTTTGGGCTTCCATTGTAGACTTGACCCAGCTATCTATCTACAGCAGGAAGTCCAATCTCAGGGCTTGAAAAGTGATTTTGAACTTATTTTGATTAGTCATGTAATATTGAACATGTATATTTATCTCCATTTTCTCCTCAGATCCCACTAAAACTGTGGTAAAGGAATAAATAATAAATGAAAGTAAGAATTAAAAAATATATAAACCCACAAGAACAAGTTTGAATAGGGTATTGCAACAAATGATATCAACAAATTTTTTTTTAATTTTGTCTTTACTTTGGCATTTAGGAACATTTGTGTATTTCTTCAAATTGTTCCCTGTATACTAGTACTTAATTATCTCTTACTTTTTTCTTAGGCATTTCTGCTCACTTTGCCAGATTGGACTGATTTTGACTTTTAGTTGCTTCCTATAGGACAGTCAGTGAGATTACTACTCTTCTTTCTTCCTTCCTTCTCCTCCCATTTTAGTTGTTAGTTTTTTCTACTTTGTTGGAAAATGCAGCGTTTGCATATGAGGCTTCCATCCAGATACCTAGCTTTATGATTTATTATTTAAATATATTTATTATTAATATATTTGTGTGAATATATAAATATATTTATCAAATCTATGTAAATGTATTTATTTATAACAAATATATTAAAAATATTTTCACTGGTCACTAGTAGTCTCTCAGCTGAGGTTTCCTGGCATTCTTGTCAGATGAAGCTTATTTTCTAGTAGAGCTGGGCAGGAATCATTTCGATCTCTTACATGTTTCAAATAGCTTCTTCTATAGACTTGAAACTTGAAGGAGTGCTTGACTGGAAATAAAATCCTTAGTTCATACTAAGAGTTCAGAATTACTTAGTTCATACTAAGTTCAGAATTTACCCAGAAATACTGAACTAAATTTGCGTGTGTGTGTGTGTGTGTGTGTGTGTGTGTGTGAGAGAGAGAGAGAGAGAGAGAGAGAGAGAGAGAGAGATGAAGCCTATGTGGAATCAAATGTAAAACAAAATGAAAGAGAAAAACCTCACTGTGGCAGTACATGTTTTTCTTTTTCCTTCTCTGCATCAATCAAACTTTTAGAAATGTCCTGAACTTATTTCACTGCCCCGTAAATCAATATAAATGTCCTACAACAGTATTGCACATTTTGTGAATGATTCTTCCAAAGTTTGGTTACTTTTTTTTTCAAAATAAATGGAATATCTTTATCTGAATAGTTAATAAAATTTGGGTTGCCAAAAACCCTTCACCTTTTGAAGTCCTTAGACAATTGCAATTAAAAAAAGAAAACAAAGATTACAAGTAAGAATTACATTGAAGTTTATCCCTACAAAGCAAGGGAGGAAATATAAATAAATAATAAGAGAGACTAGAGATGATTATCTTGTCTATTAAAAATCATACATGGGGCACCTGGGTGACTGGTGCACCTGGGTGACCTGAGGGTCCAACTCTTGATTTCGACTCAGGTCATGATCCCAGGGTCATGGGATACACACCCCTGCATCGGGATCTGCACTGAGTGTGGAGCTTACTTAATTAAGATTCCCTCTCCCTCTGCTCCACTCCCCCGCCTAGCGCTCCTGCTCTCTCTCTCTCTCTCTGAAAATAAAAACAAGCAAACAAACATACAGTGATGTTTATACTCTAGAGTGCATGCACACAGTTATTTGAAGAATACAACTTTTCTAATGTTACCCCATATTTGAATTTCACTATAGGCAGCAATCCCAACAGAAGTAATTGTGAAGTATATTTTCTTATAAGTTCTCATTTACTTATATTTTTACTTTTTAATTTACATCTAAGATCATGTCCTTATTAGTTTTAATAACCTAACAAAACGGGAGGTGAGATTCATACATATTTTGCGCTCCACCTCCCATTCTTGTGGCCCACCAGTTTCCTCCAGTCATCGTGATGTAACCTGACATCTCATTCATCTGTATCACATACCTTTCTTTGTCTGGTCCCATGCTTCTCTGGAGCCAATATTTGAGATGCCTGTTAGCCATTCTGATGCATACCAGACTTGGAAGTGGGAGGAATGAACATGCAGTGGTGCAGTCCTTGACCAGTTCTTAGATGGGGACTAGTGGATAAATGTTCCTGATTGTGTGTCTCAGGTAGACAGTTCTGAAGTGTATTCTATAAGGCTTCTTAGAGGAATTGACCCCCAGCTACTCACTGCAGTATAAAACTCCTCAATAATTTACCTTAGGTATTAAATTTATTCTTTCCCTTGTTTTCCCAGTTTCCCACTCCTCTTTTTTGGAATAATTTCTTAAAATAAACTGTTTACAAGCTTTTGTCTCCAGCTCTGTTTGTGGAAAGGACCTAGGCTGAAAGAAATGAAAAGATGTGCATTTTTACTGAATATATTTTTAAAAATTAAATCCTCAAAAAAAAGAAATTTATCATATCTCAGAAATTTATAGAGTGACTGCTTTCTATTACTAGGGAAAGAAGAGACAACTTTATAGATCGAAAGTTTGAAGCTATTGTCGATTAAGAATTGATTTCCTTGTACAATAATTGCTGGCATTTCCATAAGGTTACATTTCCTACATTTCCATTACATTTCTATAATGCTGGCTTTTCCCAAACAATTTCAATTTTCATTAAACTTTGGCTCTTTAGATGGTGCCTATGAGTGCTAAATAACTTGTTCAGATTTGAATAACTAAAATATAAAAAATTTGTTGCTGACTCATTTATTTGTTGCTCACTTTTCTATAATCTTATAAGTACAGAAATAATTACTAAGACTTCCAGTTCTACAAAATTTTATATGCATGGTCCTGATTTTGGAGTATTATACATTTTTTTTTCTAAAGAGCCTATTTTTGTGACAAAATCTTGTATATCTTCTTTCCTTCCAAACTATGAGCTTATGCAGTTTATCAAAGTGGATAACAAAGATTGTTTTTAAAGAACATTAAGACCTATAAATTCACTTTATTTTTTTTTTAATTTTTTTTTAACATTTATTTATTTTTGAAACAGAGAGAGAGCATGAACAGGAGAGGGTCAGAGAGAGAGGGAGACACAGAATCTGAAACAGGCTCCAGGCTCTGAGCTGTCAGCACAGAGCCCGACGCGGGGCTCGAACCTACGGACCGTGAGATAATGACCTGAGCCGAAGTCAGACGCTCAACCGACTGAGCCACCCAGGCGCCCCTATAAATTCACTTTAGATTCCAACTAAAATGTAAGATCCTTAAAAGCAGGGATTTTTGTGTCTTTATGCATTCTTATATCCTGAACGCTTAGAAAATGACTGACATAAGATAGACATTTAATAAATATTTGTTGAATAAATTGAATAAATGAATTTATATGTGCTCAATAGGAAAAAAACCTAAAAGACAATAAATTCAAATTTAAAATATGGTCAATTACAACTTAATTTTTTCTTTAGCCTGTAGAATTTGGAGCAAAATTGAACAAAAATTTAAATACAGAAATTCATTGAAAGAGATTTATATTACAATTAACAAAGCAATATTAGACTCCAAAAAGATACAAAGTCCATGTAGATTGAAAAGTAAGTTTGCATGAAAGCAGCAGAAGGAATACTTTTAGGATGATACCTCTTTCTAAAAAACAACTATGGATAATTCTGGACTCACTAAGTCTTGCAAAACTTAAGCATTGTTATAAATATTTTTCCACAAGATGGCAGCAAAGATTTATTTTAGAATCACTGGACACAGTAGTCATCCCAAATGATGTATGTCTTTAAAAGCTACAATGTGTAAGGGAAGTGGGGGATCTTTTTCCTTATTCCTTGGAGGTACCACTGCATTAGAAAGGTTTTATCATTGGTACCTAGAGTTTCTGTGACTCTTTACACATGCCCCTCTCTGTCATACTCTCCACTGCCATTTTTTTACATCCAGATTAATTTTAAATTACAAATCTGAACATGTCATTTCTTAACTAAAAAAAAAAAAAAAAAAAAAAAAAAAAGACCAATAATTTCCTAAGCCATATGAAATAAAGAATAGTATTTTCTAGTTAATTCACTCAACCTATTCAGTAACTGTATTCTATGTGCAAGTTGCTATGATAGGTACTAGGAATAGAAACATGAATAATGCTTGGGGCTTTTCATTTTGTGAATTACAAACATGTAAAGATAGAGCTGCAACAAAGCACTTACCTGGAGAAAACTTTGATTTGGGGACTGGTGAGGCTCAAAAAAGAGATGAAGGTGAGAGATGTGTTTGTCCATGGGGCATCGAGGACTGGAACTCAGGGAAAAAATCTGGGCTTAAGAGAGCAGTTTGAGAATCAACATGCAAGTATAATTCAAGGGCATATAAATATAACTGGTGAATTTTTTATTGACCCCCCAGTTTAAAGATTCATTCATGATAATTGCAAAACAAACATATTTAAAAACTATAGAAATGATTAATGTTAAATTCAGTGGAATATATATATTTATTTATATAATTTATATATATACAAATTATTTATATTATATATGTGTGTGTGTATATATATATATATATATATATATTCAGATTTACATATAAACACAACTTGAGGGGTGCCTGGGTGAATTAGTCAGTTAAGCTTCCGACTCTTGATTTTGGCTCAGGTCATGGTCTCATCGTTTCATGAGTTCAAGCCCCACGTCAGGCTCTTTGCTGACAGTGTGGAGCCTGCTTAGGATTCTCTCTCTTTCCCTCTCTCTCTGCTCCTTCCCTGCTTGTGCACTCTGTCTCTCTCAAAAATAATTTAAAAAACTTAAAAAAATGTAAACACAACTTACATGCACCTACCCTGAATATTTGTCTATGTATATGTAACAGATCACAATAAGGCCATCATACACAACCTGTTCTTGTAACTGCAATTCCCTGAATAAGCTGAGTTGGGGAAGCTGGAGGATGGGCAGATGAGACTGAAAAAGACTGGCTGTATGAAAGGAAAGGAAGCTGTCTAAGAACCCAGAGAATAGGGCCATGTATGACAAGGACTGAACGACTTCTAGGAATGGAATAATTTAGTGTCAAGTTCTACAGAAATGATTAACTGAGAAGAGAACTAAGAACAATCGATTGGATTTGGCAATTAGTATCCTGGATCTGACCTCTGCCAGAACAGCTTTTGCTTGACTGCTATGTGACAATGAGGGATGAGAAGCAAGGCAGGGGTGGCAGTTGTGAACTTTTCCTGTGAGAAGATTCACTTGAAATGCAAGAGAGTAAAGCATGAATATAATTTGTGAAGAAATAACCTGGTGGACAAAGAGAGGTCTAAAATATAAGAAAAATAGGGAATAACCCATAAAACAAGATTCTGGAAGTGGTCAGATGTAATAATAATAAATTTAAAAAAAGCCTAGGTGAAGTATTTGTTTATACACAAAAAGAATTTTGTTTTGCTTGTTTTTCCCTTTTGAGTATAGTTAAGTTTTTAGGTGTAGGAGTGAGAGTTCAATTCAAGGATCTTAACACTATGGTCTCAATCCTTTACTGAGACCACACTTCATGTGGCTTATACATGAACCAAACTGAATTTTATTTCCTCTTGCCCTGGTGTATCTATCCAACAATTTACTTATTGCTTTGTTTACTTCATTCTCTCTTCTCCAACCTCTTCTTGTTGAAAGTTTCCACATTCTTTTTTTTTTTTTTTTTTTTTTTTTTAAGGTCCATAACAAATTACACTTCCTACTGGAGCTATCCTCACCACATGATCTAATTCAAGTGTGACTTTTCACTATCTGGAACTTACAAGTTAGTCAATGTTATCTCCAAAAACACCACCAGTATAGACAGAATACTGGAGGAAAGCAAGGCAAATATAATTGGGGGTGGTAGTTCAAGAAGAACCTTTCGGGTACATAATCTTTCCCAGCCTGACAACATAAGAGAATCTTACAGGTAGTGAAAGGGGTTCTTTGCTTTTTTTTTTTTTTTAATTTTTTTTTTTAACATTTATTTGTTTTTGAGAGACAGAGAGAGCACAAGTGGGGAAGGGGCAGAAAGAGAGGGAGACACAGAATCTGAAGTGGGCTCCAGGCTCTGAGCTGTCAGCACAGAGCCCAACACGGGGCTTGAACCCACAAACTACGAGATCATGACCTGAGCCGAGGCCAGACACCCAACTGACCAAACCACCCAGGTGCCCCAAGGGGTTCTTTGCTTTTTAATCTGGTTCAGTAGTTTCAGAAATTATATACAGTTCTCTTAAAGTTTAATTCAATCCACTGCTTTTTAAAGCACAAACTTCACTTCTATTATTAAACATAAAATGTAAATTAAATTTGTCAATAAGAAAATGTTTATTTAATTTTTGCTTTATTTCTGATTAAGTTTCCAAAAGGTGGTTTGAAAATTTTATTAAACTGTTTTCATGTGAGTTTTTATCAATATATAAGAATAAAATTAAGAAGTATAATAAAAAGCACTATTAATATAATAGTCAAAGACAAATAATGAGAAGAGCCAGGATTTGGAGTAAGAAGGCCTGGCAGTGCAAATGTATAGTGTTGTGTATGTCACTTCTCAGGTCCACATGCTTCCTAACCTAAAAATAGGGTATTAAAAAATATCAGTTGAAAATACTTTTGTAAAAATGTGTTGTGAACCACAAAGTCTTGTGAAACTATTAGCAAACTTTTTTAGAAGCATTCACATAAAAGGATATTGTTTTTAAGAAGATTTATTGTAATTACAGTAGACAATTATCTGTAAGTTTCACAAACTTTGATGTCCACATTGACACCTTTGCTTCTTAACACTAAGCACAAGTTGACAAATGTTCCTCAGCAAATGCCTTTGTTAAGTGAAGTAATAGTGAATAATTGGCTCTATCTTGAGACCAATTAAAATAATTTCATTTTTGGGACGCCTGGGTGGCTCAGTCGGTTAAGCATCTGACTTCAGCTCAGGTCATGATCTCACAGTCCGTGAGTTGGAGCCCCACATGGGCTGTGTGCTGACAGCTCAGAGCCTGGAGCTGGCTTTGGATTCTGTGTGTCCCTCTCTCTCTCTGCCCACCCCCACCCCCTCACTCACGTTCTGTCCCTCTCTGTTTCTCAAAAACGAATAAATGTTAAAAAAAAATTAAAAATAAAATAATTTCATTTTAGTCTTAAAAATCAGAAAGACTTAATTACATGTCTTAAATATAGATATAAAATATTTTGATCTGTTTTTAGCTAATGAGTATTTAACTTTAGATTTTGATCCTAATATCATTTTTCCTTTTGTTCATGTGTATAAAATATTTTAATCAGAATTATTACACAATTGATTATTTTTCTGTGTGAAAATATTTGGGAGAAAACAAAAATGTATTTGGGGACTAGATGCCATTATGTCAATTTAATCTGTTAATTTTTTCTCCACAGAAAACTGTTTACAATTTTGCCATTTTCATTTTAAATTTACTGACATTATTTTTGCTAATATTTTTTTTCTTATTATGTTCTTAACATTTGATCCATTGATTGTTTTTTGCCTATATAAAATATTATCGTTTGTAATGTATCCTACTAGAATTTTCTTTGGTGGCCATTATTTCTACCAAATCCAATGTATTTGCATCAAATTGAATATATCCCAATGTTACACCTAGGGTTTTATCTATTTAAAAATGTATTTGTCTTGCTTATTTGTACCAGTCATATTCATCAAAATCTTAAATACTGAAAGTTTATGTTCGTTTGTTGGCTAATCTTAGGGAAAAAATATATGGCTTTCAGATAGTTTAAGATTGAGCTAATGTCGAAGGCTGATTTATTGTATGGATAAGCCAATTCTTTCTTATTTTTGAAATCATTTTGTGTCTTATCAATGTTTCTATTTGATTTTGAAACTATATAGTGTGCTTTTTCTTTTCTTAGAGTCTGCAAAATAAGTTAGCTTAAGAGGTATCATTTAAGTTGGTACTTCGAAGTCATATATTTGGTCAATTATCTGTGGTCCTGAATAATATATTCTAAGGCTTTTTCCATTTCCTAGAATAACTAAGGCAATACAAATTATTTTGTGCGAAATATTAGTGATAAAATACTCATGAGTTGGTCGTGAGATATTTCAATGAGGAATTCATAAAAATCAAAGCAGAATGTGTTTGAGAACTGAAGAGAAAAATATTGTAATACAAGAACAGAAATTTTAAATAAATATAGTTTCAGGAAAAATGTTCTAATACTAAAATCATGCTATGAAATATCCTCCCATGGGAAGTGTGAACACTTCAGTTATTCAAAACCAGCCTGGAAACAGCATTAAAAAATGTACCCTTGGGAGTAATTTTATACAGTGGTTGAGTTGACTCGGATCCTAATAGGCCTTTACCATATCTGCTTGGTATGACTTAAATAAAACAGCAACTTTTACAGTATTTGCCATTGGAAAGTAGAAATTTAAAAATAATGTGACCAGTGCAGGTAACATGATTCTTTTAATAAAATGCAGTCACATTTTACTAACCCATCAAATATTAGGAATAATGATGATTTTCAAAGAATTTTGGAAATAAAAAATGTTATGAAGTGTTGTCAGGCTCTATTACACATTTTTATTCGTACATATTACTTCTCTGGAAAAATAATTCTATAAGCTGAAAAGTGGAAAAGCAAGGGGGATAATATAAGAAGAAGAAAAAGTAAATAACAGGAAAAGCAGAAAACATCTGCTAAGAACTCTGAAGGACATCAGACTTTAATGGGACCAGTTCCAGCATATGTAAGAATGTGTTTTTATTCATTGGTAGCATGCCTTTTTTAAGGTCTAATATAAAGAATACTTCATTGGTTAAACTTTTGAGTATATGATCCATAATATTTCAGTTCATTTTTGTCTTTGGAAATATGTAAATATGTCTGAAAATAACTATGTAAACTACAAGTCCAGAAGTTAAGAGTAGTTCGATCAACATATATTTCCATAGTAGAGTATTCCCTATTTATTAAAAACTGTCAGTCTGATGCTCTTTAAAAATAGCAAAAGTCAACAAAATAATGTCTAAATATATGCATGTTTAAACTTAAGTTGAGCTATCTAAATATTATATCATAATTTTTAAGAAGAGCTGGAACACAGGATCATTCTGTTCTTTTATAGTCATTACTAAATATGACAAGAACACTTCAGGGCTTATCCTGGTTCAGGCTCATTCCATTAAATAATCCCCACAAAAACTGAGATGGGTATTTTATTATTACAAGTTTTCAGATTATGCAAATGAGGCATAAAGGAGTTAATTAACTCACCTAAGTTATCACAGCTGGCAGGTTGCAAAGATTTAATTCAAACCCAATCATTCTAAATCCAGAGCTCATGTTCTGGGGCTTTGTACAAAGCATTTAAAATAAGTTTACTTAATAGTATTTGGGCATTACAGAATTAACATAACAGAGTACTGATATATTTTGTAGTAGTTGTGTAATTAATTGCTATTTCTTCTTAGTAAGTGTTCTTTTGTAGCTGTAGTTAAGTCTTACTTTCACTCCTAGGTGCCTAATACAATGTCATTACATAATTCTGTGGATACCTGATGCATATTTGTTGAATAAATTATGTCTTACAATTTCACAGAGGAAGTTGCTCAGACAAAAGGAGAGAGAGCAATATTTGAAAGCTACTTTTATTTTATGGAGTAAGTTTTTTAAAATTTTTAATTAAATTCTGGGGCACCTCGGTGCCTCAGTCAGTTAAGCATCCGACTCTTGATTTTGGCTCAGGTCATGATTTCTTGATTCCTGGGTTCAAGCCCTGCATCGGGTTCTGTGCTGACAGCACAGAGCCTGTTTGGAATTCTCTCTCTCTCTCTTTCTCTCTGCATGCCACCCGCTCCCACCGCTCAAGTTCTGTCTCTTAATGTCTCTCAAAAATAAACATTAAAAAAAAATAATTTCTAATTTTGTGATGATTGAAGATTCACTGCAGCCTTAAAAAAATAATATTGAGGGTTCCCATGTACCCTTTACCTGGTTTATGTTCACATGACAATATTTTGTAAAACTATATAATATAGATATGATGCTGAGGAAATTGAGAAACAACCAATTCATCTTCTTCAATTTCCCCAGGTTTATATGTATTCATTGCATGTGTGCATATTGTGCATATGTGTTTGTATGTGTGTGTGTGTGTGTTTAGTAGTATGCAATTTTATCACATGTATCAGTATCAGTTCAGGTAACTATCATCCCAATCAAGATACAAAACAGTTACATCACTACCAGAGTACCTGTTATAACTTTTTAAATGCTCTCCAGCTCCTCTGCCTTCCCTAATCCTTAACAACAACTAATTTGGTCTCTATCTTTATACTTTTGCCATTTCTAGAATGTTATGCGTGGAATTTTAAAGTATGAAATCTTTTAGGATTGTTTTTTTTTTTTCCCACTCAGCATAATTTCCTGGAGACTTATCCAAGTTGTTGTATGTATCAATACTCATTGCTTTTTATTGCTCAGTAGTATTCCACGGTATGTATGTGCCACAATTTGTTTAATCTTTCATCCGTGGAAGTACATCTGAGTTGTTTCCAGTGCTTAGTTATTACAGGTAAAGCTTCTATGAACATCTGTCTATAGGTTTTTGCATGAACATAAGTGCTCATTTCTCTGGGATAAATGTCCATGAGTGCAACTGCTGGGTCATATAGTAGGTGTGTGTTTACCTTTATAAGAAAACTGCCAAATGTTCCCAGGGGCTGTGCTATTTCACTTTGTCACTGGTGATGTATGAGTGATCCAGTGTCTCTGTATGCTTGCCAGCATTTGCTATTGTCACTATTTTTAATTTTAGCCATCTGATAGGTGTGTAATAAGATCTCATTGTACTTTTAATTTTCATTATCCTGATGGCAAATCATGTTGAACATTTTTTTACATGCCATCAGTTTGTCCTCTTTGGTTGTATATAGATGGCCAATTTTATTTTATCCTTTGGTGACATGTCCATTAGTAGTTGTCTATTTTCTCATTGGATATTCTTTACAGTTGAGTTTTGCGAGTCCTTTAATAATCCAGATACTTATGCTTTGTCATTTTTATATTCTAGATACTAGTCCTATGTGTAGTTTGCAAATATTTTCTCCCAGACTGTAGTTCATCTTAAAAATCTCTTAATGGAGTCTTCTGTAGAACAAAAGTTTTTAATTTTGATGAGGTCCAATTTCTCCATTTTTATTTTATGGATTGTCTTTTGTTTCCATTTACGTTTCTCAAAGTTAATCCTAAAACTTTATTAAATTGCTTACATAGTATGTGAGTTTTTATCAATATAAAAGAAGAATAAAATGAAGAAGTATAATAAAAAGCAGTTGAACATTAATAGTCATATATAAACTGGGTATTGAATTTATGAAGCAGTTATTAGGTTTAAGATGGTCTTCAAATGATCTAGAATATACTTTATTAAATATCTTAACATACAAATTAGATCATAATGTTAAAAAAGTCTTATAGACAATAACCCGATAAATATGTGCACAAAACATTCATTTAGGAAACGCTGATCTTAGATGTTTCTATTTAAAAGCTGGCAGCATAGTCTTTTGAAAATAACAACTGCCTAAACATATCTGTAGACTTTTGAAAAAATGAGTGTATATAATTTATCTACAGTATTGCTTTAGTATAATTATTTTATTTTGAATGATTCATATAGAATCCTTGTGATCTAGAATCTGAATTCTCATTAGTACTATAATGTCCTTCTAAGATACAATGCACTTTCTATTATTTTTTCAACAGGTATTCACTGAATACCTACTGCATGCTAATATTGGAAATGAAAATAAAATCAATGGTTGGTCCTTGCCCTAGAGCAATTTATTAACCAACTTAGAAAACAAACATTCACATTAAATTTATAATATCAGTAGCTAGCATTTACCAAAAGCTTACTATTTTCCAGTTCTATTCCAGGTTCTTTACTTGTATTCCATCATTTGCTCATACAAATAACCTTATAAGGTAGGTACTATTATTTTCCCTCTTTTACAGAAGTAACTAAAGGACAGTTTGAATAACCTGCCCAAGATCCCACAGCTAATAAAGGCAAAGTTACCATTGAAGCTAGGCAATCTGACTCACAGTCTGTGCCTTTATCTTTCCTCAATATTGTTTCCTAAGAAGGGAAATAATATCATGAGGCTGACTGACCAGGGCCAACCTTTGTGTCAACTGATTCTGCAGTTTACATTTTACCATCTATACCCCTTTGCCAAACCAATCAGTATATTGCCACAACCATTTTTGGAAATTATATATTTGGGGAAATTATTTGGTCATTATAATGGCCACGTTTGATTACATATTTGGGAAAACTCCTACTACGGAAACATCTTCAACTTTATTTTGGGAGTCTCTTTCAGAACCATTGTCCCTTCTTTTGAACTGCTGTTGGTTGGACTGGTAAAAGCATTGCATTTAATGTGGAGGTTTTATTTCCTGACTGGCCATGTTGACACATACAAGGAATCAGGACAACAATGTAGTAGGTGATCAAATAAGCCTACTAGAGTTGAAAGTTATTTGGTTTATACTAATATATTTTAAAGGGTACTTCTGTACTCAAGTCAAATTTTGATTGTTGACACTTTTTTATTTAAAAAATTTTTAAAGGTTTATTCATTTCTCAGAGACAGAGCGTGAGCAGGGGAGGGGCAGAGAGAGAGAGGGAGACACAGAATCTGAAACAGGCTCCAGGCTCTGAGCTGTCAGCACACAGCCCGATGTGGGGCTTGAATTCATGGACCGTGAGATCATGACCTGAGCCAAAGTTGGATGCTTAACCGACTGAGCCACCCAGGCACCCTGATTGTTGATATTTTTAACATTCATAAATTTAGGAGTAAAAGTAGTTTTTTGTTAGTAACTTCAGCAAATTGTTAACAGGACTTGATGAATTATTTTTCAATAGGTGTACTTTTACTATTGAGTAAAACATTCCAAATATGAAATTCAGTCAACTCTTTTCCAGAGATGACTCAGTAATTTGGGCTTTTTCTTCCTGTAAGTCACTTAATTTACAGCATATCACTATAAATTTATAATTGCCTGTCCCCATAACAACTAAACCATGAAAACCAAAGTGCATACTAATTCTTTGCTATTTCATTAATTAATCTAATCAGAAAATTTTAGTGAAGGCTGTTTTTATTTTATTCAGGGATGCATTCTCTCCACATCTTAACATTTTGAAATTGAGGTACACTGTATAATCCATGTTGAAAAAATTTTAAGGTAACATCACTTATTATTGGTTTGTGATGTTGCCATTTTCATTACACTATTGGGTTTTTTTGTTTGTTTTTTAGTGTAATTGATGTACAATTTACATTAGTCCAGGTGCACAACTTAGTGATTTGACAAGTTTATATATTATGCTATGATCACTACAAGTATTGCTACCATCTGTCCCATTACATCGCTATTACAATATCATTGACTGTCCTCTGTATCCTCTACTGTTTATTCCCATGATGTAATCTTTCCATAACTGGAGGCCTCTCCCCTTCACCCATTTTGCCCAACCCCCACTCCTCTCAACCATCAGTTTTTCTCTGTATTTATCGTTCTGATTCTGCTTTTTGTTTATTATTTTTTTAAGATTCCATTTATGGCCAGAATCATGTGGTATTTGTCTTTCTTAGTCTGACTTATTATACCTAGTATAATACCCTCTAGTTCCATCCATGCTGTCTCAAATGGTACAATCTTATCCTTTTTTATAGTGGGGTAATATTCCATTATGTATATATATCACATTTCTTTATCTATTCATCTTTTGATGCACACTTAGGTTGCTTCCATGTCTTGGCTACTGCAAATAATGCTGCAATAAATATAGTGGTGCATATATCTTCTCAAGTTAGTGTTTTTTTTTTTTTTAATTTTCTCTGGGTAAATACCCATTAGTGAAATTATTGGATCCTATGGTATTTCTTTAAAAAATAAAATAGAACTTGTGGAACTCCCATACTGTTTTCCACAGTGTCTGTACCAATTTACATTCCCACCAACAGTGCACAAGGGTTTCTTTTTCTCCACATCCTTGCCAATGCTTGTTTCTTGTCTTTTGATTTTAGCCATGATAACAGGTGTGAGGTGGTATCTCCTGGTTTTGGTTTGCATTTCCATGATGACAAGTGATGTTGAGCATCTTTCATGAGTCTCTTGGCCATCTGTATGTCTTCTTTGGAAAGATGTCTACTTGGGTCCTCTGCCCAGTTTTTCATCATAATCCATATTGAATCCCAAAACATTGGTAAAGCAGTAATTTGCCACATGGTCCTCCCTTCCTGTGAACTTAACTATGTGTAGGTGAATGTTTATCTAATTATCGATTCAGCTGGGTTACTTGCAAATTGATAACCAAACAGAAGATTGAATTTTAATTTAATTTGGAACCATAATTGCAGCCCAAAATTCAGAAAAAATTATTACATTGGGATGCAACACTGAAGTGAAAAGCATTAGGTTCAGAAGAGCATAACATAGATCTGCAAGATGAGAAATTATAAACTGAGCAAATATTTGTTGCTGGAGCATTATCTTCATATTTTTAAAGCATGAACCAAGTGACTTATAGTACCTAATTAGAGAAAAATACACACGGATATAAAGATGAGTTTCATTTTCTCATTGAGACATCTGAAAAAGGATTGCTGGTCATACTCCAGACAATGCAATTAAGGATGGGAGAAATTGCCAAATCCCTTGGAACAGAACGCACAATTTTCAAAGCTAGGAAAGTTTGCTGTGATGATTCATACATCATGAATATCTATGTCTCAGATACTGAGCATGTAACTTTCAAAGGCTTCCAGCTGACTTCCAAGAGAAGCTGTTAACTTCCAGAGATACATAAGTCTTTTAGGGAGAAAAGGAAACCTTCAATTTAACTAAATAGGAAATGTAGATGAAATCTTGATATTCTTTGATATGCCAAAAATTATAAAGTCAATCCTAAATGTGCTAAAGCAGTCAGGATCATGAGCATAGAATATAAAAAGCAGTATTTTTCTGTTATGTAACTGCATATGCCTGGAAGCGATTCAGGAGAAGATTTGGATACTGAATTATTAAGAACATTTGTATATTCTCCAGGGGCAGGAAGTCTTATTACATAGCTGATGTCCAGAGGCCTCTAGCCTATAAATAGGATGTCTCACTTGTCTCCTAAATTCTAACAATGAGCTAAAGGAGGAGAGCAAGAGCTAAAGGAGGAGTAAGAAGGAGATGCTAAGAGGAGAGAAATGAATAAATGGCCTCTAATATTTGAGAGTCTGCCAGAAGAGACAGCAAAAAGACATTGAAATAAGGTAAGCAGAGAGAAGGGGATGGGGGAGCCAATGGAATGTGCTATCAAGGAGGCCAGGAAAAATTTATGTTTCTAGAAGGAGGGAGTGACCAACCATTAAATGCTGCTGAGATATCGAGTAGGGTGAAAGCTGAACCATGTCCACTGAATTTAGTTACAGGCAGCTAATGCAGACTGAAGGAAAGTGGTTCTCATGGAATAGTGGAACAGGATACAGGTTAGATTGGTCTGAGAAGTTAATGGACAAATAGTGGAGACTAAAATTAAATAACTCTTCGTGTAAGTCTAAGTGTGTAGAAGACATGAGCTGAAGGAGCCCTTAGGGTGAAACCTTTTTAAAAATTTTTAGATGGAAGAATTTAAATGTAAAGTTATCAGGAACAGAATAATTCACTGTGGTTCAAACTGCAAGTTATGACTCATTAGTGTGTTGTGACAGTAACTTAGTGAGTGGGGACCAGCATTAAAGAAAAAAAAAAAGAAAAGAAAAGAAGACAGAATATCAGCATATCATGCATGATAAAATAATCTTATCTTAAGAAATTTTGTTTAGGGGGCGCCTGGGTCGCTCAGTCGGTTAAGCATCTGACTTCGGCTCAGGTCACGATCTCACAGCTTGTGGGTTCCAGTGGTCAGCTCAGAGCCTGGAGCCTGCTTCGGATTTTGTGTCTCCCTCACTCTGCCTCTCCCCCACTCATGCTCTGTCTCTGTCTCTCTCTCAAAAATAAATAAACATTAAAAAAAGAAATTTATTTGCATAAATTGTCTACTGCAATCCACAGTAAGAAATATTTTGTATATTTATACATGATACATCTTATATATATTGTAAATGTATATATTATATATGACACTTATAGTATACATGTATAATATGTATATATTGTGCTGCAATGTAATATATATTTCTTATTGTGGGCCACAACAAAACTTGTTGTGGGTTGCAGATACTCTGAAAGTAAAGTATTAAATGTTGGCACACATTCTGGAGAATGTGAGAGGGAGGGGACACAGATTACATGTAGAGGATCTGGCCTTCAAGAAGAGGAGAAACATGTACTTTTTTTTGTATTAGGAAAGCAGGAGGAGATGATTGGTATAAATGCAGGTTAGTGATATACTTGGCAGCAGAATGCTGGAAGGAAATACTTTTTGATGCCTCCGATCATTGTAGTTTAATACAGTGGAATCATCTGCTGAGAGTAATGAGTAGAGAAAAAGTATCATGGTTTGTAAATAATGGATGAAATATGAAATATTTGTTATAGAAAGTAGATCAAGATGATTAGAGAATGATACTAAGATTGTGTATTTGGGGGGTTGGAGGGAGGGGAGGGTGGATGATGGGTATTGAGGAGGGCACCTGTTGGGATGAGCACTGAGTGTTGTATGGAAACCAATTTGACAATAAATTTCATATTAAAAAAAATAAGATTGGGGTGCCTGGGTGGCGCAGTCGGTTAAGCGTCCAACTTCAGCCAGGTCACGATCTCGCGGTCCGTGAGTTCGAGCCCCGCGTCAGGCTCTGGGCTGATGGCTCAGAGCCTGGAGCCTGTTTCCGATTCTGTGTCTCCCTCTCTCTCTGCCCCTCCCCCGTTCATGCTCTGTCTCTCTCTGTCCCAAAAATAAATAAACGTTGAAAAAAAAATTTAAAAAAAAAAAAAAATAAGATTGTGTATTTTTTGAATTCGTAGGAGTGTCAATCCATTTAGGAGTGTTCAGGTATCTGAATGTAGATACAGACACAGGGAATAAAGATTGTTGGGTTCAGGGTTGGGGTTTTTCCCATCGGGGGCTTTGAGAGAATGAATGGACAAGGGAGGTTAGTGTATTGGTACCAAAATAACAGAAATTAAAGATTGTAGATCAATCAAAAATATAAGGAGTTTGATATTTTGGAATAAAAGTAAAGAGGTCAGTGGAGCTGGAGGCTCCTGAGAGTTGAGGCTCCTGAGCAGGCATGTGGAATTTTCACCAGAGAGTGAAATGTTTGTGATTTTGGAAGTGGAAATTATTTCAGTGATAATTTGTCAGTGGAGACAGTATGAAATGTACCATTAATGATAAGGAAGTCATGGAACCTTTAAAATAAGATGTTGGGTAGATTGTCCACATGGACATTGAATTTTCTGAGATGATGGCAGAAATCAAGGAGAAAAGGGATACTCTGAGCTAGGTACCAAAATCTTGAGTGAATGAGATGAATTGGCCAAGAGGTTGGTAGATGAAAACAATGAGGAACGGGAGTTTTTAAAAGTGTATGGAAGAGCTTTTGTGGAGTAAGGCAACAATGAGAACTCAAGCTCCACATGTAACCCATGAACTATCAAAGAAGATAGTATTGCCCAAGAGCATCAGCTCTGGATTCAGACTGCATGGACTCCCTTGATAGTTTCGTCTCTCTATATAGTTCTGTGACATTGAGAAAGTTGTTTAATCTCTCTCTCTGCCTCAGTATCATACCTCTAAAACATGAATAAAATTACCTACCTTGTAGGACTGCTGTAATAATTAAGTGAAATACATTTATGAAATTTATATATGAAATAAATTCATGTATAGTATAGGTTAGTGCTTGTACACAGGAAATACACAATAAATACACCAACAAATACACTTTACTGTCATTATTGGCTATTATTTTCTAGAATGTTTGAACAACCTCTGTTTGGGAGAGCTATAAAAGGTTTCTCAATAGTCACCTAATTTTTATTTTTTTTTTTTTTTAAATTTTTTTTTTCAACGTTTATTTATTTTTGGGACAGAGAGAGACAGAGCATGAACGGGGGAGGGGCAGAGAGAGAGGGAGACACAGAATCGGAAACAGGCTCCAGGCTCTGAGCCATCAGCCCAGAGCCCGACGCGGGGCTCGAACTCACGGACCGCGAGATCGTGACCTGGCTGAAGTCGGACGCTTAACCGACTGCGCCACCCAGGCGCCCCTATAGTCACCTAATTTTTAAAAAAAATTCAATGTTTATTTTTTTGAGAGATAGAGAGAACACAAGCCAGGGAAGGGCAGAGAGAGAGGGAGACACAGAATCCGAAGCAGGCTCCAGGCTCTAAGCTGTCAGCACAGAGCCTGACGCGGGGCTCGAACCAACGAACCGTGAGATCATGACCTGAGCCAAAGTCGGACACCCAACTGACTGAGCCACCCAGGCCCCCTCACCTAATTTTTTAGTTAAAGTAATGTTTGAGGAAGCTGGTAGTGTTGTAACGATTTACTGGTTTTATAGAAAGAGTTCCAGAAAGCCGAGTGAAATTATTTTGGAGGCAAAGAAAGTATGAGTGGATGCTAGATGAGGGGACAGACATACTAAGAATCATAGACATGAGAATAGAGCTAGGGACAGCTTAGAGAACTTGTGTTCACAGCGACACTGCCACAATGACATACAGTTCACACTGAATTCTCACAGAGGCTGGGATAGAAGGCATGGATATGAGGCAAAAATGCATTTAGTACCGAGAGTTTTTGGATAAAAGAAGGATATTTTGGCCTTACAGATTTCATACATATGTGATCTGGAAGAAAGATCTTATAGGTGTGGAAAAGGTGCAATATTTCCTTTCCTTCTAGTGCCATCAGCTACAATAAGAGCAAGTGTTACTAGCAACAATGGGTAAATGAGCACAAGCCACATGGTCTCTCATGGAAGTAATAGAAGATGCACATTGGCCATAATTCCCAAACTTACCCAACTGGTATAATTCCCCCTCACCCCAATCACTGTTGTTTCTCTATTTTCACAAAAGTCATTATCATAATCTTAAACTAGTACATTCTTCTGTACTTATTTGTTTTGTTTACTTGAATTTGAAGACCATGAGAGCAGTGATTCTATCTCTCTTATTTAGTATGGCATCTACAATGCCCAGATAGTCACCATGTTGTCAAATGGAAGCTACGCCTTCTTTCAGTTCAGGAGACTTATATACACTAATACATGGAGTTACTTTGCCTTATAAAAGTATCATATTGCTGTGCAGTGCCTACTGCTTGATGTAATTTGCCATTTGGAATTTCTCTTTCTTATGATCCAAAAAATGGAATCATGATGAGTCACTAAGCACCAACTAATGGTTTTGTTGTATAATAGTGTAAATAATTGTATTCTGTCTAAATTTAGAATTATTTCTGTGAAACTTCACACATTTTTTCTTTCCCTTAAGTCCTCAGCAAGATAGAACATTTGGTTTATCCAAAGTGCTGTGCTTGAAAAGATGCAGAGGAAGTTTGACAACTTACCAATGCATTCCTCACTACACTGGCCTCTGCACCCCTCTTTGACTTTCTTTCACAGCCCTCAAGATGAAGTGAAATTTGTTGCAGGTTTATAAAGATCCAGTAGCTTCACGAAGAATTCAGAATCTTTGGCATTTATTTTTTGCTGGGAACAAATGGTCAATTGGAAAACTATCCTCAGCAGAAATGAATAGACATTACGGAAAGCACAATTTTCTAAATAGCAATAAAGTGGTAACTTCACATAGACGTTTGCTTTAATAGTCCTAAGGGATGGCAGGTGTTTTTTGACAGCAAAGGCCAGATTCAACATTTTTTAAATTAAGCATCTACTAAGATTCTTCATCATGATGCATAGTTTGTAAAAGGATTATAATAAATGTTGACATTTCTATCTTTTGTTTTATTCTCTGCTCCTTTTCAGCTCACTTTGTTGAAATTTCTTAAGGCTTAACCTGGGCTCTGCTAAATTATCTTTATTCACTCTTTACCTGTTCCAATTTCAACCTGTATATACAGTTCATATACTCTCCTAAGATCCAGATTCATATATCCAATTGTCTTCCTGACATATCCACTCAAAAGGGCTGACGTTCTCTCAAATTAAACAAGTGCAAGAAGAGATTTATTGTTCCTCATTCACCAAACCGAGTTTCTCTGTCTTTTCCTCACTCTGTTTGGCCCCACCAAACAGAGTCTCATAAAGCAAAAATGTTACTATTTTTCTTCATTATTTCCATTTCATTAGGAAGGCCAGTCAAATCTACTTCAAAGGTATGTTTGCCACGTGCCCACTCCTTCCACCCGTCTACATCAAGTCGCCCATTAACCCTTTCTGTATTACTTCAAGTGTCTCCTGACTGTATTGACTTCAGCTTCAGAAAAGCTTTCCTTCCCAGAGAAAGATCACGCCTCTTTTCCAATTTTTTGCTCTCATAAAGTGTAAGGTAGGGCTCTCATGAGCCTGGCCTGGGTCCTACGGGCATCCCAGAACCAGGTACTAGACCAGGTGGAAAAACACTGCTCTAATTCGTCAAGAGCAGCTATGTGGAATTCTGGTTCAAGTGGGGTCAGCCCTACTCAATCCACAGGGACAGAGAGATGGGAAAGATAATTCCCTAAAGGAACATCAAGGCACTATTTCCAACAGAAGAGGAAGTAGATGTTGGGAAGGCAAAAACAATGTAGCTGTACCACTTTCACTGTCGCCTTCCTGCAACACGTTCTCCGTGTATCAGATCAAATGCTTATTTTTAAAACTCAGGTTCTATCATTTCACTACCTTTCAAAACTCTGTTCATGGTTATTCTTGCATTTAAAACACATTTCTAACCCCTTGTAATGGCTGCCAAGTCCAGGCAGTATCTGGAACAAGCCCACTGTTCAGTCTTATCTCATGCTACTTTCTCCTTCACCCACCACACTCTTCCATGAAAGTTATTTTTATAGCAAAATTATTTTCCCACATCAGGGCATTTGCACTTGCTGTACCTCTACTTGAAAGTATCTTTCGCCCATTCTTGCTATCCTGTTCTTCTTATCCTTCATGTCTCCGCTCAAATGTCACTTACCCAGAGAGGCTTTCTCTGCCTACACACCCCTACACTCTTAGTTTTCTACTGTGGAGGCTATCTCTTTCTTGCATATGCTTCTCACAAGCGCTAAACATTAGTGGCTTTTGTCTATCTTCCCAAATGGCATAAAAGCTCCAGAGGAGAAGAGCTATGTTACCTTTTTTCATCACAAACTCAAAACTTCCCACAATCTCTCTGGGTCAATATAGTCTGAATCACTGAATCCTTAGGGCTATTTCTGCCATTGTTCATTTTGTATATTTACTTACACATCCCTGGATACCTGCAGTGCTGCATCAGCTGCTATAATATCTAATTGTTTTTGCCACGAATCCTCTGTAATGCTTATTCTATAGCAGCATTAACAAAGTTCTTTAGTCAATTACTTAAATATTTTCCTATCTTTAAAAAATACCTTTATTTTGGGGCGCCTGGGTGGCGCAGTCGGTTAAGCATCCGACTTCAGCCAGGTCACGATCTCCGCGGTCCTTGAGTTCGAGCCCCGCGTCGGGCTCTGGGCTGATGGCTCAGAGCCTGGAGCCTGTTTCCGATTCTGTGTCTCCCTCTCTCTCTGCCCCTCCCCCGTTCATGCTCTGTCTCTCTCTGTCCCAAAAATAAATAAACGTTGAAAAAAAAATTAAAAAAAAATTAAAAAAATAAAAAATACCTTTATTTATAAATATATATTAGTCTTATCTGTCTTCCTGTAACATTACATTACATTCCTTCCCCGCAAGGGAACAGATCTAATTTTATCCATTTTTAAATCAATATATCCTCCAGTTACTGTGTCACGTAAGCTTTATTTTTCTGGTTTCTTTACATTTTCAATACCTTGTAAGGTCTGAATAGGCTATATTTACAGTCTAGACCATAGCTCATGAAAATGTAAGATAAAGTGATAGCATAGGTTTTAAAATACCAAATGTAGAAGGAACAGAATACAAATGTTTCCGTTTATACCTTGGAATAAAGTCAACTAAGAAGCACATCAACTAGCAATATTCAATGTATGGACAATATTTATCTACAAATATGTCAGGAAGAAGAGGCTAGTGATATATTTTTTTTTTAATTTTTTTTCTCAACATTTATTTATTTTTGGGACAGAGAGAGACAGAGCATGAACGGGGGAGGGGCAGAGAGAGAGGGAGACACAGAATCGGAAACAGGCTCCAGGCTCTGAGCCATCAGCCCAGAGCGTGACGTGGGGCTCGAACTCACGGACCGCGAGATCGTGACCTGGCTGAAGTCGGACACTCAACCGACTGCGCCACCCAGGCTCCCCGAGGCTAGTGATATTTTTTACTGGACTAAACAGTATAATTACAAGATTATAATCATTTAAGGCTGTGCCCATTCCCTTTTTTCAGGCATAAACTTTATCACATACTTTTGGCATATAGAGTGTATAATTTTTATTATGTGGTGAAACAATTATAGTAAAGATTGACTAATCAAATGTTTTTAAATGAGGATTAAATAAATTGCCTGGCATTAAAAATGTTTAATGATAAATCAGAGTATAAATTACTTTTTAGAAGTGGATTATGGATTAATTTATAGTTTTTTTGACTTAAAATTTAATGTAAAAGCTATTACTATAGTGTAAAATTTAACATTATCATTAACATTTGTATGATGTACATTCTTCAGGTAGAAATCAAATTGTTGTCAGGGGCTTGGCAACAGACATGTTGAATCAAGTCCAGCGTGCCATGGTTCTGTGGAAGGATCAATAACGAGCATTCTCAACAATGTACCAAGAATTGTTACAGGCATGGAGTTAGGTACAGAAATCAAGGGGACAGACAGGTATTGCGGAGAAAAAAAAAGGTGTTCAGCTTCACTGATATTGAAAATATTTTTTTATATGGTAGATTTTGCCAGGCATTTTGTGTTTTAAGCACCTTTCCACTCCTTTCAAAAATAGTCATAAAATTATTAGGAGGCAAATCACCTGTTTGCAGTCATTACACCTAAATTCTTACATGGATCCTTACTTCCTTTCATACAGTTGTGCCTAGGATTTTTCAGATCTTGTCAATGACAGTACTATAGGGCTATCAATTGGTGTTTTTAAGAGATCTTCAAGAGAAAATAAAAAAAATTAAACAGACTAATTTTTAGAGCAGTTTTAGGACTACAGGAAAACTGAGCGGTACGTTTAGAGACCTCTCATAGATCTCCTCTCCCCTGCAGAACTTCTATTATTTTTCATTATTTTTAATGTTTCTTCAATTGTTATACTAGAGAATTGGCAGCATTCAAACATGACCTCCATAAATAAAATTTACTCTAAGCATCTCTAGAGCTACAAACTTTACAGTCATGATTAAAAGTATGGTCTTCAGTATCAAATGGTGGCATTTGTGGTCAAATCCTGTTTCTGTTGCTAGTTAGCTATGGAAACTTGAGCAAGTTTGTTAACTCTTTTGGGCCTTAATTCTATTGTCTGTAATGTAGGAATAATAATAACCACCTCATGAGGTTGATGTGGGGATTAAATTAGATTATGCAAATATAGCATTGATACAATATCTATCATAGTAAAGAGTGGGTGCTATTATTTTTATTACAAATGAACAAATGTCATTTTTTTATAGCAATGTTATGGAATTTGAGAAATATTTAAGGAAAAGTTTAAGGATACTTAATTTATGGCGGAAAAGTAAAGTAAAAGGTAAAGGAGAACCCTGGGCTTTGGAGTGAAATTGTTCAAATCTCAGTATCACTACTGAAAACTGGGTGACTCTGAACAAGTAGTTCAAATTACCTGATCCTCTATTTCTTAAACTTGAAAATGGAGATATTGTTACTTATATTTAGTCTTGAGAATTAAATGAGATAATATATCTCCCAAAGTGTGTTTAACATCATTGGCCAAAGCATCTGATTATACTTCCATAAGAAAACATGCGTATACATAGTAACCTTTTCTGATTGTGTGTGGTGATAAAATAGAACTATGAAAAGTGTGAGCTATTTGATATAATTCATTTGGGTGCTCAACAAAGCTTTTTATTTATTTTTTTTATTTTTTTAATTTAATTTTTTAATTTTTTTAAAATTTACATTCAAATTAGTTAGCATTTAGTGCAACAATGATTTCAGGAGTAGATCCCTTAGTGCCCTTTACCCATTTAGCCCATCCCCCTTCCCACAACCCCTCCAGTAACCCTCAGTTTGTTCTCCATATTTATGAGTCTCTTCTGTGTTGTCCCCCTCCCTGTTTTCATATTATTTTTGTTTCCCTTATGTTTATCTGTTTTGTCTCTTAAAGTCCTCATATGAGTGAAGTCATATGATTTTTGTCTTTCTCTGACTAATTTCACTTAGCATAATACCCTCCAGTTCCATCCACGTCGTTGCAAATGGCAAGATTTCATTTCTTTTCATTGCTGAGTAATACTCCACTGTGTGTGTGTGTGTGTGTGTGTGTGTGTGTGTATACACACACATACCATATCTTCTTTATCCATTCATCCATCAATGGACATTTGGGCTCTTTCCGTACTTTGGCTACTGTTGATAGTGCTGCTATAAACATGGGGGTGCATGTGTCCCTTCGAAACAGCACACCTGTATCCAATGGATAAGTGCCTAGTAGTGCAATTGCTGGGTCATAGGGTAGTTCTATTTTTAACTTTTTGAGGAACCTCCATACTGTTTCCCAGAGTGGCTGCACCAGCTTGCATTCCCACCAACAATGCAAAAGAGATCCTCTTTCTCCACATCCTCGCCAACATCTGTTGTTGCCTGAGTTGTTAATGTGAGCCATTCTGACAGGTGTCAGGTGGTATCTCATTGTGGTTTTGATTTGTATTTCCCTGATGATGAGTGATGTTGAGCATTTTTTCATGTGTCAGTTGCCACCTGGATGTCTTCTTTGGAGAAGTGTCTATTCATGTCTTTTGCCCATTTCTTCACTAGGTTATTTGTGTTTTGGGTGTTGAGTTTGATAAGTTCTTTATAGATTTTGGATACTAACCCTTTATCTGATATGTCATGTACAAATATCTTCTCCCATTGTGTTGGTTGTCTTTTAGTTTTGCTGATTGTTTCCTTCACTGTGCAGAAGCTTTTTATTTTGATGAGGTCCTAGTAGTTCATTTTTGCTTTTGTATCCCTTGCCTCCAGAGACATGTTGAGTAAGAAGTTGCTGTGGCCAAGATGAAAGAGGTTTTGCCTCTTTCTCCTTGAGGATTTTGATGGCTTCCTCTATTTTGAGTTTATTTTTGTGTGTGGTATAAGAAAGTGGTCCAAGTTCATTTTCCTGCATGTCGCTGTCCAGTTTTCCCAGCACCATTTGCTGAAGAGTGTCTTTATTCCATTGGATATTCTTTCCTGCTTTGTCAAAGATTAGTTGGCCATACGTTTGTGGGTCCATTTCTGGGTTCTCTATTCTGTTCCATTGATCTGAGTGTCTGTTCTTGTGCCAGTACCATACTGTCTGGATGGTTACAGCTTTGTAGTATCGCTTGAAGTCTGGGATTGTGATGTCTGTCAAGACAGCTTTTGACAAATTTCTATACCAAAATTTACCTACATATAAAATTCCTAACAGATTTCTAACTGTGATTTTATCATAATTGACTTTACTAAGGTATTGTAGGTAAACAGAAATAGCCACATCTCTGTGCAGACAGTCGTCATGCCATACACCCTCACCCTTTCCCTCTATCTTTATTCAAAGCGCTCCATAATTCTCAGCTGTACGATCTTGGGTTAGTTACCTATCTTTGTATGTTTTCACAATTCAGCTATAAAATATTTATTATGGCAGCACACTTAATAATGCAATTACATATAAAAGGTGTGTGTGTGTGTGTGTGTGTGTGTGTGTGTGTACATACACACAAAGCTCTTGCATGGCCCCTGAAGGTGAACAAGTTAACAACCAAAGTATAGAATTTAGTAGGGAGTCAAGAGAGAAGGGTTCTCTTCTCCCTGAGAGTGGAAGGTTTTTTTTTCTAGCTTTTGTGCTGGAGTGTTAAAGACAAGTGCGTGCTCTGCTTGGGAACCTCTCTGTTTAGAAAGGTCAAACAGATCTATGGCAGGGCCAAGAGTAAAGCAGATATGGAATAAATTTGTAGAGTTGATCCTGTCTAGGATTTAAGAATGAGAGTTGAAAAGTTTATTGCTTTGCAGAAGAGAGTAAACAGAGCTTGTAGAAAGCTTAGCTAAGAATTAAGAATGTGCATACAGGTGGCATCTTTGACATCATATTTCTTGTCTTGAGAGAATAGGAGAAATATTCGAGGGAGTCAAATTTCTGGCTAATGATTACCAAAGCGGTTGTAGGTTTTGTCCCCCACGGGATCCAAACTAATTTAACACTTTTAATGACAATATTTGATAACATACGTTGTTTTTTGCTCTGTTTGCTTTGTTTTGTTTTACAAACAGCACTAAGTTATAAAGCAGTGTAAAATCAAAGTTCCGAGAGACTTAGAGGCAGATGAAGAGACTGACTTTTAGGTAGGTTAGCATCATTTTAGGCAGAATAGCATCCCCAATTCTTACCACGCCTTATGACAGAGCTTGGGTGAGTCCACGGTTTTCCCTGCCAACTGGTCTTCTCAGTACACCATGATGAAAAGCAGTAGATGGAGTTCTATGCTGTGAAGTGCAGAAATACATCCAAATAATAGTTACATAACAGTAAACAGTAAGATTTAAGTAAGCATTACATTTTCAAAAAATGTTTTACAAGTGCTGGTGACGTTTGAAGAGTGGCCAGCCACAGGTGCTTTCTGATGGATCTTTTTTTGTAGGATGTGGAAGCAGGTGATGGGGAGACTTCTACAGGAATGGGGTTCGTGAGAAGACTAGGTCCTCTCCCTGTCTTTTGAGCATGCTAAAAGTATCTATCCTTTTCTGTCTGGAAGCTATACATTAAAAGATATAGTTCTGAGTCATTCTAATAAGATAATCTTTGTATTTTCCAATCAGTTCAACTGTTTGATAGTATTGTAAAAATACAGCTATTTAGTGAGCCATGCAGTTTCTTCAATGCTGAACATTTTTGGTACTATCTGACAAAAATATTAAATGAAAGGCATTTATATATTTAAAATATATCTAACATGTATTTACAAAAATCTAATACTTGTTTAGATATGCAGAAATAAATACATGAGGAAAGGAAGTGGACCATAAACTCATTGACAAATCATGAAAAATGACTGCTTCACATCAGTGCATATTGCCCAGAATATGATTTTTTTATTTCTTAAAGCACAGTGATACATAAATATAAAGAGGAACAGTAAAAGAAAAATCAAAGTATTGAATGCTCTGTAACTGCGAGTTTCATAATCTACAATGACAAATACTAGAATAGTTGCTGAGGGTAGATCATTGGCATTTCTTTAAGTGCCTAAAGAGCATCTTTTACTGGGAAGTAAGTGCTTCCAGTATGTCATTGGATTTATGATTATACTGGCTTATTTCCACCTAGTATGTTTACATGGCGCTTGAATTTCAGTTTACATTTAGTAATGTGTTTAAAACATTTTCATTTATTATCATTCTGATTTTTCTGGGCCTAGCATTTGTTGATAAATGCAGGGGAAATTGCATATCAACAACCTGCAACTTTGTCAGGGTCAGACAAAATCAGTCCTCAAATGTTCCTGCTCACGCTGAACAAAGCTGCATTTTTGGTGATGCGGGTGATTGATGTCTCTAGTCACCTGACAGCATATTTTATTTAGAAAAGATTATGTCCTCCCTCCCCAGTCTTGACCACATGGTCAATTTTTAACTAGGCTCTTTTGAGAATCCTTAATTTCCTGATTTTTTTTCTTCACATCTTATCTAATCTTCCAATGTCCAACCTAAGGTAGATCATAAAAGTATATATTTTTAATTTCTACTCCCAATCTTACAAGCATTTACAGACATGGCCATTAAATTGGCCTGATTAACACTGGGTCCAGTTTTATCTCCCTTGCTAAGAATGGTCAGTTCTAAAGAAATCAAAAGGAAACTAAAATGTATTGACTGGCATTGATATTTAATATATCTTTTTAACCAATTCTACCTGCATGATACCTATGAAATTCACCTCCTTCTATTTTTTCCACTGCTTTTACTCAAATTGAATATTCCAAGTATTTTTGGAGGACTGGCTTACTGGAAAAAAAAAAAAACCTTAACAGATTGTCTTATGTCCAGTGTAGGTACATGAATTCATTTTAGATGTTGCTCTCATATGGATATTTCTAAGCTATAGTTCTTATCATATTATGCTTTTGTTCAAAAATTTGGAGTGGCTTGTCATTGTCCCATGGTAGATTGCAAAGAGGAGTGAGCATATTTAAGCGAAAACACAAGATGATGCATTATGATATGGGAGGAACAATATTAAAACTTTACTTGTATTATTATAGTAATAAAGAATATATACTTTATAAATGAGTAAATACATTTAAAAGTGTGGAGTGAGATACTTTCTAATAAAAGTACATTGTTATTAATATTGGAAACCACTAGTGTTTAGAATGATATCCAGGTTACTTAGCAGGCATTCATTTTCTCTAGAACCTTTACCTTAAATATCTCTTTGCACTGTATTATCATTCAGTCTTTATGATAGTAAAACTGAGATGATTTTACCGCAGAAAATCCCTACTTTCCTTCTGCCTAGAATGTGTCCTTCTATCTGTAGGCTCTAATCTTAACCATTTTTCAAATTCCAGCTCAGAGGCTAATTCCTTTGTAAATATTTTAGTAGTTAGAACAGCTTGATTATAAATAACAGAGAACCACTCAAATTGGTATGATTAATAAAGGAAATAAAGGCTGGTGCCACTGAAAAATTAAGATAAAGGGAAGGCTTCAAGTGCATTCATCAGGCCCCAAAGTCATTTATCCGTGATGCCCTTGACTCTCCATTCACGTGATTGTTGTCCTCAGGATGGTTTCCTTAATGGTTAACACAATGTTGCAAGGATTCTAAACCTTACATTTGCATTCCACATCATGTAGAGCAAGAAAGAGAGAACTGCCTCCCCCCCCCCCCCCCCATTTCGATAAAAGTCCTTGGCTTTACACTGAATTAACTTAGGTCATCTGCTCACTCATGTGGCCAGAGAAATGATGATTAGTTTGGGTCAGCCAGGGCCTACTTTTAAGTTAAGCTAGTCAAGGTCTACCCCTGGAACTGGCAGGTCATTAATTTCATGGCTGCTTCATAATGGAGATAAAAACAATATATTCTGAGTAGGTAGACAACAATGTCCACCATAAGCCTTAAGTCATTTACCAGCTAAAAGTAGACTCTTCATCTCCTGAATTACGATGACACTTTGTTTATGTACTGTCTTTTACTCTTATTTTTCCCTTGTGTTATTGCAACTTTCTTTCATATTTACCAGGCTTTAAGCTGCTTAAGGGGCAAGTGCCTATATCTGATTCATCTTTTTATCCAACTTCCTCCTGTCTAGCATCTGGCATAGTGCTTTGTTAACTTATTATTATCTACAACAAATGAATACATAAATGAAAAATAAGCACATGATTGAATGATTGTGTAAAATCATTACCTTGAAATATAGGTTTCCTTTCATTAGAAGATTTCCAAGCAGGTGTGCCTGGGTGGCTCAGTCACTTAAGTGTCTGACTTCAGCTCAGGTCATGATCTCATGGTTTGTGGGTTCGAGCCCCATGTCAGGCTCTGTGCTGACAGTTTGGAGCTTGGAACATGGAGCTTGCATCAGATTCCTTCTCTCTCTGCCCATCCTCCACTCGTGCTCTGTCTCTCCTCTGTTCCTCAAAAATGAATAAATGTTAAAAAATTTTTAGAAGGTTTCCAAGCAAAGTGTGGTTCAACATATTCAGATATGGAAAGGAAATATTCATTAGAGAAAAGCTGGATATAATTATCACTAAGAAAACTTCCATTTCAACAGCTTATATATTTAAGATTTGATCTTCTGAGAGAAGGAGTATCTTTTAAATGTCTTCTTCTCAACTACATATGTTTTGTAACCCACAGATAGTCCATGAAAAAAATGCTACTTGTGCAGAATAAAACAAAGGAAAGTACAAAGTGATTGGGAAGGATGGCATGTTAGCCTGCCAAATATTATGCTTCTCTGAACAGGAAGAAACTTGAACTTGGACATTTCTTGCTTGCATTTAAATGAATAATATTCACTTAACACTATTACTAGACAAATTAGTTGGCCTTCTTTTGAAAAGATAATTTCTTCTCATCAGAATTTTAATTAAATGAATAAAGTGTTTTTAAGGTTTTTAGTTTTTGAGCTTCCAGATTCATGTTGGATGAAGATTTTGTTTCATTTAATATAGAAGCTATAGTTAATGAAAATTATTTTTATATGACTTTACTTACCAGAAAACTCCCCCCATCCCAATGCTTCATTCAAACACTGAATATTAAATCCAAATTGATCTCAAGACCCACAGACACCATGGCCTACCTGAATGAGTACTCCATGTTGGTGGCTTACCATCAAAAACTGAACCCATGATCTGCCCCCATCAAAACAGCTTCTCTTCTGTTAGGGGTCTTGGTAAGTGACTTTTTCATCCACAGAGTTGTTCTTTTCAGAAACCAGGGAGTCTTCTTTGACACTCCCTCTACCTCATTCACTCATATCCAATTCATTATCAAATCTTGTCAATCCTGGGGCAGCTGGGTGGTTCAGTAGGTTAAGTGTCCAGCTCTTGATTTTGGCTCAGGTCATGATCTCACAGTTCATGAGATTTAGCCCTGCATCGTTGGGCCCTGTGTCACTGCTGGAGCCGGGCCAACTTGGATTTCTCTCTCTCCCTCTCTCTCTCTCTCTCTCTCTCTGCCCCTCCCCCATGTGCTCTTTTTCTCTGTCTCTCAAAATAAACAAACTTAAAGAAAATCTTGTCAGTTTTACTTCCCATATTTACAAAATGTGTGTCTTGAATGCGTTCACTTCTCTCAACCTCTATTGCCACTACTCCAGGCCGCCATTATCAATTGCCTGAACTTTGAAAAATAGCTTCCTAACTCGTTTTCCTGTTTCTAATCTTGTCATTCTTCATTCTAGTACCCATACTTTCACCAGAGTATTAAAAAAAAAAACCCACTAAAAGCAATTAATAGCTTTCCATTGCTCTATAGATAAACATAAATTCTGTAAAATTTAGGCAATATAGCTCCCACCTGTTGATGAATCCTTATCTTTGACTAATCCCTCTCTCTTCCTTACTTCGCTCCATCCACACTGACTACTTGGTTCTTGAAATACACAAAATTCTTTTGACTCCATGGCCATTGTACATCCTGTTTCCTATATGTGAGACATTCCCTTTGCCTCCCCCATCTCCCCCCCTCTCTCCTTCCCTCTTTCCCTCTCTCTCTGTCTCTGTCTCTCACACACACGCACACACACACACACACACACACAATTTCTTCCTAGCCTAGCTAACACCTACTCATCTTTCAAGTCTCAGATTAAATGGTATTTTTTATTTGTTACAGAATCTTTCTCAGAACCTTTTATCAGATTAGGCTAACTCCTCCTGCTATAAACTCTAATAGCTTTCTGTACTTTTATGTAATCGCATGTATAACAATCACATTAAATAATTTTTGCAATTATTTGTTAAATATATGTTTTCTCCTTTATATTATAACTACTATGATGGCAGGCACTGTGTCTTTTCTGTTCATCATTGTATCCCTACTACCTAATATAGTCCCTAACCTTTAGTATGAATTCAATAAATATATATTTAATGAATGCATAATAAAAGAATGCATAACAGAAGAAAAAGATTTGTTGAATGATTCTATTTGTCAAAGCATAGCTCAAAACAAAGAAAGATAAGATGTGGCCACCGAGGAAGGGAAAATGTGAGGCAATAAGTCACAGTAAAAGTGTTGTCCACTTGAGTTTTTAAAAATGAGGTCTATAACATCGCGATTTTTCTCTGCCTTTTACCTTCCAGGCACTGATCTTAACTTTGCTTTGTTTGTTCATAAACCAGCATTTTTTTCTAGCCTTATCCTCTCTCCAAATTAATCTCTATGTCACTCACAAATTTCTATTGATTTTTTCTTTGTAATATCACTACACTTGAAAAAATCCCATTGGCACTACCATATTGCAGAGCACAATTATCTTATCCTTCGTCCTCTACAAAAATCTCCTAAAATATCTTCCTACCTTCAATCCATATAGCACTGTGATGCCAGATTAATCTTTGCAAAACAATTCTCTGTTCATGTTACCCACAGGTCAGAAGTCTCTATTTGCTCTGTCATTCTATAAAATAAATAGAGGCACTACTTTGGCATTCTTCACCTTAATCCCAAATTTTCTGTCTCTTAATATGAACACTCCATATATTCTGCATATAGTCTCGCCTCCGCAATTTTGTTCATTCCTTTCTTTCCTACTTTACTTGCTTTTTACTCCAAAATATTTCCTGACTACTCCTGTTGACAACAATCTCTCCTTTCCCTGAAGTTTGTTCTCATCTACATTCTGGGATAATCACATAATACCATATCATAGTTTATATCAATTATTTTTATTTTAACATAACCTCAACTAAACTGTTAATCATTGAGAACTTTATTATAGCCTCATCATCCTGGATAGTACCTGGTAATGTAATTGCAGTCTCTTGTAACTCACTGTAGTGCTAACATTTAGAACAGAATTTAGTACATAATACAGCTTAATGAATATTTATTGCTGCTGATGCATATTACTTAAAGAAGGAGAGGTGGGCAGGATGAACAGAATGTCTTGTGAAATGCCAAACATGCAGAGTATTGCTAGTAGAGAAGCTAATTGAATTCACCAGCCTTGAGATTCCTAACAGTTTGTTGGTATCAGCATTAGTTGAATCGCTCCCTGATGCAAGAGAGTCTGAGGCAAGAGCATTTCAGTAAAAAGAATGGCATGACCAAAGGTTCCAGGGAGGGGGAGGGGTGGAAATATGTATGAAAGACGGACTCATTCGATAAGAAGAAGAGATTGCTCACTCCGTGGAGACCATTATCCTGTAGGGAAAAAAATGAAGCTGTGTTTATGTGACAAAAATATCTTGAAAATCTGAATAAAAAGAGTTTTTCTTCTTATACCAAACTGTCTTTTTTAATTTTTTAAATATTTATTTATTTACTTTAGAGAGAGAGACAGAGACATAGAGAGAGAGAGAGAGAGAGAGAGAGAGAAGGAGAACAAATGGGGGAGGAGCAAAGAGAGAAATGGAGACCGAATCTGGAGCTGGCTCCAATCTTTTTGAGAAACCGAGAAAATTTTGGTCAAGAGAATGATAGAATTGGAGTATTTGTAGATATTTAGCAAACTAGGTAAGAAAAACTATACAAACTGAAAACCTGAGCCCAATCTCCTATTTTTCCATCCATATGTCAAATAGTGGGGTCATTTGCTGACAGATAAGTGAACTAATTTTTGATATTGCTGTACTATAAATACTGTTGTTTTATAAATCCAAGCTGTTGCTTGTATAATTTGGGTATTTTTTTTTCTTTTTAGGTGAGATGGTGGTATTGATCAATAATAAACTAGAAAGGAGTAAAAAAGTTAAAATCCATGGTATTCAATACTTACTATAAAATATCTTTTATATTCTTAACTATGGGGATGAAAGGAGTGTCTATAAATACAATAATTATGAAAGACTATTTTCTGGTTAATCGATGTTTAGCACATCTAACTAATATAAATTAGCTTCTTAATGATAAGCCAATATCTTGTTCTGGTATTCAGAGGAACATTTGAAAATTTGATATACTCTGTTCCTTCGTCCTTAATATAATTTTATTTACATATTTACGTACTTTTTAGATGTTACCAGGTTAATCTGAGTTAATCTTGAATATTAAACTTTGCACTCTGTAAATAACGTGGTTATGTTTTAAGATTGTTTTGATTCCTTTTGGTTTTTATTGGTCCTAGGCCTTTGCTGCAGGATGTACTAAGTAATGAAAAAGCCGGTTATGGAAAGTATGTAAACAGGTTGTTTTCATTTTGTTTTGGTTTTGCTTAAAGTGTGAGCTTGGGGTCTTCCAAGGCATTCAAGTTACCATGCTGGTTGCTTTTCCATAGATGTAAAGTTTCTAAGATAGTTACCCACAGAAGTGTTCACATCATCTTAATATATCCCCATCTTCCCCTGTAGTGACCAATGTTACCTGTGATGACAAACTTATATTTGGTACCCGTAGCTTAATTATTCATGCACTCGTCATATTCAAGAATATAACCAAGTAGGGCAAAGCAAGGGAGTAAGGTATATGGGCCCATAATAGTCCCTTCCCCAAATTCAGCATTTTTCTTTGTGATCTGGTGACCTCTTAATCACTTTTCTTATTTTCTTTTTATCTATCTATCGATTGAGAGAAAGAAAGCATGCACAGGTGAGGGAGGGAGGGAGGGAAGGGGGGAGGGAGGGGGAGGAGAGAGAGAGAGAGAGAGAGAGAGAGAGAGAGAGAGAATACCAAGCAGCCTCCACATTGTGGAGCCCAGTGTGGTGCTCAAATTTATGAGCCCTAAGATCATGACCTGAGTCAAAATCAAGAGTCGGACACTTAACTGATTGAGCCACCCAGGTGCCTTCACTTTTCATTTTGGATCAGGAAATGGTGACATTATAACATCATTTGTGTTTAGGTGGTAATAACTATGTATCTGAACTGTGGTCATATGAAGTTGACAAGTCCCTTCCTAAAAGATGGGATGGTGACAAAGTGAAGCAACCTTGGGAAAATCAGAGACTTCCCTGGCAGACAAATGAAGTCTTCCATGACCTCCTGCTTCCAAGTATAAGAGTACCGGAAGGTAGAAAAAGTGTATGATTTCACTTTTTGTCACAAACACTCATTACTAGTTGAGTAAAATCATTTACTTACTTACTTACTTATTTATTTATTTATTTATTTATTTATTTATTTATTTAATTTGGATTGATTTTAACAACTTGGGAAAGCACTGGAAATATACATTGCATTTCTAGTGGTCTAGCTGGTATTGCTCTAGTCTGGAAGGTTGAATGCATCGAATGCTCATTTAAAAGGACCTAATGGTCCTAGAAAGATGGATCACTGTTTCTGGTTGAAATTACATTTTAATAGAATTCTGACAAAACAATATGCATTTTAATAAGTTTTGTGAAATGGCAACATTGTCAACATACAAAATAAATAGCAAGAGTGATAGTAGTTTTTGAATCAGCAAATGTAACTGGAAAGTTCTGGAATATTGTGAGGAGCTATAGAATGTATAAGTCAGGTCCTGGCTTTATGTTAACAGTAGTAAAGGAGGTTTTGAGATTTATAGTCAAGATCTCAGAAGCATGAGATACATGCTATTAAAAATAGTTATCTGAACTGTGGGGTTAGGTTATATAGGGAAGAATGCAGTGAACAGACCACAAAGTGGGAGATGAATTGCATGTAGATTATCATGACACACAGAGTTGTGGTCTGAGAGTAATGCTTTAGATTTTCTACTTTTCCTGCTGTATCTCCAATATTTCTACATATGTCTAGATCAGGAGTTGGCAAACATTTTCTATAAAGGGACAGATGGTAAATATTCTAGGCTTCCTAGTGTATATGGTCTCTGTTGCAAATACTGCCACTATGGCCACAGACTATGCATGATAAAATGGGAGTGGTTGTGTTTCCACATGACTTTATTTACAAAAATAGGAGACAAGCACACTAACTATTGTTTGCTGACACTTTGTCTAGATTCTTACTTACCAAGTCAGATCTTACCTGGATCATCACATTAGCCTCCTTCTTATCTCTGAAAAAAGTATTTATATCTTTATTCATTTGTTCAAGAAATTCTTTAGAACAGGTAATACATATGAGACACTGTATCATACAACACAGATACAGTTGTGAAAAAGATAGATGACTTTCTTTTCTCTAGGAATCTAAGAAACATTGATAAATAAACAAAGAATCAAGTAAAAAAGCTAATGAAAACTTATTTTAAGAATAATAAAGGAACTAAATACCATGATATGAAAGAAATTAATTGGAGGTAGGAGATCAACTTTAAATAGTGTCCAAGGAACACTTTCTGAAGAAGGTGACATTAAAGCTGAAACCTGAATGACAGGGAGAAACAAAACAAAACAAAACAAAACAACAAAAACCCCAGCCATATCACAAGGGTGGGGAAAGAGCATTCCAGGAAAGAGAAATAAAAAGTATAAGAGCTCTGAGGTGGGAAGATGCTTGATATGTTCTGAGAATAGAAAGGAAGTCTATGTGCCTAGAATGGAGGAAAATAGAGGTATAAAATGAGGTTGGAGATGGAGACAGTATCCAGAACAAGAAGGTCCTTGAAGGTCATGGTCATGTGTGTGGAATGTTTTCTAATTGCAATGGGAAACTGCTGAAAATTCATTATCAGTGAGGTAACATGATCTTATGTATGTTTTACAAGAATATTCTGGCTGCTGGATAATCAATGAAAGGGGAGGTATCTGCAATGGCTCAGATGAGTGATTCTGAGAGTGGTTGTAGTGTAGAGAGTGACAAGAGGCTGGATTGGATACGCATTTAAAATAGAAAAATAGGGATTGCTAATATATTGGATATGGAAGTTAGGGGAAGAGAGGAGTCAAGGATAACTCCTGATTTTTGAATTGAACATCTAGGGGGCTGGTGGTGATATGTACTGAGATTGGGAAGAGGGGAGAGAAATGGATGGGAGGGCAGTGAATCACGAGTTCTGCCTTGGCTAAGTTGCGTTTGGAATGTCAATGAGCATTTAAGGAAAAATATAAAATAGGATATAGGATATGTTTGTACTTCAAGGGAGAGTTCTGGACTAAAATTTTAATTTTGGTGGCAGTAGCACATAGATGGTATTTAAAAGTTTGGACCAGGCATCTGCTTCTGGCCACATGGAATAAAGACCTGGATATACCTGTACACCTTAAACAAACAAACAAACAAACAAAAAGAAAAAAATGTTCAAAAAAGTACTTTTCAGACATTGAACAACCAGCATCTGAGAGAAGGAAAAAAGATGAGTCAATCCTAACTTATTGCCTTAAGAGAATTGATCTAACTTATTGCCTTAAGAGAATTTCTAGGACTCAGTACAAGGAGAGGGAACCCAAACAGAGCCTCACAGTTTTCCTGAGTTGAGAAAACAGAGTTGAGAACGCAGAAAGAAATTTATAGTGCAACACGCTGGGCAAGAGAGCAGTGGATAGTAGGACAAAGCTCTAGAAACTTAAAAGGATTCCCCTCATTTTCAGCTGATTACTGAGTTCTGATCAGCACTTGAATTGAGCAAACGCCCCAAGCCTGGAGAAAGAGTAACGTCTTTGATACTTCCTCCTCCTTCCAGCAGGTAGAACTTACAGGGGAGAAACTGGCAGATACTTCATCACGTGATTAAAGTCAACATTGTCATAATAAGACACAATGATATCATGGATCCATTGATCTAATGTGATGAAAATCACACCTTGCCTTTGTGGTATTACTTCCAAAAGTCTATAATGCCAGTGTAATTATGAGAAAACATCAGACAAACACAAAGTGAGGGGCATTCAACAAAGCTTATGACCAGTGTTCTTCCCAAGTGTCAAGGTCATGAAAAATAAGGAAAAACAAGGAACTGTCATGGACTGGAGGGGTCTAGAGATATAACAACTAAGTCCATTTTGGTACCTTGGAACAACGAAAAAAGTGGACAATCATGGAAAAGCTGGGGAAACCCAAAGTACATTTGCAGCTAATAGTACTGTAGTGATGTTAAATTCTCACTTTTAATAATTATAACTTGGTTCTATGCGATAGTAACATTAAGGAGAAGCTGAATGAAGGGTATGAGAGAACCCTCTCTACCATCTTTGCAACTCTTCTGTAAGTCAAGAATTATTTCACTGTAATTTTTATAAAAGAGCAAAATTAAGTAAGACTCTGGAAACAACAGAGCAGAGCACTGACACATCACTGGTTGCAGCCTCTCTGATTATCCACACACAAGAAAACCTCAATGATATTCATTCAGTCCTTTGATATAAGTGTACTGGGGTAATACAACAGGCCAAGCACTATGCTATGATTGGTTTATAGAAGCAAATGAAAGATATGTGTTATTTTAGTTGCCAAAGAGAATTATGAGTGTTATAATTATGGGTATCGTGGGTACAGGGATATTGAAAAAGTTTGAATTTGCAATGATGATGAAACTGAGTTGGGGCTCATCCATAAGTGTCATTGAATCATCTTCAAAATCTGATTGTCTTCAAAGTTGATGTGTCATGGGAAAACCAAGGTTTAATAGAAAAATAGCAAAATTACAACTGAATAGTTATAATCTTGTATACAACTAAAATGCTTCTAATTTCTAATGTTTGTTTGTTCAATAATCTTTTTTTTTTTCCTACTGGTGTTTTATGATCATATGCATTGTAGGCTTTTTCATTGCCTGAGTGAGTTTTGGCTTGATCGGAGTCAGGAGCATAGAGAAAGCTTGCCAAAGCTTCCTAGGTATAGGCTGAATGTTCTTGATGTATTGATCAGTATTCATGTTGTGAAATCAATATCTGTGGTTTTTTTTCTGTAACACTTCCAATATTCCTATTCTGTGCCTCCTATTAAGGAATATATGCAACAGAACTACGTTTCTACCTTTTCTTCATTCCTTTGTGAAAGGTAATATTTAAAGAGATTATTAAATATATTAAAATAAGTACCCTGAATTTTGAAAGAGTGAAGAAAAGGTATTTATAAGATTTGTATGCCTCTGGAGTCCTCCTGGGATTTTTTGCTGGCAGCATAGCCTGTAAATATTTAATATTTTCCAGAAATTATCCTCAGAGGCTCAATCCATTAACTCAAGTGTATGCTACAAAAACAGATTTGTATACTATCGACAGCACATGAACAGAGGAGGGAAAGAAAATGAAATGGTTTTTCTATCAAGTACCATGATTTAGAAATCTCTGTGTTCTATGGATTCAGCTCAGTGCTTAGCAATACTGCAAGTTCTAAATTTAATTTGTTGAAATTAGTGAGTGAATGAATAAATGAATATATCAACCAGGGTTTCATTTAAAGAGCTTAAAGCATAGCAACCTTTTCTTTGTCTCTGGCAATATCCTTGGTAAAACTATTACAATACCTGGTGCTGTTCAACTATTTCAGAAATGTTTCCTATATACCAGTAGATGGCAGTCCCTCTTTACTTCTCGTTTCTTTATTGAGGGGAAAAAAAAAAGGAAGCAAGGGACTGCAAAAGAAAGGGATGGAAATAGAAGCAGATAAAGATAGATATTTAAATGCAGCACATTGTGTTTAATTTTTATGAATGGATTTTTAAAAGTGAATTGTTAGGAAGTAGGGAAAATTAAAAAAATGTTTTAAGTTAATTGGAAACAAGACATCAAACACAGTTGACTTTGTGCTAGCTCATCAAATTTCATACCAATGTGTTACATTTTGATTAAATGACAACTGTATTTCTTTCTGAAAATAAGCTCATCAATAGCCATGTGGAATATGTGGTTTTCCATGTAAATGTCAGCCAGTTTCTTGTCATGCTGAGTACTCAGGTGAGGCAGGCTTCAATTATTAAGGTTTTTGGGCTGCACTTTTGCTATCAGCTTGCTGCTTTGGGGAGTGCTTAGGGAAAGCCCCAAACTATTTTTATCTCCAAAATGTTTAAAATTTGTTGAGCAGCTCAGGATGCTACAGACATCCGGACAAATGCATGCCCTAGCACTGAAACATAATATGGAAAACTGCCCCAACAGGAGCTCATTAGACATTTCCACAGAGGTTACCAATATGTGAAACACATTGATGCATTCAAATTGCATTTCTGCTACAGTAGTTGCCAAGGGAGCAAACCGAGATCACCAATTTCATTTCCTTTAGAAAGTATCTTTATTTGAAACCTAAATCATGGGTTCTAGAATAATTTCCTCAACCTCTTCCCCTCATTACATTCATCATTTCTCCATCTACTCCAGACCTCTCACCCTGACCTTCTTCCAATGGGAAAAAAATGACCAACTCCTGGAGAACAATTCAGAATTTCAACTACTGGGTCCAGTTTCTATTTTTTTGTATCCTCCTATTTTGTCCATTCTACAATTTGTCAACAGGTAAAACCACCACAACCTTAAATGAGTTCTAATTCATATAACCTTTGTTAACCAGAGAATACAAGTCTTGGTAAAAATGCATTTGTCTTGAAAAGGTGTATCGTCTCATATATTTCTCATAAAATTCATTCTTCTCAAAATGTAAACTGCTATGTGGACAGTTTGACAAATTTTATATTGCAAAATTGTGCTCAGATCTATGTCTGTATTTAGCTGCTACATTTAGGAGATATATAAAACCAACTACATAGCTATAGTAGAACTAGGAAATGACAGGAATGATATAAACAAATTGCAAAAGACACAGAAAAACGCTTCCTGTTCACAATGAATGTATGTGTTTTCCCTTGACCTGTCTGGAGATAATAGTCAGAAGGCAAACAAGTCAACCACTACAGATGCAACTCTTACAGTTTTTGATGTTTGAGTATGTTTCCCCATTAGACTTTGAAATGGTTGAGGGCAAGAAACATTTGCATTAATTTATTCATGTAATCATGCTTTTGTCAATCACTTATTGCATACTTAATATGTGACAGGTTGGGGATAAAAATGACAAAAATGCTGCAAGTGCTGCCTTTAAGAAGCTTACAGTAAAAAAAAAAAAAAAGCTTACAATATGTAAAGGTAAAAGAAACACATAAAAAATAGGGTTAATAGTCATAGGTTCCATGATAAGAGCATGTATTGACTACAGTGGAATCACAAAAGATAGTGCTTTTCTGTTTGCTTGGATGTAACGTAGAGTGATGGAAAATTCCATTTGAGAGGAACCCCTGAGCTATTTGGAAAAATGTATAGTTCATCAGATTGACAGACTGCTATGTAAAATATTCTATACAGTTGGAACAGTGTGGAAACGGGTATAGGGTTGTTGATTTGCAAATTGGAAATTTGTGTGGGGCAGTACAAAAGATAAAGCTGTAATTATAGGTAAGGATATGGTCAGGAAAGCTTTTAATGTCATGTGATGGAATTTGGACTTTATAATGTGGGTAAATGGAGTCAGGAATGAATTTTATACATGGAAGTGACAAAACCTATATATATGTGTGTGTGTGTGTGTGTGTGTGTGTGTGTGTGTGTGTGTATATATATATATATATATATATATATATATATATATATATAATTTGGTGGTGAAGCAAGAAAGGAATTCATTTCAGGGAGCCTAACACCAAGAAAATAGCAGGCTAGTGCCTCAAGACTGTTTCCCAAATGGCAAAACTACTTCTAGGTTTGTATAAGGAAAACGTGAGACAAAGGTCAGTGGGTATGTTCAAGTAGGCAAGCTTAGTGGACAGACTCAGGGATGGGAATTTGGCAACAGGGAGATCAATTGGAAGACTTTGCAATAGTTTAGGCAAGAAGTGGAGGATGAAATAACCCCAGGAAGATAGGTAACAAGGTCAGTTTTAGATACATTTAGATTGGGGTGCATGTTGGGTTTCCAAGGAGAGACAAATGGCCGCACATGGAATCGAGGGAAATCTAATCTCTAGATTAGAACTGTGGATTTGGGATCTACCCATGGGTCTATCCATGTAACTGATAGCCATGTATATGGAGTTACTGAAGCTATATATATGGATGAATCATCTAGAGAGAGAAAAGAAGGGAAGAAAGGATACAACATTGGGAAATGTAACATTTGAAGTGTAAATAGACAAAAAGGAACTCTGAGATGAAAAATATAAAAAGTCAGGAACGGCAGATAGAATGGATTTAAGGAAGTGAAGGTAGAAACAAGCAGGCAACATGACAAATGCATCAGAGGTAAAATAGGGTAAAAATTGACAGAAGCCTATTGAATTTGGCAATTAGAAAGTAATGAGAGTCTTTTACATGGTAGTTTATATGGAGTAGCAGAGTATAAGCCTGATGGTTGAAGGTTGAAGAAGGAATGGAAGGTAAGGAGAAGGAGATAAATATGTAGCTTTTCCTTTTAAAGAACTTCTCTATAAAGAGAAGAAAGAGATACACCCAGAATCTTTCATAGGACCTGGTAGTGAGTGGGTGTTAATGTGTGTCTTTGGAAATGAAATTACCAAGTATACTTTGTCAACACTACAATCTTATTTGCAGACATAGTGAGCCATGTGATATCCATAAACATTCATGTTCAATAATTGAAGGTCATTCTTTTAAGACACAGGTGGAACAGCCTGTGTGTAGTTTGGTCAAAGATTAAAGCTCATGTCCTTTATGGGGACACAGAGTGGAATTTATAATTCTACCTTGAAGAATGCTCTGATTTCACCACAAGGATGGGGTTTTTCCTTGCCTAGTATAGTTTGGTGCTGCAGCTTGGGAACAGGTTTCCATGGACTATCTAAATAAAACATGAATAAGAGTGTAAAGACTGGATGGAAGTGAGGAGGGCTATTAACTCATAAACTGTGAGAGCTGGAAGAATCCTCAGAGATCATCCGATCACAAGTTTTTCAAAACTTTTTGTTTTATTAACAGAATCTCATTTGACCAAATAAGTTCACATGTGTAATTCTAATGTACAACACTAATAAAATTGGAATTTAATTAGTATAAATTTATCTTATAAATTTAGATTTAAAATAGTCTGTTTTGATGAACACAAATGTCTAAAAATCTGAACATGGAAGTTGTAATTATATTAGTTACAATATCCAATTTTATTTCTATATTTTGCTTTGATTGTACTGTTCAGAGAAAATCCTGGATCACACAGTAAGTTGTTATGAATGGTAACTATTTTTTAAAACAGATCATTTGGAACCTTAGGACACTCATCAAATAGTCTATCTAGAAGGGCAGGGAACCTTAACATTTGTCTATTCATGCATGGATTGTAATTAAGACTATTATGAAGCACCTTCTCAGTGTATTACAATGTATGAAGTCCTGTGAGGCTTAAATTTAACTTCATAAAGGCTGACTCTCTCATAAATCTTTTACTGAATGATTATTCTACAATGAGCTACAGACATGGAGATGAATAAAGACACAGCCTTTGCCCTTAAGAAATTTACAGTGAAGAGGGAAAATTAGATTCATTAAAATAAAAGCATCAAAACATCAAAGGTGGACTAAAAGAAGCATGCAGCAATGTATAGACTACAGTGGAGAAACAAAAGAATGACAGAGTAGCTCTGTGAGGTTATGCAAATGAGTTCTATGAAGCTTCCTGGAGGAGGTGACACTTTTACTGTTGTGATGGATGGGTAGGATTTCACCAGGTTGGCAAAGGTAGGGAGAAAACTAGTAGCTGATAAAGGATATTTTGCCTACATGATTGAAAAGATCTCCCACCATTTTGTAACAATTGCTGGGAGAGTAAAACCTTGGTTTGTGAGCATAATTCATTCCAGAAACATCCTTGTAATCCAAAGTACTGAATATCAAAGGGAATTTCCCCATATGAAATAACAGAAACTCAGATGATTCATTCCACAACCCAAAAATGTTCATATAAATATTATTACAATACTGTAATATAATACAAAATAAAGAAAATATAAAATATAAAGAAAAATAAATTAATCTGCACTTACCTTTGAAAACCTTCATGACTTGTATGAGGGAGACAAGAGAGAGGAGGGTTATTGTGTAGGACAACTTTCACTATCACTAATGGAATCACTGCAATCTATTGGCTCAATGGAATCTATTTCTGCATGGGGGCCATTGTACATGCTCACATGGATGTTGACTACAGCACAGTATTAATAAACTCTTGTCATATACTGTATTTAATGAAATTGGCAATAAGGCAGCAGAGGAGAGGGTATATATCTGCAGGCAGCCTGACTTTGAATAAAGCAAAGCATTCCTAAGCTTACTCTTGTACAAAAAAGCAAAGGACTGTCCATAGGTGCTTTGAAGTGACCAAAAATACACTAGTTCCAGTTGTGGGCACCTTCCAACTTTCTGAAAAATCAGTGATTTCTGCCAAACACTGTAGCCTGGGACCAAGCATTCAAGCATGGGATGATCATCCACAATCCCACAGCGAGTGAGCGAGAGAGAGAGACAGAACCGTGGGCTCAGTTGTGATCATTTGACATTGGCCTCACATACTACTTGAATTGCAAGACACCACTTGTTTATCAGGTTAAAATTTATTAAAAATGTTTGCTCGTCTTGAGGAACACTCACAGAACAAGCTACTCGCAACCCAAGGTTTTACTGTATTTTGTCAGAGATACAAAAGTGAGTTAATGAATAATTCTTTTACACTAACAATAAAGTCAGAGCCTGATATTATTATGACATGATATATAGTGTGCATTTACTGTACATGTTACTCTACCGTGAAGAAAATATGGACCAAAGAGAAATGCCCAAGCATTGAGTGATGTTTAATTGTGTATGTTGTCTGAGTGCTTTAGCATGGACTCTGTATGTAAGCAGACATGTACAGGCTGGGATTGAAATAAAAGGTCAATATTACAGCCTAAGCTTTATAGCTAATGACCTACATATAAAAATTCGTATGTAAGTAAACAGAGAAGCAAACTAAACATCATTTTCCAAGTTTATACAAAGATACATTAATATACCGGAGATCAGAAATAGGTAAAACTTTGGCTTATAGTTCATTTTAATGTTCACTTACTCATTTCTAGTTTAAGTATTTAAAAAATGGAAATATTCGAATATTTAAATATTTAAAGAGATATTTGTACACTCATGTCTATAACAGTGTTGTTATTCATGATAGTCAAAAGGTGGAATCAACCCAAATGTCCATCAACAGATGAGTGGATAAATAAAATGTAGTATATACATACAATGGAATGTTATTCACCCTGAAAAGGAAGGAAATTCTGACACACGCCACAACATGGTTTATGAGCCTTGAGGTCATTATTCTAAGTGGAAAAAGCCAGTCACAAAGGACAAATACTATATAGTTCCATTTATCTGAGGTAGCTAGAGTAGTGATACTCATAGGAACAGAAAGCAGATTGGTGGTTACCAGGGACTGGGGGAGGGGGAAAATGGGGAGTTAGTTTAATGGATATAGAATTTGGACATTGCAAGATGAAATGTTCTGGAGATTGATTACACAACAACGTGCATGTACTCAATACTACTGCACCGTGCACTTAAAATAGCTAAGATGGTAAACTTTTTAAAAATGTTTATTTATTTTTGAGACAGAGAGAGAGAGAGAATCAGAGCATGAGTGGGGGAAGGACAGAAAGAGAGAGAGGGAGATGCAGAATCCCCAGCAGGCTCCAGGCTCTGAGCTGTCAACACAGAGCCTGATGTGGGGCTTGAACTCATGAATCATGAGATCATGACCTGAGTTGAAGTAGATGCTTAACCGACTAAGCCACCCAGGTGCCCCAAAGATGGTAAATTTTATGTTATGTGTATTTTACCACAATTATATACACACATAACTAGAATAAAATACTTATGGAATCCCTGCAGCCGCTCTGGAACACAATGTAAAAGTCATGGATTTATTGGCTTTGAGGTGGAACCTTAATTCAGAGCACCTGACCACTTTGCCCACGTGTGCCTAGTGTTGGGGGTGGAGCAGGTCTAGGGCTTTTTCCACCTGACTCTAAGTTCAGAGTTCTTTCCACAATAAAATACTTTGTTTTTATCCTATTTCTATAGGATGAAATAGAAAGCCTATTTCTATTAGTGGCACGCATACAAATAAAGGAGATTAGTACCTATTATGTCTGTGTTGATCTTTGCTTTGTTCTAGCAGATAGAAAAAATACCATGTTTGAGTATGCATTTTGAAAAGAAAGCTAGAAAGATACAGATCTAAAAGAGATATTTACACTTAAAAGGTGCATTAATTTATTCCCATACAAATAATTTAAACAAATAGGAGTTTATTTTAAACTTGGATGTCTTAAATACCATATGATTTCACTCATATGTGAAATTTAAGAAACAAAACAGAAGAACATAGGGGAAGGACAAGGAAAATAAGATAAAAACAGACAGGGAGACAAATCATAGGAGACTCTTAAATACAGAGAACAAACTGAGGGTTGCTGGAGGGGTGTTGGGTGGGGGGGATGGGCTAGATGGGTGATGGGCATTAAGGAGGGCACTTGTTGGGATGAGCACTAGGTGTTATATGTAAGGGATGAATCACTAACTTCTGCTCCTGAAACCATTACTACACTGTGTGTTAACTGACTTGGATTTAAATTAACAAAAAAACCACTTCGATGCCTTGATTTTTTTGTCTTATTATGGGTAGGGCACAAATATATTTGTTTGGTTTATCTTAGGTTAAACTGTGGACATAAACTTCTATTACAAAAGGAACGAACAAAAAAATGAATTTTATACGAGGCCTGACTTAATTATTGTACAAGAGGTTTTATGGCATTTTAGAAATGAGTGGCACCACTTTCTACAATACTGCATCTTGTAAAACTAAATGGCAGAAAATTAAAACCAGATTGAGAACATGTTTAAACTTAAAAAAAAAAAAACTCTTATACTCCAACACATTTAACCAAATATAGATTAACTCTGGGAAAACCTATAACCACTGCAATTTGCTTAAGTTGTGTTCACATGCCATCACATAACCAGAACAAAGCCTGCGATTATGCAAGTAGTAAATGTAACAGCATTCCTTAAAGATCAATTGTACATGTCACGGTATAATAGTATGTACTTAATTCGTTTCATAGTTATATCCACAATCACATTTGGATTTGGAAAGAAATGCAAGGTTTTTTTTTTTTTTTATAGTAATTAAGTATCTGTTAAACGTATTAGGATGCATGAAGTGCTTTGAGGCTTAAAGCTAACCTAATAAAGGCTCCTCCTCAAATGGTTAATGGAAAGACTAGATATCATTAGCATATATTCTGTGGTAGCTTGGTGAACAACTCTCTCAGTGCCTCTCCCTCCCTCATTTTATCTCTGCATTTTTTTGTTTGTTTTTTCTTCTCCTATCCTCCTGCTTACTATGTTTTACCCACCTATCCTTTCATTTGTTACTCATGTACTAACTGTACAGTTGGTTTACAAATGTTCTCTTTGTTCTCAGTGAATGAGTGTGTGAGACAATGAAGTGTGTGGAGAAGCTAAGGGCAGGAAGAGTGACAAATGGTAGATTAATTCTGCAACATGGCTGAGAAGACTGAGGCTTTTGATTTCAGCTGTGGTTTAAATATTGGGAATTGAACAGAACACTGGGAATAGATGTTCACAAAATGAATTTGAAAAGAGGCATTAAAAAAACAGATATTTATTTTAGCCTGGAAAATGTAATGAAGAAATAAGAAAGCAATACTTTACCAAATGTAAAGAGAAAGACTCAATCCCTGGTTTTTCTAGAAAAATTAATCTCAACAAGGAACAGATTTGAGAAATATATATATTAATACATCTGATTCTAAGATTATTCTACATAGCCCATGCTTCCTCAAAATCAAACATCTATTTTTAGAATGTAAGTTTCCTGACAGTATGATAAATCTCCAGTTCCCCTGGGGTGGTTTAGGCTAAGGTATTTTGGTTAATGGAAAGTCTGTGTTGACTGAGGCTTGCCAAATAGCTCATATTTTTCACTGGATCCTAATGTTTTGACACTCATAACAAATAATTAACATTTATTAAGTGCCTCCAATAATTACTGATCCCTTAGCAGGCCTTCAAAATTGAAAATACAGGATCAGGATTCTTCAGGTCTCTGTTTGGTATTCCATCATTTTTTAAAAGCATCCCAAATTTAATTAAAGAATCATTAATATATTTTTAAAGAGGCCTGCTTCACTGGTACTTGCACAGTGGCTTTGTAACACACTCCTTATTTTAATGATGCAGTGCATTTGTAAAACACCTTGTACATGCAGCTCTGAACATCTTGAACGCAGGCTCTTAGCTTGTTCCTTTTTGAATCCTCAGAATGCTTCTCTGCATATAGTAAACTATTTTCAAAAACATTGATTTTGTGACTTTAGGCTTTTCTTTGCGACAGAGGAAAGAGTCTACATTCCTAAAAGGCTACTTGCTAATGATATTTTCTCAATATGATCTGTGTCCAAACAGGATCAAGAAATATTTGGTCTCGGGTCTTTGGTCTTGGTGGCTCCCAAGTTAAGCATCCCACCCTTTGATTTTGGCTCAGGTCATGATGTTGCAATGTTGAAATGGAGTCCTTCATAGGCTCCATGTGTGGAGCCTGCTTAAGATGATCTCTCTTTCTCTCTTTCCCCATCTGCCCCTTTCCCTGACTCGCTCTCTATTTATCTCAAAAAAAGAAAAGGAAGGAAGGAAGAAAGAAAGAAAGGAAGAAAAAAGGAAAGAAAGAAAGAAATATTTGCTCTCACTAAGAAAGATATTGAAAACGAAACAAAAAAACCCTTATCCTACATTGCTCTAAGCTGCTGAAATCACTACATTTGAAGTTTCTGGTTCTCAGCCTCAGAAATACTATAACATGGCTGAGGACAATTTAGATAAAGCACAGGCAACTTTTATTAGTAGAGATCAGAAATTATAAGCTTTAATTTGATGGACCTTAGTTATAAAAGAAATCTTATATTTGAATTGGATAGCAGACCTAGCGAAGAAAATAATTTTGACTTATTTTCTTCTCATAGGTACTTAAGTGACATGTGAAACTGCCCTTCTAAGCAACATAAAGACAGCAAGAAAATATTTACTTTCCTTGATTATATTAGTTCTACAATTAGGAGTTGTGTTGGAATATAGCCAAGTAGGAATCAGTTACTTAAGTAAAAATCAATACATACTCCATTTCTTATCATGATTACATGAGCTTCTCTCTTTTGTTTTTTGAGGAGAGAACAGCCCAAGATATTCAACTATTTATGAACTTTTTGGTCAATCACCCAGAAACATAATATTTATATATGAAGTTTGTGATAATCAGTAACCTCATAAAATATGTTTGGTATATGTTATTGTATTTGCTTACTTAGTCAATATTTCTTTTCATAGAAAATTGAATTTAGTTACTTATGCAGTAAATGAATTTATTAGCCTTAGGAAAATTAACTTACCGCTCTATAAATGAACTCCACCATCCTGTAATCAATTCAACACAATGTGTGGGTTCTCTGGTTTAAAAGAACATTTTGAATAGCTCTCCTCTGTAGCTGCCAAAAATTAGTGTTGGCTTTGACAGATGTAATTCAAATACAATCGTAAAGCCTGGAGCCTTGTGTGACAATAGTTTAAAATATAAGACTTTGAGTTAGAGAAGATAAAATCTTGGAGTAGTAATCACCTAAGAGTAAAAACAAACAAAAAAAATCATGAAGACAATGGATGATGTTAAAATTGACTTATTTACTTGAATAACTCAAACTTGAAAGAATAAACTCAAGACAAATGAGAGTACATAACTAAATTCTAAGAGATGTTAAAGGCTTAACCACGAATTAGGTTGAAAAGATTTTAGTTAAATCAATGAAGGATGAAGTCAAGATCAAGGTAGGGAAATAACACTAAACTTCTGAGTTTGCATTAAGGGAAATTAATCTGCTTCTTGACCAAAACATCTTTAGATGCTACCATCAGAGAAGCATTATTGGACTAGATAAATGAATTATTCTGGCTAGTATAAGAAATCTGCACATGTAAGTAATTTGCTAAATATTTGCAATTAGATGATGACATTTACAACATTTAAAAAAAATTCTAACTTTTACCATCAAACATGCCGTTACAGAATTTCCCTTTCTTGTTTTGGGCAATCCCATAAATTTCTGGTCACTTTTGGGTAAAAAAAAAAAAAAAAAAGAAAGAAAATCCAGTCCAGTCCAGCACAGTTTAAATCATGTGAACATTTTAAGCACCTATTCTTCCCTTTGCATAATAATGGCTAACCCTCAGTCTGAGGGTCTCCATGTGAAGAAGGACATAATCAACTTTTTCATTTCTCTCTTGCCTTTTTCTAGGATCAGGGGTGGGGAAATGGGCAGAAGTCATTTTACTTAATTAGTGGTCTTGTAATCCTCTTGGCTTTCAACGAGATGGGTAATGGCCGGCATCTAAATGGTGACTTCTTCATGTAGAACATGTATAAGATCACTGGGGATTTTGGAGAAGGTTTTCCTGCTGAAGAGTTTCATAATGAGGAACCTGATCTTTTCAGATCTTCCTCAGAGACTTATGATTATACTATGATAAAAAAAAAAGAATACATCCTGTTTGTGTGAATATCATTATAAGTAGTATTTATTTAATGGTTGACAGAATTACAGTTCCTCTCTTTTTCTCATAGATATATAAGGGCCAATAGAGTGTATGGACATATGCGGCAAAAAGAAATGAAATTCATACATAGTTCACACCTAAGACAATTTTTGTTACTATGTATTTTGAAGTGCTCAGCACGAAAATAACTTTCCCCTCCCCTCAAAAAGAGCCTACTTCTTAGGAGACTGAGAACACTTCTTCCATTTAAAGACAAATCCTTTACTTTGAAAAATAAAATAGGATAGCTTATTAAAAATTCAGTTTGCTACATCTGATTGAAGATTCAGTCCAAAGCCAGTTTGAAAGACTCGCATTTTAATTTTCATGTCGTAGTTTTTAATTATGTATTTATTTTATGCAGCTTTTAGTGTTCTGACATAGTTAAGCAATTGTTGATAGGTGTGTTGAATTTACTAAGACTTCCTTCCTTACTGAAATGATCTATTTCTGTTGAGCTGCCAGTTAAGATGATCTCACACTTGCTGACACATTATTAGTGAAGGGTTGTTAAAGGAATGTTGATATTTCTTTATACTGTTTATTTTGCTTCTTCATATATCATCCTGACCTTATTTACTTTGCCCTTTGCACACCTTTTGTTTTCTTTGAGACGGACATAGAATAAGTGTTCATAAAATCAGTTATGAATTATGGGGGAAAATCCAAATACGAGTTAGCTGTTTTACAACTAACAGAACTTCTCTTCTAAAAATATAAAAACTAAAATTAGAAAGCCCCCTTTCTAGGTCAAAATTTTCTCTTATTCATGGCGACTATTTTGTGTTTGAGCTACTATATACTTACAAAATGCTCTGTTAAAATTTTTCTAATACTTTATTGTTATAACAATGATTACAATATATCATCTAACTGAAATTATTTTTCAAGTTTTTAATCTACTTAGTGAAATCTTGAAGTCATTTCATTCATTTCTTCATCCTTCTACTTTTTTTCCTAAACACCTGTCATATGCAAGCATTGAGCTAGATCCCGGAAGATGTGCTGGCAACTACGAGTCTGAGTGTGGAGATAGAAAAGGGGGAAAAAAATGTAAATATAAACCAGAAAATTAGACATTGTGATGAGTGTCTGAAGAAAATAATCACAAGGCTCTTAACAGCACTTAGTACATTGTAAGTTTGTATGGCAAACTCACCAATCATTTGATGTCAAGTATATGATACACACATACATTCTCACCCCCTTAATAAATCACTATAGTTGACTTAAACTTTTAAAAACTGGGGCGCCTGAGTGGCTCAGTTGGTTAAGCGTCCGACTTCGGCTCAGGTCATGATCTCACGGTTTGTGAGTTCGAGCCCCATGTTGGGCTCCGTGTTCATAGCTCAGAGCCTGAGCCTGTTTCAGATTCTGTGTCTCCCTCTCTCTGACCCTCCCCCATTCATGCTCTCTCTCTGTCTCAAAAATAAATAAACGTTAAAAAAAATTAAAAAAAAACTTTTAAAAACATTCAGTCAAATATAGCCTTTCAATTTTTGACATCTGTATTATTTAAAAATTATCCCGGAAGCATCAGTATCACCTGGGTCTTATTAGAAATACACATTTTCAGGTCCCACCCCAAACCTATGGAGTCAGACACTCTGGGGTGCTACTCAGAAGTATTTTCACAAGTCCTCCAGCTGACTCTGACGAGCATGCTCATGCTAACATTTTGAGAACTACTGATTTAAACTTTTTCTGGAAAGCCTCCCTAAACCCTCCACAGTTGAGTCTAAGTATATAGGCTTCCCGTGTGTATTTCCAACACACGGTCAGCAAGCTACAGCCCTCGGACCAAAACCAGCCTCCAGTTTGTTTTCTCTAATAAAAGTTATTGGAGGGGTGCCTAGGTGGCTTTGTCAGTTCAGCATCCGATTTTGGCCTAGATCATGACCTTGTGGTTTGCGGGTTCGAGCCCCGCATAGGGCTCTGCACTGATGGCCTGAGCTTGCTTTGGATTCTCTGTGCCCGCCCCCCTCTCTCTTCTCCTCCCCCTACTTGTTCTGTCTCTACCTCTCTCTCTCTCTCTCAAAAATAAACTAACAAAAAGTTATTGAGAGGGACACTTGTTGGGATGAGCACTGGCTGTTGTATGTAAGCGATGAATCACAGGAATCTACCCCCAAAAGCAAGAGTGCACTGTATACACTGTATGTTAGCCAACTTGACAATAAATTATATTAAAGAAAGTTATTGGAATACAATCACATCCATTTGTTTATATACTGTCTATGGTTCTTTTAAGCTGCTGGGTGAATGCTGATGAGCCTATTTCCTATCTGCTTCTTTTCAGGAAAGAAAAGAAAAAAAAAGTTGCTTCCTGCTCCAGTACTATAGCATAACACTTGTCACACTAAATGACCATTAGCTGTTTACTTACTATTTTTTTTATTGCCAGCACTTTTCTGAATTCTAGGCTGCTTTCACAATAAAACAAAGTTTCTGTCCTCACAGAGTTTACATTCTGGGGTGGATGGGATAGACTGAACAAATAAATGTAATTTCCTTTAATCAACAACAGGCTTGGAATTGTGGATTGTTCACTATGGTGCCTACACCAGTGTCCGGTCCACACTGGACATTCAATAACTGTGAAATAAATGAATTACCAATGAATAAGTGAATGTATGCCACAAAGTGACAGGAAAGGCAGTTCTGCTTGTACATGACAGTCAAGAATGTAGCTGAGCTGTCTTGGAATTATTTCCCTCTTCCTTACTCATAACTGATATCCTGAGATTCTGCATTTAGTGAGCCTCAAACCTCATTTGGTGTTTCAGATTGCACAAAAATTGTTACAGAATTTAGAAAATATTTTTAAAAAGTAACTCAACTCTAAAATGTAAAGGAATACATCCTTTTAGGAGAGCAAGCAGGGGTTCACAAATGTGACAAGTACAATGAGTCATGACCATTTCTGCAACTCCAAGAGTTGGGAATCATCACATTCTACCTTGCAATGGTTTTGTAAGATACAAGTTATAGATATGATATGAAAGGATACTCTGGGTCTCGGTTGAGTAGTTCATTATACAAAGCACCATGATAGCATATGTGAAAAATGTTTATCTGTACTGGGTGTGTAACGATTTTACTTTATGTTGTTTATATCAAGAAGAAATTAGTCTCACATCACTACCAATTATATATCAATCATCCTGATGGTAAAATTCTGATCTAATGTATTACTTTGTTCATAGGCAAATTCCATCTGATATGGTCAAATAAGGAATTGTATTTTACTTCATCTGTATAAGGGACAATGAAAACTGCTACAAAAGTAAATCAAGGGCTTGAAGTGGTTAGTGACTTTCAGATGGAAATAAGAAAATTACAGCCAGCTGAAGCTTTCTTTGCATTTGGAACCAAATATTAAGTCTACCTATGATAATGATATCTAGCCAGTGAAGGGGCCAGATTATTCATGCCTACTTTGATTTGGTTTACTATTAAGTAAAATTGAGATGTTCAATGTGTTTTCTAAGTGACCATTTCTAATTATGTGACTAGATAATCAGCCTATTCACAAAAAAGCTCCAGCAGCAACAAACAGACTCTGGTGTGAGGGGACTAGAGAGATTGTGTGACTCAGTCCCTAATCAAGCACATGGGTATTCAGCACAAAGCTGAATATATAAAGTACATATGAAGTGCTTAGCACAGTGCTCGGCATACAGTAAACACTAAATAAATGACTGCCATTATTATTACCCACAATCTGAAGAGTGAACATTAGAAAGGGACATGTCCTCTGATTCACAGGTAAGAGATGTCACATCTAGAAGGTCGTGTCTTCCTCCAGCAAGAAAAGACTTATGGAAGTGATATCATTTGAGGTAAGTCATAAATAATAGTTAATATCTGAGAGGTAGAAACAGGAGCAAGTTCAGAGACAGAGGCAAGCTAAGTGCATGCTTTTGCTGCCCTCTGCCTTCTCTTACAATTACTCATCCTGAGTAGAGCACCTTCCAAAGACAACTGAGCCTGGGAGAGGAAAACCAGGTTTTCACTTTGCTGAGGTCTTGGCAGAAGGCACATCTGCAGGACATGACTCTTATCTGGGCCTGCCTACAACTTGCATCCTAGAGAGAAAATATCGTAAACAAATTAGAGCTCTGTGCTTCCTGAAAAGGGGTTGTTCCACTGAGATCTGTGGAGCACTGAGAAGAAAGCTAGCATCTTTCCATCCACATTTGTGGTCTTATAACAACCTACTGGTCTCTCAGGTCCCCATGTTGCTCCCCAGAAGCCAAGGAGTTTGGGAGGGTTCTCATTATCTCTTCAACTAGAAAGATATTAACCTTTATAATTGACGAGAGTAGAGGGGTTTTCTATTGAGGACTGAATAGGTGACCAAAAATCTGAAGCTGGTACATGTCCTGCTCAGAGGGCCAGAGACTGCAGGTTTCCCACCAATTGTGGCATTGGCATCACCTGAGCTGAAAGCAAAGGGAAAGGAATGCATTGGAGAAACAGAGTGCCCCTGGAAAGTCATGGGTAACTATTACTAGAACATAAAACTTCAAAACTTCTAAACTGACAAGGGAAAATGATAACAGTAATTGGATCAAATAAGTAAAGTTTGAAAAACATAAAATGAAAAAGATAAAAAATATAGAAGAAAAATATAAAAAAGAAAACAACAATGCATAATGAATAGAGGCATTATTGAATGAATTGTGCTGTATCTGTGCTTTGGAAGTTTATGCAAAATTGGAGAAAATTAATTCAAGTTATATAAGTTGACCTGGAGATATTTCTATGAGGTATTAATGAGTAAAAGAAGCAAAATGTAGAGAATTATATTTAATTTGATCACACTTTTATAAAACTAGCAATGGAAAATCTAGATAATTATAAGTTGGTATGCATGAATATATTTGATTGGTTTATGTATAATTATATGAGCATGAAGAAAAATGTATAGTAATAAATACTAGATTTCTAACGTGAATTACAGGGTAGGAGGTAGGGAGGGCTTATATTGACAAGAGATAATGTAGATAAGAGGGGGGATGAGGGAGTCAAGTAACATAGGAAAAGAATAATCAACAGTAATTTGATCAAATAAGTAAACAAAACAAACTATAGTAAAAATTGCATACAAGAATGGGAAACATGTTTATGCAATTAAAATCATTAGGACAAGTCAGTTAAACAAAAAGAAGTTAGGATAAGAAGAAATTCAATAATCACACTTGAGTGTGCGTGTGTGTGTGTGTGTGTGTGTGTGTGTGTGTGTAGGCACAGGAAAAAACATGGAGAGATAGAGAATATAGAGAACTCTGCACAGAGACAGCAATTTATTTTTTTATGTCCATGGAATATTTTTAAAATCAGTCTTCTGCTTGCTGACAAAGAATAAATGCAAACATTTTATTTACTTAAAAAAATTATTTTTTAATTAATTAACTAATTAATTAATTTATTTATCTATCTAACATTCAAGTTACATAGCATATAGTGCAATAATGATTACAGGAGTAGATTCCAGTGATTCATCCCCTACATATAACACTCAGTGCTCATCCAAATGAGTGTCTTCCTTAATGACCCTTGCCCTTTTAGCCCATCCCCCTACTGACAGCCCCTCCAGCAACCCTTAGTTTGTTCTCTGTATTTAAGAGTCTCTTATGGTTTGTCCCTCTCCTTGTTTTTGTATTCTTTTTGCTTCCCTTCCCTTATATTCATCTGTTTTGTATCTTAAATTCTTCATATGAGTGAAGTCATATGATATTTGTCTTTCTCTGAATAATTTCGCTCAGTATAATACCCTCTAGTTCCATCCAGGTAGTTGCAAATAGCAAGATTTCACTCTTTTTGATTGCTGAGTAATACTCCTTTGTAGATATATACCACATCTTCTTTATCCATTCATCTTTCAGTGGACATTTGGGCTCTTTCCATACTTTGGCTATTGTTGATAGCACTGCTATAAACATTGGGGTGCATGTGCCCCTTCAAGACAGCACACCTGTATCCCATGGATATATACCTAGCAGTGCAATTGCTGGATTGTAGGGTAGTTCTATTTTTAACTTTTTGAGGAACTTCCATACTGTTTTCCAGAGTGGCTGTACAAGTTTGCATTCCCACCAGCAGTGCAAAAGAAATTCTCTTTCTCTACATCCTCACCAACAGCTATTGTTGCCTGAGTTGTTAATTTTAGCCATTCTGTCTGGTATAAGGTAATACCCCATTGTGGTTTTGATTTATATTTCCGTGGTGATGAGTGATATTGAGCATTTTTTCATGTGTCTGTTAGCCATCTTTTGTCTTCTTTGGAAAAGGGTCTATTCACGTCTTTTATCCATTTCTTCTCTGGATTATTTGTCTTTTGGGTGTTGAGTTCGATAAGTTCTTTACAGATTTTGGATACTACCCCTTTATCCGATATGCCATTTGAAAATATCTTTTCCCGTTCTGTTGGTTGCCTTTTTACTTTTGCTGATATTTCCTTAGCTGTGCAGAAGTTTTTATGTTGATGAGGTCCCAATAGTTCATTTTTCCTTTTGTTTCCCTTGCCTCCAGAGACATGTTGAATAAGAAGTTGCTGCGGCCAAGGTCAAAGAGGTTTTTGCCTGCTTTCTCCTCGAGGATTTTGATGGCTTCCTGTCTTACATTTAGGTCTTTCATTCATTTTGAGTTTATTTTTGTGTATGGTGTAAGAAAGTGGTCCAGGTTCATTTTTCTGCATGTCACTGTCCAGTTTTCCCAACACCACTTGCTGAAGGGACTGTCTTTATTCCATTGGATATCCTTTCTTGCTTGTCAAAGATTAGTTGGCCATATGTTTGTGGGTCCATTTCTGGGTTCTCTATTCTGTTTCAGTGATCTGTGTGTCTGGTTTTGCACCAGTGCCATACTTTCTTGATGATTACAGCTTTGTAATATATCTTGAAGTCAGGAATTATGATGCCTCCAACTTTGGTTTTCTTTTGCAGGATTGTTTTGACTATTCATGGCCTTTTTAGGATTATTTGTTCTAGCTCTGTGAAGAATGCTGGTGTTATTTTGATGGGGATTGCAATGAATATGTAGATTGCTTTGGGTAGTATTGACATTTTAACAACATTGTTCTTCTAATCCAGGAGCATGGACTATTTTTTCCAATTTTTTGTATCTTCTTCAATTTCTTTCATAAGATTTCTATAGTTTTCAGTGTATTGATTTTTCACCTCTTTGGTTAGGTTTATTCCTAGGTACTTTATGGTTTTTGGTGCAATTATAAATGGATTGATTTCTTGATTTCTCTTTCTGTTGCTTCATTTTTGGTACATAGAAATGTAACCAATTCTGTGTATTGATTTTATATCCTGTGACTTTGCTGAATTCATGGAACAGTTCTTGCAGTTTTTTTGGAATCTTTTGGGTTTTCCACATAGAGTATCATGTCGTCTGTGAAGAGTGAAAATTTGACTTCTTCCTTGCCTATTTGGATGTCTTTATTTCTTTGTGTTGGCTGATTGCTGAGGCTAAGACTTCCAATACTGTGTTGAATAACAGTGGAAGAGTGTACTAACAGCAACAAAGACACCACCAGAAACTATGGTACACCACCAGAAACTCCAAGTCTACCAGCTACACAAGGGCAATAAATTCATATCTTTCAGTACTCACTCTAAATATCAATGGACTAAATGCTCCAATATAAAGACATAGGGTAACAGAATGGATAAGAAAACAAGACCCATCTATTTGCTGTTTACAAGAGACCCATTTTAGACCTAACGACACTTTCAGATTGAAAGTAAGGGGATGGAGAACCATCTATCTTGCTAATGGTCACCAAAAGAAAGGCAGAATAGCCATACTTATATCAGACAATCTAGATGTTAAAATAAAGTCTGTAACAAGAGATGAAGAAAGGCATTATTACCATAATTATGGGGTCTCTCCACCAAGAAGTTCTAACAATTGTAAACATTTATGCCCCAAGTGTGAACACCCAAATACATAAATCAATTAATCATAAACATACAGAAACTCACTGCTAATAATACCATAATAGTATGAGACTTCAACACCCCAACATCCCACTTACAGAAATGGACAGATCATCTGAACAGAAAATCAACAAGGAAACAATGGCTTTGAATGACACACTAGACCAGATGGACATAGCAGATAGATATATTCAGAACATTTCATCCTAAAGCAGCAGAATACACATTTTTCTCTAGTGCATATCTGGAGATGTTCTCTAGTGGAACATCTCCAGAATAGATCACATACTGGGACACAAATCAGCACTCAATAAGTACAAAAAAGATTGCAATCATATCGTGCATATTTTCAGATCAAAATGCTATGAAACTCAAAATCAACCACAAGAAAATATTTGGAAGATAAGAAATACTTGGCGACTAAAGAACATTCTACTAAAGAATGAATGGGCTATCTAAGAAGTTAAGGAGGAAATTAAAAAGTACGTGGAATCCAATGGAAATGATAATACCACAGCCCCAAACCTCTGGGATGCAGCAAAGGGAGTCCTAAGAGGGAAGTATATAGCAATCCAGGCCTTCCTAAAGAAGGAAGAAAGGTCTCAGATACACAACCTAACCTTACACTTTAAAGAGCTGGAGAAAGAACACAATATAAAACCCCAAACCAGCAGAATATGAGAAATACTAAAGATTAGAGCAGAAATCAATGCTATCAAAAAACAAACAAACAAACAAACAAACAAACAAACCAGTAGAACAGATCAATGAAACCAGAAGCTAGTTCTTTGAAAGAATTAACAAATTTCATAAATCCCTAGCCAGTCTGATCAAAAAAGGACAGGACTCAAATAAAATCAAGAATAAAAGAGGCAGTATCACAACCAACACTGCAGAAATGTAAACAATAATAAGAGACTATCATGAGCCAATAAATTATGTGCCAATAAATAGGGGAATCTGGAAGAAATGGACAAATGCCTAGAAACATAAACTACCAAAACTGAAACAAGAAGAAATAGAAAATTTGAACAGACCCATAACAAGTATTAAAGAAACTGAATTACTAATCAAAAATCTCCCAAAAAACAAGAGTCTGGGGCCAGATGCCTTTCCATGGGAATTCTACCAAACATTTAAAGGAGAGTTAACACCTATTCTTTTGAAGTTGTTTAAATGAAAGGAAATGGAAGGAAAACTTCCGAACTCCTTCTATGAAGCCAGCATTACATTGATTCCAAACCCAGATAAAGACCCCACTAAAAAAGGAGAACTGCAGACCAATTTCCTTGATGAACATGGATGCAAAAATCCTCAACCAGATACTAGCCAACCAATTCAACAATACATTAAAAAATTATTCACCACGGGGCGCCTGGGTGGCGCAGTCGGTTAAGCGTCCGACTTCAGCCAGGTCACGATCTCGCGGTCTGTGAGTTCGAGCCCCGCGTCAGGCTCTGGGCGGATGGCTCAGAGCCTGGAGCCTGTTTCCGATTCTGTGTCTCCCTCTCTCTCTGCCCCTCCCCCGTTCATGCTCTGTCTCTCTCTGTCCCAAAAATAAATAAACGTTGAAAAAAAAAATTTTTATAAAAAAAAAAATTATTCACCACAACCTAGTGGGATTTTCACCTGGGATACAGGTCTGGTTTGATATCCATGAAACAATCAATGTGATACATCACATCAATAAAAGAAAGGACATGAACCACATTATGCAGAGAAAACATTATACAAAGTACAGCACCCTTTGTTGATAAGAATCCTCAAGAAAGTAGGGATAGAAGGATCAAGATCATAAAAGCCATATATGAAAGACACACCGCTAATATCATCCTCAATGAAGAAATCTGAGAGCTTTCCTCCTAAGGTCAGGACATGTAAACACTTTAAAGTAGAGATTTTACAGATCATGCTCTCAGATAGTTAATCTAACAATCTAGAAGTTCTTAAAAATTAGCTACTTGGAATTTAAGAAACAGTCTCTGCAACATGAATTCAAAAGTGAAATGACAAACTAGAAAGTTATCAAAGGAAAATTCTTTACACTAAAACCCATGGGACACAGTTAAATCCATTCTCATAGAAAATTGTACATTTTTAAATGGCTTTGTTATTAAAGAAGAAAGACAAAAAATACAATAACTTAGTATTTATCTTGATAAATCAGGCAGAACAAACAAAATATGCTAAAACAAAGTAGTGGAGACAATACATAAAACTACTATCTGAGAAAATAAAATTAAAAAAGCTGTAAATAAATCTGAAAACAGATTCTTTAAAAGATTAATAATATAAATTGTAAGCTCAGTAAAGGTAAAAGTAAAAAATATACATTAGGATGAAAATGGAGATATAATGCATATACAAGTGAGATTTAAAAAATTATAAGAATACTCTAATTTGAAAACCTAGATTATGTAGATGTTTTCTTAGCAAAAAGATGAATTACCAACACTGACTCATGAGTAAACAGAAACTTGAGAAATCAGTTATTGTAAAATAGATTAGAAAGGAAATTTTAAAATGTGCCTCTAAATAAGGAACCATAAACAGAGTTTCAAAGATGAGTTTTCTCTAAATTTTAGAGGATAGTTTTAATTTATTTAAATTACATTAAGAAAATGAGAGAGCTGTTAAATCTGTTGTATAAAAATAACATTAATTTCAAAACATTAATACACAAAGAAAGAAAATATAGTTTAATGGTACTTTAAATCATAGATGAAAATAAAATTATCAATTGGAATTTAGAAGTGAGACATTCATAGACAGGATTGCAGGAATATGAGGGTGAGTACAAAATCAAGAAAAACACAATTCATGATGCCAAGATAATAGTGGAGAAAACCAAATTCATATCACCCTAGATCCTGAAAGTTCTTTGATGACATTTAGCAGATATTCTTAATGCTGACTAAAATAAGAAATTACTTCAGTAGGATAGTGTTTACTTGTAAACAATGAGAAGCCCATTTTCTTATTATTCAAATTAAAAAATACATTTTAGCAAATATAATAAGAAAAGAACATTAATTAGTATTATTATTGGAAGAAAATTATCCAAATTTTTGCTAAAAATTGAAATCTAAGAAATCTAAAATTTTCTAGTCACTTTAAGGAGAATTTTCAAAGTGGTTATGTACCTTAAAAGTGTACATTCACCAATACCTATTCTTTATATGTGATGCAACTAGCTATAAATGGAAATGGAATTATCCTATTCAAAACAACAACAAACACTATAAAATAATTAGGAACAATCTTAAAAAGACCAGTTTGAGACCTATATGAAGACATCCATAAAATATTTCTGAAGGGAACTAATCAAAACGTAGACTAAAGGAAAGATGTACCATGTTCTTAATGGGAACACTTAATATCATGAAAGTGAAAATTCTTCTTAAATTAATATATGAATTACAAGAAATTTTACTTAGAGGTTCTAAAATATTTTCTTTGGAATTAGACTGAAGTAATCTATACTTTTCCTAAAAGAAAAATATTCAAGAACAAAATATTGGCTTAGGGATGTATGAAGAAATTAGTAAAACAGAAAAGAAGTTTTAGTTATAGGCTACAGCATGTGTATGTGAACGTATGCAAGGTAAAGTAACTATTTCTGTTCACTGCAAAATGATGATTTATTTTTACCAGTAGTAGTATTAAAAATGTCTCTCCTTCTGGAAGACAAGAGAGTTTGATCTCCTCCATATTCTTTTTCTTTCTTTTCTTTTCTCTTTTTTTTTCTTGAGAGAGAGAGCATGTAACTGGGGGGAGAGGGGAGAGGGAGAGAGAGGGAGAGAGAGGGAAGGAGAGAGAGAATCTTAAGCAGGCTCCATAGTTAGCACAGAGCCCGCCATGACCTGAGCTGAAACCAAGAGTCAGTAGCTCAACTGACTGAGCCACCCAGGCGCTCCGTTCCTCATACTGTTATGCATAAATACACAAACACACAGAGACAAATAAATAAATAATCAGTAAGTAAAACAAAAGAAAACAAAACTCTTAGGAAAAATGTTTGTAGAATATTTGTATAATCTATAAGTTTGAAGTCTCTTAAAATAAGATGGTATATTCAGAACCCAAGGAGCAGAAGTACACATTTAAATTTGATAGAGAAAAACTGGAATTTCAATAAACATACCATGAGTGAAGTCACATATGTGATTGATTAGAAGAAAACTTCAGTGTACATAAAACATAAAGCCTTAAAATTCACAGCATATAACCAACTCTTAAATTTGATAGCATAAAGACAAACAACAATAAAAATAGGTAAGGGATTGGTTAAATACACAAGCCACAGAAGAACAAATTCAAATGGCCAATAACCATAGGAAAACATTTTCAGACACACTAACAGAAAAATGCAAATGAAAATGATACTGAACTATCTCTTTTCACAAGTCATATTGGCAAACAAATCACCTACAGACTGGACCGTAGCTGAGTCCTTCTTCAGATGAGGCCCCAGAATTTTCTCTATCCACCAACCGGGCCAGAGGAACCATTTTGCTGTCATAGGTGCAGAGATCACACTTGGAAAATAGTATTTCCTGGAAATTCCTAGCAACTTGCTGCACAAAACTGAGTACCTAAGAATAATTAGTAGCTGATTTCAAGTGTCTTTATTGTTCATTATCTATATACAGCCTTCACAGTTCTTATAAGAGTGAATATATTAATCTGCAGACATAAATAATCTTGTCAGTTAACTCAGTATTACATCAACAAATGATCACTTGGAATTTTTTTTTAACAGAAGTTTCTTTGGGTTGAATTAGTGTAAATCTATCTACTGAAGCCCAATCTTTAGAATATAACTTTTAAAACCCTACACGATCTGCACTCCTGCCAACCCATCTCCGTTTCCTCCCTGACTTCATTTACTGTCACTTCACCCTTCCTCCACTTTGCACCATCTACAGTGTTGTCTTCGTTTACTTAAAAAGCATGAAACTTGCCCTCACTCCAGACATTTGCACTATCAAAAGGTTCTTCTGGAAATGATCACCTGGTAGCTCCAAATTTATACTTCTATGACATGTACATAGCAGTTTAAACAACTTGTTGTTTGGAGAAATATGAAATGATGTTAGACTAAGTATGTTCACTTATTCATTTAGTTTTCAGTCATTGAATATACATTTATTGAGTTTCTATTTTGTGCAACAGAGGCATGAAGTGTCAAAAGCTCGAGGAGAATATAGGATGATCTTATTGACCTCAACTTACAAAAATACTGAAACTCTAGGCCCAGAGAAGTCGAGTTGCTTGTCTAGTACAAAACTTCCCAAATGACAAAGCAAGGGCAAGTTCTCCTTGTTCCCATTCTCCCTGCTACACTTGTACTAATGCTATATTCTTAAGAATTTACCAGAAATTTAACAAATTAACAGATCAAAAAATCACTATTGGTGTCATTTTAGGACTAATTAATATGTTTGCATAGTCAACATTTGTGTCACTCAAGACTCACTAGCTTTGAGGAGGTAAGGGGCTATATGGAATTCACTGACAATATCTTTCCATAATCAAAAAGAAAAGCATTCAAACCTTATCACATGCTCCTCCAAATTTGCTTACAATGTAATTTCATCCTTGTTAGCTCTAAGTATTATTGAAGGGAATTGAAACTGACAAGCCTTCTTGGTAATAGTTTATGAAATTAGATTAAACATTTATTGATTAGCAAACCAAACTTTATCCCGCATTTCAAAGTAAATCATTCAAAAGTCTTATAACTAACAAATGTAGCACAGAATGTAAATCTTCCAATTCATACATTCTAAGCTTTAACATGTGAGGAGATAAAAGTCTGGTGTACTCCACAAATGACAAAACCTGTTACAGATCAGGTTCTTGCCAATTTCCATACATTTCCATTGAGCTGCGGGGAGAGGGAGGGAGGGGGACTATGCAACATAAATCAGGCATTTGTGCAGCAACTGTAAGATAGGAGTACACATATATATCTTTAAAAATGTTTACTTATTTTTGAGAGGGGGGAGGGGCAGAGAGAAAGGAAGGAAGACAGAGGATCTGAAGTGGGTTCTGCACTGACAGTAGAGAGCCCCATGAGAAGCTTCAACTCACTAACCCAAAGATCATGACCTAAGCTGAAGTGGGATGCTTAACTGACTGAGACACCCAGGAGCCTGACGTAGTACACATAGTAATAGATTGAGATGTTTTGTTTTCCATCTTAAGTATATTTAAAGTAAGTTATAAATAACATGTACTTAAATATTGTATTTGCAGTAACTGAATTAACTCCAAGATATATTTCAGATATGGAAGAAGGTGGGTAAAGTTTTTAAGAGAGCAAGTCAAAGGTTTTATAACCTATCTTATTTTTTAAAACTTGTTCTGATTTCAGTTGGCCAATCCCTTTTACTAAAGAATAAGGAAAATACTGATAAATACAAATAAAACAATATTTTCTATTGACAACACCCCCTCTCTCATTTTGGCAAGACTATAATTCTTTAAAACTCTTAATTATCATCATTCATGAGTGAATCACCTCTAGAAATTACATAGTTATGAAAATTGGTGTCAGGCTTCTAACATATATTCAATGTGAAAAGACCTTACTATGGAAGTCAGTTATTTAGGAGGTAGTGGTTCAAAATATTAAGTTTATATATACTTGTGCATTCATTTATTTAGTAAATATCAATTAAATATCCATAAAAATGCCAGGATCCCACCAGGTGTTGGAGATACAAGGATTAAACAAAAGACTCATCTCCTGTTCTAATGAAGCTTAAAATATCAAATTGGTAAATTGGCAAATGTAATATAGTAAGATAATTGGTAAGTCCTCAGCTAACCAAACAAGATGAATTTTGTGGTCTTTACTGTTGAGTCCATTAAAAAAATGTTATACACCTATTTTGTAGCTGTCATTTTTTTCATTTATTATATGAAAGGGGAAAAGCCATTTGTGGTAGATTTTATTGTCCAAAAATGTTCAAAGAAGTATTTCTAGTCTTCCATACTCTTCCAATGCTTGCCATATCACCATCAAGACTAGGGATCTATTTTCTTTCTCTTTCAACTTGGAAGGGATGATATCTGTTTTGACCATAAAAGTATGGTAGATATGATACCATGCAACTTCGAAGACTAGATGTAAAAATTATATCGTTTCTGCCTGCATCTCTCTTAGGACCAACCACCATGTTTTGAGAAGCTCTGGTTAAGCAGAGGGTCATGTGTTCAGTTTTTGATTGACAGCCCCACTGAGGGTCTCTGCAGGTAGCCAGTATCAACCAGGAGATGTGTGAGCAAGCAAGTTTTCAGATGCATATAGACACTGAAGATGCTGAATGGAGCAGACAGTAGCTTTCTCTTTCCAAGCTCTACCCCAAATCGCACATTTGTGAGTAAAATTCTTTTGGTATTTTAAGCCATTAAGTTTGAAAATTTTCAAAGCAGAAATAGATAGCTGGCTCAAAGTTTCTCCATATCTAAACTTTGATTCATTTCAGTAAAATAATTCTGAGAGTACTATATAGTGCAAGAACGATGCTCCTTGGAAACTGACATCTACTACTTCCCTACATTTATCTATTTCTCCAAAATTGCCTCCTGTTATTCATATATACTGTTTATATTCTAGTGAAATATAATCTCTTACTTTTACCCTTTACTAACTCATTGCAGATATATATATATGTATATATATTTTTTTTAATATTTATTTTTGGAGGAGAGAGAGAGAGATCGTGAGCAGGGGAGGGATAGAGAGAGAGAGAGGGAGAGAGAGAATTCCAAAGAGGCTCCGCACCATCAGAGCAGAGCCGGTCACAGGGCTTATTCTCACCAACCGCATGCTCAACCAACTAAGCCACCCACGCACCCCTCATTCCAGAGATATTTAGTGAACACCAACTATGTGTGCAGCATTTTGCTAGACACTCATTTCCCCTGAACACACTATGCCCCCTCATAATTTCACCTCTTTGTACATACTATTCTATCAGAATAACTTTCTGTACTTCTCTGACATCCTTCAACCTACTTCTATAACCATCTCAGATGTCACCTCTATGATGAAGACTTTCCTTACTCCACTGGTAGTAACTCTATTTTTCTTGTATTCAGAGCACTATGCATATGTCTGTCATTGCTCTTACACACAATTATGATTCTCAAGTTTAGTCTAATTTCTTTATTAGAGTTTGAGCCTCTGGAGGTCAAGAACAAATATCTTTAGGAATCTTCTGCTCTCTGAACTTTAGTGTCAGGGACATATTAGTTTCATAATACACAATGGTTGAATATTGTTTTTTTTTTTTTAATTTATTTTTGAGAGAGAAGAGAGTGTGTGTGTGCGTGTGTGTGTGCGTGCATGTGTGTGTGCGTGCATGTGTGTGCACTAGCAGGAAAGGGGCAGAGAGAGAGGGAGAGAGAATCCCAAGCAGCCTCCACACTGTCAGCCCAGAGCTCAATGCATGGGGCTTGACCCCATGAATCATTAGATCATGACATGAGCCGAAATCAAGAGTAGGACGCTTAACCCATTGAGCCACCCAGGCACGCCTGAATATTGTTAAATAATACTTAAATATTAAATGCTGGAATTTTTGGTGCTTTTATCTTAAGAGTATTTTTAGTATTTTATGAAAGTACTGTTGTACACATGATAATACCAATTATGTCATTAGTTATTGGAGGTACTGAGCTAATTAACAAATTTCATATATGTCACCATGAATCTAGCAAATAGTAATAGTTTTTGTCCACAACTAGCCTCAGCTGATTTTAACAACTTGACAGAGATTAAAGATTTTGTTGCTTATTTCTAAACTCCAAATATTTTTTTAGCTTTTTGATCACTCTAACATGATTCCATAAAAAAATTTTCTTTAACTTATGAACTGCAACAATGAAAATAAAAGTCTCCTTAATGTTCAACTAACACACATTTTTCAAGAAGCATTCAGAACGTTTTCTGCTTAATAGGATGTTTCATCCAAGTAAATTGGTATGATTGTTAATGGTACTTTTCTTTTTAATCATAAGAGTTTTCTGTACTAGGAACTGAACTGTTACCATTTACTGAGCTACAGTTCACTGGAAACAAGAAGGAGATGGAAGGCCTTTTCTTTGATCTTCCTATTTCAAAGCTCAAATGGGGGAAACTTATATACTTTTTAGTTACTTTCTAAAAGGGTTCATTAAGAAATAATGTCATAAAATCAATGACGTTAGTTTCAGCGTTGTGAACACGACCATTACCAGATACAAAGGGAACCTAAGGGCTCTTTAGGAAAAGTTTCCTAAAATGTGAGTGCTACTTGGATGGGAGCCTCTGGGGATGAGAAGGAAAAAGTACATAAAATAACTAATTAGGACTATGCAAAATAGCCTAATTATGTGGACTGAATCAATCAAATGGTGCCCTTAACACTGAAAAAAATCTGTTTCTCAATGTTCAATCATTGAAGCTGTACTATTTGCACAGAACAATAAGTGGTTCACTGGGAAAAATATTTCAATGGCTCTTCCATATTGTTGTTTGGTTTCATGTGTCTTAATTTCTATCCCAGAGACACTTTGGGAATATATTATAAATAAACACAGAGATATCTCACTGAGAAGATAGCTCTAAAAAATGAGGCATTTTTCATGAGTAAAATTTTTATGCAGACTTAATTTGTTCCCAAGTAGAATAGATGCCTATGTATTGTGATTTTAGGGAACTCTGATAATGACTCTTACTTTTTCCCATGTTTGCATACCCAAATTTAATATTCTCTGGTGGCTGTATTTGTTTTCTTTTTTTTTTTTTATGAGAAATATATATATATATATATATATATATATATATATATTTGACATCTAGATTGAGAATGTGAGAGGCACCTAGGTGGCTCAGTTGGTTATTGGTTAAACATCTGACTCTTGATCTCAGCTCAGGTCTTGATCTCAGGGTCATGAGTTCAAGCCACCCCCCCAATCCCCACCCCTAGCAAACACAAAAGATTAAGAATGTGACTATTCCAAGGAAAAGAAATTGATAGTGACTGTGGGTCTTATTAAGTTTTGAGTGGCTAATAATACCTTTTTTTCTAGAAACAGATTGTAGCAGAGTGGACTGTGGACCATGGAGAAGAAAAAGGGGCACTTATAGACAAGTTTGCCCATTTTATCATTTTGCTTGGGACCAGCCCCATTCCCAAATAAGTAAAACATCCATTTAAACAGTGAGCTATATTTTGTTTCTTATAGAAATACATCTAAAATATATTATGAATCCTCTTGATCTATTACAGAGAGTATACTGCATAAAACATAAACTTTCTTCATGATCTAGAGTCATTATTTTGTTTTTCTCTAAATTATCTTAGATTGTGAGATTTTGTCATAATTCTGTTGTCCCGATTCTTAATGGCAGCTGTCCCAGCTCTGTCTATCCCTCACTATCTCTACTCAGTGTCTCTATCTATCCCTCACTATCTCTACTCAGAGCTACTCAGTAGCTCTATATGTTCAGAGTCACAACATCCTATGCCTCAGTCCTGAGTGTAGTATGTGGTCGCTGTTACTTGACCTCTTTAGGTCTTGTTTAGGTGGCTAATGGCAGTACTTCCTAAAGGGATGGTGCTGAGAACAATTAAAACTGCACATGAAACATAGAGCTTTTAAGCTGCAACTCATTCAAGTGTCTGTGCTAGATTAGAAAGATTAACAGATGCCAAATGAAACAAATTTTCCAGGACATTAAGCCAGTAGCTTGAATTTTGAGGTTATAAAAATCTTTCCAGAGGGTACATTGATAACTTTTCTATCATAGGATGTTCCTAGGAGTTTGGAGGTACTTTTCACTAATATTTAAGTGTAAATGCTGTTTAGGAGAGAGAGAATTAGGATGCTTGCCAGAAGAGTGGGTAGAATTGTAGTTTTCCATACTAAAATCAAAGAATAAAGTATAAGATCAATCAACGTATAATTATCTCATGAGGTGCATTTTTCTTTTGTCTACCTACACAGTAGCCCTTTGGCGTTAAAGCCTGTGTTTGGTTATTACACTGGTATCATGGACTACGCTTTCTACCATGACAGGTGCACAGCTAGCACAAAATCGAGGGGAACAAAAGTGTGAAAGGGAAATTCTCTTGCCTTAGATACTGTGGGGCTGCCCCTCCACTGGAGTCTTGGGAAGTGTCCATGGGATTTGCATTCCAGAGCATCATTTCCTAGTTGAAGGACTTTGGGAACCTAAAGGGAATTTTTAAAAGGTCAGTTTTTAGTTGCTTACGGCCTACCTCTCCTTCCTCAGACAGTTATTGCTGACACTCAGCACAGTCATGGAGAATATACAATTAAGAATCCTGCTCGGCAAGTCACCTTTAAATTCCTATATTTTATTTGTCCCCTAGCATCTATTTGGAGTGCTACCATATTGGAACCTTGAAGGCATATGATCTTTATTATAATGGCCACTCTCCAAGGAAATATATGCTCTAAAATAAAAGGCAGGCCACTGTGACAAAAAGTATCAGGACTTCCACTCTCCTATTAGATCACTATACATAATCTTCAAGGCTCATCTTTTCCTGGCCTTTACCTTCTGACTAAAAACCATTAGTGGAGAACAATAGCACATTTATAACCCAATTACTTGGGGTTGTTTCATCCTGAACAAATAATTCGGGGGACTTATAAATAGTCAGTTAGACTTGGAGGGGAGGAGTTGATAGTGGGTGAATCAGAGTTTATTAATATTCCTTAGGAGCAAACTAGAGGGTGAGCCTGACACCCACCTAAGGACAATTTTGTTCTAGGATCACATCTTCTTATCTGAAAAGTTCTCAGGTGGTTTGGAGGGGTGTATTGTCACAGTGCAACTGGCTTTTGAGAGTTACATTTGACAAAACTGAAGTAATTAAGGATCACTGGCATTTTGTTAAGCTATTCAAGGGAACTAAAGAACCACGCTGATGAGAAAACAATGCTTGCTTGTTTTGAATCCCAATAAGACTGCCTCTTTGTTGTAATGCTTTCCACAGAAACCTCTTGGAAAAGTATATGATTCCATTCCTGACACTGCCATTCTTCAGAAGAGATCAGAAAATTTAAGCTATGGTCTTCTTTAAAAAATAAACATTAGATTTTGCTTTTAAGAGAAAATAAAATAGTGGGCGTATAAATATTGATAGCTTCTGGGCATATTCAGATGTAATTTTTTTTTTTTTAAATAATCTGAGAGCTAAATCTTTTTTTTTTTTTTTTTTTCAACGTTTATTTATTTTTGGGACAGAGAGAGACAGAGCATAAACGGGGGAGGGGCAGAGAGAGAGGGAGACACAGAATCGGAAACAGGCTCCAGGCTCTGAGCCATCAGCCCAGAGCCTGACGCGGGGCTCGAACTCACGGACCGCGAGATCGTGACCTGGCTGAAGTCGGACGCTTAACCGACTGCGCCTCCCAGGCGCCCCCAGATGTAATTTTTAAAGACATTTGGTTTAGACACTCTAACCTTAAGTCTGATGGTATTTGATTTGACAAGATATTGACCAAAACGATCCCTGATTCATCATCATTGACGAGGAGTAGCCCAATGAAATAGGCTAAGCTCATTTTCTCTGAAGTCAATCTTTGTCCCCTCCCTTCTTTTTCGGAGCTGATTATTATCAAGAGTCCAAACCTTAAAACTCCTCAACAAGTAGGGTGGTCTTGACACAAATACTGCCAAGCAGTTTAGGGTCTATTTTAAACCTTCAGACACATAGTGCCATTTAGATTGATATTTTAATACCAAACATCATTACAGAGAAGACTCACAAAATAGCAAGAATTATTATGGATTGAGTTCACTGAAGGAATTGGAAGTCAGGTCAATGAAGAAACACAAGACGTGGCCAGGTATGTCTATTTCACATTGGCAATTTGTTCTAACAATTCGGCCTTAGATATAATGTTCAGCGATTTCATGCACACCCACATAGTAATGCTAGTAATTTGTCATTATATCAGGAAAGCAGCCCAAGTATGCTTGCTCTTACGATATTACTTTTGTGGTGTCACCATGACACATTCTTATGATCAGTAGTTTTCTTAAATTTCATTTGGATTAAACTGACATTGCTATACATATCTTAGGGAAAAAAAAAGTCTTCTGGCCAACTTTTTTAGAGGTTGAGAAAAATCGACAGATTATGTGCAAAGACTAGCGACAGTGGAGATATCAAAGAAATAGTGTTTGAAAAAAAGATTTGAAAGACAAGACACATAATCGTGCAAAGAGGTCTAGTAATAAGTAATTGTACAAAAAGAATGATATAACTCATGTTATAGTTTTTGTGGAGTTAGCAAAATGAATGAACACCATGAGCAGGGCTGGTCAAGAATGGCATTAAAGAAGTGGGGCTTCACTGTGTAGGGTTAGTGAACAAGGGAAGAAATAAATGACATTCTAGACAGTGAAATAACTCTGTGGGGAAGGACAGAGGGAGGGATGTTCAAGGACTGCACTGTAGATGAAAGGTTCATTTTATGCTGGGAGTGAAGTGGGAAATAGGTTTGAGAAAATAAGAGGATCAGATAGTGAAAGGCCTGTATTCGTTTGTGAGGGCTACAGTAACAAAGTTCCACAGACGGGGTGACTTACACAACAGAAATTGATTCTCTCACATTTCTGAAGGCTAGAAGCCCAAGAACAAGGTGTTAACAGACCTGGTTTCTTCGGAAGCCCTTTTCCTTGATTTGCAGATGATCACGTCTTCACATGATCCTTCCTCTTTGTGCATCCTTCCCTGGTTCCTCTTATTGTTTGTTCAAGGTTCCTCTCCTTATGAGGACAGGCATCAGGTTGCACTAGTGCTCACTCTAACAGCCTTGTTTTAACTGAATCACCTCTTTAAAGGCCCTGTCTCCAAATAGACTCCCATTCTGAGCTATGAGGGGCTAGGGATTCACCATATGCATTTTGGAGGGCCACAAGTCAGTCCATAGGAGATTTGCATGCCAAGTTGAGGGGAAGGTTCCATAGAGACAGCTTTAGTGACCTGGGATCTAGGTCTGACTGAGTCAGTCCCTTTCTGTGTGGCCTTGTGTGCACTGTGACACCCATTCCAGTCCTACACATATATGGAGTTGAACTAGAAAATCTCCAAGGTTTATCTAACTAAAATTCTATATTTGGGGGAAATTCCTAAAAATATGAAAATAGATCATCTAGCCATAAGTCAATTGACATCATGAGTCCGCTTATTTATAGTCAATTAGACCAAGCATAGCTTCTACAAAGCTCTTCCCAAACTCTTTTTAGGACCAGTGGTGTCTGATAAGATACTAACAGATATTTCTCAAAAAGTATTAAGGTCATAAAAATTCAGAAAGTTTACAGAATTAGTTTGATGGGAGGACTTTGTTAAAGTTTTAGATAAGCCAAGGCATTTTGTGGAAGCTACAAAACCCCGGTACAGGTGCATTATCCTTTTTTCCTAATGGAACATTAATATTTTCCAATTTGTATAACATTTATAAAGAATAAAATCAAAGTTGTTTCATTGGACTAGTTAAGCTTATTATCTGCAGCCTTGTTTTTACTCTTTTATAAAAGAGTCCTTTTCTGAGAACATGTGAAACAATTTGGGAAGTAGTCATTATAAGTGCACTTAAAAAATATTTCAGATGAAAGTTCAAGCAAGTGAACAAGAGACAAGAAAAGAGGAAAGAATAAAATACTCTAGCTCCCTTAATTCTCTTGATTTTATAAACAGTATAAGACTTCTCTTTATGTCATAGGACAGCCTGGAAGAATATAGAGAAGGCTCATGGGGCTGCAAGGGCTCCCACTTTATCTCTTCTGGTCACTTGCTCACTCACAGGATTTGAAAGCAGTGTGTATGTGTGTGTGTGTGTGTGTGTGTGTGTGTGTGTGTGTGTGTTCTGGACTCAGGCAAACCAGTTCTGAAACAATTCAAGCCTGAGAACGTTAATCATGCTTGTTCCTACCACATTCTGCCCCTAGGTCATTTGAAATTTGGAAAACATAGTGTTTAAGAATTAACTCATTTACTCACAGTTGGTTCTGGGGCTAGTCAATGAGAACTAGGCTTAAAAAAGGAAGGCCCAACTCCTTCTCAGTGAGTTCATGGAGAGCCATACTCAAACATCTTTTTTTTAAAATGATAATAATTTCAGGAATAGAGAATTTAGTGATTCATCACTTACATATAATACCCAGTGCTCATCCCAACAAGTGTCCTCCTTAATGCCCATCACTCCTTTAGCCCATCTCCCCACCCAACACCCCACCAGCAACCCTCTGTTTGTTCTCTATATTTGAGTCTCTTATGGTTTGTCTCCCTCTCTGTTTTTATCTTATTTTTGCTTCCCTTCCCTTATGCTCATCTGTTTTGTATATTAAATTCCATATATGAGTGAAGTCATATGATATTTGTCTTTCTCTGACTGCCTAATTTAGCTTAGCATAATACCCTCTAGATCCATCCACGTAGTTGCAAATGGCAAGATTTCACTCTTTTTGATTGCTGAGAAAACTCCATTGTATATATATACCGCAACTTCTTTATCCATTCATCTATCATTGGATATTTGGGCTCTTTCCATACTTTGGCTATTGTTGATAGCACTGCTATAAACATTGGGGTGCATGTGTCCTTTTGAAACAGCACCTGTGTCCCTTGGATATACACCTAGTAGGGCAATTGCTGGGTTGTAGGGTAGTTCTATTTTTAACTTTTTGAGGAACCTCTACACTGTTTTCCAGAGTGGCTGCACCAGTCTGCATTCCCACCAGCCATGGAAAAGAGATACTCTTTCTTCGCATCCCTGCCAACATCTCTTATGGCCTGAGTTGTTAATTTTAGTCAGTCTGACTGGTGTGAGGTGGTATTTTTACTGTGGTTTTAATCTGTATTTCCCTGATGATGAGTGATGTTAGGCATTTTTTCATGTGTCTGTTAGCCATCTGGATATCATCTATGGAAAAGTGTCTATCATGTATTTTGTCCATTTCTTGCCTAGATTACTTGTTTTTGGGGTGTTGAGTTTGATAAGTTCTTTACAGATTTTGGATAGTACCCCTTTACCTGATATGTCATTTGCAAATATCTTCTCCTATTCCATCAGTTGCCTTTTATTTTTATTGATTGTTTCCTTAGTGTGCATAAGCTTTTTATGTTGATGAGGTCCCAATAGTTCATTTTTGATTTTGTTTCCTTTGCTTCCAGAAATGTGTTGAGTAAGAAGTTGCTGCAGCTGATGGGTGCCTGGATGGCTCAGTCAGTTGAGTGACCCATTTTGGCTCAGGTCATGATCTTGCGGTTCGTGGGCTCTAGCCCCACGTTGGGCTTTGTGCTGACAGCTCAGATCCTGGAGCATGCTTCAGGTTCCGTGTCTACCTCTCTCTCTGCCCCTCCCCTGCTCACACTGTCTTTCTCTCTCTCAAAAATAAATAAACATAAAAAAAAAAAAAAAAAAACAAGAAGTTGACGTGGCCAGGTCAAAGAGGTTTTTGCCTGCTTTCTCCTCAAGGATTTTGATGGCTTCCTGTCTTACATTTAGGTCTTCCATCCATTTTGAGTTTATTTTTGTGTACGGTGTAAGAAAGTGGTCCATGTTCATTTATCTGCATGCCACTGTCCAGTTTTTCCAACACCATTTGCTGAAGAGACTGTCTTTATTCCATTGGATATGCTTTCCTGCTTGTAAAAGATAAGTTGGTCATACATTTGTGGGTCCATTTCTGGGTTCTCTATTCTGTTCCATTGATCTGAGTGTCTGTTTTTGTGTCAGTACCATACTGTCTTGATGATTACAGCTTTGTAATACAGCTTGAAGTACGGGATTCTGATGCCTCTGGCTTTGGTTTTCTTTCTCAGGATTGCTTTGGCTATTTGGGGTCTTTTCTGGTTCCACACAAATTTCAGGATTGTTTTTTCTAGTTCTGTGAAGAATGCTGGTGTTATTTTGATAGGGATTGCATTGAATATGTAGATTGCTTTAGGTAGTATCAACATTTTAACAATATTTGTTCTTCCAATCCGGGAGCATGGAATATTTTTCCATTTTTTTGTGTGTGTCTTCTTCAATTTCTTCCATAAGTTTTCTATAGTTTTCAGTGTGTAGATTTTTCACCTCTTTGGTTAGGTTTAGTCCTAGGTATTTTATGGTTTTTGTTGTAATTATAAATAGGATCGATTCCGTGATCTCTCTTTTTCTGTGCATTGATTTTATTATATCCTGTGACTTTGCTGAATTCATGGATCGGTTCTAACAGTTTTTTGGTGGACTCTTTTGGGTTTTCCACATAGAGTATCATGTCATCTGAAAACAGTGAAAGTTTGCCTCCTTCCCAATTTGGATGCCTTTTCTTTCTTTGTGTTGTCTGACTGCTGACGCTAGGACTTCCAATACTATGTTGAATAACAGTAGTGAGAGTGGACATCCCTGTCATGTTCCTGACCTTATGGATAAAGTTCTCAGTTTTTCCCCATTGAGGATGTTATTAGAGGTAGGTCTTTCATATATAGCTTTTATGATCTTGAGGTATGGTCCTTCTATCCCTACTCTTTGACAGTTTTTAACAAGAAAAGATGCTGTATTTTGTCAAATGCTTTTTCAGCATCTATTGAGAGGATCATGTGGTTGTTATCGTTTCTTTTATTGATGTGATATATCACACTGATTGTTTTGCAGATATTAAACTATCCCTGCATGCCAGGTATAAATCCCACTTGATCATGGTGAATAATTCTTTTAATGTATTGTTGGATCCAGTTTGCTAGTATCTTGTTGAGAATTTTTGCATCCATGTTCATCAGGGAAATTGGTTTGTAGTTCTCCTTTTTAGTGGGGTCTTTGTCTGGTTTTGGAATCAATGTAATGCTGGCCTCGTAGAATGAGTTTGTAAGTTTTCCTTCCATTTCTATTTTTTGGAACACCTTCAAAAAAATAGGTGTTAACTCTTCTTTAAATGCTTGCTAGAATTCCCTTGGAAAACCTTCTGGCCCTGGACTCTTTCTTGTTAGGAGGATTCTGATTACTGATTCAAGTTCTTTAATACTGGTTATGGGTCTGTTCAAATTTTCTATTTCTTCTTGTTTCAGTTTCCATAGTCCATATGTTTCTAGGAATTTGTCCATTTCTTCCAGATTGCCCAGTTTGTTGGCATGTAATTGCTCATAATAGTCTTTTATTATTGTTTGTATTTCTGCAGTGTCGGTTGTGATCTCGCCTCTTTCATTCATGATTTTATTTATTTAGGTCCTTTGCTTTTTCTTTTAGGTCAGTCTGGCTAGAGGGTTATCAATCTTGTTAGTTCTTTCAAGAAACCAGCTCCTAGTTTCATTGAACTTTGTACTGTTTTTTTTTTTTTTTTGTTTTTGTTTTTTTTTTTTCCGATATCATTGATTTCTGCTCTAACCTTTATTATTTCCCTTCTCATGCTGGGTTTGGGCTTTATTTACTGTTATTTTTCCAATTGTTTTAGGTCTAAGGTTAGGTTGTGTATTTGAGACTTTTCTTCATTTTTTATGAAGGCCTGGATTGCTATATACTTCCCTCTTATGACAGCCTTTGCTAAATCCCAGAGGTTTTGGACTGTTGTGTTTGTATTTTCATTGGCTCCCATATGCTTTTAAAATTCCTCTTTAATTTCTTGGTTAACTCATTCTTTACTAGGATGTTCTTTAAAATCCAAGTATTCATGGTCTTTCCAAATTTTCCTGTGGTTGATTCTAGTTTCATAGTGTTGTGTTCTGAAAATATGCAAGGTGTGAACTTGATCTTTCTGTATTTGTTGAGGGCTGCTTTGTGACCCAGTTTGCGGTCATTTCTGGAAAATGTTCCATGTGCACTCGAGAAAAGTGTGTATTGTGCTGTTTTAGGATGAAATGTTCTGAAAATATCTATCTGTTAAGTCCATCTGGTCATTCAAAGCCATTGTTTCCTTGTTGATTTTCTGTTTAGATGATCTCCCCATTGCTGTAAGTGGGGTGTTGGGGTGTTGAAGCCTCCTACTATTATGGTATTATTAGCAGTGAGCTTCTGTATGTTTGTGAATTAATTGATTTATATATTTGGGTGCTTCACACTTGGGGCATAAATGTTTACAATTGTTAGAACTTCTTGGTGGATAGGCCCCATAATTATGATAATAATGCCTTTCTTCATCTCTTGTTACAGACTTTATTTTAAAATCTAGATTGTCTGATATAAGTATGGCTACTCCAGCTTTCTTTTGATGACCATTAGCATGGTTTTCCTTCCCCTTACTTTCAACATGAAGGTGTCTTTAGGTCTAAAATGAGTCTTTTGTAAGCAGCATATATATGGGTCTTGTTTTCTTATCCATTCTGATGCCCCATGTTCTTTTTATTGGAGCATTTAGTCCACTGAAATTTAGAGTGAGTACTGAAAGATATGAAGTTAGTGACATTGTGTTGCCTGTAGAGTCGGTGTTTCTGGTGATGTTCTCTGGTCCTTTCTACTCTTTTATGCTTTTTGTCTTTTTTGTTTTGTTTTGTCTTTTCTCCATTCAACAGTCCCCCTTAAAATTTCTTGCAGGGCTGTTTTAGTGGTTGCAAACTCCTTTAGTTTTTGTCTAGGAAACTCTTTATCTCTCTTTATTGTGAATGACAGCCTTGCTAGATAAAGAATTCTTGCCTGCATATTTTTCTGATTCAGCACATTGAATATATCCTGCCACTCCTTTCTGGTTTGCTGAGTTTCTGTGGATAGGTATGCTGACGACCTGATCGTCTTCCCTCATAGTTTAAGGACTTTTTTTCCCTTTGCTGCTTTCATCATTATTTCTTTGTCTTTGTATCTTGTGAATTTGACTATGATATGCTTTGGTGATTTGTTCACATAAACTTTCTGCCACTTTTTCTCTCTCTTCATCTTTGGGGACTCCTATGATTTAGATGTTATTCCTTTTTAATAAGTCACTGAGTTCTCTGAGTCTTTTATCATGCTCTTTTGCCTTTGTTTCCCTCTTTTTCTCTGCTTCCCTATTCTCCATAATTTTATCTTCTATATTGCTGATTCACATATTTCATTCATCCATCCTTGCCATCCTGGCAGCTATTCGAGACTGCATCTTAGTTATAGCATTTTTAATTTCATCCTGACTAGATTTTACTTCTATCTCTGCAGGAAGGGATCTATGCATTTTTCAACCCCAGCCAGTATTATTATTGTGTTTCTAAATTCTGGTTCAGACATCTTACTTATATATGTGTTGATTAGGCCCCTGGCTGTCATTTCTTCCTGTTCTTTCTTTTGGGGTGAATTCTTTCATTTTGTCACTTTGGAGATAAAATAAAAAATAAAAATTCAAAAATGGAAACCAAAACATAAAATCCAATAAAGCAAGCTATGTTCTAGGTGTATTTTGGTCTGCTTGTTGAAAGGAGTTTGATAGAATAAAGAAAAAAGGAAAAAAAAACCAAAGTATCAAAAAAATTAAAAATTAAAAAAATACAATAAAATCATATAAAATGAAATTGAATAAGAAATTAAAATAAAAATAACATAAAAAAGAGAAGAAAAATAAACTTTCTCTCTCTGTATCTGAGAATCAGGAAGAAAGGAAAGAAAGAAAAAATAATAATTTAAGTAAAAAACAGAAGCAAAGAAAATGAAACCTGAATGAAGTTACATCCAGTTTCCCCTAGAACTGATACTATGAGGCCCTCTATAGTCAGTACACAGGTTGAGTGACTTGTTCTGGTCTTCTAAGGGATGTGCTTGGAGGGCACAGTTGGGCGTGCTTGGTGTAACAGTCCATTCTCCACTAGGTGGCACTGCTTTGCTTACTGGGGTGGATCAGCGTAGCGCACACGCATATCTACACATGCCTGTGTGCAGGAGAGGTGAAAATGGCTTCATCCAGCTTCCTAGTCTCTGACACAGGAACTTTGTGCTGTCACTGACCCACAATCAAGTACCCCTCCTTTGTCTCTGGCCTCTGTCCACTCTCCGCCTCTACCCTGTCCATGTCTAAGCTGTCTGCCTGCCAGGCCTCACCTCCCCCTATAGTTTTATTTCAGATGTGGTTGTGTTTCAAAACCCCATACTTCAGAGACCCTGCAGCTTGGATCTGTGCCAACTCTCTAGGGGGAGGGTCTCATTGAGCAACGGCCAGGTGCCGGCTTGCCTCAGAAAATGTTTGATCACACAATGGCAAAGGTTCAGAGATTATGGCAAACCACAGCACACAACCTGCAGAAGGTTTTGCCACACTCTGGTGTCTTTGTCCCAATATCAGCAAATGTAGCTGCTCTCTGTGGTCTGCTGGGACCTTTGTCTGCTGGAAGGCCATATGGCCTCTACCAAATGCACTCCAAGCAGGGGAACCACTTCTCTCCATGCAGCAGTTGGACTCCTCAGACCCTGCTGCCTGCTCCTTGGGATTCCCCCTACTTCCTCACCAGAGAACTGCCAGGCACTGATCTCTGAAACTTTAGACTTTGTGCTCCCCTGTTTATAGAATCCTGGTGGTATTGAAACCCTCTCCTTTCTTCCCATCAATGGTTTTGGAGAACAGATTTCTTGTTCAGTCCCCTGAGAGTGTTTTCACTCTTTCTCTCTATTTCTCTCCAGCTACTTCTGGGGGAGTGTTTTTCTTGCACCATCCTGGGGCACCACACTCTGCCCCTTTCCCTTTTCCTGCCCTCTCTTTGCAAAAACAGCTCCCTATCCTCTGTGGGTTTTCTCTCCCAGTTCACTTCTCCACACTGTGTTCCTCCTGAGTTCTGTGGTTCAGGTTATGCAGATTGTTGTGCTAATCCTCAAATCAATTTCCTACATATTCAAAACAGTTTGGGGCTGATCTGGCTGCATCTCAGGGATGAAACAAGCTCAGGGTCTCCATGCTGCTCTGCCATCTTAACACCTCCTCCTATACTCAACCATCTTTAAGAGACAGACGCAACATACAGCAATTTCCAAGTTTCTTGAACCATGTCCTTCTCTGCATGTGTATGGTTTGCACATGAGACAGAGTCAGAGAGACACGAGACAAGAGAGTATTCTCTCTTCTTTTCAATAGACTGTTTTTCAAAGTAGTTTTAGGTTTACAGCACAGTTGAGCAGAAAAGTATAGAGAGCCCTCACAGACTGCCTGTCCCCATATGCATATAGCTTCTCCACTATCAACATCCCCACCAGGGTGGTACATTTGTTACAATCAGGAATCTATATTGACACATCATCATCACCCATAGTCCATAGTTTACATTGGTGTTCACAGATGGTATTGTACATGGATTTTAGCAAATGTATAACAACATGTATTCACCATTATAGCATCATATAGAATGGTTTCGCTGCCCTAATAATCCTCTGTGCTCTGAGCATTCTTTTTTTACTAGTGTTTGCTGGTATGGCAGTGGACACATTCTGAGAAATGTTGTTGTAAAACAACTGTGGCTTGTATGATTGAATAGGTAAAAAGCCTTGTTTCTGCTTTATTGAAACCAGCAAGAGGAACTGATTCAAAACATATGCTACTTTACTGTCTACTACAACTCCCTGACAGTGGACCATGTGTCTCACTTTATACTTTGCTAGTACAAATAAACTATTTAGGTGGGTTGGGAGCTTAAGAACCTAATTTATTGCTCACTTATATTCAGTAAGTATTTAAAGGAAGGTTTACTTACCTTCTCTCCCAGGAATGTGGGAGTGTGCAGCATGGAGCCACGTAAGAGTTTGTATGTTCTCTTTTTAATTGAATATCATGAGAACTTTAGTTTCAAGAACACAGGCTAGGTAGTTTGTGAGGTATGAGCACTATTTCTGGAGTGTGAGGCATGTGTTGTGATCATGGAACATGCTGAAATAAAATAAAGGCATGAATTTTCACCTTCAAACCTGAATTCATAGAATTTCAGAGTCTAATTCTGACAAATATATTAACACGTATATGGGCATTTTTGTTTTATATGAATATCAAACAGCACCACAGAAAGATAATAGCCTTCCTGTAATATACTGAAGGTCTTTGCAGTAGCTATGGAATATCTTAAATAAATTTCAATTCCAAAGAATGGTAATGGGGAATATTTTGTCAGTATGGTTCAATCTTAGTTTTCAGAAGGTTCAGAGAAGTAGAAAGATAAGAGCACTAAACGTGGACATGGGCATGTGAATACTTTCCCTAGCTACCTGATGCTGAGCAGATACTAACTCCTTTTCAGTTCTCTGTCTTTATAAAAGGAGGAGGTTGGATCAAATGATCTTATGTCTTTCTATTCTTTTTTTTTTATGTTTATTTATTTTTGAGAGAGACAGAGAGAAAGAGAGAGAAAGACAGACAGAAGGAGCCAGGGAGGGGCAGAGAGAGAGGGAGGGAGAGAGAGAGAGAGAGAGAGAGAGAGAGAGAGAGAGAGAGAATCCAAAGCAGACTCCAGGATCCAAGCTGTCAGCCCAGAACCCAACATGGGGCTCGAACTCATGGACTGTGAGATCATGACCTGAGCTGAAGTCAAATGCTTAACACTTGTTTGTATTTCTATACATTAGACAATAATAATAGGACTTGTGTATCTGATCTACTAAAAATCTTCTGTCTTCCTTCCTTCTATCTTCCTTTTATTCTCCCTTCCCTTTCACAAATATTTATGACACTTGTCTGCCATGTTTTGGTCCCTATGTTGGGTGATGATGGCACCATGATAAACAAGACAAGGTCCTTGACTTTAAAGGGCTTTTAATTTAGTGACAGAGGCAGACAAGTGGATTGGAAATTATAATACGGTGTGACAAGAGGTGTGAGGTGATAAACACCATGGGAGAACATAAGGGATACCTAACCTCATGGAATTATAAAAGGCAGATGTTAAGCTAGTTTACAACAGAAGGGCCCGACCACTTAATAAAAGAGTGAAATAACTTCTGAACAGTTTGGTAAATAGCCTCTCCCTGTGCTCCCAATTGTTTTTCCTGACACTGTGGCCATTCAGGCTTCTCTTTAAAAGATCTCCCTTCTACACTTTTTCATGAACCTGTCAGTAAGGGTTAATCTCTGAACACTGTCAGCCTTCCATGATTCTTTTCCAGCATTACAGCCTATGTCCATTCTGAATGCTCACCAGTGCCCAAGCCACACTTGTTAAATGTTTTGAATATCACCCTTGGTTCATTCACTGCCTCTTGAAGAACTGAAACATGAAATATACAAAAAGGGTGAGTGTGGGTGAAAAAGTGTTCCAGAGGGACATCAATGTGTAGACAGGTCCACTGGTGAAAGAGAGAGGCTGGGAAGTTTAATAAATGGAAAGTAGTTTAGTAGATCACTAGTGGCGAGTACTAAGAGAGAAGTAGTGGGAGAAAACTCTAGAGATATGGGCAAGATCTAGGTTATAAAGTGCTTTACAAGTCAGGCTATGTAGTTTATGCTGAATATAGAAGGATGTTATTTATATATTTCTGAAGATGGCACTACTGTGTTTGGTGGAGTTAGGAATGCCAGGGCAAATACTACAGAAAAGTCTAGATATCAGTATTGTATAGGTATCTTCTACCTGTGATATCTGTGCCAAAACTGATGTTATAAGTAAGGCCCATTTGCTATCCCCATACTCACAGAACTCTTTCCAGGGCATGCTAGAAACATCAATGTTTACTTCAATACCAGAGAAATAGCTATATGCAACACAGGCCTTTTCTTCCCATTCTATTAATCATTCTAGGGAGAAAGGGAGCTGGCATCTAGGAAGCACAACAAATTATCTTCAGATTTTAGTCATTTTGAAAATTGTATTTAATAGTGTTTTGGGGAGTGACCTACAAGGGCTTTTAAAAGTTTTTTTTTATGTTTATTTTATTTTTGAGAGAGAGAGAGAGAGAAACAGAGAGACAGCCCGAGTGGGGGAGGGGCAGAGAGAGAGGGAGACACAGGATCCAAAGCAGGCTCTAGGCTCTGAACTGTCATCATAGAGCCCGACGCGGGGCTCGAACTCATGGACTGTGAGATCATGAGTCAGTGCTCAACCGAATGAGCCACTCAGGCACCCCTACAGGGGCTTTTTAGACTGATATTTTTAACCACCTAGATATTAGTAGAGTGTAATAAATGTTTAATGGTTGCATGAGTGGATCAATAAATGAATGAGAGGTGGTAATTCTAAGGTATAAGGTGGAAATATCTCTTCCCTTTTCTAAATGTTTCTCTACCCTTGGAGGAAATGCCATGAGCCTGATCCTCCTAGCTTCTTTTTTCAACTTTTCCACTCTTTGTGAAGAGGAGTGACTTAGCATTACTGGTGAGTTTTGGAGAAGTAACTAGGTATGTATTGCTCAACCAGTCTTTGCTATAGCTCCTGGATTCAGTTAGCACTAGAAAGCACTAGAAAGTATGTTTTCTGTCCTATTTCTTGGGCAGGCTCTTTGCTCTAGGGAGAAGGGGTGGTGGGAGTGACTTTCCTTGTTCCAACGCTTCCATGTCTTAGTAGCAAAGTTTGTCTACCTTTGGGATTTGTTATTAGAAAGCCTGCTTGCCAGCATATATTAGTCAGACTTTCCAGTCTCAGTCATAACTCCATTTTCTGGCTCTTTTGTCTTATATTTGTATTGGTTCAGAGATCAGGTAGAAGATAAGAGGGCTATTTATTAGGCTTTTTTTCCAATGCAATGATGAGTTCTTCTCACTCAAGCCATAGGAAAATATTTTCCTGCTAAATTTAGAAAGAAAATTTGCTCACATCTTAATATGAAACATATTTACTTTTCATTTCATGCAGTTGTGTACCTTTTTTATAAATGCTTAAGATTCCTTAGGTTATGTTTTTGTTTATTCTGGTCTCTATTTCTGATTTTTTCTTTATTATTTCCTTTATCTACTAAATTTCAGTGAAGTTTATTTTTCTAGTTCCTTGTGCTGTAATGTTAAGTCATTCATTTGAAGTTTTTTTCTTAATACAAAGCATCATGGCAGAAATTTCACTCTAACATCTGCTTTTGCTGCATCCCAGAGGTTTCTGGATGTTGTGTTTCCTTTTTCATTTTGAGACATATTTTGATTTGCCTTTTGACTTCTTTTTTTAAAAGTTTTTATTGATTTGAGAGAGAGAGAAAGAGAGAACAGAGGATGGGCAGAGAGAGAGAGGGGGACAGAGGATCTGAAGTGGACTCTGTGATGAAAGCAGAGAGCCTGATGGGGGACTCAAACCCACAAATTGTGAGATCATGACCTAAGCTGAAGTCAGACACTTAACCCACTGAGCCACCCAGGCAGCCGCCAGTTGATTTCTTATTTGGCCCATTGCTGGTGCAGTAGTGTGTTGTTTAATATTTGCATATTAAATATTTAATATTTACATTGTAGAGTTTCCAGCTTTATTGTTGATATTTAGTTTTTTACCATTGTGGTTGGAAAATATACCTGGTGTGATTTCAGTCTTTGTAAATTTGTAATATTTGCTATGTCTCTTTGTATGTGATTTAATCAGGGGTTCTTCTATGTGTGTTTGAAGAAAATGTGTATTCTATTTTTCTTGGATGGTATGTTTCATACATATATCTTTTGGAACCATGTATTCTGAAGTATACTCCAGGTAAAAAATGTTCTTGTTGGGAAAAAATAATTTTAGTTGAGGGGACTCATTTAAAATAAAGAGAGCATATCAGAGGTGGGTGGGGGATGGGTGCAATCGATGATAGAGATTAAGAGTACACTTATGATGAGCACTGACTAATGGTGTATAGAGTTATTGAATCCCTATATTGTACACCTGAAAGTAATATAGCACTGTCTGTTAACTATACTGAAATTAAAATGAAAATCTTAAAAAAAAATAAAGAATGGTAGTTTTGAACATTGAATCTGGAAAGAGCCATGTGTTCAAACCTCTGCTCTACTGCTTATAAGCCATGTGACCTTAGAAATAATTGTTTTCTGTGAATTTCAACTTCCTTAAGTATAAAACAGCATGATCTTAGAGCCTGTCTCATTAGATTGGTCTAACATTATATATGTAAATCACATATAGTAGAATATGGCACATAGTATGTACTACATGTGTTTGTTGTTGTTATTGATCCAGAAAATGAACCTGAGTTCGGAAAGACAGTCTAACTCTCCCTGTCTAAGCACTTTCCAGTTTTTTTAATGACCCATTAGTTACATTCAACCATGGTAGTAATTAATAATCTAAAACAAATTCAGTTTTCATGACTTGGTCAGGATGGTCATTTGGAATTTGACTTTATTAATCTTATCAAGATAAATATAAATATTGGTGTTATATGAGTGGGCCGGGTCTTATAAAATGACATAAGGTATTTTTGCTTTTCTTTGTAATAAACTTAGTTAAGATATAAAATGAGAAAGTGACTCAGTTATCTGTCAAAAAATCATACTGTAACTATATGACCAGTCAAATTTTGGAGTTTAATTGTTTCATTAGCACACTATTATTAATTTTTCAGTGTGTCTTTCTGTCCTTTGTCATAATGATGTGCTAGCGATGCTTCTTATGTTACTGAAACATGAAAAAAGCTTTTTGCAATATCTTGTATTTTCTATGTATTTTATGACCTTGATCTTCTTTGGCATCTGCTCTTTTCCTGGCAATGTTTCTCCATTTCTGTGATAAGGATATTGTTGCCCTGCCAGTGTGATTATTAAATAAAAGCAAAATCACACCCAAAAAATTCCTGTTAAATCATTAATGGCTTAATGGCTTTCTGTGGTTGTATATTTTCTAATTCAAGGATTCCAAATATATTTTTCCACCCAAAATTAGCAACCAAGGCCAAATATTACTTTCCCTAAAAATTCTGAAATAGTAACACTTGAACAAATTTGTGCTTTCCAGTCTGCAAGCAGTTCAGAGAGGCTTATATTGATATTTATTAATTATAATGTTTCAATATATTCTCAGAATATGAATATCAATAAATACAGAGGTAATGAAAAGAGTCATTAGAGAATATTATATGAAACTATGGATAAATTTGAAAACCTAGAGGAAATGGGTTGTGTTCTAGCAAAATATAAATTAATAAAATCAATTCAAGAGAAGAAAATTTAATAGGCCAACTGTCAAAAAAGGAAAATAAAAAGAAAAGCATTGAAACGGTGATTAAGGAAATATCATTAAAAATGGAAGCTATGTAACTAATAAATAAATGACGAGTTCTAGGTTACTGAAGTTCAGAGGGAATGTACAACTTCCCAATTTTATGAAGCCATCATAACTTTAATATTAAAACCTATAAAGAGGGTAAAATCTCATTTATTGCTACAAAACAAATTTTCTAAAAAAGAATACTCAAACACATTGCCAAATAAAGCTATCATTGTTCCCAAGGATTATACTAGCATAACTCATTTCCTCAAAAAACTAGAGAAAAATGTATACATTTATATCATTAAAATACTGAAAATATACTTTAAAAAGAAATTCAGAAGACTTGCCTAATTAGAACCCCAATAAACAGGAATATAAGGAAATTATATAAATATGATAAATATTATCATAATCTAAAGCAAATATAAATATAAATATAATTTGTGAAATGTTAATAAATACTTTAATTACAATTAGAATTGTAATTAGAAAGGGATACCTGCTAGCACTGTGATTACTCACTATTATACTGAAGGATGTAAAATATATACTGAGAGAAAAAATCAAATAATATTTATAAATTTTGGAGGAACAAAAATTATTTGGTTTTTGTTGGTGAGTTGATTACATAGCTGGCAAACCTAAAATATTCTAGAAAAAATATTCAACAGAAAAAGAAAATTGGGAAAGTTATTGTATAACAAAGTAAACAGGCAAATAGTAACCATTCTTGCTATAAATAACCTGAGGAGTTAGGAAAAATCCCATTCATAATATAAACAGAAATCTATAAAGTAACAAAGAATATGGGGAAGGAAATGAAGAAAATTACAAAAACAATAGCAAACAAATTATGTGAAAAATAGGATATTCTTGAATGAAAAAAATTAACATCACAAAAAAATGACAATTCTCCAAGTTATTAGAAATTTAATACAACATGGGGCGCCTGGGTGGCGCAGTCGGTTAAGCGTCCAACTTCAGCCAGGTCACGATCTCGCGGTCCGTGAGTTCGAGCCCCGTGTCGGGCTCTGGGCTGATGGCTCAGAGCCTGGAGCCTGTTTCCGATTCTGTGTCTCCCTCTCTCTCTGCCCCTCCCCCGTTCATGCTCTGTCTCTCTGTGTCCCAAAAATAAATAAACGTTGAAAAAAAAAATTTATAAAAAAAAAAAAAGAAATTTAATACAACAACAATTTGAATGCTGATGTGAGTTTTGAAAAAAAAACTGGTAACTTGAAGTTTATATGTAATACCAAATATCAGAGAATTTAAGGAAAGTATGAAAATAAAAAAGAATGGTCAGAATTAGTTATAAAGCTACAGTAATAAGTGCATATGATATTGCCATGGAAAGAGAAAATAGATCAGACAAAAGGAGAATAATCCAGAGAATCCTGAAATAAATTCTATTGTAAAGAAACAATTTTTTAATAGAAAAATATGGGCAAACAATGAAATGGCCAGCTAACAAATGAGTAATTTTATTTAGCTAGCAAGAACTGGAAAAGATTCTCAAGTTCAATATCAGAGAAATAAATGTCAGGTCAAAAATGAAATAGTACTTTATTCTACCAAGCTGCCAGAATTAAAATGTACTCTAAAACCAATGGCTAGCAAAAACATGTGGAGCAATTTTATCATTTATCACTGGTGAAAGACTTTTCTCATTTTATTGCTTTACTGAGAAACAATCTGGTACCATATATATATTTTTTTAAATTACATTTTTCTACAAAGCAACCCCCTTCCTAGGAATCTATCTACTAAAAATAAAAACATAACGTATAAGAGTGTTTTTGTGGATTTTTCTAGAATCATTGCTATTGGGGACAAAACACTGGAAACAAAATTAATCAACATCAATAAAGGAATGGTTGAATAAATTACACAGACAGAATTTCCCTCTATTTATTTGGTGGAATTTTCTCAAAATCTATGGAGAGAGATATGAAAAATCCTGAGAAGACTGTAACGTGATGAATTTTTTTACGAAGAAAACAATGACATCAGCAGGATGGTGGCCGTGAAAGCCAGAATCCACTGAGGAGTGTTTAACGTCTTATCTGCCAAATCAGCTAGCCCTGAATATAGATGGCATTGCAGCATTTCGCCTTTGCTGGTGGTTGATGACAAGCAGGAGGGATGGGTGTGGGAAGAGTCTTTCCTAAATCTCAAGCCCTGAACACTATACCCCACAAGCAAGAATGCTTCTAGGATGAACCTTGAAGCCTATGGCATGGACCTGGGTTGAGCCCCACACTTGCAGATCTAAGTGCTAGTGGCAAATATTCAAACTAGCACTCTGAGGGCTAACGCGAAGAAGGTTCCCTCTGAACAGCAGTTGAACGTGGGTCCACTGGTCCTGAAAGATGGGAAAATGTCATTCTAGAGGAAGGGTGATGGCCTCTGTTGCCCTCAGCTGACAGAAAGTATTCAGATTTATATCCCCATATCAAGAGTTGGGGAGATGAGTGCTGCCAGGCCAACTTAAGGCCATTTGATTATTTAGAAGATTCCTGTTTAATTTTCAAATATTTCGGGGTTATTCAGCTACTATTACTGATTTCTAGTTTAATTCCATTGTGGCCTAAGAACATAATTTATACAATTTCAATTTTAAAAATTTGTTAAGGTGTGGGCCACCTGGATGGCTCAGTCAGTTAAACGTCTGTTTTCAGCTCAGGTCATGATCTCACGGTTTGTGAGTTTAAGGCCCACTTCAGGCTCTTTGCTGACAGCTCAGAGCCTGAAGCCTTCTTCAGATTCTGTGTCTCCCTCTCTGCTCCTCCCCTGCTCATTTTATGTCTCTGTCTCTCAAAAATAAATAAACACCAAAAAAATATATTTTTTAGTTTGTTAAAGGTGTATTAAAGTATGGCCAAGAATGTGACCTATGTTGGTTGAATGTTCCATGAAAGTTTGAAACAAATTTATGTTCTGCTCTTGTTGAATGGAGTATTTTATAAATGTCAGTTAAATCAAGTTGATAATGGTAGTTCTGTTCATGTCATTTACATCTTTATTGATTTTCTGCCTGCTTAATTCATCAGTTACTGAAAGAGGGATGTGTATTAAAGTCTCCAACTCTAATACTAGATTTCTCTGTTTCTCATTTTAGTTCAATCTGTTTTTGCCTCATATATTTTTATGCTCTGCTGTCAGTGGATGCATGTTTGAGATTATATCTTCTTAGAGAATGAGCTCTTTATCTGTGAGAGTGGTCCTTGTTCTGAATTCTTTTTTAACTGAAATTAATATAGCTACTCTAGCTTTGTTTTGGTTAGTGTTAGCATGGTATATCTTTTTCCATCTTTTTACTTTTAACCTGAGTCTTTACATTTAAAATGGGTTTCTTGTAGATAAAATTCAGTGAGTCTTATTTATTCCATTCTAATAGTCTTTGCCTTGTAGTTAATTTATTTCAGCCATTAACATATGAAGTGATTATTTATGTAATAATCCTCCCCTTTTCCTATTTTTTTTGGTGTTTTTATTTCTTTCAAATTTTTATTTAAATACCAGTAAGTGAACATACAATGTAATATGAGATTCAGACGTAGGATTTAGTGAGTCTTCACTTACATACAACACCCAATGCTCATCACAAGTATCCTCCTTAATATCCATCACCTGTTTAGCCCATCCCCACCCACATCCCTCCATCAATTCTCAGTTTGTTTCTTTAGTGAATAATCTGTTTGGTTTGCCTCTCTCTTTCCCCCCCATGTATATCCATTTTGTTTCATAAATTCCACATATGAGTGAAATCATATGATATTTGTCTTTCTCTGACTGACTTGTTTTGCCTTGGATAATATGCTCTAGTTCCATCCACATCATTGCAAATGGCAAGAGTTCATTCTTTTTATGGCTGAGTAATATTCCTGTGTGTGTGTATGTATATGTATGTATGTATATGTATGTGTGTATATACATGTATGTATGTATATGTATGTGTATATATATGTATATATACACATACATATACATACATCTTTTTTATCCATTAATCAGTCAATGGACATTTGGGCTCTTTCCATAATTTGTCTATTGTTGATAATGCTGCTATAAACATTGGGATGCATGTGTCCCTTTGAATCAGTATTTTTGTATCCTTGGGCAAATACCTAGTAGTACAATTGCTGGGTCATAGGAGAGTTCTATGTTTAACTTTTTGAGGATGTTCCACACTGTTTTCCAGAGTGGTTGCATTCTCACCAACAGTGTAAGAGGGTTCCTCTTTTTCCACATCCTTGCCGCCATCTGTTGTTTCCTGAGTTGTTAATTTTAGCCATTCTGACAGGTGTGAGGTAATATCTCCTCATAGTTTTGATTTGTATTTCCCTGATGATGAGTCATGTTGAACATCTTTTCATGTGTCTGTTAGCCAGCTGTATGTCTGTTCATATCTTCTGTCCATTTCTTCACAGGATTGTTTTTTGGGTGTTGAGTTTGATAAGTTCTTTGTAGATTTTGGATACTAACTCTTTATTAGATATCATTTGCAAATATCTTCTCTTATTCCATTGGTTGTCTTTTAGTTTTATTGATTATTTCCTTTGCTGTGCAGAAGCTTGTTATTTTGATGAGGTCCCAATAGTTCATTTTTGCTTTTCTTTCTCTTGCCTCAAGAGACGTATCTAGTAAGAAGTTGCTACAGCTGATGTGAAAGAGATTACTGCCTGTGTTCTCCTCTAGATTTTAATGGTTTCCTGTTTCACATTTAGGCTTCCATCCATTTTGAATTTATTTTTGTGTATGGTGTTAAGAAAGTGATTCAGTTTCATTCTTTTGCATGTTGCTGTCCAGCTTTTCCAACACCACTTGTTAAAGAGACTGTCTTATTTCCATTGGATATTCCTTCCTGTTTCATCAAATATCAGTTGACCATATAGTTGTGGGTCTATTTTTGGGTTTTCTACTCTGCTCCACTGATCTATGTGTTTTTGTGCCAGTACCATACCGTATTGATCTCTACAGCTTTTTAATAACTTGAAGTCCAGAATTGGGATGCCTCCAGCCCTGCTTTTCTTTTTCAAGATTGCTTTGGTTTTTTGGGGGGTATTATGTGGTTCCATGCAAATTTTAGGATTGTTTGTTCTAGCTCTGTGAAAAATGCTGGTAGTATTTTCACAGAGATTGCATTGAATGTGTAGATTGCTTTAGGTAGTATAAACGTTTTAATAATGTGTTCTTCCAATCCATGAGCATGGAATATTTTTCCATTTCTTTGTGTCCTCTTCAATTTTTTTCATAAGTGTTCTACATTTTTCAGAGTACAGATCTTTGCCTCTTTGGTTAGGTTTATTCCTAGGTATCTTATTGTTTTTGGTGCAATTATAAATGGATTTATTCCTTGATTTCTCTTTCTGCTCCTTCATTATTGATGTATATAATTGCATCAGATTTCTATATGTTAATTTTGTATCCTGCAACTTTTCTGAATTCATATATTAGTTCTAGCAAGTTTTTGGTGGAGTCTTTTGAGTTTCCTACACAGAGTATCATGTCTTCTGCAAATAGTCAAAGTATGAATTGTTCCTTGCCAATTTGGATGCATTTTATTTCTTTTTGTTGTCTGATTGCTGCAGCTAGAACTTCCAGAATATGTTAAGTAACAATAGTCAGAGTGGACATCACTGTCTTGTTCCTTACCATAGAGGAAATACTCTCAGTTCTTTCCCATTGAGGATGATATTAGCTGTAGGTTTTTCATATATGGCCTTTATGATGCTGAGGTATGTTTTCTTTGCCCCTACTTTGCTGATGGTTTTTATCAAGAATGGATGCTGTACTTTGTCAAATGCTTTTCTGCATCTATTGAGATGCATATGAGATCATATGGTTCTTTTCTTTTTTTACATTTTTAAAAATTTTTTTAGGGGCGCCTGGGTGGCGCAGTCGGTTAAGCGTCCGACTTCAGCCAGGTCACGATCTCGCGGTGCATGAGTTCGAGCCCCGCGTCAGGCTCTGGGCTGATGGCTCGGAGCCTGGAGCCTGTTTCCGATTCTGTGTCTCCCTCTCTTTCTGCCCTTCCCCCGTTCATGCTCTGTCTCTCTCTGTCCCAAAAATAAATAAACGTTGAAAAAAAAAATTTTTTTTTTTTTTAAATTTTAATGTTTATTTATTTTTGAAAGAGAAAGAGAGAGTGGAGACGGGGCAGTGAGAGAAGGGAGACACAGAATCGGAAGCAGGTTCCAGACTCTGAGCTGTCAGCACAGAGTCCAACACGGGGCTCAAACTCACGAACCGCGAGGTCATGACCTGAGCCGAAGTTGGACACTCAACCGACTAAGCCACCCAGGCGCCCCTATCTTTTCTTTTATTAATATGGTGTATCACATTGATTGGTGAGTACGGTAAAACCTTGGATTGTGAGTAACTTGTTCTTCAAGATGAGCAAACATTTCTAATAAATTTTAACTTGATAAACGAATGTCTTGCAATATGAGTAGTATGTGATGCCAAACATTACATGATCACAACTGAGCCAATGGTTCTTCTCTCTCTCTTTCTCTCTCACTGTGGGATTGTGGGTGATCATCTCCCATACTCAGATGCTCGGTCTCAGACCATGGTGTTTGGAAGAAATCAGTTATTTTTCAGAACATTGGAAGGTGCCTGCAACTGGCAGTGTATTTTTAGTCACTTCAAAGCACCTGTGGACAGTCCTTTGCTTTTCCAAAGCTTAGGAATGCTTTTCTTTATTCCAAGTCAGACTGTCTGCAGATATAGACACCATCCTCTGCTGCCTTATTGCCAGTTACATTAAATACAGTATATGACAAGAGTTTATTAATACTGTGCTGTAGTCAACATCTGTGTGAGTGTATTCAATGGCCCCAATGCAGAAAAACATTGAAAAGAAAGGTAGTAAGAAGAAGAAGATTATTGTGGTGGAAATTAAGAAGGAAATCATCGAGAAGTATTAATGAGGTATGAGAGTGGCCAAAAGTCCAAGATTTTACGAGAAGTCTACATTTGCATCTTGTTTGCAGAGGAGGGGGAGAAAAAGGCAGAGGAATCCTTCACTTCAAATGAAATTAGGAAGATGTGTAAAATGTGGGAAACAGTGTAAAATTTTGTAGAAAAACACCACCTGAATAAGGCTGTAGCAGTGCGAGTGATGAATCTGTTTAACAACAATGCAATGTCACATTTCTGAAATCTTCAAAAGAAGGCAAAAGTAAGTGTCATTGGATAAGTTCCTTGTTAAAGTTGCATGAAAAGGAAAAGATTCTATTGAGCCAGTATATAGCAGTGATTCTGTTAGTGATAGTGAAAGTTATCCTGTGCAATAACCCTCCTCTCTGTTGTCTCCCTCACACCAGCCACGAAGGTGTTCAAAGGTAAATGCAAGTTAATTTATTTTTCTTTATATTCTGTATTTTATTATTTTGTATTATATCACAGTATTGTAATCATTTTTCTTTATATTTTGTATTTTCTTTATCATTTTATATTATATTACAGTATTGTAATCATTTTATATGAATATTTTTGGGTTGTAGAATGAATCATCTGAGTTTCCATTAGTTCTTACGGGGAAATTCACTTTGATATACAAGTGCTTTGGATTACAAGCATGTTTCTGGAACAAATTATGCTCATGGACCAAGGTTTTACTGTGTTGAATCACCCTTGCAACCCAAGAATAAATCCCACTTGATCATGGTGAATGATTCTTTTAATGTACTGTTGGATTTGATTTGCTAGTATGTTGTTGAGAATTTTTACATCCATGTTCATCAGGGAGTCTTGGTCTGGTTCTCTCTGTTTTTAATTGAACATTTTATATAATTACATTTTTTACCTCCTTCCATAGCATATCATTTATCCTTTTAAAAAAATTTAGTGGTCATCTCAAAGTTTACAGTATACATTTTAAACTCACCTAATCCCTCTTTAAATAACATTATTTGGCTTTTCTGAATTGCAGGTAACTTAAAGTATTCCAAATTCCTCCCTCCCATGTTTGTGATATTGTTGTCATTCATTTCACTTACCTACCTGCTATAATCAGTCAATATAGTTTAACATCTGTTGCTTTAAATAGTTATCTTTTAGATCACTGACAAATAGGAAAAATAACACATTTATTTTATCTTAATTTATTCTTTCTCTGATGTTCCTCTCTTTTCAGTGTAAATGCAAGCTTCTGAGAGGATTTTCCTCAGACCTCACCCTGAGAACCTGGTAAGTTTCCTGAGAGAAGGCCTATGCAACTGTTATGAGCACCTTTAAGACTGAGGCCCCAGAAGTTAGCTTCTCGCTCTCAAGCTAGTCCACTCAGCCTCTGGCATTTAATCAAAACTGCCATTTAAAACTTTATCATTTAATGGCTCCAGCAACTTTTGTTCCAGATAAAGCAGGTCATGGTTGTATCCCTGCAGACGTGCCTGTCTCTTCAGATTCTGGAATGGCAATTTGCCCTAAAACCTCAGTTCTCTGATGAGTTCAAGAACAACCATTAACTATACATTTTGCTGTAATTGTAAATACTGAATTCTTGACTTCCTGGCTCTTTGTATATCAAAACTTTCACGGATATTTCAGAAAGTAAAAAATGCAAGTTCCAGTTAATTTTATATAAAACATTTATCTTAGAATAAAAAGGGCAACCATTTCAGAGAAACAAAACCTCTCTGTGTTTGTATATGTGCTTATACATCTTTCTCTGAGGAAGATCAGTGTGATAGAATGCCCACAAAGTTATTAATGCTGCTCATTGCATGTGGTTGAGACATTTTCATATTGTGTTTGTTAGTTTTCTTATTACAAAAAGCATATATCCCTTCTTTAGATTATTATTTTTAAAAAGTTGTACACTTTGCCAGAAGCATTTACCATTTGTATTCATGAATAATGATGATAAACCTTTATAAAGAGGAGGGTTCTAAATGCCAGGTAGGAAGTATGACCTTTATTTGAGAGGCAAAGGGGTGCTCCTGATGAATTTTGAGCAGAGAAATGATATAATTTGAGTTCTGCTTTTAGAAAACTTATTTAGCTCCTATGTGTTGAACAGGCTAGGATATTGAGGAACTCATTTAGGGGGCTATCCAAATTATGTTAACAATGATGTTTTCTATTTGTACACTGCTTTAGAAATTATTGAGCACTATAATTTATATTAACTTACTTATTTCTCAAACTTCACTGTAAGTGAGGCAGATTAGAGAGTTTTACCTTACATTTGGAAATATGGACAATTGTTCTAAGTAAATTAGACAACATGCCTTGACCTCTGAGTTAGTATGTTTGACAACTGGGGTGTAAAGCCAGAAATTTTGTGCTCTATTTTGTCATGTATCTTCTGGACAAAACTAAACAAAAATAACCCTGTATTTTTATAAAGCTTAGAGTTTATAAAGTGTTTTCATGGAATAATCTTAATGAAGTGGCATTAATATAACTGAAAACAAACAATCCATACCCCAAACAAGCACACAAACAAAAAGGATGCTTGAGAATATGCCTGATAATGAGTTTAAAGCAATGATCATAAAGATCCTCACTGGGCTGGAGAGAATAGATGAACTCAGTGAGTATTTCAATAAATAGATAGAAAATGTAAAAATGAACCAACCAGGGTTGAAGGAAACAATAACAGAAATGCAAAATACACCAGAGGGAATCAATAGTACATTTGTGGATGTAGAAGAATGGATCAGTGGCCTGGAAGACAAGTTAGTGGAAAGCACCCAAGCTGAACTGTGAAAAGAAAAAAGAAAATATAATTAAAAAAAAATTAGGCTAGTTCAAAGGACCTCTTGGATAACACAAAGAAAAAAAGTCCACATTATACGGATCCCAGAAGGCGAGGAGAGGAGAGGAGAGGAGAGGAGAGGAGAGGAGAGGAGAGAGAGAGAAGCAGAAAACTCATCTGAAGAAATAATAGAAAAAAGAATGCTTGAGAAGAGTGAATAAATGAAGGAAAGTAGGAAAACAAACATTGTGCTGCATGAACTTTTATTACACCATTACTTTTTTTGTGGTGGCTAGTAAATCTGTATTTTGCAGATGAGGAAATGGAATCATAAGGTGTTGAATGACTTGCTCAAAGTCACATAGCTTTTCAAAAGTCACTTCTAAGATATAAACCCAGACTTGTCTGATTCCTAAGGTAGAGGAAATCATAGCTATAAGGATAATGGTATTGATGGCTATTGTGTTGTTGTGATACAAAACGATAATAAAAGCCAAGCTTACTACAGCTATTGACAACCAAAAGGTCCCTTTGGTTATATACAGTGAAGTTTTCATATTCTTTAGCAATGGAGTGGAGAAAGCCAAGAATCAAGCCTAGGACTTAAAAAAAAAAAAAGGATGGAACTAAAAGTCAGTTAACTGTCTAACAAAGGCAGGTTTCTTATACTGAGATGAGGGACATGGTTCGGAAAATCCAGGACCCTGATACATGGTATGGAATTTTTATGAGGATGCTTTCAAATGTTTTTATATTCTGAATCCTCTGAACCTGTAGACAAAGTCCACCTTCCTGATTAAGAGCCAACATACCCTGAAGAGTCCAGTTCTAGCACCTAGAAAGAGAATAGACATCTTGCTTTACCTTTAACTTTTATTACATCATTACTACCCCATATAGTAAATATTAAATATGCATTTTGTAGATGAGAAAATCCTATATGTGATTTTTTTTAGGCCTGATTCAAGGCAATTATAAAGCTTTAAGCTTGCCTGGCAGGGCTTATGGGGGAAAGCTGCCCACCCCATTTCCGACTTGGTACACAGCCAGTACATTGCAGTTTTCTGGAAGTCATTGTAGTCAAGGACTCAAGCACTCTGGTCCAGCCATGTTCATATGTATATCTATATTTGAGCCAAAGAGCCTCCACCAAGACCTATTTATTAGGGGGCTTTGGCTGAGGCACTTTTTTCCAATTTGACTGAGTACCTCTTTACTGCTAATCCTTCCTCCTCTGCCTACCACTTGTCTATAGATCCATAAAGAGGTAGTAGTCTTCTGTTAGTAGTCCCTGGACAGTAAGACAATTCCCCCTGTCTGCACTGCATTCACCTAACACCATCCCAATGCCATTTTGTGGGGAAAAAATTCATCACTGGGGAGCTAACACCTCCTTTTTGCCTCTTGTGTTTACTGTTGCAGTAAGTAAATAAAGTCTTAATTTTTACTTTCAGTTTCTCTCAGTGTCCTAACTGACCACCACTAAACCTGATTGCATGACAAAATTGGCACAGACAATTGCACGAAATGTCATTCTGGAATAGCAAGAGTAAAAAGCCTGAGGGTTCACTGGACACCATTGGCCATGCTAATGTACCTTTCTTGAGGAGTGCTAGAAGATTGTTTACAGAAATTTTTCACTTCTAAGGAAGATCACTCATCTTTCTCTTTAGCCCCTCACTCCCTAGCTGAACTTGCCCAGTGGCTCAAACTAGAAACCCAACCAAGGGTCTCAAAGAAAATTATGGAGGCATTTCCCTAGCCATTGCTTATGGTCTTCCTACAATGGGACCAAAAAGTGTCAGATAACTCTCTTGCTGAGTTATGTCTAATGACTATTGCTATCTTTGCGCAGATCCCTGGTGTTAATGGATGCTCTGTGACACAGCAGGTTACTGATAAATGTGTGTCCTGTGAAAACTCATGTAAAGCCCTTTGGAATTACTTTGCCTAGCAGCCCAAAGAAACCTTAGAGATGTGATTAGTTTGTCTCTTCATTGTCTCTACAATGAAGGGGGTCATTTGTTAAACTCAGTGAAGGATAGGGCACCTTCTAGGGTGTGTTACTATAGTCTCCCCTTCAGAGTGTCCCATCAGAGGCCACATTGCCTAAGGGGGAAGAGAGAGCAGGGAGAAAGGAAGAGTGAAATACCCAAGATCCTCTTTCCTCAGATGGTATTATTTTGAGATCAAAAAGTTTGGTTCACTGTGACAAGTTCCCTGCCACTGAAAAACATGTTTGGATTATCCTCACAGAGGCTATTATGGTTGATGGTTTCTTGGGTCTACAGTGAGTTATTGAAAACAACTCTGGTCTCTGATGAGACCATTTACCAGACTCAGATTGCTAGGTTTGTCCATGCTGCTCCTGCTAGTTAGCCAGCCTAGTTAAACATCCTCATGAGGTCAAGCCAATCAGTCCATGACACAATATGAGTCTTGACTGGCAAATTCCCCAGCATGGAAAAAGTGGTAATGCCAAAATAGCAAATCTTGGCCACCAGAAAGAGTAGCATAAGAGTAATAAACAGACATGGTTTACTAGATGATGCAGGCCAGGGTTTTCCCAAAAATATATTTGCATTCGGTTTCTTGAGAAAGGGGTCTTAAAGAAGGAGATTGATGGGCTCCCTATAAATAAATTTGCAGCTGGGTACCCAGCCACAGAGGTGACGAACAGGTGCCTTGCTCAGTTCTACATGGTAATGACCATGTGACTGATGCAGATGCTATCTTCTAATGATACCTCTTCTGGTGAATCTAGAGATGAATTGGAGAGCCCCATCAAGATTTACCTGAACTTCTCAGCTTTTAAAAATAAGACAAAGGGTTAGGTTAAGGTGTTCTGCCTCATGGGATGATTAGGGGTCCTATGTAAAAATTAGGGTTCTATGAGAAGGTGGGGGAGAATTGTACTTCTTGAGCCTTTGGATACAGTGCATAGGTGGCTATGGTCTCTGCAATCCTTGACACCAGGATAAGGAAAGAACATGTAATGAATTCTGGTTTTAGGCCTGAGACCACCATCACTGGAACCCTTGCCTAAGCCTGGCTAGGGATAAGTCCATTTGGGTCCCTACAAACCTCCATTGTTATGTATCCCACTACTGAATGGTATAGTTGTATTGTCTATGTGCATTATTGCTCATCTCAGCTCCCATACCTTGATGGAATTGGCTGCTAATAATCCTAATAGAATGATTGGGATCATTTTAGTTGGGTGTATGGAAAACTGTGACCCTGCCTGACTACTGTCCCTAGTGTTAGTCTTTCTCAAAAACAATTATCCGTTGCTTATGGGACAAAAACAAATAACTGTCCTCATTGCTGGGTTTAAGGAAATCAAAATCCTCTGTAAGACTATTTCTGCATTTGAGAGTTCCATATATCCTGTACATATGACCTCTAGTACCTGAAACTCATCTTTGAATATTGGTAACTAGTGCCATAGTGCCACACCTTTGGCACATGCAGTACCAGATAATGTGACTATTGCCCCAGCCAAGGGAATTTGATGTATGGCAACTGATAACCATAAATGCTTTTTTTCCCCCAACATATCCCTCTATCACAACCTTGGTCAATTTAACCTTATGGGAAATTAGTTGCAATACAACTTTAATGTCCTTTCACAAGTCTACATAACTTTTTTGGCTACCTGCCATCACTGGGTAGACTGTGATCTAGAAAAACGTTCCTTTTCCAGAGGGAGTACTAGACTTATTGATGACGTACTCCTGGTGGGCTCAGACAAAAGCACTGCCCAATAAGGACTGGAAGCCCTATTGATCCAAATGCAGCCAAACAGCTGGGGCATTAACACAGATGAGATACAAGGTCCTAGTACTCAAGTCAAGTTCCTGGATATTAGGGGCATGCTTTCCATTCCAGAGGAGAATACTGCTAGAGCATTAGTTATCTTTGCACTGACAGATAAAAAAGAGGCCCAGCAGTTAGTATGTCTATTTAGCTATTGGCACTCTCATAAACCCTGCATGTAGAACTTGATGACATCTATCTACCAGATTAGCAGAAAGACTGCTAACTTTGTGTGGACACCTGACCAACAGTATGCTCTGGAGGCCCTCCAATGGGCTACCTAGGCTGCCCTTTCTTTTATTCTCATTGATCCACATTTACCATTTGAGTTAATGGTCTTAGCAACCTCTCAGTTCACCAATTGGAGTTATAGCAGAGGGATATCACTATGGACCAGCAATGCTATTGGGATTTTGGACCCTTAAGCTCTTAAAATAAGCTAAAAGCTATACACCCCTTTTGAGAAGCAATCATTGGCTTCTTATTACACCTTGGTGGGTACTGAACACATGACCCATGGCCATGAAGTAGACTCACAATCAGAAATCCCAGTCATTCCATGGGTATGAGCAGGGGCCTCAAATTGTGAAATGGTGGCTTTGGGATTCTCAGAAAATGGTACACACAGGAGGGGGAAAAGCCTGGCCCACCTGGGCTCTTGCAACTATGAAAGACCTCAGACACCATGGAAAGGTCTCAGGAATGCTCCTCCACCCCATAGGAATATAGTTCAAGGAGCTCTGTGTCTAGTGGCTCAGTAGAGACCCAAATATAGAGACTTTCAGGACCATACATGGACTTGGTTCACTGATTGCTCTTCCTGATTAACTTTTACTAGGATTGAATGATATGCAGCTGCCATCCAACTTGACAGAGACCTGTCTCTTATGGAGCATGGTGAATGATGCTTAGGATAATTGGCAGCGCTAGGACACATGGGTGGCTCAGTTGGTTAAGTGTCCGACTTTAGGTCAGGTCATTATCTTATGGTTCATGGATTTGAGCCCTGCATAAGGCTCTATGCTGATAGCTCAGAGCTAGAACCTGCTTCAGATTCTGGGTCTCCCTTTCTCTCTGCCCCTCCCCAGCTGTGCTCTCTCTCTCTCTCTCTCAAAAATAAATACACATTTTTTTAAAAAAAGGATAATTGGCAGAGCTTCATGCAGTATGGATGGCTATCCAGACCACCTCCAAATGAGCCGTGCTATATTTTCATTAACTCATAGGCTGTGATTAATGTCCTGGCTGTTGGTTTAGGCCACTGGAAAGTCCTGGACTGGCATATAAAATAAGCTTCTTTTGGGAGATAAGACATTTGGATCAAAATGTGTTTTGTTCCGAATAAGCTTTTTTGTTATTCATGTCACTAAAAAGACCACTGTATTGATAAAGGGAAACATAATCAATGAGCAGACCCCTTTTGTGAACTAAATATGAAGAATGAATTGTTTTCTGCCCCAGAGCCAGCAGATGTGCAAGCAGTTGCTTCCCGAGTCCATGAGAAATGGAAAATGGAAATTCAGTCATCATCCTAGATAGGACCTAGGCGGATACGAACTACCACTATTAATCAGAAGATACTGAAATAGTGTGGAAAAGCTGGCCTGCCAGCTATATCCTAAGTAAGGCTAAAAATACTGCCCAAGGACCGTTCTCTTGAACCAGCAGGCCAGGGTCTTCTTTATAGATAGATCACTGTGGGCCTCTCATCCCATGCAGAAGGTTCTACTGAATCTTAATTTTGTTTACTTTTTCTCCGGGTTTGGCTTCACCATCTCTGTATTCTTCTGACTCAGGCCCATTATCTAGGCCCTAGAAAGCCATTTTTTTTTCTTGGTTTCCCTGGGCACATTGCCTCTGATAATGGACCTGATGATGATAATGGATTTCTAGCTCAAGGTGCAAACAATGGGCCCAATTATGGAGCGTAATGATGAACTCTCCCTGCTCCATAAAACTTCCAGGATCCAGGGATTGCTTAGCATTTAAATGGACAATTAAAGGACACACTTAAGAGGTACATAGGAGAGGATGGTGTAAGCCCAGCATAGACTACGTATTTCAGGTGAGTAGTCTGGACTCTCAATGCAACAATTCCTCAAAAGGGTACTTTTCGTATCCTTCTTTGACCAAGCTGCACAGCTATTCCTTCAATTGTATACTCTTCCTTCGGGATTATAGATACCTTGGACTCCATGGGGGACTTCCAGGCCACTGACCCTTTACTGAAAACCCAAATTGGTGGAAGATTAGGATGGCAATTAAACAGCAAGGGGTGGGAGACAGTTATCTCTTTCTCTATTTGCCCCCTGGAGACATAGCATGGGTTTTTGCCTATAAGGATCATGAAGATATTGACCATTAATTTAAGTTCTCTAGTTCAACATTTTCCTTAAGACAACCTTGCCACTTGGCCCTGAGTAGCTCTGCAGGATGGATATAAGTACAGTAAAACCTTGGATGACAAGTAATTTGTTCTGCGAGTGTTCTGCAAGACGAGCAAACATTTCTAATAAATTTTAACCTGATAAAAAAGTGATGTCTTACAATGAGTAGTATGTGATGCCAAATGTCACATGATCACAACTGAGCCAATGGTTCTTCTCTCTCTCTCTCACTACAGGACTGTGGGTGATCATCTCCTATGCTCAGATGCTTGGTCTTAGACCATGGTGTTTGGCAGAAATCAGTGATTTTTCAGAATGTTGGAAGGTGCCCACAACTGGAACTAGTGTATTTTTGGTCACTTCAAAGCACCTATGGATAGTCCTTTGATTTTTCCTATAAGAGTAAGCTTAGGAATGCTTTGCTTCATTCTAGGTCAGGCTGCCTGCAGATATAGCCTCTTGCCTCTGCTGCCTTATTGCCAGTTACATTAAATACAGTACATGACAAGAGTTTATTAATACTGTACTATACTCAACGTCCACGTGAGCGTATATAATAGCCCCAATGCAGAAATAGATTCAATTGAGCCAATAGATTGAAGTGATTCCATTAGTGATAGTGAAAGTTGTCCTACACAATAACCCTCCTCTCTCTTGTCTCCCTCACACCAGCCATGAAGGTTTTCAAAGGTAAGAGCAGGTTAATTTGTTTATTTTTCTTTATATTTTGTATTGTATTATTTTGTATTATATTACAGTATTATAATCACTTTTATGAATATTTTTGGGTTGTGGAATGAATCATCTGAATTTCCATTATTTCTTATGGGGAAATTCACTTTGATATATAAGTGCTTTGGATTACAAGCATGTTTCTGGAACATGGTTTTACTGTATATAAAATAAAAATTATACTAAACCACAAAAGGATCTAAGCCAGAAGGTTTACTGGAAGTTTTCCTTGCCCACAATAGGAAAAAACTGCCCAAGTTGCTGTTGATGGGGAACAATTCTCCCAATTGATAGCATATGAACATCTTCAATCTAGGAGCTCAGATATGGGGAAAGGAGAATTAGGTATTTAACTTCCACTCTTTTTGTTCCACAGAGTAGCATGTGTTGGCTCCTGCATCACCGAATTCATTGGTGTATCCATATAGGTAGCTGCCAACACCATGAATTTGATGAGCTATCAGATATGTCATCCCCTGCCTAATCCTACAGATAAAAACATCTGATTGCTGTACTCCTGAATATCACAAATGGGCATTTCTTTAATCATGTACCTTTCTGGTACCCTGGGTACAGCAACCTTATTATCTGGACTTGATGTATTGCTGCATTTGAACTCTGATACTGCAGAACAAAATGCTTGCCACTTCTGTCAACTCACTCCTGTCAAAGATTGTGGCAAATGAAACATCTGGAGGAGCGGGCATGGGATCCATTATTGGGGCCATTTTGTTTACAATGGTGCTCCTGCTATGCATAGATGTAGTTATTCTTTCGTTGTCTGGTCATCCAATTAGAAGAGTTATGTGAAGCCTGTCCATGACCGTGGCTGAGGTCATTAGTGATACCACCTCAGCTTTGGAGGAGCCTATGTGCGTTGGCCTTGGTAGTGCTGGACAATCGCACAAGCCTCTACCTCTTGTTGGCCAGCAAGGAAGGAGTGTGCCACTGCCAAAGTCTTGTGCTGCACCTGAATCGAGGAAACTGACAAAGTAGAACAGTACATTACGAGGCTTAGTGGGAGGCTTCCTGGATCTCTAGAGTAGACCCTAATGGGCTATAAGGCATCTTTCTCTGGTTTGGAAATGGTTGAGGCCCATGACTGTGTTCATTACTCCTGGTAGGCTTGATCATCCTGCTTGGGGTGATTTTGACTGTGGCTCTGGTCTGCTGTTGCCTCGGATAGATTAACCTGTTACGGTCATAGCCCCTCGGTGTTCAAATCATTTGAGTCCTTGTCAGGGTAGCCTATGCTACTCTCTCAAGTAGCATAAAGGATCAAGAGATAAAGTTGAGGAGTTCATCTCAAGGCCAAAATTCTAGGTAAGATTTTTTAGGCCTAACCCCAGGCAATTATAAGGCTTTTCTTGGCAGGTCTCGTGGGGAGAAGAGAAGCTGCTCTCCCCACGTCAGATCTGGTGCACAACTAGCACATTGCAATTTTCTGGAGGGAGCTGCAGCTGAGAATTCATGCACTTCTGGGGTAGCCACGTTCATATGCATATCTGTATTCCTAGTAGAGGTGCCCCTACTGAGACTTCCTTATTGGGGGTCTTGGCTGAAGTACTTTTCTCACTTTGATGAATAACTTTCCCTTTCTAGCCAGTCCATCGGTCCATAAAAAGACTGGAACCTTTCATTCAGGACTCCTTGGCAGTAAGATGATTACCCCAGGCTGCTTGTATCTATCTGACTTCATCTAGTACTGATTTATAGGGGGAAAAGAGAACACCGGAGAGCTGGCACTCCTTTTTGCCTCCTGTTTGCACTGTTGTGGTAAATGAATAATGGTTTGATTGACATTTTGTTTGGATAATTGTCCTAATTGAATACCTCAACAACTGATCACATAACTTCCTCTACCCTCCCTTTAGGAAGACAATGCTTCCTTCCCTCCCAAGGCAATATATGCTGTCTTCAAGATACACCCCATCTCCCCTCCTGACTATGTCCTACAGCTGGGGTTAAGTTGCAGCATCACCCAGCTGGGGAGGTGATGATCCTGATGAGGGGGCAGAGGGACTGTATATACCAGAGTATCTGTGAGAAATAGCCAGCATGTACCAGGAGGAGCTGGAAGAATACATGTGGGGCTGGATTTGAAGTTGCTAGATCAAAGTGGTTGAAAGATAAATTTGGATAGAAAATAGTTTATTGCCTTGAAAGCATTCTCCTGACATACATAATATAACACTCTGGCAAGAACCCAAGATCATGTACATTGCTACTAGCACAGTGGCTACAGCATGCAATAAGCAAATGCCAACACTTGGAAAGTTGCAATGTCATGGAGGAAAGTAGAGAAAGGGATTGGCATGGAGGAAAGTAGACGTAGGAATTAAAGGCCTTGGGGAAGTGAATGTGTTGGGAGAGACACACTGTGTGTGTCCATAAGAACTTCCAGATTATTATATTTCATGAGAAGACAAAGAGGACACAGAATTTACCAAGACTGTGTAAAAGAATTTGCTGATGCAACAGACACAAGCCTCACTACACTTGGGCAGTAGTGGCTCTCTTCTTTAGATGTGGGCTGGTGGCAGGACAGGCTCTGACCCGAACTTGGATCACTGAGAGAATGGAAAGGACAGGCCTCTGTAACAGTGGAAAACAAGAATTGGGACTTAATTGCCAAAAGCCAGGGGTCCATAGGAATTGTAATGAGCATTGGGGGTAAAGTGGCAGCTGAGGGGCTGATATTCAAAAAGTTCTGAAAATGGTTAACAGAATGTAGCTTCCCTACAACAGACTAGATGGGCAGCTGTAAGGGTCTTACTTAGCTTGTATTAGCAGAAGAAATCCAGGATAGATTGCTGGGAGGTTGAGGATTGTCTCCCAAAAAGAAGATCAAACTCCCTAGGCCAGTATCCAACCCTGGGTTAGCTCTCATTGACAAAGATGTCCTGTCCCTGGGGGAAAGGACTCTGCAATGCCATGGCAACCATACATAGTGATGTCTTTCCCAGTGTTCCTCAAAGGAACCTATGGCATTTTATCAGCTAATAGTTCTATGGGGGAAAGAGAATAGCTAAACATTTTAAGGATTGTAGTAAATAGAGTCTGCCTTAATATTTGATATTTGCAGAGCTGAAGCAACATCGTGACATTCCTGTTAAAGTGAGGGCATATAAGGTGCAGGTGATGAATGAACTTTAGAAAGTTCTGGCTTACAGTGGATCCAATAGGTCTATTCACACACCAGGTTATAACCTCTTCAGTCTCCAAGTGTATAATCTCCTATCTAATTGTCATCCCCTCTGTCCTCAAATGCACAATTAGGATACATACTTTGCAGTGGATAGCACACCCCCTCTATTGGTTCCTAAGACTCTAAGGTAATAATTATTATAATGAGGGAGCCTAAGTGGAAGCCTCCAAAATTCACACAAACACAGATAACAAATAAAAAATAATACTGCACCCAGGGGTGGGAAGTATAGGGAGTGGGAGTAGTAGGTGGGATTAGCCCCTGGCGGGGGGGCTACTTTTGAGGAGCTAAAGAATTTAATGATGATTGTCCCCATCATATCCATGTTTAATTCACCAGAATGTCCCCTGCAGAAACAGAATAGACCCTGGAAAGTAAGTGTAGACTACCACAAACTCAACTAAGTAATAGCCACATATTTCAGTGGCTGTGCCACATATGCAATCTTTGCTAGAGTGGACAAAGATGGCTTCAAACTCCACTTCGGCATCTGCTTGAAGGGAAGCCAAAGTGCAACAGGGAGGGATTGCAGAATATGGTGATTTCTATTCTCATTTCAAAGGGAAAATCAAGGCAGGTATAGTTTAGAATTAAAAAATAAAAGAAAAGAAAAAATAAAAGTAAGTATGTCTCTCAATCTTTCTCCTGGCCATCATTTCATTTTGCTGTTAATTTTAGAAACAATTCACTCTCAAACACATACACAGACAGACAGACAGGCAGACGATAGGCAAACCAACAGACTTTCTATTACAAGCTAAGTATTCATGACGATCCCTAGCTTCTGGGCATCATTATTTATGAAATGCGGCATGCATGATGTATCAATACTAACCTGTGAGAAAAACATGAATCCTAAACAATTTCTAGAATACTGAGTGCATCCTACTTTCTTTCAACATTTTTTCTTAGACTTACCTGCGTGTATATCACATTATCATCTGAATATATTTTCTTTATAATGTTAAGAAAAAAAGATATGCTAACAGAAGGTGCTCTCTGTGGTCAAGGTGCCAAAGAAAAACTAAACATCTAGAGGCTTTTGGTGGGGACCAAAAGGGCATATATGTGTTAATCATAAAGGATTCTGACATCTGTCACTTATTCTATGAAAGAACATTTGGGCTGTAAGCATAGTGGACCTCTTGTATTTCTTCATCCAGAAGCACCCTGCCACCACATTCTTTATCTAAAAAACTATGAAATTATTTCATCTTTGTAGAATGATTAGATTTTTACAACTACATGTCTGTTTCACTATGGATAACTTTAATTTGGTGTGTTTCAGATGATGCTTTATTGAACTCTTTGTTTTCTTCTCTGGCAGTGACAGTAATCAGGGCTGTGGCACAGGTTTTTGTCAGGTGGTTCCTTGAACAAAGGTCCCTGAAGCAAGAGCACATGGGGGTTGAATTCTCTCCATGAATCCTGACTTGATATTGGATCAATATGAGAAAGGGATATTCTTTGGTAATTTATCTACCCAGAGATGGCAACTTTTCCTAATTCATACAAAAGCATTTTATATACTATTGGTACTTTGCCCAATTGGTTCAGGTAGTCAAATTGTTAATTGATATTTCTCTGTTTAACAATAAAATATATGTTAGGGTTTGATGGTCTTTACTGTACAACTTGAATACTTTTATATCAATGGGTGAACGCTTATCAATTTGAAAAGGCATGTTTCCTTAATCTTGTCCTCTTTGAAATAAACTTACTTTCAAATGAAGTATTAGCTCTTAATTTCATAATTTCTTCCTTGGGAAATTTCCAGACTATTCTAGCTTTAGTCATTGGTAATAACTTAAAATTTTACAAGCAATTTGCTCTTTTTTCTTGTGAGTTAAGGTAAATACACACCCATTTTTAAAAGCTTACATGTTCTAAGCTTGAGGGAAGATAGTATCCACTTCCTTTTGACAAAAGGAAGAAGAAATACTTGTGTATTAATAATAAAGGAACCTGACATTTGTTACTTTTTTACATCCCAAAGCCCTTAAACACCAAACCCACTACATAACTAGAATGTAAAGCTGCTTGAATGCAGATTTTTACGTGTTGGTCCATAAAAGAGGGCTAGTACATAGTAGGTACTCAATAAATACTCGTCATACAAATGAATGACATCATGCCTCAAACCTGAAAAAAAATTCTAACCTTTAGAAATCATATTTTCATTACCATTTCTGATTTCTCATATAAAGACAGACTCAAGGGGCACCTGGGTGGCTCAGTTGGTTAAGTAGCCAACTTTGGCTCAGGTCATGATCTTGTGGTCTGTGGGTTCAAGCACCGTGTTGGGCTCTATACTGACAGCTCAGAGCCTGGAGCCTGCTTCAGATTCTGTGTCTCCCTCTCTCTCTGACTCTGCCCCCACTCACACTCAGTCTCTCTCTCTCTCTCTCTCAAAATAATAAATAAACATTAAAAAAATACAGACTCAATGAAGCAAACTTTCCACACTATATATCAAGAGATCCAGGCAATGCACCATGGCATCCATTGCACAGAATGCTATGAAGAGAAAATGCAATTATATGTAATAATAATGTATGTTCCAGGTACTATATAAAATAGTATCTATAATAATGTACGGGACATTATAAGTTTTTAATATATGTTAAAATATATACAGTAAAGTAATGATTTATATTTCATGTATAATCATGTATAATTAAACTTATACCTCATTTCCTCTTCCCTAATTTTTTATTGTAGTAATAGTTCATATCCATTTGAGTACCATTAAACAAAATGAGCAAATTTTTTTTTCTATATCTTATATCATACTTTTTCTGCAGCACCCAATGTTTTGGATGCTTTCCAGTATTTATTCATTAAACAAGTCAGAAGAGTAGAATGAGTTACAGATAGTCTTTGACTTATGATGGTTCAATTTACACTTTTTTTGACTTTCCATGGTGTGAAAGTGATACACATTGGGTAGAAATTGTACATGGATTTTTGATATTTTCCTGAACTAGCGATATATGGTCTAATACTCTTTCCTGATGCTGGGCAGTGGCAGTGAGCTACAGCCCCCAGTCAGTCAGGCCATCATGAAGGTAAACAATCTATATAGTTAAAACCATTTTGTTCTTCACTTTCCGTAAGTATTCAATAAATTACATGAGAAATTCAATGCTTCATTGTAAAATAGGCTTTGATGGTTGTGCCCAACTGTAGGCTAATGTAAGAGTTTTGAACACATTTAAGATAGGTTAGGCTAAGCTACAATGTTCAATAGGTTAAGTGTCTTAAATGCATTTTGCACCTACAATATTTTCAACAGGTGATGGGTTTATTGGAGTGTAGGTCCATCATAAGTTGAGGAAGATTTATACTTTTTAAAATTTATTTAAGAGAGAGAGAGAGAGAGAGGAAGGGAGAGAGAGAGAGAGAGAGAGGAGAGAGAGAGAGAGAGAGAGAGAGAGAGAATATGATCTAGGGAGGGACAGAGATAGAGGGAGAGACAGAATCCCAAGCAGGCTCCAAATCATCAGCACAGAGCCCAATGTGGGGCTCAAACTCATGAACCATGAGATCATGACCTGAGCCGAGATCAAGAGTTGAACGCTTAACCCACTGAGCCACCGGGTGCCCCAAGATCTATACTTTTAATCATACTTTAATGGAAGCAGAATAATAAATCGGTACATTTGAAACAAATTCTTTTGCTATTTTTTTCTTAGAAAATTATATACTATGGTTCCTTCACATTATCTCCAGTTAGCATTACTTAGATTCAAACTTCAACACTATAAACAAACAAACAAACAAATAAATACCTATATTAATGAGGAATAATTCAGTTAGATGACCTACATTCAGGAGTTCAAACTAGGGTTGAAATCATAAACATTATGTATAATCATGAAAATGTCCAGTTTTTACATGGGAGAAATATGGATGGTGTATTGGCTATATATTCTGGTTATTATCAGCACATATACAGATTTCTATAAATCGGTATGTCAATACTATGCTAAATATTAAAAATATATTGAATTAATTTTAGTAATTTCTGTCACGTTAATATTAATAATGGATCACATTTAAATCTTGACAGTAAAGGATTAAGATAATGATACCCAGAGGCTCCTGGGTGGTTCAGTTGGTTAAGTGTCTGACTTCAGCTCAGGTCATGATCTCACGGTTCATGGGTTTGAGCCCTGCATCGGGCTCTGTGCTGACAGCTCAGGGCCTAGAGCCTGCTTCTGATTCTGTGTCTTCCTCCCCTCAGCTCCTCCTCTCCTCACACTGTGTCTCTCTCTCAAAGATTTAAAAAAATTTTAAAAAATGATAATGATACCCAAATTAAACAGTGACTATTTTATCTTGCCCAGAAATAGAAAACTGATTTGAAAATGTATTGCAGGCTGAGCATTTCTTCCTCCTTGATCTGTTATAAAAAGGACATACTACAGCACCACAAATGTAAGCCCATTAAAAGAGGGAACAAGATTCAGTATCTCAAATGAGGTAACAACTAAACAGAGGCAAATTTGGATGTTTAAAAGAAAATGAATCTATACAAAGGTAAAATTATACCCTAACTCTAGAAGACTTTATTTTCCAAACCAATCCTATCTTCTGCTATGACCCAATATGAAAAAAGTCATTACTAATGCATATATGTATTTCAATAAGCTGATTTGACTGTACATGTTGCTTTCAATGAAATCCTAATTTTAATCTGAGGACACTATTGTGTTTTTAAGGTTGAGATCTATAATAACATTTATATTTTTGTTTCTTATGAAAAGTATTTCAATGGTTTAATCTACAGGAATATTCTTTTCCCAAAACTTAATGAAAACTCTCATTCAGTGCTGTTGGTAATATAAACCAGTACAGCTACTTTGGAAAACAGTTTGACAGTTTCTTAAAAAGCTAAACATAATCTTACCATACAATGCAATAGTCATGCTGGTATCTATTTAGTCAACTGACTTGAAAACTTATTTCTACACAAACAACTTGCACAAAAAGGTTTATAAAACCTATATTCATAATCACCAAAACATGAATGCAACCAAGAAGTCTTCGATAACTGAGTGGATAAATAAATGTGATAAAGCCAAACAATGTGGTTCTATTCAGCAATATAAAGAAATTAGCTATCAAGCTGTGCAAAAACATGGATGAATCTTCAAGGTATATTTCTAAATGAAAGAAGTCAATCAACAAAAGTTACATACCGGTATGCCATTTGGGAAGTGGCAAAACTATAGAGGTGATATACAGATCAGTAGTTGCCAGCAGTTTGGGAGGAAAGAAGGTTGAATAGGTAAAGCACAGGGAACATTTTTAAAAGAATTCTTTAAATAGCCTGTATGATTCCGTAATTGTGAATACATGACTTACATGACACTACACATTTCTCAAAGCCCATAGACTTTTATAGAACAAAGAGTAAATCCTAATGTAAGCAAGTAATCATATAGTGATATATCTATATAATATAAAGAGACTTATTATAAGGGATTGGCTCACGTGATTATAGAGGCTGAGAAGTTTCAAGATAAGCTGGAGACTTGGAGACCCAAGAGAGCTGAATTGTAGTTCCGGTAGGCTTGCAATCCAAGAAGAGCCATGTTTTGGTCTGAGTCCACAAGGCTGGAAAATACCAATATTTCAGCTCAGGCATGGAGGCAGGAGGAATTATATTTTAGTCTTTTTGTTCTATTCATGTCTTCAGTTGATTGGATGAGGATCACCCGCATTAGGAAGGGCAATCTGCTTTACTCAGTAATCAATTCAAATGTTAATCTCATACAGAAAGATTTTCACAGACACATTCAGAGTAATAGCTGGCTAACTGTCTGGGCATTCTGTGGTCCAGACAAGTTGATACATAAAAATAACCATCACATAGGCTGTAACAAAGGAATCTAATTACATTACAAATGCATGAAATAACCTCGTTGAGCAGGTAGAGGCAAAACGTGCTGATCTAAGTAGCTTTGGAAATGAGTAGAGACTATAAAACTACAGGAAAAAGAGCTGAACATAAGCACCATGCCTTTGGTTCATAAGATTCTTTCCCATGGAGTTACAAGTTAATAATTCTGAAACTACTGACATGCCTACTGGACTTGAATACTTATGCGTTATAGATAGTGGATGGTGGGAGTGTATCTTGTGCTACCATTCAACTTATTACTGGCAGGTTCCAGAAATAGCCCCATTTTACAAAGAAAGGAAGTCAATTCATTTGAAAATTATAATAAGATTGCCAGGACCCAGGTTAAATAATTTGTAGTCACACTTTTCCTGGCTGAGTAGTATTTAGCTGTGCAGATGCATTCAGTGAGAAAACAGATGAATTCATTAAGATTTGGGTTTCTGCTAGATGAGTGGCACAGAAAGACAGATGAGGAAAAAAGGAAAATAATGAGCTACAAAATACTTTTTAAAATAGTTTTTATATTTTAGTTGAAAATCAATATATCTCCCTTCCGATTTATACATTCCTTTGGAATGCCCTTCCATTTCACATATTTTGATTGTAGGGAAATCATAGAGCAAAATGAAAATTTACTTTTTAAAAATTAGATTCCAATTGGCACTGTTTGATAATTGAGAGATCATTTTATAATTCTGGTTAATTTTTACTTTTTTAAAAAAATGAAAACTATATTTTAGCTGCACTTATTTGAAATAAAAATGAATATATTAAAGTATTGATCTGCCTGGCTAATAATAAACTTCAAGCCCTTGAATATCATTTGTAAGGTCTGTGATTGCAAAACTTTTTATATTTGGCTTGAATGTATTTTAGTTTTTTTAACTTAAAGATCCTACTTTGAACTGATTTGAATAAAACTGTATGGAATTACATATCATGGCATCAATTTACATTAAAATAAAGAATATTAGAATACTGTTAAAACAGAGGTAAAATATTCTGACCTATGTAGTAACTCAGGGAATACTTAATTCTGAATCACATATAATGTGTACATATATTGCTAGATATAACAAGAGTTGAAATTTTGCTTGTGTCAGTGAACCAGATGGCTGGTCATTTTTCTTTAGTTATGAGGCAAAGTTAAGAAACAAAGCTGGCACAAAGTGTTTCATCAGCCCATCAAACCACAGACTCAAAAGTGAAAATTTTCATTATGCATAATGCAAGACACCTAACCATTCTTATTTCACTGAATTTCAATAGATATCCAATTCAGAAAGAAATAATTCAGAATATTATGTGATTTTCCTTATGGCTCTAGAGGATGCCAATATCAATTCAAGGCAATAATCATATTATGAGTTGGTAATATATTGTGCATGTTTATATGAAAGATTTTCATTGCAGAATGCACCGATATAACGTAGGGTTTCAACAAATCTGTCTTTAAAAAAATCCTCTATGACTATTAAAATGAGATGTTCTTAAAAATTCTCCAGCTATCATGTATTAATACTTCGGACCCTTTTAAAGATCAAGCATATTGTCTAACTCCTTTAAAAACCAACCATACTGTCAACTATATTTGGTACATGCAACTATGTATTGATAGGTTATAGTTAATTGCTGAGCAAAAATGAGAGTTGTTTGTGGCCACTGTACATTTTAAGTAATAGGAATACAATGTTTTTTGTGATGAAAGAAAAATTAAAAAGGTAGGAAAATATTTATGAGATAAGCTGAAAAACCATCTTAAGTTATTGGTTGGAATTTAGGCCTAACGTGAATAGGAAACTTGGCTACCTTTCTCACCATTTGGCCCAAAGTTGGGCATATTCAATGGTCTTTAAAACACTTATGGATTAAAGATATAGCTGAGTTGAACATCAAAGAATTATTATAAAGATATTACTTACAAATTTGGAAAAATGAATATTAAAAGCATATATCTGAATATTCAGTAACCTAGACCCTAAGTTAACAAGTTGATTTATTGTTCTATCCAAGTTAAGTATGATCTAATTCCAGACTTTATTCCCTACATACATTACATACTCATTGCCTAATTTATCTAATTTTTTTCAATTATAGATGTTACTTGCTTTCAAGTCATTATTATTTTTTCCACTGAGCTTTTGTAAATTATCTTTAGAGGATTGTAAGGGTACACTGTAGACAGAAGAACATGGGCCAGTCTACATTTTTCAGCTGTTATAAAGGATTATTACCGAATCCCATTCACATTTAAACATTAGTGTGCCTTCATCACTGTGATTTACATTCTTCCATCTGCCACCTTAAGAACTTGTAGAATTACACCTTGTAATTCTAAAAAAGTATGTAATTTGAGAGGCTAGTTTGTGCCAGACATTGTCCTAGGCACTTTGAATACATTGTCTTTAATTCCTACAAATTAACTGTAATAATCCTTACAAATACAAAAATAATTATTGCTGCATATATGTTACTTTGCATATAAAGAAACTGAGGCTCATAAACAATAAGGATGTTCCCCAGACCCCCTAACAACTAAGTGATGGAACCAGAACCCGTGTTTGTTTGTTGCTTGAGTTGGGAGTCTCTTAACAACTACTGTGTTCCACTTTTGCTCCAGCTGGTGACTGTGCCTATTTCTTCTAAGCCTTACGTTGAATATCTCTGAAAGCTGGACCCATTTTAGGAGCATCTCTGAAGCAGAAGGAAGACTGGCTGGTCATCCTCCATCTGGGGTAGGTTTTCTTCTATAACAGGAACTGTTATTTCTTCAGGGGAATTACTCCTACTAGGGATTTGCTAATGATCATTTTGGCTTGCTTAGATTTCTAACATGCCCACTGCCTTTCTCCTTGTGCCAGGCCAGATCTGTGGGCCACAAGCAGCTCCATGATACTCCTTAATGTATAAATACTATAATTAGTTTGGGTTTTAATTATGTGGTGGCTAACACCAGAAATAGGAGGAAGGGAGAGAGGGAGAGACAGATTGATTGATACATATAATGAGGCAAGGCAGTTTAAATATGCAGAATATTGCATTTATCAAACCTTTTTTTTAAAGTTTATTCATTTTTGAGAGAGTGAGCGAGCATGTGTGAGTGGGGGAGGGGCAGAGAGCAAGGGAGAGGGAGAGTCCCAAGCAGGCTCCAAAGTCAGCTCAGAGCCCAATGTGGGACTCAAACTCACAAACAGTGAGATCATGACCTGAGTGGAAATCAGGCGTCAGACACTTAACCGACTGAGCCACCCAGGTGCCCCTCAAAACTTTTTATTCCCAAAGACGTTATAAGAAAGACAAAATTTTTTTGTGCATTTATTTTGGTTTTTGATAATCTGAAATATTACAAATACTTGTGGTAATCAATAAAAAATAGAACCACAGAGGTAACAGGAACATTTTAGTAGTAGCTTCCAAGTGGCCCCTAATGCCAAGTTAGATTTCAAAGTCTTCTCATGCCTCATGATTCTGGAAAGGCCCTCATCAGATGGAGAAAAGTGATTGGTAACAAATGGTTTGCAGAGTTGTAAGAAGCTCCTTGGAGACTCAAAAAGTATGTATGTGAGTACAATATATAATTCCACTGAAATTTCTCCAAACATTATACTAACTTTATATGTAATTACTCTCTACTCTTTGTTAAGGACACTTGCTTGCAGAGAGCTCCAAAGCAAATCTTGGGTAGTACCAAAAAGGTGTTCAGAAAAGTGATGATCAGTAATGACGGTTTTCTTGTTTTCTCACTTTTTATGTTCTCTGAAAGGTAAAATGTAGAAAGCAATTGTGTATTTGTCTTTTCTACTTACTGGTGGACTCTTTAATCCCACCAGACTGAAGCTGGAGTTAGAAGGAAAACCAAAGATTCTACTTACTCCCTGTGGGGCATTTCATCTTGCAAGGTACCAGTGTCCTCATGTGTAAAATGGGGACAGAAATATTAATGTTGCCCACACAGGTAGAGTTGGCAGCATAATATAGTGGTCAAGCATAGATTTTTTTCAGTTGAACAGATAAAAAAGTCATCATTCTTTCTAGATGTGTGAACTTAAAATTAATCCATTTGAGACTCAATTACCTTATCTAAGAAAATGCAGTTAATATAAACTGTTCCATATTATCATTGGGAAGATTAAATATGATGTTTGTAGGGTGCCTGGCCAACTGCCTCACTATAAAATATCAACTTAATAAGTGGTAGTTGTTACTACTCATGTTAATAATGTATACCTTTATGAAGAGTAACATTTTATACAAGTTTATAACATGTTAATCTTATTTTTTCATAATTAAGGATTACATAATTTATTAAAATGTTAAGTACTTCTAACTTGTATACAAAAAAGGAGCTATAAAATTGGTCAGATATTTTGGAATGATGGCCCACTATGTAATTGATACACTGGTATTTCTGGATGAAGAAAAACTTCCAGATTTGTAGCCAAAACAAGAAAAAGGTTTTTCCTGAAAATTTAGAAAAACACAAAGAGGGGTGCATAGGTAAAGACTGTCATACTACATTTTGATTTTAATAGTGTCTTCTCAGGATTAATAATGACTTCAAAAGTTGTTGTGCAGATTTAATGAGATAATATATGTAAATGTCCACCATTTTCTTGCCATGTAATAACTGCTCAATAGATGTATGGTGCTTTCCCCTACAGTGTAAATTGCTTGATGGAAAGTATTATGATTTTTTCTCTGCTTCTCAAAACTAGTGCCTATATAGAGTAGATGCTTAATAGGGGTTTCCCAAAAGTTACAGTTCATTCACTACTAAATGGATTAGAGTTAATTTTTAAAAATTTATTCAGTCACTAGTATCTACTGTGGGACAGGCACTATGCTAACTGCTGGAGACTCTAAAATGAGCACAACAAAAGAGTTCCCACCTTTAAAGAAAACAGAGCCTACTGGGTAAGCACATCTACACAAATAATTGTAATACATTTTAAGTAGTTAGGTATGGCTTTAACATAATAGCAATGTGGATACATAGAGTAATGTTAGGAACAGAAAAATAAAAATAACACTGTTTTCCAAACTATTAGATATTTTTAGGAAGTTTACTTATTCCAATTAACTTACACTTGGTTAATATCATAATATGAAATATTCAGATTACTTAAATATATTTTTGGGCAAAAATAACAGTACTCTTTTAGTTACTTCTAACTAAAATGTTGGCAGCATCAATAATGGTGAGTAAAAGAAATCCACAGAAATCTCTGTGTCTTAAACTGAACACTCCATGTTGTAGAGGACTATCATGGGGCTTAAATAATTTGTTCTATTGTTGTTTCTTTTCTGGAGCTCCAAGTCATTTGCTACTCTACATTGTATGGACTCCAACTTTTTGGCCCTTTGGCTTTAGCAGAATAGAAAATGCTAGTTGGTTTTATCTTTTTCAGACACAAATTCTATTTTTTTTCCAAAGACATTTTTCATAGACATTCTTTTTAAATAATTCAGATATATTGATTACACTCTTTAAGATGCTGCTTTTCTGACTTGTCTTGAAGACCATGCCATAGTCCTTTTTTTGAAATATTGTCTTGCTAGCTCTTTCGAGACAAATGAGTATTTTCTTAAAAGAGATAGCTTTTGTTATTCATAATTTCTAATCTTAAACATATATTATTTAGTCATAATATTAATATTTTAACTTAAGCAATTAATTCTTTAGAAGTTTTTTTTTAAAATCAAAGTTCTGAAAATCTAATAATGAAAAATTGTCACCTGCTCAAACTTCCTATTTCTCAAAACCTGTCTCTGAAGGAAATTCTATTAACTCTTTTATTGTGTTTTTCCAGCAACTTCCTTTTTATCTTTAAATAAAATGCTTATCTTGCTCTTTCCTGACTTATCAATTTTGATTATCTTCTGACTTCTACCTACAATTGCTGAAGATTAAGCTATTCTGCACCACTTGCACATTTTGTGGTAGATTTATTGTTTTGCTGGACCCAATTTTTACACCTTGCCCTGTTCCCACTCCTTGGAAGTTTCTTTTCATACCTACTGTGAGCTTGCTATACAAGCTTTTATGCGGGAATTTAACAACAGTGATACAAAGAGAGGCTTGAAAACACACTGGGACATGTGTACCTCCACTCTTGGATCCCTGACAATGCCATGAGATGAGCCCTGTTTTGTTTCAGGGCAAGAAACTTTGTACATCAAAATCAAGTGGTCCCACCTCCAACCATTCTTGGCCTTGCAGCCCTCAGCTGCCCAATGGCTGACTGAAGATATTAGAGCAAACTCAATTTATATCAGCAGAATCTTTCAAGCAACCTGTGGACTCATAAGATGTTTTTTTAACTATTAAGCTTTAAGATAAAATACATTCCTTCTTTTCACTTTCAGAATAAAATTTTAACAGATTAGTCTGTCTTCTTCCTTTCTCTCCGTCATTTGTTTGAGTCCTCTTGTCTCAGGCTTTAAGCTGAAATTGTTGTTTTCTAGATGTGATTCACCTCGGAGCTTCCAGTTGCCAGTCTTCTGGATTGGATATTCTTCCATTTTCTGCCTTTTATCGTTTTTGGTTAATTTCTGTGTTTTGGAGAGCATATTTTCCAATTCCACCCCAGAAAGTATGTATGTGATGTACATATTCGGAGTACTTATAAATCTGAAATTGTCTGTATTCTATATTCAACTCATTTGATATTTTGATTTTTTTCATGGTAAGTTATTTTTCTCCAAAGATTTGAGAGTATTTATCCTATGTCTTTTAGCATATATACTGCTATATAGGAGTACAAGTATTATTTTTAATCTCATTCCTTCGTATAAAATTTCTTCTCCAAGACTTTAGAAGCTCTTTAGTATCTCTTACTCTGGATTTCTTCATTACAGCATAACATAATAAAGTGAGCACCAAAATAATAAAGTGACTTTGTTTAGGATGATATTTAGAAAAGTAGATCTATCCATCAAGAAAAGTAGAACTGGATTGATATTAATAGATCAAGAAAGAATCTAATGGAAGATCTAAATGAGAAAGGTAAAAATATAAAATTAATAAATGAAAAAGGAGCATACTTTTGGGATCTATGAGTTGGGAGCAACCTGAAATTTCAACAGCATAAACTCTTAGATAAATACATTGAATTTGGTAACACAAAATAAGAGATTTTTATTCACTGAAAAAAAAAACACAGTTACGAGAGGATATATATGGATAAGAGATTTGCAATGTTTAAGATGAAATCAGAAAATCAGCTATCTAAGAAATCATGCACTTCACAACAAAAATCAGTAATCTCATTAGGAGAATGGGCAAATGATATGGAACAGATAATTTAATATGAACACTAAAGATCTAAGGAGTAGCTTAAAGAGATGTTCAAAATTATTAGTAATCAGGGAAACTAGATTTTTAAACTGCACTATGATATCACTTACAGCTATGATATTAGTCTAGTAAAATTAAAAAGCTGAATACTGCCAAATATTGCTAGGGTTGTGGGGATACAGAAACTGTTACACTGTGGTAGTGGTGGTTTAGACTGGTGTAGCCATTCCAGAAGCAGTCAAGATAAGCACACAATACTATTTGCTCCAAAAATGATAGTCCTTAATAGCAGCATCTAACATATTGGTAAAAGAGCACCAATAAGCATGCCTGTGGAAGGACAACTTGTATTGGTGGAGAAACAGAGGCAATGTGGACTCTCATAAGTGGGGTGGGTAGGTAAAATATGGTAACCGCAAAACATGGGCTATTATGCAGAAGTTAGGAGAAATAGATTCAATGTACACATTACTACTTAGAATTAAGTATGTAAAAAAACATTTTATCAATCTATCTAATCAATCATTCATCTATCAACATCTATTTCATCTTCATGCCTTTTGTATACAGCTCACACCTCAGCACTTGTCCAAGGAAATTGGTGCCTGGAGTTACCAAAACCCTTAGATATACTACATGGCAGAACATGCTTTGAATTGTTTCTCTTTTCTCATGTACTTTAGATGGATAGTTAGTGAATTTTTAAAAGACACACAAACAGAATTTTACTTTTTGCATGCTTCATAAAAATCCTATTTTTATTTGAGCTTATAATATACCATAACCCAAGACCACAATATTCCAAAAAATATTTAACGGGCATTTTCCATATACTAAGGACTGTGGAAAGCTCTGAGCATAAAACAATGAATAAGACACATTAACCTTGGCTTCCTGAAGGTTAAATAATAAATTAATGTGTGTGTGGGCTGGGGTACAGTATATGAGTACTTATTTATGCATAGCCTCATTCAACAAGCATATTTTTTTAGCTTTACTGAGGTATAACTGACAAATAAAATTATGAGATATTTAAAGAATACAAAGTGATGATTTAATGTAAGTATATATTGTGAAGGGATTCCTCCCATCTAGTTAATTAACACATCCATCACCTCATATATTTAATTTTATTTTTACTGGTGAGAAAATTTATGTTCTACCCTCTTAGCAGTTTTCAATTATACAGATTATACAGTAACATATTGTTAACCACAGTCACATTATATATTAGATATGATGGCAACCACGTTTTAAACCTATTTTTATGAATTCCACTCTTTTTTTTAAGAGTTCACATGTAAGTAAAACTGGTGTTTGCCTTTCTTTGGCTCGTTTCACTTAACATAATGCTCTCCAAGCTCTCCCATGTTGTTGTAAATGACAGTATTTTCTTTTTTAAGGACTAAATAATATTCCATCGAATCTACATACCACAGTTTCTAGATACATTCACTCATTGATGGGCACTTCGGCTGTTTTTGTAGCTTGGCTACTGTGAATAACTTTACAATGAACATGCCAGTGCAGATATCTCTTTGAGATAATAATTTCCCTTTTTTGGGGTGCCTGGGTGGCTCAGTCAGTTAAGCATCTGACTTCGGCTCAAGGCATGATCTCATAGTTTGTGGGTTTGTTGACATCTCAGAGCCCAGAGCCTGCTTCAGATTCTGTGTGTGTCTCTTTCTTCCCCTCTCCTGCTCACATTGTCTCTTTCTCTCAAAAAACAAGCATTAAAACAAGTTTTCACCCTTTTTTTGATATATACCAAGAAGTGAGATTTCTGGATTTAAGGTCATTCTATTTTTAATTTCTAGAGGAAACTCCATACTGTTTTCTATAGTGGCCACACCAGTTTACATTCCTTCTACTAGGTTACAAGAGTTTCCTTTTGTTCATATCCTCACCAACATTTGTTATCTTTTTTTTTTTTTTTTTTTTTGATAATAGACATTTTAACAGGTGTGAGGTGATATCTCTTTGTGGTTTTGATTAGCATTTCCCTGATGATTAGTGATGTTGAGCACCTTTTCATGTAACTGTGGGCATGTCTTTGGAAAAAAAGTCTATTTAGGTCCTTTGAGTGCTTTTTAATTATTTAATATTTTGCTATTGAGTTGTAGGAATGCCTTGTATAGTTTATAGATTAACCCCTAATTGGCTCTGTGACTTGCAAATGTGTTCTCCTATCCCATAGGTTGCCTTTTCATTTTGTTGATGGTTAACTTTGATGAGTGGAAGCTTTTTAGTTTGATGCGGTCCCACCTGTTTATTTTTACTTCTGTTACCTTTGCTTTTGGGGTCAAACCTCCAATTTTTTTTTTTTTTGTTTTGTTTTGTTTTGCTAAGACCAATGTCAAAGAGGTTACCACTTATGTTTTCCTCTAGGAGTTTTTTGGTTTTAGATTAAGTTCAAGTCTGTAATCCATTTTGAGTTGATTTGGGGGTATAATATAAGATAGGGGTCCATTTTCATTGTTTTTTAATTTTTTTCAACAGTTTCATTCTTTTGCATGTATCTGTCCAACTCGTGTAGGAGATGAAACTTGTCAATCAGCCTGACCTGAGCTCCTGGTTGTATCTCAAAGCTTTGTGATGGTCCAGGTCATCTTCTTTGTTCTTAGTGGCTCTCAGTGGTTGAGGGTGTGCCAAGACCAGACAGTATCCCAAGCGAGGATCCCATTCAGTGCCTGGATGAAGGCTGATCGGAAGCTGGATCCTCAGGCAGCAGCTGGGGACAAATGTGCTCACTCCTCTCCCAGTGAGAAACAAGGGAATAGGCACTTTTGCTTGCCTTTCTGCACTGGGCCCTGACCTGATGTATAGCCATGGCTGCTGCTGTGCCTGTTAAGAAATGCTTCTTTGATTGCTGTGGTCCTGTGGGACTTGTGAGCGAGAGTCAAGTGTTCCAGAGACCTAACTCTTAGGCAGCACCTGCAAAAACTAGGGCTCAGACGTGTGCACAAGCTCCTTCCAGGGAGATACTGGCAAGATTCAGCAGGCTGCAGGGAGACAGCATGGCAGGTGTATATGGTTTCATTGTCCCCAGGGAGTATCATGGCCTGATGCTAAGTATGTACTAATTTAGAAGCCTGACCCTTAGGTGGCAGTTTTCAAAGTATGCAGATGGACCTCTTTCAAGGAAAGACTGGGGAAATTGGGATTATGCCTGCCGTATCTGTACTGGGTCCTGGGGTATAGCCACCAGTGACTCTATGCCTGTTAACAACTGCTTCTTTGTTTGCTATAGACTTCTGCATCTCCAGGAAGCAACCCCCCCTGGCTTTTAAAGCCAGATGTTTTAGGGGCCCATTTCTCAGGTGGGGTCTTAAAAGTTGAAATAAATCCTTTATTTCCAAAGGGGAAGTTCGGAGTTGGGAGTTCCCTCCAGATTGTAGGTTGCTGTTCTGGGGGTGAGACTTATGGTGAGAGTGTTTCAGCCTTTCCTACCTGTTTTTATATGGGCATTTTCTTACTCACCCGAAATGTAGGAGTTGTTCAGCTGGTTTCTGGATCTCTTTCAGATGTAACTGCTCCATGGGTAGCTATCCATTGGGTGTGTCTGTGGGAGAAGTGGAATTCAGAAGCCTGATATGTCACCATCTTTGTCAACCTCTTGATGCTTTTATCCCTAGAATGAAAGAAAGCAAATCAGGAATACTAATAACTTTCATTATTTACTACACATACCAGTCAGTTTGACACTATTTCCATTGTACTTGAGTGCTGCATTTTATGAAGAACACAAAGAATGATAGTGTTGTGTCATAAAGCAAAACAGGAGAAAAGTGCAATTTTATCCTTCTTTTGTTAGGCAATTAGTATAATGTAGCTGGGATTAATTTGGGTACATTTATTCTTACACATACATGTACCTACAAACACAAGTTATAAGATCTCCTCAAAGAATAAAACTGCTACTTGGCTTCTTCAATAATAGTCTTACAATCAATTTAATTTCATTTAATGAAGTTGAAATTTTTATTTTTATGCTCTCAATGCTTATATTGTAAAATGAATCATTAGAAATAATCTCTAAGAAACAGGAAAATTAGAAAAAGAAGGGAAAACAGAATAGTCATTTTCCTTCCTCCCAGATACAAGCAGAGATAACATTTAGGTGTGTTTCCATCCAATATTTGTTTCAATTAGCACTGAAATAACTCCCTGGTAGCTTATTTCTATATTGTTCCCATAAGCATTTGAGCAAAACTGGTTTCCTTAGGGCTTCTTTAACCCCAAGGATGTCTCTATAGTATAAGAATAGAGAAAGTGACTTGGTGAGTCAGATTTATCTGATTATGATTTTGAAAAGAAATCTCGCTTCCATATAATATCTCATGTATTAGGAAGTTTAGAAAGTTTTTCCTAATACTCATGGTAGAAATTTTGATGGTTAGTCCTTATTCAGGCTCTTTTAGAAAATGATAATAAAGCAGGGTAATTTGCAGCAGTTAGGAATGTTAGGGAGCACAGCAGAGAATGAACTTAGGTCTTTAATTAAATGACTGGCAGTAAGTTCCATAAAATTTGATAAAATACTTGTTGAATGTTGGAAGAAAGAAAATTCTGCAATGAAGAAGACACCACCTATCAAGCCACTGTGCCTGATGATGGTGTTGTACTTCAATAACTAGGCAAAGTGGATTGGGTTCATCAGCTAATTCCCTTTAGTGCCAGAGAAGGGGACCTCATGGAATACATTTCTCCAGAGGGCTCTGCTCACAAATAGTGACAGGATTTTCATTATGTCCCTTGAAACACTGTGGCCTGGAATTTAACAGCTATCCTTATCACCTTCTAAAAATAACTTAGAAGAAGTTACCCTAAGATACACATAATGATTCAAACTCAGTTCATGGATGGCTGATCTCTAATGAGTCATACTCCTAAATTTATCATCAGGACTGGCTTCCTGGGGGCATGACCTGTGCAGTTGTACAGGGCCTACTGGTGAAGGGCTGCATGTTTGATTTAATGCTCAGCTATCTTCCATCCTGAAATTCTTAATAATTTTTAATAAGGGGTCCAGGATTTTTTATTTTTCACTGCCTCCTGCAAATTATGTAGCTTGTCCTGTACACCATTTAGTTTTACACAGTATCTTCCCAGATAGAAATAAATATGTGTACTTTCTTGAATTGCTGAGAATCATTAAAAAAAGATAAACATTGTGTAAGATTGGTAGCATATTGATGGTGATACTTCATTGCTTCTTTTCACTCTGGGTTAGTATCAAAGGAATGTAATGACATTATGATCTCATGTTCTTTTTTTTTTTTTTTTTTTTTTTAATTTTTTTTTTTCAACGTTTTTATTTATTTGTGGGACAGAGAGAGACAGAGCATGAACGGGGGAGGGGCAGAGAGAGAGGGAGACACAGAATCGGAAACAGGCTCCAGGCTCCGAGCCATCAGCCCAGAGCCTGACGCGGGGCTCGAACTCACAGACCGCGAGATCGTGACCTGGCTGAAGCCGGACGCTTAACCGACTGCGCCACCCAGGCGCCCCTCATGTTCTTTTAAAAAAAGGGTACTCTCCTTTTTCTCTCTTTTTTTCTCTCTGTCACCCCACCAATTCTCATCTTTATTTTTCTATTCCATCTGCTTTGCTTAAAGCACATAACATCCCATTTCATTGCATTGTGTAAAATGTTTATCATACTAAAGATATTATATTGTTATTGAATATTGGAAAATAAAAAAAGACCATTGTTGAGAATTAAATAGCCCAAATGTATTGCCCATTACTATCCTCTTATAACCTTTCTCATTTGCACTGCCTTTGTATATTCTAAAACAATGATATTAGGAAACAATTATAGCAACAGTAATTATACTTAATTTCTATTCTTGATTTGACTAGAACATAGAGATCATACACTCTCACTAAACAATTCTCACAGAGCACATATTTATACTGTATCATAAATTAACTTTACCAGGCCAGATAAAGCTCCAATTTCTGCCCTTACAAGTCACAACAATCATGCTCATGTGTTTACCGTTGAAGTTGAATGCAATACTATCTCCTCTCTTAGGGTAAGTCTAAAATATGTGGAAACAATTCTTCTCACTGGCACCTCTCCTCTAGCCCCATCCTGCTCTGCCTCACAAAATCACTAAACTTGACACTGACACTCAGAGTACAGCCAGTCTTACTAGTTAACCATTTCTGGTTCTACTTATTCTCCCTTTGTATTCTCCTTACTGACAATACTAGAATCTTCCTTTATCCAACTTAAACATTGGACTTCAAAATTTGTATTTTAGGGTAAGACAATTCAGCCCATAACAAAATGAAACCTCAGAAGATTAGTAGCTAAAGGTCTTCAATTCCACAAAAATGAAAGTTGGGCTAATTGATTTCTATTATTATCCAATAGTGAGAAATATATTAGTGCTGAAGCATAATAGTTGACCATGTTTTAAGTCTTTAGTCTTGAAATTGCCAAAAAATTTGGGGCCATCAAAATCGGTGGGTACTAGAAAATGACAAAATGAGGGACATGTTTGATCTTTGTGAATTTTCCTTAGTTAAGCCCTTACTAAATTACATCAACCAGTCCCAAAACCTGATATTCCTGATTGAGTCCATTTAATGAATGAAAACACTAGAGATGTGTTAAATTTTAAAGATACCATATGTCTATTCTCATTTACTTTGACAAGGTTAGATAGATATTTATTCTGTGACACTGGGTTGTTGGGTAGTTTATACGGCCTGATACTTTTCTAAACTTTTATCAACCAGAGAGTAGAACTCAGCCCCATTGACGTTACTCAGCTTCATCTTCCTCTTTGCCTGCCTTCTTGAGTAATTCCTCCCCCCCCCTCCAAATCTCCATGCAATAACAGCCTCCCTGATTCCTCCCTCTCCAAAAAGAGAAACATATGAGCAAAGGGCTGAAGTAGGCGATTTTACTTCATATCCACCTTTTTACGTCCTGTCTATCCTTTCAGTTTATACTTGTCTGACTTTTTACCTATGATAAAATGTAAAACTCCGTAGAAGTTTTATATTCCTTTTCAAGTCTCTAATTTTACTTTGTTCCTCCAAAATATCTTCGTATTAGTTTGGGTTCCCAACTGCAAGCAAAATTACCAATTCTGCTTCATATAAGAAGAAAATAAATTCATTAGTATGGCATTATGGAGATCACGCAAATTTAAGGAATAACCAAGAATTGCTGAATCGTGCTATGAGAGTGATTTACCTAGAACACAGTGACTGGCTCTGTTATCAGTGAACAGATACTGTCAAATTATATCTTACTCCATGCAATTGGACTCAACTTTACTGCAACTACTATAAGAAATTCTAATTGACTAAGATTTTGTGCCACTTCCCCAAGATTCAACTTCCTGGGTGGGAGCATCCACTTGGCTATGATTAGGTGACATACCCATTCTCTAAGCTGTGATGTCCAGCTGCTAAAGGTATGTGGCTATCAAGCACTTGAAATGTGATTAGTCTAAATTAAAATGGGCTATAACTGCAAAATACATATCAGATTTTGAAAACTTAACCCCTTCGCCCAAATCAAATATCTTATTAGTAATTTTTATGTGGATTGCATAATAAATATAAATATTATTATTAGAAAATCATTTTAAGATTACTTTTACCTTTCCCTTTTTAAAATGTGGCTTAGGGGCACCTGGGTGGCTCTGTTCATTGGGCATCCAACTTTAGCTTAGGTCATAACCTCACAGTCTGTGAGTTTGAGCCCCATATCCAGCTCTGTGCTGACAGCTGAGAGCCTGAAGCCTGCTTCAGATTCTGTGTCTCCCTCTATCTCTGCCCCTCCCCTGCTCATGGTTGGTTTTGCTCGCTCTCTCTCTCTCTCTCAAAAATAAACATTAAAAGTTAAAATAAAATAAAATGTAGCTTATGAAAAATTTAAAATTACATATGTGGCCCATGTTTGTGGCTGGACTTCTATTTCTAGCAGACAATCCTGCTTTGGAGTCTTCAGGTTTAGGGGAGATAATATCAACCCCCTTGGGGATTTTACCAAAAAGAAGGAGGATTCACATCCATCCAGAGTCACTTAAGCAAGGTTGTCTCATATTCTGGTTATTACTTTGTTTCTCCCTGGAACATGATGAAACTTCAGTACATAGATTTTCTCATTTATGTGAATTCTTTTGTATACATTCTTGCATGGGAACCTAATAAATTCTCATTGAATGTCTGCAGAATTTGGTAGCTGTACATCTGTGGTTTTACAGAGTTACTGAAATGTTTTTGGAATCCATAATTATGGTGAGGTTAATTTAAATACTACTTTAAAATAATCAGTTAGAAATTGAGAAGTAAAACTGTCCTCAGAACACCTAGGACCATTTGCTACCATTATTTCTATACTAGAAGGTTGAGGAAAGAGTGCTTGATTTGCACTAGGCAGTTTCAGTTATAATATCACGTATTATTCTTGACAGCCTTGTCATACCCATTTTACAAATCAGCTAATGAGATTAGAAGAAGTTTGCTAACTTCTTAAGATACCCAACCCCTCAATTGGTATGACTGAAATTTGAACCCAATTTTACCAGATGCCCCAGCTTAGTTTAGGCCTTTTCCACTAAACTATGTATCCATAAGAATGGAATTTAAATTTCTGTTGTTCAGTTTTTACATTTTTTAATGGTTAAAATAAGTTAATTTTGAAAAAATCCATCTCCTATCAAAAGCTACATGACTATCATGTAAAAAATTTGCTAAGCAACATTCTTCAGTAAATTAAATATACAGAGCCAGAAAATGCTATGTCTTCATTTCTCTTGTAAATAGGTTTTAAATTAGGCACAAAATGGGGCGCCTGGGTGGCGCAGTCGGTTGAGCGTCCGACTTCAGCCAGGTCACGATCTCACGGTCCGGGAGTTCGAGCCCCGCGTCAGGCTCTGGGCTGATGGCTCAGAGCCTGGAGCCTGTTTCCGATTCTGTGTCTCCCTCTCTCTCTGCCCCTCCCCCGTTCATGCTCTGTCTCTCTCTGTCCCAACAAATAAATAAACGTTGAAAAAAAAAATTTTAAATTAGGCACAAAAGACAGAGGAAAATATAATTTGAGTATTATTGAGCCCCCAATGCCTGAATATATCTTAAGATCCCTTGAAACTCTGAAACACAGCTGGGCAATGTATCTTGGCATAATTTATTTTTTTAAAGCCACTCACACCTGGTTGTATTTTCAACATATTGGGTTTTGTGAATTTACTCTTTTGCAAAAAGCACTTATGCCTAGTCAAAATTCATTCTACTCTAAATGAAGAAATCCCTAAGGTTCCCAAAGAATATGGCATCATAGCAATGGGTTGTGCTATGATTAAAGCAAATTATTTTTATATGACATCCATTTAAACAGTATAATATCCATTTCGTGTTCTGGAAGTAATTTTTAGTGAGTATTTTGCCATTTCCATTAATGATGAAGTAATGGAAGACACTGATGGAGGCTTAAAAATGTCTGGATTCAAATTTCTCATTAATAAAGCATTTTAAAGACAAATAGCACTATGCCTGTCTTCGGCAAGGGAGGATTTCTTACCTTGGATATGAGGTCACCTTTCTGTGCTTTACAGGTTTTTGGTCCTATAATAGAAATTGGAAAAAAAAATAGACATCACATGTTTAAAATCAGCATTTCCAAAAGTATATTCCTTGATTTGTTTATTTATTTATCCAAAAAAACCCCACAAAAAAACAAAACAAAAAACCCAAACCACAAAAACCTAAGTGGCTTATTTTTGGTTTGGAGTCTTTATTTGCAAGAGCAAAAACTCTAATTCAAAGTGTTGTAACCAGGAGGAGAAGAGACCAGCCAGGTTTAAAACCCTCGGTTCACTTGTTTTTTCTGACTCTCTGGTCTGCTTCTTTCTGTGACACGACTACAGAAAGCTCTAAATTGCTCTTCTTGGTGTTTGCAAATATAAAAGGCTGTTCCTCACCAGCTTGAGACAGAAGATGCCACTGAGGGATTTGAGTGACCCAGCTTGAGTTATAGACCCATTCCTAAACCGGTCCTTACGCCATAGAATATTTGGGGGGAGAGATCTGTTACCAGAAGTAAAGTCTGGGAAAATAGTGTTAGACAAAACTGTAACAGGAGTCAAAAACATCTAAACAGATTTCTGACCTGTAGGCTGTCTCAGAATCTTTAATATGCAATATGAATGATGAATCTGTGGACAAGGAAGGTATTTGACATAATGTTTTCTGAATATATGTGAATATGGAAGTTTCTTTTTAATAGGACATCATGTTAGATGAATGTGTTATACAGTTGGAGATTTAGTCACACAATAATTAGCTTCTTCAGTTTCTGTTATCAATCGAATGGTCTTCATGAGCTCTTACACTGCTGAATGGATGGTTTGTCATGCTATAGAGTGAGTATAGGAGTGTGGGTAACTTTAACTGCCAATCAAAAATATCTCAAGAGTTTTCAAGTTTAAACAGTCTCTTTGGTAAGTTTGTCTCTCTGGGTGAAAGGTTGAAGAAGTTGTATTATCTCCCTCATCTTCTCAAATTGGACAGTTGGCTATAAGGGTAAAAATGGGCTTGCTTATGTTACCTGTCGGCAACAGGGTCTGTGTTCTTTCCTCTGGACTCTTGCCAGCCTCTGCTATAGGATGACTGGTCTGACCCATTGGTTCCTTGCCCTGGGGTTTGCTAAAACATGGCTGGTTAGCTTAGAATTTATTATTTGGGCAAAGTTGGACTTTTGGGCCTTCATTTGTTACTTGACTCCACATAAGCTCTTGCTAGTGCTACATACTCGTTTTTATTGAAATGTTTTGTTTTCAGCTCCTGGCCACAGCTGTCTTTTCCATAATGGAGTATTCTCCTCGCTATGTCATTTTTGTCATGTCATTCTATGAAAGATCACTGGTTCTTTATGTAGCTACTTTCCCATATATCCCCTACCCTACCCACCTTGGGGCATATGGGAAATTCTGGAGCCTTTTCACACTAGCTCAGAGTTGAAGGTAGTTGAGGAGTATAAACTTAGGACTTGTTTGTGCCCAGCTACACTTATTGCTATTGTTTATCCTGAAGCTTTATCCTCATGTTGGCACATCAGGAAAGCTTTGGACTTTCCTTCAAGCTATCTAACAAAGCCTGAGATCTATCCCCACTCCCCAACTATGTGGATGCCTTGACATGCATCCCTTGTCTGCTTCCCCTATTTGAATCCCTCCCCCTTTGCTCCCTCTGCCAGCCGTAAGGGACTTTCTTATTGGTGTTTTTATATGTAAAATTAGCTCAGAATTTTAGGAATCCCTTTTCTCTTGTGACGAATCTTTATTCTCTACACTGTTGTCTAGAGAGATTTAGAAAAAATAGTGAAGTCAACCGTGATTTAAACCTAAAGAAGGACCACTTAGTTGTAGGTAGAGTAATTTCTCCCTGAGGGGACCAATGCCATTGACTCAGTGGGTTGGAGGGTACACAGTGAAGATTTATAGGTTATGAAAGCACATATGAAAATATTTCTAAAGAATATCATCATCAGTATAAATTTTTTGTAGTACAAGCTTTGGGGTATGCTGACCTAGTCCAAACTCTTAATTAACTAATGAGAAGAGACAGCCCAAGAGATTTTGCAATGTCAAACAAGTCTTTAGTGTCAGGGCTAAAACCCAAATCTCCTATTGCCAGATCATCTTGGCCTCCACTTAACCTTTTCAATTTATCTTTTGGATATAGTCATTCATGAAATTTTGAATTAGCAGCACCACACAGATATTACCATCCTCGACCTTTCCTAAGATTCCAACTGGAAAGAATTGGAGAGAACACAAAAGCTGAGAAGTCTTTTTCTCTAGGTAATAATAGCTAATGATTTTAAAGTACTTGTGTGCAGATCTACTTCATGCTCTACTTGTATTAATGCAACCATTTCTCACAACAGTCCAATAAAATAAGAATTATTGCCCCACTTTGTAGAGAAGGAAACTGAGTTACAGAGAAATTAAACAACTTACCTCTGTCACATAACAGGACACGACAAAGCTGAGAATTGAACATAGTCCTCCTCTGGATTCTGTGTTTTGTCCACTACATATATTGCCTCTCACAAACCTTTGGAGGAGCCATCTCAGACTTCCTCTGACTGTAATTTCCATTTTTCAAGGATCTTCTGGTCCAAGAGAAGGTGCAATAGAAAAATGGCTATAATTAATTCCTGTATTCAATCCTGGAAGTGTTTTCAACAACTCAGGTAGGGAAACAGAGTTCTAGGTTCAATATCATAGGGATTTCCTGTTATTCCACACCCCATGATTCAAACCAATCTGAATAAAACTGCATTTGGGAAGTTGGAGATAATATTAAAGGGGAAGCTTAAACATTTAACATAAATTCTCTCTCTTACTATTGGTTTGTGACATAGTCTTATAACATTCAATTATCATGGTTTGAGAAAACCTTTTCATTCCTCTTAGCCCCAGTCCCTGAGAGTTCTCAGTTCAGTATTTCTGCATGGGTAATATGCAATGCCATGCAGGGAATCAAGACAGCTGAGATTCTTCATGTGCATATTGTTAATAGCTTGTTAATTGCTCCTGACAACAATCTCCAAGAAAGCTCCTGTTTGCAAATTTTTCTGAATTATGAATTTCAATTGTGGTCAGGTGTGAAGATCTAAAATAGCAAGCCAGTTATGGGTACTTAACATTTGGGAGTAAGTATAATCAATCCCTTCCCAAGGCATGAGCTCATCACCTAGATGCTAAAAATACAGCTCAACTTTGTTCCAGCTGTCCAATCCTTTTATTTTTCACAACTGTCTATTTTGCAGGAGCCTTCCAACAATGGAGATAGATACCATTTGATAACAGATTATGAAATGGCTAAAGAGAAAATTTGTGTGGTAGTGTAAAGGGCTCTGACCTTGGATTTGGTCAGACCTGGCACAAATCCTAGTGCATCTTGTTATTTCCCTTGTGATGATGCTGTATCTCATGCTCATGACCTATACAATGGAAATAATATCTATTTCCCTAAGGTTTTCCTGAAAATTAAAGGCAATATTATTAGAAAAAATGTCTACTATACATTAATTTTATTTTTAATATAATATTTACCTTTATTTGGGTTTATAAGGGTTTTCTTTTGTTAAAGCTCTAGTTACTTTTCTCCCAGTTTTATTGAGATATAGCTGACATACAACATTGTATTAGTTTAGGGTGTACAATGTGATTTGATATATGTATATATTGCAGAATAATTCCCACAGTAAATGTAGTTAACATCCATCATCTCACAGTTATCATTTTTTCTTGTGATAAGAACCTTAAGATCTCCTATTAGTAGCCTAAAATGTTGGAGATGTATAGAATCAAAAGTCTAAATGCAGACTTTTATACAATGAAGAAAATTACAGATATTGTCACTGAATTAACCTGATTAACTCTCAGCTAGGTAGCCCAGGTTTGTAGACTTGTGTTTACCATATTCCAAAATCCTTCAAATGGTATATATGTTCTCAAGGCTTATTGTTTTTTCATTCTTTCCCCCCACCCCCCAATGTCAATGGTAGGCAGCAAATGTATTTTGTTTACTTCAATGTTAAAATTTATTAGATATCTTAAGAGTAGTGGTTTAATGGACAAACTGTATGAACATTCTATGAAATAGTATTTCAGAAAATCTGAAGAGACAATTACCCTAACTAAAAGTCTACCATAGCTGTAAACCTCTCAAATACTTACTATACCTAAATTAATAAATCCCTAAATCTTTTCTTCTTCATGAATGTCTTCCTATCATATTACATAATGTATATTTCCTATAATAACTATTTAGTGCTTTTTTTCCCAACTGAAATACTCTATCTTATGCTATATAGGATCTCAAAAGTGTTAGCATGTGGAGGTAAGATGTATCTTCAGAAACCTGTATCATCTTTGGCTCTTCTCTCTCTCTCTCTCTCTCTCTCTCATTCCCACTATCTACTCGCAAAACTAGATTACATAGCTCTTTCTACGTCTGTCCTTTCCTGTGTAACTACACCATTTTTTTCCCCACCCAGGACAATTTTTTTTTCCATAGCTATTTATTGAGTGCCCATATATAACTCATAGTTATATATTCTGTGACAAGTATGAATAAAAATTGATCAATGCCCTTGAGAAAATTATAGTATAATGAGGGAGATAAATGAATAAACAGCTAATCAAAATTCAGTGTGAATAAATGTCTTTTCTTTCTTTCTTTCTTTCTTTCTTTCTTTCTTTCTTTCTTTCTTTCTTTCTTTCTTTCTTTCTCTCTTTCTTCTTTTTTCTGCTATGGTACCTGATCAGCACAAATCTATTAAATTTGCAATGTATCCATTCCTGGAATGGGGACATCAGTGAACAAAATAAATAGAGCTTTTGCCCTTTATAATTTTCTTGGCTAGTGACAAAAACAGAAGTTAAGCAAATAATTACAAATAGTTAAATAAATATTTACAAGATGCTCTATGTTCTATAAAATGGAAGAACATAGCATATATTAGTTATTTAACATTTATTTGTCAATTAAATTTTGAACAATAGTTCACAAATAGTTGTTTTCCATAATATTATTTATGACTGAGTTTTAGCCAAAGTTAACACGTGTATGCCCAAAGACATTTCCTCCTATTAAAAGCATTAATTTTTAGTTAATGTTGATTACTCCATGGGCGTAAACTTGAAGACTTTTTCCTTTTAAAGTTCTGATTAAATTTTTCATCTCCTTTTCTTGGCACAGGAACCATTTCATTGGGTCTATAAATGCCACAATAAATTCATTTTCTTTCATATAGCATTAGTCCTTTAAAAGTGCTCTGGTATTATGTAATTTGTGAACTTTTTGATACAACATAAAGGAAAAATACTAAGTATTTTCAGTTCCTGAGTAACATGAATGGTGTGTAGCAGGTTTGCAGTTACTGTTGAAAATTACACCCATTCTATTTTGATCATTTCCTATCAGGTTCCAAATTAACACTGGAGTACTGATTCTGTTACTTGCCAGTATGTGACTTCAGGAAAATCAATTTTCAGGGCTTCAATTTCATCATTAATGACATGGGCATGGTTAAACCTGCCTCACTGAATTGTGTTCATATTCGAAGACTTGATTATCTATAAAGTCAGGCACATAGTAGGTGGTTAGGTTCTTTTTTATCATTACGTTTTCTACCATATGATAAGAATCTAATAATTGGCACCCACTTAGAAAGAGGAAACATACAGAATGGTATTCCTTTTTGTGCTGCAGAGAGCACATTTTAATTGATTTTTATTGGTATATAATTTTTTCAAAATTTATAAGAATTCTGTAGAGATTATAAAGAAGTTGACTCAAAAGAATTATTCCTGGGTCATAATCACTTCTTAGAAAACACAAAATTTGAATGGATGTTGAGCTTCCTTTTTTTCTTCCTTCTTTCCCTCCCTGCTTCCCTCCCTTCTTCCTCTCCCTCCTCCCTTTTCTCTTTCTTTTTCTTTCTTTCTTTCTTTCTTTCTTTCTTTCTTTCTTTCTTTCTTTCTTTCTTTTATTTCCTTCTTTCCTTTTTTCCTTCTTTATCTTTGAGAAGGAAAACTATTCTCTGTATAACCATCTATGACTTGCCAAAGCCAGCCTTTTAGTTGTTTCCAACAGAAAGCATTCTTTAGAAAGACTCCTTTCTAACTACTAACTCATAAACTCTTATTAATCCTAAGAATATAAAGTAATGTATAAAGGAAGCAACTGTCATAACTCTGTCTTCAAATTGAAAAAAATAAATCTATAATATTTTTACAAAACTTTTGGAGATATATATATATATTTAAGCATAAATATTCATATCTTAATTTTAACTTAGCTTTATGTGCTACATAGTTTTGCAATTATTATTTTTAGTGGCTGCTCATTATTTCCTTGAGTTTGTACCAAGATATATTTAACTGATGCCATTTTGTTAGATGTTAAAGTAACTTCTGTTGAGTTATTGTAACAAAAATACATATTGAACATTTTTACATATAACTTATTATCATAGAACAAATTCTTAAAATTTAATTGTTAGCTCTACAATAAAGAATATTTTATAGATGTCCCACAAATATTTGTTGAATAAATGAAAAAATTAATGAATGTTGTTTAATATCTCAGGTTAATATTACTAGATTATCCTTCAAAAATGTTCAATAATGTTTTCTTCCACTATATATACTAACTTCATCTTCTACCCTTTCAAAGTATTGGTTTTCTTCTTTTCTTTTGTCTTGTTTAATCTTCCTTCCTTCCTTCCTTCCTTCCTTCCTTCCTTCCTTCCTTCCTTCCATGGAGAGACAGTGGCAGTTGAAAATTGAGAAAAATTTACCACTATAGATTAACTGAAATGTTTGGAATGAGATAATTAAAAATAAGGACCCCAGACTCAGGCAGCCTATTTTTTTACTAGTTTTAGTTGTGTTACCTAGACAAAGCTATTTAACTGCCCCATGGTTTATTTTCCTTTTCTACTATGTTTTAATAATAGTAACTCACTTATTGGGTTGTTATGAAGATAACAAGGACATGTCTGGTTATATAAGCACTTAGTAACTGTTGACTGCAGTTATTATTACTTTTTACTATCTATTTATACTCTCTGGAGTATAAACTCTGTGAAGGCAAGAACATTATCTAGGTTTGTCTCTGCTGTATTCCCAAAACCTACAGGCAGAACCGACACATTTCCCACAACTATTTGTTGAATAAATGAAAAAAATAATGAATGTTGTTTAATATCTCAGAGGTCAGCATTACTATCTACTGACTTCTGACAGACTTGACTGGATTTTTTGTGAAGTAAGTTTCTTTGATGCATCCCAACTGATTATTTACTCTCTGTTGATTTATAACTGACCCTCTGTTTCCAAGACTAGGCCTGAAGTTTGATTTACAGTGTGATTTTGCACTGGCTACCTCAGTTCTTGGAGTTTGAGTATTGGCTCCACAGCATAGAAGTTGGATATTGTCAAGTCATTGAACTCAGTTTTTCTAATATACAATGATGGTAAAAAGTTTTACATAAAAATTTATTGAGAAGACTGTCCTCATCACAGTGATTGATGTTTCTCTAAGGAGGGTTGAGCAAATCATTTCAGACAGAAAGAATATTCTGTTCTTAAAAGCCTACTGTAAAAGGGATACCAGAACTTCCTTAAATCACCCAAACTAGTGCTTAATCATCCTGTCAGGAAATTCTTTTGCCTGGAGGTGGTTTTGGCATACCCTTTATCAAGAAAGTATTTGCTTAGTAGACCACCCTCCATGTGTATGTTCTGCGAATCCCCCAAAAAGGATTTTTGTAAATTCGGAGGGATCATGGTTTTTTTGAGATACAGAACCTTTCTCTAAGAGTGGGGTGACCACATTCCCCTAAGGAACCATTCACCTATTTCCACTCTCAAGTCTCACACTTCTTATATGGAACCTAAATCCTCTTAATGCAATTTAAGCCAATTTCCTGAGGTATATCTCATTAGAGATGGAGAACAGCTGGCCACTATTTTCTATATAATAAATCTTCATATGCTTTAAGATAGTTTTAATTTGCCATTCTTTTCCTAAGCAATCTCTGCCTTCATTGTTGTTTCCTCTCCTGGCCTTTCATCCCCCATAAGCCTTTTTTTTCAACCCTAATTTAGATCTGTTTAATCCTCAAACATTACCAGCCAAATCATCAACTAAATATAATTTTTAAGATGCTTATCCCTATCTCCCACAGAATATAATGACAATATAAAAACTAGACTTAACTAAAATATTTTTCTTATGATTGTACCACATAAAGTATTTCTTACTATTTTTAGTGTCACTATGCACTAATACAGATTTCACAGTGAGTAAGAATTTTGTACTAAATCACAAAGCATGATCAGTCTTACTTGCCTATAAATAGAAAGCACAGTAAATTTTAATGTTGACATCTTTAATTACTTTTCTTTATAATATTCCTCACATAGTGACTACTTTTCTCATTGTTGTGTGATCCAAAAATCATGTCACTGCTTTAGAAGAATATTCAAGTAATTAATATATAGTTTTGTTATTGGAAAGAAAAATAACTGATATAACTGATAACTTTAAATAAAATTAGGAAGTGATTTTCTTCTCTTACAGACACTGCCTTAATTATTTTTATATTAAGATCCAATTAGCATACTAATACTTTGAGTACTTTCAACATAATGGATAACGTAGGCTCTTTTGCTTACATGTCCTTAATTAAGTCCCCCAACGTATTAAGAGGTAAACATTCTTCTTTGTCTTTCACATATGCAAAATTGATACTAAAAGAGTACAAATTTCTTAACCACTCTGGGCAAACAATTATTAATGAATACAGTGAAAAAGAAAGGGTTTTGTTAAAGTTCTATTATTAATTGCTGGTGCTGAGAGATGACCACCAATGTGGATGATAAGAAAGCAAAAACAATTGCTTTGTAGTCATCAGTACCCGCTGAATACTAAATAATTTTTAGATTCTTTTGTTCTTGCCATGCGAGTGAATGATAAGGTAGTCATTCTGAATCAATCTTAGCACTTAAATAAATCAATAGATACACTATCCCTATCCCTCTGAAGTTACAAACTTACTGGGGATAGAGGAGCAGGTCCCTCCCTGTTTCAAAAGACAGAATTAGGAGAAAAACACCATAATGGGGCCCTTGTTGTGGGTGGTAACTTTGCTAGTTATTGCTGTGCAACAAACCACCATAAACTTTGTGGTATTATTATGCTCATGATTTCCGTAGGTCACGAACTTGGAATGGGCAGTGCAATAATGGTTTGTTTTCCTTCCATCATGTCTTAGACTCTATCTGAATGGGTCCAGTGTTTGGGAGCTGGAATAAGTTCACTTGTTCACTCACAAGTCTGGTAGTTGATGCTAGCAGTTGGTTTCGACCTCGCCCCAGGGCTAGTGTCTTGACTATCTGAATGTCATCAGGGATTCCTTGAACGTGTGGGCCTCAAGGGAGCAGAACTTCTTACACAGCAGTTTTTAGGGCTCTGAAGGTGAATGTCCAAACTGAGAAGGCAGAATTCGAAAGGACTTTTGTGACCTGGCCGCATAGTGTCACTTTTGCATTTTGCTAGTTAAAAGCAAGTCACAAACCCATGCAGATTCAAGAAAGAAATTCGACAACATTCTTAGATGGGGAAGTATCACATTTCTAAAAGAGTACATAGAGTGGGAGATATTATTGTAAACATCTTTGGGAAAAAAAATCTGCCACAAATATTCTTGGCAGACTGGAAAACTTGGATCACCCCTTCCACTAAGGACAACTAAAAGTGGGAGTAAAAATCTTTATTTTTCTTTTTAATCTGTTTGAAAGCTGACGTGCTAATAAGATGAGGAGTATTAATAAGACAACTTGAATAAAAAGAATCAGAAAAACATCATACATAGCAAATGGACATACAGGACCTGTAGATGTTTTAGAAAATAGTTATATAAGTTAGAACAACGATACTAAATGTTCAGGAAAATAAATGAGAAGATTGAGATTTTTAGCAGAGAATAGGAAATTAATTACAAAACAAATTCTGGAACTTAAAAATATAATAATTAAAAGCAGTAATTCAATGGATGACTTAGTAGCAAACTAAAAACAATTGTAGAGCTGGCTGGATAATAGGTCAGGAGAAAGTCAAAATAAAGTACGGTGAGGCAGAAGTATGGTAAAAACAAAAGAAATTGTAAGAGGCATAGAAAATGTAAGAGAACATGTATCAGTCCGGTAATTGGAGTTACTAAAGATGAGAGAAAGACAAATGGGATAATGGCTTGAACCTTCTCCCAAACTGATAAAATAACATCAACCCACAGATTAAAAGTATTCAAAGATCACCAAAGAAAAGAAATGAAAATAAAACTACATTATGCAAATATGCCCAACTGCATTTTACAAGATAGGAAAACAATTAACTGGAGGTAGAATAGCCTTTTTAACAAATGGCACTGGCTCAACTGGACATCTGTAGGTCAAAAACTGAACATCAATCTAAACCTTACAATTGTATACAAATATTAACTGAAAATGGATCACAGACTTAAGTGTAAAAACATAAGACTGCAAAACATCTTAGAAAAAAAAAAGGAGATAACCTTTGGGAATTAGGAGTAGACAAAGAATTTTTATACTTGACAGTAAAACTACAAATGATGAAAGAAAACTGGTAAATTGGATCTCATCAAAATTAAGAAATTTCATTTGTAAAATACCCTGCTCAGAGGCTTAAAAGACAAGTTAGAAACAGGGAGAAAATATGTGCAAACAATATATATGAAAAAGACTAGCATCTAAAATATACTAAAAAAATCTTGAAACTGAACAGAAAAAAAAAAATCAAATAACCCAATTAAGAAATGAGTAGGAGATATGAACACACATTACTGAAGAGGAATGAAGTGACTAACAGGTGCATGAAAAGATACTTAACATTATTAACCATTAAGGAAATGCAAATTAAAACCACAGGTAGATATCACTACACACTTAGCAGTATGGCTAAAATAAAAAAAAAAATAGTGACAACACCAAATGCTGATGAGGATGTAGAGAAACTGGATCACTCACACAATGCTGGTAAAAATATAAAATGGTATAGTTTCCCTGGAAAACGATTTAGTAGTTTAAAAAATATATATATAGTTATCATACAACTCAGCAATTAATATCCTAGAGTATTTATCCCAGAGAAATGGAAACTTACATTCACATAAAAACCCATATAAGAATGTTCATAGCAGCTTTATTTGTAAAGCCCAAATTGGAAACTATCCAAATGTCCCTCAACAAGGGAATGGGTACATATAAACTATAGAATACCACTCAACAATAAAAACAAACAAAAACAAACACAAAAACAAAAAAACAGAAAACAGTGATAAACACAACAACTTGGCTGAACACTCAGGGAATTGTCCTGCATGAAAAAACCCAATCACAAAAGTTACAGACTATATGATTCCATGTATGTAACATTCTTAAAATGTTAAAATTACAGAAATGGGTGGCAGAGAAACTATTATCACATGTAAAGACTAGAGGTGGAGGAGTAGGGGTGGGAAGAAGTGAGTCCAATTATGAAAGGGTGATACTGGAGATTCTTGTGATCATGGAACTGTTCTGTATTTTGACTGTAGCGATGGTCACATACGCAAACTAAATGAAAATGAAAAAAAAACTAAATACACATATCCACATGTGCAAATTAGTCCATATAAAATTGGCAAAATCTAAATAAGAAGAATGGATTGTATCAATGTGAATTTCTTGGTTGTGAAATTGTTCCATTGCTATGTAAGACGTTACCATTTGGGGAAAGTGGGAGAAAGGTATATGGCATCTCTTGGTATTATTTCCCATAACTACTTGTGAATCTCAGTTATTTCAAAATAAAGAGTTACACATATAAAATAAAGTGAAATAGCACAGGCATATTATAATATAACTGAACAAATGTACAAGATAAAATTTTAAAAGAAGTCTTAGGAGAAAGAATGATTACTTTCAAAAGATCATCAATTACATTGGCAGCTTCCCCATAAAACAAGGGAAGCCACAGGAGATTAGAATGATCTCTTTAAATTGCCAAAGGAAAATCAGTACTGATTCATAATTCTATACCCAGAACCCTTATTCCTGAAGAATGAGTAGAGACAGTTATCAGATAAACAGAATTGGAGAGAATTTATCATGGGCGTCGCCGCAATAAAGGATTTTCTTTAGCAAGGAGAAAAAAAATCCCAAGTTGAAGATCAGAAAAGCAGGAAGGAATGAGGAGCAATAAAAATGGTTAAGGATATCATGAAATCTAAGCGATTATTTACTGAATAAATGTTTGGAGCAAGTTTAAAATATATGCAGAATCAAAACAAAGGACAAGGATGGTTTATAATTTAGAGCAGGATAAATGGAATTGTCTGAGCCAGGTAAAATTACCAATTAACGTTCAGCTTTGACAAATAAAGGATGTATCAGTTTAGAAAGCAGGAATCAAGAAACTAAATCTAGCACAGGGCTTTTTTATGTATGGTCTTCAAATGATTTTTAGTTTTTTAAATTATTATTCTTTTTAAAGATTTTATTTTTAAGTAACCTCTACACCCAATACAGGGCTGGAACCTACAACCCTGAGATCAAGAGTAGCATGCTCTACTGACTGAGCCAGCCCTGTGCTCCTGATTTTCACACTTTAAATCATTATTAAAAATATTAAAAACTAAGAAGAGTATGACAGAGACTTTATGTGGATGGCAACGTCTAAAATATACTATCTAGCTTTTTATAGGAAAAGTTTACTGACCTCTTTCCTAGAGCAAAAACTAAAAGAAGAATGTTTTCAAGCTAGTAGAAAGAAAATGAAATGATAATGAAAAAGAATCTCCCAAAGGAAGACAGAGAACACAGAACAAAGAGAAAGCACTGAGTAAAATGGGAGAGAGATTTAAATACATTGGTAATTATATCAAAGATAAATGAAATAAATGCTGTAATTTTAAAAAGAGGCTATTAGTTTATATTGGATAAATATAAAAACCTAATTATATAATACTTAACAGCAATACGTTTTAAACATAAGGCTCAAGGGTTAAAAAGTAAAACAGTGATAAAATATATAATATGCAAATACACCCACCCCCACCCAAAAGCTCATTTATCTATATTAAAACAAGACGTCAATTGAAAAGTATTAATAGGCATTGCAAAAGGCATTTCATAATAAGGAAGCCTTCAATTTGCTGGGATGATGTATCACTCCTAAAAATGTATAAAGCAGTCTCTATCACTCCATCTTAAGAAATCACGATTAGTGGAAGGTTTTAACACACTTCCTTTTAAATTGATACAACAATCAGGCAACAGTAAATATATAAAAGATATGAACAACATGATAAATAAATTAGGTTTAATTTACATTTATGAAATATTGTACCTAACAACTGTAGTGTTCACATTATTTATGATTACACACAGAACATTTCTAAAATTACCACATATATTTATAAGAAAGTCTTAGCAAATTTCAGAGTATTAAAATCCTGCAGAATATGTATTTTCTATTATGTAATTAAGCTATAAATCAATTACCAAAAAGATAACTAGAGAATAAATCCCAAATCTCTAATGTTGTGAAATTGGCAGATAAACTGCTAAAACAAACAAACAAACAAACAAGGTTTAATAAATCACAGTGGAAATTAGACAAAAGGAAAACTGCGGACTGATAAACAGTAATTTTCAGAATAAATTGTGAAATGAAAAGAAAGTGAAGAATTAAATATATACATATGCTCATTTGTGCAAAAAGAAACAGAAATTAAACTAATATGATTGGTTCTCCAGAGAAGGGGTGTAAGGCTAGAGAAACAGAAAAGGGGTGCATGGAGTGGGGTGGGGGGGCATACTTTTCTGAGTGAAACTTTGTACAGTTTTGACTATTGGAGCCAAGTTGTGTGTGTGTTTTAACACATTAGATCAACAGGGGATTGCAAACAGAAATAAATAAATCAGATTATATTTCAGGGGTTCCAGGATGGCTCAGTCAGTTAAACTACCGACTCTTGATTTTGGCTCAGGTCATGATCTCAGGGTTCATGAGTTTAGCCCCACATTGGGCTCTGTGCTGACAACTCAGAGCCTGGAGCCTGCATGGGATTCTGTGTCTCCCTCTCTTTCTGCCCTCCCCCACTTACACTCTGCCTCCCTCTCTCTCTCTCTCTCTCTCCCTCTCCCTCAAAAATAAACATTTTTTTAAAATTTCAAACATATAAATTAACCACACCTGTAAAGAATAAAGGAAAAAATTGCCTCAAGAAACTCTAGAACCAATATTGTGACTATTTACCATTAAGCTAAAGATGACTCAACATGCAAAAATAATGCATTTATTAATAGGTTTCTTTTTCATTGAGGTATGGGTTAGCAATTCTCAGGTTAAATATATATTCTAAGATTGAGAAAATACTTTGGTAGTAGGAGCCAGATTTCTATCAGAAAAGGGAATCATAAAATGGGAATGTTTTTGTGACATTTAATTGAAATTTGTTCCATCAGCATGAATTAACTTATCCTTAGATTGATGGATAACTGGTAACTGGTAACGTGCAGTTCCTTGGTAAGGACCTTTGTCTGCCTGCAGGAGCATTGTGGTCCATCTGGAAGGAAAGCCAGAAGTGCCAGAAAGTTAATGGCACTGAAAAAAGCTCTCACCCAATGATGGATTAGAATATACAGTGGATAAATACCCAACACTCTTTGACTCTTTGTTAGGTCTTGAGGTACATTTTAAGTTGTCTCCCTGAGTTCACTTAAGGAATTAAGTTCGAGTAGCCCATACTGCTAACTTGCTTAATAATGTATCCCCTAGTGGCTTTCTTTCTTGGCTCACTTCTCTATCCTTAAGCCAGATCGCTGGGATTTTCTCTCAAATACATTCATGCACTTGAATATTTGTTTGGGAGTCTGTTTCTGGGTAAACCAAAGTAAGACATTTACTTAAGGACATGATTATAAATAGATCCTCTGTATTGAATACTAGAATTTAGATCATATATTGGCCCTATGACCATATATGTCTACTGCTGGTGGTGACTAGAGTAGGAATAATTTCTGGTATACTGTAACATCATGATTACTAAGATCCTTACCTTTAGTGAATTGGGATGGTAACTGGGTGACAGAGAACATATTGGCCCATGCAGTATATCTAGCATTTGGCAGATACAGAGCAATAATAATTATAAGGATTGTGGAGTTAGTTGGTTATTATTAACCAGCATTGAAGCAGTGAAGGAATAAAATGATAGGCTTAGGACAATCAACTCAGAATACAGGGTAAACATCAGAAGGTCTTTATGGCAACATTTAGAGACCCTCATGTCCTGCAAGTGGAAAGCCAACTATATCAAAAATAATGTCTGATTCTGAGAGTAATGAAGTACATAAAAGACAGAACTCACTCACAGTCTTGGCAAGGCTATAAAGGGGACTCTGAGATAGGTTGAGATATTTGGGTGGATGTTCTTGACAGCTTTCTATCCCTAGATTCCATTAAACACTTTGGGATTATAAATCACCTACTTCCCCTTATATGATGATAGCAGCCCCTTGGTAGAGAAAGGCAAGTTTGTATTGACTACAGGACATGCAAAGTCGTTACCTGATTTATTATGTATGACAAGAGAACTTACCAGGTGACTGTATGCTCAGAGGATATTCTTCTCACTACAATGATAACAAATCCCCAATGAGAAAGTAGACTTTGTTGGAAAGTTTTATGATGGCTATATAATGTAGATCAGTGTTATTGGTAGGAAATGCTATCATGGAGCCAATAGTGATGGGTTTTTAAAATAGCAGCACTAAATTGCAGAAGGCAAAGTAAACATAATTAGTATACTTTGCAAAAAGGATGGATCTTGACACACAGGGTTCTATGGCAATGGTTAAAAGATGATTGTATGCTTATGGTGAGATAGATGTAGGGATCAATAAGGTTATTGGTTGAAATATAGAACCAAAATAGATTAAAGTGGCACTACAAAGGTAATAGAATAGTATTTTTCAACTGGCCTTTGCCTCACAACATATATTAAAACTGTATACATGACATATAGAGAATGTTTAGGAAGGCATACAAAAGTGCTATGCTTTATTACTATTATTTTTTGTCCACAATACACAAATAAATAGACCTCTATTCATCTTCTAAGAGCCCACTATTGAGTGCGCACTTCAGTTGGTCTCTTTTGAATGGAACAGAAAATCTTCAGACAAACTGTTCCTCATGACTTCTATTCTTCGAGCCAACAGAGAAATAAGGGACACCAGAGTCTATTTCTGAACCCAGTTTTTCTCTTACCTCAATGTCTTTTTTATCTCACTATATTGAGACAGATATAAAACAGCATTTCCAGATTTGTGTTATAGTTTTTTTCTTCTTTTTAAATGAGTCATACATAGCTGATACAGTTATAATGGTTTTCAATTCCTTTCAGCTTAAATTACTGCTAATGGTGATTCAGAAAGAAAAACTTCTTGAGACATATCTTAGTAATTTTAAGAAAAAACTGCTTATGCACAAGCTTACACAGTCAACAGGCATAAAGAAATAAAAAATAAAAAATAGCCAGTAGAGGGGTGCCCGCGTGGCTTAGATGGCTAAAAGTCCAAATTCAGCTCAGATTATAATCTTTGCTTCTTCACTTTCAAGTGCACACGTGCAAATGCACACCTGCTCTCTCTCTCAAAGTAAATAAACTTTTAAAAAAATAGCCAGTTAATATTTCAGTCATGTGTGTATGTGTACTTCTTCTTTATCCATTCACCCATTGATAGACATGTTGTTTCTATACTTTGGCTATAGTGAATAACTCTGCAATGAACATGGGAGTGCAGATATCTTTTAAGATAATGATTTCCTTTTTTGGGATATATATACCCAAAAATGAGATTGCTGGATCATATGGTAGTTCTATTTTTAATTTATTTTTTTCTTAAAGTTCATTCATTCATTCATTTAGAACAAGTGGCGGGAGGGGTTTAGGGTGGGGCGGGCAGGTTGAAGGAGAGACAGAATCTCAAGCAAGTTCCACACCATCAGCACAGAGCTTGCTGCGGAGTTTGAAGTCACGAATTCTGAGATGGTAACCTGAACTGATATCGAGAATTGGACACTTGGGGCGCCTGGGTGGCGCAGTCGGTTAAGCGTCCGACTTCAGCCAGGTCACGATCTCGCGGTCCGTGAGTTCGAGCCCCGCGTCAGGCCCTGGGCTGATGGCTCGGAGCCTGGAGCCTGTTTCCGATTCTGTGTCTCCCTCTCTCTCTGCCCCTCCCCCGTTCATGCTCTGTCTCTCTCTGTCCCAAAAATAAATAAAAAACATTGAGAATTGGACACTTAACCAACTGCACCACCCAGGTGCCCCCTGTTTTTAATTTCTTAAGGAACTTTCATACTGTGTTCCATAGTGGCCAAATACAGTTTGCATTTTCTCTAACAGTGTGCAAGGATTTTCTATTCTACACATTCACACCAGCATTTGTTATCTCTTATCTTTTTGCTAATAGACATCCTAACAGATGTGAGGGGATATCTCATTGTGGTTCTGATTTACATTTTCCTGATGCCTAGTGATGTTGAGACCCTATTCATGTACTTGCGGGCTATCTCCATGTCTATTTATGTTCTTTGCCTTTTTTTCCTCTTTTTTTTTTTTTTTTTTGCTTTTGAGTTGTAGGAGTTCCTTGTACATTTTGGATATCAACCCCTTATTGGATATAAGATCAGCAAATATTTTCTCCCATTCCATAGGTTGCCTTATAAATTTTGTTGATAGTTTTCTTTGCTGTGAAGATGCTTTCTAGTTTGATGTAGTCCCACTTGTTTCTGCCTTAGTTGCCTTTGTTTTTGGTGTCAAATCCTAAAACATGTTTCCAACACCAATGCCAGGGAATTTACCTCCTGTGTTTCTTCTACGAGTTACATAGTTATAGGTTGATTTGTGTGTGTGGTATAAGACAGAGGATCAGTTTCATTCTTTTGCATGTGACCACCCAGTTTTATAAGCACCATTTGTTGAAGAAACTATTCTTTCCCCATTGTATATTCTTGACACATTTTTTTTTTTTTTGGTAAATTAATTGACCATGTATGCATGGGTTTATTTTTTGGCTCTCTATTCTGTTCTATTGATCTATGTGTCTATTTTTATGCCAATACCATATTGTTTTGATTATGATAGCTTTGTAATATCATTTGAAATCAGGAAGGGTGATGTTTTCAGCTTTGGTCTTTTTTCTCAAGATTGCTTTGGCTATTTGGGGTCTTTTGAGGTACCATACACATTTTAAGATTGATTTTCCTGTGAAAACTGCCATTTGAATTTTGATAAGGATTACAATGAATCTGTAGATTGTTTGGATAGTAAAGACCTCTTAGCAATGATACATTTTCTAGTCCATAACACAGAATGTCATCCTATTTTGGGGGGGTCATCTTAAATTTCTTTCATCTGTATTATAGTTTATAGTGAAGAGATCATGTAATTCCCTGGTTAAATTTATTCCTAAGTATTTTATTCTTCTTGACACTATTGTGTCAAAATAGGAGTGCAGGATTATTTTCTTAATTCCTCTTTCTGATAGTTTGCTGTTGGTATATAGAAACACAACTTATTTTTGTATATTGATTTTGTGACCTGAAACTTTACTGAAATCATTTATTATTTCTAACAGTTTTTTTTTTGGCAGTTTTTAGCTGTAGGCTTGCCATATATGGACTTCATTATGTTGAGGTGTATGCTTTCTCTACACCAAGTTGGTTGTGAGTTTCTATCATGAACGAGTGTTGAATTTCGTCAAATGTTTTTTTGCATCTATTGAGATGATCATATGATTTTTAATCTTCATTTTGATAATGTGATGCATCATATTTTCATTTGTAGATGTTAAACCATCCTTTAGTCCCTGGAATAAATCCCACTTGATCATGATGTATGATCCTTTCAGTGTACTGTTGAATTCAGATCACTAATATTTTGTTGAGGATTTTTACGTCTATGTTCATCAGGCATATTGATCTATAATATTCTCTTCTTGTAGTATCCTTCTCTGGCTTAGATATCAGGGTAATACTGGTCTTGTAAAATGAGTTTGGAAGTATTCCCCTCTCTTCTATTTTTTGGAAGAGTTTGTGAAAGATTGATGTTTGGTAGAATTCACTAGTAAAGCTGACTTTCCCTTGTTGGGAGGTTTTTGATTGCTGATTTAATCTCTGTATTAGTAATTGGTCTATTCAGATTTTCTGTTTCTTTCATGCCTCAGTCTTGGTAAGTTGTATGTTTCTAGGAATTTATACATTTCTTTTAGGTTGTCCAATTTGCTAGCATAGAAATGTTCATAGTGGTCTCTTGTGATCCTTTGTATTTTGGTGGTATCAGTTACAATGTCTCTTTTGTTTTTAATTTTAGGTATTTGAGTTCTCTCTCTCTCTCTCTCTCTCTCTCTTTAGTAAATTTAGCTAAGGGTTTGTCTATTTTGTTTACATTTTCAAAAAAAGATTACCCACAGCTCTTGATTCCAGTGATCTTTTCCATTGTCATTTTAGTCTCTATTTATTTCCACTTTGCTCTTTGTTATTTCCTCCCTTCTGTTAACTTTTGGCTTAGATTAGCTTTTCCTAATTCCTTAATATATAAAGTTATGTTGTTTATTTGAGATTTGTCCTTTTTATTAAACATTTATCTCTATAAACCTTTCTTAGAACTTCTTTTGCTATATCCCATGAATTTTGGAATATTTTTATTTTCATTTGTCTCAAGATATATACTTTTTAAATTTGTCTCTTGATTTCTTTGATTCATTGGTTGGTAAGGAGCATGTTGTTTAATGTCCACATTTTTGTAAATTTTCCATTAACTGGGATACCTTCATAGTTACACATATTAAACTGACTCTATACCAGGTCAACATTGTAACTTTCTTGACACTTTAGATTGTACAGCCATCCTAGTCCAGTAGAATTTTGAAATGTGATTTATTTGCTTTTGCTTTAACACTAGATGTTAATATGTGAACAATTTATACCTGACCAATACTATTCAGGATTGCAATCTCAATTCTTTTCAACAAATATTTATTGAGTGCTCACTATGTTCCAGGGATCCTGTAAATTGGGATACCAGAGTGAACAAAATACCCTAAAATCCCTGTACTCTTACAGCTTAAACCACATGGTACTTTATATCCTTGCATCAAAAAATAAATTCAATAAATAAATGAAAAAGAAGCCTAGATTTTAACACTTGAAAGACAAATCAGTCAATTTAATATGTGGGCCTTATTGAGATATTGATTCAAATAAATACATTTTAAAAAAAAGCATTCCTGAGATAATTGGAAATTTGAACATGACTGGTTATTTGATGCTATTACGTAATTATGGGTAATTTTAGAATATATAATGCATTTATGCATTGCACTTATGCTTAGAAAAATATTACTGTATCTTTTAGAGATAGATAATAAAATACTTTGAATGAAATTATTTGAAGGCTGGAATTTGCTTCAATAAAATATGAAAGGTAAAGGATAATGAGAGTAAAGATGAAACAATAATGTGCATAAGTTGATAATTGCTCAAGCTGGGTTATGGCTGCTTGGGTGTTCATGATATTTTGCCAATTTTTGTATATTTGGAAATTTTCCAAATCATAGCCAGTTATTATTGAAAATAGTATTTTGTTGTTGCTTTAATTTATTTTCCTTTGAATATTACTGAGGGTATATATTTTTCTTATCTACCACTTTTCCTGAGCCTGAGGAGATACATAGCAGATTTGTGACATCACATTTTTCTCATTTGTATTTTATTCACATGTTCCTAATTTTTAGAACAACTGTAAACAGTTTAGCTTTTTTTCATCATTACTTAGAGTAAAATTCAAGAATTTATCTGGCAACCACTGAATATAGAACGTTGTGTGCCTGGGGCATGCTCAAATTTTATATTTCTGTTACAGTCCTTCTCTGGGTATGTACTGACAAGCCTTTTGTTTTCTTAAGACTTTCTAAATATAATTCTCAGCAAGGAGTCTAGTGAGGAGCCAGATTTCAACAAGTTTCTGAGCATTACTGAATTATTTTCCCCGTTGGCCTATTGAGAGATTGCTTTTCAACAACCTGAGGCTTTGTACTCATGCCTTTTGGAATAAATTGTTCTGACTCATTGTCTAGTTCTACATGACACCACGATGGTAGAGATGATATAAGCAGACTATTCTGGGAAACAGGTAAGATGGACCTCTTTTTCTTTTCCCACTTAGAAAATTTTGAACTTCACAGAGATCATTTTATTCATTATATTTTAATAAAACCATGGAATTAATTTCCATGTACTGAAAGGTTTACTAATTCAGCATGTCTTATCTTTTTCTTAAGTAAGTGGCAATTTATGAACTTGTGCCAGGCAAGATAAAGTTAATGCACAGTCATTGGTACACAAGAGGGAACAATTACAGATGTTGCCCTGCAGAACAAGAGAAATAAAAATCTGGACAAATTATGCCACTAGATTATAAATCCAAACAAGAGCAGAAGGGGAATATATAGTCAGGAAGCAAAACAGAAAGTGTGGGAGGCAGATAGAAAGGATGGTTTTCTGTTTGGAATGAGACAGAAAAAAAGTAAATAGTTTAATTGAAATAAATAATATATCCTCCTCTTCAAGTTTGAATTATTTTCTTCCTCTCTGCTTATGAAGCAGGAATGAGATGTGACAATACGAAAAATGCTAACAATAATAATAATAGAAATACTACTACTACTGATAAACATTTATTGAGTACTGATTTAAGAGCCTAGAATTATATTTAAATTTTTCACACATTTTCTACCATAATTATCATTCCTCAGGAGGTATATACTATGATTATGTCCATTTTCTATATGAGGAAACCAAGGCAAAAAGAGGTAAAGCACATCTCTGAAGGTTACATAATAAGAAAAAGAGCACAAATTTGAACATGGGCAATGTCAATGACTCCAGGGCCAGCACCTATAATTAACATGCTCTATTAAATAATTGGATAATTATACAAAAATGCCAGAAAAAGCAATTACACCAAAATATGTTACTTTAAACAAAGGAGAAGTTTAGATTCAATCAATAGGTATGAAGAACATGTTACAGGTCAAGTTCTACACTGGTCACTTCACATATTTTTCTGACTTAATCCCCATAAAATATTTTGTAAGTATATTCTGTAAGTATATGGTGGCAGCAAATAAGTAATAAGGCTTGGTTTTTTGTTCCCTTTCTGAATCAATGATATCTACATGGTCTTTCTCTTAGAAGCTATCAGATGATTTATATTGTTCTTTCTTCTAACTTGCTTGCAATTTTTTTTACCTTTATTGACATTTAGCACATTTTCATTTTTTCACAACCATTGTCACTATCTAGTTTCATAACACTTTCATCACCCCAAAAGGAAACATTGTATTTATGCAGCAGTCTTCTCCATTACCCCCTGAACCAAGCCGCTGGCAACCACTAATCTGCTTTTTGTCTCTGTGGATTTGCCTATTCTGGATATTCATATAAATGGAATCATACAACATGTGGCCTTTTGTGTCTGGTTTCTTTCACTTAGTCTAATGTTTTCAAGGTTCATTCATGTTGTAGTATGCAGAACTACTTAATTACTTTTTATGGCTGAATGATACTCCATTATATGAATATACCATGTTTTGTTTACTTATTCATCAGTTGTTGGACATTTAGTTCACTTATTTGATTTCCTTGATTTGGCTACAGTGCTGCCATGAAGATTCATGTGCAAGTTTTTGTTTGAACATCTGTTTTCAATTCTTTTGGGTATATACTCAGAGTGGAATTGCTGAAACACATGGTAATTGTGAGTTTAATTTATGGAGAAATGGCCAAACTGTTTTCCACAGTGACCGCATTATTTTTCATTTCCACCAGTCATATGGGAGGATTCCAATTTTTCTACATCCTCACTGACATTTGCTTTTTTTTTTTTTTTTAATTTTTTTTTTTTCAATGTTTATTTTTGGGACAGAGAGAGACAGAGCATGAACGGGGGAGGGGCAGAGAGAGAGGAAGACACAGAATCGGAAACAGGCTCCAGGCTCTGAGCCATCAGCCCAGAGCCTGACGCGGGGCTCGAACTCACAGACCGCGAGATCGTGACCTGGCTGAAGTCGGACGCTTAACCGACTGCGCCACCCAGGTGCCCCGCTTTTTTTTTTTTTTTTTTTTTTGTAGTTATCCTACTGTGTGTGAAATGATATCTCATTGGAATTTTGATTTGATTTGCCTAATGGATAACAATGTTGAGCATCTTTTCACCTGCTTGTCCATTTATATATCTTCTTTGGAAAAAATATATTTAAGACATTCAATTCATATTTGAATTGGGTTGTTGGGTCTTTGTTGTTGAGTTGTTGGAGTTTTCATATATTCTGGATATTAGATTGTTAACAGGTAGATGGTTTATAAATATTTTCTCCTAGTATGTGGACACTTTAAACTTCCTTGATAATGCCCTTTGATACACAAAAATGTTTTATTTTACGGTAGTCCAATTAATCTAGTTGGGGGTGCATGATTATAATTATTATAAATTCTTAATGGATTAACATTTTTATCTATAGGTAAAATTCTTCTCTCTTTTGTAATAATTTTTAAAATTTTAAAGTTTATTATTCTAATGTTTTTATAGTGACCCCAACAGTCTTTTGGTGCCTTTGTGCATGAAATATCTCTTTCCATTCTTTCATTTTTAATCTACTAGAATCTTTGGAACTTATGTGAATCTCTTGGAGACAGTATATAGTCAGGTCATTTCTTTAAATCCATTCTGCCTATCTCTGCCTTTTTATCCATTTAATGGTGAATTTTAATCCATTTATATTTATAATGGTTACTGATAAGGACTTACTTCTGCCATTTGCTATTTGTTTTCTTTTTAAAATTTTTTTTTAATGTTTATTTATTTTTGAGAGAGAGGCAGAGAGAGAGAGAGAGAGAGAGAGAGAGAGGGAGGGGCACAGAGAGAGGGAGACACAGAATCTGAAGCAGGCTCCAGGCTCTGATCTGTTGGCACAGAGCCTGACACAGGGCTCAAACTCATGAACCATGAGATCATGACTGAGCCAAAGTCAGACACTTAACCTTAACCGACTGAGACACCCATACACCCACCCCATTTTCATTATGTCTTACATATTTTTATTTTATCATTCTTCCATTAATGGTATTTGTGTATTTAACTGACTTTTCTAGTGTACTGTTTTGATTTCCTCCTCATTTCATCTTCTATCTATCTCTGTGTATTTATTGTCTTAGGGGCTATGATGAGTATTACAATTAACACCCTTTGTAAATAAAAATCTAGTTTGAACTGAAAACTACTTTGCTTTAATAGCATACAAATTTCTGCTCATATGCAATTCTGTCTCTTCCCCTTGTTATTATCACAAATTACATTATGCTTTCACTAACATGGGTGTATAATTATTGTTTTATGCATTTGTCTTTTTTTTTTAAGTTTATTTATTTTGAGAGAGAGAGAGAGAGACAGCATGAGTAGGGGAAAGAGGGATAGAGAGAGAATCCCAAGCTGACAGTGCAGAGCCTGATGTGGATTTGGACTCAAGAACCAGAATATTGTGACCTGAGCCGAAATCATCAGATGCTTAACCAACTCAGCCACTTGGGCACCCTATTCATTTGTCTTTTAAATTATACGGAAAAAAAGAGGATTTACAAACCAAAAAATACAATAATACTGGTTTTTATATTTAACTATATAATCACCTTTACTGTTATTTATTCTTTCATATGGCTTCAAGTTACTGTCTAGTGTTCTTTCATTTTATCTTGAAGGATTACCTTTATAATTTCTTGTAGAACACGTATAATAGCAACAAACTCTGTGTGTGAGCTTTTGTGTATCTGGAAATTTATTAACTTATCCTTCATTTTGGAGAATAGTTTTGTTGGAGATATAATTCTTGATTGATAGTTTGTCTTTAGGTCTTTAAGTATGTCATACACTGCCTATGGCCTCAATGATCTCTCCTGAGAAACTGTTACTCTTATTAAATATCCCTTGTACTTGGTGAGCTGCATCTCTCTTGATGCTCTGAAGATTCTCTTTTTGTCGTTGGCTCTTGAAAGTGTGATTACAACGTGTCTCAGTGTGGATCCTTTTATATTTATCCTATTTAGAGATTTTTGAGCTTCTTTGATGTGTAGATTAATTATTTCATCAAATTTGGAAAATCTTGGACCATTGTTTGTTCAAATATTTTTTGCTTCTTTCTCTCTCTTTCTCCTGGGATTTTCAAAATGTGAATGCTATTAATCATGGTGGTATCTCACAGGTCCCTTTGTCTCTGTTCATTTTTTCCCATTCTTTCATCTTTCTGCTTTTCAGATTGGATGATCCCAATTAACCTATCTTTGAGTTTGCTTCTTTTTCTTTTGACTGTTCAAAACTGCTATTGAACCCTTGTAGTGAACTTTTACTTCAGCATTGTACTTCTCAGCTCCAGAATATCTATTTAGTTCTTTTAAAACATTTCTATTTATTTATTAATATTCTACATTAGTTTATAGATTAGTCTATTCTGTAATGATTCTCCTATTTCCTTTGATTCTTTGTCAATGATATTTTTCAGCTCTTTGAGCATATTTAAGACAGTTGATTAAAATCTTTGTCTAGTAAGTCCAGTTTCTGGGCTTCCTCAAGGATTGTTTCAGTAATTTATTTTTTTCTGTGGATGGGCTCTACTTTCCCAATCTCAGATTTTTGTTGTTGTTGTTAAAATGGAAAATTCGAATCTTAAAATGGGATAACTCTAAAATCAGATCTTCTTTCTGCCATCCACCCCAGTTTTTCATTGTTGCATATTTGTTGCCTGAATACATCCATTTATTCAGTGGTTTTTCCAAACTATTTTTGCAAAGACTATATTTTTTGTCATGTATTTTCACTGAAATCTCCATTCCATTAGCTTAACACTCAGCCTAGGGCATGATAGAGATTTTCTTAAACTCCTGGAGCCCAAAAGAAAAACAAAACAAAGGAAAAAAATGTCCTCTTGTTTATTGTAGATGGTTTTTGAGCTATGGAAATTCTTTCAGTGTTTAGCCAGGATGCCTACAAATCTACTTTAGGTTTTTCCTTCTGCCTATCCATCATCTAAAGGTCAGCCAGAAGTGCAACCATAGGGTCCTCTCAGGTTTTTTCGGAGCATGTGTTCATCACTAGGCATGCATTTGGCCCTATAGTTTCTTAGTAGATGCAGAAGTCCTTGGAAGCCCTCATTTTTCCATCTCTCTTCTCAGCATCATTCTTCCTAGGCTGTTAAGTCTGTTTGTTACTTGTCTGCTTCCTAGGTTTTTAGGTCTATTACATTTGCTGTCCTTTGACCTAAGGTGGTTTTGATAGTATATGCTTTTAAATACTTTGGAAAATTCTGCAAAAAGGCTACTCCATACATGAGAGAGTTTCAAGGGAAGAGAAATAAAGGCAAGCCTCTGATTCAATCCCTCAGCAAATCACCAATCAGGTCAAAATATACAACAAAAGCGATACACAATTATTTGAGGACCAGGTTTATATTGACCCATCAGGTCACATGAGGAATGTAGGCTGCTGTCCAAGCAGCTGCTGCTGACCTGGGGGATGGAGAATGGTAGGCAGATAAGCAAAAATGTTACAGCATTCCCTAAGTTTAATTTGTAAACTTGGAATAAAGAAATATATCAATCATAGTGTGGAGGTAAGAACTAAAGTAGATAATTATGATCAGTTGCCAGTATTTCCAGTAAATAGTAAGTGTTCAGTAAGTGGATACTATTATTACCATTGCTTATGAAAAATACGTGTTTTTTCTTGTTTTGGTTACTGTGTTATAGAGAACAGAGTAACTCTTTTTTTTTAATGTTTACTTATTTTTGAGACACACAGCATGGGAGTAGGGGAGGGAGGGAGGCCAGAGAGAGAATCCCAAGCAGGCTCTGCAATATCAGCACAGAGTCCAATGTGGGGCTCAAACCTATGAATTGTGAGATGATGACCTGACCCAAATTCAAGGGCTGAACACATAACTGACTGAGTCACCCAGGCACCCCATAAACCTAGGTTTTATTACCTGCTAAATGGGCATGATAACAGCAACCTACCTTATGGGTTATTGTGAAATTAATGTAACATTAAAACACTCTGTACCTGATATATAGTAAATACTAAGTATCTACTGCCTATACACAGGATATGAATAAATATTCATTAATAAAAGTGAATGGAACACTAAGAATATAACAACTTCTATTGCTTTTTAAAAAGTGAATCTTTCTGGGGCGCCTGGGTGGCGCAGTCGGTTAAGTGTCCGACTTCAGCCAGGTCACGATCTCGCGGTCCGTGAGTTCGAGCCCCGCGTCAGGCTCTGGCTGATGGCTCAGAGCCTGGAGCCTGTTTCCGATTCTGTGTCTCCCTCTCTCTCTGCCCCTCCCCCGTTCATGCTCTGTCTCTCTCTGTCCCAAAGAAAATAAATAAACGTTGAAAAAAAAAATTTAAAAAGTGAATCTTTCTATATAACAAAACTAGTGTGAACTATAGTCAATAATTTGATGCTTTCGGCTCTGTGAAAATATTTTTCAGGTGTTCTCATGAGCTGTGAATGAAATCCTTGGAGAGTACATTCAGCTCTGCAGCCTAGAAGTAGTTAAGTCAGTAGTCCTCACAGAGATCATTGTGCAAATTTTCATGACAAATCAAGGAAACTAATTTCCTGTGTTGACTGCATCTACAGTAGCATTTCATTGTAACTACACTTCAAACTTGAACCTCTTTATTATACTGTAAATGAAAGTTCAGGATGTAGATTCTCTGTTCTCTTAAAAGGTATCATTTTTGCCTGCAGTGTAGATGTAAACGTTTGAAACCCACAACACAACTTTTAATTAGCTAAATTATCAGGGAGGGATTCTGCAAAATAATGTTTCTTTCTCTGGAGCATACAAAACAGCCTCAGAGCACAATTTACATTTCTGTATTCCCAGAAACATGAATATGCTTTAGCAGTTGTGTAATACAACCTAGCCTGTCACTTAACTAAATTGCTATGGTGACAAAATATTTAATGGGTAGCTAATCTTTAGTAATAAATCTGTAGCAAATCTTTTCCTTTTTAAATTGTCAATAAGAATGCATAAAGTTGCTGCCATCTAGCTCATGTATCATATTGATATTCCATTTCTAAAAATTCCAGACACAACAACGCCATCATAGTGATAACCAAGGAATGAGAGTAAAAGTTTAGTATTATCTACGATATTTTACTACTTATTATTATAATTTTATATTCACTGGTTTTTATACGCCGCAGTTTTTGAGTGTTTCTGTGGAAAAGGAATTGCCTTTTACTTCATATAGTCTCAATAATTTTGTTTTTGGCAGCATTTAGTGGATCAAATTTAAAGTGTGTTATATACCAAACATAGTTTATAGTTTATAGTTTATTTATAATTTGATTCCCAAACATTGTTTAGAAGTAAAGTTACTTCAAAGGGCCAACCTAAGTGTTCCACTTCCTATGGGACAGAAGCAGCAAAGCATCACGGAAAGAGTGGGATCTATGGAAATAAGTAGCTTTCATATCAAACCCAAATCTCATTGTCTTTATAAAAATGGAGATAACATTCCTATTTTGCAGGGTTGTTATAAGCCTTAAAAGATATGAGATGTGGCACTTTAGAATACTTACATTCTAACTCATTTCTCCTGTTTCTTTCTCTCTATGGAAGAGATAGGGATATCCATCTACCATAGCTTGATATAGCCAACAAGATCACCCTGATTCCATGGACCTAAAAACAATCTTCTTATGGTAATGAATTCAAGTTAGAGAATTTTCAAAAGATAATACTTGCTGGGAAGTTGACAAGAATCTTTAATGCTTCTTAACATTTATATCATTATTATAAATTAAGATTGACCATCTGCTTTAACAATCCAATCTCTTCTCATGAATTGTGTCTACCACTGAACTTGGCCAACTCTGAAAATACAACTGAATCTCTTGATCCTCAAAAATAGAAATTAAATTTTGGACAGAAAAATCTACTGCCACAATTTATTGGACTATCTGGCATGTCCTTAATAAATATTGAAATAATGGATTTTACAAGTAATATCTGCTTATGATGCCATGCCTAAGAAAGCCAGATAATGATTTTCTTGACATTCACCCATTAGTATACTCAAAAGTATTTATTAAGCTTCTACTATATGCTAAGCATGCCTAGGTATTAAGGATAGAGTATTAAATAAAAGACAAAAATGCATGCTCTCATGCATTTAAAATTCTGGTCAGGGGAGCATATATCATATTAACTGAATTTAACCACATAATAGAAACTGTTTTTTTATGGCACATTTTCTTTTTGTAAAATTAGGACTATATACACATATCTTTGACACTTTTCTAGAGATTTAAAGACGAACTTAACTGTAGATTTATCTATAGAACAAAGATAGTGAAGCACTAGCTTACTCAGTAGATGATTTGGTACCTAATACATAATAGACACTGAACAGGAATGCTGAGAATGTGAGACCTAAAAACACATATATTACCCTCATGTAGTGTGCAGCCTGGTGGGCAGAACAAACAATTAAACATTTATAAAGTTGAGTGAAACTAGTCCCACTATTAGCTAATCTTGCTGGATAAAACACGGTAAGAGGGGCGCCTGGGTGGCGCAGTCGGTTAAGCGTCCGACTTCAGCCAGGTCACGATCTCGCGGTCCGTGAGTTGGAGCCCCGCGTCAGGCTCTGGGCGGATGGCTCAGAGCCTGGAGCCTGTTTCCGATTCTGTGTCTCCCTCTCTCTCTGCCCCTCCCCCGTTCAAGCTCTGTCTCTCTCTGTCCCAAAAATAAATAAACGTTGAAAAAAAAAAAAAATTTAATAAAAAAAAAAAAACAAAACACGGTAAGATGGGAAATTTGAGTCTTTTAGGTTACGATTCTGCTATGTTCATTAAAATACAGTCTCTAAATAGTAATAAAAGTAATAGTATCATTAAAAAATACAATAATAATAATTTATTCTCTGTATATTGAGAACTACATGAAATGTGATAAAAGTTGTTTCCTTGAATATATAAAAAATACTGGTATTATGTACTTTGAAAATCTTTTTTGGCTGTGGTCCAATCTAAACTTGTCAAAAGTCAGGACTAAGCTTTCCATCATCACCATCATCAATTTTCCAAAGTTCTAGAAACAAAATTATACACATGTGTAATTTTAAACTTTTTTGACTATGGTAAATTTGAGAATAATTTAACTGTCACAGCAGGAATCATGGATAATATAGAATAAAAAAAATGAGAACAATAAGATACCATCATTACTGATAAGTACAGTCTAAAATTAGCTGATGTAGTGATTTCAGGCATGAATGCACAGCTGCACCTTATACCTCTGAGAATTGTTTGCCAGAATCCAGTTTCAAGGAGCTCATTTTTAACTATCAGTTTGTGCAAACTTTAGTCATTGCTTCTTAAGATTTATTTTTTCCCATATCAATTTTCAACTAATCAGTAATATTAAAAGACTGTGTTAGTTATTAAATATTCAACCTTAAAATATTAATTACTATTGAATTAGATGTTTTTGAAAACAGTTTGCATGGTTTTACGTGTTCTATCAGGTAATACATGGTATCTCATACAGTGGGTGAGCAAGAAATGTTTTTGAATAAGTGAAAAATATTAGTTCTCTCCCCTTCCTTCTTTTACTTATTATAATTCTTTTTCCATCCCTCTTTCACATATTTGTTGAATAACTCTTTCTCTCCAGCTCCCCAACATTCCTACCATGGTGAACCCAGGCTTGAAATTTAGATGAAATTAAGTGTTTTGTGGAATAAAAAAAAAAGATCACTTTCCTTCAGGGAATTTTTAAAACCTAAATCTATTTTTAAATCTATACACACACACACACACACACACACACACACACACACACACACAATATTTGTATATATTTTTTAAAAGTAAGTACCATCTCTACTCCTGCTCAAGTTCACTGCCAGGTTAAGAATGCATGAAAATCTACAGGATTCTATGAAAGTAATATGTGGAAAGAAACAATTGCATGGAGATGAAAGCTAACTTGAAAGAGATTTGGCATTTGAAGTTTTATCCTACAAAGGTATTAGGAAGATGGTTATACTGCGAGACAGGATTGTGAAAATATTTGAACATTTAGAGATTCTATGGATGCAAAATGGAGGAGGAATATAGAAATCATGTAAATAAGTAGCTCAACATAGTCGTGTTGGGAACAGACCAAAGGATCCTGTGAATGAATTTCTATCTCAAAAACAGTGACAATAAGTTACTGAAAGGGCGGGCCTACACCGGCCGACTCCATCTTGTTCTGTGTCCTCCACCTTGACCACCCCTCCTCCCGTTGAGTAACCTCCCGCTCACCCGTTCAAACTTCCCAATCAAAACACGCCCCGCGACCTGCATAACAGGACTCCGACCCTTCCCCAGCCAATCGGCCGAGGCCATGACCCTTCCCCAACCAATCGGCTGAGGCCACAGCTATTACCTCACCAACTGCACCTAGACCCCAATAAAACCTTTGTGCTTTTGAAACTTGCTCTCTCTCCCCGGCATCTCACCACTGCATCCGTGCAGGTAGGGGATTGAGCTCCAGCTAGCTCGAATAAAGGCTCTTTGCTTTGCATTGGACTCACCCCCCTGGTGGTCTTTGGGGATCATGAATTCTGGGCATAACATTACCATCTGTATATTGTTGTTTGGATCATATTTTGTGAAGTCTCAACCAGACAAATATTTCACACTAATTTCTTATCATGGGTGAATCTGTGGGGTAGACGTTCATCAGTAATATTCACATGATGGAAAGATCACTCACTTCCTATTAGAAACTCTAGCTGTGCCACTTGTGACTTTGGACAACTTCTAGATCTCATTTTATCTTAATTTCTTCATCTCTAAATTGACAACAATAATTCTGCTAATTATATAAGCATCAACTTTTACAGTAATTTTTTTTAGATATGTGTTTTTAAATTTTTTAACTCATTCCCTTTGAGCCAAAAACAGAGATTGATTTTCTAATTAGATGATATGTGATAAAAAGAAAATAGGTTGTCTTTAGTCAAGTTCCTCTGATGATTTTGCTTCAGAGACGAGGACAAAATTTTAAACTCATTTTAAGAAAGTACTTTTAATTATTAAAATATAAAGTACTTTGAATCAACTTGAAAATGCCCAGAAGATTTGTGTCCTCTTAAAAATAACATGGTTTTCTGGGGGGAGGGAGAGCTAAGTATCAGTTCAGTTGTGTAAAACCTTCCACAAAAATAAATGAGGTTAATAAATAACGACATTTTAAGTCAATATATAGCTCAGAGTTGAAATGAGTTGTGCTCAAGGAAGTTTAAGATACAGTTGTAGGAGAATAGATTTTGCCACCCCAAGACAACACATTAAGAAGGTATATGCACAAGAGAAGTTCTGAAATATGAGTAGAAGTTACCCTTTTGTAAGAGACATTTACATGTATAAGCAACATTTCCATTTGTAAGGGTACCTTGCAACACCAGGAAGAGAGGGATAACTCTAAACCTCTAAAAACTATTATCAATGGAGAAGCCACAGGCTTAAATTTGCACAACATCTTAACTCTTTCACTGCGCTTTTCCTGGTAATCTTCCACATTGACTGTCTCCAGCCAATATTTTCTTTTGTCTTAAGCTAGAGATTGTATTTTAGGTGATGATTTTGGCCATTTCAGGGGGTTACTTAGTTTCCTTGCATCTCTTCCATGTATATACAAGGTGTACATGTTATTAAACTTTTGTTTTTCCCCTGTTAATATGTCTCATGTCAATTTAATTCTTAGACCAGCCAGAAGAACCTTAAATATTAGAGAAACTTTTTTTCTCTCCAACAGAGGCATAAGACATTAGAGTGAAGGAGCTCTACATGTCTGGAAAATAATGTATTGTTTCTGAATGGGGAAAATACAGTAATGGAAACCAATTAGTCCCATATTGTTTTCATTTCACATTGTTTAAGGAAGGAAACAGAGAAAACCAGAGTCACTCCATGAGCAACTGCTTGATATGAATAGCCAATACATGCAAATATTGGTTCAGACAGTACTGTGACCAATGCAAATCTCAAAACAGAGAGAGTATAGGTTACAGATAACACTCTAAGAAGAGAAATCCTGGAAGTGATGACATGAAAGGATAAAGACAGGAATTACTCTAAGAAAAATGACTTAAGAAGATATGTGGATGATAACAGGGACATTTTAAAATTGCAAAGAAGTTATTTCTTTTCCAAGATTTACACTTTGTATTGACATCTCCTTTATCACAAAATTTTGACACTCTATATGGTCCATTTTAGTTCTTAATTTTCTGGACTTTAAGGATGGTATTGATACTTATGCTAATATTCTTATAAATGTTTAATTTTCTTAAAATAAGTAAAATTGACTCTGATTGAACGTTTGAGGTCTGGTTGATTTGCTTCTGGGTCTTTACCTTGAATTTCCATACAAAACCACAGGAGTAGCAATAGTACCACTCCTGAGTTGCAGAACAGATATCATGGAGAAGATTAAAATATAAAAAGAGAAAAAGACAAGCCCAAATTGGAGTCATTTTCCCCCAACAACAGCAAACCAAGACTTGTAGTTTCAATCCATCCCCAGAATGTGACCTTTTAAAAATCAAGAAACTCTGAAATTTTCTTATCAGCCCTAGTGAGGTAATCTGCATGATAAAGACCCTGCCATTCCCCCCCCCCCCCAAAAAAAATAAAAGATGTTCTGGCCAAGACAATCTTTTGTCTTCTTTGCTGATAGCTTTTTGCCACATCCTTTTTCATAGGAAAACCTTCCATTGAGTACAACTCTTTAGAACATTTCTCTATTTGCTAGATAGGGTGAATTTGCTACCCAATTCATAAATCACGTAATAAGTCCATTAGATCTTCAAATTAACTCAGCTGAATTTTTTTTTTAACAAAAACATCCAGTAGGCAGGTTTATAGACAAAATTTTATCAAAACAATCAAATAATTCTCCTCTTATAAATAAAGTGTTGTGTAATTATTTAGTGCTATTGTTATTATTTTCAGATTTTCTACACACAATCCCAATGTAGTTAATTTTTCAAACAATTATCATTACAGTGAGATCAACTTTTTCAAAGTGCATAACAAGATAAAAATCATATTCTCCGTTGAAGAAAGTCTTGGAAAACACTATATTAGACTTCCATTTAATCATATTAGGGGTACCTGCATGACTCAGCTGCATGTCCAACTCTTGATTTTGGTTCAGGTCATGATCCCAGGGTTGTGGGATCTAGCTCCTCATTGGGCTGAGTGTGGAGCCTGCTTAAGATTTTCTTTCCCCCCCCACCCATCCCTTGCTCATGCATGCTTTGTCTCTCTCTCTAGAGTAAAATTAAAAAAAAAAAGTAATCATTTGATTGTCTCATGTGATGTGATTTTATTTCGTATTCCATATTTGCTTGGAAAGGATGGAGTTGACGTTCAAGATTTTTTCCCCTGTAGGGACCAAGGGCAGGCCACCCCAAGATGGCCCACTTTGGCAGGAACATTATTTTGAGTTGAAAGCAAACAAAACTGAGAAAATTTAGCAAAAGCTTTTTATCTTCCTCTCTTGTCTGTTTGTACCAGGAAGAAAGCTATTAATAGAGGTTTCTCTTTACCTAAGAAACTTCTCTAAATGACAGGTCAATTTTTGTTTTCCAAACATTTCCTCTCATGTTCCTATGAACAGTCTTTCTCTCCTTTGTATCATGAGACCCCTACCCCTCTCCTTAGCTCATGTAAGCCTCATGTTGCCTCACTGTCAGGAATTTCCCTGTCTGTGTAGCTTTCTCCTACTTACGCTGTTATTTGATTTTCTCCGGTTAATTTGTCTCATTCTTATTCAAGCTGGAAGGACTTTGAAGGGCAAAGGAAATTCTCCTTTCCCAATAGCCCCTTGTTCAGACATTCTGCTCACTCTCTATGGACATGTACTATAAAATCGATCTATTTTTCAGAGTTGTGTTTATAAAATTATGGCAATATTTCAAGTCCTTATTGATACTGAGAACATACCTAAATCTTTTATATCCAATCATTTTCAAATATTCCAAGGTTTATTATATTCAAAATTGATAATAATTTTTTTTCATAATTTCTAGTGTCACCAACTGGACTCCTAAGACCTGACCTTTATTGATCATCTGCTTGTACCCATTGGCCTTTGTCTCACATTCTTCCTAATTAATACCAGTTTAACAAAACTTTTTTATGTGTGATATCACAAACTTGAATGGCGAATGGCACTAAAATAAGAAAAAAATTGAACAGCTTTTAAAATAAAGTTTAATTTCACAGTAGCTTATTTACAGTAGAAAATGTCTATCTATAAATGTATCACAGAGAGATGTTATTCCAGCCTATCAAAGCAAGATCTACAAGTTCAGAATGGGTAAGAAATAAAATGTTTTCTTTATTTTCCTCCTTCCCTCCCCTTTTTCCTCTTCCTTTTTCTGCCTTCTGTTCTTTGCAAACTATTATTGAAAACATACTTGATGTCTTAATTTTCTTAGGTGCCAGAACTTAAAAAGAACAAATTATGCACACTCATCTCTCTAGGAGCTTATAAGTGGTGCTGTAAAAATAAGCGCAATAGAAAAACAACCTTAGTAACAGTGGCCTCTTTTATGGTATAATTTCATGGATGGCAAAAATGGCTTTCCTGTTGCAGTAGTGTTTCCTGATGAAAATAACAAATGCTTTGGAGTCAGGCAAGCAGGAGTTTGAAGTTTGGCTCATCCATTTACCAGCCACTAACCTGATGCAAGGCTCTTAACTCTCACTGAGTCTCAAAGTTCTCATTTGTACAACGAGAGAATAATGACTCCTAATTTGAGAATTAAAGATTGTTTAGAGCACATAGTCCAACTTTTTTGCATCTAGTAAATATTATTTTTATATTTTAGTTTATTAATACTTGCAATTCCACAATAAAAACTATAGAATGTTAAGGGCTCGTAGGAGCTTATCCTTAGAGATAACCTAGGTTTAGTTTACTGTGTTAAAGTTAAAAACAACAGTAACCAAACCAAATAAAACAAAAACTTGAGGCTTAATACGGGCAGTAAAATCCATTGGGATGGTGATTAGTTTAGGGTCATAGAAGTTGAAAGTCAAAAGACTAAGAGTACAGTGCTTATATAAGATTAATATTCTTTTCCTTAAGACTTTATCCCCTTTAAAAATTCAAATTACCTTAGAGAGAGATAATATCTTAAGTCTACTTAGTTATAATTTAGTGTTACTGTTTATAGACTCACTAAAACATTTCCTGAGATAGTCATAACTTTTATATTTCATATAAAATTAGAAACTGTAGATAAAGATGGAATATACCACATATTCTAAGGAGGAAAACCTAGCAGAAAGGATACATATGGATCACCAGAGGACAGAGGGAGAATCTCTGTTAGGCATTTTTCCTATGGTATTGCAATATCTTTTTTTCCCTTTAATCCTATGATAATATTATGAGGTGAGTGATATTATGTCCGTTTTAGAAAAAGATGTGACGTTCAGTGAGAAATCTGGAAATGAGCAATAGAGTCTGTATTCAAAAGTGTATCAGTTTGACTCAAATCCGTTAGCGGCCCCACTATATCATGTCTTCAGCCAAGGTTGGCTTCCTAATGAACAGTTCTGCCTAAGCCCAAATTTGCTGCTCCACCTGGTTGTAGTCCCAACATAAATTTATAGACCCTTTTTTCGGCTAGAACGAAGCAGAAACTCTTATTAAAAGAACATAACCAAAAGAAGATTGGAGCATACACTTTAAAACAAACAAACAAACAAAAAAAACGAGTAAATTTTTTTTAATTAGACCTAATGCCTAAGAAAAAATGGACTAGATATTTACTTCTACAGCTATCAGACCAGAGCTCCCCTAAGTTTTGTCTCCTTTATCTCCTCTTCTATCCCCACGGACCTCACTAGAGGCACATTTCTGTGGATTTATAATAGCAGTCATTCTGACATTAATGTAGCACTTTATGAGACGTATTTATATCTATTTGCCAGTTCTTTGGGCTCTAGTAGCAATCTTCAGAGGCAAGATGGCAAGTAACTGAGATTTTTTTCTTACAGGCTTCCAGACATGTTAAGAGTTTTAGCAAGAATGGCAGAAAGGATGAAGACAACAGGGGGCTTAGAGGTATGGCATAGTCAATTAAAAGGGCAATTTGTCTCCTGCATAACTGCTCACAGTGGGTCTTGATGGAATAAAGTGAATAGGGAAAATCTGTATAGGTTCTACATTCAGGCCTCAGTCATCCAAAGTGTTTATTCAACTTTATTGTCAAAGATCATTATTTATTTTGTCCTTACTTCTAAGGAGTAAACATAGTTATCATCATCATTATCCACAATCATAGATTGAACACATATTTTTTAATGTAGGGAGGACACAAAAAGAAAAGTAATAGTTGCCAACCCTAAGGAGGTTAATAGATAATAGATTTAACCAGGGCTCAAGCTCATCTTTCTCACCTTGTATCTTAGTGCACCAAACCTGACATTTACTCAATGCTTGTGAAATACTGTATTGCCATTCACTATATATCCTGATTTGTCTCCCATGATGCCTCAAAATGTGGGAGGATTATATGTTTTTGCCTATTTAAACCAAGAGTAGATACGTGATTGACTTTATTCAATAACATTTTGGCAGATGACATGTGTTATTCCACAAAACAGACTTTAGAACCAGTATTTAGCTCAAAATTCTCTTTACCTTGAATTTGTGATCATGGAAGAATAAAATGAGATTAAATTTCCACCATACTGAATCAATGAGTGACCACTGTGAGCAGAGCCTTCTTATAAACCTGCAAAAGACATACAGTGTAAGTAAAAAGATATATTTTATTGTTTTAAGCCATTAAATTTCAAGCTTTTTATTATTGTAGCATAACCTTACCAATCTTGACTGATGGGGTGTCTAATGTTTGTTGAATAAATAGATAAAGAATGAACCTACTTTCATTTATTTATTTTTTCCTTTTTTTTACCTTATAAGTTTTTTATTTTATTTATTTTTTATAATTTAATGTCAAAGGGCTAATATACAATGTATGCAGTGTGCTCTTGGTTTTGGGGGTAGATGCCTGTGGTTCATCACTTACATACAACACCCAGTGCTCATCCCAACAAGTGCCCTCCTCAATGCCCATCACCCACTTTCTTCTCTCCCACACCCCCCTCCCCCATCAACCCTCAGTTTGTTCTCTGTATTTAATCTCTTATGGTTTTCCTCCCTCCCTCTCTGTTTGTAACTATTTTTTCCCCTTCCCTTCCCCCATGGTCTTCTGTTAAGTTTCTCAACTTCCACATATGAGTGAAAACATGATATCTGTCTTTCTCTGACTGACTTATTTCACTCAGCATAATACCTTCCAGTTCCATCCACGTTGCTGCAAATCACATGATTGCATTCTTTCTCATTGTCAACTAGTATTCCATTGTATATATAAACCATGTCTTCTTTATCCATTTATCAGTTGATGGGCCTTAAGGCTCTTTCCATAATTTGGCTATTGTTGAAAGCACTATTATAAACATTGGGGTACATGTGCCACTATGAATCAGCACTCCTGTATCCTTTGGATAAATTCTTAGTAGTGCTATTGCTGGGTCATAGGGTAGTTCTATTTTTAAGTTTTTGAGGAACCTTCACACTGTTTTGCAGAGCGGCTGCACCAGTTTGTATTCCCACCAACAGTGCAAGAGGGTTCCCATTTCTCTACATCCTCGCCAGCTCTGATGGTTCCTTAGTTGTCAATTTTATCCACTCTGCCCCTTGTGAGGTGATATCTCAGGGTGGTTTTGACTTGTATTTCCCTCACGATGAGTGACATTGAGCACGTTTTCATGTGTCTGTTGGCCATCTGGTGTCTTCTTTGGAAAAGTGTCTATTCGTGTCTTCTGCGTATTTCTTCACTGGATTATTTTTTGGGTGTTGAGTTTGGTAAGCTCTATAGATTTTGGATACTAACCCTTAACCCAATATATCATTTGCAAATATCTTTTCCCATTCCATCAGTTACCTTTTAGTTTTTGATTGTTTCCAATCAGAAGCTTTTTATCTTGATGAAGTCCCAATAGTTCATTTTTGCTTTTAATTCTCTTGAGCAGGAAATTGCTGCAGCTGAGGTCAAAGAGGTTGTTGTTTGCTTTCTCCTCTGGGGTTTTGATGGTTTCCTGTCTCACATTTAGGTCTTTCATCCATTTTGAGTTTCTTTTTGTGTATGATGTAAGAAAGTGGTCTAGTTTCAAGGAATGAACCTGCTTTCAGTGTCTAATGTTTGCACATGACTTGTTATTTCTGACAGAAGGTTAAAAGTTGAGTACTATGCAAATAATATATAAATACTATATTTATAAAATATAATTTATAAATTGCTATTTATAAATAATAATTCTACCTTGGGATTAGGGATAGCTTCATTGAGTGGTTACTAGGCAACCTGTTTATATAGGGCTACAATAAGAATGTGAAACGAAAGGAATTCAGTTAATAATTGTCTAAATGTTTACTGAGTTTCTATTGTGAGTCATACATTTTGTTTAACATTTCCTATTAGTCAAACATAAGATATGTTAGTCTGCTGAGCAGTTGTTTTTATCTTTTAATTTTATTTATTTTATTATTGTTATTTTAATAGAGAGAGAGAGCATGAGTGGGGGAGAGGGGCAGAGGGAAAGAGAGAGAGAGAAGGAGAGCAGAGGAGGGGGGCAGAGGGAGAAAGAGAATCCGAAGTAGGCTCAGCATGGAGCCTGATACGGGGCTGAATCCCATGACTCTGGGATCATGATCTGAGCTTGAATCAAGAGTCAGACACTCAATTGACTGAGCCACCCAGGTGCAGTTATTTTTAAATTTACCTAGAGAGTTGGCAGGTTAATTCAGCAGCCTTGGCATTTGGGGAAGAGACTGTATTTTAATCCATTCCATTCTCTCCTTCCTACACAAGGGATATTTACATTTAAAGACATTCTGATTATCAAAGCAAATTTGATCATTAAAGCTTATATATCCACTGATAAGGGTCAACCAGTTCCTTTCTAGGGCAGAAGTTCATGAAATCAAGAAATCAGGAAAAGTTAGGACTGGGAAGAACTGGTGGAATGATTGATGGTTCTGAGACATGTGGTCAAGAATGGCTCTGATTGTTAATGGAACTGAAGTAGGGAAAAAGCCCAGCAGCAGAAAATTAGATAGTGTGGAAAAATTAATACATTTAACATTTTAGCTTCCAAGACTGGAGTCTGTTGAGCTAAAGGGAAAATGGAAGTTCATTTTCCTTGGGAATGGTGAGAAGTAAATGATTCTGGAAAATTAAGAAGGCAAGATGAGTAAGGTGGTTCTGTTGGAAGTGGCCCTGGAAATCCCTCACATATCTTTGCTTAGGAAACTAGGATAGGTGGTCTCATGGGTTAGCCTTCTCTTTGGTCAGGTTCCCCTTGGCAGACAGGATTTCCTGGGCATCCCTGCAGTTAGAGGCAGGGACGGTAGGCTTGACCAATGGTATCTTTGCCAGGAATCCACTAAAGAAGATTATTAATTACTTAAGCAATTATTGGAATATTTCAAAGGGATACAAAATACAGAAGCTGTGGAAAAGCCATCCAAATTACCTACTGATTATCAGAGCTCCTGACAGTCAATCTGCCCCACAAAAGTTAGATAACACTGCATACCATATTCAACTAATTGCAAATTTAAACTATTACTCATTTTTCTTAGCTCTTTTAATTTTATCTCCTTCAAAGATCTCTACTGATACCTTGAACTGGGTATAACTTTTTTCAGTAAACAATCATAAAATTTTAAATATAACTTACCTTCTATGTCCTTCACAATTTCATGAAAAGTCCTAAGATGGTAGGCCTGTTGTCCTTTCCCTGCATTCCTCTCAGAGCTCAGCATAATGCTGCGAACACAATAGGTGCTTCATTAATGTTAATTGACTTTAATTTTATGCTTTACATATTGGGTTATAAATTTACGATGTGAGAAACATAGTTGGCTATGTAGCTAACATACGACATATTTTTCTTGAAAAATTGAAATATATTTTGATCGTCAAAATTTAATTTAAACTTTTACGTGTTACTGGAAATCAATCTTTTTGAATTTGAGTGATACAGACTGCTACTCAAGAAAATTTCTTAGGTAGCCATGATTTAAGTAGAAACTTTATTCGGAAACAAAATTTCTCATCATCCTTTAAAATGGTAACTTTAGTGTATTTGCTAATATGTATCTCTCTATATATTTATATGCTTCCTGGAGTCTCTGTACTTGTTAGCAGAGCAACAAAACTTTATGCCCTTTCATGTCCTAAAAATCAGAGAAACAGCCCAACGATATGTTGAAATGAGAACCCCCTTTTGTTTGATCCTGGACAGTTGCTGTGGATGTAATTGCTGTATTTGCTCTTCTTGACTACAAGCAGAGCATTGCAGGACAACAGTCATTTAAATACTATAAGCTGAAAATAACATGGTTAGGAGCCATGTTTGATGTTCATATGTGGTTTCTTGGCATCGCATGTGCAGATCCATCTGTTAGATGGCAGAGCGCCTACATACAAGGTAGTGTGCCATTTTCTTCGGGGGTAATAATGCTAATTAGGAGTGGTTTTCAGTGGGCAAGTTGCCTAATGTTACAAGTGCTGTCTCTTTGTAGAGTCTTCTCTTTTGTTTGTATATTGGCACATTGCATATATAAGCCTTTTTTTTTAATTTTTATTAAAATTTTTTTAACATTTATTTATTTTTGAGAGACAGAGACAGAGCATAAGTGGGGGAGGGGTGGAGAGAGAGAAGGAGACACAGAATCTGAAGCAGGCTGCAGGCTCTGAGCAAGCTGTCAGCACAGAGCCTGATGCGGCGCTCAAACCCACCTGAGCCGAAGTCGGATGCTCAACCAACTGAGCCACCCAGGCACCCCATAAGCCTTTTTAAATCAATATACGTCCTGGATTTTCCTTTTCCTTTTCTTTCTTCTTCTTTTTTTATCCTTTAGCAGACAAAGACTACTGGGACATGGGCTGTGAGTATAAAATTGAGGGACATATTGAGTGGCCATGTTTAAAAGATACTAAGAGTAATGTGCATTGATCAGCCTCATTTTGAAAGTAAATTACCAATGGAATAAAATATAGTTTCATAAAGGCAAGAGAGCCATTTTGCTTTAGATTACATTTTTCTTCTTTCTTAATGATTTTGGAATGTTTGCTGTAGAAGCAGTACTGAAACACATATTAACCGAACCGGCTATTACCTGCATAAAAACAAGAGACCAGTGAATAATCAATAATTTAATTAAATTATTATAGGCACCAAATTGATCAGGTGAAAGTATAACACACTGGAGACCAGATTCCTAGACCATAGGCCAAAAGGTCGGGAAAAAATTGAATGAAGTGTCACTGAACTAGGGAAAGATAATCATAAAAGCTGCTACAGAGAATGAAAGCTAAATAGTACTGAAACTACTTGTTTATGTTCATGAGTTTTAGAAATTAAATTCAACTCAATGTAGATTTATAAAAGCATTTATTTATGTTGGATGTTGGTGGTGGGGAGGAGATTAGGATAAACCTTAAGTCTGTCTCTGAAGGAACATATAATCTAATGAGATAAGTTAAAAAAGAGGCAGTTACTTTTGATTCAAGGCAGAAGGATATACATGCTAAATAAATGGAGAAAACAACATGTTCTAGAAACATAAAGGTAGAAATATTTGTGATTATTTCATTGTGGAAGGCTTCCAAGGAGGAGACCATGTAGAAGTTAGGTTATTAAGGTAACATTGTATTCCAATAAGTAACGAATAAATGGTGGTAGGGAGGTACTAACTTAAAGGGCCACTATGAGTAAGTAAATGGAGGTTGAAGTTTGCTTTTGAAAATGGGTAATGAGTCCATTGTTAAATCTTGGAGAGTCAGCGCCATATGAAATCTTGAAAGCAGTGGTGATACATTGAAGGTTTGATGTGAGTACTGGAGGATCAGAACATTTATTTTAGAAAGTTAACTTTGGCAGCAGCATGAAAAAGGTTTTGGAGAGGTGAGAAACCCCAGTTAAGGCATCAAGTTAGAAGACTATTATAGGAAAAAGTTATTGTGACAGAATCCCTTTTCTGTACTAGCTGCCACTTTGAAGGTATAAGTCTCTTTAAAAATCATCCATTTAAATTTATGTAGGCAGAATATCTGGAAGCAGAAAAGAAATATGAACTAAAGGTACAAATTGATTAGCTAAATATATCTTAATGGACGACTAAGAGCTATAAATGATACACACCTTATACACCCACAGAATGAGAAAAAAAAAGAAAAGCTTTATATCAAATATAAATAGTGATGATATAAAAGTCAATGTATGAAGCTACATTTCTTGCTATGGTAACAACCACAGTATGTGATTATATTTCTTAATTTTTTTTTTCTTTGCAGTAAATGGGGAGTAAATATTTTTGAGCATGTGAGCATTTATCCTGCTTTACTTCCTGGAATAATTTACACAAAGGATTTATGGAAGAGAAGAGATATTTTTAAATATAGGCAAAATACATTTTGAAAAAAAATCCAAACACTCAACCATTAGAAATGAGATAAGAAGACTTAAGAACAAGCAGTTGTAATTGTAGGTCTGATAGCTGAGAATGAGAAAAGACTCTTTTAACTTCAGTTTTGCTTTTTACATTTTAAGATAAAATTTGTCGATGACATCAACCCCTTCAAATGTAGATATATTGCCTGAGGGAGCTTGTCTGACTCTGATATTGCCCAACGGAGACTAGAAGGGAAGGATTAGATAACAGGTGTGCTTGTTTTAGCAATGTGTCATTCTGTGAAAATTCAAGGTCTTCCAGTATTGTTAATTAATAGCTTCATGAAATCCCATCTCAGCCTTCTTCCCACAGGCTTTGCTCCTTTTTGCTTCCTTACACTCATTTGAGGTAAGCCAAATGTATTAGCATTTGAAGCATGGCAGAAGTGTGCCCAAGGAGAAGCCTATTTGGAATAAGCAGATTTGAATTACGAGAAACAAGAATTGTATTATGCAAATCTTCTATTAAAATCACCCTAAAATTGAATTTAAATTACACCTTTCCACACAGAGTTGGCCATTGAAAATGAAAATAGATTTGAAATGCACTGGGCACTGAAAGCTCTCTGTGCCTCTGCCTCTTCGGCCAGAAGAAAGGTAATGGGTAGCAAGATCATTTAGCGACAGGGACAAAAGCACATGAAAAGAGTTTAATATGAAACAAGTGGCCCTAAGACCATTAGCAGTTCATGTAGCATCTTAAAGCATAAATTTTTTCTACATATTTAGATAACAATTGCCTTATTACATCGCTACAATGCCCTCTTTATATAGTACAGTAAATAAGTATAGTAATAGGAAAATTACGGTCTTTTTAATATGTTGATCAAGCCCACTTAACTGGCCTCCTAAAAGAAACAAATATATTATTCCTGAAGGCTACTATTCGTCTCATGTTGGGAAGAATCCTCATCATTCTAACGGCAAATCTTTCCATTGTTATGAAAGGCAAAAATAAAGGTACTTTAGGTGGAAGTGATGTATATAAAAGGCTATAATAGGGGCGCCTGGGTGGCTCAGTGGGCTAAGCATCCGACTTCAGCTCAGGTCACAATCTCACAGTTCGTGGGTTCGAGCCCCGCGTCGGGCTCTGTGCTGACAGCTCAGAGCCTGGAGCCTGTTTCAGATTCTGTGTCTCCCTCTCTCTCTGACCCTCCCCCGTTCGTGCTCTATCTCTCTCTGTCTCAAAAATAAATAAACGTTAAAAAAAAAAAAGGCTATAATAATACTCTTTAAATTTCACTGTTCTTAAACTCATTGGAATTATGCAAATATTTTAAACTGTAAATTGGATGCAAGATTTCTTTTAATTTCAGTTAGATACAGATAGCATGCTTTGTCTAAGGAAGACGCAAAGTCTTCCAGGGTGTAATCTACTTCCTGGAAATAACTCTTTCTCTGGTCATCTAGGAATATGGCTTTGAGAAAAATCTAGTCAATGAAGTCTGATCTGGTCTATTAGGGTAGGAGGGAGCACCTGCAATTTGCTCTAATTCCTTGCAAGTGGAAGCAATCCTTGTCTTCCATTGATCAATGATCCTATAATCAGTGTCACTATTGTGGAGGACATGCTTATTTGGGACCTCAACATGGGAAAATAGTGCGGGAATAGTTGACATTCCACCACTCTTTATTTTTTTGTCCAGGGCAGACATTAATAATCAACCATAGCAGTCTTTTCCAATGAGTCAGGGCTTGGCTTCAGGTCCTTTTTAACACAAAAGTCTAGACAGGCTGCACTAGTCATTAAAATTTTCCATGAAAGATAAAGGCTGTGTGTGTTTCACATATACTTAGACTGTAGAATTAAAAAAGCTGGGTTCTGGTCCCAGTCTGCCACTTGGCCAATCACTTAGCTTCAGTTAACTTCTTTTAACCTGTTTTCTCATTTATCAATTGGGGTTTATGCCTTTTCAGATTATACATGAACTTAAATGTCCTAGAACTCGTTAAGCTGTAAAGTGCTATTCAGATATAAAACATCTATTCATTTTCTGCTACTGGGAGGGCCTAACACAATGTTTACCTTACACTAGTGTCTTTCACATTCTCTTCTCATCCTTATTTAAGAATGTGACTAGAAGCTCTCTGTGAACTTCTGATCCCTTTCTTTCTTCATACAAAGAATTGTAGAAAAGTTTTCCCAAATGTTTTATGAGCTCCAAAATTTAATAACATTCCAAGTCTCCTCTCAATTGCTGTTGTTGCCCGTAATATTACATAATTAATTACCCACAGGACAATGGTGGAGATTCCAACATCTCTAGCCATTTCAGTTCTTTCTGTCTACAACAGATCCACATCTTGTTTTGGAAGATGTTTGGTGTTTGGAGAGTAGTGACTACTCATGCATATGTGGTTTCAAGTTGGCCCATAATAGTGAAAAATAAGATAGATAGTGGTATCTGAAGGAATATTTTAAGGCCTAAATGGGATACCCAACTCCTAAGGGAGTTTCAACAAACAGGGGAGTTATTAGTTCTCTTTATAATATCATATCCCTAATTATTAATCTTATACAGCATTTATTTCCTATCTTAACACAGTGGCAGTAATGCAAATAACCAGTAGTTTGAAAATATGTGATTTGATTTCATCCCCAATAGAGGGAAAGATGGTTTAATTTCAGGTACTGTTTATTCATTCACTAACAGCTACTGCGAGTCTTCCAAATGCCAGGTCCTGTGTCAGGAAATGTGCATAGCTGCCCTCCAGAAGCTTACGGTCTGATAAGGAAAAGAGACATGCATGCAAATTGAATGCATGAATGAAATATCTTCTATGAAAACACTAGAGATAAATTAAAGACACTTTGGAGTATGGCAGAAAAAGCAACTAGGTTTTATCTTTTCTCTTTCCACATCAAAAAAAAATTGTTTTACCATCCATGCTCTCAAATTCTCTCATTGACAGCTGTGCTAACTCCTTTAAGTAGATGCTCTAGGAATATTGAGTGACTAGGAAAGCATCTCGTTAGTCATGACTAGGGGACTCTGTTTTGATCAAAGATTGGACTTACTAATTCCAACTTTTGGAGGACAACATCATATTTATTACTCAGGAACTTCTTTCAAAATGTCTTGGCAGCTTCTCAGTCAAAGCTAAGAGAAAAAACAAGGCTATTCTCTTTAACTGGGTCTTCCCTTTCAAGTCTGGGTTCCTCCCGAGAGAAATGCCTCATTTTCAGGATGCTGGCTCAGGGTATGACCTCACTATTCAGGTGTGATCCTGTCTTCTTTCGCAGCATAGAGAGTTTATACTTAAATTTCCGTGAGCAGGATTGCCACATAATACACTACCATATGCAGTTATCACATAAGAATAACTCTATAATCCAGTTATATCAGTATTCCCTTCCTCCCTCCATTTATAAATATGCAGTAATTTCCTGATTACTCTTGTCTCCATTGAAATTTCCATAATACCTGGTTTCCTGACACTAGCTGTATTAAACTGGCTAGCAACTTATTTTCTCATCTGGAAGTAAAGGTTCAAAGAATTTTCACCATACAAATGAGTGTGTCTTTACACAGAGACAAATATTCACACAGCGGAGACAAAGCAAACATATGTTTAATCTTCTAGGCAAGATTTGATGTATATTAGTGTCAAGGAGAAGTGAGTAGAATTGTTCCAAAGATCTACTGGTCCTTAAGAAGGATAACAACTTGTGTCATCTGATCTGTTTCCCACAGCAGTGACACTGATTCCATAGTGTCCAGTTGCCTGAGACAATAGTTGCCTGTTTCAATAGCTGTCAAATCCTCCATCTTATGTGTCTTGTTGATTGTGGGGGTGACCATTTTTGATATGAGCCAGGTATTTGGGGTCTGAGTTACCCCCAAAACCTGAGGATTAAATATTTAGAGGCTAAATTTCAAAAGCAAAGTAACCTAGTACTGCTTTTAAAAAATTACAGTATAAGCTACTCAATACAAGATATTGATTTCTAATTCAAACCAAATATCATTTTCAAATTTAACCATTAAAGCCAAATTTCTGTGTGTAGCCTGTAATATTTTTGAGGCCAAGAAGTTATAGCTCAGTGTTTTCCTTATAGCTCAGCTCGTTTTTCTATCAACCCCACCCACTTGAAAGAATACCACCCAATGTAAAATTAAAATAGAATTGGTAATAAGAGCAGTATAATGAACAGAATAAACTTGATGAGTTGGGAACATAGTTGAGGCTATTATACTTATCAACTGAAGGAAAATTTCCATTTCTTGGAAGATATGCCTATATAATCAGCATATAGCCTACGAGAGAAAAAAATTAGCATTCTCTTCACATTATCCCTCTCCAAAAAACAGCTTTAAATTAACTTCACCTGGGTCTATCCCCCACCCACTCTATCTTTATCTCTGTCTCTGTGTCTTTCTCCAGCTCATCCCCTTACACTTAAACTCTATCATCCACTTTTCTCATCTCCAAAGTTGGAATACTCTGTAATAATAGATAGTGCCCATGTTTCAAGGACAATGTGAAGATTAAATTAAGTGAAGCAAAAGAAAGGTATTCTGTGAAGTCTACATTGATATACAAATGTATTTCTGTTATTTCCATTGCAGGAGTGTTTAGATATTATAAGATACACAAAGGACAAATCTTACTTGGCAGCTGTCTTATATATCCAAATAAATTTATATATTATGTATTTACTGAGGGATTTATAGCCTCCAGAGAATTTTCATTGTGAGACTGCTGCTTTTGAATTTTCTTTTGTTCTTCCCCACCCTCCTCTCTGGTTAGTTGAATTCTCCATAGACAAATAATGCCCTTGTCTGGGTAGTCAAGATGCAATTGAGTTCTCCAGGGATTTCTATAGTATGGATTCAGAGCTTAGGGAAATTCAACTTAAAAATGTGAATATTAGGGGCGCCTGGGTGGCGCAGTCGGTTAAGCGTCCGACTTCAGCCAGGTCACGATCTCGCGGTCCGTGAGTTCGAGCCCCGCGTCGGGCTCTGGGCTGATGGCTCAGAGCCTGGAGCCTGTTTCCGATTCTGTGTCTCCCTTTCTCTCTGCCCCTCCCCCATTCATGCTCTGTCTCTCTCTGTCCCAAAAATAAATAAACGTTGAAAAAAAAATGTGAATATTTGTTAACAAGAGAGTTATTTCCTCAAGATTCCTCTTTAGAAATGATGGCTATCTTAAGGTCTACCATATATTATTACCTCTTCTTCCTGTATGTTTTTCTACGCTTGGGGTCCATTTTCTAAGCCTAATGAGATTGCAATCATCTCTAATGTTACTTTTATGTCTGGTACATTGATCTCTACAATGTTCTGATTTTGTTTGGTGACAATGAAATTATAGTAATAAAATTAAGTGTTTTAGTTTAAACACTGCTAAATGGTACAGTTGAGAGTTTAATTTGTGGAAATTATATTTGCGTCATTTTGAAATGAATTATATACATGAAGAACTATTTTAGAAATAAGCATCTATTGTAGAAAGGCATTTAGGGGCAGTACTCTTCAAATATGATTGAAAAATACTCAAAGACACTAAAATATATACTTACTTGTATAAAATTTTCTTTCTTTTTTTGTTTTTTTTTTCAGATGGTTTATCAGATAGCCTTTATCACATTTAAGTGATATACACTCATAAAACTATTAACAATATATCTAAGGACCTATGACATGAACTGTATGTGGATATTTGACTAGGAAAATACAACAGTTATTTGAGTTAAACAAACTGCAGAGAAATGTATAGTACTTGCTGTAGAGTAACAAATCTTATCCAGTCATATCCAGAGATATCTCTATCTATCTATCTATCTATCTATCTTATTTATTTTTAATTTTGAGAGACAGAAGTCATGTATAGGAGAGAGGGGCAGAGGAAGAGAGAGAGAGAGAATCTTAAGCAGGCTCCATGCTCAGTGCAGAGCCCAACCCAGGGTTTGATCTCACAATCCTGGGATCATGACCTGAGCTGAAATCAAAAGTCTGACCCTCAACTGACCAAACCACCCAGGCACCCCCAGAGACCATTATTTAAAAGTTATACCATGCGAACCCCTTCTGCTTTTGTATTATTTCCTCACAAAACTCTGATAAAAACTTTCTAAGTTTCATGGCAGATAGTAGGTAAGGATTGTATTGAAGAGTAAGAAGTCTTTGAAATTGATAATAATACACATTTACAAATTTGCTTATAATAAGTAAAAATGAGTGTAAGATATCCAATTTTACCTTGTTATATTGGAGGTTCTCAGAATAGGTGCTCTCAGGTGTTCACATTTAATCCAAAAAATAACAAGAATTGATTAGTCATTGAGTTCATGCTGGGCCAGAGACTTTATTGTAGGAACTTAGTTTTGAAATAAAGCTGGGCAAGAAATGCTTTTGAGAAATTAAAAAAAAATATTTTGACAGCTTTTCTTTGAGAAATGAGAATATCTATTATCAAGTGACAGAAGTGAAATGCGATGCCTAACCAGATAGATCATTTACTTATAATTGTTTGCAATATTTTTACTTTGAATATACTTATACAGAAAGTTATTTTTCTCCTAGTAAAATTCTGACTTAAAAGGAACTTTGCATCTTAAATGTAAAAAAAAAAGTCCCCATACTTTTGAACTCCATCAACTGAAATCCCAACACTTATATTTTATTATATTTTCATGATAATAACTTTGTTAAGCTGTAATTTTTCATGTATTATTTCACTATTTTATGTGCCAGTGTTTTTCTGAATATTGTGTAAAACACTCTATGGGGCTATACACATATTGACTGTACACTATATGTGATGTACGTTTAAGGAATGCAACATCATCAGAGAGGTGGAGGCTATTTTCAATAACCATCTATATTAGTTGACTATTGTATGTTTAGGAAACAATAATAAAAGAGGAGATGGCGACAGGAAATATAGATAAATCTCTTGAGGAGTTTTGTTGTAACTCTCTTAAGCTATTGAATAATAATTACAAAGTAGTAAATATAAAGTAAATATAAGTTAATCTATGGAATAAGATCATAGTCACAATTGAAGAGAATGAAACAAATGTACCATTAAACTCTCAACAAATGGTGCTGGAAAAATTAGACAACCATATTCAAAAAATGAACCTTGACCTTTATCGCATACCATATTAAAAATTACCATAAAAGACCAGGTAGCACAGACCTAGATGTAGAACTTTAAAACTATAAACTTCATAGAAGGAAAACAGGAGAAAATCTCAGTGTACCTAAAATAAAGATTTATTAGATACATAAACAAAAGCATGATCCATAAAAGAAAAAAAAAATTAGCCTTCATCAAAGGTGAAAAATCTATTCATCAAAAGATATTGCTAAGAGAGTAAAAAGGCAAATCCCAGGTTAGGAGACAATATTTGCACAACTCATTTCTTATTGAAAATGAACCACCACCAACAACAAAACACAATAAAAAAAATGGACAAGTCTCTGAACAGTCATTTCACCAAAAAAAAACACATACGGTTAATAAGCACATTAAAAATAGGGGCGCCTGGGTGGCTCAGTCGGTTGAGCGTCCTACTTCAGCTCAGGTCACGATCTCGCGGTCCGCGAGTTCGAGCCCCGCCTCGGGCTCTGGGCTGATGGCTCAGAGCCTGGAGCCTGCTTCCGATTCTGTGTCTCCCTCTCTCTCTGACCCTCTCCCGTTCATGCGGTGTCTCTCTCTGTCTCAAAAATAAATAAACGTTAAAAAATAAAATTTTTTTTAAATAATGCTCAATACACTTAGTCATTAGAGAAATAAAAGTTAAAAACCCAACATATCCCAGTACAACAACTGGAAAAAATAAAATAAAAACATCTGACAATTCATAGTGCTGGTGAAGATGCTGAGTAAGCAGAATTCTTGCAAACTGTTGATATGAATAATAAACGGCACAGCCACATTAGAAAATAGTTTGGCAGTTTCTTATAAAGTCAAGCATGTATTTACCATAAACCCCAGCAATCCCAAAGCTAGGTATTTAACAAAAAGAAAGGAGAATATGTAATCATCCAAAAACCTGTATATGAATTTTATGGAAAACTGGAAACAACTCAAGTTCCTTCCCTGATGAGTGGATAAACTATGGTACATCCATAGAATGGAATACTACTCAGAAGAAAAAATAGATTGATACTCAACAACATGGATGGATTTCAAATGAGTTCCATTAAATGAAAGAAATCAGACACATAAGTATATGATTCCACTTATATGATATTCTAGAAAAGGCAAAAATATATAAATGGTAAAAAAAAAAAATAGTAGTTGCCAGATGCTGAAGATGGGAAGCTATTGATGACAATAGGGCATAAAGCAATTTTTTGGATGATGGAAATGTTCTGTATTTTCATTGCAGAGGTGATTACATCACTGTATGCATTTGTCAAAACCCATAGAACTGTATGTTTAAAGGTGTGAACTTTACTACATGTAAATTATTCCTCAATAAACCTGACTCCCATCCCTTCAAAAACAACCCTACTGGGTTATCATTGGTTTATCTAGGGATAGAACTAATTATTTTGATAATTAGTGAACCATTACACTTGGAAACCAAATAAATACCAAATAATTGTTGATAGGAAAGTTTCTATTCATGGACCTACTCCAGTTAATAAATATAAAAAGGAATAATAAACAATTTTGTAACCTTTGGTAGATCTAGTCATTGATCATCAATGCTTACAACATCATATAAAGAGAGACACCAAATATAATTGCTTCCTAAAGAATATATATCCTCTAGGTAGTGGTCTTGCCAAAAAGCAAAAAAACAAAACAAAACAAAACAAAAAAACAAAAAAACCCCTGAAATCTAATCAAGTCTTTTTATTCAACTATCCAGTTTATGGGAAATGTGGAGAAGAGAAGAACACATTAAAATATACCTTGTAGATACAATCAGCAAAAGCCAGACTATGGAAACTAAAGTTTTTCCAAAGTAAACTATAAAGAAAAGGGGAAGAAAAAGGATGGACAGAAACTATAACTTAAAAGAGACATAAAGGATACATTTCAATGTGTGAAACTTGTTTGGATCCTGATTCAGACATACAAGTGAAAAAAAAAAGATATTTAAGAGACAATGGGAAATTTGATCACTGTCTAAATATTTCATGACAAGATGGTCATTTTTAAAAAAATGATAGTGATGTAATAGGATTTTAAGTTTTTTTTTTTTTTCATTTGGAGATAGACATTGGGTTAGCCATAAATGAAATTATATGATTGATCTTCTGGATATGCTTCAAAACAATTTGGAAATGGAGAACTAGGTCTACGGTACAGAAAAAAATAAGATTGGCTGTGAGCTGATAAGTGTTGAAGCTGAGTGATGATGGTTCTAAAATTTCCTTTATATTATTCTGTCTCCTTTTGTGTATGTTTTACAATTTTTGTAATGAAATATAAAAAAGCAAAGAGAAGAAAGAAAAAGAAAAGAAGAAATACAGGAAAAGAACAGGAAAAGATAGAAAAAAGAATAAAAATGCTCCTGCTGATGCTACAAAAATATTGCACTTCATAGATTACAGAACATTTTCACATTCAATGTTTCAGACCAAGGAGATGACTTAGCTCTCAGCTTCTTTCCTAACCACTTCTCTGCCAGGCACAGGATATCTACGTAGCTTGAGACCCAGGTCCACATGAACATATAAAAGATACTCAATAAACATTCATTACAGAGTAAAATAAAACAGTACAAAGAGAGAGACTAAATTTAAGTAAATATGAGAACAATTCTTTTTTCTGAGACACGTAAGAAGTGAATGAACACACGTAAAGTTTGAGGCAGTTGCGCGAGTGGTTCATTGACCTGCCCAGTGTGGAAATGGTGGTTGTCTGTAGATGGGCGGGAGGTTGCCTGGGAGTGCAAGAAGGAGCTTGAGAGGAGTGGGGCATTTGCTGTGGGCAATGGGCTGTGGAGTCACTGGGAGTATCCCAGGAGGAAACAGAAAGTAATCAGTGTTGAGGCTCTTTATAGTTATTACGTTTGTCTTATTCATAAAGAGTCTCACCTCACGGAACAGGTTCTACCACTCTATACTTTTTTACAGCTCATTTTATTTGATGTGTCTACCAGTGGTGGGGGTGCTCTTTTTTTTTTTTTTTTTAAATCTATCCTTCTGTGCCAACAAACATCCAGTTTCAATTTTTTTTAATGAAACTTTGGATGACTCCCTTGCCAAGGATGCAGTTGTTAAAGCTGTACCAGACATTGTTAAAAGGCTGTGGGAAAAGACAGCAACATACCGACCAAAGATGGCAAAAGATGGCTACATGGACAATTATGCAGATATTTCCACTGGAGGTTAGGTTTGCTGCATGTATTAACTTTTGTAAAAAAAAAAAAAAAAAACAAAAAAAAAAAAACAAAAACAAACCCACAAACTAGTGCATTTGGGAAGAAACAAGTAAACAAAATAAAACAGAAAGAAAACAAACCTTAAAAAGCCAGTAGAGTCTGGCAATATCTATTATTTCAATCCGAAATGGCACATAAATTATCCCGAAGGGACGTAAGGTTACTTGGGGGTAGTAGTTACAGACTAGGCTTTGGAATTGGACAGATAAACTCCTATTGCTACATTTACCAGCAGCACAGTTTGGGGCAAGTCATTTAGATTCTTTGAGCCCTCATTTCCTTACCCAAACATGAAAGCTACTGCAGGTCAATGAGGGGAAAAAACTGGAAGGCTGGGGAATAAGCCAAGTCCCAAATCACCTCTATTTCTTGAAAGGGAATGGGACCATTTCACAACAGCAAAGGTAGCATCAAAACTATACATGACTGGTATTTGAGTGTCAGTCCAATAGCCATTTCAATTTGTATTAAATGTTCCTCAGACTCCATTCCCATTTTTTAAGGACCAAATATTAGATATAGAATTTATGGATAAGACTTCACCTACAAATTTCCTCATTTATAAAATGAGGATTACTGTGAGGATTAACATCGTTAAAATGGCACTTATATAGTGTACCCTATGTGCATACTACTTCAGTCCTCAATAGATGTTACTGTAAATATCACAACATACATGCTGCTGCCAGCCTTAATCCAGTTTGGTAGATTTTGTATCCATAAGTGATTACAAGGACATCAAGAAGAGCTTGGACAACTTTTTCCTGAAGAAATTTCTCCATCACTTTCTGATATTCCTTTCACATGAGACTAGGCATTCCCATTTAAAAGCTAAGAGGTAACACAGGGATATGTATGGATCTTTCCCTGAGAGCAAATTTTGATGAGGAAGGAGAGGGTACAAAGATTGGGGATACTCTGCCCTTAAGGGAGTGGCAGCCCCTTCTCCCTGCCCACCATTCTCCCCAGAGAAGAAGGCAGGGAAGGAAAGGCTATTAAGGGAAGCTTGTTGTCTAGTCAGTAGTGACCTCAATGCATTTTCAGAGATTGGTGAAGAACCATTAACTGATTAACTGACTGGGATTATTTTAGTTGCTGTTTCAGCAGACCGAACCAGGAACTAACCAGATGCACCTTGTCTATTGTGCCCTTTCCATGATGTAGGCACTCTTCCTTGACTTTGCTGAGAGAACAGAAAGGCATCAGCAGAAATCCTGGAAATTAGTTTTCCAAGGATGTGTTAAAACTTGCAGACTAACTGACAGATTAGACCAGAAGTAAAAAAGAAAAACATCTCCCACCCAGATTTGTCCCCAGATTTAAACTCTCAGAGTTGGACTAACTTTGAAACAGATTTGAGTCCACACGCAACCAAGATGTCAATCAGAAAATATTTCACCAACTTGTGGATTCTGATTCTAAGAGGGGCTGAAGTAGATTTGGCACCACCCTTGTCAAATCCTATTTCATGAATATTGATTAGATGCCTGCTTCAAATCCCTCTCCTTTAACAATTACACATATAGTAAAAGTGATAATCACTGTCGGAAGATATACAATTTTTTTTCCTCAGGATATAAAGGGCAGCATTGCTAAAAAATATATATATATATACCACTAATTAGTTGGATAAAATTACAAATTCATCAGAATTAAAATGTTCTCTACCGGTAGAAAATGCAATTCACCATATGGTATTGGAAATATGCAAGAAAGGATTTTCCTGTGCTATTTTTTGCAATTGGAGTTTGGCCTTAGATTATTTGTGGGTTTCCAAGTATTTGAATTATGCAAGCTGGTTGACTGAGTGGCCTCAAGCATTCAGGAGACAAGCTTTTTCAGCTCATAATAAAAAATGAGTTTCTTTGCAAATGTATATCGAAATCTGCAGTTTCAATTTTCAGCAATTTTGGGGAATGTAAGAAACTTTTTTCAGTTAAATTTATATGCTCAGAGTTGCTTAACATGGAGATTACCTGAGGCAAGGAAAAAAAAAAAAAGAGAGAGAGAGAGCAACATGAAGATAGAAATCTTGAAAATGGTCTTCAAATTAAAAAATAAATTTAAGAATAATGCCAAATGAACCTATTTTGGGTACTTGTTTATCTTGTTATAATTTTAAGCATGTGTCTTTAAGCCTGAAATTAGCAAATGCCTAATGCAGAGAATATATGATGAACAGAGCTGTAGACATTAAAAATATTCCAAGAACATTTAGCATTTCTCAGTGAAGGCCTATTCTATTTGGTAGCCTATCAAAAGTTAAAATAGGGAATGATGAGTAGAAATGTATTTCCTCATCTCTTACTGTTATTTCTACAAAGTCTACACTTAAAATATTCACCTAAAATCTTGCTCTGAAATAGCATTTCCTATGTCAGAGTTTTATATTTCTGAGTTAAAGTTCTTAAAGCTCTTTGCATGTCTTGCTATGAAACATTCCCCTAGGTAATGAAACCAAGGCTTTGGGGGTCTCATTCAGGTTAAAAAAATTTTTTTTTTAAACCACTTGTTTGATTTGGGGTCATATATTGATACAAATATAGCTATTGCTTTGAGGTCACATTACCTTTTATCTGTGGGTGAAGAATTACATAAATAATACTCAGTTGTATCTTTAGAACGTATATATTGCCCATGATTACTCAGCAATAATAATTGGCATAATGTTTAGACTTCGGAGTAAAATTATGTATTCATTTTTTAAGACCAAAGGGACTATATCAATATCACTCAGGTTTTTCATCCATTTTACCAAAGGGTGATCCTTGTTCTGAGAATTGCATTTTCTAGCATACATCGGACCATTTCTCATGCTCTCAGTAAAAACCCTTCCCTCTGCTTTTTACTTTACTTTTTATTTATTTAAAAAATTTTTAATGTTTATTTATTTTTGAGGGGGGGTACAGAGAGAGAGGGAGACACAGAATCCAAAGTAGCCTCCAGGCTCTGAGCTGTCAGCACAGAGCCCGACAAGGGGCTCAAACTCAGGAACCATGAGATCATGACCTGAGCCGAAGTTGGACGCCTAATTGACTGAGCCACCCAGGCACCCCTTTTTACTTTACTTTTAATCAAGCCTGAATGAAAGATGTGATGACATAATAGTCTGTCAAAAAGTCATAGAATTTTCCCTGAGTATAACTTCAGTTTTATATTATTTAGGGCTCTTTAGGTTTAATGTGACAGAAAATTCAACCCAAGCTGTTTTAAGCAAAAAGTCCAATTTCGGCTTATGTAATTGGTAAGTTCCCAGGGTGGTGCTGCATTCAGGGGGTCCTGACTGAGCTCAAAGTCTTCTGAGAGAACCTAGTCTGTTCTTTGTTACTCTTCTGGCCACTTCTTTATGTGAACTCCCTTACACTGTCAGTGGTGGCAATGTTCACACCAACTCTAGTATACACCCACTTCACTCACGTCCTGTAGGAAATAATGTGTGCTTTTTATCTCATGAGTTTCAGCAAAAGTCTTCTTGGTCTTTGGTTTTTTTGACTGAGTCATATGCACATCCTTGAAACAATTGCTGTGGCCAAAAGAACACAAAGCACGGATGGGTTCAGATCAACTAGGACCCAGTTTGGGGGTTATAGTTGAGGTCAATTTCTTCAGAAGTCCTTGGCTGAAAATATGTGAGTGGTGGCAATTGCCAAAAGAAAAATATGTTCAATTGCCAAAACAACATATATATTCATGCAGGCTGTATCTTATACATTTTTATAAGCCATATTTTAATTATATTACTTTCAATATGTTCTGTACTTTTCGTTTTGGTTTGTCATAATGCAAAGACTATTTATAAAGAATTTTAAAATACCCAAGTGGTGATGTGTAATAGTCTGCTTAGACTGCCATAACAAAATACCACAGATTGAGTGGCTTTAAACAACAGAAATTAATTTTCTTACCATTCTGGAGACTGGAAATAGAAGGTCAAGGTGCTAACGGGATTAGTATCTGGAAGGTTCTTGCCTTGGGTGGCAACTGGCCACCTTATCTCTTGTGCTCCCATGGTTTTTCCTTGGGTGTATGTGGTACGTGTGAAGAGAACGAGAGAGCAACGGAGCTCTAATTCTATTAGACACTAATTCTATTAGATCAGGGCCCTGCCCTATGACCTCATTTATTCTCTCCTTAAAGGCCACATCTCCAAATATAGCCACATTCAGGGATTAGGGCTTCAGCATATGAATTGGTGGGGGCATAAACATCCAAACCAAAACGTAGTGTTTTTTGTTTCTTTATGTTGTTATTAATTTTTAGATTTTTATGTCCAGGCTAAACAGTGTGGTGGTCAAAAAGACAAATTCTGGAGTCACCTTACTTTGACCCACCACTTCCACTTGTGAAGTTCACTTGAGCATTTCACTTCATACCCCTGGGTTCCAGTTTCCTTAACTGCAACATAATGGGGTACAGGGTTAGTGAGGGGAAGGGTGACATAAAGGGGATCAAAAGAACGCCTATCATGATGAGCAGTGTGTACAGAATTGTTGAATCACTTCATTGTACACCTGAAACTAATATAACACCGTATGTTAATCTTACATCAATAAAAAAATAAGAACAGTGCTTATCTCCTTGGGTTTTAGAGGATAAATATGTACCTAAAACCGTTCCTAGCACATAGAAAATGATTAATACATGTAATTTTTTTCTTTTTCTCCTTTTCTTTCTTTTCTTCCTCCTCCTCCTCCTTCCTGTTAATGTGTAAAATATTTGATGGACTTTTCAAAGAAAAGTGTGTATTCTTTTACCAATGATGCTTTAAATAAGAATCAACTAACTCACCCTTATTAATTATATTTTTAAAGATATTAGTGCTATGAATTTTGGTACTTTTGCTTTATATATTTTGATTCCATATCGTTGTGTACCTGAAGTACCATGTCGGTTTGGGAATATAAGAAAAGGTTAACAGCACACCAATATCCCCTCTTTCTTCTCTCAGAGATGCTCACGATGAAAGTATCATCCTGTGAAGTCTTCTTTATGCATGCTGGTAATCAGATCTGATTCACACAATAATGCTAATACTAGTGAAAATGTAACAAAGTTATCTATGAAACACTTTTATGTGGTTATAATTATTGTGGTACACCAAATAATGGCTCTCTGATGATGTCTATGCCTTAATATCTGGAATCTGTCATAGGTAATTGGTACATGATAAAAGAGACTTAGCACATGTAATTAAAGTTGTAGACCTTAAGACTGGGCAATTATCCTGGATTATTTAGGTGGGCCCAATTTAATCATAATTCCCCTTTTTTTTAAAACATTTTTTTTTCAACGTTTATTTATTTTTAAGACAGAGAGAGACAGCATGAACGGGGGAGGGGCAGAGAGAGAGGGAGACACAGAATCGGAAGCAGGCTCCAGGCTCTGAGCCATCAGCCCAGAGCCTGACGCGGGGCTCGAACTCACAGACCGCGAGATCGTGACCTGGCTGAAGTCGGACGCTTAACCGACTGCGCCACCCAGGCGCCCCTCATAATTCCCCTTAAAAGCAGAACTGAAATGGCTGGAATCAGATGCAACAGAAAGAGGTAGAAATGATGCTATCGAGGGAAAGTTAGGGAGATTCCAAAAGAGTGAGAAAAATATGATGCATCGTTGCTAGAGTTCTGAAAGATGGAAGCTATGTGTGGGAACTGGAGAGTTGCTTCTGGTAGCTGAGGGACACCCCTGTGTGACAGCTAGCAAAGAAATGGGAACCTTTGTCCTATAACTACAAGAAATTAAACTTGATCAACAATCGTAGTGTGCTTGGGGGGGGGTTCTTTCCCAGAGCCTTAAATAAAGAATGCATCTATAGGACACATTGATTTTAGCCCTGTAAGACACTGATGTCTGACCTAGAGAAACTGCAACATAATACATTTGTATTGTTTGAAACTGGTATCTGTGTTTCCAGATTTGTCCTGGCAGCAATAGAAAAGTACATGCCTGGTTTGCCTATGTTGCTTAATTTTAAACACATACAAAATTGTGGGACCATGGCTAGGTAGAGAATGGAATATAAAAATTGAGAAGTTCCATAAACAAAATAACATCTCCACATATATTTCTCAAAAAAAAAAAAAACCTTCACAAACTAACTCTGAAATCAGAATGTGGGATAATGAGGGAGAAGGAATTTAATTGGGTACTGAGGCTAACAGTATCAGACTTCCCCTAGGGAAGAAGGCTTGCCAGTGCCTTGTACTAGCTGTATCTTTTTATTTATTAGTAAAATTGGGTATTAGGAAGATCTATGTTTTGTGGGAATCTGATCTGATAATTAAATCATTTATGGTACCACACGGTTATCACCTCTTTTACAGGGGCTGCTGTCATTTGTTTCATACAATAACATGTTACATAAATTCACAGTCATTTTGTTAATATTTAAACCTCAGTTTTTATTCCTGTTGACTTTATTATCTATATTTTTTAGATATGTCTTTATCCATCCTTTTATTATTGACATTTCCATGTCCCTATTTTCGGATGTCTCATGTTGCCTAGAGTTGATTTTTCAATGCAATAGTGTCTTTTTCTATTATTATGTGAGTTTTTACCATCTACATTTACTAGTACAATAAATATATTTTGCCTAATACTGGCATCCAATTTGTTTTCTCTTTTAATATTTCCTTGCTATCGCTTTGTTTTGAATCTGTAAATTCATTGTCATTGCTTCACTTTTTTTTCCCTCTCCTTAAGAAAAATGTGAGGTTTACAGTTTTTTTTTTGAGGCATTCATCTTCATAATTTTAAGTAAAATATGGAAGCCATTGTGTACTGGATCTTTTTATTCTAAAATTGAAACAGTGACTATAGACTCTGCAAGGCAAGATGAAAGAATTTTCTCATGACATTATATTATGAAGTATATTTGGCATAAAAATTATTTTACTAGAGATGTAATCTGAGTAGAATCTCTTGACTTTCATATTATTAATGTCAGTTTACTGTAAGCTATTTTTTCTAAAAAAAAAGTGAGAACAGTTTGCAAGGCAATAATATGACATGGAGTTTCCATTGCCAATATATTGACATAATACCTCTTTTCTTATCACTAAGCAAGAAGCAATAACAATGTGGTACTATGCAAGTTGGCTTCTTTTCAATGCATCAAATGAGAGACAGATTCTGAATTTACTTTGGCATTAACGAAATGTTTCTAGACTATATGAACAGACTGGACTGATTTTAATGATTCTTAGTTTCTCAAGGATCAATCTCTCAGGTGATGAGTTATCAGAAAATGTGAAAAACCTGGGCTAAATTATGATCTATAAATCCACTGCCAGAATATTGTCTTTAAGGAAGTAGTTTACATAATTTTTTTTATAGATTCCACCTGCTGAGTTTAGGAATTCCAAAGGAGGGCACTATAATTTAATAAAAGTAACATTTCAGAGAAAGTCTAAATAAAATTCCAAACCACAAATACTGCTTAGAAACCTTCATTGTTTCCTCATTGCCTATAAAAATTTAAATCCTTAATGTATTTGTAAGATTCAGAAGATGTGGCCTGTTACAGTCACATTCCCAATTATTCCCATATATGTATTTTTGAGTTCCAGCACATCAAACGACCTACCATTCCCTGTAATACATTTTCATGCCTCTCTACTTTTTATCCACACTGTTTCCTTGGTGTAGAATGTCCTTTTCTTCAATCCTCCACGTGGAGAAGGCCTATACATCCATTAAGAGCCAACTCTATGAAGCCTTCCTGCCTTTTACTCAAAAATAATTCACCTTTTTCTTTTATGTATTCATACCATCTTTTACATGCTTCTCTTTTATGCACATATCGGTTCTAGGTTTCCCTCATTGCAATATAGAGCCAAAGATATGTGTAGCTCTTGTTGGTCTCCATCACAACCAAATCTTTCTTTGGCATATATTACTTATTTAATTTACATTGAATAAATGAATGCATTGTGTTATCACCCTTCACTGTGTTCTGTGTCTCAGGAGCTTGAACTTTTTTGGTTTCATCAATTTGTTCCCTTGCTTTCTGACATCTACACTGTTTCTCTGATTAATGAATGAGTAGTGGGAGGAGTTTTAGGTCTCTATTTTTATTGTCTATCTTCTTCCCTGCAGGTGTCACTGTAGATGAGCTGTGTCCTGCTACTGAAGGCCATGGCTCATGTTGCATAGCCCTCTGCTACAGGCTCTTTTGTCTCCAGTACTTACACCTTCTGTCTGCTTCATCATGTTCAGTGGCAGAATATCCATCCTGCTGTGGCTAGCTGAGAACAATACACCTTTGCTTAATGCTCATGCATTTGCGAATAGTCTCTTTATTATAGATAATTACCCCATTTTAAGTGTGCCCTCACTTTCTTGTTTAGATCTTGACTCATACAGTAATTGATACAGGAAGTTGTCCCAAGAAACAGACCTTTAAAATGGGTTTGTAACATCATCTTGCTGAAGAACAATGGGGTCCTAGAAGTCTGTGCCTCATGAAGTTGTCACAATTATGGAGCTATCACCAGTGATAGCATGGGGTGCAGTGCAGATAAAGAGCAAGGTGTTGGGATATAAACTGGCTATGGCACTTACTAACCTTGGCAACCACAGTGATTACAAAGACTGCTGTACCAAAGCTAATGCTGAAAACATGAGAACACACAGGAAAGAAACAAAAGTTGAAGATTTCCATTGCCCAACTCAGAAAAAGCAAATGGGAAATTAAAAAAAAAACAAACAAACTTGTCAGGGTGACAGGGTGGCTCATTTGGTTAAGCACCCAACTCTCAATAGCAGCTCAGGTCATTATCTCAGGGTTCGTGGGTTCAAGTTCATATCAGGCTCTGTGCCGATAGTGGAATCTGCTGGGATTCCCTCTCTCTCTCTCTCTCTCTCTCTCTCTCTCTCTCTCAAAATAGATAAACATTAAAATAATAAATAAATAAATAAATAAATAAATAAATAAATAAATAAATAAAATCTGTTATTGCAGCTTTGAAGGAGTCTCTGATCTTCTGCAGTCACAAGATAGATATGAAAGAAGATAAAGCCTAGGGCCTGAGAGAGTTGAAACTTTAATGAAATAATCTCCCAGTAATGTCTCTTATGTTAAGGTTAAAGAGCTGATATGGAACCAGTGAGACCCTGAGAAATGGTAAATGTATAGTTTGGCAACCACAGATGAGACTGACAAATTTTAAGTCACAGAATGCAATGAACATTCCTTGTTAGGGAAAGCAACACTTCCCTCCTTAACCTGCTTAAAAAAAAAAAAAAAAAAAAAAAGGAAAAAGAAAGAAGCTAAAAAGATGGTTTGAGTGAACTAGTTTTTTCAATCTCAAAATAGCCTTTCAATGATTTTATATAAGCCAGTTACTTCACAATAGCATACACATACTTCTCAGGATGTCTGGATTTCCACACATGAGAGTTAGAGCCAACATAGTTTGGATAGTGACACACAAGGCCTGGTATGCAAAGAGATACACTATATACTGAAAGACTTTTAGGACCTTACCAATTTATATCACTAGGAGTCCAGGAATCATATATTTGAATGGATTTTTAAGGTTATTAGACCAAGGAACAGGAAATATAAGGCGTGACCAGGCTGAAGTAATTGAAACTGGTGCACACCCCCAGGGGCATTAGCATCCTTAAAACTTCTATAGAGGCTGTCCTCTGTAGTGAAGAGATGTTTTTGGAGACTGATACAGTGGAATCGGGCTTCCTAATTTCACTAGGAATAACAGGATTTGAGAATGGAGTGGGCAGATGTATTACCTAACTCTAAGGGATAGGTGGGCATAGTTACCACAATAATCTACAATGGACAGATAACTAGAATGTTTCACCCATAAAGAACTATCACATTGACTAACTGATCATACTGTCTTTAGGAATGAAATTAATAAGCAGATAACTAAGGTGCTTCTTGATATATATGTATACAGACAGCTAATTCTGACTGTAGTCATTATTTGTGTGGTGTTATATCCCATAAAGTTCCCAGAACACTCAATTAGGAGACACTGAACTACTGCTCCAAGGGGAAATACAAGGTCAGGTTCCTGCAAGCCTCTGTTCACAACATTTTCATTAATCAATCAATATATAAACTTGTTTTATGTGTGGTTTTGTTTAAATACACTTTAATATGTATTGATTCCTTATAACACTGAATTCATGGTCAGCACCACTGTAATTTGTGTATGTATGAAACTTCTCTAACACATGCATTCTCTTCATCAGCCTTATTGTGCTTAAGAACACTACTTAGCTCTATATCTGGAACACATTTTAAACAGTAAAATCATGAACAAAAAGCATAAAAATGGAGAAAATGTGGCATGAAATAACTGTGAAAGGATGCTTGTTTACTTGTGAGCTGAAACATGAAGGCAGGGAATCACCTTGTTCAAACTCAGCTAGGAACATGGACTTCAGGTGATTCAAGATTTTCCACTCTGCGCATGTTTATAAATTGCTGGTAAAGTCAGTGAGTACTGACTTTGAGGTTACAAATACATTTTAGCAAGTAGATGGATTCAAAAGTATGGAATCTGTGAATAATGAGACTTGACTGTGTATGAGTGCATGCACACACACGTTCTTTTAGGTCTTGTGGGAAGAATCCTGATTCACTTTGCCATAAATGGGATTCAGTCTCCTTCCCACATCTTGAAATTAAGATGTTTCACATATAGGAAGGCATCAGTTGAGATGGAAGATATGTCCTTTTGAAGGAAATCACTGTAAGCAATGATTCTTCACATAACTTTCCCCAGAAGAGTCTATAGCCATTTACCAAATGGCTATGCACTTATAAAATTCTAGAAGTAAGTGAAATTTCTAGATTTTTCAGGGCTTAATAGATACTAGTTTTTAATTGATGAAAATTCTCAATGCTACTGTGATCAACCAGTCATAGTAAATGCTTAAAAAAGTCAAGTGATGAGTCCACATCTGTCCTATGCTTGGTTCAGTGGGACTGTGAATACATTTTGTGGTTATTTTCTCATTCCTAGAATTCTTATAACAAATATACATATGGGGTAATTGTCAGGACCCCCACACTGGTTTCCTCGCCCATGTAGTGAGGGCTATTATGATAGAAAAGGCCAAGTGGAAGCACCTGGAATCATTCCCCTCCTTACAAAGTAGTAAAGAAATAGCATAACTGTGGCAGGCTATATTTTATTTTATGTTACCTTCAAAGATTTGAAAGATGTAGTCTGGAGAGTCCTTCAACATTCACATTCCACTCACCTGAAGAATAAACAGATTTTCACAAAATTAATCATATAGTGATACTAATTGCAGCTGTGCTATTAGATGTGATTTTGTTACTGAAATAAACCAATAAATCTCCTGGCACCTGGAATACACGTATTGATCTAGTAAATGCCACCCCCTCCCCCATATATCAACAAAGATAATCAGAACCAGTTTCCCTTCACATAGCAAAAACAAAAATATTTCACATTGTTTCAAGACCATGTCAACATTCATTTTCTCTGTCATAACAAATTCCAGAGGGATCATGATCACCTTGATATTTCACAGAACATTATGCTAATCCATTTTATTGATGACAGTAATTGAACCTGATGAGTAGAAAATAGTAACCACCTAGTTGCATTAATAAGAAAAATGGATGTCTGAGGATAGATGTAACCTACAGAAGTTTAGGAGCCTGCCACATTGCTATAATTTATACGGGTCTGGCAGCCTGGTACACATTTGCTTACTTATCTTAAAACGTGTCACACTGATGAACCTGCTACCTCAAAGCATGGTGGAGGAGGAAAATTTCTTTTGGTATACTTTTTTGGATTTTGGAAATAATATACACCATTCTGGTGTTTTGTTGTGCCTCATTATCCTGGTAACCTGAAAGATTGCTACTTTTGAGTGGGGGGAGGGGCAGGAAAGAGCTTTGAATCAGGTCAAGACCTGATGCAAGTTGCACAACCACTTGGACTTTATGACTCAGCACACCTAATGAAATCTGAAGGCCCTACAGCAGAGAGAAATGTTGTATGCAGCATTCAGCAAGCCAGAATGGGAGAATCATGGTGCAGATCTCCAGGATTTCCATCTAAGGCTATACTTTCTTTGGCTAATAACTATATTCCTTTTGAAAATCATTTTGTGGCTTGATACTGAGCACTCACAGATACTGCAAGCCTGTTCAGAGGACACAAGAGACTATATTACCTGAGTCATCCATCATATGCTAGGCATTATCCTATCTACTGAATAATAAAATTGGATGTATGCAGTGGCACTCCTTTGTAAATTAGAAAATAGTTTAGGCCCCAGCAAGTGCAGAAAGAACAAATAAACTGCTTAAGTAGGGGGCTCAGACTCTCATGCTATATAGCTTTGCAGCTTTTATCTCAATGCATATCTATTGCTTCAAGGTAATTTTCCTACAACTTCTGCTATGCCAGCACCCATTGGATATGGATGACCCCTGTACTCCCTACCTGCTTAGGGGTTCAAAGCAATCCTTTAAGTCATATGCCTGTATTTGCTTGTATGAAGGAGAGATGGCCCAAGACTAATCTATACCAATTCATCAAAAGTTTGAGAGGTTGGCAACTTAGAACAGGATTGGAATATTGTGTTAGTCAGGGTTCCCCTGAAAAACATAACAAATAAAATATAGATAGATATAGATATGGATACGGATCTACAGATACAGAGCTATAGGTATGCATAAGAGAAGATTTATTATAGGAACTGGCTACATGGTTATGGAGGCTGAGAAGTCCCACAATCTGGTGTCTGCAGGTTGGAGAACAGGAAAGGCAGTGGTATAATTCAGTCCAAGTCTGAAGGCATGAGAACAAGGGGAGTCTGCTGTTGCAAATTCTGGAGTCCAAAGGTCCAGGAGTTCTAATGTTCTAGGACAGGAAAATATTAATGTCTCAGATCAAGAAGGAAAAAAGAGAATTTCTCCTCTTGCCTTTTGTTCTATTCAGGCCTTCAACAGATTAGGTGATCCACACCCACACTGGTGAGGGCTAGTATCTTTATTCAGACTGAATAGACTGAATCAAATGCTAGTCTCTTCCAGAAACACCCTCACAGACATACCCAGAAATAATATTTTACTAGCCGTCTGGACATTGCTTAGCCCAGTCAAGTTGATACATAAAATTAACCACCACAAATACTGATAACAATGATTTTATGAGAGATATGTTGATGATTGACTTGAAATAGTCACAGAGTATCAAGATAATTCACATTCAGTATAAATGGACCCATCTACCACACAGAAGGGTCTCAGTAATTATGTGGACAAGATGACCTACCTTTGTGGATGTCAGAGTACTTCTCTTCTAGCTACTCCAGTGCTTATTCTAAAGGCCCAGTTAATAAGTGCTGTGATAGCAAAGATTAGACTGACAGTATGGAATTCCCCTTATTAAGGGTGATCTGATTTTCAACACTGTTGAATGCCCAACTTATCAATAGTAGAAGCCTATGCTAAAGCCCCATCATTCCCTGGAAGAACTAGTGGCCAATAGGCAGATTATTTGATCCCATTTTTTCATAGGTAGGGGATAGGAGGAGAGACAGCAATCAATGTCCTCAAGACTAGGCATATATTCTCTCTGTATGGAATTTCCTTACTTTCCTCTATGGTTCTGCCAGCACCACCATTTGGGGACTTACAAAATGCCTTATCCATTGTCATGGTATCACACACTATAGTGTCCTTGACCACTTGTTGGGTAACCACCACCCTTGCCCATTAAAGCCTATTGGTGCTAATGGCTCCCAGCTGTTGCTATCTGCAGGGGGTACTTCACCATACCTTATTCAATTTTCTAACTCTACCTATAGTTTTATAAATGGTTTCCATGTCATACACTTCACACCTTAGTTTGTTTAGGTGTGCCAATTCCATTATCCTAGGATGCTAACTGATTCATTTATCAATATTTATAAAGTGAAATTAGCAAGCAATTATGGAAGGCTGAAGTTTCTTCAAAGTGATTTTGTTTACACAGCTCTAACACTTTTTTGAACCTTTGAGCTCAAATGAAAATTTGACAATAGAATGGTAAGAAATTAGAATAACGTCTTAATTATGGTGCAATTTTTCAGTCTTTTTCCATGTTTCAAATGCTGAGCGGTTTGCTCAGCATACTAGCTCATCTGTTTTATTCTCTCTTTTCTTTTTTTCTATCCTAGTTATCTACTCTTCATCTTAAAAATCATTTTATTCCTCCTACCTATCCTCAATCCATTGAGTTTTCCTACATTTGCTGATAACATCAACCTTTTGTACCCAGTAATTGATTTCTGCTAACTCTGTTGTAGCATTTTGAGTTTTGGGGGGCCTGATTCCTAATCTAGACAGAAGAGATGCTTGGTCAGTCTGACCACAAAGGAGAAACAGAAGATAATTGGTGTTTCACTTAAATCACTGTCTTCTTTCAAGATTAGGGATGTTAAAATACAATTTCTTTAATTTTATAATTTTCAGAGGATAGAGAGGAAATTATTAAACTTAAATGTTGCATACAGGACTGATCAACTAAAGTGAGTATTTTTAAGCATGAGTCTCATCCTTTGTGGGATTTTTCAGTTTTAATCCATTATTATGGCAGAATAAATTTGATTTTGTGGTCCCCTTTTCTTCTTCCTTCCTGGAATGTGTTTATTATACTAAAATATAAGTAAAAAATAGCAAAGGGAAATCATCATTTTTAATACTAAAGAAATATTTTAGCATTTTCACCTACTCCCCTCCTTGAGATAAATAGAACTACCTATTGTGTTGAAAATTTAGGAAATTCTGCCGTAAACAATAACTCTGGTTTCATCTTGCATACTAATTTGTTATGTAGGTAAGGAACTGCAACCTTTCTGTCTCAATTTTATCATATTACCAAAGATAATTACAATCATCCTTTATTGCAGTTTTTAGAGAAAATACATTCATGAGAAATGCCTTGATTACTTTCAATTAATCAATTAACCATAAATATTATGAAGATAGATTGCTCTTAAGTTCAGATTATTGTGGCCTATTATTGCTAATATTTCCTAGTTGAGGTTGGGAAGCAATAATATTAATTTGGGATAGGCGGCATAATAGCATCAGCGACAACAATTTATTGAGTACTTATGGCATTATCTCATTTCATCCTTTTAAATGAGACGTTAAGGTGTTTTTACACTATTTTTAAAGTTGAAAAAATTAGGGCTTAGTGATGGTAACAGGTGGATAGAGAGTGTGGTATCCTGTGGTATAGGCTGGCTGTGTCGCTCACTAGCTTTGAAAATATGCACACACACTTTAATCTCTAAAAGTTACAATGCACTGATCTGTGACAAGAAGAATTTAATTAAGTCACTTTTAGGTACCATTTGAATTTTAACATTCCCATATTTTAGTTTTTACTATACATATATAAGTTATCTCCCTCTACTGTGGCTGAATTATAATAGTGGACATGTTCCTAAGTATAAAATCATTAAATATACCATTAATCTTAATTATCTATTTCACTACACCTATAGAGTAATGAAAAAATTTTGTTTAATGTTATCTTTCTCAACTAAAGTACTTGAGATGTTGATTTTATACCATGACTATTTTTTTACAAAGGAAAATCGAAGAGGCAAATAAACAGCTTTAAATGGGTTAACAAATTTTATGGAACTCCTTTTACTAAAGCAAAGTCACCAAAGTAATAAAGACATGGTCTCAAGTCATTAAAGAAAATCATCTCATTTTTTATGAATGATCAAATGATTCTGCTAACTCATGGAAGAGTAGGCATCAATTCTTCTGACAATCAGTTATGGTACTGACCATCCAGAATTTCTAATAATTTTTGGTTGCAAATGTAGAAAATGTTGCAATAATCTATTATTTAAAACCTATATTCTGAAAATTTTATTAAATATATTATATTGGACATCACTTATGTCCATCACTCCAAATTAGGTACCATTCATAGTTGATATATAGTTATGATATCAACAGAAGCCCTATAATCCATTTCAGTATTTACTGAAACATTATAGCATGTTGGATGTTTTCTCATGTGCTTTTGATAGGGAAAAAAAAAGACACAGGAAACAGGAACTAGCATTTTTGAGTACCTATTAAGTGCCAAATGCTGTGATAGTTAATTTACTTCTAATGCATGTAAATATTCATATTCTTTAATTGTTAATTAGTATTTTCCATAGGAAATATTTTACTTGATGGCTGATTAAATTAAATTAGACACTACTACCAAGACTGAAGTTCTGTATATAAAACATTAGCATACAGACTTTGTATCAATTCAATTCCAATCAACAAACCATACTGAGTACCTTCTAATAAGTTGAATCCCACATAGTGATAATTTGGGATTCCAGGGTATGGTAAGGAAGGATCTTCATACAAATCTTATGATTATTTAAGAACCTTAGATTTTCAGGAAAAATACCAATTTTATTATTTTAATAGGAAGTTGAAGTCATCTCCTTTGCAAAGCTCAGCAATGACCTCAACCTCATCTTTGGAGTTTCCATTCATGTATTCCTTCTTTCTGCCTCCAGTTTCTGACTCCAAAAAAAAGATAGATGTCCCTATCTTAAGGCAACATTCTCTTAAAAGTCCTCTAATACCTTCACTTCTTAGTACAACTCTGAAGCCAGGCTGTAATAGTAACTTCTCCAAAAATTGGGTTGTTTCCATGTACTCCAGGGAATCTGTGTGTTCATTCATCTCTGAAGTTCTCTGGAGGCATTTTTTGTGTCTGTATTTAGTTACAATTCAACTCTTGGTCACTTATGTTAATTTTTCCTCTTCCTTGCTTCTGTTCGATTTTGCTGAAATTCTGCCACTTCTATAATTTCAAACATTATATTATTCAGTATATTAAAACAGAAATCTTAGGTCTCCTTTATATGATCAACAGTGCTCCTTCTCTCACAACATACCATGACAACCTACTTCCTTTTATCTTCACTCATATACACGTGGGGTTTTCTCATCATTTTTACTTCCCTATTTCTATGTCCCTTAACTTTTATGTAACAGGTACAATGGTAGACATTCACTATGAATAAGGCACATTTACTTCTCTGTAAAATGTGGCACATAAGCAAATAAATAACAAGTTTATAGACACCACAATGTAGAACGACATCAAATGTACTCTAGAATCTGAAGGAAGAAACAATTCATTGCCACCTGGGAGCCTTGTTGGAAAACACAAAGATAGCATGACACATAAAGAAGTTCTTGAAGGAATTTGCCAAATAGAGTTATGAATGGAATATTTCAGGCAATAAAAACATGAACTAAGACAATTAATTAATAGGATCAATACCTATCCATTCAGGTAAATTGTAAATCTTGATGGCAGCTGTGAAAATTCCTCTAATTTATCTTTCACATAAAATCTACTATGAGATCCTTTTGCTGCTTTCTTAAAATATCTCTTACCTAAACTTTAAACTTTCATCTACACTACCCCAAAAGATATCTTTCTAAATTATCTGATTTTTCTTCTCAAAATCGTTGGGTGGTCCACATTGTCTAATAATGGAATGCAAACTCCTCAGTATATTGTTTGATGTTTTTTGGCTTCATCTCTGCTGAAGCAACAATTTTACCAAAGTGAAACAAGTAAGGAAGACTTTATTTGAGATTATTTCAATAGGAGAGAAAGGTCAGTCTTAACTCAATTCCACTGAAGCAAAGGGCTGTGGTTTTTAAGAGCTGGGGTTGGGGTAAGGAGACAAGGGCAACCTATGTTTACTACTTGGCATTACACAAAGGAAAGGTAAAGTTTCTTGTATCTTCATGACAGGAGATATTTTTACAAGTTGGAGTAAGACATCTGCCCAAATTCAACTCCTATCTGCCCTCCTACAGAAAGTGGGAAATAGGGGTGCTATCCTCCCTGATGATTACATTTGAAAAAGACAGCTTCCAGGTCCTTGAAGAAGACATTTCTTGGTTGAAAAACTGGCAAGAAGCTTTTAAAAAGATTTACATCTCAAAGGGACAGAGAAAGAATTTACAATTATAGGCTTATAAAGTAAATGCTCTACACTGGTGAAAGAAATTGGAAGATGACACAGAGAAATTGAAGAAGACTCCATGCTGATGGGCTGGAAGAACAAACACTGTTAAAATGTTTTATTACCCAAAGACTTCTACATATTTAATGCAATCCTTATCAAAATACCAACAACATTTTTCATAGAGCTAGAACAAACATCCTAAAATTTGTATGGAACCACAAAAGACCCAAAATCACCAAAGCAACCTTGAAAAGGAAAAGCAAAGCTGGAAAGCAAAGCAAAGCAAAGTCACAATTCTGGACTTCAAATTAAATTACAAAGCTCTAGTGATCAGGACAGTATGGTACTGGCAAAAAATAGACACATATATCAGTAGAACAGAATAGAAAATCCAGAAATGAACCCACAACTATATGGTCAATTAATCTTCAACAAAGCAGGAAAGAATATCCAATGGAAAAAGACAGTCTCTTCAAAAAAACAGTATTGGGAAAACTGGTCAGCAATATGCTAAAAATGAAACTGAACCACTTTCTTACATCAAACACAAAAATAAATTCAAAATGGATTAAAGACCTAAATGTGAGACCTGAAACCATCAAAATCCTAGAGGAGAACGCAGGCAGTAACCTCTTTGACATCAGTCATAGCAACTTCTTTCTAGATATGTCTCTGGAGGCAAGGGAAACAAAAGCAAAAATAAACTATTGGGATTTCATCAAGATAAAAAGTTTTTGACCAGTGAAGGAAACGATCAACAAAACTAAAAAGCAACCTACAGAATAGGAGAAGATATTTGCAAATGGCATATCCAATAAAGGGCTAGTATGCAAAATTTATAAAGAACTTATAAAATTCAGCACCCCAAAAATGAATAATCCAATTAAAAATGCCCAGAAGACATGAAAAGACATTGTTCCAAAGCAGACATCCAGATAGCCAACAGACACATGAAAAGATACTCAACATCACTAATCATCAGGGAAATACAAATCAAAACTAAAATAAGGTATCACCCCACATCTGTCAGAACAGTTAAAACCAACAACACAAGAAACAAGTGTTGGTGAGTATGTGGAGAAAGGGGAGCCATCTTCCACTGTTGGTGGGAATGTAAACTGGTGCAGCTACTTCGAAAAACAGTATAGAAGTTCCTCCAAAAAGTAAAAATAGAACCACCCTAAGATCCAGCAATTGTACTAGTAAGGTATTTAACCAAAGAATATAAAAATACTGATTTAAAGTGATATATGAACCCAAATGTATACAGAAGCATTACCTACAATAGCCAAATTATGGAAACAGCCCAACTGTCTATTGACTGATGAATGGATAAGATGATGTGGTGTATATACACAATGGAGTATTACTCAGCCACAAAAAGGAATAAAATCATGCCATTTGCAGTGACATGGATGGAGTTAGAGAGTATTATGCTAAGTAAAGAAGTCAGTCAGAAAAAGACAAATACTATATGATTTCATTCATGTGTGGAATTTATGAAACAAAACAAATGAGCAAAGGGAAAAAAAGAGAGACTGGCAAACTAAGAAACAGACTCTTAACTAGAGAGAACAGACTGACGGTTACCAGAGAGGAGTAGGAGGGGGGATGGGTTATATAGGTGATGGGAATTAAGGAGTTCACTTGTTTTGACGAACATCACAGGGTAATGTATGGAAGTGTTAAATCACTATATTGACATCTGAAACTAATATTACACTGTATGTCAATTAACTGGAATTTAAATAAAAACTTAAATAATAAAAACAAACAAAAATAGCAAGTTGCCAGTTATAATTGAGTCCAAACCTTTTTTTTTTAAGCTTTTTTTTTTAAGTTTATTTATTTATTATGAAAGAGTGAGAGAGCTCGGTCAGGGAAGGGGTAGAAAGAGGGGAAGAGAAAGAATCCCATGCAGGCTCCTCATTGTCAGCAAGGAGCCTGTTGTGGGGCTCAAACCCATGAACCGTGATATCGTGACCTGAGCCGAAGTTGGATGCTTAATCAACTGAGCCATCCAGGCACCCCACAGTACAAATCTTGTAATAAACTTTAAAGGACATCTAATCTCTCAACTTTAAAAAAAAAAAAAAAAGTAAATGCTCTAAGAAAAGGGAGTTCAGAGGCTATTAAGGGTGCCTTCAAAGACTCTCAATCTCCACTTTGCATTAATTAAACACAACTAGCTACCATTTTCTGAGTATGCCACATGGTCTCTTATTTTGATGTCAGCATTGTATCAAATCCTTTTCTTTGAAAGGTAGAATCCTACTCGAAAGTTTTCATTGCTCTTAAAGTGTTACTATACCATAACATGGCCTAGAACATGGTCTTGAACATGGCCTAGAAGTCTTGCCTCTGTGGTCTTGACCAGGTTTCAGATTATCTTATGTTACCCTTCCTCAATACTCTGCTTTACTATAGGGTTTTTGGTGGTTGTGGTTTTTAAAAATCACTTTGAATGTGTTCTATTATCTTTTACCAGAATATCTTTGTATGTGCAATGATCTTTCTTGATCTCCTTCTTTACTTTGCCTAATTAATTCCACCAAGCTTAAGCTGCATTTCCTTAGAGTAAATTTTAGTGGGTCTTACATGTTTTTTCAGACCCTCATTCTTTGTCTTCATATAATATACTTCAGTTTGCAATTATATATGCATTAAGGGAATTAAATTTTTTTAGTGTTTATTTATTTGGAGAGAGAGATATATAGAGCATGTAAGTGAGCAGGGAGGGGCAGAGAGAAAGGGAGATAGAATCCAAAGCAGGCTCCATGCTGTCAGTGCAGAACCCCACAAACCATGAGATCATGACTGAGCCACCCAGGTACCCCTCCATTAAGGAAATTATTTAAATCATTTCTGTCTCCTGTATTAGTTTTACTGTTTGGGATTCTTTCCCTCTCTCTCTGCCCTTCTCCCACCCTGTCCCTCTTTCTCTCTCTCTCTTTCCCTCCCCCCCTCAAAATAAATAAATAAACACTAAAAAAAAGAGTAGGAACTCTTGACTTATTTATTTTCATATATATCTCATCTCTGAGAGAAATTCCTGTTAAGTAGTTCAAGTAGAAAAAATGTTCAATCAATAAACATTTAGAAAGCACTTCCAGGGGCGCCTGGGTGGCGCAGTCGGTTAAGCGTCCGACTTCAGCCAGGTCAGGATCTCGCGGTCTGTGAGTTCGAGCCCCACGTCGGGCTCTGGGCTGATGGCTCAGAGCCTGGAGCCTGTTTCCGATTCTGTGTCTCCCTCTCTCTCTGCCCCTCCCCCGTTCATGCTCTGTCTCTCTCTGTCCCAAAAAAATAAATAAACGTTGAAAAAAAAAAAAAATTAAAAAAAAAAAAAAAAAAAAAAAGAAAGCACTTCCAGTACAGTGTATTATCTGTTGACCTGATTATTTAGAAGCACTGTGGAACTTTGAAAACAAAATTGTTTTTAAAATGTATACTTTAACAGTATATACTCAAAATCTCTTAAAACATAAAAAAGTACTCAATTACTGGTTAATATTTCTTAGGTTACATAAGAGAAATTTAGAGAATATTTATGACTGAGTGACCACACATGTAATAAACAAAAAGTCTAGCCAAATAGGTAAAGGTTATAATTAAATTTAAATTTGTAGGGGCGCCTGGGTGGCTCAGCCAGTTAAGTGTCTGACTTAGGCTCACGTCAGACTCTCTGTGTCTCCCTCTCTCTCTGCCTTTCCCCTGCTCATGCTCTGTCTCTCTCTCTCTCAAAATAAATAAACATTAATATTTTTTAAAAATTTAAATCTATATGCTTATTCTTTATGATCATGATCATAGATTCAGTGTTCATTATTGGCAATTTAGTTCTAGATAGTTAGATGGATAGAGAAAAAGGAAAACTGTTCATTTTTATGTTTAATTTCCCAAGGATGCAAAGTTTACCTCAATACTAATGGTGACCAAAAATCTAAAATGTGCCTGTTTTTGCTGAAACCATAAAAATATGTTCATAATGGAAAATTGAGTTTTGACACATAAGCTATGCTATAAATAGATCACTTTTAAGATAATTAGTTTGCAAATAAGCTTGTCATTTTTTAACTTAAATATAGCTCTGTATCTATCTGGTACAATTTTTATTTGTTAGGGATATTACATATTTATTGGCTCTTCCCCACAGTTGAAGAAATAAAAATATATCAGCTATGGCAGATCTGGATGCAAATATAATGCCAAATTTAATTTTTATCACAGCCTATTGAGAAGATAAAGTTTAACATAAAAATAGTGTACTAAAAAAGAATATATTTCTTTAAAAGGTAGATAAGTTTAATCATAAGAGAAAAGAGAGATCACCACAGAATATAAATTTCAGAAAGATTTCTCAAAATGTTTGAACTAGATTTTGCAGCATGGGAGAAACAAGTGAATTGCAAAGAAGTACTTTATAATAGGTTGGCCCCAAAACCCCCAAAACAAACAAAAAACCCAATCCAACTACAAGCTAAAATAACTACAGGGTATTGCTGGGAAACTACACTCTGTATTAGAGAACTTCTAGTTAGTATGTTGTGCTCAAAACATCACAGAATTAAAATACAAAGAGTGTCACAACTTTAAATAAATGTGGCTTTAAGGCACAAAGGCAAGAATCTTCATCTATGTGATGAATGTTATTCTGCATTCATTGGTTTTTTTCAACCACTGCTTTGAAAATTGATAATACCATTTAGACGGGGAAAATTTTTTTCTTACCTTTCCTTTTGCTTTTCTCTTCTCTTTCCTATCTATTTATTTCTTTTTAATTTTTTAATGTTTGTTTATTTTTGAGAGAGAGAGAGAGAGCGCTTATGTGAGTGAGTGGGGGAGGGGAAGAGAGAGAGTGAGACAGAATCCAAAGCAGGCTCCAGGCTCTGAGCTGTCAGCACAGGACCTGATGTGGGGCTCAAATCACTAACTGTGAGATCATGACCCAAGCTGAAGTCAGATGCTTAACTGACTGAGCCACCCAGGAGTCCCAGTTATCCATTTAATTGAAAAGTGTGTTTATTCCACTTAGTTACAAAAGTTTTGTAGACATAGTATAGGAAATTATTTAGTGAATCCAGAAATTTGTAACAGAGAAATTAAAAATAACCTGTAATTATGCATTTCATTGACCATTGTTATTGTTTTGGTATATTTCCTTATAAACGTTTATGTTTAAAGTAAGGATATTTACAGTTTCTGAAAAAGAGGGAAATAATTTATGTTCCTCATCACATAGCTTTTCTTTGATCATCTGCAGAGCATTAAAATAAACATAGACACACATGCATGCACACACACATACACACCCACCCCTACATAAATTACTTTTTTTCTTGTATGTCTCCCAGCTGCAGTGCTTTAGGTTTGAGGATTCTACATGAGAATGCCAAGTTTCAGTATATGTTTTCTTTTATGCCCAGTCATGAGATGGGTAATGTCTGAACATATGTAAAAAGGAAGGGGTCATAAGGTGGAACATGGGGCGATGGCTATCTAAGAAAGCAGTATTCCTATACAGACACTTGGTTGACATAGAAACGTCTTTCAGTTAGGATAAGTGAGTTAAGGTGATTGAAACCAAAGCTTACCTCTTTCTTGATTTGTGTTCTAGGTCAGAAGTTGAATTAAACAAAAAGATACCACTAAATCTTGCCCCTGATGGACTCTCTTTACTGACACTGATGAATTGACAACTGCTAGACTAAGTTTTCAGTGTTAATGTATTTCATTGTTTAGTATTCATAATGTTTTGGTGTGGCTTACAGAGATGGTACATTTGAGAATGCTGCATTTATGTTATCTTAACCTAGATGTACTATTGTTTTTCCTTTTAAAGAAGAGTTAGTTTAATGGCTTTTTTGGATGAAAAATGCTTATTCATTCTGGATAATGGAAGTTTTTTTTTTCTTCTAAGTCATATACAATCATAATTATGGTTGTTTTAGTTGACTGAAAGATCAAAACTATGAAGATATTCTCATTACCAGTGTTTGAGTACCTGGTCTCTACCATTCCTAAAGAGAGGTAATAGTTACTTCTCTACTCCTAAACATCTTTAGAAAATTAATTGCCTTTTTCTGGTTTAGTGTGTAAACTTACTGGCTTCCCACAGGATTAGATTTTCAAAATATTTGAATGTAACAGTTTTCTTTCAAATATTTTTAAGGTCTCTCAAGTACCTAAGAGTTTCTGGTTCTTGAGAAATAAAAGAACAAATGAAACTCCAGACTAAAAATTGACAAATTTTATCAACATTGACTTTTTATTGCCTTGTTTATGAAGGTTAGATTATAACCACCTGCTTTCATCATTCATTCTACCAAGGTCTTCATTTTTGGCCCACTTTCCACAATATTCTGTTTGGATACCTTCTAAGCTTATTTAGATTTCTGTAAGCCCCCTTAGGGGTGTGCTAAATAGTTTTTTACTCTATGACATTGACATTCGCTTTCCACCTCTCTCCATTTAGCTCTCTGGATAAGAGATTGAGCAATGTTTCATGTTTTTTAGATTCCAATTGGTGCTGGTCAGTGGAGAACCTAGCAGGAGATTTGGATGGAGGGAAAACAGTGGAATCAATATATTTATTTTCTTAGCTCCATCGTTTCTAGGTCAACTCAAGCTAGTTATTTCACTTACATTGATAGATAAAACCTTTCTCAAGATAACTCTTTACAAATTGTACTGCACTCAATAGTTTTCCCCCCAAATTGACGTCATCTCCATGACTCCAGATGTGACCTAATTTGGATGTAGGGTCTTTGAGATGTAATTAGCTAAGATGAAATCATACTAGAATAGAGCGCACTCTAAATCCAATGTGACTAGTGTCCCTTAAGAAGAAAAGAGACACAGGGACAGAAAGACAGAGAAGATGGGCATGTGAACATGGAGACAAAGATTAGAGGGATGTATCTATAAGCCAATGAGCATCAACGATCACCAGTAACCTCCAGAACCTAGAAAGAGACAAGGATGGATCATCCTCCTGAGCTGTCTGACAGGCATGACCCTGTTGACACCTGGATTTCAGATTTCTTGCCTCCCACATTGTGAGAATATATATTTCTGTTGTTTTATGTCATCTAGTTTCTGCTACTTTTCTTTTGTCAACCTTACGAAAATAATATGATCTCTTTCTCTATCAGAATTCAAGTTAGTTCTTTCTTCAATATCTCTTTGGGCCCAAGAGTGGTAACAGCTATACTTCTGATTAACCTACTATTCCTTCTGATTTCCTTACATTGTTACTTTTGTAATTTTACAAGAAAACCTTCCTTAAATGATTTTAAGTGTCCTGTTTCTTAAGGCAATCCTAATTGTTAAGTAATTGGTCCTACAAGTGGCCAAAAAAAAATCAACTTAATACATATTTGGAGACGATGTTGGTCCATACTTTCAAGTAACAGAATAATTTTCTCGCCTAGAGAAAATGAGTCATGTTTAATTTTTATTTCTGGTGGCAGCATGACTTGAGGTGTAAGTAAAGTTATAATGTACAAGTAAAGGGGCCAGCTTTGGGAGACCACATGACAATGGCAACCAATCATTGTAGCAAAATTAGTGATTATAAAAATTGTGCAATCACATCACTTATTGGGTTAGTCCTATAGATCACACAGAACTACAAATAGAAATGAAAAACTATTAACATGTAACTCAGAATATGTGTTAAAAATCAGCAGTGCCTGGCTGGTTCAGTCAGGTAAGTGTCTGACTCTTGATTTCGACCCAAGTCATGGTCTCATGGTTTGTGAGTTCCAGTCCTACACTGAGCTCTGCACTGGCAGCGCAGAGCCTGCTTGGGATTCTCTCTCTCTCTACCTTTCTCTCTGTGCCTCTCCCCTCTCTTGAATAAAGTTAAAAAAAAAAAATTAGAAAGAATGCCTCAATGGCAACTTTAAAGGAATATATTCTCTCTCATGAAGACCAAGTCCAGGAGCTGACTGGAAGGACTATAGACTTTGAAATACCAATTAAATGCTTAATTCCACCAGGTCTCTTCCACTAATAGATGAGCAATGTTGAACAAGCAGCAGAACTTGAGACATGGTATTGTTACATGTTGCATATTCATGAATGGGGTTAAAAGCTTTAAACCTTAGTGTTTCCTTGAATGTCTTTCATCATTGCAGACAACATTTCGCCCCTGTGAAGGAATGGTCTTATGTATTTAAAAGCACTTTGGGGCACCTGGGTGGCTCAGTCAGTTAGGCGTCCAACTTTGGCTCAGGTCATGATTTCATGGTTTGTGGGTTCCAGCCCAGTGTTGGGCTCTGTGCTGACAGGTCAAAGCCTGAAGCCTGCTTTGGATTCTGTGTCTCCCTCTCACTTTGCCCCTCCCCCACTCTCACTTTGTCTCACTCTGTCTCTCAAAAATAAATAAATGTAATTTAAAAAATTCAAATAAACACTTTAGAGGGTGCACCACATGTAGAAGCAAGCCTTGCTTGGGTAATTGAAGCCTGGGTGCAATGGGGGCTTTTAGATAATGAGGCCGTAACGCCAGAAGGTTCTTGTCATGCTGAAGAGAAAGGTATCTGAGAACTCTGAGAAATAAGCACACTGAAATGGATCTATTATAATAAATCTGCTCAACTACTCCTAAACCACACTTTCCATCAGTAAGAGAGTTCATGCTCTTCATTAAATAATTCAGAAATATATTGGTTAGGGAGTATCAATATCACTAAAAGAGGTCTCTGGTGGTTTTCATATGAAGGTCATAAATAAAATGATAAAGAAAGTAAAAATTGTCCTCTGATGGAATTGAATTCCATGATTTCATTGGGAAAGATAGAAAATAATAGAACTTAATGGTATAGAATGATAGAGCTTAATGGGATTGTTTATATGCCATAGACAAGGTAGAAGCAAGTTATAAAATAAGCCACAAGGATTCCACAGGTACCAGACTGTTTTGACATAGAGATTTATGACAATTACTAATGGATCCAGAATCCTTAAAATAAAATAAAATGGGCAGCTATATATGGTCCTGTCTAATACATACAGGTGAGAATTCTAAATCTTCTGTTCAGAAATCGAATGTAGCCAATATTGTAGGAATACCTCATCCTGTGTTTAGGCTTATGCCAGTTCACAGTTCTGGTGCTGCTTAGAGAAGAAGGCAGAGTTCCTTTATGGGAGAACACTACAATGTAGCCACAGGATTAAGCCATTAATTTTCACCAAGACTTACCCGAGGGGACATTGGTTGTACACTGGTGAAAGAAAACCCTCCAGACATTCCTGGAATTACTTAATATTGACACTGCTTTTGTGCTTACCATCAAGGACCCCAAATGCCACAAGCCACGAGTGGGTGTAGTCAAGTGACAACTGAAGAGTTGACCTAAGTCAGTCTAACTGAAGTTTAGTTGGACCATGGATGCATGCTGTGGTTATTTAGGCAGTCCCAGAAAGTGGTGAATAAACGAACTGGGTTACTGACAAAATCTCTCCACTTGTCACTGAACATTATGGTGAGGATGGGAAGAGAGTGAAATTATTATTATAGTGAGAAGGGTATGAAAGCGTTCTATATGAGTGTCCTGCCAAGATAGTAAACTAAAAGCAATACTACATCCCTTGGAAAAATTGCTGAGGCTATGGCCAGTAAGCTGAGAGATGTGGTGATTCTTATCATATATACATTTAACTTGCCTGTTTGGCCAGTGAAAAAACAAAAAGGGTATGGAAAATAATAGCAAAAAAACAACAACAAAAAAAACCCATAAGCATGTGCTAGCTCAATTCTATCTGTGGTTCTGGATATGGTATAACTTCATTGGAGAAAACCAATTCTGTCCCTGATATACTGTATATTAATATTGACTTAGAATATACATTTATCTTTTTGATTCCCATCTCAAAGAGAAATAAAAAAGTAAGTTAAATTCATATAGAAAAGTGAAGCATTTAGCTTTAGCCTCTTTAGTCAGAACTATCATCCTGGTTTCCATCATGTTCTTATCCTACCTTGTTATCTCAGAGAATATCACAGAAAATGAGACAGAAACCACAACTTCCAAAATGAACTATGATGCGTGAAAAGATAAACTTTAACAACCATGGTATTAAATGCAAACTCTCTAAGGTCAATTTTAAAAAAACAATTTGCTTTAACCCCAATAATTCAGATCAAGAGACTTAATAACATAACATCCTAAAATAGTGACTCCACATGGATTCATGTATTTCAAATATAGACACCTTAGTCCTCCAGCAATTAAAAATTCTGGGGGTGCCTGGGTGGCTCAGTTGGTTGAGTGTCTGACTTTGGTTCAGGTCATGATCAGAGTTCAAGCTCTGTGTCGGGCTCTGTGCTGACAGCTCAGAGTTTGGAGCCTGTTTTGGATTTTGTGTCTCCCTCTGGCTCTCTGCCCTTTCCCCACGTGTGTTCTCTCTCTCTCAGAAATAAATAAACGTTAACAAAATTTTAAAAAATATTCTGAGCAATCAGTGACCAAAAGTTAAAGGCACCTTTGACTGATATGTTGATTGTAGTCTTAACAAAATTTCAAGCAGACAACCCAGCTGAGACATGCCTGGAACCCATGAAAATTGTGAAATAATAAATGTGTGTTGCTTTAAGTTCATAAGTTTGTGACAATTTGCTATGGACCAGTATAAAACTTATAATAGGTTTTGGTCTCAGAAATGAGGTGTTATGGTACAAAGACTTAGAAATGTGCATGATTTTGGAACTGAGCAGAAAAGTGAGGCTGCAAGAATTTGGGGGAGCATGATAGAAAGCCTAAATTACTTTGAACAGATTTCTAGTAGAAATCTAGACTTAGAGGAAATTGCAGTGGTGGGGGGGTGGGGTGGCGCTCAGCAGGAAGTGAGGGATAAATGATCAGAAATTTAAGGACAGGGGAAATCCTTGTTATATGGTGGTAGAGAGCTTAGCACAATTCTCTCCTGCCAATGTATGAAAATCAGGACATTTAAGTGATAAATTTGGTTACACAGCTAAGGAGACTTCCAAGAATGTCGGTGAAGGGGAAACCTCACTTCTCCTTAAGGCTTATAGTAAAATAGGAAAGGAGAGAAATAAATATAGGGAAGACTATTCAACAAAAAAAGAAAACAGGAGTCAATAGTTTTGAAAATTCTCACTCTCTCCAGATGGAAAAGATGTCAACATGAAGAGATCTGGCTAGGAAAGCATACTCTAGAAGAAAGGCCAAGATGTTAACTGCACAGCATTTTGCTAAAGCCTCAGAAGATATAAAAAAAATAAAAATAAAAAAAAAAATAAAAAGGTCAGAATAGTCACATAAAGGGCTCTTTCATAAGATTGAGGGTTTATCTCATAAATCTTTTCAAACTACAGCACCTCTAGCAAGCTTAAGGGCATGGTCCTTCAGCCATCCCAGCAGAAGTAAGAAATAGAGACACTACCTGAAAAAAACTGTAGGTGTGGCTTTTGTCTAATGGAGTAAACCTCAGTGAAATCCATGGGATATCTACAAAATTTTTGAGAAATTTACTTCAGCAAAACCTGCCAGCTTGGACTGAAAGTGAGAGAAAGGATGCAAAATGAGGAAAGACTATCGAAGCCCTCAACTTGTACTGGAAGCAATTAGGCTGATAAACTTCTTCTGCAAACACATATCATCTTTTGTTAAAAAAGGAAGTAGGACTCAGAGGGCACAACCAAGAGCCCAAACAGAGCTGAAATCCAGGAAGGATTATTCCCAGACTCTGAAACCTAATCAAGGAACTATGGCTGGAGTTTGCCTGGCTGGGTGCCAGAACTGCTATGGACCAGTGACTCTTTTTCAACCTTATTTTTTCTCTATTTTTGAACCAGAAAAAAACTATAGCTGTTATCCTCTGCTTGTCTCACTAAATATACTGGATGTGTTAGAAAGATAATTTTTTCCTTTAGTTTCTCAGATCCACAGGTGGAGAGGAACTATAGTCTACGAGCTGTACTTAACGGATTACAGCCGGAAGTCTTATCTGAACGTGGACCTGATATTTATGACAAAATCATGGACTTCAAGCAAATGTTGTAAGAGAGTCAGTCTGTAAAGAACTTTGGGAAAGTGCAAATCTTTTGCATGTGGAAGGACTCTGGATCACCAGGGGCTGGATGGTAGCCTGAGGCAGACAGCTTCCATGGTAACCCATAATCGCTCCCACCTCCTGATGTTCACACCTTTGTTTTTCTGGTTCTGAGATGTAGGGGGCCATGTGCAAGGACTGAGGAGAAGCATTTGGAAGTTAAGAACAGCCCAGCTGATATCCAAGAAAGAAATGATGACCTCAGATAACAGATGAATGAGCTGAGTTTATAAACCACCTTAAAGAGCCTGGAGGGGCGCCTGGGTGGCGCAGTCGGTTAAGCGTCCGACTTCAGCCAGGTCACGATCTCGCGGTCCGTGAGTTCGAGCCCCGCGTCAGGCTCTGGCTGATGGCTCAGAGCCTGGAGCCTGTTTCCGATTCTGTGTCTCCCTCTCTCTCTCTGCCCCTCCCCTGTTCATGCTCTGTCTCTCTCTGTCCCAAAAATAAATAAACGTTGAAAGAAAATTTAAAAAAAAAAAAAAAAAAAAAAAAAAAAAAAAAAAAAGAGCCTGGAAATGGTTTCCCCTCAAAAGCCTCCAGATAGCAGTCCAGGCTGACCAAATTCTTGATCTGACCTCTTGGGACCCAGAGCAAAGAAACTAGCTCATTTACCAGACTTTTGACCTACAGAGAGGTTAAATAATAAATTTGTGCTTTCTAAGACACTAAGTTTGTGATAACTTTTTATGGCAAAAGAAAACCGAAACACCAGTGTCTAGTTAAGAAAAGGAAGGGGAAGGTAAGTATAAAAAACTTAAATCTTGATATAAAATAAAATAAAATCAATCTATATAATATACTGTTAAATCAATAAATACCACAAATCTTATTGTTGAAACATATGGAAATAAATTTCAGAAAAAAATAGCTAAATGTATTAATTTTTTTAACATTTATTTATTTTTGAAAGAGAGAGACAGTGTGCAGTGGGGGAGGGACAGAGAGAGAGGGAGACACAGAATCCCAATCAGGCTCCAATCTCTAAGCTGTCAGCACAGAGCCCGGATGTGGTGCTTAAACTCATGGACCCTGAGATCATAACCTGAACCAAAGTGGGACGCTTAACCAAGCCACCCAGTCACCCCCCAAAAATAGCTAAATGTATTAAAGGTGATGGTCTCAAAAGATCAAAACTGGAGTGATAGGATGTTTTATTTGGGGCTGATGATTGCTATTCATTGGAAGGTTTTTAATATTATTTGGCTTTTTTTTTTTTTTAATTTTTTTTTTTTCAACGTTTCTTATTTATTTTTGGGACAGAGAGAGACAGAGCATGAATGGGGGAGGGGCAGAGAGAGAGGGAGACATAGAATCGGAAACAGGCTCCAGGCTCCGAGCCATCAGCCCAGAGCCCGACGTGGGGCTCGAACTCACAGACCGTGAGATTGTGACCTGGCTGAAGTCGGACGCTTAACCGACTGCGCCACCCAGGCGCCCCATATTATTTGGCTTTTAAATGGATGTGTTCATAATCAAATTAATACCTTTTTGGAAATATGTTAATAAGGACTATCAGTATTTCATATACTTTTTAGAATATTTTTATTTTTTTTCAAGTTTTGAAAAGGGCTAATTATTACTTTTTAAAAAGGACAAAGTCTAAAAATTTCTAATGCTCATATAGTCAGTACCATACTTTAAAATGACATAACGATATTTGTTTCTGTGCTGGAAATTCAATGAGTATTGTCTAAATTCCACATACATATAATTTGAAATCTCCCTTTTCTAGAATATCCGATGATATTATCCAACACCTAACAGATAGTATGATAATTTCTCAAGAAATATTACTTGAATATTCACCACTATCATGATCTCGTCATTATCTCATTATTCTCACATACAATTAAAACTTGTACTGCACTTCTTTGAAGTACTTTCCTTAAGGAACTTTTCATATTTTGCTTACTAATTTTTGTACTACCGGCCTGTTTAAGTTGTTAGAGCGAGCTTCTTCATTTAGATAAGGAAAGGTAGGGCCAGAAAGGTCAAACAAAATTTTTGAGATCACACTGAAAAGCTGAGATGACAAGCCCAAGTCATCTGACTGCTATCCCGGAGGTTTTTCTGGCATATCACATGAAACCTCCTTTTAGTCAGAATGTGCATCATTACTACATTGCATTTTACTTTCAGTAATGAAATGTGTTATACAAAAATAATTGAAAATCTGGTCAATCTTTACATTACCATGCTGGTATTTCCACGTACCCCTTGTCATAAACTATATAATCAACTCAGCAAGAATAATAACTATGGCAATCTCTCCTCCCATCCTCCAAATATTTTGCTCCTCTGTCCATTAATAATAGTGATTTTTTATAGCAGGCTGTGAACTGGCAAACCATCGAGAGTACTAAAGTCAGATTTTTTTTTCCTTGTCTGTTTTTTTATTTCATTTCCTCATTTCTTTTTTATGAGATTGGTTTATGTTATTTGATTTCTCATTAAATTTTATACTTGTGGGTTTATTTTATGATTTCTCAGATGTGCCAAGACTCCCTTGCTGCAAGTGATAGTAAAAAGATGGATAACTTTGAGGAGACAGTTTATTTGATAAAAAAAAATTGTGTCTATATGCTTTTCTACCTAGAGCATTCTGCTTTATTTATTGTTTTAAGAATAACCTGAGGATCTCTATGCTCTAAATCCTGTTTGGGCTCTTTTTGAACCATTCTTTATGTCATCTATGTACCAGCAAATAAAATTCAGATTTATAAATGTTTTTCATTTCAAAGTTTACTGTTTATGACTAGGACTTATATAAGTAAACCATAGCTGCATAACTACAGTGGAAGTTAATTGGGTCTCTTGGAACATTGTTATTTTCTTAATAAAACAAGAGTAATAATATTAACCCTCTATTCTTCATAGGGCTGTTGTGGGAGTCAAATGAGCAAATCTTGATGAAAATGTATGAAAATGGGAAAACACTGCTATTTTTGTCATTCTTCTCTTTTATATTGAAGCATGGTCTACACAGTGGCGATCATTACTTGCATGTGTGGTTGTTCACAATGTTCAGCTTAATCCTATCTGGCTTTTCTTTTTCATGGTGCCCATGGAAGGTGTTTGGTTGCATTTTATAACAATAAGCATGGTAGTTAACAAGGCCGCTATAGTTTGTAACTCAGTATTTTAGAAGCACAAGGGGAATTTGAAACAGGTTTATACCAGTGATTCAGTGGTTCACTATAGTACAGTGACCTCTGGTAGAGCCATTGAGTTATAGCAGAGAATCTATTTACGTACCTTGTAAGATCAATAGGTGAATAAATAAAAACATTGTGGACTTACACTTTTAGACTTTGGAAAATTTATGTAGGTGCTGTGTAAACAGTAAAAATATAAAAGTATTTCTCAATTCTTAGTAATTTGAGTAGTCTATTTTGTCAAAATAAATAAAATGTAAAATACAATAACGTAGGATAAAGTCATTTTGCATTAGAATGTGGCTTTTCTCTTTATAAGAGAGATTCTTACCTTGGGATCCATGAAATTCTGCAGAACGGTATGTTGCTCTGTGTATGTGCTGACTATTTCCAGGGAGGATCCATAGCTTTAATTCAATTCTTTAGAGTATGAAGTTCACTATTCTACAAACTGGGAACAATTAAGTTACACATCACCTGCTTTCTTTTCTCAACATGTGAGACAGAGGGAACATTATGCGATTAGTTAAAAATGACAGTAGTATGACTTCCAGCACAACATTGAGAAAAGCATTCTCCTAGTTCTCTCCACATTGAACTTTGAACAAAATATTGTTAAAAGCATAAATATTCAGAAAATTGGGAAAAAAGAAAAAAATCAGGTTGTGATGGGAAGATAAAATGTAAGAAAACTAAATTAACACTATCAAACATTTGTAATCACAGTGAGATGAAACTTCTGGGAAATGATAGGCCTATATTCCAATTTCAGCTCTGATACAGACACCTTATGTGGCACGTTGTTATTCCAGAACTGTTTGGATGCAAGTGACAGAAACTCAACTTTACCTAACTTAGGTCAAAGCAATAATTTCCTTTTTGATCAATGATATAATTTGTATGATGCTAAATCCTTTAAGTTAGTTGACACTTATTTTATGGCTCAGAATATAATTTATTTTGGTTAATGCTCTGGGGCACCTGAAAAAAAATGGCCATTTTGTATTTGTTGGGGGGGAAATTCTACACATATCAAGTATGTCAATTTGATTGATAATGTTGCTCAACTATTCTATATCCTTAGTTGACATCCTACTTCCACAAATTACTGTAAGAAGGCTATTGAAATTTCCAATGTGGATTTCCGGGTAGTTTTATTTCTCTTTATATTTATATTAATTTTTTACTGTATATCGAAGCTCTATTGTGTAACTGTGGATTTGTCTACTTCTTCATGTAATCCCATCATTTTGGATTAATTTATTTTATAGTTCTTCTATTTGGTATGTAAATGTTTAAGGTTGGTATGTCCACTTAATGAATTAACCACTTTATCATTGTGAACTGATCCTTTATGTCTCTGGTAATATTCTTTGATCTGAAATCGACCTTCATTTTGATTAGTATTTTTCTGGTATATTTTTTTCTGTTCTTCTAATTTTGATATATTGAAGGTGTTTGCAATTAAACTGGGCTTCTTGAAGGGATACATAGCACAGTTTTCTACTTTAAAAAAAATCCAACAGCTGGTGCTCTCCTCTTAACTGGGTACTCTGACTGCTATAGTTTAAGTGATTATGGAGGAGTGATGTCAGCAAGATGACAGAATAAGAGGTCCACCCTTTGTGTTCCTCCAGCAACAATCTTTTGGCAGCCAGTTATGGAATAATATGCCTTTGTGGGAACTCTGGGATCCAGATAGGAAACTGAAATTCCAGGGGAGTCTAAGATGAAGGAGGGCCATTTTGAGAAGGCAAGTCCATGTCCAAGAATCCCAGCTACAGACCTGCAAATGATGTCATCTCATGTGGGTGATGCTCCAGCCCCATTTGACTATTATAAAAATATAAAACTCACTGTAAAGGTAAATGCATAGTCAAATTCAGAATACTCTAATGCTCTACTGGTGGCTTGTAAAACATTTTTAGCTCTGGCATAAAAGATAAAAGAGAATAGTATTAAATAAAACTATAGATACAATAATTTATTAATGGATGTACAATATAAAATATGTAAATTATTATACTGATAGCATAAAGTGTAGGCAAGGTGTAGTAAAAGTATATAGTTTTCATGTGCAATTGAAGGTAAGTTGTTATCAGCTTAAAACAGACTGCTATATCTAATGTAACAGGTTATATGTAAGACTCATGGTAACCACACACATACACACAGGCACACACACACAACACAAAATCTATAGGAGATACACAAAAGATAAAGACAGAAGAATTAAAATGTACCACTACCAAAAATAAATTATAAAGGCACCTGGGTGGCTCAGTCGGTTAAGTGTCCAACTTCGGCTGAAGTCATGATCTCACAGTTTGGGAGTTTGAGCCCCACATCAGGCTCTCTGCTGTCAGCACAGAGCCTGCTTCTGATCCTCTGTCTCCTTCTCTCTTTGCCCCTCCCCTACTCATGCCCTCTCTCTCAAAAATAAACATGTAAAAAAATTTTAAAAAATAAATCATAAAGGAAGATAGTAAGTAAGGACGCAAGGGAAAAAGGAATCACAAATAGAAAACAATTAACAAAATGTAAATAGTAAACTCTTATCTATTAATACTTAATTCAAATGCAAATGGATTAAATTTTCCAGTCAAGACACAGAGTGGTTAATGGATAAAAAACAAAATTCAGCAATATGCTGGCTACAAGAGAGTCACTTTAGCCATAAGGATATACACTAAAAGTGAAGGATGGAAAATAGATGTCCCATGTAAATGGTAACCAAAAGAGAGTAGGAATAGCTATCCATATATCGGATAAAATAGACTTTCAGTCAAAATCAGGCACAAGAGACAAAGAAGGCCAGTACATAGAGATAAATGAGTCAATTCCTCAAGAGGGTATTAGAATTAAAAATATATATGCAACCCAACATTGGTGTAACTAAATATTAAAGCAAATATTAATAGAACTGGAGGGAGAAATAGACAGCAATACAATAATAGTACTAGACTCAAATACTCCACTTTCAACATCAGATACGTCATTCAGACATAAAATTAATGAGGAAGCACATATACAGTCATTCATTTCAACAGCACCAGAGAACACATTCTTCTCAAGTATAAATAGAAAATTCTCCAGGATTGATCACATATTGGGCCACAAGCTAGTATTAATAAATTTAAGAAGATTAAAATCATAACAAGTATCTTTTCTGACCATGGTATAAAAGTGCAAATCAATGAAAGGATGAAAATGGAAAAATTCACAAATATATGGAAATTAAACAACACACAGCACACACAAAAATAAAGACACAATGATCAATGGAATATAATTAAGAGCCTAGGAAAAAAACAGGCATTTATGGTCAATTAATCTCTGACAAAGGAGGCAAAAATATATAATTAAGAAGAGACAGTCTTTAATAAATTGTGTTGGGAAAACTGGACAACTACATGCAAAAGAATTAAAATGTACTACTTTAACCACACACAAAAATAAACTCCAAATGGAAAAAAACCTACATTAAAACCTGAAAGCATAAAACTCCTAAAAGAAAACATAGGTGGTAATCTCTCGGACATCAATCTTAGGAATATTTTTCTGGATCTGTTTCCTCTGGTAAGGCAAACAAAAGCAAAAATAAACTATTGGGACTACATCAAACTAAAAAGCTTTTGCACAGCAAAGACAAACATCAATAAGATGAAAAAGCAATGTACTAAATGGGGAAAATTTTTTAAAATGATATATCCAAAAAAAGGGGTAATATCCAAAATATATTAAAAACTCATACTTGATGCCAAAAAAGTAATCCAATTAAAAAATGGAAAGAGAACCTGGATAGACATTTTTCCAAAGAAGACATACAGATGGCCAACAGATATGTGAATAGATTCTCAGCATAACCAATCACTAGGGAGATGAGATATTATCTCACACCTGTCAGAATGATTGGTATCAAAAAGATAAACAAACAAACAAACAAACAAAAACAAGTGTTGACAAAGATGTGGAGAAAAGGGAACCCAGATGCACTGTTGGTAAAAATATAAATTGGTCAACCACTGTGGAAAACAGTATGGAGGTTCTTTAAAAAACTAAAAATAGAAGTACTATATGACCTAGTAGTTCTACTTCTCAGTATTTACCTGAAGAAAATAAAATAGTAATTAAAAATGATATATGCACCCCTATGTTTATTGCACCATTATTTACAAAGGCTAAGATATGGAAATGGGTAGTGTCTACAGATTGATGAGTCAATAAAGAAGATGTGATATATATATATACATTGTAGAATATTACTCAGCCACAAAAAAGAAAGATCTTGCCATTTATGACCACATGGGCAGACCTAGAGGGTATTATACTAAATGAAATAAGCCAGACAAAGACAAATACCATAGAATTTCACTTACACATAGAATATAGACTTTCAGTCAAAATCGGGCACAAGAGACAAAGAAGGTCAGTACACAGTGATAAATGAATCAATTCCTCAATTCCTCATTTATCACAAACAAATGAACAAATCTAAAAAAATGTAAATCTAAAAAACAAATCTAAATTAAAATCTAAAAAACAAAACTGATGAACAAATAAACAACAAGAGAAAAAGAGAAACGGATCCTTAATATAGAGAACAAACTGGTGTTCTCTTTCTTACCAAAGAGAAGGTGGTGGGGAGATGGGCAAAATGAGTGAAGGGGATTAAGAGGAACAAACTTCTAGGGATAAAATAAGTCATGGGGATAGGAAGTACAGTATAAGGAATATAGTAAATAATATTGTAATATACTTATCATAATCATTTTGTAATGTACATAATTGTTAAATCACTATGTTACACACCTGAAACTAATTTAATATTATATGTCAACTGTACTCCAATTAAAAAGAAAACACACTCTTGACCAACAAGTGGGTCAAAGAATAAATCAAAATGGAAATCAAAAATTATTTTAAGACAAATGAACATGGAAATACAACATATTAAAACTTACAGAATGCATCAAAAGCATTTCTAAGAAGTTTATAGTGAAAAATACCTACATTATGAAAGAAGAAAGACTTCAAACAACCTAACTTTATACCTCAAAACTAGAAAAAGAAGAAAAAGCAGGCTCAATGTTAGCAGAAGGAAAGAAATAACAAAAATCAGAGTAGAAATAGTGACATTGAAACTAGAAAAGCAAAATAAATAATGAAACTAAGAAATGGCTTTGGAAAAGGATAAGCAGAACTGACAAAACTTTAAGTAGATTAGCCAAGAAAAAAAGAAAGGACTCAAACAATATTGTAAATGAAAGAAATTAAGGAACCATGGGGGGAAAGCTTTATGATAATGGATTGGACCATGATTTCTTGGATATGACCAAAACTGTAAAGAACAAAATACAACTTCCTTTCATGATAAAAACAGTTCACAAACTATGAGTAGAGGGGAACTTCCCCAAAGTGACATAGAGTATGTGTGAAAATCCTACAGCAAACAATATTCTCTATGGTGAATGACTTCACTGTAAGACCAAGAATAAGACTAGGATGTCCTCTAACCACTTCTACTGAATATTGTGTTGAAGAGTGTAAGGGCAGTTAGTCAAGAAAAAGAAAAAGACATCACCCAATTGAAAAGCAAAAAGTAAAATATTTCTATTCACACATGACACGATATTATATATAGGAAATCATAATCATAAAGAAATCACTAAAACTATTAAAATAAAAAAGGTTGCATCATACAGGATCAATATACAAATATCAACTGTATTTGTCTACACTAGCAATGATCGTTCCAAAACAAAATTTAGAAAACAATTGCATTTGCAAAATCTTCAAAGAGCAAACATATTTAGGTTTAAATTTAATGAAAGAAGTGCAATATTTGCACACCAAAAACAATAAAACATTGCTAAAAAAATACTTGATGAAGACATAAATAAATGGAACGACATCCTATATTCATGGGTGGAAGACTTAATATTATTAAGATGTATATTTCCCCAAATTGACTTAAAGATTCAATCTCTATCAACATCAAAGCTATAGTGGGGTTTTTTTTTGCATAAATTGTTTTATTTTTTATTTTTTAAACATTTATTCATTTTGGAGAGACAGAGAGAGACAGAGTGCAAGCAGGGGTGGGGCAGAGAGATAGGGAGACACAGAATCCTAAGCAGGCTCCAGGCTCTGAGCTGTCAGCACAGAGCCCAATGTGGGCTCGAACTCATGAACCACAAGATCACGACCTTGATAACCTGATTATAAAGATATAACATATACATTATATATATGATATATATGTAATATATTAATATATATACATATATTTTAAAAAGGAGGACTTATATTTTCTGATTTCACAAGCCACCACAAAGCTACAGTATTCAAGATGTATTGGTATAAAGATAGACATATAGATCAATCAATGGAAGAGAATTGACAGTGTATAAATGAACCCTTACATTTATAGTAAATTGATTTTTTTTTTTTTTACAGGGATGTCAATTAAATGGAGAAAGAATAGTCTTTTCAACAAATGGTTCAGGGACAACTAGATATCCAAAGGGAAAAGGATGAAGTGGACCTTTCATGACCTCACCCTATATATAAAAGTTTAAAAAAATGGGTAAAATACCTAAATTTAAGAGTGGAAACTCTACAACACTAGAAGAAAACATAGGAGTAGATCTCCATATCTTGCATCAGACATGGCATCAAAAGCATAAATAAAAAAGATAAATCAGATTGTATTCAAATTAAAACTTTTGTGCTAAAAACATACAATCAAAAGAAAATAGCAACACAACTCACAGAAGAAAGTATTTGCAAATTGCATATCTGATAAAGAACCAGTTTCAGAATACATAATAATGGAGTTAAATTCCCAATTATAAAATGGGTGTAGGATTGCATATATATTTCTCCAAAGAACATATAAATGGCCAAAGGGTGTATAAAAAGTGGTCAATGTTATTAGCCATAGCTAAATGCAAATCTAAACCACAGTAAGCTACCAATTTGTAACCACTGGGACACCTACAAGAAAAACAATAAAAGAACAACAAATGTTGCCAAGGACATAGAAAAATTGGAACCTTTATATGTTATTCATGGGAATGCAAAATGGTATAGCCACTTTGGAAATATTTTGGCATTTCCTCAAATGTTAAAAATTGTGTTGTAATATGACACAGTAATTCCACTCTTAGACATATACTTAACAGAAATGACAACACATAGCTACACAAAATCTCACACAGAGATATTCATAGAGCATTATTCATAACAGCCAAAGAGTGGAAACAAGCCAAATGTCCATCAACTGATAAATGAATAAATACAATGTGTTACACCCATACAATGATACACTATTTTGCAATAAAAAGGAATGAAGTAATAATACATGCTACAGCATGTATAACCTTGAAACCATTATGCTAAGTGAAAGAAGACAGTCACAAAAGACCATGTGTTTTATGATTCCCTTTATATGAAGTGTCTACAGTGGGCAAATGTATAGAGAAAGAAATCAGCCATGGGCTGCCTGGGGCTGGGGTAGGGGGAGCAGGGGAATGATGGAACTGGAGTTTTCTTTTTGTGGTAAGAAAATGTTCTCAACTTAGACTGTGATGTTTGTGCAACTCTGTCAATATGATAAAACCACTTAATTGTACGCTTTAAATGGGTGGGTTTTATGCTATGTGAATTACACTGCAATAAAGATATTTTTTAAAAAGCAAGGAGAAAAGCTGAAATAGCACTTTTCAGTGGCACTTTAATGAAAAGAGAAGTTTTCTCCATCTTCTTTTTTGAAAAGATAGGTTTGATGAATATAAAATATTAGATTGAGTTTTTTTTTTTCTTTCAGAGCTTCAAAGATGACACTCCTTTTCTGGCTTTTGATGCCTCCATAAAAAAGTCTACTATCATTAACTTCTTATCCTGTGTAATTTGTCTTTCTTGTCAGATTGGTTTTTAGGTTAAATCAATTTGATTTAATTAAGTTTGTTTAATCAACTCAATTAACTGCCTTGATTTTCTTTATTTTTTTTCCTTATTATTGGGGCTCATTGAACTATGGCTTTATAGTTTCATCAAAATTTTAAAAAATTAAAGACACATTTCTTAAAATATCTTTTCTATTCATTGCCCTATTTCTGGATTCAAATTACACTTATTTTATACTGTTTTAAGTTGACCCAAAGTTCATTGATGCTCTGTTTATTTTATTTTTCAGACTTTCCCTCCATGTTTTATTTTGAATACAACTGACTCTTTAAAAAAATCATTTATTTATTTTGAGAGAGAGGGAGAGTGCTGGGGAGAGGCAAAGAGAGAGAGGGAGAGAGAGAATCTTAAACAGGCTCCACACTCAGCACAGAGCCCAATGCCAGGCTTAATCCCACCACCCTGGGATCATGACCTGAGCCAAAATCAGGAGTGTGATGCTCAATCGACTGAGTCACCCAGGTGCCCCACAGTTTTGATTTCTGAAAAGAATGTTCAGGAAGATAAATATTTCTCTTTTTTTCAAGTTTTTTGTTTAACATTTACTTATTCTTGACAGGTAGGGAGGGACAGAGCACGAACAGGGTAGGGACAGAGAGAGAGGGAGACAAAGAATCTGAAGCAGGCACCAGGCTCTGAGCTGTCAGCACACAGCTCAATACAGGGCTTGAAACCACAAACTGTGAGATCATGACTTGAGCTGTCAGATGCTTAACTGACTGAGCCACCCACATGCCCCAGGAAGATAAATATTTCTTATTCCAAAACTTCTCATTTTCTTTAAGCCTTTATTATATTCCAATGTAATCTCCCAGAATTTTTTTGTTTTAGGAAGATCAAGATACCTGCCAAAATAAATCAAACATTTAGATATCAGGTATACATAGAAAAAGGTAAGAGTCTTCTAACATCATTTATATACACATTCCCATTACAGAACTTTGAGGAATGAAATTAAAACTTTGAAATATATATATGTAACACTGTAGCATATCATATGATATTAAATACACACACACACACACACATATATATATATATATATATATATATATATATATATATATATATACATAATGTGCATATTTATGAATGTGTCATATACAGGTAATATCTATGCATGAGTAAAAATAGAAATATATATATTTGAAACCTTTGGGGCACCTGGGGCACCTGGCTGGCTCAGTCATTAGAGCATGCCACCCTTGACCTCAGGGTTTTGAGTTCGAGCCTCACATTGGGTGTAGAGATTACTGAAATAAATAAATAAACTTAAAAAAATAAAGACCTCAGCTTTTTTTTTCCTCCAATATATGAAATTTATTGTCAAACTGGTTTCCATACAACACCCAGTGCTCATCCCAAAAGGTACCCATCACCCACCCTCCCCTCCCTCCCACCCCCCATCAACCCTCAGTTTGTTCTCAGTTTTTAAGAGTCTCTTATGCTTTGGCTCTCTCCTACTCTAACCCCCTTTTTTTTTTCCTTCCCCTCCCCCATGGGTTTCTGTTAAGTTTCTCAGGATCACATAAGAGTGAAACCATATGGTATCTGTCTTTCTCTGTATGGCTTATTTCACTTAGCATCACACTCTCCAGTTCCATCCATGTTGCTACAAAGGGCCATATTTCATTCTTTCTCATTGCCACGTAGTACTCCATTGTGTATATAAACCACAATTTCTTTATCCATTCATCAGTTGATGGACATTTAGGCTCTTTCCACAATTTGGCTACTGTTGAGAGTGCTGCTATCAACATTGGGGTACAAGTGCCCCTATGCATCAGTACTCCTGTATCCCTTGGGTACATTCCTAGCAGTGCTATTGCTGGGTCATAGGGTAGGTCTATTTTTAATTTTTTGAGGAACCTCCACACTGTTTTCCAGAGTGGCTGCACCAATTTGCATTCCCACCAACAGTGCAAGAGGGTTCCCATTTCTCCACATCCTCTCCAGCATCTATAGTCTCCTGATTTGTTCATTTGGGCCACTGTGACTGGCGTGAGGTGATATCTGAGTGTGGTTTTCATTTGTATTTCCCTGATGAGGAGCGATGTTGAGCATCTTTTCATGTGCCTGTTGGCCATCCGGATGTCTTCTTTAGAGAAGTGTCTATTTATGTTTTCTGCCCATTTCTTCACTAGGTTATTTGTTTTTCAGGTGTGGAGTTTGGTGAGCTCTTTATAGATTTTGGATACTAGCCCTTTGATAAGTCATTGAAAATATCTTTTCCCATTCCGTTGGTTGCCTTTTAGTTTTGTTGGTTGTTTCCTTTGCTGTGCAGAAGTTTTTATCTTCATAAGGTCCCAGTAGTTCATTTTTGCTTTTAATTCCCTTGCCTTTGAGGATGTGTCAAGTAAGAGATTGCTACAGCTGAGGTCAGAGAGGTCTTTTCCTGCTTTCTCCTCTAGGGTTTTGATGGTTTCCTGTCTCACATTCAGGTCCTTCATCCATTTTGAGTTTATTTTTGTGAATGGTGTGAGAAAGTAAGAACTCAGCTTTTAATCAACTTTAGATAATGCTTACTAATCTTCAAAGCATCTCTATTTGAATTAACTAGGCTCAAATCATGGCTAAGTAGTAAGAACAATCCATTTTGTTTCTAAAGAATTATTACCTAATAATACATTTAATTCTATTGTGGACTATGATTTTGCTAGTTCCAGCCCAAAGTTCCAATTCCCAAAGTAAGAGTATCACAAGACCATAAATAAACAAATCATAAGTAGCTAAAAATATTATGAAGAATTATATATGTACACTGAAGGAAAAAAAAGATCGCTTACTCAGATCACTGTCTACATGGCAAATTAAAGAGAATTTTTTTAATGCTTTACCTTTATTGTATTATAATATTGACAAGCCTCAAACAGAGAGATGGAGAAAACTTTATCATCTGAAACTGTAGTGAGTTTATGTTATAAAGGGTCTTCATGATATAGAATAATAAATATCAGAAAGAAGGGTAGAATTTTTATAAACTTTTGGTGAAAGCCAAACAAGAAGTAGAGGGAAATGGAATCAGTCAGCTTGGATTCAAATCTCAGCTCCTTACACTACCTGGGAGACAACCTCTCTGTGTCTCTGTAAAACAAGGGTAACAATTGCATTGTCTTTCAAGGCTGTCATCAAAGTGACAAGAGCTAATACGTTAAGCACTTAGAATATTTTATGATCCACAGTAAACACTCAGACACCATCATAATTAGAGCAAAAATGAATTAAGTAATATTTGTATTCTTGTGTAATTCTAAAAATGATAGAAAATATCATCTGTATCTTCACATGGACTTTCTCATCATGCCCATAAAAACTGTCAACTTGAAAAAAATATTTAAAGGTTTTAATTCTCTCAAAAGCTGATGTTAATGTCTGATGTTCAGATCATTGAAAAAAACTTTGTGGCGCCTGGGTGGCTCAGTCGGTTGAGTGTCCAACTTTGGCCCAGGTCATGATCTCACAGTTCATGCACACATTGAGCTCACTGCTGTCAGCCTGTCAGCTCAGACACCGCTTAGGATCCTCTGCCCCCACCTCACTTCTCTCCCCTGCTTGCGCTCTCCCAAAAATAAATAAATATTTAAAAATATATTTATAGTGTCATACTATATTTATAGTATTACTGTGAGGTAATATAGTACAATTGAAATAAATGGCCTGAACTTAAATCTCAGTTCTGCTACTTATCTATAAGTTGTGTGAAGTTGGGCAGGTTCCTTAAGTTCTCTGTGTCCCATTCTCTGGCATATAGGAAAAAGAACACTATCTACCTAAGAGGATCGTTGCAAAAATTAAATTATGTAGTATTTGTAAAGCCCTCTAAATAGTGCCTTGTTCATGTTAAGCATTATTCGATTTTTCTTTTCTTTAGTTGTTACCTCTTAAAATTTTGCCAGATTTTCTTTTGCTAATGACATTTCATGTGAATACTGTGTTTCCATAACATGTCTTTGATATTCAAAAAATTTCTCCTTTTATTCTTCTGGCCTTCAAAAGCCAGAAATTCCCATTCAGAATTAGAATCAGTTAGAATTTTTTGCGAATGCATTGAGGGATTGGACAAAATAATAATAATTTAAAAATTCTCCATTAAATTATGCTTCCTTTTTGGTCTTCTGTTTACACATACAATTTTGTTTATACAGATCGATTTTCTTTTCACTACACTGCATTTAGTGACCAAAAAAGTCCTTTTTATACTTTATGCCCTCATAGAGAGTATGCTTAATTCCTATCTACTGCTTTCAATTTTAACCATTCAGTCAAGTAAAGGAGGGAGAGATCTAGCATAATCCTTTCTATCTCTTATCTCTCAGAAGTCATTTATCAATTCAATTTCCTAAAGAACTCCCAAATTCATCTTACTTACATCATCTTTATTATATTAGTTCAGTCTTTTTAAATCTCATATGTAAATTTTTAGTCTCTTTCTATTTGGAATCCTTCACTCAGCTACAGAAAAACAGTAAATAAATCTCATCATGTACTTCTCTTTTTAAAAAATCATCTGTTTGTTTAATACTATATACATGATAAAGTCTAAACTTTAGAACATTCTCTCATGATCTGGCTTATTTTGTGCCCCACCCTTATTTTCAACAAAATTTTTCCTCAATCGATTATAATTATTGCTTTATATAGCTGTTTTCCCAAACACACTTTAAACACCTTGTGTAGAGAAGCTTTGGGTTATATATTCCTTATCTCCAATACCCATAATATGCCTGAAACATGTTCAAGCTCAATAAACACATGTAATGAGCAAACGGACCCACAAATTAGAGTGAATGGATGAAAAATAAGGCCTGGTCTCTTAGGATCTCATCTATTACAAGAAAAACGAAACAAAACATATCAACCAAATGATTCAGACACATATAGGCCCTGAGCCTTCAATGCTGGACAACTCTTAACTACTCTTAAATACATTGTGAATAGGAGTAACTTACTTGGTAAAAATTTAAAAGCATCTTTGTATGACTATCAGCTGGAAAATATTTCTTTGATCTGTCTGCTAAAGAGTCTAGAAGGCTCTCCTATAGAAGTCAAGTAGTTAATTTTAAACAATAATTTTATTATTACTAACAACTAATACACAATTTAAAAGCTTAAGAAATACATCCGGGGGCACCTGGGTGGCTCAGTCGGTTAAGTGTCTGACTTCGGTTCAGGTCATGATCTCACAGTTCATGAGTTTGAGCCCCGCGACGGGTTGTGTGCTAACAGTTCAGAGCCTGGGGCCTGCTTCGGATTCTGTGTCTCCCTGTCTCCCTGCCCCACCCCTGCTTGTACTCTGTCTCTCAAAAATGAATAAATGTTAAAAAAATAAAAATAAAGAAATACATCTGAATAACACTAATAAAATCTAGAATTGATTGAGCATACACCTTATTTGATCCATTTAATAACCCTAACACATAGCCAAAGTCACATGGCCATCAAGGGCTCCAGCCAGGTTTTAACCTGGGTCTTCTGGTATCAAATTTGTTGCTTTTCTTATTACATATGCTTGTATGCCACATTAAAATTTAAATAACTCCACAGAATGGTGACACTTAACAACATTATCACTCAAGCACTGAAGTCATAGATAAATCTCAGGTTATTCACCTGAAAAGACCTGGATGACATAGAAAACAGGACAGGCATGAGTTGATAAGTTAAACACAAAGCAACTGACTTCTGGTTTCAGCTCTGATACTTAAGGAGCTTGGAAATCATTATTCTTGTCCTTACAATAAGAAAGAACTGGACAAACTAAAAATCAATAATTTTTCTTGGATGCAGCAGAGAACTAAATTTGCAAGACAAACTGCCTCCCTGAAATTCTGAGAGACAGGTGAATTCAGAGCCCAGGCAAGATCTTATTACCTAAGGCAGAAGCTCCTAGAGCCATAAAATGATAGGAACGCTTCAATAGTAATTTTGTGGTTGAGTGTCAACCAGTGTGTTGGTCACTGCAGCAGTTAAAGGGGGGTCCTTGCACCTTAATGGGCTATGCTTCCAGAATCCACACCAGGTTCTCATGGTACAGATCTGAGAAAGATCCCTCTGTGGCTCTGGCGGGGGAAGAAAAGAAAAAAATTCTTATGAAATGTGTCTAGAACCTTCTCTATAACAGAGGCCTACTCTCCAGTGGGGAAGATTTTACTGGAGTCCTAATACAGTGGATGAAGTACATTCGTCTCATTGCAGCCTGTGCTAGCCTTCCAGCACAGGGAAGGCTATGGTAAGGGAAGGGAAGAGGATGGGAAACTATATAACTATACAAAAAGAAACACTTGTGAAGCTCCTGGGCCAGAGACACAGGTATGCTGAAAGACCGATTTAATCATAAGATAGTAGAATGATCCCCTCCTCCACACTTTACTACCATTCCCACAGAGCTTCAGTGTCGTAACAGTGGATCACTGCTACAAGGGCTGCAAGGTACAGGTACTCTCTGAGGAGGAGTTCACTGAGAACCCCAAGTCAAGAGGGGAGACAAAAACAAGGAGACAAGGATCCAAAGCCTCTGACACCTGTAGCCATGACAAGCATTAAACAGAGTCCAATGCTAGCTAGGTTGACATAAATCCTCACACTAGAGGCCTATTTTCCCTAGTTCTTATTACCTAATACAGTATCTTTCAACAAAAAAAGTGAAGACATGCCAAAAAGCAAGAGAAATACAGCCTGAAGAGACAAAGCAAGCATCAGAACCAGACTGAGACATGAAACGGGTTTGAAACTAAATAAGAGAATTAAATATGATTAATATGTTAAGAGCTTTAGCAGAACAAGCAAACAGCATCTAAGGACAAGGCAGATAATGTAAGTAGGGAGGTGGAAATTCTAAAAATTTAAAGGAAATGCTAGAAATCAAAAACATCAAACAGAAATAAGGAATGTGTTTGATGAGCTCATCAGTAGACTGGAGAGGACACAGAAAAGGAAGGGGATGGATATATATATATATATATATATATATTCACACACACATATACACACATACACAGCAATATATATATATATATATATATATATATATATATATATGATCTATGATATAATTTCAAAAGTAATTGGGATATGAGAAAGAGAAGAATAAAAGATCAGAGCAGAAGAGTAATAAGGCCTGATAATTTTTCAAACTTAATGCCAAACACAAAACCATAGATGCTGGGGGCGCCTGGGTGGCGCAGTCGGTTAAGCGTCCGACTTCAGCCAGGTCACGATCTCGCGGTCCGTGAGTTCGAGCCCCGCGTCGGGCTCTGGGCTGGTGGCTCGGAGCCTGGAGCCTGTTTCCGATTCTGTGTCTCCCTCTCTCTCTGCCCCTCTCCCGTTCATGCTCTGTCTCTCTCTGTCCCAAAAATAAATAAAAACGTTGAAAAAAAAAAAAAAACATAGATGCTGGAAGCTCAGAGAACACCAAGTAAAACTTATATAGAAAAAAAAGTTACACCTAGGCATATCATATTCAACCTTCCAAAAACCAAAAACTGTTGAAAGAATTCTGGAGGAAAAAAAGGTACCTCACCTACAAAATAAGAATCACACAGGACTTTTTGTCAGAATACATGAATGCAAAAAGAGTGAGGGATTTAAATTGTTGAACAAAAACACCTAACAGCATAGAATTCTAGCGAGAGCAAAATTATTCTTCAAAAGTGAAGGAGAAATAACTTTCTTGGACAAATAAAAACTGAGGTAATTTGTGGCCAGTAGATCTGCTCTACAAGGAATGTTAAAATATTTTCTAAAGGCAAAAGGAAAATGGTACTAAAACTTGGATTCACAAAAACATAGAGGAGCATCAGAAAAGGTATTAGTGAAGATAACATATTTTATTTCTCTTATTCTTAATTGATCTAAAAGATAACTTTGTTTAACAGAATAAGTGTTAAAATATATTAGATGATCACAGCAGACAGATCATGTAATAAATAATAGCAACATAACAAGAAACATGAGGAAGCAATTGAGAATACTCTGTTATAATGTCCCTGAATTATATGTGAGACAGAATAATGTTAATGGAAGACAGAGATAAATTAATAAAATAAAATATATTATAAACTCTAAGGCAATCAGTAATTTTTATAGTATAATTGACATGCTAAGAAAAAAGATAAAATAGAATCCTATAAAATGCTCAGTTAATACCAGAGAAACAAACCTCTGTCAACCAATAGAAAATAGTTACAAACATAGTTGATATTGAACCCAATTATATCAATATCCATTTCAAAGTAAATGGTCTAAATGCATCAATAGTCAGAAATTCTTACAGTAGATAAACGTACAAAACCCACCTCTATGTAGTATACAAAAATCCTTCTTTGAAAGGAAGACTGTAACAAGTTAAAAATAAAGAAATGGAGAAAAGTCAACCAGTAGGCTATGTTAATTTCGGACTGCAGAACAAGGAAATATATAAAAGTAATAACTCCAGGTTACCCATCTAGGAAACCAGAGGGGAAAAAAGAACAATTTATATTTGAAACAAGCAGAATAATAAAAAATAGAGCAGAAATTGATGAAACTGAAAACAGGAAAGAAGAAGATCAAAGCCAAAAGCAAAGACCAATAAAATTGGTAAATTTCTGGTCAGGTGAACCAAGGCAAGAATGTTTTCTCTCCTCATTCCTATTCAACATCATACTGAAAGTTCTAGCTACAAAGGTGGAGAAAGAGGAACATTACAGTAGAGAATCTAGCCAAACCCTACCTCAGGCATGTGATTAAGATCCACATCAACAGTAATAGATCATATTAATGGAATGTTCTTTTGATATGATGTAATACGACTGGCACTTTATCTCTGTGGTCATTCCAAAAAAGCTTAACCTCAGTCTAATAATGAGAAAAACATCAGAAAAGTCCTGATTGAGGCTTATTCTACAAAATATCTGACCAGTGTACCTCAAGGTTATAAAAAACAAGGTTATTCTGAGATATTGCAATAGCCAAGAATGACCTAAATAGGCGTGATGTTTCTGGAATATAAAAGTAACATTAGGTAAAAACCAAGTAAATCTGAATAAAAATATAGAGTTTAGTTAATATGTCAGTATTTATTCATTAACTGGGACAAATGTACTATACTATACTGAATGTTAATAAAAGGGGAAATACAGGATAGGTATAAGGAAACAGCAGTATCTTTTCAAGTTTTCTGGAAATTTAAAACTATTCTGAAATAAGTTTGTTTAAAAAAGAAAACAAAAACAAAAATAAAAGGACTGCTTTGTTTCCAAGGAATGTGAACCAAAGTATTATTGAGCCAACTGCAAACCTTTAATACCTGGGAACCTCAATGTCTGGGGAAGAATAGACATTATGATGATAAGTAGATCTTTGCAAGACAATTGGAGGATACTATTTTTTATTTTTTTTTTTAAGGCACAGTTCAGATAAGTACATACTCTCTATACTTTATCTCTCCATTCTAGAACAGTTCTAGGAACATACAACCACTTTCTAATATATCTCATATTAAACAATAAATGTACTTTCATAATATAGTATTCCTTCTGAAACTATTACCTTTTCCTCCCCCCTGGAATTTCACAGCAAAATCTCAGCATATACTCAGCATACTTAGCTTCCACTAAAAATACTATTGTGAATATTATCATTCACTTCTAAACATCCAATTCAAAGATTTCTTATCTGCTCTCGTCTTAGCCAAATTCTCAACAGTGTTTGACACAGACTCCCATGTTCTTGAAATACTATTGTTTTGTTTTTGTCACATCATGCTTAATTTACTCTTTCCCCCACCTTACTAGCTATTCCATTTTAGTCTCTTTTCCTTGCTTCTCCTTTTCTGTTAGGCCTCTAAGTGTAGTGCATGAGGGCTCTATCCAACGTCCACCACTACTCTTCAGACATACTATTTTCTTAGGTGATTATCAAGAGAGTGGTAGCGACATCTCCATTTAGTTCTTTAAAATACATTACACAGAAAACAGATCTCTTGGAGTTTTTTTTTAATGTTGATTTATTTATTTTTGAGAGAGAGAGAGAGAGAGAGAGAGACAATCTGAATCAGGTTCCAGGCTCCGAGCTGTCAGCGCAGAGCCCGATGTAGGGCTCAAACTCACAAACCATGAGATTATGACCTGAACCAAAGTTGGATACTCAACTGACTGAACTACCCAGGTGCCCCAACAGATCTCTCATTTGAATCCTACTTATTTCTCTCTACTCTTCTCTGTCTCAGTAAAGGCATTACCATCAACATCTTTCCACACAGTATCTGCAAAACTGTGTGGAAATTCATTCTCATAGTTTCTTCTGTCCCTTACCCTGTATACCTAGTAGACTCAATTCTTGTTCAGATATCTTGCTTATATCTGTTTTGCACAAGTCCCTGGCTGTGATTTCTTCTTGACCTTTCTTTTGGGGAGAGTTCCATTCATCTTGTCATTTTGGCTAAGTTTCTGTCTTTTGTGTGTTTTAATAACTTGTTATGTGTCCTTCACCTGAGAGTACTGCTATATTAAGAAGGGCCACACACTGTCCAGGGCCTGGTGCTTCAGGAAGCATTTCTGGTATATGCCGTGTACACTCTGCTGTTGTGTTTTCGCTGCTCTTTCCCACTGGTCAGTCCTCTGCAGAGCTCCTCCTTGCTTTTAGCGGGGACTGTTTGGACCTTTAAAAGGTGTGCTTTGATTTGTTTGTTGAAGTAAGCCACACCTTCCACACTGTCTCCCTCCAACTCTGGAGATCCTTCTGCCACTCCACACATCAATTTCCTGGGTGTTCCAAGTAATCTGACCTCAATACAGCTGTGTTTGAGGGAAAAGAAAAGCCCACCACCCTGCCTCTTCTCTGCCATTTTAACTCCTCTCTCATATACCTAATGGACTCTAACTTGGGGCACCTGGGTGGCTTAGTCGGTTAAGTGTCTGACTTCGGCTCAGGTCATGATCTTGTGGTGAGCTCGAGCTCCACTTTGGGCTCCTGCTTCGAAATCTGTATCTCCCTTCCTCTGCCCCTCCCCTGCTCTCACTCTGTCTCTCTGTCTCTCTCTCTCTCTCTCTTAAAAATAAACACCAATGGACTCTAACTCATTTAGAATTCAAATTTTCCCTCTCCATTGTTTGCTTTGACATACGCCACTGTGATACGGAATATAGTCCCTTTTCAATACTTTTTCTCAAGTACATCTACACAAAGCATATATGTAAATTTTTACCAGAGCCTGAGGCAAAAATTACAATGGAGTACCATAAGACTGAATGTTAGATTCTGGTGTTATGAAGAATATTTCGACGATTCTCAAAGTTAAAAATCTTTATGGTGATTTCTTTCTCTGTGTCCTTGTAATGCTGCCTAGCCTTTTTCTTCCTTGCCTTCTTTTTTCTGTACATGATATTCCTATAAATTTATTATGCAGTCCAGCTTATATCATCTTGCTTTACTTCCTCTTTCTAAACTATATCCCGGTGAAGGGAAGCAGGAAAAAAAGAGAATATCCTACATCTTTCACATTCAAAGTAACTCATCGAGGTATTTTTCTAAATAAAGCCATCTACTCCCTCCAGAAACTGTTCCAATCCTTAAGGCATAGAAGCAAACATTTTAAATATTCTGATACACAGATATCTATTCATACATTTCCACTCAGTGATTATCCTTTGACTATTCAATAAACTCCAGATTTCTTAAAATAGACAATATGATCCTAATCTGTTCTCAGTTTTATCGGCTCTTAAATCCCTCTGAACGTGTCATTCTATGGTCAAATCCGTAAATTCCTCCTTCCTTAGCCAGCCTGGAATCTTCATGCTTCTGTGCCTCTCTCTATACTTGCCACTTTCACCTGGAATATCCTCCCACGGTTCATGTCCTTGAATAATTCATGCTTTAAACACAACTCTCATATGGTCCTCTTTAGGTCCCAAATAGAACAGCATTCTGTCTCTTATGTTCCACAACCCCACCTCGTTCACACCACTCATCAGAGTGGATTATAATCATGGATTGGAGAATCTTTTCTTCTTGGCTAGACTGTGTTCCCTTGATGATTGTTTTTAAATAATTAAAAACATTTTTTTTTAATTTTTATTTATTTTTGAGAGAGAGCACGAGCATGAATGGGGAAGGGACAGAGAGAGAGGGAGACATAGAATCCGAAGCAGGCTCCAGGTTCTGAGCTGAAGCCTGGCACAGGGCTGGAACCCATGAACTGGGAGATCTTGACCTGAGCCAAAGTTGGATCTTTGGCTGAGGCACCCAGGCACCCTGAGCATTATTCTCTTTTCTCTAGGCCAGCACCAAGGAGTTCTAGTGCTCAGTAAGCATTTTGGGGGGATAAATGATTATTTTTTGATGAGCAAAAGCATTAAATGTTTATTCTGTGGACTCATCCATGACCTTTACTGATCTAACTCTTTGAATCTCTACCCTTTGAATCTCTATAAAATATCTTCACAGTTTCAAACAGTATTCTGGGTGGATCAAGATTCAGGTTTCATTCCTGCTTCTTACTAACCCTCTGTCTTTAGGGGAGTTATTTAGTGCCTCTAGTGCTCATTTCTTTCTCTATAAGATAGGCATGATAATACCATTGTTAAAGGGTTTTTTTTTTTAACAATTAGATGATATTAAAATATATATTTCCCACTACCTAGTAGATAGTAAACAATAAATTAATGACTATCCTTTTACTGATTTAGTGATCTGATGAAGGATAGCCTTTAGAAATAAAGAGCAAGCTGCTCTAATGAAGAACTCTTGAAAATATAGCACAGGTGCAGGTACCATATCAAGCACTCCAACCCCAATCTCTGCCCCCCAATTCTTTCCTTCTCCCAAACTGACAAAAGTGATAAAACTACTGAGCTGGTTTCCTCTTCAAACAGAACATGTTTTTTTCAGATTAAATAATCATATTTCTTCCCTTCATATTTGATTTCTGAGCATGTGCTTGTAAATAAAATAAGTGTTCCATATCAGAGCTGAAACTGCATGTGTGAAAATTATGCAACCATCACATTTTTGTTTCTTGGTTATTGATGAAAGTAATACGGCAAATTTTAAAACTTCAGAATATATTCAGGAAAAAGTATATGGATTGCTATGGTGAGGTATTTTTAAGAGTTCCCTAAAACATTGTGACAAAATAGTTTATATCTTGAATGTTGTTTATTTTGTGCATTTTAGTTATCTTTTTGGGGCCATAAATAGATGTTTATGCTTAAAATCTCTCATTTATTACAACTTGAAATATTTACTTATACTATGAGAAACAATGGGGTTGAAATTAAATATTCTCATGTCTATGAAAGATTATTTTTTTCTCAGATCATCTGATATGGCACTAGTTTTCGGCTGTCACAAAATCTATTCCATCTTTTTCATCTTCTGAATGAAAACTGTTAAATTATTTCAAGCTGCTCAGTAATTAAAAATAATTTGTTTACCAATTTGGACACAGTTGATTCAGCCCAGAGTCTTCCTGAAATCAAATAATGTCAACCACCAAATAGTTTTTTAGTCAAAGGAATAGAAAGAAAAATCAGATTAAATGGCTAAAAATATTCAGAAATTTTATCTGAGCTTCTGGAAGCTAAGAGAGTTGTTTAAGTAGGACAATACCAGATCCTTTTAAATATTACAATAGGTATTTGAGACATGGATATTTATATGAAAACATTAAAATTGTACATTCCAGGATGATAGAATGTCTTCTAAGGAAAGGTTTGACCCTTGACCTGCTTCTGGAAGGCAACCTCTAATCTCTTGGAATATTCTCATAAGAGCGTCTTTACTTGGGTTCCTGGGCTACAGCAGATAGTTTATTTGAACAGTGTTATTTTTGAGGGGGACTTAGGTCAGTGGTATCAGCTTGAACTTTGAAAGGACTGGAGACTGAGTAACTAAGCTCAGCCATGTAGCCAGGCAGCCAGTCATGCCTACATGACCGACCTAAAAAAAAAAAAAAAAAAATCCTAGACACCAAGGCTTGAGTGATCTTCCCTGACTGGGAATATTCCATAAATATCGCCACACATTGTTGTAGGTAGATGTTGCTGGTAGACACTGCTGTCTGAATGGCTCCACTGGGGGAGGACAACAGTAAACTTACACATGTTATCTCCTGACTTTGCCCTATGTGACTCATCCCTTGGCCCATTTTAATCTATATCCTTTTGTTATAATAAACTGCAGTCAAAGATATAAAGGCTTTCCGGAATTCTGTAGGTCCTTCTAGAGAATTATTTAACCTAAAGGCAGTCTTGCGGATCTCTCAAACTGCATTATTGAACATATAATCTCTAAGTAGCCACTGGTCACTCTTCCTTTTATACAAAGTCTGTTTCAATTCTCTGCACAGAACTTTTTCCTTGGTAAACAAAGACCTGCTCTGAAGGTTCACTGCTATATATTCGGTACCTTATAGCAGTACCTGACACAAAGAAGGCATTCATAAATATTTATTAATTGAGTGAATTGATAGTGCTTATCAACCTTGATCCTGTTGTTTCTTTAGAGAAAAATTCCTCAGGAGAATTGTCTAACCTTGCAGTCTCAATTTCTTTCCTTGCATGTTCTAAATTCAATCTGGTCAGGTTTTGGGGGTGGGTGGTGGGGTGGGGACCTCTACCAAGATCCTGTTTACCATGATCCTTACATTGCTAAATTGAATAGTAAATTTCCAGATGGCAAATTATTTAATATATCACTGATGTGTGGCAGAATCATTTCTCATTCCTGCTTGGCTTCTAGGAAACTACAGATCATGGTTTTCTACGTACCTTTCAGCTTGTACTTTTCATAATCTTTTGACGGTTCTCCCTTAGTCCCCATTACCTAAATACTAGAATACATCAGGGCTAGTTCTTGGAATTCTTGGAGTTTTTTTTTGTATTTACTTTTATATCTGTAGAAATATCATATGTTCTCAAAAAACTGAAGTACCATATATATGCTGATTATTTAAGATTTTATATCTCTATTTCAGACCTCTAAATTGTGAACTCATATATTGAACCACTTAATGTTTCCATGAGTGTTTCATAAACAAGCCAAACTTACAATCTAATTTTAAATATTCAAATAATTCATTGTCCAAAATCCCTAATGTTCTTCCCGACATTTGCTTCCCCAAAAATCTTCTTTAGCTCAGTAAATGGTGACTACAAACTTGCAGTTTCTCAGGTCAAAAAACATGGGCCCCTTCTTAAGTCTTCTCTTTATTCTACCATTCATCCAATTTATCAGGAAGTCCTGTGGGCCCTACCTTCAAATATCTAGACTCTTACCACGTCTTACTATCCCCATGCCACCATTGTGGGCCTGGTCTAAGCCAATATCATCTCTTGCCTAGATCATTATCACCATTAGACCCTAAGTGCTCTCCCTGATTCCTCCATTATTCCCATATATTCTAAACTTAACATAGCACCCAGAATGATATTTCACAATGTGAGTTAAATAGGATATTCTTCTCCTCAGAACCATCCAATAGCTTTATGCCTCACTTTAAATTAAAGGCAAATAATTTCTTCTTTTTAAAAAATTTTTAAGGTTTATTTATTTTAGAGAGAGACAGACAGACAGAGAGCATGAGTAGGGGAGAGGCAGAGAGAGATGGAGACACAGAATCCAAAGCAGACTCCAGGCTCTGACCTGTCAGCACAGAGCCTGATGCAGGGTTCAAACTCATTAACTGCAAGATCATGACATGAGCCAAAGTCAGACGCTTAACTAACTGAGCCACGAGGCACCCCTAAAGGCAATGAATTTCTAATGGCATGTAAGACTCCATATAGTCTGTTTTCTACCATCACCCATTACCTCATTAACTCTCTGATGTTAACTTCTATTTTGTATCTCCCTTTCCCACATTCCTGTCACCCATTCCTCCTTGGTTGCTTCTAATACACTACAGGGACACTTATTCCTCAGGAACTGTACATTCACTGTTCCCTCTGCTTATCATGCTGCTCCTCAAGTTATCTGCACAGCGTATTCCCTCTCCTCTGTGAGTCCTTTCCTCAGATGTCACATTCATAATGACAATTGTCCTTCCACTCCATTCAAACAGCACATCCTCCTTGCCTTCATCACCACTTTAATATCTTAGTCCTTCTACCATCATTTATTCTTCTATTTGTGTTTATCACTGTCTAATGCATGGTAGCTAGATGTTTAGTCATTATTTTTATTGTATGTATTGTCCCTCTTCACTAGAACACAAATTCTGTAATGGCAGTTCTATATTCTCTCTATATATACCTAGAATACAGCCTGGCACACAAGAGGTCATTCTATAAATTGCTGAGGAATAATCTTTAAAAAAAGTAAAGAAGGCTTTTTATCAGTAAGTGAACTAAATAGATACATAGCAGAAGGTACCATAAAAAATGTGGAATAAAGATGGCTTCATAGTTCCCAAACTACTATTTGCAAGCAAAGCCAGTTTCTCAAGATTTTTAATCTATTAAATAATCAGTTTCTTTACTTGCAAGATTTACATGATCCAAATTTATATCATAAATGATATAAATTTCTATAAATACAGAAAGAGAAAAAATTATTTTTATTTTTCCTTACATTTTATTTTCCCTTTACATTTAATCCTTGCATAAGGATTAAATGAAACATCAACAATCTGCATAACTTGAACCACAGAACTTGGCAGGTACATGGTGCAGTGAGGTGAACTGGAGGAGTGAGAAGCCATGGAGGGTAGGGAGCTGTTTTGCTTGTGGAGAGAGGAAAGAAATGGAGGAGAATACAGGAAAAGCACTCCCTTGAAAGCAGCTGGAGGGAAAGAGAAAGAGTGGAAACATATAAGGGAATTAACAAGAAAGGGAGAGAGGAGAGGGTTTTGATACCATGAAGTCTCTATGAACAGGGGAACACAGAGTCTAAAATTCTACAGCTCAATACCTGGCAGAGCTCTGGTGGGAAGGGTGAATCCTTAGGAGCAGACAGTGAGGTATAAGGGTCCACAGGCCACAGGGGCAGAGGAGGTTTCCCTGTTGGGAGGAGATTTGGTAGAGGCTATGTGATCTCCCCAAAGGCAAAGGTCCCAGTGGACACTCGAGAGCAGCCACATTTGCTGGTGTGGGAACAAGGACGTTAAGAGGCAGTGAATCCTGACACTAGATGTGTGTTGTGATTTACCATAATCCTTGAAACACTGCTGTTACATGATTGCACGAACACCCAGCTGCAGTCTCTAGGCATTGGCAGCAGCACAGTCTCACAAACGTTCCTGAGGATGGGCCAGCACCCAGTCATTGCTCTGCAAGATCCTTCCCCAGGGGGTCTGAATGTGTCAAAGCCACAGGGCCCTCAGAAGTGAGAGGTTTGGAAACAAAGCCCCGTCTGAGATAAAACTCAGGAAGGAAATGCCGTAGAGAGAGCACAGAGTTCTGATACCAGAGACTGGGTAGCTGTGCGACACCATTTTCACCTCTCCTTGGCATGCACATACACACATATATGTGCCACAATGATCCACCTCAGTAAGCTAAGCAGCACCATCTAGTGGAGAACAGAGCTGCTACACCAAGCCCCATCCAACTGTGCAGAAGGGGCTCTAGAGGAACACCACAAGTCTCCCCTCCTGTTCAGTTTGTGGACTATAAACGTTTCATAGTATGACTTCTAGGGGAAACTGGATGTAATTCCAATTGTATTCCATTCTGTTCACTGATCCATCTATTCAATTTTTTTTCTTTTTCTTTTCTTTTCTTATTCTTGAATACAGAAAGAGAAAAAATTTATTTTTATTTTCCCTTTTTATAAAAAGGATTTTTCTTTAAATTTTTCCACTAAATTTTTTACTTTTTTTGAAAACAAAATTTATTGTTTTTTCATCATCTCATTTTATTCTATTTTATTGTACTCATTTTTAAAATTTTCAAATGCTTTCCTTCTCTCTTTTTTTTTCTTTTTCTTTTGCTTCCTTTTCTTTCTTTTCTTTTCTTTCCCTTTTTGCTCTATTCTATCAAGCTTCTTTCAACAACTAGACCAAAACACACTTAGGAGCTAACATCCTTTATTTGAATTTTTTTGTCTTTTTATTGTTTAATTTTTATTTTATTAATTTTTTTCTTCCTCCAAAATGATGAAATGAAGGAATTCACCCTAAAAGAAAGAACAGGAAGAAATGAATGTCAGGGATCTAATCAACACAGGTACAAGCAAGATGTCTGAACCAGAATTTAGAATCATGATAGTAAGTATACCAGCTGGGGTTGAAAAAAAACATAGAACCCCTTTCTGCAGATATAAAAGAAGTAAAATCTAGTCAAGATGAAATTAAAACTGCTATAACTGAGCTGCGATCTCAAATAAATGCCATGGCAGCAAGAATGGATGAAACAGAGCAGTGAATCAGAGATACAGAGGACAAACTTATGGAGAATAATTAAGCAGAAAAAAAGAGGGAAATTAAGGCAAAAGAGCACAAGATAAGAATTAGAGAACCCAGTGACTCATTAAAAAGGAATAACAGGGCACCTGGGTGACTAGTTGGGTAAGCATCCAACTTCAGCTCAGGTCATGATCTCAGGGTCCATGAGTTCGAGGTCCACATTGGACTCTATGCGGACAGCTCAGAGCCTGGAGCCTGCTTCGGATTCTGTGTCTCCCTCTCTCTCTTCCCCTCCCCCACTCACACTCTGTCTCTCAAAATAAATAAGTAAATGTTAAAAAAAATTTAAAAAAGGGAATAACAGCTGAATCACAGGGGTCCCAAATGATGAAGAGAGAGAAAAGGGGTAGAAGGTTTATGTGAGCAAATCAGTGGAAAATTTTCCTAACCTGGAGAAAAATACAGACATCAAAATCCAGGAAGCACAGAGGACTCCCATTATATTCAAAAACAAACAAACAAATAAAGAAACAAACAAACAAAAAAACCTGACCATCATCAAGGCATATCATAGTCAAATTCACAAAATATACAGGCAAGGAAAAAATCATGAAAGCAGCAAGGAGAAAAAATGTCCTTAACCTACAATGGAAGACAGATCAGGTTCACAGAGATCTATCCCCAGAAACTTGGCAGGTCAGAAAGGAGGGGGCAGGATATATTCAGTTCACTGAATCAGAAAAATATGCAGCCAAGAATTCTTTATCCAGCAAGGCTGTCATTCAAAATAGAAGAAGAAATAAAAAGTTTCTCAGACAAATGTAAACTAAAGGAGTTCATGACCACTAAACCAGCCCTGAAAGAAATTTTAAGGGGGACTGTATGAGGGGAGAAAAGACTAAACAAAATAAAAAAGACCAAAAGCAACAAATACTAGAAAGGACCAGAGAACATGATCAGAAACTACAAATCTATAGCCAACACAATGGCAATAAATTCATATCTTTCAGTACTCACTCTAAATGTCAATGGACTAAATGCTCCAATCAGAAGACATAGGGAAACAGAATGGATAAGAAAACAAGATCCATCTATATGTTATTAACAAGAGACCCATTTTAAACTTAAAGACATCTTCAGATTGAAAGAAAGGGGATGGAGAACCATCTATCATGCTAATGGTCACCAAAAGAAAGCTAGAGTAGCCATACTTATATCAGACAGTCTAGATTTTAAAATAAAGACTGTAACAATAGATGAAGAAGGGAATTATATCATAATTAAGGGGTCTATCCACAAAGAAGACCTAACAATTGTACACATCTATGCCCCCAATGTCAAAGAACCCAAATATATAAGTGAATTAATCACAAACATAAACTCATTGATAATAATACCATAATAGTAGGGGACTTCAACATCCCACTTACAACAATGGACAGATCATCTAAACAGAAAATCAACAAAGAAACAATGACTTTGAATGACACACTGGACCAGATAGACTTAACAGATATATTCAGAACATTCCATCCTAAAGCAGCAGAAGACACATTCTTCCTGAGTGTACATGGAACATTCTCCAGAATAGATCACACAGTGGGATACAAACCAGCCCTCAACAAGTACAAAAAGATCGAGATCATACCATGCATATTTTCAGACCACAATGCTATGAAACTCGAAATCAACCACAAGAAAACATTTGGAAAGACAACAAATACTTGGAGACTAAAGAACATCCTACTAAAGAATGAATGGGCTATCCAAGAAGCTAAAGTGGAAATTAAAAAGTACATGGAAGCCAATGAAAATGATAACACCACAGTCCAAAACCTCTAGGATGCAGCAAATGCAGTTATAAGAGGCAAGTATATAGCAATCCAGGCTTTCTTATAGAAGGAAGAAACATCTCAGATACACAACCTAACCTTACACCTTAAAGATCTGGAAAAAGAACACCAAATAAAACTCTAAACCAGCAGAAGATGGAAAATAATAAAGATTAGAACAGAAATCAATGCTATCAGGAAAAAAAAACAAACAAACAAACAAGAAAAAAACACACAACAGAGTAGAGTAGATCAATGAAACCAGGAGCTGGTTCTTTGAAAGAGCTAACAAACTTGATAAACCTCTTACCAGTTTGATCAAAATGAAAAATGAAAGGAACCAAATAAATAAAATCAAGAATGAAAGAAGAGAGATCACAACCAACACTACAGTAATACAAACAACAAGAGAATATTATAAGCAATTATATGCCAATAAATTGGGCAACCTGGAAGAAAGGAACAAATTCCTAGAAACATATAAACTACCAAAACTGAAACAAGAAGAAATAGAAAATTAGAACAGACCCATAACCAGTAAAGACATAGAATTAGTAATACAAAATCTCCAAAAAACTCAAGACTCCAGGGCCAGACAGCTTTCCAGAGGAATTCTACCTAACATTAAAGAAGAGTTAACACCTATTCTCTTGAAGCTGTTCCAAAAAACAGAAATGTAAGGAAAACTTCCAAATTCATTCTATGAGGACAGCATTACCTTGATTCCAAAACCAGACAAAAATGCCACTAAAAAGAACTGCAGACCAATTTCCCTGATGAACATGGATGCAAAAATCCTCAACAAGATACTAGCCAACCGGATCCAACAATACATTAAAAGAATTATTCACCACGACCAAGTGGGATTTATACCAGGGATGCAGAGCAATATCTGCAAAACAATCAATGTGATTCATCACATCAATAAAAGAAGGGGCAATAAACACATTATCCTTTCAACAGATGCAAAGAAATCATTTGACAAAATACAGTATCTTTCTTGATGAAAACTCTCAAGAAAGTAGAGAAGAAGGATCATACCTCAAATCATAAAAGCCATATATATGAAAGATGCCCCGCTAATATCAACTTCAATGGGGAAAAACTGAGAAATTTTCCCCTAAGGTCAGGGACATGACAGGGATGTCTACTCTCACCACTGTTATTCAAACATAGTATTGGAAGTCCTGGCCTCAGCAATCAAACACAAAGAAATAAAAGGTATCCAGAGCAGTAAGGAGGAAGTCAAACTTTCACTCCTCACAGATGACATGATACTCTATATGGAAAACCCAAAAGATTCCACCAAAAACTGCTAGAACTGATCCATGAGTTCAGCAAAGTTGTAAGATATAAAATCAATGCACAGAATTAAGTTGCATTTCTATACACCAATAATTAAGCAGCAGAAAGGTAAATCAAGGAATCGATCCCATGTACAATAGCACCAAAACCATAAAATACCTAGGAATAAATCTAACCAAAGAGGTGAAAAATCTATACATGGAAAACTGTAGAAAGCTTATGAAAGAAATTGAAGACACAAAAAAATGGAAAAACATTCTGTGCTAATGGATTGGAAGAACAAATGCTGTTAAAATGTCAATACTACCCAAAACAATCTACATATTCAATGCAATCCCTATAAAAATAACACCAGCAATCTTCACAGAGTTAGAACAAAGAATCCTAAAATTTGTATGGAATCAGAAAAGACCCCGAATAGTCAAAGCAATCCTGAAAAAAGAAACCAAAGCTGGAGGCATCACAATCCCTGACTTCAAGGTGTATTACAAAGCTATAATTATCAAGACAGTATGGTACTGACACAAAAACAGACACTTAGATCAATGAAACAGAATAGGGAACCCAGAAATGGACCCACAAACATATGGCCAACTAATCTTTGACAAAGCAGGAAAGAATATCCAATGGAATAAAGACAGTCTCTTCAGCAAATGGTGTTGGGAAAACTTGACAGCAACATGCAGAAAAATGAACCTGGACCACTTTCTTACTGCATACACAAAAAAACTCAAAATGGATGAAAGACCTAAATGTAAGACAGGAAACCATCAAAATCCTAGAGGAGAAAGCAAGCAAAAATTTCTTTGACCTTGGCTGCAGCAACTTCTTACTCAACATATCTCCAGAGGCAAGGGAAACAAAAGCATAAATGAACTATTGAGACCTCATCAAAATAAAAACCTTCTGTATCACTAAGGAAATATCAGCAAAAGTAAAAGGCAACTGACAGATTGGGAGGAGATATTTGCAAATGACATATCAGATAAAGGGTTACTATCAAAATCTGTAATGAACCCAGATTTTGGGTGTAATGAACACCCAAAAAACAATCCAGGGAAGAAATAGGCAAAAGACATGAATAGACACTTTTCCAAAGAAGACATCCAGATGGCCAACAGACACATGAAAAAATGCTCATCACTCATCATCAGGGAAATATAAATCAAAACCACAATGAGATACCACCTCACATCTGTCAGAATGGCTACCATTACCAACTCAGGCAACAACACATACTGGCAAGGATGCAGAGAAAGAAGATCTCTTTTGCACTCCGTGTGGGAATGCAAACTGGTGCAGGCACTCTGGAAAATAGTATGGAAGTTCCTCAAAAAGTTAAAAATAGAACTACCCTATGATCCAGCAATTGCACTACTAGGTATTTATCCAAGGGATACAGGTATGCTGTTTCAAAGGGGCACATGCATCCCAATATTTATAGCAGTGTTGTTGACAACAGCTGAAGTATGGAAAGAACCCAAATGTCCATCGACAGATGAATGAATAAAGAAGATGTGGTGTGTGTGTGTGTGTGTGTGTGTGTGTGTGTGTGTGTGTGTATACACACATACATACAATGGAGTATTGGTCGGCAATAAAAGAGAATAAAATCTTGCATTTGCAATTATGTGGAATGAACTACAGGGCATTATGCTAAGTGAAATTAGCAACACTGAGAAAGACAAATACCCAATGAGTTCACTCATATGAGGGATTTAAGATACAAAACAGATGAACATAAGGGAAGGGAAGCAAGAAGAACATAAAAACATGGAGGAGGACAAAACATAAGAGATTCTTAAATACAGAGAACAGGGGCGCCTGGGTGGCGCAGTCGGTTAAGCGTCCGACTTCAGCCAGGTCACGATCTCGCAGTCCGTGTGTTCGATTCCCGCGTCAGGCTCTGGGCTGATGGCTCAGAGCCTGGAGCCTGTTTCCGATTCTGTGTCTCCCTCTCTCTCTGCCCCTCCCCCATTCATGCTCTGTCTCTCTCTGTCCCAAAAATAAATAAACGTTGAAAAAAAAATTAAAAATAAATAAATAAATAAATAAATAAATACAGAGAACAAACTGAGGGTAGTTGGAGAGTTTGTGGGTGAGGGGATGGGTTAAATGGGCAAGGGGCATTAAGGAAGGCATTTGTTGGGATGAGCGCTGGGTGTTATACATAGAAGATGAATCACTGGAATCTACTCCTGAAAACATTATTGCACTATACGCTAACTAACTTGTACATAAATTAAAAAATAAATTAATTAAAACAAGGATTAAATGAGATAAAAAAAACAATAGTGCTTTGACATTTTAGCAGATTTTCAACCGTGTTAGTGCTCGTCCTTAAATATGGTGTGTCTGTATGGGGTGAAGGATAGTTTACAATATGATGTCAACTAATGTGATGGTGGTTTGCACCTCAAACTATCATTAGCTTGAAGTGAATTAATAAGTCTATAAAAAATTAAGGAAACTTGAAATTGAGGGCACCTTAGAGACCATCAAACCCAAACATCTCATTTTAGAGACACAGCAAGTGAAATCCAGAGAAATTAAATAATTTGTGATGGAGTTGGAATACAGCCCAAGTCTCCTGATTCCAAGTGTAGTGCGCTTTATAATCACAGTACAAAGCAAGGAGAGAGACACCCATTTTGTCACAAATGTCCACATGAAAGGCTGAACCAGTCCCACAATCCGTTTAGGTGTGGAGATAAGTCATTCAAGATACCAAGGCTAACTACAGAAGAACCTTCAAAAACCTGAGAGGAGAAAATGGTCTAAGTCACAGACATTTCCTCTTTCCTTTGTTCATTTAGTTAGACTGATGTGGCAGAAGAGTTGAAATGCACCCAGCATCTCGCCTGGGTGCCCCAGAGAAGAAATCCTAGCTGAGCATTAACTACAGAGCATCCTCCTCCAAGGTTTGCAGCTGGGAGATAATCATAAGCCTGGGAACATCCTGAGCCAGGAAGCTGACAGCAAAGTGTTTCCAATTCCTGAGAACTGCATTTGTCTTATAATGACTGCAGTTGTGTAAGTGTCATTTCACTTAGAAGATGGTACCTTTGCTGAATGGAGTTGGGGGGAGGCAGAGCCAGCCCCAAAGACATGTGATCATCATTGCCCTGCAATTGTGCAGGCAGGTTAACTGGTCAGGCTGTTCCTCTGGTTTTGGCTATTTTAAAAAAGAAAAAAAAAATAAAAGATAACTACATCCCTATTGCCAACTGCCTTGGAAAAGACACAGTCAATTTTCTCTTTTGTACTTAGCAGAAACACTATTGGTGTCACCTCAGAGGTGGGGGAGCCTTATTGTCTAGGTATAATCAGTGTGGCCCGAGGGCTTTGTGAAATGCACATTCTTAAGAAAATGAAAGTATTCCAAAAAGTTCACTTATCTCCTTTCAGTGAAAAGTTATTCGCTTTCTGTGCCAGTAACATCTATGGATTACTTATATATTCATAACAAGGCTACTGAGTTTTTAAACTCTTCATGCAATTAAGACGAAATTTGCATGAGGAAACATGCAAAATATCCTCAAAAAAATATACATTCTGAATCCCTCTCCAATATCTCCCCTCAGTGTCAAACCCAAAATAATACCATGAGAGAAAAAATCATGTAACACTTACACATAGCTAGGGTGAATTATTAATTGGAAATTGTTACCAAAAGCTATTGTGGAAAGGGGATTATACTTTTCTGTAATTTGGCATCATGCAAGCTGGCTCTGTGTTTTCAATTAAGTAAGAGAAACCACACACATCTATAAGAGAGGGCAGTACACGGATGGAACAACATCTACATTTTTGTGCACTGCCTGCTTAGCTCCAATTGGATTTGTCTCTGTTTTATTCCATGGGATAATTTGATTAGTTCCTTCTTGTACAGAGAGGCAAAGAGAAAATAATATCTACCAATGATTATGTTACTTCAGCTCTAGCAATCCATTTTTTCAAGAGTTTATACAATGTCATTGATGTTAGTAGTACCTAATCCCAGTGAGGGACCTCTGGAGGTATTCAACTCTACTACTAAACAGTAGAAACTTACAAGAGGCCACTATAAATGAAGACAGTGGATAAAGATCTTATCAGACTAGACAACTATTTTTAAAATGATATTACTAGTGGGGCACCTGGGTGGCTCAGTCAGTGTGGTGTCTGACTCTTGATTTCTGCTCAGGTCATGATGCCCCCGTTTGTGGAACTGAGCCCCATGTCAGGCTCTGCACTGATAGCTTGGAGCCTGTTTGGGATTCTCTGTCTCCCTCTCTTCCTGCCCCTCCCCTGCTCATGCTTTCTCTCTTTCTCTCTCTCTCTCTCTCTCTCTCTCTCTCTCTCTCTCAAAATAAGTAAAACACTTTAAAAAACTAAAAAACAAAAACAAAAAAACTCTATTATATTGTATCTGACTTGCCCCTGTCTAATATAACTGCTTGAAGTATAAATGAGTATTTCTTGAAATATGCCACTCAGTACATTTACAAACTTTTATGCTCAATGCTGTGACTTACTCTACACTGAACTGCCACTGGGTGACAGAAGACAGATTAGGGACAAGAAGAGGTGGTTAAGGGAATGAAAGGAGTAATGACTTGAGATTTTCTATACAACCATTTACTGATTGCATTCTGTGTATGTCAATGTATAATAAAAACATTATCTTTTTCTCTCCCCAAGAAAATTCCAGTTCAGTTACCTATCAAGCTATCCAAGGAAATACCAAGTTCTAAATCCTAATTCTGCGCCATATTAGCCATTTGACCTTTGGGCAAGTAATTTTTATCTTTTGTGAAGTCTCAGTTTCATAACCTACAAAATGGTATAATGACATCTTGTAGCAAAGTTGAAATATTTCAAAAAGACAATACACGCAGAAGTGCTTAGGATTTTGTCTGACATATAATAGATACACATGCATGTTTATTTGCTTCTCCTAGGACCAAGTGAAGATTATATAATACCTCTAAAATCTCGTAATTATGGGAACTGGAAACAGGGCAAGGTAGATGAAAAGGCCAAGACATAAATATTATTCTATTTGCCCTCATAATTTCTTGTAGGTGGGAGAAAAGGACTTTGGGACTCTTTCACAAGGACATGAAAGGGCACAACACTGTGATAAATAATGAAGGCAATATTAACAGGTATTTAATCATTATATTACTATGAGGCTTAGACCTAGGAATTTGCTTTGATTAGAGCTAGTAACTGAGACTCCTATTCTCTTCGATTCATTGTGCCTGACCATGTTTCTCATGCAGCTGGTTTAATCTCATTCTACAGAAAAATACACTCTTTTGAATTGATGTAAACCACCAAATAATTTGTTAAATTATTCAAAATAGCTCAAGCAAGTGCTTCCTGAAAGGGGAGTAGAGGCTATACTGGAAACAGGGCTGTTATTGTAATTAAACAAGAGGTTTCATTCCACCAGAGAAATACTGTTGCTTTTATGTTCATAGAGAAGGAAGTGGAAGGGGCTCTCTCTCCATCTGTGATTCTTTCTCAGTAACAACTCAACCTACTAGGTCATCTCCACCTCTTTCCACAGCTAGATGCTCCTTATGCAAAAGAAGCAATGATACCAACTAATCATTACTTTTATTCATGCTTCAGTTTTTTTTTTTTTTTTTAACTAAAGGGTTAGCTTCTAGCCCATACAATTCTGTAAGAGTTTTTATTTAATGACATTTTCTATTTTTGTTTTAATTATTAGTAAGAAATCCTGATTTGTCTCACCTTTTTCTCCAAGTATCTCTGTTGGAAGATGAATACTAATTATAGTGAGCTGGGGGGAGACAAGCTGAGGTTGGAAAACTTGGCTATGGTCTCAGAATGACTGACTCCTCTAACCTGTCGCTTTCTAGCTAGAGGCCAATGGATGGAGGGCATTTGAAAATGTTTTCTGGGGGCGCCTGGGTGGCCCAGGCATTAAGCGTCTGACTCTTGATTTTGGCTCAGATCATGATCTCATGGTTCCAGGGTTCAAGCCCTGCATTGGGCTCTGCCCTGACAGTGTGGAGCCTGCTTGAGATTCCCTCTCTCTCTTTCTCTCTCTCTCTCTCTTAAATAAATAAACTTTAGGAAAAATTTTTTCATAAACATTGATGATTAATGACAAATAATTTCATGTAATTTAGAGAATTTAATCCTTCAGTTCTGCCTTGAGTTCATAGTTATAGTTACAGATGTGTGTAAAAAAAAATATATATATATATACATATATATATATATATATATATAGAGAGAGAGAGAGAGAGAGAGAGAGAGCACACTATGTCTTAAAAGGTAGATATCTGAGGAGAAGGTGAAGAGAAAAACTCACAAAAAGAGTCTCCTGAAACATGGAAATGATGTCTTTATCCCTATCCTTCAGTGGACAGAAGGAAAGGGGCAGGGCTTTGAGGCAGACTCTGCTAACAGAGGAATATCTGTATTGAAGCAAAAGATAACACTGAAATTGAGAAAACATGTACAGCTAAGGATTACCTAAAGAACAGAGTATAAGCCAATTTCCAAACCAAAGATAGAGCCATGGATACAAACATGGGAACATTTTTTGAGAAAATGAGAAGTATTTTCTGGGCAATTTTTCAAGACAGGTATCTGACCCCAGCTCAATTTCATGGGCTATCAGCAGAGAGTTTATAAAGAGCCAGGACCAGGCTAAGAGAAGATTACAGTGTGGGCCAGTACAAGTACTCTCTCTGATTCACTAAGTAAGTGGTCTCACCAATTCCTCATTGAGGACAAAGAGTCTACTGTATATCTTTTACATTTCATTACATGGAAAAGTAATCCATATGTTTGTCACCAGAATGTCATTAAGTCTTCCAATTATCTGTTCTCCATCTGGTTTTTAAATACAAACTGCCTTGAGTTCCCACTGTACTTCATATGGAAAGCCCAGGCACCTCTCCAGCGTCTTGTGTGGGTTTGGGAAGCACACCTTGATCAAATTTCTGGCTTCTGCTGAATTCTCAATTTTATATTCTAGTATTGTACTTTTTCTCTTTGTTTTTTTTTTTTTTTTCAATATCTCCAAGCATGAAAAATCTCCCTTTCTTCAGACCCCAGAGCCACTGGTAATACTAATTTAGACAAAAGTGTTTCACTAAATATTATAAAATAATCAAGGTAAATTTTAGCACAGCACAGAACAGGTCATAACTTAAAAGTGACTATGCAACTCAATGCTTCGGCCCCTTGGCCATACCTGCCACAGTTTTCTGTCCACCCCTTTCACAAATTTTTTTCACAGCTACATTCCTTATAGCCCTGCCTGATACCATGTTTATTTGACCCACTCTCCCTCTATTTTTTTCCTATTTTTTTCTCTAAAACTCCAAATGTCTGCTATTTGTCATTCGTGACATTTTATTGATTTCTGTTGCTCCTAGCCCCTTTCACATTTTGTAGGAGACAAGACAGGATAATAATCACCTTGTATAACTAAGTAGCAATCCATCTAGGTGTTTTCTACCCACTCATACAGTTGTATTGATATATAATCGACATATAATATTGCATTAATTTAATTTGTACAGGTGATGAATTGATCATGTGTATATGATTACCACCAAAGACTAGTTAACCCATCTATCACTTCACATAACTACCCTTATTTTGTTTTTTTATATAAATTATTTTTTTAAAAAATTAAAGTTTTTATTTGAGAGACAGAGAAAGCACAGGTTGGGGCAGGCTCTGAGCTGTAGGTGCAGAGCCTGATGTAGGGCTCAAACCCACAAACCATGAGATCATGACCTGAGTTGAAATCAAGAATGGAATACTTAAATGACTGAGCCACCCTGGTGTAGCAACTACTCCTTTTTTGTAGTGAAAACATTTAAGATCAAGTCTCTTAGCAACTTTTACATATATAATATAATATTAACTTTAGAAGGAAATTTTTTAAATGTTTACTTTTGATAGAGAACAAGAGAGACACAGAGTGTAAGTGGGGGACAGGCAGAGAGAGGGAGACACCAAATCTGAAGCAGGCTCCAGGCTTTATGCTGTCAGCACAGAGCCTGATGCGGGGCTCAAACTAACAAACCATGAGATCATGACCTGACCTGAAGGTGGCACTTAACCAATTGAGCCACCCAGTCCCCTTGTATTATTAACTTTAAACAACATGGTGTACATTAGGTCTCCAGAACTTAATCACCTTATCACTGGAGATCTCTACCCTTTAACCAATATCTCCCCATTTCCCCTACCCTCTTGCTGTTGAAAATCACCATTCTACTGTTTCTATGAGTTCAGCTTTTTTGTTGTTGTTGTTAAGATTTCAAATATAAGTGACATCACACAGTATCTGTCCTTGTCTGACTTATTTCACTTAGCATAATACACTCAAGATATATCCATACTGCTGCAAATGGATGTATTCCTTCATTTTGGCAAAATAATATTCCATTGTTTATATATGCCACATCTTATTTATCCACTTATTCACTGATGGAAACTTAGATTGTTCCCATGTCTTGGTTATTGTGAATTAAGCTGCAATGAACATTGAATGCAGATATCTCTTTGAGATAGTGATTTCATTTCCTTTGAAACACACCCCAAAGTGTGACTGATTGCTGGATCACATGGTAGTTCTATTTTTAATTTTTTGAGAACCCTTCATACTATTTCCAGGAGGTTGTAACAACCATTTGGTTGGTTACATTTCCAACCAAAGATGCACAGGTTTCCTAGACATCCTCACCAACAGCTCTTTTGTCTTATTAAGTGAGTGTGATGTGTCAGGTCATTGTGATTTGGATTTGCATTTTCAAGATGATTAGTAATGTCAAATAGTGTTGAGAATGGGACACAAACAAAGGAGGTTTTATTTGGTCATCTTGCTGATGTCACTACATACCTAGGTATCTCCTTAAGGAACAACTACTTACCCTGGTAACTCTGTTCCTCTTTGAGAATGCAGCTAGGTAATAATTATATTTTTATAGTTATTTTCTTCCTTCTGGTATAAAACTTATGTATTAAAAAGTAGATCACCAGTTTTGGATTATAGAGTCAAATGTTCTTCAAGTTACAAGCAGCAAAATGTAGGTAATTTTACTTTGTGGAATTTGATTAATTACCAGTCAGGAATCTGGTACTCAGAATGAGAAAAATTTGTAAGCATCTTAGGGCTGTAAGAACATATTACAAAGTTTGCCAAATTTCACATTTATTATCATTGGGAAATATTTTTGGTGTCCTTGAGGGTGGCTTTTGTGCACAGAACGTAAAATTTGTAGCTATTCTAGCATTTGAGGTTAATACTTGCTTTATATTCAAATTTAAGAACCTATTAACCCCTAAACTTTTAGTTTTCACTTACACATGTTATCATTCTATTTAATAAACCTATCAAATTTTAACGATCAGCTTTAATCAACTTTTCTCCTTTAGTACTTCAACTACTTAACAAATAGTACCTCTCTAAGTACTTAAATGAGTCTTATAAATCCAATAGTTAAAGGCATAGGTGTGCTGGGGCACCTGGGTGGCTCTGTCAGTTAAGTGTTTGACTCTTGATTTTTGGCTCAGGTCATGATCTCACAGTCATGAAATGAAGCCCCAAAATGGGCTCTGTGCCATGCGTGGATCCTGCTGAAGGTTCTCTCCTTCTGCCCCTTCCTTGCACATACTCTCTCTCTCTCTCTCAAGCAAAAAAAAAAAAAAGTTATAAGTATACTAATTTCTATACTCAATACTGTTATCAAATTTAGTAATTCTGTAACCTTTCACATTAAAATAAAAAGTTTCATCATTTACTTAAATATTTTAATTATCATCATATATTATTAGGTGTTATAATGTATAATTTTCTATTAAACAGTAATATATACAAATTTATATATGTGTACACACAGACTCACAAATTGTTCTTAAGCTTAACATAAGAACTTTAAAATTATAGCTCTATTACTTCTAAATTTTTATAATTTAGTTAAAATTAAATGGATTTGCCCACTAAGGAAACATATTTTCCCATCAAGGAAACATTAATATCACTTCAAGCAATTTAAGGTTATTCTCCCAAGAAATGTTGGATTATATACCCAATTTAGCTGGGGTTACACATCAACCAGATATTTGGGAGGAGGTCTGACATCTGGATGGCTCTGCTCAAGACAGTAAGAAATACGTAGAGACTTCATTTATAATTCCTATGCATCATGTCCAGCTCCATACTCTCCAAATATCAGGGTCTTTACCTTAGATTCCCTGGATTTATGTTAGCTAATAGATACCTCGCAAATCCTTCTTGAGTCTCAAACTATCCTAGATTACTTCACTTACAGAATGGATTCAAGTTTCTTTCTCTCTCCCTCTCTCTCTCTTTTTTTTTTTTTTTTTAACTCCTTATTTCATTCTGAATTATTCCCATACAATTCCCACATGGCAGGGTCATAAATCTTAGGAAGATTAATATTACTTCTGCCTTGATTCTGCATGTCTTGTGGCTTATTCTTGCATTATGGTCAGGACATTAAACCATGACAATGACAATAACAGGCCTAAAATGTGGATTATTAATGCTCTCTCCAAGGGAATTACATATTGAGCCAGAGATATATACTTACCAAATAACATAATATCTTCATTGTATATACTCATATGTATGTGCTAGTTTGGAACAACACTTTATATTTACTGTGAATTCATATTTTTCACAAATTCTCTAATTTTCTTGTGCATAGCCTAGTTAATTTATATCGTACATGTTAAAGAATTTATTGTATGTAAAATTTACCATGGTATCTGTAACATACTTTTTAACTTACTATTTTTTTATTTAAAATTTCATCTGTGTTTCTTAAACTTACTATGCAATCCTCCAAGAAGAAAAATTTTTGAGGAGACCATCCTGAAAATGAATGTGTTTTTCAAGTTATCTTCTTTTCCTTGTCCATGTGTATATATTTTTATGTCTTCATATTGTTTTATACATTCTATATATTCCATTGTATTTTGTTTTAAATATATTAATGCATTGAGTGTAAATTTCTAAAACTTTTATAGCCTGTTTGGCATATTCTCCTTTTTAATTATTTTTTAACTTAAGTAGAGTTGATACACAATTTTAAATTATTTTCAGATATACAACATTGTGATTCAAAAAGTTTCTATTTCATACTAGACTCAACACAAGTGTAACTACCATCTGTCAGCATATAACACTATTACAATAGCTGTACATAATTACAATATGCTATACCTGTTCTACCCATAACTTATTCATTCCATAACTGGAGGCTGTACCTCCCACCCCCTTCACTCATTTTGCCCATCCCCCCATGCCCTCCCCTTTCTGATACCACTAGACCACAAAAGTGGAAGTGGCCTGCATGACTTTGGAGAATATCTGATTATAAAGATCTGGGAATACTGACAAAGGAGTAGAGACTTTACAGATACTAGATTTCTTTAACTGCGAGTAATGGTGTTTTTCTTTTCCAGATCATTGTGTATCTTTACATTACTATTAAAAATGGAAGGAAAGTTCTTTTTCTATTAACTCAGACATCATTTTCCTCATTTATTTTTATATATTCATTCACCAGTTTAAGAAATATATGACAGACTCTGCCAAAGAGCCTGGAGATATAGAGATAAACATGATCTTTCTCCACAAGGAGTTTTTTTTTCCTAAAGACATTATTTGTAAAGAAACAAATAAGAATAAGATGTACAGAATTTTCATATAGTATTCTTGGAATACAGAGGAAATATAGAACAATACTACTTAGAAGAATCCATGAATCCTCTTTAGTCAGGCTTCATGTTAGTTGATAATATGGAGGATAGTAGAGCATTCATTTATTTGTTTATTCATTAAATATGTGTGGTTCTTATGTGTTAGAAACTGTTTAGACTTAAAAAATTAGACAGAAAAAAATAGAAAAAAAATTTCTTTCCCTCAAGGAGATTTTATTGTAGAGGAGACAGAGAAAGAGAGAGAGAGAAATCACTAAATAGGTAAATTATAAATTATATCAGATGGGATTAAGTGCTGAACAGAAAATAAATCAGGGAAGGATGAAAGGCAGTGCTCACCCTAAGGTGTGTTGTTTTACTGCCCATGACACCTTATGATTATAGTCTGCGGAAGAGGGATACTCTAGGCTTCTTTTGGTGACTATTGACTGTTACAGGGATTGATGTCATAATGAAAATTTCCAGGCAGAATTAATGGTGGCAAGAAGATACATTTTATGAAGGAGGAAAAGGTGGAAGTCTTGACAGAAGAACATAAAGTTCTGGGGCTTCCCTTCCATGCTGCCAATGGTGGTGTGAAAGCCAGGGAAGCAAATCTTTTTTTTGGAACATGTTGGGGACACTGAGTTTCCTCTTGACCACTGTCAACGGAGACAAAGAGAATGGTAGAGGGAATCTTATCCATATATTTCCAATTATACTCCACAGTATATTTTAATTTTCATGGACATTCTGATGGACTCCTCAATTGAGACCACATAAAATAAGGATTAATCAATAAATGTCTCTCTTTACTTTTACTTAAAGTGAAATACTGCCTTTAACTCATAAAATTTTCTTTGAGGTGTACCTTTTCTATGCTAATTCCTTACACCTCAGCCACTCAACCAATTTGTCATGACATGACAAAGCTACCCTCTCCCTCCCTCATATTGATCTTATCATTCCTTCTGCTTTCCCAAATCCTGTGGTAAAATTTTATCATTCTGGAGAATAATTCTAATATCCCATTCTGACAATCAAAGACCCTCACCAGCATGTCCATATAACTTCAATTCTCTCATTTTTGGTTTCCTGTGATGTAGCTGTTTTACTAATTACGTCATTTCTTGGGCTGAGATTTCTCCAAATACATATCTATGGCACTCTAGCAGATATAACATGCTCTATGGTCTCATGGAAAAATTTAATGCACAACTGCATATTTATGATTTGAGATAGTTACTATAAATAAATGTATTTAATGTTGTTGAATTAAAAGTTTATTCAAACATTTGACCTGAGGTCCACCACTTCCAATTTCCCAATACTTATTATTAAGAGTTCACGGCAAAAAAAAAAGTCTATAAAAAGTCTACAGCATCGGGGCACCTGGGTGGCTCAGTCAGTTAAGTGTTTGACTTCAGCTCAGGTCATGATCTTATGGTCTGTGGGTTCAGGTCTCTCATCGGGCTCTGTGCTGACAGCTCAGAGCCTGGAGCCTGCTTTGGATTCTGTGTCTCCCTCTCTCTCTGCCCCTCTCCCACTCAGACTCTGTCTCTCTTTCTCTCTCTCTCTCTCTCTCTCTCTCTCTCTCTCTCTCTCTCTCAAATATAAATAAACATTAAAAACAATTAAACAACAACAAAAAGCCTACAGCATATATCTTATTTAATAGTAAAATACCAAAGGCTTTTACTCTGAGATCAGAAATAAAAGTCTTGGGGTGCCTGGGTGGCTCAGTTGATTAAGTGTCTGATTTTGGCTTAGGTCATGATCTTGTGGTTTGTGAGTTCAAGCCCTGTGTAGGGCTCTGTGCTGACAACTCAAAGCCTGGAACCTGGTTCGGATTCTGTGTCTCCCTCTCTCCAGTACCCCGCACTGCTCACACTCTGTGTCTCTGTCTCTCAAAGAATAAACATTAAAAATAATTAAAAAATAAATAAATAAAAGTCTATTTACAGATGATGTGATCATTTACCTAGAAAATCCAAAATAACTAATAAGCAGTTTTAGAATAAGTGAATTTAATAAGATCACTATATATAATATCAAAATTCAAAAATAAAATTGTATTTCTATATTAAAAAGAATAGTTCATGGTAGTATTGCAGAAAACATTTATTAAAAAATTCTAACCTAAGTAATTATATTTTCCCCTTAGACACCTCTTTATGGTTTATATGGTTTCTAGAACTGAAAATTATGATATACTTGACACGGGAGAGCTAAACTTTCTATGTACTTTCTAATTTAAATAAAGGGGGGACAAAGCAGTAGATACAATCATGTAAATTTTTCATTATCTATCCACATCTTGATTTGATCTCTACCACAAGCTGTGATGGTGCTAATGGTTTCTGATTCCCTATGTCTAATAGTCATGGGACTGTTGGAGGGTTCATCTTTTCACATAGTATGAATATCTGACTAAATGGCTAAATATCCTTTTTGGGGAGATATGGGGGAAACATTACTGGATATAATTGCATGGTGGGGATTCCTTCTGGATAGCTAGCCTCTTGTTTAGTCGGTGTGTTCCAAGTCTATGAACTGACTCACATCAAGAAACTGCAAGACATCGTTATTTTTTTTTATTTTTTTAAAAAAAAATTTTTTTTTTCAACGTTTATTTCTTTTTGGGACAGAGAGAGACAGAGCATGAACGGGGGAGGGGCAGAGAGAGAGGGAGACACAGAATCGGAAACAGGCTCCAGGCTCTGAGCCGTCAGCCCAGAGCCCGACGCGGGGCTCGAACTCACGGACCGCGAGATCGTGACCTGGCTGAAGTCGGACGCTCAACCGACTGCGCCACCCAGGCGCCCCAAGACATCGTTATTAAGGTAGCTATCCTTAGTCTCCATATTATCCATCTTTGATCTCTTTTTATTGTATAAATTAGGCAGTATATTTTTTGGCTATCTTTCTCCCTTATTCTAGAAACACTTTGTTATTATTGCTATTTGCTATTAACCATCTCCACAACATCCTTTGGGTCAAGAACTCCTACCTGCTATCCAACCTTGTGCAGGTTTGAGTCCTTACTGACTAAAGACGAATATTAAAAACAAATAATTTGACTCTGTCACAAACTTGTCCTGTGGTTTTGCGAACAAAACTACTCTATGAAAGTAAGAGTATACTTGAGGGATAGATTTTTACTTTCCAGTGCTTTCAACTGAAGATGCTATGAATATGCCCAAATATGCGCTACAAATATTAGAAATTCTCATATGAGACAAACCTTGCTGGGGCATTCAATCTTTGGGATGAACCTCATTATACATAAATCTGTCCAAACATTTTTCAACAAGCTATTGGTTTGATTAGATGAGTAATTAAGTTGACAGAGTCTATCTTTTAAAATTCGATGTAGACTCAGAACCCAGATGTGAGAAGAAAATGAACACTGCCTTCCCTTCATGGATTTTTAATTTTTTTCAGGTGATTAAAAAATAATATAGGTGAAACTTGCTCCTCAGAGAGAAATTTCCTCTTTAAACACAAAATAATGACAATAACCATAAGTAATACCATAGAATTCTAAGTTGAATGCCTCATAATAGATACAACCTAATGAGAAAAGGTCAGAAAGAATAAGAAAGGAAGGATCATCTACTTGATTGATGTCTGGATAAATTGAAAGATATTGTCACTGCTTTGCAGTGAATAGTTGTATGATCTTGAGTTAGTTCCTATTCATTTTGAGCCTCAGTTTCTAGGTGAACAAAGAAGGGGCAAGAATAGATCTTTTCTTCTCTGTTACTTTGTAGTGCTGCTCTCCAACAAGAGGCAACATGGCAAAGTGCATACGTGCTTAGATGGATATGGCAATGGACAAGCAAACAAAAGCAAAACAAAAATAGATTTTATCTGGGTTCCACTATGAACCAACGGTGTTAAATGAATAATTCAGATCATTTCTCTAAGTCTCTGTTTCCTCATCGGGAAAATGGGAATAATAATAAATACAAGGATGAGATACAATAATGTGGTTGGCCTAGTTCTTGACACATAGGAAATGCTCTGTGAGAAGAAGCTGCTTTTAGTGCAGTAGTGGAGTTCAGAGTCTAGAGCCCAGCTTATAGTTCATACGCTGGTTCTTCTCATATCATCTGTGTGACTGTAGGCAAAGACTTAAGGTCTGTATAACTCATTTTCCTTCCCTACAAAATACTGTTTTCATGCACTAGTCGCCTAAGACATTAAGTATGATCCCTGGCAAATAGTAGGTCTCCATAGATGTTAGTTGGCATTATCATTAACTCTTAGATTTCTTAATGATCATAATTCATTAGAGTTTATGAGGCCTTAATGTTCTTAAACATGACAGTGAGTGATCATCTTGGCCATCGTGCCATATTTTAACCCAATTTTTGAAACCAGAGAAAATTACAGGTGAGATGAATTATTTGAAGGGGTAAGAGGAAGATCGAATGCTGAGCAAGCTACCCAGGTAGTGAGTGCAATGGATTTCCACTCTCCAAGCTACACTGCCTCTGCATAGATGGCCACTAGACACCTGTACCCTCAACATGTAACAGCAGCAGCAGCCTCGTGGAAACTCAGCTGTTGCCATTACCCAGGCGCTGTCTTCCTGTCTGCAACATCTCTTTGAACAGGTTGCTTGCCCATCTTTTTATTTTTGTTTTCATTTTAGATACTATTAATCTTCAACTTGACAAAATGTCTTGGATTCTTGCTTAGAAATAGTTACCAAATACATATAAAAATGTTTCCCAGATGCTTTTTCACTCAGGGCTTCTACATGATATTCAACTCCACCTACTTTTCTTCTGGATGTCTGTCACAAATCTGGATGGATCTTCACTGGCTAGTATGACTCACTGGAAAATGGTTTTTGCGGAGCCTATGTTCCACACGTTACCACTTCAGGGCTTGCCATTGCTGTTACCGCTGAGTGTGGAACTCGGCAAAGGTCAAAATCTGCAGAAGACCAGGGAGTAAAAATTTATGAAGCACTGGGAAGAGACCTGGAAGGTAACCGGCACTGTGCAGATCTTGTTCTACCACACCATCAACACTCCCTGACTCTGGAAAAGTCATTTATCTTTTCTTTATTGTACTTGTAATTTTTTTTACGACAAATGGGACAGTCGTGATATCTGGCAAAAAATAGTTTCCAGGATAATAATATACATGTAACATTGTTTTAGAAAAGGTAAAAGTACCACACCAGGCTGTTGCAATTTTTCTAAGCAGAAAATCGTTTGTAAGATGAGGGCAAAAGTGGAATCCTCCTAACTCATTGAAGCAAAAATGTATATTGCCTGTTGCAGCAGCTCAAGTCTTTCTGTGGTAATAAGCACGAGAAACCACCACAACGAGGAAAGGTAGCACTTTGGCACCTGAGACACCCAGGTTTAAATCAGTTTATTACTCAGAACATATGTATCCTCCGACACATTTCTGAATCCTTTTAATGTTTAGTTCGTCATCTGTGAAATGGGGAAATTAACAGCAATCTCTCAGCAACGTACCGAGGATCAAATTAATTGATGCTGCTTAACATAGCGCTTGGCATATTGTGAATGCTCAAAATGGTCGTTTTATTATAATTAAAATGATAGTATTTAATTCATTGGTGTCGCAGGTAAGAGGGTGAAAAATAATTTAATTTTCTTTCATTTCTATGGGAGCATGAACATACTGAATCACAGAATCAAGAATCTCATCAGTGAAAGAACCCCAAGAGAACATCCAGTTCCATTTATATTCAGGTACCAGAAGTTATTATTATTTCCAGTCCAATCTATATTCAGGGACAGGAGTATTATTGCTTCTAGTCTGTATATGTAGCCCCTAAGGCTTGCAAATATTTGGTGAGATTTGGTCACGTAACTGTAGGTACTAAGAGGGAAACTTGATTCCAAGTTACCTGTCTTTTAAGGTAATGTTTCATACATTTCTTGATGGCATTCTTATTATGTAAATGAGGTGCTATTTTGCTGATGGAGAATGTTGGCAGCAAGTATGGTTAGATGTTGCAAAGTTACTGAAGTGGTTTTTTTAAAAAGATATAAGGTTCTAATGTGTCAGTCAAGTATCACTTATTCCTAGTTTTGCTCTTCAAATGGAATAATTCTGTCTCAAATCAGATGCTGCTGCTCTAGCACTGTCAGTCTTCAGCTGTTGCCACTTCCCTACTGAATAGGAGTCCTCTAAGTAGTTTCAAATATCACTGGAACATTTTCTCTTCTCTCATTCAGGGAACTTCAAGTATTGCATCAAGGTATAGAAAGTATGGTCTCAAGGATCCATGGCTCTTCATTTGGATTTAAAACCAAGGTTTTAGCTATAAATGGTCTTAAAAGTTGGTAATTTTATGTGAAGTAAGATTACTAATTCTTCTCCAGCTCAAATTCAGAATTGAACAACATCCTCCGTCTCATTTAGCTGAATGTGTTTGATTGCTTGAGAAAAATGACTTTATGCTGTTGCAATTGACTGTTAAACAGCCTCCATGAAGGAATTACTATATGCACATTAAGATCTGTAAAACTGAGTAGAATCTTTACCTGACAGGAGTTTTCCTCCACAAAGTGATTGTATAATATTTCATCTACTGACAATGGCTTTTATGTGTTGCTAGCAGACTGCATATTGTAATGCTAAATTGAGACAATAATAGAACTACTATTCAGTGAATAGCAAAGTTTCGAGTGTTATTATTGTTATTAAGATTTTATTATTTTGGATTACTAGTTAGCCTTCTTATGGAAAACCAATGGTTTGGTATGAGATCATGTTAAAAAAATATTTTCTTATTCATTCCTGAGTGGTCATTAAAATCATTTCCTACCACTTGCCTGAAGAATTAATACATGTAATCACTTGTTTTGTTTTGTATTTGAAACATACTCTTTTACCTTGTACGATCCTCTGATAACTTTCACTTTCCTGGAAAGGTTTCAGCATAATTAAACATTTCATGATAAAGATCATAAACTGCTGACTCAACTGGACTCTGATGCAATTAGTCTGTACATATGGTTGGTTGGATGGTCCATGTTGTGTCTGTACACTTACTTTCTATAAAGATGAAAACATAGGATCTAGTCAGCTACAGTATTCAGAAATGACATCTGCCCCATTCCTAAGCTTTTTTTAAAATCAATAAGTCATCTGAATTCCAGTAAAACAATTGTCTATAGTGCACTTCAGATTTTTCCAGAATATGGCTTTGCATGACTAAAATATAGATGTGACAAAGAATATAAGGCAGTAAGGCTTCTATAACTGAACTTCCTGCTAAATAATTCACTCCATTCCCCAGTATGTTTCTCTACCTCTGATCCTACATTTGTTATTTCTCAGATAATTTTTCTCCTATTCTACTTCACGCAGCCATTTTTATTTGGGGAAATTCTTCCATTGTGGGAAGTGCCATTATAACATGGTTGTTGACAATACTACAGTGAAATGAAATTAGTAGTATTTGGGTATTTATGTGCAATAAATTTTATTTTATTTTATTATTTTATTTATTTTATTATTTTGAGAGAGAAAGGGAGAGAGAGAGAGAAAGAGAGAGAGAGAGAATGAATGAATGAGAGAATAAGCAGTAGAGGGAAAGAGAGAATTGTAAGCAGGCTCCATGCTCAGTGTGGTGCCAGACATGGGGCTTGATCTCATGACCTTGAGACAAAACTAAGAGTCTGACAGTTAATCGACTGAGCCACCCAGGTGCCCTAAGAATCATTATTTTAAAAAGGGCTCAGAATTTTAAATCAATAAACTAAAAATTTCATAAATATTAAAAATGAAAATAGTAACATTTTATAAAACAATCAAAATTAAGTTAACAAAAGTTATATATTCTGACCAATATCTTTTTTTTTTTTTTTAAATTTTTTTTTTTTTTCAACGTTTATTTATTTTTGGGACAGAGAGAGACAGAGCATGAACAGGGGAGGGGCAGAGAGAGAGGGAGACACAGAATCGGAAACAGGCTCCAGGCTCTGAGCCATCAGCCCAGAGCCCGACGCGGGGCTCGAACTCACGGACCGCGAGATCGTGACCTGGCTGAAGTCGGACGCTTAACCGACTGCGCCACCCAGGCGCCCCCTGACCAATATCTTTATAATAAAACTGTATACATGGAAAACATAAATCAATTGAAGAGTTTAACCACTGAATAAAGAATATCATTTGAAATTACATGATTTGAGCATTTTAAAAAGGTACAAACAGCAAAGTGTGTCAGTGTTCGATCATTGTTGCATCTGTATAATGTCTCTGCATAATAATTTTCAGTTGGTCAACAGGCTTTCTGATTCTACTCTAGTCAAGAAAATGGTGAAGAGATAGTTGTTAGCTAACTCTAGACTTTATTTAACAAGAAAATAAACTGTTGTTTGAGAACTTTAAGGGCATCATTTTTGAAAAACCATTTTCTTATGGATAGTGAGCTATAGTTCACTTCAGAGATAATATTTCCAGTTCACCTTTGTCCTTCAGTTTAATCATGGAAACCTGGAGACTACAGCACAGAGGTACGGGTATAATTTTCAGTATTTTACTTTTATATTCTACTTGTTCAGAAAAATCTTTGAACTTGGATTAAGCATCATTCTTCTAGAGAAACTGTACACTGTCAATAGCAATTTTCTGTTTCTGCTGAGCATTATGAAGGCAATGAAGGATGCCTTTCAAATGAGTATTTTTTTATTCAAGATATCAATGCCATGTATATCTCTCTGGTTAGGATCCAAAATGTAAATTATTCAAGGTTCACATTTTAAAATATACTGAAAAGTCAGCTTAAACTGAAAAAAAATTTTAGTGCATATACATACCACAATATTCCATAATAGAAATCACTAAAATTTGGTATCCAAAAGCACTAGAGGCAATATTCACTCTCTTAGTTATGATATTACAAAGCAGGTTTCTGCTTTTTCTCCTTCACTTCTGAATTTCTGAGTTCAGGCTGCTAGTCCATGACATAGACTAACTGAATGGATGCTTTTAGATTATTCCTGCCTAGGATATTGACTCTGGTGAGTGATATAAGTATTAAAAAGCATTTATAAGTCATATTTTTGTTGTTGTTGTTTTTTATATGGTGATGGATTAATGATACAGCAGATGGTTTCTGGCTAGATTTTTCTTGCTGCCTAGCAAGGGTCTTGCCAGTTTTCTAAACTGCCTTATTTCTTCCCTGTTTTCTGAGCTGGGTCAGCCAACTATTGATTACCTCAGTTCCCAATAACTTTGTAATATATTTACTTTTTTGCTTAAAGCTACATGGTCAGTTTATGTGGTTTTAAATCATGAATCATGGCTCATACTCTTCCAACTCAAATTCTTACTAATCCTTTAAGGTCCACATCAAAAGCCATATCTTCCTTGAGGGCTTTCTTCATTTGCAAACTGAAACGTGCATGATCCGTGGTCTGATTTCTCCCTGATTCAGCTGTGCTTGTTTTACAATTTCAAATTATGCTTTGTTCTTACAGATATCTGTTTTCCCTCCTTCCTTCCTTCCTTCCTTCCTTCCTTCCTTCCTTCCTTCCTTCCTTCCTTCCTTCCTTCCCACAATTGTGTTTTAGTGCCTCTACTACACTGTAATCTCTATCAGGGAAGGTATTTTTTTCTCTTACCCATTTTTGCCCCAAACACATACCCAAACTACTCCCTGTTCTGTACAAGCTGGTTTTTAAATACTGTAATTATTAAAATTTAAATTATATACATTTATGGGGCACCTGGGTGGTTCAGTCAGATAAGTGTCTGACTTTTGGTTTCAGCTCAGGTCATGATCTCATGGATTGTGGGTTCAAGCCCCGCATCAGTCTCTGTGCTGACAGCATGGAGCCAGCTTGGGATTCTCTCTCTCTTTCTCTCTCTCAAAAATAGATAAACTTAACAAAATAAATAAATAAATAAATACATACATACATACACACACACACACACACACACACACATATATATATAAATTTACAATTAAATGCATTATATTAAAAATCAGGGTAACACATACTTAAAACTCATCACTTCCTAATTATTGCATGTTACTCTTTTCTATGCTCTTGAACTTATTAACCACTCTTGTGTCTATTGTGGAAAGACTATATAATGGTGTGTTACTATTGCTCATCTCTTCACAACTTCACATTTAGTAATTGCACCTCAGTGCTTATAATGGGCCATGGTGGGATGATCTACCACAGTTACTGGCAAATACTTTAAACCAGGAGGAGATGGGGAACCCCAGCTGGTTGTCACATATTTAACAGCACATTAGTTTGGATTCTATCTACTAATGAGCCCGATCTCATCTACTATGGTTTATTCTTAACCTTAATAAGTGCAATGGTGGCATCCTGATCGTCCATGGTACTGATTGTGTCAGAAGTAGTACCTTCACTGGACCACAGGTTCTATTTTTTTTTTTTTTTCAACGTTTATTTATTTTTGGGACAGAGAGAGACAGAGCATGAACGGGGGAGGGGCAGAGAGACAGGGAGACACAGAATCGGAAACAAGCTCCAGGCTCTGAGCCATCAGCCCAGAGCCCGACGCGGGGCTCGAACTCACGGACCGCGAGATCGTGACCTGGCTGAAGTCGGACGCTTAACCGACTGCGCCACCCAGGCGCCCCATGGACCACAGGTTCTATAGTGTTCTGTGTACTTGCCAGAGTCTTTAGATTTGAAGTTTCTCTGCTAGTCCTTCCAAAGCACGTATAAGCACTATTCTTTTGTGTTAAAGTCCATGCTGCTTAAACGGAGCATATTTTCTGAACTGAGCCTCCACTAATACTGCTTCCTTAGCTTTCACTTTGTTTTTCCTGTTGCCTTTAGAGTCCTGTAGTGTCATGTCACACAGGATCTGATAGGAATGAGGGGTGCTGAATGAGGAGTGCTGAAAAGAAAAATTTGCATAACTTGGAAGCTTCAAGCACAATGTTAATTGTATTGATTGTTCAGTTTATCCTGAGATAACAAGTTTCTTAACAAGATTTCTTTGGAGTTCTGTCCACTTCTGGGGCACCTGGGTGGCTCATTCGATTAAGCATCCAACTTTTGATCTCAGCTCAGGTCTAGATCTCCTAGCTTGTGAGTTCGAGCCCCATGTCAGGCTCAGCGCTGACAGTGTGGAGCCTGCTTGGAATTCTCTCCCTTTCTCTCTGCTCCTCACCTGCTCATGCACACATGCTGTCTCAAAATAAATAAATAAAACTTAAAAAATTAAAAAAAAATTCTGTCCACTTCTCCCATTCTGTCCACATGATGGGAGGAAGAGGGCAGGTTGCAAGACAAGTATGGAAGAGGTGCTGGGGCATTATGGAATTAAAACTGTCTTGTCAAAAATGTTCTTTTCTTTTCTGCATGAAGTTTAGATTGGGACACTTCCCGATTGCAATGGGATAGTAGGTTTGTGATTTAGAAAAGTCTCCTAAGATTCTTAGTGGTAAGTGTTCTTTCTAAAGAGCTACAATACTCAACATATTCTAGGTCTTCTCTACAAAAACAAAAAACAAAAAACACAACTAAAAAGGAGAATGATGTAGCCTGGTAACAGTGATATTCTAGTTAATGACTTTTTCTAGGTGGCAGGGAAGGTGTACTTTAGAACCACACTTCTACCTTCTTATGTGGAGTCTGTTAAATGTAATTTATATTTTAAATAATAACTTACTTATGGACATATGGCCATTACAGTTGTGATTTTCTCAAAATTGCTATAATTATACTTATTGTAGGACTCAGACCTGAATAAATGGTAATCACAATAAGGATCCAGGAAATTAAGTTCTTGAAAGAAAAGTACCTAATTCATCAATTTATGGCCAAATTAGTTATTTTGTGAAATCTAAAAAAGAATCAATAAATGTTGATTAATTATGTTTAGGCTTTGTTATTATAACCTGCTAATAAGGTGACTTCTTACATGTTAATTGTCACCTGGACACCTCACTGTGAATTATAAATGTTTATGATTATTGAAGAACAAGTTCAACAAATATTTGTTGTTCCCTTCCTATGTGCCACACTATCTCAAGGCTTGTGGCATAGAGCACTGAACAAAGTTTCTGTCTTCATGGAAGTGAACTCTAACACAGATAGATAATGTTCAGACAAACAGTGGAAAACATGCTTTTGAAAATATACAATATAAAAAATGGCACATGAAGATGGAATGCGACCAGGTACACTGCTTTGTGTAAGAGGATTAACAAAGGAGCCTTTCATAACATTTTTGAGCTGAAAGCCAAGGAATTTACAATAGTTGGCCATGTAAATGTATGAGTAAAAGATCTTATAGGTAGAGAGATTTGCAAGTGGACTTTCCTGGCATGCCAGTTAAATAGCAAGTGATCACCAAGACTGGAGCAAATGAACAAGAGACAGAATGAGAGAAGATCAGATGGTGACTGGGGGCTACACCAGGTAGGGTCAGCAGACAACAATGAGAAACAATTAACATTATATAGCACTTCATGCCAGACACCATCCTAAGAGGTTTGCTGGTTTTAAGTCAATTAACCCTATCAGTAATGTTACAAACTTGATGCATTAACATTTTACACATGGGAATTTGAGACAACGAAGAATTAAATAACCAAAATTGTAGGGGGAGACAATGGTACAGCCATGATTTAGACCTACACGTCTGGCTCTAGAACATATATATATATTTTTTTAATCAGGGGATGTTTTATGAGAGATATCAAATGTTTTACAGGCTTTTGAGTGGAGGATTCTCTTTATGAGGATTATTTCATTGTGCTTGCTGAGTCGAAAGTGGACTCCAAACAGGCAAAGAAGCTGACAGTGTAATTTAGGGGGTTATTGCAGTGCAGTGCTCCAGGCTATTGACGAAGTTTGCATCATCTAGGATGGCACTGATGGAGTGGATAAAAGTAGTCTCATTATAGATATAATCTAAGGGGTTGGTTGATGGATTGAATGCTGTGGTGAGAAAGAGAGAGCAATTTAATATAACTCCAATGACTTTGGACAGAACAACTAGAAGAATGGGGATTCTATTTATTCAGATAAAGAAGATGGGAGATGAAGCAGGTTTGTAGGAGCAAAAAAAACCTTACTTTGGGGCAAGTTAAGTGAAAATTAAGGACTAGTAACATTAATTAGAAAATTAATGGCATTAGAGACTAGGATTAAAGGTATGAATTTGGAATAATTCACTCATTAAGGAGTGAATAAGGGTCTTCAGCATTTAGACTTTAGAAGCACAAGAAGAAACTGGCATTTATGAAGTAGGAGAATCAATGAATAGTGTGGTTTGAAGGCCATGAACCAAGTGTTTTAGGAATGAGGTAATCCCTGGTTGAAAATACTACCGATATATTGATAGAGGTGAAGTCTGAAAATTGATTCCAGGATTAGAAATGTGGGGGTCATTAGTGACCTTGACAAGAGCAGTGTCTGGGGAGTTATGTTTGTTTGTTTAATTTTTTTTTTTTTTTTTTTTTAGAAAAACCTGGATTGATATAGTGGTAAGAGTAAATAGGAAGAGAGAAAGCAGACCGGAAGTACAGGCAACCCTTTAAAAAAAACTCTAGGGGCGCCTGGGTGGCTCAGTCGGTTAAGCGCCCGACTTCGGCTCAGGTCATGATCTCGCCGTCCGTGAGTTCGAGCCCCGTGTCGGGCTCTGTGCTGACAGCTCAGAGCCTGGAGCCTGCTTCAGATTCTGTGTCTCCCTCTCTCTCTGACCCTCCCCCATTCATGCTCTGTCTCTCTTTGTCTCAAAAATAAATAAATGTTAAAAAAAATTAAAAAAAAAACAAACCTCTATCGTAGGGGTGCCTGGGTGGCTCAGTTGGTTGAACAACTGACTATTGATTTTGGCTCAGGTCATAATCTCATGGTTCCTGAGATGGAGTCCCACATCGGGCTCTGTACTGACAGTGTGGAGCCTGCTTGGGATTCTCTCTCCATCTCTCTCTGCCCCTCGCCTGCTCACACCCCCCCCCCCACCCCATTGCAAAATAAATAAATAAACTTTATAAAAACCTCTTAGGTTACATAGTTGGTTGAGCATCTGACTTCAGTTCAGGTCATGGTCTCACAGCTTGTGAGTTCCAGCCCCACATCAGGCTCTCTCCTGTCTGTGCAGAGCCTGCTTCAGATCCTCTGTCTCCCTTTCTCTTTGCCCCTTCCCTGCTCACACTTTCTCTCTCTCTCAAAAATAAATAAACATTAAAAAATTTTAAAAAATAGGGGCACCGGGGTGGCTTAGTTAAGCGTCTGACTTTGGCTCAGGTGATGATCTTGCAATCATGAGTTCAAGAGTTCGAGACCCATGTTGGGCTCTGTGCTGACTGCTCAGAGCCTGGAGCCTGCTTCTGAAACTGTCTCCCTCTCTCTCTGCCCCTCCCCTACTTGTGCTCTGTCTCTCTCTCGCTCTCTCAAAAGTAAGTAAAAACATTAAAAAAAATAAACTCTATTATAAAGGAAAGCATACAATAGGGTAACCACTGGAAATGAATGTAGTAGTAGAGGAGGGAATTAAAATGATTTTAAGATGATATATATCACAGCATGTTTATATACCTATGGAGATTATTTAATCCTGACAAATCCAGAGTGTATAACACAATAAAATAAATCAAGGGGTTTTGATAGAACATGGAATGCTCCAGGAACACAAAGGGGCATGTAACCTGGTCTAACAAGAGGGGAGAAAAAGTAACTAGTTAGAGATTTTTAGAAGTAATACCTGAATTCATTTGTGAGGAACAATGTGGGTTAATCATGCAAAGAAGAATGGAAAGAGCTTTCTAAGCAGAAGAAATCATCAAAGGATATATTAAGTGTACCTCTGATTTGCTTTGTAATATTTAATCTTTATCTTTCAGACACATAATAAATGCTTATTCATCACCTTTTCTGCCTGGTCTCGAACTACAGTGAAGAAGATAGCCAAAGCTTGCCTTCATGGAGCTTACATTCTGGGAACAATGAAAAATGAACACGTAGACTGTGATAGCACCACGATACACAGAAACAACTTGTCGAGGTTGGCTAGAATGCTAAAGGAAACCTGATCTGAAGAGTGAGCATTTGTGTTGAAACCTACAAGATGGGACTCAGCCAAACCAGCAAAGAGCTGGATGAGGAGCGCTCATGGCAGGGGAAATAGCAATTGCAGAATCATGAAAAGGGGCTTATTCAAGAAACAGACAAAGGATCAATATGGCTGGGGTGCAGTGTGAGGTCTGAGAGAAGTTTGCAGCCTCTACTAAGAGCAAAGAAAGCCATTCAATGAGTTTCAAGCAGGCTTACGGCACTTCCAGGAAGCAGAGGCATGGATACCCTCATTGCCCTCTCTCAACTTCTGCCTCCACCATTCCAGCAGAATAAAGGCTGTTTCAGGCAAAACCATGCACCCTGGTTGCTATTGTCCCTGTACTCCTGATTTATTTATGACCATGAATTCCCTCTATACTTAACTATATAACTGATACTAAGTTACATAACCTAAATGAAGTTAATTTCTTTAGTACTATTCCCTAAACCCTAAAAGAGTTACTGTTTTAACAACATGCCATATGTAGGACTCTTAAGGGTTCTGTTTTACTTATTAGAGACACGAAATATATGAAAATACCACGTTATTAATTATCTCTCTCATGCCAAACACGTTGTTCAGTAAACTGCCCTTTCTCAGTTAAAACAAAAACAAAAACAAAAAACACTGTTAATCTGGTTGATGGGAATGATTTTTTGTTCCTATTTTTCCTTCACTTCCCAGCAAATAACCCATCACCTATTTATGCTATTTCTTCTTCCAAAATATATCACAAATCCCTCCTAGTCTTTTTATTTCTTCTGCAACCATGGTCCAAGCCATAATCTTCTCACACAGATTACTGCAAATAGCCTCCATGTGGTTCTCTGCTTCCAGCTTTGACTCGCCCACCCATTCTCTACAAGTGGCCAAGGAATCTTAAGAAACACAAATTAAAAAACCATGCAAATCAGTAGTACAGTGAATACGTTTTATTGGTGTCCTCTGCCTAGAAAACTGCACTCTTCTTTGCCTGACTGACTCTCACTCGTCTTTTACAACTGAATTCAGATATTCCTCCTAGAATCCTGACTAGTACTTTTTCTCCTTTCTCACTAGACTGGGTTGAATATCTCTTTGTGTTCCTAAAGCATTCTATACTTCCCTCCATCAAGAGCACTTTATTTTCTCTACTGTGTTATGTGTAGATTTCCCTGCATGTCTGTTTTGGTCACTAGACTATGGGACAAGGTCTGTAGCTTTTATTTATATGTGTATCTTACTCCCTGACAAATAATTAGTGCTGAGTAAACAATGTTCTTTCATGGCACTCATGACTGATTGCATAAATACATGTAAATTGTGATGATATAGAAAGGTTTCATGAAGAAGGTGTTACCAGATTCCCCACTACCATTTATTAAAGAAGCAGTCCTTTCCCCAGTGTGTGTTCTTTAGCCTTTGTCAAAAATTAGTTGATTGTATCTTCTTGGGTTTATCTCTGGGCTTTCTGTCTGTTCCATGGGTCTATGTACTTGTTTTTATGTCACTGCCATACTTTCCTGATTGCTACAATTTTGTACTATATCTTGAAATAAGGTACCGTAATATCTCCCAAAGCATGCTGGGAAAACTGAATGTACACACGTGAAAGAATGAAACTTGAACACTGTCTTATACCACTCAGAAAAAAAAACAAACCCTCAAAATGGATCAAAGACTTAAACATAAGGCCTGAAACTATAAAACTTCTAGAAGGAAAAAATATCCTAGACATTGGTCCTGGGTATTATTTCTTGGATAACACACTAAAAGCACAGGCTACAAAAATGAAAATAAACAAGTGGGACCACATTAAACTAAAGAACTCTGTACAGCAAAGGAAACAATAAATTGAAAAGGCAAATTACAGAATGGGGAAAAATATTCACAAACCATATATCTGATAAGAGTTAATATCCAAAATATATAGAGAACTCATACAACTCAATAGCAACAAAATAAAACAAAACAAAAAACAAACAATCCAATTGAAAAAACTGGGCAAAGGACCTGAATAGAGATTTTTTCAAAGAAGATATACGGATGGCTAATAAGTATATGAAAAGGTATTCAACATTACTAATCATCAGGGAAATGCAAATGAAAACCACAATGAGACATTGCCTCACACCTATAAAGAGGGCTACTATCAAAAAGACAAGAAAACAAGTGATGGTGCGGATGAAGAGAAAAGGGAACTTTTACATACCATTGGAAGGGGGGGGATATAAATTGGTACAGCTATTACGGAAAACAGTATGGCAGTTCCTCAAAAATATTAAAAATTGAACTACCTATGATCTAGTAATCCCACTCCACTCCTGGGTATATATCCAAAGGAGCTGAAATCACCATCTTCAAGAGATATATGCATTCCCATGTTTGATGTAGTATTATTCAAAATAGCTAAGATATGGAAACAACCTAAATGTCCTTCAGTGGATGACTGGATAAAGAAAATGTTATATGTATGTATGCGTATATTTACATATTAAAAGATACACACACACACACACACACACACACACACACACACACACACGCTTTATCCAAGTTACCTCCTGGAATAGTTTGGAAGAGGCAAGGGAATATTCTGATCAAATAGTTTGGCCTCCTCTAAGCCGCACAGTTTTTGTAAGTTTGTATCGTGATCTGTGCTGTGGGATTTTAGCATCTTAAAGTAATTACCCTCAAAATGTGTTCTACAGAGTGATTTAAATACTCTTTAGAACAGCAACCAGTGTGCAAGAAATCCTCTGGATGGGTGACAGTTCAGCTTTTTCCATGAGAAATTGTGTATTTTAAGCCCTAATGATCAATGAGAAAATAATAAAGTTCTTGAAACTGAATGTATGATCCATCCTTAGAGTAATGAGATTAACTTTGTGTCTCTAATAGAGATTATAAATTATTGTACCGTATATATTTATTATCCCTAGAATTTGCTTCACCCTTAGGGAGAAGTACAGGCACTGATGATGCAGGATTGCATAAGCAGAAAGCATACATATCTTACTTAAAGACAGCATTAGATGTCTGACAAAAGGTACCTATAGGAGTTTTACAAACACTCTCAAAGGAGAAAAATCTGAAAGTATGAATGTGTATATACATATGCACATACATTCACGTATATGTATCTATGAACATGTGTACGTACATGCATAGACAGATGTGTGTATATGTACACATACATTTTATAATTTTTTCTCTTTTAATTTTGCTGTTATAGTAATAATATGTGTTCCTGATTTACAACTTCAAATAGTAGAAAGGGGTATAAGTAAGATTAAAATGCTTTTCTGTTCTTCCCTCCACCCCACTTTCTAGCAGGGCACACTACCCTACTTCTGATATAAGTTTTTAAAAATTAATGTTATGTTTACAACCACAAACTTAAACGTTATTACACCTTTTATCTTTTTGTGTCACTATTATTTTGTCAGTTGGGTGCTATCACTAGGCATCTTTCCATTGTAGCTGAAATTTAGCACAGTTACGTTACCTATGACCTCTATTTTCCTCTCTTTTCCATGCCTCATTTTTGTATAATTTTTTAAAGTTTATTTGTTTTTGAGTGAGAGAGAGAAAGAGAGAGACAGAGCGTGAGTGGGGGAGGGGCAGAAACGTAGGGATACCTAGAATCGAAGCAGGCTCCAGGCTCTGAGCTGTCAGCACAGAGCCCTATGCAGGGTCAGAACTCACAAACCATGAGATCATGACCTAAGCTGAAGTAGAACACTTAACCGACTGAGCCACCCAGGGGCCTATTGCTTTTACAATTTTTTGCCCTTCTTGGAGTTATTTTCTTAACTGTAAAATCATATACAGCTCTCCTTTTAGCCCATAATTTTCAAACAGTGTTAACTAATTCCTTGCTATGTAAGAAGAGGAAGTCAACTAACACATAGGTTCTCCCTTCTGCTTCTCCTGTGTCTGACTTTTATCAGTTATGACACAAAGTAGCCATTTTCAAGCTTCCATGATTTACAACATTCATGTTCTGTAACTAACGTTAACTGTCTTGAATATTTAGCCTACTATCCATTCTAAAGATAGGTAACTAATGAAAACAATATTATGAAAAGGTAAAATATATCTCTAAATAAACAATACTGTGATTTCACAAAAGAAATTCAATTCCATTTCACGAAATCTTGGCATTCAGGTAAGAGTTTACTACATGCCTAGCTAAAGAGAATTCTCCTCTCTTATACTTAAGTATTTGCTCAAAATTATGCCACCTTTCAGCTTATTTCATATTAGATACAAAATTTTATTATTTTTCAGTTTTTTTTTTTGAATTTTAAATGTTTCCAGGGTTCTCTTTGTTTCTTGTTGATAAAGGAGACAAATGAAGATCTTTATTTTTCTAATCACCTAATCTATTGAGTAAACCTACTTTATTCCTGCAAATATTTTTGCTGTTCTGATTGTGTAATAATCAGGGCAGGCTAAATATTCACTATATTAAGACCATGAATGTGGTGGCGCTTGGGTGGCTCAGTCAGTTGTGCATCCGACTTCAGCTCAAGTCATGATTTCACGGTCCATGAGTCTCACATGTGCCCCACATTGGGCTTTGTGCTGACAGCTCAGAGCCTGGAGCCTGTTTCAGATTCTATGTCTCCCTCTCTCTCTGCCCCTTCCCCACTCACGTTCTGTCTCTCTCTCAAAAAAAAAATAAACATTAAAAAAAAAAAGACCATGAATATGTCCCCAGACCTACTTCTTTCCCTAGTCTGATTTTTTTTTTTTTCCAACGTTTATTTATTTTTGGGACAGAGAGAGACAGAGCATGAACGGGCGAGGGGCAGAGAGAGGGAGACACAGAATCGGAAACAGGCTCCAGGCTCTGAGCCATCAGTCCAGAGCCCGACGCGGGGCTCGAACTCACGGACCGCGAGATCGTGACCTGGCTGAAGTCGGACGCTTAACCGACTGCGCCACCCAGGCGCCCCATCCCTAGTCTGATTTTTTAATGCTGATGATAAACCAAGTCTATTTTTATGATGCATCTTATGTGGGAAATATCTGTGACTCTAGGTATCTGATCATTCTTGAGAAATGACAGCACAGTTAATGCAATACATTTTTTAAGATAACCACTGCTAATTTAATGATTATCAATTGCCATTAAATGAATTGTGGAAAATTAAAAAAAAAAACCCTCTCTTCTTGTAGACAAACTTTATGAATTCACTTTTTGGTCTAGTTTGGATCTATTGCTTTCTAGGCCTGCCTGCACATTGTCATCTCCGGTTTTAAATATTTAGTCTTCTACTTTAGTTCCTACTGACCTTGTATTAAATATCTTTTTATATCATGGATGCATTTACCATTTTGTTCAAATATATACTCAAGAAAACTTTTTGAAATAAGTACCTATGAGATATAAAATACCTGAGCCTGTCTGAATTTTATTATTATTTTTTTTAACTGACAACTGTATGGATTTGGAATTACGAGTTGAAGATCATTTAACTCTGGAGGCTCCTGGGTGGTTCAGTTGGTTAAGTGCCTGATTCTTGGTTTTGGCTCAGGTCATGATCTCACAATTTGTGGGATTGAGCCCCACATCAGGCTCTGCACTGATGGCATGGAGTCTGCTTTGAGTTCTCTCTCTCCCTCTCTCTCTCTGCTGCTCCCCCACTCCTGCATGCGTGCTCTCTCTCTTAAAATAGGGACACTTAAAAAAAAATCATTTAACTCTGAATTTTGAAGCCAATGCCCCATTATCATCAAGCTTGTCATGGGTGATAGCCAAATGTGATACCAATATGAGTTCTTATTCCTTTGGAAGAAATTGCTTATTTTTTTCCATTCTGAAAGCTTACATAATTTCCTTTCACATTCAGAAATTTTGCCAAAATATTTCTATGCTTAAATATTTTTATCCCATTCTATTTGATGGTTAGCAAATTCTTAATATAAAAAATGGCTTAAGATTATTGGAATTTATTATTTTGTAATTTTATCATTTTTCTCTTAAAATTTCTGTGTTCTTTTATTCCAGAATTTCTATTTAATAGATGTAGGAATGCTTGCCTTGATCTTTTGTATTCCTTAATTTCAATCATTTTTTCCATATTCTGAGAAAGTTCATCATTCTGTCATTTAAGATGAATAATTTGATTTAAACAAAATCTGTTGTATTATTCAGCCACTCTATGGACTTTTATAAATATTAGGAATCATGTTTGAAATTTCCAAAAAATTTTACTTTTATGTAATTATTTTTCTTCCATTGCAGTATTTACCTTTTATTAATAGCACATTCTCTATTATTTCCCTAAGTGTAATCAGTATAATTTTTAAAGTTCTCTTTTGTTCCTTAAAATGTCTCTGGTTCTTTGTTTTGTTTTTATTTTTTTGTTATCAGTTGTTCCGTTGTTTTTTGTTTTTAATTTTTAATGTGTATTTATTTTTTTGAGAGAGACAGCACAAGCGGGGGAGGAGCAGAGAGAGAGGGAGACACAGAATCCGAGGCCGGTTCCAGGCTGTGAGCCGTCAGCACAGAGACTGATGCGGGGCTTGAACCCACGAACTGCAAGACCATGACCTGAGCTACAGCTGGTCGCTTAGCCAACTGAGCCACCCAGGTGACCCATCAGTTGTTCCATTTATTCATCTTTTCTCTCGCTAGCTGTTGCATCTCCTCAAATGTTTAATGATGTTTGATGATTCTTGGTTAGACAAATTCATAGGTATGAACAAGGGACTCTGCTAAATAGAGACGGCATGGATTTTCCCTGTAGGTTTGTTCCTCTGTTTCTCTCAAGTCCTTTCCTCTATGTGGGAAAGCTGACTAGAGAGTTCGTGTGGCACCTCGGATGGCAGGCATTGCAGCAGGGTGACCTGCAATAATGGTTAAGTACATGGGACTCCTGAACCAGACTCTGCTCACATCTCAGCTCTAATACTTTCTAGCTGTGTGAACTTAGGAAATTACTCAACTTTTTTGTGTCCCTGTTTCCTTACATCTTAGATGATGATAATAATGGTGCCCACCCCACAGGGCTGTTATAAGAATGAAATGGACTAATTTGTTTACTTATTTATTTTTTAAAAATGTTTATTTTTGAGAGAGAGAGAGTGAGCGCATGCATGCAAGCGTGAGCGGGGGAGGGGCAGAGAGAGAGGGAGACACAGAATCCGAAACAGGCTCCAGGTGTCAGCACAGAGCCTGATGCAGGGCTCAAACTCATGAGCTGTGAGATCATGACCTGAGCTGAATTTGGATGCTTAACTGACTGAGCCACCCAGGTGCCCCTGAAATGAACTAACGTAATTTACACAAAAGAATTCAGGAATGTACTGACAATGTTTTTAGGAGGCATGGAATGCCAAGAGTAGTCAGATGAGCTGGGGGCTCTATCAAATATGAAACAAGAAGGACTGTATCAGGAACAGAACAGTCAGCAGCAACGTCTTACCTTTTATCCTTCATTGCCTCCACCTATGTTAAGTTTACTTTAAGTTACTTTCATCGCTTTTGCTGGTCTCTTAGGCAAAAAGACTAACAGCAGTTTTCCCCCAGGCAAACAATGTAGTTTCTACAGAAAGCAGTTTTACGGGTTTATTATCCGGTACAAAAGCCAGACACCTCCTCCTCTGCGGGTGCCCTTAGGAGGAGAGGAGATGCCACTTGATCAAGCTATTCTATAGACAGTCACTAATTATCTTCATTATGGGCAAATATTTTATTTTTTTCTGTAGCTGCGGTTCTGGGCTTGAGCCTCTTTCAAGCCCCCTAGGGTGAACAGCTCCTGCTTTGGCTGATCATATTCTAGGCTTCAACTCCTCCTGCTTTGGTTTCTCAGTCAATATAATCCCATCCAATTAAAGATTGTTCTAAAGAATCAACTTCTCTGTGCTAATGAGAGATATTTTTGTTTTCAGGATTGCTTATGATTATTTACATCTAGGCATCCTTACTACCATTTCATAGTTAGGAAGAGGAAAAAATAAAAACATAGGTGTAGCGTGCCATCTTTAACCAGAATTCCTGCAAAGATGTACATTTAGGTAAAACAAACAAGCAAACAAAAAGGAACGTTGCTTCTTAAGGATAAAAATAACATTTTGATCATTGTAGGACTAATTTTTTCCAGTTTACAGTAAAACTCCCCACATAAATGTATTTATTTCTTCTTTGTAATTGCCTTTCAACATAGAAGTATGTTATTTTAAGACTTATCTTTCTGTACTCATTGAAATATTGTGTGAGAAATTATGATGCCCTCAAAAAACAACATATAATTATGAAAATAGTATCTAAAAAAGTCTTGGAACTTAACTGAAAAGATACGTGATTGACAAAATCAGACGTTATCTGTAATTCATTTCATTCTCTAGAGAAGATATTATCATTGTGGAAAGTTCATACAGGAAGGTACTAGGAGAAAGAAAGAAAACCCTGAGGTATCAACCCTTCAAGAGAGGATCCATGATTTCGTATAAGATAAAATAAATCTTTGGTACTAACATAAATAAACAATTAAGCTGAAGATCATGAAGATGTAGAGGGTGGTGTGAGAGGGACCACAAGCAAAGTGACCTTTGCATTTCCGTTCCATGTATGTGGTCAGCAAATATTGTTACATCTGAATCTTACTAGTGAGTCACTGGTATCTGAGTAATGTCTCCTTGTCAACCTGCATCGTGTTCTTACTTTAGGAATCAAAGGCAAAGATGGCATGCATTTCCAGGTTCACTGAAAATTACCAAATGTTACATAAGTAGCAGTGTATACACACACACACACACACACACACACACACACACACACACACCCATTATCACTTAATTTTACTATAGCAAATAATTACACAGAAGTTAGTTTGACATATTACAAAGAAAGAGCTTTGCAATATTCAGGAGACATTTTCTTGCATGTGTCCCTCCCCTTAGTACATACACATTGCCGCTTAAGAACAAAATCATTGTTCCCATGAAAAATTCAAATGAGATTAACTATTTTTTTTAGATGAGTTAATTGACCATTCCTAGTTCCAAAGGATTAATGGTCCTGGACAAGCATAAAATAGACTCAGTCAGCTGCAGCAGCTTTTTCAAACAGCCCTGCCAACAGAGAGAGTCAGCCACTGACACATCTCCTCTCCTCTAGCCCTTGAAACAACAGCATTGACCTTTAAAGCAAAGACTGAATGGGGTTGGGGGAGTTGATGCATTAAAATTAATTAATTAATTAATTAAAAGAAAAACAGGACAAATTCAACAAAAACATGTCCAATTGTGCCAGATGGTGGGATTTTCATGTCTCTGTGCCATAATTATGGTCAAGTGGTTTAAGTGAGCTTGATGAAAATAAACAAATACCAATACCCTCACATTATCCAAAGTGGGGGGGAAAGAACTCCAGGTGCTGCTAATTATGGTGATATTGCAAAGTATTAAGGCATACAGAAGACTAGAGGAAACAAATTTATCAAGCAAGCATATTAAATGGACAAAGATGTTCATATTGTGTATGCACAAAATTAGATTTAAAAAAATTCTGTAGTGTGTATGTTGTACATTTAGAATCTAAAATGAAATACAAACAGTGCTGTTTTTGAGACCATACTTCCCCACCATGCAAGGCAAATTAGGTATCTTTTCATCGTAGTGCTATTTGTTCTGCTCAAATAAAGTTTTCATCCACATCCATTCATTTGACTTAAACACGCTTCAGTGAGCAATGTGAAATGGAGAACGGGGAGTAAGAGGAGGGAAGAGAAGAGTGTTCAAAGAAGTATTCGACAGCTTATCAAGGTACAGGCAAAGGTCCCTCATTTTACAAACACACACACACACGCACACACACACACACACACTCACACACTGAGACATCCTACAAAACACGTGTAAAGAATATATAACCTTTTCTTTCTTTCCCTTTCCTTCTATCCTTCCTCCCTCCAAAATAACATTATTATTCCTGAAAACAAATTATTTAAGTCAGCTAGTTAGGAACAGCACAGGGAAGCCAGGAAACATAATTTTTAAGTGAATAAGGCTACAAAATGTTATTTTGTGCATATGCACATGTTTTTAAGATGCCCTCTTTATGAGTGCTTAAGGTTTGTACTAAGAGCAAAGCAAGCACGGCATCATCCTGCTTCTGCTGACAGTCGTAGTAACTCTAAACAACACAAATGTTCTGCTGATGTCTGAGAAATCTAAAAGACATTGACATTTTACTCTGGAAAAAAAGGAGGATGTGGATTATTTTTCTTATTTTGTGTCAGCTTATCTGTAGGGAATCCACTTAATAGTGTCCATGCCTTTAATTGCTCAAAAAAGAACATCTGTGTTGTCTGTCACATTTTATCACATATACTGCTATCACTCATGTGGGGGAATTACACCTAGCAAAGGTTTATCTGTGGACAGGCTGGGGTAAAATCACTTTCTTGGAGGTCATTAAATCTGCATATGCAAGAGGGACATCCTTAGATGGAATTGCATTAGAGTTATCTGGTTTTGCATATATTAATTTAAAAATTAGCAACAATAACAGCTGATGTTTATTGAGAACTTACTTTGTGTCAAGCATGGTGTAAAGTGTTTTAATGTTTGTTTGTTTGTTTGTTTGTTTATTTATTTATTTATTTTGAGAGAGACAGAGACAAAATGGGGGTGGGTTAGGGGCAGAGAGAGAGAGACACAGAATCTGAAGCAGGCTCCAGGCTCTGAGCCATCAGCACAGAGCCCGATGCAGGGCTCAAACTCACATAGCTGTGAGATCATGACCTGAGCCGAAGTCAGATGCTCAACCGACTGAGCCACCCAGGCACCCCATGGGTGTAAAGTGTTTTAAATGCATCATGTCATTTAGTTGTCAAATCCATCCTATGGGGCAGATATTATTATATTCCTCACTCCTGATGATGAAACAGACCTAGAATGGTTAGTAATTTGCATGGGTTCAGGCAGGCAGTAACTGGCAGGGCCAGCATGGGAACTTGGACCATCTCCTCCCAATGCCTGCATTCTAATACGTTGCATAATACCCTGTCCTATTAGATTTTGGCCAAGATATTTTACATGTCTCCTTAAACATAATTTTTGTAATTTGTCATAGAGGAATTCTCTGCATTGAGGATTTTGCTGTTTCAGTAAGACCTAAGCTACATTGAGTTATCACTACAGAGGGTAGCCCTAAGAAGCTCCAAGTATTGAGAAGAACCTCCAATTCCACGTATGGAATTGTCAAATCACTATGTTGTACACCTCAAATTAATATCTCATTGTATGTCAACTGTACTTCGATAACAATTTTTTAAATGCATCAAATAAAATGAGATTGATCGGTGGGTGGATAGAGAGATGGTTTGATGGAAAGCTGGGACAAAGCAAGTTTAGTAAAATGTTAAGCGTAGGATCTGGATAATGCATAAATAAGTATTCATCTAAAAGCTTTTCAGTTTGAAAACATTCTTAATGCAATTTTGGGAAAAAATGCAGCTCTTGGGGGTGAGGAAGATGAGCAAGGAAGTCATATAAAAAAAAAGGCCCCCAACTTAATGGATTTGATAAAGGGCAGAATGACTAAATGTCAGTAATAGGAGGCAGAAATGTTTTCCATGAGTGAGAATTATAGAGGTAATAGAAACAGAGATCTCATATGGAGAGTGAGGATAATTATAAAGAAATATCAGACAGCCATTTGACAAAGTGCCGTATTTCAAAATAACAAACCCAGTGTTCATTCTATCAAAATATCTTGTCATTTTCTTTTATGGCATTTTGGTTCTATATGCTTATATAGAGATTACATACAGGCTTGTGTAAAGGGTTTTCTACAGGTTTGTATAAAGGGTCTATATTTTATATACAGTTAATATGCCCTTGGATGACACACCTATTGTTATGTGTTACTATACAGGGTGAATATTGGTGAACCATAGGGGTAGTATATAGAATTCTCTTTAGTGATATCTAGAATGCTTTGCATTCCTTTTTCTTAATTTATTCTTTTATTTCTTAATTTTGAGAGAGAGAGAGAGAGAGCAAGCAGGGGTGGGGCAGAGAGAGAGGGAGACAGAATCTGAAGCAGGCTCCACACTGTCAGTGCAGAGCCCAATGCAGGGCTCAAACCCATGAACCATGAGATCATGACCTGAGCAGGAACCAAGAGTCAGATGCCTAACAGACTGAGTCACCCAGGCGCCCTGGAATGCTTTGCATTTCTGAGTAAAAATTCATAATGAAATAATCTGAACTTTGTTACATATGTGTATAAATGCACAGAGCATTATTATATTTAAGACATGTCCCTCTCTTGCTCCAAGACGATGTTGGCAATTTAATCCTTTCTTTTGGCCATAGTCTTTTCACACGGCATGTGTTTGGATTCAGGATCTTTCTACCTCCAACAAAGCCAGTAAATTATAATGCTAACCAGACCTTAGTGTCTCTGACATTGTCTGCTTTTGCAGACTTGAGCTCAGAATAGCAGTAATTTGCTAACTCCCTGTGACTGGCTCACAAACAGAGTACTTGGCAGGGTGAGTAGAAGTGAGCAGGGGCGGGGTGCCACAATGGAGAAAGCCCAGAGGGAAGAGCTCTTCTCCTGCGACAGGATTCATGACGTGGGAAATTAGTCATTAAACTATGTGCACACTGCATACTTAGGCAGTGCCACACTTCTTTTCAAGAGAATTTTCCTTGCTATTTTGTCTCAAACCATGAGTTCACAGTTAATCTGTGTGTCGTCCTATAGCAAGAAATGCTGGGCAAATGGCTGTGTTCTATCATGTGGGCAGAAGAGCTACCAGTAGAATGCGAAGTATTGCTAGTGTCATGGGAGGGACCTGTGGTTTAGTGGAGATAATGAAATGATAAACTCTAACATTCCAGAGAGCGGATCGAAAGGAAAACTTAACACTCTGAACTCACAGAATTACTCTTTGGATATTTGTCATCACGAACGTTGAAGTGATGGAAGTCTGTGCTCCTTTTACCATCCATTGTAAAATACTTGAATACCTAGGCTACTCTGTGATCGCTATAGGCTAATTTATGTCATTCCAATTCCTTAGAATAATCCTGAGATTCACCTATATTTTCCATCGTCTATGAAGAAGTTACCTGATACTCAGAATGATGAAATCATTCGTCCAAGATCAGAGTTACTAGTGGCAATGGGATCCTTACCTAAATGCGTCTGATGCCAAAACCTGAAGTCTTTTTATTATGCCATATTATTTTAGTGCTACAAAGAGGAGGAGATTACTTATTAACTGGGCTAGCTGCTTGTTTTTCCTTTCAAAATCTTCCCTGTACAAATCTTCTGCCTGATGCACTGCATAAGTACACTTTTGATAAATGCTTTGCATTTCTGAGTAAAATTTACCATACTTTATAATAAATACTCTGACCTTATTTGGATGGTGCATATAATGCTAGGAAGCCTAGCTCTCCTAGCTGGAGCCATGTAAAGCTATAGCTAACTTTGTTTCCAATATCTCAAGAACTAAAACAGTTGGGACAAATCAATGATGTTTATACATTAACTCAAAATTTTGAAATAATTGGTATTGCATGGGCATGATTTATGTTTCATTATATGGATCTTGGCATATATTTTAACAGCTTTTGTATTATGTACCAGTCTGCTTGTCAGCCCTAAGAAAGAAAGGACATACGGATAAAAGAAAATTTAAGAAACAAACAAACAAACAAAAAAACCCGTCACAATTCAGTCCCGGTATTATGTGCCCAAAAGCAACATTGAGCATAAATTCACAAATGAAAACATTTCTAAATGTCATCTTGATGGTGAAATTTGCCTCTTGTGAGATTTAACTGATACTATTCCCTGCTCTTTAAATTTGATTTTTTTCTTTCATTTTTCTTTTATTATGACTCTGTTTCAACAAGAGTTGTGACAGTCGGTTTTGCTATCACTTTCCCTCTTCTTAGGACAGGCAGTCTATGATGCAGATCTCTGTGATCTTCAAAAGGAGAACAAGAACACCAAGAGAAGAATGTGGGGAGGCATCAGGGACTGTGACAGCTCTATGAACTGAGCAAATTGTGACTGAAAAAAATCACAGTCAAATGCTCAGGGTTATTCTATTCTTGTAAGATTAGTCCTTCAGCTTTTGAAATGTGCACTTCTTATCTTGCAAATTGCATGAATACAAAGGAACTAGACACTTGTCTTTCAATGTGACAAGAATTCTGGAAAGCATTACCCCTTGAGAATGCCAAGCAAAATTATTAATATTAAAACAAAACTTTTTCTGAATCTAAGTTTTTCTTTTTTACTGAAAGGCCATCTGCATCCCCTTTTGAAATTCACCTTATCTTGCAAAAACCAGGTACTTCGCTACAACCCCCAGTGTGAAGCTTCCCTAATTTCCATGCCATCCCCACCCCCAGTCTACTTCCCCTAGACAGAATTAATTACAACTTCTTTTTCCTTCTCCCAGTGTGTAACTAGTCCTTCAATTCAGCACTATTTAATTGTGCTCTGTATGATAGTCAATTGTAGGTCTGTTTTCTGTGCTAAACTGTAATCCTTGAAAGCATCTTTTTACCTAAGTCCACTTACCCACAAACCTTAAGTACCGGGCACACGGTGGGTGTGTGGTTTTTGCTAACTTTACATTGAATTAAATCAATTTCCAGATAACTCTCAGGTCCTTTTTACAAAGCAGTAAGTGCAGAATGGAGGTTATTTAGCAAATCTGGGTGTTCAAGTTCTATGTTCTCATATGCCCAAAGCCACCCTGAAAATTCGTGCTGAAACCACTTCAAAAGCTGCCTGGCAACCTTTTTAGCAATCCATACTCATGGACCTCAAACTCCATTGTACCTTCTGTTGCTACTGATACACATCCAGATTTGTCAAACACTGGTTTTAGGTAAAGCAAAATAATTTTTTTTTTAATTTAACGTTTATTTATTATTGAGAGACAGAGAGGCACAGAGCATGAGCAGGGGAGGGGTAGAGAGAGGGGGAGACACAGAATCTGAAACAGGCTCCAGGCTCTGAGCTGTCAGCACAGAGCCCGACGTGGGGCTCGAACTCATGAACTGTGAGATCGTGACCTGAACCGATGTCAGTCGCCCAACCAACCGAGGCACCCAGGTGCCTCAAAATAAAATAATTTTTAAAAATTATACAAGATAGGGGTGCCTGGGTGGTTCAGTTGGTTGAGCATCCAACTTTTGATTTTGGCTCAGGTCATGATTTCAAGGTCATGGGATTGAGCCCCATGTCCAGCTTCACACTAAGTGTGGAAGCTACTTAAGATTCCCTCTCCCTCTCTGCCCGTCTCCCTCACTCGTGCTCTCTAAATATATTTTAAAAAGTATACAAGATAAATTCATTTATTTATTTAAATAATGCACTTTGATCTTCAGTTGCACATAGTGTACAAAATAGTTTATTATTGACTCTCCCATTAAGATGTAAGCTTCATGAAAGCAGGAAATTTCTTGGTTTTCTTTCCTCTAAAACTCAATGTCCAGCACATGGATAACACAGTCACTTCCTAATTTGTCTCTCTTGATTTCCATCAGGGGCAAGAATTATCTTTCTAAATTAAAAGCTGATCATATAATTTCCTTCCTGCAAGCCTAAAGCCCCCTTTCTCTTACAGTTTTCAAACTTTAATATCCATCAAAATGTCTTAGGGAGCTGAAAATTATATTAGGTTATGAGTTTACCCTCAGTGATTCCCCTCCATTTGATCTTGGTTGGGGACAGCAGAGCAGCTCTAGAAGTAATTCTTAATCACAGTCAGTTTTGAAAACATTCACTTCAATTAAAATAAGATAGTCAAAATATCTTGATATGGCACTCAGGACACTTCAAAATTGGACCCCGATTATCGCTCCGGTTTCTTTTTCCTAAGACATTAAACTCTATGCACAAGTCTGATTAGGCTACTTACAATTTCCTAAACATGAAATAATCTTCATTCTTCCCAGTAATTATATATAATTCTCCTTTCCCAGGATACTCTTGTATCTCATCACCTGTATTCAGTGAAGTTGTACTGAAAAGGAACCAGCTCTTGAGGATACCCAAGCTATAAAGCCATTTCTTTTCATTAGAATTAATTACTTCCTTCATTATGCTCCCAAAGAGTTTATACTTCTTATAGCATCCATCTCATGATATCATGATGTTTTTGTTGACCTCTCCCATTTAAAGATTGTGAACTTGCCACAGGCACCTGAGTGGCTCAGTCAGTGAAACATCCGACTTTGGTTCAGGTCATGATCTCCTGGGGTTTGAGCCCCGTGTTAGGCTCTGTGCTGGCAGCTCAGAGCCTGGAGCTTGCTTTGGATTCTGTGTCCCCATCTCTGCTCCTCCCCACTCATGTTGTCTCTGTCTGTCATTTTCTCTCAAAAATAAACATTAAAAAACTAAAAAAACCCAAAGATTATGAACTTGTTGAAGCACATATACATACATATTCACACACATTTCATCTTTATATCACTATCTTTTTGAATACTAATGGGCACATGATAAATGCTCAATAAATATTTGTTGAATTTCATTACAGATGTTTTACAATCTAGTACATTCACATATTTTACAACATAGTTGACATTATAAGTGCTAATTATGAGTCTATGATAATTAGCAGGAAGTTTGTGAGTATCAAACAAATGTAACTTCATTATAATAGTAAGCATATTTTAAAAATAATAGTTTGGTAATTTTTGCATCTAATTTTCCAAAGAATACCTTTATTTCTCTAATTGATTACTTTAATTCCTTGTATAAGTCAGCCAAGAGAGCAAGAACATCTATTTATATCATAAGTCCTCTATGAAATGTATTTCCATACAAATCAATCAAATTAGAAAGGTGAGTCTAAGTGTTAAATGTTTTAATTGGCACTTTATAAATGTTTATTAAATGAATGATTGAATAAATTATCATTCTGGAACTATGTCTAAACTGATAAATCAGGTAGTTACAAAGAGAAAAGATCAGTTAAGTGTTTTATGCTTTAAACATTTTTAATGTAACTTTTTGTGATATTAGTGTTTTACAAAAATGTGATTTAGAATGCCTTATAATAACACTCCAACATATTTTTGGTAATTTTTAAGGGGGAGAGGAATTCTTATGGCATAATTTATTAACAGTAATGAAAATAGATTATACAAACTATTTCATGATATTAGAAATCTTTTGAGGATACATTACATCAAATGTTTTATAAATGTCTTATATTTAAATGTTTTATAGCCAATGACAGAGTTTTGTTTTATACGGAGATATCATTTACAGTAAAATGCTATTGAAATTGAATTTAAAATATACACCATTGTTACGTTTAGTTCCTTTGACTCACCATTTAGGGCAAATGTCATTAAGATATTCATCATCTAAGATCACGACCTTTGAAAGTACTATTTCCAATAATGCCCAAATCTTTGAAAGCTTTAACCCAACATTCAACTTGAAGTAATAAAATTTCTAAAAATCTATCAATCATGAATTCTGAGAATGATCATACTGAGCACCCAGCAAATCCCACTCATTTTGAAAAAGAGGAAATAGAGACCAAGAAGAATATGTGACTCACCAAAGGTCATACAGAAAATCAATGGCAGAGCTGGGACTGGAATTCAGGGTCCCAGTGATTCATGTAATACTCTCTCATTAACTTATGCTGTCTTTTTTTTTTTTTCTACTTCTGTTTGCATGGGAAAACCCATTGATTTGGTTGGTACTCAAATCTCAGCCATAATCAGTGTCTTCTGTAGCCTCAGAGTTTTCTTGAAACTCACTGTGCAAGTAACAAAACTTGTTGACTTATATTGTTATTTTATACTTCAAAGTTTATGTTTAGGAGGAGGGTTTGGAAACAAACATTAGCTTAGGTTAACTCTTAGAATATGCTTGAGAGGGGTTCCACATTTTACATTATGCATATCAGTATTTGTTGCATATTTTGAAGCAATTATTACCATAACTTTGAAATAAAAATATTTAAACTGAGATAAACAACAAAAGAAAAAATGTATTCTTGTTTGGAACCCTCATCACTCTGGGTGGTCCCTGGGCTAATTTTTGTAATATATTAGATGGTTTGTTTCTTGTAGGAACTTATGGGAGAAATAGGAATTTAGGAAGAATCCCTCTGCTTTTGCATTGCATTTTGCTATATGAAATCACAAATACTCCATGAAGTATATAATCTTTCTCCGAAATCTTCAATATGTTTCTCTTTATTGGTTCTTTCCATTCAACCTATAAACATAATCAAGACATTCTCATTCTGGAACAATTAAATGAAACCAGGCACCCATTCCATCTCTTATTTATACCTCTCCCATTTCCTGAATCACTCTGGCTGTCACCTGTTCTGTTACTACCTTATATATTTATACATTTTTTAGAGCATCCAATGATGCCTAGCACATAGTGGGCAAACAGGAAACACTTCATAAGTATTGTCCTACTGAACTTTAGATTGTTTGATTTCTCTGTGCTGTTCACTCTGCTAATTAACATGAACTTGCAAAGAAACAAAGACAGTGGTACAAATCATCAGAAGTTCCTTATAAAATAAGCATAATTTTCAGATCACTTCTCTGAATTTGAAAGAGTTGTACATTTACTGAGATAGAAAAGTATAATTCCAGATTTCCTATTAGGCACTCTCATAGAACCATGGACTTTCCTTTATCGGAAAATATTAAGCTGAAATTTAAAATGTTGTGTAAAATCCTTTGGATGGTATCAGTCTCTCCAGGTAGTATGAAAGCTTTATGAAGACAAGAAAACCACCCAAGTTGTTTCATGGGTGACTGAAAGTTCCCCGGGGGGACAAGGATTCTGCCTGACACAGAAAAGAGGTTCAACAATTATCTATTGAATGAATGAATGAATATACTGAGAAGATTTAAGTAGCTCACAATACTAAAGTTAAAAATTAAATTTAGAAGGGGATATTCAGTATATTTGGCAATTAGATCAAATGTCATACAGGTAATTTAGAGAACTTTCTGATGACTATTGTGAATTGCAAAGTATCTTACCCTTGAAATTGATTCATTTATAAATAAATTCATTAGCAAATAATTTCGACTATCCAAAGCTTTCATACGGAGAGCTCTTTAAAGGGATTGTGTAAGCTTTCCCTTTCTTCATTTCTTTTAAGCTAAGAGCTCAACAGTGACATAGCCATTATTTCCTTATGCCTTAAAATCCAGTAAGTTATATCAAACTCTATTCAGGTTGGAAAATAAATATTTTTGCTCTGTGCTTTGGATTTACATTAAAGCCATAAAAACAGCAAGATTTACTCTGGACCCGTAAATTAGACCAAAAGCTCTTACATCCTGTTTTTAGGGCTAGTGTTTGCATTTGTCATGTTTCAGTCTATTTCATCTCATACAGGTCTACCAGCCTGTAATAGTGAAAACACACAAGCACTCTTTTTGTTTTAGGACACTATTATTCTGCTACAGTTCTGTCAGGATTTCTATGATGTTCCTTTAAATAGAAAATATGCGTACACATAATATTTCACATTTTAAAACTATATTCCCCTTGTAATGCATAGAAATTGTCCTAATATCTTTACCTTTGGGTTTTAGTGCTTTATGTTTACCTTTAAAATACTTTTTTTCTTTTTATAATTTGTTTTGAAGGGCATATGTATTCATGTGTATGTGGCTGACATATAGTTTTTGTTTGTTTGTTTGTTTGTTTGTTTAGTTTTTTTTAATTTATTGAGAGAGAGAGAGAGAGTGAGCGCAAGTGGGCACCCAGGGCTGGGGGGCAGAGACAGAGGGAAAGAGAGAATCCTAAGCAGGCTCCGTGCTGTCAGCACAGATTCCAATGCAGGGCTGGATCCCCCATACAGAACCATGAGATCACGAGTCCAAAAATCAAGAGTCCAACGTTTAACTGAGTCACCCAGGTGCCCTGAGAAATATTTGTAATAGTAAAATATGATCATTTTTTAGCTGTGATTCAAGTCTTGTTGGGATCTTAGAATTTGACTAAGAAAATCCAGTTCACAAGCAACACTGATTTCCATAATGTACAAGTGAAAAGAATGCTCTTTCTTTGGCATTTGTAGCTATGAGCCTTGAATGTTTGCAAAAATTTTTGAAGTAATTGATTTATACCTTACTTTCAGTTTTTAGTCAAGTTCCCTTCCTGTAATGCCACAATATTGAACACTAATATAGCTTTTCATGTAAAAGACCCCAATTTTAGTCATCATGGCAAAGTTCTTACACTGATGATTTTTTAACTTGGGCAGTTGGTAGCATATTGGGATTATCAAGGAAGATGGTTAAACCCAAGAACTTGGAGAGAAGATTTAAAAAATTCTTCTTGGAGGGGCACCTGGGTGGCTCAGTCAGTTAAGCATCCAACTCTTGATTTTGGCTTGGGTCCTGGTTCTTGAGTTCATGCCCTGCATTGGGCTCTGCACTGAGAGCACAGAGCCTGCTTGAGTTTCTGTATCACTCTCTCTCTCAAAATAAATAAAAACAAACTTAAAAAAAATTCTTCTTGGCGTTAAATAATTTAAATAAATACCTAACATTAATTGGAGACAAAATTTATACTAGATTGCTTGGAATATTTTCTTGAATTATAGTTTCATCGATGATATTAACCAAGTTAAAGGACACATTTATCAGTGAAGGACTATAGCTAGCCTAGGAAAACATGTTACAGAGAAGGCAATTTCTTTTGATGTATGTGTATCAGGATCTAGGATAGAGAAATATAGGATAAAGGCAATCCTCTACCTACTGTCTTTCATAATAAGTTAATGAGTTGTATCCTGACTGATAGATCAATCTTATGTGAATTCAAGTATTATAAGCACGCCAAAGAGTAATTGATCACTTCTAAATACACTAATACATTTTAGATTCTAGATCTTTAAGGATTGGGCCACTCACTGTACTACTGAAGCATGCCTCCATTTAAAATTAAAGGAGAATTACAGGTCATTCAAGTCCCATTGGATCTTTCATGTTTAAATAGATCAAATTGCAGAATTTAGCATATGAATAACAGGATACCTGTTTCAGTATATCTGCAAGAGAAGTATCCTTTTTTTAAAAAATAAAGGCAAATTATAATGAGTTCCATCCATTACAATGCTCTATATTAAAAGCTAATTTGAATGTAATAAAGGCCACCAGGCTCTAAAAGTAAATAAATAAAATTAAATTAAAGTAGAATTAAAACATTACGTCTCTCTCCTTGCTTTACAAGCTTTTAAAATTTAGCAAGACTGTTTGGCCTAGATTATTCAAATATGTGCATAAATTATTAGTTACATCATTCTTAGAGATGAAGGCTGGCTTAAAAAAATTTTTTTTAATGTTTTTAGTTACTTTTGAGAGAGAGAGAAAGAGAACTAGAGAGGGAGGGGCAGAGAGAGAGGGAGACACAGAATCTGAAGCAGGTTCCAGGCTCTGAGCAGTCAGCACAGTGCCTGAGGTAGGGCTGGAACTCGGAACCGCGAGATCAAGACCTGAACCGAAGTCGGACACTTAATGGACTGAGCCACCCAGGCGCTCCTGAAGACTGGTTTTTGTGGAAATATTTTATGTTTTACTTACACAAGGTGAATAGCGGTCTTGCATTACACAGAAAGATAAAGCATGGACATATAGGAAGTGTGTATAGAATGAAATAAATTGTGAAAACAAGGATTAGTGGGTCACAATGCAAAGTGAAGATAGAAAACCCATATGAATTTTGATGTGGGAAACAAAGGCAGAAGAAAAATATAGTAAGTTTCATTACTGCCTACAGCCCATTGACAAGTCTTTGAGACAGGCAGATTCCGAGCTCAGCTACCTTGATGATGACACTTTGCTAAGGGCAAAAGGGAATCTTAGCTTAACATTATCCTGACACCCCAGGATCCTGTAACTCTCCTTTAATGTATAAAAATTCCTTTGGAAACTTGCTTTATCTCTACTCCCCAAGATATATGTTAGCAATCATACTCCAAGCATATGGCTCCCTGATACACATCTGAAGGGTCTCATGATTGAGGTTTTACTAGGCAGTAACAAATGACCTTTTCCTAACAATAATAGCTAGTCCCCTCAAGGTCCTGGAAACCTTACTTCCAAAATTCCTTAGAGACTTAGGCTATCCCTAACCTCCTCCCAACTTGAAGGTGTATGATCAGTTACCCTGTCACAACCCCAGCACAGCTCTTTCTGCCAATGGGTCCTGTCCTTGCACTTTAATAAAACCCCCTTTTTGCACCAAAACTGTCTCAAGAATTCTTTCTTGGCCATTGGCTTTGGTAAGAAAGGGGCACCTGGGTGGCTTAGTCAGTTGAACATCTGAATCTTGAATTTGGCTCAGGTCATGATCTCACTGTGCTGACAACACAGAGTCTGCTTGGATTCTCTCTCCCTCTCTCAGCCCCTCCCCTGCTTATGCACACACTTATGCACACACACTGTCTCTTTCCCTCTCTCTCAAAATAAATAAACATTAAAAAAAATAAACTTGTAAAAAATAAATGGTTTAAAAAACAGAAAGCTGTAATTTTTGATTGAAAGGAAACACAAAGTGAGTTTCAATTTCAACCTGACCTGCCCGAGGACACTTTCTAAGTTATGGCACAAAATTGTGAACCAAAACAGGTATCAACAGTCAATTGAAGCTCAGGGCTACTGAGGTAGGTGGTATTTGTGGGTCAGGGTTTTAGAAAAGAACAAGAGGCTCAGAGAAGTAGGATAAAGTCCGCATGGAGATTTTGTCAGAATACTAAACTGCATATGCTTAAGTGAAAATATTTGAGGCTCAGCAAAGAATAGCTACTGGGAATCTTTGAGATAAGCATATATTCTGGAGGTTACTCAGTCCTTAGAGACTTCTCAGAAGCAGAATGTAGGGATTTCAGTAAAGCAAGCTGATAGCTCAAAAAGGCCATGGCTTAGCTATAGTACTATTGCATATATGCTTTAACGAAGTCTGAAAACAATCCTTGGAGGATCAAACCGATCACCAAATTCACTGCCAGAACAAATAAACTAACTGCAATCAGGAAGAAATGCAGATCTACAAGCATGAATAACTTGTAATAGAATAGAATATATGTGTGAAAATGTAAAATCATTTTTCCTGTCTTATTTTTATAAAAGACAATTAACTAGGGGCACCTGGGTTGCTCAGTGGGTTAAGTGCCCGACTTCGGCTCAAGTCATGATCTCATGGTTCATGAGTTCGAGCCCCACATTGGGCTCTCTGCAGTCAGCACAGAGTGCTCTTCAGAACCCTGGTGCCTGCCTCCCACCCTTTCCCTGGTCCTAAGAGTATGCACTCTCTCTCTCTCAAAAATAAATAAACACCAAAAACAAAAGGCAATCGAATAAAGAAAAAATAAATGACAATATGCTGTGAGATTTATAACGTGTATAGTAGTCTGAAAACATAGCATAAAGAATGGACAGAGTAAATGGAAGACCTCTGTTTTCAATGTTTTAATTATACATGATGACACAATGTTCATTCAATATATACTTTAATAAGTTAAGGACGATATAGCAATTCCAGAAAACATTAAAAAATAAGAAAGTAAAACTGAAAAGCAAATAGATGAGATAAAATAGAATGCTAAAAAATAAAAGGACTATTGAAAATGCTCTGTATGATATGTTAATGATGGATACATGTCATTATACATTTGATGAAACCCATGGAGTACACAACTCCAAGAATGAACCCTGTTGTAAACTATGGACTTTAGGTGATCATGATATGTCAATAGGTTTATCAGTTGTAACTGATGTACTTCTCTGAGGGGGGATGTTGATAATGTAGGAAGCTATACATGTGTGGGGACAGTGAATATAAGGGAAATCTTTATACCTTCCCCTCCACTTTGCTGTGAGCCTAAAAATTGACCTAAAAACACAGTCATAAAAATGAGTAATCCAAAAGAAGGCAGAAACAAATGAAAGAATTAAGAAGAGTTGGCACAAAGAATAAATAAAAACAATAAAATGAATTTACACTCAATAATACTAAAGTAATACAGTTGAAAGCATTAAATAAGCTAAACACATACATTAAAAGACAGATTTTCATACTGATTAATAAGAAGATGTAACTACTTCTTAAAGCAGAAAAATTTTAATTATGAAGATATAGATGGCTAAAAAGCAAAATGATAAAAAATAATACTCTATGAAAGTTCTCATTCTGAGAAATCTGGAATGGCTACATTATTTTCAAAAAAGAGATTTTAAGGCACAAATTATTTCCAGAGATAAGGAGGGCATTAGGATGAAGGGTCAATAAATTGAGAATACGTAACAATCCAGAGGCACCTGGGTGGCTCCAGGCAGTTAAGTGTCTGACTCTTGATTTCCACTCAGGTCATGATTTCACATCATGAGATTGAGCCCCTCATCGGTCACCATGCTGAGCCTGCTTGGGATTCTCTCCCTCCCTCTCCCTCTTCCCTGCTTATGCACATGTGATTACACACACTCTCTCTCTCTTAAAATAATTAAACATACTTTAAAAAAGAATACATAACAATCCTTTAAAAGTATCTGGTTAATAAAAGAATATCTATATGTATAAAAATAAAACAAAACTAAAGAGAGACATTATTGGATCCTTAGTTACAAATTTTAATAGTCCTCCCTCAATAAATAAAGAAACAAAACAAGTAAATAAAAAATTAGTAATAATATAGAAGATTTAAACAAAGCACACAGTATAATCAACATTTATGGAAAATTATAAAGTAAAAACTGAAAAATACACATTATTTTCAAGTTCACATGGATAACCCACCAAAACAGACCACACACTGGGACATAAAATAAATCTATATATTTCAAAGGATTGAATTCATACATGACCATAGCAAAATCAGTAGACAATGACAAAAACATAATGGGAAAAATCACCACATATTTTGAAATTAAGCAGCACATTTCTGCATAAGCCATGAGCCAATGAAGGAATCACAGATGTAATTAGAATATATTTTTAATAGAATGATAATTTAAAGACAACATACCATAATATTAAAATACAGCTTAAATAGTGCTTATAGGTAAATCCAAAGCTTTAAATGCTTATAATAGAACAGAGGGAAGTCTGAAAATCAGCATCTACTCTACCATCTGTAAAAAGTAGAAATGAACTTATTAACCCAAAGCACCTAAAATGAAGGAGGCAGTAAAAGTGAATCTTAAAATGAAAGTCATAGCACTATAAAGTAGTAAAACAGAAAAACAATGAGTAAACAAAGTACAACAGAGGGAAAAAAAAAACTTTTTTTTTTTTTTTTTTAAAGATCAACAATAGTGAGAAATTCCCTGATTGATGAAGGGGAGAGAAAGAGACAGAGGGAATGAATATTCTAAATTACAAATCAGGAATAAATGAAGGGACATCTATCAGCAAATATTAAAGAGGGGACACCACTACAGCTCAAAAAGGTATTAACTGAACAACAAAATAATACTATGAACAAAGTTATACCAAAATTTTTTGACAATTTAATTAAATGGGCACATTCCTTAAAAGGCACACAGTAGCAAAACTGACTCGAGGAAATTGTAGAGCTGAACAGCCATATATCTATTAATGCAATTATTCAATATAAATGACCTTCTTACATTCATACAAAAAAAAAAAAAAAAAAAGAAAAAGAAAAAAAATCAAAGCCAGATTGCTTCACTGGTGAATTAGCTAAAACACTTAAAGAATAAAATAATATCAGTCTTAAAAAATACTTCAAATAATAGTATAAAAGCTGATTTTATGAAACCAGCAATACTCTAATACTAAAATCAGACAAAAATATTACAAGAAGAGAAAAATATAGACCATTATATGTGGTGAACATAAATACAAAAATTATTTTAAAATATTAACTTTTTGAGTCTAACAAGTGGGATTCATCTCAGAACTGCAAATTTTATTCAACATTCAAATATTAATTTAATCTTTCAACAGAATAAAGGAGAGAAACACATTAAGAGAATTTAAGTTAATGCAGAAAAAATGTTTCACAAAATCTAACACTACCTACATTAAATAAAGGAAGGGAAATAAGAGAAATCAGACCAGGAAAAAAAACCTGTAAAACAGAGTAAATCAAAGAGATGATAAGGTGGTTAGGATGAATATATGCTATACATATATCACAGGGAAGAATATGGTAGCTTTTTGCCAATAATTTTAGCAACCTAGATAAGATAGACAAATCACTGGAGAGATACTAACGAACTCACTCAGGAAGAAATAGATAACCTAAACAACTCTATAACTACTAAAGAAGTTAAAGTTCTAGACAGAGTCTATGTTCATTTCTGCCAAATATTTTTAAAAATTCTGAAAGTTCTACTAGAAAATTAAAGATAAGGGAATATTTTCCACTGATTCTATGCAGCCAGCATTACAAAACAGATAATTAAAAAAAGAAACCTACAGACTCATATCCTTTATGAACATAGATGCAAAATTCTTAACATATTCAGTAAATTCAATTCCATATATAAACAATAAATAAACTAGTGAGATTTTTCATAAGAATGCAAGATTTGATTAATATGAAAACTAATCAATATAATTCATGTATTATTAAACTGAGGAAAAAGATTATCTCAATATATGTAGGAAAAAAGCATTTGATAAACTCTAACATCTAATTCTGATAAAAAGACAGCAAACTAGAAAGGTAAAGAAACTTTCTCAACTTGATAAAGGAAACCCTTGAAAAACCTACAGCTGACAGCATGTTTCCTTCAAAGATCAAGAAGATGTCAAAGATATCTGCTTTCATATTAGAGATTTTAACTGGTATAATAAGGCAGCAAGAGAAAAAAGTACCTAGGTTGGAAAGGAAAAGTAAAACTATCTTTGTTAGCAGATGCCATGATCAGGGGTGCATTGGTGGCTTAGTAGGTTAAGGGTCCAACTCTCCATCTCCTTTCAGGTCATGATCTCACACATCAGGAGATCAAGCCCTGCCTCAGGCTCTGCGCTGACAGCATGGAGCCTACTTGGATTTCTCTCTCTGTCTCTCCCCTGCTCACTCCTACTCTCTCTCAAAATAAATAAATAAAAACCTTAAAAAAAAAGAAAAAAGGAAGATCCCATGATTATCTATGTAGAAAATCCTATGGAAACTAAATAAGTGCATTTATGTAGATTATAAAATGCAAGATTATTACAAATTCAAATGTTTTTCTACAAGTAGCATCACTTAACAATCAGTAGTTCAGAAATAAACAATCAATGCCATTTACAGTAATATGAAAAGTATGAGATTTTTAGGTACACCTCTGTCAAGAGACACATGACCTGTAGGCTGAATGAAACAGTCATTTTTAAGAGATATTAAAGAAGACCTAAATAAATACAGAGATATACCAAGTTTAGGGGTCAGAAGACTCAATATTGTAGTGATGTCAATTCTCTCCAAACTGATAGTTTCAAAATAATGCCAATCAAAACCCAATAATATTTTTTTTTTTTTACTTTTATTTATTTTGAGAGAAAGAGAAAGCATGACTCAAGGAGGGGCAGAGAGAAAGGGAGAGGGAGAATTCCAAGCAGGCTCTGTGCTGTCAGCACAGAACCTGACCCAGGGCTCAAGCCCATGAACCACAAGATAATGACCTGAGCTGAAGTTGGATGCTTAACCGACTGAGCCACTCTGTCGCCTCCCAATAATAGGTGTTTTTTAAGTATGAAAATGTAAAGGGCAATGTAAATTGCCAAAATAATATTGCAAATGAAGAATAATTTTGAAGACTTAAAATTCTTGACTTTAAGATATTTAAAGCTGCAGTTATTAGACAAGGTGGATTGGATTTAAGACCGACAAAGGGAAGAGACATAGAAGATGTAGAGATATAATAAGGATAGTAAATAAACACATTAAAATATGTTCAATATAGTCAGTCACCAAGGAAATGAAAATTAGGAAAACAATGAGATGCCATTATGTATCTATTAGAAGAGCTAAAATTAAAAGGATTAACCACATTAAGCGTTGTAAAGGATTTGCATTAACAAGAACTCTCATACAATGCTGGTAAGAATGTAAAATGTAAAATCACTTTCACAAACTGGGAGTTTCTTAAAGACTTAAACATGTATCTATTCTATGATCCAGCCTAGCCATCCTACTCATAGCTATTCACCCAAGAAAAATGAAAGTATATATCCAAGCAATGACTTTTAAATTAATGTACATTGCAGGCTTACTTATAATAGACAAAAACTATAGACATTGCAAATGCATATCAGCTGGTGAATTGATAAACTATGGTATATTCATACAATGGAAAATGATCAGCAATAAAAAGTAAACTACTGATATGAATAACAAAATGCATGAGGCTCAAAATAATTGTACTGAGTGGAATACACATTGATGATTACATGTATAATAATTTCTAAAAATTATCAAATTAATCTATGGTAAAAGAAAGAAGATCGATGGTCTCCAGGAGGCATGGCAGTGACATTAAATGGGTAAGAGAAACAGACTTCCAAGGTGTATGAGGAAAGTGGGTTTTATAGATACATTAATTAACTTTTAAAAAAATGTTTGCTTATTTTGGTGGGGGGAAGGGGGAGAGAGAGACTCCCAAGGAGGCTCTGTGCCCTCAGTGCAGATCCCAACACAGGCTTGAATTCACAAACTGTCAGATCATGACCTGAGCTAATATCAAGAGTTAGATGCTCAAGTGACTGAGCCACCCAGGTACCCCAATATATTAATTAACTTGACTGTGTAATATTTTCACAGGTGAATATGTGTATCAAAACCTACCAAATTTTACACCTTAATTATGTATAGTTTTAAATTTTTTTTTTTTAGTTTATTTATTTATTTTTGAGGGGAGGGGCAGAGAGAGAGGGAGGGAGAAAGAATCCCAAGCAGGCTCCACACTGTCAGCATGGAGCCCAATGTGGAGCTTGAACTCACTAATCATGAGATAATGACCTGAGCCGAAATCAAGAATCTGATGCTTATCTGAGCCACCCGGGCACCTCAATGCATAGTTTTTATATGTTAATTATAATTGGATAAGGCAGTAAAAATTATACGGTTAAAATAGCAGCAAAACACATAAAATTCTTAGAGATAAATTTAACTCTTTTTAACAAAGGATTCTATAAAATGCTCTGGAATACCATGTATTTGATAACCTCAACCCTATCACACACGTTATATAAATATTAATATGAGGTGGATCATAGACATAACCTAGGAGGCTAAAATTATAAAGTTTCCAGAAGAATCATAAGATATTATCTTTTGGGCTTTGCAGTATGCAAATATTTCTTAAACAGAACAAAGAAAACACTAGCCATAAAAAATAATATATTAGACATCATACAAAATAAACATTGTCATAAAAGTCATTGTTTAAAAAATGAATAGGCAAACTACAGATTGAAAAAAATATTCTCAATACATCCATATGACACTGGACTAGGACTGAGGAAAAAAAAACCTCCTAAATGTCAAAAATGAAAACTATTTTTAAAAAATGGATAAATGTTCGACCATATACTTAACAAAGTACTTCATATGAATGGCAATAAAGCCATGAAAAAGTATTCATTAGTCATTGGGGGAAATTCAAATTAAAATCAGTGAGATATTACACATTTATTGCTAAGACAAAATAAAATAGAATGAAACCCTGACATTACCAAATATTGCCAAGAATGGGATTGATAACAACTGAAATTCTTATACATCGATGGGTAGGTGTAAGCCAATTTGGAAAAACACTGGCACTTTCTTATAAAGTCATACTTACATCTGTTTCTCAATCCAGGAATTCCTTTCATGTTCATTTTCTTTTGGTAAATGAAAATATATGTCCAAAAAACATGGACACAAATTTTCACAGAAATTTGATTCAAAATAGTCAGAAACTGGAAATAATCCATAGGTCAACAACAAGAGAATGGATAACACTGAGGTGTAGTCATAAAAAAAATAGTATTCATCAACAAGATGAGATGAACTACTATTATGTCCAACAACATGGGTGAACATGTCAAACAATAATGAGCCAAATAATCCACATACAAGAGTACTTGTTATTATTTCATCCTTTTAAAATTCTAGAACAGATAAAATTAATCTATGGTGGATATATCTTAATAGTGTTTGTCAGATCATTGACTGGGTAGGGACATGAAGAAAGTTTCTCTTGTGATTTAAATGTTCTATAACTTGCTATGAATGTATGCATTTTCAAAACTGTTTAACTTCAGTTATGGTCTATGCATTTGGCTAAGTATAAATTATACTCCAGGAAAACAGAGGGATTTAAAAAATGTTGCATATTTCTTCTCATAATTAAAAAATTCTAAAAATTCTAAATGGGAGTTTTAAAGATTTTAATCATAAATGAGGAACTCACATATCATATGTTTGCTCCCTAGCCAATTTGTATACATCAATAAGTCTTTTCACACAATTTTGTGCTTCCTAAATAGAGAGTACAAGTTATTGGAAGTATAAAAAATCATTAGAAGACTGATTTAAATGTCTGTAATGCTGACATGTGTCACCGGGAGAAACATCTTTTTCGTCACATTGACTTGAAATGTAATTAACCAAAATTCTTTATTATCACACCTTTGCTGTTTTGTCTTTTATTTTTATTAAATAATATATATACATATTTAAAGAATTCAAATAATACTAAAAGTCTTCTAAAAAAACTGTGGTCTCTTGCCCACTCTTTCTGTCTCCCAAAAGATGTGTGTATCGCTACGTTTTCAATTATCTACTGTAATTAGATATTGTCTATTATTTTTTTAATGTTTTATTTATTTTTGAGACAGAGAGAGACAGAGCATGAACAGGGGAGGGGCAGAGAGAGAGGGAGACACAGAATCTGAAGCAGGCTCCAGGCTCTGAGCTGTCAGCACGGAGCCCGACGCGAACTCACCGACCGCGAGATCATGACCTGAGCTGAAGTCAGACGCTCAACCAACTGAGCCACCCAGGCGTCCCTGTCTATTATTTTTTTTTTTTAAGTTTATTTATTTTGAGAGAGACAGGGACAGCACAAGTGGGGGAGGGGCAGAGAGAGAGGGAGAGAGAGAGAATCCCAAGTAGGCTCCATACTGCTAGCACTGAGCCTGACACAGAGTTCGAACTCATGAACTCTCAGCATGAGAGTTCTCAAACTCATGAACTTTCAGCATGACCTGGGCTGAAACCAAGAGTCGGATGCTTAACTGACTGAAACACTCGGCTGCCCCTCTAGTATCTTAATGCTAGCTGAGAGGCTCTCTTTCATGCTTACTTACCTAAGCCATCTACACTTCTGCTATTCCTACCTTCCCACTATTCTTTATAACAATTTATTTAATAAAGTGATAGTTGGGACCTAGGGTATTATAATTACACATCTATTTATAACTACTGAATAGTTTCTTTCTTGAATTACTTTGTTCTAGTTACTTATTTTTTTGTTTAGTTTTTTACATACTAGCTAATAATCCCCCCAATATACTTCAAAATATCTTTCAACAGTAACCAATGTTTTTTCTGTCCAACATCCAAACAGGCAGATCAGTTTTTTAAATTCTATTCTCTAACCAACTTTTCGTCCTTCCCCTCCTCTAGCTATCTGCTTTCCAGAAGCAAGTCTGGAAACACTGTTCTTAATGTCCAGAGTACACTTGCTCTCCAGGAAAGTTGCTGTCATTCTCCTTTGCTGGCTCCCGTATCATGATTGCAGGTCTTTCTCGTTCATCCTCAATCATTATCTTTCCACTCTCTTTGTTTTTGTACATTAACAATTTCTCCCTCCTGTAATTTCCATTTGGCTTGGGGAGGGTAAAAGATAAGCACACACGTGGTCACTATACATTGTTTAGACAAACTTCCTGAACAGGTGTTTTGTATCATTTTCTATCACTGTTCTCTTAATTAGTAATATACCATATCTCAGGAACAAATGGATGAACTATTTTATTGTTTGGACATTTTAACCCAATCTTGATGTATGAAAAATATCAATCAATTAAGGTTACTAAAGGACACACATTATCTCCCAAGCCAACCTAAAAAATGCCCTGAATCCATTTTTATTTGTGCTTATTATTATACTTTAGTACTTTATATTAAAGGCAATAACCCTTAGCAGAAGTATCTGGAAAGAGTGACCTATAATGTTATTTTTACAGAGAAACACTTATGATTAAAAGTAATTAGGCAAGGGGCGCCTGGGTGGCTCAGTCGGTTAAGTGGCGGACTTCGGCTCAGGTCATAATGTCGCGGTCCGTGAGTTCGAGCCCCGCGTCGGGCTCTGTGCTGACAGCTCAGAGCCTGGAGCCTGTTTCAGATTCTGTGTCTCCCTCTCGCTGACCCTCCCCTGTTCATGCTCTGTCTCTCTCTGTCTCAAAAATAAATAAAACGTTAAAAAAAAAATTAACAAAAAAAAAGTAATTAGGCAATTGCCAGCTACATGAACATGAAGCACATTGTTTATTATATGCAAAATTGAACTAAAAGTTCCTATATTATTATTTTGAAAAGAGGTGAAATTTTATATGTAAATTATTTTGAATTACAAAATATTACTCAAATATGGAGGTTTGCTGCTGTTCACCACTGAACAAAAATATTACTATCATTAGCTGGAGTGATTTGTCTACAGCAAATGGAAAATAACATGGTAAAATGTTTTTTCCCTTTTGGTAGAGAGGTGGGCCTAACAGATAAGGCTTGAAAGGCAGATAAAACTGAGCTGCTGCATAGGAAAGTGCTAGCACTTCAACTATGTCCATTTTGACCTCAGTCTGTACTTTCTAAGTGATTAAGTTCTTTCCAGCTTATCTCTTAATGAAGGCCAAAGACCCAGGGGGCAAAGCATCCCATAACTGAAACTAACCCTTCAGGCAACAGGGACTGCCCTGATTCCAGCAAGACCCCATGTGATTGACTTCAAGACAAAGACCGACCTGACCTTCACTCCCCACCTGCAGGTACCCACCTATCTTTGTCCCACATTTTCCTCATATTAACCCAGAAATATTTTCAGCACTTTGGAGACAGTGTTTGAGACATTAGTCTTCTGTATTCTCAGTGTTGACCTCAGTGAAATAAATTCCTTTCTTGTATTTCACCACCAATCTTTTCTTTGTCTTTGGATTTTACCAGCAGAGAATAGCCAAACCTGTCCAGGCACTCTTGTTCCCTTGGGCGCCCATTACAAAAGGGATAAGTGGGGGTAAATAGAAGCTTGATAATCTAAAAAGAAATAAGAGAGGGGAACTTGGGTGGCTCAGTAGGTTAAGCTTCTGACTTCAGCTCAGGTCATGATCTCTCGGTTCATGTGCTCGAGCCCCACATATGGCTCTCTGTTGTCAGCAAAGAGCCTGCTTTGGATCCTCTGCCTCCCTCTCTCTGTCCCCCCTCCCCCACCCCATCCCTCTGTCTCTAAAATAAGTAAACATTTAAGTGCTCAATAGCCAATGTGAGTAGTGGCTACTGTATTGAACAGAGCAACTCTAAAGGATTTAATGAGGTTTTTTTTGTTGTTGTTTTTTTTAAATAATAAATAAATAAAAAGAAATAAGAGGGCACCAGTTCCAGGTCTTGAGGAAGTTCTAAAAGGAATGGTGGCTGAAACTTGACAGGAATTAGGCTATTGATAACTACTATAATTTCAATGAATTTCAAATATATTTACATTTTACTTATAAAGACAATTAATAAATTTGCTGACCAAAGATGGTTTTGAGACATGTGCCACTGTCTGAAACATATGATACATTATCACCAATCTTCTTCATGACCACATGCAAAGAAGTTAAAGAGCTAAATAATAAAAATCTATAATTTGATGCCGTCTCACACAATACTCATTGATACTATATGGAAGTGTTATAACATCCATGTAATTTTACTTTTTCAGTAGAATTAATTCGTAGCTCAGACCATTGAAAATGAAGTGTAGGTTACAATGGTAGTGGGAAGGCAAACTGGTGCAGCCACTCTGGAAAACAGTATGGAATTTCCTCAAAAAATTAAAAATAGAACTACCCTATTACCCAGTAATTGCACTCCTAGGTATTTATCCAAAGGATACAGGAGCGCTGATTTGAAGGGGCACATGCACCCCAGTGTTTATAGTAGCAGTATCAACAACAGTCAAATTATGGAAAAGCCCAAACATGCATCGACTGATGAATGGATAAAGATGTGGTACGTGTATGTATACACACACACACACACACACACACACACTGGAATATTACTTGGCGATCAAAAAGAATGAAATCTTGGCATTTGCAACAACATGGATGGAACTGGAGTATATTACGCTAAGTGAAATAAGTCAGCAAAAGAAAGACAAATATTCATATGATTTCACTCATAAGTGGAATTTAGGAAACAAAACAGATGAACATAGGCGAAGGGAAGCAAAAATAAGGTAAAAACAGAGAGGGAGACAAACCATAAAAGACTCTTAAGTACAGAGAACTGAAGGTTGCTGGAGGGGTTGTGGATGGAGGGATGGGCTAAATGGGTGATGGGCATTAAGGAGGGCACTTGTTGGGATGAGCACTGGGTGTTCTATGTAAGTGTTGAATCACTAAATTCTATTCCTGAAATCATTACACTACATGTTAACTAATTGGATTTAAATTTTAAAAAAAGAACAAGAAGTGTAGGGGCCAAGGGCAGGGTGCCCCAAGTTGGAGCACTTAGGTATGCAGATTATGTGTGAGTTGAAAACAATTAAGGCCTGGATGACTCAGGAAGAAACACTGACCATCCCCCACCAACTGTCCTAAAAGAATTTAGATGGAAGACCAGTTCCAGGAAGACAGCTATCTCCTTAGAGAACTGTATTTTAATATGTAATAGGGGTTGGAGACAGGGAGGATTACAGTTTGTTAAAATCCCTCTCCCTACACCATTGTTTCTGTATGGCCCAGCAAACATTTGCTTACCAAACATGTACCCTTTTTCATCTTCCTGTGAACTGCATTTCTTCCCTTTGAAGTCCCAGACCCCTACTGTAAGCTGGAAGATTTAGGGGTCCCCAGAAAAAAAAAGAGAAGTTATTTTAGTCCCCCAGGTATTTTCTGTGCTGTGTGCCTTACTGGCTGTACTTGCCCTAGCAGGCTTCCAGAACTTCCTAGATGTCAGAACTGCAAAGAAACGCAAAACTTCAGCTGTTAAGGATTTTAAGGGAACAGAGGGAATGCAAAAACTAACAGTCTGCCAGGCCAGGAAATGGCCTACCCTTATCAGAGACAATAAATCAGTAGTAAAAACTCCCAGTGCTGTTTCCAAAGTGCTGTTTCCTCGTCTGAGATAACAAGCCCAAGACCCCATCCCATTTATATCAGCCCATGGAGCCTGCCCATAGCCCCTTCCCCTTTTAGACAGTTACCTCTGCCTTGTTATAATGTTCAAGTGTCTGCTTTAGGAGAGGGGCACAAGCCTCATTAACCTAACATAGGATGGGTATCCAGATAGGCATGTCTCATAAGTATGCCTGCACAACGTTATGCCTGCCTTTACATGCGATGACACAGCACCCCTTTCTGAGTATTTATCCTAATCCTAAATAAAAGAAACCACTTACCCCTGTTCAGGAGTCACAACTTTGGAAGTTATTTCCCATGATCTCCCTTGTTTGCTGTACATAAAGCTTCTTTTGTGTGACAACTCCAGCTGGTGTAGTATTCCCCAAGGAGTAAACTCCTGTTACTTGGTTTACACTACCCTCTTCTCCTTAGTTCAGGATGATATATGCCTCATCTTGCCTGTCTGGAATTACATGTCTGTGTGGATTCCCCTTATGTGTGAAAAATCACATTTGATTTTCTCCTGGTAATCTGTTTGATATCCATTTAATTTTTAGTCCAGCTACAACTTTGAAGGACAGAGGAAATTCTTCCTCCCACACAAAAACATTGCTCCCTGTTCTGCAGAGTTAAAGCAGAGAAACAGAAGAGAGAAGCGGCTGGCCAGAGGACTCAATATGAAGATGAGAAGTGGACCAACATTCAGTAGGTAGAAAGGCCATTTCCAGGAACACATACATAACAAGTAATAGTGACAGCATTGTGGACCGGAAGGATCAAAGGCTAGCTGATGAAAACGGAAATTAAAAATAAAAAATTAAGCGACTGCAAATAGTGAATTAAAAAAATAGTAGTGAGCACCGATGAGGGAGCATGAGGTGGGGCTGAGGACAAAGTCCAAGTAGTGCCCCCCCCCCCCCCGCCCCAGGTGGGATGTGTGTAATATTCTTCAGGCACTCCTGGCCGCCCAAGGACAAAGGAAAGAAAACAAATGGCCAACTGATAGAGATCACAGTCATCACAGTCATTCGGGACAGGGTCTACAGCAATTCACAAATATCTGAGTAAATTCCAAGAAAAAGGCAATCTTATCAAAAGCCTAACCTCCAGAAGCCTATAGAGTGTTTCACCCCTCCACAGTAATATGGGGAACAAAGACAAGAAGGAAATAGCAGATAAAATTAATTTTCCTCATAACTTGCAGCCATTGACAAATACTTGAGGCAAACAGTTTCTCCAGGAAACTCCTACCATCCTAATGTTAATGCCTTATGTAGGAGAAACAACTTCAGCTTGACAATAGCAAGGCCTCAGGTACCTTAGGAGTCCTCTTTAGCATATCAAAGTTCTCTGGAGGCCTCCCTTTTGACTTTACTTCCCCAACTCCTTAGTATAAAACCAGCCATTCTTCACAACCCCAGGCAGCTCTTTCTGCCCCTGGTTCCTGTCCCTATGCTTTAATAAAATCACCTTTTTGAACCAAAGACATCTTCAAGAATTCTTTCTTGGTTGTCATCTCTGGATGCCCCACCATCACCCCAAAACTTCATCACAGGTACCATTATGAGAGGCATATCTAACACAGAATTTTGTAGAACAAACATACCAAAAACACATAAAACACAAAGAATACAGCCAACAAATATGGGTAATATAAAGGCAAGGTAAAATCAGACCAAATGAAATGTAAAAATTCTTTTATTCTAACAATTTCATTGATTCCTTGGAGGAAGAATAGGAATTCCTTTCATATACTATATTATTGCTTTGTATAAATTTGTATACATTAATTATATCAAAAACTAGATATAATTATCAATTCCTGGATATCAGACATTCTCAATTAGTCCTTAAGTCCATGTTCATGTATTTCTGAGATACTGTTTTAGTTATCTTTACTAGATAGACAGCATATGTCTATTGACATATATAGATTCTGGTGCCAAAAATGGGTAAAACTAGATGAGGAATCTCCTCCTATGATAGGAAATTGCTCTGTAGAGATTTAATTCTGATTCGAGATGTTCTATGTTGCACATTCAAAAACAAATTTTTTTAGAGTTAGAATTATAGAAATCAGAAAGCTAGGGTGCTGGGCAAAAATCGCAGGTTTGGTAACAAGTGGTGGTTATTCCCTAACATGTTTCTTTTCAAGTTAGGGCTGCTGAGCTACACAACAGTAAACTCACAGTTGAGCCAGAAAAATTGCTGGAGTCAGACGGCAAAGTCATAATATAGGAGAGAATACTAAGGCTAGGTTCTAAAATGGAAAAACAGAACACTGAAATTGAATACATTCTATATCTGGGGGAGTTAGATGTGAATTCTGAAAGTCATAGAATCAAGAAATTAGAGAGATAGAGGAAAACTTGACAAAATGGGGGTGGAAACAAGACAGGTGTGCCTAAACAAGTGTTTCAAACCTTGGCTGGAAAATCATAGTTTTCTTACATGACTGTCAAATACGTGTTAAAGGATGTTTTAGGGGCACCTGGGTGGCTCAGTTGGTTGAGCATCTGACTTCGACTCAGGTCATGATCTCACAGTTCCTGGGTTCGAGCCCTGCATATCAGGCTCTGTGCTGACAGCTCAGAGCCTGGAGCCTGCTTTAGATTCTGTGTCTCCTCTCTCTGCCCCTCCCCACTCACACTCTCACTCTCTCAAAAAAATAAATGTAAAAAAAAATTAAATGATGTTTTAAACTAGTTATAAGAAATATGAATTAGCACCCATTAGGATAAATATTATTTTTAAAAAAGACATATAGAAAATAATAAATGTTGGTGAGAAAGTGGGGAAATTGGAAACTTCATACATTGTTGATGGGAATGTAAAATGGTGCAACTGCTAGAGAAAATGGTACGATGATTCTTCAAAAATTAAACAATAGAATTACCACAGAATCTGGCAACTCCACTTCTGGGTATTATATGTGTACAAAAGAAATAAAAACCAGGAATCAAAAAGATCTTTGTAGAGCCAGTCACAAAAGGACAAACATTGTATGAGCCCACTCATATGAAGTACCTAGAGCAGTCGGATTCATGGAGACATAGAGAATGGTGGCTGTGGGGAGGGAGAAATGGGATGTTAGTGTTTAACAGACATAGTTTCAATTTGAAAAGAGGAAAAAGCTGTAGAGATGAATGGTGGCAATGGCTGTACAACGATGGGAATGTTCTTGATGCTATAGAATACTTAAAAATGGTTAAAACAGGGGCATCTGGGTGACTTAGTCGGTTGAGTGCCCAACTCTTCATTTGGTCTCTGGTCATGGTTTGTGAGTTTGAGCCCCCAAGGGGCTCCATGCTAACAGTGCAGAGCCTGCTTGGGATTCTTGTGCACTCTTTCTGTCTCATTTTCAAAATAAATAAGTAAAAATAAAACTAAATGGTTAGAAGAGTAAATTTTAAGTTATATATAATAGTTTATATAATGTTCTATATGTGTGTGTACGTATATATATCCATATATATACACAGTACAAAAAAAGAAATAGAGTATTACCAACATTCAAAAAAAACCCCATCAAACAAACATTAGGTAGATCAAGTTTATAGATGTGAGGATTTATAATACATAGTTTAATATTTTAAGTTGTAATACAACATTATGCTGTGATCTTATTCATTGAAGAAAAGACTTATGCTACATATGAGTACATTCTTGTCTGATAGATAAAAAAATGTCTGTAATGATACCTAAATTTAAAAAATAAATTAACAATAAGCTTACTATAAGTGCTAAAAGCCAGATTAAAAAATAATAAAGGAAAGAGAAAAAAGACAAAGAAGTTATATGAATGGAAGTTAGTATATAAACATTAATTCCAACATGGCAGTCTCTGACCCTCCCATATTCTTGTCCTGAAACTACATGGCAGCCAATTGCCTATGACTCTTTTCCCTTTGACTCTTGCCTACCAATATTGTTCATAGAGTTTATACTTTGACCAAGACTTCCTCTAATATCTTGATTATAACCAGACTTTTCTCTGTAATTATGTAAAGTAACAGGTGGAGGGGCCCCATACAGTGAGATTTGCTCCCTGTTCTGTTTCCTACTAAAGCTGATTGGGTAGTGCCTGGTGTTACATACAACTTGGTCTATTCAGTGTGTTTGAGATCTGCTGATGACTTCATTCAGAAAGAGCTACCTTGTTTTGCTTTTAAGAGGTCAGTGTCTGTTATTGCCTGACCAATTAGGTGTCCCTGAGACAAATGTAAAGTATCTCTATTTTAGCACACTTTATCCTGGCAATCTAACTCCTCCCAAATGACTATCCATATCTTTTTTCCTTAGAAAGGACTTTGTTCTAAGTTGTCATTACTCCACAAAGTATAAGCAATAAGCACAATATAATAGAGGATTTTGAACAACGAAAGGACTAGTCTACAGTCAGAATTCTGGAACTTCTTGGGGGTGGATGTGTGTGTGTGTGTGTGTGTGTGTGTGTGTGTGTGTGTGTGTGTGTGTCTGTGTGTGACTGTGTGTCTGTGTACCTGTGTGTGGTGAAGGGAAGGGAATGGAAGAGAATGGAAGGGCAGGGAAGGGAAGGAGGTGTACAGTTACTATTGGGGAATTTTGCCAGCCTTTCTCAAGAGCCCTGCTCCAGGTGGATGTGGTACTTCTACATTCTTATGTAACTTCTATGGGATCAATTCTCTCCATTTGACACATAAAAAGCAATTAAGTTATACTGGTGGAACTACTTAGAAAAAGGACATGATAGATACAGTGCTTGAAGCCATATTGAAATCCATTTTATTAATGTGCATTTAAAAACAGATTTTAGTGCTCTATGAGTGATTTCCTGACTCCCATGTCTCAAAAGAGAATTTAAATAGCATTTTACTTTGCGCATTAGAGACTTAAGTTATCAATATGCCCACATTATATACAAATAGGTCCGGTTTTACTTATTTTTTTAAAAAAATATTTATAACATCTGGTTATTTTAGAATTTTCAATGACAGTAGTCAACAATGGATAATTATACCAGTGGGCTTGCACATATATCCTTTTAGAAATACTGGATAGATCCTTTCCCAGATGCTACTAAATTAATAAGTAGTTACCAAGTACTTAATAGTCAGCAAAAGTTCTCTTGGTCAATTCTGTAGGTCAGTTAGAATACAAAAGTAGACAGAGGACAAAGGAGTTGTGCTATGCATAGCAACGAATAAAGATTTAAGGTCCTGACTACATAAAGTGTATAGTCTACTGGTAAGCATGGTATTGAATAGTCATTTACAGAGGTAATTTAATCTCATGAAAGGTAAAGGATAGCATTTGAGAAGAGTACCTAATGGAGTCAGCTAGTTAATACAGGGAGTGGGAAGTGAGTCTATCTGAGGAAATTATGAATTCCACTCAGAAATGGTGTAATCATAGGAGTTAGCCAAGTACACTAATTGCAGTGGAAGATGGGGACTGTCATAGAGTAACACATGTCATTGCAGTAACACATGCAAGAGCATGTGCAGAGGCATGTTGGCATGTTTTTCACATGGATCTAGTGTAATTACCAAAATTATCCAGGGAGGTAAAGAGAGAAAGTAATAACATGCTATGGAAAATTTCATAGAAATCTAAGTGCCAGCTATACCCGTTCACTCCTGATGAAAGCATCCTGAAGGGTTCTTTCCTCATTAGTTTGGGGTGTCTTATGCCACCGTGGTGTGAGTGCCTGGTACTGTGATCAGTGCTAACAGGCACCCTAAGTTAAAGAGAGAGACCAACCAGCTAAACAGTGGTCTGGCATTCTTCCTAATAGAAAGATAGCATTTTTAGAAGCAATTTAAAGGCACTATTTAAAACGGGTCTTGGCTGGAAGGCTCAGGAATGCCTAAAACTCTTTTCAAGCAACACTGGCTTCCCCAAAAAGATCTCTCAGGGAAATACAAGGTAACAATACAGTTGTTCATTTACTGATACAAAATATTTACTGAATTTTCACTATATACCAGGTGCTATTCTAGACACTAGGGATAGAGGGCTGAATGAGTCATGTTTGTCTCATTATTCTTGGGCGCACTTACATCCATAACCCAAAAGTGGAACTCTCTGACAGTCTGATGAAAAAACTTGATAATTAAGGTTACTTGGTTGCATTCAACAGAACATTATTCTGATTAACCTAAGGAGGAGCTGAAGTGGACTTATCTGCATGGCTTTCACAAATAAAGAGATTGACCATCACACCTTGGGGAGATCACAAATTAGACCATCTCCAGGGATCCTATTTGTAGGAGCTTCTGAATTACTTCTCTAAAAGGCTATTATCAGATAGCTGAGTTTAAATTGTGCTATGCCTTTCCATATCTATATTCAAAATTAAATTTTCCAGGGAAAAAATCTAATCGGCTCAGATTGGGTGAAGTCTGTTCAAAAAGACATATCTCTGGGACTGACAATTTCATCAGAATCACATGAAATTTTTAGAGAGCTTTTACCTAAAAAAAGGTATGCATAGGTAAGGGAAGGAGGGAGGAAAGCTAGGCAGATACAAATAACTGATGTTCACCATGAAATAGCAAGCCTAGAGGCCTATAGAGTACTATAGAGTGATGCTTTCCTACTTCACCTCCTTTTTTGTCAAGGCACAAGTATCTAATGGAATCCAGTATATACACGAAAGAGTGAGAAGATTCAAAGCAGACACCAGTCAGAATGGACCTGCTCAGAGAGAGAAAGAGAGTACTCAGGATTAGATTGCCAATCTAGCTACATGGAGAAAAGAAGCAGAAGTTGTGAGCATTAAGTCATATACTCATTTACTCTTTCAATGAATTTATGGAGTGATTAATTTTGGCATTGGGGTTGCATCTGTGAGCAGAATGAAGATGCTCACATTATAGTGAGCAAAGAGAAGATTCTTGGGCCATCTCCAAAACTTACCACGCCTTGTGCTCTTATTCTTTTTTTTTTTTATTTTTTAATAGTAAAAGGGTAGAAAAAACAGAAGAGGATGGTTAAGAATGATATCTTATAACCCTCTGTGTTAGCACTGGAGTGAAATGTAAGACACTAAGCAGGAAGAAAAAATATTGTTCAAATGTATTTTCCTTTAGCAGTTAACTCACCTGGTAGTAAGTATGACCAAACCAGCAGAGGCGGCAGAGTGGATATTGACAATGATGGTTATTGATCCGCTTACCTAAACAGATCTTTGTGAAGGGTGGGGGGTGGTTATGAGTGTAAACTATACACAGAAGAGTGAGGAGTGAGTCATTATCACACAGGTTGTATCCTGAAAGCTAAACTCACTTTATTTCTCTAAGAGGCCAATACCTTGGAAAAACAGAATCTAGTGTCTGTAAGGCTCTAGACCTATTTCTTAGGCTATTACACTTCTTTACTCATCATTATGTAACTCAAATTGTTACCAGCTACTCCAGTCTGACCCTGCCAAACATCTCCCAAGCAATTTCTCAGTTTTTCAGATATTGCCTAAAGGCAATCCTAATCAAATCCCAAGGCATCCCCCGCTCAGAAACTCATCTGGCTCCTACAAGGCTATTTCTGCCATAACCATAAGTGACTCTAAATAGGCTACTTTTCATTTGGACAATACTGTGTTCCACTGGTCTCCTCTGCTCTTGGGGAACCAGTGATGCCTGTGTTTTCCCACAGAATTAATGAGACCACATTTTGCCTTGTGAAAAGACTAACATATGGTTTAGAAATAACAGAAATATAAACAAAAGACTTATTTATGACTTCTACTCAAAGAGTAAACACTACTCTTAGAGGCCATGAGCTCACACCTGACCTCTGAGTCCTATATCAGGCTGGCTGATTTTCTAGCTTCTAAAATATATCAAATGAGAGAAATCAAGTCACCACCATGAATGTTCCACCACCTCTACTCCCCAGACTCCAATTGGACCCAAAGAGAGAGGGCATGTTTATTCCCTTCAGTCTAAGATTGAGCACTTCTATGGACATAGAATTTACTACTTTCTAGAAGAATGATAGTGGAATCATTAGAAGAAAGCACCATCCCTTATAAATGTGTAATTGCTTCACAAGCCCCAGAAATAGTAGTCTGATACCATTTTTTGTCTTCCTTGAACTTATTGATTGTAAATAACACCAAGAAGAATACCATACAGTATAAATTGCATAATGCTGAACCCAGTTTCGAGGGGTGACACTAGATAAAGTAAAAAGATTACGAAGTCAAGTTTCTTATGTTTGAATCCCAGCTCTATGACTTACTAAATGTGTGACCATTCAGACCTTACTTCTCAGTTTTCTCATTGTAAATTAGGGATGACATTACCTATTTTATAGAGTTATTGTGAGCATTAAGGGGATTAATGTATGGGGGAGTCTGGGTGGCTCAGTCAGTTGAGTACCTGACTCTTGATGGTGGCTTGGATCATGATTTCACGGCTCATGAGTTAGAGCCCCATTGGGTTCTGCACTCACAGAGCAGAGCCTCCTTGGGATTCTTTCTCTCCCTCTATTTCTGTACCTCTGCTGCTTGTGCTCTCTCTCTCTCTCTCTCTCTCAAAAAAAAAAAAAAAGACTATTAATGTATGAACTTAATGTAATTGTAGTTAGCACTGTAGTCCATCAGTGTTGTTTTATAATAAGCACTATGGAAGCGTTAGCTGGTATTATTATTATTAGTAGTAGTAGTAGCAGCAGTGTTTTCTTCTCTTGCATGAATTGATGAGAAATTGAGGGTTTATACATTTCCTGCTCCTGCTGTAGCCCAGTCTCAGCTCTTATTGCTCCTGGGCAAAAGTTTAGACATAGATTCATTTATATATCCCAGAAACAAATACTTTTCAGGCATAAGAAAATTTAAGTCCACATTTTAGAAAAGAAACACATTTTTTTTAATTATTCAGAAATATTGTCATCCTAATATACCCAAGTTACCTTACAGAACTCCTCTTAAACCTGAGCTGTAGCACCAGTACTGGGTGGCTGCACTAGCCTACAAATTTTTCTTGCCAACTGTAAGAAAGAATTTGTCTCACATCTTCATAAATAAAGGAGCTCGGCAATTCAATACTTTTAAGAACCAAGGAAAGCTCTGTCCCACAATAAATTCCACTCTACAGAACCTGCTTTACAAACATCCACATCAATAGAATTATCCTTATAACAAAGCCTTAGCAGTCTCCCCAGCTTTGAGATAGCTTTAATGTGTAACCCCCTCTGGGCACCCAGTGTAAATTATTGAGTACAATTTCCCCATCTTACCACCATCCTTGTATGTCCCTTCCTTGTAACAGAAAAGGCCCTTAAATTTTAATAACTCTATTTACACATAAAGAAAGTAAGGCAAAAAGAGGTTAAAATGAGTTGTTCAACGTTTCACAACTAGTAAATGATGGCATCATTATCTGATGTCTTCTGATTCCAAACTCAGTGATCTTTGTCTACCTGACTCTCCATAGGAAGGCTTGGGTTCTTATTTTAAATTGTAACCCAGCTGGGACACTTGGGTGGCTTAGTTGGCTAAGTGTCTGATTCTTGATTTCAGCTCAGACCATGATCTCAGGGTTCATGTGTTGGAGCCCTGCTTTGGGCTCTGTCCTAACAGTGGAGAGCCTGCTTGGGATTATTTCTCTCACTCTCTCTCAAAAAATGAACTTTACTAAAAAAATTAAATTGTAACCAGCTGTTTCCTTCTCAGTTCTACATATGTAAAAACGTGAACCTCATGAAAGTAAAGAAACTCATCCAAATTCACTTGGTTGATAAGCCTTCAAATGAAAAGTGAATACACAAATATATATTCTCTTCCAATGCTCCTGAATGTATGTGAAAGTTAGCCTAGTTAGAAGAAAATTATTTGATCTTGGAATAGATTTACTCTTCCCTGTTATATGGGCAAGACACATGATTTTGACCTCATGAGTACAGCCCTCTAATCAAATGACATAATCAGTGAAATTTTTCATTGATCATTACTGGTAGGGAGCTGATATCAATTTATATTGAGCCCAAACCAGTCACAGAAACTGCTTATTAGTTGGGTGACCATATAATTTATCAAATAAACCATCAGGATGCTTTTGAGAGTAAAAGTGATGCCATTAATAAAGATACCAGGACAGCAGAATTAACTGGGACTGTCTACAGCAAACAAGAATACATGGTTAGCTTTCAAGTAGGCTATGAACATGACCATTGGCTTGCAATAATGACATTACTTCCTGTAAGGAAAAGGCATGGTCATTCTAGGACCAAAAAATGAAAAGAATCTTATATTATGGAGGCAGACACCCCCTGGCAAGTTTCATCAAGCAAGCTTTGTTTACAAAAAGAGCAGGCTTCATATTTTAATCATAAGTACTTCCATTCATCACTAATCCCCTGAAGAACAGAAAGCTCCTGAAATGTGTTTTAATAATAAATATTTTCATGCAGCTTCAATCTCCTCACTGCTCCACTTATCTGGTCAGTGGAATCATAATGCTTGCCTTGTTAGACTGTGAATAGATTCTTCTAGCCTGTCTCCAGCTATGTGCTTACTAATTTCTTCCTGCTAGATGGCCTGCAGAGCAGAGCCCTGATTTCAAACACTATCTCCAAACAGAATGGCAGTGGGAGGCCAAAGGAATCTACCAAGGAAAGCATATCTGAAGGATGTTTAAAAAAAATTATAATGGTCTGTCTTGATTTTGATGCTAATCTCATGTTAAACCCTAGAGTGTTTCTTGAAAATAATGGCATGGAAATGAATTAAAGGAATTTTACTCTCCCTAGGACTTTCTCTCCCTTGTTAATGTATTTATTAATACTGTACATTTAGGATTTATTAAACTGTTTTAAAATATTAAGCTGAAAAGATTGGTCTGTCAATTAACTGACAACTTGAACAGCAAGCAACTTCTTTTTCAATGTTTTTATCGCTGTTTCTTTTATTCAAGTTTAGCTGGAGGCAAAAGAGTGGATTCAGCAAGACTTTTCTTTTATACCCATGTAACCTCTTTTAGTGCCTGTTTCTTCCATATGTCCTCTAGGGCTCTTACTATTACCTATTACTGCAAGGTCTTGGTCTCTCTGCACTGTTTAGTGATAATCTCATTAGTTCTAACTAATATAAGTCAAAGGTACTTCTCTTTCTTCACTTTTTCGTTGTAGACTCTCAAAGTTTCCCTCTCCCACGAGTGCAATGAATCTGTGAGAGTGAAATTTCTCTAATAGGCAATGCCAATAACTTCTGGAATGCTCTGTTACAAACTATCATATTTATACCATGGAAGCAATACTTGCTCATTAAACAGATTTGTGTAATTTGTGGGCACTGATGACTGGCAGATCAGAGGAGGAACCATAGAGGGGACTTAGATGGCTTTCCACTCAGGGACAAATATGCATCTTCTTTCCCCAAAATGTTAATCAAAAGCAGATATGAGAGACACAAACCAGAGATGAGCCACTCACCATGAGGCTTACCAAAGGGCAGAGGCTATGTTTTACATTTGCTTTCTATCTGTCCTTGCAACTGGCTCAATGGCAAGCCTGTCCAATTCACTCAAGATTTTTGTTTGTTTGTTCATTTGGTTTTGTTGTGTGTGTGTGGAAAGAGGGACGAAAGGGAAAAAATGGCAGAGATGGGATGTGAATCAAAGCCTGTGATTTTTGTCATGAAGTCTCCATATAAATTGACTATTGTGGATTGATTGCTTTTGTCTCTTCTCCTTTTGTCATGTCATTACATACTTACGAAAGAAACCAAAATCAAACCTCCGTCAAACTTATAAAAACAATATGAGCTTTTCAAGTAGATGGTCTAAGGAGTTTCTATATTGAATATCAGCTTGAATCTTGAGACCTTGAGCTTTTGAGCATCACAGGTCCAGTGAGGGAGGTCTAAAATGTATAAAGAAGTGGGAGAATGAATTTCTGATACACAAACTCTCCAACTTCATCAAGAATAACTGTAGTTGGTTCATTATTGGCTGATGGTTGAATGAATAAATACATAACAGAAATTGCTATAAAAATGTGATATTCATTCTGTTCACTGGTGTTTGTGTTTTTACTCTCTGCAGGTATATTTGAGGATTGTGCTTCTCTACTTCCTTAATGATATGGCATTTTGGCCAGTGAAATGGGAGCTAAAGTGATATGAGTCATGCTGACATAGGCACCTTTAAGATTCACTGTTTCTTCCCGTTACCACAGCATTCAAGAAATGGAAAGATGCCCGTTGGTGGAAAATCTATCATCTCATTTTCCTGAGTGAGGATGATATGAAACAGTCAAACTGTAATGAAAATGTACCGTAAACATGAAAGAAGCTTTTGGCAATTCAAGCCACTGAGATTTGGAAGGTATTTGTTATTGTAGCATAAACTAGTCTATTCCAACATCCAGTATAGATTCATCAGAAGCCAAAGTTGACACTGCCTATATTATTATTATTTTTTTAAGTTAATTTTGAGAGAGAGAGAGAGAGCGAGCGCACAAGCCGGGGAGGGGCAGAGAGAGAGGGAGAGAGAAAATCCAAAGCAGGCTCTATCTATTCTGTCAGCACAGAGCCTGACACAGGGCTTGATCCCACAAACTGTGAGATCATGACCTGAGCCAAAACCAAGAGTTGGTTGCTTAATTGAGCAACCCTGGTGCCCTGACACTGCCTCTAATGGAACTACCAAGTCATTTCTAGCTAAATACAAGAGGAAGAGAAGTTCTTGATATGATGAGATGACCAAGCAATTCAGTTCCAATTCTCTTCCAAGTGTTACCTACATTATCTTCTTGTATGGGAATTTAAAAAAATGTAAATTTGCATTTCATCATATATATGTTTATCTTATTTGAATTTTATAGCAAACTTATAGATATTAAACCTGATATTTTTTAAATAAACATCTTAGTTTTAGAAGAATTTTAGATTTACAGAAAACATACAGAACATATAGTTTATAGAAAGTCCTTATATAGTGCGGTACATTTATTTTTTACAATTAATGAACCAATACTATTATATTATTATTATATTTTGTTCAAATTATCTTAGTTTTTACCTAATGCTATTTTTCTTTCTAGGATCCCATCCAGGATACTCCATTTCATTGACTTGGCTTAGGCTCCTCTCAGATGTTACACTTTCTCAGAATTTCTTTCTTTCTTTTTTTTTCTTTTTTTTTTTTATGATCTTGACAGTTTAGGGGAGTCAAATATTTTGTAGAATGTTACCCAGTTGGGATGTCCATGATGACCTGAAGTCCTTCTCATGACTAGACTGGGGTTATATGTTTTGGGGAGGAAGGTTACAGAAGTAAAGTGACATTATCATCACATTATATCAAGGGCACATTCCATTCCATCATCACTGTTTATGTTGATATTTTTCCTTTTTTAAAAAAATGTTTATTTATTTTGACAGAGAGAGAGAGAAAGAGAGAGAGAGAGAAGGGGACAGGCAGAGAGAGAGACAGAGAATCTAAAGCAGGATCTGTGCTGTTCGCACAAAGCCCATGTAGAGTTTGAACCCAGGAACCGTGAGATCATGACATGAGCTGAAATCAGACGCTCAACCGACTGAGCTCAACCAGGCACCCCTGTTGATGTCGATTTTGATCATCTAGCTGAGGTGATGTTTGTCAGGTTTCTCCCCTTTCTATATTGGAAACAATTCACTATGTATAGTCCACAGGTAAGAGGTTATACATAGCTCACCTTTTTAAGCGCAGAGTTTCTACGTAAATTTGGAACTATTTTGCATGGGAGATCTGTCTATTCTCTCTCAATTATTTATAGATTTATTTATAGAAGTATAACACACTAGAGCAATACCAGAGTAATAATCCAGTATCATTTCGCTTTTTTGTTGAAATCATTCCAGCTTTGGCCATTAGAGCTTTTGCAATTAGTTCCCATGTCCTTTTACATACATCCACCACTGTGGGGCTGTGGGTTTTGTTTTGTTTGGTGTTTGAGCAGTCTATGGCATCTGCAGGGTAATCGATGCTCATCTTGCACATTGCATGCTCTAGTCCTATAATCAGTTATGTCTCCAAGAAGCTCTGTTTCCTTTCTTGGAGAATGGTGTTAGACATTAGGAACTGATTCTTAGATGTGTTTATTGCCACTGGGTGTAATTGGTGTCAGGTTATCTCAAAGGATAGAGCAAGGAAATACACTTTTGTATACACACTTTTGTATTCACACATATACATAAATATTGCTATTACCATCTGCATCAGCAAATGAATAATCGATAGTAATATTGTTATTACCATCTGTGTCTGCTGAAATGAGTTCATACTAATGTCTCCCAGTTACACCCATTACCAAATGGATAATTCTAGTCCTTTTTACTTGCTTACTTCTGATATCTCACTCTAAGAGTGAGAAACCTGATTCCTAGCCTAATGTGCATTTTTAACCTTGTATTATAGAAATGGACACTGAAGATTAGAGAAACATTATGACTCACCTAGGATCTATAACCGATTGGCACCAGCACCCAAACACAAATGCAGTCAAACTTAATACCCTGAATATCTTTACCCTACATCATGTTTTATAGGATTTGTGGATATTATGGTAAATTGGTAGGTGTCTTTGCTATTAACTCTAAATAAAGTGAAAAAAAAATCTTAATCTTTTAAGAAATATATAAAAGATCACATAAATATATATAATGAGGGTATTTAATCATACAAAAAGTACATACTATATTGTGGATTACAATATTCCAGACATTCTTTAAGACACTTGGAGTGCATTTGACAAAACATAAAAAAAACCATGCCCTCATGGTCAGTTATATGTGTTCTAAGTAGACATGTGAAAAAGAATAAACAGATCAGGGTGGATTAGTATGAATTTTATTATGCTGCTTTCCGTTTTTGCACTAGCTAAAAAAGAATGCTACCTGGTTAGCATTAATTTTTCTCTTTTAGTTACAAGTTACTAATAATATTCATGAGATCAGACCCTCACTTAATTTTCTGTGCATTGGCAATTTTTCAATACCACATGTTTTCAAAGCCTGACATATGCTACTTACACCTTTTTATCTGTATGATAAACAGACATTTTAGTTTTATTTTCCCTAGAAGATTGTCAAAGCTCTATTGTTTCAGTCTATCTGAGTACAGTTAAGATTTCCTGTGATTATAATCTCCTTCTCATTCTAGTGGCATCTTTGCATAAATTTCAGAGCATCATTTAGATTGTTATATATACAGTCAACTGTCTGGCATGGCTTGAAAGCAATTCTGGCAAAAGGCAGGGAGACTAACCTTTGGAAATCCCTTCAAACTTTAGGTTAATACTCAGAAAAAAATGCTGTGGCAGATTATTTTTAAGGGGTAGTAAATCTCTTTTCTTAAAGTTTATCAAGACCAGCCTATGGATTTAGGTGTCAGCTCTGATTGAATGATACCTGAAGATAAAGGAATATTCCAGTAATCTCTGTTTGCTCTATTTTCAGTTAGTCTGTAAAAGCATGGTCAAGTGCAAACATCCTCTCCATCCTGATTTGTTCTCACACTCCCATTGCTAGGTAATTCCTGAAGTCACCTTGCTGGTCTCCTAGTCTCTCATTTCACTACAACCACACACCAAATTAGTCTTTTAAAATGTGACTTCTGTTGTATTGCATTCCCTTAATAAAAACCCCTATGATTCTTCATTTCCAGAATCTCGACCTCACTTCACTTCAGAGTAGGATTTCTGTTTTCCTCCCATAACTTTTCGTCTGATTCTTTGAATCCATTTAAACGGTCTCTTGATTGTCCTCAAATTTCCCATCTTTCTATGTTCAAATCCTCCTATGTTCTTCCCAACTGTATTGTATATTTGCTGTGAACCCTATCCTTTCTGATTCTTGATCTCTACACTGCTTTGAGAAGAGCTGAGAACATGACAAGTACTCGACCTTGACAATCCCCAACTTAAAAGTCCATGACATTGGTCTTCACTTGCAACAGACTCTTTATTTGCTTCTGTGCCTGAGAAAGCTATTGTGGAAAAATTAATTCAGAGTTTTAAAGAATATCTGGATCACATATTTAGGAAAAAAATAAATGCTTCCCAAGTTATGACATCAATATAAAGACTTCTGGACTGTACTACTTATGTGGTATGTCACATTTCCTCTTTTTTCATTTTTCATAGAGAAAAGCATATGAGTTTCAGAGTCTAAAAGACTTGGGGATAAATCACAAGCCCACTTTGACATTGCATTAAGTTTAGCTAATTTATATCTCACAAGGGAGAATTACTGAGAGTATCAAAGCACAAGCTATTAATGTGTAAGTATTGTTTCTAGTTATCATGTATAATATCTATCATTCCTATTTTTATTCCTTATGTCAATATGGATACTAAAAAATTCTGAAAAATATTGAAAAATTCATAAATATTATTTATTTATTTATTTTTTAACGTTTATTTATTTTTGAGACAGAGAGAGACAGAGCATGAACGGGGGAGGGGCAGAGAGAGAGGGAGACACAGAATCAGAAGCAGGCTCCAGGCTCTGAGCCATCAGCCCAGAGCTCGACGTGGGGCTCGAACTCACACACCATGAGATCGTGACCTGAGCCGAAGTCCAACACTCAACTGACTGAGCCACCCAGGCGCCCCCATAAATATTATTTAATCTATCCTCTGTATTTTACAAGTTAGAGTCTGAACCAAGAGAGGTCAAATAACCTATTCATGTTCATAAAAGTAGTTAGCCATCCAGAAGGCAAGCCAGGTCTCTTGAGCCCTGGATCACACTTTTCCTGCCACTGTTTCCTTCTCACCACACTGCTCATTACTCTTCTCCCCATTCCTGTCCATGCTGCTTCCTCCATTCTACCCTCACGTAATGTTGCTGACCAATCCTTTCCCTTGCTTTGGTAGTATTTAGAGACAGGATCCTCACCACTATTATTTTTTGTGCTATAGACTGGCTTTGATGTTTTTTTTTTTCAGAGAAGTTTCTAATATTGAACTTGGAGACCTCATTTATATAATAGAATTAGTGCTGGAATGTACTGAGAACAAGGTAAGAGAAAAGCATTCGGACAATAAAAGGGCCATTGATTAAAATTATACCGCAGAGCCCCATCTCACGGATAATATTGAGAACAGATCACATAGCTACAAAAGATACTTCCCTGATTTTGTTTTCTTCAGTTGATAATATCCAGGATTAAATTGTGTTTGGCACAAACCTAAGGTAGGAGATCTTTGGCCAATCAGTTCTTTTCTGCAAATGTATTTAAAGAAAATTTCTCAGTTTCTTGATAAAAAGGGAGATCTACTCAAAAGAGTGGAATTATAGACTAAATCATAGAGAGGAAATTGGAGGGTAAAAAGAGCACACCTAGGATTAGTATAATAGAAATCACTGAACCACCAGCATTAGGATGACCGTGGCCACTTTTCCTTAGATGTTACTTTTATATCGCTTTGCTTTGGAGACCTTCTCTGGGTGATGGTAGAAGTAGAGCCCATGTCTTAATAGTCATTGGTATCATTTTCTTTAAAATTTTAAATTGTTTATTTATTTATTTATTTATTTATTTATTTATGTATTTGAGAGAGCATGTGCATGTGTGTGCATGTGGGGGGGAAGGGTAGAGGGAGAGGTGAGAATCATTAAAAAAATTTTTTTTAATGTTTATTTTTGAGAGAGAGAGAATGACCGAGCGTGAATGGGGAAGGAGGAGAGAGAGAGAGGGAGACACAGAATCCAAAGCAGTCTCCAGGCTTGAATTTGACGTGGGGCTCGGAACCCGCAAACCGTGAGATCACGACTTGAGCCAAATTCGGACACGTAACCAACTAATCAACCCCAAGGAAGAGAGAATCTTAAGCAGGCTCCAGGCTCAGTGCAGAGGAGAACCCAACACGGCTCTTTAAAGGAGAAAAAAAGTTTTTCTCTTCTTCTGCTCTGATATTTGATATTTCTGATATTTGCTAATGCACTTATGGGTGAGACTGCAAAAATGCAACATAGACTTAGAGCTTATCTTTGCTTTCACAATTATTATTTTAATCTTAAAAAATAAGTCATTCATAGGTCATGGCAGACCGATGTATAGAGTCTTTTTATTCTGCTTAGATGTGAATAAAGTTTGTGCACATGTGTTAGTGTAATTCTCAGTATCTTATTTATCTCATAGGAAGCATATGACATCCAAGCACTGGAGAGGCAAAGGCCAAATAAAGTGACTACTCATTATACCGAATTACAATTCAATTCAAGACTCCTTACTATGTTGCTACTGTTAGCACGTTTCTTACACATACTGTTCTCAAAAATGTTCAAATAATGAATAAAAACCTTTAAGGGGAGAAATGCGATGGCAATGGAGGCAAGAAAAAACGACAGTAATGAGCTATAGTGGAAAGCCTGTTAGATATAGGTCATACCATCTGAATGTGAATCCTGGTTCATCATTTACTACCTGTGGGAATTTATACAAGCCACTTAACATTTCTGAACTCCATTTTTCTGTCCACTGGTAAAATGGAAATGCTAATACCTCCTTTGATGACTGAATGAGGTCAAGCACAGGACTCACTAGAGCAGGTATATAATTTATTGTAGCTCACTGCCTTCACATCCCAATTATTAGGCCACTGATTAAATAAATATAAAGTTATAGTGATAATGTAACTCCTGTGTTCCTGTTCACCAAATGCCTAGGCCCATTTTACTTAGTCCTATTTTCCAAATATTATGTTTTTAGCTCTTAGGTATAATGAATTAAAACAAATATATGGAAATGTGATAAAAACAAATATGTACAATTTAATGAATTGTGAAGTGAACAGTGGCGTGATCCCTAACTCAGTTCAAAAGACAGACTAGAACTAGCACCTTAAATGCTCCTGTGTAGCTCTTCCATATTATAGCCCCATCTTCCCTAGCAGTAACCACTGTCCTGACTCTGTGGTATCCAATTTCTTATCTTCCTTTATGGTTCCATTGTCCAATTATGCATATATATGTGCATGTGTATGTGTGCATATAATATATAAATGTATTATTTTGGAATGATACAGATTGTATTCTATTGACTGTACTGAGCTTGGCTTTTCCTTCTTGAGTCTTTTTTTTTTTTAAGTTTGAGAGAAAGAGCATGCACATGCACAAGTGCATTAGTAGGGGAGGGGCAGAGAGAGAGGGAGAGAGAGAATCCTAAGCAGGCTCTGTGCTACCAGTGCGAAGCCCGACACAGGTCTCGATCCTGAAACCATGAGTTATGAGATCATGACCTGAGCCAAACTCAAGAGCTGGATCTTAACTGACTGAGCCACCCAGGCATGCCCCGCCACCCCAACCTTGAGCCTTTAAGATTCATTTATATTGTTAATATAGTTTGTTTCCATTACCATATAAAATATATCTTTTAATGAATGGATACCACATATATTTTATGTCTTTATAGAGTTGCATTTGGGTTGCTTCAGTTTGGGATTATTATAAACAATATTTCTATGAACATTCAGTGCAAAAAATCATACTTTTCTATAGACTATAACCCAAGAGTGGATGTGTACGCATGGTATATGTAAATATTTGTTTATTTAATATGCCAAGTGTTTTTGTTAAAGTATTTGTACCATTCTATACTCCTAGCAGCAGTAGCTACATATTTCCACTTCTTAAAGTCCTCCCCAACATTTAGAATTGTCATGCTCCTTAGTTTTATCATGATGACTTTTTTTTTTTTTTTTTTTTTTTTTTTTGCTTTGCCACTGTAGTATTTTTAAAAATCTCTTATTATCTCTTTATGGCTTTGTTTATGTGTCTCTGATTATAAATATGCTTGAAATTTTTTTCACATGTTTATTGGCTATTTGAATTTTCTCTTCTGTGAAAGGTTGACTGCTTTCTTATTGATCTGTAGGAGATATTAATACATTATGGAGATGAGTCTTCTATAGATTGTTTATGTTGCAAATAGGTATCTCATTCTGTGGCTTCCACTTTTACTAAGTAAATGGTGTATTTTGATTGGGAAAAGTCTTAATTATAATGTGATTCATTTTTAAATTTATTTCTTTTAGAGTTACTGCTTTTTTATGTTTAATAAATCATGTTCTATTCCAAAGTTTTAGAGCTTTTTCTTCTCTATTTTCTAAAATATTATACAATATTTCTAAAATAATATTATTAAAATATTAAAATATTTATTCTAAAATATTTATTGTTTTCTTTGCATTTTTAAGGCTAATGTCAATTTGGTTTTTATTTTTACATGAAGTTTATATTTACCATTTGGCTTCCAGTTGTCCCCTGTTCTTTCATTAAAAATACCACTACTTTCTCATGAGGTGTCTGTGTGGCTCAGTTGGTTAAGCATGCGACTTCGGATTAGGTCATGATCTCGCGGTTTATGAATACGAGCCCTGTGCCAGGCTCTGTGATTTTGTCTTTCTCTCTGTCTGCCCCTCCCCCACTCATCCTCTCTTTTTCTAAGAAACAAACATTAAAAATTATTTTAAAAATACCACTACTTTCTCATCTTCTGTAGTGCCAACTTTGTCAGAAATTAAATGTCCATAAAAATGTGTTCCATTTCTGGGGTTGCTATTCAGTTTCTTTGGTATATTTGTCTATCTTTTCTTCAATATTATTGTCTTACTATAGCTTTCTAATAAATTGTTATGTTTAATAAAGCAAGTACGCCTTTTGTTTTTATTTGAGTCTTTATGGTTTTTGGCCCTTTAAACTTATACACATACTTAAGAATAATTGTTAACTTTCACTGTAAAATCTCTGCTGGGCTTTGCATTAAGTTCATATTGAAATTCTACATAAATTTAGAGACAATTGGCAGTTTATAATATTGAGTCCTCCACTATTCATAAGTGTATAATTTTTTTAAGTTTATGTATTTATTTTGAGAGAGAGAGAAAGCCAGAGAGAGAGAATGAGTGTGAACATGGGGGGGCAGACAGGGAGGGAGAAAGGGCACAGAGCTGGATGAGGAGCTCAATCCTACAAACCATGAGATCATTACCTAAACCAAAATCAAGAGCCAGATGCCTAACCAACACCCCCATAAATGTACCATTTAATTTTCCAGAGACAGAGAGAGATAGAACATTAATGAGGGAGGAGCAGAGAGAGGGGGAGGCACAGAATCCAAAGCAGCCTCCAACTCTGAGCTGTAGGCACAGAGCCCAATACCAGGCTTGAACCCACAAACTGTGAGATCATGACCTGAGCCGAAGTTGGACGTTTAACTGACTGAGCCACCCAGGTGCCTTAACTCATTTAATTTTTTTATGGATCAATCCAGAGAAAACTTTACATATATTTTGTCAGATTGAGTTGATTTAGTTTTCAGAATGTGAAATCATTGACAGCATTATATATAACATCCATTTAAAATTGCACTAAAATGTTTTTATATATAGAAATAAGATGTTTTATGTATTTTTTTTTTTATAAAATTTTTTTTTTCAACGTTTATTTATTTTTGGGACAGAGACAGAGCATGAACGGGGGAGGGGCAGAGAGAGAGAGGGAGACACAGAATCAGAAACAGGCTCCAGGCTCTGAGCCATCAGCCATCAGCCCAGAGCCTGACGCGGGGCTCGAACTCCCGGACCGCGAGATCGTGACCTGGTTGAAGTCGGACGCTTAACCGACTGCGCCACCCAGGCGCCCCGTTTTATGTATTTAATCTAACAAAATTAATAAACTCTAACTTAGTTCATGTTTGGGCTTTAAAATGTACAACCATTCTCAGGAAACTTTCACTATTTCAGCATTGTGGGATAGTTCCGTACACGTGTGTTTACATATACAGTTGATCATCATTATTTGCAGGTTCTATATATGCAAATTCGCTTAAGCACCAACATTTGTTTGTAATCCCTAAATCAATACTTGCTGCACTTTGACAGTCATTCCTAGAGATGCACAGGGTGGTGAAAAATTTGTCACCCAGCATGCACATTCCTAGTGGAAGCTGAACAAAGTGATTCTCTACCTTCCGTCAGCTTTCCTAGCGTAAATAGCATCCTTTTCAGTGTTGATCTGGTCTCATGTTTTTACATTTTTGCGATTTTTGTTGGTAATTTTACCATTTAATGTGGCCCCAAAATATAGTGCTGAAGAGCTATTTAGTGTTCTTAAACACATGTATTACAGAGAAAAGACATATATTAGGTAAACTTCTTTCAGGCATGAGTTATAGTGCCGTTATCTGTAACTTCGATGTTAATGATTCAACACTAAATATTTATAAAGACATAACTTTAAACAGAAACACACAATGGGTTGATGAAAATGTTACAAAAAGAGGCCTGCAGAACCGAATCCTGTGTTTCCCCTGGGAGCAATGATTCAGTGTTTGCTAACTCAGCATTTGCAGTGACTTTATAGAACGTGACCCTAGAGATAATGAAAATTAACTACGTATATATGTATGTATCTACCTGTACATGTCTGTTTGTGTGTATGTCTTTAGTAAACACCATTAAGCAAAGTAAAAAGGTCTCTTTCTATTCCTAGTTGGTTAAGAATTTTTTTTTTTATTTTTTAAATTTTTTTTAATGTTTATTTATTTTTGAGATAGAGAGAGAGACAGAGCATGAATGGGGGAGGGTCAGAGAGAGGGAGACACAGAATCCCGAAACAGGCACCAGGCTCTGAGCTGTCAGCACAGAGCCCGACGCAGGGCTCGAACTCACGGACCGTGAGATCATGACCTGAGCTGAAGTCGGCCACCCAACCGACTAAGCCACCCAGGCGCCCCAAGAATTTTTTTATCTTGCTTACCTTTGTGTCAATTTTGTCAAACCTTCTGGATATATTGAAATAGTAATTTCTTCCTTTGCTATTAATGTGGCAGGTTACACTGGCTGGCTGACTTTTTAATGTTAAACCAACTTTGTATTTGTGATATAGACTCAAGGAGGTTATAACATACCCTATTTATATTGTGCTAATGCTGAACACAGATTAGACATATACATGGTCAGGGTTGATTCATTAATGTGTTTTTATAATTTTATTAATATCTGCACTTATCTTTAATTCTTACTATCTTTTACTCCCTTTGAGATTATTGTGCTTATTTTTCTAATGTCTTACAGTGGACACTTGGTTTATTCATTTTTAACCTACCTTTTTTCCTACTATACGCCTTTACATTAAGTTTTCCTTTAAGAACTGGATTAGTTGCTTTTCATCTTATTTGATAATACAGTATTTGAGTATTTTTCATTTTCTTTTTTTTTTGAATTTTAGATGGAGAGAAAACACACATGAGCGGGGGAGAGGGAGCAGAAGGAGGGAGAGAGAGAGAAATGTAAGCCAGCTCCACACTCAGTATGGAGTTGGATGCAGGGCTCAATCTCACAACCCTGGGATTGTGACCTGAGCTGAAATCAAGAGTCAGATGTTCAACCAACTGAGCCACCCCAGGGGTCCCTAGTATTTGAGTATTTACTCAAAATGTTTTCTAAATTCCTTAATGATTTCTTTTTTGGCTATTGATTACTTAGAAATGTGCCCACTAATTTCTGAGTGTATGTAGATCTTTCTGTTATTGATTTACAGTATAAATACACTATTATCGGAGAATATACTCTTAGGAGTTCTATCTATGGAAATTTTCCTGAAGGTTTCACTTTTTCTTAGTCAATGCATGATCTTTAATCTAAGAGCTGAGAGAAGTTGTGAATTTAAACTAGTAATCCAGGAACACATGCAGAATCAAACTCTGAATCTGATTGTTCGTTCTATCGGACTTTAGTTACAAGGGATGCAAGATTTACTTTGTCAGTCGTAAAGAAAATGACCATTCCCTGGCGTAAACCCTGAGGTCTCATGGCATTTGGAGCTGGTTTGCCTACACTGCAGAAGTTAAGGATGACTTCAAAGGGCTATTAGCTACCTACCCACAGCCTCACTTCAAGTAGCCCTCACTGCCTCCAGATTCATAAATAGAGTTAGATTCCATCAGGTGTAAGGGAAGGCAGATTAGAAAGTCAGACTAGGATGAGTGAGCTTTTTATTTGTGTGAGGATATGTTAATTATAAGAAGAGGAAACATGCCATTGTACCAACATTATTATTCTCTCTTTTGTTTTTTATCCTCATAAGCATACAGAAATGCAATTATTTCTCTCATCTCTATATTCCACTTCTCTTCACTTTCTGACTACTGTTTATTGCAAAACCCTCAGAAGAGTTGTGTATTCTAATTCTTCTTCTCCCTATTCTCTTTTAAGTGCACCCAATTCAGTGTATACCCTGGCTCCCACCCACCATATGAAATCACCCTGTTGGGGGATCCAATAGCTATATTTTAGCTATTTTTAGTGACCAAACCTAAAGCTCAATCCTCATCAATTTTGAATTATCATTTGGCAAAGTTTGTCACTCCCATGTCCTTCAACACTTTTTTATTTGGTGTATTGGGTTGAATAGTGTCCTCCAAAAGTTCATGTCCACTTGGAACCTCAGAATGTGACCTTGTTTGGAAATAGGGTATCTGCAGATGTAATTAGTTAAAATGAGGCCAACTGGATCAGGGTGGGTCTTAATATAATAACCAGTGTCCTTACACAGAGGTAAGATGGCCATATGAATGTTGAAGAAATTGGAGTAATGCAAGCTAAAGATTGCTGGCAACAAGCAGAAGCTGGAAGAAGCATGTTAGCATCTGCTCCCAGGGCCTCCAAAGAACCACCTTGATTTCAGACTTGCCACCAGAACTGTGAGAGAATAAATTTCTGTTGTTTGAAGCTACCAAGTCTGTGATACTTTGTTAGGGAAGTCCTAAGACACTCATATATTTGGCTTCTAGGACTCTTATACCCCTGGATGTGTCAGCAATTCCATTGGCCTTTTCTTCATCTCATTGGTTGTCCTTCCTCTTAGCCCTGATCTCTTAATATGGCTGTACTCCAGGTCTGCTCCAGGACCTCTACTTCTATATATCTACACTCACTTCCTCAGTGATTTCACCCGGTCCCATGACCTCATGCCTTCACCAAAAATTGCCTTCTCAAATGTACATTTCCAGCATGGACCACAATCTGACCTAAAGGCTTTTATATGACCAGCTGTCTATTTGACATCTCCACTTGTATTCCCAGATAAGGGATATGTTCTAACAAATTTAAGGACATATATGTGGAGATAGTCCATATGAGAATATGGATTTTCCATATGCACTTCTCATCCCATTTGCTTCAGGTCTAAATCAAAGTCCTCCTTGGGGCACCCAGGTGGCTCAGTTGGTTGAGCTTCCCACTTCGGCTCAGGTCATGACCTCACGGTCTGTGAGTTCGAGCCCCACGTCTGGCTCTGTGCTGACAGCTTGGAGCCTGGAGCCTGCCTCGGATTCTGTGTCTCCCACTCTGTCTCTGACCCTCCCCCGTTCATGCTCGGTCTCTCTCTGTCTCAAAAATAAATAAACATTAAAAAAAATTTTTTTTCAAAGTCCTCCATATGCACATCGGACTGGTAAAATCCAAAGATACTGAATTATTTGTTCATTAATTCATCTGTCAAACATTTATTGCATGCCATTTATATGTTAAGTTTTGTTTTGTTTTGTTTTTAGAAACTTCTGGGCTTTATTTTCTGGCATTTCCATCCATTGATCCTAGGCATTTTCTTGTATCTTCCTATCAAATTAATATTACTATTTTACTTAAGTTAGCCAAATCCTTGCACACTTGGAAATGATAATCCAGGTGTATACTTCCTTCAAAGTTATCAAAAATCTTACACAGATTTCCTCCAAATGAACTTTCAACAACAATACATGGAATAAAAGTTAGTTATATCCATAAATGTGGAAAATGTAATTTTTCTAAAACTGCTACAAACAAGAATGATTTTGTTGATTTTTCTTTCTCAGTTTCCAAAATCTACTACTAAAAATATAAAATAATTTTCTTTAGGTAAGAGTGGACAATGATTTAAGGCCTGGGACATTAAATATTAATAGTTCACAAATTTATTCTACTTCTGAGCAAGCATCTTTATTGATCATAAGCATTACAATAAGAGTTAGGGTATAAAAAATGCATGTAGTCAGAGAAATGGTGTGCTTAGGGACACTTAAATTATTGTAGACCTTTTCAGCAGTCATATGGCTTTGTATTAAATGGAAATGCAGTGATAAAATATTGTGATGAAAAGTTTAACCCAGCAATGTTATAGGAAATGTACAACAAATGAATAAACAAAATTGGCTGCAAAATCTTTTAAGAATAAAAGTGCAGATTAGAAACAGCTATTTAACTAGAGAACCCTTATTTTTAAAAGAATATAGCATGCTGAAGGACAGGCATATAACTATTATTTGTACAGACCAGAAAAGGCTATATAGAGTTTTTGTTCTCATCCATATTCTGAGGGTACAAGTTTGTGGTTTTTTTTTTTTTTTTTTTTTTTTTAAACATATAAACACTGTTGCATCTCTGCCTAGCATGCTGACTCAGGTCTAGCTTTGTTGTAAGATAAAATAATCTTGGTGTTTATAGAAAAGAAATTAAAAATTATTTCTTATGATTTACCTATGACGAAATAACCTAATTTTACTGATCTGCCATAATCAATTCTAATTTTTCTTTCTGCTAGTAAGGGAGTTAGTTGGCAATGTGTTTATTGTTCTGCTGTATTGTCAGCACCCTAATGTAATTTAAAGAGAACATTCAATAATTAATGTTTGTTTGCACATATATATTCATTATTGAAAAGACTATACACAGAGTGATAAAATCAGGAAACAGCTTAATTCTTTTTGGTTCCACTCAGTGTCTCTTTCAGCCATATGAACAATGTCTGCATTGGGTATTATAGAGTAGACTCCAGTTTAAAACAAGATTTTAAACTTATATTTTTCCTTATTCTTTAGCCAATTCCTGGTCTGCAGTTCAGGGGGAAGGGTTTGTTGATTTGTTCTTTTATTATCCATGTTCTACTTCCTCTTAGGTCTTTCCTTTGGTCTCAAATGGGGTATGGAGTGGTGATGGGGAAAAAATGAGAAAAACAAGAAAAGAAGACCTGCTTTCCTCAGCTATTGCTGACTTTGGTAGTTGAATGACTCCATCATTACAACAAAACAGGCACCAAAATGGAGGCTTGGTGATTTGTTTGGAAATCCTCCTGTTGTAAGGACAATCTCAGGGTTTTGATCCCTGACAAATAATTTTGCAGCTTCACTCATGCTCCTCATTAAGTCTTCTTCCCCCAGCTATGCCCTATGGCTTCTTTCTGTTGGGCAAGTATGAGCAGGGGAAGAGCAGAGAGAGAGGGAGATACAGAATCTGAACCAGGCTCCAGGCTCTGAGCTGTCAGTACAGAGATTGACATGGGGCTCAAACTCAGGAACTGTGAGATCATGACCAGAGACAAAGTTGGACGTTCCACCGACTGAACCACCCAGGCACCCCTTTATATAATATTTTAATGAGGATCTTTTTAAAGTATGATATTCATGATGTGAATCAGTTTATTAGAAAGAAATTAGAAAACTGCACAGCTTCCATTGAGCTTAGAAAACATTGACACACACCTAATGTTTTTGCCTTATTTATGAGAAAAACAAATGATTAGCTACTTTACACTAATGTAATATTTGGTAACAGACTTCTTCATGAGCTCAAGTTTTTTGAGTATTACTTTTTTTAAATATTTATTTATTTATTTATTTATTTATTTATTTATTTATTTAACATTCATTTATTATTGAGAGAGAGAGACAGAGCATGAGCAGGGGAGGGGCTGAGAGATGGGGAGACACAGAATCTGAAGCATTCTCCAGGCTCTGAGCTGTCAGCACAGAGCCTGACGCGGGGCTGGACCCCACAAACTACAAGATCATGACCTGAGCCGAAGTCGGACGCTCAACTGACTGAGACACCCAGGCACCCCAAGTATTATTTTTTCAAAAGAGATCATTATGAGATTTTGAAACTCTTGGTACAAGATCTTTTAGTGACTTTGTATGTTGTCTTGGGCCAACCAATTAGCCTCCAACTCTTCATTTGCAAATTGGAAATATTAAAATGTGCTTTGGCTAATGTTTGCAGAGCATCTCAGAGACTATAAAATTAAAGGCATTTGATGACATAGAAAATACTTTTTTCTTCTCTTTACTTCTTTTTTCCATGCACGTGTGTGTGTGTGTGTGTGTGTGTGTGTGTGTGTGTTCATTTTCTTATTTGTGAAATACCAAGTGCTCCCCTGTTTTGCTTTAGAGATTACTTTATGCCCTGTGGTGGTAATAGACTAGGCCATTTTAAATGATCTTTTCATGGTTTTCCCTGAAGAGTGCATACTTACTATTTAGAATGGCTATCAAAAAGTTAATTCATGGGGCACTTGGATGGCTCAGTCAGTTAGGCATCCGGATCTTCATTTCAGCTCAGGTCATAATCTCATGGTTGGTGGGATTGAGCCCTACATCAGGCTCTGTGCTGACAGCATGGAGCCTGCTTGCAATTCTCTATCTCCTTCTCTCTGCCCCTCTCCTGCTCATGCTTTCTCTCTCAAAATAAATAAATAAACTTAAAAATATATTAATTATATTAATTCATTACTTGAGTTCTTAATCAAATGTAGTTCTTAGTGGATTCAATTTATCATCAACTAGTTTTTCTTGTGTCCCAACTATAAGGAGACTGTCTCTGACTGGAAAAAATTTACCAACCAATATCAGTCTAATCTTTCCTCCTATTTTATTTATTGTAAATCTTCCCTGTTAATTAGCAACACCCATATAACCGACTCTCAACTTTGTTCTCATGCCCTAGGAACTCAATTTCTGTTTCTTTAATTTTAATTACATTATTTTATTCTGAGTAGTGATTTCTTCCAAATAAATCCTGTCTAATTTTTGACACCATGTTTCAAAAACAAAAATCTACTCCCTAAATCATGACTATTTGTTTCTGGCCTCAACATTTTTTTTTTTTTTTTTGCAGGATGTCTGAGAAATCTATATTTGGAGAAGATTATTTCTTTTTTAATAATTCAGATAGGACATTTAAGAGTAAATCACTTGATGGAATATTTTAGGTTTCTTTTTATTTTCTCAATTACTATGTACTTTTGAAGAGTTTCTTTTGAGCTTAAAAAATAAACAAAATAAAACATAAACAAAACACAAAATGTAGCCCTATGAGGGTCATTGAATGTGTACAAAAATTGTTATGCCTTAGAAGACTATGTCTGTGAGATGGACATATTCTTCATACCCTATCATTTATTTACTTTTATAAATAGGCAATGCTAACTTTTCTGACTAATCCCTAGTCCTTAGACACTATAAACAACTCGAGTCTTTACTGGAAAACATTTATTTCAAACAAATCTTGAAAGTTTCCAACTCTCTAAAAATCATAAGCTGTATATATTTGTCCCAAGAGAAATATTATTGGAAACACAGATAAAATATGGTTTTCTGATAAAATATTTTATAAGTGAGGTATAAAGTTTGTCAATTCTTATTTTCAGTCATTCTCAGATTCTAAGTATTAAATTCAGACAAGTACACACATTTTAAAATTGTGCATAACGTTTGAATAGCAATTTACAGTTTACAGATCACTTTCTTTGGTTTGGTGGCCATAGAGCTCTCATGTCATGAATGAGAATATAATTAGAAATCTTAAATTACTTTAATAAACAATTTAGTCAACAGCAACACCCTAATTTAGAGTGGATGAAATAGAAGTTTCATCTAAAGAGGTTAAATAAAATGGAGATCTGCTGAAGAAGAACAACAACAACAAATCAACAAAAAACATACTATTTGTAATGCTGCTAATTAACTTCCTTTGATGCCTAAAGAAAACCAAATACCAAGAGGAGCCTTTACTTTCACTGTAGCAAATGAGATTGTTCAAGCTTAAAAGAATTATTGAACAGAAAATTATCACAAAATAGTAAAGATTTGTATGATACAATAAAATGATAAGAAACATAAAAAACATATGAAGGCAACAAAGTATCTGAAACAAGACTGGAGAAAAAAATAAAATGTAATTAAAATAGATAATGTTTATTTTTAAACTATGTATTTAATTGGAGATACAGCTGAATCAAGTATAGATTCTCAGAATCTGGTATAGCTTTAAAGGGCATTAAATACAACAGTGCCAGTGTTTTTATTCTCAGAGAGAGCAGACTTTATCCACATAATAACTAAGTTTTTTTTTTCCCCCATGACAATTCAGACTGCTAGAACTAAGGAATCTAATATCTTGACTATTCTAATGAGCATTCAGTTGTATATTCAATATTATAATAATGTGTACTTGTAATAATTTATAATATTATAATAGGTTATAATATTAACTTTCATATTGAGGTTAAAACACTTTTCTTATACCTTTAATGGATTTTTAGAGCTGGAAAGATAAGTTCAAATTCAGTTTTCCAAAAACAATCAAGATCTAAATTTTTATTTGTGTCCAGATAAGATAGTACAATATGCTGAAAATACCATTATCTTAACTGTGAGAATTCCTTTTTCCTTCTGTTATGAAATTTTTGGATTAGCTTCTTCAATTCACTCATGAGTGATCTCCTTTATGCCACTTTTCCTACAAGGAATAACCTGTATCCAAACTATACAATTAGAATCAAATCAAGAATTTCCATAAAATTATGAGGGTTTCATATATGAAGTTTGACTTTATCTGGTCTCCCATTAGGATTACCTTATTTGCAAGACAACTGTGACTACTTTCCTAACCTTTTAGGTAAATAATAAAACTGCTTTTGTGGTAGACAGGTCTAATACCAATCGCTAGAACCTATGAACAGGTCAGGTGACATGGCAAAGGGGAATTGAGGTCCTAATCAGACAACCTTGAAAAGGAGAGAGAATCCTGGGTTATTTGAGTGGTCCAAGTCTCATAAAGATACTTATAAATGTCTGAGGGAGACAGGAAAGAGAACTACAGAGATGCCAACATGAGAAAGACTTGGCTGACTTTTCTAGCTTTAACATAGAGGAATAGGGGCACAAGCCGAGGCATGTGGGCACCATCTAGAAACTAGGAAAGGTGAGGAGATGGATTTTCTCCTAGAACCAACAAAAGGTTGCAGCCCTGTCTACTGACATCTTGATCTTAGCCCAGTGAGATTATTTTCTGACCTCCAGGTCTGTAAGATGATAAATCTGTTTTGTTCTAAATCAAAATCACTAAGTTTGGGGTAATTTATTATGTAATCATAGGAAATTATTAACAGAAACTGTGTCTTGGCCTTGATGAGGGTAACCTGAATTGCAAGAACATCCCAAATGATGCCCCCAATTTTTAAATAAATCAAAAAAATGATGTAGTAACTAGGAATTTGTCTCTAATTTAGTGATTAATTTAGCAGTTGGGTTTCTTTTTTTTTTTTTTTAATTTTTTTTTCAACATTTTTATTTATTTTTGGGACAGAGAGAGACACAGCATGAACGGGGGAGGGGCAGAGAGAGAATGAGGCACAGAATCAGAAACAGGCTCCAGGCTCTGAGCCATCAGCCCAGAGCCGACGCGGGGCTCGAACTCACGGACCGCGAGATCGTGACCTGGCTGAAGTCGGAGGCTTAACCGACTGCACCACCCAGGCGCCCCTAGCAGTTGGGTTTCAATGCTGCCATAAGCCTATAAAAATTTGAAAACATGGAGATGATAAATATAATCAATAAATTATCGGTACCTCTGATCAATTGTTTCTCAAAATGCTGTTTTGTTCTTTCTATAACCTGGGAGCTGAATAAGATACAGACAGAAAGAAATGGCAGTGCTCGTTTCGGTATTAAAAAAAAATAACATGTTTTGCTTTATTTAAAGAGAATTATATTTCTTTTCAGTGGCATTTTACCATTTATATTTGTGTTCTTGCTTTAACTTATGTTTTAAGTACATTATTATATAAAAATATGCTTTTTCCAGACAGTCTTTTCAATAAATGGTACTGGGAAAACTGGACAGCTACAGGCAAAAGAATTAAACTGGACCACTTCCTTACACCATAGACAAAAAAGCTCAAAATGGACTGAAGACTTAAACGGGAGACACAAAACCATAAAATTCCTTGAGGAAAAACCAGGCAGTAATTTCTTGGACAATGGCCTTAGCAACTTTTTCTAGATGTATTTCCTCAGGCAGGGGAAACAAAAGCAAAAATCAACTATTGGGACTATATCAAAATAAAAAGCTTTTGCACAGTGAAGGAAACCATCAATAAAGCAGGAAGGTAACCTATTGAATGGGAGAAGAGATTCACAAATGATATATCTGATAAAGGGTTAATACACAAAATATATAAAGAACTTATGTAAGTCATCACCAAAAAATAAATAATTCAATTAAAATGGGCAGAGGACCTGAATAGACATTTTTCCAAAGAAGACATACAGATGGCAAACAGACACATGACAAGATACACATCACTCAACATCAGGGAAATGCAAACCAAAGCCACAATGAAATATCACTTTACACCTGTCAGAATGGCTAGTATCAAAAGGGTAAGAAATAATAAGTGTTAGTGAGGATGTGGAGAAAAAGGAACTCTCATGCTCTGTGGATGGGAATGTATGTTTTGAGAGGCTCCTCAAAAAATTAAAAATGGAAATACCATATGGTCCAATAATTCCACTACTGGGCATTTACTCAAAGAAAATGAAAACACTAATTCAAAAAGATACTTGCACTCCCATGTTTATCCTAGCATTATTTACAATAGCCAAGATAGGGAAGCAATTAAAGTGTCCATCGATAAATAAATGGATAAAGAAGATGTGGTATATATTTATACAATAGAATATCACTCAGCCATAAAAAACAATGAGACCTTGCCATCTGACCAAATGGATGAACAGAGAGGATATTATGCTTAGTAAAATAAGTCAGACACAGAAAGACAAATACCAAGTGATTTCACTTATACATGGAATCTAACAAACCAAACAACTGAATAAATAAATAAAAAGCACAAACAGACACATAAATAAAGAGAACAAGCAGATGGCTACCAGAGGGGTGGAAGCATGGGCAAAATGGGTGAAGGGGAATGGGAGGTACAGACTTCCAATTATTGAATAAGTCCCAGGGATTTAAAAAAAAAAAAAAAAGGTACAGCACAGGGAATACAGTCAATGGTAATGTAATAGCATTGTATGGTAGCTACACTTGTGAGCACAGCATAATGAAAGTGATTGCTGAATCACTATGTTGTATACCTAAAACTAATGACAGTATATATCAAATATATTTCAATAAAAAACGTGCAAAAGAAGAGAATATGCCTTTTTTCCTCAAATTATCTTAGAGATATAAGGAGAATAATTTTCTATTTCTTTTTGCAACTTTAAAAATACTGGGCAGTCATTTCTTTTCTTCTTTTGCATGATACCAGAAGATAGTCTGTGCAGAATTTGTTTCTTCAGATACAATGTAGATGACTTCTCCAGGTTTCTCTTTCTACCTTCTGGGAAAACTGTTCCCTCTCCTCTCTGAGTTATTATTTAAAGTCCTGGTTATTTCTACAACACATCATTTTTACCCAGCCTGAAAGTCTCAGGTATGTAAGGAGGAAGAAGGTAAACACAAGCTTTAGGCTCTGTTGAAAAGTCTGTGCCCTATATTCATGATCTATTTCTCCTCTTCTGCAGTATGTTTGAGCTGTATCTCCCCCACTCTTCTTGCACCTCTAATGACCCACATTCTAAGTAGAATTTCCTATTGCTTGCACTCAGACATGACTCCATATGCGGCTTACTCTGTCTTAAATGTTTCTCAGAAATCATTTCTAAACAACCCAGATGAAATGGAAAGCTTAAGTGCTATCCTTGGCCCTATGTCAATAATCCTTGGGAATTCCCTCATACATTGATACCCTTCCTAACTTCTTTTTTTCATCGACTTTTTGGTATTCTCAGCTACAAAAATAGTAATGCCTTCCTAGGAGGATTTTTGGAAATTTGGGGGGGTATTTCTGATTTTCTCAATGACTGGAATTCTACTGACATTTAGCAAACCAAGCCCTGGGATTCAAAACATCTTATATTATTCTAGACAGTTTTGAATAGCAAAGAACCATTCTACCAGAAATGGTAATAACACCCTTGCTCAGAAACCCTCAAATGATAGTTTCTCTCTCTTCCTCCCTCCCTCTCCTCCCTCCTCTTCCTCCATACTTAGTAGTTGGTACCTATTTATTTTGAAGATAATTATCTCTGTGTCGGTATTATTTCACTCTTTGCTCTTAGATTTCCTCTAGACTGCAAAAGTGCTGTGCCTGCTGAGACTCTGAGGTGGTAGGAGTTTCTTTGAGTGTGAGGTCTTTATATAGCTTTCTGTGAGCTCTCTACTCTTGACCTTGGTAAACTTTCAAATTTGGAGTGTTTTATTAAGTATTTTTAGTGGTATGTCTACACACCTTCTTTCCTTTGTAATGCTTCCTTTTTTAAAAATTTATTTTGATAGACAGTGCTCTAGTGAGGAAGGGGCAGAGAAAGGGGGAACAGAGGGTGAATCCCAAGCAGGCTCTGCACTGTCAGCACAAAGTCCTGTGGTGGTGGGGCTTAAACTTTGAGGCGTGACCTGAGCAGAAATCAAGTCTGATGCTTAACTCTTTAACAAAGCTGCCATTTATACTCATTTCTTTGGAAAAGGTCTGCCGGTGATTTCCCCTCCTAGTTTCAATCATTGTTCTTCAGTGGGTCATTGGTGAGAGAATTTCCATAATCCTGACTGCCTCTTTCTTCTTCATCTAGAACAGAGTTCTCCAATTGGACATTGCCTGGTGATGGACACATCCTACATTCTGCACTTCCTAATATAGTAGACAATAAACACATGCAGCTCCTGAGCCCTTATAAAGTGGCTAGTGTGACTGAGGCAATTATTAATTTTAATTGATTTTCATTAATTAATTTTAATTACTTCATATTTAAAAAGCCACATGTGCCTGATGGCTACAATATTGGACAGTAGAAACTTGAAATCAGATTTCTTCTAAGCAGAGCACTCCAGAAAGCTGCTGTAAATCAAGTGGTGTTTGCTCATGAGATAAAATCTAGCTGCTATGGTTAAGCTCCACTGTATCTTTCTTAAGAGTGGAAATATTATCTTCTTTTTCAGTGCTCTTTTAACTGTATGTGCTGTTTATTGTGCATGCCATCTTGCAAGAACTTCAGAGATAGTTTTTAAATGAATGAACCCACAGGTCACAGGCAATTGAAATTTTAATACAAAAGCTCATAAAAAACTTTTCAAAAAGCTGCATTTTATCACAAAGGAACATACTTTAACTTGGATTGCTCATCAGTTTTAAAGATTGTTGGATTCTCTCTTTTCTCCCTTCTTCCTCTGATTTTCCTCCTTCACCTGATTGCATGGATTGGAAGAATACAGGAGCCTTATTGAAGACATAAACCGATAGTTCTCAAAGTGCAGTCTCAGAGTAGGAGCATTAGCCTGACCTAGAAAACTGTCCTAAGTTCACATTATCAAGCCAGACCCCTAAGAATACAAAATCATAAACCTTGGGGGAAGAGGCCAACAATCTTTCCTTTAACAAGTCTTCCAAGTGATTCTCTGATGCACGTTATTGACTCAACCACTGTTCTGAACAGCAGCAGCAAAACGACATGAAAAATGGAAGCAAATGCAAGCATGCTGAGGCAAGTTACCTTATAAGAAACAATTTCCTAATTTTTTATTACCTTGGCAGATATGTACTGAAGACTATGCTCTAGGAGGCCCTGAGCTCAGTGGTTACCTATCTCCTCTAAGTGGTTATGGAAAGCTGTTTTGCACTTGAGAGCACATGCCCTCAGCCTGGTAGCATGGTTCTAGGAATCATATATTGCTTAATTAATCTTGTATTAATCTCCTTCTTAAAGGGTGGAAACATAACTTGTCCAAGGTTCTCTTGCTTCTTTACATAATAATAATGTGATCATACTTTGCATCTCAATTTTAATTGTTGGTAGAATTCCTATGTTTCTCAAACTGTTTTAGTTAATAGCATAAACATTATACATCCAAGTTGTCACTGTGCCCACCTACTGGTTTACTTTAAAACCAAAATAAATTTTGTTTGGAACTCTCCCCACAATCATACCTTTGGTCCTATACTTAATTCTCTCTCATTCTTTTTTTTAAATGTATATTTATTTTTAAATATATATAATATATATATAAAATGTGTATATATATAATTTTTAAATATTTATGAGAGTGCACATGTGTGTGCATGCGTGCGTGAGTGTGAGAGGGGCAAAGAGAGAGTGGGACACAGGGTCTGAAGCAGGTGCTGTGCTGACAGCAGAGAGCCCAGTGCAGGGCTCAAACTCACAAACCCCTTGATGGTGACCTGAGCTGAAGTCAGACAGAGGGAGAAAAGAGAGAATCCCAAGCTGGCTCCACACAGAGCCCAATGCAGGGCTTGATCCCAAGACCATGGGATCATGACATGGGCTGAAATCAAGAGTCAGATGTTTAACCAACTTAGTCACCCAGGTGCCCCTCTCTCATTCTTAATTTTCTCACCTATCTTTGTCGCTCTCCACATCAGAGACAAAAAGACCTTGCATGAGTTCTCTTATTTCTGCTTTTCTTACACTACAGTCTATAAAGCTCTGTCTCTCTCTATCATCTTTATATCTATCTATCTATCTATCTATCTATCTATCTATCTATCTATCTTTCTATTACTTTCTTTGATTCTTAGGAATCAATTCCTCTTTTTCCCTTATTATTTCATGGAGATCTACATGGTTGATTTCCTCTGTCCTTTCTAATCACTTCAAACCTAGAAACACTATTCTACAAATTAAATGGTTTCAAGTAGTGGAAGAGAGTGGTAAGAAAGAAAAAAAAATTCCTATATTGAGATAAATATGTAAAGCATTTCGTATAGTTCTTGGCACACAGTCAACAGTCAATAAATGTTCTTCTTTTCCTTGACCTTAAACAGAAAGCACTTTGTAGAGTGTACCAGTGGAATGCATCTATATTCATGGAGAGTCATATCTTCTCAATTTCCTGCATTAGTAAAGATTTGTTCAATAGCAATTAGCATCAGAAATTGGTAAGGCAATAGAAATACAGTTGATGAGTTGCTGTGGTTAAGTCAGAATATTATTTGGTACTTCACGCACTGAAGTGTGTGTAGTTGTAGACAGTGAGACCCAGACTTTGCTATAAGAGAGATGAAGGTGAGGTGTATTTTGTGTAGTGGACAAAGGATTCCAGAGCAGGAAAGAGGACTAAACGAGATAAAGGAGGCTCCCTGTGAGCAGACAATGGTCCATATTACCAATATAAGATGAAACACCATTTTCAAAGGAAACACATTTAGAAGAAAGGTACACAATGGTAGGATTTCTAGGTGGCAGTCATTCTCAACAGTATTTGGGTAGTATAGCTGTAGGTTAAGAAGATGCATCCCAGGGAATTCCAGGGACTCTAAACATGAGAACATTTCAGGAGGGGGATGTGATATGAACTACTCTTGTTTCCTCTGGAAACTAGCCTAGAAACAAGGAATCAGGGACATAGGTAAAATCTTACGAGGTCAGACTTGTTTTTTACACCATGAATCACAATTAGGGAACCTAAAACTCAGGGGCTATACCTATTACACCAGTCATTTCAGATTCCTTTTCATTCCAGATTCCTTTTTCTAGTGCAGGAATTGCACTAATTTTATCACCAGGTATATTTCTCATTAATGCACGTGTTTGACAAGAATGAGTTTACTGGTAGCTTATGAAAGAAGGGCCAGATTAGGAACAGCATTAAGATTTCTGGCTAAGACATTCACAATAGCCTAGAGTGATGGTTCTCAAACTTCAGTACACATCAGAGCTATAGAGCATTTTAAAACAGAAGCTCCTGGAATCCAGTCCTAGAATATCTGATTCAATAGGTTTGGGGAATGACCTGGATCTGCATGTCTAACAAGTTCTCAAGTAGTGTTACCAGAATTAGTGAACAAAAATGCAGTTAAGTTGAATTTTAGATAAATTAAAAACTATCTTTTTTATGCTTCATGCAGTATTTATACTAAAAAAAAATTACTCTTTGTTTATATGAATTCATGTTTAACTGGCAACCCTATTCCCATGTCACATTATTGCCACTGCTCCTGGGATCACACTTTGAGAACTACTGTTATCTCTATACTTATACATTATAAGTGCATGTAGTTCCATCTAGTACCCACCATAAGATAGATTTTTCTAAGTTATTAACATGGTAGTACACATGTGTGCATAACTGGATCTTAAAGTGGAAGTTTGGGTTGGCACATCAAAAGAAAATGGGTATCACATTTTAAAAGAGGTACTAGACCATATGCAGTGATTACAAAGAAAATTCTCAAAACATAGTTCTTTACTATTTACTACTCTTTAATCCTCAATTACACAGAGTGTACAAAAAGACTCAGTGATGAAAAATCCAGTGATAATTTTTATTAACGTTTTCTTTAGAGAGAGCTTTTCATGAATCCAGCCAACCACTCCAAGAAGGAAAGATGAAGCATTACACCTTGAATCTAAAGACATAAGAAGACTTCCAAGAAAAAGGACTCAAGAGCACATAGGGATAGAGCTTTGGGTATGCCCAAGTGCATTTCGCTTATTACATGCATAATGCAAGTAATGAATTGCAACGGTGACTTGAAATGACCATAATGTGTTTTATTTCATAAGATGAACTAGGAAAGTCATGGGATTGCCAAAATTTGTTTCTGGAGTCTATGAAAGAAATAGTTATCTGAAATAAGTAAATTTAAGTAAGAGTAGAAGATAAAAATTAAGTTGATTCTAGTGTTAAATCTCAAGTGTTGTTATTGTTCTAAGGAATGGTTCTATATATTAACTGGGTCAGTTTTGTTTATTCTTTAATATATCATACTTATTCTTTAATACATATAGGCCAACATATATATCATATGTATATATGCCACTGTGTGTATGTATGTGTGTGTGTGTGTGTGTGTGTGTGTGTGTGTGTGTATGCCTACCCAGCCTTTGTGTTGATCTCATATAGTTTATTGTATAATGTGTACCAGGATATTTTCAAGTAATTATTTTCTGTTGGCAATATAAAATCTGGAGCTGAATGTTTCTCTTGAAGCACTGTGAAGAAGACCAAACTTTTCTAGCCCTGCTTGTGCTCTAGAACTCATCAGATGCACCTTGCACACACACTATTTTGCCTTCAGCATCTTCCTGCTGTTTATATCCTTGGGCATTGTATGATATTTTTGAAAATTAATTTTAGGAGAATTTTAGATTTACAAAAATTTGTAAATATAGTACAGAGAGTTCCCATAGATCCAGCACCCAGTTTCCTTTATCATTAACATCATATATTAGCATGGTACTTTTGTCACAATAAATGAACCAATTTTATATATTATTATTAATGAAGGTCCATGCGTTATTCAAATTTTCTTAGCTTTTATCTAATTTCCCCTTTTTTTTCTGTTCCAGAATCCCACCAGGATTCCACATTACATTTAGTTGTCCTGTCTTCTTAGGCTACTCTTGGATGTGATGGTTTGTTTTTGATGATTTTGATGGTTTTGAGGATTATGAGCCAGATAAAAAAATCTCTCACTTGGGACTTATCCAATGTTTTCATCATGATTATACTGAGGTGATGTATTTTGGGGAGGAAGACCACAGAGACAAAGTGCCATTTTGATCACATTCTGTCAAGGATACCTATTACAAATATGAGCTATTACTGTTAATGTTGATCTTCATCACCTGTCTGAGGTAGTGTTAGTTTCTCCACTGTAAAGTTACTTTTTCCCCCTCCTTCCATAATATGTATCCTTGTCTTAGCCAGTACTTTTGCATAGGATTTATGTTGAATACAGATTACAGTATGTGGTGGTTGAATGTTTTTTTACAAACCTATTTGTTCTGGAAAGTGACTAAGCCTGGCACAGTTATTCAATGATTCATTAACCTAAATCCATCATGGCTTCAAAAGATCTTTTTAAAATTCTGGTATACTGAGGGTGGAATCTTACAAGGTGAGCAATCTTTCTTCACAGTGAGAGGAGCATTCTTCTTTTCGTTTTTTAAAATGTTTTATTTATTTTTGAGAGAGAGAGAGAGACAAGGGGAAGGGAAGAGAGAGGGAGACATGGAATCTAGAGCAGGCTCCAGGCTCCAAGATGACAGACAGCACAAAGCTCAATGCAGGGCTCAAACTCATGAACCATGAGATCATGATCTGAGCTGAAGTTGGATGCTTAACGGACTGTGCCACCCAGGTGCCCCAATGACAGGAGCATTCTTATATTCTGTTGAAAAGGTGAAAAGTTTCTCTAGACCTATCTTATGGTCAGAGCTCTAGACCATATCTTCTGGCCCAATCCATACTATTCAAACTGAGGACTTTAATAGTGGTTTTACTTATATAGTAGTTTGACAACAGTTTTCTGTATTTAAAAGTGATCTCCTAATATTGCTCCCCTAGAGAGTGTCTAATAATTGGCATTGCTTTCAGCAAACCATGCTTTTAGCTTATTTGTTTGTGTATTCCTAACTCTTACTTCTAAATAACTTAAACACCAACCTGAATGTTGAGCACATTAGCTGCTGTTATTGATAATGAGCAACCTTAAGAACATTTCAGACTACCAAAAAGGCTTCCACACACTTCTTGAGCTACCAATAACATTTGTTTTATTTGATTTTGTTAAAGTTCCAGTATTTTTCCTGTGCTATCTCACCCTGAAAATAGGCAGCAACCTTATAACTTATGGAAGTTGTCAATAGGCTTCATGGACAAAACACTAGCAGCTAGTAATGAAAGTGAAACGTCAACATTTAATTGTTGAAAATGAATGAGTATTTAAAACCTGAACATAGGGGCGCCTGGGTGGCGCAGTCGGTTAAGCGTCCAACTTCAGCCAGCTCACGATCTCGTGGTCCGTGAGTTCAAGCCCCGCGTCAGGCTCTGGGCTGATGGCTCAGAGCCTGGAGACTGTTTCCGATTCTGTGTCTCCCTCTCTCTCTGCCCCTCCCCCGTTCATGCTCTGTGTCTCTCTGTCCCAAAAATAAATAAACGTTGAAAAAAAATTTAAAAAATAAAACCTGAACATAAATCCAAAAGATAGAAACACACAAAATTAAAGCAGATAGATTTTTGAGTAGACTGAACTACATTCCAGTATTGTTAAAATTGTCTAGAAATTTATTAGTGATTTTTACACTAATAGCATTTGTATCAAATGATCTTATGAATTTAAGAATTAGACTGTCCAGATTCTTTAGTAAGGTAATTTAACACCCAGAAAAGTTATTCTATGAGTTTGTGCTCATAGAGCTTATGAGTGCTTATTGGGTTTGTCTGCCAATTTTCTCACCAGGTTTAGCAATTTTGGGTTTGGGGTTTATCTTCAAAATAGAAGACAAGTCACTTAACAATATTAGATTTGTCGTTATTTGCCTAAGGCCAAGATGTGTTATAATCATCTCTAATTAGGAATGAGAAGGGTGCTAGAACCGATTAGGCAGAATTCAAAGATGCAGAATGGAGTTCCTCTCATTTCTTTGTTACAACACATTAAATCCTGAAAAAAAATTTTTTTCTTAGGATAAAAAGGAGAACAGAATGGGGGGGGGGTACAAAATGTTATATAAGTCAAGAATATAAAATATGAGCCAAATTACAATAGGACAAAATGTGGATCATCACTAAACGGGTTTCTCTAATAAGTAATTCATAGAGATTACAATATATTGCTCATCTCCTTTTAGTTACCTTCTAGATGATGCTTTCCTGTTTGTAATTACACATTTGCACATTACTGAAGGCTGAAATGATTATCTATCCTTAAATATATACTCTTAATACTTTTCTGTGTGTGTAATATGTATGTGTGTGTGCATGCTTGTGAGAGAGCGAGACAGTAAGAACAAAAGTGAGACAGGAAGAGAGAGAAAAACAGACTTCTCTCAGTCAAAAATATCCTGAGAAAGTGTGTTTAATCTCTGAGTACTTTACTTGGAATAAATTACGATTCTAATTGTCCCTAGGTTATTTTCCATACATCTTCTATTATCAAACACTAGATACAATATCAGTATTAAATAATTTAAAATAACACTGATGATCCTAGAATTTTGTTTGTTTGTTTATTTATTTATTTATTTTAACACTTATTCATTTTTTGAGAGACAGAGAGCAACAGTATGAGCAGGGGAAGGACAGAGAGAGAGGGAGACACAGAATTCGAAGCAGGCTCCAGGCTTTCAGCTGTCAGCACAGAGCCCAACATGGGGCTAGAACTCACCAGCAGTGAAATCATGACCCGAGCTGTCGGACACTCAATCGACTGAGCCACCCAGGCGCACTCCTAGAAACCCTCTGTTTCATATGTGTGTGATATTCAATATCCATGAACAAACAACAAAAAGTTATTGAACCCTCCTATGTAGCAAACACCATGCTAGATGTCAAAGCACAAAGGGGAGTATTCTAAACAGCCTATCCAGGAGTATGCATGGCTGTGAGGTGACATTAAAGAAGAAATTATAAGCATAATTACAGTCAATACATAGCACATATGGATGAATGAATGAAGAAACTACAGAGAAGATATAATACAAGGTATTGTAAAACTTGTGGCTGAGAAATTAAATTTATCTAGATAATGAGGTGTGTCAGTGAGAAAATGATCCTTGAGGAGTTAACATTTACTTTGGAAAGAAAAAATAAAAAACAATTAGCCACAAGAGGAGGTGAATGGATAGGGTAGTGAATAGACTCAGGAAGAAGAAATAGCTCTGTGAAGCAAGATACACAGATGGTCCAAAATAAAAGTGATGGTTTGGAAATTAGGAATATAATCAGAGGGGTGGTTCTAAAAGTTATAATTTCTTCTAAAACAATTGCAACCTCTACAATGAAAAAGAGATGAACAAAGCAAAGATAACTGTTTTTTTCAAGTGCTCCATAATATGGTTGTGCTGTTAAAATTTTAGTACCCCAAAACATGAAGTTGATGTAAGGTAATTCTTTGGAGGGGGAATCAGAAGCTCAGAAATTTTGCTTCTAGCATCATCCAGCTAGGTGACACAATGGGTCTTTATATCCAGATCTGTCTGATTCCACTATTTTCTTCTTACTCTCTCACTCTTTAATTCTGTACAACTATTTTTCTGCTTTTTGTCAAAAGGATTCAACCCTCCTGACCCTCTGTGTTGGTGAGTCAATATCTGCCTCCTTCCTCTTTGCAACTTACCTTCCCCTCATCATGAGGAAAGCATGTTATAAGAAGAATCCTAGCTGATTCATTTTAACTGAAATGCTTGCGGGGCGCCTGGGTGGCGCAGTCGGTTAAGCGTCCGACTTCAGCCAGGTCACGATCTCGTGGTCCGGGAGTTCGAGCCCCACGTCAGGCTCTGGGCTGATGGCTCAGAGCCTGGAGCTTCTTTCCGATTCTGTGTCTCCCTCTCTCTCTGCCCCTCCCCTGTTCATGCTCTGTCTCTCTCTGTCCCAAAAATAAATAAACGTTGAAAAAAAAATTGAAAAAAAAACTGAAATGCTTGCCATATGATTATGGAGAAACAGAACAAGCATTGCAATAGTTTAGTAAGTGAAGGCAGAAGGCTTTTCCCATAGCTCCACCTGTCTGAGATCATTTGATTTGTTCTAATCTGCAGGGATAGCTCCATATTAGTACTAGATGATCCTAAGGGTCAAGGATTTATCTCAATCCTTCAATTTGCTCCATATTCACTTCACTTGTTTTAGGAGAAAAAATACACATACAAATTTCACAGATAGGTGATACACAATTGCTTGCATGTGTTTGTAGTTTACGAGAGTGCTGGAGGATAAGTTGAGGAAAGGTTGAGGAAAGGGAGGAATCTCCTTTATCTCTATGAGACTTCTCCATCAAAACATAATGTTATTGATGTAACTGCTACCTGCCCATTAAAGTGAGTATTATTGTCACATTTGTCAATCAAAATGAGCTCTACTAAGAATGATTGGATAACTACGCCTTTCTATGGGGAAAAAAATGTAAAAAAAAATCAAGTCTAATACTTGATTTAGAAGCAATGGATGTTCTGTAGACTCCAAGTTGACCGGCATAAAATTAAGAATACCAATTAATTATAACATTTATTTAGATTCCATGTGAGATTACCCAAATTGCTTGTGGGAATGTAGGAATATTTTATATCAGCTTTAAAAAAGAAAGAAATCCTGCCATTTGTGACAACATGGATGAAACTTGAGAACATTGCATTAAGAGAAATAAGCCAGTCACAGAAGAACCAATACTGCATGATTCCACTTACGCAAGATATCTAAAATAGTCAAACTCATGGAATAGAATGGCATTTGCCAGGGGGTGGGGGAGAGGAAATGAGGAGTTGTTCTGCGGGTATAAAGTTTCCGTAATACACGGGCGCCTGGGTGGCGCAGTCGGTTAAGCGTCCAACTTCAGCCAGGTCATGATCTCGCGCTCCGTGAGTTCGAGCCCCGTGTCAGGTTCTGGGCTGATGGCTCAGAGCCTGGAGCCTGTTTCCGATTCTGTGTCTCCCTCTCTCTCTGCCCCTCCCCCGTTCATGCTCTGTCTCTCTCTGTCCCAAAAATAAATAAACGTTGAAAAAAAAAATAAAGTTTCCGTAATACAATAATAAATGAATGGATGAACAAATCAATGAATAGACAATCAATTCTTGGTATCTGCTGTACAACATATAGTGAGCAATACTGTATTGTACACTTAAAAATTTGTTATAAGGGTGTATCTCATTTTACGTGTTCTTACCACAATAAGAGGTATTTTGTACACTCAATTTGTTTTGAGCTTTCTTTACTCAAAACTAAAAAACATGGTGTGCCTGCGTGGCTCAGTTACTTAAGTGACCTACTAGATCTCAGCTCAGGTGATGATCTTGCAGTTCGTGAGTTTGAGCCTCACATCAGGCTCTGCACTGATGGAGCGGAGTCTGCTTGGGATTCTGTCTCTCCTCTCTGCACCTTCCCTGTTTATGTATGCACTCCTCTCTCTCTCCTCCTCTGTCTCAAAATAAATAAACATAAAAAGAATTTTTAAAAAACTGTAAAAAAAATCAAGTTATGTCGGGTCTAGACACTAAAAGTTGAGTTCTTGTTAAAATTTTCTCAACCTGTACGTGTAAAGAAAGCTCTAGGTTCAGGCTGGTTTAGGCAGTACATGGCATGCAAGGGTTGTGATCTCATGCTTTTAAGAAAATTTCCATTTGAAGTGGAAATAGAAAAACCTCTCTGTACAGCTTACTTTCAGCTTCCACATTTGAGACATGAAATTAATTCTCTGAATCAGTTAATAGTCTATGACAATTAAACCATAAGCATCTTTCTCAAATACAAATGTAAATTATAAAGGCAAGAGCATGCAAGTTTACAAGCAGCATAAACAAATATTTTTAACTCTCTTTTCACTGGACTTATCATAAAGAACTAATTAAAAACTTTATTTTCATCCTGTTTTCTGAACAAACTCAAAATCAAATAATTGTATATGGAAATGTCCTGTCATGGTACTAGTTTTCCATGTGTGTGGATAATATTACAATCTTAAAATCAAGATATGTGATCATATTTTTTTAAATTTATAAACTAATTTGTCCATAAAGTCTTAAAAATATTAAGCAATTAAATTAAATAAATTAAATATTAGCAATTAAATCACTTTAGTTATGCATTTAACAGACTGGTTTAATTGAAAAGAATAAAATTCTCAGAAAGCAAGACTGTCCCATAAAAGCCAATCACTATGGCTGACATCACTTTTAGAGAATGATCCCCTGAAGAATAAGTTGCAGCCCTTTGCTCAATCTTCTTTTAATTTTGTTAAGCAATGGGCCTTATGCCCCTTCCTTGGGGGACACAGTTTAAGTAGATTCTTATGATTAAAAGGTTTTCTTTAATCTGATTCCTGCTGGCAGTGGGATCTCACTATATTCTGAATCTGGGTCTCATTGATGCCTAATAGTTGGAGGTGTGGTTTTTAGAAGAGATAATTCAGTTTTGGTTAGAGGGCAAAGAAAAACTGCCAAATAGCACATTCAAGAGTAGTTCTCATGAAATTTTTAGAGCAGGCAATTCCAGCCACCACACACTTCAATGGAGGTGAGACCCTAATGCACTGAGCAATATTTTGAAACATGCACTATGGAAATACTTAAACCTATTATTCAGCTATGACCTTAGGTCCAGTTACGTTGTCCTTTATGTAATGTGGCTGACTGACATTCTATCATTTTTTTTTTCTCTATATAGGTCTTGCCTTTTTAAATAGCCATTAATGTCTACCATTTCTCTTGGACTTCTCTTCATATTCTTTCTGGAAGCTCTTTATTATTTTAGGGGAGAGGTTTTCCTGTAAATTAGAGCCATCCTTAGAACAATAGCACAGATAAATAAAATGATTAAAAATTCAAACTAGCTTCCATTTACTGAGCACTTACTTTTGGATTAGCACACTTTAGAAATGATTTTGAATTTTTATTACAATGATATGAAAAAGATAGCCATCCTTCCAATTTTCTTGTTAAGGAAACTGATTTCAACAGGATTAGCCAACCTGCCTAGGAGTATGTAGCCAGGAGCTGGGAAAGCTAAGATATGGTTCTTAAATCTCTCTTCTGTTAGTTACAGGATCTCTTTTTAACAACACATTGTTATTTGGAAGCAGCAGGAACACACAGGTGGCAATCAGTTCTTTAATTATAGTTTTTTATCAGAAACAAAGCACCATGAAATAACATTCCTATTTCTTTAAGAATGCAATAGAAAGAAAATAAGCCACTGAGATTCCATAAAGTCACTGAAATTGTGGGCTTTTTTCTCTCAGCCTCAGTTTTTTACTTACAGAGATAAACGCTTACTTCCTTCGCAGAGTTGTTTTAAGATGGACATGTGTGCCTGCCTGGCCCAGTGCGTGACTCACAAAAGAACTCATTTGAGATACGCTGTGGTATAGTGCTGTTTTTTTTTTTTTTTAAGTTTATTTATTTTGATACAGACAGCGTGAATGGGGGAGGGGTAGAGAGGAAGACAGAGAATCCCAAGCAGACTCCGCAGGGTCATTGCAAAGCCCCATACAAGGCTCGAACCTCAAAACTGCAAGATCATGACCTGAACAGAAACCCAGAGTCCACGCTTAACCAACTGAACCACCCAGGTGCTCCTAGTGCTGTTTGGATGTCAACCTCAACCCCATTACTTATTAGCTTGATATCTTTATGCAACTTATTGACCTCTCTGTGGCTCAGCTTTCTTACCTGTAAGATAGATTTAATAGTAGCACCTATATGATAGGGTTGTGACAGGGAGAAAGTGAGTTTGGAAAGGTAAAGTTCACAAAAGAATTCTTAGCTCCTTCCTCCTGTAACCCACCTACCCAGTGTATTCTGTTAACGTTTCTCATCTGCGTGAAGTGGTTTTGAAGATATGCCCAATAGATCAAGGTAAAGAGTCAGCCTTGCTGGAAAGACAGTCTCATTCTACCTACGGTATATATAAATCCTTAAGAGCTGCTTATGGAGTCTTGAATCGGTCTCATTTCCTACTTTTCTTCTCAGTTAATTTGAAACAAGCTTTTCCTCTAAAAAAACAAAACAAAACAAAACAAAAAACAAAACGATTCTCAGCCTTTGAAAAATTTACAAGAAGAAAACCCCTCCGCTATGTAAGCCTGCATAGGGATTTGCTACCGCTCAATTAGAAAAAAAAAAAAAAAAAAAGGAGATAAGGAGAGACTTTCTTCTAATTTCTCCATGGCTTTTAAAATAGTATTAGAAATAAAAAACAAGATGTATTTTTGTTGTTTGGCATGCTTATGCTTTCCCTTTGACCCTTGTATTGGCAGTTTCGTCTATTATAGTTTGGTGAATTTTTGCAGAATAAATCATATTTTACTATCTCTATGGCGTACTGACAAACAAAGTCTGATGTTTGCTGCAACACAGGAAAAATAGTTTTCTTCCCATTTTCCCCTTCAGTATGGGGTAACAACAGAAATAATTAGAAAAATATACTTTTTAAGTTTACTTATTTTGAGAGAGAGGCACACGCAAGAGTGAGTGGGGGAGGGGCAGAGAGAGAGAGGGAGAGAGAGAATCCCAAGCAGACTCCATACTGTCTGCACAGAGCCCAACACAGCGCTCTCAAGAACCATATCATAACCGGAGCCAAAATTAAGACTTGGGTGTGTAATCAACTGAGCCACCCAGGCACCCCAAAAATATTTTACTGTGGTTACATAAACCTGAGAAATGCTGGATTTTCTACAGAAGAGTGTTGAGGTTGTAACATTAGTGGCACAAGTGTACGGATCCTCTCTAAACTTCTTTTTCTCCACTAAAGCAACTTGGACTTAGATTCTTACACTGATCAGAAGAAATACCTGTAGTAATGCAAAATCAAAACCAAGTCAACTGTACAGACTGTAGGCAATTCATATGACTCAAATTCTAGCTTTGCTCCATTTATGTTATGGAATAAAATTCTTAGATTAGCTTTAAATACCTGTCAATTAATAGTCAGACTTAAAATTATCTTAAATTTAAATTTGCGCTTCTCATTTCATCATATTTCTCTAAAGTAGATATCAAACATTTTTATTTCCATGTCATGTGAGTGAAATAAATTACACTTTAGAAGCAGCTAGTTAACTATGCTAGCAGAGAGGCAGCTTTTATTTTTTAAGAGCACCATGTTAAAACTAATCTGCAATGCATATAGATTCAATAATACAACAGCAGCTGTTGTGAAAATGCATCTTAAAGTCATTTGTGGCACTCTTACATGAATGCTTAAAAGGAGTTGTAGTTTGGGAGGCAGAAATCAAATGTAATTTGTTTTTGGTTACTTTATGAAAGACATTATTTAAGGGGGTATTTGATAAATAATAATTGTACTTGTCACCTTGAATAAAGACTGGAAGCTTTGAATTAATTATATTTTCGTGCATTTAGAAAAGTCTCATGTGAGATATATCATAGTGACTATGTTTGCTGCTAGATGTCACTATTGTTTCAATGTTGTTCAAGTGTGGGATATTTTCTTGGACTTTGATAATGGATGCATTTAGTTGATCATCCTTGTTGGTCAAAACATGATTCACAGGAAGAATAACTTTTAATACCATCTCTATTAGGTAAAATCATAATTTAATACATACTCAAAGTTCACATGAGATTTAATTGCACTGGAGAATTCTTTTTTTTTTAAGTGTTTGTTTATTTTTGAGAGAAAGAGAGAGAGCACAGGCAGGGGAGGGGCAGAGAGAGCGGGACAGGGGGTCTGAAGCTGGCTCTGCCCTGACAGCAGGGGAGCCAAATGTGGGGCTTGAACTCACAAACCATGAGACCATGACCTGAGCCAAAGTCAGATGCTCAACTGACTGAGGCACCCAGGTGCTCCTGTATTACAGCTTCTTAGTCACCCTTTTGTTATCAATATGACAGAAGATGGTGAGGGTACTAGCTGGTAGAAAATCTACAGTTTCGTCTGTATTCAAGACTCCATGCTAATTAAGACTATCTTGAAAAATCAAGAACAAATGTATTTTCCACTGTACCTGTTTGGTTTGAGAAATACCCCAATATATTTATGCTTCTTTTATGTATTTGATTTATTGTCTCTCTCTTTCTCTCTCTCTCTGTCTCTCTGTCTCTGTCTCTGTCTCTCTCTCTCTCTCTCACACACACACACACACACACACACACACACACCACACACACTCCTTTTTCTCCTATACTATACTATACCCTGGGGAATTTTCATAGGTTATTAAATATATTGTTCTGACATAAGTTACTAGAGGTTCCTCCAGCTCCCTCCAGTTGGAAACCACTTATAATACTTGCACTCCTCAACAGAGTATAAAGTGATTAGCACCTTAGGGGATAAAAATTTAAGCATTAGTAAAACACAGTTTCTAATATTTATGAGAAGAAACTGTTCCTACAAATTAGGAGTTATACATATCTGAACACTGCTCATGACTTTAACCTAAAATCATTTGATTTTGTTGACTTGTTAAACAGCTTACTACTTACTTGATGGGGTTATGAGAAGAGTCATTTGGGGTTCATAGCATTGTCTTATAAACAATAGAGCACATCATTAAACCAGAATAGATTTATTATTATTTTTTTAGAAAAACAATTATGAACATTTGTGGAAGGCTCCCTGAATGAACAAAGGGAAACACTACACTTACAATTCAAGAAAATATTGTAATTTAAGACAAAATGAGAATGATAACTCATAATTTTCTCTATGAGATCAAGGGCCCTCAATTCTTTTAATCTGTACTGTGTAATCTGTCAGAATTTTCTTTGAACCGCTGCACAAAACACATTATTAAGTATTTCATTTATGTAAAATAATACAGAAATAGCATCTTTCAATTGGATGAAGTAATCTGGTATAGGAATCATCTAAAACGACAGACAAAAATCATCTAAAAACGACAGATGTGGCTGGAGTTTCAGAGTGTGGACAGCTTCATAGGAAACAACCCATGAGTACAAAGGATTATGCCTTTTTTCTAAATTAAGCAATCGTGAACTTATAGGGATGATTTCACTTTTCATGAGTTTGTTAGCTGAGAGGAATTGAATGTTACAAGTAGAATTACTTTTGTGTTTTAATTTTTATTTTAAGATGTAAGCCCGCAAAACATATTTTCTAAGCCACTGTGTTGTTTTTAACAATACAAATCTATAAATCAGAAAAGCAAATTTGCATCTAGCTCTGTTTTAATAGTTATACATTAATAATATACAAAAAAAGATTTCCTTTTTTGCTAAGACCTAGCCTGATGTGTTCATGGCACTTATGTAAAAGATATAGAAATTAGTGCCTCTCTCTCAGCATTTTGATCCTGCTCTGTGGAATGAAAGAGCTCATCAGAGAGAGACAGGCCTAATCTTCAGATCTGGTTAAGTTTGCTACCGAGGCACAGGAAACCAAAACAGCAAGTCATAGGTCAATGCAGATCCTTACAGGATCCCACCTACCTGTAAATCCAATCCCAAAATGACCTGAAATCTAACAGAGCAGTATTTCCACCTCTTGGGTGTTAGGAGAAGTAGCAAATTTCGGGGCACCTGGATGACACAGTTGGTTGAGCACCCAACTTTGGCAGCTCAGGTTATGATCTCACAGTTGGTGAGTTCCAGCCCAGTATCTGGCTCAGTGCTAAGCACAGAGCCTGCTGTAGATCCTCTGCACCCCCCAACCCCTCTCTCTGCCCCTTGCCCACTCACGTTCTCTCAAAAAAACAAAACAAACAAATAGATAAAGGAAGTAGTAAAGTTTTGCATTTAGGACACTTAAATGTAAAATCAGACTATAGCTCTTTCCTAGGTACAACTTCTGCTTTGATAGTGATTCCCAAAAAATTTTATAGAAGAACAAGCCTGTTTTTCCCAATATACACCAATTTTCTTAACATATCCTAAAAAAAAAAAAAGCTTACTACATTTATATATGATTTTCTCCTCAAAAGAAAAGACTTTTGCCTTGGCTACATGTATTGCAAAAGGAATTAAAAAGCAGACATTAGGGGCGCCTGGGTGACTCAGCCAGTTAAGTGTCTGACTATTGATTTCAGCTCAGGTTATGATCTCAAGGTTCATGAGATCCAGCCGCTTCTGGCTCTATGCTGACAGTAGGGAGCCTACTTGGGATTCTCTGTCTGCCCTCTCTCTCTCTCTCTCTGCCTCTTTCTCACTCTCAAAATAAATAAATAAGCACTTAAAAATACAAAAAATAAAAACTTTCTTTTGGAATTGAAAAAAAGAAAATGAAAGCAGTAAATAAAAAAAGCATCCAGTATTTTCACACATTCTTAAGAACTGTTACCAGATATAAAATTTTGTTTCTCTCAACTAGCTTTTCTGTCTCTAACAATTGTTTCCGCTCCTCCCTTTTGGCTCTTCCTCCCATCTTGTTCACATATAACTCATAAAGATATTTTTAATAAAAACTCGTGTAGATTCATGTAATTATAGTTATTAAATTGTTTAATGGTCAGACATATCTTATTTTAGGAATTTATATCTTTGGCTGAACACATTTTTACAGAAAAAGAATTAGTTTGGTTAAGATTAGCTATTAACAGATACATAAAAAATACCTCTTCTCTCTAGGGATCTTTAACTACCTTCAGATGATTTCCTCCTGGGTGTAAATGTGCAAATGTATCTTAGTAGTTAAGGTAATAGTCACTGTTATCTGACTCTGTAGAACTGGGCAGATTACTTAACCCTTTGGGCTATGTTTTCCACAAAGGAAAAATGGTAGGACTATTAAGCGATTTCATTAGGTGGTTTTATGACAGAGAGGTTGGGGAAGGTAACTGGGTAGATAAGCTGTTCAATTCTGACAGTGAGATCTGGTAGTGAATCACAGTTCAAAGAGAAAACAGAATTAAATCAACTTAAATGTGGGTCTAAATATGTTGACAAAGGAAAAGGCCATCTATTTGGGCCAACCACTGATGTTGTTGGTAATTCCGAGAGAATATAATGGGGATTCATGGCAGGAAAACAAACACCTTTTGACTTGAAACTGCATTTACTTAGAGATGCTTCTGTCAAACAGACATGTCCTCAATCATATAGGTAACAAGGTATAACTGATCACGTTCTCTTGTTGAGTCTTGATGCCAGCACACCGAGAAAACTTTAATTACATGGTATAGATATTTTGCACATCTTTTCTGGAGGAATTCTGTGTCGAAAATAAACTTCAAGGTAATCCTGTGTCAACAGTGAACATTCCACTACTTATAGTCCCCTGCAGGTGACATCTTCTGATGCATCTGAACTTTTTACGTACTAGTACCATAGAGATGACTACTTTTCTTGGATTTACCCTTCAAAGACAGTGACAGAGGTCACTTTTCCAGAGTCCTTTCTTTATACTTATTTTCTTGTCATCAAGCTGGATTGAGTGCTCAGTATTAGTGAGAATTTTACATATAGACACTTGAAACACTGTAGATAGTACAAGAACAAAAGGATTTATTAAGTGTTTTCAACAGCTCACAGTATTCTTAGGAGTTTACAATATTTTCAGAAAAACTGAAAAAAAGTGACTGTCAGTTAAACTTTCAGGAAAACTTCTAAAACCATGGCACAGACCAAGGTCAAGGGTGCTGCTGCCTCTACATGATTTGTAGATCCAATAAACTGCTCCTGTGGTCACTGGCTCCATTATAAGCCACCTTTGCCGTAACTGGGTGGTTGGCAAATTAGAAAGCCACACGCTTTGTTGAGAAGCTGTCAGGACCAGAATGGCACAATTCCTGCTGATGTATATTATCAAAATAGAAGTCTTCTGCCCCTTGTCATGCTTCTCAAATAATTCAGTTCTTTTTCAGGCTTGTAGAAGCACATATGATTGGTGGAACCTAAATCATGTACAGAATCCCATTGGGATGGTACAGTGAAATATTCAGGTTTTTAACTATCCCAACTTCCCTGTGTTGTCCATAAAGAATGGCAGGTCCAGGGGCACCTGGGTGGCTCAGTGGGTTAAGCATCTGACTTTAGCTCAGCTCATGATCTCATGGTTTGTGAGTTTGAGCCTTGTGTTGGGCTCTGTGCTGACAGCTCAGAGCCTGGAGCCTGCTTTAGATTCTGTGTTTCCTTCTCTCTCTGCGCCTCCCCCACTTGTGCTCTGTCTCTGTCTCTCAAAAATAAATAAATGTAAAAAAAAAAATTAAAAAAAAAAGGGCATGTCCAGAAAGTGGTGACCACACAAACTTCCACATGCCCCTTCATTGTGCTCACTAGTAATTTTTATATAGCACTTACTGTAAATGATCAGAATTGTAACATCACTGTAGAGTTCTGTAATTTTTAATCAGTTTAGATAAGCAGAACCTACCTCAAGTAATTTCTATGATCTCAAATAAAATCAGTACATAAAAATACTTCAGCAAAGTATAATCCCCACATTAGAAACACCAAAATAACTATTATTATGATTACTACACTCTTACTTGAATATCTATCTATTCTAGACTGCAGATTCCTTGAGGATAGTGACTCTGTCCTTAGTTTTATCTCCCAAGACCTGTCAGAGTATCTAGCACATACTAGGTGACAAATAAATCTTAGTGGAAGGAAGACTGCAAAAGTGCAAGTAAGTACACTCTGTGGGTTACCTTAGAGATTACTGCCATGGGGATACTAAGTATTGCCTTGGCTTTTATTGAAGGGTCTTGAATTTTACGAAATTAGGACAATTTACATGGATAATGAAATAAAACTACTTGCTTTTGTTTATTTGCAAGTCGAGTAAAAAAATGGTTTGTGGGTATGCTTTTTAAAATAGTAGTTATATACTAAAAATTGAGCAGACTCTTCTGTTAACTCACATATTACTTAATTAGTAATGTTAAAGATGGCTTTACGCTAATCATCAATACATTTATCAGCATATTATGAAGCTATTTTCTGAAAATAAAAATAGCCTGCAAGGTGCCCTATTATTTATTATTCCCCAATCCAGTGGAACTTAGTTTGGTTTGTAAGAGATAATACCAGCTGTATTTTATTTAAGTGATTAGGTGGGGGAGATTTTTCACCTGATATCATGAAACTAATGTTTGAAAATCTTGAAAAATTGTGTTTATTAAAGATTTCCTTAACTGACATTTTACACTTTTTTGAGTTATTACTCTTGTTCTGGATTTTATCTTTTGTAAATGATTTTGTTCTGATAGTTTAAATCATTCTAGCCTCTTAAAGTAAAAAGGGATATTTGACCATGTGTTGATGTCTTATGAGCATTCACATAATTTCTGTCAGAAGGTTTTCTAGTCTCTGCTGGACTACTTTCCTGAAATATCTAAGAGAGGAAATTATCATCTCACCATGCAGACTGATTTCCCACAAAATTTCATGTGCATAATACTCTTTCTTGAAAGACAATGGAAGTTGTTTTTTCTGTATTTCACATATGTTTGTCTCATTTTACTAAGAAATAAAGGCTTCGAAATATTTCACTTAATCTACAATGTATATATCACTTTCACTTGTTTGAAAATAGTTTCCAATATATCCAATGTTTTCCTATATGTTGGTAAATTCTACATTAAATATTCCTTGAAAATTTATTGTTCATCTGATCCTCTTTCCTGGCCCAAGGCCTCCATTCTCACATTCCCGGCAAGGACATTCCTTTCCTCAGTAAGAAATACCCCCTTCAAAGCCTCTATCTAGGAAGTTTCCTTTAGGATTTTGCCACAAATTTTAGCTTAGTTCCCAACTGCACTATTGCTATGTACATAGGAATTATATGTCAACCTTTCAACCTACCTTGTGAAAACGACATATTTGATTTCAAAAAATCAGGCATCACCCCTTCCTCACTGGCACACTGGAAACTGCCCAAGCAGGGCAAAATCTTCCGCCTTTCCCCTGGCCCTCCACAAAGGGCCATAGAGAAGAGGCATCTTGGGAAAAGGATTCTTTACATCACTATAAGGTCCAGGGACCAATACAAAACTGTACACATTTGATATGAATAAGAAGAAAACCAAAAAAGACTTTGAGATTTGGGCTGCAGTGAAGAGCATTGCCTATATTCCAGAATGACATGTAGAAGGTGCATAAACAGTAAAAATCGAAAGAGAACCACAAGAACTTTATAACCTAAAATTCTATTTGATTAATTGCTTATAGAGTCCAGGTCAGGAATTGTGATTGGAATCCAACAGTGGTGACTACTTGCTTTAAGAAAACAATTAATATAGTCCATCAAATATTAATATTTTTGTTTTCAATGAAAAAGTCTCAACACAGCATTTGAAATGAACAGGATAGAATACAAAATCACTCAAAATACAAAGAAACAGGAAAATCAAAGCAATTTTCAAGGAGGAAAAATGAAAACATGCCAATAATGACATAACTAAAATATCAGAATTTCTGGACAAATATTTTAAAGCAATTATATTATATATTATTATTTACATATAATAATATATATTTTATATATCAGAGTATTATAACAATTCTCTAAGAAATGAGAAAAGGCATTCTTGAAATAGAAAGACAGAACTCCCCTCTGAAAAGCAACAGAAGATGTAAAAAGAACCAAGTGGAAAATCCATAACTGAAAATATAAAAATAGTAATAAGCAAATTCTGAAGAGATTCAATAGCAGAATGGAGATGACAGAGGCAAGAGTCAGTGAACTTGAAGGTAGATCAACAGAAATTACCAACCTGAATGACAGAGAGAATAAAAAACTGAAAGAAATTAATATAGTGTCAGGTACCTACCAGGTTATATCAAAGGTCTAATGTTGGTCTCATTGGTATTCCAGAAAGAGAGAAAGAGACTGGTATGTACACACACACACACACACACACACACACACACACACACACACACACATTCCAGGAAGTAATAACATAAAACTCCCCAAATTTGGTGAAAAACATAAATTTAATAACTTAGTAAGCTCAGTGAACTCAAGAGGATAAATTCAAAGAAGTCCACACCCAAACACATCAAAATCAGACTACTGAAAACCAAAGATAAAATAGAACACACACATATACACATGTTATATATACACACAAAGTAAATAATATATGACATACATTAAAATATATAAATTTCTATATGCATATAGAAGACATCTAGGAAAAAGCAGCACATATCCTATAAGGAAACAAAGGTTCAAATTATTTCAAATTTTCCACCAGAAACAATGAAGGCCAAAATTTAGCTGAACAACACATTTTAAACACTGATAACAATGATAGAAAGAAAAATGTTACCTCAATCCTGCATCTAGCAAAATGATATTTCAAAAAAGAATCCTGAAAATAAATATATTTTCAGGTGAAATAATAACAGAAAGAAACACTTAACTCTTATAAATGAAGAGCACAAGAAAATGTACATATATGGTTAAATAAAATAGAATTTTTTTTTGCCTCTTAAGTTGATTAAATTGTGTATGGCTACTGAAAGCTAAAATTATAACACTTTCTAATGTGAATTTCAATGTAAGCAGATATAATATATATGACAACATCAGAATGCAAGAGGTGGGGTGCCTGGGTGACTCAGTCGGTTAAGCATCCGACTTCAGCTCAGGTCATGATTTCATGGTTTGTGAGTTAGAACCCCACATTGGGCTGTGTGCTGACAGCTGAGAGCCTAGAGCCTGCTTGGATTCTGTCTCCCTCTCTCTCTGCCCCTCCCCTGCTCACGCTCTCTCTGTCTCTCAAAAATAAATAAAGGTTAAAAAAAATTTTAAAGAAATGAAAGAGGGTAAAGATCTATATTTAATAAGATTTATTTTAAGGTTAAACAATAATTCTAAGGTGTTTGGGTAAAGCTTTGTATGTATGTTGTAATCTCTAGAGAAGTAACTTTTTTTTGTAAAATACAATGGACATGTTAAAATGGAATTCTAAAAACAATTCAAGTAACTTTAAAAAAGGAAGAGTAAAGAGAGTAACAAAAAACAAAACAGAAGGGACAAAATGAAAACTAATAAACTTATAAACCTAAATCCCACCTATTAGGGGCGCCTGGGTGGCTCAGTTGGTTGAACATCCCACTACGGCTCAGGTCATGATCCTGTGGTTCATGACTTCGAGCCCCACGTTGGGCTCTGTGCTGACAGCTCAGAGCCTGGAGCCTGCTTCAGATTCTGTGTACCCCTCTCTCTCTGCCCCACCCCTGCTTGTGCTCTGTCTCTGTCTTTCAAAAATGAATAAACATTAAAAAAAATAAATCCCACCTATTAACAATCACATTAAATGTAAATGATTTAAATATATCAAATAAAAAACAGAGACTCCTAGTTTGATTTTTAAAAATATCCTTCTATGTGTTGTCTACAAGAAATACACTTGAAACATAATGGTATAAATGAAAATATGGTAAAAAAAAAATACCATTCCAATAGCATTTAAAAAAAAAAACCCTCAAGTGTCTTTATAATATGAAACAAAGCAAACTTCAGAATAAAGAAAATTATTAGGGACAAAGAAAGATTGGAAAATAATAAAAGCCTATTCATCAAGCATATATAATAATTAAAAATGCAAATGTGTTTATATATAGAATTATAAAAGACATTAAACAAAGCTAATAGATTGAAAAGATTAATAAATAAGTCTATAATTACACTTGGAGACTTCAATACTCCTTTTCAATAATCCATGAAATGAAAACTTAGCATGAATGATGTAATAAAAATATACGGAATATTCCATCCAACTAAATAAAATGCACATTATTTACTAGTACTCATGATACATTCACCAACATAGACCACATTGTAGGCCATAAAACATACATCAGTAAATGTAAAATAAGGGGATTTATTGAAAATATATTTTCTGAACACAAAGAAATGAAACTAGAAATCAAAAACAAAGTACCTGGAAAATGCCCATCTTTTAGGAAATTAAACAATCCAAAACTAAATAATCCATGAATCATGGCTCAAAGAAGCTAATGCAAGGGAAATTAGAAATATTTTGAAAATAGAAATAGAACACATAAAGGTTTATGAGAAAGGGGGTTAATATCCAAAATATATAAAGAATTGCACGACTCAACACCAAAGAAACCTTAATGATCCAACTAAAGATGGGCAAGGGAGCTACATAGACATTTTTTTCCAAAACTGACATACAAATGGCCAATAAGCACATGGGAAGATGTTCATCATCACTAATCATCAGGGAAATACAAATCAAAACAACAATGAAATATCACCTCACACCAGGCAGGATGGCTAGAATCAAAAAGACAAGAAATAACATGTATTGGTGAGGATGTGGAGAAAGGGGAGCCTTCATGCGCTATTGGTGGGAATGTAAACTGGTGCAACCATGGTGGAAAACAGTATGGAGGTTCCTCAAAAAATTAAAATTAGGAATACCATATGATCCAGTAATCCCACTACTGGGTATTTACCCAAAGAAAACAAAAACAAAATACAATTAATAATTCCATACAATAGCCAATGTATGGAAGCAACCTAAGTGCCCATCAACAAATGAATGGTTAAAGAAGATGTGGGGAGGGTGTGTGTGTGTATACACACACACACACACACACACACACACACACACACACACACACACAGATATGCACACAAGGTAATATCACTGAGCAATAAAAAGCAATGAGATCTTCCATCATATTACCTACTTATGTGTTAAGTACCTCCCTTAAAGGTAACAGCATCAAACAAGGCATGTCTGATCTCTAAATGCTAGTCTAAGATAGTGTTGGTTAATTTGAGATACAGTATTATTGAATATTTTTAACACATTAAATATTCACCTCTATATCTATCAATAGTAGCATATGGTTCTCCATGCAAACATCAAGAATATAAAGAAAAAAAATAATTAAATGCCATCTGATGTGTTATACTCTCAGCATTCTTCTGATATACCGGTAGAGTTATCCCATTTTAGAAAAAAGTAGAATTAGTGTACACATCTTTCCTGACTGCATGGGTGATCGTGCCCCTAGGACTGATAACACAGAATGAAAATAATTGTTGGGGAAGACGATGAGTTTAGTTTTATATGAAAAGCTTGGATATGGCAATACATCCCATAGATAGCTAGTTTAGGAACCTGCACTTACAAGGGGCCCAGAAGAAACAAATGTGGGTGTCACAATCTTTGGTGGGCCATTAGGCATTCTGTAAGCCTAATGAAGCAATAATGGAAGGCAGGAGCATGAGTCTAGAAGAGTGAGGGTTTTCTTATATGTGTGTTAACACGATTCCTATCCTAGCCTAATGACCCACGGACAGAAGGCTCTGACCAACTCAGTGGCTAAGACCATTGAACACTATCAGCATTCTGTTGAGATCTAGGGAATGGTGAAATGAAGAATCCAGTCCACCTTGATTCCTTGGTCTTGTATACATTATCTCAAGTTTTTATGTACTGATCAAATAGTATAATAGAAGTGAAAGCAAGTTGAAACCCAGTCTGATTTGTCATTCTTGCCACAGTTGTAACCCAGACCTACTTCTATGGTCTGGCCTAGCTTCTCATATTTAAATTCCTAACTATAAGCAAAATCATGTAGAGTGTGTGGAGAAGAATAAATTGAAGATAAAACTCTTTATGAAGTGCCAATTTTATTTTTAGAACTTAGATATTAATATGTTTATGGAGATCTATGGTGGTCCTGGAGGTATGCCTATCAGATTCCCTTAGGGAGTGCCTGCTATAAGGAGCATAGCTGGATGACAATCTCTAGCTACTGTACTTTTGGACCTGGAGCAGTGCTCACCTGTGTGACTGCCCCCCAAGCCCCATCATACTCTCTTGCTGCTCTTTAACAACTGTGTATGGTAAGTGTCCTAGTGGGAGTCCATCTCTCCCTGAAGCAGGACGGCTGTGACATGCATTCTTTGCTCCATTGGCCTGGCTTTCCCAGGGCTGCATTGCAGGTGGAAGCTCTTCTTACCCAATGAACCCTCCTTCTGTTCTTTCTCCTTTCCTAAGTGTCAGGTCTGCATTGCTTTTTGTAAACTTAGCACACCTACTCCTGCTCCACCCCACTTTATCCTTCCCAGACATTTCTTCCCATTGATCACTTGCAGCTCAACTAATTCTGTCTTAGCATCTGCTTACAAGCTGTGCCAAAATGTGGTCTCCAGAATGAAAACAAAAGCAACAGTGTCTCTTTAACACTTATGATTGTATAATATAAAGGTTCATTTGCAAACACAGATTATCTGTGATGAACAAGAGAGTGGAGATTTTAGAGACTGAATGAAAATCCTATTTGTGTGATGAACTTACCCATTTCCAACTGTTTCTTACATAGAGAGTGGAGCTGAGCAGGACTATTTGTAAGAGTCATTGTGAGGCTAAAATGGTGTGAAACATGTCAAAACATGTAACAGTTATAATTAAATATTAAGCATTCCTCCTAACACTATGCTCAGCTCCATTCTCAGCCTTTTTTTTTTTTTTTTTAAGTCCTTTGGACATTACCTTAGCCCTTTATTTAATTCTATTTCCATAAAACTCTGTACTAAGTAGACTCTGTAATACCATTCTCCTTTGAGGGTGCAAAAAAAGATCAATGTAGGACTGGAACCCTGGACTCTGAATCTCTGTCTTGCTCCCATAGATCTTACAAGATCCAAGATATGCATATTTGAGCCTTGGCTTTATCTTTACAACAAGTTACTGCTGGAAGAGGCAGGCCAATTTCCCACAGAGGGTGAATTCTAATAATATCAGATTAGTAGAAAATAGTGGCATCTTAGTGAGCCATAGCTTTTTTCCTCTTTGTTGGTGTTGCTGCTGAAAAACATAATCTGAAGGTAGCTATTCTTTTCCCATTATTGATTTTTCTGTACTTTCATTATTTTGGATCAGGTAAATACTAGTTTCTTTTGTTGGTTTACAGAAAGGACATATCAAACAGAGATTTACAGCTCCCAAAGCGACCAGCCTTAAAGATAGTATTTCAATGGTGGTGAATAAACAGACAAATATCTAATGGGGGTAAAGCCAGACCTTCTTGTTCCATTTGATCAGAAAGCTCCGTGTTAGTATTTATAAAAACAGAAGCTTGAAATATTTATTTTGGTAAGCCTGCACCTGGCTGATGTGCTTTTATGTGGTAGAATAATATAATAAAAAGAGCAAATGCTTTGGAGTTACAAAGACCTAGCTTTGAATGTGTGCTACAATTTTTCTTTCTTTTCTTTCTCTTCCTTCCTTCCTTCCTTCCTTCCTTCCTTCCTTCCTTCCTTCCTTCCTTCCTTCCTTCCCTTCCTCCCTCCCTCCCTCTCTCCTTCCTCTCCTCACCTCTCCTTTTTCTTTCCTTTTCTTTTCTTTCCTATGTGCTTGTGTTTTTAAATTCGATGGGCCACAGTAGTTTTATTTAGAAAGGGTAGATGATTGTAGTGCCTACTTCACAGAGTTTCTATGCATATTAAATAAGATGATATGTGTAAAATACAAATACTCTTCCAGACATAGAATAAGGACTTAAGCAAGTTCTTATCACTAGGCTTTTATCAGTTCAAAAACATCCATTCATTCACTTATTCAACAAATGTTTGCTGAACATTCCTTTTGTGTCATATGATAATCTAGATGCCAGAGTCCAGAGGTAAACAAAACCAAGAGATCTTGCTCACAAATCAATATTTAACAACAATATGTGATACCAAAGAGTAAATACATTAAGTGGTTGCAGACGGCAAGGTAGTCTTATTTTAGATTGGGTTGTCAGGCAGTCATCATTGAGGATGTGACATTTGAACTGAGAAATGAATGACACGAGGAGGCAAATCGTGCAAAGAGAAGAGTGTTCCAGGGAAAAGAGCAAGTGCAAAGCCTAGAGACCACAGTGTGCTGCAGATATTTGAGAATCAGAATGCGGTCAAAGTGAAGAGAGTGAAGAGGGTGGCGCCAGGGTCACTGAAGACTAAATTAAAGAATTCATTCTAAATGAGATCAAATTCCCTTAGAGAATTTTGAGCAGAACCTGCCCAACCTAGCTTACATTTATAAGTTCTTGGTTTAAGAACAGACTATCGAGGGGCAGGAAGCTGGTGAAGGCCATGGAAGTAGCCTCAGTCAGAGGTGATGAATGTTTGGTGTGCTTACACTGATAAAGGCTGGTAGAGATTCTGGATGATTTTTAAAGTAAAGTGAATAAGAATTATCTAGTAGATTATATACATGTTCTGAGAGAGAGGACATTTAAAATGAAACTAAAATTATGTTTATTTTCTGAACTTTGAAACACATGCAAATGTTGAAAAACACTAGAGTGAATCTGATTCACTCATCATCCACCTTCTACTACTTGAACTTCACTCAACCAAGTTGGACACTCACTCCCTATGAATTACTTTGATGTGAACTCCAGGTATCTCATTCTCTGGAAATACCTTAATACATATTTCTTAAATATGAGTACTTGTTAAATATTTTAACCACAATATCATAAATTTAACAATGTTACTAAATTAACACACTATCAGTAAATTAACAATAAAATCATCAAAATCTGGTTCATGTTTACATTTTTCTGAACAGCTTACAATTTGTTTGTATAGTATGTTGATTTAAATAAGGATCGTCTAAAATATATACATTGCAGTTTATTGATACACCTGTTAAGTGTCTTTTGATCTAAGATACAATTTTCTCTTTGTCTCTACCTTTCCCTTTTCTTTTTCTGATTATAGTTCATTTTCCAGTTATTCTGTAGATTGATAGGTACAGATTGAGTTTCTCCTTTTTTTTTTTCCTTTGGCTAGGCTGTTTCACAGATGGTTTGATTTATCACCATCAGGTGATAACCAATGTCTTGTTCTCCCTTTTTGTAGCAGTAATAGTCATTAATTACATCTATCAGATCCATTAATCTGAAAATTCAAATTTTATCTTCATTTTTGGCTAGAACGCTTTTGCCCCTCAGCAACTTTTGGTTACACAGAGATACAGATAGATGTTTAAATCGCTCCCTTGACCGGCTTCTAAGTGTCTTCTAAAGGTGATCAGTGAGGTTTATGGTTATTTGCTTGAATCACTATGAACTTAAAACACATTTGATGCTCCTATCGTCCTGTCTTTTACCAGTGAGAGTTTTTCCAATTTGGCTCTTGAGTTATTTTCACCCAAAACTTGGATTTCTTCCAATTCTTCTGGCATGACACAGTGAATCCAGGCATATCAGGTACACTTCCTGTTGCAGAGTGGGAATTTGCCATTTCTCCACATAGTCCTAATTCTTTTTAACTGGAAATTATATTCGAAGAACATAATCCAGAATCTGAAGATACCATTGCCACTGGACTGTTCATTATTTCTAAGACTTTTTAGTGGATGGAGTTAAAAGCATGTGTAATTTTTTAAAAGTTAAAACTACAATATGAGTTGTTACTGATACTTTCATATCAAATCCAAGACTACGGAGCTTTTGCTTAACGTCATTGGTTTCTTTACTTTATCTCCTTTCAACCACTCTAAAATTTTGATTTTGATGATGTCAGTACAATACTTGATAACTCCCACAGCACATGTGCATGCACACACAACAGTCTTAGAGTCAAAGTACAAATACAAACTTCAAAGACATAATTACCAAAGCAGCTTAAGGTATTTTTGTCTCTTTGTCCTTAAGGAATATAAAAATAAGTGAGTTGAAAAGTCACATGGAATATTTTTCTGGGTATAGTATACTACTAAATAGATACAAGTGAGGTTCATTGGTTATATCTGTCTTTTGACTTTCACTTATTGCTTTAAAAAAAGATTTAATTTTTATAACTCTGTCAAGCTTCTCATTACTCACAGTAGTTATATTCCATAAAGTCCTCTGAAACATTGAATTGGAGAATACAAATCATTTCTCCTAAGGGAAGTACAGGGGTAGGTTCCTGTGTACCTCTGGTCATATTTTTTAGGAAACTGATCAATATATGACCTTGTTTTATGTGTGCTTTTTAAAAACACCTTATTTAATATATGTTTTTGGTTCATTAACCTTGAACTCAGAGCCAACACCAGTATAACTCATTCATGAACAAAGTTTATCTAACACATATCTTCATAGGGCACATCACAGCCTTCTTGTTTACTTCAGGACACTGCACAGAAATGCAGCACTAGGCTTAGGCTATTTAAATTTTTTTTTTTTTAACGTTTATTTATTTTTGAGACAGAGAGAGACAGAGCATGAACGGGGGAGGGTCAGAGAGAGGGAGACACAGAATCTGAAACAGGCTCCAGGCTCTGAGCTGTCAGCACAGAGCCCGACGCGGGGCTCGAACTCACGGACCGCGAGATCATGACCTGAGCCGAAGTTGGCCGCTCAACCGACTGAGCCACCCAGGTGCCCCGGCTTAGGCTATTTTAAAAAATGAAATCATCAGCATAAAACACAAGAAGCAGAAAACATGGCACTAAATAGATCACAAAAAGGACACTTGTTTCCAGTATGAGAACTGAAATAAGAAGTCATTGCCTTGTTCTACTTCAGCTCAGAATGTGAATCATCAGGCTACTCTGTTGCTACTCCGCACATCTGAGACAATGACAGAGAAAATTTTCTCTGGGTAGTCAGTAAAACCTAGGAAATTTACTGAGAAAAGGAACACTGGGGAGAGAAAAAGATTTTGAATGAGACAACAAAATTGACGTTACCTACACGTTAAGCTTCAAATGCTTAATACATTTCCAATTGGAATGTCAGGTAGGGTATTGAATCAATGAGAAAGTGCTGGAGGTAAAATTCTAGGCATCATCAGATAGATGATGTTATCTAAAGGCATAAATAAGGCTGGATTAAATTACCAGAATTATTTATAAGAGGCCTATGTACTTATATATGAGACATTTTGACATTTAGGGGTTGAGAAGAAAATTGAGGGGTAGTGTGAGGGCATAAGAGAAATTCCTTTTATTGAAGTATTTTTTTTCTTCCAACATTTTATTTAAGTTAGTTAACATATAGTGTATTGGTTTCAGAAGTAGAATTTAGTGATTCATCACTTACATGTAACACTCAGTGCTCATCCCAACAAGTGCCCTCCTTAATGCCCATCACCCATTTAGCCCATCCCCCCTACAAACCTCCCCTCCTGTAACCCTCAGTTTGTTCTCTATAGCTAAGAGTTTCTTACGGTTTGCCTCCCTCTCTGTTTCTATCTTACTTTATTTTTCCTTCCCTTCCCCTATGTTCATCTGTTTTGTTTCTTTCTAAGAAAAAAATTTATGTTTATTTTTGAGAGAGACACAGACAGAGAGATCATGAATGGGGGAGGGGCAGAGAGAGAGGGAGACAGAATCCGAAGCAGGCTCTAGGCTCTGAGCTGTCAGCACAGAGCCCAACATAGGGCTGGAACTCACAAACTGTGAGATCCTGACCTGAGCCAAAGTCAGACATTTAACTGACTTATCCACCCTGGCACCCCATATTGGTTTTGTTTCTTAAATTCCACATATGAGTGAAATCATACAGTATTTGTCTTTCTCTGACTTATTTTGTTTAGCATTATACTTTCTTGCTCCATCCATGTCCTTGCAAATGGCAAGATTTCATTCTTTTTAATGGCTGAGTAATAATGTATGTGTATGTGTGTATCATACATCACGTATACATCTCACATCTTCTTTATCAATTCATCTGTCAGTGGGCACTTGAGCTGTTTCCACAAGTTGGTTATTGTAAATAATGCTGCTATAAACAGATGGCTGCCTGTTTCCCTTTAAATTACTGTTTTCATATTTGAAAACTACCTAGTAATGAGATTACTGGATTATATTCAATTCCAGTTTTTAAAATATTGATTATGATATGCTTAATTGATTTTGTGACTCACCAAAGGTCATAACATACATTTTAAAATAATGGTCTAGAGTGTGACTATGGATGCTGGTGACCAAAATGAGGTGTATGTAAACTGAAGGGCTCATAGATTTCTTTTTAAAGAAAATGGCAGGATTAATAATGGGGGGAGGGAAAGAATGGATGACAGAGACCCGGAAGGTGACTGAGGCAAGGAGGAAAGTCATCACTGAGGGGTGGTCATTGATTTCACAATGGTGTATTATAAGATTTTTGGGGAAGAGATGATCCTTCCATTATTGTAAATTTATTTATTTTTACAAATTCTATACTTACTGTGTGAACATATGATTGCCCTCTTGCAGTGAAGACACATGGAAATACTTTACTCAAAATTCCAATCCATGAGATAATCACATGGGGAAAGGAGTGCCTCTGGGATTGCATTCTGGAACTGGTTGGTATTTTTTATTTAGATAAAAGTATGGATTTCTTAGTTTTTGTTATAAAAAGATGTGGTTTCTAGATGGATGCTTTAGGAATAGAGAGTGTCAAAATGCCCTTGTTCCTGAAAGAAATAGACTAGAGAGTGAAAAGGTATCTCAAATACAAGAAATAATGTTAACTTTTAAACAAATTCCACGGTGTGCAAGCACAACTGTGTCCATTACTAACATGTTTTAGATTTATTTTTCTTTGGTTATTCCTTAGTATTCTACTGAATTAAAAAATAATAATTTACAACCAGTCTCAATTGTGCTAAATGAAGTAAACTAAAAGGTATTTATTTTTTCACAGCGTAGATTCAGCATAGAAAAGAGTATGGTGATGCCATTGAGGTCAAACAGGTGATGGTAATGATGCTGAAATCATGGAAACCAAAAAGAGAGATGATGATGCAGAGGGGCATGGTTGGGGCCATTTACTCACCTGCCTCCAGGACTAATTTAGTTATCTGTGCTTTACTTTTATTAAGAAATATACCCTTCCCTTATACTGATAAGTCTAAGATCCATGGAAAAGAAAACATTTGAAATCAATTCTACAGGTAAGTGGAAGAAATTGCCTACTTAGAAATTAGTGAAGTCACTTAATTAACATGTTTTTATTGAGGCCTTTTTACAAGCCAGGCATTATGAAAGGTGCCCACTTAAGAAAACAAAACAAAAGAAAAACTTTCCTACAATGAAAAACCTTTAAAGAGTCTTTAAGATAAAATGACCATTGTGTATAAGACAATGCAGTGCATACTTTTATACTGCTATTGGTGACTTCTCCCTTAGGTAGATTTATAAAATGAATGCTTATGGTAGTGACCTAAGAGTTAAAATTACTTAGGGGAGGCTGCCGTATTATTTACCATTCTATTTCTATACTAGTTTAGGCAAATGCTTTTCTCTCTTCACACTGGTACCATTTCGAAAGTAGGAACATTTTAATTTGGAAGACTGATGTCAAATAAAGAATTTATTAGATATTGTATAACATATAATAAGCTATATATAAATTTACATATACATATATAGATATCACATAAAGAACAGTGACAAGTTAAAAGGAGCTAGAGGCAGGAATGGGATTTACAGAAAAGTCAGAAAGAGAAGCCCTGGGATTGTTAGCCACTGTAGGTCTGTTTCTTTCATTGATACTTGGCATCTTCCCTCTGATGTGGATGAATGCAGCTGCAATTCTCGGTCAACTACAATTTAGTTGGCAGTAATTCTACCCTAGCAGAGGGCACATGATTGCTACTTATCCAGCAGAAACAAAGGGAGTGTGATGTATAATTCCGTGTTCATTCTACTTCTTCATTACTATATTTTATAAATCATTTATTCTTTCTGCTTTGTGTCAGACTCTAGGTATTTGAGCCTGGCATGACATGTTTTACTTTAAACTACCAACAAAGTACTCAGAGAAGTCAACCAAAAATAACAGTCATAATAGTAATAATAAATTAGAAATTAGCTGACATTTAGTGGGTGGTGATAACTATTTGCCAGAGAGTATGTAAAGCACTTTGTATGTATCACTCATGAGAATACAGTAATCTGTAAAATATCCATTACTCTTGCCATTTTATGGATGAAGAAACTGAGGGTTAGATAAATTAACTTTCCTGCCTAAAACCACATACTAGTATGTTGTTGATGACAGAGTAGCCTTCTATCAGTGTGTTAGGAAAAAACTGTTTCCATGTTATAGTTTATCTCTTGCCAAGGGATTAAGAGAAGACTGCTAAGGAGAATAAAGAAAATACAGAACATAGTCATTTATTTACTCAAGTATTTAAATCTCAATAAGGAAGAATTATAACATTAATGAGTTTTTAACAATGTGATAGATCACTGATAAACAGTCTATGCTGGTTTTTTTAAGCAAGGCAATAGCACCTCAAAATATTAAAGGATTTGTATCAGAGCTTTAAGAGGCTATACATGTCAGCATAAAAAGAATATTAACTAGTAAATCAATAAATTATGTTTGAAAGGTCATGAGCAGTGAGAGAAGATATCTAAAAGTTTTTAAATGATAGAATACTTAGCAATTGGAATCATCGATCAAATTGCTTTTGAAGACTGACATCATATGTGTATTTTCTACTCAGTACTCAAAATGAACATCAAAAATTAAAATTACTGTATTTCCATAGGGAAATGAAAACATGAATTTAAGCTCAGCAGCAGGATTAAATCAAATTTTATAATGTTGTGGCAAAATTGCAGTTTGCTCTGCATAATTTTACATTAGTTTAGATTCTCTAATTTTTTTCTTTTCCCTAGCCAGGCAGATATATTTTCCTTTTATCCTCAGCTGCAAATTCTGAGATTGTAAGTTTTTTCTTATACATTTATGTGTTCTTCACAGTCAATAACACAGTCTTCTAGTCAAAAAGAGCAAATCCCTGGGACATATTCTACATGAGATATTATTAAATAGACGGGTTTTGGAGGTTGCTTGATGGTATAGGACAACAAGAAAAATATTGTATGAGAGAGGTGATAATGAATTTTTAAGTCCACTGAAAAATGTTATATTGGCCTTTTAAACACTGTTCAACCTGTTTGTTTAGTATACATCCATGAGACATTCAAAGTTAAGATCCATGCTTGGGCTTACAAATCTCTTTAATGGCTAGGAGCACTTATAATGTATCTCCTAATGTACTCATAATAATGGACTCATAGTATATTTTAATATGTTTGCCTGACTTCTGCCATAGACTGAGTCCCTAGAAAATATGGGTATCTCTGAATCCTAAATACACACTCCATGACCAGCATATAGTAGATGATAAATATAAATTTGTTTTTCAATTGATGATTACACGTATAACAAATTTAGTCTGTACTTGGATACGTTTTGGGCTATTTTTTATTCACTATGTAATTGAAATATTGCTGTTCTTGATAATGATAGTCATTTCATGTAACACACAATATCAGGGCTGTTCACATTATTTTAGAAATAGAATTTATATTTTTTATTATTATGAAAATAAATATTTTCATGATTAATATTTGAAAATATAATGAAATATAAGATAATTAAAAATTGGTAATCATTCCCAATATGATTTTGGGGCATATGTTTTCAAATATATGTGTGTGTGTGCATACACACATACATACACAATTAGAAGCTTTTAGCCCATTCTTCTCACCTTCTCCTCACCAGCATTCACTGCCTTGCCAGCCTACTATTTAATCTTCTTTGCACTTAGGACAGCCATCATCACCTAACCAAATAGTAACCACTGCAATTGAAATTGAAATTTTATTCTGAATATATATACATTTATATTTATATTATATATACATTTTTATATTTATAGTCTAAATATGTATATTTATATACTTATATTCTAGATATGTATTTCTATATTTATTATAAAATATATAGTGTGTATGTATGTGTGTGTGTATATAAATATACATATATATATATATATATATAGAGAGAGAGAGAGAGAGAGAGAGAGAGAGAGAGGCAGGGAGGGAGGAAGATCTGAACTGCAATGAATACTCTTTGGTTAAGTGAATAGCGATTGCCCTAAGTCAAAGGGAGGTCAGACAGTTGGCTAGTAGATTAGGATAAGCAAGTAGTATAATAGATTAAGCGATCCTGGAAGGCTTTGGGTTTCTTGGGGCTATAAGGAAGATGAATAAATCAACAAGAGAAGAATCCTTAGATATTTCAGATATAAGGTGTTGACAGAGAACAAATTTGGGATGTGTTAATACAAACGGAAATTTGTTATTGGGGTCCAGGTGCTTGCCTGGTTCAGTTGGTTAAGCGGCCAACTCCTGATTTCAGCTCAGGTTATGATGTCATGGTTTGTGAGATGGAGCCCTGCATGCGGCTCTGTGCTGACAGCATGGAGCCTGCTTGCGATTCTCACTCTCCCTCTTTCTGTGCCCCTCCTCCCTCAAAATAAACACTTATAGAAAAGAAAAATCAAAAAAAGAATATTGGGGTCACCATTGTGAGGTAAATCTAAATATTTTTCAAGTTTTGTTTTAGAATATAAGAAACTCTCAAACCTCTACCAGACCTTAGGACTAACCTCTATGATTCAGTTTCTTCCAGAAATACAATAAGAAAATACTTAACTCCTTAAAAGTGTGTAGTTAAAATTATTTTATATTTATAGGATGGCATGGATTAAAACAATGGTTTAAGTGATAAGTATTGCATTTTTATTGGATAACTGGCACTATTCTTGAAATATAAACTGGATCTTGGACACCTCACGATCAAAAGATAAAGTCAAACTCATTGGAAATTCAGAGAAGATTTTTAAAAATCATGATTAATGGACTGGATGAAATAGCTCATGGAAAAATAGTGAAAAACAAATGACCAAAAGCATGGTTTAGAATTTATGAAAAATGTGTGAATCTCAAGTTTCTCACGTAGAGAGGATTTTTGATGTGTGTGTTTTTTATTTAATTGCTTCCATATGCATAAGGAAAAATTTTTATCTGAGCCAGAGGTCTCAGTGTATTGCAAACACATGCATTGTTTTAAAAATGCAAACCAAGTAAAAGCAGAAGAAATTTCCAGGCCTGGAGAGAGGGATTATGCTAGAAACATTGCTGAATGTCAAAAAAAAAAAAAAAGAATTTTGTTTATAAATCAATTAGGCAAGTTGCCATTCTTTAAAGACATCAACAATGTTGGGGCACCTGGGTGACTCAGTTGGTTAAGTGTCCAACTTTTGATCTCTGCTCAGGTCATGATCTCATTGTTTGGTTCATGAGTTCAAGCTCTGCATCAGGCTCTGCACTGACAGCGGGGTCCTTCTTGGGATTCTGTCTGTCCCTCTCTCTACCCACACCCCCACTTGTTCCCTCTCTCCCTCTCTCTCTAGGAAAACAAACAAACATCAGCAATGTCATGCCTGAAGAAATTATTTACCAAGGACCTTAAAAGGTACACCCCTGAAAAGGAAGACAATTCCTCAAAGTTAACATGAGCATCAGATCACATAAATAGAGAGCAGTTCTCAGAACTAATTTCCTTAGTCTGTAAAATGTGAACAATAATAGAATCTACTCCATAAGGTAGTATTTGCAAACTGGCTTTACTAACTGTTAAACATCATGAAGGGTAGGTTACCATGAGGGATCTCTGACAGGTGCTAGGGCCACTATATACGAATTCTGATTAATACTAAGTACTTTTCAGAGTTGAGGACATTTCTGATGCCCTTTGAGATGGATGGTGATGAAGAAAAAGAAAATTCATTGAGTTCCTACCATATGCAAGCCACTGTGCTGGTGCCTCACATAAGATTTTATTTAAATTTCATAATAACCCTGTACTTACATTTTATCACCTACATTAAATAGATAGAAAACTGAGTTGTAGCATATATGAATTAATACACACACATTTATATATAGAATTCCCATGAGTTAGTAAGAAATTTAGGTCTAGAGAAATTAAACTTATCCAAGTTTGACCAGAAAGTGAGTGAAGATCTGTCTGATTCTAAACACTGTAACCTTCTCCATAAACCTTGCAAAATTGGTTCCATATCTCCAAACATCTCTCTTGTCAGCATTATACCAAGTTTGAATGATTTTAACTAATTACCTTTCAAGTTAAGCAATTAAAAGTTTTTCTTTTTTTTTCTTAAATTTAACCTTATTAAGGCATGTCAAACTATTATTAATGCATTTAATGATTAAAAGAAAAAAAACAAAAAAATAATAGTTAAGAATTTCATTGATGGATTGCAGTGAGGTAGGTCCTCTGTTCCTCCTCAGTGTTTTAAATCTTCAACCAGGGTAAAGTTATAAGAAGTTCCTTTCTTTTCAAGGCTTAACATTTTACTTTTCCCAGAAATATTTTATTTTCAAAAGACGTGAAAAGGCTGGGAGCAAATGAATCAATTTCTTATTTTATAATATAAGATATCCCAGTTCAGATATTCAGGATCCAGAGCTGAAATCAGGTATTCAGGACGGCCTCTGTCTCTTTTCATTTCTGTTTCCTTTGTGTTGAGTTCTTTCTCTCTCAGGCTCTAATAGAAGAAATTGCAGCTACAGAGAGAATGTTTGTGTTTCCCCCATTTGTATACTGAAACCCTAACCCCCAATGTGATGACGCTAGCAAGTAGGGCCTTGGGGATGTAATTAGGTTCACATGAAGTTATGAAGGTGAGATTCTCACGATGAGATTAGTGTCCTTATAAGAGAAGACCAGAGACCTTGCTTTCTCTCTCTTCACCATGAGAGAAAATCCAGGAAGAAGGCAGTCCTCTGCAAGAGAGCTCTCACCAGCAACTGCTTTGACTGGCATCTTGATCGTGGTCTTTCCATCCCCCAGAAGTAGGGGAAACAAATGTCTGCTGTTTGAGCCACCCAGTCTATGGTATTCTGTCATAACAGCTCAAAGTGACTAAGGCAATTCCCCACTATAGGTCCAGGCTTACCTGGTCCCTAAATTTTACTGTTTCAGAGGCAGAGAGACTCTCTCCCAGTGATCACGTTAATCTATGAGAAGGGACTCTCACTGGTGTTCCTAGGGTCATGCACCTGTCCATTTCTGTGGTGGTAGAGGCAGAGTTTCTTGAAGAGGTTAAAAGAAATAGTAAAATGACTCAATAGTAAATAGTAAATAGTAAAATTATTCAATAGTAAAATGACTCATAAGTGATGTGTTCAGGAAATGTTAATTCTCAGTATTAATTGTTACATTTTAGAGGAGACCCTCTCTGCAGAGCTGCTGGTATTAGGAGGGGCATTTGAGGCAAGGGTACTTTCTATCACTTTTTATCACTTTTTGAGTCACTTAAAGGTAATCCTAAGATTCTAGGAGAAACAGAATCCGTATCAGAACAGAACAGAAATTATTCCAGTTAATTTTTTATTAAGTAATCTCTACATCCAATGTGGGGCTCAAACTCACAACCCTAAGATCTAGTTATTCCAGAATACCTAGCGACTGCTGATTTCTACTTCTTTTTAAGAAACGAAGAACTCTTTTATGATCAAAATTTCATGATACTGATTGGAAATATACTAAATGACAAAACTACTAGGAATTAGTAATTGTATTTACAACTTCTTCATCAAAATATAATTTTAAAATAGTAGAAGATATACAATGTGAGGCAGACAACTTACTTAAAGTAAATATTTTAAGTTTGGCAAGCCATATGGTCTCTGTTTAAACTATTTAACTGTCATTGCAGTGTGAAGTAGCTATAGAAAATAAATGAATGGATGTGGTTATGTTCCATAAAACATTATTATAAATTCAGGTAGTAGGCTAGATTTTGTCCATGGGCCATAGTGTGCTGACACCTGCTATAGACAGTATTTCTTCTTATACATACAAGTTCCAAATTACTGGAAGTACTGCCATAGAATCTCACCATGGTGTTCATTTTTGCTGTTCAAAACTATTCTATTTCTTTTAGGTCCATGATAGGTAGGTTTTATTTCTCAACTCCTTTTGAAATTTAGCATGGCCAACATGTCTTGCTTTTGGAAACAAAAATGTGAGTAAAATTGCCATGTGTTCCTTCTGTAAAGAAACATGAGAAGCTAATGCATAATTTGCCATGCACCATTCCCACTGCCCCAGGAACTTTGGAAGCATGTGTTGAGATTCTTTTCCTCCAGTTATGATGAGCAGAATCTTCCTGATGGCTTTCTTTGGGCACATAGTATATACGAGGAATACAATTTAAATTTAATTTAATTTTTAAACCAGTAGGATTATGGGATTGATTTCTTTTTATAGCATAGTCTGGCCTATCCTGACCAATATCTCTAATTCCGATGACCCACAGGTTGAGAATCCCTAATGTTACCTTAATAAATGGAATTTCTTAGAAGAAATGGATATATATCCTTAATTTTTAAAAAATATATTAATCAAAACTCTTGCATGCAAGTAAAATAGAACTAATTTGAACCAATTTGAGCTAGCTTCTAAGAGTTTTTAAAGGATGTTGGAATTTCTCATACCAGTCAATGCTTTCAGTTTGGGGGCCCATAATGTCAAGACACCATCCTAGGCACTGGGTATAGACTGCTGAACAACATATTTGATAGAGTGCTAGAGAGTAAGACCTGCTGTGCAGAAAATAAATATGTATAATAGAAGATAAAGTTATGGAAAGATGATAATTGAAAGATTAGCACCCAACTACGGGGAGAACTGGAATGTAGACGCATCTCACTAGGAGTACAACCAGCAAGTAAGTGCCTGTAGAAGCACATGCACTCTCTCCTTCCCTTCCAATCTCTCTTCTAACTCTCTCTCTTGTTTTCATTTCTATTTCTCTTTATATGCTGACCTCATTGTCTCTCACTGTAAGCCAGCTGCTCCACAGGGCAGGAATCATGACTCCCAAGACTTACCAAGTCTCACCTCCTAGAGCTTATACCACCAGACAGGGACAGAATTTTTATTCTCAATTTTAGTTTCAAAAATCCTTGGGACAGATTCTGTCCCACCTCGGTCAGTTGCTTATTCTTGTATTGATTGTGGTTAGTGGCTGGGATAAAGTAAGATCATGCTAGCACCCACACTGAACGTGTGTACTGAGGGAATCAGGGATCAGTTTCTCACAGATGAAGGCCAATATCATAAGTAACCATTAACATATATTAACACTTGTGCTTCTATACCAAGGTATATTAAACTAATTATATCTCTCATTCCACAGGCTTCTCCGTGTGTCTTGAGTAATACTTTTATTTTCCTGAACATCACAAAAATTCCTCAAGGGATTGTTTTCACCATATTTCCATGTTTGGTGAAGACTACTTGACATTAAGAGTTAAGAGTCTATTGCCCAGAGTGGGAAAAACAGGCAAACAACCTCTTTATAGAATTTTACTTTAACAAAAGATATCTCTGTATGGCTATGGCAATATTAGATTATTTGAAGGAGCACACTTCTCAGTTTATTAAATCACATCTGGATAGGTAGTATCTACTTTCAAGGGTGTCCTGCCTAGGCCTTAGAATATCTTCTATGGGTGGGGCACTTGGGTGGCTCAGTCAGTTGAGCCGTCTGTCTGACTTCGGCTCCGGTCATGATCTCACGGTTTGTGGGTTCGAGCCCGCGTGGGGCTCTGTGCTGACAGCTCAGAGCCTGGAGCCTGCTTTGGAATCTGGGTCTCCCTCTCTCTCTGCCCCTCCCCCACTCATGTTCTCTCTCTCTCTCTCTCTCTCTCTCTCTCTCTCTCTCTCTGTCAAAAATAAATAAACATTAAAAAAAAAAAAAGAATATCTTCTATGGGTGCCTGGGTGGCTCAGTCCATTAAATGTCTGACTCTTGGTTTCTGCTCAGGTCATGATCTCATGGTTTATGAGTTCCAGCCCCACAACGGGTTCTGCGCTGGCAGTGTGAAGCCTACTTGGGATTCCTATCTCTATCTCTCTCTCTCTGCCCCTCCTGCACTCGCTCTCTCTCTCTCAAAATAAATAAGCTTAAAAAAACAATATCTTCTAGACATGGAAATTTAGTCTCTAATACTGCTGGCACATCCATAATATTCTATCTACATGTATTGATGAAACCACTATTGAAAAAAAAATAGAGCTCACAGATTATTAAAATTTTTTTCTAAAAACAGTTCTTGAGAAAAAATTCTGAAAGCATTATTATTATTATTATTATTATTATTATTATTTTATTTTTTTGCTAAGTGTTCACATACTAGTAAAATGAAAGAAGTTAAGAGTAAAAACAACTCCTGAACCAATCTCAGATTTCTCCATGCATGTGTGAATGGAAGAAAAAGCTGGTGAGCAAACCTTATGTATAAGTGATACTACATATAGTAATACTATGAAGGCAAACCCTGTCATATGGTATATATATATATATGGGGAATTCAGGCAAAAGCCTTGGGAAATATACATTGGGCAGTTATATCAATCCCAAGGGCAGACATCTGTCTGTTCTTTAAATCAGCAAAGAAAGAAGGACAGTTAGCCCTAACCATGAAAATGGAATTCTCAATAGAGATGGGGAGTACAATCAATACTCATAATTAGGGGGGAGCACTTGAGACAGCTGCATGTAGTGTGAGCAGTTCCTAATGAGCACAGAGCACTGAGGCAGCTGCCAAAGCTTCCTATTCCTTATGGACAGGCAAACTCATAGGCTGTTATTGAGCATGTGATTGAACTATGTTTCTGAAATTCTTAAAAGCTTACAGATCCTTTTCAAAGAGAGAGACTATCCTTTAGAGAAATTTCACATAGTTGGGTAAAATAGACATCTACTTGCTTAAATATATCGTAGCTTCACTTAATAAATTGTAAACATCTTGGGAACAACATTAAGGAGGTGGATTAAGAAAGACAGGATGGGGGGCGCCTGGGTGGCTTGGTCGGTTAAGCGGCCGACTTCGGCTCAGGTCATGATCTCTCGGTCCCGTGAGTTCGAGCCCCGCGGCGGGTTCTGTGCTGACAGCTCAGAGCTCAGAGCCTGGAGCCTGTTTCAGATTCTGTGTCTCCCTCTCTCTCTGCCTCTCCGCTGACAGCTCAGAGCCTGGAACCTGTTTCAGATTCTGTGTCTCCCTCTCTCTCTGCCCCTCCCCTGTTCACGCTCTGTCTCTCTCTGTCTCAAAAATAAATAAACGTTAAAAAAAATTAAAAAAATAAATAAAAAAAAAGAAAGGATGGGATTTTGGAGAGTCAGAAGGCGGGCAGACATACCAGCAGCCAGGAAATGGAGGCACCACAGATAAAGCAGACACTGGGCTTTACAATAAATGCTTCTCAGATATTGACTAAAGAAACAAATTAAATCATAGAAAGTTATAATTTAGTTACATTTCTATAAAATTGGGTGTTGAATCTCATGACTGGAGAAATTACAGAATATCTCTCCTAGTTTTCCCACCTGCTACATCTTCTCCCCTTTTCTCTGCATGCAAACGTGGCACACCAACTTGTCAACTAAAGGTAATCTAATTTATTTGAAATGTCTCATACATACTAGTCATTCTAAAATACATTTTCCAAAAGATAGTAAGGAATGGACTGTCACAAAAGCACTTTTCAACAGAAATTCTCTATTGATTCTGATTTATAAGGATGTTTATGTTCCTTTTCAAATGGTTGCTCTTTTTCTTAGCTTTTTTGTTTGTTTGTTTGTTTTTTTATTTCTAACCTTCTGGTTTTTTTAATGGAACATGCTGACAGTGTGGAGCATGCTTGGGATTCTCTCTCTCTCCCTCTCTCTGCCCCTCCCTGCTCATGCTCTTGCTGTCTCTCTCCCTCTCTCTCAAAATAAATAAAGCTAAAAAAAAATAGAAAGAAGGGATTGAATTATTATTATTTTTATCATATAAGAATATAATTGAAAACAAATAAACAAAAAGATATATATATTCTGAGCTTTCTTATGAGACTGATTTGTGTGTAAACAATAAGCAATATAAATTCAGGATTGTGTTAGAGACAAAATTAAAAGTCTACCAAAGCTAGCTATGATGGTAACAAGGATGGGAATAGTTCCTCCCAGAAACAACTATAAAAATAGCAATATGGAAAACAATCCATTTCATAAGTTGAACAAGACATAAATCTGCAGTTCCTAAAACACAGGAGTAAATAACACATACCCCATCATCAACCTGGCTTTCTGCCTGAAGACAATTTCTTGTCATTGGCACAGAAAAGTTGGGCCCAGATAAAGCACAATGGGATTGAAGAGTGGGAGGAGACAAGATTGCGGCTTGGAGCTGCTGAGTTGGTAATTTCAGTCTTTTAAACAATTAGTCTGTTTCATGTAAGTTTTCAAATTTTAGGGCATGGAGTTGTTCACAATAATCCTTTACTATCATTTTAATGTCCATGGGGTCAGGAGTGATAACCCTCTTTCATTTCTGATATTGGTAATTTGTGTCCATTGCCTTTTCCTCTTAAATAGCCAAACTAGAAATGTATCAATTTTATTGATCCAGAGAAACAGATTTGGTTTCACTAATTAAAAAAAATTTTTTTTTGCTTTTTTTCAATTTCATTCATTTCTACTTTATTTTTTATTATTTGTTTACTTGTATATGCTTTAACTTAAATACTCACCTAGAGTCATTAGCTAAAAGCTTAGATGAATGATTTTAAATCTGTCTTCTTTTCTAATGTATACATTTAACACTATATATTTGCATGTAATTACTGATTTTGGCACATTCTCACACACTATGAGAAGTGCTACTTTCATTTTCATTTGGTTATTTTCAAATTTCTCTTGAGACTTCTTCTTTTGCCATGTGTAATTTAGAAGTGTTTTGTTTAATCTCCAAACATTGGATATTTTCCCAATATCTATTATTGGTTTCTAGGTTAATTCTATTGTGAGGACAAACTCTGTATGATTTTAATTATTTAATTTTAAATGTGTCTTATGGCCCAGAATGTGCTTTATCTTAGTGAGTGTACCATGTATGCAAATATGAGAAGAATGTGTATGTTTGCTATTAGATGGAATATTCCATAAATATCAACTGGCCAATGAGGTCAAAAATTTCCTTATATTTAGCTTTTTAATCTATCCATTACTGAAAGAAGGGTGCTGAATTCTCCACTATAACTGGATTTGTCTATTTTTCCTTGTAGTTCTATCAATCCTTTCTTCAAATATCTTAGCTCACTCTTAGTAGGTGTAGGCATACTTTTTTTTTTTTTTTTTTATTCCTGGAAAATTGACCTCTTCATCACTTTGAAATATCCCTGTCATTCCTTGATAATTTTTCTTGTTCTGAAAACTACTCTGTGTGAAATTAATATTGCTACTTTAGTTTTCCTCTGATTAATGATAACAAGATATATATTTCTCTTTACTTCTATTAATATACTCTGTCAGTCTTTGTTTATTAATTGGTGTATTTAGACCCTCCATATTTGAGTAGATTATCGGTATACTGACACCTACCATGTCTGCTCTTATTATGTCCCTTCTTTTTCTGCCATCTAAGTTTTAAATTTTTTTTTAGAAGTTTGTTTGTTTGTTTATTTATTTATTTGAGAGAGAGAGGGAGCAGGGGAAGGGCAGAGAGAGAGGGAGAGAAAGAATCCTAAGCAGGCTCCACACTGTCGGCACAGAGCCCAACATGGGGCTTGAACCCAGGAACCAGGAGATCAAGACCTGAGATAAAATCAAGAGTGGGACACTTAACCAACTGAGCCACCCAGACAGCACCCTGCCTTCTATGGTTTCAACTGAGCATTTTATATGATACTATTTCATCTCCTCTCATAGAATACTGAGCCTCCTTTTGAAATTTTTAAATGATTTCCATACGGTTCGCATGTACATTTTAAACTAATTTAAGTCCACCTTCAAATACCATGATAATACTTCAGGTGTGCAAGTGCTTTACAAGACAGTGTGCCTAATTCCTCCCTCCCTCGTGTCATTGCTGTCATTTATCTATGTGCTATAAAAATCTAACACTATTATCATTACTTCAATAAACAGTTATCTTTTGGATAAGGTAAGAATATGAAAAATATGAAAATATTACTTTACTGTCATTATTCATTTGTTGACTCTCTTCTTTATGTAGACCCAAGTTTATGACCTCTATCTTTTTCTTTGTCTCTAAAGAATTCCTTTTAACATTTCCATTGCCGATGGTCTATTCCCTTATATTTTCTTTCTCTGAAAAACTCTTCAGTTTCTAACAATTTTGAAGGATAATTAGATATAGATTTCTAGATTTTTTTCTTTCAACATTTCAAGTATTGTCCTCCACTCGTTTCCTGTTTGCATAGTCTGATGATAAATCTGTTGGCATCATTATCCCTGTTCCTCCCATAGTATATTGTTAATTTGGCTTCTTTCTAGGTTTTCTCTGTTTCTTTGTTTTACTATACTTTGAATATGATATGCACAGGTATGCATTTTTGGTATTTATCCTGCTTGGTATTCTCCACACTTTCTAAATTTTGGTTTGGTGTCTGTGATCAATTTTGGAAAACACTCCATCATTACTTCAAGTAGTTTTTTTCAGTTCTTTATTTTTTCTTTCTGTAAAAAATATTGTACGCTTTTTGAAATCGATCTACAAATATTAGGCATTCTATTCTGATTTTTTTTGCTTGTTTGTTTTTCTCTTTTCAACGTTGTTGCAAGTTTTTAATGGCATATCTTCAAGGACACTGAATCTTGTTTCTGCCCTGCCTAGTCTACTGATGAGCCCATCAAAGACATTCTTAAAAAAAAAAAAAAAAAGAAAGAAAGACATTCTTCATATTTGTTACAGTGTTTTCATGTATAGAATTTCTTTTCCAAAAAAAAAAAAAAAAAAACAAAAAGAGGTTAGAGTGGAAGAGAGCCAAAGCATAAGAGACTCTTAAAAACTGAGAACAAACTGAGGGTTGTTGGGGGGTGGGAGGGAGGGGAGAGTGGGTGATGGGTATTGAGGAGGGCACCTTTTGGGATGAGCACTGGGTGTTGTATGGAAACCAATTTGACAATAAACTTCATATATTGAAAAAAATAAATAAAATAACTTGCTCCGGGGAAAAAAAAAAAGAATTTCTTTTCCATTTTTAGAGTTTTCGTGTGTTTGCTTACATCATGCATTTTCTGTTGCATGTTGTCTACTTTTTTTCTATTAGAGTCCTTAACATATTAATTGATTATTTTAAATTCCCTGCATGATAATGCCAAATATGTGTCATATTTGGGTCAGATTCTGGGGACAGCTTTGTGTCTTTGGACTTTTTCTTGCCAATCAACATGCCTTGTAATTTGAGGTTGAGATCTGGGTATTCTGCGTTAGGTTAAAGGAAATGAGATAAATAAAGCTTTAATGTGAGCATTAAAGTTAATCTAGTTAGGACTTGAACTGTGTTTAACATTTTCTATAGCTGTAACTGCCAGAGACTTCAAATTCTTCAGATTTCTCCAAAATGTTTTTGTTTTTTTTTTTAATTTTTTTTAAACATTTATTCATTTTTGAGACAGAGAGAGACAGAGCATGAATGGGGGAAGGTCAGAGAGAGAGGGAGACACAGAATCTGAAACAGGCTCCAGGCTCTGAGCTGTCAGCACAGAGCCCAATGCGGGGCTTGAACTCACAGACCGCGAGATCATGACCTGAGCCAAAGTTGGACGCCCAACCGACTGAGCCACCCAGGCGCCCCCAAAATGTTTTTGTTTTTATCTCTTCCAGTATCTTGAGAATTCCTTAAGAAATCCCCTTAAGCAGAGTTTGCATCTTAGAGCTCTTTAACTCTAATGCCCCCCCCTTTTTTTTTACTAGTGCTCTCTTGGTGTGCTGATTAGGTGTGGGAAAGGGCAGCACTCCACAATCTTGTGATTACATTCTCAGTCTTTCAGGGGGCATGTGTCTCTGGGTTATAATCTTCATACGTGCTTAGTCTTTTTGCCACTCTTAGAGAAGACAGAAAGGACAGAGAGTGATAGAGGGAGACAAGTGGCGCTTCTCCAGGTCAGATAGACCCTGGAGATAGCTCTTTGTATGGAGAAAGCTATGGACATTTCAGAAGGTCCTCTCTTTTCCTGTCCCTGCCACAGTCATGATGGCATCTTTTGGACTTTTTACCATAACAACCTGATGGAGTTCATGGAGTTAAACTGCCCAGAACTTGTGAAAGACCTAGAAGCCTATGGCCCAAGGAGTTTTTCACTCTCAATGTAGTTCATATCATCCCCCAGCAGCTAATGAAAATTGCTATTTGTGTGTTCCTCCTGGTTTATGACTCTCATGTCTTCTCCAGTTAAGCAGATCTCAGCTGGATTTGCTTGTATCTTCAGATTTGGGTAGGGGGTAAGGTTTGCCCTGAAATTTCAGCTTCTCTTATGGTTCCTAGAAAAGTCAGTGATTTTCAGTTTGTCATGCCTTCTCTTGTTGTAAAAATGGGAGTGGGGATTTCAAAATCCTTCTTATGTTAGAGCTAAAACCAGCAGTCTATATGTTGACTTTCTGTTTTCAAAACAAGACCGCCAAAGCTTAGACATTTTTTTATTCATAAGATCAAAATATATTTGACTACCTGACAGAAGTGTCACTGGTATTGTGGAGTGTGTGTGTGTGTGTATGTATGTACATATATGTATATGTATATGTGTGTGTGTGTGTGTGTGTGTGTGTGTATATATATATATATATATATATATATATATATATAATTTTTATGAGGTTCCACATAAGGATCTATTCCATTGAGAAAAAGACTCTGAGAGACTGTTGGATATAAAACACACTTTAGAATATTTTTTAGAATAATTTCTTCATTTCCATAACCATTCACAACCATAGATATTTAACACTTTTCTCAAATACCTTATTTTTCAGCCAGAGCTGAAATTATAGTGGAAATTTTTCTTTCAGTATCACTATAAATAAGGCATTTGCTTCATTTTGCTTTTTTTTTCTATCTCTTATTATTTTTTTTTTTTTCTTTTTGAATGACAGCTCTGACTTTCTTTGACTTCAGACATTGGAAAGGACAGTACGGATATGAATGCATATTGTCTCTCCATGAAAGACATATTTTATTCTTAAATATAGCTGAGATATCTTCCACCTTAACATGAGGGAAAAGTGGATTTCTCTTTCTAAAAATCAATCCAAATATAATTGCAAGTGAGTACTTGGACAACAGCTAATGTGTCCCTTACAAAGAGAAGAAGAAGAAGTATCAATCTGTGTTTAAGCAGGACATTAGAACTCCTCTAAATATTCTCCAAATAAATAATTCCATAGGACTAAATAACTCTGGTATGCCCTTGTACTGACTTGACAGACAATCCTGTTTAGGATTAGTGAAAATTTAATATGTTTAAGTTATGGGTTGTGTCAAAAACATAGTAAAAAACATGATCAATACATGGTGACTCTTTCTCTCTACAATATTCCACCTCTGTTTTAACTAATAATCACTAATAACTATATATAACTAATATAACAAAATGTTTATTTTGTTATACAGTGTTCTGTTTACTGGGGCTACACTGTGAACAAAGCAGATAAAAGCAAATTGCACATTCTTAAGGGGTTTGTATTTTAGTGAATTATGGCAGGCAGAAAACTAGTGTTTCTGGACATACTGGAAGATCATACTTCCTACTCCCCTGTCCTGGCCATTTACTAAATATTAACAAATAGGATTGAAGCCATTTTCAGAAGTGGCTTTTGAACATCCTCTTTAATCTTCTATCTTGTCTTCCTATGTCATTGGTCACCTAATTGCAGAGAATGCAACACAAGATTTTGGAATCGTATGAGAAAGCAGAAGAAGAAGAAGGAAGCCTGGACTGTTAAATTACTGCTATGAAAGAGCCTCCCGAAAGAGACGCAGTACCATATGAGCCTGATCAGGCCGCTGTGACAAAATCCCACATGTGGGCTGGCTTAACCAACAGATATTTAATTTCTGACAGTTCTAGAAAGTAAAAGTCAATGGTCAAAGTGCTGGAAAATTCTGTTTCTGGTGAGAGGTCTCTTCCTGACTTGTAGACAACTGCCTTCTTGCTATGTCTGCACATGGCCTTTCCTCCGTATGTGTCCACTGAGAGAGTGCGAGCATGGACTCCTTGATGTGTCTTCTTATAAGAACACTAATACTTCAGATCAGGTCCGCGCCCTCATGACCTCATTTAAACTGAATTATTGCTGTAGAGGTCACATCCCCAAATTATGTACCACACTGGGGTTAAGACTTCAATATATGAATTTTGAGAGGACACAAACATTCAGTCTATAATATGCACTATCTTTGGAATTGCTGAGAAAGACTAACAAACATTAGAGGTTGTTTTGTGGCAGGGGCTGTTAATTATTCTGATCGGGTGAATAAAAAGTTTTTGATCAAAGTATGTAAAATGACAAGTGCTATGAAGTAACATAGAGGAAAACACTTTAGTTGAAAGGTGGGTATTTTCTGTAGGGGATTCATGGAAGGCCATACTAACATGGTGACATTGGAACAGACGCTTGAAGGAAATGAGAGAGTAGGCCATATGTGTATCTGCAGGAAGAAACAGAGGGAATACACTGTACAAAGACCTTGATATAGGAAAGTATTTGGTATGTTAGTGGAAGAGCAAAGACACCAGTGTGATTAGAAAGGAGTAAGGAAGAGTGATCAGTGGTGAGGTCAGAAATAGGAGAGTCTTTAGATCATAGCAAAGAGACTGGATTTTATCCTGAATTAGATGAGCAAAGAAACTTTTGGGGGTGGGGAATTTGGGGCAGTGGTTGAGAGGAATTGGCTGCTGAGGAGAGATAGTAGGTAAGAAAGGATGGAGGCAGAAACAATGATTAGGAGTCTGATGCAATAAACTAGTTGAGGGAGGGTGGTGGCTGGGGCTAGAGCAGTAGCACTGGAGATGGGGACAAGTGGAAGGATTCTGAGGTATTTGGTAATGCATAGGATGTGATGTGTGCTCTTTGAGAATTGGTGTGCACTGCCTAAGGAATTGCCCATGGCTTAAACAGAAGAGATGTTGAATTAGATATTTTACTGTCTTCACTTTACCTAGCAAAGTCTATTGTATTTACCAAATAAATCATAGCCCCCCCCCCCTTTATTACTCGTAGATAATAATTAACATGATTTTACTTAATATCCTAAGTATCATCTTCCTCTGGAATTCCTCACTTTACTCATACTCCACCTTCATTCAGTCCATAGCCCCTAACTATCTTCTAGTCAATATCCCTTAGCATCATTCTCTTCCTTACCTCACCTCACTTCATGCATGTGATTTATCAGGTACCTCTTTCCTATCTCATTGTATATACCCAAATCTGGACATTAATTTATATCTTTTCAATATCCTCCTATGTGGTAATTGTAAACCTTCCAAAGTTACCTTATTGTTTTTGAATTTTGTTTTATAAAATTTACATATAATCTCTTAAAAATTCTCTGTCACTTTTAGCTCATAATACAATAGTCTTTGCTCTTTCTGAAGCCAATATGCACCTAGGTATATCTGTGTGTTCTCATGACAGCTATCATCATAGCACCTATCTGCATAGACAGAGTCACCTAAGAAAATATCAAAATTACATTCATTCTGGATGTAACTAGATATTGCATAGCCATATTAAAATGGGAAAGGAATAGTAACAAGATTGTTTTCTTCTCTTCCTCTGAAATGTCATCCCAAACCCAATCAAGATGAACTATCTTATTTTATTTGAGCTGATTTGCCTCTTATTTTAATATGCATTAATCTCAGGCTTTTTGTAAATATCTAGGTATGTCCTGTGTACATTAATTAGATTCCATTTCATTTTAAAAATCAAGTATGGAATGTAGAACAAACTTATAAATAATACATTTTTAGGAATAATAGGGCTTTAATATCACTGTCTCCTTCTCAGGGTTTTTCCATATTATTTCTTCTCTTACTGGGTGCATTATTCTCTTCCTAATTTAAAAGGAATATCAAAAAATAGAATACTTCAACTGAAGAAGCTCAGGAGAATGATCATGTTTGAAATGATAAGTATATTAGAGTGGATTCATAGAGATTACACACCGACAGAGAAAAAATAGGTGAATTTAAGTACACAGCTATAGAGACCAACCAAATTAAATACATGGAAGAAAAAACAGATAATAACAAGTATCAGTAACTTTAGGTCAATTTCAAATGACCTAATATAGTTATAATTGGAATTCCCAAAGGAGAAAGTCACATATTTGACAAAGAACATATTTGAAAAAAAAAAATAGTGGCTAAAATTTATTGAAACTGTTAAAAACAGAAAAGCCAAATATCCAAGAATTTCAACAGAACCCCCAAAATCTGAAAGAAGACTACAACAAACCATATGTATTAATCAAATAGCTTAAAACTAAACTTAACTAAGTTTGTTTATGACTAAAACATAACTTAAAAGTAGCTAGCAAAAACATACATATATTTCCATTGATGAGATACGTATTTTCAAGATGAGAAAGATAGCAGGTATCTTGTTGGTAATAACATAATTAAGAACACAGCAGAATATTTTTAATTGTATTGAGAAAAGAGTAACTGTTACTCTAAAATTATATACAGTACAACCGTGTTTTGACAGTAACTTGTTCTGTGAGTGTTCTGCAAGAGGGACAAACATTTCTAATAAATTTTGATTTGATAAAGAAGCAATGTCTTGCAATACGAGTAGTATGTGATGCCGAAAATCCCATGATCACAAGTAAGCCAATGGTTCTTGAAATTCACCTTGATATACAAGTGCTTTAGATTACAGGCATGTTTCCAGAACAAATTATGCTTGAAAAACCAAAGTTTTACTGTATTTAGTAAGATGTTTTCAAAATTGAAGACAAAAGACGTTTTCAATCACATAAAATGAAGACTTAATCACTTGCAGATATGCATTACAAGAAGCAATAAAGAAAATTTTTCTGAATACCAGAGGAAATTTGGATCTACACAGAGGAATGAAGAAGCTGACAAACACTGTGCACTGAGCAAAGTTACCATCAACAGTGACAGGTCATATTCATGGTACAATGTGATACAATGTGATAAAAAATGGCACTGTACCTCTATGGTCTTCCTCCCCAAACTTATAACCCCAGCATAGTCATGAGAAAAATATCACATGAATCTCAGCTGAGAGATATTTTTTTAAAAATATCTAGCTAGTATTGGTCAAAACTATCAAGATCATCAAAAACAAGGAAAGTTTGTAACATTCATGAGCAACTTAAGAAGACAGGACAACTAACTGTGAAGTGGCAACCTGGATGGGATCCTCGAATATAAAATCTGAGTAAAATATGAGTTTTAATTAATGAAAATATATCAGTATTGGTTTATTAATTATAACAGCATACAATAGCAATATAGCATGTTAACACAGGAAACTTGAGTGCAGAGTATTTGAGAAACTCTCCTATCTTTGCATTTTTTTCTGTAGATTTAAGATTGTTCTACTAACTCCAATTTAAATTTTTTAAAAAATTTAAAAAATAAATTAAAAAAAGAAAAGATTATTACAGATGTGTAATGCCTTGAAATGGAAAAGGACAAATCCATTTCTGTAAAAGAATTTTAGACTTTTTGAATTCATTTAAGACTACTTTCCATAGTTTCCATGTTGGTTATATGTGTGTTTATTTTATTCAACTCTAAATATGGAGGTTTCAACTCACTGAAATAAAATTATCACTAAAAAAAAAATTGTTCTGAAAAATAAAGTGCATTTTAAAAATTGAAAAAAGAATACCACAAATGTATTTACTGACACATATTTACTATTGAAAAACATAAAACAATTGCTCCTGATTTAATCTCTTTAGAAGGTAAAGTTTAGTGTAAAACATAGAAACATATATTTAAAACATACGTAGAAATATATGTTTATAAAACAGTATGTTTATAAAACAATAAAACAAGCACTGGAAGGATCAAGGGAAGTAGCTGTTTTTTGCTTTGTTTTTTTCTATATATAAACTTATGTATTTAACTAAAGTTGAACTATGATAAGTTAAATATTTCGCAATCAACCTCAAATTAATAACTGAAATAAGGAAATAAAATTATATCTAATAAGCCAACAATGCCTGTGAAATATAATCATAAAAAATTACCCAAACATTTCTTAGAAAAAGAAGAAATTAAAAAGTAGCAAGTATGCCTGTCTCTATTTAGGGACATGTTGGAAGTTTTATGGAATTTACAAAAGAAGCTTCTAGAATTAATAATATAACATGGTTGCAATGTAAAAAGTCAATACCAAAAATTAATTATATTTCTGTATGCTAGCAATAAAAAGAGAAATTGACATTTAAAAATTCCTCTATAATATTGTTAAAAACATACTCAGAGATATTTACAAAATTTGCAAAAGATATGGAAGATTTATACACTGACAACTAAAAACATTGGTGAGATAAATTAAAGAAGAGATAAATAAAGGGACAGGCATATGATGCTCATAGATTGAAAGGCTCAATATTTTCAAGATGTTAACTCTTTTCACACTGGTCTATAGATTTAATGAAATACTAATCATACTCTCAGCTCTTTTTGTAGAGATTTGATAAGCTGATGCTAAACTTTAGATCAAAATTCAGAGAGTTGGAACAGCTGAAGCATATTTAAAAAGATGAATAAGTAGAAAGACTCACACTCTTTGATTTAAATACTAATTATGAAGCTATAGTAGTCAAAACAGAGTATGTTGGCATAAAGATCGACAAATTAATTGGTGAAACAGAATAAAGAGTCCAGTAACAGCCCTTCACAGATATGGCAAACTGATTTAGCAAGGTCCCAAAACAATCTAATGGGGAAAATATAGTCCCTTCCCACCCACCAAAATGAACCTTAGTCCTTACCTCAAACCATATACATAGATAAATGACATGAATCATAGACCTAAATCTAAGAGCTAAAGTGATAGAACTTATACTGGAAATCAGAGAAGAAAATAATAACTATTTGGGATATGGCAAAATTTTATTAAAGATATATGAAAAAGATACACTATCAAATAAAAATTATAAATTGGACTTTATCAACATTAGTTTTTCTTTTGCTCTCCCAAAACAACCTGTTAAGAACCTGAAAAGACAAGGCTGCAAAAACTGATTTGCAGGGCACCTGGGTGGCTCAGTTGGTTAAGCCTCTGACTTCAGCTCAGGTCATGATCTCACACTTCATGAATTTGAGATGCATGTTGGGCTCTATGCTGACAGCTCAGAACCTGGAGCCTCTTTCAGATTTTGTGTCTTTTTCTCTCTCTGCCCCTCCCCTGCTGTGCTCTGTCTGTCAAAAACAAATAAGTGTTTAAAAAAAAAACTGATTTGCAAAACACATCTAACCAAGGACTGGTACTTGGAATGTATAAAGCAAAGATGCCAATTAAAAATGTACATTCTACCTAACAAGGTGTAAGAATGAGAAATAAATACATGAAACTTCATGTAAACCACAACAGTCACTAGAGAAATGCAAACTAAGACTTCAAGAAGATGCCACCACACTCCCACTGATATGGCAAAACAAAAAACCTAACTATATCAAGTGTTGGTATATATGTGGAGGAAACAGAATTCCCATCTGGTAGCAGTGCAAAATGGTTGAGTCACTTTGGAAACAGACTTGAAAATTCTTAAAAATTTTAACTATGCTCACTGTATGGCCTGGCTACTCCACATCTAAGTATTTATGTAAAAGAAAAGATAAAATATATTCACGTTAACCATGAATAGTCCTGGCTTTATTTGGAAACAACCCAAATATTCACCAACAGATGAAAGATACATGGGGACATAACCTTTAAAGGAAGTACTACTCGGCCATAAAAAAGACCTGGCTATTGTCACATGCAACCACATGGATGGACATGGTAGTAAACACACTGAATGAGATAAGCCAGACAAAGAAGAATATGTATGATAGGATTCCATTCATATACAGTTCTAGAGCTTATAAATTAAGCAGGAGACAGAGATTAGCTCAGTGGTTGCTTCTGGATAGGCAAGGGCAGGGAAGACGAGGAACTAAAATGAAACAAAAGGGACCTTTGGGGATGATGGTTGTGTTCATTACCTTGATTGCATTTGTTTCATAGGTGAATGCATTTCGAAGCATATTCTTCATATATGTGTAGTTTAATGTAGAAAAGGATCTATTAATAAAGTTGTAAAAAATGAGTAATTCAGTGTCTGATTTCAAGAATGGCCTGTAAATAATACACATTATATACAATGACAAAACAAACACAAGGTATTTTAGGACCAAAGATAAGAGAAATCTTCATGGAGATGTCTTATACAACTCTAATCTATTCTAAAATATTATTAATAATAACACTATTGGGCTACTTCTTTAAACTTTTATTTCTACATAAAGAGTAGTTAAATTATACTTTTTAAAATTTCATACTCAATATTTTACGGCAACTAATTTATTTGGCAAACACATGTTGTTGTTGTTTTTTTCCTAAATATAGGATAATATTTACCAGCTATATGGGAGAAGTTTGGATAACTTATTTAAACACTAGAATATGACAGCTGGAGCTTTCACTACGAGCCTACACTTAAAAAATGACCATCCTTACTAAATCTTAAAATATGTAATGATTACATAAACCTATATTCCCAATACCATTGTAAAGGAGATATATTTTTGGAAAAGAGTGGAATATATTAAAAACACTGTGAACTTGATAGCGAGTACAGTTCTTTGGAGGAAAAATGAATGCATGTTAGATTTTCTTCACTTACATTTGCTTAGTGTGTTAATTAATTCTCCTTCATCTATTTTTTTTCCCACTGCTGTAATGCACAATGATCACCACTAAAAACGAAACTGCATTATAACCCAAGTGCTGCTCTGAGGTAAATTCCATCAGTGGAAAGACGCATGCAAAAAAATGCTGAATATCATTTTCTTCCATGTTATCTTGTTTCTGAAAAGTGGGAAAACTACAAGCTTATCTGACTAGAGAATATTCTCTTAAAATTTTGAAAATGTCCTAAAGAATTTTTAATATATAATTAGACTTAATGTGTGGTTCTGGCATTTACAATAGGACAGGTCTTATCTCATTGAATATATATGCTTTATTACTTGTTCAGGGATATTTTTGACTAGAATCAGTTTTCTGAAATCTTTTTGGTCACTCATATTTCTGACATACATACACAATCTCTCTTTTATGTATCATCATGTCCTTAAATATTAGGTAAAAGCAGAATATATTTTGAATACAGTAGAATCCATACTGTAAAGATACCTTGGCAAATCACTTTGCAAACCATAGAACCCTTAAGAAAAAGGATACATTAAAAATAGTGAAGTTTAGGGGTGCCTGGGTGGCTCAGTTGTTGGAGCGTCTGACTTCAGCTCAGGTCATGATCTCGTGGTTGGTGGGTTCAAGCCCTGCATTGGGCTCTGTGGTGATGGCTCAGGGCCTGGAGCCTGCTTTGGATTCTGTGTTGCCCCCTCTCTCTGCCCTATCCCACTCACACTCTGTCTCTCTCTCTGAAAAAATAAATAAACAAACATTAAAAAAATTTAAAAAAATAGTGAAGTTCAGGGGGCCTGGGTGGCTTAGTCAGTGAAGCATCCGACTTTGGCTCAAATCATGATCTCACAGTTTGTGAGTTTGAGCCCTACGTCAGGCTCCATGCTGACAGCTCAGAGCCTAGAGCCTGGAGTCTGCTTAGGATTCTGTGTCTCCCACTCTCTCTGCCCCTCCCCTATTTCTGCTCTCTCTCTCTCTCTCTCAAAAATCAGTAAACATTAAAAAAAATTTTAATAGTGAAGTTCAATGTCCCTCACCTTTAAAAGAAAGGGTATACACATAAGGAGATCATGGTAACGTGCTACAGTATCACACACACTCACACACCTGGTTTAATGAAGGCAGTTTTTAGTGATGGGCATGCCAACATTGATTAGTGATGTCTGTCATGGTCATAGAAGAGAAATTTGGCGATACTTATACAGACCACACCATTCAGAAAGAATTATACTGTTTTTACTGGTGAGTGTTCAAAGACTTCATCAAAAGAATTAGACATTTTTTTTCCTTATTTCTTCAGAAAAGAGGCTTCAACAATTCATAATGTTGAACCGTATGTTACTAAAAGTTGTTGTAGTTCCTATGGAATTGGTGTGACTTCCAATTTTCTTCAGTACTTAAACAGAGTTTTAGTATTTTTGAATGCTTATGTCCTGTAATTTCTTTCAGAGGAGCTGGAGGTGAGTGGCAGAACATTTAAGTTTGGAAGTCAGTATTTACAGACTTATTCTGAATTATTTCATCTTTTCCCCAAATATTTGTTTCCCACAGAGTTTTGGCTGAAGAAAAACGGGACTTGGGGGCTACATTTTCCTTTTCTGCCAGTAGATCAGATTCTGAATACGATATTGGCCTTGGAGACTCAGTTAAGATAATAGCTGTTGTTCAAAGGAGGAGTTAATATTAAATTGTTGCATGTTTCATCAGAGAACACACACACGCACTTAGATGCAAACTCTGGCTCTGCCTCATAAAACCACGTGCATTTAAACAAATTTACTTAGTTTATCTGAACCTCTGCTTTCTTATTTGTAAAATGATGATGATAGTCTTACCTCTAAGCCTGGCTATTGGGATTAAATAAATAAATTAAAATATATCAGATTCTTAGCTGAGAGCAGGGAACACAGCAAGCATTTAACAGAAGTTACTTTTTGTCATTTATGTTTCAAAGTGGGACAGCTCAAGTAACAATTATCCTTGAAGCTTTACTTTCGGAAATTTTCCTTTACTAAGAATTAAAACTTCTTTCCTCTGGGCCTTCAGGATACATTGTTTATACCTTTGTGCTAGCCAAACATATATTACATTCTGCCTATTCTGTCTTGGCTTGTGATAGATTCTTCAAATATTCATTTTGTCTGGAACTCTGAGCACTAAGATCATATCATATCTGTCTTTTTACCTCATACAAGGTCTATCCCTGTGCCTTGCACAGAGTAGATATTTGATGGCTCTTGAGTGCATTGCGTTAAACTCAACATAACCTCATGGGTTTACCAGCCTTTAAGACTATTTTTTGCTTTCAAATTTAATATTGAATTTCTAAGCAATCATTGGTATTCCAAAACAAGTTATGTGTTTGCTTGATGATTAATTCACTATTTCTTTAAAATGTGGTAACTTGAAAAAAGTAAAAATTTTCATAAGCAAGTGTGTATTTGAGGCTAAACATATTTGATGGAAATATAAAAATGGTAAGTAAACTGAGAAACTCAGAGTCGAAGCTCATTAAACATTCCGTCTTTTAGCCACAAATGCTAATAAGTGAGCATGGCTCAGGCCTTTAATTCTTGATGTTGACCATCAATCCTTCCTCGGCTAGTGTGGGTCTAGCGTTTGGTGCTGCTTCCAAGTGAGGCACGCTCAGAAAAAAATGGGAGAATGATATTCCAGTGGGGGAAAGCAGACTGGGTTAATTCGTCTATTTATTCACTCAACCAGGGAATAATGTTTGAGAACTCACTATGTGCGAAGAATGCAAGCAGATATAAAAATGAATGGGAGATAGTCTCATAGTCTCCTCAAAGTGTAAAGGGAAGAGATAGGAATAAGCAAACAATTCCAAGATACTGTGATGGGTGGTAAGCTAGAGCTCCATAGAGAGTGAACAACTAGGAGTGTTTTTAACTCAGATGTCCGGAATGGGCCTGTGCTTAAGAAGTACTAGACTTAAGGAGAATTATGAAAATGACACATTTAAAAACAACTCTGGAAGCATGGCAGGTATTGTTTCCATTGTGGTAATATAAAAATATAGAGTATTATAATAAAATGCCTCACGTCAAGTCAATTCTAGTTACTGAGGCTAGGATTGAGTTTTATGCATGCCGATTTTTAAATCTCAGACATTTACACCTTACTATATATCTTTTATATGAATTAAAGTCATTACAAGTTTGCAATTTAAAAGTACAACTAAAGCCATGTCATCCACCAGCTGGTGAATGGATAAGCAAAATGTGATATAGCCATACAAAGGACATACAAAGGAATACTAATGAACCATACAAGAAATCCTGGTACATGTAATATCAAGGATTAAGCCTGAAAATATGCTAACTGAAAGAAGCCAGAGACAAAAGACCACATACTGGACAGTCACATTGTATGAGCTTCCTAAGGCTCCTATTAACAAAGTATCACAAACTTGCTGGCTTAAAACACAAAAATGCATTGCTTTAGTTCTGGAGTCTAGAAGTGTGAGATCAGTGTATTGACAGGCCCATACTCTTTCTGAAACCTGTAGAGGAGAATCCTTCTGTGCATCTTCCTAACTTCTGGTGACTGGCTGCCAATTCTTGCCTTGCAGCTGTAACACATCAACGGCTGCCTCTGGGGATTCTTTCCTTGTATATCTGTGTCTCTTTTCTTCTTAAACAGTCCTATTGGGCTAGCATCCACTCTACCCTAATGTGACTTCATATTAATTGCATATGCATTAACCCTATTTTCAAAGAAGCTTACATTCTGAGATATTGGGGGTTAGGACTTGAACACATATTTTGGGAGGCCACAATTCAACCCATAACAACAATTTAAGTGAAACATTCTGAACAAGTAAATTCATAGAAGCAAAAAAACAGTGGTTAGGGGCTCAGGAAGAAAGGGAATGGAGAATGCCTATTTACAGATACAGAAGTTTCTTCAGGGGTGATGGTGATGAAACTGGTTTTGGAGGATTGCAATGATTGCAGAGCACTGTGAATGCACTAAATGCCACTGAATTGTATAACCATAAAATGGTTAAAATGGTAAGTTTTAGGCCCTTTGTATTTTATCACTAGAATGAATGAATGAATGAATGAATGAATGAGTGAATGAAGGTCAGGCTATTCTTGTTTCCCCTGATCACCTTCCATTTCTAGTGCTCTACCCTTGTATTCCTTATCCTACCACTTCCTTCCTATTTTATTTTTTTTAGACGTATTTATTTTGAGAGAGAGCATGTGAGGGAAAGGCAGAGAGAGACGGAGAGAGAAAATCCCAAGCAGACTCCACCCGTCAGCACAGAGCCCTACTTGGGGTAGAACTCACGAACCCCATGAGATCATGACCTAAGCTGAAAACAAGAGTAGCGCGCTTAACAGACTGAGCAACCCAGCGCCCCTGTACCTACCACTTCCTGCCACTAACCTGCAGTCAGCCTATTGCCTCTTGCTGCAGCTTTCTTGGATTATTCTCCACTCCACATGTTTTATTCCCTCATTTAACCCAAATTACTCTAACTGCTTTGTTTATTTAAGTTCCCACTCTCAGGTTTCATTAGAGATGAATTCTCCTTGTGCATTAATGACTGAAGAGCAGGGTGATTTTTCTTGCTCCTATTGGCAGCTCTCCCTCATCCTTCTCCTGCTGTAGAATTTAATATCCACACACAAAAAGAGTGGCCGGTAGTAAGATCTTCTCATCCCTGAAATGAAAGCACTTGGCCATTTTTCTACACATCAACTTTAAGTTCTCCCCAGCGTTAAGCAAGGTCCGCTCTGTTGTGCTTTATTTTGATCTGGGAACTCATTCACATTGGTGGGGACCAATCCCTGATGGACCATGAATCTTGGCAACAGGTGGCTGGGGAGTATATTAGGAAGTGAGCAAGCAGGAAAGAGTTTGTTTGCAAATGGCGTGAAAAATAACCTAAATGAAATAGGCACCTTCCAAGGATGGTGCCTACTAACCACTTTGGGTTCACATATTTTGGTTTCTTTGCTTCCGCATCTGTAACTGAACAAGCAAATAATGGCTAGCATAAATTTGTAGTAGCAGTAATAGTAATAAATAACAATAGTTAATGTTGGGGAGTGGACCTTTTTTCCCCCTCAGTCTGGTATTTCCACATGGAGGAATTTTGACTAGAGTTACATTCCAGCAACTTGGAGAGTGAAATTCATTGGTCCCTGTTCCTATTTCATTCAACTGTGGCAATCACTGGGATTCATTCTCTCTCTCTCTCTCTCTCTCTCTCTCTCTTTAAGTTTATTTATTTATTTTTGTGAAAGAGGGAGAGAGAGAGAGTAAGTGTGTGTGTGGGGGGGGTGGGGGTGGGGGTGGACAGAGAGAGAGGGAGAGAGGCTCCAAGCAGCATGGAGCCTGATGCAGGGTCAATGTGAGGCTCAGTGACAGAAACTGAGATCGTGTCCTGAGCTGAAATCAAGAGTTGGATGCTTAACCAGCTGAGCCACCCAGGCACTCCTGGGGATTCATTCCTTTTATTTCTTTTCTATCTGTCCCAGACCAGCATGAGACAGCATTCCTAGGTAAAGGGATCTTCAGAAAAGATCAAACTCTCCTTGGAATGTGCTTCTACTGTGTATATTTGTAGAAGGTTCTGGAATAATGCTAGCAAGTCCTTTTGCCTTCAAGTCAAAGCTATATTCACCTTTAGCTTATCAAAAATAAAGCTGACATTTCCCCTCTACTGTTTTGGCATATTCTGGTTCCAAATTAGGAAGGTGCCAAAGGGAATATGGACCTGTATTAACATTCTACTATTCCAGCTATTATTATCACACCTTTGTGATGTGTCAGTCATTGTGCTAAACTCTTTACTGGCTCAAACTGCACAAGGACTCTATGTTACACTGGAGACAAAGGAGGAAAATTTCTTCTTTCTTGAACAATCCCCCTTGGCTTTCAATTTATGTTGCTTTGGCTCCTTTTCTCTATCAAAGATATTAATTAATATAACCCTACTTCAGTTAGAGAAACTTATCACAACAATCTGAATTCCACTTCCCAAGTATGCAATGGTTTAAGAAAGCAGATTAGTCAGGACATCTCAGAGCAAAGTTCCAACTTCTTAGAAATACTTAGATGGTCCCCAAGAATACTAAAGCATGGTTAGCATTCTGCTAACTTTCCTGGGAAGAGATTCATGCTCACTGGAAATGAAACCATTTGCCAGTTTTAATTATTCAAAATGATTCTTTGTCAAGTCATACATATTCCAAAAAACCTCTCTTGCCCCACTTTCTATGAGCTCAATAGTTTTTATTTGACTTGATATTCTGCCTAGTGCTCTCTATAGCACTGTTCTAAATAAGTAATAACATAAATCTGTATTTTTGTACACTGGAGACACTTTAGAATTGTTTGACTAAAAGGGTTTTTTTTTTTAACATTTTTAGATAAAATGAGGCATAACAACATTTCCACCAATATGTAAATATCCAAAATTTTAAGAAAGCAAGCAAGCATTATTGCAAATCCAACTAAAGTGTCAGTATCTACTACCATTATGTCATGCTGATGTTAAAATACTAGAAATGTGAAAATTAATACCTCCTTCCAGGGAGGCCAAAAAAAAAAAAAAAAACCCCACAAACAAACAAACACTGTGGTAGAAAAATCAAAGAGATGCTCCTGATAATGAACCAAAGAAAAAAACCCCACAGGTAAAAACCTGAGGGGGGTGAGCCCATCAATATCATTTTACCTTCAGAAAGCTCTCACTTTGCCCACCTCTCAAGTAATTCACACTCAGCTCCTAGGGAACACAACCACAGCATTTGGCTCAAAGTGAATACATCTGCGTAGATTTTTCTTGTGCTTGATTTTATTAATTTCTCTGCCTTGTCTTCCCTCACAGCAGGCACTGACGAATCATACCACCACTGTCTTTCACAGGCAGGCAACTCTAGATTGGAGTTTTCTTTAAAACAAAAGGTGGCACTGTCTTGAGAATAGGCTCAGAACAAAGCAAAAAAGAGATAAAAGGAGGTTCGGGGTTTTGTTCATCTCAGGAGTTAGGAGAGCATTATAAGCTAGATGCTCATTATACATTGTAACATATGAAATCAGCTGTGTTTAGATGAATACCATATGCTAGCAGAGAACTCCAATCTCAAGAAGGAAGGTAATTCCTGCCAGCTGCATAGCATTAATGCTTGCTCTTTGGAATGGAACCAATATGCCCTTTTCTATTTGCATCAAGATGCACAAAGAGAAGGGCAGTTGCTCCCAAGTGTCAAGACTGGTATTCTGGTGCTCTTGGCTCCAGGTCATAGTAGAGACTGTCTAGGAGTCTCCCGGTCAGTCGGTAGTTGCTCGGGGCTCCCCACATGCTCGTGACACAGAGCCAAATCGGGAAACTAAGCTTGCTGTCTGGTCAGAAAGAAAGGGAACGTTTTAAAGCGGTTTCTTTTTTCTCCTACTGGAGCAGAGCAACTCTGAACGCTAGAGGGAGTTCCGATTTTGTTCAGAGTCTTGTTTTCATTTTCAAATTAAGTATTTGAGAATTGAAAGGGCGAAAGTCAACTTACTTTAAAGGGCATAAATTTTTTTTACTGCAGGCTACTAATGCATAAGGAAATTCATTTATTTATTTATTTTTTAATTGGGACAATGAGGAGAGGTTTCACTTTCATTATTGTGGAAAGGGGCAGGGTATAGATTTCTGGCTTTAAAATACTGATACAGGTGGATAGAGATAAAGATAGAGATAGAGATAGAGATAGAGATAGAGATAGAGATAGAGATAGAGATAGAGATAGAGATAGAGATAGAGATAGAGATAGAGATAGAGACAGAGACAGAGATAGAGATATATATGATCTCGATTGTCTCCTCAGCTTGAAGAATCAGCCTCAGCCTCCTAACAAATGCATTAATCCCATGATGGATCTTTTTTATATGATGTCTGAAGCAAGTACTGAACTTTTTAATATTTATAGAATTGGAACAGCAATTGGAAGAACTGGGAGTTTGCCAGAAGTTTAGAACTGTTATTTCATCCAGGAAAGAAAGAACAAAGCATGTATTATACACTTTTTTCTTTAAATACATTAAGCTGAATCAAATTATGAATTATCCATGTAATAATTCCACAAAATAAACTTAATTGTTTAAGTAAAATTTTACTTAAGTAGCTCCTTGTTATACACATAAAAATATGGAAATTAAGCTGGGTTCTAAGAGCGTACTTGAAATCCACACTTGCTCTCATTTACTAATGGCCAATAATGAATGTGAAAAAAGGACACAGATTCTCAGTTAAACAATATATTTAGTCCAGCCATATATTTTTTGCCCTCATTACACAACTATAAGAGGAACACATTTATGAAATAAACTGTATTTAATTTTTTCAGTTTACACTAATTTTACAATAAAATTCTTTATCACTTTCAACTCTTTGCATTATATTTTAGTCTTAGAATAGAACTAGACCTCTGAATCTTGAGATTTAGATTTTGTTCTGCATATAGAGTATATGAATATTACTTTACAAATGCAAATATGCAAGAAATACCTTATCATTTATTTTAATTGAATGGAATCTAATTCCAAGCTCCATTCCTGGCTGATGAAAAATTCTATATCAATTATTTCTTTTATCTAAAAATTTTTAAACATTTACTTATTATTAAGAGACAGACAGAGAGCACTAGTGAGGGAAGGGCAGAGGGAGAGGAGACACAGAATTCAAAGCAGGCTTCAGGCTCTGAGCTGTCAGCACAGACCCTGACACAGGGCTCTAACCCACAGACTGCAAGATTATGACCTGAGCTGAAGTCGGATGCTTAACTGACCACGCCACCCAGGCACCCCTCTATCTCAATTATCATTGCTACCATTCCCCTACCACAAGCCATTTGAAGATCTGTGGAGTCTGGTATACAAAGGTAGGAGTAAAAGATTTGGCATAAAACACTGGAGAAGCCATTCTGGTCTCAGATTTTGGTAAGATGTCCACTGTGTTAAGTCTCCATGGTCTTTTGCAATCTGAGGGCTCTAGTTTTTGTTGTTGTTATTGTTTTTCTCCCGTGGTTTCAGAATATTTTAAACCATGGCATGTCTCATTTATAACCCACAACCCCCTAGACCTGCCACCTTTTCTTAAGATACAGCAAATAATCATGTCGTATGTCCCAATCCCTTTCAAGCTCAAGATCTTGCATTTGTTTTCCCATCCTTCCTAGACTTAGGCCTACAGCAGCCACTTCTTTCTACTGAAAAACACTCCATCCAGTCTGGTTTCCCAAGAGAAACTTCTTGCCCCAGGGGCTCAGACTTTCTGAAAGCTAAATCCAGGAAAGGAAATTATCTGCAAACAACTTCTGCTTTCAGCTTAGCAACAGAAATCTTTCCTCAGTAAGCAAGAACAAAGAGTTTTAACTGTTCTCTTGGAATACGGGGTGGAAAAATATTTTAAGAACAAAATATAAATTACCATCTTAATATTTATGATCCTGACACATATGTTTCTGTGTTTTCTGACATTTGTACCATAAAGATGCATTATTTTCTTAATTAGGAAAGTATAATTTTTATAAAGTGTACTTCCCTTTGATTTATTGTAACTAGACATATTTACGCAAAGGATGGAATAAAAAGGAGTTTTTCAAAGGTAAGGCTAATCATCTACATGATCTTTAGACTTTTTAAACCATGCAGGATGCTGTTTTCCACTTCCATTGTTTTAATAGTATAACTTTCCAATTTTTACTAAAAAAATGTGCAATCATTCCTTATTTTGGAAAAGTTTGAAGTTTTAAAACCGTTTTGAATAACTTCAATTTTTCTAAGTATCAATTTTGATTTCCAGAATTCTGAAACAAGAAATCAACATTCTAACATCCAGGTATCTGGTAAAGGTAAGCATTAAAATAGGGTTCTACAAACTGACTCCTGAGCAAGGGTGATATTCAAATGATGATATTTAATGACCAGTATGGCAAGACCATCTATCAGTTACAGCAAACACATGCCATGTTCTTTAAGGGTTAAATAACCGTTCCCATCCTGGGATGCATCACCAGAGTTCTCTAGTTTGACTGAGATGATCAGCAGATACTCCATCTTAATTCGTATTAAGTAATTGAAGAGATCATATTTTTCCAGTTTACTGCAGCTGACAATTCACTCAATATTTGGAGCAATGAAACGCCAATGAGATCCACAAGTCTCCTGATACAGCTGATGACTTTTCAAAGTCTCTAATTTGTGCCATGAACAGACTTGCTGACACAATTAAGAAGCGTCAGCCGGGGCGCCTGGGTGGCGCAGTCGGTCAAGCGTCCGACTTCAGCCAGGTCACGATCTCGCGGTCCGGGAGTTCGAGCCCCGCGTCAGGCTCTGGGCTGACGGCTCAGAGCCTGGAGCCTGTTTCCGATTCTGTGTCTCCCTCTCTCTCTGCCCCTCCCCCGTTCATGCTCTGTCTCTCTCTGTCCCAAAAATAAAATAAACGTTGAAAAAAAATAAAAAAAAAAAAAACAAGCGTCAGCCTGGTAGGGAATTCTCTAATTGTTTGAGCCGGATTGATTCCCCCAGGAAACAACATACCAAACACTTAAAGAAACAGGTACTTGCTGTCTCTCCTGGCTGCTAGGTCACAGGCACCTCTAAGGCCAGTTTCTTTTACATTTGGCTTTATGTCTGTCTTGTACTGTGAGTTTTGAGGGTTTTGCCTTAGATAAATTAGGCTATTGGCTACTTTTCTCTAGACCAGCCATATCCAGTAGAACGTTTGTGATGATGGAAACGTTTTATATCTGTGCTATTTAATAATGGTAGCCCCTACCCACGTATGGTGACTCTACACTAGAATGTAGCTAGTGTGACTAGGGGACTAATTTTTGTTTTCATTTCCTTTTAACTGATTTAAATTTAAATAGATATTTAATTTTAACAAAAATTTAAACTTAATTTAAAATTAAATTCAAATAGATACATGAAGGTGCCATGTTGGACAGCACAGCTCTAGACTCATTAAACTTCTCTTAAACAGATTTTCATTTATTTATTTATTTATTTATTTATTTATTTATTTATTATTGAAAAGAGAGAGAGTGGGGGAGAGGAGCAGAGGGAGAGAGAATCTTAAGCAGGCTCTGCACTCAGCGCAGAGGCCAATGCGGGGCCTAATCCCAGGACCCTGGGATCACGACCTATAGCTGAAATCAAGAGTCAGACGCTCAACCAACTGAGCCACCCATGTGCCCTTTAAGCAGATTTTCAATTAGCAGCCTATTTTTATATTGAGATCACATACTGATAAATTCTGAAGTTTCAAGAAGACATCCAAAATATATTTTGATTGAATAAATGCCTTCTGACAAGGATGTAAACTCAAAGACAGAAGTATACTCCAGTTAATGGTGACCATTAATCATTAAACATCTAAAATCTGTATTGTTTGCCTGTCTGTCCTATAGATAAAATCTATATATGGCCCACCATTTCCTTCTCAAACAAGAGAGATTTAATGTGGAACTCTTCACAGAATTCCATCAAGTCCAAGACAGAATCAGATAGGAGGAGGCAGCTAGATGAGTGAAAACTCAAGGGGCTTAGGTGGGAACTTTGTTAAGATCTGTGCCCAGCCCAGACTCCATGAAAAGCAGGGCTGGAGATAATGTCAAAGTTGAATACTGCAAAGACCAGGTCTGAGATGTACAGAAAATACTACTATTTGTAACAAGAATAATGCTGATAATAGCAAACATTTGTTTGCTAGAATTATAGTGGCAGGTTCCTGTGCTAAGTTAGTGCTGTCAACACTTCAGAAATAGCAGATACAAAACCACTGGGTCACTGAAATAGTAATTAGCAAAAGTTTACCATGTACACAGGAAACAGTTCACGAACTGGGAGCTTTAAGCTCGAAGACTGTCAGGAAGCGCAGGGGCATGACGTTACAGGATGGCTTATAAAGTGAAAAATGAGGCCTGCTGTTCAACCTTCACAATGATTGGTTGTTAATAAGGGGGTTTACAGATAACAAGGGATTGGTTAAAAGTGATTATCTTAAACCATTTTAAGGAAGATAATTTTTGTTTCCTTTATGATTGTCAGAAGCATTCACAAGAAGTGGCCCAAGTTAAGTCCTGCAGGATAAGCTAAATTAGGTTTCACTTATGTGGCTCAAATGGTTTTGTCTTCTGGGAGAATTTCAGAGTGTAGTCTTGGAATTTCATTATGTTATTTAACTTTAACAATACCCAACATGTGTCATTATCTCTCATCTGACAACTACTCAATGAAGCAAGTGCTAAATAACATCCCCATTTTACAGATTTTTAAGTATCTTACTCCATGCTGTGATAGGAAACAAACCAGATAGACTGGAATAGAGTTAAGGAAGCCCGGAGTTATGAAAGAAAGATGTGTAAGAAACTAGCAGGTGAACACAGAGAGATTTGAAGGTACTGAATGCTTATATCAACTGCTCATTTTGCTCAGAAAAATAGCAGAAGAACCGGTATTGACTCATCCATTTGTAAATTGCACTGAGATGCTCTGTTAACTTTTTCAAAAAAATTTTAAATGTTCATTTGTTTTTAAGAGATGGAGAGACAGAGTGTGAGTGGGGAAGGGGCAGAAAGAGAGAGAGAGACACAGAATCCATAGCAGGCTCCAGGCTCTGAACTGACAGCACAGAGCCCGACACAGGGCTCGAACTCACGGACTGTGAGATCATGACCTGAGCCGAAGTCGGATGCTTAACTGACTTAGCCACCCAGGCGCCCCTCTAATATGTTAACTTTTGAAACCTATTGTGTTTCAAGATTTAATGTCAATTAGATTCGTTTTCCTTCTATTTTTAATAACTGTGTCCATCAGAAGCAATCACATGCTTTATTGCCCAGATGAAGGAATTGAAAACAAATAGTAGCAAGAGAAAGTCACCATCGCGATTCCTGATTGGCAGTTATATAATCTGCAGCCATGACTATTATACTGTAGAGGGGCTGGCAGAGAGGGCAGAGGAGAAGATCCCCAGACCGCTACCCCTCCCCACCCCATACACATGCACAGATTCTGATATACCTTCCCTTGGTCACCTGAATTGAGAATCATCAGGTAATGGAGATGATAACCATTGACATGCCATTGGAAATCCCAAGGACTTGATTTCCTCCATTCTGCAACCTATAGAAACGTGAATTTTATAATATCTCCAAACCCCTGGATGTCAAAATACACTGACTTAAGCTATCATTTAAAAAACAAAAAATAAAGAAACCAAAAAACCTTTCCAGATCAGATTCAGATATCTTGGAAATAAGTTATTTTAGGGGAGAACTCTGTGGGTGGCTTTAAGTTTTTATTTTTGCACTAGGAACACAGCTGTCACTTATAACAAAATTATGGAGAGGAAAGTCCTGCTATCGTTGGCCATTTAGTCCACAGCCAGGAGGCAGCTCTTCACAGTGTATTCCCTGGTGACTCGTCCAAGCTAGTTTAAAATGACTACAATGAGGAAGCCAGGAGCACTTTTACCGAGACACTATTATACAGTCTAAGAGAACTTAATTGCTCCTATAGTCTTACCAGATTCATCATCTGGTGCAAAGAAGTAAAAGTAAGTTTTGAACATTTAATTTAGAAATTTGTTTTTAAAAATGCATGCAGTACTTTGATAATCCCGAGTCAACACAAAAATCATCAGTGTGGGCTATGTAACCATAGAAATCAAGGAAAGTAGCTGAAGACAAAAAAATGCCTTGAAAATGGTAAGAGCTATTTCTCGGGCCTACTAGAATCACAGCAGGAATACTGTGACTGTTTAATATAAGGCTTCATATTTATTTAATATCAGCCTTCATAGACTAGACACAAAGGAGCAAAGCTAGCTGTAGACAAGATTTTTAAACAGGTGAAAAGTATTGTCCACTAGACTTCAGTCATTTCTTTCCCTTTATCCTTTCTTCTCCACTGGCCCAAAGACTTCTGCTACTACTTTGCCACAATCATTCCATACTTTAAAAAACTTTTTTTTTAATCTTTATTTAGTTTAGAGAGAGAGAGAGAGAGCAGGAGCAGGGGACGAACAGAGAGACAGGGGGATACAGAATCTGAAGTAGGCTCCAGTCTCTGAGCAGTCAGCAGGACCGTGACGCGGCGCTCAAACTCAAGAACCTTGAGATCATGACCTGAGCTAAAGTTGGACGCTTAACCAACTGAGCCACTCAGTCCCCCCTAATCACGCCATACTCTTAAAACCTATCCCATACCAGAATCCGATATAGTCTAGATATTAATTGCTTTCTTTTCTGTAGACCTTTGTCCCCGATTCTTCAAATATCAGTTGTCCTTTTTTCCCACTCCATCAGGTATCTGCTCCCTCTCAGATGACCAATGAATAATCTCATAAGCAAATTCATGTTTATGAAAAATAGTTAGCTTCAACATATATATTTTCTACCATTGGTAACATACATATTCATAATTTAACAAGCTGTTTATCATAGAAGGGAGTGGCAGTGTAATATCAAAACTGCAGACCCATCCAGAAAATTAGATATTTTTGCAAGAAATCATTTGAAAATAATAGGCTTAAATCCCAGAATGTTTTACCCATGAAATCAATTTTATAAATTCTGGTTAGGTGGCAAACTGGTCTACATAAGCCTAATTAACCCATAAAATCTTGGCATATCAGCACCCTGTGTTCTGTTGTTGCCAAGAGAAATCCTCAATTTCAAAAGAGAACGCTTGATTACTGAAGTGAACAAGTGGGTCATCTCCCCAGCTGAAGTACTGATTTCCAGAAGAGAAGTCCCCTTTCCCAAGTAAAACTACCAGGTCTTCTTCACCATCAGGGTTACCATGCTAAAAGGGGAAGTAAAGGATTTTTACTAAAAGGACATAAAAGGGGCTGGGGCAGAAGGTGGTGAGAGAACATTATACTTGAGAGAAAAATCAACTAGTTCTAATAAATACCAATAGTAAAAAATGAAGTTTTTGTGTATGCAATGATTAAAAATTTGTATCATGTTCCTCTGTCCACTGGGGACTTAACAGAATTCTAAATCAATCCTCACTTAGAATACTCTCTGCATGTCCCAATTTTAAAAAGTTGCCTAGGTGGTGTGTGTGTGTGTGTGTGTGTGTGTGTGTGTGTGTGTGTATAAAATAGTTTCCATACATATGTCTGTTTGACTAATAATATAAGCAGACTATTTTTTTTTGTCACCATCAGGTTTATGTGGCTTATTCTGAACACAAATACCCTGAGGAAATATGAAATTAAGTTAAAAACTTTGATGACTTTTCTAAATAAAACACAAAATTTGTATTTCTTATTAAGTGATAAAACATACTAAAGTTAAAATTACAGACTTTTAAAATCAATACACATTTACCTAAGGAAGAATTTCTATTTTTCAGAGATATTTGTATTTTTGTCTTTGTTTACATAATGTAAGTATGGTAAAATGTAATTTTTGGTCAATAATATTTGGAATCTGCTTTGTACGTTTGCTTTTGATGAGATTTATGCAGTTTTTAAAAACGAAGAAATGTGTAGAATAAATAGAAAGGTGACAGTGGAGATTATGAGCAGTTTGCAGTGTCTCTGCCATGTTTTCAAGTTAGTGTCAATAAAGAGACTCTTCTTTTGTTAAAGCTTTATAGATTACAGGTGCAGTCATTCATTAAAGAAGTCCTCAGCGGCCACTTACAAAGACAACATGGCCCTAGTCGATTTATCAGCCTGGAGATGGGGCTATGGCTCTTGAGAGGTATTTGGTAATAGTTCTGTGGGAGCCTTTCATTTAACAGGACACAAGTTAACATACATTAAATTAAAATACAAGTGAGTTTTCTTAACTAACTGACTAGTTAATGAACTCATCAACTAACCAATACTTCTAAATATTTAAGTTATTTAATGATTTTAAAGGAGGTATATAAGATGCTGGATAAAATATTTAGCTTTTTTTATTAAGACAGTAACTTACCTATGTTACTTTGCTATGCCCGGAGCAAACTTATTCAGTGTTTTTATACTATACTTAAACAATTTCATACATTATCTCATAATACCTCATTAGGCAAATTATTGTGTTAGATTAATAGAGCTTCCTGACCTGCTCAGGATCAAAATGTTAGTAGTAATTAATAGAAAATCTGTTTTTTCTGATTTTGAGTACTCTCTGCCACTGTATTAATTTCTTCCTTTTCTTTTGAGTTCTTCCTCTTTTTTTTTTTACCATTTATTTTATTTTAATTACACCAATTTATGATTACTAGATGGCACCATCGTAGGCAACATTCCCTGGGCTCTAAAGAATGGAACATTGCTGAAAGACACCCTTTGATAATCTGTTAGAATGAAGGGATTTTATGCAGCATGGTTTTCTCTGGGAGGCTATAGGTAAACGGCCTATTTCATAGAGAGCCAGCATACTTAACTCCACATGCCCAGACTTGTAGTGCTTTCACTTTCTTTGCAAGTGTGAAAAATAAAAATGTGAAGCCAAAACTTCTTTACAAATGCACATTACAACAATGAGGAAGAGGGAAGTCTGAAATCTGCAGTTGCCCCTTTCCTGTTCACCCAAAGACTGTCAGCAACAAAGTATTTTACTGTCATATGCTGTTATCTCAAACACAGAATAAACTCAGAAAGTACACAAAATCATTCTACCACTGAGTCTCTTTTTGAAAAATGAACCAAAATGAACCAAATGAATGGAAGAGCAAAGAGAATACTTAAAGAGGACAGCAATATCAATGCATTACAAATACTAATTTAGCAAATCTTAGAAAAAAATAGAGGGGTGCCTGGGTGGCGCAGTCGGTTGAGCGTCCGACTTCAGCCAGGTCATGATCTCGCGGTCCGTGAGTTCGAGCCCCGCGTCGGGCTCTGGGCTGATGGCTCGGAGCCTGGAGCCTGTTTCCGATTCTGTGTCTCCCTCTCTCTCTGCCCCTCCCCCGTTCATGCTCTGTCTCTGTCCCAAAAATAAATAAACGTTGAAAAAAAAAATTAAAAAAAAAAATAGATACCTTCATATCTTTCTTCATCGTCCACAAGTTAGAAAAACTCTATAAAGAAAGTTAGGCAAGGAATGCGAATTCTTATAAATGAGCATTTCGAATTGTAGAAATCAGACTCTAAAAGCTGGTGTTAACGGCACACAATGTTACAGCTTCCAAAGGCGGTGATGGTTTCTGACTTTACACTAACATTATATTCTAAATTACAATGGCTCCAGCCATTCATTTGCCAGTTTGTTAGGAAGGGGAGTCTTTTCTTGGAATTTGATCTCCCCAAATCTTTTTGAGAGTCACAGACTTTCTTGCCTGTCTTTAAATCAACCAGTGTGATCCTATTGGAATAGAAACACAAACCTACATTTTCAGGTCTGACTCTCCAGCAAAGATCTACTTTGTTGACAGTCACCACCGCTGCTATCTCCTTTTTGGTAGAAGACTCTTTTCTGTGGATAACATGACCACCCAGTCCTCATTAAAGGTGTCATGGTAGCTCAGCAATTTTGAAACAACAAGAGGAAGGTTTTGGCTTTTTTTTTTTTTTTCTCCTGTTATGCTCACACATGGGCAACCTGCTGCCAGCTGGCCTGATCCCTACATTATGAACCAGTATAGTCCTTGCTATGTATACGCATCAGCCATAACACAACTTTAAATATTCTCTATACACATTTATTTCCTAGGTGATATTATCCTGTCCTAGGGATTTAAATAGAATCTATCTGCTGATAGCTTCCCAATTTATTCATTTATTTTTAGGTTTGTTTTTTTTTTTTTTTTTTTTTGAGAGAGCAAGAGCAGGGAAGGGCTAGGGAGAGAGCAAGAGAAAGAGAATCCCAAGCATGTTCCACACTTAGTGCAGAGCCCAGTGCAGGACTCAAACTCATGAACCGTGAGATCATGACCTGAGCCAAAATCGATAGACGCTTAACTGACTGAGCTACCGAGGGGCCTGCTTCCCAATTTATAACTGCAGCCTCATTCTCCCTTCTGAACTCCAGATGTGAAAATGGAACAGCCCACTCAGCATCTCTTGCATATCCAATAATGCCATCAGTCTCAATGTTTACAAACAGACTCCTGAGCTTCTTTCCTCACCTGTTATTCTATGTCTCAATAAACGGCACCTCCATTCTGTTCCAATTGCTCAAACCAAAACTTTTAGAGTTTCTGGACTACTTTCTCTCTCTCACTTACCAATTCCATTCTTTCAACACATCCTATTTGTAAAGGCTTTAAAATTTGTCCAGAATCGGACCACTTCTCACCTTACCACCTTTACTGCTATCACCCCACTTCAAACCATACAAATTATTGTTAGACTCTTCTTATGGTGTCACTACTTCTGTATTTATCTACTGTTTACAAAATCAGCCAAGGTAAAGTCTTTTTCAAGGTTAATTTGGATAATGGTATTTTCCTCTTTAAAATTCTAATGACTCCCTATTATTCAAGATCCTTTGCAATGGCATCAAGTCCCATATGCTCTCTTACAGCCTCCACCTCCACTTCTTTGACTTCAACTCCTGCCTTTTCTTACTTCTTTACATGACTATTTACTACTACTATTGCTTTTCTTACTATTATTGTCATTGTTATTATTCATAGCACTTACCAGCAGCTAACATAGTATAGACTTTTTTGTTACCATATTCCCTCATTACGATGTAAGTTCACAGGAGTAATTTGTTTTGGTGACTGAACAATTCCCAGTGTCTTTAATACTCTCTGGAACATGTGAGTACTCAGTTGTGTTAGATAAATAAATTAAGGAAGTGGTCTGTATTGGGATACATTTCAGCTTTACATATAGGCTGGTCCCCAAACTAGTATTATTCTTGATAAGAATAAGCTTTCTGCTTGAATATAACAAGGACCAAGACAAATAATACGTTATATTCATATGGCTTTTATTCTTCACCAGGGAGGTATCTCCAAAGTGCTCTAGAAGCAAATACACAAAAATCATGAGTGTAGCAAATCTTTCTAACCCCTAAGACTTTCATAGTCAGAAGGTTCTGACTTTCTCCATACAGAAGGTTCTGATATGGAATATGTCGTATATATTATTGTAGATATGTTATTATAAAATAATCTTCTTCAGAAACCAATGTTACCCAGAAAATTTTAAAGCAGGGATGATTTTCCTATGATAACTTTAACTTTCTACTTAAGTAATTCCCTAAGTTATAGGCCAGCCTATGAATGCAGAATTCCCATTTCAAAAATAAGCTTACTAGTGTTCAATCCACTTATTATGGTCTTTTCTGTATCCGTTACAGACTAAAGGAAGAGAAGGTATGTCTACACCAGCAAGACCCAAGATACAGCAAAATGATTACACAGCTCTACACATCTTGTGTGCCATTTATACTTCTCTGACATACCTGTATGCCCTACCCCTAACCCATCATTTCTGGTGTCTGACCACAGCGGTCTCTATGTTTCTCTATCTCAACACAAAGCGTTGTCTTTGTTCATTCATATATATTATCAGTATACTATAAAGTTATAAAAATGTTTTCTGAATAACTGATTACATAAAGTCCAGTCAACTTCTGTCATTGCCACTTCTCTCTGCCTTAAAGACATCTGTAATTATGCTGACCTATTTTCTTACTCTCAGCAGCTGACACTTGAAACAATAATCAAAATATCTTGTCGATTTGGGCAAAATATTAATACTGATATAGGTGCAATATATAGGTACCACGAGGGTCAGAAACTCAAACCATTGATGCACTCTCTTTGTGATTAGGCATATTCCATAATGTCATAGATTCATGTAGATAATTCCACCAGGTGAGAAACTTTCTCATTTTACCTGGTTTTCTCCATCTGACTGACTTTTGTTTTCTCTTAGCATAATCACAGTGAAAAGAATGGTAAGATAATTAAATTTCAATTGGATTCTCTCTCACACAACTCTCTACACCCTTACCTCAAAAGGCAAGGAACTGGTTTTCAGGTATTCAGTGTCCTGTTTTGAATACATGAAGATGACACCCTATGGAACTATTCCATCCAATAAAATATAATAGTACTTTTAACACTCAGTGAATTCATGAAGAGAGACTAGAAATCAAATCACTGCTCATTGTGTTTTTTTATTTCTCAGAGGAAATTTTAAAGATTTTCACTTACATCTTTGAAGAAGTTTAGAACAAGGTTAAAGTTGTGCAAATTATAATTAAAGTTATATGGATAGCTTTTATCTCCTATAATGATATTGAATATTCAAACAAGTATGTGAGTCTCAGGTGCCTTTAGTTTCCCAGGAGATAATTTGCAATTTGCCTTCTTTCTAATAGGAAATAAGTTTTACTTGATCTCTGAAGGAGCCACTCATTGTCAGAAAAATGAACATCTCCTTAAATTAGAAACATTCTAAGATGTCAGAAATATAAACGGAAAACCCTATTCTGAGTACTTGTACAGATCCATCCCAACTATATTACCTATATTTAAGTCAAAAGTCACTTTCTAAATGCCCTAAATCACTTGACACTTTCACCATGAAAAGATAAATTAGGAAAGGATCTTTTGAGGCCACTTAGAAAGCACTTTCTGGTGAGGACCACACAAACTGGAATTTTTTACTAAGTAGGCATGGATTGGTCCATAGAAGTTTATATTCACTTTCATATAATTAAAATTTTGAATTCTCTTTATTCTTAAATTTAATCTGATATAAACAAAAATGGTGTGTGTGTGTGTGTGTGTGTGTGTGTGTGTGTGTGTGTATTTTTAGTAGTTACTTATTGACATTTTATAATAAGCAGGTGATACAGGGCATCCTATTGCTACCCCCAGATTTACATGTGAGAAAACTTCTCAGTAAGTCTACATAATTTGTTACACTAGACAGTTGCTGAGACTGGCTTTGAAAACATCCAGTTCCAGAGCCTAGTACACACACTACATTATAGCATTTCTCTATAGAATATAGTCCTGAAAAGACACATATAGATCTAGAATCTCATTTTAAAACTGGAGTCACTGTTACTGAAAAAATACTTTGATATGAAGACTAGGATCATCATCTCAATACTGGGGTTATCTTTTTAAAAAATATGCTCCTCCAAAAAATGTTTTAAATGAGAAAATAAGGTGTCAATACTCTTAGACAAAATATTAATAAATTTCTAAAATTAAATTTATTCCAAATTTTTGAGGGAAGAAAACATATGCATTTATATACATAAATTTTAATTAAACTTTATTCTGAGATAACTGCAGATCCACATGAAGATTTCATGTGCTCTTCATCTAGGTTTTTCACAATGATATCATCTTCCAAAACTTCTAAAACACAATCAATATCACCACAAGAACTGCTGCTATAAAAAAATAAATACCAGAACTTAGTGCCTAAAAACAAAGAAAACTAGCATCTTACAGTTCTGGATGCCAGACATTTGAAATTAGTCTCATTGGGCTAAAATCAAGGTGCCAATAGCACTGGAGTCTTCACTGGAGTCTCTAGGAGAGAATCTATTTTCTTGACTTTTCCAGCTGCTAGTGGCTTCCTGAATTCCTTGGCTCATGGCCTCCTTCCTTCTTGAAAGCCAGCAATGTCCTTTGGAATTTTACTGTCTTCACATCATTCAGAAGCATTCTGTTCTGCTTCACTCCTCCATATTTAAAAGACTCTTGTGATTGAAAAGCATTTATCACGCAAATGGAAGTGAAAAGAAAGCCCAAGTAGTAATACTTATATAAAACAAAATTGACTTTAAAACAAAGACTATAACAAGAAACAAAGAAGGCCACCATACAATCATAAAGGAGTCAATCCAACAAGAAGATATAACAATTGCAAATATTTATGCATCCAACATGATAGCACCCAAATACATACAACAATTAATAACAAACATAAAGGAACTAATTGATAGTAATGCAATAATACTAGGGATTTTAACACCCCACTGATCATCTAAACAGAAAATCAATAAGGAAAAATGGCTTTGAATGCCACACTGGATGAGATGGATTTAAGAGATATATTCAGAACATTTCATCCTAAAAGAGCAGAATATACATTCTTTTCAAATGTACATAGACATTCTCCAGAATAGATCACATATTAGGACACAAGACAAGCCTCAACAAATTCAAAGAGACTGAAGTCATACCATATACCTTTTGTGACCACAATGCCATGAAACTAGAAGTCAACCACAAGAAAAAATCTGGAAAAGACCACAAACAGGTAGAGTTTAATAACAGGCTACTATGCAATGAATGGATCAACCAGAAAATAAAAGAAGACGTAAAAAAGTACATGGAAACAAATGAAAATGTAAACACAATGGTTCAAAACCATTAAGATATAGCAAAACATTCTAAGAGGGAAGTTTTTAGCAATATAGGCCTACCTCAAGAAACAAGAAAAATCTCAAAGAACTTAACCTTATGCCTAAACGACCTAGAAAAAGAACAAACAAAACCTAAAATCAGCAGAAGGAAGGAAATAATAAAGGTTAAAACAGAAGTAAATAATATAGAAACTAAAAAACAAAACAAAACAAAACAAAAACAAAAACAAAAAAACAGGAGTGCCTGGGTGGCTCAGTTGGTTAAGCAGCTGACTTCAGCTCAGGTCATGAACTCACACTTCATGAGCTGAAGCCATACATCAGGCTCTGTGCTGTACCCTGGAACCTGGAAACTGCTTCAGATTCTGTGTCTCCCTCTCTCTGTGCCCCTCCCCCACTTGCTCTCCATCTCTCTCTCTCTCAAGAATAAACATTAAAAAATTAAAAAAAAATAGAACATATCAATAAAATCAGAATCTGTTTCTTTGAAAAAAATCAATAAAATTGATAAATTTCTAGCCAGATTTATCAAGAGAAAAGAGAAAAGACTCAAATAAAATCACAAATAAGAGTGAAGGAATAACAGCCAGCATCACAGAAATATAAATAATTGTAAAAGAATATGAAAAACTATATGCCAACAAACTGGACAGCCTATTAGAAAGGGATATATTCCTTTCTAACATACAACATTTCAAAACTAAAACAGAAAGAAATAATAAATTTGAACAGACTGATTATCAGCAATGAAATTCAATCAGTAATCAAAAAACTCTCAACAAACAAAAGTCCTGGACAAGATGGCTTCACTGTTGAATTCCACCAAACATTTAAAGATGAGTAAATACCTATTCTTCTCAAACTATTCCAAAAAATGGAAGAGGAAGAAAAGCTTCCAAATTCAGTCTATGAGGCTAGCATTACCCTGCTACCAAAACCAAATAAAGTCACCGCAAGAAAAGAGAACTACAGGCCAATATTTCTGATCAACATAGGTGCAAAAATCCTCAACAAAATATTAGCAAACCAAATCCAACAATACCGTAAAAAAATCATTCACCTAATCAAGTGGGATTAATTCCTGGGATGCAAGGGTGGTTCAATATTTGCAAATCAATCAGTGTGATACACCACATCAGTAAGAGAAAGGATAAAAACCATATGATCATTTTAATACACACAGAAAAAGCATTTGACAAAGTAAAACAATCATTCATGATAAAAACCCTCAACAAAGAAGGTTTAGAGGAAACATACCTCAACATAATAAAAACCATATATGAAAACCCACAGTTAACATCATACTCAATAAGGAAAAAGTGAGAGCTTTTCCTCTAAGGTCAGAAACAAGACAAAGATGTCTGTGCTTGCCATTTTTATTCAACAGAGTAGTTAAAGTCCTAGTGACAGCAATCAAAAAACAACAAGAAATAAAAGGCATCCAAATCGGCAAGGAAGAAATAAAACTTTCACTATTTGGAGATATGATACTCTGTACAGAAAACCCTAAAGACTCCACCAAAAAACTACTAGAACTGATAAATGAATTCAGTAAAGTAGCAGGATACAAAATTGATGTACAAAAATCCATTGCATTTCTATACACTAATAATGAAGCAGCAGAAAGACAAATTAAGAAAACAATCACATTTAAAACTATACCAAAAATAATAAAATTCCTAGGAATAAACTTAACCAAGGAGGGAAAGGTCTATACTCTGATATAGAAGACTGATGAAAGAAATTGAAGATGACACAAAGGGAAGACATTCCGTGCTCATAGGTTGGAAGAATAAATATTATTAAAAGGTCCATACTACCCAAGGCAATCTACAGATTAAACGCAATCACTATGAAATACCAACAGCATTTTCAGAGACTAGAACAATCCTAAAATTTGTATGGAACCACAAAAGACCCCAAATATCTACAGTAATCCTGAAAAAGAAAAACAAAACTGGAGCTGTCACATTCCCAGATTTCAAATTTTACGACAAAGATGTAGTAATCAAAATAGTATGGAACTGGCACAGAAGAGACATATAGATCATGGAACAGAAAGACAGCCCAGAAATAAATCCAAGATTATATGGTCAGTTAATCTTCAATGAAGGAGGCAAGAATATTCAGTGGGAAATAGTTTCTTCAATGAATGGTGTTGAAAAAAATGGACAGCTATATGCAAAACAGTGAAACTGGACCACTTTCTTATACCATAAAAAACTATACTCAAAATGGATTAAGGACCTAAGTGTGATACCTAAAACCATAAAAATGCTGGAAGAGAGCACGGGCAGGAATTTCTCTGACATCAGCCATGGCAACATTTTTTCTAGATAAGTCTCCCAAGACAAGGGAAACAAAAGCAAAAATAAACTATTTTTGGGACTACATCAAAATAACAAGCTTCTGCACAGCAAAGGAACAATCAACAAAACTGAAAGAAAATGTATTGAATAGGAGAAGATATTTACAAATGATATCCAATAAAGGGTTAGTATCAAAAATATTAAAGAACTTATACAATTCACCCCCCACCCAAATAATCCCATTAAAAAATGAGCAGAAGTTAGGGCATCTAGGTGGCTCAGTTGGTTAAGCATTCGACTCTTGATTTTGGCTCAGGTCATGATCTCACACTTCACAGGTTTGAGCCCCACATTTGGGTTTTGCACTGACATAGTGGAACCTGCTTGAAATTCTCTCTCTCTCTCTCTCTCTCTCCCCATCCTCCACTTGAGTGCACTCTGTCTCTCTCTTCTCTCTTTCTCTCTCAAGTAAATAAATAATCATTTTAAAAATGAGCAGAAGAAAAAAAAAAACAGACATTTCTCCAAAGAAGACATCCAGAGGGCCAACAGACACATAAAAAGGTCTCAATATCCCTCATCATCAGGGAAATGCAAATCAAAACTACAGTGAGCTACCATCTCACACCTGTCAGATGGCTATAGTCAATAACACAGGAAACAACAAGTGTTGGAGAGGATGTGGAATAAGAGGAACCTTCCTGCACTATTGTTAGGAATACAAACTGGTGCAGCCACTGCGGAAAACAGTATGGGAGTTCCTCAAAAACTTAAAAATAGAACTACCATATATATACACAATGGAATATTATTCAGCCATAAAAAGAATGAAATCTTGCCATTTATAACAACATAAATCTACAGAGTATAATGCTAAACAGTAAGTCACATAGGATCTTACAGATATGTGCAATGTACAAAACAAAAGAGCAAAGGCAAAAGACAGAGATGCAAACCAAGAAACAGACTATTAACTACAGAGAACAAACTGATAGTTAACAGAAGGGAGGTGGGAGGATGGGTGAAATGGGTGAAGGGGATTAAGAGTACACTTACTTTGATGAGCACCGAGTAATGTACACAATTGCTGAATCACTATATTGTACACCTGAAACTAATATAACACGGTATGTTAACTACATTGGATCTAAAATAAAATATTAAAAAATGCATAAAAAGACCCTTGTGATTATATTGGACCAACCCACTTAACATAGGATAATCTCTATATTTTAAGATGAGCTGATCAGCAACCTTAGTTTCATCTGAAACTTAAAATGTCCCCTACCATGTAGTATAATACACTCACAGGTTCCAGAGAGAAGGGCAGGGATATCTTTGGGCGAGGAGAGGCACTGTTCTACCTTCCACACCTACTTCTCTATTCTGTCTATACTCTCTTCCTCCATTGTTTTTTTCCTTTTTCTTTTTTCAATTGAAGTATAATTGACATCTAATATCCTATTAGTTTGCTATTAGATATTTGTATGCATTACCAAATGATCCCATGATAAGTCTAGTTATCATCATCTTCCATTTGTAACTCCTGACAAACATTAATTTCTTATCCACTTCTATAAATGGCCTTTTCAAGAACGTTACATAAATAGTATTATATATCAGGTAACCTTTGTGTTTTTCACTCAGCAGAAGTCTCTGGATTGTCCTCAAAATTGTTTCTTTTTTCAATGTCCGTTTTTTAAAAATTACTGAGTATTATTTCAAAACACAAATGTATCACAATTTTTTAATCATTAATTTGCTGAAGGTCATCTAGTTGTTTCCCATTTGGGGCTATTTTAAATAAAGCTGCTATGATATGTTTCTGTGTTAATGATAGGTTTTGTGTGAACATAAGTACTAATTTCTATGATATAAATGCCTAGGAGCATAATACTGGTTGTATGGTAAATGTATGTTTAGTTCTTTAAAAAATTGTCAAACTGTTCTCAGAATTACAATTTCAGTAGCAACATATGAAGGATACAGTTTCTCCTCATCTTTGCCAACATGTGGTGTTGTCATTATTTTTAGTTTAGTCATTTTGTGTGCTGTTATAGCTCACTGTGGTTTTAATTTGTATTCCCCTAATGGCTTATGATGTTGAGCATTTTTTCATGTGCTTATTTGTTGTATGCTTATATTTGGTGAAATGTCTCTTCATATCTTTGCCCATTTTCTAATCAGTTTTTTTTTCGTGTTGAGATTCAGTAGTTCTTTACATATTCCAGATATTAGTCTGCTGTTAGGTATATAGTTTAAATTTTGTCTTTTCATTGTCTTAACAGGGTCTTTTGCAGAGAACAAGTTTTTCCTCTTTGATTGTAATGAAGTCCAGTTTATCAATTTTTTTCTTTTATGATCATGCTGTTGGTGTCACCTAGAACTCTTTGCTTAGAACTAGGTCCTGAAGATTTTCTATTTTTTCTAAATGTTTTATAGCTTTATACTTTACATTTAAATTACATTAAAAGTTGTTTAAATTTCTCTTTCTTCTATAAAGTATTATAAGGAACTAAGGACACTGTTACCTTCATCTCTATGTTACCAAACATTATCTTGCTTCACTATGAATTTCAGTCTCAAAAAATTAGGATGCTGTAATATGGGCAGTATCCGTTTTAACCTACTCACACATTTACCAAATAAGGACTGGCTTGATATCATTACCTTCTAAAGGAGCTTATTCCTTCCCTTTGTATCTGGGATCAAAGGTGATACTATCCGGTATCCTACTGCTCCTCCAAAAGCTTTATCTGGGAATCTCCAATTAAACTCCCCATTTGAGGCTTATCCTCCTTTTATCCATGTCCTGTATTAGCACCAAAGCCAAACTCCAGGTACCTGGGGTTCTCAAGTTTTCCATGTTGAAAGCTAACTTGAGTGTTGGCCTCTACCTCAGGGTTTCTCCTCTCCCTTCTTTAGTGTGTGTGTGTGTGTGTGTGTGTGTGTGTGTGTGTGTGTGTGTGTGTGTGTGTATGTCATACATTTTTGCCAATGAGCAATGTATTAAAAAGTTTATGTATGTATCTGTCTGTCTACACACATACACACACACACACACACACACACACACACACACACAGAGAGAGAGAGAGAGAGAGAGAGAGAGAGAGATACATATACATCTATCTCTATATCTATCTATCGTCTATCTTTTTCTTGGGGTTTCAGTGGCAGTATTGTAGAGTGTATAAGAAATGGCAGCATATATGGTAATTAGAGCTTGTTTTTAGCTCTTAAATCTAGAGTATTTTTAGACAAATGTGAACATTTATTTCAGGGTAATGAAATTTAAGATGGAAAATCTATATATTATTCTCTACCTCACTCCTGCTCTAGGGCCCATACTATATTATGATAGCAAAAGCAAAAGAGAAATGCTGTAATGATGAACCATCATTTTTCCTTAACATTATTTGATCAGAAATACTTTTATTTTGGTAGACATATCTCACTGGATATAGATGAGATATATATTTTGATGTTATATACTAAGTTATACTTAAGAAGAGACAGAGAATGGCACTATAACAATCAGGAGAAAAAAAAAAACCCAAAAAAACAATTCTAATGTTTCCAGTTCAATTGCAATCCAGCAGGCGTAATTGTGTTGTGGAATTTAGAAAAGCTTAGCTTTCTGACCCTGAAGAAAAGACTAGGTATCTTTTATTAAAAGATATTCAGAAAAGGAAGCTCTATAAATATCTTCTATCAGTTAAATGTACAACTTTTCTCTGATGAAAAAACAGAGTCTGTGGCTCACCAAAGGAGATCCATTTTCTATCCCAAAGAATTCTTTCTTTGATTTATCTGAATTCCAAAATGTTTTAGTTTATGTAGGTCACATAGTAGGTTTTAAAGAGTTTAACTTTTGTACTTTGAGAAATTCAAAGAGCACATCAAAGCATTTCCTTACCTTTACTGACTTAAAATACTTTACTTCAATCAGACGTACAGACAAGGATATGAGAAGGTAAAAAAGAGAAAGATAATTATTTTTGGTCTAAATATTTTGTAGTTAAAGAGAAACTCTAACAATTGACCTTGCTGGTAATGGCTTAATAAAATATCACAATTGTAAATGCCCCAGTGATCTTTTATTTTCCCCAATGGTCTTTTGTTATCTGCTTTTGACTATAATGAGCATTAAACTCAGCTTCATTGACTTGTATAAAAAATAACCGTTTTGCCCCCAAATATATAAAAATATGGAAAAATGAAAGCTTAATAAAAACTGAGGATTCAAAAAAACCTTCGATATATTCAAACTTTAATTAATGTTCTATATGCCTCATTTTCCTTTTATCTCCTTGAGCTGACATATGTTTGGGCATTTGGGGACCTAACCATGTAGCTAACTAGGTTTGTGGTGAACATATTTTTGAAATTACGTTTTACAAAAGAGCAAAACAAACAAACAAACAACTGTTTCTTCTCAGTATTGTACGAAGGCAAATTATATTAAAGGAATGGTAGCCTGAATCTGCTAATAGCCATTTTTCTCTGGGTTGAACTTCTCTTGATAAATTAAAGTTTTGCAATAAAGTAAAAAAAAAAATAAAGGTAAACTTTACGAGTTTTACAGTTTCACGTATTATGTTTAGGTCTTGAATCCATTTTGAGTTTATTTTTGTGTACCATATAAAGTAGGAGGACAATATCTATCTATCTATCTATCTATCTATCTATCTATCTATCTATTATTTTTTTGCATCTGGATATCCCATTTACCCAGCACCATTTGTTGAACAATCCATTCCCCATTGTGTATTCCTGGTTGTTCAACAGGGATAAAGTTTCAGTTGTGCTAGATGAGCAGGTTCTAGAGATCTGCTGTACAGCATAGTGCCTAGAGTTAACAATATGCTATCATGCACTTCAATGTTAAGTGTTCTTACCCATAAGCAAAACAAAATAAAGACCAAAAGGATACGTGGAAATTTGGAGAGGTGTTGGATATGTCTGTTACCCTGATTACAGTGATGGTATCATGGGTGTTTCTATATGACCAAACTCAGCAAATTGTAGACATTAAATATGTGAAGTTCTTTTTATATCAGTGATACCTCAAAAAACTATTTAAGAAAAAAACAAAAAGTTACTCTACTTTTTTTCCAGCTAATTGCAAAGAGGATTTCATCTTTGAATGATCCTTTGTGTACTGATTTAAATACAATTTTTGGACTAATCTAGCATTAAATCCATACATTTATGCAGAAATACCCACCATTATAAAAAACAAAAATGAAGAAATATTATTAGCAACCTGTTCTGAGTTTTTAAGAAAGAAAGGGCATTCTCTGGCATTTTCTATAAAAATAGCCAATAGCCTCTGGGTGTTCCCAAAAATCTGGTTTGAGAAATAACAACTAGGATTTCTAAGTTTATTCAATGCTAGGATGAGACTTAAAAATAATTTACTCAAGATCCCAAATTATAAAATATACAAACATAGCCTATATAAAATTATTTGTATATACAAGTCAGTTATGTTATTCTGGCCTCTTGACAGCAAAACAGAGGCAATATTAGTACTTGTATTAACCCCCATAAAAGACCCAAATTCAGGTCAGTTACTCCATGTATACTCCATATATAACTGCTGATAAGTTCACAGTCATGAAGAAATTGATGAATATTTTTGTTTTGACTCCCATAGTACAGGACCATGAGAGTAAGTCAAGGAGAAGAACGAAAGTCTGACGTGTTTCCTCCATTTGGGCAAGGGCAGACTGATCACAGACAGAAAGTAATTTACCCAATTTGTTATTAATATATTTCTTAGGGAAATTCACATTTTCTCGTCAAATGTATTGTTCACACAATCATGTAGTCATTAGTTGAGGCTTCTTGACTTACTCTTTGTGGAAGTAAATCCTTCTCCTTAAAAGTGTCAGTAAAAAAGGATCTTTTAAAAGATTTACAAGTAACAGAAATCAGCATTAAACAAATTAAAGTCTAGTTTTTCTATCTAATTTTTCCTTTCTCTATCAAATATTTATTTTACCAGAAGTTAAATGACTTATATTTTACTATCTTCACACTTAGCCTACGCTGAAATTATCTATTGGGTGTTTCCCTTTCCGGATAGGAAGTGTTTTAAAAACAATAATTCTGTCTTACTGTTTTTTAAATCTTCACCTCCTCTACAGTGCTTGGTCATAAAGGAGTTCACTAATAATTTATTTTACTTAAACTCATATAAGCATTGATAGAGAAACTATGACCTGTAAGATATTTTTTTCTACACATATAGGATATAAAAATAAAAGTGGAAAAGGCACTACTGATCTTCCCAATAAAAATTTTCAGCTTTCTCCCCTTTAATGACATAGAACTTAGTTAGATCTCTATTAATAATATCATTCACAGGCAACTTTTCTTATAGTTTAGTCGTTTACATTTCCATCACTATATTCTAATCAGAAGAGTAGATCCCTACCTCATATAGCTAAAGATTGAGAGGGGGCTGATTTTGAAGACCTTAGAGACATCTCAAATGTACCTAAGAGAAGGTGAGGGAAAAATGCTGGACTATATAGAGACAGGAGCTATAGTGAGGGTTTACATTCAAGACCACTCTATGGTCTTTAGAAAAAAATAGGTTCTAGAATTTAACTCCAGTGTTCTGTTATTAATATAATTTGACTTTATCTCTCATGTGTAATTTTCTTCTGTCATGCTACTTTCTCTTCTTCCTTCATGGATTTTATACTTCTGAAAATTTGCACTACATGTCTTTGCATTATTAAGGGCTTTCCATATGACTATATTCTATTTCCATTCTGTTTCAACAGCTTGAAATGGAGAGAAAATTCTTTTTTATTAAGAGACAGCATCTAAGTTAAAGCAATAGAGTATCTAATTAGCCCAAGATGTCTGTCAGAACCTACTTCCTGCATCCCCTTCTCTGAATATTTCTTCAGTGCTAACTCCTTGCTTCCCAGGAGATCATGGGACCTCGGGCTCCCAGTAAAGAAAAACAATTTCTTTAGGTTCTTGATTCACCCTGTGTGCAGTCATTTTCACAATGCATTGAAACAATTTATATGACTTTTTCTCCATTAGACTGTAAGCTCCTTAATGACAGAGGTGACTTTTTTACTTCTATGTTACATGTCATGGAGATTAAAAATTAAATTCTTGATAAATGTGAAGGAAGTGATGGATACAACAATTAAAAGCGTGGAGGTGGGGATTAGTAGAAACCAAGGACCTCTTCAAGAATAAAGCAGTGTTTGAGATGAACCTTGTAAGATACATAAGCAGGAGGGTGATGAAATTGGAGGCAGCCCCCCGCTCCCAGATGAAGCAGAAAACATGAAAGGAAAGCATGTTCTTGGATATATGTGGAAAATACATTTTTAAAAATGTTTATTTATTATTTTTTTTTGAGAGAGAGAGAGCACAAGTGAGTGGGGCAGGGGCAGCAAAGGAGAGGGAGAGACAATCCTAAGCAGGCTATGCACTCAGCAGGGGGCTTAATGCAGGGCTCAATCTCATGAGATCATGACCTGAGCCGAAATCAAGAGTTGGACACGTAAATGACTGAGTCACCCAGGCACCCCTGGAAAATCCATTTTTATTGTGAATAAATAATACTGACTCACTCACATATGCAAGGAGCCATTTTCTGAAAAGGTAGAACTCAATGAAGTAGAAATGGGAAACCCTTTCATTTTTTTCATTTTTCCCCACCATTAATAATATACATTCTGTTGGATAACCTTTACACACGCATTGGCCATATCTCAGACAGTTCCAATTGCTCTCTGATAGTTTTTGATTATAGCAACAGTCTTGCTTCCCTTATTAAGACTCATTCATAGGTATTATGAAATCTAAACTCAAATCAAAACCTTTATTTTATATCTAGTACAAAGCTTACAGTCTCCCTTGAGATCAAATCTGATCCATTGCTTGCAAATCTGCATTGGGGAAAGTGAAAGCACTATATTCTTTCATTCTTTTCCACCTTGTCCTCTTCTTCATTTTCAGACCCTTCCAGGGTTACAGTATGGGGAGGGCTTATTACATGCAGAGAAGAAGTCATAAATCATTGGTATAGTTGGAAGTTCTTTCTTAGCTAAGAATGACTGAACTTGATCACAGTCTAAGAATTCGTTCTTCCCTGAGATACATTCATGTGTTCTTTGGAGGCTCCACATGGATCTCTTCATTCTAAAGTTATTTTCCTGACATGTAACACACTTTCTGATGGCCTGTTGCAACCTCCATTTACCACCTGTTTTACTCTTGGTGTCCTTATAAACCACCCTTTTGTGCAGACTGTATTAAAGTGGTATAAGCCTAGAAACCTTTTATAGTATGCACTGTATCAGCCAAAATTTAGGTGTCTTTGTCAGGCCAAATTCTTGCTTCCAAATCATTCAGGAAGGAAGTAGGTATTAGCTTTTATGCTCATGTATGTCCCCCCAATCTCCAGCAGACACATGTTAAGCTCACTTTGGAAATCTATGATGTTCTGCTCTGGTGACAGAATGAGAGTTCTATATAAATCGGACTAGTTAACCGGTTAACTAAGCACCCAGAAGGGAAGTGGGTTGCCCAACTTTTCTTTCAAGTGCTTAGGACCTCTGATGTGTTCTCTTGGAGTTCTTCTCACTTACTTTCAGAGGTCTTTCTTTCCCTGCTGTGGGGTAGGAAAGGAAACTACACTAAGCACTTTCACCTAAGCTAATAGCTCATTATGTCAAATTTCTAGTCTGTCTAATTTTAAAGTAGATGGGATGGAGGAAGGATCAAAGGAACAGTCTTCAGTGTCTTTGTGGGAATACTTATACAATAAGGTTGTTATCATTATTAGGCCTCTGGTAGAAATTCTGACACAACAAGATGGGTGTGCCATTTCACTGTTTCATGAGAATCCTTCCTTACAATTAAGGCTGAATACAAGTATCATTCCTTTTGAAAGAGCTTCAATAGTCTCTATTTTAGGAAATAAACACTAATAATGTTTATGAGACAGTGTGGAATCCAGATAATTATCTGTATGATCCACCCAGGGGCAAGGTTAAAACGCTCACCATAGAAGTAATGAGAGAACACTTCTAGAGAAGGCAGGGTGTGAGCAATTGGATATCCATCCTCCCCTCCTTCCTTACTAACAGAATTCCATATTTGTAGAATTTTGTGGAGGGCAATAGTGAGCTTGGTTTCAACCACAGCCATAATAACACATAGTCCAGTTTTTCTAGCATATGAATGTGACTATATGGCATAGCAGGCCAGACTCAGAAATAATTATAAAGGCTACTTGGCATCATTAAATAAAAATAACATTTTATTGTTCCTAGAATTAATTTTCAATTTATCAAATACAAGGAAAGTGCCAAGGAGCTCAGTAAATACCAAATATAAGTAATTTTTATTATGTGCTTTCTCTCCATGAGTATAAGCTATCTATGGCATTGCTAATGCCTTATCAATTAGCACAACATGTTAGGACTTAATAAGTATTATCACTTCTTCTATCAAAATAATATGGATTGAGTGGTTACTTTTTGATGTGTGTCCAGTGCTATTCTTTGCTGTAGGGATATAAAAGCAGATAACTCACACAAATTCCCTAACATCCCTGAGTTTATTGTCAGATAATATACAAAATAAGTAAAATACATCATATATGAGTAATGATGCATTGATTAATTGGCTGTAAGAGGTATAGTTCTGATAAAAATTCATTTTTTTGAACATTGAATATATCTCTTATTTTGGTATATAGGACAAAGTGTCTGTTTCCAAAAAAAGTGGTAAAAAAAAGACTTGATTAGAAAGGATGTAGCATTTTAAAAGCTGAAAACAAAACATATCACATAAAGTTAAAATACTGAGATGAGGTACTATAAATGATATCTGACATTTCAGTAAAAAAATGGAATACATTGCCAAGGGGAGTCAGTATTCTCAATTATCATTATACTCAGTAATTACAGTCATGACTTGCTCTTCCTGGAAGAAGACCAAATGGCCTATGTTGCTCTTATGTTTATGATATTTCCTGTCTTATTACACACTTCATAAAACCATAGTCCACACAGAAACACTTTTGAATTATTAACCGGAAAGGTGAAATGGAAATGTTGGAGATTAAGAGAAAGGGACAATTGTTTCTCTCAGAAAAAAAAAAAAAAAAAAAAAAAAAAAACAGAAAACAAACAAAAAAACCCCATGATTATTAAAGAAAAAAGAAAAAGAAAATTTAAAATATAATATGACTTTAATTTTACAAGAACTGGTTATTGGCTTCAGGCTATTTAGAAAGGATACAAAATCAGCAATAATACATATATTAGAAAAGACTGTCCCCTCCGGTTTTTAGTAGAACAGTGTCACATGGGGAAGCTTGTTTTGCTGGTGCTTTACACTTTCCTCTTGGTGGTAGGTGTTCTGAAGAAAATATAAGGGGCCCATTTATCTAATACAGAGATGGCATTTCAATTCTGGACTTTTTGCTTTCTATAGGCAGCTAGGAAATGGGAATGTGACATTGGAAGCCTTTGCAAACGCTTTCAAAACTCTAGCACTTTCCACTTCGTACTATGGAGTTGGCCTGAATAAGGCACTTGCTTAATTTGCCATGGCTTCCATTTACCTCAACATTGGTCCAGACTACTGGAGACAACTTTCACTTGATCAACAACTCTAAAGAGTTTCCATGAATACAGGCATGTCTGCTGTCTCTCTCCCCACACAAAGTATCCAGCATGATGATATTTACCTATCACATCTAAGTTGAAGAAACTGGGGGAAAGTGATAGATATGCATAATATTTACCATATAGGCTACTTGTGTTACATAAGAAAACATATATTTAACAGGAGATTAATTGGAGTGGCTGCATGGAATAATGATTCAGAGACAAGCACTGTTATGGTTAAGTCTTGGTCTACCATTTATGGGCTATGAGTTTTGTTTTGTTCTTAATTCTCTAATAGTTTTCTCATTTCCAAAATATGGTAAGAAGTGATATAATAATGCATGATTTAAGCCTACATATCTAGAATATATTCAGCATGACTAGACTTCTACCTGGAAAATTAATCATTGTACTATTTGGTAGTTACAGATACAGTCCAAGGGATGGCACACAATACCTGTTTGCTGTTCCCACTACATCATCTCAGAAGGAATTCCATGGGTTATTTTTTTCTTGTCTCTCTTTTGTCCCATATTTTTTCTTAATCCTTTTTTTCTTTCATTACCTCCAACCTCTCCCTGATTCTGCCTCCAGCCTACAGGAGCAACACGGAACTTCATGGTTCTGTGTCTCACTCCTGTGTCTATTCTGTAAACAGGTGTAGAGCTTTCTTAGAAGGCATGTTAGTCCCATTAGTACCTTCAGGGTAAAATATTTACCAGACAAAAAAAAGAAAACATAGCAAACAAAATCTTTCTTTTGCTAAATTGAACAACTTTCACTATACTATTTTCTTCGTACTGTTATGCCTTCAAAAGATCTTTCTCTTTTCTCTGATTTTCCATTGAGTTTATTTCATCAGTACAAATGCAAAAAGAAAGTAGAAGTAAGGAGAAAATAAAATCTAGAATTGCAGGAGATATATTAGTTAGTGATCAAAATTGCAAAGGGCCAGGCTAGACAGAAGTCTTCACATGGAAGTCTGGAACCCAGAGTGAAGAAAACACCATCAGAGAATCAACCAGTAATCAGAAAGTGCTTAACGTATTCAGGACGATGACGGTAGAATAAATTAGGAAAAGAAAATATGTTTTGCCCTGGAAATTTGGAGTGGGTCCTTTGAAGATGAGTGCTATTTCTACTCACTATAGCCTAGGGTTGAATACAATCTGAAAGATGAATTTTTCAGGACAAAGGGCTAGGATACCTGAGGGCAACTGGCAGGGAGAACAGCTTCAGATAGTCAAGGCCAGTGTCATCGTAGAAAATCGTACTGTCAGGATCAAAAGAAAACTGTTGACCTTATGGTACATAGTTTATATCATGAAGACTACTCACAGGCTGGAGTACTTAATTTTGAGAAAAGACATGCCCCCTACAATTATTTTTAGATGAGGGTGAACAAATCCACTAACTAGAGTTTTCGATAGGACCAATTTTCACTGTTTCAATCAGGTCTATGATCCAATTGCACATAAACCATAATATATAAATGTCCAAGGGAATAGACTTAGATGCCAGAAAGATTTGCGTTTGGGGGTGCTTGGCTGGCTCAGTTGGTAAAGCATATGACTCTTGATCTCAGAGTTGTGAGTTTGAGCCCCACGTTGGCTGCAGAGATTACTTAAAAATAACACCCCCCCCAAAAAAAAAGATTTGGGTTTGAATCTTTACAACTTCCTAACCACGTATTGATGGACAACCTGCCTACGCCTCGATTTCTCACTTATGAACTGGTGATGCACAGTTAGGCAATTGATCATATACACTATATGCAAGATGAACAGGGTGGTGCTTGGGCTGATATATCTGTATATGACAGCTTTTATTTTAAAACATGATTAATATAATGGTGAGTTTTAGTCAACCGAGGTAATATGATTCAGTTGATGAAAAAGAACTGCGGAAATGTCCTTTCTGTGGAAGATACTAAATTGTAGGTTTTGCCACTCTGTTTTCATCTCTGTGAAATTGCAAATGGATAACTCTACTAATGTCTTCACAACTTCTGTGCAGTTTCCCGGCCTGATTAAGATGTAAAAGGAGTTTTTAATGGATGATCATGTCATAGCTTGTTCTTGTTTGGGCTGCCACAAATTAGAAATCGGGCAGTTATTATTCTCCAGATCAAGGCTTTCACTTTCAATGTGGTCTAACATCTAAGTGTGGACAGAACACTGTGGAAAAGCTGCTTCCTCCCACTAATCAGCAAAACATTTTCTCTGCAATTAGAGGGCAGTGATTCACATCAGCTGTTCTGTATAGGGTCTCAGTTTTCTCATACTGTGGGTGCGTGTGCTTGTGTGTGTGTGTGTGTGTGTGTGTGTGTGTGTGTGTGTGTGTGTGATTGGATGCAAAGAGGTATTAGTCATATAACCTGCTTATATCAGCAAAGAGCCATGGCTTGTTTGTTTGATGCATGGAAATGAACCATGGATTAGGAATCAAGAAGAGCATGGGATTAACTCTGCATGTCTTTCTGGACACAGCCAAGGGACTTAATTTCTAACCCTAATTTCCCTCAACTTTAAAGTGTGTGTGTGTGTGTGTGTGTGTGTGTGTGTGTGTGTGTAGGGAGAGAGTAAAGGGAGAATCTTCCCAGCCTGTTTGAAAGAGTTGTTACTGGCATTCAGGTGACATTTACTAAGAAAAATGAATGTAAAGTACCTTACAAATGTTCAAGGTTATTTCAGTGTCATTGCCCTGCTACAGACAAACCCATTCTCAGAAAGGCATGGGCTTGTGAGTAATCACTGGACATCTTCCAGCAGGAGTCCAAAACCATGAGGACCCGTCACTCCACTATCAGGGGCATGCACTCCTCTTGACGTTTAATGTACATGCAGTGCCATGCAAACACAAAATGCTGTACAAGTTATTTTTATTAAATAACAACTCAAAGATGTCCTCCTTTTGTTACCAGTAGATAACCACAGGGGATTGATCAGCCTTTGAATTGGAGTTAGATTTGAATATATGTCTGGTGGAGAGATGCAGTTCCAAGGCAGAAAAAAGGGGGTGCTTGGAAAAGGGAAGGGCTTTTGAAAGAGAAGGAGGTGGCAGAAAAAATGAATATTTCTGGATTCTCATTTGTGCGCCTTTTTAATCATGAAGCTAAGTCTGTGTTCACTTAATAAATATTAATGAATCTTCTACTACATTTAAGGACTGTGCTAGCTCTAGAGATACCACTGTGAATAAGACGTGTAAATTCTCTGAAAGGAGCCCACAGCTTCATTGGGAGACAAATGTCCTGATGAGGGTAAGAAAGGAGGTACCAGAGGAATACAAAGGAGAGATTGTGGGGAAATGGGGTATGCTTCCTAGAAAAAGTGACATGCAGGATGAGATTTGAAAATGAGACAGGAACTAACTTGTTGAAGAAAAGGAAAGGGAATGATATCACTGGATCAAGAGAAAATGGCATACAAAGGGAACCAGAAGTTCAGCAGAAACTCCTTTAACCTCCCATCACCTAGTGTTATTGCTAACATCCTGCAAATTTTATGCTGACGTCTCAGAGCAAGCAAACCATTCTTTACTATATCAAGCCCATCTGCTTCCACTAACTTAACTAAGCAATAACATAGTTCACAAGAGTCAAGTATGGAAGCTTCTAGAATAACTTGGTACCTCCAAAGGGCAGAAAATGTATGCACTTGGCATTGGCAGATGATGTGCAAAGATGAGAAAATATGTAGCATGTGAAGTGAAATATGGGGAGGAAAAAGCAGGGATCATGCTACAGAATGTGATTCAAATGCTATGGCAAGGAGTTTGGATTTCATCCTGAAAAAATATGGATAATTTTAAAACTTTAAGCAAAAGAATGATATGATAAAAATGGTGTTTTAGAAACATCATTCTGGCTTTGGCTTGGTGTTCAAATATTTTTCATCTTCTATTAGCAAACCATTTTGACCATGTCCCCTCAATAAATAGTGTGTGCACTGGTATATACACACATACTGTTATGCAAATATATACATGATAAGCCATTTAATGTGTGCCTTAACAAAGAATGAAGTAAAATTCAACTAAACAGTAATTTTTTAATGTCTCATTAATCCCTTTGGCCTCTTGCTTTTATCATCCAGTCTAGTCACGTTACACACCTGTAGTGAGGTTCTTTTCTAATGAATATGAAAGTTAATTCTTAAAGCTTTTTTTAAATTTTATTTTTTATTTTTTAAAATTTACATCCAAATTAGTTAGCATATAGGGAAACAATGATTTCAGGAGTAGATTCCTTAGTGCCCCTTACTCATTTAGCCCATTGCCCTCCTGTAACCCTCTGTTCTCCATATTTATGAGTCTCTTCTGTTTTGTCCCCCTCCCTGTTTTTATGTTATTTTTGTTTCCCTTCCCTTACGTTCATCTCTTTTGTCTCTTCAAGTCCTCATATGAATGAAGTCATGTGATTTTTGTCTTTCTCTGACTAATTTCACTTAGCATAATACCCTCCAGTTCCATCCACGTAGTTGCAAATGGCAAGATTTCATTCTTTTTGATTGCCGAGTAATAGTCCATTGTGTGTGTGCATATATATATATATGCACACACACCACATCTTCTTTATCCATTCACCAATCGATGGACATTTTGGCTCTTTCCATACTTTGGCTATTGTTGATAGTGCTGCTATAAACATTGGGGTGCATGTGCCCCTTCAAACAGCACACTTGTATCCCTTGGATAAATACCTAGTAGTGCAATTGCTGGGTCGTAGAGTAGTTCTATTTTTAGTTTTTTGAGGAAGCTCCATACTTTTTTCCAGAGTGGCTGCACCAGCTTGCATTCCTACCAACAATGCAAAAGAGATCCTCTTTCTCTGCATCCTCGCTAACACCTGTTGTTCCTGAGTTGTTAATGTTAGCCATTCTGACAGGTGTCAGGTGGTATCTCATTGTGGTGTTGATTTGTATTTCCCTGATGATGAGTGATGTGGAGCATTTTTTCATGTGTCAGTTGGCCATCTAGATGTCTTCCTTGGAGAAGTGTCTATTCATGTCTTTTGCCCACTTCTTCACTGGATTATTTGTTTTTTGGGTGTTGATTTTGATAAGTTCTTTATAGATTTTGGATACTAACCCTTTATCTGATATGTCATTTGCAAATATCTTCTTCCATTCTGTCAGTTGCCTTTTAGTTATACTGATTGTTTCCTTTGCTGTGCAGAAGCTTTTTATTTTGATGAGGTCCCAGTAGTTCAGTTTTGCTTCTGTTTCCCTTGCCTCCAGAGACATGTTGAGTAAGAAGTTGCTGTGGCCAAGATGAAAGAGGTTTCGCCTGCTTTCTCCTCGAGGATTTTGATGGCTTTCTCCATTTTGAGTTTACTTTTGTGTATGGTGTAAGAAAGTGGTCCAGGTTCATTCTTCTGCATATCGCTGTCCAGTGTTCCCAGCACCACTTGCTGAAGAGACTGTCTTTATTCCATTGGATATTCTTTTCTGCTTTGTCAAAGATTAGTTGGCCATACGTTTGTGGGTCCATTTCTGGGTTCTCTATTCTGTTCCATTGATCTGAGTGTCTGTTCTTGTGCCAGTACCATACTGTCTTGATGATTACAGCTTTGTAGTATACCTTGAAGTCTGAGATTGTGATGCCTCCTGCTTTGGTTTTCTTTTTCAAGATTGCTTTGGCTATTCGGGGTCTTTTCTGGTTCCATACAAATTTTAGGATTATTTGTTCTAGCATTGTGAAGAATGATGGTGTTACTTTGATAGGGATTGCACTGAATATGTAGATTGCTTTGGGTAGTATCAACATTTTAACAATATTTGTTGTTCCTATCCAGGAGCATGGAATCTTTTTCCATTTTCTTGTGTCTTCTTCAATTTCTTTTGTATGCTTTCTATAGTTTTCAGTGTATAGATTTTTAACCTCTTTGGTTAGATTTATTCCTAGGTATTTTGTGGTTTCTTTGTGCATAAAGCCTTTTTAAATGTTGGTTTCTGAGTGGTGCCTGGGTGGCTCAGTTGGTCGAATGTTGGACTTTGGCTCAGGTCATTATCTCAGGTTCGTGGGTTTGAGCCTTGTGTGGGGCTTTGTGCTGACAGCTCAGAGTCTGGAGCCTGCTTCAGACATTGTGTCTGCCTCTCTTTCTGCCCTTTCCCCACTTGCAATCTGTCCCCCTCTCTCTCGCAAATATAAATAAACATTTAAAAAAATTTTAATGTTGGTTTCTGAGACCCACTTCTTTTTTTTTTTAAGTTTATTTATTTAGTTTTGAGAGCACACAAGTGGGGGAAGGACAGAGAAAGAGGGAGACACAGAATTAGAAGCAGGTTCTAGGCTCTGAGCTGTGAGCACAGAGCCTGACTCAGGGTTCAGACTCACAAACCACGAGATCATGACCTGAGCCAAAGTTGGACTCTCAACCGACTGAACCACCCAGGCACCCTGAGACCCATTTCTTTTAGAGGTAATGATTAAATTATCATTGTTTTATGTCATTGTGTAATAAAAGCACTGATACAGCACTAATAAACTGCTGATAAAGCACTCACAAGGAGTAAGAAAAGTGCCCATACAGTTTTTCTGCTTGCAGTTGTTTCTTTTTACTTCATTAACATAATACTGCTTCTGGGGAGAGACACTTGAAGCCATCTGTCCATCTTGTGTTGTATTTTTACACAAAACTAGGCAATATAATCGTGTAACCATATAATTGAACACATATATACTGTGTTAGCTGCAACACAGTGAAAGAGAATAAACATAAAGCCATGGTATTTCCCATGGCCCTTCTATTTTGTTGAATACCTATCCTCTCTGCAGGGCATGTATTTAATGTGACAGCCTGAAAAATCAAGTAAGAGGACCAGTGTCATTGTGAACACCAAACAGTAGTAAATATAGTATTTGTTTATATGTTTGTAAAAAATTAAGTCAAGTGACTTATTAATATTCTAAAATATGATGAAAATTAATATTAATTTTCCTCCCATACACTAATGGATCCTCTTGGGAGTTAGTCTTGAGGGCACACATTTATTTGAGGGGATAATGTTAGAGAAAATTGATCAGAATCAGTAAGTAAGAAGCACAAGTCCATTTGAGACTATGTTGGCATAATCCTGGGACGATATAACATGCAGGTCTACAGTTTGGCAGCATGGATGGAAAAAGTAAAAACATATGTGGAAGATTTTAAAAAGATAGAACCTATTTTGTTTTGTGTTTGTAGTAGATGTAGGGAATCTTCAGGCAGAAGTTTGAGGGTCAGATGAGGTTCAACCATCAAGGCACTGAACAGAATCTACTATAATTATCATGTGGCAAAATGGTGAAATAGGGGCTGGCCTCTGTTAGAGCTCCATCCGTCTGCCCTACACTTTATATTCTTTTCTCAAGGCAAGTCTTGCGGCCTCTCCTTTCCAGGCCTTCTCTGGACTCAAGTAGCCTAGCACTTCTTCCAGTGGGGCCCACCTTAAACTGCCCAGCCCAAATAAGATATTATTTTGAGCAAGCAAAAGGCTCCAGCCTCAACACAGAAAACTTGGATAGTTTTTAGTCTCGTGCTATAGGGCTTGATTTGTTACAAAATACTCATTCTTTTTATTGGTGCACTTTAATAGGTCAGATGTCCATCCCTCTCAGGGAATACATGTTCAGTATAATGGGTACCCTATGAATATAATGCTCTGACCCAAAATGAACATCTCTGGGTAAGAATGTCAGTGCTGTCAGGAGGAAGGTTAGGGAGGAGTAGGGTGTGTGTGTGTGTGTGTGTGTGTGTGTGTGTGTGTGTGTGTGGGTGTATGTGTGAGAGAGAGAGAGAGAGAGAGAGAGAGGGAGGGAGGGAGAGAGATGAATATATGTGGCAGCAACAAAATCTGTGTAAGTATTGAAAAGATTTGTAAACGTTTTGGAGGCAAAATTAAAAAGGATCCTGTTGGAGCACCTGGGTGGCTCAGTCAGTTGAGCGACCGATTTTTGATTTCAACTCAGTCACGATCCTAGGTTCGTGGGATGGAGCCCCATTTCAGGCTCTGCGTTGAGTGTGGAGTCTGCTTAAGACTCTCTCTCTCTCTTTCTCTCTCTCTTCCTCTCCCCTATGTACACACACACTCTCTCTCAAATAAAAAAGTAAACAAAAAAATAAAAATAATCTATTAGCTTATTCTTAAATACTTAATTTTTTGATATTACAGAATGAACAATATTTTAAAGTAAAAAAAGATTATCAATGTTATATAATGGAAAACGTCTATTCTATGTAATTTTCTACTCAAAACAAAAATGGTTAATAAATATTAAAATTTTAAAGTTTTGGGCAAATTATGAGGTCCATGATGCATGAAGCAATTGAAATGCTCAAAATAAAGCTCAAAGATATGCAAACACAAAATAGGATCAGTGAGGACAAATTAGTGTACCTCACTGTATTACTTAATTCTGCAATATTTACAGTATAGATATAAGTAAATATTGTTTTAGGGTTAAAATTCATTATATTATGTGTATTATCAATCTATAATTAGAGTGCCTAATCATTACCAATGAAATAGCAGTAATTTCTAGGACTGCCTCAAAAATAATTTATAGTTTGATACAGAGAAGTCATAGATTTTTACATTTCTGTAGTTATTTTTTAAATTATTTTATTTCATTGGATAACTTAAAATTCCTTAAACTCTAATAATTTTCCATTCTTTTACTCTCTGGCCAATTTTGAATTTCCTAGTTACTTTTATTGTTCAAATTGTTTTACAAATAATAATAATAACTTAAGCTGGTCAAAGTCTTCGAACTTGTCAACTGTGTTTTATTAGTAGAGCAATTAAAAGTGTTCAGTCTCCAAGTGCTGAGATTTCACTGGCCACTAACTCTTCAAAGGATTTTACTGACATAGGCACCCCATCTGGAATTTATTCCAGTCTAGAGTCCTCCTTGCTAGAGCTGTTCATGTGCTTCAATCAAAATTAAAGATCTCACTGTTAATTTTCTCCTGTTTCATTTGCCGTGAATACTTTTTATCTAAGTTTAATACCATGGAATATTGGGGCATATTTTGGAAGAAACTGTTTCTAAATTAGCTTTAGACAAAAATGTTTAATGGCATATTCTTCATGGTCTTCTTTTCTCAGCACTGAATTAAAAAAAATAAATCCATGAAAATGCTTTTGCCATGTGAAATACAATGCATTAAAAAAAAAAAAAATACAACAACAACCATATTCCTGAAATCAGAAGATCCAGCTGGGTCAAGTTACTCTCTCCTCACAGTGTCATATTCGTGGATAAACCAAAGTTAACTTACATAGTAAGTGATAAATAAGGAATTCCAACATATCATATTCCTAAGTGATGCTTAATGATACTACAGGGAGGTATTATGGTATTAATAATATGGAAGATCTATTTTCAAATCTGGTTTAAATCAGGAGCTTGTTTCTCCCCCACCACCAAGAAAAGGCTTAAAAACTCTTTCAATATCCCTAAAAATGATGATTCCAAAAAAGAAACTGTGTCTAACAGGTGTTGACCACAAAAAATACAGATTCCAAAAAAAGAATGTAGCAGGTTGATAAATAATAGTAATGGAACACTTTAATAAGGCAGAAAGCTACAGCATGTAAACAAGACCTACCATTGCTCAGCAAAATGACTTGAAGTGGGGAGGATTGTAGGACATAGAAATAACACTGGGCGTCCCAGGAAAAAAACTCCTTTGTAGCCTTCATGGAGCTTATTACTTCAGCACACTGGTTCAAGTGCCATTACCAAAGAAGAACTGAAAAGTCTGATGCTGAGTATACTTCATTTTACTGCATAAAATGGCTCTGGTAGAGAGCATATAAAATACTATAATATATAGAAATATTTTCTTACAGTTCTAAATTCATCTTTATCTTTATGTAGTATTGTGATGAAAAAAAGCAATGCATGTATTGTAGAAACTCTTTGTAACAAACCAAATCTACCCAACCATTAGAATCAAGCCTTTTACATTGAGCAAAATCCGTTAAAACCACCACCCTTGTCCTAATACCACCCCGACCCACTATCACCACAAAGATGCCATTAATAGAGCTGCGTCTTATACGTTGAAGGTCTACTTTGTTTTTTTTTACATGAAAACATTTCTAATTTACCCTGTGTTAACTGTCAAATGTAGCTATTGTGTCCCCACTTTACGACCAAATGGTACGGTCAGTGTACCTTGAACTTTATTACTAGCAGGAAAATATCCCATGCTACCTATTTCTCTAACTGTGGAAATGCCTATTTCTGATATTTAAAATCTATTTCAATGCCAAAATTAACAATATTATTGGCCAAATGGGCTATGAGTCAGGCAATCCACATTTGGATCACAAGTAGATTCAATTTCAAAGATATGATGAAATCACAAAGCAGCAAAGCTGTCCTTGAAGATAAATACACTAAAGTAAAATGGAGGGAAAATGAACCAAAATCAATTCTATATAGTATCTTTTCATTTACAGTAGATATGGACATGCTTCTCCACAATGCAATGTTGCCTAAAGCAAATTAAGCACACTGGATTTAAAATATTGAAAAATAGGTAATGCTTAGGTGCCCATTCAGTGAATGACACTTCTAACTGGGCAGCGAAAGGATAGAGAAACAGGGTATAGAGACAAGAAAAGATATATTGTAAAGGCCTAGTAATGGTGCTTTACAAAAGGCAAAGAACAAGTGAGAAGAAAGTTATAAAAAGAAAAGAGCTAAAGTTCAGATGAGTGGACATGGGTTATGTATGAAAATAATGAGAATTGGAGATAGAAAATCTTAGAGGAGTAACTGAAGAACATGTGTTGTCTCCATTGTGATTTTAATCTGTACTGAAAGGTTGTATCTTGAGGCAAAGACAATTGTTTCTGGAAGAGGGAAGATTTAGTGTCTGTTCCCAACTGCACTGTTAACTATGTTATTTGATTTATTTTCTAAGCACGTATTTTCTTTTACACAAAATGAGGATGATGATTTTTTTATTAATTTATAAATGAAAGTTTTAATTCCAGTTAGTTAACATACAGCGTCGTGTAAGTTTCAGGCGTACATTATAGTGATTCAACACTTTCATACGTCCCCCGGTGTTCATCATGACAAGTGCACTCCTTAATCCCCATCCCATTTCACCTACTGCCCCACCCAAACCCTACCCCCATAGCTATCAGTTTGTTCTCTATCATTAAGAGTATATTTCTTGGTTTGTGTGTATGTGTGTGTGTGTGTGTGTGTGTGTGTGTGTGTGTGTGTCTCACTCTTTTTTTTTTTTTTTTTTGCTCATTTGTTTTGGTTCTTAAATTCCATGTATGCGTAAAATCATATGGTATTTGTCTTTCTCTGACTTATTTAGCTTAGCATAACACTCTCTAGCTCCATCCATGTCACTGCAAATAGCAAAATTCCATGCTTTTTTATGACTGAATATTAAATATTCCATTGTATATATACCAATTCTTTTCCATTCATCTATCAATGGACACTTGGGTTGCTCCCATGATTTGGCTTTGTAAATAATGTTGCAATAAACATAAGGACACATGTATCCCTTTAAATCAATGATTTTGAATTCTTTGGGCAAATACCTAGTAGTGAGATTGCTGGATCATATGGCAATTCTATTTTTAACTTTCTGAGGAACCTCCATACTGTTTTCCACAGTAGCTGCACCAGTTTGCATTCCCACCAACAGTACACAGGGTTCCTTTCTCTCCATACCCTCACCAACGCCTGTTGTTTCTTGAGGATAACTTTTATCTCTTAGATTTGAGGTGAATGTGTAACATCATAATTTATGTGTTGTTATCTATTCAAAAGTATGAAGTGCAGTAGGCTTACATACTTATTTCCTCCATTTTCCAACTACAAAGGGAGCATCTACAATCTCTCCAGTTTTCTATCTCACTGCTTTATATCATCATGAAATAAGTATCTCACCTGAATAAATATTAGAAGCCTGGAGACGTTGCCTCAGTTTTATCAGTTCCCAACAGGGGGACTATCAAGCATAATGTAATTCTCATTTGGAAATTTGTATAATACACTGGGCATTCCAACAGCTTGTGCTTGTAGTTGGGAAACAAACAAAAAGTTTGGCAAGGTAAAATCATTTGTTGAATTAAAGTGAATGTGTTAAATAAAAATGATACAATGCATATTTTATAAAAATTAATAAGACAAGCAATAAATAAAGTTACGTAGGCTACTCTGAGCCAATTCAACAAAGTTCTTTGAGTATCAGCTATGAATAAAATATTATAATACATGATACAATGATTAATTCAACATATTTACTCTCAAGGATCTTGAAATCTGCTAAGGAAAAAAAGCATCACAGGTAGATAAATATATTACATGGTCAAGTCAGATTGCTCAGGAAAATGGGTCACTGTGATAGACTGATTAGTATCCATGTCTGTTCAATATGTCAATAGAATTTACCAAATGCCTGCTTTGTGCAAGCAATGGTTCAAGGACATGGCCTCTTTTATCATTAGGGCCAAGATTAGGGCTGCTTCTGGGCCTAGAGCTACAGAACTTCTTTTTTGGCTGTGCTGGACATTTCTTTCTTTCTTTAAAATGTTTACTCATTTATTATGAGAGAGACAGAGTGTGAGCAGGGGAGGGACAGAGAGAGATGAAGAGAGAAAATCCCAAGCAGGCTCCATGCTGCCAGTGCAGAGCCCAACATGGGGCTCGATCACATGAATGGTAAGATCATGACCTGAGTCAAAATCAAGAGTTGGATGCTTAACCAACTGAGCCACCCAGGCGCCCCTGTACTAGACCTTTCTTAAGTCACACAACCTAAGACTTTTACTTGTATCTATTTAGATTTTTCTTTTGTGTTATTTTCTCAGGCTCTCATTTAATATTTCAAAAGAAAATACAGAGAAGTTATAGATTAGAGCTATCCAATCAATTCTAAGTAACTTGAAATCATGTGCTGTTAATCTGAGCTTCCTCATATTCTAAAATAAGATGGAAAAAAAATTAAATGACCAACTGAAGCCACAGGGACTATGTTATGACCACATAGATGATGACACTTATAGCCTCTCCCTCTCTCAAATAACAAGTTAATAGTGAGCATTTTTGGTATTTTAAGGTCTTAGAGACCCTCTGAGATCAGTGCCTAGCAGGCCTGGTCTGCTCATCTGTGACAGAACAATGACAGAGCAAAGGAAGGGGGGGTTCTTATTTGGAGTTTACTGGTTTCTGGGTACTTACATATATATGATGCCATTTAATTCCATAACAACTATGTAAATTAAGGATCATTATCAATATTTTTTAATAATACATTTTAGGCAAAGAAAGTTTAAGCAACATGATGAGGACCACTTTGCTAGCTGCATACAGTCAGATTTCCCATCACTCTCACTACCTCAATGTTTCCAAGATCTGCCTAATTAAAAAAAAAAACAAACAAATGAAAACACCACAAAAACCTCTCTTGAATACAACTTGAAATTCTCAGGCTTCTCTTTTAGAAATTCTGGCTTGATGTTTCTGGATTGGGCCCAATAATCTGGCCAGGAATTTAACAAAGTGTATCCTCGGCCTTTTTTTCACCAGGCAAGATTGGAATACTGTGTCATGTCATGATGTGGAGGTGGCTCTAGAAATCCCTTTTCATGAGCTTTTTCTTGCTCTATGGCCCCCTACTCTCCACCCCTGTTCAGGGTATTCCCTTTGGGCTCGCCTCATGTCAAAACCTACTCGGTGGGCAATAGTTTTATATTAGTCATTGACACCTAAGTATGAATTTAATTTATAGTGTTTCCTCTCTTGGGAGTTTGCATTTTTAGCCTTAGCTCAAGATGTGGGAGGAAAGGCTTTGCCTTATGGTTAGAGAATGAAATACTCAGAAAACTGTCAGGTGAGGAATGTGGGAGGAATGAATAAGGAGCTATTTTAGTACCCTTGAAATCACAGCCGACGAAAGGCAACCTTCTCACCCTATGTTTAAAAGTGTTCTGAGTTAAATTGAGGATGTGAAACATGATTATGGGAATATAATATTTTTTGTAGGAATTCAGGTGTTCACTCGGAATTTATGCTTTCAAATGACTGTGACTCAAAGTGTAATTGGAAAGAGGAAAGTCAGGATGCTGACAAGGGAAAGCACAGAGATCTCTCCACAAACACGATGCTTCTGCGTTTGCTGCCAGACTCACACGTACTTCTGATATAGTGCAAAATTCACCAGTTAAAATGATAAATGGGTCTTTTGGTTTATGGTGAAGTATTTAATCAGCTCAAGAGTTTTCATTTGCCAGCACAGTAAGGGACACTTTCCCTTGCATTTTACAAATCAATACATTGTTCATCTTTCCCTTTACCCTGCAGAGTTAGGCTAGATATACTTATAAAAGCAAAACACTTGATGGGATAAAATATGCTTTGATGTAGCATGCAAATACTGTAGATAGAAGCCAGAATAATATAGAAGCAGGAAAGTTCACATTCAGGTCTAGCAATAAACCTTAAGTGCCACATCAGACCACAAAGACAGATATTTTTGTTACTGTCAACGCTACAGTTCATGTTGAAGTAACTTATGTCTGGTGGCTGTTTTTCTTGTTATAGTATGCTATCAGTGATACATGGAAAATGCAAAACAGTAACACTAAGCAAGAAGTATACTGAAAAATACAGTTATAAGTTGCTGATGTATGTTGATGATGTTAATACTGTGACCACAAATAATGCAATTAATTATTTCCCAGGATAATAATATGGATGATATGTAAATAAGTACAAGTTTTGTTTAATCGAACAACAGTGATTGGGAGGTTGTTTGCCTAACTTCTGCAGTGATTCTGTCTGCATGATAATCCTGGATTCACATACCAACTCACTGTTCTGGAGATAATCATTTAACTTTTGTGTATCTTATTTTCCATTTCTGTAAAATGAGAACTAAAAGGGACATGTTTCATAGTTATTGTGTTTACTTTTTTCTTTTTTTTTTAATATATGAAATTTATTGTCAGATTGGTTTCCATACAACACCCAGTGCTCATCCCAAAAGGTGCCCTCTTCAATGCCCATCACATACCCTTCCCTCCCTCCCAGCCCCCCATCAACCCTCAGTTTGTTCTCAGTTTTTAAGAGTCTCTTATGCTTTGACTCTCTCCCACTCTAACCTCTTTTTTTTTCCTTCCCCTCCCCCATGGGTTCCTGTTAAGTTTCTCAGGATCCACATAAGAGTGAAAACATATGGCATCTGTCTTTCTTTGTATGGCTTATTTCACTTAGCATTACACTCTCCAGTTCCATCCACGTTGCTACAAAGGGCCATATTTCATTTTTTCTCATTGCCACATAGTACTCCATTGTGTATATAAACCACAATTTCTTTATCCATTCATCAGTTGACTGATATTTAGGCTTTTTCCACAATTTGGCTATTGTTGAGAGTGCTGCTATAAACACTAGGGTACAAGTGCCCCTATGCATCAGTACTCCTGTATCCCTTGGGTAAATTCCTAGCAGTGCTACTGTTGGGTCATAGGGTAGGTCTATTTTTAATTTTTTGAGGAACCTCCACACTGTTTTCCAGAGTGGCTGCACCAGTTTGCATTCCCACCAACAGTGCAAGAGGGTTCCCCTTTCTCCACATCTTCTCCAGCATCTATAGTCTCCTGATTTGTTCATTTTGGCCACTCTGACTGGCATGAGGTGATATCTGAGTGTGGTCTTGATTTGTATTTCCCTGATGAGGAGCGACGTTGAGCATCTTTTCATGTGCCTGTTGGCCATCTGGATGTCTTCCTTAGAGAAGTGTCTATTCACGTTTTCTGCCCATTTCTTCACTGGATTATTTGTTTTTTGGGTGTGACCCTTGGTGAGCTCTTTATGGGTTTGGATACTAACCCTTTGTCCGATATGTCATTTGCAAATATCTTTTCCCATTCCGTTGGTTGCCTTTTAGTTTTGTTGGTTGTTTCCTTTGCTGTGCAGAAGCTTTTTATCTTCAAGAGGTCCCAATAGTTCATTTTTGCTTTTAATTCCCTTGCCTTTGGGGAGGTGTCAAGTAAGAAATTGCTACGGCTGAGGTCAGAGAGGTCTTTTCCTGCTTTCTCCTCTAGGGTTTTGATAGTTTCCTGTCTCACATTCAGGTCCTTTATCCATTTTGAGTATATTTTTGTGAATGGTGTGAGAAAGTGGTCTAGTTTCAACCTTCTGCATGTTGCTGTCCAGTTCTCCCAGCACCATTTGTTAAAGAGACTGTCTTTTTTCCATTGGATATTTTTTTCCTGGTTTGTCAAAGATTAGTTGGCCATACTTTTGTGGGTCTAGTTCTGGGGTTTCTATTTTATTCCATTGGTCTATGTGTCTGTTTTTGTGCCAATACCATGCTGTCTTGATGATTACAGCTTTGTAGTAGAGGCTAAATTCTGGGATTGTGATGCCTCCTGCTTTGGTCTTCTTCTGCAAAATTACTTTGGCTATTCGGGGCCTTTTGTGGTTCCATTTTGAATTTTAGGATTTCTTGTTCTAGCTTCGAGAACGCTGGTGCAATTTTGACTGGGATTGCATTGAATGTGTAGATAGCTTTGGGTAGTATTGACATTTTGACAATATTTATTCTTCCAACCCATGAGCATGGAATGTTTTTCCATTTCTTTATATCTTCTTCAATTTCCTTCATAAGCTTTCTATAGTTTTCAGCATACAGATATTTTACATCTTTGGTTAGATTTATTCCTAGGTACTTTATGCTTCTTGGTGCAATTGTGAATGGGATCAGTTTCTTTATTTGTCTTTCTGTTGCTTCATTATTACTGTATAAGAATGCAAATGATTTCTGTACATTGATTTGGTATCCTGCGACTTTGCTGAATTCATGTATCAGTTCTAGCAGACTTCTGGTGGAGTCTATCGGGTTCTCCATGTATATTATCATGTCATCTGCAAAAAGGGAAAGCTTGACTTCATCTTTGCCAATTTTGATGCCTTTGATTTCCTTTTGTTGTCTGATTGCTGATGCTAGAACTTCCAACCCTATGTTAAACAACAGCGGTGAGAGTGGACATCCCTGTCATGTTCCTGATCTCAAGGGGAAAGCTCTCAGTTTTTCCCCATTGAGGATGATATTAGCTGTGGGCTTTTCATAAATGGCTTTTATGATGTTTAAAAAGTTTAAAAAGACTTTATCTCTTGTTACAACCTTTAATTTAAAGTCTAGTTTGTCTGATATAAGTATGGCTACTCCAGCTCTCTTTTGACTTCCAGTAGCATGACAAATAGTTCTCCATCCCCTCACTTTCAATCTGAAGTATGTTCTTTCTATCCCGACTTTCTCGAGGGTTTTTATTAAGAAAGGATGCTGAATTTTGCCAAATGCTTTTTCTATATCGGTTGACAGGATCATATGGTTCTTTTTTTTTATTAATGTGATGTATCACGTTGATTGATTTGTGAATGTTGAACCAGTCCTGCATCCCAGGAATGAATCCCACTTGATCATGGTATATAATTCTTTTTATAAGCTGTTGAATTCGATTTGCTAGTATCTTATTGAGAATTTTTGCATCCATATTCATCAGGATATTGGCCTGTAGTTCTCTTTTTTTACTGGGTCTCTGTCTGGTTTAGGAATCAAAGTAATACTGGCTTCATAGAATGAGTCTGGAAGTTTTCCTTCCCTTTCTATTTTTTGGAATACCTTGAGAAGGATAGGTATTATCTCTGCTTTAAAAGTCTGGTAGAACTCCCCTAGGAAGCCATCTGGTCCTGGACTCTTATTTGTTGGGAGATTTTTGATAACTGATTCAATTTCTTTGCTCATTATGGGTCTGTTCAAGCTTTCTATTTCCTCCTGTTTGAGTTTTTGAAGTATGTGGGTGTTTAGGAATTTGTCCATTTCTTCCAGGTTGTCCAATTTGTTGGCATATAATTTTTCATAGTATTCCCTGATAATTGCTTGTATTTCTGAGGGATTGGTGTAATAATTCCATTTTCATTCATGATTTTATCTATTTGGGTCATCTCCCTTTTCTTTTTGAGAAGCCTGGTTAGAGGTTTATCAATTTTGTTTATTTTTTTCAAAAAAACAACTCTTGGTTTCATTGATCTGCTTTACAGTTTTTTTTAGATTCTATATTGTTTATTTCTGCTCTGATATTTATTATTTCTCTTCTTCTGCTGGGTTTAGGGTGTCTTTGCTGCTCTGCTTCTATTTCCTTTAGGTGTGCTGTTAGATTTTGTATTTGCGATTTTTCTTATTTCTTGAGATAGGCCTGGATTGCAATGTATTTTCCTCTCAGGACTGCCTTCGCTGCATCCCAAAGCATTGGATTGTTGTATTTTCATTTTCATTTGTTTCCATATATATTTTAATTTCTTCTCTAATTGCCTGGTTGACCCACTCATTCTTTAGTAGGGTGTTCTTTAACCTCCATGCTTTTGGAGGTTTTCCAGACTTTTTCCTGTAGTTGATTTCAAGCTTCATAGCATTGTGGTCCGAAAGTATGCATGGTATGATCTCAATTCTTGTATACTTATGAAGGGCTGTTTTGTGACCCAGTATGTGATCTATCTTGGAGAATGTTCCATGTGCACTCGAGAAGCAAGTATATTCTGTTGATTTGGGATGCAGAGTTCTAAATATATCTGTCAAGTCCATCTGATCCAATGTATCATACAGGGCCCTTGTTTCTTTATTGACCATGTGTCTAGATGATCTATCCATTGTTGTAAGTGGGGTATTAAAGTCCCCTGCAATTACCACATTCTTGTCAATAAGGTTGCTTATGTTTGTAATTGTTTTATATATTTGGGGGCTCCCGTATTCAGCACATAGACATTTATAATTGTAAGTTTTCATTGATGGATAGACCCTGTAATTATTATATAATGCCCTTCTTTATCTCTTGTTACAGCCTTTAATTTAAAGTCTAGTTTGTCTGATATAAGTATGGCTACTCCAGTTTTCTTTTGACTTCCAGTGGCATGACAAATAGTTCTCCATCCCCTCACTTTCAATCTGAAGGTGTCCTCAGGTCTAAAATGAGTCTCTTGTAGACAGCAAATAGATGGGGCTTATTTTTTATCCATTCTGATACCCTATGTCTTTTGGTTGGCGCATTTAGTACATTTACGTTCAGTGTTATTATAGAAAGATATGGGTTTAGAGTCATTGTGATGTCTGTAGCTCTCATCTTGTAGTGATGTCTCTGGTACTTTGTCTCACAGGATCCCCCTTAGGATCTCTTGTAGGGCTGGTTTACTGGTGATGAATTCCTTCAGTTTTTGTTTACTGGTCATGAATTCCTTCAGTTTTTGTTTGTTTGGGAAGACCTTTATCTCTCCTTCTATTCTAAATGACAGATTTGCTGGATAGAGGTTTCTCGGCTGCATATTTTTTCTGTTCATCACATTGAAGATTTCCTGCCATTCCTTTCTGGCCTGCCAAGGTTCAGTAGAGAGATCTGTCATGAGTCTTATCGGTCTCCCTCTATATGTTAGTGCACATTTATCCCTAGCTGCTTTCAGAATTTTCTCTTGATCCTTGAATTTTGCCAGGTTCACTATGATATGTCATGCAGAAGATCGATTCAAGTTACGTCTGAAGGGAATTCTCTGTGCCTCTTGGATTTCAATGCCTTTTTCCTTCCCCAGGTCAGGGGAAGTTCTCAGCTATGATTTCTTCAAGTATACCTTCAGCACCTTTCCCTCTCTCTTCCTCCTCTGGAATACCAATTATGCGTAGATTATTTCTCTTTAGTGCATCACTTAGTTCTCTAATTTTCCCCTCATACTCCTGGATTTTTTTTATCTTTTTCTCAGTTTCTTCTTTTTCCATAATTTTATCTTCTAGTTCACCTATTCTCTCCTCTGCCTCTTCAATCCGAGCTGTGGTTGAGCTCCATTTTCAGCTCATTAATAGCATTTTTTAGCTCCTCCTGGCTGTCCCTTATTCCCCTGATCTCTGTAGCAACAGATTCTCTGCTGTCCTCTATACTGTTTTCAAGCCCAACGATTAATTTTATGACTATTATTCTAAACTCACTTTCTGTTACATTGTTTAAATCGTTTTTGATCAGTTCGTTAGCTGTCGTTATTTTCTGGACGTTTTTCTGAGGGGAATTCTTCCGTTTCGTCATTTTGGATAGTCCCTGGAGTGGTGCGGAACTGCAGGGCACTTCCCCTGTGCTGTCTTGAATAACTTGCATTGGTGGGCGGACCGAAGTCAGACCTGATGTCTGCCCCCAGCCCACTGCTGGTCTACAGTCAGACTGGTGTGCACCTTCTCTTCCCCTCTCCTAGGGGCGGGATTCACTGTGGGGTGGCGTGGCCCGTCTGGGCTACTTGCACACTGCCAGGCTTGTGGTGCTGGGGATCTGGCATATAAGCTGGGGTGGATCGGCAAGGTGCACAGGGGCAGGAGGGGCAGGCTAAGCTCACTATTCCGTTGGAGATTCACTTCAGGAGGGGCCCTGACTCCGGGAGGGAGTCAGACCCGCCGGAGGGATGGATCCACAGAAGCACAACATTGGTTGTTTGTGCGGTGCAAGCAATTTCCCTGCCAGGAACTGGTTCCCTTTGGGATTTTGGCTGGGGGATGGGCGAGGGAGATGGCACTGGCGAGCACCTTTGTTCCCTGCCAAGCTGCACTCTATTGTCTGGGGCTCAACAACTCTCCCTCCCGTTGTCCTCCAGCCCTCCCGTTCTCTGAGCAGAGCTGTTAGTTTATAACCTTCCAGATGTCAAGTCCTGCTTGCTGTCAGAGCACACTCCATCTGGCCCCTCTGCTTTTGCAAGCCAGACTCGGGGGCTCTGCTGGCCGGCGGGCTGCCCCTCTACCCCGCTCCCTCCTGCCAGTCCGTGGAGCGCACACCGCCCCTCTGCCCTTCCTACCCTCTTCCGTGGGCCTCTCGTCTATGCTTGGCTCCGGAGAGTCCGTTCTGCTGGTCCTCTGGTGATTTTCTGGGTTATTTAGGCAGGTGTTGGTGGAATCTAAGTGATCTGCAGGACGCGGTGAGCCCATTGTCCTTCTACGCCGCCATCTTCCCAGAAGCCTCAGTTATTGTGTTTTATATGAGGTACGGAGAATGTAGTTACATAGTTGGGGTCCCAAAAGAAATATATATGGAACACTCAAATTAAGATAACTGTAGAAAAGATTGTTACCAAAAAGCTTGATAACAAAGATATGGATAGAGTTTTGGAGGAACCACAAGGAAGTGTCCAGGAACTCTGAGCAAATCACCACCCCAAGAACCAAAGAGACAAGAAGGGATTCCTGGAACACGAAAAGGGAGTAATGTTGTCTAGGGAGGAGCTGTGGCCTCCGTCAAGGGACAGTCTCAGCACTGAGAAATAGTTTTAGAAACGACACACATGGCTATTGACCACTTGTGTTCAGAAAGAGATTTCCTATGGTTGTTTAGGTCAATGGTTTTCACTCAAGTTTTGTGGTCCCATGATCCTTTCATGCTCTTAAAAATTACTGGCAATGCCAAAGATCTTGTATTTATGTCAAGGTTATTTCTCTTGATATTCACTATCTTGCAAAATAAAACAATTTTTAAAGATGTGTGTTAATATAAAAAATAATAATCTCAGGGATTAGGACACTTTTTCTATAAAGGGACATATAGTAAATACTTTCAGCCTGGTGAACCATACTGTTCTCCTTGCATCTCAGTTCTACTGTTGTCTACTGTTGCTTTCAGTTCTAGTCAATTTTGCTGTTTTAGTGTGAAAACAGCCATTAATAATATGTAAAATAATGAATGTGAGTCTAATTCAAGGAAAATTTTATTTTGAAAAACAGCAGGCAGGCTAGATGTGGTCTTGGGCTGGATTTCCCCCATGATCTCGAGTTTGGCAACTCCTGATAAAGCCATTAACATAAACCTGTTAACCAGTTAAATGTGTTCATGTAAATGGCACATTTTGTCATGATAAATATTTTCCATATGGAGAAAAGAGGCATTGTTTTTATTTATGTTAATCTCTAATGCCTGGTTTAATAAGAGAGTTGATTCTCATATATATCTGCTTCTGCATGAATTTTATTACACTGTTATTTTGGTTGAAATATATAAAGAATATTCACCCTTATCCAGATACATAGTTGGAAATATGAGGAACATATTAATGATCTTTTGAGGTAGCTGCAGATATGCTTCTTTGATACTATACCAAAACTCATTTAGCAGTTGTTTTTAAAGAATAGTTGCAATGTGGAAACTAATAAGTATTTAATGCATTTTTACATTAAACCCCCTGTTTTTCATTTCATGTTAAAGTATTTTGTAACACTGTGCATTGGTCATTTAAAAAATATTGATACGGGGCGCCTGGGTGGCGCAGTTGGTTAAGCGTCTGACTTCAGCCAGGTCACGATCTCGCGGTCCGTGAGTTCGGGCCCCGCGTCAGGCTCTGGGCTGATGGCTCAGAGCCTGGAGCCTGTTTCCGATTCTGTGTCTCCCTCTCTCTCTGCCCCTCCCCCGTTCATGCTCTGTCTCTCTCTGTCCCAAAAATAAATAAACGTTGAAAAAAAAATATTGATACTTATAGTGACTCAGAGCTCCAAATATTGTCATTTTTTATTATATACTATTTTAAAAATCACATTTATTGATATAACCATTCATCTCATCAGTAAAGTCTTTAACTATTGAGAAGGTACCAAGCTCACAGTAGCAGATAAAGCTTTTTCAATATTTTTTTCTGGAAACTAATTTTACCACTAACAACAAATACTATCCACAATTTTCCTTGAAGTGGCTATTTTTGTTCATTTTCAAGGCAATCTGTCAAAAACCTAAGTTTGAATAACCACAGTTTATAAGTTGGTTCTTTTCAAATAAAAATGTTATTCTATGAATCAAGCACTCATTTCAGCTTGCATATCATACACTTGCCCAACTGCTTTTCCTCAAAACCATCATCAAATTTTGGTATACAACTAAAGTGTTTTATGTGTCCCTTCTATTTCATCATATGGAATATTTTAAACAGATATGTATTTAAAGATAGAAGTTTGCCATATAGTTGTGGGTTCACTTCTGGGGTTTCTATTCTGTTCCATTGATCTATGTGTCTATTTTTGTGCCAGTACCATACTGTTTTGATCACTACAGCTTTGTAATAGAACTTGAAGTCTGGAATTGTGATGCCTCCAGGTTTGTTTTTCTTTTTTAAGGTTTCTTTTGGGGTCTTTTGTGGTTCAATACACATTTTAGGATTGTACATTCTAGTTCTGTGAAAAACACTGTCAGTTATTTGACAGATTGTATTAAATATGTGGATTGCTTTGGGTAGTATAGACACTTCAACAATATATGTTCTTCCAACCCATAAGCATGAAGTGTCCTTCCATGTGTTATCTTCAATTTCTATCATCAGCGTTTTTATAGTTTTGAGAGTACAAGTCTTTCACCTCTTTGGTAGGTTTATTCCTAGTTATCTTATTGTGTTTGGTGCAATTATAAATGGGATTGATTCTCCAATTTGTCTTTGTTCTGTTTCATTATTGGTGTAAAGAAATGCAACAGATTTAAGTTGATTTTATATCCTGCAACTTTACGGAATTTGATTATCAGTTCTAGCAGCTTTTTGGTAGACTCTTTTGGGTTTTCTATATTTATAATAATATGTCATCTGCAAATAGTGAAAGTTTGACTTCTTCCTTGCTGACTTGGATGCCTTTTATGTCTTTTTGTTGTCTGACTACCGTGGTTAGGGCTTGCAGTACTATGTTAAATAACAGTGTGAGAGTGGAAATTGCTGTCTTGTTCCTGATGGTAGGGGAAAAACTCTCAGTTCATCCCCATTGAGGATGATATTAGCTGTGGGTTTTTCATAGATGTCCTTTATTATGTTGAGGTATGTTTCCTCTAAATCTACTTTGTTGAGGGTTTTTTTTGTCATGAATGGATGTTGTACTTTGTCAAACGCTTTTTCTAATCTCTATTGAGAGGGTCATATGGTTATTCTTTCTTTTTTAGAAATTTTATTTTTTTAAATTTATTTGAGAGAGAGAGAGAGAAAATAAGTGGGTCAGAAGCAGGGACAGACAGAGAGAGAGAATCCAAGGAAGGTTCTGCACTGTGAGTGCTTGCTGAGCCTGATGTGGGGCTGATGTGTGTGTGGGGGGGGGGCATGAGATCATGACCCAAGTCAAAACCAAGAGTCGGACACTTAACTGACTGAGCCACCCAGATGCCCCTCTTATCCTTTTGTTTACTAATGTGGTGTATCACATTGGGAGAACTGGACAGAAACATGAAAAGAAAAAAAAATGAAACTGGACCGCTTTCTGACACCATACACAAAAATAAACTCAAAGTAGATGAAATACCTAAGTGTGAGACCTGAAACCACAAAAATCCTAAAGGAGAGTACAGGCAGTAACTTCATTGACATTGGCTGTAGAAACTTCTTTCTAGATGTGTCTCCTAAGCCAAAGGAAATAAAAGCAAAAATAAACTATTGGGACTTCATCAAAATAGAAAGTTCTGCACGGCAAAGGAAACAGTTAACAAAACTAATAGGCAACCTATGGGATGGGAGAAGATATTTACAAGTGACATATCAGATAAAGGGATAATATCCAAAATATATCAATAACTTATAAAACTCAACACCTAACAAATGAATAATTCAATTTAAAAATGGAAACAAGACACGAACAGACATTTTCCAAAAGACATATAGTTGGTCAACAGACACATGAAAATATGTTCAACATCACTCATCATCAGGGAAATACAAATCAAAACTAGAAAAAGATATCATCTCACACTTGTCAGAATGGTTAAAATCAACAACGAGAAACAAGTGTTGGTGAGGATGTGGAGAAAGGGTAATCCTCTTACACTGTTGGGGGGAATGTAAACAGGTGCAGTCACCCTGGAAAACAGTATGGAGGATCCTTAAAATCTTAAAAACAGAACTACCCTATGATCCAGAAATTATACTAGTAGGTACTTATCCAAAGAATACAAGAATACTGATTTGAAGGGACACATGCACCCCTATGTTTATTGCAGCATTATTTACACTAGCCAAATTATGGAAACAGCCCAACTGTCCACTGACTGATGAATGAAGAAGATGTAGTGTATGTATGTATTTATACACTATATATATGTATATATACATATACACACAATGGAACATTATTCAGCCATTAAAAAGAAAGACATCTTGCTATTTGCAACAATGTGGATGGAGCTAGAGAGTATCATGCTAAGTAAAATAAGTCAGAGAAAGACAAATACTTTATGATTTCACTCATATGCTTCACAAATAAGCAAAGGGGAAAAAAAGAGACAGAGAGGCAAACCAAGAAATAGAGTCTTAACTATAGAGAATAAACTGATGGTTACCAGAAGGGACGTCGTTGGGGGTATGGGTGAATTAGGTGACAGGATTAAGTAGTACACTTGTTATGATGAGCACTGGGTGTTGTATGGAATTGCTGAATCACTATATTGTACACCTGAAACTAATATAACACCATATACTAACTAATATAAATTTAAATAAAAAATTTTAAAAATAGACACTTTGGAATCAGCCACATATGTGTGAATCCAAGATTCAATATTGATAAATGTATATGCTATTAAGCATATTAATAATTTATACATACTTCTGTTTTCTCATTTGTTGACAAGAAAATAATACCTAACCCATACGGCAGATTTAAGAACCATATGATGGTAGAGATAAGTCACCAGCCCAAGCCCGCCATTTAGCAAGCAGCACACCCACTGTTAGGTTTAGGTTTCACATGGGAAGCCAGGAAGACCTAAGACTGACATAGTTGGCTCTGTCACTCCCAGGCATGATTTTGCGGGATGTCTCCTGATCAGGAGTGAAGTCAGAATCTGGACCTGAGACTCTGACTTCCAAATGTGGCTTTTCCCCTTGCCAGCTGTGTGGCCTTTGGAAATTCACTTATCAGAGCCTCAGTTTACTCATCTTAAAATAGGCTTAACAATAACATCAGACCTAAAGAGTTGCTTTGAGGATGAAATGAATTAATGTATTTAAAACACTTAGAACAGCAGCTGGCACATAAGAAATGTGGGAACATGTTAAACTTAGGAGAAGGAAAGAGTATTTAGGGAAATGAGGATAGAATAGAGGCCTTGGTTAAGAGAGAATACAGGTTAAGTGTGAAATAGAAATGGAGTGAATAGGGACGAAGTATAAGAGGATATAAGGCAGAAAGGAAGTGTGGCAAATGAACATAAAAATTTAAAAAAAAAGGAGAAACAGAAGTATGAAGGTTCATTTTAAGACTGGCTCAAACAAATATTTTAATTATATAATCTGAGGCCAGATTGGGCACAAGTCATGGGAACCCAAATAATAAAACATAATTCATTGCTCTGAAAATTATGTTAAAAAATCAAACAAAATCTTTTTTTCCTGTTTTCCCATACATCTTGTTCTAGCTCACTCGTTTTAATAGATTTTTTTTTTTTTGAGGAAAAAAAATGGTTTTATACTCTTACTAGCAGCGGTGATTAAAATGTCTGCTGTTAATTTAAAATTTGAAAAACAACCAGAAATTTAAAACTTCATTAATTTTTATGCCTTCACAAAAACATGGTGGTAAATATAATACTAGTATGGTTGGGGGCACTGACTTGATTTGTGCTAAGGCACAGTTTTACTCGCCATTGTTTTCATACTATCAGTGCAAATGTCAACACAGTGCAAAAGCAAATAATATTTTAGTACCCTTACAAAAATACTTTTGGCCTCACAAACCCATTAAAGGGGTCTAGTGTATCCCCCCCTGTTCTTTAAAAAGCATTTTCCTACATTTTAAAAATGAGAAAAAAAAATAAGATTCCAGAAAAAGGGAAAAAGTTAGTTTGGTGTCAAAACTCAAATAACTTGCTTGTGACAGAATCGAGACAAAAATCTGTTTCTCCAACTGTAACTGAGAAGTCTATCGGAAGCACTCTGGTATCTCATTTGTTTACTTAGAAATCTTACAAGTACTTGCCTTGTTTACCTGGGAACACTGTTGTGAGGATCAAAAAAGAGGAGGTAACTGAAAATTTTAAATCCCTACTCATTTCTAAGGCTCTAATAATAAATCTTTTCCCCAACAGTTCTACTCACTGCTTTATTCTTTTCTGTAACATGAGTTTACCACTCTGGAAACAGACATGAAACTCTATAGGTATGGCCACAGAAGGACAAACTAGTGAAACAATACAGTTAATCCAGAAAGTCAGGTGGTTTGTTGTCAGTTTAGTAAGACTCATAGTTAATTTATGTTTTTACTTACCAATTACTTATTTTAATATAATTAGACACTGCTCTTCCAACAACAAAATGTAATAATGATTTTACAAGATATGCTTTTACTTTTCAAAATTGTTCTCGAAGTGTTAACTAATATTTTAGAATAAAAAAAAAGTTTCTATGATGTGACTAAGCTCAAACATAGAAGACATTATGTCAATTAAAGCAAGCCATGTTATGCTTAGATTCAGGCAGGAATTAACAAAGAAGTAAATATTCCCCATTTCAAGGTTTAAACTTAACTAACACCATTATTTTTATACCATAACTACTCATTTCACCAAGAAAGAGAATTCAGAGCCATAGATTTTTACCTCTACTTAATGAAAAGTAATCCTTTCTGTATTTTCTATAACTTTAGATATTAGTATAAATCATTAATACTTTCATGAACCACATAATTCACCGTAAATTTTTTAAATGTTTTTAAATATGTTTATTTTTGAAGGAGAGAGGGACAGAGCATGAGCAGGGGAGGAGCTGAGAGAAAGGGAGACACAGAATCTGAAGTAGGCTTTGGGCTCTGAGCTGTCAGCACAGAGCCTGACACGGGGCTAGAACTCATGAACTGTGAGATCATGGCCTGAGCCGAAGTTGGACTCTTAACCCACTGAGCCACCCAGGCACACGCCCCCTGCCCCCTCTGCCATTCACCTTAATTTTTAAATGTTAATTTTAAACTAAAATTATTTATCAGTAAAATTATTTATGTAGTGGGACTCTAGTCCAGTGGTAGTGGAGTTGCTGAGGTCTTGTTTGTGGTCTTGAATGACTGGATTGACCGTGATAATGCTGTTGATCCCACAGTCTGAGTTCATAATAGTGATTTTTCTCCCATACTTGATACTTGTGAAGGTTTCTATCTGTTCAAACACAATGTAAATTCCCAGTATACCCTCTAACATTGGACATGACCTCATCTTTTGACAGGCATTAGACTCAAGTGTGGTTTTCCAATGGCTTCATCTTGCTCAATTATGATTTATAAAAGGAAGTGAAAATGGTGAATCCTGAGTTAACACTGTAACACTCAATATTATTTAAGCTGGCATATTGTCACTAAAATAATTTTATTAGTACACAGAAACCTCTGCATCAGTCTTTTTTGGAATCACTGCCCAGCAGTATACACTGAAGTGGTTACTCTCAGTAACTAGGAACAGGAATGGTCAGAAAGTAATTAGAAGCTGAGTGTGAACTTGGTAGCCCTGTAATTACAAGACTTGGGAGTGAAATTCTGCATTCAAGTGTAATTGCTAACTTTTGTTCAGAGCCAATAATAATGTCATGAACAACACTTAAATAATGGTCAAAGCCAATGGTTTCCAAACATGATAGTTAAATTATGATCACAAAGATTTGGAAACCAGGAAATTTATGATTGTGCATGGTTACTTTCATGTGTCAACCTTACTGGATCATAAGGTACACAGATATTTGGTCAAATTTTATTCTGAATGTTTCTATAAGAGTGTATTTGGATCAGATTAACATTTTAATTGATAGGCTGAGTAAAATATATTGTCCTGTCTGAAGTGGGTGACCCTCTTCCAATCAACTGAAGGTCTGAATAGAACAAAAAAGCCTGAGTAACAGGGAACGATATATGTACATATCTATCTATGTCTATGTCTATATCTGTATCTATATCTATCTGACAGAGAGAAATGAGTGACAGGTACAGTGTTCTTATATACCTCAAAATTTTAATTTAATTTGAATTTGTTGATGGGACATGTTACTTTTATTTATGTTACCAGCACAATTAGTAATAATTTTTCCTTTATTGAATTACATTACATAATCCTTAGAATTCATATATGGTCATTTGACTACACCTAGGAGCAATCTAAAATTCATTTATATAGGTCAAGAAATAAATTATTGGCTTCCAAATTAGGCATCACAGTGTGATGGCTAAAATTTGATGCTGCTGAGATTATATACATATATGTATGTATGCACATCATATATACATATATACATACATATATATCATACATACATCATATATATATATCATATATATATATATATATATATATATATATATATACACATCATATATATATCACATCACAGATATATTCTGATGAGTTGGAGTACGTTAAAATATAAACAGAAGTTTTATTAGTTGCATTGCCTGTGATAGATCTGAGGAATTCATTCAGTACAAGAAGCAGTAGTAGAGCCTAGGCATTAGAATAAAGAGACTGACTATACATTTAAATTCTTTAGGTCATGTATAATTTGGATTGCATTTCAGTCCAATTTAGGGAAATTACAATTTTACTTCCTAAACTCTTTATTATATTTTCTTATGAAACACTTTGGTATTTTGAAACTAAAATTGATCTATTTTTCAGTGATACTGCATCATTATTACTTTAACCTTTAGTTTTCTAAATATAAAATATCTCATCTTAAATATTCTAACATAAGGACATAAAAACTACACACAAATCCACCAACACAAACAGTTATTGCTATAATTTGAGTGTTGTCTTTTATATGTTCCTTTCAGTTTCTTTACATAGTGGTAATATAGCATGTTATGGTATCTGTTCCCAGATTTCCTTGATTACGATATAAACACAAGTCATGTGCTTATGACACACAAGCTTACTAACCATCAGTTTAATTGATCTACATTCTGCTGTGTAGATACACCAGAATTTTAAAATTTAATTTCACATTTTCAAATAGAGATTGGCCTCTTTGAAAAAGATTTTCAATGAAATGGAAATGGAAGGGGGAACATAAAAGTTATGAAGTAAATTGGAATATTAATTTATTTTATCTGATTTCTTTGGCATAAGATATATGACAAAACAAGTGAGCTATAAATAAGTGACCAACACTGGTCACATGACAAATTCTTTGTGTGAAATATAGGCATATGGATTTGACGGCAATCCATTCTTTTTTGTGAATTCAATTAGACTCAGAATAAAGTGAAAAATAATGAGGGCTATGTATCTGTTTATTCAACAACTATGTACTTAGTATCAACTAAATTTAAAATAAAAATATTGAGCTATCTGCCACTAAGCACATCTCCCAGGGGGGAAATGAAGAATCAGCCGATCTTGCCCTGAGAGCTAGATTTACAAGAAAAACACACCCACATCCACACACCCATGTTCACTCACACGGAAACTCTAATAATTAAAGATGAACTAATTGGTATCCTATGTTTGACCCAGATCATAATATTGGCTTTCAGAAGAAGAAGAAAAAAATCCCAATTTGCGTGTGGCATTTAGCAAATGTGAGGAGTTACAGAAATGATATTTTATACTCAGTCTTTGAGGTTTTGCAAACTTTGGACATGGGGAGATAGAAGATTGAGGGGGCAGGTGATTTTAGACAGAAAAAAAAGATTAAATATAGAAAGGAAGAAAATCTCAGGAGACACGGGTTGGTCAGTTCACAGAAGTTAAAAAAAAAAAGAAAAAAAAGCAGTGTGCTTTACTAGTATAAAAAATGGTGATTCTAAGAACTTCTCAGATAAAGAAAAAGAAAGAATGAATGAATACATGCATGAATGAATGAACAAAAATGTAAGCTGGGAAAGAATAAAATAGGGATGTTCAGGAGTCATGAGGAAGCAAGATAAGACGTGAGAGAGGTGATATCTCCAATGCAATGGGCATTGAGAGTAAATCCCCAATTCCTTCATCAGTTTGTAAACTTCAGCAGCAGAAATTACAGGTCTTTTTCAATGCTTATCTTCTGCTTACTCAAGTGTCTGGCACATAGTAAGAGCTTAGTATTTATTGAATGAGAATGGGACTCAATAGACAATTTACCAAAACTTTTCAGATGTCTACTCATTAGAAGAAGATACGACAGAAAAATACAATGAACACAAATTGCAGGAAAAGAGAATTAGGATAAAGCAGTTTTATGTGATAATTTTAGGAAAAGAGAGGTAGAACATTGTGTGAAGTCTTTCAGAAAGAGACCAAAGTTAAAACCCTTGTATCTATCTAGAAGGTTGTTTTCAGTTATGTATAAAGCTGCATGGTTTCCACAGGAAGATGACCAGAACAATCAGTAGGATCAATAGTTATTAGTGATATTTTATAAGTAAACATTTTCATATAGGAAATATGATATAAACAATGTAAATGTATTTATTTTACCATCATGGCATTACAGATTATAATTAGCAGACTGAGTGAAAATGCTTGCAGATTATGGGCTACAGAAGGGCCTGACTTTAAATTTTGGGTTATGATGCTGGCGGCAGGGTGTTTTACATGATTTGAAGATTCCTTTGCAGGCAGAACACAACACAATGTACTTGGATAGAAGAAAGGCAGAACTTAATTACAGCTCCAAAAAAGAGACAGCTACCACCCTGGAGCACACCCACGGGGGCTTCTACCCAGGGGCAGGACAGCAACAAGCAGGAACTGTAAGGGGCAGCATAGTTATGGCAAGTGGGGTGGGGTTAGCTAGGTTTCTCAGGCTCCCTGTGGACTGGCTAATTGGAATAATTTCTCTGGTTCTTATGCATGGGGTTGTCCCTGGTTGTCTGGTACCTGGTCTCAGGAAGATCAAGGCTGGTACATAGTGGCTTAGAGTGTCAGAGGGAAGTTGCTGGAGTAAACACTTCATCAGCTCATCAGGACTAGCCCCTGACTAGCCCCTAACCACAGCTTCGAAACTGACTCAGGATGGCATTCAAAAACCAAAACAAAACACTATTTTACACAAGGGCTGCATGAGAATCACAGGTTATATTGCAGGAGTTGGATAGAATTGTCTCACCTGCTATGGATTAGAAGGAAGGGGTCTGTACTTAGTTTTGGTTTAAATGTGAAAAGAGATTTCTTGTGAACTATATAAATGACAGAGAGGAGTCGGGCCCATGAGCTGAGGTTACAAAAGGAGGTGGATGAAGTTTCCTGAGAGGAGTTTCTCTTTAGAGGGCATTTGCTTAAAGGGGAGGAATACCAGTCTTTGAGCAAATCTTTCTCACATTGGAAATCATCAAAATTGTAGGCAGACATGTCATCTGGGAATGACTAGACATAGTTTTATGGTGACTGGTCTGAGAACAATGGGGTACCCAGCCCAGTGTGGGCTATTTGAGAAGTACTTAGGAGACTCTTCAAGATCTCTGCTCTTGAGGAGTTTACAACTTGGTTCCATATTGTCATAAAATCCTTGATGGCAACTGTCCTGGTGGAGGCTTTTCCCTAAGCTCTATAAAATCTACTTTATAGTTCCTTGAAACTGTCCCATGTAATATTAATTATTGGCCTATAATTTTCCTTTTCTTACCTAAGAGCTCTGCACAGTTAAAGCAATTTTAATAGTATTGTTTCTCTGACAAGTCTTATGGATATTTTATGGAAGCTAATATTGGTTTTCTGAAAATCACCTAAACACCATTCAAAAATAAATAAAAGAGCACCTTCTTTCTTGATATTCTATAGCTCTTCTTAATGATAGTGAATCATAGCTTCTTAATGTATTATCCAGGAAAGCACCCACTTGCTTGTCCTGATAGTATCATTATGGAATGGTAATCTTAAAGTGTTACTACTGTAAGTTTAAAGACAATGATCACTTTGAGGACACCTGAGATTTAGAGCTCAGCAAGAAAAAAAAAAACTATGCTATGCAATCTATTCAAATAGATTAAAATGGTTCCTGATAATGGTTTCTGAATCAAGATTTCTTCTCTGTTCTGCATTATGATTTATTTGGGTTAGAGAAATATAGCATTGCATTATAGAAAACTATAAGACATGGCCACATGCAAAAAGAATGTATTAATAATTCATGGAATGGGTCAATAATTGTCTAAGAACATGGTTGGTAGCTACTCTGTTTAGGATAGGCTAATGAATTGCATTGGGGAAGGAAATTTTATGAAAGTACTTATCTTTATCATGAATAATAAAACAGCTCTTCTCCCGAACTTACTGGATAAGGACTCATAGGATTCAAACTCCAGCACAGGATGTGACAGCTAGTTGAGAGACAGATATCTGAGTTTAGAGGTAAAGCTAAGGATTTCTCAGTTTGCATGAATATAGCATCTTTCCTGGTATTTATACCAACCACTGTCTGTCATAATGAATCAAGCTCCGATTAGATTCTGTTAATTTCCAACTATAAATATTAGAATTCACTCTTATTATTTTTTCTTGCCAAAGAGAACCAGGAGGGGAGGAGAAACACTGCATTTATAGATAAGATTGTTGCTGAGGAAACCATTCAATTGGACTCTTCCTCCATGGCCTGCCTGCCTTACTTTGTATGTATTCCACGAATAGTAACCCTATGGCTTGCTTTCAAGTTCAAATTGGAAATTATGATAAGAGTCTTAAAATAGTTTTTAGAAAGTGAATATTATCTGATTTCATTTACAACATCACAGTCCTTACCTACTGTTGAGCTAGTTATTTATTTATAAGATTCTACTGGCCCAGATTCTAAGAAAGGTAAGCAAATTTATAAACCTATGAGGCTTTGTTCCAAGACAGCCTTGCTATTTTCATCAAAATCAGAGATTTTTCTTACACACACACACACACACACACACACACACACACACACACACACCAAAACGCCAAAACCTTTTTTTCCCCACACTCAGCATGTTCCATATGCTCTGTCATTCAGCCTGAATCAGTGCCTAAGGTCTGTTGTCACTACAGGACAGTTCAACCTCTCCATCTTTCTATCCCTACTTCCTTTGCCTCTCATTGGTGTCATTCCTCAGAGGATTTTCCCCAAATTCTTGTACACAGGGAGTTCTAAGACTGTGCATCCCACAAAGACTAGTCATTGGATAAAAGCTACCATCAGAAAGGGAGAATAGTCTTGGGCAATGCAGATTTTTGGCTGAGAGTAATTCCTGGGTACAGCTTTTAACCCTCATAACCAGTATCTCTTTCTCATCCCTGAATGGAAAAAAGGTGGTTGTGATTGCCTTTTTGATATGTCAACTATGATTGTCTAAAGTCTCAGCTATTTAATCAAATATTATGTATGGTACAGGTAGCTGTGAAGATATTTTGCAGATGTGCTTAACGTTCACAATTAGTTGACTTTAAGGGAGATTATCTTCAATACTGATTCAATTACCTGAAAGGCCTTGCAGAGCCACACCCTCCCTAAAGAAAAAGAAATCTCACCTGTGGACAGCAGCTTCAGCCTATGCCCAAGATTTCCAGTTTGCTCATCCTGACAGTCTGCCCTACAGATATGGGTCTTTCCTAGCCAGTTCTTACAATTATGGAAGTTAATTTCCTGAAAGAAATTTCTTAGATTTCTTACTGGTCATATTTCTTTGGTTGAGCCCTGTCTGACAGAGTAGCAGACTATAACATTTATTCCTAATACCAGTTCTATCTCCTTATGGTAATTAGAGTGGTTTTCCTATGCCAGGATGGTGACTCTTGTTCTTCCCTTACTTATAGGTCTCTTTGCACAAGGAGTCTAATGAGAGTGTGTGAGTTCCATAGATTAGAGTTTATGGGACTTTTGCTCTGTCCCTAGAGTATGGCCATTTTGGGTACAGATCCTAGAATTATAGAAGAATGAACACAGATTTCCTAAGTGGATCACTGGGTGTGATGGTAAGCGAGACAATTCCTAACCTATTCCCTGAACATAGATACTACTATTGGAGATATGACATATTGGAGACACCATACAATAATTGCTGATCAAGGGTGTATTGTACATCCTGGTATATAGCTCCTCATCCTCTCAGATGCCATTTCAAAGATAACATCTTACCTGTACCCATAAATAACAACTCTATTGCTCTATCAGGTTGGCAAGTTTTGGGTGGTTCAATATGTGTAGACAGAACCAGTGGATACTCTGGTCATGTATCCACTGCCACACCTCTTATAGTGTAACATGGATCCCTCGGTATGATGTGAGGCTTTATGGTATCATGTATTTGCAGACCAAACATGTTAAAAGCTGTCTAAGGGTGGTGCTGCTTAAGGTCTGGGCATGGGGTTGGGGGGCAGGAAAGGCAGACACAAACCTACGCCGAATATAGTCAAGATGAACTGCTGACACTTCAGGGGGAAATGATCTAATTTAATCAACTTGTCACAACATAACTGGTTGGCTTCCTAAAGGAATGGGACCATTTCAAGGGTATAGCATTGTTCTTTCTTTTTTTTTTTTTTTTTTTTTTAATTTATATATGAAATTTATTGTCAAATTGGTTTCCATACAACACCCAGTGCTCATCCCAAAAGGTGCCCTCCTCAATACCCATCACCCACCCTCTCCTCCCTCCCGCCCCCCAATACCCATCACCCACCCTCTCCTCCCTCCCGCCCCCCATCAACCCTCAGTTTGCTCTCAGTTCTCAACAGTCTCTTATGCTTTGGCTCTCTCCCACTCTAACCTCTTTTTTTTTTTTTTTCCTACCCCTCCCCCATGGGTTCCTGTTAAGTTTCTCAGGATCCACATAAGAGTGAAACCATATGGTATCTGTCTTTCTCTGTATGGCTTATTTCACTTAGCATCACACTCTCCAGTTCCATCCACGTTGCTACAAAAGGCCATATTTCATTTTTTCTCATTGCCACGTAGTATTCCATAGTGTATATAAACCACAATTTCTTGGGGCACCTGGGTGGCGCAGTCGGTTAAGCGTCCGACTTCAGCCAGGTCACGATCTCGCGGTCCGTGAGTTCGAGCCCCGCATCAGGCTGTGGGCTGATGGCTCAGAGCCTGGAGCCTGTTTCCGATTCTGTGTCTCCCTCTCTCTCTGCTCCTCCCCCGTTCATGCTCTGTCTCTCTCTGTCCCAAAAATAAATAAACGTTGAAAAAAAAAAATTAAAAAAAAAAAAAAACACCACAATTTCTTTATCCATTCATCAGTTGATGGACATTTAGGCTCTTTCCATAATTTGGCTATTGTTGAGAGTGCTGCTATGAACATTGGGGTACAAGTGCCCCTATGCATCAGTACTCCTGTGTCCCTTGGATAAATTCCTAGCAGTGCTATTGCTGGGTCATAGGGTAGGTCATTTTTAATTTTCTGAGGAACCTCCACACTGCTTTCCAGAGCGGCTGCACCAATTTGCATTCCCACCAACAGTGCAAGAGGGTTCCCGTTTCTCCACATCCTCTCCAGCATCTATAGTCTCCTGATTTGTTCATTTTGGCCACTCTGACTGGCGTGAGGTGATACCTGAGTGTGGTTTTGATTTGTATTTCCCTGATAAGGAGCGACGCCGAACATCTTTTCATGTGCCTGTTGGCCATCCGGATGTCTTCTTTAGAGAAGTGTCTATTCATGTTTTCTGCCCATTTCTTCACTGGGTTATTTGCTTTTCAAGTGTGGAGTTTGGTGAGCTCTTTATAGATTTTGGATACTAGCCCTTTGTCCGATATGTCATTTGCAAATATTTTTTCCCATTCCGTTGGTTGCCTTTTAGTTTTGTTGGTTGTTTCCTTTGCTGTGCAGAAGCTTTTTATCTTCATAAGGTCCCAGTAATTCACTTTTGCTTTTAATTCCCTTGCCTTTGGGGATGTGTCGAGTAAGAGATTGCTACGGCTGAGGTCAGAGAGGTCTTTTCCTGCTTTCTCCTCTAAGGTTTTGATGGTTTCCTGTCTCACATTCAGGTCCTTTATCCATTTTGAGTTTATTTTTGTGAATGGTGTGAGAAAGTGGTCTAGTTTCAACCTTCTGCATGTTGCTGTCCAGTTCTCCCAGCACCATTTGTTAAAGAGACTGTCTTTTTTCCATTGGATGTTCTTTCCTGCTTTGTCAAAGATGAGTTGGCCATACGTTTGTGGGTCTAGTTCTGGGGTTTCTATTCTATTCCATTGGTCTATGTGTCTGTTTTTGTGCCAATACCATGCTGTCTTGATGATGACAGCTTTGTAGTAGAGGCTAAAGTCTGGGATTGTGATGCCTCCTGCTTTGGTCTTCTTCTTCAAAATTACTTTGGCTATTCGGGGCCTTTTGTGGTTCCATATGAATTTTAGGATTGCTTGTTCTAGTTTCGAGAAGAATGCTGGTGCAATTTTGATTGGGATTGCATTGAATGTGTAGATAGCTTTGGGTAGTATTGACATTTTGACAATATTTATTCTTCCAATCCATGAGCAGGGAATGTCTTTCCATTTCTTTAAATCTTCTTCAATTACCTTCATAAGCTTTCTATAGTTTTCAGCATACAGATCCTTTACATCTTTGGTTAGATTTATTCCTAGGTATTTTATGCTTCTTGGTGCAATTGTGAATGGGATCAGTTTCTTTATTTGTCTTTCTTTTTTTTTTTTTTTAATTTTTTTTTTCAACGTTTTATTATTTATTTTTGGGACAGAGAGAGACAGAGCATGAACGGGGGAGGGGCAGAGAGAGAGGGAGACACAGAATCGGAAACAGGCTCCAGGCTCCGAGCCATCAGCCCAGAGCCCGACGCGGGGCTCGAACTCACGGACTGCGAGATCGTGACCTGGCTGAAGTCGGACGCTTAACCGACTGCGCCACCCAGGCGCCCCTCTTTATTTGTCTTTCTGTTGCTTCATTGTTAGTGTATAAGAATGCAACTGATTTCTGTACATTGATTTTGTATCCTGCAACTTTGCTGAATTCATGTATCAGTTCTAGCAGACTTTTGGTGGAGTCTATCGGATTTTCCATGTATAATATCATGTCATCTGCAAAAAGCGAAAGCTTGAGTTCATCTTTGCAATTTTGATGCCTTTGATTTCCCTTTGTTGTCTGATTGCTGATGCTAGCACTTCCAGCACTATGTTAAACAACAGCGGTGAGAGTGGGCATCCCTGTCGTGTTCCTGATCTCAGGGAAAAAGCTCTCAGTTTTTCCCCGTTGAGGATGATGTTAGCTGTGGGCTTTTCATAAATGGCTTTTATGATCTTTAAGTATGTTCCTTCTATCCCGACTTTCTCAAGGGTTTTTATTAAGAAAGGGTGCTGAATTTTGTCAAAGGCCTTTTCTGCATCGATTGACAGGATCATATGGTTCTTCTCTTTTTTTTTTGTTAATGTGATGTATCACGTTGATTGATTTGCGAATGTTGAACCAGCCCTGCATCCCAGGAATGAATCCCACTTGATCATGGTGAATAATTCTTTTTATATGCCTTTGAATTCGATTTGCTAGTATCTTATTGAGAATTTTTGCATCCATATTCATCAGGGATATTGGCCTGTAGTTCTCTTTTTTTACTGGGTCTCTGTCTGGTTTAGGAATCAAAGTAATACTGGCTTCATAGAATGAGTCTGGAAGTTTTCCTTCCCTTTCTATTTCTTGGAGTAGCTTGAGAAGGATAGGTATTATCTCTGCTTTAAACGTCTGGTAGAACTCCCCTGGGAAGCCATCTGGTCCTGGACTCTTATTTGTTGGGAGATTTTTGATAACCAATTCAATTTCTTCGCTGGTTATGGGTCTGTTCAAGCTTTCTATTTCCTCCTGATTGAGTTTTGGAAGAGTGTGGGCGTTCAGGAATTTGTCCATTTCTTCCAGGTTGTCCAATTTGTTGGCATATAATTTTTCATAGTATTCCCTGATAATTGTTTGTATCTCTGAGGGATTGGTTGTAATAATTCCATTTTCATTCATGATTTTATCTATTTGGGTCATCTCCCGTTTCTTTTTGAGAAGCCTGGCTAGAGGTTTGTCAATTTTGTTTATTTTTTCAAAAAACCAACTCTTGGTTTCGTTGATCTGCTCTACAGTTTTTTTAGATTCTATATTGTTTATTTCTGCTCTGATCTTTATTATTTCTCTTCTTCTGCTGGGTTTAGGCTGCTTTTGCTGTTCTGCTTCTATTTCCTTTAGGTGTGCTGTTAGATTTTATATTTGGGATTCTTCTTGTTTCTTGAGATAGGCCTGGATTGCAATGTATTTTCCTCTCAGGACTGCCTTCGCTGCGTCCCAAAGCGTTTGGATTGTTGTATTTTCATTTTCGTTTGTTTCCATATATTTTTTAATTTCTTCTCTAATTGCCTGGTTGACCCACTCATTCGTTAGTAGGGTGTTCTTTAACCTCCATGCTTTTGGGGGTTTTCCAGACTTTTTTCTGTAGTTGATTTCAAGCTTCATAGCATTGTGGTCTGAAAGTATGCATGGTATGATTTCAATTCTTGTAAACTTATGAAGGGCTGTTTTGTGACCCAGTATATGATCTATCTTGGAGAATGTTCCATGTGCACTTGAGAAGAAAGTATATTCTGTTGCTTTGGGATGCAGAGTTCTAAATATATCTGTCAAGTCCATCTGATCCAATGTCTCATTCAGGGCCCTTGTTTCTTTATTGACCGTGTGTCTAGATGATCTATCCATTTCTGTAAGTGGGGTGTTAAAATCCCCTGCAATTACCACATTCTTATCAATAAGGTTGCTTGTGTTTATGAGTAATTGTTTTATATATTTGGGCGCTCCGGTATTCGGCGCATAGACATTTATAATTGTTAGCTCTTCCTGATGGATAGACCCTGTCACTATTATATAATGTCCTTCTTCATCTCTTGTTACAGCCTTTAATTTAAAGTCTAGTTTGTCTGATATAAGTATGGCTACTCCAGCTTTCTTTTGGCTTCCAGTAGCATGATAAATAGTTCTCCATCCCCTCACTCTCAATCTAAAGGTGTCCTCAGGTCTAAAATGAGTCTCTTGTAGACAGCAAATAGATGGGTCTTGTTTTTTTATCCATTCTGATACCCTATGTCTTTTGGTTGGCGCATTTAGTCCATTTACATTCAGTGTTAGTATAGAAAGATATGGGTTTAGAGTCATTGTGATGTCTGTATGTTTTATGCTTGTAGTGATGTCTCTGGTACTTTGTCTCACAGGGTCCCCCTTAGGATCTCTTGTAGGACTGGTTTAGTGGTGACAAATTCCTTCAGTTTTTGTTTGTTTGGGAAGACCTTTATCTCTCCTTCTATTCTAAATGACAGACTTGCTGGATAAAGGATTCTCGGCTGCATATTTTTTCTGTCTAGCACACTGAAAATCTCGTGCCAATTCTTTCTGGCCTGCCAAGTTTCAAAAGAGAGATCAGTCACGAGTCTTATAGGTCTCCCTTTATATGTGAGGGCACGTTTACCCCTTGCTGCTTTCAGAATTTTCTCTTTATCCTTGTATTTTGCCAGTTTCACTATGATATGTCGTGCAGAAGATCGATTCAAGTTACGTCTGAAGGGAGTTCTCTGTGCCTCTTGGATTTCAATGCCTTTTTCCTTCCCCACTTCAGGGAAGTTCTCAGCTATTATTTCTTCAAGTACCCCTTCAGCACCTTTCCCTCTCTCTTCCTCCTCTGGGATACCGATTATGCGTATATTATTTCTTTTTAGTGTATCACTTAGTTCTCTAATTTTCCCCTCATACTCCTGGATTTTTTTATCTCTCTTTTTCTCAGCTTCCTCTTTTTCCATAACTTTATCTTCTAGTTCACCTATTCTCTCCTCTGCCTCTTCAATCCGAGCCGTGGTGGTTTCCATTTTGTTATGCATTTCGTTTAAAGCGTTTTTCAGCTCCTCGTGACTGTTCCTTAGGCCCTTGATCTCTGTAGCAAGAGATTCTCTGCTGTCCGCTATACTGTTTTCAAGCCCAGCGATTAATTTTATGACTATTATTCTAAATTCACTTTCTGTTATATTATTTAAATCCTTTTTGATCAGCTCATTAGCTGTTGTTATTTCCTGGAGATTCTTCTGAGGGGAATTCTTCCGCTTGGTCATTTTGGATAGTCCCTGGCATGGCGAGGACCTGCAGGGCACTTCCCCTGTGCTGTGGTGTATAACTGGAGTTGGTGGGCAGAGCCGCAGTCAGACCTGATGTCTGCCCCCAGCCCACCGCTGGGGCCACAGTCAGACTGGTGTGTGCCTTCTCTTCCCCTCTCCTAGGGGCGGGATTCACTGTGGGGTGGGGTGGCCTGTCTGGGCTACTTGCACACTGCCAGGCTTGTGATGCTGGGGATCTGGCGTCTTAGCTGGGGTGGGTAGGCAAGGTGCACAGGGGCAGGAGGGGCAGGCTTAGCTTGCTTCTCCTTAGGTGATTCACTTCAGGAGGGGCCCTGTGGCCGCAGGAGGGAGTCAGATCCGCTGCCGGAGGTTTGGCTCCACAGAAGCGCAGAGTTGGGTGTTTGCGCGGAGCGAGCAAGTTCCCTGGCAGGAACTGGTTCTCTTTGGGATTTTGGCTCGGGGATGGGCGAGGGAGATGGCGTTGGCGAGCGCCTTTGTTCCCCACCAAACTGAGCTCTGTCGTCAGGGGGCTCAGCAGCCCTCCTTCCCTTTGTCCTCCAGCCTTCCCGCTTTCTGAGCAGAGCTGTTAACTTATGACCTCCCAGACGCTAAGTCGCGCTTGCTGTCGGAACACAGTCCATCAGGCCCCTCCGCTTTTTGCAAGCCAGACTCGGGGGCTCTGCTTGGCCGGCGAGCCGCCCCTCCGCCCCGGCTCCCTCCCGCCAGTCCCTGGAGCGCGCACCGCCTTGCCGCCCTTCCTACCCTCTTCCCTGGGCCTCTCGTCTGCGCTTGGCTCCGGAGACTCCGTTCTGCTAATCCTCTGGCGGTTTTCTGGGTTATTTAGGCAGGTGTAGGTGGAATCTAAGTGATCAGCAGCACGCGCGGTGAGCCCAACGTCCTCCTACGCCGCCATCTTCCCTCTAGCATTGTTCTTTCTTGCTAGAAGTTTGGATGTTTAGCAGCAGAGCTAGAGAAATCTTGGGGTGGGTGTGGAAGCACATATCAATGGGCCTATGCATAGCTGCTGCCTTTTTTTTTTTTTTTTTGAGAGAGAGAGAGAGAGAGAGCTCATGCATGTGAGTGGGGGAGAGGGGAAGAAGGAGGGAGGGAGTGAGGGGGGAGAGAGTGAGAAAGAGAGAGAGAGAAAGTGAGAAAGAGAGAGAGGGAGATTGAATCTTAAGCAAGGGGCCCCTGGGTGGCGCAGTCGGTTAAGCGTCTGACTTCAGCCAGGTCACGATCTCGCGGTCCGTGAGTTCGAGCCCCGCGTCGGGCTCTGGGCTGATGGCTCAGAGCCTGGAGCCTGTTTCCGATTCTGTGTCTCCCTCTCTCTCTGCCCCTCCCCCGTTCATGCTCTGTCTCTCTCTGTCCCAAAAATAAATAAATGTTGAATCTTAAGCAAGCTCCGTGATCAGCATGGAGCTGGATGAGGCAGTGGATCCCACAATCCTGGAATCAGGACCTGAGCCGAAATTAAGTTGGTTTCCCAGGTACCCCATAGCCTCCATTCTTGGCTTACACACACTCATTTTTGTGCTCACACACAATGGCTACCATGTTCATAAGCCTTGTGTGTGAGCACTGGAGTGGCAGATTAAGAGGCTATCTGAAGTCAATTTGTTGAGATATTTAATTTACTTGGATATAAAATGCCTTTTCCATGGTAGCTGCCCTTGTGTTTCATACCTACTACCACTGTCCCATCAATGTGATTCTTCCCCAAAAGTTTGCCCTCATCTTCCCAGTTATTCTCCTTCCAAGTTCTTGAGTAACCAGACAAACCACAGAGCACTATGAGCCTTCATATATTCTTATCTCAGAATAGTTCTTTTCTCCCCACAAATTAGATAATCAGGTTCACTGACCAAAATTCTGCCTATTAGGACAATATTTCCTAAACCCTCTCTTTCAGAACCATCCATGAGTAAGTATAAAGTGCAGCCACAGTCTTCTTTTCAGCTTCCACTCACATACTGAGCTGGCCATACATGATCCAGCTCTCTGGATCTCTTCTGTAAGCTGCTCATAAAGGAACCCTCCTCCAAAATGGTCATATGAGTGAACCACAGGAAAGGCACAGGTACAATTGTGGTAGATAACATAGGAGCTCAAGCCAGGTAGTCATGCGACTTATGTGTGTTCTCTGGCTATGTATGACCTTCGTTCCAGATGTACTACTTTCCTCTTATGAAGGATACTATTGGGCTTGCTCAACTTATAATTCAGTGAGTCTGTTAGAATTCATCCCATGATGGCCATTCCAGCTGCATGGCCTACTGATGTCTAATGGCCATGCACTCCATCTCCATCAGGGCCCAGCCAATGCAACAAGCTATTTTCTGTCTGATCTAAGATGATCTGTTATAGGTTGCATTGTCCTGCTCCAGAATCCTACATGTTTACATTGTGATTCTTCTATTGGTGCTTGCCATAAATTCCACAAGATGTTTTTCCCTGTAACAAATATCTTGAAAACTGTGCAGGAGACCAAGTCATATGGCCCAGGAGGCAGAGTGTTTTGCATCACAGTCTGAGTATGCTTCAGAGCCCTATTTACACTCAAAGCAGGCAGTCTTCTATGTCACTTAGTAAATGGGTTTGGGGCATGATTCCAAAGGGTAGAATTTCATGCCTCCAGAATGTGAGGTCTAGTAGGATTGTGCTTTATGTTAAAGTGGGTACTCTGTAAAGTCTCAAACCACTGGACATGTAAAACATTCCCTGATATGACAGGCCCCTGAATCTTATTATTATTTATGAATACCAACTCCAGCCCTAAAGTGGATATTTTATTAAGTTCTTCACTCTACTTGCTACACTCCCTATATAGCATTTTCACAGTTTTCTGTGGATCTGACACCCAAGCTGCCACTCTGTCCTTGCCATTTATTTTTATGATAACACTAACTTTACTTCTCAGTTAAACATCACCACCTGGCTTCCATTATTTTGCAGTCCTATGATCCTTATTGTTATCAGGAAGCCCACTCCTGTAATAGCATCTTTTGTCATTAGTCCTGGCCTCCAGAAAAGTTTCTGGAGATTTTTCACGTTTCTGAAGAGCCTCTGTGTCCCTTTCACCAATGTTCCATTATCACTTTGGTAACTAGAGTGTCTTCTGGATTTCTCCATCGTCCATAATCATTTGCTCTATGTAATACTATGGCATGTATAGTATGCTCTTATCTCTGAGTCTTTTGATCATTTACTCTCCTGTCTACCATAGAAGTTTTGAAATTTTTATTTCACTTTGTGTGGGTCTTTGCTTCCTCCAAAACTCTAAGACCATGCCAGCAATGCATTAATGCCATCTTTCAAAGTCCTCTCCAGAATGATAAATTATTTATCACTGATGAGTGTTCCCATGTCAATATACTCTCCTTTATCCAAGTTTATGTTCTGGTCCACCTCCCTGTGCTCTGACACCCTAAGATCTAGTCCCTTAGTCAAAGCATGGTCAGTCACTGCATGGCCAACCACTGCACAGTCAGCTAGTGCATGGTCAGCAATGCCACCTAGTCACTATCTGTTCTTGACTGTACATATTGCCAAAATCACGCACTCCTTCAAGATAAAGTCCCTCTCCTCTCTTAACAAAGCATTTCCCCAGTCAAGTTATATTATGATATAACCTGGTGTCATGTTATAGTTTTTTTTGTGGTGGCCAGGGGAAGAGATCATGAGTGGGACACATATTACCTGGCCCTGTGATGTACCAGAACTGGCTTGCTCCAACTCGTAAGAGACAATTGCTAAACATTCCAGGACTTTTGTGAGCCAATTGTTAAACTGTTGGTGGTGTGAAATGTATCACAGTGTGAATATTTACATCATGCATTTTAGGAAATGCAATAAATCAGAGCTTTGCTTATTTGTTTATCAGATTTTCCTCTCAGGTGGTAGTTAAATATTGACCAGAATACCACTGGGATTAATCATTCTTTAGCAACAAGAAGTGAGCGACTTTGACAGTCTCAGAAGTTTCAAGAAAATCTGAAGATTTAAGATTTTTAGTGTATTCACCCAGATGTCCTCACCTAATGTCTCAGAGTGCCATTACTTCCCAGTCAGGTCTCTGACTTTGGTGTCTCTAATTTTTGGAGGTTGGTAATTCAACCCCTCTGTAACTTTACAACTATAAGTAAGTCCTGGACCTCTTCTGAAACTTTCTTGTCCATTGGCTAAAGGAGATACAAATATCTTTATTGGAAAGATTGGAAGACCAAGAGTTTTAAATTGATGACTAATCATCCTCAACCTTTCACTTTCTTTCGTTAATGTATCCATTGCCCCAGCAACAGCTATATAGTCCTCATAATTACTACTTTCAGTGTTTTTCAGTTGCCTGAGATATTATAGTTACCCGTGCATTTTCTTTCATCATTGCCTCACCCAAGTTCACCACCATTAAAAGTTTAACAATTCATTTTCCTAATTACCACCCAGCTTTCAAAGTGTCATTTTAGGGTCTGCCTCCTACAACTACTTTTGGGCACCAAATGGTTGATTTCTCAGGGAAATAGACTTGAGATTCTGAGATGTGCATGCAGCAGGTTTACTGGGGATATTAGGGTATTACCTCTAGAATAACCATCCATGTGAGGGAGAGAGGAGAGCAGGGTTTGGCAAAGGCCAGGGTTGAACTACATGCATTTGCAACAGTGACCTCAGTCAGTCCTATGGGAAGCTCTGAAGCATGGATGGCCCTATAGAATGGTCCTCCATTAAGCAATGACCTAAGCCTTTGCATTGCCTCAATCAATCAGTTAGTAGATGAGGATGACTTTCCCAGTAAGGGACTCTGAACTGATGAATCAGTAGCCAACACCTTGGGCAGATGAAAACCTGAGTCTTGAAGTGGTATTTAGGTGGCTGTCCTCAATATCCACTACCAAACAAGTAATCAAAATGACATTAATTATGGACTCTGTTTTCATAACACTATGTCCCTTATATTTATTTACAAGAAGGGTTTTGAGACCTCAAACTTATGAGGTTTTAAAACAACATTTCCCTTTTAAAACTCAAAAGATCTTCAACTTCATTAGTTTGAAAATATAAAGAGAATGGAGATTACAGAAATCAGAAGTACAGAAGTGTCTCTTGGTATCCCAGGGTAGAAGTAATAGGATCTTATAATATGCCTGTTCTCCTGAATAAAGTGAAAAAGCCAGAGGCTGTTTCATGTAAATCCAAGCAGAACACAGTTCAGAATGAAGTATTTGGTATGTACTAACTATAAGGAGAAACAGAATTGTAAGCTCATACTGGCCAATATATTTCCCCTACTTAAGTAGGTCAGATTAGCCATGGAAATAAGAACTCTGAATAGACTTCAAGCTACTAACGTAATTAATCCTTTTGCTATAATTTCAATGGTTATGAATCTCTGAACAGAACTCCTTTCCTATACCAACATTTTCAAAAATCATGCATCAGCTTGTCAGAAATTTTTGGTCACTAAAACATCAAAATAAAATTTACTGATTTTATTGGGATGAATAACTCTTTAGAAATTCTAAGCATTTCTCTCCCCAAATCCAACAACATCTTCTATCTTGCCATTTACATATGTTTAAACTTACATGAGTATTTAAAGAAAAAGAGTTCCTGCTGCTGTTTGATATGTGAGTAGAAAAGAAGATCATTCATGTATTTCTTATTGTGCAATCTTGTATTTGAGAAGTATTGATATGAGGAAAATGCTATTTAGTTTCATATAAAACATATTATAAATGATCACACTATGATGAAATTATTTAGAAAGGTATATCTTGTGAGAAAATTTACTTGTAGCGGAAGGTTAACAAATCTGTAGACTGAAGACTCTTCCAAATTTTTTAATGAGGAAAGAACAGGAGAAACAAATGGTAATTGAAAATTATGTAAGGAAGAAAATGGTTTTTTGTTTCCTTCCCTCTTTCCTTCTTCACTCCTCTCTTCTTCCTTTTCTTCCTTCCCCTTTCTCCCTTTTCTTTTTTCTTATACAAACACACTTACATATTCAATCCTCTTTTGAAGACAGAGAATAATCCCTCTTATAAATGCATATATACATTAACATATTTTTCAGTTTCATATATATAATACAAATACACATAGCTTCAAAGGTATTAATAAACCAGTGTAAGTGCAATAATAATTTATCCATCTATGATAAACAATGCCTTATGGAATAAGTCATTATAGAATTTTCAGTTCACTGGAAGAACAAAGAGAAGAGGAATTTTTTAAAACTTTTTCTAAGGATGATGTAGGGACAGGGAAATGAAATGGAATCCTAGAACATATAAAGAACTGAGGTGTGAATCTATTAGAACAAAATTCAGCACACAATGAATGAGATATTTTGGTGCTAAACCTGAGAGTTGCTGACTTGGCTGGTTAAGACTACAGACAAGCATGGAGAATTATGCTGCCTGAAAATGGTTTATTGAGTAAATAGGAGGGTAAGTCCTCCCTCTAAGAAGGCTGCAAATGATTAAGAACAGTGGGGGGCGGGGTGGAGAGGGGCAGACACAGGCAAATGAGCAGGTGGGTTCAGGAGGTGGCATGTGTTCATGTCACATAATTTCTGCTCCTTCTATAAAAGCAAAAACTACCACGTGACCAAGAGAGAAAAGATGGCGGAAGGCTGCAGAGGACTTGAGGAAACAATGAACATTAAGAATAACTGTTGAGAAGAATGGAGAAGAAACTGTCTCTTTAATTATCAAAATAAACATAGTCAGTAATATGGAGGATGCATCCATGTTTCGATATTACAAATGTATGCTGAAAGCTATTCTTTCTGATACTTTTTTTTTTCCTGGAAAAGTGCTGAACAACCGCGGTTTAATGCAGATTATGTGCTTTGTTATAGAGATGCAGCAGTGGAGATTTTCTGGACAAGTACAGAGACCGAAGTTACAGGTAAGAAATCAATTAACGCTACATTAGCTCAGTCTGAAAAAGGTCTAAGTAAGGTAAGAAATGAATGACGCTCATATGGAGAATATGAGAACTTCAAACGGCCTCTAAACATTCAAAAGTTAATTTTTTTACTTTAGTTTTAGTATAAAGTGTTGAAATACACCATTAATTCATGGTATGTATGTATTCTAATGACCTATTAACCTAAATATTCAATCTACCAGATCATTGTATTCCCTGACCAGTCTAGATAAACAGTAGTTTGATTTATGCCTCTGCTCCGATACATATTTCAGAACCCATTTAAATCCAAATAAAATCCCAAGTTTCTTTCCATTATATGAATCATGGGAACTCTTGAGATTTACAATACTTTACACATACCAGAGGGCAATTAGTGAGAAGGCAAAGCAATTGAAAGATGATCTACATTTAAATACCAAACACAATTACTGCTGAATTCTGTTTGAATTTATTCCATTAATTACCGGAGTCACTGTGCCCCAACTTTCAAGTACTTCCTAATTCAAAGTTATTACTCTCACAAAGTTAAGTTTGATGAGACCTAATCAGGTCATAGATAGGCCAATCTTTCATGAAAATGACTGGTTTTATATATGGTCCCATCTGAGATTATTTTTTCTTCTATAATACTACTAATTAATAGTTGGTATATTCCAGACACAGTATACAGAATGTTGTATTTCATTTAATTTACACCTCTCTATATAAGAACTATTTTATATACTCAAATTTCACATGGGAAAACTAAGTTTAGGAGAGATTAAATAACTTGTCCTAAATCATGTAGCTGATAATCACTGCCCTTATCAAACAGGTCTATCTGATTCTAGTATCCAAGATTTAATCATTTTGCAATTCTGCTCACATCTCATCCCTTACACATACTACTTCTGTCTCCACTGGCACTTACCCTATAAGCTAAACCATAGATTTTGAGCCATGAATTTCAGACATTGATTTTTCCAAAGTTATGCAGAACAAGGCCTCTATTTACTATGTTCCATATATAGACTGTTGATCTTCTGATCTTATTTCCTGTTTATTGCCTTCCTCTTTCCCTTCCAGAACTGACATATAGATCTTTCAAGTCCTCTTTGAGAGACTTAGCATGAGCTAATCCTACTAATATCCCAGATAGAATATTCTGGATTTTTTTTTTATAATCTAATCTGTTTTGTCCATTTCTTTACTCAAGTCCATCAAGTTTCTCTGAGTTGGGATAAGGATAACTTCAGACATCAGTGATCACACGTACATAAAACCTTTCCTGTCAAGAATGGGCTCATTGAAATAAAGAACTATTTCTTTATTTATCTTTATATTCTGTTGCATTGTACTTCAATAAGTATAACTGTATCTTAAATAAATGAAAAATCTAGGAGAAATGCTGTACTGTGAGGAACACTGTGCCAGCAGGTATACATGAGAACTAGTCTGGGCTCATTGAAACATACATTCTCACAGTTTTCCTGCAACTTAATAGCACACACTGTTTAGTATAATGAAATGTGCCATTGAAATTAAAAAAAAAAAAAAAAGAGAGAGAGAAAGAAAGAAAGAAAAAAACAAAACAAAACAAAACAAAACCCAACCAAACAAACAAAAACCAACCCAGTTCTGATTCCCTTCTCCAAGCAGAGTATTTTTATGATTGGATTATATGCCACCAACTCCACTTCCAAATTTTTCCAGAATTATTATTTGAAGAGTAAATGAGGAAACTTTAGTAGGGAACGGAGAGTAGTTACAAGTTAAAGATATATTAAGCTTTATTAAGATAGGTAAGTCAAAGTTTTAATTCTGTTCCAAAAGAGAGAACCTAGAAAGAAGTTTGTTAAACAGTCCCTAAGACTATGACTACACATTGGAGGAGTCCTGCTTTCTGAACTACTTTTCCTTCTTTTTCTGACTAGGTAGCCCTAGAAAACAAAGATCAGGTTGTCTATGCTTATTGATAAGCCTAACAGTCTTATTGCTGCAAATATTATGGCAAAAAAACAAAGGGAATTTCTTTATAATAGATTGCCCTGAGAATTAACCACGGCTGCCTTCTTCATTCCCAAATGTTTACATGAAGTATTTAATATTGAAACTCTTTTAATAACAACAATAACATTCATTATTTACAGTGAAGAGTGCTTTTGCATATGTTATTTTAGTTAATGCTTATTTCTGTCATATTAGACACATTAAACAAATATTTGGATGTATATTAAAATGTTTAGGGGTATTAAATTTCATTGATAAAATTTTGCTTTTATCTGGTATTTCTAATCCACTGACCTGAAGATTAATTTACTAATATTATTTAAAGGAGGATTCTAAAAAGTGTTTATTTTGTCAAACCCATAGGTATGATAGTTAACACTTATTGTACTTCATGGTAAAAACTTCAGTTTTGTCACTAATATTTTCCATAGTATGAACAAATTCCTCAAATAAAAATCTTATGTTGAAAGAGTTTAATTTGATGATGTATTTGAATTAATAGGATGATGTAAAATTATAAATAAGATATTTCTTTTTGTAAAATCAATAGGTGCAAATTAAATAAATTTTCATGACTCATAGCTACATAAAGACAAATATAACCAAGCTTTATTTCACAGCTGTACAGGGCAACAAGCAAAAGGAGATTAATAATATCTCTTGCATTCCCTGCAGTCAATAGAAGTCTCCTTCATAGGAATGTACAACATAGACTGACATGGAAAAAGTAAAAGCCGTTGGGAATACTGAGAGATAAAAAGTGAGGTGAACCAAGAACATGCGTAAATATAGAATTAATGATACATTCAATGTACCTTTTATATTGAGATTTATTATCTACCAAGCACATTTTGTGGGATACGTAGTATTATAGGTAATAACTTCTAATTATTGTAATAAACTAGATCTAATGCAATCCAAAATCTCAGTGACTTAATGTAAAAAAAGATTTGTTTCTTGCTTACCCTATATGTCCAGTGGTGGTTTGACAAGTACTCACCCTATATGTCCAGCGGGGTCTGATCCATGTAGCCACTCAAGGATTCAGGCTGATCAAAGTTTATCAACTCTGAGGCAGGAAACAGAGAATGGAGGAACATAAATGGCTTTTGTTTTTACTCTTTCATCCCAGAACTAAAACAGAGAATGCAGTATTTATGAGAATTATAGTCTCTGTGCTACATATATATATATATATATATATAATCAGGTAGCTTGATCTCATTTTCATATACAAAAGAATTTTCTGAAAAGTATAAAACTAGTAAATCTAGTAAAGGGTAGAGCCAACAGTGAAGCCCAAGTCTTCTCCTCTTAATCTCCTCAGCAGGTTAAGAAGTAATTCCAAATGCACTCTTACATGTCAACTTCCTGTGTTTAATTAGAACGTTAAAAGGAAGATCTTTAAGAAAAGACTAACTTTACTAAATAGGTAGAGCTATGTCACTAATTGAAAAAAGTAAAATACAAAAGATTCTAAGAGGAATGTTTACTTGGATACATACTAACACTGTCTGATCAAAAGTCTTTTTTAGTGTGAAAGAGTTGAAAACATTTAAAAATATAATTAAATAAATTAACATATGCACTGTTGATTACTGTGAGACTGGTCACTCAAAAAACAATAATTCTTCTTTCTTTTTTTTTATAAATTTCTTTTTTTTAATGTTTATTTATCTTTGAGACAGAGAGAGACAGAGCATGAACAGGGGAGGGTCAGAGAGAGAGGGAGACACAGAATCTGAAGCAGGCTCCAGGCTCTGAGCTGTCAGCACAAAGCCTGACGCGGGGCTCGAACTCACGGACCGCGAGATCATGACCTGAGCTGAAGTCGGACGCTTAACTGACTGAGCCACCCAGGCGCCCCAATAATTCTTCTTTCTAATCATGCTCTTCTCATTTGATTTGTTCTAATATTTGTCACATTGTAGTTATCTCCCTGGTGATAAATTGTGATACTGCAAACACTAACAAAATTAGGCTGGAGGGAAAAGCTGATTATGGAACAAAGGGCTTCTTGCCCATACACAAGTAACCTGGTAATCATCAACTATGAGAAACTTTAGAGGAAAATGAAAGTACACTATATAAAAGGGAGTCTAATGATCAGATATGATATAAAAAGAAGAGGAAATTGATCATTTAGCCTTCCAAGGGCTCTGGATACAATCAACTGAACAATCAGCTTTCACCCACAGTCAGCCACCATCTTCTTAGGCTATTGGCAACACTTCAGAGATAAGAAAAGCAGTAAAATTTTGATAGGATAGGGAAAAAATGATATATTTCTGAGCACTTCCAAAAAATGAGTATTTTAGGTTTTCTCTCTTGAATCCCATAGTGTTAATTTTGTAACACTGTCTCATTTGATGGATTAAGGGGAATTCATGAGCATGTTTGTGTGTTCACACTGCAGAATACACAATTATTGGGAAACTTACTTCCTTTGAAGATTACTGTATTCCTGTTACCTGCAGTAGAATTCTATGTACACAAAATTAAAATGTATTGTACCATATGTTAATAGATGAGCATTCCTTATTCCCTACTTTCTCCTGGAGAGTACTATGGGTGACCTCACCAGAGAGGGAATTCGGGGAAACTTTCCCTATCCTTGTCTAATCACCTGTGCCACTCTCCATTCTAGTATACAAAAACCTGAAAACTATGCATTTACTTATTAAATGAATATTTTCTGAGGTTTTACTGGTTGCAAGCACAAATCTTGTTTTTATAGCCCATAGTTTTAGGAGAGTCAATAAGTTGGCATTGGACTTAAAAGTCCTGTGGAACATCATTCAAAGCTATCTTTACATAATATGTTTTCTCTCCACAAACACATGCGCACACAAAAGTATGAAATCACACCCCAGAACCGTCCTTCACAGTCATTATGTTCTCTGAAATGATGATGGATCAGAATATAAACTAAAGCAAATGGTGTCCAAATTATGGGGATTTTCAAAGCAGTTAAAAAAAAGTGAATGTGTTCAGCATATTATTGCAAATGATTTATTTTATCAATTAAACAATATCAAAGAAAAGCTCTCTACTCTCAGTGCTATTTCATGTGTGTATGCATGTGTGCACATTCAAAAGAGGGAACAAAAATAAATCTCAGAATAAATCTCAGTCCTTCAGTGGAATAAATTTATATTTTTTGTAAACATTATCAAAAACCAACACCAGTCCATACATTGACATTTTGAAAACACTAATAGAGGGAATAGAAATTCAGGTCTTTTAGACAACTTTTTAAGTGTAGAACTTGGGATGAATTTTTTCACCTCTAAAGTAATCACACAATAGTTTGTGACCTGTAAATTATAACATATATGTAAACTTCTTAGCTTTGCAAAGTACAATATCAGTATACAAGAAGTTAACATTAGGAGAAGTTGGATGAATTGTATATGGGAATTCTCAGTACTAATTTTTGACTTCTAAAATCTAAAATTATTTCAATACAAAAAGCTTTATGTAAGATGAGGGGGTCGGGAGAGACATGGAACACTAAACAATAATATATAACTATATATATAATGTTAGATATATATAGTTATTGCTATATATAAATATATATATTGCTATATATATTAGATATATATATATATAAAATTTATTTTTCTTAATTGAATCCTTCCCATAGGCATTTAGAAACTCCCAAATGTCTCTCATCTTAAATATACAATGAAACAAACCAACCCCATTTTATTTCAAATCTTCTACCCACCTCTCTGCCTTTTCTCTTCTTCATCCACAAACTTCTGGGAGGAATTTTCCCTGTTTAATATCTCAATTTACTCACTTCTCATTTACTATTAAATCCATTCAAATCTGGCTTCTTTTCCCAATGTTCCACCAAAACAGTTCTCAATACAATCACCACTGACTTCCATATTGTTCAATCCAGTGGATACATTTTAGTACTTACTTTACACAGGTCTCCCTTAGTGAAAGCTGCTTTTCCTTTTCCATTGGTCCCTAAAGTGATAAGTTCTCCTGCCTTTCGACTCTCTGTATCTGCTACTTCCCTTGCTTTGTTTCAGGTTAATTATTAGTTGTTGGCATTACTCAACCTTCGATCTTAGGACCACAATACTTTCTATTCTATACACAAATAATTCATAATCTAGTGTGTTTAGCTCAAAGCTTCTTCTGAGTTCCTGGCCTGTATTTTCAAGTTTCTTCTGAACTTTAATTGTTCAAGTGTACCTTAAACTCGAATGTCATTTCAGAGTCTGTTAGAATTATGATTATAGAGCTTATCTCACTGAAGAATGACTTAATCTATTCAAATAGCAGACCAGAGACTTTAAATTCTTCTTTGAGACTTGTTTTTACCTTTAGTCAATATACCAAATCTATCTCCAATTCCTACTGATTTAAACCCAATCTTCAAATTCAATTGCTTATCTCCATCTTTTTAATGCCAAATCCCCCAATCCAAACTGCCATTAATCTTGGCCTAGAGTTCAGCAATAAAATATTAGTCTTCTTGTATGCATTCAATTTTCTAGTAGGTTTTCCATAATGCTGTTAGTCTGTTCAAACACAAAATATGTATTTCTATCACGTTACTGTTTAAAATTATTCAGTACTATTTTGAGAAAAAGAGAAAATTTATAATTTAACGCATGAAATGAAGCTTGCCTCCTCTTTAGCACCAACATATATCACATTCTACCTTGCTTTCTTTTTTTCAAATTAACTTTCTTTAACTTCCCTGGATTTGCCATGCATATTCCCTGTTTTACATCTTTGGAAATCCCTGCTATGGGAGGTTGTGATCATTGAACACCAGGATTAAGAACATGGTATCAAGGAACAAAGATGTATGTATGAATCTCTGATTTATTTATTTGCTCTGTGGATTTAAAGGGAATTTCTTACTACTTTTATTATTTTTATTTTTATTTATTTTTAATTTTTTTAATGTTTATTTATTTTTTGAGAGAGGGAGACAGAGCGTGAGCAGGGGAGGGGCAGAGAGAGAGGGGGAGACACAGAATCCAAAACAGGCTCCAGGCTCTGAGCTCTCAGCACAGAGCCCAACGTGGGGCTCGAACCCATGAACCGTGCGTGAGATCATGACCCGAGCGAAGTCGGATGCTTAACCGACTGAGCCACCCAGGCGCCCCTATTTTTATTTTTTAAATGCTTATTTATTTTGAGAGAGAAAGAGAGGGAGCACGTGTGGGGAAGGGGCAGAGAGCAAGAGACAGAGAATCCCAAGCAGGCTCCACCCTATCAGGGCAGAGCCTGATACATGGCTCGATCTCAGGAAGGTAGGATCATGACCAGAGCCAAAATCAAGTGTTGAACACTTAACCAACTGAGCCACCCAGCTGCACCTTATCACTTTTAAACTTTAGTTTTTTTATCACTAAAATTAAGTTAGTAGTACTATTTACTTTATAGGTGTTCCAAGTATATTACATAAAATAAAAAAGAATAGCTAAAATCCAACATGTAAGTCACTAGCTTTGTGCCTTTTGACAAAGTCATCATTTTTACACATTGGTCTCCACATCAATGAAAGAATATTTTGAGCACTATATGTTATATAATGTATGCATAATACTGATATGACATGCTTATTGCTTAAAATATGGGAATAAGAAGAAATAGTCCTTTTCCCTTTATATTTCTATTTTTGACAAAGACTTATTTTGAACAATACCATTAACCAAATACTGTAAATATTCTACATCTTGAATACTAAATATTCTATATATCCTGAATATTATAAAATTAATTTTTTTTTTACTTCAGTTTTATCTGTGCTCCATAAACTTAATATACATGAGAATCACCTGGGGGACTTTTAAAAATGCAACACTGATTCAGTAGGTCTGAAATGATTTCCAAAATTCTGCATTTCTAATCTCCCAAGTGCTGCTGGGATTCTCACCTTTAATTTTACCTTTTAGACATATCAGCACGAATGGACAGAGAACACTCTCCTCAGCATAAACCAATCTATCAACATGAATTTGAAGTATTGTATATTTTCAAGTTATACTATGTATTCTGAAAGAAAGACGTGTATCCTTTCCATCGTGGTAATTAAAAAGTAAGGTTAGCTTTTCAATACAGAAATAGAAAAAAAAACCCCTTAAACTGATTTAAATGCTGGCTGATAAAAACCAAATGGACTGTCAGAGCATGCTTTATACATTATAGATGTACCATAAATACTTAAAATGTGAATTCTAGGGATGAGCAGATTGTTCCTTGCAGAAATAATTGGAGTAGGGTGAAGGAAAAAAAAATTGAATGGTGATTTGAAGGGTGGATAGACATTAGAATCCTGTCACAGGGAGGAAGAAGATTTTAGGATGGTGGATGACATTGATCAAAGTCACAGACGCAAGAATGAAAATGGTATATATGGAGAGACCAAAAGAAGTTCATTTGGACTTACAGGACTTTGCAAAGTTTGGCTCTGAGCAGTAGTGCTTGACAGGCTAGTTAGCCTTGGTGTTTTATGAGCAATTTGCCACTAACAGGATTTTAAGGACCAATATTCGTGTCAGAAAAATCACAGAAAGGTTGACATTCGGTAGTATTTGTAGAACAATACTCAGTCGCATCTTGACATTCTTTCTTGAATGCCGCAGGAAAATGAAGCAACAGCTGGCGTGTCATGTTCTGCATTTTGGAAGTGTGTCTGCTAAGTGAGTGCCACTTCTCATGGATGCCACACCAGTATCAAAGTTGAGCATTTTCATGCCAAAGATTAGTGCCTGACACTAGCAGGTACTCAAGAAAATACCTGCTGTTTGACCAAAAGGATATCTGACCAGTAGACAGAGAAGGTCCTGATTACAGAAATCCTTCATACTTAAACACAGTATTAGTGGTAACACTTTTTGTTAGAAGTAAATGTGATACTGCCTTATTTTCTCAAAGAGAGTAGAAAGAACCATACATATTTATTCAAAGTTCAGTCTTTTTACTATCTGTGTTTACTAATCAGAAGACTGAGATAACTAAGCAGGTAAACAGTAATTTTTAGAGGGATAATCCTTATTTGGAGCCCCTTTATGTCTGACATAAATAAAACAGACATTTTAACAATTAACTTCTCAAATACTGAAGGTCACAAATCATCTGAGAGACAATACTGTGCAACAATTTATTTAAGGAAATACTACTATTTAGAAGGGTTCCAGATTCCATGAAGAGGATATTAATTACGCATTATAAAATTTATCAATGAGTTTTTCTGGTTTGAAATACAGGGATTTATATTGCGCTATGGTTTTACACAGCTATTGTTCCAAATACCAACATGATGCTGTTCAAATTAAATTAGTATTCCAATACTACAAACTAAGTTCTTATGCTAATTTTAAACTAGCAATGCAATTATATACATCTACCTCCTGGTATTTATTATTAATAGGAAGATAATAAAGTGGGTGATTAAGCATTTGCTAGTTACTCCTGTAATCACTGGACCAGCCTCTTGAGGAGGCCAGGTTCAATAACATGTCACCAAAATGATAAAATCTTAATGAGTCATTAACTGGCTGTGCAATTGTTAGAGACAGACTAGGGGTATTTTGTTGATCATAAAAGAGGAAGTTGAGGCTAAGAGATATAATAATTTGGGTGGCATTTATTAAGGCAGTACATATACCCAAATTCTGAGGGTTTTTTTATTTTCTCAATTTCAGAGGCTTTGAAGTATAGGCATATCATTTCCTCCTTTATCATGAGATACTTCATGTAAGAGTGATTTAAGAAAAACATTTCCGGGGCGCCTGGGTGGCGCAGTTGGTTAAGCGTCCGACTTCAGCCAGGTCACGATCCCGCGGTCCGTGAGTTCGAGCCCCGCGTCAGGCTCTGGGCTGATGGCTCGGAGCCTGGAGCCTGTTTCCGATTCTGTGTCTCCCTCTCTCTCTGCCCCTCCCCCGTTCATGCTCTGTCTCTCTCTGTCCCAAAAATAAATAAAAACGTTGGAAAAAAAATTAAAAAAAAAAAAAAGAAAAACATTTCCAAGCCTCCTGGTACCTTTGGATCTGCATATACAAATTTGTACCAATTCAAAAGTTACCTTATATTTCCTCAATTTCAAAGTTATGTTGTTTATCTTTTTGTCTTCTGTTGCCATGGAGGTGGACAACCACAGGTTACAGTGACTTCTCTATTTTTATCACCTAATTTGGGTAAAATATATTATGTGCATCTGGGTGGCTCAGTCTGTTAGGCACCTGGCTTTTGATTTTGGCTCAAGGTTCATGGGTTCGAGCCCCGTGTCAGGCTCTATGCTGACAGCATGGAGCCTACTTGTGTTTCTCTGTATCCCTCTTTCTCTGCCCCCCGTCTCTTACAAACAAATAACATTAAAAAATATATTTATATATTAATCCAGATAGTTGATGCACTGTAGATTCTGTTGTAGCCGCTACAACAGCGTGAGTTACTGAAAGTTGAATTTCCAGGTGGCATGAAGGATACAGTTTGTGTCCTTGTAATTAAGGAGTAGAGCTACAGGATAACCCCTGAGATAGAACTAGTCTTTCAGGTAGTCACCCAGCCCTGTAATGAGGCTTATACATCCATTCTTACATACCAGTTGGAGGTTATAATAGATCCTGATTAGAGGAAGGTAAAAAGATTCACAATGAGTCTGGCTGCCACGTTATTTGAGACATGTTTGTAAGGCCTACGGAGGATTATCACAGAGAGGGTTTAAAGAGCAGTGTGATGGCAGATTTTAAATATTTTACCCTGAGAGTCTTCACTTGTAAGAAAGAGTAATAAAATTAGTACTATTAAAAAGGTACTGATGAAAATCATTATTTAGCTTGAGGGAAAACTATATAAAATATAAAGCCTTCAAAAATGAATGGTCTTAGAAGAAAACATAGGGGATAATCTCCTTGACATAGGTCTTGGCAAAACACCAAAAGCAAGAACAAAAAAAAAAAGGAAAAAGAAACAAGTGGGATTACATCAAGTTAAAAAGCTTCTGCTTCTGCACAGCAAAATAAACCATCAACAAAAGAAAAGGCAACCTAACGGATGGAAGAAAATGTTTGGAAATCATATATTTGATAAGGGATAAATGGCTGATATACATACATCTATGGACTATGTATATATATATGGAATACATATATGGAATATATGTATAGGGAATATATATATAGGGAATATATACAGGGAATATATATATACAGGGAATATATATATGAATATATATATGGAATATATATATGAATATATATGTATGTGTATATGTATATACATGTATGTGTGTATATATATACACATATATATGTATGTGTATATATATGTGTGTGTGTGTATATGTATGTATGGAACTCATACAACTCAACAGCAAAAGAAATCAATTTAATAATGGACAGAGCAACTAAACAGACATTTTTCAAAAGAATACATCCAAATGGTGAACAGGTCCATAAAAAGCTACTCCTCATCACTAATCATCAAGACAATGCCAATAAAAACCACTAGGAGATATTTTATACCTGTTAGAATGGCTATCATCAAAAAGACAAAAGATAACAAGTGTTGCAAGGATGTGGAAAAAAGGGAACTTTTACGCACTATTGGTGGGAATGCAAATTGGTACAGCCACTCTGGGAAACATCATGGAGTGTGCTCAAAAAACTAAAAATGAACTACCATATCATACAGCAATTCCACTTCTGGGTATATATCTGAAGGAAACAAAATCACTGTCTAGAAAAGATATTTGCCCTCCTATGATCACTTCTGGATTATTTATAATAGCCAAGACATGGAAACAGCCTACGTGTCCAGAAACAGATGAATGGATTAAAAATGTGGTATGTATATACAATTGAGTATTATCTCTCCATAAAAAAGCAGAAAATCTTGACATTTACAAAAACATGGATAGACCCTGAGGGCATTATGCTAAGTGAAATAAGTCAGACAGAGAAAGACAGATACTGTATTGTCTCACGTATACATGGAATCTGAAGAAACAAACTCATAGAAACAGAGAACAGATTGGTGATTGCCAGAAGTGGCAGTGGAGGTGGGAGGAATTAGGAGAAATAGGTGAAGGAGGTCAAAAGGCACAATTCCCAAGTCATAAGAAGAATAAGTTCTGAGGATTTAATATATAATATGGTGACTATAGTTGGAAACACTATATTGTGTATCTGAGAATTCATAAAGGAGTAAATCTTAATATTCTCATCACAAGAAAAAGATTATAGCTGTGAGGTGATGAAGGTTAACTAAATTTATTATGATGTCATTTGAAAATATATACATGTCACATCATTATGTTGCATACCTTAAACTAATACAATGTTACAGGTCAATTATATTTAGGTAAGACTGGAAAAAAATAAAGATTCAGTGTTTACAAAAATACCTATTGTAATGTGTGAGGTAGAATGCTTCCCTGCTTTTTATTTTTAAAGCATAAATGGTTACCTACCAGAGATGTAAAGAATGAGATTTTTCAATTTGTTAAATTTAATATGTTATGTTCTTCATATGATAGTTTATGATAATTAAATTATTTAATCCATGCAAATCAGCTAGAATCATCTCTGCCACATAAGGGCTTAACAACTGCTGGTTATCATCTCTATCGTTATCAACGTGTTTACCTTTTCAATCATGATGTATTAGTTTTTCACGTTGTACACCTCTGTCAAATTGAGTTGCGTTTTAAGCAGCAGCATGTGTTTTCTATCTTGTAAAACAATAAATAATGATCAATGATATATTAAAATCAATGATATATTAAATAAAATATGGTATTAGCTTCATTCATCACAGTATGTGCAGTGTTCAACTTTACTTTCCAGATAAAACTGCCTCCTGTTCACGGATCCTGTTGTTGACTGGTATGTATTCAGAATGGCCCTGAATTATTCTGGAAGTTACAACTGATACAGAGCCAGTCACTCCACAACTTGGCCAGCTACCATGAGACGGTCACCAGGAAAGAGCTCTGCTGAACGTTAACTGTGTAAACTTGATTAGCTCTCCCTACAGTTGGCAGTATAGAATATAAGTAAAGATTGCTCAGAGGGAACAGAAAGAAAATGGGGCAGATGCATAGAGGCTAACATGGATGCTGTGAAAAAGAAAGACTGTGATAATAATTTATTTCTAGAACTGGGTTCTTTACTGTTCTAAGGACCAGTAAGTCTCTAAACATTTTTTAATTTTTTAAATTTTTATTTTTGAGAGAGAGACAGAATGTGAGCAGAGGAGGGGAAGAAAGAGAGGGAAACACAGAATCTCAGACTCCAAACTCCAAGCTATCAGCACAGAGCCCCTCGGACTCGAAGTCAGAAGCCATGAGATCATGACCTGAGCTGAAGTCGGACACTTAACTGACTGAGCCGCCCAGGTGCCCCAGTAAGTCTCTAACCTTTATTTCTAACATCTGCCCAGTTAGGGTGGACTGTATCAATCCCAATTCACAAAAATAGTAATACACATGGCTTAGCTGAAAAGGCCATTTTCAAGAAGAATTCAAGATTTGGCCACATTAAGAAGACACTATCCTAAAGGTAAACCTCTTCTTAGTCTGGAGCATTTCATGTTGGGAAGAAAGTTCTCAAGTGTTTGTCCTTACCTGGCCTTTTTGTTAACTGGAGGTTTAAAACTACTATTTGAGACATTTTCATAATCACCAAGAATTTGTGATGACTGAATTGCTCATATGGAATTATTATAAAATGTTTGCCTATCGATACAGGCAGGGATCCTTAGTAGACATCTTTGTAGTAGAGACTGTTATACAAGTCCCCCTATTCTTTCTTCACTTCCTTTAGTAGTAATAGAACTTTTGATAAAAGCATATCACATGGCCATCTGTCAGATTACATTTCCTAGCCTCCTCTGCAGTTAGGAATGACCATGTGACCAAGCTTTGCCAATGGCAGATGAGAATGATGTAAGAAACTTCTGAGTCACTCTTGAATCACTCTGAATCACTCTTGAATCTCACTTGACATTTTTCAATGTGTGTGGCTGGAATGAAAGCCACCCATTGAGTAGGCAAGAAAGAGGAATGTTCTAATGAATGTAGAGCAATGAGACAAAGGGACACAGGCCTTTAGATGACCTCTTGACACCGATCCCCCTTTTTTTGAATATGAAATTTATTGTCAAATTGGTTTCCATAAACACCCAGTGCTCATCCCAAAAAATACTGATCCCCTTTTAATGACGGCTTCAACCTTGGCTTCTGACAAGTTTCTATTACCTGCTCCCTGCATGTGTCTACCTGCTTCACACATGCATGCCTTTTGCTCAGGCTTCCTGCTAACCTAGTTATTTGAGTTATGGAATGTCTTCTATCTTGCTTGACCCACAAGCTTCACATACTTCTTAAGAAGCTTACTGTATTCCATAACTAATACATTCTGTAATGTATTTTAAATGAAGCTGGGATGATTATTATTCCTTCTTTTATAGATTGTCTGACTGGTTGTTGTTGATTTTTCTCAAAATAAATGTGAATCTTGCTAAGGCCCTTTGCTCACAAATAAAATGTAGGCTGAAAAGAATCTCTCAATATCATGGTGCTAACTCTGTCCTTGAAGACCAAGATGGCTTTAAAGACGCCAAATGTAATAACCCAATTTAGAGTTAAACAAATAAACATATAAATTAAAGAGATTTTAAATTCAGTACTGCCTACTTTAACCATAGATGTCTCTAGAGAAGTCAGCTATTTAGTTAAGGTATGAAATCTGCTCAAACAGATCAAGAAATCCATGCAAAGAAAGGATCATCACTTAAAGAATAATTTATTTTGTAATCTTAAAGAGGTCACTATTTGTATAAGAGAATACAGGAAAAGACTTAAATATACATTGTTTGGACTGTTTATACACACATACACACACACACACACACACACACAATTAGATATTTGGATTTGGAATCATTTTAATAAAATGACCCCATTTTGAAAATGAGCTGGATATAGTGGGGTTTCAGAATAGTGTAATATTCACAGGAAAATTTTATATAGGTTTTTTTTGATAAATAAAAATTGTCCTGTCTCTGCAACTGTCTTACTCCCCCAGTGGAAATTTCAAGAAAGCCCAAGTAACATTCCTACAGTAGAGATGTGTATCAATATAAAAAAGACACAAATGAAAATCAGAAAAAAATCCTGAAAGTTGGGTCTACACTCTCAACATAAAATATAGATCAATTACTTTTATCCATTCATTGATAGTTTGAGCTGGAAGCAATCTCAGCTCTACTCCCTTGACTCACAAATGAGAAATTAGAGGCCAAAAGAGTTAAACAAAGTAATAAGATTAATCAAGGTCACAAAGCTAATTACAGACAGTCTCAAGATTAAAACATTGGTTTCCTGGTTTGCAGTCCTGGCCTCTTCCCACTAAGCCATATTGTCATTAAGTTTCCATTTAAAAGTAATCTGGTTAAAAACACAGCTAAGGAGAAGAAGCAAGTCTGTCCATGTTGTTCAATCAAATGCAAAATTCCTCAAAGTTCATTCACACCAAGCACATCTGGCTAGTGCACCAGTCTCTTGCTAGAGCTGGGCATGTCAAATCAAAGAAATTGCAGTCTGAACATGCCGAGGAAAGGCTGCAGTGTAACACTGTGGGTAGTGGGATTCAGGCCACATTTTGAACTGCTGGAAAGAGGGGAGGATTTAAGCCCCAAATGGGGCTTAAAGGAAGAATAAATCTGTTAGCAGAGCAATTACTCATGTCCTCAGTAAACTGCCTCCTTCAAGGATTAGCAGATAAATCTAGGCCCAGGCATTAGTGTTTTCTTGGCACATCCTCCTTCTGCACATCAATAACAATGTATTTACCCAATTATCAGATAATCCCACTTAAATTGATCAATTGATAACGCCCCAGTTCTTTCAAAGCATTGCTTTGTTTTCTTTGGCCTCAAACACCTAAAAATATTTCTAGAGGTCAGAAAAGTACAAATTGCAAATTTATTATTCTTGGAGTCGCTGGATGACCTTTAACCTGATTTTTCAAAACCTGCATGGTGCCTTGGAAAAGTGATTTCCATTAAAGTAACTAGGAGTCCTAGGGCTAAAGACAGCTTTGAGACTTAACCCATTCATGTACTCAGCCCACACTGAAAAGAGGAATTGATAGTCACATAAGGCACTTTGCCATTTTTATATCCCTTCACTCTGAAACCGTGGACTTGGTTTCTTCCTCTCTTGTTTTATTTTTTCCCTTATCTTTTCAACCAAACAATACCATACAAATTGTTAAAAAGTGATAAATCCTGTGGAGAACATCATTTTCCCTTCACATATAGGCCATACCAAACATTAGGTGGGTTGAATTTACACAGGGATATCATGATCCTCACCCTCTCCTTTGAAATCCTTAGAACTGATGGAATAAGTGCTCAGAGCCCAATTGTGTTCACTGTTCTAAGAGGAGTTAACAGATTTTGCAAATAAAAATACAGGATATTCAGTTAAATTTGAACTTAAACATGAAATTCAACGTGCACAGGTATTTTTTAGTTTAAGTATGTCCTAAATATTTCATAAGACATACTTAAAACGAAAACTGTAGCTGTTGCTCATGAAGCCAAATGTAACTGGTCATCACGTAGTCCTGCATTTTTGTTTTTGTTTTTGTTTTTGTTTTGGCAATTGCATAACGAGAGACCCTAACATTTCAGCTACTAAGGATGGCAGAGTCAGCCACACAATGTAATTTAGGGCTGACTGGGTTCAGAACATGCCACCTCCAAGGTGGTACTTTGGGATGTTCAATATTTTAGGCGGAAGGGGTTTGAGAAAATGGCAGAAGCAGGAAGATCTTCCCTGACCTTTCCCGGTCCTTCTCTAAAGCAGATCATAAGATCCTCACCTGAGAGGTGCCCTCCCCATTCCTTTGCTGGGAGGAAAGGAACATCCTTATCTCCAGGAGGAGGGAAAAGAATCTGAATTAACAGATGTCATGATTTCCCCCACTTTACTACACTCAGCTCCTATTCTTTGCCCTATCATACTGTGCCATGACTGTCCACTCTACATCAGCCCTGCCATAAAAGCACTCAGGTCTTCAGGTCTTTATTTCCTTACAAAGGCTTCCGTGTCACATAAAAGTTATAGTAAATAAATATTTATATGCTTTTCTCCTGCTAATTCCTCTTTAACAGTTTGATTTTCAGACCCAGGCAGGGACCTTAAAGAGAGTTGGGGGAAACTCTTTTCTCCCCTACAGGACACATTCTGCCATGTATCAGTCTAAGAATCAAGGGAGCAAAGGATTTCATCAAGGCTTGTGATGAAAAAAGCCATTCTCCATCAATACCACGTTTACAATTTGCCTATTTCATTTTCAGCTAAATCTTGGTTCTCTCTGGGATCATCTCCCCCCACCCCCACCCCCGCTCCCCTTACCCAGACTAGTTTCCTCCCACTGCCCCAAGAATGCACTTGGTTATTCCCCATATTATCTGCATGTATTTTGATCCCATCTGGTACACACTTTTCCCATCTGTATCTTCTCTAATCATTTAATCCCAATCACCCTTTAAATCCTATTTCCTCTGTGAAACTTCCCTTGTTAGCATATGGCTCTCCTACCCAGTTTGAAGCACTACGGAACATTCTAGGTCCTTTATTTGGCACTAACATTTTAATGTGGTTTTTTAAATTGCTAATTCATTCTCTCTGTATCTGTCTGCCTCTATGTCTCTCTCTCTCTCTCTCTCTCTCTCTCTCTCTCTCTGTCTCTCTCTCTCTCTCTCACACACACACACACACACACACACACCCTACCTCTGGGCTTTTTAAAGAGTAATGTCCTGAAGGGAGGCATAGAGATTTATTTAGTTCTATTTCTATTCCAGTGATAATAAATATGCTTAGTAATATACCAAATCTGGGAAATGGTTTCAAAATTTAGTCAGTCTCTTAACTTGACATTCTCTATCTCCTTGATAATCCAAACCATATATTCCTTCATTTAATATTTATTGAGTACCTATCATATGCCAGATATTTCCTTAGTTTTCAGATCATTAAAATATAAGTTGCATGAGAGCAGAGATTGTTTTGTTTAGCTACTTCTCCAAAAACTAGAAAATTCCTGGTACAAAGTAGATGCTCAATGAATATGAAGGTTGAATAAATAAAGTAGGACCTACTATTTATTCATTTTAAATCCAGCCTTGCTTACTTCTTAAGATTTCATCTCTCTCTTTTAAACATTTATGTCAGCATCTGCAATGGTTATGGTGACTTCAATCTTTTTAGTTCACTATTATGCAGGTTGCTACCAGGATTATAGCCCCCAAATCAATTCTAATGTCTTTACTTCTCAGCTTATGTACCTTCTAAGATACCCTGTTCCATGAAAGACAAGGTCCTGGCATTAAGAATGCCATGTTCCAACTCTTAAGAATGGCATGCTCTAACTTCAGAATTTGGACCTAACTGAAATGTCCAGATTTAGCTATTTATTCTCCAACTCACTGTCATGCTTCAACCAAATCCATCCAATTCCCCTTTGATGAGGTTGTTAACAGCTAGAGCTGTGTGGGGTAGGTGTTTGATAAAAGAAGGGGTGTGGCTCACTGAACATTCTAATCATTTTTAAATTCAACCAGCATTTTGTGTATGATGCTTTCTTTGCACATGTTATTACTGTCTAAAAAGCTCCTTGTCTTTGCCTGAAAATCCCTATACTTCTGTTCGTTCTCCTCGCATATAAGTTTCTATGTTATTCCCATCTGTCTTCCTGATTTAAAAAGAGAAGTTCTACTCTGTGTGTTCCTATAATACTTTCCTTTGTCTATGTGTCTGCGAGGTTAAGCATGCTAAGTTATAATTTCACTAGACTCTAAGTTCCTTGAAGGTAGAGACCCTGGCTTGTCCATCTCTGTATATTAGTTCCCCTAACATATGTTAAATAGAACAAGGATTATTATGATAAGGGAATTCCATTTGTGTAGAGTCATTCTCTTTTCTTTATGTCCATCATATGAATATATTCCTTCCCTGGTTCCTTTACATTTTGCTCAGCATCAGAGTGACAGGCAGTGATCCCTTCCATAATTGTGCAAAGGCATGGAGAGGCAGTCAGCACCCTCATACAGATTCACATAAGTAAGACAGCATCCCAGGGTTGTATGAACCTGCCAGAATTGCAACTTTGGGATTAGAAATGTCAAGCCAAACCTCACTGGAATCCTAGTTATCTCACAAAGGCTCCATCTAGAATGTAAACTCCAGGGAGGAAGGAACTTTTTATCTCTCATTCACTTCTCTATTCCTAGCACCTGTTACTGTAGTAGGACTATAATAAGCACCAAATTAATACTCATTAATTAGTTAAAAACCACTTGTCTAAAGCCGCATAGCTGGTAAATGTCGGAATTATAACTGAAAATTCTGAAAATTATTCTCTTATTAGCCTGCTACCTCTTAGATGGCAATCTAAACTCAAGACCCAAAATATGCTAGTGGAGACAGGTTTTTCCCACCTATGTAATTTAATTTGTATATTCAGATTTCATCTTCTGGTGTTAAATGTGTTGTCATTATTTGACATTTATCAATCTTACATTATTAGTAGGCACCACTGTAGGCATTTGAAAATCATGAACATAATATTATTAATATTGTTAATATTAATCATGACATACCCATTGCCAAAAAAAAACAGGAGTAACATTTTGAAAATGGTGAAACTGAGGTACACTGAGTTTAATTAATATGCTCAAGATCAAATACTAGTGGTTAGCTGGTCAGTCTAGCTTCATGTATAGATACTTAAACTCTATACTCTACAAAAGTCAATGTAATCAGCATCTCTAAAAATGGGTATCATCAAGGGGAGAGCTATTAGCTTGAGTCTAGCATACCAGCCTCTGAAGATTTACCAGTGTCTTCAGAGTTAACATGGGAAATGACCCCTGTTATGCTGTCATTAATGATGTGAAATGGTATCTCTCACAGCCTTCTTTTGTCAGCAGTGACATTTTACAGAACCCTCTACTTGACCATAAATAGGTGTTTAATCTGTGAAAGCAGGCAAGAAAAAACTTAAACACAGGACATGAAATCACTTATTTAATATACCAGCAGTCATGAGCCCCATTATTAGAAATATAAAAATGCACGTTGAGATACAATGGCTAACATACTGAAAATATGTGGCTTTCAGAAAACATTCATTGCCTTTTAAAATAAGCAATATTTTTAAATTAAATTTATGTGGCATTTTTTACCACTTAGTTGTTCCAGAGACAGATATGGAAGCACAACTGTTATGGGAAAAAAAAGAATGAGAAATCAAAAAAGCTCTAAACGAGGATAATTTATTTGGCAGATTTTTATGCTATGTTATTGAAGAAAATGAAACTTCTATATAATATTAAATACACTGAAACATACAAACATAAACTACCACAGACACAAGAACAGGATGTGTGTATATCACTGTGTTTATAAGTAATGAAAACATACAAATAGAGTATTTTTCAATCTGTAGTATTCTTGAGCCAATCCATATTCCCCAAATTCTCCCTTTTGCTTAAGAATGGTTGGATAGTTTGAGGCTGATGACCTACCTATCTTTGCAGATGAAGTAAGGACAGAGTCTGAGGTAATGACCTCAGAAAGGAGAAGCCCTTCAGTTAGCTTGAAATGGTTCCTTTTTCCCTCCCATATTCTCTCTGTACTTCAGTTCTCAACCAATCATTCTCTTCCTTTCAATCCATCAGACATCTTCAGAGTGTTCTCCTTCCATAATGAGCTGCCTGTACTGGTGTTTACTCCTTTTTTTGTTGCTATTTTTTCTATTTATTTTTTGTTCTCTTTATGCACTAAACAACTTTTTAATTCATCTCTATATACAATCGTGTATTATGGAAAGTATGATATAGTAATAAGACAAGTATTTTCCCAGAATGTTTTAACTTTTTTAGTGATGATGATTTCTGTTTTCAGGATATATTTGAGATTTATGTAATTCATTAACATTTTCTCTGGATATTATCACATTTAGAAAGCCTTCCCAACACGTGAGTAATAAAATTTATTTCATTATGTCATTATATATATATACACATGCACATATGCATTTATATGCATTTATATGCATTTAAATTGTTTTACTCAAAGTACAATTTATATCGTTGATGTTATGAGAAACAGATCCAAAACTTAATTTTTTTCCTAAATGGCTGCCATTTGTTTGCCATTAATTTATATTTTTCCCACTGATTTAAAATGTTTTCTAAAAAACTAATTATCCCTAGTATGCTTGGATTTGTCCTAGATTTTCTCTTGAGTTCCATTGACCTATCAATTCATGAGTTTTATTTCATATCATTTCACTCTTTTTTGTTTCTTTAAACATTTACATTTGGCTGTAGTTGACAATTTTCAGAGTTTGGTGATTTAAGACTTTTGTCATCTCAACATACATTTTTAATAAGGATTCATGACTTGGAAGGATTTTCCAGCAGTTCTGCTGATTTGTTTATAGTTTTTTGTGTTTGTTCAGTTTATATCTAAGTGAAGACTAAGTCAGGTGTCTGTTTAGTACAAGAACACTGAAGCACAAAAATTATTTTTGTAAAAAAAGAGAAAAAAAAGCTGTGTTATGACTTTAACACATTTCAATATTTTACAAAAATATGCATTATTTTTCTCCTTGCTATTCTTGCTTTTCTTATGAACTTGAGAATAAGTTTGTTTAATTAATTAAAAAATCCTGTCTCTATTTTTACCAGAAAACAAAACTCTGCATGTTCCTCTCTTCTTCTCTCTTCTAGGGAGCCATGTCTTTTTCCCAGGACTGCTGGGCAATGGTATGCCCTACGCTGAAACTGGCTTAGCCCAAGCTTCAATGACTACTCCATCCATAACTTTCACAAGTAAATCTGAGTCAAATCATTAAAAAACTGCTTAACTACTTCCGAAAATTGCTTTTCCTTATCCATACCCTGATAAACATTCAAGTTTCTTTTCAAGTGCCAGCACCGCTGGTCGATCTTCCTCTCCATGAAGTATACCATATGACCCACCACAGGAGCACTTTGGGTTTTCCTGGTTGTTTTTTTAATTTTTTTATTATTAATAAACAATGTTGTCAAGATAAAATTCACATGTTACACGATTCACCCATTTAAAGGGTATACTTCAATAGTTTTTAATATATTCACATTTTGTGAAAATACACATTTCACAAAATTCACATTTTGTGCAACTATGACTACTGTTAATTTAAGAATATTTTTATTACCCAGGCACCTGGGTGGCTCAGTCGGTTAAGCGCCCAACTTCGGCTCAGGTCACGATCTCACAGTTTGTGGGTTTGAGCCCCAAGTCAGGCTCTGTGCTCACACCTCAGAGCCTGGAGCCTGCTTCAGATTCTGTGTCTCCCTCTCTCTCTCTGCCCTTCTCCCACTTTTCTGTCTCTCTCAAAAATAAATAAATACTAGAAAAAGAATATTTTTATTACCTCAAAAAGAAACCCCATATTGTTTAGATATTAACACATCTCCCACCCCCAAGCCTTAAGAAGCCACTAATATATTTTCTGGTTTATAGACTTGACCTTTCTAGCTATTTCATATAAAAGGAATTACACAATATGTAGGTTTTTTTTTTTTGTAACTGGCTTCTGTCACTTAACACAATGTTGTTTTTTTTAATGTTTATTTATTTATTTATTTTGAGGGAGAGAGAGAGAGCGAGTAGAAGTAGAGGAGGGACAGAGAAGAGAGAGAGAGAGAGAGAGAGAGAGAGAGAGAGAGAGAGAGAGAGATTCCCAAGCAGGCTCCACATTGTCAGCACAGAGCCAGATGCCAGGCTGAACTCCAGGCTGAACTGAACTGTGAGATCATGACCTGAGCCGAAATCAAGAGTTGGTCACCTAACTGATGAGCCACCCATGCACCACTAGCATGATGTTTTCAATGTTCATTCATGTTGTGGTACATACCAATATTTCATTCCTTTATGTGGCTCCAATATATTCAATTGTATGGACACGATACCACAGATTGTTTATCTCTTCATAATTGATGGGCATTTGGGTTTTCCACTTTTTGGCTCTGATGCTGCTATGAACACTCCTGTACACGTATTTATGTGAATGTATGTTTTCATTTATCTTCAGTATATAGGAGGTACAATTGCTAAGTCATATGGTAACTCTGTTTAACAATTTGAGGAATTGCCAGACTGTTTTCCAAAGTGACTCCACTACCTTACATTCTTAACACCTGTTTGAGAGGGTTCTATTTCTCCACATCCTCACTTATTTTTATTATTATTTGACTATTTGATCATAGTTATACTAATGGTAGAAAATGGTATCTCATTACAGTTTTGATTTGCATTTCCTTGTTGAATAATGATGTCAGATAAAAGGATGGGACTTCCAGAAACTACCATACATTCCATATTTAGGACTGTGTATGTACTTGGGATTCTGTACTGATTGGGAAACCTGAAATCGAAGAATTATGAAATCTAAGATCAGAGTCTTGGAAATCGACAGTGTTTAGCTTTATCTCCCTTAATTTTGTATAAATTCACAATTCTCTGATCAAATGCATTACTTTTTAATTAAATTTATTAGATACATGGATGTGACAAAGTAGGAAAGAACTTGTAATAAAAAGCTATCCATTCCTTACCTTACCCTCTCCATCCTAAATGCCAAACCAAATTCATCTCCACCTTTTTCTAGCTTTAGTTCTTCTTATTAAATATATTTATAAGATTATATAAATTAGTTATATAAAATTATCTCTAACTGCATGTACAGAGTTAATACACACACAAACACTATCTATAGACTCCCATTTACATCTTCCCACTTCTAACAATTAATGGTTGTTTTGTAATGTTTAAATTTTGTTTCCTTTGCTTGTCCAATATATAAACTCAATAAAAAAAACATGGGTGACAGAAACTGCTTGTTTCTAAAAAACAGATTTGACTTTCTCTGTAACCCTGGCAGCAAGGGTACGTACATATGAACTTAGCTCAGCCAATCATTTGCACCATCCTAGAGTTTTGATTCTATAGTTAATATTTTCAGGAATCAGAAAGTGGAGAGTTTATTTTTGAAGTCTTCATCAACCTTAGCCAGAAGTAGTATCAGTGCAGCCATGGCATCTGATCCTCAGCGGTGGTATTATGAGATCACACTCATTCTGAGAGAACATTCAAGATGTGGTTCGGCTGCTTGGGATTTTATTGTGCCATCATTTTCCCCCCATTTTTTGGGTTCTCCAGCTTCCCCAGAAATTCTGTACTACAAATTCCTTTTCTATTAAAATCAGACTGCAAATGGTTATATCAATAAATTTGCCTAATGGAAATTTATAAATAAACATAATATACATAAGTTAACATCTGATTTCCTGCTATGCTGATATTTAATTATCCTGTTTTCAGCCCTTCTCTCTTCAGCCTTTCACCACACATGCAAATTCCAAGTCCAAAGTCTTCGGATCTCCCCTTCCTCCATTACCACTGTTTGAGCATATTTACGAGGTAGCTCGTTTCACCTTGACAATATCTCATATTCATCTCAGTGTCAACACATTTAGTAAATGGTCTTATTTCCTCATGGCTCTACTCTACTTTATTTCAGGTGTAAATGTACTGCTCTTTTTTATTTAAAAAAAAATTTTTAACGTTTATTTATTTTTGAGACAGAGAAAGACAGAGCATGAATGGGGGAGGGTCAGAGAGAGAGGGAGACACAGAATCTGAAACAGGCTCCAGGCTCTGAGCGGTCAGCACAGAGCCCGATGCGGGGCTCGAACTCACAGACAGCGAGATCATGACCTGAGCTGAAGTCGGACACTTAACCAACTGAGCCACCCAGGCTCCCTGTACTGCTCTTTTTTAAAAAACTCCACGCGTAAGCTCACGTGGCCATCTTGAATCACAAGCTTCAATGGTCTTTCAGGACCATTGCAGGATTACGGGGTTTTTACTGGACCAACTATATTTTTTTCCCTCGTATCTATAGATGCTTCATTATTTTATTCTCCTAAATTAATATTTCACACCAAGTGTCACTGATAACCATGTTCCACAAATTATCTGCTTATTTGTCTGATTAGCCAGGAGTTCTGTGGTGGTCAGTGTGTCTTTGCCAAGAAAGTTCTGGCATTCAGAGAACACCACCATTTACCTGAAACATCTATAGAGGCCACTGTAACACCCCTTTCTTAACAGAAATCATAAGATTTTTTAAATTTAAATTTTTCTATTTTTCAAAACAAAGCATGTCTGGTCTCCTGCTTTAAGATTTTCCTATATAAAATACTAGCCCAAATATACTTTTTTCTTTGCCATCATGGTCTCAAGGTTAAATAATGTTAAATTAATAAACTTTCTGAATAGTGGTAAGCTTTGAGTAAGCATTGTCTGATTTGAAATTTAACAACTATTTTATGCTTTAATATGCAACTATTGCCTACTAAACTCAAATAACATTTTTTATTGCCAATGTACCACTCAATGTTAATTTAGCACAGCTCATAAAAAACTCAAAGAAGTGATGAGAATAGATATTTAACCACTGACCTTCACCGAACTGAATCAAGTCTAAGCAGTGTGAGTGTGTGTGTGTGTGTGTGTGTGTGTGTGTGTGTGCGCACGCGTGCGCATGTGTGTGTGTGTTTTGGCTCAGGGACACCTTGCCCTGATTGAGCTAATGGTCCTTGCAAGCTAGAATTTCCTTCCGTTCTTACTGCCCCTGGCACTGTCACTGTCCTGTACCCCCTTGAACAGGCTGCCTACTATCTGTTTTTTTTCTCATTGATAAAATGCATAATGAACATACTTACATTAAATCATTCAAACACAATTTCTTAAGTACTACTATGTACCAGATACTGCTCTAGAGGCTGAAAATACATGGTAAAACAAACATTCTTCCCACGTGGAGCTTTCATTCTGCTGGTGCAAACAGACCATGAGTCAACAAATAAGTAAAATTTATTGTTTTGGGGGGTAGTAAAAAGTGCTATGGAGAATAAACAGAATTAGACAGTAAGAATAGAGATACTTGAGGCACTGAGGTTAATCATTTTAAATAGGGCAGTTAGGAAAGGCTTCACAGAAAAGATGACATTTGAACTAAGATTGAATGTAGGTAAGGAAGTAAATGCTGAGCACATCCTGGGAGGTAAGGAAGTAAATCTTGAGTAGTCCATTCAAAAGGAACAGCAAGTTTTGGGGCGCCTGGGTGGCGAAGTCGGTTAAGCGTCCGACTTCAGCCAGGTCACGATCTCGCGGTCCGTGAGTTCGAGCCCCGCGTCAGGCTCTGGGCTGATGGCTCGGAGCCTGGAGCCTGTTTCCGATTCTGTGTCTCCCTCTCTCTCTGCCCCTCCCCTGTTCATGCTCTGTCTCTCTCTATCCCAAAAATAAAAAATAAAAAAAAACGTTGAAAAAAAAAAGGAACAGCAAGTTTAATATCCTGAGGCAGAAATGTGCTTGGTATGTTCAATGAATTGAACAGATCTGGGCAAAATGAAAGCTGTAGGAGGTAAGATTACAGAAGCACTGGGGATGGGAACAGATTAAGAGGACCTTCTAGGCCATCTGAATAACTGACTTTTACTCAGTGAGATAAGAAACCACTGAAGGTTCCTCCACACAGAATGGACATAAGCATACTTTTATTTCAAAAATATCAATTTGGTTTGGGATTGAAAGTGAACTAGGAGCACGTTGGTGGCTCAGTTGGTTGAGCGTGTGACTTTGGCTCAGGTCAAGATCTTGCGGTTCGTGAGTTCAAACCCCACATTGGGCTTGCTGCTGTCCGCCTGTCAGAGCCTGCTTCAGATCCTCTGGCCCCTCTCTTTGCCCCTCCCCCACTTGTGCTCTCTCAGAAAAAACAAATATTTAAAAAAAGAAAGAAAATGAACTAAAGGTGAGGGCAAGAATAGGAGTGGGGAGACATCTTGGGAGATCATCACACCAAAGTGTGAGATGAGGCTAACTTGTACGTGGGTGGTACTGGTGTTACTGACAAGCAGACTTGGGAACTGAATATTTTGATGATTGTATAAACAGAATTTGTGGATAAATTGAAAATGGAGCGTGAGTCCACTGTGGGCCTGAGTAGATGGAAACACGGAATTGACATTTACTGTGACATGGAAAAAAATGGGAGAAGGACAATTTTTGAGGTGGACGAATTTCAGAAGTTTGGTTGTGAGGCATTTTAATATTGAGATGTTATTTAAACATACAGTTAGAGAGGTCACTTAGGCATTTGAGCTTACAAGACTGGAGTTGCTAGGTTTGGGGTTAGGGATATACTTTGGTGACTTTGGTGTATTATAATCATAGAGATGGTATTTAAAGTCAAGGACCTGATGTGGTAACCTAGATGATGAGTGAAGGTAGGTAAGGGAAGATATTTGCTTCTTGATCTAAAAAAAAATTAGAGTAAATTTCTGTCTTGCCTAATAAATTATTTTTCCTGTTGTAAGTTTTTTCTACATTCCAAATGATCTTAAGCTGAGGCTAGATGACTCAGTGAATTGGGTTCAAAGATTCAGAAATAGAGACAAGAGGTGATTAACAGAAATAATAAAATAACTAAGTATATATTATTAAGGATGAAAAATTAGGAAGGAAAAACCCCAATTCTTCTTTGTGCTCCCACAAAGAGTGTGTCAACCTGCTCTGAGAGGTACACTTTCATTATGGACAACAAACTCCTTTTAGCAAGTTTATGACCCCAACAGCAACCATAAAGCAGTCAAGCATGCTTATACAGTGGAAATAGCAAAGAGTATAGAATTAGAGGAAAGGGTTCATGCCCTGATCAATTTATTTGCTGTGTTCCTTTACATTAGTCACTGACATTTCCTGGGTTGGGATTATTTATCATTAAAATGTCTAATTTCTGCCTTAAGCATTTCAGAGAACCGTTTCTGAGGATCAAGTAAAATCAGATCAAGTAAAATTCTGAAAGAGTTTTGTGAAGTATGAGAGGCCTTAATAGATACAAAGTTTCATTACTGATTTTGGGATCAGTAGAGTTTGGTAATCCTGGTCCAAAGCAAATAGGCATTAGGGAATGGGAAGTTAAAACTCCTGAATATTAGCAACTGTTTTATCACCAGTTGGGCTTTTTTTCTGCATACAGTTGAAGATTAGGAAATCAACATTGCTAGTGTGTTTTAGATGGTGCAGGTAGCAGGAGTTTGGCAGGGGCAAAAAACAGTGAGATTTTGAAAAGGAGAACTAGGCCTGCTGTTTTGAAAGCATTAGAAGCAGCATTGAATACTCCACAGTGTGATTGCTTAGCAACAAGACTGAGGAGGGAGTAAGAGAACTTGGGATAGATAGTGGTATGTTTTCCATACTATACCTTTCTGATTGTCTACAATACTTTTTCTATAGCTATTTGTGCATGCATGTTTCCTATGTGTTTTCTGATGTGCTTTTTCTTAATATCACCTCTCAATTACAGTTAGTAGAAAATGTTAAGACAGAATTCAAAGTAAAAACTCCTGGAGTATAGTCTAATAAGTAAAAAAAAAAAAAAAAAAAGTAATAGTTACTAATTACCCAATATCTACAATAGTTTTACGTATATGGCCAATATTTCTATTCTTTATGTTAATCTTAACTGGGATAAAAACGCAGTCCAGTTAGACTCCAGAGTTTGGAGGGAGAATAGTGGCATATTCCAATTTACCCTCAAATTGCTCAGATAGAGGTTTTAAATATATATGTGTGAGCATACATGTGTGTGTGCAAGTATAAAGAAAGAGAAGGAAAAAACAAAGGGACAAAATTTGGTCAATTGATGAATCAGTGTAACAGGCTGTTTGTGTTGTTTGTGTTGTTTGTTCTTTCCAACCTGCCTGATGTTTGAAAATACATAACAAGTAACACTTCTATAAAAAAAATAAATAAATAAAACAGCTCCCACCTGAATGTACTCATCAATATAAGCAATGAACAGCCAACTATCATACGTATCCTATAATACAAAATAAAGTATATAAAATCACCTGTTAACTATTCTTTACAAGATTGTTTAACTTGAAGCTTATCAAGTCTTTTTTTTTTTTTTTTTTAATTTTTTTTTTTTCAGCGTTTATTTTTATTTTTGGGACAGAGAGAGACAGAGCATGAATGGGGGAGGGGCAGAGAGAGAGGGAGACACAGAGTCGGAAACAGGCTCCAGGCTCCGAGCCATCAGCCCAGAGCCTGACGCGGGGCTCGAACTCACGCACCGCGAGATCGTGACCTGGCTGAAGTCGGACGCTTAACCGACTGCGCCACCCAGGCGCCCCAAAGCTTATCAAGTCTTAAGATTTAATTCTAATTTAGAGGAAATACAGGAGACAGAAGTACAAATGAAATGACACCACACGAAAGCAGTCATCAAGATTTAGAAATTGAAACATTCTGTAGGAAAAATTAACTACTTTTCAATAAATCAATGTCACAAAAGCTGTAGGTCTATTTTAGATTAAATGTAATTCAAAGGGAGCCTGGGTGGCTCAGTTGGTTGAGTGTCCAACTTCGGTTCAGGTCATGATCTTACAGCTTGTGAATTCGAGCTGTGAGTTCAAGCCCCGCATCAGGCTCTGTGCTGATGGCTCAGAGACTGGAGCTGCTTTGGATTCTGTGTCTCCCTCTCTCTCTGCCCTTCCCCCACCCCCACTCACACTCTGTCTCTCTAAAACTAAGCCTTAAAAAAATTAGATTAATTGTGATTCAAGAAGCACAACCAAAGGCAAATCATCTGTGATAATTTAAGAAAACTTGGAGAAATTTGAGTAGGAAGTTTTTATTAAATTATGATAAGAACTATTTTTCATTTTGTTTGTGTGATAATGAGAGCATGTTTGTGTAGGAAAATTTAAGTTATCATTATATTTAGAAAAGTATAATGAAATGTTTACAGGTGATTATCATGATGTCTAAAAGTTAATTTAAAATATTTTAGAAAAGAGATCAAAACATGGGGAATATTAATAAACTTAAGACCTAGTTAATGAGCATATGAATGCTAATTAAACCATTCTTTTAATATTTTGTATAATGGTACATTTTCTAACATATTTGCTATAAACTAAAAAAAGTAATAAAATTGTGAGTCATCGACCAAAGCCGACTGGTAAACATCAACTTCAGCAGGCATAGAGGTCAGACAGAAGACATGAGAAGCTGTAACTGCAGACCAATGAGCATGGTACACAATAATCACAGATCAGATGTAGGTAGCTATTGTGTATATATATTTATCACTCTGATTGGGGTCAGAGATAATATTGTAAATGGCAACAAGTCCTCAGAATCACAGAAGCCTCACTTGAAGTGGGTCGCCCTTGATGAATTTGCCACTTTCCCCACTGCTGGATTTTGATAGTTACCAAGTGGGTCCTAGAAGATGGCAACTTGTCCAATAGTGCAATTTACATGCCTATTAATGTCACAGAAAAAGAATTCTCCCTAAAGCAAATTAAGAATGCCATTAAGAATCACAAACAGACCTTTTGCTGGCAAGAGACAAAGAGAAGAAAAGTACAATGAAGCCATAAAAGGCAGCTGTAAGTTGGAGAGAAAGAACAAAATAGAACTGAATGCATGTTATCCAAAAAGTTAGAATAATAAAATCGCTTTATTTTTATTTCTTTTTTACAGATGTCTTAACAGAAAATAAAACTATTATGCTGGCCCATATTTCTAGATAGAGTTGAGATGTTACTACACGTAGAAGAGATAATATAGGCAATTCTAAAGACGTTTTAATATATATCCATAAAAACATAAAAACGAAGATATTAGAAATGCAGAATTATGATGAAGAGGAAACTATGGCAACTACTAGCCAGTGTAAGTATCAATTCAGAAGAAATGATTTAAATTGGAGCAAACTGTGAAGTTGAAATACAGGTTTACCAGAAATGAAGTTGAAAGCTTGGGTTTGCATTTGGATATTCTTGCTATCATTCTAGCAAGAAGGTAATTAGGATGCTGAAGAGTCTTAAGGATTGCAAGTTGCAAATTAAACATTAATGATATGCTTATTCATTCAAGCATATTGTAATATTTTAGTAGACATACTGTTAAGGCTCTAGAATAAAGACAAAAAGAGTAGTTTTAGAAAGTATCTACAAGAGAGACAGACATGTAAATAATCACCATAAAATTAATGAGTTTCTATTTAACGTAACTCATTTATTCCCTGCACTTCTGGGAGCTATTCATTAAAGACAATATAAGCTTCATAAGCTTGAAGCATTTGAAAAACTAAAAGAAGGTTGGACACTAATAAACACCACAACAATATAACAGATGAGGTCAGAAAGGCAGACAAGAGCTCAACCTATAGATTATTGTAGACTTTGGTAAGGAATTTGCCTTTATTATAAGTCATTAGCTAAGAAAAGTTCCTGACAAAAAAAAAAAAAAAAAAAGAAAAGAAAAGTTCCTGACAATTTTGAAGCAGAGGAGTGACATAATCTGATTTTAGTACACCGGGTGCTATAAGAAAATGTGTTATGGGGCACCTGGGTGGCTCAATAGATTAAGCGTCTGACTCTTGGTTTCAATTCAGGTCATGATCTCACGGTTCGGGTTAGAGCCCCACATCAGGCTCTGTGTTGGTAGTGTGGAGACTGCTTGGGATTCTCTGTTTCTCTCTTCTCTCTCTACCCCTCCCCCACTCATGATGTCTCTATCTCCCTCAAAATAAATACAAAATAAAATAAAATCCACTTTTGGTATTGTACATTCTGTGGAATTAGACAAATGTATAATGACATAGGTCTATTATTTAATGTCTTACAGAGTATTTTCACCTAAAAATCCTCTGTTCTTTGCCTCTTCATCCTCCTCCCCACCCCAGGCAACTATTGATCTTTTCATTGTCTCCACAGTTTTGCTTTTTCCAGAGTATCGTATGGTTGGAATGATACAGCATGTGGCCTTTTTACACTGGCATCTTTCACTTAGTAATATGAATTTAAGTTTCTGCCATGTTGTTTTTTTATGGCTTAGAAGCTCCTTTCTTTTCAGCAATGATTCATAGTCTTTGGTGTGGATGTACCATGGTTTATTTATCCAATAGCCTAGTGAAAGACTCCTTGGTTGTTTCTGAGTTTCGGCACTTATGAGTAAAACTACTATAAATATCTGTGTGCAGGCTTTTGCATGGACATAATTTCAATTTATTTGGGTAAATACTGAAAAGCACAACTGATGAACTGTATGGTAAGAGCATGTTTAACGGCATAAAAAACCTCTAAGCTTGTCTTCCAAAGTGGCTAAACCATTCTGCATTCCTACTAGAAAGAAATGAGAGTTCTTCCTGTTACCCATCCTTGTCAGCATTTGCTGTTAGTCACTATTCTGGATTTTGGCCTAATAGGTATGTACTGTTATCTCCTTGTTGTTTTACTTTCTATTTTCCATGATGGTATAGGATGTGAGGCATCTTTTCATATGCTTATTTGCCATCTGTGTGTGTTCTTTGGTGAAGTGTGTCTTCTTTGTTTTTAATAGTTTTATTGAGGTACAATTGACAGGGGGGTCCAGGTAGCTCAGTTGGTTAAGTGTCCAACTCTTGTTTTTGGCTCAGGTTATGATCTTATGGTTCCTGAGGTCCAGCCCTGAGTTGGGCTCCATGCTGACAGTGCAGAGCTTACTTGGTATTCTCTCTCTGTCCCTCCCCGATCTCATTCTCTCAAAAATAAACAAACTTTTTAAAAAAGTACAATTAAATATATAAAGCCACACATATTTAATGTATATAATTTGATAACTTTGATGTATGTTTATACTTGTGAAATTATGGCCACAATGAAGACAATGAACATATATATCTCCCTCAGATTTCCTGGGCCCTTTATAATCACATCCTTCCTCTACCCTCTTTCCTAAATATCCATTTATGTGTTTTCTGGTGCTGAATATGAGCATTTTCTAAAATATTTATACATAGAATTATACAGCTCTATTTTATCTAGCTTATTTAATTCAGCATAATTATTTTCAGATTCTTTAATATCATAGCATATGGTCCTTTTTCTTTCTTTTTTTTTTCTTTTTTTCTTTTTCACTCCCTCTGATGCTAGCTTGCCAATCTTGGTCTAGCCACATTCCAAAAGGATGTTTCTTCCTTGCTTAGTGACTGTGGACAAATTTTGGCATGGGCACCCAGAGACTTTTCTACCACTAAGTGGACTATAACAATATCTCCAATAGTGTCTGATTCCCAGCCTTGTGGAAGGGCCCCTCTCCTATGTCATTCTTTCCTTGGTTACTCCCCACCTCAGTTCTAGGGTATACCTTGGAGATTTCTTTACATTTTTAATAGTTACTCCAATATTATAGTGAATATTTATTTATATTAAACTTTTCCTACCTAAATTGTTCTGAAGTTTCTATGAAGTGTTCACAGGTTCTATAAACATAGGTTTGTTGGTTTGCTTATTTTCCTCATGAATCCATAGCCTGGAAACTAACACCTCTAACTGTCAAGGATTCACTACCTCAACAAGAGCTGCAAAATTTAAAATGTGTTTCCCATGGAACCACTTAACTCTGCACATAACATCTGGAGGCTTAATATAGTCTTACATTAAAAAAAAAAAAAGAATGCAAAAAAAGAAAGAAAAGGAAAATGTTGCTGTTAGCCAAACCAACACAAAGACAATCCAAGATAGAAAGTACACTTCTTTACCTCAGACTCCAGCGGCAAACTACAGTTTATAGGCTTATTCCACTTGTATCTCATTTGTCCTTCCTGGAGCTTTTTACTTTTTGTCAGAGTAGGGGAGCATTTTGCTAGAGGAGTATTCTCTCATGAACCAGCCTCCCCTCCGCTACTCCAATGCCTTCTTCCCCAAAGTCTCGGATTCCAATTCACTTTGACTCTCTAACCAGGTTCCAAACATTCAGTTGTTTTTTTCCTGATCAAAACTGAAGGGAACTTCAGGTTTTCTGCTGGAGAAAGAGACTATCATGATACTGAAGGAAAATAACCCCAACTTTGGCATCCGGGTCTAACTAAATAACTCCTGAATATTATGTTAAAAAGGTTTCAAACTGCTGCTTCTACACTGTGTCTCCCTGGGCTGTGTGCTGTCACTTTAAGGGCAGGGATTCAACTTCTCATTGGCCTCCCATCTGTCCCAGAGCCTAGCCAGCTGATTTTTAAAAGTCCTGGTTTTAAAGTCCCACTGGTTTTTTTATTGTTGTTGTTGTTTGCTATAAATAATATTTATATGTCATTTTTTGTTTGTTATAAATAATATTTCAAATGGCTCCTTCTTTAAATCTCTTGGTCCATGATAAGCCCTAGAAATAAGTGTCTGGAAAGCCAATAGGAGTAGTAAGCTGTGTGGGATCTCTGAGTGGGAGAGAGGCTTCTTCACTAGTAGTGAAGAAGAGTGCTTCCTCTGGGCTGCTTATTGTCAGTGGAGCTTTCACCTAAATCTCCTTGATGGTTCTGCTGGGCTCACTTTGTACGTATGATCACTAGGCCTCCCATCCATTCTAGCAGAGATATGAGCTCACCTGGATACCATCTGCTGCTAGACTGGGGGTCAGGAAACATGAAGTCTGGGCCCCCTTCTTCTGTTGGGTAAGAGGCTGACCTGTTGCTATGCTGTTCCTTCAGATCTGGTGTCCCTAACCAGTTATATTATGCTTTGCCACATTTTATGGTTCTTCTATAGTTGCATCTTATATTAGTTACAGGCTTCACTTAGACACATATCAGAGGTGATAAGAGAGAGATGAGCCTATACCATCTTGTCTGAAAAGTTCCCGATTGATTTTATCATGCTGCTAAAACCAGACAAAGGCAGCTCAAAAGAGAGAAAAGAAAAAAAAAAGATGAAAGAAAGCTACATACTACCATCCTTCATGAATATAGAGGCAAATATTTTTAGCAAAATAATAACGAATAAACCTCACCAACATATTAAAAGAATTATATGCCATGAACAAGGGGGATTTATTCCAAGATTCAAGACTGGTTCAAACATTTACAAATCAATCAGTACAATCCATAATAACAAGCTAAAGAAGAAAAATCATATGATCACATGAACTGATGCAGAAAAACCACTTGGCAAATTCAACACTCAATAATGATAAAAACACACAGAGGACTGGGAATAAAGACGGAACTTCCTCAACTTAATAAAAAACATCTACTAAAAGCCTATAGCTAACATCACATATAATGGTGGAAGATTGGATTTATTTCCCCTAATATTTGGAACAAGGCTAAGATTTTCATTCTCATTACTATTATTTAACAAGTACTAGAAGGGTATAAGAGGCATGCAGACCAGAAAAGAATAAATAAAACAATCCTTATTTGCATAAGACATGACCTAAATAGAAAATCCAAGAGAATCTTCCCCTAAATTCTGGGAACTAAGTGAGTCCAGCATGGTCTCATTATACAAGGGGAACGCACAAAACCCATTTGTTATTTCTGTACAGTAGTACTTAACATGAGAAGCTAAAATTAAAAAAATATATACAATGCCATTCAAAATCTCTCAAAAACAATGACATAGATGTAAATTTAACAAAACATGCATGGGACTTGTATGCTGAAAATGACAAAATATTGATGAAAGAAAACAAAGAAGCTCTAAATAAACTGAGAGATATACTGTGTTCAAGGACTCAGTATCTTGTCAAATCTTGCCAAATTTATATCCCAGTAATATTTTTTTTGGTGTAAATATGATTATTCTAAAAATTATAAGGGGCTAGAAGAGGTAAATAATCTGAAAACAATAGTAAGCTAGGAGGAACCATTGTATTGAATTTTATGACTTGTTATATAGCTAATCACCAACACCATTTGGTATTGGTCTCAGGACAGACATACAGATCAACAGAACAGAATGGAGAATAAAGATGCACACAGGTAGAGCCACCTTTCTTTCTTTCTTTTTCTTTTTTTTTATAAAAAAGGTGCAAAAAGCAATCTAATGGAGAAAGGATTTTCAACTAATTGTGCTGGAGAGGTTGGGCATACAAAAGCAAAGGAAAAGGAACTTTGACCCAAACCTAACACTTGACACAAAAACTAACTCAAGATGGGTCCCTTCGGGTTCTGGTTTGACTCAGGTACAAAGAGATAAGCGTCACCAATAAAAAAAGGTAGTAAAAACAGTGACTGGAAATGTGACTACACCGTTGTTGCTTATGTCTGTTTAGATATATATGATAGGTGTTAGTATGTTGTACCAGCATTTATTTTTTAAGTGATGCTAACTCATGACTGCTTAAATTAATAATTTGCTTTAGCTACAGCAAACTACTTGTAGTTAGCCAAATGCTCCTCACTTTTTCTATTAATAGAATTATCTGTCTACCAGAATGCAAACAATTTTGTAAACAATAAATGTTAGCAATTATTATTTTTCTTCTTCTCTCACTTTATAAACGCTCAGAGGATTAAAACTATGTTTTTCACATTTGTGTATTTCCACTAGCTTGTTTAATGCCTGGTACATAGTATTCGATCAATAAATGTTGGGTTGACTAGATCACAACGACATCTTTTCATTAGCATTAGTTCATGTGTCAATGTATAACTTTTCTCATTTAATTTTGCCACCAAGAAATGTGGATTTAGTTTATATGATTGTCTTTTTCCATGTTTATAAGTGACATAATCTCTTTAATAATGCTCCCAGCAACAGTCCCTGGCCTGAACAGGTGAGTTGTTACTATCCACGTGTCCTATTAATCTCAGTAGGTAAAGGGGATACAAAAAAGAAAGCTATAGAAGAGGCATTTCACAATTTAACTGATCAGTGAAAAAATATTTTGACTATTAACTGTTGTAGAAATAAACTGTTTGCAACTGCAATTTCCATTAAATTAGTTGTTATAAACTAAGTAAACTAAGTATAAGCCAACAAGAAAACATTTGCATGAATTCAATACAGAAATATTTTTATATATCAGGTAATTATTTTTCTCCATAAACTTGAACTAAAGCTAGAGGAACAATACTATAAATATTTTGCTATCAACCAATTAAAAAACAAAGGCACTTGGAAACAGGGGAGTGATATTCCCAAATAATAATACATTTGAATAACACAAATCTTATTAACTCAAATCTAAATCTTTCAGCTTCAATATATCAGAGGATTTTGATAAAAACCCATTTTCATTGTTTATTCTTTTGAATGATTTATTCCTTTTGTATAAAAAAAATACTAGTTTAGCAAAGCTAATCACTATAGACCTTTCAAACAAGAGTAGAAAAGAACAGTTAAGAATTTCAGATACAAATTTAAATTTGAGAATGTGGGGAGGAAGAACGTGTGAGCAGCAGCATTATTATTTGTAAATAGTTCCTTTTTAACCTTAGAATAAATAACATTGTAAGTAGTATTACTGTAATCCATATTTCTTTGATTTATAGGATATATTAGCTTATTTAAAAGATAAAACCAGGGGCACCTGGGTGGTTCAGTTGGTTAAGTGTCTGACTTTGGCTCAGGTCATGATCTCATGGTTTTCCGGTTTGAGCTCCACATTGGGCTCTCTGCTGTCAACACAGAGCCCACTTCACATTCTCAAGATAAAACCACATTAGTGAAATAAGGTTTCAAAAGTTATTTCCTTAAAATAATCTTTTAATTATATTTCTTAGAAATAAAACCAGTTTAAAATTGCCACTGTAGTTCATGCTTTTAATGATCCAACAAATAAATGTAGTTGGTTAAACACTGCATCAATTTTCTACTGGAATAATCACAATCACTTATGCTATTAGTTCTCTACTTGGCACCTGTGTTGATGTAAAATGCTAGGAAATCAGATCCTAAAGGCTTATCTCTATCACTCTCAGAACACATTCAGTAATATCAATATGACTTGTTTCTGATAGTATTATGTTGTGATTACAGGTGGAGCTGGCCTGTTTATATATTAATTTCACTTGTGTTTTAGGGATATAGTTCTGAGATTTTCCTACTGGTAAGCAATAAACTGTATAACTGAACGTTCTGCTTTGTGATTTCCTCTGGAGATAGTTTTTCCCTTCACTAGACTCATGAAAGCCTTTGTTGTAAGTAGTGTACCAAGACAATAATACAGAAAAATACCATATATTAGGGATACCAGAAAAGTAAACAGAGAGTTCATCAGGGAATGAACTGATAGTGGAAAATGACTCCCAGGGAAAATGATGAAGAGAAAATAAGGAGGCATTGCCAGCAGGAGGATGGTGATTCAGCCCTTCCTTCCCCTCGGATCCCAGACAAGGTCACCCCACCTCTGCTACTCCTGTAATTTAAAAGCCTCTGGTGTATTAGGCTAGAAAGTCACAGGGTAATGCCTGGACATTGCCTTTTGGGTGACAGGAGATGAAGAGATCACAAATCAAATGCAAGAACATGGAAAAAATAGCACCGTGGAAAGGAGAACTCACATTTTGACTGGTATGGAGTTAAAGGGATTTCTTGACTGCCTTCTGAAAACAGCCTATGCAGTAAACTTCCAGGAAATTCCACGAGGCTAAAATTGAAAAAATTAAACCCTAAAACATCCTGATTTTTTTTTCCTCCCCAACCTCCCCACTCAAAGAAACTATTTAATGTTTATGGGTTATTAGAATGACTTTTCATACTGACGTGTTCCTGGAATTTTTAATGTCTATTTGTAGACTAAAGACTTACTATCTGATAACTATATATTATATTTTCTACTAATTAAATACATTTATAAAGCTTTGTGACAAGAACACTTATTTTATATTTCAGAAATTCTTAGGAATAGTAGGAAAGGGGAATATATTCTACCCATGAAAGCTCTATGAAATTAATTTTCTGGGGTACAGTTCAGGAAAAATCACATGGATTATTATACTACAGGTGTCTGACAAGGCAAGACAGAAAATAGGGTATATGATTAGTATAAATATTCAGAAAAAATCAACAGTCAAAGCTTATTTTTTTTCAATCCCTTTGACTCTGGTTTCTTAAAATTTTCTCTCACAAGAGCTGCATTTTGGATACACTGTGGTGTCAAGGGGGAGTCAGGGAGTTGTTAATTGGGAAGCAGGATGTGTGACTAGATCTATTTAAATTTATTTTCAACAAATTTAATAAATTTAGATTCATTAAAATCCTAAAGCAGGGTTTTCAACACTGGTGCTGTTGACATTGTCAGCCAAACAATTCTTTGTGGAGAGGGCAGTTCTATGAGTTGTAGGATATTTAGCAACATTCCTGTCCTCTACCCACTATATACTTGTAGCCTCTCTCCCAATCCCAGCTAATTGTAACAACTAAATTGTCTGGACCAAACATGCCAAATGTGCCCTTATAGACAAAATTGTTCTTGAGTGAAAGCCACTGGTCTAAGATAATTATAGCAATCCTATTTTACTCCTCAATTATTGGAAATAATAAATCATAACCAAGTTATAATCGAGTTGGTACGAGATTCAAAATCAAGGAGACAAAGGAAATAGCTCTGAGTCAAGTAGAATCAGATTCAAGTTATGGTTATGGGAATTTTATCAAGTTGCTTAATTTCACAGAGCCTCAGATTTTTTAGCTGTAAGTAGAAATACTAATATCTATGTCAGAGAATTGCTATGGGGATTGGATAAGGTGAATGTGAATTCCCTGACAGATTACTTGGAATATAGTAAGTACCATACTGTTAAACACTAATAGCTGGAATGATAAAAACATGGCAAGTATGAGGATCTAGTAGGAAATACTTTTTTAAACTATGATGGGAAAATATAGATACTGCATCAAAATGTAAATTCATTGAGATCTCACAGCTAGAGTTTATTAGTATTAAAATTCTAATATCTTTTAGATTTTACAATTAACAGTCTCTAACAATTTCAAATAATTAAGTATAGTAATGTTAAAAGAAACATATCAGAGTAGGGAATGTTTAAAGACCTATGTTTTTAGAATATGAGTTTCAGGCTGACACACAAAAAATGGAAAGCTATTCCATTTACATAGAATGGAAGAATCAGGGGCGCCTGGGTGGCGCAGTCGGTTAAGCGTCCGACTTCAGCCAGGTCACGATCTCGCGGTCCGTGGGTTCGAGCCCCGCGTCGGGCTCTGGGCTGATGGCTCAGAGCCTGGAGCCTGCTTCCGATTCTGTGTCTCCCTCTCTCTCTGCCCCTCCCCCGTTCATGCTGTGTCTCTCTCTGTCCCAAAAATAAATAAATGTTGAAAAAAAAAAAAAAATTTAAAAAAAAAAAAAAAAAAAAAAAAGAATGGAAGAATCGATATTGTTAAAAAGTCCACACTACTCAAAGCAATCTACAGATTCAATGAAATCCCTATCGAAATAACAACAGCATTTTTCACAGAGCTAGAATAATCCTAAAACTTGTATGGAACAACAAAATACCCCAAATAGCCAAAGCGATCTTGAACAAAGTTGGAGGTATCATAATCCCACATTGCACACTATACTACAAAGCTATAGTAATCAAAACAGTATGGTACAGACACAAAAGTAGACACATAGATCAATGGAACAGAATAGAGAGGCCCAAAACAAATCAATTAATCAATGACAAAGGAGGCAATACAGTGGGGAAAAGACAGTCTCTTCAATAAATAGTGCTGGGAAAATTGGACAGCTACATACTAAAGAATAAAACTGTAGCATTTTCTTACACCTTACACAAAATAAACTCAAAATGTATTAAAGACCTAAAGTCATAAAACTCCTACAATAAACCACAGGTTTATCTCTTTGACATCAGCTTTAGCAACATTTTTCTAGATATGTCTCCTTAGGTAAGGGAAACAAAAGGTAAAATAAACTATTGGGAGTACACAAAAATTTTAAAAAATTTTGAAAAAAAATTTTTTTTGGAAACTGTTTCAACAAAACAAAAGGGCAACCTACTGAGTGGGAGAAGATACTTGCCAATGATCTGTCCGATAAAGAATTAATACCCAAAATGTATAAAGAAATTACACAACTTAATATCAAAGAGGGGAAATATGGTTAAAAAATGGCAGAGGACCTGAACAGACACTTTCTCAAAGAAGACATACAGATTATCAACAGACACATGAAAAGATGCTTAACAGCATTAGTCATCAGGGAAATGTAAGTTGAAACCACAATGAGTATCATCTCGCACCTGTCAGAACAGCTAGTATCAAAAAGATAAGAAATGACAAGTGTTGGTGAGGATGTGGATAAAAAAGCACCCTTGTGGTGCTGTGTTCCCACTGTTGGTGGGAGTAGAAATCGGTGCAGCCAATGTGGAAAACTGTGGAGATTTCTCAAAAAATTAAAAACAGAAATACCATACTATGCAGTGATCTATTACTGGGTATCTACCAAAAGAAAATGAAAATGCTAACTCAAAAAGATAATCACACCCCTATGTTTAGTGGAGCATTATTCACAATAGCTCAGATATGGAAGCAACCTAAGTGTCTATTGGTAGATGAATGGATAAAGAAGACATGATATACACATACACACACACACACACAAACACACACACACACACACACAGTGGACCATCACTCAGCCATAAAAATGAATGAGCTCTTAATATCTGTGACACCATGGATGGACCTAGAGGGTGTCATGCTATGGCTAAGGGAAATAAGTCATACATGGAAAGACAAATACTGTATGATTTCACTTATATGTAGAATCTAAGAAACAAAACAAACAAAAGCAGAAGCAGACCCATAAGGACAAAGCACAAATCAGTCATTGCTAGAGGGGAGGGAGCGAGGGGCTGAACAAAATGGGTGAAGGAGAGTGGGAGATGCCAGCTTGCAGTTATGGAATGAGTAAGTCATGGGAACAAATGTACACCACAGGGAATATAATTAGTGGTATTGTAATAGTGCTGTATGGTGACTGACGGTAGCTACACTTAACTTAGGGTGAGCATTGCATAAGGCCTAGATTTGTGCAATCACTATGTTATAAGTTTGAAACTAATGTGACATTGTTTGCCAACTATACTTCGAATAAAAAAGAAAAGAATATGAGCTTCAGGCAACTGTGAACAGAAATTTTTCATAGTGTCATAAACTGAGATCAACAGAAGAAGTCAGCTTTATAAAGTTTCTCAACTCTGCTAAAAATCAATGACAGTTTATTGCACATTTGCGCTCTTCAAATCTAAGAGGCAGAGCAAAACCTAATGCCTTATGGGCGTACTTTGTACCTCTGCGCAAAAGTGGTTATTTAGACATTATACCTATGAATAGGAAAAAAAAAAAAAAAACAACCATTACAGGTCATGGATCTATCAGGAAGGGAAAAATAACATGACATACTGAATATCTATCGAGTTCTGTACTTTTAGCTCTACATACACATAAGTAAAGGGAAACTTTACTAATATAAGAACTTCCAGATTTTTGTAATCACCTATTTTTCAAGTTTAAAAAATGAAACAATAAACTACTTTGTTAATATATTCATTGTTTCAACTGTAGGAGCTTTAAAGAAGGGGAAGAGAACTGAAATGATAAAGAAAAGGAGCAACCACAAAGACGAGATGAAACAGACCTGAAGGCAAGGCAAAGGCTCACAGAGACAGAATGAAAGAAACCGAGAAAAGACAGCATGTAGGAAAATTAAAGCAGTAAGAAGATGTTAAACTGATCTACACAGCCATTTGTAACCATTTATAAATAGTGCTGCCTTTTAGTCACAAGATTACGCCGCGCTCTTATTGCTGTATCTACAATTAGACTATCTGTGTCTTGTCACTTATCTTAGCTGCTAGATGAAATTAAGTAGCAGCTTATTCTGGCATCAATGGTGATTCAAGCTACGTCTGGAATTTGCAAATAGGTCTTTCCTCTTTGGGATGTATATACACTCTCATCCTAACAACAACCCCCTCCCGACCTCGCCACACAAAGTGTGGCAGAGATAGATAAGTCTTTAAGGGCTGTTTGCCTATAAATCCCTCTTTGTTCTTATTACAGTTTTGTGAATATGAATGCTTGATGATATAATCAACAGAGAAAACCCAGAAGGTTCACAGAAAAACAGTCAAGATTAAGTGTTCTGGTAGAATCTTGGTTATTACTAGCTGTATAGGGACTGGTTATCAGGTAATGAAGTGCTTAATCTATAATTACCTGAACCATTTGAAGTTACTAATTCACATGGTAAATTTGAGTTACTGAAGCTAGTGTAATTTTTTTTAGCTTCACTTTAACTTTTTATGAAAATAAAGAATACAGATTTAGTTCAATATGGAGGCAACAGTTGCATCAGTGACTCTACTACTAAACAAATCATAGAGACTTGTACTCATAACTAGCAATACTTAAGCTGATTTTGATTAATTATCATTCGATCAGAAATTTTAAAAAGCCTTCGAATTCTTGGTTCATGTGGCATCATATTTTTGTCCTCTTGGTTTTCCAGCTTTTATTCTTCTTTATTTTTAATTTTTTAATGTTCGTTTATTTTTGAGAGAGAAAGAGACACAAAGCATGAGTAGGGGAAGGGCAGAGAGGGGGAGAGAGAGACACAGAATCCCAAGCAGGTTCCAGACTCCAAGCTGTCAGCATAGAGCCCAAGGCAGGGCTCGAACTCAGGATCCATGAGATCATGACCTGAGCCCCAAGTAATACAGATTCATGGAAAAATAATCCAGAATGGGTTTTGTAGTTCTATATTTCTTAATTTTGTCAGGTAAAGGTATAATTCTTACTCATTTTTACTGCTGTACTAAACCAGCAAGAGTTTCCTAGGGTTGTTTCATCTTCAACAGATGCTAAGAAATTGTTCGCATGGAAACATAATATAGCACATACTAAAATCCTAAAATTCATTAACATTTGATTCAGGTAAATTTCACTGACTGAAATTACTCAAGGGTATTATATGATTTATGATACATGAATCATGGCATATGATTTATATGCATGTGTTGATTCTTTTTTTTTGAAAGATGTGTACATTCTTTTCTGGACAGGACTGAAATTTTAGATCAACAAGAGTAAAATGAATGATTTTTCTAGAAAATGAGGAGAGTACAAGGAGAAGTGTGAGAATGGGAAAGAACATAATGAGATGAAGACAAGAGGAAGTAAATGGAAGAAAATAAAGAGACTTGAAGAAGGTGGAGAAATGGTAAGAGAAGAGAGGAAGAAAAAGGAGGATTTAGAACAGGAAGAGGAGGCTGAGTAGGAGAAGGGAGAGAAAGAGGGGAATGGGGAAGAAGGAGAAAGGAATTAACAGCAGAAGACAAGGAACAGGTAAACAATGAAGGAGGAGGAAATGGAGGAAGAAGGCAAGGCCAGCAAAGTAGATAGAGGCTGTGTGAAGGCTCTGAGGGGAAGGATTACACTTTTAGACAGTCCAGAACTGTCGCTCTGGAATCTTGATCAAATGGCTTTTCTTGATAACCATGAAAGTAGATGAATAGGGAGGAAAAAGCAAGAAATATGTTTTCAAAGCAACACTCCAAAAATGCCAGCCAGTACCCTTTGTGTTTGAGTTACATCTATGTTGAACTAAATGTGTATAATAGATTTATTGCTAGTGTACATGCATTTATTTCTCTTTGCTGTCTTTTACTTTGCTAGATTTTTTTACTGTCTTGGCTAGTAGTGGAAAATCTCTCCTTTCCCAGACCTCAATTTCCTATACAACAGACTGCCAGTGAGATATGGAAGATTCTGTCCAGACACTGGGAATAGAACTTTGGCAGGCTAGAGAAAGCTTCAGTGCAAACACAAAAGCTGTTGCTATGTGGTCTGCCTGGGCTCTCAAATATCAAGCCACTACTTTTCTTCTTCAGCTTAGTGAAGTTTTGATTGTATTTACTGATGTTATGAACAGAGATACAAAGATGCATAAAACATAACCTACTCTCTCCACTATGAATTATCCCTAAGTATACATGAAACAACAGAATGTAGAAAATTAAGTAGTCTTTCGTTAATATCTGAATTACTATTCCAATGAAAAGCAGGTTGAGTTGAAGACAACCAATGAAACCAGAGGCTTCAATGAAGCCTGTTAATTCCATTTATATTTAAATATTGGAAACTGTATAATCTCTGGCCAGTAGCATGAGGAAGAAAGTTGAAAACCAGGTGAGTTGTAGCATGGGGATTTGAAGAAGCAAGGTCTGGAATAACTCATATAGTTAGTCACAAGAAAGCAAGGGAGGGAAGATAGGCCCTCTGAGTCCAAAAGAGTGCATGGACCCAGGATACTTATCCAGATGTATCAAATAGAATAAGATGAGCATTAATAAGAATAGAAGATGGGTTTCTGCTTTGAGGAATAAAAACTTCATGCCCTAGAAATGTTAACCCAATGAATGTGTGGAGCATTATTAATAAACTAGCTGGGGAATCTGGAAATGGGGTAGCCAATATCTAGCATAGGAAAATGGATCTAATAGTTCCCCCATTTCTACATTCCTACGGAGTTGGGACTTCTCAGATGGTTCTTCCTGAATTAACTTCCATATAGAGCTGTATTATCTATGCTGTACTGAGATGGACTGGATCTGCGGCAGAACTTTAAGTGTCTCTGGCCCCTGACTTTTTGGTACTGTGACTCAGAGACATCAAATTGAACTGATGGCTGTTCTGGAAATTTATTAGCCTATTGTTAGCTTAAACTGGAATTTGCAATTACAGGGTGATAGGGAATGGTTCCAAATTATATATTTTTTTAATTTTTTGATGTTTATTTATTTTGGAGAGAAAGAGAATGAGCAAGCATGAGCAGGGGAGGGACAGAGAGAGAGAGAGACAGGAAGACACAGAATCCAAAGCTGGCTCCAGGCTCTGAGCTGTCGGCACAGAGCCCGACGCAGGACTCGAAATCCCTAGCCATGAGACCTGAGCTGAGGTAGGGCACTTAACCAACTGAGCCACCCAGGTGTCCCAATGGAATGGTTCCAAATTATTATAACTGATTTCTACTTTTTAAAAGAATACTATGTAACATAGATTCATAGTAAGCACTTATATATTATCTAATATAATCCTCAAAAACAATGAGAAAAATGTAAGAAATGTAAAAGACTAAAAGGACCAATCCATTGTTCATTTCTCTCAACAATATTAGACAACATTTAAACATAACACTTTTGTTTTTGTTTTTTTGCTTTTTATAATTATTTATTTTTTATGCATTCAAGCAGATCTAGGTCACTGAATTTTCAGAAACGTGCCCATGGGGTTTTAATGACATGTGAGGAACTGCTTCAAGCGGTGGAGGTGTTCTAACTGATTTCCTCATCTCTCTGAGGCAGCCATATTGCAATTCTGATGTCCAAACAAATTCCATAACCTAGGTTAGAGAGTATAACGGGCCAGCCCCTCTCTGTTCTTTAGTAGCAATAATAATCAGCACGCTGTTCAACAAATTTGAGCAATGATTTTAAAACATATTTTTAGCTGTACATATTATATTCATTATTGTAATATAAATTTTATTTTTCTGAGAAAAATCACCGCAGATCTTTGGAGAACTTACATAACCTAAACAGTCACAGTTTCCCCAAGAGAGAGTACATGAGGTTAAATGACTTATGCAATACAGTGGAACAATTCCATCCAGGACTCTACAACTAAAGCCAGTACTCTTGAGTTCTTCAAGTGCTACTATATTACTATAGGTGAAATTTTGCTAATTACATTTGTGTAGAATTTACACATGGTTTGTCAGCATAAATTGTTTACATTATAGTTAGGTTTTAATTGCATTCAAACCAAATTCTGGGGCTATTCACATTAAAAATGCATTATTTGGGGATTCTTCTGAATATATATTTATTCCAAAGAGGCAACATTAGGACCAGAATTTTTGTCCTCTTCCAGATCCGCAACTAAAGCAATGTAAATAAACACATTAGAGTACAGGGGGAAATATTTCAGAAATTATATTGAGTCTACCATTTTTTCTTACTTTTTGAAGAGTTTTCTGTTTACAGTTATGTTCAGGCCTCAAAATTCCATGTACCATGTGAGGTTTCATCACTTGTGTTTATATTTGGAGCACAAACAGGAACATGAGTATCTGCAAAATAAAATCCCATCTTCCCTCAAACTCAAACTTCAGACCCGCTTAAAAAAGGAATATGACAGAAAGTGAGGAGTAGCCTCATGCCAAGTTCAGTAAAGTAAAAAGACAAAAGAATTGGGGGCAACCTCAGAGAAAAGTCAGAAAAAATTAACATGTAAAGAACAAGTGGGGCGCCTGGGTGGCGCAGTCGGTTAAGCGTCCGACTTCAGCCAGGTCACGATCTCGCGGTCCGGGAGTTCGAGCCCCGCGTCAGGCTCTGGGCTGATGGCTCAGAGCCTGGAGCCTGTTTCCGATTCTGTGTCTCCCTCTCTCTCTGCCCCTCCCCCGTTCATGCTCTGTCTCTCTCTGTCCCAAAAATAAATAAAGACCTTGAAAAAATAAAAAAAAATAAAAAAAAAAATAAATAAATAAATAAATAAATAAATAAAAAAAGAACAAGTAATTGATCAATGAGAGAAAATCACAGAATCAATAACTGAAACACATATGCTTAAATGCATATAAAGAAAGAATGCATATATTTGTATATTTGTGTTTACATTTGACCACCTCCTTTGGAAAGAGAGAGGTTATGTGTGCTTTCTAAGACTACTGTTCCCCATTAAAACACCGGTGTACGATCATCAAAAATATACTAAGTGCCCTAACATGACTTTAAATATGATTTTAATATGATATTTATTTTATAGCAGTTTTAGGTTTTCAACAAAATTGAGAGAAAAGTACAGAAATGCATAGCCTCCCTCCTTACCAACATCACTTAACAGAATGCTACATTTTTGAGTAAGTATGAACATACATTGACATATCATAATCCCCAAGTCTATAGTTCTCCTTAGAAGTCACTCTTGGATGCTGTACATACAATGGGCTTTGACAAATGTATAAAGATGCGTATCCATCATGATGATATCAGAGTATTTTCACTTCCCTAAAAATTCTTTGTGCTCTGCCTATGCATTTCTCCCTGCCTACCCCTGACAACACTGATCTTTTTACTGTTGCTGTAGTTTTGCCCTTTTCCAGAATTTATATAGTTGGAATCCTAGAGTATGAAGCCTTTTAGACTGGCTTCTTTCACTTAGTAATATACAGAAGATTCTTCCATGTCTTTTCATGGCTCAATAGTGCATTTCTTTTTAGTGCAGGATAATATCATCTGCACTAAATCTGCACTGGATGTATCACAGTTTATATACCTAATCAACTTAGTGATGGACATCTTGATTGCTTCCAAATTTTAGCAGTTATGAATAAAGCTGCAAAAAACACCCTTGTGCAGGATTTGTGTGGAAATTATGTCTGTAATTCCTTTGGTAAGTACTAAAGAGTGCACCTGTTGAATTGCATAGTCAGAATAGAATTGGTTTTGTAAGGAAATGCCACACTGTCAGCCAAAGTAGCTGAACCATTCTGCACTCTCACCAGTAATTGAGTGTTCCTATTACTCTATATCCTTGCCAGCATTTGGTGTCGCCAGTGTTCAAATTTTGGCCATTCTAACAGATGTGAATTGGTATCTTGTTATTCTAGTATGATCTAAAAAAATTTTTTTTACATTTATTTATTTTTGAGAGACAGAGCACAAGTGGGGGATGGGAAAGAGAGAGGAGACACAGAATCCAAAGCAGGCTCCGGGCTCTCAGCTCTCAGCAGAGAGTGTGATGCAGGTTCGAATTCACAAACTGTGAGATCATGACTTGAGCTGAAGTTGGATGCTTAACCGACTGAGCCACCCAGGCGCCCCCTTCTAGTATGATTTTAATATGTGCTTCATCTTAGGTCCTTCTACAAAGTTCCTGCTAAAGTTGCTTATAAATAGTTACATTAAAATATCACTCCATATTAATATTGGCCTTAATCACTCCTCTTTAAGAAAGGGTTAAACTTTGCAGATTCCATTAGGAGAATGAAAATAGAACAAGAAAATTCTCAATGTACATTATTTAAAGTGAAATCTTAGTCACAATAGAGCTCTGTATACAAAATAGACATATGATTAATAATTGACAAAGAATGACTATAACATTATTATAGTATATAAAGAGATTATCTGGACTTTCCATGTTACTATTAAAATTTAATGATTCATAGCCATGTGTGTTATTGTCAAAATGCTTATATGGTAGATGCTATTTGTGACATGGCTTTACAGTTCCTTTATCAAGGATAGAATCTTTTCCTCCCCTCCTTGAATCTGAAATATCCTTGTAGGGACTTTTATTGCCAATAGAATGTGTCAGAAAAAAAGGAGTGGCCGAGACCTCAAGAGGTTCTGTGTGTTTGACTTTCTTGTTTGGATCCATATGATCACCATGTAAACATGTCAGGTTAGCCCACTGCAGGATGAAAAATTACACAGTACAGAACCAATTCATCCCAGATGACGCTATCTTAGAGCTGTGAAACCCCTGTCAACCAACCAGCTGACCATACTACCCAACTGGCCTACAGTCTTGTGAACTATAGCTAAACAAAATACTATATGAACTACATATATATACTATATTATATACACATTATATAATATATGTGTTTATATATAAACTATATACTATAAGAACTAATGAACTATAGCTAAACAAATGCTTTTTGTCTAAGCCATTGATGGAGGAACAATTTTTAGTGAAGCAACTGAAAATTCATATGGTGTATTAGAAGACTTAACTTATGAACCAAATTTAAAATAATTCTTTTCTACTACCATCATACCAAAAGAGAACAGTTTTGAGTTCACACTCAAGGTATTGGTGTGCATGAGATTTTTTGTTGGTGTTCATGATCCTAAGTACACTAATTTATCAAGTGTTAATTAATCTTTACCAGGTGCTAGAGATGAAACATTCAACCACTCAGATAAAAAATATCTATATGTAGGGGCACCTGGGTGGCTCAGTGGGTTAAGCATCTGACTAGGTTTTGGCTCAGGTCATGATTTCATGGTTAGAGACATAGAGCCCTGCATCCGGCTCCATGCTGCGCTGTTAGCTGCTTGGGATTCTCTCTTTCTCTCTCTCTGTCTCTCTCTCTGCCCTGCTTGTGCTCTTTCTCAAAATTAAAAAATAAAACTTAAAAATCTAGATATAGAAGTAAAAGGTCATAGAAAGTGATAAGAAAAAAAATAAAGCAGACTACAATAAGAAAAACTCAGGTATTGCATTGCAATGTTGGATAGGGTCACTGTGGAGGTGATATTTGATGAACACCTCCAAAAGATGAGACAGTAAAGCATCATAATATCTAAGGAAAAGGCATCCCATATAGATGCAAGGTTTGTGTAAGGTCTAAGGCAGGAAGATGCCTGGTGTGCCGGAGCAACTGAGAAGAGGCCACTGAGGCTGATCAGTGGGAATGATCGGGAGAATAATAGGAGATAAGAGTAAGAAAAATAGCCGGGGACAGATAACAAAAAGATTTTTCAGGTCATTCTAACATTTTACTTTTATTCTTTATTTATTACAAAAGAGCCACTAGAAAACTTTTAGCAGAGTAGTGGCAGGATTTAGCTTCAATTTAAATAGCATCATTCTGGCTGCTGAATTGAAAATATACTTGAGAGCCACAGACAAAAGCAGGAAGATAAAACAGGTGTCTGTAGCAATAATCCAGGACAGACATGGTGGCTTGGACCAGGATAGCATCAGTAAAAAATGGTCAGATTATGATTACATTTACAGACAGGGCTGAGGGATGTGTGGCAAATTCAATATGGGGTATGAGGGAAGAAGGGTTCCTGGCTAAAATAAAAATGCCCTAGTATGTTATTCTCGAATGATGAGCTTACAATGTGAACAAACCAATGTTAAAACACAGAATAGCCTTGATTTTGTCTACCACAGGTAGAGCTATTATTCTGTTGTTTGATATGGCAAGTGGTTTTCAGAATATTGGTCTTTAGATGTAGCTGAAAGGTAGAAGATTTATAAAGGAAGAAGATGAATCCTCATCTCTTCCCCTCCCCCATGAGGGCTCAGTGACTGTAAACTGTTAATAATTCATTTTGATCATTTGAGATACTTTACATTTGAAGCCAGAATATAATGTACTGATTAAATCACATTATGCGTAGCTGGGTGAATATATTATTAAACAAATTACCCCTTTCCATAACCATGAACTGTGCATCTGTAGCAAATGGTTGAACATTTTAATAAGGAAGAGTGTAATTATATTACGGTCATTGCCTTTTGCAGGTTTATTGGCCACATTTTGGAGGTGAACATCTTCCAATGAAGGTATTTATTGTAAAGGAAAGATTTTCAAGTTATAGTCAGTACTCATAACTCACTGAAAATATCCCTATTGAGAGAATAAGGGAGCATGGAGGTGGAGCTTTTGGATAGATTGATTATTGAACTTAAAAACAATAAATCACCCACTGATTTTTTTTCTTTCAGGAATCACTCCTTGCTGCTGGTTATCTACCTAGCTACCTACTTAATGTGCACTGAAAGAAAACAACGCAAAGCAAATAAACACACACAAAAAATCCTCTTTTTACTGTTAGATGAAAAGAAAATACTTCACCAAGAGGAAGACTCACTTGGAATTCTCTGGAATTTGCCTTTAATCAGTTGTGATGTACCTCCTGAGTCCTGATCCAAGAGGAGGACTCCAAATGAGACTACTAATTAAAAAACATTCAAAGAAACTTCTTTTTTCTAATAATTTTAAAAAAAATTTTGACCATCCAAAGTCTATGACCTCACTGCAATTTATAATGAATCCAAAAAAAGTGTGTCAGAATCAAAGAGATTAAGTTGTGTTTCAAAGATTAATAAAAGATGAAACAAGGAATTGCATGCTGGCAAGATGTTTGGGTTTTGCCTCCATAGAGTTTAATGACAATTCTTGAGTAATGCACTCAACCCAATCTGAGAAAATGCCAGTTACCACAAGGCAAGGCATTTTCTGGTTTGGAGGACAAAGAGAGTCGACTTATTAAACATTAAATATGCATCTGAATAACTAGCCACAGATCTTATTAAAAAAATCAGTGAATATAAGAGTTTTGTTTATTCATTTACCCAAATATTTTAATTAAAGCTAAAATGACTGAACCAGTTTTCTCAGCTTCCTTTCTCTGAGAGTGTGAAACAACTTTTTGTCATCTTAGGAAGGGTATGGAGCAAAGTGGCTGGTTCTCAGCTTATATTGTATTTCACAATCACTATAGTTGCTTTCAAATGATATCCATGCTCAGGCCCACTTCAGAATAATTAATGAGAATGTGTAAGTGATGTGGCTTGAACATTGATAGCATGAACGTTCCATGATGCTAATGTGCTACCATGGTTGTGAAATGGGAAAATTCTGTTCAAAGTAACCCCATGTTTCAAAAATGGGAAAATTTTGGATACAGGCTTTTAAAATTTAGAGAGGAGGTTTGAATCTTAGTCATGATGACATATTTGCAGATGTTTTAAATTAGAAAAGTCTTCCTTTAATATGTAACAGAGTTCAACAGATATAAAAGAAGTTAATCTTTAATTTTTTAATGTTTTTATTGACTTTTTCTGAGAGAGAGACAGACAGAGCACGAGTAGGAGAGGGGCAGAGAGAGAGAGACAGAGAGAGAGAGAGAGAGAGAGACAGAGAGAGACAGAGAGAGACAGAATCAGAAGTTGGCTCCAGGCTCTGAGCTGTCAGCACAAAGCCTGATGCGGGGCTTGAACTCATGAACCATGAGATCATGACCTGAGCTGAAGTTGGATGCTCAACCAACTGAGCCATCCAGGGTCCCCTAAAGAAGTTAATCTTGATTGGGGTTCGTTGTCGGGGGTATGAGGATTAATTTTATGTGTCAACTTGACTGAGCCATGGGGCGCCCAGATATCTGATCAAACATTTTTCTGGGTGCTTCTGTAAGGATGTTTACAGATGAAATAACCATTTATAACAGTAGCTTGAACAATGTAAATTGCTCTAACATAGCTGCCTCATTCAATCCATTAAGGCCTAAATAGAACAAAAAGCTGATTCTTCCTTGACTAGGAGAAAATTCATTCTATCTCAAAGACTTCAGAAGGGGGCATCAACTATTTTCTTGACTTTAGACTTAGAACTGAAACACTGTTTCTTCCCGGGTCTTGACTCTGCTGACCTTCAGCCTTGAACTACAGTATTGACTCTCCCATTCTCATTCCTTTGGACTTGGACTGGAACTGAACCATTGGCTTTCCTGGGTGTCTAGCTTGCTGACTCACCCTGAAGATCTTGGGACTCATTGGGCTCCATGGTCCTGTAAGCCAATTCCTTATAATAAATCTTTAATATATATATATATATATATATATATTTCCCATTTAATATATATTTAATATATATATTTATTTATATATATTTATTATATATATAATATATATATATTCCCATTTAATATATATTTAATATATATATAATATATATATTATATATATATAATATATATATATTTCCCATTCATTCAAGAGGGGTAATGGAAGAAGGACAAAACTAGTACTTATGACTGGAAACAAGGACTATTAATACATAGGTAGGAAGGAAGGAAAGAAAAAAAAGATAAAGAAAGAAGAGAAAGAGAAAGAAAGATATGTGTAATAAGAACCTATATAGCTTTATCTACTATCTACAAATTAAGAGACTAAAGATTATTTTTGTTATGTTTTTACCTCTCCCATTTCCCTACTAATATGTGTTAACAGTAGTTAACATTATATCTCAGTACAAAGTTATAATGTCAGGAGGGGAAGTGTGACTCTATAAGAAGCAATCATCCAAAGATTGATAAATTGTGTTTGGGGGTATTGTGTTTGGGAAGTTTCAGAGTGTTTGTGATTATATAAAAGCAGGGATTGCTGTGTAATGTGAAAAGTAGCATGACTTTGCTATTGCATTTTTTGGGGAAACAAATATGGTTAAAGAGTTATATGTGGATATCAAGTTGACAATGGATAAACTGAGTTGAACTATTATCAACTTCATTATGCCAGGAACTACATTTCCCTGACTTTCCTTTATGGTTCCAAGTTGGAGTTGTCAAAATTTGCAATTGTGAGTTTGGGCAGGTATAAGAAAATTTGCACCTTTGTGTTCTGAATGTCATTGGTTAGAAGCAGTAAGATTCAAAATGTAGTTTCCAGAGAATTCCAGTTGTTCCTTGCTCCTACTCTCCACATTCATCTCTACTTCCTGACTTCCAGTCCCACCTACTACAGTGACATCAGGCCCCCACCACACACATAGCTGAAAACTCAAACATGGTCACCACATAAAGCTAACCATCTGCCATCAACATCAACCCTCTTTCACATTCCCACTCTAGCAGTGGATGTGCCCATTCTTCCAAATGTTCTTACTTACCTATGCCAGAGCTGGTTAGTAATTTTTCCCTTATCCTTCAACAATATTTATGCCTTTATTTCCCTCCTAAGGTTGTTTAATTTCTAATATTTTATGATAAATTCCTTATTCCATACTCATAGTAGTGCTGACTGAATCCTGACACATGGAGAGAACAGATTTGAAGTCCAAACTTTGTGGAAATGAAGATTAAGAACATTAAAAAAGGATATTGGACTTAAGAAAAAACACTACAGAATTAATCAGATAGACATTATGGTTGAAAATCTTCAATTAAATCCAATTAAACTAGAAGAATATGACATAGAAAATATGAGTAAAGCTGAACACTATAATGAACTTGGAAAATCTTTTGAGATGGGGCTGACATTTCCCTCCATCTAATTCAATGCCATTCAAACTTGAAGAAGACAGTGTTGAGGAATACTTCATTTGCCATATAGCAAGTCATTTAATCCGGAATACATCACTTTAAAAAGTATTACTGTTGAACTCTTGTTAACATGGGAAACAAATGTGTTTATTAAATATATTGTCAAGGAAATATAAGAGTTGATATATGACATGTTTTAATATACAAACTATTAAGAACTTAAAGAACATTGAGTCAATCTTTTGTTGTTAACACTGGGACATTCTGTTTAACTGTGACTCAATACTTTTAACCAACTGAGCAGCACAAAAACTTTTTTTATTCCTTCATTTTTTTTCCTTTCATTTCTTACTATATGCCCAGAATTCTGGTGGCAGTTTTCAAATTTCATCATGGGCTATTCATTTGGTGGTATAAAGAAAAAAGGGTCCAAGACCTTGAAAAGCAGGAAGATACATTATTAGAAAGGTTTCCAAGGGTTCAAAAATCAAGAATATACAATGTTTTCTTTTCAGGAACTCAAATTATACTGGGAAAGATACACAAATATAAGTAATTTAGACAACTTGTCTGAAATACCTAGATGAATCTCCACATATACTTTTAGTTTTTTTCATTATTCAGAATTTGAAAAAAGAACAGAAATTACCAATAGCTACTTAGCCCAACACCTTTTGTTTTGGCCAGAATGAAACCAAATTTGCAGTTCAACTAGATTTTTTGTTTATCCAGATGTTTTTAGGTATTACTCAAATTACTCAGCAATAATCTCCACATCTCATGGCAATTATTTTTTTTTCTTAAGGGATATTTGCTTTTCTGCTTTTATCTTGCTGGAGAAGGAGAGAGAAGCTGATGAGGAAAAGTTTCCACATCAACTTGAGTCTGTTTGTATTAATTATGTACTAAAAGTTGTGTTCAACATTAGGGAGCTGCTTCAATAATTAAGTAATAGTTTAACAATAGCAGGGAACTACACTACAGATAAGTAACAAGACTTTTCAAAGCACTAATAAAAGAATAGGATTTTAATTGTTACTATTTATTGTGAAGAGAAAATAATATGTTTAATGCAAATTACATTCACCACATTGAAGCATGAATGAATTTTCGGTTATTAGCCATTCAGTTCTGCTTTGAATATAACCAGTGTCAGAAAAAGTATATTGTTTTGCAAAGTGAATTATCATGAACATTGCTTCTGAAATATTCTTTATACATGTTCAAAGCACAAATTACAACATTCCCTTCTGCATTTGAATGTTTACTAACAACACACCCATGTGCAGTACAGGTTTTTAATAAAGAATACCAAAATGGCCTTATTAAAGAAAATCTGCATACAGATGTTGGTAGAAAAGTAGTTTTCTTCATTAAGCTTCAATAAACCCATTTTGGAGACTACAGTTGAAGGCAAAAGTTCTTTGTACAGTAGTTCACATTCCTAATAAATACTTCCCAATATCTTACCATCTTACTAACGAGCATGAATATTATTTTGTGATCTGACAGGAAACTGTAGTAAAGATAGACTCATAAGACATATTCACTTTTCAACAAAAAATGTACTTGACCTAGCCCCTGGAAATAAACATATATGTAAGTTCTTTGCCTTCAAGGAGATGGAGCAGTAATAGTAAGTTTCAAAGTAGGTACTAAAATTCTAAAATGTAGCAACTGAATCTCTATGAGAAGTTGGGGAACGTTTCCCTGATTAGAAGACACTTATAGGTGCCACAGGCACAGGGGAACAGGACAAACCTTTCAGAAAGAGAAGACGTTCAAAAACGTGTGTGATAGAGATTATTAAATGTCCTCCAGTATCCATTCCCACTTCTTTCTTTTAATAAGTTTCTCCTTTTGTTTTGTTTTTTTTTTTTTCTTTTAACAGTCACATAACATCTGTGGCTTCAAAAGTACTTGTTTCCCCTCCAATATTTTTATCTGGCTACATGTGGCCATGTGGCCATGTTCAGGACATCAGAAGGTAAGTAGAACTCACATTTGCATCCTCCAGCTCTTATGTTTTTTTAAAAAATCACTTGTTCTTTACTTCTTCTATTTCCCCCTTTCTATATTGAAATGCAGACAAGATGCTACTGAGGTAGCTTTAACCATGAAGATGAGAGTTCTATCCTAGGAAACAATGGAACAGCCTAACAGAAGAGACCTGGTCCCTGTCCACTCTGAATCATCTGCCTAAATTTGTACTGTCATGTGAAAGAGAAGTAAAGCTTTACCTCATGGAAGCTCTTGGATTTACCGTTCTTCTTAGAATAATAGCTTAGGCCATACTCTAATTAGAATATTACAAAAGTATGCTTCTGGTACATTCAGAAAGGCTTGAGACTCAGTTATAGAAAAGAAAGTGATACAGACTGTCTGCAAAGAAATGCATTACAGGGTTTTGAAAACACTTGTGTGGAAGACATTTGCACAACCATATAGATGCAATTGTGAGTCATCAGGTTTTTTTTTAATATCTTTAATTTTTTTTAATGTTTATTTATTTTTGAGACAGAGAGAGGCAGAGCATGAACGGGGGGAGGGTCAGAGAGGGAGACACCGAATCTGAAGCAGGCTCCAGGCTCTGAGCTGTCAGCACAGAGCCCGATGCAGGGCTCAAACTCAAGAACTGTGAGATCACGAACTGAGCTGAAGTCGGACGCTTAACCAACTGAGCCACCCAGGTGCCCCATGAGTCATCAGGTTTTTAAGCAGGCTGGTAATATGATCAGTTGAGCACACGTATGTAGTATTTATATCACTATAATCATCTAATTTCTGGTAATGACATTGCAATTCCCTTTGGGGGAATTACTTCTACCCTTATATGCCAAATCCATGGGATGGTAAGGCAAGGTGAGTCCGTAGTCACATGATAGGCATATGGCTTAATTTAGGCAAACTTTAAATCTCATTGGCCTATATAAGGATGGAGACATTAAATGTGTATTTGTTAACTTATTAAACATGTATTTGTTGTTTTTTTTTTAACATTTATTCATTTTTGAGAGACAGAGCATGGGCGGGGAAGGGGCAAAGAGAGAGGGACACACAGAATCCGAAGCAGGCTCCAGGCTCCGAGCTATCAGCACAGAGCCCGATGCGGGGCTTGAACTCAGAACTGTGAGATCATGACCTGAGCCAAAGTCGGACACTGAACTGACTGAGCCACCCAGGTGTCCTAAACATGTATTTGTTAATTTGTTACGCCTCCACTCTGTGTCAGGCACTACAGATTGGAGTCAGTGTACAAAAGAGACTTAAAAAGCCCTACCCACACAGAGTATATGCTGTACAGATATCCACATGTATTCAATAATTTTAGCAAGACAAATCAGAAAGATATGATTATTTCCTGTTCCTGTACACTAGTATTATCCTGGTTCCTATATTTTTCTTCAGACTTTTTTTCTCCCAAACTTCCTATCAATTCTGTAAGCTAAAGAAAATTTTGCCAAATTTTCTCCATTTCAATTTAACCAGAGCCTGTGTCTATTGATTGACATCAGTAACACCCAATACAGAAATGAGTCAAAAAATAATGCTTTGATTCAGTACACATCAACAGACTTTTATTACATATCTGCTGGGTAGCAGTCACTATGCCATGTTTGGGGTAAAAATAAATACGGTGCTATACTTCCTCTGGTAATTTGAATTATTGGACCAAATGTCACCACAGCGTAACTTTATCATTGTTAGGATACTTGTATCCTGAGTTTGAACTTGGGACTTATGAGAATGTAGCAGTTTCAAAACGAAAACTTGGGAAGCGTCATGGGTTTCTGTTTGCTTTCTTGTGCTTGTGCCATCAAAGTGCAAAAAACATGCCTCAGCTAGATTGCTAATTCAGTGGAACGTGACTAAATGTGAAGTCCCAGCTCAACCCACCTTTGGATCAGAGAGAATCAATTACTGTCTTACAGGTGGTTTGTTAGGTTTATCATGGAAATTGTAAACCTTTCTTTTTACCCTTTCCCTTTACAGACTGTAGGAGAGACAGGTACATTATCAGATCATTTCTATTTATCTTTGTGGTAGATTGCCTTTGAGTGTTTTCAACAATTCCCTTAATGTTGGCTTGCAATAAAATTCCCTTATATCAGCATAAGATTAATTGGTCACTGGAATGTATTATTTTATACAGTGGCTGTGGTCTAAATAAAATACCTGCACACAGCATATCTAGGGAATGTGTACTAAGAGGGGCTCCTGGGTGGCTCAGTCAGTTGAGCATCCGACTCTTGATTCAGTGCAGGTCATGATCCCAGGGTCATGGGATCTAGCTCCGTATCTAGCTCCCTACAGCATGGAGCGTGCTTAGGATTCTCTCTCCCTCTCCCTTAGCTCATGTGCTCTCTCTCTCTCTCTAAAAATAAAAAAATAAATAAAAACAAAAAAAGAAGAAACAAAAATGTATACTAAGAAAGTTCACTAATTGCCAAAGGTGAATAAATTGCTACAGACTTTATTTGACTTAAAATAAACAAAACAATCTCATAGATTATATTTAGCTCCAAAATATTTTCATTATCCCAAAAGAAAACCCGGACTCAATAAACAGTCATTTCTCTTTTCCTCCTGTCCTCAAGCCCTGGAGTTATTAATCTGTCTCCCATCTCTATAAATTTACCTAATCTATATTTCATATAAATTTATATTTCATATAAATGGAATTATAAAATGTCTAGTTTCCTTCACTTAGCATAATGTTTCTGAGATTCATTCATGTTGTAACAAGTATTTAATTCCTTTTTTATGTCAGATTGATATTACAGTATATGAATACACTACATTTGGTTTATCCACTCATCAGTTAATGAACCCTTGGGTTGTTTCCACCTTTTGGCTATCGTGAATTGTGCTGCTATGATTCTTAGTGTGCGAATACTTGTTTAAATACACATTTTTAATTATTTGGGGTATATACCTAGGAATGAAAATGCTGGGTCAAATGGTCATTCTATATTTAACTCATTGAGAAAGTATCAAACATTCACACTCTCATCAGCAATGTAAAAGAGTTCCAATCTTCCCACATCTTTGCCAACATTATTATTTTCCTTATTTAAAAAAAATTTCAGCCTACCCAGTGAGTATGAAGCAGTATCTCATTGTGATTTTGGTTTGCATTTTCTTAAAAATTCTGTGAGCATCTGTTCATATGTTTGTTCACTATTTGTATATTTTCTTTGCAGAAATGTTTATTCAGGACCTTTGCCCTATTTTTAATTATCTTTTTTTGTTGAGTGGTAAAAGTTCTTTGTATTATTCAGTAACTAGACCCTTATCAACTGCCTTATTTGCAATTATTTATCCCATTCCATGGGTTGTCTTTTCACTCTTTGGATAGTATCTTTTGATGAACAAAAACTTTTAACTTTGAAGAACTCCAAATTATCTTTTTCTTCTTCTGTTGCTATCTTTTTGATGTTGTATCTAAGAAACTATTGCTAAATACAATGTTATGAAGTTTACCATTATAGTGTTTTTTCTAAGAGTTTCATAATATTAGTGTTTATATTTAGGTTTTTTGTTTGTTTGTTTGTTTGTTTTTTTTTACTTTGAGGTAGTTTTTTACATGGTGTATAGGAACGGCCTAAATTCATTATTTTGCATGTGAATATCCACTTCTCCCAATACAAATTTGTTAAAGAGACTGTCCCTACCCCATTGAATGGTGTTAGAACCCTTGTTCAAATCAATTGGCCACAGTTACCTAAGTTTATTTCTGGATTCTAAATTCTATTCCATTGGTGTATATGTTCATCTTTATGATACTACACTTTTTGTTCACTAGAGCTTTGTACTAAGTTTTCAAATTGGGGAGTGTGAGTCCTTGAACTTTGTTGTTGTTATCCTTTTTTTCCCCCCAAGATTGTTTTGACTTCAGGGTATTTTGCAATTCCATATTAACCTTAGTAATGGGTTTTTTTTTTTTTTTTATTTCTAAAAGATATAAAAAAGAGCAGCCATTAGGATTTTGATAGGGATTGCATTGAATCTGAAGATCACTTCGGGGAATACTGCCATGTTTATAATAATTAAGTCTTCTAATGCATGAGCACAGAATATCCTTCCATTTATTCAGATCTTTAATCTTTGGTAGTTTTCAGTGTATAAGTCTTGCATCTTCTTAGTTAAATTTATTTTTTTGATGCTATAGTAAATGGAATTGTTTTGTTTGGGGATTATTCACTGTTGGTATATAGAAATACAACTTACTTTTCTATGCTAATCTGAATCCTGAAACTGCAGAATTCATGTGTTACCTTTAATATTTTGTGTGTATTATTTAGAGTTTTCTGCATATAAGATCTAGTCACTGAACAGAGATCATTTTGCCTCTTTCTTTCCTAAATACCTTTTGTTTTCCTGACTAAAAATTCTGACTACAACTTCTAGTACAACTTTGAATAAAAGTGGTAAGAACAAGCATTTGTCATCCTTTACTTATTTTTGATCTAAGGAAGAAAGTTTCCAGTCTTTCACCATTGAGAGTTTGAGTTGAATTATGTCCCCTAAAGACAAAAACAAAACAAAACAAAAAAAACCAGTAGGTTTGAGTTCTGACACCCAGTACCTCACAATGTGACTTTATTTGGAAATAGGGTTGTTGCAGATATAATTAGTTATGATGTTGTCTTACTAGAGTAGGGTGGGTCCCTAACCAAGTATAACAAAGTTTTATTAGAAAAGGATCGTGTAAAGAAGGACACTCAAGAAGAACACTGTGTGGTGGCAAAGGCAGAGATTGGTACAGCTGCAAGCCAAAGAAGGCCCAGGATTGACAACCAGCACCAGATGCGAGAAAGAGGCAAAACAGGAGTCTACTCAGAATCTTAGAATGCTGACACGTTAATTTTGGACTTCTACCTTCGAGAACTGTGAAAGAATCAATTTCCCTTGTTTTAAGCCACCCAGATTGTGGTAGTTTGTTATAGAAGTCTTGAAAACAAATACACATATGATGTTAGCTATGGGGTTTTTATCTGTGGGCTTTATTGTGTTGAGAGAGTTTCCTTCCATTGTTAGTTAAGTGTTCTTATCATCAAGATACACTAAATACTGTCAAAGGATTTTCTGTAAAAATTGAGAGGACTTTTTCTATTAATGTGGTAACATTAAACAGTGAGTGACTTTCCTATGTTGAAGCATGCTTGCTTTCATGGAGTAAGTCCCTCTTGATCACGGTATTATTTTAATATGCTTCTGGGCTCAACTGACTAGTATTTTATTGAGGATTTTTGCCTCTGTATTACTAAGGAATACTGGTCTGTAATTTTCCTGTGATGTGTCTTGCTTTGGAATCAAAATGTCTGAAGTTAGAACTCACATAGAATGAATTAGGGAGAGTTCCATTCTCTTTAATTATTTGGAAAAGATTAAGAAGAAGTACTACTTAAATATTTGGTAGAATTTGACCTATTTATTGAAAGTTTTTGGTGACTGATTTAATTTTCCTTTCTTCCTCTTCTTCTTTTTGTAGGTCTATTTGGATTTTGTATTTTTTTCTTGGATCATCTTTTGGTAGTTTGCATGTTTCCATAAACTAGTTGATTTCATCAGAGTTACCTCGCTGGCATACAATTGTTCATAGTAGCTCGTACAATCCTTTTTAGTTCTATAAAATATTAATAATAATATTCACTCTTTAAATTCCAAGTTTAGTAATTTAATTTTTTGTCAATTTTATCTCTTCAAAGAACTAAATTTTGGTTTTATTAGTTTCACTATTTATTGTTTTTGTATTCTCCATTTATCTTCATTTTTATATTTATCATTTCCTTCCTACCACTAGCTTTGAGTTTTCTATTTTCTTTTTAGTTCCTAAAGGGATTAAGTTTGGTTACTGATTTTTATTTTTTTAAATAGGCATTTATACCTAGAAATCTCTCTCTGAAACCTGCTTTCATTGCATCCCATAAATTTTGGTATGTTGTCCTTTCATTTTCATTTGTTTTAGAATATTTCCTTTTTGGCTTTTAAGTTGTTTGAGTGGATCTTTAAATTTCCACTATTGTGACTTTTTCAGTTTTTCTTCTTTTATAGATTTCTAGTTCTATTCCACTGTAATCAGAAAAGATAATTTGAATTATTCCAATCTTTTAAAATTAATTAGGACTTGTTTTGTGGAACATATGGTGTATGATGGAGAATGTTCTGTGTATAATTGAGAAGAATGTGCATTCTTCTGCTGCTCTTTGGTTTTTATTTCCTGGCTCTTTATTCTGTTCTACTGATCCATATGTCTGTTTTTAATACCAAACCATATGTTTTTGTTATTATGGCTTTGTAATATAGTTTGAAGTCAGGAAGTATGATGCCTCAAGCTTTGTTCTTTCTAAAAATTGCTTTAGAAATTTGGGCTGGGGCACCTGGGTGGCTCATTCAGTTAAGCATCCGACTGGCTCAGGTCATGATTTCACAGTTGTGGATTCGAGCCCTGCATCTGGCTCTGTGCTGACAGCTCGGAACCTGGAGTCTATCTCAGATTCTATGTCTCCCTCTCTCCCTGCTTGTTCTCTCTCTCTCCCTCTCTCAAAAAATAAAACACTAAAGAAAAAATAAACATCAAAAATAAGTTTTAAGATTTTGAACCTCTTGTGCTTCCCTACAAAAAAAAAAATTAAAAAATTAAAAAAAAAAAAAGAAGCTCTTGTGATTCCCTACAAGTTTTAGGCTTTTTTTTTTCCTGTAAAAAATGCCATTGAGATTTTTATAGGGATACATTGAATCTGCAGATTGATTTGCGAAGTATGGACATTAAAAATATTAATGGTTCCAATTCATAAACATGGAATATCTTACCATTTATTTGTCTTCAATTCCTTTCATCCATGTTTTTGGACTAGACATTTTTCACCTCCTTGGTTAAATTTATTTCTATGTGTTTTCTTTTGGATGTCATTGTAAATAATCATTTAATATATTTAGGTGCTCTGATATTAAACACATATTTATAATTTTAATTTCATTTTGAAGAACTGACCTTTTTATGATTATACAGGAAACTTCTTTGTCTCTTACTACAGCTTTTGAATTAAGCCTATTTTGTCTGATAAATAGCTACCCCTGCTCTCTTTTTGTCTCCATTTGAATGGAGTATCTTTTTGCAGTGTTTTACTTTCAGTCTGTGTGTGATTTTAAAACTGATGCAAGTCTCTTATGGGGAGCGTAGAGGAGTGCTTTTTTCTTTTTTTTTTTTAACCTATTCAACCACTTTGTCTTTCGGTTGGAGAATTTAGTACATTTACATTTAAAGTAGTTACTGATACATATGGACTTACTACTGACATTTTTTTCTGGTTATTTTGTAACTTTTTTGACCCGTTTTTTATTTGATGATTTTCTATATTGGCATACCTTGATTTCTTTCTCTTTATCTTGTGTGTATCTACCATAGGATTTTGCTTTGTGGTTGCCATGAGACTTACATAAAATATATTATAAAATATATTTGTAACAGTCTTTTTAAGAGGATAACTACTTCAAGTGAATATAAAAGCTCTCTCCCCAATGTTTTTACTGTCACAATTTGCATATTTTTATATCATGCATCCATTAAAAAACTGTTGTAGTTATAGTTTTAATATTGTTTTTAATCTTCAGACTAGAGTTATAAGTATTTATAATATTGTAACATTATTCTGAATTTAACCATTTATTTACCTTTACCAGTGAGTTTTATATTTTCATGTTTCCTTGTTACTAATCATTCTTTCCTTTCAGCTCGAAGAACTCCTTTTAATATTTATTATAAGGCCACTCTACTGATGGGGAGTTCTTTGATCTTAATTTTTTTAAGAAAACTATCTCTACTTTAATTCTGATTGGCAACTTTTCTCAGTAGAGTATTCTTGATTGCAGCCAGCCCACTTTCAACTTGACCTTAGATTTACCTCCTGCTCATGCTGAGCTTAAAGATAAGCCCAGTGAGTCTTAAGGTCCCCTCAGGTCTTTTGTGAGCATGTGTGCTGCCCAAGTTATGTACATGAGTTTCTAGTTGCCCCAGTATGTGCTGAAGCTTTTCAAAGCCCTTATTCCCCCAAATTCTCAGTTCCCATATTCTCCTCCTGGGCTTTCTGTCAGTGATTTGTTCAAATTATTACTTTCTGCCATAGAAGGCAATGTCTTTTCATTTGTTTCTCAATGTTTCCGTAGCCCCTCCTGCCTGATAGAACTCCCAGCTAGGTCAAACAAAGAGAAGCCTCTTCCATTAGTCCTTTTGGAAATGTGTCAGGCTGAAACAAAGAATATTTCTTGGGGACAAGGTCTGTTCCATTCATTTAGAAACTAGGTGAGCACACTAGGAGTGTGGGCTGCCATCGTCAAGAACTTCTCTGTGCTGGGGAGAAAAGTAGGGCCAGGGTCAGCAAAAACTCCACAAAGATCTTCTATGTTTAAATGATCTCCTTCCTAGTTAAGCATTTGCCTGGTTGCTCTAAACCTTGGACTATCTCTCTGAATTATGTTAAGGTTAATTCTATCATCTTTGATTCATCTTTTAGTGTTTTTAGGGGGGAGGAATAAACCCCCAGAGTTACCATTTTTATTGACATCACCTACACCTGCATTTTTTAATGTAACTAATTCTGTACTATTCAGTAGAGAATACACAAGTCTAGTTCTTAGATCTTCCAGTAAAATGGAGGCACGTCTATTATACAGAAATATATTCATATATATATATATATATAATAAATGATAATCAGTAATGAGGAAGGTTACAGCTGAAGGAAATATTGAAATCAGCCAATTGAGGAAAGTGATTTGTTCAATATTGTTCTGTTATTTTCTGACAGAATAAGAGGCAGACCCCACATATGCACTCATTCAGCCCAGCATTTTTTCCATGAACAGCTCTTCATAGAAGAGAAGATTGCTATTGAATAATCACTAGTACACATCTTGTAACTTTCTCCTTAGTTTTCTGTTGGTAACATGAAACCTAAATCAATCCAAATATATACCACTAATCCTCAAAGCCAATAGTAACACTGGTCTTTACAATGATTAAAGTCCTTTTTAATACCTAATATGGAGATTCACATTAAAAATACATATATTTTGTTCCCTTTTACATTGTGCAAAAATCACTGAGGAAAATTACGATTCAATTTTTTCTCTAAATCTTCTTAAAGGTATGTTTTCATTTCTTCAAAATTTAGATCTTATGTTTTAGCTTTCAGCATTGATTCAAAATGAGGCCCAATGTAAAAGTCAATATGCATGTGTGTGGGGGGGGAAGAAACATGTGAAAGTGCTTGAGGAAGTCATCAAGAAGACATGACTGTCAACTGATCTGTGAACTGGACCTGAGCAATTGTAGTCTTCCCCCAAACTGCCCTGGCCTTGGAATGTGTATTCTTCCTGCCTTCCCCAATCCCAGAAGCTGATCCAAGGATACAGTGTTGAGATAGAAATGTGGTGTTGAGACTATCTGGACTGCGTACATGACTGAAGCTAGTTAAGGCCTTCTATGTATATGACTGGACCCACTTAAGATCTTTTATACACACTTTTAAGATTCTAGCAGGTAGGTGCAGAGATGCAGTCATTTTGTAGCTACCAAGACAAGCCTAAGTAAGTTCCTTTGTTTGTTACATCTACCTCCTACCAATCTGGAGTGGCCTGCCTGTTTCTTCACCCTCTGCCCTCAGCATACAGGATCTGATTTCAGATTATACCATGCAAGCTCCTGGGGAGGTTGTGAACTAACAAAAAGCAATTAGAGTTATCTAATAGAAGAGCTGCTTGAGAAATCATGGTCCAAACCCAAGTTAACTTAATTTGCTGCATAGTGCAATGTATGAAGATACTCTGTGTGAGTTTGGTGAAGCAGGAACAGTTGAGCTCATCGACTGGAAAAGGTATAAAAGCAGCAAGCACAACCTGAGAATCTTGCACTGTACCTGATATCCATGGACCACAGTCAACTGCTTTCTTTCTTTCTCTTTCTTTTTCTTTCTTTCTTTCTTTCTTTCTTTCTTTCTTTCTTTCTTTCTTTCTTTTTAAACGTTCATTTATTTTTGAGAGAGAGAGAAAGAGAGTGTGTGCATGAGTGGGGGAAGACCAGAGAAACAGGGAGACACAGAATTGGAAGCAGACTCCAGGCTCTGAGCTGTCAGCACAGAGCCCAATGTGGGGCGTGAACTCACAAACTGTGAAATCATGACCTGAGCGGAAGTCAGACATTTAACCAACAGAGCCACCCAGGCACGTCTAGAGTCAACTGTTTTCTAAGAAAGGAATGCCCAGGAGTCATCCAATTATATGTGTTTAAATCTACAAATTTCCAGACCTCCTTTTTTCCGCTATTTTTTACTAGCTTTTTCCTTTGCAGACAATTTTCATGAGGATTGTTGCTTCTCTCTCACATCCAAGACTGATGTCATTCTGCCTTAGTAATACTCAGTTCCATTCAAAAACCAGAATTTTTCTAGTTTCAATGTCTGTCTTGAGCATTGCCTTATAAAGTTCCTAGGTCATTTCTGCAGGCAGATTTTCAGCTTGACTCAGTGCCCATGTTTTGCTCTAACATAATTTCCCAGCTGGAGACTATTTCATGTTGGATAGCTGGTGACATATATATATATATATATATATTTTAAAGTTTGTAAAACTTCAAAATGGGAACAAAGGCTTTCTCTACACTTTAATAGCTTGTAGCATATTTGAAATTTCATCTGAATGGAAAAATTCATTTCAAACATAAAGTTTTGTGGTTTCATAGCACTGTTCAAGCTGTGGAGTCATTAAGAAATATATTCAGCATTAACAGTAAATCATTTGAAATAAAGGCAACCATTATGAATGCTTTCTCCCTTCCTGATGGATAGTGGTTTGGGGGATAAGTGCCCCAGAATCATTATTCTTAGAAGAAAAATAATACATTTATTAATAAAGTAAGACTCAAAAGCCTCATTTAAAGATTTCTAGTTACTCAATTTTCTGAGAGAACAAAAGCATTTTGTCATTTTAAATACAAGGAAATGGATATATGTGTTAAGTGATTTATCCCAGGTCTGACTGAAAGATTCAGGATTAGCTTCTATTTTTGCTTTGTCCATTTCTTGCCTAATCCTCAGGTGGTACTCCATAATATATTTAAAGGAGGTGTGGCCAGATGCGTTTCCATGATGCATATCCTTTTACCTATTAATCTGCGACATTCTCTTGAGTATTATCATCTTGGTCTTTTAGGAACAATAGTGATTTAGGAAGAGAGCCATTGAAAATTAAAGTTCACAATCGCTGATAATCCTGATGAGCTCAATATGACATCCCTTTGTTTGAAATTTTAAAACAAGCTATTCTGAATTACTTCAAACTATGACACATACTTGAAATGCTGAAACTGATAGGAAAGCTGGAAGAATTAAAAAAAAAAACCTTCCCACAAAGAGATATTATTTGGGAAAAATTGGGAAACTACTTATGATTTAACATGCATGGGTAAGGATAAGGATAAAGGTAGGAAGAAAATAGAAGAATTGTAAAGACTGGTAAGTTTTACGAAAGAAAGTTCCACAGATAAAGATATTATAAATCCATGATTTATCCTATGTTTGAGTTTCTAATTCACATACCATTAGTTTGTTCTATTATGTGTGTTTTAGGCATTTATTTCAGGTTTCAGAAGTAGATTCATCAATAAGATCCTCTTGAATTTTACCATTTTCTATTTCACCTCTGAAACCTCACTTATTGCTGATAACACCTGTGCTTCAGGCTCGAAACAGAAATAAACTCATCTACGTTTGCTTTCTAATTAAAATTTAAATAGAAGGCAAATTCATGAATGTAATCTTCAATACCCCCTGGAAAATGCATTAGTTGTTCTTGGGCTCTTAGTATCATTATCCATGTTTTGAACAGAAATTCTAAATACAAACCAATGAAGTTGTCAACAACTATTCTGCCTCTTTCATCTAAAATCACTGGTTAATTATCAATGTATTTATTGAACACCTACACTAGGCCTAATGTTGACCTTAGTATTATGTGCATGAAACAGTTGTCTATATATTTACATGGCCATGCCACCTCATGTGCCAGACTTGTCCTGACTCTTACTGATGTGTTTCCTTCAGTCATACTTAACCTTTCTCCTGTTTCTACCTTCAATCCCTAGTAAATTTAAGCCCTAGAAATAGATTATTATTCAAGAAACATCAGTTTACTTCTGAAATTTTCCCAGGATTCTTATTCTCTACAGTGTGAATCTCTTTTAGTTAGGGATACAAAACTATAGCATGAAGTTAGGAGTGGGCAACAGGAAGGCTGAGCAAGGAATCCATGTTCTTTGCTCTTCATTCTATCTTAATGGGGCACAATGTCCTCAGGGCTTTTTTTATTGTCATGCTGAGGACGGCACCACTGTCAAGGTAGGGGAAGTAACAGGCAAAGGTGCTGGTATCTCTACAGTACTTAACAAAACATCACCCTGCATTCCATGGCAGTTTCAAATATATTGTGCATATTTATTGATGCATAAAACACGTCATAGAAATATAATCCTAAAGCAAATCTTTAACCTTTGAAGGCACAATAGTTTACGTACATTTTAGTATTAAGTTTTCCAGGAATCTAATACCATATAGATAGAATATATTTTATTTTGCTTGTAATTTTAATATGAGTTGTTCACCTTTAGAAAAAGCACAGCATGGGTAGCAATGCCAGTTTTGGGTATTTGAGTCATCAATCTAACCATCAATTTGAATTTATGGCTGATTCATTAATATTCATTTTATCTAAATGAACAAGCATATGGTCATATCACTACATTTTCTAATGTAGCTATGCCAAGGCATTTACATATGGAATGGCAATTATAATCAAATTTTTTATTACTTTTGTCAATTACTGTTAGGATATTATGTTGATTTTTAAGTAATACGAATAAGTGTTTAATATTCTTTGTGAATTCCATTAGAATACTAAAGGGCACTTTATATCACAAATTTATTAAAGACAGACATTGGGCCTGTTACAATTAAGAATCACAGTTCTATTTTATAAGAAGTATGCAAGAATAAAGACCAAAAACAATTGTCCCCATCATAAGGGACCTTATTCAAGTCAGAATACTGAATAGAAGATCCAAAACAAATCAAAGCAAAGAGACCAAATATCACTTCAACTCAACTGGAATCAGGTTGCAAAAGTGGTTTCAAGTGACTGGCCAGTTAACTCAAAGGACAATTAGTTCTAAGAATGGGAAAAGAAGAGAGTAAGGATTAAAACAGGCAAAATCTGAAGGAGTTTAGTTGAGTGGGAGAGAGGGTGCCCCTTGTGGTGAGGGGGAGGCAAGGCAAGAATATTGTTTGGAAAATCCCAACTGACCTGTTCCAAGTTCCTGATTTGGTGTTTTCATTTATGGGGACCTTAGTAATGTAAAATGAGATTTCAAAATTGAACAAGCAAGCCCAGCTAAGAAAATATCTTTTAAAAAAGGGTTGGGAGGCCATAAGGGAAGAAGAATTCATGCAAGTCCTTGTCAGAGGAACCATGAACTTTTTGCCAGATGCTAGCCCTCAGTTTGGACTTAACTCCCTCCTCACCTTGATAAAGGAATCATGTGCATTCTTCACTTCAAAAGGAGCCAACCATTGCAAGTTTCAATCCTTCATTTGCATATTAACCCAACCAATTCCCCATTAACCTAGTTTCAATTCCTGTTTTGCACAGAAGACCAAAATAAGAAGGGCACTCATGACTTTCATCTTTGTAATTCCCCTCCACCCTCTCCCCCGTTATCTTCCTCTTAACAGGAGTTAGGTTTCTACATAAATCTGTGTTTCCTGAATTGCAATTATAATTGCCAACACAAGCACCCGTTTGCTTAGATTTTCTGTGAATTCTTTCTTGATCAACAGTAACAAGACTGCTCTGGCACATCCCAATTTATTTCATCTCACATTCTCTCTTGCACTTTGTTTCTATGAGCTCTTATTTCTTGGTTTTCCTCTCTGAATGTCTGGCCCCCTGCACTGCCTTCCTTTAGTCTGTCATTCTCACATGGATGTGCAAATCCTGGGATGCTTTTTATCGCAGCTTCCTGTATCTACCCATGCCTGTTGTACTGCTCTCTCCAAACTACATTTCTAAGGATGCAGGATCAGTGAAGTCCATGTGTTTGCTGAACCCCCACCTGGCACAGACTTTCATTTCAAACATTGTCAAGTACCCCTGACCCAACCCTTCATTGTTTCTTGCTGTTCTAGGTTCAGTGCTGTCACACATATGAGGAGGGGAAAATAGGTCTTGTGAAAGAGGATTCACTCTTTCAGGTTGTTTAGATAGTTTGTAGAGGCTGGTTTTAGGCAACAAACTTGAACAGTGGAAACCTGAGTATGGTAGAAGGGCCCACAGTGATCCTACCTCCCTGGCTGAATACAAACAGGCCCATTAGGTGATCTACCTGAAGGTTTCCATAATGGGTTACTTATACCTGAATACAGGTACCAAAAAAGGAAAATTCCATACATTCCCATACCTCTTCACTTTCCCCCTTTAACTACAGTCCCACCCCACTCCAATGCCTCATTGCAGAGAGTCTCTCCTTTGCTGTTCTGCCCAACGCCTCCCTTGAGGTGTATTCAATAAACTTTTATCTTCTTTGTTCTGCCTTGGGTGGATCCTTTCACCACAGCACCACTGGCCCCCACCTGATCAGGTCACCCCACATTTTGTGCACCCCCATACAATCAAGAGACCCCACATCTCTTATCTGATGATTGTCTTAGTACAATAAATGGGAGATTTTGTTTCACTTTTAAGACCTCTAACAATATGCAGAGCCCATGGAAAATTCTTAGCAGAAGATATTATCTAAACATTGTCATCTGACAAAAAGTGAGAGTACCGAACTATTACATGGGTTGGAAAACTTTAAAGAACTAAATAGGGGTGCTTGAGTGCTCAGTCCAACTCTTGATTTTGGCTCAGGTCATGATCTCACAGTTTGTGGGAATGAGTCCTGTGTTGGGCTCTAAGCTGAACATGGAGCCTGCTTAAGGTGTTTCCTCTTTCTCCCTCTGTCCCTCTCTCCCACTCCTATTCTCTCTAAAATTAAAAAAAAAAAATTAAAAAGGACTAAATAGTAAATATTTTAAGCTTTGGGGCCAGATAGTGTTTGTCAGAGCTACTCAATATTGCCACTTAGTGTAAAACCAGCTCTAGGCAAGGCATAAACAAATGAATATAGCTATTTTCCAATATCTATCAGATATAGATAGTGGTTTTTTTTTTTGGTTTGTTTGTTTGTTTTGTTTTGTTTTTTGTTTTTTGTTTTTTTTTTTTTTTTTTTTCAGAAAAACAGGAGGTTGGATACATTTGGCCCTTAGGCGATAGTTTGCTAACTCTGGACTATTACATTAGTAGCTCTAAATGGCTCAGAATTAATTTGAACTTAAATATATCACTTTTTTTTCTTTCTGTTTAGTCTGTGCCTAACATGTTTCCAGTGTAAAACTACCACTTTACCAAGTTAAATTGAATTCCATCTCATATAAAATAGTTTGTAATAAATACTAATATGTTTACAGTGTAAGATAGATAGATAGATAGATAGATATGTAAATTGTTAAGCCCTGCCAAAATTCTTCACACAGTAATGATGAATGATAAAGCTCAAAATTGGGATGGAGCTGTTATTCACTGCTGCAAGGGGGAAATCCTATCCTTTTTCTTATCCCTTTTTGTTAACTACTTAAAAAGTTTTTCAGTAGTTACACGGTTCAATCAAAGTGCCATTTTCTAAACAGTGAGAGTTAATTTAACAAACATCAATGTCCTACACACTTAAAGGAATGAAAACTTCAAAAATACAGATGAATAAAAGACTATATTGGAAGGATATTTACCTAGCCACTAATATCACCATTATCTATTCTTGACCTGGCCAAGAAGTGTGTGTGTGTGTGTGTGTGTGTGCGCACGCGTGTGCACGCGCACGTACGTGCCTGTGTGTTTCTCAACACAAATGGCTTCCTAAGTCTTTTACAATTCATCATAATTTTCCACATGGCAAATTGAAGTTATTGTCACCAATAACTTCAGTTATTAAATCCAATCAGTGTCTGAAAAATGTACTTATACTAAATTTAATTCTCACTTTACATTTCTCTTTGGATGACTTCTACTTTAGAATTTTTGCCCAAAGTGTCACAGGTTAACATTTAAGAAATTTAAAATCAGCCATAAAAAAAGAAGGGAATCCTCCATTGTGACAACACGAATGGAACTTGAGGGCATTATGCTAAGTAAAATAACTCAGAGAAAGACAAACAGTTACGATTTCACTTATATGTAGAATATACAAAAAAAAATACTCATAGAAATAAAGATCTGATTTGTGTTTGCAAGGAGTGAGAAGATGGGTAAAAGTGGTCAAAAGTACAAACTTCCAGTTATAAGATAAGCTCTGGGGATGTCACGTAGATTATGGTGGTTAACAATACTGTATTTGGATAGTTGCAAGTTAAGTTGCTAAGAGAGTAGATCTCAAAAGTTCTCATCACAGTGAAAATAGAATTTGTCATTTGTGAGGTGGTAGATGTTAACTAAATTTATTGCAGTAATCATTTTGAAATATATACAAATATCAACTCATTATGTTGTATACCTTAAACTTTACACGCTATGCGTCAATTACACCTCAGTAAAACTGGAAAAAAATAAAATCAAAGAAAGAATAAAAAAAAGTCTTTTCAGGATTTTAAATATGGTGTTTAGGAGATGGAATTCTGAGAGAAAAACTGCCTAAGACCAAATAGTTGAAGAGTGGGTTAGTCAAGTTTCTAATGTTAGGCTCTTCACATTTACTTCCCTAGAAAGAAAGACAAACTGTCATTTTTCAGGACTGATACAGAAAGTTTCCATCTTGGGGAGCCTGGGTGGCTCAGTTGGTTGAGCATCTGACTTTGGCTCAGGTTGTGATCTTGTGGTTTGTGAGTTCAAGCCCCACATTGGGCTTGCTGTTGTCAGAGCAGAGCCCACTATGGATCCTGTCTTCCTCTCTCTGTCCCTTCTCTGCTCACGCTGTCTCTCGAAAATAAAAATAAACATTAAAAAAATACATTAAAAAAAGAAATTTTCATCTTGCTCTTTTCTGATAGTATCTTATCTCTATCAACTTGTTATTTCACTCGCTCATCTATTTAAAAAATATTTAATGAGGGCTTTCTACTACAAGCAATGCCTGGTTATACAAAGGTAAACAGTTATGATTCTTGCTCTTAAGGAGTCTCCAGGCTGATAAAAGAGCCAGAGTAAACAGCTAAATGCAGAATTATAGTTATTTAAAGCACAATCAGTTGTATGTGCAAATTTAACAGGATCCTGAGTAGTACAGTATGAGTGGCACACCTCCAAGGGAGAGCTATGCCTCTTTCATTATACATACATACATACATACTCAGGTCTAAAGGTGTCATTCACATAGAATGCAAGGGGGTCAGAATCCCTGGAATTGAAAAGGATATGATCCTGGTAGCAAGACAGGGAACAGCAGATGGACGATAGGGAGAAAAGGAAAAACAGAAATGTATTGTGCGTAATGTGGTCATGAAAGACCTTTCTGGAAAGCTGACATAAAGGGCCATCCAAAGAGGAGACGAGTAGCTTTACCATACCACAGTAGAGAAAGAATCTTCCAGGGCAAGAATAAAAGAAGAACCAAGGCTGTATGTTGTAAAGGACAGTGTTTGTTTTGAGGAAATTATTAAAAAAAGGTAGAGGGATCAATATGATTAGAGCTAACCTGTGGCATGTAAAGCGGTAGTAAGAATCCTAATTAACTTAAAGTCACAGTAAGAATTTTGTATTTATTTCTTAGGGAAAAGGGAAATGACTGAAGAAAGAGTAGTATAATCACATATGTTTTCAGAAGCAATTCTGCACACTTTATACTGAGTCAAAGGGAAGTGCTAAGAGACCATTCAGGAAACTGTATCAATAAACCAGAACAGTGGTAGTAGATATGAAGAAAACTCTGAGATATATTTTAGAGAAAGAATGGACAGGATTTTGTATTCATTTATGCAATACACACTTAGTGAATACACAAAATGCAATTAGGTCCCTATGAGGGAAGCTAAATGAGACATAATTAAAAACTTCCAAACTATCTAAACAGACTTGTATAATAATGCTGAATAATTTTGGCCTGAATTGGAATTTTCATTGTCAGATTAACGTATCCCCTTATTAAACAAACAAACAAACAAAAGATGAGGTGCTGAAAGAGTCATAGCAAAAATAAAATCCTCTTAGGAGGAGGAGCCAAGATGGCAGAAGAGCATGGAAGTTTATTGTGTGTCTCACATCCATGAAATACAGCCAGCCAACACTAAACCATCCTAGACACCTAGAAAACCGATTGGAGGATTAACACAACAATCTGCACAACCTCAACACAGAATTCAACAGGTTCGTGATGTGGAGAGGTGAACTTGAGGAGAGAAAAGCCAGAGGTGGGCAGGGAGCCACCTTTGCAGGCAGAGAGAGGACAGAAATTGGGGTAGGGGGAGAATATGGGAAAAGCACCCTCCCCAAAATCAGCTGGAGAGAAAGTGGAAAATTGGAAACAGCCATAGGTACTAAACTAAAAAGGGAGAAAGGAGAGGGTATAAATTCCATTAAGACTGTAAACAATGGGAGTGCAAAGTCTGCAACTCTATGGCTCAATACCTGGTGGTGCTCTGGTGGAAAGAGTAAATCCCCAGGAACAGAGTGGGGTCCAGGAGGTTCTCAGGCCACAAAGGGAAAAGCAGTTCCACTGCTGGAAGGACATCTGGTAGAGACTGTTGAAGCCACCTGGTCCCAGCAAACCCCAGAAAATGGCCACATTTGCTGGTGCTGGAACAAGGTCATTAAGGGTGAAGCCTAGTGCTAGATGTGTGTTGTGATTTTCCATAATCCCTGAAATGCTGATGCTACACTATCTCGGGAACTTTTCCAGGGGCAGGCTGGCACCTGGCCGCGGTCTTGGGGCACTGGCAGCAGCAGGGTCCAGCAGGTGTTCCTAGGTGCAGCTGGCATTTGGCCATTGCTCAGTGAGACCCTCCCAGAGAGAGGGAGAATGGGTCAAAGTCCTGGAAGATGGCGGTGTAGGAGGACGCTGGGCTCACCGCACGTCCTGCTGATCACTTAGATTCCACAAACACCTGCCTAAATAACCCAGAAAAATGCCAGAAGACTAGCAGAATGGAGTCACCAGAGCCAAGCGCAGATGAGAGGCCCATGGAAGAGGGTAGGAAGGGTGGTGAGGTGGTGAGCGCTCCACGGACTGGCAGGAGGGAGCCAGGGCAGAGGGGTGGCCCGCCGGCAAAGCAGAGCCCCCAAGTTTGGCTTGCAAAAGCGGAGGGGCCTGATGGAGTGTGGTCCGACAGCAAGCAGGACTTGACATCTAGAAGGTTATAAGGTAACAGCTCTGCTCAGAGAAAGGGAGGTCTGGAGGACAACGGGAGGGAGAGTTGTTGAGCCCTGGATGACAGAACTCAGCTAGGAGGGGAACAAAGGCGCTTGCCAGCGCCATCTCCCTCGCCCATCCCCCAGCCAAAATCCCAAAGGGAATCAGTTCCTGCCAGGGAACTTGCTTGCACCACGCAAATACCCAAAGCTGTGCTTCTGCAGATCCATCCCTCTGGCGGGTCTGAGTCCCTCCTGGTGCCGCAGGGCCCCTCCCGAGGCGGAACTCCAAAGGAAAAGCGAGCTGAGCCTGCCCCTCCCGCCCCTGTGGCCCTTGAGGATCTACCCCAGCTAATATGCCAGATCCCCAGCACCACAAGCCTGGTAGTGTGCAAGTAGCCCAGATGGGCCACGCCACCCCAAAGTGAATCCCACCCCTAGGAGAGGGGAAGAGTAGGCACACACCAGTTGGACTGTGGCCCCAGCGGTGGGCTGGGGGCAGACATCAGGTCTGACTGTGGCCCCGCCCACCAATGCAAGTTATTCAAGACAGCACAGGGGAAGTGTCCCGCAGTCCCCCACCACTCCAGGGACTATCCAAAATGACGAAACAGAAGAATTCCCCTCAGAAAAACGTCCAGGAAATAACAACAGCTAACAAACTGATCAAAAATGATTTAAACAATATAACAGAAAGTGAATTTAGAATAATAGTCATAAAATTAATTGCTGGGCTTGAAAACAGTATAAAGGACAGCAGAGAATCTCTTGCTACAGAGATCAAGGGACTAAGGAACAGCCAGGAGGAGCTAAAAAATGCTATTAATGAGCTGAAAAATAAAATAGAGACAACTACAGCTCGGATTAAAGAGGCAGAGGAGAGAAGAGGTGAACTAGAAGATAAAATTATGGAAAAAGAAGAAGCTAAGAAAAAGAGAGAGAAAAAAATCCAGGAGTATGAGGGGAAAATTAGAGAACTAAGTGAGGCACTAAAGAGAAATAATCTACGCATAATTGGTATTCCAGAGGAGGAAGAGAGAGGGAAAGGTGCTGAAGGTGTACTTCAAGAAATAATAGCTGAGAACTTCCCAGATCTGGGGAAGGAAAAAAGGCATTGAAATCCAAGAGGCACAGAGAACTCCCTTCAGACATAACTTGAATCGATCTTCTGCATGACACATCATAGTGAAACTGGCAAAATACAAGGATAAAGACAAAATTCTGAAAGCAGCTAGGGATAAACGTGCTCTAACACATAAAGGGAGATCTATAAGACATGTGACCGATCTCTCTACTGAAACTTGGCAGGCCAGAAAGTAATGGCAGGGGATCTTCAATGTGATGAACAGAAAAAATATGCAGCTGAGAATCCTTTATCCAGCAAGTCTGTCATTTAGAATAGAAGGAGAGATAAAGGTCTTCCCAAACAAACAAAAACTGAAGAATTCATCACCACTAAACCAGCCCTACAAGAGATCCTAAGGGGGATCCTGTGAGACAAAGTACCAGAAACATCACTACAAGCATGAGACCTACGGACATCACAGTGATTCTAAACCCATATCTTTCAATAATAACACTGAATGTAAATGGATTAAATGCACCAACCAAAAGACATAGGGTATCAGAATGGATAAAAAAAACAAGACCATCTATTTGCTGTCTACAAGAGACTCATTTTAGACCTGAGGACACCTTTAGATTGAGAGTGAGGGGATGGAGAACTATTTATCATGCTACTGGAAGTCAAAAGAAAGCTGGAGTAGCCATCCTTATATCAGACAAACTAGACTTTAAAGGCTGTAACAAGAGATGAAGAAGGGCATTATATAATAATCACAGGGTCTATCCATCAGGAAGAGCTAACAATTATAAATGTCTATGCGCCGAATACAGGAGCCCCCAATACATAAAACAATTACTCACAAACATAAGCAACCTTATTGATAAGAATGTGGTAATTGCAGGGGACTTTAACACTCCACTTACAGAAATGGATAAATCATCTAGACACACGGTCAATAAAGAAACAAGGGCCCTGAGTGATACATTGGATCAGATAGACTTGACAGATATATTTAGAACTCTGCATCCCAAAGCAACAGAATATACTTTCTTCTTGAGTGCACATGGAACATTCTCCAAGATAGATCACATACTGGGTCACAAAACAGCCCTTCATAAGTATACACGAATTGAAATCATGCCATGCATACTTTCAGACCACAATGCTATGAAGCTTGAAAACCACAGGAAAAAGTCTGGAAAACCTCCAAAAGCATGGAGGTTAAAGAACACTCTACTAAAGAATGAATGGGTCAACCAGGCAATTAGAGAAGAAATTAAAATATATATGGAAACAAACGAAAATGAAAATACAACAATCCAAATGCTTTGGGATGCAGCGAAGGCAGTCCTGAGAGGAAAATACATTGCAATCCAGGCCTATCTCAAGAAACAAGAAAAATCCCAAATACAAAATCTAACAGCACACCTAAAGGAAATAGAAGCAGAACAGCAAAGACAGCCTAAACCCAGCAGAAGAAGAGAAATAATAAACATCAGAGCAGAAATAAACAATATAGAATCTAAAAAAACTGTAGAGCAGATCAATGAAACCAAGAGTTGTTTTTTTGAAAAAATAAACAAAATTGACAAACCTCTAGCCAGGCTTCTCAAAAAGAAAAGGGAGATGACCCAAATAGATAAAATCATGAATGAAAATGGAATTATTACAAACAATCCCTCAGAGATACAATCGATTATCAGGGAATACTATGAAAAATTATATGCCAACAAACTGGACAACCTGGAAGAAATGGACAAATTCCTAAACACCCACACGCTTCCAAAACTCAATCAGGAGGAAATAGAAAGCTTGAACAGACCCATAACCAGCGAAGAAATTGAATCAGTCATCAAAATATTCCCAACAAATAAGAGTGCATGACCAGATGGCTTCCCAGGGGAGGGGAGTTCTACCAACATTTAAAGCAGAGATAATACCTATCCTTCTCAAGCTATTCCAAAAAATAGAAAGGGAAGGAAAACTTCCAGACTCATTCTATGAAGCCAGTATTACTCTGATTCCTAAACCAGACAAAGACCCAGTAAAAAAAGAGAACAACAGGCCAATATCCCTGATGAATATGGATGCAAAAATTCTCAGTAAGATACTAGCAAATCGAATTCAACAGCATATAAAAAGAATTATTCACCATGATCAAGTGGGATTCATTCCTAGGATGCAGGGCTGGTTCAACATTCGCAAATCAATGTGATACATCACATTAATAAAAGAAATGATAAGAACCATATGATCCTGTCAATCAATGCAGAAAAGGCCTTTGACAAAATTCAGCAACCTTTCTTACCAAAAACACTCGAGAAAGTCAGGATAGAAGGAACATACTTAAAGATCATAAAAGCCATCATGAAAAGCCCACAGCTAACATCATCCTCAATGGGGAAAAACTGAGAGCTTTTTCCCTGAGATCAGGAACACGACAGGGATGTCCACTCTCACTGCTGTTGTTTAACATAGTGTTGGGAGTCCTAGCATCAGCAATCAGACAACAAAAGGAAATCAAAGGCATCAAAATTGGCAAAGATGAAGTCAAGCTTTCCCTTTTTGCAGATGACATGATGATATACATGGAGAACCCGACAGACTCCACCAGAAGTCTGCTAGAACTGATCCATGAATTCAGCAAAGTCGCAGGATACAAAATCAATGTACAGAAATCAGTTGCATTCTTGTACACTAATAATAAAGCAACATAAAGACAAATAAAGAAACTGATCCCATTCACAATTGCACCAAGAAGCATAAAGTACCTAGGAATAAATCTAACCAAAGATGTAAAAGATCTGTATGCTGAAAACTATAGAAAGCTTATGAAGGAAATTGAAGAAGATATAAAGAAATGGAAAAACATTCCATGCTCATGGGTTGGAAGAATAAATATTGTCAAAATGTCAATACTACCCAAAGCTATCTACACATTCAATGCAATCCCAATCAAAATTGCACCAGCATTCTTCTCGAAACTAGAACAAGCAATCCTAAAATTCATATGGAACCACAAGAGGCCCCGAATAGCCAAAGCAATTTTGAAGAAGAAGACCAAAGCACGAGGCATCACAATCCCAGACTTTAGCTTCTACTACAAAGCTGTCATCATCAAGACAGCATGATATTGGCACAAAAACAGACACATAGACCAATGGAATAGAATAGAAACCCCAGAACTAGACCCACAAACGTATGGCCAACTAATCTTTGACAAAGCAGGGAAGAATATCCAATGGAAAAAAGACAGTCTCTTTAACAAATGGTGCTGGGAGAACTGGACAGCAACATGCAGAAGGTTGAAACTAGACCACTTTCTCACACCATTCACAAAAATAAACTCAAAATGGATAAAGGACCTGAATGTGAGACAGGAAACTATCAAAACCCTAGAGGAGAAAGCAGGAAAAGACCTCTCTGACCTCAGCCATAGCAATTTCTTACTTGACACATCCCCAAAGGCAAGGGAATTGAAAGCAAAAATGAACTACTGGGACCTTATGAAGATAAAAAGCTTCTGCACTGCAAAGGAATCAACCAACAAAACTAAAAGGCAAACAACAGAATGGGAAAAGATATTTGCAAATGACATAGCGGACAAAGGGCTAGTATCCAAAATCTATAAAGAGCTCATCAAACTCCACACCCGAAAAGCAAATAACCCAGTGAAGAAATGGGCAGAAAACATGAATAGACACTTCTCTAAAGAAGACATCCAGATGGCCAACAGACACATGAAAAGATGCTCAACGTCACTCCTCATCAGGGAAATACAAATGAAAACCACACTCAGATATCACCTCATGCCAGTCAAAGTGGCCAAAATGAACAAATCAGAAGATTATAGTTGCTGGAGAGGATGTGGAGAAATGGGAACCCTCTTGCACTGTTGGTGGGAATGCAAATTGGTGCATCCACTCTGGAAAACAGTGTGGAGGTTCCTCAGAAAATTAAAAATAGACCTACCCTATGACCCAGCAATAGCACTGCTAGGAATTTACCCAAGGGATACAGGAGTACTGATGCATAGGGGCACTTGTACCCCAATGTTTACAGCAGCACTCTCAACAATAGCCAAATTATGGAAAGAGCCTAAATGTCCATCAACTGAGAAGTGGATAAAGAAATTGTGGTTTATATACACAACGGAGTACTACATGGCAAGGAGAAAGAATGAAATATGGCCCTTTGTAGCAACATGGATGGAACTGGAGAGTGTTATGCTAAGTGAAATAAGCCATACAGAGAAAGACAGATACCATATGTTTTCACTCTTAGGTGGATCCTGAGAAACTTAACAGAAACCCATGGGGGAGGGGAAGGAAAAAAAAAAGAGGTTAGAGTGGAAGACAGCCAAAGCATAAGAGACTCTTAAAAACTGAGAACAAACTGAGGGTTGATGGGGGGTGGGAGGGAGGGAAGGGTGGGTGATGGGTATTGAGGAGGGCACCTTTAGGGATGAGCACTGGGTGTTGTATAGAAACCAATTTGACAATAAATTTCATATATTGAAAAAAATAAAAACAATAAAAAAATAAAAATATATACTTTTCATATTCAAAAAAACAAAAACAAAAACAAAAAACAAAGCCGCAGTCCTTCAGAAGTAAGGGGCCAGGGAAAACAGCTGCATATGAGACAAAACTCGGGATCGAGGTATTGCCTGGAGCTTGGTCATGGACAGTGAAGAAGCAGGGAGTGGACAAAAGCTGAAGACAGAAGACAGGTGCATGATTGCTGATCTGAGAGAACAGAGTTAGCATACTAGAGACTGGGTAGCTGGGTGATGCCATTTTCACCGCTCCCGCGCATGTGCATAGGCACCTAGGAGCACTGCAACAATCCACCCCAGCATGCTAGTAGCACCATTTGGTGGAGAACAGAGCTGTTACACTGAGCCCTGCCCAACTGGGCCAACCTCGCTCTTTAAGGACACAAGTCTCAATGCCTACTTAGTTTGTGGACTATAAAGTGCTACGTAGTCTGACTCCTAGGGGAAAACGAAGTAATTTCAATCATATTTCAATCTGTTAGCAGGTCCATCTATTCAATTTTCTTTCTTTTTTTTCTTTTTTCTTTTTTTTTCCCTTTTACACTAATCTTTCTCTTGAATAGAGAAAGAGAGAAAATTCATTTTTATTTTCAATTTTTATTAAAAATATTTTATAAAATTTTTTTATTATATTTTTTACTCCTATGTTAATTTTTTCAAATTCTATTTTACACCCATCATCTCATTTTAGTCTACTTCAGTGTATTCATTTTTTCAAATTCTCAAATGATTTCCTTCCCCCCATTTTTTTCTCTGTCAAACCACTTTCAACACCCAGACCAAAACGCACCTAGGATTTAGCATCATTTAATCAATTTGTGTGTGGTGTGTGGTGTGTGTGTGTGTGTGTGTGTGTGTGTGTGTGTGTGTTAGTTTTAATATTTATTCAATTTTATTTTTTAATTTTAATTTTTCTACCTCATTAATTACTTTTCTCCCTTCAAAATGACAAAACTAAGGAATTAACCCCAAAAGAAAGAGCATGAAGAAATGACAGCCAGGGCTTTAACCAACACAGATACAAGCAAGATGTCTGAACCAGAATTTAGAATCACATTAATAAGAATACTAGCTGGAGTCGAAAATAGATTAGAATCCCTTTCTGCAGAGATAAAAGAAGTAAAAACTAGTCAGAATGAAATTAAAAATGCTATAAGGAGCTGCAATCACGGATGGATGCAGCAGCGGCATGGATGGATGAAGCAGAACAGAGAATCAGTGATACAGAGGACAAACTTATAGAGAATAATGAAGCAGAAAAAAGAAGGGAAATTAATGTAAAAGAGCACGATTTAAGAATTAGAGAAATCAGTGACTCATTAAAAAGGAACAACATCAGAATCATAGAGATCCCAGAAAAAGAAGAGAGAGAAATAGGGGTAGAAGGGTTATGTGAGCCAATCATAGTGGAAAACTTTCCTAACCTGGGGAAAGACACAGACATCAAAATCCAGGAAGCACAGAGGACTCCCATTAGATTCAACAAAAACCGACCATCAAAAGGCATATCATAGTCAAATTCACAAAATACTCAGGTGAGGAAAGAATTATGAAAATAGTAAGGGGAAAAAAGTCCTTAACCTACAAGGAATGTGTACTACCAAAAACTGAAACACGAAGAAATAGAAAATTTGAACAGACCCATAATCAGTAAGGAAATATAATTAGTAATCAAAAATCTGCCAAAAAACAAGAGTCCAGGGCCAGATGGCTTTCCAGGGGAATTCTACCAAACATTTAAGGAAGAGTTAACACCTATTCTCTTGAAGCTGTTCCAAAAAATTAGAAGCAAAAGGAAAACTTTCAAACTCTAGCTATGAAGCCAGCATTACCTTGATTCCAAAACCAGACAGAGACCCCACTATAAAGGAGAACTATACACCAATTTCCCTGATGAACATGGATGCAAAGATCTTCAAACAAGATATTAGCCAACTGGATCCAACAATACGTTAAAAAAAATTATTCACCACGACCAAGTGGGATTTATACCTGGGATGCAGGGCTGGTTCAATAGCCACAAAACAATTAATGTGATTCATCACATCAATAAAAGAAAGGACAAGAACCATATGATCCTCTCAATAGATACAGAGAAAGTATTTGACCAAATACAGCATCTTTTCTTTATAAAAACCCTCAAGAAAGTAGGGATAGAAGGAGCATACCTTGAGTCATAAAAGCCATATATGAATGACCCAATGCTAATATCATCCTCAATGGGGAAAAACTGAAAGCTCTCCCCCTAAGGTCAGGAACAAGACAGGGATGTCCACTCTTGTCACTGTTACTGAACATACTTTTGGAAGTCTCAGCCTCTGCCATCAGACAAGACAAAGAAATAAAAGGCATCCAAATCCGCCAGGAGGAGGTCAAACTTTCACTCTTCGCAGATGACATGATACTCGATATGGAAAACCCAAAAGATTCCACCAAAAAAACTGTTAGAACTAATCCATGAATTCAGCAAAGTTTCAGGATATAAAATCAAAGCCCAGATGTTGGTTGCATTCCTATACACCAACAATGAAGTGAGAGAAAGAGAAATCAAGGAATCAATTCCATTTACAATAGCACCAAAAAACCATAAAATACCTAGGAATAAATATAACCAAAGAGGTGAAAAATCTATACACTGAAAACTATAGAAAGCTTATGAAAGAAATTGAAGAAGATACAAAAAAATGGAAAAAGATTTCATGCTCCTGGATAGGAAGAACAAATACTGTTAAAATGTTGATACTACCCAAAGCAATCTACACATTCAATGCAATCCCTATCAAAGTAACACCAGAATTCTTCCAGAGCTAGAACAAATAATCCTAAAATTTGTATGGAACCAGAAAAGACCCTGAATAGCTAAAGCAATCTTGAAAAAGAAAACCAAAGCAGGAGGCATCACAATCCCAGATTTCAAGCTGTATTACAAAGTTGTAATCATCAAGACAGTATGGTACTGGCACAAGAGCAGACACCCAGATCAATGGAACAGAATAGAAAACCCAGAAATGGGCCCACAAATGTATGGCCAACTAATCTTTGACAAAACAGGAAAAAATATCCAATGGAATAAAGACAGTCTCTTCAGCAAGTGGTGCTGGGAAAACTGGACAGTGACACGCAGAAGAATGAATCTGGACCACTTTCTTAAACCATATGCAAAAATAAATTCAAAATGGATGAAAGACCTCAATGTAAGACAGGAAGCCATCAAAATCTTCAAAGAGAAAGCAGGCAAAAAGCTCTTTGATCTTGGCCGCAACAACGTCTTACTCAACACATCTCCAGAGGCAAGGGAAACAAAAGCAAAAATGAACTACTGAGACCTCATCAAAATAAAAAGCTTCTGCACAGCAAAGGAAACAATCAGCAAAACAAAAGGCAACCGACAGAATGGGAGAAGATATTTGCACATAACATATCAGATAAACAGTTAGTATCCAAAATCTATAAAGAACTTATCAAACTCAACACCCAAAAAACAAATAATCCAGGAAAGAAATGGGCAAAAGACATGAATAGACACTTCTCCAAGGAAGACATCCAGATGGCCGACCCATGAAAAAATGCTCCACATCACACATCATCAGGGAAATACAAATCAACACAACAATGAGATACCACCTGACACCTGTCAGAATGGCTAACATTAACAACTCAGGAACAACAGATGTTGGTGAGGATGCGAAGAAAGAGGTTCTCTTTTGCACTGTTTTTGGGAATGCAAGCTGGTGCAGCCACTCTGGAAAACAGTATGGAGGTTCCTCAAAAAACTAAAAATAGAACTACCCTACGACCCAGCAATTGCACTACTAGGCATTTATCCATGGGATACAGGTGTGCTGTTTTGAAGGGACACATGCACCTCCATGTTTATAGCAGCACTATCAACAATAGCCAAAATATGGAAAAAGCCCAAGTATCCATCGATGGACGAATGGATAAAGAAGATGTGTCTTATATACACAATGAAGTATTAGTCAGCAATCAAAAAGAATGAAATCTTGCCATTTGCAATTACGTGGATGGAGCTGGAGGGTATCATAATAAGCAAAATTAGTCAGAGAAAGACAAAAATCATATGACTTCACTCATATGAGGACTTTAAGAGATAAAACAGATGAACATAAGGGAAGGGAAACAAAAATAATATAAAAACAGGGAGGGGACAAAACAGAAGAGACTCATAAATATGGAGAAAACAGGGTTATGGGAGGGGTTGTAGGAGGGGGGATGGGCTAAATGGGTAAGGGGCATTAAGGAATCTACTCCTGAAACTGCACTATATGCTAACTAATTTGGATGTAAATTTTAAAAAACAGAAAATAAAACAAGTTAAAGAAAATAAGAAATAAAATTCTCTTTTAGTTCAGAACTGCCTTAAATCAGAATGAAGAGCTGCCTGAATTTAAACTATTGGTTTTAATAATATTCTCATTACTTATTGTTTCACAAATACTCTAGTGCAGAAAACACTTCATTAAAGTAGCTTTAATAGTAAACTAGACAATTTCCTAATCTTCTATGCCAACTGAATTTCATTACATATTCATTTATTATGTAGGCAATGTTTAGAATAACAAATACAAAGTCACTGCTTTGCATTTTGACATCCTCTGACAAATAGTAGTAACAGTCAAAATGACCATTTTCTCAGCATCATGTAATCTATCCTAAGTGGCAATAATTTTTTTTAATGTTAATGATTTTTGAGAGAGAGTGACAGACAAAGCATGATTTGGGGAAGGGCAGAGAGAGACACAGAATTTAAAGCAGGCTCCAGGCTCTAAGCTGTCAGTACATAGCCTGACACGGGCTCAAACTCATGTACAGTGAGATCATGACTTGAGCCAAAGTTGGAAGCTTAACCAACTGAGCCACCCAGGCGCCCCATAAGTGGCAATAATTTTGTATAATACTATGGCTTTCTATAAAGCCAAATGTTATAGTAAATATTAGGATACATATATTTTATGTTTAAGCTTGAAATTTTTAAAGTAAATTTAGTATTTATTAATTTAACTTTAATATTTCTTTAATTTTAGGCATTGAATATATTTATTTAGAAGTGATTTATGTTTACTTTTTAAAATGTAAACTCGTTTCTAAATACAGTTCTAAAAAGTAAATTCTGTCTATAGTTAGACAGTCCTTGCTTTCAAGTTTCCTTTAGAGAATAAGCCTTATTTCTTGTTAACAAAAGTGGATTCTACTCTCATTAGGAATAATATAAATTATTGTTCACGTTTTTGTGTTAGTTTATCATAGAAATGTTATCATACTCTTATTTGTGTATTAAAGATTATAGTGTTAGAATCTCTTAGCAATGATACTAGCATTGAGATTTTAAAATCTAATGTAGCGTAACAATCACATACCACCACTGAAGTGCTATAAACTTCTAGCTGTCTGAGTGTTTACCTTCTTTAGAGAGAGAAACCTGGTATTTCCATCATGTGAAGCCTTCACCAACCAGGCTATAACTGAGACTTAGTAGTCTTTGTCAATTAGGTCTATGTCTTGAGTTCAAGCTAACCCCCTCGAAATTTCTTCAAAGAGTTACAAGAAAATTCAAATATTATCTATAACATAATTTCTTAAGAAACAGAACAAGAAAATCCAGCAAAATTTAAAATAAAGTAACATTTGACAGCTTCATCCTATATATGTCCATTAAAATCCTACAGATGTCAATTTTTTAAAATAAATCCTACAAAGATGACATCAGTAAAACTGATTTTTTTGGGTGCAAATTAAATGAAAATCCATAGTATGGTTAAATACTTGATTAACTGCTGCTAAGAAAAGATTCTTATATAATTATTTCTTTAGAGTGCTTAGTGTCTCCTGGCATAAATGCCTCCACTCATTTTTGAGATTCTTTTCCTAATTTGTCTGGAATAATTCTCTTATATACCACCATGCTTTCTCTTCAAAGTTCTTTAGCCAGCAATTAAACCACACTTTTTTCTCTGAGTCCCAGGATAGGATGTCAATTTTGGCAGAAAGACTTCAGGCAAAGAAACAGCTGCCAACCGTTATAGTCTAGTTTGGTTACGAAATACCAAAATTCAGGTGTAGACATCACCTTAACTGTAACAGTTATTGTAACGTGATTTTGATTCTAGTAATGAAATGGAGGAACAGGAAAGATGATTTATTCCATAGTGTATATCAAAATAGTGAAAACAAAAGCAAAAGCAAAAGCATTTCTAATTCATAAACACCTCTTTTCAAACCACTTTTCCTTTCATCAACACTGTAGAATACCAAGAATAATTCTATCCTCTGACCACTAGTTGGTCAGGAATTAACCTTTCATACATATGTAGAAAAAGTATCCTCTGTTCAATTATGTGCATATAAGGAGACGAGCTTTGTAGAGGAAAAGATAGTAAATTAGACATATTTCTTTCCTCACATGGCAGCATGAGAACTTTACTACTAGAGCAAAAACTCTTTGAAGGTGGAAAATGTTTCTTTCATCTTCCTATTTGCCAATGCCATCACCCAGCTTAGTACATATCCAGCGTAGTAAATGCAACAGGGTTATTTGCTAAATAAATGCTAATTAATCATTCATTCATCTAAAATGTGTATACTGCTTATGACTTGGCAGTCATAAAACAGATAAGATCACCACCCTCATATACACTGGGGCTTTCTATTCTGCCAATTTATAGATAATTGTCCAAGAATTATTTTGTGTGACTTACTGACTCTTCTAGAAAAAAATTTAAGTTTAAGGCATTACTGTGGTATGTAATTTTGTAATATTAGAGCTATGGATATCAAAGTCTTTTGGCTCAAGGGAAGAGATACTTTGCAACACACAACTAAGAAATGGACGTGAAGAATACTCCTTTGCCCACTATAGTTGGGAGATAATTTTTCCCAAAATCCTGGAAAAACTATCATAACATGCATATATGATAAGAAACAGTGGTTCCCAAACCTAGCTATAAGTCAGAGTCAACCAGGCAGCTTAATACACAAACATTATCATATCTCCAATTTCCCAAGGTAGATCCCTGGAAACTGAGTTTTTAACATTTCTCAGCTGGTAAAAGGAGTAGCAATTATTAAAGCATGCTTATGAAATAGAAATATCTCAGGTATAAAAAAAGCCATCACACATGAAATGATATTTGACATCTGATTTATAGATTTAATGTATCATTGATTTTATGGTATTCTAATTCATCCATATGTCTATATTCTTTAATTCAATATCTATATTGTTTAGCATGGTCCTTACTACATAGTTGCTGCTCAAGAGATTTTTTCTTTTTTTTTTTCAACGTTTATTTATTTTTGGGACAGAGAGAGACAGAGCATGAACAGGGGAGGGGCAGAGAGAGAGGGAGACACAGAATCGGAAACAGGCTCCAGGCTCTGAGCCATCCGCCCAGAGCCTGACGTGGGGCTCGAACTCACGGACCACGAGATCGTGACCTGGCTGAAGTCGGACGCTTAACTGACTGTGCCACCCAGGCGCCCCTCAAGAGATTTTTTCTAAATGACCCAATAAATTGAAAAGATTCTAATATAGAATGGATTTTATACCCTTCAATATCCTCTAGATTCTAACATAGTTTCTTTGAAAAATATTTCTGCAATGTGCATAAATTTAACAACTATTATTGAGAGAGTGAGGGGAGAGGGCAGGGGAGAAGAAAGATTCACACACACACACACACACACACACACACACACACACGAAGCAAACATAGAGTCACAACTGGACAGCCACATAGAATGATTCAGGTTCTGGTGATGAGGGAATAGTTTTAATTGAACAAACTTTCTGATAGATGACAGTTAAAAAGCACCTATGTAAAGGCATACAAAAGTAACCAAAATGAGGAAGAAACTGGAAGGGATTTGACTCTTGAAAGAAGAGAATCACATTGGATAAAATGCATCTGTATATAACTTCCCCCACTGATGGCAATGACATCCCCCACTGATGGCAATGTGAGGCAGCTAGAAGTCAAATAGGCAGTTGTATTGTTTTTGGACTTAAAAGTCAGGGGACAGAGATGGTAGAAACCAGAGAGTCTGGGAATTTCAGAAGAAATACGTGAAAGAAGGAAGCACCAAGAAGGAAGCTCCAAATCTATGAATAAACATCCTTTAACTGATTGGCTAATAATTTGGCATGTGCAGGTGAGATCATAAGGATATGAGGAGGGAGTCAATAATTAGAAGACTGAAAGAAGAGAGCAAAGATTCCAAGTGTTTCTCATCTCGGGGGTAAAAGAGTTTGGAGTACATTAGCAGGACTTTAACAACATTAGACTTTCCATTTAAATTCTAAAAAGCAAAACAAAAAACAAAAAACAAGAAACAAAACAAAAAACAAAACCAGAAGTACCAACCTTAGTAAATTCTAGTAAAGCATTAGGAATAAAGCCAAAAATAATACATTCATCTTAAAAATGATAGTGACAAGAGGGGCCCCTGGGTGACTCAGTAGGTTAAGCATCTGACTCTTGGTTTTGGATCAGGTCATGATGTCATGGTTCATGAGTTTGAGCCCCACATCAGACTCTGTACTTACAGTGCAGAGCCTGCTTGGGATTCTCTCTCTCTCTCTCTCTCTCTCTCTCTCTCTCTCTCTTCCTCTCTTTCTGTCCCACTCTCTTGCTCTCACTCTCTCAAAATAAACAAACTTAGAAAAAATGGTAGTGAAAGCAAAATAGACCCACTCTAACAAAACCTAAAACCAAATAACAAAATATTAACAAAGACATGTTAGAAATTTAACTGCCTAATAGAACTCAACAGTCTTCAGAGGAAGACAGCAAAATGAAGAGTCTACAATGTATCATCTTTATTTACAGAGTAGAACAAACAATATCATGCACATGAAAAAGTAGAAAAATGTGACCCACAATCAAGAGAAAATTTATTCAAAAGAAACACATGTACTAACAATGTTGATATTGGAATTATTAGACAAATACTTTAAAATAACTTATAAATATATTTTAAAAATGTATAGGAAAAAATAAATAGAAGTGGAGGTGTACAGAGAATATTTAGAAACTATGAAAATAAACTACATGGAAATCTTAGAAATGAAAAAATGGAAAATCTGAAACAAACAGATTAGACAGGATGGAAGAGTGTATCAGTGAAGTGGAAAACAGGAAAGTATTAGTCAACAGAGGGGAAGAAAACAAAATTCCATTTAATTGGTGAGAAACTCTGATTTAATAGACATGGGATTTGAATATCAAGAGAAAATTGTATAAAATTTTTAAAGAAACTTGGCTTAAATTTCTTTAAGCTCCAAATTTGATCAAAAAGAGGGACCTATCTATCCAAGAAGCTCAGCAAACACCAAATAAATAGAAAATAAATTGCACCTAGGCATATCATAGTCAAACTTCAAGAAAGCATTAATAAAAAGTATTAAAAGAGGAGAAAAATACACATCATGTACAACATTGAAAGGTGATTACTATAAGATTAACAGAAACCAGAATAAAATGATATAATAACTAAGGGTTGAGAGAATTCTTCCCATGTAAAATTTTATATTCTGTGAAATTATCTTTCAAAATAAAGACAAATAGGAATTTTTTTTTGCTATATTTAAATCTGAGAGAATTTATCAAAAACAAACTTGGACTATCAATAAACAAGAAAACAAAACCAAAGACTAAAGAGCACTCTTCAGGCTAAAGGCAAACGATACCACATGGAAATCAAATTCTATAGAAAGAAAGCAATAGCACTTGAAATGTTAAATACATGGATAAATATAAAAGTTTTTTTCTATGTCTTCTTAAATTCTTTAAAGGCAATTAACTATTTAAAAAGGACAGAAATATATAAATACATGTGAACTGTTTGAGATATGTAGCTATAACGTATATGACAGTAACCAAGAATAGGTGGCTAGATAGCTAGCATGAGTTTGTTTTATGAAATGTGAAATGATACATTGTGAAATCAACATAGTCAGTGACAAGTTACGAATTTACATATAGAAACTGCTTAAAAAGTAAAGAAGCAGAAATATAAAGTCAAGAGAGCAGTGACAACAGGACATAAGCTATTTGCTTTACACCAAAGATAAAAGGAAAAGAAGAAAAAAGGAAACAAAGGCAGAAGGAGTGGAAAACAAAATGATGGCCTTAAGTATAGTCAAATCAATAATTAAACCACATGTAAATGGATCAAACATTCTGATTAAAAGTTAGACTGAGTAAAATAGAAGATTCAACTAAAGGATGTCTATAAAACATGCAAGTAAATTCTAAAGACAAAGAATGACAGTGAAAGGATGGAATAAAATATAAGATGTAAAAAAATCATTATTCGAGAGCTGGGGTGACTATATAGATCATTATCAGAGATAAGGAAGTTTATTGTATATAGACACAAAACTTAATTTATCAAGAAGCATAACAATCCTAATGACAGAGCTTCAAAGCACATGAAGTAAAAATGGATACCCCAAAGGAGATCTAGACAATTCCATAATCCTAACTGTTGATTTTATTAATTGCCTCTTATGGACTGATGAAAAACATAGCCATCTACAGAAAATTAATGATATGGAAGATTTGAACAATCCTTAAGCAGTGTGACTAAATTGTTATTTAAATTATGCCAAAAAGTTAGTTTCTTCCAGTAAAGAACACTAATATTTAGTTAGTTCTTTGCAATATGAAATAAAATTATTTAAAAAATAAAAATAAATAAATTGATATTTAAAGATTGCCAAATATAAAGAACTCCAGAATGCATATACTTTTCAATTGACCAGGGAATATTTATCAAGGTGGACCATATTCTTTCTCATAAAATATAAAACAATGCTCAATTTTTAAGGCTTGAGTTCATACAAAGTATCTTCTCTAATCATACCTGATATAAATTAGAACTTAATAACCAACTGTATCTAGAGAATACCAATGTTTTCGAAAAATTAAGCAACTGTAAATAATCTATGGTTTAAAGAGTAAATTACAAGAGGAACTGAATATGAATTTTACCTAAATGATAATGAAAGCACAACAGAACATTTGTGGTGTGCAGATAAAACAATGTTAAGAGGGAAATTTATAGAATAATGTACTTGTGATAAGAGGAAGGTTTCAAAATCAATTACCTGATACACTTCTATCTTAAGAAGCTAAAACTAAGACTTGAAAATTAAGTGGAAAACAGGTAGAAGGAAGGCAATAATGAATAAAAGAATGGAAATCAATGGGCTAGAGTACAAATAATAGAATAAAGTCAGAAGTTTCCTCTATAAAGAATGACAAAATTGATAAAATTCTAGCAAGTATAATCAAGAAATAGTAAAAGAGAAAGTGAGAAGAAACATATTATTAAAGTCAATAGCACTTGTAAAGACATCAGAAGATAAGGAAACAAACATTATGAGCAGCTTTATGACAATAATTTGACAAATTAGAGGTTTGAAAAACACAGCTTTCAAATATAACACAAGAAGAAACTGTAACAATCTAAGTTGCTGTATATTTATTAGAGAGATCAAATTTGTAACAGAAGCTTTCCAATAAAGAAAATAAAGAATTACTTAGGTAGAACATGAAAATTACTAAGTGTTAAAGAAGAGGTTTTCACTTGAACTTGTCAAGGTTAGCATCTGATTTTCCAAAGTCAGCATAAGAAGATGAAAAGACAAGCCATATGTTGGAAAAAAAGTACACAATCTTTTTTTTTTTTTTTTTTTTTCTAGAGCTAAAACGAAGAGGATTGGAGCAGGAGGAAAGGGGAATGGAAAGAAAAGTAGTCCAGGAGAGGAGCCGTTAGGAAAAGAGGTAGAAATAATTGAGATTTGTAGAAGTCATGGCACATGGCTCAGAATGGTCTCTAAGCAATGTGAAGTATTATTAAATAAATTGATTCATACAAGCCCGTCTTTCCCTCCTCCTCCTTATGTGTGTGTTACAGAAAACTATAAAGAAATGATCATTTTTGTAGTTAAGGAATTTTAACAATAATGAAATCTGTAAGTTGTAAAATCTTAGAAGGGCTATTGAAAAATATGATGAAGGTATTATTTCTGAAAATAGAATCATGTCTCCTATTTGTGGGATAATGTCTATATCCTACTTTTTTGTAAAGTTTATTTATTTATTTTGAGAGAGAGGGAAAGAGAGCAAGCGAGCACAAGGAGCAGAGGGGCAGAGAGGGAGAGAGAAAATCCCAAGCAGGCTCCACACTGTCAGCATAGAGCCCAATGCAGGGCTCAGACTCACAAAACCTGAGGTTATGACCTGAATTGAAACCAAGAGTTGGATGCTTGACCGACTGAGCCACCCAGGCACCCTTCTATATCCTACCTTTAACAGGAAATAGACTTGATAAAAATACACTTGCCAAACCTGGCTAGGCATAAGAACTGCCCTCAGGATTTGTTTAAAACAGTGATCCCAGGGTACAACTCTGTGAGTTTCTGACTCAATAGGACAGGCATGGCTCAGAAATCTGTTTTTATAAGCTCAGTTAGGTAATTCTGATGCAGCCAGTCTAACACAACCATGCTGTAAGCTGCTATATGGAACCTGGCCCAGACACATCCTCAAGGCCCCATCTAGGTCTCTAATGCACTTGGTGCAATTCTGAAAGGCACTATTTAAAAAATTTGCGCCACTTTTGAAATTACTTTTTATTAAACTAGAAAAATCTTGTTTTAAACCTGCACGAGATAACTTAGAGAAGCAGTAAAAAATTATCTCTGTAGGTAAAATGACTTTATATTCCTTTCTTAAAACAATTTTGAATTAAAAAACATTTTATCATATGAATAACTTTTTTGAAAAAATTTGGCTATCATCTTTCAAGATCAATGGCTTAAATCGACATATCCAACCTGAAAATGCAAATAAATGACTTAGATGTGCCTTTCCAGGATTTGGTTATTTTTTCTAAACGGGCTCTTCTGTGTGGCTGAGCGAGGCATTAGTCTGGGGTAAATGTTTCAGAGATCACAATGCCTTCTTGTACATATGTCCAGTGCAAAAGATCATGGAGTTGTTTAAAAATATACTTACAAACTGCAAAGGAATGGAGAGTTTACTAAGCATATTTATAGTACTGCAGAGTCATATGTTACTTGAAGTAACAGCCTTCCAAAGCAAATATCTGGTTTGTTACATTTTAGCTTTGGGTTTTTGTTGTTGTTGTTTTGTTTTGTTTTCTTTAAGGAATGAATAGTAAATCAAAAACTATTTTCCATTTCTCTGAATTCTCATTTTATGATATGTAGGGTCTCTCACATCTGCCACTCTTGCATGAAATACTGGACGTGCCATAACCAAAGGGTGAGAAGGACGTAAGAAAAAAAAATTGAGCAAAAGATAAAGGGATGAGATGTATGAAGAACGACTGAAAAGTAGTTAAACTTTGGTGCTGACTGGACACTGGACATGGCTTCCCTTCCTATCTGCAGTGCTCTCAGCTAACTTTATCCAACAAAAGCTAGAACTTCACTGAAACCCAGGACTGCTTTAAAAATGGAGGAAGAAAGACTAGGAAGGGCGGGGGAGGGAGCAAGGGGAATTGTCAAGTAACTTGTCACTACAGCTAAATTTGACAAATTTATTCAGAATCAACAATATGTAAAGAGATAAAATATTTAAAGTACCAGGAGCTGGCTGGCATAATCACTAGGTATGGCATTCCAACTGCTGTTTTTATTTCTCTTTCTTCCTTTATTCTGACTAAAAAGATTGTTCAGCAAACCTATCTATACTACATGTGCTGAGTGTAAAAAATAAAATTTCTTCTTCTTCAAGAAAAGATTGGATTGAGAATACTTGGGTGGAAATAATGTTTTCTTTTACATAATTAGCTTCAATTTTAAATTAGTTATTTTTTATAAAAAAAAAATTTTTTTTCAACGTTTTTATTTTTATTTTTGGGACAGAGAGAGAGCATGAACGGGGGAGGGGCAGAGAGAGAGGGAGACACAGAATCGGAAACAGGCTCCAGGCTCCGAGCCATCAGCCCAGAGCCTGACGCGGGGCTCGAACTCACGGACCGCGAGATCATGACCTGGCTGAAGCCGGACGCTTAACTGACTGCGCCACCCAGGCGCCCCTAAATTAGTTATTTAAAAATGTTTGCCCTTTGATGTTTCAATCTATGTAATATAGGTAATAAAACTTTATCAAAGGGTTGTGGATAAGATAAACTTCTTATAAAATACTAGCCAGGTGTCTATAATATAGTAGAAACTCAATGTCCTAAGATAGAGCCTACTTTTTATGTTTTTCTTTGGTATGTGTGTGTGGCCATACCAGACAGGTAATCATCTGAAACTAATTGAGAGGCATGATAGACATATTGAAGCAGTATTAGCAATAACAGAATATATTTACTGAGCACCTTCTATCAGCTATACATGTCAAAGACCTTACATATTTAATCCTTGGAACAATCCTCTGAAGCAAGCATTTTATTTTGCAGGAGAAAACTGAGGCACAGAGAGATGTGTTTACTTGGTCAAGATTACAGTAGCAAATGACTCTGACACATGCTAATAAGCCCATTGCAGTGATGTCACTAAGGCAGTGCCTTTTATATTTAAATGGTCTACACTGGCAGTTAGAACCTCATATATGTAGCAACTCTTTGTCACTTGATGGTTTCATAGATTCAGAGCCTATTAAAGTTAGAAGAGATAATAGGGGTGATACCATTCAGTGGTCCCCAAACTGTACAAATTGGTGCTGTTCCATGACAATAGAAGTAAAATGAACAAAAGAAGGAAGTTTTTTTTTACTTTTCAATGAACTAAATATATTCCATTTAAAGAAGTATTTGCTATTAACAATTGTCTAACAAGTATGTATTAAATGAATAAGTAGCTCCTATTTTATCAAATAAGGTATTTATATGGCAAACAAAATTAAACCAACCTAACAATATCACCCCCTCTCCTTTGTTATTTAAGTGTTACTAAACCACCAAAGCCCCAAGTTTTTTTTATCCTGGTGATGGAAAACTTTCTATGTTAATTTGGCTAGGCTATAGTTCCCAGTTATTCAATCCAACACTAACTTAGGTGTTGCTAAGAAGATTATTTTGTAATGTAATTACTGTTAGTAATCAGTTGACTCGAAGTGAGAGGGCTTAGCCAGGATGATCTAGGTGGCTTAATTCAAACACAGAAAGGCCCTGAGAGCAGAACTAGAATTTCCCTAAAGAAGAAGGACATCTGCTTACGGACTGCAGCTTTGGCTCCTGTTGGGCATTCCAGCCTTTCTCAAGGGTCTGCCCTCCAGACTGTGGGCCTGCCTAGTCAGCTTCCACATCATCTCAATTAATTTCCTGCAATAAATCTCTTTACATAAAGGAAGGTTCTGTTTCTCTAATGGAACCCTAACTGATAAAAATCATTGACCTACACCAACTCACTCATTTTACAGATGAGGAAATTATAGCCAACAGTGAGATATGTTCAAGATCACACAGCAGCTTAGAAGCAGAAGTGAGATCTGAACTGAAGTCTTTCTCCTGTAAATCCTGTGCTTTTTTCTCTATTATTCTGCCTAATGTAGGCAGAGGTCATGTTCTGTTAGGACAGGTCATGTTCTTCATAGTAATTTCAAGTTTCAGAGACCATCTAGGTGCAAAGTCTTATGACCTAAGGAAAAAAGAGACACAACTATCTTTTAAATAACTGTTTTATATTACATAGGAAAATCCAGCAGAATCCTTGATGCAATTCTTTAGACTTTACCCATTTGCCTTGTGCACTGAATTAAAAGTTCCATTAGACATTAAAGACACATTATCAGTTTTCTCTACTACAAAGTATGGTCCTAGATTTGGCTGTGACCCTGGGGCTCAAATACTTTAATAATTTCTACATATTTTATTTCTACAAGATTTTACCAATGAGTACAAAAATATAAATTCAACAAGGAATGTTCTGTTTTTAAAGTATACTGCAAATAGAAATTTATGTTCTTATCATGATTGCGAAGTCTTTTAATATATATTTGCCTAAATCTATCTAGAAAATGGCTGCTTGAAAATTCATATCCTATGGGAAGCAGTTACTTTTTCACATCACTGGGATATGGCAAGTTTCACCTAAGACAAATTTATTAGTGAATATTCAAGGGGCCAGCACACTTCCATAGTCAGAGAAAAGAAAAAGGGAATGAAAAAATGAATACAAAAAAACTGTTCTTGATCCCTAATTACATCATAATATAGTTCCCCAACACATGTATGAATAATTATCCTTCATTACATATTTTAGAAACCCACTTCTAGACTCGGTAGGGCATAGGGTATTCATGTATTAAGTGGAAAAAGAAATAAAATGGCTTTTCTTATATCAGATAAGGTCAATTTATGGGGCAAAAATAAGTAAATAAGGACATTATGCTTTAGCAGAGTGTAGGGCCCAAAAGCAAAGGCATCATTTGATTAAAAAAGGCCAGTTTTGAATGCGACTTCTGTCACTTACTAAATGTGTGACTTTCAACAGGCTTCTGTCTACGCACCTCTAACAAATACTGGCATAGCAACACCTACTTCAAAGGGGTTGCTATGAGAAATATATGAGTAATGACTATAAGGTAAGTGGTGGTATTCTAGAAAATATGAAGTGCTCATCCAGTACCCTCTGAAGGCCACCACAATGGTCTGCCTGTCTATCTGGATCCTGGAGGTGTTTCACTCTCCCCTTTCTTGCCAAGCTCACTGTACTAGAGCAAACCTAGCTTCAGTTCAGTTTTGCAAAAACGTCTAGGAAAACCTGCTACGTTCTTTCTTATGTTTGGAAAACTCTTCTCTCACTTGTAACCTGACTGTTCCTTCTCATACTTCATGCTTGGGCTTAAATGTCTCTTTCTTAGGAAGGCCCTTTATGACCACCTCCTCAAAATATGTTACCTTGCTTTTCTTGAATATTAGTATTTGTATGTTTTCCTATGGAGTTTATCAAAACTTTTACATTATGTATGTGCTTTACCTGTTTATTATAAAATTCTGTTTTACAGGATTTTAAGCTGAGATCAGACTTTAAGTCACTAGACTGTATGTTTATTTAACACAGAGTTGTGTCCATAGTAAATGTGTTTTTAGGGGCACCTGAGTGACTCAGTGGGTTAAGCGTCTGACTCTTGATTTTGGCTCAGGTAGTGAACTCATGGTTCATGGCTTTGAGCCCCACGTTGGGCTCTGCACTGTGTCAGCAGAGTCTGATTAGAATTCTCTCTCCTTGTCTCTGTGCCCCTCCCCCACTCATTCTCTTTTCTCTCTATCAAAATAAACTTAAAAAATATGTATATATATATATTTTTACCAAATAAGTGAATAAACAAATGAATGAATTGAATGGATTCTCACAGTTTTATTTTTAATGAATCTAGACCAGATTTACAAAGTTAACCCAAAGCATTCAGACAGGAAACAGGAAAATCAGTTTCCTGTCATGTTTGTGTCAGATATTGGATATGCAATTCTGATAATATAGAAACCTCCATTTCCTCAGAAGTGAAATATGCAGTTTGGACTAGACTGTCTTGCTAAGGTACCTGTGAAAGACGTTCTTAACCTTGGCTGGGACATGTACCCCTTTAAGGATATGTATATATGTGTGCAAATGTGTGGAAAATATCAATACAATTTCAAGAGGATTGTGAAATCCACTGAAACTTGTTTTGGAGACTACTAAGGATCCATACACCTCAGGTTAAAAACCACCTTCCTTTAGAGCACAAACATTGCATTAAATTATAATATTCTGTATGATTTGGCAAATTTTCAATCCACTTTGAATTCGACCAGAAAATTAAATTGACTCTGGGGTTCAGAAGGTTAAGTATGGAAGTATTATCTTTAATTTTCACAAAGAATCATTCCCTCAAAATCAGTTCTCATACTGTTTTATAATGTCTTTGGTTTGTTAAGACAGACACAAATTAATCACTTCTATTTTCTATTTTCATATCATTATTTCCATTTTCATATCATTGTTTTCTTAAGAATAGGATGTTAACACTCATAACACATTATCAGGCATTAGGTCTCCATTAGTTGATTTCAATCAACTATAGACACAAATACATAATATAGAAACACTTTAATTATTGTAACTATATTGCTTACTGAGCATATATTTATAAAATTATGATCACATGTATTTTTATGAGAAAAGAAATTTGAGTAAAAGAATGTAATAATATAAATTGTGTGCATAAAAGAGCAAGCATCTATAAAATGAGTAGATTTAAAATAAAAAAGAACAAAGTATTAAAGCTCATGATGAAAAATCTTGGTAGAAAGTAATTTTGTCAAGTTAAGAAAATGTGACCCTTCCCAAAGCAAAGCAGAAGCATACTAAAAAAATAAGTAACCTTTCCAAATAGGCACTTGGAAAACTTAAAAGAAAAAGAGAGAGATAAAAAGGAGTAAGGTTATGATGATACCATTCCAAATGGAATAAAATGAATAAAAGCACAGCAGTTTGTTTTAAGGTAACATTGCAACAACAATAAAAATGATGGAGTATAAATACCTAGTAATTGGTGTTAGTTTGTGGATAGCTCTTGTAGTAACTGGAGCTTTCTTCCATGTATATCCAAACAATTATGATTTATGGAGAAAATAGCTTCCCAGACATTTATATATTTGACAAGTATACAGAGCACTGAAGATGGTTAGGCAATGGTTTGGAAAGGAAGAAAAAAAAAACTATGATAAAAAAGTTGGACATAATCTCAGTTTATTCGAGGGACCGATATTCTCATTTGCTTCTTGAGATCCATGTGACATACTGAGCCAAGCTCGCTCCATGGCCAAGGAGTACATTCAATGAATTTGATCCCTGCTGATTTGCTATCCAGTCTTCAGATGGGTTAAACCAATGTAAGTTAGAAACCGGAGGTTTGAGGCTGGAAGGATAGTAAACATGGAATATTCTCCCCTTGAGTACATTTGTTGGGCTTCAAGTTAACAGTGGCTACATTCTGCTATAAAATACCACACTGTTTCCCAGGTAGTCCTCCCCACCTCAGTTAAAAGTACAAACCTAGCAACTATGCCCTCCCTTGTCACTTCCAGTCTAGGAGAGGGAAAGGCTCTCACTGTATCAGGGTCTAGGGCATTTCCACATTCCTGTTTTCATTTCCTTTAACCCTACCCCAAACTTATTAACTCACCTTTGAATCTACCTTATGTCAGACTGACATTCTGTGACCTCACACAGATTTTCTCTAAGATGAAATATGGTCATGTGACTATGTGTGTACAAATAAACAATTTTTTTCACCTAATTGTCTTGTGCTTATCAGCCCTCACATAACCCAGGTTCTGTGCTTAAAAGCCGACTCTAGAATGAGTGGTCGTTTTAATTTTAACAAAGACAGCGTTGATTATAGTAGACTAAAATTAAACACATTTCTGTTTTCTTGTAACTTATATAAAGGAAACATGTGAAATTTTGGTCTTGCATTCTTGTGATAAGAGTCGTACTAAAAGTCATATGGAATTAAGTATTTTAGAGACATTTATGTGCTTTGTGTTGTGTGTGCCTGTGTTTATTTGTAGAAATAAAGAGATATATACAAAAAACTAGGCACATCCAGATTTCGTTATATAAAAAAATCACCTTAAGAACCTTAAATACCCACCTGGGTGGCTCAGTCATGATCTTGCAGTTTTTGAGTTTGATCCCTGCATCAGACTCTACGCTGACAGCATGGAGCCTCCTTCAGATTCTCTTTCGCCACCCCCCTCTCTCTCTCTGTCCATTCCCAACTTGTGCTCTCTCAAAATAAATAAACTTTTTTTTTTAAGAACCATAAATATCCTGTAAAATTTAATTTCCTACATAGGTCTACAGTATATCTGGAAAAATGTGAAAGAGAAAGAAAAAGTGAAGATTTCACTCTTTTCTCAAAATCATTCTTCTTTCTGGTATGTAATAAAAAAGAATGTATGAAAATCCTTCCTTCAAAAGCTTTCATGAATTATCAAGTAGCTTAAAATTTAAACTATAGCTTTCTAAACTTTTTATCATATGCATTATTTCCAATTTGAGATAATAATATACAACCTGTTCTAAGGCCATTCCTGATTGTCCCATGTCAATTAAATGTTACAAATCACTAGCCTGAAAGTGTGTACAAAAGTTCTAGTTGATTAGGCAAGACAGATTAGTATGGAAAATACACAAGCAATTGAGACTTCGGGGTCTACAAACCTCATTCCACTACTGGCGTGAGATATTTTGCTTAACCATAATTCAGATTTTCCCACCCCATTTCTCAATGCAAATAAAAAGACACATTTATCCTGACATGTTTATAGTGGAAATTCTACAATATTTCTAATTTTGTCAATATCACTCTTAGGTCATCAAAGTGCATAAGGAGCTAGTTAGAATGTTGCATAAAACTTTTTGACATTGGATGACTCAAAATTTGACCAGAAGAGTAGTGGATAAATAATTAGACTTCTCCATGGGACTTTGCCAAATTACAGATGCTTATGTGCATATTTATTGACTATTTTCACACATGCTTACGTTCTTCAGGCTCTAAATTTTCATTCACACTCACGTGTTATTAGGCAGTGCCAACTTACAGAAGCATTTAAGACAATATAAATTAAATTTTAGCCCACCAAATTTTTGATTTATTGGACCTAGGTAATGTTAATTGTTGTATTTCACAGAAAGTTGATAATTGCAACCATACATTTATTTAGTAAATATTTAATTGTAAGGCAACACAGTGGGTAATACAGAGGGCTACTGTGAGTAGGAACAAATTGCACCTTGATCTTGTAGAAAAGCAAGTAACCAAATGACCTCACATTGCACTATCTCAGTAAACCCAGGGAATGTTGTTTTCTTAGCAAATGCACATGATACTTTATGTGTATTTGAAAATTGGCTCTTGGGTGCCTGGGTAGCTCAGTCGATTAGGCATCTGATTTTGGCTCAGGTCATGATCTTGCTGTTAGTGGGTTTGAGTCACACATCGGACTCTGTGCTGACAGATCAGAACCTTGAGCCTGCTTCTAATTCTGTGTCTGTCTGTCTGTCTGTCTGTCTCTCTCTCTCCCCCTCCCCTGCTTGCTCTCTTGCTCTCTCAAAAATAAACATTAAAACATTTTAAAAAGAAAAGAAAATGTGTCCTTATCTCTCTGAGCTACTGATTCAAATTGTGATCAGTGGATTTCAGCCTAAAAAAAAGCAAGTTTGTACCATACTTCTGGACAGACCCAGATACTCACAGATACATTTTAGAAATCAGTATTTATAGAAATGAGTCATTTGTCATTCAAGGAAGAGAGCACTTTTGATCCTTTGGAGTGACCTTATGTCACTCTATTTGTCTTCAATAGGGCCTGAGACTTTAGGAGCACCCAGAGCTTCCTTCATGTGTCCCTGGTCTCTTCAGTCTACAATATTCAACTCCACCCTATGCCCGCCCCCCAACTTCTGTCTCCCTCCATCTCCCACACCATTTTATCTCCTACCTCAAACAGAAAATGCAACTAACTTCTCTTCCCTTTACTAATCCTCTTATACCCAAGCTTCTGTGCAAACACCCTTTCTTGCTTTCTTCCTTCTAGTCCTATGACTAAAGGACCTCTATTCTTTTTTAAGACTCAGCTAGGGAATTGTTGAATTAACCTCAATATCCTCGGACATGTGACATTAAAAATTTTTTTTTAGGGGCGCCTGGGTGGCGCAGTCGGTTAAGCGTCCAACTTCAGCCAGGTCACGATCTCGCGTTCCGTGAGTTCGAGCCCCGCGTCGGGCTCTGGGCTGATGGCTCAGAGCCTGGAGCCTGTTTCCGATTCTGTGTCTCCCTCTCTCTCTGCCCCTCGCCCATTCATGCTCTGTCTCTCTCTGTCCCAAAAATAAATAAACGTTGAAAAAAAAAAAAATTAAAAAAAAAATTTTTTTTTAATGTGTACTATTTTTGAGAGAGAGAGAGAGAGAGACATAGACAGAGCATGAGTGGGAGAAGGGCAGAGAAAGGGAGACACAGAACCCCAGAATCTGAAGCAGGCTCCAGGCTCTGAGCTATCAGCACCAGAACCCGATAGGGGGCTGGAACTCACGAACAGTGAGATTATGACCTGAGCTGAAGTCAGATGCTTAACCAGCCACCCAGGTGCCCCAGGCATGTGACATTTTAAATCGTTTCCTTCCCTGCGGGATTCTCTTCTTGTTTTCTCAACACTATTCCCACATAGTTTTACTCCCAGTTCTCGGATTGCTCTTTCTAATGAGAAAAGGGGGATCTTTACAGGCATGCCATTCTCCATTTAGATACTGTTTTAACTAAGCGTTCTCAGCTAGGTTCTTTTCAAGTCCCTGTCTGCTAAAATCAGATGCTGCCACACTTTTAATTCCTTTCAGTCCTTTTTGTTTTGAAACTCATATAATCAGCACCCTGTGCATTCAACAAGCAGGATACTAAAACCATCTATCTCTGTGTCTCGATTCCTTTACTAGCTTGCTAAATTAAATCAAGTGTACCTCAATAAACATAAGTATACAAATAAGAAACTTGGAAGTCAGTCCCCATAGCCAAAGGCTTAAGGCCTATCAAACCTGTACTTCTCATTTCTACATTTCTTTTTAATACTCCTCTATCTTCACCTTTCAACCATCCATTTGCAGGGCAGTATATATTCAAAAACTGTGCAAGACACAGTATTGCATTTTTCTGCTATTCTAGACCCGGTTGTCATTATGTCTCATTATTTCTGGCTTCCTATATCATAATCGCTATAAAAATGTCACTCCTGTAATTAATCCTTTGATAAATCTTTGCGCCTACATGTTAAAGTTCTAGCTCAAGTGCAAGATCCTTCTTGATTCATCTCCTCTTTATCGCTGTTGAATCCTCACTAGATTTTCTCCACATGTGCTCTGTTCTCTCAGGCCTTTCTAGCTGCCCATTCTGCTTCCTCTCTTTACAATTATTCCATCCCTCATTTATACCTCATTAAATTCTGTAACAGTTTCAAGGTTAGTCACTTCTCCCTTAGTCTTGGAAAAACTTTCCACATGCATCTGCCAACAACACATTAAACACTTGACTTTTATTAGAACACTTAGCATACAGTCTTGTATCACTTAGTCTATACTTTTTCACTGGACTGTGAATTTCCTCAAAAAAGGGAATGTGTCTGTCATCTCTGTGTCTCCAGTATCTAATTTCTCCAGGCATGCTGCTCCGTATGTTTTTCAGTGTAGAAATGAGAAAAGGTGATTGAAAGTATTTCCTATAGGAAACTTAGCTTAAAGCCACTTTAATTTCCCTACTTAGAACTGATTTTTATGAGTTATTCATTTTGGGGGTCCTCTACCAAATTTATCTATCTATGACCACTCAGGCTTTTAGAGAAAATACTATGGTAGGGGAAGATTTTTTCATTGGTAGAGCACTGAGTACTACCCAATTTAGCAAACGTATGCAACAAAGGAAACACTTAGTTGTAACACCAGCAATCAAAACAAACAAAACAAAAAAACATATCCCTGGTGGTTTGGCTCCAATATTACATAGGATATTCTTAATATATATATAATATATATAACATATATATAATATATATATAACATATATAACATATATGTTATATGTATGTTATACATATATACATATACATATATGTTATACATATATGTTATATATGTATATATATATAATATATATTATATATATAATATATATATATATACAATTATGTGTTGTGTTGATTTTTGTGATCACAACAAAGTTTAGTAAATCCAAGTAATAAAAAAGAACTGTGGAAACTAGCAGAATTCTCTTTTTTCCATCTAAAGAGTATTTTTTTTTTTTGTTTTTTCTTCACAATTGGCTGCTGTTTGGTGGCGGAGAGGGGTTAATATTATGCTATTTTAACAAATTAAATAAAATATTAGAAAATAAGTAATTTTAAAGGGGCTTCCACAACCTGAAGAAATTGAAAGAAAAAAACCTCTAATTCAATCTAATATTTCCAATTTTTGCTATCTTGTTTCTATGGGATCACTAGCTTTAAGATAGTGATTACCTGCACTCAGGGTTATTGTTTATAACATTATTTGGCTATCATCCTCTGTCAATCCCCATAAAATTAAAAATACTCTAAAAAGTCACATTTCAATTACTTCAATATATATTTATTGAGGATGTATTATGCACCAAACTCTTCTAGTTTCTGAGAGCTAAAAAATATGTAATAAAAAAAGTCTATGCTTAAGGTGCTCTTGGATGCAAATCTGGGCGAAGGGAGCAGTTGGCCAAGAACCAGTAAGGAGAATACAGTGGGATTTCTATCATTATGGAACTAGCATAGGATTTTATCAGAGCCAAGATGGAGGAGCTAGTGAGATAAAGAAAGGAAATACAATTATCAAGGTAATTTAGGCTCTTAAACCACACTTTCAATTACAATGAACTGAAGCACTCCATAATTGGTTCATTCTCTATTGTGTGTTGCATACATAGCCCTAATTTTGAAGCATCATTATCCTTTCTTTTGGAGGCCAAATATGCAGATGCTAGTGTAAGCCCCAGACTGTGACATCCTTAGACCCCCACCCCCACCCTACGCCATTGCACAAAGCCAGGACGCACAGAAGGGTGGCAGCAGTGCTTTTCTTTCCCTTAGCCCAGATATTATGGCACATCAGCAAAGTGGGTACAAAACTGGCATCCAGGTGTTGAGAAAAAAAGAGAAACAAAATTACACTGAATGGGCAGGCTCAACTGAAATTGTGCTGTCCAGAAACCATTCTTGTTCCACCTGCCCTTGAGACTGTCTGGAAGGATCACAACAGAGCAGGGGCAAAGTACAAAGGAAAGTTAAAATAATGCTTTTTAAAAAGAAAAGATTTTTAAAATGCTAGCACAATTAGCTAACTTGGATATAAAGGGAATATGGAGGGTCTTTTAATTAGTATTATAAAAATACGATAACATTTTATAACACTGGAAAGATGGTGATATATATCATAACCATAGTATAATTTTTTTAAAAAATTACAATTTTTGTCCTCCTATTGTCTCCATACATTATACTCATCATGTAATTCCTGGATTGGTTATTTTGCCCTATAGTATTTGCCTGCTTCCCTTTCCTTCTTTTCTTCCTACTATAGTCTCTCCTCCCTCCCATCCTCACCCTCCTTCTTCCTCCCTCCATTCTTTTTTCTCTCTAGTCACCCCCTCTGTTTTCACTCTTAACTTCTTTTTTTTTTTTATTTTTTTTTGTAATGTTTATTTATTTTTGAGAGAGAGACAGACAGAGTTCGAGTTGGGGAGGGGCAGAGAGAGAGGGAGACACAGAATCCGAAGCAGGCTCCAGGCTCTGAGCTGTCAGCACAGAACCCAACGTGGGGCTCAAACCCACAACAGTGAGATTATGACCTGAGCCCAAGTCGGATGCTCAACTGACTGAGCCACCCAGGCTCCCCGACTCCTAGCTTGTTTTTAAGCCTACACAATCTGATATGCCTAGAAGTAACAGTTGCAATCATAGTATAAGTACCATAGACTACTATCATTAAAGCTGCTCAACTTCTGGAGCCTCAATTTCCTCATCTGCATAATGGGTACAGCTTGCTTCCTCAGCTAGCTCTTATGCTAATTACAGGAGATCATATCCTTAATATATTTGACATATAATAGATTCAGTCATTTAAACAACTGTCATTATATAGTTTTCAAGCTTTTTCCTTGCTTTGAATGTTTTTCCTTGAGATAAATTATTATAACAAAGGTTTTAAAATGGGTTAGTGCATTTTTTTAAAGCTTGTTTATTTATTTTGAGACAGAAGCAGTGTGAAAGAGGGAGAGATAGAGAGACGGAGAGAAAGAATCCCAAGCAGGCTCCATGCTGTCAGTGAAGAGCCTGACACAGGGTTCGAACTGACAAACCATGAAATCATGACCTGAGCCCAAACCTAGAGTTGAATGGTTAACAGACTGAGCTATCCAGGTGATCCTGTTTAGTGCATTTTTAAGTATTGTCAAACTGCATTATAAAAGATCCATGTAAATTTGGTTTAACATTTTGATAAAGAATAGAAAAAAAAACAGTCCTATTTCATCCCTTACACTAAAATGCTAATTACACTATTTAAAGAGTAAATGAAATCAAAATGTCTTACAAGAAAACAAAGGCAGTAATTTGCATAGCTTTTAGTATAAAAGAAGCTTCTAAAACCACAGAAATACAGAAAGGAGAAAGCTTGTGATTTCACTGATTTTGCTACAATTAAAACAGCACCAACATCAAAAGAGAAGTCACTCTATATGGAAAACCCAAAAGATCCATCAAAAAACTGCTGGAATTGATCCATGAATTCAGCAAAGTTGCAGGATATAAAATCAATGCACAGAAATCAGTGGCATTCCTATACACCAACAATGAAGCAACAAAAAGAGAAATCAAGGAATCAATCCCATTTACAATAGCACCAAAACCCATAAAATACCTAGGAATAAATCTAACCAAAGAGGTGAAAATTCTATGCACTGAAAACTATAGAAAGCTTATGAAAGAAGTCAAAGGAGATGCCAAAAAATGGAAAAATATTTCATGCTCACAGATACGAAGAAGAAATATTATTAAAATGTCAATACCGGGGCACCTGGGTGGCGCAGTCGGTTGGGCATCCGACTTCAGCCAGGTCACGATCTCGCGGTCCGGGAGTTCGAGCCCCGCGTCAGGCTCTGGGCTGATGGCTCAGAGCCTGGAGCCTGTTTCAGATTCTGTGTCTCCCTCTCTCTCTGCTCCTCCCCCGTTCATGCTCTGTCTCTCTCTGTCCCAAAAATAAATAAACGTTGGAAAAAAAAAATTAAAAAAAAAATGTCAATACTACCCAAGGCAATCTACATATTCAATGCAATCCCTATCAAAGTAACACAAGCATTTTTCACAGAGCTAGAGCAAACATGCATACGGAATGTATGCATACGGAACTAGAAAAGACCCTGAAGAGCCAAAGCAATCTTGAAAAAGAAAACCAAAGTAGGAGGCATCACAATCCCAGACTTCAAGCTACATTACAAAGCTGTAATTATCAAGACAGTATGGTACTAGCACAAAAACAGACACTCAGATCAATTGAACAGAATAGAGAACCCAGAAATGGACCCACAAACATATGACCAACTAACCTTTCACAAAGCAGGAAAGAATATCCAATAGAATAAAGACAGTCTTTTCAGTAAGTGGTGCTGGAAAAACTGGACGGCGACATGCATAAAAATGAACCTGGACCAGTTTCTTACATCATACACAACAATAAACTCAACATGGATGAAAGACCTAAATGTAAGACAGGAAGCCATCAAAATCCTTGAGGAGAAAGCAGACAAAAACCTCTTTGATCTTGGCTGCAACAACTTCTTACTCAACACAGGCAAGGGAAACAAAAGCAAAAATGAACTATTGGGACCTCATCAACATAAAAAGCTTCTGCACAGTGAAGGAAACATTCAGCCAAACTAAAAGGCCACCAATGGAATGGGAGAAGATATTTGCAAATGATATCTAAGATAAAGGGTTAGTATCCAAAATCTATAAAGAACTTACCAAATTCAACAACCCTCCCCCCAAAAAAAAACAAAAAGAAAAAAAACCCCCAAATAATCCAGCGGAGAAATAGGCAAAAGTCATGAATACACACTTCTTCAAAGACGACATCCAGATGGCTAACAGACACATGAAAAAATGCTCAGCATCACTCATCGTCAGGGAAATACAAATCAAAACCACAATGAGATATCACCTCACACCTGTCAGAATGGCTAACATTGACAACTCAGGGAACAACATGTTGGCGATGATGCGGAGACAGAGGATCTCTTTTGCACTGCTGGTGGGAATGCAAACTGGTGCATCCCCTCTCGAAAACAGTATGGAGGTTCTTCAAAAAATTGAAAACAGTAATACCCTACAACCCAGCAATTGCACTCCTAGGTATTTATCCAAGGAATACAGGTATGCTGTTTTGAAGGGGCACATGCACCCCAATGTTTATAGCAGCACCATCAACAATAGCCAAAGTATGGAAAGAGCCCAAATGTCCATCGATGGACGAATGGATAAAGATGATGTGGTAATTATATATGTATGTATGCGCACACACACACAATGGAATATTACTTGGCAATCAAAAAGAATGAAATCTTGCCATTTGTAACTACATGGGTGGAACTAGAGAGTATTATGCTAAGCAGAATTAGACAAAGACAAAAATCATATGACTTCACTCATATGAGGACTTTAAGATATAAAACAGATGAACATAAGGGAAGGGAAGCAAAAATAATATAAAAACATGGAGGGGGGCAAAACATAAGCAACTCTTAAATATGGAGAACAAACAGAGGGTTGCTGGAGGGGTTGTGGGAGGGGGGATGGGCTAAATGGATAAGGGACATTAAGGAATCTACTCCTGAAATCATTGTTGCACTATATGCTAATTTGGATATAAAATAAAAAAATAAATTAAATTAAAAACCAAAAGGAGAAGTCACAAATCAAAATTTAAAAAAAACTAACAAATCTGGGATAACACTGGCAAATATTTTATTGGAAAAGAAAATTCTTGCCCTAATATACAGACTTCTTACAAATCAACAATTATGGATAGAAAAACATAAAAGGGACATGAAAAAGACATCCACAAATGCAGTACCATTGCTAATAATCATTTTTAAGCATACTTAATCTTACTAGCTATAAAATAATTACAACTTAAATATTATATCATTTTCTACATCATATGGCAATTATGTGAATTCTATGTATCCTTATGATAGAATAGTATAAAATCATTCAATTGATTTGGCAGACTAATATTTAATCACAAAGACAAAATACATGAGAATATTGTTAAATACAAAAAAATAAGTTATACTATATCCAAAATTTAAATATATAATATGCATAACCATATGTATATATATACCCACATCATTAATATTAGTCCTATATGTATATGTTGTTTATATACATACATAAATCTACGTATAAATGTGTATGTATGTATATATACTGTATGTACATAGATGTATGTAACACACATATATTTCTTTATATATAAATCTATGTATTTACATATAAACATGCATATTTGTTTGGGGGGAAGTGTCAGAAATGGTATTTATCCCTGAAATTAATTGATGATATTTGGATATTTGTAATATGGCTTAAATTTTATGTTTTTGGTTTCTTCATATATTCTCGATTGCCATCAACAGACATACCTTTTATATTAAGAAAACTAATACAACTATCTTTAAAATAAATGTTTCATTGAAATTAGCAATGAATGAATGTTTTATTGTGGTTGCACTAATGTGATGTGCCTATTAAAGAAGTTTTTTCTCATATTGGTAAAATTAGATAAAAGAAATAATTTATAATGCATTTATTTGATTATTAATGTGGTAGAACTTTTTTACATGTGGTTAATTGCATTTCTTTTCTGTAACTTGAGTGTTAAACTCTTTTTTTCCTTATAGGTACTTCACATTAAAAAATATTGCAAATATGATAGTTACTAATCTTTATCCTATTGGTTACTTGCAGTTTTCTAGCTTTTTGTAATGTTTAACTTTATAATTTTTTTTAAATTTATATATATATTTTTAGCTGTGGTATTATCAAACCTGAAATCATTTTTAGCTCTATACTTTAAGACCTGAATTACTCATTAATATTATCTGGTAAAGCATATAGATTTCATAACACAATACCTTCAGTACATTTGTGGTGATTTTATGCAGCAACCTATCAATTTATCCAGGATCAACAACAAAGCAAAGAGAGCTGGAATCCCACTGAAATGTAGCCTTTTGTACACGTTGGATTTTGTACACATGGATTGAGCTATGCAGATCTCCTGTTCCTGTTCAGATGTCATTTCATCTTTTTTTTTCTTTAATTTATTCCAAAATCTCAGACAATCTCTAGAAAAATCATTATGATGTTTAAAAAAATGACTACAAGGTCTAAAACTCTATTTGGATCATATAACAATGTGCTAACAAGTTGAAAACTGAGCTAAGTAATTACAGATATACAAATGCTAACCACTGAGTTTGGTTTTCTTCTTTTCACTACTTTGACCTGTTATTGGAGTCTCAAAAAAAAAAAAAAAATCAAGTTGTGTTCTATAGAAACAAACATTGATGCATCACAATTTGTAGAAGAGAGCAGTGACAAGTTTTCTGTTGCTAGAGTGAAGAAAGGGGTGTCAAGAGGTCAACGTAAGTGGTAAAATTAAGCTGGGTGCTGAGGATCCTTTCAGAACAGTTAAAAGAGTTGTAGCTTTATCCTAGAGGTAACATGTGCAAGAGTTTCAGGCAAAGGTGTTACAAAGTAAGTTCTTTTATTTAGAACCTTCTAAATGGCAGACATGGCAATGGGTACTGGAGATTCACAGACTGAATAAATTCAACCTGCCTTCACTAACAAGAAACACAAATAATGATGGGGAAAAATGGGTTTTGGATCACAAATGTGGCACTCTAGCTTACTCAAGGAGATGAACATCACTGAGGTAGTCACTAAGTATAAACGATAGGTAATTAATCATTGAAAGCCTTTTTTTTTTTAACACACATAATTTTTTTTTTGTTGTTAAAGTAAATTCTACACCCAACATGGGCTTCAAACTCACAATCCTGAGATCAAGAGTCACATGCTCTACTAACTGAGCCAGACAGGGGCCCCAAAAGCCTTTTTTAAACAAGGATACTTCTTATAAAGACAGGTCCTTTTCTCATTGAATACAAGTATGTATTGTTCAAGTTAAATATGGTAACACATGTAAAATAGCCTAGAACACTAGCATAGGTCTCAAAAAATTAAATCTTTGTACTTATAAGTATTGGACCCAAATGTCATTCTCAGTTTGTTCTTTCTTAAATATTGTCTTGATTAGAATCAGGCCTCATAATCTGAACAGTACACAGGAGAAACACTTTCCTCAGTGGACACTGAAAGCTAGTGTTTTCCTTTATTTCCTTCTCAAATTTCACTATTTAAATGTATCTCTCACATTACTGAAAATCTCCACATCTGACACCAAAAGCACCCAGATGGAGGTGCATCCCCAATCAAAACTGAATATATTCTTGTTTTCTGCACACGGTCTTTCATTAATTTATTCAGTTTTTTTGTAAGAATGAGGCATACATTGTATTTTATCGATGTGACCTAAAAGCAAAATGCACCTTAAATCAAAGAAGAGAGTCCTTTTCAAAAGACAAGTTCTTGTTCTTGTCTAAAATGTTAAGATTTTGTGGTCACAGTCAGACTTGAAGGGAAGTCTCTGAAACTACTCCATATAGAAGTCAATAATAGAGAAGTTTATGGGACTCCTGGGTGGCTCAGTTGGTTGAGTGCCCAACTTTGGCTCAGGTCATGATCCTGCAGATCACGAGTTCAAGCCCTGCATCAGGTTCTGTGCTGACAGCTCAGAACCTGGAGCCTGCTTCGGATTCTGTGTCTCAGTCTCTCTCTGCCCTCCCCTGCTCGTGCTCTCTCTCAAAAATAAAGACATTTTTAAAAAATAATTAAAAAAGAGAAGTTTGATTTATAGAAAAAAGAGGGGCCGTTTCAAATGATTACATTGTGACACTCCTAATGACATGGACTGGAAACTGCTCTTCTAAAATATGTATTTTACATTTGACGTAGAAGGTCATAATTTACAAAGTTTACATATATTTACATCAATTTAACATTACAGTATCCTATGGAGTATGTTAGACAAGTATTAACATTGTTTTGTAAATCACTGAACTAACATCAGTAATCAGCACCATCAGGTACCAGGGAGGCTGTTCAGCAGTTACAACCTTGGGCACTGGAGTGCAACAGACCCAGGTTTAAATTCTGACAGTATTACTGGATGTGTGAGTACTGACTAACTGTAAATTGAATACTGGATAGAGTTTCTTGGGCTATTCTGAGGAGCATTCTGGAGTGTAATACTCTGTGAGATTCTCTGAATACTCTTTCTCCTTGCTTGTTCATTGGATAGTTTAGACAGAGGACTTAGAGAAGGTCCTAGGGCATGACAAGAACCCCCTAGAGAGAGGCAGCCTGCACCCTTCAGTCACCGCTTGGAAGGAGACCTGCCTCACAGCTTCTTGGTATGTGATAGGAGAGAGAAAGGAACTTCTATTGTGCTAAACTCCTAATAATTTAGGATTGTATTCTATAACTGCTCATGTTAATTATCCTCTTCACATACAGATACCTACTTATATGGTTTCTTTTGTCTAGTTTCCTCTTCCTTTATGGATCCCTGATATTGAGCCTCAGTTTCTAACAATGGCGAAGTAATCAAATTTTCCCCTCTTTCTTCATTGCACCCATTTGATCTCACTGACGTTTTCTCACTTACTTTATACTGTATCTGGTTGTCTGTAAATTTCATTCTTTATGTCAGTAATAATGGTTCCATTTTGGTGTTCAGCTTAATGTACTTTTGTTCTTCTAACCCATAGCCAGATATACTCCAACTGCTCTGAGTTTTATCAGATGGTGAGAATCATCACTGTGAGTGTTCAGAGCAAGTAAAGCCATTAACATCCAGAGGAGGACAGATAAACTCCCATGGTCTTAAAGCTCTTTCATTCCATAGCACTGTACTTTAGAAAAAAAAATGCCCCAAGTTCTCAGGAATTTGAATTATCTATGACTGTTGATATTCTCAAAACACATAAATTTCCCTATCTGGGATTGTTTATTGTCCTCAATAAGTTCATCACTTGTTTGGGGGGATTACCTTTGTGGCACTTTCTAGGTAGAAAACCTCATTACTGTAGTGTGTTACACTATAGAATAGTACTAAATAAGGACATCAACTTTGGGGCCATTAACACCTGAATTCTAATCCTATCAGGTACTTAATACATCTGAGAAAACTCCTCAGTTATGATCTTGTTTTCTTCTTTAGGGAGATCACTGCTGGGAAGATTTCTTAAATATACACACCATGCCAATGATTCTGCCCAGCAAAGGCTTCTGAACCTTCACCCTGACCTCAGGTACTTCTGATGGCATTCTAAATATGAATTGAAGAGATGTGACAGCCTAGGAAATCTATACAGACTCAGATATAACTATCTCCACAGAAAAATATCCTAGATTCCCACTGTGACCTAGGATTTACTTGAGACATTCAGATACAATTCGTATTATTCTTCAAATAGGTAAATCCGAGATGCCTGTAGTGCACTCTTTCTCTCTATATATATTTTTTGCCTCAGTTACCATATTATAGTTGGATAACAGCATCTTCTAAAGATTTGACATATAACCCACAAGTCAGATCTGAAAGGACTTAGAATCTCTTGTCTCATGGCAAGCCTACCATGGACTAACTCTGATATATTGTAGATATTTGGATATGATCTGGATGGCTGAATGAGAAAAGGATAGCTGTCAACAAATTACAGTCGGGTACATATGAAATGCCTGCCTTCTATCCAGAAGAGGGTAATGTTGTGATGGATGTGATGATGAAACAATTTTGAATAAGATGGAGAAAATGATGCTTATACAGAGGGAGGAAATGGATGATTACTGCTAAATTGTATTGATGCCCTATAGGGGGAAAATGATAACCAAATGCTGATAATGGCTAAGTAGTAACTAGAGAGTTATGTGGTAAATTATAAAGAAGCCCTCATCAACTATAGTGGAGGATGGATTCAGTTGAGTGGTAGACTGAAAACCTAACTGCCAGGAGTCACAAAGCAGCAAAACCATTTGAATGTTCAGTCAAGGCAGGTCTATTATGCAAAGATGAGGGCCCTGGTAGGAAAAGCTATGATCCTCAAAACTCAGAAAAGGACATATGGTGGATGCCTCTACAACCATATATAGATGTTACAACCATCTACCCTCATCTAGACCTGCTGTGCTTGTGGTAGTAGCCAACACTTCTCTCGGAAGGGTCAGACAGTTTGTTGAACTGGAATATATTTCAGAATCATTTTTTTCAGAAGGTAGTATGTGGCCTATTTAGGGCCATGTCCCTTCACCTTTCCGAGCTCCCAGGCTAAAAATTAGGGTTAAATCCTAGTATAACTCAGTTCTGCCTGCACTGATTCCGATAATTGAGGAAAAAGGCTAGACATGTGTATAATTTTACGAAATTATTGCATTATACCTAAAAGAACTAGAAAAAGAAGAATAAAACCAAAAGTTAGAAGGAAGGAAGGAAATAATAGAGATCAAAAGGAAAAAAAGATGAAATACAGACTAAAAATAATCATAGAAAAGACCAATGAAACTAAGAGCTGGTACTTTGAAAATATAAAATTGATAAACCTTTAGCCAGACTTATCAAGAAAAAAAGAGAGGACTCAAAATCAGAAATGAAAGAAAAGTTACAACCAACACCACAAAAATATAAAGTATTTTGAGACTACTTTAAAAATTATATGCCAACAAATTAGACAATCTATAACAAATGGATAAATTTCTAGGATCATACAGTCTTCCAAAACTAAATCAGGGAGAAATAGAAAATCTGAACAGACCAATTACTTGTAATGAAATTGATAATCAAAACTCCCAATAAACAAAAGCCCAGGACTAGATGTCATCACAGAATAATTCTACTAAACATTTAAAGAAGGGTTAATACCAGTCTTTCTTAAACTATTACTGAAAACAGAATAGAAATAAATGCTTCCAAATTCATTCTATGAGCCAGCATTACCTTGATACCTACACCAGACAAAAACACTGAAAAAAAATACAGACCAATATCCCTGATGAATATGCAAAAATCCTCAAAAACATATTAGTAAACCACATTCAACAATACATTAAAAATATCATTCACCATGATTAGGTGGGATTTAGTTTAAGAATGCAAGGATGGTTCAACATCCCCAAATCAGTCAACATGATAGACTACACCAACAAAATGAAGGATAAAAACTCTTTGATCATATCAATAGATGCAGAAAAAGCATTTGACAAAGTTCAACCTCCAGTCATGATAAAACTTCTCAACAAAGCATGTATAGAGGGGAAAATACCTTAACATAATAAAGGCCACATGTGAAAAACCCACAGCTAACATCATACTCAATGGTGAAAACCTGAAAGTTTTTCCTCTAGGATCAGGAACAAGAGAAGAATGTTTACTCTCACCACTTTTATTCATCATCATACTGGAAGTTATAGCCACAGTAATCAGACAAGCAAAAGAAATAAAAAGCATCCAAACTAAGGAAGAAGTAAAATTTTCACTATTTGTGGACTACATGAGACTATATATAGAAAACTCCAAAGACTCCATCAAAAAACTATGGGAATTAATCATCTCAGTAAAGTTGCAAGATACAAAATATACACAAATATGTTGTATTTCTATATGCTAATAACAAAATAGAAAAGAAAACAATCCCATTTATAATTACATCAAAAAGAATAAAATACATAGGAACAAACTAAACCAAAGAAATGTAGGACCTATACTCTCAAAGTCATTAAGGCATTGACGGAAGAAATTGAAGACAACACAAATCAATGGAAATACATACCATGCTTGTGGATTCGAAGAAATGAAAATGTTAAAATGTCCCAACTGTCCAAAGCAATCTAGAGATTCAACGTAATCCCTATCAAACTGCCAATAGTATTTTTTCATAGAACTAGAGTAATCGTAAAATTTGTATGGAACCACAAGAGACCCCACATAGCCAAAGCAATCTTGAGAAAGAAGAACAAAGCTGAGGGTATCAAATCCCAAATTGTAAACTATACCATGAAACTACAGCAATCAAAACAGTATGATACTGACACAAAAATAGACACATAGATCAATGGAACTCAACAGAGGGCCCAGAAATAAACCCACACTCGTGACCAATTAATATATGGCAACAGATGTAAGAATATACAAAGGTAAAAGGACCATTTTTTCAATAAATGATGAGAAAGCTGGAGAGTTACATGCAAAAGAATAAAACTGGACTTTCTTACACACAAAAATTAACTGAAAATGAATTAAAGACTTGAATGTAAGACTTGAAACCATAAAACTCCTACAACACAAGCAGTATTATTGATACTGTCTTTGCAATATTTTCCCAGAACTGTCTCCCTGAGCAAGTGAAACAAACAAACAACAAACAAAAAACCAATTGGGATTACATTAAACTAAAAAGCTTTGGCACAGTGAAGGAAATCATCAACAAAAAGAAAAGGCAGTCATCCAAATAGGAGAGAAGACATCTCCAAATGATATATCTATAAAGGAGTTAATATGGTTAATATCCAAAATATATAAAGAACTCATACAACTAAGCCTCAAAAATAATAATAATCCAATTGAAAATTGTTAGAGGATCTGAACAGACATTTATCCAAAGAAGACTTACACATGAAAAGATGCTCAATATCACTAATCATCAGAGAAAAGCAAATCAAAACCACAATGAAATATCACCTCACACCAATCAAAATGGTATTTCTCTGTATTTATGAGAATAAACTGGAAGTTACCAGAGGGAGGTGAGTGGTGGGATAGCAAAATAAACTAAGGGAATTAAGAGGTACAAACTTTAATTGATACAATAAAGAAGTCATGGGGATGAGAAGGACAGTTAGGAAATACAATCAATATTGTAATATTTTTGCATGGTAAGAGATGGTAACTTGGTGAGCATTTTGTAACCTTTAAAAAAAAAGCTAGTTTGCATGTAACAGTTGGAGCTAGGGGGAATATTTGTAACATTGGATTTTTAGGATTCTTGATCAACAGGACTAGAGTTTAAGACCGGATACTAAAAACTTTATTGTGCAAGTGATACTTTCCTGAGGTATGGGACTTAACACACTAGCAATGACCTGAAATGACAGGGAAAATTCACTGTGTGTATAGCTCTCATAAGCCTGGGGGAAAAAAAAACAAAAAACAAAACACAAAACAAACAAAAACACCCTATACTCAATATAGTAGAAATATCTAAGTTGTCCTGACACATGGTAGAGGAAGAAATAAAGAGGCTAAGGGACGTAAACATGTTGGGAGATATATATGCCGTAAAGCTAGAAGATCTGCTGGTGAGTTATCTTCCTTAAGAAGGCTCAGGATACCTATCACTGATCAAGGACATTAGGAATACACTGGAGAAATAATGCCAATATTACTAAAAAATTCTGTGATGATTATGCTCTGCAAATCAGAGCTGGCTGTGGAAGGCAGTCACATAGCCTTATCATAAACATACATGGAGATGATGAGGTCCTAAGATAATGGGCCAATTGGTCCCACTTTAAACACAAGATACCAGGAATCTTCATTGTCATAACAACTTACAAAAGAGTGGGGAAGGACATTTTATCTGTGGGCAGTTGAAATGGTTAATGTAGTATGTGTCCATAAAGGTAAAATAGAGAACAAGAATGCCATTCAATACCTCTTACTAAAAAAAAAAATCAAGAACCAAAGAAAGGATGCAGGAAGACATTTGTTTCCAGGGGGAAAGAAGGTTATTATCCCTTGCACAGTTGTAAGACCTGAACTGATTTGCAGATCCAGAATCCACTGATTAAAAAGGGTACTGAGTCCCTTGGAAGAAAACCCTGCAGTACCAAAGGGAAAATACACTGTGAAGATTTCCCAGTCTTTCCCCATGGATACCTATGGCCAATCACTCAAGTGACTGTATCTGAGAAAATGGGGAATGACAAGACATTCTGACAACTGTCGAATATGGGAACTGAATTGAAACCCACAGCTGGAGACCCAAAGGACCATGATGGCCCCATTATAACTGGAGTGTACCAGATTCTGATAATTTTCAAATGGAATCTTGTTAAAATTTAGTTAACAGTAAGTACACTTTGTCCACAAACCCATCCAGTATGCCAGAGTGTGTATGTGTGTGTTTTTTTTCTTCCCGGAGACTCTGAGTGCATTGTTGGAATTCATTCATTTGATGGTTGGAGTAACTCTAATTTCATGTTTTCAGATGTCGGGTTTATGGATTAAGAACTATCATTATAAGGAATGACAAATGAAAAACTCTATATGTCTTTACTCAACATGCACAGACATCACATAGGCCAGAATGGCAGAGATTAATGCTACCATTAAAAGACCTAAAGAAATCATATTTGCTGGAGCCTGTAGTAAATCCATTTAACATGCCATCCTGGCTCTTGGAAACCAGATGGATCCTGGAGAAGGATCATAGACTATCACTGACTTAACCAAATAGAAGCCCTGATCACAACTGTTTTGTTGTGTGTACTGTAATTTTTAGAGCAGATACCGCAGCCCAGGGTATGTGGCTATTAATTTAGTCAATATGCTATTTTCTATTACAATCAAAAAGATGTTCAGAAATGGTTTGCATTCACACAGAATGGAAAATATTCATTTATAGTTTTGTCTCAGGGCTATGTTTGTACCTCTACCCTGTTATTATATAATCTGAAGAGATCTGGATCTTTTCAATCTACTGTGTATGGGATCAAAGAAACCACACTTATCTATTACATTGACAACAGTGTGCAGATTGAAAAGAGAAATCAAGGTGGCTAGAACAATGGAAGACTTAGTAAGACTTATAGAGTGGGAGAGAAATCCTATCAAGATTCATGAACAGGCCATCAATTTTTATGGGTGCAGTGGTCACAATACCCTCTTCAAAGTAAAGACCAATTACTATATCTTGCATTCCTCATTAGGGAGAAATAACATGTTGTATGGTAGCTTCCTTTGTATTCTGGAGGCAATGCAATCCTAGGAATATTGGCACAGAAGGCTTCCAGCTTTGAGTGGAGCTTGGAGAAAGGCACTATAGTAGGTTAGGGCACAATGCAATCAGCCCTTCTGGAGATATTATTCACAGAACCTAGAATGTTAGAAAGGTCAGTGGTAGATAGGGATGCAATATGGAACTCATAGAAAGTTCTAGAGGGTGGTGTAGTCACAATGTAGAATCCTGGGACTTCAGATAAGTCTATGCTCTCTGTACCAGGGTGTTTTACAGTCTTCCATAAACAGACCTTGTGTTACCAGATCATAGCAAAGAAAGAACACTTGGCCATGGGACACCAGGGTGAGTAGGCACCAAGTGAGCTATCTATGAATAGCTCAATTTTGTCATACTTGTCAAGTGATAAAATCAGATGTTCTCAGCAGTCCACAGTAAAACGGAGATGGTACATCTGAGACAGATTTCAAGCAGGACCAGTGAGTTCAGGTAAGTTCTGTGTGCAGTAGCCAAGACACCTCAATTAACAGTTAGATTTTGATGCTGAAAGTTGCTAAATTTGTCTTCATCTTTGCTTCCCAGTGTCATTGTAAACTCAAAATATTGGTAACACCAGTATATTAAAATATTTTTCATAGATCAACATTTATAAAGTATCGTCTTTATTTCAATAATTTCCCTTCCAACCTTTTTCCTTTTGACCATTTTCAGGACTACTTCTGTTAGTAACTCATTCCTTTATGTGCAAATTATGTATGAATAAAAATTGATAACAATGAATATAAATTCCCATGAAATTCTGTGTAAAATCATCATGGATAATTTTTACAAAATAAAGATCAATTTTTAAGTCAAGTTTTTTTTTTTTTCAATGTTTATTTATTTTTGGGACAGAGAGAGACAGAGCATGAACGGGGGAGGGGCAGAGAGAGAGGGAGACAGAGAATCGGAAACAGGCTCCAGGCTCTGAGCCATCAGCCCAGAGCCTGACGCGGGGCTCGAACTCACGGACCGCGAGATCGTGACCTGGCTGAAGTCGGACGCTTAACCGACTGCGCCACCCAGGCGCCCCTTAAGTCAAGTTTTAAAGAATTCAAGTAATGTTTACATCAGGATACAGAAAAATAAGAGAGAAATAGGTGAATAATGTATAATGTATTTGTATAATTGACATCCATGGTGAAAGCAAAATTTTAAATCAAAGCACATCTAAACCAAATTCCATTTTTATCTAATTTTCAAATAAATGACTAGGAAATTCAGTTGGCTGAACCCTCACATCTGGGTTAAATCACTGGAATCTTTAGGTGTCTTATACAATATCACTAACGCAGCTCAATTAAATAATAAAATTCAGAAACACAGCAGCACAGTCTATGCCACATGGATGGAAAACACATGAAGACACATGCATTTTTCTGAGCATTATCAATTCAACACCCCTCATCCCTCATGGTCTGCATCCTGTATTTGCTAAGAAATAAAAGTAAACCCTGAATTAAACAACTGCTTTCAATTGTGTACTTTTATAACTTCTATAAGCTACTGTCAAGTATCTCAGTATCTCTTCTGGTCCAGACACTGAGTGTGCTTCAAAGGTATTATTTGCTATCTTCTTAGGTTTACAGAGAAAATGCTAAAAGCAGACAATGACATGTTTTGAAGTTAAAACTCTCATGCAAATGAAGGTTCTGACTTCTTAGCTAAATAGGTAAAGGGAACATTAAAGGCTGGATTCTGAAGATGCAGCCTGCCTCTACAGAGTCTAATTAGCAGGAAACCTTCAGGAAGGTTGGACAAAAGTATGGGAGATTTTGCCTAGTGTACATTAATGGGATACATTAGATATACTCAGGAGTCCAATCATATGCCAAGTGGTTGCCATAATTGATTATGTTATTGATAGTCAGCCTTGGTTCATCTTTCTTTCAACAACTGAAGAAAACTGAAATTACTGGGAGAAAAATGTGCCAAAGGATCACAATTGTAGTGTTTTTCATTGACACAGTAGTCCTCTATTGCCTAGTAGATAATTGATTCACATTCGAATTTGGTGAGCCTCTGTGAACACTCTTGGCCACTGATGTTACTCATGATCATAAATGCAGGCAATTCCTCTTCAAATTTTGCCACACACTCTTTCGCAGTTACCTTATATATCAGACCACTTGTACTGCTTTTTTGTTCATTAAAAATTTACACTTTCCTAGGGATCTCTAGTTAATCTTAGTTCTTTTATTTTAAGAGATCACAGAATCAGGAATTACTATGTTCTCAGTATCATAGATAACATTTCAAAAGATAAAATATTTATGTTATGAAATGTGTGTGTTTAGAGGTATAGGTAACTATGAAAAAAGAGGAGGATTATTTTTCATTAAGTATAGGTGCAGTTAATCATTGGACCTTAACTCTGGTTTTTGACAATACTAGTATTTAAATAGAAGTCTCAGTGGACTATTTACTTTTATATTAATTTATGCCTAAATCAAAATGGTAGATGTAGTTTGCTAAACATAACATGTTTCCATCATTGTACTTTATCACTTCATGGTGACATCTTTCTTGAGTTCTGATAATACAATTAACATTTCAAAAATAAATCAATAGAAGCAGTACCCAAAGATTTTTAACTGAGTTCTTAAAAATAAATATATTTTGTTCTATTATGTTCTTTCTACATAAAAGAACTTATATGGGTGTATCATAAAAATTAATTTTAAGGCAAATTATGTTATTAAGGATAAGTCATTTCATAGTTAAAAACTGAAATTCAATAAATGGTATAATAATTCAAATGTTTATCTAATATCTTAGCATATAAATACATCAAGCAAAAAACAGCAAGTCATACATAAAAATATGGTCAAATCCTTAATATATTTGGAGAGTTTAAAATCTGTTTCTCATTTCGAGGAGCTAGGAGGTGGGGTAATTTGGTAAACACTTTAAGAGTACAAACTTGGAACTGGATATGGAAGTAGTGGAAATCTAATAGATAAAATAGAAATAATAGTCAATACTTTATTATAAACTTTAAAGTTCCTAAGACACTAGATCTCAATAGAGGTGTTAGCTAACACTAAAGTGGTACTCCTACTGCAATATATAAATGTATCATATGAATAATTTATATACCTTAAACTTGCAAAAGGTGATATGTCAATTATGTCTCAAGTAAAAAAGAAAATGTAGACCAAATCTATAGGGAAATAGACAATATCAATAGTATTTAGTCATTAGATGATAGATGGTTAAAGAATAACTATAAAACTCTAAATTACACATTCTCTTAAAGTATAAATAGCACATTTTAAAAATGGACTATAACCTTGGTTTAAAGCAAATTTCAACAAATGTGAAATGATTGATATGGTCAGATTATTTTATCTGACCACAATACTACTAAAATACAAATCCACAACAAAACTATAGGTAGAAATACCTGATATTTTTACAACTTACAAAAAAAAAATTCTAATTCAAGGCTCAATTATGCAACCACATGGAAATCATGAAATAGTTTGAATAAAGTTATTTACACAATAGAATTATATACAACAATTAAAAAAAAAAACTGGAGAGACAACACATGAATAATCTCCCAGACATAATGTTGAATGAAATAAGCCTGGTTAAAAAAATCTATATTATTTCACTTATATGAATTTCAAAATTCATCAAAACTAATCTATAAAGATGGAAATTTGATGGGCATCACTCACTTCTGAAGGGGCCCTAGAAAACCCATTGGTGTACCACATTTTCTTTTTTTTTTTTTAATTTCAAAAAAAGCATTTGCTTTTTATCTTGATCAGGTGGTAATTATATGGACATGCACATAAATAAAAATTCATCATGTATACTTTTGTGTACCTTATAAAATATAGAACTCAAAAAATAAGAAAATATTCACATATTTATGTCAACAAATTTGAAAATGTACATATTCCTAGCAAAATATAGCTCAACAAAACGGATTCCAGAAGAAACTAACATCCCATTATCTATCTTGTAACCACTAAATAACTGCAATATCAAATACACCTCCCTCCCACCACACGTGCACCTGCACACTTATGCACACACAACCACAGCACCAAAACAAATGGTATTGGTAAGTTCTATTAGAACCCACAGTAAGGTAATTGGTAAAGAGCCAAATGATGACAAAAGGGAAATGGAGGAGCTAACAAAATTGAGACAGATTGAAAAATAAAATAAAGGACCACTAAAAATCACTGGTGTTGAACACCCCAAGTGGTATAAGAATTTGTCCCACTAACATCATTTGTTACATATTTGTCTCTAAAATCTTCCATAATGCATACTAGTTTATGAATATTTTCTTTAAATTATGCCATAAGGATATACTGTATACATAATGTTTAGAAGGAGATAAATTTGACCTCTAGTGTTAATATCCGCAATTCTAGGAAGTCAACAGTGTAAGTCCTAAGAAATGTTCAGGGGGCTTTAAAGGTTCTTGTTTTCTGCCATTTATACTTCTGTGTGGGGGGTGGGGAGGGGAGCGTGTAGATGAAGGGAGAAGCAGGAGGGCTCATTTACTTAAGATAGACAGCGGCTAAGAACAACCAGATGACATCCGAGCACCACAATGATAGACATTCTTTCAGCTTCATAATGCAAATGACAGTTGTGTGTAAATAAGCACATGTAAAAAGAGGTGAGGGTCCATCACAGATGGGAAAATAGACTAAAGAATTAATTATGTCATTATCTCCTTTTTATGTATCATAAGCAAGTCTACTAGGCTATGAGTTCCACATGGGTAGGGAATGTGTTGGTCACATTTGCATATGTTCATCCTTAGGGATCTATTATAATACAAACATTCCATTTTTGCATTGCATTTGGATGAGGCCATAGAAATTAGAAATCTCCATTGAAACACATTTATGTTGTTGTCATGACTAAAAAATGTGCATGAAATTCAATGTGATGTGGTTATGTTACACTTATTTTTATATATTTTGAATTCAGAATAGGTAATGCTTAGTTCTGAAACCATATTTCCAGAAATTTTATTGGGTATTTTTTAGCCATTAGAGTCTTAACAATCTCCTCTAGTGGGTCCTAGGAATACTTCAGAGTTCTGACTCAGACTATTCTAAAGATATTAGCCATGTTTAAACAACTTTTGTTGTATTAATTTTATGAAATTATATCATGTTTGAATGGCTCTCTTGAAGGGAAGATTTTGTAATTATTTGTCACTAACTCTAGGACTACTCAGTGTGGTTAAGATCTGGAGATTGCTGTAGGTTTAGTAGTTAAGCCATGTAGCTGGGCTTTCTTTAAATCAGTGCATTTTAAGTATGAGGCATATGATCTTTAATTCCAAAACAGCCAATACAATAATAGGGCTTTAATCAAACTGGATGAGAGAAGGGAGAGCTGTTGATTAAGGCATAATTCAATTCTAGTGGCTCTGGGATATTGATTGTTTTTATGAGCTCTGCTTTTATAGTGATGCTGGACTAGATATGTGTATTTGTATTCTTATCACCTAAGCCTTTGGCTTCACACTTTATTCTTTCTTCCTTTTCAATTATATTTTCCTATTTTGCCTTGGCTATGAGTTCCATATAAGGTGCAATTTTCTTGACATATTTGAGTAAACTCCAACCCTCCCTTCTCTTCATTTCATCACAGATCTTTTCATGTATCATTCCAGAGATCCACTCAGTGTATTATAGAGTAATTTGGGGTGGAAAGCTGATGATTATTTTAGGAAGCTGTGAAAAAAACAAAGGCTGTCATAAAGTAACAATTTCCGGAGCTCAGATATCAGAGTTCCTAAGGCATACTTAATTGAGAGAGGAATTTTCAGGTTTGTTCCTGAAATACCTGTCTTCCACTGCCTTTCCACCTTTTCTTTCAGGAAAGAAAGGGAAGAAATATATTAAAGACTAGTTTACATGGTTGTATTCTGGGTTGGGACCAGGTAATCCTGTCCTCAAAGGAAACAGGATCAATTCTCTCTTTCCAGAATTCTCCAGAGCCAGAAAGAAAGAACTTCTTACGCTCAAATGCTCTTTCTCCCAACTCATTTTTTCCTTCCCCTGACTCTAAACTCTCTTTATAAGACTTAAATGGAAAAATAGGTACCTTTAAATAGGTATTAAAAGACTGTATAATTTGAAATCTCTGGAATAGATCACTGAAATGCACTTTCTCAAATCAATAGCTTGGCCATGATTCCAAATTTTATTTTGGAATGTCAACAGCTAAGTATTATTTCTCTCTTTTCATTACTTCTGCAACAAAATTTAATCCACACTTCAGGAAGAGGCAGTATATATCAACTGAAACATAGGTCATGTACTCAGGATGGATAAAAATAGAAGTGCTTATTATTAGCTTATTTAAAAATTGTCTCCATTTCACTAAGACTGGAAATGAAACAGCCCATGAAGCTTGTCTATTTTATAATCCACCAATATGTTCACACTACAGTGTAAGCCAAATATGCATATCTTTTGAAACATGCTGAATTTGTCCAATGAAAACATAGCCCAAGAAAGGTATCTTGAGACTCTTTTTTTTACTGCATATTCATGGATCGAAAACTTAAAAATGGATTCACCAAGCTGTACTTCATTGGCAGTCAGTGTAATGGACTTATATAGCTACATAAGTAACAACTTGTATATAGCTCCTGCATTTATAGTTAAAACAAACATCTCAAATATCTCTGAAATAACAGTGGCTTAGACTCAAATTTTTCAAGACTTTCCCTAGGGCTTTTATTGTATATTTGTCAATAAAGGCCTTTTGCTACTGGATATATAAAATTAATGTATATAAATTAGCAAGACTTTTCTATAAAAATTCACAAAATACAAAAATATATTTGATATTTCTGAGTCAAGACTCAATAAAAAAAACAGATTTGGAAACATCCTCATGTTTCTTCTTAATACTGAATCTATTATAAATGACTTTACATACATCTGCCTACGTTTGCATTTTTCTTATAATCTACCCTTAATGTCAGACAAATGTGTAGTTATTCAAGTAAAGCAGGATGTGCAAATTTCATGCCTATGTACTATATTCAAGAATATATACATATATGTTGTATACGTAATCCACAGTGAGGAGGGTGCAACTTTTATTATTTTTGCCACATGTATCTGAATACTTTGGGAATTATAAATATGTCTTGTACGTTACAGGAAATTTAAGAAATCTATGTAGGAGGCAAAGAGGAAGCAGATGAGGGAAGGAAAGAACAAGAAAAAGGATGTGATTTATACATTAAAAGAAGAAGAGAGAAAAAGAAAAGGGATATAAGAAATATTCAGAGAAGATGTCACTCCTTTTGAGCATTGGCCTATATGGAAATTGAATCTATGCCTTGGGCTTAATTAGCTGAAGCAATTCAGCAAATATTCCTCAAGCAATTCAGTAAATGTGCACTTACACTGTATGAATTAAACAGAAGGTGTACTTAGAGTGAGGTACTCTAGATGCTGAACTTGAGATGTTGAACCGTATGTATATAAATATGCATACCTAAAATATTTTTCTTGATTAAAAGTATTCTGTGAATTTTTAAAAGTTTCTTAGAGAAAATTCACATAGTTTCATAATTCATGAAAAAGAATTGATGAAAAAGCAATATGTCAAGCAAGATGGCTGAAGATGTCTTTCAACATACCCCCTACTCAACAATGACAAGTAAATGTGGCATCCTTCCATGGACAAAAGTGCTTTTGTGGGAGCTGTGGGAACCAGCACCATACACCAAGGGACACAGAAAGCATCTTGCCCATCCATGCAATGAATAATAGAGCTTGGTACCAGCTGCAGACTGTGAGGTGGCCTATGAACCCGCTCCACTCCTCCTGTCTATAGTCTGGAAGCCCCTTGAGAACAGGGATTTAGACAATCACTCATGTACAAGAGAACCTTTGTAGAAGTCCAGGATCTGGTGAAGGTCCAAGACACCAATGAAACAAAAAGATCTGAGATTGGATGCATTTGAGAGAGTAAGATCAACAGTCTGACTTTAACTTTATCAACCCTCCCCAAATACAGCACAAGAGCAATAGGGAATGAAGGAGTGAGCATATGTAGGTCTGAGTGCTACGCTTTCCTACATGTTTGGCATGCTGCCAAAGAGGCCAATTTCCCTCTCCCCATCCAGAGTACTGAATTGTAAGTTACCTGAAGGTGGTGAAGGTTGAGGAGTGGGGATGTGAATGGTGGGGAGAATAGCAGTGCCCTGGAATGCATCAAAGGGATGCAGATTTTACTAAGTGTATTGTAAACTCCATCAGGAGACCCACACACTAGCCACAAGGGTGCCCTGCCCACTGATTCCCCAAACTGGCCTCCATCCAGTGCTTGAGATGCCTAATCCACATACCTTTCTACCCCATGGCTGGCTCCTCGTGCAGACTCCTGACTGCAACGAGAGTGAACTTTGGCAGACAGTGAGCATGTTTAGAAAACCTGCTTGAATCTGTGAACCAGTAAGAACCACAAACTTAAACTTTAGCACAGCCCTTGGGAAAGCAAAGGGGAAGCTGTCAGCAAATGGGTCTGGAAGCAAAACATCAAAACCTATAGGACGCTGAACAAGCAGTTTTAAGGAGAAAGTGTATAGCAGTAAAAGCCTACATCAAGAAAAAAAAAACAAAAAAAATGTTTATTATTTTTGAGAGAGAGAGAGAAAGAGAGAGAGAGAATATGAATGAATGAATGAATATTGGAGAGAAGCAGATGGAAAGGGAGACACAGAATCTGAAGCAGGCTCCAGGCTCTGAGCTGTCAGCACAGAGTCCAACGGGCCAACCGCAGGATCATGACCTGAGACAAAGTTGGAGGCTTAACCAACTAAGCCACGCAGGTGCCCCAAAACAAAAATCTTAAGTAAACCACTAACTTTATATCTCAAAGAACTTTATACACACACACACACACACACACACACACATATATATGTATATATACACACACATACATATATACACATGTATATACATACATATATGTATATATGTACATATATATATACAAATATATCTATATATGTGTATATGTATCTATATATGTGTGTGTGTGTATATATGTAAAAGCCCAATGTTAGCAGAAGGAAGGAAAAAACAATGACTGTAATGGAAATAAATGAAACAGAAAAGACAAAAGATCAGCTTTTGTTGTTTTTTTTTGAAAAGATAAAATTGACAAATCTTTAATGAGACTAAGAAAAAGACTAAAATCAGAAATGAAAGGCTACCTTACAGCTGATGCCACAGAAACCAAAGATCATAGAAGACTAATATGAACAACTAAGTATCAACTAATCAAGAAATAAACTGCTAGAAATATATATCTTACCAACACTGAATCATGAAGAAAAAGAAAATCTGAAGAGACCAATAATAAGTAATGAGACAGAATCAGGAATCAAAAGCCTTCCACCAAAGAAAAGCCCAGGATCAGATGATTTCACTGGTGAATCCTATCAAAGGAAAAAGTGATGCCAATTTTTAAACACTTCCAAAAAAAAAACTAAAGAGGAGTACTCCCGAACTCATTTTTAAGACCAGCATTACCTTGATACCAAAGCAAGATAGGGACACTACAGGAAAACTACGGGCCAATATCACTGATGAGCACAGATGAAAAATTCTGACATTAGCAAAACAAATACAATAGCATATTAAAAGAATAATATATTAGCATCAAGAGCAATGTATCCCTGGGATGTGATGAAGGTTCAACATATGCAAATCAGTAAATGTGATACATCAAAGTAATAGAATGATAAAAATCATAGTTATTTTGATAAATGCAATATATAATTTGACAGCATATAAATCCTTTCATGATAAAAAAAAAAAAAACTTTTAATAAAGTGGGTAAAGAATGTACCTGAATATAATAAAGGCCATATATGATAAGCTCTCAACTAACAACATAGTAAAAGCTAAAAAACTAAAAGTTTTTTTTTTCTCTAAAATTAGGAACAGATCAAGGATGTCCATTCTCACCATTCTTATTCAATGTAGTAATGGAAATCCTAGCCAGAGAAATCAGTCAAGAAAAATAAAGACTTCCAAAATAATTAACAAATTAAGTAAAGTTGAAGAATGCAGGTCAATATACACTAATTAGTTTTGTTTCTATACACTAAAAATGGAGTATCTGAAAAAGAAATAAGAAAACAGTCCTATTTGCAATAGCATCAAAAAAAAAATAAAATGGTTTGGAATAAATCCAACCAGGAAGTGAAAGATCTATACACTGAAAACTCTAAAATGTTACTGAAATAAATGGAAGAATACACAAATAAATGGAAATCTTATATAGGCATCCTGAAAAATTATTATTATTACAATGATTATACCCACAGCCATCTACAGATGCAACAAAACTCCTGTCAAAATTCCAAAGTCATTTTTTCAAAGATATAGAAAACACAATCTTAAAATTCATATTGAACCACAAAAGATCTTAAATAGTAAATGAAGTGCTGAGAAAGAAAAACAAAGCCAGAGATATCACACTTTTTGATATTAAACTATGTTGCAAAGCTACAGTAATCAAAATAGTACAGTACTAGCTTTAAAAACAGGCATGTATACCAAAGGAACTGAATCTAGAGACCAGAAGTGAACTCCTATATACACCATCTAGTAATGTTTGACAGAGGAGTGAAGAGTACTCAATGGGGAAATAAATTCTCTTCAATAATGGTGCTGGCGAAACCAGATACACATATACAAAAAATGAAATGTTACAACACTCATAAAAATTAAATGAAAATTAATTAAAGACTTAAACCTAATACTTGAAACCATAAAACAAAGAAAAACAGAAGAAATAGTCTTTTGGACATTAAACTTGGCCATGATTTTTTGGATATGACACCAAAGCATAAGCAGCAAAAGCAAAAATTAACATGTAAGACTATATCCAACTAAAAAGTATCTGCACAGCAAAGGAAACCATCAACAAACTGAAAGGGCAACCAAGAGAAGGGGAGAAAATATCTGCAAACTATGTGATATGGGGTTAACCTCCAATATGTAGAAACAAGTCCTAAACCTCAATACCAAACCAAACCAAACAAACACAATCAGTAATTAAATAATGGACAGAGGACCTGAATAGATATTTTTTTTCCAAAAGAAGGCATACAAATGGGTAACAGTTATATTAAAAGATGGTGAATATCACTAATCATCAGGAAAATGCAAATTAAAGCCACAATGTGATATTATCTCTCATCTGTTAGAATGGCTATTATAAAAAAAATAAGAGCTAAAAAGTTTTGGCAAGAATGTAGAACAATAGGAACGCTTGCGCATTTTTGGTCGGAATGTAAATGGGTGTATATATAAAAGTGAAATCAGGTTCTCAAAGAGATGGAAACATCTTAAATGTCCACCTATAAACAGATGAAAATATAGATGTAGATATATAGATATAGCAAATGAGATAATCAGCCACAAGTAAAAAAGAAAATCCTGACATTTGTGACAAACAAGGACTGACCTTGAAGGTGTTATGTTAAATGAAGTAAGTCAGAGGGAAAAACACAAATACTGTAAGATCTTCTTTATATGTGGACTCTAACAGAGCTGAACTCCTAGAAACAGAGTAGAATGGTGGTTGCCAGGGGTAGAGTGTGGGGGAAATGGGGAGATGTTAGTCAAAAGGTACAAACTTCCCATTATAAGATGAAAAAGTTCTGGGTATCTAATGCACAGCATGGTGATTATAGTTAACAATATCGTAGTATATACTTGAAAGTTACTAAGTGAGATCTTAAACGCCCTCACCACACACACAATGATAATTATATGAGACGATGGGTGTGCTAATTTTGCGATCTTTAAGTGTATCAAATCAACACGTTGTACACCTTATATTTACACAATGTTATATGTCAATTGTATCCCAATAATGCCTGGAGGGGAGAAATATATAGTAAAGACCTCAAACAGTTGAAGGAAAGAGAATGACCTTTTACACATATAAGATAAAACATATCCTCGACCTAAATTTGACCAAGTTCTTAAAAAGAAAGTTTTTGTCAAGGAATACACTCTTAAAACATGATTGGAAATCTAAGATATAACTTCCCCCTTAGTTCACTGAAAAAGATACTATTCTTCAGTGAGTCCAGAATTGAGACAGCTATTTTAACATCATTCACAATATAAAAACTATCTACTGTCATTGTTAAATAATTTAGTCAGTGAACTGGATTTTTAGTTTTGCTTGTATTTAGTGCAGAGAGTCATGGTCAGTGGGTTGGAAAGCAAATTACGATTTATAGATTGTTAAGTACTCTAAACTCAAATAAAATGGGGGGAGGGGGATGTTCCTGGAACAAAAAGGGAGTGCTCTGGTGAGACAGTAAGGCTTTAAATGAGATGAAGATTCATTGATTACACTGTTCTATCAGTTTGTATCTACAGTCAAATGTAGTGGAAGCAGAGTTCATTGAGTATCACCCCTGAGTATAATTATTCAGATAAGAGGCTGCCAGCCCCAGGCTAATCAAACAAGGGGTCCAGGCTTGTCGTCCTCCTTCCTCCCTTTGTTCAGCAGTTCCCTCATCCATCAGCGCTCACACTACATGATTGATTCTCTCCCTCCCAAGCCCCTTTACTTAATCCTCTATGATCTGCTATACAAAGAAATTACCGTAAAACCACCACATATTTGTTTCATCTGGATAACCCCAGGTTACCTAAAATTTTAGGACTAACTTCAGTGCACCATTTGGTTCATTCCTAAAAGCTCTGGAGATTGATCCGTCTTCTCCTTCCTCCTTAATTTTATAGACATATTTCTACTTCCAACAGTCTGTGTTCTCAAGATTGGTTACAGGTGTGAATATAAAAAATATATATAATTATTCCAGAAATTTTTCAAAATGTTTATTATTTATACTTTCATCCCTTTAATATAAATGGAATGCATTTTAAATATAATTCCAGGTATTGTAGCAGGCAATTCATACACACACAGGTACATACGTGTGTGTGTGTGTGTGTGTGTGTGTGTGTGTGTGTGTATGTGTGTGTTTGTGTGTGTGTGTGTGTGTATATATATATATAAATAATTTGTTTTAAAAATTAATTATCTCCAATCTTAATTAGTTGCTGCTCTGCTTAAATTGCATATAAAGAGAAAGTTCTAAAAATGGAAAAAGTCAAAGTGCATTGGGCTTCAGTAAAGGCAACTCATCTACTGAAAACATCTATAAAAGCTGAGATTGTATAGATATGTTTGAAGGCACTGAAAAATTATAGCACTGAGATAAAAGAGATAAACATGTAGACGTGTTACTTTTGGGACATATTGTATCATATTGTCCCTAAGGTATCTATCTGTGCACTCCAGGAAAGCACCTATGAACCAAAGAAGAGGAGAAATGTTAACTGTCTTCTATGTCTAACAGGACAAAAATTAGAGTTGAAGGATATTCATTCAGACAATACCATGGGAAATCACAAGCACTTTGGACAGAAGCATCAAATGGATACATTATACAATTAAGAAAGAGACACAAATAGAACTACCCTCAAGGATTGAAGGCAAAAATATACATTACCTTATTCTCTAATATTGTATGATCCAAATGGCTAGTATCTCTAGCCATCTGCCAGAAGCAAATATAAATTTTCCCTGAAGGAAAATTACATTATACTTGGCCTCCAGGCTCCCTCCCCCCAGTATAGTTAAAAAAATGCAAAGTTTATTACTCAAACAACAATCACCAGGCACATAAGGGTAAGAAATGAGACCAAATCCAAGTAAATAGAAAATAAAAATCATTAACATCTTGAGATAAAGAATTATTAGAGAGACTTTAAAATAACTGAACATGTTAATAGAAATAAAAGTGTCAAAATCTTTGTCAGAGGATGGGAAACGTGTTTTTTGAAAATGAAATTTCTAGAACAGAAAAAGTACAACAAAAAGGAAGAATTTAAGGGGTTTAATAGTTGTTAGATAAGGAAGGCACTGAAAGATGGGTAATAAGAAAATATTGGGAATGAAGCACAGAGAGACAAAATGGTTTAAAAAAAGTATGTGAAAGGAAGTGGAGATACTAGGGATACAGATTTTAAAAAGTCTGTGATACATATAACTGAAGTTCTAGAATATGACCTTGTATATGGAAAAGGGAGAGAAGGAGAAGAGGGAGAGAAAGGAAGAGAAAGAAAAAGAATAAAGCAGAGCAATACCTGATGTGATAATGGCTGATTTTTTTTTTCAGAAGGATGAAAGATATCAAGCTGCAGATTCAAGAAGTTTTATGAAGCACGTTACACAGAGTGCACTGGCAACTGGCAGATAAGAAGGGAAGAAGACTTATTACATAAGTTATTTATGGACTCTCTCAATCATATTACTTATAGGATAAGGATGATTCAGAAAGTAGTCTGGGAAATAGGATAGCCATAAACTTCAATAGGCTACTTACTGTATTATCTCATCTAACTCAACAGTAGTGTAGACATTATAGTATTTTTTCTTCTAAGTTCCAAATGAGAAAGAATGAGTAATGTTTATTTTCTCAAGTTCACACAGTTGCATGGACTCCAAATGCAATCCATGTTTGTTTGACATAACAGCCCTAACTCTAAACTATTCCATTCTGCAACATTTCAATCATGCGAACATATAAATTTATTTTTAGTCCCCCAAAATGATGGCTTTCAAGATCTATCATTTCACAAATATTATTATGTATCCACATAAGTACTATATTTTTTTAAATTCATTCACATATCCATTAATTCAGCATACATTTAGTACCTTCAATGACCTATATACTTTCAGGCATTTGAGTTACATTAGCGGCAACAACCGTAAGGGGTCTTAGATTTTTCCCTACATGGAAGCTCATCAGTTAACCTGCCATGATTTCATAGAGAAGGTTAAGAAACAAATCCTGGACCAAAGATAAAGAAAGGTTTTATTCACAGCACAGCAGGCAATATAAATGTGTGTTGGCACCAGTTTCCCTTACCCCGTCAGCCATACAGAGCGGGAATGACTTCAGAGGATTCTCTGCACACAGTGGATTTGCATCACTCCTGAAAAGCTAAATATTAGTAACATCCAATATTTTATGATAGGATGCCAGCAAACATGGCCAGGCCAACTTATGACCTGCAGAGAGAGACTATATTTATTATACACAAAAACTTGCCCCTCCACTTTCAAGGGAGATACTGTGATTTCTTCCACGAGTGTTTGCCATACAAAAATCCTTGCAAAGATAATCCATATTAAAAGGCTATAGTACCTGTGCTTAAAAGAAGTGCAAAAAAGAAAATGACCTGTTGAGAACTCAATAATTAATGGACAAAAGTTCTTTCTTGCGAAGCTTACGCTCTAAGACAAAAAAGCAAATATAATAAGTTTTTCGATTAAATGTGAATGCCAGAGGGAAAAAAGAGTAGATAAAGGAGACTGGGAGATTTAGGGAGTGCAATGTAAATTTTGGTTGATCAGAGTAGGCCCAGATGAGAATGCATGATGGACAAAGAATTAAAGCCTTGAAGGAAAAATTTTTCATGAATACAGCATTTTCACTTGCTTTTATATTAATTTTGCTGTTCTTGGGAAAAATGAATTCACCTAAAATAAAACATGTTCATAATTTTGTTGATTGTAGGTAAAGACCTCACAGGAGAATGATTAAGAATTTAGAAGAGGAGACCTCTCTTAACCAGCATTTTCATATATGAAGTTTACTAGAGATAGGATTATATACATATATTTGGGGTTTGATTAACAGTTACATTCAAGTCCCCCAAACATTGCTCTGGTAAAGCAATTTTGAATTCCCAAAGTACTTCGGCCTATTTTATAATCCTTTTGGTACCCTTTTTCTTGTAAATGAGAAACCAATTTTCTCAAGAGAAGCAAACAAACAAAACCTCATTTCAAGTCCCCAGAGGTTCAAGTTGACTTTGCAGGCCAAGGCCCATGAGGTGAAAGTGTTTCTAATCTTGGCACTGTACATTTTCCTTGCCTGTGATATCCTCTTCTGGTCATTACCCATGGTACTCTCTCAACTCACAGTTAATTCATCCAAACTGGCTTATCCTCTGGGACACAACAGGGAAGTTTGAGCCTACTTATGGCTGCAGGAAATGCTATTCTGTGTATTTAAAGAGAACAGGAAAATGATAGTTTGGATACTGTAAAATCCTGCAATCCCTTGAGGACAGTATACTTCACATAAGACATGATGATAAAAAGATACAACAGATTTTTACACTGATCACCAAAGCGAATTCAGAGGCATAATATCATTATAGGAAATTTACACTACCATGTGATAGGACAGCATATATACAAGCTTATATAAATATCTGAATTAGGTTTAAGGATTTGGTGAAAATTAATGTGCTTCATATAACTTACTAAAATAAATTTCCTGCTGACTCAGCACCTGGAAGATTACTTGCCTGACAGAGAGTGTAAGAAATATAGTTCTGGGTATAGAAATATCTTTTTATCACTTATTTTTCAAAATAAAGTTATATTTATAGCCAGGAGTTTTACAAACTCTATAGATTTTGTAGCTGCTCACTCCTAAAATGATAGCCTAAGAGAGCAATATTTCTGAAGTGTAAATTAGGCTTTTGGTTTCTGTCAAAAGTTGCATCAGTATTTTCTTACACATATGGACAAACTGATGTGCATTCTCAGAAAAATGCACCCACCACTTATCACAGAGAAACATGGAAACCTAGTTTCATCTTCAAGTCATGAGAATGACATAATGGTGGATGTTGTCAAATAAAGGCATATAAAGTTAATTTGCATCCCAGCTTGCTTCACGGTTTTACCTTTTGTGGAACAGAATCTCGGCAATTGCATTATATTCTACTACAGTAGAATTTGGGCATTTAGGAATTAGTTTTGAAAAATCAAATAAACCTACTTTTTAAAGAACACAGTTTTCAAATTTTTGAATATGCTTGCAATGACATCATGTCTCAACAAACTGAAATAATCCACTGGAATACAGTTTGCATTCATAAACATGAGAAACTGGAAAAGGATGCAGTATTAGAGAAGATTTAATATATCTGGGATATTAGAAGACAACTCTACTTCAAGAATGATAACTTTTAAAAAACTTTGCCTGACCCCTGAATTGGGGCCCTGAAACTTTTCAGATATTATAATCTGAGGAAAATATAGGAAAAAAGAACCCGCCCAGGAATTGTACAGGGCAGCCCAAGGATGCAGTGCCTGAGAGAAGGGGAACTCATGGAGTAAAACTCATGACCATTCTTGTCTTCTGTCTGCAGAATATTTCCAAATGGCTATTGCGAGCTGGAGTCCAAGTACAGCATGGTAATCTGGCTGAGCTGAAGAATCAGAAATCAGAATTTGTAGGTACTAAAGGCGATGGAATTGGTAGAGCACAGAACTGGAGAGTGAATAAAAGTTCTCTCTTAGGTTTACATGCACAGAGTGAGACTACACAAGGCTTACCAGAAAACAGTTGCTACGGGGTTAAAAATTCAACAGAGGAGAGACCTGCCCCACTCAGGATGGAAGAATTCCTTAACGCTTAGAAAAACTGAGACACAAAAAAGGCTTACCCTTAGGAATAAGAATGCTATCAGGAGCATGGGCTACTCTAGGCCCACCCTAATAAGTCTTCAAGGCAAACTCAGAGGACCTAAGGAAAGACCAAGTCTGGAGTTTGAGTCCTGACTGTTACAGTGAAAATTTATCCTGACAAAGGCTGGAACCAACATTACACAATGTAAGCTAATCAGCAAGTTACTGAACTGCCTAATACAACAAAACTCAGAAACTTTCAGAGGAAGACAATGGGTATAGTGTCTCTAAATCAAGTCATAAATAATGTCTGGTAAACATAAAATTAGACATGGAAAGAAACAGAAAAATCCAATCCATAGTGAAAGGATTTCACTAACAGGAGGAAAAAAACACAACCCTATAAAAAGTATAAATGAACTCTTATCAAAAAACAAAATACATTTATAATATATTTTCAATAAGCATATCCATCATCGTTATAGAAGAAATACAAATTAAAGCCACAATTAATTACACTTTACACTAAAATAAAAATACAATAATGCTGATTGGCAAAGATGTAGTACAACAGGAAAACTCATGCTTTGCTGGGGATTATGTAAAATACTATAATGAGGTGCAAAATAGTTTGGTAGTTTCTTATACACTTACTGTATTATTCACCAATTTCACTCACTGATAAGTTCTTTCCTTTAGGATAACCTATGTCCACAGAGAAGGCTGTGATAAAAGCAACAATCAGCGATCAGAAAACAGATCATCAGTATTTGGAGGACAGAGTCCTTTTTGCCCACCCTTGCTCCTTTAAAAGCTATGTTTTCAAGCAGCTCCAAGAACATGTGCACAGCTGCCTGCCCTGTGGCTGGTGGTAGGGTATTGGTAGCTGTTAACCATAATTTGCCTCTAAGTCTTTTCTGTAAGTCATAAGCTTCAACAGACTACAGACTTCCAAAATTATTGTAACATATTCTGCCAGTGTAATTGTTGTCTAGGTGGGAAGATAGTTCCCTAGTGTTTCCCATTCTGCCATCTTCCCATAATCCTGTTCCCTACATTGGTTTGGGAATATTAAAAAAAATCCTTTTATTTCAGGAATAAACAATGTAGCTGGGATGTATTATCCTTTTTACTATACTCCTTCAATTTGATTTGTTAGTACTTAATTTAGAATTCATGAGATAATTTCCTTTCTTGTAATACCTTTATAAGTTTCCTGAAAGCTTCAATAAATGAGTTTTAAGGTGTTCTCTCTTTTTTCTATTTTCTTTTTTATTAAAAACAATTTTTTTTAATGTTTTATTTATTTTTGAGACAGAGAGAGACAGAGCATGAGCGGGCGAAGGTCAGAGAGAGAGGGAGACACAGAATCTGAAGCAGGCTCCAGGCTCTGAGCTGTCAGCACAGAGCCCGACGTGGGGCTCGAACTCAGGACCGAGAGATCATGACCTGAGCCGAAGTCAGACGCTTAACCAACTGAGCCACCCAGGCGCCCCCCTTTTTTCTATTTTCTAAAATACTTTTGTAAGACTGATGTTACTCTTTAAAAGTTTGAAAGAATTTATTTATGAAGCCATCTAGGCTTGGAGATCTCTTTTGTGGTAAGTTTACAAGTATAGATTCAATTGCTATAATAGATATTTAGATCTCTTAATTGTTCTTAACCTTTATTTTTTTTATTTTTTAATATGAAATATATTGTCAAATTGGTTTCCATACAATGCCCAGTGCTCATCCCAACAGGTGCCCTCCTCAGTGCCCATCACCCACCCTGCCTTCCCTCCCACCCCCCATCAACCCTCAGTTTATTCTCATTTTTTAAGAGCGTTCTTGACCATTTTTGACAGTCTGTGTTTTTCTAGCCATTCATCAATTTCATCCAAATTTAAATATTTGCCAAATTAAAGTTTTAAAGTATTACTCTACTTAACCTCTTCAAAGGCTTTGGAATCTCTAGTGAAGTCACCATTTTCTTCCTGTTATCCTCTTCTACTTTTTTATCTGTGAACAACCTGATGAGAGGTTACAAGTCTTTTTAAACAAATAACTTTTGTATTTGTTGACATTCTCTATTATAGGTTTGTTTTCTGTATCACTGGTTTCTTAATTCCCTTTCCTCATAAAGGTTAGGTGATTAAAGTGATTTTTTTCCCAGATTCTTGAGGTAATACACTTTCAGTCTTTCTTTTATATGGCTACAGATTTCTCTTTAAACATGACTTCAGTTCAAACCCACAAGCTTTTAGATATTTTTATTTTCATTCAGATCAAAATATAATTTCAATTAGAGTTTTTCTTTGACTCCTGTAGCATCTAGGTACATATTGTTCAATTTCAAGATATTTGAGGATTTTCTTGTTATGTTTGATTATTGGAGTATTGGATTGTATTTTACTCTATCAGAAAACAATCTATATATTTTACTCATTAAAAAATTGTTGAGATTGTTTTATGACATGGCTTGTCATCAATTTAATAATCACTCAAAGACCATTTAAAAATATCCTCAGTTGTTTGTAGTTCTTTTTTAAAAATTTTTTAAGTTTTTAAAGTTTTTAACTAAATTGTGAGAGAGAGGGAGAGAGGCAGAGGCAGAGAGAGAGACAGAGGCAGAGGCAGAGGCAGAGGCAGAGGCAGAGGCAGAGAGAGAGGGAGGAGGAGAATCCCAAGCAGGCTCCATGCTGTCAGCACAGAGCCCGATGCAGGACTTAAACCTACAAACTACAAGATCATGACCTGAGCTGAAATAAAAAGTCAGATGCTTAACTGAATGAACCACCCAGGTACCCCTAGAACTTTCTGTAAGTAAATTAAATGTATTAATTCTCTTCAAATTTTCTGTAGGTCTTTGACTTTCCATCTGCTTGAGCTATCCAAAAATGAAATATATATGTTAAAATCTCCTACTCTGTAAGTTTTTCTAACTCTCCCCTTTTCTGTTAATTTTCTTTTATATGATTAAATGTTATAAAGGCACATAATATTTAGAACTTTTTTTTAACTGTCTATTGTATAGATCCTGAAATATTATGAAATGCAGCCTGCTTTATTTCTAGTAATATCTATTAACATATATTTCCACTTGTAGTATATTGCAATAGAGTTTTTTGGTTAATATTAGTGGTGTGTGTGTGTGTGTATGTATATATACATACATATATATATGTATATATGTATATATATATACACGTATATATGTATATATATACGTGTATATATACATATATACGTGTATATACGTGTATATATATATATACGTGTATACATATATATATACACGTATATATATACACACGTATATATATATATACACGTATATACACGTATATACACGTGTATATACGTGTATATACGTGTATATATATATATATACGTGTGTATATATATATATATATATACGTGTGTATATATATATATATCACCATCCTTTTGCTTCCAATCCTTGTATGTCCTTATACTTCAAATACGCAATATGGAGGCACCTGGGTGGCTCAGTCAGTTAAGCATCAGATTTCAGTTCAGGTCATGATCTCTGGGTCCCTGGGATAGAGACCCATGTCAGGCATTGCACTGAGAGGGTGGAGTCTGCTTGGGATTCTCAATCTCTCTCTCACTCTCTCTCACTCTCTCTCTGCCCCCCACCCTCTAAATAAATAAATAAGCTTAAAAATAAAAAATAAATTATGCAATATGTAGTTTACATATAATATACATGCAATAAATATATAGTTTAGGATTTTTATAATCCAACCTGACCATCTTACTCTGTTAAATGAATATAGCCCAATTAAATAATAACAGGTAATTACAATGTTAGGTTTTAATCCTTCTTCTTACTATTTGCATTTTACTCCCCTTTTCTCCTTTTTTCTCTGTGCTTTATATACATACACAAGTATTTTTAATATAATTTTTATTTTGCTATCTTGCAAGTTATGCATTCATTAATAATCTTTTTTAAATAATTTATTTATTTTTAAATTAATATCCAAGTTAATTAGCATATAGTGTAAGGATTTCAGGAGTAGATTCCCTAATGCCCCTTACCCACTTAGCCCATCCACCCTCCCACAACCCCACCAGCAACCCTGTTTGTTCTCCATATTTAAGAACCACTTATGTTTTGTTCTCCTCCCTGTTTTTATATTTTTGCTTCCCTTCCCTTATGTTCATCTGTTTTGTCTCTTAAAGTCCTCATATGGGTGAAGTCATATGATTTTTATCTTTCTCTGACTAATTTCACTTACCATAATACCCTCTAGTTCCATCCATGTAGTTGCAAATGACAAGATTTCATTCTTTTTGATTGCTGACTAATACTTCATTGTGTATATAAAACACATCTTCTTTATCCATTCGTCCATCGATGGATACTTGGGCTCTTTCCATATTTTGGCTATTGTTGTCAGTGCTGCTATAAACATTGGGGTGCATGTGCCCCTTCAAAACAGCATATCTGTATCCCTTGGAAAAATAACTAGTAGTACAATTGCCAGTTCATAACATAGTTCTATTTTTAATATTTTGAGGAACCTCCATATTGTTTTCCAGAGCGGCTGCACCAGTTTGCATTCCCATCAGCATTACAAAAGAGATCCTCTTTCTCTGCATCCTCGCCAACATCTGTTGTTGCCTGAGTTGTTAATGTTAGCCATTCTGACAGGTGCGAGGTAGTATCTCATTGTGTTTTGATTTATATTTCCCTGATGATGAGTGATGATGAGCATTTTTTCATGCGTCTGTTAGCCATCTGGATATCTTCTTTAGAGAGGTGTATATTCATGACTTTTGCCCATTTCTTCACTGGATTATTTGTTTTTTGGGGTGTTGAGTTTGATAAGTTCTCTATAGATTTTGGATACTACCCCTTCACCTGATACGTCATTTGCAAATATCTTCTCCCATTCTGTTGGTTGCCTTTTAGTTTTGCTGATTATTTCCTTCGCTGTGCAGAAGCTTTTTGTTTTGATAAGGTCCCAGGAGTTCATTTTTGCTTTTGTTTCCCTTGTCTCTGGAGACATGTTGAGTAAGAAGTTGCTGTGGCCAAGATCAAAGCAGTTTTTGCCTGCTTTCTCCTCGAGGATTTTGATGACTTCCGGTCCTATGTTTAGGTCTTTCATCCATTTTATTTTTGTGTATGGTGGAAGAAAGTGGTCCTCGTTCATTTTTCTGTAATGTGCTGTCCAATTTTCCCAGCACCACTTGCTGAAGAGACTGTCTTTATTTCATTGGATATTCTTTCTACTTTGTCAAAGATTAGTTGGACATACGTTTATGGGTCAATTTCTGGGTTCTCTATACTGTTCCATTGATCTGAGTGTCTGTTTTTATGCCCAGAAACTCTCCAACTGTACAGGCAACATAATGGAAATAAATTCCTATCAATGGATTCAATGGTCCAATCAAAAGACATAGGGTAACAGAATGGATAAAAAAACAAGATCCATCCATATGCTGTTTACAAGAGCCCCACTTTAGACCTCAAACACCTTCAGATTGAAAGTAAGGGGACAGAGAACCATCTACCATGCTAATGGTTGCCAAAAGAAAGCCAGAGTAGCCATACTTATATCAGACAATCTACACTTTAAAATAAAGACCGTAACAAGAGATGAAGAATGCATTGTATATAATTAAGAGTTCTAACCACCAAGAAGGCCTAACAATTATAAACTTTTTGCTCCAATTGTGGAAGCACCAAATATAAATCAATCACAAACATAAAGAAACTCGTTGATAATAATACCATAATAGTAGGGGACTTCAACATCCCACTTACAGCAATCAATAGAAAATTAACATGGAAACAATGGCTTTGAATGACACACTGGCTCAGATGGACTTAACAGATATATACAGAACATTTCATCCTAAAGGAGAATACACATTCTTCTCCAGTACACATGGAATGTTCTTCAGAATAGATCACATACTGACTGGGACACAAATCAGCCCTCAACAAGTACAAAAAGATGGAGGTCATACTGTGCATATTTTCAGACCACACTATGAAACTTGAAATCAACCACAAGAAAAAATGTGGAAAGGTAACAAATACTTGGAGACTAAAGACCATCCTACTAAAGAATGAATGGGCTAACCAAGAAGTTAGAGAAAATTAAAAAGTACATGGAAGCCAATGAAAATGATAACACCACAGCCCAAAACCTCTGGGACGCAGCAAAGGCAGTCATAAGAGGGAAGTATATAGCAATTCAGGCCTTTCTAATGAAGGAAGAAAGGTCTCAGATATACAACCTAACCACACACCTTAAAGAGCTGGAAAAAGAACAGGAAATTAAAACCCAAAACCAGCAGAAGACAGGAAATAATAAAAATTAGAGCAGAAATCAATGCTATCGAAACCAAAAAACAAAAAACAAAAAACTGTAGAACAGAGCAACAAAACAAGAAGCTTGTTCCTTGAAAGAATTAACAAAATTGATAAACCACTAGCCAGTTCATTCAAAAAGAAAAGACCCAAATACATAAAAAAAGAATGAAAGAGGAGAGATCACAACCAACACAGCAGAAATAAAAACAATCATGAGAATATTATCAGCAATTATACGCCAATAAAATGGGCAATCTGGAAGAAATGGACAAATTTTAGAAACATAAACTACGAAAACTGAAACAGGAAGAAATAGAAAATTTGAACAGACCCATAACCAGTAAATAAATCGAACTATTAATCAAAAATCTCCCAAAAACAAGCGTCCAGGGCCAGATGGCTTTCCAGGGGAATTCTACCAAACATTTAAAGAATATTCTTATAGTCATTACCCTAATGGGCCAATTTCTTAGCCGTTGTCTCCTAGTTCCAAAGTTATTAATTTATACTCAGTTCTCTTATGCTGGGGCTGGTATGATACAAGGTTGCACTTCTGTTTTCAGATGGCTCTCAAGTTTTTCCCTAGAGTGTGACTGAGAGGAAGAAGTAGGAGAGGACAGTTTTCCCCTACTACTTTTCTTGCTGTTACAGTGAACATTTCTCCAAAAATGGTATCAGCCTTTGGTTCCAGTCTCAAGATTCTTGAAATATTACCAAATCCAGCTTCAGCATGATGCTCATACAAACCATTACCAGACAAAGCCCACACATTAGAAATCAGAGTTCCTGCTACTTGAGGCCTCAATCTTAGTTGACTCATCTTCAAATACATTTATCATAATCTTAATGCATAGGTTTAAATAATTTAAGGATATAAAACACTTGGAATTGTACTATGAACATTTTAAGTTCTATATAATATGATTTGGTATTGATATATATAGCAATATACATCAATATCTAATATACATGATGTGTGTACATATGTATGTATGCATACCCATCCCTTGACCTTGAAAGATATATTCTTTAAAAATGGATAATTACATTTTTTTGGAAAAAGCCTAAATAAATTTAAAATAATCATATTATCAATAGACATGGTATAAGCAGACTCTATCATTTTTGGAATCCTCAAGAATTTGTCATTATTACGGGATCTGTAAAGTTATATACAAGAAAAACACTATATATCTTTATAGGTTCACACATTAATAGGTAAAATAAATTAGATTTTCATTTAAAATTCATCAATTAGGACGTAAAAATGTGGGTAGGTTTGAATACTACATATGGTTTTTCAAATGAATATTTAAAACAGTGCCTATTCCCATGCAGAGATCACTCATATTAAGCCTTGATTTCAAAGGCCAATTTGTATTCAAAGAAAACGTTATTCATAGCAAGCATTTTAAATTATACTGTGAAAAAATGTTGCTTCAGTTATAAAACAAATTATACTAGCTGTTGAGAGAATGGTAGAGATTTCAAGGAACATAATCTATAGAATTAGATAAATTATTTAAGGTTAGTTCCTAATTAGGTTTAATAACATCAATAATTAACAACTCCCAAACTCAACAAAAGTGCTTTATTCTTTTCAAAGAGCTTTCTTTTTATTTCCTTATTAGATGCTCACATCAATTCCCCAAGGTTACTTGGCAAAATGTTACCCTCATTTATTGGATAGGAAAATTGAATCTTGGAGATGTCTTCAGACAGCTTGTTTATCATAGGAGTACTATCATCTGTCATTACAGAATTACAATGAAATTAATGTTACATTGTTGTCTCAGTACCTACCTCATAATCTATGAAATACGCTAACATTTCACTTCACGCACCTTACTTTTTTCTGGATCCATACACCCTGTAATAGTTTATGAAACCAAGTTTTAAATGTATCACAATATAAACAGATAAAACAAGAACAGAATAACAAAAACATAACTATCATGTTACGTTCCCCACGTGGTGGAGAATCATAAGGGAGAAAATTTGTCAATCATTTTAAGAGAAACAGAAGCAAAGCATGCTCTGAATTGAAAATAAGCCATATCCCTGGCCCATAGAGAGGGGGAGAGAACAGGAAAGAAAGGAAATTACAGATTTCCAGGAAGGGAAAGGAAATGAAGGTACTTTCCAGTGTGTGTGTGTGGGGGGGGGGGGGATGAATATCCATTGCTCCCTTTGAAATCAGATACAGAGCACATAAAACAGGTATTGGACAGCCAGGAAACTAGCCACGGCCTTTTAAAAAATTAAACACACACACACACACACACACACACACACACACACACACACACACACACAACAACCACCTCAAAATGGGTAGAAAACTACCTGAAGGGATGAGCACAAAGGAAGTTTCAACAGAGAAATACTGCTTATCTTTCATCATCCCCATGTTCATCAACTTGGCTAACATTTTGAATGTTCTAGGTTTAATGTCAAGTGTTCTAAAAACACTGTGTACTTTGCTCCTCAATGCAGTTTCATTAGGTAATTTATTGTTTTGCATTCTATAGTTAAGCAAACTGATGATTTAAGAGGTTGAGTAATTTGCCTAAGGTTAAAGAGTTAAATGGAATACAGTTTGAGTACGCTTTAGCAAAAATTTCCTATTTCTACCTCCAAAACAAACTTCCTCTCATAACCTAGCTTTCAAACACTCAGAAATATGATGGCACACTTCACATAACAGCAACTTCAAGTTATCCCTGGAAAGCAGAGTTTTTGGAAGATTTTATTTTTAAGTAATCTTTACACCCAATGTGAGCTCAAACTCACAGTCCCTGAGATCAAGAATTGCATGCCCTTCTGATTGAACCATCCAGGTGCCCCCAGATCATCTTTATATGAGACGTCCCGTGAATCACATTGGAATTTCCCTCAGAACAATGATATCCCAGTATGAGATAAGGATTGTAAATGCTACCTTAAATTTATTGAAGTCAATATTTGAATCGTATTTCTTGACTCTTAGTATGGACTGAAAATCCCTCTAAAATTCATACTTGAATTCTAACCCTCAAAGTGACAGTGATCACCACTTTTCAGAGGTGATTAGATTATAAAGATGGAGTATCCATGAATGAATTAGTGCCCCCTATAAAAAAAAAAAAAAAAAAAAAAAAAAAAAAAAGCCTCCAAAGAGCTTTTTCAACCCTTTTTGCCCTATGGGTATATATGCGAGGAGAAAGACATCCATGAACCACAAAGTGAATTCTCACCTGACGCCAATCTACCAGTGTCTTGATCTTGGACTTCTCAGCCTTCAGAACCATGAGAAATTAATATTGGTCGTTTATATGCCACATAGTCTATGGTATTCTGATCTAGCATGCTAAATTGACTAAGTGAGGAATTTAGAACTTTTACTTGTCCACCCACTTCAGAATCTTTAAGAAACTTTGAAATCAGAAACACTCATTACTACCACATTATATATCTTATAATTTCTGACTTTTTATTAAATCTGTAGCCTTATTAACAGTAACTATCCAGGATTAACCCTGTGTTTTGCTATTACTGACAATTCTATATACTCTTTGCCTATATTAAGATTGTGTATCTCTCAACTAATTAGAAGAAAATTCAAACATTTTCAGTATTTTAATATTTTTAATTTATATAATTTATACATAAAATTTATGTATAGATTATACTTGTTTGAGCCTTCTCATTATTTGAGATGTGTTTTAATTGCCTTAAAATTTTTCCAAATCTTACCTACCTCTGTTTCATCTTTGACTATAGTCTTTGTAGCTGTCATCTTTACATCTAAGTCTATGTACTATGACTACATGACCTTATTTCAGAGAAGTCACATTTTTTATATACTAATTAGGATGCCAAGCCATTTTATAACATCTTTGAAAAAAATTTTTTTAATGTTAATTTATTTTTGAGAGAGAGAGAGAGAGAGAGAGCGAGCATGAGCAGGGGTGGGAGGGGCAGAGAGACTGGAAGACACACAATCTGCAGCAGGCTCTAGACACTGAGCGTCAGCACAGAGCCCGAAACGGGGCTCCAACCCACAGACTGTGAGATCATGACCTGAGCTGAAGTCAGATGCTTAACCAACTGAGCCAGTCAGGCTCCCCTATAACATCTTTTTAAATAGAACTTTTGAGCACTTAATGTGCCAGGACCCATATAAGGTTCTAATGATAGAAGGGCAAACAAGACTTGAATCCTACTTTCAGGGAATAAGCAGTAAAAAAAACCAAAAACAAAAACAAAACACTAGGGCACTCAATCCAGTCAGGTTGCTTGCCCTTGTTTTGTTATTTTTATTTTGCTTTATCTTTTCACAGGCACTGCGATGGTGAATTTTATGTGGCGATTTGACTTGGACCATTGGGTGCCCAGATATGTGGTCAAATATTCTATGCTGACAACGAATATGTTTATGCATGTGTTCTTGGATGAAATTAACATTTAAATTGGTAAGCTGAGTAAAGCAGAATGCTCAGTGTCAGGTTGATGGCATGCAAGTGCATTGCTGCATTGGTCCCATATACACATGGCAGTGGGGTCAGTGGGAGGGACTGAAGGTAGCATATTGTACCCATGCAGATGCAGAGGCCTGGGTGCTCATGGGGGGAAAGGGACACACAACAGGGAGGGATTCAGATGGCTGGTTTCAGCAAATGTGAATGCCCTTGGGACAAAAGTTGGTAAAATCTATAGGGGTTCCATGGTAGCTGCTGGCCATTGAAGTGGCAAAATTTGCCCAGCTGGCTGCAGAGCATGTCACTGTGAAACTCCATAGCTCCCACTATATGACCACTATTGGTAGTCCCTGCTTTTCTTCCTCGGGCCTAGCCATCTCTACCATTCTCAGCTTTTCCTAAACTAAACTGAACAGACCTTCATGTGGTACCCTGAACGTCTGGGAAGCTGATCACTTACTTCAGTCTTCCTTTCCTAGTGAGGGCAGCTCTTTATAGCTGGGAAATTTCTGCTTAGCACTGTGCAGTGCCATCTTGGAGGATGGGATGATTGCAGGCCAATGAAATGGCCTTCCCTATCTTCTTAGGAGTATCTTCTTACTAGTTTTTCTCAGATTTTTCTTGTTGCACTGTGTTGCTCAAGTTTAAGTGGACTCTGGAGCTTTTCCATAGCTGTTTCTTCTTTCTTCTTTCTCCTCTTTGTCCTCCTCCTTCTCCTCCTTCTCCTTCTTCTCCTTGGATAGTTGTCTGTTAATCTTTGTGGGAAGATGGAGGCAGGGGCCTCCTAAGTTGCCATTTTGGTGACATGACTCCATAAATCTCTTTCTTTCTCTTACACACACACACACACACACACACACACACACTTGATTCTGCAGTAATAAAGAACGCTAATACAGGTACAATGTTTTTGCTTTTTCCTTTTATACATTAGATAAGGGAGAAATCTGTCCAGCTCTTGGTTTTTCATAGATCGATTGTGGCTTGTCATTGGCAGCACTTATTACCTACTTTGGTGTGTCAGATCAAATACATTTCCTGGTCATATAAACCTGATGTTTATATGGTACCTATAATAATTGTGTTTTATGGAAAGATAAGTTGACATTCAGAATATGACTTGAGAGCTTATATAAGTCTACCTAGAGTGAAAAAAAATGGGCTGATCATGAGGGGTGCAAATGTTGTTGTTCCTATGACAGTTCTATTTCTCAGTGAATTAATCATTCGCCATTCTGAATTTGTAAGTGTCTTAAGAGCTTACTTAATGTGTTTCTACCTCCAAGATATTAATGGACTCTTAGTATGCTGATAAAATCAATGTGCTGAGCCAGCAAAACAAAGGGCTATATCTGAAGCTTAATAAATTCATCAAGATAATGAATTTAATCCCTGGAGTCTTCCTAGCAGTATTCTAGTGCACATTTACCAGCCGGAGATATAAAGGAATCAACATTCCTCTTTCTCTAAATATGGGAAATAAGCATTTGTTTTTCTTTTAAAATTTCTAGCAATGGATGTAGAATGCAAAAGAAAAAAAATCAAAGAAAATCGGTGTTTCAATAGTATTGATAACTTAATGTATAATTTGTTTAATTAAATGCAATTTAATGTAAAAATACCTCGATACTGATCTGTGTAATTATATAGTGTATAATTGCATAATTAGCACTAGAATATCAGATCTCCAAGGACAGTGATGGTAATTCAATTTTGTATCCCCAGAGCCTACCGTAGTATCTGCCACATAGTAGATGCTTAATAAATATTGTTGAAGCGATAAACATTTTAATGAGAGTGAACTATTAAAAGATGACTGATAAACACATTACTTAACTGATTAACTACTTTAATTTATGATCTGTCTTGGGCATTGTCCCTCGTTATTCTTCCCTTTTCCCCTGGTAATAACGTATCTAGATTTTAGCTGGGTCCATGGTTATCAAGAATATGGATTCCATTTCATAGTTTCTCTTCTAAGCAGATGTCTCCAGTAACAATGTGATAACCAATGGCTTAAGACAGAAATGTTCTGTAATAAATTCAAGAAATTATTACTATATTCTTTTTTGGCCTTTCTGTGCTTATATCCTTGAAATAGAAACAAGATGGGAGGAACTGTAGCTGCCAAAATGGGAGCTTTGTAAGTCTTACAAAGATACTGTAGATAATCTCTTTATCCAACGTTATGCTTCCTTACCAAATAATGTTTCAACCAACAAAATGAAAGAGAATCTACCTTCAAGTGAGGAATAGATTTGTAATTAGATATGTCCCTAAACAGAGAGGACTCCAATCCACAAAGCTTGGTGTTTGTCTGCCTTTTGTCTTTTTTTTCCCCAAGGAGAAGTGACTTATCTGATTGTTGGAACTAGTTCATTCTCAGGGTTGACACATTTTCTCCTCTCATATTTTGTCTATCCTGGAATGCTCAAAAGAGGGTTGAGATGAATTTGCTCACTTCAATAAGAAATATTAGGAAGATAAACTCTGATATTAAGTCAAGCTGCAATCTTTCATTCAGCTTTATTAGCAATATTATAATCTCTAACTCTCTGACTCGATTGGCTCAGAACACAAAGGAAGAAGAATGGTCAAATCTGTTATCACTCAAAGCCTAATATATCAGCTCATCATTTTGCTATAGGGGAAATAGTTTTTAAAATGTGAAGCACCCCTCTCCAACCCCTGCCCTTCAAAAAGTTGCCTAGTCATACCCTTCCCTATCCCCCATCACTGACATTCACAAAGACCATCCCCTGATAGTACTCACCCAACTTGAGGTTGTTCAGTACTACCAGTGCACTTAGGATTAAAAAAAATTCTCCAGGTGCCTGGGTGACTCAGTAGGTTAAGCATGTGACTTAGGCTCAGGCCAGGATCTCATGGTTGGTGAGTTTGAGCCCTGCAATTGGCTCTCTGCTATACTGCAGAGCCTGCCTGGGATTTTCTATCTCCCTCTCTCTCTCTGTCCTTCCCTTGTGCTTTCTCTCTCTCTCTCTCTCTCAAAAACAAACATATTGGAAAAAAAAATCACATAAGGCCTAAAACTTTTATGGGTAATATCTGAATGTTTCAAAATATTATTTTATATAAAGAAAAATAAGCAGTAGTAAAATCCTTGGACTGATTTTAATGGTCTCCTGAAACTTGGGTCTAACTATTTAAAACAAAACAATAAAAAAATAATTCAAATGATGAATCACACTTATTTTGATCATGGTTGAAAACAATATGGTGATCATTTTTTAAACACCATTTTGATTTAAAGTATCATTTTAGCCCATTGGCTGAAATCCATGTTAAAAATTGTTTTTAAAGGAAACACTTTTTTTTATCCTGTTTCCTGGGCAGTTTTTACTTCCATCTTCAAAAAAAAAAGTGTCAAAATCATTTTTTAAAACTCATTCTAAACAAATTTTTATGGTTTCAGGTAGATATTTCTAATTGTTTGCTGTTCAAGATTATAATTTCTGAGAATTTACGACCAGTGAATAATTTTTCAATTATATGTGAAAAATATAATCGGTTCAAATATATTTCAATATATTCAATATACTCAAATATATTTCAAATATATAATTTCAAATTGAAATTATAATTTCAATTATATTTCACTCATATTTCATGGACTAAGTTTGCACAAATCAGATTTCCAAGATTACTGAAATGTTTTAAAAATAACTATTAAGGGGCAGGTGGCTCAGTTGGTTAAGTGTCGGACTTTCGCTCAGGTCATGATCTCGCTGTTTGTCATTTCAAGCCCCTCATCAGGCTCTGGGCTGACAGCTCAGAGCCTGGAGCCTGTTTCAGATTCTGTGTCTCCCTCTCTCTCTCTGTTCCTCCCCTGCTCACACTCTCTCTCAAAAATAAAGGTGAAAAAAATTAAAAATAAAAATAACTATTAAAAATAAAAATAAAAACAAAAGTAATTATACCCATGAGTTGTTCATGGTTGACAACAATTACAAACCGGATTAAAATAACTTTGTGAGAACAAGTTTTATACTATTTTTACCACAAATTTAAAAAGTCTATTATGATTTAAAATATTTGGAGATTTTTGAAAAAGGTATAATGCAACAGTTGATTTCCTATTAAAATATAAATAGCCAAAACTATTCCAAGAATAGAAACTAGAATAAACTAATAACTTTAGAAGATATTTGAAAGGGATTTTTTTTTTTTTTTGCTTTACAAATATTATTATAAAAGAAGGCACCAGGACCAGATAGTTTGACAAAGCAGTATATATAATGTCTAGGAAACACATTTTCTGTTAGATCTCTTGATCTCTCTCTCTGCCACTCAAATCTTTATTTTTTATACAGATTTTTGTTACTCTGTATTTCTGCCATTTTGTGTTTTGGGAGAATACTTTCACTCAATTTCTTCCAGGAGACTATTTCAGAAATAGCCACTTAAGTTTTCTTATGTCTTTAAAAAATTTTTTCAAAAGTATGTATTTATTTGTTTTTATTCATGAGTTCACTCTTTAGTTGCAATATTATTTTAGCAGGAACCATCTACTATGGACTAAGAGAAATCTTAAAAATTTACAAATCTTATGTCTAAAAATGGAAGTTCAGAATACATAACATTTTTCAAAATTATATAAGATAAACCAGTTTTTAAAATAGGAAATTAGAATTGATACCTCACCAAATATTATACATTATTAGACACATAAAACTAATAGTAAAACCACAGTGAGATACCACCAGTATATATCTATGAGAATGGCTAAAATTAAAAGCACTGTTCATATTACTAATTGCTGACAATAATGTGGAGGAACTGCCCCTTTAAGAACATCTGGTAGAAATGTAAAATAGTGCACCCACTTTGAAAAAGGATAGCATATTAAAAGAAATTTAAACATAAACAGCATAAGATAAGCCATCCTGTTCCTAGTTATTTAACCAAGAGGAATAAAGACGTTTATTCTTACAAAAACATACACAAATATTATAGCAGTATTATTTTCAATAACCAAAAGCTATAAACAAACCAAATGTCCATCAACAGGTGAAAGGATAAACTGTGGTATATTCATATAATAGAATACTATTCAGCAATAAAAAAATGAAGTATTGATACATGATTTTTGAAAACCACTGACAAAATTAAAATATCTTTAATAAATATTTAACACTAAAATATTTAACACTTTAAAATACTCAATAAAAAAATAAACATGAATATTAAACTTATGATTGAATGTAAAAGAAACTAAACAGGTGGATTAATCACTAAAGATGGCATGAAAGTTAAAAGTCAGAAATAGTAAAATCAACTAAATCTACAATAATTAGTTAAGTGATACACTAAATAAAAATATGTAAAGTATGATGTTAAAACCACAAAATGCATGTGTATGTGGGTAAAAATGTAGCATGCTTTTAGACTTAAAGACCACCAATTTAAAATAGACTTTTATATACACAGGTTGTTATATATGAACCTCATAGCAACCAAAAACCTAGAATAGATACACAATCTATATAGAGAAAATAATTCTAACATAACACTAAAATTAATTATATCAAAAAGGAAAAGAGCAAGAGAAAAATAAATATAACTGTAAAAACAACCAGAAAACAATTGACAAAATGTCAATAAATACAAACCTATCTGTAATTACTTTAAATGTAAATGGACTAAATGTTCTAATCAAGACATAGAGTAGAATAGATTTAAAGAAAGACTGCCCTACATGCTGCCAAAAGAAACTCACTTCAGATCTAAAGACACATACACAGTGGAAATGGAAGAATGGAAAAAGAGATTCCATGTAAATAGGAATGAAAATAAAGATGAAGTAACAATATTTATATCAGATAAAACAGACTTTAAAACAAAGGTTGTAACAAGACACAAAGAAGGGCATTTTATAATAAGACAAATCCAACAAGAAGATAAAACACTTGTATTTATTCACTAAACATAAAGTACGTAAACACAGAAGACAAATATTAACACACACAAAGACAGAAAATGACAGCAATACAATAATGCTACAGGATTTTAACACCTCACTTACATCAATGGATAGATCATCTAGACAGAAAATCAGTAGGTAAACAGTGGCTCTGAACAAGATTTTAGACTATATAGACTTAGTTGATATATACAGAACATTCCACCCAGAAACAGCAGTATAAACATTATTGTCAAATACACATGGAATATTTTCCAGAAGAGGTCACATGTTAGGCCACAAAACAAGCCAAGGTAAATTTAAAAAGGTTGAAATCATATCAAGCATCTTTTCCAATCATTATGGTAAGAAACTAGAAAACAACAACAAGAAAACCAGAAAAAATACAAACGTGGAGACTAAACAATAACCACTGGATCAATGAAGAAATCAAAGAGGAAATAAAAATACCTTAGGACAAATGTAAATGAAAATAACTCCAAAATTAATGGGACACAGAAAAAAAGTTATAAAGTTTATAGTAATACAGGCCCACGTCAGCAAACATGAAAAATCACAAGCAATCTCACCTTACATCTAAAGGAACAAGAAAAATAAGAACAAATCCCAGTTAGTAGAAGAAAATAATAAATTCAGAGTGAAAGTATGTACAATATAAACCAAAAAAAAAAAGAAGAAGAAAAAAATGAAAAAAAAAGGATTAATGAACTAGTTGTTGGTTCTTTGAAAGAATAATTGAAACAGGTATACTTCTACTAAGATTCAAGCAAAAGGCCAAAATAAATGAAATAAAGGATGAAAAAAAAAGAAGTTGCAACTGATTCTACAGAAATATAAAGGATATATACAAGAGGTTGCTAAGAACACTTAGATGCCAACAATTATACAACCTAGAAGAAATGGATAAATATCTAGAAACATAAAATCTTCCAATCTCAATCAGGAAGAAATAAAAAATATGAACAGAGCAATTACTAGTAATAAAATATAATCAGTAATCAAAAAACTCCCAACAAACAAAAATCCAGGACCAGACTTCACAGGTGAATTATACCTAATATTTAAAGAAGAGTAAATACTTATCCTTCTCAGACTATTTCAAAAAATTAAAGAAGAAAAAATGCTTCCAAGTTCATTCTACAAGGCCAGCATTATCCTGATACCTAAACCAAACATACTACACACACACACACACACACACACACACACACACACACACACACACCCCACAAACTACAGGCCAATATCCTTGGTGAAATTAGATGCAAAAATCCTCAAGAAAATATTAGTAAACCAAATTCAACATTACATTAACAAGATTATACACCATGTCAAGTGGAATTTATTCCAGGGATTGCAAGGATGGTTCAATGTTCGCAAACCAATCAATGCAATATAGCACATTAACAAAATTAAGGATGAAAATCATACAATCATCTCAATAGATGGAGAAAAAGAATTTGAAAACTTCAACATCCATTCATGACAAAAACTCTCAAAAAGTGGGCTTAGAGGGAACATACCTCAACACAAAGTTTGTATGTGACAAACCCAAAGAAAGCTTTTTCTCTAAGATCAGAAACAAGACATGGATACACTGTCTCCACTTTTATTCAACATACTATTGAAAGTCCAGCCACAGTAATTAGACAAGGCAAAAACAAACAAAAAACCAAACCAAAAAAAAAAAAAAAACAAAAACAAAAACAAAAACAAAAACTATCCCAATTGGAAAGTAAGAAGTAAAACTATCACAATTTGCAGATGATATACTATGTACAGAAAACCTAAAGCCTCTACCAACAACTACTACAACTAATAAATGAATTAAGTAGCAAGATCTAAAATTCAATCTATAGAAATGTTATATTTCTATACACTAATAACCAATTATTAAAAATTTTCTTTTTCTTTTTCTAAATTCAAGTATAATGAACATGGTGTTATATTAGTTTCAGTCATACAATATGATTTAACAATTCTATACATTTCTCAGTGCTCATCAAAATAAGTGCAGTCTTAATCCACTTTATCTATTTCACTCATCCCCTCAACAGCTGCCCTCTGGCAACCACCTTTTTATTCTCTGTATTTAAGAGTTTAGTTTTTCATTTCCTAATATCCAAATGAGTGAAATAATATAGTACTTGTCTTTTTCTGACAGACATTTAATTTAGCATTATACCCTCTAGGTCCATCCACGTTGTTGCAAATGGCAATGTTTCATTCCTTTTTATGCCCAAGTAATATTCCATTATGTATATATGTATACCAACATCATTTTTTTGTTGATTCATATGACAAAAGAGGCAAAAACATCCAATGGGTAAAGGCTGCAATGTCTACCTTCTAACTATTTATTGAATCTGTTTTAGTTGTTTCAAATTGAGTTCCTGTTAGAAAGTCTGCAATTTTAAAAATTCCACATATAACTTCACCAAAAAGAATAAAATACCCAGAGATACATTTAATCAAGGAGGTGAAAGACATACTTTGAAAACGGTAAAGCACTGTTGAAATAAATTGAAGATGACACCAACTAATGGCAAGATATACCATTGTCATGGATTTGAAAAATGATATTGTTAAAATGTCCTCATTACCCAAAGAAATCTACAAGTTCAATGCAATCCTTATCAAACTATCAATAGCATTTTTCATGAAACTAGAACAATTAATCCTAAAATTTGTATGGAACCACAAAAGACCCTAAATAGCCAAAGCAAACTTGAGAAATAAAAGCAAACAAACTAGAGGTATCACGCTTCCAGATTTCAAACTATGCTACAAAGTAATTAAAACAGAATAGAGAGCCCAGATTAAACCCATGTTTAGATGGTCATTTAATCTATGACAAAGGAAGAATATGCAATGGGAAAAAGACAGTTTCTTCAATAAATGGTGATGGGAAAACTGGACAGGCAAAATATTGAAACTGGACCACTTTATTATACCATATATCAAACACAAAATGTATTAAAGACTTAAATAGAAGACTTGAAACTATAAACCTCCTTGAAGAAAACACAGGCAGTAAGCCCATGGACATTGGTCTCAGTAATGCTTTTTGTGGATCTGTCTCCTTAGGGAAGGGCAATAAATAACCAAAAGTAAAATAGGACTACATTAAACTAAACAGCTTTCTTTTCTGCACAGTGAAGAAAACCATCAACAAAATGAAAAGGCAACCTATTGAAAGAGAAGATATTCACAAATAATGTATTTGTTAAAGAGCTAACTTCTAAAATACATCAACTCCTACAACTCAATCTCAAAAAACAATATGATTAAAACTGGGCAGAAGCCTGTATAGGCATTTTTCCAAAGAAGACATACAGATGGTCAACAGGCACGTGAAAAGATGCTCAACATCACTAATCATCAGATAAATGCAAATCAAAACCACAGGAAGAGTATGACTTCATACTGGTCAGAATGGCTATTTTAAAACAAACAAACAAACAAACAAACAAAATAACAAGTGTTGGTGAGGATGAGGAATAAAGGAAACACTTGTGCATTGTTATTGGGAATATGGGAATATAAACTGGTACAGCCACCATGGGACAACAATATGGAGGTTCCTCAAAAAATTAAAAATCAAACTCCTATATGATTCAGCAATTCCACCTGTAGGTATTCAACCAAAGAAAATGAAAACACTAATTCAAAATAAATATAGGCATCCCTATGTTCAACGAAGCATTATTTAAAATAGCCAAGATATAAAAGCAACCTAAATGTCTATTAATAAATTAATAGATAAACTGGTGTGAGAATATATACAAAACAGTATCACAGACATGAAAAAGAATGAAATCTTGCCATTTGTGGAAACATCGACAGACCTACAGGGTCTTAAGCTAAGTGAAAAAAGTCAGACAAAGAAAAATATTGCATGACTTCACTTCCATGAGCAAATGAAAAAACAAAATAGAAACAGGCTCACAGACACAGACAATAAACTGATGGTTGCAAGAAAGGAGGGATGTAGGGGTGATGGACAAAATAGGTGAAGAAAATTAAGAGGTATAATCTTCAGTTATAAAATAATACATATGTATGTAATATGCAGCATAAAGAATATAGTCAATACGGACTGTGTTCCGACAGCAAGTGCGACTTAGCGTCTGGGAGGTCATAAGTTAACAGCTCTGCTCAGAAAGTGGGAAGGCTGGAGGACAAAGGGAAGGAGAGCTGCTGAGCCCCTGGACAACAGAGCTCAGTTTGGTGGGGAACAAAGGCACTTGCCAGCGCCAACTCCCCCACCCATCCCCCAGCCAAAATCCCAAAGAGAACCAGTTCCTGCCAGGGAACTTGCTCGCTCCGTGCGCAAACACCGAACTCTGCGCTTCTGCGGAGCCAAACCTCCGGCAGCGGATCTGACTCCCTCCTGCTGCCACAGGGCCCCTCCTGAAGTGGATCACCTAAGGAGAAGCAAGCTAAGCCTGCCCCTCCTGCCCCTGTGCACCTTGCCTACCCACCCCAGCTAAGACGCCAGATCCCCAGCACCACAAGCCTGGCAGTGTGCAAGTAGCCCAGACAGGCCACCCCACCCCACAGTGAATCCCGCCCCTAGGAGAGGGGAAGAGAAGGCACGCACCAGTCTGACTGTGGCCCCAGCGGTGGGCTGGGGGCAGACATCAGGTCTGACTGCGGCTCCGCCCACCAACTCCAGTTATACACCACAGCACAGGGGAAGTGCCCTGCAGGTCCTCGCCACGCCAGGGACTATCCAAAATGACCAAGCGGAAGAATTCCCCTCAGAAGAATCTCCAGGAAATAACAACAGCTAATGAGCTGATCAAAAAGGATTTAAATAATATAACAGAAAGTGAATTTAGAATAATAGTCATAAAATTAATCGCTGGGCTTGAAAACAGTATAGCTGACAGCAGAGAATCTCTTGCTACAGAGATCAAGGGACTAAGGAACAGTCACGAGGAGCTGAAAAACGCTTTAAACGAAATGCATAACAAAATGGAAACCACCACGGCTCGGATTGAAGAGGCAGAGGAGAGAATAGGTGAACTAGAAGATAAAGTTATGGAAAAAGAGGAAGCTGAGAAAAAGAGAGATAAAAAAAATCCAGGAGTATGAGGGGAAAATTAGAGAACTAAGTGATACACTAAAAAGAAATAATATACGCATAATAGGTATCCCAGAGGAGGAAGAGAGAGGGAAAGGTGCTGAAGGTGTACTTGAAGAAATAATAGCTGAGAACTTCCCGGATCTGGGGAAGGAAAAAGGCATTGAAATCCAAGAGGCACAGAGAACTCCCTTCAGACGTAACTTGAATCGATCTTCTGCACGACATATCATAGTGAAACTGGCAAAATACAAGGATCAAGAGAAAATTCTGAAAGCAGCAAGGGGTAAACGTGCCCTCACATATAAAGGGAGACCTATAAGACTCGTGACTGATCTCTCTTTTGAAACTTGGCAGGCCAGAAAGAATTGGCACGAGATTTTCAGTGTGCTAGACAGAAAAAATATGCAGCCGAGAATCCTTTATCCAGCAAGTCTGTCATTTAGAATAGAAGGAGAGATAAAGGTCTTCCCAAACAAACAAAAACTGAAGGAATTTGTCACCACTAAACCAGCCCTACAAGAGATCCTAGGGGGGACCCTGTGAGACAAAGTACCAGAGACATCACTACAAGCATGAAACCTACAGACATCACAATGACTCTAAACCCATATCTTTCTATAATAACACTGAATGTAAATGGATTAAATGCGCCAACCAAAAGACATAGGGTATCAGAATGGATAAAAAAACAAGACCCATCTATTTGCTGTCTACAAGAGACTCATTTTAGACCCGAGGACACCTTTAGATTGAGAGTGAGGGGATGGAGAACTATTTATCATGCTACTGGAAGCCAAAAGAAAGCTGGAGTAGCCATACTTATATCAGACAAACTAGACTTTAAATTAAAGGCTGTAACAAGAGATGAAGAAGGACATTATATAATAGTGACAGGGTCTATCCATCAGGAAGAGCTAACAATTATAAATGTCTATGCGCCGAATACCGGAGCGCCCAAATATATAAAACAATTACTCATAAAAATAAGCAACCTTATTGAGAAGAATGTGGTAATTGCAGGGGACTTTAACACCCCACTTACAGAAATGGATAGATCATCTAGACACACGGTCAATAAAGAAACAAGGGCCCTGAATGAGACATTGGCGCAGATGGACTTGACAGATATATTTAGAACTCTGCATCCCAAAGCAACAGAATATACTTTCTTCTCGAGTGCACATGGAACATTCTCCAAGACAGATCATATACTGGGACACAAAACAGCCCTTCATAAGTTTACAAGAATTGAAATCATACCATGCATACTTTCAGACCACAATGCTATGAAGCTTGAAATCAACCACAGAAAAAAGTCTGGAAAACCTCCAAAAGCGTGGAGGTTAAAGAACACCCTACTAACGAATGAGTGGGTCAACCAGGCAATTAGAGAAGAAATTAAAAAATATATGGAAACAAACGAAAATGAAAATACAACAATCCAAACGCTTTGGGATGCAGCGAAGGCAGTCCTGAGAGGAAAATACATTGCAATCCAGGCCTATCTCAAGAAACAAGAAAAATCCCAAATACAAAATCTAACAGCACACCTAAAGGAAATAGAAGCAGAACAGCAAAGGCAGCCTAAACCCAGCAGAAGAAGAGAAATAATAAAGATCAGAGCAGAAATAAACAATATAGAATCTAAAAAAACTGTAGAGCAGATCAACGAAACCAAGAGTTGGTTTTTTGAAAAAATAAACAAAATTGACAAACCTCTAGTCAGGCTTCTCAAGAAGAAAAGGGAGATGACCCAAATAGATAAAATCATGAATGAAAATGCAATTATTACAACCAATCCCTCAGAGATACAAACAATTATCAGGGAATACTATGAAAAATTATATGCCAACAAATTGGACAACCTGGAAGAAATGGACAAATTCCTGAACACCCACACTCTTCCAAAACTCAATCAGGAGGAAATAGAAAGCTTGAACAGACCCATAACCAGCGAAGAAATTGAATCGGCTATCAAAAAACTCCCAACAAATAAGAGTCCAGGACCAGATGGCTTCCCAGGGGAGTTCTACCAGACGTTTAAAGCAGAGATAATACCTATCCTTCTCAAGCTATTCCAAGAAATAGAAAGGGAAGGAAAACTTTCAGACTCATTTTATGAAGCCTGTATTACTTTGATTCCTAAACCAGACAGAGACCCAGTAAAAAAAGAGAACTACAGGCCAATATCCCTGATGAATATGGATGCAAAAATTCTCAATAAGATACTAGCAACTCGAATTCAACGGCATATAAAAAGAATTATTCACCATGATCAAGTGGGATTCATTCCTGGGATGCAGGGCTGGTTCAACATTCGCAAATCAATCAACGTGATACATCACATTAACAAAAAAAAAGAGAAAAACCATATGATCTTGTCAATCGATGCAGAAAAGGCCTTTGACAAAATCCAGCACCCTTTCTTAATAAAAACCCTTGAGAAAGTCGGGATAGAAGGAACATACTTAAAGATCATAAAAGCCATTTATGAAAAGCCCACAGCTAACATCATCCTCAACGGGGAAAAACTGAGAGCTTTTTCCCTGAGATCAGGAACACGACAGGGATGCCCACTCTCACCGCTGTTGTTTAACATAGTGCTGGAAGTTCTAGCATCAGCAATCAGACAACAAAAGGAAATCAAAGGCATCAAAATTGGCAAAGAGGAAGTCAAGCTTTCGCTTTTTGCAGATGACATGATATTATACATGGAAAATCCGATAGACTCCACCAAAAGTCTGCTAGAACTGATACATGAATTCAGCAAAGTTGCAGGATACAAAATCAATGTACAGAAATCAGTTGCATTCTTATACACTAACAATGAAGCAACAGAAAGACAAATAAAGAAACTGATCCCATTCACAATTGCACCAAGAAGCATAAAATACCTAGGAATAAATCTAACCAAAGATGTAAAGGATCTGTATGCTGAAAACTACAGAAAGCTTATGAAGGTAATTGAAGAAGATTTAAAGAAATGGAAAGACATTCCCTGCTCATGGATTGGAAGAATAAATATTGTCAAAATGTCAATACTACCCAAAGCTATCTACACATTCAATGCAATCCCAATCAAAATTGCACCAGCATTCTTCTCGAAACTAGAACAAGCAATCCTAAAATTCATATGGAACCGCAAAAGGCCCCGAATAGCCAAAGTAATTTTGAAGAAGAAGACCAAAGCAGGAGGCATCACAATCCCAGACTTTAGCCTCTACTACAAAGCTGTCATCATCAAGACAGCATGGTATTGGCACAAAAACAGACACATAGACCAATGGAATAGAATAGAAACCCCAGAACTAGACCCACAAACGTATGGCCAACTAATCTTTGACAAAGCGGGAAAGAACATCCAATGGAAAAAAGACAGTCTCTTTAACAAATGGTGCTGGGAGAACTGGACAGCAACATGCAGAAGGTTGAAACTAGACCACTTTCTCACACCATTCACAAAAATAAACTCAAAATGGATAAAGGACTTGAATGTGAGACAGGAAACCATCAAAACCTTAGAGGAGAAAGCAGGAAAAGACCTCTCTGACCTCAGCCGTAGCAATCTCTTACTCGACACATCCCCAAAGGAAAGGGAATTAAAAGCAAAAGTGAATTCCTGGGACCTTATGAAGATAAAAAGCTTCTGCACAGCAAAGGAAACAACCAACAAAACTAAAAGGCAACCAACGGAATGGGAAAAGATATTTGCAAATGACATATCGGACAAAGGGCTAGTATCCAAAATCTATAAAGAGCTCACCAAACTCCACACCCGAAAAGCAAATAACCCAGTGAAGAAATGGGCAGAAAACATGAATAGACACTTCTCTAAAGAAGACATCCGGATGGCCAACAGGCACATGAAAAGATGTTCAGCGTCGCTCCTTATCAGGGAAATACAAATCAAAACCACACTCAGGTATCACCTCACGCCAGTCAGAGTGGCCAAAATGAACAAATCAGGAGACAATAGATGCTGGAGAGGATGTGGAGAAACGGGAACCCTCTTGCACTGTTGGTGGGAAAGCAAATTGGTGCAGCCGCTCTGGAAAGCAGTGTGGAGGTTCCTCAGAAAATTAAAAATAGACCTACCCTATGACCCAGCAATAGCACTGCTAGGAATTTATCCAAGGGACACAGGAGTACTGATGCATAGGGGCACTTGTACCCCAATGTTCATAGCAGCACTCTCAACAATAGCCAAATTATGGAAAGAGCCTAAATGTCCATCAACTGATGAATGGATAAAGAAATTGTGGTTTATATACACTATGGAATACTACGTGGCAATGAGAAAAAATGAAATATGGCCTTTTGTAGCAACGTGGATGGAACTGGAGAGTGTGATGCTAAGTGAAATAAGCCATACAGAGAAAGACAGATACCATATGGTTTCGCTCTTATGTGGATCCTGAGAAACTTAACAGGAACCCATGGGGGAGGGGAAGGAAAAAAAAAAAAAAAAAGAGGTTAGAGTGGGAGAGAGCCAAAGCATAAGAGACTGTTGAGAACTGAGAACAAACTAAGGGTTGATGGGGGGTGGGAGGGAGGAGAGGGTGGGTGATGGGTATTGAGGAGGGCACCTTTTGGGATGAGCACTGGGTGTTGTATGGAAACCAATTTGACAATAAATTTCATAAAAAAAAAAAAAAAAGAATATAGTCAATAATGTAACAACTTTGTATGATGGCAGAGGAAACTAGACTTTGGTGATCACTTCATAATTTATATAAATATCAAATTGTTGTACATGGGAAACAGAAAACTTGGTAACATATTTGCAACAAAATTTGTAGAAACCTTTCAGAACAGAATAATGTAATTAAAATGGGGATATGAAGTTGAGACGTAATTATGAAAATTGCTCTGAGTAAAATATACTATTAAAAATAATATATAATATACACAAAAAGTACATAAATTATTCCATTTATATAAAATTGTGAAAAATTCAAACTATTTCCAGATTCAGAAAGCAGATCAGTATTGTGATGAGGAGGAGATACAGGAGGAAAAGGATTAGAAAGGGGCATGAGGAAACGAATAAGTGATTGACATGTTCATTATCTCAACTGTAGTGATGTTTCTATGGTAGAAACATATCAAAAACTATGAACATTTTTTTATTTTTTTTATTATCCTACATGGACACTCAAAGATACCTTCATATTTTCTTTAAAAATTTTTTCAATGTTTATTTATTTTTGAGAGAGATACAGTACGAGTTGGGGAGAGGCAGAGAGAGAGGGAGAAACAGAATCCTAAGCAGGCTCCAGGCTCTGGGCTGTCAGCACAGAGCCCGATGTATGGCTCGAACCCACTAACTGTGAGATCATGACCTGAATTGAACTCTGACACTTAACCAAGTGAGCCCCCCAGGCACCCCTCCTCTTCTATTTTTGAGACAGACAGAGCTTGAGTGGGGGAGGGGCAGAGAGAGAGACACACACAGAATCCAAAGCAGGCTCCAGACTCTGAGCTGTCAGCACAGAGCCCAACACAGGGCTCCAACCCCCAAACTGTGAGATCATGACCTGAGCCAAAGTCGGACGCTTAACCTACTGAGCCACCCAACATGCACCTCCATTTTCACAATTTTGCCTCTTCTAGATCTTTTATATTTTTTTTCTAAATTTTAGTATCAGCTTGTCAGTTTTTAGAAAACAACCAGCTAGGATCTGAGTAGGAATTGAGATCAATCTACATACTAGTTTGGAATAACTGTCATCTTAATTTTGAAGGCTTGTGCCATGAACAGAACACATATATAAATTCATTTATTTTCTCTCAATGGTATTTTATTATTTTCAGCATATACATCTAGTTTCTTAGATTAAGAATTTATCAAATTAATTTATTGTTCACTGGAAGTACAGAGAAATACAACAGATTTTTATACATTCATCTTGAATCCTGTAACCTCATTAAATGCTCTTAGTACTACCTACAGTAGCTTTTGTGTAAATTCTTTCGATTTTATATAATCATGTCTCCTGGAAGTAAGGCAAAATTTATTTCTTCCTTTCCTATCAGCCTTTTTTTCTCTTTCTCATTGTGCTGGCTCAGATCCCAAATACACTGCTGAGGAGAGGTGGGTAGAGTGCACATCCTTGTTTCTGATCTTAAGAGGAAAGTATGCAATGTTTCTCCATTTAATATAGTAGTAGCTACAGTTTTTTATAGATGCTTCTAATTAGGTTGAGGAACTTTCCTTCTATTCCTAATTTTCTGAGTGTCTTTACTATAGATAAGTTTTTTCCTAGCTTATCAATAATTACAGGAAGTTCAGAAAAATACATGTGCTTATATATAAATATGTGCATGTTGTGTTTGCACATATATCTGTGTGCACAGATATGTACACAGATAAACATATGCATATATGTATACATAGATATTTAAATCACAGCACTGCTATGGAAACCCATCAATCAGGCAGCTAGAACAAGCTGGCTGTAGCAACAGTGAACCAATTAAGTTCATCTGAGGTAAAGCCTTTATAGTCTCCAAGCAGGAACCAGAATCTGAAAGTCAATACTGCTTTTCAATGTGAACATCAAAGCAAAATTTTCTGGCCACAAAGGCTCCTCCTCTCCTAGCCACACTCACAACTGCGCAAAAATGATATTCTAATATTAAAGGGATGGCGAAAGATAGTATAGATCCCCATTCCAAATTTTAAAAGGCACACATTGAAATTAAACAGCATAATCATGGACAAATTATCAGTCAGTAATGTGAGTAAAATCCATTTTGCAAGCATTAGTAGAAATAGGACACTGAAGAGATACATGTCTCTTATTACTTATGTGATATATTAATCCAAGGTCAGAACTCTTAAGAGCCACAAACTGAAGCAGACAGCAAATGATGAACATCAGTACTGGTTGCTGGAACAGAGCTCCAATTAGATCTCTGGGTAACATTCATTACATGCTCTAAAATGACTTTCAGAATACATCACTAAAACACAATGCCAGGCCAAATTTCTTTTTTAAGTAGAAAAAGGTTTTTTTTCCAGTTTATTTCAAAGATAGTTCATTTTATCAAATCCAGCTCCTTATTTACAAAACTAATTTTGAAGAGTTAATGTTTACGAGGGAAAAATACCATGTGTAAAGACGTCCTTGGAAAGTTATCCTAACATTTCTTTTGATAAGCCATCACAGTTTTAAATAATCTTTGTGCCTGGGATATCTACCTTGGTCTTTTACATAAACCTGAGATCCCAAAGTTTTCGCCAGAATCTCTCTCTTCTATCCTTTCAGATAAAAAAAAATTAGTAAGTTCTACATAAAGACTCTTAATGTTCCCAAAACAAACAAACAAAAACAGTTTCTATCTTTGTCCAATACATCCTTCTTTCATTTTCTTTGGACCATGGAAGATAAAAAGCACAAGGTTCACTGGGTGATCTCAACAACAATTTTAGCTTTGTCCTACAGTATCTATTTAATTCTCATTATTGTGGCTGGATCTCACTCTCAGGCCAGGCCCTTTCATTTATTTGAAAATAATAACTGCTAAGCTTTGAGGGCATTCCAGTGCCTCTGCTACTGCCATTTCCTTCTACCTGCCCCACTAAAGTGTACTTTAGCACTAAAGGCTCTTGGTGCAATGCAGTATGTGAAGAGAAATAGCATGTGTCACCAGACAGGACACTAATCTAGGGCAAAACCTTAATGAAACATGTTTCTCTGCTGCAACATGTGTGTGTATGTGTGTGCGTGTAATATGAATATCCTCACTACACATCCCTTTTATCGCTTTGCTTTTGGGGATATTCTTTTAATGCACATTCATCTTCCAGTCTTATGCTTAAAATGTTTTTAATCCAATCAAAAAATTTCAACACTATGACTTTTTTAAACCTTTGCTTTTGGATAGTTTGCCCCTAGCACTTTAATCCTATTTGAATCTTTCACAAATCATGAAGTCCTCAGCATACAAAAAAGAGCTACAAACCTGCACAGCTCATTTTCATTTAGCAAATCATTGAGTAAGTTGCTAGCTTCTGGGGAAACACTGATGACAAAACATATGTAGCCCCCCAGTATACTTCATTTTATTCTTGTCTGGCTCTATAATCCCAAATACAGTTCCATCATATAATCATTGGACCTGCATTTGGACTTGCCTTCTCCAGAGTTTGAATACCAGATTTTCAAATACAAATTGACTCCGGTTGTCCCCATGGCATGTGATACTCTGGTAGTCTCTGGGAATAAGTCTACATTCTAGTTTTCCACTCCTCAGCCCCCAGCACCATGGCCAACCTTCTACCTTAATCAGATTTGATTCCTCCCAACATATATCCAATAATCCTTTTAAAATAGTCCCCTCTGTATATACATATACACCTATGCACACAAAGGGCTTATTTGGAAAGCCTGGATAATTTTCAAAAAAATTTTTTTTTTTAACATTTATTTATTTTTGAGACAGAGAGAGACAGAGCATGAACGGGGGAGGGTAAGAGAGAGAGGGAGACACAGAATCTGAAACAGGCTCCAGGCTCTAAGCAGTCAGCACAGAGCCTGACGTGGGGCTCGAACCCACGGACAGTGAGATCGTGACCTGAGCCGAAGTCGGAGGCTTAACCGACTGAGCCACCCAGGCGCCCCAGCCTGGATAATTTTCAAGTCTACACATTTTAAGAACTGCTTTGCTCTCCTTATCCTACTAATCACCTTGTTTCTTTTCACTTACTTCCCTTTTTTTGCTTTAATCCTAGACCCTAATAATTAACGCTTTTATATTATTAATCTGAAAATATCTTGGTTCCGTGAACTTCAAGACCTCAAACCTATATTTTTCTGTAATTTTCTTTCTTGACTTTCTTTTTGTTATTTAATGTTTAATGTCTTATAGTCACCTAGAGACCAAGGCAATGGGTGCATTTTTATAAAATTAAAAATTAAATTAATAAATTATACACAGATGTGTCATTTCCTGTATATCTGCTCAGAGACTGAGGAAATGACTACATTTTCAGAGCCAGAATATAAATAAACGAGCATTTCAAAATATGGGTAAAGAATGCCATTATGTGGGCTAAATTCTTTATTTCATTTCACATTTTAAAAATATCACTTTCCACATCCAACAGACAACAGCAGTGCTACATAAAAAAAAGATATAAAAATGGCCAGTGTCCTTTCATTACTCACACTTATTATAATCACTTCTGGGACGCAAGTCTTTGGTCTCATTTTCTCTGTGAAGGAGGCACTGGAATTTTAATGTCTGATACCCAGCATGGAGAACGGTGTGAAAGCCTCCTAAAAGAACTATGACCTGGGGCGCCTGGGTGGCGCAGTCGGTTAAGCGTCCGACTTCAGCCAGGTCACGATCTCACGGTCTGTGAGTTCGAGCCCCGCGTCGGGCTCTGGGCTGATGGCTCAGAGCCTGGAGCCTGTTTCCAATTCTGTGTCTCCCTCTCTCTCTGCCCCTCCCCCATTCATGCTCTGTCTCTCTCTGTCCCAAAAATAAATAAACGTTGAAAAAAAAAAAAATTTTAAAAAAAAAAAAAAAAAGAACTATGACCTTAGTGTGCAAGCTCTCACTCAAGTGGTTGTAGCAGAGACTACTACATGGGATTCATCAAAAAAGCTTCTCCTAAAGGACAAAGCACAGTGGTCTCCTTTCCCCTAAACATTAGCAACTGCATGTTTTACTGTATGGGCGAAGATTCTAATGAGATGTGGCACATCCTAAATACATCCTTATAAGAATGATGGCAAGGAGAATTGAAAACATCGTTATCTCTTGATGATGGCAACACTATGGGTCTTCCCCAGAGCTCTTCCTGCCCCTACATAATAGTTACAGCTTTCTTTTCATTTTCCATTCATTATTGCTCACCAAAGTGCGCACTGTAATTCTTATATTCCTCACCCTTCCCATTTTTACTGGAGTTCTATGTTCATAGGTGACATCTTTCTGAGGTGGTGCTGAATAACAAGGCAAACAAAAATAATGATGAACATTGTACAGTATAAACCTTAATCATTCAGTTAAGACAAAAAAAACGTTTAAAAATTGGTTTCTTTGTCTGTGTTATTTCACATAATCCTGATGCTTTGGGGAGAGAAAAAAAAAACATTCCCTGAGGTTTTTTGCTACAGCTATCTTATAAATGATTCTCTTTGATCAAAATCTAGTGCAAGTTCTCTTTTTTTTTTTAAGAGTCATAGAGGCAATGATTTCATATTACAGTATTTCAACTCTTGACAGCTCAGTGGGAGTGAGGAAAAGGAGGAGGGGAATTATCTAAAGGAGAAGAAGAGATGGGGAGAAAAATTCAAAGTCAGACCAAAGATGACAGGCAAGGCATGGAGCAGCTGTACAAACTGTCACTTGATCTCTTCCAGAGATTGGTGCGCTGGGGTGAATGACAACTTCTAATTAAAATGGTGGCTGATTATCATGTAAGAAGTGACACAATTTGTCTAAGACCTGGAGTAGAAGATGAATCACTTTTATTTGTAGAAAATTCTAATTTAAAGTAATGCATTTTTAGATGAACATCTGTGGTGTGTTTTTGATGGGAGACATGTGGTAATTAAATCCTTTTTATTTTGTGGCTGAAACGTTCATATTGTATTTTTGTCATGTATCAATTTTTATATTTCTATAAACAAGAATAAAGCAAGTCCTCAATGCTTACATGCAAAATTTAAAAAGTTTAGATAATGTAGAGTTTTTAAGTGCTGAAATTAGATCTCCAGATTATGATTGCAATTTCATATCTCCCCATGAAATCTACTGGAGTATTTTCAAAGCTAAATGACCTCTTTAATGGACTTCTATCTATTAAAGCTGATTCACAAGTTTCCTTCGGTGAAAATGGACAAGACTATCCTAGGAATACTTGCTGCCAGTTTTTAACTTTTTGGGAGCTTCAAAATACATAGCCTTAGTTTTGTTCTCTTTGGTGAATACTTTTTACAGTTAAGAGAAATATTTTCCAATCATATGTATACAGAAACTGATTTTACACTTCCATAGGAAAAACACACCTCTCTGATTCCAAATAGTTGTCTATGGTTTGCCAAAATTTGTGTGATTAAGAATGCCGTATGTGTGGGGGCCTAGGTGGCTCAGTCAGTTAAGTGTCCAACTTCTAGTTTCAGTTCAGGTCATAATCTCACCATTTGTGAGTTCGAGCCCCACACTGGGCTCTGTGCTGATAGTGTGGAGTCTGCTTGGGATTCTGTCTCTCCCTCTTTCTCTGCCCCTCCCCACTTGCCCTGTCTCTGTCTCTCAAAAACAAACTTAAAAAAAAATTAAAAAAAAAAAAAAAAGAATGCCATATGTGGATGGGCAAATATCTCCAGAAGATAAATAATGCTAAATAAGCAGACATGAACATACATATATCAGATATAATACATAATATATTAATATATAATATGATGTATAATATATACATTCATACAAACACACACATACACATATATGTGTAATATACAAATATATACCATAGATACACTTATGTAATTACATATACACATTATATACCTAGGTTATATCACATGTTCGTTCATATGCTATATGTATATATACATCTATCATAGATGCACAGGTATATCACATATATTAGTATATATGTATATATTTTTTTTTTTATTTTTTTTTTATTAAAATTTTTTTTTTCAACGTTTATTTATTTTTGGGACAGAGAGAGACAGAGCATGAACGGGGGAGGGGCAGAGAGAGAGGGAGACACAGAATCGGAAACAGGCTCCAGGCTCTGAGCCATCAGCCCAGAGCCCGACGCGGGGCTCGAACTCACGGACCGCGAGGTCGTGATCTGGCTGAAGTCGGTCGCTTAACCGACTGCGCCACCCAGGCGCCTCAGTATATATGTATATATTACATATATATGTATATATCCTATATCTCCGATGTATATATAGATATATATATATACATATAAATATATACACATATATATATCCATGTACACAGTGTATAGAGGATATATACACACATATATATAGTAAGTTATGTGTATGTGTGTGTACACACACATACCATTTGTCATATAAATGATGCTGTGTGTGTGTGTGTGTGTGTGTGTGTGTGTGTATGCACACAGAAATTTTGAACTATGGCTTTAGGAACCAAGTAATTGTTCCATTTGCTTTTCCCATTGGCTTCCTCTAATTTTGGTTTTTGCCTATTGGCTGCTTTTGCTAGTTTAAGTATATATAGCAATATCAGGCATGACCAAAATTCAGTTGGCCTCATTTATCATAAGTGATGAATGCTCATGGATGAGGAATAGAAACCACATGTATTTAGATGAACAGTCCTACTGAGAGCCAAGGCAACTGTATATGTTGTTCTCATGAGATTTGGTTTCTCTATCACATTGTATTTTATGGGGTCAGTATGCACAGCGAAGAAAGGAAGAATACTTACTATATTTGTATTATCATTTTATAGTTTTATGTTAATAATCACTGGCAATCCATGGAATTATCCTTTGGAGGAAATACTGGCACACCGATTTCAGAGTGAGGGAGTAAATGCAAAAACAGGTTACACGTATTGGAAAACTGGTAAGACTTGCAGCCTAAACTCAAACTCTGTTGCTCTGACTCCAAAGGTTCTTTATATTTTACCGTGCTCATTTTCTCAGTTTCAGATTCACGACTTGTGGAACTGTTCATCTGTCACTGCCCTTGCAGAGTTCAGAAGGAGACTGGTTGACAATAACTTATGAGCTCAAGTCTTTTTTGATGCTCCCTTTGCATTTGCTTAAAATACAAGTTAGTTTAGTCCCACAGAGGAAGAGGATTTATTGGGTGCAGCAGTTATAGAAGGATCATGATGGTAGATGTATGTTTTTTGATCTCTACTTCCTCCAGTGATGAGTGATTTTATATCATGTAAATAAAGCAAACAAGCTTCCATTTAATCTACAGGAAGATAGGGGCGCCTGGGTAGCTCAGTCAGTTGAGCGTCCAACTTCAGCTCAGGTCATGGTCTTGCAGTTCCTAAGTTTGAGCCCCGTATCGGGCTCTGTGCTAACAAACAGCTCAGAGCCTGGAGCCTGCTTTGGATTCTGTATCTCTCTCTCTCTCCCCCCCTCCCCTACTCATGCCCTGCCTCTCTCTGTCTCTCAAAAATAAATAAAGTTAAAAAAAATTTAATCTACAGGAAGATAGCAAGCAGCATATGCATTTGAGAGAGGTAATTTCTCAACAAACATGCTAATTATCAATGGTTATAAAGATGACTTTGACAAATGAACTTTATACAGGGTTCAAAAGAGACTCAAGTTAATTTGAAGTCACATCTGCAGTGAAGAAGTTCCATCTCCTTTTCCCCGTGTGTACCACAGTCACAGACCTAACTGCCCATATTGACTCAAATCAAAGAATGCCAGGGACAGTATAAAACCATCCTGTTTCAGGTAAGCTGATGGTAAAAGCAAAGCTGAATATGAGACCTAGAACTCAGTGATCCCATACACTTTCTTAAAATCACAGTATCCTCTGAGAGTTAAAAATAAAAGTAAAAAATAAGTAAGTTTCCACTCTCCATTCTATCTCCCTTAGGGATCCCTATCCCTTTCCAAAAAGGTTTATAAACCACAAAGTATTCCATATTCTCTAAGTTCTTGCAGCTAGGAAGCTTTTGATCTAACTTCCATCTCCTAACACATTGTCATTATCTTTTCACGGTTTCATAAGAAAACTAACCTCTTTTTAAATTATTTCCCTAGCAGCGTGAGTATGAGTATGTTTGAATATACGTTGGGTGATGGGGAAGGAGAGGTGATAAAGACAGAAAAACTTTTTAAAAGTTGGTTGATGTAATAACAAGAAAACACTAGATATTTCACACTGACCACTTTTCATCATAGATTTCAGCTCTCTGGCCAAGTAACAAACTATCTGAATGACTGATGTGTGCTCCCTTATGACTGAATTACTCAATGGTTACCTTTAAAGTCCCAGATCATTAAGGAATTGATGTCGAGAAAAGTGGCTTAAGGAAAACTGTTTTTCCAAATTTCTTAAAACCTTAGAGACAACTGAGATATAATATGAGGTAGAAAATGCTATTTCCAGTTATTTACCACTTAGATTGCAAAATCTCACTGATTAGCCGCCAGATCCAGGAGGGCAAGGGTCATGTCCGCAGTACTATGTATGATCAGTGCTTAACAGTCTGCAACAGATTCACATATATTTACTGGATGAAAAGAGAACTGTTTTTAGTTTAGCATTTTGTTTTATATTATCTTTCTGTGCCATTTTTGTGTTTCTGCCTCTAGTCTAATGTCGATATTTTTACTTCCCAAGAAGTTTGTGTCTTTCTGTTAATTGTACATACAGTTTAGCTTTACTATCCAATGATGAGTACATTAGATGTGTCAGGACTGTGTGGAGGAAGTCAGTAAAGTTCACCCATTCAGGGAAGATGCTGGAGCAACAAATCAAACAGAAATTTAAGGCTAGTGGTTTGGGAAACACAGATTGCCCCCTCTCCCCCAAAAAAGGGGGTGGGGTGGGTGGCTAGAAAATTAAAACTAATCATGTTTACATTTTCTTATAGGAATTGTACTAGATGTTTGATAGAAATTATCTGATTTAATCTTCAATGCAATAGTTTGACATATTCATTATCTTTTCTATTTTTTAGAGAAAATTTTAAGTGGAAAGAAATTATCTAATTTTTGCAATGTCACAAAAAAAAGGGAAAATCTAACTCCAACTCAGATTACTTAGTTTTCAAAAACCTATATTCATTTCCATAAAGCACTGCCTTCGAAGTAATAAATAAAATAAAGGTTTTGACATATTTAAAACCTCTTCAACATCTATGTTTGCTCTAATAGTAATGCATCTTGTGACTCATTGGATTGGCAATGGTGAAGGATATAATAAGGTATACTTTTTAAAATATGTATTAAATAACTAAGAGTTGGATCCCTAACTCCCACTATATACAATAATTAACTCAGAATTAATTAAAAATTTAAATGTAGGAGCTCAAACTATGAAACTCTAAAAAAATGTAGAAATAATTCTTCCTGATGGATTCGGCAGTAGTTTCTGAGATACAACACCAGAATTACATGTGATAAAGATAAAAATAGCTAAATTGGACTTTAATTAAAAAAAAAAAAACCTTTTGCATTTTAAAGGACCCTATCAAAAAGACATGAAAAGAAAGCCCACAGAATAAAAGAAAAATATTTGCAAATCATATATTCAAAAAGGACCTGGACAGCAAATATATAAAGAATTCTTACAACTCAATAATAAAAAGACAAATACCCCAACCAAAAATGATCTGAAGAGATGTTTCTCCGAAAAAAAAAATTACAAACGTCCAAGAAGCCCATGAAAAATTCTCATCATTAGTCATCAAGGAAATGCAAATGGAAACTTCAGTGAGGTACATATACACCACTGGGATAACTATGACCAAAAGGTCAGATAATAACAAATGTTGATAAGGATACAGAGAAATCAGAATCCTCATATGCTGCTGGGGAGAATGTAAGAGATATAAAAACATGTCTATACAATACCTTGTACATAAATGTTCAAAGTAGCTTTATTCATGATAGACAAAAGGTAGAAGCAACACAAATTCCCATCAACTAATGACTGGATAAAAATGGAATACATCCATACAATGGGGGTATTATTCAGCCAAATATAGAAGTGAAGTATTAATAAATGCTGTAACATGGATGAATCTTCAAAACATCAGGATAAGTGAAAGAAGCCAGTCACAGAAGACACATATATGATTCCATTTGTATGATATGTCCATATTAAGAAAAATATAGTGAAAGGAAGTCTATCAAAGATTGCCTAGAGCTGGGTTGACAGCTAAGGGGTATGGGGCTTGGGGATGATGAAAATACTCAAATATTGTGATGATGGTTACACTATACTTTCTCTTTGATGTGCATTTTGTTGTAATAAGTCATTTGAGTTACATAAATAAAATGCAGGCTTTGAAATAATGTCAATAATAGACTCAATGTGATACAAATCTAACATTGTATAGCATAAAGGGAGCAGACTTACAAGTCAAATCTATTAGGGGTGATCTTAGAGTACACAAAGCAAATAATCTCTTGTATAGACAGTAGTAACAGGAAAGGAAAAAGAGGTGGGGATAATTTTCTGAAGTCAAGCTAACATTTAAAATCATAGCATCAAAACAATTTTTTAAGGAAAAAATGAAGAACAACAATGAAACCAAACATGAGACCCTTTTCTATGAATTTGCATCAAGTCTAAGAATCTTTCAAAGAGAGCATTACAGAAAGCCAGATTCAGTTAATTAAGGATAGAGAATGAGATACAACACTTTGCCTTTCAGACCTTGGGTAATTCAATATTTAAAATTCAGTTCATACTATGTGGCACAGAAGTAAAATGAGTGATAGGTTATCTTTCTTTGTCCTAAAGAATCTCAGAGTCTAGTTGTAAGTATATGTATGTATGCACACACACAATAATGTCAACACTGCCATACAGGCACTAATACACTAATACACTAATGGCAATAGTGTGTTGCATATGGAAGTATATCCAATAGCTATAGCATGATTAACTTTAGCTGACGGATATGAGGTAGAGTGATGTGGTCAGTATAGACAGAAACATGCCCTATAAATTTAGGATACTATTTGAACCAGATTTTGAAAGATGTGTAGGTATTTACCAGTGAGACAAGGTTTCAAGACAAAATTTTTAGCACAGTGAACCAAATTCATATATACAGTGGGATTTGGGGAAAATGACAAAGAAAGCTTAAATTGCGAGAAAAAAATCCAATAGAAAGCCCAAGAGTGAAAACAAAGTGAGATAAGGCCAGAGTAAGTAGACATCGGGTCATAACCCTGAAACAGGCTCTTTAGAACACAAAGTAAGACTTTATCCTATTTCATTGTTTAGAAATTACTAAGGCAGGTTTTAGATTTAGATTAGATGCTAGCCAGATTCTGGTTCTAAAGTGGTCACGCTATTCAAATTATCAGATTGTCAGTAAAGATAAATAATAAAACAATTTTTATTGGCAACTACTATAAACCCAGCACTGTATAAGACACTCTAAACGGATTTATTGACAATCTCATCAACAGAACTGTATCAGGTGATGAATTATATTCAGACCAGTGTAAGTAATTCTTTCAAGATTGAGGAGATAATAGTGGTAAAGATTCAAACCCTAGTAAATGATTTAAAAATCTAGGTTTTCCTCATTATGCCTATATGCATCTCCAAACCACCTTAATGTATTATTACCTCATGCTTATGGAAGTGTTTGTGATCTAGACCTAGACAGGCTCATTAGGTGAAACAGATTCTCAGCAGTTTTTGGGTAGGCATGGACAGGACATCCAGGTTAGTATCAGAACATGATAGAAGATTCAGTCACTAGTCTTCAACAGGAAGCTAACATAGATGTAAGGCACAGCAAGAACAAATGAAGGCACAATAAAGAGATGAAACAAAGTGGGGAAGCATTAAAATTCTAGAATTGAGTAAGTCAGAGATCCAGCAGAGATCCTCTCTTTGGAGGCAAAAGAGATGCTAGAAAGAGCATTAGGAATGAATCTAGCACCTGAAATTAAGTATGAAGACCAGTGAAAGACAAAATTTAAAGATATGGTATGAGGTTTCATAACCAAATTACAGACATAGAGGTATCAGAGTATATAAAACTGCAAGTTCGCCATGATTGAGCACTGATCCAGAAACGTAACACATTCTACACAGTAACAACAATAACAAGAACAAAACATTTTTGCTGTACTTGTAAGCAGATCCCTGATAGGTGGTGTGAGCTGGAGCTAGGGAAGTTTCCTGTGAGAATCTAGAGTCGATCTTCAGAAGTAATTAACAGGAACAGCCTGCTTACAAGTGGGGACAAATAGTTCTGGAGTTTGGGGAGTATTAGGTATGGGTCGGGAATACTGGCCATTGGAATACACAAAATCATAGTTCAGTAATCATAGGCAGAGTTAATCAAAACAAAGTCTGGCTGAACTCCCCCTGGCCAAAAGGGGGAGTGTGGCTGAAATCCATTCATGATCTATATACCAAGCCACACACACTTGTTTCGGGTTGAATCGGCCCAGAGGAAAGGGAACTAGAGATTATTTGCCAAGGAGCAAATCTTGATTTTAGAGGACCTGAAGGTAGTGCTTTTTACTACATTCACCCACGTGAGACTTTCTTTTTTCCACCAAAACTCTCCACAATCTAGCAAATAGTTCTCATCTCAAGACAAGCTTGCAATTCAGTGGAAATCTCTAATCCCACATAAAGGATGGATGGATAACATTCCTCAACAATTTAGAGGATTTAATCCAGACTCTTGGGTTAGTTTTCAGGGTACATTATAGGCACAGAGAAAACGGGAAAGAGACAGTTATCCTAACTTGAGAATATTGAAAGAATGATTGACACAAAGAAATTATTATTATATAAAAAAAGAATAAGAGATCTTTAGTCATATTATTTTAGCCCAAATACAGATTATATTTAGTCCAAATACAGTCCAAATACCATCTATTAATAGTATAAACTCAAGAATGGTAATTAACATCTCTCCTCCTAAGTTTTCTCATCTGCAAGTGGACAGAATAATGATCCATTATTCAAAAAGTTTTAATGAGAACAAAGTAACACATGGTAAAATTTTCAGCAAAATACGTGGTACCAGGAAAGGACTCTTTTTCCCCTTTCTCACTCTCTCTCATTTGTGTATTTATCCACCCATACATATTCACACATGTAAAAAACTTGAGCAAACCATTTAACTTCTGCAAGCCTCAATTTTTACATTTTAAAAATCAGAACAATATACTTTCTTTCTCAAAGGGTTATCATGAGAATTAAAATATTGTTAGATTAATAAGCCATAATCACAAAATGTGCACTTATCAATATAGAAGAATGGGCGGCAACCTTAGAAGTTTACAATATACAAATAAGCAATGCATATTGTAATCAGCCAGACAAAATACATCAGTTTTACTGAAGCTTTTAAACCAGACTAGATATCAATATTCAAGTACAGCTTCAAATAATAGAAAACGGGGCACAGCATTCCACCCCAATAACCTGGCAGACAAAAGTAGCAGGTGAGGAAATGAATGTGTGTCTGGCAGTTGATTAGTGAGACTACAGACTATGGTATACAGAATAATATAAGTGAAGGTGAATCTAGAAAAATAGTTTGGACCTGATCGTGCAGTACCTCACATTGCAGGTAACGAGTACAATGGAATTAGATAGCAAATTAGGTTTGATTAGCTCTTCTAAAAGATAGTATTACACTGACACAATTTACCAGCAACAGGCCAGACTAAGAATTGATTTCTACTTCCTGCCACCTACTTTGCAGCTTTGTTATAAATACTACAAGGCATGATATGTAAAGAACCTGGTGTATTCCTGGAACTCAATAAATAATAGATACAATTATGAAACATGTAGGAGGCCATTTTAATATATACAAGATGAAATATTTTATGTGGATCATAAACATGGGAAAAGTATTATTTCAAAGGATTATACATATTATACATTAAGTACATTGCTTAACATATCAAACCTTTAAATTTTAGTTCTTTAAACAATAATTAAAACAACTATTATCCTAGTGAGAAATAAATAATGTACATGAAAGTCTCTTGCTGCTTGCGAAGTGTGATTTTAAAGTGATTATTTAACCCAATGTAAGTTGGGATGAGGGTATTTTTTAGTAATAAACCCATGACCAATTCATAAAGCACTATAAATTGAGTTGGTAAAAGGCTTCCATAGCCTGGGAAAGTTTATGAAGCCAATAAAGTAATCAAGAGTTTCTAGACTTAGGTGAGATTTTAGTTTGAAAGTGGCCAAGAGAAGCTAAATCTTTTTTTATTTTATAAGCACTTATTGAGTACCTACTATGCAAAAGCCTCTTGGTAACTGCTGTGACCACACAGAAACGACAGTCACAAATTCTGTGCCAGCTTCATTTATCTTTTTGGGCAAAATTTACAGCCTTCCTGTTTGCCAAGATACGGTGCCCAGAGCTATACAAGCCCTACTGAGTAGTCTGCCAAAGATGTCAAATGGCCCTGAGCTGGTTTCCCCAGCCTAAGAGAGGTATTGAATTATCCACATTTCCTTTGGGATATGTTGCCCACAGCTCTCAGTTCAAGACATCAATCAAGAATCAATTGTGCCACTTCCTCCCCATCTTCCTGCCCTCTTTCTATCAATAATATCCTTACTGCTCCCCAGGCTAATGCCTTGGCTGTCAGCACTTACTCTTAGTCTGCCTCTCACAGAGAAGCAAAGTCAATCCAGAGCAGTGCCAATCACAACCCCTGCTGGCACCAGACTTCACTTCCACCATAGTTACAGCTCCCACAAATCACAATTGCGAATAAAACCTAGACTGAATGCCATAGACAAACACAATTTCAGAACAAAATGAACATTTCAAACACCCAGTAAGTTATTATGCTGTGCAATTCTTTAAAGCTGATTTGTTTTCCTTTGAATTGGCCAACTTATCCTGATACAAACAATTATATTGGCCTATTAGTTCTCTCTCCACTAATTTTCCCCCAAATTAGTGCTTCCATTTGGCAAGCCTTTTTGAGAGTCTATTGAATTTTAGTAACAATGAAAAATATGAATAAGAGATAGTCCCTACTCTGGAAGAGCACTTAAAGGCTGTGAGAGTGAAGTAAAAATATAACTGCAAATCCTGATTTCAGGGACAGGAGATTGCCTAGGATATCAATCTATACTGGACAGTAAAGTATCTGGAGTGTTAAAACATCTCTGAGAATATAAAAACAACAAAACACTGCAATCATTGGTATTAAAGGTTTTGGAAGGAATGCTTTGATAAGTCACTTGGCATGGGATGATAACATCTCCAAGGGGAATGCTATTTAGCTATTTAGTCTGAATTGCTTCTGAACTGGTTAATTGTGGGATTTTTATTTTTACTTGACAAAGCACACATATGAGGGGCCAGATGTCAGTGGTCATGAATGATGGAGGAGAGGCTGCATGCAACTATAAACATTCTTCCATCATGTTTTACCTCTATGTTGTATAGGTCCACTCCTGTAAATTAAAATTAAATACTAATTTAGATTTAGCTTCATATTATCCCCTTTTTCTCAAAATGACCACCACCCAATTTATGTGTATCATCATCTAATAAAATTCCTTCCTAATTTACTGGTCATATAGAAATAAAGGAAGGATCCTGTCACAGTCCTACCAATAACAAGCCTGCCGTCCCAGTGCAATGGAGAAGTGTATCTGCTTCTCCACAATGCATGTGTCCCTGCCTATACTCTGGATCTCATCCCTTCTCCCTTACATCCACATCATTTATCTGTATTGTGGCTCTCATTTTATATCCCTCTTTCCTCCCCAACCCCTACTGCCATTCTATTCTGGATTATTCCCTTATGATAAAAAACAAACTCCCTACCATGGACAGGAAAGCACTATGTGACTTGGCTTCTGACCTCCACTCCATCATCATGTCATCTTTGTCCTTTGAACAACAGCCACTCTGATTCTGAGACACACTAATTCTGTCTCCTCTCTGGACACCTCTACTTGTTGCACTCTCTGCCTGCAGGAATCTGTGTCTCCCTCTCTCTTACTCACTCTCTCTGTCTCTCTCCTGCTTGCACTCTTTCTTTCAAAAATAAATAACCATTAGAAATATTCCTAACCTTTAAATGAAAGGGTATGTAAATCAAATAAGGTGTTCACCTTTTAGAGACAGTGAACACTTGATGCTATGAAAACCATATTCAGCCAAAATTCCAGAAGATTTTATATCTGATAATGAATACAGTTAACTAAATCCTCACCAGTTTGAAAACTATTTCTTACATTTTTTTCATTCAATATTTACCAGAGCACCTAAAAACTGACAACTGAGTCACTGAAGATAAAGTAGAACCACTGTAAAAATTTTCTTTTTGGTTCCAGTTTGCTAGAGTATTGGCCCAATAAATGATTATATTGAGAACCTCCACACATCTTATTGTCCACATTAAAAGGAATTTACTATTCAAATGCAGTCAGTGTCACAAGTTTACTATTCTTTGAAATTCTTGTCCAGGTAAGAAACTTTATTGTTTGTATGGAAACTTCTCAAACCACTCACTGACTCTTCAACAGAGGGCACCGACAGGTAGTTTATACCTTCAGACTGTGAATTTCTCAACTCAAAATGCTTGCTTTGCTATTTCCATCACTACTAACCCAATACATCATAAAAAACACCAAATCCTAATCAAGTCCTCACACTGAAAGACCCCCTTAAACCAAACTTTAAGTCATCAATAAAATCTGATCTTGCCTTTCCCTATTTGAGAGACTACAAAAACTACATTGAAGGAGTGTTTTCCTTTACTGAGGTGAGAAATAAATCAAGCTATCTCCTAACACATTATGTTGGAAATATTCAACTGTATGCAATGGAATATGGCCTAAGACTAGCTTTGACTTTGATAGAGAAAAAAAATTGAGAGGTAGCAGCTAGACTTTGCCTATATCTATAGTTTGGATTACCAATATTTGCCAAAAATAATAACAATAAATAATCAAATTAACTTGTGCCAGATTTTAACAAGGCCTGTATTAAAATCTCATACTTCAAAATGGCCTTTGCTGACACTGGATCCAAAGTTGCCTATCCATTCGGTCACCATTTCATCAACTGTTTTTGCTTCACACCTCATTACAAACAGTTAATGTAAATTTTTTGCTACTGGGTTAATATTTTTGTTTATGGCTTTATTATTTTCTTACTCAGTTCTTCAATCATTCCACAAATACATGGCCTACTAAATGCCAGGCACTATTTTAGGCAAGAAGATACAACATGTTTATAGTCACTCGAGAATATCCAGGATTTTATTTATTTTCTTCTTTATGTTTTCTTTGCCAGAACAACCTAAGTATTGGCATATTAGCCTCTTGCCAAAAAGTTTTGAATGCATGAGTAAAATTAGTGTATAAATAAATGTCCACTCAAATGATAGAAAAAATTAGCCTACACATGTGCATCAGGTTTTTTTCTGTGCCCAGACTAGCCTTCTTACTCCAGGGTGCTCTAGCCAATTCCCTTCCACCAGGAATATGCGTCTCTGTGACTGAGGGTTTTCTGTATAGTAGGCCAGAACTCAGAAATGCTTATACCTGTAAAAACCCCCAACCAATGAGAGAGGTTAGAGGATAAGGACCTCGGATTGACACCCCTACTTGTGCCCTAATTCTAAAGGGTAAATTTAATGCTGGTTTTCTAATGATTTCCCCATCAAATTAAGGTCCAGTCATAAAATGCTAGTTGCTTTTATAGTATACCAGGTATTGGCCTCCTCCACTTGCTTATCTTCTTTCATTACTCTGATACCAAGTCTTCTTTCACCTACCAAATAACCCACTTGCATTAGTATCCTAAGGTCATGGTCTGCTACTGGAGAATCCAAACGAAAACACCCAATGCCCAAATATATTGCTCTAACTTTGGAAAGATGCATGTGCTGAGTGGTAAGTTAGCACCTAGAAGAGGTATCTGGTAGATCCTAGGGTGTCAAATGACAGCTGAGCTGAGTCTTGAAAGAGGCTGTTTCCCAGTCACCAGCTCTCCTCTCAAAAAAGAATCTCCCCATTAAAAATAAAACTACCCTATGACCCAGGAAGTGCACACTACTAGGCATGTATCTAAAGGACACAAAAATGCTGATTTGAAGGGATACATGCACCCTGATGTTTATAGCAGCTCTATCAACAATAGTCAAATTATGGAAAAAGCCCCAATGTCCATCAACTGATGAATGGATAAGGAAGATGTCACACACACACACACACACACACACACACACACACACACACACACACACAACGGAATATTACTCAACAATGAAAAAGAATGAAACCTTGCCATTTGCAACAATGTGGATAGAATTAGAGTGTATTATGCTAAGTGAAATAAATCAGAGAAAGACAAATATCATGATTTTAAATTTGAATTTAAGAAAACAGATGAACATAGGGGAAGGGAAGCAAAAATAAGATAAAAACAGAGAGGAAGATAAACTATAAGAGACAAATAAAGAGAACAAACTGAGGGTTGCTGGTGGGCGCTGGGTGGGGGGAATGGGCTAAACGGGCAATGGGCATTAAAGAGGATACTTGAGATGAGCACTAGGTGTTATATGTAAGTGATCAATCACTAAATTCTATTCCTGAAATCATTTTACACTATTACGTTAACTAACTTGGATTTAAAGAAAGAAAGAATTAAAAAAATCCTCTGGGGTGGGGGTGAAGGAGGGGAAGAAATCTCCTCTTTTCAAACATTTGAAATATTTCCCAAATGGAATCTTGGCCTTCATTTCCTTCTGCAAGAACTCTAATTTACTTTATTCATCATCTTCAATGCTCATTTTAAAAGCTTTCTTTGTTTCACTAGGGAGAGAGACAACCCACAACATATTCTCATTTAATCTTCAGTTTGAGATACCAGACTCACTACAAATGGCAGAGACATTTTTTAAAGGACTTCTGACCCTTTATCATTGGATACTCTCATTCAATAACACTCCCACACAATTTTAAAAAATAAGTTTTAGGCTTATGTATTTAATATATAGTCTTGTTTTATAAACTTTTAATATTTATTTGTTAAGTCACAACCTTAATTGATATAGCTCAATGTGCATTTTATAGTGTCACATAAAATATTTAATTATTTCTTATGGCACTAATTATAACAATTATCTACCATGATAAAAAAGTAACAATTACCTTCCTACACAGAACATTATGCAAAGCAAATCACCTGTCCCATGGTACTAATACCCAAGGCATAAGATGATAATATACACAAACATCTAAAATAATAGGCAGAGAAACTTAACAGAAACCCATGGGGGAGGGGAAGGAAAAAAAAAGAGGTTAGAGTGGGAGAGAGCCAAAGCATAAGAGACTCCTAAAAACTGAGAACAAACTGAGGGTTGATGGGGGGTGGGAGGGAGGGGAGGGTGGGTGATGGGTATTGAGGAGGGCACCCTTTGGGATGAGCACTGGGTGTTGTATGGAAACCAATTTGACAATAAATTTCATATATTGAAAATAAAATAAAATAAAATAATAGGCATATGTGTTATACATTATTGCATTCGTATTGCATTAAATATTGGTTTACCTTTCAGTGAGAAAAATATTAAAATTCAAATCTTGAAAATATGTCTTAATTCACAAACTCCAAAGAGTTTGTAATTTGACTGAAAACAATTATATTAGTAAAATGTTTTTCTTATAACACATTAACTATATTACATTTCAGAGTCTCACTCATTATGGCTCTTCAGCTATAGGGCACATGTGTGCACACGAACACACACACACACGCGCACTCACCTGCTTGTATTTGTAAAATTAATCCACATATAAATTATATGGGTAAAGTAAATCAGTAAATCAAAATCAATATCTCAGTAATTCAAGGCTACAATATTAACTCATTCCCAATTATGTGGATATTGTAAGTCAGAGACTTTCTGTGCTTGCATTATGCCAGCAATTGTTAATTCTGAACATCATTTGGTTACTAACATAGGAATAAAGAGATTTTAAAAAATAGGACTTGCTATCAGAAAAGATGGAGAAATTGCCTATTCTATTTTCAAAAGATTGAATTTCAAGCTATTTTCATGTCATTAAGAGAATAGGGGTTAGCTTGCTAGATGGAATATTTTCCATTAACTTTGATGAGAGGAAGTAAGCCTATACATTCCCTGTTTAGGTGAATATTGTTTTCTTGGGATCAGGAAGAAATGGAAAACACTATAATAAACCTAGAATTCCAATAATATGACTCTAGTTTTAAAACATGGCTTCCAAATTCTTTGATAATTCTTGCATAAAAAGTTGGGGTTTATGGCTTATCTCCTTGAATATCAGGTGATTTGTGGCTGCTTTATCCAATAGAATAGTGATGTCATGATTTCTAAGTTCATACAAGGCCATGTAATTTCCACTTTATCCTCTTGAAATGATTGTTCTCTAGAGGCGGCCTCTCAGGAAGCTCCCTTTATGTACTTAGCCGCTTTATGAAGAGACCACATGCAAATGTTCCAATTGAAAGCCTCAGCTAAAGTTTCAGCTGACAAGCAATACCAATCACCAGAGATGTGAGTAAAGATGCTTCCATGTAATTCCAGTCCCCAGTTATCAAATTACCCTCAACCATGAAATTCATCCCAGCTGAGAGTACGGATATCCTGGAGTGGATACAAATCATCTGTGTTCTTCCTGACCCACAGAGTCGAAGAGTATGATAAATAAAATGGTTTTATGTGACTAAGTTTTGGGGTTGTTTGTTACACAGCAATAGTAACAGGTACCATGATTGAGTTCAATAAATACTTGTAAGAATGCAAAACAAAACAACATAGGCTGATGGTACACAGGTGCATAGCATTACCTAACACTTTTATATCCGTGTATCCTTTAATCACCAAAAGAGACAAAATACTGTAGGATATTTTGATTTCATAGATTCAAAGACTTGATTACAAGTATAATGGACTTTCTAAGAATCTCATATTTTCTAAATGTCATGTTTAATCCTGGGAAGCAAACTCAGGTCTTATTCGAAAACCTTAGCTAGAGTTGTACTTTCAGAATATGTCCCATGCAGGCTATCTATGATGTTGACAGAGGATTTTTAAAAAAATTTTAATGTTTATTTTTGAGAGAGAGACAGACAGAGACAGAGCATGAGCAGGAGAGGGGCAAGGATAGAGGGAGACATAGAATCCGAAGCAGGCTCCAGGCCTGTGCTGACATCTTAGAGCCCAATGCAGGGCTCAAACTCAGGAACTGTGAGATCATGACCTGAGCCAAAGTTAGATGCTTAACTGACTGAGCCACGCAGACGCCCTCAGAGGACTCTTGACATAAATATTAGTCTGATTTTACTCTTTTTAAGATAATCTTATATGAGGTAGTGTAGTATGTATAGTTTTTGTATCCCCATCTCCAATTTTAATGGTTGCACAGGCATGCATTTTCAACACATTTTCCAACATTACCTCCTCTGATGGGGGCTGGGCTATCTAGTTGTCCATGTGAATCTCATGAAACACAGTGACTACTGGGTTAGACAGAGAAGGATCCATTAAAGTGCTCAACTCATTGCTTAGCGTATGGAAAGCACTCAGTAACAATAGCCATTATCATCATCTTTGTTACCAGAAGATGTCTATTAAAAAAACAGTAAAATACCTTTGCAGGAAAAGAGGTTTTAAAAAGAAAAACATTTGAATGAATAACCAGGAGTCTTGTCTACATTTTCCCCAGTAGATCACTAACATCAATTGCTTTATCAAATTTATTAACTATCAAAAGTATAGAGAGTCACCACCTTACTAGGCATTGGGCCAAGTCCTGTATATAGGCAAACAACTTTCATCTTCCCCAAAACCCTTGAGGTAGAAAATATTAGCCCCAGTTTACAGCTGAAAAAATTGGGGTTTAAGATTTAGTTAGGGTCACTGGGGCTAGATAGTGATCAAAGTCATAAGTGGAAATGTTCTGTTTGCATACAAAGCATTTGCATCTAATCACATTTCTCCAGATGCTTTAACAGTTTGAAATGCAAAAGTATTTTATCTGTATTTGTTTGCCATGGTATACCATTCAATAGAGAAGGATTTAATTATTTTAGGTGCACGTGTGTATATAATTGAACTGATATAATTGATATAATAGAACTGATGCTGTGTACTTTTTGGAAAATGACAAGATTTTGATTCACACAAGCAAATTTGAATTTTCATTATTCTCAAAGAGTTTTTTTAAGGAAATTTATTAATTTTTTTCCTATAACAAATACTTTGCTATTTTTTTTTAGAGAGAGACTAAGCGAGAGTGCACAAGTGGGGAAGAGAGGCAGAGGGAAAAAGAATCTTAAGCAGACTCTATACTTAGTGCACGACCCTGGGATCATGACCTGAGCTGAAATCAAGAGTCAGACACTCAACTGACTGAGCCACCCAGGTGCTCCCTTTGCTATTATTTTTTATGAATATAAGTTTATAAATACATTAGCTGCTTCCACTTGACTTGAAAATTATGTGTTTTGGTATGTGAGTATATATACATATATATGTATATATATGTACACATATATGCATATGCAGAGATGTATAAACATTTTTGGAATTTTAGAATCCTGAGTAAACTCCATCTGCTGTAATATGAGAAAAGCTAGACTTCAGTATTAAAAACATGCATTAATGCCCGCTCATTCTACTTTAAAAAGTCAGTCAATACTCTAATGTAGTAAACTTCCTGAGCATAAAGATTCAGTGGTATTTTTCATTGTTCATCTGGATGATTTAGGATAATATCAAAAAGAATACTATCTTTCTCACCACCTTCCACACTTAGTATCATGTGAACAGAGCCAAAATATAACTCTAGTTCTTAAGAAGTAAAATATAAAATCATTTTAGTATTGCTATTTCATTTGTTCCCATATTTGGCTATAAAACCCAAATTTAGAAAACTTTCATGTTGATACGATCTTAACATAAATAGACACACTGTGCCAATACTACAGGGGGATTTTTGGCCATGAAACTCTATGTTCTGCTTAAGCTCATATTTGGCTCTAAATGAATAACATAATCATGGATTCATCAAATCCAGTATATGTCACCTTCTTCTAGTTTGCAGAAAAGTAAATTATAGATTTAATGGTTCACTTTTTTCTCTTCTGAATTAGGCTAACAATTTTAGTCAATTTTTAAAATTTTTTAAAGTTAATTTATTTATATTGAGAGAGAGAGCACAAGCTGGGAAGGGGCAAAGAGAAGGAGAGATAGAATCCCAAGCCAACTCCTTACCATCAGCACAGTCTAATGTGGGGCTCGAATGCACCAACTGTGAAAGGATGATTGAACCAAGATGAAGAGTCGGATGCTTAACTGACTGCACTACCCAGGTGCCCCTTTGGTAAAATTTTAAAGGCAGCTTTATTTGACTGTGTTTTATTTTCATGAATTATCTAGATGAGGAAATATGAAATGAGGAGACTAGGGACTTCTGCCTGAAAAAGATACTCTATTTGAGATTAAAAACAGAGTGTATCTGTTGAATGAACTTTCTCACCTCTTCTCCACATGAAACCACATATATGCTCAATCTGCACCAAGTGTTTACCAATTCCTACAAAATCAGATGTGGTAACTGGTAACCTTATTTCTCACACAATCCTCTCTGAACAGTGTCGTTCTTGATCAATGAATGAACAAATTGCTGACTATATAGTAGTTAAGTGATTTATCAAATTTAGTCAATGCCTAAAAATCTCTTGGTCAAAGCCTAAGTAAGTCACTAAAGCTATGATTTTCCAAAGAACTCCATCCCTAATAATGTGCCTTTGGAAAAAAGTGAGCTCCTCCCCATTTCTAAAGGGCCAATCACAACAAGGTAACCATTGATCTCTACCTTTCTCACCTGGAACAGACTTCAATTGAAAGGACCTTCCTCCTTTTCCAACCAGGATCTTGACTAGCTCTCACATTAAGCCTGTTGCTACCTACTGGAATGTTTTTTTTTTTTTCTTTTCCTGCTTGCTTTTCTACCTGGAGGATATCAAGGTTCACACCATGCCAAATTCACCTGTTGTTTCTTTGAATTGGTACTCTGCCTACTCCAAGGGAGGCAGCCCCTATGTTAGGCCCAAGTACAAGCTCTGTGGGGAAAAGCCAGGAACTGCCCACTGACTGCTCAAAAAGATGGTCAGATGAGGATTTTGAGGAAGATTCTGAAACAATTTGTTATTTGCGATATTATTGAATCAGTATTATGCTTAGGAAGTGTAAATAAACTGTGTAAACACGGAGTATTTTGGTGACTGTTTAAACTAGGGTTCTTCAATAGGAATGTAAAATGTATTTGTACTAGCTTCTCTCAATTAAAAATATTCCATATTATATTCTTAACTATATTATAGTTAATTAACATATATAATTAATTATATGATCTGTATTATGATATACAAGATAGTTCTGCACTATTCCAATTAACTATAACTGATTTTTTTATGAAAGCAGAACATTTCCTCTACTTCTTGCTTCAGCTTTTAACTGTGGTTTATCAAAATAGTGAACTCCTTAAAAACACATTAAAGATTTAAATTATGGCTAGAATAAATCACATAATTACATGAAATGGCATTCTATGCTTCTTGGTCTCCAAACGTTAAGGAACTGTAACCTATGCCAGAAACATCCAATTGGCACTGGTCACAGGAAAAAAAATTTTTAATAATTATCTTGTCATATTTTCTTAATTTTTTAAAACGTTCATGTCTTTTTGAGAGAGGAAGAGACAGAGTGTGTGTGTGGGGGGGGGGAGGGTGAGGTAGAGAGAGAGGGAGACACAGAATCTGAAGCAGGCTCCAGGCTCTGAGCTATCAGCACAGAATCCAATGTGGGGTTAGAACTTTGAATCGAGAGATCATGACCTGAGCCAAAGCTGGACACTTAACCAACTGAGCCACCCAGGTCCCCTCTTGTTTTAATTTTTACTCAGGGTTACAGTTTTCTCTGCAGGCAGTATTGATATTCCCATGTCATTTTATAGGCTAAAATGTCACAGGAAGCTGACTATGAGCCTACTCTTAAATTACAATCTGTGTCTGGTCATGGATTTCTCTTAAATTTTGTATATTCACTGCTGAAACCACTGGTAACCCCAATCCCATTCCTTCAAGCTGTCAACAGCAGTCACCCTCATCTCTTTTGTCACCCCTCACTGCGCTTACACATATCATACCATTTTCATGCTCAGTAATGCACAAGTCAGTGTATAAATATAAATATAAATATAAAATATATTAAAAATTAGACTAATAAGCTGTACAATAAATTTGCAAGATACAAGATCAATATATACATTCCATTATATTTCTATGCATTGTTACTGGTAAGTATTCCTTTCCTGAGGTCTGGAGCAGGGTGTCTGCAATCTACAGTCCCTGTGGGTTATATCCGATGGGCTCTGTATTTGTGAATAAAGTTTTATTGGAACACAGTCATGACCATTGCTTGACATATTGTCTATGGCTTTTTTCCTGTTACAATGATAGAGTTGAGTACCTGTAACAGCGACTTTACGGCCTTCACAGCCTAAAAATTTTTATTATATAAACTTTACAGTAAATGTTTGCTGTCTTGCAGGGTCTAGAGTCTAGCATTTTTCTCTCTCAAAAAGATGACCAATTTGAAATAGCTCCCACTACTGGTCATTTGTAAATTGCTATAATAAAATATATTAAGATATCATCCTAGGTTGGAACTTCATGACTATTTTCTAAAGTAAACCTAAATTACTATAATGGTTTTTGTAATGCGCTTATTAATTCTATTTTTAATTTACTTATCCATGTGCCAAATATTTATTGAATGACTAGTATCTGTCTATGACTTCCTTAAGGGAATCTATGCAAATACATTATTGTTCTTGATTTGATGTTAAAGAATTTGCATTCTAATGGAAAAGACAGGAGAGTAAAACAGTGTGATATGTGTGTGGTAAACATACTCCTAGGGAGGCTGTGGAACTGCAGGGATGTAAATTGATAGAAATCAATTCCTAAACAGAGGTAAGGGGTAAAGAGGTAAGGAGATCTCTTAGATATTAAAAATGAACTGAAGGGGCACCTGGGTTGGGCATCCAACTTCAGCTCAGGTAATCATCTCACTGTTCGTGAGTTCGAGCCCCTCCTTGGGCTCTGTGCTGACAGCTCAGAGCCTGAAGCCTGCTTCAGATTCTGTGTCTCCCTCTCTATCTACCCCTCCTCTGCTCATGCTCTGTCTCTGTCTCAAAAATAAACATTAAAAATTTTTTAAAAATTAACTGTAATTTGTGAGAACATAAATTGTAACAAAAAATGTTTATGTCACATTGCAAATGAGGCTATATTGGAGGCAGAAAGTAACTGTGATGGAGGAAATATGAGAAGAGTATAGTCAAGTTCAAGTCCTAAGGAATAGATGAGATAGTGGGAATGTTGGGTTAGGTGAAGAAAAAAATAAGGAAAAAAGATAAGGCCTTGTGATGATTATAAATTGGAGATGAAGAAAAAAAGATATTTATGATAACTCAGGTTCTGTTTTTAAAAATCTGGTAGTTGATTGTGACTTTATTCACATTGATTAGAAAAGTGCAAGGGGGAAAAAAAAAACAAGCTTTCAGAGACCGAGGAGATGGTTCAAAGGGTCAAATTCAGTCAGAAGAGAAGTTCTGGAGAGTTAAGCATAAAGTTGCAATTATAGTTAATAGTTAAGGATACAATATTTTTTTTAAAATTTTTTTTTCAACATTTATTTATTTTTGGGACAGAGAGAGACAGAGCATGAACGGGCGAGGGGCAGAGAGAGAGGGAGACACAGAATCGGAAACAGGCTCCAGGCTCTGAGCCATCAGCCCAGAGCCCGACGCGGGGCTCGAACTCACGGACCGCGAGATAGTGACCTGGCTGAAGTCGGACGCTCAACCGACTGCGCCACCCAGGCGCCCCAAGGATACAATATTTTTAAAAAGACAAAAAAAAAAAAAACAGGCTTGCAGAATAAAGGCTCAGGTTCTGAGCCTTATTGCAGGATTCCAGAGAAATTGAGTACATGTCTAAGTGGAACTGATGCTTTATATTTGGATTCATTCATTTGTTCAAAACAAATAATGTGCTATACACTACCTAGTGTTAGAGTAGATAAATAGAAACAGAAAGACTATTTTGGCAAAGTAATCCAAGCAAGTAATTACAATAAATTGTGATAAATCTTTCATTTTCGTGTTTAAAAAATGATGTTCTTATTGGTAAACATCCAGAGCTTATATCATCCTTTTGCCCAAAACACTTTTATGGCCCAGGGGTGAAAGAGTCAGGCCTTTGCAGATTCTTTGATTCTCAGACATAGAAGACCCTCGGTTTTTTGTTTGTTTGTTTTTTGTTTTTTGTTTGTCACTTAACAGGTGGAGAATTCAAAGCCTCTCCTGGTAAAAGGAACAATAGTTACTGTTTTAAAGAGAATTTTTTACAGCTGCCAAGTCCACTGCAAAACCATGCCTGTGAACTAAAACTCTGGAGAAATCCCAGAAAAGCACCTATGATGCTTCCAGGCAAAAGTCAAATATGCTCATTCTCAAACCGCCAGACCCCAGCAAGACTGCACTGAAAATCTTGAATTCAAAACTTACTCAGTAAACACTTTAGTAAGACCTCATGGATTCTTCGTGCTCGTTTATAGTAACCATCATCATTGGAGGCATTATTTCAACACTCTTTCACTATTATAAATTTCATATCTATCAAGGGCTATAATTAATGACTTCACATTGGGCAATAACAATGGGTTTCTAATTGCAATATAACATGTAGACTTGCAGACAATGGCAGAAGGTATATCAGAAAATAGATGTTTTAAAATGTCATTCTCCACCTTTTATTTAATGACTATTTAAAAGACCGTGCAAACCAAAATTGTTAAGATCTAATACTACTGGATCTCAGAGCCATCTTGAATACTTCCAAAGAATACCAAGGTTTAATGCTTCTTTTGATGAAAACAATAACATGCCCTCTTATGATGTTTTCTAGGAAGAGTAATTTCTATACTATTTTGATACCTCTGAAAAAGAGAGAAGGGGAAACGGCAGCTAGCTCAAGATGGAAATTTTGGATTGATACCTGTTCTCACAGTTAGTTATTGACTATCAAGAATTTGATCTTGGGATGGAAAAAAAATTAAAAACCAGTAGAGCTAAGGTAAGTCTAAGACAAGACAAATTGTAGGCTGCCCTCATTAATGTGTACATGCTCAGAGGCTCTGGAAATCCAGTTAATAACCTTGGGTCAGTGAAGAAGAGAAATCCCCTTGACTTTATAGAGGTCATTTATGTTCATCCCAACTTATTAAGGTGAGAATAATGATCAAACCAAAATTTTCTGCAGTGAAAAGGCTCAAGAACTAAATAGAATAGTCTAGAGTGTGCCTTTTACCCATGTACAAGCAGAATTGTATTCGTTACATAAATCTTATTAACCAAAACAAGTACCAAAGAAATGTTAAACATAGAACATAATGTACTATCAGCATTATCATACAATATGTAAAAGAAAATTATGCTCACATATATAACATATGTTCAGCTATTTCCAGTTACCAGTATAATTCAAATGAAATTCATAACACCTTATCAACCAGTCAAAACAAATACAAAATCCCTAAGAGACTTATTATATTGCTGTATACTTTTATTACAGGTTTTGCTTTAAATTTAAGAATGTAATGGATTTCTAAAATAGTAGAGAATAGATCTATAATCAAAACACTGGATATAATGATGGGCATCGAAGCTCTTGTCCACTTGAAGGAAAATACAACTAAGAATAATGGGATAAATGGGTAGAAAGAGGGAAAGTTTCTCTATAACCCTAACTCCATACCATTTGAGTATATACCTATTTAAACTACCTGGGAGGCCAGCCCAGCCTAGCTCCCAATAATTGAGGTAGCAAGCCCTAGAGAAATAGATCATAATATACCTTTATTGCCTAACTTTGTCTTTTCAAAGGAACATATTTAATCATAGAATAGCCCGTATATAGAAGCCTTTCCCTGGTGAGCATCAGTATAGAAGGGGGAGAGGCTAACTGGGGAAATGTGGATTCCATCCCCATTTGTAGGAGGAATGGGAATCTTAAGGGTATTCATTTTTTAAAACGTGTACAGAGTTCATGGTATCAGTAAAGCCCTTTAATTTCCTTGGCACTATGCAAATAATGATTCCCTTATTCAAATAGAGTCTTCTGTACCCTGAAGCACAGAGCCAACTCAAAAATACGAGGAAGTAAAAATTGAAAGTCCAAATATTGCCCTTGCAATGTAAATAATGCTAATAATGATAACAACAAAGGGTGGTTATTTTTTCTCCTTACATATACTTTTGATGACTGTTATTAACCGAGTGTTACTATAATTCATGCATATATGATAAATAGCACACAGCTGAGCCTGTATCTTCACATACTGCTGCCGTGTATATATTATATAAAATATGTATGTATGGATAACCAAACTAAGGTGTAACCATACAATAGATAAGTACTCAGCAATAAAAATGAATAAACTATTGATATGTGAAACAGCATGGATGAACGTCAAAAGCATTATACTAACTGAGGGGCACCTGGGTGGCACAGTCTGACTCCTGATCTCAGTTCAGGTCATGATCTTGTGGTTCGTGAGTTCAAGACCCGCATTGGGCTCAGTGCTGACAGTGTGGAGCTGGCTTGGGATTCTGTCTCTCCTTCTGACTTTCCCCCACTGGTACTCTCTCTCTTTCTCTCTCTCTCTCAAAATAAATAAACTTAAAAAAAAGCATTATGCTAATTGAAACACACATCCATAACAGACTACATACTGCATGGCTCTGTGCACTTGACATTCTGGAAAATTTAAAACCATACAGTCAAAAATCTCTCAATGGGTGCTGGGGATTTGAGGAGGAAGGAGATGGACTACAAAGGGGTACAAGGACAGTATTGGGGACTGTTACAGAATACATTTGTCAAAATGCATAGAACTGTATATCCAAAAATGAATTTTATTATATATAAATTATATGTAAGTACAGCTGAATAACTTCTAGAAGTTAGGGCACATATCTTTTACTTGCTTTAAATATGCAACAGACATATTGAAGTTTTGTAAATGTGCTTGTCAATGATAATGATGCTGATATTGGTGATGATTAGCATCCTCCAAGGCTCACTGGAGAAAACATGGAGGTCTTAATGACAAACCAAAGTTTGTTTTTCCCCACCTGAATACATTGTAATTTCAGGGACTTTTTCTTTTAGCTAGAATTCAGTAGTGATATAGGCTTGAGCATACAGCTTTCCTTTCTACAGTTTCCCAGTGAGTCAGAGCTTTCACATTGACACTGCTCCAATGCCTCTGACAGACCCCTCCACCCAACTTGTTTTTGCTTCTAGCAATGTTCACCTTCAAACTAGCCCAAAATTAGTGGAAAAGTTATCGTCGGTTATAAAGAAAAACAGATAAAGAAACCGATCAGCATATAATCATAGGCTTGACAAAATCCCCCAGTTTTTAACAATCTATTTTTAATGTACTCAGAGATTTAGATCTTCTTCTGGAAGTTGTATAGGAATATTCCTCCTTCAAATAGTCTGTCATCCTCCTGACTCAAAATGATAAGCTGGCATATTTTTAAAAATAAGTGGTAATGTTTACAACTTAAGTATTATTTATAAATAATTAATCCTTGTTTAAACTTAGTTTTAGAGCTAGGGGTTTGTAGACGTTTTATTTACAGCAGTTTTTTTTCCATTGAAAGGCCCCACCGTTTTATTTAGTTGGTTCGACTAGATTATATTTACATGCACTTTGGACTTCTATCAGTTAAATGCTGTAACACTACTTCTGTTTATGTGATGATGAAGTGGTTACATTTAAATATTTTTTTATTTGTGGTGCCTGTCCACAAAGTAGACTTGATATTATTGTTTATCCAACTGAAATAATAAATTTAAAGAGGAAGGGGATGAAGTCTGAAAAACAACAACAACAGAGTAGATGGTATCTGAAGGAAGTTATACTATTAGGAGAATACACTAAGATTTTGAGAAGGAGATAGGACACTAAAATCTATAGGCTAAGGAAAATGATCCCTTCCCACTCCTAGAACTAAAAGTGTCTTAAGGTAGATATTAAGCCGTATTTTAAAATTCAAAAAATAATTAAAAGAAGTCAAGAAATATGTCAAAGGTCTCAATGGTTTTCACCAAAGGAGGATAACTTCTACATTTATTCATGCATTATATGCCTTCAAATGTGTTTAACTGACTAAAACCAAAAAATATATCAGGACCACAGATCTGTATCTCAATGCATAAGCAGTTAACCCGCCCCTGTCACAAACATGACCAGAACACCTGTTGCATACAAGATGCTCTAATAGCCTGGGTCTTATTGTTAATTAGGTTATAATCAAAATCTTTTACAGTGGAGTGACCTTTAAAGTATGATTTCTGGTGCCCACCAGAGCCATAGAATCAGAAGGTCCTAAATGTGGAGTCAGGGAATTTGAATGTTTTTACCAATTTCTCTACCCCCTTACCAACATATAACAACACACTTAATAACCATGAATAAGCTGATGGTGGTAATCACTGACTTAGTTTTGAAGGTAAATTCTAGTTTTAAAATTCTTTAGATATATGATAAATGTAACAAAGAAGAGTGCTCTAAGCCAGTGCTTCAGGCCATTTTCTGCCTACAGTTCATTAACTCTCTACTGGCATGATTTATACCATCACATTCATTTAGCCTTTAGGTCCTTTTAGTTAGCCACAATGGACTCGGTCTTTTAAACTTTGCTTTTATGACTTATATATCTGCCTATTTGACATTATGTCCAGTTCAGACCACCTACTTTTTCATAAAAGCCACCAAAACCTTAGCATATTGACTGAAGAAAGATAAAAATCAGTGATCTGAGAACAAACATTATTCCTTTATATAAAATACCAAAATTGTGAGCCTTCAGGCTTTTTCCCTTCTGTTATTTAGGAAGACATCCTGATATATACCAGCTGAAAACTTTTAAAACTCTATCCTTTTAATCTTATGCTCCGAGAATGATCTGCAAATTCCAATACCAAATTTATGTTGGCCTTGTAGATGCCAAAGAATTTCTTAGAGATACAATCATTCTGGCACTGAAGTTCTGCAGATGATTCCTTGGAAGAAAATTAAACAAGACAGTTATCTGAACATGTTTAAATTACCTTTTTAGGAATTTTGTTGCACTCAAGGACAGAGTTCTACTTTGAGGGTTTTCTTTAACAATGTGAGAATTTGCAAAAAGGAAAAAAAAATTGAATAGAAACTGATACAATCTAAACTCTCATTCTAGAACAGATGTCTGTGCAAATACCAAGCATGAGAGGATGATAGAATGTGGTTACCCCAAATAAAAAGCACTAAATCATTTAACCCATTTGAGCCTTTTCTCAGTCAGAATATGCAACATAATTCTGATTTTAATGGCTTCAACATAATTGACATTTTTCCTGCACACTAGATGTCCAATGAAGGTTTACAAGCAGGCTGTAGCTTTCATAGTCACTCAAGGACCCAGAGTGATGCCCCTCCCCATCTTGACCGATGATTAGAGCAGGAAGTTGGGAATGTAAATTTTGCAATGGCTCTTAAAACTCCTAGAAACACAGGATATCCATTCTTCTGCTCTGGAGAAAGTACATCAAGTGGCCCTACCTTTAAAGGGGGCAGAAAAGGGCATTCCTGCCATGTGCTCAAGGAAGAGGAGAATGAATTATGTGCCAAACCGTGAGACCATTACAGAACCAAGGCCATACTTTTCAAGAGTTTGGAGAAAGGCATCACATAATTATAGGCTCTGATGATGACACAGAGACCTAGTGAAACAACAGCCTAGGGAAGTGCTGAGTCATAAGCAAAGAAGCATATGCAATGACCCAAGTCATCTGTGAAAGGGAGGATAGGTAGAGAGCCTCTTACAATCAAAGCCAGTAAATATGGAAGGATGAGGGCAGATGGAGTAAGCTTAGAAACAGAATGGAAAATGGGACTTGGAAGTATTTTTCTCTCCCAATTCATGGTCAAATATAGGAAATTTCTAGGGTGTCTTGGATTTCAAGTGGAGGTATAGTCAGAGCAACTAGACATTGTGTAGGCTCTATTGTAGTACATTTTCATTATCATACCAATGTTATGTAAGCTCAAAACTGTCCAATGGATTAATTAAGTAATTAATGGTGAAAGTAGTCACAATAGCATTCAAAACAAGAATTTAAAATAATGTAGTAGCCACTTCAAAATCAGGATTGGCCATTTTTAGATTTACATTACTTGGCAGTCAAGGTAACGCTGTTTGATCATTGCTACTGAAGTTCAGAGGCTAACATTTATTCCCATCTATGGGATTAGTCCTTCTCCCACCTAGGAAAAAGTAAATGTTGAATGATTGGGTAAGATGAATACCTGTTAATTGTGGTTTTTAACATTTTAATTAATAACTATGCTTCAGGGATCATGCAACAAGATGGATATGACTAACACTACCCTTAAAATACCATAAAAAATCTCGAAAATAAGGGCATGATATGAAGAATCACCAAGGTCTTAAACAAAAAATTAAAATATTCTCTCCCAGTCTCATTTCTACCTCAAATCCTTTCATTAAACATACAAAGCAGGATAGAATATATCGGTCTTCTTCACTAGACTGAGGACTCATTAGGGCTAGGGATTAGGACTTTTTTCTGGGTTTCCCCAGACCACTTTTTTTAAAATAAAAACAAGCAGTATTTTTTTTTTTCTTTTTGTGGCAGGGATATTTATGAAGACTTCTGTGACTTGTCTGGCAAGTAAAATGTGGGTAGGAATTAACAACACATCATTTCTGGGCAGAAACTTTAAGCACCAGTATGGGCTTTACCATATGTCCTTCCCCACTGCCACAATAAATGGTAATGTTCTAGACAGAGATTCTACTAATCTGGATTTCCAAATTAAAATCATGTGGAACAAGGCCTCAACTGACTAGCAATGGACATGAGTGAAAAGTATTTTCTGTTCTTATGAGCAACTAACATATTAGTATTGCTACCTCAGCATACACTAGCCTAGTCCTGACATATGCAGTACATTCAGAACAAAGCAAAAGGCTTCCAAGAACAACAAAATGCTATTAAGAAAAACAATAGTTGAAATAGAATCCACAAACAAGCCTGTGCCTTTTTTTATTTATAGCTCATTTCTGAGACTCAAGTTTAGATTCTGAATATAAGATCTGAAGGTCAGAAAAGTCAGAAAAGTTCAGTCACTTGGTCAATTTCACAAAGGACTTCAAAATCCATGATCTTTCCATTGTCCCATGTGTCATGGAGATTCTTATTTTGCATAAAAGAAAATGGAGATTGGGGAAGTTAATTGGTTACCTCTTCATAACTGAGCTCAACTGACTCCATGTCTGGTGTTAACTCCACTACTATAGTAAGAATACCTTTGTTTTTGTAAAAGGCACTTGATTTTATATTCTAGAAAAGTAATACAGCTGACTTTAAGTTATCCTACGTGCATACTTTCCATTCCCTTATCCTTTCCACCTTCTGTGCATGTGAATTGAAACCTTAGCTCTGCCTCTTAGTAACCATATGAACATAAGTCAAATACCTATAAAGTGGTGACAAATATGTAAGGCCCCAGCACACTGTAAGAAAGACAATTCATAAATTTTTATTTCTGTCCTATGTGTTCTATGTAAGAGTCCGTACTGATGAAGATGAATATAGCCAGGGCACCTGGGTGGCTCAGTTAACCATCTGACTTCAACTCAGGTCATGATCTCAAGGCTATGAGTTCAAGCCCCACGTTGGGCTCTATGCTGGCAGGCAGAGCCCACTTTGGATCCTCGATCTCCCTCTCTCTTTTCCTCCTCGACTTGTACTCTCTCCCTTTCTCTCTCTGAAAAATAAACTTTGGAAAAAAAAGATGAATATAGCCAAAAATATGAGCAGTCACAATTAGAAATGGGCCTCAAAAATGTGGGTAAGCATGTATTTTTACTTCCTTTAGCACCCATTCATCAAGAAAAGGTATTGCCCTATGACATCAAAGTTGAGAATTAGGCAGATTGGATTAAATATTCTCATGTTAACATTTCAGACGTGTTGGGGGAAAAGGCAAGAATTCTACTTTCTCTTCTGTATTAAAAAACTAATTAAACTCCAGAAATTTCCTGAACCCACTCCAGGTTAAGGAAGCTGATTGACAGTACTCCAGGGTTTGACAGTTAAGTAGAAAAGTCAGGAGTCTGTTTCAGACTGGAGGTTCACAGTCTGTCACTCAGGCTCTACTCAACAGGGCTCAAAGAAAATGAGAGATGCCCTAATGGGTTTTCTGGCCCCTATTGAGATCAAAGGCAGTAGGTAACTTGGCTAGCCTTTCTTCTCTGTCTTTCCCAATCCTCCTGCCCTTCAGATGATTAATCTGAGCCCATAATCAAGGATTTTGGGGGCCTGAGTGAATTTTGCTATAACCCTGAAAAGAAGAAAAAAATAGTGCACTTAAAGGGAAAATAGTTATCCTCAAAAGGACATTCAACATCCATATTCTATTAGCAACCTTGCCTACCCTTCTATACATTCTATAATCTGGTAATGGATCTACTTGACATTTATAAAAGACATCTATGCTGTATCATGTTCTTCCCTCTGGGAGATATTTATAAAATTGCAAGAATGCTTCCTCTCTATCATGTCTAAGAGAATACTAGAAATTACAAGTAGAAGTTATTGTATTATCTATTAATTCTCAGTGAAAAAAATTTTCAGCCCTAATTTTTTTTTTTTTTAATATCAGCTTCCTCTATTATACCATCTGTTTCGTTTGGATGAAACTCGGACTCCGCCATTGCTCTTTGCTGCTATACTCCTAGGTCCTCCCTTTGCTCAGGCTTTTCTTCTCTGAAATGAAGTCAGCACTTCAAACCCTGTAGAAAGTAAATGTATCTGCTATCTAAAGTTTCTTCAGTTTGCAAGCAGAAGATATATGGGTTATTTAATTCCCATTTCTATGCCTACAAAAGTACACTACCATCTTCTACTTGTTCCACAGTAGGAATATATCTGATTTATCTTTTGCTTTTTACACTAAATGGGAAGGCTTCAAGCCAGGTCTTTCATTCTGGAAAATGCTTATCTTTTATTGGAGGAGAATTCTTTTTGTTAATGCTATTCTAAAACTCTCCACCTTGTGAAAACTGGTTCAACTGCTGGCCAGGTTGAGTCATATAAAGTGGTTACCATGGTGGCTAGTGACTTAATGAAAAAGAATCAGTGGGCTGCATTTTGGACCAGCAAATCAGGTCAGAAAGAAAATAACCTTTCTTTTCTGTAAGCTTCAGTCATTTTAGTTCAGGCCCTGTCTAAAGTCTTTACATCATTCTGAAAGATTCAATTGTCAAGCACTGAAGAATCTATCTATCTTCGCTCTCCTACAAGACTCCTTTATGGACTCCTAGATTCCTGATGAAGCCAGAGGGTTCAATAATTATTATGTCTATATTTTGTTGCTTCCAACAAAATATGAATTGAAATCTAGATTTTTTTCTCCCCCCCCCCCCCACCCCTAAGATATTATGGTACGGTTTCTTTCAGGTGGCTAGCTCATTTTGTTTGGTGCTAATGAATCAAGGGTTATAAAATCAAACCCAAGTGAATCAGTTAAGTTTGCCTGTGCTTAGAGTTCCAGATACCCTGCACTGAATAAGAATGTAAATGAAGTACCATCAGTGGACAAACAGCCAAAAGTACTTGCTTTCCAGATGGAAGGTTAATAACTTCATTTATATGCATAAAGAGAATCACTAAGATGTTGAAATTTTTCCATGAATAGTCTCAACTCTTCACATAACCTGTACATAGTTCAACACTCTTAAAGCAAGGCATTTTATTTTCTATAATCTTAGAGCTAGAAGTCATCTCAAGAGGTCTTTGGATCTGGCTCCTTGCCTTCCAACAGGTGAATTTGAATTTTATTCATTGCTTAGCTCACTCCTTCTGGAGATGGAAAACAACCAGCAAGCCCTTTCTTAGTGCCCTTTAATATTCTTAAAGACAAAGTCATTCCTTTTTCTTCTCATTTCATTAATCATAATATGCAATTTTTAGAATTCCAATTACATATTTAATGTATTTATCTTCATTTTTAGTATTTTTTAAATGTTTATTCATTTTTTGAGAGAAAGAGGGCACATGGGAGGGGGGTGGGCAGAGAGGGAGGAAGACACAGAATCCAAAGCAGGCTCTAGGCTCTGAGCTGTCAGCACAAAGCCTAATGCTGGGCTCAAACCCACAGACTGAGAGATCATAACCTGAGCCAAAGTTGGCTGTCTAACTGACTGAGCCCCCCAGGTGCCCCTAATTTATCTTTTTTGCCCTGATTTTGTAGAGAGTCACTACAATAAACACAACAATTTTTCTTCCTGACCCGAGTCTACAGTGACCCTATAGAGGATCATGAAGTGAACTCTGAAGAAAGTAACTCATTTAAATGTGTTCATTGGATTATTGAAATAAATATATATATATATATATATATATATATATATATACACAAAGAATGGCACCTTAAGGCATTCATCTATTTACATCCCATTATTAGCTTCTCTGAGGATTAGAAGTGGTATCCTTAAAAATGTCAACATTTCTTAATGGAACTAGAACCATTTTATAATACAACTGTTATTCATTTGCTGCAAAGACATTTCCACCAACAATCATCATTGCCCCATATAATGGGAATAATGTGCCAAACTGGAAACAGTAGAGGGAGGTGGCACATGTCCCTTTAAAAAGGGACATCATACATGGCACAGCTGCACTTGATTTAAAGGCTCCCAGAGCTAAAATGTTTGCCTGAGAATTGAGTCTTGGGTAAGCATTATTTGCAGAATAAATAAAACAAAGTCCCGATCTGTTAGCCACATAGATAATTTGACCTGTAGTATTACAATGCTATTAAAAAGAAACCTAAACAGCCTGAAAATAAGCCATCAGACAGAAACATTTTAAATAGGACCTAATAAAAAATAGAGAATGTTCCATCTGAGACCAGGAAAAGTAGCAAATTTTAACTTAAAATCAAGGAGTGACCACTGTTGCAGATGGAAAAGAGCCTAAGTGTCAGTAACAACTGAAAAAGAACTTTTGACAGAAAATGAAAGATTACAGAGAAGAAATATCAGTCACATAAGGGCAAAACCCAGAGTCTGAATGTTCATAATTCCTTTTTTTTACCTCCAAAATTAGAGAGCACTACTTCAAGGTTATTCCCGTGAGGGTGAGAGAATCTCCTATGGCTACTCTGCAAGTTAGATTTGCTCTGTTTGCTTTGTTTCACAGGCAGAAATGGGTCTTCTATACCCATAGAGAATGCAGGCTTCATTGTTGTTGGCCAGCTAGTGGGACAACACGGGTCACTTATTAGATTGTTATCTAATCCTCAGTTTGTGTATGGATGCCATTATTCCAATAATGCCAGGGCCATTATTTTTATTACTTTGTTGAGAATTTGGGTGATAAATCTGTAGATGGTTAAGAGCATTCCAGGGCTGTTCCCATTAGTGACATCAATGATTCCTTAAAATCCATTTTTGTGATATTTAATTAAAATCCACATGTCTATCAGTATAGAAAACATTAACTAAATGAAATTAAATTTAAGAAGTCTTCTTTGCAAATAAATCATGGGTCCAGATGTCCACTGGGTAGACAGGAGCAATTAGGCAGAAACTTTAACCTTGACTCTTTGCTCTTAACCCTCAGTGAATCCTTTTGCACTTCCACTGCAGAAGCAATAGCATTTCTTCATGCTCACAAGACTTGCATGCATTTGGATTGCTCAAGTTATTTACATGAAATACACCTTTCATAAAATACAGTGTGTGTGTGGGTGTGCGCGCGTGTGTGTGGTATGAGGAAGGTTGCATTTGTCAAATTCCTATTTACTCAAAAGGTTGGATTAAATGTTATCTTCTCACTTTTTTGATTTTTTAATTTTGAATTCCAGTTAACACATGGTGTTCTATTAGCTCCAGGTGTACAATATAGTGATTCAATAATTCCATACATCATTGGGTGCTCATCACAATAAGTACACTCCTTAACACCCATCACCTATTTCACCCATCCCCTATCCCCTCTGGTAACCATCACTTTGTTCTCTGTAGTTAAGAGGTCATTTCTTGATTTGTCTTTTTTTTTCCTTTGCTTATTTGTTTCTGAAATTCCACATATGAGTGAGATCATATGGTACCTGTCTTTCTCTGACTTATTCCTCTTAGCATTATACTCTTCAGCTCAATGTTGTTGAAAATGGCAAGACTTCATTTTTTAGTGGCTAAATAATATTTCATTGTGTATGTACATACACACACACACACACACACACACACACACACATGGCTTCTTCATTCAACCACTGATGGCATCTGAACTGCTTTGACAATTTGGCTATTGTAAATAATGCCGCTATAAACACAGAGGTGCATGTATCCCTTTGAATTGGTGGGTTTTTTTAATTTTGGGGGTAAATACCCAGTAGTGTGATTACTAGATTGTAGGGTAGTTCTATTTTTTAAATTTTTTGAGGAACCTCCATACTGTCTTCCCAGTGGCTGCACCCGTTTGCATTCCTACCAACCGTGCACACGAGTTCCTTTTCCTCTACATCCTCGCCAATACTTGACATATCTTGTGGTTTTTTTTGTTTTTTTTTTTTTTTAACTCCTTTAGGTGTAAGATTAGGTTGTTTGAGATTTTTCTTTCCTCTTGAGGTAAGCCTGTATTGCTATAAACTTTCCTCTTAGAACTGCTTTTGCTGCATCCCATAAAGGTTTTGGGACCATTAGGTTTTAATTTTTGTTTCCATTCACTTTTTGATTCCTTCTTGGATTTCTTAATTGGACCACTCATTGAGTAAATGCTATTTTTTTTTTTCAACGTTTATTTATTTTTGGGACAGAGAGAGACAGAGCATGAACGGGGGAGGGGCAGAGAGAGAGAGGGAGACACAGAATCTGAAACAGGCTCCAGGCTCCGAGCCATCAGCCCAGAGCCTGACGCGGGGCTCGAACTCACGGACCGCGAGATCGTGACCTGGTTGAAGTCGGACGCTTAACCGACTGCGCCACCCAGGCGCCCCAATGCTATCTTTTTAAATAAAACTTTCACTGACAGCTAAGTGACCCCAGAGTCCTTTGTACTCTCATAATTTGGTCATTCTTCTAATCCTCAACAGTCGTCTAAAAACAACATAATTCTTTTTTTTTTTTTTTCAACGTTTATTTATTTTTGGGACAGAGAGAGACAGAGCATGAACGGGGGAGGGGCAGAGAGAGAGGGAGACACAGAATCGGAAACAGGCTCCAGGCCCTGAGCCATCAGCCCAGAGCCCGACGCGGGGCTCGAACTCACGGACCGCGAGATCGTGACCTGACTGAAGTCGGACGCTTAACCAACTGCGCCACCCAGGCGCCCCTAAAAACAACATAATTCTTTACAGAGTCCATGGAATGGTTGAGGGCAAAGACAGAATTATTTAATCACCAGTATAATCCTGGATTTTACCACAATATATAGCATATTGGCACCCCCATGTATGTTAGCATGGGCTGAATACATGAATGAGTTTTATCCCAATATTGCTGAGCTAGCCCAACAATTATTACTGGCTCCTGAATATCAAATTGCTAACATGCACTACAGTCTTATAAACAAGATATATTTTCTGTGCTCCTTAGTCTTTTATTCTGAACTACATGTCTTGACCAGCTGTCTTTAAGATGCACATCAGAAACAAGGGATACAGATATCCATCTCATGTCCTGAAGACATGCATATGCATGTATGTGTGTGTACAAACATTTATATGTGTATAGATAGATATTCCTTATTTTCTACATAAGGACATATTCAAGTTCATACCCAAATTACCTTGTTAGTGGCCTTCCCTGGTCTCTAATCAAGGTATTTCACATTCCTTTCTCTCTTCTTTGATCTAGTAATGTTTGTTAGCCTGTATTATGTTGTGGTCCTTCTTGTCTAGGTTTTCTTTGACACTAACATCTGAGGCCCCTACAGCAGCTGATTGACCAAATGTCCTTCTGCTTTAAAAGTCTAACTATAGGGGCGCCTGGGTGGCGCAGTCAGTTAAGCGTCCGACTTCAGCCAGGTCACGATCTCGCGGTCCGTGAGTTCGAGCCCCGCATCGGGCTCTGGGCTGATGGCTCAGAGCCTGGAGCCTCTTCAGATTCTGTGTCTCCCTCTCTCTCTGCCCCTCGCCCGTTCATGCTCTGTCTCTCTCTGTCCCAAAAATAAATAAACGTTGAAAAAAAAATTTTAATAAATAAATAAAAGTCTAACTATATATATCAAGTTAAAGTTATTTTTTGGCTAGAACACTATATAGGTGATATTTTGTCCTCATTTTGTCATATTGGGAGACACGTCGTGGCAATTTGTGCCATTAGGAGTGATGCTAAATTTAGTCATTCTGATAAGATTTTATCTGACAATTGACCCATTATGAAGGTAAGTTTATTACATTTTTAATAAGTATTTGAGTTGATGCTTTCAGATTAGGATAAACTGATTTTCATTGTCAACATCAATTATTACAGTAGATGTTATGAAATAATTTTCCTAGTTTTAGCATTACTTCTGTATTTAGGAGGTGATAATTTTCTTGAAGAGTTTTCCCTTTGCTCTGCTTAATTTTTAAGTCTCCTTCCTCCAACAGTAAGATATTATGTCCTCATTAATATGTTTAGGCACTTGATCCAAAAAACATATATTTAAGATTGGTACACTAATAGCATCAAGACCAAATCTACACATAGTAAAATATCTCTTAATACTTTTTAAGATTAGTAAAGTTCCAAATATGTGCTCAGGGTTCTAAGTTTTTTCTTTGTACTCATTTGATTTACACTTAGTATTATTTATATTTATATACAGATTTGGTAGGTTTGTCTCCTTTATCCATATGAATATATAAGTGTTTTTTAAATAAATATTAGTCTAGTTCAAAATCTCAAAACCATATAAAAAGACCTATATTGAAATCTTATGTTTTATCACTTTATCTTTACTAAACATCCACAGTCTTTTTTCATTAGATTTTATATTATGTGTATAAAATTATCTGGAGATATATACACACATATCCTGCCTGGTACTTAACGTTGTGGCTCATGTAAAATCTTTTGTGTAGCTCTCACTTTCTCTAGTGTTTTGGGTTTTTTTTCCTTTGAAACTACAGTTCCAATATTGCCTCAGTTTGTAACTTTCTGCTGTCAAGTCCAATAACTATCTAATTTCTTTTTGACAGGATAATTTTCCTTGAAGCTCTGAAGACTGTATCTTAAACTCTAATAGTTTTAATAGGGTATATTTTGTAGTCTGTTGCCCTGCATTAATTTTCCTGGTTACATGCTAGATGCTTTCGAGGTGTATTTTTGAACAACCATATTCTAGAGAATTTTCTTTCATTGTAATCATAGCCAATGGATTTATTTTAGGGACTCCAGTTACACGTATGCTGGAAATTCATTGCCTATTTTCTATATCTTTTCTTCCCATTTTTACTTCATTTCACTTCTAAGGTTGATTTTTCACATCTTTTGATACTATATTTTTAATCAAGCCTATGGTCTCTTGGACATTGTAAATTTCTAAGAATAAAATCTTTTCATTATTGAAACTGAGCAACTTTTTCATTAGCCTCCCCACTTTTTTGGTCCAATTATTACATTTTGAATTTCTGGCACAATATTTGATATTGCTCGCCTTTTTTGTTTGTTTTTACCTCCAAATGTTTCTTTAAGCACATTTGAGTTCACAGACTGGTGCTCAATTTTTTTCTGTTTTAGTTTTTTAGAAGTTGGCAGGGAGAATTTTAAACTAAAATGTTCTCATCCTCATTTTCTGTTTTCTTAGAGTACATTTCCTTGGATGTCATTTTAACTTCTTGTTTTTGAAGTCCTAAATTCCTGACCAGAGTTGTATTTGTAGGTGAACTGGTTAAGTGCTTTGGGGGACTTACTAGGAAAATTATCCTGTCGCAAAGAAAATTAGATACTCATTGGACTTCACAGCAACAAGTTTCAGAGTATCCTCTTCTGATATAACAATATTTATAATTTAACCAATATGTGATTTGGGGGAGCTGGGTGGATGGGTCTATGTTCCTGTTCCTTCTGATCTTACAATTGATGAAATAGCTCTACTTTCCCTTTCCCACCATGCCTCCAAGGGATTCCTTATATTTCCTGATTACCATCTCTCCTAAAACAAGGTAATGAAAGTAACATTCCTTCCTGAAAAGAAATGCCCCTTCCTGTTCTTTTAAAAAAAAAAAAATTTAATGTTTATTTTTGAGAGAGAGCGAGCATGTACACACAGGCAGGGGAGGAGCAGAGAGCGAGGGAAACGCAGAATCTGAAGCAGGTTCCAGGCTATCAGCACAGAACCCCGTGTGGGGCTCAAACCCAAGAATGTGGGATCATGTCCTGAGCCAAAGTCAGACCAACTGAACCACCTAGGCACCCCTGCTCCTTCTTGTTCTGTGCATTTTCACATCTTCCTTCTGATTTCCTAGTCGTCAATGCTCAGATATGCCAGGTCTCTGGCATGTCCTTTGCATTCTCTTCATCTGCCTTGAAGTAAGTTTATCTGTGTTTCATTACCCATAGGCTCCCCTATATTCTCTTTTCTGTACTAGGTCTGTTAACACCATTGCAGATTCCGGAGCTGGTTCGGGTGTGTTTGTAGCTCCCTATTTACCTGAGATTTATGAATTTTAACATTCTACGTATCCTAGGTATAGTTAGGCATGGTTAATATTGATACAAACACATTTCAATGAGAAAAGCAAATTGTATATAATGACATTCAACTTTAGGTAGACCTTTTATCTGACAGGAACTGATAACCAAATATTTACCAATTTTAGTACTCATTCAATTCTAGTCTTGAATTAACTGATGATTCCCCAAATGAATTTGAATTATTATGAAATAATAGGGTAAGTAAATAAATGTGGCTATAAAAGCACTGATTAGACCTGGAAAACTTGGGGGTTTGTGTATGGAAGTTTTATGATGAAGTTTTATAATATCCATTCAACAAATACATGGATTTTGTGTGTACCAAGACGCTGTATTTACACTGGTGATACAACTGTTATGACTAAAGAAATGCCCTTCCTTCTTAGAATTTGTATTATCATGAGTAGATATCAAATATCTACAATAGCTGCAGTATAAAACTAAACACTTTGACTAGCATCTCAAATACAAAAATGTAACAAAAAATGATGTATATGAATAGATTATTCAGAGGGACGAAAAAAACAAAATGGCAAACAACTACAGAAATTCTCCACCTCATTTATATAGAAATAAGTGAATATTTGAATTTTGCTGAAATAACACATTATACTCACCAAAAGTACAAAAATAGAAAGTATACCACTACCACATATTGACAGACACTGTTAATGGTCATTTAAACTAATAGACCAGTTGTGGAAAGAATATAGAAGTACTTTGTACAACATAAATATCCCAGGACATTGCATTATATTGTATGTGTATGAATCCAAGAGAGAAATGCATAAGGGTCTTTACTGCATAGTTTCTAGAAGGGACTATATTCAAGGATGGTGTTTGTGGAGAGATAAAGTAGAAGGCAATATCATTGTCCATTAGTAGAGCAATGAATAAATTAAGTGTGATATACACATAATGTCAAAAGCTATACAGCACTTAGAAACAATAAAATGTTTCTTAATGCATGAAAAAACAGTAACAAACTAAGAACATATAAATTTAATACATTACAAGGATTTCCTATAATGAAGAGTTGAAAGAAGAGGAGATCAGTTATGAAGGGACAAGACAATAGTGTCAGAAAGGAGAGGACTCTTGCAAGGAACAGAAGGGTGACTAACCCAATGCTACACACAGGATCACATCAAAAACCTGAAACATAACAAAACAATATAAAGACAAACTTTGTTCTTGATCAGCCTTTCCTACTTGAAGGGCTCATACAAATAATAGTTACTAAAAATCCCATTCCTGGCAGGTCTATGACTTCTGATAGAAGAATGATGGTCATTTTCACCATTTTTATTATTTTATTTCTCTCCCAGAATAGCTTTTAAAGCATAAGGATACTTGTTCTTTATTAATTTATCAAACATTTATGCTGACTATATTCACCAGAGAATATAAAAAAATATACAAGTGATGTAAGTGGTAAAAATAAATCCAAGAATTATCAGTGGCTGCTTTTTCTGACATCATTCCCTCAACCAATCACATGCACTAATACAAGTGTAGTCCTACCTTCACACACTTCCTTCTTAATGCTGTTTCAATTTCTGATTTCTTAGAAATACAGCTACATGAGTATCTTTTCAAAAATCGTTTAGTATGTGTGGTTGTCCTGTACCAGTTTTTTCTCTTCAAGCATTTAACATTCTATAGATGTTTCTTTCAGTGAAAAATAAAGCCAGTAATTGAAGTTTCCATAAAAATATTTGTCCAAAAGTGATGACCTGGAGACACTAAAATCCTGAATTATATTCTGAATTATTAAGGGAATATTAAATTATATAAAGTTTTTTAGTTTGGAAAGGTCAAAAAAAAATCCCTTGCTTACCAATTAACAGTGTTTTCTTAAAGTCCAGCTAAAACAATGCTTCACTGGTGAAGACTAACTCATTCTCCAAAATTTTTAAATAGAATTAAATGTGCATTTTACCCTCATCTTCTATTACTGCTCCCTCGCCTGGAATCAACTTCTTATGCTTCTTAAAAGATTCAAGACTCCCTTCTATGTTCTGTTTGGTGGTGGTGGTAGTAGATGGTTTTGAAGTCTTTTCCCTCTCTGGTAGGTTTGGTCAGTTCCTTTTTAGTTCAGTATTTTTTTTTCCAAGTTTTGTTGTTGTTCCTTTTAGGATTAATTTGAAATATAACTGTTTGGCGTTAATTTTACAAATACTAATTTTAGTTCTATTCTGTAAAATTCTGGCTTTCCAGTTTGTCATTTAATGTCCCAAATAAGTTTTTTTGTGTGTGTGTTTGCTTTGCTCTCAAGTTTCCTCTCTAATCATAATCTATAATATGGTTCCCAAACAGGTGTAATCAGTATCATATGAAGATCTTATTAACTGTATAGATCTCTGAACCTAAACCGGTATTTTCTAAGTTAGAATTCTCAGGAATAGATCCTTAAGATGTTAATAAATTTCATATTGAAAAAACTTGTCAAATTGGTTTCCATACAACACCCAGTACTTATCCCAACAAGTGCCCTCCTCAATGCCCATCACCCACCATCCCATCCCTCAGTTTGTTCTCAGTTTTTAAGAGTCTTTTATGGTTTGGCTCCCTCCCTTTTTTTTTTTTTTTTTTTCGTCCCCTCCCCCCTGGTCTTCTGTTAAGTTTCTCAGGATCCACATAAGACTGAAAACATATGGTATCTGTTTTTCTCTCTATGACTTGTTTCACTTAGCATAAAACTCTCCAGTTCCATCCATGTTGCTACAAAAGGCCATATTTCATTCTTTCTCATTGCCATGTAGTATTCCATTGTGTATATAAACCACAATTTGTTAATTTTTAATAGCCATATGTGATTATCATTTACAATTAGGACTGGGAACTTCTGTCAGCTGTATTTTTATCTAAGAATAATTTTCTTTATCTGTACTATTTTCTGTGGTTATTTTCTTTCAGCAAAGCAGTCACTTCCTTATTGGGTGCCCAGCTTCTAATTCCCTACTACATAATTCTCTACTTCCAGTGTCACATCATTCTCTGTGCAATACCATGAAATATTGTCTTTCTCCAACACTACCCTAGCCCCAGTTAAGAGGATCCTTGGCATTGGGCGCCCCATTTTAGATAGCCTTGCACTTCACAAAGACTCATACAAAAGTAGCATTTCTAAGAAACACATAGATGTCTCAGGAACTCTGGATCTGGTGTTCATTTCTGGCACAGAACATCCCATAAGCCCAAATACCTACTTTTATATTTAACAGCATCTAGACACCAGGAAACATTTGTTCCCAACCCTTCCCCTACATCCTTAAAAGGAAAGGCAAATACATCCCAATAGCTTGAAGGTTTATGGATAATGGTACCATCAATGTGAAGGAAATCTACTTGTGAGTAATATGAACAATAGAAGCACTTAGATAACAGGAAAGAAAAATTCAGCAACTGGATAAATCTTTCCAGAGATCAATAATGCAATAGATTCTTGCATATTTATGTGATAGTTGTATGATATTTATATGAAATTGTATTGAGGGCAAGTTTTGTACACACTTTTTGTATTATGTATTATACCCAAAACATCATTGCTTGTCAACAGAATACTAGACCTATATTAAAACTATTAATTTCAATCATGATTGCCATTTGACTTCATGTAATATAAAAAAACATAGCATTACTTTTTCTAGAAATTGTCATTATTAAGACATGTTTCAAGAAAGAATGCAAAATTTTAGTTAATAAGTCATTAGCTTGATATCTAACTCTTAAATATTTGAGCACAGTTAATGGTGCCTCCATTTACAGTATTGCACCAGGCCCTACAAATAGCAATAATGGGTCTACCCCAACTAACAGTTACAGGAGCTTGCTACTGAAGTGGCTTGCTTCATTTTATTCTTAACCAGTATCATTTTAAGATGCATAGCATCTCGTCCACTCACTTTATGTGACGTATCAAGTTCAATCATGGCCAACAGTTCTTCTGAGAGTCTGGCAGCCAATGCATGGCAAAGCAGTGTGATGCCATGCTCAAGACCAAATAGAAGGGTTACTTGTCATGACTTTGTTACAGATGGAAAGCAATGTTAGCAGTTCCATTTATTATTGTACCAAAAATATAGTATTTACTTAGTAAGTACTCATTGAGTTGAACTGGATTCATTTTCATTTAAGGTATGACACTGGTAGAAAATCTGAGGGTCTTGCCAAGCAGGAGGTTAACTTCTGATTCAAGATTCATAATTTCTCACATAGGCTATGAAATCATTTTTAAAAATTTCCTTCCTGCCTTTAGTCTTGTCCTCCACAAACTTAACCTTAATGTGCTAGTGTGATAAAATAAATTAGGGAAATGATACTAGAAAGAGTACCATGGAGAGTGTTTGAAGAAGCAACATTATTTTGCTGAGCTCAGCCTGATCAAATGGAAAAGAGATTTCTGGCAGGGGAAATAGCAATGACATGTGATAGTAGACAGGAAAAGGCTTGGCCATGTTCAGGGACCATGAGAGGGACTGTATTGACAAGGCAGAAGAGCAGAACAGCTTAGATGGGTTTGGTAGATAGAGACCAGATCAGCAGTATCTCCTTATAGATCATGGTATCTGATTTAATTTAATAAAATGAAAAGATATTAATGTTTTAAAACAGAAATGTGACCAAAGTATGATTCACTTTTTAATACCATCGTAGCTTAAGTAAAATCTAGCTAAATAAAACAAATACCACCATTTCAATTTTCTACTGAAAACCTTTCAAAAAGAATTAAATCTTTCCATTTGCAATCATGTGGATGGAGCTAGAGTGTGCATAGATCTGCTTGTGATTTTTTTGATACATGTTTTCCTTGTATATACCTGTATCACATTGCTTCTGGATACTCTATCAATGGGAAACATTATCCTTACATCATTGCAAACTAACTTATACATAGGTACATAAACACACACATGGACTTAATCAAATGATATGATACCCATTACCAAACAATTCAGTAACTAAAGAAATTGAAATTTATAGGACTACACTGATTTACCTAGAAACTAAACTATGGTTCAGTTATGACCCAAATTTGAGTTCTGTAATGAAAATTTCACTTCTTTTTCTGCCTTATGAAGTTTTTCTCTATGCTTTTGATAAATGAACAAAATCCTTACTAGGCATATCATTATGCCCTGTGAATTTATCAGATTGATTAAGAATCATATTGCCCTTCCTAATTCTGAATAAAGGGACCAAACTTAACAGTTTCAAATGTTTGCATGTTTAAAGACATTAGTTTGCTCAGATCACTATGATTCTTGAGATGCAACTGAGTATGAATGCTTGATTTGCAAAGCTAATTTGACTTTTTTCAAAATCTGGTAGTTACACATTCTAAAATAGGTCAAAAGTTACATGAAATTCACACTGTGAACTAATAATCCTAAAGCAAAGGTCCTATTAGAATAGATTACTTTTTGTAGTTTTTCTCAAAGGTTATAAACCTTCTGGTTTTGTAACACTTTCAACAGACTAAGTAACAGCTATGCAGATAATTACAGCTCATTCATTGCATTTAAATAGTTTCAAATGTATGGGTGTTATATTCTTTTACAAGCCCAAAATTACCATGAGGTCTTACACTTAAAAGGAGTTTTACAGTTTAGAAAATACTTTCATATGTACTATTTTACCTTCATGACAATCATCATCATCCATCACTTCACATGTGTTGAAAAAAACTCAAAAGGGGTTGAAAAATCACTCAGTGCCACTCAGTATATAACCATTTTGAGACTTAAATTCCATGCAAGTTGCAGCCTATTACATTAGGAGAGGAAATCTTTCCATGACCGAAACTGACAGAGCAGAATCTGAGAGTAGTTTCATGGCCAGTGATGAAATAAAGATAACTATTATTGCTCTATAATTCTAGTTTTCAAACTTCTTTCACCCTTCAGACAAGACTGTAAAACAACTCTACAACACAGAAGTTAAATATGTCTAACCTGAGGGGTGCCTGGTTGGCTCAGTGGGTTGAGTGTCTGATTCTTGGTTTCGGCTCAGGTCATGGTCTCATGACTTTGTGGGTTTCAAGCCCCTGTGCTGACAGTACAGAGCCTGCTTGGGATTCTCTCTGCCTCTTCCCTACTCACACTGTCTCTGTTTCTCAAAATAAATAAACTTCAAAAATAAGTGTATCTAATCTGAAGCAGTTCAATAATCAAAATATTATTTATTCCAGCAATAAAAAAAAATAGAATGAAATTTTAAAGATCTAACCCAAGATTATTCATTTAATTTTTATTGGGAACCAACAGTCAGTGGTAAAGGATTCTACTTAATCTTTACTTTAGAAACTGATATCTTCTCACCTACTGATGTTTTCTTAAAACAAAATTATTTCTTATTCTGTGCAAGAAGTGTATTTGATATTATAGGGTAATAAAAATATGAATAAAATACTATGATTTCCCAAAGGAATTTAAAAATTATCACGAGACCATTGCATATACAAATAGTACCGTATCTTCTCTAGAAGTAGGACCATATCTAGAAAAAAATACTTTTGTATGATTTAGTTTTTTATGAGAACAAGTCATATACAGTTAAAATGGAATTGCAAAAGCTTTGGAAAAGTGAGTACCTTCCTGTACACCCGAAGGCAGACTGTCCTCGGGGGAAAAAGAGATGCTTACACATGAGCTTATATCCTCAGAGGATTCTAGAAAGCTGGTTTATACATAAGGAAAAGGACTGATTCATCCCTGAAAATCACTGCCAAAAGAAATTAATGTCTACAAATAAAGTTTAAGAAACCCCAATTGGAAATTTAAAAAAGACCATGTAGTGTACTATGCACATCAAAGCCAGTAACTCAGAAAAAGGAGGTGAAAAGAATTCACCAAAGTCCTTAGGGTTTGGGGCTGTTATATATGAAAATGAGGACTATATACTTCAGACATTACAGGGAGGTGAGGGCAGGGAGTGTTGCAGGTGACAATTCTGGTGAGGACTTCAGGAGAAACCTTAATAACGTATCTGCCAGAGCTAGTAGGAAGCCAAAGGAAAGCAACTTTTTATTGAGTTTATCAGGGGGACTACACAAGGATGAAGAAAAGGCAAAAGTAAGTAATAGCTGTGAAAAGTTGTGTTTCCCTTGTCACCTGGTGATCCTGTGAGTAAAGTGAGGGAAGCAACTCATTTTAGATTTCAATTTGTGAGTATGATGCCGATAGTGAACTGGTGTAAGAAACCCTGGTTATCCATAGGCCCTAGAAAATCCTCAGGTGTTTTTGATCTATAGGATCTTGTGATCAATGAATTCAGTGGGATCTGGGATCTCTATTAAGTAAAAAAGAAAATAAACAGGGCTGTAGACTAGAGACAGAAGGACTCCCAATAGTTCTGCTTCCACAGGGAGTACTTCAAGGACAGATGTATCAGGCTTTCACTGACCATCAAAATTTGACTCTTCTATTAGCAGACAATGTCTATCTGGAAAAACATTTATCTTAATGTTACAGACCACTTACTATGGAAAAATCACAATACTAAACACTGTATCTTCTCATCTGAGCTCTTTTTAGGATACCAGCTCTGTGAGGTCCTATATGATCTCCATTTTAAGATCCAAAGATTTAAGAACAAATTAATATAGCTCATTAGTGGCCAGAGCAAGATTCAATATTATTATTATCTGGTCCCAAGTTATCTATTCTTAACTACTACTATAGGCTGGCTTTAAGAAGTCCACATAGGGGCACCTGGGTATCTCAATTGGTTAAGTGTCCAACTCTTGATATGCACTCAGGTCATGATCTTGCAGTCCTGAGATCAAGCTCTGCATTGGGCTCCACGTGTTGAGCACAGGGCCTGGTTGAGATTCTCTTTGTCCCTCCCCTATTTTCTCTCAAAATAAACAAACATACATTTAAAAAAAGTTCACGTCAATATACTGGAAGTTTCCCTTATCCTGAAGAATCACAAGCAAATCGTTTTGTATTTGCGTGTGTCTTGTACAGTTTCCCTAAAACCATCACAATATTGGATTCCAGAGAATGAAAAAGAGAAAGGTAGTTAGAGAGGGATCAGAAGGCCAAATGGGCTGGGGGAGAGAGAGAGACAGACTTATAAATAAAGATCACATTATGTGAGTGCTATACATTGTGGTCAGTTGAATAGAGCATCTAATCCAGTACTCTCAAGGAATTATTTTACTTCTTTCCACCATTATTTCAGACTTTTCCTGCCTTTATTTAGAATATTCTCTGAATTATACCCTGAGCTTCCAAATATATTTTTCTATGAAAGAAAAAAAGGGAGGGGAGGAGGAAGAGAACTGAGAAGATAAGGATAAGATACAGTCTAAGTCAACTGACATCATGACATATATACCTAGGTTAATGGTTTTGACACAATTTCTGTGAGTACCACATTATTTAGTATACATACAATCCAATATTTCCTGTTAGATTTAAGCCAAAGCATCAGCAAATTCTATTCTAATACATATCATCCCAACTAACTCTCCATATAGTCCAATAAGAAGTAGCAGCTTAAAACAAATGCAAGTATTTATTTCTCTGCTTTGCCGCACTTGCCTAAGATTTTACAAAAAGCTTTTAAACAAATGTTCCACTTCATAGAGAGGAACTGAAATAACAGGAAGCCTGCAAAGATATATTGAACTGAGACTAATGCCTTAATCAATGGATTGGAAAGATATAGAACAAAAGTACAACTCACAAGTTCCCTTTGTGGTAATTTTGCCTTACTGAATTGATCTGAAACAAAATTTATATATATATATATATATATATATATATATATATATATATATATATATATATATATATATATGGTTCTTTGGATTGTTCCATCTACTGGATTTTGGCAACAACCAGAGTTGTTTTAGTAAACCAGAGTTTTGTAGCCCATGGTACCAGAAAACATAAAATTTGATGATTACTCAAAATGTGACCAACATGTGTATGTCTATAAAGTTTAACTCCATGTTGTGAAGGAAAGGTCTCAAACCTTAGAAAGCAAGAGTGACGTCATTGTAGTGACTACAGAATGGACTTTATAGACTTAGATTCTAAATAAAATCCCCTTAGTAACGGGTTATGTAACAGACTTACTCAATTTTCCTAAGTTACAGCCTTCTCATATGCACAATGGAAACATGTATAGGTATCATATTAAAAATTACATGTCTAAGATACGTGGTATTCAATAAATGGTAGTTTGTTTTAGTTATTTGATATTAGTTATTTAGATATTGTTTTAGTTATTTCGGTATTTTTATTTTACTTTCCCCTTGAACCCTACTCTCTGCAGTTCCTGGAAACCTACCAGAAGATATAGTAAAGGATAAATGGATTTCTTTTAACCCATGAATACATGAAGCTTTAGATAGATCTCTGCACTACCATTATGTGCCAAAAACTGGACTCTACCCAAGTTTCCTGAAACTAGACTAGTAGTATCTTAGCTACTTCAGAATACCTCTACCAGACAAGTTGTCCTTCTTGCTCTGTCATCTCTTAATGGCCTGTGTGACTCCCTCTTCGCTCTTATCGTGTATTTTGGTTATCTTGGTACCAGTTCTATAGACCTTCGTTAGGAACAGAGATTTAACTATTTTTCTGGGTCCTCTAGTAAAGCTCTAGTATTTAAATTCAGGTTGTAGGGGTACATGGGTGGCACAGTTGAACATCTGACTCTTGGTTTTGGCTCAGGTAATGACCTTGTGGTTCATGAGCTCGAGCCCTGCATCTGGCTCTGCACTGGCAGCATAGGGCCTGCTTGGGATTCTCTCCCCTTCTCATGATGTCTCGGTCTCTCTCAAACATAAACAAATTTTTAAAAAGTCAATTCAGATTGTAAATAGAGAAAGGGCAGGCAGACAAGTAGAAAAGAGATCAGGGAAAACATTAAAACCATTTGCAGTTTGGCCTTTCATTCATAGGAATCACAGAATTATTAGAAAATTTGAGGAAGAGAACACTTAGAGAGGATTTAGTCAAAAACTTTATTTTTGAGTCAACTAAGATTCAGGGAAGTCATATAGTTTGAGAAATACACATAATAACTATAAAAACTGCATTCATTCAATAATGAATACATTGAGCTAGAATGAACCTACAGACTTTGGTGATTTTTTATTACAAACATAGGTCATAGACAATGTGGTTAACAATAGGGTGCCAGTCAGGAAAATATGGCCAGAAATATCATCAATAGGTATAGTGCTAATGAAGTCCTTAAATAAAGTTACAGGAAGGATCCCTAAGAGAAGCTTATCAGACTTTACAGTTTTCTCAGCAATGGTTGGCCCTTTGCTTTGTGCATGGGTATGCACCTGACCAATCACTACCTGTAGTTTTCTGAAGTTATTCAGACATTTTGATGTATTCCCTTAGATACTGGTAAGTTTCCATGGAGACATTCCATTAATTACCTTATTTTGTATAAAATAATTACAGTAATATTCTCCAGAATAATTTTTTCTGCTTGCAGAATTGGAGTTGTCATCACTTTAAGAAGTTCATGTTCCTTCCCTAGGACTGCAGTAAAACTTCTGACAGTTATTGGCGGGGGGGGAAGGATAATAACTAAGACAACAACTTGTCTAATGCCTCAAATGCTAGATCAAGTTGTTAGAGGGAAAAAAAAGTAACTGGAGAGAACTACAAAATCTTGTTACACGACCACATCATCATGGCATGTGAGCAAAACATAATGCCTTACATCTGGAGTCACAGAAGCGTGATTAGGGAAAACAGAATTGTAGGGTTTCTTCTCATTTGTATCTTCTAGTTTGTAATTCCTTGGGGTGGTGTATCTTTTGCTACTGCTGTAGCAAATTACAAAAAATTTAGTGGCTTAAAACAACAAAACGTATCATCTTATTAGGTCTGGAGGCCAGAAGTCCCAAACCAGTCGCTGGACCAAAAACAAAATGTCAGCATGTCTGGCTCATTCTGGAGACTGAGGGAGCATTCATTTCCTTGTCTTTTTTGCTTCTAGAGTCTATCTACATTTCTTTTCTCATGACCCCTTTGTCTCATTACTCCAACTTCTTGCTTCTATATTCATATCTTCTACTATTGACTTTTTGCCTCCATCTTATAAGCACATCTGCTATTACATTGGGCTGATCTGTATAATGCAGGATAATATCCCCATTGTAAGAACCTTGAACTCAACCACAGATGCAATGTTCATTTGTCCTGTATGGCAACATTTTTCCAGATTTTAGGAATTAAGACATGGACAACTTTGGAAGGCCCTTAATAGACTCTACAAGTAGCTCTTTCTTTACTACTTACTACTTCACTGAAGGGCCTAGCTCAGGTACACATAGCTGAACAGAAATTTCAGTGATAATCACAGAGACAAAAGCCTTTATAACAAGAAAGCCCAGTAACAGGAGTGAAAACCATGAACAATGGACTTGGAAGGGAAAAAAAAAGAAAAGATTATTCCAGACTGGGTGACTGATAGGTGACCATAAGTGTCTAAAAACTGGTGACTCTCATAAGTAGCAACAGGAAAGGAGCTTTAGGCTCCCCGATACAGGTAACACTTGTGCTCACATAGGACACGGTTCCTCAGTCTCATGCATTTCTCTGTATGGCAGGCTTCTCCCCTACTTTATTTCTCCTCCGTGTGCCCTAGGTTTTTTAGTCTATGCCATGGAGATAATGCACTTGGCTATAGAAACAGCTCCTTTTGCAAGGGTGAAACCTTCCTTCTCATTTTTAGACCAAAATTTTTTCCCCTAATAGATTAGGATAATAAAACAACAGTAACAAATTGAGTGAGTACTCACTAACGCTGTTCAGTCTAGGGGAGGAAAGGTACTTGAGATTCAAGGATAATGAGCTGCTAAGCATGGAGGAATGTCAATATTTTAAACTGTTACCCCTACTATTGGTTTCAGATTGCATGTTCCATTTCTATACACCATAATGAATCATCAGAAAGAAATTAAGAAAAAAAATCCCATTTAAAATCGCACCAAAAATAAGATGCCTAGGAATAAATCTAAACAAAGAGGTGAAACACTTGTACTCTGGAAAACTATAAAACACTGATAAAGAAGCTAAAGAGGACACAGATAAATGGAAAGAGATCCCATGCTCTTGGATTAGAAGAAAATATTGTTAAAATGTCCATACTACCCAAATCAATCTACACGTTTAAAGCAATCCCTATCAAAATACCAACAACATTTTTCACAGAGCTAGAACACACAATCCTAAAATTTGTATGGAAACACAGAAGACCCCAAGTAGCCAAAGCAACCTTAAAAAAAAAAAAAAAAAAAAAAAAAAAGAAAAAAGCTGGAGACACCACAATTCTGGACTGAAAGTTATATTACAAAGCTTTAGTAATCAAGACAGTATGATACGGACACAAAAATAGACACATAGATCAACCAGAACAAAGTAGAAGATCCAGAAATAAACCAATAATTGCATGGTCAATCTTAGAGGAGTAATAAATTTACAGTGGGAAAAAGACAGTCTGTTCAATAAATGGTTTTTGGAAAACTGCATTCTTCCCAGCAAAATGCAAAAGGATGAAACTGGATCACTTTACACCATACACAAAAACAATTTAAAAATGGATCAACAATCTAAATGTGAGACCTGAAACCATAAAAATCCTAGAAGAGAACACAGGCAGCAATGTCTGACATTGGCTAGAGGTAGATTCCCTGAGGCGAAGGAAACAGAAGTGAAAATAAACTATTGGGACTACATCAAAATAACAAACTTCTGCACAGCTAAGGAACCAATCAACAAAACTAAAAGGCAATCTACAAAATGGGAGAAGATATTTGCAAATGTCCTATCTGATAAAGGGTAGTATCCAAAATACACAAAGAACTTATAAAACTCAACACTTAGAAAACAAATAATCTAATTAAAAACTGGACAGAAGACAAGAACATAAATTTCTCCAAAGAGTACATCCAGATGGCCAACAGACACATGAAAACATGCTCAACATCACCCATCATCAGGGAAATAAAAGTCAAAACTACACTAAGGTATCACTCACACCTGTTAGAATGGCTAAAATTCAAAACATAGGGAACAGGTGTTGGCGAGGATGTGGAGAAAAAGGAACCCTCTCACACTGTTGGTGGGAATGCAAAGTGGTGCAGCTACTGTGGATAACAGTATGGAGAATCCTCAAAAGTTAAAAATAAAAATACCTTATGATCCAGCAATCACACTCTTGGATATTTACCCAAAGAATACAAGAACACTAATTCAAAGGGATACATGCACCCCTATGTTTATAGGAGCATTGTTTACAATAGCCAAGAGCTGGAAAGCAGCCCAAGTGTCCATCAATTGATGGATGGATAAAGAAGTCGATATACAATGGAAATATATTTGGCCATGAATGGAATGAAATCTCGCCATTTGCAGCAACATGGATAGAGATAAAGAATACAATGCTAAACAAAGTATGTCAGGAGAAGACAAATACCGTACGATTTTACTCCTATGTGGAATCGAAGAAGGAAAACAAATGAGCAATGGGGAAAAAAAAGAAACCAAGAAACAGACTCTTAACTATTGAAAACAAACTGATGGTTACCAGAGGGGAGGTTGGTAGGGGGATGGGTTAAATAAGTGATGAGGATTAAGGAATGCACTTGTTGTGATGAGCACTGGGTGATTAAAAACTTAAATAAAACATCAAAAGAGAATATTTTTAACTTTATATTCAATTTTGTAGCATAATTATAAAGAGAATAAATTTTGTAAAAGTATTCTAAGGTTTAATCAATTTTCTCTAGAGTGTATATTAATCCACCTATCTTTAGTTCTGTTTATTCATCTTGATATAAATTCATTCAATCTTTCAAGAAAAACTTACTGTTATCTCTTATGTACTATGCACTCTTCAAGGTATGTGGACAGAGTAATAGATCAAGTAGTCAAAGTCATGGTTCTTTTTGTGGAAAAGAAAAAAAAATCCATGCAAAGAATGTCAATGACATTCTACTTTTAAAAAAGTTGTAAAGCAAATCAAGGGAGTAAAGAGTGACAGTGCTACCATGGGGGTGATTAAGGAAGGCCTCTCTGAGGAGGAAGAGCCCACATTAGTCTCGAAGAAAGGAAATATACCATGTGAAATACTTGGGAATAAAGTTTTAGGCACAAGAAATAAAGCCAAGAGTCCTGAGGCAGGAACAAGGTTAATGTATTTAAGAAATACTCAGGAGAATAGTGTGGTTAAAAGAGGGTAAGAAGTAAAAACACACTGAAAGTTAGTTTAAGGAGGTATTCAACGGAGACATAATGTACAGAATTATATAGGGTTGAAAGCTATTGGTAAGAAAATGACACGATTTGATTTAAAAGCATTATAGAGGGGAAAAAGTAAACACATGGGTCATCAGTTGAGACAGATTGCAGAAGTCTGACTGGGAGCTGATGGTGCCTTACACTAGAGTTAAGAGATAGGAATTCTAAAAATTTAGATTCTTTATATTTTTTCAAAGCAGAGACCATGTGGTTTGTCAGATGACTGTACAGAATAGAGAAAGTCATAGGTCAAAGAGGATTCCTAACATTTTGGTTGTAAAGCACTATTTAAAAATGAAGTTGTATATAAGCTGTAGAATACTGGTGTAGAAGGTTTAGGGGTTGTTTGTTTGTCTTTTTAAATCTGTTTTAGATGTTAGGTTTTAAATGAAGGATTCATAGTCATCCAAGGGGAAATGTAGCTTTGGGATATATACAAGCCAGGAAATGTGGAGAGGAATTGCGGCTGAAATTCCAAGTTTAGGAGTTACTAACTTATAATGAATCCACCTATTTTCATTTATAGGGCTTCTTTCTTTCCTTTCTTTCCTTCTTTCCTTCTTTCTCCACTGCTCACATGCTACTCTACAAACTGAAGATATTCCTATATACTAGAACAATCCACTCTGGTTTCATAAATTTCTTATTCTTTATATTTATTTCATATAACACTACCTACATTTCATTTAGATCGTTCTATCAGAAGTTTGCAACAAGAGAAATGAATCAAAAGATAGACTGGTAAAAACACTGATTCAACATGTAAGAGTGTATTTTAGGGTTAAGTAAATAATGGTTAATCAATTTATCAATGATATTTTCCAGAAATTATGATTTTTGTTTGCCTATAACTTGGTAACTTCAGAAACTGAATATCAATATAAAATAACAACCCACTACCATATAAATATACTAAATTTGTAGATTGAACAGTCTATTCAAAAATATTTACTGGCCCTTTGCTATATGTATCATCAATCTAAATCCTAGGTATACAATTAAGAATACAGACAAAACTCCCTTCATGAAGTTTACATTCTACTGCAGATCTAGTTTAAAGAAGTAAAAATTAGCTTAAAACATATGTGTGTGTGTGTCTCCATCTCCTTGATGTATACATTCACATATATGTATATGTCTGTATGTACATATACACAGTGTGTGTACGTTATCAAGGAGAAAATATGAAATATTAGGAAGTGGATGCCATTTCTTATGAGGTACCCACAAAGTCTCATTGAATAGGTGACTGCTGAGTAAGGATATGAAAGGAAACAAATTTGAGGCTGAAGATTACATAACCAGAGAGTAATGCCTGCCTGGTTAAACTGCCTAGATATCATCATGAGTCAGATAGATTCCATGTGTTTCCCTAAAAATCCAACTGGCAATTCTTACTCTAAATTTTAGTTAAGAGGTTATTTATTCCTGAATTAAAAACCGTAAACTCTTGTAACCTCAAAATACCCAAACTTCTTGAATTGTGTAGGACCATAATTATGAACATATTAAAAATTCAAATCCTCACACACACACACTCATACACACACACAATCACACCAAGTTTAACAAGTGTCACTGAAATGAAGAAAGAACCAAACTTAACTCAGAGCAGTGTCTTCAGGAAAAAAAAAAAAAAAAAAAAAAGGAAGTATTTCTAAATGTGGCTTGGCATTTTAGGAAGTTATGGGAAAGAATAATTACTAGAAGTAATCTTACCTTTTTACTTAAATCATGGAAATAGCTCATGATATTTGAATTTCTGAGGTGATCATATTTACCCATACGTATGTATTATATGTAAAGTAAATTGTCATTGATGTTAGATATTGCAAACAGAATATATTCCTTCAGTGATCTACTTTCTTTTTTTTTTTAATATGAAATTTATTGTCAAATTGGTTTCCATACAACACCCAATGCTCATCCCAACAGGTGCCCTCCTCAACGCCCATCACTCACCCTCCCCTTCCTCCCACCCCCCCACCTCCCATCAACCCTCAGTTTGTTCTCAGTTTTTAAGAGTCTCTTATGGTTTGGCTCCCTCCCTCTCTTTTTTTTTTTTTTTTTCCTTCCTTTCCCTCCCCCTGGTTTTCTGTTAAGTTTCTCAGGATCCACATAAGAGTGAAAACATATGGTATCTGTCTTTCTCTCTAGGACTTACTTCATTTAGCATAACACTCTCCAGTTCCATCCACATTGCTACAAAAGGCCATATTTCATTCTTTCTCATTGCCATGTAGAACTCCATTGTGTATATAAACCACAGTTTCTTTATCCATTCATCAGTTGATGGACATTTAGGCTCTTTCCATAATTTGCCTATTGTTGAGTGTGCTGCTATAAACATTGGGGTACAAGTGCCCATATGCATCAGAACTCTTGTATCCCTTGGGTAAATTCCTAGCAGTGCTATTGCTGGGTCATAAGGAAGACATCCAGATGGCCAACAGGCACATGAAAAGATGTTCAACGTCACTCCTCATCAGGGAAATACCAGTCAAAACCACACTGAGATACCACCTCACACTGGTCAGAGTGGCTAAAATGAACAAATCAGGAGACTATAGATGCTGGAGAGGATGTGGAGAAAGGGGAACCCTCTTGCACTGTTGGTGGGAATGCAAACTGGTGCAGCCACTCTAGAAAACAGTGCGGAGGTTCCTCAAAAAAAAAAAAAAAAAATCAATGAACTACTTTCAACAATACAATAAATCCAATAAATGTTTACTGAGTACTTCTAGAATGCAGAGAATTCATAGAAGTTAATACTATTATCTTAAGCACGTTTTTGTATTAGCATTTTGTACTTGGTTTTGTTTGGTAGGCTCTTCCCCCAGGTCTTTGCAAAGGTAGTTACTCAAGTCTCAGCTGCAGAGAGAGGTCCACTTTCACATCATGGCCAAAACAACAGCTTGGCTCAATCTTCCCCTCACTGTTAAGGTTTATGATCTGATATTATACTATGTTGTGTAGTATGTTACATTATGTATTTTTTATGTTGACTGTATTTTATTGATATACTGATTTCTTGATATGTTCATTACACTCCCCAGTAGAAGTGAGCTCCAAGATGACAAATAATCTGTCTGTTTACTATTTTGAGTCGTGTACCTACCTGGAGTAGTGCCTAGAACATGTAGGAAGTTCAATAAATATTAAATGGATTAATAAATGAAAAAGGTCATAGCAAATGTCATCAAAATGCCCATTGTTTAGTAGATCATTTTATGCATGTAGCCTTCAGTTTAAAATAGCTTAGAGTAAGAACAAGAAAAAAAATCTAAATAGCCTTAAGTTTTACACTGAAAATTAGAATCATAACTGAAAACCCAGAGAGAAAAAAAGTTAACAGGCTCTTGACCAGAACACTTGGCTTTCATCTAATTTTATGTTAGGAAAGAAGGAAAAAGTCAAGTTGTTCAAAGAATCTAGTTGCAGGAATAAAACATTAAACATTAGAAATATTAAATAAAATGGTGACAGTATTATGTTAAAATAACCAGCATAAAAATTAGTTTTAATATTCAAATGTAATTGAAAATGTTAAATATTTCACAATCACATTGTTATTGTCCTTTCCTCACCCTACGAAATTAATCATTCTATATCTATTTGTTCTGCAAGAGAGTCCCAAGTGATGTCCAAACAACAATGAAATCATTTCCTTCTAGAACTTTAAGTCATGAGGACGAGAAAACAAAAGCATGAGTTAAATACAGACTATAAGTGAATAGGATAAAACTCAAATTTAATACACCAATATGACAATTGAGTTAACATCTTATCATAGGCTGTAATTCATTTCCTGTTTCCAGTTAAAATTCTACCAAAAGTGTCATTCATGGTATAACCCAGTATTATCCAATCTTAAACTTACTGAACTACTTGAAGCCATTCTATTTAGTCTGAAAATATTTTCTCTATTTTAGAATCTATGCCTATTCTACTTGTGTTTCCACAGCAAAAAGTCTTCATTCACCCTTTCTTCAAAAATTCCAGTGCCTTACTATTTTACAAACAAACTTAATGATTATAAGTAGAAAATTTTCCATCCCTCACCAATATAATCCCCCTGGACACTGGCCTTCCTTGCTTAAAATTTTTCAGTAATCCTTCACTGCCTCTAAAATAAAGTTTAACTTCCTTTCAATCACATAACATCTAACCACAATCAACCAAATGTTATTACCAACTATGTTAGGTTCTCTGAAAGTACTTTCCAGCAAATCATATATATTATGGAAAAAAAAAAATCCTCTCAACACACACCTTCAACCTTTTGCAAAATCGAATTACTTTTCCCATTGCAATCAGTTTTCTTCTTCACATGTAATTAAGTCTGTTTGGAAACCTGAGTTTTACTCTTTCATAAAACTAGAAAAAATTTCCTAAGGAGGTCTCTATATTCTGAACTCACTTTAACTCATACTTACGTATAATATGACTATTAAAATGTAAATTTAAGTTCTTTGAAGGGGAGGAAGATGATGGCGTAGGAGGACGCTGGGCTCACAGCGTCCAGTGGTTCACTTAGATTCCACCCACACCTGCCTAAATAACCCAGAAAACCACCAGAAGACTAGCAGAAGGGACTCTCCAGAGCCAAGTGCAGATGAGAGGCCCACAGAAGAGGGTAGGAAGGGCAGAGAGGCGGTGTGCACTACACGGACTGGCGGGAGTGAGCCAGGGCAGAGGGACGGCCCGCTGGCCAGCAAAGCCCCCGAGTCTGGCTTGCAAAAGCGGAGGGACCGATGGGAGTGTGTTCTGACAGCAAGCGGGACTTAACATCTGGAAGGTTCTAAGTTAACAGCTCTGCTTGGAGAGCAGGAGGGGTGGAGGACAACGAGAGGGAGAGTTGTTGAGCCCCTGACGACAGAGCTCAGCTTGGCGGGAAACAAAGGCGCTGGCCAGCGCCATCTCCCTCGCCCATCCCCCAGCCAAAATCCCAAAGGGAAACAGTTCCTGCCAGGGAACTTGCTTGCACCGGCCAAACACCCAGCGCCATGCTTCTGCGGATCCAACCCTCTGGCAGGTCTGACTCCCTCCTGGTGCCCCAGGGCCCCTCCCGAAGCAGATCTACGAAGGAAAAGCGAGCTGAGCCTACCGCCCCCCGCCCCCCGCCTCTGTGCACCTTGCCACCTATGTGCACCCTGTGCACCCCAGCTAATATGCCAGATCCCCAGCACCACAAGCCTGGCAGTGTGCAAGTAGCCCACACAGGCCATGCCACCCCACAGTGAATTCCACTCTTAGGAGAGGGGAAGAGAAGGTACACACCAGTCTGACTGTGGCCCCAGCAGTGGTCTGGGGGCAGACATCAGGTCTGACTGTGGCCCCGCCCATGAACCTAAGTTATTCAAGACAGCACAGGGGAAGTGCCCTGCAGTTCTGCACAACTCCAGGGACTATCCAAAATGACGAAATGGAAGAATTCCCCTCAAAAGAATCTCCAGGAGATACCGACAGCTAACGAACTGATCAAAAAGGATTTAAACAATATAACAGAAAGTGAATTTAGAATAATAGTCATAAGATTAATCACTGGGCTTGAAAACAGTATAGAGGCCAACAGAGAATCTATTGCTACAGAGATCAAGGGACTAAGGGACAGCCAGGAGGAGCTAAAATATGCTATAAATGAGCTAAAAAATAAAATGGAGACAACCACAGCTCTGACTGAAGAGGCAGAGGAGAGAATAGGTGAACTAGAAAATAAAATTATGGAAAAAGAGGAAGCTGAGAAAAAGATAAAAAAAATCCAGGAGTATGAGGGGAAAATTAGAGAACTAGATGAACTAGAAAATAAAATTATGGAAAAAGAGGAAGCTGAGAAAAAGAGAGATAAAAAATTCCAGGAGTATGAGGGGAAAATTAGAGAACTAAGTGATGCACTAAAGAAAATAATCTACGCATAATTGGTATTCCAGAGGAGGAAGAGAGAGGGAAAGGTGCTGAAGGGGTACTTGAAGAAATAATAGCTGAGAACTTCCCTGAACTGGGGAAGGAAAAAGGCATTGAAATCCAAGAGGCACAGAGAACTCCCTTCAGACATAACTTGAATCAATCTTCTGCATGACATATCATAGTGAAACTGGCAAAATTCAAGGATCAAGAGAAAATTCTGAAAGCAGCTAGGGATAAACGTGCTCTAACATATAGAGGGAGACCAATAAGACTAGTGACAGATCTCTCTACTGAACCTTGGCAGGCCAGAAAGGAATGGCAGGAAATCTTCAATGTGATGAACGGAAAAAATATAGAGCCAAGAATCCTCTATCCAGCAAATCGGTCATTTAGAATAGAAGGAGAGATAAAGGTCTTCCCAAACTAAAACTGAAGGAACTCATCACCACTAAACCAGCCCTACAAGAGATCCTAAGGGGGATCCTGTGAGACAAAGTACCAGAGACATCACTACAAGATGAGACCTACAGACATCACAATGACTCTAAACTCATATCTTTCTATAATAAAACTGAATGCAAATGGACTAAATGTGCCAACCAAAAGCCAAAGGGTACAGAATGGATAAAAAAACAAGACCCATCTATTTGCTGTCTACAAGAGACTCATTTTAGACCTGAGGACACCGTCAGATTGAAAATGAGGGGATGGAGAACTATTTATCATGCTACTGGAAGTCAAAAGAAAGCTGGAATAGCCATACTTATATCAGACAAACTAGACTTTAAATTAAAGGCTGTAACAAGAGATGAAGAAGGGCATTATATAATAATTACAGGTCGATCCATCAGGAAGAGCTAACAATTATAAATGTCTATGCGCCAAATATGGGAACCCCCCACATATATAAAACAATTACTCACAAACATAAACAACCTTATTGATAAGAATGTGGTAATTGCAGGGGACTTTAACACCACACTCACAGTAATGGATAGATCATCTAGACACACGGTCAATAAAGAAACAAGGGCCCTGAATGAGACATTGGATCAGATGGACTTGACAGATATATTTAGAACTCTGCATCCCAAAGCAACAGAATATACTTTCTTCTAGAGTGCACATGGAACATTCTCCAAGATAGATCACATACTGGGTCACAAAACAGCCCTTCATAAGTATACAAGAATTGAAATCATACCATGCATACTTTCGGACCACAATGCTATGAAGCTTGAAATCAACCACAGGAAAAAGCCTGGAAAACCTCCAAAAGCATGGAGGTTAAAGAACACCCTACTAAAGAATGAATGGGTCAACCAGGCAATTAGAGAAGAAATTAAAAAATATATGGAAACAAACGAAAATGAAAATACAACAATCCAAACGCTTTGGGATGCAGCGAAGGCAGTCCTGAGAGGAAAATACATTGCAATCCAGGCCTATCTCAAGAAATAAGAAAAATCCCAAATACAAAATCTAACAGCACACCTAAAGAAAATAGAAGCAGAAGAGCAAAGACACCCTAAACCCAGCAGAAGAAGAGAAATAATAAAGATTAGAGCAGAAATAAACAATATAGAATCTAAAAAACTGTAGAACAGATCAATGAAACCAAGAGTTGGTTTTTTGAAAATGTAAAATTGATAAACCTCTAGCCAGGCTTCTCAAAAAGAAAAGGGAGATGACCCAAATAGATAAAATCATGAATGAAAATGGAATTATTACAAACAATCCCTCAGAAATACAAGCAATTATCAGGGAATACTATGAAAAACTATATGCCAGAAACTGGACAACCTGGAAGAAATGGACAAATTCCTAAACGCCCACACACTTCCAAAACTCAATCAGGAAAAAATAGAAAGCTTGAACAGACCCATAACCAGCGAAGAAATTGAATCAGTCATCAAAAATCTCCCAACAAATAAAAGTCCAGGACCAGATGGCTTCCCAGGGGAGTTCTACCAGACATTTAAAGCAGAGATAATACCTATCCTTCTCAAGCTATTCCAAGAAATAGAAAGGGAAGGAAAACTTCCAGACTCATTCTATGAAGCCAGTATTACTTTGATTCCTAAACCAGACAGAGACCCAGTAAAAAAAAGAGAACTACAGGCCAATATCCCTGATGAATATGGATGCAAAAATTCTCAGTAAGATACTAGCAAATTGAATTCAACAGCATATAAAAAGAATTATTCACCATGATCAAGTGGGATTCATTCCTGGGATGCAGGGCTGGTTCAACATTCACAAATCAATCAACGTGATACATCAAATTAATAAAGGAAAAGGTAAGAACCATATGATCCTGTCAATTGATGCAGAAAAGGCCTTTGACAAAATTCAGCATCCTTTCTTAATAAAAACCCTCGAGAAAGTCGGGATAGAAGGAACATGCTTAAAGATTATAAAAGCCATTTATGAAAAGCCCACAGCTAACATCATCCTCAACGGGGAAAAACTGAGAGCTTTTTCCCTGAGATCAGGAACACGACAGGGATGCCCACTCTCACCGCTGTTGTTTAACATAGTGCTGGAAGTTCTAGCAACAGCAATCAGACAACAAAAGGAAATCAAAGGCATCAAAATTGGCAAAGATGAAGTCAACTTTCACTTTTTGCAGATGACATGATATTATACATGGAAAATCCGATAGACTCCACCAAAAGTCTGCTAGAACTGATACATGAATTCAGCAAAGTCGCAGGATACAAAATCAATGTGCATAAATCAGTTTCATTCTTATACACTAATAATGAAGCAACAGAAAGACAAATAAAGAAACTGATCCCATTTACAATTGCACCAAGAAGCATAAAGTACCTAGGAATAAATCTAACCAAAGATGTAAAAGATCTGTATGCAGAAAACTATAGAAAGCTTATGAAGGAAATTGAAAAGATACAAAGAAATGGAAAAACATTCCATGCTCATGGGTTGGAAGAATAAATATTGTCAAAATGTCAATACTACCCAAAGCTATCTACACATTCAATGCAATCCCAATCAAAATTGCACCAGCATTCTTCTCGAAACTAGAACAAGAAATCCTAAAATTCATATGGAACCACAAAAGGCCCCGAATAGCCAAAGTAATTTTGAAGAAGACCAAAGCATGAGGCATCACAATCCCAGACTTTAGCCTCTACTACAAAGCTGTCATCATCAAGACAGCATGGTATTGGCACAAAAACAGACACATAGACCAATGGAATAGAATAGAAACCCCAGAACTAGAGCCACAAACGTATGGCCAACTAATCTTTGACAAAGCAGGAAAGAATATCCAATGGAAAAAAGACAGTCTCTTTAACAAATGGTGCTGGGAGAACTGGACAGCAACATGCAGAAGGTTGAAACTAGACCACTTTCTCACACCATTCACAAAAATATACTCAAAATGGATAAAGGACCTGAATGTGAGACAGGAAACCATCAAAACCCTAGAGAAGAAAACAGGAAAAGACCTCTCTGACCTCAGCTGTATCAATTTCTTACTTGACACATCCCCAAAGGCAAGGGAATTCAAAGCAAAAATGAACTATTGGGACCTCATGAATATATAAAGCTTCTGCACAGCAAAGGAAACGATCAACAAAACTAAAAGGCAACCAACAGAATGGGAGAAGATATTTTCAAATGACATATGAGACAAAGGGCTAGTATCCAAAATCTATAAAGAGCTCACCAAACACCACACCCAAAAAACAAATAATCCAGTGAAGAAATGGGCAGAAAACATGAATAGACACTTCTCTAAAGAAGACATCCGGATGGCCAACAGGCACATGAAAAGATGCTCAATGTCGCTCCTCATCAGGGAAATACAAGTCAAAACCACACTCAGATATCACCTCATGCCAGTCAGAGTGGCCAAAATGAACAAATCAGGAGACTATAGATGCTGGAGAGGATGTGGAGAAACGGGAACCCTCTTGCACTGTTGGTGGGAATGCAAACTGGTGCAGCCACTCTGGAAAACAGTGTGGAGGTTCCTCAAAAAATTAAAAATAGACCTACCCTATGACCCAGCAGTAGCACTGCTAGGAATTTACCCAAGGGATACAGGGGTACTGATGCATAGGGGCACTTGTACCCCAATGTTTACAGCAGCACTCTCAACAGCCTAATTATGGAAAGAGCCTAAATGTCCATCAACTGATGAATGGATAAAGAAATTGTGGTTTATATACACAATGGAGTACTATGTGGCAATGAGAAAGAATGAAATATGGCCCTTTGTAGTAACGCGGATGGAACTGGAGAGTGTTATGCTAAGTGAAATAAGCCATACAGAGAAAGACAGATACCATATGTTTTCACTCTTATGTGGATCCTGAGAAACTTAACAGGAACCCATGGGGGAGGAGAAGGAAAAAAAAAAGAGAGGTTAGAGTAGGAGAGAGCCAAAGCAGAAGAGACTTAAAAAATGAGAACAAAATCAGGGCTGATGGGGGGTGGGAGGGAGTGGAGGGTGGGTATTGAAGAGGGCATCTTTTGTAATGAGCATTGGGTGTTGTATGGAAACCAATTTGACAATAAATTTAATTTATTTTTTAAAATGTAAATTGAAGTAAAATTATGAACTCAATTCTTTAGTGACATTAACCACATTTCATTTTCTCAAATGGTCACATGTAGGTAGTGGCTACAATACTGAACATATGGGTCAAGGGGCTGCCTTTTGGGGAATGTCAACAGAACTGAAGACTTGAATTTTAGAAAACAAAGGGGTTAGTCAGATACAACACACTTTATTTCCTAAGTGAGTGGTTGTCCTTTAGAAGGAAGATCTAACTTTGTATCCCCAAAGGTCAAAGCTACTAACTCTAAGAAAATGGATTTTGGCACCATATTAGGAAATGATTTGTACCCGGGCCATAAAAAGTAGAAGACACTTCTTCACAAGCATAAAATGTATGACTATGTGGTAGAAATGTATACAGGAGATTTGAGCCCTCAAAGAGTAGCTGAGTTATGTGACTGTAAGGACGCATCCTACTACTGGTACAGTTAATGTCCTGAACCATCAGTGAAAGTTAGTGTTTCTTGGGGCGCCTGGGTGGCGCAGTCGGTTAAGCGTCCGACTTCAGCCAGGTCACGATCTCGCGGTCCGGGAGTTCGAGCCCCGCGTCAGGCTCTGGGCTGGTGGCTCGGAGCCTGGAGCCTGTTTCCGATTCTGTGTCTCCCTCTCTCTCTGCCCCTCCCCCGTTCATGCTCTGTCTCTCTCTGTCCCAAAAAAATAAATAAAAAAAAAAAACGTTGAAAAAAAAATTAAAAAAAAAAAAAAAAAAAAAGAAAGTTAGTGTTTCTTTAAATTCCCTAGAGCAAAGTTCTGTGGACACTGCAGTATATACTCCTAAGCCTTTGCTCAGCACTATTGAACTAGAATTTCTGGGACAAAGATCTGATTATCTACGTATTTAAATACATGCCCAAGTGATTCTAATATTCAGAAGAGACTGGGAAACTGAGGTAAGTGATTAAGTATCCAATTCTATCACTAGAGGAAACCTAATAGCACTATTTGTGAAAGGCTAATAAAAAGGCCTATAGCTGCATATGGAAAAATAAGCAAAGTCGAAAAGGTGGAACAAAGAAGAAATGCTTTTTAGGAGTCTTGAACTCAGGAATGACTATAGCATATTAATGAACCAATAAGAGATAATGTTGCCTTTTTAAAATACTTAAAGTCTGAAAATAAAAAAAAAAATAGACATTTTCTTCCACTAGATGTTTACAATTCCAAAGTATAACTCATGAACATAAAAAATGCCGATTACATCTTCATAGAACACTCCTCAGACCTCTGAAGAAAAGCAGGAGTTACTGGATTGATTTAAGCTTGGGAAGGTAAGAGTATATGTACATGGGATCCAATATATATCGTTTTAAGAAGAAACAAAACATTTTTTAATAAATAACATTTTCAAGTGATGAAAACTTGGTTCATGTTAAAGAAACCATGTAGCATTTCCTTAACTGGCATAGAGAAATTTACACAGTGGTTACACAAGATGAGAGGAGTGAAGAAGATTTCAGGATCAGGGATAACACACTAGTATGAATGGCTTTCATTCAGTAAGTATTTATTGAGTAACTACTCTACGCCAAGCACTGCACTGAATGTCAGCAAAGAAGGAATATTTCATTATATCATAGCATTTATGTGCTCCTTAATTTGAAAGTGGAATAACAGTAAGTGTTTTTAGGTGATAATTACCGTAATTATGGGGTATGAACATAAGGATGGCAAGCTTTCCTTGAATTCAATCATGTTTTTCTGGCATACCTTTTAGATGCATCTCTTGAACCAGAATTCAATGGTTAGGACCCATAGACTACACAAGAAAATTGAAATATCAAATACAACAACCACTCAAAAACTTAGGGTTATAAGGTCATTGATATTTCCAAATAGTGTATTATACTCCTACATTATTCAGATTTTCTGGGGTTTTTTTGTTTTGTTTTTGTTTTGTTTTGTTTTGTTTTGTTTTGTTTTGCACTTCACCAAGTCCATGCAGGTCTGAGTTACATAAAATGATGAACTACAATCTGCATCACTAATATCGATAATGGATCTGAGACATTGGCTGAGAAATGATGCAAGAAGGGGATCAAAGAGGGCCTAGATGTTCCAAAAGAGGCTACCAGCACTTTAAGATTTCCACTTTCCCTTCTGACTCACAGGATGAAAAATTAATCTGGAAGAGGATTTAACAGACCCCAAATCATAACACCTAGAAAGTCTTTTTTTATACGCATAAACAGTTCATTAGACATTTTCATTAGAGGCTGAATTCTGTTGTGTCTCTTACACAATTTATTGGTTCAATAAAGTTTTATTTTTAATGTATTATACACTAGGCATTAAGTAAAACATGGGGATATAGAAATTATTAAGACATGCTACCTAGCCTCCGGAATTTCATAATATAAAAATTGAATCGGAAACTAATAACTAGAATACTCATTAATTTTGTAGTAAGTTTGCACTAGGAACCATGCAAGATGTTCTAGATTCAACGGTGAGGTATGGTAAGCAGAATAACAACCCTTCAAAAAGGACTAGGTCATAACCACAAAACATGTAAATTTGTTACCTTGTGTGACAAAAGGAATTTTTCCTTTAAATTAAGGATGTGGAATTAAACAGATTATCACAGATTATCCAGGTAGGCTGAGTAGAATCATGTAAGAATCTTAGAAGTAAAAGAAAATGGTCAGAGTTTGAAGATGTCACACTGCTGACTTTGAAGATGGAAGAAGGGGCCATGAACCAAGGAAGGTAAGCAAGCCTCTAAAACCTACAAGGGCAAGGGAATAGATGCTCTCCTAAAACTTCTAGAAAAATAAAATATATAGCCCTGATGACACCTCGATTTTTGCCCAGTAGCATTCATTTCAGATTTCTAACCTCTAGAACTCTAACACAATAAATTTGTGTGGTTTTAAGCCACCATGCTTGTGATAATTTATTACAGCAGTAACAGGAAACCAATATACTCCCTACTAGTTGTTACAAGCAAATAAAACTTGAGAAAAATATGTAAAAAATAAATAATGATAATTCACAATAAGCAGTTACAGTTGTAAGTCACAATAGTCTTTAGAGAGAATGGGTGTAGTCTTAACTTGATCCTGAAGAATGCCTGCAAGTTTAAAGATTGAAAACAGAGAGTCTTTTCAAATAAGAGCATCTGAAAATGGTCAACAGTGTAAAATACCAGAACTTGAAAAGAAAAAACTTACTGTAAAATTCAGTGTAAGATAAGAGAATGAGCAGAGAAGAAATGTCACATCATTAACTCCAAAAGGCATCCTCAGCTGCAGTTCATGTCAAGGTCTGTACACTGCACAACGTTACAGAGAGTACAATGTGTGTGGTGCACAAGTGGAGCCATGAGGATGCTCTGGCGAACAGGCAGAGGAAGGTTTGTCCCAGACCGAGAAGGGCACTGAATGCCATCATAATAGTGTGGCTCTGTCCCATACTCACTTGGGTCCTATATGTGAATTATTAGAAAGAAGCATCCTTAATGGATCTAAATTTAGAAAGATAACAGAAATATGAGAAATGTATTGGAAGGTTCTAAGAGTAAAGACCTAAGCTATAATTTTATAAACATACACATCCAAACTAATCTATTAGAAAAGGTACACGGGAAGTACCATTAAGAATTTAATGGGGTGCCTGGATGGCTCAGTCAGTTGAGCATCTAACTTCTGCTCAGGTCATGATCTCGCAATTTGTGAGCTGGAGTCCCCCGTTGGGCTCTGTGCTGACAGCTCAGAACCTGGAACCTGCTTCAGATTCTGTACCTGCCTCTCTCTCTGCTCCTCCCCTGCTTGCTCTATGTCTCTGTCTCTCTCAAAAACTAATAAACACTAAATTTTTTTTTTAAAAAAGAATTTAAAGCCCCTAACCCATGAAATTTTTACATTGAGTTACTTGGTATTATCCTCTTCAATTCCTAATTAAATGAAACATCAAGGTGGCAATTAGAAAGTTTTCCTTTCTTAAAACACTTGCGAAGCAAAATAAATTCTAAAGATCTGTTTTGCTTCATATGGAAGGTGAAATTATCAAAATGAAAGCAATAACCGTTTTCTGTGATCTTTATTGACATTTTGTATGGAGAGGAGAAGTCCTATCAAATTGTCAAATTCATACTTCACTGATTCCTCATACTTTAATTTACATTTCTCATTTTTGACCTGCATTGGAACAATTGCCAGATGCTTGCTAGAAAAGTAGAAAAATTCATGAATTAAGCACCAGCTAATGTCTCAGGGATTCAAAGATTTGCTTTGGCCCAATTCCTTAAATCATCTTGTTCTCTTGATCTTAAAAGAGAAGAACTAACCTCTGTAACCTTACAGGAATAGTCAACACTAACAAGTATATGGCAATAGAGGAATATTTCAATATAATTGTCTTCAGTGCCTTTTTTATATCATGTAATCATGAGAATGTAAAGAAGTTGCACTTTTGATTGGATGGCTAATAAACAAGGAGGAAAAACTTGGGGATGAATGCAGATTACCATTTGATTATGGCATCCATGCACTGGTAGTTTTCCTCAGTATAGGAAAGAATGAGAAGGATACCAAAATATATTAAAGTTACCATACTCTGCAAGGGTCTGAAAGAATTTTCTCCATTCTATTTTAAATTCATCTGACCCTTACCAGAATATTGTGCACAATTTATAACTCTTCAAAATATACTGACTTTGAAAATAATTAAATCAACAAATCGTGGAAAATAGGTAAGTGTTGAAAACATCAAAAAAGGAAAACCGATCTAGTAGTTCCCAAAATGTTTTTCATGGAATGTTCACAGAGTTAAGATGAAAAATTAAGCCACGGTGAAATGAGGTTGAGAAGTTCCAAGTAAGAAAGCTAAAACAGGCTTCTTTGCTTTAAAGCTTACAGAGTCATTAATAGGTTAGTAAATGTGCATCCAACAAGAAGGCTGGTTTTGTGGCAGTGACTGAATTCATTTCACCACAGAACCTTTTTGTTTTTTCCTTTCCTAGCCTTGACAAAGCCATTGTTCCATGGAATAACATGCGTTGAAAAGTGCTGTTCTGGAGAAGAGCAGGCAATGTTCCAAAAAAACATTTAGAAAGAAAGATGAGGTCAGTTATTAGTGGGTTATTGCTTATGTCTCCAAGGATTCAAAGAAGAGTAAATGAGAGTCACTTAAGCAAGAAACATTTAGGTTAGATGAATAGAAACATTTCTCATAGGGGAGTTGGACTGTTCAAATGGCAGTGCTTGAAGACAGCATATATCGCAGCAAGTGCAAGAAAGAATGGAAGATGCAAATTCTCTATTTCTGTTTGTGCAATGAGAATATCAACTGTTGACATTTGAAAGGCTATAGAAACTGATGGGTTATAAATATAAATCCCACTGGAATAAAAAGACATTTACAGTAAGAATTATCAGGAATGAGAATACTCCACTTCAAGAAGTTTGTGGATAAGGGTAGTAATATAACACTGTCAAAGAATGAAGAAAGGCAATGGTTTCTCTAAAAGTGATTAATATTTTGTTGAAGGTGATTAAATTTGAGTGTAACTACTGAAAATTGAAGACCGAACATGAGATGCCAAAATTGGTCGCATCAACGTAATGAAAAATATAAGAGAAGGTCAAACTAAACTGAAGTTCTTCTCATGATGCTTTCCTTGGTGAATATAAAGAGACCAAAATGAGTAGAGTAAGAGGTCTTGGAAAAAATAAAGATACTAGTCTTTTTCACAAACCTATTTTAGGAGTCAGCAAATGTAGTACTCCAATCTAAAGATTTAGAAATAAATGGAATTTGAGAGACATCAGAACTCAAGAATTCAGCTCTGTATGAAAACTTTTGGACAAATCATTACTCTTTAGGAGAATATTTAAATGAAGGGAAGGTAGAATAAAAGGCAAAGTAAATTATATTTTCAGAAGAAAGCCTATTAAAGTCTGCTTATGTTTTTAGCATGCATTACAAAATTTTTTAAGAATCAAAGTTCTAAGGAGTGAAAGAGGGATGAAATACATGATATGAAAATCATTATTTGGAAAGTCTCTAAGAAATCATGACTTTCTCCAAAGGAAAAAAGTGAGAATTCTAATTTGTTGCAAAAAGCCAGAAACAAAAACATTTTTTCACGATCATTTTTCTTCAATATCATTCAGAGTGTCAAGAAGCTACCAAATATCTCAAGGAATTATAGAATTATAGACTTCTTTAAAATGAGTTTTATGTTTGCAATAAGGAGTTTATAATCCAGTATTTACTTACTAAAAGACCCAGGTCAAAGGTCAATTTCTGCAAGGAAAGTTTCTCTCAGTTCTCCTTTGCCCATATACCTCCTCTTCCTAAAGCAGAATGAACTACTCCCCTCTAGGATTTCTATACTTTTGACATTGAAAACATGACTTTGAGTTCATTCAGTCAGGAAATATGCACTTTGTTTGTCTCATGCACACTGTAAGGCAGAAGGAATTCAAAGTTAAGCAGATCACAGAAATCTATTCTCAAGAAGTTCATACTATTTATTACCTCAACCACTTTCTTACCCTCGGAATATTTTTTTCCCTAACTGTAAAATAGAGAAAAAACTATCGTGCCATAGATTGTAAGGATTACGTAAATATAAACCACACTAGGCCTAGTCCATAGGAGGTTTTCAACAAAGGTTTCCTTGCTTCCATTTTGGGAGCATTGTATTCCATGTACCCAAACCTTTTATATTGTAGTGAACTATTTCCAGATAGTTTTGTTCATTTTCATTTTGTTTTGCTTGTTTTTCTCCTCTACCAGATAATTTTCATATAGACAAACTAATTTATTCATATCTTTTCTCAGACACGTAACTCAATCGCTGGCCAAGAGCTTAAACTTAACACCTATGATTGAAAGTCTAAGAAAGAAAAAAAAGAAGACAATCAGGAAAATGTATAAACAATGGCCATTGTAGAGAACAGATAAAAGTACTTTAGTGGGATAAAGGGTTTCTCAGAAAAACTGGAACATCAATAAACAAAACGTACAACCATTGAAACAGGAGGAAAGAATATATAACTGCTTTACCATTCTGCTTTTCCAGGACAGCTAAAGTAATGATTTTTGTTCTTGCTCCCTCCTTTTTCCATTTAAGAAGGTCAAGTAAATGTCATTACTCTTAGATTTTCCAATTTTCTTTCCAGTTATGTTTGCTAACTGCCTCCAAATTTCACAGCATACCTTCATACATGAGGTTCCCTCTACATGGAGTGCCTTTCCCAAATATGTCTATTTAGCAAAGTTATATGCTTTTTTTCATGTACATTAGGAGTTTAAAAATCCTACATCCTATGAGTGCCCAGGTGGTCCATCGGTTAACCATCTGACTTTGACTCAGGTCATGATCTTGTGGTTCCTGGGGTTGAAACATGGGGTTCTGTGCTGACAGCTCAGAGACTAGGGCCTGCTTCAGATTCTTTGTCTCCCTCTCTCTCTCTGCCCCTCTTCTGCTGTCATTCTCTCTCTCTGAAAATAAAACTTAAAAAAAAAATCCTACATCCAATGTGATACTATGTGATGCTTTTTTTTTTTTTTTTTAAAAAAAGGACGATTTCTTCTACATTCATGTCCTGTCAATACCTCCAATAAAGCAGTTGTATTATCAACTGACAGTGATCTCAATCTATAAGAATGGCTAGATTTGAGTCCTCACAAGACACTTTTCATACATTGCATCAGTTAATATCCATAGCAATCCTGCATGGAAGGCATTATTTGATGGTGATGATGATTTTTATTATTATTTTTGTTTGTTGACAAGATCACCTAGTAAGTGGCAAACTCAATAAAAGTACAAGGAGGAAAAAAAAAAGACATTCAGAATCTTTGGTATTTGTTTCTCACAGTAAGAAAGACATTTGAATATGTGAAAAGGACCTTATTCTTTATGACCTCATGACTCAACAAGTATATAGTGGAAATACATACACATGTTTATGTATTCACATATAAGTATTTTAAAGGCAGACCAATTTTATAGCTTGTAGATGAAGTAGGATTTCATACTGAGAACATTTTAATCATGGTTTAAAAAAGAAAAAAACATGAAAATAAGTAGGGAAAGAAGACTTACAGTTTCTGCTTCAAAATGTAAATTACCTGCAAGTCTTTACTCTCATCTTTACAAGAAAAAAAAAAACAAAAACTAGAAAAACCAATAATTGTCTGTGTACCAATCAGAGAACTGAGATTGCAGGGCAAACTGCTACCTTGAAATTAGGGTCAGGCATATCCAGAGGGTCACAACCAAGACCTGCTTATCTACAGGAGCTTCTTAGAGCCATTAACAAATACAAATATTTGAATGGTAATTTTGATAGATTCCTAAGACTGAATGTACATGAGCATGAGAGTAAGAAACTCATTGGGGCTGCAGTCTTGGGGGCCGCACAATATTTGTGGACATTAGCTCCAGAATCCTTTGGGAGCTGAGGGAAGGCCTCCCCAAAATGAACATTTGGGTTAAAAGCAATCAAAACCCAGCAGATTCAGGAAAGGGTCTTTATGCCCCTCAACTGCCTGCATGTACCAGAAAGAGTAATTAACAGATTCCTCTTCACCTAAAAACATTTATCTGAATAATGGGGCAACTTTTATTTTCTTAACATCTCTTACCCTCCTACTAATGGCCTTTCTCCCTTTGTATCCTCAAACCCTTGGTTCATATAAGGATAATGTTGCTGGTCTTTGGAACTTCCATATCTGTGTTGACTCCCTGTACATATGTTCTTATTTCTTCTGTTATTCTGTCTCATGTCAATTTGATTCTTTGTGTAGCTAGAAGGACCTTGAAGGGTATAATAAATTCTTCTTCCCCAACAACTCCCAATAGATTCTAATGTTGAAGATGCCAAAAAGATCCTCTCATGATGTCAAAGTAGAGTGGAAGGGTCATCACTGTACAGTATGTGCCAAAGCTTCCTCCACAGGAGAAAGGTGGATGTCATCTTATCCCTCCGAAGGAAGTGCACAATTCCTATTTCAGGCACCTCTAGACTTATCTTACTTACCAAAGGGCAGGGCAGCAGAATGAGCGGGCACTCCCTAAGGGTCAGGTCTTCAAGGAAATGAATGGAAATGCTGCAAGTGTGAAGGGAATTAGGAGAACTAGGAAAAATGGTATACCACTGGGGAAACACTTGTGAAGAACACAGTACCAAAACCCAGGCCCATTAAAAGATAAGGATTTCATTTTAAAATTATGGAAAGCTCCCTCTCCCCTGCACCTTACTGCCATATCCACAAGTTTCCTCTACAATGACTGACAAGCTAATAGTTATTTTATGGATACGATAAATTGACTCTTCAGATCACATGGCGAGGCAAAAGACATGGAAGGAAAATATTCAATATTGAAGAGAACATAGACTATTGAAGAACAAAGTTGGAGAACTGATGCTACAGGACTTCAAGATTTACCATAAACCTACCATAATCAAGGGAGTGTATGGTTTGTCAACCATACTCCAAGAAAAAGAGATTACAGAGAATGTGAGACTGGTTAAGTAAATAGATCAATGGAACTGAATAGAGAAATAGACCCCCATAAATATTGTCAACTGATCTTTGACAAAGGAGTACAGGCAATACAAAGAACAAATGCAATCTCTTTGACAAAGGATACTGGAACAACTGGACATTCACATGAACAAATAGTTTAAACATATATCTTACAGAACTACACAAAAATTTCCTTACAATGGATTATAGACCTAAATATAGAATACAAAACTATAAAATCTCTTGAAGGTAACTCAGGAGAAGACCAAGATGACCTTGGGTATGATGGTGCCTTATTAGATACAACACTAAAGACATAATCCATGCAAGAAATAATTCATAATCAGGGTGCCTGGGTGGCTCAGTTGGTTAAGCGTCCAACTTTGGCTCAGGTCATGATCCCGTGGTTTTTTTTAGTTCGAGCCACGCATTGGGCTCTGTGCTAACAGCTCAGACCTGGGGCCTCTTTCAGATTCTGTGTCTCCCCTTCTCTCTGCCCCTCCCATGCTCATGCTCTCTCTCTCTCTCTCTCTCTCTCTCTCTCTCTCTGTCTCAATAAAATAAAATGTTAAAAAAAGTAATTCATAAAGCTGGAGTTAAAATTTAAAATTTCTACTTTGCAGATATTATCAGGAGAATTAGACAAAAAGACACAGAATTTTTCTTTTGTAAATAAACAAAAAACCCATCTAACAAAGGACCATTACCCAAAATATACAAAGAACTGAACACTGAGAAAACGTGATCAAAATATAGGCCCGAGACTTTAAATATCTCAAAACAAGATATACAGATGGCAATAAGTATATGAAAATATGTTCCACATCGTATATTAAGAAATGCAAATTAAATTAATGAGAAGTTACACTACCCACCTAATAGAATGGCTGAATTCCAGAACACTGATGACACCAAATGCTACAAGGATGTGAGCAACAGGAATTATCATTTATTGTTCGTGCGAACACAAAATGGCAAAGCTGTTTGGGGGACACTTTGGAGGTTTCTTACAAAACTAAACATGCTCTAACAGAAGATCCAGCAATTATTCTCCTTGGTATTTACCCAAACAAGTTGAAAACTTAAGTCCACATAAGAACTTGCACAAGAACGTTGATAGCAGCTGTATTCTTAATTGCCCAAAGCTAGGTGCAACCAAGATGTTCTTCAGTAGGTAAATGGACAAATAAACTGTGGTACTTCCAGACAGTGGAATATTATTCCAAATCAATGATCACAACACACGAAGTTATTCTACAGAATGTAGAAAAACTCCATAAACATTTTCATTTTCATGCCCAATTTTGACAGTACTGAAGAAATAAAAATCTGTGACCTAACAGGAGCTACTTGATAGAAGTATCACCAGAAAGGGGTCAGCAAGTTGTAACTATAACTACAGTCTTTGAGGACCCCTTTGAGGAAGAGAATAAAATAATAACCATAGACCACTGTGTTAAGTTAGATTGACTTATCTTTGCCTTCCATCTAATTTAAAATTACTTACCAAAATATATAAAAGATGTCCTTTAAAATAAGCCCTGTGATGTAACTTGAGAAAGTTAAAAACAAAAATCAAGAAAAATAAAATGAAACCAAGGTTAGTTACTGATACAATAACTGATGTGTATTGATGCAATACACATGTTCTGTGTCAGGCACATTCAGGGATTTGCTTACAAATTACAAATTGCTTACAGTTTAATAACTGCATCTCTGAAATAGGTGTGTATATAAGTATATTATAAACCTATGTTTGACAGTCAACTAGCAAAATTCTTGAAAATGATTCTTGTCAGTACATATGAGCCAGCTCCAGCACACCACTAGATTAGTTTGAAGTGCCAAATTTTTCTTTTTAAGTGACAAATCTCTTAAGAGTCTACTCAAACAGGAAGGTACCACCATAAGTGATTGACAATGACTAACCAAAGGTAATTTGCAAGAGTATTTGAAAGTCAAGTACATGCCTAGTATACAGAAATAGGTGATATGTGCTAAATATTTGGATGCAAAAAAAAAAAAAATAGAAACAAATGTGTTATTGTTAAAGTAAAAATTTATCTTGTGGTTGGCTAGAAGCTTATCTCAGACATCAAGCAGCAACAATTAAAAGTAATTCACATGGGGGTGGGGGGCACCTGGAGGCTCAGTCAGTTAAACGCCCAACTCTTGATTTCAGCTCAGGTCATGATTTTAGGGTTGGGAGATAGAGCCCAGAGTCCACACCCATCATGGAGCCTGCTTGAGGTTTTCTCTCCCCCTGTCCCTTCTCCACATGACCATGTGCGCTCTCTCTTAAAAAGAAAAAAAAAAGTAAGCACATGGAAAAGTGAGGTTTGTTCACCTTTCTTTTTAAAAAAATTTCTATTTCTATTCTATTTCTTTTAAAAACAACTTTTTTTTCACATTTATTCATTTTTTGAGAAACAGAACCTGAATGGCAGAGGGGCAGAGAGACAGAGACAGGCAGACACAGAAACTGAAGCAGGCTCTAGTCTCTGAGCTGTTAGCACAGAGCCCGACCTGGGGCTCATACCTAGGACTACGAGATCATTACCCAAGTCAAAGTCAGACGCTTAACCCTGAAGTTGGACGCTTAACCAAGCCACCCAGGCACCACTTCTATTGCTCTTTTGATCCCTTACTGGAATGGAGTGGTCTCTTCCTTCTGTTTTCCATCCCTTCCTTTTAATCATCCAGATTAATTTTGCGTACTCATTATTGGGTACAATATTGGATAAAATCCTCTAGATTAGTTTGTCCACTTACTATTGGGTACATTGTTAGATAGAAAATAAGAACTAACCTTAAACCCATAAAACTTAAAAAGCAAGTGTCTACTATACCTTGAATAGTACATTTTTCCATTAGAGAAGGGTAAGCCTACAGTCATGCCAAAAATGAAAGTGAGCTAAACACACAGTAGAAAAATTAGACTAGGGTTTTAAAAGTTGTTAAAATCTGGCTCTAGATTAATGCGCCTCTATGTTATGATCTATGGGGAGTTTCGATGGTTTCCATGGTTTTTAATCATAATCTGGCCTATTGTAGCCTCAAGAGCTAGAGAACGATTAACCCTCAAGTCAATGGTAATTTCTCAAAGATAAAAATACCAGAATGTGTTCCATTTTCTATGTCTGAGTCTGCATCAGTTAGCCATTGTTGTGTACCTGCCTCAAAATTTAGTGGCTTCAAAGAACAACCAATTATTTGTCTGAAAATAGATCTGAACTTCTAGTCTGGGATCAGCTAGGCTTTCCTGTGCTGTACATTAAGCAGGAAACTTATTTAGGTACTATCACTTTGGGGACTCAGCTGGCAGAACAAGCCTGACTTGGTCCATGTCACCAATAGTCCTCAAGCAGCTTAGCACAGGCTCTTTCATCTTCTAGGTAGGGTTTCAAAGGCTGTGTCAAACTTTTTGAAGTCTCAGCTCAGAACTGGCACAATCATCACTTCCACCATATTCTACTGGCCAAAGCAAGTTCCAAGGACAGCTAGACAACAGGGTGGGGCACTATACTACAATATACCACAGTTCTTAATGGAAAGAACTATAAAGTGACATTGCAAAAGATGGAGTACCAAAGAGTTGAAGTTTAGCCATTCTTACAATCTACTACAGAGCCCTTAGTAGATGTAAACTTTTCCAGATGTCCTTCCTGGCCAACATTTTAATTGAAACATTAATGCCAAATTAGTACTCTGATAATTAGAGAAGACATCCAAAGACTATTAATTGACCACTGATTAATAAATTAAATTTGGGTGCATGTTTAATGGTTGGCTGTTATTAGGTCATACATAAAAGAAAACAAACACCTGATTCCTAAAATATATTTGATGAGACATAACTCAATTCTTAGCAAGTTATTAAATACAATGTATTGAAAGAATATTTGTTTTCTGATTATAAATATTATGTGATTTGGGTAGGATATTTGGAAATATGTAAAGACAAATTCGCAGTTCTGTGTAGCTCTTAAGTTTTAAAATGATGATGATATAATTAAAATATAGAAGATATCTCCATATAAAGATATTAGACGTGCCTGAATGGCTCAGCCTGTTAAGCATCTGACCCTTGATTTTGGTTCAGGTCATGATCTCACAGTTGGTAGGATAGAGCCCCATGTTGGGCTCTGTGCTGACAGCGTGGAGCCTGCATTGGATGCTGTGTCTCCTTCTATCTCTGCCCCTCCCCTGCTTGCACTTGCTTTCTCAAAATGAACATTTAAAAAAAACAGGTATTAATTTGTCAGCCTATGATAATAGCAAATTCTATTAATTCTAGTAGCTATTTAGATTTTCTAGGTTAACAGATTTTTAGTTGGTACTTTCTTGTTTTCCCTATTTTCAAGTTTTTGTATATCTTTCATGGTCTTACCTAATTGGTTAATAATTTTAGATGCACTCTTTTATTAATTTTTTTAAACATTTATTGTTTTGAGAGACAGAGCATGAGTGGGGAGGGGCAGAGAGAGAGAGGGAGACACAGAATCCAAAGCAGGCTCCAGGCTCCAAGTTGTCAGCACAGAGCCCGACATAGGGCTCGAACTCATGAACTGAGAGATCATGACCTGAGCTGAAGTTGGTCACTTAACTACTGAGCCACCCAGGCACCCCACTTCTCTATTTTAAGGAGTAACATTTGATAGTGGAGACCAAATATTTTCCTGATTCTAATGGGAGCGTTTCTGGTATTTCACCATAAGTAAATTACTCATTCAACAAATGTTTACTGAATGCCTACTATATACCATATACTGTCTTTTGAGGCTTGCATACACTACTCTTATGATAAAAAAAACTTTTCTCTCAATTTTTTTGATGTTTAAAACTTAACACTATATGTACAATTTTAGTTAAAACATTTTTTTGCATTTTCTGAAATTTTCCTCTTTTGCCCACTAATATGATATTAAGGATTTTAAGTAGTTTTTATCATTAAATTTTACTTTTTGAACATGTAAAGTATGCATATAGGTTAAATAAAATAATTTACAGCTTTTATAAAAGATGAACAATTAATATTAAGTTAATTAAAAGTAAGACATTCTTCTTTTTCTGTCCCTCAGCCACCTTTTTTTCCTCCAAAGGATATTTACTACGTACCTTTTAAGAAGCATGATTTTTATTTGAACAAATGTCTATGTGAGTGTAAAAGCACACGTACAAACATACACACGCACAAACACACCTTACTCTTCAAGGTAACATTAAAAAATATTCTCTCTTGCTGTTTCAATTTACCAGGATGTCTTGGTGATCTTTCCGTATCATTACAGACAACGCAGAAACATTTACTTACTTGTTTATCATATGTATAAACTGAAAGTGAATTTAACCTAAGGAGCTTCTTTCCTTACCTATTACAGAACAAAACAGGGAAATATGAAGCCCTACCATTACTACATAGTTCAGGTGATACCCTCACATAGAACCTAAATCATAACCTTAATTCCCATCATACTGTTTGGAAATAGTACCAGAGAAAGAGAAAAATAATTAAGTACACTAAAACATAACGGCTATGGTTTTCACCACTGGAGTCAATCACAGAACCAAAACTGTTAATTCTAGAACCCATTCTGTATTCTCTTTACCCACTGCCATTACTTTAGGAATTTTTCTTAAAGGAGGGGAACCAAATCTCCATCTCTATAGGACTCAGTCTTACTTGGGTTGTTGTGGTTTCTCAATGACTAACATTACAAGAAAATGGAGCACAAAGAAGAAACCCAGTGAATCACATCAGTTATCAGACAAAAAACTTTATATCCCCTAGTTCAGCAACTATCCACTTTCATGTTGGTGTTCATGATATACCATTCTGGACAGTGTATCAATTCCTTCTTCTACCTGGTTGTAGGTAGTAACATGGAAACAAATAGAAAAGCCTTACATCAGAACCTGGATCTACTACATACCTGTCTTTTGCTCCAAACCACACAAAATAGGCAACCTTACAGGTAATGAGGTAAACTGTGCAAAGCAATTCAGCTCTACTTATGTTAAAATGGCTTTTTCTCTCTGCAACTATTCAATCATGGCACAGGCCTGACTCTTAGCTACAAGAGCTAAATAATCCTTTTAATATTTAACACAGAGATGTACTCATTATCCACCTATGACTTGACTTCAGAACTCAAAACTTCGTTTCTAATTCTCATTGTAGAAGTTTCAGGATAAGACTAAGAAACTAGTCTACCCCATAATCATGGTGATTATGGTTGTCACCAGAATGACTGTTAACAACCACTTGCTCTCTCCTTCCCTTGCTTCAATTAGCACTACAATTCAATCCAATATTTATAACTTGTATAACAGCATTGCTATTATGAGTCCCTTGATTGCCTGTGATCCATTTACTCTTATCACCAAGGTCATTCATATGCCTATCCAAATGGGAATAACTCAGTTTTAGGCTATTATGTATTATGAGGGTTTCTTGAGGCCAATTCAGGTGTTAATTACTGTTTTAGAGTACAGACAGGAAGCAGAAAAAAGGCATACTCAAAAGGGATTCTACCTGTATACCTGCATATTTTTACTATTTCACTGGTCTAACTATACCCAATAATGTTTAGTGATAGTGATCACAATAGTTTATGACTTAAATGAGAACTTAGAGTTTTCATATTTAGCATGATGCTAGCTTTTAAGATAACACTAGATTACTTACACACACACACACACATATATATACATGTATATATACACATATATATACACATATATGTGTATATGTATACATAGTTTTCATGTATGCATAGTTTTCATATATATGTGTATATATATATGTATATATATGTGGACATATAATCTTCAGTTATTTATCCATTTTTTAAGATTTTTAGGAGCACCTGGGTGGCTCAATCGGTTAAGTGTCTGACTTCAGCTCAGGTCATGATCTCGCAGTTTGTGGGTTTGAGCCCCGTGTCGGGCTCTGTGCTGACAACTCAGAGCCTAGAGCCTGCTTTGGATTCTGTGTCTCCCTCTCTCTCTGCCCCCCCCCCCCCCGCCCCCAGCTTGCACGGTCTCTGTCTCTCAAAAATAAAAGAAAAACATTAAAAAAATTTGTTTGAAGTTTTTTTTTTTAAATCATGAATGAAAGCCAAGTTTCAAATGTGTTCTGAACATATTTAGCAATATAATTTATTCTTTATTCTGCTGAAAGTTCTATATATTTTCTTGATTTTAATTTATTTTTTGTTTAGAGATTCATATTTGGATCTTTGATTTTATATAGGACACTGATTAAACCCCATATTAGAAGTTAAAGTAATTAGCATTCATGTTATTATTCTCTAGGCATTATGTAGATTAATATTTGATCTCTTCTTTGACCAAGTAGTTAACATTTTTAAAGTCCAAGTGATTGTGTTTGTTTATTCATTAATTAATTTCAAAGGTTCTAATGCATTAAAAATTTGTTTTTACTGTAGCATTATTTTAATGATTTAAATTATTTAAATCATAATTATTTACTAATTATCTAATCTCATCGTCAGTTTCCCCACATGTATTTTCATTATATGTAACACATTTGCTTCAAACAGGTCATTTTCTTTCATACTTGTGCTCCTGGAGGTATTGATCCTTCTAATTCAATGGTTTCTGCCACCTCAACCCAACACACTTCTCATTTCCTTTATATTTTAGTGCCCCGGATTCTATAAAAGTCTTGTATAATGTAGATATTCAGAACAGTTTAACAAAAATGGCAGGATTTAATTAAGGCAGAATTGTCATTCTGCATAAGTTCATCTTCAGGATTAGCTCTTCACATTTTTTATTCTTTCACAAAACTAGATCTCTGTTGAAAATAGTTTTCATAATTATCTTATGAAGTGTAATAACTCCATTTTTGCCCCTTGTGTCTATCATATCCTCATTTATCAATCAGTGATTCATGTGAATATGTTATTTTTCTCCTTCTGATAATTTCCCCATTACACATGGAACAAGGTGCAAACATCTTTGTATATATAGCTTTCTGGTGCTATGTTGTATAGCCTTTCAAATGTGTACAAGTCTTATTGCCCCCTATTCATCACTTCCAATACTTACCAAATGTATTTATGTAGCAAATATTTGAGAACCTGTTAGAACAGTTTCTAGAACCTAACACTATAGATGAAGCAGTGAATAAAAAAGGCGGGGGGTGGGGAGGTGTGTTCTATGCTCATTCAGCTTATGTACTAGTTGGAGTTGGGGGGTTGGAGAAGGAAAAATACATGTTAAGAGACAGTAAAATAATTGAAAAAATAAATGACAAGAGATAAGGAGTACCAGAAACAGAAGTACAATTTTAATATGGTCAGGAAAAGTCTCTCAGACACTGGGCACAGTGACCTGGAGGAAGTGAGCCCCAGTTTTTGGCTAACTACTCCTTTAAGATTCAACTCTTCTGCTAGTGTAAAACAAACAGCTGACACCTTGCTCCCCTAATGATAGCTTTGGATTTGGTGTCCCATTTATGTGTTGCTCTAGCATTCTGTGTTTATCATTCTCCTGGTGCACACTTGGTAAATTAAGGATAGTTCTGGGTCTGTCAACGTTCATCTGCCAAAATGTCAATCTCTCAAGGTAAGAGAACATAAAATTTCTAACTTTTGTATACTTCTCTTAGCAATGGTGCTTAGTATATGTTTGTTACATTGATTTGACCTAGTTGGACTGGATGTGTTCTAAGCTATTTTACAATTACAGTCAAATCATTTCTCTTGGCTTCGTTTTTTACTTCTGTAAAATAAAAGACATTGTAAGTCTTGCAGAAGCTTAGAGGAGTGGTAAAATTCTGGCATTAAAATAAAGTATTATCTCGGGTGGCCTCCAAACTGCCTTTATGAAAAGTAAAACCTCTCAGGGGAAAATCACTATAAACTTTCTTCATATTATCATTTCTTTTATGTTTAGGATGAAGTTGGTTTTATTTCCAGATCACTGAGCCAAGCAGTAGTACAAAGTGAGTCAGTTTGAATTTTATTCACTGAATTTAAAGATGTCAGTATACTTATTAAAAATTCATACCCTTTAAGTGCCATTTCTAGTATAGCTGAGTGGTTCCTACAAGACCCAACCTTCTACTATACAAGAGTCCCTCAGAGGAGGGGAAACAACAACCTAAATGCTAGGAAATATGAACAAAAGCAAGCAGATCAATAAGGGAAGTTACACATGGAAAAAGGGAACAGGTGAGATACCAATTCTTAGGTCTTTTAGTGTGAGTATAGCCTGCAGTAGAGGCTACCCTGGCAATAGAACTCCAGTGACAGAAGTTCAGGACAACCAGTGCTGCCAAAAAGAGAATCCCAGAAAAGGAATTAACCAGAGAGGATACTACTAAATTCTCCATATCAACTTTGAGTCTCTAACCCCTAGAACAGTTGCAAGTGTAGTTAAGTTCTTAAAGCTAAAGATAAAATTACCCAAGAGGGGAAGATCAAATAAGGCTACTACCAGGCATGTTGTTAATTATGCTACTGAAAAAGATAAAAGGGAGAATCTTCAAAGAGCTGTAAAAGAATGATATTTCTATACAGAGGACCAGTTTTTAAATGAATGCTGACTTTAGAAAAATATTAAGTCCAAAAGGCATTAGGGAATTATTAAAGTGATAGAGAGATCAATTATCAAAATGTAATCTCACGTGAAGCAAATATATCCATTGACATTGAAGATAGAATAGATTCGTCATAGTAAAGGTAATAGAGCAGTTATTTCCATTGGAACAACAAAATAGGAAATTCTGAAGCAAGTTCTTTAGGCTGGAAATCAACATCAGAAATGGTAATTATTTCAATAAACATTTTTTATTCTTTTAAAATATTTAGGATCATTTAAAGCACAAAAGGATGATACTGTCTTTCCTTGTTTATAATGCTGTCAGCATAGAAATCTAGCATAAAAAATGAGAATATTGAGAGGGAGGGAGCCAAGATGGCGGAACAGCATGGAAGTTTTCGTGTGTCTTGCATGCATGAAATACAGCCAGACCAACACTAAACCATCCTGCACACCTAGAAAACTGATCTGAGGATTAACACAACAATCTGCACAACCTGAACCACAGAAATCAGTGGAAAGAAAAAAAATTCAATTTTCAATTTTATTAAAAATATTTTTAATTTTTTTACTGTATTTATTTTTGTGTAATTTTCTTCAAATTCTATTTTACTTCCATCATTTTATTTTAGTCTACTTCAGTGTTTTCACTTTTTCAAATTTTCAAACGATTTTTTCTCTTTTTTTCTTTTTTTTGAATAAAGAAAATTTTTTTTATTTTTAATTCTTATAAAAATATTTTTAATTTTTTCTACTATATTCTTTTGTGTAATTTTTTTCAAATTCTATTTTACTCCCATCATTCCAATTTAGTTTATTTCAGTATATTTATTTTTCCAAATTTTCAAATGATTTCTTTCCCTCCTCCCCCACCCTTTCCTCTAATGTATCAAACCACTTTCAACACCCAGGCCAAAACACCTAGGATCTAGCATCATTTATTCGATTTTTTTTTGTGTATGCATGTTTAATTTTTAATTTTAATATTTAAGTTTCTTTTAATTTTTTCTACCTCATTAATTCCTTTTCACCCTTCAAGATGACAAAATGAAGGAATTCACCCCAAAAGAAAGAGCAAGAACAAACTACAGCCAGGGACTTAACCAACACAGATACAAGCAAGATGTCTGAATCAGAATTTAGAATCACAATAATAAGAATACCAGCTGGGGTTGAAATAGATTATAATTCCTTTCCGTGGAGATAAAAGACGTAAAAGCTAATCAGAATGAAATAAAAAATGCCATGACTGAGCTGCAATTTCGAATGGATGCCAAAGCAGCAAGGGTGGATGAGGCACAGATGCCAATCAGTGATATAGAGGACAAACTTATGGAGAATAATGAAGCAGAAAAAAAGATGGAGATTAATGCAAAGAGCATTATTTAAGAATTAGAGAAATCAGTGTTTATTTAAAAAGATCATCATCAAATCATAGGGGTCCCAGAAGAGCAAGAGTGAGAAATAGGGGTAGAAGGGTTATGTGAGCAAATCATAGTGGAAAACTTTCCTATCCTGGGGAAAGACACAGACATCAAATCCAGGAAGCAGAGAGGACTCCCATAGATTTAACAAAAACCGACCATCAACGAGGCATATCATAGTCAAATTCACAAAATACACAGACAAGGAAAGCAGCATGAAAGCAGCAAAGGAAAAAAAGTCCTTAACCTACAAGGGAAGACAAATAAAGTTTACAGACCTATCCAAAGAAACTTGGCAGGCCAGAAAGAAGTGGCAGGATATATTCAATGTGATGAATTAGAAAAATATGCAGCCAAGAATTCTTTATCCAGAAAGGCTGCCATTCAAAATGGAAGGAGACATAAAAAGTTTCCCAAATAAAAATTAAAAGTTTGTGACCACTAAACCAGCCCTGCCAGAAAATTTTAAGGGGGGACTCTCCGAGGAGAGAAAAGATATACAAACCAAACAAACCAAACAAACCAAAGACCAAAAGCAACAAAGATTAGAAAGGACAAGAACACCACCAGAAACTCCAACTCTATAACCAGCATAATGGCAATAAATTCCTATCTTTCAGGACTCACTCTAAACGTCAATGGACTCAATGCTTCAATCAAAAGACATAGGGTAACAGAATGGATAAGAAAACAAGATCCATCTATCTGCTATTTACAAGAGACCCACTTTAGATCTAAAGACACCTTCAGATTGAAAATAAGGGGATGGAGAACCATCTATCATGCTAATGGTCAACAAAAGAAAGCCGGAGCAGCCATACTTACATCGGACAATCTAGACTTTAAAATAAAGACTGTATCAAGAGATGCAGAAGGGCATTATATCATAATTAAGGGGTCTATGCACCAAGAAGACCTAACGATTGTAAATATTTATGCACCAAATGTGGAAGCACCCAAATACATAAATCAATTAATCATAAACATAAAGAAACTCATTGGTATTAATACCCTAATAGTGGGAGACATCAACACCCCACTCACAACAATGGACAGATAATCTAATCAAAAAACCAACAAGTAAACCATGGCTTTGAATGACACACTGGACCAGATGGACTGAACAGATATATTCGGAACATTTCATCCTAAAGCAACAGAGTATACATTCTTCTCCAATGTATGGAATGTTCTCCAGAATAGACCACATACTGGGACTCAAATCAGCCCTCATCAAGTACAAAAAGATCGAGATCATACCATGCATATTTTCAGAACACAACGCTATGAAACTCGAAATCAACCACAAGAAAAAATTTGGAAAGGTAACAAATACTTGGAGCCTGAAGAACATCCTACTAAAGAAGGAGTGGGCTAACCAAGAAGTTAAAGAGGAAATTAAAAAGTATATGGAAGCCAATGAAAATGATAACACCACAACCTAAAACCTTTGGGATGCAGCAAAGGCGGTCATAAGAGGAAAGTATATAGCAATCCAGGCCTTCCTGAAGAAGGAAGAAAATATTTCAGATACACAACCTAACCTTACGCCTTAAAGAGCTGGAAAAAGGACAGCAAATAAAACCCAAAACCAGCAGAAGACAGGAAATAATAAAGATTAGAGTAGAAATTAATGCTATCAAAACCAACAAACCAACAACAACAATAACAACAACAACAGAACACATCAATGAAATCAGAAGCTGTTTTTTTGACAGAATTAACAGAATTGACAAACCACTAGCCACGCTGATCAAAAAGAAAAAGGAAAGGACCCAAATAAATAAAATCAAGAATGAAAGAGGAGAGATCACAGCCAACACAACAGAAATAACAATAAGAATATTATGAGCAATTATATGCCAATAAAATGGGCAATCTGGAAAAATGGACAAATTCCTAGAAACATAAACACTACCAAAACTGAAACAGGAAGAAAGAAAATTTGAACAGACCCATAACCAGTAAGGAAATCAAATTAGTAATCAAAAATCTCTCCCCTCCCCCCGCCAAAAAAAAAAAAAAAAAAGTCCAGGGGCAGATGGCTTTCCAGGGGAATTCTACCAAACATTTAAGGAAGAGTTGACACCGATTCTCTTGAAGCTATTCCAAAAAATAGAAAAGGAAGGAAAACTTCCAAACTCTTGCTATGAAGCCAGCATTACCTTGATTCTAAAACCAGAGACCCCACTAAAAAGGAGAACTATAGACCAATTTCACTGATGAACACAGATGCAAAAATCCTCAACAAGATATTAGCACACCGAATCCAACAATACATTAAAAAAATTACTCATCATGACCAAGCAGGATTTATACCTGGGATGCAGGGCTGGTTCAATATATGCAAAACAATTAACATGATTCATCACATCAATAAAATAAAGGAAAAGAACCATACAATCCTCTCAATAGATGCAGAGAAAGCATTTGACCAAATACAGCAGAGCCTTTCTTGATAAAAACCCTCAACAAAGTAGGGATAGAAGGATCAGACCTCGAGATCATAAAAACCATATATGAACAACCCAACACCAGTATCATCTTCAATGGGGAAAAACAGAGCTTTCCCCCTAAGGTCAGGAACAAGACAAGGATGTCCACTCTCACCACTGTTATTCAACATAATATTGGAAGTTTTAGCCTCAGCAATCAGACAACACAAAGAAATAAAAGTCATCCAAATCAGCCAGGAGGAGGTCAAACTTTCATTCTTCACAGATGACATGATACTCTATATGGAAAACCCTCAAGATTCCACCAAGAAACTGCTAGAACTGATTCATTAATCCAGCAAAGTTGCAAGACATAACATCAATGCACAGAAATCATTTGCATTTCTATACACCAACAACGAAGCAACAGAAATTGAAATCAAGGAATCGATCCCATTTACAATTGCACCAGAAACCATAAAATATCTAGGAAGAAATTTAACCAAAGAGGTGAAAAATCTATACACTGAAAACTATAGGAAGCTCATGAAAGAAATTGCAGAAGACACAAAAAAATGGAAAAAGATTCCATGCTCCTGGATAGGAAGAACAAATATTGTTAAAATGTCAATACTACCCAAAGCAATCTACATATTCAATGCAATCCCTATCAAAATAACACCAGCATTCTTCACAGAGCTCGAACAAACAATCATCAAATTTGTATAGAGCCAGAAAAGACCCTTAATAGCTAAAGCAATCTTGAAAAAGAAAACCAAAGCAGGAGCATCAAAATTCTGGACTTCAAACTGTACTACAAAGCTCTGATCATCTAGACAGTATGCTACTGGCACAAGAACAGACACTCAGATCAATGGAACAGAATAGATTACCCAGAAATGGATCCGCAAATGTATGGCCAACTAATCTTTGACAAAGCAGGAAAGAATATCCAATGGAATAAAGACAGTCTCTTCAGCAAGTGGTGCTGGGAAAACTGGACAGCGACATGCAGAAGAATGAACCTTGACCACTTTCTTACACCATACACAAAAACAAACTCAAAATGGATGAAAGACCTAAATATAAGACGGGAAGCCATCAAAATCCTCCAGGAGAAAGCAGGCAAAAACCTCTTTGATTTTGGCCCCAGGGAAGGTGCTCAACACATCTCTGGAGGCAAGAGAAACAAAAGCAAAAATGAACTACTGGGACCTCCTCAAAATAAAAAGCTTCTGCACAGCAAAACTAAAAGGCAACCAACAGAATGGGAGAAGATATTTGCAGATGACTTATGAGATATAGGGCTAGTATCCAAAATCTATAAAGAACTTATCCAACTCAACACCCAAAAAACAAATAATCCAGTGAAGAAATGGGCAAAAGACATGAATAGACACTTCTCCAAGCAAGATATCCAGATGGCCAACCGACATGTGAAAAAATGCTCAATATCACTCATTAGAGAAATACAAATCAAAACCACAATGAGATGCCACCTTACACCTGTGAGAATGGCTCACATTAACGACTCAGGAACAACAGATGTTGGCGAGGATGTGGAGAAAGAGGATCTCTTTTGCATTGTTGGTGGGAATGCAAGCTGGTACAGCCACTCTGGAAAACAGTATGGAGGTTCCTCAAAAAGTTAAAAATAGAACTACCCGATGACCCAGCAATTGCACTACTAGGCACTTATCCATGGGATACAGGTGTGCTGTTTCGAAGGGACACATGCACCCTCATGTTTATAGCAGCACTATCAACAATAGCCAAAGTATGGAAACAGCCCAAATGTCCATCGATGGATGAATGGATAAAGAAGATGTGGTGTGTATATATATATGTGTGTGTATATATATACACACACACACACACAATGTAGTATTGCTCGGTAATCACAAAGAATGAAAGAATGAAATCTTGCCATTTGCAACTACGTGGATGCAACTAGAGGGTATTATGCTAAGTGAAATTAGTCAGAGAAAGACAAAAATCATATGATTTCACTTACATGAGGACTTTAAGAGACAAAACAGATGAACATAAGGGAAAGTAAGAAAAATATAAAAAGGGGGGGGACAAAACAGAAGAGACTCATAAATATGGAGAACAAACTAAGGGTTACGAGAGGGGTTGTGGGAGGGGGGATGGGCTAAATGGGTAAGGGGCACTAAGGAATCTACTCCTGAAATCATTGTTGCACGCTATGCTAATTTGGATGTAATTTTTCAATAATAAACTTAAAAATAAAAATAAATAAAAAATGAGAATATTAAATGAGGCCAATGTTTACAAGGTTAATATATATTTGATAAACTAAAAACTGCAGAGACCATGAAAAATTAGGAATGAAAGGCTTATCACCCAGATCTTATCCCCCAGGCCGACATTAAGAGAATAATACAATACTGTGGACAATTTTATGCCAATAAATTTGCCAGTTAAAATATATATGTGACAACAGCATCATGGTAGCATAAGGTATCCTGAATTTGTCCCCCAGAAATAAAATATTTGGCATCCATTCACAGACAAAAGTGCCTCTGAGGGAGCTGGAGGATCTGGCACCTTATGTCAAGGACCCAGAACTATCTTGGCCACCCATGCATTGGGAATTGACTGACCAACTTTGGTCCTAGCTGTGCACCCTGGAAGTGGTCTATGAACCAGTTCCAATCTCTTTACCACAGCCCAGAAGTCCCTGGAAAACACTAACTTAGACGGTCACTCATCAGTGAAACAGCTTATGTAGAAGTCCAGATTTCTAGACTGTTAGAGCAAAGAAGTGGGGGGAGGGCGGGGGGGAAGCTTGGACACACTGTAGATGTTAAGAGGAATGGTTTTACTTGACATACACTTCACCCTCCCTAAGATGGCATGGGTTGGGAACATGGGAGAAATCACAGGCTAAGGAAGATCTCTCACACAGTTAAGAGATAATATGGAAATTAACACCTGGCTTCCTCATCTGTACAGAGGCTACTGAAGGAGATCATTTCTCTTCTCCATCCAGAGTAACTATAAATGGATTATAGACTTTATACTTTTTATATATTATATTTGCAATTATTGTACTTAAACATACATTTATAAAATGAGCCAGCAAATCCATTTGCCTAGAATTTTTATAAGCTTATTTTTCAAAACTATTTGTAAAACTATTTTTACAGGAGCTTTATTTGTAACAGTCAAAACCCTGAACCAGCTCAGTAACCATCAATAGAAAAATGACTTTGTGGTATATTCATACACTGAAAACCTAACTCAGCATTAAAAAGGAACAAACTACTGACACATTCAGCAACAAGAGTGAATCTCAAAATTTAGAGGTATTTAAGTTACCTAAGCATACATGCTATATAATTTTGGTTTTATGAAATTTTAACACAGGCAAAGCTAATTTTTGGTGAGAAAAAAAAAATCAAATGTGATTACCTCCAGCTCTGGGATTTGAGGGATTGGGGAGGACTCTGATATAATATGAAGTATTTGCCTACTTCCATGGAGTAAATACTACCACTATGGCCAATGTCAACTACCAACTTAATGTCAAACAGAATTGAGAAATGGCATATGTAATCAGTTCTTCTAAGTGGTTTCTAGCACTCAATGGAAGATGGGAGAAACTTTCAGAAAATTTTAACATTCTATATTTTGAGATTGGAGTTGCACAGTTGTAGGAATTTGAAAAAACTCTAGCAGCCACAATTACTATATTTGACTTTATGTAAATTTAATGGGAAAAAAACTTCAAAGTATAGAACTATAGCTAATTATAAACAGCAAGCTAAAATATTTAGGGTAGATTCTACTGACATCTGCAATTTCCTTTGAAATGTATTAAAATATGAATTGATGGCTAGACGGATGAGTAAACAGATGTGATAAAGCATGTCTAACATCAGTGATAGAATCTAGGTTGTGATTATGCATGTTCACTCTAAACTTAATTCTATAAGATATTTAGAAATGTAAGAAAAAAAGACCTTCTTTCTCTATTTTCAGCAGTTACAAATTCTATTAAATATATGATGATCTTAAAGGTTACACTAGAGTTCCCAGTTTCTATTTAAAGACAATTTCATGTATAATTACTATTTCTTCTAGAAACTTCCACCTCTAGTTTTCTTTGTATTACATATTCAAACCAGAAGCAATTTTCCTAATACATCTAAAATCTACACTACTGCCCCATTTAAAAATCCTCATTAGCTCTCTATAACCTAATTTTTAACCACATAAATGTCACTTGACATTGTGTTAGTTTTCTATTGCTGTTCTAATAAATTGTCATGAAGTTAGTGCCTTAAAACATTATCAATCTACCATCTAATAGTTTTGTGCATCAGAAATCCAAAGCAGGTCTCAGTGTGTTAAGTTCGAAGTATCAGTAGGGCTGTGTTCCTTTCTGGAAGATTATTTTTTTTAAACATTTATTCATTTCTGAGAGGCAGACAGAGCACAAGCAGAGGAAGTGCTGAGAAAGAGGGAGACATAGAATCTGAAGCAGGCTCCAGACTCTGAGCTGTCAGCACAGTGCCCGATGAGGGGCTTGAACCCACGAACCGTGAGATCATGACCTGAGCCTAAATCAGACGCTCAACTGAGTCAGTCACCCAGGCGCCCCATTTTTGGAAGCTCTAAAGGAGAATTTACTTTATAGCCTTTTTCAAGACATTTTAGAGGTTGCCAGCATTCCTGGGTTCAAGGAGCTTTTCTTTCATATTCGAAGCCAGAAACATCAGGTCTCTCTCTGATCACATTAAGAACTCATGAGATTGGATTGTATTTATCCAGATAATCCAGGCTCATCGGCCCAGCTCTCAAGTCCTACTTTTCATCACCCCTACAAGATCTTTTTCCTTCTGGTTTATATGCTCAGAGATTGAAGATGAAGACATGTTTGGGAGCCATTTTTTATGCCTACTACACCTTCCACAATCTCCTGCCAGTTATAATTACGGGCTTCTTTTTCCTTACACCTTCATACTCCTTGTGCTCTAGCTTCATCAGATGATTTGCTTATGTCCTCCCTAATCTTGGGTCTTTCAACCCTTTCATTTTACTTGCCTATTCAGAGAGATCTCCCTGGCAATCAACATTTATGATCATCTACCATATACTACCCGGATGCCATGGTCAATTCAGAAGTCTCTTCTTAGAAAGTCACACAGAATAACATTTTATTAAGGTTTTTAAAAATCAATCTATGTAAAGTAATTTTCTGTTTTACCTTGCACCTTATAGCACTAGTTTTAGGTAACTTTGCATTATAGTTACGATACAAGTTTTTTCCTTCCAATACATCTACGCTTCCTTGAATCCTGGTACTCTGATTCTGATGTAAAATAATCCAGGTTTATACTGGAGTCACCCAGAGTAGACACCCAATATACATTAGTTGATTTGAATTGTGTTGAATTACATACAAATTGAAACATATGTTGTGTCCTGAGCTAGACACAAGGTCTGCAAGGAAGTCTGAGCTATGTTGGCATTGAAGCTTATAATGAAATACAGAGAGAAAGGACTTCTAAAAATAAAATAGAAGGTAGCATATGCTTTGCTCCAAATGAATGATATAAACAATAAGTGTTAAAGAGTTATGATGGCCAGGATTTGAAACATCTGTGACTCCCCCCCCCCCCCCCACACACACACAACTTTGACCCAACTCAACTGGACTGGAAAAAAAAAATGTTCTATCTAATTCAGAACAGCTGTCTGTCTACACTTAAGCCGTATTAAAATAGCACTTCCAAGAGTTGTTTTTCATCATTTTTCCACAATACGAAATAGTTGACAGGGAAGTGGGTGAGGAAAAAGATAAGAAGAGAAAGAGAAGATAAGGAAGAGAGTGAACAATAGAGAAACTTTAAGGACCAGATGGGCTATACACTGATATGAAGTCTAAGATTCTTTAGAAGTTTGATATGATGATAATACTCTGATTAAGTTTCTAGTGCTTTGGAATACCACCTCAATTTAAAAACAAGAAGCAAAAATCTGCTAGAAGTTCAAAAAGTTTATTTAATCCTAAAAATGCACGTAAATATTTTGCTAGACATTTCTGTGGGGAAGGTTTTATAAACATTTAAATATCTCATTTCACTATTTGCAAATCAGAAAACCAGGAGATTTTGGAATTATGTTTTTTCTAATAAATGGTTATATACTACTAGCTGTATTAATTCTTCATGGAAAAACCACTTCAAACCCCATTTTTTTCTATTCTAAAGTTAAAAGTGGGGAGGGCTTCCCCTATTTCGCATGAGTACTATTTTATATAAAACAGGGATCAAAGTTGTAACAATGCTAATTTTTCTGACCCTTAAATTTAAAATATCAAATTTGAATATTGATCACTTTCAGTTTAATTATATTTATGGGTATGATGAGACAGAGCAGGATGTGGATGGGCATGCTGATGCTGGCAACATACAGACCCGGTTCATAATAAACCTCTTGCTTATTTGCTTCTTTTCACCTTCATTTCCTCATCTATAAGTGTATATATTTAACTCACAGTAAAAGAAAAGTGTCATGTGTGTGCAATAAGGGCAGCTGTGAACAAGTAGGTCAATAATTTTAGCTTAAAATCGCAACCCAATCTCCACTTACAAGTTGTCATTTAAATTCCATAGTAGCTAAATTTTAAGTTAACACCTGAGGAACAGAATATACTCCTGGATAATGAACACCAAATGGAATGATTCATTTACACATTTTCTCTTGATGACTATAAAATTGCATTTTAATGGTTTGGTCAGCTACAAATAACCCTGTAGTTGACTGAATAAGAAGACTAAGAACATATGTAAAACATGCAATACTATACCAGCTTCAAAGTAATAGGAATAATTGTCCTCCAAGAAATAAAATCCAGGGCGCCTGGGTGGCTTGGTCAGTTAAGCCTCCGACTTCGGCTCAGGTCATGATCTCACCGTCCGTGAGTTCGAGCCCCGCATGGGGCTCTGTGCTGACCACTCAGAGCCTGCAGCCTGTTTCAGATTCTGTGTCTCCCTCTCTCTCTGCCCCTCCCCTGTTCATGCTCTGTCTCTCTCTGTCTCAAAAATAAATAAACGTTAAAAAAATTTTTTAAAAAAAGAAATAAAATCCTTATTTGTTTACCCCATGCTCCCTGCTTTAAAAAAATTTCAAAAATAGATCACCTCCCCATTTATCTACAACTCTAGTACTACCAAAAGCTACATTAGGATTTGCACATTAACATTTTATTTTGTACTAACCATGTCTTATAACTTTAATAGTAAAGTTTATTACAAAGTATGTGTTATATTTTTAATATCCTATATTTTGCCATTAATACGTACATATGGATCTCTCTAAAGTATAGACGTATACTAGAAAATGGAAAGACAATTGAGCATACTTTAATTTTCTTCATGATACTTGATAAAACTAAGTACTGGGGCGCCTGGGTGGCGCAGTCGGTTAAGCGTCCGACTTCAGCCAGGTCACGATCTCGCGGTCCGTGAGTTCGAGCCCCGCGTCAGGCTCTGGGCTGATGGCTCAGAGCCTGGAGCCTGTTTCCGATTCTGTGTCTCCCTCTCTCTCTGACCCTCCCCCGTTCATGCTCTGTCTCTCTCTGTCCCAAAAATAAATAAACGTTGAAAAAAAAAAATTAAAAAAAAAAAAAAAAAAAAAAAAAAACTAAGTACTGACATTTGTTGCTTTTAAATAGGTTACTGAAACACAAATATTGGAAACACAGACTGGAATTATTCTCCCCACTTTTAGTTCCTTCCACCTTGACCAAATTACTTCACAAATATGTGAAGACACTTTGATTAGTCAGAAAAGAAAATATATATGTGGAAGAGAAAGAGGTAGTAAGATACAAATATATCAAAAACTATATTTTAATTTCCCAACAATTAAAAACTAAACCTACAAATAATCAAATAAAGAAATGCAAAGCATAACCACAACGAACTTTGCTGTATGTCCCAAATACCAAAGATAGATCTATATCTAAGCTGCTACAACAGCATTTCAGGAAAGTCACTTCCCAAAGGGGGTCAAAATGTGAGGCATCCATTTAGAAACCAAATTTAGTTTGGCCTAGTTTGTGGAATTTTTTGTTGTTTGGTCTTTGCCTTTTTAAATACTTGGATAAGTACAAGATTAGTGTAATTATAATTAAATGGTACTTTTATCCCAAGGACTTCATAAAGGCTATGAAACCTTAAAAGTTTAACCCTCAGGTTGACAGACTATGTAGATAAATTCAAGAGTTTCCCTGAGGAATAGCATGAAGAGATCCCGACTTTTCATGTAAGTCAGACAACTCAGGAACCCTTAGTTCTCTAAAATTCCCTTATAAGAATGAACAGAAAGACTTCACACTCCTCAAGGTACAATTGCTATTAAATTCTCAATTTGAGTTAAGAGGAGTTTACTTCCTACTGGGATAAAGTCATTTCCTACTGAGTGAAATCCTCTATAGAATGAACGTGCAACTGATGCTAAGGAATTTGGCAACATGGGATTTCTTTAAAAAGTGTTTTATTAATTCCCATTTAATATGCTATTTCAATTCCATTCGTGTTCGTCAATCTTAAGATAAAAAGAAATCACCATTTAATAAAAACTGTCAAAATATCCAGTTCTGTCAAGATGGTGGATTTGTGGATAAAGCAGCCACATGTTTTGCATTTGGGGCCTGACTGGCACAATGTGACAGCTGGGGCAGATTTTGTGTAGACAAAGTTAGGGCTTACTGGTTCACCTTAAACTGTATTAAGTTTCCTGTTTCTCTTGACAAGGTTTCTTTTCCAAGACAGGATTTAGAGAAGGTAGGATTATGATTTGCTAGGCTGTGGGATTAGCAGCTAACACAAGAAGAAACAGATGATTTTGCACAAAGTACAAAATGCAGTACTTTTATAGATGAATATACCTGTGGAGAATTATATGAATATTTGGTGTCGACTTGTTGAGCTCCTAGAAAGCTGAATTTATAGTCTTAGTGGAAGAATGCCTAAACTCTGTCTCAATGCATTTCAAAGAAAGTAATATTGAGGCAGCAAGCATTTTAAAAAGCTATTATAACATGTATAGGTTCTATACATAGGGAAGAAGATATGAAGTACAAAAGAGGGAAGACAGACAAGGCAAATATTTTATCCCTGGTGACTCACCTATAATTAGTAATTAAGCAAAAAAGTAAACACTTTGTAGTATGTTGAGTGTTCACAACAAAGGCCTACTCTAAGGAGGATGCTATTAGAGCCTCATCCCACTTAAAGGAAGTATGTTTCTCCTAATTGTTTCTCTTCCATCTTGCCTTAACTAAGTAAAAAGAAGAGAAGCAAAAAAATACAACAAAATTCCACACACTTGTTAATAAATTCACAGTGCAGGATATGGGTCCACTAAGTGAAAGATTTGATAAAATTACAGAACACTTCCCCTCCCCCACAATTTACCTACACACTAACAGAGGTAATATATTACACCTGAAAGATCTCAAAGACTACCTGAGGATGACTTTTTAGGGAAGCCTAGAAGTACAACTCAACTCCTTACCAGACTAACAAAAATCTTTCCAATAAAGGCCTTTTAATCTCAGTTCCAAATACTTGATACAGCATAGCCACCTTTCAACAAATCAATAACAAAGATAGCTGGAAATCCAAAAATGTTGGAGCTTAAACAATATATCCATAAATAATATTGGCCAATATAGAAGTTTCAAGAAAAATACAAGGGATTTGAAACCAAATGACAATAAAAATACACTGTATAAAAATTTGTGAGATACAGTGAAAGCAGTGTTTACAGGGAAATTTTTATCATTTAATACATGTTTTAAAAAAAGATCTAAAAATCAGTAACCTAAGCTAACGTCTTAGAAAATTAGAAAATGAGCAAATTAAGTTCACAATAAGCAGAGGAAAATAAATAAAAATTAGATCAGAAATCAATGGAACTGAAACAAGAAAAAAAAAAGATATTAAAACTAGATATTTGAAAGTATTAATGAATTAAAAAAAACTAGCCGGTCTAGCCAAAAACAAAAACAAAAGAGAGATGACAAATTACCAAAATCAGAAAAGAAAGAGTCGTCATGGAGGCCTCAAGACACTAGCCAAGAACGTATTGTGTAATCATTCTAAACCAACCGTAGGCAATTATCAGGACTTACCTGGCAGGCCTCACTGCGGAAAGCCGTCCTCCCCAAGCTGACTTAGCACACAGCCCATACGTTGCTGTGTCAAAAGGAAATTAGTGCATTCAAAGACTAGGACTGCTCTGACTGGCCCATGGTCTTATATATAGTTACTTTCTAGCTCAGGTGCCTCACTTCAGAGGCCACTTTTTCAAAGCCTTTCAGCTGAGGCTTTCCTCTGGTGCCTCTACCAAGACTCCCAACTCCCCCTTATGGGGAATGGGGCCTTAAAGACAATCTTCTCTTCTCAAAGACTCAGTATTAAGTGCTTTCATACTCTGAGGCTTCCTCTCACTTCCCCTCCCAGTCCATGTGACCCAGAATACTGGAGGAGTCCTTTGTTAGGAGCACCCTTGGCATTGAGACAATTCCCACCTGTGTACTAATCCACCTGATCCTTATCTAGCACCATTCCAAGGAGAAAATTGGAAGGTGGGATGGGGAGGAGTTGACACTTTCTCGGGTTTAACCTCCCCCTTATATTATCACAGCAAGTGATTAAAGGCTTGGCTTTTATTGTACTTTCATTTTGGCTTGTCTTGACTACTCTGACACTCAATAACTCAACTCTTTAAGTTCTATTAAAAAAGAAATGCCATGAACAATGCTATGCCCACAAATATGGTAATATAGATGAAATGAAGCCAATTCCTAGAGGACAAAATCTACCAAAACTTGCAAAAGGATTAATAAGATAATATGAACAGGTCTAAATTTATTAAAGATATTGAATAATTGGTGACCTTCTATAAAAGAAAATACTAGCCTCATATGGTTTCACTGGTGAGTTCTAGCATACATTTAGGTAAGATATAATACCAATTCAACTCAATCTTTTCCAGAAAAATCTAAGCACATTAGACATTTCCTACCTCACTCAATGAGGTCAGCATTATGCTAATATCAAAGCCTTCTCCCTGGTCTTTGAAAATTCCTGATCCTTGGGATAATCTCTCACAATTTCCAGTTTTGAGAGGAACCCAAGTTAATTTAAGTAGGTAACTGTTACTGTTGCTTTCAATCTCAGCTTAAAGATAATTTCTTCAGAGAAAACTTTCTGACCTCTTCCTCAGAACTCAAATCAAATTTTTCCATGAGTCTTTCAGAGTATACCCTTTACTTTACAGCCAAAACATTTATTGCAAATTTCAATGGTATATCATTTTACAGACATTTACTGGATTTTGATATCCATGAAGAAAGAGACCATGCCTATTTGTCCACTGTAGCCACAGTCTTACAATATGTGACATGTAAATGAGTCTCCATAAACATACACTAAATGAACAAATAAGCTATATCAAGCAGAAAATATGACAGAATGGAAATTATGGCAGAGGCTATTTATATAGACACAAAAATACACAATGGCCTCAAAGTAAATAATTTAATTGAAAAAAATACCAGGAATATTTTATAAATAGATACAATTAACTATGTTCAATAATTTCATTTCAGAAATATTGAAAATAACAAGAAAATATAAAATATCTGAAATAAAAAACTGACCTGTGACAGATGACTCATAGCCATACACATATTTCTTTTGTATTATGTGAATATCAACTATGATATATAGCTAAAAGAGAAGTCCAAATATAGGAACACATTTAATGTGTTAACTTTTGTTTATACACAAGATAGAGCAATGTCCTAAGATGCTTACACATAAGTATAAAATAAAAAATTAATGCTGAGGAATATCTTGAGACTAATGAGGGAATAAAGGAGTCAATAAAGGAGAAAATAAGGTATTAGTAACCTGCAGTATCATATCTGGGATAAAAAAAGTGGTGAGATGTTTATTTATTTATTATGTAGAATAAAAAAAAGAAGAAGAAGAAAAATTGGGGCATGTTCCAAAGTAAATTAATGTTCAGTGTTCCCAAAGGATTGTGTTTATGTGTAACCTAAAAGTAAATATCACAGAAATTAAAAAAAAAATCCAATATGGATGAAAAATGATTTGTAAAAAGTAATCAAGTATATGAGCAGCTCAGATATGAAGTATAAAATATTGGTTATGAGGAACTGCAGGAAAGAGACAAAGGGCACAGTCACAAGTGCAGAATGAAAGGGAAAGCCAGAGTGAGGAATGAATGAAAAATATCACAGGAGGTCAAAATATTATAGACAATGTGTTTCAAGCATATAAAGGACCAGAGGTCACTCTGAAGAAGCCTGCAGAGTAAAAATTATAAAAATAAATTATCGACCAATGAAATAGATATTGCTAAAATATTAAATTAATTCCTTGCTTCCTTGTCTCAGTTTTCACAAAGAAAATAAGGGACAAATGCTAGGAACAGACATTAATTTCCCTTGGGAGAGAAAAGAAATATTACAGGAAATTGTGATCATGCCAGAACAGGTAATCAAAAATAATGGTTGAAACCCCACACACAAAGAATATAAAAACATTCAATAGTCAATGGCCAGGTATCTCTGGATTTTATTGGAGACATCCTAAAGAAAAAATGTAACACAAAAAGGCAAGAGGAGAAATGAAGAATAAAGTTCCTTTGTAGACAGCCTTTTTCTAAAACCTCCTTAAAGGAGATAGACTACCATTTTTTTTTAATTGGAAAGATAAGAGAGCAGCGTAAAAAGCCCTTTCTCTCCTGAAACCCTCAATTCTATTCACATATAAAATCAGTCACAAACATTTATATAATTATTTATTATGCTGCTTACAAATATATGCACCTGATTTTGGCATTACACAGGAGAAAAGGGATTGGGAATAGATAGGGCTAAGTATTTAATTCTAAACAAGTAAATATAAGTCTGTTTATTACAGCATAAATGAACTGAATAGGATCTCTCTGTCAAAAGTATAGAAAAGCCAACTAAGATCAAAATTTATTTATAAATTATACATTTAAGTTGTTTATTTACTGCTTTTAATTACAATACACAGAAATGAGTAATATGTATATTCAATTACATAAGAAATTCACCTAGGTACCACATTGGTACCTGGGTTCAAGATGGAATCAATGTAATTTTACATATAAATTCATTCATTCACTCACTCAGTGAATAAATATATGGCCTGCTTTATAAAATCAACTTGTCAGTCTTGTGGACAGTAACACAAGTTACAGCCTCTATCTTTAAAAAGTTGATGTTTTTGAGCAAATTCACACTTGAAATACGAAAGAGTTAGTCGTAGGTAATCTAACAGAATCCTTTATGAAATGTGTGAGACACAAGTGAGGATATTTCCAATTTTGTTTAGAGCAAGGAGAACATCAGAACAGGTGTCATAAGGTGGTTACACCTGATTTAAATTTGTAAGAAGACTAGCTCTGTAGATGGAGATAGGGCTGATGGTGATTTGTGAGGAATATTCTAGGCAGTGCAAGACTTATGGATAAAGTGCATAAAAGTATGAATTAGCACGACACCTTTTAAGAACTTAAAGTAAGTCAGGTAAATTCAAAGAAGCAGAGAAGAGGTGATAAGGGGGCTGAGATGGGAATTACGGGATCAAGCTACAAGGAGTTTTTATTTTCCTCACCTTTATTTATCATTTTATAATTTGATATTAAAAATAATTAATATTTTGTGATCATTTTTCCTTCATGAAAAATATAGAATAATATTGTATCCCAGAGAGCTTTATGTGGTAAAAGCAAAGATTTTTTTATATAATTTCTCCTTCACTAAAAGTGGTCATTGTTACAGCAAGATTCTACTATGTAATTTTTTTATAAGCAGTCATATTAGTTAATGTATACATCTTACAGATAATTGTTTTTGAGATGAATAGAGAAGTAATGATTTTTTTTTCTTTCTTAAACATCCCCTTCAGAGAAAAGACCAAATAATGTATTAAAGGTCAATATAGATAAAGAATTTTAGAAACAATGAGCTAGTGCCTAGAACATTTACTAGAGGAAGTGGTTAGCCATGTATGTCATCCTTTCCAATATTACCTTTGTCATTTGAATATTGATAAGTTTGCAAAAATATCCCAAAAGGACATCAGAACACCCAGAAATCAATACAATCTGAATGAAACTACCAAACATCTAAGAAAGAAAGAAAGAAAGAAAGAAAGAAAGAAAGAAAGAAAGAAAGAAAGAAAGAAAGAAAGAGAAAGGGAGAGAGAGAAAAGAAAGAAATAAGAAAGAAAGAAAGAAAGAAAGAAAGAAAGAAAGAAAGAAAAGAAAGAAAGAAAGAAAGAAAGAAAGAAAGAAAGAAAGAAAGAAAGAAAGAAAGAAAGAAAGAAAAAAGAAGGAAAGAAAGAAAGAAAAAAAGAAGGAAAGAAAGAAAGAATCAGCAGACTTTTTAGTTGCTCCTGTTCGTATTTACATTATTAACTGCCCTAAATATTCAAGAAGCCCTGAATCAAATGTCAAGTTCATTTAAACTCGGGGAACATGGACAAAAAAAAAATTCTACCATAAAAATTTTCTGTTCTTTAATGGATCCATTTCTTATCTAGGTTTAAGAGTCTAGACCTAGAAATTTAAAAAATGTAATCTCAACACAATTTTCTAGAGATTGAAAAAAATGTCAAATTGCAATCAGCTTTTAAATGGAACACTATATTTTACATTGAAAATAATATAACACTGTATGTTAACTACACTGGAATTAAAATGAAAGAAAGAAAAAGAAAGAAAGAAAACATTATAAACTAATGTTTATTTGGAAAAGAAAATGTGCTATAATGAATAATTTTTTGAATAAGAAAATTGGGAATTAAGCATGGGAAGATTCAGATAGCAAAATATAGAAAAATTACAGAATAAACTAATAATAAATAAATACTAATAATAATAAATAATAATAAATAAATACTAATAATAAATAAATTACAGAATAAACTAATATTTCAAAATGGTATATCACTATATCTGGATTATCTACTGTGGTGTAACTAACAATTCTAATATTAAGGACTTAACCAACAATTTATCTTTTTTGGTTCTAGGAGTTAAATGGGCTCAGATGAACAGTTCTCATTAAAGATTTTCCATGTCACTGCAGTCAGATGTTCACTGAGGTTGCAATTAAAGCCTCAACTAGGGTGTAAACTCAACATGGCTTACTCACATGGGTGGCATTTAAAGCTGATGATTGCCTTAAAGCTTAGCTAGGGCTGTCAAATGAAACATCAGCAGTCTTTCCATATTCTTTGTGCTTCTAACAGCAATGCGGCTGGGTTTTGAGAGAGAATTTGTCAAGAGACACAGGAAAAGTTTGCAAAAAATTTTAGGATCTAACCTCTAACATCCCAGAATGTTAAATCTACTGCATTCTGCTGGTCAAGTCAGACATGAGGACCAACCCGTATTCTAGTGAAAGGGAATCAGATCCCATCTCTTAAAAGGAAGAACGTGAATACATGGGGGCCCATATTTAATTAAAAGAAAATTGAATGGAGAATCTATTGGGAGACCCAGTCATATATGAGAATATAAAATATTATAAAAATATTATGGGGAAGAAAACAATATCGTTGGAAAGCTTAGAGATGTATTTCTAAAAAAAATAAGTTTGAATACCTAATTACAACAAATACAAGTATAAATTCCCAAAGGTTTAATATTTTCACAATTGTAGAGTATGAAAAACCTTTCTAAGCAACATTTAAAACCTAAAAATCATAAAGAAAATGCTCCACATATTTAAATACATAAAAATAAAAATTCTCTTTGTTGAAAAACATAAGCAAAAGTAAATATTAAGAAACAAAATTGCACAAAATATTTACACTTATAGAATAAGATTTATACATGTAACATTATTTTATTTAAGAGGCAAAAGTCCCAATTTATTTTTTTTTTCAACGTTTATTTATTTTGGGACAGAGAGAGACAGAGCATGAACGGGGGGAGGGGCAGAGAGAGAGGGAGACACAGAATCGGAAACAGGCTCCAGGCTCTGAGCCATCAGCCCAGAGCCCGACACGGGGCCCGAACTCCCGGACCGCGAGATCGTGACCTGGCTGAAGTCGGACGCTTAACCGACTGCGCTACCCATGCGCCCCAAAAGTCCCAGTTTAAAACTGGACAGTTTGCAGAGGAGTGTTCTTATAAAATCATAGTGGATATGGGTCAGCTAGTATTAGTTGAAAATATTTTATATTTTAGGCCCTAAAAGCAGCATTTGAAATTGAATAGTTTAGAAACACATGATTCTATAATCTTGATAAAGATACAAATCTCATATCCTCTATTTTGTTAAAATTTGAAGTATTTAAGTAACTAAGCACTGATACTTCATTTGTATAAAGTGCGTTAAATATTTTTAATTAAATCTGCTTTAATTTACTTATGAACTTGAGTTTTATTTGAAAAATCTTGTGGGGGCCCCTGGGTTGCTCAGTCAGTTAAGCATCTGACTTGGGGCCAGGTCATGATCTCACCATTCATGGGTTTGAACCCCACATTGGGATCTGGGCTGATGGCCCAGAGCCTGGAGCCTGCTGCCTCTCTGTGTCTCCTTCTCTCTCTGTCCCTCTCCCGCTTTGCTCTGTCTGTCTCTTTCTCTCTCTTTCTCTCAAAAATAAGTAAACATAAAAAAAGAAAAATCTTGTGTTTTTTTCATTTATTTGTGGTACTTCTTCTATCATATACAGATGTCTTTTACTATACAAATTCTTGATATCCGAGATCTCATTTTAGAAAAGCCAAAAGTAAAATATTTTCCAATAAATCTGTATGCATTGCTACTTGAATACTTATGAAAACAAGACAGGAAAAGTAACAATTGATACAACAAAAATACAAAGGCTTATCCTATGAATCTCTATATGTGGACACACTGGACAACCTAGAAGAAACAGGTAAATTCTTAGAAATATGTAATCTTCTAAAATTGAACCAGGGAGGGGCGCCTGGGTGGCTCAGTCAGTTAAGCATCTGACTTCAGCTCAGGTCATGATCTCACGGTCTGTGGGTTCGAGCCCCACATTGGGCTCTGTGCTGACAGCAGGCCTGGAGCCGGCTTCAGATTCTGTGTCTCCCTCTCTCTCTGACCCTCCCCCATTCATGCTCTCTCTCTGTCTCAAAAATAAATAAACAGTAAAAAAAATTAAAAAAAAAATAAATAAAATAAAATAAAATAAAATAAAATAAAATAAAATAAAATAAAAATGAACCAGGGAGAAATAGAAAATCTGACTTTGTTACCCATTACAAGTAACAAAATTGAATTGGTAATCCAAACACTACCAAAAAATAAAAGTCCAGGACCAGATAGATTTACAAGTGAATACTATCAGACGTTTAAAGAAGAGTTAATACTGGGCTACCTGCATGGCTCAGTCAGTTGAGCCTCCAGCTTTGGCTCAGGTCATGATCTCATAGTTCAAGTGTTTGAGCCCCACATTGGGCTCTCTGCTGTTAGCGTAGATAGAGTCTGCTTCAGGTCCTCTGTTCTTCGCTCTCTCTGCCCCTCCTCTGCTTGCTCTCTCTCTCAAAAATAAATGAACATTAAGAAAAACATTTAAAAAAAGAGCTAATACCTATTCTCCTCAAACAATCCCAAAAAATAGAGGAGGACTGAAAGCTTCCAAATACATTCTGCAAGGCCAGCATTACTCTGGTAATAAAACCAGACAAAAATACACAAAGTAAAGAGAAAGAAAGAAGAAAGAAAGAAAGAAAGAAAGAAAGAAAGAAAGAAAGAAAGAAAGAAAGAAAGAAAGAAAGAAAGAAAGAAAGAAAGAAAGAAAGAAAGAGAAAGAAAGAAAGAAAATAAAACTACAGGCCAAAATCCCTGAAGAAGAAAAGCCTGCAAAAATCCTCAACAGAATATTAGCAAACCGTATACAGCAAAACATTAGATCATTCACCATGGTCACCAGGAATGCAAGAATGGCTCAATATTCAAAAATCAAAGTCATACACCACATCAGCAAAATGAAGGATTATAAACCACAGGATCATCTCCATAGAAGCAGAAAAAGCATTTGACAAGATTCAACATCCATTCATTATAAAAACTCTCAACAAAATGGAACTAGAGGGAACATAACTCAACATAATAAAGACCATACATGAAAAACCCACAGCTAACATCACACTTAATGGTGAAAAATTGAGAGCCTTCACTCTAAGGTCAGGAACAACACAAGAATGTTTATCTACCCTTGCCACTTTTATTCAACCTAGTACTGGAAGTCCTAGCCATAGCAATCAGACGAAAAACAAGTAAGAGGCATCTATACTGGTAAAGAAGTTAAACTGTCACTATTTGCAGATGACATGATACTCTACATACAAAATCCTAAATATTCCACCAACAAACTATTAGAATTGATAAATTAATTCAATAAAGTGCAAGAATACAAAAATAACACTCAGAAATCAGTTGTTTCTATACACAAACAACAAAGTCACAGAAAGAGAAATTTTAAAAACTAATATCATTTACACTTGCACCAAAACAAATAAACTTTACCAAAGGGGTAAAAAAACTTGTACTCTGCAAACTATAAAACACTAATGAACGAAACTGAAGATGACACAAATAAATGGAAAGATATTCCATGCTCATGGATTAGAAGAATTGATGTCATTGAAACCTCCATGTTACCCAAAGCAACGTACAGATTCAGTGCAATCCCTATCAATATACCAACAGCACTTTTCACAAAAATAGAACAAATAATACTATAATCTGTATGGATCCACTGAAGACACTGAATAGCCAAAGCAATTCTGAGAGAGAAAAAAGGTGGCGATATCACAATTCCAGATTTCAAGATATATTACCAAGCTGTAGTAATAAAAACAGCATGGTACTGGCACACACACACACACACACACACACACACACACACACACACATAAAAACTAGATCAATAGAACAGGATAGAGACCCAAAAAATAAACCCTCGATTTTATGGTTAATATCTCTTACAAAGGAGGCAACAATAGACAATGAGGAAAAGACAGTCTTTTCAATAACTAGTGCTGAGAAAACTGGATAGCTACATGTAAAAGAATGAAATTGGACTATTTTATAACACCATGTACAAAAATAAACGCTAAATGGATTGAAGACCTAAATGTGAGAACTGAAACAATACATGTCCTAGAAGGGAGCCCAGGCAGTAATTTCTCTGACATTAGCCATAGCACCATTTTTCTAGATATGTCTCCTAAGACAAGAGAAACAAAAGCAAAAATAAACTATTGAGACAACATCAAAATGAAAAGCTTTTGCACAGCAAAGGAAACCTTCAACAACACTAAAAGACAACCTACATGATGGGAGAAGATATTTGCAAATGATATATCCGATAAAGGATTAGAATCCAAAATATGTAAAGAACCCATTCAACTCAGCGCCAAAAAAACAAATATACAATTAAAAAATGGGCAGAGGACCTGAACAGATACTTTTCTAAAGAAGACATACAATTCTTTCCAAAGAAGACATACAATAGACAAGGAAAAGATGTTCAACATCACTAATCATCAGGGGAACACAAAGCAAAACTACAATGAGATATCACCTCGCACCTGTGAGAATGGCTAAATCAAAAAGACAAGAAACAAGGGTTGGCAAGGATGTAGAGAAAAAGGGAACTTTTGTGCACTGTTAGCAGAAATATAAAATGATACAGCCACTGTCTAAAACAGTGTGGTGATTCCTCAGAAAATTTACGATAGAAATACCATATGATCCACTGATTCCACTACTGGGTATTTACTCAGGGAAAATGAAAACACCAACTTGGAAAGATATACGCACCCTTATGTTTATTGCAGCATCATGTACAATAGCTAAAATATGGAAGCAACCTGTCCACTAATAGATAAATAGATAAGAAAAATGTGGTGTACATATACACAAAGGAATATCACACAACTGTAAAAAAGAATGAGTTTGTGCCATTTGAGACAAAATGGACGGACCTAGAGGGAATTATGCTAAGTGAAATAAGTCAGACGGAAAAAGACAAATACCATATGATCTCACTCATAAATGGAATAAAATAATGAATAAACAAACAAAAAGCAGAATCAGAACTATAAATATGGGGAATAAATTGATGGTTGCCAAAAGGGGGAGGTTGTGGGGATTGGGAAAAATAGGTGAAGGGGAGAGGGCAATAGAGGCCTCCCATTATAGAATAAGTAAATCATGGAAATAAAAATCACAGTATAAAGAATACAGTTAATGATATTGTAATAGTGATATAATGGTACAGATGGTAGCTCTATTTCTGGTGATCATAGCATAATGTATAAACTTGTCAAATCACTAAGTCGTACATCTGAGAATAATGTAACATTGTAACATTGTATGTCCACCATACTCAAAAAAAAATGTAGAGGGATGCCTAGGTGGCTCAGCCAATTAAGCATCTGACTCCCGGTTTTGGCTCAGGTCATGATCTCACAGTTTGTGAGATCAAGCCCCACATTGTGCTCTGTGCTGACAGTGCAGAGCCTGCTTGGGATTCATTCTTTCTCCTTCTCTCTCTGCTCCTCTCCCACGTGTGATCTCTGTCTCTCTGTCTCTCTCTCTCAAAATAAATAAATAAAATTTAAAAATTAGAAACTAAGCAAATTAGGTAGTTTGGTATACTATACTTATTCTTAAGTATAGTTAAAATATATAATTAAGAGCACAGTGAGATTTCAGTGAAAATAACAGACTCATGTAAAAGTTGTAGAATATTTTCACAAAAATGTTTTAAAACCACTAAATCACTGTAATACTTGAAAAACTAAAAAAGAATATAGAATGCGTGCAGCCAACAATGGAATACTTGGTTACAAATACATACAATAAAAATCTGATATAAATGAAAGAAAACATAGACCAAACCACAATTATAGTTGGAGATCTGAATCTTCTTAAGAATCAGCTGAACAAGTAGACAGAAATCACTACATAGAAGATCTGAACAGAACTATGAAATAAGTTGACTAAACAGACATTTATAGAAACCAAGAAAAGTATAATACACATTGTTTTCAAGGGTACATGGTAAACCCATTAAGATACATCATATTTGGGCCATAAACAAATTTCACTACTTTTAAAAGAACTGAAATCTTATGAAATATGTCTGGGGCCACAATGGAATTAACTAAATCTCAGTAACAGGAATATATCTAAGAAATCTCGAAATATTTGGGAATTTAAAAGAAACATGCTATAAATGACCCATGGTCAAATAAAAAGATACATTAGGAAATATTTTTAGTTAAATGGAAATAAAAATACAATATATCAGAATTTGTGGGGTTTGTCTAAAGCATTGCTTATAGTGAAGTCTATAGCACTGCATGCTTATGCTAGAAAAGATTAAATGTCTCAGATAAGGTACCTAAACTTTCAACTTGAAATACTAGAAAAATCAGGTAAAATTAAATTCAAAGCAAGCAGAAAGAAGAAAATAATAGAAAGTAGAAATGATAAAGAAATCATTGAAGCAAAACCTTTTTTTTAAATCAGCAAATTAATAAGTCTGGTTATAGTGAACAAGAAAAAAAAAAGAACAGATACAAATATCCAATATTAGGATAGAGTACATATCACTAAAGATTCCATTAACATTAAAGTATAATATGAAAACATTATGAACAACTTTATGCCCATGAATTCATCTGGACAACTTCCTGAAACACAAAATTCCAATGCTCATTCAAGAAGACATTTATAACTTGGACAGTTATATATCTACTAAAGTAGGTGTCATCTTAAGATTCTCCGATAAAGAAAAAAAGAAGCCCAATGGGGCTTCTGCCAAATTCTACTAAACAATTAAGGATAATATAATACCAACTACAAGTAAAATTAAATAAGGGAACATTTTTGAACTTATTGTTCAATGCTGTCATTATCTTAATATTAAAGGTAATTAATAACAGAGATATTACAGAAGATATTACAGATCAATGTCATTCATTGTTATGGACACAAAAGTCCTCATTACAATATTTGCAAATCCAATCCCACAAAAATGAAAAGAATAGCACTCTGCATAGCCAAGTAGGTAAAGGGCAGTTATTAAAGGAATGTATGTTTGGTTAAAAATTGAAAATCAGTAAGTACAATTTACCTTATCAACAGACTAAAGAGGAAAAACCAATTGAAAATCTAAAATATGCAGAAAAGGGGCCGCCTAGGTGGTCAGTCGGTTAAGTGTCCAACTTCAGCTCAGGTCATGAGCTTGGGCCCTGCATCAGGCTCCATGCTGACAGCTCAGAGCCTGGATGGATCCTGGTACAGATTCTGTGTCTATCTCTCTCTGCCCCTCCCCTGCTCAAACTCTGTGTCTTTCTCTCTCTCAAAAACAAATAAACATTAAAAAATATTTAAAATATGCAAAAAAGTTATTGATGAAATTCAACAACTATTCTGATAAAAACTCAAAGCAAACTAGAAATAGAAAGGAACTTACTAATCCTAATAAAACATCTACAAAAACTATTGTGAATATCATATTTAATGGTTTAAAAATTGGTTGCTCTCCTCTTAAGATTGGGAACAAGGAAAGGATGTGCACCCTATCAGTCCTATTTAGCATCATACTAGATGTCCTAGCCAGTCAGAGAAAAAAGAATAAGAATAAATAAATGTCATATATACTGCAAAGGAAGAAATCAAATTATCTGATTAACTACATGGATTTTCCCAAAAAGTCTATAAGAATTAAAGTTAACGGAACTAAAAAGTGAATTTAGTAAGAATGCAGGATACAAGATCAATAATAAATATCAGTAATATTTCTACATGCAGGCAACGAACAATTGGAAATAATTTTTTAAAGTAAAATCTAAAATATCACTGAAACCATGCAATGTTTACATACACAATCGGATTCTCACAAATGCATTGAACAAACTATAGTTATGAAAGTTTATATACTATTATGAAATTTTGAATTCAGGAAATCTATAATGTTGAAATGACAAAAAATAACCAACCATCTCTTGATATCAAACTTGCCTTGTAATAGAGACACTTCTCATAGCGATGGTAGAGTAATTAATCAATAACAGCCATGCAGCAGCAAATGCCAGAGGAAAAGAAGCAACTTGTTTATGGATATCATGGATGTCACAAGATGAAATATTAGCTCTAGACTCAGTGGTTAGATTTCAAATGCAAATGCCATGGGAAAGATAAAGAATTTGTGTGAACTTACACTTAGAGTAAATTACTTATATACTTTTTTCACTAAGAATATACTTCAAGATAGAATGACTATAAAGCACAAGTCTATAAGGAGCTGCTAAGGAAGGTAGCTGGTCATGAAGAAGGGGTAAGTCTCAGTTACTGGTCTCTCAAAGATTTCTAAAGACATGCTACCTATTTTAATATCATGCCTAAAAGTCTTATTTAAAATAACATACAATTTATGAATTGATACCTCAATAAAAGACAGAATAAATGTGCACATTAAAAATTATCAGAGGGGCACCTGGGTGGTTCAGGTGGTTAAGCGTTTGATTGTTGATTTAGGCTCAGGTCATGATATCACAGTTAGTGAGTTTGAACCTGCATCTGGTTCCGCACTGAATAGCTTGGAAACTGCTTGGAAATCTGTCTCTCCCTCCCTCTCCTTCTGTCCCTCCCTGCCACACATGCATGTACTCGAAAGAAAGAAAGAAAGAAAGAAAGAAAGAAAGAAAGAAAGAAAGAAAGAAAGAAAGAAAGAAAGAAAGAAAGAAGAAAGAAAGAACTTTAAAACAATTATCAAGAGGGGCACCTGGGTGGTGCAGTTGGTTAAGCATCCGATTTCAGTTCAGGTCAGGTTTGTGAGTTCCAGTCACACATCAGACTTTCTGCTGTCAGCACAGAGCCCATTTCAGATCCTCTGTCTCCCTCTCTCTCTGCCTCTCTCTCAAAAATAAATAAACATTTAAAAAATTAATTAATTAAATAACTATCAGAGCTCTTAACTGGAAAGTCTGCCTTTTAATTTCCACCTCCATTAGATCCTACCCATTCCATCTATAGTTAACATATAAAATCCACAATGAATGCTGTTACTTCATATGTAATTCCGTACAGAAGATCTATAGTGAGTTCTCATAACAAGATATAAAATTCTTCAAAATTAGATACCAATTTAATTTCCCAGATGTGTTACACTTTGGCCCCTTCCACTTTGCTTTCCATCCCTCAACTATCTGTGGACTCATCAATACCTCCTTTGCCATGTTTTACTGCATGCCTGGACATTATTTACTTGTCCATGCATCCATGGACACTAAGCGTTCTTTCTTGGAATGCTCATCACTCCTTTCTCCGACCAAGTAAAACTGATTCCTCCATAAGCCACAGTTCAAAATTTTCCTTCTTGGTGGAAATTTTATAAACAATCGCTCTATCTTTGCTATTTTAATTGTTTGTTCATAATTCTATTATAATGCCTACAGAATTTCCATATACTTAATTATTGACGTTTCTTTTTTTCCCCTTATCCAATGACATTTATATTTGCTCAAGTAAGGGGAGAATCTATGCCATATTAATCTTTGTAAACTTACTATCTAACACAATGTATGTAACCTGGTAAATGTTGAATAAATTATTGTTACATTAGTTAAATAGAATAAATCACATATTCTGAGCACTTAGTGTAAAATCTATTTTCAAATATATGGTAAATATGACTACATTTGCAGTCATTAGTCACTAGTATGTACTAATAACTAGGTATCTTCCAATATAAGCGATTTCACAGTTATAATTCATCTAATGTTAACTACACATTAGATAATAGCATTAGATCAGATCTTCAGTTTCTATTCAACACTAAACTCAAGAAGAATATCTTTATCATCAGCTTTTAGTTCTGGGCTTCATGCTTCCTGTGTGCAGGCACCATCACTTACTTATATTTGTATCCTCAGAGTTTAGTGGTTTTTATTGATTACAGGCAGTTAAGTGTTTTCACATTTTAATTTAAACCAAATGTAAATATATTTCTGAGTAGTAGTTTCTAAAGCTGAGTCAGCATAGACTTGAGTGAATTCCAAGCCCATTTTCCTACATGGTTGCCTATGTCAGCTTTTTCAGTCCTAAGAGTATCTGTATAATTGTTGGTTTAATTTTTTTTAAAAAATGAAGACAAGGAAAAATGATATACCACAGTTAGTATACTATTCTACTTATGGATAATTCACAGTTATTATTTGCTATTTCAGTAAAAATGGCAAGCAAATATTCTACTGGCATTTCTAGCTTCCAATCTTGCATTGCAAGGAACATTATGACAAAACATAAGCCCAGATAAAGTGATGTCAGCACAAATGACAGATAAGTTGACACAAAAATTCTGAAATCCTTCAACCAAAAAACTGATAACCAAACTTTTGTAAAATAAAAATTTATAGTAGAATCTGTAAAGAATAATTTTTAAAAGTAAAACTACCATTAAATAAATGTATAATTACCATAAATTATATTTAAGTTTATAAAACAATGAGGGAACCAAAACTATGTCACCACTAGATTACAGGAGAATCCAAAGAGCAGACACACATGCAGGCAATCAGGAATACTGAAAATAATTTACTTAATAAAGGCAAAATTGGTCAATATCCACAGAGCAATAATCAACTGCTTTCACTGGATAATCTGCATTTCTGTAAGTAAAAATCCATTGCAATGTTACCAGTTTTCTGTCTTATAGAGTTGTAAAATAGCATAAGACAATGAAAAGTGGAGATAATCTGGAAGAATGCGCTAGACAGAACACCCAGTATACTTTTTTTGTCATTTTAAAATCACTCACGTATTTTCTTGGAAAGGTATCTATAATACCATTTAGACTAATCCTACACTTACTATCACACATATTTGTTCATGATTAAATAATGTATGTATATTCCTAAAAGGCCATCTATTACATGGTCACATGTGTATTGACATGGATTTCAGGAATACTCATGAGAAGATTTCAGAATATTCAGTATAAAAGAGAAAATTTTGAGAGCAACTAGAAATAGTTCCAAATTTTATGCCATAATTCCGTTTAAAAGAACTGGACTGTTTCACATTTGATGTGATAACATTGTGTGTAAAATTCTTGGCAATATGAGATCAATTTCTAAATCATTTCAAATCGGAAAACAGGTCTTTACTTTTACCCAAGAAAAAAGGCAATTACTGCTTTCATACCATCCTGCAATCTAAGATTTGAGATGATCTTGTAAGAGCATTTAACATTTTTTGTGATATGTGTTGACAGGTGGTCACCCGTCTGTGCTTAGAAATGTTTTACAAAATAGAACTGGAAAGGAAGTAGATCAAGATAATGAATTGGTTATGAAAAAGTTTCATGTCTTAAACACAAACAGTTAACATATTTCCATCAATCTCAAGGGGAAAAAATCATGCCTGCAATAAAAAGAAAATATAAGATTTGCCAAGAAACATTGACGAGTACTTATGTAATTGCTTAGGAAAAGGGCCACTGAGTTGGAGAGCACGATAAAAAGAACTGTGGTGTTTGGGAGGAATCCAGCCCAACAGCCCAGCAGCTGTACATCTTGTACAATCTGTTGCTGATTATTAGTGATGGAAAGCCAGGTATAATCATTGGTGTCCATTGTTATGAACACATGAATCAAAATTACAACAGCTTTTTTATTATTGACACAAAGTGGGATATGGCTTTCTAAAGCCATCTTGATACTCATTAGTATTCAAAGAATCATGTATCAATAAATTAAGGCTACATTTACACATGTTGTTCCCTAGTAAAAGGCACAGCTATATAATACCCAGAGACAACTTAAGTTTGAATTTTAAACCAGCTATGAAAAGATTTTCCAGTACTTAGGAATTGACCATTATACTTACATAATAGATTCTTATTAGGTTGGAATAAAGACTGATAAAACCTATGTGCAGAGTTAGAAAAATGTTGAGACACAGGGATGGAGGTAGAGAGCTAAGGAATCCCTTCAGGCTCATTCCAGGGAAGGGTTTCAACTTTTTTAACACCCAAGATGCACACACATACCAACATATTAGGTAACAGAACCTCTACAAAGGTCAGATTATATGCATGGGTAAAATGCTGAGAGTAAAAAAAAAAAGCCTGAGAAAAATCATATTTGTAGGATTTGCTGTTTACAGCAAATATATTTTTGCTATTTACAGCAAAGTGGGTGATCTCAGAATCCAGCCAAACCTACCATTCGGTATACTATATACAGGAAGCATATAAAGGGAAGAAAAAGCTAACACAACAGAAACTGAAAAAGACATCTGTCTAAATTTTGTACCAGGTTCAGATTGAATAGCTCTCCTGTAGGACTCCTGCTACCTAAGCGTAACACACAGAGACAAATGAATGCTGCTGTCACAAATCATGAAAGTCAAAAGTAGACGCCATGAGAACATCGAACTACACTTGACCAAGCATTAGATCATCTAAAAGATCATACTCCAAAAGGAGGCTAGATGGGAGTACTGGCCCTTTGGGAACAAGGAGGGAGAGTAAGAAGAACAAAGTTCTATGTTGAAGTATTCTAAGGCAGAAGTACTACCCAAAGCTGGACAGAAGCAATGCCAACTCCTCTCAAAGGAAAGAGCTCTCACTCCTTTGTGTCCCAAGCAACCGAAAGTGTGAGTTAATGGCTACTCAGCTCCCATCTCTATCTGGAAATAAAACAGTAGATACACATTTTTTCTCAGAAGTAAATCCGCAGAAATCTCTCCCAATGTAGAAACTGAATTTCATAAAGCTAAAGATGGACAATCAGCAGAAACAAATGAAGGACCAATTTAAAATACCCCTTGATGCTTCCCAGAAGCACCTGGACGAAGGTAAATCTTCAAGAGACAAGGTTTCTTAAATGAGGGATAGGGGCATGAAGTTATTAAGATTTGTAAATTAAAATTTAGTATAGATTTGTCTTGACTTAGAGTCTGGTAAATCCTGGGAGATGGAAAATATGTCTTGGACAATTACTTTTGGACATTTCGGAGAAAAACTACATTTAACATTGCAATCTAACAATTATGTCTGCTTGAAATTGAAATCTCTGGAGACTAAACTGTCCATTCCCTGAATGGACGAATGTTACAGTAGAAAATGGAAGTGAAACCAGCTGCTTAATCAATAATAAATATTAAATGCCCACTGGGTACAATGCAACTTTACTTAAAAATTAAAACACTATATTGAACATAACACATGGCTGAGGTCACAGTGCTTTATCAAAGGGTGGGACGTTAAAATGTGTTGTTGATACTGGTTTGCCATTCTGCTGTAAGAAAATAGAAAACTGGACAAAATATATGGGGGGAAATTGTTTATAGGCATCGTTCAACAGTTATCACAGGAGTCTGATTCCTCAGAGAAGAGGAAAAATAAAATGGACTCTACAAAGGCTCTGGTTTTATGCCACAATTCACTTTCCTGAGTGTAGTACAGGGAGGAGGAACACACAAAAAACACAGCGAGTTTGCTGAATTACCAAGACCTAAGTTGCGGTTTGGTGAGGTTAAAAGGGCTGGAGGGATTATACAGAGGAAGAGCATGGACAATCTGCATAAGGGACAACAGGAATCGGTCAAACACTAAACAGTGCTATGTAAAGTACCTGGCGGGGCGCCTGGTGGCTCAGTCGGTTAAGCTTCCGACTTTTGATTTCCGCTCAGGTCATCATCTCACAGTTCATGAGTTTGAGCTCCGTGTCGGGCTCTGTGCTGGAGCCTGTTTGGTATTCTGTCTCTCTCTCTCTTTGCCCCTTCCATGCTTTCTCTCTGTATCTCTATCAAAATAATAAAAATAAACTTAAAAAAAAAAAAAAGAGTAAAGCACCTGGAGCTTTACTGATAAGAGAACTACCAGACAGAGGTAGCGAACAATTCAAAGAGCATACAAAGGTCTGGAATTGTTCAAGTCTAACCAATCAGAATGGACAGAGCTTATTGCATATCAAAAAAAACATCTGACAGAGATCTTAAATGGTAAGACCTTAGTATTAGGGCTAAAATTGTCCTAGAAAAAAGGTTATTGTACACCTGACCAAACCAACTAAAAACAAGGCACAAAAGCATTCAAGCTAATCTACAAATAAAAAATTACCCCAACATCAACACTCTTCAAATAAAGGCAGAAAAAAATCAGACTCTCAAAATTATAACTTTAACAATATTTATTTTTTAAAGGTTTTTTAATGTTTATTTTACAGACAGAGAGAGAGAGAGAACAAGCAGGGGAGGGGCAGAGAATCAGGGAGACACAGAATCTGAAGAAGTCTCCAGGCTCTGAGCTGACAGCACAGAACCCAAAACAGGGCTTGAACCCATGAACTGTGAGATCATGACCTGAGCCAAAGTCGGTGGCTTAACTGACTGAGCTACCCAGGCACCCTTGATCTCACACATCTTGACAAAACTATGCAAACCATAAGATAGTGGAATGGCATCGGACATTAGCATGTGAATTAGTTGTGCTAAATGGATCAGGAGAGATTGTAGATTTATTCTAGAAGATTTACACATATTGCTGTGAAAAAAAAATGTCCCTTTGTCTGCATTCTCCGAATATTAAATCTGTTATCACAGAAATACATACACATGCACACATGGGGAGTGTACATTATGGAAACAAAAATGAAATTCCACATGTTTAATCCTCATTGAAGCACATCAAGGTCAGGTGTGCCCCTGTACATGACCTTCTCAAAGGAAGGGTGCTCTGACTTTTCTTTCACAGTTCTGGTTACTCACTTTTGTATCCGAAGAAAACACAGAAGAAATGAGAACCAGAAAGAGTACAATATTACTTGTTCTTCCCATGGGACTCATTATTCAAGGAGGTAGGTCTTTCCAGAGACACTCTGAAAGCAACGTGACTATTTTAAGGAAAATATCAAGCATTGCCTAAATATACATCATACCTCAGGCTATGTGCACAGGTTACAGGGATGAGGCACATCCTCCCCACTTTTTGCCATACTTCATTTTTTGGATTCTTAGAAGGCAAATTGAATAGTCAGCATTTTAAGCACCTACTGTATTCTGGGCAGTGTTGCTGGCATCTGAAATGAGCTATAATGAACAGCTATGCATGCCATGAGCTGTAAAAGGACATTTCTTCAAGATGGAGAACTGCAGCTGAAATCCCTGGTATGAGTTTTATCAACCAGGAGGAAGAGGCATGTTCTTTTCTTATTTCCATATCCTGAGTACATCTATTTCAAATCTGTTTTGTCTTGGGAGTGTCCCCTTTTCTTGTTCACATAAAGACACTAAATGTACTAATAATGACCCTAGTTAGCATGGGTCAATTAATGTATGAATCCATTGTTCATATTGTTTTGACACTCAGTAGGTGATTCTCTGTTTTAGTTCTGTTTACAAAGCCTGGAAATCTGGCAGTGGATGTATCTTCCAAGAGGGTTTTGTAACAGAGAGCTCATCTAACAACATTTAAGTATGATTAACACAGAATTGTACAAGAGAAATTTATCTATATTTCCCCACTCTACATCCCACAGCAATAATCAGTTAAGAGCCTACCAAAGGGGTATTTATAAATTTCAATAGTTGGAAGATTTTCTTAAACTCAGGTCTTTATGAAGGCAACAGAGAGACTTTTGTAAGAATTACTGAACTTAATTATGCAAAGAAAACTCTACATGGAATCCTATTTGGGGGAAAAAAAAAAAAAAAATATATATATATATATATATATATATATATATATGTTGCAATCTAGTAATTAGTCAGGACTTAATACTGTCCAAGGGATTACAAGAAGGAAGGGGATCTTGGGTCTGCCAAGTCACTGGGTGTCCTGATGGAATAAAGGAGTCAAGGCCCATCTTTGCCCTATTATGTTCAAGGGAACTTTGCTGGAACCATCATCCAGAGATCAGCCACTACAGTGGCTTTTGCTGCATCCTGCACCACTGCCTTTTAAACCCATAAAGCTAGCAATGAAAACATGGAAAGCTGAGTCTAGATGCTTCAACTGGCTCTAGACTTCTGTATCTATAATCCTGCTTGCCAGTAGAGACACCAACTGGAAATTGGCTTTCACCTTGCCTTCCTACTTGCCTTTTAAATTTCATCAGTACATCTAATTAGTAAATCTGATTCATATCCAGATTCATAGCCCTGAAAGTCTGGGAACAAAGTGTTTTTTTTTCTTCTTTTATTAATGTTTGTTATTTTGATCTTTACAATTAGAAAGGAAGGGTAATACATGTGACAAGAGCCAATCTACAGTTGTCTATCACATTTAGTATCCTGAATTACATAAGCTGAGGAGCAGTATATAAAACAAAACACAAAAGGGTTTCAATATACGTACAATCTGTGTTGTTAAGTGAATAGTTTCAACTTAGTTTGGATCACCTTATATATTCTCATATTCTTCTTATTAATCACTATTTGAATATAGGCTACAATCAGCTGACTCCTTCTTTTCTTGGTCAGAACTGTCACTATTAACCACTTTATATTCTCTATTTGTCTTTAGTTGTTTGTTGTTGTTTTTTCATTTTATCCAAAGTTTACTTTGAAATTAATAGATGCCTGCAGTAGGCTTTGGTTAGCTAGACCGTGTTCTGCGTGGTACTGTTATTCGCTCGTTTACAGACTCAGCACTGTGACCCTACACAGGTATACTTCCTTTTCACCAGCTGCTACAGTAAGATTAAATGTTCTGTGTTTGGTGATGGAGGACACGGGAAACCAAGAATGGGCTTCTTCAAAAGATTTGCTTCCGAAAACTCCCCAACGTCACCCAGAGTGGATGTTTACCTTATTTAATTTTGATCTAACTTGTCACAAATTTCCCACTTTGCAGTTTCAATCTCCTATAAACATAAAACACATACATTTCTTAATTTTTTTTTCCTGTTATAACATAACCCATCTTTCCTCATTGAGTCCTCAGAGGAGGGAGTATTATGATGAAAAACAATATCAGAAGATTAAAAAGACCACATCTCCTCAGTGATGGTAGCCTGAGATAGCCTGTGGGAAGTACATTGCTAGGTGGAGGAAGAAAAAGCATTGGATTCAGAGGTGAGTCCAGTCTGGTGCTTACCTGGAGGTTGGCTCTCCTTTTGTTCCCAACAGAAACTGATACCTTCAAGGGCTCTTTGTTCAGGCACATAATTATATATCTCTCTGGGTGAGGTTCTGGAATAATTACATGCATTTATTCCATCAGAGCAATACTCTTGCATTGCTTTGGGCAACCCTTCAAGTAGCAATTATAAAGATTAAAAGTGAAATAAAAGAACTCTTTTATTTTGAGAAATGTATTTAGTGGGTAGTATTACCCAACATTTCAAACATTTCTGAATACTCATGATGCAAGAAACTAACATGTTTAATCTACTTCTCCTTAGAAAACCTATTCTTTTCCATTTAGTTTGCTATAGTATGATTGCCCTTTCATATTTAGTTCTAAGTGTTATACTGATAGGAGAACAATACAGAGGCAGGAATTATATTCAGTGAACTGATTTCAAATACAGCCTAGATTTCTGAATATATTTTTAAAGTGAGCCTATTTCTGAGTTAGCCAATGTGTGTGTGTGGGGGGGGGGGGGGCATGTGGCATGTAATCTTTATTTTTTTCTCTTTTTTTGTCTTGCCAGTACATCATGAAAGTTGCTTGTTGCTATTTTCTGATGTCTACACATCATGGTTCTGTGGAAACAGCCTTCAGAAACAACAACAATATTTTCTTTTTCAATCAAACCATCTATGTTAAATGCTATTTCTCACCCATTTCCACATCTCCAGTGCTGAATCAGGTGGGGGAGAGCTGCTGCATTATGACAGAGGCTCCTGTCAGCACCACTGTCCCTCAGGAAAATCCTATGGACACAAGACAGCTTCATAAAAAGAAGGGTACTCTCAGTTTGGGAAGTTCTCCAGCAATTCAATGAAGTTAATAAGTGTTCTCTGGAATCTGAGCTATAGTGATGAACCGGCAAGTAAGTTACTTGCTTATTACGAAGACAATCAAGAATTTATCTAGAAGTGGTGATTTACAAAGCAAATTAGGGCTACTTGTGTTTTGTTTTCATTGATTTCAGTGGAAGTGAGGGCTGCCACATGAAACCTGATCCTGGATTTGAGTTTAGAGCCTCAAACCCTAAAGTAATCCCAGAGAAATCACTTGTTTTATGTAAGTTATTCAAATTTCCAATTATCCTAAACATGTCATTTATTGCAAAAGGAAAAAAAAACAACTCTGCTAGAGAGTTGGATCCAGAATTGTGCATTGCATGTCTCTTTATTCTTTTTTTTTAATGTTTATTTATTTTTGAGAGAGAGAGAGAGAGAGACAGAGTGTGAGTGGGGGAGGGGCAGAGAGAGAGGGAGACACAAAATCTGAAGCAGGCTCCAGGCTCTGAGCTGTCAGCACAGAGCCCAACACAGAGCTTAAACCCACAAACCGCAAGATCATGACCCGAGCTGAAGTCGGCCACGCAGGTGCCACATCTCTTTATTCTTTTAATCTAAATCTAAATTTTTGAAAATATTTTTTTAAAAAAATAAATGTCATTTCAGTATAATTACAGATTTACGGTAGTTACAAAGATAGGATTGAGAGTTCTCATATGTCCTGTACCCACTTTTCCTTATTGAGATCTCACATAAGTGTGATAGACTTGATGTATTAGTGCATAGTGACACATTATTATCAACTAGATGTCCATACACTTTAAGATTTCATTAGGTTTTACCTAATGTCCCTTTCCTACCCCAGGATATCTTCCAGGATAAAACATTACAATTAACTATCATTTCTCCTTAGACTTCTCTAAATTATAACAGTTTCTCAGGCTTACTGTATTTTTGATGGCCCTGATCATTTTGAAGATAATGGTCAGATATTTTGCAGAGTCCTTCAGGTTGAGTCTATCTAATGTTTTTGTCTAACTACACTGATGCTATGGGTATTTTAGAGGAGAACCAAAGGCAAAGCTACATTACATAATATTGGGAGTACATATTACATAACAATATGAATAATCACTGGTGATATTAACCTTGATCACTGGCTAAGATACTGTTTGTAAGATCTCTCCACTATAAGAGTATAAAACTATAAAGTGACTCCCATGTACACTCACACACATTCACACACGCACACAGTTTTTATATGGTTTTTTTTTGGAAAGATTTCCTGGGCATAACCCATACTTAAGAAGAAAGTTATACAGATGGTCCCTGACTTATGACTTAACAATGGTTCACCTTACAATGGTGCTAAAAGATACACATTCAGTAGCACAGGTGAATGTGCTAAAGAGTCTGCATCCAGTACTTTGAATTTTGGGCTAGTGATATGTGATGTAATCCTTTCTTGTGATGTTGGACGGTGGCAGTGAGACACATCTCCCAGTCAGCTACATGACCACAAGAGTATGCTAACAACAAGAGTATGACCACAACTCATATGCTAACAACAATTCTGTACCTGCACAACCATTCTATTTTCTACTTTCAGTACAATATTCAATAAATTACATAAAATATTTAACAATGTATTATAAAATTATTAGAGATGATTTTGCCCAACTGCAGGCTAATGTTAAGTGTTCAGGGCATGGTTAAGGTAGGTTAGGTTAACCTATCATGTTTGGTAGGTTAAACGTATTAAATACATTTTCATCTTAGGATATTTTCAATTTACAAAGGGTTTATCAGGGCATAACCTTACCATAAGCCCAGGAAGATCTGTATTGCACCTCCTTGAGGGCAGAGTATTTACAAATATTATTTGGAGTTCTCCTATACAGAGATTTGTCTACTCTCCCCATGCATTTATTTAACCATTCATTTATACTGGCATGAATTCATGAATATTTACTTTTACTTTTGGTTACTATCTAATGCTATGTTATTTATTTTGTTGCTTAAAAGTTTTGCCTTTGGCTATTGGGAGCTCTTTTGGTTGCCTCTTGTGTCCATTTGATACATCTTTATCACTGCATATTTTCACTGTTTGTAAAATAATTTCCAGGCTTATCTTGAATATCCCCTGGTCTGGCACTTGACTCAACCATTTCTTTAAAGAGCCCTGGTTTTGGGGCGCCTGGGTGGCGCAGTCGGTTAAGCGTCCGACTTCAGCCAGGTCACGATCTCGCGCTCCGTGAGTTCGAGCCCCGCGTCGGGCTCTGGGCTGATGGCTCAGAGCCTGGAGCCTGTTTCCGATTCTGTGTCTCCCTCTCTCTCTGCCCCTCCCCCGTTCATGCTGTGTCTCTCTCTGTCCCAAAAATAAATAAACGTTGAAAAAAAAAATTTAAAAAAATAAAGAGCCCTGGTTTTTATTATTTTGTTTTGTTTAATTCGAGAGTGGTAAACCTTAACATTTTTGAGGAGTATAGGCCACTTGTTTTGTAGAGTGGCCCTTAATTTGGACTCATGTGATATTTCCTCATGATTATATTCAGACTATGCATTTTCACTGGAGTACCAACCACACAAGTGTTATTGTGTTCTTCTCAATATATAATATTGGAAGGCACATGATATGGTTTGTTCCATTATTGGCCATGTTAACTCTGATCACTAAGTTAGTTTGTGCCAGATTTCTCCATTAAGAGTCATTACTTGGGGAGACACTTTGAGATCATATAAAGAAACTATTTCTCATCAAACTTGTATACCTTAATTTTAATGTATATTGAGGATCCTTGCCTGAATCTATAAATACTATGTTCTTGCCAGTTCTTTTCTCAGGAAGCCCTGGTTACAGTTAGTGGAGAATGGTATATAGAAAACAAGATAAAGGCATCATCAGGTGTACTTATTGCTACTAGGATGTGACTGTTTATACGCTCTTTCCAGAGACAGAGGTAGCATACACAATCTATATAAAATTTCCTTTCTTATTATAGTTAAAAGCCAATTAGTCATAAATGTGGAAGAAATGATGGAATTATAAAATCACCATTTTTTGAGCCTTCATAGTAATAATTGAACAGGCAAGGAACATCAATGGAAGTTAACAAGGGACAACATTTGATGACAGAAAGGAAGGAGATAAATAGATACATAGATAAATAGACACACATATGTACTATAAAAGATACTACCATATACTATGTATATGTACATTTAAATTTTAAGTGCCCATCTATATATATTGAAAATCATGAATTCATACCAATTGCTTCAACTTCATTGCAGTGTCAAAGGATTTATTCTAGTTTTCCTGTCTATATTTGTCACTTCTATCTCCAAACTGAGAAACCTGATTCCTTTATCCACAATATAGTTATTTACACAGTCCTAGAACGCACAGAGTATTTCAGAAATTTTAACCCAAATATTGAGAAAAACAACATTGCTAACAAAGTTCTCTATAATTATCATATATCCAGCAGGCAGTTTTGTAGCTAAAATACTGTTTTCAAATGCTGGATAGCTCTTTTTTTTTTCCTTTCCTTCAGTGTAGTTATGTTATTAATAAGAAATACAGCTAGCTTCATTTGTTTCTGTTCATATTACAAATTTTTCTTCCTTTTCTTTATTGATTTTAATATTTGTTTTATGTTCAGATCCCTTTTAAAATTATACATAATTATCGGGGCGCCTGGGTGGCACAGTCGGTTAAGCGTCCGACTTCAGCCAGGTCACGATCTCGCGGTCCGTGAGTTCGAGCCCCGCGTCAGGCTCTGGGCTGATGGCTCGGAGACTGGAGCCTGTTTCTGATTCTGTGTCTCCCTCTCTCTCTGCCCCTCCCCTGTTCATGCTCTGTCTCTCTCTGTCCCAAAAATAAATAAACGTTGAAAAAAAAATTTTTTTTTAAATTATACATACTTATCAAGCAATTTTAGTTTTAAATCTATTTTGATCTAGTTTTTAAGTTGGTATCCTAAAGAGTCTAGGGCTTTAAAGTTGATGACAATGAACTCATGGTGCCAAACTTTGGATAAAAAAGGGGAAAAAAAGGTAACAGTTACAGCAAAACAACTTAGCACCAAGTTCAAGCTGAATTGGGACTGAGATGTGTCCTATATATTTACTTGACACAATGACTTAAAATTTCTCTCATATCAAGAAGAAATGCTTATACAAGGAATTTCAGCTCATAATTTAGATTTCCTGTAAATTACATACTTTTAAAAATCATCAGATACACAAGTCTAATTTTATATCTAGAAAATGTAGAATAATGTATTGCTTTGCTTTAATTTCAAGTCTTGGGAGAAAATTTTAGAAATTCAGCTGAAGAAATTACTATTGCCTTCTTAGAAACTTTAAATCATTTCTTACTACTCACAACTGTCTTTCACTCAAGTAAAGGAATATTTTATTGACCAAACTCATTACAGCTTGTGTCCATTAATATATTTTCTTCCAAAATCCAGAATCTTGTTCTCAAAATTACATGCATTATTTTTCCCCTAAGGCTGCAATTTTAAAAGAAAAATAATTTATCCTATCTTCCCACTGAAAAACTAATATTAAAATAAAAATCATTTATCCTATCTTCCCACTGAAAAACTAATATGAAGCTTTGACCTAAATTGATGCAGTAGGATCAAAATTAGATACAGCAGACACTTTAATAGAATTTTAAAGAAACTTTCAGTATCTTCCAATCAAAACATTTTCATTCTAGAGATAAGGAAAATGGAAAACAAGGCTTAGGAAGTTTAGATGGTATACTCAATACCACATACACAGGGATAAAGCTATTGTTGAAACACCATTATAACAACTCCCTATATAGTATTTTGTTCATTAATTGACATACTGTTAAACATTTAAAGGAAGCACTTGAAGAGTTTATGGAGCCTACATCTCTTGATGTCACCACAATGAAATAAATACACACACAGACACACTGAAACATTTTTAACAGGATCTACTTTAAAGGCAGAAGAATGAATCAGGATACCTCAAGAAGGAAAAGAAATTTATCATATTACCTTTTCATTTCCCCTTAAAATTGAACGCAATTAAATTTATAAAACAGGCTCTTCATATCTCCTTATGAGGAATGACAAAAAGCCATTAAATAGATATATTTATTTAAACATAATTAATGCAGCAACGCTTTTTTCCTCAAAATTGGAGCAGAGATTGGGGGATAAATTAGCTTTCCTTTTAAAAACTAACTTGATCCTAAACTGATAATTCAATATTGCCTAATCTTCCCATGCCTCAATTTCATCATCTGTAAAATGAAGTTTCTATAAAGAAAAATTTTTAAATACATAGGTAATATTTTCAGTCTAATGCCTACTGTATTGTCAGAGCTTATTAAACTTGGTCTTTTTTCTATTCCCCCATTCCACCCATAAACATTTATACAGACAGCACAACGTTTTAATGTTTAGTTTTGAGGAGGGAAGGGCTCCTGAGATCTTCTAGACAGGATGTATTGACACATCCATAAAATATCAAACCAAGGAGAAAAAAGGGTCAATAATACGTTCATCTTTTAAAAAAAGAAGGAGAAGATGATGACTTTGGAAATTACAGACTTGCCAATTTAGCTTTGCTATGAGAAACCATAGCGAACTACATAATTTACAGGAAATGTAACAACACCTTTGAGACAATGCCAGGACATTGTTGGTTTAAAAGAAACAGGGAAGACCTCGGAAAATTCAAAAGTATGGTCTATGAAGAAATTCAAGTTACTATTTTAATGTTCCTGGGAATTTATGTTGCTCAGTCCACTACAAGAGCTTGATATATGTATTTCTTTTTTTTTTTTTTTAATTTTTTTTCAACGTTTTTATTTATTTTTGGGACAGAGAGAGACAGAGCATGAATGGGGGAGGGGCAGAGAGAGAGGGAGACACAGAATCCGAAACAGGCTCCAGGCTCTGAGCCATCAGCCCAGAGCCCGACGCGGGGCTCGAACTCACAGACCGCGAGATCGTGACCTGGCTGAAGTCGGACGCTTAACCGACTGCACCACCCAGGCGCCCCTTGATATATGTATTTCTAAGAAAGGAAGGAGGGAACGAGCATAGTTGGTGGGAGAATGTCAATAAGGCAGAAAGAGAAGGCAAGGAGGCAGGGGGAGGAACGGAGGAAGGTTCTCTGACATGGCTTAGCAAGCTTTTAAATATGAGGAATAATGGTTATTTAAGTCATAGCAAAGCCAGGGAAATGAAACAAGGGAATACGGAGCAATTTATTGAATATTTCGGGTCAGCCACTATGCCAAGCAGGAAATAACTCAATGTAACCTATTTAGGCTTTGTGCCATACCTAATAGAACATCACTACTGCAAGCAAAGACATTTGAGAAGAAACTTATATCTTTATAGCAGTTTCTGCAGAAAAAAGAAGAAAATATTTTTTTATTATTACACTGCACAATTCAGAAGTACATGCCCCCCTTCTTGTTCTCCATGTAGGTTACAAATGCAGTAGTTAATCAAAAACTCTCATCCTAAATCCCAGATCCCCTTAAAACTGCTCAAAAACTCAGTCCACATAGATTTTTTTTTTCTTTTTCTTCTAGGTCAATCTTTGTTATACAAGCCAACTTGTATAAGATTATTTGATTAAAGCCTGGGCTACGGCTCCCTCACTCCCCCCAATCTCTCAGCTCAACAACAGGGACCATTTCAGATTTACCTTCAAAACATATGAAAAAATATGTTCATCTCATCATTTATGTGTTTATTTGTTTCTTTTGTATCCACTGGCTATGATGGATATTCCAATAGGGAACTCATCTGTTTGTTCCCTGCTGCATCTCCAAAGTCTAGCACAATGTCCAGTGTGAGTCAAAAGATGTTTGTCACATGAAGAACTTTAAGTCATCCTCTGTTCCTTATTTTTTGGTTTCTATACCAGAAAATACGGAAATGATGACTCTGGGACATAGCCAGAAATGGAAACCCTTTTTCCTTGAAGAGGTCTTCTGGCAGAAAGAGGTGAAGACAGATCCCCCAGAAAATTATAAACACTTATTTTGTCAAAAAAGTTCATAAATGTGCATTGGTGAAATTACTGTTTGCTAAGCAATTATTAGCACTGTCTATATCTCATCACCCTCTAGAAAGTTATAATAGTTCATGAGAGGCAAGATATTCATATATCACATTTTCTTATAAACATGAAAAAAGTATGAATAAGACAGCATTTTAATTTACTATGTTTGATTTGAAACCATACAACAGTTTGTGTTAATGTCAAATGAGCTATACATTCAACAAAACTACTAAATGCTGACTGCTAAAGATTATTATATGCTAGAGTAGTCAGAAGAGCCAAATGAAATAGGTGATTATCTCAATATGTCATACTAAACGCTACTCTGATGATGTTACTAAAAACAGTTTCTTTTATATTTTGTGGCATGTTATTTAAAGCACTCTCTCCTATTACCATTGTTCTTTATATCATATACAATTGATACTTGTTATTTAATGCTGCTGACTGAGAATAATAATAACATATTGCATGCAACCTCAATTCCCGTATTCACTATTGAATAATTATGTGTTGGGCAGTTACAATATAAAGCCACTGTTCACATATTTATTTCAAAGCAGTAATGAAAATAGAACTAGCCTCTATACTCATGCAGCTCACATACATTGGGGGAAATACTTAACAAAAATAAATAAGTACATGAGATCATTATTTCTTATGCCATGGTACATGCAGGAAATAAACTGCATGTACCTTGAATAGAGTACCTTGGAGTGGTAATTTAGTGATACTAGTGTGTGATGGCATTCTTAAACAAATACACTTACTTGATATCTTAGAAGGGGAATGGATTAGCCTGGTACACTGCTGTGGGAAGAGATTTTTAGGTAAAAGAAAGACAAATGCAAAGTCCCAGATATAGAAAAAGGCTTAGTTGTCTGAGAGAAGGAAAGGAAGCTGATATGACCAGAGAGTAATGATCCAATTGTGGAACGTTGTGACATAAGAGTCTGGAGAAGTAGAAAAAAATTGGAAAGTCATGAAAACATATTAGATTTTATTCAAAGGGGAATGTAATGCAATTGTAGAATTTTGTGCACAAACGAAACAGAGAAGTAACATAATTATAAGATTAGTGATTTCAAAGATCATCTGGGCTGTTGGAGAGTGGATTCCAGTAAGGACAGAGGGAAATGTGAAACACAGTTAGGAGACGCCTGATTGCAAGAGACCAGAAATGAAATGAAAGTGACCTGGACTAAGATGGGGCACTGGGGATTGGCAGTTGTGATGGCTTAGAACTATCAGGGCCCACCTATGGTCATCTTCACCCAATGACCATGGTTGCTACACAAGATGGGGGAGAATATATGCTAAGGGAACAATCATGATGTCCACTATAGCATAAGAAAGTTTCAGACAAAGGAAAAGAGAGTAAGTTATTCCAAAAGACAAAACAATGATCCTTGGCTGGAAGATACAGGGATTTTTGTATCAATATTGGTATATAGAAATTTATAACTGAACTGAATTCTGTCCATTAAACCACACGATGGCCCGTTTTACAAGGTAGGAGCACCTATCAATATCTTATCAGGTACTAGTCTTCAGTGGAGCACAGTTATATAGAGTAGGCTGTAATTCTGAGGTGCAATAAACAAATGGTTTTACTTTCCAAATCTGAGATTCTATAAAGACAACGTGTAATAGTTTTCCATCACAAATGGAGTCACATTGCATGTCTGAGAGGCTGGAAAGTTAAGAGAGTTGCAACATTTAACTAGTTATCTAAATATTTTTCACACACCAGGGGCTCCTGGGTAGCTCAGTTGGTTAAGCATCTAACTCCTGATTTTGATGCAGGTCATGGTCTCCAGGTTTGTTGAGTTCAGCCCTTCATCAGGCTCTGCACTAACAGTGTGGAGCCTGCTTGGGATTTTCTCCCTCTCTGTCTCTGCCCCTACCCCATTCTAGCACACTCCCTCTCTCTCTCAAAATAAATAAATAAACTATAAATATTTTTACATACCAATCAATATAATCTTTGTCAATAATTTATGGAATATGCAGTGTATTTGCCCCTTCTGTTGAGTTAAGTCTACCATGTACCTGCTATTGGTGAAATTTTTGCTATTGAGTCTTGAATAACTTGTGGCCACAAATTCTACATAGGAAGTACATGTGTAAGTTTCTTTTGATGACACATCTCATCTGAATATACAAAATTTCCTTGCCAATAGTCAAGATTAATGATCTAGGTTAGAAGACACTGAATCCATACCCCTCCACACACTTTGCTCTGTTTAATGACCTTACACTTTGTAACTCCTGCCCTGTCTCTCAAGTTTATGCCAATGATTATAAGAGAATATAGAAGAATAGCAGAAGTCTAGCACTACAAAATCATGATTCTTGTCTCCTGACAAGTGAGCCATAAGAGCCATCTTAAAATTGAAGAACATTTTATACTTTTAACATGAGATGATGCATTCCCCTTATTTCCATGCTATTCTGCCAGTGTCTGAAGTAATTAACCAGAGATCTGAATCCAAGCCTCACCACAAGTTATAATTAGCATGTACTCAATGATTTAAAGTATCCATTTATTTTTTCATGTATTCACAAATCAAATCTGCAAAGTGATAAGAGACTATTTTGCAATTTTACCAATGAGGACACAAAAGATTAAAAAAGATAATAAACTTTCCCTAGACCAAAAAGGAGTTTTATCTCTCCCATAAGGAAAATCTTTTGCTCCCAAAAGGAGACTGATGTAGGATTGTGTAGCCTGAAAATAATTCAAACTATTAATACAATATGAGGTATGAAATATGAATATTCATCAATGAGAAGGCAGAAAAATAATTTTTAAAATTAAAAGATTGGCAAATATCACCACAAAGTCCACAATAGTAAATGACATTTTCAGTAGTTACTCTTGATACACTTCTCTAATACACTTCTGCATTTTTTCTGCTTATTATTTGATCATGTGTCCATATGACAAAGATCACAATGATTTCTCACATGTAAATTAAAAGGTAATTTTTAGTGTTTTTGACCAAAGTGTCTTATTGATAACTTAGATGTTTACATCCCATGGCAGAAAGGAAATCCTTTGCCTATTAGCATTCCCGAGGTATAGAAGGAAGTCGGCATCTTGGAGCTGGCAAAAGGGGAAATAAGAGTAGACTTGATACATAGTTGAAATTTACAAAACACACACTCACATACACACAATGGACAAATTTACATACATTATTACAATTTAGCCTAACAAACTGGAAGGGATTACTATTTTCTCCACTTGATAGATTAGGAAACTGGAGCTCAGAAATATCAAGCAATTTGCCAAAATTCACAAGATACGGTGGATTCAAGTCCATGTTTCCTGACTAAAACTCTCATGCTTATCCACTATACCATTCTGTTGTATCTTGATGTGAACTCAATTAAAAGGAATCGGGAGCACTGTATTTGTAAGAAGTATAATGAAGCACCCAACTTCTCATATCTCAAATATTCAAGTCTTTCTTTAGTTCTTATAGCCTATGCTTTTGCACCACAAATGAGGTAAGATTACCATGTATGTTCTCTTTTGTAGGCAAGACTTGATGATTTCTACACCATTTTGGCTACCATTTGTCCTTTTTCTCATAGTCTGTCATTTGGACTTTTCCTGCAGTGACTTTTATCTTTGACAGAAAGAACAAGCATATTCTCTGTATTCTCAAATAACCCAGATTCACATTCCTAGGGAATTTAAAGTTCCCCGAAAGAATCCATTTGATAGAAATGTGGCAAATTTGGCACCTTTTAAAATACCTCTTTCATGTTTACTAATTAACTACAGCCAGAGCTATGCTCAATAATAACCACATGCTTAAATACAAAAAAAAAAAAAGGGATGGAAGAAGGGAGTGAAGGAAGGAGGAAGGGAGGAAGAAAGAAAGAGGGACAGAGAGAAACAGAGAAAGAAATGTTTTCTGTTGGTAAGATAGAAGTCACCATGCATATAAGTCAAAAGTCTAGGAAACCCACCAAGGAGGGAAACAATTTTTATTTTTATTTTTTTATTTTTTAAAAATGTTTATTTATTTTTGAGAGAGAGAGAGAGAGAGAGAGAAAGAAAGTGCAAGCAGGGAAGGGGAAGAAAGAGGGAGACACAGAATCTGAAATAGGTTCCAAGCTCTGAGCCCGAGGCCAGGCTCAAACCCATGAACTGTGAGATCATGACCTGAGCCGAAGTCGGACACTTAATTGACTGAACCACCCAGGTGTCCTCGAGGGAAACAATTTTTAGAAGTAAACTCTAAAACTGTATACTTTTCAAGACAATATTTATATTAAATAATTCTAAATAGATAATTTCATAAATCATTATATTTAGATAAATCCTTTTTTCTTAAAGTGGTTTTAGGATTTCTAAAGGAAAACTCCTTTTGAAGTGTGTTTTACAAAATGCCTTCATTTTCAATTTTATTAAGTTTTAGCTCTTCTCACATTTTGATTTGCTCCTGTATACACAATTGCTGCTTTCTATATCATTTAAAGCTGAAGGTCCCTCTAGGGAATTATCTTCACTGACTACAAAAGAGTCTTAAGTACTAGTAACTTATTTTTCTATCAGTATTCTATAGCCCTAAAAAACATGAATGCTTTGGAGTTACTGAAATTTTAAGAATTATGTCTAACTTTAACAAGTAAGAGAAAAACAGTTTAACAAAAATCATAGTTGTTGTTTAAATCAATATGGTATACCATGGATATAAGGTCAAAAACAAAAACAAAAACAAAACACCTTAGCCAAAAAAAAATGATGAAAACAAAACATCATGCAAGCAAGATGAAAAAAAGGAATTATTTGCCTTTAAAATATTTTATTCCATGGTAATGGAGAGTCATGGAACCTTGTTGAGAAAAGGGGTTACACTGTCATATCTGTTATTTAGGAATACAATTAGAAGGAATTTGTAGCAGGATGAGAACTGGGGAGAAGTGGGAAAATTAGGAGCTTATAACTGATTTGATAAAGACAAAGAACTCAACAGATTAAAAAATATATACTGTGGCCTCAGTTTGCTTAGCTTCTTGAATCAAGACTTGTGTATTTTTCACTAAAATTTGGAATATGTTCTACCATTGTTCTTTCAATTATTATTTTTTAAACCCTATTCTGTCTTTTCTCGTATTCTGGACTGCCAATTACACACATATTAGACCTTTGATTAGATATTATTGAATATCTATCTGAGTCTAGATTTCTTTCCTTTTAAAACTTTTGCTTTCCTTTTCTCTCTGTTTCTGGTTTAAATTAAATGACTTTTATTCATGTCTTCAAGCTCATTGATTTTTCCTTTGTCATATTTATTAAGTTATTAGTCTCATCCATTAAAAATTTTATTATAGATACTATAGTTTTTCAGTTGTAGGATTTTCATTTTATTTTTGATATTTTCCATTTATTTGCCACAATTTTCTTTTCTTTTTTTTTTTTATACAATGACAGCACAGTTTCCTTTACACCATTAAGCATGGATATTTTTCTGCTTTAAAATACTTGCTGCTAGGGCACCTGGGTACTTCAGTCAGTTAAGTGTCTGACTCTTGATTTTGGCTCAACTCGTGATCTCAGGGTTTGTGAGTTCAAGCCCAGCATCAGTCTCTGCACTGAAAGTGCAAAGCCTGCTTGGGATTCTCTCTCTCTCCCTCTCCCTCTCTCTCTTCTCCTTTCCCATGAGTGCTCTTTCTCTCAAAATTAATAAGTAAACTTAAAAAAAATACTTACTGCTAATTCCAACATCTTGGTCACCTTAGGGTCACATTTTTTTATTCTTAATATGCATAGTAATTTGGATGATAATTTGTACAACATGGAAGTTACATAGTAGAGATTCTGGATTCTGTCATGTTCTACCTATTTGATCTCTTGTTGTTTGACTGGCAATCAAGTTGTTTAAACTCAAGTTACAAACTCTTACTTGAATATCTGCTCAAATCTTCACTCATTATTTTTATTCTTTTAATTAAACAATTTTTTTTTAATGTTTGCTTTTGACAGAGTGTGAATGAGGGAGGGGCAGAGAGAGAGGAAGACACAGAATCTGAAGCAGGCTCCAGGTTCCGTGCTGTCAGCACAGAGTCCGACACGAGGCTCAAACCCACAAACCATGATATCATGACCTGAGCTGAAGTCAGATGTGCAACCAACTGAGCCAACCAGGTACCCCTCATTATTTTTATTCCTATATAGGCTATAATTTGCTGTCCCGTGCATATTTGGCAATCCTAAAATTTTCAAAATCTGCCCAAACTTTAGTATAAGAGTTACAGTGACTCCCTTATGGGACTTCTTTCTCACTTTCTAGCCACTTCTGATGGTCCGAGTTCTGTTTTTTGGGTCTTCAGTCCTAAAAGACCATAGTTTTTCCATTGAGAAGGTAGAGCCCTGTGCATTTCTGACTATGATTTTGTCCTAAAGATAAGAACCAGAAAAACAGGAAAAATCTTTTGCCTCATTCCTCTTCTAAATTGACTCCTCTTTGAGTATGCCTGCTTTAATTCATTCTACATGCCTTCAGAAATTTTTTTATTATTTTTTTATTTTTGCATTTGTCCAAGAAAGTGTGGGATTTTTGCAATTTTATTTGGTCCTCTTGTTGATATATAGTGATTTTAGCACATATGTGTACCTGTTATGATTTAGGTGACTACCATTACCTCAAGCTTGTAGAATTCCTCCACCAAGTGTATGTTTTCCCACAACAGCACTAAACTGCAGCCAAACTAATCTGTATGTTTGCTGCTTTGCTACCAAAATCATGCTGACATTATGTATCCCCTATATTGCATAAACAACCAGAAATAACCTGATTCTTTTGGTAAGTAACAAAAAGGTAATACAAACGATGTGGCTTTTGTTCTTTAACATACTTCAGTTGGAAACCTGACTCTAGTGCTCAGTGGCTGTGCTTTCAGTTATACAAGCTTTCTAAGTCTTAGTTCTCATAATTATAAAATAGGAACAGTTATACTTTTCTGATAAAAACATATAATTCATGTACAACAGTAATGAATATATGAACTACTCTCTTCTTAACTATATACATAATGAAACAATTTCTGTGAAATGAGGTTAATGCACAGGTCACTTGTTAGGTCAAAACCAGGTTTAGGATCTTAATCTCCTAATCCCATATCTGATGCTTTTCAGAGATTCATATTATTTTTTTAGATTATTAGACACTTATTGAACTCTGGAAAGAGCTGACACTTTGATTTTCAAGCTTTTACATGCTATCATTTTTGTAAATTAAAAAAAAAATGTCTGTGACTCCTGGGGCACCTGGGTGGCTCAGTTGTTTAAACATCTGCCTTTGGCTCAGGTCACAATCTCACAGTTCATGGTTTCAAGCTCCACACTGGGCTCTGTGTTGACAGCTCAGAGCCTGGAGCCTACTTTAGATTCTGTGTCTCCCTCTCTCTTTACCCTTCCATCCCCAAATAAATAAACATTAAAAAAAAAAGAAAGAAAGAAAAACTTCTGTAACTCTCAATGACAGTATTAGTAAAGTCAAATCATGCCTCAGTGTTGTAGGAATAGAAATTAAAGCTTAATACATATAAAGTATCTGGATCATTACTGGTACATAATAATACTGGTTTACTTTATTGAATTTCTGTATAAGTCTTTATAAATATTTGCAAAGTGGTTTTCATTGCCCTGTTCCTAACTGGATACTTATATTAATTGTGTTGTGATTAATATCATATGATTCTCCCACCAAGGTTATATCATATACCATATTCTATTTGTAAGTCCTGTAAATTATATGGCTCTGCAGCAAATAGGTGAGCAATACCCTAGGATGTTTTTCCCACATAGACATTCTCTTCTCTTTCTGCCACTTAATGCATGTAATAGTGCTATTACAATGAACTCAAATTTTACCCAACCCTGCTTAAAACCAGCGTTTACAAATATGCCCTCCCTCTGGCAGAGTGACATCTATTAAAAGCAGACACAAGAACAGCTGAGGCATACCACTTTTCATGTTTCATGAACAGTAGACAGGTACGGCTGTCAAAGGATTTAAATGTATTCCCAAGGGCAATCTTCTTCTGGGTAAAAGTTGTGTTTTCTTAACTCCTCAAAAGTTTTCTCATTTGTCCCCACCATCTAAAAAACAATTTACATTGAGGTCAAGCTGATGCTACAAGACAAGTCACAACACTGTCTGAGATTTTCATTTCAGGCTGCCTCTCCAATTTAAACTCTAAGTGCTAGATTTGGAGCTTCAGGTATAACCTACTGTTTTTTCATCTGAGAGTGTCCTTTAAAACAAAAGAAACATACAAAGATTTTATATTTCTTTTCCTTATTTTAAAAGAAGAAAATCTCAGTTTTACAGGATAACTCTCTTTCACACGCAGAAAACCTTCACATTTAAAATATCAAGTTGAGGTGCCTGGGGGCTCAGTTGGTTAAGCGCATGACTTGGACTCGGGTCATGGGTTCGATCCATGGGTCATGGGTCTCACATTTCATGGGTTTGAGCCCTGTGTCGGGCTCTGTGCTGATAGCTCAGAGACTGGAGCCTGCTTCTGATTCTGTGTCTCCCTCTCTCTCTCTGCCCCTCCTTTGCTCACCTTCTCTGTCTCTCTCTCAAAATAAATGAATTTCAGATATACAGATAGATGATTATAAAGTATATAAAATAAAATAATTTACTTAAATAATACAGATAAAGTCTGAAGACAGAATAGATAATCTCATAAAGTAGAGAGCATGCAAAGAAATGGAGAAAGAAGAGCTGTGTAAATAGTAATGTTTGTGTTCAAAAGGATCCCTATTCATATATTGCATTTTGCACAGTTAGTAAGAAGATGCATTTCTCTTAGGGTCATTTAATTCAAAAGAAAAAAAATGGAAAAAATATTAATGGGAATTCAATTTTTTTTTTTTTTAGTAATCAAGGAAATACCAATTGAAACAACAATGAAATATCATTCCATAACTAATGTTTTTGGAAAAGTTAAGAATCTGATCAGTTCCAATTATTGGTGAGGATTTTAATTAAAGGGAATTTTCCTGCATTGCTGGTTGGAAATTAAGTTGCTATAATCACTTTCATGTATGGATTTTCATTAACTAGCAAATTATCAAGATTCACACTCTTGATAAAGCATTTCAATTAACAATAATATATCCCAGAGAAACCCACACATACAAACTCTTGCATATATTTCCTATGTTTTACTCTTACTGGGCTTAATGTGGGATTTATTTAAAATTATTATTTTAGGGGCGCCTGGGTGGCTCAGTCGGTTAAGCGGCCGACTTCGGCTCAGGTCATGATCTCGCGGTTTGGGAGTTCGAGCCCCACATCAGGCTCTGTGCTGACAGCTCAGAGCCTGGAGTCTGTTTCAGATGCTGTGTCTCCCTCTCTCTGACCCTCCCCCGTTCATGCTTGGTCTCTCTCTCTCTCAAAAATAAATAAATGTTAAAAAAATTATTAAAAAAATAAAATAAAATAATTATTTTAATATTTTAAATATGTTATACATTATATAAACATATGATAAATTTATATTTTTAAATGTTTGATGCAGTGTTACATATATTTTATTATTTCCAAATATTAGGGGAAATAATAAATTTTGACTTAATAAAAAATAATAATATAAAGATACATTTTATTGCTAAATTCTATGCAAATAAATTTTTTAATCTGGGTTAAAAAGAATAATTTACTGTAAAAAGACTATTACAAAAAATGCCTCCAGAAAAACCAAAAATCTGTACAAATTGCTTAGAGTAATTAAAATAGCTAACTTCTCCAAAGGAAGCACCAGGCCCAGATCAGCTCCTTTAGGAATGGTGGAACTTTTTCATCTTAGAAAATCTCCTGGTATCATTACCATATCAACAAATCAGAGGAGAAATTAAGATGACCAACTACCTAAATAACTCTCAAAACCCATTTGATAAAATAAAAAAGCCATTCTTGGGGAGCACCAAGAAGAAACAGACAGATATTTCCTTCCATGCAAAAACACAGACATTAACTCATAGTTAAAAAAGGAAAGAAGGCTCACCAGAAATATTTACATTATTGTTTTTCTAAAAAAAGGAAGATAAAAGATACTCGTTAAGCAATCTTTTTTTTAGGGCACCTGGATGGCTTAGTGGGTTAAGCATCCAATTCTTGATGTCGGTTCAGGTCATGATCTCATGGTGTGTGAGACTGAGCTCCACATTAGGCCATGTGCTGCTTGGTGTTCTCTCTTTCCCTCTCTCCCTGCCCCTCCCCACTGTGCATGTGTGTGTGTGCACACTCTCTCTCAAAAATAAATACACATTTTTAAAAAGTATATATTTTTTCAGGGCGCCTGGGTGGCTCAGTCAGTTGAGCGTCTGACTTCAGCTCAGGTCAGGATTTCATAGTTGGTGGGTTCAAGCCCTGCATCGGGCTCTGTGCTGACAGCTCAGAGCCTGGAGCCTGCTTCTGATTCTGTGTCTCCCCTCTCTCTGCCCATCCCCTGCTCTTCCTATCTGTCTCTCTCTCTCAATAATAATAATACTAATAATAATAATACATTAAAAAAACTGGTTTTGGGGTGCCTGGGTGGCTCAATCAGTTAAGTGTCTGACTTCGACTCAGGTCATGATCTCGCATCTTGTGAGTTCAAGCCCCGCATGGGGCTCTGTTTTGACAGCTCAGAGCCTGGGGCCTGCTTCGGATTCTGTGTCTCCCTCTCTCTCTCTGCCCCTCCCCCACTCATGCTCTGTCTCTCTCTCTCTCTGTCAAAAATAAATAACAACATTTTTAAAAAAAGTATATTTTTTCATGGTGTCTGGAATTATTAGTTCATGCAATTAACAAGAAAAAATAAGAGAATATAAATAGGAGCAAAGGAAAGAAACTTTTTTTTTTGGCAAAGTACACAGGATTATATTATTGTATACATAAACTAGAGGAATCTTCTAAAAAATTGTTAGTAATATGTTAACTCAGTAAGATACAGAAATTAACAAACTTCATAATACAAACCAGAATCAGTCAGAATTTATAAACTAAAAAGTCCATATATAATTGCCCGTAAAATTAAATACAATAAAATTAAAAACATAGGAGTAAAATAACAAAGATACTGGATATCTATGAAAAAATAAATAAGCAGTTAATCTTACTGAGAGTACCAAAAAGAGCACCAAGCAGAAAGTTTTACCACATTCTTGTATAGGAAGACACAACCTCATAAATATTTAAAATCTACCCAAGTTAATTTATAAATCTACTTGACCCAAAATAATTATCAAAGAGGCTTTCTGAGAGGATTAGATAAGTAGTTTCTACAGTTCAAATGGTAGTATTAATGTGTAATAAAAGCCAGACTAATTCAGAAGGAGAACAGTAATGAGGGGGAACTATGTATAGTAGGTATTTAAATGTTATTATAAAGTATAAAGTTAAAATAGTTAAAATGGTGATGTTAATATATGGATAAACCAATCAGTACAACAGATGGAAAGTCCAGAGTTATGCTGGAATATATAATAGAACTAGAATATGACAAACATACCAGATAATTTGGTAAACCCATTTTATTTCTAAAAACATTTATACAACTTGGAAAATATCTTTAAAAAAACTAAAAATGGAGTGGGGTACCTGGGTGGCTCAGTTGGTTGAGCATCTAACTCTTGATTTTGGCTCAGGTCATGATCTCACGAGCACAGAGCCTGCTTGAGATTCTCTGTCTCCATCTCTCTCTACCTCTCCCCAGCTCATTCTCTCAATCTCTCTCCTCTTTCAAGATAAATAAACTTTAAAAAAATTTTAAGTAAAAATGGAGTGATAAAAAATATGTAAAAATAAACTCATATTGGAATATATATTGAAACTTAGTAGGGAATCCATACTAGTATTAGATAATGATATAGAGTAGCTGAATGATCTCAAGCTGAGGATGGTCTATTTAATGTGACATTAATCTCAAAACAATACATTAGAAAATTAGATTTGTAAACTGAATTCATAATAATAAAAATATGCATGATAAAAGGCAACTTAAATCAAAACACAAACATGGGAAACATGCAAATCCATACATGACAAAGGAGAGATGTATATGCATATGTGAGGGAATATCTGATAAAATACCCATATAAAAATGGAACAAGAAAACAGGAAAAACGTCTGAAGATGATAACCAGCAGAAAAAGGGATGTAAAGGGCTCTTAAATAATTGGAAAGACAATCAATCTTTCTCATAGTACAAGAAATCCAAATTTTAAACACTTCAGTGTTTTTTTTGTTTTGTTTTGTTTTTTTTTACTTTACCTGATTGTTAATGATCAAACAGTTGTTAAAATATTACAAGGGTGATTGTGTTAGGGAAAGGAACTCTCATGCATTTCTCATGGGTATATAAATTAGAATAACATCTATCTATCAAGGGCAATTTGACAGGATTTATAATTTAAAAATGCATTCACTCTTTAAACTGCCAATTCCAATTATAGATATGTGTCCTTCAGTGGTAATCATGCATGTGAAATGGCAGAACATTGCTGTAAAATAAAAAATTGGGAAACAACCAAAGTGTCCATCAATAACAAGGTGCTTAAATAATTTATGGTATAGTCACAAAGTGGTACTGTACAGCTGTAAAAACAAATGGAGAAGCCCATATGGGACAACCTTCAAAATATATTTTAAGTGAATTCTAAGTGAATAAACAAAAGTGCAGAATGGTGAATATAACATGCAATAGTTTTTTTTTGTAAAAAGTTATATACATATAGTGTGCGTGTGTGTGTGTGTGTGTGTGTGTGTAGAGAAAGATAGAATATATGAGAAATTATTTTTGTAAGAATATATGAAGAACTACATAATTGGATGCAAAGAAGAAAACAGTGGCTGGGAGGGAGAATTTCACAAGCATATTCTCTAATGTCTTCTGAATACTTTTAAGCAAGTGAGTGTTTTATCTATTAAATATTAAGTAAATGATTTGTTTATTAAATGCACAAATAAAATTTATAAGATGAAAGAAGAAGGCAGGAAGGAGAGAAGAAAAGGAAGAGGGAAAGGAGGAAGAGTGAAGGAGGGAGGAAGGCTGTTAGTTCCCAACCTCTAGAGTTCTAGAGTGAATTTGAAAACTGGCCCCTTCCTTAAAGTGGGGGGCAAGGAGAGACCCAAGAAAGAAGTAAGGCACGTCAGCTTGGTACATTGGCAGGTGTAATAAGCAAGGGAACTGACTTAGAGGCTGGTTTGGGCAGCTCCAAGACAAGTAGATCTTGCCATCCACCCAGTCAGAATCCTAAAAGTTTATATAGTGGCCTTAACAGGGTTTAGTAATGAAATAACAGAAAAATAGGAGAAATATACGAAGATGATGGTTAACAGAAAAAAAGAGGTTTAAAGGGCCCTTACATAATTGGAAAGATGATCAATCTTTTTCATAATAAAAGAAATCTCAGCACCCACCCACCCAGAATCTTAGAAGTTTATTACAGAGGCCTTGACAGGGTTGAGGAATGTATTTTGTCCAGATGGTTTCAACAACACATTGCTCAAGGCTGTATCAAGTAGCCCCCACTGCTGAGCGGAGCATACATTCCAAGGACAGGGAAGGGGCTGAGGAGCCTCTGATTGCCAAGGATAGCTCAAGGGTCAACCTGCAGTTGCATCGTCTTGATGACCTCTTTCAACATAAGGAAAGAAGGAGGTAGGAAAAAAGGCTTGCATTTATAGCTTCAATCCTATATAAGATAAGGGGGCTGCTGAAGCTGAATGTTTACTCAGATTATTATGACTCTGAACTGTCAAATTCAGATACGTATAAATAATGGAGGGTTTAGAGAATTTCATCTTGCATTTGCAAAGCCAAATCCCAACCATGTTTTGTAAACACCTTTTTGGTCTAGAAAACATTTGCAGACATGCTTATCTTTCTTAGGTAGTTACTACTTTTTTCTGTTTTTAAGATGATTAACTAGAACCTCAGAAATGCCAAGTGACAAAATATGAAGTACAGTAGTTTTTAATTCAAAGTGTTCTGAATTTATATCCCATGCTCATTACAAACTACCCCATTTTCATAAATATGGAAAACCTTGTTTTCTTGATCTCCCCCTAGCCCCTGTACCATAACAATTTGAGGCAAACCTTAGGCTTTATAGGTAAAGGGGTGCATAAGGGAATGAATGCATGAATGAATGGAACAACTGTTGATTCAAGGGGTTTCAAGAAACAGAAATTAAAAATCGAAATATGCCAAATGTAGGAACAACTTTAAACTTAAAACTAAGTCTGTTGAGCAATATAATCTTTCTGGAGGTCAATTAAACCACTACAAAAGTCTTACCATGAATGAATATGCTCATCCAGCAATTTTACTTCCAGAGATTATTCCTAAGAAAATAACAAATGGACAAAATACATGTATGACTGTATTTATTATCCATGCTACTTACAAAATGCATGGAAAGATTATTTTAATAGAACAGATTAAGATTCACTACCAAAAGAAAATGTCTAAAGGAATATTTTTGTTTGTTTGTTTGGCTTTTTTCTTTTAACCTAAACTTCTTTTCACACACATTAAAATACTCACCAAATATACCTTTGGTTTGGACGTGGACTCCTTCAAAGTGGCCGAGAGCTCAACACTAGGTATCTACTTAGTCTTAGAGTATCTCACAGTTTAATGCATTTGAGCTGATATCAGTGTTTATTCAGAGCCAGATGCAATGCTCCCTTGGTAGCCCAAAGATTTAATTGGAATCAGTCACTGTATTTGAGAGAATCATGACTCTCCCTTTTGAGTCTTTTTTAAGATCAAAGTGTCATTGGCCCTGCTTTCAAGTTCAATGCCTAAAGACCTCACTATCAATTAAAAGATTCTCACTCCAAACCCACTAGAGCCCTGCATTATGTTCCTGAAGCATACATCTAAGGAGATTCCTAAGACTTACAGATTTAGTGTTCTAAAATAGCCACTCTTTCTGGCAGAATCCTTTCCCTTCTCTCTCCACCAGCAAATTGGAAAAAAATCCTCCTGATACTCAGAGTTATCAGAAACCTTAAAAAGAAAATCAACATTTTTGTGCCGGATAGAGTGTCCTGTAATTGTGATTCAAGCCTTTATCCTTCTAAGATCCTGGTGATCATGGCCTGTGTCTCATATTTCCCCTATCTTTTGTTCATAAATACAACTTTTTAAAAGTCAAATTTCACATATTGTGTGGTGTCAGCACCAGCGATGAAGACTACTGCTGGAGAGTAAATACAGAAGCAAGTTAGTAGTGTTTACTCTGAAAGCAAGAACCAGAATCAAATATCAAATTCATGGTTGCAATTCACATGATTTTTTATATTTTTTACATGCCCCATTAAATCTATATTAAAATAAAGCTAAGTGATAGTTTGTTCTTTGTTATGTGATGGTCCAATATGGGGTTCTTTCATAGCTATGTCACATGGGCCCTTCAGATATAATAACAAACCCAACAGATTGCTAATTGAGAACTTAGTTCAATAATTAGAAGGAGCAGCAAAGTGTATAAAAATAAAAAAGCAGATTCTGTCCTTGGGAATTGTGAAATGACTGAGCTCATTTTCTTCCATCGTTAAACGAGAGTGTCTTACCTTGACAAATTAAACTGGGACTAACAGACACCGTGTGATCAATGGGATCGAAATGAGTGACATTCAATCACATCATGCATTATTATACGTACATTTTAATAAGATGAAGGATGGCCTTGCAGCACAGGCGAGGCACAAGAAATCACTTTTTTTTTTTTTTTTTTTTTACAAATTGTCAATTTCTTGAAAAGAGAGCATACTAAGGAGCTGAAGTACCAACTCTTTGCTCTGCTTCGCTTACATAAAAGAGCCAGTTCACCTAGTCTGTGATAGCAAGTGGTAGCTTTAATCTTAGACACATTGAGTCCCATTGACTAAGGCAAATTATCTAAAGGTGAACATAAACATCTCAGAAACCTGACCCAAAGTAAAAATATTATTTCACTTTTTACATACATATGATTTTTGAGTGTTTTTGCCTCCAAAAACCTGTGGAGCAACCTCTCATTTGTAAGTATATAAAGAAAAAAAGAATACTCCTTATTTTTCTTGAAAATAAGATAAAATAATATGGAATACTCCATATTTTTCTTGTAAATAATTAAAGATATTCATAAATCTTGCTTTCCATTGTATATTTCTTACATCAATTAGTACATATTTGACCTAAAAGACTAGATCAGAATTTAGACAGTCAAATAAAAAGTTCAACTAGTAAATGCTGCTTAGATTTTGTTTCTTTTCTCAAAGCAGATACACATCAATAGCCAAAATACCTTTGTTACTTTTCTTCATTCCTCAAAGTCAGACAATGTGTCAGTGGTATAATGTTTCAGTCTGCTAAATTTTATAATGAAAGAAATTCATTTTCCTGTGTAAGGAGTAAACTGAGATTAAATATTTTTTAACTTTTGCCATGTTGTATTGACAAAAGTTCTCATTCCATATTCCCAGTTACTTAAGAGTCCTAGTATTAAAGCCATATATTTTATCTATAAGGAATTAGTCTCTTTCCCCAATTGCTTTGTTGGATTTTAAAACAAGATTTAACAAATAAACATAGAAAAGTATGAAATACAATTCCATTAATTAGAAGGAAATCAGTATGAAAAATCTGGAATTTACAGATGGTTAAGATGCCTGACTGAATTCACAGGCAATGCAAATTGGCTGCAGATGGTGAGGAAACTTGTCCAGAACTTAAGAGTTCATACCATTTTTGTTTTTATTTTTATGTTTTAAAGCCCATTTCCCAAACTATTATTTTGACAGGCAAAGTCCTCTCATGTGAACTAGATGTTAGGACTTTTGCATTTTATAATTTCATAAAATTCATTTTTTTTTATCTACAGAAAAATTACACTGGACATTATTATCACCTGGTGACTTGATACTGTTTATGCTTCTTCAAAAAATTTATTAGTTGTAGCCATCATTTGCTTCTGAAATCAGGAGTTTCAAATTCAACCTGGGATTGAACTAATCCATTAAGATTTGACAATAAATATGCTTAGTATCACTAAGAATAACAAAAAGGAAAATAGCCTATCCAAAACATCAGGATTAAAAATATATATTAAATATAATTAGCACAATATTTAAACAAAATATTAATATCAAATAATAACCTAGGATTAAGAAAATTTATATTGACTAAAACAGCCTTTATCTGAGCCTGATCCCAAACAGATGAAGCTAAACTGAAAAGTTCTAAAATTTGTCAAGTTTCTACCAATGTGTATATCTGAATGAAAACAAATATTCAGGCAAGAGTCTCAAAACTCTACATTATAAACATTAAAGCTAGAATAAAATATAACAAAAGAAATATAATAGTTAGTTGAAAATGTGGACTCTGGAATTGAGTCCTTGGGTTTATATCCTGGTTGTACAACTTACTAAATATATGTGAACTTGAGTATATTTTTTAAATGCATTGTGGCCTAGTTTCCCCAATTTTAAAATGGGTATATCAGTCAAGATCTTAGTTGACATAACACAACTCACATTAGCTAACTAAAGCAGAAAGGTATTTACTAAAGCAGGGTAATTTATTAAAGCAGGTATTTATTAAGGCAAACATTTTTCTCTTTGAGCCATGAATAAATATTTTAGACCTTGGGGCCAGATGGTCTCTGTTGAAAACACTCAAGCCTGACGTTTTAGCAAAAGCAGCCATAGAAAATGTATAAATAAAGAGGCATGACTCTGTTCCAATCTTCATTTACAAAAACTGGAAATACCAACCTCTGTCTTCAAAAGATATCATGCATCTCACAGACTCTTAAAGATTTCAGAGGTACAGATGTGTAACCAGAGATATGAAGGCAGCTCTAATGGCAAAAACCACTGAGCCACTGTTTTCACATACAAGATCCCACCACCACGGCCCTCCAAAAGCACAACTTACAGTATTAGACAATGAGCACACACAAGACACTATTTTCAGGACCTTACCACTGTTATACAATATTTTAATTGTTCTCTACGTCTTTGCCAGAAAAATGGAGTCAACTGAACACCTCCTACACCTCACACTACCCTCTCCTATGAGTGCATTTAATGGGAGAAAAGTAGGTCATAAGATGTAAAGAAGGCTCAGAAAGCAAATTTTTAGATTCATAATTTTCTTGGAAAATTATGATTTGTGATGGAAATATTACCAAAATGTAGTAAAAGTATTTAAAATATACTCAGCCAAAAAATAACAAAGATAAATTATATAGATAGATATAAAAAGAATATACCAGGGCGCCTGGGTGGCTCAGTTGGTTAAGTGTCTGATTTCAGCTCAGGACATGATCTTACCATCTGTGAGTTCAAGCCCCAGGTCAAGCTCTGTGCTTATAGCTCAGAGCCTGGAGCCTGCTTTGGATTCTGTGTCTCCCTCTCTCTCTCTCTCTGTGTACCTCCCCCACTCATGCTCTGTCTCTCTCTCAAAAATAAAATTAAAAAAAATTAAAAAAAAAAGAATATACCTTATGGTATTGTTGTGATAATTAAACATCATGCATATATGTCATTCAAAACAATGCTTGGCATCATTTTATTTCAAATTGGAGAACTTCTTTAGCATTTCTTATAAGCAGATCTAATGGTAATGAACCCTCTAAGCTTTTGTTTATCTGGGAAAATTTTTATCTCTCTTTCATTTTTGAAGGACAGTTTTTCTAGGTATAATATTACTGGTTAAGGAGTTTTTTGCCTGTTTTTTTTTCAGAACTTTGAATATATCTTCCCACAATTTTCTGGGGTGCATGGTTTCTGCTGAAAAATCCACAATTTTATGGGTGTTCTCTATGTGGTAATTTATTTTTCTCTTTTTTCTTTTTCTTTCTTTTCTTTCTTTCTTCCTTTGTTTCCTTTTTTTTTTTAAGAAAGAGAGAAAGAGTGAAAGTCAGAGAGAAGGGAAGAGAGAGAGAGAAAGAGAATCTCAAGCAGGATCCATGCTCAGTGCATAGCCCCATGCGGGTCTCAAGCCCACAACCCTAGGATCATGACCTGAGCCAAAATCAAGAGTCAGACACACAACTAATTGAGCCACTCAGGTGCCCCTATAATTCATTTTTCTATTGCTACTTTCAAAATTCTACCTTTGACTTTTGATAATTCAATTACAATGTGTCTCAATGTGGATTTCTTTGAATTCATCATATTTTATGTTGAAACTCATTGGTAAAAGTAAGTATATAGATAAATAGAGAATACTGTTTTATTATAATGGTAGGGGTAGATCACTTTATTCTAGTATAGAAGTTAAAAGACAAAAGTACTAAAAACAGCTATCACTGAAAATATGATAAAAGATATACAATATGAATAAATAAAAATTATGGCAACAGTAACAGACTATGCATAGGAGGAAGAAGTTAGAGTTGTTACCATTTTATTCATTTATTTATTTTGTTTTAGATAGAGAGCATATGTGCAGGCGAGCAGGGGAGGGAAAAAGGGAGAGGGAAAGAGAATCTCAAGCAGGCTCCAGGCCCAGTGCAGAGCCCAGCTCAGAGCTAGATCTCACAAACCATGACCTGAGTCAAAATCAAGGGTTGGATGCTGACCCAACCAAGCCATCTAGGTATCTACGAGTTGTTATGGGTAATTCCTATTTAATGTAATTCCCAAGGTAACCACAAACACAAAAATATGCACATAGAAGTTACACACGTGCACAAACACACAAAGGGAACCAAAGCTTATCGATACAACAAATCAATGAAATACAAAAGAAGACCTTAAGAGAGAGAGAGAGAGAGAAAAAAAAAAAAACAAATAAAAGAACTACAAGACTAACAGGAAACAACATAATGGCAATAGTAAATCCTTCTCTATCAATAATTACTTTAAAATGGTTTAAACTTCCCATTCAAAAGACATAAGAGTGCCATTCATGACAATACAGATGGACCTAGAGGGTATTATGCTATGTGAAATAAGTCAGATAGAGAAAAAGAAATACCATGTGATTTCATTTGTATGTAGATATTACAAAAATAAATAAACTTAAATAAATTTATATGCAGAATCTAAAAAGTAAGCACACAAGCAAGCAAACAATAACAACCACAACAACTGCAGAAACAGACTCATAAATACAGAGTACAAACCAGTGTTGGCCAGAGGGACAGGGGTGGGAGGATGGGTGAAATAAGTGAAGAGGATTAGAGGTACGAACTTTCAGTTATAACATAAAGAAATCGTGTGGATGTAAAATACAACACAGGGAATACAGTCAATAATATTATAATAACTTTTGTATGGTAGAGACGGTAGCTACACTTGTAGTGAGCATTTCCCAATGTAAATAACCACCAAATCACTATGTTGTACAACTAAAACTAATATGGTATTGTATGTCAACTATACTTTAAAAAGTATACTGTATTTTAAAATATTTTTAATGTTTTTTTTGTTTTGTTTTGTTTTGTTTTTTGAGAGAGAGAGAGAGCAAGCTGGGGAGGAGCAGAGAGACAGAGAGAGAGAGAGACAGAAACTGAAGCAAGCTCCAGGCTCTGAACTGTCAGCACAGAGCCCAATGCAGGACTCAAACTCATGAACTGCAAGGTCATGACCTGAGCCAAAGCCAGATGCCTAACCGACTGAGTCACCTAGGCACCCCTAAAAAGTATACTATATTTTAAAAAGTATTTACTGAATAGGGGAGTCTGGGTGGCTGAGTCAGTTGAGTGTCTGACTCAATTTTGGCTCAGGTCATGATCCCAGGTTCATGGGATCAAGCCCTGCAGCAGGCTCTGTGCTAAGTATGGATCCTGCTTGGGATTCTCTCTCTTCTGTGCCCCCTCCCCAACTCATGCTCTCTCCAAAATACATTAATTAATTAATTAAAACATTAATAAATATATGTATATTTAAATTAATTTAAAAAGATAATTTTAAACCATAGCACAATAAAAAAGTGAAATAAAAGGAATTGAGTAGAATTGCATGCACTGACCGAGAAGATCTTCAGAATTTATTACTATGTGAAAAAAAGTGGATAAAATATGTATACTATGAAAAAACATAGTGTGACTGAACAGATTTTTAAGAGACACAATTGTCTGCTTTCTATAAAAACTCACTTTAAATTTAAGGACATTCATAGTCTGGAAGTGAAGGGATGGTAAAGGATATTACATACAATGTAAAAAAAAAGAGAGCAGGGCTGGTTTTACTGATATCATAAAATGAACTTTACATCAAAAACTGTTACGAGAGATAAAGAAAAACATAATATAATGATAAAATGGTCAATCCACCATGAAGACATAATTAAAAATATATATACAGCCAACATCAGAGCACCTAAATCTATGGAGCAAAAATTAATATAACTGAACATTGATAGAACTAAAACTACACTAATAGAACTGAATTTATTTCCATTCAAGTAGAAATAGATAGCAATACCACAATGGTAGGGTATTTTGATACCCCACTTTCAACAATGAATAGAACATCAGCCAGAAAATCAATAAGGAAACAAAGGACTTAACACTGTAGACAAAATGGACCTAAAGGCATATACAGAACATTCTACCCTATAGCAGCAGAATATAAATTCTTTTCAAGTGAACATAGATATTTCCTCAGGATAAGTCATATGTTAGGTCACAAAACACATCTGAGTAAGTTCAAGAAGACTGATGTCATACCAACTATCTTTTCTGAGATCAGAGTCAAGATGGCAGAGAAGTAGAAGTACCAGAATTTCCCTGGTCCCTCAAACACAGCAATATTGAGGTCAGAACACTTGGAATTCTAGGAATCCAGGCTACAGAGGGACAGAAACATCTTTAGGGAGTGGACGGAGACAGCTTGGCGGAACAGAGGTGCATGTTTGCAAATTGGGAGAGATAAAATGGGGATGGTGTAGGCATGGAGGAAGTGGGGAAGCCCATCAAATAAGGAGTGTGGAAGTGTGGGATCATTTTTGGATAAGAGGCAAAACCTCTTTGGACTATGGTCCGGAGAATGAAGAACAAGAAGAGAGCCAGTTTATACTTTGCAAACAGCCTCAGGAGTGAAGATCAGAGATTTCAGGGTTGACGACTATCTCTGGACCACAGCTGCTGCTGGTGTGCATGCCTGGGAGGGAGTGGAGCCAACCCCAGGCTTGGTAGTCATCTCAGACGTGCACTGGGAGAAAGCAGTCCCCTCCCTTGAGCACTCTTGGAAGAGGGTTTATTGACCTTCCAACATCAGGACTGCAGACACCAGCCAGAGGCCCTTTGTCAACTGGGTGGAGAGGTGCTATTCCATAATTAGGTCCCTGTGGAACAGGATCCTTTAAGATCCTGGGTTTTGAATCCCAGTGAATGCTTGGGAGTGCTTGGGAGAGACTGTGGAGCAGGGCAAACCCACTGTCCACGCTGCTCTGGGAGGGCTTTCTGAACAGCGTGGTTTGGGACACCCAGTCTGGAGAGGAGAGATAGGGGTGTCACCATTTTCGTCCCCATCACCAACATAGTGGGGCTTCAGGTAAAAGGACAGCAGCCCCCACTGGAGGCAGGACCCATTTACACCAAACCCCGCCCCTCCATGCGTGGTAACTACTTACCTACTAAAGCTGAACTGACACTGACCTAAAAAGACAGCCTCTCCTCCAGATCAGCACAGCCACAGGTTCCAAGGGACCAACAGACAACTGTCCTGCAGTTTTCCTTATATTTTCTGGTTTGATTTTTGGTCAATTCTTATTACATATTTTTTCTTTCTTTCTTTTCTCCCTTCTGGTTGTTTGTTTGTTTAATCAGGCATTTTTACCCTTTTTTTTTTTACACCTTTTCTGTATCTCCTTCTTCTACATTTCCCTCTCTCTCTCTGTGGATTAAGCCCTATAGTTTCTTTGATTCTCTGCCTGGTCTTCTTTTCTGCACCTATCATTTCTCTCTCTGTTTGGGATAAGGTTTCTTTTTCTTCCCTTTTTCTCCTCTTTTCCAGGGTCACTTCAATAAACAAATCAAAGCACACCTGGTGAACAGTCCAATCCACTACTAAAGTAGTGAGATAAAGCAGCTAAAGACAACAACAAAAGAGTCCATGTAACACACTTGAAAAATACTTCCTGAAGGGCCAGGCCCTGGACAGTGTGTAACCCCTTTTTTAATATAATATTACTTGCAGGTGCAGGACATATAACAAGTTATTAAAACACATAAAGGATAGAAAACTAGCCATAATGATGAAATAGAGGAATTCTACTCAAAAGAAATTCCAGGAAGAAATGACAGCCAGAGAATTGCTCAAAACAGATATAAACAATATATCTGATCAAGAATTTAGAATAATAGTCACAAGACTAATATCTTGCCTTGAAAAAAGCAGAGAAGACATCAGAGAATCTATTGCTGTGGAGATCAAGGACCTAAGAAATAGTCACAATGATTAAGAAATGTTGTAAATGAGATGCAAAATAAACTATATGCAGTAACAGCAAGGATGGGAGAAGCAGAGGAGAAAACAGGTGAAATAGAAAATAAAATTACGTAAAATGATGACGCTAAGAGGGAAAAGAAATTACTAGACCATGAGGGGAGAATTAGAGTCCTAAGTAATTCAATGAAATGAAATAAAATCCATATCATACGAGATCCAGAAGAAGAGAGAGAAAGGGGCAGCAGGTTTATTTGAAGAAATTATAATTGAGAATTTCCATAATATGGGGAAGGAAACACGCACAGGAGGCACACAGAACTCCCTTCAAAATCAACAAAAACAGGTCAACACCATGACATATCATAGTGAAACTAGTAAAATACAAAGAGAAAGAGAGCATTCTGAAAGCAGCTACGGACAAACAGCCCTTAACATACAAGTGTAGACACATAAGGGTAATAGCAGATCTGTCCACTGAAACTTGGCAGGCCAGAAGGGAGTGGAAGTAATTATTCAATGTGCTGAATAGGAAAAATATGCAAGCAAAAATCCTTTACCCAGCAAGGCTGACATTTAGAATACAAGGAGAGATAAAGGCTTTCCCAGATGAACAAAAACTAAAGGAGTTCAAGACCACTAAACCAGCGCTGCAGGAGATCCTAAGGTGGACTCTGTGAGTGGAAAGCTTAAAAGACTACAAAGGACCAGAGACATCAACAAAAGCACAAAACCTACAGATAACACAATGACACCAAACCCGTATCTTTCAATAATAACTCTGAATGTAAATGGACTAAATACCCCAAACAAAAAACATAGGGTATCAGAATGAATAAAAAAACAAGATCCATCTATGTGCTGTATACAAGGGATTCATTTTAGACCTGAGGACACCTTCAGATTGAAAGTGAAGGGATGGAGAAACATCTATCATACTATGGGTGTCAAAAGAAAGCTAGAGTAGCCATACTTGTATCAGAAAAACTAGATTTTAAAACAAAGGCTGTAACGAGATGAAAAACTGCATTGTATCATAATTAAGGGGTCTATCCATCAAGACGAGCTAACAATTGTAAATGTTTATGCCCCAAGTGGCAACACCCAAATATATGAATTAATATATCACAAACATAAATAAATTTATAGATAACAACACTGTGATTGTAGGGGACATTAATACTATACTTACAACAATGGACAGATCATGTAGACAAAAAAATCAGTGAGGAAACAACAGCTCTGAATGACACATTGGACCAGATGGACTTAACTGATATATTCAGATCTTTTCATCCAAAAGCAGCAGAATACACATTATTCTCAAGTGCACATGGAATATTCTCCAAAATACATCACATACTGGGTCACAAAACAGTCCTCAACAAATATAAAAGGACTGAGAACAAACCATGCATATTTTCAGATCACAACGCTATGAAACTTGAAATCAACCACAAGAAAAAAACTGGAAAGCCCCCAAATACATGAAGGTTAAAGAACATCCTACTAAAGAATGAGTGGGTCAACCAGGAAATTAAAGAAGAAATTAAAAAATATATAGAAGCAAATGAAAATACAACAGTCCAAACCCTTTGGGATGCAGCAAAGGAAGTCCTAAGAGGAAAATATATCACAATCCAGGCCTATTTCAAGAAGCAAGAAAAATACCAAATACAGAACCTAATCTCACACCTAAAGGAACTAGAAACAGAGCAGCAAAGAAACCCCAAAACCAGCAGAAAAAGAGAAATAATAAAGATTAGAGCAGAAATAAACAATACAGAATCCAAAAAACAGAACACATAAATAAATCTAAGAGCTGTTTTTTGAAAGAATAAACAAAATTGATAAACCCCTAGCCAGACTTCTCAAAAATAAAAGAGAGAGGAATCAAATAGACAACATCATTAATGAAAGAGGAGAGATCACAACCAACACCACAGTAATACAAACAATTATTAGAGAATACTATGAAACAAACTGGACAATCTGGAAAAACTGGAAAAATTCCTAGATACCCACACACTACCAAAACACAAACAGGAAAATATAGAAAATTTGAACAAGCCCATAACCAATGAAGAAATTGAATCTGCTACCAACAAATAAGAGCCGTGGGCCAGATGGCTTCTCAGGGGAATTCTAACAGACATTTAAAGCACAGTTAATACCCATCCTTCTCACACTGTTCCAAATAATAGAAACAGGAGGAAAGCTTACAGAATCATTCTGTGAAACCAGCATTACCTTGATTCTCAAACCAGACAAAGACCCCACTACAAAGGAGAATTACAGGCCAATATCCTTGATGAACATGGATGTGAAAATTTTCAACAAGATATTAGCAAATCAAACTCAACTGTATATTAAAAGAATTATTCGCCTTAATCAAGTGGGATTCATTCCTGGGCTGCAGGGCTGGTTCACAAATCAATGTGATATATCATATTAATATTCACAAATCAATGTGATATATCATATTAATGATATCATAATAATATCATATTAATATTCACAAATCAATGTGATATATCATATTAATAGAAGAAAGGATAAGAACCATATGATCCTGTCAATACATGCAGAAAAAACATTTGACAAAATACAACATCCTTTCTTAATAAAAACCCTCAAGAAAGTCAGGATAGAAGGATCATAACATCATAAAGGCCATATATGAAAGGCCCCTAGCTAATATAATCCTCAATGGGGAAAAACTGAGAACTTTCCTCTTGAGATCAGGAACACAACAGGGATGTTGACTTTCATTTCCATTGTTTAACATAGTGTTGGAAGTCCTAGCCTACACAATCAGACAACAAAATGAAATCAAAGGCATCTAAATTGTCAAAGAAGTCAAGCTTTCACTTTTCTCAGATGATATGATACTCCAGATGAAAAATCCAAACATTCCACCAAAAAAACTGCTAGAACTGCTACATGAATTCATCAAAATCTCAGGATATAAAATCAAAGTGCAGAAATCGGTTGCATTTCTATACATCAATAATGAAGCAACAGAAAGAGGTACCAAGGAATCAATCCCATTTACAATTTCACCAAGAACCATAAAATATCTAGGAATACAGGTAACCAAATAGATAAAATATCTGTATGCTAAAAACTATAGAAAGATTATCAAAGAAATTGAAGAAGACATAAAGAAATGGAAAAACATTCTGTGCTCATGGAATGGAAGAACAAATAGTTAAAATGTCGATACTACCCAAAGCAATCTACACATTCAATGCAACTCCATTCAAAATACCACTAGCTATTTTCTATTTATATATTCTTCACAGAGCTAGAACAATCCTAAAACTTGTAAAGAACCACAAAATACCCCAAATTGCCAAAATAATGTTGAAAAAGAAGACCAAAGCTGGAAACATCACAATCCCGGACTTTAGCCTATACTACAAAACTGTAATCATCAAGACAGTATGGTATTGACACAAAAACAGACACAGATCAATGGAAAAGAATATAGAACCCAGAACTGGACCCACAAATGTTTGGCCTACTAATCTTCAACAAATCAGGAAAGAATGTCCAATGGAAAAAAAGACAGTCTGTTTAGCAAATGGTTCTGGGAGAACTGGACAGCAACCTGCAAAAGAATGAAACTGGACTTACACCATAGTCAAAAATAAATTCAAAATGGATGAAATACTTAAATGTGAGACAGGAAATCATCAAAATCCTAGAGAAGAAAACAGGCAACAACCTCTTTGACTTCAGCCACAGCAACTTCTTATTTGACACATCTTCAAAGGCAAGGGAAATAAAAGCAAAAATGAATTATTGGGACCTTATCAAGATAAAAAACCTTCCGCACAGCAAAGGAAACAATCAGCAAAATTAAAAGGCAGCCAATGGAATGGGAAAAGATATTTGTAGATGACATATCTAATAAAAGGTGAGTATCCAAAATCTATAAAGAACTTACTAAACTCAACACCTGAGAAACAAATAATCTACTGTAGAAATGGGCGGAAGACATGAATAGACACTTTTCCAAAGAAGACAGACAGATGGCTAAGAGACACATGAAAAGATGCTCAACACCACTCATCATCAAGGGAATACAAATCAAAACCACACTGAGATACCATCTCATACTGTCAGTGTGACCAAAATTAATAACTCAGGAACAGATGTTGGTGAGGATGTGGAGAAAGGGGAACCCTGTTGCACTGCTGGTGGGAATGCAAACTGGTGCAGCCATTCTGGAAGACAGTGTGGAGGTTCCTCAAAAAATTAAAAATAGAATTACTCTATGACCCAGCAACAGCACTACTAGGAATTTATCCAAAGGATACAGGAGTGCTGATTCATAGGGGCACATGTACCCAAATTTATAGCAGTGCTATTAACAATAGCCAAATTATGTAAAGAGCCCAAATGTCCATCAACTGATGAATGGATAAAGAAGATGTGGTGTATACATCTATATACATATATACACACACACAATGGAATACTACCTGGCAATGAAAAAGAATTAAATCTTGCCATTTGCAACACCATGGATGGAACTGGAGGGTATTATTCTAAGTGAAATAAGTCAGTCAGAGAAAGATACCATATGTTTTCAGTCATATGTGGAACTTGAGAAACTTAACAGTAAGAGCATGAGGGAAGGGAAGGGAAGGGGAAAAAAAAGTTACAAACAGAGAGGGAGGCAAATCATAAGAGACTCTTAAATACAAAGAACAAACTGAGGGTAATGTGGGTGAGGGCGTGGGGGGTGGGAAAAATGTGTGATGGGCATTGAGGAGGGCACTTGTTGGGATGAGCACTGGGTATTGTATGTAAGTGATGAATCATGGGAATCTACTCCTGAAGCTAAGGTCACACTGTATACAGTGTATGTTAGCTAACTTGACAATAAATTAATGTTACATAAATAAATAAATAAATAAATAAATAAATAAATAAATAAATAAATACAACTGAATGAAAATAAAATTTAAAAAACAATCTTTTCTAAACACAACAGACTGAAACTAGAAAGTGACAGAAGAAACAGTGAAAATTTTACAAATGTGTGAATTTTAAACATTACACTCCTGAACGTCCACTAGGGCAAAGAAAAAAATTGAAAAGGAAACTATAAAATTCCTTGGAACAAATGAAAATGAAAACATAACATACCAAAACTTAAAGGGATGCAACAAAGCAATACTAAGAAGTTCACAGCAATAAATGTTTACATTTAAAAAAGGGAATCTCTGGGTGCCTGGGTCGCTCAGTTGGTTAAGCATCCAACTCTTGATTCCAGCTCAGGTATGATCTCATGGTTCATGAGATCAAGCCTCACATACCTGGGATTCTCTTTCACCCTCTCTGCCCCTGCCCCACTCATGCTTTTCTTTTCCCCCCTCTTTCTCTCTTTCTCAAAATAAATAAATAAACTTTAAAAAAAGTAAATAAAATAAAAAGGAAGAGCTCCAATCAACAATCCATCCTTGCATCCCAGGAGCTTAAAAAAGGGCAAAGTAAGCAGAAATAAGAAAATAGCAAAGATTAGGATAGAAATAAAGAAATAGAAAGATAATAGGAAAACATAGTTTGATTTATGAAAAGATAAACAAAATCTATCCAGTATGAGGGAAGATACACTACAACTGGTGGTAGAAGGGGGGAAAAAGTATAAGACACTACATTAAACAATTATACACCAGCAAACTACATAATCCAGAAGAAATGGATACATTCCAAGAAATATATAAGCTACTAAGACTAAATTGGGAAGAAATAGAAAGTCTAAACAGACTCATAACTACCATGGAGATTGAATCCTCAAACAAAAGTTTTTCTACAAAGAAAAGGTCAGGATTAGATGGCTTCACTGGTGAATTCTACCAAATATTTAAAGAAGAATTAATACCAATCCTTCCCAAAGGCTTCCAAAAAATCAAAGAGGCGGAAACACCTCCAAATTCATGAGGCCACATTATCCTGATACAAAAGCAAAGACAACTGGGGTGTCTGGGTAGCTCAGTCGGTTAAGTGTTCGACTTCGGCTCAGGTCATGATATCGCCATGCATGAGTTCAAGCCCCACATTGGGCTCTGTGCCGACAGTTTGGATCCTGGAGCCTGCTTCAGATTCTGTGTCTCCCTCTCTCTCTGGCCCTTCCCCTCTCGAACTCTGTCTCTCTCTCTCAAAAATAAATAAACATTAAAAAAAAAGCAAAGACAACACAAAAAAGAAAGTGACAAACTAGTAACCTGATTTATATATGAAAGTAATCTCCACAAATTAGCAAACACACTCCAATAGCACATTAAAAGGGTTACACACCACATCCAAATGGGATTTATCCCTGAAGTGCAAGGCTGGTTTGCCTTATGAAAATCAATGTGATACAACACATTAATAGAATAAAAGATTAAAAAACACAATCATTTCAAGAGATGAAGAAAAATCATTTGACATAATTCAACATCTTTTCATGATAAAATTCTCAACAAACTAAGAGTTGAAAGTATGTATCTCAGTTTAACAAAGGCCATTCAGGAAAAGCCCAAAGCAAACATTATAATCAATGGTGAAAAAAATTAAATGTTTCCCTCTCAGATATTAGGAAAGAGATACCCACTCTTGTCATTTATATTGAACAGATCATTGGAATTCCTAGTCAGAAATATTAGGTAAGAAAAATGTAAAAAGTATCCAAATCAGAGAGAAGAAGTAAATTGTTCCTGTTTGCAGACAATAGGATCTTAAACATAGAAAACCCAAAAGACTCCATTAAAAGAAAAAAAAAAAAAACACTGTTATAACTAATAAATAAATCTAGTAAAGTTACAAGATACAAAATCAAATACAAAAATCAGTTTCATTTCTATACGCTAACAGTACACTATCTGAAAATGAAATTAGGAAAACAACCCTATTTACAAAAGCACCAAAAAGAATAAAATACTTACAAATCAGTTTAACTAAAGAAGTGACTTGTATACTGAGAACTACAAAAAACACTGAAGAAAGAAATTTAAAAAGATACAAATGGAAAGACATCCTGTGCTCATGGATAGATTCGATATTATTAAGATGTCCATACTACCCACAGTAATCTACATATTCAATTCAATCCTTACCAAATTCCCGTAGTACTTTTTACAGAAGTGGAAAAAACAATTCTATAATTCAAAAGTAACCATGAGACCATAAAGAGCCAAACAGTTCTGAGGAAAAAGAAAACACAATGCTAGAGGCATCACACTTCCTGTTTCTTTTTTGTTTTCAAATTTTTAATTAAATTCATTAGTAACATACATTGCAATATTGGTTTCAGGAGTAGAATTTAGTGATTCATCACTTACATACAACACTCAGTACACATCATAACAAGCACACTCATTAATACCCATCACCCATCTGTCCCATCTTCCACCCACTTCCCTCAGTTTGTTCTCTATCTTTAAGAGTCTCTTATGGTTTGTTTCCCTCTCTCTTTCAAAATATATTTCAAAATTACAATGATCAAAATAGTGTCATACTACATAAAGACAGATATGAAAACAAAAAGAACAGAATATAGAGCCCAGAAATAAAACAATACACATATGGTCAACTAATCTTTGACAAGGGTATCAAGAAGACAATGGGGAAAGGACAGTCTCTTCAATAAAAAGTGCTGGGAAACTGGATATCAGCATGCAAAAGAATAAACCTGGACCTGTATCTTACACCACTCACAAAAGTTAACTTGAAATGGATTGAAGATTTAAATTTTTTTTTCAACGTTTATTTATTTTTGGGACAGAGAGAGACAGAGCATGAACGGGGGAGGGACAGAGAGAGAGGGAGACACAGAATCAGAAACAGGCTCCAGGCTCTGAGCCATCAGCCCAGAGCCTGACGCAGGGCTCGAACTCACGGACTGCGAGATCGTGACCTGGCTGAAGTCGGACGCTCAACCGACTGCGCCACCCAGGCGCCCCGGATTGAAGATTTAAATGTAAGACCTGAAACCATAAAAAAGCATAGGGAAAAATTTCCCTGACACTGGTCTTGACAATGATTTTTTTGGATGTGACAACAAAAGTACAGATAACAAAAGCAAAAATAAACAAACAAGAACCACAATGCTGCACAACACTGTACCTATAGTCAATAATACTGTACACTTAAAAAATTAAGAGGGTAGATCTCATTTTAAGTACTCTTACTATGATAAGATAAATTTTTAAAAACAATACAAAACAATGTTTGGTCCTTTATGCTTATTAATAATTAGATATTAATTCCAAAAATGTTATGGTTCACATTTTTGTTTTAAAAGTTAACAAAACCTGGGGAGCCTGGGTGGCTCAGACGGTTGAGCGTCTCACTCTTGATTTCGGCTCAGGTCATGATCTCATGGTCATCAGATCAAACCCTGCCTCAGGCTCCATGATGAGCATGGAGTATACTTGAAGTTCTCTCTGTGCCCCTCCCCTGCTCATGCATGCTGTCTCTCTCAAAATAGGTATTTTTTAAAAAATAATAAAAATTAGTAAAACTCAACCAACATCTCATGGCATCATGATATATATATACACATATATATATACACATATGTAAAATCCACTGCATCTTCAAGATGAATGCAGCCTGGACCAAATGTAATGTATTCTGAGAAAATAATTACTCTCTATATCCCTTCCTCTCCCAGACTCACATACAGTTTTCTCTAGCCCATGTATCTGCTGTAAAGATAGATGGAAAGACTAGATATTTAGAAATGATACCTATTATCTTTCAAAAATTTGAAGACAATTGAGAACCATGAAAAAACTTATAATTAAAAAAAATCCACAAAGAAACAACTAGAAGAGATCCTGTTGGGAGAGCTGAGGCTCTGTGTATTCCAACCCTTATCTTGGTATTAATGTTTCCACATTTCTTTTTCCCTGCTTTATGTTACACCCCTTTTTCTTGATTTTGGATTGTTAGTGAATTTCATCAGTCTTACTCTACCTTCTTGACTTTATCTTGTTATTCCTCTGCTCAATATCCTCCAAAGAATTTTTACACCTCACTCGAAGTAAAAGATAAAGCCTTTGTGATGACCAATAGGGTCCTACATAGTATCCTGGGCAGGTCACCTCTCAGATGTCATCTGCTACTGCTGGCTCATTCCACTGTAGCCACACTGGCCAATTCACCATTCTCCAGCATCCAAGGCATTTCTGCCTCAGAGTCCTTTGCACTTCCAGCTTCTTTACATGCAACATTCTTCCCACATCACTCCCACACTTCCTTCAGAGATGTAACTGAATGTCATTTCACTTTTTTATATTTCTCGTAGTTTCATCCCCTTTACCATTTTTTTCTTTTTAACTCTTTACCCCTAATCATCACTATCATTTCTTTCCCCTCTCCCTAACTAGAATGAAAGCCTTACAAAAGCAGGGATTTTTGCCTAGTTCATTTCCCCTTGAATCTCCTAGAAATGTGCCTGGCACAGAGTAGATCCTCAAGAAGCATTCATTGAGCACATTAAGGACTATAAGAGTGCTTATCTTTCAGCTTCTGAACTTAACTCATTTTCTTGAGGACTGATGCTTTGGTCTCTCTTTAGTCTCTGAGTGCTTTGTAATTTAGCCTGCTTTAATGTAAGTCTCTAACCTACCAATTTTATTAACTTTTCCACTCTTTGCTCCCAGTAGTCTGTTGGACCTCTGGTGATATATGATATGCTCCAAAAACACCAAACTGGTATTTAAGCTGAGGATAGGTGGATAGACAGACTTGTTCCTATATCTTTATCATCATCCCTAATAATTTTCCACTTCATTATAGACATTTTTCTGTTCTTCAGGAGATTCTAGATCTGGGAAGATGTAGTAACTAAGAGGAATATATGAATCCAAATGCACTGACAATGATTATGTATGTTATATCTCATGTAATTGAAGCTGCAATATTAAAAAGTGATTTCAAGGGGTGCCTGGGTGGCTCAGTCGGTTAAGCGTCTAACTTCAGCTCAGGTCATGATCTTGCAGTTCTTAAACTCAAGCCTCACATTGGGCTCTGTGCTGATAGCTCAGAGCCTGGAGCCTGTTTCAGATTCTGTGTGTCTCTCCCCCTCTTCCCCTCACCCACTCACACTGTCTTTCAGTCCCTCAAAAATGAATAAACTTAAAAAAAAATTTTAAGTGATTTCATGAGGAAACTGAAACTCAAGACTTTAAACTGCTGATTTCCATACATCAAGTTATGTGGCAGAGATCATCCATGCTGTTTCCATCATACCACAGTGCCTCTCTTACAATAGAAATTAGACCAAAATCAAACCTCACAAATATTCACAAATGCACAGACAGCAGAGTTAAAATGTTATGGCATCTGGTTTTGCATCAGTCAATGGAAATTGAGCAAAATCATTATGGGTTGCCTTTTCCATTTTATTTTCAAGCCATTTTAAATTAATAGGCAAGAGAGATGGCCTTCCTAGCATAAGAAGCTGCATATTACACATGGGTAAAATTAAATTTCTTTGAAACATCAGCCCAAGGTTGTTTTCCAAAGTGCTGCCATGCGGTCCCATCAATCTGCACATTTGTCATAAAACACTTGAGATCAATATTTGAAATGTATTAATGGACTCCCTAAAGTGAACCTCCTCAAATTCTCACCGATGAGTCTGCAGACAGGAAGAAAACATTTTCCTTTCAATCGCAAAAATGCAACAATAGTCTCCAAATGTGTTCATTTGTTCCCACCTCCTTCAAAGAGAACATAGTCGCTTTCAGCATCCTAGGAAGAGATTCCTTAGGAAAGGACATATTGGGAGAGAGGGGCTGGAAGGATGCAACCAAGCGTGTCTGCAGAGAGAGAAAGAAAACAAAAGAGTAGCAAAAGCAAAGGGGGCTTGCTGATCCCAGCTGTCAACAGCGTCATTCCAAAACCATTAGGGGAAGACTGGGGACAGATTTCTGAACACTTGAGGGACCCAGCAGGACTACACGGCAAATGGAAACATCATGCTATTTTTACTTTTTTTGGCCTTTATTTTTGTGAGAACCATTTTCTCCCAACTGTAATTTTCAATTTGAAATCCTTTGAAATTTCTGCCACAGCACTTTTTTTGATATAAATGACATAACCGGAGATACTGGGTAATTTTTACCACACAGTAGCCTCTGTGATTCGAGGTGATTTGATTTTTCCCTAAGCAGTGAATTTAAACTTTTTTTTTAAATTTAAGTCCTGTTTGAAAGAAATGAAATGACTTAAAATCTATTTTCACTCTTTCTAAAACAACTTCAGACAAATTTCTGTACCCCAAAATGACAGACAGCCAATTTAGATTTCTCACAATATATATTCAGAAGTAACTGTAACCAAGGCTATATGGAGCCCAGAGTGGCAATTAAAACAAGAAAGGATAGTCATACCTTGATTTGTCTACTGTGTCATTCACATCTCATTCCTTTAGGCATCAATCACACTCATGAGCTTTGAGTTCTCTGGTGAAGTTCCTACAATTCTTTACCTTTTTTAAAGAATGTTTTTAAATGTTTATTAAGTGTTTATTCATTTATTTTGAAAAAGAGTGAGAGCACCCAAGTGAGCAGGGGGCAGGGAGGAGGAGCAGAGACAAGGGGAGAGACAATCCCAAGAAGACTCGGCACTGGCAGCTCAGAGCCCCACGTGGCACTCTATCTCATGAACTGTGAGATCGTGACTTGAGCCGATACCAGGAGTTGGACGCTTAACCAACTGAGCCAGCCAGGAGCCACAGTTCTATTCCCTGAGCTCCTCCTCCAGCACTCCGGCCAAAGCCCATGAGTATTGTATCCAGAGGAGCTGTGTATTCGCATTCACCTTTGTCTCCAACTTTCAAAACTGTTAAATACCTTTGCTGACTGATCCTCTCCCTGTCACAATATATGCCTCTACCCTCTTCCACAACTGGCATTTTATACACACTGTCCAGACTGAAAATGCATGTTTTTATGCAAGTACACTTATTACAGAATTGGATGAAACAAAAGGACACTGAACACAAAACTAGAAAACTTGTGTTTTTTTGCCATTCGCTGAAAGTTGGACCTAATTACCTAATCTCTCTGAATTTCATCCTACCCATCCTATGTGGGAATGAGAATAATCCTACCCTTGAGACAAGGGTTCAATCAGTATCAAATGAGGAGTGTGTGGTAGTGGTAGTGGATATGGAGGAGCACACAGGGGGAGAATGCCCTCTTCCATCATTTTAGGAAACGAAAACACTGAAATGCTTAATTATTTTGCATGTATATTTGTAAATATTAGAATTAAAATTATATATAGATAGATACACACACACTCATCCATCTCTCTGTCATATCTATGTATTTTTTTAAGGGAGAATAATAACTATCAAGTGTTTTTCCAGATGGCACAATTAATCAACGTGTCTACATTTGCCTTATTCCCACAATTGCGGGGCTGATTAGTCAAGACTTGATGGCGTAGAAGCCAAAGCAGTCACCCAATTGGATGTCTTACAAGTCTGCTGTGCCTCAGAGTAAGAGTTTTGACCCTGAAATCCTGGGTCTAGGGGCACCTGGGATATGACATAAAATTTTCTTAAGCCATACATGTCCAATTTTTCTGTATAAATTAAATCTAATAATAAACCTGTCAGCTGTATTTCCAACCTCCTAAAAAAAAAAAAAAAAAAAAAACTTTTTAAAAGAAATCTATGGTATAGTGCTTTTACTGGTGGGGACAAGTAACTCATTTACTACTGTAGCCAAAATGGCAAGTGAGGATAATATACAATACTTAGAAATAAATAGGGCGGCTTATAGAAAAGATATTTGTACTTAATAATTTGGCCAGAAAAAAAAAAAAAAAAAAAAAAAACAACTAAAGAGTTTGAGAAGATTAGTGGGTTTGTGTGTTTCAGTGTTTTTGTGTTTTGTCCCTGCAGACCATTGAGGTGCTGAGTCAAGTTAGTTTGCTGGTCTGAAATATGTTTTCTTTAGCCTCTGTGACAGTGTTGTTTTGTTTGCAGCTTTTTGTCTTTTCTAAAGTCTGTGCTAACACTGTATGACTTTATCCAAATGTCATGTCTCATGGTTGTCACCATGAGAACACTGGGTTTAATACACAGAAATATAACAAGGCTTCCAAAGGAGGAGGAAATGGGGAAATACAGTCATATATTAAGAGTTGAACTATAAGTGGCACCTGGGTGGCTCAGTGGGTTGTCAGGCTTCAGGTCAGATCATGATCTCACAGTTTGGGAGTTCAAGCCCCACATCAGGCTCACTGCTGTCAGCGAAGAGCCTACTTCGGATCCTCTGTTCCCCTTATGATACTCTGTCCCCTTTCCTTGATCCCTTTACTGCTTGTGCTGTCTCAAAAATAAATAAACATTAAAAAGAAATAGAGTTAAACTATAAAACCCAGTGCTAAACAGCTCACAGCAGATGTGCAAGATGACCTTCAGGAGTCAGAATGTTTCATCGGCATGAAAAGATCGACTAACATATATATTAACACAAATCTAAAGAAAACAATGTGTAACTTAAAAAGATTGTTGGTCAGCTCTGGAAAAAATAAAAGGGGAGGCATGGTGACAAATATTGTCATGGTCCATGCCTGCATACACCTGGTGTCTAGGAAAAGTCACCTTAGTTAAGTCTTTAACTATGACAGTCCAATCATCTTCACTATGAGACTGCACACATAACAGGTACATACTTGGTATAGGTTAGGCATTGTTCTAAATATTTCATATGATGCATTATTTAATATGAAGTAGGTTACTATCACCACCCCCATTTTACTAATGAACCCATCAAGGTTTAGAGGAGTTCAATAATTTCTCTAGGGCTTCAGAGCTAGTAATTGTTCAGGCTGAGATTTGATAGCTGAATCAGAGGGCTTCTGCACTATACTATACTATTTAAATTTTGCCCAATGCCACTTAATTTTCATCTAGTCTTCTAGTTCTCACTCTATGTTTATCAAATAATTTTGTACCTACTTTTTGGCTTGGAATGTCTTTATTTTCGATATAAAGAGTCCAGCTTTCACTATGGTTACATATCTAGGGTAAATTAATGGAACTGACACCATGGTTTCATACACCAATCACAAGAGCTTGGTTACTGAGAGGCTCTAGGGACAGACGAGTTGCTTCTCAGTAGATAACAAAACTGGGTTCTTAGGGCTGCATGTTTACCAAATGATGATCTAATAATTTAATTAAGGCAAGCAATCTGCCAAGAGAAGAAAATCAGGTATAAGAAATAAAACAAGGGGCACCTGGGCGGCTCAGCCAGTTAAGCATCTGAGTTCCGCTCAGGTCAGGATCTCACCACAGGGTTCCAGCCCCCCTCCCCCCGTAAGGCTCTGTGCTGACAACTCAGAGCCTGGAGCCTGCTTCAGATTCTGTGTCTCCCCGCCCCCCCCCCCCCCCCCACGCTCCTCTCCTGCTCACGCTCTCAATCTCTCTCTCAAAAATGAATAAACATTAACAAAAAAAAGAAAGAAACCAAGAAATGACTTAAGTGTTCAGTTTTGAATCAGAAAGTTGGGATAAAAGGGAAGATAGAGGTCTAACTAGACAGAGCATAGAAGAAAAGCAGATCTAGAGGCTGAAGACTACCCAAGAGTCTCCTGCGTAAAGCACTCACTTTGAATTTTTGTTTTGTTCAAACTGTAACATGGTCATGCATGACCTGGTACGCTGTCTTGCTGTGCGGCATGGACCTGCTCAACGCCTACCTGCCACGGCGCGGCAAGCTGTCGGACCTTTCCCAGCACCATGCTCCCAGCCGGCCTGCAGAGCTTTCTTGCACCGCTCCAGGGGCTCTTGGCCTATGGCCCCTACAGCCACGTGGTGCTCAAAGAGGTGCACTTCTTCAAGCTTCAGGTGCCGTACTCGCTGCTCAGCGACCCCCTAGCTCAATCTGTGCAAGAGATGCCTGGCGTGCAGCCCTGTGGGCCGTGCTGCGCATGCGCAAACCGCAGTCAAGGCGCTGGCGCCTGACACGGGCATCGTGTTGGGCATTGTGTGTGGAGGCCCACCGGCGCCTGCGCGTGTTGCGTGGGGTGTGCTACAGCCACGTGAGCGTCGCCCCGGCTGCCACGTGCAAGGCGCTGCCTTTGATGTGTCCTGACAGGAAAGATCCTGCCTACAGAAATAAACATACTAATCTGTGCGGAGAAGAACAAAAAAAACAACATAAAGGAGTAACATAGTATAAAGGAGAATGTTTTGGTTGGATCTCATTGAAATAATTGGTTCTACCCCTAAAATATAACTACATTAGTATAAAACATGGGACTGGTAGCTGGTAAAGCCTTAGGAGTAACCCTGCAGACTCAGAGGAGAGCAAAATTCATTGGGAAGCACAGTTTTAATTCCTGGGATGTTTGATGGGAGAGACAAGAAGAGGACTCTGAGGAAATGGATTGAAGAGTCTTTCTAATATTTCTCAGCCAAGAAAGACATTCAGTTTTTCTGCCTTTAGCCATGAATGGCTACATAGAACAGCAAGCCATTGCAGGCTTTGCCCAATATATTCATGGGAATTCTCAAGCATTTATTTTTCATTTCTTGCATTTTCTGCGTTGGTAGATTAACAATTAGAAACAAAAGGAAGAGTACTGTGAACAATAAAAATAAACTCTATGAGTAATATACACTTGAAAAACAGTGTCCAACCACTCTTAGGATTGAACATTGGACACTTGCAGGGAGCCCATGAGCTTCTAGAGATGGCTAGATTTGGTTATATGCCAGGAAAGAAAAGAGAAAAGGAACATTCATTCTCCACTGGATGGAAATAAGATCAGTGGGCAATGAACTCAGAATAAACACAAAAATGTGCTCTTTTTACGTATTACATAACCTCCATTATTTATCATGGGGATCAGGTTATGATGGGTTGGTAGAGCACAGACCAGGAGGGAAAGCTTCTTTAAACTACTATGTGAGGGGTGCCTGGGTGGCTCAGTCGGTTAAGCGTCCGACTTCGGCTCAGGTCTGTGAGTTCGGGCCCCAAGTCGGGCTCTGTGCTGACAGCTCAGAGCCTGGAGCCTGCTTCAGATTCTGTGTCTCCCTCTCTTTCTCACCCTCCCCCATTCATGCTCAGTCTCTCTCCGTCTCAAAACTAAATAAACATTAAAAAAAAATTAAACTACTGTGTGAAGTGTGGTTCCGTTGGCAGGGGCGGCTGTATAACAGATGAGAGCTGACTTGTATTAATTGCTTGGGGTATCACATCAGCTACACAAATGACACACAGTAAATGAGTTACCACAAAATGAAACAATTGTAACTAGGGGGTGGTCAAAGACACTCTCAGTTCCAATTCTGCTACCAACATGACATACGGCTTTATGTAAGTAACCCCATCATTGTTCATCCAGGTAGGAATGTTATACATTATAACAATGTGTAAGAACAGAAGAAACAAATGTCTCTATCAGAAGCCATTAAGTTAGGTGCTGTAGGGCACTCCAAAAAAGAAAGACCAAGAAAATAAGCAAAGAAAAATGGTGTTATTCTAGAAGTCTACAGTTATGAAAATTCAGCTAGTAGATGTTTAGAACAGAAGATATATATGTGTGTGCACATGTGTATGTATATCTTCATACAAGCATGGAGCTCTAAGCAGAGCATTTGGAATGGATAATGGGAAATAAGGATAAAAATTTTAGATATCACATGTGAAGGTTTTCTCTGATTTCATTCATTTTACCACAGGTTCAATAGTGTTTTTTTTTTTTTAATTTTCCTTTTTATTGTTATGAGTATATATAGTAGTAGCATTAGTATTTTCAAGGAAGTAGATTGAACAATTAGTTTACAATACAACTGAATTCATTTTCAAAGGCAGAGCACTTCTGGTTTTTACAGAGAACAGATGATCTAAAGCCTCATTTTCAATAGTGTGCTCATACTTGTCTTTTCCACATGCATTAGGTTAGACCCTATTCTAAGTCCAATACTGAACTACAAAGTATATATCATAAAATTTCAAAATGTATAGGCATTGTGATATAGTTTTCACTTTCAAATTTGTTGTTTTGGAAAGTAAGGCATAAACAACCTTGTTGTCTTAAAGCGTAATTTACGTGAGTTAAGAAAATGACTACAGCCCACTGTTTTATAACTTCCATTAGATGTCTTTACACATGATGAAAGGGTCTTACACATGAGTTCAAGTATCAGGCAGTTTTGCATTGAAAGAGTTATTTTTTATTATTCACTTACTAAAACAAATGCATTTGAAATATAGAGGAGCTATACAGCTCTGCTATAGTATCAGTGAGATGGATATTGCCCAGACATTCTAATTACAAAAAACAAAACAAAACAAAAACAAACAAAAAACCCTACATTTCTTTGTTCTGAGCATGGTAATGGAAAGTTGATGCCAATTTTTCCAGCTGAAATCTGCAAGTAGCAGCTTAGATGAGAAACTAGCAAGTGAGTTTTCAAATTTAGTACTGAGCCAGACAGCAAAGAGCCCTATAAACCGTAGTTTATCTTTAGACACATTTTGTATTTATCCTGGTATATGATCTCTGCCAGACTCTGACTCCAATGACCAGGAACATTGCATATCTGAAAATACATGTGGAAAACGGTCTTTTAAATGATTAACACATTTTCTAAGAGTGTTAAAGCTGGCCAGAGAAACAGGCCAGGTATATGGAAGTTTCCAGCCTGGGCAGGTAGGTCTTACTCAATGGGATTGGTGGAGAAATTTATAATGCTACTGAGAGTTGCTTGGAGAAGTGTGCTGCCTCTCCACTTTAACTTCTATATTTACATTATATATTCTTCTTTTATTATTAAGGCAACTTCTTTTAGAAAGGAGCTATAAAAGTGAATATTGCTATGTCAGTCCTATTTTATCTTGCTATTTGACTCTAGGCTTATTCCTCAATGTTCCACATCTCTGAATTTTCATATTAAGAGCTCTGCCTCAAGTTAGTTGGGAGCATTAGGTGATCAGATGCAGATAAATAATCTAGAACAATGTGACAGAGAGTAGGTAGTCATTGAATATGGGCCTCTGCTATCTGCTTGTACGTTTCTGCTTTGAAATTTCCGGGAGGTAGCACAGTTTTTCTACTGTGGCCTTTCTAGAGGGAAACGTGGTTCCTTGCCTTACATATTCAACCATTAGTAGACCTATTCTTTTCTGTGTTATCCAGTTGACAACATGCAAGCGAGCAGCAATAAAGCATCCTTTGTGAAATCATATTGGATACATATAAACAGCACTTTGGATCCACCTCTGAAGTTTCATTTCAGCAGAGTTTCAGAAAGTAAGTGACAAACATCCTCTATTGAGTCAAACAGAGGCTTTCAGAAGAAGAGAAACTGTAAGATTAGAGAGGAAAACTTGCAGTCTAGCACCTGAACCCAAATAGAAAAAAAAAATGGGGGTAATGATAAATAAAACTGTTCTTAAAGGTGTTTGACATCTACTCTGCATGTCTTAAGAATCCACAGTAACAAGAGAGCAGAATGGCTGTCAGGAACTGGGGATGAGAAAAATGGGGAGATGTCGGTCGAAGGGGACAAACTTCCAGTTATAAAATAAAAAAGTTCTTGGCATCTACTATACAACAGGGTGCCTAGAGTGAACCATACTCTAGTATACACTTGAAAGTTACTAAGAAAGTATATTTTAAATATTCTCACAACACACTCAAGAAATGGTAATTATGTGATGGGATGGAGGTGTTAGCTGACCTTATTTGGGGATCATTTCCCTGATATATATGTGTATCACAGTATCAAACTATGACCTTCTACACTTTAAGTTTACACAAGGTGATATGTCAATTATGTCTCAATAAAGCCATTAAGAAAAAGAATTCACAGTTGGATTAGTACTTATAATTTATCCAAATTAAAAATACTTAGATAATCTATCAATGAGATGTATAGGCATTTTCCAAGAAGCAAAACTTACTAAAACTCTTTAAAATACCTGCCTGGAGTATTGCTTTCTCAAATACCATGGACCTTATAAATTCCTAGTTGATTGGCCAAAGAACCTGGATGCAGTCTGTGAAGATAGGACAAAGAATTAACAATCTTAATACTTAACATATATGGAGTTGAAGAGAACCAAGTGTACTTTCTCATAATATTACCCTATATATCTTAATTTTCATAGCCCCAGTAGAAGGAAGTTTTATTTTACTCCCATTTAATGGATAAGGCCCTTGAGACTCAGAGGATTTCAGTATTTTTCCACCTTTATTGAGAAATAATTGACATACATCAGTGTATGTGTTTAAGGTATACAGCATGATGGTATATGATTTACATATACTGGGAAATGGTTACCATAGTAAGTTTAGTTAGCAGGCATAATCCCCTAGAGATACAGTAAAAAGAAAAGAAAAATTCTTTTTGTTATGAGAAAGAACTCCTAGAATCAACTCTCTGAACAACTTCCCTACATATCATGCACTAGTGTTAACTAGTGTATGATCGTGTGTAAAATCATCATGTTGTATGTTATATCCCTAACTACTTATTTACCTTATAACTAGATGTTTGTACCTTTTGACCACTTTCCTCCAAATTTTGGTATTTTTATCAGGCCACATAAGTAGAGGACACTGGAATTAAAATAAGGTTTGTATAATTTACTGTTCTTTGAACTTTCTCTATAAACAAAAGGCTATTTTTTTTTAATTTATCACTCAGTGTCCTTTGTGATAGCCTCAGTGTCAACTTCATGTTCACACACAAAAAAAATCCTACAAGTCCTCATGACTGAGAGGAGGAGACTAAAGCCATGCTCTGGGATCTAACCCTAGCTTGATCATGGCAGATGTGGTCTGGATTTTTACACAATGTATAAGAGAAAAAGTGAGAAAAGATAAATAGCTCCCCCTGTTGAAAGCTTCACTCATAAACGTTTTCATCTCTTATGTCCATTGCTATACCCACACAGCTGTCTCATACTTTCGTGCCTGCACATGGTTCTTTTCTTCCACTGTATTTAGTATCTTCCATTTTCTATTACAGGAACTCTAGCTGTCCTCTAATAGTCACTAGAGAATTATCTGGAGTCTTCCCTATTCCTTCTGGACTCTTATTAACAAAAAAGTCCTGCTTCTTTACGCTAGAATTTTATCACATCTTTATTATAGAACTTTGTACATTGTAATCCAGCTGCTTGCGTATTTATATGTCGGCTTCCCTTCTCTATTCAAATTAACCTGAGAAATAATTTTGCAACACATAATACTACTTCTAAGATATGGGAAAACAATCATGATATATGAAGCATACATAATTCAAATTGGACGCCGTCTAGAGAAAACACAGCAAAATATTTACAATTCCAACCACTGAATAGTGGGATTTGGGTGACACTTTCCTTTTTGCTTATCTGTTTTTCTAATTTTTCAGCACTAATTATGTTATTTGCATACTAAAAGTGAGAGATAGTTGAGATGTTTACATTATTTTAGTCACTGATCAAATTCTGTATGAAAAACCATAGTCTACTTTAACTCATTAACTCAAATAATAAGGAATAAAGAGAAACTTTGACACAATGTAATGTGAGGGAAGAATAGAAATTAGTACCTAGGAAAGAAAAGATTAGGCTTTGTAAAACGGTCAAAGAATCACAGATTTTTTAATAACTGAGATTATTCAACCAGAGAGAAATTGCTATTGACTAATTACATAAAAGATGAAGACATATAATTTATGATCACTAATGGCTGTCCATCTCTATGGAGGAGTAAATATATAAAAAAAAAAAAAAGAAGGAAAAGAAGGCAAGGAAAGGAATGGAAAGGGGAAGGGAGGGAAGGGGAAAGGAGGGGAGGGGAAGGGAGGAAAGGCAAGGGAAGGGGAGGGAAGGGAAGGGGAGGAAGGAAGGAGGGAAGGAAGGAAGGAAGGAAGGAAGGAAGGAAGGAAGGAAGGAAGGAAGGAGAGAAAGAAAGAAAGAAAGAAAGAAAGAAAGAAAGAAAGAAAGAAAGAAAGAAAGAAAGAAAAAGAGAGACTGAAACTCAAGCAGAAGGGAATTAAACAACATATAAGGCAGACTTTTCTGACAGTGAAACCTGTTAAGTACTATAACAGATTACTAATGGAATAAGGAAATATTTATTAAGGCCTTATAAAACCAGTCTGGAATAATTTCCAAATTGCCATGTGTGTAGACAGGGGGATGCTTAAGTTGACTTTTAAAGGTCCTTTGGAGCGCTTTGCTTTTACAGTATGATGGATTTTATAGGAATAATACCTATTTCTCATATGACACTAAGTGATTCATTCAAGACTTTCCAGAAGCCAAAAAGCCCTATCCCTAGTCCTCTACTGACATGCAGTTTTTATTTTCTAAATCTCCAAGGTGGAAAATAGATTTCTTAAATGTGGGTACTGGGATTTTAACAATCTCTTAAAGCTCTTACATTTTGAATTCCCAACTCAGGTAAAATTCATTTTGTGCTCTACTAAATGCATATCATCTCTGAAAAGCAAGTTTTCCTCTTTACAACCTAACCTTTACTCTTCCTTTCACTTTTACTCCCCTACTGGCAAGATCAGTTTTAGTATAAGATGTATTTTAGATGCTGGTTTCTTATCAATTTAGACTGTGACAGAAAAGGAAATTGAGAAGATGAGTAATTAGATATCAAGAAGATCTCAAATTTACTTCACACTATCTAAATTGTTATTCTTCCTTAGGATTAAGTAATATCCAAAACTGAATTGTTGATACTATTTCCCCAGTTTAATTAGCATTGCCTTGATTGACTAATGCACAATTTTATTTTTTCTCATAATATGATTTCCTCTTGAAGAAAACATCTCTCAAAAGGCTTAAGAGCTCTTACCCTTCAATTGCTCAATAATAATATCCTTCCGTTAGCTGCCTTTGTTGTTTCAGGATCCTTGGAATGTAAAATACATGGGAAAAAAGAGAATTTTAAAAATGGGTAAACACTGTAACATTCTTTTTAGAAAAAAATGTTTTAACTCTCTTATCTCAATCTACTCAAACTTAGAGTAGATACAGTACTATCTTTATCCCCTCGGTAGCTGACATTATTAAAAAAGAAGAAGTGCTTTGTCATTTATTCTTTCAAGGTGAAATAGGAGTAGAGATTAGGAGAACTATTTTCCTAAATTTTAATTCAGAAATCACAATTTTAATGGAAACCATTTTTTCATTCATAATCTTTATTCTTCTAAGAACCAATATAGCAGGTATTAGATATGTCATTGTATCTTTATCATAGCTAATTATTTTCCATATTTACAAACTGTATGCGGGGAATCATTTGAACAGACTAACAATAGAGTCCTGATTATTTCTTGAATAAAAAGGATTAGGCACTGTGCTTAGACATGAGGATACACTAGAGAAAACAAAGCCAAGGAGGTATGAAAAAGACATACAGACAAGAAAATAGGAAACTACAATCGACCCTTAAACAACATGGGTTTGAACTGTGAGTGTCCAATTACATATGGGTTTTTTATAGTGCTATAAATGTATTTTCTCTTCCTTATGATTTTCTTTTTTTTTTTTTTATAGAGGTATAGTTTACACACGATGTTACATTAGTTTCAGGTGTACAACATAGTGATTCAAAAAGTCTATACATTATGCTATCCTCCTCACAAGTGTAATTATTATCTGTCCCCATTTAACACTATTGCAGTATCATTGACTATATTCCCTATGAAGTACCCTTCATCCCCATGACATATTCATTCCATAACTGGAAGTCTATATCTCCCACTCCCCTTCACCCATTTTGCCCATCTGTCCACCAACCTTCCTTCTGACAACAATCATCAGATTGTTCTCTGTATTAATGGGTCTGTTTCTGCTTTGTGTTTGTTTGTTTCATTTTTTTAGGCTCCATATATAAGTGAAATCATATGGTATTTGTCTTTGTTTGACTTACTTATTTAGCATAACACCCTTTAAATTCATCTTTCTTATAATTTTATTAATAACATTTTTTTCTCTAGCTTACTTTATAAGAATATAGTATATATTCTTTATAAGAATATAGTATATAATACATATACGAAACGTGTGTTAATGAACTATGTTCTCAGTAAGGCTCTTGGGGAGTGGTTAAGTTTTTAAGGAGTCAAAAGTTACACGCAAATTTTCCACCGCATGGGGGTCAGCATTCCTAAGGCCCCTGCTGTTTAAGGAACAACCATATAACATAATGTGGTAAGGTCAGGGTACAGTATACTTCTATGAAGCATCCAAGAGCCTATATTTGAGATATGTTCTTACAGGTAATAAAAGTATATTGAGACCCAAAAAATAAGAGCCAATAATGCAAAAAAGGCAAGGGAAAATGGAAAGCAGGAGAGCGAAACTCCACCAAAAGAGCAAGAGTGGAGGGAAGACTGCAGGTGGCTGTGTGTGAATTTCCAAAACCACCCCTGGACCGCAGCATTGGTATCAGCTAGGAGCAATGCATTAGATATGCAAATTCTGCAGCCCCATCCCAGATCAAATGAATTAGAAATTCTCTGTTTGGAGCCCATCAATCTGTATTTTAACAACCACCCCACGTCATTCTAATGGCAGGTAAAGGGTGAAAACCACTGAGTAAGAGGAACTGAAATTCAAATGGCAAGATTGTATGGAATCAAAAATGCAATATGATTAGCCTTGCAAACTGAGACATAAGAACCAGAAAAATCATGACCTTATTTATCACACCAGGACAATGATGACTCGCAGCCATTCATTCCCATCACTTCCTGGGAGGAGCTCTCCCTATCCACCCTATCTAAAGCAGCCCATTGGCCGCCTTTTCTCACAAAACAAGTTTTGTATTTGTGTCACAGAACTTATCACTATCTCATACTTTATTTCTTTACTTCTGTATGTCTTCATTCACTGAGATATAAGATCCCTGGGGGAGAGCCTTTGTCTGTCTTGTTCTATATTGAATTTCGAATGCTTTAGAACATTGCTTGGTATGTAGTAGATACTCAATAAATGTTGAATGAATGGATCAATGTATAAGTCACTAGGGATGGAGAGGTCAGAAAGAGAGAGCCAGGTCCTGATCTCATGGAGCTTATTTTCTGGTTCACATGACTACATTTGCATTTAGATAGCATTTGGATTACTGTAGATTAACTGGGGGGAAACCAGAGAAAGGAAAACTAATTCAGATGCTGTTGCTGCCATCAGTGTCAGAGGTAATGGTAACCTCTCATAGAGAAATGCCAATGGGAGGTGGGAAGAAATAGATGAAGTTATAACATATTCAGGAGATGGGATCAGGAGTCATCTGTGATTGATAAAATGTCAGAAGGAGTCAAGGGATGAAGGGGTGAATTCTGGCTTAAGCCACTGAAAGACCTCTGTCGAGAAAAGGAACAGAGAAGAAAAGGTAAGCAGGGTTGCAAATTTGTATGGGGTACACTTATAATAAAAAGTTATTTATTTTTTATTAGAAATTCAAATTCAACTAGATGTCCTGTATTTTTATTTGATCATAAAGTACAGCACAAAATTAAATAAGAGCTAGGTGAAATTACATGTACTAATCAACACAAATGCCTTGTTAAACAAATCTAAATGATAAACTGAACACTGAAAACATTAAACTCAAGTTATTCAATGATTTCATTCACTAACAAAAGGAAATTGGGTTGCCTAAATTCCTAAGAATTATGCACCTGTATACCTTCTACATAGGAGACGAGGGATACCTAGAGAATTATTTTTGTTACTTAATATTTTAAAACAATCACTTGTATGTACATGGAAGGTAGATGAAGAGGATTGAAAGAGTTTGCAAGACACCCTACTGTCTAAGTGTAGATACTGCTAAACTAGTTTCCACAGTTTGACTATCCTCCCTCAACAAATGGGTTTTTATTACAGCAAGGTCCTTAGGAGGAAGACCATTAAGGCAAAGGAAACAGATTGATGCTATTGTGATTATGGTTATATAAACCTTTATATTCATTTAATACTAATACTTTACAATTTTGAAAACATTTTCCCATGCATTTGACCTTATTTAAGGATTCCAGAAACTCAAGAGATCATTGGGATTTTTCTCCATTTGAACACATGAGGGACCGGAGATTCTTTGAGATTTGATGGTTTTTCCAGAGATCACATCTCTAAAAAGTAGAAGAGATGACACTCACTGCTCTGACAATAAGTTCAGAATTCATTTCAAGGCAAGGTTAAAGGGAAAAAAAGTAACATAAAATTAATGATATGGGTACCCATGGAGATGTGTGTTCCTTGTGCAATCATATGTTTATCTGAATACATGTCTCCAAAAACTTATGCAGAAAGGTGGCTATGGTGAAATGGTTTCACAGAATTGTTTCTAAGATACTAGAGAGGTGATACTCAGGGTGCAAGCATTATTTCTTTACCAGTTGCTGAGTGATGGTGGTACACCATTAACCTACCAGACTAGTCACTAGTAACTATTAACTTGAATGTCTGAAGCAGAGTTAATGCCAGTAGAAGCTGTCATTGCTGAAAGCTGACACGGACAGGACAGTGGCTGGAAATGATCATTCAAGGAGTCATCACAAGCTGGAAAAGCTGAAGAAAACTGTTGGAACACCTCATCCGGGCCGACGGTACAAACAAGAGCCGATGGAGTTGCAGGCAAAGGAAGCCTAATTTTGATCATCACTGCCTACTGACCATTCTGGTGACTGTGTCAGTTTTGAGGAAAAGAATCACCCTCTCTGTTTACCAGAGTGAAAGTAGACATCATCAATCTATTGTTATGTCTCGCAAGGAGTGAGAGTAAAATTACCCACTCTGTGATGAGGTAGTTTTGAAGACTTGTATTTCCAGCAGAAAGATCATGACCCAGGTCTATAGGAAACCAAGACAGAGTCCAACATCTGTAGGCCCTTAAAATCCATCTCTGCCCTGAGACCTTAGATTCTCTTTCCTCCAGTGATAAATGAAGGGATAGGTTGGACCTGGTTGTTTTTAAATATTTTGAAAAGACTTAAAGATTCTATAAGTTCCCCAACAGTCAATTTCCAGGCACGAGTTGAGGCAAGTGCATATGAGTCCAAGTCTGCCCCTTCTCAAATTAGATCAGCTCTTCCATATCCACATAAGGATTTAGCATGTGAATTTGTTTGAAGTTTATTTCCTGTCGATATAAAATTTGAAAATACCTAGACTACATCACCTCCAACTTTTCTTCTGTCTTGAGAATCTGCATTCACCAGCAGGAAGGTTATTCTGGTCTATTTCCAAAATCCTCCAAGTTCAAAATGCCAGTACATTCTGCCACGTTTCATCCTTCTCACTCTTCACTGCCTCCCCTACTCTCCCTCTTTCTTTCTTTCTTTCTTTCTTTCTTTCTTTCTTTCTTTCTTTCTTCCTTCCTTCCTTCCTTCCTTCCTTCCTTCCTTCCTTCCTTCCTTCCTTCTTTTCTTTCTTTCTTTCTTTCCTTCCTTCCTTCCTTCCTTCCTTCCTTCCTTCCTTCCTTCCTTCCTTCCTTCCTTTCTTTCTCTCTCTCTTTCTTTCTTTCTTTCTTTCTTTCTTTCTTTCTTTCTTTCTTTCTTTCTTTCCATTTCTTTTTTTGGCCCATCCCCCTCTCCCAGGTTTTCCCAGAGACTGTAAATTCTATCATTAGTTCTTGACTGTGCATTTGCTTGGCATTTGTCTGCCATTCCCAAATCGACCTCAGGTTTGTAGGAAAGGCTCCAGCTGGAAAAATAAGCTTCCTGTTCAGGCCCATCCTGTTTCTAATCTGCTGCTGTTGTAAGAAATTCCCTTCAGGGATTTCTTTACTTCCTATTGCTTTGCCTATGCTGCTATAAACCTCACAAATATTAATCTCTCCTGGTCCCCAGTTTCCCTTACTGCCTTTTTTTTTTTTTCAGTCTAAAATGCCTGCCAGTACTTTTCACACTTCATCATGTCTCCAGGAATACTGGCCCTAGGTCAGAGCCAGAGGCTGCAACTTGACAAACTGTGTTGCAAGGTGGTTTTCCCTCCGCACTGTCTACAGCTGTCATCTTCTCTCGAGTCTCCAAAGTGCAAATTAGCCAGCATTGGCAGGGGATCATGGGATTTTGTAATTCCTATTCATTAAACAAAGGAAAAGAAGGTTATAGCTTCTCCCCTCCCCCCGTCCATTTCTAGGAAAATAATTAACCCATAAATCTACATTCTTTATTGTTTTCTCTTGATGAGATTTTGATTCCTCAAAATGGAAACCACAATAGAGGAGCTGAGAAGTCTGTTTCTCGAAGAAAACTTATTTATTTACAAATAACACTTTGACTGTAAGAATTGTGTATTGCTCTTTCACAGAAAACGTATCTGCTGCACCAATATGGTTTAATATTTAAATTTTCCTTTGGGTGATTGTGGTAACTGTGGTGACTCCAGGGCAGAGAGAAGTGTGGGATCTCTTTATTTAAAGAAAAGCAATCTAAATTTCTCTAGCATATTGGCAAGCTAAAAAAAAGTTAAAAGCACAATTTTCTGTATTCTAGACATTTAAAATCAAGGCTGAGACCATTGATACTTAGGGATGGCATTATTTTTGTTTTGTTTTAAAGTTTATTTATTTTGAGAGGGGAGGGGTAGAGAGAGAATGGGAGAGAGAGAGAGTCCCAAGCAGGCTCCATGTTATGAGTGCAGAGCCCAATGGGGCTCAAATTCACCAACTGTGAGATCATGATCTGAGTGGAAATCAAGAGGGGGACACTCAACCAACTGAGCCACCCAGGAGCCCCTGCACTTCGTTTTACAAACTCATGTGGAATAATCTTCAGAAATTTCTGACATTAGAATATGATTGGCATCCTCTTTCATTTTTGAGTAAAACTGGAAATGTTTTTTTTCAAAGCCTGTAATAGCCAATATTTAAGTAGTTATTCTAAGTGTTCTGTTTCCTAGAACTTTTGCCATAATCAGTCTTAAAATAAGTTTGCCATAAGTTTTCACAATGAGACTTTTACATATTCTCATCCCATAGGAATACTGAAAATTTATAAAATATCTATTGAGTTACTACCATGTGCTAAGAAATGTACTAGGTACTTGGGATGCAATATTGACATCATTGTACACTCATGAGTTATTAAGATATTAAATGAGCATTACAAAAAAAGTCCTCTAAGTTAATTTGTCTGAATTTTATAATTTCTCAATCTAGTGTTTGAGAAGGAAAAAATAGAATGAACTTGTGTTTATTAAATTTTATCCATGAGTATGGAAAGGTAAATACTTCTATATTTTGAATGATGATCTACACCAAATCTAAAACTGAAAAAATATCTAGGTCTTCAAATCCTAAAAAATATACATAAAGTCTAGAACTATAAGTCACATATAAAGTGTGAACAGTTAAACACTCTTATATGTTATTTTTGCTTTTATCTGGCTATAATTTAGGTTCAGACAAGTCTTTTAAAAATAAAACATCAGTCAAAAATTACATACTGCTCCCCATTACAACTGATGCTTAAAGAAAATGTGTGTAACCTTCAGTGAAAGCCAAGGGAAAGTTGATGGAAAATGGATAATTTGAATACAGAAATGGAAAGATAGATAGATAGATAGATAGATAGACAGATAAAATGCTCATGGACAAAAGAAAATGCACTCTGTGCTTCTATACCAAAGATACACTGTAGGTGTATAATTAAGACTCTAAAATTAGGATTTGACTGCGTGGCTCTGCTTTATGAACTGAGTGATGGTAAATCTATTAGCATCTGTTGGCTTAATTTTTCTCATCAGCAAAATGGAGATAATATTGATATATACTTCATAATGTCATAAAGATTAAGTATGAATGTGTATATGAGAGGAATGTTTAAACTATAAACTGCAATAGTTATTTTTGGTACTTTTACCTTCATCACATAATCAGACTGCCACCAGAATTCTGTGACCTGAAAATTACCCAGCTAGCAGTGACACTATTACAAGGCCACAGCAAATGTTGCTATACTTCATCTTTCATAACGCTCACCAGGGTAAGTGATTATCATCTCCATCAACCACTATTTTCTAAGGGCAAGTGACATAGCTTTTTGGCACACAGCAGGAATCTCATAGTCAAAGTTCATGCTTGCAAAAACTGTAAGCAGTTAAACAAATGTATGGTGAATGAGTGAATGATGCATCTCTTTACCCACTACTTCGAGGGACTTTAATTAGACAAAGCTGATTGGTTCTTAAGGCTAGACCCTTTTTAGGGCAGAGAAGAGAGGGTTGTTTTATAAAACTGTCCACAGTGTTCTAAATAAAAAGCAGAGTGGTTTGGAAATTGAAATAAAGGCTGAAACACTATCAATTTAACCCACTGTGTCTAAGCTTGTCCGGGACACTGCTGAGATCACACCTGGTTGTGAGGCCTCAGTAAAAAAAAATGTATATATATATATATATATATACAGTATCTGGTTTCAAAAGTCTGAAAACAGGAGAGATTTGTGAAGACAGATATATATATATGTGTACATATATATATATATATATATATTTTACGATATCATATCTGGGAAGACTGGATTTTGCTGTATGTCTAACCCAATACTTTTTACTTTGCTGGGCTCTGCAGAGCTGTGATTAAGCTTTGGATGCTTACCAAGCTTTGTTACCATTCTACAACTTTTGAAGTTCATTTGATCTGTGTCACATTACAATAGCTAATATTTTATATATCTAGAACACTGGCATGAACATGAGATTTTCAGACTTATAAAATGGGAAGTTCAACAGATTGAACACCCAACTATTAGAGAACCTGTTTAGGTTTGACATCAGGAACATCTTCCAGAAAGACGAGGAAGCCTCGTACGGGCAATGTGATCTTGTGACACAAATTCAAATTTGTTGACGTATGCTTTATAGTATGCTTTCTTTGTGTCACAATTCTCAGGTTAACTGCATACCAGCTATGGGGGATGCAGAATAAAATATAAGTATTTTTCTTAAAATATTTCCTCTTATATCATGGAGATTAGATCTGTGGGTATAATGCTAACATTAGGACATAAATGATTATTGACCAACAAATGCTAGGATGCACATGCACTGCAACGTACCTCCGTAGATATACCTGTGGATAGGTCACAAAAATAGTTAAAATGATGCAGGAAGCTTGGGTGGTTTAGTCGGTTAAACTTCCAACTCTTGATTTCCACTCAGGTCAGAATCTCACAGTTCTATTCATGGGATTGAGCCCCATGTGGGGCTCTGTGCTGTTAACATAGAGAATCCTGCTTGGGATTCTCTCTCCCCTCTCTCTTTGCCCTCCCCAGCTTGTGCACACAAGCACTCTCTCTCATACACACAAAATAAACTTAAAAAAATAAAAATAATGCAGAAATAAAGAGTAAACTATGAAAACATTAATAAAGAAAATTACAGTAAGAAAGGCACCTAGAAAGGAAAATGTGTTGCTGTTGCTACTGAAGATTTCAAATAAGAAAAAATAAAATTTTTCAAAGGATAAAACTCAGAATGTATGAAAATAAACATGGTTAATCTCATGGTTTGTGAGTTTGAGCCCCACGTTGGGCTCTGTACTGACAGTTCAGAGCCTGGAGACTGCTTAGGATTCTGTGTCTCCCTCTCTCTCTCTGCCCGTCATCTGCTCACACTCTGCCTCTCTCTCTCAAAAATACATAAACATTAAAAAAAAAAGAAATTTAAAAAATAAATATGGTAAGATGATTTTAATATCTAAAGTTAATTCAGCAATTATGTGTGAGGGTCTGACATCAGGAGAAAGAAGAAATCAGACATCTTATTAAAAATAAATGTTTACGTTAGGGCATCTGGGTGGGTCAGACGGTTAAGCATCCCACTCAAAATTTCAGCTCAGGTCGTGATCTCACAGTTCATGAGTTCCAGCCCTGCATCAGGCTCCATGCTGGCAGTGTAGAGCCTGCTTGGGATTTTCTCTCTCTCCCTCATCCTGCCCCTCTCCAGCTTGTTCTCTCTCTTAAAGTGAATAAATAAACTTAAAACAAAATAAAAGTTTTCTTCTATGGGGTTAGATAAACTTATTCAATTATATATTTAATGAGCATTTATTTTGTCTGAGTATGGTTCCACAAGACAAAACAATAAATAGAGCTAAAGTTCTATAACAAGAAATAGAGTGCTAAACAAGCAAGCAATGAAATAATTAAAAAAAAATTAGATAAAGATACTTTGAAATAAAATAAAGTGGGATTCCATGATAGAGCAACTGGGGTGGGAATTGGAAACATATTAAAGCAAACAGAAAAGGTCCCTCCTGAGGACCTGAGACCTTAATGACCAGAAGGAAGCAGAGTGAAAATGTCTGGGAGAGTTAAAGGTACCATCAAGATTAAAGACCCTAAAGTAAAATAAACACGCATATTTGAAGACCAAAATGACCGACGCTGATGAAGCACAGAGAGCAAGTGAGTGGTCCAAGGTGACATTGAAGAGGTAGGGAGAAAGTAGGCCTCTCAGGGTCTGAGAAGACTTCTCAGGGTCTGAGAAGAGGCTTAAGTTTCAATTCTACCCAGCATAACAACATTAGACAGGTTTAGGCCAATGGCATGATCTAATAGATATTTTAAATAAAATCACTTTAGCCACTGGTGTATAAGCGGAGGGAGACCCATTAGGAGGCCAACAGATCAAGAGACTAACTAGTAATCGGGGACAGAGGTATCAATGACATGAATAAGGGTGGTATGATACAGACAGAGGAAATGGGTAAATGAAAAACATATTTTGGAGATAGAGTTGCCAGGCCAACTGCTGAGGGGAGGGAGGTTGGAGAAAAGAGAAATCAAGGATCATTTCCTGGTTTGGGTTGAGCACCTGGGTGGATGGTTGTGGAATTCGTTGCTATAGGTGGAAGGAAAGAGGGGCAGTAAAATGTCCTGTCTGAGACACGTGAACCAAAAGACTCTCTGTCTCAAAATAGGTGTTAAGAAAATGAATGAGAAAAATAAATCTTAAAAGAGATATTTGTGAGGAAAGAACAGGGACTCACTCATCATATCTCTTTTGGAAAAATGAGGTAATTCTCCATAAAACATTCATTTGAAACAAATTTCTGTTTAGATGCTGATGTTCGTCTAGAATCTGTGTAGATGGGGGAATTCTCTCTCTTAAATGTAGCTTTCATAAAAATAAAATGAGCTATTTCTAAGCCATCTTCTACGACTAGTGTGACAACCATGTAATTTAAAATGATATAATATATTTGCAGAATCCAGTACAATACTGTACTTTTTTTTGAGAATGGCAATAGGAATATTTTTAGAGCTTAGTTGCATATTTGGTATGCAAATAATTTCTCATCAATGGCAACCTAAGTATGTATTTTAGATTTAAGAATAGGAAGATTTCCTAAAATACCAACTCTTCTTGGCATAAAGTTTCCTTATTTGATATGTTGAGCAAAGTTTTATGAAGAACAGTTCATAAATATTTTTAAATGACTTCTGTCTATTTGCACTGAGTACTTTTCATAATATTTCTACATTCAATGATTCAACTTTAATAACAGACTTGATGTTAAATAGTTGCATGAAAATGATGCATTTTAACATAACTTCTCATTCTACATGCTTGATTTTGTCAAGTGTATTTTCCCTTTATTAAAGTATATTCCCTTCTGATTATATCCTCATGGGAAAATGCAAAAGCAATGTCTTTCTATCAATTAGATGATTTTGTACTTTCATACCTGAAATCAGGATTGTGTTCAACTCTACTTTCAATCTGAAAATACATATGGCTAAATCCCACTCAGCACATGATGACACACAGTTTCACCTGCATAACAAAGGCCCCTAAAGGTTATGTAATGAGGAGTGAAAATGATAATTTGATTCTTCCACTAATACCAATATACTTCATTAAGTGTAATAGAAAGGCCATGCCCAGTGGTTGCTCAACTAGATTGTTAGGAAAGGAATACAAAGTAGCTCTTTTGTATCTAAAATGCCACCTGGCTGAATGATTACAAAATGGTGTCATATAAGAACGCACATGACTCACACTGCATATCTTCACTTTCCAATGCGTAAGTTCAAGAAACAAATTATTGACCTCCTGCATAAGCAGTTGTATTGTAAAATTACATATAAAGATATTTAATGAATTTAAACATTAGAGTTATTTTCAATGCTACTTTACTTTGAGTCCATTTTGGAAAGGTGAATAATAAAGGTGAATGAAATAGCACTTTGTACATTTGAGTATTTCATCACTTTAGGAGCAGTAAATAGTTTTTCAAGACCCAGAAAATAATAAATTTTATTGTAACCTCTGCAAAGTTGGCTAATTTGTTTTTTCTCATAGAGATTTCAAATTTAGCTGTCAACATTCATTTTTTTCCTGATGCATGGACTTACTGCATGCATACATATGTGTATCACTATATAGATGTTGATATGTATTTAATACCAAATTAATATTTCAGGCACACTGCAAGTTAGGAAGTAAGAAAATGTTCAAAAAGCAATCAGTATTACTCTTTTAACTTCACTCCCTTCTGGTCTTTTCCTCAACACAAGAGGTCTATCTACCCTGCTTTTGTTTCATATAGCTCTTAACCAAATTCACAATTTTACAGACCTTAACAACTACTTAATGAGTCATCAGAACCTATGTTCACTAAATTTCAAGTATAATAGCAAATAATCATTAGCAATCAAATAAAAAATTGCTATGTTGGATTTAGAAATATTTTCTCATTATCAAGTTAAATCACATTAAACACTGAAAAATTTTCAAAATTAGCAAAGTAAGATATGGAAAATTTAGGTATTTTTAGCATGCAAAGGTAATCATTATTAATCTTATGTTGCATTACTCTTTAATAAAAATTAGATCAAACTATAAATTATGTTTGTAACATATTTGAACTTGAAACAATTACTGTAAATAGATGTGTATGTCATTAAACATTCATCTATAATAAATTGATTGGTTATATTCTATTCCATTTTGTGGAAGGATAAACCTTTAAACAAAAATAAATAATTTAAATAATACTCTAAAGTTAGATATGTAGATTGTTTCTATTTTTCAATTTTTACACTTTTCTGCAATGAATAGCCTTGTCTATATCCTTGCCCATACTCATTACTATTTCTCATGATTAATCTTTTTTTTTTTTAATTTTTTTTTTCAACGTTTATTTATTTTTGGGACAGAGAGAGACAGAGCATGAACGGGGGAGGGGCAGAGAGAGAGAGGGAGACACAGAATCGGAAACAGGCTCCAGGCTCTGAGCCATCAGCCCAGAGCCCGACGCGGGGCTTGAACTCAAGGACCGCGAGATCGTGACCTGGCTGAAGTCGGACGCTTAACCGACTGCACCACCCAGGCGCCCCTTTCTCATGATTAATCTTAAAAGGTGGCCAGGGGTTGTCAAATACTTAAGACTTCTGAAACATATTGTCAAAATGCTCTCTGAAAAGTTTGCACCAATTTACAGTCCTGTCAGCAATATATAAAAGTATCTATTTTTATGGCATTGCATTTAATAAATTACAAACATTCAGGGAAACTAGAAAATAGACTAAAATTCCATCAAAATGCATCAGGTTTTGTTTTGTTTTGTTTTTTTCAAATTGGCATATATTTGTAGCTTCATGGAAATGCAGCTCATCATTTTCTCTTGTGTTTGTGAAATTAAACTGTGACCCTTGAAAAATGAACACATATACAAATAGTATTTTTTACTTATTTCTTCGACTTTAGTAACCTATAGGGTGTAGTTTTGTGTTGGATCCCATGTTCTTAGTTTTGTATTGCAGTAATAGATATCAGATATAGTTTTTAATTTGGGGAAATCAATGTCTATTCTCTAGGGAATAATACTTTATAATACTGTACATTTGTGGTCATTCTTATTTTTGTTAGATATTCTGTTTCTTAAAGATTCATAGTAGGAAAGCTTGCCAAGTTTGGCAATATACTGGCTTTCAGCCTGTAGTATAATGCAACATCAATATAAAATCAACTACCTCTGATTTAACAATTTCAAGATAATTTCAATCTTCATGTCCATTTCCTGAGAAAGCTTAGAATTTAGCAATTAGAGAACCAAAATTTTCTTTCCTTCATGGATTTGGTGGCTAGGATAATTTACATTTAATAAAACACTGAAGTTGGAAATAATTATCTGGTTCATCTGCTCCAGTCTCTGAACTAATGAAGGCATCTTTCCAACAGATAGTCATTGGTTTTTGCTTTATAGACTTCAGGGTACAGGTCTTTTATCTCCTTGGTTAACTTTATTCCTAGAGTATTTTATTATTCTTGATGCAATTATAAATGGGACATTTGTTTTTTTTTTTTTTTTTTAGTTTCTCTTTCTGTTGCTTCATTATTGGCATATAGAAATACAATGGATTTCTGCACATTGATTTTGTATCCTGCAACCTTACTGAATTTATTTATCAGCTCTAGTAGTTTTTTGGTGGAATCTAGGGTTTTCTAAAATCTAAATTTCTAAAATCTAAAGATTTTTTTCTATTTGCATCATGTTATCTGCAAATAGTGGAAGTTTTGCTTCTTCCTCACCTATTTGTATGCCTTTTATTCCTTTTTTCTTTTCTGATTGCTGTGGCTAGCACTTCCAGTACCATGTGGAATAAAAGTGGTTAAGAGTGGACCTCTTTGTTTTGTTCCTGACCTTAGACGAAAAGCTGTCAGTTTTTTCCATTAAGTATGATGTTGGCTGTGAGTTTTTCATATATGGCCTTTATAATGTTGAGGTACATTCCCTCTAAACATACTTTATTGAGGGTATTTATCATAAATGGATATTGTACTTTGTCAAATTCCTTTTCTGTGAACTTGCTTCCTTTTAGCATCCATCAGATCATGTTATTTTCTCTTCCACATGATAGAATTTTAGATATCTGAAAGTACCTACATTGTATCCTCTTCAGTCTTTTTTGTTTAGACATATTTTCTTCATTTCTTTCTATACCTTCTCACATGATACGTTTCTTCAGTTCTTCTACATCACCTTTTGGTGGAAACTTTATATTAGCTCACTAAGTCTTCATTAATAGGGGAATGGGGATGAGATCATAGAAGATCTGGGCCCACTGTGCTTTATGTTGAATCAAGACTGTCCATAGTGTTGTCCTCAAGCCTAAACATGGCAATTCAAACTAGAATGTATCCAGTGGAGAGGTATCTGCACTAAAGCTGAGTTAAATAATCTGGATTTTCTGCATTACCAATTAATCAATATGGTCCCTTGTAGCTAAGATGGGTGTCTGTATTTCACATACAGAAATAGTGAACACAATATTGGGAGTATATGCCAATATAATTGAGAAATATTTGTCTCATGTGAAAACAATTGTTGCTCTACAAAGAAGGCAGATGACTGGATCTGGTCAGTAGTATTTCAGCAATCACTTCTTTTTATTAAGTCTTCACACTTTATCAGCACTAAGGTGGGGAGGTAGATAATACATTAGAAGCTCTAACCTGTGACTTTAAAAATCTTAAGATGTATTGTTCTTGTAAGAGAACGAGAACGTGTAGTTTCATCACGACAGACCTTTCTTCTCCCAACTACCCTGTAACCTTGATGCCAGACAATACTTCCTAAAACCCTTTCCCAACCATTACATTTCTCCTCTAAAAGGTTATAATGGTCAATGGGTCACCATTTAGTACTGGATATAATTTGAAATGTCTCATTTTGATGCAAATTAAGGCAATTGATTTAATTGAGATTGTTACCTGATCTGAAAATAGCAAGATTATCTTGGATAGTCCTAGCTAGCTCAAGGTAATCCTAAGGGTTCTTAAGTAAACGGCCAGTCAGAGGGAGACTTGGCTACCGAAGGAAATCAGAGAGAGATAGTATTGCTGGCTTGGAAGGGGGGGTGGGGGAAGAATACAAGCCACAAAATGTGACTGCATTCTAGGAACTGGGGAAGACCTGGAAATGGATCTCCTCTAGAGCCTCAATGAGGAATGAAACAATGCAGATACTTTAATTTTATCCCACTGACACCCATGTCAGTCTTCTAACCCAGAGAACTGAAGGGTGATAAATATTTGTTATTTTCAGCCATCAAGTTTATGGTAATTTGTTAAGGTAGCTGTATAAATCTAAAACACAGAGGAAAACTGATTTAGTCACTAGATAAACTGGAAAGCTTTTTGCTTCTAATAACTTCTTATTATATCATATGGATTTTGTTAAAATGCCTTATACACATTTATGTATACTTGTATGCATACATATGTGTGTATACACACACACACACACACACACACACACATATATATATATATATATATATATATATATATATATGGGACCCAAGGAATTTAACAAAAATCCCCTACCCCTGGACAAGCAGAGCAAGACTAACTCCATTTTGTGCTACACCCACCATCTCATGTATAACCCCCACATGACCTACTTACTGCTTAAGACACTCCCCCACCCTAGTCAAGCCACTGAGCACACCCTCACTGGAAACCGGCTCATATAGGAATGTGGAACCCCTAACCGCCAAAGAATGTAAACCCTGCCTTTTGCCCACCAAACTTGCATGCCAATTCTGGCCAGAGTGATAGGCTAGTTCAAACAGTTACTATAGGGTAAATTGTAATTCAGTTGGCCACCTGTGTGTGGACTGACATGACTATGCAACTTTCTGTGTGTGTTACAATCTCATTGGCCACTGACCCCTATAAATCTGCTACGCCTCTTAACCTAGGGGTCCAAGTCCCTGCTTCTCTGTGTTGGGTATACTTGGGCCCAAACTCGAGCTTGTAAATAAACCCTTGTGCATTTGCATCGGTATTGGCTCCTTGGTGGGTCTCTCGGATTCGAAATCGGGGGCATTACAGTGTGTGTATATATATATACACACTTACACACACACACACACCACACAATCATGGCCTCCAGATACTCACATGGTGTCTCATACACATAGAAAAGCACAAAAATATGTTATTAAGCTTGCTTGAAGCTCCTGCAGGTGAGATTTAGTGGAAGTGTCATCTAAATTATATAGAAGCTCAGCAAAGAGAACAGGGAAGAGTTCTCTCATAAAGGGGAAAAAGAACAAAGCCATAGAGGGACAAACTAGCAATATTATGGGTAGAAGAACCATCAAAACATACAGTGTATGTCATCAAGCATCCAGAGACCAAGCTTGGATGAGATAGAGGCTGAATTATATAGAATCTGTATCATACTAGACTTTATCCTACAGGCCATTAACTTCATTATTCAGACTTATAAAAATTTGATGTCTTTATTGCTATTCAGAGACATGCAAACTCCATAGCATAGACTGCAAGTTTTGGATGATATGACTATTTTCCCAATCTTGACTGCCATCACTCTCACCCTTATTCACTGTGTCCTGGTCTTTGTGGCAATGTTTTGTTCTTTGACCATGCCAAACTCTTTTCCATCAGGGGTCTTTGCAAATACTGTTCCCTGTGCTTGGAATGTTCTACTCCACCACAACCAGCCCCCAACTCATACACACATACATGCATTTCCCATGGCTAGCTCTTTCTCTTGTGTTAATGTAGGTTTATATGTAGTCATACAAACCTATGACTCTCCCTGTTCAAGATATTCCTTGAACGCATCTAGACTAAGTTTCCATGTCCTTCTGTTATTTTCAGTCTAAGCATTTTGTCTCCTTCACATACACCATTTATTAACATTGGTATTTTATTATGTATTTGTCTGTTTAGGATATATACATCCTCTTCATCACCTCCCCATAATAAAAATTCAATGAGGGTAGGGTAATCATATTTTTCTTTTCTTGTACTGTTGCAATCTCAACACCCTCAACAGTGCCTGGTACATACTAGTTAGCTAATAAGTATGTATTGAATTAATTAATTGATTAATCAGTGTTAGGCAATTTGATCACATATTTGTTTAAGATAAATGTGATGATCAAGGAAAGATGATTTTATGTTTTTCTGGGCTAATTTTTCTGGGCTTCACATAAAGTGAAGGAGGACTGAACTAGGCCTTGATGATAGGAAAACAAAGGAAGGGCAGATTTTAGAAAGAATGAAGACTGCTATGATTGATAGTTATGAGGATGTGGCACCCAGGAAGAGTGCTATATTGAATGAGAGGATTCTAAGCACAAGGTAAATATGATGTGTGGCAATGCAGTAATATGTTTGAGCAAAGCTAATGTATCTGTGTACATGTTGAGGATTAAAATGCATACAATTATCAAAGGATAGTCAAACATATATTTAGATTTATAATTTTGAAACTCAGAGAGAGGTCATAGGTACATAGTGATTTGGAATTTTTCACCTACAAATGATTATTAAAATCATAAAAGTGATTAAGGGCTTCAAGAAAGGAAATGTAAGTGGAAAGATCAGAGAGGAAGGGGATGTACTTAGGGGCAGATGAAAGGAGACCTTAAAATAGAAAAATGAGAAATTATGATTAGCAGATACTGTTCTAAAGGTCAAGGGAGATGAGTGTTTAAACAGTGAAGCAGTAGTTGTTAAATAAAAGCCAGAATGACTGAAAAGTTATCTGATGTACCCCTCTGCCCCCTTATTGAAATGATAAAATAAAAAACCAAAGCAATCACATATTTTGTCTCAAACTACCCTAGGTTTAGAAACAATCTGATATTTGGTAACCTCTTTCTTTTCTTCTTTCTTTCTTTCTTTCTTTCTTTCTTTCTTTCTTTCTTTCTTTCTTTCTCTTTCTTTCTTTCTTTCTTTCTTTTTCTTTCTTTCCTTCTTTCTTTCTTTCTTGTGGGAACTGCTTAGAAGCAGAGACACAAAGACCAGGCCAAGTGGAAGGGTGGGGAAGGGTACTAGAATGCTTGTTTTATCTTCTGACCCCTTACAAGGTTAGCAGTCTCAACTTGTAGGTAATCTAATCATGATCATGATAGCTTTATGATAGGGATATGATAGGATTATCTTTTATAAAAATGTTATCATTGCCAGTAATTCTGATGATTGTATTTAGAGATGAGGGTCCTGCACATTTCCAACCCTGTAATTTTATGCAAATCTTATGATCATTACAGAATAGCTTTACCATGTGCTTTGCTCTCTTGTCACCTCTGACTTGGACCCAGCCATTTAACTTCTGGCATTTTCTGTTTGACGCCTTGTCTATTTACATGCTTAGAGGTCAGCAACTTCTCCCTAGCATACAGGTTTGGTCTTATTCAGGTTGAGCATTCAGATCCATCAATGAAATTGTCATCTCTACCCAAAGATTTCTAAGTCAAGAGAAAACATGTCAAAACAAAACAAACAAAAAGCAAACCCTCTAAACTGTATAATTAAAAACAGAGGGAGAAAAAGTCTTCACTGTTTCCTCTTAATAGCCTAATCCTATTATATAGCTTTTGAGACAGGACCCATGAGAAAAGCTGAAGCACTTAATACCATTTTAGTGTGAATGCTTAAAATAGACAAATGTGTTAAAAGTCAAATAGGGAACATTTTCTTTAAAATTCAAATGCCAGGCCCCAATTTCAAATTTCATGATAACCCCAGGAATACTCTGATTGGCATTAATTACTCATACAGGGCAGTGGGTGAGTGGTATCCACTGGGTTCAAACCTTTGAGCTGCAGAGTCCAATCTGTTATCCAGTGATAACAGATAGAGTCTTTCAAAGAACACACTGACCCCTGGCCTATGGATATATTGTGGCCTGACTCATTCCTCACAGATTCGTGTTGCTGGAGTCATTATGAGTGACATATCACAGTCCAGGTCAAGAAGCTTTTGTCAAATAGCTCTTGGAAAGGACTCAGGATTTCTAATACTCCCAGTTCAGATATAAAGGGTTCATTTAGAATGATTATGTAAAAGCTTTCAGCTCCCTTTCCTCAGTTGGTGATGACCATTATGTTTGACCTTAATAAGTATTTTAAATAACAATGGGATCTCATGTTCTTTTAAAAGGTCTTGCAGAGTTTCTCTCTTCTCTACTTTAGTCCCACTGCAGCACATCATGGATTATAACCTGGATTTCTCTTGTCGATGTTGCCACTGCTCAAGCACAGGGTTAGATTATTACCTGGAATATTCTTCTCTGCACTGACATCATTCCAGAACAGACATGGATCATTACCAAAGCATCCTCACTAACTTTTAGGATTCTAGATCTCTTCTTCGGTCCATCGTGTCATTTCTGTCTACCCACCTTACGGTACAGATTCCATGGGAGCACTACCTTAATGAATTCCCACAGTCCCTAGCATTGTGAATCCTACAAAGTAGATACTCAAGTACTCTTAGGTTCAGTTGCTAATGATTTATTAGTGATTTAAATATGTTGTAATGTCTAAATACGGTGTATCATTGAATTAGTCCAAGTTTTTATAATGCTGAATTCAGGATACTACAGGTACAGTTTGACTAAGTCAAGTCACAGACCATCTCGATAAGGGTACTGAATATTATCTAATGTCCCACCAAAGTATACATTTTTTCATCACCTCACTGTCAAATGTTTGACCAGTGTCAAGGAAAACCAGTCACATGGACAACTCAAATGTCCACTGATACTCTCTTCCCCCAAGCTAAGAAATTTGCATTTCTTGTACATTTTCTGTTATTCAGCACTCTGTTAAATGTTTTCTTCAGAATTTGGAAATGTAGCCAAACACCTATTGCAAATAGTCAAATTGCTAAGATCTACCAAAGGAAAATGCTTTCATTTTTATAAGCTCATTGCGGGGGGAGGGGGGGGGGGAGGGTGGAAAAAGACTCTTAAAATCATGCATTGCTTCCTGCTTTGTAGAAAACTAAAGAGCCATTCTTCATCTACAGGAAAAATAAATTTTGTGATAGGGACACAGCATAAGATCTTATTTATAGACACACAAACATGAAATAATAAATGTGACTTTGATGAATAATTTTCTTTCTGCTCCAGAGAGTTATCAAATAAATATATTTTATATTAATATTTGAAAAAAATCAAGATACTTATGACTCCCCTACACTCCTTGAACATCTTTGAGTTAGTTATACTACCCAATACCACCTTAAATTATGCTCTGTGAGCTATAAATGAGGAAGTTAGAGAACTGAGTAGTTCCTACATGTCTGCCTAAATGCTTTATATGATTTGATATTTTAATTCTTGTGAAACCCTTCAGATTTGAGTTACTATTACTATCATCTTCTTGTTACCTAAAAGTAAAGAAAACCATTAGCAAGTTTGGTAGATTGCTATGGGTCACACAGCTAATAAGTGAAGGAGTAGCAAGTGGATGAGAGCAGTTATAATAGGGGGTCTAGACTCTGTGCTTTATTAATTAATTAGTCAGCTACTTGTTTGACCCTAAGGAATCAGGCCTGATTAGCTAAATGTATCTAACAGAAAACGACATTACATGTACTGCTTTGAATAAAGGGAGAGGAATATTAATTTGCTTTGGACATCTTGATTTCAAGGTTTCAATGTGCATCAGGTTAGTTTTGTCAGTTTAACAAATACAAATACATGACATCAGTTTACTCTGAATTTCCAATAAACAGTGAGTAATTTTTTTAGCATACATATGCCTTATGCAATATTTGTTACATTCTTATATATTTAAAAATTATTAACTGGGTGTCGTATAGTTTACCTGGCAGCTCAACATCAAAATTAATATATCTGATAAATAATTATATATGAGCTCCAATGGCCTGGGAAGAATTAAGATTGCAAATATAAAGTTGGGAGTCACCAATGGTCACTAAGTTTTATACATGTTATAGAGTTCTCGGGCTATAGAAAGGCAATAGGTACAAGCCATGAATAGATGAAATTGTGAATCAAAACATATAATCAAAGAAAGGAAGCAGTTAGAGAAACACTGATTTTTTGGGGGAAAACATTTTTAAGGGGTGAGACATGGCCACAGAGTCAGAAGAAGGAAAGACACAAGGTTCAACGCATAACCAGAGTTGATGCTATATAAAATCTAGAGAGCATGTTGGTAAAAGCCAAATGCTTTGTAATATTAATGAGGATGAAGTCCAAGAAGTCATTATGCTTGGAGTTTATGTACTATGGTAAACTGTTGCCTGAAGACAGTAGCTTATTGTACAGCTATAACCAAAATATTTTTTTTTATTTTTTTTTTAATGTTTATTTATTTTGAGAGATAGAGACAGAGTGTGAGCAGGGGAGGGGCAGAGAGAGAGAGAGAAAGACACAGAATCTGAAGAGGCTCCAGGCTGTCAGCACAGAGCCTGACGCAGGGCTCAAACTCAAAAGCCGTGAGATCATGACCTGAGCCGAAGTCAGACGCTTAACCGACTGAGCCACCCAGGCGCCCCATAACCAAAATATTTCAATAACACTGAGCACTCTTTCTTTTCTGTCCATAAATAAAGCAACCATGGGATCCTCTATCTGAATGTATAGGTGGAGACTTGCAGAAAGTCAAGGACACAGATCAAGTGATTTAAAAATGATTATCCTAGAAGCAAATATTTATTGAGATTGGTTTCCTTTGTTTCATTTTAATGCAGAAAGACAGACATTAATTATAACTACTAAAAGTTAAAGAAGGCCTAGTGACTGTGCAGAAACCTAAATTTTATTGGTAACAGTGTTCTGCTGTGGCATTGCAAATTACCACAAAAGGAGAAGCTTTAAACAATTCACATTTATTACCTCATAATTCCCGTAGGTCATAAGTTCTGTATGGCTTAACTGATCTCTCTGCTCAGGGTCTCACACTGAAGGAGTCTGCCACCAGAGTCTTTTCTGGAAGATCTGGGGACAGTTCCAATTCTGAGCTCATTCAGGTTGTTGGCATACTTTGGTCCCTTGAGGTCATAGGACTGAAGCCCTGCTTACCTGACTATTGACCAGAGGCTGCTCTCATCTCCTGCAGGCTGCTAGCTATTCCTTGCCAAGGGTCTTTTCAGAAAGTCATGGCTGACAATGTTGAATTGTCATTTGAATCCACTTCACACACCAACTCCCTTTGTCTTTTTCTGCTTCCAACTACAGAAAACTCTGTAAGATCAACTGACTTGGGACTTATGTCTGCAAAGTCCCTCCACAGCAGTACCTAAATCAATGTTTGATTGAGTAACTAGGCAATGGGATCTTAGGGGACTGAAGAGATCTATAGAATTTGACTATCACCTTATCCATCCAGTTTTAATTATCTAGAATTAAAAGGCACCGGCAACTGAAAACAAAAGACTGTCAAGCACTATTAGGTACCCATAAAACATTACTTTGTGTAATTTTTACAGTATCTCTAAGAGGTATTTATTATTATTATGAGCTAAAGAAGTCTGGCTCCGAATGATTACATAACTTACTCAGGTCACTCTGACCTTTGGCAGATCCATAATACGACACAATCACAAACATGCCAGTAGTTTTTAATCCACTTTCAAATTCTAATTCTGAAACCATGAGTAATAATGACGTAGGGGGTAAACTATAGTCACACCCAATATCAAGATCCTTTGCTTTTTTACACAGTGGTGACACCAGATAATAATAATAATACTGGGTACCTATTATGATAATTGTAATTTTAACTTCTCCATTCCCAAGTAGAACATTAATTTCATGAAGGCAGGGGCTTTCTCTAATAAAACACAGCAGGTTAGACTCAACTGGAAGCTTCAGGGTAGGTTTAGTATGTTGGGAAAGAGGAAAGGATTTACTTTTTCTTCAGAAAAGTCATGGTGCTATCATGAAAGATTTAAAAAGGGAAACAACAGAAACTGTATATTAATGGACGATATACATATGTTAAGTAAGTTAATTCCAATATTCTTGTGTCCTGAGAATTTCACTTTAAATGCAACAGTGGTTGACACAGCTCACCAAGTAATATCAAGTTACACCATACCTGAGACATTCTCCAATCACAAAGAATAGAACAAGATTGCATAAGTGGCTACTTATACATAATCTCTCATTTAAATTAGAGAAGGCAGGGAATTGTTGAAAAAGTAATCATTACTGTTTTGTGTTATAAATAAAAATAATATAGTGTTGGAACGTTACTGGACAGATTGTCACATAAGTTCAGATTTTCATAAATACGTTTTGTGTTCAGGAGATGGCTTTACCATTTTAGTAAAATCCATGAAACTGTAAACCATACTATAGATCAACTAGTTGTTGAACTATTGCAAAATCATTGTTTGCCTCAAGAATAAAGTACAAAACAAGATGAATTAAAACATCCAACCTCCACTGTATGCTAATGAAGGTAAGATGATAATCTCTGTTTTCACTAACATCATAGTTGATAATTATAGATTATGTATGATGTACCCAGATGTAAGACTAGAAATGTGTACCTGTGCATGTGCATGTGTGTCATACAAACCTCATATCCACTACATGAGGTCAGTACTATTAGCATTCTCATTTTACAACTGAGGGAACTGAAGCTAAGAACATTTAAGTAACTGGCTCACGTTACACAGCTAGTAAACAGTGGAATTAATTTTAAAATCACAAGGAATTCTGTTAAAAAAAGTGTTTTGGGGCATCTGGGTGGTTCAGTCAGTTGAGCGTCCCACTTCACCTCAGGTCATGATGTCACAGTTGCTGAGTTCTAGCCCCACATTGGGCTCGCTGATGTCAGCAAGGAGCCCGTTTAGGATCCTGTGTCCCCTCTCTCTGTGCCTCTCCCCCACTCATGCTTTCTCTCTCTCTCTCGAAAAAAAAAAAAAAAAGTTTCATATACCATCCTTTTCATAGCAGATGGAGCTTTTTCACAATTATTGTTTTTAGCAATATTTATAGCTCAGAAAAGACAGTTTGAAGAACATACATATATATGTATTCACATTATTCAGGCATGGGCATATTTCTGCATTTCTCCTTTGTTTACCACATTTATAAGGTATTCTATGCTTCTTTTAAGGTACTGAAAGTAGGTCTGCTTTATGACAGTCTACTAGTAGCATAAATAAGAATGTTGTGCAAGCAGTTTTTAATATTTTTCCCAGACGGTTATATGTAACATAATCATAGAATGCTCACTGTTTACAAGGATGAATATGCTGATTCACGGTTTAGTTTACTCAGTAGACATGCACTGAGCACTTTCAGTGACATAAGCCCTACAGAGGTCCTCTAACCTCAGTGTAACTAAGTGTCTAGTAAGAGGTCAGAAAGATTTATAAATTACTTTGCATACTTGGCAAATGTAAAATAGATCACCGAAGAAGGAGCACTGAGCTCTAATTCTATTTATTGTGGATGTCAGATGATGTTTCAACTAGGTCTTGAAGAATTTCAATAGTTGATGAAGAACATTCCAGGTAGAGGAGAAAATCCATGCTAAAGCACAGAAATTAGTTAAAAACAAGTTGTTCATGGAATAATAGATAGTTTAGTTTCTTTTTTCTAATATATGAAAGTCAGAGACAATAAAACTAAAAGAATCAGGTGTACCAAAATTGGGGAGAGCTTCAAATATCAGAGTTTGTCTGACATTTACGTATATTCTTCTACTATATAATGAGAATAAACCTCTTTCCAGTGGGAAAATAGGTAGTCACATAAATGTTTCACAAAGTTAAGTCCAGATAGTATGTAGAAAACAGACTGAAGAGAAATTGAATGTAAGAAGATTAGGCGGCAAGTATTAACAAGTATCTTTTATGGGTGCCTGGGTGACTCAGTCAGTTAGGTGTCCATTTCTGGGTTTCGGCTCAGGTGATGATCTCACGGTTTATGGGATAGAGCCCTGTATTGGGCTTTGCACTGACAGCTCAGAGTCTGCTTGAGATCTCTCTCTCCCTCTCTCTCTGCCCCTCTCCCAATCATGTGCCCGCATGCTCTCTCTCTCAGAAAATAAATAAATAATAAATAAATAAATAAATAAATAAACTTTAAAAAAATTTAAAAGGTATCTTTTATCATTCATGTGATCTATGCATCTATTAGTTTTCCCATTTGCAGATGAATATATAGAGGATTAAAGAGTTTGAGTGCATACATACCTTAAAAGCCAAGTCTAGTACAGGTAAGCAATAGGGTGTGCCAAATATTTGACAAAAATGCATTGTTGGGGACATTGTTTCAATTAAGAATAAAAAAAAAATTATTCTTTGGTGATTAATGAACATGGCCATCATTGATTAGTGTGGCAGAACAATTTAGTTCTCTCATAAAAACTACTCTCCCACCAGAATATACCATGGGAGACTGTTGTAATAACTTCTGTGTATGTATTAAATAAAGGGAAAGGAAGAAGTATGTCACCTAAAATTAACTTCTAAATTTTTTCATAGGTCATTTGATCATTTTAATTTCTGAGTTTCTGACACCAACAGCAATTTCCTGAAGATCATTCATGTGTCACTGCATTAGTTGAGAAAGTAGAAGCGTATAACACTTCAGTGGACAGTGGCAAAGAGAAATTGACCTGTGAAATCCTACACTAGAGCTATTGCACTCCGTCAAAAATAGCTTAGGCTAAGTGATTCTTAAATGCGCCAAAACTTCTTGGCCATTTCCCTTTATGTTGCAAAATCCCTCAGCCTACTTGAGTTGCCTTGGAGCAGAGTCAAAGGAAAACGAAGTTTTCAACCCAAGAGTCATTGAAATCAGATAAGTGCATCTTCTGGTCCATCTTACACTGCTACTACATCATCACTAGCCAGACTTATGCGCCTCATGGTCATAAGAGTGATTTCGTGACTTTGGCACACGGGGACATATTCCAAAACTTCAGGGTCCACTTCACCATTTCTTGTTATGAACATTTGCCAATATCCCCAAACCAGAAAATACTTCTTCACTAAAACCAAGTAAAAGAATTTCTGAATCCAGAAATTGTCTGATAAAGACACTCAGGAATGAGGGATTTAAACACAATCATTTCTCTATTTCCATATAGTAATCCTTATACCCTAACTAACAGTTCTTGTATTTTTCTTAAGAAGTAGTGGCCTATTCATTATATTCACAAGATACCTGCAAACTTCAGAGGGATGATAAGAATATAGGCTTTAGAGATGCAACTACTTTACTTATAGGTAAGAACACCATAGCTTACAAAGTTAAAGAACATATTTAGGGCGAACATATTTAGTTGCTTAGCGTGGAAACTTAAATAAAATTCAGACTCACTTTCTTTTAAGTCAATTTTGACTTTCAAGAAGAACTCAGATAGGTCAGTGGTTCTCAAAGTGTGGTCCCTGGAACAACAACATCAATATCACTTGGGAACCTGGAAGTGCAATCAATTGCTTAGGCTCACTTCAGAAAGTGATGGTAACTGATGGAAGTGACAGAAGATGGTATCTGGCAATATGCGACTTAAAATCTCTCCTTATAAAATGCACATTAAGGTTTCAGAACTACTGAAATAAGTAGAGTACATGCAGATTCTGTGAAAATATGAATGACATCTACAACACCAGCCAAAATACAAAATACTGATTTTAATAGAAATATTAGTCTGCCTTCTATCATCCTAATTTAAGCTCTCATGGCCTCTCATCTGGACTATTTTAGAAGCCTCCTAGCAGGTGTTCCTATCTCTAATCTTTATGCCATCTACACTGCCTGTGTAGACTTATGAATTTATTTTTTATGCACAAACCTGATGACATCATCATTCCTGCTTAAAATCCTTCTTGCATATCACAACACTTATTCACCCCAAACAGGCAAATTATTCAGGCCTACATCCAAAACATTCCACAGTTTTGGCCTTTTCTATCTCCAGCCATATTTCTTACAACATTATCATGTGGGTTTATCAACTTCAAGAGAATGATTATAACTCAAACTCATTTTTCTCTTAAACAAAGTCTGCAGAAAAGACAATCACTGGAAATAGTTATGGCTATTGAAAAACAAAAGCCCTTGGAGACTGTAATGACTAGGAGACAAAGTGGCAATGAATCTTGGGCTAGGAAGGCCATTCACACCAAGCTGTCTGATTTTTAGGTGTCAGTTTGCTGAAATTCAATGATGCTCATAAACCCAGCTGCCTGATGCTCCTCTCATCTTACTACCTCATGGAAGCAATCCACCCAGCTGTGGTACAGCTTTCTGTGGGCTCATCAAGCTTATTTTAGCTGGAAAATGACAGGAAAAACTCACCCATACCCTCGACCATTTGCTCAAGAAGGTACAGACCAAGCAGTGTTATATGAGGAATCATACCCAGAAAATGATCTCTAGAAAATAATATGATGGTAAGATGCATATAAATGGGTGATATGCAGAGAGTTGGCATATCTCTGGATCGCAGAAGGCTGGGACAGTTGCAGGGAAAATTAAATGAAAGGAAAATAGTCGATTGTTCATGTTAGCGCTGAATGAAAACAACAGGATTGGAATTACAGCTTCTCTATTCATATCATGTGCAGATTGAGCAGTAGCAGGCTGATAATCTTAACCAATGAGTCAATTAGTTAAGGATATTCATTTATTCATTTTCAACTAAAACTTGTTAAGTATCTCTCAAATGTCGGAGGCAGTGGTAGGCAATAAGATAGAGAGGTGATTAAGACCTAGTCCTCTCTCTCAAGACAGTCAAATTCCAGGGAGAAGGAAAAATAAGTAGATTACAATTCAATGGGCTGTGTGTGAAAGTAGAGAATTGTACAAAATGCTATGAAAGCACAGAGCAGAAGGGAAATTAACTGCATGGAAAGTCAGAAAAGTATTCAGAGAGAAGGTAGCATTTAGCCCAGCCCTATATAACTTGGAGTTTAATTTTTATTAAATTTACTTTGAATAGGTGATATATTCAAAAAACTTAAAAATATATAAAATAATACACCATGAAATATACACATATACACATATATATACACATATACATGTATACACATACATATATTCCAGCATTTCTTTATGCCAACATAAACAAATACTATTATTTGCATGTATATTTTATATTTCTCCATTTCCTCCACAAACAGTAAAATAATATATAAAGTGCTTTGAGATGATTTATTTTAATTAGAAATATATCCTAAAATTTTTGTCCAATATCAGTTACCTTATATGGCAAAAGGTAAAAATTTCCCTCTATTCCTAGTTTTCTCAGAGTTCTTATCATGAAAGGGTATTAAATTATGTCAATTTCTTTCCTGCATCAATTAGCATAATCATATGGCATTTTCCTTCATTCTATTATTATGATGTATTAAAATGATTTTCTTATGGTGAAGCACTCTTGTATTCCTAGGATAAATCTCACTTGGACAGTGAGTAATCCTTCTAATATGTCGCTATATTCAATTTGCTAATTTTGTTGAGAATTTTTGCATCTGTAGTCACAATTTCTATTGAAATGCATTTCTTCCTTGTGATGTCATTTCTGGTTTTGATATCAGAATGACGCTAGTCTTACAGAATGAGGAAATGTTCTCTCAATTATTCTGAAAAGTTTGAAATGGGTGTGGTTAATTCTTTTTTAAATGTTGAGTAGAATTCCCCAGTGAAGTAATCTTTTCCAGGTCTTTGTTGGGAGATTTTTTTACTACTCTTTTAAATCTTTACTTCTTATAGGTCTGTTTGTGTAGTCTCTTTGGGTTTTATCATATTCAGAATTCATTAAGCTTCTTGGATTCACAGATTTATAACTTACATCAAATTTGGGAAGTTTTTAGCTGTTATAGCTCAAATATATATATTTTTTGCCCCCCATTGCTGGGACTCCCACAATGCATATGTTGATCTGATTGATGATTTCCTAGGTATCTTCAGCTCTGTTCACTTTTCTTCCTATTCTTGAGACTCAATACTATCAATTGTCCTGTCTTCAGGTTCACTGATACTTTATTCTGCTTCTGTAGATCTGTTTTTGATTCTTTGCACTGTACTTTCATTTCAGTTATTGTACTTTATGCTCCAGATTTTTTTTGGTTTCTCTTTAAAATTTTCTGTTGTTTATTATTATCATTTTGTTCACATATGGTTTTCCTGTCTCTGTTCATGTCTTCCTTTAGGTCTTTGAGTAACTTCAAGACAGTTGTTTTATTTATTTTTTATTTTTTTCTGTTTATTTATTTTGAGAGAGAGAGGGAGAACGCAAAGGAAGGGCAGAGAAAGAGAGAGAGAGAGAGAGAGGGAAAGAGAGAATGAATCCCAAGCAGGCTCCATGCTGTCAGCAGAAAGCCCGATGTGGGGCTCAAACTCACAAACCGTGAGATCATGACCCGAGCCAAAATCAGATGCTTAACCAACTGAGAAACCCTGGTGCTCCAAGACCGTTGTTTTAAAGTCTTTGTATCATGTATATGATGTCTACCTCCTCAAATATGTTTTATGTCCATTTATTTTATTCCTTTGAGTGAGCCATACTTTCCTGTTTTTTTTAAATACTTTGTGATTTTTTCTCTTTGTTAAAACCAGACACTTGGATCTTATAATGCAGTAACTCTAGATATCAGATTCTTGCTTTCCCCAAGGTCTACTGTTCATTGTTGTTGTAGGGTGTCTTTGTGCCAATAATCAGTCTCAGGTTATAGTTTAAGATCTCAGGTTGTTCCTGACCCTGTGTCTTTCCCTGGACATGTGAGGTGGCTTTCTAAATTCCCCCAAATAGATAATTATTATTATTTTTTCAACGTTTATTTATTTTTGGGACAGAGAGAGACAGAGCATGAACGGGGGAGGGGCAGAGAGAGAGGGAGACACAGAATCGGAAACAGGCTCCAGGCTCCGAGCCATCAGCCCAGAGCCCGACGCGGGGCTCGAACTCACGGACCGCGAGATCGTGACCTGGCTGAAGTCGGACGTTTAACCGACTGCGCCACCCAGGCGCCCCCAAATAGATAATTATTTTAATGGTCCCCCCCAAACTGAGATTCCTTTAAGTCTTGTAGAAGCTGCTTCAGCCAGTGGGGTTTGGAAGCATGGTGGCTAGGCTGCTCATTAGCATCTTAACAGAAGTAAAAATCCACTATCAGAACACGGGACCTGCTATCCAGTGGGCAAAGTTGTCATTGCTCACCCTTGCTACAGTAACTCATGACAGAACTCCTGCCAGGGGGCTGAGGAGTTAGAAAGGGTAGCTACCCTCACACTAATGGATGAAAGGGACTGAAATTAATAGCAATTTACCATCAAAGCTTTAGTATGGAGGCTACAAATGTTCAAACAAACTCCAGAATTCCAAAATGGTCACTTCAGACAATTTCTGATGGTACAATTGCTGTTCAGATGGAAAGATGGATTCTTGGTTCTTCCTACTCCATCATCTTCTCAAATGTCCCTTTCTTTATAAGTAATTTTAATGTGCTTTACTCTGTACTCCATTTTGTTTTTTATGAAAATTAATTGAATATTCCTGTGGAAGTATCTGAAGCCAGACTACCTTTCATTCTTATATTAATTGTGTCTGCTTGTGTGTATGTGTGTGTGTGTACGCAAAAGAATCATTATTTAAAGTTAATTTTATAAGGGGGTGTCTCAGGGTTATTCTTCATTAGATAACTCTCCTTGTAAAACAGCATTTCCTTTTAGTTTTTGTCTTCTTTAATGTCATGATTTTATAAATAACTATATTTTCAAAATCTGTAGTTCTTTTTTTTTTTGTCTTTTTGCGGTACTCCAATCTTGTATATATTGGATCTCCAATACCTATTCTTCATATCATTTCCTCCTAATCTTTTTTTAATATTGTTTCTTATGATTCTATTTCCCTTTATCTCATAAGCAACCTCTTTCTCCCTTTGCCACAGTTTCTATATTGTCTATTTTTCCTTGACTTCCTTATATTTAATTTTTATTTCCAAAAGGTGTTTTTCTCTTTCTTTTTTTCCTATATAAGTTTCTTACTTTCTCCTGTAAGCAAGGCACTGCATTCATGGTGTCTGCATATCTCTCTACTTAATTTCTTATATTTATTGTATGTTATTTTACAGTGACCATTAATTATTTACATTTATTAACACGGATTTATATTTTCCTCTTTATAGTAACATTTTTTGTTACTACTATAAAAAACAAAGAAAAATACAAATATATATCTGTAATCATGGGGGTGGTGTTATTTCACTTATTTTTCTGTTGTTAGGATTTCTTCTTTGATGTCTAGTCACAAACTAATTTTTTAAAATATGGTTCTTCTGGGTAGCTAGGACTCCTCTTCCTCTCAGAAACTTAATGAGTATAGGGGGACTTCTACCTTTAGCCCTGAGTTCTCCTACTGATCACCACTACCAGAGAACATATCTACTATTTCCCAAGATAACCCCACTACTTTCCAAAGGGGTGTTTTTGTTTCTTCTTTGGACACATTTCTAATTTTCACTCATATAGTTTCTTCTTCTTCTTCTTCTTCTTCTTCTTCTTCTTCTTCTTCTTCTTCTTCTTCTTAATTTACCTGCTCTCTCCCCTCCCACAATTGCACCCAATTTGCCCATAGTCCTAGTTATAGAAGTTTCTTCTTTCTTTAGTATCCTGGTCTCTTTTATTTCTCCTTCCCATTTGCCAACAAGATTCACTGGCTTCTCTACAGAGCAATTATTCTGTGTTCCAAATCAACTTTCTTATTCTTTGAAGTGTTCAGAAAATCTAAATCTCTGTCACTATCAGAATTCTCTCATACTACAAGGTGCTTTGGTGACCATCTGGTATTATTTCAGCATATCTTGTTGAATTCCCAATGCCCCTAGTTCCACATACTTAACAAGATGTTGAATGAAGCATATATTACTTTCTGCAAGAGGAAAGCTTTTTGGAGATATTAAGCATTTTATATTTTCTTTATATCATTGTATTTTTATCACAATGTGGTAAAAATAAAGGTATAATTAGGATGTAAAAATTGATAGATTTAATGACAAAGATATTTCACCTTTACAGTTTGTCAACAGACTTAAGGAAAAAGAGATCTAAAAAGGTATTTAGGCATTTAAACATTGGAAACTTTTTATTTTTAAATTTTTTATTTTTTAATGTTTATTTATTTTTGAGACAGAGAGAGACAGAGCATGAATGGGGGAGGGTCAGAGAGAGAGGGAGACACAGAATCCGAAACAGGCTCCAGGCTCTGAGCTGTCAGCACAGAGCCCGACGTGGTGCTCGAACTCACAGACCGTGAGATCATGACCTGAGCCGAAGTCGGATGCTTAACCGACTGAGCCACCCAGGAACTCCACATTTGAATTTTTAAGCATAAGAATTTTAACATAATATTTCCTGTAGTAGTGAAAAATTGGAAACAATCTGAAAATTACAAAAGACTATTTCATTATATAGCAAAGAACTTATGCTATATTGTAATGCATATAAAACAAAACCATGTGTAGAATATGCTCACAATTTTACTAAATGTTCACTTATCTCCAGTAATACATGAAAATGTTAATAGTGAAAATGATCTGAGATTACAGATGATTTTTGTTTTTTCTCTTAAAGTATTTTCTAAAAGTTTTATTACACACATATATTACTCTTAAAAATGTAAAAAAAAAAAAAAAAAACCAACCCAGAGATGATTAGAGATTAATTTTTAAAGACAGTCATTATATGTGCTACCAAACATGACTTATATCTTGGGTAGAGTGATAAAACAAAGGCTATTTAGAGTCACTTTTTCATGTATTATTTCACTCAAAAGCACAAGGACCTAGGGGGAAAAAAACACTAATTTTCATATTTTGTGTATATTGCATGCATAGTGAACATGTACATTTCTGTAATGCAGAAATATTTATAGGGATGTAGAAATGGTTACATAAAACATGCCTCTTTTATACCTGAGGCAGATATATAGCTTCCCTTCCTGTTCTTGATACATTTATATTTCCTTCCATTTATATAGTATCTTAGGATGGAAGTACATTGGGAGTCAGTGCTCAAAGTCATGTGCACGCTTAGGTGTTGTAAAGAGAGGTGAAGCAGGCACCAGATTGCAGATGCAAAGTAGAGCCCTATAAAAGAGCAAAACATGTGATTATGGTGTGCTGTGTAAAAGACTGAAGAGAAAATTCCATCTGGAGAAGGGCAACCTGAAGATGGTATAGAAAGGGCAATCTCATGAGTTCAGTTGACTGTAAAGTCTAAAGCTTTAAAAGGGAAGGTTAAACAAGCGTCTAACCAATTTGATTTCAGAATCAAACAAAATGAGGGTGCGTGTTACATTTTCTAAAGGGCTTGATATATACTATTTTTCTTTTTATTTATGTGAGAGAAGGCTTCAAACTTCAAATAGCAGTTTCAGCATCTCTACAGGAGACCATTATACTGAGGAGCAGGGCTAAAGATGCCTGTTGGAAAAACAAATTATAATCAAGGCAAAAAGCTCAATAGAATAGGAAATAAATAAACCAAAGGGTATTTTCCTCAAAGTATCTTTAAATATTTTTTTGAAGGAATCAGGATTGCAGTAGAATTTTCTCAGCACAGACACTGAGCAAGCTTTCAATGGCAGTTGTGATATTCAATAATTATCTTAAACATGCTCTACAGATAACTTGCTCATCCCATAAAAAGTGCAAACCTCCTTGTGCTATAACTTATGATGATATCACACTATAGGTCAACTTCTATGTACACAGTTCAGTAGCTTGAATATGAATACTATTGCAGTTATGAAAAATGCCATTGCTCTTATAAAGGAATACATTTTAAACAATACTTTGGATGTTGCCTATGGTGTATTCAGGTCAATTTCCTGCTGGTTTCTAGTTTCAGGACAATTTCCTGGAGACTTCAAATTTTTAGCACTTTCAAGATACCATTTCTTTGGGCAACGAGAGAAATGGAGGAGAAAAATGGTACTTATTACAAGAGCAATCATGAATGCTCAGGTACAATTGAAAAGCGTAGCATGAAACAAGACTATGATTACATCAAAGTACGGTAAGATTTATGTGTTGTTGAGGCTCTTGCTTAAGTACTGGATGCAGTATCATGACATATTTTACTGTCTTGTAAATGACATGATTTACTACATGAGTTTTCTGTCAGCACAACTTTTATTTATTGACTACAATGTCAGAAATGCCACATGAGGCAAAAAGTCATCCACAACAAATAATGATTATATTTTTCTAAAACGATACAAACATTTGCTCTTGGTTGAACAATGATGTTATGTTGTTTCTCACTGCAGTTTCTGTCTTCACTTTTTAAATAGATAAATAAGGTCAATTTCACTCTTCCTTCCCCTCTGCTGCAGCAAGTAGGATCATTGCTTTTTTCGCTCATTCTGCTTTCCAGGTGTTCACAAGATGTTTCTATCTACTTTCAATGCACAATGGATTAGATTATTTTATATCCTTCATATATGGTGTTACTTACCAGGTAGAGAATCTGGTGTGTTGGCCTCTTACCTTTATAAAACTCCGAAAAGATAGCATTACATACAGAAACGCTCACAAGGTAGTGAACAGCCACTACGGTTCCCCAGCCACTTTGCCAGAATACTCTATGTGACCTTGATAAATCCCCTGCTAATTTCAAGCCACATTTTTCTAATGTGTGAGTTGAGAGCAGTTAATGAAACCGTCTCTAAGGTCCTTGGAAGTTCTAGAACCTTTGATTCTAACTTAAATTTATTTGATTCTCTTGCTTATCAATAAAGTGAACGGAGAAATTTAGGTTTTTTACTTCAGTTTGTATTGCAAAAAATATTTTTATTGACATAAGCAAGCTTTTCTTTCGGAGCAAACGCAAATGAACGTATCACATCTCTTTTAGTTATTATTTATGTGGGATAACAAGCAGTAAAAAAAAAAATCATGAATAATTTTAGATATTGAGATTTTGTTTTAGAATATGATTATCTTTTGATCTGTTGACACTACAAATAAGGAGGAAGAGAAGAAATTAAGAAGCTCTTTTACAAGGCTGAATTATTTTTATCTGGGTCACAACAGTGTAATGGTTCAAAGCACCTCATTCCTCATTTGACATAAAAATTTTGAAGATACTATAAAACCTCTCTCTTTCCTTTCTTCTTTCTTTATGTATCTGTTTCTATTTAAAAAAAACAGTCTAGGGGCGCCTGGATGGTTCAGTCGGTTGAGCATCCAACTTCAGCTCAGGTCATGATCTCCCCGTCTGTGGATTCGAGCCCCGCACTGGGGTCTGTGCTGACAGCGCAGAGCCTGGAGCCTGCTTCAGATTTTGTCTCCCTCTCTCTCTGCCCTTCCCTGCTCATGCTCTTTCTCTCTGTCAAAAATAAATAAAAATTTTTAAAAATAAATTAAAAAAACAGTCTGGAGAAATAGAACAGGAGCAGGAATGCTAAAGCAGGGTGGGTAACAGGACAGAGTAAGAAGGGTTCTGCTATGTCTAATCACCACCATCCTGTAAACTCTGCTCATGGCCACTCCCCCAACCCCCCATGCCCTCTCTTGGCCCCAGGTAATTTGTATTGACCATCAGACTCATGCTTTTGAGAGTAAAAATTGCAAAATGGAAGGATCACCTGCTTCCTTAACTTATCCCAAATTCAAATCATCTCCATTCTTTCTAAAAGGGCTAATGAGTTGCAGCACATGGCCATCTTTAAAACAAACATATTTAGGGCTTGATGTTCACATAGTTACAAAATGTTGTCACTGACAGCAATCTTTGGGGAAATGGGTCTATCTTCATGTGGATTAAGTTCTGAGTCTTTTTGCAACTCACCTGATTGGTGCCGCATGCCCTTTAGTAGCCTATAAAAGCAATCTTTATCTCTGGAAAAATAAATAAATAAATCTGTTCACCACCTTGTGCCTGAAAACACACACACACATGTTCACACACACACAGACACACACACACGGAAACTCAAGCAAACATTTAGCTTTCAGAAGTTTGTGAGTTGCACAACCCAGTCCAGGGCCCAGCCTGCTTTATTGCATCCCCTTATAGCAAAGTTGAAAAAAAAAATTGCTGTGACTCCCTCTTTCCAATCCCCTTCCCCTCAGTCTCTCAAATAAAGTGTTAGCTCCTAATCTTACATCACAACTGCTCCTGTCAAGCTCCCTTTAACCAAATACTTAAAAGTCGATGAAAATAATTTTTCTTTCTGTGAAATACACATTATTTTTCTATCCAGTTGCAGTCATTTGTACACTGGCAGAGGAAGGAAGGAGAAAGAGCATCTAACCAATAAGTATATGTATGAAGAGAAACCGTTAACATACATATAATTTAAAACATTGATTACTCACACAAACACAGAAAAAAGAACACCACTAGAAATTTTTTGGAAGAGTCCAAAGGCTGTGTTTTCCTTCAAACTTACGGCTTATGGAAACTGGAGTTGTCAGTATCTCCATGCCAAATATAAATGAAAGGGAAAAAAAAATCAAGTAGACATTTTCTGTATCACATATGAATTACTTGGTTGCTGTATGTTTTATCACTAGGGATTGCCATCTTAAGAATTAACATACTTGCCTCTTGATAGACTGGATAAGAAAAAAAAAAACAAGATAAGGAAGATAGCTTTGTCTTCTTTGATATTTCCAGTATAATTATCCACACTCTAAAACAAAGGGAAGTGAATTAGAGAACCATCTGTCATTGGAAGCAAATTAATGCTCTTACAAAAGCAACAAAACCCTTACTTCTTGAGTCACCTCCTTGTCATATAAAAAAGTTTTAAGTGAAAACAATGCCCAGGCACATATGTATACATATTATATTACATGTATACATACATACACACACACACACACACACACACACACACACACACACACTGTATATTTTTAGATATATATTGGCATGAGAACAATCAATGAAAAAGAATAGAGATACCAGAAATAAATCCACACATATATGGTCAATTAAGTTTTGACAAAGAAGCCAAGAAAATAAAATGAGGGAAGGACTGTCTATACAATAAATGATATTGGGAAAGCTGGACAGCCAAATGCAAAAGAATGATACTGGACCCCCATCTTATACCACTCAAAAAAAATCAACCTATAATCGATTAAAGACTTAAACATAAGACCTAAAGCCATAAAAATTCTAGAAGAAAACATAGGGAATAAACCCCTTGACATTTATTGAAGGGCAACTTACTGAATGGGAGAAAATATTTGCAAGTCACATATCACATAAAGGACTAATATATAAAATATATAAATAACTTGTACTGTTTGATAGAAAACAATCCAATTTAAAAATCATTAGAGAAGCTGAATAGACATTTTTCCAAAGAAGACATACAAATGGTATCAGGTGAATGAAGGATGTTGTATTATCATTTATCATCAGGGAAATGCAAATCAAAACCACAGTGAGATATCATCTCACACCTGTTAAAATGGTTCCTATAAAAAAAAAATTAACAAGTGTTGGCAAAGTTGTAAAGAAAAGGAAACTTGTGCACTGTTAATAGGAATGTAAATTGGTTCAATCCCATGGAAAACATACTAGACAGTCTTCAAAAAATGTTTTTCTTTTTAATTAAAACTAGAACTACCATATGACCTAGCAATTCTAGCTCTCCCTATATGCCCAAATGAAATTAAAACAGGATATCAAATAGGTATCTTCACTTCCACATTCATTGCAGCATTATTCACAATAGGCAGGACATGGAAACAATTTAAACATCCATCAATGGATGAATGGATAAAAGCATGACCTAGATGGAATATTATTCAGCCATGAGAAAGAAGGAAATCCTGCCTTTGTGACATAAATGGAACTTGAGGGCATTATGCTAAGTGAAATAAGCCAGGTAAAAAAAAGACAAGTATTAGGGCACCTGGGTGGCTCAGCCAGTTAAGTGTCTGACTCTTGATTTTGACTCAAGTCATTATCTCCGTGTTTGTGAGATCAAGCCCTGCGTTGGTTGGCCTCTGCACTGACAGCACAGAGCCTGCTTAGGATTCTCTCTCTCAATCTCTCTCTCTCTCTCTCAAAATAAAAAAAAAAAACATTTAAGAAAAGACAAATACTACCTGGTATCACCTGTATGTAGAATCTAAAAAATAAAAATAAATTAAATAGATTAAAAAGTCAAACTTCTAGAAACAGAATAGAAAAATGGTTGCCAGGGGTTGAGTTTGGGGTGTGTGAATGGGACATATTGGTAAAATGGTACAAAATTTCAGCTATAAGATGAATAAGGTCTGAGGATATAATGTAAAATATAGTAAGTATAATTGATAATGCTGTATTAAATAATTGATATGTGCTTAGAACTTCTTTCATCAAAAAAAGATAAATATGTGAGGTGATGGATATCTTAATTAGCTAGATGGGAAAATCCTTTCATAACGTATGTGTATATCAATTCACCACAATGTACACTTTAAATATCTTAGAATTTTATAATCCATTATACCTTGATGAAGCTGAAATTTTAATAAAGGAATTATTTCATACAATTATTTACATATTTGCAAAATTTGATGAGACCTAATCCTTTAACAATACAAATAGATAGCAGGAACAGTTCTATATCAATTAAATTAAATAAACTTATAAAAACTGTCTACCAATAAATCTATAAGTCCTTATATCATAACCATTTTGCCAAACATTTAAGGAAGAAAGGATACCAATGCTATACAAACTCCTCCAAAAGAGAACAGGAAAGTCCACTTCGCAATTAATTGCTTAAATTCATCATTACCCTGTTACCAGTAATAGACAGATATATGACAAGTTTAGAAAACTACATGCTAATATGCCTAATGAAGATAGATGTGAAAATTCTCAAGTAAATACTATCAAATCTAATTTAGCAATATATAAAATACTTAATATGTCATGACAAAATGGATTCTATCATGGGACTACAAAGTTGGTTTAACATTTAAAATCAATTATCAGGGGCGCCTGGGTGGCGCAGTCGGTTAAGCGTCCGACTTCAGCCAGGTCACGATCTCGCGGTCCGTGAGTTTGAGCCCCGCGTCGGGCTCTGGGCTGATGGCTCAGAGCCTGGAGCCTGTTTCCGATTCTGTGTCTCCCTCTCTCTCTGCCCCTCCCCTGTTCATGCTCTGTCTCTCTCTGTCCCAAAAATAAATAAACGTTGAAAAAAAAAATTAAAAAAAAAAATTAAAAAAAATAAATAAAAAAAATAAAATCAATTATCAGGGTGCTTGGGTGGCTCAGTTGGTTAAGGACAAGACTCTTGATTTCAACTCAGGTCATGATTTCAGGGTCATGAAATTGAGCCCCAGGTCAGGTGCTGGACTGAACATGGAGCCTGCTTGGGATTCTCTCTCCCCCTCATTCTCTGCCCTTTTCCCCCTCTATAAATAAATAAATAAATAAATAAATAAATAAATAAATAGTTAAAATCAATTATGTTTGGACTATGTAATTCCCATATTGACAGACTAAAGGATAAAGCAATTTGACTATTTGAATAGATGCAGTAAATACATTTGCCAAAACTCAATATCCATTCTTAATAAAATCTCTGTTGAAGGGAACATCCACAATCTAATAAAGGATCTGTACAAAAAAGACCCATAAATGGTATCATACTTAATGGTAAAAGACTAAATCTCCCAAAGATTAAAACTAAGGCAAAGATATCTGCCCTTACCTATAGTATAACTGAATGTTATTTATATTAGTACCAAAATTATGTAATTATTATGTATAGACTATTACCAAAGAAAAAATGTGTTATTTTGAAAACTAGAACATTGACAAAGAAATCAAAGACCTAAATACATAAAGCTATATACCATGTTCATAAACTGTAAGTTTGAAAAAATTATTGTCAATTCCCTATCTCCAAACTGATTTGCAGATATAGTGTAATTCCAATAAAAATCACACCAGGATTTGTTTTGTAGAAGTTAGCAAACTGATACTAATATTTATGAAAGGCAGGAAAAACTGGAGGAGCAAAGCTGGAGAGCACACTCCACTTTAAGAGTTTCTATTAAGTTACAGTAGTCAGGCCACTGCGGTGTGGGTGAAACAACACATACAGACCAATGGAACAGAACAGAGTTCAGAAATACACCCAAACATATATTAATTTTCAACAGGATGCAAAAGCTATTCAACGATAAACAGTCATTTCAAAAGAATGTTCTAAAAACACTAGACATGCACGTGCTAAAAAAAAGTAAGCTTGAATCCTGTGACAGGAAGGATTTTGTTTCATTTATTTCCTTCCCAGTGTCATGCCTATGAGTATGTAACATTACATGAGAAAAAGGAAGCGGTGTTGTAAATGGAATTAAAGTTGCTAATCAGCTGACCTTAAAATATGAGGACTATCATGGATTATCCAGATGGGCCCAATGTAATCACACGGGAAATAGAAGCCAGAAGATTTAGTTGAGAAAGTGCTAAGATGGAGGAAGAGGAAGAAACAATTAGACATATGAGCAAATGGTCATTGTATATGGAAAAAAAGAGAAAAATACAACACAGCATAAGGACAGAAGAACAAAAATGGAAAATATACCCCTCTGCTACCGTATCCCAATCCTCATGTAATAACTTTCACTCTTTGGGTCAATATACCTGAACTTGGACTCTACTAGTCAGTTAGGTTCCACTTTGTTCAAATGTGTATATAAAACATTATCTGGCAGCAGTTTTTCATTTTGTATTTTAGCTGAAAATTAGTAAATCTTTATTATAGAATAAGCACCATATATATTTTTAAAACGCTTATCTAAAATTGTCCTCTATCATTCAGCGTTGACAAGATTATGTTTAAAAGAAAGGCATGACAATTTTATGTTTCTGCATTAAAATTCTTGGGCTCCACACTTGAATGAATTCCAATATAAGGTCTTCCCATGTGGTGCCAAATTCTCTCTCCATGTTCACTTTTAAAAATCCCTATATCCTTATCTCAAGTCACGTGGGAAATGTTTCTGGCTTCCATAACATAACATGGCTTTTGAAGTGATATACTTACTGAAAAAAAAAAACCTACTTACAGAAATTATTCTTCTGGGAAATTCATATCCATTCTTCAAGATCCAAATCAAATATCACCTTACTATGTAAACTCAAGGAAAATTAAGTCTTGCTTCTGTGCTTTCACAGTGTTCTCTTCCTCTATGCTATTTATTATATAATATCTCAATTGTATGTTTATATATCTCATTTCTGTAATTTATCATGTTTTTCTAAGGCAAAGACCATGATGTATTTCCAGTGCTGTTCATATAGTAAGTACTCAGGAAATGTTGAATGAATGATCAACTAATAGTCAAACTAATACAAAACATAACCATCACTCCCTCTAATATGCGATGAAGTCTTGGAAGGTATTTACTTTTTCACTTATACTGTAGCTTTCCTCTTATTTTGAATAAATAAGTCTGCCTCTCAATTATTTATAGATCTTTGTGACTATATTCTCTTTTCCAGTAATTAAATAAGAACATTAAAAAAATCTATCGGAAAAATACCTTACTTCCATCAATGGTTGGCTTAGTGGAAAAGGCATTAGCATTAGAAGATTTTTAGGAGGCGGTTTCTTCAGGCCAACATATTATTTTTCCTAATAAACCAACTATTTCTGGAGAAAGTTATATCATAGTATTCAAGAGGAACACTTATAGCAGATAAAGTCCAAAAAACTGTGCCTATCAGGCAGCTTCTAAAATTAAAATATACTTTTAAAATCTACTTATGTCTTGGGAAAAAGAAATACACTCTGCAGCTCAATGGTGAAGAATTTGATGAAATAGAAAATAAATTTTTAATGAAGAAATTTAGATAAGTGTGTCAATTCATAAAGCATAACAGCTCATTGAGTCTATGAATGATGAAAAATGGAGATTTATTATTGGCTATTAAGCAAATATCTTAGCAATGCCATGAATGCATGGCCTTAGTTCTCATCCTGCCTGAAATGACCATGTGAATTTCAGGGATTTATTACTCTTCATGTATAACTTTCTTACTTCTGAGCACTTTTTCTTTCTGCTGACACAGTACTATTTATTAGTCACAAAGTTACAATTTTTCAAAACTGCAATTTGATTAGTTCTATTTGACAGATACTGTAATTCATTGGGAGGAAACTATAGCATATAAGACTAACCATTTGCAAAAGCACAAAGTTATGGAAATTGGATACATCTTTCTGATCAGTAGAAAGCTAAGTGAACTCCTGAAAAGAGCCATAAACATTTATGACTCTGTTTAAGGCAGTAGTTTCTAGACTTTTGTGATCCATGAACTGCTTAAAGACCTTTCTTCAGGACCAACTGAAAAATAGATACTGGCATCTGACAAATTGAGATAAAAGTAACCACCTTTATAATTGATTAAACTGATAATACTAGAGAATGTGACTACACTTGTTGGCTAAGTTGACTTGACAACACTTATTCATAAATGAGATAGATTCATTTGTTCAACTGAGGGCAGGCTTCCTCCTTGGAGAAACTGTACCTTCAAAATCACACCAAAAAGGAATTATGTACAATGTGTGTTTCTTGAGCATAAGTGGTCCCCCAAACAGAGGTGAAAAGGCACGCACAGTTTCTTCTCCCAAACTCAAAAAGAAATCATTCTTCCTTTCCTGGGTAGAGGATCCAAGAGATCAGCTGTGTTGCTTTAGGGAAGATTTTCCCACATAGTAGCCAGAGAAATGGAAGACACTAACCCTTACTTTTTGTATTTCTATATAAAGATACTGAAAACAGCAATCTACTATTAATATGGTAAGGGGAAAAGTTCCTGGAATCTGATTCCTGAGTTCCTGTCAGTCTTTCCCAGAATCTTCAGATTTGTACCTTATTATACCTGACTATTATGTACCCCACGCTGGTATCTCCCGTTCACATCTAAACTGTCTCCACTCACCCCAAGTCACCTGGATATCCACAAGGATGCAAATCCTAAATCTGATCTGGTACTTCTCATATTACGTGTGAGGAAGGATGAGTTTTTTATCTCAATTTGTAGCTGATGATTAATTTTGTGAAATGCAATGGATATGAATTATCATAAAAATGACCAAATGCTTGAATGTCTTGTCAATTTCAAATTGCTATAATAGTTTCTAAATGTATACTTTAATTTCTATCTTTCATTGGTTGTGTTCCAGCTCTGATTCTCAAACTTTGAGCCAGCCTTGCATACCTGGAATAAATCCCACTTGATTGTGGTGTATAATTCTTTTTATATATTGTTGGATTCAATTTGCTAATATTTTTTGAGGATTTTTGCATCTATGTTCATTAGAAATATTAACCTGTTGTTTACTTCTAAAGTTTTGTCTGGTTTTGCTGTTAGGGTAATAATGTTGGTCTCATACACTGAGTTAGGAAGTACTCCTTCTGCCTCTATGTTCTGAAAAAATTGTAGAGAATTGGCATAATTTCTTAAACATTTGGTAGAATTCATCAAGGAACCCATCCAACCTGGTTCTTTTTTGTATTGAAAGTTATTAATTGTAGATTCAACTTCTTTACTAAATATAGGACTACTAAGATTGTCTACTTGTATGAGTTTTGCCAGATTATGTCATTCAAATAATTGGTCCATTTCATGTAGGTTATCAAATTTGTGGTCAAAGACCTGTTCATAGCATTCCTTCTTTTATCCTTTTAACGTTAATGGGATCTGTAGTGATGTTCCTTCTTTCACTTCTAATATTAATAATTTGTGTCTTTTCTGGTTAAAGGCTCATCAATTTTACTGATCTTTTCAAAGAGACATCTTTTGATGTCATTGATTTTCTTTGTTGATTTCTTGTTTTTGATTTCATTGATTTTTCTCCAGTTCATATAATTTTTCTTTTTCTTACTTTGGATTTAATTTACTCTTATTTTCGTTTCCTAAGGTGTAACCTTATAGTATTGATTTTAGATCTTTCTATTTTCTAATATATGTAGTCAATAAATTTCTCTCTAAGCACTGCTTTTGCTACACCCTACAAATTTGGATAAATTGTGTTTTCAGTTTCATTAAATTTACTTTTAAATTTCTCCTGATATTTCTTCTTTGACCCATGTGATATTTAGAGTTTTGTTGTTTAATCATCACAAATTTTGGTACTTTCCAGCTATTTTTCTGTTATTGGTTTTTAGTTTCATTCCATTGTGGTGTGAAAGTAGATGATATATTATTTCTATTCTTTTAAATTTATTTAAGTGTGTTTTATGGCTCACAGTGTGACCTATCTTGGGTAATGCCCCATATAAGATTGAGAAGAATGTGTATTCTCCTGTTGTTTAATGAAGTAATCTGCATATATTAATTATGTCCAGTTGATTGATGGTGTTGTTGAGGTCAACTATGTCTTTACTAATTTTCTGCCTGTTAGGTTCATCCATTTATGATAGAGTGGGGTTGAAATCTCCAATTATAATAGTGAATTCATCTATTTCACCTACAGTTCTATTCGTTTTTGCCTATCAGTTTTTGCCTCACATCTTTTGACATTCTGTTGTTAAGCAAATGCACATCAGGAATTGTTAGGTCGTCTTGTACCCCTTTATCATTATAAATGCCCAGGTAAGTTGTGATTCTCTATATCTGTCAGTCTCTATAATTTTGAGGGCAGTAGTTGGCCTTGGAAGACCTTCTTCTTCTTCTTTTTTTTAATGTTTATTTACTTTTGAGAGAGAGAGAGAGAGAGAGAAAGAGCGGGGAGAGGGGCAGAGAGAGAGAGAGAGAGAGAGGGAGACACAGAATCCGAAGCAGGCTCCAGGCTCCACACTGTCAGCACAGGGTCCTGGTGCAGGGTTCGAACTCAGGAGCTGCAAGATCATGACCTGAGCCGATGTCATGTTAAGTCAGACACTTAACTGACTGAGCCACCCAGGTGCTCATGGAAGATCTTTTCTTATGGATCTAAGAATAGTTGTTAATTTTTCAGTTTGTTCAGCTTTTTACTTGCTGTTAAGACTTCCAAGCCTCTTCTATGCCATAACAGGAAAAAACAAGACATTTTTTATGAAGAAATAATAGAAAAAGTTAGTTACACAAAGGCTGAAGAGTAAAACAATAAAAGAAACATTGAAGAAACAAACAATGATTACAGGAAGTAGCTAATATTCCTAGGCCTGAAGATACAAAGAGAAGAGTTTAGTTGGGGCTCTCAGAACCTAGGAATTTAAAGAAGAGATACTGCACATCTGGATTTGGACTTCTAAAACAAAGCCACTGCCCGCAGTGGCTTATTCCCCTGAGAAAACTCAATGAATCTGACTTTAAAATTATCAAAAGAAATAGAAGCTCGTCCCAAATGCCAAGGAAACAGCCATTGCTGAGGTGATACTAACAGGAACAGAAAAAAAGGAAAAAGGAATCCCTTGTCTCCACATCCTGTCTAGCAGTTTCTGTCTAGTGTCCCCCACCCATTGATATGAACTAGTGTGAAGCATCTGGTAAAGAATGATTCTTATTCTTTGGAGGCCAAGAGTTGCCTAGGAGAGGGTATAAGAATAGACCTGAAGCTGAGAGAAAATTGAAGCAATAGGATCTAGCTTTATTTTGTCCAGACATCTACCCAATGATCCAATATAATCTACTTAAGAGTCCATCCCCCACTATATTTTTTTAAATACAAATTTATCATATACTAAATTTCTGTCAAGTATTTGACTCTTTTTCTGAACTTTTTGTATGGTTCCACTTGTTTGATTTTTTTAATGTATCAGCACCACCACATTGAGGCAGTAATTAAGGCAGTAATTATATTGAGGATTTATAAAGGTCTTTTTTGGGGGCGCCTGGGTGGCTCAGTGGGTTAAGCGGCTGACTTTGGCTCAGGTCATGATCTCGCGGTCCATGAGTTTGAGCCCCACGTCGGGCTCTGTGCTGACAACTCAGAGCCTAGAGCCTGTTTCAGATTCTGTGTCTCCCTCTCTCTGACCTTCCCCTGTTCATGCTCTGTCTCTCCCTGTCTCAAAAATAAATAAAACGTTAAAAAAGTAAATAAATAAAGGTCTTTTTTTTATTTAAAAATTTTTTTCATTTATTTATTTTTGAGAGACAGAGAGAGACAGTGTGAGCAGGAGAAGAGCAGAATGAGAGGGAGACGCAGAATACGAAGCAGGCTCCAGGCTCCGAGCTGTCAGCACAGAGCCTAAAATGGGGCTTGAACTCACAAACTGTTAAGATCATGACCTGAGCCGAGGTCGGACACTTAACCGAGTGAGCCACCCAGGCGCCCCTATAAAGATCTTTTTTTAATGCAGGTGTTCTCAAGGTTTCTGTTCTTATTAGAATGCTCTTATCTTCTACTCTCCCTTGGTGATTAAAAACATACCCATGGTTTCAACTACTACTTGTGAACTGGTAACTGGCAAAAATATATCACTAACACAGGCATTCTCTAAACATTTCGTATATTAAATTTCCTACTAAACATTTCATCATGGATATCTCACAAAGTCCCTCAGTCTTTAGAAGTTAAACCTAAATAAATGACCTGAACAAATCATTATCTTTTTTATCTCAACCACTTTATATTTTACACATATTCTTCCTCTTGAATCATTATTCTTAGTGAGGGATAAAACTGCTTGACTGGATCAAAATAGAAACTAGGAATCATACTATTCTCCTCCTCCTTCATTATACCCAGATCAGTTCTAATCATGTTCCACATCCCATAGATTTACATCTTAAGTATCTAATACCCTCATATACCTCCATTGTTGCTTATCATGCACTGACATAACATTCCATAAGGTGTCCATACCTCCAGGGTTGTCTACTGAAAATCATTATTCTACATAGCTTGCAGACTGATCATTTTTACTGGGAAATCTGATCATGCTTGGTTTGCTTCAAATCCGTCAATAACCTACCACTACCTTCAGGTTAAGATCCTATCTCCTAGGTGTAATGCATAATCTCATTTTCTGACCTATGCACATATTTCTAATTTAATTACTCATTATTTATCCCACATGTCTGCAATTCACTTGAGCTGGTTTTCTTTTTCCATGTACTTTCTCCCCTTGCTTATTGCATTACTTTTGTGACATAAATCAGACACAAGTTAATACAAACTTGTCTTCAAGACCAGGTAGAGTTCACAAAGTCACTGTATTTCCTATGATTTTTATGATGATAAAATATACATAACATTTACCATTTAAACAATTTTTAAGTATATAGTTCAGTGGCATTAAGTACATTTACATTGTTGTGCAGCTCTCAGCACTATCTATCTACACTGCTTTCTTCATCTTCTTAAACAGAAACTCAAACTCCCATTCTCCCCCCATCCCAGCCCTGGCAAACACCATTCTACTTTGTGTCTCTATGAATTTGACCATTCTATATGCCTCATATCAGTGAATCATATACTATTTTTCCTTTTGTGACAGACTTATTACACTTAACGTAATGTTCTTAAAGTTCAGCCATGTTGTAGCAGGTGTCAGAATTCCCTCTATAAGGATGAATAACATTCCACTGTTAGTATATACCACATTTTGTCTATCCATTCTTCTATTGGTGGACACATGGGTTATTTCCAATTGTGGGCTATTGCAAATAATGCTACCAGAAACATGGATGTACAAGTAGCTGTTTGAGTCTTTGCTCTAATTTTATGAGTACATACCCAAAGATGGAATTTTATTACTAAATCTATTTTTAACTTTTTAAAGAATCTCCATACTGTTTTCCATAGTAGCTGCATCATTATGCATTCCCACCAACAATGTATGAGAATTTCCATTTCTCCACATTCTTGCTAACATCTGTCATTCTGTTTTTGTTTTCATTGTTGTTTAGTTTTTGATAATAGCCATCCTAATGGGTGATGAAGTGGAATTTCATTGTGCATCTCCCTATAGATAGTGTGCATCTCTTCATGCACTGATTAGCCAGCCATTTGTATATCTTCCTTGGAGAAATTTCTATTCAAGTATTTTGCCCATTTTAAAATATGGTTGTTTTGCTTTGTTTTGTTGTTTCTAGTAGAGTTGTGGGAGTTATTTATATATTCTATATATTAACTCTTTAATTAGATATATGGTTTGTAAATATATTCTTTCATTCTATGAGGTGCTTTTTCACAATGTTGTTAGTATCCTTTGATGTGCAAAAGGTTTTAATTTTTATGTAGTCTAATTTTTCTATTATTTTTTCTTTTGTGCCTGTGTTTTTGGTGTCATATCCAAGAAGAAAGACCTTCACTAATTTGCAGGGCATGTTCTGAGCTTTGACATGAGTCCATGGTGAAGGCAAAAGGTTTTTCCTTTTCTAACCATGTGTCCATTCTGGGCCTATGTATATGCTTTTTATCAGCACTGTGGTATACACTGCTGCTTTTAATGTCTTAATTTCCTTAGTGTTCTCATATCTGCTTCTTCTTGGGGCTTTAGCTATTCTATTGTTTTTCCTTATCAATAATCTCTTGCCCCAGGTATCTCTAGGTCTCTAGCCTTCATGCAGTTTTCACTAAGTGTGCCCTTAGCAGCCAGAGTCTTCTCCCAGACTGAGATCTCATTTGTGCCACATTTGGCGCTGAGCTATGAAACATAGAGATCAATCAGGCAGCCCACACACAGGTGAGAATACTGCAGATCAGCTTGTGCAAGGGAACTAGGAAACTGCTGCTTCCCTCAATGTATCCCATGCCCTGCAGGGGACAGCATGGAGCAAGGGTGAACACAAATGCCACAAAATTTCCCACCACCCTGTATGTAACACTTTCTTGATTGAGTGTTCACTTGTCTGCTGCAGATCCCTGACTGATTTCTTGAGTTTCTACAGTTACGTTAGACAGTCTCTAGCTGTTTATTGGATATTCCATGGGGGCGGAGAGCCTGGGGCTTCCCAGTTTGTCATCTTGCTTCAGGTTCTCCTATCAGTTTTTTTACTATCTGCATCCACAACCTCCTGGACCATAGAGAAGAGATTATAAATGATTATCAGATAAAGGGTAAAGGAGTTAGGAATGTGTAGTAGTAACAGGATTAGAGTAACTGATCCAACGGATATTGGCTTCCCAGTAGGTACCTATAAAGTCCAAGTTTCATAATGAACTCTTGTTTGATATAATTTATCATGATTTTATTGGGAATACAATTCAAATGGTGACAAATGATTGCTATTGATGACGTCTTCCATAAAGTTTCCAAAGGCTAGAGTCATCAGGGAACATATTTTTTTTTTAATGTTTCAATAGACACAGTGTTGGTCATCTAACAGGAAATGCAAGTTTTGTGGCCAAATGGAGAGGTTTTTCAACCCACTCTCCACCCACCCAATAATACCAATATAGGCAGTTGCCTATTTCACTTATGGATGAATATGTTCATGGAAACTAGAAAGAACCAGATGCAGAGATCCATTTGGATAATAAATGCAAATGAAAGAACAGGTAAGGACACTTTCTTCTATCCCTTCCCTCCCAGAATCAGAGAACATGATGTCATGTGTCTAATCAATGATGACCTTTACTGCCCATAAGAGAAGGCTGTGGTCACTAATGGCAGATGTCCATTAACTTGTTGTGACTCACTTGAGAAAATCAATCTGAAAATAGAGGATATAACTCTATATTAAAAGGATGCTATTCAGGAACCACTACTATTTGTAAGAGTTATAGTCTTCGTATTTCCCCACAAGGTTCATAGCTCAAAGGTGATTTTTATCTTGGTTGAGTGGAGCCAAGAAGAACAATTAGAAAACTAATTGGATCTAAATAGCCAAAATTGCACAAGTCATCCAAAGGAAAAAGGAAAAACAGAATCCCTATACCAATTGCTCTTCAAATGCATTGTTAATTACTTTTCCAGTATCTACATTATGAACTGGAAATAATGAGTTACACTTGATTTATATATACATATATATACTGAATGTATATCATGTAGTATATTTTTATAAATGTATATATCAATGATATATATATTATATGTGCATAGATATAGATATAGATAGATATACATATAGATAAATAGAATGAAGAATAAATAAGGGTAATATTCAAAATATTTAGCAATCAGTCATATAGGCATACAGCAATTAGAATGGACACTGATAATTGCATTGGAGAAGGGTTATGGAAGATTCCTATTGACTATTACTCTTTTAAATGATAAATCCTTCTTGGGAAGGTTGTGAAGGAAGCAGGAGGACCCGTAAGTGACTTGGAGGCAGTAGTGTGGAAACATTTCAATATTTCAAAAACAAGCACTGTCCCAAACGGAGTACTGGCTGAATGTATACACCTATATTACAAGCCATTCCTTTTGGTACCATTACAAATAAGGTTGAATACATTCCATATGTTTAAATATATAGTGCTATATTGCATATTTTGTAACAACTTACTAGACTGGCAGATAGGCTTATGACCCCCACTTTAGAGAGAGAAATTTAAAGGGGGGAAACTATTTGCTTGAGGTAACATTTTTTTTAGTGCTTTGTATTGTCATGCATGACTGCAGTTGTAGGGAGCAGCCTTCCTGTATATGCATTGTGAGAAAGTCTGTTAACCTTTCCTTGGTTAACTCTGCCAAGCCTTAAAGATGATTTAATTTAGCAAAATTATCACTGGACAAAGAATTATAGTATCTCACCACTAGCTTTCACCTGTGTCACACATTGCCTGCTTTGCTGTGATTAAGTCACTTGACCTTTTTGAAACTCAACTAGCATGTACTATCATGATTATATTAGATTTTGTCACATTGAGTTCCTTACTCTTTGTGGAGGAATCCCAAGATAGGAAGAAGGCAAAGCTTTATCTCCTTCTACAGAAGTCAACTAAGGAGGATCACACCTTTCTCAAAACCCCAGAAATTAAAATACAGGGCCAACTGGATGTTCCCTCCCAGATTTTAAAGCTTGAAAACTTCATACAAAGGCATAGCATTCTACAAGAGATTATTTTGAAAGATATAAATGACACAATTGAAAATTCAGTGCTGTGGTCCTCTGTGCTCGGATTCAACAGTGTCCAGAATCATTGCACCAAATTCCTAGGGTGAAAAGCAATTGACAGTGCTGTGGTGGCATCCTAAAGTGAATATTCAAATAGCAAAGCTGGGCTCCCCTTTAGTTTCTGCCTGAACCAATTCTCCAGCTTTCTAATTAATTCCTTGTGCAGCTTGATACAATTTCACACAACTACTTTTCTTTAAGTTAAAGAGAAGTACTTTGCATTATAAGCTACCAAGAATGAGACTAATAAAACCAGTGTCAGTACCAAATTTCATGGAAATGGTTAAATTGGATTGGTTAGCTGGTCCACTTAAGATGAAGGCAGTGAAAATTCAACTGGCTCTACATGAGTCAGCCCTTAGTATGCAATGGAAAAACATCTAATACAATTATCAGTGTGGACATCAGAATGAAGTATCCAAAAAAGTCAAAGCTTTAGAGAATAGTCCTTCAAGGGCATGAGGAAAATAAGAACTGTGGTGGTGATGGGTGGGTCTATTTCCAGTGGTATTTAGACAGATTAGAAAGAATATCAAACTCATACTCTTAAATGCACTGCACATGAAAATTGAATCATACGGACTTTCAATCATCGTACTAATACATCACTTATTTCCTGGAGAGGCATGATTAAGAGAGCTGAAAGGCAAATGCAAAAGTTTGACCCTGCATGTGGAGAACTTAAGTTTCAGTTAAATTCACAAGGGATTTATTAGGGGGAAAATGAAATATCTTTTTCAAGAATTGTAATGAAAAGATTAGAAGGAATTTGGAAGACTCTAAATATTTCCAAAGCCTTTATCACCTGAAAGTTCCATACAAGCTGAAGCATTCCACCTTTGTCTGATAAGGTTATTTTGGCCACTTTGAAGACTCTATGGTCCTCTTTCCGAGAGATTTACTATGTAAAGACTAAATGCCAAATGGGAGAATTCTTCCCAAAATAAAAAATAAAAAAGGTCATGGCCAGGGCTCTAATCAAAACTGATATAAGGGACCCAGAAATGAAAGCAACAATCATAAGGATACTAGCCACGCTTGAGAAAAGCATGGAAGACATCAGGGAGACCCTTACTACAAAGATAAAACATCTGAAAAACAATCAGGCCAAAATGAAAAATGCAATAACCAATATTTGAAATCAACTGTATACAATGACCACAAGGATGGATACAGAAGATAGAATTATGGAAAATAAGGAAGCTGCACACAAGAGAGAAAAATTTTGGATCATGGAAGTAGACTTAGGGGACAGTGGTTCCATCAAACATAATATTGGTATGATAGAAATCCCATAATAAAAGAGAGAAAAGGGGCAGAAGGTTTATTTGAGGAAATTATAGCTGAAAACTTCCCTAAGCTGGAGAAGGAAATAGACATCCAAATCCAGGAGGCACAGAGAACTCCCATTAAAATCGACAACAGCAGACCGACGCCAAGACCTATTATAGCTAAATTTGCAAAATACAGTGATAAAGAACAAAATTCTAAAAGCAGCTAGACAAAAGAAGTCCTTAACTTATAAGGGAAGGTTAATAATAAGGTTAGCAGTAGATCTCTCCACAGAAACTTGGCAGGCCAGAAGGGAGTGGCATTATATATTCAATGTGCTGAATGGGGAAAATATGCAGAATACTCTATCCAGCAAGGCTGTCATTCAGAATAGAAGGAGAGATAAAAGTTTCCCAGACAAACCAAAACTAAAGGAGTTTGTGTCCACTAAACCAGCCCTGAAAGAAATATTAGAGGAGACTCTCTGAGTGGGAAGAAAAGACCCAAAGTGACAAAGACTAGGCAGGGACAGAGAAAACCTCCAGAAACAACAGGTAATAAAACGGCACTAAATGCATATCTATCAATAGTTTCTCTGAATGCAAATGGTCTAAATGCTTCAATCAAAAGACATAGGGTGTCAGATTATAAATATATATCTTGTTATATATATATATATAACAAGACCCACCTATATGCTGCCTACAAGAGACTCATTTTAGACCTAAAGACACCTGCAGATTGAAAGTGAGAGGATGGAGACAAACTAGATTTTAAACCAAAGACTGTAATGAGACCAATATTCTTTAGGTCCATTTATATCTCTTCACTGACCACAGATACATACCCACCATGTAAATCCTAGAGACTAATTATGAAATAAAGCCTGGGATATGAAGATTTACATAACACCACAAAAATTAAGACTTCATTTATTTGTGTATATCAAAAGCTGGGGATTATTTATGAGAAATGACTTTCATAGTTTTAAACCAACAAGGAAAGAATGTAAATTTAGGTTGTGCTGAAATTATTGACATGTATGCACTTAAAAAGTTGGTGTGAGAGCTTGAGTGGCTGGGCAGTTTTCAATTATTTATTCCTTGGTTGGTTGCCTGAAGCTGGCTTCAAAATTAGTCCATGCAAACTGAATTTGAATGCTAGAAGTCTCTTTATAAAATTTATAGTAAGGGGCCCATTCAACATATATTTATTAAATGCTTACTCTGTAGCCAGCACTCTTCTAGGTGCTGGCCAAACTGCAGTGAACAAAAAAAAAAATCATCTCTGCTCACATGGAGCTTATAATTTTGCCAGCAGACACAAACAATAAACAGACTCAAAATAAAAATATATTGGGTAATGATAAGCCCCACAAGGAAACTGGAATGAGGTTTAGGGAGTTCTGGTAGAAGGATTAACTTATCCCATCCCACCTTAGAAAGAGTAATGTGGTAGTCCCTGCTGAAACAGTAAAGAGAAACCAGTGCCTGATTTTTGAAGGGATCACAGAAATTATTGTTACCAAAGATTCAGGAATATGGATTCATATAAATACTAGGCTGTGATCCGGGCAGGAAATAGATGAAGCATCCAGGGTGTCAGGCAATAAGTAAGACTTAATTAAGTGGTAATTTAATTATGGCTACTATTCCAGATACTGCCTCTTTTCTGAGTAAATGAAAGTAATCTCTGACACAAGCTGCACCACTCTTTTGGGGGGCATTTTCTTACTCCACAATAATGAAGAACATTTAAGTTGGTTCCCTTGACAGAGTACACAGTTCTTCTTTGATTCTTTGCCACAATTTTACCTACAGAGATCTTGACCACTTCACCATTCAGTGAACATCATTGTCTGGAATTACACTGATTTATCATGCATTCCAAAAGGAAAAAGTAGAATCTAAATGTTTGAGTAAAATTGATATACCTAGAGGGTAAGAATGATCTGTTACATATATAAGAAGTGGTCAAGCGTTTTGTTGAGAGTATAAAGTTCTGGGTCAATGGAGTGAAGGCTGTTGTTGACCCACCCAAATCCCTGTTAGCAGTCAGGTGTCCTCATCAACAAGTGCTCTGAGGGTTGACCACTAATAGCTTGCAGATGGACCCTCATCCTGAGAATTTCTCTCACTTGTTTGAAGTTTCCTTAGCATAATCATTGAGGCAGTTGAGAAATGCTGCTGAGGTTATGCCCTACCCAAGGTGTAGTCTATAGACAATGACTGACTGATATGGAGGTACCAAAGGTGACTCCTTTTGCCTCAAAGTGACATAATTCTGTGGTACCACTTATGCTCCAGTTGGAGGCTAAATCTCAACTGAAGCCGGGACTTTGCTGATCCTGCTTTCCACACTGTCTCAATAAATCACTGGCACATAAATACTTAGCTCAGGCTCTGCTTCCAAGGAACCCAGACCTAAGACGATTATGTTGTAATATCACCTATAAAGTAAACAGCAAGTGCTCATCTTCAACTGAAATTTATGTTAGCAATGCTCTATTTACTAATCCATGACTTTGGGTGAGTATACTTTAGAACAACTTTCTTTGAAATGGCTTAAAACATAAAAAAATTTTTACTTAACTCTAAAACTTATATAATAATATTAATGCATGATTAAAAGTACCTTTACATATATTACCTCATTTGACCTTCACAACATCCCTGAAGGATTGGGAAGGAAAATATCATTACCTACATTTTATGGGTAAGGAAATTAAAAAAATGAAGATCCTGGAAATCTACGAGATGTCTTATCTAAGACCACAATAGAAGATCAATGCCAGAATTGTGGGTATATTATAGGTTTTCAATTTCCTAAGCAATGTATTCTTCATTCTATGTCTGTCTTCCAGGTAATAATTTACTGTATGAAATCTAATCAGAATATTTTAGTGCACACACAAGCACTACTGGAGTAGGTCCACTTATTCACATGTGGAACAGGTAGGTGGATGTCTTGACTATATAGCTCATAATGCAACAACTAAGTTTGCTTTTATGACACCGCCAGCACAATTCATTTTCTGAATGAATAGCTAAAGACATTTTCATGTTGCTGAAGTTGTAAGTCATTCTGTAAATGCATGTCAACCTTAAAATTCTACCTTTCCAAAGCTCCTCTATTAGGAGTGAAAGTATGTGCATTCCAAACTTCATGATAATATTTCGGTAACAATGCTGATAAATTCAAATTCTCACAGTGGTTATGTAATTACTTAAGATCAGAAGGAGTTATCTGATAAATCCTCCATAGATTTATCTTATACTTCTGGGACTTTTAACTCTTCAATTTTATTTTTTAATGTTTATTTGGAGAGAGAGTAAGAGAGAGACAGAGCTTGTGTGTGTGTGTGTGTGTGTGTGTGTGTGTGTGTGTGTGTGTGTGTGTTTGCACGCGCATGCGCGTGTGCGCAAGTGGGGATGGGGCAGAGAGAGGAGAGAGCTGTCAGCACAGAGCCCAATATGGGGTTCAATCCCATAAACCAAACCAAGAGATCATGACCTGAGCTGAAATCAAGAGTCAGATGCTTATTGAACCGAGCCACTCAGGCATCCCTTAATTCCTCAACTTTAAATCAATGGAAATGAGAATGCTTCTTATGGAAGATGTGATTCTAAAGTGGAAAGATGCCTGTGTTCATTTGTTCTCAACTAGTAATTATTGGGGGCTTTCAATGTTTCAAATAGGAATTAAGATATGTTATTTGTTATAAAAATTTATTCCCTCTCTTAATTAGCAAGCCAATAATATTTAGCTTTCCTTTTTATGTTCCTAAACAAAATTATTGTGGCAAATATTTTCTGAAGAAAACGAAACATCTATTCAACTTCCTATGGCCCTATCATCCTTACAGGCTATCAATGATATAGAATGTTCTGCATTTCCCAGGCCCATATGAACTTGGCAAACACATGAGGATCCAATGCCAGGGTGCTGAAACATTCTTATTAGACAGCATGGCTTCTCTAAAGCAGATGCCATGTGTCCCCTTCTGATTGGTCACCACTATAGATTTAATGATGCTTTCCATAGGGCAGCATGAAAACAGTTATTAAAATGGTTGTCAATTTTCACTAGCTGCTCTTGACTTACAGGGGTGACAAGCCACACCAAGTAAGTAGAAGTTCAGCATTTATTTATAAAGGTCTAAGCTGACACCAACACTTTTAATCACTTACGGGAGTTGAACTCTTGCTTTAGGTGGTTGAATATTGAGTCTATTCTAACATAAATAAGACATAAATCCATTGTTCTCTTCAACAATGCTAAAATCCAGAGTACAGAACCAATAAGAGCCACAACCATACCTAGTGAAGGAAAGCCATTCCATTAACTTACTTCTAGATTTCAAGTTCTCAAGGAATCCTTCTATTAGTTACAAACAAAAGACAATATACATGTAAGGGGAATATTTTAGATTTATACACACAATCAGAAATGCATCCAATGTCACTATATGCATCTATCTGTTACTAATTAATTGTTTATTGGGGCACCTGGGTGGCTCAGTTGGCTAAGTGTCTGACTTCAGCTCAGGTCATGATCTCATGGCTTATGAGTCTGAGCCCCATGTTGGGTTCTGTGCTGACAGCTCAGAGCCTGGAGCCTGCCTTGGATTCTGTGTCTCTCTGTCTGTCTGCCCCTTCCCCACTCTCTGTATCTCCCTCTCTCTCTGCCCCTCCCCTGCTCGTGGTTTGTCTCTCTCTCTCTCTTTCAAAAATAAATAAACATTAAAAAATTTTAATTAATTGTTTATTCACTTGGGGAGGTTGAATTGAAGGCATCAATTATAAATCAAAGTAATTAATAATTGCAATATTGTGTCCACTATATAGTACACATTTTTAAATGCTGAATATAAGCAATACTTTTGGTGAAATACTGACATTTCAGTATCCAATCAGGAATGGAGATCAGATCCTTCCAAAGAGGTCAGGCATGTCCAAAATATAGTCTTGTGCCACAGCTGCTACTGCTCTTCGGGAAGGACAGGCAGGGACCTTCAACTCTGACCCAGGCATCATAATGGCTCTCCTGGACTAACCACTGCCTCCATCCTCCTCCTCACCTAAAATGCCACTAGCTCTGGGAAGGGACCATGATAACGAGAACTGATAAAAAGTTCAGCATTTGCTATAGAGAGGCCCTTGGCATGGGAGTAAAGAGAATGACCAGGAAAGATTATGGAAGACCTTGAGGCAACACCCTTCTTTCTCTATTAAAGGTAAGGGGTGGTCTTGGAAGTGGAAGTGGGGAGGCAGTTCCCATAGGGCTGGAAGCATCCCCTCTCAACTCATAGAGACCAGCCTAGCAAAACAGGGCACAACTGCCCACCAGCAGCCTCTCCATACCTAACACTGTACTGCTCACCTACCACCAAGACCATGTAAGCTGATTGCTCTGCCAATTCTTGGAGACCCAGAAGTCTCTTTTCATCTGTGCACCCTGTATTCCCTTTCTATAAAACCAGTCTGAAACTGAGAGACAAGAGAGAATGAGACTCACCTATCCCAGGAATGTCTGGTGACTCTCAATGCTTTGCTATATTTACATTCTAAAATTCTAAAACAGGAGGGCTTACTAATCTAAGATGGTGACACAGAAAAATATTTGAAGTTAGCTTATAGCTCAATTTACCAAATTAGCTTAAAATTAGAAATTGTTTTTTCAGCAGCTGAAAAATTTGCCCCAAATATATTCATGTCTCCCCTGTGAAACAATCATTCTTTGTTAAGAAGGATTTAATGACGATTTTCTATTTTCAATTCTTTATGATTGCTTTCTTTATTTTTGTGTTTAGTATGTTATTCTTAAGAAAAAAACAACAACCCGAATTTTTGTTAGTTTTGCCTAACAATTTATTTTAAGATATAACATACCTCTATTGTTATAAATTGTTTTTAATGTAAATTTTGTGCTTATAAGTTTTGTATTTATAATTCATTAAGTGTTTAAATTTCACCGATTTTAGTAAATTATGAATACTATTATAAGTGAAGTAATGAGTTATTGGGAATTTTGGAAATATGGCAAATAAGTACTAAAATATTGATATCACCTTCTGCTATAATATTACAATCTCTTTCTTTTTTTAATGTAAGATGGTGTTGTCAGGGGTTTAAGAAGAATGATTTTAGGAACAGATCTAGGTTTGAATTTTAGCACTGCCACTTACAAGCCACATGACACTGGAGAAATCAGCGGACTTTTTTAAGCTTTAGTTTTTCCATCTGTAAATGAGTGTGATAGAACCTGTTTTCATAAGGCATTTGTAAGGTTAAAAGAAGAAACAGTATTTAAAATGCTTAGAGTGCATAAACAATGTCCAATAAAAGGTAGCTATGTTTATTAAATTCTACTGGCATACAAGGACTCAGAAAATGAACAATTACTGAGAGCATACTAACAAAGACACTTCACATATTATTTAATTTAATACCCACAGCAACTCCCTGCAATAGATTTAACCACTAACACTATTTTATAAATGAGTTACCATTATTTTTTTAAGTTCATTTATTATGAGAGAGAGAGCGTGCATGAGCAGGGGAGTGGCAGAAAGAGAGGGAGAGAGAGAATCCCAAGTAGGAGCCATGCTGAGCCTGACACAGGGCTCGATCTCATGAACTGTGAGATCATGACCTGAGCCAAAATTGAGAGTTGGATGTTTTACCCACTGGGCCACCCAGACGCCCCAAGCAGTTATTATTGGTAAGGTTCTTAGAAGCGTGTATGGCACATAGTACACTCAATATATATGCTTGCTATTACAATTCATATGTGTTGCTACTGTGAAAAAACTTTTTTAACTGTTTAAGTCTGAATCCTTTCATTATCTTTTTATCTCCCATTTGCCTCCTCCTAAAAATCCAGACACCCGCTACTTGGAGAAAAGACAAGTGAAGGCTAAGCACTTATCTTGCCGTATGATTTATAGTTGGGCAGTACACCAGTGTCACAAATGTGTGTTACTTCTTGGCAGTGACCCAGTTCCACTCGCCAATTACATAGGTGGAATAACATGAATTTGGTATCTCCCCCAACCCCTTGAGAGCAACATGTACTTTGTTGGATCTGTTTGGTCACAGCCGTAGAAGCCCTTGCTTTTACGAACTAACCAACCTGAAGTCTGTAATTCCTGCTTTGAGAGCTTCCGGCCAGTCATCTCCATCACAGACAATTGTCCTGCGTAGAAACATTCAGTGGATTCCACAGTTGTGAACAAATTAAGTTCGTACCTGCTCTCTGCACTGGCTGTCAGGAAAAAGAACAGTCTGACTTTATCATGAACTTCTTGGGTTTTAAAATTCCCAGACAGAGTTAGCCAGCACTGTATGTGTGCCTTCAGCCTTGGGCCTGATATGCCATGCCCCATGGGGTGGGCATTGTTGTTTTAGGTCAGCAGGCAGCTGTCACATCAACTCCAAGAACAGCAGAGCATGAATCCTATTTTCTTCCTTTTGTCGCTCTTTTATATCTCGGCTTCCACCCACCACCTGCTCATTGTAAACAGTGATTTCCTTTTGTGTTCATTCTTCTACTTAGCCATGTGTACAGCTTTGATTGGTTTGCCTTTGGATCAGACCTTCCCTTCTTTACAATGTTGCTGTTTCATTGTTTATTGCCAGAAGTGTTCAGTCCAAAGGAGCATTCAGTCCAAAGGTTAAAATATATAATATCCATAATATTAGGAAAGTAGTGTGTTCTATTCTCCCTTTTCCTAAAATCAGGATTTTTAAAAATAAGGCTCTCTTTTAAAATATCCAAAATATATTTCCGAAGTTCTCCGGCTACATATTAAAAGCCTACAAACAGAGAAGCAAGGGAGATAGAACTGAAAGAGATACACTTCTGGATTCAACAGAGCTGAGCTGAGTCATCACTAAAAGTACCCAACAAAGTGCATGGCACACAAAAGCATTTCAGTAAGTATTTATTGAAATATTAATTTCAAGAAGCTTGTTTGCCTATTGAACTACACTTGTGTCTTCTCAGAAACGCACCGGAGGGTGGACTACACAAAGAAGTCACTAAACCATTCTAGTGTTTGTTTTCCTAAATTGTATCTTTAAAATTTTATGTTATCGTTTCCAGTAATTACAGACACAAGATGAGATGCTAATTGAAAGAGAATAACCATTGAGATTGAACAAAGCAAATGGTAGATGTTTATAATATTTATGAACAACAGTCTCTGCCTTCATGATGGAATTAACATTTAAAAGGAGAGGGAAATTGCAAGGTGAAGTATCATTTGGCTGCAAGGAAGTCATTTATCTTTAGTTAAGAATTTAGACTGTCAAACTCCATAAAAGGACTGGCCCATTGATAGACCTCCAATCACTGATGCATAGCATTAATATATAACGCCTAATTAGATGCCCTTGATTGAATTATTTCTATGTAAAGTGTGTTCTATAGAATGCACAGTGGAATTTTTGAAGTCTCTCTAGATCACTTCAAATTATTCATAGGCTTCTCTCTGCAGCCAAAATTTCCAAAAGAAAGATATTAAACATTAAATGCTTGAGCAAAATGAACTTTGCCCTGAGGAAGATGGTGTTATGTATTCTATAAATCTTATAGAGATACTGAATCCAACGGCTTTTCAGAAGATAACAAAGAAGGGATACCTTGGGATACAACATTTATTCCTTTTCAAGCAGTGACCTTTATAGTGCATTTTAAGCATGACCATTGCCTTTTAAAACTGTTCAGTGTTGCATACAGATGCTTTCTCCTGCATCATATTCTGAACAGAGAAATGGGAGGAATATTCAGTGTTGACTCATAAAAATGGACCATATGATTTACGTCTTAATGGAATAAAGTAGCAGTGATTATGGGTATTCCTATTTTAGAAAAGGCATCTGTATGAATTTTTATATGAATTTGTTAGGTCTCTCAGTGCAAATCCAAGTGTTACATACAAGACTGGTTTATCTTTAGATAACCTGGTTTATGTTTTAAATAGTACCCTTTTAATATATGGGTATCTACTCACAAGCCTCAGACAAATTCTGATACCTAACTCGTAGACTGAAGAAAAAAGACTGTTGAAAAAGAGAATAACAGAAAAATCCATGCAGTTCATTATCATTCACTATATAATATGAATTCAACCTCATATCTTTAAAGCCATTTGTTTAAGGCTTGGATATACTCAGGATAAAAGTGCTCTTCATGAACCTAATGAGGCTTAGTGTTGTCTATCCTTATAAACAAAATCCCATTAAAAGCTAACATAAATTTTATTATTTCCTGGATACTGATCATTAATATCTAACGACAGTGGGTCAAAGCTCAAATCCCAGGCACTATTACAAGTCAAGTTTCAAATTCCAACATGAGATTATTTATCTGGTGACATATGGCCAACGTGAAATTCAACTACTGCTGAGGATTTCAGGGGCAAATGATCACTCAGAAAATGAAAATTATACATATAGCATTTGACTTCACATCTATATCAGCTTTCATAAAATATCTTATTGATCAAATATTTTATAAAGTTTTTATTAGGATCATCAAATATAGTGTAGACTTATAAAATGCAATTATAATAGTAAATCATTGCAATGAATTAGATTGTGTATATTATGAAGGGCAAGAAAAATTAGCATGCAAAAATAAATATGACGCTTCACTATATAGAGCACTACATGTGGAAGCAAGATGGTGAACTAGAAAAAGCCAAAATATCTGAATTAAAATCCTATTGCTACTTATTAGCTTCATTACTGTGGACTAGTCAGTCATTTAACCTGAGCCCTAGATCGATATTCTTAAAATCAGGGACATAATTCTTCCTACCACAGAGTGTTGTTATAATTGAATGAGACAATATATGTGAAACATAGCATGTTTGACATATACATGGTTCTCAGCTATTTAACTTACTTGAATTTCTTTAGAACTATCCCTCTTATATGAAGTCCAAATGATTGTTTCCATAAGGCAGGATATCCACAGCTTTTATTATCAGAAACGTTAAAGACTTCTTGTCCGTTATGCCAACCAAATGAGGTTGTCCAAATAAACGCCTTAATCTTCTTGGATTAAAAAAAAATCTTGTTTTGCCGGGAAGAATATATTATCATACCTGTGAGCCAGTGAATTCCAGCTCCAGCTAATAAAATTTGAAGGCAGTCTTTTCTCTTACTTGCAAAATGTTTTTCTATGTACAGATCTCAAACTGAGGCAAATAATCATCTCTGCAAAGTGGAACTCAACATATTAGCAAGCGATCATAAGAAAGCACACAGAGTAAAGGCAATTTGGACAAGATTTCAAGAAAAATCGATGAAGTCTACCTAAACCTAGCTCCTGGAGATAATGCTATATCTATCATACTTAATCATTTTAATATTTCTTTATTGACTCAGGCTGTGTTTGTTCTTTGCTACATATCTGGCTGAAAGTCCAGATTTCTTCAGACCACCAATAATTAATCTAAAACGTTTAAACACAGAGTTCTTGCCTTGTGTTCTATTAACTGAGGCCCTAAACTAAAGAATAAAGAAAAACCCCATGCATTCATGCCTCAAAAGCAAAATCTAATATGAACAAATCTCTTTCACTGTCACAGAAATACAACCTGAGTCTCCTATTTCAAGAGGGCCTCAGCAAAACCCTCCCAAGAATACCATTTTGAGCCAAGGCTAAACCTGAGGGCTACAAGAGTTTTTTTTTACATGTGTCTTTGAAACAGTAAAGAAAAACAAAACCAATTTAAATGAAGTTTCCAAACAACACCAATTCCATTGATGTCATCGGGCCTGATGTAATTATTGATGAGTTTTGCAGAACTTCAGATATACTGTTGCTTACATATAGTCTATTTCCATTATGAATAGACTTTGAAGCTAATATGAGGAGATACAGGAGATATAAAACAGAGCCCTTTTGTAAGGAGTTATAATCTAGTCAGATAATAAACATATTTAGGAAAAATGAAGCCAAAATTATAAAAAAAAGAAAATGGAAAATTGATTTTGCAATTTAATGATTAATTATATCATGGAGTCATTTATACATTCAACAAAAATCTGAAAGCCTACACTTTACACAGGCAGTAAGCACAATTTTTAAAAAAGCCAGCAGAATGTTTGACTGTAGAAATAGATTTTTGATACAGAGACTAGAAGTTATTTCTTGGCTACATTTAGATGCAAGAACTACATCTAAATAGGATCTGTACCCTTAAAAAATGTAAAAAGAAACTGGAAAGTGTTCTGTGAACAAATTCAATTAATGAAATGGAAAATAGATTTATGAATGAAAGGCAATGATAATTTATACCAGCTTCAGCATATTACATGACTATATTATCGCCAGTGTCTACTGAAAACTTACTATGTCTCAGGCATGGTTCTAGGCACCTTCATATGAATTAATTTATTCATCCATATAATAATCTTTTGAGGTAGATGCTATTTACCCCATTTTAAACATTGAGGAAACAGATATGAACACAGGAAATAAGTCCCCTAGGTTTAACAGCTTATAAATTGCAAAGCTGGGATTTGAATTTAGGGAACCGGTCGCCAGAGTTTATAATCATAGCCACTAGGCAGACTGATTTCCTCTCAGTAAATACAATGTTTAAGAAAAGGTTCCTGTTTCATTGAATTCAATATACTTTTTAAGCTGTAAGAAGAGAATACTGCTTCATTTGGTTTATTGTCTAGTATGCTTTGGTGATTAATTCAGCCCATACTCTCTTCCATGTTCCCACACCAGTAACCACGGCACACATCTCAAATTAGATGTGGCATGTAGAGCTAACGCCTGTATTAGTTCAGACCATTTGTCTTCATAACACATTATTACAGTAAAAGTAGAGGAAATTGAGAAGGATGCAGCTGCTGGAGAACATAGAGAGGGGGAGGGGAAGGAAAAGCACAGAGAAAAGGAAACAAAAACATTTGAGCTGTGAAATGATCAGAGCATAACTAGTGCTAGAATCTTTAACAAGATAATAGCAAGAACTTATCTACCTGCTTTTACCTTTTTTTTATCAATAATTATGATCCATGAAAATCTATGCAAAATATTAAACTATACACACACATACATATACACATATCCATCTAACTGTTAATTTAAAAAGGTTTTTCTACCCATTCCACTTTTTTCTATAGTAGCCTCACATGATCATGTGAAAGACAGTAGGCGTGATAGGGTGTAGACATTACCGTAGAAATAACACCTCAAAAGACCCCATCCCAGGGAAAGAACTACAAGCCAACATAAATATACATATTATCAGAGCATATAATCATATATACAATATACATATAATCAGTATATAATCAGAGCACTGAGAGGCTTAGGGTTCACTTATTCTGTCAAGATTTTAGATTGTCCTGAGTAAGAGTCTGGTCTCTCTTTTAAGCACATTGTTCCAGATTATGCCAGGGAATTAGTACTGGGTACTTTTAGACCTTGTCTTTACCAAAATTGTCATGATGCATACCAATAAGTATGTATCACAGACAGCCCTGTCTTGTCAGTAAATAGTACCTTCAAGTGCTTATCCATGACTTGTAAAGGCATTCCCCCCCCCCACCTTTTTTTTTCTCTTCTAGCACTGATTAGGAGGTAAGGGAAAGATAGAGAGGACAAGTTTTTCTTTTTTTATATATAACAAATGTTTTTCTTTATTTTTTAAATTTATTTTGAGAGAGTGTGTGTGTGCATGTGAGTGGGGGATAGAGAGAATGAGAGAAGACAGAGAGAGAGAGAGAGAGAGAGAGAGAGAGAGAGAGAATGAATGAATCCCAAGCAGGCTCTGCACTATCATTGTGGGGCCTGATGCGGGGCTCGAACTCATGAACCATGAGATCACAACCTGAGCTGAAACCAAGCATTGGCTGCTCAACCAACTGAAACACGCAGGTGCCTCAATACATTTTTCTTAAATGCTATACCATTTATTATAACTTAAAATGCATGCTGAAAGAAAATTAATAACTATGACCGACCTACAATTTGCTTAGAAGCCATTTTTAACCCGTGTCTTCAGAGTTGGAAAAGAGTGGTTAATGGCATCTGTGTATGAAGGGTAGACACAGTAGTGCTTTGCAGCATTACAGATGGGTGGGCATATGTGTGTGGAGGATGAAGCAAAGTTCACAGTAACACGTCAACCACATTTTCACAGAGGCTTTGAAAAAGAGAGCAGGCATACTGCAAACTATATTCACCACAAGCATATGGAGAGGCTAGACAACAGAGAGTGAGGGTTTGCTTTTATGACTGACAAACAAGCGACAAGAACTAGGGGAGTTCCAATTCTGACCTGGCAGCATGAGGAATTCCAGAGACCCACTCCCAGCTATACTGGTGGAAACTGTTTACATAATAGTTTTTAAAGGCTTTGGAAATGGCACTATGGTTTTTATAGTGGGTGAAGAAATATTCGTTCAAGAAAATCTGCTAAAACTTAGTAAGAGCTGCCAGAATCTGTGACATTTGAACCAACACCCAACCCTTTCTTCTCCTTCCCAGCTACCAAGACATAGGATCCACTTGGACTGGCAAGGCCAAGAACACAGGGTTGGATTCCTCTTCCCTAGGATTCTACTTAGAAGGTGATCTTTCCAGGAAGGACAGAAAGACAGCATTCCTCAAGCAGCTTGCAGCTGCCTGTTACTGAGTCTGTGTTCCGGCAGAGTGTGGCTGAGAGGGAGGGACTACTTTCTTCCAACCAGTCCCCACTTGCTAGATGACTGCTCTGCCTTAGGCATGATTACACTGAGGATAGTGGTGCCCAATCACCCAAGCCCTATCTGATGGGGTGGGCATTTCAAAACCAAGAGAGGCAAGCTGAGGACGTAGGAGATACTGCCCCCAACATCCATCCACCACTCACTCAGCTCCTGAAGAGGGGATGCCACACAGGGAAGAAAATGCCATTGTCTCTATCCTCACCTCTAGAACCCTGGCTCAGAGATTTTACTCAAGGAGAGAAAAAGGCTGTAGAGCAGACAGCTTGAAATCCATTCCCAAGAACTGACTTCATTTCCAATAGAGTGGAGAGAAAGTCAAGCAAAAGGGCACCTTCTAAAACAGTGGACGTTGGGATGAAAAGCAGCAGACAAGAAACTGATAGATTCACTACAGTAGAGGCTAAATGGTGAGGCCAGCTAAACTTCCAAAGAGAAACAGGGGGGGGGGGTGCTTAGTGAGAGCCCTCCTGGGGGTTGAAACAAACCTCAAACATTGACCTCAGGAACTATTCTTTATTTTTTATTTTATTTTGAAAAAAAATTAATTAATTTTTTGTGGGAGGTATCTTCCCATTTATTTAAGTGTTCTTTAATATCTTTCAACAATGTTTATAGTTTTCAGTGTATAAATCCTATTCTTTTTTTCCTTCCAAATTTTTATTTAAATTCTAATCAGTTAATATATAGTATAATATTGGTTTCAGGAATAAAATGTGGTAATTCATCACTTACATATAATACTCACTGCTCATCATAACAAGTGCCCCCCTTAATGCCCATCACCCATCTAACCCATCCCCCATTCACCTCCCTCCATCAACCCTCAGTTTATTCTCTTATTGTTGTCTATTATGGTTTGCTTCCCTCTCCCTCTCTCTTTTTCCCCCTTCCCATATGTTCATCTGTTTTGTTTCCTAAATTCCACATGAGTTAAATCATATGATCTTTTTTCTGACTGACTTATTTTGTTTAGCATAATACACTCTAGCTCCAATCACATTGTTAAAAATGGCAAGATTTCATTTTTTTTAACATTTATTTATTTTTGAGAGACAGAGAGAGGCAGAGTATGAGCAGGGGAGGGGCAGAGAGAGAGGGAGACACAGAATTCGAAGCAAGCTGCAGGTTCCGAGCTGTCAGCACAGAGCCCGACGCGGGGCCCAAACTCACAAACCATGAGATCATGACCTGAGCCGAAGTTGGACGCTCAACCAACTGAGCACCCTGGTGCCCCTCATTTTTTTTTTTGATGGCTAAGTATTACTCCATTTTGCATGTGTGTGTGTGGGGGGGGGTGGCAGGAGAGGTATGCACACACCTCTATGTAGAAAACCTAAAAGAAAAAAATTTGCTAGAACTAATACATGAATTCAGCAAACTTGCAGGATATAAAATCAATGTACAGAAATATATTGCATTTCTATACACCAATAATGAAGCAGCAGAAAGAGAACTCAAGGAATCAATTCCATGTACAATTGTATCCAAAACAAAAAGATACCTAGAAATAAACATAACAAAAGAGGTAAAATAACTGTACTCTGAAAACTATAGAACACTTATGAAAGAAATTAAAGAGGACACAAAGAAACAAACAATTTATTCCTATGAATAAATTCCTTGTTCAGGGAATGGAAGAACAAACATTGTTAAAATGTTTATACTACTCAGTCAAGGAGCCAAGATGGTGGAGGAACAAGGAGGTTTTTTGTGCCTCTTGTGCCCGAAATGCATCTAGATCAACACCAAACCATCTCACATACTTAGAAAACTGCTCTGACGATTAACTCAACTTCTGCATAACTTGAACCACAGAACTCGGGAGGTATACTGCACAGAGAGGTGAACTGGGGGAGAGAGAAGCTGTGTAGGGTAGGGAGCTGTTTTTGCTGGTGAAGAGAGGATGGAGACAAAGCAGAGAGTACAGAAAAAGCACTTCCCCTGAAAGCAGCTGGAGAGAAAGAGTGGAAACACCCATAACGGAATTAATAAGAAAGGGAGAGGGAAGAGAGGAGAGGTTTTGGATGCCATTAAGACTATGAAACTCTGCAGCTTGATACCTGGTGGAGCTCTGGTGGGAAGGGTGAATCCCCAGGAGCAGACAGCAAGGTCTGAGGGGTCCTTGGGCCACATGGGGAGAGGTAGTTCCCCTGCTTAGAGGATATTTGGTAAAGGCAGTGTGGCCTCTCCACAGGCAAAGGTCCCCATGGACCCTGAAGAACAGCCACATTCGCTGGTGTTGCAACAAGACATTAAGAGGTGGTGAAGTCTGGTGCCAGATGTGTGTTGTGATTTACCATAATCCCTGAAATGCTGCTGCTACACAATCATGTGAACTTTTTCTGGGACAGACTGGAACCCAGCCGCAGTCTCTGGGCATCTACAGCAGCACGGTGGCATAAGTGTTTCCCAGGGACAGCCGGCATCTGGCCAGTGCTCGGCAAGAAATTTCCCCAGAGGGTCTGAGTGGGTCTAAGTCGCAGGGCACTCAGAAGTGAGGGGTTTGGAACAAAGTCCCATCTGAAATAAAACATGGGAGGTGCCGCCTAGCAAGCTGACGACCTGGCCAAGGACAGGGTAGAAGCAAGGAGTAGTTGGAGGCCTGAGACAAAGGAAGGGTGCTTGACTGCCAGGCTATGAGAGCAGAGTTCTGATACTCGAGACTGGGTAGCTGGGGGATGCCATCGTCACCTCTCCCAATACTGCAGTACAATGCCGGGCCCCACACCAATCCACCCCAGTAAGCTAAGCATCGCCACCTAGTGGAGAACAGAGCCGTTACACCAAGCCCCATCCAACTGTGCCAACCTTGCCCTAGGGGAAAACAATAAGTCTCTCCACCTGCTTAGTTTATGGACAATAAAATGTTTCATAGGTTGACTTCTAGGGGAAACTAGATGTAATTTCAGTAGTGTTCCATTCTGTTTGTTGGTCCATCTATTCAATTTGTTTTTCTTTTCCTTTTCTTATTCTTGAATACAGAAAGAGAAAAAAAATATGTTCATTTTCTGTTTTTATAAAAATGATTTTCCTATTTTTTCTACTATATTTTTTCCTTTTTGTAAATGCTTTTATTCTGTTTTACTTTCATCATTTCATTTTATTCTATTTTATTGTATTACTTTTTTAAATTTGCAAATGTTTTCCTTTTATTCTTCTCTTTTCTTTCTCTTTTTCCTCTATGCTATCAAACTTCTTTCAACAACCAGACCAAAACACACCTAGGATCTAGCATTCTTCATTTTATTTTTTGGTGTGTGTTCTTTTAAATTTTGATTTATTTTATTTTATTCTTTTTCTTCCTCCAAAATGACAAAATGGAATAATTCACCCAAAAGAAAGAACAGAAAAAAATGATAGCCAGGGACTTAACACGGATATAAGCAAGATGTCTGAACCAGAACTTAGAATCAAGACAATAAGAATACTAGCTGGGGTTAAAAAAGCAAGAATCCTTTTCTCTGGAGACAATAGAAGGAAAATCTACTCAGGACAAAATTAAAATGATATAACTGAAATGCAATCTTGAAGGAAAATCATGGCAGCAAGGATGAATGAAGCAGAGCAGTGAATCAGCCATATACAGGACAACATTATGGAGAATAATGAAGCAGAAAAAGAGAGGGAGACTAAGGCAAAAGAGCATGAGATAAGAATTAGAGAACTCAGTGACTCACTAAAAAGGAATAACATCCGAATCATAGGGGTCCCAGAAGATGAAGAGAGGGTAAAAGGGGTAGAAGGGTTATGTGAGAAAATCATAGCAGAAAACTTTCCTAACCTGGGGAAAGAAACAGACATCAAAATCCAGGAAGCACAGAGAACTCCCATTATTTTCAACAAAAACCGACAGTCAACAAGGCATATCATAGTCAAATTCACAAAATTCAGAGATATGGAAAGCATCATGAAAGCAGCAAGAGAAAAAAAGTTCTTAACCTACAGATCAGGTTCTCAGCAGACCTATCCATAGAAACTTGGCAGGCCATAAAGGAGTGACAGTATATATTCAGTATGCTGAATCAGAAAAATATGCCACCAAATTCATTATTCAGCAAGGCTGTCATTCAGACATAAAAAGAGACATAAAAAGTTTCCCAGACAAACAAAAATTAAAGGAGTTTGTGACCACTAAACCATCCCTGCAAGAAATTTTAAGGGGGGCTCTTTGAGGGGAGAAAAGATGAAACAAAACAAAAAAGACCAAAAGCAACAAAGACTAGAAAGGACCAGAGAACACCACCAGAAATTCCAACTCTACAGGCAACAAAATGATAATAAATTCATATCTTTTAGTACTGACTCTAAATGTCAATGGGTTAAATGCTCCAATAAGAAGACATAGGATAACAGAATAGATAAGAAAACAAGATCCATCTACAGGCTGTTTAAAAGAGAGACATTTAGACCTAAAGTCACCTTCAGAATAAAGGTAAGGGGATAGAGAACCATCTATCAGGCTAATGGTCAACAAAAGAAAGGCAGAGTAGCCATACTGATATCAGACAATCTAGATTTTAAAATAGAAACTGTAACAAGAGATGAAGAAGGGCATTATATCATAAGTAAGAGGTCTATCCACCAAGAAGACGTAACCATTCTAAACATCTATGCCTGCAATGAGAAATACCCAAATATATAAATCAATTAATCACAAGCATACAGAAATTCATTAATAATAATACCATAATAGTAGTGTTCTTTAACACCCCCATTTAAAGCAATGCACAGATCATCTAAACAGAAAATCAACAAGGAAACAATGACTTTGAATGACACACGGGACTGGATGGTCTTAACAGATATATTCAGAACATTTCACCCTAAAGCAGCAGAATACACATTCTTCTCAAGTGCACACAGCACATTTCCCCGAACAGATCACATACTATCAGTCCTCAACAAGTACAAGAAGATCAAGATCATGCTGTGCATATTTTCAGACCACAACACAATGAAACTTGAAATCAACCACAAGAAAAAATTAGGAAAGACAACAAATACTTGGAGACTAAAGAACATCCTACTAAAGAATGAATGGGCTAACCAAGAAGTTAAAGAGAAAATTGAAAAGTACATGAAGCCAATGAAAATGATAACACCACAGTCCAAACTTCTGGAATACAGCAAAGGCAGTCATAAGAGGCAAGTATATAGCAATCCAGGCCTTCCTATGGAAGAAAAGTCTCAGCTACACAACCTAACTTTATACCTTAAAGAGCTGGTAAAAGAATATCAAATAAACACCAAAACTAGCAGAAGATGGGAAATAATAAAGATTAGAGCAGAAATTAATGCTATCAGAAAAAAAGAAAAACAGAACAGGTCAATGAAACTAGGAGCTGGATCCTTGAAAGAATTAACAAAATTGATAAACTCCTAGTCAGTTTGATGAAAAGAAAAAGGAAAGGACCCAAATAAATAACATCAAGAATGAAAGAGATCACAATCAACACTGCTGAAATACAAACAATAATAAGAGAACATTATGAGCAATTATATGCCAATAAATTGGGCAATCTGGAAGAAATGGACAAATTGCTAAAAACATACAAACTACCAAAACTGAATCAAGAAGACATAAAAAATATGAACAGACCCATAACCAGTAAACAAATCAAATTAGTAATAAAAAAATCTGCCAAAAAACAAGAGTCCAGGGCCAGATGGCTTTCCAGGGGAATTCTACCAAACATTTAAAGAAGAGTTAACACCTATTCTCTTGAAGCTGTTCCAAAAAATAGAAATGGGAGGAAAACTTCCAAACTCATTCTATGAAGGCAGCATTCCCTTGATTCCAAAACCAGACAAAACCCCACTAAACGGGAGAACTATAGACCAATTTCCCTGATGAACATGGATGCAAAAATCCTCAACAAGCCAACTGGATGCAACAATACATTAAAAGAATTATTCACCATGACCAAATGGGATTTGTACCTGGGATGCATAGCTTGTTCAATATCCACAAAACAATCAATGAGATACATCAAATCAATAAAAGAAGGAGAAGAACCACGTGATCCTCTCAATAGATGCAGAGGAAGCATTTGACAAAATACAGCATCCTTTCTTGATAAAAACCTTCAAGAAAGTAGGGATTAAAGGATCATACCTCAAGATAATAAAAGCCATATATAAAAGACCCACTCAATGGGGAAAAACTGAGAGCTTTCCCCCTAAGAACAGGAACACGACAGGGATGCCCACTCTTGACACTGTTATTTAACACAGTATTGGAAGTCCTAGCCTCAGCAATCAGACAACACAAAGGAATAAAAGCCATCCAAATTGGCAGGAGGAAGTCAAACTTTCATTCTTCGCAGAAGACATGATAATCTTTATGGAAAACCCAAATGATTCCACCAAAAACTGCTAGAACTGATCCATGAATTCAGCAAAGTCACAGGATATAAAATGCACAGAAATCAGTTGTATTTCTAAACACCAATAATGAAGCAACAAAAAGAGAAATCCAGGAATTCATCCCATTAAAACTGCACCAAAACCCACAAAATACCTAGGAATAAATCTACCCAAAGAGATGAAATATCTATACACAAAAAACTATAGAAAGCTTATGAAAGAAATTTAAGAAGACACAAAGAATGGAAAAATATTCCATGCTCATGGATTAGAAGAGCAAATATTTTTAAAATGTTGATACTACCCAAAGCAATCTACATATTCAATGCAATCCCTATCAAAATAACACCAGCTTTCTTCACAGAGCTAGAACAAACAATCCTAAAATTTGTATGGAACCAGAAAAGACCCTGAATAGCCAAAGCAATCCTTAAAAAGCTGGAAGCATCAAAATCCTGGACTTCCAAATGTATTACAGAGCTGTAATCATCAAGACAGTATGGTGCTGGTACAAAATCAGACATTTAGCTCAAATTGACCCACAAACATATGGCCGACTAATCTTTGACATAGCAGGAAAGAATATCCAATGGAATAAAGACAGCCTCTTCAACAAATGGTGTTGGGAAAACTGGACAGAGACATGTGCAAAATGAACCTGGACTACTTTCTCACATCATACACAAAAATAAACTCAAAATGGATGAAAGACCTAAATGTATGACAGGAAGTCATCAAAATCCTAGAGGGGAAATAAGGCAAAAACCTTTTTGACCTCTACTGCAGCAACTTCTTACTCAACATGTCTTGGGAGGCAGGGGGAACTAAAGCAAAAATGAACTATTGCGACCTTATCAAGATAAAAACTTCTGCACAGTGAAGGAAACAATCAGCGAAACTAAAAGGCAACCAATGGAATAGGGGAAGATATTTTCAATGACATATCTGAAAAAAGGGTTAGTATACAAAACCTATAAAGAAGTTATCAAATTCAACACCCAAAAAACAAATAATCCAGTGAAGAATTGGGCAAGACATGAATAGACACTTTTCCAAAGAAGACATCCAGATAGCTAACAGACACATGAAAAATTGCTCAACATCACTCATCATTAAGGAAATGCAAATTAAAGCCACAATGAGATACTACCTCACACCTGTCAAAATGGCTAACATTAACAACTCAGGCAACAACAGATGTTGGTGAGGATGTGGAGAAAGAGGTTCTCTTTTGCACTGCTAGTGGGAATGCAAACTGATGCAGCCACTCTGGAAAACAGTATGGAGGTTCCTCAAAAAGTTAAAACTAGAACTACCCTACGATCCAGCAATTGCACTACTAGGTATTTATCCAAGGGTACAGGTGTGTTGTTTCAAAGGGGCACATGCACCCCAATGTTTATAGCAGCACTATTGCCAATTGCCAAATTATGGAAAGAGCCCAAACGTCCATTAACAGATGAACGGATAAATAAGATGTGGTATATATTTACAATGGAGTATTACTCAGTAATAAAAAAAAAAAAAATGAACTATTGCCATTTGCAACAATGTGAATGGAACTAGAGTATATTATGCTAAGTGAAATTAGAGAAAGACAAATATTATGTGACTTCACTCATGTGGAATATAAAATACAAAACAGATAAACATAGGGGAAGGGAAGCAAAAATAATATAAAAACAGGGAGGGAGACAAAACATAAAAGACTTTTAAATACAGAGAACAAACTGAGGGTTGCTGGAAGGGAGGTGGGTGGGGGTGAGCTAAATGGGTAAGGGGCTTTAAGGGGATGAGCACTGGGTGTTATACATAGGGATGAATCACTGGAATCTGCTCCTGAAATTGTTACTGCACTATATACTAACTAACTTGGATGTAAGGCAGACAGAAAGACAGAAAGACAGAAAGAAAGAAAGAAAGAGTGAATGAATGAACATGTCTATACTACTCAAAGCAATCTATACATTTAATATAATCCCTATCAAAATACCACCAGTATTTCTCACACAAGCTAGAACAAAAAATCATAAAGTTTGTATGGAACCATGAAGGACCTGAAATAGCTAAAGCAGGCCTAAAAAAAGAAAACAAAGCAGGATGCACCATGATTCTAGACCTCAAGCCATATTACAAAGCTGTAATCATCAAGATAGTATGGTAGTGGCACAAAAACAGACACACAGAATAATGGGACATAATAGAAAACCCACAAATGGACCCATAACTATATGGTCAACACATCGTTGGCAAAGGAAGAAAGAATATCCAGTGGAGAAAAGACAGTCTCTTCAACAAATGGTGTTGGGAAAACAGGACAGTGACATGACATGCAGAAGAATGCACCTGGACCACTTTCTTACACCATGCACAAAGATAAACTCAAAATGGATGAAAGACCTAAATGTGAGACATGAAACCATCAAAATTCTAGAGGAGAACACAGGCAACAACCCCTTGGGCTTTGGCCATAGCAACTTCTAGTAACTCTAATTACTAGTAGTAACTTCTAGACATGTCACCAGAGAAAAGGGAAACAAAAGAGAAAATAAACTATTGGGACTTCATCAAGATAAAGAAACTTCTGCACAGTGAAGGAAACCATCAACAAATCTAAAAGGCAGCCTATGCAATCGGAGAAGATATTTGCAAATGACATAACCAATGAAGGGTTAGTATCCAAAATCTATAAAGAATTTATCAAACTCAACACCCCAAACCCCCAAACAATCCAAGAACTATTCTTTAAAGGAGATAAACTTTGTTCTGATTACTTTGAGAGGCAATTTGTGCCCCCAGAGCATTAATGAAAACAATAGAGCAATTGCCTTGCAATTAGTGGAGTTTTAACAGCTGTGTGTTGTTAGGAGCATAAAAACAAAAAAAAAAAGCTCTACTAAAACCATTTTAATCCAAGGGTGACTGAGGAAGCACTCAAGGGTATGCCCTCTGAGAAGCAAAATGAGAGGCATAACAGATATTGAATCTTTTCAATGTCACATTATAATTTTCCATTTATTTAAGTCTTCTTTAGTATCTCTCAGCATTGCTTAACATGATTTTTATTTATAAAACTTCAGTATGGCTGCTATGAGGAAGATTGTATCCGATAATAATACTAATATCATGCATCTCTTCTGCACTGAAACTTTAGAACATATCAGCCAACCAACGTGTTGGTAGACTGATCTGATTACTAACAGATATGGATTGCTTACTGTGTGCCACGAACTAGGTAGGCATTGTGTATATTATCATGTTTAATCCTCAAAAATACTGTGTAGGAACTCATTCTCTTAGATGCACAAATAATCTAATACATTATCTAGCATAAAATAGATTCAGTTCCAGTTCTTCCTTTCTATAAAAGTGAACAAAACATCCACCTTCATTTGAAGGAGTTTTCAGACATACCCATTTGACATAGGTATACATTGAGTGTGGAGGAAGGGGACCATGAGGTGCAAGAATAGGTAACAATTCCTGTTTGTGCTCAGCAGCTTTTCTGAAGAAAACTCTTTTCCATACCTGTTTGATATTAAAAGTTGAATATAAAACTATAAAAAGTAAATGCCATATTTTATTGGTACGTAAAGTTTATGGTTATCATTCTTTTACAGTCTTCAATATTTATGTTGAAATAGCAAAATCTAGAAGAATCCTCAAATTTCAACAGTTGTAGCTATATCAGGCAGGAATAAAATATTTAAGGTAAAATCAATTAATGCACTTAACTTTATAGCTTAAAGCAATTCTATTTTTAAATGTAATATATTAAACATGCTAATAGCATCAACAAAATAAGTTTACATGATTAATGTTTATATTATAAAGTCAATATACTGACTAAGATTATATAATAAACCCTTTAAAAATAGTTATAAAAATCTACCCTGTAAGTTCCATTTTTTGAAAAATATCCCCAAATCACATTTTCTCCCATGGCTGAAAAATGTACTTCTCTCTCTTTTTTTTTCCCCACTCTTTCTATTCTTCTATTAATTGAGACAAAAAACCTCACACTGTTTAATGACAGTACAGAGTTACGGAAAATACACGAGTTTCCAAGCCAGAAGAGTTGGTTTTAAATCCCAGCTATTGAAACTTCTAGCTACTGGACTTTGTAGGGTATTTGAATATTAGTTGTAGTTTGTTGTGAAAACAAAAGATTCAAAGTGAATTCATTTAGTGAGTGTTCAGTAAAATGTAGGTGCTATTATTCTTAGAATAATTTCAAAATACACTCTCTGGTTTGGTTTCCAGAAACATTTTTTTTTTTTCTCTCACAACAGGCAGTGTGTGCAGGGCACTTAAAAATAAACTAGTGTGAATTAGTATCATTATCATCATTATACTTATTTTTAAAACAGAGTCCTCATACATATCACTTTCCTAATTTTTCCAATATGCCAGCTTACTCTATGCTTTTCCAAATCACACTTCTCTGTTCCCTTCAGTCACTCATCCTACCACAGCTATTTTACACTCCCCTCTTGTCATCCAAACTATTCCAAAAAATCTACAACCTTCACAAATTACTTTCAGAAGAAAAGAAAGCTATCTGGTCACACACTTCCTACCTCCTTTGTAAAACAAAAATCACGCAGGCCTGCTGACTTGGTAGTTTTGTTCTTCTGTGCGGTTTGATTTAATCTTTTAGGATATCTTAAAGTGTCATTTGATAACGTAATTTTGCCAAAAGCTAAAAGCTCATTCTGCTCTCAGTTTTTGAGATTATAAATTCGAATGAGGCCATAGAGCTGTGTGGTGTCAACTACATTAGTAATCAATTTCTTAATGGAAAGCATTACTTTGTACTTGCTCTGGAGAAAAGAAACCTCAATTGTTTCTTCAGAGAATTCACTTTGCCTTAGTAAAAAATTAAAACGCTCGATGGCTATACATCACTATTTGACAACAGACTGGGTGGTAGGGCAGAATAAATTGATGTTCCAAAAAAATCTCTTTTACCAATGTTCACCATGATACTTTTAGTACACACCTTTTAGTCTGATTCTTTGAAACCATAACATGTTTATTGTATTTTAATTTTTTTAAGTTATGTATTTTGAGATAAAAATCTGTGTGTACAAGAGTGGGAGAGGGGCAGAGAGAGAGAGAGAGGAGAGAGAGAGAGAGGAGAGAGAGAGAGAAGAGAGAGAGAGAGGAAAGAGAGAGAGAGAGGAAAGAGAGAGAGAGAGGGAGAGGGAGAGAGAGAGAGAGAGAGGGAGAGGGAGAGGGAGAGGGGGAGAGGGAGAGGGAGAGGGGGAGAGGGAGAGGGAGAGGGGGAGAGAGAGAGGGAGAGAGAGAGAGAGGGGGAGAGAGGGGGAGAGAGAGAGAGAGAGAGAGAGAGAGAGAGAGAGAGAGAATCCTAAGCAGGCTCTGAGCTGTCAGTGCAGAGCCCGACACAGGGGCTGATCCCATGAAATGTGAGATCATGACCTGAGACAAAACCAAGAGTTGGGTGCTTTATCAGCTGAGCCACCCAGGTGCTGGGAAACCATGACATTTTTAGATTCCTTGCTCCCACAAACAGACATTTATCAATATGTTCTGTTAACTATTTGCTTGTTTTACATCATTCTGAGATGTAATAATTAAGTTCTATTTCCTGAAGATGATAATGATAATAATGACTTGATAATGATATTTTAATTAAGTTCTTGTAAGCTGTTAATTAGTCCATTTTTCTTATTTGAGAATATAACAACACATTTCTATTAAAAAAATTCATATCTAACAAATGTTAAACTACAGCATGCTAAAGGCTATAGCATATCCACCAGATGCAGTGAGCATTAGTAGATCTAAAATGGATAATTTAGTTCTTAAAATAAATGTATTAATTATTAAGAACATTATGAAATGTCCATAAAAATCATAATTAAGTTAGCATCTCAAATTTGAAATATAATTTAAAATATTTTCATTGTTTTTCTGTTCCTTTGAAGTTTTATATCAAAAACATTTGCAGATTACACAGTGAGAAAAGCATCATTACATACAGAAAAGGAAAAAAATAGTAAATATACAAAAATCAGACACTAGAAGGAAATGGACATGGAACAAAAACCCAATCTACATATGAGGTCACTGGGTGGGGACAGCTGGACCAGCACAAAAGGAGGTGATAGACCTCAGCAGAAGTCTTGGCAGTTTGAAGAGGAATGATGCCCACAAGTAATAAGGAAATAAGATAGGATAAATAACAGAGGTTCTTATTTGAGTCAAACACAGTCTTCTGTGAGCAGTTCATTTGAGGGCCTGGGCTACTTTGTAAAACTTTATCAGTGTTAAAGATTTGGCCTTCTTTGCCAGGCTTCTGATAGGATTTATTTTGGAAGCTGTTAGGTCCGGATAAGATTTTGTTTTAGTTGCTGTTTCTTTATCAAGGTTATTTGTGGTGGGTTATAATCTCCTAAATGGCTGGGACCTGCTGTTTCACTGGTTCTACAAATCCCCAGTAACACATTTCAAACAAATAACATTTGAGGGCCTGCCGAGGCCTTGACCCTGACTTGAGCATGAACTTTTTTCCTTCACAACAAGTTTTAGAAGGTAACATTAACAAGTGGAATTATTCTAAATTTATTTAATTGTAATCATTGTGTTAGTGCACATTTATATAAAAGTATGTTCAGCTCTCCCAGGACATATATGAACAAAGAAAAGAACAATCAAATTCTCTTTATAACAGGTGTTGAGTCCTTTTAAGAAATTATTGAGCTCATATTTTACAAACTTTGTTCTAACTTTCAAATGTCTTAGGATGAAAAATAATAGCTGAGTGAATTTAATGCAGTGTCTAAGTTATGACGTTATGAACTATGTGAGAGGGTATGTTTGTACATGTCTGTGTGAAGTTTCATGACTGAATATTCTATTTAATTTACTATAATATGGATTTCATTGTAGGACAACTAGTTAGGCAAGTTATCTAATGTCCTTAATAATCCATTGAGTGTACACAATTCTATTTATAATTTTGTGTAGGTTAATCATTGTTTAAAGTTATATTAGCATGTTATGCAAGTCTGGATACTTAGTAAACTTAGCGATACATAAAATACTAATGATGCACATGGCGGTGAATACATATTTTTACTACTTATGAGCAAAAATTATTTTCATTAAGGAAAATCCTACTCCAAATAAATAATAAAACTTTGCAATAGGAATATAACCAAGTAGCCTGATTTAAGGTTGTTATCATTGGATCCCCTGCCTAAATTTCGGCTGCAACTGAAAATACAGTTTATAATCTTTGTTTTTCTCTCTGAAAAGATCTGCCAGAAGGTCAGAAAAGGTGTCAGAAGTAAGAGGCACACAATCAAATTACCCAAGGTAGTGATAGTTGGTTATAAGAATAGACATGAAATAAAAGAACAAAAGAAACCATATCAGTGGCCACACAGCTAGGTCTTAAATAGAACAGTAGGAAGCATCCTTGCCTTTCAATATACAATAGGAAGGACCAGGAATCCCATGGTAGTGCCATCCTGCCACCCATCAGAAAAGACACCTGCTTCCTTCATTCTAGAGACTATCATTCTCAGGACTGATGTTTTCAATGCTCTGCTAGTCTATTTACTTTAATTTTCTTTTTCTTTTTTTTCTTTCCTGTATCATCTTCTACAATGACTACTATTCTTTAAAAAGGATTTGTGTATCTGTATACATCTGTCTGAAATTTGAACTCCTACCCAAGTAAGAAACTTATTAGCTCAATCAATCACCATTCAGTATAGAACCCAGTATAGAAGTAATATACAGCATTCACATTCAAGGTCATCTCAAAAATTAAAAACTTTCAATTTTTTTTCTAACCTCTAGGTCCATGCCTTTTGTTAGAGTGATCCATTGGTCAATAAGCAGAGGCTAGCGAAGCATAATCACATGATGCAAAATGAGAGCAATTTTTCTTAGGTGTCAACACTTGCAACCACTTTCAGCAGAAGGAAATTAGGAGTACAACAGACATTTAAGAGACTCTTCAACTTCTCTCTGTACACTAACAACACTCACCTATACTTCTTCCTTTTACATTGTTTCTTGAATGGTCATTTAAAAAATTTTCTTGAGCACTGTCTCTGTGCCTCCTTACCCTCATGAAGCTCACAGTAGAGTGGAAGGGATTGATAGACATCTAATAACACAGCAGATAATTTGCTTACAATCATCCTACATTTTATAAAGAAGATATACGTAATGTTAAGATGGTGTATGAAAGGAAGAGGAAGGATTTTTCTGTGGAAGGGGTTTTTAAGGTGAGTTCTTAAGAGTTAGCTGTGGTTAGGTAGTAAAAGGTTCAAGTGGGGCCAGATAGGCACAAAGGTCCTAAGCAAGAAAGAACAACTGAGATATCAAAGTCATTGAGAAAAAAAAAATAAAGATAATGATGGGGGAGACAGAGTACACATGAGGCATGACTGTGTGCTTGGACCTGTATACAAGATGCTGATGTGAAAGAGACAAGGGAATCAGAAGACAGAACATGCAGAGCCATTTAGATCGTGTAAATGACTTTGGATTCTTTTTAACCAACTGCAGCCTTAAGAGAATTTCAAATAAAGGGAAGACATGAACAGATTTATAGTTCAAAAAAATAAAAATTTAGTATTCATGAAATACTATTAACTTTTCTCAACAGTTTATATTCAATCAGTTCCAGTAATATTCTTTAGAGATTTCTTTTTAAATCCATGATCCAATCAAGGCTCCCATATTGCATTTAGCCGCAATGTCGTTTTGCTCCCCCTCAGTGTGGAAGAGTTCCTCATAATTTCTGTGGTTATTTTTAATTTTTTTACTTTTCGATTTTTGAAAAGCACAGGATAATTATACTGTAGAATGTTCCTCAATTTGAGTTCATCTGATGTTTGCTCACGCTTAGATTCAGGTAATACATTTCTTACAGAAATGCCACAGTAGTGATGTTTCCCTCTCTGTGTAGCACATCAGGAGACACATGGTATTGATTTCTCTTAATATTGGTAATTTTGATTTGATTATTTGATTAAAGAAATTATGAGAAGAGAAGAATAACTATACAAGTAAAATTAGAGAAAAATTATATATGGGTTTTTATATTTACAATATATTTTTTGTTTACAATCCTTTCTGAAGACCCAACTTTCCATTCTGAGGAATTTCCTTATGCTTTTCTTGTAGCACAGATCTGCTGGGGGACTAATTCCCTTAGATTTCCTGTGAAAGTATCTTTACCTTGCCTATGTAGGTTTATTTGTGTGTGTGTGTGTGTGTGTGTGTGTGTGTGTGTGTGTGTATAAATGAAATTTGGGAAGTTACTTTCCATTATTTCTTCAAATATTATGACCTAAATTCTTCTCTTCTCCTCCAATTCCTTATCTTGTTGGTTATTTTCTCCCAATCCCTGAGACTATTTTGTTTTCTTAAATAATCTAGTTTTTGCTTTAAGTTTATTTGTTTATTTTTTAGAGAGAGTGTGCACATGAGCAAGAGGGGTAGAGGGAGAGAGAGAATCCCCCACTGACAGTGTGGAGCCTTGATGTGGGGTTCAATCTCATGAACTATGAGATTATGACCTGAGCTGAAATCAAAAGTTGGGTACTTGACTGACTAAGCCACCCAGGTGCCCCTGTTTATTCATTTTTTCAATAAATATATGTGCTTTTCAGACTGGATAATTTCAGTTGAACTGTCTTCAAGTTCACCTTTCTTCTGTTTTATCAAATTTTCTATTAAGCCCAGCTATTAATCCTTTTATTTTACATGTTGTACTTTTCTGTTCTAGAATTTTATTTTTGTCTTCAACATCTGTGAAATCTCAACTTTGGTTTTTACTATTTGTTTTCTTAACTCTGAGCTACAATTTTTTTATTACTTTACATGACTATCATTATATTACTTTATTCTGGACTGTGTGGATAATACATTGTGGAGACTCTAGAATCTTTTATTTCCTCTGAAGAATGTTGTTCTTGTTGTCACTACTGCTGTTGTTTCTACCAGCAGGCAGTTAACTTGGCTGGACACACTGTCTGCCCTATAGGTTTCTTTCCACCAGGCTCCCTGGAATTCTTCCATGAAGGCAACAGTCTAGGGTTATACAAATATTTAGTTGGAGCATATGCATAGATTTTAAGGCTTTCTGCCTATGGATTCTTCTTTTTTGGCTTTTCCCTTAACTTTCCAACTGCTTCAGCAGCCCTGAACCCTGTCACCTGCCTCTAGAAGCCACAAGGATTGTAGCTTTCTGCTTGAGTTCTAACACCCTCATTTGTCCTGGCACCTTCATTTGTCTTACCACCTGAGCTCTAGCAAGCAACTTGTTGTAGAGAGTGTACCCACATCAACACAAATGTTACCCAGTGCAGTCACTTCCTTCAAGATTGATACCTTCTCACCTTCTTCCTGCTTTTGATAGCTATCTAGCTTCAAAAGTTGTTGTCAATATTGTGCTGATAGTTTTTGTCACTTTTATCTGCATGTTGGTCTGATACAAGTTATTCTATCACAACCAGAAGCAGAACTGCAGATTTAAACTTTGGCAGGACTCATCCGACTGCCATGTAGTAAATGGTTTAAAGGAGACTAGTAATGAATTAGAAAGATGTTAGGAGGCTATTGAAATGATCTGTGAGAGATATTTCAGACTAAAGTGGTGGTAAATAAGTGGACAGAGTTCAAATATGTCCATTTTTGTAAGTTTATTTTTTATTTTGAGAGAGAGAGAGAGAGAGAGAGAGAGAGAGAGACCATAAGCAGGGGAGGGGCAGAGAGCCAAGCAGGCTTCGCAGCATCGGCACAGAGCCACACATGGGGCTCAAACTCACAAACCGTGAGATCATGACTCAAGTCAAGATCAAGAGTTGGACGTTTAACTGATTGTGCTACCCAGGCACTCCTCAACTATGTTTGTTAATTGTGATTAACAAGATCATTTCTTCACATGCATTACTGAACTAATTTATTTAGTAATTCCAGGAACACAAGGACTAGTTATATCTTAGAAATGAAGACTCAGTCCTTTTTTAATATAAAGAAAATACCATATTACCTGAGCTGTATAATGGTATGTTGTTTGTAACATGGAACATTATATCTATATCACTCTGAAAGAGATAAAATACATCACTGCCAATTCAACCTTAATATGAAATCTGAGAGAAAAAAAAGGTCGCTCCTGAAATTAAGGAAACATTATTTTATAAGAATTCTTCTAAAAGCACTCTAGTGGATACCTTACTTTCTCCTTCTTCCTAGCAGAACTCTCATTTTGTTCCAGAAACTTCAATCATGCAGGCCTGTGATTTGGGGGAAGCTGATTTTGATTATTATAAGTTAACCATGATGATCTTATTTCCCTTTACAGAGATTGACTGAAGGACCCATCTTTCATCCAGTCAATGAAACACATTTCTCTGAGGGCTGCTACTGATTTGGGCCCCTTTTACAAAACAGAATCAATAAAACTCAAGGAAAGACTAGTTTTTGATTGCAGGAGGAATTTTCACTTCAGCTGGATATGTTCAAGGAATTAAACCTTGTTCTAGTTGCAGCTATGAGCCATTTTGCAAATCAGAAGGGCAATCAGTCTGATGATCAGATCAACATAGAGATATGGGCAGTCCATACGGACTTCCAGAGAAGTGGAGTCTATATCCTGACCAAACCCATGCTTGGAGACCACCATACCTGTGAATTACTTTCCCGTGTGGTTCCTTATTTTTTTTAAGTCAGTTTGATTTAGAGTTTTGATTATTTGCCTCTGAAAGCACCCTAGTCCATATATAGTCCAAGTCAAAACCCAGCACCTCCAGGTTGGTGGTTCATTTATTTCTGACATTTTTAACTGATAACTATCCTCACTCTCACTTTGTTCTCTCACAATTGGATCTGTCCTTTGCTCTCTTGATAACCATACCCTGACTTCATCTCAAATTTGCTGCTGCTCTTTCTTATTCCTCAAGCTAACTTTCCATGACTCTGTCTGACCTACTTTTCTTATTCTGTTTCTCTGTCCAGTGTTGACAATTTACCACTGCTCTTCCTGGAACATGGCCTAGATAGGATTGTTCAACTGAAGTTATTTATTTTCTGTACACTTGCAATAAATCATACTAATTATAAAGGGCACAAATCCAGGTGAAGTGTACCAGTGTGTTCTCATAGTCCCTTTTTCCTTGTCCAAAGCTAGATCCAGCAATTAAACATATCCTCTGTCAGAATTGTCCCTTTGGTTTTATCCTCTTAAGAGTTTCAGAAAACACTTAACAGTATTACAACTTCTTGGTCTAAACTTAATCCTGAATTTTCAGTGCATAGTTGTTTTCAAAACAGAGTGACATTTCTGTTTCACTTTTCTATTCAATTCTCCATTGAATCACACTAATTTAATTCTGTAAGGTCAGATTTTCTCGTTTTTGGAATGAACATGTATTATTACAACCTATATTTTAAGGGTGAGAAAAATATTTTTAAAAGATATCTTTTGTATTGTTTTCTAGTAACAGTAGTCAACATATATCATACTTATTTTTTTTCCCTCCTTACCAGGTATAAAGGAATATCAATTTTGCTTCAGTGGAGAAGAGAAGGTAACTTGCAACTTAAATTTGCATCTACTACTTTGGCTTTACCTACTTTTCAGAGAGGATCAAAACAGAGAGAAGATAAGGAATATGCCTAAAATGGTATGAAGAACCAGACTAAGATTATAATACAAATGGAAAAGGTAAAAATCTCAGTCCATGACCTCAGGTGTGAAGGGAATCTATTTCACAATAATTTATTTTAAATTTTAATCAACTTAATTTTTTTTCAGTAAGGTCTGCACTCTCTTTTTTATTTGCCAGATAGAGTTTTAGGGGTAATAGAAGGAGTTGTTGGCGGGGTTCTGGCCCTCGTTTACATCCCATCTACCCAGAATACTTAAAAATTTTTCGGATCCATTTTATCTTGGGCTGCTAATACTAGGAAAGCACTGCAGTAGCCTCCATGCCAACAGACCTACTTCTACATCAACTATGTATGTGAGTGTGTGCATGTGTATGTGACAGTATGTGAGTTCTTCACTGTGTGTGTGTGTGGAGGCAGTTTTGGTGGTAGATGGGGGAGGTGGGGAAGTCAATGTGCTGCTCTTCTGAACCACTCACTCCATAGGCAAGGAAATTCTGACATTGTATCAGGTCCCCCCTAAGTAGAAACACAAAAATGTCATTTATAACGACAGAGCTGAACTTAATAAACTTTGTCACATTTCTGTTTTTTTTTTGCCTTGAACAAGAAACATGGTTTCTGGTTTTTTCAGATCCATAGGCTATACTCTCAAAATGTTCTTTTTTAAGGGGTGCCTGGGTGGCTCAGTGAGTTTAAGCATCTGACTTCGGCTTAGTCCGTGAGTTTGAGCCCCATGTTGGACTCTGTGCTGCCAGCTCAGAGCCTGGAGCCTGCTTTGGATTCTGTGTCCCCAGAATCTCTCTGCCCCTCCCCCACTCAAAAATAAATAAATGTTAAAAAATAAATAAAAATGTTGTTTTTTCATAACATGCATATCCCAAATTTCTTCAAGACATAGGCTATTTGAAAGCACAGGCTTTGAAACTCATAATTTTTATTGATTTCAAATGGCTACCTTAAAAAATGAACCCCCCAAGGATTCTAAGTATTCTTTTTCTTCCGTGTTGTTCCTTTCCTAGAGAAATAGACATAAAAATTTCTTAGCTCTTCCCTGAATAAGGGGAGGGTGCCACTAATTAACAGAAAGCAGAGGAGAAACACAAATGGATTATTATAGCCAATTATTACTTCATTACATCAATATTGATTTCCAGTTTGTCTCCCTACTCTTAGTATTTCTTCTTGTAGTAACTTTCTTATACAAATATATTTTTAAAAAAATCACTAAGATAGGGGCACCTGGGTGGCTCAGTTGGTTAAGCATCTGACTCTTGGTTTCTGCTTAGGTCATGATCTCATGGTTTGTGAGTTTGAGCCCCACATTGGGCTCTGCACTGACAGTGCAGAGTCTGCTTGGGATTCTCTGTCTCCTCTCTCTGCACCCTCCTCTCTCAAAATAAATAAATAAACTTTAAAAAATTCACTATGGCATATTTATGCCACATTTATCTTCCAAAAACACCATTTTGGTCATTGAACTGCTCCTTTGCCCCCATTTCCTAGAGAATGAAGTTCAAAACAATTTAGTTTGGCATTAAGGTCCTATACTATATCACTTCAGCTTACATTTCCACTTTAATTTCTCATAAGTTGTCCATGAATAAACAATTACCCCCTACAACATCCTGTGTGTTCTTTATCTCCATCTATTTAAAAGTCCTTAACCCTGAAAACATCTCTTGCTTCCCTGGTGTCTTCTTCACACAAGCTAAAAATGATCTCTTCTCACTGGAAACAACAGTAATGCTTGCCTGGATCATGACCATAGGTCTTAGCTACGGTATGTCTTGACTATTTCTCTTGTCCAATGTTTTTAAAACTTACTTATGAAGATAATGCTCTAAAGCAGATATTGCAGGTCATCTTTCATTTTACTATCTATAACATGCTTTGCAATGAGTAGCTATTTGAATAACTTTTTGACAGATTTCTCTGAATCCTCCGCATGTTTATTACCTAAAACCAGAGAAAAATTTTCCACTTTTGCTAACTAATTATTTTGGCCATTCAGTCAATCTTAAAACACATAATCCCACTGCACATATGTGATAAATATTTGAATACAGAACAAAAGATTTATAATTATTCACCCCATTGTTTCATTAGCTTCTTCAACAAAAAAATCACAAAATAAACAAGAGATGAAAACCAAGAATATATACCCTAACTCTCAAAACCTTGTAAAGAAAACAACCGATAAGTTATTAGTCACCAAGAACTGAGTTTCTTGGTCGCTTGTAGTCTCACAAAGGAAACTTTTAAAAATACAGTGCTTTTCAATGTCTCCAAAAATGAATATGAAAAAGTTCACTTGAGTCTATTTTTTATGCCTCATATAGCACAACTAAAGGATGCAATGATGAATATTGAAGCAAATCAGAGATGTGCCTGTCACTCTCTTAGATGAAGTAGTCTCAGAAAAAATCTGCAGAGGGAAACGTTTACCTTCTCTTTAGTGACTCTATTTAACCCCCAACTCACGTACACTGATGATGATAATAATAAAAGCAACAATAAACAATTTAGAATAGCTATTCGACATTTAAAACATGCTGTGCTAGCAGATCTCCATGGTTATTAATAAAATATTAATTGTTATTTAATAATTAATCATTCATATATTTTGTTACATAATTATGTAGCAATTTTATTCTTTTCAGACATAATATTAATGAGTCCAAAGATCAAAGTCTGGAAAAACTCACATATATTAGTAGCTGTGGAAAGTGTAAGACTCTGCCTAAAGCATTTTCCCATGACAGACTCAAAAACTAAACAACTGCCATAAACACTTCTATGCCCCATATCAAATTTAGGATTAGTCACAAGTATACAATAGCATAAGGTTTAGAAAAACTAACATTAATTTCAAATAGGTTAATTAATGTGCATTAATAAATGCAAACTATGCTAATCGTTATAAGTTTGCAAATATGGACCTCATATTATTGTTGAATATTATTACTGGCTAGAATATTTAAGTAGAACTCACACCCAGCTAATCATTACAGTGACATACCTATATATCATGTAACCAATAGACAGGGATAATAGGATTTAATTTAAATATGTTAAATGAGAGTTTCCTTAAGCATATACAAAAGGAGATAGCCAGCCAACTGTAGAGAAGAAGAATCTGATTTTATATGCAACAAAGCTATTAAAGATGATGTATATATGGATGGGAAGATGAACAAACTGGAAGCCATCCTCTTCCAGACACACTTCATTCTCAGTTCAAAATTACACACACACACACACACACACACACACACACACACACACACACGTATATGCATGTGTACATGTGTTTACTGTGTAAAATTGTTACTAGATTCTTCTCTGAGAACCATAAGATAGAATGGTTTCCTAAGGCAACTAGCTGGGACAATAAAAGAAACAAAAGCTATGAGAACAGATATTCAAATCAATTATAATCTTTCTACAAGTTATATATCAGATCTATTTGTTGGTCACAAGAAAAATTTCCAAGTTTCTTAGTTTCTTTGCTTGCTTTATGACATTTCTGTTTCAATATCAGATATCATTTTGATTAAAATTATTGTTCAACAGTATCATATCTCTGCAAACATTACTTAAAAACTCTCTTCAATAATGTTTACAACTGATGTGGCCTTAGGAAATTTTATAAATATATTAAGTCTAGACTTCCTTTGTTAAGTCACTGAAATCCATCCTCTATAGGCATCCATCCATTCACCCATCCTCAGGAAAATTAAAAAAAATATTAAACGGTAACTTGTTTAAATGAACTTGAGTGATAGAAGTTACAAGATGGATGGAGACAATTGTATATTTCTCTATATAAAAGACTATATCAAGTCCTAAATAGAGGGGTATGAGGAATTTTTAAAAGTTAATTTGACGGAGGCATTCAAACTGCATATAGATGGTGTGTTTTGGATAGCTTCTGAACTTTATGCAAATTTTTAAAAATTCATCCCATTCCTAATTGCTTTGTACAATAAAATTACAGACTTTAGATTGGAGGCAAGGTTTCTAAAAGGGCTCTTTACTAATCATTCTTATTCCAGACCCAATTAACATCACATTTTAATTTGAAGATAGGAACAAAATCTCTTCTTCAAATATTTGTTTGTCTTATCCATGGGATGGTTTTCCTCCATTTCTTATTAGCTTTTGGACAGTAGTTTGGTTGTTTGTTAATTCATTACTTGCCTGCACATTTTAATATTTAGAATGAGTGGTATATTATTTGCCATCCATTCATGTAGCCATTCATGTAGAAAGGCCTTCTCATCCATTCGTGGCCTCACTTGATTATCAAAGTAATCCTGTGACATAGTCAAGGCTGGTATTGTAATGTTCATTTTACTGATTTAAAAAAAAAAAAAAGTGGGGCAGAGAGCTGACTTGATTTCCTAAAGATCACACAGTAATTCAGTGATGAGACAGAGAGAACTTGGGATGCCTGAGGGTACTCTTTCAAAGCAATATCTAATTCTAGGTTATGAATATGAAGATAAATTTAAATTGTTCCCTCTGGGCCTAATTCCCCCCTATGGACTACTTGAGTTTCAGCTAATCTGTTAAACTCTTCTAGAAATTATTCACAGTATATCAAGAAGCTATAAAATATATTGTTATATTTCTCAAACTAAGATCACTTTAATGCCACCCTCAACATTGCTACCGTATCCATATACCACTATTATTGTCATTTACTTAATTCTTTTCATCTTAAAAAAAAACAAAAACAAAAGAAACAAAATAAAACCCCTTAGTCTTCCTTACAAAAAATCTAAGGTATTAATGTTTTGATGTGATGTATATGATATATACATGTGCATTTGTTAGTGTAGCAGTCCCACAATAACTAAGACATAAATTCTGACTCCTTTATTTACCTATTTCTGTGTTTCTGGAAAATAATTTAACCTCTCTAACTCTTGGTTTTCTTACATATTATTTTAAAATAATAAAATCTGCCTAGTATGAATTGTTTTGATATGAATAATATATGCAAGGTGCCTGGCACATTTAAGTTGCTCAAAAAATTGTCTTCATTTATTTCAGATTACAAATCTTAATTCATTAGTACTTCTCAAAATTATATGTCGGTTTTATTAAACTTCTTTCCTCTATCCATGGCTATTACTCTACGTATAATGATTACTTATTCACTTACTGCCATTTAAAAGCCTCCCAATCTGGCCTTTCAAATCTTCTTCCTCTTCAATGTATCCTATAAAATGTCTTCAAAAATTTAATCACATGAAACATGTTTCAAAATTTTTTCCTCTACCTTAGTGTAAATATAAATTTGTTAATCTTAAGACATCCATGAAATTTCATAATATGACCTATGTATAAATTCCAGACTTATCACTACTTTCAACCCTTCACCTCGTCCTCTCCAGCCAAGCTGGAGATTCAACTAAGTTTGAATCTGTAATAGAGTAATAGCCCCCTCACCCTGATTTTCCCCACAGAAATGCCTCAAGTATTCTTGACCCTTTATTCTTTTATAAAATTTAAGATTTAGATTACCAAGTCTCAAAATAACAATTGGATTCTAATTAGAATTTTATTGAGCTTGTAGACAAGTTTTGGAATCAATGATTTCTTTATAATATGACTGCCTGTTATTGATAATGATATATGTCCCTATGTATTTAAGTCTTAATATCTTTTAATACAATTTACAATTTTAATGTTTTATTAATGTACTTATATGTTCTGTTATTATTGTATATACTGTTTTTTTTTTAAATAGCCATTTGATGTTGGTGTATAGAAATTCAATTTTTAAAATTTTAATCTTATATCCAACCAGCTTGCTAAATGCTCTTATTATATTCAATAATACATGGGACTATTTTTAGTTCTCTAATTAAATGCTCATAACATCTGCAAATATCATTAGCGTGCATTCCAATCTATACACTTTCAATCATAGTTTAAGATCCTCAACACAATGTTGAATAGAATGGTGATAGAATTTGTCTTATCCAGGGTTAACCCAGGAAAATAAGTCATTTATTTGCAGAGAAAATCCCAGGGAAAAGAAGCAGGACACTGATAAGAATAAACGATATAGGGAGGAAAAGCCAAGAGAAATGTGAGTAACTGATTGACACCTCTGTGACAAATGGGGCTTGGTACCATGGGGATTAGGTGAGATACTGTGAAGACTCCACCTCACAATGGTTCTCTCAAGAGGAGAAAGAGAGAAGCATTTATTCCCTGGCTTCTGTCCTCCATTTCTCAAGAAGCGTTCGTGAGGTACTATCTCACCCACCCTTCCTGGCTGCACATGCATGCCTGCCAGTTACATCTCCACAAGTCTCTCTAGTCATAGTGTCAGGCAAATCGCAAGGCAGAAAGTGAAAATGAGTGCGCTAGCTGAGGCAATGTTTATATCCATGTGAAGCTGCCGGCTATGATGACTGGTGTGTAAGGTGAGCCAAGGGAGTGGAAGGCATGTCCTAAGCACCTGATACCGTGGCCACCTTTATCTTAAGGAAAATCTCATGTTTCTCATTTAGGATTTTTTTTTTTTTTGGAAATTAGTGATACTATATTTTATTTAACCCGATATTCAACCTATTATTATTTTTTATTCTTTTTTTAATATGAAATTTATTGTCAAATTGGTTTCCATACAATACCCAGCGCTCATCCCAACAGGTGCCCTCCTCAATGCCCATCACTCACAAGTTTTCTTATACCCTTTATCATAAGAAGGGAGTCTCTTTATTCCTAATTTATTAGTAATCATCACCATAAATCACTAATTTGAAAGGGTATTTAATTTGAAAAAATATATTTTCTCTCTATATATGATGATCTTATGATTTTTGCCTTTTAATCACTTAATTTGTTGAATTAAATTAATTTTTTTTAATATTTATTTATTTTTGAGAGAGAGAGAGACAGAGTGTGAGCAGGGGAGGGGTAGAGAGAGACACACACACAGAATCTGAAGCAGGCTCCAGGCTCTGAGCTGTTAGCACAGAGCCCGACATGGGGCTCAAACCCATGAACCGTGAGATCATGACCTGAGCTGAAGTTGGATGCTTAACCAACTGAGCCACCCAGGCACTCCGAATTAAATTTTGAATTGCCTACTTTTATTTTTTAATAAACTTTCTTTTTTTTTTTTAATTATTTTTTATTTTGAGAGAGAGAGACAGAGAGCAAGCAGGGAGGGGCAGAGAGAGAGGGAGATAGAATCTGAGGCAGAGGTGCTGTCAGTGCAGAGCCTGATGTGGGTCTCAATCCCACAAACCATGAGATCATGACCTGAGCCGAAATGAAGAGTGGCCCCTTAACCAATTGAGACACCCAGGGCCCCTTGAATTGCCTATTTTTAAATCATCCTTGCATACCTTGGATAAAATCAATATGGTTGTAGTGTATCATTTTTTTAATATATATTTTGGGGTTAGATTTTTATCTTCTTCTTTAGGATTTATTTTATTATTATTATTATTTTTTGCATCTATAGTCATGAGTAAAGTAGACTTGCAATTGTTCTTTTTGTATAGTTTTGTGCAGTTTTCATGAGAAGTTGATAATGGACTCGCTGAAGCCATTAGAGGGCATTCTTCTTTCCAATTTCTGTAAGAGACTGAATAAACTTGGAAAGATGTTTTGGTAAATTTGCAAAACCTTTCTAAAATTTTCTGAGCCTAGATTTTTGCTCGTGGAAATATTTTAAACTAGTGTTTCAATTACTTTAATGCCTATAGTATTATTTATGCTGCTTTTTCCTCCTTGATTCACTCGTAATAAGACACAATTTCCTAAGAATTTTAATTTAATCAAAAGTTTTCAAAATTGTTGGCAAAACTCTTGTTATATTACCTCCAGTGCAACACCTTTTATTATTAGCATTATATATTTCCTTTTGTTTTTTCCATATCAGTTTTGACAAAAGTTTGTCTCCCTTTTAAAAATTTTATCCAAAGGATAATTTGACTTTGTTGATTTTCATGGTAAGTTTAGTCTATTTTTCCTTTTCTAATTTATTTAGGATGAGCCCTTAGCTCATAAATCGAGAAGTCTTATTTTCTAATAAAAATGACTGACTGGGTTTTATATTTCCTTTAAAGCATTTCCTTTGCTGCATCCTACAAATTTTGATATATAGTGTTTTCATTATAATTTAGCTGCATGTATTTTTATTATAATTTATTTATTTATTAAAAGAATTAAAATGTTTATTTTGAGACAGAGTGAGTGTGCGGGGGTGGTCAGATAGAGAGAAGAGACAGAGAATCTCAATCAAGGTCTGCACAGTCAGCACAGAGCCCGACCAAGGGCTCAAACCCACAAACCATGAGATCATGACCTAAGCTGAAATCCAGAGTTTGACGCTTACCCAAATGAGCCACCCAGGTGCCCCTATAATTGATTTAAAAAAATTTTTTTTAACGTTTTTATTTATTTTTGAGACAGAGAGAGACAGAGCATGAATGGGGGAGGGCCAGAGAGAGATGGAGACACAGAATCTGAAAGAGGCTCCAGGCTCTGAGCTCTCAGCACAGAGCCCGACGCGGGGCTCGAACTCACGGACTGTAAGATCGTGACCTGAGCTGAAGTCGGCCGCCCACCGACTGAGCCACCCAGGTGCCCCTATAATTGATTTTTTATACCATGGATTGGTTAGCAATATGTTTTTATAATTTCCAAATATGTGGGACCTTTTCATTTATATTTTTGCCATTAACTCGCAAGTTAATTACACTGTGATCAAAGATTATGATCTTTGTACTACCTGTCTTGGGAGCTTTCTGAGGTTTTCTCTGTGACCTAGTGCATGATCAATTTTTTAATGATTTTGCATGGTGCTTGAAAAAGTGTCTCCTTATTATTATATGTAGAACTCTGTGTCCATTGGGGCAAGTTTATTAATTATGTTGTGGTGATCTATATTTCCTCTGCTTATTTAGATTCCTTAACCACCAATAAATAGGGGCTATGTGTTGAAACTACTACTAAAATTATAGATTTATCAATTTCTCCCTATAATTCCCTCAATTTATGCTGCATTATTTTGAGTTTATTATGTTTATATATTTATAATAGCTACATATTCTTGGCAAATTGAAATTGGATCATTAGATACACCCAATAATTTTGTGTCTTAAAGTGTATTTTATCTTATATTAATATAGCTTTTTTTGGTGTTAGTATTCCTGTATATCTTTATATCTTTCTCTTCTAATTTTTGCTTATTCCTATGTTTTAGGTGTCTCTTGCAGTTAGCATAGAGAAAGATTTTGATTATTATCCACAATCTGTCAGAATTTGTCTTTGAACCAATTAAAGTTTTCCATCTACAATTATTGATATATTTAAACCAGTTGCTATTTTTGTATCATGTTCATTTTTACATTTCTATCGAGTACTTTCTTTTTAAAATTGGTAACTATCTTTCTTTTAATAAGATTAGAAATGAATGTATTTTCAGATTTCTTTGTCTTCCTTCCCTACTTCCTCTTCTGATTTAAGTACTACATGTAAAAATTTAATGAGTTTCTAACAATCCTTCTGATACTCTGAGGGTTTAAGATTTTTTTTTAACATGCCCTCACATTGGAATGACAATTTAAAATTGTTTTTTCTTCCAAGTGTCGTGTTATTTTGACCTGTGAGTTCATTCTCCTCAGAGGCTTTGGCTAATTTTTTTTTTTTTTTTTTTTTTTTAGGTAATGAGGATTCAGGAGGGCTAGAACCCAATGTCTGTCAATCTGATAAATCCAGAGGAGTGGTGTAGAAAAAAACCAAGGGTAACTGTATCCAAGAAAACCTGATTCAATCACTCCCCATCCCATAAAACAAACCCTCTTATCAGGCGTTTACTCTTCATAGTCCAGGGAGACATTCATTTGTAAACCCTGAAGTTTGAAAAGAGAAGATGAGGAAGCATTTGATGAATGTCAGTTAATCTCAGTTCCTCATAAACACAGGGCTTCTTCATCAGCTACAATACCTATTCCTAACATACCTGGACCCACATGTGAGGGCAAGTATCATATTCTCACAGACAGTGGTCAAGAAGCAAGATCATCAGGTGCCTGGGTGGTTCAGTCAGTTAAAGCGCCCAGCTCTTGATTTCAGCTCAGGTCATGATCTCAGGGTTTTGAGATCAAGCCCCACAACAGGATCTGCACTGCTTATGGAGCCTACTTATGATTCTCTTTCTCTTTCCCTCCGCCCCTACCCCAACTCACACACACACACACACTCTCTCTCTCTAAAGAAAAAGAAAGAAAGAGAAAGAAAGAAAAGAAAAAAGAAAGAAAGATTAAAATTTCCAACCATTCCCACCCTATTTTAGCCTCAGTAGCACTTGACTGCTACCTGTTCCAAGTCACTACCCTCCACACAGAGCTTATAACTTCTAGTCTCCCAGGGGTGGTCACAGTTTTCTCCATTTTCCCTGCTCAGATTTCTCTAAAACCAAACTTGTGGAAGGAAGCTAGCAGTCCTGCCAGTTGAATCTCTTAGTCAGAACTTGAACCTATACCTACGCTTCATTGAGTGGATACGTGGCAACATCTTGTTGTCTGTCTAGAGGGAGGATGTGTACATTTTCTGCTGCCCTATCACCCAAAACTATAGGTTTTCTCATGCCCCAAGGAAGCCCATTATCTTTGGAAAAACAACAAAAGCCTGACTTGGCTGCTTTTGCAACAAATAACTAATACCTGGGCCATCCTCTAGAGCAAAAAATTCAGAATTTTTCTGAAAGTGGCCAGGGCACCTATATTTTTAAAAACTTCCCTGAGTGATTCTAATGCCTGATTAGATCTAAGGAGAGTGAGAGAAGATTATATGAAATCCAATTAATCTGAATCATGACTACCAGCAGATAATACCTTGCTGGATTTATCAACTCCTGTTCTACTAATTTGTGGTGCAGCATGTAGAATCTCCTATTTGTTCTTAGTCTTCATATGTAGGATTAATTTGTATGTCCAATTAGGTTGATACAGTTATGTACACATATATACACAATTATATATACTTATACATAATTACATATTTACACACAATTATACACGTATACATACACATATTCTCTCCTGTACTAGAATATAACCTTCAAAAGTCCAGTGACTTTTATTTGTTTTGTTCCGTTAGGCACCACCACACCAAAGGGGGAGATGATAAGTGGCGGGAGTGGACAGCCTCCATGGAGAGGATGTTTTTACCACTAGTATTGTTTAGAATTCCCAGCCCATGATGATAATAAAAAGCAGACTTTTAGTTGACTTTATTATTGTTTTAAAAAAATCTCTACTGGCTGGGGCTCCTGGGTGGCTCAGTCAGGTAAGCATCCAACTCTTGGTTTTGACTCAGGTCATGATCTCATGGTTTGTGAGTTCAAGCCCCACATAGCGCTCTATGCTGACAGTGAGGAGTTGCTTGGGATTCACTCTTTCCCTTTCTCTTTGCCCCTCCCACACTTGCTCTCTCAAAATAAATACATAAACTTAGAAAATATAAAATGAAATAAAATAAAATAAAATATAAAATAAAATAATAAAAAAATCTCGACTGATGCTCTATTTCTTGCACTTACCTTTCCTCCCCCTTTGTCGCTAGTTCCTGGAATATCATAGGTGCTCTGTAAATGTTCGTTGGCTGATCAAATAAATGAATATAAGATGCTCAATAAATACTTGATGAAAGGATGGACGGATGGATAGACAGACAGAAGAGAGATTAAATGAACAAATGTATCCTTGTCTGCATAAGTGAATGAGTGAACTCCTTCAATATACTTTGGCCCTTGGGGATTCTGATATTTGATCTCAAGAGCAAGGTTAAGACTTGCTTTGATAAGAGAAAAAAAAATTCACTCAACATGATAGTCCATAGGAAACTGCTCCTTCCAACCTAGAAGTAAGATCAAAGTCATGATACAAAGTCAATGCAGGCAAAAGACAGAGAAGGGAAAAAAAATCCAGTAAAAAAAGTAGTAACAGGCAACAGAAAAAGCAAACCCTAAGTCTGAATACACATAGGAATAAAATCACAGTTTTCTTTTTTCTTCAACAAGAAAGAAAACACATAAAAGAGAATAAAAGGGAAAGGGCAGATGTTATAAATAGCAGCAAAAATAGGAAAATGAAAGCAAGGGAAATGGAATACCATGGTGAAGGAGAGGAAGAAATAGAATCCTCAAGGAAGGAATAAAGCAAGCCAGCAAAGAAGCAGATTGTAGGCCTCTGATTGTATTTCATTTATAACTGTTCTTACATTTTATTATTTTTCTCTGGCAGGAGTCCACATCTCTTTATGTCTGAAGGAAGGGGGTGGCAGAAAAACGTTGCTCTGGGGACCTGAGATTTATTGCCTTGTACATTTAGTGTTAGGCTGATTTTTTTTCTTTAAATTACATGCCACTGTCATGTTCAAAATAAAAGCTTAAGATGGACTGCATGCTTTGTATCACTGTAAGGATTGCTTTTATTAAGAGTGAAAAACTAATGGAAATTTGGTTTTATTCTAAGCAAATCAGTGAGGTGATACCAACTTCTATACCCTTTTTATTTTATCATAACTGTGCCTTCATGGAATTACATGGAATGAGTGATTTCCTCAGTAAGTGAAATACCCCACGGGAAATGTACCACGATAGCAGTGAAAAACTCGGGTTTTGAATCCAGACAGGCCTGGGTTTATATCCCAGTGACCTTGGGCAAGTTAGTTAAATGATCTAGGCTTCAGCTTCCTTAGGTGTCAGTAGGGGTATTCACCCCATTATGGTTTTTATGAGGATTCAATATTATAATATATATAAAGATCTCATGCTCAAAATAATGATTAACTTTATTATTACTAAAATGACAAATTTCTTTGCAATTCTAAGACTGGCTTCAAGAAAGCTAATTGAATCTTAAATTTTCATAAATTTGCATTCAGAGTTAAACCAGCCAAGGAAAGGATAATATAATTAACCACTTGTATTCTCTTTAGCTAACTGAATGAAAGATGTATTGATTATATTTTCTTATTGCCTATATTCTTTTTTTTTGAGACATACTTGACATACAGTGTTATATTAGTTTCAGATGTACAACATAATGATTTGATTTTTGTATGCATTGCAAAATCATTACCACAATAAGTCTAGTTAACAACCATCCCCATACACAGTTACAGAATTTGTTTTGTCTATATTCTTGATGGTCTGGCATTTGAGGCCTTGATCCTGGAGACACTGCCCCTCCCAGGATTAGCTAATTCCTAAAGACAGCAAATGACTACCCTGGGAGTGTGTCTTTGATATGCAAAGGAGCCAGCCCAGAGGCCCACATCCCCAACCATCTCTTTTATTAAACTCTCATGACACACAAGGCCAATATTTCTTCTGCCCTAAATCACCCTGGGGCGAGGTACTAGACAACTAGGCACCACGTCTATAGTCAAGAGCCAGCCAAAATGACTCAAACTGTCCAATCTTAAACTTTACTCAGCCCACCTACCCATTTCTTTCCGTGAAAATTCTGAGGAAGGCTCTGGGCCACCATCTTCCTTCTCACCCCTCTACCTCCTAACCAATCCTGGTCCTGCCCCATGTGGCCCTGGGCATCATGCTGTTCCCCCCCATTTCAAGAAATCTGTAAGTAAACTTCCTTCACGAGGATCATTTCCATGTCTGCATGTCTTACTATATCTGACGGAAACAAATCCCAGGTACATTTTAACACAGAAAAATAAACTTATTCAGCATGGTCTCATTAGATAAGCATCCCACAGCTTCCCTTATTTTGAAATCCATTCCATCTTTTCATAGCACCTTCTCCCCATCCTGAGACAGACCCATTAGCTGCCAACCTTGAAAGCCCTGCTCTAGCTTCAGTAACCTTTGTACTTGGCTTATGGACATCTTGTACAAAGAACCTCTACCAATTTCCTTAGTGAGTTCTTCTCCTACTTGATATTCCTTTAGTCTGATGTCAGTTTTTTTAAGTTCTGATTTTTATAAATGTCATCTCTTTCAGCCGCCCAGTGAAAGAGCTTCAACCCAACACATCACAGAACCTTATTCAGCTTTTGAGCTCTGGGAACTTAAAATCCTCCATTCTGATTACACCTTCTATGTTCCCTTGATTCTTTTCACTTCTAGTGAAAGGACTTGTCCCTTGATTTCTCACTTTTCTTATAGTAAATACCATGACTCTATTTTCACTACATATTCCTCCTTATCCACCTGAACATAATGATCAGCCACGTTATTGATCCAAGCACCTCGAAATCCCAGAATTTTCTATCTTAGAATTTTTCTATTAGTCTTGATACATTGCAAGCCTCACTGCCTGCCTTTTAATCCTTACTTTGAGTTGCCCTGCATTTTTAGAGTATACTGACCTAATTTGGGCCAAATCAAATAAAGGCAGCCAGCTCAACTGGACTCCCCTATAACTTAGCAATTATTCAGTTACTTCTTGTTGGCTCTACTGTGTACCCTGAACACTAAATGGCTAATTCTCCACACTTCAAATCTCCAGTCTAATTTGCACCTCCTTCATCTTCAGCAACTATTCTTGTCTCCTCTATTAAGGAGATCTTTGACTGTTATTGTCTTCAATTATATAAATATAAATATAAATATAAATATAAATATAAATATAAATATAAATATAAATAAATATAAATATAAATATATCCATTCTTTATTTCCATGGTCCCAAACCCATATTTCACTTTAATTCATTTCCTTCACCCTCTCTGAGACCTGTGTATTATCCAACGCTCTTTCAGTGCCAAGTGATTAAACCCCAAAATTTAAAATTAAGGAAGTAATAAGAATGCATAGATTCATTTCAATGAAAATCCAACAGATATAACTGACTTTAGGAATGTACTGATACAGTGATTAAATGTTTCCATGATGACTGTGTTTCTTCACCTTTTCCCCATGGGCATTCTCCTAGCATTGACTTCATGTTCAGTCCCCAGAAAGACCCAAGAAATTCCAGGGTCACTTCAATCAATCACCAGGTATAGAAGAAATATGAGTCTACTTCCCATGTTAGCACACACAAAAAACCAAGAATTCAGTCTCTATGTCTCTTACATGATAGTTCTGGACCATATGCTATTCCTAAATCAGTCTCTCTCACCAGTTGGGAGAAGTGCTTGGCTGATCTGATCTGGACCCATGACACCTGGAATTAGGAAAGGCAAGGGATGAAGAGGGTCTGAAGTCAACCCTACCTCAATCACAAAGACCAAGAATGGGAGAGTAGGTTTTTAAACTGGGAAAGAAATGGGTAAAACAACACTGGATTGCCCAAAGACAATAAATAACCAAGATACTTCATTCTGTCAATTTCTTCCTCTCTTCAGAACTTCCTGTTTCCTTTACACAGAACTGCGATGTTTTTATTTTCATTTTTAATGTAGACAATCTTAATTGGTAGGTGTTAAGAATGCAAAATGATGACAAATCCAGAGGGATGAGCAAGGAGTTGGTGCATGGTTTGCTTCCTCCAAATGAGGACCCTATAACCAGGCCAGAGGGGCGGGAGCACTTGATAGTGGCCACTTAGACTCTGTCTCTCTTTGACCTACCTTTGTAGTATAATCTTTTCTTTCACCTAAAAGCTTTTTCCAAATGTCATCAATGTCATTGTTTCTGTTTTTGTATCACTGGTGTGTCACGAAAATTGCATTCTGATTTCTTTATCCTTCAACCTAAACTGATAATATCAAGTGTCATTAATAAGTTCATTCTTGTCATTTCCAGTAGGCCAATTTATATAATAATATTTTCCATTTTGGATCTATATGATCACACCTATCTCTTGAAATTCTGCCTTTCCTTAGCCTCTGAGACATTGAAATATTTCACGTCTCCTAACAGCTATCTGGTAACTCTCCTATCTCTTTTATTAGTACCTTTTTTACTTTTTAAAACTTTAAGTGTAGGAAACAATGTTTAGAAGAATTTATTTTTCCTCTTTTCCTATATATAGTCTCTACATGTTTTCTCCACAGCTTCAAATATCATTTCTCTAGTATGAATCAACACCCACATTATCTATCTTGTCTCTTGAGTCCTCCATTTACCCATCTAAATTTACAAATACCTTTTGACATCTACTTCCTTAATGTCTCTGCCACGTCAAACTCAACTGGTACTTATACCAAATTTATCAGACTATCTCCAAGGGCAATTTTATTTTCTCTATTGCTGTTGATGATGCTGTTGCCCTCTTAGTTATACAGGTTATAAATTGTTTAATCAAAGAAGCTGGAAAGCAACATATTCTCTGAAATAATAAGCACTAAAAATGCAAAATTGAATTCTTGATTCTACACTTTTAATACTCCCACATCCATTATTTTGTTAAGTTTTATAGATTCTGTGGTTGAAATATCATTTGCAATTATCACTATTACTCTATTCTATAGATATTTTCATATTTCCAGACTTCCTCACACCTCAGTTCAAAAACTTCTTCCATGGTCTCCAGCCTCATTTTTTCCTTCCATTTCTAACCTGTACTCTATAGCTGGGTTACTTTTATTTTATTTATTTACTTTAAAATTTTTTTAAACTTATTTTTGAGAGAGACAGAGACAAACAGACAGAGCATGAGCATGGGAGTGGCAGAGACAGAGGGAGACACAGAATCCAAAGCAAGCTCCAGGCTCTGAGCTATCAGCACAGAGCCTGACACGGGGCTCGAATCCACGAGCCGTGAAATCATGACCAGAGCCAAAGTCAGACACTTAACCGACTGAGCCACCCAGGTGCCCCAGCTGGATTACTTTTAAAGAAATGAGGTTGTAATTATGGTGTACCCATCAAATAAATCACGCACTATCAAAAACCTTCAATACTATCACTTGTTACATAAAATTTAATCTTAATATTCTAATAGTTAAGTCCTTACATATTAATTACTATTATCCTAAAAAAACCTGGACTATTTATTATTTCTAGAACCCTATATTCTCCAATATTTTTGTTATCCTTTATTTTTATTCCTTGCTTAGATAGCCATGAGTGAAAATTTTATTCTCAGCTCAGAGAATTTTGTTCATACCTCTATTAGAGTATTAGCCTAATTCTACACTTTGTTTTAGATATTTTTATACATGTGTTATCTACTCTCTTTGAAACCCATGCTTTTGAGGGCAAAGGACACTTCTGATTTATCATTTTATCCCCCATAGCATCTATCTTAAGGACTCAAAGACACAGGGAGCTTATAAATATGTATGGAAATGAACTTTATAGTTGTAGTTTCAAATAGTCCCATTTTGAAATATCACTGTTCTACTTTAAAAAGTTGTTTATGTTTTGTTAAAAAATAGTACTATTAAATAATGTTGTGAGGACTGCCTCAATTTTTGTTTCATTGTTATTAAATCTAGTCACTATCTAATTCTAATTTTGGAAATATGAATATAACATCCTTTCACTATAATTCATACTGGGTCTGTCCATTGCTCTCTAGAGAATTTTTTTTCTTGAATACAGCAGTTAAGGGGAGGAACACACATATTTATGATGCTTAGATAAAGTACCATTCTTCAAATCTCAACAATGCTAGGGTAGCAGTTTGATTAGAGACCTTAGAAGTTTCCAGCCATAAAATATGGTAAGTAGTCATTTGTGAGATCCTGAAGAACAAAGCTTAGATGGTAAAAGTCAGTTACCTTAGCCTCAGGTGGACAAGGTGTTACGCTTTCTATTTTGCCCGCTCGGCCAAGAAACATTTGCTTCTAAAGTGAAACATTAAGTAACCACATTCTGAAGAAGGTTTCCCATAGGTAGTCTCTGTAAAAGGCTTCATGTAGGACTAGAAAGAATCCCAAAGCTCAGCCAACACAGTGACTGCCCAGAGGCTATTTTTCTCATAGGCATTTGGGTTTCTGCCTTATTAAAAGGAAGACAGTGTTAGAAATCCTGAGGGTTGAATCTTGAAGTACGCTGGGATTTCAGGGTTAAGACTGAATGGCAGCACACGAAAAACAGAAAGAACTGCACAAATGAAAATGTCCCGGCTTTAGGGAGAGTTGCCATCAGGCCAATACACATTTCCTCTTGGGATTGTCCCATGGATCCTTGAAAGGAAGATAGGGGGAAGATGGCAAGAAATCCTAGGCACAGAAATACTTATGTGATTCTGGTAATATGTTTAGAATAGGATGCTTGTCAAATCCTTCCCTTGATCTTCCTCTTTTCCTGATAGGAGAGTGACAAAAAGCTCCTACAAATCAGGTTTTTAGGATGTCAATACAGATACTTAGAATTAAGGACATAGGCTGGATTTCAAACATGTACTAGAAAGAAAAGTAAATCAAGGCTAAGGAAGCAAGCATGATTTTAGACCCTACTTGTTTATGAACTAAAGGTCCTCCTGGTCTGGTCAGCTGTGAGCTACATCCAGTAAATCTATGCTTTACCTATCTTTGTATTTACCGTGTCTGCCATAGAGTAGACATCAGTAAGTGTTTTTAAATGATCAAGTGAGTAAAAATAAATGAACAAATGATGATTTTCTCAGGACCTGATAGTGCTTAAGTCACATAGCTAAATCCATTTAGAGGAGTTATAAAATGAAAGGGTGGGAGGTCAGACCATTCTTGTTCCTTAGCTTTTTTAAGTAAAATATTAACATAATCATTAACATTGACTCTTGGGTAGAAGTAGATGAAGGAGATTGAGAAAGCCAACTAAAAATAGCCCTAAAATTTCTTTAAGTGATATTATCATCATTTTAGACAAATAAGTGACAGACAATGAATTTATAATGCATATGGAAAATACCACACCTTCAGGACTCTCATGTTATCAACCATAGTTATATTTTTAATATTAGACTTGCAAGGCTACAGTCCTATTTTACATATAAAAATAGTATAAGATATAGAAAAGCCTTAAGAAATAACAAAGCACATGACTATATAGCTACAACACTCCCACGTTTGTAATAAAATATAAGTACTTGAAGACCCTGTGTTCCTCTTCATAATTGTCCCCATGATGTATTCCCCGCCTTTTTTAACGAAGGTAGTCATTATCCTAAATGTCATGTGTACCATTTCCTTGTTTTTTTTTGTAGTTCTGTATGTCTATGTGTCTGTGTGTCTTTGTGCATATAGGGGATGAGTGTGTATGTATCTATGCATCTGTATTTATATATGATTTTGAACTTTATATAAGTAGAATTATATAGTATAAGTTCTTTTATAAAATGATTTTCCACACTCAAAAATTGTATTAAACTTCATCCATGATCAAGTGCAAATCCAGTTTTTTAATTTTCTTTGCTGTATAGTATTTCACATGTGAATATACCACTATTTATAATTTTTGCCCACTGAGCATTTGCATTGGGGAGGGGCAGAGAGAGAAGGAGAGTGAGAGAATCCTGAACAGGCTCCACATTGCCAGCACAGAGCCCTATGCAGGGCTTGAACTCACGAAACTGTGAGATCATGACCTGAGCCTAATCAGAGTCAGATGCTTAACCGACTGAGTCACCCAGGCACCCCTGAATCCTGTCTTTTTAAAGCCAAAGTCTGAGAACACTGAAGATTATCAGATCCCTTTAGGTAGCCATCTGCTTTGGGGCCTGCTTGTTTCTCAGATTTATGCTTTCCTTACTATTTTTGACTCCTGATGCTTTCCTTGATTGTCTTATCCACTTCCATGCACTAGGTTATTCATTTCAAATTCTATTTTATATGTGCTTTGTGGTGACAGAATTTTATTAATATATTATCTAGTGTATTACTATAAATAAGAGATTTGCTTCAAATTTGTAAAAACAAGGTTTTCTTATGACTGTTTATACAGTATTAACACACCTGTATTCATTATACTATGAAAACTATATAATAAATTAATCCCAAACTATTTATTTTGTAGAAATATTTTTATAATATTTGCTCATGTACCCTTGTTCATGCACTTTATTTTTTTTCTTTTTTTTTATTTATATATGAAATTTATTGTCAAATTGGTTTCCATACAACACCCAGTGCTCATCCCAAAAGGTGCCCTCCTAAATACCCACCACCCACTCTCCCCTCCCTCCCATCCCCATCAGTCCTCAGTTTGTTCTCAGTTTTTAGGAGTCTCTTATGCTTTGGCTCTCTCCCACTCTAACCTCTCTTTTTTTTTTTTTTTTGTTCCCCTCCCCCATGGGTTTTTCTTAAGTTTCTCAGGATCCACATAAGAGTGAAACCATATGGTATCTGTCTTTCTCTGTATGGCTTATTTCACTTAGCATCACACTCTCCAGTTCCATCCACGTTGCTACAAAAGGCCAAATTTCATTTTTTCTCATTGCCACGTAGTATTCCATTGTGTATATAAACCACAATTTCTTTATCCATTCATCAGTTGATGGACATTTAGGCTCTTTCCATAATTTGGCTATTGTTGAGAGTGCTGCTATGAACATTGGGGTACAAGTGCCCCTATGCATCAGTACTCCTGTGTCCCTTGGATAAATTCCTAGCAGTGCTATTGCTGGGTCATAGGGTAGGTCTATTTTTAATTTTCTGAGGAACCTCCACACTGCTTTCCAGAGCGGCTGCACCAATTTGCATTCCCACCAACAGTGCAAGAGGGTTCCCCTTTCTCCACATCCTCTCCAGCATCTATAGTCTCCTGATTTGTTCATTTTGGCCACTCTGACTGGCATGAGGTAATACCTGAGTGTGGTTTTGATTTGTATTTCCCTGATAAGGAGCGACGCTGAACATCTTTTCATGTGCCTGTTGGCCATCCGGATGTCTTCTTTAGAGAAGTGTCTATTCATGTTTTCTGCCCATTTCTTCACTGGGTTATTTGCTTTTCGGGTGTGGAGTTTGGTGAGCTCTTTATAGATTTTGGATACTAGCCCTTTGTCCGATATGTCATTTGCAAATATCTTTTCCCATTCCATTGGTTGCCTTTTAGTTTTGTTGGTTGTTTCCTTTGCTGTGCAGAAGCTTTTTATCTTCATAAGGTCCCAGGAATTCACTTTTGCTTTTAATTCCCTTGCCTTTGGGGATGTGTCGAGTAAGAGATTGCTACGGCTGAGGTCAGAGAGGTCTTTTCCTGCTTTCTCCTCTAAGGTTTTGATGGTTTCCTGTCTCACATTCAGGTCCTTTATCCATTTTGAGTTTATTTTTGTGAATGGTGTGAGAAAGTGGTCTAGTTTCAACCTTCTGCATGTTGCTGTCCAGTTCTCCCAGCACCATTTGTTAAAGAGACTGTCTTTTTTTCCATTGGATGTTCTTTCCTGCTTTGTCAAAGATGAGTTAGCCATACGTTTGTGGGTCTAGTTCTGGGGTTTCTATTCTATTCCATTGGTCTATGTGTCTGTTTTTGTGCCAATACCATGCTGTCTTGATGATGACAGCTTTGTAGTAGAGGCTAAAGTCTGGGATTGTGATGCCTCCTGCTTTGGTCTTCTTCTTCAAAATTACTTTGGCTACTCGGGGCCTTTTGTGGTTCCATATGAATTTTAGGATTGCTTGTTCTAGTTTCGAGAAGAATGCTGGTGCAATTTTGATTGGGATTGCATTGAATGTGTAGATAGCTTTGGGTAGTATTGACATTTTGATAATATTTATTCTTCCAATCCATGAGCAGGGAATGTCTTTCCATTTCTTTAAATCTTCTTCAATTACCTTCATAACCTTTGTATAGTTTTCAGCATACAGCTCCTTTACATCTTTGGTTAGATTTATTCCTAGGTATTTTATGCTTCTTGGTGCAATTGTGAATGGGATCAGTTTCTTTATTTGTCTTTCTGTTGCTTCGTTATTAGTGTATAAGAATGCAACTGATTTCTGTACATTGATTTTGTATCCTGCGACTTTGCTGAATTCATGGATCAGTTCTAGCAGACTTCTGGTGGAGTCTATCGGATTTTCCATGTATAATATCATGTCATCTGCAAAAAGTGAAAGTTGACTTCATCTTTGCCAATTTGGATGCCTTTGATTTCCTTTTGTTGTCTGATTGCTGATGCTAGAACTTCCAGCACTATGTTAAACAACAGCGGTGAGAGTGGGCATCCCTGTCGTGTTCCTGATCTCAGGGAAAAAGCTCTCAGTTTTTCCCCATTGAGGATGATGTTAGCTGTGGGCTTTTCATAAATGGCTTTTATGATCTTTAAGTATGTTCCTTCTATCCCGACTTTCTCAAGGGTTTTTATTAAGAAAGGGTGCTGGATTTTGTCAAAGGCCTTTTCTGCATCGATTGACAGGATCATATGGTTCTTCTCTTTTTTTTTTGTTAATGTGATGTATCACGTTGATTGATTTGCGAATGTTGAACCAGCCCTGCATCCCAGGAATGAATCCCACTTGATCATGGTGAATAATTCTTTTTATATGCCTTTGAATTCGATTTGCTAGTATCTTATTGAGAATTTTTGCATCCATATTCATCAGGGATATTGGCCTGTAGTTCTCTTTTTTTACTGGGTCTCTGTCTGGTTTAGGAATCAAAGTAATACTGGCTTCATAGAATGAGTCTGGAAGTTTTCCTTCCCTTTCTATTTCTTGGAGTAGCTTGAGAAGGATAGGTATTATCTCTGCTTTAAATGTCTGGTAGAACTCCCCTGGGAAGCCATCTGGTCCTGGACTCTTATTTGTTGGGAGATTTTTGATAACCGATTCAATTTCTTCGCTGGTTATGGGTCTGTTCAAGCTTTCTATTTCCTCCTGATTGAGTTTTGGAAGAGTGTGGGCGTTCAGGAATTTGTCCATTTCTTCCAGGTTGTCCAATTTGTTGGCATATAATTTTTCATAGTATTCCCTGATAATTGTTTGTATCTCTGAGGGATTGGTTGTAATAATTGCATTTTCATTCACGATTTTATCTATTTGGGTCATCTCCCATTTCTTTTTGAGAAGCCTGGCTAGAGGTTTGTCAATTTTGTTTATTTTTTCAAAAAACCAACTCTTGGTTTCGTTGATCTGCTCTACAGTTTTTTTAGATTCTATATTGTTTATTTCTGCTCTGATCTTTATTATTTCTCTTCTTCTGCTGGGTTTAGGCTGCCTTTGCTGTTCTGCTTCTATTTCCTTTAGGTGTGCTGTTAGATTTTGTATTTGGGATTTTTCTTGTTTCTGGAGATAGGCCTGGATTGCAATGTATTTTCCTCTCAGGACTGCCTTCGCTGCGTCCCAAAGCGTTTGGATTGTTGTATTTTCATTTTTGTTTGTTTCCATATATTTTTTAATTTCTTCTCTAATTGCCTGGTTGACCCACTCATTCGTTAGTAGGGTGTTCTTTAACCTCCATGCTTTTGGAGGTTTTCCAGACTTTTTTCTGTGGTTGATTTCAAGCTTCATAGCATTGTGGTCTGAAAGTATGCATGGTATGATTTCAATTCTTGTAAACTTATGAAGGACTGTTTTGTGACCCAGTATATGATCTATCTTGGAGAATGTTCCATGTGCACTCGAGAAGAAAGTATATTCTGTTGCTTTGGGATGCAGAGTTCTAAATATATCTGTCAAGTCCATCTGATCCAATGTCTCATTCAGGGCCCTTGTTTCTTTATTGACCGTGTGTCTAGATGATCTATCCATTTCTGTAAGTGGGCTGTTAAAGTCCCCTGCAATTAACACATTCTTCTCAATAAGGTTGCTTATGTTTATGAGTAATTGTTTTATATATTTGGGCGCTCCGGTATTCGGCGCATAGACATTTATAATTGTTAGCTCTTCCTGATGGATAGACCCTGTCACTATTATATAATGTCCTTCTTCATCTCTTGTTACAGCCTTTAATTTAAAGTCTAGTTTGTCTGATATAAGGATGGCTACTCCAGCTTTCTTTTGGCTTCCAGTAGCATGATAAATAGTTCTCCATCCCCTCACTCTCAATCTAAAGGTGTCCTCAGGTCTAGAATGAGTCTCTTGTAGACAGCAAATAGATGGGTCTTGTTTTTTTATCCATTCTGATACCCTATGTCTTTTGGTTGGCGCATTTAATCCATTTACATTCAGTGTTATTATAGAAAGATATGGGTTTAGAGTCATTGTGATGTCTGTATGTTTTATGCTTGTAGTGATGTCTCTGGTACTTTGTCTCACAGGGTCCCCCTTAGGATCTCTTGTAGGGCTGGTTTAGTGGTGACAAATTCCTTCAGTTTTTGTTTGTTTGGGAAGACCTTTATCTCTCCTTCTATTCTAAATGACAGACTTGCTGTCTCGTGCCAATTCTTTCTGGCCTGCCAAGTTTCAAAAGAGAGATCAGTCACGAGTCTTATAGGTCTCCCTTTATATGTGAGGGCATGTTTACCCCTTGCTGCTTTCAGAATTTTTTCTTTATCCTTGTATTTTGCCAGTTTCACTATGATATGTCGTGCAGAAGATCGATTCAAGTTACGTCTGAAGGGAGTTCTCTGTGCCTCTTGGATTTCAATGCCTTTTTCCTTCCCCACTTCAGGGAAGTTCTCAGCTATTATTTCTTCAAGTACCCCTTCAGCACCTTTCCCTCTCTCTTCCTCCTCTGGGATACCCATTATGCGTATATTATTTCTTTTTAGTGTATCACTTAGTTCTCTAATTTTCCCCTCATACTCCTGGATTTTTTTATCTTTTTCTCAGCTTCCTCTTTTTCCATAACTTTATCTTCTAGTTCACCTATTCTCTCCTCTGCCTCTTCAATCCGAGCCGTGTTGGTTTCCATTTGTTATGCATTTTGTTTAAAGCGTTTTTCAGCTCCTTGTGACTGTTCCTTAGTCCCTTGATCTCTGTAGCAAGAGATTGTCTGCTGTCCTCTATACTGTTTTCAAGCCCAGCGATTAATTTTATGACTATTATTCTAAATTCACTTTCTGTTATATTATTTAAATCCTTTTTGATCAGCTCATTAGCTGTTGTTATTTCCTGGAGATTCTTCTGAGGGGAATTCTTCCGCTTGGTCATTTTGGATAGTCCCTGGCGTGGTGAGGACCTGCAGGGCACTTCCCCTGTGCTGTGGTGTATAACTGGAGTTGGTGGGCGGAGCCGCAGTCAGACCTGATGTCTGCCCCCAGCCCACCACTGGGGCCACAGTCAGACTGGTGCGTGCCTTCTCTTCCCCTCTCCTAGGGGCGGGATTCACTGTGGGGTGGGGTGGCCTGTCTGGGCTACTTGCACACTGCCAGGCTTGTGGTGCTGGGGATCTGGCGTCTTAGCTGGGGTGGGTAGGCAAGGTGCACGGGGGCAGGAGGGGCAGGCTTAGCTTGCTTCTCCTTAGGTGATCCACTTCAGGAGGGGCCCTGTGGCAGCAGGAGGGAGTCAGATCCGCTGCCGGAGGTTTGGCTCCGCAGAAGCGCAGAGTTGGGTGTTTGCGCGGAGCGAGCAAGTTCCCTGGCAGGAACTGGTTCTCTTTGGGATTTTGGCTGGGGGATGGGCAGGGGAGATGGCGCTGGTGAGCGCCTTTGTTCCCCACCAAACTGAGCTCTGTCGTCCGGGGGCTCAGCAGCTCTCCTTCCCTTTGTCCTCCAGCCTTCCCGCTTTCTGAGCAGAGCTGTTAACTTATGACCTCCCAGACGCTAAGTCGCGCTTGCTGTCGGAACACAGTCCGTCAGGCCCCTCCGCTTTTTTGCAAGCCAGACTCGGGGGCTCTGCTTGGCCGGCGAGCCGCCCCTCCGCCCCGGCTCCCTCCCGCCAGTCCGTGGAGCGCGCACCGCCTCGCCGCCCTTCCCACCCTCTTCCGTGGGCCTCTCGTCTGCGCTTGGCTCCGGCGACTCCGTTCTGCTAATCCTCTGGCGGTTTTCTGGGTTATTTAGGCAGGTGTAGGTGGAATCTAAGTGATCAGCAGGACGCGTGGTGAGCCCAGCGTCCTCCTACGCCGCCATCTTATCGACCCCTGTGGTATTTCTTAATATTCAGCTCCAAGGAGCAAAGACATCGTAAATGCAAGGCTGTCCTCAACTTGCTTAATGCAACCAGCCTCATCTGCCCATGCACTTTATAATTAAAATAAGCAAAAGCCCCCACAAACAGCAAACTTTTTAAGAGATTATCATTTTGTGATTATTTCTTTAGATTTTCTTTTTTAATGGAAAAATGATTTGTGAACTATTTCATTCATTGACAATCTGATAAAGACTCGTAGAGCTAATGTAGTGAATATAATTAAGGGAAAGTGATTATCAGGAGAGGCTATCTGAGCAGAGATCTGAATGTCAAGTAACTTACTGAGATGGAAATCCAAAGGAAGCATATAGCAGGTTGTCTTAGTCCACTCAGGCTGCTATAATAGAATATCATACAGTGGGTGGCTTATAAACAACAGAAATTTATTTCTCACAGTTCTGGAGACTGGGAAGTCCAAGGTCAAGATGCCAGCAGAGTTGTTGCCTGTTAAGAGTCTGCTTCCTGGCTCAGCTGTCTTCTCTCTGTGTCCTCCTATGGTGCAACAGGGAAAGAAAACTTTTTGAAGCTTCTCTTATAAGGGCACTTAGTCCCATTCATGTAGGCTCCACTCTCATGAACTAATCCCCTCCCAAAGTCCCAACTCCAAACCATCACTTTAGGTATTAGGATTCAACATATGAATTTGCAGGGGACACATTCAGTCCCTAGCACTGGTAGAGAGACAGTAGCAAAGCCTTAAGGTGGGAAGAGCTCAGGATGTTAGAAAAATAGATCTGTTGTCTGGAATGCTGTTATGAGAGTGCAAAGGCTAAATAAAGAGTTCTCCTAAGTCAGCAAGGGCCAGATCATATAGGGCATTGAAGTACATAGAAAAGCATTTTTATTTTATTCTAATAGCTGGAAGAAGTCACTGTTGGTTTCAAACTTTCATAAAGCTGCACTTCTTCATGTTCTCCTACTTTTCTGGTTGGTTTCATTTTTATTTTGTCCTTGTGAACTTTATGCCACATCACTTTAAAGTCAAGGCTGGGTAGATCTTACGCAGGAATCACTTCGGTGTTACACAGGCCTTGTATCCTTGGAAAGACCATGTACTGCCTGTGTTCCTACTTTCCAGTGTAGGTGTCCTGTCTAGGGAAATACCCAAGGCCACATAAAAGCAAAGTCAGGCTGGCAGGCAATGACTTGTGTAGGCAGCAGTTATAGGGAGTTTTCATTGAAGTGTAGTTGAGCATAATAATAGTAATAATACCAACTCACAGAAATTGAAAAAAACTCACAAAAAGAATAAGTACTCTAATATCTAATATGGACTGTGAATGTGACCAGTGATGAGACCCTTCAAGAGAAGTAGGCTAGGTCTAAAAGCATGCAGACTGACATATGATATTGTTGTTCTAGCATTATGCTAAGATCACAGATCTATTTATTGTATGGATATTTAGGTATTCATGATTATCATAGCACCAATATATCTTATCCTTGGCCTCCAATTTCTATTTCTTGTGTAAGCAATCTGTTTCCCAAGTTTCAAAGATAGAATTTTTTCCACACAAGAACTCCAGTTTTTATATTCCAGTTCTGTACAAACGTCTAGAAATAGCAATTCTGTTACTTTTCTTCTGAGTCCCTCTTTTGCATTTCTTATATGCCAGATGAAAATATTGATGAAATCGAGAATGACGTTACTTAGAAATTTGACAACTTGGACCTTTCTCTAATTTGGAACACAGGGGCAGAAAATTATATAGCAATATATGCCATACTCCCATTGTCACAGCTGATGTATAGAATTGTTCTTTGTTCAAGTCTAATTTATGAAAAGTCCCATCTTTCACATGGAGACAGTGAAGTGCTTTTTAGTTGTCAAAAAAAAAAAAAGTGTTATCAAGTGAAAGATACTTTAAACAATTACTCCAAATCTACAGACTGGGTTCTTCTAGCACTTTTAAGATTTTTAAATTTGTTACCTATTTTCTACTCTCATGTCCTTTGTCATCATATTTGGTTTGTAATAGACATATGTGGGAAGGCAGACACTAGATGTATGTGTGGGAGGACTGAATCTCAGTGTATTCGTTAAGCCAGAGATTTCTCCAAGTCCCAATAGAATAATTTTGAAGTCAAAATTATGAATACTTTGAACAAAGTCACCATTTTAGCTAACACCCTGAGGAGTTGCATCAGCTGAAGGTACTAGATGAATAGTCTCACAGTGGGAGTGAAATATGATACCCAAGGGGTGGTATCAGAAGTTCTAGGGGAGCATGCATAGTTTAAAAAATATACCCAAAGTTGGGGCACCTGGGTGGCTCAGTTGGTTAAAGCATCCAACTTCAGCTCAGGTCATGATCTTGTGGTTTGTGGGTTCAAGCCCCACGTCCGGCTCTGCGCTGACAGCTCAGGGCCTGGAGCCTGCTTCGGATTCTGTGTCTCCCTCTCTCTCTGCCCCTCCCCCACTCTCACTCTTTCCCTCTCTCTGAAAAATAAATAAACATTAAAAGTTTTTTGAAAAAAAGTAAAAAATATACCCAAAGTTCTTCTTGTTTCCACTTGATTTCAGACAAAATCAACTTAATTAACATTAAAGGAGGGTCAAAATTTTATGTGCACCAAACTGAGATTGTCTATGTTAATGAAAAGCAGCATAGGTAAAAATAAAGATAATAATTAGGAACTTCCCTTGACTAATCCTAATTATTATACTTCCCTATAACACATTTGAGTAATACATAGTTCCTTGCAAAATTTTTACTTGTTCTTGAGAGGTAGGTCATGAGAAAATATGTGCAATATAGTGTGAGAATATTCTGTACAGAGGTACAGACTTCCACATATATCTGAAACAATTCCATCACAATGACCCACTCTGTCTTTTTTTTTCCTCCATCTACAGTTTCTCCAAGGTACTACTTTACTTGAGCCTTTATCCACCTATTAGCAAAAATGGCAATTTTCCATTGATCTGTTTAATGTGATTCATGTGGATACAAATCAGGCAATCCAAATACTAAAGGAAATCCCCTGCTTTATAAGTTATGTGCATGCATATAATGCTTTTCATCTTCAAAGCAAGTAATAAACACTAACTAAACTCTGGGAGGGCATTATGGAATGGCAGCTCATATTTTCAGATATCCTGAGGATTACTGACCCCGTAGATTGGAGGAATCTAGATTGCACAATTACAAAGTCAGAGTTTTAGCTGGAAGTCTTAGTTGTTCTTACGACGGACCTCTCATTTCACATACAGTAAAGTTTTTGTAACTATTTCCTTTACTGAACTAGGGCCACATTCCCGTGTTCTACCTTAAATTATACTTAGGTTGCTGGTTGAAATGGAGAGCCATCTCTGCTTTCTGCTCTTCCTTTGTTTTTCATCTGTTCTCAAAAGAGATTTAAGGACAGATGGGGGGTGAAATATGTATATTGAGAATGAAGGAAATTATTTTAGAAAAAACATAGGCATGCTATTTGTCGAATGTATGGTTGGAGTACCCATGAGGTGCTAAGTAAAAACTTGGAAGTCAGGCACTAACACTGCAATCCAAGATTTCTTCTGTAAAAATACATCCATACAGATTTCTGTATTTCTGGTAATATGGCTGCCTACATATTTAACTGAACCTCTTGCCAAAAATAAAGATACCAGAGAAATAAGAAAAATCTTAAAAGCTTCAAGGTTAGTAAAGAATTACCAAAACAAATCTAAGTGAAGGTAGAATTCCAGAAAGAAAGAAGAGTGAAACTATTACATCATATGGAATTTGCTGAACCTTGATAATTGAAATTATACTTGATGAATTTTAGAGAGCCATAGGGAGCTGAAAACAAAGTCTAGGGCCTAATGAAGGTGGAGATACTGTTCCCTAATGCTGTGATCCCAGAGGACCTCTAAATCTGATAAAAGGATAAACCAGAAATAACCTACCCAAACAGAACTGCAAGAAACATTTTTGTTACTTTTCAGAGAAAGGAAAAACAAAAAACAAAACAAAACAAAAAAAAAGGTTGTCACATCAAATTGGATCAAATGTGATTCTGCATCCCAGTGAATACAAACAAATCAAAAATACCTCAAGCTTTAATTTAAATTAGATTGTTCTAATAATGTTGTTCCCCAAGCAGTTGAGAGAAGCACAGCTGATTAACTCTAGAGGAATGAACTTTCACTCTAGGCCTCAGATGATTTAACATTTTTTTTCCTAAGGAAAATGAAGAGTCATTCTCAAAATGTTACTCTCAAGGAAAGTAACAAAGAACTATGAGCAAGAACCAATAGAAAGACCAAGAAGGAGAAACCAACATACAAATACTTCATACACTGGAATGATCAGGCACAGGATACAGCTTAATGATGCCTCCTATATTTAAAGAAATAAATAGCAAATTTGAAAATACCTACAAATATGTTAAATGAAAAAGCATTATTTTTAAGTCCCAAGTAAAATTTGTAGAAAGAAAAATGTAATAATTGAGATTTAACTCAATACATGGATTTAAACAGGGGCTTAAAATAGTTGAAAAAAACAGTAAATTATTTAAGAAAAAAAATACATCTAGAGTGCAGCACAGACTACAAAGTATTAAACGTAAAATAAGAGGCATTTAGGCAACAGCAGGGAGTTCTAACAGATATCTAATATGAGTATCAGAAATACAGAAAATAGAGAATGGAAGAGTATCAAATATTTGAGAATATAACAATTGAAAATTTCTTCTTTTTTTAATGTTTATTTATTTGAGAGAGAGAAAGCATGCACACGTGCACACATGTGTGAGAGAGAGCAGGGGTAGGGCAGAGAGAGAGGGGGATAGAGAAAGAATCCCAAGCAGGCTCTGCATTGCCAGTTGCCAGTTGCCAGCACAGGGACTGATGCAGAGCTTGAACCCATGAACTGTGAGATCATGACCTGAGCCAAAGCCAAGAGTCGGACATTCAACCGACTGAGTCACCCAGGTACCCTGGAAATTTCTTATAACTGGTACAACACACTTACTGATTTAAGATGCTAAAACCAGAGATAAATAAAAGCAAATTTTACCATCGTAACAAAAACTACAGAATATCAAAGACCAACACATTAAAAATTCTTAAAAGAAATCAGAAAAGTAGATTATTGTCAAAGAGCAAGATTTAGGTTTTACATTTGATTTATCAACAGAAACAATGACAGCCAGAAAATGGTAGGAGTGACATCACCAAATAGGTCATTCCTGACTTCTTTCCCCATCACAAGAACAACACACAACTCTTCAAGAACAAGACAACACTGAGAGAATCTTTAGTGTACCTTAGGGGCTAAGACAACATTGTGGGATAAAAGAAATAGATCCTTCTCTCAGGCCAGCACAGCACCATGAAAGGTCTCCCCTGAGCCTTTGATTCTTCCGGTGGAAAAGAGAGTCCGAGGTAAAGCCAGCACCACCATTATAGGACATTTTGTGGGAGCCCCTACTCAGATCTCACACCACAGGGATTGCAGGAGAATCTGTGGGAAACAACCACTGAAATTCTGACTGCAACAAAGAAGGTAGAAAGGGTTTGCAAAAACCAGTGCATGGATGTTGGCAAACAGAGTTCATACCTGCTGCGCCCAAATAGTGATCCTTAGTTTTGCTCATCTGCAGAACCAAGTCAGGGCTCACTCTGACCAGGGCACTTGGTGGAGTACAGATCACCCTGATTGGGATCATTAAAGGAGGAGTTTTGCTAGGCCTAGGGTCTGGTTTGCCCAGGCACAGGCAAGGTGCTCAGTCACAGCCCCACCTGGGGTGAATAATGCTTCCATCCTCATCAGACCAGGAGGGCTGGCAATAACTCCTGGAAGCTGAGTGGCCCAGCAGTGCTCCAGCCCAGAGGCAGTCAGGCAGAGCTGATTACCTCCAGGGCAAAACCAGTTTCAGGTGTTGAGCATTCCAAGCCATGCACAGGCAGGGGAATTAATTCACAGTCATGGCTGAAGGTATCTTCTGGCCCCTCGCAGGCAGAAAGCCTCTTTGAAAAAGTGAGAGTAGCCTAGAGAGGCCCCTCCCCCTCCTATCTGGACACTGGGACATACCTCTCAAGGAATAATGGATCTACAAAACAGCCAGAAAACAATTAATAAAACTAAAAATAGAGCTACCAGCAGTTCCATTTCTGATAATATATCTCAAGATAACAAAAACACTAATTCAAAAAGATTTCTACACCTCCATGTTAATAGCAGGATTATTTATAATAGCCAAGTCATGAAAATAACCTGTGTCCATCAATGGATAAATGGATAAAGAAGTTCTGGGAGGAAATTCTGCCATTTGCAACAATACAGATAGACCTCGAAGGCATTATGCTAAGTGGTATAAGTCAGACAGAGAAAAACAAATACTGTATAATCTCACTCATAGAGAGAATAAAAAAAAAAAAAAAATCAGAAAAAGAGATCGGACTGTGGTTGCCAGAGTCCGGGGATTGAGGGAGGGGGAACTGGAGGAAGGTGGTCAAAGATGTGAACTTCCAGGGGCGCCTGGGTGGCGCAGTCGGTTAAGCGTCCGACTTCAGCCAGGTCACGATCTCGCGGTCCGGGAGTTCGAGCCCAGCGTCGGGCTCTGGGCTGATGGCTCAGAGCCTGGAGCCTGGAGCCTGTTTCCGATTCTGTGTCTCCCTCTCTCTCTGCCCCTCCCCCGTTCATGCTCTGTCTCTCTCTGTCCCAAAAATAAATAAACGTTGAAAAAAAAAAAAAAAAGATGTGAACTTCCAGTGATAAGGTAAATAAATACTAGGGATGTAATGTACAATATGAAGGCTATAGCTAACATTGCTGTTGGTTATATGGGAAAGCTGTTAAGAGAGCAGATTCTTAGAGCTCTCAACACAAGGAGAATTTGTTTTTCCTTTTTTTTTTTTATCGTATCTTTATGAGATGGATGATGTTAGCTGAACCTATTGTGATAATCATTTCACAATATAAGTCTATAAGTTTATAAGTTAAGGCTGTGTGCCTTAAACTTATACAGGATGTGTGTCAATTATTTCTCAATAAAACTGGAAAATTATTTTAAATGAAAATGTCAGAATTAACTAAGAGAAAATGACTATCCAGCTACTTATCTCTATTCAACAAGTTGTCTTTGAAAGGAGGATGAAAAAGAAAAAAATTAGCAAATATAAAGTGAGTGTGCTACCAGCAGACCCTCATTAACAGAAATAATAAGCAATTCCTTTGATATGCTATCAAGGAAGGGGATGTGAATGGGAGGAATCCACCATGAAAGGGAGAAGTATTTTTATCCCTTGATGCTGTTTAGGATTGCTGGCACATGGTAAGAATGAAGAGTAGACATTAGGTCAGATATTTATTTTTCTTTAACTCTTTATAGTGTTCCCCAGTAGTGCCTACATACATCATAGACTGATTCTGATGCCCTGAGGAGAAATAGAGTTAGGTATGATAAGTAACTCCCAGATGAAGAGAATTTGGCCAAATCATTAGCACTTGCTAGAGCAGAAACCATTATATATATAATATATTACATAATATATTATATAATAATAAACCATTATATATATATTGTAATGTATATAATATAATATATATATATATAATCTCCCAAACCAACTTTTCTCTTCTATTTCTTCCCGGACACTAGAGACCCCTCTGGGTATGAGGTTTCTTTTAGGGGTGATAAACATGTTCTAAAGTTGGATTATGATGGCAATTGTACAACTTTGTGAATATACTAAAAACCTCTGAATTATACACTTCAGATGGATAGATTCTACATCATGTGAATTATATTTCAAAAAACTATTATAAAAAGTAAAATATTGACAATATTTAAATTAGCAACTTCTGTTCTTTATAAAAGAAAACTTTATAGGCAGCAGAAGTGAAAGTCATACTGTAGAATAAAATATTTACAACGCATATAAGGCACAAACGACTACTATACAGAATATATAAAAATAGTAAAAATAAAACTGTAAAAGAAAGGCAGGCACATGATAAAACAGGAAATCCAAGTGGAATAAACATGAAGAGTTACTCAACCTTAATAACCATAGAAATGAAAAATTAAAACCAATTGAAATGAATTTTATTGTTAGATTGGCAAAAATTTGTGTCTACCATAACACCTTTTGGCAAGAAGTTAAAGTGATGGACGTTCTTTTATGTTTCTAGTGGGAATGTAAGTCAATCTGTTTCAGTTTTTGTCGAGAGGCAACAATACTGAGATATTTAAGAGGACAGTTGTCTCCTACATTTAATGGCTGTTTCATAGATCTATATTTCAACTTTTATATGAGGGTTAAATGAGTAGATATTTGTAAAGCACCTAAAACAGTGTCTGGTGTTCACTGAGCATGCAATAAATATTAGCTATCATTTTTTGATCATCAAATGTAGTTTTTCTTGTGATTTATTAGGAGTCTCAGAATATATAGCACCATCTTCCTTTCATATATATATATATATTTCCATATATACATAATATATAAATATATATTTCACTTAAGTAAATACTGAGACATAAAGAGTATTTTAATTATTGGTATAGCTCAGGTGAGGGGGATGCAGTTTGTGTCTTTATGCAAATAGACCAACTAGTAAAGAGCTGCAGAAAGAAGTTTTTCTCCCTCCCAGTTTTGGCACTGCCAAATTAGGGAAAGCCTTCCGATAGAACACATTCAACAAGAAGAAGCAAAGGGAAATGCAAGCTCCCAGCAGAACTCGGTTGAAAGAAGAAAGTGGAGGGGACAAAGCAGAACTTGCTCTGTTATTCTTCCCAAATGCAACACATAAGATAGCAAAATAAAGTGATCAGGAGAGACCAGGAGCAGGCTCAGGGTCTTGTGAAACCAGAGCTTTTTCTTCTAAAGTTCATTGCTGTCTTTTTTGTTGTTGCTTTTTTTGGTGTTATTAGAAGTAAGCATTCATCAGGTTTTCTACTTGATGATGGAGTGTCAGAGACCTCTAGTAACCATGCTCTTTTTTAGAGAAATCCGCTCTTGCTGCAGAACTTCTGGGGTTGTTAAATGTTGATCAAACACATTGTAACTGCAGTATACTCTTACCTGCATCTAGTAGGGTTCTCAGGGCACAGTAGGCACTCAAGCCATCAACAATAATTGGGTATCATTTTGGATTTCTATAACACAGCAGTTAGCTGTGCTAGATAGTAAAGCTCAGTCACTTCTCAGCAAATTCCTTTGATTAAATAAGTCATTGTTGGATAAATGACACAATCTAAACCTGAAGAGTTAAAAAAGAGAAATATGAGATGTAAAACAGGATGAGAAAAGATGCTCTCTACAGTCACTTCTAGCTCTGATGTTTTTGAATGTGTATGTTTGATAGCTATTGTGCGTCAAATTTCCTGTTTCATTTTCTCTCATGCATGTGAATTGTTTATTGATAGGGAAAAAAAAAATAGAGTAATTTTACCTAGCAACAATAAGGGCCTAAGTAAAATTGTGACATCATTAGTATTAACAATAATTCCCCTGCTTTCACATTTCACAGAGTATTCTGAGATGATTCTGGAAAAAGTTAATGCTCTATTTCAACTTCATGTATAACTTCAACTATCATCCCAGAGCCCTCTCTCAGGTAGGAAACTTGGCTAACTTGACTTGTATAATTCAAGTCCGAGTTTGTAATAATAGTTTTAGAAAACTGGAATTTAAAGATCCAAGTCAGAGAGAATAAAAGGTCAAGGGGCTTTCTTTGGATTTCTTTGGATTTCTCAAATCACATCTGTATCCTGTAGGTAGTTTCTTACGTTACATATAATGAAAGTTGGACCTCGAAGTAGAAGTCCTTCTTGAAAACAATTGTAGGCAGATAGGAAGGAAAAATGGAGTCGCTGATTCATCAATCACTTGTTAGTAATTCATCTGTTAATAATTCTAATAGAGGGGCACCTGGGTAGCTCAGTCAGTTAAGCCACTGACCCTTGGTTTCAAGCTCAGGTCACGTTCTCATGGTTTGTGCGTTTGAGCCTCACATTGGGCTCCATGCTGACAGTGTGCAACCTGCTTTGGATTCTCTCTCTCCCTCTCTCTCTCTGCCACTCCCTGCTCACTCTTTATTTCTCTCAAAATAAATATATAAATAAACAAACAAACATTAAACATAGTTCTAAGAATTTAATAAAGAGTGAAAATAATAATTGAATAAATACATACAAAATTCAGTATAGTCATTTTTTGTCCAAAGGAATCTCATATTAATTTGCATCAAGCTAAAAGCCCGTGTGTACATTCTTTTTTTTTAGGTTTATTTAGTTATTTATTTTGAGAGAGAGAGAAAGAGAGAGGGGGAGAATTCTACGCAGGCTCCATGTTCAGATTGGAGCACAACATGGGGCTTCATCCCACAACAGTGAGACCATGACTTGAGCCAATATCAAGAGCTGGATGCCCAACAGACTGAGCCACCCTTCTTAAAGCAATGTACTGTAAATGGCAGATAGATGTCAATAGGGCAGAAAATCCTAAGCAGACTAAATCTATGATATAAGTATATATTTTGAGGTGTATTTCTTTGCTTTAGATTAATTTTTCTTGTTATTAGTAAGATCCTGAAGAAGAAAAGGTTTAGTGCATGACATGTTGCATGAATTAATTTATAATGGACGGATGAACTTATGAAAGAGGGTAAGGTGTGGATAACCTCTAGTAACCAAAATTCTGATGGGCAAATCCTGCCAAAATTCTTGCAACAGATACTTTTCCAAGTACCTCATCTTGCTATGCACTTAGGTTGGAGAAGAATGTGACCTAACCTCTATCCTTAGGAAATTCACCTTCTAACAGGAAGTTTTCTTCTAAAACTGTGTGTGGCTCCCTCATCCCTGAGACCACATCTGCTCACAGCCTTCTTACGCTTCTTTTCACTATTTTGGAGTAGTTCTGAAAAGCTGTCTTGGTAGCTGCTGTGGAGACTGACCAAATAGGCAAGGCTGTTTCTTTGCATTACAGATGAGTCTAAACTGAAGCAGGATGGTGGAGTGTTTTTACCTAATGGAAAATATCAGTCTCAAGAAAGAGGCATTTCACAGTGCAAGTTGCGATAAGTTGACTCCAGCACGGTCTCAGAGATTCCTTACAGAGAAGGAAGGCCCTAGAGAATTACTGGATAGAAGGGTAATGTGTGGTTTACTGAGTGAGTGTTGGGGGATGGGAAATTGGTATGCATTTCTTATAAACCTAAGAATACGACAAGAACATCAAACACCCACATGCCTGAGCTATTTTTAACCAACTACAAATAATATGCCAACAGTATAATGTCTTTTTAAAAAGAATGTTCTACTCCTTCCCAGATGGCTTCATAGAAATATAGATGTTATGCAATTATCACTATGGTAACCCCATATCTAGCAGCAAGGAATCAGCTTGTCACTTATTCCTAACATTCCCTTGCCTTTTTTGAGCAACAGAATCCTAATCAATGTATCTCTTTTTTGTAGCACTACCAGAACTTTTGAATCTTGCTCATATTATTTAATCTTTGCCCCCACACTACATATACAGGCACACACACACACACACACACACACACACACAGGCACAATATTAAAGTTAAAGCCATAGTGAGGATTTCATAATTTCATTTAATTTTCAAACAAATGAGTTATCTATTCTGGAATCTCCCTCGACTTTGCAAAGAGCAGTCAAGAATTGATTTGCAGAATTGCTAAACTAATGTGTAATTCCAGTATTCAACAGATATGAGCTTTAGGAACATGATTGCTGGTGTATGAAGAAAATACTATTACATGTATTTTCATTGTAGCAGGCTGGTCTGGCACCAATGTAGGATTAACTGAAAGAAGCTGCAAATGGAAATATCTACCTAGATTTATTAGGATACTTTGTCAGCTGAGTCTAGCACCCATATAATGTGCTTAGGAAAAACTTTGATCCTTTAATTTTGTCTTCCATACAGGCAATAGTTATAGCATGTTTTTTCTATTATTATACAGAAGATGTAAATATTCAGGTGATTACTCAACTTGGATCAGATAACTGTTTTGAATTTACGCATGTCCATGGGCTTCTCTATTCTTCATCCATTAGCTCATGCACCCACTTCCTTTTTGTCATAACTCAGCTGGTTTATTCATTATCTAATGCTGTGTAATAATTATCCTGAAATGTGATAGCCTAAACCAACTAACATTTATGATCTGACATCTTCCCTGGGTCAGGTAACTGGCTTGGCCAGATGCATCTGACTCAGGCTCTTTCGCAGGTTATGAGTGTCAGCCAGGGTTAAAGTCATCCCATGGCTCAGCCAGAGAAACCATCTTCAGATTCACTAACATGGCTGTTGATAGCCTTCAGGTCTTCACTGGTTGCCGAACAAAGAATTCAGTTCCTTGCCACATGGACTTTTCCATATAACTACGTACAACATCACAGTTTGTTTCCCCAGAATGCAGGAGGAGAGACAGAGATCAATCAACTGATGTTGAGAGATGAGAGAGAGAGAGAGAGAGAGAGAGAGAGAGAGAGAGAAACTATAAACATATAAAAGGAGCAGAATCTTTTTTCAACTCAGTGTCAGAAGTGACATTCCATAATTTTTGACCTGTTCTATTAGTTAAAAGAGAGGCACTAGCTCACACTCCAGGGGAGGGTTATACAAGGCTATGGTTACCAGGAGGCAGGAATCATTGAGAGCCATTTTGGAGGCTTCCTACCACAGATGAATTCTGAGATTACAAATCTGAATGGGCATTCCATTTTAAATGTATGTCTCTCAAAAGAAGAGTGAGAGTTTACTAAGGAAATTACATAATGTATTCTATGCTTAAATATAAACGATTTAAAAGTTATCTGATGTTCATTTTAATCTTGCTGTCACCATCCTCAGTACAATCAGTGAAGTTAACTAAAATTTGATGCTTGCATATGGTGATTCTCATGTGTAGAGAAAATTAATTATGTCTCAGAATCTGATGTGAGTAATAAAAGAATTTTGAGTCAAAATTATCTTAGATTCTAAAAATCTTCCAATATAAAATATAATTTTATTCTCTATCTGGGAGAGTGAGCAGTTATAGAGAAGATGAACATGAAACAGTAAGGGATGAAATAAATGTGTCCACTTAGCCAAAGGAATCAAGCAATATGGTTAATCAATAGGGCTACTAATGCCACAGATTAATCATCTTTTATCCTATCCCTAAAGCTTATGAATTTCTCTTTGAGGTTTGATGTCCATAGTAGATATTAATTGGAGCCATCAAAAAACTAAGAAAGATTGAATTCATTTTAAAAAATCACATTTACTCTGTAGTTCTCCTCCACTCTACTGGGCTGGAGAGAAGTTATATATCATTCAACTGGGGCCAACCTCCCCCTTTCTAGAATTATAAAAACTCCCAGAGGTTTTAAATAGCCTAAAACATATAGGGGATCCCCTCTGGCCTGGATCCACACTGGTGACCATTCATGTATTCATTTCTCCAAGCTGTATCAGGCCTTGGAAAGTAACTGTATCTGTGAAAATCTAAATCTGAGTCAAGGCAGGAGGTCCCAGTAAATGGAGTTCAGTCTCCTAGGTAAAAGCACTCAGTGAGTTCCTTCTGAGACACTCACAGTTGAAAGAATGAGCCAGTTTTAGTCTCAAGGGACAATGGCAGCTTGGAACACTTATTCCTTATTTTCCAAGTCCAGAGATAATAACCATCTCCCTAACTGTCCCCCAGGCCCCACTCTCCATTAACACAATTCTACTCTTTTTCACATAAATACTTCTTTACTTTGGAACAAAGCAAATATCACCTTTTTCAAGTATTGCTTTATTCGAAAAAACATGGATTTCAGTTGGTAAGGACAGGAAGTTAAAATAACCATCAGTTTTTCTATGGCAATATAACCAAAATGCAAATTAACATGTTTATAAATTTTGCTATCACACATATGAGATAAAATACTCCATCCTGGCGTGCCTGAGTGGCTCAGTCGGTTAAGTGACCAACTCTTGATTTGGATCAAGTCATGATCTTCAGATTCGTGAATTTGAGTCCCGCCTCCAGCTCTGCACTGGCAGAATGGAGCCTGTTTGGGATTCTCTATCTCTCCCTCCCTCTCTCTGACCCTGCCCTGCTTGTTCTCTTTCTCTCTCTCCAAATAAATAAATAAACATTAAAAAAAAAAGATACTCCATCCTGTCATAGTGGCTGGACACTTACCATCAAGTATGACATTTTTCAGTAAGTTATACAAGAGTCAGGCTAATCTGTACCTAAGATAATCACACCACCATTTACTGGGGTAAAAGGAAGCCTGGCTTGTCCCCAAATTTACGGTATATAACACCCTTCTCTAAACCTCTCCTAGTGTAAGTGATCCAAAAGCCTCCAAGTCTGGCTATCTCTCAAATACACTAAAGCGCCGAACCTTGGGAAAGAAAGAAATAGCAAAGAGAATTAGAGAGAAATGTAAGAGGGACTCTTACATTGCTGTTGGCACTTGCTCAAAATTGGAGGCATCCTTGGCATTTTGCTTTTACATAGTATAGTTAAAAATGAATCCATAAGTATGCCTTATGGAGTAATTGTGACAGAAATGTATGTTGCCATTGGTTAACCTTCCAAGCACTCTTTTATGGCCCAGCTAGAAAAATCAATTGTATTTGTTACCGTGGCACTGGTACATCACAATAAAGTTTATCAAATAAGAAACTTGTTAATTCCAATCTGGCAGTTATTCATGCCTTCCTATGTTGCTAGGTGATACCTGTCAAAATATAATTATTTTTTAGCCCTTTTTTTTTTCTTTTATTTGTGCATTCTGCAAGGCTGGAGGGGCAGCAAACATACTCCGAGCATCATAGAAATGCCAGGGCCTAGTTCATAGTAGCTAGTCAGTAAATATTCGTTAAAAAATTATTAGAGGTGAATATGAAATATAAAGGCTGGGGGGAGGGGCACCTGGTTCACTCAGGCACCCCACTCTTGATTTCAGCTCAGGTCACAATCTCACAGCTTATGAGTTCCAGCCCTGTGTTGGACTCTGTGCTGACAGCTCAGAGCCTGGAGCCTGCTTTAACTTCTGTGTCTCCCTCTCTCTCTGTCCCTCCTCCATTCCCTCTCTGTCTCTCTCTTTCAAAAATAAAAACATTTAAAAACGTTTTTAAAAATAAAGTCTGAGGGGAAACAATGTAACAAATCTGCTCTTTAAAGGCTTTTCTGTACTAAAACAAAGCCAGGTAAATGAAGTTGAAAATCAGGATATTTATTCCCTGCCCCTCCCATTTTTTATTGCATTTTGCAACAACTACGATTTAATCCTGTGCAAAGTCGTAAGTTTTGTGAGTTTTTGAATTAATACTGGCTGGATTCAGGGCCTTCCTCCTGCCATTTAGTAAATATTTGACTTTGGGCAAGTTACTTTTCCATATTAAGCCTCATTTTTCTTACTTCTAAAATGTGAACTATAGCAGTAACCCCATAGAACTGTCCTGAGAATGAGAAAGACAATTTTCTTAACAGCACTCAACATGGTGCCTACCACATGGTAAGTCGTTAATACATAACAGAATAGCAGCTATGATAATATTTTCATTTCGCTTTATGGTCATGGACACAGGCTGTTCGTACTGCTTTTTTCTCTCCCAAGAAAACAATAAAGCTCCAATGAGAGATGGAAGTAGCAGCCAGTAGGGGAAAGCGACGCAAAAAAATTGCATGCAGCACAATAGTTCTGCTCTTGTATGTCTGAATGGTCTGAAAAGCCATTAGCCAATAGGCTACCCGTCTGGGATAAAGAGGTCCCCATCTAGTGGCCTGATTAGGGAATACATTGTAATGGTATCTATGCACCTTGACCAAAACCCGGGGTTTGTTATAGCAACGTGTCTCCTAGCCCAAATCTATAACATTGTCATTAGTATCATGGTAAAAATAAAAACAACTGTCAATCCCAGAGGACCATCTAGTTCCAGGCTCAATTCTGCAAGATGAGTTTACTATTTACAACTTTTATCGAGAAAACTGATGCTGAGCAGGTTATGTAATGTTCCCTAAATCATTCAGATAATCAGTAACAAAGAATGAACAATAGGCTTTTCTGTCTCCAAGGTCTATGCCCTCAATGATTCAGTCACTTAGCCTATAAATATCACAAGGAGGAAATAACATTCCCATGTACCTGACATAAAGTTTGTTTCCCTCATTTGTATATGTTTAAGCATCTCTGTGTTTTTGGTATCATATTTATCTATGTAAAGTTAAAGTCTTTTGCTGAAAAGAGTTTAGCTTAGTTAATTGGAGCATCCTCTAAGGTCAGATTTAATTTCTCATATGCCAAAACTGGTGTCATCTTCCAGGGGCCTGGTTCTCTAACTGTATCCAATTTCTTCCCATTTTGTAAACTTATCATGCTTTGATTTTTTTTTTTTTTTTTTTTTTTTTCATCTTAGCACAGGTGGCTCCTTCTGCTAGAATCCCATATTTACCTTGCGGACATGTCTGCTTCCTTTCTTTTTTTAAGATTCATGACAAGAACCTCTTTAAAGCTTTCTAAGAATTCTTCACTCCAAGCGGTGAGGTAGTCCTCTATAACTTCACCTCACCTCCTACAAATCTCAGCTCTGCTATTTCCCTGGTTTCATAACACTTTTTTTTTTACATGTTGCTCTCCTGCTTTGCTACACTAGACTTTAATCTTAAGAGAAAGTTTCATCTTTGCTAGAACTTCTTGTTGCTCTTTATAGGGCTTGATATGTGGCATATGCTCCAGTAACATTACTGAATAAATCATCATCTTTATTAATAAATATAATCTCTTATTTGCATTTTTCTTCTCCTCTTATAGATGGCTTCTCCGGAATTTAAGAAAGCTATCTATACCACTTTTTGACATTCTGTGCCTGTCCCTAACACAGGACATTTTCTGTGACGTTATCTAACACCTGGCCTGAATCATGTCTGAAGCCATAGGTTGCCTAACATAAATCAACATTTCACTTTTAAGATTCAGGAAAGTACAAACTGCTGTTAGAAGTAGCCACCTTGTACTAAGTACCTCCTCATTTCTTTTAATAACCAGTCACCAAGGGAAGTGAGTGATCATACTGACTTTAGTTTTTCGAAAGCTTCCTGTTAGTATTGATCCAAGCACGAGCAGATGGCTTCTTACAAATAGACTCCAGGTGGAACGATATTAGCTTATTTTTAATCATTCCTCTTCTAAATATGTTGTGTTTTTTTCTTTCACAGAACAAAGAATTGAATCAATTCCAGACTGTCTGGAGCCAGTAGAACTTAGGGAACTGATGACTGCCAGGACATGGATTTTAATACATCTTCATATATACTAAATATATATATTTAATCACATATAATATGATTTGGTTGAAAATAATTTCGTAAAAATCAACCTAATATCATGAAGACAATATATTGCCATCCCTAACAATCCAGCCTGTCTCTAAAGAGGTGTTCTAAGAACAAGATTATTGTGACTGATACTGATAGGTGAAGAGTTATCCTCACCACATAGCCTCAAAGATTATTATTTTAAAAAAAATTAATGTCTATTTATTTTTCAGAGAGGGAAGGACAGAGTACAAGTGGGGGGGCAGGGGGCAGAAAGAGAGGGAGACACAGAATCTGAAGCAGGCTCCAAGCTCCGAGCTGTTAGCACAGAGCCCGATATGGGGCTCAAACCCAAAAACCACAAGATCATGACCTGAGCCAAAGTAAGATGCTTAACTGACTGAGCCACCCAGGAATCCCTATTTTTTTTTGTTTGTTTATTTACTTATTTTGAGAGAGAGGGAGAGAGGGAAAGAGAACAAATCCCAAGCAGGCTTCACACTGCTAGCACAGAGCCCTATGGGGGCTCAAACTCATGAACTGCGAGTTCATGACCTGAGCCAAAATCAAGAGTCGGATGCTAAACCGACTGAGACATCCAGGTGCCCCTAGTCTGAAAGATTATTAAGCATATATTTGGTCAAGCACTTGATAACATTCACTCACTTAGTTATTCCTTTCCTCCTTTCTTCATTCATTAAATAAATCTAGGAGATATTCTAATGACGGGGATAAAATGACACACAATATGCACACTGACTTTCAGTGTGATGGCATTGTACTGTGTGCATGGGTATAAACAACCACAGTGCAGTGTGAACAAATGCTTGGATAGTCCTCTGTAGGCAGAGCCATGCCAGTCCAGTCGAAGGCTTCATGGTAGAGGTGGTACCTGACAAAGAAGATGACTACAATGTGATTTCCTTCTAATTTCTAAGAGCCCAATGCTCCATAATTGCGGAATTTGTAAATGAGGTAAACACATCATGACATCAGAGAAAAGATGCCTTCCCTGGAAATACAGGGGTTAGAAAAGGAAGGTATCTTAGAGACGGGGACTCTCCCATATGTTGTACAGGAGGATCAGGGATCAGTCAGGCAAGTGTGGTGTAGAAAAGCATTCTAAGCCAAACCATAACTCACACGGGAGAAAAACAGGGTGTCTGGAAAGCTGCCAGCCTTTAGACTTGGCTGGTGAACCCTAGACTGGTACTTCCTGCTATGTGCCACCCAACATTATCCCTGCTGCATTCCACAAGTTGATGCTTCTGATGAATGCTGCAGCCAGGGCCAAATATGGAAACAGCAGAGCTTTGAAAGTTAACTCTGTTATTTATTATTTGATTGACTTTTGACAAATGACAATTTCCCTACATTTCTCCATCTGCAAGGTGAGGATAAAGGTGGTCAGCATTCCTTCCATGTGTCCTTTCAAAGTGGTTACATTAATTTAAAAAATATAATTTATGTGAAAGAGCTATGCAAATTACCATTCAAATGTTAGTAACGTTTCTTGGATTCAAAAATAAAGTGAAGAATTAGAGCTAGTGGAAATGTCAAAGAAGAAAAGGCGGGAAGGAGTGAGGAGCAAAAAATAATGTGTAAATGGTATCTCAGGACACTATATATACTCTAATATTTACAAGACTGCTCTGCAGATATTTTCACCATTCTGAATCCTCGATGTCTCAGAGATTGATTGAGGCCCTGTATTACACTGTATCTTCAACTTACTGTAACAGAATGAGACTAAGAAAGGTAGCCTAAAATTCAGTTTTTTCTTTAAATTAATGCTATGTCTCCCTCTTCTAGTTGGTGTCAGGGGTTTTTGCTGTCACACTAGATTTGTCAGACAATAATAAAAACTAAGCTACTCATTGGGGCACCTGAGTGGCTCAGTCAGTTGAGCATATGACTCATGATTTTAGTTCAGGTCACGAGCTCATGGTTCATGGGTTTGAGCCCTGAGTGGGGCTCTTTGCTGATTGCACAGAGCCTGCTTGGGATTCTTTGTCTCCCTCTCTCTCTGTCCCTCCCCCACTCATGAATGTGTGTCTGTGTGTCTGTGTGTGTGTGCACGCACTCTCTCTCAAAATAAATAAATAAACTTAATTAAAAAAAACATGTTATTCATGCATCATTTGGCCCTTGTTGAAAGTTCAGATGATGCATGAATGATGCATTCTTACTATCATATTCAATGATATTCATTCTTCTTGATTCAAAAATGAAAAAAGCAAGAAAATGGTTTCTATTTTCTATTACTGCTTGTTTGAATAAAGGAAATGCTAAGGTTGGACAGTATCACAAACCATACTGGGGATAGTAGTTTACCAGAAATACCTTTTCCTTTCTATGAGAAAGTGAACTAAATGTAACTAAAAACAAATACGTACATACATAGATATATACATACATACATAAAGAGGTAGGGAGGGAGGGAGAGAGAGAGAGAGATATCTTCAAATATATTTAAGAGAAGGAATAAATAAATAAATAAATAAATAGGGAAAGGTACGCAGGGAGAGGGACAGAGAGACAGATACTCCATATCTTCAAATATATTTAAGAGAAGGAAAAAATCACAGGGAGTTGCAAGGAACTTAGGAATGTCAAAAAATGTATTTATTTCCCATGGAAATTTGGTCTATAAATAACTGTGCTGGCAGTACTATTTTAACATCAGGTACAGAGCTGCAGAAAGTGTGTTTAAGGGACTGGGAAACTAAATTCTCATTTGTAAAATTTGAGGCTGGTAACCTGATATGCTCAATCCAATTAATCAAAGATTCAGGAGAATGCTGTCTTCCAGTGAGGTCTGTTGAGGCTATGCTCCCAAGGCTTGTCTTTGCTATAGCATCTCTTCTCCACTTGTATTCACGTAGGCTGGCAGGGCCCGTGAGATGAGTGAGGTGATTTTATTTAATGTTGTCGTTCTACCCCTCCTCACTGCAAGACATTTAAAAGACATTGAAATGGTTTCACTAAGTATTTTATGCAATCTCCCACTGTAAATTATTCTCCCTGAAATTTTGTCTCTACAGAAAAATCTTGGAGCCAGAAGAGAATGTTACAAAGAGAAAATAGGTAAGCATTGCATTAAGCAACTTTTCCTTAAATGTAATTGAAAATCCGAAGATGAGTATTTAATGTTCAGATCTATGTTTTCTTTGGTTCTTTTTTTTTTTTTTTTTTTGCAAATAAAACATATTCAATGCTATTTATTTGCATAATAATAGCCACTAAAATTTAATGATCAGCTATTATATGCTAAATAATATGCTGGCTTTTTTTTTTTTCAGTGTTTTTAAGTTTATTTATTTATTTTGAGAGAGCGGTTACACAAGCAGACGAGGGGCAGAGAGAAAGAGAGGAGGAGAGATAACCCCAAGCAGGCTCTGAGTTGTCAGCTCAGAGCCTGACATGGGGCTTGAACTGATGACCTGAGCTGAAATCAAGAGTCAGATGCCAACCACCCAGGTGCCCCTAGGTAATATGCTGGCTTTAAATGAAGTATCTCATGTAATTTTCTGAGGTCCTATAATGTAAGTACTATCACCCCTTTTATCCAAACAAAGAATATGAGACTTTGAAAGATTAAGTAATTTGAGCAAGTGCCACGCTGAGCAAGTGATGGAGGATTTGTAACTCATATGGTCTGACTTCAAAAATAACTGGATTTCAAAGCCAGTGTTAACTCATGTGGTTTGCCACCTCCATCAACCTTGTTACTACCCTTTAATTCCTGGCTACTGGTCCAGTTCATCCTACTGGTTGAGTCATGAAAGGATTCTCAGGTGACACAGGAATACCTAGATTCAAGGGGTGCTGTGAGAGTACCAATCATTGTTCTGTCTCATAAGTCCATAGTATGTGTAGTTCTAGATTTCTTTGTAGGACTAATTCACAAGTTCACTTCATAAAATATTGTCTCCAAACCTGCTACCAAAGACTTCCATAGATGCCCAGAATTCTCCTTCCTTTCTACCAAAAACTGTTACAGGCTATATAAAACAAACACGCTTACCTTTCCTGTTCCATGACCCAAAATGGTTTTATTGCCTGAAATAAGTTCGTGCAATGTTTTAGCTATGTTCCTGACATTTATAAGATGTAGAGACCTCTAATGCAGTCACCAAAGAACTTTTTGTTAAAAAAAAAAAAAAACCCTTGTGAATAAGTAAGAAAGATAAGAACTCGTATCTTTTATATATTTCTTTCCTAACCTGCCTTTGAAGTTGCTCACTTGGCCTAAGAAATCATAACTTTTAGTTTGAGTAATATCAGAATAGGAGATTCCATTTCTCAGAACGCCATAATCTCTGCCCATCTCCGTTAATAGCCACCACATAGGGAGTTCTTTCCAACTCCAGAAAATGTGATACTCTGCCTACATTATGAAACTTAAGCCTCAAGACAACTCCGTGAGTGAGATGATCTCCATTTCAGGGAAGAAGGACCTACAACGAAAGGGATTCTTGTTTCAGTTATGGTTAAATAGCTGAGATTGGTTTTTTAATCATTGCACTTTTACTGTTTTGTTGTTGCTGTTGTTCATTCATTTTTGAGAGAGAGAAAGAACTTGAGTGGGGCAGTTGCAGAGAGAGAGGGGGACAGAGGATCTGAAGTGGACTCTACTGACAGCAGAGAGCCCAATGTGGGGCTCGAACTCATGAATTCATGAGATCATGACCTGAACTGAAGTCAGGTGTTCAACCCACTGAGCCACTCAGACACCCCTGTCCTTTCACTGGTAACACATGTTCCCAACCACACTGTTATACTCTGTCTCTACTTCCGCCACTTGACTCTTCAGATATTTTTACTAGGAAAACATAAATAAAATGTATATTCATAATTCCTTTATAATACACTTTAGTGCTTCTTGAAAAAGTTCTTTATATATATATATATATACATATATATACACATAACTTTCTAATATAATGATCAGAGATCTGGGCTCTTTAATATTCATTTGGATAAAATTGGTTGCAAATTACCTAGAGTTAAAATTATTGAATCTGGAGTTAAAAATAGTGTATCCTTTTCTCATTTCACTTTACATTCTGCATAGTTGATAACAGCTTCACATAAATTAAAGGGAACCCTGGAGTCCCACCCTCACTGCTGACAGAGGCAGAGGAATGCCCCCTGTTCCTTTGTTATCACGATTACCTTTGAAAATGTTGCCTGAAGTCATGTTGACAAAGCCCAGACATTGATAGTGGCTTTCTCCTTCCAGATGTGCAGACTGCAGAGGTCTACTGAGAATAGACTTTTTTGTTGCTGTTACACAAGAGGAAGGACATTTCACACTCCTTAAAGCTATTAACAAACACCTAAGCCCTAACATAAATGCCTTGTCAACACGACTCACTAATCTCACTTTTTAAAGGTTTATTTATTTTGAGAGAGAGAGAGAGAGAGAGAGAGAGAAAGAGAGAGATTAGGGGAGTGGCAGAGAGAGAGAGGAGACAGAGAGAATCCCAAGCAGGCTCTGCACTGCCACTGTGGAGCTCAATGTGGGGCTCGAACCCACAAACTGTGAGATCAAGACCTGAGCCAAAATCAAGAGTCGGATGCTTCCCTGACTGAGCCACCCAGACACCCAACCATTGAAAAATGTTTAACAAAACTGAATGCAAGCAATTCTGTGTATCTATGATGCCCAAAGCAAGCATGAGTTAATAGGTTGATCATTGAGAATTCTGCTTGCCTTTCTATTAGGATGATTTCAAAATTAAAGACCATGTTTCTCACAAAGAACGCTCTATTGTTTTTAAATATCCAGTGAAGAACTTTTCTCTCCTGGAGCTACTTTTATATATCTGATACTTCCTTAGGATTCCAGACACATCTTTCCCACTCTGTGAAACACAGAGCTTCAATGCCCCCTACACATTAACATGTCTAAAGCTAAACATCAGACTTTGTCCCAAGCTAGAAACTTTTCCTATGTTATGTATTGATCATTGGGAATCACTATTCTTCAGTAATATAAGTTGTAAGTACCTCTAAATATTCCTTTCTGTCTTCAATCATTTCTTCCATTCAGAATATACTTGATTTCTTAATATATGCTCCACACTCTTATTCGGTTATTTGGGGCTAACAGAGTGAAAAAATAAATAAAAATTAACAAAAAAAAAATGCTTACCTCATTGAACACATTGTAGTTGAGGGAGTGAGACAATGAAGTTTAAAATATATAAAATATCAGCTGGTGATAAAAAGCTGTGGAGAAAAATGAAGCAGGGAAATGAGATACAAGTGCTAGGGTAGAGTTTACAGACCTGGATGAGGCAGGATCTGGATGTCAAGGGCTCCCAGCGGTAACTGCTATCAACTAAGCTAAAAGACAGTGAATTTGATCTGTTGGTTCCAAGGCAAATGGCGGTAGTGAGGCATGTAGATTGGGGAACATAGTGGGGCAGTGATTCAAGCAGCACACAGATATTCAGCTTCCTTTTCAGACTTGCCAAAGAGGACTTGTGAAACCAGTTATTTGGATCCCTACCTGATTTATCCAGAGCAAGTGGAGGCCAAGAGCTCACTCAGAACTTCAACAGCCAGAGTCATGGGGTCCAGTGAGGGCGGCAGGGCACAGCTGCTCATTTCAGGCTCACCAAACTCCTTTGATTCTATGTCTCTTACCACAACTATTTTATAATCCCAAATTCCAGGTTCAATGAAGTGCCTCCTAGTTGTTTTTTCAGATTTCAAAGTAGAATGTGGGTAAAAACCACAAACCATCCTATTGTACTGAAACTATTAACTCTTAGTATAACCCATTAGAAGGTGAGATCACAATGCAGGAACAGTGTGTTGTTCAACATTTTATCCTCTACACCTGTCTTAGAATAAAAGTGAGTAACTATTTGTTTGACTTACCCCATGGCATAGGCTAAACCATTGCCCTCAACACGTTCAGCACTTAGTCCTTGCCTGTGGAGACTAAACTCCTTAACCAGTCCTCCAAACATAAATCAACAGTGTTCCTGGCCTGACTTGACTCCTATTGTATTATTCCACATAAACCACATTCCAATCATATTGAACTGACTTCTGTTCCCTAAACACAATCAGATATGTTTTCAGCTCTGTATTTTGCTCAAGTTCTTCTGTGAGCTTGGCATATATCATCCCTCTCACTTCCAATATGTCATTTTTATTTACTACTGTAAACCAACTCCAGTTTTTTGTTGTTGTTGTTGTTTTCTATAGAGTTTTCCTGAATATCTATTGCACTCACCTGTCATTAACCATTTCCTTCCGTGGGCACCTACGGACTGATGTGAGCGAACTTATTCTATCACACTGCGATTGAAAGTAGTTGTTTGCATAATTGTCACATTTAGAGAAACACTGTCTCTTATTTGTCAGCAAATCTTTTTTCTTCCCTGCTTCTCCTAGGTCTCAGGGGAATCAAGTCCACTGTAATATGAGAATGACTGGCAGAACTCCAGAAAAGAAAAAAGAGAGAAAGAACAGATTGAGGATTTGTTGGTGGAGGCTGCCTTATAACTAACCAGAATCTCTATTGAATTTTCTTCTTTCAACAGCCTGAAAGACTTGGAGAAAGGAAGGTACTCTTGGAGAAGATTTTTAATAAGGTTTGATCCCAGATCAGGCATGTAAAGAGAGTTCTTTTTTTCCTTCCTTTGTTACTTATATTACATAACAAAACAAAACAAAACAAAACAAAACAAAATGTCAGTGTCTAACAATAGAGAAGAGTCAAGGGCATGCATGGATTATGAAGAGAATTTGAGCAAAAGTGTACATTCTGATAGGTAACAATATTAATTTTATTTTATGTGGAAAATATATGTACTGAGTATAAAAATAGTTACTTTTTGAATCTTCATTAATAGACATTACATTTTGTCATTAATATACATATAGTCTCAAATAAATGAATGAAGACTCTAATAAAATAGAGATAACAAAGGTAAGTAGCTCCAGAAAGTCTATTATTTTCATGAAAAGAGCATTATGCTAGTGTATGTATACAGGGAAATACATTTAAAGATAGAACAGTTATGTAATCTGACATCAGTACCCATGGCAATGTGTAAGGAAATTGGCCAATTTCTTGGATGAGGCCAGGACCTACAGTGATACCCCTAAAATACTCTAGTTAGGTCTGGCCCCGAAGTTAAACCAGTTAAATGTTTTATGAAATTCTGTTGTTATTAGCATTGTTCGTGATGTTTTCTAGGTATTCAAGAAGTTTTAACTACAACAATGCATTGCAAATATTTCACAAATCTCTGCCAGCAGACTCTGCACTTTTCAATTCCCTCTGCCATTTCTTCCACAGGGTCTGTTCTTCCTTTCTCCAACACTGCATTTCCTAATCCCAACCCTAGAGACTTCCTAACCATCAGAAAGAAAACCAGTCAGCACTTCTTGAATACTTACTACATGCCAGGATCTGCTAAGTCATTCACAGATATAAGCTCATCATGTTTTCCTTTGGAAATGGCTTTGATGGACCAACTTAAAACAATTCTCCTTGTCTGCTCTTCAAGTTTCAAATTAAAATATTCTTTGTGATAACATTTCAACAATCTGTACAAAATTACCTCTAGGCTATTATATATCTCATATCAGCAATATAAACTCACAAGCTTAATGACCCTAGATATGTAACATAAATAAGTGAAAGAATACCATATTAAGGTAATGAGTGTTAGTGACAATGGTGAACTGGAGGGTTAGTGCTTCAGATACAGGCACTGAAATTCAAATTTATATTTTTGAACCACTGTATAGATTATAATGCAGACTAAGAGGTTCCTAATTTTTTAATGAGAGTTGATAGTTATTATTATCATAAGGCAAAGTGAGATTTTTTTTTTTAATTTTTTTTTCAACGTTTATTTATTTTTGGGACAGAGAGAGACAGAGCATGAACGGGGGAGGGGCAGAGAGAGAGGGAGACACAGAATCGGAAACAGGCTCCAGTCTCCGAGCCATCAGCCCAGAGCCTGACGCGGGGCTCGAACTCACGGACCGCGAGATCGTGACCTGGCTGAAGTCGGACGCTTAACCGACTGCGCCACCCAGGCCCCCGTGAGATTTTTAATTAAATATTTTGTTTTAGAATAGTTTTAGATTTACTGAAAAGTTTTGAGGATAATACAGAGTTCCTATGTAGCATCAGCCCAATATCTAACTCTTGTTAACATCTTATATGCATATGGCACATTTGTAAAAACTAATAATTAGATATTTTACTTATTACTAAAGTACATACTTTATTCATATTTTCTTGTCTTTTACTAGTGTCATTTTTCTGTTTTAAGATCCTGTAAGGTTATACATTTAGTTATTGTATCTGTTTAGAACCCTCTAGACTAAGATCTTTTCTCATATTTTCCTTGTTTTTTGATGACTCTACATTTTTGAAGAGTACAGATTAGGTATTTTGTAAAATGTCATTCATTTTGAGTTTTTTTTCGTTTTTTTTCTTTTTCTTTTTTTTTTTTTTTGTGGTTAGACTGGGGTTATGGGATTTTGTGTGGAAGAACACAGATAAAGAGTACCATTCTCATCACATCACATCAAGGGAGCATACTATCAATATGATTGATCATTGTTGACATTAACCTACATCTCCTACCTGAGAAAGTATTTGTTAGACTTCTACACTGTAAAGAAGCTTTTTCTCCCCTTTCCATATTGTACACTTTGGAAGAAAGTCACTCTTAGGGAGTTCACTCCTTAGGGAGACCGTCTTAAGGGGCAATGAGTTACACTCCACCTCCTTGAGGGAGAAGTACCCACGTAAATCATTTGGAATTCTTCTGTATAGGATATGCATCTATCTTCCCTCACTTACTCATTTATTCAATTGTTATTAACATTAATATAGACTCATGGATACTTATTTTATACTTTGGGTTATAACCCAATATGGTTTTATTTATTATCTTGCTCACATTGTTCCAGCTTTTGTCCCTGGAGTCTCTTCTATCTGTGTTCTATGTCTCTTTGACATATATCCATCATTTTTGGTTTGATTTGGTTTGATTTGATTTTGGTTTGATTTCCTTACTTTTTGTACTAAAAATGCCCCAGGCTCATCTTGTATATTCCATGCCCCAGACCTAGAATCAGCCATTTCTCCAAAGAGCTCAGGTTGCTTTTGTTGGAGAATGGTACTAGAAACCAAGATCTGGCCACTGGATGCGTTCACTTCATATACACGTACTATAATTTTGATATTCCACTATATGAATCTGTAGTATGCTAATTATGTGTAAATATTGGTGTCTCTAACTCCAATCCAGTACCGCATGATTCATTCTAGTGTTCCTACTTGCTTATTTGTAACTCACCACTCTTACAAGGAGAATCTTGGCTCCTACCACAGACCATACATTAACTTTTTTGTTCAATCCAAGTATCCATATATAGTGGTTTCAAAATTTTTAACATGTATCGCCATGGGAAATAATGTTACCAGTTCGAGTAAAGTGCAGCTGTATAGTTTCTTTTGCCTTTAGTTTTACAATTTTCACTAATTTTCAAAGTTACTTAGGTCAGAACATTTTACCCTTCTTGCTTCAGTGAGCTTATGCCACGAATTTTTAATAAGGATGGATTCTTTCCTCAAAGTCTGTGTTCCATCTGGAATCCCTGGGTCTCCTCATTTATTTTTAAAATTTATGAGTGCTAAGGTTCACTCTTGGTGGTGTCAGAATTGTGGGCTTGACAAAAGGAGGGTCATGCCTCCACCACTGCAGTGTCACAGACTAATTTCACTGCCCTGAAAGTTATCTGTGCTTTAGCTATTCAACACTTCCCATTCTCAACCCTTGGCAGGCACCCGTCTGTGCGTTTATCCTACCTGATGTATTTCAACAGTATTTAGACCATTAACGTTCTGAGTAAGTATTGATACATTCGGATTAAAATCTACTATCTTTGTAAATTTTTTCTATTGATTGCATTTTTTTCTTTGCCCACCCCCTTCTTTTTCTAGCTTCTGTAGTTTTACCTGAGCATCTTCATTTCCATTTAATTTCTGGCCTTGGCGCCTCATTTTTTACTTATTTGCATACCTTGTTTGTAAGTGCCCTGTGGCTTACAGTGTATCTTTTCAAATAATCTAAAACCTCCTTCAGGTAACACTATACTGCTTCACATGTAGTACAGGGACCTTGTAACAGACAATTCACAATTCTTCCTTCCTGTCCCTTGTGACATTATTGTCATTCATTTTACTAATCCACGTGATAGAATCACCCATTATGCTTTTTTATTATGCTTTAATCAAACAGTTGCCTTTTACACAACCCAGAAAAACAAAAATAATTGCCTTATTTCCATTTATTCTCTGATGTCTTCCTTTTTAGGTATATCTAAGTTTCTGACCTGTATTATTTTAATTATTGAAGATCTTTTTAACATTTCTTTTGGGGCAAGTCTGCTGGCAATGAATTCCCTCAGTTTTTGTTTGTGTGAGAAAGTACTTCTTTATTTTTGAAGGATAATTTCATTGGATGTAGAATTTTAGGTTAGTAGTTTTTCTTTTCAACACACTAAATATTTTATTTCAATCTCTTTTTACTTACATAGCTTCTATCAAGAGTAATTCTTATTGTCGTTCCTCTACAGGTGAGGTGTGTACCCCACCCCCAGCCCAACTGCTTTCAAGATGGTTTTTTGTCTTTATTTTCTTCAGTTTGGATATTATTTCCCTAGATGTTTGTTTGTTTGTTTGTTCTTTTGAGGCTAGAGAGTGGAGAGGGATTTATCCTGTTTGGTCTTCTCTGAGTTTCCTGGATCTTCTGCTGTGTTCTTTCTTTCTTCTCTTTTCATATTCCGATTATGTGTATTATTCCTTATGATATTATCTCACGATTTTTGGATGCTCAGATTTGTTTGTTGTTATTGCTTTTGTTATTTCTTTCTGAGTTTCAATTTGGTAGATTTCTATTGAGCTGTCTTCAAGGTCACTGGTTTTTTTCCTCAGATTCTTTGAAAATATTGATAAGCCTGCTGAATATATGCAATCCTATTACTGTTTTATTATTATTATTATTATTATTATTATTTCTAGCATTTTCTTTTGATTCTTATTTATTCCATATCTTTGCTGAGAGTAACCATCTGGTCTTGCATATTTTTTTTCCTATTAGATCATTTAATATATTGATCATAATTATTTTAAATTCACTCTTTCATAATTCCAATATTTGTTTCATATCTAAGTCTGATTGTGATCATTGGTTTGCTCATTAGACTGTGTCTTTTCTTACCACCTGGCATGCTTTGTGCATGTTTAAAGTTAGGAATGTTGTATTGTCACACAATAGGTTCTGAGGCCTTGGGGTGCCTGAGTAGCTCAGTTAGTTAAGTTTGACTCGTGATTTCAGCTCAGGTCATGATCTCACAGTTTGTGAGATAGAACCCCATGTGGTACTCTGCACTGACAGCATGGAACCTGCTTGGGATTCTCTCTCTCTGCCTCTCTCCCCATCACTAAAATAAATAAGTAAACATTAAAAAATAGGTTTTGACGCCTTTAGTGTTAATCTGACCAGCAATTTGGCTATGTTGAATGTTTTTGTATCTATAACTACTGTAGGCTCCATATCCCTCTTGGGTTTTTTTTTCCTCTTTCGGTTTTGGGCACACTTTTATATTACTACTCACAGGTGATCTATACCTTGTAGCTCTTTCATTGGCATCTATTATTATTATTATTATTATTGAGTCTTCTTGGTGTCATGGTACAGTGTAGATGAGAGGGAAATTCTACAATCTTCTGATTAAGTCCTAGTGTTTCAGTGGGCCAGTGTCTCAGTGGTATGACCTTCACAAGTGTTTTGGTCTCTCTTTCAACGTCATGGTTATTACTGTTGCTTTGTTGTTGTTTTCTGTTTTCCCATGCCCTTTTCTGGTTGCAGCATTGATTATCCATTTTCTTGAAGCCATTTCCCCTGCATAGAGGCATCCCCTTTCTTTGGCCAGCCGCAAGGTAGTTCTACTTTATAAATTCCTGCCCCCAAAGACTAAGTCTTCATTAGAAAGAAGAGTCTGGGAGGGTTTCATGGTGGCACTTTTTTCTTATTTTGCCAGGATGGGGAGGAATTCCTCAGATTTTCTCAGGGGAAGAGTGGTGGGCTGACTGGAGTGCAGCATGTGAAAAAGTGGGAATTCTTTTTTTTTTTTTTTTTTTAATTTTTTTTTTCAACGTTTTTTATTTATTTTTGGGACAGAGAGAAACAGAGCATGAACGGGGGAGGGGCAGAGAGAGAAGGAGACACAGCATCAGAAACAGGCTCCAGGCTCCGAGCCATCAGCCCAGAGCCTGACGCAGGGCTCGAACTCACGGACCGCGAGATCGTGACCTGGCTGAAGTCAGACACTTAACCGACTGCGCCACCCAGGCGCCCCAAAAGTGGGAATTCTTGAAGCAACAGACAGACAAATAAAGAAACTGATCCCATTCACAATTACACCAAGAAGCATAAAACACCTGGGAATAAATCTAACAAAGATGTACAAGATCTGTATGCTGAAAACTATAGAAAGCTTAGGAAGGAAATTGAAGAAGATATAAAGAAATGGAAAAACATTCCATGCTCATGGGTTGGAAGAATAAATATTGTCAAAATGTCAATACTACCCAAAGCTATCTACACATTCAATGCAATCCCAATCAAAATTGCACCAGCATTCTTCTCAAAGCTAGAACAAACAATCCTAAAATTCATATGGAACACAAAAGGCCCCGAATAGCCAAAGTAATTTTGAAGAAGAAGACCAAAGCACGAGGCATCACAATCCCAGACTTTAGCCTCTACTACAAAGCTGTCATCATCAAGACAGCATGGTATTGGCACAAAAACAGACACATAGACCAATGGAATAGAATAGAAACCCCAGAACTAGACCCACAAAAGTATAGCCAACTAATATTTGACAAAGCAAGAAAGAATATCCAATGGAAAAAAGACAGTCTCTTTAACAAATGGTGCTGGGAGAACTGGACAGCAACATGTAGAAGAATGAAACTAGACCACTTTCCTACACCATTCACAAAAATAAACTCAAAATGGATAAAGGACCTGAATGTGAGACAGGAAACCATCAAAACCCTAGAGGAGAAAGCAGGAAAAGACCTCTCTGACCTCAGCCGCAGCAATTTCTTACTTGACACATACCCAAAGGCAAGGAAATTAAAAGCAAAAATGAACTATTGGGACCTCATGAAGGTAAAAAGCTTCTGCACAGCAAACAACTAACAAAACTAAAAGGCAACCAACGGAATGGGAAAAGATATTTGCAAATGACATATCGGACAAAGGGCTAGTATCTAAAATCTATAAAGAGCTCACCAAACTCCACACCCAAAAGACAAACAATCCAGTGAAGAAATGGGCAGAAAACATGAATAGACACTTCTCTAAAGAAGACATCCAGGGGTGCCTGGGTGGCGCAGTCGGTTGAGCATCCGACTTCAGCCAGGTCACGATCTCGCGGTCCGTGAGTTCGAGCCCCGCGTCAGGCTCTGGGCTGATGGCTCGGAGCCTGGAGCCTGTTTCCGATTTTGTGTCTCCCTCTCTCTCTGCCCTTCCCCCGTTCATGCTCTGTCTCTCTCTGTCCCAAAAATAAAATAAAATAAAAAACGTTGGAAAAAAAAAAAAAAAAGAAGACATCCAGATGGCCAACAGGCATATGAAAAGACGCTCAACGTCACTCCTCATCAGGGAAATACAAATCAAAACCACACTCAGATATCACCTCACGCCAGTCAGAGTGGCCAAAATGAACAAATCAGGAGACTATAGATGCTGAAGAGGATGTGCAGAAACGGGAACCCTCTTGCACTGTTGGTGGGAATGTAAACTGGTACAGCCACTCTGGAAAACAGTGTGGAGGTTCCTCAAAAAATTAAAAATAGACCTACCCTATGACCCAGCAGTAGCACTGCTAGGAATTTACCCAAGGGATACAGGAGTACTGATGCATAGGGGCACTTGTACCCCAATGTTTATAGCAGCACTCTCAACAATAGCCAAATTATGGAAAAAGCCTAAATGTCCAACAACTGATGAATGGGTAAAGAAATTTTGGTTCATATACACAATAGAGTACTATGTGGCAATGAGAAAGAATGAAATATGGCCCTTTGTAGCAACGTGGATGGAACTGGAGAGTGTGATGCTAAGTGAAATAAGCCATACAGAAAAAGACAGATACCATATGTTCTCACTCTTATGTGGATCCTGAGAAACTTAACAGAAACCCATGGGGGAAGGGAAGGAAAAAAAAAAAAAAGAGGTTAGAGTGGGAGAGAGCCAAAGCATAAGAGACTGTTAAAAACTGAGAACAAACTGAGGGTTGATGGGGGGTGGGAGGGAGGGGAGGGTAGGTGATGGGAATTGAAGAGGGCATCTTTTGGGATAAGCACTGGGTGTTGTATGGAAACCAATTTGACAATAAATTTCATATATTAAAAAAAAAAAGACAGACATCTGGAGCACCTAAAAAATCACGTGCACCACGATGTATTTTGGGGGTAATTTTCGTTGATTATAAACAACATTTTGATATACTTGTCTCTAGAACATCGATGAGATAGAGTTCGAGTGAATAAATAGTTTCTGCATTCAAAAGAAAAAGAAAAAGTGGGAATTCTCTTATGACTGAGGGTCCCAAGCATTACATTGCCATGCTGGTCAGCACCACATTCAGCACTTGACCACTTAATTGTTTCTACCAGTTTATGGTGTCTAGCTGCTTTTGCTCCAAATAAATAGATGTCAGCTATGTCTCTTTGCATGTACTTCTCTCTCCACATTTTGGGAGATGCAGTCTTCCCTATAACATCAGTTCACTGCTGAGTATGAGAAAAGTGATTGCTTTTCAGTTTGTCCAGGGTTTTTTTTTTTTTTTTTTTTTTATGTTTACTTATTTATTTTGAAAGAGAGAGAGAGAGAGAGAGAGAGATTGTAAGAGGTCAGCATAGAGCCCAATGGGGGGCTTGGGTCCCAATCTCAGGAACTGTGAGATCATAACATCAAGAGTCAGATGCTTAGGGGCGCCTGGGTGGCGCAGTCGGTTAGGCGTCCGACTTCAGCCAGGTCACGATCTCGCGGTCCGTGAGTTCGAGCCCCGCGTCGGGCTCTGGGCTGATGGCTCAGAGCCTGGAGCCTGTTTCCGATTCTGTGTCTCCCTCTCTCTCTGCCCCTCCCCCGTTCATGCTCTGTCTCTCTCTGTCCCAAAAATAAATAAAACGTTGAAAAAAAAATTTAAAAAAAAAGAGTCAGATGCTTAAACAACTGAGCCACTCAGGAACCCCCTGTCAAGGTTTTCCTGTTTTGTGAATAGGAGTGCTGACTACCTCTTTACATGTTGACTCTACAACTAGTAGCCCTAGGTTACACACTTTTGGTTGCAATATTTTTACCATCCGAACCCTAAGCAATTTTATTATATATATCCTTTTTCAAATAGCAAAGGAAAGGGAGCACTAGAAAATCCCAACAATCTTATGACTATAAAGTACCAAATGCAGAGGGGCTAATTTCACTGTCTAACTGCCAAGGTTGAAGACTCAGAACTTAAAAATGTATACATACCTTACTGATGCAGTTGAGTCTCAAAAAGCTCAGTTGGACGGCAATTGGGATATACACAGAAACAAACCAACAAACAACTCCTTTATTCTATCCACAATTAATCTTTAAAATACCACTTATTACTAAATGGAAAATTAATCATTTTATTTAGTCCCATTTGTAAACTAAGTCTGCTGAGTAGTTTAAATAGTGCCAGTAGGTAAAAATAGCTCCACATCATTAAGAATTACCAGAATTTCTCTGAGCCCCTGACACTATTCCCGAGATGCCATCCAACTTCTTAAGGGATATGACTTATGAAATCCCATGGCTTCTGTTTTGATTGATAGGGACAAGTTCCTCAGTTTTTATTCTGATATTCTTTTATTGTATTCTGTCTCTTCTGGCTAATGGGAAGGAGCCTTGTTGACCTCCATGCTGAAGTCTGGGGTTGACACAACCTTGTCTTCCTCATGTGGTTTCATAAGATACTCCATCTTAAGGCCTCATCCTAGTTCCTGCTGGCTGTAGATCCTTGAACATTTTCGATATTCTCAATCCAAACTGTGGGCCCACTGGTCTCTGGGGAAGGGTGCCTCTTCCCACCACGGCAGGATCCATGGATCTTTTGGCTCTCATCTCAGTTTTTACACCATTGGGAACTGAGAAAAGCTCAAATGGCCACATTTATTTATTTATTCATTTATTTTATGCTTATTCATTTTTGAGAAATAGAGAGAGAGCATGAGTGTGGGAGGGGAAGAGAGAGAGGGAGACACAGAATCTAAAGCAGGCTCCAGGCTCTGAGCTGTCCGCACAGAGCCCGACCCAGGGCTCAAACCCATGAACTGCGATATCATGACCTGAGCTGAAGTTGGCTGCATAACTGACAGAGCTGCTCAGTCACCCCACAAATGGCCACATTTGGATGGCTGCATCCAAAGTGGGTGTCGGAATTGCCAGAAAAATGATGTTTCTGGACTCCTAATCACATGGGCAGTGGCCCAAATCCCTCAGCAAATGGTAGTGTCTTTATTTGCCCATAACATCTCCATCTTCCCTGAGCCTAAGCCAGTATAAAGAAAAACAGAAATGTATCTAATCCTCTAGGTCTCTTTCTTTTTCCTCTCCATCCTTCTTTTATTAATCCGTTTGGGCAAAAAGGATGATTCTTTCCTATATAATTCATCTTTCTTGATTTCAAATTTCTGGCTAAGACTAAAATCTGAAACCTTGATATGTGGCTTTTGGTATTGAAAATATGCAGAGATAAAAAAGAATTTAGAAAATCCTTTCTCAATCCTTTGCCATTGCCTGTAAAACTTGGAGGATTATTTTCTTGAGTTATAATTTTAAATACAAGTCCAAATTGAGTATATTTGTTGTTTGTTGTCATTGTATTTCTTATTTAAAAATTTGAAACTCTCCCCAATTAGATGGATATCTAGGTCTGAGGAGAACAAAGATTGTTTATTTAAAAGTTGAAAAACATATTTGTAACTTTCAAATAATCACCCCCATTAAATTAGCAATGCTCTGAGTTAGGTTTGGCCCTCATAGATGAAAAACCTGAGATTCATTAAGAGTAAGTGAATTGCCTGTGTTCACCTAAGGGACAGGGGTGATGGCAATACTGGTAGCTAGGGCTTAACATAGAGCCTGTGTTATTTTCTCGATGCTGCTTCAGATTTTATCACCTGTGAAGTTTTCCTCATCTCTAAATTGAGAAGAGGAGGTTCCCATATGCTTTCATAGAAGACATTCAACCTTCATGCTATAAGATTTACTGATCTATACTATATGGTAAACACAGCACTAGCCACTAGGAATCAACTGTAAGATAGGCAGATATAATTTGTAAACTTAGAAAGTCTTCCAGGAGATATAAGAATGACAACACAAAATTAAATAACTTTATAAGTGGAGAAAGTACACTGTATTTTTTATATTTTGCTTTGCATTTCTTTTTTCAAACTTTTGTTTGTTTCCTTATTTTGTTTTGTTTCAGGTATTTTGGTCTTTGTCTTACTTATGTACACGTCTTCCCCCCCCCCCCCCCTTTGGTCTGTTCTCCCCTTGAGGCCTCTAGGGCCTAGAATAAAAATTTTTTACTCAATAGACAGCCAATGGAGTTAAAATAATATTGAATTGAGAGCCAAAACAAAAGAAAATAAAAAACACTTAGTTTGGAATCTCAGCTCAGTTGATTTGTTAGCTGAATGGCCTTAGGCAAGTTACTTGACCACTCTTGACCAATCTTTGTTTATCTATAAATTGAAGGTGATAATAATGACTTTGGATAATTGTTATGCTAATCAAATGAGTTACTACATGTGAATAACACTTTAAGTGTGCAGAGGGCTATAGATATATACCACAATAAAGAATTACATTGCAAATATTTAACATTCTAGGAAGTTCAATTATACATGGTAAGTATTGAAAAACAGACTGTATCTAAAAAAAAAAACCTTTCTTATAAAATACTATTTAAGCATTTTTTTACAAAATATTAGATTTCCCTGTAAAGGCTAGTCAACCTAGTTTGCATACAAATAAAGATTTTGGCAATCTAATTATGACTTCATATCCACAAAAGAGTTGCTTAAAGCAACAGAAATGCAGTAGTTTTGGATTGTTTTCTAGAGATGTTATCTTTCAAAGTATTAAATATCATCATAGAAAATATGACAGAAACATGCCTAGCATGTCAGCTCATAGATTATCAGGGAAGGCCTCCTCGAAGAAATGACTCCTCTAATCAGTTCCTGCCACAGATTTTCATACCACAAGATTTATTTATTTATTTTTTTTTAAATTTTTTTTTCAACGTTTTTATTTATTTTTGGGACAGAGAGAGACAGAGCATGAACGGGGGAGGGGCAGAGAGAGAGGGAGACACAGAATCGCAAACAGGCTCCAGGCTCCGAGCCACCAGCCCAGAGCCCGACGCGGGGCTCGAACTCACGGATCGTGAGATCGTGACCTGGCTGAAGTCGGACGCTTAACCGACTGCACCACCCAGGCGCCCCACATACTACAAGATTTAAAAGGCAATTGCCTATAGTTGTTTTTTGTTTGTTTGTTTGTTTGTTTGTTTTGTAGCAATAGCAAGACCTAGCATTCTATGCTCTGATAGAATTAATGTTACTTAGTATTCCTGTTCTTTGTATAGCATATGCTTCTCTCTCTAAACCCTGGGACTTTGGAAAGCATTATTCTTGTGCAAATGAGTTTGATATCAACTAACATACTCTTACTCATAAACACCTAGAAAAACTAGAGGCAAGGAAGTTCAAGGGCAGAGACTGGAAAGGGGGAACTGAGGAGGACAGACAGTTAACTTGCAGACTGATAATATGCAGTGACTGAAGTTATTGAAAGTCAGTTCAGAATTCAACACTCAACTCGCTTTTTGGATGCCATAAATTTGATCTAAGAAAAATTTATAGGATGGCTAGTTTCCCAGATATTGGAATTAAATGAATTGTTGAGGCTTGTAGAAAGAAAACATTGTTTTAAAGACCAAATAACATATAAAACATTTCTTAAAGACAGTGGTGACAGCAAATGGAAACGATAAATATGATCAGACCTGTAGCAGGACATCATAGGGAAACAGCTTATGTGGTTTTAGAAGATTGTGAGACCAGATAATATGTCAAAAATGCACTGTCACAAGCTTTTTTTATTGAACTGGGTCGAGAATGTATTCATTGTTATCCTGACAGGGGATGCAGGAAGCCAAAACCAGAAAGTCTTATCCTCAAAGTACCTAAAATGATCAGATGAATAACCAGAAGAAGCTTAGTTAGAAATTACCTGTGGAGTTTGTTGGCCACTTCAGATTTCTTAATAAATTCAAGAAGAGTCATATGAATGAGTTAGCATAGCAAAGTCATGAACATATCTCACTCTCCCTAGTTGGGCTGGTAACACTCATACAGTGGATATTAGAGTAGGGGTGGCAATAAACTGTTGATTTATAAATTTAGCGAGTTGCATGGATCACACCACAAAAAATAAATGGAAAAATTAAAAGATCAACAGTGATATTTCCATTTTAATAGCAAGGACTATACTCATCAAACTCAAAAATGTTTCTTGGGCGCCTGGGTGGCGCAGTCGGTTAAGCGTCCGACTTCAGCCAGGTCACGATCTCGCGGTCCGTGAGTTCGAGCACCGTGTCAGGCTCTGGGCTGATGGCTCAGAGCCTGGAGCCTGTTTCCGATTCTGTGTCTCCCTCTCTCTCTGCCCCTCCCCCGTTCATGCTCTGTCTCTCTCTGTCCCAAAAATAAATAAACGTTGAAAAAAAAATTTTTTTTTTTAAAAATGTTTCTTGATGTTACATAAATATTTGTGAGTTTTTCTCACATAAACATGAAATGTACCCTAAATTATTTATGAGATGCAGTCATGAACCCAGGCACAAAATTTTATGCTGGCACCATTGTTGCAAATTGCAGGAAGGCTGGCCAGGGATAGTGCCAAATCTATAACTCCAGCAGGTACCCACCCAAGGATTACACTTAGTTTCCAGGACCTTGCTCAAGCAATCAAGCTAACCTACCACATAATCCCTAATAAAATATGAGCCAATACCACATGGTTATCTGGCCAGAAATAATCTAAAGAATTGTTGAATCTCTGTATTTCTGGAAGAATGGGCTGAATCTACTGGTTTGAAACTTGAGAAAAATGAAAAGACCTGCATTTAGGTCTGAACACCAATTATATAAGCATGAGGTGAGGAGTTCAGAGCTAAGCACAAAAAAATAGAAAGAAAATCTAGGGTATTTAGATGGTATAAGTTCCTAATCAATCAACCATGTGATATGGTTGCCTAGATTTGAACAAGGAAACAAACCAGTTGCATAATTGTCAGAAGCCTCAATCTATAAAATACCTTATGTCATTTTTCAGAAGAGGAAAGAGAGGTATGAAATTTAAGTAACTTGTCCCAAATCACAAATCTATTATTATAGCTGAAAATGGAGCCAGATATTCCAAATGCTGTGTGTTCTTTTCATTTCCTAAAACCACACTAATGAGGGAATTCAAAACCCTAATACGTGGGGAGTAAATGATTGGAACTATAGATGTTTCCCCTAGGGATTAGAATACATGGAGAATGGCGAAGACAGAAAAGTCATGATTCCATCTGATGATCCATTAATGACACACAAGATAGTAATATAGGAGCAAGTGGATAGAATTTAACGATAGCAAGCTATCTTCTGAGCTAGAAAAATCAAAAGAAATGAATGGGTTACATAGAGGGTAATGAATTTTCAATCAAGAAATGTGCTCAGGTAGAGAAAAAATATTTGCCAAAAGAATTATTACAAACGGATTTTAAATATTGTGCAATAAACATATTAGTTTTTAGAAATCTGATTATACAGGAAAATCTCTAGACTAGCCTGTCAAGACTTTAGTCCTGGGAACCTGGGTGGTTTAGTTGGTTAAGCATCTGACTCTTGATTTCAGCTCAGGTCACGATTTCACGGTTGGTGAAATTGAGCCCCATGTCAGGCTCTGTGTTAACAGCGTGGAGTCTGCTTGGGATTCTCTCTTTCCCTGTCTCTCTGCCCTTCCCCTGCTTGCTCTCTTTCTCTCTCTCTCTCTCTGTCAAGATAAATAAATAAACATTAAAAAAAAAGATACTTAAAAAATATTTTAGTCCTCTTTTCTCTGATCCAAGAAATAGAGGAAAGAGGGAAAGAAGGAAAGAATCTCTGTAGGCTTCAGCAAAGCAGCATCAATTTAAGTATTACATAATGCCATTGTCCATGATGCTTGGTGTCTCAAGAGATGCTCAGTGATTTGATTTAGGCAACTGCATCATGTTACTCACCTCAATACCTGTTTGATGTCCTGCTTCCCCTGAGGACCAGATAATAGCTTTCATTGGTCTAATAATACTCTGCCCTGAGGTCTCTTGCCTCTGCTTTCCTCCATTACTGATTGGCTGCATGACCTGACCAAGTTACAACTGTCTCATGGGGGTGCTGAACAGTGCTATCAGTCTTTCAATCTAATTTACTGTAGGAATAAAAAGTAACTCAGAAATGATCTATAGAGCAGTGACAATGCACAGGAGAAACGGTGAACTCTAGAGCATGGTGTTTGTAGCAGAAGCAAAATCCAGGTCAGTAATTTAACATCCAACTCAGAAAATAAACATGCAAATATTCATTTTAACACATATATTGAGGTAATTTAGATACGCATTGCAGAAGGCTAAGTGGTCATGAGGATTTGTACGGAGTCTTTTCATGGTCTTTGATTTGACCGTTTTCATGGTCTTTGATTATGGGAGTATCTCATGTAGACACAGTAACATTAATGGGGTCCTGGAGTTCTGATGAGGGATATTGTCCAGGATAGGAATTAGGTAAAGCCATAATAGTTCTATACCAAGCACTGTCATAGGCTATTTGCATTATTTCTAATAATCCTCATGTTGACCATAGAATATATGTACAATTATCCCCATTGCACATATGGGGACAAATTCATCAGTGATAGATAATGATCTGTCCCAGTTCCACTCTTATCAATCATGCTGCTATCAATCATGCTCATGATTTGACTTCATTTGAGATGTAATTTTTGCTACATAAAATGTGTGTAATAGTAATGCACACATTTTATTGCATATGTATTTTAATATGCAAAATGTGTAAAAGAGTAAGCATAATATTATGATAATGAAAGCAAAAAAAATTGTAGCACAGCAAAACACTGTGATAAGATAACCTGCAAATTTGCACAAAATGTGATCTGCAATTTCCCATCCTCTTTCCTTCACCCAACCAAAGTTTTCAGATGGAGGCAGGCTAAAGTTCTTGTACTGATGGAAATGGGGTTGGGGTGGAAAAATCAGAAGGGCAGGGAGAGTAAAAAAGGGGAGGAAGGAAAAGTCAGGCTGAGAAATAATATCAAGCACCCCTCCTAAGGAAGCAAAGAAGCAAACTGTGGGTCCCTGGGTCACCAGAAATCTCTTGGCATCATTTCCCCTGATAGACCTAGGAAAACAAGTGTAAACTAACCAGAAATTTCCCAGAAGTCCAGGACAGCTAGAGGACTCAGAATCTTTCTTTTTCTTTTTTTCTTTTTTTTAAGTTTATTTCTTTTTGAGAGAAAATGTGAGCAGCAGAGGGTCAGAGAGAGAGAGAGGGACAGACGATCTTAAGTGGGCTCTGAACTGACAACAGAAAGCCCTATGCAGGGCTCAGACTCATGTACTGTGAGATCGTGACCTGAGCCGAAGTCGGACACTTAAACGACTGAGGCATCCAGGCGCCCCAAGAATCATTTCCATTAATATTTAAGCTACAGCTAAAAAAACAAAAACAAACAACAACAACAACAAAATACAATACCAGAGTGCATTATACAGCAGCTTGAACTGGTACATATTTCGATCACTGACACTCTCCAGAAATTCCCAGTTTCCAGCTGTGCAGGTTCACTACAGTTATTACTTCATTAACTTCCTTCTTATCCAACCCTTCATTTTACTCAAATTAAATTTATTTTTGCCAAGTCTGTCAAATCATCACTATTTTCCTTTAATAATGACCACTACCATATACTGAGATCTTCTGTGCCCATCACTGTTTTAATCCCTATTCATGTATCATCTCATTTAATAATACTAATTCTGTGACATTAGTACCATTACTATGTGCTGCTTCTAGATGAGTAATTGGAGCTTCGAGGCTAAGCTAAAGCTAATCTTTAAGGTTAATCAGTGTTGCAGTTATCTACTGATATGTAACAAACCACCCCAAAACTTAATAGCTTAAAAACATCAGCTGTTGTGTTTGCTCATGATACCTGTCAGAGATTTGGCTGGACGCAGTGGGCAACACTGCCATGTCTGAAGCCTCAGTTGGGTTGCTTAAGGGTTGGGGCTGGATGGGATGTCCTTGATGAGCCATATGTCTGTTTGCATTCTGGCTATTATCTGTGTTCTCTGGTATTTCTCCATAAGACTAGTGTGAGCTCTGCCTGGTGATCTCATGGTTGTAAGAGACAATGTTCCAAAAGACAAGGCAACTGTGAAAGTATTTATTAAGCCTCTGCTTGCATTATGTTTGCTAATGTCTCATGTGACTTTTTCACATGAAAAAGTAATGTAAATGTTGGCGAGGGCTAAACAGTCTAGAAGACAAGAAAATTGATACATGTGTTCTAGGGAGCTACGACACCCATCAGGAGGCACAATTATGCCACACTGGTAAGGATGTATGTGTACAGGGAAGAGGCTTTGTCAGGTAAGATTAGAAGGAGGCAAATCATAGGACTGTAGAATTTCAAAGAAATTCAGCCCTTCATCTTACATGTAAATAAATTGGGGTCACAGTAGGAAAGGATCCTGGCTAAAAACACAAACCTAGTTATTGGCAAAGATTAGACTCAGAATGAGTAACATTCCGAAATCCAAAGGGGAAGTTCTAATGGAGAACCTGAAGCTGTGGAAATACAAGACAAAGTGATGAGAAGCATGGGCCGAGTGAGGCTCTGGAGGAATAAGAGCCACACAGCTTTGAGCCTAAAAGTTGAGTCCTGAGAAGTTTCTTTTAAGTAGCCCACTTGACAATCCATTAGACCTGCAATGTGCTGTTGCCTGTCGTGCTGTATCTGTCCACTACAACATGGGCCCAGCATCCTTCCTCTTACTTGGAATACTTGCATTTTGCTGTTTATCTACAGATCTCCATTGCCATCTCTGCCTTGGAGTATAAGCTCCTAGAGAACAAAAGGCCGCTCATCTTAGATACAGAATAAAGTAAAATTAAGGATGCAATAAATGTTTTAGGATTATAAAAATGAAGAAACACATGCGGTCCCTAAATTCACAAGGGAAACCAGTATGTCTAGAGCATCTGCTATGTAGCCAATTTTGTACCATTTTACATAAAGCTTTTATTTAATCAACTTAAAAGAAAACTATAAGGTAGATGTGCGTATGGTCTTTTTTTTTTTTTTCCTTTTTTCCACAAAGGAGACTAAATGTGCAATGGTTAAATGACTTTCTCAGTATCGCAGAGCTAGTAAGTGGCACAGACAGGATTTAAAATTTGACCACTGTCCTGTGCTACCCTTTCTTTTATGCAATGAAATGAGAATCACATGGGAAGCCAGGGTAGAGTGTTTAAAACCTTCTGGGGTTTGAATGCAGGGTTATACATTTATCTCTAATGTGGTCTTGCCAAAATGATATAAGCTCTCTGAGTCTGAGTACTTTCATTTGCAAAATGAGAGGCTAGACAAAATTATTTCTTACGTGCACTCCATCTCCAAAGTGTTTCTGACATTCATGGACAATTTAAAATGCAATGCTATTCAATGCAACGCCATCTGGTGTTCATTGATAAGATTACTTGATGGTTCTTGGAAAAGAAAAAAAAATCAGTTCAAAGAACTCCAAACTTACTACAAAATTAATAAATACACACTATTTACCCCAAACGTACCCCACTGTGAATTTCATTCATTTCTTGTATAATATGCATAAAGTAGGTGTTAAAATATCAAAAGCATTATAGTTACCAGATGGTTTGCAATGTTGTATCAAGGGAGAGACACTACCTTCACGTACAAATGGGTTCGATTATACCTGTGCGTTTCATATTCAGAATAAAAGCAGAAATAGGTCCCATAACATTTTTCTGTAATTAGTATTAAGTACATTTTAATCCCATGTAGCTACATGTATTTGAACAGTAACCAGCACTATTGTATTCGAACTGTGTAATTACATACTGGATCTCTCAGTGGCAGAAACTGTGTAATTATGAACTTCTCCACAATATCAGGGGAAAAAAAACAGCTATATGGTGCAGAGCAAAATCACAATGGGGTTATGCTGCCTGTGATTCCACACTCCTTAGTTCAATGCCTACTTAACTTTCTATACGGTGTAATTAGGCATGGGGTTGGGTTGGAGACAAACCATAGCCAATATATTAACAGCAACTCTGATTCACAAATAGCTAAAGAATATTCCACCAAGTTCATGCCACCAGTTTCCCTTGCATGTACTATGAGTAATTCACCACTCCACATGGAGTAACACTATTATATTTTGTGTCTTTTAAAACAAGATTCCAAAAATAGTTTCCCAGGCCACTCAAAATGCATCCCTGGTGTTGCTATTATACAGGTTTTGTAGATTCATGAAACATAATGACACAGGAGAGTAAAGTAGCTAGGAATGCTCAGTAAGTAAGAAGGAATGCAAACTGAATAGGAGCTAATTTTGGATTTCTTGTTTGCTCTCGCCAGATGAGAAGCTCCACAATGACTTTCCAAAGGTCGTGGCTGAAGGACATGGCTTATTTTTTGTAATTCTCTGGCACTTAAATATAAACACATTCATTTAAATTTGTTTAAAAATTAATTCAATATCTATGGAATTTGGGAGAATTGTCTTTACAGCAACTCACAAAAGAAAACCTTAGTGGAGTAGAGCCTTCACAAGGGCCAACAGGCAGCACTCGTGAGTCCAATATCCAAGTCAGCAAGTCACAGTCCGCAGTGCTTTGGTTAGGAGAGTGAATGTTCTGGAGAAGGTGGAAAACAAGAGATCAAGTAAAAAGGCACTGAAAGGCCTTCCTGTTTTGCCTGGGCTGAGAAGGAGTTTATATTACAAACACAATTTTCAGATAATTAAAAGGGCTACATAAAGGCAAAATGTGCTGCAGTAGAGCAGACGAGGAATGCAAAAGCTGTGGAGAAGTGGTGACTCTTCTGAGAAGGAAACAGTTGAGCTTAAAGCTAAACCATGAGATGAAGGGAGCTTCCTTGATTCGGGGCAGGGCGCACACAAACGCAAAGTCCCTGAAAACAAGTAAAGAAATAAACCCAGAGAATCTGAAGCAAACAGAGCGAGACCATTAGCAGTGACCACCTTAGTACTGGATGTGCAAACCAGATAAACATCCTGGATTCAAAGAGAGGCTAGTGTTGTTTGAGAGTTAAACTGGAAAAGGGTGAAGGAATCCGAACATTCGAATGTAGAGTCAAACCATATGTGAAAAGAAGTCTTGTCACAGTGGAATCCAATTTATGCTCCTTGATTTCAAAGAAGCTATTAATTATTCTCATTTAACATATTTTATTCTACACAGCAGTTCACTTTATTTGTATGTTCAAGTTTTTGGAGGTATTTCCTTTGCCATTTATCTCATTTCTGTACAATTAAATGAGCATTAATGAAATGGTAGAAAACATTTCAGGTTATGAAAGGCTATTTGTGGATTAATACACATGATTATTTTATTAATTATCTCATATTTAATCAAAATGCTTGGGTTTTGGATATTAAGATATCCAAGAGAGTTGTTTTTACTTTCTTTTTAAATCAGACAGGAAGAAGGTTCTACCATTCTTTCCTCTAGAAGCTATACTTTGTTAGGAAGACCATAGTGTGCAATGCAATGAGAATTGGTTTGTGACTAGCCCTGACTCTGCTACCTACAAAGCATAAGAATTTGGGGAAGTCATAAGAACCTCTCTAAGACTGTTGCATCATGATGTAAATTGAGACTGCATTATATGCCATATCTTTATAATTTTCTCCAGTCTTCTAACATTCTATTATTATTATAGGGTAAAACCTTGGAATGTGATAAACTTATTCTGTGAATGTTCTTTAAGGTGAGCAAACATTTCTAATAAATTTTTACTTGGTAAGTGAGTGATGTCTTGCAATACGAGTAGTACATGATGCCGAACATCACAATTTCACAACTGAGCCAGTGGTTCTCTCTCTCTCTCTCTCTCTCTCTCGCTGCGGGATTGTGAATGTTTGTCTCCCATGCTTTGATGCTCATTCTCAGGACACTGTGTTTGGCAGAAATCAGTGATTTTTCAGAATGCTGGAAGGTGCCCACATCTGGCACTAGTGTATTTTTTGTTACTTCGAAGCACCTTTGCTTTTCCATACAATATGCTTAGGAATGCTTTGCTTCATTCTAGGTCAGGCTGCCTGCAGATATAGACAATTTGCTGCCTTATTGCCAATTACATTAAATACAGTAAATAACAAGAGTTTATTAATACTGTACTGTAGTCAACATCCATTAGTGTGAGTGAAAGTTGTCCTACATAATAACCCTCCTCTCTCTTGTCTCCCTCACGCCAGCCATGAAGGTTTTCAAATGTAAGTGTAGGTTAATTTGCTTATTTTTCTTTATATTTTGTATTTTCTTTATTAGTTTGTATTATATTACAATATTGTAATCACTTTTATATGAACATTTTTGTGTTGTGGAACAAATCATCTGAGCTTCCATTATTTCTTATAGGGAAATTCCCTTTGACATCCAAGTGCTTTGGATTACAAGCAAGTTTCTGGAATGAATTATGCTCACAAACCAAGGTTTTACTGTATTTCTATTTCATTTTAAGTCTCTCTGGATATCCTAACCCTTATAGAAGAACTGTACTTTTGCAGTAGACTATCTCTATAACATATATAGTGCATGTTAAGAGTATATATTCTTATAATGGATTTTAAAAATATTTATTTTTGAGAGAGAGAGGGAGCATGCAAGAGTGGGGGAGAGGCCAAGAGAGAGGGAGACAGAGGATCCAATGTGGGCCCTTTGCTGACAGCTGAGAGCCTGATGTGGGGCTCAAACTCATGAACCATGAGATCATGACCTGAGCCAAGATCAAGAATTGGACGTTTATGACCAATGGAGTCACCCAGGCACCCCAAAGAATATATATTCTTATAATGGATTTTTAAAATGTGAATTTCTGGGGCACCTGGGTGGCTTAGTTGGTTGAGCATCCAACTTCAGCTCAGGTCATGATCTCACGGTTTGTGAGTTTGAGCCCCGCATCAGGCTCTGTGCTGACAGCTCAGAGCCTGAAGCCTGCTTTGGATTCTGTCTCCCTCTCTCTCTGCCCCTCCCCCTGCTCATGCTCTGTCTCTCTGTCTCTCTCTCTCTCTCTCAAAAATAAATAAACATTCAAAAAATTTTAATGTGAATTTCTGATGTGTTTTTCCAGTATTAATGTAATTTGCAACTATAACGACATATTAATCTCTCAACAACATACTAATTTTTCAACATGTTAATTTCTCATTACATCTGACTTTCGACTTCTTATATGTAATTATTATAGCTCTTTAGTCTTCAATGTCAAGTATCCATATTATTTTTATTTCCTTTCTCTAATGAGTGGAAAATATCTCCCTTCCTCTCTCTTGTGCCACATTTCCCATTCTTACTAAATAGCAGATTTGTAGGTCAATTTAGCTATTAACACTTATAAAATTTATTTTTTAACTAAAAAATACTTTTTATTATTTTTACTGTTTTTCTTAGGACAATTCTAGTACTTCACTACAAAAATTATATATAAAGTATGTATTTTTAAAAAGTCAATAAAAAACTCCTGTCCATTTTTGTGGTCTATATCACTTAGAAACACTAATGTAAACGGTTTTGTTCATTCTGAATTATGGTATTGTTAGCAAAAGTAGTTCTTTTTCTCAAACTTAGGTCATGTTCTGTACTCCAAACATAAACTTTCTGAAAATACCATGTAACAGATTTTTTTTTATGAAGGATTTGTTATGCTTTTTGATTTCTGATTCAGGAAAAAAGTGAGAGACTCAGGCACTTTTGTGGTTAGCAGCAGATTCATGGGTTGAAGAGAAAAATAATGTTTTGTCTTATTTTTTTTTCAATAAAAAGGTGAAGAAAATCTACTCATGAACCCTTCCCACCCATGATATTGGAACACATAAGAATTCAATCCCCACTGGAGTATCCTTAGTGAAGACTATTATTCCCTCAGGAGACCTTAAGTTCTGTACTTAGAAAGTTAATTTTTTTTTAAGTTTATTTATTTATTTTGAGAGAGACAGAGGGAGTGTGAGCAGGGGAGGGACAGAGGGAGAGAGAGAAAATCCCAAGCAGGCTCTGTGCTGTCGGCGCAGAGCTTGATGTGGGGCTTGATCTCATGAACCATGAGAGCATGATCTTAGCGGAGATCAAGAGTCAGACACTTAACTGGCTGAGCCACCCAGGTGTCCCAGAAAATGAGTTATTTATTTATTTATTTATTTATTTATTTAGCTTATGCTTTGCTTATTTTAACCATTTTTAAGTGTGCAGTTTAGTGGCATTAAATACATTCACATTATTGTGTGACCGTCACCATCATCCATCCATACATCTTCAGAACTTTTCTTCATCTTGCAAAACTGAAACTCTGTACCCATTAAACAATAACTCCCCATATTTGAAACTTTTAACTTTCACCCTCAGAGTGGCAAACAGATAGAAAAGACACATAAGAATCAGCCATAGGAGAATTTAATCTCTCCTGAAGTTAAACATAAAAGTCTCACTCAAGAGGGAATACAGTATACAGATCTGCAGAAGAGCAGACTCTTCCTTGAACTTTATAATTTAGAGGTAAGAATCAAGACCAATGTATTCCCTGCCTTGTTGGGTACAATTGCGTAGAGGAACAGGAGGAGAAGCCCATAAAAGCATATGAATTGTATGCATCATTTTCTAGCTATAAGTAGCCCAATGTTCCTCTCTATCTTTGCATCACTTGTCTGCTGAGGACCAGATGGCATAACCCAATGCAAAGAGACACATCTCTCTTCCAGGAACTCATTTGTCCTTAAGTGGAGTACATACATTTAACTTAATCCTGTGGTGGAAACCAGAACCTTCTCTGTAGTTAGTCTCAATTTAAAATAAGTCAGGAGGGTAGAGAAATAGAACAAATGAGAAGACAATGAAGGAAAAGAGATGATAATAATTATTAAATGGCACTATGCTAGAGTACATACACCTTTATTAATACAGTTTTGTGAACTCTGTATTTTTATTCTAACCTCGTAGGTAGTAAGTTAAACATTTATAGCTGTTTACTTTTCCCAAGGCTGCATGTCTATTAGGGTTGGGTTTGAAACTCACTCCACAGCCTTTCCCACTTGCTCCGATGTCTGAAGAAAGGTGTCTGGATGACAGTCTTCTAGCACTTTCCCACACATATGGGAAGATCATGCCACTGCTACATACATGAGATCAGTGTAAACAAGAAAGACATGCTGTTCTCTGATAGAACTGGAGACAAAACTAGATGGCTTCCTCAAATGTGCTCTAACCTCTTGATTCTACAAAATTCATGATAATTAGCACCACAGTCTTGTAAGCATTTTCTACTTTTTAGAAGCATAAAATGTATAGAACTGAGATGGCTTTTTCAGCATACTTCATGAAAGTTTTACTATTGAAAACTTGACTCACGGAAACTAGCATATCCAAGTTGAGGCAAAAATAAATTAGCATTGGCTGGTTTTTGTGCTATGCATTACATTAGTACTTGATCTATATACTCTTCACTGTGCTAGGTAATCCAACTCTCTTGTCAACACTCTGGGGAAAGAATGATATGTCCCAGGAGTTGTGTGGACATGTATGCTTGTGGTAGAGGATGGAGGTAAGGACTGAAACAGACTTGGAGAGAAGCCTGTCTTCCCAGAGAAAATTAAGAACTATTTGATTGTTGACCATGAAATTTCCCTCCAGAGAAAGAGAACATTTAAATTCTGAAATCATTCAGGGTTGCAAGAAACTTGCCTGGATAACAGCCAATAATTTGGGGGTGAGACACATCTCTGAGACATTAAGTCAGACCAAATGTATTCTTTTCATGGAAGAAGAACAGGAAGGAAAGAAAATCAGATGGTCTGTTTTCAATACTTGGTAAGATGTTCTTCAGGTTTTTTTGGAGCAGGGAGGTGCTATAAAGAAACTTAGATTTGAAATAAAGATCTATTACTGATGGGGGATTTAAAGGTAAATCTCTAATAAAAAGATGAAGAATATGTTATTGTAGGGCAAATGCTGAACTAAGCATAAATAATGTTGGGGTTTTTATTCCAACAATTTTTTTAAGAAAAGCCATTTTTTACATTGTGGATTTATTGTAATATTTGTAATCTTTGAAATTGAATTTATTATAATTTTTTTTTTAATTTTTTTTCAATGTTTATTTATTTTTGGGACAGAGAGAGACAGAGCATGAACGGGGGAGGGGCAGAGAGAGAGGGAGACACAGAATCAGAAACAGGCTCCAGGCTCTGAGCCATCAGCCCAGAGCCTGACGTGGGGCTGGAACTCACGGACCGCGAGATCGTGACCTGGCTGAAGTCGGACACTTAACCGACTGCGCCACCCAGGCGCCCCTATTATAATATTTTTAAAGTTAATTTACTGAATGTTTATTGCCTAGGTTGAGTGGAAATAGGTATGAAATCGTTTAATTTTTAATTTTTTAATTTTAATTCCAGTATAGTTAACATGTAGTGTTCTATTAGTTTCAAGTGCACAATATAGCGATTCAATAATTTCATACATCACCCAGTGATCATCATTATAAGTGCACTCCTTAATCCCCATCACCTATTTCACTCTTACTCCCACCCTCTGCCCCTCTGGTAATTTTCAGTTTGTTCTTTATTGTCAAGAATCTGTTCCTTGGTTTTCCCCTCTCTTTTTTTTTTACCACTTTACTCCTTTGTTTTGTTTCAATCGCCACAAATGAGTGAAATCATATGGTATTTGTCTTTCTCTGACCCACTTATTGCACTTAGCATAATACTTTCTAGCTCCATCCATGTCATTGAAAATGGCAAGATTTCATTATTTTTTATGGTTGAATAATATTCCAGGGAATGAGATGGTTTAAGTAAGCTCTTGAGCTATTTATCAAAGGACATTGTTTAAGGGTGTCACGCTAAAATATCATGTCATCTTCCAATGGGAAAGTCATATTAAGTCCAGACCCTAGTCAGAAACTGTATCACTTATCCAATGGGAGAATAGTAAAATACAGTCCTCATTTCTTTTAAGAAACTTTTTTAAAAGTTTATTTATTTATTTTCAGAGATACAGAGATAGCCTGAGCAGGGCAGGGGCAGAGAGAGAGGGAGAAAGAGAATCCCAGGCAAGCTCTATGCTGTCAGCACAGAGCCTGATGTGGGACTTGAACTCACAGAACTGTGAGATTATGACCTGAGCTGAAATCAAGAGTTGGGCACTTAACTGACTGAGCCACCCAGGTGCTCTGGTCCTCCTTTCTTTTAAATAAAAATTGTACATAAAGTGTACCATATGATGACTTGATACATGTATATATAGTGAAATGGTTACTATAGTCTAATTATTATATCCCCTCCTCACATATTTACCTTTTTTCTTGAGACTTATTTTTTATGCAAATTTCCAATATTCAATACAGTATTATTAACAATAGTCATCATGCTGTACATTAGATGTGTAGACATGTTCATCCTACCTGACTACAACTTTGTACCCTTTGACCAACATCTCATTTCTCCCATCTCCCTGACTCTAGTAAGCACTGTTCTCTTCTCTGTTTCTATGTATTCAACATAGATTCCGCATATAAGTGAAATATAGCAGTGCTTTTCTTCCTGCATCTGGCTTATTTCACATAGCATAATGTCTTCCAGGCCCATTCATGTCATTTGCAAATGAAAGAATCTCCTTCTATTTTTAGGACAGAATAGTATTCTATTCCATCCTGTCATAATTTCTTTATCCATTTATTCATTAATAGACATTTGGGTTGTTTCCACATATTGGTCATTGTGAATAGCACTACAATGAACATGGGAGCAGAGATATCTCTTTGAGGTATTTCATATCCTTTGGGTATATAGCTAGAAGAGGGATTACTGGATCATATAATAGTTCTATTTTTCTTCTGCCCTCCTTTTTGTCACAGCTGGAGCAGAATATCAAAAAAATATAAAGAAGTCGGGTAATAGAGAAGGACAATAAGCTATAGATTCTCATGTATGAGTTTAGAAAACAATTTCTGGAAAATAATTTATAGAAGACATGTTGCAAAGCCTATTTGAGAAAAGCAAATTTCCTTCTACCATACAACTAACAAAAGTCTGAGAAAGTGAATAGAGGAGAATCAAGGTTTTGATATAAGAGTAGTATTGAGGCATAGAACCCCATAAGGTCAATACAGTTTAAGAATGTGCAAGAGACTTAGCAGAAACTGAAAACAAGAATAAGGACCAGACATGAACAGAGAATATTCTCTAAAACTCATTGGCCAACCTGTTTTATACTGAGGAGAAATTGCAGACTTATGCTCTAAACTCAGTATAAACATTTATTGCTCATGATTGCAATGACACTCATGTTTGCAATGACTATACTGGAAACAATTTATAGTTTTCATTCCATAGTCTGGACTCTTTCAAGATAGCCTTTGGTTGATTTCATGAAGATCCAAAGTAAGGATGACACTTCTATTCTGAAGGATAACAGAGGCAGGAAAACCAACATCTTAATACATCAGTTAAAATCATTATGATCCGAGCAGACAAGAAAATGAAGAATTCTTCCTAGATTAACAAGGTAAACCAGGTTTATTTCTGCCAGCATTTCCACAACAAAGTTTTGGAAAGGATGAAAATCAGAGTATAAGGTCCCTGACTTTGAGGTCTTTTTACAATCCAGAAAGGAGTTAACAAATGCCATTTAACCATTTTCCCTTATCACTTTTGTATTTCATCTGAAAGCTCACACTTTCTTTTTTCTTCAGGCCTTTCTTATCGATCCTAATGTTACCTCTCCATGTCATTTTATTTTATTTAAAATCTTCCTTTCATATTGAGTCAAACTAATGCAATAAGAAGCTTGGAGCATCATATGTATGAGAAAAAAGACTATTCCTGACATCATTATGATTCCACTACTTTAAAAGCAAATTTTTCATTTATACAGCATAATAAAAATACCTCCTCTGCACCTAAGAGACATAATTTTAATTTATTCTGAGTTCTTGTCAAAGGTACTCTGTTGTACAGTGGGGAATATATTATATTTTTTAGTAGCATAAGGAAAAACTCACTGCAAAGTGATTTCAGATAAGAAAGCATATTGGTGAAATCTAGTGAGAAGGAACTTTGCAGAGGAGGAAGTCTTTGAGATGGCTCCTGTGTAATGATACAAATTTAACAAAAGTGATATTGGAAGGTATTTGGGGGGAAAGGAATGAAGAAGGGTGGTTAGGCAAACTGGGGCAAACGTTTAAGGATGGGAATATGCAGAAAGATGTTTAAAAATTGTTCAAAGAATATGATGAAAAAGATGAAAGAAAAGGTTGCTATAAAATGTCGCACCAGAATCAGCAAGCTGGCAGTCTGAAAGGAGGCACTGGCTTGAACTGAGAGATGAATGGCTTACTGTGAACCAGAAGGAAGTGACCGGAAGTTTATGAGCACCTAAGCTGTAGTCGACTTAGTGGGAACAAAAAGGAGGAGTGATCCAATCCATGCAACTTGGAAATTTGGGGATGCAGGGAGAAGGATAAGTGATAAATGTCAAATTAAAGAATATCTTGTAGTTCTGAAACTAGATGCCTGGAAAAATTGAAATCCAGGTACAGAAGGGCTATTGTGTTTGATTTTAATCTTGTGTGTCTGAGGACTTTTAGAGATACCCAATTCATGGAAAAACCTTTTAATAATCAAGATCCCCCTCTATTTTAGAGTTTACTATAATAACAAAATGTCTGAGCTACTATACTTTTCTAAACAATTAATTCTTGAAAGGAAGATTCATGTCCTATTACTACTGCAAGAATTACAGGAGTGAAAGGGATCTGGTTAATGTTAAAGATCAAAATCACACCTAATGCTTCAAACTCCCTCTGCAAATGACCACCATGGGTGCTGAACACTGGAAAGATAGGATGACTGAGTAGACTTTTTTACAGCACCTCTTAGTTGAGCAAAGTTGAGTAAATTAGTTAACTTTGTTGGTTCTTAGAATTCACATAGGTAGAATGAGATGTGTGTGTAATGATTAATAATGTATGCCCATCTCTTTACACAAAGCTATTGTAAGTATTAAGTGAAGGAATAGCAAATGTCCCTAAAGGAGTCTATACACTATAAGACACTATAAATTGTGTAGCATCATGGCACTGGGAGCAACTTTTCAGTGCTGGTAGATACTACTAGTGGTTATGGATGGAATGACTGCAATTATCTCCACTAAAACAACCAATGCTACTTCTGTTACTGATGTCACTATTGAGGTCATTTTTTTAATCAATGGGATATTCACCTTTATCAAAGATGATCAGTTGGTCATTTGATTATGTTGGTCTCCTCCAGAATCCATTACAAAATGATAGTAAAGGAATAAAAATAGTATAAATTAACAGAGATGGGACATAATGTGGTGACTGATTGCCAAAAAAAAAAAAAGAGAGAGAGAGAGAAAGAAGAAGAAGAAAAAGAAGAAGAAGAAGAAGAAGAAGAAGAAGAAGAAGAAATGAAGAAGAAAAAGGAGAGAAGAAAGAAAGAAAGAAAGGAAGGAAGGAAGAGAGAAAGAAGAAAATTGAAAAGTAGATTAAAGAGCAGTCACTGATTTTTACAAAGAGAAAGACGATATAGCAGAAGTTCATGGGAAGATTTCCAGAAAGTTACAAGACACAGCAAAAGATAAAGAGTGGGAATGAAAACAGAGGAATCATTTGAAAATCACTATACTGAATATCTGACTCCACCCTTTTTTGCACCCAATGTCAAGATTATCAGCAGATAGATATTTAAGTTCACAGGCAGAATTTTTAAGCATTTTCCAGGAGAAATTTATCCAGAAGCAAATATGAGGAAATTCAAAGTCATGATATGGGGAAAGGGGCAAGTGAGGCAGAGAACTTAAAACAAGGAAGTAAAATGAACATTTGCTCCCTGAGTGGTCAGACATATGCCTCCCACTGGGAGCCTGGGCAGAAACATTGGCTGCCACATCTTTCCCTGGAAGGGCTAATGGAGACATGATCTCTAAATAAACTGAAGATTCTCAGAAAAGTAATATGTACACATTCATATTTTGGAAGAGTACTCTAGCAAAAGATCCAGCTGCCTACCCAGTTACTAGATCTAGCCACCTATCTTCTGGTTTATCAGAACACAAAAGAAACTGCCATTGTAATGATTCCCTTTGTATATAAGAAGGGGCAATTAAAGATCACCTAACACTTGAGGAAAGACCTCAAAATGAAAGGCAGACAATAGATGCAGAAAAACGGTATTTGTCTTCAGGAAAGACAGATAACTCTGTAATCAAACAAACACTTTAAATACTCTCTCCACAAAGATGACTTAACACACACAAAAAAATTTTAAATGCTATGAGAAAATCAGAAAACCAGAAATAACTCTTGAAAACTAAAATATTACAAAAAAATAGTTCAACTAAAAGTTGTAAAGATAAATTTGAGAAAAATTAAAAAAAATTTTTTTATGTTTTATTTATTTTTGAGACAGAGAGAGACAAAGCATAAGCAGGGGAGGGGCAGAGAGAGAGAGAGGGAGACACAGATTCCGAAGCAGGCTCCAGGCTCTGGGTTGTCAGCACAGACAACTCACAAACTCACAAACCGCGAGATCATGACCTGAGCTGAAGTTGGATGCATAACCGACTGAGCCACCCAGGCGACCCATTGAGAAAATTTTTTAGAAAGTAGAACAAAAAGATATAAAGTTAGGAAATATGAAATCAAATTACTTAAAGGATCAAACTTAAGAATAATTTCTGACTTAAAAAATCCTAGAAAGCACAGATGGAAAAAATAAATCAAATGAATTACCCAACAAAATTTCTGGAAGTAAAGGATATGAGTCTATAGAGTTCCTCATACAATCAATGAAAAAGTCTTATATCAAGGCCAATTGTCATGAAACTTCTAAATGTCAGTAATAAAGGGAAGAACTTAAAGTCTTCTAAAGAGAGCAGGGTGGGGGGGTTGGGGGAATGCCATAATGACTTGAGATTTCTCAATAGAAACTATGGGTTCCTGGGGCGCCTGGGTGGCGCAGTCGGTTAAGCGTCCGACTTCAGCCAGGTCATGATCTCGCGGTCCTTGAGTTCGAGCCCCGCGTCGGGCTCTGGGCTGATGGCTCAGAGCCTGGAGCCTGTTTCCGATTCTGTGTCTCCCTCTCTCTCTGCCCCTCCCCCGTTCATGCTCTGTCTCTCTCTGTCCCAAAAATAAATAAACGTTGAAAAAAAAAAAATAAAAAAAAAAAAAAAAAAGAAACTATGGGTTCCAGAAGATAATCGTCTTCAAAATTCTGAAGGCAAATAATCTTCAACCTTGCCTTCAACCTGCAACCTTGAATACTATTCCAAGTCAAAATATTCACTCATTATGAGGGTAGGATATTTCTTCACGAAGTTTGCACACACACACACATACACACATACATAATATATATACATATATATATTATATATATGTTTAAAAATTAAACCACAAAAGTAGATCCACCCAGGAAAAAGGAAAACAATTATGGAAAAGAGGTTCCCCATTAAAAATAGAAATTTAATAAAATGATATAGCATTTGAAAAAAAATAAGGTTATGTGGATAGCATATTATGCAAGTGGAAATAAAAGCAAATGGTTACTTCCAAGAAGACCAAATAGTAATATGAAAAAGGAAATATCATAATAGTACTTGGCTCTGTTGTTGTAATTACATGGTTCTAATGACAGAAAATTCAACTAATACAATCATAGTGATATAAAGCTAGGAAGACTTTTGAAGTACTATTAGAGTTCTAGAAATTTATCTAATGTAGAATATCTAACATAGAAAGGTATTTTTGTGTAGGTTAGATCTTACACAATCTTCCTGGTTTTCCTGGTAATGAAATATTTCTAGGTGCAGGATTTGGGGCACTAGGATCAGGACAGTCCCTAAGAGGGAAGGATATTATGAAAGGCAATGAGAAAAGAGAATCCTTTTTTTAATATTGTTATTCTCATTAATCTTCATCGTCATCATCATTATCATTGTTACTAATAGCAGTAATAGTAGTAGTGTTATAAACCTTTTGGTTTTGTTTTTTAACCTGAATGCATGCATCAATTAGAAAATAAAGAGCCTTTAAAACATGATACTACATTTGTCCTCGCTGTCATTGTTGTGGGTCATTCTCTGCCATTTCAAAACAATTGATTGAAATGTGAGCATCACACTAAAGGATTACTTGCCAGTATGAAGCCAAAAAGAAGTTTCCTTTGACTTAATGTTACATAATTAAATTTTCTCAAAATAATGTGAAAATTCATATATGATGCACAGAAATTAACCAACTGGTTCTCTCGCATGACAAAAAGGCCAATATATTCATACACTCTGACATAGACCCTGAAAACCTTCCCCATGTCTCTCTGACCATATGTATCATACCATTGTCTTATTAAATCAGAATTGTGTTTTTATCTAATAGGAAATTGAATGATAGAAAACTTTTGGTAACAATATGAATAGCATCCCTATAGTGCACATTACCAACATGTAGCCATCCATGAGAGATAGGACTCAGACTGTCTGACAATTCAGCTCACCACAGTTCAGCCAAGGCCTCTAGAGGTCAGATAGAACCTCCTAACTGAGTATTAAAGAAGTATGGGAATTACTGTTACTCACTTAAAAGCTATGCCTTTATCAAATTTTATTATGATCTTTAAATCCCACCATGACAAAGATGCATGTTCAAACGGTCTTTGTTCCAGAGTCACACAGTTTACCTAGAGTCAAATTACAAGCTTGTATTTTTAAAACTGCAGAGGCTGTTAACCACTTCCTCTCATTAGAGGGCAGGGGGAAACATCACTAAAAGGAACCAATGCAAGGTCTAAGAAAGATTTCTTTCCTAAGATCAAGATCCATGCTCCATGGATCCTATTCAGATAGAGGGTTGCAGCCAAGCAAAATGTGAGGGTTAGATGCTGTGTCCTTGATACCACTGAATCAGCAGGACAGAACGGCTGGCTGGCTAGTTTAAATTGTGCATGCTTCGGCAGATTTGCAGTGCCACTTACAAAACAAATGATTCCCTTGTCATCATGTCAACATTCAAGGCACGTTTATCATTAATTCACAGGTCACCCAAAATGAAGAGACTAAATGGCACTGAGGGTAAAAGACTTCTACCTTGTCATAATAATACAGGGCTTTGGGGAGATACTCTTTTAAAGTTCCTTCCACCCAGTTTTATACAGACATCCATGTGATTTCTTTAATTTCAGTGTCTTTCATAATGTGTAAATCCTGAGCCAGACATGTTACACCTATTTTCTTATATTTGCAAGAGACTGTGTAATGCAAGTTATAAATGTATCCTAGGCTGATCGCTCCTTTAAATCCTAAATATTTCAATGTCTCCTGTGCTCAATTCTTCATTCATATGTTTCAATATTTTTATGTTATGACTAAATATAATCAAACTTAAAAAATGCTTAGTATCCAAATTGGTTAAACACAGCTGAATCTTTTGAGAGTTCAAGCCATGTAATGTCTATGATTCTCATTTTTAGTGATGATTTACATGCAAAAGAGTAAGAGTTGGAGTGTTAGAGTTTTGATATCATAAGAGAAAAACAAAAACATACATCAAACTATAAAAAGATAGTATTCAGACAATAAAAATATTTTTTATATGTGCCACTTAAATCCCCTATAAAAATCAAAACTGCTTGTCTACTTTCCTAAAATAGGTTCAAATAAACTCTCAACATTTCTATAGTTTATGTATGTAAGTTGAATATAGAAATGAAAAAGATTGCAATGGCAACAAAACCATTTTTGGAATCCCATATGTTGTAAAACATCCACTTATTAATATAATAATTAATAAAAACCAGGAGGCTAAGTTATTGTAAAAGCACCCCTTTCCCAGTTCTATAAAGTATGTGCTCATAACATATGTGCTTACAACACTAAATGTTAAATGCAAACTGAAAAATTTAATCAATTATCAAGGTATTTAAAAATATTTAGTAACAAAAATATCCAGACATTAGGCTGATCATTTGTTGCCATTTTCAAACACATGTTTGGAATCAGAGTCACGAAAGTTACGTTAAACAGTTTTCCTCTTAAAATGAAAATCAATATGAGACTGTACCTACTTACTGACTTTTTTTAATATAAAAATGATCTCAACATAATCCTTACTCTTGGAGTAGCACGGCACTTTGTTACTGCATCATTAGTAATTTATCACATCATTTAAAAAATAAGAACAAAAACAAAAAACTTGTCCACCAAAAAGTCAGAACATCTGCATAGAAAGTAAATGTAGCATTCACACATCCAATTGATTGTCTCCAGAGCACATTATTCAGGTATTTGCAAACCTTGTCTAACCATCTAAGGACATCCGTAAATATTTTTTGGCCACATTAGGGAAACGATATAATGCCAAGACAATTAACATGGTTAATACAATGGTTATGTCCTTTCCTAAAAAAATTAAGGTTTTTCCTAAAAAAATAACCTAATGAGTAAGGCTATTTTACTTTCATAGCCACTGACTGACAAATGATATTTATAATGACAGTCACCTACGAAGTATACAACTAAACAATTTGTCAAACTAAAAATAATAATAATCAATAAATATGTTTACTGATTAGAAATCAGAGAAAAAACACTCTTGGTTACTCTTTATTATGGCATAAAATTAAAAAATGTTATTGAGGAATTTCTGTAGTTGATAGAAAATGATTCTAACAACTTAGTCTATATTGTCTATCTTGAGTGAAGTAGGATGAACACACAATATTCCTAACTTCTAACAGGATTACATGCAGGTACACTTTTATATATTATTTGTATACACATGTATGTGTATATTGTATATACACATGTATGTGTATATTGTGTATATACAATATACACCTTTATAATTTTATGTATGCATAAATTTATATGTGTAAATATATAGAGTATATATTTTATATTATATATAATTTTAGTTATATATAACCCATGATATTCTTAACTTCTAATAGCATGTGAAACACATATATATGTATAATTTTATATATATAAATTTTACAATATGTGGGATTTTTTAATAGGTTTCATAGCATGCTGAGATATATCTTTCACTGATGTAGTCTAGTGGAGAGTGTCCCTCAGTTCCATATTAGAAAAAAGGCTTGTTTTAAACAAAACAAAACAAAACAAAACAAAACAAAAAAGCACAGACTCATAAATACAGAGCACAAACTAGTGCTTGCCAGAAGTGAAAGTGGTGTGGGGATGGGCAAAATAGGCAAAGGGGAGAGGGAGATACAGGGCTCTGGTTATGTTGGTTATGGAATGAAAAAGTCACCAGGATGAGAGACATAGCATAGGGAATATAATCAATGTAATGGTGTTGTGTGGTGACGGTGACAGACTCTTGCCACACTTGAGGTGAGCACAGCATAATATATAGAGTTGCAGAATTGCAAAGTGGTACACTTGAAACTAATGTAATGTGTGCCAACTATACTTCAGTTTTGTGGGGTTTTTTTCTTAAGTTTTGTTTGGTAGTAAATCAGGATGGATTGATATGTGGCCTGCCATTATCTCTGTTACACACATACTAATTTTTTATTTGCTTATGATATACCCAAGACAGTTAGGTAGAACTTATCCCCAACTCTTGTCTGACTCATTTCATATTTGTAGTGGTTCTCTGGCTCTTCTACAACTGAGCTTATGAGAGAAGCTAATCTCAGATTTCCCCGTTCATGATGCTGTTTGTGGTCCAGTTAGTAGTAAGCCTCACCATTGCTAAATGCTTCTTGATACATGGATGAATACCACAGTAATCATCAGATATGACAAAATGCAGCAACTGCTCTCATACTGAATAATACTGAAATGGTAAAACTGGACTTGAATTTTATTTGGATTTATCTACTTAGGGACTCAAAACTGTACAGCATCTAATTAGCAGATATCAAATCTCTGATCTTATATCAAACTGTTTTTTCAAAAATTTGATGTTGGCATCACAGGCAGGTAAGCAGCGATGACACAGTGGCATTCATTTATTTGGCAAGTACTTATTGGGCACCTATTCTCTCTCTTAAGTGCTGGAGCCATGAAAGTGATTAGGAAAGACATGAACCCTCTTCTAATGGACTTTAAAACCTGGTTGAAAGAAAGAATAAAAATAAGTAAGTAAAGAGTTTTTTAAAAAAAGAAAGAATTGTGGGGTGCTCAATAAGAGTTGAGTGTCCAACTCTTGATTTCAGGCATCATGGGATCAAGTCCCACGTCAGGGTCTGCACTGAGCACGAGATCTGCTTGAAATCTCTCCCTCTGTCTCCCTCTGTTCCTCTCCCCTGCTCCTTGTGTGTTCTCTCTCTAAAAGAGAGAGAGAGAGAAATTGTGATAAGTATAAAATAAATGTAAGTTGAGATATGTCATAACAGGAGAAGAGAGGGAAAGAGAGGGAGATGGAGGGAGACAGAGAGAGAGGGGGAGAGAGAGAGAGATGCTTAGAAAAACCTTCTGGAAAAAAGAAGTATTACATTGAGACATAAAGGTGGGGACCAAGATGGTTTTCTAAGGAGCAAGGAACAAGCATTCCATACATAGAAGACAGTATGAGCCTAGTGCTCTGAGAGTTACACAGTGGAACATTACATTGACTACAGTTGCATATATAAATATATACTACTGTAATCTTTTACCTCAAATTATTTTCCTCTTGCTTTTAGAATGTGTTCTGACTTACCATTTTGGAGCTCAAAGTGAAGGTTACTTAACTCTTTATGAAAGAAAATTTTTGGAGCTAGGTTGTAGGTGAATATACTGACATAGGAAGAAAGTCCTATGAATCCTTTCTGAGTAGATAGTGGATGATAAGGAACTCAGATAATCATATCATGCTCTCATTTTTAATATTCACTATAAGGAAATTCTTCCATGTGATTAACTTCAGCCCTCATGCCATATATTTTTCCGTTCTATTTTTCTCCCTTGTGGAAACAGAAAAGTAGAGTTAAACATTTCTCAGTAAATTTTCACTATAAATAATAATAATTACATGTTTCCTCTCCCCTTTCCTTCCTGTATCAAACAGGGTTATGCCAGAGAAGAGGAGCCAGTAAGAGATAGATACTAAGAGATTTATTGCAAGGAATGGGTGTATGTGATCACGGGACTATTTAGAAAGTTCAGAAACACAGGACAGACCACTCAGAACAGCAGGCTAGCATTCTGGAGCATGGTGTGAAGCTGCTGTCCACAGGCAAAATTTCCTCACAGGAAAGCCTTACCTCTGTTCAGAAGGCTTTTGACTGATTGAATCAGGTCCACGGAGACCATCTAGAATAATCTCCCTAACTGGAAGTAAACTTATGAACTTTAATCACATCAAAAATATTTTCAAAGTAACTCCTAGATTTGTGTTTGACTTAATACCTGGGAAGTGTAGCCTCATCAAATAGACATCTCACTTTCTTCCTTCTCTTCCCTCAGTAAAATATCATTGTATTACTTGGATCAGAGTAAGACAGGTGTCCACACAGAAAGGTTGAAGAATGGCAAGGAAGAGGAGGAGCCAAGATGGCAGAACAGCATGGAAGTGTTTCATCCATGAAATACAGCCAGATCAACACTTAAGCATCCTGCACACCTAGAAAACTCATTTGAGGATTAACACAACAATCTGCACAACCTGAACCACAGAACTCAGCAGGTACGCAGCACAGAGAGGTAAAATGGGGATGAGAGAAGCTGCAGAGGGCAGGGAGCTGTTTTTGCTTGTGAAGAAGGATGGAGACAGGGGGAGGGGGAGAGTTCAGGAAAATCAACCCCTCCCCCAAAAGCAGCTGGAGAGAATGTGGAAAAGTGGAAATAGCTGCAGGGACTGAACTAAAAAGGGAAAAAGGAGAAAGGAGAGGGTTTCAATTACATTAAGACTCTATAAACAGGGAGAGTACAGAGAGTCTGAAACTCTGCAGCTCAGTATCTGGTGATGCTCTGGTAGGAAATGTGAATCCCCAGGAGCAGAGTGGGGTCCAGGATGTCTTCAGGCCACAACGGAAGAAGCGGTTCCATGGCTGGAAGGACATTTGGTAGAGGCTGTGTGGCCACTCAGTGTCAGCAGATCTCAGAGAACAACCACGTTAACTGGTGCTGGAACAAGGTCAATAAGGGTGAAGTCTGGTGCCAGATGTGTGTTGTGATTTTCCATTATCCCTGAAATGCTGCTGCCACACGATCATGTGAACTTTACCTGGGACAGGCTGGCATCCAGCCACAGTCTCTGGGCATTGGCAGCGGCACAGTGCCGCGAACGTTCCTGGGAGGACCAGCTCTGGCCATTTCTCAGTGAGATACTCCCCCAGAGGATCTAAGTGGGTCAAAGCCGCAGCCCCTCAGAAGTGAGGGGTCGGAAACACAGCCACATCTGAGATAAAACTCAGGAGGAAGGTGCCGCCTGGACTGCTTGGTCACAGAGAGTGTAAAAGCAGAGGGTGGATGTAAGCCAGAGACAAAGGATAGGTGTGCTATTTCTGGTTGAGGGGAGCACAGAGTTCCTATACTAGAGTCTGTGTAGCTGGGTGATGCCATTTTCACCCCTCCCGTGCATGCACATACACAACTACAAGCACCACAACAATCCACCCCAGTAAGCTAAGCAGTGCCATCTAGCGGAGAATGGAGCCGTTACACTAAGCTCTGCCCAACTGGGACAACCACGTTCTTCAGGAACACCACAAATCTCTCCACCTGCTTAGTTTACAGACTATAAAATACTTCATAGTTTGACTTCAAGAGGGAAATGATGTAATTTCAATTGTATTTCAGTCTGTTCACTAGTCCATCTATTCAATTTTCTTTTTTTCCTCTTTTTTGTTTCTTTTCATTTTCTTGAATACAGAAAGAGAAAAAATTTATTTTTATTTTCAATTTTTATTAAAAATATTTTTCTTTATTTTTTTTCTACTATATTTTTTACTTTTTTGTAAATTTTTCAACTTCTATTTTACTTCCATCATTTCATTTTATTCTTTTCATTGTATTAATTTTTTTCAAATTTTCAAACATTTTCCTCCTCACCCCACCCTTTTTTCTCGAATCTATCAGGTCCTTTCAACACTCAGACCAAAATACACCTGGGATCTAGCATCATTTATTTGATATTTTTGTATGTTTGTGTTGTTTTTTAGTTTTTTTATTTTATTTTTTTTTACCTTATTAATTCTTTTTCTTCCTTCAAAATGATGAAATGAAGGACTTCACCCCAAAATAAAGAGCAGGAAGAAATGACAGCCAGGGACTCAATCAACACAGAAACAAGCAAGATATCTGAACTAGAATTTAGAATCACAATAATAATACTACCAACTGGGGTCAAAATAGATTAGAATTCCTTTCCGTGGAGATAAAAGACATAAAAGCTAATCAGGATGAAATAAAAAATGCTACGACTGAGCTGCAATCTCGAATGGATGCCAAAGTGGAAAGGGTGGATGAGGCAGAAGAGTGAATCAGTATTATAGAGGACAAAATTATGGAGAATAATGAAGCAAGAAAAAAAAAGGGAGACAAAGGCAAAAGAGCACCATTTAAGAATTAGAGAATTCAGTGACTCATTAAAAAGGAACATGAGAATCATAGGGGTCCCAGAAAATGAAGAGAGAGAAAAAAGGGTAGAAGGGTTATGTGAGCAAATCATAGTAGAAAACTTTCCTAACCTGGGGAAAGACACAGACACCAAAATCCAGGAAGGACAGAGGACTCCCATTAGATTCAACAAAAACCAACTATCCCAATGCATACCATAGTCAAATTCACAAAATACTCTGACAAGGAAAGAATCATGAAAGCAGCAAGGGAAAAAAATCCTTAACCTGCAAAGGAAGACAAATCAGGTTTACAGCAGACCTATCCACAGAAACTTGGCAAGTCAGAAAGGAGTGGCAGGATATCTTCAGTGTGCTGAATCAAAAAAAAACTATGCAGCCAAGAATTCTTCATCTAGCAAGGCTGTCATTTAAAATAGAAAGACATAAAAAGTTTCCCAGAAAAACAAAAATTAAAGGAGTTCATGACCACTAAACCAGCCCTGCAAGAAATTTTAAGGGGGACTGTCTGAAGGGAGAAATGACAAAGAAAAACAAACAAACAAAAGCAACAAAGACAAGAAAAGATCATAGAACACCACCAGACACTCCAACTCTACAGGAAACATAATGACAATATATTCATATCTTTCAGTATTCACTCTAAAAGTCAGTGGACTCAATGCTCCAATCAAAAGATATAGGGTAACAAATGGATAAGAAAACAAGATCCATCTATATGCTATTTACAAGAGACCCACTTTAGACCTAAAGACACCTTCAGATTGAAAGTAAGGGGATGGAGAACCATCTATCATGCTAATGGTCAACAAAAGAAAGCCGGAGTAGCCATACTTATATCAGACAATCTAGACTTTAAAATAAAGACTGTAACAAGAGATGAAGAAGAGCATTATATCATAATTAAGGGGTCTATCCACCAAGAAGACCTATCAATTGTAAACATTTAGGCACCAAATGTGAAAGCACCTGAATATACAAATCAATTAATCACAAACATAAAGAAAATCATGGATAATAATACCATAATAGTACGGGACATCAACACCCCACTTACAACAATGGACAGATCATCTACTCAGAAAATCAACAAGGAAACAATAGTTTTGAATGACAACCTGGACCAGATGGACTTAACAGATATATTCAGAACATTTCATCCTAAAGCAGTGGAATATACATTCTTCTCCAGGGCACATGGAATGTTCTCCAAAATAGATCACATACTGGGACACAAATAATTCCTCAAGAAATACAAAAAGATGGAGATTATACCATGCCTATTTTCAGACCACAATGCTATGAAACTTGAAATCAACAAGAAAAAATTTGGAAAAATAACAAATACTTGGATACTAAAGACCATCCTACTAAAGAATGAATGGGCTAACTAAGAAGTTAAAGAGGAAATTAAAAAGAACATGGAAGCCAATGAAAATGATAATACCACAGCCCAAAACCTTTGGGATGCAGCAAAGGCAGTCAGAAGAGGAAAGTATATAGCAATCCAGGCCTTCCTAAGGAAGGAAGAAAGATCTCAGATACACAACCTAACCATACACCTTAGAAAGCTGGAAAAAGAACAGCAAATAAAACCCAAAACCAGCAGAAGACAGGAAATAATAAATATTAGAGCCGAAATCAATGGTATCAAATCCAAAAAAAAAAGCAGGACAGATTAATGAAACCAGAAGCTGGTTCTTTGAAAGAATTAACAAAATTGATAAACTACTATCCAGTTTGATCAAAAAGAAAAAGGAAAGGACTCAAATACATAAAATTAAGAATGAAGGAGGAGAAATCACAACCAACAAAGCAGAAATTATGAGCAATAATATGCCAATAAAATGGGCAATCTGGAATAAATGGACAAATTCCTAAAAACATATGAACTACCAAAATTGAAACAGGAAAAATAGAAAATTTGAACAGACCCATAACCAGTAAAGAAACTGAATTAGTAATCAAAAATCTTCAAAAAATAAGAGTCCAAGGCCAAATGGCTTTCCAGAGGAATTCCACCAAACATTTAAGGAAAATTTAACACCTATTCTTTTGAAACTGTTTGAAAAAAAAGAATTGGAATGGAAACTTCCAAACTCTTTCTATGAAGCCAGCATTACCTTGATTCTAAAACCAGACAAAGACACCACTACAAAGGAGAACTATAGACCAATTTCCCTGATGAACATGGATGCAAAAATCCTCAACAAGATATTAGCCAACTGGATCCACCAATACATTAAAAAAATTGTTCACCACGACTAAGTAGGATTTATACCTGGGATGCATGGTTGGTTCAATATCCGCAAAACAATCAATGTGATACTTCACATTAATAAAAGAAAGGACAAGAGCCACGTGGTCCTCTCATTAGATGCAGAGAAAACATTTGACAAAATACAACAGGCTTTCTTGAAAAAACTCTCAAGAAAGTAGGGATAGAAGGATCAGAACTTGAGATCATAAAAGTCATATATGAAAAACCCAATGCTAATGTCTTCCTCAATGGGGAAAAACCGAGAGCTTTCCCCTTAAGGTCAGGAACAAGACAGGGATGGCCACTCTAGCCACTGTTATTCAACATAGTATTGGAAGTCTTAGCCTCAGCAATCAGATAAAACAAAGAAATAAAAGGCCTCCAAATCAGCTGGGAGGAGGTCAAACTTTCACTCTTTGCAGATGACATGATAATTTATATGGAAAACACAAAAGATTCCACCAATAAACTGCTGGAACTGATCCATGAAGTCAGCAAAGTCTCAGGATATAAAATCAATGCACAGAAATCAGATGCATTCCTATACACCAACAATGAAGCAACAGAAATTGAAATCAAGGAATCGATCCTATTTACAATAGCACGAAAAACCATAAAATACCTAGGAATAAATCCAACCAAAGAGGTAAAAAAATCTATACATTGAAAACTACAGAAAGCTTATGAAAGAAATTGAAGAAGACACAAAAAGTGGAAAATATTCCATGCTCCTGGATAGGAAGAACAAATATTGTTAAAATGTCAATACTCCCCAAAGCAATCTACATATTAAATGCAATCCCTATAAAAATAACACCAGCATTCTTCACAGAACTAGAACAAACAATCCTAAAATGTGTATGGAACCAGAAAAGACCCCGAACAGCCAAAGCAATCTTGAAAAAGAAGACCAAAACAGAAGGCATCCCAATCCTGGACTTTAAGCTGTATGACAAAGCTGTAATCATCAAGACAGTATGGTACTGGCACAAGAACAGACACTCAGATCAAGGAACAGAATAGGGAACCCAGAAATGGACCCACAAACACATGGCCAACTAATCTTTGACAAAGCAGGAAAGAATATCCAATGGAATAAAAACAGTCTCTTCAATAAATGGTGCTTGGAAAACCAGACAGTGACATGAAGAAAAATGAACTTGGACCACTTTCTCACATCATACACAAAAATAAACTCAAAATGGATGAAAGACCTAAATGTAAGACAGGAAGCCATCAAAATCCTAGAGGAGAAAGCAAGCAAAAACCTCTTGACCTCAGCCACAGAAACTTCTTACTCAATATGTCTCTGGAAGCAAGGGATACAAAAGCAAAAATGAACTATTGGTACCTCCTCAAAATAAAAAGCTTCTGCTCAGCAAAGGAAACAATCAGTATAACTAAAAGGCAACCGACAGAATGGAAGAAGATATTTGCAAATGACATATCAGATAGAGTTAGTATCCAAAATCTATAAAGAATGTATCAAACTCAACACCCAAAAGACAAATAATCCAGTGAAGAAATGGGCACAACACATGAATAGACACTTCTCTAAAGAAGACATCCAGATGGCCAACCGACACATGAAAAAAACGCTCAACATCACTCATCAACAGGGAAATACAAATCAAAACCACAATGAGATACCACCTTGCACCTGTCAGAATGGCTAACATTAACAACTCAGGCAACAACAGATGTTGGCCAGAATGTGAAGAAAGAGGATCTCTTTTGCATTGTTGGTGGGAATATAAGCTGGTGCAGCCACTCTGGAAAACAGTATGGAGGTTCCTCAAAAAACTAAAAATAGAACTACCTACGACCCAGCAATTGCACTACTAGGCATTTATCCAAGAGATACAGGTATGCTGTTTTGAACAGACACATGCACCCCAATGTTTATAGCAGCACTATCGACAATAGCCAAAGAATATAAAGAGACCACATGTCCATCGATGAATGAATGGATAAAGAAGATGTGGTATATATATACAATGGAGTATTACTTGGTAATCAAAAAGAATGAAATCTTGCCATTTGCAACTACATGGATGGAACTGGAGGGTATTATGCTAAGTGAAACTAGGCAGAGAAAGACAAAAATCATATAACTTCCCTCATATGAAGACTTTAAGAGACAAAACAAATGATCATAAGGGAAGGGAAACAAAAATAATATAAAAACAGGGAGGGGGACAAAAGAGAAGAGACTCATAAATATGGAGGACAAACTGAGGGTTACGGGAGGGATTGTGGGAGGGGGATGGGCTAAATGGGTAAGAGGCATTAAGGAATCTACTCCTGAAATCATTGTTGCACTATATGCTAACTAACTTGGATGTATTTTTTAAAAAATATTAAATAAAATGGTAAAAAAAAAAAAAGGAAGTTTGAGGAACTAAAGGAGTCTAGCTTGATGTATCACAGCCCAGTTAGAGAAAGAAAGGCATCCTTGAATTGGTATGGTACCAGCAGTGATTCAGAGTGGGCAATTAGCGCCTGAACAGAGTGAGAGACATTTATGGTGGACAGTGGCCTAGCATGGGAAGGGGAGGCTTATATGGGATGAAAAGAACATTTACAAGGCAGCGGTAGATAGAGAAATGGTCTGTATGAGATGTCAAAGCCTCAGAGGAAAGATGAGTATGTCCACATGGGGGACAGTGAGTGGAAGTTATGGCCAGACAAGGGTTTTATTTTTATATATAGGGACTATAAGGAATATACATATGTATATACATATGTATATATGTATATTCCCTATAGTGTATTCCCTATATTCCCTAACTTCATCCTCATGGTTGGCCTAGGAGCAGCACTATCCCAGTAGTAATGAGGAAAGGTAGAGTCCAGATCTTGGCTTCAAATATCATTCTCCCCTCACAGAAACCATGACTCCTTGGGGAATTAGCTGACTCTGGGCCTGGGGGAAAATAAATACAAGATAAGCCTGTAATATCTTATTATGCCAATAAGTAAGCAAGGGCTCAAAGAGTGATAGGGCAGGCTAAAAGAACGCAGAAATCACCTTCTCCAGGGTTCCCACTAGGGAAATTTGAAAAATGGGGCTTTAAAATAAATAATGATAGTAATATAATATTATTTATAGAATAAAATGAGCACTACTTATATAAATAAATAAATTGAAAGTTGATGAGGAACAGGATATTTTTCATAGTCTCAAAGTATCTCTACCCAAAATACTTACTAATTACAAAAGGGGGAAAAAAGAATAATTTTACAGTGGAGAATCCCAGCAGATACCATTTTAATTAACTGACCAAAGTCAACATCACCAGTAATGGGACGATATGAAATCATACATCACCTGAGATAATGCAATAAGAATAGCACCGCTTTTTAAACTATTTCTGCTAAAGATAAATAACCTATATTGAATTCTGAGAACATATCAAACAAACACAGACTGAAAGGCATTCTACAAAATAGTTGGTCTGCAATCTTCCAAATTATCAAGATGATGAGATTCAAGGAAAGATGGAAGAAATGTTCTAGATTAAAGAAGCCTAAAGCGATGGGAGCATGTTCATCTAACTCTCCCAGTACCTTTGAGAAGAATTGAGGGTGAATATTTTTATTGATTATGTAAAGAGAGGCCTAGTGATCATAGAAATAAATGGGCTTTACTATCTATAAAAAAGGATTCTAGCTAGGAAGAGTAGGGACAATTATACATCTTAAATATTATTTTCAGTTATATCCTCTGAACCTGTGTTTTTCAAACATTACTGGACAGGCATACAAATCACTCAGGGATTTCATTGAAACATCAATTCTGATTCCGTAGATTTAAGGTAGGGCCTGGGGTTTTGAATTTGTAATTAACTTCCAGGTAATGCTGAGGCTTCTACACCATAAACCACATTTTAAATTACCAAGTTCCTGACTAACATTAAGGCATGGGTAGAGTAGGATCCTAATATAAATGCTACTAGTTTTGTGTGCCTATTATAATTTGTTTAAATATATTATAAATGGACATAAGGGTTTATTTTTATGGGTTTAATTCCTTGAGAAAATCATACATTCAAGCTACTTTTAAGTTGCATGCAGATACTCAATGTTGCTATAATACATGCATACATGCATTTAAATGCCAGTAAAATGAATTACTCTCTTTTAATAGCTGATCAAAGTTCTCAGTCCACTCTTCTTTCTCAGCAAATTTAATCTTGTAATCTCCAATTGGCTAGGTTGCATTATGGTTTATGTTTTGTCTGTCCCTGAAACAGCAGAAATGGGCCTCTGCCAGCAAGGGCTATTAGATTAAATGGACAATTAATGTGATATTCTGTGCCAACTCTTGTGTAGTTTAGCCAAACGGCTAAAGTGACACAGACTAAACATTTAATGTAAAGTGGAAGTGACGTGGATACAGAGTTCTAGGATATTTTTTATCTGGAAAAGAACTGTGCTGCATTCAAGGAATAGATTTTCCCCACAATCTTTGTGACTAACAATTATAAGCAGCTGGCAACAGAAGTGCCTTCTAAGAAGCCAAAGTACTTTGATCTAAATAAATAAATCTTTGAATCTGAACCAGTGAGTACATTAGAATCTTATTCTCTGAGGGTATTGTTTTACATGCCATGCACCTGTTTTCCCAGAATCTTCCATAAGGAAGAAATTCTCTACTCTTAGTATAGTCTGCCTCTGACGCAGAAATGTTATGATTTTATAGGCTATCCATCTAATTAAGCCAAACTAAGTCACCTAAGCAACATGTACCCCCCCCCCACACACACACACAACACACACACACATACCCCTAACTGGGAATAAAAGCAAAGCAACATTGAAAGTTTGTATTCTCCAGTCAAAATGAAAACAAATACAATTATCAAATGTAAGATATCTATCTAACAAATCTAGGGGCTTCCACCAATCTAAACATAGGTCTTTAGACAAACCATCCAGAAAACCATCTCATAGTCCCCCCTAATAAATGAACTGAAAAGGTTTTTATCAAGATGTGTACTGTAAACAAGGTGAATAAAATAGTTGACAAAACACATGCAGAAAGAAAAAGAAAGCTGTAAAAAGAATATGGCAATACATCTATGCAATAGTAAAAGGATAAGAGCAATTTGATCTAGCAAAACACATCCAGGGATAGGACGGAGTAATATGTTTTCCACCAAAGAAACTAATAGTTCATGTTTTTTGTAATTGTTTCTCCACTTTTTTTTTTTTTTAAAAAGTGTTTATTCATTTATTTTTGAGAGAGAGAGAATGAGCAGGGAAAGGGCAGAGAGAGAGGGAGGCCGAATCCCAAGCAGGCTCTGCATCATCAGCATAGAGCCAGATGCGGGACTCGAGCACACAAACCCGGAGATCATGATCTGAGCCAAAACCAAGAGTTGGATGCTTAACCTACTGAGCCATCCAGCACCCCTTTTTCTCCACTTTTTAAGCTTAATATTAATCTAGCTTTGCATGAATAAGGTCCTGTTTATTAGAAATAAATCTGTTTATTCTAAATGAATCAATGGAATGTAGAAAAAAGGACTATTTTGAGAATATGAAGTTCTTGGTGTCTCTAGTTCAATTTGCCTCTAAAGACCACAAAGATCTGTGTCTAAGAAGCTCTCTCATGCTTATTACAAAATACTATTCCTGTTTCTCCTGAGTGTCAGAACCTGCAACACAGAATAGGGAGGAGGTGGCCAGGTACTATTTCTCGGACACAAAGACTAAAGGGTCATACACCCAGTGCCCTCAAGTAACTCTTCCTTTACAGCCATGGTTCCCTGAGGGGAGCTTCGGACTCTGTGCAGCAAACCAGGAACTCTGATTTGGGAATTAATAAGCATTAAGCCATAGTATAGTCAGACTTGCACACCTTAAAATCAGTGGAGCTTTATAGTCAAAAATTTAACATGGAACATTTCAAATTGAATGTTTCCCTCTATAATTACCTCATGATACCTGGTCCTCACAACGTGTTTGTGATCTCAATGAGGAACACCACCATGTTCTCTTGTACCCTGATCGTAAAGTGTGGGGTTACCACACTCTCTTTTCTTCACCTCCTCTAGTCGGTCATATAATCCTGTCAGCAATCATTTTCCTATACCTATATACAGGTTTAAAGGGTTAACAAGATCAATGAAGAAAAAAAAAGTATGTTTATATGTGCGTATGTAAGTTTATCAATTTGACTAGTATGGAGTATGTGTCACACACATTTTACAAATAATCAAAATATATAATACTCTATTAAAATTCCACATAGCCAGTCAAGTCTCTCAGATGCTTTAGCAGATTTTTGCTGAAGTTTTGTATGCCGAGTAGATCTATGGTTGCAAAAGAGGAAAATAGGTAAACAACTGTGGTCCCTACAGAAATGTTGGTTCATATTCTCATTTGTATTAATGATTAAGAGAAAAGTGAAGCAAGTAAGGCATATATAGTAGTTAGGTCATTAGTAAATGATGTGAGTGATGTCTTTGCTGAACTAGATAATAGTTTTTGAATACTGGCAGGATATTTCTTCTGTTCTGTGTAGTATTTTCAGTGTGATGGCACAGACACACTTTTATGATTCGCCTGGATTGTTCAGTTTTGTCACCACTTTCTCAAGTCTAGAAAATTACAGAACAATGCATCAAGCCTAATTCACAGTGGTTTCAGATTTATGTGGTGTAAATATCTCACCACGCTAATCCCAAGCTACCAATGTTACACCACTGAATGCTGCGATCAACAGTGGCACACAATTGCATAGTATTTTCACCATACAGATAAAATAGATGTAAACAGTCACAAGAGAATAGGAAATAGTTACTGTTATAAAATAATAAGGAAATTATGAATTTTCAGTATTACCTTTGTTTTCAATGTAGTATATTACAAGTTTATATAACTTACACAATTTAGTTTTTATTAATAGTCATGTTTAACGGCTAGTTTGCAAAATTCTCACAAATTTAACAATGTGCTTTAATGAGCCTGTGGGAGTTGGTTTTAGCATACTGTTGCATGACCTATCCCTTCACTATACCCTAAATGCCACCACCCTACCTAGTGCAGGCCTAACAACTACTTTCCTTCTCTGTTAAGGTAACATCTGAACTGGCTTCACTGTGCCTTGATGACCTTTGAAACCAGAGGGAGCTTGCACAAATCTTTATATGAAATTTTCCTGCTTAAAGTCCTTTATTACTTTTCTTTTATTTTGAAGATGAAAGCAAATGCTTTGTTATTATAAACTATTAAGTTCTGAAAAGTGTGTGTGTGTGTGTATATATATATGTATATATATATTAATTTTTTTAACATTTATTTATTTTTTAGAGACAGACAGATCATGAACAGGAGAGGAGCAGAGAGAGAGGAAGACACAGAATCCAAAGCAGGCTCCAGGCTCTGAGTGGTCAGCACAGAGCCGTATGCAGGGCTTGAACCTATGAATTGTGGTATCATGACCAGAGCTGAAGTTGGGCGCTTAACTGACTGAGCCACCCAGGTGCCCCTATATATAATTTTTCTTTATTTTTGAGAGACAGAGTGAGTGTGTATGTATGCACACAAGCAGGGGAGAGGCAGAGAGAGAAGGGGAGAGAGAGAATCCCAAGCAGGCTCCACACTGTCAGCACAGAACCTGACACAGGGCTTGAACTCATGAACCATGAGATCATGACCTGAGCCAAAGTCAGACGCTTAATCGACTGATCCATCCAGGTGCCCCAAAAGTATGTATTTCTCGATTTCAGCTCCCCAAACACTAATAAATGAACTGCAATGCTCTAGGCAAAACAAACCACTTACCATTTCCTGAACACATTCTCTTACATTTGATTTCATTACCTTTTGTCTTCCCCCAATTTTATTCCCCTGACTTATTTAGCTCAAACAAACCCTTGTTACTGAAACCTCACTTGACCTAACTTGATGAGTCAGGTGGACTTTCTCTGTGCTCCATGCATAGCCCATTTGTATCTACAGTCTGAATTTTAATAGTTGATTTATTTGACTACATCCTTAAATAGTTTGAGAGTTCCTTGTGTAGAAGCAAATTAACATTAGCTTCCTTCAATGTGAGGAACACTGCACTAAGCAGTTTCCATATTTATCTCATTTGCCTGAAGGGATAAGTAATATTTTACATATTAGGAAACAGGGTCTCAAAAAGCATATATATATATATATATATATATATATATATATATATATATCGCCTGAGGTCACATGGCTCCAAATGGTGACACTCAGAATAAATTTAAGGTAATCATAAAGACAGAGATTAAGCTCTGCAATGTGCCATGATTCTTAATTTATCTCCAGACTCCAAGAGTCTAGCACAACACCTGGAAAAGAGAGATGCTTGGTAACAGCAGAGAGTTTCACTTAGAAATCCAGTGATTCTCCAGTGTTTCCTGTTGTGCAACCTTAGTAGAAGAGCTGATTAAAGCCAATTCACACACCGCACTCCAGACCTACAGAACATGACTCCGTATACATGTCAAATATTGACAAACTCTGGATTAATCATGGGTTTGGGGTGAGTATTATTAACTTTAGAAATTATTTTATATTTTTTTATACTTTTATTCACTGCAGTCTGATACACAGTGGCACACAATTATCACACCGTTTCTGCCATGCAGATACACTGGGCATCAGTATTGTCAAGAGCAGCCTGAAGCATCACCTTCCCTCTTCTGTGAATAGAGAATGGTAAGGTTTCTAACACAGAAGTCTGACTAGTTTTGTCAGAAGCCCCATACTGGACCTAACCTTGAAAACCAGATGCCTCCCCGAGAGCAGTGATCTGTGTTGGAGCAGGTTCATACTCATGGAGTACACTTCATCCCAGCTCCATGTTTACTGACCTCACATTGTTAACTTGAAGTTGGCTTCGGTGGGATTATTTCCACCACGGAAATCAGGAAAGGCTATCAATGAGGCCTGCCCACCTCATCCCCAAGAGCCAGATTCTATACTTTTACCAGAATATTACTGAAATCGCCAACCTAGTACCTGCGGTCGCTACGGAACAATCGTTTTGGAAAGTAGTGATAGTGTCCCTCTTAGATTTCCTCAGCCTTATGTTGTCAGGCTCATCTGCTAGAGACATCTTATTTCAAAACTCTTCCCATATACAATTCTCCTAGTTCAATCAATATTCATTCCCTTGTGTTGTGTGCTTTCATTTCACATCCTCAAATTGTTAGCAGCAGTTTAGTGCTGTTTTGGATTCATGATGGCTGTTTATATTATCCTCCAATTTATAATCATGTGTTAAATCAATGTCTTTTTTTGTCCTGTCTGAAGTTGACCTCTCTAATATCATCCCATAATCTGAATATCATTTCCTATCTTATTATCCACTGATTTTAAGAGTACACTAAGCAACTAATCCATGTGGTGCTACTGTTTGCCAATTCATTCTAGTTAAATTTAAAAGTAAGATTATAGGAGGCAGACAACATTATTTTCACATAATATTTACTCTTGTCTCTCCATTCTCAAATTTTGTTTGAACTCCATTCCAAGTGGAAATTATACTGTGGTAAATCGCTTGTTTTAAAAACATAATATGTATTTCTCTCCTTCTGGATGCCTAAAGGTTTTAGCTCATTAATTGAAACTGTGAATTTGAATATTTAGCCTGAAAAAGAAAAGGCTAATTTTACAAAGTAAACTGGACATAAATTCAACTTATAGAGCTAAAAAAAAAAAAAAAAATCAGCAGATAGTATTGGCAAATAGTACCAGTGGTTACCAAGAGTGTTTAAATTTCCTTTCCTTGGGCATTACTTGAATAGTTTGGACTCTGATTTCATATAGCAGATACTAACTTGAGAGTACTTTATTTAAAAGAGGGGGTACTTATTATAAGGATGTAAGGATATATCACAGCACCTGAGGCAAGGATGAAAATGCAGCTAGCCCATAATAAAAGAACCAAAATCATGAAATGGAATGTTACATAAAAACCAGAGGGGATTCTTTTTCTACTTATCATTTCTCCGTCTCTACTACCTTATTGTCTTTCTGTAGACTAGCTTTTCCCCTACTCAGCCCACACTTTAAGAGATTACTTCTTTACAGCTCCTGTTTGTTAAATGTCCTCTACTTGAGACACAAGCCCCAGACTGAGACTAAAAAAATCTTAGCCCAATTCCAAATTCTCTGGGAAAGGACACTGATCATTTTTATTCTCAGTATTTTACTATATAATATAACCATAACTGTTGGGGACTGCATTCATTTTCTATGCTGCCTAACAAATTACTGCAGATGTAGAGACCTAAAATAATACACATGTATTATTATCTAACAGTTTCTGTGAGTTCACAATGTGGATGTTTTGCTTCTTCAAAGCCAGCAGGAGACTCTATCTCTCTAGCTCAGATGGAGTCTTATAAAATATACTCAAGGTAGTGGCATCTCATTGCCTTTGCCATATAATATAACTCAATCAAGGGAGTGACATCCCATCATGCTTGCCATATTCTGTTAGTTAGAAGCAAGGCATTGGTTCCACCATCACTCAAGAGATGATAAAAGAGTACGACTCATTGGAGGTTATCATATATGTGTCCATCACAGGACCCACCTCTGTGTCCTATAGATGTGGAAAGGAAGGGGAACAATTCTCAGAGGAATTATTACAAGCTAGATGAGCTGGCAGAAATAATAAAAGGTATCTATACCATCTGCTAAGACCAAATGACATTGGAAAGACTTGGTGCCATCCTGTAAGGAGTTTACGCAATAACAGCTGGAAATCTGTCACTAGCTTCCAACTTTAATGAGAGCATCTGTAATGTTTCTTCTTTAAATAAAGTCTTACATTTGGGTAGGTATTCTTTTTCATGTTACCATGGCATTCTTTTATTTCTAATTAACAAAGATCTTTTAATTCAGAGTGAATTTTAAATATGACCAAATGTCCTTTAGGCATGAGAGAATTGTCATTTTTCTCCTTTAATTATTAATGTGATGAATTATAATGATATCTCTCCTCATTTTGAACCATCTTTACTTTTGTGGAATAAACCCTACTTAGATTGAATAAACCTGTAAATATTACATAGGAGTTTATTTAGGATTGTGATATCTACATATAGAGATTGTCAATATCCTTTTTTTTTTTTTTTGCAGGCAATTTTTGTCAGCTTTTGGTGTCACGGTGATGTTAGTATGGTAGTAACCTTTCCATTACTGTATGCTCTGAAATGGATAAAATAACAAGGAAAGTGTGTTTCTTGATGTTGTGGTTGAAATTGCCTGAAATTTGCATTAACTCAAAATTTTTAATAAAGATAGGGAATCACTTCTAAGACAGTGTTAAAATATTTTCATAGTTATTGGATGGTTTAAGTTCTATCTTTCATAGGTCAATTTTCTTACATCAATTCACAATTTATATTTGATTGCCACAACGTATGTTAAATATTCAAGAACCATTTGACTGTAAAATTCCTTCATTACTCATTTCACATAAAACTTAGCTAATAGCCTGCTGTTGACCAGAAGCCTTACTGATAGCAGAGTAAATTAACACGTATTTTGTATGTTAAGTAACTATATACTGTATTCTTACAATAAACTAAGCTAGAGAAAAGAAAATGTTAGTAAGAAAGTCATAAGGAAGATACATTTATAATACTGTACTGTATTTATTTTTAAAAAAAACTGCATGAAAGAGAACCAGTTCAGTTCAAGCCTATGTTGTTCAAGGGTCAACTGTATTTATTTATAATTATATTAGAGGTTCCCAGCTTACTTTCTAATAAATTAAAGCAATTTATCTTTACCCAAGAAGTATGAGTATTCTTTTGCCCACATCTTGCCAGTAGTAGGTACTGAAACTCTTTTTAATTGTTTTCAGTATGGCTAGTATGAAGTATTATTTTGTTATACTTACCATAAATTTGAAAAAAAATTGCAATAAGGTCTATACAGAGGCAGTTAAAATTATAATAAATCCTTAAAAATCAACAAGAAGATAATGAAAATGCAATTTTGAAGAGCAATTCACAGAAGGGCAAATCAAAATCTTAACAATCATGAAAGAAAAGACACAAACTCACAGGGAAACAAAAATTAAAATTGTAATGGGCAATCTATACTGTGATCTATTCCTGAATTCCCTCCCCTGTTTCTACAGACTTGATTAGAGCAACACTACTGTTCTTCAAAATGTTATTATTTTTCAACAAATTACTCTTTCATTACAAAAGCTTATATTTCAATTGTAGCTTCAGTAAATTTTATCCTATTTTTTTAAAGTTTATTTACTTATTTTGATAGAGAGAGAACATGAGCGAAGGATGATGGGCAGAGAGAGAGGAAGAGAGGGAGAATCCCAAGTAGTCTCTGTGAGGTCTGTGAGTGGAGCCTGATGTGGGGCTCCAACCCACGAAACTGTGAGATGATGACCTAAGCCAAAATCAAGAGTTGAATGCTCAACCGACTGAACCACCCAGGCACCCCAGTTATATCCTATTTATATAAAATTGATGTATTTATCATACAAAGTCTTTCTAGTATATGTTTACCTTAGTCCATTTGTTTATTTTTCAATAAGAATTTATAGTTTCTATTCATAAAATTCCTTTATGATTCTTATTTCTAAAAGTTTTAATTTTGTTTACTCATGTCAACTTTTATACAATTGTATAATTCATATCTAACCCCTTACAGATTTTTTAAAAATGGTGCTAGCAGTATGCTAGTAGGAATCTCTTTGTTTTGTAGACATACAACCCTATCATTGACAAAAACAGACATCATATACCTCTTCCAATATGTGTAGTAGCTTTTCCATGTTTGATTCATTACATTCACAGGACAATATTAAATAGTATGCTATCAGTAGGCATTTATTTATAGTGTTATATTTCATTGAAATGGATTTAGTGTTTCACACTGTGATAATATATGCTATGGGATTTGATAAATTATAATTATAATATTATAGTAATTTTTCCATTAATATTTTGCTTATAGTGTTATTAGAAATAACTGCTGAATTTTATCAAATTCTTTTTCAGCATTGATTTATATGACCAAATTATTTTCTCCCTTAATTATTTTAATGAATAATGAAGATAGATTTCCTGATATTGAATCACATTTTCTGCAATAAAATCACAAAGTCATAGTATAGTATCCTTGAGATATGGGCAGATGGATTGCATTTTCTAATATTATATTTAAACTTTTCATTTATGTACAATGCAAGATGTTTTATTTATTTCTCTTTGTGTGATCTTCATATTTTATTATAAATAATATTCTGACTTTCTAAAGTGATCTTGGAAATTTTCCACTTGTTTCTAAGGCTTGAGAAAGTTTTTTCAAATATGAATGTCATCTGCCATTTAAAAGAAATTAAAGCCTTTTAGTAAATGCCTTTTTTCATTTTTTTTTTTTTTTTTTTTAGAGAGAGAGAGTGTGTGTATGAGTGGGGGAGAGAGGCAGAGGGAGGGATGGAGACAGAGAGAGGGAGAGAAAATCCCAAGCAGGCTCCACGCTCAGCATGGAGCTTGATGTGGGACTTTGATCCCATGACAACCAGTATGATCCAAATTAAAAAAAAAAAAATAACTACAAAAAAATGCAGGCATTAAAAAAAAGTCTGAAATGTTGACACTGGTGGAATTGTGAGTGTTATTTATTTTTTGTTTGTTTATTCACATTTTTATAGCAATGATAGGCTTATGTAAGAGAATATCAAAAAACATTTCCTTAAATATTTAAGCTAAATATAATTGTTTTTATATCATTATAAGCAACAGCAGCACTTGAGTTCTCAAACTTTCTGACCTAGTGAACCAGGTCAGTGAGGCAGAAGAGTTCATGCTATTAACTTATTTATCTGCACATTGATTCCACCAAAACTAACACATTTACCTGAACTAAAAGCCCCAGAACAAATGTCACCAGCAGAGTATTTGATTTCTACGATCTCTCAGTTAAAACTGCTCCCTTCACACTCTGACCTTTATCTATATCTCTTTTCAAGGAATTTACTACTTTAGAGTTTTAACAGAATACTAATAGAATGACCGCTAGTGGATTGTAATCTCCATAAACCGAGGGAACATATTTACTCACCTTCATATCTCTTACTGTGCATGTCACTGTGACTTAAGTAACATAAGTAATGGTTTTGCAATGAATGAATGAATGAATTAGGATTGTTGTGAAGACTGTCACTACAATGACTCACGAAGAAGAAGGAATGTTTTAGCTTGGGGTCCTTAGAAACAAAGGATCAGGCAAGGATAAAATATCAATACTTGATTTGGGATGTATAATTTCAAAGCACGGAAGGAAAAGGGAGCTAAGGCTTTAGAAGAAACGCAAGGTAGGGGCGCCTGGGTGGCTCAGTCGGTTAAGCATCCGACTCTTGGTTTCATCTCAGGTCACGATCTCAGGGTTTGTGAGTTCAAGCCTTGCATGGGGCTCTGTGCTGACAACATGGAACCTGCTTGAGATTTTCTCTCTCTCCCTCTCTCTCTGCCCTCCCCACATCTCTCTCTCTTAAAATAAATAAGCTTAAAAGCAATAAAAAATCTATAAAAAAGAAGAAGAATCAATGCAGTGATTGGCTTACTCTGATGGCCATTCCTTCTTGACAAGCCACAGAAAAATCTAAGCACGTCCACTCAACCGCTCAGGATTTCATATCCAAGTCACAGAGGAACCACTCTTTAGCACAGTGTAGCAGAAGGAAGAAGGAAGAGACAGGGAATTAATCTGCCTGTTTTGTCTGACTCTTGTTTCCCCTTATTCGAAGTCTGCCCTACAGGGAGTTGACCAGATTAGATCCCACATCTCCTCACACTCATTTCCGGTTATATAACCTTTTGGCAATGGCTCAGTAAGTCAGATCCTCTATTATGTGTCGTATGGCCTTGAGATGTCTAGAAGTTCTGGGGAGAGCCAGGAACTCCAGCCATATTTCTGATGGTCCTTAGGAGACACACCTCATAGGCTAGCTTGGCACCTGCAGGCCTTGGCAGAGGCTGAGAGGGAGTAAGTGGCCCAGGGTATGGAAGGCAGATATGACTGAGAGAATTTGAGGAGGTGCAGAAGAGGTATTCAACACCAGGCAATATCTGATTTCACTGAAATACAAATAAATCATTAATTATTTTCAGGATAACAAACAAGTACTGTCATCAGTACTTGCGTTCTTTTGTGGGATGTTTTCCAAAACTTAGGAAAAAATTAAATAAGATTGTCCTATGAGAGTAAAACTAGTAATGCAGAATTTATTTGTACAAAGATATGCAAACAATTAATATTGAATGCTTACTATGGTCCAGCCATATGCTAAATGCTTTTTACATTAAAAAAAAATCTATCACTTGGTACACACAAAATTCTTGAAGGTGGATACCATTAGGACTCCAAATTTAAAGATGAGAAAAGTAAGGCTTAGACACTAATTTTCCCTAAATAACATAGCTAGTAGGTGATGGAGGTGATTTTCAAACCCAGGGTGTCTTATTTCAGAGACAGTGCACTCAGGGCACTTAGTGTACCACTCCCAAATTGCAACAAGACAAATTACTACAAGGTGAGTACTGTGAGTTCCCTGAATGTATCAAACAGAGTGATTACCAAGCAGAGCCAATCACCTATGGCAACTAAGGGCAACAGAATCAGGGAAAAAGCACTGCTTACAGACACTGTGCCTGAGTCTGAGTTTGAGACAATATCTAAATTTGATGCCAAACACATAAAGAAGAGGGAACTTCAGATCCTTAACCACAAGACTGGAGGAATATATTATATATGAGTGCAATTCCATTTGTGCTTTATATACTAGATTCTGGGAGTTTATATAACATATCAGTAACGATGAGATAGAGCTACTGCGCATATTTGGGAAAGCAAGTTTCAGCGATTGCAAGGTGGGAGCAGAATCTGGACAGTAGTGAATTCACCAAAGAATGGGGCCTTGTAAGTGTGTTTTTTCTCCTGATACTTTTTTTTTAATTTAATGCCTTTTGCGTTTTTGCATTTATTTCTGCTTTTTCGATTTTGGGTGCAATCTTGCTCAAATAAGAGTCACTTACTATATCTTAAACTTGATATTCCCTTAAAATTTATATATAGCAGGAAGCAAACCTTAAAAGCATAATTCTGTATCTCAGCCTATATTTTGGCCTAAGACTTGGATTACTTTTTTTTACTTCCTATTGAACATAGCCAGATACCCAAATAATCTTTGATAGCGGTCACTAGGTACAGGTGAGCAGCCCATGACACTACCCATTCAGGGCTTTACATTTGGACATAAAAAAGTAATAGCTTCCTTGTGAATTCCTTGCCCAGTTAGCTGATCTAAACTATGGGTGTGACTGTGAGCAGCTATCTTTCAGGTTAAAAACTTGTGTTTATTTATCTATCGCTTTCCATCTGGGGCCCCTGGCTGGTTCAGTCAGTGAAGCATCCAACTCTTGATTTTTGGCTCAGCTTATGATCTCATGGTTTGTGAGTTTGAGCCCCACATTGGGCTCTGTACTGACAGTGCAGAGCCTGCTTGGGATTCTCTCTCTCTCTCTCTCTCTCTCTCTCTCTCTCTCCCCTCCTCCCCCCCAAAATAAAAAATAAAAAATAAATATTTTATTTATACCTTTTCATTCAAAATGCATTGCAAGAATCAAGAATCCATGGGGTTAATTTTGTTGCCTAGAACTCTGGCTTACATCACCCACCTCTCTGGCTCTTATTCCTTTCATAACCATCCCACAGATTTCAAGGAGATTTTAATAACAGACAAATATCAAAGTTCTTCTACAGAAATTTTTTTTTTTTATATATGAAATTTATTGTCAAATTGGTTTCCATACAACACCCAGTGCTCATCCCAAAAGGTGCCCTTCTTCTACAGAAATTTAACAAACACTTGGTTTAATAAGCCCTTGTTAGTTTGAGACTTTAAGGAACTGAAACCTAGCAATCTCGCTGGAGATGTGAGACTTGTTCTCTAACAGCCTTTTGACAGTTTCCAGTGGGTGAGGCAGAAAGTGTACCAGGAGAGAATGCACACTGTCATGCCCAATGAAAGAGAAGGTTTTGCAAATTCACATCTCGCACCAGTTTCACATTATTTGTTGCAAGCCCCTGTGTTTTCATTACCCGAAATTCTATAGGAGATACTGGTGACCTAAGTGAAGTTGCTTAGCTCAGTGTCCAACTAACAAGATTGTGTTAAGGAGCTTTGGGTTTTTGTTTTTGTTTTCCATGTACATTTGAAGGAAAACAAGTTCAGATCTTTTAAACACTACAAAGAAAATTTTGACTTATACTAGTGTTCAGTCCGGTGCCAGACTGCCAATGAAATTCAAATTGGCATATTCTGAATTTTATTCACCGAAATTATTCTAATAGAGTGATGCTTCACCTTGGTACATTCAATCGTCGTAAAGTTTCCTAGATGAAACTGCTCTGTTCCTTGACTAAAATGATGTTAAAATTTAAAGAAGGGACAAGAAAAGAAGAGGATGGTATTAAGGCAAAACTGTCTGCTGGAATGCTGTAGTTTTTTTACTGTAGAATCTTTAGCCATTTTACCTACATTCATTCCATAATTAGGGTGGTATTTCTCAACTCTGCATCAAGTTTGTGAACAATGCAAATCCTCTACCAGATACCCAGAAATGGGTGAGGGCTAATGCACAAAGATGCAGAGAAAGACAACTAAACAACTCATACTTGTAATGGTCTTGCTGAAAAGGAAGCATGCAGGACGGATTACTCTTGAGACCAGTTCCCTAAACCAATGAGGCAAGGCTGTAATCTCTTGGAATTGTAAAAGTTGTTGTGCAACTCCAAGGCAATGCCAATTTTGAGAATGGAGACATCTACTATGCCTTCTAATTAAATTAATTATTTTCTATACTTTTTCATATGATTGAATTAAATGCTGAAAAGCAAGAAAATTGGGATTCTCTTCTCCTGTCAACAACCTTTCCAAAGGGGAGGATTCTTCTCATTACTTGTGGCTTACTGATTTACAATTATCTCTTAATTGACTCTTCATAACCACATTGAATATTTAATATTATACTATCATTAGCTCATTTATTATTCATCTAAATCACACAATTGTGGCAATTAAGTTGGCTGCCTTTTAAACCCTTGGTTCATTGATCCTTAATTACACTTGTAAGAACTGCATTGAACAGGAAAGTTGCTAAGTGGCACAATTCCATTTTGTTGCCCTAAAATTTGTGATCACTTCATGTAGATTTGGAAAGTAGAACTGAAATTTTCAGTGATAGATTCCTTCTTCATATATTGCACAAAATTTCTATTTCTCTTAATAATTGTTTTGTTTTCACTTATTAATTTCCAAATATTTAATGAGTACCTACTGTTCCAGACACGATACTACTAGGTACTGGGTGTAAAATGATGAATAAGGTGAATTAAGTTTCCTGCCTTTATGAGGCTTACATGATTGATGTAAGAAATAGAAATAGGTAAGAAATCAAATGAAATAATGCAGAAAGATAATGGGGAATTAAGCTGAAATTTTTTTTCACATAGAAATAATAAGTGCATAGGAGAAAAAAATAAGGTACTAAAGATAGTAAAAACCCTTTCTTAAAGAGATGTTAAAGTTTGAGGGATAGAAAGCCATTGAAAACAAACAAACAAACAAACAAACAAACAAACAAAACACCATCCAGGCCACTTCTCTCTTTGAATCCTTTACCATAAACAATAGAAGCTGCACTTTTTTGGTCCAAATCCCAGCTCTTCCCCTTCCTCGCTACATGAACTTAGGTTACTGGCGAAACTCCACTGAGCCTCAGTTTCTAAACCTGTGAAATGGAGACTATTTTTTTAGAGGGTAGTTGTAAGCATTAACTGTGTTCATCTATATAAAGCACTTAGAACAGTGATTGTCACACAGTAGTGGCTATTACTATGATCATTCTTATTATTATCATTATTAGAAACTCCTCTAAATAGCAGTACCAATAAGGATCCTAAATTAACTGTATGCACAAGTTGGACAGTAAGAGGAGAGGATGAAAACTGATGTTTGCTGTGAAAGGGAGCACAATAGGCCACCCCAGAATAAACCTCTTTGGCATACTGTTTATTGTGAGCTGGTTATTTACAAGAAACAGCAGATGCAGGAGAAGCTCTGAAAACTGAGAAATTACTCTTCTCTAAGAAACATTTACATTTATAAGGGAAAGCTCCATTTGAAATGGTATCCCCCTCTCAGTACTAGAAAGAGAAAGATGACTCTCTAGAAACTCTTATCAATGGAGAAGTGGAAGGTCTGTATAAATGACCTACATCTGTCACTGCTTTTCCTGGTGACCCCCCCCCCCATAACTGGCTGTCAGCCCACACCCTCACATCTTCTTTTGTCTTTAGCTGGAGATGTTATTAAAGGTGGTGCTTTGGGCCATTTGGGAGTGTTACTCAGTTTCCCTGTGTGTCTCTCCCATGTATACATGTTATTAAATTTCTGTTGATTTTTTTTCCTTGTAGTCTTGTTATTAGGGTGGGGGTGGGTCTTCAGCCAAGACCAGAAGGGTAGAGAGATAATTATTTTTTCTCCCCACAGTTGCAGTTTTTCTCTGTGTCAATTACTGGGTTACTTCTTTATACGGAGTAGTTCATTTCATCACACAGCAGATTATTCAGGTGGATATAATTATTTTCTTTAGGGTGTAAATTCCATGAGGGCAGTTGCTGCATCTGTCTTACAACTATCTCTGATGGTTCATCTGATGTGTCACCTTGGCAAGCTATGGTCCCCAGTTGTTTGGTCAAATACCGATCCTGATGTTGTTGTGAAGGTCTTTTGTAGATGTGATTGACATTTAAATCAATGGAATTCCTAAAACAGATGATCTTCCATGTTATCGATGGGGTTATCCAATAAGTTCAAAGTCTTAAAAGAAAGGACTGAGGTTCCATAAAAAGAAAGAAATTCTGTCTCCAAACTGCTTCCAGATTCAAGGTTGCAACATCAAGTCTTACCAGAATTTCCAAACTGCTAGCCTGCTCTGCAAATTTTAACATTGCCAGTTCCCACAAGTGTGTGAGCCGATTCCTTAGAAACTCTTCTCCAGTCTTTTTCTCTAAAGAACCCTGACTAGGGGCGCCTGGGTGGCACAGTCGGTTAAGCGTCCGACTTCAGCCAGGTCACGATCTTGCGGTCCGTGAGTTCGAGCCCCGCGTCAGGCTCTGGGCTGATGGCTCGGAGACTGGAGCCTGTTTCTGATGCTGTGTCTCCCTCTCTCTCTGCCCCTCCCCCGTTCATGCTCTGTCTCTCTCTGTTCCAAAAATAAATAAACGTTGAAAAAAAAAAAATAAAATAAAGAACCCTGACTAATAACAATCTACTAACAATGTTACTGCACATGTTACTGCACATGGAAGTCAATCAGTAAATTTTCACAGGTGCAGATATATGCACTAAAAAATGGATGAATGAATGAATGAATAAATGGCGATAAAGATCAAAAAAATTGAATACATGTTTTCAAACTCATATAGCTGACATATGGTGAAGTTGAAATTCAGACCTATGTTTATCTAAATTCAAAGCCATGATACTTCCTCTCTTAGATCATTCCATCTCTTCCATAGACCAAATAGACAATAACAGTAATAATATCATCACTATTACAAGCTGCTCATTATCTCTCACACATCTATTTATTTCCCACACATAGCTTAACAGATAAAAAAAAAAAAATACTACCCAAACCCAGGCCACCTGATTCTAGGTTTTCTGTCCTTTTTGACTCTACTTGCTATTGGAACAATTTCTAGTCTTTCTTCTCCATGTCAGATTATTCTACTCTTTCCAAAATAAATCATCTAATTTGAATTCTGCCACTGAATGACCTTATGATCCTACACATGTGTATCAGTTTCTCTGCTAATCTATCCCTTTATAGTAATTTCTTTTTAAGTGTCTCTAGGCAGAAAATATTTCATTAAAAAATATGTCAAACTCCCATAATGCACAAAAACATCCAAGCTGTTAAACATGCTGTGTAAAGATTCCATGACCTTTATATTTCTCTATGTTTCTGGTTATGTCTTACTCTACTTAGAGTCTTCAGTCATAGGAAACTTACCCAGGTGTCTGCACACGCCATTTTTTTTTTAATTTTTTTTTTTTTCCAACGTTTATTTATTTTTGGGACAGAGAGAGACAGAGCATGAACAGGCGAGGGGCAGAGAGAGAGGGAGACACAGAATCGGAAACAGGCTCCAGGCTCCGAGCCATCAGCCCAGAGCCCGACGCGGGGCTCGAACTCACGGACCGCTAGATCGTGACCTGGCTGAAGTCGGACGCTTAACCGACTGCGCCACCCAGGCGCCCCGACGCCATTTTATACTTCTGTATCCCTGCTTACACTGTCTCCCTTTTGGAATGTCAAAATTCAGAATAGTATCATTATGTGAAGGATTTATTTCCTAAAATTCTTGATGGTACCATGTGCCTAGGTTTGCATGCCTTTACTTCCAATATATGTAGGTATACCTTACAGCAACTATATTATACTGAATTTACTGATATATATCTAAATTTTTGATAGTTATAAGTAATTTGAATTGAGAGATTACATCTACTGCATCTATATGCATGTACTACACAGTAGATTTCTACATATATCACAGCTTAATAAATGCTTTCAAATTCAACTAAGATAACATTATATTGGCTCATGGGTTCTATTTAAAGATTTTATATATGTATGTATACTTATGTATATTTATATATACGTATATATTTATTCTCTCTATGTAGATTTATTTATCTATAGATATAGATATGTAAATATAGATAGAGAGCACAAAGTTTTAGCATAACTACTCCCATGTAAAACGGAGTAGCTAGTGACAGACAAATGCTTTTCCTATGAACAAAAAGAAAAGTTATGTGACTAGAAAACTTTTGCCATTACGAGATCAGGAGATGCTAATATTCAAGTGAAGTTAAAATTCAGACAGGTGAGCTGCACAACTTGAAATCAACTTCAGAGAAGTCTCCACAACTGCTCATGTGTGGGCAATCTTCATGCCTGTTGCTATGTGGCCACCCAGAAAGATCACAGAGATATTCACATGGTAAACCAGAAAGATCCGTCAGATTGATTGCCACTGCATGCCCTCACTCCATCTGAAGGTGCTTTGAACCCGACATCTAGAAATTTTCTCAACTGGCTGCTCTTCCAACTCAGAAACTGAATTTATAATTTGCTGGAACTAATAACCTTTGTTTTTCTTTTCTTTCTGTAGAAATGCTTCTCACTAAATTACCTGATTACTCATATCATTAAAGAGCCCTAATTTACATGGAAGTTCACCTGCACGACTGCCTTCTGAAATAAAGCATTCTCGTTTTCATCCTGTGCTCAGTAATCACAAGGATATGTGATTGCTAGTATGTCATGTTGTGCCTATGTAAATAACTTCAAAAAATTATGACCCATTTGAGTTATTTGGTTATTTGGTTAAATTTTTGGCTTCTGAGAATCTGTGTTCTGGGGAATTTTTCAATCTTTGACTATTGTTCTTATAATCATCATATTAACCTCTCTAGTGCATTGTATACTGTTGAGTATTTTTCGTCACTGTTAGCAGCCACTCACATGCCAATTGGTATCCATGAGGATCAGAAAACTGGATGAAATCAACTATAACCACACAACTGATGAAGACAGTGAGTACATGGCCCATTGGCCTGACAACTTAACTAGTGGAAACAGAGAATGTGTGATTCTTGGGTCTGACTACATCAATGGCTGTATCAGTGGGCCCTCTTACTCAACTATAGACCCCAACAGTTATCTATTATTGCACTTCCTTGAGGCATTGACAATGACTGGGACATCCAACCGCCAGGCCAGAAAAACCCTGCAATGGAATGCCTGGAAGACCACATCCCACACATCCTCTTCCTTGAGCATATCATGGGCTGAATGCATATCAACCCCCATCCATTATTCCACACTCTCTAACTGCTCTCTTGCACATACCCAGAAACCCCCTTTTGCCCCCAACATCTCTCTACACATTTCTAGGAATCCATCTTGTAGAAGAGAAGTCAATTGTTAAGGCCTGAGCCTGCCACTTTCCCTGGCTGCCAGCACCCAAAATAAATTTCTCCCTTTCTCTTTTCCTAACCTTCATCTCCTAAGTTATTGGCTACTCTTGCAATGAGTTTATCCGAGTTTGTTTGGCAACAATATTGGCAAAGCCACCCAGGAGCTGCACTCTTCATTTGTACGGCACCCTTGGGATTCCTGGGATGGAGCAGTTGGTGGCAGCACCAAGGCTTCCCTAGTCATTTCCTGACAGTGGTAGCCAACAATAATGAGCTCTGGCTGTTCATATTCAGCCTGCTGAGAGGATGCCCAAGAAGGGTATTGTTTAAATAAAATACAGAGACCAGCCTTGAAAATTCTCTGAGCAGGCAAAACCAGTTCAATCATACAAACAAAGCTTAATTTAGCTTAATTTGCAAGACTAATTTGTCGTGGGTCATTTCTTGCTTATGTCCCTGGAATTTATAAGCAAAACTTAAACAATTTCCCCAAATCGATATGAAGTAACCACTAACAAATTCCCTATCGTTTAAGAAAATGCTAATATTATAACCTATCACTGTGAAGAATAGTCACTGCTTTCTCACTGAAATAGCCGCTTTGTAACAATGGAACCCCTGAGCCTCGTTCCATATTTTGGTTTGAGTGCTCCTGGTTTGCAAAATTTTGGGTGTGTGAACAATAACCCTTACTAATTAATACTTCCGTGATTCACTGTTTTTGCTTTTGTTATTTCTGAACATTTGACAGCACATCGTAATTAAATTGCTATGAACAAAAGGCAAAGAGAAAGTTGTTTAAAAGGAGTCATATGCACTTTTCTTTACATATGTATAATTCAATTAAAATATTTAAAAACTGTAGAGAAGGAGCACCTGGATGGCTCAGTCAGTTAAGCATCCGCAATAGGCTCAGGTCATGGTCTCTTGGTTCATGAGTTTGAGCCCCGCATCAGATTCTGTCTCCCTCTGTCTCTGCTCCCTCCCCTCAAATAAATAAATATTTTTTTAAAAATGTAGAGAAAAAATGCACTTTACCTTCAAAAGAACACAAATGCTGATCAGCTGGCTCCTCCCTATATATGATAGAAATCATAAGATATATAATAATAGCTTCAATTTTTAAAAGAAAAAAACCTACGAATTTAGAATAAATTTAGAGTAAAAAATATACTGCAAAAGTGGAATTAAGATGTTTTCTGACAAACTAAACAAGTGAATTGGTGACTAATAAGCCTCTATGATAAGACACATTAAAGAAAACAGTTTTAGGTAGAAAGAAAATGATCACAAGAGAAAACGGCAAAGTCATGAAGGGCAAAGAAAATAATGAATATGTGGGGAAACATAAATGACAACTCAAATAAAAATGGAAAAAAAAGACACAAGGAAGCTTTCAGGGTGTTAGATATGTATGTCTGTTACTTTGATTGTGGTGATGGTATCATGTTTGACTATATGTCCAAACTAATCAAATGGTACACATGAAATATGTACAGTTTTTATACGACAATTACACCCCAATAAATCCATTTGTAAAATAAACTAAAATTTGCAGAAAACAACAATCATCATGCCTTGTGGTATTAAAATATATAAAAATTAAAAATGCATGACAGCATTAACACCAATGACATAGTGAAAGTGTCCTAAGATTCCTGTATTATTGAGGAAGTTGTAAAGTAATAATTTGTGTTTGAATTCCAATATATCAAGGATAGATGTGTAATCTCGAATGTGACTATTAAAAAGTCATAAAAATGCATATGTAACAAATTGGTATATGAAAAAAAGCAAAATACAAATATTTGATTAATCCAAGGAAGCCAAGAAAGAGAGAAAATTAATTATGAAACATATTGGTCAATTCTATACAAATAATGAAATGGCAACTGTAAACCCAACTACATCAATAATTATATTAAATACAAATGGACTAGGGGCGCCTGGGTGGCTCAGTCGGTTAAGCATCCAACTTCGGCTCAGGTCACTATCTCGCAGTTTCTGAGTTCGAGCCCCGCATGGGACTCTGTGCTGACTGCTCAGAGCCTGGAGCCTGTTTCAGATTCTGTGTCTCCCTCTCTGTCTGACCCTCCCCGTTCATGCTCTGTCTCTCTCTGTCTCAAAAATAAATAAACATTAAAAAAAAAATTAAATACAAATGGACTAAGCACTGCAAGTTAAAAACTAATATTGTTAGGCTGGATTAACAAATAAACAGAAACAAAAACCCCAAAACAAATAAAAAACCATATTATATTTAAAAAAGATACATCTTGTGGGGCGCCTGGGTGGCTCAGTCGGTTGAGCGGCCGACTTCGGCTCAGGTCACGATCTCACAGTCCATGAGTTCGAGCCCCGTGTCAGGCTCTGTGCTGACAGCTCAGAGCCTGGAGCCTGCTTCTGATTCTGTGTCTCCCTCTCTCTCTGCCCCTCCCCTGTTCATGCTGTGTCTCTCTCTGTCTCAAAAATAAATAAACATTAAAAAAAAAATAAAAAAAAGATACATCTTAAACAGAGAAGTATCTGAAACAAAAATGGTAAAGATATACTGTTCCCAGACAAAACAGAAATATGCAAGAAAAATTACTAGAAACAAATAATATAATATGATATTTATATGTACATTATATAACAATGAGAAGTTAATTCAACAGAAATATAATCTTATGTATGCACACAGTCACATAAATTCAATTCACATAAAACATTGACAATTACGAGCAATATGCAAATCCACAATCATGATAGAAATGTTAAAAGCCTTTCTTTTATAAAAATAAGCAGACAAAAAAAAAAACCCAATAAGGATAGGGTATGTAAAAAAAAAAAACAATAAAATGATGATTAGGTATATGTAATTTATAGATACAGAAAACTGAATCTAAATGGCCAAATAAAGTAAAATTTTTTTTCCAGTTCCTATTTAAAGATATTTAAAATCAAGGGGGAGGCATAAAAACTTTTTTTTTTTTTTTTTTTTTGCTTACAGTGAAATTCTACCCAAGGACATACTTAGATATAAGGTCTCTTACGTGTACTCAGAAAACATAATTTGTAATCTTTCTTACCACAAGGAACATTTCCATTTGCACTTGAGCAGTTAATTTAAAAAGGTGAACCCATGCCCCAAAGTCTAACTCGTGAGAAAATAAGCACTGTATTGTTTCCTGGCTCCATTACTGTAGTTTGAGTCAGGTTTGACACAGTTCTAATAAAGAGAGAATTCGGCACATATGTCATCATCATTGTTTATTGTGACTAGTTTAATAAAATTAAATCACAAGCAGATTCCAAGTCTATATTGCATTGGGTTAAAATCTTCAGCTTTGGAGTTGGGCACATCTAGATTTAAATACAATGTTGGTATTTCATTAACTATGATCTCGGGTAGGTTGGCTAACCTCACCATAGAATGGAAATAATATCCTATATCAAGGTTGTGATAAAAATTAAATGAGCTAATTTATATAAAAAGCTTAGCAGAGAGCTTGGTATTTTATAAATCCAGACAAAATTGTGACTATTATTCTTCTTTTCATCAGTTCAGGAGTTCACTAAATTCATTGTTTTCTAGTCCTAGATCACTGTATCTCCTTAGGTAGTACAGAAGGGGGCAGGGAAGTAGGGAACAGGTAGAAGAGAGGAACAAAGGATCTTGGACACTATTTTGAAAAATAAGGTGAATAAAATTATTCCCCAGCAATTGAGAAACGAAGTGATAAAAAAAAGTTATAATCATGCTTAATTTAAGAACCTCTAATTACAAAAGTAGAACACTTTATGAAGTCACAGAATGCTTTAAAACATGATTCATACTCTCCAGACTGAATACAGGATATGAATGCTAATCTTTCTAAAACATATGAGGTCCTACTTGGCCATTTTTTTGGTCATGAAATAACGTTTTGATGGACTCTGGCAACATCTGACTCTCGGACCCTCTTTCATCTATGTTGTCATTATTGATCAATCTCCCATCTAATTAACAGGTCTTGTTTTAACCATCTGACAAGTCAATAACTTCAATCACATTAAGATAAAATCTTATGGATATTGGATCCATTGTGCACCTTCAATAAGCAAATGTATCTATTTGACCTTATCAATAATAAGTTGAATTAACTGTCTAAATCTCAGAAAGCAACATTCTTATCTTTATTTCCAAGTTGTCTTAGGTGAAACACCTCATGTCCACATCCACACATTCCTAAAATCCCAAAATCTCAAAGCATTTGAGAGTGAAACACACACACACACACACACACACACACACACACACACACACAGTTTCCAATTTTATATTTATTCCAAGTGTATGAAGGCTAACCAACAGCTTATGCTGTTCTTTATAGAGTATAGATAGTGTGGAATATACACGGATTCCTTTTTGCCCCTGAAGTATACTTGCCATATCTCTATGTGTATATTACTTTTGTGAGTAACAGAAAATAATGGACTGAATAGTTTTAACCCAGACCTCTAGTTAGCACTCAATAGAATCATTTGGTTACATGTTTCTACCACTTGACCCTCAATCAGCTGAGGACAGTGACCAAATCTTATGTAAATATCTGTACCTCTAGCTTAAAACAGTGATGAATAAACAAATTACTGCTAATGAAACATTATAAATGGGCATTTTTCATGAAAGAAAACATATTATATTGCAAATTCTATCTTTTTTTAACCTTTAAGTAATGTGTACTATTTTATAACTCTGTCCAAAGGAATATTTTTTTTCAACATTTCACATTCCTCTTTCCTCACTTCTCACTCCAACACTGCCTTTGCACAGGTGAAGAAGAAATTAGAAACTGGGCCGTTAAAAATGCAGTGGTGTTTCCAGAAGCTATTGGAGGAGGGTGCATTTGAGTCTGAAGCTTTATCCACCATCTAATTTTATTCCTTATCATGGAGCAAGTAGACATTACTTCATGATCCTTCCCCAAGCTAAAACAAACAAACAAACAAAAAAAACCTCACTGGCAGCCGTGCATCATTTGGCTGCTAATGATAACTTATTAATCAATTCTCTTTTCCTTGCAGAACAGCAAACAACATTTTAAGAGCAGCCTTTCAAAATCTTCAATGAGAAGATAATTCTTCAGTATAGGAAATAGAGGTGCAGCACAGATCATTTCAGCCAAGTCATTCAGCATTCTTTACCTGTGACTGCATTAAAATAGGAGCAACGCCGCCATTTTATTTTGACACATATTCCTTTTCAAATAAATATACTTGTAAGAGGGAAGAGATGATAATAATATCTACCACACAAGACATTTTTAAAGATCAAGTGAAATCATAATGACAAATGTGAAATGTAAAGTGTCAGAGAAATAGTAATTATCATCAGCAGTATTGTCATTGTTAGTACTGTGATTATGTATAGGTGAAATAATCTATCGTCCATATGATACAGTTTAAAAACATCTTGAAGCCACCATGATAAAACAAATTGTCCCAGTAGCCTCTGAATACTATTAATGTATGATTTACTTGTTAGAAATAAACAAATGAACACCATTTGGAAGGAGATGAATTTGTTATTCATTCACACACTAGTATGAATTAATCAAATCAGATCATTTTAATCTTAGCTACTAGTGGAAAACGACATATTGAAGTGTAAGAGGAAAGGAGGAGTCACAAGTTTTTGGCATGGGACACAGGAGAAGCACAAGCCTGGTTAGAATCCTATAGAGGGCACTATTCTGTTAATGTAATACAGGACAATTCTGTAGAAGTACAAGGTCGAGAGAGCTGTAGGAATGGGAGATAATACAAAACAAACAAACAAAACGTCAAAGTTAAGAAAAGTTGTTGTCCTTGTAATGGTCTGACTGGCCATCTGTCAACAAAGCAACTAAGCCAGGGAGTAAAAGCTAGCAGTAGTTTGGCAAGGCAGAACATACTTATATTTAGCTTGACCAGATAAGGGAGGTTACCACTCTGATCTCAAGTTGCTACTACCACTACCATAAGCTCTGATGCAGTATATGTGTAATCAAGGTTATTTCCTGATAATACTGGATAAGTAAAAGTTAGAGGAAAATAATGGGAAAACTACTGCAAACAAAAGAGAAATGTGTTCTTTTAGCCAACAATACAGCCTTATGTGTCAACTGTGTAAAGAGGAAGTCACAAGAAGAGATCACCAGTATGTTTTTTCACATAAAATGAGGTCTTAGGATCACTTTCTGCCTTGGTTTTCAGACCACACCTTGAGTGTGATATGAGATTTTGGCACCACACCTGAAGAGACAACAACAAATAGCAATTCATTCATAGCAGAATATTTGTTATGGTGAACTAAAAAAAAAAACAGGGGAGGGGTGCCTGGGTGGCTCAGTTGGTTAAGTCTCTGACTTCACTAGGTCATGATGTCATGGTTCATTAGTTCAAGCCCTGTGTCGGGCTCTGCAGACAGAACAAAGCCTGCTTTCAGATCCTCTGTCCCCTTTTCTCTCTGCCCCTCCCCCCTGCTCTTGCTCTCTCCCATTCTCTCAAAATAAACATTAAAAAAAGAAACACATGTTATATGAAGCATAGTTGAAGGAGCCTATGTGTAAAGGAGGTTTATATATCAAGGAAAGGAAAGTCATAGAAAAGGGAGATAACACGGATGGCTGTGTACAAAAGACACATTCAATAAACAGACATGAAGGGCTATATCCACACCCAGCGCCCTGCTCATACAGCAGGGGTATTGCCCTGGGAACAGTGGGAAACTGTAAACACCCAAAGTTGTGGATCTGCCAAAGAAAAGAGGCAAGGTTTAAGTACAATAATTGTAAACAAATCACATCAGGTCAATAAAAAGAAAGAACTCTCAGGCAAGACTTCTAGAACAGAGACCTTCTTCCCAACAACACAACCAGGATTACTTGATTAGTGAGAACAACAACAAAAACCCAAAAGACAACCACCTTTAAGTCTCTAGAAATTGTCCTAAGGGCATACAGAAAATGGACAAATGTATATTGGACAGTATCTATAAAATTTTTCTAAGAATAGCAAGTCTGTAGCATTTTGGCTACTCTCCATTCATTTCACACCCTATAACCTAGTGTGACAGAAATTTCACTCTGGTCAAGTGTGTCAAAAATGGGCTCACTTGTCCCCCTGTCCTAGTCTTGTGCTACAGTTTCTTGCTAGAGGAAACAGAATGCCAGTGTTTCCCACTCTCCTCACCCTTGCTACCAGCTCCCTGTTGCAGAAGCTCTATTCTTGGCCGAGTACAGCCCAGAAGTCTGGAACTCATTTTCCCCATAGAGCCTCCACCCATAAGGAGAAAGGTCTACCAGTAGTTAGAGAGGTCAGTAATACTGGGTCCAAAAATGTATGCTTACTTTCCATTTTTCTCTCTTTTTCCTAAAAAGACACAAAATTATAAAAAGTAATAATTGTAACTATGTGTTGTCAGACTTTAAACACATATAGATGGCATATGTATACCAATAAGAGCATCAAAAGTGGGAAGAGTGAATAGAACTATGTAAAAATAATGTCTTTATATCTCACAGAAATTAATTTGGGATAAATTTGAAATTGATTCTTATAAGCAAAAATGTATACTGTATGCTGTAGAGCAACCACTACAAAAACACCAGAAAGCTTTGGAAATCATTTAGAAAGTAAAATGTCACATAAGAAAATATTCATTTAATGCAAAAGGAAGCAGAAGAGGTCCATAAAGGAAGAAAAAAGTGAAAATATAGAGAAATCAAAGCATAAAATGTCAGGTGTCAATGCAGCAATATTAATGATAACATCAAATGTGAATGGACTAAACAATCAAAGGGAGTGATTATCAGATTGGGTTAAAAAATAGGCTCCAACAATATGATTTTTACAAGAGACACATTTTGGATTTAAAGGTACAGATAGGTTCAAAGTAAAGGATGTTTGGGGCACATTGGTGGCTCAGTCAGTTAAGCCACCAACTCTTGGTTTCAGCTCAGGTCATGATCTCATGGTTGTGAGATCAAGCCCCATGTGAGGCTCTGCACAGACAGCATGGAGCCTACTTGGGTTTCTCTCTTTCCCTCTCTCTCTGGCACCCCCCACCATTCTCAAAATAAATACATAAACTTGAGAAAAAAAAAAAGTAAAGGATGTTTAAAGATATACCACACAAGCAGCATCATAAGAGACTTGGCATGCCTGTACTAATGTCTGACAAAATAGACATCAAAATTTAAATGAAACAAAATGTTCCTACAGATAAAGTAGGACATTTTATTATGAAAAAAGAATCAATCAGAAAATATAATAGTTATCAATACATACACACTTAACAACAGAACTCCAAAGTACATGAAATAAAAAGCTGATAGAATTGAAGGGAAAAAATGGACAAATCAACCATACGAGTTGGAGACTTTCATGTCCTCCACTCCCAGTAATAGATGGAGCCTCTAAATAGAAGGGAAATACAAAAATAGAAGTTTTAACAAACACTATAAGCCAATGAGACCTAAAAGAAACCCATAGAATCTTCCATCCATCAAGGGAAGAATACTTATTTTTTACCAGCACATTTGTAACACTGTCCAGGGTAGACTAAATTCCATACTAGCCCATACAACAAGCCTCTATAAATTAAAAGTTATTGAACTCATACAAACTTTGTTTGCTCACTACAATGGGATGAAATTAGAAACCATTAACAGAAGGAAATTTTAGAAATTAAAAAATACATGGAAAAAAATCCCTAAACTTCTAAATAACCAATAGATTCAAGAAGAACTCACAAATATATTAGAAAATGCTTTGAGATGAATAATACTACTATTAAATACTGTTGTCAGAGGTCTTTAGAAAGAAATGTATGGCTACAAATTCTATAATAATAAATCTCAGATAAATAATTAGGTTAAAAAAATAATATACATCAGAATGGAAATAAAATAGAAAACAAAAAAAATAGAAAAATTAATGAAACAAAAAGGTGTTTTTTAAAAAAGGGTAACACTTTTACCCTTATATCTGGAACAAGAACAAGATAGATTTATCAAACTGGAAGTTCTAGCCTGAGAAGGCAAGAAAAAAAATTAAGGTATCAAGATTAGAAAAGATGAAGTAAAATTATCTATATTTGCAAATGAAATGAGCTTGGCTGTTGCAAGTTTTAAGAAATCCATTGGGTTAAAAAAAAAAAAGAAACTTTTATTACTAACAAACAAGTTCAGGCACTTTTCAGAATTCCTCACAATGAGGAATCTGACACTAAAATTAAGAATTTTATTGACTCAATGGCTCAAAAAACCAGAATACTTAGGAATAAGTTTAACAAAAGAAATGTAAGACTTTTCCACTGAAAATTTAAAAATATTATTAAAATAAATTAAAGAAGACCTAAATAAATGTAATCACATTATTATGTTCATGGATCAGAACACTTAAAAATTTTAAGATGGCAATATTCCCTAAGTTGGTATACAGTTTTAACACTATTCCTATCAAAATCCTAGCTGGCTTTTATTTTGGTGAAAATTAATAATTTAATACAGAAATTGTAGCAAACTTTAGAAAACTTCAGAAAAGCCAAAATAATCTCAAAAATGAAAACAAAATTGGACTCAGAATTCCAATTTTTAATTTTTTTTATGTTGATTTCTTTTTGAGAGACAGAAAAACAGAATGTAAGCAGGGAGGGGCAGAGAGACGGAAACACAGCATCTGAAGTAAGGTCCAGACCCTGAGCTGTCAGCACAGAGCCCAACACAGGGCTCAAACTCAAGAGTCTTGAGATCATGACCTCAGCCAAAGTTGGATGCTCAATTGATTGGGCCACTCAGGTTCCCCTCTAATTTTTAAAACTTACTGCAATCTACATTAACCCAAACCATGCAGTACTACATAAAAATATGTCTATAGACTAAAGGATTGAATTTAAAATACAAAAATAAACTCATATTTATGGTCGATTGATTTTCCACAAGGGCACTGAAAAATGTAATGAGAAAATAATAGTCTCTTCAAGAAATTTTGCTAGGAAAACTGGATATTGACATGTAATACCCATATAAAAATGTAACTTTATTATTATTTTTTAATTTTTTAAGGTTTATTTATTTTTGAGACAGAGACCGGGCAAGCGGGGGAGGGGAAGAGAGAGAAGGAGACACAGAATCCGAAGCAGGCTCCAGGCTCTGAGCTGTCAGCACAGAGCCCAACACGGGGCCTGAATCCACGAACTGTGAGATCATGACCTAAGCCGAAGTTGGACACTTAACCTACTGAGCCACCCAGGTGCCCCTACAAAATGTAACTTTAAAAAGGACCATTGACCTAAATATAGAAGATAAAAAAAATAAAACTCTTATAAAAAACATAGATGTAAATATTCATAACCTCAAATTAGGCAAAGTCTGCATAAAACTGTTATCAAAAGTAGAAATGGCACAAGAAAAGAAAAATGGAGAAATAGGACTTCATAAAAATTAAAAACTTTTTCTGAAAATGATACTATCAAGAAACTTAAAAGTCAACCAACAGAGCAGGAAAAAAATATTTTCATGTCACATAGTGGATAAGGGACCTGTGTCTAGAAAAAGCAAAAATTCTTACAAAGAAAAAAAAATCAGCATGATTAGTATTCGGTAAAAGCATATTTCATACCTTCTAGGATCACTAAAAAAAAAAAAAAAAAGACAGACAATAACATGTTGGCAAAGATGAGGAGAAACTGAAATTCTTACACATGGTTGGCAAAATACAAAATGGTACAGCCCCCTTGAAAAACTATTTGACCATTTCTCAAAATGTTAAACAGAGTGACCATATGATCCAATTCCACTCCTAGGTATGTACCCAACATAAATGTAAATATATGTCCACACAGAAATGTGTACATGAATATCTATACCAGCATTATTCTTGATAGGCAAAAGTTGGAACAGTCCAAATGTCCATCAACTGATCAATGGATAAAATATGGGACAATCATGGAATAGAACATTATTCAGCAAGAAAAAGGGATGAAGTACTAGTACCTTCTACAACTACATATATCATGAAAACATTATGATAAGTGGAAGCAGCCAGTTACAAAAGATCATATATTATACAATGACATTTACAAATCATGTCCAGGATAAGCAAATCTGTATACAGAAAGTAGATTATTGCTTGTCTTGAGCTCAGAGGGAAGAGGGATGGTGACTGCTAATGAGTACTGGGTTTGTTTTTGAAGAGATGAAATGTTTTAAAAATAGAATGTGACAGAAGTCGCACAACTCTGTGTCTGTACTAAAAACCATTGAGTTGTACACTTTAAATAGGTGCGTTGAATGATGTGTGAATTATATCTCAATAAAGGTGCCTTAAAAAAAGAGTCATGGAGTGTCTGGGTGGCACATCGGTTAAAGGTCCTACTCTTGATTTTGGCTCAGGTCATGGTTGTGAGATCGGGTGCCACATCAGACTCTGTATTAGTCATGGAGCCTACTTAAGATTCTCTCCTTCTCTCCCTCTGCCCCTCCCCTGTGCAAACACACACGCACACACACACACTCTTTCTCTATCTCAAAAAAAAAAAAAAAAAGAGTCACAATGAATTAGATAATAATTGATTAAGCAAAAAATCTAAAATAAGTACACATGATTATACTTGAATGAAAAAAATACCAAATAAAGTAAGTGCACACATTGAGGCTATTTTTACTGACCTACATTAATCAGAATGGAATCTCCCTTAACTGACCCCTGTTCTTAGAGTATTATGAATTATACTTACTCCTCTTAGAGAGGCTATATTTCTTTATTTTTTCTTCAATCATTTAAAGTAATCACTAAATCAAAAATTGCTAAAAAAAAAAAAGTCTGTTTAACTCAGCAATTAGAAAGCAATAGTCAGGCACAATTGTCTATTTCATGCACACATTTCTATTATTGGATATCTAGTTGTAATACTGTCTTATCTCATAAAATTAAGACACAAGAACATAGTCTTCCTGAGATTTCTTACCTAGGGAAACACTAATTTAAATTAAAATATTGTTCTCTTCCAACCACTTTAAGTGTATGAAGTTGTTCAAAAGCGGGTGAGTAAGGTGGGTATTTACCATAAAAAATAATTTTTCCATACTCTGACAAGTGTAGTGCAATGCACTGTTTTGAACTCTATGCATACTTTATCTATTGGTAAAACTGATCGAGGGGCACCTGGGTCGCTCAGTTGGTTAAGTTTGGACTTCAGCTCAGGTCATGATCTCACCATGGGGAGTTTGAGCCCCAAGTCCAGCTCTGTGCTGACAGCTCAGAGCCTAGAGCCTGCTTCAGATTCTGTGTCTCCCTCTCTCTCTCTGCCTCTCCCTTACTCACACACTGTGTGTGTGTCTCTCTCTCAAAAATAAACATTAAAAAAAAAACTGATCTAATCACTGCAGAACAGTGGATCACTTAAGGAAGATGTATTTTCTTTTTCAATACCATCTAAATGCTATTTAATATTTCCTATATAAAACAATGTTCTGAAAATTCATTTTTAATTTTTATTTCAGGAAAACTGTTTTCTATTCCTTTTTTTTTAATGTTTATTTTTGAGAGACAGAGACAGAGCCTGAACAGGGTAAGGAGAAGAGAGAGAGAGAGAGAGAGAATGAATTTGAAGTAGGCTCCAGGCTCCAAGCTGTCAGCACAGAGCCCAGTGCAGGGCTGGAACCCACAAACTGTGAGATCATGACCTGAGTCGAAGTTGGAAGCTTAAACCACTGAGCCACACAGGCACCCACTGCATTCTATTCCTATTAACTTGTATGCATCCTCTAATTTGATAATTAGAACGATGTTTTAAGTGATTTCTAATATACCTTGGAAGAAGGCATCTAATAAATTATAAATCAGTAAACAATTTAACCTTTGTTTGATCACTTTCACGTTTGTTGTGACTTGACAAAATTAAAGTATTTCCTTGAGAAATTCAACATTTTTTCCCCACATTTTTGATCTAGCTTCTAAACTCCTGGAAGAACTACACACTTTCAATTTCTGTTTATCCTTGAGCCTATCATTGTGTCAGCTACATAAATGTATCTAATTTTGAATTAAAAAAAACTCTTAATAGAGGGAGTTACCCACAATAGGATGTGCTGCTTTGTGGTAGTGACTTCCTCCTAAGGATGGATTGATCAGCACTTTGCAAGTATGTCAGAAGTAGGGAGTCATTCACTTAAGGGGAGTTCAGCCTACATTAAATCCATGGTCCTTTCCAATCTTATGATCTTGTGGACATGGGTATATTGCACATTTACTTAGAGATTTTTTATATATTTTTATAATTTTTAATTTTTTTCCAATATTCTTCCCAGAGAAAAGGTACACCATTCCTTTAATCAGTGTCAAATGAATGTACATTAAAATGGCACTGCTTTTATTTTTTTTTTTTATTTTTATTTTTAAATGGCACTGCTTTTATAAAGAGCACTATCTCATGAATAAATAAGAGTTCATCAAATCTTTAATACAAAGTTTTAAACATAGTAGAGAGAGAGATTTGGGAAGACTGAGTTCCTTAATGTAGTTTTAATAGCTGTGTTTACAACCATGCAATGTCTAAATCTAAATGTAACGTGTAATTAATTTCATGAAAAGTATGTTTATTTTTCATTGAAATAATTTGTACTCTCTGTAATTTTGCCAAGAAACTCAACATGCATATACTTAAACATGTCAGAGGTGAGTAGCTACACATTATATATTCGTGAGTATTGCATTCCTGTGTGGCAACACTAGTATTGTACATAATGAGCCCCTTAGCCCAGAAAGATACATACATTATAATGACTTCTCAAAAAGTTAATGCAGGGGCGCCTAGGTGGCTCAGGCGGTTGAGCGTCTGACTTAGGCTCAGGTCATGATCTCGTGTTTCAGGAGCTCGAGCCCCATGTCAGGTTCTGTGCTGACAGCTCAGAGCCTGGAGCCTGCTTTGGATTCTGTGTCTCCCTCTCTCTCTGCCCCTTCTCTGCTCATGCTCTGTCTCTCTCTCTCTCTCAAAAATAAATAAACATTAAAAAAAGTTATAAAAAAGTTAATGCAGAAAATTTTGTGTCAATCAGTACTGGGGGACAGGGGACAGATTATTTTCATAGAATCTTCGCTAAGAAAGTAAGTTCCTTTTCATTAATTTTGAATAATAGATGCACTCACTATGTTTGAATTGAAAATAAAGCTCATCATATTGAAATGAATACTATATGCTTGTGGAGTCATGTTATCATTCACAAAGGGATGTCAAACATATTACCTTATTTTAAATTCATGACAACTCTGAAACTGGTTGGACAACTACTATTATAGCCATTTTAGAGATCGGAATGCTGTGGCTTAGAGAGTTATGTTTTCCTCAAAGCCACACTGTTAATTCTTAACAAAGCTAGTACATGAAAACCAGATTTTCTGGATCATCTAGCATGGTGTCTGGTAAAGGGTAGGTCTTTAATGAGTATATGTTGAATGTATATTCAAGACTAAAAATTTAGCCTGAAATTAGAGGGCTCTGTCCACCTCACATCCCACTGTGTTACAATGTCCACGGATGCTTTCCAGTGGTATCCTCGGAAAGACTTCATTCAGAAGAGCTGATAACTTCAAGCTTTCCTATTCAGATAACTAAGGTTTCTGACTATAAATTCAAACGAGTGGAAATTTTAAATATATTTGCTGCTCTTTAAACTTGCAGGTCATCTTTGTTGAGTGAAGATGGGGAGGCTCTTGCAACACTAACTTTTTGATATCTCATTAAAAACATGAGACACCAATAATCACATTTTGCTAAGTTGTATCACTTTATCTTCTTCTGTCTATAACATAGACATTATGAGAAAGTCAGGGAAAGGTCAACAGATGTCACTGTGAAACAGTAAGAGAAAAAATGATTACCACTTCTCAGTGCTTGTTAGTGCAAAACCACAATGGCTCACTTTGATGTTTTTCGGGAAAAGGTCATTCGGGTCAGCCATGTGCTGGCATATTAACTTAATTTCTGCCAAATGAGAGAGTCCATACAGAAGCCATGATTTATGTGAGGGTAGATACAAATCAAAATCTCTTTGCTAAAGAGATGCTGGAATGCACTTTTTTTTTTTTTTTAAATTTTTTTTTTTCAACGTTTATTTATTTATTTTTGGGACAGAGAGAGACAGAGCATGAACGGGGGAGGGGCAGAGAGAGAGGGAGACACAGAATTGGAAACAGGCTCCAGGCTCCGAGCCATCAGCCCAGAGCCTGACGCGGGGCTCGAACTCACGGACCGCAAGATCGTGACCTGGCTGAAGTCGGACGCTTAACCGACTGCGCCACCCAGGCGCCCCTGGAATGCACTTTTGATATGTGCGGCATGAGGTGGAGAGCGTGGAGGGCGACTGACCCCCAAAGCCATAAGACCCTTCTCTCAGTGCCAAGCTGAGCTGCCTCAGAAAGGTCTGTTGAAGTGACAGTCACCCCAGGCCCTTTGCTCAGGGACATGATGATTATCTGAGCTAGCCCTGATCCCTGCTCTGCATTTTTGTCTTTGGAGTTCTTCCTGACCCGAATCTTGCCATAAATTTTTGTTTCCCAGTGTTGATGTCATTTCAGGGCCAGAACAAGACTTAAGGCACTGTTTGACTCACAGATTCCAAGACTGGTGGAGATGACAAGGAAGTGGTTACATCAGCTAGTAGGTTTCTGAAACAGTCGGAAGAAGACACAAATCAAGAGACAAGGAGAGGTTGTCATGCCAGGGAATTAAAGGTCTGAAGCTGAGAATCAGTACCCGTCCTCGCATCTAAGTCCTCTCTGAAGCTATTGGCTCCTTTCTTGTGCTCCACCAGTGTCCTGTCTTTAATTCTCTGTTAAGAGTGCCTGATAGGGATAAAGAGGGTTAAGTTGTAGAGTCAGGCACATTTGGGTTTCAGTCCAGCTATACCACTAACCTTGAGACTTTGGGCAAGTATTTACATCCTCTAGTCCTCATTTTCTGCCTCAGTAAATTGTTGAACGAATTGTTGAATGAATTAATATACTTCATATGAACTGTTTATCAAGCATATAAATATGCCAATTGTATACATTTACATAATGATATACCATATGGGAAACGTGTCATACAGAGTAAGTCCACACTATACAATAGGCTTTATTTTTATTATTATTGTAGAAACTGGAAAACTGTTCACAAAACCAATTTCCTTCTCCCCCAGGGCACAGAGCTAGAGTATTTCCCTTTTGTGGTAGGCTGAATAGTGACCCAGAAAGATGTCCACATCCTAATTCCCAGAACCTGTGAATATCTTACTTAACAAGGTAAAGGGCACTTTGCAGAGGTGATTACGGCAAGCATCTCAAGCTGGAGAGATTATTTTGGAAGACTCACTTGGCCCTAATATACTCACAAGGGCCCTTATAAAAGAGAGGCAGGGGACTAAAAATCAGTAGTAGAAGATACGGCCATGGAAGCAAGATGTCAGAGTGATATAAAAAAGGGGCCACAAGCCCAGGAACACAAGTGACTATCAGAAACTAAAAAAAAAAAAGCTTAGGACATTTTCTTCCCTCAGAGTCTTGATTCTGCCCAGTGAAACTGATTTCAGACTCTGACTTCCAAAACTGTAAGAGAATAAATTTGCATTCTGCTAAGACACTACATTTTTGGTAATCTGTTACACAGGGAATAGGAAACTGACATATCTAGCTAGCTTACAGACAGATATGGCCACGTGAGCAAGACCTGATCAGGCAACGTGGTTGAAATCAATGTAGCTACAGAGATCTAGCCCATTGAAAGGGCACACAATTCTTCACCCTCTTTCATTCTCCATCCACCAGGGGGAAGCCAAGAATTTAGAGGTGGAGTCTACCTTCTAGATGGTACAGCAGCAACATGAAAGGAACCTTAGTCCCTAAATCAACCTGTAAAAGACCATCTACTAATATCTCAGTTTACTGAAATGATTTTTTTTTGCATATCTTTACAATGAGACAAAACATATCAAGGGAAGAGGATGTGTCTTATTCATGTATCCTTAGTGGCTACCATTGTGCTTGGTGCACAGGAAGCATATACTAAGTAGATATATTTCATCAAAATCAATAATATTGATTTAAGGTGAATTGAGGAGGTCAGAAATGGAAGACAGTAAAGGCAGACTGGGAAGCTGAGGGCAGGGTAGGTACAAGTTTTCAAGACACAGGTTGAAAATAATGTCAGGGTCAGAGAGGAACTCATGATGGAAATGGACCAGTGGCTCATTTAAGTGTCAGTCATCCATTGCACACCAGTGACCATGGTAAGTGAGATCAGAGGGAAACCTTATGAATTTGGGACTTCTTTTCGAAGTTAGTAAAGGGAATTTCTAGTTTGAAAATATCTGCATTATCGATCTCTTGATCAGAAACCACTTGGCCTTGCCTAATTTATTCATTTTTTTCACACATGCTGTTTCAGTGTTAGAATAAATAAGACTGTGATATATTTTCTGCCCAGGTTCACATGGGAAAGCAATATAAAAAGGTTCACACCGGAATGAAAATGAATTTTCTTTTTATAAAATCAAATAAAATCAAGCAACCATCAAGCTCAAAAAATGTTGTGGCCCCAAATAGGGTCTGTGATTCATAAAGAACATTTGCTTTTCCTATTTTCAATCTACCTAAGTTCTGCATTATTTGAAGACCAATCCAAAAAATTTTTGAAAACTAAATGCCTCTCTGATCTGGAACAAAGTTTTGCTTTTATCAGACAGTTCCCAGGCCTTATAATAGGCAAGATCATTGTCATTGCAGTCCCAAGATATAGTTTCTTTCTCAGTGATGCATAAAAGGATTTTCCTCCTTCAAATGATAATTAAATTAAAAGCAAAGTTGGGAAGGAGGCTTTGAACTGCTCTGGTGAGAAAGGTCACTGACTGATCAGCAATCTGTTAGCACAGCTGTGTGGGGAAGAGACTTTCCAGCCACAGCATCACAAGTGGGTTCTTCATATCAAGTGAGAAGGCGGTTGGTTTTGCTTCCTCTAAACACTTTGTCAGTGACACTCAGGAGCCGGCAAACATACAGGCATTTGGAGAGCTTTGTAGAGACTTAGGTGAAACCCCAAATTAAATTGTCAAGAAAAGCCACAAGAGGAAAATGCCATAAAGTTCACTGTTAGGACATAAACTGTGGTAATAGAGCTGATTTATGTCCTTTCGGTTAAAATGTAATGTATCACTTTGCTCATCTCCTTGATCTTTGTATCAGAGGGGTGGGAGTCCACATGCAGTGTTTATGCTTAATAAGGATTACTCCTATAAGTTGCAGATAGTCAAGTTATTCAGTGATCTGATGTCTTCCAATCTAAAACAGACATCCAAGTGGCAATGACCAAGAGATTTTGTCATTGCTTATAGAAAAAGAAAATATATGCACCGTAGGTAGTAAGAAATGGGATGCTGGTAACAGTTGGTTTCGGACAGATAACAACCTAAGCTTAGCTGGAAGTTTCGCCTGGGTGCTTCTCATTCCTAGCTGGGGAGTTGGAAGAGAGATGATTTTGTTAAAGTTTCTTTACAGGATGAGAATTTGCCCATTAGGCAATTTCATATTCAAGTATGTCTCCAATCATTTCCTTCAAATTTCAGTAGGAAAACAAATGGACTAAACAGTGCAGACTAGAAATGGATTTTTAAATAATTTTCAAATGAAATAATAAAAATTAATAAAGGCAAATGACTCATCAATGCCACTATAGAAAAAATATGAGGAGGATTTTGCCTATCATATTCACTACACATTGTAGAAGTTTGATGGCTAGTAAAAATAATAACAATATTAATATTCACTGAATGAAGCCCGCATGCCAATGACTGAATCCATTTATATTCCTTGAAAATGAAAAGGCTGTGGGTTTTGGATATCTCAGCAAATGGAAGGACTTTTGGGTGCTCTTCTGAGTACTTTACATGTAGTGTCTTATTTAAATCCTCAATGAAATCCTTAGAGGTAATTACTATTATTATCATAATTTTATATGATCTTTAAAAACGAAAGTATAAATTTCTAATTTAACAGAAAATAGCTGTCCATATGGTTTCCTAATCTCCACTCACAGATTTTCCTAACTTCAAATCTGGGGGAGACAGAAGGCTCCCCTCTTTTTTCCAGAGCTTCTTATGGCAAGAAGTACAGGACTTCTAATGGGAATTAAAAAGTTCATTATCACAAAAGGTAGATCTATTCCCCCATTTCTCAGAAAGTGGGTGGCTACTTACATTTTTTGTAACTAGAAGGAGGTTATTCCTAAGGGAAAATAAAACCTTGCTTAAAGCTTCTCTCGATTAAAAAAAATCTCATTATATCTGTTATTGATTGCTTATAAAAAGTGTTCCTGAAATATAGTTGTTTTTTTTCCCCAAACACAACTGTAAAAGAAGAATCACATGAAATTATATATTTATTGATTTACTTTTATTAATAGAATAAGATCTTATGCAATTGGAATTTCGAAGAAAAAACCAAAAAAAACCAGTTTACCCTATTCTTCCAGCAATGTATTTGGAGTAAGTACAATCCCAATACTGGGACCTGTCTTTCCTAGTTATTGGCAGCCTCTAGCATAACGGCTCAACAGTTTCACTTCTTCAACCCACATGCTCCACAAGAATAAATCAGAATCAAGGGCAAGACATGAGACTTCCTAAAGAGAAGAGGTCTGATCTGTCTGTACTGGATGAATTCCAGGATATATATTGGGCACAATCTTACTTCATGATAAAGATCACAGGGCACAAGGCTATTGCCTCCTTACCTTTGAGTTACTCCAGAAGTCAAAGTCACCCATCTTTTTTTTTTTTTCCTTTCTTTTCTCCTTTATTTTGTTGGAGCAGTTTTAGGTTTACGACAAAACTGAGATAGAGGTTCAGAGAATCTTCCATATGCCCCTGTCCACACATGCACTGCCTCCCCCATTATCAACATCACTTGCTAGAATTGTGCTTTTATTTTTTTTTTAATTTTGTTAATGTTAATTTATTTATTTTAAGAGAGAGATAGAGAGCAAGTGGGGGAGGGGCAGAGAGAGAGGGAGAGATAGGATCCCAAGCAGGTTCCACACTGTCAGCACAGAGCTCCACGTGGGGCTCAATCTTATGAACCACAAGATCATGACCTAAGCCGAATTCAAGAGTTGGACACTCAACCAACTGAGCCACCCAGGTGTCCCAGTACTTTTTATTTTTACCAAGAATGAAGATCTATTAACATATCATAATTTCCAAAAGTCCATAGTTTACCTTAGGTATTATTCTTGGCAATGTACATTCACAAAATGTACATTCACAAATTCCTACAGGTTTGGACAAATAATAATGACATGTATCCAGCACTGTAACATCATACATGGTATTTTCACTACCCTAAAAGCCTCTGTGCTCTGCCTGTTCATCTCTCAGGTTTGGCACCAAAATACTAAGTAATAATAGCTTCACTTTACACACAGTCCTTGTTCTGTGCATATCTGATATTTTCTAAATCCTAAAATACCAACGGTTTTAAGATACAGTTGTAATTCAAGAATAATTTTCAGGATAAACAAAATGGCACAGTAAATTCATACAGTAAATTTTGTTCATGGTGGTGGTTTGTCTGTTTTGTAAACTGATCAAACAATAATGGGATGTAACTAAGAGCCGTTACTCTCTCTGTCTCTGTCTCTGTCTCTCTATCTCTTTAAAATCAAGAGTAACTTGGTACAGCTGTTGATGTTTGAAGAGTCTCTTGATAGGGTCACTGGGTGCCTCAGTTGGTTGAGCATCCGACTTCGGCTCAGATCATGATCTCACAGCTCACTTGTGAGTTCGAGCCCCATGTCTCGAACCTGCTCCAGATTCTGTGTGTCTCTCTCTCTTACATACACATAAGGTTACTAGACACACAATCCAAAGGAAATGTTGGAGTGTAATTCTGTGCCTTCAAGAAGGCTATCCCCCCCACCCCCCGCCTGAGGGTCCCTAGCTGTCACCACAAGAGAGAGACACTGGAACCCTTAGTGCCTCATCTCCCATACTGCAGCCAGGGAGGTCTGCTGGAAAGGAGCTGTTGGTCCAAAGTCCTCTTCTGCAAAGATCAACGGAGAATGTATTAAAAGAGTGGTACAGAGGGGTGCCTGGGTGGCTCAGTCAGTTGAGTGTCTGGCTTTTTGGCTCAGGTCATGATCTCATGGTTTGGGGGTTCAAGCCCCGCTTTGGGCTCTGTGCGGATAGTGCGAAGCCCACTTGGGATTCTTTCCCTCCCTTTCTTTCTGCCCCTACCCCACTTGCTGTATCTTTCAAAATAAATAAATTACTTAAAAAATAATTAATAAAAATAAAATAAATATACTTAAAAAAAGAGTGGCACAGACATGAAAAGGTCCTCGATTTTTCAGGGGGCAAGCCATGGCACCGATGTGACTGAGCAAGCAAGTGTGAACATACCAGTACCAGGAAAGGCTTCAAGTTATCTGTGGAAAAGTCTCCAGTGGTCTCTGCTGGACTGAACTTCAAAAGCAACACTGGCAACATGACCAAAAAATAGCCAAAACCGTCTAGAATATTCCAGTTATTATTCTCTGTCTTGGAACAATTTCTAGTGTGTGTTTGTCAATGAACAGGACTGTTGTTGGCCTGATTAAGTCCCAGAAATTCAGAGGGGATGGATGAGGTAAGGCAAGCCATAAAACCCTTCCCAATAACACTCCACAAATAAGGACATGGAGGTATCCGGGAAATGAACTGGAAAAGGAAATAAAGAATCTGACTTTGGAAATGTTTGCTGTCAGTAGTTACAACATTACTTTCAGAATGGCATCACTGTGTAATAAGTGAAAGGTACCTTAAATGATAATTATAGATCAAAATTTAAGTTAAAATTAATCTGAAGGTTTCTCTACCACTGTAAATAATACTGAAAAGGTCAAAATCAGATAACGACAGAACTAAAACCATACATCCATAGACAGCTTAGCCGCAGCCACTGTGAATCACACCCAAATCTCAGCCTGGTGATCACAGAATTTCTTTACATATCAAAAATAATAAATAATAAGCTATAAATAGTTCTAAGAACGTTACATCTTTAGTATATGTCCAAAAATCTTAATGGGCATATAAATCTAAAATATAATGAAATAAAGACATTTCCTCTAATAATTTCACATGGGGTGCTGTGTCTGCACTAGGATTTGTATATTCAAAACCCCCATCTCTCCATTATATTATCTATATTCATTGCGTTCTGTGTAATCTCAAAGTGTACTACTTACCCCTAAGGTCCATCTGTAATCATTCAGTTAGTTCAAATTTTAGTGTTAGCAATAATCACTTATTCCAAACATGATTAGTTGCCTTCTATTTTCACTCTAATACTTAGAGCAATCCTTTAAGGAAGGAATTATCAACATCATTTCTAGAATATATGGAGTTAAGTCATTAATTTATTAATTTAATAAATATATAATGTTTGCCTGTTCTTTGCAGATACTTCTCTGAATACTGAAGATTCAACATGAAACAGAGTAAATAAAAATCCTTAGTCTCATAAATATGTAAACATACAAAAGAGAAGTAGCAGATAGTGGTGGTCAAATAACAGAATCACCACCAGAGTTCTAGGACAGAGACCCAGGATGGGGAAAAGTTCCATTTTAAATGTAATGTTCAAAGGAGAGCTCTCTGAGCCCTTAACAGTACATTAAGGGAAGGGAAATAATACACAAAAACAACTATTTGGGGGAAGGAACAGACAAGAGCAAAGGTTCGAGATCGGGAGTGAATTTGGTGTGTTTAGGAGGCATCAAAAATTCTAGGCTCTTTGGAACAGAGCAGTCAAAGCAAAAACTAGAAAGAGATGAGGAAAGAAAAACAGGTTAGGCCAGATAATGTTAGCATCTTTCAGGCCATTGTTAAAAAGAGAGTTTTGGGGTGCCTGGGTGGCTCAGTCCGTTAAGTGTCCGACTTCGGCTCAGGTCATGATCTCACGGTTCCTGAGTTCGAGCTCCGCATCGAGCTCTGTGCTGACAGCTCAGAGCCTGGATGGAGTTTGCTTTGGATTCTATGCTCCCTCTGTCTCTGCTCCTTCCCCACTCATGTTCTGTCTCTCAAAAATAAATGAACATTAAAAAAAATCTTTAAAAAAAAAAAGAGATTTTTAATGTGAGCCAACAGAGGGTTTTCTGCTAAGGAATTATATGATCTAATTTTAATTTCGAAGTTCACTCTGGTGGTGGAATGTGATAACAGAGATAAACTGTGTGGAACGTAGCCTATAAAGAGTAAACAAGTGAAAGCAGACAGACCAAGCAGGAGGCTGGGGCCCAAGTGAAACAAGACCGTGCGTTGACGAGAGTTTTTGGCTATGGAGCTAATGAGGAAAGGGGATGTTCAGAGGAAATTTTGAACACAGGTTTGCAAAACTGGGATAAGGAAGTCAATCATGAGTCTTAAACTGAGGACCTGAGTGAGTGTGTGATTTGTGGTAACATTTATTAAATGCCTGAGACATAGCTAAAAAGACGGGAGGAAGTAAGAATACTGATGATCAGAAAAGTAAATAACTTGTAAGGAACTACTGGAGTTTGAATCTGGACTCGGCCCAGTCTGGTTCCCAAGTTCTTTGGATTCATCGTACTATTGTAACTGCTGAAGGCACGAAAACTGCCCAGGTGCTTACTCCTCAAAGTAAGTGAAAACTCACTATCGAGCTTGGTTGATTTCCAGGCCTTTGGCAATTCCACTGCACTATGTCTTGCTCTTATGAGGGTTCTTGGGGGAAAGCAGAAGGGAGATGTGGAGCCTCCCAGATGATTGACAAGAGAATGCAGATTAGATAGAATTGCATTTAATTACTAGGAAGATATTGACACCAGTAAATAGGGTGCTATTTATAGCTTAGATTCTTAGGGAACCTGGGAAATACTGGGCAAAAATATTTTCAATTATCTGACTTTATTTGGATATACTCTCAAAACATACTATTATAACAAAACATAGTTTCTCATCCAGAAGCAGTAAGACAGGTATCAAAAAGAACAAACTAACGTAATCAAAGCAAGAGCTTAAAAAAATGTGGTATCTACAACTGTGGCTTAGCTGTGTTCCATAGGCTCCTGCTTTAAGATGCTCATGCAAACACAGAAGAACTCCAAAGTGCAGTTAAACAGGAAACATTTTCCCCTGCTGATCGTGAGGGTGGTGCTGTTGACAGAACAGACCTAGGTCAGTTCAAAACCTCCTGAAATTTGTTCAGCATTCTTGGCACGAAGGCAAAACTGATGGAACAGAAGTTACCTACTGGTATGGCAGCCTTTATCCATTATCCATGAAAGGTGCCGTCAGATGCCCTGAGGCTTTAGAGAGGAGTAAAACCATATGTTCACCACTCGGAGGGTGACTGTACAAAGCCATAGCCCTTGAGCCATACTGATGATGTTAGTTGGATAAAATGATGGCACCATAAGGTCTTTCTTTGTGAATTTTAATAAGTTAAATGCTCAGAAACATAAGGTTAGGCACCCCCTAAGACTCCAGCCCCACTAATCTATTTGTTTCCCGGCATCACTGCAAAGTGCTGTCAGGTGGGAGTGAGTGCACTTCTTGAAGGCTAAGGTAACAGATGATTTTCATGGTCTTTACCCTGACATTTATTTGCTGGTAATAAGACAGTGTTTGGGCTAGGTGATGCTCCAGTTTCTCAGCAGATGGTAGGAATTTACAGAAGAATAAGCATGGCTTTTTCAGCAGCTGGGTTTTAAATAAAAGGCTGTGTCTGAACAGGATTTTGGATCTATGTATTGGTTAGTAATCTAACTTCTCTGTATTTCTGTTTTACCATAAGAAACACAGAATTAATAATGCCCACATTTTAGGATTATTACAAGGATTAAATAAAATAATGTAGATGATGCACAAAGCCCAGTGCTGAAAGTATAGTAACTACGGGGTAACTCTCCCTAGCCTATTGACTCTGTGACTATGTGGACTCCAACTTCTGTTTAAATCGGAAAGTAAATAGAAGCTGTGATGTATTTGTAAGCCACTGAAACTTTCACTGTGTATTTTAAACATTTTTTTCTCATCCCATCTTGTTAAACCACACAAACATGATTTAGATTGTCTACAAATACTAGTTATCGGATTTAGGGGACCTGGAAAAACACCTCAGCAGACTATTTGATCTGGCAGGTAGCTAAATGTCTGGGACCCTGTCCTGACCGTCAGTCTAAGAGGCCGTGTCATAGCAACATAAAGGATTATAAATATCTGCTCCAGCTCCAGCTCCAGCTGCTGGTGGCCCAAAAGGAAAGGAGGCCCAGTGGAAAGCACTGGAAGGGCAGGCATGGTGGCAGACACAGTGGCAGGTGGGTGATGGTGGAGGGATGCATGGGTATAGTTCACTGATGTATTCATTGAAATAATCCAATGTTTGCTCATGCATGCATCACTTATTGATTCTTTGATATGTATTGGGCACTGTGAAGAATGCTCACCACGAAAGGCAGCACAGCTTAGTGTAAAGACTGTAGGCAACAGAGTCAGTCACCACAAGATAGACGTCCTAGCTCCATCATTGGGACTTTATTCACAGGAGTTACCTTGGTGTGTGAAGAGAAAGCTAAAAATTGAATTGGCTCCAACTCCATTAATTATGGATTGCTTATGCATAGCCAGACATATTTATGGGTAATTCATTCCTTGTTTTTCCCAGGCATTGAGATACTGTACTTCTAAAGATAGTAACAGTATCTCCTGCTTTGAGACTTTCTTACCTCTGGTGACAACAGCAGGGGAGGACTGAACTTTGTAAACTACACGCTGGGAAACAAAAGCCCACACCTAATCCTATCACTCGCAGTGCCTGTAAAAGTCTGAATGCTTAGCACAGAAAATAGAGTTTCTCCTCATTTGACTCCCATTAACCTTTCAAGTATTTTCTACTACAACTCCTGATCCTGAATATAGCACCCCTAAGATGCAAAAATACACCCAAACACCGAGAGGTGTGGAGTAGGTAAGGAGTGAGTATCTGGTCCTTTTCCTTCCTTACAAGTGCCCTACCTGAGCATGGACCAGAATGACCAGTATAGCCTATTTTAGTTGTAGAGAACCAAACCAAACCAAAACAAAACAAAACCCCAAAACCAAAACCCAACTAACCAAGCAAAAAAATCACAGACCTATATTATATATTCACAGCAAAATCTTTGTGCCCTTTTACAGGTAGGAGTTTCCCACCTCAATCTACCCCAGTCCTTCCCTAATTGTGAAAATCCATACCCGTTTAGGAAGTGTAGGTGTCCAACTTCTTTCAATTCCTTTCAATCACTTGGCTAAGACCTGCTCATCCTCCAACTCAATGAGTAGCTTGAAAGGTCTCGGCACAATCACCCAACCTCCTCAGCTAAGTGGAACCGGCTCCTGAAAGAGCACTCCTTATAAATTGTCTTGTCCATATGTTTCTGGAGGACGTGCCATCTGGGATTAGAGTGCTCATATTTTATGAAGCAGGAAAGTAGAAATATGTTCACAATTTAACAGTCCCATTTGGTGGGAAAGTGGAATTAAATTTACAACAAATTTATATCATCTCAATATGTGAGCCCACTGTGCACCAGAAATCATTGTGGGAAAGAAGCTGAGATTCAAAGAAAAGAGGTGTAATTACATTGTCATGAACAGGCAAATGTGGTGGCAAATACATCTTGTGTTTGTCTTTTTTGTCATAGCGAAAGAAGCAATGGCCATGTTACAGGGTTATTGGAGGGGCTCCTGGGAGGCTCAGTTGGTTAAGTGTCCAACTGTTGATTTCAACTCAGGTCATGATCTCACAGCTCGTGAGATCGAGCCCTGTGTTGTGTTCTGCCTTGACATCATGAAGCATGCTTGGGATTCATATTCTCTCTCTCTCTCTCTCTCTCTCTCTCTCTCTCCCTCCCTCCCTTCCTCCCCCCTGTATATACTGACATACATCATGGCCTCCAAAATAAATAAACATATAAAAAAATTTTTTTAACATTTTTTTGGAAAGTAAGTAATGCTAACTTCACCCAGCTTCACTAACTTAATAAGCACTTACTAAGATCCAAATCAATGCTAAATGATATAGAGCAAAAAATGACCATAACCCACTTTTTGCCCTCGGTGTGCTCATCAGGACCCCCTCCTCTAGTCTTCCTTGGCATATTTACATATCCTCATTGTGACACTTGCCACACTGTGCACACTGGCTGTACTATTCCCTTCATGAAGTGTGTCCAAACTACAGACCTCAGCCCATTCTTGGATCATTAGATTAAATTCAGTGGGTTATGACAAGCATTATTTTGGTTGTTATTAACAGCAGAACAGATTAAAATGGAACAGAAAATATTAGAGTGCCTCACACATAAATGTATCACGGGAATATACATAGGTATCTACACAAAAACACATATGCATATGCTGGATTTCATGTAAATGGTATTTATTAGAGTGGATAAACTTAATTTATTAGAGTGTAGAAAACTTAAAAGCCATTTACCTATTTAACTAAAAGTGTTCAAAAGAAAGGTGTAAAATGCATTTCAAAAAATTGAAGGAGGGGCACCTGGGTGGCTCAGTTGGCTGTGTCCAACTCTTGATTTTACCTGAAGTCATGATCTCACAGTTGGGAGGTCGAACTCTGCAAAAGGCTCCTTGCTGGGCATGGAGGCTGATTAAGGTGCTTTTTCTCCCTTTTCCTCTGCCCCCTCCCCTGCTTACACTCTCTCTCTCTCTCTCTCAAAAAAAAAAAAAAAAAAAAAAAAAAGGGATGTGGGTCGAAGAAATAATAATCATAATGATAATAATAATAAATATTTATATAGCATTTAAGATATATTATCCATTAGACTGACTCTAGAATCCATATTTTTGTTTAAAGAAAGGGAGATATATTTCAGCTCCTCTGGGGGACAGATCTGCTGCATTTCCCCACTACCAGCTCCCGTTCTGTCTGCACATACTTCCATCACAGCACGCATGAGTGTTTATCCAGTTAATCAATTTACCTATGTGTCTTCTCATTAGACCCAGGGATCCTGGAGGGCAGGGAAATGTTATCCACTTTTGAATCCCCAGGATTCAGCTCAGAGACAGTTACCTGGTAGGCGCTCACTAAATGTATACTGACATACACAGACACTGTAAGAAGGATTTTGCCCTTCTCTCATGCCAAAAGTGACTCGAACAAACCATAAGATGATAGACTGATTTGTTGGAATAGAATGGAATGACTAAGCCAATAATGGAACTACTAACAGGTCAGGAGATGTAAGTATGAAATTCTTTATGAGAATATTACATGCTTTTTGAGGGTTAATGTAGACTATACTATAGGTTTCTGAAGCATGATTTTGAAGTGATACTCTATACTATGCCTAAGATGGGCTGTATTTATTGCCACTGCGTCTTTCATTAAGAGAGAAACTCAAAACCCAACCTGAAAAATGTTAAAGGGATGTAAAAGTGAAGGATTGAGGTGAAGATTAAGTGGAAAGAAGTGACCCACCTTTAAGTATTTCAGAGAGGGGACTGATGTGATGTCATCATAATGGACTGTCTAAGAAATCTCATGTGTTTATGTCACTATAATAGATTCCTTACAGGTATCTCCAACAAGGAGCCATCTTCTCAGCAATGTGGTGACAGGTTTCTTGCGGTCAAAATGTCACTGGCTATTCTACGATCCCATGACTCTACAAAACTTACAACCAACTTGGGGAAATGAAATTAAATTCTGGAGACTGTGAACTTTGAATCTGGTTGAAATCACCAAGCACATCTTCGGCCAGGATCCCATTTGAGCTAAATTCAAGTTCTTTTTTTTTTCAACATTTATTTATTTTTGGGACAGAGAGAGACAGAGCATGAACGGGGGAGGGGCAGAGAGAGAGGGAGACACAGAATCGGAAACAGGCTCCAGGCTCTGAGCCATCAGCCCAGAGCCCGACGCGGGGCTCGAACTCACGGACCGCGAGATCGTGACCTGGCTGAAGTCGGACGCTTAACCGACTGCGCCACCCAGGCGCCCCGAGCTAAATTCAAGTTCTAAGACCAAGGCAGGTGAAAATCAGAAGATCTAGGAACACAGTTATGAGGGAAGTACAAGAAATCAGTTTCCAGGCATCCCTGGACATCTGGAGGGCTAAGCTTTATCAATAGCGAAAAACTTGCTGTGTGTTTTCAATTATGGATAATTAAATGTTTCTGTAAATTACATTGAAATGTGGAAGTGTCACATCACTGCTGTGTACCAACACGTACTGGGATTTTATAATCATAAACTGAGGGTGAGGACACGCAGGCATCATAGAAACATCTATTCATGTCCTATCTGCCAAGTGTCAGGCATCATGTATCACTTTGTATATGTTATTTTGTCCAAGTAAATACACATCTTACAGAGAGATTACAGAGAGATGAAGAAACTTGCCTAAGGTCACAAACATAGAAATCAGCATTCAGAACTGGAAGTCAGATCTCTCCAAATCCAAAGGATACCCATGCTTTTCCCAGTACCACACACTGCTCCTCAAAAACATCTATCAACAGGGTCCTGTATGCCAGAAACATTCCTATGCTATTTTATTAATCTATACTACCTTCATCAGTTTCTTATTAATAACTTTTTTACAGATGGAAAAAGCAAAAGTGCAGAGAGAAGTAATATTTCTTCTAAGATTACCTCGCTGTTAAGGAGCAGACCAGAATTAGATACAAATCTGTTTGACTTCAAGGACTTCAGCTTTTGTACTGTCCTTAACACTCTGTTGAACTTACTAATGTGGGAAGTACGATTTACTTCCAGCTTCATCCTTATCAATTCTGAGGCGAGATGACTTGGGCAAGTCATTTGCCCTTTGAGTCTCTATTTCTTTCCATCCTTTACCTATGTCATTAGACTGCTGTGAAGGGCATGTTGGTGCACCGGAATGACGCATTTGGTTAAGCGTCCAACTCTTAGTTTCAGCTCAGGTCAAGGTCTCACCGTTTGTGAGTTCAAGCCCTGCGTTGGGCACTGTGCTGACCGCACAGTGCCTGGAGACTGCTTCAGATTCTGTGTCTCCCTCACTCTCTGGCCCTTGCCAGCTCTTGCTCGTGCTCTTTCTATGTCTCTCTGTCAAAAATAAATAAACTTAAAAGCATGTTAAAGAAAGTATGAAATACTGGCTTAGAAAAACAGCGTGGGAGACTATATAAACAGTTGCTCTATTTTATACCAACATCAGTGGTTCAAGAGATAATGATCATGTCATTATTTAAGGCTTAATCCTGCTTGGTATTAGCAATTGATATGAAATTTTGATGAAATTTATTAAATTGTTTTGTTTATGTTAATCTCCTTTGTTAAATCCCTTAGTTCAAATTTCGCTAATTCGTTTGTTTGGGAAGGAACTCAGTCTTAAGATTTGAATCATATAATTTTTCTTTCAGAAATAGAATTTTCTTAGCACTGCTAATAATTAATAAATTTAAGTCCAACTTGGACTATTTTAATAAATAAGACACATTTACTTGGTGCTAATAATACTTATCTGGAAATAAGCAGTTTTATGATTTTGTTTTCAAACGTATTATAAAATTGTATGAAGATTTGCTTTATTGTTGCACCACATAAAACGCCAAAGTTTTCTGTCTGGGAAAGACTCCTGTGTTTCTCCTTAACTTACACACAGAAAGTATTCTGACACCAGATGTGTGTGGGTTTTTTTCCCCACACCAAACAATTCTTTAGGACACCAGCTGGATATCCCACAATTCAATAGAGTTTGAGGGTTCAGTCCCAACAGACTGCCCCCCCACCCCAGTTCAGATGCCAGTTGCAAGTGTAGTGTGTTACCCACGACTTCTATTTGACTTAGCTACAAATTGGAGTTTCCCACAATCCCCTCCTTGGAGTCAAGGAAATACTTACTAACATTTACAAGTTTATTTGATAAAGCATATACATGAGGAGTCAGAAATGAGATCCATACATAGGCAAGGTCTAGAAGTGTCCTGAGCTCATCAACTTCTGTCCCTGTGGAGTTAGAGTTTGTCACCTGTCACCTGTCTGGCATATAGATGTGTTCACCAACAAGGAAGCTCTCTGAACCCTTTACTTTTGGAATTTTCACGGAGGCTTTATCATGTGGACATGACTGACCATTAACTCGATCTCTAATCCCTCACACCTTCCCAGAGGATGGGAGATGAGGCTAAAAGTTGCAAGCTTCTAAATATGGCTTAGTCTTTCTGGTCACCAGCCCCAATCCTAAAGCTATCAAGGAACCCATGAAGACTTACTTCATTAGAATAAAAGACACTCCAGTCACCCAGGAAATTCTGAGGGATTTAGTTAATTCTTCATCAGGAACCAAGACTCAAATATTAAAACAAAAGATGCTCTTAGTGTTCTTATCACTTAGGAAATTACAAGGGTTTTAGAAGCTGTAGCCAGGAACAAGAGGCAGACACACACACACACACACACACACACACACACACACACACATATATATACATATATACATATACATATACACAAACACATATATACATACATATATTTGTGTATACATATATATACATACATATATATGTGTATACATATATATACATACATATACATACATATACATATTTTCTATTATTTCCTAATATCTATCTTTCATATATAATGCAAAGGTAAGCTTCAGAATAACTCAGGCCAGCAATTACAAAGTATATATTAGTAGCCTCTGAATTAATGAGGTTTAGATGTCTCTACTTCATAAAGGAAATGGTTGAGACAGCATTACAAAGAAGGGAGTCATTGAATTATTACTTCCTTTTAACCTAATAAATGGGATACATTTCTTCCAAGATTTTTATGATTATACGACACAGATGCAAGTATGCTGTTAAAAAAGAAACTCTTTTTGGTTTCTTAAATCCTTAGAATAGGCCCAAAGAAAGATGCTGAGTAGGCACAAACCAGTAAATTCACTTTTCTGACTAGCCTGTTGGAGGCTGGGACAGCAAACCTACACTGAGGGAGCTGCCGTGCACCCTTCACGTTCATGGCTGTAGGAAATTTTCTCCTGTAAGAGCGCAGCCCCTCTCAGAGTATCGTGTGGTACCTTGGGAGACAGAATAAAACTGGACAGGCGATGCTTTCACATTTTTTTTAAGTTTATTTATTTGGAGAGAGAGAGAGAAAGAGTGAACAGAGGAGGGGCAGACAAAGAGGGAGAGTGAGAATCCCAAGCAGTCTCCACACTCAGCATGGAGTCAGATGAGGGTTCCATCTCACACCAGTGAGATCATGACCTGAGACGAAATCGAGAGTCGGTTGCTTAAACCATGGGGCCACCTAGGTACCCCTCCCAATTCTTAATATAGATAATTTTCAAAAAATGTTTTTTAATAGGCCAAAGCTATAGAGTTAACCTGTATTAAGTATATATTTTAAAAGTAACACATTTTTAGTAAGTATATATAACTATAATATAAACTATATATAACTATATATATAATAAAACTATATAACTATATAAATAGCTATAATATAAAAAACTAAACATACACAAAATTATGACCAAGTCGAGAGCCTTGATTTTCCCAGACACCAAAACATTAACATGGAACCATCACACTTACTCTCTTATCACTGAGTGAGCTTTTCTATTTAAGCAGAGATACATGAAAAACCAAGTTTTCGAATAAAGAGCCATTTCACTAATAAAAATCAATCATCCAAAGTAGTTTTCTCTACCCATGTAAAAAAAATTGACAATAGACCTGTTTTAAAATAAATATAATCCACATAGGGGGGCACCTGGGTGGCTCAGTCGGTTGAGTGTCTGACTTTGAGTTTGAGCCCCCCATTTAGCTCACTGCTGTCAGTGTGGAGCCCACTTTGGATCCTCTGGCCCCTGCTCTCTCTGCACTCTCCTCCACTTGCAGCCTCTCTCTCTCTCTCTCTCTCTCTCAAAAAATAAACATTTATGAAATAAACAAATAAATATAATACACATATGTTTTCAGAAAATTTACTCTTCCCTAAGAGTTTTCACATTCATCTCATTTGATCTTCCCAACAACCCTGCAGGAAAATGAGGCATGGATTATAACCATCATTTTGCAGGTAAAGAACCTGAGGCACAGCAGGATGAGCTAGTCAACCGAGGTCACAGAGCCAGGAGACAGTAGGGCCAGAACAAGGAAACTGCCTTAAATTTATAGATTCAGGGTCAGTCCACTTTTGTCTAAAACAAACACAAAAACCACCACAACACATGCTCTCAGTTCCAGAATTGAGTGTTGTGGAAACAGAAAAAGAAACAGGAAACAGAAAATCGCCTGTGGGAGGAGGCACTTTTTCGGCAACCTCAGGCCTTGCTTCAACTCTCTAGCCTTTCTGCTTAGATAAGTAAGGCCATCCCACAGCCGGTCTCCTGCAGCAAAGAGAATATTCCTTTGGGATCCAATAATGGTAGCAGGGACTTGAGATTTCTCACATCTATGCTTATGATACATTGTAAGTCATGTGACCTCATCCATTCCCCACATCAGTGAACGTAAATGAGAGAGTAGAGGAGAAATGGTCTGACATACTTATTCAGGACTGCCTGAACTGTATTTGTAATGAGACCACAAAAACAGTCTTCTTTAATTTGGAGGCTGAGGTTCAGGCCTTATGAAAAACATACTGGAAGCCATAAACCTCTTTAGAAAAATGTACATGCATTTTAACAGACACTATTGCCTAAAATTCTGGAAGATTCATAGGTTTCCTTATGTCAACTTAAGAATATCCATGGAATCTTTAAACTTGAAATGAGGAACAACTGACCTATACTCTGATAATCAGTGAATTGAAGCTAGGACTTCAGCACTAGAGGACAGATATTTAGGCAGGCATATGTTAAAAACAGTCAATTAATTTGACTTAATTGAAAATTAGCTAATTTAGTTAGGGAAAAAAATCGACAGGTCATTAGGTCAAGACAAAACAAAAACAAAAAACAATTTTTTTTATTTAATAAGTGTTTATTTAAATGTGTTTGTGTCTCTAGCAGTAGTTGAATCCCTTGTTTTTTCAAGGTTTAACCCATTCCCTTCCCGTACCACCAGTACATTGTGTGCCTTGAACTGAGACGGAGTTAAAGGCAGAACAGAGTACAGGAATAGAGGAGATTCCACGAGGGCAAATGGCTTCACAAGTGTGCCGGCCAGGTTAAAGGTCCATCAGATTCCTCTCTTTGCTCTCACAATTTAAACTGCTCCTGTGTTTAACCTCTCTGCATCTAGAGAAGTAGCTGCTATTTCAATATGTACCGATAAGTGTAAGCCAAGTGCATCTTGGCTCCGAGATCCCCCAAAGGTGAGCCCTTTTAGGACCCCTTCTATGCTGACTGCTTCAACATGGCTCCAGGGTATAACAGAATATGTCTTTAAAATTTGCATTTCTCTAATTAGTGAATTTGCACATTAGCTGCCTCCACAGCAACCAGCTGCCACTTGTTTCTTGTATGTATGACACCTCATGACACCACAGAGCCTTCTCTCTGAATCCTCAATTAGAGTGCAAGATTGCATCTTCGTTAGTCTGTATGAAAGATATGTACATTTCCTCATTTTGCTTTCTCTTAAATAAACTTGGAATTGACCCACTTCCAAAATGGGAAAAGAAAAATATCAGAACTTCTATTTCCTGACTCCTCCAGCCCAAGATGGGAAGAAGGAGGTACTGCTTATGATACTTTGCTTAAGATACTTTGGATTAAAGGGAGAAATGCTACAATCAGGACTAGCTTAAAAATGGATCATCAGTAGAGACTATGCAGCTATTGCTGAAAACTTTGATAAATACAAAGCATATGTTTTGCCTAAAGCCAATATCACTTTGGCTCACTCCGATTTTCCCCCCCAAATACAAGGAAATGTGATTATTCTTCAAGTAAGGTAAAAACTATTGAGATAATGCCTACGTACATCATGACAAAGTGGTGAGTGATGATGTATTCCTCATTCTTGACTCTTTTGGTCTCCAGAAAGGTATTTCAAATAAAGATCTAAGCTTCTAAACAGTACATGCTCTACTGGAATGCATTTTACTTGCTAAGCACATGCCTTTGGACACAAATGGGCAAGCATTGGCAGAAAAGTCCAGTGTCTGTGAAATTAAATCCAAATAAGGAAACTATCATATGGAAGCACCATCTCCTCTTCCCCCAAGAGGAACAATCAGTGTCATCGTGAATATTAGCAGTGGAAGAGACCTAAGATATTATTTGTACACTATTTAATACAGTTCTCAAATAATGGAAACAGAGTTGGAAAGAAGTGTTGTAACTTGATAAAAATTGAACACTATATAAGAAGCTAAGCCTAATTTTTTAAAGTTTTGAGAGAGAGAGAGAGAGTATGTGTGTTGGGGGGGGGGCACAGAGAGGGAGAGAGAGAGAATTCCAAGCAGGCTTCCCAAGCAGCCTGATGTGGGGTTCCATCCCACAAACTGTGAGATTGTGACTTGAGCCAAAATCAAGAGTCAACTGCTTAACCAACTGAGCCACCTAGGTGCCCCAAGAAGTAAACCTAATTTAAGCATCATCCATCCTTCATTCAGCAAGTGTGGAATGTTTAACACATACTTGGAATGTGTAACATACACTTAGTACTATGCTAGATGTTGAAGATGTAGAAATAAAACAGAGAACTTCTCCTCAAAGAGTTTAGTCTAAAGGAGGAGATAAACTTGTAAACAAAATCAACAAAAGCTATTGAGACTCATATTATTAATTTCCATTTTAGAAATCAGAAAATTGGAATTGTGAGTGGTCACACAGCTAGTGAGTGAAACACCCAAATCTGTCTGATTTCAGAATCCATGTTCTGTGCCTGTTCTTTGAAGATTAAGAATTTTCCAACAAACGTGTTTGAGTCTGTATATGTGTGAGGTGGGCATTTGGAGGAGGAAATCACAGTATATATATTTTAAATGTTTCATAATCTCCCTCTAGTGAGCCATCCAACAGCCCCTACTAGAAAAATAAATACCAGAGGCAAGCATTTGCCCACAAATGCTGACCTCTGACCAGAAGCATTTTGCAAAGGGACAAATAAAATTGTATTAGTCAATGCTCATTACCTTGAGCAGGATTGTGTGAGTGTGTTTGTGACAGGTTTCTATTGATCCTCCTAGGCTATACACAGCTAGAGAACCCATATGTCAAGAGCTTTCTAAAAGCCTGCTCTATTTCATCTCACCTAGCTTCTCACCCTAAGAAATATAAACTTGACAGAAGCAAACAAGCAGCCATTAGCAGCAGAGCCTGTCCCGTTCATGATGTTGGCTATGTTGCATTCTGGAATGGTCAGAGTCATACTGCAGTTGCACCTGATATTGTAGAAATGACTCTCTGTCAGTGAGTAAAAAGATGTCATCTCTATGATAAGGTGGGGGAAGGTGACCGGTTAAGCAGATGATGGGATCCATGATGGGATGGAAGTGTATTAAGCATAGTATTTGCCCCTGTGGAATAGTCTAATTTATATTTTGTAGGCAGAAGAGCAAGAAACTATTCAAAATCAAGGAGGAGAATCCAAAAGCAGCCAAAAGCACATACAGGAAATACTCAACCTGATGTGTTAACTGTCTATGATATTTTTCTCAACAAGAGAACCTACTGACTTCTTTCAGGATTCTTTTTTAGACAGAACCTCCAGTAGTATGTAGTTTCACTTAATAGCAACAATAATGATAAGAAGGTTTTAAAAATCTATTAATGTTTGTTATAAAAATTACCCATTTCACACTTCACAATGTATGGTTTCCATTAATCCCATTTCATAGATTGAAAAGGGCACAAAAACACTTGAAATTATTTGCTCAGTGACTCAGAACTAATTAGTGCCAGACTGCTGGAATCCACCTCAGGTTCATCTGGCTCCAAAGCCACGTTTTTCTATTACACATTAATTTCCCAAGGTTGCCACAACAAAGTATCAGAAACTGGGTGGCTTAAAATAATAGAAGTATATTCTCTCACAGTTACAGAGGCTACAAGTCAAGAAGTTGGCAAGATCATGCTCTCTTTGAAGACTGTAAGGATCCTTCTTTGCCTCTTCCCAGCTTCTGGCAGTTGCCAGCAATCTTTATCTTCATTGGCTTATAGCTGCATCCCACCAATATCTTCCTCCATCTTCACATGGTCCTTTTCACTGTCTCTGATTGTGTGTCTTCACATGGCCTTTTCATAAGAATACCAGCCAGTGGCTTTAAGGATCTATTCCAACTCAGTATGACCTCATCTTATTCAACCATATTTGCAAAAATAAGATCACATTCTGAGGTGCTGGTTGACATGAATTTTGAGGAGGAAACTATTCAACCCAGCACACAGGGCAATTAGGCTAAATAAATAAATAAATAAATGGTATCCACATTGAAATGCCAAAAAAAGCTGTACTTGTAAATGACATGACTACATATTTAGAAAATCCTAAGAAACTCACAGAAAGACTCTGAAATAATAAAAAAATTCAGAAATGTTGCAGGATATAAGATCAATATACAAATATCAAGGAGCACTCCAAAAACAAAATAAAACATTTCCTTTTTAAAAGCATCCAAAAATAACACATTTAGGGATATATTTTATTTTATTTATTTTTTTTTAATTTTTTTTTAACGTTTATTTATTTTTGAGACAGAGAGAGACAGAGCATGAGTGGGGGAGGGTCAGAGAGAGAGGAAGACACAGAATCTGAAACAGGCTCCAGGCTCTGAGCAGTCAGCACAGAGCCCGACACAGGGCTCGAACTCACATACCGCGAGATCGTGACCTGAGCTGAAGTCGGACGCTCAACCGACTGAGCCACCCAGGCACCCCATTTTAGGGATATATTTTTAAAAAAACATACACAATACTGGTATACTGAAACTTTAAAATATTATTTAAAATAATTTAAAAAGATATAAATAAAAAACATGTATGTTGATAAATTGAGGGACTTAATATTGTTAAGACAGCAATAATTTCCATATATATCTGCAGATTCAACACAATCCCTATCAAAATCCCAGCTGGGAGGAGCCAAGATGGCGGAACAGCATGGAAGTTTTTTGTGTGTCTCACGTCCATGAAATACAGCCAGCCAACACTAAACCATCCTACACACCTAGAAACTGATTGGAGGATTAACACAACAATCTGAACAACCTGAACCACAGAATTCAGCAGGTACGTGGTGCAGAGAGGTGAACTTGGGGAGAGAGAAGCTGGCGGTGGGCAGGGAGCCACCTTTGCAGGCAGAGAGAAGACAGAGACTGGGGTGGGGGAGAATATGGGAAAAGCACCCCTCCCCAAAAGCAGCTGGAGAGAAAGTGGAAAATTGGAAACAGCCACAGGGAGTAAACTAAAAAGGGAGGAAGGAGAAAAGAGAAGTTTTCAATTCCATTAAGACTGTAAACAGGAGTTCAAGGCTGCAACTCTGCAGCTCAATACCTGGAGGTGCTCTGGTGGGAAGGGCAAATCCCCAGGAACAGAGTGGGGTCCAGGAAGTTCTCGGGCCACATGGCGAAAAGCGGTTCCACTGATGGAAGGACATTTGATAGAGACTGTTGAAACCACCTGGTCCCAGCAGACCCCAGAAAATGGCCACATTTGCTGGTGCTGGAACAAGGTCATTAAGGGTAAAGCCTGGTGCCAGATGTGTGTTGTGATTTTCCATAATCCCTGAAATGCTGCTGCTACACTGTCTCACAAACTTTTTCTGGGGCAGACTGGAACCTGGCCGCAGTCTTGGGACTCTGGCAGCAGCAGGGTCCTGCAAGCGTTCTTGGGTGCAGCTGGGATTCTGCCATTGCTTGGTGAGACCCTCCCACAGAGGGGCAGAACGGGTCAAAGCCACAGTCCTTCAGAAGTAAGGGCCCGGGGAAAACAGCTGCATCTGAGACAAAACTCAGGAGAGAGGTACTGCCTGAGGCCTGGTCATGGAGAGTGAAAAAGCAGGGAGTGGATGAAATCTGAAGACTGAGGACAGGTGCACAATTGCTGATCCGGGAGAACAGAATGGGTAGCTGGGTGGAGCCATTGTCACCACTCCCGCGCATGTTCATATGAGCCGCAACAATCCACCCCAGTAGGCTAGCTGCACCATCTAGTGGAGAGCGGAGCTATTACACTGAGCCCCGCCCAACTGAGCCAACATTGCTATTCAAAAACATAAGTCTCACCATTGGCTTAGTTTATGGGTTATAAAGTGCTACATAGACTGAGTTCTAGGGGAAAACGAAGTAATTTCAGTCCTATTTCAATCTGTTAGCAGGTTCATCTATTCAATTTTCTTTCTTTTTTTTTCTTTTTATCTTTTACACTTCTTTTTCTTGAATACAGAAAGAGAAAAAATTGATTTTTATTTTCAATTTTTATTAAAAATATTTTTCTTTAATTTTTGTTACTATATTTTTTACTTTTGTGTAAATGCTTTCAAATTCTATTTTACTTCCATCATCTTATTTTAGTCTAATTCCGTATATTCACCTTTTCAAATTTTCAAACAATTTCCTTTTTTCTTTCTTTTTCTTTTTTCTCTTTTCATTTCTTTTCATTTTCTTGAATGAAGAAAGAGAAAAACTTCATTTTTACTTTCAATTTCTATTAAAATATTTTTATTTACTTTTTTACTATATTTTTGGCTTTTATGTAATTTTTTTCAAATTCTATTTTACTTCCATCATTTCATTTTAGTCTACTACAGTGTATTCACTTTTTCAAATTTTCAAATGATTTTTTAATCTTTTTTCTCTTTTTCATTTCTTTTCTTTTTTCTTAAATACAGAAAAAGAAAAAAATCATATGTCCCCCTCTCTCTGACCCTCCCCCGTTCATGCTCTGTCTCTCTCTGTCTCAAAAATAAATAAACGTTAAAAAAATAATTTTTAAAAAATATATTTTTCGTTAATTTTTTCTACTATACTCTTTACTTTTGTGTATATTTTTTCAAATTCTATTTTACCCCCATCATCTCATTTTATCTATTTTAGTGTTATCATTTTTTCAAACGATTTTCTCCCCCCTCCTTTTTTTTCTCTAATCTGTCAAACCACTTTCAACACCCAGACTAAACACACCTAGGATCTAGCATCATCTCTTTGATTTGTGTGTGTGTGTGTGTGTGTGTTTAATCTTTAATTTCAATATTTTTTGAATTTTAATTTCTTATAATTTAAATTTTTCTACCTCATTAATTCCTTTTCTCCATCCAAAAGGTGAAACAATGGAATTCACCCCGAAAGAAAGAGCATGAAGAAACGACAGCCAGGGACTTAACCAACACAGAAAGAAGCAAGATGTCTGAACAAAAATTTAGAATCACGATAATAAGAATATTAGCTGGAGTCAAAAATAGATTAAAATCCTTTTCTGCAGAGATAAAAGAAGTAAAAAATAGCCAGAATGAAATTAAAAATGCTATAACTGAGCTGCAATCATGGATAGATGCAGCGGTGGCAAGGATGGATGAGGCAGAACCGAGAATCAGCGATATGGAGGACAAACTTATAGAGAATAATGAAGCAGAAAAAAAGAGGGAGATTGAGGCAAAAGATCACGATTTAAGAATTAGAGAAGTCAGTGACTCACTAAAAAGGAATAATATCAGAATCATAGGAGTCCCAGAAGAGGAAAAGAAAGACATAGGGGTAGAAGGGTTATGTGAGCAAATCATAGCAGAAAACTTTCCTAACCTGGGGAAAGACACAGACATCAAACTCCAGGAAGCACAAAGGACCCCATTGGATTCAACAAAAACCGACCATAAACAAGGCATATAATAGTCAACTTCACAAAATACTCAGGCAAGGAGAAAATCATGAAAGCAGCAAGGGAAAAAAAAGTCCCTAACCTACAAGGGAAGACAGATCATGTTTGCAGCAGAGCTATCCACAGAAACTTGGCAGGCCCGAAAGGAGGGGCAGGATATTCAGTGTGCTGAATCAGAAAAATATGCAGCCAAGAATTCTTTATCCAGCAAGGCTGTCGTTCAAAATAGAAGGAGAGATAAAAAGTTTCCCAGACAAACAAATATTAAAGGAGATTGTGACCACTAAACCATCCCTGCAAGAAATTTTAAGGGGGACTCTCTGAGGGGAGAAAAGAGGAAAAAAAAATTATATATATATATATATATATATATATATATACCCAAAGCAACAAAGATTAGAAAGGACCAGAGAACACCACCAGAAACTCCAACTCTACAAGCATCATAATGGCAATAAATTCACATCTTTCAGTACTCACTCTAAATGTCAATGGACTCAAACCTCCAATCAAAAGACAGAGGGTAACAGAATGGATAAGAAAACAAGATTCATCTATATGCTGTTTACAAGAAACCCACTCTAGACCTAAAGACACATTCAGATTGAAAATAAGGGGATGGAGAACCATCTATCATGCTAATGGTCAACAAAAGAAAGCTGGAGTAGCCATACTTATATCAGACAATCTAGACTTTAAAATAAAGACTGTATCAAGAGATGCAGAAGGGCATTATATCATAATCAAGGGGTCTATCCACCAAGAAGACCTAACAATTGTAAACATTTAGGCGCCAAATGTGAAAACACACAAATATATAAATCAATTAATCACAAACATAAAAAAACTCATCGATAGTAATACCATAATAGGAGGAGACTTCAACACCCCACTCACAGCAATGGACAGATCATTTAATCAAAAAATCAGCAAGGAAACAATGGGTTTGAATGACACACTGGACCAGATGGTCTTAACAGATATATTCAGAACATTTCATCCTAAAGCAGTGGAATATGCATTCTTCTCCATGGCCCATGGAACGTTCTCCAAAATAGATCAATACTGGGACACAAATCAGCCCTCAAGAAATACAAAAAGATGGAGATTATACCGTGCCTATTTTCAGACCACAATGCTATGAAACTCAAAATCAACCACAAGAAAAAAATTTGGAAAGGTAACAAATACTTGGAGCCAGAAGAACATCCTACTAAAGAGTGAATGGGCTAACCAAGCAGTTAAAGAGGAAATTAAAAAGTATATGGAAGTCAATGAAAATGATAACACCACAACCCCAAACCTCTGGGATGCAGCAAAGGTGGTCATAAGAGGAAAGTATATAGCAATAAAGGCCTTCCTAAAGAAGGAAGAAAGAAAACTCAGATGCACAACCTAACCTTACGCCTTAAGGAGCTGGAAAAAGAACAGCAAATAAACTCAAAACTAGCAGATGACAGAAAAAAATAAAGATTAGAGCAGAAATTAATGCTATCGAAACCAAAAAAACAATAGAACAGATCAATGAAACCAGAAGCTGGTTCTTTGAAAGAATTAAAAAAATTGATAAACCACTAGCCAGTTGATCAAAAAGAAAAAGGAAAGGACCCAAATAAATAAAATCAAGAATGAAAGAGGAGAGATCACAACCAACACAGCAAAAATAAAAACAATAATAAGAGAATATTATGAGAAATTATATGCCAAAAAAATTGGCAATCTAGAAAAAATGGATAAATTCCTAGAAACATATACACTACCCAAACTGAAACAGGAAGAAAGAGAAAATTTGAACACACCCATAACCAGTAAGGAAATCAAATTAGTAATCAAAAATCTCCTAAAAACCAGAGTCCAGGACCAGATGGCTTTCCAGGGGAATTCTACCAAACATTTAAGGAAGAGTTGACACCTATTCTTTGAAACTGTTCCAAAAAATAGAAATGGAAGGAAAACTTCCAAATTCTTTCTATGAAGCCATCATTACCTTGATTCCAAAACCAGACAGAGACCACACTAAAAAGGAGAACTATAGACCAATTTCCCTGATGAGCATGGATGCAAAAATCCTCAACAAGATATTAGCCAACCAGATCCAACAATACATTAAAAAAATTATTCACCACGACCAAGCGGGACTTATACCTGGGATTCAGGGCTGGTTCAATATCTGCAAAACAATCAACATGATTCATCACATCAATAAAAGAAAGGACAAGAACCATAAGATCTTCTCAATAGATGCGGAGAAAGCATTTGACAAAATACAGCATTCTTTCTTGATAAAAACCCTCAAGAAAGTAGGGATAGAAGGAACATACCTTGAGATCATAAAAGCCATATATGAACAGCCCAAAGCTAATATCATCCTCAGTGGGGAAAAACTGAGAGCTTTCCCCCTAAGGTCAGGAAAAAGACAGGGATGTCCACTCTCACCACTGTTATTCAACACAGTATTGAAAGTGTTAGCCTCTGCAATCAGACAACACAAAGAAATAAAATGTATCCAAATCAGCCAGGAGGAGGTCAAACTTTCACTCTTTGCAGATGACATGATACTCTATATGGAAAACCCAAAAGATTCCACCAAAAAACTTCTAGAATTGATTCATGAATTCAGCAAAGTTGCAGGATATAAAATCAATGCACAGAAATCGGTTGCATTCCTATACACCAACAACGAAGTGACAGAAATAGAAATCAAGGAATTGAGCCCATTTACAGTTGCACAAAAAACCATAAAACACCTAGGAATAAATCTAACCAAAGAGGTGAAAAATCTATACACTGAAAACTACAGAAAGGTTATGAAAGAAATTGAAGAAGACACAAAAAAATGGAAAAAGGTTCCATGCTCCTGGATAGGAAGAACAAACATTGTTAAAATGTCAATAGTACCGAAAGCAATCTACATATTCAATCCCTATCAAAGTAACACCAGCATTCTTCAAAAAGCTAGAACAAATAATCCTAAAATTATATGGAACAAGAAAAAAACCTGAATAGCCAAAGAGATCTTCAAAAAGAAAACCAAATTAGGAGACAACACAATCCCAGACTTCAAGCTATACTACACAGCTGTAATCATCAAGACAGTATGGTACTGGCACAAGAACAGACACCCAGATCAATGGAACAGAATAGAGAACCAAGAATGGACCCACAAACGTATGGCAAACTAATCTTTGACAAAGCAGGAAAGAATATCTAATGGAATAAAGACAGTCTCTTCAACAAATGGTGCTGGAACTGGACAGTGACATGCAGAAGAATGAACCTGAACCACTTTCTTACACCATACACAAAAATAAACTCAAAATGGATGAAAGACCTCAATGTAAGACAGGAAGCCATCAAAATCCTAGGGGAGAAAGCAGGCAAAAAACTCTTTGCTCTTGGCCACAGCAACTTCTTACTCAACACGTCTCCAGAGGCAACGGAAACAAAAGCAAAAATGAACTACTGGGACCTCCTCAAAATAAAAAGCTTCTGCACAGCAAAGGAAACAATCAGCAAAACTAAAAGGCAACTGACAGAATGGGAGGAGATATTTGCAAATGACATATCAGATAAAGGGTTAGTATCCAAAATCTATAAAGAACGTATCAAACTCAACACCCACAAAACAAATAATCCAGTGAAGAAATGGGCACAAGACATGAATAGACACTTCTCCAAAGCAGACATCCAGATGGCCAACCGACACATGAAAAATATGCTGAATGTCACTCATCATCAGGGAAATACAAATCAAAACCACAATGAGATACCACCTCGCACCTGTCTGAATGGCTAATATTAACAACTCAGGCAACAACAGATGTTGGTGAGGATGCGGAGAAAGAGGATCTCTTTTGCACTGTGGGAATGCAAGCTAGTGCAGCCACTCTGGAAAACAGTATGGAGGTTCCTCAAAAAACTAAAAATAGAACTACCCTGCGACCCAGCAATTGCACTACTAGGCATTTATCCAAGGGATACAGGTGTGCTGTTTCGAAGGGACACATGCACCCCCATGTTTATAGCAGCACTATCAACAATAGCCGATGTATGGAAAAAGCCCAAATGTCCACAGATGGATAAATGGATAAAGAAGATGTGGTATATATATATATACAATGGAGTATTAGTCAGCAATCAAAAAGAATGAAATCTTGCTATTTGCAACTACATGGATGGAGCTGGAGGGTATTATGCTAAATGAAACTAGTCAGTCAGAGAAAGACAAAAATCATATGACTTCATTCATATGAGGACTTCAAGAGACAAAACAGATGAGCCTAAGGGAAGGGAAACAAAAATAATATAAAAACAGGGAGGGGGACAAAACAGAAGAGACTCATAAATATGGAGAACAAACTGAGAGTTATGGGAGGGGTTGTGGGAGGGGGGATGGGCTAAATGGATAAGAGGCACTAAGGAATCTACTCCTGAAATCATCGTTGCACTATATGCTAACTAATTTGGATGTAAATTTAAAAAATAAAAAATTAAATTAAAAAAATCCTAGCTGGGGCGCCTGGGTGGCGCAGTCGGTTAAGCGTCCGACTTCAGCCAGGTCACGATCTCGCGGTCCGTGAGTTCGAGCCCCGCGTCGGGCTCTGGGCTGATGGCTCAGAGCCTGGAGCCTGTTTCCGATTCTGTGTCTCCCTCTCTCTCTGCCCCTCCCCCGTTCATGCTCTGTCTCTCTCTGTCCCAAAAATAAATAAACGTTGAAAAAAAAAAAAATCCTAGCTGGACTTATTTATTATTACTGTTTGAAGAAATTGACAAACTTATTCTTTTTTTTCCACCGAGTGAACCAAAGACTCTATTTATTAAAAGCAGAAAACACCAAAGTACTATGTAGTATCCACATTCATTGAAAAAATAATTACTGGAACTCTCAAAACATCAAAGCACAGCTGAATCAATGGTTATGGGTAAAATTTTCAGCCAATATACTGATTTTTGTTCAAGGTCTAGGCTTGATTTCTTCATAATATTATTCATGTGCATTCCCCATGAAAATGAGGACTCTTGAAAATTGCACCCAGCTTTGTCTTGATTTCAAAAATGACATAGTAGCTGAGAAGTCTGGCTTCCTGATTGGGTTCCAGAAATCATGGCTTCTGATATTATACAAAAATTGTGTGTGTGTGTGTGTGTGTGTGTGTATGTGTATGCATGCGCACACACACACGTGTGTGTACACTTATAATACAGTCTTTTTTTTTTAATGTTTATTTTTGAGAGAGAGAGAAAGAGCCCAAGCAGGGGAGGGACAGAGAGAAAGGGGAACAGAGGATCCCAAGCAGGCTCCCTGCAGACAGCAGAGAACCCATTTGGGGCTCAAACTTGAGAACTGAGAGATCAAATAAAATCAGAATTTAGATTCCCTTGAAAGGGTCAGGTCCCAAACTTTCCACCACTATGGTACCCAGATATGCTCAAATTGTGCTTTCTTTGTCTTTCTAAACACACGACGGAGAACCCAAATGGGGTCCCATTTTAAGAGTTCCATTATAGAAGTTTTTAAGAACCACACTAAACCTAAGTAGAGGCAGTAGATAAAATTATACATATTTTCTGTTAAGAAAAACTACAACAACAAAATAAGAGTGCACTGGCAAATGAGAAAATTATAGCAGTCATATGGTTAAAAAAAAAATGCTTCTATAGTCCTTCCTGTTGTACTTATATTCCAAGGTATTTAAGACCAAAGGGAAGTCATAGAAAATGGCTGACACAAATGATTCCTCTACAAGACAAAAGCCTTTCAGGGAAAGTAGCTGAGGATGTGGTACAAAGAACTGAGGGAAGGCAGATCCATGATTAGATCTAATCCCGCATTTCTAACATGGATTTATGACCTCATGGATTGGGTCTGGTGGGTGTGAATAGCTCCTTGTACTTAAAAAGGAATGAAGAAATTAAAGTGAATTTGTGTACTAATGAAAAGACCCACAGTTATAGACTGAGAACCAAGCTCTTAGTACATAAGGCAATAATTTTGTTATCAGAAGTGGGAACAGATGAACATGATGATAGGCACTAAAGGTTGGGTCAGACATATTCAGGCCAAAACAATCTCAAAAATAAAGCAATCTGTGCCTTGGTCCTATAAGACCCACCCTCAGAAAGGGCCACAGAGACAAGAAAAGAAGCCAGCCAATGGCAAATACTAGAAGATATTCAGATGGGGCAACGGTCACAGTTAGATGGGGTGACTTGGGGTCACAGTAGATGGGAAACACTTGAACCAGAACTCAAGGTGAATGGCTTTGCATGTCTTGTGCAGCATTCCAAGCAGCAATCTCTGGGGTTTTGGAGGTGTGCACCTTTGTGATATTTTTCCCCAAAAGAAGACACAAAGGTGAAGCCCCTGGAGAGATGAGACCACCAAGATGGAACCCCCAGCAGGGGTGGGACTGGGTGAGAGTCAGAGAGTACTTCCTACAGTATGAGGCCCCCTGCAGGTCTAGCAGAGTCCTACAAATACTCACAGGTGCCCAGGAGAGCTTTGCAGTTGGGACAGAGGTTGTCCACCTCCTGTAGGGCACCCACACAGAAAGGGAGGATGCCATAGGAGAGCTAGGTGAGGGCACCAGTCTTATAGGGCAGCTGAGCCACAATCATCTTGTTGGAGGAAGGACAGAGAATCTGGACTGGGTGGTGGAGAAAGGAGACCAGCTGCGGTAGACTGTCTGCACAGCAATTTCATTGGCACTTGGAACTGGCACTGGCTGTGTGTAGTACACAGGTGGATTCATACCCTTCCCATTGGGCCCCACACGAGCCTGCTGGCTGGCCCCAGGAGGGGTGCAGTAAGCATGGAAAACTAACTGTTGACTGTCACCATCTCTTCACAGTATGGGAGCACGGTTGACACCAAGAAAGGCCCAGCGGCCTCCTGGTGGGATCCTGGAGAAGGCGTTGTACCCACTGGGCTGCCACTGGAGCCAACAAGCTGATTGTTAAACTCCTATCAAAATGCAAAAGACCTAGAAGGTACCAGGCTAAGTGAAATATGTCAGACTGAGAAAGACAAATCCCACATGGATTTCACTCCTAAGTGGAATCTAAAAACAATAACAACAAATGAATAAACCAAAAGCAGAATCAGACCTATAAGTACAGAGAACAAACTGATGGTTGCAGGAGAGGATGACGGGAGGGCGGATGGGGAAAATTGCTGAAGCAGAGAGGGCGATACAAATTTCCACGAATGGAATGAATACATCAGGGAATAAAGGACACGGCATAAGGAATACAATCAATGATACTCTAATAACAATGTATTGGAACAGATGGCAGCTACACTTGAGGCAAGCATAGACTAATGTATAAACTTGTTAAATCACTATGTTGGACACATGAAACTAATGTAACTTTGTGTCCACTCAAATAAGAAAGAAATCGAGGGACCCAGAAAGTCAAAGACATCTTGAAAAAAAAGAACAAAGTTGTGGAGATCTTCATTGCCTGATTTTGAAATATGCTAAAAAGCTATAATAATTGATTCAGTGTGGTATTGGCATAAGGACAGACATAAGTATTTTCTATCCCATTATTATTTATTACCCTTGTTATCACTGTTATCTCAGTGATATGTTCTATCTCACTGATGTACCAAGATAGATATGTCAATGGGATAGAAATGCAAGTCCAGAAATAGCCTGTTACATTTATGGTCAATTGAGTTTTTAATGTTTGTTTATTTATTTATTTATTTATTTTTAATTTTTTTAATGTTTATTTATTTTTGAGACAGGGAGAAACAGCATGAATGGGGGAGGGTCAGAGAGAGAGAGGGAGACACAGAATCTGAAACAGGCTCCAGGCTCTGAGCTGTCAGCACAGAGCCCCACACAGAGCTCGAACTCACGGACCGCGAGATCATGACCTGCGCCGAAGTCGGACGCTTAACCGACTGAGCCACCCAGGCACCCCAATGTTTATTTATTTTTGAGAGAGAGAATGACAGAGAGTGAGCAGGGGAAGGTAGAGAGAGAAAGATACACAGAATCCAAAGCAGGCTCCAGGCTCTGAGCTGTTAGCACAGACACTGACGCGGGGCTCAAACTCATGAACCGTGAGATCATGACTTGAGCTGAAGTTGGATGCTCAACTGACTGAGCCACCCAGGCTCCCCTATGGTCAATTGATTTTTAACAAAACTACCAACACAATTCAATAAGGAGAGAATGCTCTTTTCACAAATGGCACTGGAACAATGGGATATTATTATGGAATATAATAAATTGGACTTCCACCTATACCATGGACAAAATTTAACTTGCAATGGATCCAACATGATAAATGTATGAGATAAAGCTCTATGAAAAAATATAGGCATACCCCCCATGCCCCAAAATTTAAAATCCGTAAGTTCATAAAGATATATTCCCCCAAGGCAGGGAGGGGACTCACCGGTGACATTTGGTGGATGCCAGAAAAAACAACTTATTTTTCTGAAACTAATAATGAGAAAGAATTAAATAAGTAAAATAAAAAAAAATAGGCATAAATCTTTATAACCTTGTGTTAGACAATGTCTTCCTATGTATGACACCAAAAGGACAAGTAATAAGAGAAAAAAAAATTGGACTTCAAAATGTAAAACTTTGGTGCTGAAACAATGCCATCAAGAAAGTGATATACAATGCACAAAAGGGGAGAAAATATTTTCAAGTTGCATATCTGATAAGGGATTTAGTAAAAGATATGCAAATAACATTTACAAGTCAATAATAAGCACACAAATTACCCTCTTTTAAAAATGAGCAAAAGTTATGAATACACAGTTCACTAGAAGTATGCACAAGTATAAACTCATGAAAACACCTTCAACATTTTTAGTCATCGGGGAAAGGTAAATAAAAAATGCAGTGAGATACCTTTTCACAACCACTAGGATGGTTATAATAAAAAAGAGACAATAAAATGTATAGCGAGGATGTGGAGGCAATGGACCCGTCATACACTGCTGTTGGGAATTTAATGTTGGGCAACAACTACTTTGGAAACCCATTTGGCAGTTCTGCAAAACATAAACATGCAGTTACCATACGACCCAGCAAATCTAGTGCTAAGCATACACCCAAGAGAAATCAAAGCACGTGTCCACATAAAAACTTGTAACTGAATACTACAGCAGTGCATTTATAATAGCAAAAACATGGAAATGGACCAAATGTTCATCAGCTGACAAATGGATACAGAATACATGGCATATCTACCCACACAATGGCACACTATTCTGCAATAAAATGGTATGAAAGTACTGATAACATAATGTGATGAGCCAGGAAGACATTATGCTAAATGAAAGAGACTAGGCACAAAACACCCTATTAGGTGATTTCATTTATGCATAATGTTCAGAAAAGGCAAATTCATAGAAACAGAAAGTAGACTAATGGTTTGCAGGGAGTGGATACAGGGCTTCTTTTAAGAGTGATGAAAATTAGGCAAAAGTACGTTGTGGTAATGGTCTCATTATTTTGTGAATATACTAAAAACCACTATGTATACTTTAAATGGGTGAATGTTATGTAATATGAATTATATCTCAGTTAAGCTGTTTAAAAAAACTGTTGGAATAAGAAAGCTTTAATTAGACAGAATTTTGTAAAAAGTTCACAAATTAAAGGCCATGTTTGCCATCTAGAGAAACTTAGACAATTGTCCTTTATAGAGTCTCTCTCAATCTGTTAAAATAATTAGTCTTATACTCTGTGCAGTCCAATGAATATTTCCATTTAATTTCTTTGTTCTGCAGTCATTTTCCTACTTCTTTTTCTGATCAATGTATCTATTTTTCTTAGGATGTGTTATATCTCTCAAATTGGCCTCATTTGCAAATTTCCCATACTATTTACACCATTCTGAGGGAGAGTCAAACTGCTAATTAAATTGGATCTAATACAAGTCTCATGACACCCACTCAGACAGCCCAACAAGGTACATTTATATTTATCAATTCTTTTTGTTGTTAGCCTTTGATCAATTTGCTCTCTGGCATCTCTCTATGAACATGACTTATTTTTAGGGAATAGGAGGACATAACGTGTCTCTATTGATTCGTACATAAAAAGATAAATCAGCATCTTTTGAACATTTTTAAATTAATTCCTGTGCTATCTCTAGCCCATTCAAATTACATTAGATTCATTGCATTTAGTAGGCAATTCGGATTTTAATATCAATATTTTAGAACTATAGGGTTGTGTAAGGAACTTAAAGTTATAGCTATATGTGGCATTCACGCACCATAATTTCAAATTAGCTTTTGTTGAGGAATGACAATTTATCTTAATCCTTCATTCCCCACCCCTCCTTTTCCCCACCTCAAAGGGAAATAACTTGTTCATGCCTAGGGGAAGAAGAGCATCAGGAAGAATTCCAGTCCCACTCTCCACCCCCATCTTTGACTCGTATCAGACTGATTAAATCAGTAGGTGGTGATAGTAGTGGAAGGATTTGATTAATTAACACTCGAAACCCCAACATATGGTGCTATGAGATAGGAAATTTGGATAAATAGAAACTGGAACTAAATAGGAGTTACAACGAAATGTCAGTCTTATAACCTAAATGCGGGTCTCCTAATAAAGCAACATTGGAGGACACTGGAGTTCCTTCCTCACTGAATTGCTTCAAAGGCAGCACAAGTGTAAAAGTGCAGCTTCCCCACTGATGTCTGTTGTCTAGTGCAAGGTAGATGGGGGGTATAGATGGCCAACCAGGGGAAGCAGGAATAGTGAAAATGAACTTAATCTGTCTGAATGCAAATAGGTCCAAGACAGAAGGAGCAGGATCCAAAAGTCCAATTTCATCCATCAGGAATGTTACTCCTCCTTAGTAGAAGGAGGAATTCAATGAAAGTAGACTGGAAGTGTCTTCCAACACAATTTCCTTCTTAGGAGTGACACAGGAGCTCCCTACTTCCATCTGCTTCTTTGGGAAAAAGGTTAATCAGAAAGCCCTTATCCTTTCCCAATAGCTGAACAGTCTATTGGACAGGCATTGACCAACTATTTGGTCAATGGTATCTACCTCCCATTTCAGTGCCTTAAAAGTCTAAGCAGTTATAAGCCAGTAAAATAAAGAATCTCTTCTCCCTCTCTCTCTCACTCTTTTTCCCTCTCCCCTCCTCACCCTGTGTGTCTCAATTTCTCTCTCTCATCCTTCAAAACCTTTTTGTGGTCCAGTAGTTTTGAAGCTTATCCCTTTATCTGAAATCAAGTTATTATCGCTCTGATCACTCTGTGATGTCCGTGTCATTTTTTTTTAGTTTCTCTCTTTGACACAGTCTCAGCTTCACACTTTTTATCCAAACACCCAGCTAATCCTCACCCTAGGCCAAATCTCTGGAACCTTTTAAGCCCAAATCCATGTCCTGAGATCCAGTTTATCCAGGGAGGAGAATGAGAAAATGTGTTTCATCCAGATTCAAATTCAAGTTGATCTAATGTTTATTTAGCACCTACCATATCACAGGCACTACATTATGCCTTCCTTACTCAGTTCAACAGCCCCATGAAAGGAGACCTTTATCTCAAGAGCACAGATTATATTACGTAATATGGAGTGTTTCTCACGTACGTGATATTCTCATTGTTTTACATGTTTACATGTTTAATCCCTATGGTAAATCCATGAAGTATGTGCTATTTTAATCATTTTAGTGATGGGGAAACTAAGGCACCAAGAGGTTAAGATATATCTCAATATTATAGCTAGTAAGTGACAGAACTGGGATTTTAATCCAGGGAAGTTTATCCAGATGGGAAAGTTATGGTAATGAGAATGGAATAACTTGGCCAATTTCACAGTTAACAAAGGCTGATGCAAGAATTCAAACCCGAGATTTTCACCATGATCTCTTTTGTATTATACCACTTTTTATAATTATATTTTCTGTTTATTGATGCCAATGCCATGTAGGAAATATATAAAAACCTTGCTGAGGTAAAATATAAAGTAAAATCTCACCTATATTCCCTGGGCTATTTATCACTGAGTCTGTTTTCCTCAGTATTTCACTCACGTAATTGCACATTTCATCTTAAAACTACTAGATAATTATCAATTGTTTTGAGCTTATCCTATGCACTATTCAGATCACAGTACCCCACTGTTCAAAATCCATTGGTGGTTCCAAAGTGTTTAGAGAAGAAAGTCCCAGATATTCTGTGTTGCATTCAAGAACCTCCATTAACTAATGCCTAGAATCTTTCTGATAAGAGTTTTACACAACCATCTTATCTCATTTTGAAATGTCTCTCTTCTCTAATCACATGTCCAATGCCAGATTTAGGACTTTCCTTATTCACCATGATTTCTAATAAATAGTTACTTTTCATTTGAAGCTATATGAGAACCTGTATTATATGAAACATCTTAGAGGATACTATATATATCTTCTTCATTTTCATATATCCTGTTGTGGTTATTATAGTGTCTTATATCTGTAGTTGGGTGTGTGTGTGTTTTTATTTTCTTTTATTTTTTTTTATTTTTAAAAAAAAAAATTTTTTTTTTCAACGTTTATTTATTTTTGGGACAGAGAGAGACAGAGCATGAACGGGGGAGGAGCAGAGAGAGAGGGAGACACAGAATCGGAAACAGGCTCCAGGCTCTGAGCCATCAGCCCAGAGCCTGATGCGGGGCTCGAACTCCCGGACCGCGAGATCGTGACCTGGCTGAAGTCGGACGCTTAACCGACTGCGCCACCCAGGCGCCCCTGTGTGTGTTTTTAAAGTAAATGATCACTCATCTATTTAAATTTAATCTAAATGTGTAGTTGGGTATGGACATATAAAAGGTGCTTAATATATATTACCATTCATTGAATTGTAGAGGATGCAAAGATAAACAAATTTCCTTTTCTTAAGGAAGCCACCATTTACTTAGGAATAAGACTACATGAGAAACAAGGAAGACTAAACTACAATGATTAAGTTGCCCATGATTAAGATTTAAAGAAGTGGTACAGACATATTACACAGGGCTCAAAATCATATGAACAGGAAGAGTCAGGGAAATGAAACTTAAAAGTGGAATTTGAGGAAAATCTTAAAAAGTAAGTAAGATACGGAAGAGCAAAGACTAAGACAGATGTGCCAATGTGGCTGGAAAATCCATAGCAATTGCACTGTCAACTCATTTTCAACCAAGGTATGAAGGTTCAACATGACAGTAAAATCAGTATCCTTCCTCGCAGTCACTCTAGTCTGAAACTAGTCCATGATGACCATTAACTTGATGTCCCACTGACTTTTACAAGATGTCAACCACTTCCTCTAATAATTATTTCTTCCTAGTTTCCACACCCTTTTATGAAAAAGTTTGCTTGTGTCCCTTTCTCAAAAGTCAGTTCTCATTACACCTACTGAAAGGTAGTGGAATGTATGATTCCATACCCTGCTATCAACCGATTGGAAGAGGGCTCAAGCCAAATCAGGCCAAACATACTCCCTCTCCCACGGACTCATTAGGACTTTTTTTTTTTTTTTTTTTTTTTTTAAATTTTTTTTTTCAACGTTTTATTTATTTTTGGGACAGAGAGAGACAGAGCATGAACGGGGGAGGGGCAGAGAGAGAGGGAGACACAGAATCGGAAACAGGCTCCAGGCTCTGAGCCATCAGCCCAGAGCCCGACGCGGGGCTCGAACTCACGGACCGCGAACTCACGGACCGCAAGATCGTGACCTGGTTGAAGTCGGACACTCAACCGACTGCGCCACCCAGGCGCCCCTCATTAGGACTTTTGAGCTGGGACTCCATGTAGTGCTGGGTTCCATATAGCAATAGCTACACCATAGAAGAGAAAACCCTCCAGAGACAAAGAAAAGAATGAAACAGACATGTAAAGAGAAACAGAGATGAGAAGCCATGCCATCTCAAAAACACAGGAGAGTAAGCTTTCTTGTATTTGACTCCAGGCATATGGGAGGCCCTTGTATTTCATGTATACATTTTCTTTTGTTCCCCCACCTTTGTAACCAGTCCACCACATCAAAGTCTGTAACCCACTCTTCTTACCATCTTCTCATTATACTTTAACTTTCTTTCTTAGTTTCCTCTCATTTCCCTTTGGCCCTGCTTACATTCCAAGGTCAATCATTAAACAACAATTCCCTTGCTTATTTTCTCACCTGCTTCCCTTTCTCCAACTTTGCCATACCCATTTTGTTGAAACTTTAACCCTTGTTAAATCCAATTTCCCAGCTATTCTACATCTAATACCATGCCGCTAAAAGAAGCTAAACAAAAACTCATAACCATGCTGTCTGAATCTATTTTCACACAGTGACCTCTGACTTCAAGTGGGCCTTTATACTGCCCAACAATCTTGCTGCCTTTCCCTGGATCATGTACTCTTGCAGCCTCAATATGATGATTTCATACTATCTCCTCAAGCCGCCGGTCTTTGTTCTCCTATCCTATCCTCTATCCTCACTCTCATATAATCTTTCTTTCCACAACCTGAAAAATCAGAAACAATTACAAAATAACTTCCACAAACTCCCATCTCCACATCTCACACCTGTGTACATGTTCTTTCTTCCTTTCAACATAGATGATATTTCTGTAATCCTCTGTGTAAGATGCAGATTTCTTTTGTGTAGGATATCCCATACCTTCTCAATAGCTCAAGATCTCATGGCTTGAGTTGATATATATTTATACAGATTTTTATTTACAGATATTCTTCTGCCCTGAATTACAGACTCATTATCTAACTTCTTTACTCAATATCGCTATTCTAATTTTATAAAAAACAGTTTATTTTGATTCCTCTCTTTCTCTTACAGTCCACAGCCATTTTATCAACAATATTTATTAGTTAATAAATAAAAATATAAATAACACTGCACCTCTCCACTTCCCTCTGCTCTGAACTGACATCATCTCTTGCCTAAAATGCTATAATAGCTTCCTAACTTTCTCTGTTTACACCCTTGCTTCTGAAATTTATTCTCAGCAGCTTCAAGAATGATCCTTTTAAAATTTAAGTCAGGTCAGAGGTGCGTGGGTGGCTCAGTCGGTTAAGTGTCTGACTTTGGTTCAGGTCATGATCTTGTGGCTCGTGGGTTCGAGCCCCACGTCAGGCTCTGTGCTGACAGCTCAGAGCCTAGAGCCTGCTTTAGATTCTGTCTCCCTCTCTCTCTGCACCCTCCCCCCCCCCCCCGCTCTCTCTCTCTCTCTCTCATTCAAAATAAATAAATATTAAATAAAATTATAATAAAATAAAATAAAAATAAAATTTAAGTCAGGTTACAACCAGATTTGCCTTAAAATCCCCCAGTAGTTCTCCATTATGTTTATAGTACAAATCCGTGTCTTTCATTGACCTACAAGGTCTTTTGTGACCTAGTCCTTGGTCACTTTTTTCCACCTCATTTCTTACCACTCTCTTTCCTACTTCCTCAAGTCCAGCCACTCTAACCCTCTTACTATTTCTGAATCACATCAGGCATTCACCTGCCCCATGGTCCTAAAATTTCTTTTACTCTCTGCCTAGAGTCTCCTTCCCTTAGATACTATTTCAGTAGTAGATTAGATTCCTATTTTAGTATCAACGTCTTACATTTCAGTATTCTCTCAGTTCCAGGCAAACCAGGAAGGCTGGCTACATTAATACTAGTGACCCTTATTCATTCATCTTCTATTTTCCTTCCTTACTTTACTTTTCCCTATAGTACATTTCACCTCCTTATGTACCAAATATTTAATATACATATTGTGTTTATTTTCTTCTCCCTTCCATTCTTTCACAATAATCTCCATAAGGGTAGGGATTTTAGTCTGCCTTGTTTCCTTTTGTATTCTCTGCCACCTAGGATAGTGCCTATAGTAGGAACCCCTTAATAATTATTAAATGAATAAATCAATAACTGTATAAGAGAAGAAGCATTTCCCATAATTCCCAGTATTTGGCTAAGTTAGATTAGTTGGGTTTCTCTTCCTTACAACCCAATGAACTTTAAAACTCTTCCAACTCATTCTTTGTGACCAGACTCTAAATTGATTTTTGTGTCTGTGCTATTGATCCCAAATTTCTCTGCTTCAAATCTCTGTTCACCTTTGGCTCAGTATATCTCTGACCACTTCTCTATGCAGAGATTTCCCGTCACACAACCAAGAGCTAACAGATCACATGGCAAGGGGTAGATAAATGAGATTTACTGAAATACAGGGGAAAAGAAGCAAAGAGTGGGTGTTCTAGTCTAAGATGGCAATATAGTAGACTCCTGAAATCATCTCCCCCCATGGACACACTGAATCCATATAATATATTCCATATATATGGAATAACTTCCTCTGAAAGAAAACCAAAAAATGACTGAGTGACTCCTATACATCAGGCAAATGAGGAAAAAGCCCAGATCAAAGCTGGTAGGAGAAGATGAGACACAATCTCTCCATAAACCACATGCCTGGCATTGTGATATACATTGGGAGAGAATTCACCACTCCCAGCTTCACCCTGAAGAGTTAAGGGTTTGGGCTCAACATCTAGCACCCCAACTTTTAAGACTTTTACTGGAGGGATGGGCTCTCAAACAACCTAGCTCTGAAAGCCAATAGGACTTGGTTCCTTGAAACCAATTAGACTATAGAAAACAAAAAGAAATGACTCTTAATGGGCTTACAAGGATTCTCCATGGGCTCAGAGCAGAGTTAGTACGTAGAAATGCCCTATTCCCAGTCTTTCCCTTATAGAAGTTTACTCACATACTTTTTATTTTAATGTTTCATCAAAGTACCTTTATTTTTTTTCATATGAAATTTATTGTCAAATTTGTTTCCATACAACACCCATTGCTCATCCCAACAGGTGCCCTCCTCAATACCCATCACCCACCCTCCCCTCCTTCCCTCCCCCCATCAACCCTCAGTTTGTTCTCAGTTTTTAAGAGTCTCTTATGTTTTGGCTCCCTCCCTCTCTAACCTTTTTTTTTTCCTTCCCCTCTCCCATGGTCTTCTGTTAAGTTTCTCAGGATCCACATAAGAGTGAAAACATATGGTATCTGTCTTTCTCTGTATGACTTATTTCACTTAGCATAACAGTCTCCAGTTCCATCCACATTGCTACAAAAGGCCGTATTTCATTCTTTATCATTGCCAAGTAGTATTCCATTGTGTATATAAACCACAACTTCTTTATCCATTCATCAGTTGATGGACATTTAGGCTCTTTCCATAATTTGGCTATTGTTGAAAGTGCTGCTATAAACATTGGGGTACAAGTGCCCCTATGCATCAGCACTCCTGTATCCCTTGGGTAAATTCCTAGCAGTGCTATTGCTGGGTGATCGGGTAGATCTACTTTTAATTTTTTGAGGAACCTCCATACTGTTTTCCAGAGCAGCTACACCAGTTTGCATTCCCACCAACAGTGCAAGAGTGTTCCAATTTCTCCACATCCTCACCAGCATATACTCTCCTGATTTATTCATTTTAGCCACTTTGACTGGCGCGAGATGGTATCTGAGTGTGGTTTTGATTTGTATTTCCCTGATGAGGAGCGACATTGAGCATCTTTTCATGTGCCTGTTGGCCATCAGGATGTCTCCTTTAGAGAAGTGTCTATTCATGTCTTCTGCCCGTTTCTTCACTAGATTATTTGTTTTCTATGAAGCCAGCATTACTTTGATTCCCAAACCATACAGAGACCCAGCAAAAAAAAGAATTACAGGCAAATATCCCTTTTGAATATGAATGCAAAAATCCTCAAGAAGATACTAGCAAATCGAATTCAACAGCATAAAAAAGAATTATTCACCATAATCAATTGGGATTCATTCCTGGGCTACAGCGTTGGCTCAACATTCACAAATCAATCAATTGATACATCATACCAATACATCACATTAATCACATTAATACATCACATTAATAAAAGAAAAGATAAGAACGATATGATCCTGTGAATCGGTGCAGAGAAAGCAATTGACAAAATTCAGCATCCTTTCTTAATAAAAACCCCCAAGAAAGTCGAGATACAAGGAACATATTTAAACATCATAGAAGCCATTTATGAAAAGCCCACAGCTAATATCACCTTCAGTGGGGAAAACTGAGAGCTTTCCCCCTGAGATCAGGAACATGACAGGGAAGTCACTCTCACCGCTGTTGTTTAATATAGTGTTGGAAGTTCTAACATCAGCAATCAGACAAAAAAAAGGAAATCAAAGGCATCAAAATTGGCAAAGATGAAGTCAAGCTTTCGCTTTTGCAGATGACATGACACTATACATGAAAACCCGACAGACTACACCAAAAGACTGCTAGAACTGATATATGAATTCTGCAAAGTCACAGGATACAAAATTAATGTACAGAAATCAGTTGCATTCTTGTATACTAATAATGAAGCAACATAAAGACAAATAAAGAAACTGATCCCATTCATAATTGCACCAAGAAGCATGAAATACCTAGGAATACACCTAACCAAAGATGTAAAATATCTATGCTGAAAACTATAGAAGCTTATGAAGGAAATTGAAAAGATACAAAGAAATGGAAAAACATTGTGTGCTCATGAATTGGAAGAATAAATATTGTTAAAATGTCAATACTACCCAAAGCGACCTACACATTCAATGCAATCCCAATCAAAATTGCACCAGCATTCTTCTCAAAGCTAGAACAAACAATCCTAAAATTTGTATGGAACCACAAAAGACCCCGAATAGCCAAAGTAATATTGAAGAAGAAGACCAAAGCGGGAGGCATCACAATCCCAGACTTTAGCCTCTACTACAAAGCTGTCATCATCAGACAGCATGGTATTGGCACAAAAACAGACACATAGACCAATGGAATAGAATAGAGACTCCAGAATTGGACCCACAAAAGTATGGCCAACTAATCTTTGACAAAGCAGGAAAGAATATCCAATGGAAAAAAGACAGTCTCTTTAACAAATGGTGCTGGGAGAATGGGACAGCAACATGGAGAAGAATGATACTAGACCACTTTCTTACACCATTCACAAAAATAAACTCAAAATGGATGAAGGACCTGAATGTGAGACAGGAAACCATCAAAACCCTAGACAAGAAAGCAGGAAAAAACCTCTCTGACCTCAGCCGCAGCAATTTCTTACTTGACACATCTCCAAAGGCAGGGAATTAAAAGCAAAAATGAACTATTGGGACCTCATGAAGGTAAAAAGCTTCCGAACTGCAAAGGAAACAATCAACAAAACTAAAAGGCAACCAACAGAATGGGAAAAGATATTTGCAAATGACATATCAGACAAAGGGCTAATATCCAAAATCCATAAAGAACTCACCAAGCTCCACACCTGAAATACTCACATACTTTAAAAGCTGTTTGCTGAGGGACCAGCAGCTTCCAATCAATCTGCATCTAAGTACTAACTGACATCCTCCCTTTTGGGACACTGATAGGTTTTGAGTCACCTTCGACTACTGGGAGCCACTAAGAACCAAAAGGTTGCTTGGGTAATCACAATGATTTAAGAGACCACCAAGAGCTAGGGCAAAGCTGAACAATTTTAATGAATTGCATTAAGTGATTTAACTAATAGAAAGTTAAAAGTAATAGTTATAAATATGCTCATCAAAGTCAGGAGAAAAATGTACAAACCATGTGAGAACTTCAACAGAGAAAATAGAAGTACCTAACAGAAATCACAAAACTGAAGAATATAATAACTGAATTGAAAAATTTAATAGAGGGTTCAACATCAGAGTAGATCATGTGGAAGAAAGGATCAGCCAACTCAAACACAGGGCCATGGAAATCATACAGTAGGAAGAGCAGAAAGAAAACAAACATTAAAAACTTACCTAAGAGATTTATGGGACACCATACAGTAGATCAATATTTACATAATAGGAAGTAGAAGAGTGAGAAACATTTTAAAATTGTTTTTTTTTCTCTTTCTGTGAAACATGCTATTGGTATTTTTATAGGGATTGCACTGAATCTATAGATTGCTTTAGGTAGCATGGACATTTTAACAAAATTAATTCTTCCAACCAATCTTTTTTAAAAATTTATTTTATATAATTTATTGTCAAGTTAGCTAACATATAGTATACACAGTGTGCTCTTGGCTTTGGGAGTAGATTCCCGTGATTCATCACTTACAACACTGAGTGCTCATCCCAATAAGTGCTCTCCTCAATGTCCATCAACCATTTTCCCTGCCCCCCCGTTTCCCCCACCCCATCAATCCTGTTTGTTCTCTATATTTAAGAGTCTCTTATGGTTGGCCTCACTCTCTATTTGTAACTATTTTTTTTCCTTCCCTTCCCCCATGGTCTTCTGTTAAGTTTCTCAAATTCCACATATGAGTGAAAACATATGATATCTGTCTTTCTCTGACTGACTTATTTCACTTAGTATAATATCTTTTAATTCCATCCACATTATTGCAAATGGCAAGATTTCATTCTTTTTCATTGCTGAGTAGTATTCCATTGTGTATATATACCGCCTCTTTTTTTTTTTTCTTTTTACATTTATTCATTTTTGAGAGACAGAGACAGAGCACAAGCTGGGGAGGGCCAGAGAGAGGGAGACACAGAATCTGAAGCAGGCTCCAGGCTCCAAGATGTAAGTACAGAGACTGACATGGGGCTTGAACTCACAAACCACGAGGTCATGACCTGAGCTGAAGTGGACGCTTAACCAACTGAGCCACCCAGGCACCCCAATATATCACATCTTCTTTATACATTCATCAGTTGATGGATATTTGGGATCTTTCCATAATTTGGCTATTGTTAATACCACTGCTATAAACAAATTCAGTCCCTCCTCTCTTTTTTCCCCTTAGTTTATCTATCTATATATCTATCTATCTATCTATCTATCTATCTATCTATCTATCTATCTTAAGAGAGAGAAAGAGCAGAGGAAGGGCAGCGGGAAAAAGATAAGTTCAAGCAGGCTCCATACCCAGCACAGAGCCAGACACAGGGCTTAATCTCCCAACTGTGAGATCATGACCTGAGCCAAAATCAAGAAACTGATGCTTAACCAACTGAGCCACCCAGGCACCCCCCTCCATTTTTTTAAAGATGTAGTTGAAATATAACATTGTATTAGTTTTCAGTGTACAACCTAATAATTTTATATATGTATGTGTTGCATAATGACAACCACAGTAAGTTGGGGTACATATGCCCCTATCTTGAGAAAGTTTAACAAAGCTGAAGACATCATACTTTCTGATTTCAAACTATATTACAAAGCTATAGTAATCAAAATATTATGGTATTGTCATAAAAACAGAACATAGATCAATAGAACAGAAAAGAGAAACCAGACATACACCCATGTATATTTGATCAATTAATTTATGATAAGGGAGTCAATTATATACAATGGAGAAATGATATTCTCTTCAACAAATCATGTTAGGAAAACTGAATAGCTACATGCAAAACAATGAAACTGGACCCATATCTGATACTATACACAAAAATCAAATCAAAATTGATTAAAGACTTGAACATAACACCTGAAACCTTAAAATTCCTAGAAGAAAATATAAAGGGTAAGCACCTTTGCCTTGGTCTTGGCAATGATTTTTTGTATCTAATACCTAAAACAAAGGCAAAAAAAAAAATAATAAGTGGGGCTACAATAAAACAATTGTTAAGGCAGCTCTGGAAAACTAATACAGGGACTTAATTAGGAACAGTGACCTGGAAAAGACTTAGGGTATACAGTTTCTAATGACATAAAAATCCAAAGGTCAAATCCCATAGTGACATTTCACACTTTGATACACAGGGTCCCAACCAGTCTGTGCTGAATGTATATACTCAAAGCTAAGTTTGGCTAGTAGGACAAGAGATATGACATCTGAAGAAGTGGCTCAAATCCTGGTTCTGTTTTCTCACCTTATGACCTCTTTCAGAGCCAGTAATCTATACCGAACATCATTTTTTTTGTTGTTGATTAAATATGAATAGTGAGGTAACACTACCAATTTTCAGGATTGTTGAGAATATCAAATGTGGTACTTAATAAAAATAACTTTAGCACTATGATTAATAATGACAATAATAATAACATTTTATAATTTTTATAAATATTAATTATAAGTTTATTAATGTTATTTTTATTATTGATTTAAATGTCATTTAAAATGAATTTCTATGGCAATGTTTGATTAATAACAACACTGATGTCTTAATGAATAATTTGTTTTGTTTGGAAGCATTTAAATTAGTTGTATTCAGGTATTATGTCTAGCTCCCTACTCAATTAATAACAGGAGAGTGATTTAGATATATTATTTATATACCTAGGAAATTAACTCACCTGCAAATGTGTGGCAATCTGAATTTTGGGGGTGGAAAATCAATATAACAGAGTTCTAATAGTCATACCTACCCTGTTCAGTTTTAATTTGATGAAGGCCAATAATTCAAAAGTTGTGGGTTTAAACTTCTTTAATGGGCTTATACATTCCGCCTTCCCCTAAGGTTTATACCATGTCCAGCTGCTATTGTATTCACTCCACAGATACAGAAACCCAGAAGACTAAAGAAGAAAAGGATTTAGTCATTTGTGGACCATTGTCCCACTGCTAGACCCTAAATCCCAGTTTTCTTCCTTTATGAGTAAAATAATTCTAAAAATTATCTGATGTGGATTTTTTTTCAAACTGTCTCTGTCTTTTTTCCTTGGATATTTTATTACATCATTTCCTTTCTTTTTATCTCATCTTTCTTGTATTACCCTGATAGATTCCAATATCTGCTCCTATTACTATACTTATACTAACATGAGAAGGAGAGAGCTTTAGTAATACACAAAGAAATGGGAATGCAGAGTGTGGAAGGAAGAGAAATGTGCCAGATTTCAAGTTATGTTCATGCATTGTATCATCATACTTCCAAAAGAACCACTGAGTAGGTCTCTCTTACCCCTACTTGTCCCCTGCCACCCAGAAAGTAAGGTTCAAAGAAGTGAAAACGTACTTCCATCTCTGATGGAACAGAGATTTCAGTCAGGTCAAGGTGATTCCTAAATCTGTATCCTATTTATTACATCAAGCTGTCCCTCAAGTAAAATGTTACTATGTTGCATCCACCCTAGTTTCCTGTGAGCTTCCTTTGGCAGTATAGAAACTCCTCACTAAACCCTTAATTCTTTCCAACTCAACATTCTCTCAGAAGAGATTAGTTATTCTGGAATCCTTGGTGCTCCCTTCTCTCTAATCTCCCCTGCTGAGGTCTCTGAAGTTAGTCTCACACATCTCTATGTTTCAACCCCGTAAACCTCTTATCTCTTTTGATCTGTAGCATCAGATCCTCAGGGCAAGCTTTGAGGATCCATTCCTGTATTCCCCACACACTATAAAATAATCATTTATACTGGTTTCTTTCTTCTCTTCTTAAATTTAACCAACCCTTTGCTCTTAATTAAAAAATATATATCGGGCACCTTGGGTTACCTAATCATCTGTTATCTCTACATTCCAGTCAATCCTGGAAGCAAAATCATCAATATTCACCTGAGCCAAATACATCACTAGTATATAAAATACGAGGCTCTATGTTTAATTTTTTCCCTTTTCATGCATGGGATTCCATCATTGCAAATGTATTTTAAGTTGCTTTATATCTCTTTACCTTAAATGCATCATCCTATTATCTCCTGCTTCACTCATACCCGACAGAGGTTTTTGTTTTATTTTGTTTTTAAACTGCAAAATGGCAAAAAACAATCTTCTAAATAACGATGATGTTTTGATTCTAGAGAGAAATCCACTAAGTGAATTCAAGGTCCAAAGGTATGTCAAGCAACCTTTTGACCTTGAGTAACTCAGTCTAGTGTGGAAGACAAATTATTATAGTACAATTCAGGGAGAGAGGAGAATAGCTATCATAGACAATTTGCCATCAGAGCACACTGGGGGAGTAAATAACTTGTCCAGATCACTCTTAAGAGACTTCATAGAAATGGTGCTTTAGTATCATCATAAAAGATAAATAAGAAGCAGAAAGGGAATCAGAAAGTAAGTCATAAAAAGCTGACTTAGCTCAAATTCACTTGGCCTCAGGCACAAGAGGTCTGTTGGATGAGGAAAAGTACAAGGTTTAAATTCAGTAAACCTGAGGTAGAATTCCAACTCATTAATTTCTGTGTGACCTGTGAGAACTTTGACAAATTACTTAATGTCTAAGCCATGATTTCCTTCTTTTTAAGAGAAAATCCTTTATAGTTTATTGAGTCGGTTTGAAGATTAATCAGGGAAATATATATTAAATTTTCAACATACACTGATGTTCACTCAAAGTTGGGCTCTTCCCCTAAAACCAAATGCAATGAACAGCTTCTTTGAAGTAAAAGGAAAGACACCAGACATAAGAAATCACTCAGTTTATTTTTGTGAATGGTGTAAGAAAGTGGTCTAGTATCATTCTTCTCCATGTTGCTGTCCCGTTCTCCCAGCACCATTTGTTAAAAAGACTGCCTTTTTTCCATTGGATATTCTTTCCTGCTTTGTCAAAGATTAGTTGGCCATACTTTTGTGGGCCCAATTCTGGAGTCTCTATTCTATTCCATTGGTCTATGTGTCTGTTTTTGTGCCAATACCATGATGTCTTGATGATTACAGCTTTGTAGTAGAGGCTAAAGTCTGGGATTGTGATGCCTCCCGCTTTGGTCTTCTTCTTCTTCAAAATTACTTTGGCTTTTCGGGGTCTTTTGTGGTTCCATACAAATTTTAGGATTGTTTGTTCTAGCTTTGAGAAGAATGCTGGTGCAATTTTGATTGGGATTGCATTGAATGTGTAGGTCGCTTTGGGTAGTATTGACATTTTAACAATATTTATTCTTCCAATTCATGAGCACACAATGTTTTTCCATTTCTTTGTATCTTTTCAATTTCCTTCATAAGCTTTCTATAGTTTTCAGCATACAGATCTTTTACATCTTTGGTTAGGTTTATTCCTAGGTATTTTATGACCCTTGGTGAAATTATGAATGGGATCAGTTTTTTTATTTGTCTTTCTGTTGTTTCATTATTAGTGTATAAGACATATAGATGGCCAACAGGCACAGGAAAAGATGCTCAACGTCACTCCTCATCAGGGAAATACAAATCAAAACCACACTGAGATACCACCTCATGCCAGTCAGAGTGGCTAAAATGAATAAATCAGGAGACTATAGATGCTGGTGAGGATGTGGAGAAATTGGAACACTCTTGCACGGTTGGTGGGAATGCCACCTGGTGTAGCTGCTCTGGAAAACAGTGTGGAGGTTCCTCAAAAAATTAAAAGTAGATCTACCCTATGACCCAGCGATAGCACTGCTAGGAATTTACCCAAGGGATACAGGGGTGCTGATGCATAGGGGCACTTGTACCCCAATGTTTATAGCAGCACTTTCAACAATAGCCAAATTATGGAAAGAGCCTAAATGTCCATCAACTGATGAATGGATAAAGAAGTTGTGGTTTATATACACAATGGAATACTACTTGGCAATGAGAAAGAATGAAATATGGCCTTTTGTAGCAATGTGGATGGAACTGGAGAATGTTATGCTAAGTGAAGTAAGTCCTAGAGAGAAAGACAGATACCATATGTTTTCACTCTTATGTGGATCCTGAGAAACTTAACAGAAGACCATGGGAGAGGGGAAGGAAAAAAAAAAAAGGTTAGAGAGGGAGGGAGCCAAAACATAAGAGACTCTTAAAAACTGAGAACAAACTGAGGGTTGATGGGGGGGTGGGAGGGAGAGGAGGGTGGGTCATGGGTATTGAGGAGGGCACCTGTTGGGATGAGCAATGGGTGTTGTATGGAAACCAATTTGACAATAAATTTCATATTAAAAAAAAAAAGAAATCACTCAGTTCTGAGTGTTCTGTGGACTTAGAGTGCAGTGCGATAAGCAGAACAAGAGTTTGGCTACTCATTACATGGACCAAGATTGGGAATCTGGACTCCTTCACTTTTTAGCAGAGTGACTCTGGGAAAGTTGTTCATCCTCTGTAAACCCTTAATTTCTTATCTGTAAAGTGGGAACCACAACGTAATTGTCATCAGTATTATTGAGATAATACATACATGTAAAAGTCAAACACAAAGAGTCCTTCCCTTCTATTTGCAACATTCTTTCTCTTTTCACCACTTCACTTCATTTTCTTTTTTGTGTGGTTGTAGAAATCAACCCCACTTTATACAGTATTCCCTGGTGCATTTAAATAAATTCCAAGTAAATGTTTGTTTGGCCCAATGCCTTTTAGCTTTCACCTGCTCACCATTTATGTTTGATCCTTCTGTCCATTTGAGTTAACAACCGATTTATTACATGTGCTACCACTGGATTTAGATGTGTTCAGAAGGTCAAGGACTTTGTATGCATTTGTTAGGTTCTAATAAATCAATATGCTCTCTCAGTATCCCAAATAGAAAGACTATACTTGTTGGTTTGCTTGTATTTTGGGGACAAAATGAAAATATAATCAGATGTAGTTTTTCCGTAAATTTACTCCCAGATTTCATCAATTGTTGCTTGCTCAAAGTTTGCTTGCTTGCCTAAATTTGTTCAAAGTAGTTCTGAAGGGGGAAAATCATATTCCACTAATTTATTATTTAAATAGTGAATTTGAGTCAAATTCTCCAATTATAATATGGGAATAATAATAGCATGAGGTCCTCAAAAGCAAGGGCTGTGACATATATATTTATGTTGCATAACCCAGCAGATAATGAACATAGGTAGCACAAAAGGTAGACAAAGAGGTAAAATAATATATGTTGAATTAATTATATAAATCTTGGGATTGTCCTGAAGAGTGACTAACCAAAATAATTCTATCCAACATTAATTAAAAGTATATAAAATGTTAGACACTATGCCAAGTAAATGCGTATATGGTTCTACTAGTTTTAAGTTGTCTAGTGACATTTTAAGGTCATATTGTAAGTGCCAGAGAAAACATCTAAACCAAAACTGGCAGGAAAGAAATTGTGGTCAAATTTTGACCATAATGCCAAATGCAAAATGGAATAATAGAATTAAATTATTAATGCTCCATACCAGACTTCTCCCTTGATTTTCAAATTCACATATTTAATTATCTATACATTATTGCCACTTGCATATCTAAAAAATCTCAAAATAATATATCCCAAAATGAACATTTGCTATTCCCCATATCCATACCTGTTCCTTCTTTGGTACATGGCACTCCATTCCCCAACTTGTGCAGGCACAAAATGCAGATTTGTCACTTTCCTCTCTCATTCCATATCCAAAGTATCAGTAACTCCAAACTGTTGCATCTTCAAAATATTTCCTAATTTTAACCACTCCATCATCCCAGTCCAAGCTATCTGCATGTAATCTACTGCCAAAACCTTCTAATTGGTCTCCTTGCTTCTGCCCTTGTCCCATTATCCTATCAAATTAGAAACTAACACTGCCACTGATTCCATACTAAAGAAATAACATGAAACAATAAAAAGGAATAAAAAAAGATCTCTGTACTAGAAAGTAATCTTTAAGATGTAGTGTTCAGTTAGAAAAGCAAAGTACAGAAATATATATATATATATATATATATATATATATATACACACACACACACATATATATGTAATGAAAGAGGATGTCATGAATATGTGTTTGTGTGTGTTTCCTTATATTTATAAGAAACAGTGGAAATATAAACAAACAAAAATGTTACCTAAAGGAAGCAGAATTATTAGCGGTGAAAACAAAATTCCTCTAAACATAACTTGTTATATAGTTTTGAATTTGGAATAATCTAAATATAGCACAATTTCAAAGGTAAAATTAAACAGAGAGGTAAAAAAGCAATCCCTAGGGGCACCTGTGTGGCTCAGTCAGTTAAGCATCCGACTTCAGCTCAGGTCACAATCTCATGATTTGTGTGTTCAAGCCCCACATCGGGCTCTGTGCTGATGCTCAGATCCTGGAGCCTGCTTCATATTCTGTGTCTCCCTCTCCCTCTGCCTATCCCCCACTCACACTCTGTCTCTTTCTCTCAAAAATAAACAAACATAAATAAAAGCAATCCCTAAAAGTGAAAGCACAAAGAAATTAATGAGCCTAATTATTATCAAGAAGGTGAAATATTCTACATAAAAAATATTTTTGAGTGACTTCAAAACACAATATTTTGACTATACTGGCAAAATGGAATACAGTCAAAGAACAAGCAGAACTGGGAAGAAATCTTAAGCTTCACGAGTAGTCTTTTAAGTGATAATATTAGTATTGTTATTTTGCAACTATTTTAAACATTGTAGGATAAAGAAAATTAAACCATTATTTAATATCGTTTGAAATCAGTATTTCTTAGTTAAAAGGAAAGAGTTACGTGAATAAAATACATAAAATTAAACTATTTGTATTTCATTTAGATATACCAGCATGAATTCTGTTTTCTTTTTCTCAAAATACTTTCCCCCTATTTCTAGCTATTCAAGAAACAATAATGAACTCATAGCAATGAACAAATATATCTGTTGCTCTGATAGTGGTCTCCGTCATTCCTCACTAAAAGGAACTCATTTTGTTGGGAGGACTGACTAACCAGGATGGGGCAGGAAATGTAGAAGATGAGAAGAAGCATATTATTGTTCCAGAAAGCAAACAAGTTTTCAAAGAAGAACAAGTTGTGTCAAAAAGACAAGAGTATAGGGACTCCTGGGTGGCTCAGTCAGTTGAGCGTCTGGCTCTTGATTTCGGCTCAGGTCATAATCTCAGGGTCATGACATCAAGCCCTGCGTCAAGCTCTGCACTGAACATGGAGCCTGCTTCAGATTCTCTCTTTCCTTCTGCCCCTCACCCCTACTTACATACTCTATCTCTCTTTAAAAAACATTTTTTAAATGACAAGAGTATAGATTCTAGATAAAATTATTCTCATTGGACAAAATTGAGAAAATTTGAGCATCAAAACCAAAAATTATTTCAATAGATTGAAGCATATTGAATATATAAAATCCATATACTATCCATAATCTATTTTTTAATGTAAAAAACATTTTTTTAATGTTTCATTACTTTTGAGAGAGAGAGAGAGATAGAGCACAGGTGGGGAAGGAGGAGAAAGAGAGAGAGACACAGAATCCAAATCAGGCTCCAGGCTCCGAGCTATCAGCACAGAGCCCGACACAAGGCCAACCCACAAACTGTGAGACCATGACCTGAACCAAAGTCTGCTGCTCAACCTCCCGAGCCACCCAGGTACCCCTATCCATAATCTATTTTTAATCCATATATATATATATATATATATATATATATATGTGTGTGTGTGTGTGTGTGTACATACACACACACACGCACACACACACACACACACACATATATATAAAATACATATAGGCTTGCCCTTGAAATATAGGCAGGTCAACACTAAACCATCTTGCACACCTAGAAATCTGATTTGAGGATTGACACAACAATCTGTACAATCTGAATCACAGAAGTCAGCAGGTACGCAGTGTGGAGAGGCGCACTGGGGGAGAGAGAAGCTGTGGAGTGCAGGGAACAGTGTTTGCTTGTAGAGAGAAGACGGAAACAGGGGGAGAGTATGGGAAAAGCACCCCACCCCCCAAAAAAACAGCCAGAGAGAATGTGGAAAAGTGGAAGTAGCTGCAGGGACTGAACAAAAAAGGGAGAAAGGAGAAAGGAAAGGGTTTAAATTCCATTAAGACTCTATAAACAGGGGAAGTGCAGAGTCTGAAACTCCACAGCTCGATACCTGGCGGTGCTCTGATGACAAGGACGAATCCCCAGGAACAGAGTGGGGTTTGGGAGGTCCTTAGGGCACATGGGGAGAAGTGGTTCTACTGCTGGAAGGACATTTGGTAGAGGCTTTGCAGTCACCCAACAGGCAAAGGCCCCAGTGGACCCCAGAGACAACCACATTCTCTGGTGCTGGAACAAGGACATTAAGGGTAAAGCCTGGTGCCAGATGTGTGTTGTGATATTCCATAAACCCTGAAATGCTGCTGCTACACAATTGCGTGAACTTTTTCCGGGGTGGGCTGGCATCCAGCTGCAGTTTCTGGGCATCAGCAGCAGCATAGTCCTGCGAATGTTCCTGGGAGTGGGCGAGCACCCTGCCATTGCTCACTGAGACCCTCCCCTAGAAGGTCTCAGTGAGTCAAAGCCACAGTCCCTCAGAAGTGAGGGGCTGGGAAACAAAGTCCAGTTTGAGATAAAACTCAGGAGGGAGGTACCACCTGACAGCCTAATGGCTTAGTCACAGACAGTGTAGAAGCAGGGAGCAGACAGAAGCTGGAGACAAAGGAGGGATATTTGATTGCCAGTCGTGAAGAACAGAGTTCCCGATACTAGAGGAACTAGTAGCTGGATGACGCCAGCTGGGTAGCTGGGTGACGCCATTTTCACCCCTCCAATGTATGCCCATACATGCCTACATGCACCACAGGAATCCACCCCAGTAAGCTAAGCAGTGCCATCTAGTGGAGAAGGGAGCAGTTACACTAAACTCCACCCAACTGGGCCAACAGCGCTCTTGACAAACACAAGTCATTCCACCTGCTTAGTTTACAGACTATAAAGTGCTTCATAGATTGACTTCTACAGGAACTCAGATGTAATTTCAATGGTACTTCATTCTGTTTGCTGGTCCTTTTCAATTTTTTTTCTTTTTCTTTTCTGTTCCTATTCTTGCATACAGAAAGAGAAAATATCTATTTTTTCCATTTTTATTAAAATTTTTCTTTAATTCTTTTCTACTATACTTTTTATTTTTGTGTAATTTTTTAAAATTCTATTTTATTTTCATCATTTCATTTTATTGTATTCATTTTTTCAAATGATCAAATGTTTTTCTTTTTGTTTCTTTTTTTCTTTTTTTTTCCTTTCTTATCTTTCCCTTTTATCTCAAATCTATCTAGCTTCGTTCAACAACCAGACCAAAAAATACCTAGGATCTAGCATCCTTTATTTGATTTCTTTGTGTTGTTTTTAATTTTTTAATCAATTTTTTTTACATTTTTTTATTCTATTTCTTCCTCCAAAATGACGAAACAAAGGAATTCACCCCAAAAGAAAAAAGAGGAAGAAATGGCAGCCAGGGACTTAATCAACACAGATACAAGCAAGATGTCTGAACCAGAATTTAGAATCACAATAATAAGAATACTAGCTGGGGTTGAAAATAGATTAGAATCCATTTCTGTGGGTTGAAAGAAGTAAAAGCCAGTCAGAATGAAATAAAAAATGCTATAATGGAGATGCAATCTCAAATGGATGCCATGGTGGCAAATATGGATTAGGCACAGCAGCAAATCAGCAATACAGAGGACAAACTTATGGAGAATAATGAAGCAGAGAAAAAGAGGGAGACTAAGGCAAATGAGCATGAAATAAAATTTACGGAACTCAGTGACTCATTAAAAAGGAATAACATCAGAATGATAGGGGTCCCAGAAGATGAAGAGAGAGAAAGGGGGGTAGAAGGGTTATGTGAGCAAATCATAGCAGAAAACTTTCTTACCTGGGGAAAGACACAGACATCAAAATCCAGGAAGCACAGAGGACTCCCATTAGATTTGACAAAAACTGACCATCACCAATGCATATCATAGTCAAATTCACAAAATACTCAGGCAAGGAAAGAATCATGAAAGCAGCAGTGGAAAAAGTCCTTAACCTACAAGGGAAGACAGATCAGGTCTGCAGCAGACCTAGCCACAGAAACTTGGAAGGCCAGAAAGGAGTGGCAGGATATATCCAATGTACTGAATCAGAAAAATATGCAGCTAAAAATTCTTTGTTGAGCAAGACTGTCATTCAAAATAGAAGGAGAAATTAAAACTTTCCCAGACAAACAAAAATTAAGGAGTTTGTGACCACTAAACCAGCCTTGCAAGAAATTTTAAGGGAGACTCTCTGAGGGTAGAAAAGAAAAAAAAATCAAATAAACAAACAAAAAAACCCATAAGACCAAAAGCAACAAAGACTAGGAAGGACCAGAGAACACCACAAGAAACTCTAATACTACAGGCGACATAATGACAATAAATACATTTCTCACAGTACTCACTCTAAATGTGAATGCTCTAAACACTCCAATCAAAAGACATAGGGTAACAGAATGGATAAGAAAACAAGATCCATCTCTATTCTGTTTACAAGAGACCCACTTTAGACCTAAAGACACCTTCAGATTGAAAGTAAGGGGATGGAGAACCATCTATCATGCTAATGGTCACCAAAAAGAAGCTGGAGTAGCCATATTGATAACACACAATCTAGATTTTAAAATAAAGGCTGTAACAAGAGATGAAGAAGGGCATTATATCATAATTGAGGGGTCTAGCCACAAAGAAGATCTAACAATTGTAAACATTTATGCTCCAAACATGGAAGACCCCAAGTATATAAGTCAATTAATCATAAACATAAAAAAAAACTTATTCGTAATAATACCATAGTAGTAGGGGACTTCAATACACCACTTACAACAATGGACAGATCATCCAAGATTTTTTTTATTAGCGCTTATTCATTTCTGAGTGACAGAGTGACACAGAGCGCAAATGAGGGAGGGACAGAGAGAAAGGGAGACACAGATTGCAAGGCAATCTAAGCCATTAGCACAGAGCCTGATGCAGGGTTTGAATTCACGAACCATGAGATCACGACCTGAGCCGAAGTCAGACACTCAACCAACTGAGCCACCCAGGCACCCCAATGGACAGATCACCTAAACAGAAAATCAACAAGGAAACAATGTCTTTGAATTACACACTGGACCAGATGGACTTAACAGATATATTCAGAACATTTCATCTTAAAGCAGTGGAATATACATTCTTCTCCAGTGCACATGGAACATTCTCCAGAATAGATCACATTCTGGGACACAAATCAGCCCTCCACAAGTACAAAAATATCAAGATCACACTGTACATATTTTCAGACCACACTGCTATGAAACTTGAAATCAACCACAAGAAAAAGTCTGGAAAGATAACAAATACTTGGAGACTAAAGAATATCCTATTAAAGAATGAATGGGCTAACCAAAAAATTAAAAAGGAAATTAAAAACTACATGGAATGCAATGAAAATGATAACACCACAACCCAAAACGCAACAAAGGTGGTTATAAGAGGGAAGTATATAGCAATCCAGGCCTTCCTGAAAAGGAAGAAAGTCTTCATATACACAATCTAAACTTATACCTAAAAGTGCTGGAAAAAGAACAGAAAATAAAACCCCAAACCAGGAGAATACAGGAAATAATAAAGATTGGAGCAGAAATCAATGCTTTCAGAGAAAAAAAAAAAACAAAAACAAACAAACACAAGTAGAACAGATCAGAGAAACCAGAAGCTGGTTCTTTGAAAGAATTAACAAAATTGATCAAATTAATAGTTTGATCAAAAAGATGAAGAAAAGGACTCAAATAAATAAAATCAAGAATAAAAGAGGAGAGATCACAACCAACACAGCAGAAATAAAAACAATAAAAAGAGAATATTATGAGCAATTATACAACCAAAAAATGGGCAATCTGGAAGAAATGGACAAATTCATAGAAACATATAAACTATCAAAACTGAAACAGGAAGAAATAGAAAATTTGAACAGACTCACAACCAGTAAAGAAATCAAATTTGTAATGAAAAATCTCCCAAAAAACCAGAGTCCAGGGCCAGATGGCTTTCCATGGAAATTCTAGCAAACATTTAAGAAAGAATTAACACCTATTCTCTTGAAGCAGTTCAAAAAATAGACATGGAAGGAAAACTTCCAAACTCTTTCTGTAAAGCCAGCATTACCTCGATTCCAAAACCAGACAAAGACCCCCACTAAAAAGGGGAACTATAGACCAATCTCCCTGATGAACGTGGAAGAAAAAATCCTCAACAAGATATTAGCCAACCAGATCCAACAATACATTAAAAAAAAAATTATTCACCACAACCAAGTGGGATTTATACCTGGGATCTGGGATTGGTTCTATATCCGCAATACAATCAGTGTGATACATCACATCAATAAAAGAAAGGAAAAGAACCATATGATCCTCTCAATAGATGCAGAGAAAGCATTTGACAAAATACAGCAGCCTTTCTAGGTAAAAACCCTCAAGAAAGTAGGGATAGAAGGATCAGACCTCAAGATCATAAAAGCCATATATGAAAAACCCAATGCTAACATCGTCCTCAATGAGGAAAAACTGAAAGCTTTCCCCCTAATGTCAGGAACAAGACAGGGATGTCCACTCTTGCCACTGTTATTAAACATAGTATTGGAAGTCTTAGCCTCAGCAATCAGACAACATAAAGGTATAGAAGGTATCCAAAAGGCCAGGAAGAAGTCAAACTTTCACTTTTCGCAAATGACACTCCATATGGAAAACCCAAAAGATTCTACCAAAAAACTGCTAGAACTGATCCATGAATTCAGCAAAGTCACAGGATATAAAACCAATGCACAAAAATGGGTTGCAATTCTATATTCCAATAATGAAGCAACAGAAAGTGAAATCTACATTTTCACTGCAATCCCTATCAAAATAACACCAGCATTTTTCAGAGAGCTAGAACAAACAATCCTAAAATTTGTATGGAACCAGAAAAGACCCTGAATAGCAAAACAATCTTGGAAAAGAAAACTAAAGCAGGAGGCATCACAATCCCAGACTTCAAGCTATACTACAAAGCTGTAATCATCAAGACAGTATGGTACTGGCACAAGAACAGACACTCAGATCAATGGAACAGAATTGAAAACCCAGAAATGGACCCAGAAGCATATGGCCAACTAATCTTTGACAAAGCAGGAAAGAATATCCAATGGAATCAACACAGTCTCTTCAGCAAGTGGTGCTGAGAAAACTGGACAGCGACATGCAGAAGAATGAACCTGGACCACTTTCTTACACCATACACAAAAATAAACTCAAAATGGATGAAAGACCTAAATGCAAGACAGGAAGCCATCAAAATCCTCGAGGAGAATGCAAGCAAAAACCTCTTTGACCTCAGCCATAGCAACTTCTTACTCAAGACATCTCCAGAGGCAAGGGAAACAAAAGCAAAAATGAACTACTGGGACCTCATCAAGATAAAAAGCTTCTGCATAGCAAAAGTAACAATCAGCAAAACTAAAAGGCAACTGACAGAATGGGTGAAGATATTTGCAAACGACATATCAGATAAAGGGTTAGTATCCAAAATCCATAAAGAATTTATCAAACTAAGCACCCAAAAAACAAATAATCCAGTGAAGATATGGGCAAAAGACATGAATGGACACTTCTCCGAAGAAGAGATCCAGATGGAAAGCCTTGACAGAATTTGAAAAACTATCATTTAGCAAACCCTAATGACATAATTCATTTAGGCAAAAGTTATCAATGGATGGTAAGATGAAATGTTGATAGAGAATTTCACAATGAAGGGATAAATCTGTCACCACCAGAACACACAGACCAACCTTAACCTCACTAATAGTGGGGCAACCTGACACTGTGCCTCATGCTGTGAGGCAATCTCAAGTACATGGCCTCATTCATTTGGAAACAATCCAATCAAGACTTTTAAGCTATTTTCTAATTTACAAAAAATTAAAAAAAAAAAGAAAGAAAGGAAAAGAAAAAAGGGTGAGAGAGAAAGGAGAAACAAGTGAAAGCACAATGTAGCAGTCAAATTCCTCCTGTGAGGCATTCTACAGCAAAATGACCATATACACTCAGTACATCATTGGTATGGTAAAATATGGAGGTATCAATAGAGAGAGGCACAGCTCCAAATTAAAGGAGAGTAAAGAGAAATAATGGGGCTCCTGAGTGGCTCAGTCAGTTAAGAGTCTTACTCCTGATTGTGGCTCAGGTCATGATCTTGCAGTTTGAGCCCTGTGTCAGGGTCCACACTAATGGTGCAGAGCCTGCTTAGGATTTTGTTTTTCTCCTCTCTCTCTCTGCCCGTCCCCTTCCTCTCTTTCCGTTTCTTTCTCTCGAAATAAATAAACTTTTTTTTTTAAAAAAAGAGAGAAATAATAATCAAATACAATGTTTGTAATGGATTTGAATTCTCAGTCCAATATGATAGCTGTAAAAGATCATATTTAAAAAAGGAAGTTTAATAAAAACTAAATAGTACATATACCAAAGAAACACTAACTTTGTTGAGTGGAGTAATAGCTTCTAGAGTTACATACTCAGCAAGGAGAAGTGATATAATACAAGATCTGAGATTTGCATTTATTTCAGCAATAAATAAATAAATAAATAAGCACCCAAAAGTGAGATGGGTAGATAGAATTGTAAGCATGGCAGCTTCTTAATACTTATTAAATATGATTGATGGGTATATGAGTGTTCAGTGCACTATCCTCTCCACTTTTATGTGTATTTGGATATTTTCATATAAAATATATAATAAAATTGTAGATTATTAAATATTAGATCCTGTCATCCTCTTCCTTAAAGGCCCCCAATGAGTTTGTGTTAGGATGAAAAGAAATTTAAAGTCCTGGCCTGTGGCCTCCTTCCTAAGTTTATCTGCCATACTCCTTTACTCACCAGCCTCTCCAGGTATCCCAGTCTCCGTATTTTCCTTCAAACACAACCGAGCATGGTTTCTTCTTAGGGGAGAAGTTTAATATCAAACATTTAAATACATTTAAATGAAACTGGTAGATTATTTTTAAAAATAAGAGACACAGGATTTGAAAGAAGAGTCCCAGAAGACCTCAGATCAATTTTGTTCCTTATTTCTTTCCATCTTTCATTGTCTCTCAGCCCCAAAGAGTGATGCTCCTGCTTCTCTTTAAAAACACTGACTCACTAAGCAGATTTTTTAAAGCACAGACATGGTTAGGAGTAGAAAAGGTAAACAGATTTTTGTCAGTGACATAGAAATGACTATCATCCAAAAATCCAGGTTAACATCTTGAATAATGGGCATAGTTTATTATTGGATTTTGGGTATTTGAATTAAAAAATTCTGATGTACCTTGAAATATATTTTAAACAAAGATGGTAGCAAGTGTTTTGAGCCCATGACCCAGTGCATGTCCCCAGATGTACACCATTCAGAGGCCTAGAGTTATCTATGCCAGTGCATCTGGGAAACTAGACCTACAACATATACTGTTCTCCAAGAAATGAAAAGATATGGGAATGAAAATTGTCGGTGACATTTAGAAGTAATCTCTTAAATACCGTGATAACTCTTGAAATGGATAGACTAGAAAGCTTATGTAACAATGAGTGCACAAACATGAGATCTCAGCTCTGACTGCTTGTAAGGTCTGATATTCCATATAGCATTATAATTGCTTTACATTTCTCCTCATTTGCCACATGCCCTAAAAAAAATCAATAGAAGAGATTTGCTGTAACAGGGGTTAAGGAACTTGCTCTTACTGATTGAATTACTCCATGAGAATCTACCTCCTCAAGCTATTATAAAACCATGTTAATAACATTGACTAAGTGACAACTGTATATGAGGCAACTTTGCGATTCATATTATTATAACCCACTTTTCTTTTGGGAAAAATGTTTTTCAGCTCTTCTTTGATATTCTCTGATAAAATAACACATTTTTCTCAAATTAAAATGAATGAGAGATGGAGCTATGACACTTCTCTCCCATTTTTTTTTAAATTAAATTGCCATATTGCTAAAGTTCTAATTCGCTTTAATTAAATAACCATTAAAAGGATTCAAGTTGACTATTCAAAAAACTCTAACAGATGTGAAACGGATTTGTTAATCTGGAGATCAGCACTAATGGCCATGTCATTACTGTCATTTGTATTCATTTGCCATTTAAAATTAGAGGACTGTCCACTGCAGTTGGAATCCGAGTGGCACATACCCCACTTTATAGGCTCCTGTATAACTGACAGTTGGAACTGCAAAGAAACTGACAACTTATCTTCTCTTTGACAGCACTCAGCATATGGGGCCCAAAGATTTTTGTGGATTTTTGCTTCAACATCGAAAGTAACAGCAAAGCTATAAAAATATTTATCTGCCCACTGTTAAATGTCTGTAATGGAGCCAGAGACCTTACCTGCCATAATTACTGAAAATCTGTCTATGAGCAATCTGTGGACTAGCATGGTACAGGCTTTGAGCCTTCCCCAAAGCCATGCTATTCTTTGTAAATACAACCAAAGTGGATTTATAGAAGGGTTCAGTGTCCCCAGCAAGACTGAATTCTTACCCTTGGCAGCAGTTAAAGGATGGAGAAGGGAAAAACACCCCAGGTTTTATTTAAGTCCTGATTTCTACTAGTCTGTACAAGCTTAGCTAGAGACAGACAGGTGAAGCATTTCATTTGGATCACCCAATAAGATGAAAAAGATTTTCAAATTTACTTTTATTGATTGTGGGTAGGTCAGGAGTTTACATGGATGTCCACCTAGACGGTCAATTGAGTTTTTAATCATGAATTGGTGTGGGACTGCTGCTTGCATTGAATCATGGGGATTCCCTTTTTCAAGTTCCCATATGGATTTCATATACGAAATCTAATGGTGTTTGTAAGAGCTAGATTTTAAAGTCAGAACTAGAGTTTGAATCCTAGTTCCACTATTTTCCAGTAGTATATTTTGGGGGCCTTAACTTCTGCAAGCTCTGTTTTCTCGTTTGTAAAATGGGAATGATAAGCACAAATAACTGTATGGTTGCCATAAAAATGAAGTAAAAAATGTATATGAAACTATTAACCTGTGCTTCTTCAATTGTTTAGTTGTTCAATAGAACTGAGTTATTTTTTTTAATCCTCACATACTCATCTAATAAAAGAGAAGAAATCCTGCCTTTTCATCAAAAAGAAGTCCCAAGGTTCTCCTCAGTAGTATCTTCACTATCTTAGGAATAAAAGAATCTCTTTTATCTGCAGGTATCTCTGAAAGAATATGTCCTTCCTTCTTCTGATAATATCTTAGGGGGGTTGCTCGTTTTGTTTTGTTGTTTAGTTTTGTTTATCTTCTGTACTTGTAGCCAAGCATCTCAGGGATACCCACCTTACTTCCAGCTCTAGAGTTGGTCTGTTTAGATTAAAGGTAGAAGAACATGAAGCAATACGGTATAGAGATTGAGTACAGATTCAATTACTTGACCTGGCTGATTCACATGCTCGTTTCCTGACTCTGAGAAAATTACTTAACCTCTCCCTTTCTTCATTTCTTCAGCTTTAAAATGGTGAGTAATAATAATAGACATATTGTAGTTATATTTTGGAGAATTAAACCCATTTGAAGCACACAGAACACTGTCTGCAGCCAGTAAGTGCTCCATGATTGTTGCCAGTGTTACTAGGTAACCCATCCCTCCTACTTACGCATGAGTCAGAAGTGGGCACTTGACCCATTTATGGACAACAAAATAAGAAGGAATATCTGTTGGGAAGTCTGAGTGGGAAGTTTCTTCGCTACTGACACTGAATCACATGAAGAAAGAATCCCTTATTTTCCCTCTACACATTGTCACTTGTGGCTATAACACTTGTAGCCATCTTGCTCCTAGTATGAGATTAAAGGCAATTACTGAGGTTCAGGGGTATAAAAAAGCTTGTTACACCTGCCCAGATAGTGCATCTCCTTAGACTTTAACTCCATTTCAGCTGGGGTTTCTATCCTAATTTAAATATAAAGTCTGTGCTATTGTCACAGGCTCTCTTGCATTTTATCGTTTGTGTATAATTTCTACCCCCTCCATTCTCACTCCCACCACCAGTAGCTTGAAAACTCTCTGAAAGAAGGAAGAATGGCCTGGTAAATGTGCACAGGCTTTGGAACCGGATAGCTTTGGGTAGATATTTTGTCTCTACCACTTCTATGCTATAAAATCTTGAAAGATTTACTTAAGCTTTCTGAACTCCAGTTTCTTCATTTCCATGTTGAGGAAAATAAGATCTACTTTTCAAGGTTTTCTGGTAATGAGATGATGTATATGCAAAATGTCTACAAGTGCTTGCCCCTGATTTGGCACTCAATAAATGTCATTTCTATTTTGCCTTGTCCCTTATAATTTGCATCCTTTTCTGCCTTACTTCTGGTAGGTACTCAACAAATACTATCCCTTGCAGCCAGAGTTGCTGTTTCTAATTTTTGCATTAAGACTGCAATAATAGCATTATCAATTTAGGAGCATCTTTCTGTAACATATGTGAAGCCAGGTATCAATGAGGCCAGTGTAGACAAGAGTGAGGATGCAGTTCCAGACATTTCTTTTTTTCTTTTTTCTTTTTCTTTATTTTTTTCTTGAGAGACAGAGAGAGAGAGAGAGAGAGAGAGAGAGAGCGAGCAGGGGAAAGGGGCAGAAGGAGAGAATCTTAAGCAGACTCCATGCTTAGCACAGAGCCTGATGCGGGGCTTGATCCCATGACCCTAGGATCATGACCTGAGCTGAAATCAAGAGTCAGACGCTGAACCAACTGAGGCACCCAGGTACCCCCCCCAGACATTTCATAATGTCATGCTCCCTCCTGGCCATATATCTGAATCCTCCCTAGCAATCAAGGCCCACTTCCAATCTTTTCTCCTTGGTGAAACTTTCCCTGGATCTTTGATCCACAATTCCCTCCCCTGGGAATTCTGGAGTTGCTACACTCTCATTTACAACCTAGCAGTTTGTGTCAGTTTATTAGACATCTATTAACTTGTGTACAACTTATATTCACAACTAGACAAATTTGAAGGCACATTATCACTTTGATTTCTAGCTCCTGATTGTACTTAGTGATAGTTATTTACTTATTCAGCAATAATAATTGTCATATGTAGAGAGCTTTCCTAATTAAAGTTACTACTGTATCTACTACTGGTGAGGGTTATCACTATTTAGTAAATGAGGAAACAGACTCAGAGGGAATAAGCAACCTGTTTATGATTATACATCTAACTAGAATCCTAGTTGTTCTCCAGGGAACTTGGCCTGGTGGATGGTTCACTGACTTGACTTCAGACATACCACATTCCCATGCACTCTTAATTCCCAATTCAGAGAAGTATGATAGAATGCAAGTTAAAGGGAATGATGTTGAATCCATTCTAATTATTTTCAGTCAATGATTTACAAACTTCGCTACTTTATTAGTCACAAGAAATTATTCATGATTTAGCTTGCAAATGATGGCAACCTACCGATGCTTCACCACATCTGTTTTGCAAACCATTGCTCTAGAGCACATAGGCTGGGCACAAGAATTTCTGTCTGCGAATTAGGAGGAGAAGCTAATGTCTGGCATCTACAAGAGAAAGCCATGCTTTACTTTTTACTAACTTTGCCATTCTTGGGACTTTTCATCCATTTGATTGATTTTCTTTTGAAAGCCAATTATGCATTGGTGAGAATTCTCCAAATGTCCAGGTGACATTATAAGATAGTAAAAAAATAGTCAAAATTAACCAGGAATTGATGATCAAAAACCCTGTTGATATAATAATCATAAAATACTGCTGGAGCTCAAGCCAAGACTCTGTTTATCTTAATTACTCATGGGTGCGGGACGATGGAGGACCCATTACTACACAAGCTTTCGTGATTGCTGCAGCAGGGGAAGAGGACATGGTAGGTTGCACAGTGGTTCTTTGTGCATTTGCACAAGTGACGTCTACAGTCCTGTTCACATGGAATAGGCCAAAGCAAGTCATGAGGCCTCACCTAACTTCAAAGGTTATGCAAAGGCTATTTGTGAACAGCCCTAATGAATATCACAAAGACACGTCCAGTTTCAAAACTCTTCCTATTATAAGCTGTACAGAAATCAAGAAGGCCAACAACCAAGGTTATCATTATAACCTTTAATTATATTATTCAATATTACAATAATATTTAATTATTATATATTTAATAATATAATAATTATAATATTTAACTATGTTATAACCTTGGTTATAATAATAACAAATATTTGACATATATGCATTTATATATGAAAACTGGAAGTTATTATATAACTATATATATAGTATACATGTATATATGTGTATATATGTGTATATATAAAGTTTCTACTTCCCATTCTCTAGATGCTCCAACACACACACACACACACACACACACACACACACACACACACACATTTATTTGCTCTTCAGCTCCTTACAAATGGCATCATTCTCTGCCTCACTTACCTTACATCACTTCTACTTTATTCAGCATTTGTAACCACAGCTACTTTCTTTCAGTTCGTTGGATACATCACGCTACTTTCTGCTTTAGACCCTGTACGTCTAAAGCATTGCCTCACCCAGAATGCTCTTTACACATACATTCATCTAGCTGATCCCTGTCCACCACCTTCAAAGACAAACGTTGAGTTTTTCTCCACAGAAGGTTTTCTTAGCTTCTAAAACTAGATTATGTTGCTCTAACTTTTTCATTGAAATGTTTTTTTGAATGTCACTTTTCACAACAGTGAGTACCTGACAATTATGTGGATAGCTAACATTCTATCTCCTTCTGCACTTAAAAATAATTTGCCACAACATGTCCAGTATCTAGGACAATATCTGGTACAAAATTATGTGTTAAATATTTTGCTGAACTAACCAAGATTTCTTGGCCACCTATGAATGCTCTTTCTTTCAGAATTAAATCTCAGATAGATCTTGGTCCTTCCCTTGGCTTCTGGTCTTATAAAAGAAACTATCTAAGCAATTAGAATGGGGTTTCGGAGATACTGACAGCTAAGTTTCCCCTTGAACCTAGTGACAGGAATTTCAGGTGATTAGGGCTTTATATTGTATTTCACCAGAGTAAGTTTCAAATGATTTATACTCTCAAGCCCTCAGGATAGACACAACAGGATTACATTTCCCTGTTCTTTTTTTCATTCTCCCAACATTTGGCAAAAGATTCAGAGTATCACCATAACTACCAACTCCCCCGTCTCTTTCACGGCTGGGCGCGGAATTGCTGTATTCACTTTAAAATCTAATCCCAGGATTTATACAGTCCCTGACCTCTTCCTATGCATTTCATTCTGCTGATCTCACAAAATCCAGCTTGGGGTGGGTTCCTGGGCTTCTTGATTTTCTTCTCTAGAGAATGTCCTTGTTACATTGTAACTCTCAAACCATAGTACAGACAGCTGTGCTTCTCTCTAAATTTTAAATGTATTGAGCAAATTCCTATGCTAAACAAATTCAAAAGCAGCAATATGGCAAGATTTTATTAGATAGCACAGGACAGACTCTTCCCTACTTCTTCTGAAAAAGACAAACAAATGAGAACTGAATTTAATATGTTATGTTCCTGGCATTGACTTGCCCATCTAGTCTACTTCCTTCCATCTTCCTTTTTACTTTGCTGTTTTACTTAATATCCCTAAAATAATTTTCTCTGGGTTGAATTTTGTTAACCCAATCGCAAACAATGAACCGCAGGAATTTGCCTGTGTATACAAATTAGGTAATGCAAAGCTTCTTGCATCACCTCAAAGTCCAAAATCTAACCTAACATCTCAAGCCCCCAGTTCCAATGACTACTTACCTTTGATCACATAGAACTTGTTCAGAGTGAGTGGTTAGTCACTTGATTGCTCTCTAAAGACCTCATTCCTTTCTCTGTCACTGGCTTGGTTTTCTCTTTGGTCTTTTGATTGTGGCCTTGTCTCAACATCATTTAAAAACAGTCATTTAAACATGTAGCTGACATTGACAGATAAAATCTTGTATTTGTCGAACAAGAGAAAAAGTGTATCCTACAGAGAATATACATCCATCTCCAGTTTGGAGACATGGCTGCCAGGAAGCCAGGAACCGTCCATCGTCAGCCCTTAGGGAGGTCCTGCCAGCTTTGACTGTGACTTTCCTCTTTTTGAGCTCCTTAACTGCTAACCAACAGTGTTGTGTCTCATGTACCTTCTTTTTTTCATATAATTTAATGCCGTTAGTTTTATGGGAGCCAATGGTGACTCTGGCTATGCATATTTATTCAAAGTGGCCTACATAAAATGATTCATATTTCTTTTTTATAGTTTACTTTATTAGAACTATATTAGTTTTTCACTTCTTAGATCTTCATGGGGAAAGAGGTGATGGTTGAAGTAAAGGTAGATGGGAATAAAATTGGAAAATCTGAGTATTTTATTTTTTTCTTCACTGATATTGTTACAACCTCAATCAACTACCACCTAAACTATTGCAATAGCCTCTTAAACTACAGTAACTTCTCTTTACTTTTTACATTTTATTTTATTGTGTAAAGTATGCCACACACGAGATCTAACCTTTTAAGAAAGTTTTAATTGTAAAATATAGTATTGTTAATTAAGGGACAATGCACAGATCTCTAGAACTTACGCATGGTGCATAACTCAGACTTTATGTCCACTGATTAGCTAAAATAGCCTCTCTTGCTAAAGGCTATCCTATAAAAATATTGACCTTTGTAAAGCATCTCCCCAATCTAGTCATTTCGTTGCTCAAAAACCTTTTCTGGATGACTGTTAGCTACTGCAGTCGTTTTCAAATGTTGTTCCTAGACCGATAGCATCAGTATCACCAAAGAATTTGGTAGAAATACAAATTCTCAGATTCTACTCTAGCTCTACTCAATCAGAAACTCAGGGGTGGGGCCCAGCAATCTGTCTCGGCAAGCCCTGTAGATGATTCCAATGCTCACCCAAGTATGAGGACCACTAGACCAACGCATAATCTAAATTGCTAAAAATGCCATTTAATTCCTAAGTGGCAATGATATCAACCCACATTCCAGCTTCATTCCACAAACCATACGATGCATTTCCCAAGCACTGATAAAATGACAAGACTTTCTACTTCTAACATACGCGGTGTCTTTTCTCCTGTCCTACATTTTGCTTAAACTATTCCTTTGCTACGAGATTTCCTCACCACACCCTCTCTTAAAACCACCAGTAGCAATAACTTTGCTTCTGTACATTTTATTCTTCAAGGCCCTGTCTGAAAAGTGCCTTCCTTTTTAAGACTTTCCAGATGCCCCCTCCATCAAACATGATCTTTTCCTCATTTTCATCTTCAAAATCCCTTTTTTTTTTTTTTAATTTTTTTTTCAACGTTTATTTATTTTTGGGACAGAGAGAGACAGAGCATGAACGGGGGAGGGGCAGAGAGAGAGGGAGACACAGAATCGGAAGCAGGCTCCAGGCTCTGAGCCATCAGCCCAGAGCCCGACGCGGGGCTCGAACTCATGGACCGCGAGATCGTGACCTGGCTGAAGTCGGACGCTTAACCGACTGCGCCACCCAGGCGCCCCTTCAAAATCCCTTTATGGCACGCATTGCACTTTAGATTCTAAAACGTCTTACTTCCATTGTTGTTACCATATCCAGAAGGTTCTGACATATAGACCTGCATCCTATCCACCTGGATTCTGCTGCAGTGATTTGCACATAGGGCAGATCAGTTGCAAGTATCTTTTTTTTTCTACATAGAATATTTCTCTATAAGCCCGTTTTGACAACTTCAGACCTGGTACTTCCTGCAAGCCATGTACTCTCCTCGTGAGTCACATTTTCTAGAACTCTCCATTAAGTTGCAGTGGAATGGAATACACCCTGAGTTTAGATTTTACAGACCTGCTTTCAAATTCCAGACTCATAGCCCCTTGCTGGTGACTTCAGGAAAGTTCCGTACTTCTCTGTATCTCATTTTTTTAAGTTTATATACTTATTTTGAGAGAGAGAGAGAGAGAGAGAGAGAGAGAGAGAGAGAATCTCAAGCAGGTTCTTCACTGTCAGCACAGAGCCTGATGCAGGGCTCAAACTCACTAACCACGAGATCATGACCTGAGCCAAAATCAAGAGTCAGACACTTAACCAACTCAACTACCCAGACACCCCTCTGCATCTCATTTCTAAAATGGGGCTAATATTACCTACCTCATAGAATTATTGTGAAGAATATATTCCACATAATATACATAAATCATGTAAACAAATAATAGCTACTATTATAAAATGTTCACCTAAAGCCATAGAACCTAATGATTATCGAAGTTCACATAACTGATAAATAACCGAGACAGAATTGGAAATTACATATTACTTTTGTACTTTGTTTCTGTCTTCTGTGTAGAAAAGAAAAGCGGGGGTCGGTGCGGGGGAGGGTGGGGAATAAAATGCAGGCTAAATATTACCTCAGGCTAAAGAGTATCTGAGTCAGAACACAGGCTGCACTAAAGGTGGTTCTTCCAAACATCACTGAATAGTTGATAATTCTCTTAGCCATTCTCATAAATGAACATACACAATAGGACACTTTTCCACGTCTACAAAACCATCATAAGATATACACACCTAGGGCCACCTGGGTGGCTCAGTGAGTTAAGCGTCTGACTTTGGTTCAGGACATGATTTCATGGTTTGTGAGTTCGAGCCCCGTGTCAGGCTCTGTGCTGACAGCTCGGAGCCTAGAGCCTGCTTCGGATTCTGTGTCTCCCTCACTCTGCTTCTCCCCAACTCTCACTCTGTCTCTGTCTCTCAAAAAATAAATAATAAAAATATTAAGATATATACACCTAAAATGACTTCCTCATGATCAAGTGGCTAACTCTTATCTCCTAGGTTCTCACCTAGGCACTAGCATCCCTGTCCAGAGCTATATACTTACCTTGCTTACTCCAAGATAATGTACTTCCCCTCCCCTCTGAACATGATTTCCATGGCTACCTACCACACTTCAATGAAATAGGCTTTCTAAATAATGGAACAGATATAAAACAGACTTTGGAACATGTTACAGACTGCTTTGGTAACTTATTTGACAATAAACATCAATGTTTACTTAAATAAATCTTCAAGGGGAAATGCATCAGTCCTCTGAATATGTGTGCATGTGTGTTTATATGAAACGTTTTATCAGAATTTGCAACTGTCAAATTCTAATTTTAATGTCTAATGGAGTTTCTCACTATACTATTATATGGCCTCTGAAAGTCACTAAGAGAAATCAATAAGGATCCTCTCCCAATTACATCATGTTACTTGTATTGTGTTCTGTTCTTCTTAATGAAATCAGACATTTCTGAGATGTTGATTAGTTCTGCCTTGTATCATTTTTCCTTCAGTATTTTTTGTCAATGAGATTTTGAATTATATATTTAGAAATTACTTAATTTGCTTCTAACCTTTTTATTCACAGCTAGCTATGGCTATGATCAGTGACTATAATTGTACATATTTGATTCATCATGTATATATTGTAGTTCAGCTCACTGTTATACAAGTATATTGAAAAGTTAAAATCTATCCTAAAATTGGACTTCTCTTGCATGGCAGATATAAGAATAAGAGGATGGCAGAAGTCTAAAGGATTTCCGTCTTGGTCTGAATATATGTGTGTGTGTATGAGAGAGAGAGAGAGACAGAGAAGGAGGGAAGGAAGGAGGGACGGAGGAAGATGGAGAGGGATATCACTATGGTTTCTCCAATTTTGTGACATTGAAGGACTTGAAAGAGAAATGTCAATTAACACTGTAGCAGTAGTTAGCCACTGTTGCATAACAAATCACCCTGAAATTTAGTAGCTGTAAGCAACAATTATTCATTATTATTAATATGTCTACACATTTTGGGGGAGGATGTTGGTTGAGCTAAGCTGGGTTCACCTAAATGGCTCTACTTCAAGCCATAGATCTAGCTGAATTTGGTTTCTTTCAGAAGTTTGGGCTCAGGGTTACTTCATATCTGATCATTTGGGCCCCTGATGAAGAGGTAGAAATCTTCAGTGTGTGACTTTTCATGAAGGTGAAAATCAAGAGTGAAAGCAGAAACACATGAGTCTTTTAAGGTCTGAGCTCAAAGCTGGAACATTGTCATTTCTACCTCATTCTGTTGGTCAAAGCAAGCCTCATGAGAAAATCAAACTCAAGGGATGGGGAGACATTTTCTGCTCCTTTAGTTGGAGGCACTACAAGTTTCATGACAAAGGGTGTGGATAAAGGGAGTGTTAAAGAATTGAGACCAGTAATGCAATCTACCACATGTTCTCTTATATTTACATAATGATGTTAAGTATTTAATTTGCCTAAAATATATCTTTTTCCTACATATGGTTATTAGGCCATCCTTAATATGGACTCATTGTTTCATAAACCCAATAGCTGTCCCTGAAAGCTATTTGGTTAAAAAAAATGGCTGCAATCTTCCATTGGTGAAAGGAAGATAAATTACATGGAGCATTTATCCTCCTTCGCTCCCTCAGAGCAGATATCCTATCTTATGCTCTTTTCTAGAAGTATAGCTCTACTAGTGAGGAATTAGAAGCCAGATCTTTTAAATAGCTTGAGGCTTATTTAAATGTATCAGGTAACAACATAGAAGCCTGGTTTCAAATATTGGTCCTGTCACTTACCAATCATGTGACCTTGATTATTTAGACCCTCTGGCTTCAGAGTCTTCATTTATAAAATGTATGTTCTGATACCTACTTGGCAGATTGATATAAGGATTAATGAGATAATTTTATAAAACACCTGGAATAATACCTAGTACATAGTAGTATTCAATAAAGATAAATGTTCTTAGGCTGAAGTGAACTTGACCTATCATGAGCAACTATGAAGAGTGTGTACTGATATTAATGTAGCAGGCACAAAATTTGAAGCCATCTTAAGCATATAATGATACAATTTCCTTTTATTTTTATTAATGTCATTGATGTCATTTATTCTATAAATGTATATGGACTGCCTTCTATGCACCATGTACTATGTTCTAAGAATTACAGACACAACAAAGAATGAAATGGACCAAAAAATCTTGCCCTCAAAGCAGAAAAGACAGGTAATAAGCAATATATGCATATGTTCATATACATATTTTTATATATATGCATATATCTAACTAATATACACACATAATAATTATATTATTTATTTTACCATTTCCATGTACAAATCAGTACATGATTTGTATGGATACCTGCCAAGATTTGATGAAATATCCCTTCCAAATATTGGAGCAGAGAAAGTAGAACTTGAAACATATTAGTGAATAGATTGCTTTGATAACTTACATGACAAGAAAAAATCAAAATTTTTAACTTAAATAAATCAAGTGTTACAGAAAAAAAATAAGACAGGAAAGGAATATATAGAAAATTTTTGGGTGAGAGGATGTAATTAGATAAAATGACTGGACGCAAATCCTTGAATTTTCGTTCTTAATCAGAGGGTTAGGTTGTTTAAGGTAGGGGCTCTTAATTTGAAGTGCATAAGTTTCTTAGACAGAACATCACTGGTTTTGAATAGCACTGAAACACCTCTGAAGTTAGAAACAGGATTTTGTGTCCCATGACCCTCCTCTCCTAGCCCTAGAGACAGATTCCATAGCTTTCATGAGATATTTAAAAGGCTTGCGGTAAAAACATTTAAGATCCAGTTTCTGTAGTTCAGTAATGTTGACTATAACCACTGACGCTAAAGCAGTAATCATAATGTGATACTTAAATGTATCAAATTAACATATTTAACACCTTAAACTTCCACAATGTTATATGTCAGTTATATCTCAATTTTTAAAAACTTTTATTAAGTAGTATTCATGTAGGCAATAGTCATAGATGCAAATCACTCTTGAGGATGAGCTATATTTAATTCTTACTTTTGTGTGCTGTATCTGATCATATAATAGGCATCTGTGCTGGGCTCCAATCATTCCCTCCCCCCAGGAGGGTTTACACCAAAAACCAAGCAGGAATACAACTCATCTGTAGGGAGGGCTTACTAAATGGAGAGTTCTTGGGACCAAAGAGACCTAAACTCTGCCCTCAAGGAGATACTGACATTCAAAAATAATTAGAATACAATGTAATAAGTGCTAGAGTAATGTAATAAATAAGGAGTTATACATCTTTTCTTTCTTCCATTCAGGAATGCTGGCCCTAAATTTTTCACACAGCTCTTAGGACTTATACAATGTGTATAAGTATTATTTAGCCTCTCTATACAGAGTCCAGATCAGTCTTAGACACAATAACAACTTAATTTTATAATGTATGTTACTGTTTGCAAAGTTTCTTTGGATATATTGCCTTATTTGGGATGAAGAAACAAAGATGCAGAAAAGCTGGTCAAAAGTCACACAATCACGAAAATGTTGTAACCAATGAAATCTCCACAAAAAATATTGTCCAAATCGTAAATTGAAGGAATAAAAAAATACCTCTGAGGCTATGCAGTCCGTTGGGTTTATTTTTAAAACAGGGTTACAGGGCACCTGGTTGGCTCAGTCAGTTAAGCGGCAGACTCTTGGTTTCAGCTCAGGTCATGATCCACAGTTTATGAGTTTGAGCCCTGAGTCAGGCTCTGTGCTGACAGTGCAAAGCCTGCTTGGGATTCTCTCTCTCCCTCTCTTTTTGTGCCTTCCTCCACTCTCAAAATAAATAAAGAATCCAAAAATAAATAAATAAATAAAAGGTTACTTAGTTACATTTTAGTATTTAGCATTGAAATGTCCTAACATTAAATGGTTACATGTCTGATGAATTCTGCTGCTAGAATGATAAGATCAAAACAGTTTTCATATCTATTTACCAAATCCTCTGGGTAAAAATACTATTATTATTTAGGGTACTTCCCTTTCTCTTAAGCTCTTCTCCTCAAATGGCTGTTGTCTATTTCCAGGGTACTTTATCCTGAAATCTGACATCTGAGGTGCCAATTGCTTTTCTTTGATAATTTTCTGAATATTTTCTTCCATCGGACTTGGTTTGCTTTTAAACCTGCTACAACCACCATAAAGAGAGTCTTTAAACACATAATAATTTTTCTTTGAATAGCCAGTTCCATCACCCATTTTAGTATATCATCCTACTTAATGGTACTTAAGGAAGTCTGACAATCTTTCAAGTTTAATATTATTATCAAAATTCAGAGCTTTATTCATCTCAGGCTCTCTTTGGTTTTGTTGGGAAGGGTGGTGGTGGAGAGAAGGCCACTGGTAAGATACCTGTGCCTTCTTCTAATGAGACTTACCAAGTCTCATTTATTGTTCATTTTGAATCCTGACAGGCACAGCAGGTCACATCAGGAGTGAATATTGAATCTCAAGCAAACCTCAGAAAAATCAAAGAGAGGAGTGAAGATTCTTCTAGTATTAGATGCTTTTACCAAGTAATTATTGTTTTCTTCCCATATTTTCCTAATTTCAAGGGCAGCATTTATTTTTTGGGCAAGATCCTGGTACCCTTTTAGTTTAATACTGAATTGTGATGTTCAGAAAGATGCCAGACACAAAGATTGATAACACAAAAAATAATCCATCTAAACCAGTAATAATATCAGCTGATTTTACAGAAATAATAATAATATTCAACAATAATCAGAGCATCCCATATGCCAACCATCGTACTAAATCTGTTCTAATAATGGTATCAGTCATTGCTGTAATGCTTCAACCTCTGGAATTTCAGGCTTTCTAATCTAATCACAATGGATACATTTTTCATGAAGCCAGAAGAGCTGAAAGTCAGTATACAGAAATTCCAGTCATCAGATACCAGAATATACACCCTAAATATTTCCCATTAGTTTGTCACCACTACCATGAAATGTCTGATATCCACTTTTAATTAATTAACTAATTTATTTATTTATTAAATGGTTATTTATTTATTTATTTTGAGGGGGTGAGGGACAGAGAGAGAGGGAGGGAGAGAATCCCAAGCAGTCTCCATGCTGTCAGTGCAGAGCCCAATGCGGGGCTCCATCTCAGGAACTGTGAGATCATGACCTAAGCCGAAATCAAGAGTTGGCCACTTAACCAACCGAGCCACCCATGCGACCCTGGTATCTATCTTTTAAATTTCCAGTCAGCCTTCATTCTTAATTTAAAAGTTTGAAAAAAAAAGTTATTTAGTGGTACTAGTGATGTTCATGATATATTGTCAGAGAAAATTTACACTGTATATATGAAGCATTTTAACATAACTATCCCTGAGGTATTGGGATAGTAGAAGGTTTATTTATTTGTATTGTATTTTTTAATTTTTATGTAACAAACATGAATTATTAGTGTAAATTTATTTATTTATTTATTTATTTATTTATTTATTTATTTATTTATGGAAAAGTATTCTACATAAGCAAAATCTAAGACAAAATAGAGTCAGCACATTGCAGTAGTTACAAGAATGAGTTCTGGAGCCAGACTGCCCAGATTTGAAGTCCAGCTTTGCTGTGTGACATGGGCTATTGCTTTACCTCTCTGTTTCTTGGTTGCTTTATCATTGGGACTAGTGAAACTCTCATAGGATTATTATGCAGTTTAAATGAGATAAATTAACTCTGCATAGTGTGTTGTACACAGCAATTGTATTATAAAATCAATTATCATTGTAAGATAAAATAGTGAGTGTGGTGTGAATAAAGGTATAAAATGCATTCCTACTTCTTCTTTCCCACCTACCCCCAAAGTAGCATCTTTGCAAGACTGTTAAAATATCTGAGATGTCCATCACTAACGTTGAATTATATTGGTATAAGATGCTAAGTCTCTAAGAGGCTCATATGTACAATGCAAGTATTTGCATTTATGTATGTATGTATGTTTTTATGTATGTATGTATGTTTTTATGTATGTATGTATGTATGTATTTAAATTTTAGTTAGTTACCATGCTGTGAAACATTGATTTCAGAAGAATTCAGTGATTCATCACTTATATACAACATCCAGTGCTCATTATAACAAGCGCCCTCCTTAATACCCATTGCCAATCCAGCCCCCCAGCCACCTGCCTCCATCAACCCTCAGTTTGTTCTCTACCATTAAGAGTCTCCTTTGGTTTGTTTGCCTTTTTTTCCTTTTCTCCCCCACTTCCCATTATGTTCATCTGTTTTGTTTCTTGAATTCCACATATGACTGAAATCATATGATATTTGTCTTTTTCTGATTGACTTATTTCACTTAACATAATACATTCTAGCTCTACCCATGTCATTGCAAATGGTAAGATTTCATTCTTTTTGATGGCTGAGTAACATTCCACTGTATACCACACCTTTATCCATTCATCAGTCAATGGACATTTGGGGTGTCTCCATAGTTTGGCTATTGTTGATAATGCCGCTATAGCAATTGGGGTGCATGTAGCCCTTTGAATCTGTATTTTTGTACCCTTTGGGTAAATATCTATTAGTGCAATTGCTGGATCATAGGGAAGTTCTATTTTTAGTTTTTGAGGAACCTCCATACTGTTTTCCAGAGTGGCTGTACCAGTGTGCATTCCCACCAGCAGTGCAAGGGAGTTCTAATGCATGTATTTCTAAAGAAAAAATATTTTACATTTCCCATGGTTTTATGCAGTGCAACTCTACCTGGGCTTAGAAACAGAAGTTTTGGACTTTGGTTCCAAGGCTGCCTTTATGCTGCTATGACACTGAAAGCAAGTCACTGTCTCATGATGCTTCAGTACTCATCATTGAAGAAAATAATTCTATGTCACAGAGTTATTTTAATATCATTTCATAGGTATTTATAAAGAAAAAACTTAGGGGGCGCCTGGGTGGCGCAGTCGGTTAAGCGTCCGACTTCAGCCAGGTCATGATCTTGCGGTCCGTGAGTTCGAGCCCCGCGTCGGGCTCTGGGCTGATGGCTCAGAGCCTGGAGCCTGTTTCCGATTCTGTGTCTCCCTCTCTCTCTGCCCCTCGCCCGTTCATGCTCTGTCTCTCTCTGTCCCAAAAATAAATAAACGTTGAAAAAAAAAAAATTAAAAAAAAAAAAAAAAAAAAAAAGAACTTAGAATTTTTAGAAAATATGATAAAGTATTTTCATGAGTCGAGAAAAGAAAAAGTGTCTTTTAAAAAAAGCACAAACTATAATAGAAAAGATTAATATATCTTGCCATTTGAAAATGAAATATTCTATCGGTCAAAAGACAAGAGAAGTGAAATAAGATATTAAGTTACAGATACGAGATATCACATAGCCAAAAAAATATTTTAATACAACATACAGGAAGATTTCATTAAAATAAATAATAAATGAATAGCTCAGCTTTTAAAAATACACAATATTTGTGAATAAGCATTCTGATACTAACTCAACTCATCAAAAAAAACCCACACACAAATCTTATTAGCAATCATAAAGATAACGCAAATGTAAACGTTAAAGATTCCCAGTTAGCTTTTTCAAAAATAAAACCGATAAAGTAAATTCTAGTGAGGATATGGGGGAAAGGGATGCTTATTTACTGCTAATGGCAATATCAATTGGTAACCTGGTAGAGCATATTGGCAGCACAAGAGTTGAAAATGCCCATAAACCTTTCACCTAGCAATTCTACTTGGATGAAAATTATGTGTTAGGAAGCTACAATCAAGGATGTCCATTTTTCTCTATCACAAAAATCCCCTACCTGTCCTCCAATAGAATTGATAAATATCCTATGTCTGATTCCTATGATGGAATATTACACACGAGTTAAAACAAATGAACCATACTACAGATACCAACATGGATAAATCCATAATATTGAATGAAAATAAGCAAATTATAAATAGTAAAATATTGACTTTCATGTAAAAATTGAACATAAAAACAATATTGTGTCCTGTGTGTGGACACGTATTAATACAGTAGAAGTACAATAACAGACCTAAGAATGATATATGTTAATTTTGTGGTTGTAGATACTTCTGTAGACAACTATGCCAAGTTATCCCTGGCTTGCTAAAATATTTTTAGTTTTGTTTGCTTTATCATGGTTGGAAATTAAATTTTATCAGACATACTTTTTGGCAATAATCATGATGATGCCACAGTATTTTTCCCCTCTCCATCACAAATGTTGCAGAATTGTCCTAATATGTTATTTCCCAAGGTGAAGTGGCTCTCACATTGGTATTGATGGTTGCTGCATATGTGTTCAAATGGTTGAACTGTTAGCTGCTTCTTTGTTACAGGCTTAATATTTCAAGAAGTATCTTATCCATCAAAATTAATAAACAACAGTGATTATGATTTCCCTTTCTCCAACTGTTCTCATCGAGTTATGTTAACATTTAGGAAGTGTTCCCTTTTTTATTTTTCTACTTTGTGAAACAGTTTATGTCAAACGAGGATTACTTGTGCTTGAATGTTTGATAGCCCTAGCCTATGAAACTCTGGTTAAAAAGAAACAAGCATACACTTTATAATATTTCATTAAATACTACTTAGAGTAAAAAGAAATGAATGATGGATACATGAAATAATATAGATGGATCTCAAATATACTTGTGGTGAGTGGAAGGAGTATTCCACAACAGAGTATATACAGTGAGACTTCATTCATATAAAGTATTGTATGGTGAGAAAAAAATCAAGAAAGTTGATTTAGAACATGGGTGGCAGGATTTATTGGGAAAAGTCATGAGAGAACTTTCTGAGATAGCAGGGACATAATATTCCATATAGTAATAGGGGTAGGGTTTCACAGTTGTATGAATTTGCCAAAAAGATTTAAGATTTATGGATTCCATTGTTTGTAAATTTTACATTGGAGAAACGAAGCTGTAAAACTACTGAACTTTAGGTAATGATATGTATTCTGAAATATGAAGTGTACTGATGTCTGCAATTTATTTCAGCATGAACCAAAAATAAGATGGAATGACGGGTAGGGAGAAAAATAGATGGATGTATATGTGGAAAAACAAGTATTATCAATTTTAATGGCAGAACCAAAGAGGTCGGCAGATGAGTATTTTCTGTTTACCTTTTCCATATGTTCAAAACCTTTCATAATAAAATATTGAGGCCAAAGAACCTTGATATTTTAAAATGTTCCACCACTAAGAGCTTTAGTGCTGCTTTACCACTCTGGTTTCGCCTATCTTTTTCCGTGTTGGTTCCTGAAAATTCCCCTTTATTTATTCCAAAGACAGTCATATATTTTAAAAGGTCTTTTGGGGTGCCTGAGTGGTTCAGTCAGTTAAGCTACCTATTCTTGATTTCAGCTCAGGTCCTGATCTCACAGTTCATGAGTTCAAGCCCTGCATCAGGCCCTCTGCTGGCAGTGCAGAGCCTGCTTGGGATTCTCTCTCTCTCTCTGCCCCTCACCACTTGTTTTTTTCTCTCTCTCTCTCTCTCAAAATAAATAACTAAACTTAAAAAAATAAGATCTTTTAAGCTTTTCTTTTTTTTATTTTTATTTTTTTTAATTTTTTTTCAACGTTTTTTATTTATTTTTGGGACAGAGAGAGACAGAGTATGAACGGGGGAGGGGCAGAGAGAGAGGGAGACACAGAATCGGAAACAGGCTCCAGGCTCTGAGCCATCAGCCCAGAGCCCGACACGGGGCTCGAACTCACGGACCGCGAGATCGTGACCTGGCTGAAGTCGGACGCTTAACCGACTGCGCCACCCAGGCGCCCCTCTTTTAAGCTTTTCAAGCATAGATAAAACATCCAGACTTTGAGGAATTTTCAGAGTATGTCGTACCTTATTTCTCTAGAGAAGGAACAATATTTAATCTTTTAAAATATACTTATTTGGCAATCTCTATTTGATAAATGAACTATATGTTATTGTACTCTTAGAAGTTAATACAGCCACCCTCTCCCTTTTTAAAATTATGGACTCATCTTTGTAGTGTCCCCTCACCCCTTCCACTGAAGAATTCTCTTGCAGGCTGGATTTTCAATGTTGTGGTGGTTCCAATGTTTGCTCCTTCCAGTCACCAAATGGGTACCTCTGGTGTTTATGTTAACACTTATGATTATCTGGGTCATTTGTGTGGTATAAAACGCATGTGAAAGAATTGCCTTTGATTTTGATTTCTCACCCAAAAGCACTGCTGTGCTGAAGGGTCTATTTTTATCACAAAACTCCTTCCCTGAAATGCAGTTCCTCAAACATGTTAGACTTTTGCGTGTGCTTTGATACCATCTCACCAACACGGGGACCCAAATCCTTGTCCTTGTCTTTTCAATTCAAACTCCTGTGTTACTGGCAATTATTACCTCCCAAAGGACAACATCAGTATCAATTCTCGCCTTGATTATGCTGTGATTCAGTTTTCAGTACATCACCGGTATTTGATTTCTGATCTTTTGGGGAGATCAACTATGCTTTAAAAATAATATTATAAAATATAACTTAAGAAAGTTAGGCATTTCTAATGTTCTTCATGTTACCTTCATCTGTCATCATTTCAGAGCTCCAATTTCCAGGCACCCTTTAGCCAATTGCAACAAAGCCACTACCCCAATCACTCTCTAGGAAATATTGTTTGTTAAGGATACCATGTTGATAGATGCAATGGTCACTCTCTGCACTCCTCTTATTTGACCACTGAGTAGCTTTTGGTGGAGCTGACCACACCAACCGTCTTGAAACACCTTCATCTCTAGGTCTTTGTGACATTCCTTCTCTTTGGTTTTCTTCCATTTAACTCTGGCTGATCTTTCTAAATATCGTTTACTGACTCTTTTTCCCTATTCCATTACTGAATGTTGAATGGCTCTAGGACTCAAACTGAAGTATTTTATTTTTCTTTGTCTACACTCTCACTGGGTTTTAAAGATGCTAGCTTGCACATCTTATACAGCTTTGATCTCTCCTCTTAGACTCAACTGATAGTAAACCATATAATTTATACATCCAAATTTGCTATAATTTCAACTTCAACTTAAAATACCAAAAGCCTATCATTTTACATTCTCACTACAACTTTTAGTGCCTGTGTGCTTCCAATCTCTTCCTATATCACAACCTCTTAGGAGTCATTCTTAATTTTTTATCTTCCTATACTTCACACATCCTATTCACCCACTGCCCTATCATTTTTACCTGCCTTCAAAATATTGTATGTCCAGAACCACACACTTTTCCTCATCTCCACAGATATCATACAGGTCTAGGTATCACATCTTTTATCTGAATTATTACAATGGTTTCCTTTAATCAACCAACCACGTAAGAGAAAGAATGAGTATTTTAAATCAGAAAATCGTATTATATTATCTCAACATTTTTATGCCCTTTAATCATTTCCTGGATTTAGATGAAAATACATGACCTACTCAGTACTCTAATTTCATTCCATGCTACACCCCCTCCATCTTCCTTGATGATGCTCCAGTCATACTGGTCTAATGTTCCAAGAATACGCCTGGCTTCTTTCTGCTTTCAGACAGACCCATATACATTTCCAATTATCACCTAGGGAGGCAGCACAGCGTCTGATTGAGAACCAAAGAAATGGCTATTATATTCTATAGGCAAAAATGAGTTTCATCTCTCCAAACACCTTGTTATGGTTGATAAAATTATATATGTGTAAGAAGATACGGAGGCTCAGGAAAAGCAAACGATTTGCCTGATAAGTGGTTAATGAAATATCAAATGGGGATCTTCAGGACTCCAAAATACATACCTCTGAACAAATGCCCATAATATATATGAAACAAAGCAATGTTAACAGCCATAGGTGTTAAAATGAATGAGATAACATCTGATTCTAGGGTTCAGGCAATGCTTCTTAGAAAAAGGGGGATTTAACCTGACACTTGAGAAAGAGTTAAAAGTTTAGAAAATCTAACCAATAGAATGATGTAATTCAGACAGAGGGAATATCACCAGCATATGTGTATGTGTGTGTGTGTATACATATGTATGTATACATATACATATATACATTATATATAGTGTACATATATATATATATATATATATATATATATAGTAGATTCTAAGAAAATAAACAATCCTATTTAACTATTGCATGCAGGGAAGTACTGGAAGGTTTTTTGGAAACACAGGAGGTTAGGACAATATTATGTAAAATCTTAAGGAATTTTTACTTGGGTCATTAGTCCACAATCAATGAGCTAACTGTACAGAACAGAAGAATCAAAGGAGAAAACAATTAGTCAACTCTTGACCACTAATCAGTAAAAGTCCCCAAGGAAACTTCAAGCTTTCCTCCTGCTATAAATGAAGAAGGCAAGTGGATTCAGTTTCAGGCAGTCTATGCTTGAATTCATGTTTACTCAATTTGCTGTGTAGTTTGTGTAACTTGATTTCCTTATATGTATGATGGTTTCATGAGAATTTTATATTCTGATGGAACATAGAAATCAGCGAGTAAACTATAGCTATTGTTACAGATATTATTTAGGTTATTTTTTTTTCTTGGAGAGCAAGCTGAGTTTCATGGCAGAATTTATGAACGCTTTTAGATATGTGGTGCACAGGACAACATTTGGTTCTGCATATGAATTCTGTAATGCTATCTCATAGAATAACTAGACAGTGCCAACAATTAGACCTAACACCATATATATGTGTGTGTATGTGGACATTTGTGTTGGAGTGCTAGCTATCAGCTCACTGCAGAACATTCTGGCTTTTTGATGATTTTGAATGATGTTTGAGTTGAAATATACCAACAAAAATTTCACAGTCTCCATTTCAACTAAGAAACAGTCCCAACAGAACATACTCTACACATTGCCTTCCCTGAACCTTATTGACACCATCAGGAGCTCTAGTGAAATAAAATTAGCTGTTTGGATTTTTTCCATAGCCTTGCTTATTAGGCCAGATGTTTTATGCTAAGCTATTTTAAGACATAAGAAGTAAAGCAGAAGGTTAATAAATTGCCTACAAAACTCAGGCTAAATATTTCTGAAAGCTTTCTCACCAATCAACTTTAGGGACTGAAATCTCTGGATTATACTGATTATCCAAATTCCACTTGACTTTTGTCCAGTAATCTTGAGCTAGGTTCTTATTTGAATATGAAATAAAGAAAGGATAGTGAATAATTATTAAGCCTCAATTATATAGCCCATTTTGGTTAAATATCTTCATGTCTTTTATGCAGTACTCAAGCATTCCATAGAAACCCAATGAGATTAATTGACAAAATATTTGGAATAAGAATAATAAAAACTACAGTGACTTTATTTGTTCCTAGTTCTGTGTTAAGTGCTTTAGGAGGTCATGAGGCTATTGAGCTCTAGAGCTGTATTTCAAACAGAGATTTGTTTAACCCAACTTGGATTTTCCATTCTTCCTCAAGTGGAATTTCATTTATTCTTTATTTTAAAATCAAGAGGCAAGTATTTATCGCCCAGTGGATGTTTAAAGAGTATGTAAGAAAATAAATGCAAACAAAGTAACTACAAGGCCTGACCCATATTAGAAATTCAATAAATGATTGCTTACTTATGCATTTGTTAATTACTAAATACTACACAAATAGAAGATACTGATAATTAGTCCTATGCCTCAAAAATGATCCCTATTTATTAACAACCAAGAACTAAACCACTACTGATTGAGCACTCACTCACCATGTACCAGGTGCTTGGCCCTTGTTGTGTAAATCCTGAAAGATGAATGTTAATTATCTTTCTTCAGATAAGGAAACTGAGTTTCAGGGAAGAAACTGAGAGCCCTTACACAGAGTAACTGGGGCTTGTCACCAGGTCTATCCACCTGCAAAGTTGCTGTCTTTCCATATCTATTTGACTTCCCTTCTTTTACAACAAAAGCCCAACCTGACAAGCTTATTCAAGGATTTTATACAGGGCTAACTTTGGTACAGCTTGCCTTTCACTGATTTAAGAGCTGCTTTCCTGCCTTGCATTCAGAATCACTGAGTTCTTAATGAAGAACCCACTGAGAACTAAAAATTATAGCAGGAAATATTTCCTTTTTATTATATCAATGAGTTACATATATGGTAGTGGCAATTCATGGAGGGAAATATCCTTAGAAAACAGCGTGATTGCTTCAAGGATTCTGACACTCAGTTGTTTAACAGAAGTGATATCTAATATACAAGTAATTAAGGATGCTTTCCAAAATATTTCTTGAAAAATGACTTTCTGACTCACACATTGTTTTTCTATCTTTCCAGTCCTATATATTCTCACATCCTGAATGGCACAGTGGAGAGAGAGTTAGATTAGCACTCCCTCCTATGCACACAGAAATATAAGAATACCTTATATTTCTCTCATCACAGCACCTACTATTGTCTTCCTACTTGCCTGAAGGAACTTCCACAATTTAAGCTGTGCAAGAACAGTGTCCATGTCTGTCTTATATTATGTTCCTAGGAACTCATGTTTTACAACTCCTCCCTATTTTTGAAATAAATAATAATAGTCTCACCAATTTCTGAGAACCCCAAATGGTATTGGCATAATGGTATTTCCTGATTCAGACCTACTAAATCCAGGTCATTAATGCTTGTGTTTCTCAAATTATGAGCTAGTTCCACCTGATAAATTATAGCCACATCCAGGATAATTTCAAAGACAGAATTCTATATCCCAATAGTCACATATAATGATGTCACTCTTTTATCTTTTACATCTATGGGGTGAGAGTAATAATCATTCCTAATGCAGTAGACTTCAGAGACATCCAGTCAGTTGTAATCTAAGAGGTCTGAATTCACACTAAGAAAATCCCATATCCCTTTAGACTTTCTCAATACAGTGTCCCAGAATTCATCCTTCACGCCACGCAGCAAGAGGGACAGAGTCTGCAAAAGAAACAAAGAAGAGAAAGAGAATGAGAACTAATACCTTTCTTGAACCTATAGAATAGCCATGCCTGGATCCAGAAAGCCATATGCAGTTTTTTTTTTTAAACTAGTTATGAGAACAATTATTTTTTCCTAATTAAATCATTTCAATTTGATTTCTATCACTTGAAAGCAGAAAGTATAAACTAAATCTCCTGCCTCTTTTCCTTCTGAAAATACCTACAATAAAATGTAGACTAGCTATTCAGACTTGAGCCTGTCTTTTATGGATTCAGTTAAATATGAGCTTCTGTCAAAGATAAAATGCATTTATCAAAGTCTTAGGACTTGAGGCCAAAGAGAATAAAGAAATCAGCAACAATTGCCCCCTATCAACAAGAAACTTCCAATTAGAGAAGAAAGCCAGACTTACGTATATAAACCAACCAGAGAAACACGTGAGGAATGTGGGACAGTATTATATATTTTAATGCATTTATTAACAGGAGAAGTGTCCAACGTTCAATGCTCAGGAATAGTGGTGAGCTCCTTATCTTGTAAATACATTTCCATCCCCTCATAATCACATGATAACCATCTATAAGGGATGAAGTCTTCTTTCTAAATAAAAATTCAAAATACCTCAAAAAAAGATGTCACCTAGTTTTAGAATTTAATTGTATTTTGGTGCAAGATTAGGAAATAGGTTTTCTCCTTAGCACTAAATATGAGCAATTGATACATTTTGCCTGATGCATCCAGTTGAAGAGGATTTTGATGACACAGCCAGCATAAGTGATAAAAATTATCAAGATTGATGATAATGTCTGGAATTGGGTAACAATGGTTAGGATACTATTTATTATTCTTCCCTTAGTGTGAATGTATTTGTCAACTCCTTTCCTGAGAGCAAGTTTTGATTAATGAAGTGGCAAAGAGAGTAAGAAGCCACTCAAGACAGACAGGCCTAGAAGGGAGGAAAAAATAGAGAAAGTTAAAGTATATGAGTAAAGAACAACTTTATTTCATAATTTTCCTTAGGAAAAATACTTGTTCTAATTCAGAAAAAGAAAAAAAATCCTTTAAAAAGAAAAATAAGTTAAAGAAAGTTATAGTTATATTTATAAATATTTAAAGAAGTTATATAAAAAAGAAGTTATATTTATATTTATTTATATTATAGTTATATTTCCAAGTATAAGAGAAAGCATGTGGTCAACTCCACCATACTGTTTCCTCCCCATTCTCCATGTTCCCATTCTGATTTTTGGCAAGTTTATACCTTCCTCCTCTTTTTTAATTTCTTGTGAGCCTTCTGAAAAAAGCTTAAGTATAAACTGTTCCTGGCCAGAAAAAAATTCCCCCAGCCAACCAGTCTCCCAAAGCAGAAAGCCAGGAATTAGCAAACTTTAGACTTCAGACATAAAGATAAAGTAACATAGACTAGGAAATATTTCTGAATATATTTATTTCATTGTGGTGCTGCATGCCCTTTCTTTGCCAATAATTTAAATCTTTATAACACCAGTCATGTAGCTTCATCTTTCAATCACAATTCCTTGTTGAGAGAATCACAAAAATTATAAAAGGAAAGTATGATGAATTAATCAAAGTAATTTTTGTAATTAATTTCATAAAGGTAAAATGATTACTCCCAATCAACTTTTTAAGTCAACAATTAATCATCTTATAACCTGTGCATCTTGTCTACCACAAGGTAAAATTTTGGTGAAGATTTTACACCTGTGCAAGACTGTATAAAACTGCTCTTCCTATTATAGAAAACTTATATATATTTTCCAAAGAAATAGTTCTAAGAAATAAGTATAAAAAACAAAACAAAACAAAAATAGAACAGGTACATTTTTCTAAGATCCTCTTCTCGTAGCACTCTGACAAAAAAAATCACATAATACGAAGTTCTGAATTCTCTGTCACATGTATATCTTGCCAGACAAATCCAACACAAGGCAGCTCATCAGGTCATTCATTCCCAGCCCTCCCTGGTTAAAAAAAAAAAAAAAAAAAATATATATATATATATATATATAATATATATATATATATAATATATGTAATATATATTTTTATATATTTAAATATATAAAAAATATTATATATATATATATATATATATATATATATATACACACACACACACACACTTATGTATATATAAAGAAGGGAGAAGCCAAGATGGCAGAACAGCATGGAAGTTTCTTTTGTGTCTCACGTCTATGAAATACAGCCAGATCAACACTAAACCATCCTATACACCTAGAAAACTGATTTGAGGATTAACACAACAATCTGTACAACCTGAACCCCAGAACTCAGCAGGTATGCAGACAGAGAGGTGAGGTGGGGGAGAGAGAAGCTGCTGAGGGCAGGAAGCTGTTTTGCTTGAAGAGAGGAAGGACACGGGGGGAGAGTATGGAAAAGCATCCCCCCAAAAGCAGCTGGAGAGAAAGTGGAAAAGTGGAAACAGCCACAGGGAATGAACTAAAAAGGGAGAAAGGAGAAAGGAGAGGGTTTAAATTCCATTAAGACTCTATAAACAGGGGGAGCTCAGAGTATGAAACTCTGCAGCTCTGATACCTGGTGGTGCTGGGGTGAGAAGGGCAAATCCCCTGGAATAGAGTGAAGTCTGGGGGGGACTTCAGGCTACACAGGGAGATGTGGTTCCCCTGCTGGGAGGTCATTTGGTAGAGGCTGTGTGCCCCACCTCCACAGGCAAAGGCCCCAGTTGACTTCAGAGAACAACCACATTTGCTGGTGCTGGAACAAAGTTGTTTAAGGTGAAACCTGGTGCAGGATGTGTGTGGTGATTTTCCATAAACCCTGAAATGTTGCTGTTACACAATCAGGTTAACTTTTTCTGGGGCAGGCTGGCACCCAGCCACAGTCTCAGGGCATCGGCAGTAGGACAGTCCCACGAATGTTCCTGGGTGTGGCTGGCACCCAGCCATTACTCAGTGAGACCTTCCCGCAGAGGGACAGAACAGGTCAAAGCTGCTGTCCCTCATAAGTGAGGGGTCGGAAAAACACAGCTGCATCTAGATAAAACTCAGGAGGGAGGTGTCGCTTGGCAACATGATGGCTTGGTCAAGGATGGTGTAAAAGCAGGGAGTAGACAGAAGCCAGAGAAAAAGGGCAAGTGCATGATTGCTGTTCTGGGAGAACAGAGTTCTGATACTAGAGACTGGGTAGCTGGGTGACACCATTTTCACTGCAATGGCATATGCGCATACACAGCTACAAGCAGCACAACACTACACTCCAGTCAGCTACACAGTGCTATCTAGTGAAGAATGGAGCCGTTACACTAAGCTCCACCCAACAGACCAACCTCACTCTTCAGGAACACCACAATTCTCTCCACCTGCTTAGTTAACAGACTATAAACTGCTTCATAGTTTGACTTCTAGGAGAAAACGATGTAATTTTCAATTGTATTTCAGTCTCTTCGCTGGCCTATTTATTCAATTTTCTTTTTTTTCTTTTTCATTTCTTTTCTTTATTTTGAATACAGAAAGAGAAAAAATATTTTTATTTTCATTTTTTTAAAAATATTTTTAATTTTTTTTCTACTATATTTTTTACTTTTTGTAAATTTTTAAAATTCTATTTTACTTCCATCTTTTCATTTCATTCTATATCACTGTATTCATTTGTTCAAATTTTCAAAGGTTTTCTTTTTCCTCTTTTTTCTATAATCTATCAAATCTCTTTCAACACCCAGACTAAAACACACCAAGGATCAGGCATCATTTATTTGATTTTTTGGAGTGTATGTTGTTTTTAATTTTTTTTTAAATTTTTTTTACCTTATTGTTTTTCTTCCTTCAAAATGACAAGACAAAGGAATTCACCCCAAAAGAAAGAGCAGGAAAAAAAGACAGCCAGGGATTTAACTAACACAGATACAAGCAAGACGTCTGAACAAAAATTTAGAATCGTGATGATAAGAATACTAGCTGGAATCGCAAATAAATTAGAATCATTTTCTGCGGAGATAAAAGAAGTAAAAGCTAGTAAGGATGAAATTAAAAAATGCTATAATTGACCTGCAATCTCGAATGGTTGCAGCAGCAGCAAGGATGGATGAGGCAGAGCAGCGAATCAGTAATACAGAGGAAAAACTTATGGAGAATAATGAAGCAGAAAAAATGAAGGAGACTAAGGCAAAAGAGCATGATTTTAGAATTAAAGGAATCAGTGACTCATTAAAAAGAAACAACATCAGCATCATAGGGGTCCCAGAAGATGAAGAAAGAGAAAAGTGGTAGAAGGGTTATGTGAGCAAATCACAGCAGAAAACATTCCTAACCTGGGGAAACATACAGACATCAAAATCCAGGAGGCACAGAGGACTCCCATTAGATTCAACAAAAACCGACCATCACCAACACATATCATAGTCAAATTCACAAAATACTCGGGCAAGGAATGAATCATGAAAGCAGCAAGGGAAACAGGTCCTTAACCTACAAGGGAAGACAGATCAGGTTTACAGCAGACCTATCCACAGAAACTTGGCAGGCCAGAAAGGAGTGGCAGGGTCTATTCAATGTGCTAAATCCAAAAAAAAATGCAGTCAAGAATTCTATATTGAGCAAGGCTGTCATTCAAAATGGAAGGAGAGATTAATAGTTTCCCAAACAAAAATTAAAGGAGTTCGTGACCACTAAACCAGCCCTGCAAGAAATTTTAAAGGGCACTCTCTGAGGGGAGAAAAGATGATAAGTAAATACATACATACATACATACATACATACATACATACATACAAAAAGCAACAAAGACTAGAAAGGACCAGAGAATACCACCAGACACTCCAACTTTACAAGAAAAATAATGGCAATAAATTCATATCTTTCAGTATTCACTCTAAATGTCAATGGACTAAATGCTCCAATCAAAAGACATAGGGTAACAGAATGTATAAGAAAACAAGATCTATCTAAATGCTGTTTACAAGAGACCCACTTTAGATCTAAAGACACCTTCAGATTGAAAGTAAGGGGATGGAGAACCATCTATTATGCTAAGCCAGAGTAGCCATACTTATATCAGACAATCTACACTTTAAAATAAAGACTATAACAAGAGATGAAGAAGGGCATTATATCATAATTAAGGGTTCTATCCACCCAGAAGACCTAAAAATTGTAAACATTTATGCTTCAAATGTGGATACACCCAGATACATAAGTCAATTAATCACAAACATAAATAAAATCATTGATAACAACAGTATTATAGTAGGGGACTTGAACACCCCACTTACAACAATGGACAGATCATCTAATCAGAAAATTAACAAGGAAATAATGACTTTGAGTGACATGCTGCACCAGATGGACCTCTCAGATATATTGAGAACATTTCATCCTAAAGCAACAGAATATACAATTCTTCTCTAATGCACATGGAACATTCTCCATAATAGGTCACATACTTGGACACAAATCAGCCCTCAACAAGTACTAAAAGATCAAGGTCATATCATGCATATTTTCAGACCACAACACTATGAAACACAATCACAGGAAAAATTTGGGAAATGTAACAAATAATTGGAGACTAAAAAACATCCTACTAAAGAATGAATGGGCTAACTAAGAAGTTAAAGAGGAAATTAAAAAGTACATAAAAGCCAATGAAAATGATAACATCACAGCCCCAAACCTCTGGGATGCAGAAAAGGTGGTCATAAAGAGGAAAGTATGTAGCAATTTAGGCCTTCCTAAGATATACAACCTAACCTGACACATTTAAGACCTGGAAAAAGAACAGCAAATAAAACCCCAAACCATCAGAAGACAGGAAATAATAAAGATTAGAGCAGAAATCAATGCTATCAAAACCAAAAAATCAGTACAACAGATCAATGAGATCAGAAGCAAGCTCTTTGAAAGAATTAACAAAATTGATAAACCACTAGCCAGTTTGATCAAAAAGTAAAAGGAAAGGACCCAAATAAATAAAATCAAGAATGAAGGAGGGAGATCACAACCAACACAACAGAAATAAAAACCATAACAAGAGATCAATATGAGCAATTATACACCAATAAAATGGGCAATCTTGAAGAAATGGAAAAATTCATGGAGACATATAAACTACCAAAACTGAAACAGGAAGAAATAGAAAATTTGACCAGACCAACAACCAGTAAAGAAATCAAATTTGTAATAAAAAAATCTCCCAAAAAACAAGAATCCAGGGCCAGATTGCTTTCCAGGGGAATCTACCAAACATTTAAGGAAGATTAACCCCTATTCTCTTGAAGCTGTTCTAAAAAAATAGAAATGGAAGGAAAACTTCCAAACTCTTTCTGTAAAGCCAGCATTACCTTGATTCCAAAAACAGGCAAAGACCCCACTAAAAAGGAGAATGATAGGCCAATTTCCCTGATGAATATGGATGCAAAAATCCTCAACAAGATATTAGCCAACTGGATCCAACAATACATTAAAAAAATCATTCACCGGGGCGCCTGGGTGGCGCAGTCGGTTAAGCGTCCGACTTCAGCCAGGTCACGATCTTGCGGTCCGTGAGTTCGAGCCCCGCGTCGGGCTCTGGGCTGATGGCTCAGAGCCTGGAGCCTGTTTCTGATTCTGTGTCTCCCTCTCTCTCTGCCCCTCCCCCGTTCATGCTCTGTCTCTCTCTGTCCCAAAAAAATAAATAAACGTTAAAAAAAAAAAAATTAAAAAAAAAAAAATCATTCACCACGACCAAGTGGGATTTATACCTGGGATGCAGGGCTGGTTCAGTACCTGTAAAACAATCAATGTGATTCATCACATCAATAAAAGAAAGGACAAGAACCACATGATTGTCTCAATAGGTGCAGGGAAAACATTTGACAAAATACAGCATCCTTTCTTTATAAAAACCCTCAAGAAAGTGAGGATAGAAGGAACGGACCTCGAGATCATAAAAGCCATACACAAAAGACCCAATTCTAATATCATCCTCAATGGGGAAAAACTGACAGTTTTCCCCCTAAGGTCAGGAACAAGGCAGGGGTGTCCACTCTCACCACTGTTATTGAACATAGTATTGGAAGTCTTAGCCTCGGAAATCATACAAAAAAACAAATAAAAGGCATCCAAATCAGCCAGGCAGAGGTCAAACTCTCACTTTTCACAGATGACATGATAGTCTCTATGGAAAATCCAAATGATGCCACCAAACAACTGCAAGAAGTGATCCATGATTCAACAAGTTTCAGGATATAAAATCAATGCACAGAAATCAGTTGCATTCCTATACATTGACAATGAAGGAACAGAAAGAGAAATCAAGTATAGATCTCATTTACAATTGCATCAAAAACCATAAAATACCTAGGAATAAATCTAACCAAAGAGGTGAAAAATCTATACACTAAAAACTATAGAAAGCGTACGAAAGAAATTGAAGAACACCTAAAAAATGGAAAATTATTCCATGTTCCTGGATAGGAAGAGCAAATAATGTTAAAATGTCAATACTACCCAAAACAATCTACATACTCAATGCAATAGCTATCAAAATAAGACCAGCATTCTTCAAAGAGCTAGAACAAACAACCCTAAAATTTGTATAGAAGCGGAAAAGACCCTGAATAGCCAAAGCAATCTTGAACAAGAAAACCAAAGCAAGAGGCATCACAATCCCAGACTTCAAGCTGTATTACAAAGCTGTAATCATCAAGACAGTATGGTACTGACACAAAAACAGACACTCAGATCAATGGGACAGAATAGAGAACCCAGAATGGACCCACAAATGTATGGCCAACTAATCTTTGACAAAGCAGGAAAAAGTATCCAATGGAATAAAGACAGTCTCTTCAGCAAATGGTGCCAGCAAAACTGGACAGCGACATGCAGAAAAATGAACCTGGACCACTTTCTTACACCATACACAAAAATAAACTCACAGTGGATGAAAGACCTAAATGCAAGACAGGAAGCCATCAAAATCCTAGAGGAGAATGCAACCAAAAACCTCTTTGACCTCTGCCATAGCAACTTCTTACTCAAGACATCTCCAGAGGCAAGGGAAACAAAAGCAAAAATGAACTATTGGGACCTCATCAAAATAAAAAGCTCCTGCACAGCGAAGGAAACAATCAGCAAAACTAAAAGGCAACTGACAGAATGGGAGAAGATACTTGCAAATGACATATCAGATAAAGGGTTAGTATCCAAAATCCATAAAGAATTTATCAAGAACTTATAAAAAATTTATGCAGGTAAGAATGTGGAGAAAGAGGATCCCTTTTGCACTGCTGGTGGGAATGCAAACTGGTGCCGCTACTCTGGAACACTGTATGGAGGTTCTTCAAAAAAATTAAAAACAGAAATACCCTACGACCCAGCAGTTGCACTACTAGGTATTTATCCAAGGGATACAGGTATGCTGTTTCAAAGGAGTACATGCACCCCAATGATGTGGGTGCATCAACAATAGCCAAAGTATGGGAAGAGCCCAAATGTCCAGTGATGGATGAATAAAGAAGATGTGAGATATATATATATATATATATATATATATATATATCCATACACACACACACACACACACACACACACACACACACACACCATGGAGTATTACTCGGCAATCAAAAAGAATGAAATCTTGTCATTTGCAACTACGTGGATGGAAGTAGAGGGTATTACACTAAGCGAAATTAGTCAGTCAGAGAAAGACAAAAATCATATGACTTCACTCATATGAGGACTTCAAGACACAGAACAGATCAACACAAGGGAAGGGAAGCAAAAATAATATAAAAAAAGAGAAAGGGACAATACATAAGTGGCTCTTAAATATGGAGAAGAAACAAAGGATTACTGGAGGGATTGTGGGAGGGGGGATGGGCTAAATGGGTAAGGGGCACTGAGCAATCTAGTCCTGAAATCTGTTGCACTATATGCTAACTAATTTGTATGTAAATTTTAAAAGTAAAAAATAATTTTTTTAACGTTTATTTTTGAGACAGAGAGAGACAGAGCATGAACGGGGGAGGGTCAGAGAGAGGGAGACACAGAATCTGAAACAGGCTCCAGGCTCTGAGCAGTCAGCACAGAGCCTGTCGCGGGGCTCGAACTCACAGACCGCGAGATCTTGACCTGAGCCAAAGTCGGCCGCCCAACCGACTGAGCCACCCAGGTGCCCTGTAAAAAATAAATTTTTAAAAAAATTAAGAAAACCACCAAGAAGGTTTCAACTGGAAAATAATAGCAGATTACATAACATGAGTGAATTAAATGTGTCATTACCTTAAAAAAAAAAGAAAGAGGAAGAGAATATTCAGAGGAAAATTGTTATGAAGGAGAACATAGGCATGAAGCAGTAGTTATAGGGGATGAGGAGTTAAAGGAAACATTTTGTCTTGATTTAATGTTGGGTGTTGCTTAAACTTTTTAAATGTTTTATTTATTTTTGAGAGAGCACAACTGGAGGAGGGGCAGAGAGAGGGGGGAACAGGGGATCTGAAGCAGGCTCTGTGCTAAAAGCAGAGAGCCTGAGGTGGGTCTTGAACTCAGGAACTGTGAGGTCATGACCTGAGCCAAAGTCGATCGCTCAACCAATTGATTGCAATTTTTGCAATGATGGCAGTGACCACATGGAGATAGACCACTGATAAAACAGGAGAGAAGGAGATCATTGGAATAAAGTCTTACCGTAGGTGACAAAGATTAGATCCAGTGAAGAAGGGAAAGATTCGAACTCAACAGGAACAGTTCATCTCTTCTAACGGGGGAAAGCAGAATTTGTGGAAACAGTTGCAAGTAGGTTAGCATATTTGGTGGTGACAAGTTAGAGAGATTATCTTCTGACTGCTTGTATTCTTCTCCATGAAAGTAAACAAATAAAGACAAAAAACAAAAACACCTAGATGTGGAGTTGATTAAGAAATTAAAAAATAAAAAAGTTTGAAATGCCAGAAGAAGGTGTAAAACAGCCTTCTCATAAAGTAGGTAATAAATTGGCTGGTCAAATGCAATCGTATTTCTAAATAGTGCCCGAGGTGCTCTTCATTTTTTCGGTCATCAGTCTAAAGTGTTATCAATCAGCAAGTATCCATCTTCAGCTTCTCTATGCTCATGAATATAATTGAATGGAACCAGGTTGAGATTTTACAAAGAGAAAACCAAAGGAGAGAGGAACAAGTAAGTTGAGAACTATGCTAGGGAGTAAATATAGTGATAGACTAATTAAGTTTAAGGTACACAAAGTGAAGAGGAGAACATGAATAATACAAAGCAAAAAAGTGAAAGGGGCCAAGTGAACAGAAGTCAAGTGTGAGTGGAATACTTTCTAGAATTGGAGAACTATAAAGATAGGAGGTAGAGATCAAAGAATGGGGAACTAGAATATCAAGATTTGGGGGCAACAGTACAGCTATTCTTGATGGCCAGGGAGTGGGTGGCTAGGATAGGATGAGCAAAGGGATCATCAGAAATTGGATTTCAAGGAACTGATTATCCAGAGTGTTAGATTAATGCATATTTAGATTAAAATGGATACAGTGATATAGAGGAAACATCAAGTAAAGTATTGAAATTTTCATGAAAGATGGAATGAATCTGAGATCATGGGTAACTGAAATCTCTGATAGCATAAACTTTAAAGGAACTAGTATTTTATGTATGTATGTATGTATGTATGTATGTATCTATCTATCTATCTATCTATCTATCTCTAACCGCATCTCTTTCTATTTGTTTGTTTGCTTGTTTGTTCATAGAGAGGATTAATTGAAAAGCAGTAAGAAGTAATGTGAATCCCCCACTTCCACTCCAGGCCCTGTGTTGATTTGGGACATGAGGGGGAAAACAAAAAACAAAAACATCTCTCTCTCAAGAGGTTTCCAGGGAAAGTTTTCTGGGTGTGGCCAAGTTAGAAAAAGATGAAGGGAATATATATGCAATCTTTAATCCCAGGGCTTTAGCTCAATTCCTAAAACTGATTTTTCAAAGCTTGGGAGTTTTCCCACTTTTGAAATTGGCATTTAGTAGACATGGAAAGAGGGCATTCTAAATAGTGCATTTTTGCTAAAAATATCCTTTTTCCTTTAAGCTGGCAGAATACAGAGGGTGATCCTACCATCAGCCCATTTGTCTTGCTGTGTGATGGAGATTTCTCCCTCTAAAATTGAATTTGTGGGAATCGCTTATAAATGTATCCTGGGAACAATTTTGATTAAATCCAAATAAATGATAAATAGCATGCTTAAGTCCATGTATATTTATTTCTCCTTTGTTAACCATGTTTGGCAACACCTCAAAATTTAGTGCTATCTGCAAATTTCATTAGCAGGCAATTTATTCCCCCCTGGAGATGATTAATAAAGATGGAAAATAAAACCTGACCTCATGCCAAAGCTCCTGCAGCCCCCCTACTAGCCACTTCCTCACAACTGGACGCACTCCCATTTATCACCACCTTTCTTTGTACCGGCTCAGCCAGCACGCCAAATGATGTGACAGTGTGCACATCCAAGCCAACACAAAACAGGTTGGAACACTAACTTTTCTGGGACACCCCACTAAATGCTTCAACTACTGCCCCAATAAAACACAGATTGTATTTCACAATGCTACTAGCTTTGTCCCTCTGCAAACAGACATAATGTTTGGCATTGCTTATTTTTATAAGTCCATCTAGCCATATTATTCAGTCCATTGTTCTCTGGGTGTTTATAGATTTCCTTTCAATATCTGGGACTTAAAGAAAAAACTAAATACTGACATCACACATATCATATCACTCTGATTACTTTCTTCTGTTTGAAGTTTTGCACCCTGTCTGCTTTCCCTCAATTGCCTGGCATTATTCCAGTTTTTAATGATATCTCAAATATTCTTCTAAGGAGCTTAACAAATGTCAGCCCACTTTTCCTGCTTTCAAGTGATTGTGAGTTAGACTCTTCTGATATTAATATTCGCTAAGTTCAGCTTAAATGTAGCCATGAGATCAAGTGGATCTGCTTGATTTCTTTATCCCCTCCCCCACTTATATCTTTTGTTGAGGAATTTTTGCATAATTCATGGAATCAGTTGTGAAATTTGTCTGATTTGACCATTAAAATTTAGAACATTAGGTTAACCTTTAATTTTTCAAGTTTTTTTCTTATTAAGTAGCATAGTCTGTATTTTTACACAGCAAATCAAAAGTCAATTTGAACTATTCCCTGCAAACCTTATTCAAAAACCAGTTCACCATCAAACGCACTTTAACTTCAGTAACTAGAATGTTCTTTTGCTTTTTGTTTTTGTTTTTGGCTTTGTTTTCCTGTTCATTTTGCTCATTTAACCTAAAACTTCACTATTATATATATCAGGGAAAATATGTTAGGGCTCCAAACTAGTCTAAGAAAATATTACAAAATTTGTTAGTTTTATGTAAACACTGAGGCAAACTAAAAATTCCTTCAATTCCTTGTTAATTATTGCTAATAAAGTAATAATTTCTTTAGAATTATTTTGTACAACTCTCTAAAATACCTGCTTTAAGGAAAACATGAATATTGGCAAATAGCTTTTACAACTCTTACTGGTAGCGTATATTTGATCATTTTGATAAGGACAGAAAGAAGTTGAGTATTCTATCACCTCTGAAAACTAAATGTGAACTTTTAAATAAATTTAAGAATAATTTAGGGGCGCCTGGGTGGCGCAGTCGGTTGAGCGTCCGACTTCAGCCAGGTCACGATCTCGCGGTCCGTGAGTTCGAGCCCCGCGTCGGGCTCTGGGCTGATGGCTCAGAGCCTGGAGCCTGTTTCCGATTCTGTGTCTCCCTCTCTCTCTGCCCCTCCCCCGTTCATGCTCTGTCTCTCTCTGTCCCAAAAATAAATAAACGTTGAAAAAAAGAAATTTAAAAAAAGAATAATTTATATTTCCCCACAGCACTAAAGCAACATCTTGTTAGACTATTAATACATGTACCAGACATCCCACAGCTTGTTTAAGTGTAACTGGATTTTTCTACACGTTTGACAATTTTTGAAGAAATACCAATATAGTTAAAAATAAATGTTTCATTTATAAACGTTGATGTATAGATGTTTTAATATTCCCCGTTCATTTTTCTCATAGACTAAAGCAGATAGCATGCTGATGGGAACAAGTATCTGTCTGACCGTTCATCATTCAGATCCTAAGAGTTGCAACATTATCAGGAAAAATAAAAGCCAACAGGACATGAAGAAATTTACTAAATAACTGATTACTTAAAAAAATTGTTTCTACTATAGGTACCCTCATACTGGAAAGAACACTGATAATTGAGCTGATGTGAAGGTTTGTATTTGTTTTTTAGACTAGGTCTCCTCAAAGTATAAATAATATTTCCATGGTCAGGGTTACATTAGGGACCTGCAAGAAGGGATGCAAATGAGCAAAACAAAATTCCAGGAAATAGGAGTATTTGAGGCTGAAGGGCCAGATCGAAGTATTGTAGTTGAGTCTTTCTGGAACAAAAGTTTGAAAGCCATGTGTGAGGGTATTGAGTAGCAATCCAAGAAGTTGGTTTTTATGAAGAGAAGTTTGAACCTACTGAAGGATTTAAGCAAAATTATATGAATAGAGTTGAGCTGAAGAACAATTTATTTACCACAGAATGGAGTCTGGCTGAGGAAAGAAAGAGATATGAGGCAGGGAACTAGTTAAATAATTATTGCAAAAGCCCAGGACCCAAGTAATCATTATACTTTAACAAACATGTACCCAGCCTCTACTGTCTGTCAGAATCACTTCAAGGTGCTCAGAATATCAAAGGAAAGAAACAGAACAAAATTCCTGACCTCATAGAGCTTACATTCCAGCAGCAGGAGAAAGACAATAAACAAAACAACAATAAATGAGTAAATTATATAGTGTGTGAAGAGGTGTCAAGTGGTTTGGGAAAAAAATAAGGATAGAGATGATGTATGAGATAGTAAATGGAGGGAATTATTTTAAGTAAGTCACAGTAGGCTTCATAGAGAAGGGAACATTTGAGGAAAACCTTGAGTGAGTAGGTGACAGGGATATCTGGAAACATGTTCCAGGCAGAGGAACAATCTGGGGAGAGAGGTTCAGGCAGAAGGGTACCAGAATATTCAAAGGAGAAACAGGAAGCCAGCATAGCTGGGATAAAGTGATTTAAGAGAAGGAGAAAATGAGATATTGGAGGCAAATTGGTAAGATTGAATAGGGTTTTACAGGGCATTTTAAGCCCACCTTTTGCTCTGAGGGGAATGGGGAGCTATTGGAATGCTTCAGCAGAGGAATAACATAATCTTATTTGTGTTTTAAATGAATAAATATATTTTAAAGAAATAGTTGTTTTAAGAAAATAATTATTTTTTTTTCAATTTTTTAATGTTTCTTTTTTTCTTATTTTTGAGAGAGAGAGAAAGAGAGACTGAGCACAACCTGGGAAGGGGCAGAGAGAGAGGAAGACACAGAATCTGAAGCAGGCTCCAGGCTCTGAGCTGTCAGCACAGAGCCCGATGTGTCGCTGGAACTTGGAACCACAAGGTCATGACCTGAGCCCACTATTGGATGCTTAACTCACAGAGCCACCCAGGTGTCCCAGAAAATAATTATATTTTAAATAAATCATTATGTTTTAAGAAAATAACTATGACAAATACTGTGAAGATAGTCTCTCAGGCAGGGCACAAGCAGAAGCCAGGAGACCTATTGCAAAAACAAAGGTTAAAATACAGAGGTGAGTTGGATGAGGCTGTTAGCAGTGGAGAAGGTGAGAAGCAGTAACAAGGACCTGAATTGGGATGGCATCAACATAAATGGCAAGGTCTGAGCTAAATGAAGATTGATAGGGCTTATTAACTGTAAATATGCGATGGGGGTGAGGGAGTATTTTATCTCAACTCTCAGTTTTTCATTCAGAGCTCTGCATCGCCTTCATAGAAACAGGCAAGGGGGAGAAGGGCTAGTTTGAAGGAAGAACAGCTGGTTTTAATCACACTGAACATGAGAAGTTATTGAACTCTAGCAGTGTGCAGAACTCAGAGAAGACGGTGAAAAAATATATATTTATGTAATTATGAACAGATCCAGGTGTTGTGGGACCTGAAACATCAATTCAGGGGGAGGCATCTTTAAGAAAAATAGAGGAATTCTGCATATACACAGTTCTCTTTGGGATCTTAAAAGTGACCCACGAAAATGAGAGGTACAGAAACTCAAACATCCACACAATTCCTTCAAGCAATACTGTAGAATGGTTGAAACCTTAAAGGAGTGAATTAGGACTGAATCTTACTTTGGGAGAAAATGAGAGAAGATACTCTCGAAAAGCAAAGAAGGTGGGAAAAGAACGAAATGTCACTGAATTCCAGGTTTTCAATTTCAGGAACTAGAGGTGGCTGGAATGGCCACACATTTATAAATATCTGTATGACAAGATGCTGGGAGCCTGTCACTACAGGACACAGTGATGAGGAGGCTACTTCAGAGGACTCTGGTACAAGGGCAATGAATAATCCAGAAGCCAAAAATGTAGAGAACACTCATTTAAGAGATTTATTCACATCATTACCTGATTTTCTTGGTTCTCATAAGTATAGGCCTATCATAAACTAATTGCTACTTAATGACTGAGTATGAAAGCATACTGACTCTGTAAATACATTAATTTTTTTACCCATGAAAGGCAATTTAGCACATGTGAGACCGAGGGTCTCTAATTCTCCCAAAGACTTTTACATGCAGCTGAATCTATGTCTTTGAGTAATTCATTTGAATTTACTGAGAGATAGCCTCTTTTTTTTCTTTTTCTTTTTCCAGGCCAGCTTGTTTCCAGGTCACTTAGCTCAAGAAATAAGGGGTAGTGGGGGGGGGGGGGGCGGGGAGTCTTTCATTGTTTCTTATTTACACAATTAAACAAGCTTTATTAAAAGTAAGTTTTATTAATTTCCAAAATTTTCTAATTGTCTAAGCGTTTGGTGTAGGAAAAATCAAATATCCTAAAACTACACTTTTATTTCATCGTTTGTCTTGTGAATTTTTAGTGATCTGATAACTTTACAGACACTTTTGTCTGTGTTGTGCTTTAAGGTAGAACAACCTAATAGTTATTTTAGTATTTATGAGTCAATTAAAATATTACTGAATAATAAGGACTAAATGCAAAGTTTTATTTTTCAGATAGGATATGAATTTGAAAATAGTTTCTGTAACAAACACACACACACACACACACACACACACACACACACACACACACACATTCCAAGTCTATGAGAACTGTATTTTGTCTTGCCTGAATTTTTCTAGGGAAGAAAAAAATGCTTAAAACTTATTAAACCAGAAAACTCTTTTTTTTGAGAGAGAGAGAGCACAAGAGAGCACACAGGGAGAAGGGCAAAGGGAAAAACAGAGAGAATCTTAAGCAGGCTCCACGTTGATTATGGAGCCCAACACCAGGCTTGATCTCGCAACGCAGGGATGATGATCTGAGCTGATAGCAAGAGTTGGACACTCAAGCCACGCAGGAGCTCTCCAAGAAAACTCCTTTTTAAGAGACATTTCAGGGGCGCCTGGGTGGCTCAGTCGGTTGAGCGTCCGACTTCACCTCAGGTCACGATCTCACGGTTCGTGAGTTCGAGCCCCGTGTAGGGCTCTGGGCTGATGGCTCAGAGCCTGGAGCCTGCTTCCAATTCTGTCTCTCCCTCTCTCTCTACCCCTCCCCCGTTCATGCTCTGTCTCAATCTGTCCCAAAAATAAATAAACGTTAAAAAAAATTAAAAATAAATAAATAAATAAAAAATAAAAGACATTTCACTTTCCCAATTGCTTATAAAAACAAAACATTATCTTAGCTTCTCTATTTTTCAAACTTGATCCCAAGACTCCTCTAGAAAGTAATATTTTGGTAAGTAATGTGCCCTCATCTTCCTGAGGCTAGAACTGTATTGAGATAATTCAATACCAATAATTCTTTGGTATCACCAACAGAAACTACCTATTTTTGACACTCAGATATAGAAAACAAACTTGTGGGGCGCCTGGGTGGCGCAGTCGGTTAAGCGTCCGACTTCAGCCAGGTCACGATCTCGCGGTCCGTGAGTACAAGCCCCGCGTCGGGCTCTGGGCTGATGGCTCAGAGCCTGGAGCCTGTTTCCGATTCTGTGTCTCCCTCTCTCTCTGCCCCTCCCCCGTTCATGCTCTGTCTCTCTCTGTCCCAAAAATAAATAAACGTTGAAAAAAAAAAATTAAAAAAAAAAAAAAAAAAGAAAACAAACTTGTGATAGTAGAAGAAAAGAGTATGCCATTGAGAGGTCTTAGTGTGAATACAGGGCTCTCTACTGACTACCTGGGTGACTTTAGGCATGGCATCTTACCTTCCAGAATCCTGTTCATCCCATCGTTAAAGTAAGCAAAGTGAGAATAACTATGCCTACTTTAGAAGAGGTGAGTTCATATATGCCCAATGTTGGCACATAAGTCAATTAGCATTTTGAAACCAGTATGAATGAAATACTGAGGAAAAATTATAATGCCTTTTTTAAATTTCATAAAATTGTAGATAAAAGTAATATGAACTATTTTGTACTTTTTTCTTCATTTTTTTGTCTTCTCTCTAGGCCTGTGTTGCTACTGAAGTGTCTTCAGGACTCTGTAGGAAGGAATTGTCTTAAACATCTAGTTTACCCATTTTCTAACATTTTCTCCCATTCAGAGGTACTACTTTTTTCATGAACCAAGTAACCTTCTCACCTAACCCAAATTAAAAACTTGATCTATAATAATTATTATGCTAAAGTAGAAATGACTCATATCTTCAAATGCTATCTCTTAGCAGGTCACCAAGATGCAAACTAAATAATAAAATTAAAAATACTGGATTTCAAAAAAGAAACACCCTAGAAGTTGTTTATTCTCACAGTCTCTGCTCCCTGATCTGGCAGTCAGGCATGAACTGACTACAATCTGGTGCTCACTCTCAACACTGATATGAAACAACATCTTATTAGTAAATTAGATGATCACTTGTCATTCCTTATTTACATGCCAGGGGAAAATAAATAAATTAATAAATCCTCTTGCCAACTGAATTATGTAATTACAATACAATTAATATTAAAGTTTTGGGAATAAATACGAGCAACTCTTGGTAGACATGCAAATCAGCACTCAATATCCTAGGACCAAGTGAGTCCATTTCCCTAGAATATTAGAGTCTCATAAAAGAATGAGTCTGTTCAGAATATCTTACTGTACATATTTCTATTTTTTCTCTCCTAGTATTTCAGAAGTCTATATTTGTGGTACTTGCTCACGGATCTAAGTACAAGGAATCCACAGAGGTCTAGAAAGGCTAAAGTTATTTAGGTAAGTGGGCAAGAGAAGAAAGCGAAAGTTTTTAAAGGAAAGAAAGGGAAGATGGATTATGGGCAAAGAAATAGGTCAAGAGGAATTTTAGAAGTTGAAATACGTGAAATAATTTATATATGCCCGACTCAGTGGTCACAGGAGATATTCCATAAAGCTGTTGGCATTTTTCAAGATGTTTTAGAAGAACATGGGCTCTTTCATTATCATTTTATTTTTTAGACTACTTTTCTTTCAAAACAATAAAATTTAATGATAAAGCAATTATAATCAAAAGTTTCACAGCATTTGTTAGAAAACATTTTCCCAAGAATATTGTTCAGTTTCTGGCACTTGTAGCAATAATTAAATTACAAATGATAAATATGACATCACTGGATATGTATTTACCAAAAAGAAGTTGTTACAAAAGCAACTGTATAACTGTATAACTAAAGTCACAGTCTGTGGACAGATAATATCGTATCTTCAGCCTGAAAAAATACTGAACAACAGTTTTGACCCCATTAGACAAAAATACATTCACAAGTGTAATGCTTGGAGGAAAAGTTCAAGAGATAATAGGACATTGGCATGGTTTAAGACTGTGAGAGTTGAGGGGCACCTAGGGGGATCAGTCAGGCATCTTGACTCTTGATTTCCATTCAGGTCATGATCTCACAGTTCAAGCCCTGCATTGGGCTCTGTGCTGACAGCATGGAGCCTGCTTGGGACTCTCTCTCTCTCTCTCTCTCTCTCTCTCTCTCTTTCTCTGTCTCTCAATCTCTCTCTCTCAAAATAAATAAATAAACTTAAAAAAAAAGGACTGTGAGAGTTTAAACAATCACCAGTAAGGTGAAGAAATTCAATCAGTTTAACATCACCACCACCAACAAGCCTTCTATAACTTCCTCTCAATAAATAAGACAAATGATAAAGTGAACTGGAGTTTAGAAATGAGGTGTGCAGACAGCAAGAGAAAAGGGAGGAAAAGCAGTAAAAAGATTTTTTTTTAAACCTTCAAATTCCAAAACATACTTTCTAATCCTGAGAAAAGGGCATCGCTACTTTTGGATCTTGCCCCAAAACCTTCCCAGACAATTACAATTATCAAGATGTAACCCCACCTCTTGCCTTAAAACTCCATTTCCGTCTGCTTTGTCTCAGTTTTCTTTTTTTCTTTTTTCTTCCCCTTTCTGTAAAATCTTTTTTTTAAATTTAAATCCAAGTGAGTTAACATATAGTGTAATAATAATTTCAGGAATAGAATTTAGTGATTCATCACTTACATATAACATCACTTACATGCTCATTCCAGCAAGTGTTCTCCTTAGTGCCATTGTCCATTTAGCCCATCCCCCCACCCAACACCCCACCAGTAGCCCTCAGTTTATTCTGTGTATTTAAGAGTCTTTTATGGTTTGTCTCCCTCTCTGTTTTTATATTATTTTTGCTTCCCTTCCCGTATGTTCATTTATTTTGTATCTTAAATTCCACATATGAGTGAAATCATATGACATCTCTCTTTCTCTGACTGACTTATTTCATTTAGCATAATACACTCTAGTTCCATCCATGTTGTTGCAAATGGCAAGTTTTATTCTTTTTGATTGCTGAGTAACATTCCATTGTGTATATATATATATACATGTATATATGTATATACATATATACCACATATATATATACATATACATATATATATATACCATATATATACCATATATATATATATATATATATATATATATATATATATATATACACACACCACATCTTTATCCATTCATCAGTTGATAGACTTTTGGCTCTTTCCATACTTTGGCTATTGTCAATAGCACTGCTACAAATATTGGGAGTGCATGTGCCCCTTCGAATCAGCACTCCTGTATCCACTGGATAAATACCTAGTAGTATAATTGCTGGGTCATGGGGTAATTCTGTTTTTAATTTTTTGAGGAACCTCCATACTGTTTTCCAGAGTGGCTGCACCAGTTTGCATTCCCACCAGCAGTGCAAAAGTGTTCCTCTTTCTCCTCATGCTCACATGCATCTACTGTTTCCTGAGTGGTTGATTTTAGCCATTCTGATGGGTGTGAGATGGTATCTCATTGTGGTATTGATTTGCATTTCCCTGATGATGAGTGATGTTGAGTATGTTTTCATGTGCCTGTTAGCCATCTGGATGTCTTCTTTGGAGAAGTGTCTATTCATGTCTTTTGCCCATTTCTTCACTGGATTATTTGTTTTCTGGGTGTTGATTTTGATAAGTTCTTTATAGATTTTGGATATTAACCCTTTTTCTGATATGTCATTTGCAAATAACTTCTCTCATTCCATTGGTTGTCTTTTAGTTTGGCTGATTGTTTCTTTTGCTGTGCAGAAGCTTTTTATCTTGATGAGGTTCCAGTAGTTCATTTTTGCTTGTGTTTCCCTTGCCTCTGGAGACATGTTGAGTAAGAAGTTGCTGCTGCCAAGGTAAAAGAGGTTTTTTCCTGCTTTCTCCTCAAGGATTTTGATGGCTTCCTGTCTTACATTTAGGTCTTTTCTCCATTTTGAGTTTATTTTTGTGTATGGTGTAAGAAAGTGGTCCAGGTTCATTCTTTTGCATGTCGCTGTCCAGTTTTCTCAGCACCACTTGCTGAAGAGACTGTCTGTATTCCATTGGAAATTCTTTCCTGTTTTGTTAAAGATTAGTTGGCCATATGTTTCTGGGTCAATTTCTGCATTCTCTATTCTGTTCCATTGTTCTGTGTGTCTGTTTTTGTGCCAGTACATACTGTCTTGATGATTACAGCTTTGTAATACAGCTTGAAGTCTGGGATTCTGATGCCTCTAGCTTTGGTTTTCTTTTTCAGGATTGCTTTGCCTATTCAGGGTCTTTTCTTGTTCCATACAGATTTTATAATTATTTGTTCTATGTCTGTGAAGAATACTGGTGTTATTTTGATAGGTATTGCATTTTTGTTGTTGTTGTTGTTATCATTTTAAATGCTAACTTGTCTTAGTTTTATTAAATATATATCTAGTTATCAGCTAAATTTGACTTTACTGAGTATAAACTGGCATAAACATATCACAGGTTCTTTTACATTCAGGTCATTAAAAATGGAATTTGAACTGCCTGGACCACATTCCTTCCTCCTCCATCTGCAATGGTTATTTCTTACTTTTTCCCCAAGGCCCTGACTTAATCTTTGAAAACCCTCCTTAGCAACACCTAGCCTCATAATACACACACACACACACACCCTTTGCATCCCAAATCTGGGTTAGGTATCTTCCCTTGTATTCAGAATATCCTGTATCATTGCACCCTCACATATTCATAGCATTTTTCATAATACATTGTAGTTGCCTGGAAATCTATATATCATGTCTCAATTTATTCTTCCTTTAAAAAAATTCTAAGCTATCCAAAGACAAGGATCAATTTTTATCTTGCATCATTTTGACTAGAACCAAGCATAGCGCCTAACACACATAAGCATTTAGTAAATATTTATTGAATGAATCAATGATTGGCTTAATGAATGAATGACTGGATGAACTGCCCTGCATTTCCCTGCTCACTTCAAGAAACTATGGAGAACTATTTACAACTGGAGAAGTGACATATGTCAAATTTATCCCAAAACATTTCCTCAATACAAAAGTTTGAGAACATTCTTTTTCTACCACAGCACTGGCCATCTCAGAGCATGATTAATTTCCTGAGAGTCAGAGGTCATGAAATTTTTGAAAAGGTGGACCAAATGAGCTACCTGATCTGCTCATTGAGAATCTCTGCTGTATAGGAAAAATTGAGGCACCCATTGTTATCCCAGAGACAGATGGATGGACATCCATATATAAGTGGAGCTATAGTAGCTACTCTCAGACTCTGCCTGAGCAAGTCCAAATGGATCCCCAAAATCAAATGATATTTTACTAAACATGGCTCTTTGCTATAGATAGCTTCCTCAATTTTAGGTTGCATTGGCAGTTATACACATTGGTTTTATTTTGTCGAAGATTTGCTTTACTTGACATTTTACTGTCCACAGGGTTCCTGACAAAAATGTTCCTGCTACAACTATGATGTGTATTTGCATGATGGCTGAATGTTATTTTTTTGCATTTGAGAAACTAATTAAATATCCTGCTTCTCTGAATTCTGAGTAATTAATGAAGTGTGTAAGAATTAGCAGCTGGAGGTAGAACACTGTGATTTTTTTCCTCTCTCATTGTCCACAGTAAGAGCTTAAAATAAACAGGAGTCATTTATTATTTGCTTTACTTTAAGCTTTATTTTTTTTTTAAATGCAAGAGGAATGGAAAGATAAAGCAACCCAGTTGTTAGTTCAGTTCCCTAGTTCAATGAGGATCAGCACTATCATGAGTGACTCCATGTTGGTGGATAACTGAATAGGTGCTATCACCAGAAAGTGCCACATCAACAGCATGTGCCATAGAGAAGTGAGAAAAGGTGTGCCTTCTTTCGCTGTGAATTTGCAACCAGAAACTGAAATTTTGTATATCTAAGTTGCTGGTTCTCAAAATTCTCTGTATGTGTGGGAAAAAGAGACACTAAAGTCAGAAAGTAAAAGCACTCTCCTCAAATAGATATTTGTGGATTATTCTACCCTGTAGGAACCCTGAATTTCCAGTGTGTCCAATAGAAATCAGTGTGTTTAGTGTTATAACCCCTTTCTTCCTCTGTGCATGTACGGTTCCTACTTATTCCAATTCTCACCTCCTGTCAAGATTCCAAAGCTAGAATCCCAATCCACTCACTTTCTTAAGTGAACCAGTTCTTCCAATCTTTTTCCAAGGAGTCCCTATCCATGTTGCAAGACTTTTTACAGAAATAATTTTAATCTTGCTTCCTATGGTGGGTTAACTATTGATCTCATTCAGAAGAACTTTTTCTCATGAATATTCTCATTGGAAAATTTCACACTAGGAAACAATTCTAAGGGAAATCATGAACAAGGCAATTTTCTATGGTCTTCTCCAAACCAGTTTCAGCCTAGGAGCATTACATTTTCCTGTTAATAATATCAATGTGTTTTGATTCTTGTGAATTTTAATTGTTCCAAGACATTTCCATAGGAGAGAACACTAAACACTGGAATGTTGCTTTCTTCCAAATGACAGCTGCCTAATTTACCTTCTTATGTATGAGTGAAACAATATAGCAAAAAAAAAAAAAAAAAAAAAAAGTTGAGTTGAGTTGAGTTGAGGAGTGCCCAAAGATACCAGAAGTCTAATAAGACTAGGAAAGTGTTCTAATTTACACAAGGTGCCTAAACGTTTATGTTAATATTAACCTCTTAGAATAAAACCTCAACTCTGCAAATGTCACTGCTTTCTAAGGTTCAGGGAAGTTCAACACAAAAAAAGTAGATTCTCTGCAGAAATAAAAGGAATTATAAATGAACTCTGATTGAAGAACCTTTTCCCTGCCTTGAAAATTGCTGAAGCTCCTCCCTTCAAGGAACTACAGTGGGCTTCCTGTCCTTCACTTGATGTGATGTTAATTATATACCTGTCAGCCTACCTACTCTATTTAGAAGGCAAGTTGCACATTCTCCAACAACCCACCACTTAGTTCTCTTCCAATTTTTAAATAGTGCTGACTGGTACTTTTTAATTAAGATTTGACAGTTGAAATTTGCATTCCAAAAGCTTATTGAATTCTATGGAACAAGATTGCCTATTTTGTTCTACACGGGTGCATGTACATGCGTGCATGCACACACACACACTCACACACACACACGCACACACACACACACACACACACACACACACACACAATCCAGTCATTCTTAAGCCACTTTGTTGAATGTACAAGTAGGCTTATCCTGCCTGGGTCTTCAATAGCATAAGTTCTGCAGACTGTAGGCAATTTGGCCTTTAAACCTCTGTAAATTGGCATTTGCAATTTGATGTTCTGTGAATATAGTGCAATATGGAATAGTAGGGAATTTGTGTGTTAAATACTTGTTCTTGTCCTAGTCATTATTAATTTATATTAACTACAAGCGAAGAAATTAGTTGCAGCTTACTGAACTTTACGCTCATAACTCTGCAGCTAATGCTGAGATTTTGATATGTATTAAGTGCTAGAGACTAATAACTAAATAAATAAACTAAACTTTTAATTTACAGAAGGAAACCTATACCCTTGGAAAATTATGTTAAAACCAGTTATTATTTTCAATAACTATGTTTTTAAATACCATTTCTTCTAAAAAAAGCTTACTTTATTAACATCAAAGAACTTATTTTCTAGATATTTTAATAGATAAAATCAACATCAATTTTCAAATTCACTGCTTATCATTAATGCTGACAGAAGAAATGAATTTTTCAAAGCCTATAGGATTTTTAAATATTTTCTACTATATAAATTAAAAATATCATATTATGTATCATAAGCATTATGCTGCTGCAAATGATAGAATTTAACATATTTTTGAGAAGCACATTTCTGCTATTTACCACAAAAGGAATTGATTTCTAAATTATATATAAATATGCAATTCTACTTACGCTTAAAGGAGTCTATGCATATAAAAATAAAGTAATTAATCAAAACAACTGATTTTGAAAAGTCATTGTGAAGTCTATTCATCTCAAATTATAGAAACTTCCTTTGGTCCCAATCTACTAGATGTCAGCAAGGGGAGGAAAGGTAATTTGGATACAGGAGGAGTCATTGTTTCCTAAAATATCTATCAACTTCACTTAACCACATCAAGCAAAATTGTATAATATAGGTCAAGACAAGTTTCTTAGGTGCCTTTTTCTAATATAATAATTAAACCTAAGTATGTTCAACATTGAAATTTTTAACATACTACTGAATGATGAAACTCTCTAGAGCATTGTGAAAGGTTTCAAAGCCTACACAACATAATTTCAAAAAGTCCAGACAACATTATAAAAAAAATGTTGACACATGAAGAACCAGAGATATTTTACCAATTCCCTGAAGGAAAGTCAATCAACAGATGCTAACCCTGAGATAATGCAAATGGGGAATTATCAGCATACCAGCCTGCTAGGACTCTCATAACAGCATGGGCAGACTAAACAGTTTGTTTACTCACAATTCCATAGCCTAGAAGTCCAAGATCAAGGTGCTGTCAAAGTTAGTGTCTAGGCATTCTCTTCCTGGCTTGTAGATGGCTGGTTTTCACTGTGTCCCCACATGGTTTTTCTTCTGTGTGCATGCAGAGACATAGAAATCTCTGGTATCTCTTCCTATTAATTACCAGCACACTAGTCCTATCAGAGTAGGGCCCCCACCCTTAAGATTTTGTTTAACTTAATTAGTTCCCTAAAGGCCCTATTCCCAAATAAAGTCACATGGGGGAGTTAGGGTTTGAATAGATGGATTTTGAGGAAACTCAACTCAGTCCATAACAATTACACAAAAGCTTTACTTCATGCAGTAAAAGAAAATACATTTGAAATAATTGGGAAAAATAGAAGTTCTTAAAAGGAATAAAAATTATTTGAAAAAGAACCAATTAGAAATTTTACACTGAAAAGTACAATTTCTTATATAACAAAACAAAAAATTATAATAGTACAGGTTTAAATAACAGAATTGAAATGACAGAGGAAACTCACCATGAAATTGGAAGTAGGATAGAATTGTCCAATCTGAAGGATAGAGAAAATATTAGAAAATAAATAAAGCCAAGGAACTATAGCATTGTATCATTAATGTCCCAGAATGAAAGGAGAAATTGGTGTACATAAAAATGTGTGAATAAATAATGTTTGAAAACATTTCAAACTTAGTGAAAGATCTACATTTAAAGATTCAAGAAGCTCAACACATAGTAAGCTCAACAAGAAGTAAATTTTTCTCAGATACTTTAAATTCAAACACTGAGGGGCACATATGTGGCTCGGTCATTTAAGCATACATCTCTTGGTTTGGGCTCAGTTTGAGCACAGCATTAGGCTTTGTGCTGACAGTGCAGGGCCTGCTTGGGATTCTCTTTCTCCCTCTCTCTCTGCCTCTCCTCTGCTTGCCCACTGTCTCTCTCTCTCTCTCTCTCTCTCTGTCTCCAAATAAATAAACTTAAATAATTTTTTAAATAAAATACACTTAAACACTGAAAAACAAATACAAAGACAAATATCTTGAAAGCACTTAGATAAAAGCAATATATTACATATGGGAGAACACTACTTTAAAACTATGGATTTCTTACCAAGAACTTAGAAGTCATGTAATAACATCTTTAAAGTTCTGGGGAAAAGTTGTCAACCCAGGATTCTGTACTCAAAGATAGTATATTTTGGGAATGAAGGAAAAAATCAAGACATCATTGGATGACAGAAAATTAAGAGAACTTTTAACCAGTAGGCCTGCTCTGAAGGAAATGTTAAAGAAAGTTCTTCAGACTGAAACTGAATGATGCAAGAGGGAAACAAAGACTATCAAAAATGAAAGGCAAGCAACAGAAATGCTTAATATCTGAATAAATATTAAAGTCTATTTTCTCCCTTTAATTTCTTTAAAATATGGATGAGTTCAGAATGTATAAATATTAATGCTTTCTTATAACATTTTTTAAGTATGTAAGGGGAATACATATGACAACTATAACATGGGGATATTAGGAAACTTACAGGTTATAAGGCATCTATAGTTTATTGATAAAATTGATAAAAATGTTAACTCTAAATAGATTATGGAAGTTTAAACATGTATATTGTAATTCATCACTCAGTGACAAAAAAATAGATATAGCCAAAACCCAAGAAATAAATTAAAATGTACTAAAACACTCAAATTTTCAAAAAGAAGTTAGAAAAAGGAAAACAGAACCATTAAATTTGGAGAAAACAGAAAAGAAGTAAAATTTTAAATTATATCAAAAATTAAATTAGATGTAAGTGTTCTAAATAAAACAATTAAAATAGAGATTCTCAGATTGGATTAAAAACAGTATCTATATCTATATCTATCTATCTTAAAGAGATAATTAAATAATAAAATAATAAAGTGAATATATCATGAAAACAATATTCAAAAGACAGTTGTAATGGCTAGATTAATATCAAATAAAGCAGACTTCAGCACAGGAATATTACCAGCAATAAAGAGGTACTTTGCATACTGATAAAGGGTTCGGTACAACAAGAAAACACAATAATCCTGAATGTATATGTACCTAACAACAGAGTTTCAAAATACATGAAGCCAAAAGAACTCAAAGGAGAAATACACACTTCTCTAGGTAATAGATACAACAAGTTGACAGAACATCAGTCAGGATAAAAACACATAAGCAGAATTATCAACCACCTGTCCTCATTAATACTTATAAAACATTCCACCCACAGATTATACCTTATTTTTAAGTGCACCTGGAATAGTTACCAAATCTGACAATAACTCGGGGCCATAATCCAAACCTGAACAAATTTAAAAGAATTGAAATTATGTAAAGTATATTTCTGATCATGACATAATTTATCTAGAAATCAGTAACATAAAAAATATCTGAACATTTTCCAAGTAGTTAGAAATTAAAACGTACATTCCTTAAAAACCTCATGCATCAAATAGCCTCGAAATTAGAAAATATTTTAAACTGAAAAAAAAAAGAGAGAGAATAGAACATATCAAAATGGTGGGAAGCAGCCTAAGCAGTGCTTGAAGAGATATGTATAGCATTAATTGCTTGTATTAGAAAAGGCAAAAGGTCTCAAATCAATAATTTAAACTTTAGAAAACAGAAGACAAATTAAATGCAAAGCAAGCAGAACTGAAATAATATATAGAAAATAATATAATTAAAAACTAAAAATAAAGAGAGAAAATCAATGAAACCAAACAATATTTTGAAGACATTGATAAAATTCATAAACCTCGAGCCAGACTGTCAAAAAAAAAAAAAAAAAAAAAAAGCAAGAAGACGCCAATTGCCAAATTTAGGAATGAAAGAGGAAATGTCAAAAGACATCCCACAGACATTAAAAAGGTGATTAAGAAATACTAAGAAAAATTCCATGACCATTAATTCACACAGATAAACTGAGCCAGTTTCTTGAAGGATAAAACCTATAAAAACTTATTCAGAAAAAGATTTATAATATGAATAATACTACAGATATTAAGTAAAATGAATTTGTACTTAAAAACATTCTGACAAAGAAAATTCCTAGATGATTTTATTTGCAATTCTGCCAAACACTTAAGGAAAAGATAATACCAATTATGCCAAACTCACCCGGAAAGCAGAAAAGAGTAAAATATTTACGAATTTATTTTGTGAGGCCATTATTTTCCTGACACCAAAATCAGCCATAACGTAACAATTAAAGTAAGTGCACCAACTACATACCCAAATCTCTCATGAATAAAAGGGCAAATTTCTTCAACCTAATATTAGCACATGATCCAACAAACATAACTTTAATGTCATGACCAAATGGGGCTTTCCCAGGAAAGCGAGGTTGTTTCAAACTCAATCAATGTAACTCACCTTACAAATAAGTTAATGTATATTTATAATCATTTCATCATACAGAAATATCACTTTATGAAATCCATTCATAATAACACACACACATACACACACACTTAGTAGAATAAGAATGGAAAGAATTTCTTTAATCTTTTAAAACACATCCTCAATAATTCAAAAAGTTATATGCACCCTTATGTTTATTGCATTATTTACAATATCCAAACCACAGAAGCAGCCCCAAGTGTCTACTGATAGAGGAATGGATAAAGATGGTGTGGTATGTAGGTATGTATACATATATACACATACACACACACACACACACACACACACACACACACACACACACATAATGAAATCCTGCCATTTGCAACAACATGGGTAGAAGTAGAAGGTATAATGGTAAGTGAAATGAGTCAGCCAGAGAAAGACAAATACCATATGATTTCACTCATATGTGGAATTTAAGAAACAAAACAAGCAAAAAACAAACAAATAAACAAAAAGAGAGAAACCAAAAATCAGACTGTTATCTATAGAGAACAAGCTGTTAGTTACGGGGTGGGGGGGGGCGATGGGTGAAACACATGATGAGGATTAAGACTGCACTTATCATGATGAGCACTGAGTAATGTATAGAATCACTGAATCACTATATTGTACACCTGAAAGTAATATAGCACTGTATGTTAACTCTACTGGAATTAAAACACACACACACACACACACACACACACACACACACACACACACACCTACACCCACAACATCTAATAGCTAATATGATGTTTAATAGTTAAATGTTGAATGTTATCCCCCTAAAACAAGGAATAAAGCAAAGATACCTGGTTATCTTGTTTGTTTGTTTGTTTGTTTGTTTGCTTTGGTCTTTTGTTTTGTTTGTTTTTGTTTTTGAGAGAGAGAGAGAGAGAGAGCACGTGCAGTGGAGGGACAGAAGGAGAGGGAGAGAGAATCTTAAGCAGGCTTCACACTCAGCATGAAGCCTGATGTGGGGCTCCACATGAAGCCTGGAGCCCCTATGCAGGGCTTGATCTCACAATTGTGAGATCATGACCTGAGCTGAAATCCTGAGTCAGAAGTTTAGGGACTGAGCCACACAGATGCCCCAGCAAGGTTATCTTTTTTCATCACCTCTAGTCAACATCTCACTGAAAGTCTTACCCATGCATGAGGACAACAAAAAGAACGAAAATGCAGGCAGTTTCCACAGGGAGAAATGAAAACATCTTTATTTATGGGTCACATGATTATTTATACAGAAAATCCCACGGAATCTACCAAAACAAACAAACAAACAAAACAAAAAAACAAAAAAACCCACCTCATAGAGTAATATATCTAGGTTGCAAGATTCAAGACATGTATAGTCTTTCTACATACTAGCAATAAACAATTAGAAATTGAACTTAAAGAAAGCATACCACTGAATATAGTACCAAAACAATGAAATACTTGGCTATGAATCTAATACAATATGTGCCAGATATGAATACTAGAATCAACAAAATTATAAGACATCATATTTTTAAGATGTTAATTTCCTGTATTAGTGTTTTCCAAAGAAATCAAACCAGTAATGTGTGTGTGGGGGGGGGGGCATGTGGAGAGAGAGAGAGAGAGAGAGACTTATTTAAAGAAGTTGACTCATGTAATTATAGAGGCTGGCAAATCAAAAATCTACAAGGTGGGTAGGTACTCTGGAGATCCAGGGAAAGTCCACTGTTGCAGTTCCAGTCCAAAGACTAAATGCTGGCAGAATTCCTTCTTGCTTAGGGGAATTCATGTTTTTATTTTACTCAGACCTTTACTTAATCAGATGAGGCCCATCCACTTTGGGAGAACAATTTGCTTTACTCAAAGCCCACCAATTTAAATGTTAATCTGATCCAAAAACATCTTCACAGAAACATCCAAAATGATAAATTGATGATTTACAAGGGCGCCTGGGTGGCTCAGTCTGTTAAGTGTCCAACTTCAGCTCAGGTCATGATTTCTCAGTTCATGGGTTTGAGCCCTGCATCTGGCTCTGTGCTGACAGCTTGGAGCCTAGAGCCTGATTCATATTCTGTGTCTCCTTCTCTCTACCCCTCCCTGCTTGCACTCTGCCTGTCTCTCTCTCTCTCTCTCTCTCTCTCTCTCTCTCTCTCAAAAATAAGTAAACATTAAAAGAAAATTTTTAATGATGTTTGACAACATATCTGGACATTGTGGCCCTGCCAAGATGACATATATAATTAAGCACCACAGCCCCCAAATTGGTCTATAGATTCAAAATAATTCCAACCATTTTCTAGGGAGTCTTTTATGGGGGAGGGGCATAAAATGATTATAAAATTTATTTAGAAAAGTAAAGATCCTAGAGTAGCTAAAATAACTTTAAAAATAAATATTTTGGAAGATTTAACTACCCTATTTAAAGACTGAATATGATGATGTTCACAATTACAATAGTGTGGTATTTGCAGAAGTCTAGATACATACTGAAACAAGGCAGAACAGACTCCAGTCATAGACTTACACATATAGGGTTAATTGTTAATAAAAGATGATAATTCAATGGAGACAGGATAATCTTTTTTGAGAAATTCTGCTGGACCAATTTGAGAGCTATGTGAGAAAGAAAAAAAAAATAAAGGAAGGAAGGAAGGGGAAAGAGAGAAAGAATGAAAGAATGAAAGAAAGAAAGAAAGAAAGAGGAAGAAAGAAAGAGAAAGAAATAAAGAGAAACAGGAGGGAGGAAGGAAGGAGAGAGAAAGGGAGAGAGAGAGAAAGGAGGGAAGGGAGAGAAGGGAGAGAGATAAAGGGGGAGGGAGAAAGAGAGGAAGGAAGGGAGTGAAGGGGGTAAGGGAGTGAAGGAGAGGAAGGAAGAAAGAATAAACAAAAAAGTCAATCCATACTTCTCACCTTATAAAAAAATTAACTGAACGTTGATTATAGACCAAAGTCTAAAACCTAAAAATCTCAAAAATCTGGAATAAAACATAAGATAAAATACTTGTGACTTTGGATTAGGTAACTATTTCTTGGATATGATACCCAAATCACAATCCATAAAAGGAAAAGAAAATTTATAAGTTGGACTTCATCAAAATTTAAAAAGTACCTGTGAGGAACCAGAAAAGACCCCGAATAGCCAAAGCAATCTTGAAAAAGAAAACCAAAGCAGGAGGCATCCCAATCCCAGACTTCAAGCTATACTACAAAGCTGTAATCATCAAGACAGTATGGTACTGGCACAAGAACAGACACTCAGATCAATGGAACAGAATAGAGAACCCAGAATGGACCCACAAAAGCATGGCCAACTAATCTTTGACAAAGCAGGAAAGAATATCCAATGGAATAAAGACAGTCTCTTCAGCAAATGGTGCTAGCAAAACTGGACAGCGCCATGCACAAGAATGAACCTGGACCACTTTCTTACACCATACACAAAAATAAACTCACAGTGGATGAGAGACCTCAATGTAAGACAGGAAGCCATCAAAATCCTAGAGGAGAAAGCATGCAAAAACCTCTTTGATCTTGCCTGCAGCAATTTCTTACTCAAGACATCTCCAGAGGCAAGGGAAACAAAAGCAAAAATGAACTACTGGGACCTCCTCAAAATAAAAAGCTTCTGCACAGCAAAGGAAACAATCAGCAAAACTAAAAGGCAACCAACAGAATGAGAGAAGGTACTTGCAAATGACATATCAGATAAAGGGTTAATATCCAAAATCTACAAAGAACTTATCAAACTCAACACCCAAAAAACAAATAATCCAGTGAAGAAATGGGCACAAGGCATGAATAGACACTTCTCCAAAGAAGACATCCAGATGGCCAAACAACCCATGAAAAAACGCTCCACATCACTCATCATCAGGGAAATACAAATCAAAACCACAACGAGATACCACCTTACACCTGTCAGAATGGCTAACATTAACAACTCAGGCAACAACAGATGTTGGCGAGGATGCGGAGAAAGAGGATCTCTTTTGCACTGTGGGAATGCAAGCTAGTGCAGCCACTCTGGAAAACAGTATGGAGGTTCCTCAAAAAACTAAAAATAGAACTACCCTGCGACCCAGCAATTGCACTACTAGGCATTTATCCAAGGGATACAGGTGTGCTGTTTCGAAGGGATACATGCTCCCCATGTTTATAGCAGCACTATCAACAATAGCCAATGTATGGAAAAAGCCAAATGTCCACAGATGGATAAATGGATAAAGAAGATGTGGTATATATATATACAATGGAGTATTAGTCAGCAATCAAAAAGAATGAAATCTTGTCATTTGCAACCATGTGGATGGAACTGGAGGGTATTATGCTAAATGAAATTAGTCAGAGAAAGACAAAAATCATATGACTTCACTCATATGAGGACTTTAAGAGACAAAACAGATGAACATAAGGGAAGGCAAACAAAAATAACATAAAAACAGGGAGGAGGACAAAACAAAAGAGACTCATAAATATGGAGAACAAACTAAGGGTTGCTGGAGGGGTTGTGGGAGGTGGATGGGATAAATGGGTAAGGGGCATTAAAGAATCTACTGAAATCGTTGTTTCACTAAATACTAACTAATTGGATGTAAATTTTTAAAAATAAAAAATAAAGTTAAATCAAAAATAAAAATAAAAAATAAATAAACAAACAAACAAATAAATAAATAAAAAGTACCTGTGAAAACATGATTAAGGAATGAAAAGGGAAGGCTAGCAAATACGAGAAAATATTCACCAAACACATACCTGATAAAGGCTTTTACCCAGTCTCCACATCATTAAGCACTAAGGGAAGGCAACTTATTAGAATGGATAAATTAAAAAGAAAAATGTGACAATACAAAATGCTGAGGAAGAATCTCTCATCATACCAGTGTGAATACAAAATGCTACAGACATTTTGGAAAACAATTTAGCATTGTCATATAATGCTAAGCCTTTTCTTTTTTTTATTTATTTATTTATTTTTTTTTTTTTAATTTTTTTTTTTCAACGTTTATTTATTTTTGGGACAGAGAGAGACAGAGCATGAACAGGGGAGGGGCAGAGAGAGGGAGACATAGAATCGGAAACAGGCTCCAGGCTCTGAGCCATCAGACCAGAGCCTGACGCGTGGCTCGAACTCACGGACCGCGAGATCGTGACCTGGCTGAAGCCGGACGCTTAACCGACTGTGCCACCCAGGCGCCCCAACCTTTTCTTATCATATGATCCAGCAATCCCATGCTATATATTTACATGAAAGGAATAACTTGTCTATGAATGTTTATCATGGCTTTATTCATAATGACCCCCAAATGAAAACAACCCAAAATATCCTTCATTAATAAATGGATAAAGAAAATGTAGTTGAGTCACACATTCAACAACAAAGAGGAAATGACTGATCTATGCCACAATAAGTATGTGTTACTATAAGTAAAAGAGGCTAGACAGAAAAGGCTACATACTGCATGATTTCATCATATAATATCTGTAAAAGGCAAATTTGTAGTTACAGAAAATAAATCTGTGGTTGCCAGAGGCTGAAATTTTGGTAGTGGTTGATTTTCAAAGGTTACATCATGAGTGTTTGTGTGAGTAGTTTCACGATTGGATGAATTTGTCAAAACCACAGAACTCTTCATCAAAAAGGTAAATTTTACTCCATTAAAATAAAATGATGAGTTAAATATACTAAAATAAAAAAAATAGATCAGTGATGGACTCTCCCTTTCAGATATTTCACCTTAATTAGTCTGGGTGTAATGCCCAGGCATTTAGTAGTATTTTTAGTAGTTTTTTGTTTGTTTGTTTGTTTGTTTGTTTTTTAAACTCTGTTTTCTTTTGATTTTTACAAGAATGCAAGGGAAAGTTATTATTATTTAATTTTCCTTCACAGATGCTGGATTGGGATCCCCAGAGCACATTCAGATGCCAAGAGCACAAAAATCACAGGTATAGACCAGTGATACCTTGGGGCACTAGATAAATCCTGAGCTGGAAGTCAGAGGACCTGTGTGTGTAATTCTAGCTCTGTCACTTACTTGCGGTCTGTTCTTGGGCAAAGTAACATGTCAGCTCAGCGGCGTACTTGCTCTGTATCTAACATGAGGGGTTTGACCTAGAGAGCTCTCCACTCTCTTCCACCTCTGACATCCTACAGTACAGGAGCTCAAGATTTGAGCCCTAGATTGGCCCTTAATTTGATGTGCTTTCAAATGGTCACTTAATTCTTCTGAAGCTCAGATTCTTCATCTGTTGTATTGGAAAAGGGAAATGTGATAAAAGGACAATATAAAAGAGTGGAGGGAAAACTGCACACTTGCTCTCTCTGTGATCCCAGCATCTAGTAAAATAGCAACTTCTCTTCTCTTGAAGATAATCAGTAGAAACCACTAATTACCCTCTCCACTTTTCACTGGCTTCTCCCCACAGCAGTAAGAATGATGTATCTACTTGCTAAAATGGCAAAAGACTGATAGTCATCCACATTTTTCTATTGTGGGGAGGATAAAATGCTAAAGACCAATTGTAAAGGGGACCCTTCCTCTCATGGGCTCTCTGTTCTCACCTTCATATGCCTCACTTCACCATTCTCTTCTCAGATGGTTGCTGACCCAATTCTCCCCACAGGCAGGTCTCAACTTTTAGGCTGAGGGTGAAAGTTAAGGAGTATGAGAAAGCCAATTTGGGCCACAAAACATGGTGAACAAATAACTACTTAATAGCTGGATTTCTGGGATGAGGGGAGCTCTGAATTGTAATATCTTCTAAATCCCACAGAGTAAGTAGTCCTGCTGTGGCCAATTTCCAGTTACCAAAATGATGTCACTGAATGCGGAGTTGGGAAGAGATGTATTATTGGTTCTTAGGAACCAATCCCTCTAGCACAGCACTAGCTACAGACCCAAGTCACGTAGTTCAATCAGATTTTACAAGCAATAAAGCTGATACTTGGAAATTACACTGATGACCATTTCTCACTAATCAGATTCGCCAATATGCAAAAGCTTGCAAATATCCTTTGTTTGTGAGGCTGTGTTCCTAATTGTTGCTTTGAGTGCAAAATAGTATGAACCCATGTTGAGGGAACTTTAACAATATCCATGAGGAATACGTAAGTATTTATCCTTAAATAACTAAACTCCTTTACAATGGTGGAAGTTTGTTGGTCAACCGGATATTTATATATTCCAAAGTATTACAGATCATTTTTAAACTGTAAATGGAAAAATTTATCTTTAAAATGGAAAAATATATATATAATATACACATACATATCAGATATCACTTTAATTAACTGATCAAAATAATATTGCTAGGAATGGAAGAATCTGAAATCATAGGCCTTCTGACATGAGGCGCTGAAAAGAATACATCTACCTATATAGAATTCCTGCTAGAAGGAGATGAGAATAAATTGAATTAGTGCTTTTGATTGTATTTCAACTTTTTTAAGCCATTAAGGATTTTATTTGGACAATTGATATGACTTTTTGAATTGGCTTAATGAATTAATACTTGTATTGTGGTCATGTATGAGAATATTCTTTTTTTTTAAGTGTATTGATTAATTTTGAGAAAGAGAGAATCCCCAGCAGGCTCTGTGCTGTCAGTGCAGAGCCGGACATGGGGATCAATCTCACAAACGATGAGATCGTGACCAGAGCTGAGGTCAAGAGTTGGACACTTCACTGACTGAGCCACCGAGGTACCCTGAGAATATTCTCCTTAGGAGATACACACGGAAATAGTTAGGTGTGAGGTGTCATGTCTGCAACTTACTTTGAAGTAGTTTAGAAAAAAATAGTATGAATACATATACATAACAAAATGAATGAGAGATAAAGCAAACCTAGCAATTTATTAATAATCATTGAACCGAGGTAAAGGGAATACATACTGGTGTACATTGAACTATTCTTTTAAATGCTTTGTAACTTTGACACTTTTCAATATAATTTTTTTTCAAAATAAAAGTTGAGAAGAATATAATTAAACTTGAGATCAAATATACGTATGTACATATGCATACGTTTGTTATAGTGCAATGAAACAAAATGGTGCAAACTCAATTTCAGGATTAGGAATGTGACTGAATGAATTATGATTTCTGTGTGATGGATACAGCAGTTCATCTGATGGTACATTTTTTTATTTACTGTCATGTCCTTTAGGTGTTTGGATTTCAAATAATTTGAATTTTCTTCCTTATCTCTTTTTTCTGTTTTTTTTTTTTTTGCCTGAAATGTTTGTTTTGTTGTGAATTTAAAAATTGAAATCTATGAAATACTGCAAACTTCAAAAAATATCTTAAAACAAAATAAGTGTGTTATTCATATCTATTAGATATATCAAAGTATACTTCCTGACTGAAATTTTAGATCTCTTGGAAGAAATTTCCTATAACTTCTACAGTATGAATGCTTCTCGGAATATGTATTTCTAGGAGTCTAATTTGGATTAATTTTCCTCTCCATAGCCACAATATTTACATATTTTACATGTAAGTTTCTTATTTTTCATTACTTGCTTTCTACTTATTATATGCACCTACAACCAGGTTTTTAAATACTTGCTTTCTGGAGACATGGTGGTATTTAACTAGTGAAAATAGGATCTAGGTTTTGGTAAAATATAATTATTTTTAATAAATGTGTAAGTGAATTAAAAAAATCAGAATATTTCTTACTTTTTCTTTTTATATCAATAAATTACACTTTCTTCTTTACCGTATCTTTGTACATTGAATCCCAAATGCCTTTGAGAGTTACATATAAAAACAATAATTCTGAAAGTTCTTCACTGGGAGAAAATACAATGATAAATATTAACTGCATAAAAATTACATTGACTACCTTTCTTCAGCAATTCATTCAAACCCACTACATGCACACTTCCTCATTATTCTTATTCTTAATAAGAAAGATTGCCAATTACAATTATTTTTTTATTGCAAAAATACCATGAATTTGTTTTATTGCAGATTATTTTACCCAAAACATTAAACTGATACTCACAGCCCTATAGAGACTCAAGACTCTTTTTAAAAGTTTTCTCTTGCTTGTGCTCTCTCTCTCTCTCTCTTTTAAAATGTAATGATTCTGTGACACCAGACACTTCAAAAATCCCAGCCATAAACTGTCTTTGGTAGATCCAAGTCTGTACTTTTGAGGTGAGAATATGCCCTGACCTCTTGCTGTCTCTTGTGATAAATTGAGGACTTTGTGTACCATACTGTTATCTTGAACACAACTCTGTTTTCAGACTTTCTAAATCCCTGGATTATATTTAAAGCATCTGGAGGGTCAAAACTCAAAACCTTTGAAATGGTCCTCCGAGGGATAAGTCCTATATACCTTTAGTGCCTCATACAATAATCTCCCTTCTGTTCTTTGGGCTCACTAGAAATAGAATCATCATCATAATAAAGCCTCTGAGATCAGGAGGCACAATGTGGGAAGCGGGGCCATGAATGCAGAACTCATGGGGCTCACTGACAGCTTTGATAACTCTGTTTCACTGCCCCAAGCTGCAGGATTTGCAACAACTGTTTTACTTCTGCTGGAAGCACCGAATTCCAGCCTGACTCCCAGTGGCATTTTTTTTTTTTTTTTTTGCAGCACAGTGTGCATGTTTGTGCTTCCTAGTCTGAGCAAAAGGATCATTAAAGCCCACTAGGAGCCAAGAATACAAGATTCCTAGCAGACCAGAATTTCTTCATTGTATATGGAGGATGAAACATCAGAACAAGAATTTGCAAAGGCTTGGCCAATCTAAATGGTACTCTTCAAGGCACTTTTGTTGGTCAGTTTCTTTTAAGAGTTATCAGCACATAGAGGAAAGAACTTTGGGCTTAACTTCAAAAGAGCAAGGGTTAAACTGACTCAGACTCCGGTGACTAGGAAAAATATTTGACACTTTGAAGAGATAATTATAATCTCTAACTGAAAGGTTTGTTGTGAAAATCATAAAAGATAAAAAGAGGCTGGCAAAAAAAATCTAATTAAAAAATGGGCCAAAGACTTTAACAGACATATCTACCAACGAAGATATACAGATGGCAAATGAGGATATGAAAAGACACTCTACATCATATGTCATCAGAGAAATGCAAATCAAAACAACAATGAGATACCACTGCACTCCATTAGAATGGCCAAATTCCAGAATGCTGGCAATACCAAATGCTGGCAGTGATGTGGAGCCACAAGAAGTCTCATTTACTGCTGGTGGGAAAGCAAAATGGTACAGCTTCTCTGCAAGACAGTTTGGCAGTTTCTTATAAAACTAAACATATTTGTACCATAATATCCAGCAGTAACATTCTTTGGTATTTTCCCAAGGGAGTTAAAAATTGACATCCACACAAAAAGCTGCATGTGGATGTTTACAGCAGCTTTACTTGTAATTACCAAAACTTGGAAGCAACCATGATGTCCTTCGGTAGATGAATGAAGAAATAAACTGTGGCACATCCAGACAATGAATGGCATATCATTCAGCACTACAAAGAAATGAGCTATCGAGCCATGAGAAGACATGGGGGAACCATTAATGCATATTTCTAAGTGAAAGAGGCCATTCTGTAAAGGCTACATATTGTATAATTCCAACTCAATGACATTCTGGAAAAGGCAAATCTATGGAGCCAGTAAAAAGATTAGTCGTTGCCAGGGATCAAAGGCGATGAATAGGTAAAGCACAGAGGATTTTTAGGACAGTAAAAATAGTTGATGATATTATATTGGTATTATATTATATTTCAGATATTACATGCCTGAAATAAGAATGATGATCATTAAAATATTTTCCATTCATTGGTACAAAATATCTGCCTGGCCGTACACTAGGTTTTCAAATATATTTCTCATCATCAATATAACCCTAAGAAAAAGGTGCTAAGTACCTTCCATGCAAGAAGAGATATGTAGAGAAAATAACTTTCCAAAGCTCTCTTCTCATTAAGTGGCAGAACCGAAGCAAATCTCTGACTGTACATTTCCAACTCAGTTATCTAGGTGGGGGACGCTGTTGACACAAGGTAATGGACACTATACAGTGCTGAAGGATACATCTAAATGGTTTGTGAAATGAGATTCAACTCAAGGGATGAAGTAAAGATTTATTTTCACCAACCTGTAGATTTTGATGATAATAATAGGTAGAACGTGGAGTGCTCACTAAAGTAGACCCTATGCTGAGCACTTTGTATATGCTTTCTGCTTTAATCCTCATAATTCACTCACTCTCTGGCCAAATAAAGTTAATGGGGGAGACATGGAGATGAGTTACCCAGATTTCTTCACAAGCAAGGACTTGTTGACCAGCTATAGGGAGTGAGATCAGCACACTGTCAACTCCTTTGGGTCAGCCCCAGCTGTAGACACTCGCCTAGCTCATGATTATGGCTTTCCAAGGCCAGCCTGTCTTCTGTGACTGAGCAAGATGGGTCTACTGATCCTTTCAGCCTTATGTGGGACACTCTAATAGATGATTATCTCTCCACTGCCCTCCACCCATTTGGCCAAGATTCTGGTGGGCCTTCATCTGAGTTTGAAATCTTAATCTGCCCCAATCCTGCCATCTCTGACTCCCCACTTCCTGTCACAGGTATTTTTTTTTGAGAGAGAGACAGAGATAGAGAGTGAGTGGGGGAGGGGCAGAGAGAGAGGGAGAGAGAGAATCCCAAGCAGGCTCCACACTGTCAGTGCAGAGCCCAAAGCGGAGGTCAAACTCACAAACTGTGAGGTCGTGACCTGAGCTGAAATCAAGAGTCAGATACTTAACTGACCGAGCCACCCAGGTGCCCCATTTCACAGGTATTGATGCCTACTAAGTATGTACCCTAAACTCTGTCAGCATTCACTTCCACAGAGCTCAACATACAGCAACCAACAGTGCTCAAAATATACTTGAAGCATATATTTGGAATTGCCATCACAAGCTGTAAAAGAAAATCTGTTTTATAACTTTACTTCACCTGATTAGAAAAACATAATTTATTATTCAGGTTGAAAGACAAAGTAGTTTTATATGTAGGTCTTGAGTTATGGTTGCCCATTTTTGATGACAATATTTAATCAAAATGTGTCCATTAAACATTTATTTATCAGAAACTATATTAGACACTGGGGAGGCAAACACAAGTCAAGACTGCTACTGGGGATATAAAAGCAAATAGAGTGAAAAATGAGGCATTTAAAAGCATGTGAAGAACTTAATAAGAGAATTCTGGAGAAGGGGTTTTAAAGAAACCCCCCAATCCCCAATTTGTGGGTTTCAAAGGATTAATAGCAGAGGGGCATCTGATGGCTCAGTCAGTTAAGCATCCAATTTGGTTTTGGCTGAGGTCATGATCTCATGGTTCGTGAGTTGGAGCCCTGCTCTGGGCTCTTCGCTTATAGCTGCAGAGCCTGCTTGGGATTCTCTGTCTACCTCTCTCTCTGCTCCCCCCACCCCCGCTCTCTGTCTCTCTCTGTCTCTCTCTCTCTCTCTCTCTCTCAAAATAAATAAACATTTTTTTTTAAATAAAGGATTAGGAGGAGTGAAATTCATACACACATACATACAAATCTAAAAGATTTTAGCTTAAGCTCTGAATATACTTCTACATTTGAATTTTAAAAATATGTTCCAAACAATGGCAGCATCATTAGAATAAGTATTTTTTTTTGCATATGTACAGTTTTATATATTTAGGGTCCCTTAACACTTCCATTAAATATGTGTCATATACTCTAGCTTGTTAACTATTTATATACAATCGTATTAAAATACTATCCTGTCAGTTATATTATACTCTGCTTTGTCTTCTCAAGTAAATAAGGTGAAGTTATTTAGGGCATATCTTAGCTACAAAGGATCATATGTGCAAGGAAGAGAGTTGTATTAAAGGAGACAGGGCCTGGGCTAACTCTCAGTAGTTATTATCACATTCTCCTGTGCTATTCAGAGGTTGGAGAATGACACCATGATCCATTCTACCCATTAGCTACAGTTCCATTTCAAACATAAGTTATTCCAATTCTGTAACAATGACAATAATCTTGCCCTGGCATCATTGCTTCTTCCTTCCTTTCTTCTTTCTTTCCTTCCTTCCTCCCTCTGCTGTCCCTTCCTCCCTCCTTCCTCCTTGTCTTCCTCCCTCCTTCTCCCTTTCTTTCTTTCTTTCTTTCTTTCTTTCTTTCTTTCTTCTCTTTCTTCTTTCTTTTCTTTCTTTCTTTCTTTCTTTCTTTCTTTCTTTCTTTCTTTCTTTCTTTCTTTCTTTCTTTCTTTCTTTCTTTCTTTCCTCCCCCCTTCCCACTCTCTCAATACATGCCCTTCTGGTGAAGGAAGTCTGCTTTTCAAATTACACTTCTTTCAAGTCTGAGGAAAACAGATTGAAATCTCAACTTTGACTCCCCATCTTTTCTACCCCAAAACCCCTCTTCTCAAAGTTATAATTGCATCCTGTGTTCTTGGAAGACTGTACTGACAGTAGTTTTATGACCCAGGATTTTTCAATTTCTTATCCAAAGCCAACCTCATCTCAAGTTCCAAAATTTATGGGCATAGGAGATGACATATGGGATTAAACTCTTGATAGATTTTGAACAGCGACCTGCTTTTGGCAGTAGCCAAGGCTTTCTGTCAGAAGGAAATGTGGGGAAAACATGCTCTTCATTGTGCAGTTGGGTATCTTGCTTCCTTTTCAGGCAGTTCTCTTTGATATATCCTGCCCATTTATCCCTCACCATCCCCACCCAAACCACCACCAACCCTGGAGAAGATTCACTCACCGTTTTGAATAGCCTCAAAATGTTATAACAGGAAAACATAAAACTCTCATACAGAATTAACACAGTGATCAATATAAAATATTTTGGAAAATTTTGGAATGCTGAACTTGACTTATATGCTTATCTGTTCTCCTGCTTTCTGGGATCTTTGTTGTTCTAGATATTTTATTGTTCAAAGAACTACCTGTATCCACCTCTGCACTCCTCAGCATCTTCTCTAGAACGGTCTCCTGTCAAAGATGAATTGTATTGTGTTTCTTCAATTGGCTTCTCTTGGTTTTATCTTGAGATTGCAATAACCTTTTCCCTTTCCATAGTAAATAATCCTCATTTGGTCCATTTCTTATTATTTGTGATGATCTAAACACACTCACTGCTCAGATTTTGTTCAGGTTTCCTGATTAGCTTCAGGAGAACTTCACTCTTGAAAGAGTGTCAGGAATAGCAAAATCATGTCAACAAATGGTATGTAAACAAATGCATTAATTACAATTTAGGAGATTATTTTATAATTCACTATTCTATTAAGTAAAAAAGTAATATTTTAAGCACTTATAAATATTACCCCAGGTCATATGTTCAAACTCAGAGAATTTCTGAGCCTATCTGTTCACTCAGGTCTACAAGGATCAATTCATTACTGTGGGACTCAGAGGCACCTAAAATGTTCACTCAATTTTTTCAAAAACATTTTTCCCTGTAATGATAAAAATGGTATACTTTTGAAACAACTACTGGCCTCATTTATTTCTTTTTGAAGGCAGAAGTACCTATTAATTTATTATAAGATTTGAGGAATTTCTTTTTAAACTAGAAACTATTTTCTCTGCTACTGTATCACAGCATTTAACACAGATTCATGTATTTCATCATTGCTAGCCTGGGATAATTAGAACACCAGAACTACGTCTCAATGTATGTTTAAATCCACAAACATTTCCATGGTATGTCTTGGAGGTTGGTTCACATTCAACTTAGCTGGAAATATAAATTTTAGGTCATGCCTCTACCCTCAAACTATGTTTTCTTCTATAATTTAACACTGTAGAGACAAAGTTTTCCCTCTTTGGTAGGTAAAAAGTTTTTGTTTTGTTTTTTGTTAAATTTTTTCTTAATTTGTTTTATTTTTGTTGAATGCTTGCAAAATCTCACTTTTTTATAAACCCAGAAATTCAATAATTTCATTTTTGCATATCTAGGTACATGTTGTCTTAGTAAACATTATATAGGCCTATTGGATCTACACACTCAGGTCCTTCTTTAGTTTAGTTAATCTTTCTACCTACAATGTTTTTGTTCTATTTACTTCTTACTTTCATGCTAGGTGTCAATTTCTAGTTGACTTCTATTTAATCACTTCATTGTCTTTTTTCTCTGAATTGTGTAGAGTTTTTTAAATTTTTTAAATATCTGAGGTTTTATTTTATTATTTTTTTTAATATTACTGATTTGGCTTTATGTAGTCTAGATTCTATTCTTATATTTTAAGTTCTGTTGTAGCACAATCTCTTAATTTTCTTCTTTTTAAAAAAATTTTTTATGTTAATTCATTTTTGGGAGACAGAGAAAGACAGAGCACAAGCAGGTAGGGGGAGAGAGAGGGAGACATAGAATCTGAAGCAGGTTCCAGACTCTGAGCTGTCAGCACAGAGCCCAACACGGGGCTTGAACTCACAAACTGTGAGATCATGACCTGAGCCAAAGTCAGACACTTAACTGACTGAGCCACCCAGGCACCCCTCTTCAATTTTCTTCTTAAATTTGATAGTTAGGTCATGAAATTATGTTATCATATTGTCCTCTTATTTCTCTAATTTTACTTTTTTAATTTATTTTTAATTTGGTAAAAAAAATTTACAACATAAAATTTACCATCTTAACCATTTCTAAGTTTAAAAGTATTAAATACAAATGACCCTTGAACACTGCAGGTCTTAGGTATTCCAACCCCTGTGTTGTCAAAAATACATGTATAACTTTTGATTCCTCAAAAACTTAACTACTAATAGCCTACGTGTTGACTAAAATCTTTACCAGACTCAAAACCAGTTGATTAACATACATTTTGCATATTATGTATATTATGTATTATATTCTTGCAATATAGTAAGCTAGGGAAAAGAAAATGTTATTAAGAAAGTCATAAGGAAGACAAAATACATTTACAGTGCTTTACTGTAAGAAATCCACATATAAGTAGAACCACACAATTCAAATCCATGTCATTCAAACGTCAACTGTTTAATCACATTTTTGTTCAACCAATCTCAAGAACTTTTTTACCTTATAAAGCTGAAACTTCACACCAGTTAAACAATAGCTCCCCATTTCCCACTCCCTCCAGTCCCTAGCAATTACTACTCTACTTTCTGTTTCTATAAATTTGACTCCTTTAGATACCTCATACAAATAGAATCATGCAATATTTGGCTTTTTGTGACTAGCTTATTTCACTTAGCATAATATCCTCAAGATTCTTTCATGTTGTTGCATGTGTCAGACCTTCCTTTTAAAAGATGAATAAAATCCCACAGTGTGCATATACCACATTTGTTTATCCATTTATACACGATGGATATTTGGGTTGCTTCCATGTCCTGCCTAACGTGAATGGTGCCGCTATACACATGGGTGTGCTAATTTCATTAATTTTCTTGAGAATGAAAATTGCTTTTTCAAACATTTCTGTTTGCTCTCAATTCAGATGCAACATTTTTTATTGATATTTTTTCCTCTTTACTTATTTTTGAATAGGATATTATCTAATCTGCTCTCTGACTGTATTCTCAGCAGGTCTCGTCCCTATGACAAGTGAAAAATATTTGTCACTTTCTTTAAAAAAGTAAGATGATATAGGTTTGTAGTACCAATTCAGTCACTCAGTAGTTGAGTTGTTGGCAAGGAAGCAGATAACTTTGTCTCTGTGAACTTTTCCTCTTTACTTAAGCAATTAAAAGAGAAACTTGTTTCTCATGTCTTTTTCCCACTTTACCTCCCTGAAGCATATGATGTAGTTATGTCTATTTTTTTTTCCTGTAATTTCTTTCTCTACATTTCAGGGATTGACCTGAACCAATGTATGCAGATATTCTGCAGTTTTAGAATATGCTACTTGTATTGAGGTTAAACAAAATCACATTTTACTCACGTTGTAATTAATCATGTGTCTCCCCAACTGAACAACACAGTTTAGTTCAGTACAAATTCCATTTTTGAAAAATTATACCTAAATATAGAAGCTAGTTTTAACTGCTTAGGATAAAAATGAAGTTCTTGACATAAAATAATTTTATGATAGATAAGCTAGAACCTCCAAGCAATTAAGACCTTCTCTAAATAGTTGGAAATCTTGGAAACTGTTAAGAAATGCTTTACAGCTTTAATGTACAAATACTTCATAATTCCTTATTTTTCAACAAATTAAATTAAAATGGTCCAAGAGCCCAGATGCCAAATTGACACAAGGCCCTTTGCCACATGGTGTCACTATTGAATGCTGGTCCACTACCATCTGGCCTGCTGGTTGATAGGAGATGCAGCCAAGTCTCCCTGGCCTGGTTCCCAGGAGGCTCCCAGGACACACTGGCACTGCCCTTTATAGAAGGAGACTTCTATATCTATGGAGACTCTGCTCCCTGAGTAGTTGCTCACCCAGCTGTCCCTTCTGCATGCCCCAGGAACTAACCTTTAGTGCCTGCCCCTAGTGAAACACACAGCCATTCTCCTCACAGTCACTGGGTCAGATTAGCTTGAGTGTCTGCCCTTGAAGAACCTACATGGTTTTCCATATTTCCAGACTCCGAAAACTCAACCAGGATACAGTTGACTGCTCTCTTTTATAGGCCCAGGAAATTCAAAGAGATGAAGCCTTTTACATCTAAGTCAAAGTGTTCCTCCAAAGAAGTTCTCCTCCAAGGGAATCTTAAAAGATTGTTTTCCAAGGTAACCAATCCCTTCCCTGTAACCCTTCATCACAAAAGTTTAATGCTGTCCCTCGCTGAAGGGGGTTGGATTACCTCCAACAAGGGTCATTCCCTGGAAAAAAAGTAACTCTTTTTCTCCCCTTTTCTTTTGTTTTTATGGGTGTGGTTGGTGGTAGAAGAATGGGGGGGTAATTTTCATGCCTGAACTGATTTTAGCCAAAGTGACCCCCTGTCACTTTATCAGCTATAGCAGAGAGAAAGAAAAATACTGTTTGGAAAGACAGCATAATGCTTATATACTTAAGATGATCATCTTTAAATGTAAACAAAGTACCACATATGCTATTTGACAGACATGGCAAAATTCTCCTAAGTTTGTCACTAACTGACTAATTAGTGACACTAATTGACTAATTGACTTCCTACAGAATGTTTGTGATCCTTCTACATTATTTAAGGTGGAGTATCGAAAGAGATCTCCTTTATAATGAAGCCACCCTGTGCAAAAAGTAGTGGTACCAATGCTAGTAAAACAAAACTTTGATATTTTTCCTTTGGGGACAATATGAAATAATTGTCTCCAGTGGAACCATGCTCTAGAAGCAAGGAAAAAATGTTTAATACACTAGAATCGATAATGGTGTACCTTGCATGCCTCCAAAAGGAGGCCAAGGCATATTACTTTGACTCAGATCATATATATTCCCAGAATAGGTGAGATTATATAATGTAGTTACAGATATTCTTCATAGATAATCTGATTTAAACATCTCAGTAGTCTTATGGGACAGATAACAGTATATGGAGTCACATGTTAGGAAAAGGACATTAAGTCACCAACTCACAAAGACATTAAGTAATTTGCCATGGTTCACACAACTTGCCATTGGTGCAAATAGTGTACAAATACTGGTCAAACTGATCACCAAGTTCATGACTTTCATCATATGCTACATACCAAACCATGAGAAATCTTTCTGTTAATTATAATAACTAAAAATCCTTACTCCTTTATGGTTTATAAATCACTGTCTTACATATCATTACATTTTCACAGCAATTGTATGAGTTATCTCATAATGGCTATTATCTCAATTTCACAGATTAAGGAAAAAATTTTGGGGTATCTGGGTGGCTCAGTCAAGCATTCAATTCTTGGTTTCAGTGCAGGTCATAATCTCACAGTTTTGTGAGTTCGAGCCCCACATCTGGCTCCAAGCTGACTGCAGAGTCCGCTTGAGATTCTCTGTCTCCCTCTCTCTCTGCCCCTCCCCCACTTGTGCTGTCCCTATCTCTCTCAAAATAAATAAATAAACTTAAAAAAATTATAGAAAGAAATTTACAAAAAGAAAAAGTTTTGAAAAATTAATGAGTTTGACTGAGATCCTTAGTTAGCAGAGCAGAAGACCAAAGTCTACCTGTTTCCAAAGCCTCTATATCAGCACGTGAACAGACCAAGTGTCCCATGGGACTTCTTGAAAGATGGGTAGCCATGCTCAATAATTAGGTACCTTAATCAAGGGCAATCGGCAGAGGTCAAAGGGTAATTATATGAAATGAAGTAGGTGAGAAGTAATTTTGCTCAAAATTTATCTAGTCAATTGTCTAGTTAAACTCACCTTTAAAACTTAGACACATTAAAAAAAAGTAAAAATAAAATAAAATAAAATAAAATAAAGTAAAATAAAATAAAATAAAATAAAATAAAATAAAATAAAATAAAATAAAATAAAAATAGACATGACATGACTAGACCACCAAAGCAACTAAAAGAAATATTTGGAGACATGAAACAACCAAACTAATTCTGCCAAACAAGAAAAGATAAGACAAAACATGAAATTGTGTCTTTGAGCCTGTAAAAACATAAAAGAATCATAGCTATAAAATATATGCTAGATTTTTCACAACTTTAGTCACAATTGTGAGCCTGCATATTCATTCAACACTGTTTTAGGGCAGAGACACTGGGACAACATGATGTTATTTCTGACTCAGTTTTGCACATTATCTAAAGGCTTCTACACAATTATTTTGATTACTTTTTGTTTGTTTTCTGCAGCTAATTTTGTTTTTGTGACCCTGTCATGCCTTCCAAGCAATGACAAGCCATTCAATGACAAGTGCTCAGGATCTCTTTCCTAGTTTAGAGGGCAGGAGAGTGGATTGTTTTTCTTGCAGTCATATAATATGTTCAGTTAATTTGGAGAATGGTAGCCACTGTAATACTCCTACTCATATTTCTGGGAAAATAAAGAGAGAAAATGAGGCATACACTTTTCTCTATGGCTAAGAAGTAGTTGCACAAATGAACCATCATAGATATCAGACCTAGAAAAATCCATTTTATCTTTTATTGACATTTAGCAGACATGTAACAAGCTGTGCCTCTTTTCCAGCCCACCACTAACATCCTACACACAAAGAGAAAAATCAGTATGTGTGTGTTGACAAATACACATGTATTTAAAGGGTAATCAGAAGAGTAAATGTAAAATAAAGACGGTTGATCTTTTAAGATCTATTATCTCAGTCAGGGAATCCATTCTGTAACATTTATGGAGACTCTAAGTTTCCTTTCTGATATACACTCTTCCTCATTTAGAGTCAGAAAGAAATTGCCATGGCTTTAGGACTGTTGGCTTCCTCCTCCACCATCCATCCAGTCAGCTCCCCATAGTCCATTCCTGACTTCCAAAATGCCGAGTCCAATTAACAGCATCCGGTTCTCCTGCCCTCTTAGTTTCATGCCATTTTCCTGGTTTTCCTTCATTTCATCTAATGGTTAATTATCAGATGGCTTTGCCAGCTGCTCTCACCACCAATAATAAATACTAGAATTACTCAGGATATATTCATGGCCTCAAGTTCTCATTTTCAATCCTAACTCTTTCCTCTAGACTTGGAAACCCATCATTTGCATGTTTCACAGCCCTCTCCAACCAAATTCTCTCATAACCCTCCCCCTACTGTTGCCTTCCTATTCTGGTCTTCTCAGTAAGTGGCAACTGCATCTATCCACCGCTGAATTCCAAAAGTTGAGTGATTTTCCTAACATATCTTCCTCTTTATATCCCACATTCATTCCATTGTGGGTCTCTTCTTTTAAAATAAAATTTATTTATTTATTTATTTATTTATTTATTTAGAGAGCACGTGTGCACATGCAGAAGCAGGGGTGGAGCAGAAAGTGGGGAAGAGAGAATCCCAAGCAGGCTCTGCACTGTCAGCACAGAGGCCATTTCAGGGCTCTATCCAACTAACCATGAGATCATGACCTGAACCGAAATCAAGTCAGATGCTCAACTGACTGAGCCACCCAGGCACTCCATGTCTCTTCAGTTCTACCTGCAAGATATTCCTAGAATCCAACCAGTTGTCTTCATCTCCATTGCACCAATACTCTTATACCTCTAGTCTGGATGATTGAAAAAGCCTCCCACTTATACATACTGCTTAAATTTCTTCTCCATTGGACTACCTGAGATGTCTTTATAAAATATAACCAATATCATCTTCTCTCACATCACAATGGACCTGTGAAGTAATTTTCTCTCCCCATTCTCCTGTGGATAACTCCAGATCACCTTTCCCTTCTCAGATCAAATTTTACAAATCTTACAAATTTCCAGAAAGAATTTTGCTGGCCTCATAATATAAGTTAAATCTTTCTCATTATAATATTTCATAGAACCTCTCTGAAACTTAAATATAATATAAAATGATGTTGAATGATATTTACCTTGAAATTTCACTGAAGTCTAATGCTGAGAATAGTAGAACTATACCCCCACATCCTGAAGATGGTTGCAGGACTTATCGAGAGGGGTTCATATTAATTCTTCAACCATCATCCTCATCACCAAACTCTAGGGGTAAAATAGAAAAGGAATAAAATAAATTAAAAAGGGAAAAAATATTTTAAGTCTCACTGAGAAGAGATTCCTTTATTTCTTTATAAAGTAGTAGAATTTCTTCCACAACTCCAAGTCAGATAAGGAATGAAAAGACCATTTGACAATTTCCAACATTAATGAGAATTACCACTCTGAAGGCACTAAATACCGAAGTACACCTGGATTATGAATAAAATATATTTAAAGATACTGCTTCTGTCTTAGAATTAAGACATATTTTTATTGGTAAGCAAATTATATAAACACAAAGAATGTGAGCTGAAATCAGGGTTATAGTGTGGTGATTTAAAAACCAAAGTGCAAGTCTATATTTTCATATGAATGCTGGGTCCCGGACAATAAGACTTCAGGTCTCTGGAAGCCAAGAGCTTAAACCTGACACTGTTGACAGGAACAGGGAGCAGGATGCTCAAGAGGTCCATGCTGCTTCCTGGAAGAGGGAAACAAAATCTTTGGAGAAAAGCATCTTTATAACAGAGGACCCCAAAGGCTCAGTAATAGCAGTACTAGTCATTGAAGACACTAACCCTGCCCTTCACATTTTCTCTTCTATCACTCAGACCTGGGACGACCCAGAGCAGCAGAGTAAATAGAAAAAGACAGGGGAATGAGTAAAGAAAGAGAAATACTATATTGCATTAGAGATTGTATGTGGGGTTTTGAACTAGATTTGAGATTTCGCCTTTCTACTGTCCAAAATACAACTATTCTAGCTTAAAGAGATGTAAAATTTATGGATCTGCCTGAGATGCTACCAATGACTGCGGAAGAGTGATTTAACTGAATGTATTTAATGTCAGCAGGATAAGAATGAAACTTTATCCTAGTTATTTCCAGCCAGTCTGTACATTCCATAAGCTTTTACATCTATTTCTAAGTATTTTCTTTTCATATCCAACTTTCTTGTTAGATTACAAATTCCAAAAAGGACAGGTGCCATGTTGACACTGTCATCAACAAATATTGTGTTGTTGACCATTTTTTGAATAATGCTTCTAACTCAGATTCCAAACTGTAGATAAATTTGCCTTAGGAAAACCACCAGGAAAAAAAAAAGTGTCCTTAAGTCAAGTTCATAGGAAAGTGACCTTTCAAATTTTTGTTTCTCTAACCAGTTAAACAGGCATGACAAAACAGTGACACAACTTAAAGACAAAGTAACTGAGGCCCAGGTTGGTTTCTTTCTTCATCCATTAAATGTAAAGCCATAATCTTTGCTTACTTGTAGAAGTTATGTCATTTGACCAGAGTTGTAGTTTTAGTTACATATTACTTCATATCAAACTAGCTTTAAGATACTGTGACTTAAAACAACAATTATTTATTAATGCTCATGCTTCTGTGCATTTAAATAAGCTCAGCAGGGTAGTTCTGCTGTTCTGTGTGGGGACTCAAATGGTCACAGTCAATGGCAGTGGGGGCTGAACAACCTCATGGTTCCACTATATAACTACATTGTGCTTCTTTGTGTGTGTGTGGTGGGGGGGAGAGGGGGGTGGCTATTAGAGGGAACAAGCCGAAGTGTTCAAGTGCATATGAAGACTCTGCTTCTGTCCCATTGGCCAAGGAAAATCACATGAAAAAAACAGAGGTAGTGTAACTAGGAACTACACTAGGATATGAATATCAGAATGCATGTTCGTTGGGGATCTCCAAGGAAACATTGTATCACACTTACACAAAAGTCATAGAGCTCAAATTGAACTCAGGTTTGTCTGATTCCAAGTCACATCACCACAGTACAATGGCATCTCAGTTATTACGTAGTAGTTATCCCTTGTAACTTGAAAATCTTGTAATAAGAGATAAGAGAAGGATGAGGGGGAAAAATCCCTATCTTCTACTCTTTCTTTGTTTCTCATAGTTCTGCTTTCTTGACTAGTGGCTTGAACATATTTACTCATACCAAATCTAGCCAAACCAGACTCCAGGGGCATCTTTCCTTAAAATGCTAGTGATTGTGCTCTCTTTCCCTGTGTTTTTATTGCCTGTTTCTATTACCCTAAATTCTGATGCTAGAACAGATGAAAAGCAATATTTCCCTTGGTGTAGACCCTTCTCATTCACATCCTCTACATCACAGAGAGAGAAAAAGAAACTCTCTCTCTCTCTCTCTCTCTCTCTCTCCAGTGTTTGCTACCCAAAGAACCATTTTATTAGATAATTTATACATTTTCTGACTACATGGTTGTAATATTTCCATGTTACAGAGGCCTTGGAAATGTTAAAATTAATGCCTATAATATTACTGCATAAGGTTATTTCTAAGATTAGACTTAATTAAAGTAGCTTTACTGAAATGACTTAAATGTACTATGTTAACATTTTTGTAAGGGATAGCAAATGTTCCCAAAATGGAGCAAAGGAATTTAAAGCCACTCATAAAGTCACCATCTACATATGAAATAATGAATAAAGGAAATGGTATGGGATGAATTTTAGCAAAAGCCAGCAAATGACATGATATATTCTGACAAACTCAAAGTTTAGAAAATGAGGAAATGAGGCAAAGTTCTGGCAAGATCAAGGTAGTATTTAACTTTTTTCAAGTGCCAAAGATATTAAGGGAAACAAAGTATGGACCAATTTCTAAACTTAAAACTTTTAGCTTTATGAATGTGTCACATTAGAAATAGTATCAACTTTGCTCTTATTTCTGTGGACACAGCCTTAGCATCCATTAAAACTATAGGAATATAAAGAGTTTTCTATATTAATTTTCCTTTCTCTAGCATTGATATTCCCTCTGTGTCACTGATTATAATAATTACATAGATTCATAGTTGAATCTATGACCCTTGAATATCAAAGATCATGCAATAGTCTTCTTGAAATAATAATTACATAACATTGAAGTCTAATACAACACACTTAGATTATATGATAGATTGTCATTTCTTTTTTTAAATTTTTTTTTTCAACGTTTATTTATTTTTGGGACAGAGAGAGACAGAGCATGAACGGGGGAGGGGCAGAGAGAGAGGGAGACACAGAATCGGAAACAGGCTCCAGGCTCTGAGCCATCAGCCCAGAGCCTGACGCGGGGCTCGAACTCACGGACCGCGAGATCGTGACCTGGCTGAAGTCGGACGCTTAACCGACTGCGCCACCCAGGCGCCCCTAGATTGTCATTTCTAATAAAGTAATTAACGTTACAGCTTCTCCCTCATTACATAACATTGAGTTAACAAAACAATTTACCTAGTCTTCAATGTTGCAGATATGAAATTCACATTTATAAACAGAGTAGCTGCTAGGCAAGGATAATATAGTAATTTCTCTATATCCTCAGTTCTAAGCATGCTCTTGACACTCGTTAGGAAGTTAGAAAAAATAACTGGTATATTTTTGTTGATATTGTTGAAGAATTTATTTAATATCCCTGGAAATAATCAGCTCCCTGCTGGGAAATAAGCAAAAAACCTACGCAGAACTATATAGATGGTCCACTTATGTTTTATATGACATAGAAAATTCCAATTTTTGATAAGGGGATTAAACACCACTTGGTTTTGTTGTTGCCAGAAAGAAAACTAGTCTTTGATTACTTTGAAGCCATTTTGTGGATATCCATTAGATAGCTCATTTGATGTCAGATGATATTGATTATAAATGATACTGCCTAAGTTGTAATTGTGCTAATTGGTCTGTCATCTTCCTTCTAATAGTAAAACTTGGCAAATAAATAAATATGCTACGAGCCTAAATTCCCAAGAAAAAATAACTTGATTAACTGAGAAACTAGTTATAGGCAGAAGGCAATGACTGCCTGTTATAGAAACAATTGAATCTCTTTAGTTAAAAGATTAAGGAAAAAACCAACAAAACAAAACAAAAACCTCATCAGTCACCCCAAAGAAACTTACATATGTTAGTGACAGACAAGAAAAGGATCATAAAGGTCAGTTGAACTTATCTATCAGTTTACTTATCTCCATGGAAAGCCTATTAAAATATCCTATATCTGGAACATACAACTTGAGAAAACTAAGAATTTTCCTGAATTTATTTATTTATTTGTTAGATAGATAGATAGATAGATAGATAGATAGAGATAGATCTGGCTCCAGATTTCAAATTGACATTCTGACCTAAAAAGAAAAAGCTTTTTCTCTACAGTAGATTTTTTTCTAACTACTGATAAGCTGATTGCCTTTATATAAACATATCTATTAAATGTTTCCTTTAAAACTGGTTATTTAAAACAGCATTTCCTGGAGGACTTCCAGGGAAGGTGGTAGAGCAGGAGAATCCTAAACTCACCTCCTTCCACAGATACAACTAGGTAACACTCACATCAATAAAATAACTCAAAAAACAACCCAAAGACTGGCAGAACAAATTCCATAACTAAATGTAGAGAAGAGGCCTCATCAAAGATAGTAGCAAGGGCAGAGACACCATCTGGAGATAAGTGAACCCTGAGACTGGCCCAGGCAGCGAAGGATGCTGAGGGCATGGAGAGGGAAGAGAAAAAGACAATCACACCAGGGAGCCCACATAGGGAAGATGAATTCCTATAAAATTTGGCTTTGAAAACTAGAGAGGCTGAAGTTTGTAAGTTTTTACAACCAGCAAGACTTAAAATCTAGAAATTGCATAGAAGCAGCAGTTTGAAAAACAGCTAGTACATATGAAAGGGAGAGTTACTTACTAATTGCAGAGCATGTCTGGGGTGGCAAATTTCACTGAGGGACTTATGAACAAAGGAGCTGGCAGACACTATTATCCTCCCCTACCTACCAGCATAAACACAGGGCCACCTGTGGGAACCAGAGCAAAGCTAGCATTCACTACTTAACTTGCTTACACTATGCTCTGCCCCCTCTAGCCAGGCCTGCCTCAGTCCCAGTACTGTGAATCTGTTCTCAAGAATACCAGCACAATCTTTGTCAATACCAAGACTCCTGACTAGGCACTTTCTATGCTTTCTAGAGCCTAGATCCTGGCAGTGGTGGCTGGTCACCTCCCACAAGGACACATGTACCTTGTTAAAGCTGTGTGTCCCTCCTTCAAGCATGTTATGAAACAGCCCCAGCCAGGCAAGTCTCAGTGGTGGCTGTCCATCCTCTTCTGAAGAGAACTGTGCACAAAACTTGTGGGCACTGCACTCCCCACCCATGCATGCTTTGTGGATCACCTTGGCCAACCCTGGTCTGGGCGGGAAAGATGCACACCCCCTCCCCCAGCAAAGAACCAGCACCACCTTGTTAAAAGTGTGTGCTCCACCCAATACATTAGAGAGGAGACATAACTGACTTTCCTAAGACAGAGAAACAGACCCAGAGTTAGACAAAATTAGGAGACAGAGGAATATGTCCCAAATGAAACAACACAAAGTTACAGCAAGAGACCAAAGCAAGACAGAGAGAAGTAATATGCCTGCTAGAGAATTTAAAGTAATGATCACAAAGGTACTCACTGGATTTCAGAAAAGAGTGGAGGACACCCTTTTCTGAGATGCTTAACAAATAGGTAAAAAAAGATCCAGTCAGAGATGAAGAACACAATAATTGAAATTAAAAATACAGTAGATGGCTGGGGGGCACCTTGGTGGCTCAGTTGATTAAGCATCTGACTAGATTTAGGCTTAGGTCATGAACTTGCAGTTTGTGAGTTTGAGCCACACATCAGGCTCTGTGCTGACAGTGTAGAGCCTGCTTGGGATTTTCCTTCTCTCTCTTCCCCTTCCCCACTCATGCTCTCTCTGTCTCTCTCAAACTGAATAAATAAAAAAAAAAATTAAAGAAAAAATACAGTAGATGGAATAAACAGCAGACTAGAAGAAGCAAAAGAATTAACAACCTGGAGGACAGAGTAATGGAGTAAGCAAGCTGAGCAGGTGAGAGAAAATATGCAAAATGAGAATAGATGTAGGAAACTCAGTGACTATAACAAGTGTAATAACATTCACATTCTAGGGATCCCAAAGAAGAGAGGGAAAAGAGGGCAGGAAATTTATTTGAAGAAATAATAGCTGAAAACTTCCCAAATCCGGTGAAGGAAAGAGAAATTCAGATCCAGGAGGCATAGAGATCACCCAACAAAATCAACCCAAAGAGGTTCACTCCAGGATAAATAGTAATTGAAATGATGAAAACCAGTGATATAGAAAAAAATTTTAAGAGCAGCAAGAGAAAAGATGACAATTCCATTTAAAAGAAACCCCATAAGACTGTCCATGAATTTCTCAGCTGAAACTTTAGAAGCCACAAGGAAGTGGCATGATGTATACAAAATGCTGAGGGAAAAAATCTGAGGCCAAGAAGACTCTATGAAGCAAAGCTATCATTTAAACAGAGTTTCCCAGATTAAAAAAAGTAAAAGGACTTCATGAACACTAAACCAACCCTATGAGAAATGTTAAAGAGGATTCTGACTGGAAAGGAAAGACCATAAGTAAGAGTAAGAAAAATAGGAAGCACAAAGGCAGTAAATATAAATTCATCTCTAAAAAATCAAAGGACTCACAAATTAGAAGGATGTAAAAAATGACATGGTATAAAAAGTGAGGAGGAGGAGTAAAGAATGGGTTCAAACTCAAGCGACCATCAACTTAATATAGATAGTCATATGCAAAAATGCTATATACAAATGTAATGGTAACCACAAATCAAAAACCAATCATAGATATCCAAAAAATAAAGGGAATGGGATCCAAGTATGTCACTAAAGAAAGCCAACTTACGGTGAGAGAAGAGAGCAAGGGAAGAAAGGAAAAGAGAACATCTACAAAAACAACCATTAAACAAATATCAAAATGGCAATAAATACATACCTATGAATAATTACTTTGAATGTAAATGGACCAAATGTTCCAATCAAAAGACATAGGGTGATGTAATGAATAAGAAAACAAGCCCCATCTATATGCTGCCTATAAGAGATCCACTTCAGACATAAAGACATATGCAGATTGAAAGTGAGGGATGGAGAAATATTCATCATGCAAATGGAGGTGAAAAGAAAGTCAGGGTAGCAATACTTGGAGAAAATAGACTTTAAAACAAAGATTAACAAGAGACAAAGAAGGTCACTATATAAACTAAAGGGGACAATCAAATGAGATGACCTAACAATTGTGAATATTTATGCAAGCAACATGGGAGCACCCAAATACACTAACAGTTAATAACAAATATAAAATAACTAATCAATAGTAATACAATATTAGTAGGAATCTCTAATGTCCTACTTACATCAATGGATAGATCATCTAAACAGAAAATAAAAAAGGAAACAGTGGCTTTGAATGACACACTGGAACAGATGGATTTAATAGTTAAGTTCAGAATATTCCATCCTAAAACAGCAGAATACACATTTTTTTTCAAGTGCACATGGAATTTTCTCCAGAAAGGATCACACATTAGGCTACAAAACGAGTCTCAATAATTTAATAAATATCAAAGTTATATCATATATCTTTTCTAACCACAATGCAATTAAATTAGAAATCAACAGTAAGAAATAAAGCTGGAAAGAGCACAAATACATGAAGGTTAAATAACATGATACTAAACAATGAATGAATCAACCAAGAAACAAAAGAGGAAATAAAAATACATGGAGACAAATGAAAACACAATTGCCCAAAATCTTTGGGATGTAGCAAAAGCAGTTGTAAGACGTCAGTTTATAGCAAAACTGGACTATCTCAAAAAGCAAGAAAAATCTCACATAAACAACATAACCGTATACCTAGAAAAAGGAGAACAAAAAACCCCCAAATTCCAGCAGAAGGAAGGAAATATTAAAGATTAGAGCAGAAATAAATGATATAGAAACTAAGAAAATAATACAAGAGATCAATGAAACCAAGAGCTGATTCTTTGAAAAGATCAATAAAATTGACAAATCTCTAGCTAGACTCACCGAGAGAGAGAGAGAGAGAGAGAGAGAAGGATTCAACTAAACAAAATCAGAAATGAATTTGTTCCACAGAAATACACCACAGAAATACAAAGGATTGTTTAAAAATATTGTGAAAACTTATGTGCCAACAAACTGGAAAACCTAGAAGTTGATAAATTCCTAGAAACATGAAGATGACACAAAGAAATGGAAAGACATTCTATGCTCAAGGAGTGGAAGAACAAATATTGTTAAAATATCTATACCACCCAAAGCAATCTACACATTCAATGCAATCCCTAGCAAAATACCACCAGCATTTTTCACAAAGCTAGAACAAACAATCCAAAAATTTGTATGGAATCACAAAAGACAGCCAAAGCAATCTTGAAGTAGAAAAGCAAAACTGGAAGCATCACAGTTCTGGACTTTAAGTTATATTACAAAGCTGTTGTCATCAAAACAGTATGGTACTGGTACAAAAATAGACACATAGATTAACAGAGCAGAACAGAAAACCTAGAAATGAACCCATGACTACACAGTCAACTAATCTTTGACAAAGCAGGAAAGAATATCCATTGGGTAAAAGACAGTCTCTTCAACAAATGATGTCGGGAAAACTGGATAGCAACATGCAAACACAAAAATAAATTCAAAATGGATTAAAGACCTAAACATGATGGGGCGCCTGGGTGGCTCAGTTGGTGGGCGGCCGACTTTGGCTCAGGTCATGATCTCGCGGTCTGTGAGTTCGAGCCCGCATCAGGCTCTGTGCTGACAGCTCAGAGCCTGGAGCCTGTTTCGGATTCTGTGTCTCCCTCTCTCTGACCCTCCCCCATTCATGCTCTGTCTCTCTCTCTATCTCAAAAATAAATAAGCGTTAAAAAATATTTAAAAAAAAAGACCTAAACATGAGACCTGAAACCATAAAAATCCTAGAAGAAAACACAGGCAATAATTTATCTGACATCAACCATAATAATATCTTTCTAGATATATCTCCTGAGGCAAGGGAAACTAAAGCAAAAATAATCTATTGGGATTACATCAAAATAAAAAGCTTCTGCACAGTGAAGGAAGCACCAACAAAACTAAAAGATATATCTATATATAAAAGATCTATCTATATCAATATAGATATAATAGAATATTATTCAGCCATAAAGTAGAATGAAATCTTGCCATTTGCAACAACATGGGTATAATGCTAAGCAAGATAAGTCAGTCATGGAAGGAAAATACTATAGGATTTTACTTATATATGGAATTTAAGAAACAAAACAAGCAAACGAAGGGGAAAACAAGAGGCAGAGAGAGAGAGAGGGAGAGAGAGAGAGAGAGAGAGAGAACAGACTCTTAACTACAAAGAATAAACTGAGGGTTACCAGAGGGGAGGTAGGTGGGAGGATGGGTGAAATAGGTGACAGGTATTAAGAGAACACTTACCTTGAGTATTGAGTAATATATGAAATTATTGAATTGCAATATTGTACAGCTGAAACTAATATAACACTGTATGCTAACTACATTGCAATTAAAATATAAAAAGAGTGGGTGGAGCCTGCTTGTTATTCTCTCTCCCTCTCTGCCCCTAACACACTCACTCTCTCTTTTTTAAAATAAATAAATAAAGGGGCACCTGGGTGGCTCAGTTGGTTAAGAGGCCGACTTTAGCTCAGGTCATGATCTCGTGGTCTGTGAGTTTAAGCCCCGCATTGGGCTCTGTGCTGACAGCTCGGAGCCTGGAGCCTGCTTCGGATTCTGTGTCTCCCTCTCTCTCTGCCCCTCTCCCACTCATGCTCTGTCTCTCTTGCTCTCAAAAATAAATAAACATAAATAAATAAATAAATAAACAAACAAACAAACAAACAAACATTTAAAATCCTTTTTAAAGAGCCAAGGAATAAAATAAAAACTAAAAAAAAAAAATTTCCTGAGTGACTGCTTTAAAAAATTCCTGACATCTTGAATCTGTCACAAAAAAAACAGATTTAAAATAGTTTCAAAAATATATTTCATGAGGTGCCTGGGTGGCTTAGTTGTTCAAGCAACCAACTCTTGTTTTCAGTTCAGATCATGATCTCACGTTTCATGAGATCGAGCCCTGTATTGGGCTCTGCACTGACAGTGAGGCGCCTGCTTAGGATTTTCTCTCTCTCTCTCTCTCTCTCTCTCTCTCTCTCTCTCTCTCTGTCTGCCCCTCTACTGCCCCTATATGTATAAATACATACATACATACATACATACATACATACATACATACATACATTTCACTTTTTTACAAACTTCTTAATCTTTCTGACTTCTCAGGGGTAATTTAAGGAAATTTTTTATTTCACCTTCTAAGTTTATTCTGTTTTGCTATTGTCAGTAAAGACATGCTGCCATAATATTTTATCATAGTTCATCCAAAGTGTGTTAACATGGCATTGGGACACTGACTTCTAACTAAGCTAAACATTGGTGATAAGACAATTGCTGTCCCACAAACACATGAATAAACTCAATGCAGAACTCTCTTCTTTCACTTCATCCTCTGACCACATTCTTATTCCCTTTTATTTCACGTCTGAAACTGAAATTTCTAGTTTTCATGCTCCAGTGTGTCCTTTAGCATACACTATCCCTCTTCTTTAGATTTCATCATACCCATTTAAAGTCTACATTTGCTGCTTCACTACAGCATCTACATAGACAGACTAAGTTCCATATTTGTCAATTGCCTAGGGGAACAGATTTTTTTTTAATGTGTTTACTGTCTGTGGCCAACACTTAAGAGAATGGGATAGCACAACAAAAATTTTCCTTGAGAAACTCTTCTTTTATGCTCTCCTCTCTTTCCATCCCTTTTCAGACAATTGGGTATGCAAATTAACAAGGCAGATGTGACATCATCTTGTTGCTTTTCTCTTCATCTAAAAGCCCAGCTCTCTAGTAGAAGGTGGCTGATAAATGAATTTGACCACCTGACAGTTTAGGATTAATTACACAAAATGCACAGTTGTTTATTACTAGGCAAACAGGCATCCTCAGGCAACAATTTACTTTATGTTAACTTAGAAAAAACTTGTTTAGACTTTTTAAATAATAGATGGTGAACAAAGGGATAATAATTTACTGTACTAAATGAATGGGCAAAGTTCCCTGAAAATAGTTTCCTAATAGTCTGCTTTCTATGAAATAGTCTTTCTCTAATTGATAACTTGTTGTTTTTATGGCTATTATTTATTTTTGAATAATAAGTAATCATTTCCCAATAGTAATATGATTTCAATGCTTTGAGGAAATCTCTCTATACATCATCATCATTGCTATTTTTTAAATCTCAGTCTTTTGTTTGCTTCTTTGTTTATTTTGAGAGAGAGAAAGACAGAGAGAGGAAAAAAGAGTAGGAGGGGGCAGAGAGGGAGGGAGACAGAATCCCAAGCAGGTTCCTTACTGTCAGCACAGAGCCCCGATGGGGGGCCAACCCAGAAACTGTGAGATAATGACCTGAGCAGAAATCAAGAGTTGGACACTTAACTGACTGAGCCACCAAGGTACCCCAAAATCTCAGACTTCTTAAAAGGATAGTGGTTTAAATAACTTTACCATTTATTTGGGTCATTTTCTGAACATGCAAATATGATTCTTTATATGCATTTTCAAATGACAGAATTGTTCTCTGATCAGATTATTATATTTCAACTTTAGGAGGATATTGTCCATTTTTTATTCATGTCAGTATTGAGACTTTGAATTCAGATGCAGAAAATAACTAGGTTTCTGATTTGCCATCTAACTACACTGGAGAATGCACCAGAGTAGATATTAGAGGAACACCAGCTTTCCATTCTCTTCCCTTTTTGTTCTACTCTGGAAGAAAAGCCTCCAGACGTAGGTAGCCAGTAGACTTATAATCTTAGTCATTTATATTTGGAGCTCCCCAAAGACCTGCAAGTTATTTCTTTTCTGAGTAGGAGGAACATCAGGTTCCCATAATTTATTCATTTCATTTTGCCACTTACAAAGGAAACAAATACAACTATGTCAAAATAACTGACCAGTGTTCTTCAAAAGTGTCAAAGTCATGAAAGACATGGGAAGCCCGAGAAACTGCACAGATTAGAGGAAATGAATGCAAGACGGGATCCTATAACAGAAAAAAAAAATTTTCAGTAGAGATTTTTACCAGGATAAACTAGTGATATTAGAGTAAATTTTGTGGATAATAGCATTATACAGATGACAGTTCTTGGTTTTGATAATTGTACAATGGCTGTGTAAGTTTTTCACATTAGGAAAAGCTGGGTGAGGGAATATACGAACACTGTATGAGAATACAAAAGCTCTGTCACTTCTGTACAAGTCTAAAATTTATTCAAAATGAAAGGTTAAAAAAATTAAAAATAAAGGGCAGGATCTCCTTTGCCAAAATAGATATTTTCAATCTTATAATAAGATATATATATTTTTTTCAAAAGTCAATCTATGTTTTTTCCAAAATGCTAAAAATTGCTATATAAAAATTATTTTACTCTACATACAAATGCTTTATTTACAAGAACATGTTGGGGCGCCTGGGTGGCTCAGTCAGGTAAGCATCCAACTATTGATTTCAGCTCAGGTCATGATCACCCGGTCTTGAGATCAAGCACCAAGTTCGGCTCCATGTTCGGCATGGTGATTAAGATTCTCTCTCTTTCTCTGTCCCTCTGCCCCTCCCTCACTCATGTGCATGCTCTCTCTCTCTCTCTAAAAAATATTAAATAAATATTAAAAAAAAGAATGTTGTTCAGAAGAGGTCTACATTCAACAAAGCAACATAAAGTGATTAGTGATTTCATTATTTTTTTTTAATTTTAGACATTATTGAAAATCTAATTCTGAACATTCTTATTGGTAAACATGTGTAGCAGGATTCTTGCACAGAGGCATGATACCAAGGCTTTTCTTTCCAGGAAGCAACTTTATTCATGCCACCACAGGCTCAGAGGGTTTGGACCTGAAAAACTGAGCCCTGAAAGCAGCATGGTATAGCCTTTTATGCACTTTCTACTTCTTTGTCTCCCATATATGGGTAACGTGTAGACATACAGTCTGATTGGGTGGTCTCATGTCACAGAGTAGTGAGGGTTGTCAGGTACACACATAGGTTGCCTTCCCTTATCTTGAGGTCTTTTCTCAACACATCCATTAGGGAGGGGACTCTACCATACATGGAATAGTCATCCCTTTTTGTTGTGGTGGTTTATTTATTTATTTTGAGAGAGAGAGAGAGAGAGAGAGAGAGAGAGAGAGAGAGAGCAAGAAGAGAGTGAGCTGGGGAGGGGCAGAGAGAGAGAGGGAAAGGGAGAATCTTAAGTAGGCTCCCTGCTTTTAGCACAGAGCCTGATGTGGCTCGATCTCACAAACCATGAGATCATGTCCTGAACTGAGATCAAGAGTCAAAGGCTTAACTGACTGAGCAACCTAGGCACCCCTGGAATCATCATTCTTAAAATTAGTTCGTTCAATATAGAACATACTAGAAACTCAGAGAAGAACAGTGAAAACGACCCTGGCACCTCTGACTGCCTCTTCAAACTTCTCTCAGTAAGACGAAGAGAGTGGGTGGTAAAGACCGGTTGACCTACGAGCATTTCTCAAGGAAGAAAGCTGGGAGGCATTTCCTACCGATGGACTATCACTGGGTTGGGCTGCTAAGAATTCTTATTCTTCAAGATGCGCAGTAAGGAAATTACCTAATTAATCTGCCAGACTGGAGAATCAGCACAGACCTGAAGTCCTGAATTTGAGAACCACTAAGACTTTACAGAAGTAAGACACTCTATTCAGGAGTTAGCAACTTTTTCTATAAAGAAACACACAGTATATTTTAGGCTTACAGGCTGTAGAATTTCTGTCACAATTACTCATCTACTGAAAACAGCCATAGGGGGGAAAAAACTAAATAGGCACAGTTGTAGTTCAAAAAAACTTTATTTACAAAAGCGTGTGGCAGACTAGATTTAGCCCTTTAGCTATAGTTAGCTGACCCTTGCTTCATTTCATATTATTTTTGTAAAAAGATTTACTCTACCTAAAACTTCTAAGCTGCAAACCAAAAAAACATTTTGGAGATGCTTAGGGGTCATCACAGCATCTAGAAGAATACTCAGAGACATATTTAGACCAAAGGTCTTGTAAATATTATTTGAGCATTTGTTTGTACATCCTCCATTATAATGTACCTATGTTACATCATAAATAAGTTTAAAGAATAGTTTTGTAAGAAGCAAAAGCACTGAAATTTGAAACAGGCCAACTTTGACTCCAGTTCTGAGTATCACTTACTAGTTGGAAAAGATCTTAAAATGCTTGAGCTTTAGTTCCCTCATCTATAAAACAAAAATAAGATATATTCCTTAAAGAGTAAAAAATATGGCAATCTATAAGTAGCTTGCATATAAACTAAGGCCTTTCACTTTTTTGGGAATCAACATGAGATAACTTTCAAGGAAGAATATTCTAGCATTTGAAAAGTCATAAAGTGCGATTTTCTATTTGAATTTTCAGAGAAATTTAAGGCAATCCAGTTCAATATATTCAGCAACTATTTTTTTAAACTGAAGTATAAGTGACATACATTATATTAGTTTCATGTCTACAACATACTGATTTAATATATGTATATATTGCAAAACAATCATCATAAGTCTAGCTAATATCCATAACCATACATAGTCACATAATATTTTTCTTGTGATAAAAACCTTAAAGTATTACTCTCTTGTGTGGATGAGTTTGTTTCTGTTCTTTATTTATTTTTTTTTTAGATTCCATATATAAGTGAGATCATACAGCATTTGTCTTTCTTATCTTACTTATTTCACTGAACATAATGCCCTAAAGATCCATCCATGTTGTTGCAAATGACAATATTTCATTTTTATGGCTTAATATTTCATCATATATATATGATTATTTCATTATATATATATATAATATATATTTAAGAAATATATATATGTGTGTATATATATATATACACACGTATATATATATATACACACACACACACACATATACATATATATCACAATTTCCCTTTTTGATCAATAGACATTTAGGCTATTTCTATATCATAGTATAAATAATGCTGCAATAAACATATCAGTGAATATATCTTTTCAAGTTAGTGGGGTTTTGTTTTGTTTTGTTTTTTTATTAACAACCAGAATTTGATTTCTGACTCATATGATAGTTCTATTCATAATTTTTTTTTTAATTTTCCTCAGTGGCTGCACCAATGAACTCTCCCAGCAATAGTACATGAGGTTCTCTTTTTGCCCCATCCTTACCATGTTTGTGATTTCTTGTCTTTTTGAGGATAGCCGTGCTAATGGGTGTGAGGTGATAATCTTATTGTGTGGTTTTGATGTGCATACACTTGATGATTAAGGATGAGTGTCTTTTCATATACCTGTTGGCTATCTGTAATTTTCACTTGGAAAAATGTCTATTCATACATTTTGGCCATTTTTTAAATTGGATTGTTTGCTTTTTTGCTATTGAGTTATATGAGCTCTTTATATATTTTGGATATTAACCCTTTATCACATATATGATTCACATATATTTTCTCCCTATCAGGAGGTTGCATTTTCATTTTGTTGATGATTTCCTTTGTTGTGCAGAAGATTTTTAGTTTGATTTACTTTAGTTTTAGTCTCACTTGCTCATTTTTGCTTTTGTTTTCTTTGCTTTTGGTGTCAAACTGAAAACATCATCACTAAGACCTTTGTCAAGAAAATTACCACCTATGTTTTCTTCTACATGTTTTATGATTTCAAGTTTTACATTCAAGTCTTTAATTCATTTCCAGTTCATTTTTATGTATGGTGTAAGACAGTGGCCCAATTTCTTTCTTTTGCATGTTGCTGTCCAGTTTTCCCAATACCATTTGTTGAAGAAACTGTCCTTTCTTCATTTCATATTCTTGGTTCTTTTGTCATGAATTAATTGATGATATATGCATGGGTTTATTTCTGGGCTCTATAATCTGTTACATTGATCAGTTTTTGTGAGAGTACCATACTGTTTTGATTACTATAGCTTTGTAATATGAAATCAGGGAGTATGATTTCTCCAGTTTTGTACTTTTTTCTCAGGATTGCTTTGGTTACTCGGAATCTTTCATGGTACCATTCAGATTTTAGAAGTGTCTGTTCTAGTTTTGTAAAAATTCCACTGAATTTTTATAGGGATTTTATTCACTCTGCAGACTGTTTCTGGTCCTATGGGCATTTAACAATATTAATTCTTCCAGTCTATGAGTATGGAATATCCTTTGATTTGTTTGTGCCTTCTTTAATTTCTATCATTAGTGTCTTACAGTTTGTAGTGTACAGGTCTTTCACACCCTTGGCTAAATACATTCCTAGATATTATATTCTTTTTGATGCAATTATAAATGGGATTATTTTATGATTTTCTCTTTATGATAGATCATTTTAGTTCGTAGAAGTTAAACATATTTCTGTATATTGATTTTGCATTCTGAAACTTTACTGAATTCATTCATTAATTCTAAAAGTTTTTTGGTGGAGTATTCAAGGTTTTCTATATATATAGTATCTTGCCATCCAAAAATAGTGACAATTTTACTTCTTTTCCAATTGAGATGATTTGTATTTCCTTTTTTTGACTAACTCCCCTGGCTAGGACTTCCAATACTGTGTTGAATAAAAGTTGTGAGAATGAGCATCTTTGTCTTATTCCCAATCCTAGAGGAAAAGCTTTCAACTGAGTATGATGTTAGCTGTGGGTTTGTCATATATGGCCTTTAAAACACTGAGATGTATTCCCACTGTGCCCACTTTTTAAAAGAGTTTTTATCACAAATAGATGTCAATTTTTTTTCAAATGTTTTGTCTGCATCTATTAAGAGGATCATATAATTTTTATCCTTTATTTTGTTAATGTAGGGTATCATGTTGATTGATTTGCAGACGTTGAATCAACCTTGCATCTCTGTAATAAATCCCACTCGACTATGTTGTATGATCCTTTTAATGAACTGTTGAATTCAGTTGGCTAATTTTTGGGGGGTATTTGCATCTATATTCATCAGGGATATTGTCCCATAATTTTGCTTTCTTGCGGTATCCTTGTCTGGTTTTGGTATCAGGGTAAACCTGGCCTCACAAAATAAGTTTGGAGGTATTCTCTTCTTTTAATTTTGGAAGAGTTTGGGAAGGATTAAGATGGATATTAATTCTTTGAATATTTGGGAGAAATCACAGTGAAGCTATCTGGTCCTGCATGTCAGTTTATAGGTAGTTTTTAAACTGCTGATTTAATCTTTTTACCAGTAATTGGTCTATTCAGATTTTCTATTTCTCCATGATTCAGTCTTGGAAGGCTGCATGTTTCTAGGAATTTATCCATTTCTTCTATGTTGTTCAATTTGTTGGCATATACTTTTTTATGACAGTCTCTTATGATTTTTTATATTTCTGTGATATCAGTTATAACATCTCTTTCTTTTCTGATTTTGTTTGTTTGTTTTTCACTTTTTCTCTTTAATAAGTCTAGCTAGAGGTTTATCAATTTTGTTTATCTTTTCAAAGAACCAGCTCTTGGTTTCATTGATCTTTTCTCATTATCTTTTTAGTCTCTATTTCATTTATTTGTGCTCTGATCTTTGCTATTTTATTCCTTATACTGACTTTGACTTCATATTCTTTTTCTAGTTACTTGAGGTATAAAGTTAGGTTGTTTATTTGAGATTTTTCTTGTTTCCTGAGGTAGGCATTTATCACTATGAGCTTGCCTCTTAGAACTACATTTGCTGCATCCTATAAGTTTTGGTATGTTATATTACCATTTTAATTTGTCTCAAGGTATTTTTTTTCACTTTTGATTTATTGTTGACCTATTGGTTATTCAGTAATATGTTGTTTAGTCTCCACATATTTGTGAATTTTCCAATTTTCTTCTTGCAACTAATTTCTAGTATCATATCATTGTGGTTAAAAAAGGAGTTTGATATGATTTTAACCTTCTTAAATTTGTTCAGATTTATTGTGTGGCCCAACATATGATCTACTCTGGAAAATGTTCCGTGTGCAGTTGAGGAGAATGTGCATTCTATTGCTTTTGGATGGAATGTTCAGCAAGTCTTGTTCAGCCTCTTTTCTTCTCCACAAATCACTACATCTCTCAGTAGCTGAAGAGCCTCCCTCATAATAAATCTCCAAGTTCCTCCAAACTATTCTCCTCCCTCCCTCCTTCCCCAACTCTTTATTAAGGATGTTGATGTAACTTTTCTGCCTTTTGTTTATTATGTCTCTGATATGCCCAGTTCCTTCCACCATAATATACAATTTACTTATTTTTTTAAGATTTTATTTATTATTATTTTCAATTTATTTTTAATTTTATTTGTCTTATTTTAGAGAGAGTGTGTGTGGGGTGGTGGAGAGGGGCAAAGGGAAAAAGAGAGAGAGAATCTTAAGCTGGCTCCATGCTCAGTGTAGAGCCCAATGTGGGGCTCGATCCCAAGGCCTTGGGATCATGACCTGAGCCAAAATCAAGAGTAGGACATTCAACAAACTGAACCATCTAGGCACCCCTAAAGATTTTATTTTTAAGTAATCTCCACACCTACATTGGGCTTGAGCTCACAATCCCAAGTTCAAGAGTTGCATGCTCTACCAACGGAGCCAGCCAGGTACCCCTACAATTTATGTTAATTGTTCAGTGTTGGTTTCTCTTTATTGAATAAAACCTCCATAATGGCATAAATGTTTTCTCATTTATTCACTTGGTGTGTTTCACATGCCCAGAACAGTGCCTAGCACAGACAATACACTCAATAAATACTTATTGAGTAAATGTTCCATGTGCAGTTGAGAAGAATGTGTTTATTCTAATTTTATATTACAGAAGTCCTAAGGAACAAAACTGGCAAAGATCAGATTCCTCCTCTGTTAGAAGGGGAATAGGAAAGAAGAAAAATTGTGATGGAAAATTCAAATTTATTTTGAGGACAGGGTCACTGAAAGAACTCACATGTTAGGGTATGCTGGTCTCAGCATTATCATACATTAACCTGACATATAGAAGCCTCATTAAGAAGGAATTCATGTGAAGATCTACCCAAGAAAGAAAAACTTGAGGGGATCAAAGGAAACATTTTCCAGAGATCACATATGATCTGGTAATAGTGCTTGTTCACATCAGTCATAGTGGAAAATCACATACTTCATGGGGCTTTGGGTATAGTATTCAGAAAATTTTCCCTCAGTAGTGGTAGAAAATTAGCTCTAACTAAATGTTCCTCTGGTCATCCCTAAAACACTAAAAAGCAGGAGCAAAGATCAAACTATTTCCAAGTAACTGAACTATATCCCAGAAAAAAAAAGTCAATAATATTTATAAGAATACAAAAATACTTAGCATACTAAAATTTAAAATTTACAATATGTGGCATCAATTAAAAATTACCTGGGATTCAAAACAGCATAAAATACAACCCATAATTAGTAGAAAAATCAATCAAATTCTACACGAAAATGACATAGATGTTAGGATTAGTAGAAAAGGACATTAAGATAGTTATTATGACTGTATTTCATTTGTTCAAGAAGACAAATGAAAGATTGAGACATGGAAATACTATATATATATATATATATATATATATATATATATATATAGCATTTATGTATGTAAACATAAATATATAAAAAACAAAAATAAGTATAAATAAAACTTCAGGAAATTCAAACTAAAATGTCTGAGATGAAAAATACACTAAGTGCAATTAAGTAGATTAGACATTACAAAAGGAGAGATTAGTGAACAAAAAGATGTAGCAATAAAAATTACCTAAAGGAAAGACAGAAATTTAATTTTTTTTTAATAAAAAGAGCATAAGTCAGCTGTTGGACAACTTCAAGCATCCTATTATATGTATAAATAGAGTCTCTGAAAGAGAAGAAAGAAGGGGATAAAAATTATGAAAACAAATAATAGGTGGAAATTTCTGAATTTGATGAAAATTATAAAACCCACACATTCAAGAAGTTCAACCAACCCAAAGCACAAGAGAATATGAAGAAAACCACACAAAAGCATATTATAGCCAAATTACTTAGAACCAGAAATCATAAAGCAGCCTTGAAGGTAAGATCTTTTCATATTTACAAAAGCTGAAAAAATTCATCACTGGTAGACTTATACTACAATAGATATTAAAGGAAGTCTTCCAGGCCTAACAGCCTACCTGAAACAGTTCCCAATGGCCAAAGCTAAAACAACTTGAACAAATAAATGACAGAACTATTGGATTATACCCTTCAAATAAAGATCCATGAGTCTATATTAATCTAAATAAGTAACTGAGGAAAGGAAGAAAAGAAGAAAGGAAGGACAGGAAGGAAGGAAGGAAAGGAAGGAAGGAAGGAAGGAAGGAAGGAAGGAAGGAAGGAAGAGAGAGAGAAAGAGACAGCTCTTTCTTATAGCAGAATTCCAATTAAAACATGTGGCAGAATGAGAAAAACAACATCACTGCCACTTGGCAAAGTTAGTGGGCAAGAATTTAAGCAAAAACATGACATTTGCCTAGTTTCAAAGTACCTCTCCCCGAATATTTATTACAAAGGGAAAAATGGTAATTTTACAATGGAAAAAGCCAGCAGATACCACCTTAATCAGTGATCAAGGTCAACATTACCAGTAATAAATATATAGACATCATCTACCACGTAATATGATGCACAGAGAAGGGATATCATTTCTGTGTTGTCTTTTCCAATAATGCATAACTTCAGAAGAAAACATCAGACAAAACCAAACTGAGAGTTTCTTCAAAGTAATGGATTACTACTATTCAAAATTATCAAGGTCACAAACAAGGAAACTGAGAAACTGTCACACATTGAAAGAGATTAAGGAGACATGACAACTAATGGAATTTGGGATTGTGTATTAAATCCTGAAACAGAAAAAGGATGTTACAGGAAAAACCCATAATATTCAAATAAAATCTGTAGTTTAGTTAATGTAGCCAAAGTGAGTGTCTTAGTTTGGGTAATTGCTTTATTTTTAAGTAGGAGGTTAACATAAGGAAATCTAGTTAAAAGTTATACTAAAACTAATTTTGCAATTTTTCTATAAATCTAAAACATCTCAAATTAAAATGAATTAAAAATAAATACATGGGAATGCTCAGCACCAACAAAATAAAATAAAGTAAAATAAAAAAATAAATAAAATAAAAAATAAAATTAAATTTAAAAATAATGAAATAAATTAAAATAAAATAAAATAAAATAAAATAAAATAAAATAAAATAAAATAAAATCTCCCAAGCAGATGAAAATTTAAACCAGGTAGCAATCTGGATCTACACAAAAGAATCAAGAGTGGCAGAAATGGTTAACTACTGGGTAAATATAAAAGACTATTTAAATTTAAATCTCTTCAGGGCACCTGGGTGGCTGAGTCTGTTAAGCATCCGACTTTAGCTTAGGTCATGATCTCACTGTCCTTGAGTTCAAGCCCTGCCTCAGGCTCTGTGCCAACAGCTCAGAGCCTGGAGCCTGCTTCGGATTCTGTGTCTTCCTCTCTCTCTCTCTGCCCCATCCCAACTCATACTCTGTCTCTCTCTCTAAAAAATAAAATAAAAACATAAAAAAATTAAATTTGAATCTCTTCAAACAAAACTTCACCAATGCTTTGTTATTTTGGATTCTGCTTTGTAACATTTCTTTATGTTCTTTTCTACCTATTTTTACTCAGAAAATAACTCAATAGTAAAATTGGTTCAATCCATATAACTAAAAAAAATGTCTAGAAAAATGCTTTGTGGATGCATCATGAAAGCAATTTGTTAGCTTGGATACCTGGTTGTTACCCAGCCTGGCTGTCTTTTTTCCAATAAGTACAATTAGCCCATGTTTGTCTTATTAGATTACTTTAGGTTCATGAGTTTCTTCAGAGAACAGCGTTGTCTCTCTCTACTTGTTCTATTACTACCGGTGCTGATTAAACATCCTAAATTAGAGAAACTACGAAACTAATTAACATTCCACTCACCTTCCTCATCCTGATGATAACTGAGGTGGTCATACTGAATCAGACAATACTGTCACCTGAAGTTCTTTCTCTGGGCCCCATCCCCACACTGAGGCTCTCCATTTTTCATTATCTTTCTATTTACGTCCTGAAGACACTTTTATGTCTCTTTGACAGGTTCCACTGAAAGTCAGTTTACATTTTATTTTTGGCATTGTGTTTTGATAAATCAGGGGGAAAAAAGCACAGTATGGAAATAAGACACAAAATCATAGATGAGAGCTGATTTCTAATAAGGCAAACAAGATATTAAGGTCATGGAGATATTTAGACTTCCAGCCTCTGAATGATATAAAGTAACTTTTTCAAATTGCCTAAGGCATTAAAATTCTTGGGACTGTATAATTTGCAGTGATCAGCAAAAATAATTGAACAGAGTATTAGCCAAGACCCATATAAAACATTGTTCCAGAGGTATTTTTTTACAGAAAATATTTTTGCATGATTTGTATTTATCACTCATTTAACAAAGCATTTTGAGCACCAACTATGTGTTGGTATTGTTGCTAAACACTACAAATTCAATCATGAATGGGATATGAATTTTTCTCTAAAAGAGTACACAGTCTTTGGAATAAAATATACAAGTTGGATAATTAAAAGAAATTTGATAAGTTTTATAAGTGCTATTCCATGCACTCACTGATTTGACAAATATCTACTGTGGTGATTTTGGTTCAATTGTATCTCGCCAAATTATTTGTGTTGAAATCCTAATTCTCATAACCTCAGAATGTGACCTTCTTTGGAGAAAGGGTCTTTCCAGAAAGTATTCAAACTAAATTACAGTCATTAGGGTTGACGCTAATCCAATACAACTGATGTTTTAACGAAGAAGATGTCTGGGCACAGAGATATTTACAGAGAGAAAATGATATGAAGATACAAGAAAAATACCATGTGAAAACAAACATGGCCATTTACAAGCCATTTTTAGGTAGAGTTTGAATAGATCCCTCACAGTCCTTAGAAGGAACCAAACCTGCCAAGTCCTTGACTTCAATATTCCAGCCTCCAGCACTGTGAGACAATCATTTTTTGTTATTTAAGCCACCCAGTTTGTGGTATGTTGTTATGGTAACCCTAGCAAACTAATACATGTGGGTTATGTACTTTACTATGTGCTAGAGATACCTAAATTGGGAATTGGCAAGACAACCTGCCTTTAGGACCTTTTGACCTAATGGATGAAATAATTGAGAAGTAATCATAATGCAGAATAATACCTGTTATAATAAATCAGCAGAGTGATACCGGACATAGGGTAAACTATATCATGTTAACACCTAACGTGAAATATAAAGAATCATTTGCAGGCAACTAAAAAGGACATAAAACATGGTCTAGAAAAGGGTGCTGTATGCTCAAAGGTACAGAGGCATGAATGAGCAGGGCACATCTGCATATTAATAGAAAAGGCATAGGTGTTCATTTGGTGGTTGGGTCTGTAAATCTTCTCTTCCTTGCTACAAGATTTTTCTCAAATTAAAAAAAATTACATTTATTTATTTCTGAGAGAGAGAGATGGAGCACAAGTGGGGGTGAGGCAGAGAGAGAATGAGACACAGAATCCAAAGGAGGCTCCAGGCTCTGAGCCATCAGCACCAAGCCTGATGCGGGGCTCAAACTCAGAAACCGTGAGATCATGACCTGAGCCGAAGTCCTGACTGAGCCACGCAGGTGCCCCTCAAATTTTTTAAACCTAGAAATGTATGATAATATGAGTAATTCAGGAACTTGTGGCAAATGAGTTATGTACGCATATTTGTACAGCATCAACCTATCAAATAATATTACTGATCTACATTACGGCATATGATTTCTACTAAAAACTCATGATGATTTTCTGTGGTCTAATGGTCAACAAAAGTATCAAATTTATATTTTTAAAATTTTAAATTAAATTAATTTTATTAAAATTAGTAGACATTTTATATGTCACCCACCTATATTTTTTTTACCAGAAATAACACAAAGTTATTTGCTGATAATATTTAAATCTGTTTCAAATATTTTTTAATGACTCATGAAAAGTCTGGATCATTTAAATCACAAGTGGTTCTTCATAAGCAAAGGTATTCTACCCATTTCGGAAACAAAATGGAAGAAAATAATGTACAACATCATTAGCCAAGTTCAATCTGCATGAAATATAGTAACGAGGAAATATACCTCTTATTCTTCAGAGAATAATCTTCGAAGAAAGAATTTCATGGGATTTAGTTTGTGAGAGGTACCAAGTTTTATGACAGAGGATGCTATGCCCAAAGACACATAAAAGAATACTCATATTAGTGAATCAGTCTCCAAAAGAGATCTTTCCATATACATGTATCAGGAGATCTCTTCTTGAAATATTATTTTTTAAATTATTTTTATTGTTTGCTCTAAAACACATGTCAAAGCCACCTGAAAATAAGATTAATGAATGTAATCTTGATAAGGTGTCTAATGAGTATTTGTATTAATGTCATAGGGAAAAAAATAAAATAAGACTCAGAATAAAAAAGATATGAAAGTAAATTGTTGGCATAGCTGTAATTGATTAAGAAAGTCACTGGATGGTGTGCCTAAGTTGCTCAGTAGGTTAAACATCACTGAATACTTGATAATTCTCTTAGCCATTCTGACAAATGAACATCCACAATATGACACTCTTCCATGTCTACAAAACCATCATAAGATATATACACCTAGGGGCTCCTGGTTGACTCAGTCAGTTAAGTATCTGACTTCGGCTCAGGTCATGATCTCACAGTTTGTGAACTCAAGACCCATGTGGGGCTGTGCTGACAGCTCAGAGCCAGAAGCCCACTTTGGATTCTGTCTCCCTCTCTCTCTCTCTCAGCCCACCCCCCTTGTGCTCTCTCTCTCATAAATTAATTAATTAATTAATTTAAAAAAAGAAAATCACTGGAAGTGGTAAAACTAACGAGAAATTTCAGTTTAGGCTTGATATATGTACATTGTTACAATAATATTCTATTTTTATTTTGTTATTTTCAATATAATGGATCACATAGAAGGTAGATCATTGTTTTATATACTTCCCTTGAATTTATTTAAGGAGAACAAATATAATTGTAGAATAAGGAAATCGACAGACCTTTGCAAGTCTAAATGAGCTCATCAGGACTAGAACTAGGCATTTTGCTCATAGTAGGTACTTCATTATTGCTTCTTTTATTGAAACATTTCTACCTGCTTTTCTTGGCCAACCTTTAAGACTACTGCCATCTGAGAGATGCAAACATCTCTAATAAGTGTCTGTAGAGAAGGCCCTGAATAGTTTAAGTTCTTGCTGGACAAGTGCAAGACAAGTTTTGCTCCCCCTGAGGAATAGGAATAACCATTTATTGCATAATGATAATAAGCATTTCTTGGATAAGTAAATTTCTATGTGATTTCCAGAAGTCTCAGATGGTTCCATAAACCTTTACTGAGTACTCTGTGTGAGCCACTGAGCCAGGTTCCAGAGATACTGAAGGTCAGGAGGCATCCTCCTGGACCTATAGAATTAATTACCCCGTAAGGAAACACACTAAAATTTATATTATGATAAAACCATAATCATGGGAATGGAAATCAACAGTGCTTCACTTCATGTACTTTCTAGTTCTACTTGTGTGAGTGAGTATGAGAACGGCCAGACAGAGTTGAGCCTGAGAGAATAAGAAAAAAACTTAAGCAAGAATTATACAGAAATTTAGCAATATATTTAAAGAGTTTTTACTATTTGATTACTCAAAATATTCTCCAAGGAACTCTGTTCATTTAGAGGGCTGAGAGTGGAAATGACTAAATTCTAAGAAACTAAATTTTCCCTTTTCCTCTTTTTTTTTTTTTAATTTTTTTTTTTTTCAACGTTTATTTATTTTTGGGACAGAGAGAGACAGAGCACGAACGGGGGAGGGGCAGAGAGAGAGGGAGACACAGAATCGGAAACAGGCTCCAGGCTCTGAGCCATCAACCCAGAGCCTGACGCGAGGCTCGAACTCACGGACCGCGAGATCGTGACCTGGTTGAAGTCGGTCGCTTAACCGACTGCGCCACCCAGGCGCCCCTCCCTTTTCCTCTTATACTTGATATAATCATTTTCACTCATGCTTAATCCTACTACTATAATTTATATTACAGAATTCATTATGATCCCTTTGTCATTTTATAGAATAAAATGGGGCCAGGTGTTTAAACAGCATTGCTACTTAAGTCATTAAATGGATTTTGGCTTACATTTTATAACAATTATTGCATTTCCACCCATTGGTGAATCTGCTGTTCCTTGCAATGATGAAAGTGCCCAAAAGTCTCTTAATATTAATGAAAAGAGGGGGTGAGTCTTTCTGTAAACATATCTGAAAGTTGTGTCAATTTGCATTTGAATGAAAGTCTGCTTGATTCCAAACCTGCATTTGTATTCATTTGTTACATCAGCTCTTACTGTGTTATACTATCTCCAGGTCAATCACATCAGAAAAAAATATGAAAAACCAAGTTTCTATCCTTGTATACAAACTTTATACTGCATAATGTGTCTATTATTACTATTTTGTGGTTTAATTTTTACAGAGCCTCACATGGAGCTTGAGCTTACGAACCATGAGATCTGATGTGAGCTGAAATCAAGAGTCAGATGCTTAACCCACTGAGCAATCCAGGCACCCCTTGTGTTTGCCATTCTAATGGCAACACACATTCCTTTAATTTCACATAGCACTATTTGCCTTGCAATTTTCTCACACTTGGTCATTTGAACATTTTTTTTTTCAGTTTTAAGTTATACATATAATGCAGTTATAAGCATTTTTACATATTCAGGCTTTTCTCCCTCATGTTAATCCCAAATGGAGATTCTTTTAAAAAGGTATTACTAACTACAATAATATTATATATATTTTTGATTATTTGTGTCATGAGTTGTCAACTTGTTCATCGAAAATATTGCACCAATTTGCAGAACAACCAGTCAAGTAGAAATTTACTCACTCCCAACAACCTTGTGGATGTTAGGTTTCTGCCAATTAAAGAGATTTTTCTTATATAAATCAGACGTTTAACCAACTGAGCCATGCAGGTGCCCCAGTTCCTTTGCCCATTTTAAATTGTTTTGGTTTTCTTTGATTTTGCTGTTCAGTTGTCTGAGTTCTTTATAAATTTTGGATATTAACCCATTATGAGGGATATGATTTGTAAAGTTTTTCTCCCATTTAGTAGATTGCCTTTTCATTTTGTTGATGCTTCACTTTGCTTTGCAGAAGCTTTTTAGCTTGATATAGTCTCATTTATTTATTTTTGCCTTGTTTCCTTTGCTTTTGCTGACAAATCCAAAAAAATCATTGCTAAGATCAATGTCAAGGATTTTACTCCTATGATTTCTTCTAGGAGTTTTAATGGTTTCTGGTCTTTTGTTCAAGTCGTTAATCTATTTTGAGTTGACTTTTGTGTATTGTGTAAAATAGGGGTACAGCTTTATTTTTTCTTATTGCTTTTAAAATGTTTAGGGGTTCCTGGGTGACTCAGTCAGTTGAGCATCCAACTCTTGACTTTGGTTCAGGTCATGATCACAGTTTGTGAGATGGAGCCCTGCATCGGGCTCCATGCTGGCAGCACAGAGTCTGCTTGGGATTCTCTCTCTTGTACTCTCTCTCTCTCTTTCTCTCTCTCCCCCTCCCCCCCCAACTCTCTCAATAAATAAATAAATAAACTTTTAAAAAAAGTACATACTTAAAAAAATAAAATGTTTAAATATATATTTAGAATACATTAAAAAGCATGAGATCAGATTTCAATTGAATATACATTTTTCATAACGATAGCCATATTTTTCTAATGTAATTTATTCAATACTTATTTTAAATATTTGTCAAAAACAAACTGACATAATGATTAAAAGTTGAATACCTGTATGGTAAAGAAACATGTCTGTTTTGAACTTCTGTTTCACTCCTTACTAGCTGTGTAACCTTGGATGAGTCATTTAATGTCTGCAAGCCTCATGGAGAAAATGGAGAAAATAATAGTATTTGCTAAATAGAACTGTTACGGAATTAGGGGAGATACCCCAGATGATGTGATTAGTGCAGTGAGTGTCTATAAGAGTTCAGTAATTGCCAGGGGTTATCTTGGTCTTTGTACCACTAGGTAGAACCTCAACCAAGTTCAATAAAGCATTACCTTTTTATGTATTTTTCAATTATATTTCTATCATCTTTTATATGTTTTAACATAATATGGACTGTTTTATGTAACTAGGTTTTGAATTTCTTTTTCATTTTCATTATAACATGAATTTTTTCTGTCATTATTTTTAGAAAATCTCTTTCATACCTGTGTAATAATTGATCTAGATGCCCAATAAATTGCTTAAGCATTACTCCACTGGCAAACATTGAAATTGTCCAGTTGTTCACTGCCATGGATAAATCTTCAGTGATACTCTGTGCATACAGAGCCTTGTCTCTATCTCTTATTATTTCCTGTGGATCAATTGCTACAAGGAAAATTACTGAGTTATATCTCCTTACACATGCTGCATTGCTTTCCATAAAAGTTGATCTAATTTATGATAGAAGCAGCAGTTCCTGTCTCACTACAACCTTGCCAACATCAAGTTTATTTTTAAAATCTTTGTAGCTTGATGATATAAAAATGTGTCTCACTGATGTTTTAATTTGAATTTAACTCCTAGTGAGTATTGACATTCTGATATGCTTAGCCCTTCTAGTTTCCTCTCTGGCAAAGAGTTCCTCCAGGAAACTAGGAGCTCTTTGCTTATTTACCTACACGGGAATTTGTCTTCATTACACTTTTATAACAGTTCTTTGAATAAAAAAAATATTCTGGAATTTACCTTCAGCTAATTTTATGCTGTTTATTAACATATGGATGTTTTCATTTCTAACATGATCAATCTATCAATATTTTATCAACTGGTTTATGATTTTAGTGTCCTCTCATAGCCAGAAGTCTTTCAGTTGAGACTTTGCCTGTTTGCTATGTTCAATTTTCTACATTTAAAATTATTGTGGGGCACCTGGGTGGCTCAGTTGGTTAAACGTCCGACTTTGGCTCAGGTCATGATCTCACAGTTAGTGAGTTCAGGCCCCGTGTCGGACTCTGTGCTGACAGCTAGGACTCTACAGCCTGTTTCTGATTCTGTTTGTGTGTGTGTGTGTGTGTGTGTGTGTGTGTGTGTGTGTGTGTGTGTATCTGCTCCACTCACGCTCTGTCTCTCTCTTTCTCAAAAATAAACACTAAAAATGTTTTTAAAAATTATTTTAAGAGGGCAATTTATTTTTGTATATTATTTAATATAGAGATCAACTTAAATTTTCTCTTGAGCAAACAACTTGTTCTACCTGTTATTGACTCAATGCTTCTTTTTCTACTCTTATTTATGATACTTTCATGATTTATAAATTTATTTTGATAACTCTTTCTTGTTAAAAATATGCATTAATCACAACATGTTAATCATAACAATATTGGCAAATACAGTTAGTAACAAAGAACAAAATCTAATTATCAGTAACCTTACAAAACCCAGAGACAGTCTTTCTAACAATGCTGGGACATAGTTTTCTGAAGATATACATGTAATCATAGACCTATTTTATTTAGAAATACAATAAAGAGGGGCGCCTGGGTGGCGCAGTCGGTTAAGCGTCCGACTTCAGCCAGGTCACGATCTCGCGGTTCGTGAGTTCGAGCCCTGCGTCGGGCTCTGGGCTGATGGCTCAGAGCCTGGAGCCTGTTTCCGATTCTGTGTCTCCCTCTCTCTCTCTCTGCCCCTCCCCCGTTCATGCTCTGTCTCTCTCTGTCCCCAAAATAAATAAATAAACGTTGAAAAAAAATTAAAAAAAAAAAAAGAAATACAATAAATACTGTACATTTTTAAGCTTTTATTCTTTTTTTAAGTTTTATTTTATTTTAAGTTTTCTTAATGATTAAGAAAATTTATTTTTGAGAGATAGAGTGTGAGCAGGGGAGGGGCCAAGAGAGATGGAGACACAGAATCTGAAGCAGGATCCAGGCTCTGAATAGTCAGCACAGAGCCCAATGTGGGGCTCAAACTCACAAACAGCAAGATCGTGACCTGAGCCGACATCGGACACTTAACCGACTGAGCCATCCAGGTACCCCTTTTAAATGTTATTTTACAGAAAGAGTGCATGAGCAGGGAAGAGGGGCAGAGAGAGGAAGAGAGAATTTTAAGGAAACTCCAGCCTCAGTGCGGAGCCCAATGCAGGGTTTGATCCCACAACCCTGGATAATGATCTGAGCCAAAATCAAGAGTCAGATGACTGAGCCACCTGGGAACCCCTAAGTCTTTATTCTTTATTGGACAAATTTTTATTTTTCCCCTGAACTATTTCAGGTATTGTGCTAAGTGCTAGGGCTACAATAGTGATGTCAATAGAAGCTGTTCTCATGTAGCTTATTAGTAAAAATCAATAGTAATAAAAAAATAAAATCACATGAGCAGGTCATTATTACATCTATGATGAAGTGTCACCAAGGAGGAAAAGAGACTGTTTCAAGAGAATGTAACAGAAGGATGTTAGATTTTCTGGGTACACACAGGAAGGTGTCTCCTGTGTTTAAGTCCCAAAGGATGGCCAAAGTTAGACAAGTCCTTCTGTGCTGCAATTGTTTCTCTAAAACTATCAGGAAAAAACAATCTCAATTCAAACTTCTGTCAGACCTCTCGCAGGAAATATTGATCCACTCAGTGGGATTCAAGGTGTCAGTTGTCATTATTAGATTAATTTGAGATGTACCCCAAAAATCTGAGTTCTAGGTTATTACACTTGATAAACTACTTGGAAAGATATATTCTATAGTATTTAAATTGTGGAAAAGTATTTGCTTCACAAAAAACATTTTGAGAAATATTTCATTGAAAATAGTTTTATGATCTCTAGAAGCATTTAAAGTAACCTGCATAGTGGAACACTGATGTATCAATAAAAATAAAAATGTCCTCCATCAACATGTGGCCAGGATTTACGTGGCAGTGGAGACCATCATGGCCTTGAAATTAAGTGATCTAGGTTTTAATCCCTGCCTTGCCATTTACTAGCTAAGTAATCTTCAAGAAGTCATTTTACTTTACTGAATGGATTTCTTATTCTGTAAATTAGCATACTGGCCTAATTCAGAGCACTATTGATTTTTACATGAAATTTGTGAAAGCAGTTTGGAAAGCATTCAAACTTTGGGGGCACCTGGGTGGCTCAGTGGTTAAGCATCTGACTCTTGATTTTAGCTCAGGTCATGGGTTGTGGGATCGAGGGTTGTGGTATCGAACCCCACATGGGGTGTGGGACTCAGTGTGGACTCTATTTCAGATTCTCTCTTTCCGCTTGTGCTCTCTCTCTCTCTCTCTCCCCTTCTGCCCCTCCCCCACTCATACTCTCTATCTCAAAAAAAAAAAAAGCATTCAGCTTTGTATTTTTATGCTCTTCATGGTATGTGAATAACTATAACAGCCATACACTTTAAAGCAAAATTAAGTGTTTTGCCAATTATTTGAGAATTTGATTACTCACTTCAGTGAACTAGATAGCTACAAATTGCAAATTCAAGACTTACTTTTATGTGCTATAAATAGAATCCAAGTCACCCTTTGATAATTTTTAAATGTTATTGACAACTATGTATACAACTTGGCTCTACTTCAGTGGAAAGGAGACTCTGAAGGCAATTGAACACAATAGAAATTTCCCCCACGGTTCACAATTATAGAAACACCTGGGCCAAAAGAAAAAAAAAGAAACTTTCTGTTGATTCACTATGATAATTCATGAGACTCAAGGGCCCTCCACATATTTCAATCCTTGCCAGAAAGTAGGGTGATGGTCTTCAAGTGACTGCAGAATGAAGCAAGAATGAATTCACTCAAAAAATACCTCTTACAATGATTGTTTAGAAGGAAATACTGCTTATAGTGAACACCTGTGCCACTTGATGTTACAACAATTTTATGTGTCCCATTAAAACACTTTCTCTAGGAGCTGCAAGGTGGAGCTATGAGCATGCTAGGAAACTCAGAGCAGTTTCTGCTAGATTGCTTTTCTATGGTTCTAGGAAATTCTTTTCTTTATAAGGACAAATACCATTACCTTATCACATATCACAATGAAAGTCCATGCTCAGATCTGTATGTTGCTATTTAAAATAAGTTGACTACACAAGTATATAAAGTCTCACACATTTATCAAAATTCTAAGTATGTTTAACCCCACAAATAATATGTCATTACTTTTTGCTTATATATATATTAGATTTCTGGACCATAAGAATTATAGCCTTCATATAGTATGTTACAGGATTTAGACCTCTCAAGATTTAGGAAAAAAAATTGATGTTATTAGTTACTCCTATTTGGGACATTCTTTAAACACAAGATAGAAACTCAACCCCTCAATTCCAGTCTGTTTCCAATTCTGCTTAAAATGTAAATCACGAATGTTAATTTTTTGGAGCTATTACTATGTGTTAGACACTGTTCTGAATGCTTTCATTTAGTGTCTTTTTAATTATTATCACAACCAGGTACAATTAAGATCTTCATTTCACAGATAAAGCGTTAAGTTTTATAAAAGTTAAATAACTTACTCAAGTTGTGAAAATAGGATTCATATTCAGGTATGACTCAAAATCTAAGTTATACTGTCTAGATTTGAGCCTCCAGGAGAGAAATGAGAAGTAGCAATACAATTTCCTAAAGATAGAGAAGAGAATCTCTAACCATTACTGGGAATAGTTGTATTTCAGAGCAATCATTTTAGTGATAAGTAAGTAGAGTTTTTCAAAAGGCAGAAGTTATTATTATCAGCTATTATGCTTAGAAGATTATGCAGTAGCAATATCTACAGATAAGAAATTGGGTTAATCTGAGATTCTCATTCCCAGTGAAATTATTAGTAGAAAGCACTTAGTTCTGATTACAATCTATATGATAGTTTTACCCTGAACTGTATCATGGGGATTTTATCTTAGTAAATGGTACATATCATGAAAGCTGGTGGAAGATCCCAAAATTGTGTGACCATGAAGATTTTCATTGTCGTGGAAGTCACCTAGTGAAGCTTTAGTTTTGCTCTATGAAGAGAGCAGAAGAAGACAAAGCCACGGCCAGAGCATGAAGACTGATTCCAGCCCTAGTTCTGAAGGTTGAAGGATGCCATGCATTGGGACAGCTCACACGCTCATCTGCTATCTCACCTTGTTGGTGTTGGATAGCACATGGACATGTATTTTCTCTAGATCTACCAGATCCCTTCCTTGAACTTCTCCAAGTCCTGGGCCAAGTGTGTATGCAGTTCCATGGCAAAGGTTACCAGCTTTTCCTGCACGTCACTTGCAGCACTGAGACTTGAGATCATGAGGGACAGACACCTAGACACAGTCTATCTTGGAAAGGGCCAATTTGTCCAGGATCTCAAATGCTTTGCTTCCCAACTGGAGCTGGGCTGATCTACACTGACTTCAGGCTTAAGGGGCAACAATCTTCATGGATTGACTTCGTGCTTAATGCAGATGGTAAGGTCAACAGCCTGCATGGACAGCTCCACCAGCTCCCACAACCATGTAAAGTCTAACCCCTATAAAAAACACCACTCTGTCTATATTACTCATAACAGTAATATTAACATAATAATTCTTTTTTAAATTTTTAATGTTTATTTATTTTTGAGAGAGAGAGAGAGCACGAGCGGGTGAGGAGCAGAGAGAGAGGGAGACGCAGAATCCGAAGCAAGTTCCAGGCACCAGCTGTCAGCACAGAGCTCATCATGGCACTTGAATCCACAAACTATGAGATCATGACCTGAGCTGAAGTCAGATGCTTAACCGACTGAGCCACCAGGTACCCCTACTCATAACATATTTCTAGTCAGATCCTGACTTATACATTAGTTATTCCATATATTTCTTTAGCCTCTCAAATCATCTGTCCTAAACTGTGCTACATGAGCAAAGAAACATGAATGTGGACCACATTATAATTGTCCTCCTGCAATTGTTCCCATAGAGTTATATTTAAACACAATGTCATTTGTCATTTGATAGAGATTATAAGAGGTAGCCCTATCGAACTTGTCATCATCATGTTTACAGTAATATATTAGAATATTATTATTTTATGTACTGTCTTTATAAGGACAAAAGAGAAATTTCTCCTTGAGTTTGGTAATAGGATTAATTGTACAGTTACTAAACAAATATGTTATTTTTAGTTAACACTGGGCATCTTATACATAAAGCTCTTTGCCTATTCACATCAACCCCTAGCAAGTTCAGAGTGACATTTGATGCCCACCTAGAACAAGTTGATGGCCCTTTTACTGCATCTGTTTTCCTTTTGCATTTTTCTTATTCATTTTATTTGAACATTTGTCATTTTTAAGCCATCTGAACACTTTTTTTTTTAACAGAGCAGGATAAAAATTAAAGTTGGAATTGCCTGAATCATTCAGAATGGAGACCTTTAATTTCATACAAATTTTAACAATTTCTAATGTTTTTCATTATTCCTACTGAAAGTATATAGAATTAAAGGAAATCCACCAGAAAGTCCTGCTGACAATAAAACCTTGTAAGTTTTTTATTAAATTTGATCTCCTCATAGCCCTTCAAAATAGATCTTACGTTAAGTAGACCTAGAATTTAAGAAATCAAAACAGGAGCATCTGGGTGGCTTAGTCAGTCAAGCATTTGACTCTTGATTTCGGGTCAGGTGATGATCACAGAATTATGGCATTAAGCCTGACTCAGGCTGTGTGCTGTGTGGGGAAACTGCTCAAGATTCGTTCTCTCTCCCTACCCGCCCCCCCCCCACTCATGCTCTCTCTCTCTAAAAAAAATAAATAGATAAAATTAAAAATCTTTTTAAAAATTTAAAAAAAGAAACGAAAAGCTATTTAACTCATGTTATTGAATACCCACATGTTCCAATTATTATTTTAAGCATTTATTATGTTTTCCATGAGAGAATATTCAAGAACAGAGGGGTTATGTCTTCCTAGCACAGAGTAATTTTCTTTTTTTAAATTTTTTTTTTTTCAACGTTTATTTATTTTTGGGATAGAGAGAGACAGAGCATGAACGGGGGAGGGGCAGAGAGAGAGGGAGACACAGAATCGGAAACAGGCTCCAGGCTCTGAGCCATCAGCCCAGAGCCCGACGCGGGGCTCGAACTCACGGACCGCGAGATTGTGACCTGGCTGAAGTCGGACGCTTAACCGACTGCGCCACCCAGGCGCCCCGTAGCACAGAGTAATTTTCTAATTTGCCCAAGGCCAATAGCTAGGAACTGGCACAGCCAAGAACCAGGATCCATGACACTAGTGTCCACGACACTGGTGGTACTTACAAGATGGTACTACGTCAACAGGGTCTCACAAGTCTTTGCTTCACAGTTTTCATGTATGTGTTTCCAGAATTCATGTACGGGCTTCCTATTTATTATATATTTTTATTTACTCAATCTCTTCTTATAAATTTCCCTATTTCTTTTTTTTTCTTTTCTAAGAATACTTGTGAAATTATTTTCTTTTAAAACTTAAGTAACTTATGTAGTTACATACATAACTTATGTAAAACTTAAAAAAACTTATGTAATTCCTAATTTAAAATCTGTGATTATTTTATTGTACATTATGTTATATTGTTATAGATATGAAATTATATACCACATATTTTAATATAAATATTATTCCTTTAAATAATTTATTAATATTTAATTATAAATAGATTTTTATTTTTAAAGGCTAGATTTATTAGAGATGCCTGGGTGGCTCAGTCGGTTAAGCGTCTGACTTTGGCTCAGGTCATGATCTCACAGTTTGCAGGTTCGAGCCCCACATTGGGCTATCAGTTCAGAGCCTGGAGCCTGCTTGAGATTCTGTGTCTGCTTCTCTCTCTGCCCCTCCCCACTCACACTCTGTCTATCTCTGTCTTTCAAAAAATGAGTACACGTTAGAAAAAATTTAAAGTCTAGATTTACTCAAGAATTTTGGGAAACATATTTCTAGTATAAAGCAGAGATGATAAATATTTACCTAGGAGGATTTTGATTCAAAGATGTATTTATTTGGCCAGCATATAGTATTTTTTTCTCTAATCAACTTTTTTGAGGTATTATTTACATCTAATAAAAAGTACATATTTTAAGTTCATTGTGCAAGGAGTCGTCACGAACATTTGCACTCCTGTATCCCGCATCTGTTAAGACTTAGAACCTTTCCATGACCACCCCCATCCCCCGCAAAGTTCCATTATTCCTCTTTATAGCCACTGCATCCTCAGCTTCTTGCCCAGATAATTACTGATAAGATTTATATCACTGTAAACTGGTTTTGCAGGTTCTAGAACTTCATATGAATGGAGTGGCACAAAGTGAATTCTTCTGTGTTTGGCTTCTTTCACCTATTATCCCTTTGTTGCATATACCAGCAGTCTGTTTCTTTTTGTCTCTGATAATATTCTATTGTATGGCTATAGCAATTTGTCCATTCACCTGTTGATGGACATTTTAGTTGCTTCCAAGTTTTTGGCTAACATGAATAAGGCTTCAACGAACGTTCATGTTCAGTTCTTTGTGTAGACATGTGTTCGTCTCTTGGGTGGACACTGTGAGTTGAAATCTGGGCCATCTAGTAAGTACATTAACTTATATAAGGAGCTGCAAAATTGTTTTTCAAGTGATTGTTTTATTTTCACTGTAACCAGAAATATCTAAGCATTTCCACACTCATGTCAACACTTCATATTGTCAGTACTTTTGTTTTTGTTTAGCCTTTCCAGCGGGTTAAAGATTTTTTTTAAGTTTATTTATTTATTTTGAGAGAGACAGAGACAGTGTGAGTAGGGGAGGGACAGAGAGAGAAGAAGAGAGAGAGAATGCTAAGCAGGTTCTGCATTGCCAACACAGAGCCTGACATGGTGCTCGAATCCATGAAGCTGTGAGATCATGACTTGAGCCAAAACTGAAAGTTGGATGCTTAACCTACAGAGCCACCCAAGTGCCCTTAAAGATTCTTTATATGTCCTGGATACAAATCCTTTAATATATATAAATCATATATAATATATATAAATAACATATAATATAATATATACACATATATGTACATATATGGGTGTGTGTGTGTGTGTGTGTGTATATATTATTACTCTATGACTTCTGTTTTTCATGTTCTTAATACCATCTTTCAAAGAACAGGTTTTGGGGCGAATGGGTGGCTCAGTAGGTTGGGCATCTGACTTTGGCTCAGGTCATTATCTCACGGTTTGTACTGTGAAATCTGTACTGACAGCTCAGAGCCTGGAGCCCACTTCAAATTCTGTACCTCCCTATCTCTCTGCCCCTCCCAAAAAAAGTTAAAAAAAGAACAGAAGTTTAGTTTTGATGAAGTCCAATTTATTTTTTTCTACCTATATGATTAGTGCTTTTTGTGCCCCATATAACAAATTTTGTTTACCATAAGTTTCTTAAGAATTTTCTAGGGCCGCCTGGGTGGCTCAGTCAGTTAAGCGTCCAACTTTGGCTCAGGTCAAGATCTCGCAGTTCATAAGTTCAAGCCCTGCCTGGGACTCAGTGCTGACAGCTCAGAGCCTGGAGCCTGGAGCCTGGAGCCTGCTTCAAATTCTATGCCTCCCTCTCTCTCTGCCCCTCCCCTGCTTGCCTGTGCTTGTGCGCACTCTCTCTCTCTGTCTCTCCCAAATAAACATTTAAAAAAAGAATTTTCTAGGTAAATAATCATGTCTTAATGGCAGTATTACTTCTTTCCAATATGAATGATACTTCTCTTTTTTTGCCTTTTTTTTTTACTAGGGGCATCGAGTAGAATTTTGAATAGAAATGTTGATACAACATTGATACATCCTTGGGTTTTTTCCGAATATTATGGGAGAAGCAATCAGTTTTCACCATAAAGATGATGTTAACTGTAGCTTTGCCATAGATGTTCTTTATCGGGTAATGAAAATTTAGTACTATTCCTAATTTACTGAGAATATAAAGTTTAAAAAATACTTTCTTATTATCATTTCAATGTCTGTGGAATCTATGGTGATATCTCCTTTTTTATTCTAACATTGATAATTCGTGCTTTCCTCTTTTTTCCGATTAGTCTTGCTAAGCTAATTGATTTTATTAATCCTTTCAAGGTATCAACTTTTGCTTTGCTATATCTATCTGCTATTTGTTTTATATTCATTGATTTTCTGCTCAGATTAAGATAAAATCTTTCTTTCTACTTGCTTTAGTTTAATAGCTTTTTTCTAGCCTTTAAGGTGGAAAATTAAATCATTAAATTTAACTTTTTTGTTGTTATTATTAATTTCCACTTCTGTTGTCAGAGAGCCGACTGTAGGATTTTGATGTTTCAGAACTCATTATGAAAAATTATGACCTAAATTAATATTATATATGTGCATTTAATATGTATTTTGAAATTGTTGGAACTAAAGACATGTAAATGTTAGGTATATAATGGTTGATAGTGCTCAGATCTTCTGTATCCTTACTGTTTCTTTTTCTACTTTATCTATTAATGACTGACAAAAGGTCATTAAAATCCTCAAGTATAACTGAGGATTTATTTCTCCTCTCACTTCTGTCAGTGATTTCTTTGTGAATTTTGAAGCTCTATTATTAGGTGTATAAATATTTGCAATTTTTATAACTTTATGGATGAAGTTTCACCTTGTCCCAGTAATAACATGTCCTTCTTTATTTCTTCTAATACTTTTGGTTGAGATCTTTTTTTAGTATAAAATAGCCATGCCAAGGTTATCGGTTGGGGTGGGGGGGCTGGTTTGCATGTATTTGCACATATTTTTCCATGCTTTAGGATCTAGATTATTTGTATTTAAAATTTGAAATGCTACTCTTATTGTAACATATACTGAGACCTTTATTTTTATCTGATAATATGGGCCCTTTAGTTAGAATGTTTTATAGTTTCTGTAATTACTGTTATCTTTGGATTTAAATCCACTAGCTTCTTAGTTGTTTGCTATTTGGTTACTGTTTAAAAATTATGTTTAGAGGAGCCTGGGTGGCTCAGTCAGTTAAGTGTCCAACTCTAGACTTTGACTCAGGTCATGATCTTGCATTGCAGTTCATAGGATCGAGCCCCATGTCAGGCTCCATGCTAACAGTGCAGAGCCTCCTTGGGATCCTCTCTCCCCCTCACTTTCTACCTCTCCCCTGCTCTCTCTCTCTATCTCTCTCAAAATAAATAAACTTTAAAAAATAAAAAATAAATAAAAATTATATTTAGCGTTTGCTCTAGAATCAAGTGTTCATTCTAAGCCATTTAATTGAAATCAGAACTTTACCATTTCACTTTTCTTACCTCATGTCTCACACTTCACTTTTTGTACTTTCTACTTCCCACTTTTCACTTCACAGCTGATATTTGGAGTTCCCAATTCCAACTCTCCACTTCAAAAATATAATAAGCTTAAGGAGTAAATTTCCATTTATAAGTTTCCCCTACTATCCAAGAGTAGAGCTATAAAATTCATATGAAAATCTTGGTATGGACATATATTCTCATTCCCCTGGGTAAATAACCAAGGAATGGAATGATTGGGTCATTTGTGAAGTATATGTTTAAATGTTTAAGGGACTATCAAACTCTTTTCCAAAGATTTTGTGTTATTTCATATTTCTACTAGCAGTATGTGAGAATTCCACTTTGTAACACTTGCTATAGTCCATTCTACTAGGTGTGTTTTGGTGCCTTAATGTGGCTTAACTTATATTTTCATGATTACTAATAATGTTAAGCATCTTTTCATGTACTTATTGGTTTTATACATTCTTGTAAAGTGCATGTTCAAATCCTTTACCAATTTCTTCATTGGGTTGCATTCTTATTATTGAGTTTTAAAAGTTACATATTCTGAATACAAGTTTTTTGTCTGGTGTATGCATTGTGAATGTTTCCTCCAATCTGTAGCTTGCTTTTAATTCTCTTGATGTTTACTGATGAATGGATAAAGAAATTGTGGTTTATATACACAATGGAATACTACGTGGCAATGAGAAAGAATGAAATATGGCCTTTTGTAGCAACGTGGATGGAACTGGAGAGTGTGATGCTAAGTGAAATAAGCCATACAGAGAAAGACAGATACCATATGGTTTCCCTCTTATGTGGATCCTGAGAAACTTAACAGAAACCCATGGGGGAGGGGAAGGAAAAAAAAAAAAAAAGAGGTTGGAGTGGGAGAGAGCCAAAGCATAAGAGACTGTTAAAAACTGAGAACAAACTGAGGGTTGATGGGGGGTGGGAGGGAGGGGAGGGTGGGTGATGGGTATTGAGGAGGGCACCTTTTGGGATGAGCACTGGGTGTTTTATGGAAACCAATTTGACAATAAATTTCATATATTGAAAAAAAATAATTCTCTTGATGTTGTCTTTTGAATAGTAAATGTTATTAATCTATCTATATAAATTATATAAATTGATATATAACTTCAGATTTTTATTTTGTAAAAAAAGTTTTTTCCCATATTTTCATGATAGAAGTTTTGTAGTTTTAAAGTTTACTTTTATGTCTATGATCCATTTGAAGTTAGTTTTTGTGTATGTTATGAATTAGGTTTGATACTGAATTTTTGCTGTATGGATGTTCTATCGATCCAGCACCACTTGCTGTAAAGACATTCTTTTCTTCCATTGAATTACCTTGACCTATTTATTGAAAAATAATTGACTGTATATATATGGTTTTATTTCTTTATATTTTGTGCTGTTTCTTTAGTACTAACGTCTATCTTTTTACCCATACCAATTTGTCCTGATTTCTGTATCTATTTGTTAAGTCTTAAAGTTAAGTAGGATAATTCCTCACTTATTTCTTCCTTTTAAAAATAGTTTAGATTATTCTATAGTACTTTTTTCATATAAATTTTAGAATAAATTTATACAAAAAGCCTGATAAAATATTATTTGGAATTGCTTTGAATCTTTTTGATTCTATAGATTCATTTGGGATAGTTGTCATCTTAATGATAAATATGACTCTTCCAATTCATAAATGTAACATATCACTTCTTTATTTAGATGATTTGAATTATTTTCATATATATATACATATGGATGAATAAATATGAATGGATAAAGAAGATGTGATATATATACATATATATCATATATATTATATGATATATATTCATATATATATGAATATTATTAAGACATATAAAAGAATGAAATCTTGCCATTTGCAACAACGTGCATGGAGCTAGAGAGTATAATGCTAAGCAAAATAAGTCAGACAGAGAAAGACAAATACCATATGATCTCACTCATATGTGGAATTTAGGAAACAAAACCTGAGCAAAGGAAAAAAAATTGAGACAAACCAGGAAAAAGACTTTTCATTGTAGAGAATTATATCCCCTCTGGTTACCAAAGGATATATGGGTTGGGGGAATGAGGGAAATAAGAGTTGGGGATTAAGGAGTACACTTACCATACTGAAAAAAAATGAAAAAAATATGCATGATTATTTAAACGAAAATGAAGACATTTTTCTGGTGGGGTGTCCGTGAATGTAGATGTGATAAGACAGAATGAAGATACAGGAAGATCAGCATGCAGTGTAAAGGGACCTACAATGTTTGCAAGATATTTTCATTTTAGAGAATATGGGGCAGTGCACCATTAACTTTAAGTAGATTGTGGGTGATTACAAATCCATATTGAAATCCACAGAACAATACTAATTAAATAATACAAATAGATCTAACTTAAGCCAAAGTTAAAACGGAGTATTAAAAATGAATATTATCTTCTCTTGTATAGACTTTCAGATTGAGTTATTTTCTTTCAGTATTTTAAAGATCTTCTCTATAATTTCTACCTTGTGTATAGGCTGTTTTTCTGTAGGCCTTTTGAATATTTTTTTCTTTTGATATTCAGCACTTTGATTATAATATATATAGACATAGTTTTCTTTGAATTTATCCTGTGTGGTGTTTTCTGAGATTCTTGAGCTATAAATTTATGTTTTCCACTAAATTTAGGATTTTTTGTCCATTTTCCTTTAAATACCATTTTGCCCCAATCACACTCTTTCATTGGTTACCCCCATTGTTCATATTTAAAACTTTTTATATTATACCATAGATTTGTTGATTATTCCTTAATTTTTTTTTTCAACGTTTATTTATTTTTGGGACAGAGAGAGACAGAGCATGAACGGGGGTGGGGCAGAGAGAGAGGGAGACACAGAATCGGAAACAGGCTCCAGGCTCTGAGCCATCAGCCCAGAGCCCGACGCGGGGCTCGAACTCACAGACCGCGAGATCGTGACCTGGCTGAAGTCAGACGCTTAACCGACTGCGCCACCCAGGCGCCCCTATTATTCCTTAATTTTTAACAATCTTCCTTTCTCTCTATTCTTCAGAAAAAATAATTTCTATTTTTCTATCTTAAAGATCACTGATTTTTTTCTTCCATCATCTCTACCTTCCTATTGACTCCATTCATAGAGCTTTTAATCTCATATGTATTATTTTTCGGCTCTCAAACTTTTATTTGATTCTTTATGTAAATGATATGCACAACAGGTGTTGAGTACTGTCATGATTCTGTGAAGAATGTTAATGTTGCCGTTTTCACAGGAAAACAACTCAGTTCAATTCAGACCATAAGCTGTGTCTCAGTTCATACATTAATCTGTTCAGGCTGCCACACAAAATACCATAGCCTGGCTAAACAACAGAAACTTATTTCTCAGTAAGCTGGGAAGTCTAAGGTCAAGGTGCAGGCCAATTTGGTCTCTGTTGTCATCTATCTTCCTGGCTGGCAGAGAGCTGCCTTCTTGCTATATCTTCACATGGCCTTTCCTTAGTGCAGGCATAAGGAGTGAGAGTGAGATCAAGCTCTCTGATGTCTGTTATTATAAGAGCATGAATTCCATCTTGAGGGTCCCTTTTCCATGACCTTATTTGACCCTAATTATTTTCCAAAACTCCCATCTCCAAATCTCATTGGAGGTTTAGTCTTTAACACATGAATTTGGAGGTTATTCAAATATTCAGTCCACAATATTCCACTCCTGGTTCCCCCAAATTTATATCCTTTTTACATGTAAAATACGTTCATTCCACCCTAACCATCCCCAAATCTGTAATTAATTTAAACATGAACTCTAAAGTCTAAGGTCCAAAATCTCATTAAAATGCCATCTAAATCGGGTATGGGTGAACCTTGAGGTACAATTCATCCTGAGGCTAGTAAACATGTGGAACATTTTCCCAGTAATTCTCAATAAGTTTTAATTTCATTAACAAAAAAGTATAAATGTGTTAGATAAAACTGTCTTAGGAATCCCTTTCATTATTAAACATTTTAATTAAAATTGCTATTTGAATGAGGTAACATGGATATTTTTAATTTGATCATGAATGTATAAATCAGAATAAACACTTTGCAAATTTCTAGGCATGTATATCTAAATACATATTTACGATGTGTATATGTATATATATATGAATTTAACAATGTATATCTAAATATATATGTTAATGATGTATAAATAATAACTATATAGATAAAATAAACAGTATAAGTTATATTATATAAAAAGAATATGAAATAAAAGATCAGTGCAGCCCTAGAAAACAGCTTAACTGTAGCCTCATTCAAGTCCTTGACCAAGAACTCCCTAGTTAAGCTACTTTCAGATTCCTAACCCACAATAACTGTGAGATTTCAGATGCTTATTGTTTTACGCCAAGAAGTCTGCTGAAATTTGTTACCCAGGACTAGATAACTAGATTTACTCTACTTCATAAGGGCATCTATGAAAAGCACACAGGTAATAGCATACTTAATGGTAAAATATTGAATGCTTCCTCCCCGTCCCTCCCCCCATATGAAGAATAAAGAAAGTATGACTGCTCTCACCATTTCTATTCAACTAGAGCTTACAGTCTGTGCAACAAGGTACAAAAAAAGAAATAAAAACATCCAGATCATAAAGGAAAAAGTCAAACTCTACCTGCAGTTTTTATTTTCTATATAGAAATGCTATGGAATCTATCAATAAGTCAGTAAACTTAAGAAGTGAGTTTAACAAGGCTGCAATATACAAGATCAATCCATAAAAGTAAACTATAGGGGCGCATGGGTGGCCCAGTCGGTTAAGCGTCCGGCTTCGGCTCAGGTCATGATCTTGCGGTTTGTGAGTTCGAGCCCCTCGTCAGGCTCTGAGCCCACAGCTCAGAGCCTGGAGCCTGCTTCAGATTCTGTGTCTCCTCCTCTCTCTCTGCCCCTCCCCTGCTCATGCTCTGTCTCTCTCTATCTCTCAAGAATAAATAAACTTAAAAAAAAGTAAACTATATAGCTCTCTTACTAGAAATAAACAATCAAAAGTTGGTATTTTAAAAGTACCATTTACAAGATCATCAACAATCTAAAATATTTAGGGTTAAATGGAACACAAAATATGCATACTAGTATCCTGGAAACTACAAAATATTACTGAAATTAAATAATACCTAAATAACTGGAAGGATATATAGTGTTCATGGACTGAAAGACCTAATATTGTGAAGATATCAATTCTACCCAAATTGATCTATAAATGCAATGGTTTCCCAGTCAAAATCCCAGCAGATCATTTTTTATACAAATTGAAAGGCTGATTCTAAAATTCATATGGAAATGTAAAGGACCTAGAACATCCAAAACAACTTTGTAAAAGAGGAACAATGATGGAAAACTGCACTATCCAACTACAAGACTTATCAAGAACTACAAAAGTCCAAACAATGTGGCATTGTCATGAAGATAGAAAAGTATATTAATGGAACAGAATAAAGAATCTAAAACCACACATATACACACTCAATGGATTTTGGTAAAGATGCAAAATGAATTCTGCAGAAAATACTCTTTCAAACAAGTAGTGTCATAATTATTGTATATCCGCATGCAAAACAGGAACCTACATTCATACCTCACAGCATACACAAAATTAACTCAAAATGGATTAAATACCAAAATGTAAATTCTAAAGCTAAAAAAAATTTATGGGCACTTGGGTGGCTCAGTTGGTTAAACATCTACCTTTGACTTAGGTCATTATCTTCCGGTTCATGGGTTTGAGCCCTGCATCTGACCCCACACTGTCAGTGCTTGGGATTCTTTATCTTTCCCTCTCTCTCTAACCCTACCTCACTCATACTTTATCTCTCTCAAAAATAAGCTTAAGGAAAAAAAAAAAAACTTCTTAAGTAAAACATAAGAGAAAAACTTTGTGACCATGGATTAGGCAATGACTTCTTAGATAAGACACCATAAACATGATCCACATAAAAAATAAATTATAAGTTAAATTTCAACAGAGCACCTGCACGGCTCAGTTGGTTAAGCATCCAACTTTGGCTAAGGTCATGATCTCACAGTTCAGGGGTTTGATCCCCAGAGCCTGCTTCAGATTCTGCGTCTCCCTCTCTCTCTGCCTCTCCCCCATGCACACACACTGTCTCTCTCTTTCAAAAATAAATAAACTATATATATACATATATATATGTGTGTATGTGTGTGTGTGTGTGTACACATATATATATTGAATTTCATCAAAATCAGAAACTTCTGCTCTTTATCAGATAATGTTAAGAGAATGAAAAGACAAGCTACAAACAGGGAAACAAAAATTGCAAACCTCATATATGATAAAATTCTTATATCCTGAATATTTACAGAGCTATTAAAACTTATTAATAAGGAGATAAACAACCCTATAAAAGATAGCCTATAGTTTTCCACACTTTGCTTAAGAAAATATACAAATGGCCAATATGTACACAAAAAATATTCTCAATATATTTAATTATTAGGGGAATTAAAATTAACACCTTAATGAGAGAATTCTACAAACCTATCAGAATATCTAAAATTAATAAGATTGACAAGACCAAGTGTTGGTAGAAATATAGGGAACTTCAAAATCTCAGACACTGTTGACTGGAATAGATATGGCACAAACACTTGGGGAAACAGTTTATCAGTTTCTTAACTATTGAAACAACACCTACTATGTGATAGACAATCACTTACCAATGCCACGTCTAGATATGTGTACAGTAGAAAAACATACAAAAGGCATATATAACGCTCATAGCAGCATGAGGCATAAGAGACGAGAAATTGAACCAATTCAAATGCCAAACAGGATGATTGACATGTTGATTATTTAGTAATAAAATAAAGTGACAAATAACAAATGCAACACATAGGTGATTCTCACAACCATAATGTTGAGCAAAATGAAGCAGAAAAAAATGCATATGTTGTATAATTCCATTAACACAAATTTCAAATATAGACATACCTAATACATGGGGTTAAAAATCAAGATATAGCTACACTTGATGACATGGGGAAAGACAGTAGCTAGAAAAAGGCATGACGGGAGATTCTTTGGCAGAAGAAATAATTTGTGTTTCATCTAGTTATGCATTATGCAGATCCTGTTTATTTTAAGACAAAATAACTTTACTGAAGTGTAATTAACATATGGTAGATAAATGCAAATATTTAAACTGTACAATTATATAAGTTCTGATGTATGAATGACCAATGAAACCATCACAATCAAGTTACAGAACATATTCCTTCTTCATGTTTTTCCCTTCCACATGCCAAATCAGCATCTACTGATCTGCTTTCTGTCAGTATAAAAATTAATTCACATTTTCTAGAGTCTTATATAAACATAATCACTCATTATGCTCTTTTTTGTCTTTTTTAAAAAAGTTTATTTATTTATTTTTGAGACACACAGAGCAGGTGAGGGGCAGAGAGAGTGGGCGAAAGAGAAAATCCCAAGCAGGCTCTGTACCAGTAGTGCTAAGCCCCTTCTGGGGCTCAAACCCACAAACAGTGAGCTCAGGACCTGAGCTGAAACCAAGAGTTGGACGCTTAGCTGACTGAGCCACCTAGGCACCCCTCTTTTCTGTCTTTTTCTACTCAGTGTAATTATTCTCAGATTCATTCATTTTGTTGCATGCATCGATAAATAGTTTACTGTTTTTATTTATGAATAGTATTCTCTTGTATGAATACATCACAAATAGTGTCAATGGACCTCAGAGTAGTTCCCACTTTGTAGCTATCACAAATAAAGCTGCTATGAACATTTGCATACACATCTTTTTACGGATGTATATTTCCTTTGCTCTTGGGTAATTCACATTTTGAAAACTCAACTGGCTAATGCACTTAAAATTTGTTCCATTCTGTGTATATTATATTTTAGTTAAAGGTTTACATTTAAAAAATATTTCATGAGAAAGAAATCAGCATATTTAGCACAGAGGCAATAATAAGGACACACTTTACAAACATTTCCAGAATTAGAAAGAAAAAACAAAAATATCTGAGAATAAAAACTGAAGCTATTATATTTCAATAGAAGCATTCTATGCAAAACAAAAATTATGCTCTTGTTTTTTTAAAGGGTAGCAAATATTTGAATTGCTATAGAATAGAAAGAATATTCTATAGTTGTCGATCAAAATACACACACGCGCGCACACACACACACATATGCACAAAACATGCTGGGGAAGCCACAGTTAGTGCTTCGTTAGACAATCCCAGTTGAATCTACCTTCCAGTCATCACTACCATGATGCCTGACACATGAGGGAAGCCGTCCTGAATTCTTCAGACAGGCCCATCTGCCAGTAGAATAACACCAAGTCATGTCTGCAATGCTATGTGTAATAAAGGCTCTCCCTGAATTCTGCCCAAATTCCTAATCCACAGCATCCTACAATAGAATAAGATGATGACTGCTTCAAGATGGTATACTTTGATATAGCTTATTCCAGTCAGGAACTGAAACAAAACAATTGGATTGAATTTGCATGATAAATAAGAGGAGGACATGAAGAGAGGAGAGTAGAAAGAAGGAGCACAGCACTGCGTTAACCTTGGCAGAACACCGGAATCACTTGAGGAAGTTTTTTCGTTGTGTTCTTTGTTTTTTTTTTAACGTGCATGCCAAGCTTCCACTTTCAAATTCTGATTGAATTGGTATAGAGTGTAGCTTGAGTATTGGGATTTTTAAAAGCGTCTGAGGTGATTCTACTAATCAGTCTAGATTTACAACCACTAGTATGGAGTATTAATTCCTCATTTTTGAAGAGGAATGAAAATGTACATATTACTGCTTTATTTTGATAATCGGAGAATACAGATTATACGATACCTTAGAAATGTAAAACTAACTCAATATATTTAAATATCACAAAATATACAAAGAAAGCATACTTCTTACAGTAGAAAATATGAGGAAAACTCATAAATATGTAACTAAACTAAAATTAAATATATCCATTAAAACAAAATATTCTCATAAAATGTTTCTGTTAAACCACAAGTGTTCCCAAAATAAATGATGAAGAGCAAAATACATCAAAGAAATACCCAGCATGTGTTTTTCTCAGGCAAATGGAGATAAACAAAAAAGCCAATATTAATTTTTAACAATATTAAAAAATTCACTAACTAGCAAGAAGAGGATTATTTATAATAAATAAAAGTTAAGAAAAGCACACACACAATGAAATACTGCCCCCCTGAACGAACAAAAAGTAAAAAGCAAGAGATTTGAATACATCTCTTTGATTTTGCCCTAAGAAGTAGACAAAAATTAAATAAGAATGAAGAATTGAAATATTAGGGCTAATAAATTTAAATGTGTAGGTAATACATTAAACTTTATATCCAAATGAATTCAATTTGTCCCTATAAACCTCAAGCCAGATATGTTGAAGTCATCCTTGAAGCCTTCTCCACATCCCATCAACCACTAGGTATAATGAATCTACAACTGCAGCACCTCTCGAATGTACCCACTTCTCTCCACTTCCCAGTTATGAGCCACTGTTGTCCACACCACCATCAGCTCTCGAGTTTACCACTTACTTCCTTTGTCTCTCCTCCCTGGGCCCTCCACATTCTGACTTGTTCTTTGCCAAAATATTCTCTGCATTGAAGCAAAAGCATTTTAAAATATGCTGTCACTTCACTGCCATTTTCCTGTGATGTTGCAAAAGGAAGAAACATGCTTACATATGAGATGTTTGTCTATTTTTTCTGCAAGTGAAAAAAAATGGCTAGATGGATTTTCCCCGATTAAAAAAAAATTTTTTTTTGATCTCTAACTTGAAAACTAGGCCCCAGGATATATACAAAAGTCACTGTTGGGATGCCCCTGAGGGTAACTCAAAGAAATAAGCAGTCATGCTCCCCAGCAGCTTGGAGCACTGATCTGCTGTTGAGCTCATGCTGAACACTGTCTTGTGAATACACATGTCTAATGTCTGAAGCAACAGGTTCATGATTCCACCCAGCAGCATTGCATGTCTGTAAAATACAAATGATACAATTTGAATGGGTGAAAATATCTTCAATGAAAACAAGTGAATAAATATTGATGTTTGAGCTCTAGCATTTATTCATATTACATATACATATATACACACATACATATATATGTGCATATACATACATGCATTAACATACATACACAATAAACTCATCAAATATTCCAAAAGCCATGCTATGGTTAACAAGAGAGATTAATTCTTGCCTTCATGGGATGTAAAATCTAGGGTTGGAGGCTAATTATATACAAATAATTATACATATGTTTTATCAAATTACAACTGCCAGGAAGATCTATATTTACATCCTGATTTTCAGTTATATTTTCTTCTAATGAAATCACTGCACGAGAAACTTTTACATGACTATTATTGTTTTTGTTGGTAATGACTAGGTGGGGTCAAAGGATTCTGGATTTTGTAAAAGGAAGATATCATTATCCCTTCCCAAGAGCTATTATAACTGTTTTATCTCTACATTTGATCCTGCAGTAATGTATATCATGGTATAATTATAATAAAAAGGATACTTAAGAGTACAATTACCCTCCCCCAAAAAAGCCTCATTTCAATTCTTTCCAAGGAAAATTACAGAGAAGTTTACAACTAGAAGGGACATGAACGAACTATCTTTTTTTCCTCTCATGAAGGAAATGAAGCCCAAAGAAGTGAAAAGCTTGCCCAGGATCACTCAGCTGTTCTGTAACAGTGTCTCTCGAGTCCATGACATCAAAATAAAAATCACGTGATGTTACTCTTAGGGGGTACATGTATGGAATAAGATAACGACTTCTAAGATGAATCTGTAAACTAATCTTAATTCTTCAGTCCATTTAAGCAATAAGTATTTAATGAGCACCTGCCAGGCAAGGTTCCGTGAAGGCTGAAAGTTGATCAAGACCTGCTCTGTGCTCTTAAGGAGATTGCAATGTAGTGGAAAGGATAAATCAAGTAAGCAAACCATTTTAACAAACTGAGGATTGAGTAATAAACACACATTTTATTACAAGTGTGCACTTGGGTTCTTTTCTATTCAGTGGAGGTATGAGAATTAAATGAGATAAAATATTCAAAAGTGCTTGAGATAGTAGGTAATTATCAAATGTCTTTCTTTACGGTTATTAATTGCTATAAAATCATTAAAAGATAAAAAACAACAACAACAAAGTCTGGGGGAAAATAGTACATCAAAGAAGTAGGTACCTTTACATTTTAAATGAAATGCAGAGTCGAGCTTGTTCTCCAGATAATTAAGCAGGGCTACATATAAATCTAAGTGATCTGGTCCATTTCGCTGCCTTTGAGGCAGCTGTTCCCCTATAGAATGGAGTCTCAACACCCCAACATTCATTGTTTACTGATTCAGCTGATGGACAGGGCCTGAGCTTCCACAGTAATACACTGATTATTATTTGCTTTAGAAATAAATGTGGCTTAACTGGGCTTTATTTATTGATTAGTTGGAATGGGCCCAGACTGCCAATAAAGTCCGCAGGAGTAAACCAAGGAGGCCTGCTGTTGATGCTGAAACAAATTTTTCAATGCCAGGAATGCCTTGGGATGCCCCTTTCATTTTTGTTTAAACCAGACTACAGGGCTGTGACAAGCAGAGAGCAAATAGTACTTGATGCCACACAAATGCGTTCAGCAAACTCTCCCACAACTTCGGAGGCAGGGGGGATGTTGCCGCAGATGGTAAATTGCCTGACATGTATACAAGCTGACAAGGGTTCCAACCTCCAATGACTATACAGAATCATTTTCTCTTTAATGCAGGATTCCCACCCCAGAACTTCACTTTAGATTATTCTTTGCTGTAGGGCGACTGTCAGCTTCAGGGCAGAACTGTTTATGAGACTGCAGTGAGCCATTTAGCCAGAGAGGTTTTCAAAACAGAAGATAAGATAAAAGTGAGGAATAACCTTCACTTGTTCAGGCAAAAGCTGTGGGTGAGCTCAAGAGAAAGAACAACCCAGTGCCACGAAGCATTACAGGTGTCTCTCCATATTGAACTCTCCTGAGTGGACAGCAGACAAAACAATAACAATAGTAATGCTAATATCTAATACAACGGAAAGTTTTCTAAACATGAAATTTTTATATCAATGATCTCTCATTGTTATTCGACTTAGTCACATAGATAGGGTTATTTCCACTTCAAACAAGAGAAAATTGAGGCTCAGCAGAGTGGTTGGTACCCAGCTAATAAGTGGTTGATCCTAGAAATAAATACATGTCTTGTTCCAAAGCTAATGCTTCTTTCAAAACATCATATTATTATAAACATTTTTCCTATCTCAAAACACATCAAATTCAGTGTAGTAACTATCTCTGAGTAGGAGGACAGAAGGAGAGAGGAACCTTCAACTACAATTTATCCATTGTGTTTTACTTCTTTTTTTAAGTTTATTTATTTATTTTATGAGACAGAGCGAGTCAGAGAGAAAGAGATTGAGAGTGTGCACAAACAGGGGAGGGGTAGAGAGGCAGGAGAGACAGATTCCAAGCAGGCTTTGTGTGGGGCTCACACTCATGAACCCGTGAAATCATGAACTGAGTCAAGATCAAGAGTCAGACACTTAACTGACTGTGCCACCCAAGTACCCCATCATGTTTTATTTCTTAAAGTATAATATATTAGACAAAATACAGCACAGTGTTCGTATTTAAAATGGCTATTTGTTGTACTGTTTTCTATAGTTTTCTGTGGTCTTGAAGTATTTAAAAAATATTTCTACATGGGTGCCTGGGTGGCTCAGTTGTTTAAGTGTCTGGCTTCGGTTCAGGTCATGACCTCACAGTTCATGAGTTTGACCCCACGTCGGGCTCTTTGCTGACCGCTTGGAGTCTGAAGCCTGCTTTAATTTCTGTGTCTCCCTCTCTCTCTGCCCCGCCCCTACTCCCACTCTGTCTCTCTCTCAAAAATAAATAAACATAAAAATTTTTTAAAATGTTTCTATTAATAAATGGCAAATCTATGCTTCCTTCTTTGCTAATGGAATTATGTCAGGAATCCAAAACATTATTCATAAAATGAAGATAGGATGGCTCTGATAAGATATGAAACACTTTCTGTCCACTCCCTACAATAGACATTAATGACTGTCATGAACACAGTCAGTCCTTCACAAAGGATAAATATCTTCTCTGACGATAATTATTTAATCCTAGGCAATTCTCACTTTGTATAATAATAAGGGATCATAAAAGTAACCATGCAAGCTGAAACCATGTAAAAGTCTTGTGTGTGTGTGTGTGTGTGTGTGTGTGTGTGTGTGTGTGTGTGTAATTTATTTATTTAAATTCAGTTAGTTAACATACAGTGTAGTACTGGTTTCAGGAGTAAAACTCAGCGATTCATCACCTACATACAACACCCAGTGCTCATCCCAACAACTGCCCTCATTAATGCCCATCACACATTTAGCCCATCCTCCCTCACCTCCCCCATGTAAAACAGTCTTAATAATCAATGAGAAAAATTATAATTGCTCTCTGACACTTAAAAGTTTTGTCAAAACACCTAAAACTCTCCTAGTGTGGATTATAAATATATAGAAAATTTTTAAATAAAGTTATAGTTATTTAGTACATTACATTTTGAAATATTAAAAACATTGGGAATTAATGTTTTATTTCTGTATAAAAACTTATCAAAGGTAATTTGAATAGTGCCTGCCTTCTCATTATATAAATTATGATTTGGGGTAAGCATCTTTTCTGTGCCTTGGTGAATTGTCATCATCCACTCTAAGTTTGAATAAGCTTCCAAAATTTGATCTTTTGTATTTTCTTTTCTCTTTTTTTTTTTAGAAAAAAATTTTAAGTTTATTTATTTATTTTTACAAAAAGAGAGAGAGAGAGAAAGAGAGTGCACACACAAGTCGGGGAGGGGCAGAAAGAAGGAGAGACAGAATCCCAAGCAGGCTCCATGCCATCAGTGCAGAGCCCGATTCGTGGCTCAAACTCATGAACTGTAAGATCATGACTTAAGCTGAGATCAAGAGTCAGAAGTTTAACAGACTCAGGTTTAACAGACTCAGTACCACCCAGGCCTCTCAATCTTTTGTATTTTTAATGTCATGAAATATCTTCTAGAGTGCCTTTAAAATGAACTTTTTTGCCAGGCTATCTTCTCTGAAATATCTCCATCCTTTGTGTTACTATTATAATTTTTCATTTCAGTGGATAAATTCACATTGACTCAGTTCTTCATGCTGTCTATTTAGACAATAGTAGTTATGTGAACATTCCTACTGTCAGTCATTTCTTCTATACCTCTGTTGATATTAGATTTGAAATTCATTTCCAGATTTACCACCTATATTTATTTTTTTGATGCACTTTCATCTTTGTTGGTCAGTTTCCTCTTTTAATCATGCATTAAAAATTTTTTTTTAATGTTTATTTTTGGGAGAGAGAGAGAGAGAGAGACAGAGTGCAAGCAGGGGAAGGACAGAGAGAGGGAGGGAGACCAGAACCCGAAGCAGGCTCCAGGATCTGAGTGCTCAGCACAGAGCTGGACCCTGAGATCATGACCTGAACTGAAGTCAGATGCTTGACCCACTGAACCACACAGGTGCCCCTGCTTTTTTTTTTTTTTAATTCCACAATGGGTTTATCATTGCAAGAAGAGGAGGCAGTACAACTACATGTGCTGTTGTCTGAGAACTGAGTAACAGATGTGTTATGACCAATCACTGATAGACCTTGAAAGGAGTGATGTGATTGGTCACTGAAAATCTGTGCATCTGCTATTTACATAGTGGTTTGTGGACTGGGAAAGTAGCAGTTATGAAATTATTCAGAGTTAATAAACTGTGGCAATTGAAATTTGAACTATGTTGTTCTGGGGCTGGTGTTATTTTACTATATTGTAGTATATGACATGTGTACCTTTCAAAACTGTGCAGTGTGAGGTCTACTTATCTTTGTATTGGCTCCTCCTGAAGAAAGTACTCCTTATGAAACGGTAATGGTATATGTAACATGGGAGCAGTAAGAACATTGCTGGGTAGCGGACGAGTATTTTATTACTGCCATTGCACAGAATTTCCAACAGGTAGTCATAATAATAATTTAAAAAATGGATTAATCAAAAGTTGTTTGTAAACTATTTAAAGACAATACATCCTTGTGGGAGTCTGGGTGGCTCAGTTGGTTAAGCGCCAGACTCTTGGTTTTGGCTCAGTTAATGATCCCAGGGTCATGAGATCAAGTCCCGCACTGAGCTCTGTGCTGAGCATGGAGCCTGCTTAAGTATCTCTGTCTTCCCTCTGCCCCTCTCTCTTCCTGTTCACTCACTCTCTCTCTCTCTCTTAAAAAAAATTTTTTTTTAAATAAAGACAATTACATCATCTTATTTCTTGTACCAGTTGTGAGTCACTCCCACTCTGTCTACCATAGTATGCCACTAAGATACAGTAACTCAAAATGTCACAACGGTTGAAGCCAAAACTTGGGGCTGTTTGCACCTGGTCAAGATTGTTATCTTTCCATACATCAACTTCTTCATCTGTAAAATGGAGAAATTAATACCTGTTCATCTTATCTCATGAGATTCCAGGAGGGACTAAATACAATGATGTTTATGAAAGCATTTATTTGAGCTTACTTAGTGGAAAACAAAAAAAAAAAACCCATAATCTAGATTCAAGACTCATCCATGGTTTATTTACTGTGCAACTTTGGGGAATTCTCTCAACTTTTATGAGTTCCAACTTATTGTTGTGAAAGAATAGATCTATTATAACTATCAAAATCACATGATTGTGTGCCGAAATATATATCTGATGTGAAAGCATTTTGTAAAAAAGCAAAGCACTAAGCAAAGTTAATTTCTTTCATAGTGTAAATTATCATGATGGGCTCTCCTTCGTGAACATTTACTGTGCTAGTACTTTCTGTCCAATGCTTTCTACTGGAACACGAGTGCCAGATCAGAATTCTTTGGGACCACTATTTTAAAGTATGATCCCCAGACCAATGGCATCAGAGACACCTGGGAACTATTTAGAAATGAAAATAGTTGGGTTTTGCCTATCTAGATTTCTACCAAGTCTGAAACTCTGGAGGTTGAACCCAGAAATCTGTGTTTTATCAAGCCCTCACAATGATTCTTACACATGGTAAAAGCATGAGAACCACTGCTTTAGGACAACTGCTGTTCTAAGAATTGGCTGCACACTGGTATCAACTAGAGGGCTTTCAACAATATTGATACTTCAGTTACACTCTCAGATTTTAATTTAAATTGTCAGGTGCAGACTAAATGGAAACACAGAAAACACTAAAACAACACAGCATTAGACTTCAACATTTGCCAGATTGCATAATGATAAACATATCAAGGGTGCAGAGATTATGGGAACAACAAAAAAAAGTTCTTCAGAGAAGCTGAGATTCAACATGACCTACAAGGAAAGACAAACCCTTTAAGTAGGGAGGGATAGCTCTATATAGGGGAGATTCCTCAAACAGAAAGCATCCTCAAAAATACTTAAGCTAGCATCTCACCTATTTATAAAAGCCTGAATGCTTACCCCTTCAATCTAGAACAAAGCAAAGATGTCCCCTTTCACCACAGCTATTAAACATAGTAATAAAAGTACTAGCCAGCATAATAAGTCAAGAGAAGGAAATAAAAGACATACAGAGCAGAAAGAAAGAAATAAAACAGCCCCTATCTGTAGATGATATAAATATCTATATGGAAAACCACAAGTAATGTACAATAAACTTACAAAATGTTACTATAAATCCAAGACAGAATCGTAAGACAAATAAAAGGAAATGAAATGTATATTACTCAGAAATAAAGAAACAAAATGATCTCTATTTGCATAAAATATAATTTCTACAAAAAAATATCGAGGAAATACGTAGTAAAATTTAGAACATTCACCAGTATTTCTGGTAAAAGCTCACTCTTCAAATAATGATGGCATTCTTATTAGTTCATAATAGCCAATGCAATAATAATAATTCCTGTTTACCAAATAACATTACTATGAGATGCCTATGAAAAAAATCTATTGAAAGATGTGAAGATTTTATTCAAGGCATGAACAAATGGAGATATATACCATGGTCATTGAAGAGAGGATTTACTGTCACAAAGATGGAAATGTCTCTGAGTTAACATATAAAGTGAACATAATTATAATTAATGTTTTCATAGGTTTTTCTACTTTTTTGTATAGCCCCAATCTCAAATTTATATAGAAAGTGAAAAGAAAAATAAAGTATAAATTAGAAGAACAACCAGGCGGTAGGATTAACCCTACTAAATAGCATTTTATAATAATGAACCCTGAAAGAAAGCAACATCTGTATATCAGTTTACTTTAGGACAGTAGTAGCATGACAAGTCAATAGTGGGCCGGGGCACCTGGGTGGATCAGTTGGTTAAGCATCAGGCTTCAGCTCAGGTCATGATCTCTCAGTTTGTGAGTTCCAGCCCCACCTTGGACTCTGTGCTGACAGCTCAGAGCATGGAGCCTGTTTCAGATTTCGTGTCTCCCCTTATCTCTGCCCCTCTGGCACTTGCTCTCTCTCTCTCTCTCTCTCTCTCTCTCTCTCTCTCTCTCTCTCTCTCTGTTTCAAAAATAAGCATTAAAAAACATATCAATAGTGGGGTGCCTGGGTGTCTCAGTTGTTTAAGCATCCATCTCTAGATATCTAGATCTCGGCTCAGGTCATGATCTCACATTTTTGTGAGTTCGAGCCCCACATCAGATTTCACACTGGCAGTGTGAAGCTTGCTTGGGATTCTCTCTCTTTCTCTCCCTCTCTGCCCCTCTCCACTCTCTCCTTCTCTCTCAAAGTACATAAACTTTTAAATAATAATAATAAAATAAAAGTCAATAGGAAATTATAGATTACTCCGTTCTATTTGTTGTCATTGTTGGGGAAAAAAAAGCCATACATTTAACATAAAGTATTTCAGATGGGTTTAAATATTTACTTTAATATTTAAATGTTTATATTTAAAATTTTACTAAGTAAGGGTAAGACAATATTTTTATGACCCTAAGAAGGGTAAGTATTTTTTAAAGAATTCATGAATGGCAGGCCCTATAAAGGGAAATAATAAATGTGAGTACATTACAATATCTGTGAATAAGAGAAAATACTATAAAGTTTAGAAATCAAGTGATAAAAAGAAAACTATTATAAAGAGCAAGCATCAACAACTTTTTAACTACTTTACAAATTTTAATTAAAAGGTTAGACAATTCAGTGGAAAATTAGCAAGTACTATGAAAAGGCAATTAAAAGGAAACAAGAATAGCCAATAAGTCCATAAAAATATTTTAATTCCACTGATACTCAGGAAAAGCAGGTTAAACAAGGTGAAGTATTTTTTTAATATCCAGCATGCTGACAAAATGTAAAACTCTGAACTTTTCAATTAAGGGTGAAGATATGGAGAAGTAGGATATCATACACATTACTGGTGGGATTGTAAATTAATATAATTTCTTTAGAGAGCAGTGGTCCAGTAAAAGGGAAAATGGAGAGTGTGTATGACCAGATTCTGCACCTCTGGATGTATAGAGAAACCCTAGCACAGTTCTCCATGGAGATATAAACAAGAATATTCATGTGGTTAATAGCTTAAATATGGAAACAACTTAGGGGCACCTGGGTGGCACAGTGGTTGAGCGACCGACTGATTTCGGCTCAGATCATGATCCCAGGGTTGTAGGATCAAGCCCTGTTGGCCAGCTCCATGCTGAGCATGGAGCCTGCTTATGTTTCTCTCTCTCTTTCTCTCTACCCCTCACCCCCACTCATGCTCTCTCTCTCTGTAAAATAACGTAAAAAATGGAAATAATTTAAACCCTCATTAAAAAGAGAATGAATACATAGATAATATTTATCTGTACAGATAATTCCCCATAAACATTATTTAAAATGAAAAACTGGTATCAGTTCTATAAATTTTGCAAACATTCATTCAAAAACAGCTATGAATATGCAACATGGAATATCATATTGTATATTTTTATGGATGTATGAGTACGTAGAAATTATATGTGGTCATAAACATCATCTCTTCCTTTCCATGATGAACCACAAAATGATTTTAAGATATTAAATTTCTGTGAGAAAAACAGGAAACAGGATCAAGGAAGGTGTCTTGGGAGTTTCACTTTGATCTGTAGCTATTTTGGCTTTTTAAATTAATCTGAAGTAAATATGGTGAATGTTAATATCCGAGAGAACTGAATGACAGAAATGTGAGTTTTTGACATATTATACTCAATTCTGTATGTTTTATGTAAAGAAAATCTATTAATAAAGAGGAAATAATAATTGCCATCTCCAACACATTTCTTTAAAATGTTTTGCCGCATGCACCATCCTCTTTCTTCCTCCTATAAAAGTCCGCTATGATTAGGAAGTTTGAGACTAATGCTGAAAAGCAATTTTTTTTTTCTGGAGGCAATTAAATTTAACACCTGGCCTCCTGTTAATCAAAGCATGGAGCTCACTTATTCCCCTCACAGATCTTTCTTCTTCTACTGGTTTCCCATTTCACACAGCAGGGAATCAGGTTTGCTGAAATCCACAACTGGTTTCCAGAACATAACAGAACTACTTGATGAAAAAGTCACACATAACAACTTTTTCTAACCCATGACAAAAGAAGAACAAAAAACTTTTCACTCCAGCATTACTGCAAAGATACATATGAATCAGGTACTTCTACAAATTGTGATCAGCATACTTTTATTGAACAAGATAAACATGTATCTCAGCTCTAGGCTTACAATTTTTAGCATTGCACATTGCACTGATCCCAACACTCACCATGTTTTAATACAAAATATTGCATTTGTAAATTTATAACATTAAGCTGGAGAAACATCAGTGTGGTTTCTGATTTTTCTCCCTCCTTTATCCCTCTGCTTTCTGTCACAAAGCCCAACAGGGAGGACTTTCTTCAACAGGTAATCACAGACCTGACCAGGCTCAGGCCAGAAGGAAACTTAGAAAATATTATAATATAGACATGCTGGTTCGAAACCTCAGGAGCTTCCCAGGTGAAACCAGCCCCCAGTGAGAGATAGAAGAAAGAGGCCACTCCAGAATGGGAGGTGGCAGGTATAGTAAGCAGGCAAATGTATGAGGCTTGTCTTGAGCAGGCTGCAAGATGAGTAGATCTCTGCCCCAGCCAATGAGAATCTTAAAAGTTTATACAGAGGCCTTAATCACTTCTCGGCCTTTTGGCTAAGATCAAGTGTATATAGAGGCCCTAACTGGGCTCAGTCACATGTACCATCCATTCTCAACAAAACATTACTCTCTACACATTGCATCCTTAAACAGTCCCAGCTGTGGGAATGGTGGGCAGAATGTACATTCTACGGACAGGGAAGGGAGTGAGGGGCCTCTGATTACCCAGATTCAGTTAATGGGCCAATCAGCAGCAATGTGATGACCTCTTCCAACAAGACATTATTTTGAAAATGAACTAAGTCTTAGAGAAAACAAATGGCTTACTTTAGGACACACTATCAGAGCAGAGCAGACCCAGAGCTAGAACACAAATAAATTGTCTGCTCCCAATAATTGCTCATTCCATAACATTTCATACACTCATGTTTGTTTGTTTGTTTTTCATACAGCCATCACCTTAAAGCATAGTGAATCCTTTAACCTCACTTTTAAACTTCTAGAAGGCTGCCCAATGGTAGGTAATCCTTCCCTCTGCTTATTTTTTTCCTTTTTATTTTATCTCTTTCTTACTATAGAATAGGCTCCTCTGTTAAACTCTCAAGGTCCTCTATAATCTTGCCCCACATTTATTTCCCTTTATCCCCTAGTTTCCTCCATCTTGTGCTACAAGTTCTCTTTAGAAAGGATAATATCATGAGTGATTTTACACTATATTGAATATCCTTTCTCCTAAATTATGAAAGTCCTACCATCCTTGTAGGCACATTAATTCCTATCCACTCCATGAAATCTCCTCAGATTATACTCACTCAAAATTCTACTATCATTTAACTATCATACTTACATCTATGCTGCAGAAATGGCTAGTCTATTTCCTGATTATCTCAAATGCATTATTGATTCCTTCCTCAACTCTTTCCTAAACTCCCTTAAACCTGTTAATATGTCTTATAATTGTGTTGTAATCTTTCCTGAGTCTAAGACAGTGATGATCTATATAAGTGCTCAAAAACTACTTGCAAATTAATTGGTTAAACTTAATTTAGAAAATCAAATTACAGAGGATTACTAGCAAATGAAGTGGACAGTAGATGCCTAAATTATTTGGATTAACTCTCTGTAACATACCAGAGCACGAGTGCCAATTTGCTTGCCCCACATAGCTCCAGAAAGATGCAGCATGAGTGAGCACACATCACTAAACACAATTGGTAAGATCAGAATTTAACCAAGGCTAGACAATCTATTGGCACAGTGGATTCTTCTTGAGAAACTGAACTAAAAGACAGAGAGATTATCTACATGGTAGTATGTCATTCTATAGATAAAATTCCATGTAGTGTTGAGAACAAAATTTATGCCAAGACAAATCATAGCCACAATCCAGCTATAATTATGGGGGAAATGGCACAAAGATTAAACAGAAAGCCTGCTTTCCAGAAAGGAGAATGTAACAGACAAACTGGTAGAGAAGGAAGGAAGGAAGGAAGGAAGGAAGGAAGGAAGGAAGGAAGGAAGGAAGGAAGGAAGGAAGGAAGGAAGGAAGGAAGGAAAAATGGAAGGAAGGAAGGGAGGAAAGGGGTTTCCTATTATATCATAAAAGGAAGGGAGGGAGACCATGGTGTGTGTGTGTGTGCATACACGTGTGTGTGTGTGTGTGTGTGTGTGTGTGTGTGTGTGTGTGTGTGTGTGGAAAGTGACAGAGAGATTAGTTCCTGACAATCTAGTTCCAGTCCCATGAGGCTCAGCTATACTCTGCTCCTTGTTATTAACATCAATGAAATTGTTTCTCATGTTTGTCTAATAACCCAAATCTCCCCTCATCCATAGCTGAATAAATTTTATTGGGTTTATTTTTTTCTTGCAACTCAAATTCCCTCATCTATGTGCCTCTCTGTACAAAAGTAAATCTAAGGCTTAAGATTATCTGTCTTATTTTCCCAGCTAATTCTGATATTTAGGTGGATGTCTTTCTTGGATGTATATTTCTTTATAGCTAGTCCATTACTCCATCTATCCTCTATTATACCATATTTCTGAATAGTTAATAAATGAGAAAATAGTAAGCAAAGAAAAATTCAGTTATGCACCTTGGTATCAATTTAAATTTCTGATGAAAAGATTTTATATTAGCCAAATTATTTAAATTTCACTCACTGAAATAATTTTATTAAAATAATTGAGAAGACCTATTTCCAATTCAGGTCCTTTGTCAAAGTATTCAAAAACAGCAGATTTAATTGCGATGAACTCATGCATTTAGAAGCAGCATCCACGACACTGCACGCTAGTCATTCCTGATGTTTCTTTATGAACAGTGTCAGTAATATAATGACATCAGTTTCCAGAGTGATGTTAACACACCATGGCCCAAATTAACTTGCCTGTGTCATTTGGAAAGGAAAAGAAAGTTCACAGAATGAAGAGTGTATGAGAGACTATCTTGCAGATAAGACATTAGCCTGTGAGCAAGTCATACTCATAGATGTAGACATATTTGCATACATCTACATGTGTGTATATACATGTATAATGTGGGAGATTACACTTGTACACATACTCACACACAAACATACACAGAACCTCATTGGCCTTTATGACCCCTTATTCCTATTATTTCAAAAAGGCCAGACTCCATTCGCAACTGAGGACACATGCAGAACCTCAAAGTATACTCTTGGATTGAAGTTTTGCTGGAAGAAATAGAGTTATTAGTGAGACAGTCAGTCCCTCTTCTTCCAGCTCTCAGATATGGGCAGAAGCCATCTATCTACTTTTCAGTTCATCCTGATATGTCAAGGTAGTATCAAGTCATTTTCTCTTGACAGCAGCTGTGCTCAGGATTTTTGCTCACAGAGAAGCTCTCTTTCGTACCAATAAATTGATCATATGTAATAGCATTCTCTCTGCCATAAACCAAAGCAGATATCCTTTGTTTTCTTCATCATCATCATCATCATCATCATCATCATCATCATCATCATCACTATTATCGCCATCATCACCCTTATCGTTATAATCACATGTATGGGTATAGCCTTTATTATTTTCTCTTTTCTTTTTTTTAAAGATTTTTATTTTTAAGTAATCTCTACACCCAATGTGAGTCTGGAACTCACAACCCTAAGATCAAGAGTCACATTCTTTACCAATGAGCCAGGTAGGCACCCCAATATAGGTCTTTATTCTTTGAAAAGTGTTTCACCTAGTTTTTTCAACCTTTTTTGGAAGTGTGAAGGTATAAAGTGTTTTACATTTTTTTTCTTGGAAGAGCAATATAGCAATGGAGTTACATGAAGCAAAAAGGGCAAATGCATTTTTCCACAATAGCCTCAAATCACAACTCAAATTTGGATGATGAACAGACTTGCAACTGTACTTTGAATTATTCTGGGACTTTGAGATCTGTCATATGTCTAGGAAAAAGATTACACACAAAGTAAGAACAAAATAAATATTGATAGTGGACAACTTAAGCCTCATAAAAAGGGAGTTTAAAACAGATCTTGCTTGTTCAATGCCCTTGCCATTGAGTATGCTATTCTCTGCCCCTTGTCTGGCTGGAACATTTGTTTAGTCACTCATCATTTACTCTACAAAACATTCATGGAGTCCATTTCTAGACTCACCTTTGCCTGTCCCCAGGCAATTAGAGCCTCCATTCAATGCTTACAGTACATGGTGAAAATGCACTTTCTATAGTACATATGACATTGTTTTCTATCAATTCATGTATTTAACTGTCTCTTTTGTTAGTCACCAGGATTCTTGAGGGAAGAAACCATATCTTTTTAATCTCTGAATCTTCAGGCATAAAACATAGAACATGGCACATGGTAAGTAACTATTAATGTTAATTGTCTTTCCTCTTTAATTTTTCAGTTGAATTCGTAAAGGACATCCAATGATCTGAAAAGCCATTCCACTTCCTGGAAGCATCCAGGAAAGCTCAACCAAGGGGAAATGTCACATGGATATAGCAGCAAGAATTGTGATATAACACTGTTCTCAGCTTATATGTGGCATTATGGATACCTCAGCAGTGCTCCTCAAAATGCTTGTGATCAAACATTCTAACCAGGTAAAGTTCACAGGACAGAAACAGTGGTAAAGTAAAGGCTATGGATCCACATCTATGTCCTGAGTCTTCAGGGCTTTTGAACCTGAATGTTAACTTCTTCACCTTTTTGTTAAAGTATTCTTGTCTCTTATGGAACACAAGGACAATCCATAAAATGAATATGTATAAGGCAAATGTAGCACTGACCTGGGAATCAGTAAACTTGGTAACCAGTCCTGGTTCCACTATTAACTACCTTCATGACCCAAGGAAATTCACTTAACATTTTTGCAGCATCAATTTCCCTGTCAGAATTACAAAAATTTTGACCACATACATCATGTCTGAAGATCCTTCCAGCTCTAACATTCTGCAAGGGTCTATAAAGCCAGTGAGGCTGGTCAGAACAAAAAAGGTTTGAGGAGGTAGCTCATACTGGTATAGATGATACAGAAGCAACAGCACAATGTAGATGAACTACAGATACTGTTTTGGATTTAACTCAACTTCTACAACTGCAAGCTTTGCAAACCTCTGCAGAGTTAATATCCCATTGCTAGTATTAGAAGACTTCACAGAAATTACTTTGTCTTTGTGGTTGAAGTCATCATTACCCTACTCTTAATATTTGTTTTCACAATGATAAGCCCAGTCTTACTGACCAAGATTTTGCCTCTTGCTTTTAGATGTTAACTCTTCTTCACTCAAACCTTTAAGGTTAAGATTGTCACATAAGGTACAAACGCATAATATGAAATACACCATTTATTTCCTGCTTGTATCTGCTCTCATTATTATGCAAATAAAGACTAGGAAAATATTTAATCTCAATTTTTCTTCATTATCTATTTATGTATAAATAATATATGCACATGGTACAAAATTTAAAAATGTCTACTGCCTAAAATATCTTTTAAATGCTCTATTATATCTTCCTCAAAATAGCATTGTTATTGTCTGTTTTTATATTTCATTCCACAGATCTATACATACAGTGGTTTTTGTTTATACCAAATTATAGCATACTATATACATTGTTGTGTATCTTGCATTGTTTTACTGAATAATATATTTATGGAGACCAGTATATACAGATATATCTTTGTAACAGCTCCATAGTATTGCACTAAGCATTACTAGATATAAAATAAGTTTGTTTCTAATATTTATCATTAAAAGCATGCAATGATGATTGTTCTTCATTATATTTCATGGTATCTGTTAAATGCTATTAAAATAAAATTTTCTAGGGGCGCCTGGGTGGCGCAGTCGGTTAAGCGTCCGACTTCAGCCAGGTCACGATCTCGCGGTCCGGGAGTTCGAGCCCCGCGTCAGGCTCTGGGCTGATGGCTCAGAGCCTGGAGCCTGTCTCCGATTCTGTGTCTCCCTCTCTCTCTGCCCCTCCCCCGTTCATGCTCTGACTCTCTCTGTCCCAAAAATAAATAAAGGTTGAAAAAAAAATTAAAAAAAAAAATAAAATAAAATTTTCTAGATGAAAATATGTGTTTAGTGCAAATTTTGATAGATTTAGTAAAGTGGTCCCCATAAAAGTCATATTAATCTATAATTCAACATGAAAATGAAGCTGTTTCCCCATCCCCATCCATTACCCCTAGCAAACATTTCAATCTACGTGATTTACTTTGTAATTCTTACAATTATAAGAGATTATTATGAAAAATTACATGCCAACAAATTGGACATTCCCGAAGAAATAAATAAATTCCTAGAAACATGTAAACTATCAAAACTGAAACAGGAAGAAATATAAAACTTGAACAGACCAATACCCAGTAAAGAAATTGAATCAGTAATCAAAAATCTCCCAACAAACAAAAGTCTAAGGCCAGATGTTTCACAGGGGAATTCTCCTAAACATTTAAAGAAGAGTTAATACCTATTTTTCTCAAACTAGTCCAAATAGAAAGGGAAGGAAAACTTCCAAACTTATTCTATGAGGCCAGCATTACCCTGATTCAAAACCAGACAAAGACTCCACTAACATATAGAATTACAGGTCAATATCCCTGATGAAACTAGATGCAAAAATTTTTCACAACTTATTAGCTAATCGAATCCAAAAGTACACTAAAAGTATCATTCACCACAATCAAGTGGGATTTAGTCCAGGGCTGAAAGTGTAGTTCAATATTTGCAAATCAATCAATGTAATACACCACATTAATAAAAGAAAAGAACCTTATGATCCTTTCAACAGATGCCAAAATAAGAATTTGACAAAGTACAATGTCCATTCCTGAAAAAAATTCTCAAAATAGTAGGAATAAAGGGAACATACCTCAACATCATAAAGGCCATACATGAAAAACCCACAGCTGACATCATCCTTGATGGGAAAAACCTGAGATATTTTCCTCTACAGTCAGTAATATCCATTCTCATTGCTATTATTTAACACTGAACTGGAAGTCCTAGCCTCAGCAATCAGACAACAAAAATAAATAAAATACAACCAAACTGGCAAGAAAGAAGTCAAACTTTCACTATTTGTAGATGACATGATACTCTATATAGAAAACCCAAAAGACTCCACCAAAAAATTCCTAGAACCAATACATGAATTCAGTAAACTTTCAGTATACAAAATTAACATACAGAATGTTGTTTCATTTCTATATACTAATAATAAAGCAGCAGAAAAAGAAATCAAGAAATTGATTCCAATTACAACTGCACCAAAAACCATAAGATACCTAGGATAAACTTAACCAAAGAAGTAAAATATCTGTACTTTGAAAACTATATAACACTTATGAGAGAAATTGAAGATGACAGAAAGAAATGGAAAATCATTCCACGCTCATGGATTGGAAAAAATTATTGTTGAAATATCTATACTACCCAAAGCAATCTACACATTTAATGCAATCCCTATCAGTATCCCACTAGCCTTTTTCACAGAGCTAGAACAAACAATCTGAAAATTTGTTTGGAGCCACAAAAGACCCTAAATAGCCAAAGAAATCTTTAAAAGAAGAAAAAAGATAAAAGAAAACCTGGAGGCATTGTAATTCTGGACTTCAAGTTATATTATAAAGCTGTAGTCATCAAGACAGTATGGTACTGGCACAAAAACAGACACATAAATCAATGGAACAGGTTAGAAAATTCAGAAATAAACCCACAACTATATGGTCAACTAATCTTTGACAAAGCAGGAAAAAATATCCAATGGAAAAAAGACAGTCTCTACAACAAATGGTGTTGGGAAAACTGGACAGCAATGTGCAAAAGAATGAAACTGGATCACTTTCTTACACTATACACAAAAATAAATTCAAAATGGATGAAAGACCTAAATAGGAGACAGGAAACCATCAAAATCCTAGAGAAGAACACAGGGAGTAACCTTTCTCACCTTGGCCATAGCAACTTCTTACTAGATATTATTTAATTTGTAAATATCTTATTATTAGTAAAGTTTAACATTTTTTACATATTCAAGAGATCCATTTGTATTTCCAGTTTTGTGAATTATTTATATGAATCATTTGTTCTTTTTTAATTGGACAAATAATTTTTATACTGATATTAAAAAGCTCTTTATAAATTTAAAGAAAATTAATATGATAAAAATGCACTGCTACATTGTCTATACCATTTTCTTTCTTTTATAAATTCTTTAATATTTATTTATTTTTTAGAGAGACAGAGAGAGAAAGCAAAAGCAAGGGAGGGCAGAGAGAGAGAGGAAGACACAGAATCCAAAACAGGCTTCAGGCTCTGAGCTATCTGAACAGGGCCAAACGCAGGGCTTGAACTCACAAACCATGCGATCATGACCTGAGCCAAAGGCAGACACTTAACCAACTGAGCCACCCAGGCGCCCTTATACTGTTTTCTTTATCTGTTAGTCAATGTGCCAATATCATATTATTTTCATCTGTTTTTATAATCTGGTTTTATAATCTGGTTAAATTTCTGGAAAGGTCAATGTTTCTCAACTTTATTTTTTTTATATACTCATGTTATTTATGTAAGACTCTCCATTTGTTTGAGTCTTCTATAAATTTACTCAGTAGAATCCAGTTGTACACATGTTGCACACTACATTTCTTTTTGAAAAAAAAATTTTGGGAAAAAATGGTTGTGGGTGGGGGGACCATGATGGTGGAGTAGCATGGAAGTTGTCTGATTCTCTTCTCTATGAAATGCAACTAGATCAGTAAAAACCATTTTGAACACCTAGAAAATTGATCTGAAGATTTACACAATGATCTGCATAACATGAGCTTCAGAACTCGGCAGGTATGCAGCGTGGAGAGGTGAACTGGGAGAGACACAGTCTCAGGGGCTCTGCAGCAGCACAGTCACATGAGCATTCCCAGGGGCAAGTCAGCACCCAGCCATTGCTCAACAAGACCCACAGAGGATCAGAGCAGGCCCAACCCACAGGGCCCTCAGAAGTGAGGGGTTTGGAAACAAGGCCCATCTGAGATAAAATTTGGGAGAGGGGTGCCGTCTGGCATGCTGACAGCTTGGTCAAAGACAGTGTAGAAGTGGCGAGTAGATGGAAGCTGGAGACAAAGCAGGGGGGTTGGGGGGTGTCTGATGGCCAGTTGGTGAGAGCACAGACTTCTGATGCTAGAGACTTGGAAGCTAGGTGATACCATTTTCACCTCTCCCATGCCTTAGCATACCCGTGCACACGTGCCACACCTATCCCACCTATCCACCCCAAAAAGCTCAGCAGTGTCATCTAGTGGAAAATGGAGCCATTACACTAAGTCTCATCCAATGGCACCAACCAAGCCCTAGAAGACGACCACAAGTCTCTCCCCCTGCTTAGTGTAGAGGTTAAAAAGTGTTTCATAGTTTGACTTCTAGAGGAAACTGGATGCAATTTCATTCAGAATTCATTCTGTTTGCTGGTCCATCTATTCTTTTTTTTTCTCTTTATCTTTTCTTATTCTTGGATACAGAAAGAGAAAAAGATATTTGTATTTTGTTCTTATATATTTTTTAAATTTTTTACTACATTTTAAATTTTTTGTAAAGTTTTTACTCTATTTTACTTTCTTCATTTCATTTTGTCCTATTTTATTGTATATATTTTTAAAATTTTTAAACATTTTCTTATTTTTTTTCTTTCCCTTTTTTCTCTATTCTATCAAGCTTCTTTCAGCAACCAGACCAAAACACACCTAGGATCTAGCTTCCTTTATCTGATTTTTTGTGTTGTTCTTAATTGTTTAATTTTTATTTTATATTTTATTAATTCTTGTTCTTCTCCAAAATGATAAAAAGAAGAAATTGACCCCAAAAGAAATAACAGGAAGAAATGACAGACAGGGACTTAATAATACAGATATAAGGAAGATGTCTGCACTAGAATTTAGAATCACAATAATAAGATACTAGTTGGGGTTAAAAAAAAACAGGAATCACTTTCTGCAGATATAAAGAAGTAAAATCTAGTCAGGATAAAATAAAAAATGCTATAACTAAGCTGCATTCTCAAATGAATGCCATAGCAGCAAGGAGGGATAAAGCAGAACAGTGAGTCAGAGATATAGATGACAAAACTATAGATAACAAAGAAGCAAAAAAAAAAGAGTAAACTAAGTCAAAAGAGCACGATATAAGAATTAAAGAACTCAGTGACTCATTATAAAGGAATAACATTTGAATCATAGGAGTCCCAGAAGATGAATAGAGAGAAAAAGGAAGAGAAGGCTCATGTGAGCAAATCATAGTGGAAAACTTTCCTAACCTGAGGAAAGACACAGACATCAAAATCAAGGAAGCACAGAGAACTCCAATTTGATTAAAAAAAAATACCGACCATCAACAAGACATATCGTAGTTAAATTCACAAACTACTCAGGCAAGAAAAGAATCATGAAAGCAGCAAGGGGAAAAAAGTCCTTAAACTAGAAGGGAAGACAGATCAGGTTCACAGCAGACCTATCTACAGAAACTTGGCAGGCCAGAAAGGAGTGGCAGTATTTATTCAACATGCTGAATCAGAAAAATATGCAGCCAAGAATTCTTTATCCAGAGAGGTTGTCATTCAAAATAGAAGAATAGATAAGGAGTTTCCCAGACAAGTAAAACTAAAGGCGTTCATGACTACTACTACCAGCCCGGCAAGAAATTTTAAGGGGGACTTTCTGAGGGAAGAAAAGATGAAACAAAACAAAAAAGACCAAAAGCAACAAAGACTAGGAAATATCACAGAATATCACCAGGAACTCCAATTCTACAGGCAACACAATGAAAATAAAATCATCTTTCGGTAGTCACTCTAAATATCAATGGGCTAAATGATTCAATCAAAAGACATAGGGTAACAGAATGGATAAGAAAACAAGATCCATCTATATGTTGTTTATAAAAGACCCATTTTAGATCTGAAGACGCCTTAGGATTGAAAGTAAGGGAATGGAGAACTATCTATCATTCTAATGGTTGCCAAAAGAAAGCTGGAGTAGCTATACTTATATCATAAAATCTAGATTTTAAAATAAAGATTGTAACAAGAGATGAAGAAGGGCATTATATCATAAATAAGGGGTCTATCCACCACGAAGATCTAACAATTGTAAACATTTATGCCCCCAACGTTAAATGCCCAAATAAATAAATTAATTAATCACAAACATAAAGAAACTCATTGACGATAATACCATAATAATAGGGTACTTCAAAACCCCACTTACAGCAATGGACAGGTCATATAAGCAGAAAATCAACAAGGAAACAATGGCTTTGAATGACACACTTGACCAGATGGACTTAACAGATATATTCAAAATATTTCATCCTAAAGCAGTGGAATACACATTCTTCTCAAGTACACATGGAACATTCAGCAGATTAGATCACAAACTGAGACACAAATCAGCCCTCAACAAGTACAAAAAGATTGAGATGATATCTTGCATATTCTCAGACCACAACACTATGAAACTGAAAATCAACCACAAGAAAACATTTGGAAAGAACATGAATACTCAGATATTAAAGAGCATTCTACTAAAGAATGAATGGATTAATCAAGAAATTGAAGAGGAAATATAAAAGTACATGGGGGCAATGAAAATGATTAACACCACAACCCAAAACCTGTGGGACACAGCAAAGGTGATCATAAGAGGAAAGTATATAGTAAACCAGGCCTTCCTAAAAAAGGAAGAAAGGTCTCAAATATACAACCTAACCTTACACCTCAAAGCGCTGGAAAAAAAAAAAAAAAACAGCAAATAAAACCCAAAACCAGCAGAAGACAGGATATAATAAAGATTAGAGCAGAAATGAATGCTGTCGAAACTGAAAAAACAGAACAGATCAATGAAACCAGGAGCTGATTCTTTGAAAGAACAAAAATGGTAAACCCCTAGCCAGTTTGATCAAAAAGAAAAAGGAAAGGACCTAAATAAATAAAATCAAGAATGAAAGAGGAGAGATCGTAACCAACACTACAGAAATACAAACAATAAGAGAATATTACAAGCAATTATATGCTAATAAATTGGGCAATCTGGAAGAAATGAATTAATTCCTAGAAACATATAAACTACCAAAACTGAAACAGGAAGAATAGAATATTTGAACAGACCCATAACCTGTAAAGAAATTGAATTAGTAATCAAAAACCTCCCAAAAAACAAGAGTCCAGGGCCAGTTGGCTTTCCAGGGGAATTCTACCAAAAAGCAGTTAATCCCTATTCTTTTGAAGCTGTTCAAAAAAAATAGGAAGTGGAAGGAAAACTTCCAAACTCATTCTATGAGACCATTATTACCTTGATTCCAAAACCAGACAAAGACCCCGCTAAAAAGGAGAACTATAGACCAATTTCCTTAATAAACATGGGTACAAAAATTCTCAACAAGATACTAGCCAACCGGATCCAACAATACATTAAAAGAATTTTTCACCACAACCAAGTGGGATTTATACCTGGGTTGCAGGGCTGGTTCAATATCCACAAAACAATCAATGTGATGCATCACATTAATAAAAGAAAGTATGAGAAGCACATGATCCTCTCAAAAGATGCAGAGAAAGCATTTGACAAAATACAACATCTCTTCTTCATAAAAACCCTCAAGAAACTAGGGATAGAAGGATCAGGCCTTGAGATCATAAAAGCCATAAATGAAAGGCCCAAGGCTAACGTCATCCTTAAGGGGGAAAAACTGAGAGCTTTCCCCCTAAGGTCAGGAGCAAGACAGGGATGTCCACTCTCGCCACTGTTATTCAACACAGTATTGGAAGTCTTAGCCTCAGCAATCAGACAACACTAAGAAATAAAAGGCATCCAAATTGGCCAGAAGGACGTCAAACTTTCACTCTTCACAGATGACATGACACTCTATATGGAAAACCCAAAAGATTCCACCAAAAGACTGCTAGAACTGATCCATGAATTCAGCAAAGTCGCAGGATACAAAATCAATGCACAGAAATTGGTTGCATTCCTATACACCAATAATGAAGCAACAGAAAGAGAAATCAAGGAATCAACCCCATTTACAATTGCACCAAAAACCATAAAACACCTAGGAAGAAATCTAACCAAAGATGTGAAAAATCTATACACTGGAAACTATAGAAAGCTTATGAAAGAAATTGAAGAAGACACAAAAAAATGGAAAAAGATTCCATGCTCCTGGACAGGAAGAACAAATATTGTTAAAATGTCGATACTACCCAAAGCAATCTACATATTCAATGCAATCCCTATCAAAATAACACCAGCATTCTTCACAGGGCTAGGACAAACAATCCTAAAATTTGTATGGAACCAGAAAAGACCCAGAAATGAACCCACAACTATATATGTGGTCAACTAATCTTTGACAAAGCAGGAAAGAATATCCAATGGAATAAAGAGAGTCTCTTCAGCAAGTTGTGTTGGGAAAAGTGGACAGCGACTTGCAGAAGACTGAACCTGAGCCACTTTCTTACACCATTCACAAAAATAAACTCAAAAATGGATGAAAGACCTAAATGTAAGACAGAAAGCCATCAAAATCCTCGAGGAGAAAGCAGGCAAATACCTCTTTGACCTCAGCAGCAGCAACTTCTTACACAACACATCTCCAGAGGCAAGGGAAACAAAAGCAAAAATGTCCTATTGTGACCGCATCAAGATAAAAAGCTTCTGCACAGCAAAGCAAACAATCAGCAAAACTAAAAGGCATCCCACAAAATGGGAGAAGATATTTGCAAATGACATATCAGATTACAGGTTAGTATCCAAAATCTATAAAGATTTATCAAGCTCAACACGCAAAAACAAATAATCCAGTGAAGAAATGGGCAGAAGACATGAATAGACACTTTTCCAAAGGAGAAATGCAGATGGCCATCTGACACAGGAAAAAATGCTCAACATCACTCATCATCAGGGAAATACAAATCAAAACTACAATGAGATACCACCTTACACCTGTAAGAATGGCTAAAATTAACAACTCAGACAACAACAGACGTTGGCAAAGTTGTGGAAAAAGAGGATCTCTTTTGCACTCCTGTTGGGAATGCAAACTGGTACAGTTACTCTGAAAAACAGTATGGAGTTTCCTCAAAAAATTAAAAATAGAACTACCGTATGACCCAGAAATTGCACTACTAGGTATTTATCCAAAGGATACAAGTGTGTTTTGAAGGGACACATGCACCCTAATGTTTAGAGCAGCCCCATTGACCTTAGCCAAAGTAAGGAAAGAGCCCAAATATCCATTGACAGATGAATGGATAAAGAAAATCTGGTAATATACATACAATGGAGTATTACTTGGCAATAAAAAAGAATGAAATCTTGCCATTTGCAACAACATGGAAGGAACTGGAGTGTATTATGCTAAGCAAAATTGGTCAGAGAAATACAAATATCATATGAGTTCACTCACATGAGGACTTTAAGATACAAAACAGATAAACATAACAGAAGGGAAGCAAAAGTAATATAAACACAAGGAAGGGGACAAAACATAAGAGCTCTTGATTATAAAGAACAAACTGAGGGTTGCTGGAGGGGTTGTAGGTGAGGAATGGGCTAAATGGGCAAGGGCATTAAGGAAAACACTTGTTGGGATGAGCAGTGGGTGTTATATGTAAGTGATGCATCACTGGATTCTACTCCTGAAATTGTTATTGCACTGTATGCTAATTAGCCTGGATTTAAATTTTAAAAATTTAAAAAAAAATGGTTCTTATACCAAGAAAATATCAAAGCACATGTACACTTTTTTACATATGCTATACTTGATGAACCCATATTAAAAGATTATTATTAAGTCCATACTTTATTCATATTTTCTTATTCTAACCTAATATTCTCTTTCTCTTTTTGGATCCCATCCAGGATTCCATATTATACTTCATTCCCTTGTCTCTTTGGGCTCCTTTAACCGTAAAGTTCCTCAGCCTTCCCTTGTTTTTGATGACCTTCATAGCTTCCAACAGTACCAGTCAGGTATTTTGTAAATGCATCAGTAGGAATTTGTCTGTTTTTTTCCTCATGATTAGATGGGGTTTTAGATGGAAGATCACAGAGGTAAAGTGTCATTTCATCACATTGTATCAAGTGTACATAATATCAGCATGACTTATCATTCTTCATATTGACCTTGATCTTTTGGTGGAGGTAGTGTTTGTCACAACTCAAAAAGTTACTCTTATTTTAAAAAAATCACTTTCCATATTATACTCTGTGGAAGGAACTCATGATGCGCACTTTCGGTGTGAGAAATTATGCCCCACCTCCCTGAGGTAGGAATATCAAAATAAATTATTTGGAATTTTTAGCATGGGAGATTTGTCTCCTCTCCTTCTTTTATTTATTTATTCAATATTTTATTTATGTAAGTATGGATTCTTTGATATATACTTTATCCTTTGAGTTGTAACATATTTTGTTTTGTTGCTCAAATTGTTCAGAGCTCTTTCAGTGGGCTCTTGTGTTCCTTTCACATACCTTCATCATTATTGGTTTTATCTATTTATTTTTACCCCTAGTACTTTCTTACTTTCACACATGTATTTTCATGGCTTGATAGCTCATTGCGTTTTATTACTGAATAATATTCAATTGTATGGATATACCATAGCCCGTTTATCCATTCTTTTACTGAAGGACATCTTGATTGCTTCCAGGTTTGGGTAATTATGAATAAAACTGCTATAAGCACTTGCAGGCAGGTTTAAGTTTTCAAATCAGTAAATACTTGAAATGTGATTCCTAGAGCATACAGCTTTTTATCTTTAATTTTTAATACTTATTATAAAAGTAATGATTGTTGTCATAATTGTAATAATAGAATATTGTAGAAAGTAAGAGGTAGAAATCTGCAAACCAGTGCCCATAATGCCTATGATGGAACTGTTGTTACCAACTTTTTATTTTCATGTAAGTCAGGATCATCATAACATATTGTTCTGTAACTTGCTTTTTGTGTTTTCACTTACCAACAGGCCATAGGTTTGTCTCCAAGTCAGTTTACATAGTTTTACTTGATTCTTTCTAAAGATTAGCAAGTATTCAATTAACAGTATTCAATTAGTAGCTGAACCTAAATTGCCAAGTCCATCACCCAATAAATCCTGTTTAAATTTGTCCCTTTATACTTTCTATTTCAAATAATTCTTCAATCTTAAGTATACAGCTTATGCTTATAGGTGTCTCTATGCTAAATTCTTCATATCAGCATTTCTAAGTAATGAAATGCACCTTGACAAAGTTGATATATGCTATCCAGTTAACTTCCCTCCCCAAATTGTATCAATCTACATTGAGAATTTTGAGTATATAAAGTCACTGTGGTAAAACTGATATATATTAAAGCATATCATGGGTCTTGAGAGGCTAATGGTAATAAAAATAGATAAACTAAGATTACATTTCACCTAGTACATGTAGATCTTAAGATGCAGTTTTTGTTTAGAAAAATGTTTATAAGTAAAGAAGAATTTTTACTTGTTGCAAAGAAACCAGAGAAAAGTCTAATAAAATAAGACCATGGAAGAAAAGGCAAAAATTATATTTCAATTAGAGTTTATAATGTATAAAAAACTGTGAAAGGCATCCACTGTAGTAGAAGCAAGTAGGATGGTCAGGCAAAATGGAACAATGCTTGTGAGCTACAGCTATCGATTTCTGCAGGATACTGTAGCATCTTCCTAAGAACTTTTAAAAAACCAAATTGACACATTATCAGCACTCAGAGAAGGCTTAAACCTGCACTGATTGACAGAATACTATACCGAGTCGACCTCCAGCATGCTTAGTCCCTTCTGGCCTTTAACACTAAACAGAGCTGGGTCTGGGTACTTAATGGATGAGATGCTTAAATGACAGGAATGAAGCAGCTGACTTTACAAGATCCCTTGAACCCTGAGATGTCCACTTACGTGACAGGGGCATTTCCTGCATGCTCAGAAGAGAGACGAAGGTAACTGCGTTTTAAATTGAGTCCTAAATCCTGGAGTTAAGGCAAAAAGGGGTGACTGATAAGACTTTGCAAAATACACAGATTAGGCTATTAAGGCAGCAAAATGAATTAGGAAGTTGCACAAGACTCAGTGAAATGCCCTGTGTCTCACAGAATGTGAAGTTGCTGCCTCACTGAAGACCTAAAGCCTCTCTGACTTCTACATACTTGCACTTATTGTAGAACTTTCCAGGTCTTTGATAAGAGTAATAGGCGATCCCTGAAAATCCAGCTTTGTAACTAAGGAGCTACAACTCACAGTTCATTTCAATTTCCTCTTTGAGGATGCTTCTGTCTCTTATGCCCTCCAATCCTCCAGCAGTTCAGGAATCAGTACAAGAAGAGAAAAGAAGTATTAATGAGGTTTATTTCTCAAAGATTAACACATGGAAATTTTGCTGTGTACGTGCTATACTCAGAAGCACATCATTTAATCCTCCCACTAAATAACCTGTGTGTGGAGTGAGAATCAGAGAGGTTTCATGACTCCACCAAAGTCACACAAAATGAGGAACAATGCTAAGACATCTGTTCCCAGATTCGTTAAAACACAAAGCCCCTTCTATCTCACCACACTGCCACCTACCCGAAGTGCCATCACTGAGTGGTACTGACTCACATTCCCAAGAAAAGAAGATTAAATTAGAACCTATCTAAGGGGGCCTGGGTGGCTCAGTCAGTTAAGCATCCAACTCTTGGTTTCGACTTAGGTCATGATCTCATGGTTTCAGGAGTTCAAGCCCCGTGTCGAGCTCTGCACAGTGTGGAGCATGCTTGGAATTCTCTCTCTCTCCCTCTCTCTCTGCCCTTCCCCACTCATGCTGTCTGTGTCTCTCTCACAATAAATAAATAAACTTAAAAAAATTAAAAACAAAATTAGAACCCATTCAAACCTGCTAAAAGGAGTGCAACAAATCACCACTTAGTTACAGAAGCACATGAATCTTTTCATCAAAAAGAAAGATCTGTTTATGACAGAATATCACTATTCACAAAATAGGTACCTGTCATTGTCTGATTCAGAAATTCATTTTGAACGTGAGCCACTGTGTTGATGTGCAGGCAATAGCATTCTTCTGATTAATTAAATATATCTTACGTGAGATCACATTCTTTGATTTTTATAATGATTCGATTTCAAGGGCACATTCATGAGCTTCACTCCTATGTATTTTGGGAACATAAATGGGTTATCTTTGGCAAACCAGAATGAACAGAGCTCTATTATTACCTTAACTCTAGGAAGTCACTCTCAAGTCACAGAAAAGGTGCAAAAAAGCACTACGTACCCAAGGGAAGACTGAGTTTCCACTGCCAACAAACCTGCCACTTAAAGATTTGTATTATTCAGGCTGCAGAATTAGGTCAGTGCGGCTATTCTCTGGCTTTCTCTTACAGCTAGATATAGATAGTACTTAAAACAGGTCTGTCTTTTTTTAAGTAATCTCTACACCCAACATGGGGTTCGTACTCATGACCCCAAAATGAAGAGTTGAATGCTCTACCAACTAAGCCAGCCAGTGCCCCAGGTCTGTCTTTTTACTTAGATTTAAAAAGACTAAGTATGTGGTAAGAAATCAGAATCTGAGAAGTAATGCAAAATCATTTTAAGAAAATCACAGAGATTAATTAAATTAGTGTGGTTGAACGGTACTCTCTAATTTGCTATCAAAGAAGTGTGTATGTGTGTATGGAGTGTAATTGTCAAACAAAGATTCCAAATAATGATAACATGACAGTTACTGCTGCCTTTTATTGATCACCTACTCTATGAAGAATATGTACTCTGGGTCAGTCAAATCTGGCTTGAAAATTAATTGTACAGCTGTGTGACTGAGAACAATTTTCTGAATCACTCTGAGATTTAATTGCTCTTTCTTAACACAGGCACAGTTATGCCCTTTTGGGTGGTTCTTGGAAAATAAGTGAGATAATGCATACAGATAATGTATAATAGTATACAGTACATAGAAGGTGCTCACTTTGTGCTAATTATTGACACTTCTCTGGTCCCTTGTTATTCTATAATGGTTATTTGTATTCTTTTTTGCTTCCTACTAGGCTCTAAGTTTCCATAGGCAAAGATTATATCTTTTAAATGTTTCTTGAAGAGCCCGGTATATATTTATTGAAAGAAAATGGGGGCACCTGGGTGGCTCAATGGGTTAAGCATCCAACTCTGGATTTCAGCTCGGGTCATGATCTTGTGGTTCATGGGATTGAGCCCAACATCAGGCTCTGCCTTGAAAGCATACAGCCTGCTTGGGATTCTCTCTCTCCCTCTCTCTCTGCACCTCTGCCCACTCACTCTCTCTCTTTCTCAAAAATAAGTAACCATTTTTTAAAAAAGAAAGTATATGAAAGAGGCAAAGTTCTCCAACTTCATATTCACTACTAAAGAACATTCATAAGCTGAAAATGGGCTCTTAATACTAAGGAATTTCCCTTATTATATCAAATTTAAAGTTCCACCAAGTACACTATAAAGCATGGATATGAAGTAGACTTCATAAATACACTGTTTTCACATATGTGGTTAAGATAACAGGAAATGGTGTTTACAAAACATTTATCTCAGTGTTTGGCACATCACAGGCCCTTAATAAGCAGGTAAATTTTTGTTCCTCTTTTAAGAAGTCCCCATGCCCACCTCCACATTGCTCCCTGTACTTATATATTTCCATGTGAACTAAACACCATTCCCCCTTCCCAAAGTAGCCCTTGTCTTGAATAGGCTTGGTGGTAAGCTTTTTTTTCTGAAATCCCACATCATTTACCTCCAGTGAATGGGCTGAGTCATATCTGTGACAAAAGGTTGATGCCCGAATCTCTGTCCAGCCAGTTTGCTGTGAAACTTTGGATAAGTGCTTCTGTCTCTCTGTGTCTCAATTAGTCTCCTTCTTCCTTTTAATATGGTCTAAAATTGTAAAGTCTCATGGTATTGGTGTTATTGTTTCATGCATGCAAACTTTGTTTCTTGATTATCTGCTTCTTAAATGTCAGTCGCTCGGTCATGTTTACTTAAATGTGTCCTTCATAATACCAAGCTGACTGATACTTAGAAAGTACTTGCTTATTGACTCGAGGAAGCAAGGGAAAAAAAGAAAGAAAAAAGCAGCTTTAACCAAGTTTGGCTTTCTGGGGAATGCAATACCTTTGCTGATGGCCTTGGCATTAGAGGAGTCAGTCCCAACATCATGAAAAACATGAGGATGGGGGTTGTGAAGCCTAGAGAAAGTCAGGTATGGATAATGAAGTATTCTCATTCTGGGGCTTCTAGGGAAAATAAGAAATGTAAGGTGTCTTCTGAAACCTCTGGTAACTGGAATCCAAAGAAAGCTTTGTCTCTGCTTTTCACTGGCTTCATGACTTTGATCAAAACAGATCACGTCCCTGAAACCCAGGTTCCACACACACAAAATGGCATAATTGTATTTGTTTTTGTTTGGCAATGAATAAATAAGAAAATGTGCCTGAAACATATACTAAAACTGTAAATCACAATATAAACTTAAGGTATTATATGATTTCTCAGCCAAAGTTTAATATTTATGTAGAATGTAGGTACTGAAATACCACTAGGCTAAAATATTGTAACTTTAGTAATGATATAAATGTTAATGTTCCAAGATAAAAAATTAACTTTGCCAAAGCACTTAATAAAACATGTATATTATATCATAAATATCTTAGGGTGAAAATAACTTACCATACTCTTTTAAAGGGAGAAACACTGTAACATGCTTAATAGTTTGCAGCTGACATTGTGAAATTGGAATTCAGGGTTAGCTAATGGTAATTATGGGAAAAATAACCAAATTAACTGTGTTATACATTTCCATGCTTGAGAGAAAGTCACAAGGACATTATTTATTTCTCTTCAAAGTCAAGGTTTCTTGGGACCTAAATGAACACATTCATATGCACATGAGCAAGTACACATACACACAAACACACACACATAAACACACAGAGTGAAGGACTGAAAGCAGATAACTTCAGGAATTATAGACTCTAACTTTGCAGATAAGAATGTAATTGAAGTTCTGAAAGCCACCACCTCGAGCAAAACTGCCTGCTGATGGGAGGGGTGTGGGCCAGTTTTCAGTAGAAATCTGAATGAAATTTAGCACCTGGAAGTTAACCAGGTTGCGAAAGAATAGTTGGGCATCACTCACAGGGTGAGATGCCCAGCTGGATTGCACGTTTTTGTCATTCTTTATGGAGAAGAAGTGTAGTCCAGGCAGCAGAGAAATATCAGAATCTTCTAGGCTCAAATTTAGGCAGCATGGTATTTCCAGGTGATCAGTCGATTTACATTTATTTCATTCAAAAATATTTATTATGTGCCTATAATGGATAAAATAGTGAGGTAAAAAAAAAGACAAGGAGGTACAGTCCAGTGTAGGAGAAATGAACATTAATCACATAATCGCACACATAAACAGGAAAACTCTTATGAAAGGAAGTTAAGCAATTCCATGACGATTTATGTGTGTGTGTGGTGGATGTGGGAGGGAGAGGTGGCAGTCAGGAAAGACTTCCCTAATGAAGAGATTGTTAAGCTAAAGTCCTCAATTAATGAAAGAGAAAACAGGACTGCCATTGCAACCTCATGTATCACTGGCTAAACTTACATGAAGTCAGTATGGATATGCCCAATCAGGAACCTTTACTCCTGAGCATAGGTCCTCCAAACAGCAGCTCAGGCACCCAGGCTTCTGGTATCTAAGACTTCAGCTACCTTCAATATGTGTCACCCATGAGAAGGAAAGAAAAAGAGCGTGCAAATGGCACATACATTCTAACTTGCTTCAGCCAAGTGACACACTAACTTATACTCACTTTCTGTTGGAGACAGCTAATTAGATGGTTTCACCCTAAATGCAGAAAGATAGGGAAATAAATTTTAGCTTTGTGCCCAAGAGGAAGAAACTGATTTCATGGGCACCTTTCCAATTCTGTACCACACATCTGAAGGATGGGAGGGAGTTAATTCACTATTGGTTGTTAGGGAGAGGGAAGGCAGAGAAAAGCATTCTGAATACCGGTTACAGCATATGTGAAGATTCTATGGCAGACAGAAATACACAATGTTTAGGTAAAAGAAAGATTATTGCAGCTAAAACACAAAGGGCACCACTGATGAGACTTGAGTTAAGGCTGGACAAGGAGGTAGAGTTCAGATTATTCAAGACCTCTGTGCTATTGTGATTTATAATAAGAAATATATGTTTGGTCTTTGTCCCCCATTGCTGCTGGCACAAAGCTCCTAAAACCCTAGGAATTTCCTAAGTGATGAGAGCTCTAAAAGTGCTGTTACATTAACAAGGTGACATTTGGATCCCCCCTAAGGATGGGGGCTGCTTGTCCAAGGAGCCCACCATTTGATTAGAGGATTGAAAATTTTCAGTCCCACACTCTGATCTCCCAGAGGGGAGAGGGGCAATTGCCAATGGCCAATGATATAATTAGTCATGTTTTTGTAATGAAGCTTCCATAAAAACCTAAAAGGATGAGTTCAGAGAACTTCCAGGATGGTGAACATGTAGAGATTCAGGGAGAGTGGTATACCTGGAGAGGGCAAGGTAGCTCCACACACTTTCCCCATACCTTGCCTTATGGTGTCTTCTGTCTAGCTGTTCCTAAGTTATACCTCTCTGTAGTAAACTGGAAAGCTAGTGAGTAAGCAAGTTCCCTGAGTTCTGTAAGCCATTCTAGCAAATTAATAAAACCCAAGGGGGAGGTCATGAGAACTTTCAGTCTGTAGAAGGTTGCTCAGAGGAACAGATAACAACCTGAACATGCGGTTGGCATCCAAGGGGGTTGGGGGGCAGTCTTACAGGACTGAACCCTTAACCTGAGGCATCTGATGCTATATCTGAGTAGATAGTGTCAGAACTGAGTTGAATTGTAGGATACCCAGTTGGTATCCAGAGAATTGCATGTTTGTGGTGTAGGAACCTCTCCACACTTTGGAATTGGTGGCAAAACTTTTAGCCTCATAGGCCATGATAAAGATTTTGTCCATTATTTTAACTTCAGTGGCAAGTCACTGAAAGGCTGTGAGGGAATGACAGATGTATTGATAGACCTGTGCTCATTACTGTACATTGTAGAAACTGATTAAAGATTTGAAGTGGGAAGTCCAAAAAAGAGGCTATTACATTGGTCTGGATAAGAAAGGATTATAGCTTGCACCAGGGTAGTGGCAATGGAGTTGGACAGAAGTGGATAGACTCAATAGAAATTGATAACTGGCCACAAGTAGATGGTTATTGAAAGAAGAAGTTATCAGTTCCTAAGTACAGGAGCCTACAAAAGGGTAAGTGAAGATTATGGTCCCAGTTAATCAAATTAAAGTTCTAGGATTAACTTAGCCACCCTAGTGGAAAAGTTAAGGTAAGTCAGAGAAACCAAAACTTAAGCCCATAAAATGGGCCAAGCTGGTGAAGAGAAAGAAGAGGTCTGCAAAAACTATGAAGTTCCAACGTGATGCAAAGGGCATGTCTGCTTCACATGATATCTAAATTTTTGACACGAAGACCTATGTAATTGCAATTCTTTCTAGAAAGCTGGATGAAGCCTGTCAGTAAACAATGCATGGCTCTTCCAGGGTGGCTCAGTTGGTTGAACATCCGAGTCTTGATTTCAGCTCAGGTGATGATCTCATGGTTCACTGGACTGAGCCTCACATCAGGCTCTGCACTGACAGAGTGGAGTCTGCTTGGGATCCTCTCTCTCTCCCTCTCTCTCTGCCTCAATCTCTCTCCCTCTCTCTCTCTCCCTCAAAATAAATAAATAAACTTGAAACAAAAATGAAAACAAAAACAAACAAACAAAACAACAAAAAAATAATGCATAGGCTCTTCCAGGGCATAAACCTTGCATTGTTCATCCTTTTGTCTTTTAAACACTACTATATTTGCTAACATGTAATGTCACTTATTAAGAGTTTATTAAATGATATGCTCCATATCCCTATCCTTATTCAGTAAAGAAAGAGCTATGTAAGAAGGGCATTGGAGAATTCAGATATAACTCAAATCATGTTTAAATGTGTTATAACCAAATTGCCTTTTGGGTAAGCTATGGTGAGGCCATACTCAGATTGAGAGAAAAACGGGGGAACCCTCTTGCACTGTTGGTGGGAATGCAAACTGGTGGAGCCACTCTAGAAAACAGTATGGAGTTTCCTCAAAAAGTTAAAAATACTACTATCCTATGATCCGGCAATTGCACTCCTCGCTATTTACCTGAAGAATACAAAAATACTAATTTGAAAGGATACATGTATCCCAACGTTCATAGCAGCATTATCCACAATAGCCAAATTATGGAAATAGCTCAAGTGTCCACCAATGGATTGATGAATGGATAAAGAAGTGGCATATACCATCATTCCATCATCACTGTGCTCGATCCCTTGATCATTTGAGTGCTCCGTAGGGAGAGTCCAAGACAATTATTTGTAATCAGACAGTTTATTTTGAAGTTATATATTCCTTAAAAATGGAATAAGGGAATCCAAGAGAGATGTAGAAAAGAGGAAAAAGCCAGTACAAGGTGTTTTACTGAGCTGATAGCATCTGTGGTGCATGGAACTCAATTCCTCTAGAGACCCCCTTGAGAAAAAATATAAAATGAGCCTTAGAATGTTCCCTCAAAGGAAAGGAGGTTCGGACACATATCACACACTTCCATTCACCGATGGTTGGGGGTTGTCCTAAAAAGGGTGTTAATTCCCTTTTTTTTTTTTTCTTTTCCTGGCACCTGTTAAGAGATTTCCCAGGTTTTAGACAAAACCTTGAGAAAGAAAAGCAGACAGGCAAAGAAGGTACATTAAGAGGATAGTATCATCCTAAATGAGAAATGTTCCTTCAAAACCTGAAGCCAAATTCAGAGGTAAACAGAGGGAATATGATGCAAAGGACCAAAAGTATTGGCCACACTGTCACAAACTACTTTTTTTTTTTTTTTTTACATCCAAAAGGAGTCCAGAAAATGTAAAGGAGATGGGCGACATCTGATTTTTTAAAAACAACTAGACCTCAAGGACATTGATTTAGATTAACCACATTTTTCATTTATAACATAATCTTATGGTTTCAGTTTCTTCCAGGGTGCCCTTTCATTTAGTTATATATTACTTATTTATATTAATATTATAAAGAACCATAAAACCATTATCTAAAAAGAAGAGTTAGACCTTCATAATAACCATACAATCATCACTTTATCTTCCATGCTGTCAGCCCAACCACTGAGGCACCCACCCCATGAACTGAATGTTTTCGACTCATCACTTTCTTGTTTTTTAATTTTTATTTTTCATATCTATGTGTGTCTAAAAGGTAGGTATAAGAGTGCCTGGCTCAGTCGGTTGGGTGTCTGACTTCGGCTCAGGTCATGATCTCGCAGTTGGTGGGTTCAAGCCCAGTGTCGGGCTCTGTGCTGACAGCTCAGAGCCTGGAGCCTGCTTCGGATTCTGTGTCTCCTCCTCTCTCTGCCCCTCCCATGCTCATGCTCTGTCTCACTCTGTCTCTCAATAATAAATAAACGTAAAAAAAATTTTTTTAATAAAAGTTAAAAAGTAGATATATACTTTATATTTGTTTTTACCTTTATAGAAATTACTTCATGATGTATGAAATATTTAGAAACCTGCATCTTAAGTTAATATTAGATTGTTAAAAGTCATCTATGTAACTATAAACCATTTGTTCTGATAGCCATATAATATTCTTTTTTTTTTTTTTCATTTGAGAGAGAGAAAGTTTGCACACAAGTGGGAGAGGGGCAGAGGAAGAGGGAGAAAGAGAATCTTTTTTTTTAAATAATTTTTTAAGTTTATTTTTTAATTTACATCCAGGTTAGGAGAGAGAGAATCTTAAGCAGGCTCCACACCGAGCTTAGAGCCTGACACTGGGCTCGATCTCACCACAGTAAGATCATGGCCTAAGTCAAAATCAAGAGTCTGATGCTTAACCAACTGAGCCAGCCAGGTGCCTCATGACAGCTATAAAATATTCTGTTGTGTGGCTGTGATATTCATTCTTCTGCTGAGGGTTATTTGGTTGTGTAGAGTTTTGCTGTTGTAGGTGGTTCTGCAACAAACATCCTTGTATTCATATTTCCTATTACATATGCACAAGAGTTCCTCTTCGGAATATGCTTAAAACGGCTGAGTCACAACCAATGTAATTGCTTATTTTTGAAAGATAGTTTTCCAAAGTAGTTGTGCCAACTTATACTTCTAACAGGAACATTTAAGAAATTCTATAAATCCATATCTTCTCTAACTCTTGTTATCTCTAGATGAGATAAGTAAAAAACAAATTTAAAACCAAAAATCCTTCATCAATGATTTTTAAAAATTTTTTTTTTTTTTCAACGTTTATTTATTTTTGGGACAGAGAGAGACAGAGCATGAACGGGCGAGGGGCAGAGAGAGAGGGAGACACAGAATCGGAAACAGGCTCCAGGCTCTGAGCCATCAGCCCAGAGCCCGACGCGGGGCTCGAACTCACGGACCGCGAGATCGTGACCTGGCTGAAGTCGGACGCTTAACCGACTGCGCCACCCAGGCGCCCCTTTTTTTTTTTTTTTTTTTTAAATTTTTTTTTTTTTCAACGTTTATTTATTTTTGGGACAGAGAGAGACAGAGCATGAACGGGCGAGGGGCAGAGAGAGAGGGAGACACAGAATCGGAAACAGAATGATTTTTAAATCTTATTCCAAAACTGTTCTTATCCAAAGTTCTGAAATATATATACCTACAATTTCTAAATTTATAAAAATTTTGTATGTGATATTTAAGTCCTTTGTACATTTGGAGTTTGTCTTTACAAGTAAGCAGAGTTTATTAAACAATAGCTAAATTGCTGAGATATAATTTTACCTTTTTGTTTATATTGATAATCATTTTTTTATTTAATTTATTGAACAGTACTTCCTTTCTATATTGATTTTCCATGCCACCTTTCTCTTACACAAAATTGCATGAAATGCAATTTGACTGTGGACTCTGTGTTCCTTTGGGCATTTTTTCCATCCCTCTGCCTATATTCAGAAATGTCCTAGGTAGTCTTGTCCTTTATTCACCATATAAATTTGAGTATCATTTTGTCAAGTTCCATGAAAAATCCAGTTGAGACTTTTATTAGACTCAAGCTATAAATCAATTTGGGAAAAGTTGACATTTTTATGCTATTAAGTCTTCCATTCAATGAACATGGTATATTTCTTCATCTATTTAGGTATCTTTTAATATCTCTTAATAAACGTTTGTATATTTTTCTGTAGAAATCGTGAACATCTTTTGTTAAATTTATTCTTATATATTTGACATTCAAAGAATATGTTGATACCAGTTTATATTATATATACATATTTAATTCTGTAGTAATTTTAACACTTTTTCTTTTCCTTTTGTTTTATATATCTTTTAAGACAATGATAAATTTTACTCAGGCATTTGATCATTTTTACTCCATATGCCTTTTCATATATTCTGGATTCTTTTCTTCCTTTTAAAAACTTCATTCCAAAATGTTTTCCAGCAAAACACCTGAGACCTGTATGCCTAATATATTTTATTATGCCTTCATATTCTAAATTCTAATTTCCTTACATTCAGTAATTTGTAAGGTTAGGGAGACTATTCTTTTCTATTCTCATATAAATTGTTGCCTTAAAAAAAACCTAAATCAATATCTATGTTAATTATAATGAGCTCAGGGGATAGGACTGGAGGGCCATCAATGAGCTTTGGAGTATAGAGATCCAAAGACCAGAAAACCACAATCAATCAATCACTCCACACTTCATAAAACATTTCCTTAGGTCAAACTTTCCCTCTCTGTCCTCTAGTAAGAAATATCATTAGAACAAGGTGCTATTTGAATTGTAATTCTCCAGGTATAAGAATTTGGAAAGAATGAGTTAGAGAAGAAATTGCCCAGATCAATTATTTGCCAGCCGTTTTTCTCAGCTCCTCACAAGCACAGCACTCTAAGTTACCCTGATTTTACTCTTGGGGACACTTGGACAAGAGGCCTGAGTCAGCAGGTGTGGAGACAGGATTGCTTATTACAAGAGAAATTGGTGAGGGGGGTGGGGAAGGTTGGAGACAGGAGCACACGCAGAATTCCAGCGTCTCCCCTGCCCTAGCTTAGCTGGACTGCTCTCTGTTCCAGGATGAAGGCATTGCTTTCCCTCAACCAGCACCCTACCACGGACACACACCAGTTCCTCACACATCTCTCCTCACAAGTCTTGTTTTAAAAAAAAAAAAAACAAAAAACAAAAAACTCACTGTTTTTCTATTTTTTGTCTCTAGTTATCTAGATTTAATGTGGATTCAGCATCTTGATTTTAATTGGAATCAGGTGATCTGACTTGATATTTTAAATGCTCACCCTGGGGAGAATTTATTGTGGCCTGGGGGCTGAGAGAAGATGGTAACTGGGGCCAGGATAATAGCAGTGGAGCAAAAAGAAGTGGATGTGACGCATTTTGGAAGTTATTTTATTAAATCGGTAAAGGTTAGGACACTAAACCAAACCACTGTAATGTGTTCGTGAATACTAGGCTAGAGTGCTTTTCAATAGGATGGCAAGGATGGCACTTCTGAAGAAGTGACATTTAAGCTGAGACCTCATTGTTGAGAAGATATGACTTACAGTGATCTGGAGAAAGCAAATTCCAAGAAGAGGGAATACTGAATGCAAATAACCTGGAGCAGAAAAAGTCTGAGGGTATCTTTAATCAGGGTGGTCATTATGAAATTGTAGAAAAGTGTATATTTAGGACATATTTGGAAAACAGCACCAACATGGCCTACTGCTGGATCTAAACTGAGGAAAAAGAGAAAAGGAACAATCATGAATGACTATATTTTTCTTCTAGGAAACATTGATTTGTCTGATGTTTTCATATTTATTTATTAGTTCATTTACTATTTAGTTATTTATCTACTTTTTTTAGAAGAATGAAAACTTTCAAGAAAAAGCTCCTTGATGTGCTTTTCACTGTCCTACCTTTAACACCCAAAGTACTTGAAATACAGGAAGAGCTTAATCATATTTGTTGAAAAAATGAATGAATGAATGAATGAATGAATGATTCAACCATCCCTTGAAAGTCTTCTCAGATAACACATTTAGACTACATCTGCCCTCTTGGCACAGTTTCTACTTAATTATCTCACATCACATTTGCTAATTCTATTGATAGTGTCTGTTGTAAATGAATTGTTCACTAGGTTGTAAATGTATTGGTCAAAGTGTCAAGTATTAGTCATCCTTAACACCATAGCACCTATTCATTTATTCTTTTATTTAATAAATATTTCCTGATCACTTATTATGTGCCAGACAATTTTCATGGTGAAAGGATGTGAAAGTGAAGAGGCCTAAAGATAATCCCATTTTCCAACTGGAGAAGGCAGACAAATAAGCAGGAAGTTATAAAAGCTACAATAAGGAAATGTGTCTTATCTCATCCATGTCACTTAGAGAGAATTGAATACAAGTTTGTCAAATGCTTAAACCCTAAAAAAGTGGGAAAATGAGTAACTGATGGAAGCAATGGAGGATATTTAATGAATCTTGGTCCAATATTTACAGTGGCCTTCAGTTGACCAGTTAAAGACAAAGGAAGGTGAGATAGCCAAGGACCAGGAGGGAGATTTTCTAAGAACTAAGGATAAAATAAAAGATAAATAAAAACCTTAGCCAAAATGTATAATAGAATGTGATCCTTTCAGAGTCCCGAGCAAAGGTAAAGTGCAAAGTGTAAAGAGGTTAGGAAAACCACCTGGCTTTAAAGCAGAGGCTCGGCCATTAAAATTAGATAAAGGAGTAAGTCAAACAGTAAAGTCTAGACAGAAGACAAGGTTGGATGCCCTGAACCTGGGGAAGATAACTCTAGAAGACAGGGAAAATAAATACATAGAACATAAAGGCAGATAGAACAAAATATATGGGAGCTGGGAACAGTGTTAGTAGGCAATATAAATCTGTCATTTTGAGAATTCTGGTGGGGACTCGAGTGAAGGATAAATGTGGTTTCAGTGACTTTTCTGAGGATGGCATCTTGAAAATATTGCCTAAGGACAAAGAGAAAGCAAGTAAAATATGGTTAATTGGCATAAAACATTGCAGTGGGGTAAATTTCCAGTCTGTCACTGATTTTTCACAGGACTCTGATAATCAAGATCTTGTTAACTCAGAAATCCTACCACCAAAATCCAACAATCATTATTATCACTGTGCTTTGTGAAAACTTTAGTTCAGTCTATAAATAATTATTTGTCAGTTCAATATGTTTGTTCATTTATTGGTGACTATTTCTGTATCTTTTGCCCACTCGCAAAAATGTATCAGGGTTTTACATTAAATATAATTTATAACAAATCAAATAATTAAAATGAAATTAAAATAAAAAGTAAGTAATTATAAGAAATAAAAAAGAAAGAATATTAGATCAGAAATCCTAGACTAAGAGAAGGAGTGTAGAATCTGGGACTTACACATTAATGTTGTCACTATAGCCATTGTACATGAACTGATCATGTGCATCCCTATCTGAGCCTTGCTGATAATTCCTGGTTAGCTTGAATAGTTAATTTTGATTTCTTTTTTGAAGTTCTAATAATATTTTTTTTCAAAACTAGATATTCTTGAATCTCTTAGACATTTTCCCTCTTTTTCCTTTTATCAAATAATTTACAAAATTGACAAGTTGAACAAATTTTACCAGACCCAAAAATGGTGAAGAAGGGAATAGGCATAAGGAAAGAAGAATTTAAATTTAAGGAAAGAAATAGGAAAATACACAGAAGCATGGAGTCTATGGCACATTGAAGAAATTATCAACACAGTGATATGTGACCATCAATTCCTTGATGTAGAGATCCACATTCTCTGGTTCTATTGAGAGTTTAGCATTAAATCACAAAGATCCTTCTGATCCCATGAAATAGATGTTAGAATTAACTGATTATTTTTGTAAGTAATCTTCAACTTTATTGAATAACAGGAGAGCAATTAAAATACTTGCCAATCACACACTGCATGCATCCTGTTAAACAACAAAATGTCTGCTTGACACAATCTCTTAAAATGTCATTATTTACATAAAAGAGAATCAAGAAAATAAAAATAAGAAAGGAATGAGTTGAAGAGTTACACGAATTGTTATTGTAAATTCCTTAACTACCATTCACCTTCAGTGCTGTTTAGTTCTTTTTAGATCAAATGATAAACTGGCAAAATCAAAGTTCTGTTTAATTAGGGTTTTCCCCCCTCTGGTTTTAATTTCAGCTAAAAATTTAACAACATTTAATTGCTTATTATACTCAGTCATTGAGGTCTCTGTGAATCACCAAAGCTAATGTAGAAGTATGAAAACCTAATTTGAAGAGCTATGAATAGCTTGGCCGCTATAGAGTTTGGAATCTATAAACCAGAAACTGACTCACAAATCAATTATATTTTAAATATGTTCTGCTAGTGCTACTCAAGAAACACTATAACTCCTTCAGTAATTACTTAAACATCATTCACCAGAAAAAGAAGCCAACTCAGTCCTTCCACAAAAAACCTTTTGGTAAAGACAAAACAGTAAACTACAAGCTGTTCATCTTCCTGATTCAGTCATGACATATTTTGCGTTTTCTTCTTTAAGATACATAATGGCTACCACTTGCCAATGTCTCTGTCAGTGAAACATTTTTACTAGCTCTCACCTTTATTTCAGAAATCTCTTCCACTAATCTGTGTCTTAGTTTCTACTTTCTTGTAGGATATACACTTCTTGAACTATTTGATGTTCTAGCTGACGTTTTAGTGTATGGTTCCTCCAACAGGCATATATTTTCATTGGTCATATGTTTAAACTACCTGTTCCCATTTTTATTCAGGTGCCATTGTTTTAAATCCTTGTTTTAGATTTCAGCTGTTAAAATTCGTAATAAAAATAAATTAGAACAACAGAAATGAAACATAATAAACCTTCTCTACTCTTACCCTCGGAGCTTCTAACACAGAGGAACTTTGATGGTCTATAAAAGAAATGCTCCTGGATTTAAAAATCAACAGCAACGACAAAATTTCAAAAGATTGTAAAATTCTTTGGGAATTAGTACACATATATGTTTTTAAAAGAGTTTACCATTTCTTTATAGAGATTACTAAAATCTTAGTAAGTTAATTCAATTTATTTTGGAGTTATGCTGGATATTTTTTAGATAGAACATAGAAGTGTATGTACAGAATATACTAGGGTGAACCTGAACTGCAAGTCAGCTGTTACCAAAGCCAACATATTTGTAAAATCCTAACACTGACTCCTGGTTTAATGAACTTCATACTTTCTCTCTGTTTTCTGGGTGTACATCATCTAGAGATATATTTTGTTAAATCAGCTTAGTGTTTTGTTTGAATAAGTTACAAATAATTCTCTATCAAGAGACTTTGCATAAAAATCAGGATTTTAAATATCTTGACAATCAGAAAATGTAACTACATTGGTTCTGCATTCCTATGTGCCAATAATTACAGGCTTTTAGGGGCACCTGTTCCCTTTAGTAAGGTCAAATGCTATCCAGAACTTGCCCTGCCACATACCTGATACATTCACTTACTTGACTTGTCACCACAGGCATTCACATATAACCCTGTAATAAGACTTTTAGTCCACACAGGGATACACACTGCTTTCCTTTCTCTCTCCAGGTTGGCAGTGATGTGCCTTTGGGAAAATCCTGCCTGCCTTTAGAAAGAATTGGCATAGGCAGATTAGGAACAACTTCTTAATAGTTCCTACGGCTATAGTTTCTCTGCTCTCTCTGTCTCTCTCTGTCTCTCTCTCTCTCTCTCTCTCTCTCTCTCTCTCTCACACACACACACACACACACACACACACACACCGGAACATCACACCATGCATTTCATAAGATTTGCCTTTAGTTGCCATTGAAATCAAGAATAGGTGTAGACTTAGGGAAAAAGAAGTTTAGGCACAAGGGGCCTCCAAATTGGTTCAATGTAACTCATACTAGGTTTTGGGAAGTTATAGTCTTCAAGTTATAAGGAATATGCTTTTTCTGGCCTTGATCTCCATATATGTAGATCTCTTCCAGGATGATATATGTGGGAGGTCAGAACAAGATTCAAAATCTATGTCCAAGCCAAACTGCATTCCTCCAATGCAATTTTCAGTCTACCAATTTACACAGATATGTGCCTGTAATAATTATATGTGTGACCTATGGTAATAATTAAGAATTGTTTATTATTAGTTTCCACTTCGCCAAAATTATGAATCTCTATAGTTGAGAAATATAATTGAGAAAACAGAATGTAAACATGACTATTTGACTCTTGACTGTATTCTTTTCCCATTATACTATGATGGAGTAATTAAGCAGCATTACCAAGAGAGGGATTTTCTATGAAATGAGTGAACTTAGGAATTGCTTTAGGTGAATGACTCTTTTGCCCAATTTTTCTCTTATTTATGTGACAATGGACATTATTTTTGGTTTTGCAAATATACTGAATAAACTCAGAAAATGCTTATATACTCTAATACTCCTCAGTTTACAGATGAGGTCAATGTTTACCAGACATTCAGAAAAGACCAATACAGCATGAAAAGTAGTAAAGAAATGGGAATTTAAGTTCTCAGATTTGCTTCAAAAAGTACTTTCCATTAAACTGTTATCTTCAGAATCATGAGCATATATTATATCTTGGTTAGAAATTAAATGCCATTAATATACTACGTTATTAGTCATGAGCAACAGTTTTCTCATCTGTTAATTGGAGATCCATAAGACAGAAGTGAGGATTAAATGAATTAATTCATGGAAAGCACTTGGCAAAGTGGCTGGCATGATGTGAGCACTCAGTAAAGGCCAGTTGTTACTATCATTGTCACATATAATAAGCCTGAGGTGTGAGGCAGGAAAACTATAGCATAAAGACCAGACTGCAGTTAAATTAAAGACCATTCCAAAAAAGGAATTTTTACAAAGACTCAAAACTCCTATCTGTAACTTAATATATAAATATTAGAATAATTTATTATTTTGCTTGTTTCATATTAGAACTCTGAACAGTTTCATTCCTTAGGAAGGACTTATGTGAAATCTACTTATTTGAAATCTAAACTTATTTGAAAGATTTCATCTAGAGAGGAAATATATGTAATTTTTTGGTGGCAAAAGATTATAAATTGGAACCTCTATTATTGACCTAACTTGTAGGTATAATTCACTAGAATCAAATAAAATATGCTCAAAACCAGGAGAAAAAATTAAATAATGGAATAAATGTATATGTAGGGAAAGGGGGGGTGGGAAGGATAACTGAGATGTTTAATGAATATTGACTCCAGGTTCCAGGGAATAAAGGGTAAGATAAATCTAATTCATCAATGTACCTTAGTCCTGTTTTTTTTTTTTTTTTTTACCTTATAGAATGTATCCACATCCTCCTTCCATTTATGTGACTCAACTACCCTGTAATCATCCCATAAGTCCCGTCCTTTAAATGTATCCCTCTTTCTATGTCAGATGAAATCATGAATGGGAATGGGAAAATGGTGCCTGATATGTTCCAATGTTGAATTAAGAAAGTACACTTTATGGTGTCAGCTCAAATTGGGAAGAAGATCAAAATTATGCTATCATAGAGGATATGAATACTGTAATGTAGGTAAGAGAAAAACAAGTGTCCAGAAGTTAAATTCTACACTGTTAAATGTGCCTGAAGTTTACAAAGATAAAATACAAATCAAAGGAGGGAGAGGAAAGCTGCCACCCAGAAGGAGAAAATAAACTTGATACTTTTCTTTTTTTCTTCCATCATTTAGACATGAATGTTCTTTCCTTTCTCAAAGCAGCAATGAAAACAGTGAGAGGAGATGATGGCTAGCCACTTAAAAATTATCTAAAATGTAGAAACAAAGCAAAATATTACAACTGTGCCTTTTTGATATCATACTGGAGCACTGTCTAAAACATCTATCTAAGGATCATAGCACACTACAGAAAAGATTGCTTGATTTACTATTTATTTTTTTTATTTTTATTTTTTTTTAATTTTTTATTTATTTATTTTTTTTTTCAACGTTTATTTATTTTTGGGACAGAGAGAGACAGAGCATGAACGGGGGAGGGGCAGAGAGAGAGGGAGACACAGAATCGGAAACAGGCTCCAGGCTCCGAGCCATCAGCCCAGAGCCCGACGCGGGGCTCGAACTCATGGACTGCGAGATCATGACCTGGCTGAAGTCGGACGCTTAACCGACTGCGCCACCCAGGCGCCCCTGATTTACTATTTATTAAGGCCCCCATTCTACAGAATAAGAGGATAACTTTTAAAAGATTGATAAATTATAGACATTTTTATCTAACACAGATATAAATGATTTTTATCTAATATAGAGATATTTTATAATTTTTAATTTGTTGTTCTGAGGGATATTGACAAGTCTTAGATTTAAGGTTCTCATATTGGAAACGTCTTCAATTTTCTTCAAGTATTGCCTTCTTCTGGACACTCATGCAAAAAGAAAAAATCAAAACGCTATCTTATTTTAGCGTGTTTTGAATTTTTTCATTCTTAAATACAATCTACAACTTATCAGATGTTGGCCTTTAGCAAGATGACAGGGTTATGAAGATGTGCTAAACTTCTAGACTTCAAGAATTTCTCAATCAAATGAAGAAGAGAGACACAGCAATGCACAACCAGAGGATGAGAAGGATTGTGTGGCGAGAACAGAGAAGAGCATACAAGCGAGAAATTGAGGAAGCATTTCCCAAAGCAGTAATATTTGACTTGTCTATTGAATGAGTAGGAATTAGCCAAGCAATGAGAATTCCAGGGCTTTGCAAAGAGTGTGGAGATTTAGTACCAGAACTACTTGCTTGTTCAAAGAAATGAAGGCAGATCAGGTTGTCATGAAAATGTTTGGAGTAGTTTTGGTCAGAAAGACAATCCAGGACCAAGTTCTAAAAGGCTTTGTAGGTTATGGCAAAGGATTTGAATGATGAAGTGCATAAAGGCTATTATACACCAACATGCTGTGAATAGGTCTTTATTTGAGAATGTTCACTCTGACAGCCCAGACATGGGGATAAAGTATGAGAGGGAAGCAAGGCAAGAGACCATGCAAGAGATGACCATAGAAAAGTAAACCAGACTGACCTGGAAGACTGTAGACAGTTGCTTTGAAAACAACAATTTTAGAGAAATGAAAGGAACTAGCCGCTGACCCCTAGACTTCTGTGGATAGAGGCACATTATCAAGTTAGAAAGAGCAGAAGGAAGAGAATGCCTGGCATATTAATTTTCTAATACTGTGTAACAATTTAGCACAATTTAACACCCCACACAACACAAATGTATTCTCTGATGGTTTCCCTGGAGCAGGAGTCACCTGCTTTAGCTGGCTCCCCTGCACAGGATCTCACAAGGCTGAAATTAAAGTGCTTGCTAGCTATATCCTTGTCTTGAAACTTGTCTAGGAAACATCCACCTGCAAGCTCCCACAGGTGCCAGGTGGTTGGCACAACTCATTTTCTTGTAGACATATGATTGAGGTCTCTGTATTCTTGCTAGCTATAAGTTAGTTAGAGGATGCTCTCAGCTTCTAGGACAGTTTATTCCTTCAAAGCCAGCAGCAGGGTGTCTGCTGCTGGCTTTGAATTTCTCACTTCTTTTAACACACGATTACATCAGGCTCATCTGGAATAGTTTCCTTGTGATAAACTCAACTGATTAGGGAACTTAATTATACCAGCAAGATCCCTTCTACCACACAAAGTAACATGATTACAGGATTGATATTTCATAATAGTCACATGTTCTCACCTTGAAGAAAAGAAGATCATGTAGGTTATGTACAGCAGAAGGAGGAGATCTTGGAGAGTATCTTAGAGTTCAGTCCATCACACTGTGAAGGAAGATTGTGAATGGGAATCAAAGCCTCATCAGATTAAATTGCCCAGGAAGATAGGAAATAAGATATATAGACAGGCTTGAACACAGGGATAGAAAAATTGATTAGTCAGAGACCTAATGTAATCAGCCCTGAGGCACTCACAATGTTGAGTTTTCATTGTCTAAAATTTACATCCATAGATAACTCCTAAATTTTTAATTCCATGCAACTGTATAAAAACATGCAAGTAGCAAGGAAGATGTCTAACAAAGACAATATAAAGAAAATAAAGTGATTTTTCCATTTCAAATTGCACTGCCCTGTGTTGTCTTCTCTTTTATAAGAAGCTCTTTGCTAACACTCTTATCATTGTTTCTACATTCTGCTGGAGCTGCTCCAAACTTCCCACATTTAGCTGAAGTTGTGAGACCCTCAACTGTCATAACAGTACAATAAAAGCCTGATGGCTGCTAAGTGTAGAGAATTGTCTCACAGTTTTTACAGACAGTGCTCTTATTTATACAGCCTGGAATCTCAACCTAATTTTAAACAGTATCAAATTGCATTTTTAAACCTGCCCCAACTGCTTTTCTAAACATTTCCTCATCATTATTTTTATAATAATGTCTTTAATTCAATCAGCATTTCAATCACTGAAAACATTTACTGAAGCAGTGGGTCTCTGAAGTTATACTTCATAGAGATCAATTCAGTATGGGATCATCAGACTGAAATAGATCACCAAGAGGTCATATAGATCATCCTCTTATTTCAGACCAGTTCCAAAAAAAGAAGCTTTCTACTCCAGAAACATCCCCCCAAAAGGAAATTTGACTGTCATTCCTTCATCAACTTATTCTGCGTCTAATTACTCTCAGAGTTTGGAACTTCTTGTTCTAGTCTCTCTGGATATGTAGAACTGCTGGTAACCACACTCCTTATAGTGGCTGTTTATAAATCTGCAAACTTTTCCGAAGTCATTTTGATTATCTCTCCTCCAGACCAACAGCAGTCTATGCTTAGTCAATTTCATGTATCTTCAGCATTCAATGAACAGGATTTTAGCAAATTCTTTTTAAAAAATTTTTTTTTCAACGTTTTATTTATTTTTGGGACAGAGAGAGACAGAGCATGAACGGGGGAGGGGCAGAGAGAGAGGGAGACACAGAATCGGAAACAGGCTCCAGGCTCTGAGCCATCAGCCCAGAGCCTGACGCGGGGCTCGAACTCACCAAGCGCGAGATCGTGACCTGGCTGAAGTCGGATGCTTAACCGACTGCGCCACCCAGGCGCCCCGGATTTTAGCAAATTCTTAAGTGATGTCAAATTTCCTAATGTCTTGTACATTTGAAAATAATGCAAACTTAAAACCAAGATGGTACTAATACCATGCAAACCAGTTGTTTGGCTACTCATCTGTCTTTCTAGTAGCTCTATTAGAAAAGGTCATATTCACAAACGGGAAGAAAGCAATAACTATGTTACTTTACTGTTCTCGTGATCTCCTCATCCTATCTGATAACTCTATTCCTTCTTTTTAAGAGTCATCCTTTCCTTCTGCAATTGATGTGGGTCATAGGCGAATATAGTCACTGTGACAGTGGGACTTGGTAATCTTCCTGTGCTCCTTTTAGTCCTCTGAACAAGTAATCAATACATTGAAATGCCTTCATTCCAATAATCTCAAACTGGTCTTGAAAATATATTTAAGAATCCCTGTACTTTCATATCACTTCTCTGTACGACATCAATTTCCATCATTTTTTATACTCTTTATTTTGTCAATATTGTAACTTTTTTTCCACACAGTATCCATTATAGCCTATTATATCTGCTCTCCATAGATGCTATTAAAGAGCCACATCTGAGTCTGACTTCTTAAATACTATTTTTTGGCTGGGTATCAACAAGGTCCAATTAATTTTTTTTTTCTTTATACTACTTCTGAACAAGACAATGAACTACTGAAATTCAGTCTTTTTATTTATGTAATCATACAGTGACTATTCTCATCAATATTGAGAAAAAGAACAAAAATTTACTGAAAATAATATTGTATTTTGGTACAGGCACTGTGTTTCAAATCCTCCTTTGAAAATATAAAGTTGCTATTGTTGAGAGTGCTGCTATAAACATTGGGGTACAAGTGCCCCTATCTCAACAATAGCCAAATTATGGAAAGAGCCTAAATGTCCATCAATTGATGAATGGATAAAGAAATTGTGGTTTATATACACAATGGAGTACTACGTGGCAATGAGAAAGAATGAAATATGGCCCTTTGTAGCAACGTGGATGGAACTGGAGAGTGTTATGCTAAGTGAAATAAGCCATACAGAGAGAGACAGACACCATATGTTTTCACTCTTATGTGGATCCTGAGAAACTTAACAGGAGCCCATGGGGGAGGGGAAGGAAAAAAAAAAAAAGAGAGAGGTTAGAGTGGGAGAGACCCAAAGCATAAGAGACTCTTAAAAAATGAGAACAAACTGAGGGCTGATGGGGGATGGGAAGAAGGGGAGGGTGGGTGATGGGTATTGAAAAGGGCATCTTTTGGGATGAGCACTGGGTGTTGTATGGAAACCAATTTCACAATAAATTTCATATATTTAAAATAATTAATTAATTAATTAATTAAAAAGAAAATATAAAGTTGCATATTTTGAATAAATACATAAATATTAGAGGAACATTATTTTTATTTGTCCTTTTCTTTTGTTTACATTAATTTGCATGTTCCTGAATAGTGGTGTGTGTGGGTAGTGATTGTATTATACATATTCATCTAGTTTTACTCTCCATTTAATTTTACTCTACTTTGAATTGTCTATTAAAAACTTAGCCAATTCCAGATTCATTCTATGAAGCCAGCATCATCCTGATACCAGTGCCATCCAGATAAAGGCACTACTAAAAAAAAGTACATATCAATATCCCCGATGAACGTGGATGCAACAATTCTCAATAAAAACTAGCAAACTGAATTCAACAATACATTAAAACAAATCATTCACCACAATCAAATGGGATTCATTATTGAGTTATGAAAGTGATTCAATACTCACCAATCAATCACTCTGATACAAAATATCAATAAGACAAACGATAAGAACCATAGGATTATTTCAAGAGAGGGAAAAAAAAAGGCATTTGAAAAAGTACAACATACATTCATGATAAAAACCCTCACAAAATAGGTTTAGAGGAACATTCCTCAAAATAATAAAGGCCATCTATAAAAAAACCACAGCTAACATTATCATACCCAATGGTGAAAAAAAAAAAAAACAACAGATTTTCCCCCAAGGTAAGGAAAAGACAAGAATGTCCACTCTCAACACTTTTACTCAACATAATACTAAGTCCTAGCTATAGCAATCAGACAACAAAAAGAAATAAAAGGCAACCAAATTAGTAAGGAAGAAGCAAAATTTTCACTATTTGCAGAAGACATGATACAATATATAAGAAACCCTAAAGACGCCACCAAAAAAACTACTAAAACTGATAAATGAATTCACTAAAGTCACAGAAGAGAAAATCAATGTACAAATATCTGTTATACTTGTATGCACAAAAAATAAAGCAGCAGAAAGAGAAATTAAGAAAACAATTCATTTACAATTGCACCAAAAATAAGATACGTAAGAATATACCTAACCAATGAGGTGAAAGACCTGTACTCTGAAAGCTATAAAACACTGATGAAGGAGACTGAAGATAACACAAAGAAATGGAAAGACAGGCTGCCTGGGTATCAGTCAGTTAAGCATCCAACATTGGCTCAGGACATGATCTCGTGGTTTGTGAGTTCAAGTCCCATGTCGGGCTCTGTGCTGACAGCTCATAACCTGGACCCTGCTTCAGATTCAGTATCTCCCTCTCTCTCTGCCCCTCCCCCACTCACACTGTCTCTCTCACTCTTAAAAATAAATATTAAAATTTTTTTTTAAAAAACTGAAAGAAATGGAAAGACATTCCATGCTCATGGGTTGGAAGAAAAAATACTATTAACAATGTCAGCACTACCCAAAGCAGTCTACACGTTTATTGCAATCCCTATCCAAATACCAACAGCATCCTTCACAGAACTAGAGCAAACAGTTATAAAACTTATACAGAACTAAAAAAGACATGGAATAGCCAACGCAATCTTAAAAAAGAAAAACAGGAGCACCTGGGTGGCTCAGTCAGTTAAGTGTCCGACTTTGGCTCAGGTCATGATCTCACAGCTAGTGAGTTCAAGCCCCGCATTGGCCTCTGTGCTGACAGCTCAGTGCCTGGAGCCCGCTTCTGATTCTGTGTCTCCCTCTCAATCTTCCCCTCCTCTGCTCGTGCTCTATCTTCTTCTCTCTCTCTTAAAAATAAATATATATTTAAAAAAGAAAGAAAGAAAAACAAAACTGGAAGTATCACAATTCCCGATTTCAAGTTATATCACAAAGCTCTAGTAATCAAAACACTATGGTATTGGCACAAACATAGACAGAATATCAATGGAACAGAATAGAAAACTCAGAAATAAGCTCATAATTATATCACCAATCTTTGACAAAGGAGTCACGAATCTGCAATGGGGAAAAGACATTCTCTTCAACAAATAGTGTTGAGAAATCTGAACAGCTACATCCAAAAGAATGAAACTGGACCACTTTCTTACACCATACACAAAAATAAACTTAGAATGGATTAAAGACCTAAATGTGAGACCTGAAACTATAAAAATCCTACAGACCAGAGGCAGTGATTTTGCTGACATTATCTATAACACTGTTCTAAATATGACCCTGAGGCAAGGGAAACTAAAGCAAAAATAAACTATTGGGACTATGTCAAAATAGAAAGCTTCTGCAAAGTGAAAGAAACAATCAACAAAACTAAAAAGCAACCTACAGAATGGGATAAGATATTTGTAAATGCCATATCCTATAAAGCATTTTTATCCAAAATATATAAAGAACTTATGCAACTCAACACCAAAAAACCCACAAAAAATCCAATTTAAAAATGGGCAGAAGACATGTACAGACATTTTCCAAAGAAGATATACAGTTGGCCAGCAGACACTTGAAAAGATGCTCAACATCCCTCATCATCAGGGAAATACAATTCAAAACTACAATGAGATATCACTTCACACCTGTTAGAATGGCCAAAATCAAAAACACAGAAAACAAGTGTTGGTGAGGTTATGGAGAAAAAGGAACCTCATGCACTACTGGCAGGAATGGAAACAGGTGCAGTCACTCTGGAAGACAGCATGGAGGTGCCTCAAAATCTTAAAAATAGAACTACCCCTACAATCCAGTAGTCCCAATTCTGGGGATTTAACTAAATACAAAATCAGTAATTTGAAAGGATACATGCACCCCTATGTCTATTGCAGCATTATTTGCAATAGCCAAATTACAGAGTCAACCTAAGTGTCCATTAATTGATGAATGGTAAAGAATATGTGGTATATATATATATATATATATATATATATATATATATAGTACACACACACACAATTGAATATTATTTAGCCATAAAAACAATAAAATCTTGACATTTGCAACAACATGGATATATCTACAGAGTACAATGCTAAGCAAAATAAGTGAGAGAAACACAAATACCATATGATTTCCCTCTTATGTGGAATATGAGAAACAAACCAAATGAACAAAGGAAAGAGAGACAGAAACCAAAAAACAGACTCCTAACTATAAAGAACAAACTGGAAGTTTCCAGAGGGAAGGTAGGTGAGGGGATGAGTGAAATAGGTGAACAGGATTAAGAGTATATGTATCTTGAGCACTGGGGAATACGTGGAATTGTTGAATCCCTATATTTTACACACTATATTTTAACTACATTAGAATTAAAACAAAACGAAATAAACATTAGTCCATTTTCTTGTTACTGCTCATCTTACTAATTTGTTAGAGCTTTATGTGCCATCTATATTACAAGTATGTTTTCTAAACCCTTTCAATTGTCTATCAATTTTGTATATTACAAGTATGTTTTCTATTTGTATAGAATGACTATGTTAGCAGAAAATATATAATCTATCTATAATTTAGGTCTGTGCTTGGAGTGAAACAGGGATGTAATATTATTTTTACAATTGATAATCATTTCTTAAATGATCCATAATTTTCCTATTGAGTTAAAATATTATCTCAATCAGCTACTAAATACTCAAATATATCAGATATATTTCTGGAGTCTATTATGTTGCATTATTTTCTATATTTTTGTATTGTTGCCATTATTGTTTTGCTGATTCTCAGAACAATATATTATTAATTTGACTATGGTAAATTTATAGAATTTTCCTATACTAGGCAAAGCAGATCTCCTCCCATTTCTTCTTCCTGCTTTTTTCAATTTTCTTTGTTTTTCTGCAGGATTTATTTTTCCACATAAATTGTAAATCATTTTATCCATTTCAAAGAAAATGCATGTTCTCCAGAAAATCTGCTGTTTACTAATTGGTAGATAACTAAATTCATATATTAATTTTTGAGATAATTGGCTTTTAAATATTCTCATTAAAAAGTACGAGACATCGTTTTATTATTTTTCAATAAAATTACTTAACTTCCTCCGTGTATCTTTCTTATTTAATTTATTCTTAAATTTGTATAGTGTTTGCTACTATTCTGAAAAGATTTTTTCTATGTCTACTTTTTTTTCTTGGTTTTACTTAACTGAAAAACAGCTTTCATTTTTATATATACCTCATGTGCCCAGTCACAGTGGAAATCCCTTAATAATTCAAATAACTTTATACTAGAATCTCTTGGACTTTTTCAGGTAGAAAATATATCAGTAAAAATATATCACTCTACTTTTTTCAGTTTTTTGTTCCTTAAAATGGTGATAATGATAGTATCTACTTTATAAGTCTCTATGAGGAATAAATGAATTAAAATACATAAAGCATTTTAAAAGGTGTCTAACATACTACTCCCTAAAAGATGTTAACCATTAATGATAATAACAGGCATTTGTGGGAAGGGGCCAAGATGGAGGAACAGCATGGAAGTTTTTTTGTTTTTTGTTTTTTTTTCCCATCTATCATCCGGGAAATACAGCCAGATCAACACTAAACCATCCTGCATATCTAAAAAACCAATTTGAGGATTAACACAACAATATGCACAACCTGAACCACAGAACTTAGCAGGTATGCAGTATGGTCAGGTAAACTGGGGGAGAGAAAAGCCAAGGAGGGCAGGAACCTATTTTTGCTTGCACAGAGAGGACGGAGACAGGGGGAGAGTACGGGAAAGCATCCCTCACCTGAAAGCAGGTGGAGAGGAAAGAAAGAGTACGCAAAGGACTGAACAAAAAAAGGGAGAAAGGAGAAAGAAGAGGGCTTAAATTCCATTAAGACTCTATAAACAGGGGGAGTGCAGAGTCTGAAACTACACAGCTCGATACCTGGCAGTGCTCTGGTGGGAAGGGTGAATCCCCAGGAGCAGAGAGTGAGGTCCAAACGGTCCGTGGGCCACACAGGAAGAGGTTGTTCCCCCGCATGGAGGACATTTGGTAGAGGTTGTGCAGCCACCCCACAGGCAAATGTCCCAGTGGACTCTGGAGAAAACCACATTCACTGGTGCTGGCACAAGGGCATGAAGTGGGAAGCCTGGTGTCAGAATATATGTTATGATTTATCATAATCCTTGAAACGCTGCTGCTACATGATCACGCAAACTTTTGCTGGGGCGGTCTGACACCCAGCCACAGTCTCTAGGCATTGGCAACAGCACAGTCCCGGAAACATTCCTGGGTGTGGCCAGCACAGCCCCACCTTGGCCCCACAGGCAACAACTTCTTTAAGGACCTTGTTTTCTTTCTTTTTGGCTGGAGAAGCAGCACTATTCTTGTTCTTGGGGACCGTTGATTTTGAATTCTGACTCCCAGCTTTTGTTTTCCTGTGGGCCTCACCATCTTGGTTGCTCCTTCTGCCTTTGACCTTTGACTTTCCTCTTGGGCCAGTGGCACTAGGAAGGTCCAGGCTCTCGGGGAGAGCCTCCCTCAGAGGGTCAGAATGGGTCAAAGCAGCAGTCCCTCAGAAGCAAGGGGTAAGGAAAAACAACCCCATCTGAGATAAAACTCAGGAGGAAGGTGCCACCTCGCAACCTGACGGCTTGGTCATGGACAGTGTAAAAGCGGGTAGTGGACAGAAGCTGGAACAAAGGATGGATGCAATTGCTGATCAGGGAGAACAGAGTTCTGATACTAGAGACTGGGTATTTGGGGGACACCATTTTCACCACTCCCGCGCATGTGCATACACACCTATATGTGCCACAACAGTTCACCCCAGTAAGCTAAGCAGCACCATTTAGTGGAGAATGGAGCCTTTACACTAAGCCCCACCCAACTGGGCCAACCTCACTCTGTAGGGACACCACAAGTCACTCTGTCTGCTTAGTTTACAGACTATAAAGCACTTCATAGTTTGACTTCTAGGTGAAACTGATGTAATTTCAGTCATATTTCAGCTGTATGATGTACAACATTCAGTTGTATGATGGTCCATCTATTCAATTTCTTTTTCGTTTTCTTTTCTTATTCTTGAACACAGAAAGAGAAAAAAATATTTTTATTTTCCATTTTTATTAAAAATATTTTTCCTTAATTTTTTCTACTATACTTTTTGTGAATTTATCAAATTCTATTTTACTTCCAACACTTCATTTTATTCTACTTCATTGTATTCATTTTTTCAACTTTTCAAACGTCTTCCTTTTTGTTGTTGTTGTTTACTTTTTTTCTTTCTGTATCTTTCCCTTTTTTTCTAATCCATCAAGCTCCTTTCAACAACCAGACCAAAACACACCTGTGATCTAGCATCATTTATTTGATTTTGTGTGTGTGTGTGTATGTTGTTTTTTAAATTTTTTAATTTTAATTTTTTTTACATTAATTCCTTTTCTTCCTTCAAAATGATGAAACAAAGGAATTCACCCCAAAAGAAAGAACAGGAAGAAATGACAGCCAGAGACTTAATCAACACAGATACCAGCAAGATGTCTGAACCAGAATTTAGAATCATGATACTAAGAACACTAGCTCGGGTAGAAAATAGATTAGAATCCCCTTCTCTGGTGATAAAAAGTAAAAGCTACTCAGAATGAAATGAAAAATAGTATAACTGAGCTGTAATCTCAAATGGCTGCCAAGGTGGCAAGGATGGATAAAGCAGAGCAGCAAAGCAGTGATATAGAGAACAAACCTATGGAAAATAAGGAAGCAGAAAAAAAGAGGGAGATTAAGGCAAAAGAGCACGATTTAAGAATTAAAGAAATCAGCAACTCATTAAAAAGGAACAACATCAAAGTCATAGGGGTCCCAGAAGATGAAGAGAGAGAAAAAGGTGTAGAAGGGTTATGTAAGCATATCATAGCAGAAAACTTTCCTAATCTGTGGAAACACACAGACATCAAACTCCAGGAAGGACAGAGGACTCCCATAGACTCAACAAAAACCAACCATCAACAAGGCATATCATAGTCAAATTCACAAAATACTCAGTAAAGGAAAGAATCATGAAAGCAACAGGGGCAAAAAAAGTTGTTAACCTACAAGGGAAGACATATCAAGTTTGCAGCAGACCTATCCATAGAAACTTAGCAGGTCAGAAAGGAGTGGCAAGATATATTCAGTGTTCTGAATTGGAAAAATATGCAACCAAGAATTCTTTCTCCAGCGAGACTATCATTCAAAATAGAATGAGAGATTAAAATTTTCCAAGACAAACAAAAATTAAAGTTCATGACTACTAAACCAGCCCTGCAAGATATTTTAAGGGGGACTCTCTGCAGGAGGAAAAGAGAAAAAACAGAAACAAACAAAAAGCAACAAAGACTAGAAAGGACCAGAGAACACCACCAGAAACTCCAATTCTACAAGAAACATAATGGCAAGACACACCTTTCAGTACTCACTCTAAATGCCAGTGGACTAAATGCTCCAATCAAAAGACATAGGGTAACAGAATGGATAAAGAAACAAGATCCATCTATATACTGTTTACAAGAGACCCACTTTAGACCTAGAAATACCTTCAGATTGAAAGTAAGGGGATGGAGAACCATCTATCATGCTAATGGTCACCAAAAGAAAGCCAGAGTAGCCATACAGACACCAGACAATCTAGTCTTTAAAATAAAGACTTTAGGGGCACCCAGGTGTTTCAGTTGGTTAAGCACCCAACTTCAGATCAGGTAATGATCTCAAAGTTTGTGGGTTCAAGCCCCACATCGGGCTCTATGCTGACAGCCTAGAGCCTGGAACCTGCTTTGGATTCTGTGTCTCCCTCTCTCTCTAGCCCTGCCCCACTCATTCTCTCTCTCTCTCTCTCTCTCTCTCTCTCTCTCAAAAATAAACATTAAAATTTTTTTTAAAAAAATAAATAAAATAAAATAAAATAAAGACTGTAACAAGAGATGAAGAAGGGCATTATATCATAATTAAGGGGTCTATCCACAAAGAGACCTAACAATTATAAATATTTATGCTCCAAATGTGGTAACACCAAATATATAAATCAACTAATCATAAACATACAGAAACTCATTGATAATAATACCATAATAGTAGGGGACTTCAAAACCCCATTTACAGCAACGAACAGGTCATCTAAGCAGAAAATCAACAAGGAAACAATGGCTTTGAATGACACAATGGATCAGACAGACAACAGATATATACAGAATATTTCATCCTAAAGCAGTGGAATGCACATTCTTCTCCAGTGCACATGGAACATTCTCCAAGATAGATCACACACTGGGACACAAATCAGACCTTAACAAGTACAAAAAGATCGAGATCATACTGTACATATTTTCAGAACACAACACTATGAAACTCGAAATCAACCACAAGAAAAAATGTGGAAAGGTAACAAATACTTGGAGACTAAAGACCATCCTACTAAAGAATGAATGGGCTAACCAAGAAGTTAAAGAGGAAATTAAAAAGTACATGGAAGCCAATGAAAATGATAACACCATAGCCCAAAACCTCTGGGACGGAAGTAGGGAAGTATACAGCAATCCAGGCCTTCCTAAAGAAGGAAGAAAGATCTCAGATATATAACCTAAACTTAAATCTTGAAGATCTGGAAAAAGAAGAGCAAATAAATCCAAAACCGGCAGAAGATGGGCAATAATAAAGATTAGAGCAGAAAACAATGCTATTGAACCATAAAACCAGTAGAACAGATCAATGAAACCAGGAGCTGGTTCTTTGAAAGAATTAACAAAATTGATAAACCACTAGCCAGTTGGATCAAAAAGAAAAAGGAAAGGACCCAAATACATAAAATCAAGAATGAAAGAGGAGAGATCACAACAATACTACAGAAATAAAAACAATAATAAGAGAATATTATGAGCAATTATATGCCAATAAATTGGGCAATCTGGAAGAAATGGACTAATTCCTAGAAACATATAAACTGCCAAAACTGAAATAGGAAGAATAGAAAATTTGAACAGACCCATAACAAGTAGAGAAATCGAATTAGTAATCAAAAATCTCGCAAAACACAAGAGTCCAGGGCCAGATGGCTTTCCAGGGGAATTCTAACAAACATTTAAAGAAATGTTAACAACTATTCTCTTGAAGCTGTTCCAAAACATAGAAATGGAAGGAAAACTTCCAAACTCTTTCTATAAAGCCAGCATTACCTTGACTCCAAAACCAAAGACCCCACTAAAAAGGAGAACTATAGACCAATTTCCCTGATGAACATGGATGCAAAAATCCTCAACAAGATACTAGCCAACCGGATCCAACAATACATTAAAAGAATTTTTCACCACAACCAAGTGGGATTTATACCTGGGTTGCAGGGCTGGTTCAAAATCCACAAAACAATCAATGTGATGCATCACATTAATAAAAGAAAGGACAAGAAACACATAATCCTCTCAAAAGATGCAGAGAAAGCATTTGACAAAATACAACATCTCTTCTTCATAAAAACCCTCAAGAAACTAGGGATAGAAGGATCAGGCCTTGAGATCATAAAAGCCATAAATGAAAGGCCCAAGGCTAACGTGATCCTTAAGGGGGAAAAACTGAGAGCTTTCCCCCTAAGGTCAGGAGCAAGACAGGGATGTCCACTCTCGCCACTGTTATTCAACACAGTATTGGAAGTCTTAGCCTCAGCAATCAGACAACACTAAGAAATAAAAGGCATCCAAATTGGCCAGAAGGACGTCAAACTTTCACTCTTCACAGATGACATGACACTCTATATGGAAAACCCAAAAGATTCCACCAAAAGACTGCTAGAACTGATCCATGAATTCAGCAAAGTCGCAGGATACAAAATCAATGCACAGAAATTGGTTGCATTCCTATACACCAATAATGAAGCAACAGAAAGAGAAATCAAGGAATCAACCCCATTTACAATTACACCAAAAACCATAAAACACCTAGGAAGAAATCTAACCAAAGATGTGAAAAATCTATACACTGGAAACTATAGAAAGCTTATGAAAGAAATTGAAGAAGACACAAAAAAATGGAAAAAGATTCCATGCTCCTGGACAGGAAGAACAAATATTGTTAAAATGTCGATACTACCCAAAGCAATCTACATATTCAATGCAATCCCTATCAAAATAACACCAGCATTCTTCACAGGGCTAGGACAAACAATCCTAAAATTTGTATGGAACCAGAAAAGACCCAGAAATGAACCCACAACTATATATGTGGTCAACTAATCTTTGACAAAGCAGGAAAGAATATCCAATGGAATAAAGAGAGTCTCTTCAGCAAGTTGTGTTGGGAAAAGTGGACAGCGACTTGCAGAAGACTGAACCTGAGCCACTTTCTTACACCACTCACAAAAATAAACTCAAAAATGGATGAAAGACCTAAATGTAAGACAGAAAGCCATCAAAATCCTCGAGGAGAAAGCAGGCAAATACCTCTTTGACCTCAGCAGCAGCAACTTCTTACACAACACATCTCCAGAGGCAAGGGAAACAAAAGCAAAAATGTCCTATTGTGACCGCATCAAGATAAAAAGCTTCTGCACAGCAAAGCAAACAATCAGCAAAACTAAAAGGCATCCCACAAAATGGGAGAAGATATTTGCAAATGACATATCAGATTACAGGTTAGTATCCAAAATCTATAAAGATTTATCAAGCTCAACACGCAAAAACAAATAATCCAGTGAAGAAATGGGCAAAAGACATGAATAGACACTCTCCAACAAAGAAATGCAGATGGCCAACCGACCCGTGAAAAAATGGTCAACATCACTCATCATCAGGGAAATACAAATCAAAACCACGAAGCGATACCACTTCACACCTGTCAGAATGGCTAACATTAACAACTCAGACAACAACAGATGTTGGCGAGGATGTGGAGAAAGAGGATCTCTTTTGCACTTCTGGTGGGAATGCAAGCTAGTGCAGCCACTCTGGAAAACTGTATGAAGGTTCCTCAAAAAATTAAAAATAGAACTACCATATGACCCAGCAATTGCACTACTAGGTATTTATCTAAGGGATACAGGTGTGCTGTTTCGAATGGGCACATGCACCTCAGTGTTTATAGAAGCTCTGTCTACAACAGCCAAATTATGTAAAGAGCCCAAATGTCCACTGATGGATGAATGGATAAAGAAGATGTGGTATATATATATATATATATATATATATGTATATATATATATATATATATACACACACACACATATACATATATATATAAATACATACATACACACAATGGAGTATTACTTGGCAATAAAAAAGAATGAAATCTTGCCATTCACAACTACATGGATGGAACTAGAGGGTATTATGCTAAGCGAAATTAGTCAGTTAGAGAAAAACAAATATGTTATGACTTCACTCATATGAGGACTTTAAGATACAAAACAGATGAACATAAAGGAAAGGAAGCAAAAATAATACAAAAACAGGGAGGGAGACAAAACATAAGAAAGTCTTAAATATGGAGAACAAACAGAAGGTTGCTGGAGGTGTTGTGGGAGTGCGTATGGGCTAAATGATTAAGGGGCATTAAGGAATGTACTCCTGAAATCATTGTTGCACTATATGCTCACTAACTTGGATGTAAATTAAAAATAAATAAGTTATAAAAAAATAATAGGCATTTGTGTCGAGTTCCTCATTTTAGTTAAAATGGCTTACATGTATTTCTGTATTCAAGGATAGTTCTTTTTTTAATGTTTACTTATTTTTGACAGGGAAAGAAGAGTGTGCAGGGGAGGGGCAGAGAGAGAGAGGGAGACAGAGAATCTGAAGCAGGCTCTGAATTGTAAACACAGAGCCTGATGCAGGGCTCAAACCCCCAAACCATGAGATCATAACCTGAGCTGAAGTTGGACACTTAGACAACTGGGCCACCCAGGCACTCCTACAAGGATATTTCTAATGCCAGTTCCTTTTCTCCTTGGCTAGATACAGAAAGCCTACATCTTTGCTTTTTAGGTTGTTTTGAACGTCAATGTCCTTAAAAAAAAAAAAAAAAAAGGAAAAGGGTCATCCAGAGTCAATGAGATATAGTTTCAAATCATAATTTAATATCTATAGAGTTTTTGGCATGTTACTTAAGCTCTAAACTTGAAACCTTCCTTTCATATATACAAAATGGGGCTAATTGTACGTCCTAATCCTGGATCTTGTGAGGATTAAAGGAGATCATGATCACAAAGTGCTGAGTACCACTCCTGGTAGAAAATAGATGTTCAGTGCATGCCAATTCTTCCTTTCTCCCTCATTTTCACATTTCCACCATCTCAGGAAGGCCTTCTATACATGGTCTTCAAATGATCAAGAGAAATATTATGTTGTCTTTTCTTACCAGCCCTTAACTATCACCATCAGTCTTTATCTGATTAAAACCAAAAAGACCCCTGTGTTTTATTACCTAAATATATCCCAATAGATGGGCCCACAATAAAAATAGATCAAATATTCTTATAAGATCTTGTGCTTGACAAATGGCAGTCCACAGAAATATAAACAGGGCTTTTGACAGATCATTTGGAATGAAAAATATCCATTCAAAAATATATTAGAATCTACCATTGATGGTAGTACCAATCTCTTAGTAATCGAATGATTCTAGCATTTAATAATTCAGTTTTCTAAAATCCCATGTTTGCACATTCAGCATGAATGTTTACATAATTCATTGTTTTAAAATCATGTATATACACACAAAATTGTTCATTCATCACAAGCACAAAAGCAACTCAAAACCAGAGCGTCAGATTTAGCATTTTTAAAACATGCATCTCTATCCTATACACTGAGGGTAGGATTGCAATCCCTAAATCATCCTGTCTCTGGGAACACATATGAACTGCAAACTAATGAGGTAAGCAATTTTGGTTAATGAGAATCAATGGTATCATCCTTTAATTAAACAATATTGATTGCATTATACGGGGGGCAGCCTTTTGAAATAATATGCTCTTATGTAATAAGTCTTTGCCTTGCCAGAATATGTCCAGGGGCAAGTTTACTTTGACATGGGCTATCCCCTTTTTACTCTTGTCAGTATAATAGGATTTTACATTTATAAAGTCAAAACTGGAGACATATCCAAACACCAATTTTATGACTTCTGATACTACAATATGTGCAGTTGGAGCTTCTTTTGAACTACACAGAAGCCTCTTTATGGGAATAGATACATATAATTGCCTGGTCATGAAGAGTTTCATTTAGGCAATAACTGAAAAATATAATGAAAGCTTAATCAATTATTACAAAATTTAATATTTTTATAATATACTTCTTTCAATTTTCTCAATTTTATGAAAGGAAACAGAATAGCTAGGCACTAAATGTATATTTATATGAAGACAAGATAAACCCATGTTAGAAGAAATTACGAAAGTCTTAATGTGACATATTTTTTTAAGTAAATGAGAAATTGTGAGTACATAAGGAGAACTAAACAAATATGAACACATTTTTAAGAGCACACATTCTTTACAGTGAAGGAAATTAATCCAGATTGTTTATCATTTTCCATAGGCTTTATGTTGCAATTGTTTGAAATCAGTCTTCAATATATGTAATGCAATTGATTGTAATCAAATGCCAGCTTTGAATTGGCTCTGGTCCATGTTCAGTGAGAAAATCCAAAGAAATAGAAGTAGCAAAGTCTAGCAGTTACAGGCTGGGATTTTACAGTGTGAGACCAACACCAAAGTCCTAACAAGGTTTGCTACTTGCAAAGCATGTGGCTTTGGGCAAAATATTTGATTTCACCAATATTCAAAATTTTCATTTATAAAGGGAAGATAATGATAGCATATACTTCACTGGTCTCTCGTAAGGATCAATTGGAATATTATACCAAAAGTACTGAGCACAATGGCTAGTATGTTGCAAATCTTAGCTACATTTATTAGCAATGTTTCTTCTCCTTGAAAAGCTTACTCGAGAACAGACCATTGTCTACTGCTCCTCAGATCATTGATGTTGCTATCACACCTCTAGGGGTGTTGTGGAGCCACTCATTCCAATCCATTTCATAAACCTACTGTATCAGCAATTCTTTTGGACTATAGCTTATAACATATTAGCAGGGAAACATATGTGAATGCAATTTGTGCCATGATAAGATAAAGTGAACAGTTCATTACCAAAGTAAGTGGCATGTAGCAGGGCATTTTGACTGGTCGACACCTGAGGCTTTGAATTCTGGGAAGTGGCTGGTTAATGCATGCAGCACAAGTAAAACTCCTAGCCAAGGGATGTGGCCCATCAGCTGGCTTCAGAGAGCAAGAGGCACAGGTAGCAATAACCCAAGATCTCCTTTACCCTCAGCTTTTACAAATGAGGCAGCAATGCTTATAAACAGTTCCTTAGCAGTGAAATAGTTGGGTAAGAAAGCATGAGAGGATCTGGAAAGTGAAGAAGTTGTAGCTCCTTTCAATTTACTACCAAGCACCCTGCTAAGTAAGGTCTGCTGGAAACAGGCCTGTAGGCCAAATGATTTCATTTGTGCTGCTGAACCAAGTTCCCATATTCCAAGATCTCGTAGCCCCATTAATTGTATCTGCTATTTTGGAGGAAGGAGATTGTCTTTTGGTACTCTCCTGAGAGAGGCTACTCAATATCAAGTGTGGGAAAAAAATCTACGCTAAGTGTGCCTTTTGTAAATGAGGGAGACTTTCTTATCTAACTCATTGAAACATCTGCAGTGTATTTGTGGATCAAGGAAATGAAATGAGCACATTATTTTTATGATTAGATTAGAAGTGCTCCATTTGGAGGCAAGGATATGTATGTATGCATCTATATGCGGCCCTACATGAAGCATAACTAGGTAATTATAGCATTTTTTATCTGGGAATAAAACAAGCCATTTGTTCACTGGCCACCTTCTCTAAGCTTTAATTCCTCTTCTCTTTATAGCTCACTAGAGGATTCCTACAAAAATGTTATTTATCTCTGACTTCCAACCAACTTTTCTCACATTGCAAATTCATCTCAATAGGAGATTGAGTTTCAATATCATTCACCATGTTTTGAGCATCAGCAGGCTTGGGGGCTCAAAACAACATATAGATATTCAGTCTTGTTTTTAAACTTTATTTATTTACTTTGACAGAACATATGAGTGGTAGGGAGGGGCAGAGGGAGGGAGAAAAAGAGAGAGAGAGCAAGAGAGAGAGAGAATGAGAGAATCTGAAGCAAGCGCCATGCTGTTAGCACAGAGTTCGATGTGGGGCTCAAACTCATGAGCCCTGAGATAATGACCTGAGCTGAACCCAAGTGTCGGACACGTAACCAACTACGCCACCCAGGCGTCTCAGATATTCAGTCTTTAACATTTTGAAAATTGCATAATAATATTAAAAACACATACAAAAGAAGCCTGAGGCTCAATGGATATTTCTCACTTATTATATTTGTCACGATTACACTGTAATTTTCACATTGTTATTATGTCCATATTCCAAACTACTTTGTAAGGCTCTTCAGGGAAGGAAGATCTTTTGCATGTAGATCTATAGATCTATGTATGCATTTAAATTCTGAGTCAACTTTAAAGTCTAACATTTCAGGCAAATAAGAATGATTAACAATTCTGTTTCCATTAATTGCATAGGTACTCATTTTCATTTAGAGTACATGCATTGATTAAATCTGCTGGTGGCTAACAGCAAATTAAAATGTTTGGATTTCTATAAGTTTATTTGTATTTCATTTGGCACAAACCCAACAATGTAGCTTGCTTGCTTGTTTTTTGTTTCTTTCATTCTTTTTTTTTTTTTTTTTTTTTTTTTTTTTTGGTCTGGAACATATAACTGAAGCACAAGGCCCTTTATAATAAATGCATAATCAGAATCATGTTTAAACTATTAATCATCCTTTCTTGAAATAAACAACTGGAATTCAGTATTTGTCTAGACTCTTTTACATGTACAATTATTGAGAGTCTACAAGGGGCAAATCACTGTTGCCAGAGATGTGGGAGATTAAACACTGAGTGAGAGAGACAGTTCCCAACTTTTGGGACTTTGGCCATCTAATAAATTACACAGATGAATGATTGCATGTTATTCAGTCAGGGGTAACTTTTAAGGTTTGGACCTTATTCTAAAAGTGAGGAGGAGGAGCTCATCAGTTTCTATCTGACATCCAGTTGGGGATATTTTTGGTTGTTTCATAGATAAACTGTTTAAAATGTGCTATTTACTATAAAATTAAATCCCCAATTACCCTCTTCCAAATTTGTCCTCTTTTGTTCTTGGTCTCATTGTTACTCTCTCTCCTCTTTTCACACAATGGCAAGACTAAGAAGACACTCACTGAGTATGAATATTAATATAGAGAGAAAGTGTCACCAGTTAAGATGCCTCAAGGGAAAGTGAGTGAAAAGGTGAATAAAACAACAGAGATGCATGCGATGTGGAAGCATTTTGTCTAACTCTTCATTTTCTGTTACTTTCTTTGTTTCTGAGTACTCTTTTACTGAGAGTAATTTTTTCTCCTCATTGTGCTAACTTGAAGGAATTTTCTGAGCAAGTCAAGCAATGGCTTTACTGAAATGTGTGCAACTTTTATTAAAACTTTTAGAATACTTCCCAATTTCAGGAAATGAACTAATTTTACAGTTTTAAGAAAGAATTAGGTAAATGAATTAACATGCATTCAGTTTCACAACAATTATGTCCATGGAAAAATTGCTTATATGTTAGATGATTTTCCTTTGGTTTCATTTTGTGATTCCTCTCTTGAAAACAAAGACTTTTTTATTATTACTCCATAATTTCACTATACATTTCTCTGCCTCACTTCCCTCTATCTCTACCATAAAAAGTAATTGTGGAAGTTTTAGCATTAGAGAAACTATGGATATCATCAATTCTCAAAATTTATAGTTTTTGTATCCCAAGAACTCCTTTTAATATTTTCATCTATGAATGTCATTTCTAAAAGAATTCTTCCCACCAAGCAATGGATTAACAATAATTTCAGATTTTTATTAAAGACATCTGATGTAAATCACAAGCATAATATATGCAGGAATAAATTAAATACTTTAGGTTTAGTTTGCATAGCATCAAAAGGGTTGATACACAATTTCTATTTGGTTTTTCAAAACACTGTTAGTGTTTTATATTCCTTCATTAATTCTTTTAAAAGGAAATCTTGGTATATGAAAATCTCAACTATAGAACTCCCAATCCAGCTAGCCAGTTTATCTATCTATAAATTAGAAGTTAAATATAACCTGGCAACTCAAATAAACGGCATATATTTGAGAATGCTCTTGTAAGACAAAGTATTGTTATAATTTAAAATTATTTAAGGGGGCACCTGGGTGGCCCAATTGGTTAAGCGTCTGACTTCGGATTGGGTCATGATCTCACAGCTCATGGGTTCAAGCCCCACGTCGGGCTCTGTGCTACCAGCTCAGAACCTGGAGCATGCTTTGGATTCTGTGTTTCCCTCTCTCTCTGCCCCTTCCCTGCTCATACCCTCTCTCTCTCTCTCTCTCTCAAAAAAAAAAAAAAAAAATAAATAAATAAATAAATAAATAAAGATTTAAAAAAAAATTTAATTATTTAAGTATAACACATATTCGGAAAATTACACAAAACAGAAAGATATATCAGTGAATTGAGACAGAACGGACGTCTTTGTAACACCAACAATTATCAAAAAGAACATTTCTAGTATTCCATTTGCGCCCATTCCAATCAGCCCTTGTCAGGAGCAAAAGGCATGTATAGTCTCAACTTCAGTAGATAACACTAAACTCTTTTCCAAACGCTCTACACTCAATTAAACTCTCACGAAGAGAATACAACGATCATCTTTGCATCAAATCTCTCATGAATTGTAATTTGGGTCTTTTTAATTTCAGTATTGAGTGAGAGTTCATTATGATTTAATTTTTATTTCTCTCAATACAAATTAAATTTGTTAACTTTCCATACTTACAGTGGATTTTTTTGAAGTTCTACTACTAGATATATTCCCTATATAAATACATTCACTATGCAAAAAGATCATATACATGAATTTTTTTAATTTTTTAAAATGTTTATTTAATTTTGGGAAGGAGAGAGTGAGAGAGCAAGTGAACGCAAGTGGGTGAGGGGCAGAGAGAGAGAGAGCAAGAGAGAGGCAGAATCTGAAGCAGGCTCCAGTCTCCGAGCTGTCAGCACAGAGCCCGATGCGGGGCTCGAACTCAAGAACCGTGAGATCATGACCTGAGCCGAAGTCGGATGCTTAACTGACTGAGCCACTCAGGTGACCTCATGAATTTTAACAGGAATGTTATTAGCCCAATACTGGAAATTACTCAAATAATCACCTAAATCAGAATGGATAAATTATGGAGAATTCATACAACAGAATTATTATAGAGAAATGAGATGAATACATTTAATTTAGCAAAAGAAGATGGTTGCTCATTTTGTGTTGGGTTAGCTCTCTTCCTTATTGATTTGTGAGTATTCTTTATGTATTCTCAATACATTCACATGTTGTAAATTTTTTCCCCATTGTGTGACTTTCCTCTGCACTTATTAATGACATCTTTTGATGGACATAAACTCTAATCTTAATATAGTCTTTGTAGCTATGGCATCTTAGATCTAATTTTAGAACTCTCCCTATCCTCAGATCTCCTCTACTGTCTCAGAGTTTTATTGTTTTGCCCCATTTTGCCAACTTGCTTTCCTTAGCTTCCTATAGCAGTTACTCACAGCTCCCAACTTCAAAGTCAAGGCTACCATACTGCTACTGTAACGCTGACAAATGCAAGAAATACATTAAGAGCCTTTGCATTATCTTTCAGATGATTTAGAATTGTCACCTGCTAAACCTAGAAACAGATGAATCTATCATAAATCCTTCTCTTACGTTGTACCCTATTCCTTGGCAGCAGCACTGGACTAATAACATTTTTTCTTAAACTTTTCTTAAACCACTATTTCCTCTACTTACAATTTTTTGTTCTCTGTTATTCAATTAAAAATCTTAATATTTCTGAGCATGGGTGACTCAGTTGGTTGAGCATCCAACTCTTGTTTTCATCTCAGGTAGTGATCCCAAGGTCAAGGGATCAAGCCCTGTGTCAGGCTCCGCACTGAGTCTGGAGCCTGCTTAGGATTCTCTCTCTCTCCTTCGGCCCTCCTCCCCTGCTCATACTCTCTCAGTCTCTAAAAAACAAAAACAAAAACAAAACAAAAAATTTAATACTTCTTAGTGTTAGCTCCCTCCATGCTGCTAGTCCAATGATCAGATTCTATTCTACTTAAATCGATTTTTGCTCAGCTGGCCCTCAAATATTATATATCATATTCTATATTTTGCAGCCAGGGTGGTATTTTAAAATTGTGTCACTGCTCTGTTCAAAAACTCTCAATAATTTCTTTTTATCATTAAGGAAAACTCTAAAACACTGGTATAATTTACAGTGCTCTTCATGATCTGATCCATGACTACTTCATCAGCTTAAAGTTTTCTTATCCTCCCCTTTGTTATATCTACTCTAGCTATACTTGGCTTTTTTCTATTCTCTAAACATGTCAAATGCACTCTCCTATCCTGGTTATTTAACATGCACTTTCTTCTGTCTGGAATGTTTCCTCAATCCAACTTGTCCCCATTTGCTTCATTATAAATCATCTCGAAGTCAATTCCTTCTGGAATCTTCCATGACCACACCAGTGTTATCTTTCAAAGACTACCTACAATAAATCCCCAATGATGCTTCTCACAATATCCTGTACTCTCACTTTTTTTTTTTATTTTTATTATTTTTTATTTTTTTATTTTTGGGACAGAGAGAGACAGAGCATGAACGGGGGAGGGGCAGAGAGAGAGGGAGACACAGAATCGGAAACAGGCTCCAGGCTCCGAGCCATCAGCCCAGAGCCAGACGCGGGGCTCGAACTCACAGACCGCGAGATCGTGACCTGGCTGAAGTCGGACGCTTAACCGACTGCGCCACCCAGGCGCCCCTGTACTCTCACTTTTATTGCACTCCTTATTTTTGTTGATAGTTATTAAATATCCATGGTCTCTGATTATCTGAACCTTATTGAGTTGTGGTGTTAATATCATTATTAATAAAGTAATATTATTATATTGTATTATCATAAAATAAATGTTATGAGCACATTCTCTTTTGCTAGCTACATCAAGTTCTTCAGAAAAGGAATATCTTATGTCTTCATTTTATACCTCTCAGTGCTTGACCTAGTAGATACTCAGTAAGGAATTATTAACGGACTGGCTGATTTTTCAATTGGCAATTTTAAAACAATTAACTGTATGAAACGTCTCAAAATGGAATAAACAGCCTCCATTCTATTCCATACTATCCATTAGAAGGAAGGAGAGGAGAGGGGAGGAGAGGGGAGGGGAGGGGAGGGGAGGGGAGGGGAGGGGAGGGGAGGGGAGGAGAGGAGAGGAAAGGAAAGGAAAGGAAAGGAAAGGAAAGGAAAGGAAAGGAAAGGAAAGGAAAGGAAAGGAAAGGTGGAAACATTGAGACCACAGACTGCTAGCTTTTTCAGTCACTTGCTGCAGATTTCACAAGATCCAGGCAAAAACAAAAAAATAGCCTGCTGAATAAGTATGCTCTCTAATTTCTAGTTCACCTTTATTAAAATAGATGACCTAATATTAGTATACCTGTGCCTCCATTAACACTCAAGAAGTCCCTGTGATAATTTAATATAGGTATACATTCTGTGATAATTTTGGGCTTCTACTGCTTTATCCACACACTGATTTATCTTAATACTATTTATCTCTACAAAAGTATGAAAATTAGTCCTCCTAAACCCAATAGATACTACCAAAGGCTTAGAAAATAAGTTCAAAAGTAATATTTTTCAAACAGTCAGAAGAAAACAAAGATTGATAATAATATAGCTAATGCTGGGACACCTGGATGGCTCAGTTGGTTGAGTGTCTAGCTCTTGATTTTGGCTCAGGTCATGCTCTCATGGCTCCTGAGATTAAGGTTTGCATCAGGCTCTGCACTGACAATGTGGAGCCTGCTTGGGATTCTCTCTCTCCCTCTCTCTCTGTCCATAACCCCCATCCTGCCCCACTCACACACACACACTCTCTCTCTCAAAATAAATAAACAAGACATTTAAAAAATATATATAGCTAATGCTTATTGAGTGCCTGGTTACTGTGGCAAATAACTGAGATGTATTATCTCCTTGAATCCTTTTAACCCTCTGTTAGGTATTATTACAAGCCTCACTTTGCAGATGAGGAAATTCATGCATTAGGATTCAACATTTTAACCTAGGTCACAAGGAATAAGTGATGGAATGAGAATACAAACCCATGACAAAGTATTTACCCTTTCCACTGGTAAGCTTCCACACAACCCAAATAGAACTTTTATCTGGTTGCAGACACACAACCAGCATTAAGTTCGTGGACATATGAAGAGTTCTTTTTCAAGAGCTTTAGTGAGTTGCAACATTTCTAAAGCCTACAAGACTATGCCTCACGGAGGTGCAGCATAAGGTCAGCCCTTTGTCACTTCAATTTTATCAGATTTATTATTCATGGTTCTTTTCTCTTCTGGGCTCACAATTTCTCCTAATGAGAAAAGATAGACAAGAAAATCAAATTGTGGACTCCATACTAAGATAAAACTTGTTTTGGAATAAGTAAGTTTAAAGAGGTAACTTTGGTTCACTTTAGCCTCTACAAAAGTAAGTATATCAGGGCCAATAATGCCTCTGTCCTAGGGTTATAAGTATTCAAGCTCAGCCCTCATAGTAAATAAAGCCATGTAAACAATGGCCATGTTGACAACAGGCGGCAGACAACAACATAGAAGAATAGAACACGCATTGGGCATTGAGTATATGGCAGTAGTTAAATTCATCTCAATTCCCCATCATGAAAAATGGAGATGAGGTCTACCTTATATGCTTACCCAGTTGTTACGAAGATCAAGTTAATTAAAGTACTATATAAACATAAAGTTGAAAGTAGTAGTATTTTAAAGGTCAAAACTATAGACAAATGAAAAATGAGACTCAGACTCATCTGAAACAATTATGGACCAAAATAAGGTAACAATATAGTCAGATTGTTAATGTAAATTAAGCCAACTGTTCTCCACTATCACAGATAAGTGTTTCACACAGCTATGCTGAGTAGAAGGACCAGATGCACCTTTGCAACTCAGTAAATCCCTGCCATTCCCCCTTTATTTCCTTATTTCTCCTGCACATACATCATCAGCAGTCATGGCTGAACAAGGTCAGAGATGGGGATAGCTGCCAACATAAGGCTGACATTAATACTCCATAAGTAAAAATTAAATGAGTGGTGGAGGACAGAAATAAGATGCCAGAATCTGAACATTTAATTCCAAATGAATTCCACTTACATTACAGAATCAATCTGTGTGTAAGGCGTCACCTTTCATGCAGAGTCTAGCTCTCTGATATCTATTTTTCCTCTGTTCTCCTGGTTTAGGTCTCTCTAGAAGAACAAACTGCACCCATGGCAATGTTTAAGCTTCCTGATCTCCAGCAGGGGCAGGGATGATAGTAGTGATGGCAGCAGCAGCAAAAGAACGTCATTCATTCTGGATGAAGAAAGGAGAAGTACCATGCCCACGTTTTAATTTCCCCAGTGTTTTCTGGCTGCCGATTTATTTCCTTGCCTAAGGGAACATTAGGTAAAATGAGAGCTTAAAATTATTTTCACCATCCCAAGGATGCAAGTGCTGCTAAATATTTTCATACCATCTTCAGGATCTCCCAGAGTTCCAAGGCTCATTCAAGATCATTCATACCTTCTTTTTGGAACCCACACTGGTGGGTCTCTAGGGAAACATATCATTTCATGAGATTAATTCCCCTCATGAAGGAGAAATCTTTTTTTTAACAATTGCCGTTTCCCTTGAATTTGTAAAACTAGTTCACTTTGTGTCTTCCTCATTGTTTCTTGCTTTCATTTCTAACCTTAAAGAGGGCTAGGTATTGATTATTTGGTAAGACAACATCTCATTAGGTACCACGTGTGCATGCAGGCTGAGATGGTCCAACCCCAGCAGAATGGAGCAGTGCTACTAAACACACCCCATTCAATGTCAGATTGTGGGACCTACTGCTTTTGCACCCCTAGATATAGCTAGAAGATTGTGAGTATTCCCCACTGGGTAAGAATATCTAGAGGAATACAGAAAGAAATTCAAGGACAGGACATCAAAGAACTCCATGTAACACCAAAGGAAACCCAGATGAGAGTAAAACCAGAAGTTGGGTGCAAAGAAAATTATCAGTCTAGAGTTAGAACACTATTATTTCAGCCATTCTGACAGGCATATTGTGATACTTCATTGTGCTTATAATTTGCATTTTCTTAATGGCTGATGATGTCTAACACATTTTCGTGTGCTTAGTTGTCACTGTATTTCCTCTTTGACAAAATGCCATTCCATGCCTTGCTCATTTTCTAAAGGGATACGCTGTGGTTTTTTTATTGTTGAGTTTTGAAAATACTTTATATGTTCTAGATATGAATTCTTTGTTGGCTATATAGTTTGAAAATATTTTCTGCCACTCTTTAGCTTGTCTACTTTAATTTATCAATTTTTCCTTTTGTGGATGGTGCTTTTGGTATGTCTAAACACTGCTTGCCTAGCCCTAGATTCCCCAAATTTTCTTCTTTTTTTAAGGACTTTTATTTTTATATTTTACATTTTAGCCCATAAACCATTTTGAATTAATTTCTGTACAAGGTGTGAAAATTAGTTTGAAGTTCATTTTCTCCTTTATGGATGTCCAATTGCTCCAGTATCACTGTTGAATAGATTATCTTTCCTCTATTAAATTGCTTTTTCATCGTTGTCAACAATCCATTGGGCACATTTGTGTGCTTTCTCTATTCTGTTCCATTGATCTATGCACATATCCTCCCACTGAGACCACAGTCTTAATTATTGCAGCTCTAAATATTGAAATTAGGTAGACTGATTCTTTCCATTTTTCTTCTTTTTCAAACTTGTTTTAATTCTAGTTCCTTTGCCTTTCTATATAAATTTAGATTAATTTTATGTATATGTATAAAAATTTTCAGAGTTTAGATACAAATTATGTTAAACTTTCCTATCAACTTGGGGAGAATACACATCTTGACATCTTGATCTTGCTTAGTCTTCTAATCCATGCTCATAGAATAGAATACGTATTTACATTTTATTTGATTCCTTTCCTTTCCTTTCCTTTCCTTTCCTTTCCTTTCCTTTCCTTTCCTTTCCTTTCCTTTCCTTTCCTTTCCTTTCCTTTCCTTTCCTTTCCTTTCCTTTCCTTTCCTTTCCTTTCCTTTCCTTTCCTTTCCTTTCCTTTCCTTTCCTTTCCTTTCCTTTCCTTTCCTTTCCTTTCCTTTCCTTTCCTTTCCTTTCCTTTCCTTTCCTTTCCTTTCCTTTCCTTTCCTTTCCTTTCCTTTCCTTTCCTTTCCTTTCCTTTCCTTTCCTTTCCTTTCCTTTCCTTTCCTTTCCTTTCCTTTCCCATCCAAGTTAGCTAGCATATAGTGCAATAATGATTTCAGGAGTAGAATCCAGTGATTCATCACCTACATATAACACCCAGGGCTCATCCCAACCAGTGCCCTCCTTAATGCCCCTTGTCCATTTAGCCCATACCCCCACCCAAAACCCCTCCAGCAACCCTCAGTTTGTTCTCTGTATTTAAGAGTCTCATATGTTTTGTCCCCCTCCCTGTTGTTATATTATTTTTGCTTCCCTTCCCTTATGTTCATCTGTTTTGTATCTTAAATTCCACATATGAGTGAAGTCATTCATCTTATTTTCTTTCTTTCATCAGAATTGTATCCTGTATACACAAGTCCTAAAAATACATTTTTAGATTTATAGTTAAGTATTTATTAGCAACTTTAAATGACATTGTATTTTTAAAATTGGTGTTCATGTGTTTTTTGGAAGTATATAGAAATACAATTGATTTTTGTGTTTTTATATTCTATCCTGCAAACTTGCTAAACACACTTACTAGTTTTAGTTTTAGGACTGTTTTCTGTTTTTGTGTGTGTGTTTTTCATTTTTGTTTTGGGGTTTTTTTTGTAGTTTCTCTGGGATTTCCCACATAGACCATTACATCATCTACAAGTAGGGAAAAATTGTCTTTCTTCCTTTTCTGTCAACATTCCTTTTATTTTCTGTCTTTATTATTATACTGCCTAGAACTTCCAGCACTATGTTGAATAAGAATAATGAAAGTAAACATCCTTGTCTTGCTCTCAATCTTAGGCAAGCTCATTCAGTTTTTAACCACTAAGCATAATGTTAGATTTTTAAAAAGACGTTCTTTATTAAGTTGAAAAAGTTACCACTCTATTCCTATTTTTCTAAAAGTTCTTAGAAGCGGGTGGTAAATTTTGTAAAATGCTTTCTCTGCGCTGATTAACATAATCACATGATTTATTTTTCTTCATCCTGTTAATATGGTGAATAACATTGATTGACTTTGAATATTGAACTAAATTTGCATCAATTGAATAAATTTCACTTGTACATTTTGTATAATCCTTTTTATGTATTTCTAATTTCCATTTGCTAATATTTTGTTAAGAATTTGGTATCTAGGGGTGCCTGGGTGGCTCAGTCAGTTGAGCATCTGACTTTGGCTCAGGTCATGATCTCACAGCTCATGAGTTCGAACCCCATGTTGGGCTGGCTCTGTGCTGATAATTCAGAGGCCTGGAGCCTGCTTCAGATTCTGCGTCTCCCTCTCTAGACTCTGCCCCTCCCCAGCTCATGCCCTCTCTCTCTCTCTCTCAAAAAAAATAAATTAATTCATTAATTAAAAATAAGAATTTTACATCTATTTTCATGAGTAATAGTTTACTATAGTCTATAGACTAGTTTTCTTATTTTGTATTGTCTTTGATTTTTATGTCATGATAATACTAATTCCATAAAATCATTTGGGTGCTATCTCTTCAATTTTCGGGAAGAAACTGTATAAAATTCCTATTTATTCTTTCTTAAATGCATGATAGACTTCCCCATAGAAACCATCTACATGTGAAGATTTCTTTTTGGGGGAGTGTTATAAATATGAATTCAATGTCCTTAATAGATATAAGACAATTTAAATGACATACTGGTTGAGTCTAGTAGTTTCTGATTTTTTTTTTTTTTTTTAGAATTGGATCATTTTCTCTAAATTGGCAAATTTATTTATTTAGTTTTTCATAGTATTTCCTAACTATCCTTTTGATGTCTGCAGTGTCTAGAGTGATATCACATATTTTATTCCTGATATTATTAATGTGTATGTTCTCTCTTTTTCAGTTGTACCATTTCTTAATATTCGCTCTTCCATCCTTTGTCTTACGAGTGGTCTATTCAGAAAACTTACATTTAACATAATCATCGCTGTGTTTGGGTTTAAGTCTGGCATTTTATGTTTTTTGGTTTTTGTTTCTTTTGGGTTTTTTTTGTTTCTTTGTTTTCTTTTTCCTTCCTTTGGGATACCTGAATATATTTTACAATTTGATTTTGATTTGTCAATAGTGTTTTGAGTGTAACACGTTGCATAATGTCTTTATCAATTGCTCCAGGTATTACTTTATACATTAAACATCATATCATATCATGTCATGTCATATCACATCACATCATATATCATATCAAATCATATCATATATCATATCATGTCATGTCATATCATGTCATATCATATCACATATCATATCACATCACATCATATATCATATCATATCATGTAATATCATATCATTATTAGCAGTCTACTGGTGTCATCATTTTTCCAGTTCAAGTGAAATATAGAAGCTTTATATCCCTTTATATTCTGTTAGTCTCTTTCATTTCTGTCACAATTTTGTTAGATATTTCTTCTACATACATAGACACAAATCAGGCTGTGTAACCATTTTTGCTTCAAATGTCAAACAAAAGTTAGAAAACTCAAGAGGAGAAGAAAAGCCTATTTTATTCACCCATATTTCTTAGTATCATGTTCTCTCTTCTTTCCTGACGTCGTAAAGTTCATACTTCTTTTGTTTCCTTTTTGTTTAGAGAACTTCCTTTAGCCATTCTTTTCTGGTAGAACTTCCAGCAGCAAATTCGTCATCTGAAAATGTCTTGATATCCTGTCACTCCTGAGAGATATTTTCAATGTATACAAAAATTGAGTTGACAGTTTCTTTCTTTTAGCACTTGAAAAATATTGTGCCACTTCTTTCTGGCCTCTAGTTTCTGATGAGAAATCCAGTGTCACTTGAATACTCTCCCTTATAAATAAGATGTATTTTTCTCTGGTTGGTCTCAACTTTTTTTTCTGTTTTCAGTTTTTACAAGTTTAATTACGATATATCTTGGCATGGATACCTTTAGGTTTATATTGTTTGGGGCTCACTCAAATTTCATATTTGTGATAATTTAATTGTTTGTATACATTGTGGAATTACTACCAAAATCAAGTTAATTAACACATTCCTCACCTCACATAGTTATCATTTTGTGTGTGCATGTGTGTGTGTGTGTGATGAGACTATTTAAGATTTATTCTTTTAGCAAAATTCAAATATACAATCTAGGATTACTAACTAGAATCAGCATGTTGTACATTAGATTCCCAGAATTTATTCATCTTATAACTGACAGTCTGTACCCTTTGACCAACATTTCTCCATTTCTGCCTCCAGCCTAGTCTCTGGCAAGCACCACTCTAATCTCTGGTTCTATGAGTTCAACATTTTTAGATTCAACATTTAAGCAAGAACATACAGTAGTTACGTTTCTCTGTTTGACTTATTTTACTCAGTTTCTTGAATCTGTAGGTTTGTATGTCTTCCCAAATATGGTTTTGTGGTCTTCAGCCACTTTCTTTTTCAAACCTATCCTTTTTCTTTTTTCCTTCTGGGATTCAGATTACATGGGTATTTGAATTCTTGTCATAGTCCCACAGGTCCCTGAGGATTTGTTCATGTTTCCCTCTTCTATTTTCTCTTTTGTTCAGACTGTACTACCTTCTAGTTCACTGATTCTTTCCCCTGCCTCCTCCATTATGCTGTAAGCCCAATTGCTGAGCTTTTTATTTTGGTTACTGTATATTCCAGTTCCAAAATATCCACTTGTTCTTCTTATATGCTTGCTTGCTTTCTTTTTTTCTTTTTCTTTCTTTCTTTTACTGAGATTTTTTCTATTTCTTTCCTAAGGTTTTCCAGCCCTTCTTTTGTTTCACCGTGTTCATAACTGCTCATTGAAGCTTTTTTGTCATGAATGCCTTATTTGCCAGATAATTCTAACTTTTCTGTCATTTCTGTATTGGCATCTACTGTCTTTTTTCATTCAGCTGGAGATCTTCCTGTTCCTGATATAAGTGAATTTTAATTGAAATGTGAGCACTTTCATATCATGTTAAGAAAGTCTACATCTTATTTAAATGTTGTGCTTTAACTGGTGCTGTCTGATACTGTCTAACCAGGAGAAAGGTGAGTGCAGTCTTGTTAGTGCCAGAAGGAAGCAGAAATGCAGGATTCCCAACCAGCCTCCATTGACACTTGTGCATGTGTATTTGTGCATGCATGTATGGGGGTTTGGGGGGGCGGCAGGCCAGAGGCTGGCCTCTGTTACCTCTGGGCTGGGAGGGGGGGAGTTCTGATTCCCCTTGTGATCTCCACTAACTTTGCACTGGGGGTGGCCTCATTATTTCTGGGCAATGTTAAAAATTCTGACTCCCACTGGACCTCCTCTGACATCACCCCAGCAGGGAGGAGAAGATATGCCTCATTACTGCAAGGTAGGAGTTAAAATCCACCATGTGAACTCCACAAACACTGTGGGGAAAAGGGGGCTTGTTACTGGCTAGCAGGGATGAAAGCCTGTGTCTCTGTTTGGTTTTCTCTGACGACATCTGGCAAAGTTGATTAGCATCTTATAACAACCACATGAGGGTAGATGTCTAGGTTTCTCCTTGCCTTTGCTGACATAGGCAGAGTGGAACCACAGTTTTTCTGTGGTGTTTGGCTACAGTAGGGCAGTTATCTAAATGTTTTTTTATCTTGCTAGGTTTCTCCTTTCCTGATCGTTTCACTAAAATGAACAAGCTTTTTGTTGGGGCTTTTTAAACATGCACTTATCAGTTCTTTTCACATCCCTGGCTCCTTCAGCTCTGAGCATGGGACACAGAAGGGAAAAAGAAAACCCAGGAACACCACGTGTCATTCTCTGGGTCCATAGATTGGGGGGGGTCTGTCTTCTTTTTTCCACTTTTCAGACTCTTCTCGTGTTTGTTTTATGTATAATGTCCAATGTTTTTAGTTGTACTTAACAGGCAGAATAGGGAAAAGTACACCTACTCAGTCTTTCCAGAGGCAGAATTTCTTTCTCTTTTTACAACGGCATTTTATAAATAGCTAAACTTATTTCTATTTGAAATTCCTTATCCATCTTTATTTCCATTTGTACTTTAGTAGTATTATTTAATAATACAGTTTAATAGAATTAATATAGTTTGATACTATTATTTGGTCTTCATTATATGTCCTTGTGCTTCTCTGTATGGTCAGCATTTCTTTCTAGCAAAAATACAAGTTTTTAATTAATGAGAGTATTGTAATGGGAATTATTAATTAAAAACAATAAAAAGAAGGAAATTATTTTTAGAAAAATATTAGATGTAAAAGTACTATATGAAGTTATAGCAAAAATTATGAAGCTATAACTCAAGTTATATATTTAAAAAACACTGGACTCTTTGAAGGTCCTTCCTTCTCCCTGTACGTAACAGGGGTGTAGGTGGGGTGTCAGTGGATATATAGTGTGACTTGAGCTTTTCTTCCCTGTTCCAGGGCTCGGTCTGTGAAGTCTTAGCTCTGCCAGTTCAGCCTCAACACAGGACCTAACATGCCGGAATCTCTGTGGTTGTTGGATATCCCAGGATCAATGGAAAAATGCTTTTCATTTCATTGACAGACATGCCAGGACATGCTGTGTCCCCTGATAATATGTTGTGCACAGTTTCTGATTTTCACTCTCCGGGGGTGTCTGTAGTTCTGAAACAATTAAGTTCAACCTGGCACATAAACTGAAACATGTCTCGCAAACTTGAAGCACATGTGGTGATCCCAGTAAAACTACACATTGATTTCTGACCTAAGGCTCTCCAAGGAGTGTCCCTAATCTCCCAAGGGTAAAGTTTTGTGAGGGAATCGTTGATTAAACTGTAAGATTAAAGAAAATTTAAGTGGTTGGACAGCTCCCTATTCGCTGCATGCTTGAGACGTCTTGAGAACATGTGTTATTCTTTTCAAAGTTGGTTGTAAATCAAACTCTCTAAATTGCTTCCAGATCAGTCTTTTCAGGCAAAGCATTAAAGTGATGGTTCCATCACCCAAAATGCTAATTTTTGCTCAGATCACACATACTATTATAAATTCCTTTTACCTAATACAGAAGAGGGAGATGCCAATCTAGCCAGCCATCCTTTCTCTAGGTCAGCAGATGTCCTGCCTGGATTAGAAGCTTCTGACAGCAACTTGGTCTCACAATGTACATCAGGTTTTTTAATAAATCAGTGGTATGTCTTAGAAAAAAATTGGCATAAATTCCAAAAATTCTTAGGAACAATGAGTATAATACCAAATGGAAGTAGAATATTTAAATTGAACAAAAGTAGCCTTTCTGACAAGAAAAATGCTTTATAGCTCTTAAGATTTTGCAACAAAAAGTGTTTTGATAAACCTATTTCAAATATATAGAGTACTCATTCTTGAGTCTTCTTCAGCTTTTTCTAAGCCAAACTCCAATTGTAGCTGGACTGTAATGACTGACTGCTTAAAAGTAATGAGTACACTGATAATAGCAGAAATTCTTAACTTATCTCTACATATGAGTTCTAATCCATCTGTGAAGCCCCTACATTATGTGCTCTTTTCCTGAATAATGGGTGTGTAGATTACATTAGATTTTCAAAGATGTGTATTAATATAAATTTCACCACTAAAGAATTTCTCTCATTAAAATGCCTAAAGAAAGACAAACGCTAAACATGAACCAACATGTATTAAACATATTCACACGTCCTCAAATTTAAGAAGAAAAAAAAATTATAATTTACAACTAAAATTGTAAATGGATTAATATACTAAGCGAAACAAGTATTTGTTTAATTTTGGAGCATTGATTATTTGTTCCATTTAGAACTATTTAAGATAATACAAAATGAGGGGTGCCTGGGTGGCGCAGTCGGTTAAGTGTCCGACTTCAGCCAGGTCACGATCTCGCGGTCCGTGAGTTCGAGCCCCGCATTGGGCTCTGGGCTGATGGCTCAGAGCCTGGAGCCTGTTTCCGATTCTGTGTCTCCCTCTCTCTCTGCCCCTCCCCCGTTCATGCTCTGTCTCTCTCTGTCCCAAAAATAAATAAACGTTGAAAAAAAAATTAAAAAAAAAAAAAAAAGATAATACAAAATGAATTTTATAACTTCCAAAATGTCAATAGGTAACTTAATTTGCTAAGATCAGGCCTCACTCAATGTCCTTTGATAGAATGTTCTACTCACAGGTGGCATCAGTGATTCTACATAAATATGCCTATCATGAAAAGTTCTCCATAGTTCCCCACAGGAGAAATATAGACCTGGTAAATGATAACAAATATTTGTAAATAGCATATGAGTTTTCGGTCTTGGGTAAAATGGAGTACACACGCTTGACTGTCTCTGTCACTGAATGCAGTTATAAAACCTGCATATAATGCATGGAGCAGACCTTTGAGGCCTCTAGAAAGTCAATAACAGCAGGCAGCTAGAATTCAAAGTACCACCAAACCAGTGAAGAGATTACCAATTTTTTTTACCAGAATACTCTTTAGGTATGCAAGACTTAGATACAGTACAGCCTAGAACTTAGAGGTGGGTAGATGATGCAGCCAGAGAGAGCTCTAGAAGACCCCTTTAGTTCTGACTTGAGGAGCAGGAAAAGGAACACCTGATGTTTAGGTAGACTGCAGAAACTGCCTTTATTTTGTGGTGGGGGCAGAGTACCTGGATAGCTCAGTCAGTTAAGCCTCCAACTATTGATTTTGGCTCAGGTCATGATCTCACAGTTCATGAGTTTGAGTCCCACATGGGGCTCCACACTGACAATGTGTGGACACTGATTGGGATTCTCTCTTCTCTCCCTCCCTGCCCCTCCCCCTGCCCACTCTCTCTCTCTCAAAATAAATAAAGAAAATTAAAAAAAGAAAAGAAGAAGCTGTTTCTTTGTATTTTGCTTTGTCTTTTTTCCTCCATTCTCCTGAACTTCAGCCCCCAGACAATACTTCAAAGAGGTCATCAGGTATTGTAATAGGAACCCACAGGAGGCAAAACTCGGAAGGTGGTTAACCTTCCTCCAGGATCATCAGTGGAACTCTGTTCCCAAGATTGTGGGTGATCCCTCTTTTGCTTTCCCCCCCCACCACTCTGTCCTTCATCTGCTTTGTTCTAGAGGTGGACACAGGAGAGGGGACTCAGGAAAGCCCTAGCTTTCTGTCCATGTGAGCCAAAAGGGGAGACCCAGAGAAACAGAAACTTCAGAGAGGTTGTTAAGAGGGAGGAGCTTGGGAAAGCAGTATCATAGAATGATATATGAACTTCTGGGCTCACTCTTGAGCTGTGTATGTGTGGATCTGATAGTAATAAAAGTACCAAACAGTCTGGAAACTGAACTAACAGACTGATGCCCGCACCTGCTGGGGGAGACAGATCCTAACAGTACTGCAAAGTTTGAAAACTGAAACAACAATGGAATCACAGCTGATAGAAGATGGGCTAGAATTTGCAGTCTCAACATAACTAAGTACAATGGTTACTAAAGCAAAAATAAGTTCTCCATAAGTTTTAAACTTATACACTTATCCAAAATATTCAGGATACAATTCAAAGTTACTCAGTATACAAAAAACTCAACTTTCATGGGAAAAGCCAATCAACACGTATCAGAACCAAAGTAATGCAGAACTTGAAATTATCCAAGAAAGATTGTCAAGTACCTACCATAAAATTACTCCAACAACCAATCGTAAACATCATTGAAATGAATAGAAGTAGCAGCAGAAGAAGAAAAGAAGAAGAAGAGGAAGAAAAAGAAGACAATGACCACAAAGAAGAAGAAAGAAATAATGATAATAAACCAAACAGAAATTTTAAAATCACAAAATTGCAATTTCTAAAGCATTTAATGTCAACAACAGGAAGGAGTCAATGAGCGTGAAGATATATCGGAAGAAATTATCCAATCTGAAAAACACAGAGGGAAACAATGAAATAAATGAATAAAGCCTCAAAGACCCATGTAACAACAACAAAATGTCTAACATTTTTGAAAGTAGTCCTAGAGTGAGAGGAAAAAGTGTGATGTTGAAAAAATAGATGAAACAATGCCTAAAATTATGGCAAAAGATGTAAACGTACAGATTCAGGTGGTTTAGTAAACACCAAACAGAATAAACCCCAAGAAGTTCACACCCAGACATAACAAACTGCTGGAAACAAAAGGCAATAAAAATAATTTGAAAGCAGCTAGAAGAAAAAAAATGCATTTTCTATTCAGGAAAAACAATTTGAATTTTCACAGACTTCTCATCAGAAATTGTGGAGGCCACAAGTAAGTGACACGACAATTTTTTTTTTTTAATTTTTTTTTTTAATTTTTTTTTCAACGTTTTTTATTTATTTTTGGGACAGAGAGAGACAGAGCATGAACGGGGGAGGGGCAGAGAGAGAGGGAGACACAGAATCGGAAACAGGCTCCAGGCTCTGAGCCATCAGCCCAGAGCCCGATGCGGGGCTCGAACTCACGGACCGCGAGATCGTGACCTGGCTGAAGTCGGACGCTTAACCGACTGCGCCACCCAGGCGCCCCGACACGACAATTTTTAAATGCTGAAATAAAAAGATGTCAATTCACTATTCCGTGTCTGATGTAAATATCTTATAGGAACGAAGGTAAAATGAAGAGTTCTTATACATGACAGTAAGAGGACAATCCATAAAGGGAAAAAAATGATAAACTGAACTTCATTAAAATTAAATGCAAAATAAAATCATGATGATGTACTACCAGCCGCTCTATTAAAATAGGTAAAGTTTAAAAATCAAAAATTGAGCGCTGGCAAAGGTCGGAAGCAACTAGAACACGCATACATCGCCATGGGAATTCAAAATGGCACTGCCTCTCTGGAAAACCATTTTTCAGTATCATAAAATTTTTAACACGTATTTACCTTGTGACTTATCAACCTCTCCTTAAGCTACTACCTTAGAGGGGTGCCTGGGTGACTCAGTCCGTCTGACTTCGGCTCAGGTCATGATCTCGCAGTCTCCGTGTTGGGCTCTGTGCTGACAACTCAGAGCCTAGAGCCTGCTTCAGATTCTGTGTCTCCTTCTCTCTCTCCCCCTTCCCCTGCTCATGCTCTCTCTCTCTCTCTCTCTCTCAAAAATAAATTAATATTTTTAAAATTTTTTAAATAAAAAATAAACTACTACCTTAGAGAAATAAAAACTTATGTTCATCCCCAAACTGTACAAGAATATTTACATCAGTTCTATTCATCACATCCAAAAACTGAAAATGACCTAAGGGTCTTTCAACAGGTGAGTGAATAAGGAAACCAGTACATTCAGGCAAAATAATTCTACTCAGCAAAAAAAAAAAAAAAAAAGAACAATCTATTGGTATGCACAAGCACTTGAATGACCCTCAAATGCATTTTACTGAATAAAAGAGCCAGTCTCAAAAGTTTGCATACTCAGTGATTCAATTTAAATGACATTTACAAACGCTGAAAACTGGTAATGGAGACTAGATCAGTGGTCACCAGGGGTTAAGAGGTAGGGAGAATGCAATTGTAGCACCTGGCTGTTTTTTTAAGGGTGAAGGAATTGTTCTGTATAGTCACTATGCTGGTGGTTAAACTAATCCACACACATTAAAATTTGTTGAACTGTATATGAAAAAGGTCTGTATTTATCATACAACAATAATAAATAATATTTAAAAATTTGTGCATGAAAATTTGACAAAGAAGAAAATAAATTGTTTAATTAAAAAGTACTACTATCCAGTACCACTCATTTGGTGGTTCCAGGGTAGTTTCTTTTATCTGTGATTAATCAAGATTAATTTGTATGCCATACAGGTTATGCTAATGCCCGTTTGATGATCTACCAAGCTGCTAAGACTCAGTGAATACACTGGTTCCTCCCTGAAGCTTCACATGAATCTTCTCTCTGATTCTCAGGTAAATTTGCCCAACCCTTCCTTGCAGTCTCCTCTTTGCCCTGTGTCTACTTCTATCACAGCATTTATAGCAGTATTTCTCTATTAAACTATAAATCCCATGAAGGAAGGAACAAGTCACTTTTCAGCATCATTTCCCAGCAAAGAGTTTGGCATATACCAGACACAGAATAAATGTTGAATGAATGAATGATCTAAAGCTGCACAGTCTTTAAGTTGAAACCTACCAGGCAGTATTTCAGCTCTTTTATGTTAAGGTTGCAATCTACAACCATTCTTTTTCCTTCAGACCAGAAAAAAAAAAAAAAAAAAAAATCACCTTGATGAATATCAAACCACTGGCCCCAGATATTGACTGCTGCCATAAGTCAGCTCCTCTATATTTTGTTATGCACGTGTGAAATTCATTTCTGTCCTGTGTTCCATCACTGCACTAATGAAAAATCTTTTCTTTAAATTTCTTGGATTAGCATTCAAGAGAAACTTTAGACAGGTCAGTATGGTATCAGAACCTCTGTCTCATTATTCTGACATGGAGATGGTGGGAACATTTACTTTCTGGGAACATAGAACGTGTTATATTTACTACAATGGAACCATTGTGTGTGAAGTGTGAAATAGTCTTACTATGCAACATGTAAGGGGAAAGTACAATCTGGGCATGAACGACATTAGGGCTCTCGCAATGGTTCTAAGAATATATACTGATGTGTAGCCTCCATCGATTGCCATGAATTGTCCTTTCTCCTGATGAGAATAGAAAGTTACAGAAAAAGTAAATGGTGCTAAGCTTTGGGATCAATAATCTGTGATTTAATAATAGAAGTTAAATTGCACTAGAACAAGAGCTCATCAGCCATCCAGACAAGCCCATCAACTATATGGAAGTGGGCGGGTTTGTATAAACATTCTAAATGTGACAGAGCCTTCTGACACCGAGCATCATCAAAGCCAAAAAGGTGGAAATTCATGTTCGTGGTATGATTTCCTGGACCTACTGTGGATATCTAAGGGCTTTATCTCACCCAGAATCGGGGAAAACCCTGCCTGTTTTCTAAACTATAAAGATACTGAAGTTCTCATCTGTGAAAGATAAAATGATTATGGATGAGGAGAAAAAGAAAGAGGCGACTGAAAGAGGGAACTAAAGAGCAAGAGTCCCTGATACTTTTAAGGCTTTACTGAAAGAAGGCCCTGGGGGAGTAAACTGAACCCCGGCAAGTAAATTGACAAGAAAGTTGTAGTGAATTGCAACAGAAGAGACTGTTGGTCGTTCCTGGCATTAAGATGATAAGCCGGACAGGGATACCTGGGCTGTGGTCACGCAAGAGTATCTGGAACTCATGCCCACTGTGTCCCTACTCATGATCTGGGTGTAAAGACAACCAGATGTGCAAATCCTTACTGACAGTTCTGTTCTGCTGTATGAGAATGTGGCAAACAGAGTTGGGTGATTTCCAAAATGTGAACCAGGCCATTTCTAATGATGTCCCTATACAGATATTTCAGAGACCTGAATGTGATTTCTAGTTCTGTGTCTGCTCTTAGAGGTGCTAAGAGGACAGATGATCCCATGGTTTTAAGCAAAACCCTGTTACTGCAAAGATTAATGTGACTTTGACGGTCAAGCTTGGGAATTCTTTCCCCTCTATTTCTACTAACCTCCATTATATGAATTATCTCTCACTGGCATCTGGCTTATTTGTATAAACGAATAAAGAACTCTACTACAGAGTTCTTTATATGTCTTTTTAAAGGCATAATAGGACAATACCTTGCACATCATAGGTACTCAAGTATTTGTTTGAATGAATAGATTTGGTCTTAAGATCATGTGCCATGGAAGACAAACCAAGAGGAGCCAAGTAGAGAGAACACACAGAACTGCAAAATACCAATGAAGGACATGCCCTTGGGGGTCTTTTACGATAACTTCCTCATCATGCAGATGTGGAATAAAAGCTCACAGAGAATTACTTTTCTGTCCAGCAGCCTAGGACTACTGAATGATAGAAACCAAGACTTCAAGGTAGACTCCTTTTCCTTCCAAACCTACAGTTACACTCTCACACTTGGAGGACTTTGTACAATGCCTCACTGCTTCGCTGCTTTTCTAGTAGGAGAGAAGTCCAACAAGTCAAACTAAAAGTATTTCCTTTCCTGGTCAGCAGTGTAGCCAGAAGACGACTGCCTAAAATGAAAGGAATTTTGTTCTCCAGAGGGAACATATACTTAGAAGCTGCCCCAAGCTAGACTTTCTAAGGAATGGAAAAGCAAACAAAAGGAAAGACAAGATTTCCTGTACTTGCCTTTCTGTTCTGAATGATGTCTCAAAAACTTCTTGGAAATATCTAAGAGTGGGAAAATAGATGCTGACATTGAAATGCCAACCACTTTGTGGTAAATATGTGCACCTTCACCTTAAGCTCCCCTTCCCTATGTTGCCATTCATTTTATCCTTTTGTAGCCCAACTCCTGGGCTTTGCCCAACCTCTATCATACCTTACAATTTCTCTAGGCCACTTGTCGTAATAATTTGAAGAATCCTATATGTTCAATAACACTAGGCTAATTTTTCTTCCAGCCTGAAAAGCTAGAGCCAGAAAAGATTTTTGCTTTGCTTAAGCTTGTCTCACAAATTATCATTTCAGTATGAAGTGACACTGTTGGCAGATGTCCCCTTTGTTGATGTGCTAGAAACTCCAGTACAGGCTGGAAAAACACACTGGAGAAATAAAAACCTGGGGCTAAAAGGCAGTTTCAACTTGAAAAGAGTGTGATTTGTGGGGTGCCTGGGTGACTCAATTGGTTAAGTGACTGACTTTTTTTTTTAATGTTTTTTCAATGTGTATTTATTTTTGAGAGGGAGAGTGCAAGTGGGGAAGGGGCAGAGAGAGGGAGACAGAGAATCCAAAGCAGGCCCTGTGCTGTCAGCACAAACCTGGACATGGGGCTCAGACCCACTAACCATGAGATCATAACCTGACCCCAAGCCGGTCGTTCAACCCACTGAGCCACCCAGACGCCCTGTGACTGACTCTTGATTTAGGCTCGGGACATGATCTTGCATGAATTCGAGCATGGGTTCCAATGTGGCATCTGGCTCTGTACTGACAGTGCGGAGCCTCCTTGGGATTCTCTCCTTGTCTCTCTGCCCCACCCCTGCTCTCTCTCTCTCAAAATAAATAAATAAACTTAAAAAAAGTTGTGATTCGTGACCATGTCTGATGAGATTGACATGGAAAGAGAGGGGAATGAGACAACTTGACTATAATGACCACCCTGTATGTCGGAAAGAACAAAACAGAGGAGGGAGAAAGCACAGCATAAATAAGCCAATGCAATATCCTGGAAGGAGCAGAAGCCAACAGAACTCTACCTCACACCCCAGGGAAACTTTAATGGTAAATACAGTATATACATATGTGATAAAGCACAGCTCAGGTATGACTCCAAATGTAAACCCCATTCCAAGAACTCCATTAGAGTTTCCATTTGTTACCATGAAAAAGACAAATGTGGTCACTAAATACCAAACCTGAAAGATCTGCATTGCTTAAAAGATCCTCAAAGCAAGGTACTGTCAGCCTTGATGAAAAGCAAAAAAAAAAAAAGGAAATGGATTCATTTTATTGATGAATATGTCAATCCATCAGCAGCTATTAATTGAGCACCTACTAAAGAGAAGTTTCTTGCCTACTGGTACCTGAAAGTTGAGTGCTTTATAGGAATGTCAATAGAATTTGTCATGGATTGGTGAAACATGATTCATAATTTGTTTTTCCAGTAGACTATAATTCAGTGTGTATCCACAGCTAATATTCCAGCAGAGTGGATTCAGCTACTCTTAGCAAGGTTTGAACAGCATTTAATTGACAGGCTAAGTGATGGAGCTGGGAAGCTCCAAGTGACATGATTTTCCCCTGAAGAATTCTTGAAAAATCACAAATAATCTATAGAGTCTGGAGGAAAAGGTACAGCAAATAGTAACTTTATCATGTAGTAAGACTTTGAGTCCCTTGTATGTGCTAGAACACACTTAAAAAATTATTCATTCAATGTTTTTTAAAGACATGATGACTTATTAAATAGTTTAAAATGTTAGGTAATGACCTTTTATATGCATGCAACCCATTAACAGAGCTAGTCTAGACATTCTTAATATATATATAGTAGAGGTCTTCAATAGAGATCAGCTTGGTCCTCAATGGGGACTCTAGTATGTTAGGGTTTCACTACCCGGCCAGGTAAGCCCTCCAAGAGTTGATTTCTAGGTGTGCTTGGCAAAGGACTGATCAAAGGAGAAGGGTTTTGAAAGATAGCCCCGCAATGATCTCAGAAGCCACCTGAGCTGCTCCAGATGTCTGCTGTTAGTAAGCCTTGGGAATGGAGCTACAAACAGAAAAGAGCAGTCCTCAAGCAGCAATTTCTATGGAGATATTGGAAATACCGTCATTATAGTTGCATTGCCAACGAGGTGCATACTTAAGAGGTCACCTTAAGTGTGTTGAGAGATGAGGCATACAAATAGGTACAGAAGTGTTTATTAGAGGTCAAGAACTTGAGCCCCATGTGTTGAATTTATCTTAGATGTTTGTTTTGTGTTTCACTCTCTACTGCAGAGTTCTAAAAGGATGTGAATGCCTTCAGAAAGAATTTGCATGTCCTTTCTGGTTTGCCCCAGTCCCCACTTCTTCCTATCGCCTTATCCCTTGTTTGGTGCCTTCATTTATACTACCTACAAGTCCCTGGATAATCATTTTAATCGTTTAGGAAGTTGTGACCTATGGTTTAGACAAATTAATGAATGACACGGTTTTAATGGATAAAGCCAGAGATCAGAAGAAATCTGTGACCACAACTCTCCCCAACTCTCCCTTCTTGACTTTCCGTGTTTATCTGCTTTGATTCTGCTTATATTCCCACCACTCCCACATACCCAACATACACCCATTTCTCCAGCTGCAGTCATGATGTCAGTCAACACTACACCAACCATGCTCAGTGCTTTTATTGCTGTGGTTTTCCTGAGTGAGCAATGAAAAAATCTTCTCTTTTTCCCTTAGAGCGGCAGGAAATAAGTAGTAACTTCTCCATAAAATTTACTAAGAAATTAGGTCATAAAATAAAGAGAAAGATAGAAACAGTAAAAATGGTGGCAACAAAGAGCAAATTCCCTACCCTAAAATATTACCTTATTAAATAATTTGCCATTCTATATCCTTAAACAATAACCCTTAGTCAGCACTATGTGTTACCCTAGGAATTTTTAGAATAGCTGAGGAAGAGGATATGTAAATAATCTTGCTACAACATCATGTTCAAGAGGAGATCACTATGGTCTAGATATAGTTTGTCTGGAGTGCCCAGCTTAGCCCCTATAGTCATCATTTCTACCTTAGCCTCAACTGTGAAGAATCCACTTGAAAGCCCCTTCACCTCCCACTCCCTTCTTCCCGCAGAGGCTGAGTCTGTCATCATTAGGTTCCCCTGTAAGGTGAAGTATAGGGAGTGGATGGGAAAAGAGAAGAAACACTATACTTCTTATAAGTTAGGAGCAAAAAACTAAACACACAGAAGGTATTTGGTTTCCCACCCACATCAATGTCACTCTGAGGACAAAGTGTTTTATCTCATGGTAGTTTCTAGCAGGAGTTGTAGGAGGCCGAAGTGCATTCTAAATTCTGAAAGTTTATATTCTCTATTTGGTGGCATGCCGCCTACTATCTGCCTGGCACTTGCCAGGTGTGAGAGCGACAACATGAGAGAGAGTTCCCAGCTCTTCAGATTCTTACAATTTGATATCCCAAACAAGCAAACCAACACGTGTTGTTATCAAGATAATAATTTAATTTCCATAAGACTCAAAAGAGGGGTGTCTGACTGGAGGAAAATAAACGGGTTATTGGAAGAGTGGCTTCTGATCTTTGTCTTAGAGAATGATCCAAATTAACAAGAAACAGATGTAAATGGGTTCTAGAAAACTTTCCCAGAGAACATCCCATGGTGCCAATGTCAGAAAGAAGAGTGCAAGGTCAGGGTTACAGGGTGGCACCTGTGACTTTTTAGGTATGCCAAGTTAAGCAATCAGTGTTAAAAGCAGTTTCGTATACCATTAAATTTCTGTCTACCAAACAATCAGCTCCCACATGTCAACCATCTCACGATAATTTGCACATCTGAAGCCTAAACCTTGGCAGGTTTTAGCTGGCTATGATTCAGCCAAGGAGCTATATCTAATTAAAAACAAAAACAAACAAAGAAAACCAGACTTTTAACCTTGTTTGGGGCTTGGGGCACCACCAGTGACCCACTTCCCACTCAGAAGCAGGTACATCATTGTTAGCAAAAAGTATACAAAGTATCTGTTCAAATATACATGTATCTCCCTTACATAAGATTGTTGATGAGAGAGATTTTAAGGGGCTATTCCCAAAGCTTAAGAATGTTGAGGATACACCCATGGCCCACATGGCTTGACGGAATGAAAAGCCTTTCCTCTGATTTCTGTGTATAACTTCACCTTAGAATCAACGGGGAAAAACAACCCAAAACCATATATCTGATAGAATTCACTAACCAGACAACTGGTTCTGCCAGTTACGCTGCTAGCAGATGAACTGATTACAATGCAAACCGTTAATCTAATAAAAATAGCCCTGTGGCCAAAATGAATGAAGCAAACATTAATAACAATGAGGATAAACTCTGAGGGTGATTCTCATAAAATTTCCAGGGGAGATGTTCAGTGAGATGGTTGGTCTGTCCATTATTTAGCACATGATTTTGAATGTCTGTCCTTGTTTCAGGGCTGTGGTGGATAAAAAGATGTATCAGTCATAGATTCTGCTTCAAGGAGCTTTCAGGCTAGAATGGGAAACATGATATATCTATACGTATGTGTGTGTGTGTGTGTGTGTGTGTGTGTGTGTGTGTGTGTGTGTGTTGAATTCATATGCGTTGTATATAATTTAAATATATAGTAGACGGTGGTAGGTGCTACGGGGCAGTACATATACACTACTATGGGTGTTGTGAGGAATAAAAGATTATGTCCAGCTCACAAAGCTAGAAAGATTCTTTTATGGAAGCGATTCTGCCGTATTCTAGACTTGTGCATCCAATTGGTTTCTGAACATTTCTACTTATAAACCCCATTAGGCTCAAAGCAAAATCTCACATCTTTTCCCCAAAATGTGTTCTCCCTTTTCAACTCCACAGCTCACTGAATGACACCATCCATCCAGTCAACGAGGCTAGTGTCCGGGGAGTCAATATTGGACCCCCACCCCACATGTCACTGCCACATTTAATCAGTTACCGAATCCTGTACATACCATATGATTCATTGAAGTAAGAGGGGTGTCAAGGTCCCCTACTATTATTGTACTATTATCGATTAGGTCCTTTTGGAATCAGCCCTCTCTATTCATGTTCCCATGAACATATAGTTCAACATACAGTATACATATACATAGTATAACATGTAGTTATATCCTAATAATTGCTTGTATAGATACCTGCAATGGTCTCCCTACATTTTTAAATTTAATTTATATATAATTTAATATATAATATATATAATTTGATATGATGTAATTATGTAATTGCTGTGCTTAAAACCTTGCAATCACTGTAGCTTTCAAGATAAAGTTCAAACTCCTTAGGTCCTTCATAATCCAAGACTTCACAGAATGCTTGTTACATTGTAGGTACTCACTAAGTATTTTTTTGAATTAATGATGGGATAAATGGATTTTTGATAGATTTGTCACTTTTGAACTATATCTAGAAATAAAAGGATATTTTGGACATGCTGAAAAAGGGAGTTCCAACCAGAAGTAATGTGCTTAGGAGCCCTAACCTTGGGAACTATGTGGAAGAACTTGGGACTCAGTCTATGGAGGCTTCCTGTCCTTAATAACCTACTTCCTGTAAGGAATTCAAAATATCACTGTGCTCTCTCCAAAGAGACACAAATTGAATATTGAGATGTCAAGACACTTATAGTCATGCAGAAAAAATAATGGTAGAGACATTTGCTAATTCATAGCCCCACTTGCTTAAGAAGAAAGAGAGAGAAAGAGGGAGGCAGGAAAGGAAGGAAACATTATTTTTCATCAGATTTTTTTCTGCTTTTCAAATTCCTGACACATTCCAAAAATATAGACTAAAACTTTGTTCAGTCTAATGCTAAAATTTAAGTGAAATTCTATTTGAGTTTTCGTGAAAAACCATCACACATAAATAAAACTTTTTTTAAAATCTTATCTTACATTTCTATACAAATATAAAATTAAAAATGACCTTTAAAATAATCTAAAAATATCTTAGATTCATATGCTTGCACACATAGTATGATGAATTAAAAAAAAAGGCTAGTGGGGTGCCTGCCTGGGTGGCTCAGTGGGTTAAGTGTCTGACTCTTGATTTCGGCTCAGGTTATGATCTTGCATTTTGTGAGGTTGAGCCCCAGTGGGGCTCTGTGCTGTGTCAACATGAAGACTGCTTGGAATTCTCTCTTCCTCTCTCTCTACCCCTACCCTACTCAAGTGCTCGTTCACTCTCTCCCCCTCCCTCCCTCTCAAAATAAATAAATTTTTAAAAATTAAAAAAAAAAATAGGCGAGTGTTTTTATTTGGGAATCTGTGTTTGTTTTGTTTCATTTTGTTTTGGTGGGTTTGTTTGTTTTTTAGATAAGACATTATACTATATCTTTTATATAGATTTGTGTCTCCAGAATTTCTAGAGTGTTAATTTCAACAGTTAGGAGTAATTCTTTAAATCATCCAGTTTTATACTTTGCTATGTGAAGTCAGGCAGTGGTGCAATGGGGAAATAATTCAGGGGGATGCCAGGTCCATTGGCTGCCACACATGGACCCTGGCCTATAAGAGCTGCAGTCTTGGTTATTTTGCATGTTGAGACTATGCAAAATATTTCACCTCTAGAAAAACTTCACAACATTTTCACAAAGCAAAAAAGTGTTTGAAAATTCACTGCTAAACAAATCAATTTTCCCTCATTCTTCCTTTTGTCTCAAAAGTCAAAGACAGAGGAAGGGATATCTCTAATACGAGCATACACGTAACACTAAAATTTTGAAATACACATCATTCATATAACCATTATAAAGACTGTGTCAGATAATTAATGTAATTTACTGGTCTTCCCCAATAATGGTAATTTGTCTCTACTTGTGAGGTGTACACTTGAACCCTTTCATTTCCATTACTTTCTACAGTTAGAAAAGGCTTTGAATATTGTTGCCTACCCTATAGACATTCTGATGGCCTTTCAAATGACTTTACTCCTGATGAACAGAAAATAGAGCTTTCCCCATGAGGCCATTTGTCTTCCAAAAATTTGTACATTAAAATTACAAAGATGTCTTTTCTACCAGGGGCATTTACTTACTTATCTAATGCAATGTGTCAGCAGAAACTAAAAAAAAGTTGACATATTCTGTGGTGAAGTTTGGGTATACTATGTTGTGGTTATTGTAATTGATGTTGTTGCCTGCCTTTTTAACCTTTACCATTTTTACTCTTGTCAAAATAATACATTTTCACATTTATACAATCATGTTGTCCTGAGAGGCTCATAATGAAAAACAGCAGTCCTCTGATAGGACCCTAGCCCCCTTCAAGAGGAATAGAGCTCACTAATGGAAATTTTTAGGCTCTACTATTGGTATTTACCTTCCCTTTTATTTTCTTTTATTTCTTTTTTTAATGTTTATTTATTTTTGAGAAAGAGAGAGAGGCAGGAAGAAAGAGGGACAGAGGATCAGAAGTGGGCTCCATGCTGACAGCAGAGAAGCCCGATGTGGGGCTCAAACTCACGAACTGTGAGATCACGACCAGAACCAAAGTCGGATGTCAACCAACTGTGCCACCCAGGTGCCCCTAACCTTCCCTTTTCTAAGTAATGAACTCATTTCTTGATTTTTCTTAATTTCAGAAATTTTTAGTAACCCCCATCATAAAATATAAGGATTTAATTCTCTTTACATGCCATACACCCAATATAGTTAGATAACTATTTTTATTTTTATTTTTTTTGAAAGAGATGGGGGGGGGGGGAGGGAAGGGCAGAAAGAGAGGGAGAGAAAGAGAATCCCAAGCAGGTTCCACACTCAGTGCAGACCCCAACGCGGGGCTCGATCATGACCTGAGCCAAAATCAAGAGTTCGAGGTTTAACCAACTGAGCCACACAGGCACCCTGATGACTATTTTTAGAGTGATCACCAGTCAGGGTTTATACCAAGATTATTATAATGTATTATTCACAGGAATTCCAAGGGATTATAAAAGTCTACATAAATAACTTTAATTTTATCCTATGGGCTATCAGATACCATTAGCCACTGTCTTGACCTCTTTTTGAAACCAAATGTTCCATTATATCAAGCTGTTTGTTGTGTCCCTTTTTTCCTCTTGGAAAGCTTTTCCCAGAGTTTTGTATCCACCTGCTCACTAGGTCTCCTGAGAGCTGCCTTGCGGAGGCTGCTGTTCACCTCTCTCCTGAGATGCTTCTGCTGTTTCTCAGACTTCATACTTCTTCTCTGTACTCTTCAGTTTACTTGCTAATTTTGCTGAAATATTTCTAAGAAAAGGTGCATGAACACTGAACTTTTTGTGGCCTTTCATGAACATGACATCATTTTATGCTTATACCTGACTGATGGTTTTTTGAGTATGAAATCCTAGGGTGAATATAGTTTTCTCTCAGAATCTTGAAGATATGTTGTCTTTATCTTCTGTTCTTTTTATAAATCAGATAATAAGAAGTTATTGAGTTTCTTTGGTAAATCTTCTAAGACTATTGTTTTTGTCTTATATTTTCTCCAGCATTTTTCTTTGAGTTTAGGCTCTAGGTGATTTCTTTGTTTTCATCTTCCAATCTCATCATTGATTTTTTTTTTTTTTTTTTTTTTTTTTACAATTGTGTTTTTAATTTCCAGGAGCTATTTTCTCTTTCCTTTGCATGTTCTTTTCTGTATGTTTCTTTGTTTTCTTTGTTTGTTTGTTTTAATGCATGCAATCATTTCTTCTATCTCTCTTGGGATACCCATTAGAGCAGTGATTTCAACTGGTGAACTTGAGGGCATCCGGTAGAGGAAAAGCCATTTTATTAAAAAAAAAAAAAAAAAAAAAAAAAAAAAAGTCTTAAATTCCCCAGCACTGTTTAGTTTCTCCTGAAAAGCAAACCCCGTTCTTATCTAAGATTCATTGCCTAGCTGCCTGCTTTATACACAGAGGAAAGCAGAGTTTCCAACTATTAGCCCTATTGAGCTCCCAAGCTCCCTCCTGGCGAAGGTGGGGTGAGAGCCCTGACTGCTGGTGATGTGGGCATTATCCTGTTCAATGTTGTGACTTTACCCCAGGGCCCATGTTTGTTTCCATCTTGTGCCTCATCCTCACCCTTACCCATGTGTTCTACTTGTCTACACATTTTACTCCACATAGTGCAGTTTTCAACTTCCTCACGCTGCCTTCAATCTTCCTTTTGTTTTTTATCTTCCAAAAATTTGTGGGTATTTTATTTACCCTGTTTTCTATCTTCTCTTTGTTCTCACAGAGAAATATAAAGATAGTTACAGGTGATACGGATTTAGGTATAATCATTTCAGTTTCCCCTTAGAGAAATAACAGATCAAGGTGTATAGTCTCCCTATAACCTAAAGTTTCTTGACCGTGTTTCAAGTTTAAGAAAAATATTTTCCAAGTTTTAATAGGCTACTAATTTCTCTTTTACTCAATTTCATAACTGTTCTCACTCAATAAAACACAAGAAGAGGGGCGCCTGGGTGGCGCAGTCGGTTAAGCGTCCGACTTCAGCCAGGTCACGATCTCGCGGTCCGTGAGTTCGAGCCCCGCGTCGGGCTCTGGGCTGATGGCTCAGAGCCTGGAGCCTGTTTCCGATTCTGTGTCTCCCTCTCTCTCTGCCCCTCCCCCGTTCGTGCTCTGTCTCTCTCTGTCCCAAAAATAAATAAACGTTGAAAAAAAAAATTAAAAAAAAAAAATAAATAAAACACAAGAAGAAAAAATTTCTGACAGATATTTACCTTTTCCCTCTACTAAAAATAAAATTTATTCTCATTGCCTATTTTTAACGTTTTTGAACTCTGTTTCATTAAAATATTAAAAATTACAAATCCCCCTTTCAATACACATGGCAAATGCATTACCTTAAATGGGGAAAGGGTTCTAGCAATTTACAAAGATAAACCAGACAGCATCTGTCTTGGTGGGAATTTCTGATACAATCCCAACTGGGGGCCTGGTGACCCCACTTTGTATGAGACTTTCTTTGGGCACCAAAATGCTCCCTAAATTAGTACGGTTTATAATTTGGTTGGGACGATAAAATCAGAGTGCCGAAATTTGACTTTAGAATCTACTGGTATGTTTGAAGTATACAAATGTGATAGGCTTTAAACTATTTTTTGTGCCTCAATAGCCCAGCCCTTCGTTATATATACACCCGGCTTGCCCTATTAATAGAAACGACCTAACAGACATCCTTTCAGGAGAGTCTGAGGCAACAGGGTAAACACACAGTCCATGCTGTTTATAGTGTCCCTGCTGAAGCGCTCCAGGAAGCATGCGTCCTTTCCTGACTACACAAGGAAGTGCCCATACTCTCTGGGAACCAAAGCTACCTGAACAAATCCATCTCCCTCTTCTCTGTTATCAGCATGTACCTCATCCTGCCTGGCATGTTAAGAAACAACGGGACTTTACTCTTCTCTTTGGTTGTGCTCATTCTTTTTCTTCCCCATCATGTTTACTAAGCATAGCATGTAGCACTGAAACTTATTTTAGTTTTATTCATTCTATCAATGAGTGTTCAGTTAGGAGAACAGGGGCCAAAGCAGCTACTTTAATTAACAACAAAATCATAATATAGGGAATCGTTTAAATAAGCATTGAAGGGGCGCCTGGGTGGCGCAGTCGGTTGAGCGGCCGACTTCCGGCTCAGGTCACGATCTCGCGGTCCGTGAGTTCGAGCCCCGCGTCAGGCTCTGGGCTGATGGCTCAGAGCCCGGAGCCTGTTTCCGATTCTGTGTCTCCCTCTCTCTCTGCCCCTCCCCCGTTCATGCTCTGTCTCTCTCTGTCCCCAAAATAAATAAACGCTGAAAAAAAAATTTAAATAAGCATTGAAGGGCAAGAAAGAAACATTGAGACAACATGGAAATAGTAACCAGAGGAAGCTGCTAGAGCTAGTGAAAAAAACAAAAACGGCAGAGGTTACTAGGATTTAGAAACCTGAAGAAGTTCCGTTGAACTGGGACTCAGATCTCTGAGAAGGAAAAACCTCACAGTTGGTTTGGATATTGTTGGGTGTACCCTCCCCTAAGCCAGGACTCAATCTTCTGAGGAGGGGGTGCTGCCTGGCTGCTGTCTCTAGGAGATGATTTGTTTAAGGTGTTTTGACTGTGTGTGTGTAGGAGGGCGACCTGAGAATTGGATCCAACTGCTGCTCCTGGAGGCCACAGGTACAAGCCAGAGTGGAAGATGATGGAGTGATGTGGACAGGAATAGGAATCAACAAAAAAGAAGCCCATTCTTCTGCATCTTGTCTTCCAGTCTCCTCGCTGTATTCCCACCAGTGCAGCCCGGTTGGAGGCAAGCTGGCCTCGGAGAACTTGGATCTACAAGGTCCCAGTATCACAAAGCAGGTACAGAAAGGTAAGCTTCCAGCAGAGAGGCAAGAGCTTAATAATCATCATATCCAAACCTACGCAAACACTTACCACTTCAGGGGAGAGAGAACTGACTTCTAGTGCAACATTAAAACTAGACATTGAGTCCTTAATCAGGTTAATATATAATTCCACCCTCACACTGAATGTTACTGTGAGATAATAGAATGTGCATCTGTTTGTCTCTGCAGTTCCTGGCACAAAGCGCCTAAAACACTTATAATTTCCTAAGTGATTAAGAGTACCAGGGGCACCTTTTGTTCTAACATTTGGTCTTAGACCCTGGTTTTTGACACTGAGCTCTTAAATCTGCTGGAATTTCTGGGGTAACAGAAACATCTTGTGTCCTCAGGAAGAGACTCTGGATGGGTTCCTGGATGGTGCCTGGATGGGTGCTGGTCACCAGAGGGGGAAGAGGAGGGGGGCAGTCTTGAGGGACTGAGCCCTTAACCTGTGGGATCTGATGCCATCTCCAGTAGACAGTGTCAGAATTGAGTTAAATTTTAGGACACCCAGATGGTATCACAGAGAATTGCTTACTGGGGGAAAATCCCACCCATTTGATAACCGGAAGTGTCAGAAGTGAATACACACAGCAGGAAAGACTGGGTGTGTTTTAATTCAGTTACAGACACTACACTCATGCCCACCCCTACCCACCCCCAGTTTAGGAAACACAGATATTCTCTTTTACTCACTAACAAAACAAACATCCAGGATAAGGCTACAAATGATTTCAATGGCTCCCATTATCAGACTTATTACTGAACAATGATTATGGTCTCCTTCATTCCTTTTTAGGTTACTAGAGCCAGAGTTCTAGTTCACTGAGCTCCACTCAATTGTTACAGATTTGTTGCTATAAGAGAGGAAAAAAAATTGTCCCTTTACCTTTCTAGGTTCTTGGCTGAGAGACCTCCTGTATAAAAGACAGATTAACAAGAAAAAAACAGAAGTTTAATCATGGGTATATTTCTGTATACATAAGAGAGACCCAGGGAAATTGAGAAGCTCTCCAAAATGGCCCAAGCCATCACTTTATTTATTTTTTTTTTTTTAAATTTTTTTTTTCAACTTTTTTTATTTATTTTTTTTTTTTTGGGACAGAGAGAGACAGAGCATGAACGGGGGAGGGGCAGAGAGAGAGGGAGACACAGAATCAGAAACAGGCTCCAGGCTCTGAGCCATCAGCCCAGAGCCCGACGCGGGGCTCGAACTCACGGACCGCGAGATCGTGACCTGGCTGAAGTCAGAGGCTTAACCGACTGCGCCACCCAGGCGCCCCCCAAGCCATCACTTTAAATACTGCCTCCAGCTAAAGACAAAAGATGGTGGCGGGGGAGGGGGGATGGAAGTCCCATTATGGGAGGTTATCAGGAAAGGTGCAATCAACTAGGGGAAAGTTGTTGTGCAGATTAAGTTGCTCCCTTCTCCACTGATAAGATTTCTAGAGATTTGGTAGTCTTCTTCCAGGTACAGAGAGGGAGACACCCTACAAATGGGAATATCCTTTATATATGCAAATGTATCTTACAAAAGGGTAACTCCTACTCAGTTTTCAGAGCTTCTCCTGTGTTTACTGTCTCTTACAAATAATCAGCCTAAAATAATGTTTATGCCAAAGAAGTATATTTCAGGGTGACAAATTCTGCTCCCCTTCATTGTGAACCTACTTCACTCGGGACCAAGTTTCCTCCAGCATAGGTATTCTCAAAGAATTACCTGAGATGTTCAAAGAGAGAAAATTTTAGTTTCTTTCAGAGAGCTCAGGGAAAAACCACTTCACTTTATGCTTCATTTGGCTGGAGTCTTTCTTACTCATGAAGAAATTTGCATTTGCCTACCAATATCCACTTTCTCCTTCTGCCTTAATAACAAAATCTCAATTTTGTTCAAGATGGTGATGTGTCAAGGTAAAACAAAACAAAACAAAACAAAAACAAAAACAAAACAAAACTACACTTCTTGGCCTGTTCTTCAACTAATGATGGGTGGGTGTTAAAAGGGAGCTGAATACCATCCCAAACTATGCCCCTTTGGCATAAAGATTATTTTAAGTTGATTATTTTTAAAATATTACAGACATAGGAAAATCTCTCAAAAACTGAGTAGAAATTATCGCTTTAGGACACCTGGGTAGCTAAATCATTTAAGCAGCTGACTTCCAGCTCAGGTCATGCTTCAAGGTTCCTGAGTTCCAGCTGTCAGCATGGCTTCTGCTTCAAATCCTCTCTGTCTCTGTCTCTCTGTCTCTCTCTCTCTCTGCACCTCCCCCACTAGTGCTTGCTCTCCCTCTCTCAAAAATAAACATTTAAAAAAAAAAGGAAATTACCCTTTTGTAAGAGTCATTTACATTTACAAAGGAAATCTCCATTTGTAAGGATGTCCCCCCCTCTCTGTACTCTCTAGAGAGGGATGAGTGTAAATTTCTAGAAACTGCTATCAATGGAGAAAGCAATGACTTAAATCTGCAAAACAACCTTACCCTTGTTTACTCTGCTTTTCTTGTTCACCTTCTGTAACCTCCACTCCACCATTTCTAACGTCTTCTTTTGGCTTTAGTTGGAACTATTCTTCAAGGTGGTGGCTTGGGCCATTTGGGTGAGTTACTCAGTTTTTGCAGGTATTTTCTTTCATGTGATCTCCTCCAAGAACCTAGAAAGATAGGAGAAAACTTATTTTTCCCTTCCCACAGTGTCACAGTTCAAGCAAATGAGATAAAAGTAGAAATTCACTTTTCTGCAGAAAAGCAGAAAACCCCAGAGGATTTTTTTTTTACTTTCCTCTTTGTGAGGTTGCTTTCTGGAACATGAATGGGAAACTAGAGATAGAACAGCCATCTTTCAATGGTGACATGATTGTGACAAAGAAAACAGCATAGAAAGAATGAAGACATAGCAATAAAGAAGGCATCTCTACCCTGGTCTGCAAATTCTAGATGTCTTGTGAAAGAAAAATTGTCTTTCCTACTTCTTTCATAAGGAAGCTTAAACTTTCATAATTGATACACTATTAAAAATATTGCAGCAATATCATTCTGTTTTAATTCAACCACTTTCAATGGAACTGCTTTATGTGAAAAGCACTATTCTGAGCAGTATAAATGATACAAGATAAAGAATAATTGTGAGAATATGCTGACCTTAAGTACTATGGAATATGGTGGAAGAAACAGACATTATGTACTTGGTTAAGATAAAAGGTCTTTCAGTAGCATTTATTTCCAAAATAGCCACATCTTTTTGTAGCTTTGGCTCCTAGAGATTCTGAGTAATCACAGACTGTACTAGGTCCCAGATGCCTAAGAGATTTTAATGATGTCACGATGCCTACCAAACCCGGAGAGGGGCATAAATTTCTCGGTGGCCAACCCTATTCCAGAAATATTCAAAAAAGGAAGTACATAAAATCTCATTCCAATTTGTCTGAGTTGACACAGCATAAAATCATCACACCCAGTTAATAATAGATCTGGGATCCAGACCCAGGAAATCTGTCTACAAATCTGTACTTCTAACTACACTCTACTGCTTCTCACACAAGCACTCCAAGGAGGGACTCTTGTTCTGACTTGGAGGTTAATAGGACACCTAATTTTTCATGTGAACTGTCGGTGTTCTACATGCTGCTGCTCATGAACATGGCAGCGTTTGCAAATGGAAAAGCATTTATTCTCTGTTTTTGCTCCTAGGATATAAGAGGTTCACTCCCATGTCCAATATGAGCAGCTCAAATGAATGGCAGATCTACAAAAACCCCAACTTATCGATGGGGGAAAGATGAAGGTAAAATGTTTTTTATTTAAAAAAAATTTTTAAATCTTTATTCACTTTTGAGAGACAGAGAGAGAGCATGAACAGGGCTGGGGGGGGTGTGCGGGGGGCAGAGAGAGAGGGAGACACAGAATTCGAAGCAGGCTCCAGGCTCTGAGCTGTCAGCACAGAGCCCAACAGGGGGCTTGAACCTATGAACTGTGAGATCATGACCTGAGCCAAAGTCAGACGCTCAACCAACTGAGCCACCCAGGCGTCCCTGAAGGTAAAATGTTTTAAGATAAAAGAGAACACAGATTACCACCCTGATAAATAATGAAATAGAGGATCCTAGAGAGCTGATACAAGGCTTAATGCTAGAAGACTAAAATATGAAACAAACCCTGGTTGACTTCGAACACTTGCTAGTTCATCATAATTTCCAGAGTAGTTCTCCAAACTCTGATTGAAGGCTCCCTCAACACAAAATGGAAATTAAATGCTTGCTATAATCAAGATATAAGCTGTAGGGCATGGAAGAGAGAGTAATTTATCCCAAGTGGGAGGTCAGCTTCAAGGAGAAAAAGGTTTTTGAGTCCAGCCTTTGCCTACTGATAAGGTTTAATACAGAAAAGACAAGTGCAGCAAGGCAATCCAAAAGACACAATGACCCTGAGGCATTCCATTTATTATTTAGATTTTTCCGTGTGCCATGCACCGTGCTAGGAATGAGATAGGTGTTGCAGAAAAGTCAAGACAGTCTCACAAAACAGATGATACTTGGATGTATCTAAAATGAAGGGTGGGTAGTATGAAATAGAAGCAGATGAGTTTGGAAAGGTAGAATGAGAACAGATTATGGTTAATGGAATTTCTATTCAAACTAAACATTTCCCCTTTTGCAGATGGAATTCAAAAGATACAATGTGTAAAGATTTTTGAAAGTTCACAATAAGCAAAGTAACACTGTATCACAGAAGAAAATTGCCACAGCCCAGCTCTTTCTCTCTTCAGAAATGTATTTGAATGCAGGAATGCGTTTATAATATAAACCATTTCTATTCCCTTCGAGAGGATGAGGGAAGAGCCACCTTTTATGAAATGTATGGAGTTTAAAATTCAATAAGCACAATGTTTACAATGTTACACATTCTTTCTTAGCCAAAAAGCAAGGCTATTCAAAGTGTTCTCTGCGAGATTGACTTATATTTTATTTATTGGAAAACACATTGACTTCCTCTATTCCCAAACTTCAGAGATGCTTGAATACTATTCAACTCATTGTTTAATCTTTCTCAAGCTTTCCTGTTTTATTTTATTTTTTTCTAAGCCTTTCATTTACTTATGGAATTTAACTTTTACAAAATTACAGTAAAGATTTCTGGTTGACTGCATTTTGGACTTGCAGGGCTACATTTCAGGGGTCCATATGTCATTGTCCACATATTCTATGACTTCTTGTTGCTGTCAGAACCCAGTTCTAATTGTGTTCTGTGAGGCCTGGACTGAGGTACAGCTCACAGAGGGAAATAACCAAAAGTGTGTGACCAAAGGCATTTGAGAGAAACACTTAGCAATTGCAATTGCTGGCTTGACTTGCCCATCTCACTGATACAAAGAGAGCACCAGGGGTTCAGAAAGAAGTACTGGCTAAGATGTCTATTTCATTTCAATCTTTAACTCTTTTGGCCCAAAATTATAGAGGACAAAGATAAAGGAAGCATGCCGGGGTACAGAAGGGGAATGAGTCAGAAAATGTACAAGCTTCTCACACATGCCATAATAAATATGGTTCTGTAAATTAGCAGAGATGTCCTGTTGGTTGAAAATCTTATCTCCAGAGCTATTCTTTTGAATGAAAACAATATGCATACCATGCAAATATGTTATACAGTAGGGTTGCACTTATACTTGTTTTGTTGGGGCATATTCCATCAGTCAACTTAGTGCAAGAAGGGGGACCTTAGAAGAAGACAAATATCAGAGAAGTTTTTATTGGGAAGTAGGAGATAATAGTAGGGGGACATGTATATTCAGAACATGAGGTCCAAATGAAAAGGGGCCAAAGTTGAGATCCTGGGTAAACAGGACCTGTGGGAGTTTTTTGGAACCTCAGTAAGGTCAGAGAAATAAATGTGGAGGTAATGCTTCCCTATTTATTCTGTAGTCTGATGGTGTGATGGTAAATGACACATTGGTGTGACAGACCCTATGATGTCTAATTCCCGGTAACTATATCTTGTGTAAATCCCCTCCCTTTAAGTGCAGGAGGGAACTGTGGCTTGCTTCCTAATCCATATAATATAATAAAGGTAATAGTACATCACTTCTGTTATAATATTTCATATGATTGCAACCCATCTTACTAGGAGAATACATCTTCCTTCTTAGTTTTGAGGACGCAAGGAGTCATGTTCAGAGGGCTCATTTGGCAAAGAATTGAGGGTGGACTCCAGCTGACAGCTGGGAAGAAATTCAGTCCTTTAGTCCACCTACCCATAAGGAAATGAATGCTCATACTACACAGCACTATAGTCAACACTTTGATTCCAGCCTAGTGAGAATTTGACATAGAGGCTCCAATAAGTCATGCCCTAACTTGTGACCCATAGAAACTGTAAGAGAATAAATGTATGTGATGTTCAGCTGTTGAGTCTGTGCTAATAACTGTGATTTGCAGTCCTAGAAAACTGGGTTGGGACATGTTATGTAACAACATCTCTAAGCCTAATTTTTTTTTTTTTTATCTCTTCTGTTTACCGTCCCTCATAGGCTAACTGCATAATGTCAAAGTAAGTTCCCTTAAAACAAAATTCTACAGAGCGTCAACACCATGAGGTTTGTTCTCTGAGGCAGCTCTCCAGAAGTTTCATAAAGAAAAATGTGTATTGCATTCAGAGCATCATTTCTCCAAGCATTCCTCAGAATACTAATTTTATCTACTGGATGTTAGTAAATGTGACATGCAAAGTTTGTCCAGTGAAAAATCTGAGAAAAGAGAGTAAATAAAGTTAATCCAATTGCTTTACTACAGCTTTTCAGGTGTTCTCATGTTCATCGTGAATCTCTGAAAAGGAATGAAGACTAGGAAGCTTGACCAAAAGTGGTCTGAGGAAGTGCCCAAGGAAAATAGGAGAACCTCCTAGAAAAACCATTTGGAATCTGTTTCTAAACAAAGACAGATGGTTGACCTAGGTCCTTGAGGTCTATAACATGGAACGTGCCTACAGAAATTTCAGCCAGGAAATTCTTACCAAATGATTCTTACCAAATATCCATCTCAGCAATTACAACAAATTAATAGCTTGCCAGACATCATATTTCAAGGTGCTCAGGATCATACATACATTTTTCCCCCAACAAATTTTCAAATTTCCCTCTTGGGGAATTTGGGTAGAAAAATTTAAGTATAGCTTCAGGATGCTTTCAGCTAATCAGCCTTGGCTATTTGGTTATCATGTGCTGTCTAACTCAGCAAGGAGCTAAGAGGCGAGGACAAAAGGATGGGGTGTGGCAGTGGACCCAGAGGGGCACTAGAGCATCAGGGAGGAGGGCCCGTAGGAGGGTTCCTGTAATTCACAATCTAACCAGCATGCAAATAGGCATCAAACCAGATCCCGGTTAGCTGGCCCTGCCTCCAGCAGAATACGAAAGGCCAGAAGGATGTTTTCCAAAAATGGTAGCCTTTAGAAGGAATTGCAACTTTTAGAGAAAGCATGCAAAGGAGAACACCAGCTTCCAGGCACAACATACCACTGTCTAGTAGAGAAATTATAGCTGCCAGAGAGACACTGTCCACCCCTAGAAAAGTAGTATGCCTGCTTGAAAAGACACTTTCCCCTCCACCCCCGCCCCCCGAAAAATCTTTTCATCTCCAAAATAGACTAATTCTGGACATTGAAAAGTTCTGTTTATTTTTACTTTTTGGATGCATACACGCACCAAAAAGGCCCCAGCAATTATGCCAGCCTGCCAAAATCACCTTTACCAGTAAACTGAAGATAACTGGAAGCAGAAATGGGTGTTTTTGTTTTATTTTGCTTCAGTCATCAGGATAACTACTTTTACTTTTTACTCCTATCTAAGCTTTGTTAGATAGAATGAGAGAGCAGAATCACTAAGTTTAAAATTTGTCTGAATATGACAACACATATTTAAGGATATTCCTCATAGAAAGAGTATGAATCTCTCCTGTATTTGATTTTTAAAAGGAGGTTAATGATGAGAATTTCACAATCATGGTACAGAAAACACCAGTTCTCCTTGGCACACCATTAGCCCTTTAATGGAAAATTAATTTGTATCCAACAAATAGTTGTAAAGTTTATTATGTGTCCCTGTTGACTTCTCAAGGATATAGGCCATTAAAGATAGGTCTTCTGAACTATCAGAGTACTAAGTGCATACTAACAGAGTGCCAAAGTGGACCAAAATATTTTTAATTAGTCTATTTTTTCCTAAAACGAGAATTTAATTTTTATAGTGTTTCTCAAAAATTTCCTATTTAACAAAGTTAATGTGATATATAAAATATATACTCATATATGTTATATATGTAAATATATATAATTATATATATTCATAGAGACTTGTTGAATAAAGTTCATATGTGAAAAATACTGCCTCATAAATGTGTTTGTAATTTGAAGATTAAGGAGGACAAGCAACTTGACCAAATTTCCATAATAATTACGGTATAGAAATAGCATTGAAAATCAGATCTGTCGGGAGTGCCTGGTTGTCTCAGTGAGTTAAGTGTCCAGCTCTTGATTTCAGCTCAGGTCATGATTTATGGTTTCATGGGTTTGAGCCCCACGTCGAACTCTGTGTGCGGTACAGCCTGGAGCCTGCTTGGGATTCTTAGTACCCCCCCCCCTGCCCCTCCCCTGCTCACACTATCTCTCTCTCTCAAAATAAATAAATAAATTTTTAAAAATCAGATCTGTCTTACTCCTTAGCTTATACTTTTAAATATTACCTATGAACAGTTATAAACAAGGGTCCAAGCATCAAACACCTTTCTTCTTTTCCCTCATTATTCTTTGAAATCTCCTCAATAGGCTAGTTCTTGGCTTACCTCTGGATGAAATCTCAGACTAATTCTATAGACCTTGCAGTCATAAATTTTAAACACTTTCCAGGATCCTTCTAGTGCCAAGAATTGCCTTATGTCATTAATTTTAAATGTCTGCTACTTGATTATTAATCAAACATTGATCCCTGGCTAGCCCCTTCCCTTGTCACCCACCCCTGATCTGTGAGACCCAGGAACCTGGGTCAGGTCCTCAGATGAAGGGCAGCTGGCTCTGGGATGTCATTTCTCTTCTCTTCACTGCCAGAGAGAGGTCCAGCCACAGCCAACTGCCTCTGAGTTTCACAGATAAAGGTCAAACACCAGTCCCTTATGCACGTCCAAACTTCATGGGGAAAATACTGAGCTCATTAATTATTTTACTTATTCACTCAACATGTGTTTACTGCCCATTTGCCATTTGAGAACCGTAGTTCTTGACCCATGAACAAGACGTATTTGTTTTTATAAATAGATTAATCAAACCAGGACATTTTTGAAAGTGGATGTAAAAATGGCAGTGAAAGAGAATGCTCTTCATAATTACGTTGTGATGTCAGGCATAAACTCATTCCATCTCAGGTAGACCAGGACACATGGTCACCCCCCAGGAAGTGGACCACACAGTGTGTGATTAGTGTTGTAAGAAAAAATAGTATAGAGCCAAGCTGAGTCTAGAGTTTATAATTTTAAACATAGTGTCTGGGGAAATTTCACTGTGAAGGAGATGTCTAAGCAAACACTAAGGAGGGGAGGGAGGGAGCCACAGAGAAAAAGGAGGTAAGAGCCTTGAGGCAGAGCAAGCAGTGATTGACAGGCCCATTGTGGAAGGACACTTCTACAAGCTAAGAGAACCAAACAGCTAAAGTACTAGAGTGAGCAAGGGAGGAGCAGGGGACAGAATCAATGAGGCAAACAAGGGAGAGAACATTTAGGGCTCCACAGGTCTTTGTGGAGATTTTCGGCTTCTGCTCTAAGTTGGAAGCCATGAGAATTTTGAGCAGAACAATGACATATTCTGACAGGTTCTAATAGAAATGAACTGGCTTTTGTGTTGTTGCAAACCATAAGGGCAAGCGTGGAGTCAGAGAACTCAGACTTGCAATACCGCAGGTGAGAAATGATGACGTGCCCTAGGGAGGCAGTTGGGATGGGGAGGCATGATCATATCCTGGATATGTTTTGAATATATTGACATCTATATTTCCCGATGGACTGCATACAGGACATACAAGGGGAAGTGGAGTCAAATTTAATCTCAAGGTCTTTTTGGCTTGAGCAATTGGAAGGATATTGCTGATTGGTTTCCCCAAAATTCCTCTCAGGTCCCTTGAGGTGAGGAGGCAGCACCCTTGCCCCGACCTCATCCTCACAGGGTTTCAGAGAAGGTTTTAGAAAGGAAGGGGAAATGCTGATATACTCTAGCAATTTCTCCAAATAAATTTCCTCTCAGTCTCTTTAATCTCAACCATTTTCTATGCTGCTGGGAATCATAATATTGACTTTTTCACTCCTATATAGATGGAGTGGAAACTTACTTTTGAATACTGAGATGTTTATCCTGTATGATTTGATGATTTCCTTTTATTTAATTTCTTTTAATGTTTATTTATGCATTTTTCGAGAGACAGAGAGAGACAGAGTGTGAGAGGGGAAAGGGCAGAGAGAGGGAGACACCAAATCTGAAGCAGGCACCAGACTCTGAGCTGTCAGCAGAGAGCCCAACGATGCGGGGCTTGAACCCACGAACAGTGAGATCATGACCTAAGCTGAAGTCAGATGCCCAACTGACTGAGCCACCCAGAGCCCCTGATTATTGCCTTTTTGATGACTGAGATAAATAGAGGGAGAGAGATAATCCCATCTGAAGATTTTTTTTTTTTTAAGTGAGCTTTATAACCAAGATAGGGCTTAAACTCACAACCCTAAGATCAAGAGTTACATGCTCTACCAGACTCAGCCAGCCAAGTGCCCCTCCCATTTTAAGATCTTGTTTAAATAGACAAATACATGTGCATTCATACACATACATACAACAAAGTCAGGGTCATATCATGTCTCTAAAAATGTTAATACTTTTTTCATTTATCCCCTCATTGTTATATATCTTTTGAAAGCTATGAGCTTTTTCACCATTGCATTATTGTATCATATGGCTGACTCATTTATTTAATCATTTTCCTTTTATTAGACATTTAGGATTTTAATGAATTTTCATCATTCTATATTTTGCTATAATAAATTCCCTATATACTACTCTCTGTAATCATCTCTGAACATACTCCCAAAGTAACCTCCTAGACATAATATTAGGTCAATACTAAACATAATTAAAATGCTTGATACAGTTGACATGTTAATATCCAGAAAAGGTGTCTCAATTCAGATTCTCATCAGCAATACATTAATGGTTTATTTCAGTGTAATCTCAGCATTACTAAGTATTATCTTTTTTTTTTTATAACTGGAAGTTTGCTTATAATTTCTTTCTTCAAAGTTGTAATTGTTCATTGAGGTATAGCAATAAAAACCTATGGCTATCTGGAATGTTAATCTAAGCTAAAATCCATATTAAGTAGAACTAATATGTATATAAAACTTTAAATATGTATAGATGTAGCAATGTAAAAATATAGGTATGATGTATAAATAATTTTTAATGTCCTTTCCAGGCTTAGAATTCCATGCCCCATGATCTATTAAGGAAAAAGTATCAACTGTTTATATGTGATAAATACCTATGCAACATTAAATCTTGACAAAGCCCAAGATTTAAGTGTAGCCAGGCACAGTCAGATGGTTCATTTTAAAGAAAGATGAACTCTCCATGAAGAAAGGTGATTCCTGAGCAGACTTTAATGGATTTAGTTTTATTTATCTTCCTCAGAGGAAAACACCACTTCAAATATTGGCAGAAATCAGATGAAGTGAGGAAATAGCCACATGCATCCATGAAGGAACTGTTAAAGGTAGCTGAAGGATTTGGAATTTTACCCATCCAGGTTAGCAAAATAAGGGCATGGGAAAAAGAAGATATTTTCTTGGAGAATTCATTTTGAAAAGGCCCATAGCATATTTTTGTTATTAGTATTATCATTAGTCCTCAAAACCTCACCAATTCTCATCCTTTCTAGCCTTGAGACTGCATCAAATCAATAACTATTGTAAACTGTCATTCACTGCAAGTAGTTTTATCTGATGATTAGAGGAATCTTATATTTTCTTGCTTCCAGAGGACTCATTCACAAAAATCAACATACATCCACATCCAAATAGCATCCATTACTGCACCAAAGCCCACATTGCCATATTTTTTACAGCTTATTTAATAAACAGTTGGTTTTTAAAAGCTATTGTTTAATGAGAAATTGTGTGATGGATATATTTAAAAAGTTAATTAAGTGCATGATCAGAAATCATTTGTAGTAGTTATCCCCATTTTATACACAAGTCATGTGAGACTTGAATAAAGGCATTATGGGGGCACCTGGGTGGCTCAGTTGGTTGAGCATCTGACTTTGGCTTGTGTCATGATCTCATGGTTCATGAGTTTGATCGAGCCTTGCATCGAGCTCTCTGCTCTCAGCTCAGAGCCTGCTTCAGATCCTCTGTCCCCTTCTGTCTCTGCCCCTCCCCCACTCACACTCTGTCTCTTTAAAATAAATAAACATTTAAAAAATCTTAAAAAAATAAGGTAAGTAAAACCTTTAAAATATTCCTTCAGCTTAAGATATTTAATAAGTCCAAGTGCCATATTTCAGGGTAGCACTTCCTGGCCCCCTTCAGCGTCTTGTTACCATTTACTCAGGTGAACAGATGATTCTGACATTACAAAATAAACGCAAGAGATTACAGACAGGGAGGCACCTGGGTGGCTCAGTTGGTTAAGTGTCCTACTCCAGCTCAGGTCATAATCTCATGGTTTGTGAGTTTGAGCCCCAGGTCTGACTCTGTGCTGACAGCTCATAGCCTGGAGCCTGCTTCAGATTCTGTGTCTCCCTCTCTCTCTGCCCCTCCCCTGCTCAGCTCTGTCTGTCTCTCTCAAAAATATATAAACATTAAAAAAACATTTTTTTAAACAATAAAGGCATTATGTATGAGTTTTAATAAATTGAGAAAGTAGGATGGGGTCATAACACAGAAGTCAAATTATGTGCTCTTGGTCACACAGCTAGGAGAGTCATATAGCCAATCCCAGCTCTGTGTGGTGACCCCACACTTAGTATTTACCTTCTCAAGCACACAAAGTCTCTCAGAAGCAGTGACTGTCTGGTACTTCCCTCTTCTCCTACTCCACTTAGCAACAGTTTGTAGTAAGCACACGACCCACACCCATTGCAGGACTGAAGGTTTAACTACACAGTGCACAGAATCTCCCACTAAACTATCTGTTCTTTAAGTTCTAATGTATATGGGATTTCAAATTTGGCATTTAAAATCAGAATGTTTAGAAATTATTTCAAGGTAAAGAGCAACTTTTAGGAAAAACTCTTTGCCCACCTGAACAAAATTAAAAAGCTGATTTGGAGGGGAAGTCAGGGGGTGGTGCCTGAACTGACTTTTTTACTGTCAGGTTTTATATTTGTTTACTTTTCTGTTTTGAATTTGAACAAGATACCTCGTTTTTCAAAACTTATGTAAATTCATGAGTCCTTAAGTCAGGCACATCATGCATTCACAAGTCAACCCCAGAATATTTATTAAACAATCTTTAAATGCAGGGTACCTGTGTGGTTCAGTCAGTTAAGCGTCTGACTTGGTTTTGGTCCAGGTCATGATCTCATGTTTCATGAGTTCAAGCCCCACCTCAGGCTCTGCACTGAGAGCACAGAGCCTGCTTGGGATTCTCTCTCTCTCTCTCTCTCTCTCTCTCTCTCTCTCTCTCTCTGCCTCTCCCCTGCTTGCACACGTGTGCACTGTCTATCAAAATCAATAAACTTAAAAACAATCTGTAAAGGCAATTGTATGTAAGACAGTGTGCTAGGTGCTGTGGAAATTACAAAGAAAAAAAACATAAGCTCTGATATCAATATACGGGTGGAGATAAAACCAATAGGAAATTACAAAGTTAAAAACTATATATGTAAAAATATACATTTTCTACATATGTAAAATAAAAATTGATAGTTAAGAAGAGTTATGGTTTCCAATAAATACATGGGGGTGGATATAGGGGTGTAGAAGGCAGAGCAATTGAACGGAGAAGTAAGGGGAAAAAACAACTTTTTTTGACCATCTGAAACACACCAGGAACTATGCTTAGTGTTTAAACATTTTGAAAAAAAAAATGTAATCCTCTAGAAATTCTTTCAAGTGCATAATACAAGACTCATTATACAGAGGGAAACAGGGAGGGGCCAGAACATGGAAAGCCTTGAAGCTGTGTAGATGCTGTCAGTTCTTAGCATTACCCCTCAGGCACTATCATTCTGACTGTCCTGATGACTTGCAGTTGACAGCATATGGAGGCTTTCTCTGAAACTACCAATGGCTTCTCTGCCCTAGACCCTGACAGGTTGGAAATACCTGGAAATAGCACCTCTGAGGAATAGCCTCAACCACGGAATTGATATATACTCCACTTGCTCACCCTTTGTTTAATATCAATTAAACAACACCCTTTGTTTAATATCAATTAAACAGTTCCTAGCAAACACTTCCCAGTAATATTCTCTATCAGAACACTTAAAATTATGGATAAAATATGACACATTTCCTTTTAAATGAATCATTGCTTTAAAAGAAAAGAAGAGAAGCTCTCAGACATCAAAAACGAATCAGGGTCTTGTAGGTAGAGTTGTCAGAATGTAATAAGACTGGTGGCCAGGACTTCAGAGTATTGGGATATAATACCAAAGTAAATTCAAAAGAAAAGGACTTTGATCCATACAAGGTGGGAAACTGTAACAGAGAACCACACACAAAGCTTGAATCTATGAAAAATTATACCCTCACTGGAAGAATGACTAGAAAAAATTCTACCCCATCCACTCTCCCATCCACTCAATAAAATAGATGGCAAAGAAATCCATTTAACCTAGCTCTGGTTTCGAGGTGAGCTTTGTCTGGTGACAAAGCCAGACACAAAAGTGTGCACATTATATAATTCCATTCAGAGGAATTTCAAATACAGGCAAAATATTCTATCACTTTGGGGAAGCATGACTGGAAGAGTATGAAGGAACTTTCTGGGAGCTATCCTTTCTGTATTTAAATTATGGTGGTGCTTACATGGCTGTTTATAATTGTCAATACTTATCCATCTATTTGTTTTATTATATGTGAGTCATGCCTCGAAAAAACATTTGGGAGCAATGTCTTAAAATTTTTTTCATGTTTGTTTATTTATTTTCAGAGAAAGATAGCACAAGTAGGGGAAAGGCAGAGATAGAGGGAAAGAGAGAGAATCCCAAACAGGCTCCACACTGTTAGTGCAGAGCTGGACACAGTGCTCACAAACTTCGAGAGCATGACCTGAGCTGAAATCAAAAGCTGGACACTCAACCGACTAAGCTACCCAGGTGCCTCTAGAAGCAATTATTTTTTAGCACAACTGAAGAGCTAAAGAGTGAATTTCTAATAAGAGCTAAGATTTATTGAGTGCTGAGCATGACTCTCTTTTTACATAAACTCTGTTAACCCAATGAGATGTGTTCGTTTTCACCCCCAATTTTTCCAATGAGGAAACTGAAGCACATAAAGATTAAGTATCTCTTTTCACAAATTCTCATAGCTAATAAGTAAATGAGTTAGGATTCTAACCAAAGAAATTGGACCCCCTAACCCGAAGATGCATGAAATCCTGATTCCAGGCCAGCAATCCTCCTACTAAATAAATCAGAAACTCTGAGGTTAGGTCTGAGTCAGCAATAAAAATTACTGCCCTGGGAAAATTTGAAGATTTGCACCCTGGAATAGTTACAAGAATGTTCATAGTATATTCATTTGTGTTAGCATATAACCAGAAGCAACTAGAAACAAGAGAGATGAATAATATTGGATTCCATTTATATAATGTAAGATTATTTAGCAGTGAAAATATATACCCTCTGGTAGTCTCATGTACGTGGATATCATAAAAAAAATACAGAATGAAAATAGCAAGTTGCAGAAGGTTATGTGCCATATGATGTCATTAATATTAATTTCACAAACATTTAAGCTAGTTAATATATTGAATGGGTTGAGCCCCCCCCCCCCCACCCCACAAAAGGTTAGAGCATTATAAATACGAAGTTCAAAACAATGGATCCTTTAGGAATGGGAGCAGAGAAATAAAAAGGATAAGTACACAAGGAATTTCAAGTATACTAAGAATATTCTATTGCCTAAATAAGTCAGAAGTATAGGTGTGTTCTTTACATTATTCTTTAAACCCACATGATTTTATTGTTATGAAATATTTACATAAAAATTAAGGGTAAGAAATATAACAACTGTACTAACACCCAGAAATGACTAATTATTTTTTGCGAAATTAAATTTATGCTATATGTGCAGATTTTAAAGAACAGATAAGACATTATAAATCATAGATTCTAGACTGAATTTTATGTAAATAAAAAATTGAGGGGCTCCTGGGTGGCTCAGTCAATTAGCATCTGACTGTTGATTTTGGCCCAGGTCATGATCTCATGATTCATGAGATCATGCCCCGTGTGGGGCTCTGTGCTGAGCATGGAGCCTGCTTGGGATTCTCTCTCTCCATCTCTCTCTGCCCCTCCCCTGCTTGCTCTCTCTCTCTCTCTCTCTCTCTCTCTTTCTCTAAATAAGTAAGTAAATAAATAAATATCTTTGTCAATTATTGTTGGAAGCATATGATCAATTATTAGCAACAGCTGAAATAATAACTAATATTTGCACAAAGCTTACCAGCTACCAAGCACTATTCTATCTTCTTTGCATATATTAACTTATACATATATATAATCTTAGGATATTCCTATGTCATATGATTGTCTCCATTATGCAGTGGCATAGCTAAGGGACAGAGAATTTACCTAACTTGTCCAAGGTAGCATGTCTGGTTGGAAACAGAGCTAAGATTTAACCCAGGTTCTCTGGCTCCATATTTGGATACTCAGTCTACAAGCAATACCACCTAAGTTCCTGATAAAGACAGCAGGGTGTCCCCCAACAGTTCTCCAAAGTCACAGGAACAGAGCAAATACATCAGTTGTTTTATGTTAACAACAAGACATTCCATCCGCATTGAGTGACAAGGGCCAAGCACGAATAATAAATGTCCTACTGTCAGGAAAGCAGAGGAGATGACAGCAGAAAGGAGATCTCTAGAATGTGCAATCCTTACACCTTTGGCTGGGAAGGACTACACTGAGCAGAGGAAAAGACTGAGTGGTATATTTTTGAGATCCTGAAAATCTGAGACTTAATCGCTCCTTAAGAAAGGAAAATTGTTTGGTATAAAGTTATCGAGTCTCTTTTTTTCTCTTTCACCCAATTCTGTAGACACTCTTTAACATTTGCTTTTGCAAAGGAGATATCTGAGTCAAACTTTTCTTTTCTTTTTTTCCTTTTTGATACTGGTTTGCCTTTCGTAAACATATTTCAAAAATCTGTACAAGATAAGCCTAGGTATGTTTTCTTTACATTGACTTTGGAAGGGGTGCCTACAGATTTGCATATTTATGCTTCTTTCCAGTTCTGAAAGATGTCTTTAGCCACATCTTGGTTGATTGTTTTACATCTGATTATTCTGACTATAACCTCAGGAAAATATACAATTCTTAAATTGAATCCTGCACACTTTGCTTTACATCTTCTCACTATTGGGCTTTTTTTCTTCCCCCCATCTCTGCATTCTGTGCAAGTTTCTCAAGTTCATCTTCTACATCATTAATTCAGTTTTCCAAGGTAACTGTCTTCTTCATTACATCCACTGAAAATTTTATTTCTGCTATTACATTTTTAGTTTCCTTATAAAACCTCATTATCTTACCCATTTTCCTGTTTTTAATCTCAGTGGTTCCCTTTTTATGATTTTCTGAACATGTTTCAAAGGAGTCATATATTATGATCTATTGAGAATACTAAACATTTTTGGAAAATTTTTCTTGCTTCAGATAAGTTGCAAAGATCTCCTTCTTTGAACATTCAGTATGATAATGTTATTTCCTTGTTTTCCAATGTGTTCATATAGAATCTTTCCTTGGGTGGGGGTGGGTGGGAATAATCTATTCTACAAAAGGTTAGCTCAGAGTTTCTGTCCATTCAGTCTGACTCAAACTGTAAGCTGTCTTACAAGTCAGTTTGCATAGTTTACTAGTGAAATTCCCAAAGCCTTACGAGCTTTTGTTGGCTTTGGGTCTGTGGCATTAAAATGGTCTAGTCCTCTTCTACTTAGAACACAATAAATGGATGGAAAGATAAAATTCCCATGATGTATAGCTAACAGGGCTCTGGGTCTCCCTTTTGATATTTTAATTGTAGGAAGCACACCTCTTAGGGTGAATGTACAACCATGGGGACCACCACCCAGTACTATCCCAATCCAGCCAATAAACATAAAAAGAGACACTTCTATTGGAGAGAAGAGAACAATTCTCTGTCTCCCTCAAAGAGCAGCTGCCAATCAATACAGTTGCTCCTGAACACAGAATCCAGGAGGCAGACAACAGAAAAAGAACAAAAGGTCTTACTGCATACTGTGAGGCAGGCAGACTCATTTTATGCTTATAAATCACAATTTTTAATCTGGACCCATAGTTCTTATAGTGAGTGTACATTTCTTTCAGATTTTGAGAATGAGTTCATTGTTTAGGTAAGAGTTAAGTTTTATGTTTTCATCTGAGTCTGTCCATGGATATGTTTTGGTGTAAATTTTGAAAATATTGTGCCTAGAGTCACTATTCAAATAGTATTGAATTCTTGCTGGCCCCATTATTATGGGATTTATATGCCTCAGGATTCCCTGTGCCTATCCACCTCATAACCATATTATTCATCTGGATGGTAGATTACAGCTTGTCTGTCCTTTCAAATCTGCCAATAACTGAAGAAAGATGGTGGTGTTGCTGTCACTGATGTTGCTGTTTTGCTCACAGTGTTATAGAATTGAGATTTGCATGTTACTAATCAGGATTTTTTTTTTTTTTTAATATATACATAGAGACATTAAAGTGTCACTTTACCTACTTTGTTTCCAATGGATTTTATTTTCAGAGAAACCCTTAACCAAGAGTGGAATATATAAAAACATCCCTTTACATGCTCTAAGTAAATATCAGTTTCTTTTCCTTTCACCCCTTGGGTGCTTGTCTAAGCTAATGGGCTTTGGAGGTATTATAAAGACTCCTTAGTGCCATTTTTACAACCTGGACATTTCATGAATGGAAATTCCTATCACAGATTTAATTGGTCATGACTGTGTTCCTTTTTAAAATAAAAGTCTGCTTGGGATAGTTCATTGATTTCCTTCTGTCATTAATAATGGATGCAACTTACCCCAGTGGATGTATTCTATTAGATAGCTTGGAGCAGAGAACCAAAGCAGTCATGTCCCATTCCAATAAGAAAAGGAGAAAAGGGCTGGGGAGAAAAGAGGTCAGCACCCCAGAAGGAAATGTTACTACCAATTACTGTTTAGCATGGAGGGGAACCTAGCAGTCCTACCGTGAAGCAAGGAAAACTGTCAACAGAACCTCACGTTTGCTTAGGGCAACTCTCATATCACCTAAACCATCAAAGAGCTTTAAGAACAGAGGTCCCATGATCCTATCACACACCTCTCACCTTCACAAGGTTTCCTTCTCTCATTAAGGTAGAGTTGCCATGTTAAAAATCTATGCCTATATTTCTTCTTTTCCGACCTTGAGTTGAGGTAAACAGCAGGTTTCCAACACCCATAAACTAAGATGTTATGTTCTCCTGGGTAGGAGGCTGGGGTCACAGAATCATAGAGAAAGGTCTCAGTATAACAGCCAGGAGTGGCAGGGGTGTGTGTGGAGAAACATCTCAGGCCAGGAGAGTTTATGCATGAGTTCATGGTCTGGCTCAGGCCAGAGCCCCTGATGAAAGGTGTCCTGATGGTGGAGACATGGCTGACATAGAAAAGAGTGCACCAGCTCTCACCTTTTGAAGAACTGTGTGTGAAATCTCTGAACAGGGCATTTAAGCCTACAGTTCCATCTTGACTTCTTGCTTTGACTTGTACTGTGTTTCACACTCTCTAAGGCAAAAGCTTTTTCAAAAAGTTTTTTGTTTGTTTGTTTTTTCTTGTTGTTGTTGTTTTATTTTTAGTGAGCTTGTTGAAGTTATTAGCTGCCTAAGTTTGTGCCTAAGAACAAATGTGGGCTCCTGTAAAGTTAAGATGTTTCACTGAGCACACAGAGATTCCAAGAAAATTGGATGATTCTGAGGAGTTCAAGATTCCTGAACTGAATGTTTCTGAATCTGAAATTAGCTCTTGGTTGACTAAGAAAATAGCCAACTTGTTTAAGGGGACAAACTTACAACTACTAGATAAATAGTCCTGAAGATCTAATGCACAGCATAGTGATTATAGGTAATAATACTGTATCATAGATTTCAAAGGTACCAAGAGACTAGATCTTAATTGCTCTTCTCTCAAAAAAGAAATAATAATTATGTGCCTCGGTAGAGGTGTTAGCTACCATTAAGATGCTAATCATGTTGTAACACAGCAGATAAGTGTATCAAAACACACTGTACACTTTAAAACTACATAATGTGCGGGGCACCTGGGTGGGTCAGTCGGTTGAGCTTCTGACTTCGGCTCAGGTCATGATCTCGTGGTGTGTGAGTTCGAGCCCCACGTCAGGCTCTGTGCTGACAGCTTGGAGCCTGGAGCCTGCTTCGGATTCTGTGTCTCCTTCTCTCTCTGCCCCTCCCCAACTTGTGCTCTGTCTCTGTCTCTCAAAAATAAATAAATAAATAAATAAATAAATGTAAAAAAAAAAAAGATTTTAAACTACATAATGTTATGGGGCATCTGGGTGGCTCCGTCACTTCAGCATCCAACTTCAGCTCAGGTTGTGATCTCACGGTTCATGGGTTCAAGCCCCATGTCAGGCTCTGTGCTGACAGCTCAGGGCCTGGAGCCTGCTTCAGATTCTGTGTCTCCTTTTTTCTCTGCTCCCTCCCCCCCCACACTCATGTTCTATCTCTCCCTGCCTTTCAAAAATAAATAAACGTTAATAATTTTTTAACTGCATAATGTTATATGTCAATTATACATCAATAAAAGATAAAATAACCCCCCCAACACATGCACACACATACACACATGCCAACTTTCACAGAGTAATTGCCAAGCTTTAAAATAAGAAACTTTTCCATTCCAGCTAACCAACCCATTTCAGACTTTACCAGGATATTCTATTTAGCCAAAAGCTTTCTAGGAAAACAACAACAAAAATTCAAAGCAAAGCATGATTTAAAATTAAAATTTCTATATATTGAGGAATATAAATTTCTATTCTATTGTATAATTCTATTCTATTCTATTTATATAAATATAAATTTCACATATTGTAGGAAAAAGTCCCAGAACGTCCTTGAAAGGAAAGCTCTGTGTTTAGCCCTGGCGTCCCTAGTTGGAACTTCAAGAAACATTCCTAAGTTTATGAAAAACCGCACCACCAATTTTCTTTGGAGAATTCCAAATATAAAGTATGAAGTACACTGTAAACACTGTGAATAAGAGTTCACTCTGTGGTAGTATTCTATTTTTGCACTGGGGCGCCTGGGTGGCTCAGTCAGCTAAGCGTCCAACTCTTGATTTTGGCTCAGGTCATGATCTCACGGTTCATGGGTTGGAGCCCCACGTTGGGCTCTGCACTGACAGTGTGGAGCCTGGTTGAGAATCTCCCTTTGTCTGTGACCTTCGCCTGCTTGCATCCTCTCTGTTTTTCTCAAAAATAAATAATAAATAATAAACAAACAAAGAAATGCACTATTTAAGGCTTCAGAAAACAAAAAAAAAATATGTTGTTAATCCAAATTTGGAGTTGGACCTATCCCTGCTTCATTTTTCACCTGTGGGAACTTGTAGTCAGGATAGAGATAGGGTCATTAAATAAATATATTCAATTAACTGTGTGTGCTAGCCATGGTTCTAGGGATTAGAAATATAGCAGTGAGAAAGTAGAATTCTACTCTCATAGAATTCATATCCTATGGAAAAAGAGTAACTGAGAACAGTTTAGATGGTAACATACTATGAAAAAACAGAAATAGGGCAGCATGCTGGAGAGTGACTAAAGACTTCTTTAAGGTGGATGGTCCCTGAGGGTGTAGTGTTTCACTGGGGATCTGAAGAGAAGGAAGAAGCCATGTACAGACGTAGGAGATTACTCCAGATAGGACCAGCAAGTGCAAAGGATAAAAGGCCAAGACCAGTTCAGCATTTTGGGGATAAGAGAGACCTATTACTGGACTCAGTGAGGACAGTGAGAGAGGTGAAAGGTCACGGAGGTGGGCAGGTGGGTGCCATATTATGCAGGGCCCCAGTGGTGATATGCAGCAACACGTTTAATAGCCTGCATGCCTGATTTTTAGCACTCGCTAATTTTCAAGTTTCCTAAGGTAATTACTACCTCCATGGATGATTTCATGCTATTAGAAGTTTCAGACCTGGCTTACAAAGTTCCTGAAAATTTAACAATCTGATTTGAGCCAATCTAGCAGAGTAAGAACACTGTGTTGCATTTGTCTGGGGGAAAACTCAAACAGGGTTTGAGTTTCCGGTTTCTACTGTAGGGAGAGAGGGAGAATATCAATCCTAATTGTCTGCAGATAAAAGTATGTAGGAGTGACTTGCCTGATTGGTGGATTTGGGAACAGGGAGTGGACGTGCCAGGTGGTGACCCTTTGCAGGCAATTCTCTTTGTTAGATCCCCTCAACAACAGCCAGAGAACATGCTGACCAGCTAACACGTGCAGGAAGACATTTGGAGGTGGCTTTCCCTAGGTAGGAAGAAGTCTGCCCTTCTAAAGGATGAGTACAGTTCAAGGAGAAATCACGGGTCCATTGTGGCCTCACAACTAAGACACGTTCTCCAATCACCATTACCACAGAGGGTGATGCTTGCACCTCTGTCTCTCTGATCCTATGTGGACTTCTTATTTCTAAACTCAGTGGAGAAATTAATGGGAGTCATTGTTTTTATACTTAAGGACCAACCTTATTATAGGAACGAAATGGGTTTTGGCATGAGAATTATCTGATTTATGTTTTACATAAACAGAATACTGTGTCAAAGAATGACAGAACATATCGCTAAAATTTAACAAGGAGAAGAAATCAGCATCAAAAACATCAGGACATGATGTCTCTGGCAAAGAACAAAGATCCTGTGGTGGGAAATAGCTCGGTAAACTCTAGAAACTGCCAGGAGCTAATGTGCCTCAAATAAAACAAGTGAGGGAGATATTGGTAGGTACCTAATGAGCTAAGAGTGCGGTAGGGCCAGACCTTGCAGGACCTTGTCAGGGCTGTGTGAGCACATTTGGCACCTCTGTACAAATTGGGAAAATGGACCTCCTCAGAGCAGATAAATTAGAAAAAAAAATGCTCTCTATGGGCAGGAAAATTAGAACAAGGTGCTCCATCCTCTCTGTTGATATAACCCAAAGCCCTTGGATAGAATTGAGTACTAGCAAGCTGGTGGACGAAATCCAAGCTGTACAACCAACCATATGGGAAGGAGTGGGATTTTATTATAGGGACTAGAGAAAGCAACTGAGGAGTTTGAGGAAGTGATTGAAACGGCAGAGCATACAAGTTAAAGACACCAAGATGCTTGAGTTTCACTATTGTTTCCTCTTGTTTGGCTAGAGATTAACCTATGTACTTGCATTTTCCTACCTATAAAACAGGAATGATAACAGGGCCAACTCCATGGGGTTGCTATTAACAATAAATGAGTAATCTATGTAAAGCACTCAGAAAGGTACCCAACACAAAGTCTGTGCCTCATAAATATTTGCTAGGGTTATTATCTGAATGGCATATTTAAAAGATCATCTGGCTAATGTACTGAAGACACACTTTAGGGGACAAAGACAAGAAGTGGGGAGACCAATGAGAAATCCACTCTACTAGTACAAGAGGAAGATGGTGGTCTTTGGGCGAGCATGTTATAGAGATTTAATTATGTCAAATTCTATACTCAGATCTGGTAGCAGACATTGGTTGATGTGGAGAACAAAGGCAAAAGGAAACGTAGACAAAATTTCTTTACAGCTTGCAGCCCACTGACACCAGGAACTCCCAACTGTCTTAATGCTAATGCCTTGCTGGAGGGAAAAAACCTTAGTTTGACAATAGCTAGGCCTCCAGGATCCTGTAAGTCTTGTTTAACATATGAAAATTCTTTTGGAAACTTCCTTTGTCTCTATCCCTCCCAATTTAAAAGTATATAATCAGTTCCTCCTCACAATCCCAGGGCAGCTCTTTCTGCCCAGGGGTCCTGTCCCCATGCTTTAATAAAACCACTTTTTTTGCACTGAAAATGTCTCAAGATTTCTTTCTTGACCATTTGCTCTCAGACCCCGTATCAAATCACATCATCACCCATATCAATTTATCCATGACTATTTCATATGTATCTCAAAAAGAAAAGAATTCCTTCTTAAACATAGATATATTGATATATTGATATATAGATATATTGAAATATTAATAATAATTCCTTACTGACATCAAATATCAAGCCATCAAATGTTCTACAATGGCTCATAATTTTTACAGTTGGTTCAACTAAAGATGAAAATAAAATTCATTTATTGTAGTTATTTGATGTCTCCTAAATTTCTTTTTATCTCTAGATTACCCCCCAGCCAAGCGCTCGCACTCTCTCTCTCTCTCTCACACACACACACTTTTTCTCTTGATCTTTGTCTTTCTGTATGTATCTATCTGTTCTCTTACTTTATTTGGTAAAAGGCACAAAGGATGCACCTTTACTGTGTCCTTGAGTCTGGATTTTGCTATTGCATCTTTATACTGTCATTCAACATGTTTTTTCTTTCCCGTGATTTTCCTCTACCTCAGTACTTTCAACTACAGTTTTTATCAATTCCGGTTCAATACTTTTCAATAATGTGTCATTGGAAGTGTTTATTTCCATCTGAAGATGCACACAGACATATATATATATATAGACTCCTGTAATTTTTCACAGTATCACCAGTTTTATTTGCTCTGTAGTAGATTCCTCAGGAAATCTTATGATAACTTTATTTCCTGAAATATTAAGTGTTCATGGTACATTTTTTGGAGTCTTTAAATGGGAAGGTTAGTTTGGAAGGATATAAAATTCTAAGCTCTCATTTTCCTTCATTTAAATTTATCTTTTGGCATAAACTATTGATTTTAAGAAGGCTGATGACAATTTAATTTCTTTCCTTTTCAAATGACTTATTTTTTCCCCAGATGCAAAGGGACTTCTTTTCATTTTTCATTATATTTTTAAGCCACGGTTTTAATGGGCTATGTCTTTTTTTTTAATTTTTTTAAGTTTTATTTTATTTTATTTGAGAGAGACAGAGACAGTGTGAGTGGGGGAGGGGCAGAGCAAGGGAGAGAGAGAATCCTAGTGGGCTCTACAAGACCAGCACAGAGCCCAATGTGGGGCTCAAACTCACAAAACTGTGAGATCATGACCTGAGCCAAAACCAAGTCAGACGCTTAACCGACTGTGCCACCCAGGTGCCCCTAGACTGTATCTTGATATTACCTGCTGCAGTTACATTTTTCCCAAGTACGTGGTATGCCATTTATATCTCTACTTCTAGAAAGCATTCTTGATTATAATATTTGGCTTTTGTTCTCTCTCACTGCTTCATGTTTCTTCTTTGGGGACAGCTACCATGTATATAGCCAGTCTTTGCTCATCTTCTCTATCACTTTCTCTTGAGTGATTTGATGACTTTTTACTCCTCTCTTACCCTTTAGGTTTTAAGATCTTTTCTCCATTCCTTCTTTTATCTCTCTTAAGGCATTTTTCAGAAGCATTCCTCTGTTGTCCTGTTAGTTTAGACTTCCTCCCAAAAGTGGCATTTCTTTTACTTCTAATTCTTTCCCAAGTTCTGAGGTTCTGTCTCCAGTCATCTCATATCCAAGAAGTTCTATTTATTATTGTTATGCTGCTCACTCATGGTTTCTGTTACTGTTTAATTCGTTGTAGTAGAATATTAGGTCACAGTGTTTGACAGTGTTTGCCCATAATTCCTGAAATGCCTCCACTGTGTGTGCGGGCATCATTCCTTTCTCTCTCTCTCATTTCCACTGTCTTGCATTCTCTCTTAATAAAATCTCACTTGTGGAATTCCACTGCCTTCCTTTTCTGGTTCTGATGTTCCGTGAAATGAGTTTTCTCGGGCTCTTAACAGGAGCCTATGAGTCACATTATCTTCCTCAGTCTCACAGCCCCAGAGCCTCCTCCTGTCCTGCTCATTAATTGTTGAAAAGCATGGCCTTCCCTTTCTGAAATCTGTGTCTGCTGCTCCCTCCCCTGCCTTTGTCTGGTTCTTCTCTTTTTCTTCTCCCCTGTTTTCTTGTCCTCTTCAGTATAGGCTCTACTCCCTACAGTTCTTCACTGGTTTGCAATTCTGTCCTGGAATTTGCTTTGGCTTGTTACTAGGGCTGAGACTCTCCAGTGCTGTGTAACTCTCACTCTCCCCGTTGCATCTTTTTATTTTTTAAGTTTATTTATTTATTTATTTTGAGAGGAGGGAGAGGGGCACAAAGAGAGGGAGAGAGAATCCCAAACAGGGTCCACACTGTCAGTGCAAAGCCCAGTGAGGGGATCGAACCCATGAACCGTGAGATCATGACCTGAGCTGAAATCAAAAGAGTCAGGCACTCAACCGACTGAGCTATCCAGGCACACGGTCTCCCCAGTTCATCTGAAGCAGCAAGGTTCTTTCCTAGGTTTGGCTGCTGTTATCAGATCGGCCCATACTTTCCCATGAGAATCTGGAAAATTCGGGGGTTCTCTGGCTTTTGGTGTCATCAGAATCTCTTCATTTTCCATCTTTTACTGTTCACAGAGTTACTATAACTTGGTTTTCATTGTTATGAGTGGTTCCGCATACCTCCACTTGCTGATATTTGGAGGGACTTAGAGACAGCTTCTATGTAGATTTGGGAGAGATTTAATAACTATGCCACAATCCCACCCTCTCTCCGTAGTCATTTCTAATCCCCACAGCCATCTGCAAAAGCTGGAAGGAAGCTTCATTTAACCCATTGTATATATGGAGAAACTGAGACTTGGAAAAATTAAGAAACTTAAACAAATTTTCAAAAATACAAAGGGGCAAAGGCATGATTTGAATTCAGGTCCATCTGACTTCTCAACTCATGTTCTTTCCACTATAAGTATTTTTACTCTTTTCATTTGGAGCAGAGCTGCACCTAATTCTTCCATGTACTGGTAGGAAGAGAAGTGAGGGTGGCTAAAAAAAAGATATGCTGAGCAAGGGGGCAGACGTGGGTAATCAGACAAGGCCATAAATGCTGTGGCCCTTCCAAGTCACCAGGGCTGAACTAAACATTTTTGGATGCAAAGGGACTCTAGACACAAGTCTTTACTGTCCAGCTGAGAAAACAAACATTGAAGAAGGTGAAAAAATGTATTTAACTTATTGAGTAATTAAGACAGATCTGTACCTGGAATGGTACCAGTCTCTACCATGGTCTTGAGGAGAGCTGGGGGTGCAGTGCATGATTTCTTAATGTTTCTTGCAGGATTGGCATTCCAGAATTGAGTAGACTCACTACCTCTGTATGCATTCCAGTCCATTGAGTGTAGACTGAGTGGGGTCTGGATTTAAGGAGAAATAGACAATGTTCTGAACTGTTTTTAAGGAAGAAATGAATATCTGACTGGATCCCAAACTTATCCAAGGGAAGTCACACGAGTCCTACATGAGAGGACTGCACCTTATTTTTCCCTTGCTCTACAGTGAAATAGCTGTTCAGAATATGACCTACTTAGGTGTTACACTGACAGGTGAAGAGCTGAGTCATGTGGCAATTAGAGATGAAGGCCTTGCTCCATGGAGCTGCTTCCTGAATCAGGAGGGAATTCAGTTTACACAAAAGCACAAAACGGCAGCTGCGGATTCTCTCTGGAAGGCAGATTAAGCACAGGGAGTCCACCAAGTTGTATGCTGCAAGTATTCTAAGTATTCATCTGTATTATTTTGCTCAATTTCATTTTAGTTTAAAAAAAAGGTCCTGGAACATTAATCTATTTCCATTAATATTAGCTTAATTATTTATGTTTAATTTGTTAGAAGTTCAAAGTTTAATTTTAAAAACCCAATGTATTTTCATAAATAATATCTAATGACTATAAAAGATTACTCAAAATGTACAAGTGATTTAATTTCATTGCACAGCTCCTTTGTGACCTCATAGAAAGTAACAAAATATTGCCTATAAGAAAACTCCAAACTCTGACACATTCACAGTGTATTAGGTGCCCTCGGGTCTTCCTGCACGGCTAGTGTTAAAAGCACTTTGGCATCCTCTTATAATATGTAACTCAGAGTATTTTTGTAAGGAAAAAACATCTAGAGGAAGGGCAGCTCAACTTCCAAAGGTAGCAACAGAATTCTACCTCCCATATATGCCTTAGTCCCAAGAGAAGTTTGAGGTAACTGTATAAAATGGTTAATAAATACTTAATATGGTATCACAAACTAGTAAACACTATGTCTCCACCACCGTATCTCATTATTATCTTTCCATATTTCTCCATAGGGTTCACTGTGAAATAGGCTGAACTTGTATCAGACTTAAAAGTGGGAAGAAAATGTATACTAAATTAAGAAAACTTCAGGATGAAAATTCAACTTTTTTATGACACAAGGGAAAATTGGAAAGTGTATAGACATGCCTGTTATTATTTTGAGTAAATTTTATCAGTGTATAAAGCTAATATGAACAAAATGTAAAATTCTGAATGAATAGGCCAGTTGGCTTAAGAACAGTGACACCATGGCTCATCCAATACAGACCCCACTGTTTCAGCCCCACAACCTAACTCTACCACATTCTTTCCCCATGCTATTTTGTGTACAAATCCCCAGCTTTCCCTGAAGGTCTGATCTACATATAACCCTTTATTAAGCAAAACTCATCATCCCCTCTCTGTTTCCATACCCCTACACCCACACACAACCTTGAAGACGCCTCTTGTATAGCAATTAACTAGTTGAAAAATCCTTATTTACATATCTGCTTCCACTAAAGCATGAGCTTTTCTCCAAAAATCACTCGTTCTAATCCTTGACATATCCCTAGTACTCACCGTAATTCCTAGCACAGGAAAGTCACTCCTTCTATTTGCCATCCTTTCTATTTATCTCAGGGAAAATGCTCTTGGGTGAGGTACTTTCAATCAGTCATCAAGGTATCCTTGTGACATCTCTACTTGAATATCTCAGATGCCTCAAAATAGCATGGTCTTCCCACTCACAGCTCCTGGCCAACCGAGTCCTTTGCACTGCAGTAAAAACAACCACACTCCACAGGAATCTGGGGGTTGTACTTAGCCCGTTTTTTTTCTTTCAACTCAGCACCTGATTTTCTGGCAAATTCAGTTGGTTCTGACACCAAAATAAACCATATCTATATCATGCTAGTCTAAGCAACTATTGTCTTTCCCCCTGGGTAACTGTCAGAGCTCCTAAGTGACCCCTTTTCATATTTTATCTCCTTTAAATCTCTTCAAGTAACCAGAAAGATCTTTTATACTTTTTAAGTTTTACTTATTTATTTTGAGAGCGAGAGAATGAGAGACAGTGAGCAGAGGAGGGGCAGAGAGAGAAGGAGAGAGAGAATCCCAAGCAGCTTCCACACTGTCAGCACAGAGCCTGATGTGGGGCTCCATCTCAGTAACTGTGAGATCATGAGCTGAACTAAAATCAAGAGCCGGCTGCTTAACCAACTGAGCCACCTAGGCACCCCCAGAAAGGTCTTTTAAAACTGGAAATATGATGATATCCTCTTTCATAAGATTTTTTTCTAAAATAGTAGCTTTCTGTATCACTTGATATAAAAATTCTGCCTAGTTATCATTAATTATAGATAGGGCTGCAGATTTACCAAATAAGAATACAGGACACCCAGTTAAATTTGAATTTCAGATAATCAATGACTTTTTCAGTATAAGTATGTCCCATGCAATCTTTGAGATATACAAAAAAGGCATCAGCTATTATTTAAAATTTAACAGGGCAATTCTAGTTGTTTTGTTTTGTTTTCCCTGAGAGATACAGAGAGAGAGAGAGAGAGAGAGAGAGAGAGAGAGAGAGAGAGAGAAATCTGGGGAGGGGCAAAGAGAGAGCGAGGGAGAGAGATTCGCTCCACGTTGTCAGCATGGAGCCCAACGTGGGGCTCAATCCCACAAACTGTGAGATCATGACCTTAGCCGAGATCAAGAGTCAGACAGGACACTCACCCAACTAAGCCACTGAGGCACCCCACAATTCTAGTTTTAAGGCCCAGCAGTCTGGACCCTGTCAGACTTTCTAACTGTATTGGGTATTCTGTCCCCCTTATTCACTATGCACAGCTCATACAAACATTGTTGTCACATTGTTGTCATGTTCCTAGGACGTGCTAAGTTTATTTCCATCACAGTGGTTCTACATTTTTGTTCCCTCCACCTGTAACAGTTTTCCCTGGTCTTTTCGATGCCTGGCTCCTTCTGATCACTCAAGTATCAACCTATATGTCATCATTCTCTCTGACCACCTTATATAATATCAGTCCACTCAGTTTATTTTGTTCATAGTACTTATTGCAATTCTGTAATTCTTTTTGCTTGCTTATTTGTTGTTTTTTCCTATTTTTATTAACTGTTTTTTTCTATTATAATTTTCTGTTATGAAGGCAGAGAACTTGTCTAGCTCACACAGGGTAAGTTGAATGAATGAAGAAAAGAAAGGAAATGGAGCCACACTAGACTTTGATTTGACGTCTGGCGTCAGAATTTGCATAGAGCTTAAAACAAAGACTTTGAGTCTAACTGTTAGGGTTTGAAATTTCAGCTCTTATAGTTTGGGTAACTGTGAGCAATTTGTCAAATCTTAAAAGCATTATTTCTTGGGCACCTGGGTGGCTTAATGGGTTAAGCGTGCAACTCGGTTGCAGTTCAGGTCACAATCTCATGGTTTGTGAGTTAGAGCCCTACGTAGGGCTCCATGCTGACAGTGCAGAGCCTGCTTAGGATTCTCTGTCTCCCTCTCTCTTTCAGTCCCTTTCCCACCTGTGCTCCCCACCCCCTCTCTCTCTGTCTCTCAAAAATAAATAAATAAACTTAAAAACTAAAAGAAAATAAAAGCATTATTTCTTCATTATTAAATTTGGGATGACAACAGTACCTGCTCTATAAGGCTATTGTAAGTGAAAAAAAAATATTTCCAGCATACAGAAAATATTCAATAGGGGTTCACTACTATTATCACTATTGTTGTTGTTGCTACTCTAAACTCAACCCAATCACCACTGAGTCTTTTAGACGTTATCCAGGTACATAATACGTTCAACAAAGCTTCTATTAGAGAAGGATGATGAAAATAAATATGTTTAATAAGAGGTGATATGAGAATAAAGTGAATATGGAGGAAGGTACAACCATTTCCTTCACTAAACTCTTGGGTAGACAAGAACAAGTCTAGGACAGATACAAAAAGGACTCTGTGAGATCCTGATGCCTGAACCTTTATATTCTCACGGCCTTCCAGGGAGGGTTGCAAGAGAAAAAGAAAAATGATTATCCTACTTCCCACCTCTTTTAGTTTTATACTTTGGTCCATTTCTCAGATGGAAGTTGGTAGGGGTGAAGAGGAAAAAAAAAAAAAAGAAAAGAAAAGAAAAAGAAGAAAAAGGAACCAACTGGCATTAGTTGTGTGGATGGCTAAGCATTCTAATGATGCCAAAATCTGGGCATCTGACTCCTACCAATTTATGGAAAACTGTCAGGACAGCCTTCCAATGTACAGCATCTGAGATTTAGCAGTATCTGTGAAAGAAACCTGAATGGTTTCTGAAGAAAATCGAAAGGACAGACCTCACATTAAATAAATCCAAGGGAATTTTAAATATGCTCTACTTCTCAACTTTATTCAAAATGGATAAACTCCAGAATCCAGATGCTTTCATATAAGTTTAAAATTAAATAAATTGCTTTTGCAGAGATGCAGTTACTGATTTTAAGAGCAATCTCCCTATACTACAGAGTATGTAGGGGGAAAAAGAAAAGAAACAAATAAAATATGCCATTATATGATGCTAATTGTTAGAGGAATTTAGGTTTTGAAAATCCATCTTTCCTTTCCAAAATGGAGACAGGAGAAAAGTTTTTAAAACTCTTCAAAACTATATTTGTTCCCTCAAACTGAAACACAAAGAGGCTTGTTAATTTTCAACTGAATTGAAAATAAAGTCACAGGGATGAGAAACATTATATCAACTTTCTATTCAAAATGCATGTTTTTAGCATTAGATGTAGTGTCATAAACACAATGCCATTGTAACTGAAATCAAGCTTTGGATACACTGCCAAATGCATGTTTTTTAGTCATGCAAATAGTGTCCTTTTAAAACATGTATTTATAACTTACTCTGAAAAAATTGTTCAAAAGGATTCTTTCGTTCTTTTTTAGGTTCACTGTTTATATAACAAGCTCATCTCAGGAATATCATTGTGCTAAACACAAATGAGGCTTTCATTTGGCCACTGCCAATTATGCTGCAAATTCCAAAGGTTGATCTTTAGCAAACAAATTTACCTGGGAAAGAGATGGGACAATGTCAAAGGGAGATTTGGCCTTAACTAATCAAACACCATTTCCTTGTCTCCAAATTTCTCTCATAATCAGATGTTTAAATGAAATTACGCAATGGAAGGAGAAACGAAGTACAGAGTGAACTTCAAAGCACCAGTTAGAGGCACAGCAATTCTGTTCTTTGTTAGCTGAATATCTGACGATACAATACTTCCCACACACTCCTTTCAAATTATACCCCTAATGTCTTTGGAAAAGAGTCATAGTTGCCTAGGAAATTCAGTAAAGACTATCCAGTTAGATAATATCAGTAATCAGGTGGCTTGGAGACATTTTCAATGCTGTAGGTTTACAATCAAATTATAGGTGTCATAATTAGCACAGTAAGCATAATTCATATGTCAGTATATCCATTAACTATTTGTCCATAACTAAAGGACTATTTTTAAGGCAGCCCATTAACCACTGAACATAAAAAACTGGTAACTATCAGAATATAATTAGAAAATACTGAACTATATATGTAAACTTGCGGGCATATTTATACGCATCTAACCATGCATTACTTTAATGAGTACAGTACGATGTTTGAATTTGCAATCCTAAACATCATCTAGTAGCATATCATTAAAACTGATGATTTATTTTACATACGTGAAGGGTTCATTGTTTAAGTTTTTTAAATGGCATAAAATGCACACTAAGGACTTGGATGAAATGGAATCTCCAATCATATCTAATAGATAAAAAACAAATAAACAAACAGAAAATCAAAAAAACAAAAAACAGCATTTTAAGCACCAGTAGTATATAGTAGGCATATAAATACTTTTAACTATATTATAAAATAAAACATCATCAACTATGTTACACCTTGTAAGGGAAGCATTACTGATACTTCTCTTCACAATAACTATATAAAATGAGATTTTATTACATAATCAGGCAGAGTAATGAATATGGAGCTCAGGTTTTCCTGGCTTCACACCCAGGCTCCCCCATTTATTAGCAATCACAATATATGGACTTGGGCCTATGATTTAGCTTCCCTGGCCTCAATTAATTCCTGTGTAAAATGAGGACACAACTTGCCTCATGGGACTTCACTGAGGAAGAAATGTGGTTATAAGTACGTATTTCTGGCATTTAGCACAGGCACAATAAATTTTAGTATCCTTTTACCTCTTTAGAATGAAACATGGATGTTACCTTCACAAAACAAGGAGCCAGATTTGACTTCTTTAAAGGACACTGAGAGCCACGGCAAGCTTCAGTTTATATTTGATATGGCCCTAATCAACATTCTAGACGCTTCCCAAACAAGCAGCTCTCCATCCTTCTCAATCAGAATGCTCCGGGAGCTGTGGTAAAGGCAAAGGTCTAAATAGGGGCCGAGTAGATAAACACTCAAAGTTGCTTTATAAGCCCTTCCTTATGAATTGAAAATACCTTGAAGAAGGTCTTAGACATGACTTTTGGGGTGTATAAAAGCCACATTCAGATACCAATAGTTTTTTAACTCCTCACCACCTACTATCATTCTCTTCCCTGTCATCAACTGACCATTATATGTTCAGGGCACAGTGCTGGATGTTAGACATCTCTCTATTTCACATCGTTATAGAATGCTTAGGTTATCATTTCTTGACAAATAAAACCTAAGATATATAACTTCACAACCTATTTCATTATTTCTCAGTCCATGGAGCATACTACAGACCACCAGTTCTTCGGAGACCTTGTGATGGATTGATCCTGCCTCACTGACACCAGACTCTGCTTGTTAGGATTAATTCTGAATTTGTGGTTCATTCTAAAGAGACGAGGTAGTTGCTAATTTCTTTCTGTTAGGCCATATTTCCATGTTTTGCCGCAGATCAACAAAGATCAATGTGAGGGCCTAACTGTGTAATCGTGAAGTAGAAGTATTTGATGGAGGATTTCTTAATTTGAAGGTTATGCTCCACTTCCTCTGGGAAATCTTTCCTGGTAGTTCCTGCACCAGATAGATATCCCTGCTATCATCTCTCCCACAATATTGAACTTCCTTGCGATCTCCCTCTTATAAATGATTTTAACTGTTGGTTTAACTGTCTGTCTTCACCATCAGTCTATATTCTCTGGGATGGCATGGAGTTGATCTGTCTTGGTCCCCATTGTACCCTTGGGAACCAGCATTCTGCTCGGTTCATATTCAGTGCTCAAGCATACTTGTAGAATGACTTAAATTAGCAATATAATGCTTCTTCTTGAGGTGATTAGGAGTGTCATTTCCTCCTATGTGGAGAGAACATTGCAACCTAGTAAGTGAGTATTTTACAAGCATACACCCTCAGTTATTACTGGAATGTGTCCTTCCTATTTATGAATACATACCTAGACCAGCACAGGGCCTGACACTTGGAAGGGAATTAATTAATATTTTTGAAAGACTGGTTTAGTTACTAAATTAATTCTTAACATTTTTACTTTTATTTCCTATGGTCCCTATCTACAATTAGAAGTCCCTATGCCATGTAATAGACTTCTATTGTTTTCCTGACTGAAGTTAGAACCCCCACAGTGGTCAAATTCACTTTTTCAGATTTTCCATGACACAGCTCATGAACTTTGAAACTACAAGATGTGAGACCACTCTGCTGTCAATGTGCTTTAAAGGTAAGGCTTGGCTTGCTCTATTTCTTGTTAAATATTTATGTAATAACAGCTTCATACTTAACATTCTTCTCTTAAAGTAAATAGTGTACTTGATTTAAAATAAACATTTCCAGTTAAATGCTCACATACTAATGGTTCTGTTCTTAACACTCTTCTGTTCAAAATGCAAGCCTTCTAAGACATTTCCTAACTGCTCAAGAGTCACTCCACAGTTTTGCTTTGTTTTTAATTCCAAGCCAGTTCTATCTTTTCACAAGATCCATGTTAAAAGAAATTAGAAATTCATTACAGGTAGTATAGTCCAGAGTCACATGAAGAGAGCACAGAAAGAATTTTCTTTCTGCTTCTGGAGTCCATTTATGTAAGTTTCTATTTGTTGCAACATCAAGAATGGCCAAGTTATCTTGATGTAGCTGAGTTGACCAGAGGCAGCTTGATGAGATTTGTGTCCAGATTGCTTTCCCCGATGAGCCCCAGATCTTTTACAGCCCTTTTTACATACTCCATCTGGTTCTAAAATCCAAAACAGCCTTCTATATTTGAATACAGGAATCTTGTATTGAAATCATTTCCTCTTAAGACCATGTTGCACTAAACTGTTCAGCCAAAGGATTAAGACCTATCCAGCCCAGTAGCATGAAAAGACAAGAGCCTAGACACAAAAATGGCTGAGGAATCAAGAGAAGGTGACTCAGCTAGGCTCTAAGATAATTCTGAAAAGTTAACAGAATGGATTAAAATTAAAACTGTGGATTTTTATGTTTTCCTTCTTTGGTAGGAATATAAATTTTAACATAACACAACAAAACACTATCACTGGAATCTATACCTTTGATACAATTTTAGAGCATCACCTGAACATTTTTGGGTTAAAAGTAATAAGATGTCTCTGTTTAGCAAGAGAAAGAGAGCCCTCAGGTCTGTCTGACTCAAGGTGGCATTAAGTTAAAAAAGATAAAAAGCAAGCTTCGGAAAAATGCCCAAAGTCCCTTGAGAAAACATTCTTTGGTTACATGTAGATATCCATGAAGATCTTCTTACCAGTTATGTTAGGTATAATCTAGCAGTGACCTCACAAACCCCTTCTTTTATACTACCAGATCTATGGTTTGCACTATAAAAGACATTATACAGCTGACCAAAATAACCCAGTGAGTGAAATCTGGAATATTTCTTTATGACCAACTTTATTTATTTATCTATTTATCTATCTATCATTATCATTTAAGCAGGCTAAGCTAAGCACTAGGTTGCTTAGTAAGCAACTACTAGAAATTTCAGATTATTATTGGTTTAACATGAAATTATGTCTATTTAACACTACTTCTATGCTACTGACATTCCCAGAAGCCTTACGAGAATATCTACATATTTATACAAAGGTAACTTATCAGCAGTTATTAAATTTCCCACCCTAATTCTCTTGAAGTGTTCAAAGAAGACCATCCACCAGGCTGTATTTTTCAATCTGTGAGGGACAGCAGCATCCTCAAGGAGACGGTAGAAAACTCATTAGGAGATTCCTGCTACTAGGGCACCATTACTGTCACTTGGTCTCATGATCCGGGCACATTTTTAAAAGTGTCCTTCTGTTTTTACCTTCTATTCCTTTACTTCTATCCCCTTCTGTTAATTGAATTAGTCCCTCTTCCTATTTCTCCTCTTCTGGATTTGGAAACCAAAACATTTTGCCTACCCTCATCACTAATATGGCACATAAAAATGCTTGAGCCCCATAAGTCTTAGTTTGTAAACAGTTTCTTCATTAGCTTTGGTAAAGTGCCTACTGGCTTTTATTAACTGTTGCATCTAATTATGTGGTCATTTACTGGCTTTTATTGAATGCACTTAGTTAACCTTCTTTTAGCTTTATTAGGTAGTAAATTTGTTAATTTGGCACAACCTTTTGCTTTCTTGGCTTGGCATTCTGGGTTAATAATTGCTTCCCTATAATCAATGGATTTACTCATTTACTAATAAATGCTCCTTTACCCTCCTAATTGTAGATCTTCATCTTTATTTAAAAGCCAATTTAGGAAAAAATGGCTTCCTTGCCTCTTTAAATTTGGACACTTTGTAGGAAATAGCATTTCCTTCATCTAATAAGCATTATTGAGTGCTTAGCATGTTTTTAGCATTGTGCTAAATGCTATGGTAACAACAAGGTAGCCTGAGACTCCATCTGTCTTCCAGGAAAGCCTTAAGCTCCCATCTTCCATTGCTTTATTTGTACCGTGCCCTGTATCTGAAATGTGCTGTATTCTCCACGGTGCCTACTGGTCAACCAGGCAGACACATCAATTCATTCCTCATGGCCTCTAGGTTCAATTTCATATCCTGTTGTTAGTGTTCTGTGCCCTCTGACCCAGGGAAGGCCAAATTAATTTTCTCTCATCAATTGTGTTCTCAAACTAGTTTATATATACCACTGGTCATCTTGAATAATAGCTATGAATTACGAATATGCCCTTATTTATCTAGATCTTTCACTACATGAAACTTATAAGTGCAGAAAATGTTTTTTATAAATTTAATTACTTCCAGAGCTTAGCCCAGAGCAGATCCATAACCTCGGAGTCAGAATTCCAAAGATCATAAAATCCAAGGAAAAGCTTCCACTACACTTGAGGAAGACAGGGCACATAATCGTTGGGTTTCACAGCAGTCCTTGGTAGCACACAGCCTACCCTGAATAAATCTTGGTTGGATTTTAATTATCAGCCGAAGAAGATTGAACCAGTAGGTGACAGAGACCTGGCCTGCCACTCTCTGGTAATGTGACCTGGGGCAGCATATTTAACTTCCCTGGGTGTTAGTTTCCTAATTAATGTCACAGATGTGGTGGAATTAATGCTTCTTAAGTGTACCTTGCAGTGGGAAGACCCTATAATTCTATCACATGGGATTGGTAAAGTATATAAACATTTACGTAACATGTAAGAAGTCTTAGTAAATGCCAAAGTTTCCTGGTTTAGACAATATGTATTAGATAAATTTACAGGAGAGTTTGGGACACTTGAGCCAAAAAGTCAATTACAGTTATTGTAAAATGATGTAAATGATCCAAAGTAGAGGACATGAGCATAAAATGCACATGCAGCATGAACAGGGAGAAGTCATTAGCCTTCCTCACACAGACAGGTCCCCAGGTGTATTAAAACTAACACATGTGGGCCTGAAATGAGTGGTTACATCAGCTGTTATTCCTAGAACATGCCTAGATAGACACTGCCAGGTGTGTTGACTTCAAAGTAACTGGATATTACATTTCATTAGACTGAGCAGGAGAAAAAGCAGGTTCATGGTAAGGATATGGAATGTGATCATCTTTCCTCCATAAGTTTTTCTGGAAAAGGAAAAATAAACACCACAGGCAGATTACTTATAAAAGTTGTTCTAATATACAATTACAGTTCATGAGAAAAGTAGTGAGAAGTGAGTCATGGCATTCAAGGACATAGCCAGCCTCTTTTAGATGAATTGGGAACCCAAAGCACCCACCAGGAATTACAGTTATTCAGGAAAATGTACAAATCCACATTCTCCTTTTAGAATATCAGATATGCAGATTTACAGGCTAGCATCTGAGAAAACCTAGACGAATACTCTGGGAAGGCAAACAACTTTATAACAGTGATTTGGAAGGGAACCTAGAAGTGAGAATGAACTTGTGTCTCCATAGTTGAGGCTGGTCTCCATAAAATGGCTGTATGGGAAGTTAAAGTTTGAAAGTGGCTTTCCTTCCATGCACAAACGGTTTGCACCTGCAGACATTAGTGACCATGGTGCCACAGGCAGTTCTGAAGGCTGCCCAAGAGGTCACTGGGAAATTAAGTCAGCAAGCACATAATTGTTCTGTCCATGATCCAATTAGGGGCACAAAGAACCGCAATTCACTTCCTGAAGCTTTTAAAAGAGGCAAAGGCATGGACAGCCATTGTCATAAAAATATAATTACGCATGCAGGGCAACCACAAATAGGGAGAAACAAACTGATTTTTCAATAGGCCACAAACATGGTTTAGCCCTTACTTTGTTCCTAACAAAGTAATCAGCTGAATCAACAGCACAGCTTTGACCACTGACTGGTTGAAGGTCACAGAAGGAATTAAAATACCTCCTTAGTGGGAGACCCCTAAGATGAGAACTAATATCTTATGTGAAGAGTCTTTCTATCACAAGACGTTGACTGAAGTAGGCAACATATCTGAATCCTATGGGTGCTGATTTCCAAGTCCCACCCTAGAACCATCAAATAAGAAACTCTGAAACCAGGATCCAGGAGTCTGTATTTTTTAAGTGTTTCCCAGAGTTTTGAAGAAGCCATCTTAGCACCTGCCCAGCACCGTATCTCTGCTGACCACTAGCGATCATTACATGAAATGTGGAAAGAGCCACAGTAAACCTAAACAATTTTTATTTCTTTTTCCATTTATATGTGTGTCCATACCAGCCTAATCTAACATAAATCTTAATAATGAATTCCTACTACATTACAGAAATAAAACCTTCCCTGTCCAATCATCACAGAATGGTTGGAGCTCTCTTTTAAATGAAATTAAAACTTGAGATGCCATGAATACAAGCAAAATAATAGGATGATTGGAGTAAAATGTCAAATATAGCCTCAGAATAAACATAAAAAATCATGAGGAAAAGACAAACAAGCAAAAACACAATGAACAAAAAGTAAAATGTCACAAAGGACAGCTTGCTGAAAGTTTCATGCTACCATGACTCTTGTATTTCATCCATGGGTATCATCTTTTGTTGGGATTCAAGAGCAAGAAATAAACTGCCTAATACAACAGTATTCTCTGGAAGCAGAGATCGATTCCATAAGTAAATAACAGTCCATGCCTACTGTGTACCACGTTCTGTGCTGGGTACTGAGTATACACCAGTGTTTTTTAATCAGGAGTAATTTTGTTTCTTAGGGGATGTTTAGCAATATCTGGAGGCATTTTTGTTTGTGTAACTGGGAATGATGAGGCAGGTGGGATACTACTGGTATCTAGTGGGTGGGGCTCCTACAATTCACAGGGCACAGGGCAAAGACTTACTTGGCCCAAAATGTCAATAATGCCAAAGTTGAGAAACCATCCTGTAAACTGAAGAACAAGCAGATACGTTCTTTGCCCTTAAGTAGACATATTGTAAAGAAACATACAAACAAATGTATAAAAAATTATCAAAAGTGCTTTGACCCAAAGAACAAGGATTAGTAGAGCAGATGGGTAGCACAAAAAGGAACAGGGACACACAGATGACAGGTACTCATTTTTTTTTTTAACTTGGTCAAGTGCCACTTTAATAGGCTAGAAATAAAAAAAATCTGTCTTTGAAGAATATCAAGAGCCACCTGTGGGCCAGAACAGAAAGCAGAGGCATAGTACTTAGGGCCTAGGGGAAAACAGCAGGCTGAGTGGGAGGTCAGTGTCCAACATCTTCTCCTGGGGAAATTCCTTGGGCCCCTCCATGCTGTTGTCATGACTCTCCATCTCCAGGTAGACGTCCAGCAGCACACACAGGTGCTGCAGCTGGTTGGTCAAGAGCCGACGGCTGGGTCGGGGGCCGCACAGCTCCTTGTAGCACATGTTGACCTTGCTCTCCATGGCCTGAATGTTGTCATCGTTGCTATTGGCTTTCTCTCCTTTCCAGTTCAGACACAGCTGGAAGATGGGATGGAGGAGTAGCTGGGGTTCAGCACCATGGCAGCTTGGAGTTTGGCTGTGCCCCTTTCCACAAGTGTCATGTAGTAAAGATTGGTGTCCTCATCCAGTCCCGCCTTCACAATGTCCTTGGTGAAATGCAGCTCCATGTAATACTCATGGGCAACTGTCACCCACTTTACCAGGCGGGAGACAACCTTTGCAAGGAAGAGGTACTGGCAATCACTGGTAACTGGTACAATGCCATGTTTCAGGGATGCAAACTATTTGTGGAGGGCCAGGAGGGACTGCACCCTGGTCTTCAGCAGTTTCATGGTGGTCTCCATGTGGCTGGTGCTCAGCGAGTGCTCAGCAATCACTGTGTGCTGGGGCTGCTCTTTGGGGAAGTGGAGGCCACATAGCTTCTGTACCCACAAATAGGGGTGACCTAGGTCAAGTACATAGTCTCTCAAAGTCAGGATGCCAACTTTATCAACTTTGATTGGCTGGATTCAGAGTCTTCTTTCCATGATCCCTTGGATACAAACAGCTCAGGACTGAGTCAGGAGACAGCAAGTCACCTGCACTGATGGGGGTGATCAGCTCTGTGGTGGTTGTCACTTTGGCCTTTACCGTCATGATGTTGAGGTTCATGAGGTAGTAGAAAGTCAGGTGAAGCACACTGTCATCTTTGCACTTCAGGTCCAGCATGACAGATAGCGGGTGCCTCTTCAGCATCTCCTTGCGCTTGTCATCCAACTGAACTCCCAGTGTGGGTAGCCGGCATTTCGTGGTCTGCTCCTCTTCAGCATCGGAGTCACTCTCATCATCTTGGGAGTCTTCAGGAGGCTTAAATAGAGCTTTGGCTTTGTCCACACTGCCTTCGATTGCCACAGACAACGTCTTATCACAGGCCTACCCATACGCAGTGGCCTGGACAAAGAGGACATAGAGAGGCGGTGGCAGATGTCTAGCTGTCTCATATTGCTTATGGGCCTGGTCGAACGGCATGAATAGGTACTCTTTCACTGGGAAGGAAGCCTGCATGATGCTATTGAGGCAAGGCTGGAGGCTGCTCAGGTATTCCTTCTTCACCTCAATCTCCTAAAGGATCTTCTCCTTGTTGGACAGGCACACTTGGTACTTCTCTGCCAGCCTTTTTTGCTGCTCCAGTCCCAGTCCAGATGTGCCAGGGTTTGCTGGTGAGGGTCTCCCATGGTGACTTCAGCCTTGCTAATATCTGGAGAAGCCTCCTTATAAAACTCCTCTAAACTGACCATATCAATTTCTTCATGTTTCAACTTAAACTCCAGACATTTGGTGATCTCTTTCTGCAGGTGCATCACCTCATACAACAGGTTCTGGAGCTGCAGGTGATAGGCATCTACTTTCTGCATAGCCTCATGGGTCTGGTCTCTTCCTTTCTTCAACCTGATATGGGCTAATCGATTAAGCTTCTTTAGAGTCATGAAATGCACACAGCTCTGGATCCTCCGATCTTCTATCTCAACTGCCACATCCTTGTCTCCTCGGGTCTTCAGGTCCTGGATCTCAGCCATGAGCCTCTGCATCTCCTGGCACGTGTACTTGTACAGCTCATAGTCTCTCCCAGGGTCCCGCAGGTCCACCTCAGTCTCCTCGCTGTAGTATTTACCCTCCTGTTCTGTGTCGGAACGGTTACGCTTGCCTTCAGATGGAGTTCCATCACTTCAGATCACTTTGGGCTTCCGTTTCTTGCTTGATTCTGATGACATGGTTGTTTGGTAAGGTCAGGAGAAAATAGAGACCACGCGCAGCTCCGAACCTGTCCCCGATACTCAAATTTTTGTTGACTCTATAAAACCCCTTCTATCACCCACTAATTATAACAACCTGTAATATAAAGATATTTTCCGTTCAATTTTTTTTAACTCCTTTGCTCTTTGAATCATATTAGCTCATGTGAAAATTGCACACTTGTAATGTTCTTTGAACTTTACATCAACTCCAGCTGTGGCAGCCATTCCTGCAATGCTTTCATAGACTTGCTATCCACGAACCCTCTATAGCACAAATGGAGCTTCAGCTATTTAATCTGGACTTCTCAGTGTCAGGGTCCATGGCTGGGAGGGTGTGAGGGAGATTTTCTCTGATGACAGTAAGATGAAATATGGAATTGTATAGAAGCATGAGGAGAAGAAGCTGTCAGTTATGTGGTAGGTTTTAGTGCTCAGTTGAGGACCTTTATCATCTGCAGAGGATGCTGTCAGCCTCCTCTCATACTTCTGGGTGGAGCACCAGCATTGTCCTTGAGAGACACTGCTTCCTCACACTGTAGATCAGAACTTTCTGGCCCTAGGGAAAGTTATAACCAATGATACTCAAGCCTGGACATTGGTTGGACTTTGTGAAAAAAGAGGCATTTTATTTCCATTCTGATTGTTAACAAGAAAATATAGGAGTCTAGATTTGCTGGCAATTGTCTCACCACAAAGAAAAGAGTGCCTTCCTTAATATAGAGCCAATCCAGAGGGAATCAAAGCAGGGCAATGAACCAATGATATCATTTCAGTCCCAGAATCCAGCATTGCTCAATGCCATCTAACCTGGGTAAATGTGTCAATTTGGTTTAAATCACAATATAACTAAGTAAGATTGAACCTACATGTGGTCCTGAGCTGAACTGCAATCAAACTCAGATAAAAAGGACATGGTCCAGCCATTTAGAATTTCACATTTATTAAAGGAAACAATTTTATTTGTGAGCACCTATCATTTTTTAGTCACTACACCTAGATAATGCATATAGGCGATTATCTTTATTTTATTAGACTTTATACTTAGTAATTTTCCCAAATCACAGAATAATTAAGTGATCATCCAGATTTTGAACCCAACTCTTTCTTGATTCTGAAGCTCCCACACTTTGCTCCAAATCATGTTTTCTTTCTGTAATTACCATATGAAAATATTTTATATAATAAGATTGAAATACATTTCTATTAGTGTGCAGAAGAAGGAAAAATATAAGTACAAAAGTGTTTCACAGACCAAATATTGAAGTTTTATAGGGTGTGGAAAGGAGAAAGATGGAAAGGGGCTTTTAAAGACTAATTTTTACTGGCCCTTTGGGTTAAGCCCTGTTCTAAGTGTTTACTATATTAATTAATTTACCCTCACGGTAACCTTATCAAATGATTGCTATTATCCCCAATTTTAAAGATGACCCAGAATGTGGAGAGGTGGACTAATCTGCCCAAACAACTGAACTAGCAGTTGAACCCAGGTGGTCTAGCTCCAGAGCACACATCTACATGCTATACTGCCTCTCATATGGGTATACACAAGTTACAGGAAGTATATGCACATCAGTGACAAGAAATAAATGAATATCATGATTTAGATATCAATTTGATATTTGCTTATAGCCAAATCAAACTCATTTTTAAATTATTTACAGATGGCTTATAGAGATTTATTTTGCAAAATGCTTCATTTGGGATTACCAACTCCATACACTATAGATTAGACACTTTTTGGATGTGACGTGGACAATTATAAAAGTTAATACATTATAGCCAAAGATTAAACTTTAGCTTAACAGAGAATATATGACAACTCTTAGAATTTATTTTTTGGCTTGCAGCACAGCTTAAGTCAATATATTTATTCAGCAACTATTTTTTGTTTACGCCTACCCTTACCAAACATAGAACCTAGAAAGCTAGTTACAGTTCTATCAGACAAAAATATAAGATAAGGTTATTTTCTGAAATGATATAATTTATGTCTACGTGTGCACATGTGTGCATACCCACAAATTTATACATTCATCTATTCACATAAACACATGCACACATATGAATGTAACTCCCTGTATGCTTTTACATACAATGGGTTATATCTGAAAAAGAAGAAATAAGTCCTAATAATTTTAGTTGAATCTGCTTTTGTCTTAAAACATGGCATAGAAATGTTAACATTCCGTATCAAAGCCCTATAGCAAAATTTCAAATCAAAATTGTTAGAAATATCACATTTAATCAACACTTTCTATAATATAAACTTCCTAAGAATTTTTTTTAATGTTTATTTATTTATTTATTTATTTATTTATTTATTTATTTGAGAGAGAGACAGCATGAGTGGGGGAGGGGCAGAGAGACAGGGAGACACAGAATCTGCAGCAGGCTCCAGACTCTGAGCTGTCAGCACACAACCCAATGCAGGGCTCGAACTCAAGAACTGTGAGATCATGACCTGAGCTTAAGTTGGAAGCTTAACTGAGCCACCCAGGCACCCCTATAATTTTTTTTATAAATAGACAAATAAATAAAATCATACAATTTAATATAATCATATTAAAAGGAATTTATTGAGAGAAAGTATTGTGTGCTATGAAAATGTGGCTGCACTACTTATGTTTTCAGTCAAATGACTCTAACTCTCTGGAGCCTCAATTTTTTTTTTTATTTTATTTAAAACAATTTCTAATGTTTATTTATTTTTTTTATTTTTGAGAGACAAGAGAGAGTGCAAACGGGGGAGGAGCAGAGAGAGAGGGAGACACAGAATCCGAAGCATAGAGCCTCAATTTTTTTTATCTGTAAAATGAGAATAAAAATTTAAGCTTGTTTTAGGGTTATTGAGAACACTGAATTAATCACACTGCTGCTACACAATCAAGGCCCAATAAATCATAACTCATTATTTAACATATATACACTTTTAGCCTATGATCTAAAATGTGTATGATTCATAATCCTTGACATTGTTTCCTGAGATAGATCAGAATGTTAAGAAGCACCTTTATAAAAACAGTGAAATTTAAAATGAATTCTCTGGTGATTTATTTCAGGTTGTCTTTGAAAAAGACTCAAGTTGCTTAGGGAAATCTGGAAACATTTTGAGAACATTTTGCCGGCTTTTTTGTTGTTGTTGCCTTCTTTTTCTTTTTATGTACCCCCTTGTAGTGAGCATCTACACAGGACAGAGGCTACGTTGTTTGTCCTTTGGCTGCCTTAGACCAGACACGTTTTCTAGGAGGTTCTCTTAAGCATAGCACCTTCAATTCTCCAACACAGGGCTGCAAACACTAACTATGGGCCCAAGCCTGATGCCTCAGACCTTTCAACCCTCCCAAAACCCTTTAACTCCTCACTGTGATATAAAGAAAAAAAAATGATAAAATAATGATGTTTGCTGTAATTATGCAAGAAATGTAAGCAATTAGGATAAGAAGTTACATCAAAATAGAAGCTGTGTCTACCTTGTAGCAACTCTACAGGTCAGGACTTACATGTAGGAAACAGCTCAAGCACAAAGATACAAGCGCATCTGGGTTACATATGCATGCTGTGTGGTAGCACTGTTATTAAATTGGAAATAACCTAAGTATCAGTTTGATGCTGATGAAGTAAATTCTGTGAGAAATTTAAAATGCAATCCTATGCAGTCATTAAAAATAATGTATATCTGTATGTACTGATTCAAAAGATATCCACAATGTATTCAAGGCAGGGGATCAAATTACAGAAAAACATTTTACGAACCCATTTATATAACAATCCATACATATAAATATAAATATAAATATTTATAGACAGATAGAACAATATCTGGAAAAATATTGTTTTCCAAAGTGTCAGAAGTGATTCTCTTTGAATATTAGAATTCTAGATAATTCCTGCATCTCTTTACCGCTCTTACATTTTGTTTTGACACTTATCATGTACACTGAGAATTTTTATTGAACAAATATCTGACTACTTTTTTTAAGGGATTTATTTATTTATTTATTTATTTACTTATTTATTTATTTAATTTTTTAAGTAGACTCCCTGCCCAATGTGGAGCTCAACATGGGGCTTGAATTCAGGACCCTGAGATCAAGACCTAAGCTGAGATCAAGAGTCAGCCGCTTAACTGACTGAGCCACCCAGGCACCCCAACTGCTTTTTTAAGGTGCAGAACTGTGATATTTATCATGTTAAACTCAAGTCCAACTGTATTGTTTTTGATCCAGATAGAAAAAAACATCTGTTGAGTTGCCATTCTGGTCTATGAACACTTAATATGCTATCTAAATTGGACTTTGCATTAACATACTGAGAAAAGTAGAATCATAACTATAGTTAAAATGAGGAAACTGATACTAAGAAAGGTCAAGTAACAGCCTCATTCACACAGTTCATAACTAAATAGGTCAAGAAATCAGGATTCAAAGCCAAGTTCCATTCTCTTTGCAATACACCACATAAGAAGGAAAGATACGAAATTTAATCATGGCTCTCTTGCTTCCAGGTCTAGCTTTTTTTATTTCAATTATCCAATTATTTTAAGAGAGTTTAAGGAGTTTATATGGTTCCATCTAGTGATTATATTTTGCATTGTATTCAATAAGGATAATCATAACCAGCATTTATTTTATTTTACTTTTAATTTTGTTTAATGTTTATTTTATTTTTCGAGAGAGACAGACAAAGCAGGAGTGGGGGAGGGGCAGAGAGAGAGGAGACAGATTTGGAAGCAGGCTCCAGGCTCTAAGCTGTCAGCACAGAGCCTGACACGGGCCTCAAACTCATAAACCAAAAGATCATGACCTGAGCTAAAATCAGATGTTTAACCGACTGAGCCACCCAGGCACCCACCTTCTTCTTCTTCTTCTTCTTAAGTTTATTTCTTTATTTTGAGAGAGACAGAGATAGCACAAAAAGGGAGGGGCACAGAGAGAGGAGAGAGAATCCCAAGCAGGCTCTGTGCTGTCAGTGCAGAGCCTGATGCGGGGCTGGAACTCAAGAAGCTGTGAGATCATGACCTGAGCCAAAACCGAGTTGGACACTCAATGGACTGAGCCACCCAAGCACCCCACACCCAGCATTTATTGAACAAGGTTCTTTTCAGAGGACTGACATGGATTACTATTATCTAAATTTTACAACCAGTCTGTATGTTAGGTACAATAAGTATAAGGGTCACATAATGACTGAGAGTGACCCGGAATGCTTAAATAATTTGCCCAAGGTCACAGAAAAGTAAATGGTGGAGCAAAGTATTCTATCCCAGGCAGTCTGACTCCAAAACCTGTACTCCTAGCCACAACCCTGTGCCTAATTTATACAACCAGCTAAGTACGGATTCTTTCATAGTGGCCATCTTTGGAAGCCAGGTATTTATTTCACTAAGCTGCCACTGTTCAATATACATTTGGGCATCTTATTAGCACAGTGACATATATAGGTGTTTTTATTTGGACTGACAACTTTGGATGCCTTTTTTTCTTCTTCCCCTTGCTTTTTATACAGCTCATTTGTACACACAGAACTACTACTCCTGACCTAATAGACAAGAGTGAAAGAACCGCTGAGTTAATCTGCTATTGCCCTTGGCTTTTAGCAGCTACTCATGAACTGAACAGGGGAGAAGGACTGTCACATGCGTGGTCAGGAAACAACCAGCCTGAAGTCAGTTCATCTACACACTGCCCGCTCGCCTACTGAGCCAAAATGTGATGATGACCTGGGAAGAATACGAACTGCAGAATGCTGTCAATTGAAGACTACCTTTGTCCAAGCAGAAAATGCCAATTTACATGTGAAAGGATAATCTTCTGTTTACACTTCACAACAAGGCTGTGATTGCTCCTACAAACACTGTGCAGTTAGGGGCCATTAACAGCCATTAATAAGTGATACTAGTGTATTTCCTTTGTATATTGAAATTTCACACGAAGAAGCAACACTCAAGCTCATTCAAACGAATTTGCTTCTGGTCCAGATTTAAACTAATAACTATTTAGATTATGGAGCCCAGGGAAAGTGTAAAGAAGATTTGGTTGCATATATATATTATTAGAATTCTGTGTGGGGTGCCTGGGTGGCTCAGTCAGTTAAATGTCCGACTTAGGCTCAGGTAATGATCTCGTGGTTTGTGAGTTTGAGCCCCGCATCGGGCTCCGTGCTGGCAGCTCAGAGTCTGGAGCCTGCTTAGGAATCTATGTCTCCCTCTTTCTCTGCCCCTCCCCCACTTGTGCTCTGTCTCTCTCTGCCTATCAAAAATAAATAAATATAAAAATTTTTTAAAAATTAACAAAATTTAGGATTCTGTGTGAGCACAATCTGTATATTGAAGTTATAAAAAGTAACAGAAACAAAATGTTCAATTTCTGAATAAGGAAATCTGCATATACCTCAAACCAACCATCAGGTCATATTTGATGCTTTCAGATAATAGGAATACAGAAATCTTTAATAAAAATGATCTAGGCGTTTTCACAACCACAACAGGACACATGCCCAGAAAGGACGCTATTCGAGAAAAGCATTCCCGGGTGCTTTTTGCTTTAGTATTAATCAAGGAAGTACTCATAGTATCTTGGTTTGACTACCTGGCTTAAATCCTGGGCTGACTTCTCTAGGGGAAGTCAAAGAAATATGAACAATTTCTGACACACAGTAGGAGACCATGGGATTCAAACTGCCAGATGCTTACCTAGGGATGCAAAATTTAAATGAATGAAGCAATTATAGAGCTGTAGAAAAAGTATGTAATTAACCTTAGTACTCCTTCTCAGTTTGAGTTATTACCCAAATGGTTAGTCAGATTGAGCTAATGTTACTTTTGGACAGAAATGTTGAATGTATCAATCCTGTAGCATGATTAAAAAACTGATTTATTATTTTTTTTTCTTAAAGGCATCACAAATCATTTTTTAATGATTTTTTAAAAAGAAAGTGTAAAGGAATTTGCCAACCTCACTACCTTCTAATGAACTAACCAGCATGAAGTTTATTAATTCAGAGAAAAAAAAGTCAAATCAATTATCAGCTGCTTTATATATAAGACATATTAATGTCTGCCATACATATTGATAAATAATAGACCATATTTATATATGGAGACAGAGAAAGAGAGGGGGAAAGAGGAAGAGAAAATTTCTTTCATATAGATAGATAGATATCTCCATCCTTGAATAGAGAGTGATATCTTATTCATCTTTGTAGTCTAGTATATGATTTTGATTAATTGAATTAAACGGAATTTATCTTGACCATCCTTATTTTTCACCCATTCCATTGAGTTTTGCTTCAGTCCCACAGGTGCCTAGCAAGGTACCCTTTGTATTTCCTACCACACGCAGGACCATAGGGGTTAGGAGAGGACAAAGGATCTGTCCTAAAAAGCACATGATCTAATTGATGTGACTTAGGCAAATAGGGACCAGTCAGAGAAACATGGAAACTGGTGGGCCAAACTGAGGAAAAGCATAAAGACAAGAATATCTGCCACTATGAGACAAGGGTTCTAGTCCTAACTCAGCTACCATGTAGCTGCCAGAGAGCTTTGGGTTACTAGCTAGTTTTCTCTAGACCTCACTTGCCATCTCCGGAGGACAGGTCTGAGCAAGCCACTGAGCCTCTAAATTGGGCAAGTCTTTTTGAGTCATATCTGCTTCATATCTATATTAAGCTAGCAGTAATAGCTATATGGGCAAGATGCAAGCAACACAAATGAATACATGATGTTTCAAATTAAAAAAAAAAGAAAAAGAAATTCAGGTAAAGGCTATTGGGCATTTTATAGTTACCAAAAGGACCTGGATAAGAAAAAGGGTAAAGAAAGAAAAAGCCATGACACATAAACTATAGCTCAAACAATGCCACAGAATCTGCTGCTACTACTGCTCCCAGGATTCTACCACATGGCTTTCAGTGGATGTGGACAGTGCTGCCTGTTCTGAGGATGCTGCTGTAGGGCCACTGCTGCTCTTGCTGCCCAAAGAACTTCTCCCCTAGCTCGATTCCTGGGAGAAGGAGCCAGAGGGGCCAGGCTTGGGTCACAAGCCACGAATCAGCTATAAATTAAGATGAAGAGGTTACTGAATGGGAAGTATACACTTCCTTCCCCACCTAACCCCAAACTTAAAAATAGGGGGATTCTCGAGGTGATCAGTCAGTTAAGTGTCCAACTCTTGGTTTCAGCTCAGGTCATGATCTCACGGTTTTGTTTGTTTGTACCCAGAGGCTCTGTGCTGACAGTGTGGAGCCTGCTTGGGATTTTCTCTCTCTCTCTCTCTCTCTCTCTCTCTCTCTCTCTCTCTCTCTCTCTCTCTCCCCTCCCTCCCTCCCCATGCTCCCTCCACACTTGTGCTCTCTCTCTCTCTCAAAATAAATAAATAAACTTAAAAATTTTTTAAAGATTTCACACTTAGGAACAGAAAAGATATCATCCAGATATGGTGAAGTATTTGAGCCAAATTTAAATGGATATTGAGTACGAAAAACATATTTTCCACACACTCCAGTGTGATCCTTCCTTTGCTCCTTCAGAACGCTGTTTCTAATATTCTCATGAGTACATAACACATTTTAATGTGGTTAGTGATAAGGTTGCCCCCCCCCCACAAAACTATGCATTGATATGGGCCTTATTTTTCTTTTGTATTCTTGGCACAGTTTAGGGATGAAATAAATATTTTGTTTTGTGTAGTTTTGTTTGTGGGGGTTGATAGAAAATAAAAACACATTTGAAGAATATATGATGGTCAAAGTTTAATACTGCTAATCTGTAAAGAATTCATGCAGTCAAAAAAAAAAAGAATTCATGCAATCAATAAGAATATTGCAATCAATAAGAATATTACTAATGCTTTAATAGATACTAGAGCAAAGGACAGACAACTCAGCAAAAAGAAAATGTAGCTAGATAACAAAAAATGTGAAAATTCCAATAATCCCAGAAATAGAAACCTATATGAAATACTATTTTTGCTTACCTAATTTGCAAGGATTTTTCCAAACCATAATATAATATGTAGCATATATAAAACAGAGTTAGTATTGTGTTGTCAAGGATTCAGCAAAATGGGCAGATTCACATATTTATAGAGGGGTATAAATTCATACCATTTAAAAACATTTAAGACATGAATCATGAGTCTTAAAATGTTGGTATCCACAAACTCAGCAATAACTACTCCAATTATCTATGCAAAGGAAACTGCAGGGGGAAAAACACATAAAAATGTTCAGTGGGGCACCATTTGTTACAGTAAAACATTAGGGTATAAACACAGATTTCCAACAGGTTAAAAAATGGTCAGGTATACGAGGAAATATTTACTAAAAAGTATTATGCAACCATTGAAAATGATATTTATGAAATATTCATACTGACAGGGGAAAACGTTGCCATATGTACCTTGTACAGACAGGTATCGTAACTGATCACACCCCCTTGTAATTGTTTCCTTACATGTCTGGTCTCTTATGAAATCATAATCTCTTCAAAGTCTAGTATCTTGTCTTATTTATCTTTTTGTCACTGGGAACTAGCACCCCTGTTATCTAATTTCAGCTCAATATGTAGTTGAAGGATGAAGTAAGTGATTGAATACGTTGGCAAATAAATGTGTGTGCTTTAGAAAGTTGTGTCCCTGAATGGTATATATGTCTGTTATTTTATGTATTTTGTGACAAGAATGGTACAACAGAAGATGATTAATCAATATTATGCAAAACCCTTACTCTAAAATCCCTTTTGAAATTCAACACCTCATCTGGGCAAAAAGCATTTTACTTTGCCTTTTATTTTGTTCAGCAGATATAAAGCTAAACACAATGGGCTCCTGATAAAACACAATACTAACTGGATTTTCAAAAGGCCTCTATAATATACATGAGCAGATAATTTCCAAAGTCCTTGAACAATACGATTAAAGTTACACAAGCACACACGCCACGCATGCGCACACACACAGGTCCTGTCAGGCTATAAGCATCTGGCTCAGTCCCACGGGGCGTAAAAATAATGCCCGCGGAAGATGCCAGCCAGTGAAGGAACAGCCATGCTCATAACTGGGCATTGACCATCGCATGACTTTCAAATTTAAAGGAATGCTGAACGGAACCCACTAGAATTACATTTAGGTATGTTGTACTCGCTGTGTAATCTTCAGATCAGACAGAATATAATAGTCCCACCAAACTAGGTCAATTGTCAGACACTGGCATGTGCCCCTAAGACTGCCTAATGATTGGGATGCATGTGCCTGGGCCAGGGAATTTTCATCGAAAAATTAATCTTCCTCAGACTCTCAAAAATAGCTAAAATACTCTAACCCCCTAGGTAGCACTGGGATTTACCTGCATATCATATCAATTATTCATTAAATGTTTTATGCATAAAGAGTGTGTTCCAAGGTTATTTATAGACATAAATAGGAAAATTTCAGAGAAGGAAAAACATAAGGCAATGTCACATATCTACTCACTCTGCTGCAAGGTTCTTATGTCACATACATGGGCCCTGAAAGGTGACTCAGAATGTGCATTTTTCACCTGAGTAAACAAACTAACTGGAAGCGGGGGTGGGGGTGACTCAGGGCTGAAAAACTGAGCCCTGCACATTAAAGCAGAGGCTTCAGAGTCAGACAGACATCAAAGTTCAGCTAGTTGCGCTGCTCTTACTTAAGCTGTCCCCAGTTACTTAGCCATTCTTGCTGTGGTTTCCTCGCCTCTAAATGGGAATAATAATAATACCTCATAGGTATATTTTGAGAATAAATGAGCCCACAAAGCACTTGGCACAATTCATGGCTCACAACAACCACGAACTAATAATATGTAGTTGGCTAAAATTTCAAGAGTTCATGTGACTCAATTGATTAAGTCAATAGCACCTGACGATAATGAAAGCCTTCCCACTCTGAAAAGTGACATCTCTGTGAGAGATCATGCACTTTTGCTTAACACAAATAACCAATAGGTTAAAGTGAAGAATAGTAAAGTCTAAGAATCTCAGGACTATCTGTAAAATGTTAAACAAGCAAAGAAACACCTTGATATAAGTAAAAGACCAATTTCCTTCCAGCAACCTCACTAAGATCTGCTTACATGCTTGGTATGGGAGGAGGAGAAGGGCAGTAGTTCAGGTGCAGAAGATCAAGTGATCCTGCTTTCATGGTTTTCAGCCACTTGGCCATGTTTCCAGCATAGGCTATGCCCAAGAAAAAAGAAGAAATAGAACCTATCTATAGCATGCCTTTAACAGATGAGAATAAGATACTGGGGCACCTGGGGGGTTCAGTCGGTTAAGCTTCTGACTTTGGCTCAGGTCATGATCTCTAAGTGAATTCGAGCCCCGCGTCGGGCTCTGGGCTGACAGCTCAGAGCCTGGGCTTGCTTCAGATTTTGTGTCTCCCTCTCTCTCTGCCCCTACCCTGCTTGCTGTTAATCTTTCTCTAAAAATAAATAAAAATATACTTTTAAAAAAAAGCATAGCATTTTAAAAGGTGTTGTAGCTGCAAACACTGTTTTCTTTTTCTTTTTAATGTTTATTATTAGGAGAGAGAGTGAGACAGCGAGTGCATGAGCAGGAAAGGGGCAGAGACAGAGGAGGACAGAGGATTCAAGGCACACTCTGTGCTGACAGCAGAGTATCCGATGTGGGGCTGAAATGCATGAACCATGAGATTATGACCTGAGCCAAAGTTGGACACTTAATTGACTGAGCCACCCAGGTGCCCCTGCAAACACTACTTTCTTTAAACATTTTGGCACCCCCTTTATTTTTTTCTTTATCCAGGATATTTTTGTTTTTTTTTTAAGACACATGGAAGGGAGAGGTTGAATACATTAATATTTAATATGGTGGCACTTTGTCTATCTTCCGCCTTGCTAAAAATTACTAAGATCAATGGCATAAGAAAGTGAATATTTTATTAACATTATTTGAAACTTATGAATAGGTGGATGGAAGAGACCCTACAGCATAGGGCTTAACAGTTTTTTCACCCTGTACTTTAGTTTCTTCATCTGTAAACAGGAGTAAAGTCACATATATTTACACATCAGAGGCTATTCTGGGCCCTATAAATAAATTATGTTATTAACATAACTACCGTATGAGGAAAGTAATGTGTCATCCCATTTTACAAATGAGTCAATGGCGATGCAAATGGGTAAGTCATGCCTAGTAACTGGTAGAGTAAGAATTCAAATCCAGGATTCTTAAACTTGCATTCGTAGCCACAATACTATTTTGGAGGATTCAAGGAAGAAATCATTAAGACAATGGGGTATATATAGATACATAGACATTTCCAGAAGATCAAAAAATTTAAAACATCTTTCAAATTAGACATTTAAAATTCCTACATTCTCTAAGAAAAACTCCCAATAGAAATAAACACTGTATTTTATAACTCTGTGATATTCTCTCGGGGTTTCAAAGAATCTGAGATGGAAATGCATAGTGACATAAGGATTTGTGACCAGATCAATGTGTAATTATGTTTTGGGTATAAAATTCTCCTGGGGAAAACTGCATCATTTAAATCCTCTGAAGAGACTCAGCTCAAGTGTATGGAAGACTGGTGATAAGTCACATTAGGAAGAGAAAAGAACAATGAGATGCAGCATGCTATAGAAGCATCTTTCTGAAGAATGCCCTGAGCCTCAGCAACAGGACAGGAAGCCTCCGATCAAGAAGAGAACCAGATCATTTTTCTCCTTTGCTGGTTATTGAACCAGTTGAACATAAGTTTGTAAGTAGCATTAATCTCTCTGAAGAATGTTTATGTATTTTTTTGTTCAAGATAAGAGAAGATGGTACATGGAAAATGATCTTTTCAACTACATCTATTTAATCTCTATCTTCCACTTGAGAGGACAGCTGTTTAAAAGTATAAATAAGGATAGGTTTCGTTTTCAATTAGAAGTGCAAAACAACACAGGCACTGAGAGAAGATGGATGGTGATGATGATGATGATGATGATGAAGGAGAAGAAGAAGAAGAAGAAGAAGAAGAAGAAGAAGAAGAAGAAGAAGAGATGGCAGCTGATTCAGGAGCCCCCAACACAGCACCCCTTAAAGCATGCCATTCGCTGTAATCATCTACACTGTAAATGGTGCCCTTTAGAATTCATCTTGCAACATCACGGCCCTTGTTCAGTTACTGTTCTAATCACTTTTCACATGTTACCTTATTGAATCCTCAAATAACTATAAACAAGTGACTACCATTCACAAATTTTAAAAATGCTTAGTCCTGGGGCACCTGGGTGGCTCAGTTGGTTAGGCATCCGGCTTCAGCTCAGGTCATGATTTCACGGTCCATGAGTTCAAGCCCCGCATCAGTCTCTGTGCTGACAGCTCAGAGCTTGGAGCCTGCTTCAGATTCTGTGTCTCCCTCTCTCTCTGCCCCTCCCCCATTCGTGCTCTGTCTCTCCCTGTCTCAAAAATAAATAAACGTTAAAAAAAAATTAAAAAAAAAATGCTTAGTCCTACTTACAGTTAGCAATGGCACTGTAAATCAAAGCAAGGTTTTCTGGTTCTAGAAACTACTTACGTCCACCCCACTCTGCTACTTTTCTAAGAAGAGAATGAGGAAAGCATGATCAAAATATTAGTAATTTAATGCAGCCCAAGATGGATTACGTGTCCTCAGTCTATTCTTCCAACTGATTACAATTAAAAACTCCAGACAGAATTTAAAAATTAACTATTTGATGCATGGAATTGTTAAGTCACTATATTCTACACCTAAAACAAATACAACACTGTATGTTCACTAACTGGAATTAAAATAAAAACTGTGAGCTGAAGACTGTGCAGAGAAGCTTTGTTTCTTTTTTTATCCGCCTCTCTCAATGCCCTGCCCATGGGCAGTCCTAGCCATCAAACTTCAGTCCTGAACCACAAGTATGGGCATCTCAAACCCCAAAAGAAAGAAAAAGAAAATGTTTGTCCAGAGGAACTCAGAAAATGGGCCCCGTGTCTAAAGAGTATGAATGAAGGGTGCCTGGGTGGCTCAGTCGGTTAAGTGGCCACTTCAGCTCAGGTCATGGTCTTACAGTTTGCGGGTTCGAGCCCCACCTTGGGCTCTGTGCTGACAGCTCAAAGCTTGCAGCCTGCTTTCAATTCTTTGCCTCCCTCTCTCTGCCCCTCACCCACTCACGCTCTCTCTCTCTCAAAAATAAAAACATTAAAAAAAAATAAAAGAAAGAGTGTGAATTAAATCTATTACTTTTATCCCTTTCTTCTCTTGCCACTTCTCCCACAGGACTACCACAGTCACGAAGATCTGTATGACAGAGCAGGAGGATAACACTAGAGGAAAACCCCACTTTTCTGACCAGCAAAACTGGGAAAAGAGATGCCATGCATGCTGGTAGGTGGGAGGTAGATTTTGCAAAGGAGAAAGTTGGAAAGCAGATGGTTTTATTCTGTGCATGAACTCACACAAGTCCCAGGCTCTCATCCCAGAACAGAGTGTGCATGGAATCGACACAAAGAAAGCAAAGATTGTAAGAATTAAACATCTATATAAAACAACACCCAATTTCCAAACTTAGACCTGAGGAGCGCACACAGAGGCAGCACACCTGAAACATCATAAAAAAAGGATTTTAGGGGCACCTAGGTAGCTCAGTTGGTTAAGCAACCAGCTTTGGCTCGGGTCATGATCTTAGGGTTCCTGAGTTCAAGTTCCGCATGGGGCTCCGTGCTGACAGCTCAGAGCCTGGAGCCTGCTTCAGATTCTTTATCTCCCTCTTTCTCTGCAACCCTCCCCCCCTAAAAAATAAGTAAATAAACATTTAAAAGAAGGATTTGAAAACTAATGTTGAATTAGATAGAACTTGCTCTTTTAATCTAACTTTAGACAGAAAAACAAACAGAAGACATTTTTTCAGAGGATATTAATAGGGCTCAGAACTTAACAGGCAATATTACAAATGTCTAGGATACAATCCAGAATGAATTGGTATACAAAGAATGAGGAATGGGTGACAAATTAAACAAATTAATGAACCAATGCCAACCTTTAGATGATCTAGATAAAACTTTAAAACAGCTATTGTAAGCATAATCTATGTGATAAAAATAAACTCTCTAGAAATGAAGACAGAAGTTCTCACTAGAGAAATAAAAACTGTTAAAAGGAAACAAATAGAAAATTTAGAACTGAAAAATAAAATATCTGAAGCTTTAAAATTATACTGAATGAGAACAATAGAATAATGAAGAGGTCAGAAAAAAGAATCAATATGCTTAAAGATAGAGCCATAGAAATAATCTGATCTAAAAATTAATAGGAAAAAATATTTATATACTGAGAACACAGCCTCAGGAACCTGTAAGAAATATCAAAAAGTCTAATATTCATATCACTGCAGCCCCTCCAAAAAAGAAGGGATTGATGCAAATAAAGTGCATGTGTATTTGCATTAATAATGGCTGAAATTTCCCAAATTTGGTGAAAGATATAAATGTATAGGCCTATAAAGGCCAGTAAACGCCAACAAGATAGACTCAAAGAAAACATGATAAAACACATAATTAAGCTGTTGAAAATAACAGATTTTTTCTTTATACATATGCATATATAGAAATAATACATTACATTATAGGAGCAATGATTCAAATGTCTGTGGATGTCTCATCAGAAACCAAGGAGGCAGAAAGACAGTAGAACAATACCTTTACATTGCAAAAAAGAAAAGATTTGTCAACCTAAAATTTTGTTCAATATAAATATTTTTATGGAATAAAGACAAAAAAATCCAACTGAAGGAAAATTAAGAGAATGTTATGCTATAAAACTTATTCCAAATGAAATGCTAAAAGGAGTTCTTAGGCAAAAAGTAAATGACACCAGAGGGAAACTTGAAATTTCAAGAATGAAGAACAAAAAGAAATGGTAAAGATGCGGGCAAGTGTGGTGATTTGATTCTTTTTTGATTCCTTTAAAATATGAATGACTATTGAAAGTATTATTTTGCTATATTTTGTCTGGTAGGTAGTTCAAAGAACACATGTATAACTTGTGACAATTAGAACGTAAAACAAGGAGATTAAAGAAGTATATTATAAGGCTTCTATATTTTCTTTGAGGCACTAAAATATTAAATCTAAGTAGATGGGGGAAAGTAAAATATGTATATTTTAGTCCTTAGGATAACTTCTAAAAAATAATACCAGGAGATATAGTCAAAAATTCAATCAAGAAGTTGGAAAGAAATATTAAAATAACTCCAAAGAAGGTAGGAAAAAGGAAGACAGAGAAATAAAACCATAAGAACAAACAGAAAGAAATGAAATAATTGACAAAAATCCAATCATATTGGGTCATTTATTGCTTTAAATATGCTGATACAAATAGCAAAGCAATGGAAAGAGATGCCATGCAAATACTAAACCAAAGTAAGCTGTAGTAGCCAGATTAATATCAGACAAACTAGATTTCTTAACAAGGAAAATTCCAAAGACATTGCTTAATGGTTTTTAAAAGGTCTGTTTATTTAGGAAGAAATAAAATTCGAATTTTAGAATTGAAAGCAGAAATAGACAAATTTGTTTGTTCTGTGGAAGACACCATTGTAAGAATGGAAAGACAAGGCACAGACTGGGAGAAAATATTTGCAAATCGCATATCTGACAAAGTATTAGCATCCAAATATATATAAAGAATTCTGTAAACTCAACAATAAAAAAACAAACAACCCAATGTAAAAAGCAGTCAAAGATCTGAACAGAAATTTCACCAACGATGATATATAGATGGTTTGAGAAGCTGTATAATGTCCCCCTCAAAGATGTCTACATCCTCATCCCTGCAACCCATGAATATATTACCTTATTTATGGTAAAAGGCACTTGGAAAATGTGATTACATGAAATATCTTGAAATGAAGAGATTATTTTGGATCATGATGGTCTGATACGAGGAAGGATCAGAGGAGATGGAAGATATAAATCTGAAAGGCCATCAAGGAGAGATTTAAATTGCTGGCTTTGAAGGTAGAGGAAGGGGTTATGAGCCAAGGAATGCAAGCGGGCTATAGAAGCTGGAAAAGGCAAGGACATGGATATTCCTATAAATTTCCAGAAGGAATACAGATCTGCCAACACCTAGATTTTAGTCCAGTGAAACTGATTTCAAACTTCTAACCTCTAGAACTCTGAGATAATAAATCTGTGTTGTTTTACAAGCCACTTAAATCATGGTAATTTGTTATAAGCACTGTATATAGCATATATACTATATAACACAAATGGCATGTACTTACATGAAAAAATCATCACTATCATTTCCATCTGGGATATGTAAATTAAAATCACAATCAAATACCATTACATAGGTACTAGAATGAAAAAAATGAAACAACTGACAATACCAAGTGCTGATGAAGAAACTGAGCAACTAGAACAATCATATACTGCTGATAGGACTGCAATATGGTACAGCCACTTAGGGAAACAGTTTTGCAGTTTCTCCTAAAATAAAACTTATACCCACCATATGACCCAGCATTTCCATGCTGAGGTATTTACCCAAGAGAATTGACAACTTATGTTCACACAAAAACTGAAAGCAAATGTTTATGGTATCTTTATTCATCATTTTTAGAGCATCTTATAATTGCCAGAAACTGGAAGCAACCAAAATGTTTCTTAACTGGTAACTAGATTAAAAAAAAAAAAGTCATAATAGATCCAGAAGTAGAACACTTCTCAGCAATAAAGACTGGATTAATTATTGGTACATGCAATGGCATGGAAAAATCTCACATGCATTATGCTACAAGGAAAGAAGCCAGACTCAAAAGGCAATTCCATTTATGTACAACATTCTGGAAAAAGCAAAACTAAAAGTTCAGAGACCAGATCAGTGGTTGCCAGGGGGTTGAGGCTAGGGGGTGTCTTGACTACAAAGGAACAGAAGGAGGGAAGGTTGGAGAATGATGACACTGGTCTTCATCCTGATCATGCTGATAGTTATAGGACTGTATTCGCTTTTCAAAATTCATATTATTATACACCAAGAAGTAAATTTTACTGTATATAAATTCATAAACTTTTTTGATGGTAGGAACCAGCTTGGTACTTTCTTTTTGTTTTTGTGAGAGCAAGAGAGAGAGGGAAAGAGGGAATCCCACAGGGGCAGAGAGAAAGAGGGAGAGAGAGAAGTGGGGTTCACCCAAAGCAGGGCTCAAGCTCACCTGAAGCGGGGCTTGAACTCACAAACCGTGAAATCATGACCTGAGCAGAAGTCAGGTTCTTCTTAACCTATTGAGCCACCCAGGTGCCCCCAACTTGATATTTTCAACCCAGTGTGTTCTGATTGCCTCCCTGCTCTTCACTGTGATTTTAAACAAGTCTCTTTATTTGTCTGGTCAAAAACATGTTCTCTAGACTGTGGGTTTGCAATTTACATCATCATATCAGAAGTATCGTTAAAAAAATGTATCAATTAGGTAAGCATATTTTTTAAAATATTAGGGTTTAAGGTATACTCACTTTAATGGATAACCCTACTTGTTTGTCTAACTTAGATATAAGCAGTACCAGCTTATGTCCTGTCTTTCCCTCTTTGCTTTAAATCACTGTTGAAGCAAATCTCATTATAGCTCCCACTGTACTAAGAGTCCATGTGCCTAAAAGCAAAGAGCTACTTGAATTTTATTAAAGAGAGCTCATAAGGAAGAGATGGAGACATTTGGCATATAGTGTCTTAAATATTCATTTCATTTGTGCCCTCTCCCAAATTACCCTAAACTCAAACTTGAATCATTTCTTCTTTATCTATCCCTATTATCACCCCCCCCCCCACACACACACACACATACATACATACAACAAACAGCCCTAAACCAGCCTTCTGAGCTGTAGAGTCCTCCTCCAGAGTTTCTTAATCAGTCATGGTGTTCTCAGCCAATGAAGTCTGAGACTTCCCTATTATAGCACTTGTGTGTAAGCGTGTGTGAGAAAGTCCAAAAGACAAATAGGCAAACCCAGCAATCAGATTGGAGTATTTTGAGTAATGGGAACAGGAGGAATTAAAGGCAACAACTAAAAATTATTTTAGGAACAGTATTGAATAGACAAAATTTTACACATAAAACCACTATAGAATGTAATCCAGAGAGCCTACAAAAGTGTTACATTTTACAGTATAAGTGACGAGAGATTCCAAAGAATTGGGGCATTTGATTTTCTTTTCCTTTTTTTTTTATCACTATCTTAATCAATCTATTGATTGATTAACTGTCTACTGGGTGCCCAGCATGGTCTTGTATTATGAATAATCACTACCACTCCCCACCCCAACCTACACACACACACACACACACACACACACACACACCAGTATATCAGTGCACGAATCAGTCACATAATAATACAAAAGAAATGACTAAATCACTACTAGTTTGTGACAGAACAATAGAACTTTCCATCGCTAGTTGGCCAAGAACCAATTTCCCTTTGGAGAAAAATGAAATCATTTACTTCCAGATGGAACAGAGATATGTGCCTAAAAGTTGGTTCTCTCCCTTTATATTGTCCACTGTCTTGAAAATAACAACATATATAACTTATACTACAGATTAAAAGGTACAACAATTTTCATTCACTCCAAATAATGAATATCTGAGTATGATGCTTTCAGACTGAGATTGAGGAAATATTTTTTATAATGAAAAAGATGGGGAAAAACCCTGAAACCCAATAGTTAGCACATTAGCCTGAAATAATATCCATCTCTAGTTTGCATTGAAATGAATGTGATATAAGAATTTAAGCCATTTATTCAGAAGTTTTGCATTGAGCATCAATTATGTACAATGTATCATGTAGCAGGTAAGTTAATGGAGGATATAATTTGGCACCTAACATTATTAGAATAAGATAGAGATCAGCAAACTACTGCCTGCTTTTATAAAGTGTATTGGAATACAGCCACACTCATTTGTTTATGTATTGTCTATGACTGCTTTTGTTTCCCAATGGCAGAACTGAGTCATTGTGACAGAGACCATATGCTCACAAAGCCAAAAATATATTCTATCTAGCTCTTCAAAGAGAATGTTGCTGAGTTCTGAAATAAAAAAAATTCCAGTGTATGTTTTCTGGGTGCTTGTTTAAAATATATTTTAGAAGTGGAGCAGAAAGGACTCAGTGAAGGATGGGATGAAGAAAAATGAAGACAAAAGTAAAATTGAAAATGGTTTCTTCCTTTTCTTTTTTTTTTTAACCTCACCATTGATGAAACATGGTACCATTTACTTAGGGAAATTTTTTTGGAAAGATAAAATTGGGGGGAAGGGCCAGAGTGGGCCTATTATCTGTTCAACAGCAGTACTCCATTTATGGGCCCCTGAAATGTTTCTGTGTTTATTTTACTTTTTTTTTCTTCTGAGAGAGAGAGAGAGAGAGAGAGGGAGCAGGCAAGGGCTAGAGAGCGAGGGAGACACAGAATCTGAAGCAGGCTCCAGGCTCTGAGCTGTCAGACGCTTAACCGACTGAGCCACCCTGGCACCCTTGTATATTTTGATGTGTCTCCAATCCAAAGAGGTAGATACACTATGGCCACGTAAGCGGTGTAGTCCCCAAGAGTCCTCATTCTGGAACTAGACTTACTGGGGTTTGGAACCTGCCTTTAGCAATACAAACTACCAGATACAGGGCAAGTCTCTAGGCTTCCTTTTGCCTCAGTTTCCTCAACAATAAAAAGTAAAATGGCAATCATATCTGACTTAAAGTGTTGCTGTGAGCTTACAATGAATTAATATTTTTAAAACAGTAAGAGAAGCAAAGCATTTAATATAAGTGTTTCATAGGAAAGTAAAATTGAGCATGACAACCTTAAAAAGAAAACAGCTGGTTATTTTACAAGCAACATGACTTTATTTGGGAATAACAGAGGAATTCCAGACAAGCAAACAGCAGGCAAGTCCAAAGAGATAAAGGGAAGGTCAGCTTTTCTTGGGTGTTAGGAGGAAATTGGAAGAGTTGTTTGGAAGGAGAGTTTAGAGGAGAGAAACAAGAGTTAGAGTTTGTGACGGCTTCTCATTGGCTGCAGATGGTGGTTAGTGCTTTGTTGCTGGGGCCAGGAGCAATCTTCCTACTTTGTCTTAAAAGCAGGAGATGAAGTTCCTATGTGGAAAGTATCCTCCCTTAACAAGAGAAGTTATCTTTCTGAGGGTTTTGCAGGCACTAATGCATGGCTCCTGTGTGAGAGCTCCCCCATCAGGGCTTCCAGAGTCCAATTTAATTAAAAAAATTTTTTTTTAAGTTTGTATTTAAATTTCAGTTAGTTACCATACGGTGTAATATTAGTTCCTGGTGTACAATTTAGTGATTCAATACTTCCATACGATACCTATTTCACCCATCCCCCACTCACCTCCTCACTGATAACCATCAGTTTGTTCTCTATAGTTAAGGGTCTGTTTCTTGATTTCTCTTTCTCTTTTTTCCCTCCTATTTTATGAAGATTCCTTTACTCATTTTCACATGCATTATGTAGGCTTTCCTTTAATGCTAAAGAAACGTTTTCATCCATAAAAGTAAAACTTACTCTGCATGGAGGAGCAGGATGGAAAAACTGGGTTAGCTTTAGATGTCCTGGCTAAATATAGATTGGAGATCAGTCCCTGGTACACTGAAAAGGTCTCTGGGCTGCTGCCACAGGAGTGGCCACTGATAGGCACAGCCATGAACCTGTGGTCTTCCACTGATAGTTAAGATGAGCAAGATTCCCGTGTTTATTATGAAATGGTTATCTATTAACAAATTATTTTTATAGCTGTCATTTAATTTGTTTCTGCTAAAAACCAGTCCCTCAGTGTCCATTCCTGGTAATTTTCTCAACTACCTTCCAAGGTAACCATTATTCTGATTTTTATGATAATCAACCCATTGTTTTTCTTTGTAGTTTCACCTCCAAATCATGTATATCTAAAGAGAGTAGTTTAGTTTTGTTTTTTTTTCCCCCAAACGATATAAATGGAATTATGTCCCATGTATTCTTTCAAGTTGCTTTCTTGATCACCTTTATGTTTGTTAGAATCACCCAGGCTGTAAGAGTAATTCTGTTCATTCATTTGCATCACTCCATGATTCTTCATTATTTAAATATGTAACAATGTGTTTATTCTAAAATTAATAGTACCTTTGGGGCACCTGGGTGGCTCGGTTGGTTAAGCATCCAACTCTTGGTTTCAGCTCAGGTCATGATCTCAAGGTTCATGGGTTCAAGCCCCACATCAGGCTGTGTGCTGATGGCACGGAGCCTGCTTGGGATTCTGTCTCCCTCTCTCTCTCCCCCTCCCCTGCTTGCTCTCTATCTCTCTCTCTCAAAAATGAATACATAAACATTAAAAAAAAGTTTTTAAAATTAATAGTACTTTTAATTTTTTCCACTAAATAGTGCTTCTGTAACAGCATTGCTCATGTTTCTCCGTGAATATATATACACACTTCTGTGGATATAGTCATTTTCAGAAATGGAATTACATTGTTGTAGGATGTACCTATCTTTAATGTATTAGATAATGTTACACTGTTTTTCCAAAGTGAATGTACCACCAGCAGTATCTGATGGTTCATTTTGCCCCATATACTAATCAATACTAATCAGTATCTTTCACCTTTATAATTATAGACATTTTGATGGTTGTACAGTAATATTTACTTGTGGTATAATATGAATGCCCCCAGGCTTTCTAGAAACCATGGTAAATACAGAAAGGAATTGAATAAGGGAGAGATGTATTTTTTTGTAACTAAATCCATGAAGCAATGCATATGGCAGAAAGCTAACAGATAGAGACAGGCTGATACTGGGAGAGTGAATATTTGATGGGGCAAGGACTTGAGGAGATGTGAGGAAAAGTGTGAATGAGAGAAAGCAAAAGTGTTAGCTTGGAGTAAGAACACATCTTGCACTAATGCAGGAGTGATGGAGAGTAGAGACAGGTGCAAAGGCAGGGCTGAGAGTGAGGAGATAGTGAGACAATGTGCGATTGTGAGACTTTCTGATTTTAGTTTCCTGTTCAACTGCTAAGAAGGAAGAAGTTGTCTGCTCTGAGTTAGTGTGAAGATAGATGACCGATGTGGTGAGAAACACCACTGTGGGGAAGGAGCTTGGGTGGCTCAATTAAGAGCATCCAACTCTTGATTTTGGCTCAGATCATGATCTCACGGTCCCTGAGATCAAGTCCCACCTCAAGCTCTGTGCTGACAGCATGGAGCCCATTTGGGATTCTCTCTCCCTCTCTCTCTCTCTCTGACCCTCCCTTCACTCTCTCTCTTTCTCTCTCTCTTTCTCTCTGAAAATAATTAAAAAAAAAAACAAAAAACACTACTGTGGGGAAATGGGGAGAGAAAGCAAAGTGCCTTTTTATTTATTTTTTAACATTTATCTATTATTGAGAGACAGGAGAGAGACAGAGAATGAGCATGGGAGGGGCAGAGAGAGGGGAAGACACAGAATCTGAAGCAGGTTCCAGGCTCTGAGCTGTTAGCGCAAAGCCCGACATTGGGCTCAAACTCACAAACTGTGAGATCATGACCTAAGCCTGAGCCTAAGTTGGACCAACTTAAGCTACCTAGGCACCTCATCAAAGTACCTTTTTATATGCAGCACATAGGTCAACACCTAAATACTTGGGATACATCTAGATCAGGCCTTCTCAAATGGATCTTAAGTTGCTAAGACGTCTGTTTCTACCACTGTGCTGTAAACTCCCTTAAGGTGGGGACCATATCATGGTTCCTTTGTAGCCCCAGGGTCTATTATAATTTCTGCTATCTAGTAGGTACCTAATACATTTTTGTTACAAAAATCTGATGAAAAAGAGAAAATTCTATATTAAGCTGCTCTGTAATTACCCTTTAGAAATGTCAGGGCATTTCTCAAAAAGGATAGGGAAATACCAACAAGAATTTATTTGCTTGAGGTACAAAAGAACTTCTTAGGATTGCAGAACCATCTAGGCACCCAGAAGTGGGAGCTGAACTAAAACAAAACAGAATATTGTTCTGCAAGTTGCCATCAGAGGTTGAGCAAAGTACTGCTCCACAGTTAAATGAGAGAAGAGGGCATGATAGACAATTGAGAGTGTGAGTCCATAAGCGTTTAGAAATGCTGCCCGTAGGTGCCTGTGTAGCTCACTCAGTTGAGCATCTGACTCTTGAGTTCTGCCCAGGTCATGATCTCACCGTCATGGGATTAAGCCCTGAGTTGGGCCCCACACTCAGCATGGAGCCTGCTTGAGAGTCTCTCCTTCTGCCTCCTGCTTGCATTCTCCCTCCCTCCCTCCCTCCCTCTCTCTCTCTCAGAAGGAAAACATAAAAGAAACCCTGCCCACGTATACCCAGAATTATTTTGTGAAAGTAGCAGCTGTAGTTTCTGATTAAAAAGATCAATAAGGAAGGACCAAGAAATATTGCTTCTCTCTCATTTTTTTTTGTTTTTTTTCTTCTCTTTTTAAGAAAATATTATCCATCAAGATGGTGAGATTGGTTGTTCCTGACTTCATTTCTCTCATAAGAAGACTAGCAAGCAAATATCTGTAGATAAAACATGATTGTGAAAACCCCAGGGACCAGGGATAAGCCTGAAGCAGCCCTGGACCACGGAGCCTGAGAAGCATTGCACTGGAAGGGGAAGAAGAGTGGCTATGTGTGGATGCCATCGACCCTCCCCCAGGCTGGCACAGGGTCAGAGCAAGAGGGCCCCTGGGCTATGGTCTCTTTGTGGGAAGAAAGAGCCTGAGGTGCTCATCCGGCACCCCCAGGCTTGCAGGACACTTCCTCTGAGGCCCACTTGGGTCTGGCCTCATGGGGATCGCTGGGGGAATCTGTGGGACTTGACTCCTAGGGACTGGGTAGGTGGGGAGGGAGGTCGAGGCTTACAACAGTCGGCAGTCAGAGTTCAGCCAGCAGGGCTGTCCATCTGCACAGCCGAGGATGGCCCTGTCAAGCTAGCAGCTCAGTGAGCAACTCTGCCTGATGTGGGTTGCAAGTGAAGACGTTATACTGGGCATGGGGCCTCTTCCATCACTCCACTTAGGAAAAGAAGAACATTAACAGCCCCCCAACTGCTGAGTGTCATAGCCTCTAGTCTCGTCTGACCAGAGAACCTGCAGAGCTGCAGAGCCCATCCGATAGCCAGGCAAGGGCACAGAGCCAAGCCAGCGGAGGAGCATAGCCTCTGGCCTTGTGTAACCAGAGAGTCTGAACAACGCCGGGCATGTTCAGAGTCCAGCCCGAGATACCCCTGGGTGGCAGACCCCAGCCTAAGTCCCACCTCAGCTAGAGTCCAGCCTGTGTAGGCAGCAAGGAAGCCTTAGCCTTAGCCAGCAAGGAAGTCTAACCTACATCTCTTCCCCATTGCTCAACAGGGCCTCTGGCCTTGCCCAGGCAGGGAGACTAGCCAGTGATCCGGTCCAGTTACAGAACATAACCTGCAACCACCAGGGAGTCCTGATAGAGACTCTGCCCCACCGCATAGCACAAACTCCAGGCCCACACAACTGCAGGATATAACTGGGGGCATCTCCTGACCAGAGAAACCAGACAACATGATCACCAAGCCCAGTTGGCAGTCCTGCTCAACTTCAGGCACAGTTTATGGCCCTGACCAATCGCAGAGCACAGCCTGAGGCCCTGTTCACCCACAAAACCCTGCCTCTAGCCCCGCCTGAACATGAATCCAGCCAGCAGTGCTATCCAGTCCAGGAGTACAGCCTGAGACCCTACCCAACCAGGAGCAATTTTTTTTTCTTCATTTCATCCAAGTATCCATTATCTGTCATTGTGATACGGGGAACAAAGGCAAGAAGGAAATGGAAGATAAAATTAAATTTCCTTATAACCTGCAGCCCACTGACAAAACTTGAGGCAGTCAGAGTAAAACCTTCTCCATGAACTCCCTACTGTCTTAATGTTAATGCTCTGCTAGAGGGAACAACCACCTTAGTTTGACAATAGCTAGGCCTCCAATATCCAGTGAGTCTTCTTTAGCATATGAAACTCTCTTTGGAAACTTCCTCTGGAACTTAATTCCCCCAACTCCCAAGTATATAATCAGTCTCTCTCCAAGGTCCTGGGGCAGCTCCTCCTGCACCTGGGTCCTATCCCTGTGTTTTTTGCACCAAAGATATCTTCAAGAATTCTTTCCTGGCCATCACCTCTGAGGACCCCCATCACCACCACTCAAAAACCTCATCAACTGGAATTAATTTTCCCTATATGAAAAACCAACCTATGGTATTTTGATCATTGTAGCATATTGGATATGAAAATATTCCCTCTTTTTAATTACTACTAATAGCAAGAAGAATTTTATTTGAAAAGTAGCTGTAACCTCACTATAATAATATCCCCACAGTCTAGTTTCTAGCTGTGTTTTAACACTGACATGTTAATGGTGTTCTTTACAATTCCATTTACATATTCATACATTCTAAGTCAACTCTATGCAAGGCACTGTGTAAGACTCCATGGAAGATGCAGAAATGAAGCAGAACCAGTTTTCCTTCAAAAATACTAATAAGAAGGGGCACCTGGGTGGCTCAGTGAGCTAAGCAATGGCCTCTTGATTTCAGCTCAGGTCATGATCTCACAGTTCATGAGTTTGAGCCCTGCATTGGGCTCTGGCCTGATAGTGTACAGCCTGCTTGGGATTAACTCTCTCTACTTCTCTCTCTGACCCTCCCCTGCTAGCTCTGTCTCTCAAAATAAATAAATAAACTTAATACTAATAAGAAAGAGAGGGCAGGTATATAAATATCTGGAACACAAGCTAGAATGTGTTGGGACATTTTTGTCCTGAGACCCCCAGGTATAGGAGCCAACAAATTCTATGTGTTTCTATGACCCCCTTATGTATACCTCACTTATCAAAGTATACCAGAAACCACTTTATTTTACCTCTTGCAAGATTTTCTGCATTAAGAATAGGAACTTGTACCATGTGCTGTAAGTATGTATCTTCCAAAAATAGGTTTTCATGATAGGGGCGCCTGGGTGGCTCAGTTGGCTGAGCCAACTTTGGCTCAGGTCATGATCTCACAGTTTGTGAGATCAAGCCCTGTGCCAGGCTCTGTGCTGACAGCTCAGAGCCTGGAGCCTGCTTTGGATTCTGTGTCTCCCTCTCTCTCCCTCCCCTGCTCACCTTCTGCCTCTGTCTCTCTCAAAAATAAATAAACATTAAAAAAATTTTTTTAAATAGGTTTTCATGATAGACTAAATGCATTTCCTTTTTATGCCTCTTTGCCCACCTTGTTTCAAGACCTCATAGCATTAATTTACAGATATTTATGCACTGGCCCCAAATATTTTATTTATATGTAAGCATGGAGCAGTATACTTTCACAAGTGTATCTTCCAGTTATTTTTTTAAAAGTAATAAAGAACCTAATTTTTCAATAAATCTGAATTGACAATACACTCTAATGATTTAACGACTGTGTTCTGCCTGCCCATGAGATATTGGAATTGCAGTTAACTGGAAAGCATCAATGCATAAACAATAACTAAGATATACAAGTAATTCCATTTGGAAGTGCTATGTTATTCTGTTATACAAATGTCACAAGCAAATGTAACAGCAGGTATGCAAACAGTATTAGCTCATTTTTTTTTTTTAATATGCCATTCCTCTGAATTTAAAATACTAAGTCAAGAAAAGTAGGTCTCTATCACAGAGATTCTTCAGAAATATAAACTCTGGTATGAAAATAAATTATCCAAAGTAAAAAATGACTAAAGAGTTTAAACCTAAGAATGGGACTCTAAGCCCCTGATTCCTGTTTCTCAATTTCTATTTCAAATGAATATAAGGACAGAGCAGTGACAAGAGTCCAGGTTGTGTGGCGAGAATTCCTGATCCTGAGTCACACAATGTGGCAACTCCAACGGCTTGCAGGAGCACAGCAAAAAGACTGGCTTGAGAGGGTGCTGAGAGCACAGTCCTGTCCTCAGCTTCCCTGAGGCTTTCCTGCTTATGTTCAAAATCTGGAACTCTCTGTGTGGTAAAGATGTCGCTAGTGTGGGCTTGGGGAAAACCACACTGAACTCATTCAGTGCTAGTCCATGACACTAAAAAAATTGCAAGAGCTTCATTAGGTAGCAGCATATTACTCAATGGTTTCATTTGTAAATGTCAGAAAATGGGTATTCAAAAGCTGCCACAGTTCAGGAAATCTCTTTTGAGCAAATACAACATACGACCCTGCACATATAATATTTCTAATACACAACAGGTAGAAGGTTCATAGGAATGGCCAGTCATGGCAAAACAAAGAAATTCAGCTGGGGAGCTCAGTTTTACTGACTACCAAGATACCAAAAGCAAGGGTGATGATCAATAAATCACAACCCATGTCTGCCCTCACCCTCTGGACAGAAACTAAATTTATGCAGCACGTTAAGAATGGAGTCATCTTTCAGGAAGTGACTCATTTCAGCCAGATTCCTATGGACTGATGTATAAAATCATAATCAGTATCAAAGAAATTACAATATTCAAAGAGAGCAGACATCCAAAGAGAACAAAACAAAGAGATTATGGTCAGCACAGCCTCTCCGGGTAGCAAGTTATATAACAAGCCAAATTGCTATCAGAATGCCAGTAAATTAATTGATACAGGATTTTAATTACCAAGTGGGCCAAACAGAAAACTTCTTTAGCAGTATATTTTCTTCATATAAGCAAGCTAACCTGAAAACTAATTGATAATCAGATGTTTGCTTATGTCTTATAGTCTTGAAACAAAGGGCACAGTCTGCAGTTTTAATGCTTATCGATTCAGCACTGGAACCAGGCACAGACTATACTGGGCAGTGCGTCCTCTCTTTGAACGATGCTTGGAAAACAAGAGCCCGGGTTGCTGGTTATACTCTCCTTCTCAAAGCCCACTCCCTAATATTTGTGGATGGTTTTTAGTTCATCCCCTTGGCTTTCAAGTTAAATTTTTTTGACTGCTTTCTTTGACACTGGAGTTCAAAAACTGAAATTCCTTCTTGAAGTATTAATACTTTAAGATCCTAGGGGTTTGAGGGTGGTCAATGAGCCAGGTCTTATTAAATGTTAGGCCTTGCTTCTCAATTCCTTTTGCAAAACTATACCATTTAAAGTTGCATGGTATGTCAAACATTTTCCCCTAACCCTGCATTTCTGTCCTTAGGTCAACTCTTACTCTTTAAAAACTATGTAGGTCTCTCATGATGACTTTTAGGAAACCTCATACCACTTGTCCAGAATCCATTGCACACCTCTCTCCCTGGCAGCGTATTTCTTCAGGTCTATAATTCTACCTGGAACAAACTAAGCAAGCTATTCTAGTGATGATATGACACTGTATTTTTTTAATTAATTTTTTTTTTTACATTTATTTATGTTTGAGAGACAGAGACAGAACACAAGTCAGGGAGGGGCAGAGAAAGAAGGAGACACAGAATCCAAAGCAGGCTTCAGTCTCTGAGCTGTCAGCACAGAGCCCAACGCGGGGCTCAAACTCACAAGCTGTGAGATCATAACCTGAGCTGAAGTTGGATGCTTAACAGATTGAGCCACCCAGGCATCCTGATGATATGACACTTTAAGACATACAAACAGTAGAGTTGATGTTTACCTTAATGATCACCATCCCCAAAATGCGTTCTGATTCTTGCAAAGTTCACTGTTGGATAGGGCATCTGTGACTCCTCCCAAAGAAAAGTGTTCATTCATTCCAGGAAGATAAACATTTTGCTAACTCTTCTGTTATTTGCAAAACCACCTGCGGACACTGGAGGTAGCTCTTAGGATTATCATGCAGAGCAGTCTTAAGAGTCTTTCCATCCAATCTTGCTTCCACCCCTCTCACATTATGCTTGCTGAGGTCTAATATATAACAAATAATTTAAAAAATAAGCATACGGCTGGGGCATATACATCACAGTGGCTGCTCATTAGGTACACAAACTCTCAGCTGAGGCTTTAAAAATGAACACTCAAAAATTGTTAACATGCTGACTTGATGTTATGTTTATTTTACCACAGGAAAGAAAGGAAGGAAAGAAAGGCAGGGAGGAAGGGAGGGGGGGAGAGAGAGATAGAGAGGAAGGAAAGAAGGAAGCAAGGAAGGAGAGAGGGAAAGAAGGAAAGAAGGAAAGAAGGAAAGAGAGAAAGAGAAAGAGAGAAAGAGAGAAAGAAAGAAAGAAAGAAAGAAAGAAAGAAAGAAAGAAAGAGAAAGAAAGAAAGAAAGAAAGAAAGAAAGAAAGAAAGAAAGAAAGAAAGAAAGAAAGAAAGAAAGAAAGAAAATAACACCTGTTATTTTCTGAGGAGGTGGGGGGAGGGAGGAGGAAGTTTTCCTAGTGGAATACCACCTTTAATTCTTTTTGTGTTGTTTACCTCCAATGCAGAACAACTTCCATTATGACTGACACATTCTTTCTTTAGATATGTTAATATCTTAACAATACCTTACCACTTACAACTGTATAGTTTAGGTGGCCTGGAAACCATACTCTTTCAGAGGATACTCAGGACAATATTATTGCTGGTGTGACAAAGTTATTTGGGGGACATTTCACTATTATTCCAGTGCATTGCCTACTTTTGCATCAGAAAATTTTATTATTTAACTTCATATATATATGAGCCAACTTCCTGAATTTGAATTCCAACCAATCCACATGCTAGCTGTGTGACACCAGATAAGTTATTTGATCTTTCTGTGTCTCCCTTCCTTCCTTACTTTCATTCCTCAGGTCTAACATGAAGATAATAATAATATCCCCCTGTTGGGGTTGTTGTAAAAGTAAATGCGTTAACATGCCAAGTATTTGGAACAATGCATGGCACATCATTATTTATTGAGCTTAACTATCTGCACTAGGAACACAGTGGAGAGAAAGACAGAGATGGATCCTATAGCCTTTGATGGAGTTTCGGGGTGATGGCGGTTCATGGGGTCCTGAGCCAATGGCCAAGAAAGAATTCTTGAAGATATCTTTGGTGCAAAAAGGTGATTTTATTAAAGCACGGGGACAGGAAGAGCTACACTGTAAGTGTGAGGGGTGACTGTTTTATGGAGTCAAAGGAGATAAAGTCCTGAGGGAGAGGGAGTTTCCAAAGAGACTTTCACATGCTAAAGACTTAGAGGAGGCCCAGCTATTGTCAAGCTAAAGTTGTTTTTTCCCTCTAGCAAAGTATTAACATGAAGACAGTAGGGAGTTTCTGGACTTTAGGGTATGGTGGGATTGCCTTTTTCTGGTAAACTGGTGGAGACTCATCAGTTTAACCATTTGTTTTTGGTCCTTCCTAATTTTTGGATAGCTGGGAATGTGCAAGGAATATCATACATGTCCCACGGGGTGGGGGTGGGGGTGGGGGTGGTGTGCTAGCTTGTGCTTTACCCCTCAGCCTGCCCCATGCTGGCTCATCACCCTTCACACTACTACGGCTTTCACCACCCATTCTGGCCACCAAACCTATAGGGCATATTCCCATACAGACCAGGCAGGTGGGTGTCCTACAATTCAATTCAGTTGTGACACTATGTACCTGAAATTAGCATCAGATCCCTCAAATTAAAGACTCAAATGCCCATAAAACTGCACCCCCCCCCCCCCCGCAGATGCCAGTAGCAAATCCCAGGTTGTCCCTCGTACTTCTGACTGATAGCTACAAGTCAGGGTTCCCACAAACCCCTTCACAGGTTTCTAATTTGCTAGAACAGCTCATGGAACTCAGTGAAACAGTGACTTGTATTTAGCAGTTTATTATATAATAAAGGATATGATAAAGGATACCGATGACCAGCCAGATGACGAGATACATAAAGCAAGGTCCAGAAGGGTCCCAAGCATAGGAGCTTCTGCCCAGGGAAGTTGGACTGTGCCATCCTCTTGCCAGATGGATGTGTTCACCAACCTTCTCTAAACCCTGGGATTTGGGAGGTTTTTATGGAGGCTTCATCACATAGGTATAGTTGCAGGATTTTTTTATCACAATACCCAGGGTTCCTTGTCTCATCTCTTCTAAGAATGAAGAGGTGGACACAAAATGAGCAACAGGCAAAAGTTTATTAGAGTATTAGATAAGAGAGTAAGAATAGTAGGAAAGCTCTCCACAGAGAGGAAACATTCGAAAGTGAATACCCCAGACATCAGGCAAGGATCCTTGTTTTATAATGTTTTGGTTAGCCCTCCCCAACCCTTCCCCCTTGTCTCTTCTCAGGTTCTACCCTTGTTGGCTTAATAGCTCTAGATGCTGGGTTTTCCATTCCTGATTGGCTCATTTCCATTGTATGAGGAGTGGTCTAAGGCCATACTCAGGTCTTTTGTCAAATTCCTGAGGGGGAACCTGATGGGGAATAGTTGGGGTCTTACATTCTTAAGAGGAACCTTAAGCCTGAGTGGGTTTGCTATGGTCAGACACTCCCAGCATTGTTCCAAAATAGATGTTTTTCCCCACCCAGGGACCTGAGGCCCTAATCTTTTCCTTTTTGCCTACTAAATCCTATCTTCTCCTATCATAGTATGATCCATTATTAACTCAATTTCCAATCCTGCTCTCCTCTCTGGGGAAGGAAGAATAGGGATGAAAATTTCAGCTTCTACTCAATCATGGCTTAAACTTTATGATGACCAGCCCTCTCCAGAAGGCATGCCAAGAGTTGCCCCATTATAATAAAAGATGCTTCTAGCACCCAGGAAATTCCAAGGGGGTTGGGAATTCTGTAGACATCCTCATCACTCAGGAAATTACAAGGGTTTTAGGAGCTCTTTGTCAGGAAGCAGGTTCAAAGACGAAATGTTAGCTAGCACTAACACAGAGACAAATATATTTTTCTTATTATTTCACAGCTCCTTTCTCCATAAAATATATGAAGCTTATATTCTATTTAAAGAGACAGACAACTCCAAATACACAGGCAAATAAACAAAATAACTGCCTGTTACAATGGGGCTTTTGAAGGAAAAAGGAAAAGAGTTGTGATAATAATGATAAAGGGAAATTGGTTTAAGATAGAACAGTCAGGCAAATCTTGTCTGAGGTGATAGCAGTCATGAAAGTGAATGATTACCAATTCAGAGAATGGTGGAGAGAACATTCCTGGTAGGGGGAACAGCAGTACATACAAAGGATTTGAGGTAGTGAAGAGCTTGGTGTTTGAGTAGCTGAAAGATGGAATGAATGTGTCATTTGGTGTCATTTCATGAAGTCAATCATCTGCAAATATTAATGCAAACCTTCTTGTTACATTCATGAGCTGTGTGGTTCAGTGCCTAACACACAATAGTTTTTCTTGTTTTTTAATAATTCAAGGCACAATTTAGCAAGTTCTCATATGGAAGTAAGAAAAAAGACACTATAGAACTACAGTGCCAAAGAAATTAAGTTTGCAAATTTAATGTTTTAACATGCATTTTAAGCTATTCTGACTTCCCAGGTGTCCAGTGATTACACAATTTTAGTCCCAATTCCTCTCCTTGCACTTACTAAAAAATCTAAATTGGATGCAGGCTGCAAGACTTCACCTGTGATATCATAAAAGGTACTGACACCGATGCCCTGTGAGAAGCAGAGGGAAAGAGACAGTCTCAAATGGAGCCAAAGAAGGGAAAATAAGAGAAAAAAGAAGAAAAACACAAATGGTTGGGGGTTGGGGAGGAAATGGACTGCACAAATCAGGCAAATGTGAAGAGATCTAATGATTTGGGATGAGAGAGAAACCGCCACAGAGTCCTGAAGGATTAGAGGAGGTCGCCTGCCTCAGATTGCTGTCATGACAATGCCACACGGCAGCACCAAATTACACTTTGATATTGAATATCTCAACTGTAACTCTAGCATATTTGCAGGTAAATAATCTGATCTGCAGGTTTTCAGAGAAGACATTCTGGCAGATGGAGCAAACTCCTATGCACAGTGTAACACCAGAAGCAACATCTGGCTGAGCCCCAGGAGCAGTTCAATGAACCCTAACGTATCTGTAGAAGTGAAATGATGACTTAATGAGGTTGCAAGGAGAGCACAGAGGTATAAGGAGGAAACACAACAGCAGTAAAAGGAGGAGACTTTCTGTAAGAGGAAGTGTCTAATGGGCACATCCAAAGGTTCCTGACTCAGCCCTCCTCACCTTTATCAGACACAAGTTACTACCTTAAAGTCAGAGACAGAAGTGTCAGTCACCTCCTAAAATGAGAGTAACCAAAGATCCCAAATACCATTTGTACAAGAAACTTGTCATGAAGTGGAGAATACTGAGGCTCAGAGACTGAGTGCAGAGTGTTTTTTGTTTTTTTTTTTGAGATGCCATGTTGACAGGGTTAAGAACACACTGCCCCAAAATATGACACTTTGGCATAAAGAATATTTTAAGCTAAAGGAATCTCACCATTGGCAGGTGTAGGAAGGACTTTCTAACCTCCCCTTTCTCCACTAAGGCAGGTTATAAGACCTTCATGTGAGAGATGCCCTCTCTTTACCCAGAAGAAAACAGCATCTTTATCTCCAAAGATGGAAGTAAATCAACAGGCCTGGCTGAGCTTCTCCCATTCACTACTCTTACTTGGCTCATACCCTTTTGCTCTTACCTTGTTTTTCTACAACTTTCCACTCTTCATCAAAGATAGTATACAAATGCTTAAGCTTAATAGCCCTTTGGAGTCTTCATTGCCTTATGAAGACTCTCATGCCACATAAAACTTACATTAAGTAAATGTACATGTTTTTTTCCTGTTGTTCTGTCTTTGTCATTTTAATTTTCAGGCTCAGCCAGAAACCCTAGGAAGGTCAAGGAAAAGTTTTCCCCCACTGACACATGGAAGAAGAAAACTGGCAAAAGGAGTATTCATCTTTTTTATCCATCCATCCATCCATCCATCCATCCATCCATCCATCCATCCATTCATCCATCCATTCATCTATCCATCCATGCAACCATTCATCCATCCATTCATCCATCTATTCATTCTTTCCTTCCTTCCTTCCTTCCTTCCTTCCTTCCTTCCTTCCTTCCTTCCTTCCTTCCTTCCTTCCTTCAATGATGCGTCATACAGTGCTATATTAGTTTCTGATATACAACACATTGATTCAACAATTCAATACTTCTAAGGGCTCTCCCCTATAAGTGTAGCCACGATCTGTCACCCTACAGTGTAATTACAATATTGATTATATCCTCCATGGTATACTCTTCCTGTCCATGACTTATTTGTTTTATAACTAGAAGTTTGTAACTATTATTCCCCTTTGTCTATTTCACCTTTCCTCCTACCCACCTCCCCTCTGGCAACCATTAGTTTGTTCTCAGTATGTAACAGTTTAATTTTTTGTTCATTTGTTTGTTCATTTTGTTTTCTAGATCCACAGATAAGTAAAATCATATGATATTTGTGTTTCTCTGACTTATTTCACTTACCATAATATGCTCTAGGTCCATCCATGTTCTCCCAAATGGAGAGATCTCATTCTTTCATAAGTTTGAGTAATATTCCATTGTGTGTATATACCACACCTAGTCCTTATGATTATTTTTTTAATTGTTGACATACACTATTATATTACTTTCAGGAGTATTCATCTTTAAATCCACTAATTCATCCATTCAACAGATATTTATCAACTTGCCTATTATATACAAGTCAGGGGCTGGGGATACAGTAGTGATATCCTGCCCTCATGGCCTTTAGATCACTTCAATAAATATTTATCAAGTGATTCTTCTTTCTCTGACACCATGATAGACTTAGGAAACAGTCAAAAGTCATTGCTGCTCTCAAGGAACTCAGTTGGACAAATATATAAGTAAGTATAGCATGAAAAATGGTATGACAAAGATGTGCACAGATGCTAGAGAACCCTGCCTGAGAGAGGTGTGTTAAGGAAGTTTTTCAAACTGAATAAAGACTGAACTGAGTCTTCAATGATGAGGAAGAATGTTCCAAACTAAGACAAAAAGGATTTACATTCATAGAAAATAATTCTACATGAATAAAGGCATAGAACTATAAAATATAATAATATGTACTGTGTGTAAAAATGCACATGTCAGGTATATAACCAATACTTTACACAGGTTATCTCCTTTTTTCTTTACCACAAAAAAATGGAATAGGAACTAATATTAGCCTCATTTTGAAAATGAGGAAACTGAGGCTTAGGGAAACTAAGTCCCTTAAAATAAACTTAAACATTTAGTAAAGTAGAACCAGGAACTGATTCTATCTTTGACACTCCAGAGCAGAGCTCCTAGTCACTGTGCCTGAACATCTGGCATGACTATGAAGTATGGGTTGAATTAGGAAACAGTGGTTAGGCAGAAGCCAGATTTTGCAAGAACTGGTAGGTCATATTGAGGATTGGGATTTAAATCTGAAGGTAAAGAACCAGTAAAAGATTTGAAAGGGAAGAGAATCAAGATCAGATTCTTTCTTATTTATAGTTTTGTTTTTTTTTTTACTCCATAATTCATAGAATAGATTTCCGAGGACAAGACACAGGAGAACAGGAATCTTGTGTGAGCCACCATGATATTTTAGGAGGGAGATGGCAATGGCCTAAAACCAGGCCATGGTGTGTGGGATAGGAGACAGATGTTAGAAATGAGTAGGTTGTGAAATTAGCAAGACTCAGCAGTTACTCTGATATGGGGAGAGAGGAAGAGAAGTCAAGAACAATTCACAAGTGTCTGCACCAGACTGACTGAAAAAAAATGGGTCTTCCAATAGGCCAAATGGGAAGACAGGAAGCAGAACAACTTGAATGGGCCATAATAAATTCTGTTTTGTAAAATTTGAGATTAAAGCCCCTGTGAGGTACTCAAGAGGAGAGTTCTAGCAATTTGGACACATGTATTGGGAGTTCAAATGAGTCTTGAAGACAAGAGGTTGCTGAATTTAACTATCATACCAACCATATAAAGGAAATGGTGGTAGTATAATGCAAAGTGTCAGAATGCCTGGTTCAAAGCTGGGGTCTGCCATTTCCTAGTCATATTAACTTGAAGAAATCATTTAATCTCTTGGCCCCTTGGTTTACTTTTCTTTAAGATGAAGGAAATAGGAGTAAGTAATCTCTTAAAATCCTTTCAACTCTAAATGTTCAACACATTGGTCATGATAGGGTTTTTAAATGTGTTTTTATTTGGCCTTAGCTCTTAATGAGTTTACCATTTATGAGAGATAGTAACGTACTAGAGAAATGAAGAAGAAGGACCAATGTTATAAAGGGAAGGGAAAAATATTTAAATAAGAGTAAGTTAAACCTAAGCACAAGTTCATTCTTCCATTCATTCTACAAGTATGTATTAAGTTCCTACTATATGACAAATGCTATACTACGCTCTCTAAATAATATAAACATGGCTCCTGCCCTTGTGAATCTATGTCCTTGGGCAAGTCACTTATGTGTGTATTTTTTGTCAGGTATAAATTTAGGCTAATAATAACTCCACTGCCATTATGTTAATCAGTGTATGTGGGAATTCTTTATAAACATGATACAACTGATACATTACCACTATTCTAATTTTCCTCTAAGAACCTCACCATCCCCAGGTACAAAACGTTGTATTCTACATAATGGGAGCATTAAAATACTGCATTTCATCAAATCTTCATTAAATCTTACTCATCATTATTATATGCATCACTAAAAAAGAAAAACCTCTGCCAATTAAACTATGGCCCAGTGCTAGGGTGCCATTAATTGTAAGATTCATCCTGATTTCAGAAATGTTAAAATATGAAAAAATAAATAAATTTTAGAAAACTGTGAGCTAGCAGCCATCTAGCTGAGTACACATTTAGCAGAAAGATAACATGGCCTTGGGAAATAGAAGTATGTGATAGACTAATTTCATATTATCAAAGGAAAACAAACTCTAAATAAGGAAGAAATAATAGATACAATTTGTGGGATCTCATATGGCATTTGTTATTTCCCAAATGGTATTTTTACTAGTTAGCTCTGAAGATATGGTCTAGATCATACTCTTCTGATATCGTTTGTTGATGTTCTCCTTACACAGTCATGCACAGAAAGCAAACCATATGCAGACACTGCATGGATCTAAGATGTAAAGAGGGGTGATACTCACAACTTGCACTCAAAAACTTCAATACTTGGGTGAGCTCTAAAGATTGGTTAGTAAGTGAACAGGGCTACCTTGAGGAAATTTTTAGAAGTATGAGTGGAGGTGGAGAGAGGAATCTGGTATCTGAGCTGCTTGAAAATTTTATCAGTGTTTTTAATGAAGGATGCCTTCATTAAGTTTGCAGAAAGTGACAGTTTTTTTTAAAAAAGTAATTAAACCAGAAAAGAAACTAAATGCAAAGCGGACTTGATAAAATAATTATCTTTTCAAACATGCTAATAGTCAATGGCTGATATAGTCTGGAAATTTAAAACAATCATCTAAATATAGAATTGGAAACAATATGCAAAATAACTTAGATGGGCTTTGATGTCGAAAAAATAGAAAACATTAGTTCTGTACTTCAGCATCTGCTTTAAAAGGATATGGAGAAAATCATGGGTAAAAAAAAGACTAATGGGAAATCTTAAGGGGATGGAAGCCTTTTGGACAATTGCCTGAAGGCAGCCTCAAGGGAGAAGGCACCCCATATTCATGTGTAAGAATGGTTATTATTAGCACGAGCTAATCCCTTTCTGTAGGGTCACCAATAGAAAATGCAGCCCTCATCACAGAGAGAAGGACGACACTGATACAAAAAGTAGATATAAAATTATCATCAATTAAGGGTTCCACCCCACTCTATGTGGTAAGATAATTAGGTAAATATCCATTCTCATCTTTGTGCAATTATTTGTAAATGATGGGTATATTATTGTTTCCCAAAGTACATCCCACAGAACAATAGTTTCACAGGGTAGCAATATATTGTAGCTGGGGGAAAAAGGTATGTTCTCTAAATACATTTGGAAAAATTGGGGTTAACATTGAGTTAAACAATGGGTTAAGCATAAGCAAACAAGTTTCTTTATCACGAAGCTTCTCACAATTGTAATGAGATCATACAGGAATCTAACATAATCTTTAAATTAAATGTGATGATGCTACCTTCTTTCTCATGGAGCATATTAAGGAGAAGCTGGAGTTTTATAGATGTTGATTTTGAAAATCTTGGAATAGGTCAGTCTCTGCCATAAAAGAGAGGCTGAGGTTCACCAGGCTGGCTCAGTCAGTAGAGCAAGCGATCCTTGGTCTTGGGGTTGTGAGTTCAAGCCCCATCTTGAGTGTGGAGATTATTTAATAATAAAATCTTAAAAAAATAAAGAGAAAGAGAGCCCAAGAAGACATCTTTCTCAAACCCCAGTCCTAAAATTTCTCTTTTTAAAAAAATTATATGAAATCATTGTTTCACCAAACCATGAAAGTTTGGAGAAGATTCTAAGGAACCAAAAGAAGGCAGAATAATTAAAAAGCTCTAAAAGAATAAGGCAAACAAAGGACTACTGGAGTGGAAGTTGTTTTTTACTTAATACACATACGGGAATTTTCTATAAAAACACACTTTGATACCCAGGCACAGTTCTAATCCCCTTGAAACCCAGTGACTAAATATGACTGTAAAATCTTCTGCCTTGCTTTGTTTTCTTGTAAGGAGCTACTTCACAGATCTCACACTTGAGAGATTGAGTCACAACCTTCCAGCTAAACTTTAATCCACAGATTTTGTTTTCTCAAATGGAACAGTCCTAAAATTTATTTATTAGTGCATCAGGTAGTACTAATCTGAGTTGTGATGAACACTGGCTTTAAGGCTCACTTGAGCAAAACACTGTGTCTGATGCTGTTGTCTACCTCTATTTGCAAAGAGAGCAGAGACTTAAGAATTCTGTATAAATCTACGTCTGTAAAGCCATCTTTTGGGTCCTCACACAGATTTAAAAACCATACCTGGTGAAGTGGTATGGTATAAAAATAATGAATCTCTGCTAAAGCCATGAGAACATCTAAATTAATATTAGAATCCAAAAAATAAGTTTTTGTTCAACTCTGTTTTCAAACAGCACTTTGGAAGACTGGCTGTTCTGGCCTTCTTTGCCTATCTCTATTATTGGCTTATAGGAAATGGAATACTTGACCTTTCGTATAGCCCATGATAAATTTGAGAAACAAAACAGATGAGCACTGGGGAAGGGAAGGAAAAATAAGATAAAAATAGAGAGGGAGGCAAACCATAAGAGACTCTTAAATACAGAGAGCAAACTGAGGGTTGCTGGAGGGGGTGTTGGGAGGGGGGATAGATTAATAGGTGACAGGCATTAAGGAGGCCACTTGCTGGGATGAGCACTGGGTGTTAAATGTAAGTGATGAATCACTAAATTCTACACCTGAAATCATTATTACAGCATGTTAACAAACTTGGATTTAAATGAACAAAAAATAAAGTCTATGATCATATTCAAAGGGTGAAACTATTTATTTATATAACTTATTTATTGATGCCTAATATATGCTGGGTACTTTCCTTTTCTTTTTTCATTTAATCACAAAATAAAGCCTGTGATTTATTATCTTTATCTTAACATAATTAAGTGTTATAATTTGGAAGGGGTTAAGTCAAATACTAAAAGTCACACACCTACTAAATGACAAAGCTGGATATAAAAAAATTTATATCTTCCTGACTTTGAAATCCATGCTGTTACAAACTGAGCAATGGATCTTCAGATGATTAGCACTCGGTTGCATTTATATTTGAGGCTAGTTGGTTAGAATGATAAAATTCATGATACTAAGGAGCCCCCAGTCATAGATCATTGTCAGGATGGTTTCTGGTTTTCACAATCGGCCTATGAACAGGTTAAAAAAAAAGAGTTTAGGTCCAACTAAGGTTAGCTGACATTGCACCAACTGTCATGGACAGTCCTTTCTGGTCACAACTACACACTCCCTTAGGCATTTTATAGTGATTTTTGCTGTTGATAATTTACAACTAGAACCATAGGTCAACTGACCCAATATAAAATTGTGGAAGCTACATGTATAGTTTCATATCTTAAATACTCCTATCTTTGTATTTTGTGCTTTCTCTCAAATAGCTCACTTTTCCCAATGCCAAGGCATCCTCAGTATCCTTACTTAATCTCTATTACATTTCTTAAATGTATGTCACATTTAAAAGTGATTATTTCTGCACACTGTAACTTATATATATATAGCCTAGCCCATCCTACGTCTTCACTGCCCTTCTTTTTTTTCCCATCATGTATAAGGTGATGATTTGATATACACATACGTGTGAAAGGATTCTCTCCATCAAGGTAACTAACACATGCATAACCTCCCATACTTATTTTCTTCAATTTTGGTGAGAATATTTAAGCTCTATTTTCTTACCAAATTTCAACTATACAATACAGTGTTATCAACTATAGTCACCACATTATACATTAGATCCTCAGACCTTACACATCTTATAATTGAAAGTTTGGACCCTTCTACCAACTTTTCCTACTTTCCCCACCCCCAGCCTCTGGAAACCACTTTTCTACTTTTTGACTTCTTTGTGGGGGATTCCACATATAAGTGATACCGTGTGGTATTTGTCAGTCTCTGTTTGGCTTTTTTAACCTAGCAACATATCTTTCAATTTCATCCATGTTGTCATAAATGACAGGATTTCCTTCCTTTTCACGGTTAAATAATATTCTGTTGTGTGTGTGTATATCTATCTATCTGTGTGTCTATCTATCTATCACATTTTATCCATCCATCCGTTAATGAACACTTAGGTTGTTTCCATGCATTGACTATTGTGAATAATGCTGCAATGAACTTGAAAGTACAGATATCTCTTTAAGATAATGCTGCAATGAACTTGAAAGTACAGATATCTCTTTAAGATAATGATTTTGTTTCCTGTGGCTATACACCAAGAGTGATACTGCTGGATCATATGACAATTCTATTTTTAATTTCTTGAGGAACTTCCATTATGTTTTCCATAATGGCTGCACCAGTTTGCATTCCCACCATCAGTGCTCAAGGGTTCCCTTTTCTCCACATCCTCACCAGCATTTGTTATCTCTTGTCTTTTTGATAACACCTAACAGGTGTGAGGTGACATCTCATTGTGGTTTGACTTGCATTTCCCTGATGATTAGCGATGTTGAACACCTCTTTATGTACCTCTTAGACATTTGTATGTTTTCTTTGGAAAAATGTCTCTTCAGGCTTGTGCTCATTTTTAATGAGTTATTTGATTTTTCATTACTTAGTTGTACGGTTTGCTTATGTATTTGAATATTAACCCCTTATCAGATATGTGGTTTGCAAATATATTCTCTCATTCCATAGGTTACCTTTTCATTTTGTTGATTGTTTCCTTTGGTGTGAAGAATCTTTTCAGTTTGACATGGTCCTGTTTGTTTATTTTTCCTTTTGTTTCCTTTGCTTTTTGGTGTCAAATCCAAAAATTCACAGCCAAGACTGATATCAAGGAGCTTACCCACTATATTTTCTTCTAGGTTTTACAAGTTAAGGTCTTCATTTGAGTCTTTAATTTATATTGACTTAATTTTCATGCATGTTTACCCTCATTCTTAACCCATACCCTTGTCATTCTTTCCCCAATCTGGTGTTTAAACCTAAGGCATCTTCTCTTTCTATATTCCTCACTCATGGTTATGATTTTCTTTTCATTCCTGCTCTATAATCCCTATGATCCTTAGAAAAAGTCTTTGAAAAAATATCCCTTGGTCTCTCTTGTGATGAGAATCACAATTATTCATATTTTACCTGATTATCCAAAGCCCTACTACACCACCTCTCTCTACCCCACACCGAACAGATTCTAAGACAAAGGCTCTATAAAGTTTTAATTCTAATAAAATACCCATTTGGGGCACTAAAACTTCTTTACTGAAGATATCTATTGAGACTAACAAGAAACTGAAATGATGTGTTAACTCAGCCACAATATGGAAATTAAGACATTTTTAAAAATTCAGAAAGCCTCCATACAGACAATGCTCATTTCAACGAGAATCAGAATATAGAAGCTCTGCTAAAATGTTTACCACAGTATTCTTTTCATTGAAGTGTCAGCTTACAAAATTAAAACACTCTTTCCCAAGTAATTCCATTAAGCAAAAGTCACTGTGTGTGGTTTTGAGATTATTATATAATTATCTCTATGCATTTAACATTCATTATAATGGGAAGATGAATCTGTGCAATCAACATTTGTTTAGACATGATGTTTTGTCAGTACTCGGGTAGCAAATGTCACTAAGCTAAATAAAAGCATTTCTTACATATGCTTGTGCAACAGGAACGACACTTGGGAAGTTAATTCTGTCCTGTTGCTGATTTCGAATGTCAGCTCTGACAGCCACAATAACAATTGGTTCAGGTAGTGTTGACAGCTGGTAAGGATGGGCTAAAGCAAGCAACGCATTGTAGATTTAGAATCTTAATACGGTAGCCCTTGGGTTGAGGAAGTCAGGTAGACTGACATGTAATTCAGTAAGTGCTAAAATGAGTTATGGATCACTTTTGTTAAATTGATTCAGATTTTTGGATGACACCAAATAGCAAAAGATAATCCTCTCATGTCATCTAGACACTTTGATAAGGGTCCTCAATGTAATATCCTAAACTACAAGTTAAGAGCAAAACAACTGATGAAATGTTTTCACAAACTGTCCTCACAAACCATTTACATGGAAAACTGGCACCAAAGTTCATGCTGTATGCAAGACCAGGAGTCGGCAAACATTTTCTATTAAAGGGCAAAATAGTAAATACAAAGGGTCATACAATCTCTGTTACAACTACTTAGCTATATGATTATAGCATGAAAATAGCTATAGACAATACCTAAACAAATAATGGGTGAGTTCCAATAAAACTTTATTTACAAAAACATGTAATGGGACAAATTTGACCTGTAGGTCATAGTTTCTTGATTCCTATACTAGGTTATGATCTCCCAAACAGCTGATGGTTGATTATTAGAAGTGTAATAATGGGGCATCTGGGTGGCTCAGTTGGTTGAATGACTTCAGCTCAGGTCATTATCTAGTTGTCAGTTTGAGCTCCACATCAGGCATTGTGCTAATGGAAACTGCTTCAGATTCTCTCCCTCTCTCTTTGCCCCTCTCCACTTTACTATGTTTCTCTCTCTCAAAAATAAACATTAAAGAAATTAAAAAAAACAAGAAGTGTGATATTTCTACTAGAACAGGTATATGTGCATGACAGGTACTTCCAAGCATCTTTGAAAGGCTCTTAGGTTCTGAGTCTATCCAAGTTTGGACTGAAATCACAAATTTACTATCAGTCTTGATGAATGCAAGGAAGCAGAGTGAAACTACGTGTGCCACATCATGTATGATTCATTATGTCTATCATAGACCTCCTTCCAATTAATAAGAGGAAATCTAATCAGTTAATACTTTGACTTAAATATTACATCCATGGCAGTACTGTTTAAAGGTTGTTTTAAAGGTATTTTTGTGAAGTGGAAAAACCACTGAATAAAAAAATAAGTCCTAATGCAGATCCAGTCTTAGTGATGAATAAATATAAGACTTGGGTACTTCATTTTATACCTTTAGACTTCGGTTTCTTCTGTGTAATAGTGGCACTGAATTTGAATTATTTCAAATATCTCTTCCAGGTCAAACATTCTATGATATATACAGTGAATTTTCATTATTCTTAGTAGTTATGTTCTATAAAAGTGCTATGAACAATGAATTAGCAAATGCTGAATCATTGCTCCAAGCGGAAAAACAGGGTTAGGTTCCTGAAAGCCTCTGGTCACATTTTTGTCAACCCCGTTTTATGTGTGTTTCTGTTTAAGGACACCATATTCAATAGATAGTATTGATTCATTAGCATCGAATTCATGACCCAAAGCTCTAAAATTCATGTTTGAATAAAGCATATCTAATACACATTTTCTCCCTAAAGCACTCCACAGGCTTCTTGCACTTAGGAGCACTAGACAAACACTTCAACACTACGCTTGGGAGCCATTTAAACAGTGAAATCAACAACAAAAAGCACAAAATGTGAGAAATGTGGCACTAAATAGATTGCGAAAAGGATACGTTTGCAGTATGAAAGCTAAAACATCACCTTACTCCACGTCAGCTGGAGCCATGCATGTTGGGCAACTCAAAATTTTTGCCACTCAGTGCATATCTGTGAATGACCCAAAAGTGCTACAAATTTTGATCTAAGGTTACAATAAATTTAGTAAGTAGGCAAGTGAGAGATGATTGTAATAATAATGAAAGTTATTAGAAATCTCTACCAATACTCCTATTTTATTTTCTAATGCTTTTAATAAAATATCACACACGGGCCCCCGAAGGACTCTTCCATATCTAGGCACTCTGAGTCCCAAGCCAAATGCCCCCAGAATTTATGTCTAGACAACTACTGCAATCTTCTGTTGTCTGTCTCTTCATAGGTAGTCCTTCTTCCACACTGATTCCAGAATTGTTTTTCTAAAAACACATTTGTGTTTTCACTTCACTGTTTATCCACCCACATTCATTCTTCATTACCTGTAGAATAAAATCCTAAAACCCAACCTCTTACCTCACTATATAACACCCTTCAAAATTTAATCTAAATCTAACTCATCTCTTGCTACCACCTTCCTTATATTTTACATTTTAACCACTCTCACATTCTTATTTATCCAGGCCTGCTTTTATATGTGCCTGTGCTTTGCAGTTGCTACTATCTGTTTCCTACACTCATAATTTGAAGTCCACCAACTCCGTGAATTTGTTCTTGATTATGCTAGTAAAAAACAAACAAACAAAAGCAAAACAAAACAAAACCAAAAAACAAAAAGGTGTTGCTTGTGGCATTCAGATTAGCTGTTCACATGAAATTTGACGTGCTGCACTATCATTTCCTTAAGTAAAGGAAAATCTCTTATGGATATTTTATGTTCTAACACCTCAGAATGAGGTCACAGAATAATAGTTGCTGAGTAAAGCTCTATAGTATTTACAGAAGCAGCGTGCACTTACTGTACGTTGAAATACTTATTTACTACTGACTATTTGCCGGTTGGGTTGTTCGTGTTGAGGAGACAACATAAATAAGACAACAGGCAGTGTTTGGGGGTCAGGGGCAAGTTATCTAATCTCTTTAAGTCTCAGTTGCTTTGTCTATTAAATGAGATTAGAACTATTCTTTCATCACCACAGGGCTGTTCTAGGGGGTAAATGAGGTAATAGAGAGGTAGATGAGGTAGATAATAGAGAGCACCGTGCTTAAGAGTAGAAAGTGTTCAAAATGTCAATTTTAGAAGACTTAATATTGAATGAATTATCAGTTATTTCTAGTGGTGTGTGCCAGAAACTCTTAGAGTGGTTGTTACATTTTCTCAAGACCCTGAACTCTTTGAAATCTGACAAAAGCTATAAAATCTCTCCTGGGGAGGGTAGAATGGTCACATGCTCATATGCTTAACATGATTTACATGTCTTTCAGAGTCCGTCTACTAATTTCTGACCTGGAGTTATTTCAGATGTTTCTTCCTATCCATAATTACGTTCTTGAGCTTCCCTGGTGAAAGTTTTTCCTGATTCTTACTGGGCTGAGAAGTCCTTCTTTCTTTTAGAATAGAACATAATCTCCTGTGAACATTTACAATAAACCCAGTCTATTATCTGCTGCAAGCTCCAAAAAAAAAAAAAAAAAAAAAAAAAAAAGAACTTGACTACATAGGCTTAAAAATATGGGCTTGTTTTTCTCATAAAATGAAAGTCTGGAGGTAAGTGGCTCCTGGCATTGGCTCAATACTTCAGTGTCAGGGCAAATGTGTCTGTGACTTTCTTGGCCTTTCCATCATGACTTGTAAGTGGCTTCTGCAGATGACATTGCCATGACTGCATCTGAGGCAAGCAGAAGGGAAGAGGGAACAGCATCTGAGTCAGGAAGAGCAATCTTTCTCAGAAAGTCTCCATGTAATCCCATTCACATCTCATTGGAGTTGACTGCATCTCTTAACTATCCTGCAAGCTGCTTGCCACAAAGACCGGGAGAACAAGGATTTTTAGTCCGACTCATTTATGACCATCTCAAACAAGTTTCATTTCTGTTGGTAAGGGAGAGGAAGAAGGAGTAGATATTGCGGGCCAGAGCACTGTTAGCCACACTGAGGAAACAGCCTGGAACAGCTTTCATAAACTCAAGAGGAACTGGAAAATAACCAAAATATAGGGGTCTCTCTCAACACATTTTAAATAAATGAACAAGGTCCCCTTTAAAAACATGAAATAGGGGCACCTGGGTGGCGCAGTCGGTTAAGCGTCCGACTTCAGCCAGGTCACGATCTCGCGGTCCGTGAGTTCGAGCCCCGCGTCAGGCTCTGGGCTGATGGCTCGGAGACTGGAGCCTGTTTCTGATTCTGTGTCTCCCTCTCTCTCTGCCCCTCCCCCGTTCATGCTCTGTCTCTCTCTGTTCCAAAAATAAATAAACGTTGAAAAAAAAATTAAAAAAAAAATTAATAAAATAAAAACATGAAATATCAGGTGCTTTTTCTGCATTCGTATACCTAAAAATAATCATTATCTCATTCTAATTCTCCTAAAGACTTTTTAACTTCTCTGCCTCTGGGACATGAATTCTCAAGCCTTGTGTTTTAAAATGTAGAATTTGCCCTGAAAAACATAACTTATCTCACAAATACCATGATTTCAAATGAGAATAGGTGTGAAAGATGGACAAAGAGAGTGTAGGGTGGGGGATGTCCCCTGGAGTTGCTAGAAGAAACTAGGTGAACCACCTGTGTGGCCTGCTCCCCCACATGGGCACTAAAGTCAACAACTGTTTTAGGTTGATTGATATATAGAGGAGCACTGACCAACAGGCTGCATCTCGCCTCCCAGGCAAAGGCCCGGGTCACCGTTCAAGCAATAGCATCACAGCCTGATGCAAGTGGATGGAGCCAGAGTTTGTTGTGCACTGTTTGGCTGCAATAGAAGCTAATGTTTAAAAGTTTTCTGGGGCTGCCTGGGTGGCTCAGTGGGTTAAGCCTCCGACTTGGTTTGGGTCATGATCTCAGTTTGTGAGCCTGAGCCCTGTGTCAGGCTCTGTGCTGACAGCTTGGAGCCTGCTTCAGGTTCTGTGTCTCCCTCTTTCTCTCTGCCCCTCCCCTGCTTGTGCTCTCTCTCTCAAGAATAAATAAACATTAAAAAAATTAAAAAATAAAAGTTTTCTGTCTTGCTAAGTTGACCCTTTGGCTAGAAGAGCAGGTTTTTGTTGGAGCTGTTTGTGTCTGTCCTCCCTAGGTGTTCCTGGGCTCTAAACCTAAGATAAAGGAGATTTAAGAGAGAGAGAGAGAGAGAGAGAGAGAACTCACCACCATGTTGTTCCTTGGGTCCCCAGATTCCTAGGCCGTCTGCCTTCTTTCACTACCTTTTAGAGTTTTCCCATATTTGTTTTATACATAATACCCAAAGATTTTAGTCCTACTTAGTGAGAGGAATAGAGAAAAGGGCATCTACCTCATCTTCCTAGAAGGTGAAGTTTCCTGTGTTGAATTACCAAAACAAAACAGAACAAAACATAAAGATAGCTTCCATCTGGAGATGCCCCGCATACCTCTCCTAGGCTTCTTTCACTCTGGGTGTCCATTCATTATGAAAGCACCTTCAACCCCTTGACACGGCTTACAAATTGGAGTTATTAAGGACTCACCTTCCACCAATTTCATGAGTTGTAAAAAAATAATTCAATTTTTTCATGTATGTGTTTATTATGGAAATCTAAATGTCTATATACACTACAGTGAAATTCTCACTTATGGTAGGTATTCAATAAGTCTTTAGTAAATACATACACAAATTAATACATTAATGAACCAAAACTAGTGTATATGAACCCACAAATAGATCACACGTTATTTGAAAAATATTTAAGCCACTAATTTTTCCCAAGCCGTGAAAGAGAGTATGCTGCTCATGGAATTATCTCTCCCCACTACCACAAAAATGATATCAAGAATTAAGAACATGGGGACTTTTCTTCACAAAACATGCTTAAGGCTTTATGCCTTAATAGAATAACAATAGAAAACATTAGTGAGAAATCCCAAGGGGAAATCACAAATTGGGAAAAACTTGGATCACAGCGAGAAAGACAACCTGCATTAATGATAAATTCAGGTAGAGGCAGTCAATAGGGCAAAGCAGAACTAGTCATTCTAGAACCTTCACTATGTTTCTTCAGCACTGTGCTTTTTAAATGTCAAATACAAGGTTACAATGACAGTTGTCAGCAGAGAGGAATTACAGAGCTGCAAAACCACTCACTCAATCTCAATGATTTAGCCCTCATCCCTCAGGGAAAAGTCTAAGTCAACAACACACAGATAACATTTACCTGACATTTTCTCTTTCTTCACCTTGCTTGGTAATTCACCAGTAATTCACCTTCCCTTGGGCACACCTCTTGGGATCAACTTAATTCTCCTGAAATCCCGAGACAAAGAGAGAGAAAATGGACAACTTCCCTCCTGCCTCCAGTCTTCTTTCAGACTCTGATCATTGAATGACCTCACTCTTACCTTGGGGGAAAAAAAAAAAAAAAAAAAAAGGACTAAACATGTCAGAAAAGCAAAGGCAACCACAAGCAGGTGGTAAAGTCTCAGAGTCCATGAGAGCCAGCCGATAAAGTAACATGATTACCCTGCCTCACTACTGACATTCTGTCAGATGGGAACAAGTGGCCTGTGTCTTATCTGGATGGGAAATCACTTCATTACCACTTTTTTTAGGCCTCTGAGCATGTGGAGACTCTCTTGGCACCCACCTTGATTATTCCCATAAGAATGGCAACCTGGTTGCTGACCAAAGCATTCCTGAGAAGCTCTGACAGGAACCACTTGACTCAGGATGAGAACATTATGGTAGGTGTTTCCCCCAAGCCCCAGCCCAGAATCTTTAGGTCAGGTCTATCTACTCAACAAAACTGCAGCGGAGTCCTCTTCTTAAGGAGACTCTTGAGCTGTGTATCTTCATTTAATTTCCTATCCATCCCAGCGACAAAGCTCATGATTGCTTTAAACGAATCTGTTTCTAGTCCTTTGTGCAACTGACCTTTTAGGAAAATACTCACAAGATCTAGTTCTTAAATTTGTGATAAGGGTCAGTGCTCTGGCCAGACTCTCTGGCTCCTCTAACATAAGTCAAAATATAGTTAATAAAAATAATTATCTGAAAAAAAGCAGTATCTTCACTATTTTTTATGTATTTTTATAATACTCTTCTGATCTTCTTTTTAATTATTACTTAAGTTTTTAAAAATACTAGAAAAAAAACTGAAAGTTACTCAACATCCCCCAATTTTAATTGTTATTTTTTATTTTTTTTAGAGAGAGAGAGAGAGAGAGACTGTAAGCAGGGGAGAGGAGCAGAGGGAGGGGAGAGAGAGGGAGCGAGGGAGAGAGAGAGAGAAAGAGAGAGAATCCTAAGCAGGTTCCACACTTAGCGCAGTGCCCAATGTGGGGCTCAGTCCCACGACCTGAGGTCAAAATCAAGAGTCAGACGTTCAACCAACTGAACTGCCCAGATGCCTCATTATTTAATTAGTTTTAATTCCAATGAAAACAATGGAAGAATATAAAATTTTTTAAAATTCTCTCTACTCATTTCTATTCTACTCCCTTCCTCTCCAAAAGCAACTGCTTTTATTAATTTCGTATGAAATCATCTACATGTGCATCAGCATATCCATAAATAACATGTAGCAATACCTTGCATGTTTTTAGTACAATAAATGCCATTATGCTGCATGTTTTATTAAAAAATGTGATGTTTTCACTCAGCATTATGGCTTCAACATCAATCCATCAATCTATTTCTCTACCTATGTATTATTTTTGATGTATCTATCATTCATTCATTTTAAAGCAATAAACAATATTCTACCATATGAACAAATAATACAGTACACATTTAATTCCCTCTTGAGGGACATTTAAGATGTTTTCAAAATTTGGTCTTACAAACAATGCTTCAGTAGACATTATAACACTCTTCTATAATTATGGTCCATATGTGCTGGTTTTTCTAAGACAGTGTTTATTAAACTGTGTTAAACCCATTAGAGTGTTATCAAGTCAATTTCCTATATCAAGACAATCATTCTAAAAAATGACAAAATAGATTAAGACAAAATGACATAGAATAGAAAAGAATAGACTAGACTAGAAAAGAGAAAAGAATAGAATAGAGTAGAATAGAAAAGAAAAGAAATACCAGGACTCATTACACAAAATGTTGTAGAATGTCCATACAGATGATCATCAACAATTCCTCCCAGGCCAGTATATTTACGCCTCCTCATCTGTAGGTGGTATTCATTTCCCTTCCCCTTAAAATTGGTCAGGATTTATGGCTTGCTTTAGCCAATAAAATGGGACGAAATTTGTTTTTCAAGTTCTGAAGGCTGGCTTTGAAGAGGTCTGGCATATTCTTTGTTCTCAGACACCTGAGCTACCATGTAAAGAAATCCATTTATCCTTCTGGACAGCCTACACAAAGAAAGACAGGCCCAGCTAGTTCAGCCATTCTGATTGAGATGGTGCATGTGGAATGAAAGCCGACATTGATTAGTTAGCCCCAGTCTAACCTCCAGGTGATGCTTTTCTATGAATGACCTGGGAGACCAAAAAATGACCTTCCCAGTAGGGTCCAAACTAGAATACAGAATCATGAGCAAATAAATGTGGTGTGTGTGTGTGTGTGTGTGTGTGTGTGTGTGTGTGTGTGTGTGTGTGTTAATATGCTAAATTTAAGGTCAGTTGTATTAGTTCATATACATAGTAAGAATAAGAATATAGTAATACTCAGTATGGTCTAGGTAATGCTACAGGATCAAAACCTCCCAAATCTTAGTGGTTGGTAAAATCAACCACTTTATTTATTTATTCAACCAGCTTTATTTATTTGTCAGTCTTTATGTCCATTTTGGGTTGGTTGAGGGTTCTGTTCTATATCTCCTTACTCTAGAACACAGGCTGAGTAAGCAAGGAACATCTCAAAAGTTTCTAGTTGCCATGGCAGGAAGAAAAAAAATATTTTAGAAAATCTTGCAGACATTTAAATGATTTAGCACAGAAGTGATACACATTACATTTGCTCACAATCCACTGGCTCAATAGGACTAAGAATTGTGAGTAGACAGGCTTTATTTAAAGATCATGTAGCAAGAAGGCAGGGAGCTAGCAATCTTTAGTGAACTATATTACGTCTGTGTGTTTATGTCTACTTTGTCTGATGCAACATGGATTTTTTTTTCAACTGTGTGTTGTAATTTCAAGAAAAAGATTGAAAAAAGAAATAGATCTAAAGTGTATTTCTCAGAATGAAATTACTAGGTCATATAGCAGGTACATTTTCAACTTTCCTAGGTTTTATTAAAATGCTTTCCAAAGTGGTTGTACCAACTCATACTCCAACTTTTGCAAAGCAGTCATATCCAATAGTGCTTTCTGAGAATTCTCATTCCCTCATATTCATACCAAAGTTTGGTATTGTAAATCTAGTAATTATTTAAATTTTTAATTCAGGTAATTTGATTGCTTTAAAATATTCTGTTTTTCTTTTAATTTCTATATCCTTAATTATTAGTGAGTTCTTAATTAGTAATTGGTGAGGTTGTATTTCCCTTCATATGTTTTTGGCTATATCAGTTCATTTTCTGTGATTTGTCTGTTTATATCCTCTTCTTATTTTATGCTGGATTATTTGTCTTTTTCTTTCTTTTTTTTAATGTTTATTTATTTTTGAGAGAGAGAGAGAGAGAGAGTGCACAAGTAGGAGAGGGGCAGAGAGAGAGGGAGACACAGAATCCAAAACAGGGTCCAGGCTCTGAGCTATCAGCACAGAGCCTGACATGGGGCTCCAACCCATGAACTGCGAGATCATGACCTGAGCCGAAGTTGGTCACTTAACTGACTGAACCACCCAGGTGCCCCTATTTGTCATTTTCTTATTGGAATTTCTTATATATTCTGGATAGTATTCTTTTGTCAGTAACATCTTCTTTCCCCCCCTTTTCACAGCAGAGTTGACTATGTCAGTCTTTTCCTTTATGTATTGTGCTTTTGTCTTATCTAAAAAAATACTTTCTGACTCTGAATTTATAAAGATGTTTTCTAGAACTTAATTCAATTTTTTCCACATGAAAATATTGTCCCTTAACCATTTATAGACTAATCTATTCTTTTTCCACCAACACATAATGCATTCTGTAACTTTACACCAAGCTTCCATATATAGTCATACTATGTTTCTGGTGCACCAAGAGCGACACATAGGTACAGCCTTCCACTAGAGAAGGCAGAGGAGAAAACTTTAAAACAATAATAAAACTGCCTCCTACTTGTTCTTTTATTTTTATCATGGGTAAGCAATTCTAAACAAGGTAAGTCACAAAATACTCCTAACTGCCAGCGTGGGCTGTTCCCCTGTTCTCCTCCCCCATCTTGCTATATATGCACTGCTTTATCCTGTCCTATTGATAAATTTGTGTGTCAAATCTAAAATTTGAAATTTGTGCATCAAGTTTATGCATATGAACAAATATGCCACATTGCTCAAATTCTAAGATGTATCATAAGCATTGATATCTGATAGGACAAATTTCCCTTCCTTTTTTTTTTTTTTTAATAAGTCCTGTTCTTGACCTTTCCCTCATCCATATTGATTTTGGTTTCAGTTTGTCTAATTCCACAAAAACAAAACCTGTTGATATTTTAATTGCATTGCATTGAACTTACAAATCAATGTCATGTCATCTTCTGACATATTTGATACTCTTATCCATGTATATTATTAATCTTTTCATTTTGTTGTGTCTTCGTTAATACTCTCAGTACTATTCTGCAACTTTCTCCCAAATAAGTCCATGTGTCCTTGTTACATGAATTCCTTCACACCATGGATATTTGGTTGTTATTTTAAATGGATTTTTCCTGCTATAAATTGGTTATTTCTGGTATATAGGATTGTCATTGATTTTTGTACAATGAGCTTATACCACGAACAATGTTGAACTATTTCTAAAGTTTGTCTCTGGAGTCCACTACATCTCTTCCTTTTGGATCTGTAATTTTATTTCTTTTGTTTAAGTGTAATATCTAATAGTGGTATTAATAGCAGGCCACATTCTGTTTTTTTTTTTTTAATTTTTTTTAACGTTTATTTTATTTATTTTTGAGACAGAGAGACAGAGCATGAACGGGGGAGGGGCAGAGAGAGAGGGAGACACAGAATCCGAAGCAGGCTCCAGGCTGTGAGCCATCAGCCCAGAGCCCGACGCGGGGCTCGAACTCAGGGACCGTGAGATCGTGACCTGAGCCGAAGTCGGATGCTTAACTTACTGAGCCACCCAGGCGCCCCCATTCTGGTTTTAAAGAGAATTCTTCTTAAATTTCATCATTGAATAAGATCCTTGCTATAATCTATAGTAAATATCCATTATGGAGGTAAGGATTTTTCCTTCTTATCCTGCTGGATTAAGAGCTTTTAATCATTAATAGATGTTGGATTGATATTTTTATATGTGGTAAGATGATAAGATATTAAAGTAGAAAATTAAAATAACAGATTTTCTAATATTTAAAAATTCTTGCATTCCTTGTATAAACTCAATATATTAATAGTGTATTTTGGTATATTTTTACTGATTTTTTAAGGCCTTTCCATCTATGTTTGTTAAGTGAGATTAATCTGTATTTTTCCTATTTTCACTCTAATTGTTTGGTTTTGCTCTGCAGCTTTTATGAGCCTGATAAAATATGAAGAGTGCTCTCACTCTTTATAGTGTCTGGAATTATTTGTATTACATTGAGATTAATTGAAGCTTAAAAATTTGGTAAAAAACTTCTTTATCCATGTGTAACTTGAGGTAGGTTTCCAAAATCTCCCAATGTATACTTTTATGTTATTTTTTTTTATTATTGATTTGTCACTTAATTGCTTTAAGTTCAGAAAATGAAAGTGTTAAAAAGCAAGTTTTTAATATTTGTTGAGCCTTGCTTTCTGCCATAGAACAGAGATGGCATGATTATATAATTTTTCATTATACTTGAGAAAGATGTATAAAATATTCTTAGGTGAACTCTTCTGGGTATGTCTTTTTGATTAAGTTATTTTTGTTTGCATTTTCCTTACTCCTATTTATAATTTTATCTACTTGATCTATCAATTATTGAAGAGGTGTATTAAAACCTCCCATTTGGTGGTAGATTTGTCATTTTCTCTGTATATCTGTCAAGTTTTTGCTTTATATATCTTTAAATTATGTTATTTCATGTATATACTTTTCAAATGATATAGCATCATAATTATAAATACTTAGGAATTAATTTTGCCTTCAAGGCTACTGTCTGGATATTACTTAAGCTATACTATCTTTCTTTTGAAGCTAATGAGCTGGAAAGTTGAGTTGTGTTCCATGGGGTGGTCAGGTGTCTCCTTTAGAGCGAGGAGAGGCAGAGAATCAGGATTGAGAGCTGGACCAAAGTGGCCAGGAAGACCACAAGCAAGGAGACTGAGCACTATCCACAAAGAATATTGTCAAAAACCCCCAGTCACCTCTTGGATAGGAACATTTCCTCCATTATTAATAATGCAGAGTGACCATGAGTTCTCCCCCTGGGTTGGCATGCCTCAAGGGAACTCAGCCATATCCCCAACTTTCCACTGTCACTTAGGGAAGGAAGCTGCCAAGCCAGGCTGAACCAGCTCTGGCCTTTCCTCAGCTCCATCACAGACTTAGGGTCTGTAGTGGGAGATCTGCTCTTGTGCTCCCCAAACCTTGAGGCCCGTGAAACTTACGGTTCTACTCCTGTCTAGGCTCATCAGTAAGGCAAGTTAACTCAATAAAACATAAAAATATGATTCTAGAAAGATAATAAAACTTTATAAACTTCAGTTGATTCATTTATATCATGGGTATTTTCATTATGATAATCTCTAATATCCTTTAAAACTCTTAACATTCTATGATTTTCCACCTTTCCTACCTAGACTTGTACTGTGCCAAAGTCCTCCATTTACTCTAACTTGTATTTGTGTAGCTTGAAATAATGTAAATGTCCAGATAGTCCAGGTGATTCCATCTCACCAAGTGGAAAGAGATATCAGAAGTCCAGGTTATTCTTTTGAAATCACCAAAAAAATATATACATATATATTTTTACAACTATGGCTTTCATCATAGTCATGCAAATAAAATACCCAAGTTGAAATCTGTCTTGGATTTTGATCTGTTCAACAAAATCTTTGGATCATTAATGGCTAAGTAGAAACAGAGAGGGAAACAAGGGCAGAGATGATGCCTTTATCTCAGCAGGAGAAGGCAATTTACAATAATTTGTACAACATTACCTGTATTCTTGCCAAATACGTTTCATTCAAAGGCTTCTGGCCAGCAGGCTTATCATCAAATATGACATAATTCGATAAATAAATATTAATGCTCTATGTCTAGCACAATGAGTAGTAAAAATTTAAAGCCAGAAGAGATATTAGAGTCATCAGTTCCAGACTTTTCATTTTAGAAACAGAAAATTAGAACCCACAGAAAGAGTGATTCCCGTATTACTTGTTTTTAATACAGTATGCTTCTGATTTTCATGTATTGATCATTAATTTCTTTTACTTAGAACCTGCCAGGGAAGTTCTACCTTAGGCCTCTGTAGATGTATGACTCCCTTTTCACTACACTAGCCAAATTAAATATTTTGGATTGTAAGAACTCATTTTTGTTTACTCTTCACAATTTTTACTACTGTATCCTTACATGCATTTTAAGAAAGATTCAGAAACTACATTGAGATACTATAAATACTTTGACTAAAAGATTTTGAAAATTATTTTCTATATCAACTTGAAAATGTTTATTCTTTAAAAGAGAAAGAGAGAGAGAGAGAGAGAGAGAGAAAGCAGGGGAGGGGCAGAGAGAGAATCTTAAGCAGGCTCCATGCTCAGCATGGAGACAGATGTGAGGTTTGATCTCACAACCATGAGATCATGACCTGAGCAGAAATCAAGAGTTGGAGGCTTAACCAACTGAGCTATTCAGATATCCTGAAAATGTTTCTTCTTAATTCAACTGTTTTCCTCTCCCTATGGCTGACATATGTTGGGTTTTTGTTCCTTATCATTGGCATAAATGATTATGGCTTAAGACTTTTCATATTATAAATTTATGTTGACCCTACTCTAGTTGGATTGCCTTCAAAATACCACTTCAAGGATTTGAGGGGTACATATTATTGGCCTTGAGTTCTATGACTTTCTGTACTCATTCATAATAGTTTAAAATATGAATGGAATTATAAAACTAGAATTTTTTAAATTCACAATAGGCTCACCCCATCAGAGAAAACAGTTACCAAAAATTGTAGCTTTTGGAAGCTTCTTCATAGCTCTATTACTTGCAATGCATAGTACTTCAGAAATTTAAAAAAAAAAAAAAATTCTTAAAGATTGTCTGGGCCAATGGTTCACAAAGTGTGATCCAAAGACCAGATTCTCAATCAGAATCTCTGTGGGGAAGGAAAGGCGATCCATCAAACTATGGTCTAACATTCTCCCAGGTGATTCTGACACATACTTAAGTCTGAAAACCATTAATCTAGGCCATCTTCCATCCCCGCCCCCGTCTGCTTTTTTTTGTAAACAGGGGCGAGTGAAGTACAGAGAGTTTCTACAATCCCTTGTGCCTTGAATATTCTGATTCCATGACTTTCCTAAGGTTACACAAATAGCACTAACAGACCCAGATGAGAACATGCATCTCCTTACTCATGTATAACTGAAGTGTAGAAAGAATGTTAGAGGTAAAAATACTTAAGATCAATGTATTCAATGTGTTTTATGTTCCTTTGCATTTTTGCTTACTAGCTATTACACTTACGATTGTTTATTTAATGTTCATTTTTCCTACTAAATTTGAATATCTATAAAGTGACAGACCATAACTATTTTGATCATCATGGATTCTCCAGTGTCTGCACACTCATCTGTAACACAGTAGCTGCTTAATAAGCATCTATTGACCAAATAATGATTGACTATATAAACATAATTCCAGAGAATAATTCCAGGGACCCATAATTACACTGAGTTTCAGTCACATACTTGTCCTAAACTGGTGAACATTAATAAAAACATTTATGTTCTGCTAATCATTATACATAGATAAGTTGAGATATTTGGAAGTAGTCACTGGCAGGTAGGTAAGAATGATTTATATCATTTAGAAGTATGTTCTAAAGTATCCTGAAATAGAAAATCCATGGCATATTTAGCTTACTTCAGACTCACAGAGACCCTGGAACAACAGAAAAATGTTGTTTCTACAATAAAAGAACAATTCAGAAGAGAGAATAAACAATTTTTAATATGTAAGTGTGAACCTTTATTATTTAACCTTGGAATTTATAAAAATGTATCTCCTCTTTAACAGGTAAATGAACTATAATTCATCTTGACATTAATATAAATGTACATATACATATATCCATCATATGTCAATTTCTCCTCCTTTGGGTTAACTGAAAGCTATATTCTAAAAGCAAATCTGAGATTTTATAAGTGTACTGAGGATAATCTTCTGTTTTTATGAAGACATAAAGATCAGGCTTCTATCAAAAAGCAAGCCATCAGAGTTTTGACCAGAGCCAAAACCAAAAACATATCACATTATAGTTCTCTGTGAGAGCTCTGCAGCCAAAGATCCATATTCAAATTCCACCTCTGATATGTACCAGTTGTGTGACCTTGGGCACATGCCTCCTTTTTCTTTCTTTAAAATGCTGGATAATAATAGTATCTTCCCATAAGGATAAGAGGATTCAATGCATTAATATATATTTAAAGTACTTAGACATAAATGTTAGCTATTATTGTAGAGAATAGAGTGCTAATTTAGGACTTAACCAGGTTCTCACTATTAAAAGTAAATTGGCAACAAAGAAGTTCTTACAAGTAACCAGATTTATGTTGTAAGTATGGATAGGCCCCTGGTCTTTCCTCTGGTCATCCCACCTGAATTCACGAGATCCAGGTCAACCAAGTGGCATTTTAAGTGAAAGTACTTTGAAAATGGCAAAACACTACAGAAATGAAAGGTAATGACAAAGTAACAAATATTCAAATTCTTTACATAGCCTTCAGTGCCTCTCTGACCTCTTCCTTTGCTACTCTCCGCATCCCTCACTGGACATCAGGCCCCCAGTGGGCCTCTGAACATGTTCTTCTTCCCTGTGCTTAGAAAGCTGCTTCCCAGCAAATGTCCTAATCACCAATGGCTTATCTTTCAGGCTCTGCTTAAACATCTTTTCCTCAAGGAAGCTTTCTTTCAATTAGATAAAATGTAGGAAAATAGGTCCCCTGTTATATCCTTTCATATTTACTGTACTTAAGCTATATTTATAATAAATTATAATGTGTAATGTCTATGTACTCTGACAGATCTCAAGTACCCCAAAAGTGAGATCTGTGTCCATCCTGTCCTGCACATAGTAGGAACTCAAAAAAATTGTTGGCTGAGTGGCTGAATAAGACATCTGTATAATCTGGTAATGCATAACGTAAAAGAAAATGTTAAGGAGAAAAACCAGAATCCCCATGTTTTTCAACACAATCCTTTTACTTTATGGACCTCAGCAAAAAAAAATCTCCACTGTGTTTTGTGGGAAAAGAAAATGTTTTTGAAGTGAGTCCACAGTACATAGCTGAAAAGGAAGACTGGTGCTGGATTTTTCCATAAACATACTGACAAATTAAGCTGCTTCTGTATACATGTTTCTAACTGTGTAAACACACAATGAGGACATGTTTTCCTCTCTTGTATCTTAGTATGACTATAAATATTGCTCTTTGAAATCAGTAATCATTTGATTACTAATTAATTTTGGATTCTAAAAATAACCCACTAGTCCCCATTCTCATCGAAATTCTAGTGGAAGTCTTTGCAACCATGCCAGACCCACCACACTTAGCAGATGCAACAGCAACTGCCAAAGGATAAAGCAAGGATCCAGGTACCTTCTCTTGGTTTCTTTATAGTTCAGTGACAAAATTGTAAATTTGGATGTTGCCCAAATTTAGAAGAAATAGCAAGATTGTTTATTTGAAATACTGTCTTGGGCCCAAATAATGTCTTGTAAAAGAAACAAAACAATTTATCTAAGAAAGGGCAGAAAGTACATCTTATCCTCAGCAAATGTTATAGTAACTAGATTCAACTTGGGGAAAAATGAGAGTTGATGTACCAGGAGGGAAGTAAATCTAAAACAGAGCTAGTCATTTGCCATAAAGATACTTGCAAACAAATCAGGGAATAAAACTAGGGGTTAGTAATGGGAAACAAATTGATGAGAATTAGCAGTAAGACAGTATGGAGTCTGCAGAAAGTCAGTTAGGAGTAACTGCAGAACTTCAGGGAAGTGAGGGACCCCGACCCCAGAGTTGGGCTTTGCAGCCACCCCTCTTCTCCAAAATGGCCCTGGATCAATCAGCTTGTCTTTTTCTTGCTCTCCCCCTCTGTATCTCCATTTCAGAAAGCATCCTGCACCTTCTTGGTATCTACACTCCCCCCTCTCCCCACCAACAGACCGGAACAGTGTAGAACATTAAAAAGGTACAAGATAGATGCCAGAGTACATGGGCATCCAGCAAAGTTAAATGATGAGCCCAGGGTCTCACAGGTAGTAAATTTCAACACCATGATCCCAGACTGAAGTCCATACATCTTTCACCATCTCCTCTAGTTTCTTGCTGTCCTCTCTTGACAGGGCCTTTCTTTCAGTTATAAGATAAATAAGTCACACCATGGTGACTATAGTTAAAAATATCATGTCTATTTGAGAGTTGCTAAAAAAAGTAGATCTTAAATGTTCTCACCATACACACACACACACACACACACAAATGGTAATTGATAGGATGAATGCATAACTAACTATATTACAGTAATCAATTTAGCAAAATACATGTTTAATTTACAAAATGTTATATGCCAGGTATATATCAATAAACTGGAAAAAATTAATAAATTCAATAAAAGAAGTGGTTATTTAATGTTTGGGAGTGTTAGCTACCTCCTTCTCTCTGATTGGCTATTCCTTATGTCACCACTCCTTATATCACTGTTCTCACTTAAATAGACCATTAGATTCCACGGAAGTTTTTAACATAATTGAGAATTTTGAGAACATTTACAAAATGTAAACATAAACATGGATATTGTGTTTTTCCCTATAACATCTTTAACAAGTGTTCATCCAACTTCTATTTAACAACTTCCAAGGCAAATATATGAATACATTAGCAGGCAGATACTACTTATGTTGAATATTATTCATTCATTCATTCATTCATTCATTCATACATTCATTCATACATTCATTTAGTCAACTTTTTAAACAGCTATATGTGCTGAATGAAAATGAGTAAGACATGTTTCCCTCTTCAAAATATTCAGTCAAGCTGAAAGAAGCTTATACGTAATTAAATTTGGCAACAAGGCCACTACAAAATTTTATATTTAGTATCTGTTGTAGATGTACACGATATCAAGGATTCTCCCTTTTAATTAAAAAAGGAGGAAATAAGAATGAAGTAAAATAATTGTCCCAAATATATTTTCATTAGCTTTTCTTGATATCAACCTTACTTAGAGGATTAACATTAAAAAAAAAAAAAAAAAAAAACAAAGAAAAAAAAAGAATGTGTCAATCAGAAGGAGGCTTGATGAAACTTTTAAGCAGTCTCTTGAGACCTAATGTTGACAGGGCCTTTTATAGGTGTCATTCGAGGGAACCAGTTTGATTTTTGGATTTTTCTGGAAGACACGTATCTGTATCTTTACTGTGACAATACATATATTAGGCTATCTCAGCCTCCTACCATTAAATCTTCAAATCCTACAATTAATTCCACTCCTTGATTTCATGTTTGACCAGCAACCTTCTGATAATTCAGCTTCCAGAGTGGCTTGCTCATGGGGATTGAAGATAAAACTCGGCCTAGTGCTATTATCTATTCTCTTGAGCATTATAGCTTGCATTGCAATTTAAGAGTCTGGCATCTGTCTCCTGAAACTTTGTCATCACAAGCCATGGTACCACTGGGGGGCCATCTCTGGAACACTGACATGAACAGGTTTTGAATATGAAAGTTCTAAGCCTTGTACCATAGGGTATTCCCTGAAGATATACATGGAACACTGTGGAGGTAAGGGTTCTACCGCTAGGAGTTACCTGAGAGACACCCATCAACAGAAGCTCTTGCTCCTCTGACAACAGCAGCAGATTTACAGGTGTCACAAGATCTAGATGTGCAGTTTTGCCAGTGCCTTCTGGACACCCTTTTGTGTATTTTACTCTTCAATGTTGTAGGCTTTTTCAATATTGTAAATTTCAATGCAAAGCTCAATATTGTAACTTGCCCTTTTCCTTCATAGACCTTCCAACAACTTTTAATAGCTATTTTTTTTAAATGCCTACAGTGCATTCTTTTTCTGATTAAATTTAAGTTGATACAAGGATATTCTTGTATTGGAAATCTTTAGAAAAAAACTTAAAGCATGGTCAGCTGAGCTCCCTAAAAGAAGTTTAATATTGCAATGTTGAGCAAATAAGATACTTTAATAAAACTAAGTTCGTGGTTATTTCTAATAATCCTATAGTTAATGAAAAGTGGGTGAATGAACAATCTTTCTGATTACACTACAAATATATGTAAACAAAATACCACATCTTAACAAGTAGCATATATGACAGCTTATAGGATGCACAGGTTTATTATATAAATATGCTACTTTCTTTCTTTAGTTGAAGAATAATTGACAGACAATATTGTATTGGTTTCAGATGTACAACATAGTGATTTGATATTTACATACGCTACAAAATGGTCACCACAATAAGTCTAGTTACCGTCTATCACCATACAAAGTTGTTCCAATACTATTGACCATACTCCCTGTGCGGCACGTTATATCCCATGTCTTATTTATTTTACAACTAGAACATTGTAGCTCTTAATTCCCTTCATTTATTTAGTCCATTCTTATCACCACTCTCCCCTATGCTACTTTATTGAACACAGCAATGATTTAGTGATACATGAATATTCTCATGACACAGTATCATGGAAAACTGACTTCCCATGTTGAACCAATACTCATCAGCCTCCTATCATCCTACATTAGTGGACACTGCACCAACATAGAAATCCTACTTCAATGCAAGCGCAGTGAGAGAGTTATACAAAGTAGGCAGGGATCTGAGCTAAGGATAAGAAAAGTTATAAAAGGGAGGGCCTAGGTAGGCAGCAATAATAGAGGATTAGCAATAATAGAGAGTTAGGAGAGGCATAGATGGAGAATGGACCTGCTCAGAAGCTCCAGGATAAATAATTGTTCTGGAGAGACAAATATAGGGTAGAGTTCAATTAGTGAGTGAGTAGAAAAGGAGGGTCCAGTCATAATGGACACCATAATTGGCCATTACAGAAGCCATATGCAGAGATTATCTATGTCTTTATTTACGGTTTCACAGACATTGTGGAGTGGTAGTAGGTATTATAAGAAGTTAAACAGCATTATATTTCTTTATATATATTATCATCCTGATTACCAAAGTAAAACATGATCCTTGAAAAAATAAAGGAAACACTTATAAAGAACTTCAAGATAAATGTAGTAAACTAAACACCAGATCTTATCTATTTTCTCCTTCTAAACCCCACTAAAATTACATTAAAGAAACTTTGGTGGTATAACCCCACAATGGTAAAGAGAGCAGCCAATGATGGAATAGCAGAGCAAAATTTTCAGCAAAATTTTAAAAGAAAGAAAGTGGAACTAGTGTACAGTTAGCTTTTAATTTCTTGGATTTGCTGTGTGCAAGCAGATGAGGAAGCCAGGAAGAAATGATTTTTTTTCCTAAATACTAAAATAAACCTCAGGAATAAGAGGAACCAGTTATTTCTCAATGCAAGGAAGTATGATGAGATCATAAATAGGAGAACAGGCTAAAATTTTGTAGAAGGGTTATTAGAAAGCAGATCCCCTCTGCCAGAGGGGATGAAGAATGAATGAAGAACAGAGTTTATTTCCTCCAAGATCTCTGGCTACTTCTTACACCCAGAAAAGAAAATAGAAGATTCTTACTGAGAAATAGTACCCACTGATACACTTAGAAGTGATTCAACAAAAAGTCAGTTCTCTACCCATTTATTCACTGTGAAGCCTATGAATCAAGAAGATGTGTGAAAGTATAGAGGTATTACAAAAACCTTCTTTTCATTAGTAATTCCACCTTAATTATAAAACATATTTCCTAACTATCTCAGGAAAGCCTCTAATCTAAAAGATAGACTGAAGCAAAAGGAAAAAAAATAAGAAAGAAACAGAAAATAACAAAAGCAGGATATAACTTCAAAAATTAATCTGTATATTTTCAGAAAGATCTATATGAAGTTAAAAGAATACACGGTTTTTATTTTATTTTATTTTATTTTTTTTCAACGTTTATTTATTTTTGGGACAGAGAGAGACAGAGCATGAACGGGGGAGGAGCAGAGAGAGAGGGAGACACAGAATCGGAAACAGGCTCCAGGCTCTGAGCCATCAGCCCAGAGCCTGACGCGGGGCTCGAACTCACGGACCGCGAGATCGTGACCTGGCTGAAGTTGGACGCTTAACCGACTGCGCCACCCAGGCGCCCCTATTTTTTTAAGTCTATTTATTTATTTTGAGAAAGACAGCAAGCAGGGTAGGGGCAGAGAGAGAGGGGAGAGCATCCCAAGCAGTCACTACTCTGTCAGCACAGAGTCCGATGTGGGACTCAAACTCACGAGCAACGAGATCATGATCTGAGCTGAAATCAAGAGTCAGACATTTAACTGACTGAGCCACCCAGGTGCCCTCAAAATATTTTATTTTTTTAAAAAAGTAACAAAGCATAAACAGAAAGCTCTTGCATTATGAACCATGACAGCAAACTAAAATAGTCAATAGAAGATCGGAAGATAAACTTGGAGAAATCTACCAGAAACCAGAAAAAATAAAACGAGATGGAAGCTAGATGAGAAAATTAAAGGCTCAATTCAATAAGTCCACCATCCAACTCAAACAGAATTCCAGAAAGAGAGAAAGTAGGAATAACAACATTTCCCTTAACTGGGACATTATTTTTTTGAGAATGATATCCACTTAGAAAATGAAAAAAAAATTCTCAAGAATGTAGAAGGAACACCATTGGGAAATTTCAGAATATAAAGGGCAAAAATAATATTCTAAAGATTCCTAGACCAAAAAAAAAAAGTATTATGTACAACAAATCAGTAATTACAATGCCACTGGATTTTTCAATGCCAAAAGTGGAAGCTGAACAACTTTTAAGTGTTGTCTTCAAATTTCTGAGGGAAAATTATTTCAACATTCTGAAATTCAATACCCAGCTAAACCAGAAATCTAGTATATGAGCAGAATGACTGTATTTTCAGCTATGAATAGTTTCAACAAATTTATCTGTGTCCTTTGACATGGAGCCACTAAGGATAACACAAAGCAGCAAATTAAGAAATGGAGAGAAAACAAACAAACAAAACTGTTTAAAGTAGGAGAAAATACAGAAAATTTCAAGGATTACAATAAAGAGAAGTTCCAAGACAACAGCCAGGAATAATCCCTACCAGTTAATGACAACTATATAAAAAGATGGAGGGCTCCAGAAGTGATGTCTCTAAGAGAAACCAAAACAAAACAAAACAACAAAACTGGTATGCTATTGCATCTGTGCATATGAAAAGGAGTTCTATATATATATATATATATATTTTTTTTTAATATGAAATTTATTGGCAAATTGGTTTCCATACAACACCCAGTCCTCATCCCAACAGGTTCCCTCCTCGGTGCCCATCACCCACTTTCCCCTCCCCCCCTCCATCAACCCTCAGTTTATTCTCAGTTTTTAAGAGTGTCTTATGGTTTGCCTCCTTCCCTCTCTGTAACTTTTTTCCCCCTTCCCTCCCCCATGGTCTTCTGTTAAGTTTCGCAGGATCCACATAAGAGTGAAAATATAAGTCTTTCTCTGTATGACTTATTTCACTTAGCATAACACTCTCTAGTTCCATCCACGTTGCTACAAAAGGCCAGATTTCATTCTTTCTCATTCCCAAGTAGTATTCCATTGTATATATAAACCACAACTTCTTTATCCATTCATCATTGATGGACATTTAGGCTCTTTCCATAACTTGGCTATTGTTGAAAGTGCTGCTATATATAGGAGTTCTATATTTCTATAGGATAATTTACAAAGATTCGACTCATGAAAAGTTAAGAAGACAATTATTAGCTTCAAAACAAATTTGCGAATAAGAAAGAAATGCAATCATATAGTAAGCTATGAAGTTTAAAAATAAACACTATTTTTTAATTATAATAAATTCAACACAGAATACTGAGCCTTCAAAATTTATGATACAAATATATTGGTATGGTTGATGGAAGGGGAAGGGTTTGCGACTGTTAAGGAAAACATAAGGAAGAGATATCCTAATACGATATCATAAGAAGTCAATAGAAGACACCTAGAATCAACAAGCAAAGAAATAGCAAGTTAAGTAAGTTACATGGAGGTAAGCACAAGGAAAAATAGCCTTAAAATGTTGAAAGTCGTTACTTTAGGCAAGTTGAATAAAGTGGGGGATAGCAAAGCTTTATTTTAATTCATTTAGTATTATTTGAAATTTCAAGTTATGCATGGGTATTGAATTGATAGAAATAAATATTTAATTAAGAGGAAAGAAAAAACAGTTGAGACAAGAGAAGGCAAAATTATTTGCCACTTCCCATTCACTGATAATCACTATAAAATATTTTTGTATGAATCCTTTTGGTCAGTTTTGTCCTATGTATAAATGTCAATATACATTTTGACAAAGTGATAACAGAATGCAATTTTTTTCGATTACAGAATTGTGAACATATTCCATACCATACATATTTCCTTCACATACAGTAAGTACATATCATTCTACTTTAGGAATTCATCACAATTTCTTTAATCATTCTCTATTTTTGGAAATTTAGGAGTCTTCCAATTACTCATTATTATAAATAGCATTGCTATGAATATTAGCTCTATATTTGCACATCTTCTAAACATTGTTCTTAGGATTAAATTCTTATAATTTTCCAGAAGTTCCTATAGTTTTCAGCTATTGATTCAAAGATATAAGCCAGTGTTTCTGAACATTTTATTCATTATTACTTACCAAAGGGTTTTTTAGATTTTTTTCCTAAATACCACCTCATATAATATATAAATATATATGTTTTTAAGTTTATTTATTAATCTTAATAGAAACTGAGACAGTGTGAGTCGGGGAGAGAGAGACAGAGAGGGAGACAGAGAATCCCAAGCTCCGCCAGTGTGGAGCCCAATGTGGGGCTTGAACCCACAAAACCAGTAAATCACAACCTTAGCTGAAACCAAGAGTCAGATGCTTAACTGAATGAGCCATCTGACGCCCCTATTATTTATATATATATATCATATATATAAATATATATGTGTATACATAATACATATAATTATATACATATATATGCAATATATATATATGTATATATTTACATAATTTAAACATATTATTTACATAAATTAAGAGAATTAGTTTCCCACCACCACCAATTCATCTCCCACTTAGAAGTGATACCACTCCTATTGAAAACGTATTACATAAACATTCATTGGCTTTCAGTACACATTACCAAATTCTCCTCCTCAAAGATATTATCAGTTTCATCAGCAACATGTGGAAATACATTTCTCCATTTTCCCAACAAATAATGTTTGTAAAACAAATATAAAAATTTTTTAAAAGAGAAAGATTTTCAATGCAAATTTTAAAATTACATAATCTGCTTACTCTTTAGCACCAAATACTAAGAATTAAAATATTTACTTGCTTCAGGCTTTGTCCTGCTATTATGGGACAATAGCTCATTTCAAACTTTCAAGCAATTTACATTTAGAAAGTGTCATCATGGCTGTCCCCATAATTTAGACTGTTTTTAAGTCAGTCTGTTATTGATTCAACCAGAATGGTCAATTATATCCTGTAGATCTTCTTTAGATCTCAAATTATTGACCTGGTCAAGTCAATTTGTAATTAGACAACTTTTTAAAAGTGCTTTCTCTCCATAACTATAAAGACAGCTTTCAGACTGATGTGAATTCTCCCAGACTTCATGATTTTCTGGGTCTAATACTGTTTTTATCTGAAGCAATTATGTTTTAATGAGGTATACCTTGTGTTTGTAAAAGAAGTTAAAAGAACTACTTAGAACACTTCAATCCTGGACTGGGTTTCTTAGTTCAGTATTAGGTAAGAGTGACACAAAACTGTCATCTTTGAAGCCCCAAATGATTAAATATCAGCAATTCCATATTATTCAATCGAATAGTTTAGTCTCCCTTTACAGGCACTAGAAAGGAAATGAATGTTTATGAAGTAGTAGAACTGCCTAGGCCCTGAGACACAGATTTTAAATATTATATTGAGATTCATACTCTTTATAAGGAAGCAAGAGCCAAAACAGCCAAGCCAACCTGACCACCGAGGATTAGATGTTATTTACTTTCAGATTGATATAAATACTGCATAGCCTCTGTCCTCCAAGTCAGTAAAGTAATCGCAACCCCATCAACTTGTGTCATGAAGAGAGCATCAGAGCAAAAGTTTGAGAACCTGAAGTTGAAATGCATTCCAGGTTTTTCCGTATTCTGACTGTGTGAGTGTGGGCCAAGCCCACTGCTTAGTCATTCTTTAGGTCTCAGTAACAGGTTGGTTAGGTATTAGCTCCCCAGAGACACCTTCTCTGAATGTCTTTAAGGTTGAGGCTTCCATAGCACCCTCTGCTTTCCCTTTTGTAAAAGCATTTATGACACTAAAAATCATTTATGTCATGTCAGTGTTCCTCATTAAGTAAGAAGTATGAGGGTCAGGAGATGTTTGTCTTGTTTATTCTCTTACTCCTGGTCTCTAACACAATGTCTGACACACAATAAATGACCAGTGTGCATCTGTTCCTTGAGTAAGTGAATGAAATGAATCTAATGGTTCAAAACCTCAGTTTTATAGTCTGTAAAGGACATATAGTGATGTCTGCCCTACCACTCACAGAATTGCTATTGTGTTGAGATAAGATGATTGGGTAAAATGGAGTTAAGACAGAGAATATGTATTTCACCTCTCCCCAAATCCAAGAGGGTTAATGAAATTGTTTTGTAAACTGAATAGCTCTCTATAGGCAATATTTGCTACTATATTTCATATAAGGAAAGACTTTATTATATTCATGGTATGAGGACTTCCTTAAGCTGTCATTCCACTGGACTACACATACATTGTGACTTGTGACAACACATGCATTTGCTTTTCCCCAATTTGTTAAATGTACCTTTTCCCCTAACCTCTACCCACTTTACTGATTTGTTTTCTCTCCCTGGGAACACATCTGAATCATAAAGACCCTTTATCAGTTACATCTCAGGCAGCAAAACAGAAGCCATTCTAGATAGTCTAAGTAGAATAGTTTGATACAGAATTAGAGGCTTATTCAACCATTGGAAGGGCTGGGAACACAGGTCAGAAGAGTGGCTACCAAAGATCCTAGCTACCCACAGCACCAAAGTGGGCTTCCCAGAAGGCATTGCAAATGTCAAGGATCTCCAGGAAGCAACCGCCAACGGTCTCAATGGTATATAACACCTCGATATATAGGATCTTGTCAATGAAGCTGCTGAAAAACTCATACAGCTGCTCATAAATCTGCTGATAATTTCTCCAGTGAATAATAGTTTCTAAAACAGCCTTAACTACAATACAGAAAGAAATAAAACTTTTGCATGTGAATTGATTAGGGGTAAGGGTAAGAATAGCTGCTCCCACTTCTAACTCATTTCCTAGATCCTCATATTTTGGCGATGGGAGAAACGATTTCATACATAGGTCACTGAGTATAAACAGCAATATAGATAACATCATAGCTTGGCAAGGTATAATCATGCCACCTGAGCTATAACTGCATTTCAAAAGTTGCTGTGGGGGAAGAGGGCACATATAAGGCCAGTGAATCCTGTAGGCATGAGCCCAATAATTGCCTACATCTGTTATATCAATATTTGTGGAATGCTATAACATAGTGAATAAAATTTGGACAGTTTCCTGTCCTTCCCCAGAAGCATATGGGCTTTGCTTCTATTTCTCCTCCAGTGGCCTTGGGGGTGAGAGGATGTATCATTCTTTCATACTACCACCCCCACAAGGGGCTTAAGGATGTTTTTTAGGAGCAAAGACCCAGGGAAGCAGATGTTATTTTCTACCTGTCTCCCACATCTGCACATCCAGGGTGGGGCCCCTTTCTGATATCCAGGGCAGCGATTTTTTATGTTTTACTCACTGCTGTATTGCTAGCACCTAGAATACTGCCTGACTAGTACATGGTAATACACGATTTTGATAACTGGATGAACACGTAGTAAATAAGGAAGAAGATCGTAACTCAAATGATATAATTTAAATTCAGCAAAATACCTTATGTTTGAAAGTGTTTAGACAATCTGGCAATTTTCTTTCTTCTAAGAAGATGTCCTCATGACCTTTCCTGACAATATGAATGTTCTTACCAACCTACCTAAAATATATTATTCTTTTACGAACAAATCTAAGTTGAAAACATTCACTGATGGCCCAGATCATCTACTGTTATTATTATTTTAGTAAGAAACACGCAATTTTACACTTATTCACTTGCAGAACCTGCATGGTTGGTCATATGCAGACTGGCATTTAAATCTCAGATCTTCCATATATACTAGTTGTGTGACTATGGATAAATCGCTTAACCTCTTTTACCCTGTTTTCTTTGATGTATAATTAAGGCAATTGTAATGTTTACTAGGGTTGCTATGATTTCACCTTAAAAATTATGTATGAGTATACATATATGTACGTTTAAAAACTCAGACATTATCAGTAGTGAAGAATAAACAAAACTTTATTTGTCTTGGTTTTATTTTTCATGGTTTTATGTGATCATATCTCTGCAACACAACTGTAAATACTTTAGGATCAAAGGACTGATTTTGAGATTGTAAAAATCCTCTCTGCAGGAAAACAGTGTGCTCTGGGTCCATAATTTCTTCACAAATGAATTGTATTTAATATGGAAATGTTCACATGGAGGGCAAAAGTATTTTCTTTTCTATTTTTTCCTTCATTTCTCTTCCACAGACTTCCTCTCTCCCACTTTTTCCCCACTCTTCCAATTTTTAGTATATCACCCATTATCTGGATTAGAATCTGGTTGAGAAACATTTGTTTCATTTTAGCAGAAATAGAACTAGCACTAGCCTGCAGGAAATCAAATTCCTTCCATTCCACACACATTTACCTGGTCCCTCTATGCACAAGACACAGTGCAGGACACAAGCATGAACCAGACATGCTCCCTGCATATAGAAACCCTGGCCATTGGAAGTCATCAGTAGCTTGGGCCTGCAACATCCTGACCTTGCCTATACGGACAAGAAATCTGTATTCTAACTATATACTCCTTTGAAACATTTCATTGTGCTTTATTCTTGCCCTTTCAAAATAATGACAATACCTTATATTGGTGATTCCAGTAACTGAAGGCATATGTTCTATCTCAGTTTATCTTCACTTCATCCATATTGGGTGGAACAAATACTTTTTTTTAATGGAGAAATGAAGGCTCAGAAGGGTTACATTTCTCTGAATGAATCACACATGTTCTTATTGCCTAACCTGGAGCCATACTTGAAGTCTTCTGACTATTTACCTTATGTTCTTTTCCCCGAAACATGGTAATTAGAAATTATTTCCAACTCTGTATTATGGAAGGAGGGTGCATATAAGTAGCGTAACTAAGTGTTCAGAGGCACAGTAGAGATCATGACCTTCCTGGGGTAGGATCTGGTATAATAAAATGAGCACAAGAACTAGTGTCAAAAGACCACTTATTAGTGTTGTCATTTCAAATACGAAAATAAAGTGCCCTGACCACTACACAACTATTAGAACAACCAAAGTCTAGAACATTAACAATAACAAATGCTGTTGAGGATATAGAGCAATGGGGCCTCTCATACATTGTTGAAAGAAATGTAAAACAGTACAGTAGCTTTGAGAGTTTCTTGAAAAACTAAGCATACTCTTACCATATGATATAGCAATCACACTCATTGGTATTTACCCAAAGGAACTGAAAACTTATGCCCACACAAAAACCTGCACACAGTTATTTGTAGCAGCCTTACTCATAATTGTCAAAACTTGCAAGCAACTGAGGTGCCTTTCAGTAGGTGAATGGATGAACTGTAGTACATTCAGAAAATGGGATATTATTCAGCACTAAAAAAACAAAAAAAAGAGTTATCAAACCACCAAAAATATGGAGGTATCTTAAATGCATATTATTAAGTGACAGAAGCCCATCTGAAATGGTTACAACCATATGATTCCCCCTGTACAACATTCTGGTAAAAGTAGAACTCTGGAAATAATAAAAAGATCATAGATACAGAGAAGAGATTGTTTTTGTTGTTTTCATACCTGTACCCATCTCAGGATTGGCCCTTGGCTGATGTGAGTTACCTAGCCCAGAAGTGCCTAAGAGGTTCCATTCTGCTTCTTCCAGGGTATCACTCAATTGCCCAAGGAGCCCGGATTCATTGTAATGGAGAATGGTATTTAGAAACCAAGGTCTGGGTAACAAGAGTGCTCCTTTCTTCTGGGGAGTGAGTGCTTCTAGGTTCTCTCAGTGGACAGAGCTAGGGACTATATGTATGAATAGTAACTCATTATATATATATATATATATATATATATATATATATATATATATACACTCATATATATATATAAATACTCATATATATATATTCACTTCTATCTTCTACATATTTTTTAAAATACTCAGGAGTTTTATTGCTAATACCAACTCTGATTCATCATCATAGGTTCATTTGTACCTTCACTCCTGTCCTTGCTAGTAATTTCTTTCTCAGACAGTGAGAAATATGGCTCTTATTATCTACAATATATTTATTTATTCAACCTTAGTATACATATAAAATAATTTCAGAATTATTAACCCATACCCCTCTGAGAAAGTATTTTACCAATTAGAGTACAAAACTTGTGGACAATTTTTTGATTGTCTTTAGTCTCTAATCGAAATACTGCTTTCCAAAGTTATGTAGGATGGTTTATTTTCTTTCTTTTTTTTTATTCCCTTTAGTCTGCTTATGAGTCATTTGTAATACAGTTAGATTCCTTTGTCATAGTCTGCTTTCCATTTTAGGTAGCTGTCATGACCTGGAAAATAGTTTACAGATTTCATATGATAAAATTCTCTCATTATAACACACAGTTCTATAGGTCTTGATAAATGCAATGAGTTGTATGTCATCACCATGGTTCCATACGGAACCTCCAAATTCCCTCCAAAGCTCTTTTAGCCTCCAGATTCCCTCACAAAGCTCTTTTATGGTAAACTTCTATTCCCAAGCCCAAGTGTAGGCAACCACTGACACGCGTTCCATCTCTACAGTTTTTTTTTTCTAGACTGTTATATAAAAGAAACCACACAGTGTATAGCTTTTGTGCCCTGCTTCTTTCACTTAGCATGAGTTTTGAAATTTATCAAGATGGCTTTATTTATCAGTAGTTATTTTGTTTTTATTGTAGAGCAGTATTCCATGATATAGATGATACACAATTTATTTAAATATTTATATGTTGGCAGACATTTGGGCTGTTTCCCACTTTTACTATTATGACTAAAGTTGCTATGCACAATCACATACAGTTCTTTACGTGGATATATGCTATCATTGCTCTTGAGTAATTTAATTAGGAGTGGGATTGCTAGATCATAAGGAACCTCCATACTATTTTCTATAGTGGCTGTACCAGTTTATGCTCCCACCAACAGTGCACAAGGGTTCCTTTTCTCCACATCCTGATCAACACTTGTTATTTCTTGTCTTTTTGACAATAGCCATTATGACTGGTGTAAGGTGATATCTCGTTGTGGTTTTGATTTGCATTTCCCTAACGATTAATGATATTAGAGTATCTTGTGTGTACCTACATATGTCTTTGTTGGAAAAATGTCTATTTAGACCTTCTGCCCATTTTTTAATTGAATGTTTTTTTTTCCCTTTCTTTTGATTTGCATGAGTTTATTATATATCTTAGATATTAGCTCTTTGGTACATATATGATTTGCAAATATTTTATCCCATTCACTAAGTTGCCTTTTCATTTTAGTGGTGGTTTCCTTTGCTACACAAAGGAAAAATATATAGATATAGATATATAGTAGATATATATTATCTATCTATCTATCTATCTATCTATCTATCTATCTATCCATCCATCCATCTATTGAAAGGCTCTTAATGACACTCTCTGAATTATTTATCACCTTCTGCAATCCACAGGGATCAAGTGGAATACAAAGATGGAAGCCGTGTTTGTTACCAAGCTTTATTCTATTGTATTGTCAGATGAGGAGTGGGATCAAAAAGGTCAATAATCCTTTGGATGCCATTAGCAAACGTGGCAACACATAGAAGGTCCGAGTGACTCTGTGTGTGTGTGTGTGAGTGTGTGTGTGTGTGTGTGTGTACGTGCACGCACACATGCACATGTGCACAAGAGAAAGAGAGGGAGGTCTGGAAAGTGGCTATCATAGAAATCCTTGTTTCATAGTAAACTCCTAAAGTATAATTAAACCTCCTGATATAGATTCTACCCCTCTCAATTCTTCTGAACTCTCACTCCACTAATTGACCTATTCTCTTCTGTATATTCAAACTACTTCCCTCTAGCATATAAACAAATAATCTTTTTTATTTTAAAGAAAAATAGAGGTTTACATTGACCTTGTGACTTATAAATATCTCCTTATTTTCAGAGGTACTTTTCTGGAAAGAGTTTTCTCTGCTTACATGTGAAAAAAAAATCAATGGTTGTCAGGGATTGGGGAGGTGAGGGATGAACAGGCAGAGCACAGAGGATTTTTAGAGCAGTTGAAATATTCTGTATGATATTTTTTATGATGGATACATGTCACTATACATTTTCCCAAGCCCATGGAATGTACAACACCAAGAGTGAATTCTAATATAAATTATGGATTTGGGTGAATAAGATTATGATGTATCAGTGCTGTGGATCTTAGTTTTGGGATCAAAAAAGTCACGCCTGACTCCTTACAGGCTTGTTATAATGATCAAATGGCATCATGTATGTTAAAGTATGCAAATGTAACCTAATAGATATGATATTTCTAAATATATTAGCCACTGTTACAAAGACGTGACATAGTTTGCACCTAAATACTATGAAAGTACAACTAAGGCTCACACACTGCCTCTTGATGCCAGTTTAACCACTGTTCCAAAGTCAGAACATAAAAACAGCTGGAAAACAAACAATCCAGAACAACATGACAGCAGCAAAAACAAAATTGTGTCAGACTGACTTGGAATAGAATTCTGATTCAGAGATACATGAGATAGGTGGTCTGGAGAAAGTTCTTAAATTTCTTTTAATGTTTTCTTATCTTTAAAAAATGAATATGAGATATACTGTTTTATTAATCTCGGGAGGACTTAATAAGAAATGTAAATAAAACCTTTAATATGTCACAGATAGATGTTCCAAACATACTAGTTTTATCATTTTTGTTTCTATTTATTTCTGTATTTGTCGAACCTTATTTGAACATCTGCTCTATGGCAGATTTCATGTTGGACATTGGCCTTTTCTCTCTTCTGTCTCTCATTTTAGAAATGAATCAAAGGCTAAGAGCCCCTATCAATATCCTGTTTCCATAGATTACAATGCATCAACAACTCATATCCTCTGCCTCTCAAAAAGAGTCATTGATTAGCGAGTCCAATGACAAAATGTATTGTGATTTAGCAGAAGAAACACCAGAGTAAAAGAGAAATCAGGTATGCTCAGCATTGGGTCAGAGGTGGGAAGAAGGAATGACCAGGTATCAGCCAGCACCTGAATATGCCACACCCGGGAAGAAGTGAGAATCAAAAGAGATCTGACTGTGGAGGAAAGAAAATTTTTCTCTTTCTTCATCCTTTCATTCAATATCCATGTATTGAGTCCTATTATTTTCCAGCCTTTCTCAAGATGATAAAACTAAGACACCGTTATTGCAACCAGGTGGTGATGCCTGAGAGGAACTTAAGATTTATTACAAGCCATGCCTTAAAGGTAAAAGATTTCAGATGCCATTACCAATCCCCAAAGTCATTTAGTCACCAGTATGAGCTATAATGGATTATTGATCTCATAGACTATAAAGACTCTCAAAGATCTATCATAGGCTATTGGGTTAATCTGGCGACTGAACATGCATACTTATTTGTCTATTGTCTGCCTTCATTCTCATGTATAATTCCTCCTTCTGGAGTTAATGGGAGTTAGTGCCTGCTTCCAAGGGGAAAGAAATACTTTTTTAGGTTTCATGCTCCAAATCCCAATGAAATAATAGCTCAGAGAATAAAGCCTCTGAATGTTTAAATTTGAATCCTTCAAATGTTGTATTCATTTATGTGTCCATCATCATTAAAACTGTTCAGAAATAGGGACTTGGCAAATTTCATTTTAATTTAGATTCTTTGTGAAGCTACAGTATATGCATGTACTAGTTCTTGTATACATAGTGGTTTCATATCTTTGTTTTGCATTTGTTTGGTGTGTGTGTGTGTGTGTGTGTGTGTGTGTGTGTGTGTGTGTGTGCAAAAGAGACAGAGAAAGTAAGAGTACCATGAGGCTTGCCTCCAACATTCTAAAATCAAATACCCTTAACTGAGAGCCCCATCTTATGATTTGCCAACAGTAGATTTTGACTGAAAAGGTCTAAGCTCTTAAAAAATGAGATGCATAATGGAAATACCTGCACAATTGTCACCATAAAGCTGCAAATATGCATCACCAATGGACTTGCTGTACATGCGTGAAAGAGACATTTTAATAAAGAGCAAAACAATGTCGTGGTGAACACATCTTTTCTATACAGAAAGCCAATCAAATGGCAAATTCACCATAACCCAGTCACTGACTTAAACAAGAATGATTTTGCACTGGGAATGTATATCTGTATTTCTCTCAGAAATTCCTTGTGCAATATCCCAGAAGCCCAGGAAAGTCATACAAAACCAGGTAGAGGGGTTGCTTCTTCTTAGTATCACTCTAGGCAGAGGCAGGATAAAAGAGGCTCATAGATGCTCTAACATAGGATCAAAACTATGGAACCATGTAACCAGATCTAATCTTTCATTTTGTTAATGAAGAATCTCTGACCCAGAGACATCATGGGACTTGCCCAAACTCCTCCAGAAATGGGGCAAATCATTGATAAGAATGCACTTCTCTTGGGGCACCTGGGTGGCTCAGTCGGTAAGTGTCCGACTTTAGCTCAGGTCACGGTCTTGAGGTTTGTGAGTTCCCGCCCCTCATTGGGCTCTGTGCTGACAGTTCAGAGCCTGGAGCCTGCTTCAGCCTGTGTCTCCTCTCTCTCTTTCTGTTCCTCCCCCACTCACACTCTGTCTCTCTCTCAAAAATAAATAAACATTAAAAAACATTTTAAGAATGCACTTCTCTATTTCTTAGACCATTCTTCTGTCCCCTCTCATATCTCCTGTTATGCAGGATGGTCTGAAGAAAAAAAACTCTGTATAAAAAAAAAAAAAAAAAAAAAAATATATATATATATATATATATATATATATATATATATATATATATATAATACCACATGTGTGTGTGTGTGTGTGTGTGTATGATACCAGTAGTTGCAGAGAGTCTAGATGCACAAAATGCCTGCTGGTTCAACTCATTTGTGTCTATTCTTCACTTTCAAAACTGCATATATTATTATCATATGCTATTTGAAACCACAAATACCATTGTAGATACAATGTCTATTTAGTTCTAAGAATCATACATAAATGCAGCCTTTCACTAACTTATTAAATTTGTATTATAGCATCTAGAATATTCTGTAGAAATCTAGTACACTTTCATTTCAGGTACAAATCAGTAAGAATATCCTAAAGACACCCATGATAGAGGACACAGCACCATTTTACTGACTGCCTTGAAAGCCCTTTTTGCTTCTCAGTAGTTCTCTAAATCCTCACTACTCAAGGTCCAGCTCTAGATCCATCTTCTACGAAGCCTCACCTGACTTCTTCTTCCCACTCTGATGTGCCATTTCTACCTTACAGTTGTACTTAAAGCTTACGAGCACACTGTCCATTTCACTTTTTTCTGGTGTTTCATGGGGATTTCCTTTGCCTTTCAGGCTAGTTTCATTAGAAGGGAGAAAACGTTCTCTGGAACTTAAGGCCTGTTAATCTTCACCAGCTCTATGGCACCTCAAGAAGAGGCCTAACATATTAATTGGGCTGTGAGTACTCATTGGAAGGAATATATGAGATACTCTCACTGACTCTCTTTAAGGATCTCTCTACTTGTTTTGACCAAAGCCCAGGTTCTGGCTGTAGATTACTGGGTTATGATTTTGCTCACCCAGGCATTGGTTTAGTTACTTGCATATGCAGGCAAGAAGAAGAGAAATTAGCTTAGAAAAGCAAGTAATAATAATATTAACAATGCCTCACACTTTCACATTTGTATTCATTTTGGAGTTTAGCAATCACATACATTTTCCACATTTACATATCATAATTAATCCTTCCAATAGCTTGTTGGATATGTAGTATAAAATAATGAAGAAGATTGTGAGTTCCATAGTGAGACAGACCCTTGTTTTAATCTAACATTCCCCATGATTTTAGTTTCCTCAATGGGGAATGATAATGCCCTTAAAATAATAAAGTGGGGACAATAATATCCTTAGCTTAATATACATAATGCATACAAAACAACCCCTGGCGGAGAAAAAACAATCAGATCATCATCATCATCGTTGTCGTTGTTGTTGCTGTTTTTCTTATAATTATTGATCTATTATTATAGTAGAGGAATTACCTCCATGCCATTCTTCTCATTCGTAAAATTCTTGGTACCTCAGAGTCTACACTAACCAATTCCTGAAGTTATCTTGAGTGATTGTAATATCTACCCACACTTAGTTTGTTGACTTTCTCTTGCCCAAAGCCTTCTCTTTTGCTCACCTGAGCCACCCATAGTCATAATTGTGCCGCTTTGTTATCCCAATCTCTCTGAACCCAAACCGCTAATTCAAGCATCCTTTTTTTTTCTGACAAGGGTCTTCTGTTCTCCTATCAAAGCCATGTGGATCACATCAGCACCTCCACTTCATTTACACTTCTGCATAAAAATTCTACTCTCTTCGTGCCTTTAATTATTCTTATTCAAAGTTTATAACTCATAGTCTTTATTTTAAAACCCCCTTGCAAAGCCTAACCTTTCCTTCTGCTCTATTTTTTTAAAATCAAACCCATCTAGGAAATCCAATACCATTTCAAACTTCTTTTCTCCATTCTTATACCTAGAAAGTCAAACATTACTTTGAGAAATTTACTTAACAGATTGAAACTGCTTTATATTTATAATAAATAACCTCAGTAGGTCTCAACGCCTAAACAATTCTACTGTGTTTCTCCAGGTAACTCTTCATTCACTTTCTGCAAGAACTATTTCAGACCTCCTCAATTCTCCTCAAATCTCTATCTCAGTTCTTTGTTACTTTAATAGATACCCTTATAACTTAATTTATATAATGATTCTCTCTCTCTGTCTTTCTCAGACACACACACACACACACACACGCACACACACACACACGCACACACACACACACACACACACACTCACACATACACCCTGAAATGCTGATCATCTTCAGGTTGTAGACCTAGGTTCCTTTCCCTACATTCCCTTCCTTCTGAATACTATGCAAGGTTTTCTCTCTGGATGCTCTCACCTGTGCCCAAAGCATCTATTACTATTCATATATCATGGGCTCCGAATATATCCCAATATATAGCTCAGATCTTTCTTCTGAGTTGCAAATCCAAATGCCAACTTGACTCCTTGGCATCTCCACTTGAATGCCTGAGAACTTATCTTCCCCTTCAAACCTAATTCTCATTCATTGTTTTCCATCTCAACAAATGGCAGGACCATTTATCCATCCCAATACCCAAGCTGGGAATCTAGTTTTTCTTAAATCTCCTTTCTCCTTCACCAAATCTCATTGCTACTACCTCAAATCTTTAAAATCTGTCCATTTCTCTCCACCTTCAAAAAGACTGCTACTACCTCTGCCAGACTTCAATCTACACTGTCATCATCTCTCACTGTAACTCTTTATTTTATATTAATGTTTTTATTTATTTTTTGAGAGACAGAGCATTAAGGGGGAGGGGAAGAGTGAGAGGGAGACACAGAATCCGAAGCAGGCTCCAGGCTCTGAGCTGTCAGCACAGAACCCAATGCAGGGATTGAACTCATGAACCGTGAGATCATGACCTGAGCTGAAGTCAGATGCTTAACCGACTAAGCCACCCTGGCACCCTGCACTGTAACTCTTTTCTGGCCATGTGCCTCCTCATTATCTAGCCCAGGCTCCACATTTATGTAAAACATATCTGATAATATCATTTAAACAAATTTTTTAATGTTTATTTATTTTTGAGAGAATGAGAGACAGAGGGTGAGCAGGGGAGGAACAGAGAGAGAGGGAGACACAGAATTTGAAGCAGGCTCCAAGCTCTGAGCTGTCAGGACAGAGCCTGATGTGGGGCTCAAACCCACCAACCGCAAGATCATGATCTGAGCTGAAGTCGGACACTTAACCTACTGAGCCACCCAGGTACCCCTAATCATGTCATTCTTCTGCTTAAAATCTTTCCAAGGCTTCTTAACCTTCTTAGAGTAAAAAACAAAGTTCTTTACATACCTTGAAACTACCATAGGATCAGGCCCCTACCTATCTTTCCAGCATATCTTACCTAATCTACCCCTCATTCTCTATGCTCTGTAGACTACAATGTCCACAATGGAAATGCTAGGCTATTTTGCTCCCCATCTTATTCTCAGTGTGTACCAAAATGCCTGGTACCTGGGTGGTGCCAAATAAATAATAATTAAATGATTAATTAGTAGTTAAGTGACTTGTTCAAGGCTTTTAGTACTATAGAACAGGAAAAGACCAAATCAAAGACCTCAAAAATTTTTCTAGCAGATTCCAGACTTAGTCTCATCATTAACATGCTGGAGATGAGTTGAGCTGGATATGGACCAGGAAAAAGAAAGACAATGGTATCTTCCCTGCCAGATGCATCCACAATTCCTAATCATTAATATCATTACCCCAGATTGAATTGGTAGTTCTAAAATACCACCAAAAATGGAAGATGTGTAGGAGAAGATGAAGAGGAAGAAGGAAAGGAGGACAAAATAGAATGGGAGGAACAAGATTGCTAAGGCTTTGTAGAATTCACATCTGATCTATCATCATAAACTTTTCATTAGGAAAAAAATAAGATGACCATACAGAAGAGAGCTTAAAAAAACCAAAACCATTTTGTTTTCACTCCCCCCCCCCCCACAAAATAGTTCTCTTTCATTTTACCTTCTTTGTAATGGGTCTTGAAAATCATCATTTTTAGCACAGCAAACTAAACAAGCTCTTGGCATTTCTGATACAAAAGAGGTGCCATAATTTCATGCCTTTGCAAACACACACTGTGAGCAATCAAGGGAAAAGGGAAATTAAAAACTAATTCTGCTGTTTATTCTACTCATTTATTTTATCAGTCATCTCAGCCTCACACTGAATAACAATCAACAGTGTTTGACAGACACACCTAGGGGAGGCTAGACATCTTCTCTCAAAATCTCCAGAAAGCTGGAAAGGAAAGCCAAAAAACAATGCTTCAGGGGCCGTTTCTAATTATGCAATCAAAAGCATCAGCACTAACATTTCTACTAAGTGTAAAACTTTTGAAATCAGAAATTGCAAAGGGATATCAATAATTCAAAAACTAGAGTTCCTCTATCACAAACTCAAAATATTTGATGTTCCAAAACTATGACAAGGAAGACTGCCTCCAGAAAAATAGAGACTTGGAAGAATGGTAACCAATCACTAAAGTGTATCTGTGCCCACATCTAGCTGCAATTATGTGAATTTCCCTCCTTGAATTTTGGTAGTTTGGAGTCCATCCTGAGGCCCATGATGGTCCGTCTAGTGTAAATTCATTTATCCTCACCAGCATTATGGAAATGATTCATAATGCATAAAACCAAATTATCCATCAGAGAAGAGCCAGTCATTTGCTGCTTTTGAAACTCTTCTCAAGAGTTTGAGGTGGGAGTGGGACAGGATGGGAGTCATTTACTTTAATTATCCTTAAACATCAGCATTACAAGTAATACAGGGGACCTAACTTTACTCAAAACAGTAAGAAAATGTGCAACAGAGCACACTGCACAAAAAAAAAAAATGCTACTTGGGCATATGGACCTCAATATTAACAATGTTAATACCTTCAATGTTAATTAATTGTTAATATTAACAATGTTAATGTACCTTCAATATTTGTAGGAGTCAGTAATAATTATGAACATATGCTTTACCGCTGTCTTTATTTCTAAATAAATCTCAGCCAACCAACCAATCAGTATTTATCAAGGAGTGTTTGCAGGTTGGGTTCCCTGGAAGGAAACTCTGTAATGGGTATTTGCATGCAGGAGTTTATTTATTGGAGATCAAAACTTGTGAGAGAGTGAGGGAGGTAGGACTGGAGGAGCTGAATTACAGTAAAGTCACACCAAAGGCCTTAGCTGGTCATAGATCCCATGGATAGCTCTGAAACTGGTCAAATCTTTACCTATGAAGAGAAACGTTCAAATAGAGAGGCAGGGAAACTGGGCCTTTTGTATTTCCCCCAGCCCCAGTTGACCAGTTATTGAAAACAGGCTCTCTTCAGTGAAGGAATCTCCAGAAGAGTGACTCATTTGAATGGTGGTGATGGTCTGGGTGACATGGCATGGCACTCACCACAAAACCTATTATGTATCTGCTCCATGAACCCGCTGGCATTAGGAAATCTAGAGAACACATAATTGACAACTGGCAAACTCTTACTTTGCGTCCCAGCCCAAATATTTATGAGGTCTATGGAGATTTTCCAGACAAAAATCAGTCACTCCCCATTCTGTTCTCTCGTCACTGCAACATAGGTTTGTGGTAATTCTTATCAAACGGATCATACATCATTGATTTCTGGTCTGTGTCCCACACCAGCCCATGTGTTCCTTGAGGGTAGGTTGCAATTTAAATGTCACTTTCCTAACTAATACCCCCCAAACCACCCTATCTTAGTAAGCATATACATGTGTGATTCTCCAGAACATCAAGCTTATGTTTCTACCTAGCATTTATACTCACTCATTATTTTTAGATTTATCTATTTGCCTATTGTCAGACTATTGATGAAGATACTGTTTTATAATTGCATTTAAATAAAAATAATCATTTAAGGTGAACCTGGGTAGCTCAGTAGGTTAAGCGTCCAACTCTGGCTTAGTTCATGATCTCACTTGGTGACTTTGAGCCCCGTGTTGGGCTCATGCTGACAGCTCGGAGCCTGGAGACTGCTCCCGATTCTGCATCTCCCTCCTTCTCTGTCCCTCCCCCACCTGCACTCTGTCTCTCTCTTTCTCAAGAATAAATATTAAAAAAATAAATTAAGGGGCGCCTGGGTGGCGCAGTCGGTTAAGCGTCCGACTTCAGCCAGGTCACAATCTCGCGGTCCGTGAGTTCGAGCCCCGCGTCAGGCTCTGGGCTGATGGCTCAGAGCCTGGAGCCTGTTTCCGATTCTGTGTCTCCCTCTCTCTCTGCTCCTCCCCCGTTCATGCTCCGTCTCTCTGTCCCAAAAATAAATAAACGTTGAAAAAAAAAATAAAAATAAAAATAAATTAAATAAATAAAATAAATAAATAAATAAATAAATAAATAAATAAATAAATAAATAAAACAAGCATTTAAATAGCTGACGGTTTTATATTTCGTACTGAATACAATTAGGTATGTCACCTAATTAGTGACATACAATACATCAAATTCTGGTTATGTATTTAAAGACTGGTAGAATTTAACAAGTCTTCCATTTTTTACATCAAGAGGCCAGTTTCTGGACATATGTACCTCATTTATTTCCAAACCTCATTTTGAGGCATTTATTTCACGGTAGCTTTTAAAAATTTTTTTTTTAACGTTTATTTATTTTTGAGAGAGAGAGAGACAGAGTGTGAGCAGGGGAGGGGCAAATAGAGAGAGAGGGAGACACAGAACTTGAAGTGGGCTCCAGGCTTCACGCTGTCAACACAGAGCCTGATGCAGGGCTTGAATTCAAGAACCGTGAGATCATGACCTGAGCCTAAATTGGATGCTTAGCCACCCAGGTGCCCTTCATGGCAGCTCTTTTTTAAGACTTAATTTTTTTTAGAAGAGGTTGAGGTTCAAAACAAATTTGAGGGGAAGTACAAAAATTTCCCAATTGCCTTCTACCCCCACACATGCATGATCTCCCCCATTATCATCATCCCCCACCAGAGAGGTACATTTGTTACAATTGCTGAGCCTACACTGGCACATCATAATCAACCAAAGTCCATAGTTTACACTGAGTTCACTCTTGGTATTGTACATTCTCTGCATTTGGACCAATGTATGATGACATATATCTATGAAATATCATATAGAGCATTTTTCCCCACCCTAAAAATCAGCTGTGCTCTGCTTATGCATCCCTACTCCTCTGTATACCTCCTGAAGCCCTGGAAACCACCGATCTTTTTTATTTTTTTATGTTTATTTATTTTTGAGAGAGAGGGAGCAGGGGAGGGGCAGAGAGAGAGGGAGACACAGAATTCAAAGCAGGGTCCAGGCTCTGAGCTGTCAGCACAGAGCCCAACATGGGGTCTGAACTCCTAAACTGTGAGATCATGACCTGAGCTGAAGTCGGACACTCAACCAACTGAACCACCCAGGCACACCTGGAAACCACTGATCTTTTAACTGTCTCCATAGGTTTGCCTTCTCTAGTATGCTATATAGTTGGAATCATACAGTGTGTAGCCTTTCCTTACTGGTGTCTTCACTTAGTAATGTGCATTTAAGGTACTTCTATGTCTTTTCATGGCTTGATAGCTCATTTCTTTTTAGTGCTGAATAAATATTCTATTTTATGGTTGTGCCACAGTTTGTTTATTCACCAACTGCAGGGCAGCTTGGTTGCTTCCAAGTTTGGCAATTACTAATAAAAATATTATAAACATCTGTGTAAAGGTATCTGTGTGGATGTAAGTTTTCAATTCCTTTTGGTAAATACTAAGGAGCATGATTGTTGGATTGTATGCTAAGATTATGTTTAGCTTTGTAAGAAACTGCCAAACTGCCTTCCAAAGTGGCTGTACCATTTTGCATTCCCACTAACAATGAATGAGAGTTCCTGTTCCTCCACATCCTTGCCAGCATTTGGTGTTGTCAGTGTTCTACAGTTTGACTATATTAATAGGTATGTAATGATATCTCACTGTTGTTTTAATTTGCATTTCTATGATGACATATGATATGGAGCATCTTCTCATATTTGCCATCTGTCTGTATTGGTATATCTATATTGGTCAAGGTCCACTAAGGTCTTTGGTCCATTTTTTAATCAAGTAGTTTCTTTTTTTATTGTTGAGTTTTAAGGGCTCTTTGTATATTTCGGATAAGTCATTCATCAGATGTGTCTTTTGCAAATATTTTCTTCCAGTATACGGCTTGTCTTAACATTTTCTTGATATTACTTTTACAGAGAAATTTTTTTTATTTTAATAAAATCTAATTTATCAATTATTTCTTTCATAGATCCTGTCTTTGGTGTTGTATCCAAAGGGCATCACCACACCCAAGGTAATCTAGGTTTATTCTACTGATATTTTAGTCACCGATGCATTTGCTCAAGTCATTTGCACGATCCCCAATTAATACATATTACGCTGTGAACATCAGAAAACATAATTGCCAAAGTGCCTAGATTTCTACAATTCAGTGTTTCTTCTCTACAATCAGGATTTATAAAACTACTAAAAGAATACCTTTTTTAAAAAGAAGTTAAGGGAAACTCTTGGATTATGTAAGAGTTTGTATACTAGATTTGGGCTCTCTTGTAGGTGATATTGCCTTTGATCATTCAGACGGAATTAAAAATCATAAATTGAATATATTTTGAAATTTATGTGTTTTAAATTTAAAATGTATTTTAACTTTAGAAAGGGTCTTTTGTTTGTCACAGCAATTTCTTATTTTGTCTTCCTACTCTGCTACAGTAGTATATTTTGGCTGCAAAAGCCTCTGTCTGCAGAGGTTAATTTTCCTTAATTTTCCTAGGCTGTTATATTATTAAACACACCCTCTACTATTCCTAAAAAGTTTCTAAGAGTATAAGTAGCTTTAATGGCATCAACAACCACTATATCTGAGGTTTAGATCATCCAAACTTAGTCCAAGGTCAAAACAGTCCAGTTTCTGATTTATAAACATTCACTTTACAAAAAAAGTTTAAAAGGTTATTGGCCACCTGCCTTCAGAATTCCTACCACCCATCACTCAAGTTTTGTGAAGAGCAGTTCTTTGAGTACAGAAGTAGAAAGTGGATGATATAAAAACAGGAACACAAAAAGGGATTTGATCCTGAAGTCCAGATAAGGGCTGGACCCATCACGTGTTAGTCCACAATCATTTCAAAAATATATCACTCCAGGATGCCTGGGTGGCTCAGTCGGTTACGTGTCCGACTTGATTTCAGTGCAGATCATCATCTCACGGTTCATGAGATTGAGCCCTGCTTTGGGCTCCATGCTGACAGCACTGAGCTTGCTTGGCATTCTCTCTCTCCCTCTCTCTCTGCCCCCCAACCAAATAAATAAACATTTTTTTAAATCACCCCTACTCACTCTACTACACAGGATCACACGATGGTTAAATGTTTTGACTCCAGAATCAAACAACCTGGTTTTAAATCTCAGTTCTACTCCTGCAAGATATGTGTTATAAACACAAATTTTTATATCGTTGTGTTACTTACCTGTAAAGCATGATAATAATAGGATTTTCCTCATATGATATCTGTGCGACTAGGGATTCATCTATGGAAACTGCTCAGAATCATGCCTAAGACATATGAAGTAGTATTAAAGATAGTAGTATGAATTAGTGTTACTGAACCAACCACTTCTATCATAACAAATTAACTGAGGCAAGAAGAGAAGAAAAAAAGCCTAGAACGATATAGAACAAAGGGATATTTATTGAGAAATGAATGAACATGCAAGGTGCTGGGAAGGAAAGGCACCAGAAGAAGAAAGGTACAGAGTAGGATGTGGAATGGTGTCAAGAAACATTTAACCTGATCATTAAAATCTTGGCCATTACTGAAATTACATCAGAAAAGAAGCAGCCACTTGCTTACCAAATGACCAATAACTCTTAAAATGCGGAACTCATTCTAGTGCTAAGGCCTTCAAAGACCCCTAAAATAATCTAAGAACCAACTGCTTCTAACATTGTTTCTATTTTAAACGCAGTTCTAAATTCTAACTAGGACTCTACAATTGAAACTTTGGGTATAGTCATTTGCCAAGTCTTTTGCAACTCCAAGCAGTACCCTGGGGGATAACCTACATATGAAACCCAAGGAATAGAAATACAATGAAAAGCGTCCTGATGACAATGGCTGATAGCCGGACCCCAAAACCATCTGTTAAAAATGCACACTTGATGAGTTGTAAGCCACTGAGGCCTTTTAAAGGCTTTACTATGTTAAGCATGTCTGGAATCACACTGGTTATTGGGTGTTCAGAAAAGGAAGCAGGTTCTAGCTAACCCTAGGCACTAGTAGTTTAACAGAAGCAAGAATAAAGGGAAGAAGACCATTAAGTAGGCCTCCTCAGAGAGCAACACAGGAAAAAAGATGAGGATTCTGGACAGATCTATTTCCCCAAACACTCTAAACAAATGTAGATTCTGTATCTTGGGCCAGTGCTAGATGTTTCCAGAGGGGGAGCTACTTCAAAAAAGGTCATGTTAAGGCAAGAGGAGAGAAATTCTTTTTCCAAAAATTATGTAATTCAAGCTTTCTAAGAACCTCCAGTTTCTTGTATTGAGTACTTGTTCTGTGCCAAAATGAGGGCAAATCACTTACAGGTAATACCTTACTTAATCTTTATTAAAAAGTTCTATGATTGATATTATTACTCCATTTTATAGATAAGAGAACTGAGAACCACAGTGAATAAGACAGTAAGTATTTTTTACAAGGTCATAAAACTGTTTTGTGGTAACATTTCAAATTCCTCACTAGAGCCTGAAAAGCAATATAATTTGCACTAATAAGAGGGCATATTCCATAAAATATTTTGCTGTTTCCCAAGCAAAGAAAGGGAAAGTAATAATAACGATTTGGAATTTCACCAAAAAAACTTTGCCTTGTTTTAAACATAATAAACTTCTGCAATTTCAGATACACTGATGATTCTTAGAGGAAAATAATCACCTCTTGCATATATAATTAGTAAACTACCTTTCATAAGTAGATAGCATTACAAAGCTTTATAACAGATCATGTAAGTTAAAGATTCAAAAGTTTATTTTTTTTTCCTTTAAGAAAAAAATAAAACTACTTAAAAACAAACGATATGCAGGGCACCTGGGTGGCTCAGTCGGTTGAGCATCTGACTTCTGCTCAGGTCAAGATCTCGGAGTTAGTGGGTTCAAGCCCTGTGTCAGTCTCTGTGCTGACAGCTCAGAGCCTGGAGCCTGCTTCAGATTCTGTGTCTCCCTCTCTCTCTGCCCCTCCCCTGCTCATGCTCTGTCTCTTTCTCTCTGTCAAAAATAAATAAACATTAAAAAAAATGATATGATCTTGTTTCCTTTCCCAATCCACATGATTTCACTCACACACACACACACACACACACCCTCTTGCTTCTTCCCATGTCTTTAAGCAGACAACAGTCCATTATAAACACATTAGATTAATTTATCCCTGTCTTTTCTGAATCGTTAACTTGTTTTATTCTGGCTGTCTATATGTCAGTGTATATTAACTCTTAAGAGAAAAATTAGAATATCCATCCCAAAGTTCAGCTAAACTTCATCATAGTTCTTTCTTGACAACTTGGTCCTTTGGCTCTTTTTTTAATCTATGTCCCAGGTTTACAGTCAGAGAAAGAATTAAGATGGCGAAGTTGATATTAAGTAGGAAAGCATTTTTGCCCTGACAAATTTCATTGTATAAAATCACTAACTCCAGGAATCAGAATAAGATTTAAAATGCCATCTTTTAATATTATTTTTAAAGATTTTTTTTAAGCCAGCATAAAAATAGATATGGTACAAGCAGACTGATAGAGACATATCAGATGTGTAATTAAAGCTATAGGTGTGCAGGTACTGTCAGCCCAGATGTGTATTGTCACTGGTAAAGAAAAAAAGAAAAGAGCTACAGACTTTTAAAAAATCTTTTACCAGTTAAATATACCAAAAATATTCCCAAGACTTAGGAAATGTTGTACAATATGTGTCAAAGAGAAGTCTCATTCTTTTTGCAGCTCTGCTTAATGTTTTATGTTCCCATCATATCTGTTCCCTCCTCTTTTAGTGATATACATGTCATGTGTCTGTGGACCTAAAGGGAAAACTCACATAAACACAATGTCTGCATTGACAACTTTACAGTTCGTCCAGAGTGAAGACAGCATCTATTGAGTGTGATACAATTCCATTGCAGGGTATCAGCAAGAGACTCTGTAAAAGGGAAAGGCTAGATGCTAAGTACCTATTCTGCCTACTAGGTAAATTAGGCATACTGCCCACTTTTTCTGAAATTCGAATGCCCCAGTTAGATCAAAGATTGGTAATCTAAGATTGGTAAGACATAATTTTATGTCTTTTTTTTTTTTTAATGCCACGATTTGATTTGAAATCAGGGGGGAGCCATTCATTGACCTTGGATGAAATTCTCACTTGGAAAATACTGGAAATTAATTTACATAATATTAAGTGCAGTAGAGGAATATGCCATTAATTGAGATCTTATGAATCTCACATTTACATAGAAGGCAATGAAGATAGCAAATATTTGACTAAATTAAATGACTAAACAGGACCCTTTGGTCAGAAGTGGCAAAAATCCAACAGAGGCTAGCTTAAACAATAGTGACAAAATCAATAAAAAATAACATTTACTGAGAACTTTCTATATTCCAGGCATTTAGCTAAGTATTTCTCAAACCTTAGCTCTCAGAGAAATCCCACGAAATAAGGACTATTGTTATTCGTTTCTTGACAGATGAGGAAATGAGGCTCAGAGAGCTCAAGGCACTTATCCACACCCACAAAGCTACATAGTGATGGCTTGGGTTCAGAATTGAGACAGTTCAATATTGAAGCCCAAGCTTTTAATCTCTACGCTGCTAGGAGAGAAAGGAAACTTAATAGAAGAAAACTGGGGGCATTCACAAATCAAAGAAAGGACATAACAATGCCTGACAAAGGCAGGAAAGAGGACAGGAAATAAAAGCAGGAATTCTCTTACATCAAAATCTTCTTGTATCCTCTCCTCTGGCACACTAGCAGTCACCATGTGTCAGGGAGAGATGGCTCCCAATTTCCTACCTTCACTGCTAAAGTGGAAAGGACACAGCCCCACCACAATCAGGACCCAATAATAGAACATTCTAGGAAAGGGCTCCATGAGAATCTGCCCTTGGCCATGACACTGTGCTGGTGAAATGCTACAAATGGTCCATTTGCAGGTTTGAAGGGGCAGGAAGTGTTTGGAGCCATTATGGAGCCACGTGGAGAGAACTGGGAAGGAGTGGATGATTGGACTCAGAGGTCCTGGATTCCATCTTTGGTTTAAGTATGATGAATCAGGGGTCTTTGGGAATGTCTTTGCATTCTCCATGTCTTTTAAACTGCCTAAAAAGAATAATCATTCTTGTCCTACCTACTTTACAATCCTTTCTAATAAGAGACTATTCAAAAAATTAAAAATCATCCGTGTGATCTATGATCATTTCAACAAGGCAATACTTTGTACTATTTTGGGGGATAAAAATATTTATGAACTGAGTAAGTTGTATACAAGATTTTGGCTTGCTGAAGAGACAATTTCTTTCAAGGATTTTAATAGTACTGCATAAAATACCAAACTTCAAGTGTGAAATGTATGCTAAATATATATATATTTTAATTTATTTATTAAAGTAAATATAAAAAGCCTTTGACTAAAATTTTGTAACACTTTTCATACGTCCATAATAAAATAATTATACCAAAATCTTCTATATACTTTTCACTAATTAAATTTATATTTTTGTAGTTCATTCTTTTTCTTCTTTTTTAAAAATTTTTTTTAACATTTATTTATTTATTTTTTCAACGTTTATTTATTTTTGGGACAGAGAGAGACAGAGCATGAATGGGGGAGGGCAGAGAGAGAGACACACAGAATCGGAAACAGGCTCCAGGCTCTGAGCCATCAGCCCAGAGCCTGACGCGGGGCTCGAACTCACGGACCGCGAGATCGTGACCTGGCTGAAGTTGAACGCTTAACTGACTGCGCCACCCAGGCGCCCCAACATTTATTTATTTTTGAGAGACAGAGAGAGACAGAGTATGAGCAGGGGAGGGGCAGAGAGAGAGGGAGACACAGAATTTGAAGCAGGCTCCGGGCTCCTAGGTGTCAGCACAGAGCCCGAAGTGGGGCTCGAACCCACACTGCAAGATCATGACCTGAGCCAAAGTTGGACATTTAACCGACTGAGCCACCGAGGCGCCCCTGTAATTCATTCTTTAACTCATCTATGCATGTACTTACTTGTTCATCCAAGCTTTATTAAACTCCTACCATAATGAGTTCAAATTAATAAGTTTGACTCTATTAATAAATAGGCAGCCAGTAGGCTCTGTTACTTCACTCAACAAATCCCACTTGTAACAATGGCCTCAAATTTGCCTGCTTTACTCAATCTAACAGTCTTGTTCCACCATAAAATATTATTTTTCCCCAAGGGAATGAGAATTTATAATAAAATTTTAATTTCCTAGAATCACAGGTAGTCTTTTCTGAATTTTGTTTAACATCCAAACTTGGTACATCACTATGTTTCTATCAAACTGCATACTATTGGATGGCTTAGCTCACATGAATCCACAGGAAGAGTTAAAACATTCCTTAACAGATAAGAGAGGAACTTTTCCCATGGACCTGAGAAAGAATTTCAAGAGAGATTTGGACCACCACAAAAATTCCCCCAGGGAATTTGAAAACCCCTTGAACCATCTTATTCTTCTAATCCCTCATCTAATTTACATAATCATAAGAGCAAATGTCTACCCAAAGAATTAAAGTGAGGAAAAAGCATTCCTTGCTTATCCCAATTAGCAATATCCAACTTATGAACAGAAGTAAGAGCAAAACACTCTTCCTATTTGTCTAATGAACTATCATTAAGCACCCAAGATTATGTTTGCTCATTTTCCAGAAGATTAATAAATTTCTTCCTATACATCAATGACTTGCAGAAATAGTCTTTCTCTTTCCTCAGTGGTTCAGGAGACTTTATACCCACCACTAATTCTTGCATACATGTTATCATATAAACAAGTCCTATGAGTCACTTTACAGGTCACTAAGCAGACCATGCATATCTTGAAACAATGCATATAAATATTGAGGCCAACTGAGTCCTCATTAACAGGGAATCAAAATAGGACTAGAAAGAAACTTCTTATAAAACTCAGAAAGTTCAGCATTGGTTTCTCACATACTGACAGGAATCAGAATGGCCAGTGCATCTTCCTGTCTTTTAGAGTTATTTTATTCAGTAGCTGGGAATAAATTACAAAAATACTTTGAAAACCAAATCGATTCTGAAATAAAAAGGCACTGTCCAAATGGAATTTGATGTGAAAGGGCTTGGCCCGATTTGGCAGCATAGAAACCCTCTGCTCAGATTTGGCTATGTCTAAGGCAAATCCCCTAGAAGAGGCCAATCTATGCTCCCAGAACATTTAAATTTAGAATGTAGCTTACAGAAGAGCCCTCCAAATCTGACACATTCAGAAGCTCTCACTGAGTGGAGTCGTATTTGTATTCAGCACTGGAAGATGCTAACTGCTGCTTGCTAACAGTGGTACAGTTTCCTGAAATTTCTATTTTAAATCCAACATCCTTTGTTAGAGGAGTTAGTCTGTGGCATTGTGTTTTCAGTTTCCTGCCAAAGGCAGTCCCCATCTTCTGGAAGTAGCTGACAGATAGATGCTTCCTTCATGATAGAACCAGACTACCCATCCGTGTGTTTTAAGATGTCCTGTTGAAAGCTGGGATTTCCCATCAGTTTTATGTGCTGCTCCCAACAAAGGAGAAACTGAGATAATAAAAAGAAGGTACCAGAGAAGGGAGAGAGCATACTATCTTCTTGAAATTGAAGGCTGCTGTGTTTGTTTCTGCAACCCCAAAAAGCAGCTGAAATCTAAAAAGAAAATGGGACTAGATTTTTCTTAGAAGTATCTCAAAAGAATGGTAAGCAGGGAGAAAAGCTTGTCACTCAGAATAGAATTTCCAAAGTCTGAGTATCATGTCCCTTTCTAGAGCATTCCCTGACATGCTCTGTCCCTGCCTTCCCACTAGGTATCCACATTGTGTAAACTCCTACTTCTCTTGCCTTTCAGGCCTGGAAAATACAAGGCAAACCCTGCCTCCAGAAATACTGACAAGCAGTGGAAGTGTCCCCAGGACTTTAAGTCCACACAAAAGTGACTCCTCTTCAGAGAAGGCCTTCCTTGACATGCAGACTTGATTAGGCTTCCCCATTATAGATTTGACAGGAATCCTGCACTTTTCCTTGATACCACTTATTCTGATTGCACAAATGTCATTAAATCATTATTTATGATATTTGCTTACTGCAGGTTGTTTGAAGGAAATCAAACAAATGTGACTAAAACATGGGGAAATCCCTGGGTTAAAACCACAAGAAATTTATTTACGATGCTTTGCTCTAAAACACCTAATGAAACAGAAGAAAAAGAAGAAGGAAGAAATGAGCAGAGGGAGAGAAAGAAGGAATAAGAGAGTGGAAGACTGATTCACCTGAGGGTATAGCCCATGGTAAAAGCAGTTTAAGATAATGGTGCATCTGGAGTTTAAACAACATGACCGCATCTAGTTTCTTTCTCTGTATTCTCAAGTCTGTTTCTATTAGGTTGGCTCCTTTTAGTGGCCTTGCTTCATGCTTACATGTTTATTGGCTTTGCCTAGTAGACAATAACAGAAAGTCTGCTTCTTTAACAGCTCAACTAAAGTCATAAAATTGAGTCCTTTTGGCCACGTCTTGACTTGGCACTCATGCCCATCCTTGAGCCAATCAATGTAGCAGGGATTTGTGGACACACTAATTACCTTAAGCCAATCAAAACTCATTCTCAGAGCCAAACATAGGTTGTTACCTTCCAAATCTCATGATTGGAAAATTCAGGGTACTACAAAAGACATAAAGTAAAAATGTAGGCTATGGGGATAAGAAACAAATGTTCACATCAGTGACCTTTTAGATTTTTGCATTGGAAGCCACAAAAAGGTTTTCAGTGGAAAAACAGCTAATCCAGGTTTAGATGTTTAACTGGCATCAGTGAGGAATAGTTAGGTATCAAGGGAATAGCATATTAAACAGAACACTGAATTATAATACATTGAAATACAATGCCTCATTTCCCCATTTTTTAGAGAAGGCTACCAAAACATAGGCTATCACATGCTTTGAGCAGCCTTTTACCAATATAAAGGCTGCAACTCAACTAGGGGCACCCAACTAATTTGCTATGGATGGAATATTTATGTCCTCCTCCAAAAATTTGTATGTTGAAACCTCGTCCTCAGTGTAAGATATTTGGAGGTAGCCTTCTGTAGGTGATTAGTTCATGGGGTGGAGTCACATGAATGGGATTGGTGCCCTTATAAAAGGAACCACAGAGATCACCCTTGCCCTTTCTGCCAAATGAGGACACAATGAGAAGACAGCTGTCTGTGAAGCAGTGTGTGGGCCCTCACCAGACACCAAATCTTGGACTTCCTGGCCTCCAGAACTGTGAGAAATAAATGTTGTTTAATTCACCAATCTATGGTGTTTTTTGTTACAACAGCCCTAACAAACTAAGACATAATTCCAGTACTATTTATGCTAAACACAGGAAGGAGGGGAATCTTTCTTATCTCACCTGAAGTCACAACAGCTAAAAAAGTATATCAGTTAGCATTGCTGCATAAAAATCACACCAAAAGTTAGTGGTTTAGAACACAACCAAATATGTAGCACACAATCTTATCGATATGCAATTTGGGCTAGTCTCAACGGATTTGGGCCTAAGAGTTGACTTCGGCCAGGATTCATTAGGGCTAGTTACCAAGTTGTATGGGGTCCCTAGTTTCTCCTTAATGTGGTCAATCAATGCCAAGTAGTTTATCCCAAGTTTACAGAGTAGCAGTATGGTTCAAAAGGAGGAAGAGAGAAAGACCCAATGTACAAATGCTTTTCAAATCTCTATTTATATCACATTTGCAAATGTCTATTGGCTAAATCAAGCCACATGATCAGTGCCAGAGTTAGTATGAGAAAGCAGTACTCAAAGGCACGGAAAGGGGAATATATGAGCAAATTAAGGCTATTATGGTAACCAATCCACCATAGTGACCAACAATTTGACCCAAAGTATTAACCACAGGATCATTTCTTACTTTTAAACTTGAAGAAATGTTATTTCTGATTAAAACTTCATAAATTCTCAGTGCTGGCAGGATTTAGCATAGTATTTCTTATTCTTTCCAGCAGGCAATTACCCTAACACTCTAGTTTTGGAAAATTGGGGTGATGGGTTTTTCTTTGCTATCTCACTTAACATCACTGCATTAAGCCTCTCTGGCATAAATATTCACAACTACACTGCTAGTAAAATTCATAAGGCTTTTTTTCTTAACTGAAAAAAATAAAAATAGAAATTCTAATTAGTACCAATTTAATTTAATTCTGATCTTAATATTATCAGTGCTGTTCTCATTATTAATCTACATTAACCAGTTTCAATCAATTCTCAACACTGAATCTCAATTTAAAAGCTTATGATAACCTGTTCAACTTGCAAATCAGGTATGATTAAGTTCCTGACAATAACAAAGTCTACTAAAAACTCCACAAATTTGGTAAATTAATATCTATCTTGGGGCATTTGGGTGGCTCAGTTGGTTAAGCATCCAACTCTTGATTTTGGCTCAGGTCATGATCTCAAGGTTCATGAGATTGAGCCCCACATCCACTGCACCTGCTTGGGATTCTCTCTCCCCCTCTTTCTCCACCCCTCCTCCACTTGTGCTGTCTCTCTCTCTCTCAAAATAAAAAATAAATAAATAAATAAACTTCCAAAAAATCTGTTTTAATGAAGCTGAGAAAGTACTGAATCAAGAAATCTAAAAACCCAACTTTGCTTTCACTCCAAGAGAGAGTAACAAGGACCAGATTTACCCTCTTACCTGAAATAACTAAAACCATACAAAATATATGAAAGATTAATTTTCAGATTTCATAAAACAGGTAGTTCAGGACAATGGTCCTTTAGAGAAATGAAATATACAAACTGCATTTACTTTTCCCACTTACTGACTGAAGAGAGTTTACAGGTTGCAATGCACGGAAAGAGAATCCAAACAGAGCCTAGAGTCTTCCTGATTTAGAGACAGAGTTGAGAATCCAGAGACGCCATGGTGACTAGAATTTATAGGACAGAGTATCAGAGAGGAAAGAGATATATGGATAGGTGAGAATAAGAAAGAGAGCAGGATAGGGGAGATTCGAAGATCTGCAAAGTTGCTCTCACATCTTCAGCTGAGTACCTGAGGCCAGGTAAAGAACTATCAAAAAGGAGCAGATGAGGGGCGCCTGGGTGGCTCAGTCAGTTAATCAACTTCGGCTCAGGTCATGATCTCACAGTTCATGAGTTCAAGCCCCGCGTCGGGCTCTGTGCTGACAGCACGGAGCCTGGAGCCTGCTTCACATTCTGTGTCTCCCTCTTTCTCTGCCCCTTCCCTGCTCATTCTCTGTCTTTCTCTGTCTCAAAAATAAATAAACATTTAAAAAAATTAAAAAAAAAAAAAGGAGCAGATGAAATAATTCCTGGGGCTCACATGAGGCTCGGAGTAGTTTGTGTTCTCATCAGCTAGACTGGAAAACCCTGTGATACATGGGTAGGGTACTCAGAAGGGTATTGTCTCAGTAGTGGGGAAAACAGCCCTGGACTGAAGATTGCTCTGGTCCTGCTTAAAAAGGCTTAAGAGCAAGCCATGAAAGAATAAGATTGTTTCCAAGTAATTAAATTGCATCTCAGAATAAGATAAATAATATTTACAGAAATGCAAAAATATCCAAGGTAAAATTCCCATCTTCATTCCAAAAATTTATTAAATTAGAAAAAATTATTAAGCATGTAAATACAAAATACAACCCACAGTGAAGGGGGAAAATATCAGTGAACCAGGAACAGAAATGACACAGGATAAAACTGGTAAAGACAGTAAAACAGTTGTTACAACTCTAATCCATATAACTAGTGTTCATACATTTAAAAAGATAAAGGAAATCATGAGCTCAGCAGGATTTTTCATAAAATTATTTTATTTATTTATTTTTATTTTTTTTTTTTTAATTTTTTTTTCAACGTTTATTTATTTTTTGGGACAGAGAGAGACAGAGCATGAACGGGGGAGGGGCAGAGAGAGAGGGAGACACAGAATCGGAAACAGGCTCCAGGCTCTGAGCCATCAGCCCAGAGCCCGACGCAGGGCTCGAACTCACGGACCGCGAGATCGTGACCTGGCTGAAGTCGGACGCTTAACCGACTGCGCCACCCAGGCGCCCCCATAAAATTATTTTAAATTTTATATAGAAAAGCAAAGGAGCTACTATAGCCAAAAGGATTTTGAAAAAAAAATTGTTGGAAAATTATACTATCTGATTTCAAAATTATGAAGCTACATAATAAGACAGAATGCTAGTGATAAAAATATAGGCAAACAGACCAATGGAACAGGACTGAAATATACCCACATATATATTATTATGATCACCAACAAAGATGCCATGGAATTAAGCGAGGAAACGATAATATTTTCAACAAATGGTGATAAAAATAGACCTTAACCCTTATCTTACATCATTTATAAAAATTAAGTATAAATAAATCATAGACCTAAACATAAGAGGTAAAATTACGTGAGGAAAGGGAAAAGGACATTGGTTTCTTAAACGGGGCACAAAAAGTCTAAACTATAATAGAAATAAAATCAATAAATTAGACTTCATCAAAATCTAAAGATGTTGCTTTTCAAAAGATACTGTCATAACAATGAAAAAGCAACTCAGTGTTTATAGGAAATAGTTTTAAAACATATACCAGCAAAACACTTGTATCTAGAATAGATAATAAACACCTACCACTCAATAACAAGAAGATTTGAAGAGATCCCCCACCAAAGAAGATATATGGATAGCAAATAGGCACATATAAGTCATTTTGAGAAATGTAAATTAAGACCACAATAAGACAATAGGACAGATCCACAAGAAAGGCAGAAATTAAAAAGACTGATCACATCAAGTATTGACAAAGATGTGGAGCAACTGAAAGTCTCATACACTGATCATGGGAATATAAAATAGTTAAATCACTTTGGAAAACAGTCTGGCAATTTCTTTTCTTTCATCTCCCCGCCCCCCTCCAGTAATCTTGGTCCTAACTTTGTGTAATTGAATCAACTTTAAATACTTAAAAAAAAAATCCAAGACAAAAAACATGAGAAGCAGGAAGCAGCAGAGGAGTAGAAGTGCTTTTCTTTATTCCTCCCACTGTGTGCAACTGAAATTCCTGGGCATTATATATAAGGCAAACATAAGAAGATTGAAACGTGAAGAGAAAAGATAGATAAGCTAAAGGCTACAGGACCCAAGAAAGGAATGATGCAGTGAGAAGTTCCCTGGGTTTTCTTTTTTTTAATTAATGAATTAATGAATTAATTATTTTATTAGGTATAGTTTTTTTCTTTGGGGGTGAGGAGACTAATAATAATTTGACAATTTCTCAAAAAAATACACATACCATATGATTTAGCCATTTCATTCCTAGTTGTTTGCCAAATAAATAACATGATATGTCAAAATAAACACTTGTACATTAATTTTTTACTCTTACTAGCCAAAAAGTGGAAACAATCCAAATGCCCATCAACAAATACATAAACCAACAAGATGCGGTATATCCATTCAATAAAAGTATTAATCAGCAATGAATGAGTGGACTATTGATACATGCATCAACATGGATGAATCTCAAATAATTATGCTGGGCAAAAGAAACTAGACCAAAAAAATAATACATAATGTATGATCCTACCTTTATAAAATTCTAGAAAATATAAACTAAGCTATGATAACAGAAGGCAAACCAATCATGGCCTGTGGACAGGGGTGAGGGAAAGGAAGAAATGGATTTCATTCAAAGAAGAAATTACAAGGGAAAGTTTGGTTAATCTTAGTAATTGTTACTTATCAGGTCTTGACTTTTTAATCCTTGTTTTATTAAGTAATAATTTATATAAATTAAAATGTACTTAACAGGAACCCATGGGGGAGGGGAAGGAAAAAAAAAAAAAAAGAGGTTAGAGTGGGAGAGAGCCAAAGCATAAGGGACTGTTGAGAACTGAGAACAAACTAAGGGTTGATGGGGGGTGGGAGGGAGGAGAGGGTGGGTGATGGGTATTGAGGAGGGCACCTTTTGGGATGAGCACTGGGTGTTGTATGGAAACCAATTTGACAATAAATTTCATATAAAAAAAAAAAGAATAAAACCTTTCTTATTACTTCGGAAAAAAAAAATAAAAAAATAAAATAAAATTCATTGTCAAAAAAAAAATGTACTTAAATGTTCTATTCTATAATATTTGACTATTTTAAACACCAAAGCAATCCACCATACAAAAGAAGGTATGGACTACTACCATAATGGAAAGTTCACTCATGCCATCAGTCTATCAACTGTCTTCCTTCTGCCCATAAGAGGCAATTATTATCCTGATTTTTATTCATAGATTTGCTTTGCCTGTTCATGAAGTTCATTTAAATGGAATTTTATATATATATATATATATATATATATATATATATATATACACACACACACACACACACACACACACACTCAATATAATGGTTTTGAAATTCATCCTTTTTGTTATATGCAGCAGTAGTTTGTTCTTTTTATTTGCTGAGTATATTCTATTGTACAAATACACCATAATTTGTTTATCTACTCACCTTTTGGTAAAGGGCTATTTCCAGTTTGGGATTATTAAGAATGAGGATGTTATACAACTCAGGAAACAACAGATGTTGGTGAGGATGTGGAGAAATGGGAACCCTCTTGCACTGCTGGTGGGAATGCAAACTGGTGCAGCCCCTCTGAAAAGCAGTGTGTAGGTTCCTCAAAAAATTAAAAATAAAACTACCCTACAACCCAGCAATAGCACTACTAGGTATTTATCCAAAGGATACAGGAGTGCTGATACATAGGGGCACTTGTGCCCTAATGTTTATAACAGTGCTTTCAACAATAGCCAAATCATGGAAAGAGCCCAAATGTCCATCAAATGATGAATGGATAAAGAAGATGTGGTGTATATATACAATGGAATACTACTTGGCAATGAGAAAGAATGAAATCCTGCCATTTGCAACAACGTGGATGGAACTGGAGGGTATTATGCTAAGTGAAGTAAGTCAGTAAGAAAAGACAGATATCATATGTTTTCACTCATATGTGGAACTTGAGAAACTTAACAGAAGACCATGGGGGAGGGGAAGGGGAAAAATAGGGAGGCAAACCCATAAGAAACTCTTAAATACAGAAAACAAACTGAGGGATGATGTGGGGGGAGCGTTGGAGGAGAGGGGAAAATATGTGATGGGCATTGAGGAGGCACTTGTTGGGATAAGCACTAGGTGTTGTATGTAAGCAATGAATCATGGGAATCTACCCCTGAAACCAAGAGCACACTGCACACACTATATGTTAGCTAACTTGGCAATAAATTATATTTTTATTTTTATTTATTTTTTTTTCCAACGTTTTTATTTATTTATGGGACAGACAGAGACAGAGCATGAACGCGGGAGGGGCAGAGAGAGAGAGGGAGACACAGAATCGGAAACAGGCTCCAGGCTCCAAGCCATCAGCCCAGAGCCTGACGCGGGGCTCGAACTCGCGGACCGCGAGATCGTGACCTGGCTGAAGTCAGACGCTTAACCGACTGCGCCACCCAGGCGCCCCTAAATTATATTTTTAAAAAGGAACAAGAATGTTATGAATTTTCATGTACAAGTGCTTCTGTGGACAAATGTTTTCATTTCTCTCAGTAAAAAACCAAGTGGAATTTCTGGGATGTGTAATAAGTGTTTGTTTAATCTTATAAGATATTGCTAAAGAATTTTCTGAAGTGGTTGTACCGTTCCCGTTCCCTCGAGAAATATATGAGAGTTTCATTTGTTCTGCATAGTCATCAAGTTAGTGTTGTCACTCTTTTTTATTTTGGCCATCCTATTGAGTGTGAAAGGGTATTTTGTCATAATTTCAATGAACATTCCTCTGATGACTTATGATATTGACAAATTCCCATATGCTTTGAGTGCCCAAGTCTTGCCCATTTTGATTGGGTTGCTTATTCTTTGATATTTGACTTATAGAAGTTCTTTATATATATTCTCAGTGTGAGTCCTTTGTCTGATATATATGCTACAAATATCTTTTACCTATTAGGCTAATTTTCCTATTTATTTCCTTAATGGTGTTTTTGATAGGTAAGTATTTATAATTTGATATTAAAAATTATATAGAATATATTTTTTATTTTAAATTAGCACTTTTTTGTGAAAACCTAAAAACATTGAGAGACATACCATATTCATAAATTGGAAGGCTGAATATTGTTAAGATGTCAGTTGATTATATTGCTCAAGATTCAATGTAATCACAGTGCAAAATACAGCAGAGGTTTTTGAAGAAATTGACAAGTTAATTTTAGTTTTATAAGAAAATGCCACATGCCTCTAAGTGTCAGATCAATACTGAAAAAAAATTGTTTAAATTACCAATACCACTTTAATACTTGCTATAAAATCACAGTAATCAAGTCAGTATGATATTTATATGAGGGTAAAAAATATATCATGGGACATCATAAAGAGTCCATATTTAGACCTACGTAAATATAGTCAATTGATTTCACAAGACTCCCAGTCAGTTAAATGGAGAAAGAAAACAGATTCTGAACAAAGAGCATTAGAAAAATTAGATTTAAATAAGGAGGGGGAAAAAAAACAAAAAAATCACTTGATTACACTCCATTCCCAAGAAGTGACTTAGGATAGATAACAAAGCTGAACTTAAAACATGGAACAATAAAGTTACTATAAGAAAACATAGGAGAAGGGGCACCTGGGTGGCTCAGACAGTTAAGCTTCCAATTTCAGCTCTGGTCGTGATCTCATAGCTGGTGAGTCGGGCTTAGTGCTGACAGCTCAGAGCCTGAAGCCTGCTTCAGATTCTGTGTCGCCCTCTCTCTCTGCCCCTCTGCCCCTCCCCTGCTCACACCCTGTCTCTCTCTTTCTCAAAAATAAATAAACATTAAAAAAAAAAAACACACAGGAGAAAATCATGATCTAGAAGTAGGCAAAGATTTCTTAAATAGAACCCTTCACCATACTTTTTCAAATTCTTTCCAGGTTATGGAATGAAGCAGATGAGATTCATTCATCTGAGCTCATTTGCTAATGATAAACAAAAGGTATAAAACATGACCTCTCAGAAAACACAAGGAGAATACATGGATAAACTAAACTTAGAAGAAATTTAGTACTTAAGATTAAGAAGAAATTATGTTTAGGGGCACCCGGGTGGCTCAGTTGGTTAAGTGCCTGACTCTTGATTTCAGCTCAGGTCATGATCTCACAGTTCATGAGTTCGAGCTCCACATCAGGCAATGTGCTGACACCATGGAGCCTGCTTGAGAGTCTCTCTCTTCCTCTCTCTCTGCCCCTTTCCCACTCATGCTTTCTTTCTCTGTGTCAAAAATAAACTAAAAAAAAAAGAAAGAAAAAAAGAAATCCAAAACTGAAAAAAAAAAAAAAGAAGAAGAAGAAGAAGAAATTATGTTTAAGCAGAAGAAACCTCCTTAGGTGCCACTGTAATAAAAAGACAACTTTCTTACTTGCAATTTGTATTTTGTTTTATGAATAGATATGCTGTGGAGACCAAGGTACTGTGGAAACCCTCAAGGACTGGTCTGCATCCTTATCATTAAAGAGTGAGATTTCCTGAGAAGAGAGTCATCTCCCGATGTCGATCATCTGGTAAGAGGTGGGTCATCAGGTAGGATATAGGAACTACAAGGAATGGTGAATTTTCCACTTTTCTTGGTCTCTATACAGACCAAGAATCTATCAAGCAATGGCCAGTACCTGGTACATGGTGCCTCATTTAAATCTTTGCAGCCCTTGGAAAACATAATTAATCTAACATGCACACTTTCCCACTGAGTTCAGAGAATGGATTCAAAAATTTTATTCCATACAATGGCTCAAACAACTACCACATATGTATTAGACTCGGCATATAAGAAAACAATCAGGGATATGCCTGATCTAAAGTAGTACAAGAGGTATCCTAAGTGGTATGTTTTAAGATGGTATTTGTTAGGTGACGTCCAGCTAGGAATAGGAAAGGAAAGATGTACAGATTTTTCACATGGATGGTGCAGACACTTCAAGCTCAGGAAAACAAAGTCATAACATGCCATGTCGATCACATTTTCCAGACTTCTGACACTCTGTCTTTATTGACTTTGGTTATTCGCTAGATTTTTAAAGATTTTACATTTTAATTCTGCCTATGCAATCTTCATTTCCCACCTTCTTCCCACCTTCCTAGCAAAACCCTGTTTTGTTCCATAACCTAGACCATTTTGCACTGGCTTGTGTTTCACGACAGTCTCAGAGATTGAGTCCTGACTGGTGCAAAACAATTATGGAGAGTCTCAATTCTGTTACCAGTGATTGGTGCTTGGATAGGCATGTGACACAGAGCTGGCCAATGAGACACAAGGAAAGATTTGAGGGTTTCTAGTAAAGACTCACTCTTTAAAAGGTAATCCTCTACTTCCTCTAAACACCCTCATGCCTGGAAATGACTTCTGAAATTGCTGCAATTATCTTGTGACTTTTAGTGGCACCAAACTTAAGAGGATGATGGAACAGAGAAATTGCAATTTGATGGCATCACTGAATCTCTGATTGTATGCTGTAGATCTGCCTTCCTCTGGATTTCCTGATATAGTTCCATAAATTAAAGTCACTTGGAGTAAAAAGTTTCCATTACTTGCCACTAAATAACATCTAAATATAATACTATCTAAATAATATCTGAATATAAATAATATCTAAATAATATCCTTTTTAAAAAAAATTCTTAGTCCTACCCCCATTTTAACAATTAGGCTACAGGGAATATACGAAAAGGGTTTGGTTCATAAGTGATCCAAGTCAAAAGTGGAGTAGAATTGTCCATTGCCTTGCTGTCCCTGTCTCCACTTTGCCCAGAGAAAGTGCCAACTTTGGAGAGTTTCAGTTATATTTTAATTAAGGAAGACACTATTTCTGCTCAGACCTTCAAATCACACTAACGAGATCATTCTCTAGCATTCCAGCCCTTCTGCAAGGAGCCATTCTGCTCTGTAGTGATAAGTACGAGGGAGAAAGGAAGACTACTTAGATGCCTGCTTGCTGAGTAGGTACTTACCCAGGGAAGCAAAGTCAGTTTTGTTGAACAATGATTACCAGATTCCAAGAAGTCACTTCTGTATTTGCTTTACTTTCTATTTTAGAAGTTAGAACATGTTTAGGAGGCAAGATGGTTTTCATTTTAAACTTTCTTTTTTGATGCTAATCACTTAATGACATTTTTTCCTTTTGGCCTGAGGTTTTCCACATTTGGTCTCTGTCTTCTTTTTGGCTTAATTAATTGGAGCCAGAATACCTTTCCCATCTGCCCTGTGTTACCCACTGATTTTCAGAGCAATCTCATGGAGGTGGAACAAGAACAAGAATGTGGTTCTTGGCTGATGATGATGTAGCAACCAAGGAACTGGAAACTTGGAGGCAGGACATACAACTGGTTAAAGACCACATTACGAACATTCATAATGGGTAAACAGAGTCCCCACACTGCTCTTACCCTGCAAAACCCTGATGTGCCACAGCAAATGTAGTGGCCACATCTGAATGTATATACACACCCTAAGGTTAATCCCTTCATGTACTGTAAGTATCATTCATGTTGGCCCATGAGTGCCTTCAATTTAGCATTTCACTTTTGGTAATGTGTTCTCATCTTTGAACATTGAGTATGTGCCAGGCGCTATGCTACCTGCTTTGCAGATGACAAATCTTTTTTTTTTTTTTTAAGTTATTTATTTATTTTGAGAGAGGCAGAGATAGCACGAGCTGGGGAAGGGCAGGGAGAGAGGCAGAGAGAGAATCCCAAGCAGACTCCATGCTGCTAGTGTGGAGCCCAAGACAGGGCTTGAACCCATGAAGCCATGAGATCATGAGCTGAGCTGAAACCAAGAGTTGGACGCTTAACCGACTCAGCCATGCAGGCACCGCTGCAGCTTATTCCATCCTCACAGCTATCTTGTATAGCAGAGATTATGTTTATTTTATACATGAAGAAACTTAAGCAAAGGAGAGTAAACTGTCCAGAGTCCATTACAATAGAAGTGCCACAGCCGATATTTCATTTTAGTCCTATCTGACTCCTAAACTAGTTCTCTTAAGCACTAAACTTGTTTCTTTTTGTTTGGCATACTTCTCCAAAATATATGTCCCTGAGGGTATATACTCAACAATTAGCTCAGGCCAGGTAGGCATACAAGTGCTCAATAAATAGCTGTTGTTATTAGTGTGGAATAATGTGAATAATATAGGAAGGAGCAATTTTATTGATTCAGAAATAAGTCTGGCTGAGTAACTCGTCTATGAGGAAATTATCCTAAGTATGGCACTTAGCTTGTTATTTAGAATACATTCTTCATCAGTCTAGGTCTAACAAATGGTGGCTATAATAGCTAGTTAGCCAAACTACTCTTGGTAACAGGCTGAGTCTAATTTGTGCCTTTGGCTATAGAAAAGTACATGAATTGGTCAGTAGATCACCCTATTATAGTGTTTAAAAATGGGAAAACCTTGTGAGTCTACTGCTGGCAATTCAGTTCCATTGTTTTTTCATTCATGTATATTAACAACTAGAATCTAAGGTTCTTGTCAGACTATGAGATGGTCCTACATGATGAGCCCTTTGGTGGTAAGAACAGTGATTTATCTCATTTCCCCCCAGTACTGACACATTGACTGGCACATAGAAAATCGTCAAGAAATATTTGTTAAATTGAATTAAAATTCTTTAGTTAGGTGGAAGGAAAGTACATTTTAGTTCTCTATGAAAATAATTTTTAAGTATAAAAGGGATTTTAACTGAATGTCTATTTTAAAGGCATTGTGTGAGCCTGATATTAAAAGAAAATAGAGGTTGGAAAGTCAGAGGGACATGTGCTCAGATCCCACTTCTTTAGTAAGAATTGTATGATTCTGAGTAAAATGCCTAACTTTCTAATCTTCAGTTTTCCATGAAAAGTAGTACATCATGGAGTTATGATTAGGAATATGTATATAAACACATATTCATGAATAAATACACATATATAATATACATATATATGAAATATACACATACACATATATAAGCCCATACAGATTAATTATAATCATAATCATAATTCCATACAGATTAGGTATATATGCGTGCGTGCGTGTGTGTGTGTGTGTGTGTGTGTGTGTGTGTATATATAAAATGTTATACATAATATAAAATAGCATAGCACAGTGTGTTTGGTCTATGTATTAGTCAGATTTTACTGCAGTAACAATTCTAAAATCTCAGTGACTGCAATAATGAAATTACCTCCTGCTCACTTTACATGAGGGCTGTGAAATGCGGGCTACAGTCTGCTTTAGACTGTAGGTGGATGTAGACCTATTCCATGTATCTTGTTATCTAGAACCCAGACAGAAGGACCTGCAGGCTCATGGAAGAGAGCAGAAACACAAGGGGACCAGGAAAAAGCTACCAAGTCTCTAAAAGCTTTTACATTTGATTGTTCAAAGCTAGTCACATGGTCAAATCAAAATCAGTGGGGCAGAAAGCATATACACCTACAGGGAGAGAGGAAATGAATAATTGTGAATAGTCATATTATCTATTACTATAAACATATATTTTAAAATTTAGTTTCCTTCTTCATTAACAAATAAGTAAAAAGCAAACATCTACTGAGTATTAGCTATGTTCCAGAGAGTGTGCTAGAGGCTAGGAGTATATATTGAAAGGATTTATTTATTTATTTTTAAAGTTTCTTTATTTATTTTGAGAAGGAGAGAGGGGCAAAGAGAGAGGAAGAGAGAGAAATCCCAAGCAGGCTCTGCACTGACAGCACAGTGCTGTCAGAAAACGGGTTCAAGCCCCATGTGAACCCACGAACCATGAGATTATGACCTGAGCAGAGACCAAGAGTTGTATGCTTAACCAACTGAGCTACCCAGGTGCCCCTAAACTGAAAAGATTTAGATTCTGCTTTCAAAGTCACAAAAGATCATAAAATGATTACTAATTTTTAGAATTTTAGTCTGGTACTATTGTGTTCCAAGCTATATAGGGGCACCTTGGTGGCTCAGTCAGTTTAACGTCCAACTTCGGCTCAGTTCATGATCTCATGGCTTGTGAGTTCAAGCCCAGCATCAAGCTCCGTGCTGACAGCGAGGAGCCTGGAGTCTGCTTCAGATTCTGTGTGTGTGTGTCTCTCTCTCTGCCCCTCCCCTACTCATGCTCTGTCTGTCTCTCTGTCTCTCTCAAAATAAACAAACATTTAAAAAAAGACATCTGGGGCGCCTGGGTGGCACAGTCGGTTAAGCGTCCGACTTCAGCCAGGTCACGATCTCGCGGTCCGTGAGTTCGAGCCCCGCGTCAGGCTCTGGGCTGATGGCTCGGAGCCTGGAGCCGGTTTCCGATTCTGTGTCTCCCTCTCTCTCTGCCCCTCCCCCGTTCATGCTCTGTCTCTCTCTGTCTCAAAAATAAATAAACGTTGAAAAAAAAAAAAATTTAAAAAAAAATAAAAAAAGACATCTAAGCTATGTAAAATGTTGAACAAAAAAAATTCTTCTATAGTTAATGCCTATTAGAAAGAATATTTTTGCTAACTTCTCTAAAATTTTTAAGTTACCTGAAGAAAATGACGTTGCTGAAAAACCACTTGACATTGAAGATAAGCAGGCAGTACCCAAGTTAGGAACTAAATAGTCACATTAGTGCAACCTCTCTATATTCCATATTTTCAGCTACTTACTATCTTATTAAAAGCTTTTGGGTACTATCTGTTAAGTATGGTTGGGTTCAAATTGACATGAAAGATACTTTATTTCCTTATTTCCTGTTTATAACTTTTAGTTTAAATATTGTTCAGAAAATAGGTTTTGCTATTTCATTTCCTAATGAAAATGTGTTGCTTAAAAAAGCCAGGAAGCTGACAGAACTCTGCTATTCATTGGAACTGTGGTCCGGGTTTTGTGAAGTTACTCTCTAAAAGCAGTGCTTAGCTTGGAAGGGCAGAGATGTATTTATACGCACATGCAAAAACTTTCAGCGAAAAAAGTTTTAGGCAGGTCTTGCATCAAATTACCCCATTTTATGAGTTGCTGTGGAAACAGATTAGCCCTCTGGAAGTGCAAAACCATGTCTGAGTCCAATGCAAAGAGCAATCCATAGCATGAAAGAGAGGAACAGCTGGGAACTGAGGTAGTGTAAGCTGACATGTCAGACAGTAGCCAGACAAAGGGAGCCAGGCACTGTCTGGAAAAAAAGAGGAGTGGGGGCTGGGAAAAGCAACTGAACACTGTCAACAGAGTCAACCAAATGGACCAGCTGTTCACTCTCATCATAACAAAAAGATATAGCGAATTCCAGGGATGAGGATTAAATCTGCTGAGAGAATAAAATTTTTAAAAAGTAAAACGAATAAACAGGATTTCTCAAAGCAGTCTCTACTCAGAAGCTCTTGACTGGAAAGTGCCATGCAAGATTCTAGGTTCTGGACCCAGCACACTCACTGTTGACTTGTTTGGGATATAAAAACTGATCCTAGTTTCCCTCTTTTCTTGGGATATCACCCTCTTGCTTAGTGGCTCTTTGAGAAATTGCCTACCTCATGAAAATCATGACCTAGCACTTCTCTTCTTGTACCATCTCAAAGAGGAGAAGGAATGTCCACATTGAAATGGACTTAAGGAGGCATCTTGTGAGCATAGTATTGAAAGCATAACTTGCAGAATTTTCTGGCAGACAGGATGTCTGGAGTTGTCTAAGTCACTTGCTTTCTCTGAGTTGAGGTTTCCTTGTTGGGCAAAGGTAGAATAGCATATGTCAAATGTGCTGGTATCAGAGAAGAAGATTTGGGGATCAAGTGTGTTGAAAGACATTACCTTCCTGAATTCTAAAGATTCACAATACCCACTTATACACTAAATGTGCTAAGAAATCTCAAAGAGCAGAAAGAGCTGTTCAACTATGTTGAATTCAATGTTTCTCTCACTAAGCCAGAGAAGTTTTTTGTTTTTTTTTTTTTTAATCACTTAACACCTATTAAGATCCCTTAGTGATATTGTACCTTAAGAGTTTGTGCTGGGAAATGCTGGAGTAACTGCTCCCAAGAATATTGTCAGCTGCAAAATCTGCATTCTAGTCTATATTTTTCAACATTCCTGTTGACATGGGTCAGTGCTGAGAGCCCAACCTTGGCTAGCACCTGAAAGAAAAGAGTCAGTATCTTTGAAACAATCATTAAAACACAGAAGATGGCTTTGGCTTTATATATAAAGTGTGGTCAGGTAATTACCATAGTTGGATTATTTTAAGGAGGCTCTTCCAGCCTCCAGGATGTAACTGAAATGCAAGTCAAGCTCTTATCCACAGTAGCATCAGCATAATATAGTTTAAAAATAGCATAAAGAGCCAACACTCTATAATGCCAGAGTTTAGAACTTAGCTTTATAGCTAAATTAACTGTGCAACGATGGGAAAGTTACTTAACCTCTCTGAATCTCAATTTTTTTTCTGTAAAATACAAATAACCATAGTGTTCACCAACACAATACCTGACACATAACAAGTGTTTGATAAGGTTAAAAAACAAAATTCAAATAATAAGAAATTAGGATGGATTGGGGCACCTGGGTGGCTCTGTCAGTTAAGTGTCTGACTTTGGCTCAGGTCATGATCTCACAGTTCATGGGTTCGAGCCCCACTTCGGGCTCTGTGCTGAACACTTGCTCAGAGCCTGGAGCATGCTTCAAATTCTGTCTCCTTCTCTCTCTGCCCCTCATCTGCTCATGCTCTGTCTCATTCTGTCTTTCAAAAATAAGTAAATGTAAAATAAAAAAAAAAAAAAAATAGGATGGGCCTCAAAAAAAAAAAAAGGCAACTGTGGTAAAAAAAAAAAAAATCTTCAAATCAGTCCTTTTGATGACATTCCTATCAGTTTGAATTAAGGAAGAATAATATCTAAAGTTAATAACAAACATGGAAACCAGAAAACTGGATTTTCCTTTATTTTTACCTGCATTCACTCCAAATTTATTCTCTCAGTGATAGTCTTTCTAAAATACAAATAAATATAATCATGTCATCTGCCCATTTAAAGTCTTTGATGTCTCCTTGTTGTCTAAAAGGTGAAAGCTAATGCGTGTCTTACAGGGCGTGGCTTCCCCAGCCATGGTCTTCCCACCCCCACCCCCACCTCCGCTCATCATACCCCCCAGCATGCTGCAGTGCACACCTAACCACTTGGGACATCATCCTAAGTGCATGGCCCTGCGTCCCAGGTTGATGCCTTTCACACTTTCACAAAGTGAAAGGGATGCTCTGCTCCCTTTGCCTGAAACGCCCTTGCCCTCACTCAGCCTGCATGTTTCTGCATTCCAGACTCAGCTCCTGTCACTTCCTCTATCAACAGTCCTGAGCTCCCTCCCACCCACTCCTCCCAGGTTCAAGTCTGTCCTTGGGGTGTCCTCACTGAACCCTCATCTCCCACTGCAGCATCCTTGGGCTGCACTGAGATGATCTCACATGTCAGCTCCCAGCTCCAGCGTTTTCTTCCTGCTAGTGATGCCATTCATCTCTGTATCCCCTAGACTGTCGGATAAAAATCTGCTAAATGAAGACAGAAGGAAATCGGGAAATGTTTCTGGAAACTCTTATACTCAATAAATGCCTCAGTGGCATGGAAAGATGCTTCCCTGAAACAAATGTTTTTACGTAATAACAAGTGTTCCTAACAGCACTGGAGGCTTAGTGAGCTCCTAAGGTTTAAATCCAGGTTCTGCTTCTTTCCGGCTCTGAAAACTTGAGCACATTCATTCTACTCTGAGCCTGTTTCCACTGCCATAAATAACCATACTCACCCCAGTCCTTAGAAAGAGGCCAAGTGTAAAGTAACTGCTTGTCAGTTGTGAGTTGTGCTGTTTTTTTACTATTACTTGTAGCATTACAAGTATTTTAACTATAAAATCAAAAGATTAAATAAGATAATTTCAATGTGAAAGCGTTTGTAAACTGTAAGAGCTTGTAACTGTAACAACTGTTAGTTGTTAGTATTGCTTATTATTGAAACTTAACAGAAAACTCAGTCCTGAGCCAGCCTCCAGGTGTGGTAGGTTGGCTTGGGGCTGTAAGTATCATCAATGGCATAGGCTGCTTAGAAATTAAGACTGTGAAAGACATTCTGAAATATTTGAATATTGAATGTCTGAAATCTCACACATTCTGAGTATTCGGTGTTGGGAGCCCTCACCATTTCTGCGGCCTCAGGACTCCTTTTTCCCAGATGGCATCCCAGATTTGCCCCAAGCATTGCGAATCCCATCTTCTCTAAAATGATGGGTAATTGAGTATAGAATGAAACTGGCACCATAACTGTCTGGCCCATCCATGTTTCCTCACTCTCGGTAATTCAGCAATTTAACAGGGAGCAGACGCAGGTTGAGGAACCAAATCCTGAAACTTCATTCATTTGGCCAACAGCTGTGACCTTGGGAGAACAGCAAATGGGAACCCACGTGGAACAAGTCCTTTTTTGGTTTGTTTGTTTTTATTTTCTCCTTTTAGACTGACATGGCTCTGGAGAGATTCTCTTAGGGGAGAATCTAGTTAAATGGCAAGCAGGGTGATTGATTAACAAAATGTTTTGTTTCATTGTCTCACAGATGAGCACAACTCTTCTGTCCTCTAATCTGCTAATTCCTACATCAATAGGGTATCTTATAAATCATGAATAAACATAAAACACACAGAGATAGAAACTGAAAATTTCCTTCAGAGAGCACAATTAAGGGATTGATTTTATTATTTACACTGAATTATAAGCACAATTATTTCCTCCCCTCAACTAGAACCATGGAGAACATTTTAAATTAGGATGCCTGGGCTGAACTGTCCAGAAGACCAACTAGCAAGAAACGGGGATGAGCCTAAGGCTGGAGGTCTAGGCTAGGCTCTAAGTTCACACTCCCTGCACAGGTTGGCAATGAGACCCGGGCAGCATTTAGATTTTGAGGTCCCTATCATCAGACTTTTCTTCTGACCTTTAGATTTAGCTAGCCAAGGTGGATGGCTATCTGTTACAATTAGGGATGCCAAGTGAAATACAGGTCATCCGGTCAAATATAAGTTCCACATAAATAACAAATAACCTTTTGGAACATACACTAAAAATTCAGAATATACTAAAAGGTATTCATTTTTTTTCTTTGAAGTTCAAATTTAATTGGGTCTTCTGCATTTTTATTTGCTAAATTGACAATCCTGGTTACAATCAAGTTATGAGAAGGCCTTATCCATATCCCTACATAAATTCTCCACTAAAGAAAAGATGAGAAGTGATTTCTCCCAGATCACGGGGTGCTAGTCACTGGACTCACAGGCCACCCCTCTACTATGTCCTACTTTCAAGTCCAGAAATAAGTAGCTCCTCTGACGGTAATAAAGTACCAGACACTTCCTTTGCCTGACTGAGCTCTTCCACTGTCTTCCCCTTAACTCTTATCTAGGAGGAGGAGAGAACGGGAAGGTAATTGAGTATTGCAGCCGATGCTGAAATGTACAAATTGGAAAGCAAACACTTGGAACAGAAAGAAACTGTTCCTGAATTTCTGTACTTTCCTTATGATTAATTGATCTTGGCAAATAATATAAGAAGATACTCCCCTCTTTTTTAGGATATTTCAGCATGGAAGAAAGAAGAGTTTGGGAGTCAGGCAAAATCGTTTCAAATCCAGCTTTTATGACTTCTATGACAAGCTCTGTTTCTCAATATTTTGATCTATAAAATGGAACAATACTACAGTATCAGCCTTACAGGGTTATTGTGAGGGTTACACAGTATGATGTAGGAGAAGACTTAAAATGTTGGTGTTTGGTTTTCCTCCTCCTTCCCTGTGAGATAATAGAACACACACACACACACATATGGGTGTGTATGTATGTGTGTGTGGGTGTGTGTGTGTAGGTTTCTGTCCTGGTTCTTGGCATAGTGCTCCTGAAACCCTTGTAATTTCCTGGGTGGTAGGACTGTGTTTTGTTCAAATGAGGTGACTCTTGGTGGGCTCTTGGATGACTTCTAGATGGGGGCTAGTTACTGGAAAGACCAAGTCATGACTGGAAGCTTGACATGTTTAGCCCCACGCCCCATTTTTTGAGAAGGGAGAAGGACTAACAATGGAGTTAATGATTGATCATGTCTACATGATGACATGCCCATAAAAATCCAAAAGTATGGACTTGGGAGGGCTTCCAAGTGGGTGAACACATCCATATCCCAACAGGGTGACTGACCCCAGCTCCATAAGGACAGAACCTCCTGCACTCAGTACTCTCCTAGACCTTGCCCTAGGTATCTCTTCATCTGGTTGTCCATGTATATCCTTTATCATATATTTTAATCAACTGGTAATCATTAGTGTTTCCCTGCATTCTGTGAGGTACTCCAGCAAATAAATCAAATCCTGGTGACAACCTGGGCTTTTAATTCCATCTAAAGTGGTGTTAGGGTGAGGGGGTCAGTTTTGTGGGATTGAGCCCTTTACCTGTGGGATCTGACATTATCTCCTGGTGGATAGTGTCTGAATTGATTTAAATTGCAGGATACCCAGCTGGTATCAGAGAGAATTGTTTGGTAGGGGATAAAACCATATATTTGGTGACCAAAAGTATCAAAAGTGTAGTCTCTGTGTGAAAGTGAAAAAAGACACACATGCTTTAGTCATTCTGACAAGTGCAAGGTATATGCAGTCCTATGTTTACTGCAGCATTGTCTACATCAGCCAAGATATGTAAGCAGCCCATATGTCCATCAACAAATGAATTTGTAAAGAAAATGTAGTGTGTACACCAAATGTGGACTATGAGTCTTACTCAGCCATAAAAAAGGATAAAATCTTGCCATTTGCAACAACACAGATGGATCTAGAGACTATAATGCTAAGTGAAATAAGTCAGAAAAAGATAAATGCCATATGATTTCACTCATAGGGCTTTTTTTTTTAGAGGGTGAGAGAATGGGAATGACTGAGTGACAGGGGCAGAGAGAGAGAGAAAGAGAGAGAGAGAGAGAGGGGGAAAAAATCCCACAATCCTGGGATCATGGCCTGAGCCGAAATCAAGAGTTGGACACTTAACCAACTGAGCCACCCAGGTGCCCCTTACATGTGGAATTTAAGAACAAAACAATTGAACAAAGAAAAAAACAAACAAACCAAAGAAGGAGCCTCTTTTTTTTTCACTTGAGAGAGAGAAAGAGAGCATGACCAGGGTAGAGGGACAGAAGGAGAGAGCGAGAGAATCCCAAACAGGCTCATTGCTCAGCACAGAGCCTGACAGCTTATTGGCTGTCACATAGTTCCCACGACCCTGGGATCAAGACCTGAGCCAAAAATCAAGAATTGAAGGCTTAACCAAGTGAGCCACCAAGGCACCCCGTAAAAAACAGACTCTTAAACACAAGAGAAAAAACTGATGGTTGCCAGAGGAGATGTGGGTAGGGGGATGTGTGAAATAGATAAAAGGGGTTAAGAGTACACTTATCATGACGAGCACTGAGTAATATATACAACTTTTGAATCATTGTGTTATACATCTGAAATTAATACAAGACTACATTAATTATACTTCACTTTAAAAAGTTGGGGGAAGGAGATACACAGTGAAGAAAGACATAGCAGGGAAGAAATAACTGATTTAGGGAAGAACTGAATTTTTCCTACATAGAAAGGTGGCAAAGAGTTTTTCTTTTACACTCCCTTTCTGAATTCTTAAGATTCTGCAAGAGGCTGACTCATTCTTTCATCTTTTCATCTTTTAAATATAAACAGAGTCGTGGCACTGCTTCCCCAGCCCTTTCTCCCCATGAGGCTTCCTCCTCATGGAACTGTTTGTAGCCCAGGATTACCTGCTCAGATCTTCTCTGTGCTCTCTAGCTATAATCTTCCTTCCTTTCACATGTGTCTGCCTTATTATCCTCATCTTTGGGGTTGAAATCATTATAAGTCCAAATCTCTAGATATTAAAATAGTCTGGTTTACACATGCCTAATATTTTTGGAAGAGAATAACTAAAATTACTAACAGTTGTTCTCTGAGTTCAGAGGTAATGGCTAACGTTCACTAAATGTTATAAAGTTGTAAATTCTTCCAAATTTTAAAAGGCATTAGTTGATTATAAAAAGATTTTAACTGAGCATCAAAACGATGAATGAGTTAGAAAACATCTCATAGCCAATAGGAGGCAGAAAAGGACCTTGAATCTTGCTCTTCTGGCTCCAAATGCTGGGCTTCTTCCCCTCTAGCAGGCTGTCTTTCTGGCTTCTTCCACTTGCTCTGGTGATCTTACAGAAGATAATAATGAATATTCAAAAGTGAATACACCCTGTCTCCCCTCACAGATCATAACGTCCTTGAGAACAGGAGCCATGCCCTGTACTTGCATAAGGTGGTGTCAGACATATACCAAGTGCTTAGTAAATGTGTATTGACTGAATGATTTCCTAATAATTTCCCATATATGTTCCTAACTTAGAAATAAGCCCATCTAATCAAGAAAATGTGAAACTATCCATTCCTTTTGTTTGTCGATCAGCATATTTCCAACAGAAGATTCTGATCTTTGCTAAGAAGACTGCCTCCATTCTAACATCCATTCTGTCATAGCTTAATGCCACTTACAAATGCGTAACATCCTCACATGGACACTTAGAAAGGAGTGCTGCCTTAGAGATCATCACTTCTGAACCCTGCCTAAAGCACACGCCTTTAGACGTTCATCCAACTTCAGCCGAAAAAGACTAGTACCAGGGGGTTGCTATTTGGCAAAGCCATTTGGAATACAGAAAATGGTTAGAATGTGTTTGCTAAATTAGGCTGTAACCTGCCTCTCTAACTTCTATTTGTTCGTAGGTCAGCCCTTTGGACTTACAGAAAATTCTCATCTCTTTTACTTTAGAACTGCCTTTCAAATGCTTTTAGACATATCAGGACCTCCTCAATGTTCTTCTTCCCTTCTTTTGGCTAAACATTGCAAAAACAATTAAGCCTCCTCCTCAACTCTCATCTTCATCTAACTTCTGATTTCCTACTCTGTATTTAGTATCTTGAAGTAACGTGAAGCTGCTGTAACAAATAGATCCAAAATCATACAGTGTCTCAAACACAGCAGAAGTTTATCCGTTTCTTGTGCAATAATCCCAGAAAGCTCATCATGGCTGGAAGGTAGCTTTTCCTGACTTGATGTTATGGACACCCAGGAACTTCACATCACTTGGCTCTCTGATGCCCTAGGCTTTCATTAGCACTGTCTATACCCAACAAATGAAAGGAAAAAGAAAGCTGTGGAGAAGATACACCTTCTTCTTAAAGACTCTTTTCTAGATGAGATAATAAGTACTTGTGCTCATATTTTAAGGGGGGAAAATCACATGTTCTCAGGGCACTGGGTGGCTCACTTGGTTAAGCATTGGGCTCAGGTCATGATGTCACAGGATCAAGCCCTGCATCAGGCTTTGTGCTGATAGTGCAGAGCCTGCTTGGGATTCTCGCTCTCCTCTCTCTCTGCCCCTTCCCACCTCCCAGAATAAATAAATAAACTTAAAAAAAAATCACATGTTCTCTTCTGAATGCAAGGAGGGGATAAAGATGGCCCTGGGAGGTATGGTCCTCTCTTGCATTGTCACAACAACCTGTTGTTTCCTGCAACAACCTTATATTATTAAATAATAGAAGTTTTCTGCGTGTGTGTGTGTGTGTGTGTGTGGACAGTAACCACTGTTGCTATAGGGTGGGGTTAAATCAGATTTGGCAATGGAATAGCAAAACGCTATGAGTCTCAGATGACAAAAACCACTCTCTGTTGGCCATCTCTCTTGGACCTGGCTGTGTTACCATCTCGTTTACTTCACCCTCTTCCAGGATTTTCTACTCTGTTCTGTTGCAAGACTGACTGATTACTTTATGTGCTCCTAAGACAGGAAAAATGACACAGTACTTTGATAGTACAGTGATTCTATGATAAAACCCAATTTCTAAGATTTTAAAATTTGAAAAAATAAAGGATCTTAGAATCATCATGTATGGTATCTGCTGTCACACACACACACACACACACACACACACACACACCAACAATGCATTCTTTGCTTTGTTGTTTTTTGTTTTCTTCTACTTCAGAACTTCCATGTATTATTCATCTTATCTGATATACCTACAGCACAGAGGGAATTGTTTTAGCAATTTAGGAATCTCCCAATCACAGGACACTTGTTGATCCATTCTGCCAACCCTGTGTTATATGGAGTTTGATTTGAGACTGGGATTTAGAGTGTTTATGTTTCTGAACCTTATCACTGGGGTTAGCTAGCCTCACTGAGCTAAGCAATGGGTGTGGCCAGTGTAAATGGCCTGAGAATTTGATATAAAACTGTATGAATAATAGTTGATCTTGTGTTTAGTTCATTAAAATCAAACCACACAAGCAGTCACGTCATTCACTTTTAATTATATCAGAAGACAAAGGTTATAGTCCATTACACAAAATGGGACTTCCCTTCTGCAGAAAAAGAATTGGAAACCTTCTTTCTGCTAAGTTTTGCCAACGATGAAAAAGCTGTTCCAGGTCTCATGGATACTCTCCCAGTGGGCTTTCATGGGCCATAAAGATCTCACTATAAATTACTCCATGGGATTGAGGCATGGAAGGATCCAGTAAAGACCAGATATGTTATTTGGGAGGAGTACGTTCCTATGAAACTAATTTTTTTACCAGCCAAGTCAATAAATATTTATTGAGAAAGGTCTACATAAAAAGAAACTCTTTTAAGCCTTGTTTTGAATAATGGGAGGAGGGAGTTTCAAGGATATGGCGGGGCTGAAGTAGGCTTCTCTGGGCGGCCAAGGGGAAGTGGTAGTCCCTGTGTGTCCAGATTGGAGCACTGTAGTTCACTCCAGTATGAACTGCACTATTTTTATAAGGCCCGAAACTCAAACAACAAGTTTGCAGATTTTTTTAGATTAGGTTAAACAATTTGTAAAGTTTAAAGAGTCCTGGGATTCATCAGCAAAACTTAGGGCCCAAGGTAGGTCCTGTGTTCAAACAACACTGAATCACTAAAGGGCAACGCAGACAATGTGGAAACTGGGTGTGAGTCAGCCAGCAGACATGAAGGGAGCAGACAATATATGTCTCTAAGATGCTTTCCACACCCAGTGGAACTGGGTGCACTGATGGAAACTGGGTACACTGATGGAAACAAAAACAAAACAAACAAAAACGACTGTTTCCTTTATTCAGTTTCCTAACTTTATGGGTATGAGCTAAACCTGAAAACCGGAAAATCCTCCTCCTCTTTTTTTTACAGAAGACCAACATCAACACTGTTAAACTCTATGATTTTCCCTCCTGCCCTCTCCCCATTTGTTTGTTCAGCCACCTATATTTTTGCAAAGCCTGCTCTCTGCAGTAGAGGTCAAAGGCTTCCAAATGGACTCTGAAAATGGCTGCACAGCCATGGCAGGCGACCAGAACTCCTTGTCTCTAATAGGAAAACAACCCAGGAGCTGCCTGCCACTTCCGCTGCGGCTTTTTGGGAAGTTTCACTTCCATAGGCCCTATGAGTGCATTGTGCTGGGGGCAGATGAGAGCTCCAGAGGCTTGTGGAACGTGAGCCCTGGCTTTTGGAGTCACTTCTTCCTGTGGGCTAATTTTTTAGAGTTTGATTTTACTTTTAAGACAGGAAATATGGAGCCAGGCTCCACTCACACTTTAACTCATTTACCAGAAGAAAGTCAAATCAGAAAGCAACAGAGTTGCCCCAAAGGCCCTGGGGTAGGCATGGGGGAGGGGGACATGGGTGCAGTGTAGGAGGGAGGAGAGAAAAGGAAAGAGAAGAAGACTGGAACTCCAGCCTGCAAGGAGAGCCTGTAAGCCTTTAATCCCTTAAGCACTGCAAAATGATTAAACTCACCTACCTCACACCTGCCTTAGAAAGAATGCAGATATGCGGAAGAAAAGAAAATTCAGAAACTCACAAAAGTGCACTCTGGACATCATGAAATATTCATTTGGGATTCAGGGGGCTGATCCCACTTAGCATGTTAAACATATATAGGCTCTGGCTGCAGAACTGGAGAAGAATCTGAGCAGTTATAAAGCAGAATGCTGTCTCGTGTTTTTCCGGAGGGAGTGGACTAAGAACAATCCAAAGTAGTGGATGGTTTCTGGAAGGACAGGTCTGCAGAAGCAGCATAAAAGGGCATTCCTTGGGGTTGCTGAGGATTTTCTTGGATTGTATTCTGCTAATATGTGCTCAAGGCAGATATAACAGATGTGTGAGGAGACTCTAGAGGCATTTCTTACAAATTTTGCCTAGTTCCAGGGAGGGTGTTTCCTCCCATGACAGTGTCATTATCATGGGTTGGATGAAGAAGGTTAACAGAAGGGATGTCTGTGTCTTTTACAAGACCATTTACACAGTACCAGGAAGCATTTGCTTCATTTTTTGTGACGGTTTCCACTTGTCATCTAACAATATGCATTTCTAAAGATTAAAAATGCCATTCAATATAATCTTATCACTCTTCTTTTACTTTTAAAACTCTTCCATTATTTTTCAAGTGATAGCATAGTTAATATAATTATTTCAGTAGATAATTAGGCACAGAGTACACTAAGCATCTGGAAACTCAATATCCCAATGACAAAAGAATATGATGAGGGAAAACGAAACAATTGCCTGGCCAATAGAAATACGCAGCAAAATTAGAATTATTAAATGGTCTTCTGCAAAAATAACAATCTGAAGACTTTGCATTTCTACAGCATCATTATCATCATTATTAAGATTTTTATTATTGGGCTGATCCTATGAAGAGCCAAAGAAAATAAACCACTATCTGGGAGTAATTTGTTCCCCCCATATGATGTGAATTAACTTTGCTTGAAGAATAGGGTCCCTGTCGGAGCACTGGGAAGAGATCACCTCTAGGGAGTTCATCTAATGTGAGTGCAGCAGCAGAGGCAGCAACCAGGAAAACAGGAAATTGTGAGGCCATACCTTGACCAGAGGGAGTCCCAGTCTGCCACAGCTCACAGAAGCTCCGTCTGACAGCATATTCCCAAGGTATTGCAGTCTCTCCAGGCCTCCCGATGGGTTACATTACTCCAATATTTATTGCAGAGATTGCAGAGTCTGGTTTTTCTAGAAGGGGCACAGTGGAAAAAGCAAGGACTTGATATCCTATGTAAGCTCCTGATGACACAGAGTAGTGAAGAGGGAAGCAAGGAGTAATTTTTGTTCTTATTTCAGCCACCCTCTCACTTATTTCCTCCCCTAGGGAGGTCTTAGACCATTTCTGCCCGGTATATGCCTTATACATGTTCACCAAGTCAATGCAATCCCAGCACAACCCAATCACTGGCACAAACACCATCGACTCATAACTAAGATAGTCTAATGGTCAAAAGCCCAGGACTTACCATGCAAACAACTCCACCACTTATAAGTTGTAGGCAAATGATGTAATAGCCGCAAAGCCTCCATTTTCTCTTCTGTAATTTGGGGGATATTGAATTTAAGTTAAATAGCATGAAGCATAACATATGACCCAATGTAAATAACCAATAAATGGCAGCTTTTATAATTATTTGATGCACCGACTTTTGATTTTGGCTCAGGTCACGCTCTTACAGTTCGTTGAGTCCAAGCCCCATGTTGGGCTCTATGCTGACATCAGGGAGCCTGCTTGGGATTCTCTCTCTCCCTTTCTCTGCTCCTAACCCCACTCATGCTCTCTTTCTCTCAAAAATAAATAAATAAACATTTAAAAAGAAAATAAATACAATTATTTGATGCAATATTAAGGAATGACACATGAGATATGTTGCCTCATTTGACAAATTCTTCACAGTCCATGAGATATACACCTTAAGCTGGGCATATTGAAAGGGCTCATTGTTTCACCAAGGATCTCTTTGTATTAATTACAACCAACTTGGTCTAGCTTCGGCAAAAGAAAAAAGAGAGGATTGGAGAGTATAAGCAATAGTATTAGAATCAAAGTAGCTGTATCACCACAGAATCCTGATTCTCCAAATACCAAAACTGAACATATCAATAAGGAGACTGCTTTGAACTATTCCTGAAAATGGGAACAGCATAGAAGATGCTCCGTGTCCTGGATTACAAGATTTAGTTGAAGTAAATTACGATGCAAACAAGATAAACCTTGGGATGGACTGTTTCCCCAGTGAAAGAATGAGTTTGCCTCTACTTACTGATGAAATGGCTGATGATATTAATACTATCAAATGGGATTTCAGATGTTGTAGAAAGAATGCAACTAAATTCTTCAGTTATGGCAAAGGATTCTGTGATGGGCAGCCCTGAAAAACAATATGCCATGACAAAATAGTATCTCCCAGGAAGGAGAAACTAAAATTTCTCAGACAGTACTATTTGATACTAAAAGCGTCACTACTAAAAAGCCATCTTCTTGATTCACCAGGCCTAAACTGCAGTGATACATTCACTCAGGTGGAGACGAGGCATCAAGAACATGCCAGACATTTTCTTTGGTGGTAATCTGATTGCCTTTTTACTCCTAAGGTCTCTCAGTGAACAACAACCAGAGGAATCTGAATTTAAAAATAAATGCAAACATTTTTCTTCACAGCATCCATGCTATGATATATTCTTAACATATGTAAAATTAAAGAGTATTTGTGTTCACTTCTATTCAATCAATTTGTATAGTGTCAATTAGTATTTTCTCTTTTTTTAATGTTTATTTTGAGAGAGACAGAGCAAGCACGAACAGAGGAGGGGCAGAGAGAGAGAAAGAGAGAGAGAAAGAATCCCAAGCAGCCTCCCTGCTGTCAGCTTAGGGCCTGACAGGGGCACAAACCCACAACCATGAGATCATGACCTGAGCCAAAATCAAGAGTTGGCAGCTGAAATGACTGAGGCACCTAGGCACCCCTGTTTTCATATCCAGTGTTCATCAAAGTGTGTTTTAGGTATGATACTGTTTCTTGAGGGAAGAGGAGATATTTTGTACATTAATCATGCAGTTTAAAAATGTATTTAAATTTTTTTAATTTTCTAGTATGTACATTTTTTATTTTTTCAAGTTTATGTATTTACTTTAAGAGAGAAAGAGAGAGCACAAGCAGGGGAAGGGCAGAGAAAGAGGGAGACAGAGAGAATCCCAAACAGGCTCCACGCTGTTAGCGTGGAGCCCGATATGGGGCTCAAACCCGCAAATCATGAAATCATTACCTGAGCCGAAACAAGAGTCAATGCTCAACAGACTGCACCACCCAGGTGCCCCTTGTAAGCACATTTTTTAAAGTAAAAGGAAAGATGTAAAATTAATTTTAACCTAACATATCCAAAAAATTATCATTTCAACATGGAGTAAGTATGAAATATTGATGATATATTTTATATTTTTTGTACTGAGTTTTTGGAATTTGGTGTATATTTTGCACATATGGTGCAATTCAGTTTGGACTCGCCACATTTCAAGGACTCAGTCTCTGCACGTGGTGAGTGGATACCACATGGGAAAGCAGCTCCAGTGTCCAATCACCACCTGCAGCAATTGAAAGCAGTCACTAGCGATCACTCAGTAACCACATAGCAGTCTCTCTGCCTGGTTCTCTTCTGCTCTCTGCTCATTTCCCTCTCCCTTTGGGACCATCTTGTCTCATCTCTCTATGCATGCTTAAAATGACTGACCCACAGAGAAAGAGTATTTAACTGTGCTTAAAATCTAACCAAACTCAGATAATAACTATAATCCAAATCCCTCATCTATCGTGAAAAAATAGTCTGATTATTTAACTTGCCATGCGATCACCCCAGTTCCTATCAACTATTAGGAGGAAGGATGGGAAGAAGTACAATCATCATGGTTATCAGGTTTGAAACACACAGCATAAACCCACAATAAAGCCCTAACTGACCATTCTCTGGGATTCTTGCCATGGCTGACGTTTTCTGCAGACAATAGTACTTACCCTTTAATACTAACTGTTAAGCTAAATTGGTGCATCTCTTTTTGTTTAATTGAAGACATTAATTGGCAGCATCAGTGAAATGATAAATCAGGGATCAGCAAAATTTTTTGTTGTTTAAGGCCAGATGGTATATATTTTAGGCTCTGTAGGTCAAGAGACAAATTTAACCAGGTAAAGATATTAAAAAACATTAAAACTGGGAGATACAGGGTTCTAGTTATGGAATGAAAAAGTCACAGGGATGAAAGGTACAGCATAGGGAATGTAGTCAATGGTAATGTAATAGCCCTGTATGGTGATAGACAGTAGCTACCCTTGTGGTGAGCACAGCATCAGGTACAGATTGTTGAATCACCGTGTTGTACACCTGAAGCCAATGTAACATTGTGTGTGGATGCCGTCCAATATAAAGAAATACATACATACATACATACATACATACATACATACATATCATTCTTAGTTCGCAGGCCATGCCAAAATTAGGTGAGAGCCCAGATCGGTAGTGCAGGCCACATAAATCTGTCCCTGTCATGTATTGTACTAAATGATGGCTCCTAGGTTTAAGTCTGGTTCTTTCATCACCCTGGGAAACCTGTAACAGCCTCTAATGTTAACAGCATGATGAGTTTTAGCTCTACTGTTCAGAAATTTAAAAGAAAGAGACTGTGCTCTGCTGCAGCCAAGTGATCCCCGTCATTAAGTGGGCCTTGCTTCCTCCTGCTGCTCTTAGGCTCCCTGCAGTCTGGGCCTTCGAAGGGGATTTGTCTCCTGCACACACAGAAGGTACAGCTATTGAGGAAATTCACCTCCTAAGAGGGCATGTCTGGTCACATGGATCCTGGCTCACCCCCAGGTGAGCTATTACTATAACTCTCACACTGGCAATTATCCTCACTAGTAATGAATCAAGCTACTCTCCAGGACAGGCAGGAGTCTATGAACATCTTCTGTATTTAGCTCCTTATCTTGGGCACGTAGCTTAACCTAAGTCCGTGTTCCATGATATGAAAATTAGAGTTGGGCTGCTTAGCTCACAGGGTGGCTGTCAGGACAGAATGACAAAGGTGAATGGATCCCCTCAGCACCATGTTTGACGTACATGAGACCTCTAATAGGTGGCGCTGATAATGCAGCGATGATGACAATGATGGTGGTATGATGGTGGCAGTGACAGTAGCTGTGATTCAAGCTCAGACAGTCAAATCAAAGCATTTCTCCTAGGAACACACGGAGTCCCGTTCACGTAATCTCAGTTCCAAGTCCCCTTGTTCCATCAGCAGGCACGGCAATATTCGAGCCTTACTGATAAGATTCGATCTGGAATTCCCACTTCACATGTTTCTAGTCATTTCCATTTCAGGTATTTTAACGAGAAGCAGCTTTTCCCAGCAATGTGTCCCAAGAAAACGGAGTTCTGTAAGCTAGACGTTTTATACACACACATGGGCGTGCACATACCACATCTACACAACTTCTGTGGATCAAGAAGTTTGGGAAATATTGAGCTAAAGAAAGTTAAACATGTTTCCTGAAGCAGACTTTTATTTTTTAAGTTATATGTATTTTGAGAAACAGAGAAAGTGCACATGAGCAGGGGAGGGACAGAGAGAGAGGGAGAGAGAGCATCACAGGCAGTCTCCATGCGGTCAGCACAGAGCCTCATGAGGGACCTGAACTCATGAACCTGTCGTGGGGCTCAGGCTCACAAACTGTGAGATCACGACCTGAGCCTAAATCAATTGACAGCCGCTTAACCAACTGAGCCACCCAGGTGCCCCTCCTGAGACAGACTTCTAAAACACTTTTACTAGGATAGTATATGCTGTGACTCTTTATGAGGGAACTAAAGAAAAGCATAATTTTCCAAATCTGACAAAGACTTTTTTTTTCCCACTGAGTTGATTGTAGTGTCAGCTTTGTGTAAAATATAGTTTCAAAATGGTGATAATGTAACAGGCATTTATTGAGCAATTAATACATGCCATGCTTTCTGCTAAGAACTATTATTTCATTTGACTCTTAAAATAACCCTATGGGATAGGTACTATTCTATATTATCAATTCACAAAGGAGGAAACCTCTCAGATGATATATATTCCCCAAGATCAAACAATAGAATATATATCTGAGCCAAGTAATCTGATTCCAGAACCTGGGCTCTTTTCTTGTTTTAAGTTTGTTTATTTTTGAGACAGTGTAAGTCAGGGAGGGGCAGAGAGACAGGGAATCCCAAGCAGGCTTCTCGCTACCAACACAGAGCCCAACAGCAGGCTCAAACCCACGAAACCATGAGATCATGACCTGAGCCAAGAGCTGGTCACCCAACTGACTGAGCCACTTAGGTGCCCCCAGACCCTGTGCTTGATTCTCATTACAGTATTGAGAAAACTGGTATGTGAGGTCCTATAGTCCAGATTAGGAGCTAAATAAAGGCAAATCAGCAGGTGAAAGTGGATGCTTTATACTCATAAGAATAACATCCAAACTCTCTTCATTTCCTTTGAAATGGCAAATTTCTCAAAGTTTTTTTTTTTTTTTTTTTCCAGTAAGAAGCTTACACTATTTTTGTCCTGAGCCATTAGACTGAATAATATTGAATTCAGATTCCTAGAGCAAATGGCTTGTATTTGGATTTCTGGCTGTCTGCCTGAGTGCTTTTGGTATAAAATCATATTCTTAGAGATATACAGCCTGCCTTTAGGTACTGGTTCTACCACTAAATAGCTGTTAGACCTTGAGCATCTGATAAAACTTCTCAGAGGCTCAGTTTCTCCGTCTATAAATTGAGAATAACAGTCTTGAACAACATCTTCCTAGATACATCTCCTGAGGCAAGGGAAACAAAAGCAAAAATAAACTATTGGGACTACCTCAAAATAAAAAAGCTCCTGTGCAGCAAAGCAAACAATGAACAAAACTAAATGACAGCCCATGGAATGGGAGAAGGCATTTGCAAATGACATATCCAATAAAGGGTTGGTACCCCAAGTATATAAAGAACTTATATAACTCAACACGCAAAAAACAAATAGTCCAACTAAAAAAAAGGCAGAATACATGAATAGACATTCTCCAAAGAAGACGTCCAGGTATCCAACAGACCCAAGAAAAGATGTTCAACATCACTCATCATCAAGGAAATGAAAATCAAAACTACTATGAGATATCACCTCATACCTGTCAGAATGGCAAAAATCAACAACACAAGACACAACAAGCATTAGTGAGAATGTGGAGAAAAAGGAACCATCTTACACTGTTGGTGGGAATGCAAACTGGTGCAGCCACTATGGAAAACAGTTTGGAGGTTCCTCAAAAAAATAAAACAAACCTACCCCTATACTCCAGTAATTCCATTACTGGGTATTTACCCAAAGAATATGAAAACACTAACCTGAAGGGATACATGCACCCCTATGTTTATAGCAGCACTGTATACAAGAGTTAAATTATGGAAAGAGCCATGTGTCCACCAACTAATGGATAGATAAAGAAGACATATATATATATATATATATATATATATATCCAATGGAATATTAGCCATAGTAAAGAATGAAATCTTGCCATTTGCAACAACATGGATGGAGCTACAGAGTATATAATACTAAAGGAAATAAACTGGTCGGAGAAAGACAAATACCGTCAGATTTCACTCATATGTGGAATTTAAGAAACAAAACAAAGGAAAACAGAGACACCAAAAAACAGAGTCTTAACTATAGAGAACCAGCTAATGGTTACCAGAGAGGAGGTAGGTCGGGGGATGGGTGAAATAGGTGAAGGGGATTAAGAGTACACTTCTCTTGAGGGGCCCTGAGTAATATACGGAATTGTTGAACCACTATATGGTACACCTGGAATGAATATAACAGTGTTTATTAACTATACTGGAATTAAAATTAATTTAAGAAAAAGAAAAGCATGCAAATTGGGAGCAAGATGGACTTATAGTGATAAACATGAAACTGCTCTAATTTCTTTGAAATGCACATCAATTTCTATATTATTGGCAACAGATTACTTGTGATATGACTTTTATCCAAGACCATGAAACAATGTATCCTGATTCAGAGGGTGAGAACCTCTGCTTGTAAAACTTGCCAGAAGAGTTAGGTGGTGATAGGAGGAGCCATTAAACTTGCAACATACTTCCCTGTCTACTCATGTTGCTACCTTAATTTTAGTTGACAAAGTGATGTGTATGGTTTTGCACTGTTCCCAAATGATGTTTGTATATGCAGTGAATCAACTTGCAGCATTCAATAAATCCTATGTTCCTATTCAAAAACAAAAAAAATAAATAAATACAGAAAGTAAATAAACAACAACAAAAATAATAGTTTTGAGAAGGGAATGAGTATATGCATGTAAATATTCATGGAATTTAATAAGTTAACATTTGTATATAGTTCATAGAGTATCTGATCTAAGAATAAGCTTTATATAAGCATTAAATAAACTACACAAATAGATAAAGTGTTTAAAAAAACAGTAACTGGGGCGCCTGGGTGGCGCAGTCGGTTAAGCGTCCGACTTCAGCCAGGTCACGATCTCGTGGTCCGGGAGTTCGAGCCCCGCATCAGGCTCTGGGCTGATGGCTCAGAGACTGGAGCCTGTTTCCGATTCTGTGTCTCCCTCTCTCTCTGCCCCTCCCCTGTTCATGCTCTGTCTCTCTCTGTCCCAAAAATAAATAAACGTTGAAAAAAAACAAAAAAACAAAAAAACACAGTAACCATTTGCTAATGTTAAATATTACTGTTATTGTTAGGAAAATTAATAAAATCTTACCAATTACAGATAATTAGGAAATTTGTAATTGCCTTCATTAATAGCAAGTAACTGTACCCTCAAAATCTTTTGTAAAGTGGTTCTTTCTGTACCAGCAAATTATTCTCTGTTTTTCTGGAAACATCGATCATTATTAGAGCCTTTGGGAACCAGGAAATAAAGAAAAGAAACACCTTGGGCACCTGGGTAGCTCAGTTGGTTAAGTATCCGACTTCAGCTCAGGCCCAGGTCACGATCTCTCAATAAGTGAGTTCGAGACCCACATCAGGCTCTGTGCTGACAGCTCAGAGCCTGGAGCCTGCTTCGGATTCTGTGTCTCCCTCTCTCTCTGCCCCTTCCCCACTCAAGCTCTGTCTGTCTCTCTGTCTCTCCTTCTCTCAATAAATAAACATTAAAGGAAGGAAGGAAGGAAGGAAGGAAGGAAGGAAGGAAGGAAGGAAGGAAGGAAGGAAGGAAGGAAGGAAGGAGAGGAACAAAACTCCTAAATCTTGAAATAACTGCTCAAATCCCTTATACTAAAATTTTAGTATTTTGTGGAACAGAGGAATATTCTCATCATTTACACACAAGGCTAACTAAGTGTCTTAGTCACCTGAATTCTCACAGTTCAGCAGATTAGAAATGCTACATTAGAAGGCAGACAGCTACATGATGCAAGTACACAGATCCTAGAAGAAACAGGTGACCCCTAGAAATGAAAATGAGAAAAACGAAACATACCAATTAGAACTTAACATAATTACTGATTGTTGTAATGCTCATTTTGAGTCATTGAAAAAAAAGTCACATTATAATCTATACTTTTAAGAAAGCATGAAGTTAAGTAGTTTAGAAAAATGTCCTCGAAAACCAGTTGAAAACATTTGGTCAAGTGGTAAAACTTCAGTTACATAGAAACTTCACCTTTGTTACCCCAAATTGCCCTGCAGTGAGATGTCACTGTACTTGATTTGGGTAATGAAATCTTATGACATTGAGGACACATGTTTACAATACAAATTGTAACTTATGTGCTTACTAGCTAAGAGAGTGATTGGTTGTTTCACCTGGGCATTATCTGGAAAATAACAGGATTTCTCTAAGCATAAACCAAATACCTGGAAAAAGGTGTGCTTATGAAACAAGCTTCATAAAAACAATACGTAAAATATACTCCTAGCAAGTATATGTAGAGGCTCATTCATTAAAAATGGAAATTTTACCTTTTTTGGCAGGTTTCTGTACGCTCAAATTACAATGGATTAAATTATTTAACAATATCAAGTTGCTACGCAGCAATTACAATGCATAAAGAACTTTAGAGTTTATGTGACACTTTTTAGCCATTGTTTCATTTGATATCCACACTATAATAACAATAATAATAATAATAGCCACACCTAAAATAGCTATATGTGGAACACTATCCTAAAATTTTATATGGATTTTCTCATTTATTTCATCAAAATAATCCTGAAGGTTAAGTATTGTTTTATCTAAGAAGAAACAGGGTTAGGAGTTTAGTTAGCTAGTCACACAGCTAATTACTTGCAGAGAATACAATATACTTCCAACACAAGCAATATGTTCTAAATCACAATGCACTGTTGCTTCCAAACACTCTTTTAAGTGCTGGAATTTTTTTCACTGTGATCATTTTTAAGAAAATTAATCTCAGAGCACTTAAATAATATCCAAGATTATTGGATAGTAAGTAAGCCAAGGGTCAAACTTTGGTCTATTTTTTTTTTTTTAAACTTGGGCCTTTTGACTAGAGTGATGCCATGTTTTTGCTCGGTCCTTTTCACCTTCCTAGATCAAGGAAGCACATTATGTTTTCAAATTCTTGACTCAAAAAACTCCACACAAATAAATATCCACAGCACAGCTACAGAGTGCCAAGCAAAATGATCTCTAGGATTTATAGGTAAGGACTCCCTAAAAAACCAGAAGTGCAGAAGTGACTTTGTCAATGAAGCTGGTGCATCAGTAGCTCTCTAGCTAAAAAGCCTGACTCACTTACTTTCAGGCTTTTGCTCTAACTCTAAAAGCACACTGCTTTGTACATCTGATCCCAAATCATCTCCCAACAACAGACAATTAACATCAAAATATCATTTACATAAGACAGGGAGGGAATGTGCTTATTATTTTGAGTCTGTTCCTCCTGCTGCAAATAGTTCAAAAGGGATGCCACTCTTAGCAAATTTGGAGTCTGAGGACCAATTTAGAAAGTAATAGAAAAAAAAATCCTAACATAATATAAGACCTAGTCTTCCACCTTCTGTCTGTCTCTGAACTCACTGGTTGACTTCCCAGGTGAATGGGATGGACAGAGACATTGGTGGTCATTATGGCTGCTCAGGCTTTGGAAGGATTCACAGCCTATACACGGCTTACCCACAGATCCTTATTACACAGCCAAAATAAAAGACTCAGAAAAATCAAGGTGGCTGGGAAGTATGTTTCCATTTCCAAAGAGGTATTCCCTCACCGTTCTATGTAATTAAGACAAAAAACCAGGTTGTTCATTGAAAAGTCCACTGTGATACACTTCAATGTTTAATTATGACATTCATCACTATTTGCCTTTGACTGAAAGAAATCCTGCCATATTTCCAGAAGCAACGAAATCCCAAGGTTATATTAAACAATGCTTCTGGACTAGGTAAAAACAGCATGGACTCTGGCTATGTCTGGTTCATTAAAGAGCTTTTCGCGGAGCTCAACAGCAGGAACCACGCACTGTGCTGTTAGCAGCAACAGTGATGCGCGGCCACTGCCTGCACGCAGCTGTGTGTGTACGCGTTATGAAACAGAGAATCCTTTTTCTGCTAAAGCCAGAAAGGAAACAAAAGGGGCTTCCAAATGTAGCACGCTTTCTCAGTTTTTTCCTATATTCATGTCTTCACAGGGGCAAGTGGGAAAGAGACACAAAATAAAATTTCCAAAATACAATAAGTGCCCTGAAAATTAACCTGATTTAAAAAGTCTTTGATGACTCACTGGAACAGAAAGGATTCTTTTATTTCAAGTAAGTCCAATATTTGTAATATCATTTTTATCATAGTAGAACTACTGACTATGAATTCAAAAGTTGCCTTATGCCAACTTCCATCATTTCATTACTGTACCACTTGTTCTGATTTTAATGAAGAATTTTCACATGAAAGTTAACCCTTTAAATTGTATTTCCCCTCGGGGCACCTGGGCAGCTCAGTCAGTCAAGCGTCTGACTTGGGCTCAGATCATGATCTCACAGTTTGTGAATTCCAGCCCCGCATCAGGCTCTGTACTAACAGCTCAGAGCCTGGCGCCTGCTTCAGATTCTGTGTCTCCCTCTTTTTCTGCCCCTCCCCAACTCGTGCTCTCTCTCTGTCTCAAAATATAAATAAACATTTAAAAATTTTTAATTGTATTTCCCCACTTAAATTTTGAATTTTGAAGCTAATAATATGGTTTTGGGTTTTTTTTGGTTGCTTGTTGTTGTTGTTGTCGTTGTTGTTGTTGTTTTTAGTGTCCTAAAGCACTTGAGGAGCTCCTGTGTTCACGTTAGTTGGATTTACAAACTCTGAGACATACTCTGGTCATTGTTACCTCGATAGTACAATTGCATAAGTACTTTAAGGAGTTTATTTCATTTACTAATGTTTCCCAAAAAGTGTTATGTAGGCACAGACAGCAGTTTTAAGCAAAGAGAACTCATCTGCAACATTTCAACCTTAGAAATAAACTGGGTAGTGGTTAGGATCACAGTGTATTTAGTTGTTTTTGTGTAACATTGAGCCAAATACAAGTATATAGTTACATGTTTATTGTGTACGTTTCAATAGTAAGGATGGATTGGTAGCCTGTCTCCTAAAAGTGAAAAGTACATATACACCACAAGGTAAATAATCTTAAATGTAAGTCACATTTGGCAAAAAAAAAAAAAAAAAAAAAAAAATGTTATCAAAAGAAGTTTATCACCCCATCATCAACGCTGCTTAAGACCAGAATTTAGGATGGATTTATAAAAACACTGAATGTAAGTCCCATGAGGGCACAGAACTTTGTCTCTTCTACTTACCGATGCATCAAAAACCTCTAGAACAATCCCTGACATAAAGCTGGCACTCAATTAAACATAAGTTGAATTTAATTGAATTTTTTCCCATTCATTTTCAATCCAGTTACAAACGTGCAGGTTTTTATGATCCTGTGTGTGTGTGCACACATGCACACACACACACACAAAGAATTGGGACTTTTTCAACTAGAGGGATTCTCTGAACTGCTCTGGACTTGCCCTTCCTGTCATCTACCTTTTTTTTTTTTTTTTTTTTTTTACTTTTCTTTATTTTTTGACTGTCTTCACACCCTTCTAATGACACCTTCATGGCTTCGATTAGCCGGAATTGGTATCAGTAGCTTGCATCAAGAACTCCTAATGGAAATATTAGTTTTATCACAAACTATCAGTCTCAAAAGTCTATCCAATAAATGAAATAATCCAGGACATTGCTGAAGAGAGGGATGTGTGCTTGGGGCGGGGGTGGGGGAGAGAGGTTAGGGAAAGTGGTTGCTTTTTGTTTTGAGGTTTAACTTTTTAGTGGTGACCAAATGGGATTAAATTGTTTACAACCACCTGGATGTGAAGTGAGCATTACTGGTTAGACTTAGAGATGTGCCATATGGCTGCTCATTAATTGCTCATAATGAAGCTTTAACTACAAATAATTGAAGTAACCAAGGCCTTGGAGCTCTCTTAATTTACTTCCCAATCATTCCAGCCATTCTCCCTGAGTCCTCTCCACACACACCCCACTCCCTCACCCAGCCCATTCTTCCGTGCCAGAATTTCAGCCAGCCAAGGGAGGAAGCAAGCCCAGACAACTTCTATTTTCCTGCTTATCCCTTTGTAAGGTAGCTAGTCATTCCCATCTGAGAGGTCAGTCTCACAGAAGGTCTCTGAAGCCAGAATACTTAAAAGGCCAGCATCCTTTTATGAGCAGAAAGCACATGCAGAATTGCCACACAGGCTAAATCCTGTGCTTTGGGATCACTGTGTTCTGCTCAGAAATCATCAAAGGCCTTTTATACCAGAAAAGTAACTAGAGAACCTGCTGTGTGCACACAGGCTGGGTTTTCCTCGAGAAATTGGATATTATTATCAGTATCAGGACTTTTCAACAGTGGGTCATGACCCATTAGTGGGACTTAAAATCAATTTAGTGGATTGAAGCCAGCATTTTGTTAAGCGTGACTTAAAGTTTTGGAATTCGATTCTGTTGCTCGGAAAAATGAATCCTTATTTCATTTAAGCTGCACAGAGCAGGCAACACTGAAAACAAGATATATAGATGTTCTGAGCAGGCGACACTCACAGAATGTGCTGTGAAGTCCATTTTGTGACTAATGTTATAGCTCACAGACATGTTAGCAATGCTGTGTGCTGTCCAATGGTGCCTGATTCTTGGAATGATCCTGACTGATGGGGTGACAGACGACTCAGTTGTCCTTCTGTGCTACTGAAAGACTGAGCATGCTGTGCACATGGAAAGCTGTAAAACCAATACTCCATCAATAATCTTTGTATACCACTATTTACAGTTTTAGGCCCTGGGCTAAGTATTGGATTGCCCTTTCTGGGCAAGGAGCTGGAGGTGAGTATTAGGATTATCCTTATTTTGCAAATGAGGAAACTGAGCTTCAAGGAGCTAGATAACTTGGCTAACAAGCAGCAGAGCTTAGAGACCTCTCATGGCCACAGTGTTACACTGCTTCTTCACAGAACTTGAAGGGGTCAAGCCTGTGACCTTGAAGCACATCACCCTGTCTGGTCAACTGGGCAAATGTGCTCCATTAGTGCACCCGGAGCAAATGGTCACAGCTCAGGGCAAAGTGGGGCAAGGGGTATGGATCCCAGACATTTCTTTGCTCAGATTCTCTTCTTCTTGAGCTCATTTTTTTTTTCAACTTCTCCTAAAAGAACTGCCTTGTGTGGAGTAACTATAATTTGATTCAGAAAGTTTTGCTGAAACTCTCTTACCTTTCTTTATTCCTTTGTGTAGTCTTCATAATTTCTAGCTCTATTGAATTTCCCGATATCTTTTGTCTTTTAACTCCTCCATCTAATACAAAACTGTTTCGCTCCCACTTTGAGTCACACTGTTTTCACTTATTAAATCTTCCATTTTTAATTTGCCTACTGAAGGCATTTGTCTGTTACCAAGCTTAAAAATGCCATGAGTTAATGACACCTAATAGATGGAGAAAAAATTAAATCTAAACTATTGAAAACAGTCAGCTTTTAAAAAATATATATCATAAAATCACTCTCCCAGAATGCCCTGGAGAGCAAATTAGATAGATGGCTGGAGTTCAATAAAAACAACTTTGAAATGTATTGGGACTGGGTTATTACATGCTTCTGCTGCTTACAGCCAGCATATTTCCTCTTTACTGTAACTCGTAAGTTCAAGCTACAAATACTTCCTATTGACCTGAACTTAGTTGCACTTCAGGGTCCTTCTGTCTTGACTGCCAGCTGCCTACAATATCTGTTACAGGGATTTGGTAAGGTTTTATGATGACTCTGATTTTTTCCCACATCAGCCGTGTTTTACATTGGACAAGTGCATTTCATTTTATTATGTTATTAAGATCCTAGAGTGGTAAGAAAACAGAAGACACAACAGGAGGGTGGCATGACACAGGGATAATCACTTGGGTCAGAAAGGCAAGGAGAGTCAGGTTCAGATTTTTGTTTCTTGCCATAACCATGCTACTGCCCGGCTGGCCACTCCTCCACCCACCTCAGTGACTCTTGTTCCCTAGTCCCCTTTTCCTTCACCATAGTCCTCTGCCCACTTTTCTTTCTTCCCCAATTTCAGTGCTAAGGTTGAAAGAGTGCTGAATACTCCAAACAGGGCTAGAAATGAAACATGAAACAGAAGCCCTGAATAACTCTTTCGGGTGCCCATTTCAAGGTAAACATTGATTTGTTATTTAGACCCTCTCACACTGCCAGGCATACTATGCTGTGGTTTAAATTGTGGGACCATCTGTATGACAGGCAAGATGGCATCGGATACGAACGCTCCAGCTTTGGAATCAGATAGCCTGGGCTCAAATCATAGTTCCATCATATTACTAACAGTGTGACTTCAGACAGGTTACTTAGCTTCCCTATACCTTATGTCTAAAATAAGTTACACAACAGTGAGGACTTCACAGAGTGTGTGAAAATTAACTGAGATTATAGATGTAAAATGTTCAATGAATGGCACATTGTGAAGGTTCAATATATGTTATTTGAATATTGTATTACTACTACTACACCAAGCCCAAGCAGAGAAGTCAGAAGAGAGCAAAGTTAGGTAGAGTCGTGGCCACAACAAGAAGTCCACTACTGGGAGGCAAGGCACAGAAGTAGATGTAATTATGCAAAAGGGAGAGGTGGGGCTCAGAGAGTACGCATGTAAGTGGGCTACAGGTCAGATGAGGTGGGCAACAGGAGACAGTACTTGCCTGAGAGGCTTAGAGAAAAGAGCCCTGGACTCTTGTACAGGTCACACACTGACTGGTGAGAGGGGTTGTGGCAGGTCACAGGCACTCGGCCTCTTGCGCAACTCAGAAGATGTGCAATGAAACCATTGGCTAACCCCACCTCTGATGCCCCTTTGAGCTGTTGGAGATTACGTCACACACCTGCAAGTGAGTTACAGTTAGTGAAGATGGGGAGAATATAGAGGCAGAATCAGAAGGACTGCCACAAGGAGGAAAGAGAAGGGGGAGCGGGATAAATGCATTGGAGGATGGGAAATACGGGAGGTAGAGACAGATCCAGGAGAAAAATAGTAAAATTGAACGCAATTTTCCCCATTACCTTTAATGCCAGTACATTTGTAGAAGGAATTATCCCACATCAGTACACTGAGGCTAGTTCCTCAAATATCTGAAAATGTGCACCGAGCTTCCCTCATACTAGCAACTACCCTCATGAAACATAAAACAGTTAGATATGGTATCATCCAGTGGCCTTAGGTCAAGACACACACACACACACACACACACACACACACACACACACACACGGAAAATAGATTATCCCTAACCCCAATCGACCATCCTTATCTAACACTAGACTTAATTACGTAAATTGAAATTGTTAAAACTTCCAGTTAATTAAAATTTCTATATAAATACAAATAGGATTTAACATGTATCGGCTGGCTGGCTCTAAATAAGAGGCTCCCGAACAGCATTTTAAAATATTATCCCACAAAAATAACCCAGAATAATTCTCTAGTCCCATAATATTCTGTTGAAAACTATTTTCTGGAACAGTCGAATAGCAATATTAAAACAGTAATGTGCTCAACCATTTGTCTTCTTCCCCTTAGACTTGTTCCTCTCACACACACAAATAAAATGGCATGGGGAACACTTTAAAGTTTTCTTTTCTTAGCTTGCCTTGTATTTTCTTATAACTGTATATATGTGTATATAAACATATTATGGGTATGCATGCATGTGTATTTTTTAAACCACTCAACATTCATGCACTTTTCATCTGGTATCAGGTATTTGAAGATATACCCTTCTTGAATTTATAGACAATGGGGGATCGAAACCAAGATCCCCTATTCAAAAAGAAAGAGTTTGTTATTTTTAAGAGATGAACTCTCTCTCTCTCTATGTGTGTGTATGTGTGTGTATATATATGTATATATATACACACACATACACACACACACACACACACACACACCTAGTGCAAATGAAATAAAATGAACACATTAACCTTCATTCATTAAATAAAATTATTTTCGGGGTGCCTCAGTTGGTTAAGCATCAGACTTTGGTTCAGGTCATAGTCTCGCAGTTCATGGGTTCTAGCCCCACGTTGGGCTGTGTGCTAACAGCTAAGTGCCTGGAGCCTGCTTCAGATTCTGTGTCTCCTTCCATCTCTGCCCCAACCCTGCCTATGCCCTGTCTCTCTCTGTCTCTCAAAAATGAATAAAAAGATTAAAATAAGACAAAATAAAATAAAATAAAATAAAATGAAATGAAATGAAATGAAATAAAATAAAATAAAATAAAATAAAATAAAATAAAATAAAATAAAATAAAATGAAATAAAATAAAATAAAATAAAATAATAAAATAAAATAATTTTCTAGTAGGAAGATACACTGAAATCGGACATTAAATCTGTGTATGCTCATACACATGCAAACACGTACACACACTCACACATACAAAGTGGGCTGACTCTAAAGTTGAAAAAGCCCTGTGATAGTTTTATTTCAGGCATCAGTGACATTTTATTCTTTCTCACTAAAGCCCTGAAGTGGCCTATTCTTTTTTCAAACTAGCTTTTCAAAGATACTGCTATTTCTCAGCTTCCCAGTGACAATTACAGCATTCTGAAATATTCAAAGCATGGCACATCTGGCCCATAAACACCTCAGGTTTCCGGAAACCAAATTTTCAGTTTGCCTTTTTATTCAACAATCACTTTATTTTGCCAGTTGTATTTCCTTTGAAAGAAATAGCTCAGACTTTGTATCTATCCAGTTTTTTTTAAGCTAAATATTTTTCAGGTGGATCACAGGGCTAGCTAACCTCAGATGAGAAAATTGTTCATTTTGAGGATTATCAAAGGAACGATTTTCATTTACAGATGATTTTCTCTCCAAAATTCAGTGCCTCTCTAAATGACCCCTCTCAAGTGAATAACCCCAGCTGGTATGTCCAAGTATGTCTGTGAGAAAACATGCACATTTATTCAGATTTGTAGATTTGTAGGGGGTCCCAAAGCACCCATCCTTGGCCTTCTTTCTCTTACTCCATGTTTCTTTCTGGATAATTTCATCTATTCTCACGGCTTCAGCTACCACCCAAATGCTGATGATATGCAAATATATTTATCTAGCTCGCTGTCATTTTCCAAATTCCATTCTGAAATTTCTGGAGTGTTCCAGAGGATGCAAACCCTTAGCCAGACTCATTAAGCAAAAAGACAAAGCACCTTCAAAAAAAAAAAAAAATCAAAAACAAGAGAGGAGAAGCCACCAACTGACATCACAGAAACACAAAGGATTATAAGAGAATACTACGAAAAATTATGTGCCAACATATCGGACAACATAAAAGAAATTGATAAATTCCTAGAAACACACAATCTTCCAAAACTGAATCAGAAAGAAATAGAAAATCTGAACGGATCAATTACCAGTAATGAAATTAAATCAGTAATCCAAAAGCTACAAAAATGGCAACGTGCAGGACCAGATGGCTTTGGTAGAAAGAGGAGTTCTTTCTACCAAACGTTTAAAGAAAAGTTAGTACCTATTTTCCTCAGAGTATTCCAAAATAATAGAAAATGAAGGAAAACTTCCAAATACATGAGACCAACATCCTGTATCAGCCACCAGTATCAAAACCAGCATTAGCCACAAGACACCACAAAAAAGAAAACCAACGGCCAATATCCCTGATGGACAGAGATGTAAAAATCCTCAACAGAATCTTAGCAAACAGCATATAATAGAGTAAGGGGATCATTCATCAAAATTGAGTGGGATTTTTTTAATGTTTATTTTTGAGAGAGAGAGTGAGAGCACAAGCAAGGGAGGGGCAGAGAGAGAGGGGTACAGAGGATTCGAAGTAGGCTCCATACTGACCATAGAAAGCCCAATGCAGGGCTCAAACTTACGAACCCTGAGATCATGACCTGCGCCAAAGTTTGACTCGTAACCGACTGAGCCACCCAGGTGCCCTTCAAGTGGGATTTACTCCAGGGATGCAAGGTTGGTCCAAAATTCACAAGACTAAATTGCCTCAAAGTGGAACTCAGCACCTTTCTAGTAAAACCTCTCTCTATGAGTCAGGCAATATATCAGCCTTCTAAGGGTTCCATAACAAAGGACCACAGTCTGTGTGACTTAAATGACAGAAATTGATTTCCTCGCAGTTATGGAGGCTGGAAGCTGAAAATTAAGGAGTTGACAAGTTTTATTTCTTCAGAGGTCTCCTCCCTGGCTGGTAAATGGCTGTCTTCTGGTTTCTTCATACCATTTTCCCTCTGTGTGTGTCTGCGTCATAATGAACTTTTCGTATAAGGAGACAAGTCACATTGGTTTCGGGTCCACCCCAAAAAGCTCCTCTTGACTTATTAACCTCTTTAAAGACCCTATCTCTACATACAGTCATAGTCTCAGGTATGTGGGGTTAGGACTTCAACATACAAATTTTGAGGGGATGCAGTAAGTCCATAATAGGCAACATAAACGGGAGTTTTTTTCCTGAGTCAAATACCTGAGAACAGTGGTAGATCAAGGGCAGGGTTATATAGTGAGAACTATCCATCTCAGGTAGTAAATCATGGGGTGCATTATATAGAGAGAATTTACACACAATAGTAAACCTGACTAAAAGTTGGTTTATTTTTATCACCATGTGATGACATTTTATCTAAACAATGTCAGTGATAAAACTCTTCCTTCAAATTTTTTTCTAAATTCTAAATAATTGCCATGATTATTCTTGAGTTTTAATAATATATGTGCAAGTGTCAAACCAGTCTATTTTATGACATGCTATAATAAGCATTTTATTGTTTGTGGAAATTAATCAGAAATCTTCAGTTATACAGTTAAATCCCAACATATGTGGACACAGCTACACCTGTGTTACTTTCTGTCAAAAGTAACTCTGGGGGCACCTGGGTGGCTTAGTTGGTTGAGCATCTGACTTTGGTTTTGGCTCAGGTCATGATCCCAGGAGTCGTGGGATTGAGCCCTGCATTGGGCTCTATGCTGAGTGTGGAGCTTGCTTCACAATCTGTCTCTCTCTCTGCTCCTCTCCCTCACTCATGCTCTCTCTAATTAAAAAAAAAAAAAAAATTAAAGTAACTTTGAATGAAATCATATGGTATTTTTCTCTGACTGATTTACTTTGCTTATAATATTTCTTAGCCCCATCCACATCATTGCAAATGGCAAGGTTCTTTTTGATGGCTGAGTAGTATTCCACTACATACATCTATATACATATCTATATCTATATATGTATACTATCTAGTATACCACTATACCTATATCTATATATGTATACATATCTATATATGTATATATATAGTATATCACTATATATATACATATATAGTATAGATGATACAGAGATAGAGATAGATTATAGATATAGATAGATATAGATAGATCACATTTTCTTCACCCATTCATTATTTGATGGACATTTGGGTTCTTTCTATAGTTTGCTATTGTTGAAAAGGTTTAGAAGCATTCAAGCTCACTTTAGGCACAGCACATATTCCCCTTTCCTATGATAATAAGTATCTTTGCATTATAACAATAGGTTAGAAATAAACAACACTAGCACAATAGTTGACAAAACAAAGCAAGAGAACTTGGGTGCTTCAGTTCTTTCATTAGAATGAAATGAACGCTTGGAGTTTTCATTTGTGTTAAGTTTAAAATATTGAAATAAATGTGAACTGGGAGGTGTTAATGTTTTTGTTTGGAAAACACAAACAACAAATATTTAGTAAAAGTATATAGAACATCTTAATGAATTTGAACAATGGATTTACAATTTAAATGTATTCTCCTTTTGTGTGTTATTGTTTTCAAAGCACAAATTAAGAAAGTAATGATTTATCAATTTTTACATGATCATTACTGAAAATGATTTTGTCATATGAAGAAGGGAGAGTTTAAAATTATCCGCTCTGTGTGGCAAGAATTCTACATATGTAACTATCTGAGAGACATTCATGATCCATCTCTATTCTCCTTCCCCACCATTTAATGAGCTCTCCATTTCTTTGGATTTTGCCTTCAAAGTCCATCTGGTTTCTCCCTTCCTCTATGTCCCCACTCCATTGGTCTTATTTCAAGCCCCTACCATTTTTTGCTCCAACTAATGCAATGTCCTTCTGTTTGGTCTTCTGATCTCAAGCTTCACCATATATAGTCACTGAAGAGAAGTGGCATGATGGCGTTTTGCATCTGAAGGTTAGGCGAGCAACTGTTTGGAGGGCTGCAAGAGTAAATATGAGTAACTATTTAAGAGAAGATAATAATAGTACAAGATGACATTGCTTTGGACTGGGGTAACAACAGGAGAGTTGGAGAGATATAGATAATTAAAGAAGTTTGTAGAAGATTATGTTGGTTTTCTAAAGCTTCCATGACAAGGTACCATAGACTGTCTTAAATGTCGTAAATTTATTTCCTCATGTGTCTGGAGGGCAAAAGTCTGAAATCAAGGAATCAGCAGGTTTGGTTTCTTCTGACGGTCTCCCTCCTTGGCTTGTAGATGGCTATCTTCTCCCTGTGTCTTCACATGGTCTTTCCTCTGTATGTGTCCTAATCTCTTCTTACAAGGACACCTGTTGTATGGGATTAGGGCCCACCATAATGATGTCATTTTAATTTGATTACCTCTTTAAAAACCCTATCTCCAGGGGCGCCTGGGTGGCGCAGTCGGTTAAGCGTCCAACTTCAGCCAGGTCATGATCTCGCGGTCCGTGTGTTCGAGCCCCGAGTCAGGCTCTGGGCTGATGGCTCGGAGCCTGGAGCCTGTTTCCGATTCTGTGTCTCCCTCTCTCTCTGCCCCTCCCCCGTTCATGCTCTGTCTCTCTCTGTCCCAAAAATAAATAAAAACATTGAAAAAAAATTAAAAAAAAAAAACCCTATCTCCAAATACAGTCACATTCTGAGGACCTGGCAGTTAGCATTCCAACATAAAAACTTGGGGGGAGGAAGAATTCAGCCAATGACAGAAATATACTTCAGAAGCCTACCAGACAATAAGGACTATAAGCAGCTGTACATGAAATGCACTTGTATAATGTCCAGTGTGCAATGGGTGCTCAGGAGACACCAGAATAATGTCATGTGTCTCAGACATAACAAACCTCCTGTTAATTTCAAATCATGCCTTCCTCTCTCACATGTCCAGCCTTCTATTCAGGCTCTTCCTTCTGCCTGTATTGTCCTCTGGCTCCCTTGTCCTCCCCCTCACCTTCAACTCTTTTACTCCTACGTGAGCTCATATTTATCATGTAAGACTCAGTTCAAACATCACTTCCTCCTTGAAAATCTTTCCCTTTTCTCACCATAAAGATTTATCACTCCTTCCTTTACAAATCTTTTGTAGCTGGTATGCCATACATGGTGACTAATTTTGTCTTTTGTAGCATTGTGGCAATTAATATAAATGCCTAAATCTCCAGATTCTCAAGGCAGGGCTTGTGTCCTTCTTACCGTCACTGGTCAAAATCTAGCAACGTACCTTGTACACAGTAGTCACTCAGTAAATGTTTGTTAGATGAAAAAATATATACTAATTGCACAAATAAAGCTATCATCTGCATAACAGCTTGCACCTTTACAAAGTACTATTACATGCACCATCTTCTTTGACTAGCCCAGTAAGGAAGGTACAGAGGCCCAATAGCATAGTGCAGTGGACAGCTAACTATGGCCTGTGAGGCCACATTTATCCCACCATCTGCTTTCTCTATGGCCCCTGATTTTTTTTTTTTTTTTTTTTTTTTTTTTTTTGCAGATGGGAAGGGCGGAGCTTACATTTTTTCAAAAACATTTAATAAACTTTTTTCTTTAGAATAGTTTTAGATTTACAAAAAAGTTGCAAGCATATCACAAAGGGCTCCCATGTTCCCCACACCTGGTTTACCCAATTATTATCGTTTTACATTACTATGGCATGATTGTCACAACTAATATTGAAACATTATTATTAACTAAAGTCAATATCTTATTAGGATTTCTTTACTTTTACCCTAATGTTGCTTTTTTTTTTTTTAAAACATGTTTATTTACTTTTGAGAGAGAGAGAGACAGAGTGGGAGTGGGGGAGGGGCAGAGAGAGAGAGAGGGAGACACAGAATCTGAAATAAGCTCCAGGCTCTGAGCTGTCAGCACAGAGCCCAATGTAGGGCTCGAACTCACAAACCACGAGATCATAACCTAAATGACAACTTAACTGACTGAGCCACTCAGGAGCCCCCTAGTGTTTATTTCTGTTCCAGAATCCCATCCAAGATACCATATTACATTCAGTCATCATGGCTCTTCAGCTCCTCTTGGCCGTGACTGTTTCTCAGACTCTTCTTGATAATTTTGATGAATCCTGGTCTGGTATTTTGTAGAATGCATTTCAATTTGGATCTGGTGTTTTTCTCAGTTAGATTGGGTTTATAGGTTTTGTGGAGGAAGGACATAAACGTACAGTCCCATTCTCATCACATACCAAGGGTGTTGATATGCTAGTTGCGCAACTTTCCGCTGATGAGCTTAACTTTGATCACCTGGCTGAGGTTGAAGAATGGTTTTTACACTATTGACGTTTAGGAAAATTGAAATGTCCATAAATAAATTTTATTGGAACCCAGCCATGTTCATTTATTTGCATGTTGCCTATAGCTTCTCTGACACTACAATGATGGTGTTGATAGTTGCAAAACAGACTGATGGCCCACAAAGCTGAAAGCATCTAGAATCTGGCCCCCAGGTAATAGTGGAACTGTAACTGGATTGAATCAGACATACTTGGGTTCAAATCTCAGCTCTAGCATTACCATCCATCTATGTGATGTATGGCCAGTTCCTAAATATCTCTGAAACATGCTTTCCTCATCTGTAAAATGGGAATATTAATGTCTATTCAAGACTGTAATGAGGACTATGGATAATGTTCATAGACACATCAATAGTTAGTATCTATTACTCATCAGATAGATGTTGTTGTCCCCCACTTAACACAGAAAACAGACTCAGAGAAGTAGAGTGATGTGCATACCCCCTGGAAAATGGAAAATGGCGTCCCAATGTGCTTCCTGTTTCTTTTTTTTTTTTTTTTTTTTTTTTTTTAACATTTATTTATTTTTGGGACAGAGAGAGACAGAGCATGAACAGGGGAGGGGCAGAGAGAGAGGGAGACACAGAATCGGAAACAGGCTCCAGGCTCTGAGCCATCAGCCCAGAGCCTGACGCGGGGCTCGAACTCACGGACCGCGAGATCGTGACCTGGCTGAAGTCGGACGCTTAACCGACTGCGCCACCCAGGCGCCCCCTTCCTGTTTCTTAAATAGGTGCTGCAGCAGGAGGAATATACATGCTTTAAGCCCAGACACTTCAGTGTGACTGCAGCCTCTGGGTCTTGCTAACTATGTGTCTCTGGGCAAGTCAGTCTTCCTCCCTGAAGCTGAGTTCCTTTATCTACAAAATGGGGCTAGCACATACTATTTAGTACTGAAGCCTGATGTGAAGATTAGCTGAGCTAAGGCACATAAATTCATTGTCACGAAGGATGGAGTCAAGAAACAGGAGTTCGATTTTTCACTACATCAAGCTGCATTTATGGCAATAGAAAGCTATTTGAATAGTGCTTCAAGAAAAATATTAAAAAGGCAAAAACACCAAAGGCAAAAAAAAAAAAAAAAAAAAAAAAATCAACAATCCTCTGATTATCTCTTGTTTTGAATTATCTTGCTTTGTACATTTTTCTGAGCCCAGACATGAGGGCAACTACCAGGTATAAAGCATGATGGACAGAGAAATGAATGTGAGGCAGCCCCTGGCGACAGGAGTTATGAACTTGAGTTGATTGCAGTATAAGACTAACAATGCATACTTCCAGTGAATTAAGGAATCCATGACCAAGATAAGATAATAAATACATTTCTTCATGTGAGATGCTCAGCTTCTTTGAAGCACTTCACAATTCCTACTGTCCTCACCTTCTCTGAGCTCACCTCCAAACTATCCTTGTATTGTGATATAATTCACATTTACTCATGCTCTTGCAGACTTTTCTTCCTTACTCCCATAAATGCTTTGGAAAAAGCCTCTTCATGGTTAAGAAGCAAATTTTTAGAGTGCACTCAAGAGAAGCTTTTTATTTTCTTTCTGGATCTTTTCTTGGCCTGAGTGTTGCCATCAAGATATCGCGGGGGGCTTCTTTTGGATGGTGCAGGCATTTTTTTAGATGGTCGTCAAATATTAAAAATAAATTGAAAAGAGCAATATCTTACAGCATTATAAGTAGTCCATAAAAAAATGCTTATTGTGATCAACAAAATAGGAATTCAATTAACTTTTAACTCTGTCTCACTCAGTGTGCAAAGTGCATACTTCTTTAGGACAAGGACATGATTAGTTTCCATCTCTCTTTCATCCAAGTGCCCAAAACAGCTCTTGCACAAGCAAAGACGCAACAGACATTTACTAAATGATCACCTATACAGCAGCCAGGAGAAAAAGATTTCCAGTGCCCCATGATAACTATATGACTTAATCATAATACAGTCATTTTTTTTCCCTTTTATTTTCCTTCTCTGAATCTTTGGAGTTTATATTCTGTGCCACTCCAGATGCTAAGTGCAGGAACACAATGATTAACAAAATAGATACAGGCCTAGCCTGTATAGATATTCCAGCATATGGGAGGAAAAAGACAACTAAAGGTGCATTTACAATGTAACTTGGTAAAGGCTACATTAGGATCTGATGTAGACTCAGAGGTAAAGAAAAGCTTTCCAGAGGATGTGACTTAGCTGAAACATGAAGAACGAGTGGAAGTATAATCTGAACACAAGTTGGAAGCCAATATGGCCCAGTTTCTTCATAGAATCACGGAATTGTACATAATATAGCCCATCAACAAAAGGTAATTAAAAGTGAATTCTAATCTTTCCTTACATCTCACAAAGAACATTAACATAGTCTAGTTCATTATGAACAGCACATATATCAAAATACACTATGCATTCCTTCCCAATTCTGAAATCTCTCAGGAACTACAAAGCTATATAAACTTAAAAAAAATAAAATCTCCCTTTGACATAGGGTCTCCACTGCTTGTGTGTGTGTGTGTGTGTGTGTGTGTGTGTGTGCGTGTGTCAACATAACTGGAAGTTTCTCAGCAACCTCTACTTCAGCCACCAGCAATGCTGGGTCATTTCAATAGAGCCATGACTAGTACAGCCTGTAAAATGTTTGTGTTAAACTCCACAAAGTATGGTTCCTCTCTTGCTAAATGAAATTAATTAATTAATTACTACTAATAAAAATAATTTCTTTTTTAAGTTTCTTTATTTATTTAGAGAGAGAGAGTGCAAGTGAGGAAGAGCAGAGAGAGAGAGAGAGAGAGAGAGAGAGAGAGAGAGAGAGAGACAGAGACGGAGAGAGAGAGAGAGAGAGAGAGAGAGAGAGAGAGAGAGAGAGAGAAACCCAAGCAGACTCAGTGCTGTCAGCGCAGAGCCCGACATGGGGCTCGAACCCACAACCATGAGATCATGACCTGAACTGAAACCAAGAGTCATATGCTTAACTGAGCCACCCAGGCACCCTAAAAACATAATTTCTAACTAATAAAGTTCCCACTATCATTATAGGAATTAGTCTTACACAGGAAAGGTGGTAGATATTGGAGGAGTACCCTGAGCAGAGGAATTATTTGGGGTGGATGAAGTACAGCAGTTCAATAACTGTGTAATGCAGAGAGACAAGAGAGGAGATGAGGCACATTACCAGGGTCCCTATCATACAGGCCATATTAACTGTACTAAAGACTGTGCTTTAGCCAATAAACAGAAACTAGAGAAGATTAAGATTATTCAGTTACCTTCAATGGATAGACATTAGCCTCCTTAGTGAATGCTACCCCTTTATCCTCTAAGTTAATCCTATCTGTGAAAAATTTTAAATCCAAGTATGAAAACATTAAAAGTAAAAAAAATAAAAATCTTTCTTTATCAATCACTGGGAGCAGCAATATCTCAGCAAGTTGTGATCAGCTGTGGCCCGCTCTGGTCCCCTCTCTCTGTTGCCTACATTCCTCTCAGTCGCATTCCTTCGACACCAGCTTCTCTATGGCAGAGAACTAAACTTTCCATGTCTGTTCTGAAGTGCCCTCAAGGAAATGTCATGATAGTTGACAAAATGACAGTGGTTTACAAGTAAATGGAGCAAAATTAACCCAAATATAAGCTACATCATTAAATAACTCAAAGATATTCATAAACATGAAAGAGTACCTTAACAACTTACAATATACACTCAGAGTTCAATGGTATCAGCTCACGGTATCCCTCTTACACATCCCATACATCATAGGTCTCCCACTTAACTGTCCACTCTGATTTGTGTGTGTGCTTGTGAGTGCTGCAGGTGCACTGAGGCTCAATTTTTACTAAATAGCTAACCCTAGTCAAATCTCCTAAATTTACTTTCCACACCTGTAAAATGAAGATAACCTCACCTATCCTGGTGGTAAGAGCAGAGCGAAATGATTAGTGTATAATAACTGTAGTATATGAAATACCTGGTACAGAAATTTAACTAATGAATGCTCAGGATATGCTAATTTCCTTCCCTTTCCTTTCTTGGCAGGTGGAAGAAGCAAATTCAACTTTCTGTCTCTGCTTTATTCTTGGGAAAAAGAATAGAAATCTGACCTTGACCTTCACCATATGGTATGCCAAGAGGTCTGAATGGATACAGTGCTATGGAAATGCCAACTCTTCCATGGGGCAAACTGTCACCTGTCTGAACAGCATGGTTTAAAAGAATATATTGTCCCAAAATGCCACCTTTCACCTCCGTTGTCAACTCTGAATATTTGTTGCCTTCAGAATGAAAACACACCTGTGAAGGCATTCTCTTCTATCCATTCATCTTATCAGTAATGGATTTGTGAGAGGCAACTGGCTGGAGTTCAGCAAAGGCAAAGTTTCACTTCAGCTCCTAAAAGTCCTGGCAGAAAGTGCAGGAGAGGGGCTCCTAGGTGACTCAGTTGGTTAAGTGTCCAACTGGCTCAGGTCAAGATCTTGCAGTTCATGGGTTCAAGCCCCTCATCAGGCTATGTAGTGACAGCTCAGAGCCTGGAGCCTGCTTCGCATTCTGTGTCTCCCTCTCTCTCTGCCTCTCCCCCCTCCTTGTACTCTATCTCTCTCTCGAAAATAAACAAACATAAAAAAAGAAAGTCTAGGAGAGCAGTGGATTCTCTAGTTCTCTCATCTCCTCTGCATTGTGCTATGATTCACATCACTCAGCTCACCCAATGTTGTATATTAGGTACAAACACAAGCCAAGGGACTTCATAGGATTTGATCTGCATGGTAAAACATGGCTGGGACTCTGAGAGCAAATGGCAGGGAAGGACATAAGTAGAGAAGGCACCCTGGGCAAAGGCCTAGAGGCAGAAGGAAACAGGGTATTATCTTGACACAAGGATTAGCCTGAAGCAGAACATGTGGTATAGGGTAGCAGGAAGTTCATATGTAGGGGAAAAAATAGGACAGGTATTCTGAAAAAGAACAACCAAATTTGAGAAATCAAACCATGACTTTAAGACTTACTATAAAGCTACAATAATTAAATTAGGATATGACAGTAAAACTTTGCTAATACCAAAGAGATAGACATATAGATCATTGGGATAAAAGTTAGAGTCCAGAAATATAGCCATACAGATATGGCCATTTGAACTTTGACAAAGGTGCAAAGATAATTCAACTGAGAAAGGGTCATCTTTTCAATAAATGGTGTTGGAACAAATGGGCTTCTATATATAAAAAGTGAACTTTGACCTATACCTCACACATTTTATAAATTTTAATTCAAATCATAATTATAAATTTAAAACATAAAGCTACAGGACATTTAGGGAAAAAAAAAGAAAATCTTTGAGACATGGAAAAAGGGTAAAGAGTTCGTAAAAATGACACAAAAGTCAGAAAAGAAAAAGACTGATAAAATGAGTTTCACCCAAACTTAAAACTTTGGTCTGCCAAAGATACTTATGAAAGAATAATGAGATACAGACTGGGTGAAAATATTTGCAAATTAAACATCCAACAATGGACTTTACCTAGAATATATAACAAATCTTTAAAACTCAATAATAAAACAACCTAATCAAAAATGGGCAAAGGTCCTGAACTTCACAAAAGAGAACGTAAGAATGAGAAACAAGTACTCAAAAAGCTCAACATTATTAGCCATCAGGACAATGCAAATTAAAAACCACTGTTTTAGCGGCACCTGCGTGGCTCAGTCAGTTAAGCCTCTGACTCTTGACATCAGCTCAGCTCATGATCTCCTGGTTGTGAGATCTAGCCCCACGTCAGGCTCTGAGCTGAGAACATGTTCAGCATGGAGCCAGCTTGGGATTCTCTCTCTCTCTCTCTCTCTCTCTCTGCCCCTACCCCACTTGTTTGCTCTCTCTCTCACTCTCAAAATAAATAAATAAACATTAAAAAATGCACTGTTTTAATCTCTATACTATCACTAGTAAAATGGCAAAAATAAAAATATTGAAAATACCAAGTGCTGACAAGGATGCAAAACAACTGGAACTTTCATACATTACTGGTGAGAATGCAAAGTAATGCAGCAAAGTGATGAGAGGCTGACTGATGGCAATTTTATGTGTCAACATGGATGGGTCATGGGTGCCCAGATATTTAGTCAAACATTATTCTGGATGTGCTTTCGAGAGTGCTATTGGACAAGATTAATACTTAAATTGATAGGCCTTGAATAAAACAGATTGCTCTCCATAATGTGACAGGCCTCATCCAGTGTGTTGAAGGCCTTTGTAGAACAAAGACTGACTTTCCCAGAGCAAGAAGAAATACTGCCAGCAGATGGCCTTTGGATTCAAACTGCAATTCTTCCCTACAGCTCCAGTCTTCTGGCCTATGACATCAGATTTTGGACTCACCGAGCCTCCACAATCAAGTGAGAGATGTGAGCCAATCCTTTAAAATAATCGATAGATGGATAGACAGATAGATAGATATAAATACAGACATACACACATGTATGCATGCATGTTTATATACACGTGTGTTCATGTATGTATATGTATATATACACAAACACACACACATACATATGTGCATGTGCACATGCACATTAAATACCAAAAAATGAGGGATAAGTTTCTGCAAGTTTCCTTAAAGGAGCTGAGTGGTTGAGTCACTCATTTACCCAATCCACAGGTCTGTTTGAGGCGACATGTGGTACATATTCTTACCAGCCAGGGGAAATGAAATGGTCACGGACATCAGCCTACCTTTCTCGAACTCAGAATTTAAAGCCTTAAGCTATGGGAATAAAATACTTAAAAATTATTGACATTTTCACATAAGCTTATACTTGTACTTTTGCTAAGACTTTGATCCTCCACTCTTGTTCTTAAGCACCAAGAGTTAATAGGAGTCCTGCATGGCCATTAGTGAATGGGCTTCCTTATATGAATAATGCAGCAGAAGAGACACTGCTATCTTAATCTCACCCTTCCACTAAGCCAGCTGCTGGCTTTAGCTGTCATTTCCAAGGACCACAAGATCAGTGAGGATTATGTACTCAGGACATCCTGACAAATAGCACTGAGAATCAATAAAAAATGATTGGTCATTTAGCATAACACACCTTGGAATAATAGGAAGTTTCCCATTTGGTAACAGCTGGACTATCAAGTTCTTGTTTTTCACGCAGCTTGTTGAGATGTATCTCAGAAGCCATCTCTTGGATGACTGGATCTGGCAGGGGTCAGAGAGGCAAGGATTTACTTTAATACTGCAGACACTTGACGATGCTGTGGCGCTGTGATAATGAACAGCTGTTTGCGGCAGCACTGCTCACCGGCCGAAGGGGCATTCCCCAGCCTTCGGAGCTCGCTGCTGAGTGGGTATTGGCAAACACAGATTTTGAAGGAGAAGTCTTTCACCTGCCTTTAAAACTTTTCAAAAACTCATATTTCTTATCCTCACCTAGGCAGTGGGCTCACAAAAGGGATTTATTTGTGAGCAAGGATGATGGAGATGGATAGTCTCATTTTCCCGACATTCTGTTCCTAGGAGAGACTCACTATTGCCTAAGTCCACTCAGGCAGATTTTCCCAGTGTCTACTTCATTCCCAGCTGGCATGTATGAGAAGTCCTGAGAGAGACAACGTGTTGAAATCCGGAGAACAAAGGCACTGGAATGAGACAGCCCTGACTGAATTCTGGCTCTGAGACTTACTGACACTGGAATCCTTGGGCAAGTTACTTACCTCCGAGCTCAGCTTCCTCATATAAAGGAGCCATGATGATACTGCCTTATAAGGTAGTTCTGAGCCTACAAAAGGAAAAAACAATGTACATTAAAAGCGCTGCCACATCAAAGGCACTCAACAAGTACAGATTATTATCGTTTTGCTGATGGTCCTAACTTCAGGCCTGGGAGTGGTCCCAGGAAACAGGTGAACATTCCTTTGTGTGGAGCATTTTCTTTCTCTTGGACAGCTAGGTGAGGCTACAACAGACTCCAGAAGGGTCATTCCATTTTCTGTAGGTAACCAGTTTAGTGATACGAGATGAGAAAGCACCACGCTTATTGAAGAATTTTTAAAAATTTTTTTTAAGTTTATTTATTTATTTTGAGAGAGACAGTGTGAGCAGGGGAGGGGCAGAGAAAGAGAGAGGGAGAGAGAGAATCCCAAGCAGGCTCTGTACTGCCAGCAAGAGCCAGAAACGGGGTTCAAACTCACGAAACTGTGAGATCATGACCTGAGCTGAAACCAGGAGTTGGCTGCTTAGCTTACTGAGCCACCCAGGTGCCCAAGAATTTTTTTTTTTAATAGAATATGTGTGTTGTTAGTTTTGTTAATGAGGCTCCACTAAACTTAACAATTAACCATTGAGTGCTATCTTATCTCAGACCCTTGTGTTAATATGTGAACAAGATAGAAATGAGCATCACCCTTATGAACCCTCAGTTTCACAGCGTTTAGATAAAAATTAGCATGCAATTAAAACCTGTTGTGAAACATGCTACCATAGAGAATATATAGAATGCTATACAAACAAAAGCTCAGACCTAGTCAGGGGGTGGGGGAATAGTCATATAAGAGATAAATAAGAGTTATTTGTCTGTTGGGGTGGGGGAGCATTATTCCAGAAAGAAGGAACAGCAAAGGTGAGTGGAGTGGCAAGAAAATGAGGAGCATTTTCTCTGAAGACTTGAGCTGTAAGGAGATCCTGTACGGTCTTCTGACTCAGGAGCGTGGACTTCATCCTGAAAACACAGAGAAGCCATCGGAGTGCTTTAGGCAGGGGTGGGCACAATCTGATCTGTGCTCTAGAAACTAGATCCCTGTGAATGCAAGATGGAGAACAGAGTCAAGGCAGCAAAGCTGAAGACAACTCGGAGCTGAGGCAAGCCAGGTGAGCATTGGTGTTATACTAGACAAGTAGCAAAGGGATCTTGGAATAAACAGGGCTCTCTGGGTAATACCAATCTCACATTGTACATGAATCTTAGCAAATTTTACCAAACAGTTAAATTAAGTATTTTAATTAATTGCAAACACACTTCGTGAGTTTCGTTCTAGCCAGGATAGCATGCTCACATGAATAGGCTCCAGCCAGGGGATCATTTATTCAAAAGAATCTGTGAGAACTGGCATACACAAAGCACTGTGGACCCACAAAGCTGAAACTGCCACTGTCACGTAGGTCAACGGTGCCAAATGGGAAAAACAGGATTGGAAAGTAAACGTTTTCCATGCGTTAAGAAAAAGTTCTCCAGTCCTGGTCAAATAAACGAATTGAACAAATGAATCACTGATGTTGGCCTATGTTTGGCCTTAGAGAGTGGAGATGAAGAGGAAGAAATAAAACTGAATGAATATCCACATTGAGGAGACAGTGGGTGAGGATACCAAGGTAAGAAAACAGCAAATGCCAAAGAATTCTGCACAGTTCAGTATGCATTTCCTGCACAGGCAAGGGCCAGTGTAGTAAAGACTAGCACACAAAAGGCACATCAGAGTTGGCATGCAGAAAGTCTGGAGGATGGAGATTTTGAAATTCTTTTAAAAAGGTGGAAACATTGGAGGATTCTAGGTATGAAAATAAGTAAACCAGAGTCAGACCCACCACCTAATTGGTTAATTTGTTCTCTTTTCCTTTTGTTCTCTTTTAAATTTCTTTTAAAGTTTATGTATTTTGAGAGAGAGAAAATGCAGGGGACGGGCAGAGAGAGAGAGAGAGAGAGAGAGAGAGAGAGAGAGGTGGAGAGAGAAAATCCCAAATAGGCTCCCTGCTATCAGCACAGAGCCCGGTGTGGGGCTTGAACTCACAAAACTAAGATCATGACCTGAGCTGAAACCAAGAGTCGGACGCTTAACCGACTGAGACATCCAGGTACCCCTCTCTATTAATTTTTTGTTAATTTTGGGGGCACCTGGGTGGCTCAGTCGGTTAAGCATCCGACTTCAGCTCAGGTCATGATCTTGTGGTTCATGAGATGGAGCCCCACGTCAGGCTCTGTGCTGACAGCTCAGTGTCTGGACCCTCCTTCAGATTCTGTCTCCCTCTCTCTCTGTCCCTCCCCCACTCATGCTCTGTCTCTCAAAAATAAATAAAAACATTAAAAATTAAAAAAAAATAAAGTAATATACAAAGGTTCTAGGGATTTTCACATGGACACATTTTTGGGGGCCACCATTCAACTCACTAGATCACCCCTTAAGAAGAAAATAAATGCCACTTTCTGCATGAAGCCTTCCCAGATAGCCTCTGGCTCAAAGTCATCTTTCCACAACATGAGAATTCATAGCAGTTTACTTTTACAACTCTTAACACCTTATTATTCCTCAGCCTTTAAAAATAATTATTTTTCTGCAAATCAAATTTGGCCTACCAGACTTCCTACATAGATAGCTAGACTAAATAAATTGAAACTTCCTTTCAACCTAAAGAGTATATATTTCTTTTCTTTAAGTTCTTGAACCTTAGGGACCACAATGTTTCAAGTCTATATGCCTATGATGACTACAAAATTCTTCCATGGAGTATATGGAAGTAAATCTTTGTTGCATGAATGGATCACTGGATAGATGGGTGTATAGATGATTGATGTTTTCCAGCTTTTGAAAATAGTGTTGCTTCAGAAGCATTCAGAAGCAAATATATTTGACCATGATATTTGAAAGAGTAGCTCTGTGAAGATGCAATCAAAAAGAACAGCTTTCTGACATTAGGCTGCACTTTTTGGACTCTGAATACTTTCTCTGCATATCATCCAGGACAGGAGATAATTCACCAAGATAGCATTTTCTCTTCATGTCATATAAAATGGAAAATGCATGTTCTTTTTCTCAGACTGGAGACTCCCTTCCTTGTTGGGCAATGCCAATTAACACCCTAGGCATTGGCTTAGAGTTAGGGAGGTCCACGTTGCAGCTGGCAGGACAAATAACTGAACACAGAATCTGCACGCTGCCCTGCTAGCTTCTAATTGTCCGTGATCATGTTGAAGCCTGGAGGGCAAATTGTAAAGTATGGTAACAAAGGTGTCCTTGGTTGGACCAACATTTTGTCAAGTGCAAGCAGTGACTGATCTGACAGGCTAAACCACAGGCCATCTGTAGCCTGTCTAAAGGATATGTCCAGCTCGAACATCAGACTCAGTCTACTCTCCAACTTGACCTTTTGCCTGAGCAGCTGGAAGGAACACAGGATTATGGTGCTGTGGACCAGCTGCACTTTCACTCATGAGCTCCTCGGGTGAACACTAAATACACTGATCTACATCTGCTACTTACCCAGGTCTCAGTACTTGAAAGACTGTCTGATAACTGCCCAGCCTTTGAATTTGATCTTCTGGTTTTTAGTAAACATTTCAAGAGAGAATGTAGACATATCGGCAAGGGAAAGCTCACTAGAATTCTATGGAGAAGCTCCATATAGACCGCTGAGGCTCCAACTCCAGGACTTTCTCTGGGAGCGCATGGACATGCACCTGACTGCCAGGTACACAGAACCAAACACGGACCCCAAGCTTTTGTCTCTAGCTCAGTTTATGGCTTTGGATATAATTCCCCAGCTCCTCTTGCTTTGTTTTTCCATTATTGGTTTTTTTTTTTTTTTTTTAAATATCTGTTAAGTGGCAGTCAATAGTATATTGTATGGCTTTTCACGAAACAAGTTTTTTGAAAGTAGGAGGCATTTAGAAATAGAAATAAATAGGGGCGCCTGGGTGGCTGAGTCGGTTAAGCGGCCGACTTCGGCTCAGGTCATGATCTCGCGGTCCGTGAGTTCGAGCCCTGTGTGGGGCTCTGTGCTGACAGCTCAGAGCCTGGAGCCTGTTTCAGATTCTGTGTCTCCCTCTCTCTCTGACCCTCCCCCGTTCATGCTCTGTCTCTCTCTGTCTCAAAAATAAAAATAAACGTTAAAAAAAAAAGAAATAGAAACAAATAAAAATAAAAACAAATAGAAATAACACAAACCTATTTTCAAAGATTAAAATGTAGACAAAGGGTATTTTCAAAAGAAGAAAGCCTGCTAGAAAAAGAAATGTCCTTTGTTTAAAAGAGGCAGATCACAGTTCAGCTCTGTCACTAACTCTGGGTCCTTAAAGAGGCCAGTCATTTTCTCCATGACTTATGTCCTCTTCTGCCATTTAACAAACATATTCAAGCATCTGCTGTCTACCAAGAACTGTGCTAGAAAAAAGTCCTAGTAGCTAACATTTTCTGAAGATCTCCTTATGCACCAGAAATGTCTTCTATGAGCATTATCTCATTTGATGTCACACAAACTCAGTGAAATCAGTGCTATCATCACCCCATTTTACAGATGGGAAAATTCATATTAAATAGTTTGCATGGTGGTAAGCTAAGGAGCAATAATTCAGACCAGGCTTTAGGGCTCCAGAACCTTGAGTTAACACAATGGACCACCTTCAAGGAGCCTAGGGCAGACAACTGCAACACTGTCTGGGGCAATATTTAGGAAAAAAACCTGAGGAAAGAAAGCAAAGAATAGGTTTTTGAAAGTGTGTTTTGGTAACTTAGTAGGAAAGATTAGTGAAAAGATACAACAGAAAGGAAGGGGAAATAAAACATGTGAAGATGGTGCTGAGGAAGTCAATTATAAATCCCATCATAGGATGCTGAATGTTCCTCTCCTACGTGTAGTGACTGCACATTTATTACTTAGATCTATGCACAAACTCCTCCAGTACCAGCAGGAAATCTCCTGAAACATTCTTGATTGCCCCACCGCCCGGAAAGACAAACATAGTTACAGGAACACATCCCTAAAAATGTACTCTGCCCCTCAGAAGAGATGTTTGACAGCTCTACCTTGACTCTGTGACAGTTCTATATTCAAGGTTTGTGTCAGAATATTTGTACTTTTCATTGGGAACAGATGGACCATCAGTTTAACCATGAAAAGGAACCCAGGCGTAGCGGCCAACAGTATTGTGTGGAAAGAAGGCAAGTCCCCAGGCAGCATAGGAGGTGATGGGCACTCAAGCAAAGGGAAGCTTGCATACATGGAACATATTTTTCTGCCCACCAGTTATTTGCTGAGAATTTAAAGTTATTTTAACACACAGAGCAGATGAGTAGTTTCTTTACAAACTATTGCTCATTTAAAGTTTTTTTTTTCATATTTTCACTCACATTTTTCACATATTTAAAGTTATTTTAACACACAAGGTGGATGAGTACTTTCTTTAAAAATATTCCTCATTTAAAGGTTTTTGGTTTTTTTTCACATTTTTCACTCACATTTTTCACTCTGTCAGTGCAGAGCTGCACATGGGGCTCAATTCCATGAACCATGAGATCATGACCTGAGCAGAAATTAGGAGTCAGACACTAAACCGACTGAGCCACCCAGGCCCTTTTTTTTTTTTTTTTTAATTGAAGTATTACTGACACACAATGTTACTTAGTTTCAGATATAGAACTAGGTCTCATTTAAGGCCCAATTTGCACATCACCTCCACACTGCTGCCTTCTCTGGTTGAAGAACTGATTAGCCCCACCAGTGCTTTGTAACTTCTATTAAGGCACTTACATCATTTATTATATTTAATTATACATTTACAATCTGCCTCTCCGAATGGATTATGAACCCCTGATACATGCACGCTGTAATAACAAGAATATGGGGGCTAAAGTCAAAAAGAACCATCCAAGTTCAGAATGTGAAAATGGTAGAGCTAAGTTAGTTAACCTTTTGGGCCTTCCTTTTTTCACCTGTCAGTTGGAGATGATAATATCTACTCATTAGAATTCACGTGAGGAGGAATTAGGAAAATGTGTGGGAAATGTTAGCACACTTCTAGTTGCTCAACAAAGGATAATCATATTTTCATTATTCTTGTGTCTCTAATGCCAAATGCCACAGAGTATGTGTGCCCCCAAAATGCTGATTATTAACTAAGTAAATACCACTTTCCTATGGTTGCTAATTAGATTAATCAATATAATAAAACTATGTAAAAACAAATTGAGGGTTGATGAAATCTGTCCTAAGAGTTTTTCCATGTCTTGATGGGCCCGTTGTGTATGTCAAGGGTACTGAAATAGTACTGAATAGTACTGAATAGAAATCCCTCTCCCTAGGCATGCAGTGCATTCATAATATCCGTCTTCTATCCTCACAGCCCTAAATTAAACACTCACTAGAGAGTGCCTCCAGTTCTGGACTGCCCTGGAGCAGCACTGTGACCTTAAGCAAATTATTTGGTTTCCCCATCTTTAAAGGGACAATAATAAATGTGTGTTATAAGAATCTTATAAAGTATGAAATTGAAAATATGAATAAAGTAACTGCATGAACTAAACCTCTTCTCCCTCCTTCTCACCCTCCCCACCATCCTTCTGATAAACTGTTCTGATAAAAAAAAAAAAAAAAAAAAAAAGACTAGAATGACCGATTCAGCCACACCAAGGTCAATGACTAATGACTAGTTATTCAAAGTTTTCCCTTTGCTGATCCCCACCTCTTTGGTTTGCCTTTCCCCACAGCTGAGACCACTTAATTCCCACATGCATATTCTGACCTGCTCCAGCTCCTGGGAGTGCCCTGCTTTCCTGCCAGGAGGATTTAAACACCTGTCTCCCAATGTGGGGTCAGGGGATGGAAGGAAAATAAATCATTCACAAATCCACCCACCCATCCACTCATGCCATCATTCAGTAAACACTTAAGGGATAGATATCATGTGCCAAGCTCTGAACTAAGTACCAAAGACATGAAGAAACATAATAGCAGCAATAATAATAAGAACAAGAACAACAACAGCACATGGCCCATGCCCTCAAGTTGCTCACCATGTAGGGAGGGAGACAGAAATACAAGCAGGTCACTGCCATGCAGCATGACGACTACAACACAAGAGGCAAGCTACTACGGCGAGATGCTGGATCTGTGTCTTTGTCATACAGAAGGACCGCAGCCCATCAGTCCAGTCTTGTTTCTGAACTCTGCCTCACTCATGTTCTCGGCATCCTGGTGCCCCCAGGACAGGCGTACTACTTTGTTCTAATCAACCTGTCTCCCGGAGACTCATGTCTAGTCCTGTGATTAGGGTCCACACCAAGTTACTAGGCTACCCTGATGTTTTTACCCCTGCCTGGATTCTGTCACTGCCTCCCCTATCACCCGTCACAGGCTTGCTGGACACATCCGCGTTCTCCAGCTTTGCTAGCATTACCTTAGAATAGCCTGCGTGCTCTCTGCCAGGCTAGAATTTCTCTCAGTCACTTTGTCTCCTCCGTCCTCACCCCCACCTCCAATCACGTCCTGACAATGTTTCCAGGTGATCCTTCTGCACTCTGAAGTCTGAGAGCCCCCTATAAGGAATTCCCCTAGGCAGGTGTATCAAAGGCTCTTTGGGACTCCTTCCCATGACTCTTGTTTCCCTATCAGGTGTTGGAAAACATTCAAGTTCAGTAATTTCTGAGTATTTGCTATGTACCTGACACTGTGGTAGACACTGGGGAGATAACAGTGAGCGGACTGTAAAGACATGGGACTCCCTGCAGTCACATCTATAATCCCAATCCTAGAAACAGCTCTTCTCAAAGTATGAGCAGCAGTGGATATGGAGAGGACAGTTGGCTCCAGCATTCCATGGCCAGAAAAGAAAAGAAAAGAAAAGAAAAGAAAAGAAAAGAAAAGAAAAGAAAAGACAAAAAAGAGCTATTTTTTTCAGAGGTCCCGGTACCTGAAGGTATAAAATTAAATGAGCTTCTTTCTCATCTTTACTCCCTGTTTCTCTCCTATCTTAACTCTCTGCTTCTCACAGCCTCTTAGGAGAGACATATATTAAACGTAATTATACTTTACAAAACTTTCAAGAACAGCTGTGATAAGTGCTAAAAATAAAAAGGTATCTACTATATGCCTGGCATCACGCTGTATGCAAAGCCCAAAGAAAGGTACATTAGAAACAATTTCTGCCCTAAGTAGCTCATAGTATAGAAAGAAAGTGCAACATAAAAATTACCATAAAATATAAATTATAAAACGCACTATCTTCAAGTGACTGATTCTTCTTGAGAGCGGCATGTGGAAGAAGATTTTACATATGCCTAGAACCAACCTGAAAACACAAGTCCCATATTTTAGATGCCATGGATATGGAGTCATAGACACCTAGTCACCTCTACCTACATATCAGATTAGCAACATTCTGGATGTATCTCAGTGTCAAAGCATTTCTCAAGAAAAATGCATTTCAAGACCTTTGCATATCTGTTAGAAAAGAGAGAAGTATGCAGCTATATAAAAATAGCTGCCATTTACTGGTGCTAACATTATGCTGGGTTTCGTGCTAAGACACAGGATTGTAAATAATTCTCACAGCTGGCCTTTAATGTTGGCATTAGTATTATCCCTGGTTTTCTGATGAAGAAGTTGAGTTTCAGAAACAATCCTTCACTTGCTAGATCAAGTGCCAGGCAGTGACAGAGCTGGGATTTAAAGCCGGGTCGCCCTTACTCCAGAGTCCCAGCTCATTCCTACTATGCTTTGCCACCTTGAATAACTTTCTTCATCTCCTCTGAGCTATGTCTTTTGTTTAGTTTAGTATTTCTTTGGTAGAATTTTTTCTGGGTACTTTATTGAATACTTACTCATGTCAAGTGCTTAGCTGGGGACACTGACAAAAGGCAACACTTTGACTTCTGGAAGAACTTAGTTATTTAAACCAATCCTACTACAGTGTGATTAGAAAACATGGCCCAAATGGTTACTGGGTGCTCCAGAGCCTGTCTTCCATTTGATAACTGAAACCCATCAGGACCACTGACTTACTCCAGGCACTGGAGGCACAGGCTTAATAAGAAATGGCCTCTGGCCAAACTGTGGAAAGAGCCCAAATGCCCACCGACTGATGAATGGACAAAAAAGATGTGGTGTACATACAACAGAATATTACTCAGCCATCAAAAAGAATGAAATCTTGCCATTTGCAATGATGTGGATGGAGCTAGAGTGTATTAAGTGAAATAAGTCAAAGAAAGACAAATACCATATGATTTCACTCATACGTGGAATTTAAGAAACAAAACAGATGAATGTATGGGGGAGGGGGAAAGAGAGAGGGAAACAAACCATGAGACACAGAAGGATAAAGAGCAAACTGAGGGTTGATGGAGGAAGGTGGGTGAGGGATGGGCTAGATGGGTGAGGGGCATTAAGGAGGGCACTTGTTGTGATGAGCACTGGGTGTTGTATGTAGTGATGACTCATTGAATTCTACTCCTGAAACCAATATTGCACTGTATGTTAACTAACTGGAATTTAAATAAAAATTTGGAAATAAAAAATAAAGTAGAAAAGGATAAAAAGAACAAGAAAATGGCCTATGACCTTAAGGGGTTTCCAGTGTAACAGTGGGGAAAACAAGATGTTAAGCAAACAATCATTGTTGCAATGGCAGAAATCTGAAAGTGGTGCTATACAAACTCAGGGGATGGTGGATGGGGGGCAGACCAAGAAGGCTTCTTGGAAGAGGCAGCACTTGCATGGAATGCATAAGGGTGAGAAGAAACTAGGTAAAGTTGGGGGTGTGTTGTAAGAACATTCAAGGCAGAAAGACAGCAATGTGTGAAGAAAGTCTCTGTCTGAAACGGGAGAACTGGAGTGCCTGGGTCAATCAGTTGGTTGAACATCCGACTACTGATTTCGGCTCAGGTCATGATCTCACAGTTCATGAGATTGAGCCCCACGTGGGGCTCTGCACTGACAGCATGGAGCCTGCTTGGGGTTCTCTCTCTCCTCTCTCTCTGCCCCTCCTTCATTCATATTCTCTTCTCTCTCTCTCAAAATAAATAAACGTTTAAAAAAAAAAAAACAGAAAACCACACCTAGATCGATACTGATTTTCTTAACTCATTATACAAGTACTGGGCATAGGGTTAAGAAAACTGGCTTTAGCAGATCTGGTTTCAAAAAAAATTAGCACTCTCTGCACCTTGATTCCTGAACCTATAAAATGGGGATAATACCTATTTTGAAGAATGAATGAAATCATGCAAAACCACAGAATTTAACGATGGTATGCATTATTCATGTTGTTATTGGCACTTGTATATCACGAGGTGACAGAGTAGACCATTACCATCCGATTAGGGGCTTATATTATACGTTGTTTCAAGTCATAAAATACTATCCAGAATCCCCCTCAGAGTCTCCAAGGGAGGATATGGATCAGCGCTGTTTATGGAATGAGAGCCATAATTCTCCTGTGATCAGGCCAGACACATCTATGAACGAGGCGTGCAGGAGCAAGCAGTAACTGACAACCAGTTTTGCTTTGTGTTCTAAGAACTGTAATGGCCTCAGCCTCCTTCCTTCCTCTCAGTGAGCTTGAGCAGAACAAAACCAGAATTTATTTCACTGTACTGCCAACACTTCATTTCATTTCCCTGGAATAATTCTCTGGGCACATCCTTGGCTGTTTCTTATTTGTCAGCCCTCTCCCAGTGCAGCTTAGGAGATCTTAGAGGAGAGATGCTGAATCAATATTTGAGCTTTATGTGGGCCCTGGAAAAGCCCTGAATACACAGCTGAGGCCCAAATCTGCCTCGAATGCAGTCCTGTCCCACTGAGTAGGCTTCTGACCTGGAAGTGAGGCTGGGATGCAAAGGCTACTCCCGTGTGGTTTGTCTAGGACCCGAGAAGAGCCTCAGATGCCTGGCTTTCAGAGGTAAAATGTCTGTCTCATATTGACCACCACTACTGCCGTTCCCCACCCCCTGACCTCTGGATTTGCCCTGTCACTCACGAGGTCTGAAGTGGGAGTCACTGGGCCTGAGTTCTAGTCTTAGCTCTGCTTACAGCCATCGTTGACTTCTCTGGTCTCAGTTTTCCTTCCTGACAATGGGCTGACTGGGCTATAACAACAATGTACTCACTTAGTTAAGTTATTCAGTCATTCCACAAACATTAACTGCATACTTACTCATACCAGGCACACTGCTGGGGATACCTCTGAAAACAAAATGTTTCATGGTCTTTGCCACTCTTGCTATATTGCAGGAGAGCACAGACACCAACACAAGCACATAACTCCAAACGTTAGGAGTTAATACAAGCAGGAAAGAAGGAAGAGTAACTTCTTTCTACCCTTCTGAAAACAGAGCAGGCTTGGAGGCTTATATGGAGTGTTGAGCACTGTGTACATAGGCCCAGGAAGATGAAATGGGTACGTTTGGAGAGGTACAACCTGAGGAAGTCACTGAGATTCCAAGGAGATTTGAAACTGGTCACATGAAGAACTACAGATATATAGCCATGGAAAAGAAGACCTGCTAGAGAGGGTGGAAATTTATTTTTTAAAAAAAGTCTTCAAATAATTAAAGTGTTGCCATGTGGAAGAAAAGATTAAACTTGTTCTAGGTGGTCTCATGAAGTAAAACTGTGACCAGCGACGACACTGGAAGGGAATAGATTTGGTTCAAAATGAGAAGTCCCACAAACTAAAGAGACAACAGAACAGGCTGTTTCAGGAGGTAGTGAATTCCCTGAAAGTGTTGAAGCTGAAGCAAGACAGATGACCATATGGGCAGAGCATGGGCAGAGCATACTTCACTTTAGTGAATATCTAGACAGAGTCGACAATCCGTCCACAGTGAATGAATGAAGGACTGAAGTAATCAATGCATCAAGGCCCAGCACTTGGCGCTTCTCCAGGAGAACTGAAAACAATACCTATAAAATCCTCTTATTCTGAGAATCTCAAATTCTATAGATCTATGATTCTGGTAGAAGTTGGCTGGCTGAAGAGGGAAGATTTGGGGAATATCAAGGAAGTCCCCAATCATACCAGATCTTTTTCATCTGCTCTAAATTGCAAAAGCTCTCAATTTCTGAATGGGAACAACAGTACTTTTGTCATGAGGTGTGTTTTCTTTGGGTTTATTCATTTTTGAGAGAGAGAGAGAGAAACAGAGAGAGAGAGAAGCCGTTGGGGAGGGGCAGCTGAGGGGGCAGCACAGAGGATCTGAAGCAGGCTCTATGCTGACAGCAGAGAGACTGATGAGGGGCTCGAACTCACAAAATGTGAGAGCATGACCTGAGCTGAAATCAAGAGTCAGACACTTAACCAACTGAGCTACCCAGGCACTGTGTGAGATGTGTCCTTTAAAGGTAGAAGACAAGTACATATTACAGTGGGCTTAAATGAATGAATTCATGCAAAGCATTTAAAATAGTGCCCAGTAGATATTTACTGTAGCTTTGGGCATTGGGATTTTGTTCCTTTTACACTCCAGAGACCTCTTTAGGTGAACAGCACGATTAACATGATTATTACACAAACCCTAGGGGAGGGGCACCTGCGTGGCTCAGTCCATTGTGTGTTTGACTCCTGATTTCCACTCAGGTCATGATCTCACAGTTCCTGGGACTGAGCCCCGCATTGGGTCTGTGCTCACAGCACAGAGCCTGCTTGGGATTCTCTCTCTCTCTCTCTCTCTCTGCCCTACCGATCCTTGTGCACATGGGTGCATTTTCTCTCTCTCTCTCAAAATAAATAAATTAAAAAAAAAAAAAAACTAGGGGAGAGAGTTGGTTGGGGAAAGAGAAAGAGCAAAAACTTGAATTCTTAAACTGATTGAACTTGAGATATCTGAACATTCCCAGGCGAAAGAAGTGTCCCTAACATCAGACCAGATGAAAACTACCGGAGCTTGGGACTAGATGAGAAGAAATGGGAAAGAAAAAAATGAAGGTAAGTTACCGAAGCTCCAAATAACCAAAGTTATCTTCAGCGTGTGGACGAAGTAGACTGAGCTAATAAATACATTTGTTGACTGTGCCTTGGAGACGGTCTCTCGAATCTTGTTCTCCTCCCTACTTGTGGATGCTGCTGCCCTGAAGAGAGAAAAAAACACAGGTTAAACCAATGAAGCAGGAACCAGAGAGAGCAGGTGGAGTCAAAACCGAAGGGGGGGAAACTGGAACGATTTCCGAGAGGTTAGAGAGGGTGGAGCTACAGACCGGTGTTGCTAGGTGAGAAAGGAAAAGGGAAAGGTGTTAAGCTGGTTCAAACTACTGTAAAATCTTCCACTTGGTGCCACTTGCCTGCTTTCGCCCATCCTCCACACTGCTTAGTAGAATGGATTTGCAGGAAAATAAAGCTGATTATGTCTGCTTAAAAAGTCCAGCGAACTCACCATGAATGTAAGATATACTTCAGATGCCTCAGCCTGGGCCAGCCCTGGGCTACCTACTGGCTTCATCTCCCTCTTTACCGCATATCACAGCACACTCATGTGAGGCTTCCCATCAGCCCCAGAGCCATCAGACCCTTTCTGGTCTTGCTGCCTTTACCTGTTCAATGCTCCCCCCCTGGAGCCATGCTTCTGTCCCACACAAACCCATCCTCTTCTTTATGTTCCTTCCTTAAGATCTCATTTGGGAAGCCATTTGGGAAGCCCTTATCAATACCTCCAGCACCTCAGCCCAACAAAGCCTCAACAGAGTTCATTTTTCTCAGAGCACTCATCTTCACATCTCTACAGAGTTTTTAGAGTGAAGTCAAAGTCTCACTGCCCCAGTAGATAGTGGTATCTTCAAAGACAAGAAAGTATATCATTATATACTAGTGCCTGCCTGGCACTTAGTAGGTATACTTATAAATGTTCGTTAAATAAATGGTTGATCAAACATTCACACTGAACTTCTTGGAAGCAAGGCTCTTTACAAACAAAATAAGATTGCTATAATTTGTAATGTCTCTTTTATTTGTTCTCCCTCTACCTTTTTATGTTCTTTGTACCATTTGTACATTTATTTCAGCCTCACCAGACACTTATTCAACTCTTTTGATTTAATTTCTCCCTCCATAGATCAACTGTGTATGGACACCTCAGCTACAGAGCCTCTTGTTCGTAAATATCCACTGGATGGTTTTACTGGTCAGATGCCTTCCACATTTTAATGGAAAATACTTAAGAAGATGTGCTCGATAAGCTGCATCATTTGCTCACACTCAAAAGGGACCGAGATGTGTCCATCAATAACAACTCACATTGCATTAAAATATAGATTAAAACACATAAAAGTAAAATAAACTTCATTTAGACTTAATAAAATTTAATGCCTTTTTCGAGAGTGCCAAATATTTTCAAAGGTGGACACTTTCAGAAAGAGCTTCCCTGACAGGAGAATGTCCCTCTGGAGGTTTGTTACTGGGATTCAGGATTGGTTAGCGGCTTTGTTCTCATCATTGCATGATTTAATGTGCTAAAACTGACAGCTTTATTTCTGGATTTTTCAAATGGGCAGCAGCAGTTCCTCGAAGGAAGGAAAAGGCACAGACACATCCCAGGCTTGAAGGAACAAGTGTGTCCTGAGAACACCGAGCCTTAATTGCAAGTTTATGTTAATGAGAGAAGCAGGGCAGACGGGTGTGGGGTGGAAGAAAGGGGCGCTTGTCCACCATTCAGACCAAACTCACTCTCACCTAATTGAGAAGCGGAGCTGTTTCTGGCTTGCCTTAGCACACAGCCCAGATGAGCCAACATGTGGATTCCCTATTAACTGTTGCTGCCTGTGATTTTTGTGATTTAAGAGAAGAGCTGACTATGTTTTTCACCACATTAATAGCAGGGAAACATATGATGAAGTGCCATGTTCTTTTCTAGAACCAGCTGCACTTCCAGTCAGACTCTGTGGATGGAGAGCCCCATGTGACCTCGTGTCACTCAACAGTGTCTCTCCCCCATTGACAGTGAGTGGCACATGGCCAGCAGCTCTCCCCCGGCTTGGGCCCAATCATGGTCATGACCACACTGGTGACTGGGTGGAGAGATAAGTGTAGGCTTCACATGCCAGTGGGTGAGTTTTCCAGGAAGATAGAACTACTGGAATTCCTAGCTTCACTGACTTTTTTTTTTCTTAATGTTAGGCTGCACAGGAAGCTTCTTCAAATCAGTCCTAAGGTTTTAGAAGACTATGATGGCAGTTCTAAGAAGCATCGGAGGCCTGTCATAGCATCTGTCAGTAGTATGCCCAGGCATAGCACCGTTAGTGGAAAAAAAAAAAAAGAAAGACACAGAGGAGACTACACATATCCTCAGTGGTTTTCTCATATTTTGTCTTGTTTCTGGTAGACTACAATGCCTTGTGACTCCAGGATATTGCAGGAAGGTTGGAAGGTTGTTTTTTGTTTTTTGTTTTTTTGTTGTGTTTTGTTTTGTTTTGCTTAACGATGTGGACATCTGTGAAAACTTGACTGTTTATATGAATGTACATGCACATGTACATACATGTACTCATGCACACGTGCATGTCTTGACATCTGAGTCAAGGATCTTTCCAAACAGCTATCTTTTTTTCCCCCAGCACATTTCTGTGGGTCGGAATTACACTGTGGTATCATCTATTTCAGCAGCCACGGCCTGGGCCCAACCATGGGGACCACTCAGATATTTGACATGTGCTAACTGCAGATAACCCCACTGCTTTGTCATACTCATTACTGTAAAACCTGAATAAGAAGGTAGAGACTGAGCCCCCCTCTTTACCTTTCTTGAAATTTGGGTCCCATATAATGTGAAAACTCAGGCTCAAATTTCTAGTGAAAGGCAGGTGTGTTAATCTGCTAGTTAATCTGTTAATCTACTGTAACAAAATATTATAGACCCGGGCGGCATAACAACAGAAATTTATTTTCTCACAGTTCTGGAGGCTGGAAGTCCCAGATCAAGGTATTAGTAGGTCTGGTTCCTCCTGAGGCCTCTCTCTCCACCTTGCAGATGGCCTTTTCTCTCTGTGCACATCCCTGATGTCTCTACCTTTTCTTATAAGGACCAGTCATATGGGATTGTAGGGTCCCATTCTAAAGGCCACATTTTACCTTAATCACCTCTTTAAAGACCTCACTTCCAAATACGGTTACATTCTGGAATCCTGAGTGTTGGGACTTCTGCATATGAAATTTGAGAGGACACAATTCAGCCAGTAACAGCAAGTTACTTCAGTGCTGCAAATATCATCAAAGTTTCATTCCACTTGATGCTGTGGGCTTCTAGAAGCTCCGCATTTTGGAAATGATATGCTTATTTAAATCATCCTAGGGGTGTCTGGGTGGCTCAGTTGGTTAAGCACCCAAATTTGGCTCTGGTCACAATCTTGCGGGTCACGGCTTTGAGCCTCTTGTCAACCTCTGTGCTGACAGCTCAGAGCCTGGAGACTGCTTCAGATTCATTTTCTCCCTCTCTCTCCACTCCTCCCCCACTCATGCTGTCTCTATCTCTCAAAAATAAACAAATGTTAAAAATATTTAAAAATCAATCAATCACTCAATCAATCATCCTATAGGTACTCAGTTTAGAGAAATAGTCACAGTCTCCTGTTCATGGACAAAACAAAAGACCAGATTTGAAGCTTAATTCATCTTCTGTTTTCTAAGGGGACTATGCCAAGTGGCATCTTTTTTCATGAGACCATTTGGAAAGCATTGCTTGTGACTAAAATAATAATTTGAGAAGAAATGCAGGCCATCCCTAGTATGAAACTGGAGAGGCTCTCAGAGCTGTATTTTTCTGACTCCTTGAAATCTCTTCATCTGTTATCCTGCCTACTCCTTTCCTCCCTACTCACCTGTGACACTGGAGAAAATAACCTTTTAAAAAACCTGCCATTTTCCCAAGTCTACCTCAGACATTCAAGGTTAGGTATATGCAAGATTCTTAAATAAGTTACAAAAGACTTCTTGGAATACTTAATCACACTGAGATATTTTCCTCCTCTCTGCTGCCTCAATCATAATAACATTAATTATCATATTACACTTTGGTAAGAGCTTTTTATTTCTTATCCCAATTAATTTTCACAACAGCCCTATGAAATATGTACTATCATTATTCCCATTAGGAGGATGGCAACACTCAAAGTCTATTCATGGCTAGATTCTTAACTACTTGTGTTCTCCTTGGTCTCAAATCTGTCCAACTGCTGATGGTCCAGCAAATCAGTTCCTTCCATCCTACGTGATTACATAGTTCTGGTGCTGATCCTCAAAATGGCCTAAGTCACGTTTGCTCAAAATCCCGGACTCCACTAATGCAGTCAAGCCCACCCAAAGTCCAGGTTGGTCCACTGGATTTACATCTTGTTAACCTTCCCCATCTTCCCATGCAGGATGTCTAAAGGCTTGAGGCTTATTAGAATAATTTTTTAAAAAGTCTTGTACTAAGGGCACCTGGGTGGCTCAGTCAATTGAGCGTCCAACTTCGGCTCAGGTCATGATCTCGTGGTTTGTGAGTTCAAGCCCCGCGTCGGGCTCTGTGCTGACAGCTCGGAGCCTGGAGCCTGCTTCGGATTCTGTGTCTCCTTCTCTCTCTGCCCCTCTGCCACTTGTGCTCTGTCTCTGTCTATAAAAAATAAATAAATGTAAAAAAAACATTTAAAAAAAGTCTTGTACTAGCAGACTTCAAAAAGAATTTTGATAAATCAGGATATTTTTTACTATATAGGTTTGGAAAAATCTTGCTATTAAACACATAACAAACAAGAGATGATCAGCTGATTAAATTTAATGTATTTCTTCTTTTCAAAACCATCCAGTTGGACCTACACAAATGGAGCGGATTCTCACGTGTATGTTCCAATAAAAATAGAACAGAATCTCTTACAGAGGCAGAATGTCATTAATAAAATAAAGCCATTATCCAAAATATTAAGAGGCCACCAAGGTTTTTTCCCCTAAAGCCTTCCCAAAAGGAATTACAGTCGGTGTCTAAACCTTCTACAACTCTGATACTTTCTTTGAGAAGACCACCACTCCACTGTCCAATCAGGCCAAGACAGCCCTTAGTGTGTACTAAGATCACACAGGACACCTAGTTGACATTGAACTTCTATTACTTTGTTTGCTTTTTTGTGTCTTATTTTTTTCCCCCTTCCAACAGAAATGATGTCATCATTCATTCTGTATCTATCCCCCTTGAATCAGGGATGAAAACTGAGGCTATCTTAATTATTTGAATGTATGCAGAGGAGCTCATTTCTCAATAAAAATTCCCTGCCTCCTCACACTGTCTGGTCTAAAAAAACTAGCTGAAAATCTGTGGGAACTATTAAGATCATTGAGTCAATTTCAAAGCTGGAAGACTGTGTTTGCTAATTGCCTTTATTCAGGGCCTTCATCTCAGTGTTGACTAAAAGTTCAGGAGGAGAAGAAATAGGAATTGTAAACAAAGAGGTATTTATTAAAATGGTGGGCAGAGGGAAATAGCATTTCTATCAGATAGGAACACTGCTCAGAGATTACATATAGCAATATGTAAATTTACACAAACTTATAAAAATGACTTAACTGTATGTTATAGAACACGAGGTTGTGTGGCACATGGGAGAATATTCCATATTGCAAATAAATTCATGCGTGTGCCCCCAGTGAGAAAGTAAAAATGCAGACCCCATTATTATTACTAGAATTACTTTATGCCTCACATCAAAATATTTTTTTCATACTATTCCAGAGCTGATAGTGCAACATGCATATTTTGTATCATTTCAATAGATTCTCTTATCATCTCCCACATCTATGAAATGTCCACTAACTCAGAGATTAATTATTAAAGTGTATTTGTCAGTACTCCAGTAGCTATAAATCATCACTAGGCACCACAAATGGGTATGTTTTTGGTTCAGGGTATGCTGCATGAGTCTTTCTCTGCACATACAGCAGACAGAAGAAAAGAACAGAAGGAAGTAGGCTATACTTCCAGCTGATTAGAAATATTCCACTAGAAAACCAGCACACTTTCTATGTCCCCGACACTTTTCTGGGCGCTTATGTTAATTTAGTCCTTACAACAAACCAATGGGATTGTAGTTATTATTATATGATGGTGCAGATTAAGAAACCAAGGCACACAGAGGATTAGTAATTTATCAAGGTTACTTATAAAGGTAGGTGGAGTTTAGACTGGGCCAGGGCAATCTAGCTTTAGAGCTTGTGCCTTCAGCACTCCAGTCCTATAGATAAATGGCTGTGGCATACCCATTGCTCATCTACTTGGAGCTCCATGCTAAGCACAACATGCAAGAGCTATTCTTACATCAGAACACCTGAGCCATGTTCCTATCATCAACTCAGTGTAGGACCCTGGAAAATACCTTGTAAACTCCCTGGTGAATAGTGTTATTATGAGAGCACATAGTGTGAAATATATGTGCACAGTTTTAAACAATATGAAGATACAAAGAGTCAGACTTGTTTATAAAAACATGGAGCTATGGGGAATATTTCACTCTACCTTTTCCCAAACTCATTTACTTATACAGTGTTGTCTTACTTTTAATATATATACCTAATATTTTTCTGTAACTTTGTAATATTTACATTTTTTATGTTTATTTATTTATTTATTTTTAAAAATTTTTTTTTCAACGTTTATTTATTTTTGGGACAGAGAGAGACAGAGCATGAACAGGGGAGGGGCAGAGAGAGAGAGGGAGACACAGAATCGGAAACAGGCTCCAGGCTCTGAGCCATCAGCCCAGAGCCCGACGCAGGGCTCGAACTCACGGACCGCGAGATCGTGACCTGGCTGAAGTCGGACGCTTAACCGACTGCGCCACCCAGGCGCCCCATGTTTATTTATTTTTTAAGAGACAGAGAGAGAGAGAGAGCGAGTGAGTGAGCTGGGGAGGGGCAAAGACACGGAAGAGGGAAGAAGGGAGGGAGACATAGAATCTGAAGTATGATCCAGACTCTGAGCTGTCAGCACAGACTCTGACATGGGGCTCCAACTCATAAACTGTGAGATCGTGACCTAAGCCAAAGTCAGACACCCAACCAACTGAGCCACCCAGGCTCCCCTAGTTTGTAATATTTAAATACCTTCTAAAAATCCATCATGAGGGAAAAAAAGTCATCTAATTCCCTTTTTTCTTCCCTTCACAAATACTTAATGAGTACAGACCATGTGCCAAGCAACATTCTGGAAAACAAGAGAGAATTCAAAATAAAGGTTTATTTCATAAAGTTTCCTTCTTACCACAAAAATAATCAACTAACAAAAGTTAGCATTAAGTATGATGGCAGAGACTCTAAAGAAAGTAAAATGAGGTAAAGAGGTAGAGAAGGAAGTGGGTCAGGAGAGATCTCCATCCTCTCCAGATCCCCTCTGAACCCTTTTCCACATGCTTCTTCCAATTTGGGTTCTGCCAGTGGGCTAGGCTTTGTCAGGACATGGCAGGGTAGAGTTAGAGGGAGTTTGGGGGGGTCTTTCTTCCACTCCCTCCCTGCAAGGCCATTGTGTGGGGAAGGGGGCTTCAGGGCTCTCCACTCAGCTCTCTGCATGTTGGTTGCTAGGACCCTGATTGGAAGGGGAATGGGATACTGTTTTAGACAGGGTGGCCACAGAAGTCCTCTTTGAGACACTGACATTTCTCCTTTGAAGCAAAGAACACTGAAAGACTGAAAAGAAGATAAACATAAATGTTCAGTAACCCTTAATCCAAATCAGATTTTTTCTCCCTTCTGGATCCCTTGGATACAAAATTCAGAGAAGAACCATTAGAGAACCAAAGACAGTGAGCTCAGGCCTTCAGATTAAAAGCAAGAAAAGGGACATTGGAGATTGAGAGACGGCAAGAAAAGCAGCTCAAGACAAGACAGCTCAAGACAGAAAGGGACAGAGCTGCTTCTTAACAGAAGGGCTAAGCCTTCCATGGCCACGTCTAAATCCTCCTCTCCCAAGTTTATGAAGACCGAAGACTCCCAGTATCTGGTGATATATAGCTACCTACCATGCTGTTACCTGCACATTAAGCCATATTTTCATTTTAGTTTTCCAAGAAATGCTACTTGACACTAAAAAAAACAATAGCTTAAATATTTTTGAGCTAAATATATTCTCCTTTTAATTCCCTTTGCTTTAGTTTCTCTTTTTCCTCAATTTTTTATGGCTAGAAGAATATAATTAATTCAGCATGGTTGCTTAGGGACATTTTCCAGGTCCTGTTAGGCAAACTGTAGACATTTATTCAAAATTGGGCCTAGGGAATAGAATCCCAAGTCAGTAATTTATTATATTTGATATTAATTTCTCTAGACTGTTTTACTTTTGTGAAAAAATACGCACTAGTACTCTTAGTGTGAAATATTTGTAGCATCTGATATTTCTGGAATATCGTTATCACCCCACAAGTTGTGCTTAGACAGGCACAGATGTGCTCATTTGACAAGGTTCTTGTGGACTTTACCCAAAGCATAGTAAATTGAACTTTCTAGGATGAGAGAAAAATATATTTTTCATACTACTGTTATCAGAAACCTGCCTATTGGGAAGCCCTTTACTCTCAAATTGGTCCTCACTCATTCGACCAATCTTCTGTGGTGAATCTGAAATTTTAAAATGTATATTTTGCTGAATTTTGTATGGCAAGGGCTCTTTATTTTTCTAAATAACCACTTTGAAAGAATGAGCTTGTGATGTAAAAACTAGTACTTATTATTTCCAAGCTTTCTAACATATGACTCACAGGCTGAGGGCTTGCCACTCACGCACTTTTGGCTAGCATGAACAGTACCTCCCGAAAATCTACAGAAATGTTTATACATGCTATGTTCACTGTGGGCTCTTCTGAGGATTGACTGGAAATTAAATAATTTATGCCTTTTTCTTTTTACTTTGGATTCCTATAAATTAAGGCAAAAATAGAAGTTGTATTTTTAGAGTAAATTAGAGTTTATTTTTTAAAAAAATGTGCAACAGCAAAAAAAAAAAAAACAACTCTTTGCCACATTTCACAATAAATAAAATATCGTTAACAAATGTGCCAGTGTTTCTCTGGGCAGTTTATATTTTATTTGCGACTTTTCATGTAAGTAAGTAATCATAGAAATGTGGCTTTGCTTAGCTCAGCCTCTGGAGCTGTAATGGGCCTTAAAAAACTATTTACATAAACTCTTCATTTTACTGACAAGAATACCCAGAGCTTGAAGAAAGGAGTGAACTGGCCAAGAATGGCTTAATCTCTCCTGAATGTACAGAGAGGCACCCTGCAGCCTCTCTCTTTGCCCTCCTCGAAGCTTTGATGAGGGTAACTGAAGTGGGTCAGGCCAGGGAGAATCACTGGCAGAAACAGCGGAGACCCTCAGTGACCAGTGAAGGGGAAGAAATGATCCAGGGTGACATTCTAAGGAGACAGGACCCAGTAATTAAAGCTGTGCATTGTCCCACCTAACCTCAATAGGGTCCCAGAGTTCTAGTTACCTCTTACAATGAATGATTCTCTGCCTGGCAGTACAATACAGAAATTAATGTGTGGTTTACCCTCTACAAGGCTTTCCATACAACCGTGCTGAATGGTCACTGCACAAGTGTCCACCCACAGGGGCAGATGGGGGCTGAAGCTTAACATTCCCATCCCCACTCACCAAAGCATGCTTTGTGGCACAGGGACATGTTGAACCACTATGGAAATACCAAGCTATGCACCTCTCCAGAGGGGGTACTCTAATTCACCTACAGGGGTCCTATGAGCTGATAGAGTCCTAGATAGTTTACCATTTGAAATATCTTTTGGAAAATCTACTTTTCGAGTGGGTAGCTTGGCTAAATGACCTTCATTAACACAAACTTTAACTTTTTTTTTTTTACTCATAGGAGTGAGAAGGAGGGCATCTATCCCTCCTTCTTTATGCCAATTCTTCATAAAATTTCCAAAGGAAAATTTGGCCCGTTGGCAGGATGTACAGGGCCTTCCATGGCCATTATAAACGGTCACGCTTGTATTTATAACTTGTATTTATAGGGGTCATTTTTCATATTCCAATAATGATTATTTCTATGAGATACCTATATGATGGCGTTTGCTTAAAGAAAGCACTTTTACAAATCCATGCCCTTGGACAGGTTTTAATGCTTCAGTTGTGTTTTGACATTTTCATGTCTTCATTAAGTGAATTCCTACAAATCTCTTCCCCTTGAAACCACGGCCTGCCCCCACCACTTCTCTCAAAGAGCAATTTGCTCACTGAAGGATTAGGGCAATTTTTATTACTACCAACAATAAAACAATGTGATGTCTTTCTTTGTATGAACCATGAGGGCATCCATTATTCCTCTGTATCCTCCCATCGTGTTGAGAATCAAGTCAGTTTAATTTAATTCAATCCATTGAATCACAGAATGTTAACCCTGAAGCAGTATTTATAAACTGACAACCATGTAGGCAGGCCATTGTCCCCTCCTCTGTGGCCACCATGTACTTTCCCAATTTTCCCATCACTCCCATCCACTGAAGACACTCAGCAGATACTTCTAGGATATCTGCTGAATAACAGAATGGATGTATAAAATAATTACTTTTCTCTTCATCAATGGCACTTTCAAGAGCCCCATGGTAAAACTGCTCCATGAGCACTTGGCCCAATAAAACAGAGCAAGGCAACTGGAAAAAAAACCCCAAGACTTGCTAGAGCCACATTCAGGTTGATCGCGAACTCCTCAAGCCCACAACTGCCTGCCAACTGTTTCTGCAACTGGACTCGGGGCCCCTAGGGTGGCTGTTATGAATGCTGGCTGCTAATCCTAGGTATCCAAAACTCTCCTTGCTATCTGCCACTCCTCTCCCCTTTCCCCACAATCTGACATGCTTCACGGGTGATCATTAATACCTGATCTCCACCGTGCTTTCTTCTATTTTCACCTCTATCGAGGTCTCCAAAACCTTTATATTCCAGGCTCTTTACTACAATATATTAGGAAAAAAAAATACATTCATAAGTTAAAGCACTGATTTCAACTAGGTGAGAAGGATGTTGGGAAACAATGAGGTGGGGGTGGGGGGAGAAAATAATATCAGATTAATTCCAGATTGCTCTCTAGGATCCTTTGGATGAAATGAATATGAGATACTGTATGTAACACTAGAGTTCTGATTCACTATCATAGATCCTAAAGTCACAAGTCACAAATGCTCTGTTGGCATGAGGGAGCTGGTACAGCTACCACACGCACCTCCAGAAGCTAGGCAGGTTTTCTGGCTGACCAACTACCTCAACCAATTTGATTAATGATTATGATGACTACCCATACATACAATTCCCCACACACACATATATATAAGACTTTTAAGGGCAATGGTGGGGAGACATTTCCACCATGTTCTTTGGTAAGCTCTTTCTTCTGGACATGTAACCAGTGGAGTCAGGGAGCTTTTCCACATGTCTGAGATAAACTCGCCTGCTGCAGGCTCACCCCCTTTCTAGAGCTTCTATCCTGGGTAGAAATAAAGACCACATGTGCCCCTGCACTCTTCCATTTTCTCTCTCCCACATCAACTTAATAATCTCATCTATTACATTTTCATTTTCACGGGGGTATTGAGGTCTCTGAGCAGGAAATAATAATTAATGACTCTCTACTCTTACTTAAATTCTGAGCAATTTGAGAAATGACTGAAAGATGGTGGTCAAAATATCCTTTTATGACTAATAACGGCTAAGGTAGAGATGTAACCTAGTATGAGAGCTAAATGGGCTTCTCACTACACCTCACAGTAAGTGAGACTTACTCTTCGCGATACCCTCCTCCAAGTCCCAGGCCATGCAAGTGAAACATGCAGAATTGAAGGGCAATGTCCTTGCTCTCTGTGGGCACTTGTTCCCAAGAGGAGTTGGTGAGCTGAGCTCTATTCTTCACATATTTACTAATCAGATTAGGCACTGGCCCTCGCCAGGGTGCTGAGTGAATAAAGGAGTGGAGAGAAGCCAAAAGTATTTAAGGAAAATCCCTCCTAATATAAACCAGAGGTTGGGAAGAGGCAAATTGACCAGTGGCCAACCCTACAGACAGAAACTGAATCTGTTTCTAACTTTACATTCTCATCTAGAGTGACTAGCCTATCATTTTTTTGGTTTACTTAGCTGTTCCAGAAGCAGTTGCTGCCATTTCTGAGATAGGTACAGTCACGGGTAATAGTTTTATTTTCCTTTCAATAATGTTTACTTCTGAACATTCCTGGCTAATTATACCACTTGGTCAACCAAAATAGGCTGGCCAAACTTCCCACAGGAGCCACTGCAGGCACTACCCAGAGACTACTCAGTTCAATAGCCTGAAAGCTGATCTTGAGCCTTAGCTCAGTCTAGCCCCTGTGGTTCAGCAGTGGAACCCTGCTCACACTGAGCAGTTAACTCGTTCAGCACCATGTCACTGCCCAAATTGCTACTGTGGCACTAATTTCACTCCTCAGTTGAAAGAGCCAATGTATGATTTGGCACACTTAACACTTCCATTGTCTTCCAAAAAGCCCAACTGGGTAGATGGCAGGGTCACAGACTTAAGTTCCTGGGAGTAAGGTAGGATGAGGATAAGTTAAACCGACATCCTGAACAACACGACCAGTCTGTATCAGGTTAACACACAGTGACACCTCCATATGTGTTCTTAGTTCTCATGACTATTTGTGTATTGTACTATCTTGTACATTTCCTTAGGGCACAGAGAGACATTACTTTACTTCACAGTTTCCTTTCATTGTTTCGAATGCTTCTTTTAAGAGAAAGGACACAGCGTGTCCTGGAGGGAATGTGGACTTTAGAGCTTAGGGAGTGGGGTTCAGTTCTCTTAGTGGTTTGGGGCACATCCCTCCACCTTCCTGAGCCTCAGCTGTAAAATAAACACATAAAATCTACCTCATGTTTTTATGGTGAGAATTGAATGAGGTTACTTATGTAAAGCCCTTAGCACACTACTTGAAACACAGCAGCAAAAAGTTGACTGGACTAGATAATTTTTTTTTAACACTTATCCATTTCTGAGAGACAGAGATAGAGCGTGAGTGGGGAAGGGGTAGAGACAGAGAGGTAGACACAGAATCCGAAGCAGGCTCCAGGCTCTGAGCTGCCAGCACAGAGCCTGACACAGGGCTCAAACTCACAGACTGTGAGATCATGACCTGAGCTGAAGTCGGATGCCTAGCCGACTAAAGTCGGATGCCTAGTCGGATGCCCAGGTGCCCCTGGACTAGATAAATTCTTAGGATAATCTACCATACAACCAAAAAGGTTGCCTTCAGATTCACACTTTGGGTATCTTCTAAGGCAAAAGTTTTGACCATTGAGCTAGCCTTCAAAGAAGAGGCTTCATTCTAAACGCCTGAGTTTAGATTCATTCCTTCCCTGTGTTCTCTAGTCTTGAGCCTGTTTTAATTGCACTAGCCTAGAGTGGTGCCATTTTACAATGGAAGCAGAAATAGAAGCCGTGCCAACGTGAGATTTCTAGGAGGAAATGAAAGGGACTAGGATTGCATATTTAAGAACCTACATGAGACCAGTGCTCACATTCACTCAGTTAAAAAGTAGCAGAGCTGCAATTTAAGCTCATATCTGTCTGCTTCCAAAGTACTTACTCTCCCCACTGAACCCTTTGCCAGGCTAGTTAGTAGGTGTCTATCAGATAAACAAACATGGTTTCCATGGGGAAATAAACAAATAGGACTCCTAAACTAATGGTAAGTCTAAACTCCTAAACTAATGGCATACTGAATAATAAGCTCTTACTTCCATAATATTTTCTAGGCAGTCATGGAGTCATGGCCAGGGGGAGGGGTGTGGAATATCAGGAAAATGGACAGACTATAAATAAAACTTACTTCTTTCATTTCTGCCTCCCCAATATTTATTCCAACATACTCCTTCTCAACTGACCTCCCAGCCTCCACAACGGTATCTTTCCAATCCATCCAATTTTGACTACTACTGTGTTGGCTATGTAATAAATGCAGAGTAAGTACCTGGAAGATAAAAATCTCTACCTATTGCTTGTAGCCAGCATATTCTAAATTAAAGTCTTGCCTTTACTCTCTCCTTACAACATGTTGATATCTCTTTATTGCCTTTAGGTTGTTGTAACTCAAAGGTGTGACACACTCATCTGTAAGCACACCATATGTTCAAGTCATAGAGAACGATTTGCATATCCCCAAACATGTTCTTTCTCAAGGTCTTTACGCATGCCTGTTCCTGGAATATTCTTCCCACTCCCACATTCTCTTTGCTTCCTATCTGTTATTTTCCCATCCATTTAATACAGAAGGGAACCGTCTCCACACTCTTACAAGAAAATGACAGGCAACTTCTTTTTGCTTTTATTGTTGTTGTTGTTGTTGTGTTTTTGTTTTGTTTTGTTTTTGTTTTTGTTAACCTCTTTGGTAGTATTTATCAACCTCTATACTCTCCTTGTCTACCTATCTCCACTAAGCTACAAGAATTTTGAGAGCAGCTATTCTTTCTGGTATATGCACTTTTGTACTTTGGGCCTATCACTGTATATAAGCTCAATAAAAGCCTGTTGAATGAATAGATAAATCCAAGAGTCACTGAGCAGGGTCACAGACATGAATATGAAAGTGGTTGGGAGAAACTGGGAGGATACTATATGCGCATCAGAGTCCAATGTCTTGGAGAGGGTTTACCCTGATAGTTCCCCTAAAGTTAGGGGATACCCTGATAGTTCTTTACCATTTCATACATGTATCTTCTAGGGAACTTTCAGACCATCTTTACAACAAGAATCAAATCAACAAGGAAATGAAATGTATTTGTTGAATTAAATTTGAATTGAACAAGCAGCAGGTCACAGTCCTTATATTCAACCTTATAGATAATTTTATATCTAAACAATACACTGGTAGAAATTATCTAAGATGTCCATTCAACAAATATTGAGTGCCTACTCTGTGCCAGCAGAGTGCTAGGCAATGAGGTTATAAAGGTGAATAATACTCACTAAATCTCCCTGGGCCTCAGTTTCCCCACCTTCAAATGAGGATTTTAAAAAGTGTACCATCTCATAGAATTACTGGGAAGATGAAAATAGTTTATTTATATAGTTGCTTAGAAGAGCTAGCTCATAGTAAGTATTCAGTAAATGTTAGCTGTGGTGAGGTGGTGATGGAGATGGGACAAGGTACTTATGATGACCATGATGATGTCGCCACAGGGCACTTACCATCTCGTAGGAATGTCAAACAGGTCTGAATCACTGTTGCATCCTGTGAAGAGCACCATAAAACAGGAATCAAAAAGGGACAACACTGTAATAAAGAGAGCACTCAGCTCTGCCTGGGGCTGACAAAAAAGATAAAACTGCTCAAAAAAGCCTCACTGAAGAAGAGACACATTTGAGGCTTAAAGAATTCATAGGCAGCAACCTAAGTGTCATCAATGACACATGGATAGAAAGGATGTGGGGTGCATACACATGTAGACACAATGAAATATTACACAGCCATAAAAAGGAGTGGGATTTTGCCATTTACAATGACATGGATGGACCTAGAGGGTATAAGGCTAAGTGAAGTAAGTCAGACAGAGAAAGACCATATGATTTCACTTATATGTGGAATCTAAGAAACAAAATAAATGAACAAACAAAACAAAATGGAAACAGACTCATAAATAGAGAACTTGTTGCCAGAAGGGAGTGGGTAGAGGGATGGATGGGAAAATTGAAAGGGATTAAGAGGTATGAACTTCCAGTTATAAAGTAAATAAGCTACAGCAATGTAAAGCACAGCATAGGGGAATATAGTCAATAATTCTGTAACTTTGCATGGTGACAAATGATAACTACACTTATCATGGTGAGCATTTCATAATGTATATGAATGTTGAATCACTGTCACACACCTGAAACTAATAGAATATTGTATGTAAATTATACTTCAGTTTAAAACAAAGGAGTAAGACTTTGCAGGAAGTTGAAAATCTTGTCTTCAGGTTCTTAAGGATCTCAATCCTGTTTTGAAACCCTTCCTATAATAAGAATCTTTGCCACGTATGAAGGTCTTAACAGCTGAGCAAGCTCAAGGAGAGAAAGGCAAATATAGAGTAACAGAAAATAAGTCTCCTGCCCACTAAGGTTTATTTGTCTATCCTAATTTTTGGTAAAATAATTTTAACTTTTTTTTTTTTTTTTTTTTTTTTTTTTTGGGACAGAGAGAGACAGAGCATGAACGTGGGAGGGGCAGAGAGAGAGGGAGACACAGAATCGGAAACAGGCTCCAGGCTCTGAGCCATCAGCCCAGAGCCTGACGCGGGGCTCAAACTCATGGACCGCGAGATCGTGACCTGGCTGAAGTCGGACGCTTAACCGACTGCGCCACCCAGGCGCCCCAAAATAATTTTAAAGTATTCCAATAAAATATGTTAATTAGGTTGAAGTCTGAATATATTTTAAAATTTAATTTTTTTAATGGTTCACCTATCAAAAAAAGGATTAGCTATCTAATTATTTTCATGGCACTTATCACAGGTATCTTCTTGCTTTGACAAAAGCATTCACTTTCAGGCAAAACATATGTGCCAAGAAAATTACAGTGTCTGTCAAGCATGGAAGAATCTGAGGTACACACTTTGCTACGAAAATCATACAACGTAGAGTTTAAGAATGCGGCCGCTGTCCTAAAATGAAATTGTAGGAAAATTTCATGGAAATTTTTTTCAAAGGACTCTTTTAACTTGAGAGTCACTGGTATTAAAAAAATCAAATAGGCAACCAAGCCAAAGAGGGCCCCTCACTCCATGTTGTTCGCTGTTTCACTCCTAACGTGAGGATTACGGTAACAGTATTCACATCCCAGGAATGAGCCTTTCTGCTGCTACAGCCATAAACTTACTTCATCTTTAACAACTATGGAAAGTGTGATGATCCAAACAGGTCCCTCCTTTCCAGGAGTATGACTGCCTCAGAGCCAGGCTTTTGAAGCTATGTAGGTCTTAATTACCCTCCAGTCTCTTCACCCTTTCATTTGGATGTCCTCACTATCTAAAGTTTGTTCCATTGCTTTCTTTCTTTTTTATTTTTATGATGCAAAGTCATTATAAATCCACAGCAAATAAACTAGCCAGAGATTAATACCAATGGCAACAATATAATAACAGCAGACATAAAAAATACAGCTGGAATCCACCATAAACAGGCGAAACTGAGCTGCAAAGAGTGCTTCACTATTCAGTTCATAAAAGGCTGAGGGCTGTCAGCCCAGCCACAGGAGGACCATCAAACCGGCTTTCCCGGACAGGCACAGCAACTCATTGATCAACTCTGTCACTTCAGACAGAGTTAGCAAAGGGAAATAGATCTCTCTCCTTCCACTCTGGCAGTAGGAAACCAGGGAAGGCAGGGAAAGAGAGGGGAGGAGGGCATGATGTGTAAATGTTAAGGCAAGCAGCCAGGCCTGTGGCAAACCATGGGGAGATCTCAGATGAACCTGCTCTGGGATACAAAGTATTAATCCATCACTTACTGCATGGAACTGGGTAGCACCGTCAAAGCCTGTTTCAAAGGTGGCTAAGTGATGCAGCTTAGAGAACATGAAAGTGAGGATCACACTTTTAAGTTGACAATCAAATATAAGAGCATATGCTTACAGGAAAATTAGAAAATTTACTACAATAGGACTTTTCCAGAAAATCTAGACACTGTGGTTGGCAAATCCATGGGACACCAAATTTTCCAGACTGATTACAGTATGTATAAAAATTGCTGATGGTAGATGTCCATTTGTTTCATTTACAGATGTATAACTACATAACTTTATACGCACACAAATATCAACTATGTGCTAAGCCCTTTTGTTAGGTATTAAGATTTAGATTTCACACAAAGCAGAATGAAAGTGGGCCAAATAGATAACCAAGGGGTTTGGAGATTACTTTGGGCAAGAGGCTTGTGGGACTCTTGGAAGACAGGGCATTTAAGCTAGACCTTAAAGCCTAAGTAAGATTTTTGATAGGCAAGGTGAGCGGAAACAGAGTATTTTGAAGAAATAGCACAAAGGATGACACAATGGTGTGAATGTGCATTCAGGTAGGAGAACACCAGGAAAATTGGAGCATGGGTATGCAGAAGAAGGCAGTGGAAGGTAAAACCAGAAAAGCAGATTATGAGCACCACATTAGAACTTTGAAATCTATCCTCTAGGCAGTGTAAGCAGTTGAGAGTTTGTGCAAGAGCACATGGTATGTTTTAGGATGATAGGTATACATCAGTATGAAGGGTCAATGATAGCAGGGCAGTAAGACCCCTTAGGAGGTTCCTGTGATATCATGGAAAGGGATTAAAAGACAAAACAGATGGAACTAGTTATCCATTAGATCTGCTGTTTGAAGGAGAAGAGAGTTTTAGATCTATGCTTCTCAAACTTCGATATGTTTGTGAATCACTGGTCTTATTAAAATGCAGATTCTCAGGGCACTTGGGTGGCTCCATAAGTTAAACATCTGACTCTTGGTCTCGGCTTGGGTCATGATCCACCATTCATGAGTTTGAGCCCCTTGTGGGGCTCTGCGCTAACAGCTGGGAGCCTGCTTTGGATTCTCTCTCTCCCTCTCTCTGCCCCTCCCCCACTCTCTCTCAAAATAAATAAAATTTTAAAAACATGAAGATCCTCACTCAGTAGGTCTGAGTGGGGACTAAGATTCTGTATTTCTAACAAACTGCTTGTTCATGAATCACACTTTGAATAGCAAGATTTGGGACAGCTCCAGATATATAATTCTTGTGAGGCTGGCTCTATGATGTTTCACTGAATGAGGTATGACACTGGATCAGGTGAAGATTACCATTACTGGACACATTTAGTGTGAGGCACCCCAGCCAAAAATTAGAAATTGGATTGTTGACAGGGTGCCTGGGTGCTCAGTCACTTAGGTGTCTGACTTTGGTGCAGGTCATGATCTCAGGGTTCGTGAGTTAGAGCCCCGCATTAGGCTCTATGCTGACAGCTCAGAGCCTGGAGCCTGTTTTGGATTCTGTGTCTCCCTCTCTCTCTGCCCCTCCCCTGCTTGTGCTCTCTCTCTCTCTCTCTCAAAAATAAACATTAAAATTAAAAAAAAAAAAAAGATATTGGACAGTTATTTTAAAAGTGAAACTAAAGCTTGACTTGAAGAGTTGGAAATCACTGGGGGATGGGGAGAGGAAAAAGACAAACCTGAGTGGATGAGATTGCCCAGGGAGAAAGAATGGTTAAAAAGAATGGAAACTGTATTAGGGGTGATCTGGAATAAAATGAGCACTTGATAGTTACTCATTGATGGAATGAATGAACGTGCCTATATTTATTTATTTACTTATTTTGAGAGAGAGAGAGAGAGAGGGCACAAGTGACCAGCAGAGAGAGAGAGAGAGAGGGAGAATCCCATGAGGGGCAAATAGAGAGAGAGATGTGGGGCTCACCTGAAGCGGGGCTTGTGCTCACCCAAAGTGGGGCTCATACTCACAAACCATGAGATCATGACCTTAGCCAAAGTCAGATACTTAACCGACTGAGCCACCCTGAATGTGCCTCTATTTAAAAAGCAAATGGGAGGAAAAAAAAGGATAAAGAGCTAGAAAGGAGACAGAGAAGCAGTGGCCAAGAAGAATGAGACCCCTGACTCACAGAAGGCAAAGGAGGGAAACCGCCTGCTGAATAGGGAAAGCTCAGCCATGCTCAATGTCACAGAGAATTGGCCTGGTCTCACATGAGGCTGTGGTGGATGAGTCGCGGACCACCCAGTGCTCTCCAGGACTGAGGCCCTCATTCTCGCAGCTGCTGGTAAAGTTGGCCGTAAGGACGCTCACATGATGAGCACGTGATGATCCTTTTCTCTGAACTGCCTTCCTCTGAAAAGAGCGGCTTCACCCAAGTTTATCCCCCTTCTCTCTAGGTACAGCAACAGGCCCTCAGATCCTTACCTCGAAGCCCAGCTCCCCTGAAGGGACACCCTGCTTAAGAGATGCTCATGCCAATCAGCTGAGGTCCTTGTTGAGCCTCCAGGATAGCCCAGCTCCTCCTTCTGCCCAGTCCTGCTTCCTTTGCTCCCTCGTGGGTGGGATTCTAAAAGCACTCCCCAGTAAAATCTCATCTTGTGGTCTGTTTCCCAGAAACCTGACCCCAGACAGACGTGGAGTTTATTCCTAGAGATTAAATTGTGGAAACCGTCCCAATTTGGGGCTGCATCTTCCTTGGCCCTTTCCTGAACTGCGATCTCACTTCTCCACCTCACTTGCCCTTTGTGTTTCTGCGTTTGAAATTGTACAAGTTCTCACCATATGTGCAGGACAGCCTGGCAAATCTGGGGCACATTCGCTACAATAAGGTCACATTCCCAGCTGTTGTGCCATGTCATCCGCATCTTCTTTCATCCTCCTCCGTCTCCTTATTTTGCAGAGAGCTGTTTACAGCACAAAGCCCCACCTTCCTTGTTTCCATTATCCACCTGCTGTTGCAGAAAACTGCCTGTATCTTATGCACTTTTTAAAATGGAAGGACATACAGCCCACTAATTAAATGTGCAGATCAAGCTAAAATGAAAGGCACAGAAAAACCACTAAGGACCAGCAAGTAACATAAAAGAGCTGCAGAGTTTAGAAATATGGGCAGGAAATGACCAAATGAGCCTCAGCATGGAGACCTGAAAGCTAATACAGCTGCAGGAAAGGAACCTGAAACACAGCTATTTAAATTTCCAGGGAGAAACCTGGAAAGCACAAGACCAGCAAGGAAAAAAAAAAAAAAAAGAAAGAACAGGAAGGTGATATTAGACACTTCAACATAAGCTTACGGTGCAGTGAGTAGAATAAAAAAACAGGTTGCCTTTCTTGGCTGTATTTTAAGTCACTTTACCACACATGGCTGCAAGGTGATCCGTACATGGAGCTGCCATGTGGTAGAATGAGTTTGGCTTTCAGGTGCTTGGGTGATAGAGTGAAGTAGACAAACAGGGGGCATTGGAAGACAGGAACTGAAACAAGCAATGGATGGGAGTGATTGAATTACAAGAAAAGGAGATGGGCTTGGTGTAGGTAATCTCCTTTAGTGCCAAACGAGAGTAAACATGAAGACGAGCATAGGAACAGTATGTGCCCTAATGAGAAGCCTATGCTAGAGCGGGGCTTGCCAAAATGGAACTAAGGCTGGGAGAAGAAAAGGCAGTTTTGAAAAGTTGACGAGGACTTCCAAATGGGCAGCAACCGTGGCACAGTCATCCAAAGGGAGCTGTAAAAGAATTGTCACTGCTGATGTAGACCAAACTGTGAAAACAGCTTTGAATACATTTTATTTCTTTATTATTATTTTTTAATGTTTATTTATTTTGGAAAGTGTGAACGGGGGAGGGGCAGAGAGAGAGGGAGACACAGAATCCAAAGCAGGAAACGGGCTCCAGGCTCTGAGATGTCAGCACAGAGCCCTGACGTGGGGCTCGAACTCAGGAACCACAAGATCATGACCTGAGCCAAAGTCAGACACCACCAACCGAGCCACCCAGGTGCCCTAGGACTGTGAAAACAGACTTTGGAGGCTGTCTGAACTTGAGACTAGTCTCGACATTCTGACAAGCCACAGAGTTAGTTCAGATAACATCTGGTCTATTTTCTTATTTTCTAATGGATTGAAGAAAAATGGTTGAATGAATAGAATATGCATCTAGAAGTAGAGTTGTTTAATTAGCCTGGAAGCTCATATAGGGCTGGGACCATGTCTTATTCATCTCTGTATCCCAAGTGTTTAGTGCAACAGATATGCTTGTTCAGTCTTTTCTGAATTAGTTAATGATGGAAAACTGGGACTATATATATATATATATATATTCTTGCACAGGAGTTCCAGCCCACATTTCTGGCAATCCATGGGCTCTACACTTTGGGGGCTCTCTGGGAATTTTCTCCAAAGAGTTTGTATTCAAGAAAGAGATTTGTGCTTTTCTTGCTGTCCTGGGCTCAGAGTGTCCTTTCTTAGGAGTAGAAAACCCCTCAGCATGAGGTTGGGCAGACTCCCATATTTAAAAATTAGATAGCTTCTTTCTTTCTAAAGCCCAAATAAGAAATGGAAGAAGTTGATGGGAAGTGTTCATTAATTTATTGAGCAAATGTTAGGATGCTGTATAGTTTAGTAGTTAAGAGCATGAGACTAAGAGCCAGATGGCGAGATTTCAAATTCTGTCTCTGCAACTTCCTAATTGGGTATGTCCTTTGGCAAGTTATCTAACTCCACTGGGTTTCAGTTTCTTCATTCGTAAAACAAGAGTAATAATGGCTTTGATGAATGAGGTTGTTGTAAGGATTAAATTAAATAATCCATGTAAAGCATTTAGAAGAATGTTGATCAGTAAATCTTTCCTCCCTGCGCGCGCGTGTGTGTGTGTGTGTGTATGTTTGCGTGTGCACGTGTATTGAGCACTTGCCATGGGGTAGGTACTCCAACACACTCCTACACACTGAGGAGACAAGGTATTAGATTCTTGCTTCTCATTAGAGTCAGACTCCAAGCAAGGAGGTGAATAAAGGCTATAATTTCAAATAGAGATGAGCTCTATTGTTTATTGAAAATACAATGACATGAGGTTCTAGAGAATGACTCAGGTGCTATATTAGAATAGCCAGAGAAATACCCTGAGAAACTCTGAAATCTGAGTGACAAGAAGGAGCCAACCATGTGAGGGTCTGAGTCAGAGGAACACCATGTGCAGATGCTGCCTTAAGGTGGAACAAGTTTGTCATGCTCGAGAAAGAGTGACAAGGCCTTGTGACAAGGCAGAGTATAGGTAGATGAACCCTAGGAGGTAAACAAGGGCCAGAACATGGATAGAGCTTCGTCACCCAAGATAACAACTTCGGATTTGTGTTTTAATGCAATGGGAAGTCCCTGCAGACCTTTGAGCAGAGAACAGCATGATCTCATTTGAATGCTCAAAGGATCACTCTAGCTTCTGTGTAGAGAGTAGACTATATGCCCAAAGGGAAGAAGCAGAAGGACCAGGTAGAGGTGACTGACTTGCAGAATCCAGATTAGAGTGAATACCACTTGATCTAGGGTATAGCACTGGAGATGGAAAGAATGTGATAGGTTTACATCTGTTTTAGAATAGAACTAACTGGACTTTCTCATGGATCAGATACAGTGCAAAGTTGAAAATATAAGAACCTATTAATACCTCCAGTGTCCATCACGTAAGCCCCAAATATATAATTTTCTAAAAAGGCTCAAAACAATCATTATATACAGTGCCTGCCTTTAAGTAGGTTCCAAATTATATTTCTCAGGATCCTGGAAGGAAACAGCATCCCACTCAGACTTTAATAAAGAAATAATCTACAGAGGCATGTGCAAAGTGAAAAGAACCAGTAAGGAGGATGGAGAACCTGGAAACTATCAAAAGGAAGAAGCCAACACCACCACCACATTTGAAAAAGCAAGGGGAGGAAATACTAGTAACAAGGCCCAGTGAACACGGAAACATGGAACTGGGATACCATGTGTCCGAGAGCGAAGTGTCACTACCACAACATATGGCCCAGAGCACAAAGAAAGTACAAGTAGGGACTAAATGCTTTGACCTCTCTCCTCTCACACTTTAATCTCCAGTGAGTGCCTCCCATACCCATACCCAAACCCAAACCTAAACCCAAACCCAACTGGGATACAGACAGCAAAGGAGCCTGTGTGATGATCTGAAGTGTCAGCCTCCCTGAAGTACAGAACAGGATAAAGAAAAGCACAGGATGGACCTGGGCATGTTGAGAGCATAGGGCAAAAGGAAAATTAAAGCATATAAACACACAAAATTGTTAAAGAATAAAGAAAATATAATCTGGAACCAAGTATAGCCCACCTTCAGGGTTTTTACACAGGCTCAGCTCAGACCCTGTGTCCAATTCAAATTCTTCTACGCCAAAGACCCAAGGATACAACCAGACTTCCCTTCTTCTCAATGTAGCCACTACCTGTCCTGTTCTGTTCTTTTTTTTAAGTTTATTTATTTGTCTTGAGAGAGAGAGAGAGAGAGAGAACCAGTGGGGGAAGGGCAGAGAGAGTGGGGGACAAAGGATCCCAACAGGGCTCTGTGCTAATAGAGAACTTGATGCAGGGCTCAAACTCACAAACATGAGATCATGAGATTAGGACATGAGCTGAAGTCAGACACTTAACCGACTGAGCCACCTAGGTGCCCTTGTCTATTCTTTTTTTTTTTTTTTCCCCTTCCAGGGTGGGGTGGCTGGAACCATGGCTATAGAGGGTCTTTCAATATCCTTGTTGTCTCTGAAGCAAAATGCATAGAGTTTTACTCCCAATGACTATGGAGAAACATATAGGGGATAACACAAAATAACTAGCACAGGGAAGTCATAAAACTCACAGTTCTAACCACCATGGCCATAGGTCTATGGTGCCTAAATCCCTCTGAGACTATAAATGAAAGACCAGCTGGTATCTGTCTTTTGCTTTTGTTCTATCTCTCCAATTTGACATAAAATTAGCTCAGTAGATGGGACACCTGAGTGGCTCAGTCTAGGTCAAGTGTCTGACTCTTGATTTCCACTCAGGTCATGATCTCAGTTTGTCAAGCCCCATGTCAGGCTCTGCACTGTCTACTTGGGATTCTCTCTCTCCCTCTCTCTCTCTGCCTCTCCCCTGCTCACACTCTCCTTCTGTCTCTCTAAAAATAAATAAACTTAAAAAAAAGATTTTCTAAAAAAGAAAATTCAGCTCAGTAGCCCCCTCCCTTCCAGCCTAGATAACACATAACTCCATGCTTTAATAGGACAATTTGACCAAAAAATACCCACCTCATCTGACCACAGAGCTGGAAAAACCACTATGTCAGTCTCCCATACAACTGCTTGTGAAAAAATGTTTTCAGGACTCTCTGAGCCCTTATTCTTCTTGTGTGTATCACCATCCTCATCCAAATCCACGTTTCACCCAACTGCCTAATGCTAAGCAGCTGTGCGTGTTCAGATCACAGTCTCCGAGGAGCTCCTTGTTTTCCCACAGAATGTGTCTTGCTTCATCATCTTACAAGCCTGCCTCCACATTACCTTCTTATCATATCAGAGGCTCAGGATGCCTGTATGCACAATAAATCAATGGCATTTTAAGCTTTCCCTGTGGCCTCAATTACTATGCGTCTTGATGCAGCTTGCTGTGCTGATCATGTTTATGACTTAACCTAAATTCTTAATGCCCCATCTCAGTGCACAGAAATGGGAATTTTTATGAAAATGTAACTTTTAGCTTAGTCCACCAGACAACTGCCAAATAGGTCATGAAATCCTGTTAGAGTTTACTGCCTAGACTATAAACTCAATGAAGACACAGATCATGTCTGCCTTGAACATTACTGTATTCCCTAGAGCCTATCACCATACCTGGTATACAGTTAGTGCTTAATAAATATCTGTTGAATACCAAAAAGCAAATTGTTTTGCAAATGACATTTTCTAGGACCACTCCTGCCTGTGCCATCCCAAGTGCGCACACGCGCACACACACACACACACACACACACACACACACTCATTCTTTCTTATTCATATATATGCAAGATGTTCTCAATGCTACTTAAAGGCATTAAGAGTGTTATCAATGGAAGAAAGCAGAGAATATTTGTTTAGAAGGGTAAGACAACAAAGCTTTCCCTTGGCAATGGTCCCAGGAATGGTACAACCCCCTCCCTCTCTAGCTCTGTGTCTGCCAGTCCAGGGAATCTGCGTTCTGAGACCCCTTGCCTATTTGCTTCCTATCCACAATTAGAGGGAGGAATTCGGTTCAGTCTCTTCATTCATTGCTACCTTTGCTTCATCAAGTTTTTTTTTTTTAATTTTTTAACGTTTTTATTTCTTATTGAGAGACAGAGAGACACAGAGCATGAACAGGAGAGGGGTAGAGAGAGGGGGAGACACAGAATCTCAAGCAGGCTCCAGGCTCTGAGCTGTCAGCACAGAGCCCGACACGGGGCTCGAACTCACCAACCGTGAGATCATGACATGAGCCGAAGTCGGTTGCTTAACCGACTGAGCCACCCAGGCGCCCCTTCATCAAGTTTTTAATAGAGTAGGGCTTTTCCTCTCAAGGAGTTCCACATTTTTTATTGGACATTCCAGAGCAAGCATCAGTATGTCTTTGTTCCAATCTTCCTCCCCCATAAATCCTTTCCTGTATCTCCTCCCTCACCCCCACACCAAGGCCTGTTTTGTATTTCTTCCACCTAGCCCCACCCTGAGTCCTATCCTTACCTGGCACATGGTACATATGGTCCCTGTATAGTGATTACTTTTGCCTTGTTTAACTGCGTATTTGTTTCACAACTAGACTATAAACTCCTTGAGGAAATGCTCTGTCTGTTCATCTTTATATTCCCTCACACATATGCTGCCTCCAATCAGAAACACGGACTTCTCTTGGGTCCCAAAGCTGCTGTTTCTTTCCAGCTTTGATCTGTCAAAATAAATGTTATTTGGAAGAGGAAATTAAAAATAGAAAAGATAAAACAGTCAGGTTGAGACCATGAATGTCCAATGCTCCCTGAGAAGTTCACTTGCAGAACACTAGGTTAAATGTTACTTGAATCCTGGAGCTGGAGTTCCTCTGGGAGTTCTTCCCTACCTTCCCCTCTCAGTGGCCAGTCTTGGCCCAACACCTCTGGTTTGGCAGAAGCAGCATGGTCCCTGTCTGGGAGCAGCACAAGCAGGCTAGAGGATGGGAGAGATGGCAAAAAATGTATTAAGAGCACCCTTATGTTGTGGTCCGTGAATACACCATTGAACAGACTGGGTGGCAAAGAAAGTGTCTGATAATATTTAGAAAGAAAGAAAAAACAGAAAAGACAAACCTTGCTTTTATATGTGTCTTAATATCTAAGAGTACTTCCATTGTTACAGTTGGTGCTCGCAATAGATCTGTGAAGCAGGCTGGTTAGTTATTATCCCCCATTTTATAGATGGAGACACTGAGGATTCATATTTTAATTACTCGCCTAAGGTCACAGAGCTATTAAATGGTGGAGTCAAGTTTCAAACCTAGGCCTCTGACTCCTAGACCTGAAACTACCACACAAGTTTCAAATCTTTAGGGAAGATTTGAGAGAGGAAATGAGATTTCTGTAAAAAATTCTACTTCCTAAGTAATGCAAGTAGGCAAGGAGACTGGATATCATAGAAATGGCCCTCCAGGGGACAGAAGACTAAGAAACTTCTTATTAGGAATTCCAAGGTCAGGCCTCTGAGATCTACGTTTGAGTTTGCAGTGCCACTTAAAGCCAGAAGCATTTCCACCTTATTGCTTCAAATTTTACTTGAACTGGGACTATTCCATAAACAAAAGCTGCCCGAGAACAACAGAAGGCTGCTCACAGCATTAACTAACATGCAGATACACACAGGAGAGAAGCCCTATCCTCTCCCAGACGTCAGCAGTAGGGGCCGACCAACCACTCTTTTATCTTTAATGCTCTAGTGCCACAGCTCATCTGCTTCTACAAAGCAACGGATAATTTATGCAATTTCCTTATAGAAGATCTTAAAGAATGTCCAATGTAAACCTGCACATTTTCAGGCTCTGCTACTTAGGAATGTAAATTATTTACTTGTTTGCCTTTGATATGTTGTTATTAGATCTCATTACCAACAATTGGGATTTCCTGTGAGAGAAAATCGTACATATTTCCTATGAAGATACATTTTAATAAAGCACAAAAATTTCCAACCCTCAATTATTCATAGTTGTGTAGGGAATACTTAAGATTCTATTCCCCAGAAAAAAAAAATCTACGCAGAGACGTATGCCAGTATTTTGTCGCCCAGGGGAATAGTACATACAGACTTGAGATTTGCATAGCCAGAGAGGTTGCTAGGTCTCAGACTTTATCCCTCTTCTTCCAGTCATCTAAAACTTCGGGCCTTTAAAGATAGTTGTTATGTGTATGGATCTGAGATGAGGATAACAAAAATCCCTCATGGTGTCAGAAGAATGCGATTTGCTAGTACAAAGAACAAAACAGCTGGAAGTTACTTGGACAGAATTCACATTCATTCAGGTGATAAGCTGTACAAAAGGAAAGTAGGAAGAGACTTTGAATAATCAAAAATTATAAAGAAATTGGTAGAGGCTTGAGAGCTTGCCTAGGACACCTCAATTAGTATTTAAACTGATTTCTGAATACAAGCAGGGCCATGAGAGAGAATCTATCATAATTGAAAAGTCAAAGGATACAGAGCAGCCTAGGATTCGAGATAGACCACCTTGCAATTCTTCTGCCTTCACTCATTGTATGGCAAGCATGATGGGGATTTTATGGAAAAGAAAGAGGATAAAGAAATACTTGGGTCCAGAACAAGCATGCCAAAGGGTAAATTGCTACATTTGGCTGAAATGTTGTGTATCTGGAGCGAGAGATGAGAGTCAAGGCTGGAAAGACAGGTCAGGAGTGTCTTAGGAATCCCTAAGCTACCCTCAGTTTCAGTGGTTTGCTAGAAGCACTAGCAGGACTCAGAAAGTTGTACTAAGGATTTCAGTTTAGTACAACAAAAGGATGCAGATGGAAATCAGCAAATGTTAGAAAGTGAATGGGGCAGAGTTCAGGAAAGACAAGGTACAAGCTTCCAATTAAGGGGCTCAGTTCTCCTCCACAGCACATGCCCACTGGAGTCCTAGGGACCGCACTTAATTCTGCCAGCAACAACGTGTGACAACAGGTATGGAGTAAGACCAACCAGGGAAGTTCACTGAAGACCTGACACCCGTGGTCTTTTTCGGGGGTTGGTCACATAGGCCTGGGGTACCTTTCTGATGACCTTAGTTATCCAGTTTGCAGCCCCTCCAGAGATCAGACTGATAGAGCATGGCCCAAAGCAACCATCATAAATCACATTGTTAGCATAGACTATCTGTCCAAGGCCCCCAGATATTCAAAAACACTTTTATCAGGCAGGATAATCTAAGAGCTTAGAGGTTATCTTCAAGACACTGTCAAGGGCCAGTCCCTTCTTTAGAATATGCAGGGTTTAAGCACCTCAGACCTGCTTAGTTAACCTTTTACTGCACAGGGGCTAAACCATGGAGGGCTCCATGGGAAGCCTTGAGTGCCAGAGAGGGAATACACAGCTTATTCTAACAGCAGAATTTACAATGCTTAAAGGAGAAAAGGTTGGAAACTATAGGACCAATTTCAAAGTTTTGCATGCATCCAAGTAAGATATCCTGAAAAAGTATGAGTACAAAGGAGCATTTTTAAGCAGAGGAATATATGATGACATCTATGTAAAGTTCAGTCAGGCAGCTAGTGTAAGGACTGCACTAAACCATCAAGAACAGGAAAGGTTTGGGAGCTCCTGGGTGGCTCAGTCAGTTAAGTGTCCGATTTCCACTCAGGTCATGATCTCACAGTTTGTGAGTTTGAGCCCCACATCAGGCTCTGTGCTGACATCTCAGAGTCTGGAGGCTGCTTCAGATTCTATGTCTCCTCCTCTCTGCCACTTTCCCACTCGTACTCTCTCTCTCAAGAAATGATTAAACATTAGTTTTTTTTTAAAGAAACAGGGAACCTTCAATCCCAACATAAAAACTTCAGGCAAGAAAGCACAGTGAACTCCCACCATAGCCCATTACTTACATGTAGAGATGATCCCAGCATTTTTCCATAGTTAATCTCTTGAAATGATTTCCAATTCCATGTGTCTAAAAGACATTTAATAAAATGTCTTTTACTAAAAATAAATGTTGTGGTAATACAGTAACTTTTAAAATAACTAAATATTTTTCCTGATTTCTATTTCTTTTTTTCTGTTTGGCCCTTTTCACCATTCGAGCAGTCAAACTGTTTTCAAGGACTTAGGAAATGGCTATGACAGTCCCAAGAAGAGAGAAGAGGGAGAGGGAGGGAAGGGGGAAGTCTCTCCTTTGATTTTTATGCATTAAAAGCTTAGCTACTTGGAAAGGTAAGTGTGTGTACACAAACAAAGCAGCCTGGCCTAGCCTTCTCTCTTAAGGATACCCCCCCCACTGAAGGAAAAGGAAGGCAGAAATGAAAAGGGCAGTCATGATTTTGCATGTCCCAAAGGGAGGAGCTCAAGAGGAGCTCTGGAGGTATCATGTGCTGTGGAGAACTGAGCCCCTCATCCTGGAAAGATGGAAGGCGCCATGATCCCATGATGCCCAGTCAGGTTCTTATAGACAGGACTTAAGAGAACCTCAGGGATTCGCCTATACCCCAAACATGGTCTAGAGGAATGACATGCATGCCTCCAAGAGTGACTGGAATGTGGGGAAGCTAGTGGCCAGACTTGAAGGGCCATGTAGATGTAAACAGATGTCTCTAGGGAGTCTTTTCATGCCCTTGACCAAGCCCCAGGTGGAACAATAGGGGTCTCAGAGGATGCCTGCATAATTACATGACAAAGAGGACCCAATGGGCCCTTGCCTCCTAATGCTTTGTTATGAAATAAACTCCCTAGGATGTAATGAAATTCAGGGAAAATGTTAAGAGTTTGACCCCCATATTGAAATTAATTTTCTAACCTGCTCCAACAGAGTGGCACATTAAAGAAACTGTCAGATCATAGAAAAACGTTAAACTCTACTTCTACATGTTGTGGATGGAGACCTATACCAATTACATGACTTCCTTACAGCATACAAAGGGTGTCTCAAATGGTTTGAAGTCTGCTCCCCTTGTACCCTGTGCCTACAGGCCTCCATTACATTGTACATACAAATTGCCTGTCTCAGTGAGGAAAGGAATTAGGTCTTACATACCTATCTTCCACGGTGCCTAGCACAGCGATTGGGATACCCAGCCTTAGTAAATTTGATAAATGAATAAATGTTGTATTAGAAAAACAAGTATGGGAAACTGAAGTGGGTGAAAACAGACCACAATGCTGCCCGTTATGCAAAGTTATCCAATCACGATTCTGCCAAATCACCAGTCGGAATTTTTTAATGTGATTTGACAGATTTGGTCAGCAAATATATGAATCAATGAGTTGTTCTAGATTTGAGTGGACACAGTCTGACAGCCAGTGATAAAGTAAACCTGACAAAGGAGGAATTTTTATTTTTACGATGTGGGAAATACACACTAGGATGAAAAGGCCCTATTTCCACTAAAGTATATGGAAAATAGCCTCTAGGCTGCCAGGACTTTGATTTCTGCGGTGAGAGATTTCCAACTTTCTCTCCTATATATGTTGGCTTCTCATAGGTTCTAGTGTGAAAGACCTCAAACACACACACACACACACACACACACACACACACACACACATTTCAACACAGCCAGGTATTCAGATAGAAGCTGTACAAAATTCATAACAGTCAAAAAAGAAACACAGCAGAGGCCAAAAGAAGAAAACAAATTACCCAGATTTATAAAAACAAAGCAGTGTCCAATGTACTTCTGAGGAACAACACTCTCTGGAAAAGGAAATGAGACCATGTTCCTTTACCATTTTGCATACTGCTGAAGGCAAATGTATCCTTCCAAAGTTAAATATCACTCCTTTTTCCCTCTGGGTCTAAATTTAACCTTAATTTCTGATCAAACTAACTGCCTGTAGAATGACAGAAATTCATTATCATGTAGAAAAGCATTTCTCTTGGTGGCATGCACCGAGGAGAGGAAGAAAAATAGAACAGCCGCATGAAAACCACAGGCTCAGTTTCATGGTGAGTTCTCTGTGCACATCACAGAGGGCTGTGATTTATTAATATACCCAAAATTTCTCCGTAATTTGTTAGATGGATATTTAGCTGAAAAATTAAATATTGCCACAGAGTGCTGTTTGAAGAGTGATTGAACCAGTTCCGATGGAGGAAGAATTGATGTGTGCACTTGGCAGAATTTTAAACAAAGCTTAAATTGGCCATTTTCAGTCTTGTCCTTGTGACATAGTTTAAACCCACCCCAAAGCAGCCCTTCCATTCCTGCACACAGAAGTCCCTGTGGGGAGACATGACTTCTGTCATCATTTCCAAAGCCCTCAGGACTACAAACCCTGATTCTAGAGATGATTTCTCCAGAACAGGAGTAGAAGATATAGTTGTAAAGCCTATCATGACACTATAGCTTTGGAGGTTAAGTGAAAGATAAGTTAGTCCAACCTCCTATATTATACTGAAATCTTTTATTTTTTTAAGTTTTATTTATTTATTTTGAGAGAGAAAGGGACGGTGCATGTGAGGGAGGGGCAGAGAGAGAAGGAGAGAGAGAAAATTCCAAGCAAGACTATCAGCACAAAACCCAAAGCAGGGCTCAAACCCACGAAACCGTGAGATCATGACCTGAGCCAAAACCAAGAGTTGGACACTTAACTGACTGAGCCACTCAGGAGTCCCGATACTGAAATCCTTTCTGTATTATTGCCAAGTAATCAGGCAGTTTCGGTGTGGCTGACCAAGTAGTCCATTCCACCTTTCAATAGGGACCACTTTTCTCTAAACCTCCATTTCAAATATAACAGATTGTTATATTTGGGGAAATCGACTTCTGATCATGTTACAACAGCAGCATTAGTATTAGCATTAGTGTTTTCGTTGTATTAGGCTCAGTGCCTTTTACAAATCCAAAATTAGGTACAAAGTGAATATTTACCTTATGTTATGAAATATGAGTTTGAATGCAATACAAATTACAATAAATTACAAATTCTGAAAAAAATTACAAGTACCAAAGATATGACAAGATCCAGAAAAGAGAAGATTTTTCTTAAATACCTTCACCACACATCTCTATAGTACATTCATACTTCATATTTTGGATACACTCTCTTTGATCACCTATGTACATGACAATAATTTTGTAATATTTTTGATGGTGGTGATGATAGAGTGATTAATTTTGCCATTTCTCTAACATGGTTGATTAAAATTTGCTTTTATTATTTATAATTTACAAAACCTTTTTTAACAGCTCCCCAACCTGTTAATGGTAATGTCAGCAAAATTTGTATAATTGCCATCATGCTTGGGAAAACCTGGGTCAAGTTCCTTTCATGCCCAAGCCATAAGATTCCAGCCTGAACTCCAGGTCCATACATGTAAAACATGGTATCCCCTCTGCCACACACAAGACATAGAATCTTGTATCTATGTTGCTAAAGTCCTTCTCAGAGCCTAGGCAGGAATGCCAGTAAACAAGCTTAATTAGCTTCCCAGTACATTCACACTACCTGCGGGATAAATACTATAGTTGACAACCCACCCATGTTTCAGATGAGAAAAACAAGGTTTAGCAAAATTAATTATTTTACAAAGCCAGACGTTAATGCTTGCTTGGGGAACCAGGGGAGACTGCATTCTTAACCTCTGAGGTGCCTGGCCCCAAAGAAAACCACTTTGTTTCCTAAAAATTCAATCTTTGCCGCCCTCCTGACACTATCTTCCCACACATCCTCTTCTTCCCCCACAATTTCATCAACACACACACACTCATGCACATACACACTCTCACACACACCCACACAAACTCACAGGTGCACACATGCTCACACACAAACATTCTTTTACCTAGAGAACTCTACTAGTTATTTTTCAAGTCTTAGCCTCAACATTCCTTCCACTCTGAAGATGTTTTTGGGAATGGACAGAGATGCTTTCTCTGCATCTATTGAGATTTCTATAAGATACTTCTCTTTTAGGGATGCCTGGGTGGCTCAGTCAGTTAAACATCCAACTCTTGATTTTGGCTCAAGCCATGATCTTGCAGTTCATGGGCTCAAGCCCCACATGGCTCTGTACTGACAGTGTGGAGCCTGCTTAGAATTCTCTCTCCTCTCTCTGCCCCTCCCTCACTTACACTCTCTCTCTCTCTCTCTCAAAATAAATAACCATTTAAAAGATCTTTATCTTTTATTCTTTTAATATGATGTCTTAAATTGATTTGTTGTTAAATGTCACCAACCTTGCTTTTCTGGAATAAATTAAGTTAGTCTTCAGGAATCTTCTTTTTACATATGGCTGCATTCAGTCTGCTAAAACTTTAATCGTAATTTTTACAAGTACATTCATGAGACTGATCAAGTAACTTTTCTTTCTCATTATAGCTATGATTTGGGTATTGCTATGATCTGAATGCTCGTATTCTCCCAAAATTCATGTTGAAATCTTAATGCCCAATGTGATATGAGGAAGTGGGGGCCTTTGAGAGATGATTAGGTCATGAGAGTAGAGCCTTTGTGAATGAGATTAATGCTCTTATAGAAGAGACTCCAGAGAGCTCCCTCACCTCCTTCAGTCATATGAGGATTAATGAGGTCTGCAACCCACAAGAGGGCCCTCACTCAGCCATGCTGGTAGAGGGATCTCAGAATTCCAGTCTCTAGGCTATGAGAAGTAAATTCTGTTGTTTATAAGCTCCCCAGCCTGTTACTTTGTTACAGTAGCCAGAATGGGCTAAGACAGGTGTCAAGATTATGCCAGCCTGGTAAAACCCATTGGATGTTTCATCTTTACTATTCTCTGGAAAATTGTGTGCAAGATTAGCATTATTGTTTCCCCTCACTGCTAGAATTAACCAGTAAAACTACTGTGGACATAAAGTATTTTGTGGAAAAGATTTTAATGATACATTCAAGTTCTGTGATAATCACTAGACTATTCAAGTTGTCTGTTTCTTCTTTTATCAGTTTATAAAGTTATGTTTCCCTAGTAATGTGTATATTTTATCTAAATCTTCAAAGATTTTTTGCATAACTTCTTAATAATCTCTTATGATAGAAGTCTATAGATATTTTTCATTCCTGATATTATTTGGGCCTTTGCTTCATTTCTTTAGGAGTCTTGTCAAAAGTCTGCCAACTTCATTGGTGTTTTCAAAGAATCAAGAGGTTTATTGATCCTCTTTATTATATGTTTGCTTTCTGTTTTATTAATTTTTGCTCTTATTTTCATTTCTGCCATTCTTCTACTTGGTGAATGTGATTTTCCATTCTTTTCCTGAAAATGTTTTATTGAGATGGTATACCCACCTTATTTTTAATTTTCCCACATTAGTTGCTCTGGTTGCTATTTCAATTAGGACTTATTTAATTTTAACAGTATTTTTTAATGTTAAATATCATTTAACATGATTTTTTGTTGTTGTTGGTTTATAGCATTCTAAACTTTTTCCTGTTGTGTGTCTTTCATTAAGTTCTTCCAGTGCTGCTCATTGAGTGGTGTATTTTCTCAATTATTTGCATCTGAAAATATCTCTTCATTTCTTTGGTTGTGCATGAAATCCAGATTGACAATTATTTTTCCATCAGCACCATGAAGATATTGTTCCATGATCTTCAAGCATCTATTTTGCTACCAGAGGTCTGTCCTGAGCTTAATTGTCACTGCTTTGCTCTTTAGACTTTTCTTTTTGATTTTTCAAATGATATTCTCTTTGTTTGGTGTTCTACAGTTTCACTATCTTGTTTTATCTATTCCCTTCAAAATTTGGTATGCTTCTTTAATCTGAAGGATTAATATTTCTGTCATCTATACTGGAAAATTCCAAGATGAAAATTTTCCTCATTCTCTCTATTCTCTCATTCTATGACTCTTAATTCAATTTGCATTAGACATAAACATTCTACACTCTCTCTAACATCCACATCAAACCTGTAAGAAATTTTGGCTCTGCCTCAAAATAAATAAATCCAGGATCTGGTTATTTATCTTTATTTCTGCTGCTACATCCCAGTCCAAACCATCATCATATGTTTCCTAAATTTTTGCAAGTTTCCTCATTGACTTATTGCTCCCTTATCTCCCTACAGTTTATTCTCAAAACAGTAGCATGAACAGCCCTGGTAAAAATATTTTTCAGATGATATAACACTTAGTCAAAACCATCTAATGGTTTCCCATTTCACTCCAGATAAAAGCAAAAGTCCTCACAGTCCAATAAGGCCTAAAAACATCCTCCCCTCTCCTATTCCGTGTCTGTTTCTATGCCTTTGTGTCCTTCTGCTCTGCCCTCCAGTCCATTCCAAACCACTGACTTCCTTCTTGCTCCTCTAACATGCCAAGGATGTTCCCACTCCTTTCCCTTTGCCTAGAAGCCTCTTTCCCAAGGTGTCTGCATCACTGACTTCTCTTTTCAGGTGTCTGCTCCAATGCCGGTTCTCAGTGAAGGTCTTCTTGACTATTCTACTAAAACTGCAACACCACACCAGCATTTCATTTGCATATGCTACCATTTATCCTGCCTCATCCCAGGACAAATACCAATATCTGAAATGCTGTGGATTTTAGTTACCAAAGTTCTTTATTGTCTCTCATTTTCCCCATAAAATAATGCACTCCAATGAGGACAGGTAGGTTTTCGTTTCCCCCTCTGCCTTCAGTAACACTTCCAAGGATACAGAAAAAATGTTATATACGCAGTGGGTGTTCAATTACTAGTGTTTGCAGAATGAACAGATGCATTCTCCATGTCTTTTAAACTCTTTCACATTTTTTTCCTTTTCTCTTGGTGCTCCATATTGACTAACTTCTTCATATAAATCTTATGTTGTGTTGACTCTCTTCAGTTGTACCTAACATGCTGTTCAGACATAATTATTTAACATTCAGCATTGCTTTCCAATTTTGTCTCTCTACATCTTTTAATAATAGCTTCATTGAGATACAATTCACATACCATAAAATTCATCTATGTATTTTTATTTGATCAAGTTTTGTCATTTTTTCTACTCCATTTGGAATCTTTCATAGTAGTCTATTTTTTCATTATCATTTGCATTCTTTCATCTCTTTTTAAAATTATTTTAAATGTAAGTTTGTATAGCCCTTCAAATTTTCTTACTATCTGAAATTCTTGGTTTGCTAGCCCTCCAGGTCCTGTCTATTGTATAGCATGTGGTTAGTGAATTTTGTTGTGAGCTTATTTTCACTGCAGGGTCTTTCATTGTGTATAATCCATTTGTCCTGTGTCCTGGGAGCATCCCTAAAATGGACTTGTGTGTGTGTCTGCCAAGAGCTCTAAGGCTTTCTCTGGGTCAGTACCAGATAGCCTCACAAAACCAGTACTGCAAGAATTGGAATCTGCATCCACATATGAGGGAGCTTTGAATTTAGGATTGCTCATGGGTTACTTTTGCTTTTTTCCCCATTCAGAGCCAAAAAGTCATACTTCCAACAGCTTTACTTTGGCTGGTAGAAGGTGTTTTTCTCGTCATCTTTTCATATAAAGGTAGCCTTTCCCGGACCTCAACTCTGCCTATACAAGGCTCCCTCAGGGTCTCTATACTTCCAGCTTTAGCATTTGCCTGGCTTTAAATTCCTTCTTTGTTTCTATCATGTAAGAATTTCCACTTCTTTTGAGCTCAGATACTTTTTTTTTTTTTTTCTGGTCGTGTTGTCTGTACCATTTGTATATATTTGTAGGAGGGGTCTCTCTTGACTCCATCTATCATAATGGAGTTAAAAGATATTTAGTCATAAAATATTAGTACAAATAAGTTCTAAAAGAACTTAAAAACCCAACCCTAGCATATCAAATTAAGAATCAAATATATATGTTCTGGAGATAGTCTATCTGACACTGAATCACAGCTTTGCTTCCACTTGTCTACTCACTTTGAGTAAATTACTTGACTATCTGTGCATCCCTTTCATCAAATTTAAAATAGGCATAATAATAGCACCTACATTTTAGGGTTTCCTGAACATTAAATGATTCTGATATTGTTAGAGAATTTAAAGTAGTGCCAGGAACACACAGTGAATGCTTGGTGAGACTTAGTTGATATCATCATCCTCTTCATCACTATTGTATTAAATTCTGCACACGGAGTCCATCCCATATATTTTTCTGAACCATTTACAATCAGATGTCATATTCTTTTTGCCTACAAATATGTCTGGAAAATAATTAATATTCCTAAGATATTTGTTGAGTAAGAGATGTTTAAAAAAAAACATTTAATCTATTCAAACTGATGGCACATTTTTGAAATGCACATTAGTAAATACCAAGATATTAGGTGTTGTTTATCAGTTGCTCAAGTCAAACTATTCCAGTTCCCAGTTTTAATCATAATGAAATAATACCCTCTGGGGCAGCTGGGTGGCTCAGTCAGTTAAGCATCCGACTCCTGGTTTTGGCTCAAGTCATGACCTCACGGTTTGTAAGTTAGACCCCCACATTAGGCTCTATGCTGACCATGCAGAGCTTGCTTGGGATTCTCTCTCTCCCCCTCTCTCTGCCCCTCTGCTGCTCACACACACTCTCTCTCACAAAATAAATAAACTTAAAAAATAAATAAATAAGGGGCGCCTGGGTGGCGCAGTCGGTTAAGCGTCCGACTTCAGCCAGGTCACGATCTCGCGGTCCGTGAGTTCGAGCCCCGCGTCAGGCTCTGGGCTGATGGCTCAGAGCCTGGAGCCTGTTTCCGATTCTGTGTCTCCCTCTCTCTCTGCCCCTCCCCCATTCATGCTCTGTCTCTCTCTGTCCCAAAAATAAATAAATGTTGAAAAAAAAAATTTTAAAAAAATAAATAAATAAATAAATAAAATAAAATAATACCTTCCTCAATAAATTAATCAGAGAAGTTCTACATAAAAACCTAAAGAAGTATATAATTTAAGAACAGAGTTTGGGAACAAAGAACTGGTGGTGTTTTAATCAATTAAGTATAACAGGAATATACATTTGATATAAATATGGTTACAAATAGAATATAGATGAAAAATAAAGATGTATCACATACAAATAATGTATTAGTAATAATCACTGTATCTAAAATCTCATGTTATACATAAAAACAAACTCAAAATGGATTAAAGACCTAAATATAAGACCTGAAACCATAAAACTCCTAAATGAAAACAATGGCAGTAATCTCTCTGACTTCAGCCTTAGCAACATTTTTCTAGGTATGTCTCCTCACACGAGGGAAACAAAAGCAAAAATAAACCATTGGGATTACACCAGTATAAAAGGCTTTTGCAGAGTGAAAGTAACCATCAGAATGAAAAGGTATTCTCCTGAATGGGAGAAGATATTCACCAATAATAGATCCAATATGGGGTTATTATCCAAAATATATAAAGAATTTATACAACTCAAACCACAAGAACCACACACATAGTCTGATTAAAAATAGGCAGAGAACCTGAATGGACATTTCTTCAAAGAAAACGCACAAATGGCCAACAGACACATGACCAACATCACTAATCATCAGGGAAATGCAAATCAAAACCACAATGAGATATCACCTTACACCTGTCAAAATGGCTAGAATAAAAAAGACAAGAAATACAAAGTGTTGGAGAGAATGTGGAGAAAAAGGAATCCTTGAATGTAAATTGGTGCAGCCACTGTGGAGAACCTTATGAATGGTCCTCAAAAAATTAAAAATAGAAATACCCTATGATTCAGTAATTCCACCACTGGGTATTACCCAAAGAAAACAAAAACACTAAGTTTTAATATAATTTATTGTCAAATTGGTTTCCATACAATACCCAGTGCTCATCCCAACAGGTGCCCTCCTCAATGCCCATCACCCACTTTCCCCTCTCCCCAGTGTCCCCGTCAGCCCTCAGTTTGTTCTCACTATTTAAGAGTCTCTTATGGTTTGCCTCCTTCCCTCTCCAAAAACACTAACTGAAAAAGATATATACATCCCTATATTGATTGCAACATTGCTTACAACAATCAAGATATGGAAACAACCCAAGTGTTCATCTACAGATAAATGGAATACTATTCAGCCATAGAAAAGAATTAGATTTTGCCATTTGCAACAGCATGGATAGGCCTAGAGGATATTATGGTAAGTGAAATGAGTCAGATAAAGATAAATATCATATGATTTCACTTTATATGTAGAATCTAAGAAACAAAACAAAGAAACAAATAAATTAACAAACAGAAACAGTCCCATAAATACAATAAACTGGTAGTTGCCACCAGAGGGGAGAGGAGGATGGACAGAATGGGTGAAGATGGGTGGGAGGTATATAGCCTTTCAGATACAGAATGAATAAGTCAAGTGAATAAGTGGTACAGCACAAGGAATATAGTCTATATATATAGTCTGTGTGTGTGTGTGTGTCTCTCTGTCTCTCTCTATATATTTATGTATAAAATCAACATTGTTAGTAAGAAAAATTAGGAAGTGGATAGAGGAATGGTGACAAGACTAAGACATATCACTCTCCTCATTTTTTTATACAGAAAAGTTAAATACACCAGACCAATATTTTTCAAGTTGTTCTGACTTTAATCCATATACAATGCACATTTTTCATTACTCTCCAGCACAAACCTATGCAATTTTCTTATCCAACATCGTGATGTACGTATATATTGATTATAAGATAAAATGAGTTTTTAATGTGGACCATGGCTAAAAAGACTTGAAACACACTAAACTAAATTGATTTTATGCCCCAATGTGTGGGACACACAAAATGTGGCACTCATTTTAAAAAGCAGTGACTTGGGGTGCCTGGGTGGCGCAGTCGGTTAAGCGTCCGACTTCAGCCAGGTCACGATCTCGCGGTCCGTGAGTTCGAGCCCCGCGTCAGGCTCTCGACTGATGGCTCAGAGCCTGGAGCCTGTTTCCAATTCTGTGTCTCCCTCTCTCTCTGCCCCTCCCCCGTTCATGCTCTGTCTCTCTCTGTCCCAAAAATAAACAAACATTGAAAAAAAAAATAAAAAAAAAAAGCAGTGACTTTAACCTTGTGTTTTCTTGATCTTGATAATTAAAGTTATGTTGGTTCAAGCATTACTTATAAACACATCTTTGAAGTAGAATTTTTTCTAAGGATGTGTAGGGTATATTTAGTAAAAGATAGTAGTGAAGAAGGAAGCATAAATGGAAACCATAAATGAAAATGTAAAAATCAAATAAAACACATTTGTTCAAAATAGATGAAAGTAGGTTAAATGCCCTAAGACAAATAATCTGAAACTAGGTTCAAATGACCTGACCATGTGCTGCTAACAACAATAACAAAAAATCAACAAAAGTTTGTGATTATAAGGTCTAGTAAAGATATATTAAGAAAGAAAGAAAGAAAGAAAGAAAGAAAGAAAGAAAGAAAGAAAGAAAGAAAGAAAGAAAATGTTAATATATCAAAAATCAGTCCTGGTAGAATTTCAGAGAAAATTCAGTTAAAAAGACAAAGGGTATGTTGTATAAATAAAGAATATAATTCACATGAGGAAAAAAAATCTTTATAACATATATGATTTTAAGCTTTTATGACTTTGATATATCATTTATATGAAATGCTTTCATAAATCAATATTGTATTAGTTATCTATTGCTGATTATCATAAACTTAACAGCTAAAGCAACAAGTATTTATTATGTCACGGTTTCTGTGGGTCAGGAATTTAAGAGCAACTTAGCAAAGTGGATTTGGCTCAAGGTCTTTTATGAGGTTGCAGTCAAGATGTTGATTAGGGCTGTAGTCCTTTGAAGCCTTTATTGGGGCTGAGGACTGACTTCCAAGATGGTGCATTCACATGATACTGACAGAAGACCTCAGTGCCTTACCCTGTGGGCCTTTCTGCACATCTGCTTGAATGTACTCAGAACATGACAGCTGGCTTCACCTAAAGAGAGTGATCTTAGAAAGAAGACAAAATTGTTTTATGACCTAGCCTTAGAGATCATATACAACCATTTCTGCCATGTTCTATTAATTGTACAGAAAAATCCTGAAACCATGTAGAAGGACACTATGCAAAGGCATGATATTTGGAAGCAGAAATTATTGGAGCTCACCTTGGAGGCTGAGGGAAAAAAAAACACAAAATGCACAATGGCTGTAAAGTTCAAATCATAAAGTAAAATATACAGAATAAACAAAAAACTCACTAATAATTTTTAAAAGCAAATATTTTAAATAATGTCTGAGAGATTGTAAAAAAAAATATGTATGAGAAGCCAAATGTTGGTGAGGTTTAGGAGTGATGGAACTCTTAAATTTCTTGTAGAAGTATAAGTGATTTCTGCCACAGTAAAATTCAGAATTATCTACTAAAGTTACATTTCTGAGTTTCCTAAGATCTATCAAGACACCAGAGTTCATTCAGCTCTTCTGATTGCTCCATGGAACTTCTTGCTCTATACTAGAGAACTTCTTGCACCTGAGGACTTATTCAAGGACCTTTTTAGCCACATGATTTGTAATAAAAAAGAAAGAAAGAAAGAAAAGAAAAAAACCCAAAAAACTAAAAATAAGATCAGTGGTATTTGTTTCTTTAACTTTATGTATTGAATTGTGATTGACTTTAAAATTTTCTTTTTATAGTTATTTCCCAAACTTATTACTATGGAGTTATATTACAAAAAACAAAAATCCAATGCCTAACACAATCACAGTCTAGAAATAACATGAGTAAAAGGAAGACAGAGTTAAAAATAAGGATTTTATATGAATACGTTCTGATACAATGCAGAAAACATTATCCCTTAGCTTTCTTATCACGTGTTGGAATGTAAGAATAAAGATCCTAGTTTAAATCCAAGTTAATAGTGCTCAGGTGGCTACAGTGACCTTGCTTAAGTGTCAGCTCTGGGTATAAAAAGGGCAAAATTGAAATGCAGTTTTGCAATCACCCTAGACCTAATAATGGGGTTGACACTAAATAATGAAACCTTTCCCAGAAGATATAACATTTCCAAACCCAGTAGTTCTCAGGAGCCACTTTGACTCAGAATTCCTGGAATCTAGAATACATACAACCTTTATGCCAAAAATAATTTTCAAACACCTCAATGGCTTATAAAGTGTGGTACCTTAAGGCATCACACATCTGTTGCTATGGTTATCAAGTGGCTGGATGGGAAACAGCAGAGTAGGTGAAATGTTTTCAGTGTCCTTCTTCCCTTCTCAGTACCCTCACTTCCCGAGCTTTCTCCTACACTCTCTGCCCAGTTCCACCTTTCCTTGTCAGGGGCTCAAAGGGACTTACCCAGTACAGTCTTCCTACTCTGGCTGGCTTTGGCCTGGTCACCCTTGATGCTCTTGGCATAGACCCAGCAACCCAAGGACTAACATCAGGCCTTGGGCATGGTTTGGTGTTAGAGCACATCAGGCTGGAGCCTCTTTGGTTGCTGCAGGCCACTTTCAAGATACGAAATGCTTCTTCCTTCTGAGGGATGATGGGCCTTCTCTACTACTTGATGAGTTTCTACTTTCCTACAATTTCCCTATGGACATAAATTCTTGAGTTTGATATATTCTTAAAAATAAATCAGCTTAGAGTCTAACAGTGGGTATGGCTGTACATTGTGCTGATCATTTCAAGTAACAGCTAACACATCCAAAGCACATATTCTAGATACTGTGATAAGAGGCTTATATGTATTAGTTCAGTTAGGCTACACAGAAATTCAGCATTTTTTGAGTCGAAAAACTGAAGAATAGAAAGGTCTAACATCTGAGTCTCTGTTCTTACATAGTACCTGATATTGCTATGAGTGCTGTGGAAGCTGAACTCATTCCTGGGTTTCCTTCAGAAGCTATAAGAAGAAAATACAAACAGCAGAATTTGAACACCACCTTTCACTCCATAAAACACAAGGATTCAGGGGCACCTGGGTGGCTAAGTCAGTTAAGCATCTGACTTCTGCTCAGGTCATGACCTCACAGTTCATGAGTTCAAGTCTCTCATTGGGCTCTGCACTGACAGTGTGGACCCTGCTTGGGATTTTCTCTCTCTCTCTCTCTCTCTCTCTGCCCCTCCCCTGCTTGTTCTCTCTCTTTCTTTCTCAAGACAAATAAATAAATACACACACACACACACACCAGGATGCATTCATAAAACACCAAGAATCATTCACCAGGATTCTGATAGACTAGACACAGACCCCTCTGCTGATCTCACTCATGATGTTACCACCCCCACAGATGGAATCTCAAAGAAAATAATCTTCTCTTAGACAAAAAGGCTATTCTTATAGCACAAAGGTGGATGACCTAGTAGGCCCTCCAACTTAGCCCTCACTGTCCATTTATGGTAAAATGGGGGAGGCAGACTTTAAACAGAAGGATGTCCTACATGGTAACAGTTCAAATACCTCACTCTCAACCAATGCTGTCATTGTGGGACATAGATCTCTTGCCATCTTGCACATATGAGAGTAACAACAACAACAACACAGCATCGACAACAACATCAATAATTATATTCCTCAGTTACTGAGCACTTTCTGTGTGCCAAGTACCAAGAACTTTACATGGATGATATCTATAAATCCTCAGAACATACAATACAGAGGCCTTGTAATTATAATTTTACAGATGAAGAATCTTAAAGAAGATTCTTAAGAAGATCCTTAAAGAAGAGGATACTTTTTAAAAAATCACACAGATAGTAAATAGCAGAGCTATGTAAAGAGGTCCATCTCCAAAGCCTGTACTCATTACACAATCCCTCCCTTTTGTCCTTCTACCAACTTGGGCACTCTTTGCTTGAGAATACTGCATCTGGGGGACAGGACCCCACTCCAAATAAGCCCATTATTCTTGCTCACATGAGGCCTTTGAGCTTCGTGGCACCAAATCTGATAAACTCAAATCCCAAAGGAAGACACAAATTTACTTTGTGTACACTGACTCCCAAGAACTTCCCAAATAGATGGTCATATGGTTTCACAGCTTTTGGGGGGCTTTTCACATAGAGACTTCCCAGTTTTCCAGAACTAACAAATTGCTCAAACAACTAAATAAGTGATTCAAAGAAAAAGAGTTAGTACACATTCAAACACTGATAAGAAACTGTGTATCATTCCAGACATCTATTAACTAATGGCAGGAACCCTCAGCATTCCTTCTCTTACTCCAGGGCCGCTCTTGGCCTCCAAGCCCATGTGCCATATCCCCACTCACCTCACATAGCAGGATGTTTCTCTCTGCTGTAAGTTTTTCTTGCTGTGCCCTCTAACAGGACTGCCATTCTCCCTTTGTAGATATTTTCTGTCTGTCTGAACCAACCCATTTTTTAAAAAAAAATTTTAACGTTTATTTATTTTTGAGACAGAGAGAGACAGAGCATGAACAGGGGCGGGTCACAGAGAGAGGGAGACACAGAATCCGAAACAGGCTCCAGGCTCTGAGCTGTCAGCACAGAGCCCGACGCGGGGCTCAAACTCACAGAGTATGAGATCATGACCTGAGCTGAAGTCAGATGCTCAACCAACCAAGCCACCCAGGCGCCACTGAACTAACCCATTTTTAAGGCCCAGTTTGAATTCATCCTTCTCTATGCTGCCAATCCCAATGTTCCCAATTGGGAAACCATTGCTTTCAACTTCACACAACTGCATTTTCTGTAAGCTTCTTTATGAGCCCTGCCACAGTGTGATATGTGTGCTGGTTTAGAGTTTTTTACAAATATGCCTGTTTCTTTTACTAAATTTTAATCTTATATAAATTTCTCAGTGTGTGTGTGTGTGTGTGTGTGTGTGTGTGTGTGTGTGTGATTTTTATTCCAGGACCTTCCTTGTTCACAATTTCTAGCCCATAGCAGAGACTTAAAATAGATTTGCTAAGTAAGCAAAGACTGAATGAATGAAATTTTCTCCCCAGTGACCTTTATTAAGATTAAGAATATAAATCTTGCCTAAGGAATTGGCTAAAAGACCAAAAATTTCATCTCAAGTACACATTAAAAAAAATACACAGAGAGAGAAAGAGAGGGAGAGGTATAAATATAAGTAGATATATATGCTTTCTTGTCAGGTAACAATAATTAATACATGATGATCAACATATTCAAGGCACTGTTCTAAATGCTTTATCTATGTTAACTCATTTAATCCTTACAAAAACCCTAAGAGAGAGATACTATTATTATTTGAACTGGGAAGATAAGAAAGATGAGGTACAAAGAGGTTAGTAATTTGTTCAAGATCTAAAAGCTATAAAATGGTAAATTGAGGCCTGCATTACGAGCTCCTCCAAGCTGACTGCCAGTGTTGATCCACAGAACACTGAATGTATAAGCATTTAGCTAATACACTGATGAACAGAAGAAAAACATCATTTATAATACATTTGATTTCCCATACTTGTCATAGTAGACCAGCTTGAGACTCTTGGCTCTCTTGCTAATCCCTGTCATCCACCATCGCCCAAAACAAAATACTATAAACACTCATTGTAATACTATAACAGAGAAAAATAACTGAAGAGTTGATAAGGAAGATACTTCAAGACACCTCTAGGTAAAACAGACTTGTGGACAGGCCTTAGACGCTATCATGTATGATTCAGCATCGATAAAGCATGGTTGAACTTATTCAACTGATAAGGATATTTGCCTTAAAAGTAGTAATTCTCAGGGCACCTGGGTGGCTCAGTTGGTTGAACATCCAACTCTTGATTTAGGCTCAGGTCATGATTCTAAGGTCATGGGATCAAGCCCCATGTCAGGCTCTGCACCGAGCATGGAGACTGCTTAAGATTCTCTCTCTCTCTATCTCTCTCTCTCTCTCTCTCTCCCTCTGCCTTTCTCCCCAACTTGCGCTCTATCTCCAAAAATATTTTTAAAAATAATAAAAATATTTTTTAAATGAAGTAATTCTCTTTTTATCCCTGTTGAAGGGAGCTTTAAAGAAATTATCAGCCTTGGGGCACCTGGGTGGCTCAGTCGGTTAAGCTTCCAACTTCAGCTCAGGTCATGTTCTCACAGGTCATGAGTTTGAGCCCCATATCAGGCTCTGTGCTGAATGCTTAGAGCCTGGAGCCTGCTTCCGATCCTCTCTCTCTCTCTCTCTCTCTCTGCCCCTCCCCTTCTCATACTCTGTCTCAAAAATAAACATTATAAAATATTTAAAAAATTATCAGCCTTTCCTTTTGAATTTTTTTTTTAATGTTTATTTTTGAGAGAGACATACACAGAGAGTGTGAACAGTGGAGAGAGAGAGGGAGACACAGAATCGGAAGCAGACTCCAGGCTCCGAGCTGTCAGCACAGAGCCTGGTGCGGGGCTTAAACACACAAACCGCGATCATGATCCTTCATGAAGTTGGACGTGCAACCGACTGAGACACCCAGGTGCCCCCCAAAATTATCGGCCTTTCCTTTTGGATCTTTCAAGAAATGTTGCTTTTCAGGGGTGCCTGGATGGCTCAGTCAGTTAAGCATCCAACTTCAGCTCAGGTCACTATCTCATGGTTCATGGGTTGGAGCCCTGTGTTGGGCTCTGTGCTGACAGTTCAGAGCCTAGAGCCTGCTTCAGATCCTGTGCCTCCCTCTCTCTCTGCCCCTCCCCTGCTCACACTCTGTCTCTCTCTGTCTCTCAAAAATGAATAAAAGTTAAAAAAAAATTTAATAAAAAGATATGTGGCTTTTCAGGCCAGGAATACCTGATTATTTAGCTCATGACATCAGCTACCCAAAGAGAACTAGAAACTAGAAACTAGTATTAAATACTAAATTCAGAATCAAAGAATTATGAAAGTTCAACTCCATCAATACGTATGAGAAGTGTGTTTTTCCCTCCTGCATTTTTCTTTGAGTCTCTCTTTATCATTGTCATACATAGTAGCTGTCAGACTCCCTTTCAGCCTTTTGAGCTAAGGGACATCCTGTTTTGGGAACAGTCTGAATACACTATACAAGATAGGTTCTCACTTTTCCCAAGTGTGGTAACCTGGGATGACTCCCAATGATCCCTGCCTCATAGCATTCTTACTCTTATGTAGCCCTTTTCCCTCACACTGAGTGGGGCTGACTTTGTACATAATAGGATATCATGGAAATGAGGTAGAATGTGACTTCCAAAGCCAGGGCATAGAAGACATTGTGGCTAACATCTTGCTCTCTTTTGAATCACTTGCTCTGGAAGAAACCAGTTGCCATGTTGTGAGGACACTCAAGCCACCCTATGGGGAGGTCTATGTAGCAAAGAACTGAGGCCTCATGCCAACAGCCATGTGAATGAGCCATCTTGGGACTTGATTTTCTAGCCCCAGTCAAGTCTTCAGACACCTGCAACTCTGGCCAACGTCATAACTTCAACCTCATTACAGACCCAAGCCAAACCACCCAGGTAAGCTATTTCTGAATTCCTGATCTCAATGTTTATTATTTTAAGCCATTAAATTTTGAGATAGTTTGTTATACAGCAATAGGTAACCAACATACAATTTTTGAATTAATGATTAATTTTGCCAATGCTTTTTTTCATGCATCATTACATCCTATCCTCTCAAGAACTTAAAAGTACTATTGTAGCAAATTAAGTCAAAAAGCAATGTCACAGCTATGAAGTGCCTCAATTGGCCTTAACCCCCTATCTGTCTGCTTCCAAAGTCTATTTTCTTAAGCATTATACTGAATCATTCAATGACCTATTTTTGTTAAATGACCAAAGTAATTCTGCCAGAATAGATGCTTATCGGTCCAGCTATTGGTCTACAAGGGTCTCTCATACCAGGAAATCTAAACTTCAGGCAGAGTGTTCAGTGTTTCAAAAGATTGCTTATGGTTTTTACTAGCTTATTAACTACTGTGAAAAAAATAAGTACTTAATACAGCCAACATAAAATTCATATGGCCTGTATTACGTAGCGGGTTACTCAATAACCTTCTCTCCCCATAGTCACTATGGGGCTGTTATCTGAGGAAGTCATTATTCCAATACCATACATTAAATTAGACTAGATTTACAAGTTGAGATTTGGCTACCAATAGGAGGGTTCTTTTCATCACTGCATTTTTTTTAAATTTAGGCCAAAAGCAATACCATCTGGTTAATCATCAGAAGCAGTGTAACATCATCCTAAATTAGAGGGAGAATTATCTATCAGATTGGAGAGAATTCCAGAAAGAATAACTTCTAGGGTTTTCATTTCTAGCTGACTACCATTTGTCTACAGAGTTGAGAAGTCCAGAAAGGGCTGGATAACAGAGGAACAATTTGTCCATAACACAGGAGATGAACAAATGTGGTTTTAAAATAATAATGATAATGAGTAGCCTTTCTTGCCCTTTTAAGTATATAAAATCTCTTTACATATATTTGCTTTCAGGATACTTAATAATATTTTTTGGGGGGGGTGCAAGTGAGTAAGGGGCAGAGAGAGAGAGAGAGAGAATCCCATGAGAGGGGGAGAGAGAGAGAGAGAAAGCAGGGCTCACTCAAAGCAGGGCTCAAGCTCACCCGATAGGGGGCTCAAACTAATGAACTGAAGATCATGACCTGAGCCGAAGTCAGATGCTTAACTGACTGAGCCACCCAGGCACCCCAGGATGCTTAATATTCTATAAGAAATTGTAACAATGCCAAAGATGATAAAAATGTCAACTATTAGTACTCTGTTTCATAGAGGAGAAAATTGAGGCTCGTGAAAATCAAATAAGTCACTCTCAGTCATGAAGCTAATCACAGAACCTGGAACTCAAATCCTGGGCTTGATTTCATACCCAATGCTCTTTCCAGAGCCCTACTTATGTGTCAATCATCTTTGTCCATGTCGCCCAGGTGGCATGCTCCCTTACCAACAGTAGACCCTCAGTGCATTTTAGCATGTCTGAAAATGAGATGTGGCTTATTTTGCAAGTGGAGGAGGAAGGGCAAATGGGTTTTCACTGAGTCAGTTCTAGGCTCGCTTTACATCCCTTCTTCCTTCTGTGGATATTGAACAAGCAAACAAAAGATTAAAAAGTAAATGAACTGTATGAAACTAGATTCCAGAATGATACCCCAAAAAGAGACACATTTTCTCATCTGCTGTATTTCATTTTCCTCCTTGCAAATGGTGTGATGGTTTCGTGGAGAATAGTATGCATAATAAACGGATCATGTATTATAGGCAGGAGGGTCATCTTGATACCCCTTCCCTGGTCACCTTCCTGCACAATTTCATTTGAATAATCTGAGTGAAAGGTGGGCGATGGCAGCAGGGACATCCCTGGCTGGGTCCTTCCTTGCCGACCACTCTCATTTCCGAGCAGTACAGCTTAGTAATAAACAGCTCACAAAAGGGTTTGCTTTCACTCAAATCAGCTATATCTGAGCCCATTAATTAAAGCCAGATTCCCAGATAATCTCATGATACTTACGTGAGGATTAGGTCAAATTCTATTTTAAGAGGTAGACTGCAATTTAAATGAAGGTGTGGGTTCCTTCTTTTTCTCTGCTCCTCCCGCCCTCCCCCCTCTCCCTCTCTGTCTCCCAGAAGTAGCACAGACATTGTTTAATGCCTCACTGCTAACAGTAAAACCATTTCATTCAGGATGCTTGCTCTGGGCTTTTCCTGACAATTTGTTTACATGGGTAACGGCTTTTTGAAGAGCTAATAAACACTTTACCTGTGTTCCCTTCGTAGAAGAGTAACATCTGAGCCTAAACACAGGGATGGTCTCATGAGTTGTGTGTATGTGCATGTGTTCCTTTACAAATGCACCAACACATGCATCCATTTTGTTAATAAGGTTACTTATAGAGAGTGTTGTTGTTTCTTTTCATTCTGTCTCACTTTAGAAGGTAATATTTAAATACATGCCCTTTTTTTTGGGATGAGCACTGGCTGTTGTATGGAAACCAATTTGACAATAAATTTCATATATTAAAAAGAAAAGAAATAGCACTTTTAACATGGAAAAAAATAAAAATTAAAATAAAAATTAAAATAATAAAATAAAATAGATTAGAGTAAAAAAAATAAAAAAATAAATAAATACATGCCTTTTCTCAAAAAAGGGGAAAAAAGCACGCTGTGAGAGAGACCTTTGATTTACATTACTTTGTGTGGATGGAAACATACACTGATAAAGAAAAAAAGCACATTTCCATGAAAATATAAGCCTAGAAGCTGGTCTGAATTGCCCAGTGTCAGTATTATCTCTTACTGACCGATTTCCTTAAGCTTGCTTGCTTGCTTGCTTTTTCTTTCATAAAGTTACCTTATTCTCGCTAAAATCAAATTATGCTTTTTCTCCAAGGGAATTAGGGTTGTAGAACTATGTGTTCAAACTATTAATATCCTAAGGACTCATGGTGAACTCCACAACAGGCAGTTCTGATATAAATTGTACTCGCCCTGTAAAAATACAGTCTTCAGCTATTAAGCACAACGGATGTGGTTTCTGAGTGCATGTTCAAAATGATTTAAACGCTTCCTAATATATAACTGAATTTAGATGAATACACTTAAAATACTACAAGCACATTCATTAATTAGAGTAACCTTTAGACTTCTATTGTTAACTAGAACCCCATTTTGAAATTTGGACTGAATTTTCTATGGCTTATTATAGTCATTATAGCTTATCACTGAGATGTGATATGCTGGGATTCCATAAGCACATGCAATTCGTACAGCCTTAATTTCCTCAAAGAAGGCCAGCCTCCCTCAGCATTTTCATATATTATTATACAGCCATTATGAAAGTAGAGAATTATATCAAATTTGACAAATGGTTATTTTTTAACTATAGAACTAAAACAAGACCATAACAAATGTGTTCTGTTTGTAGACACTAGCCTACATATTCTGCCCTGATGGTAAAAAGAGTCAGATTACTGCTATCAGAGTTAACTGGCATTTGGAATTGCAATCAAATGATGTTATGACTATGGAATATTCCCCCATATTGTTTTTCTGAATTTTCATTGTGTGTCAACAAATGGGTATTTGAAGAGATTCTTATAGAATTAGACTTGATCATGAGAGATAAGTAGAAACTGGGACCAGAGCCCATCACAACCAGTGTACTCCTTAATTAATCCTCATTGTTTCACCTACCTCCTCACCCTTCTCCCCTCTAGTGACCATCAGTTTGTTCTCAAGAGTATATTTCTTTGTTTCTCCCTCTTTTTTCCTTTGTTCATTTTTTTTGTTTCTTAAATTCCACATATGAGTGAATTCATATGGTGTTTGTCTTTGACTTCACTTAACATTATACTCACTACCTCCATCCGTGTCGTTGCAAATGGCAAGTTTTCATTTTTATAACTAAATAATATTCCTGTGTGTGTGTGTGTGTGTATGTGTGTGTGTGTCTACTCATACATAAAATGTAACCCATATTTGCCTGATTGAAATATTGGGATAAATAAATCAAAACTGTGAGAATTTAATGAAATTGAAAAATGTATGTTAAGCACTATACCTTGTTCCTATTAAACATAATAATTTGAAACTTAACAAAAAAAAAAAAAAAAGGAAAGAAAGAGGGACACCTGGGTGGTTTACTCAGTTAAGCATCTGACTCTTGATTTTGGCTCAGGTCATGATCTCACAGTTCATGAGTTTGAGCTTGGGGTCCTCCTTCTCCCTCTGTCGCTGCCCCTCCCCTGGTCCTCCCTCCCTCACTCCCTCCCTCTCTCTTTCTCTCTCTCTCTCAAAATAAATAAATAAATAACTTGTAAAAAATAGAAAGAAAAGAAGAAAGAAGAGGAAAGACAAGAAAAAAGAAGAAAAAGAAAAAGAAAATGGGACCAGAATCTGTGGCAGAGTTCCAACATGGCTGGTTCTGTGACTTCACAATTATTCTCACCAAGGAACAGTAAAAGCAAAATTCACAAAGGTAAGTTATTCAGGATTTTGAAAGAATATTTCAAAAGATTAAGGATCATTCATCTGCAATACTTTACTTGAGTTGATTGACTTGAAATCAATACAACAATTTTATAAAATTGTCTTTTCAAATCTTGGTATCACGTTTTTAGAAATAGCAAGACAACTTTTTAACTTTAATAAATTGGGCATCACTCAAACATTGTATGGGGATTTTGTTTAGTTAGTTACGAGGCATCTGGGCTTCACAGTTAGCCAGACCTGGTTCACATTTGAACTCTACACAGAAGGCAATAAACCTGGAGCAGCTGTTTATTCTTCTGAAGCCTTCATTTCTTCATCAAATAGGGATACAGTAAACTTCATAGACTTGTCTTGAGGCTTAAATGAGTGACAGTATACAAAGGTTCTACATACAGTTCTTGGCACATAGTAAAATACAAAATAATGCAAATTATTATAATGGCAGTGAGTCTACTTCCAATTTTCAAGTGCCAATCATTAACAAATATTTAAATATGGAAAATTTAATTTTATTTCCTTTTCTCTCAAATTTTTATTTAAATTCTAATTAGTTAACATACAGTGCAATACTGGTTTAAGGAGTAGAATTCAGTGCTTCAGCACTTACATACAACACCCAGTGCTCATCATAACAAGCACCCTCCTTAATATCGATCACCCATCTAGCCCATCTCCCAACCACCCCCTTCCCTCCATCAATCCTCAGTTTGTTCTATATCCTTTAGAGTTTCTCATGGTTTGTTTCCCTCTCACTCTTCCCCCCCCATATGTTCATCTAACATCACATCAAGTATCACATGATCTGTCACAGAACTATGAAAATATCTGACTCATAGAGAAGTTATCCAAAATATAAAACTAAGCAACTTCTTTCTTAGAGCAGTGCACACACATGCACACAAACACACACACTCCTGCAAATAGTAATTCCTAATTTCCTATAAGTGCATAGCTATCCCCAAAAGAAAATCTTAAGAGCCTACAATCAGGTCTTCATGAGGGGGCTAACAATTGTAGATTCATGTTTCCTACCTGCAAAAATGTAATTCAGCTGATGCGGCACAACCAGCATGGATTTCTCTTCCACTCTAAAGCTACCTCAGAACTTAAGGTAGTTTGAGGTTATTTTCTATTGTTCTTGAATACGATAGTGTTCAGAGTCAGCTCTGACTTCTAATTTTAGTTTCCACACTAGCTTGATGTGTGACTTGGGCTAGTTATTTAAACCATCAGAGCCTTTGTTTTCTTATTCATAAAATGGTAATAGTATTTCAAGGATTTTGTGAAAGTTAGATAAAAAGAAATTCATTTTAAAATATGCCATTGTTCTACACACAGTGAATTATAGTCTTTAAAAAGAAATTAAAGCAATGACTTTGTGGTGTGTCGACTGACCAAGCTGAACTATGTTCCCAGAATCCCTGTCTAGTATGTTTCCAGATAGGGTATGCTATAAGAGAGATTTTTTCAGGGGAGTCAAAGAATGGAAAGTAGTAGCCACTTTTGTAACATACATACATACATCTTCTCCCAATTATTTAATCAGACTCTAGGTCTGCTGTGAAAATGTTATACTGATGTAATTAAAGACTCTAATCAGTTGACTTTAAATTAGATTATCTTGGTGGGCCTCACTTAATAACTTGGAAGCCCTTTAAGAGACTGCTTTCCTCTCTGAGAGAGAAATAGACAGACACTCCTACCTGTGGAGAACAAACTCCAGCTTGTGTCCATAGAGTTCCAGTCTATTCACAATCTTCCCTTCCTGACTGTCCTATGGACTTCAAATTTCCCCCAAATTAACTGCGTAATATTAATTAGATTATATATATATATATATATATATATATATATATATATATATATATACACATATATAGATAGATAGGTATAGATGATTGATAGATAAATAGATGACAGATAGATGATAGAATGATTCACTATATATCTATATACAAAGAGTGACAGGTTTTGTGTGTGTGTGTGTGTGTGTTTGTGTGTACACACCTGCTCTGTTTCTCTAGTTGATCTTCGACTAATACAATACCCAATTTGATGACTATCTTTTTCATTTTATTTGGATACCACCACTGTTGCAGGTATAGAGGTGCAATGCTGAATAAAGGAAGGGAGAGGAAAGGAAAATAGATTTAGATTCCAAATAGGAGAATGTCCCAAGCCAATGCCTTAGCAGTATGCAAATGTCCCAACGTCCCAATGTCTTAGCAGTTTGCAAACATAGCCAATAATTTAATCTCACATATGCAAACGTGAGTGAAATTGTCACCACATTGTCTACTGCCTAATAAAGGCACAACAAATGTTTTCCCTTTTCTTCTTTCCCTTCAGGTCCAAGATTTAAGAGGAATAAAATGAACTATGGCATGCATTTTATTTTATTAATCTAAGGAATACCTTTTTAGAGCTTACTGTGTGCCAAGGACTGTTAAAGTGATTTACAAACATTAACTCATTTAATCTAGATATCAATCCTGTGGAGTAGATATTGTAATCATTTTATAGACGAAGAAAGCTCAGTAGAGGAATTAGGTAACTTGCCTAAGGTCACATAGGTGGTAGATTAAAACCCAGGAGGTTTGGCTTCAGAGCCAATGTGTTTGGCCAAACACATATATTATGTATGTGAAAACAACATAAAATTGTTGGGAGTATAAATACAATATAGACAATATAAATACAAAATAGTACTGTATTCGTTTGCTTGGGCTGCTATAATAAAATACCATAGACTAGGTGGCTTAAACAACAGAAATTTATTTTATCATGGTTTTGGTAGCTAGAAATCCAGGATCTAGATACCCACAAGTACAGTTTTTCCTGAGGACTCCTTCCTTGGCTTGCCAATGGCCACCTTCTCACTGTGTCCTCACGTGGTCTTTCCTCTGTGCCTGTGTACCTGAGTGTCCAAATTTTCTCTTCTTAAAAGGACACTAGTCAGATTGGATTAGGGCCCATGCTAACAGCCTCATTTTAATTTAATTGTCTCTTTAAAGGCTACATCTCCAAACACAGTCACATTCTGAAGCAGTAAGGGTTAAGGCTTCAACATACGAATTTGGGGGGAACATAATTCAGCCCATAACAATTACTGTTATTACTGCTCTAATAATAACCTGCCTACATTAGGCATTCACTAACAGTACACTGAGAGATTGAGCAAATGAATAGATAAATGTGGAATAGCTCATCTGAGCTGCACGAAGGCCTCTGATAATTCATCTATGATCTGAATTCTGGAAAATTGTAGATCATTTTGTTATTTCCTACATAATCAATATCATATCTTGTTCAGGGAGAATTTAAGAAAGTGGATAACTGGTTATTTATTTATTTGACTTTAAATTCTGCTGCCATTACCAGCCAAAGTGCCTTTTAACCCGGTGAAAATGTGGTCTACATAAATCTACAATTTTCAAAGTTGTCATAAGAGAAATCAGTGCCTTGAGGACCCTGAGAAATTTCTCATAAGAGAGAAGTGAGGCAAAAAAGCACTAAGAAGAAAGATAGCACCCAGAGGGTTTCTCAAAATGTGTTTGAAGCTGGACTAATAGATAGGAGATAGGCAGGGTTACTTGTGATTTCATCAACTAGAAGACTGTACCATCTGTTACCGCTTTAAAGAAAGGAGGCTCTCCTTCAGGTTGGTGTCCCCAAGCCTCATAGTCAAAGGACAGCACTAGCTAGTTCACCCAATTGTCCCCTGCTTTGTAGGTGAGCAGCACAGGTGTAAGGATTGTTTTCTCCAAAATTCTAAGAATTGTTTTGCTTAACATATTGAAGAAAAACCCTGAAAGGTTATATAAGGACCTACATGACGAAAATGAGAGAAGCTTCCATTTACTGAATACCTACTATGTAGTGGTTGAAATAGCTAATATTCACTGCACATTTCATATTATCCAGTCACTCTGTTTTTCACGGATTTGTTCATTTATCATCACAAAGCTTATAAGGTAGGTACTATTATAATTCTCATATTATGGATGAGGAAAGGAATTTAGGGAAGCCATATATCTTGACTATAGTATAACCAGAGTGTGGGCCCATGGAACATAACTCTAGAATACCTCTTCTTAGGGGCTCCTGGGTGGCGCAGTCGGTTAAGCGTCCGACTTCAGCCAGGTCACGATCTCACGGTCGTCCGTGAGTTCGAGCCCCGCGTCAGGCTCTGGGCTGATGGCTCAGAGCCTGGAGCCTGTTTCCGATTCTGTGTCTCCCTCTCTCTCTGCCCCTCCCCCGTTCATGCTCTGTCTCTCTCTGTCCCAAAAATAAATAAACGTTGAAAAAAAAAAATAGAATACCTCTTCTTAAAGACCTTAGGATAAATGTCACCATTATCTCACTTGATGATCCCACAATACTCTTAACAACAATCATTGCCATCATTCCAATGAAGACACTAAACCCAAGAGAGACTGGACAACAATTTGGCTGTGGTCACACATGAAGTATATCACAGAGCTGGAATTCGAGGTATTCGTAACCACAGACTCCTTTTCTAAGAATGCCTTTCTCTATGGTTCTCTCAGGGTGGGTGATAGAAAAAAACAACAGCAACATTAAAGCATCATTTCATTCTTTGGCTAAGAAAGCACTGTATCCTAAATAAAAGGGTATTTCTGACTAGAATATTTATAAAGGTTAATGAGAAACAAAATGAACTGAAAACCAGCAGGGAAATAGTCCCAGCTGCAAATACCAAACTTATACATATCTAACTATAAAAGAAAATATCCCAAGTAGAAAGTCAAGTTTTTTCATCAGATGCAGGTGAGTCAGCTGAGCAACATTTTTACCATTTTCTGTCTGCATTTTGGAGTTAAACTGACAGAACAGTGGCAACATAACTCTACCCAATCAAACGTTATTATGTTACGATGTAGGTGCTCAAAGGGGAATTGAGGACTCAACTCCTACCATGAGGAACCTTTTACAAAATCAGGGAAGATAATCTGTGCTTCCTCTCATCTTCTCTATTAAAATTATAAGGGTGTTTTATATTTTTTTATGAAAAGACAAGAAAGGAATAAAAGGAATGAAGTCACTTATACCTTTAAGTGTTTTTTTTTGTTTTTTTGTTTTTTTTTTGTTTTTTTTGAGAGAGAGAAAGAGAGAGGCACAGCATGAGCAGAGGAGGGACAAAGAGAGCGAGAGAGAGAGAATCCCAGGTAGGCTCCTCACTGTCAGCTCAGAGCCTAATATGGGGCCTGAACTCACAAACCGTGAGATCATGACCTGAGCCTAAACCAAGAGTCGGATGTTAACTGATTGAGCCACCCAGGCAGACCTACTTGTACCTTGTTTAAATGGAAGTAGGCTTTTGGAAAGCTGACAGCACGCATCTGATAGAAACCTCCTTTTTACCACGTGTATTCATGATTCATAAGCAAAGGCCCTGGCGGTATCTGTGAGCATCAGCTTGGGCAGCCTTGATGATCACAGTAACAGCAAATCTCCAAGTTTGGGGAGGTACCATAGTGACACAACAGCATTGATCCAAAGTGAGTAGAGAATCCAGGGCAAATTCCCTTGGCACATGAGAAATCTCTCAACAGGTTCCACATCACTTCTTACCTGCCATGGTTGTTGGGTTGCATCCATCTGTTAAGCTTTCTTTTATAAAGCCAGTTTATTCTTCTACTGGCAAGGAAAGTGAAGATCAGAGAGGGTTGGATAATAACCTGCCCTCGGTCACAGAGCTAACAATTAACAGGATTCTTTGTCTATCAGACTAATGGCATCTTCTTTGTTAGCCATATCTGCTCTAATTTATTACAGCTCCCTACTTTCCAGGCCCAAGAGATTTCAGGGTCCTAAACACCTAAAAACACTGACATCCAATGTCACTATCTTTCTCCCCTTGCCACCCTATGGCATTCATCATCCTGCCTTCCCCATTCTTGTTAATGTCACCCACTTTTTTCTAAGCCATGCAGGCTCAAAATCAGAGTCTGGTTCAACTCCCCTCCTTGTCAAGTCCTGCTAATTCTGCTTCCACAGTATCTTCAAAAGTAGTTTCATTCTAAGCGTCCCAATTGCCAACGTTAAATTTAGGATACCATCATCTACCTGCATTTAAACTGTCACAGTGGCTTCCTAATCTCTCCCTTCTCTTCTAGTCACATTGCATTCAAACTCATCCTTCCTCAAATACATCCTGATACCACATCTAAAGTCCTTCATATGTCAACCCTAACATATCTTCCAAATATGTCATCATGTCACTCTACTGATCAAAAACCTTTTATCCAAAGTTATTCCAAGTAATTTCCAAGATATCCCACCTCATTTTAGAAGCAATTAATCAAATCTTCCCTGAATATATTCCCTGTCATAACGCTGGATATGATCCTTTTAAGTTCATTGGTCTTTTTTTATCACTTGGAAGTGGCACATGTGATTTCCTTTAATTTTCTTATCTCGCACCCTAATATTGGTAGTTTGATATGAGGCCACATCACATTTTCCAAGCTTTTATGATATTTAATAGTTTCTTTACTCAATAGGTAATCCATAAATATTTATTTCATCTGGGTCCAACTTAATTGAAAAGCCTGTAATTAAAGTGTCAAGGCCTGCCTAGAGCTAAATCCTTAAATTTAACACAAAACACATTATAGTCCATCTGCTTACTGCTAGGCACCAAGCGAGCTGCTTAGGAAGGAAAGGGAGTAGACACAATATGGGTCTTGCTCTTAACCACATCCATTCTAAGGGGAAATGAGTAAGGATAAAACTACTAAACCAGGTAGAAACAGTAAGTCACACTTGAGGAAAGAAAACCAAGATTGGCCGGAAGAGAGAGACATTAATGTCTTGGGAAGTGCAAGCTGACTTTCTTTAGGCTAGCTCCCTGATGACACTCTGATCTATTATGTTTTAGAGAGCTGGGAACACATAGTACCAGATTTGTGTCTGATATTCACTTTGGAGGAAGTACATGCAGCTTATATCATCTTCCTTGACATGTTTCCTTCATGTGAACAGGGTAAAAATGGCATTCCCCACTATCACGCTGGGCAACATGCCCTCATCACGTAGGCCCTAGCCAGGAGAAATCACAGGGGGCAGACCCATTTTCTAATGTAGGGAATCTCACCCTTAACAGGTTAATACAGTAAGAGCTCGTGTGAGAGGATAAGAAAGGGAGTACATGACAAAGGCCACAGTATTGCAAGTAATTCAAATAGTTGTGTTAAAATGGAAATCACATAAATATTAGATGTGTGCTTTTCCGGGTAAGGCTCTGCAGACCAAATTGCCAACAGGAATGAATTTTAATGACTAGTTTATAACCTCTGAGATGCTTGAAAATCTAACACAGTTGTAGTTAAAATGTAATACTATTATAGCATCAGTGCAATTAACAATTCTGCAGGGAGCATTCCCTGCTGAAAATTTAAGTTTGCCTCACACTGGGAAACTAAGCTCTTTCTGGTCATTTAAGATAGAATGTGTCTAATTTATTGATCTGTAACTGTTACCAAAATATCTGACCCCAAATATTGAATCATATTACCGAACAATTCAGTCTCTCCGTGGGATAAATGTAAATATCAACATAAAAACTGACATTTATGCTGGTTTACAGTTTCCCGTTTTTATGAACGCAGTCATTTCTTTTTAAATCACTTGGGTCTTGAAAGCACAGTTAGGAAAACATTACAGACCCAAAATGCAGGTGCCAATAGAAGCGTTAGGTCACGGAATGGCTGCTTTGCAGCCTAAGTACAGCTTCATTTTCCATGTTCTAACATGAAGTCCCTCAGCAGCACCTCTATTAAAAAGTAGGGCTTTGGTAATGGTTTGCTTATTAGTAGGAGAGCAATTCCTGATATTCTATGGACTTGCAAAGAGGTAGTCATGACCGCTCATAGCTTTCACTAAGATCAAAAACTGTATCTCATAAACCTGTGGATGAGAGGGAGCGAAAAGGAAATGGCATTTAAATCCACACCTCAAAATATTCTTTTTCCTGTTCAAAGAACACAAAATCAATGCTTCATATAAAATCAAAACTAAATTTATCCCTGAGACCCAGGGCTGTCCATGTACAAAGGAAGCAATACAGAATTGTATATATATTCCTGGAATCTCACATTCCCACTATTCAAGTTATCCTTTAGGTTAAAGCAACTTGTCTGAAAACATCTCTCTTAAGATAAAATTTTATTTTCTCTGATGAGTCACCCATGTACACACTTCTATTAACATATTTTAATGCCAATTTGATTTCTCAGTCTTATAAGACAGGAGGGCTTGAAGAGATTGGCTGAAGAATAGGTAAGTCTTGTTTCAGAGCAAAAAGGCAGAAAGCAATGAGCTGGCACATGGCATGGGGGCAGACCAAGAAGAAAGGCAGTTAAAGATCAGTCTAGAACCATTACGAACACAAGTCCTAAATGTGGGGGACTGCTTAAGGAAAAGTGATTGCCATAGAAATATGGGGTTCATAAACAAAATGTGCCCAGTTTGTTATATTGCCCAGAGGCAACCCTGCTAAGTTTTCCATGAAACCTTACGAAGCCATAAGGAGTAAAATATACATAGAATATTAGCTATTTAGTGATCTACCAGTAAAAAATGCTCCAGTTAAGGTGTTTGGCATTGGTCCTAGAACCCAATGTTGGGAGAGGTGATCTGCCATGAGCTGGGTATACTAAGAATACAAAACCTGAAAGCTCTTTAGCCAGCATTTCTGAGTTGTTTTGCAGTGAGCAAGCAAGAAGCATGAAAAAAAAAAAATGTCTCCCTCTGGAACTCAGAGTATGCTTGTTTACTTTTAGCCACAAAATGTTGAATTCCCAAAATCTGGTGATCCTTAGCTGCCATGAAATCTGTATATGGGCACAGAATCCATGTGGATTATCACACTGTCCTGATGGGACTCGAGGGACAGGGAGAGAGGTCAAGGAGAACTGTTCCACATGCTGATGCTCATGATGCTTACTGTACCGAGAGCAATAAAAAGTTTTTTGTCTCTTATCTAGCAGCCTTGTGTCTTCTCAGCATCCATTAAAACAAACTAACAAGTAGAGTTAAATCCCAGACCTCCACCTAGGAACTACTCACCAAAAGTAGCCATTATTGTTTTTAAAAGTATACATTTCAGCAACTCTACCAGGAAAAGATATAATATAGAAGAACTAGAGATACATTCCAAGAGCTGAAATTAAGGATGAAGGTTTTAAAATGCAATCTTATGGTACAGTATAATAAAATTCAATTAATCAATCAGTGACTAAGGATTATTTTCTTCCCAGCAGTCTAAAAGAAAAAAATCAAGTCCACCTTTACAGTTAGCTTCATGTATAGCCTTATATAATTCAGGACTCTTTATCTCTCTAAACTTTTGCTTCCTTTATTAGCATATATAGGATTTCTTACCATTCTTGGAAATAATAAAAAAACAGGGGCTCCTGGGTGTTTCATTCGGTTGAGCATCCAACTTTGGCTCAGGTCATCATCTCATGGTTCATGAGTTTGAGACCCATGTCAGGCTCTGTGCTGACAGCTTGGAGCCTGGAGCCTGCTTCGGATTCTGTGTCTTCTCTCTCTCTGCCCCTCCCCTGCTCATGCACTCACACACACATATTCTCTCTCTCTCTCTCTCAAAAATAAACATTAAAAAAATAAAATAAAATAACTACTAATATACCTCCCACTGTTCTAAGTATCCTAAAAGTATTAACAATTCAACTCATACAGCAGCTTTATGAGGTAATACTATTATTATTCCTATTTTACAGACAAGATAAACAGTGGAGCAAGGAATTGAACTCAGGTAGTCTGGCTCCAAAAACTGTGCTTTTAACTTGTACATTATGAGTCTTTCTAGGAAAAAAAAAATATGGTTAATTATGGGTTGAAAAAAAAGGAAAACTAACATTTTGAACACCTCTTGTTACCAGACATTTTTGTAAGATTATCTCATATAACCTCCTTGCAGGGCAAATATTATCAGCATTTTGATAGGCAAATAAACAGGGGCCCAAAGAAGATATAGAATTCTTCCAAGACCACAGAAATAGGAATTTGAGAAACCAGAATTTGAATTCAGGTTTCACATATACCAAACCCTGTGTTCTTTCTATTATACAATGGTGCCTTCAAGACACGTAAAGAAATGGCTATGGATACAAGACAAATTTTTCCAAATGAATAATACGGTAAGTCCTTTTTGACTTAAAAAGAAATGGAAACACATGGAAACTGTTCAACTGACAAGGTAATCTTGTCACTATATGCTTCCCATATTATTTGAAGGTTTGTTTTTTTTTTTTTTTAAATATGCCTGACTATGTACAGGGACATTCCATTTCCTGAGTATTTGCCAATCACATGATTGTTCTTTCATTTTAACAGGTGTTTTTTCTGTTGTTGTTGTTGTTGTGGGTTTTTTTAACCCCATACTTTAGGGGCACCTGGGTGGCTGAGTCAGTTAAGCGTCTGACTCTTGATTTTGGTTCAGGTCATGATCTCACAGTTTTGTGAGATCAGATAGAGCCCAGATTTCTCTCTCCCCCCGTTCTGCCCCTCCCCTACTTGTGGGCACACATGTGCATGCTCTCTCTTTCTATCAAAAAAAAAAAAAAAAAAACTTAACCCCATACTTTAGTATCACATAATTAGCATTGCACTGGATTCTATGATTGACTCTCTTCTAAATATCTAAATTGTATTAGCATTTTAACCTGTCTGGGGCTCACTTAAAATGACAGAATAGTGGAGCTTGAGGAGACTCCAGGAGCAATTTAATCTCAGCCAGAGAGGTAGCTGACCTGCCCAAGATCACACAGAAAGTTAAAGGTAGTACTGGTTCCAGATCACGAAAACAGCTGTTCGCTGAGATCTCAAAAGACCTACATTTCTGTACTTCTGAGAACCTGTGACATTATTCACCTCCAAAAGTTTACATCCATGATAAGATCTCTCAAAATGACATCTTATTTCCTCAAAATTTTTCTGTGTACTAAACTAAATCAAAATATTTTTTGTAAGTATAGTACATTGAACACACCTATCCAGTACCTAGAGCCACTAGCTACTAACATTACATTTGTGCTCAATGCTTCTGCTTTATGTATTTAAATATGAGTGTGTTTGTGTACAGGCATATAATGTGTGCATGTATATATGTATACAGATATTTTCTGCGCATGTACAGTCAATTCATGTTACTTGATATAAATACATTTTATAAAGTCACTGAAAACACTCAATGAATGAATATTGAGCCATTGCTCCAAGGGAAAATACAGGATTAGGTTCCTGTGCTCCCCTGGTCATAATATTTTCATCAACCAATCAATATTTAACCTTGTTTCATTAATTTTTGTTTAAAGTAAACTTATTTAATATTATTGTAAATCCAGTAATAGTGAACTCAGAGCCAAGAGCACTATAACTCATGTCTGAAGGAAGTGTATCTAACACAGGCATTTTCTCCATGAGGCATATCACAGCTTTGTGCATTCAGGAATAGACAGCACATTAGTACTATGCCAGGGGGCTATTTTAAAGGTGAGCAACAAAAAGCACAAAAAATATATATAAGCAATGTGGCACTAAAAAGATGGTGAAAAGGACATGTATTTACAATATGAGAGCTGAAACAAGAAGGCGCAGAGCGGCCTCCTTGACCTCAGCCAGGCACAACCAACTTCAGAGATACAAATTTTTCAGCACTTGGCGCCATGTCTGCAAATGACCATGAAAGTCCCGTGAGTATTGGTCTTAGGGTTACAAATAAATTAACCAGTAGGCAAATTTCAAATACAGAATCCATGAATAATGAGGCTCAGCTGTATATATTTAAATTGAACCATTTAAATTAAGTAGCAAACCTCATGACATTTTACACTAAATACGTCAAAGCTGGTAGACTTTGAGTAGTGTCGATCTAAAGCAAAAGTTAAAATCAATGCACAAAAATATTTTGGAAATTTGTACAGCCTGAGCATTCACAAATCTCAGTTTTGAGGAACCATAACCATCCTTTATAGGTCTCTCTGGCCCCCCATAAGGCACAGCAGACCATTCTCAAATTCATGACCTTCCTAATAGGTAGGGCCAACTATAGAACATGATCTCAGATATTCTTGGAATGATCAACAGAACAGTTTACTATCTGAATTATCTCTATGTGCCTGTGGCAGAGTTATCCATCGGCCCATCTGCCAATGGACAATGTTCTTTTTATGTCAATTTTGGATTTCATCCTCATATACACTATTTCCCTGAACCAATAATCTCCAGTGTCCACAGACCTGACATTTTACACAATTGCTCTAAAGCATGTCCCAGACATTGCAGTGAAGCAGGAAGAGACCTTCCTCCGTACCTCAGTCCTGAGCATTGTGTTTCTATTTATGCTGTATTGCCTATGTGACCACATGTCTCAGAAGCTAGAGCCAAAAGCAGGTACAAAGCATGAACTTTGGTTTCTAATCAAGGCTATCCTTTGGTTTGGCAAGGACTATTGACCATCCCTGGTTTCTGCAGGCTTCTGGATCCTCCCCCAGGCATCATGGTGGAGGAGCGAGGTTGCTGATGACTGTGTGGGAATAAAACAGGGAGATGAAGCATTGGTCTTGATCTAGTAAACCAGGTATTAGTGAGACAGAGAGGACTTTGGGATTTTAGGTTATCCAGATCCACTGTTGATGATAACAAAAGTCTCATGATTCTTATATTGCTTGTGCTTGGTTTAACTGATGTGGAGGAAGTTGCTGAGGGCCACTTGCACCATAAATAAAAACTGTCTTTGGCCAAAGGCTTTAACAAGGAAAACTTAAAGCAGTTAGCAGCTGCTCCTCCAGCACCCTCTCGTGCAGTTTCCCCATTACACCCTGAGCCCTTACACAGTCTGTTTTTGCACCTGGAAGTCCTCCGTGTACCTTCTTCAGCTGGCTTTCTCATGACTATTCCTCCAAGTGACTGAACTTTCTCTCCTTTGCTCACCAGTATTCCATGCCCTTGTGCTCCCCTCAGTCACAATATCCTTCACCCTGTGTTGTGATCCTTTGTCTACCTCTCATACTAGAATGTGAACCTTTTGAAACATGGTAAAGTCTGTGTCTTGTTCATCATTTAATCCTCTGTGGCTAGCACAGTACCTAGTGCAGAAAAGAGGTCAAAGAATATTTGATGCATGAAAGATTGAATAAATGAATGAGTGAACGTGAACTTTCACTTGCTCTAATTAGAACTGCCATATGTCCCTTTGGAATGTGTAACCTCTTATTTTTTTTTAATTGGGAATTCCTATAATTAATTCATAAACTTGGTTTTCTTTATTTTATTTTATTTTTTTAATTTTTTTTTCAACGTTTATTTATTTTTGGGACAGAGAGAGACAGAGCATGAACGGGGGAGGGGCAGAGAGAGGGGGAGACACAGAATCGGAAACAGGCTCCAGGCTCTGAGCCATCAGCCCAGAGCCCGACGCGGGGCTCGAACTCACGGACCGCAAGATCGTGACCTGGCTGAAGTCGGATGCTTAACCGACTGCGCCACCCAGGCGCCCCCATAAACTTGGTTTTCTTTAAATGTGTCCATATTTCCCCTATCTTCTTCATTTTCCTCAGTTCCCCCGATCAGGAAGGAGGCTAGATATTAACCTAAGCCAGTTTACTTTTAATTATCTGCAAAGTGCAACTTTTCCACATTGCCATAATCCTCCTGTAGGGAAGAGACGCTCCTAACAAGTACAGCCTCTGGGGCACACAGAAAGACGAGGCAAAGAAATGGCCACTAATCAACTCACACACCCTCATCGCTCCTCACAGCTGACTGGGGAGGAGAGTGCTGTATGCTGACTTCTCCTCCTGGGAGGTCATGTAAGTCCTCTCAATCCTCTGAGCATCTGACTACATGTGTACCTCTTGGGGGAAGTTGACACAGGTCCTAATGAATCAATTTGAGTGAGCGAGGTCTGGGACCCATCACTTGACTTCAGCCACACTTCATCTTTCATGAATCACAAGTGAGCTGCACCAGGCTTATTTCTTTTTTTCCAAAGGAATGAAATGCCTTTAACCATTCTGAACAAATCAGTCTTGCAAGGCTCCAAAGTGCTCAAACATTCAGCTCATTTCTCATAATCCATAATTAAGCCCCAGACCTATTTGGAATGATAAAGAATTGTATTTGTACATGCTCAGCAACATTAGCATGGGAAGAGTAAACAGGGAAATTGGACACAGCAAACTCAGCTTCTCAAGGTGAATAAACATATGGAATGATTTTTCTGACCAAGCATTTAGAGCCAAGGGCAGTTGAAAAAAAAAAAAAAAATTCTGGTGACATTTGCCTGGTTTTCAGAAACTTTTAGGTGAGAATTAGATGAACTAAATAAAAATCATGTTAAAAAATAAGTAAGTTAGACTCAGCAAATAGCTTCTCTGCCATTTGTTTCTCCATATATATTTTCACAGGATGGATTTCAATAAATAACTGAGGACAGTCATCATCCACTTCAACTAACATGTATTTGGTGACCTCCAAGTGCCGGGTGCTATGCAAGGGAACTGTATAAATGCCATCTCATGTGATCCTTAAAACAACTCTACAAAGCAAGGGTTCTTATTAATTCTCACTTTACAAATGAAGAAACAAGCTCAGAAAGGTAATTGACTTGCCCCTGATTAAAACCATCTGTATTGCTCTGTCATGACCTGCACGTGCTTTGTCAACTTTGGTTATAAATCAATCATCTTATAATTTCTAAGGATGGGAAAAGATTCAGGATAGACAGACACCAAAACAGAGAGATCCCCGGGAGATGTCCACATCTGAATGTATTAATACATAATGAGCTCAACCGTTCCCAAGCATCCACCAACACCTATACACTGACCTTGCCACCAGCTACATCTCCAGCTGAGTTCTAACTGCTCATAAAACACCTTTACTTGCATGTTTGCCCATTGCCTGGAGTCTGACATCCTCAGCCAGGTGATCTTCTTAACCTCCTCACCTTGGAGGAATAGGTAATCTGCATATATAAGGATTAACCCATGAGCCAGGGTCAGGTGAAGAAAAACAGTGCACAGGGAAACAAGGGTTTAAAATGTAAGGCCAGCTTTCCCAGGCTGTAGAAGTTCCTTTTCAAACTTCCCGTTTATGCCATTTGTCTTGAAAAAATGGCAAATTACCCATATTTCCATAGTCTGACCTCCAGTGCTTCTGACCCTGGAACTGACTGTTCTTTTGTGTATTGTAACCTCATTTCAGTCTGTGGTGTCAGTTCTCACGCTAACATGATGACCTAACCATAGTTCCTGATTGTTCCCTTCCCGAATAGTTTGTTTTAAAGTTCTTAACTTGGACTTCATCCACCCCCAATTAGAACCAATGGAGTATTTCTTCTTTGACAGTTGAGCTAAAATTGGTATATATATTAGAATATTTACATTTTATATAAGATGAAATCAAGATACAAATATGTCGGGTAATTTTCCCACTGTCCCCTAACCTATGTATGAATCCAGAAATTGAACCTACCCACTCATTCTGCTGCTAGAGCTCTTAACTATTACACCACAATGCCTCCTATTAAGTGGAAAGACACCAAACCGAACCCCTGAAAACTGTGGGCTATAATAATTATTCTTATGGTGTCTCAGGCCACAATTCCCTGAGAAACTTTTGAATTACATCTCTTGTTCATCCCCTAAAGCCATTTGTCACCCAGTATTATAATTCTTTCATCCCAAATGTCACTTTATTCTTCATTTTCTCTCTAGTCCTCTCTGACCATCATTATTGCGATTGCCTTCTAACTAGTCTCCCCAGATTTAGTTTTTTTTTTCTTCCTTCTCTAATCTATCTTACATGTTTGCCAATCTAATCCTCTTAAAATATCATTTTTATCAGATTGAAGTCTGAAGATATGTAGCCTTTCAGGAGAAGGTTTAAAGCTATAATAGTTATTTTTAATCACGTGAAGGACTGTCAAGTGAAAAAGGATTAGTTTTATTTTGTGTTTCCAAAGAACAAACTCATGATGATCCACATGGGATGGGAAGGTGAAATTAAAAAGAAAGAAAATTAGTCTTGATATGATGAAGTAACTTTTTTAGTGGTTAAAGCCATTCGACAGTGGAATAATTTGGGTATTACACTGTGATTCTCCACTAATGTGTTCATCTATGCATAGAGTAAATGACCACTTGCCAGAGGTATTGGCATGCCAGAAGGTTGGATCCAATCAGCTCAAATCTCTCTTACAACTTTGTGTGTGTGTGTGTGTGTGTGTGTGTGTGTGTGTGTGTGTGTGTGTGTTTTAATTCTGTAATGAGTCCCTGTTCAAAGGACACCAGTGGCTCTCAAATCTATATTTCACTACCCATTAACCTTGCCTCTCAATACTCACCAGCATGAACCTCCATTTCAGGACAGGAAATTAGTACCCCCACACCAAGCTTATCACCCAACTCTATGCTTTTGTTTAAACAGGTTGACCCAGGGGCACCTGGGTGGCTTAGTCGGTTAAGCGGCCGACTTCGGCTCAGGTCATGATCTCGCGGTCCGTGAGTTCGAGCCCCGCGTCAGGCTCTGTGCTGACCGTTCAGAGCCTGGAGCCTGTTTCGGATTCTGTGTCTCCCTCTCTCTGACCCTCCCCCGTTCATGCTCTCTCTCTGTCTCAAAAATAAATAAACGTTAAAAAAAAATTTTTTTTAATAAAAAATAAAAAATAAACAGGTTGACCCAGTCAGTATCCCTGTCTCCCAACCTTCTACACCATCAAATCATCTTCTTTTTGTTAATAATGTAATATTCCTCTAGAATTTCACCAAGAATACATATTATGTAATTTTGTGCCTTTTCTCCCTCCCTTCATTCAAGTCCTAATTTATCCATATGGCCTGCCTTGGACAAAGTATTCAATATTGACACATGTTTTATTTAGACATGTATTATTGTATGAGCTCCTAACTTTGGTGTCACCAATAACTTTAGAAGTTTTCCTGAAACTATATTCAATTTTTTATGTATAAATGCTCATGTGCTATTTTCTAGTGGATGCAATTAACCTTACAATTTTTAAGAGTTTATTTATTTTGAGAGACAGAGAGAGAGAGAGAGAGAGAGAGAGAGAGAGAGAGAGAGAGCACACACATGACTGGGGGATGGGGAGAGGGAGAGAAAGAATCTTCAAGCAGGCTCCGTACCATCAGCACAGAGCCTGATGCAGGCTCAATCTCACAAACCATGAGATCATGACCTGAGCCAAAACCAAGAATTAGATGCTTAACTGGCTGAGCCATCCAGGCACCCCTAGTATTTTACTAGAGATTCAAAGAGATTTTGTACCAAAAAGGTTAAGAAACTTTTTGTCTGGACTTTTAGGCACTCCTCAAAGTATATCATTTAGTTGTTCTCTTTCATATTGTTCCATTTTTATTCTGCCCTCGATTATAACTCTTTTGAGGATACAGTCCTTTTATTTTGCTTGTTAACCATAGGCTGTGAATTCTTTTATAACAGGAGAGTATCATGTCTGCAGCCCAGGTAGCTGGTACCTAAGCAGGTATTTTAGAAATGTTTGTGAATGAAGGCCTGAAAGAAAGAATGGTATATCCCCTACTATAGGAAATTTCATTTACCTCTGGGAGCTCTCAGAATATCCCAGGTTGGAGCTGGCATCTTCAAAATAATCACTAAAACGTAGGATTCTTAATTCCTAACGTACACCTGAGATATATAAACATCTCGTTGTGTTCTGTCAAATTCATCTGCCACAGATTATCTGTTTGGGACATTTTCATGCTGGCGCCAACTGCATTCACTTAATTTCCTGCTTAAGTGAAGTACCTTTGATATACTTCTGATAATTACATGTCTGCCCCTCTCCTATTCTTCAGTGAAAGATCCTAAATATGGAAATATATGAAGAAAGTCAAAGGGATCTACAGTGATCACCCATCAAGACCACAAAAAGAACATCCTGGAGGCACAGCCCTAGAAAAAAATTCATTTACCACACAATGGCCAATAGGTTCACCCTGGATCTATTCCGCTCTGTCATTTACTGGATTAAAAAAAATAATAATAATGAAATGCAATTTGGTTCTCTATTCTTACAATGGCAAATCAATTACTAGGCTTGCCCTTACAGCTCCTAGGAGACTTCTGGGCACCTATTAGTTTCATTTTTAATATGGATGATGAACTGAGTAGAAACTGGCTCCTTAACATTGTCAATGGAGCTCTGTGCTAAGTACACCATCCAACATTTTAAAATGTGCTCTCTCTTCACAGAGAACATTTAAGGCAGTGAACTCATTTTTGTAGCAATTCTTTAATAATGGTGTCTGTATGTTAACAAGAAGAGAGAAGGGCTGACTTTTGTCATAATTTTTCTCTTTACAATAGAAGCTGCTCTAAGTAATATTAACATTCACTGAGCACTAACAGTGAGCTAGAAACTATATTGCATATAGACACATTGTCCTTCTCAGTTGCTGTACTATATTGGTCAACAATAGAATTATTAAGTGGCAGACTTGCAAATTGAATTATATAAAAAGGCACAGACCTGGGTAAGCCTGGAAATGGTCTAAAGACAAAGCAAACTGTCTAGCATCAAAATGTACATGTTTGAGCACTGAACCTATGCCTGGGAACCTCCTGAAATTGTTCTCTTTCTTTTCATCTGATTTTCAGCTTTTAGTACTGACTTTGCAGGTAAGGAACAGATGCTTCAAAGCAATATATACTTATTGGTGACACACTCAAGTGTTGTCTGTTATTTCAGAATGGTGACAAGAATAACTGTCATTACCAGTGGTAAGCTTTGCATTATGCTTCCCTATGTATTGCGTTAAGTCAAACCTCTCAACTCTGATTTGAGTTAGACTTTGTTACAGATGAGGAATCTGAGGTCCATTAAGAAGTAACGTGCTGGGGATCACCAAATGGCAGAGATGGAAATTCAATTTCAGTCATATGATTCCAAACCTTATCCATTTTCCATCATTTTAAGGACCCTCAGGAAGCACATATTTGTTTTGAGCCCTTGTATGAGCAACTCACCAGCCTTGTTCTTGGGAATGGAAAGGCATAAAATTGGATAATAAATAATGGCTCCTCTCAAGAACCTTAGAATTTAGTAGGAGTAGTAAGAGAAATAAGGCATGACTATAAATAACTAGGACACAAGGCAGTGTGAAATAAATGACACATGAGCTATTTAAACCAGCAGTCATGTGCAATTAGAAGAAGGTAGCATGGGGCAAAGGCTTCCTGGAGGAAGTGATGGATAAACTGAACAAAATACAGGAAATGCACAAACAAATGGAATGATAGAACAAATAAAGGAGAAATCTCAGAGTAATGGAAAAATTTTGCCTTCTACTGGGGAGAGATGTAAGAAACACAAAAGCTATAATCCCTGTGCTTAAGAACCTTACAATTAAATTAAGTAGAAAAGAACTTCAAGTTCAAAATAATTGAATAACAATCTAGGGCATCACACATAGAAACCTATTGGTGAATTTCATGGCACAGGCAAGAGAATAGTGATGGTGCTCAGAGAACAAGCTTTTCAGGTTTTAAGTCAAGTCTGTCCATGAAGACAAAAGGAAGGGAGCAAATATTACCAAAGACAGAGAGAAGAGAACATGAGAATAAGGACAAAAATGCTTTGGGGATTATTTGTTTTAATACTTGTCAGTTTCAGTGTACTCAGTGTGCATAGGGCTATGTGTTCATTCAGAAGTCTCAGAGTCATAAATGTGTGACTGAAAGAAAAATAGCTAAGAAACCCTGGTGACTGCTAAGCCTAGAAAAAGGAACCAACACATCTGAGCTGAATAAGGAAGCCCTAAAGAGGAGACAGAGCTCTTTCACTAGTTGAGTGGCCATGAGTAACTCTTAATCTCTGGTTCTCAGTTTTGTCATCTATGAAATGGAGCTAACAGTATCTTCCTTGCCTCGATATCAAGTGAGAATATCATAAGACTTCTTGATTCCAATGACCAACCACCAAAGAAACTCAAAGCACTGCCTACACTACAAATACAATGCCAGATGCCAGGTGGAAATGCAGAAATACTAAAACACTGCAACCTATGCCCACATAGTCTAACCACACATTCCAATACATCCCATCGCTAATTCAACCAACGTGTTTCAAGAATCTACTAGATTATAGACATCATGCTTTGTGTGGGGGGATCCTAAATCAAAAGAGACAAAGTTAACAGAATACATAGGTATAAATCCTAATGACTTCTTTCTTAGCTATAGTGCCTAAAGTACAAGCATAACATATGATATACAAGTACAAGATAAATAGATAAGGTAGATTTCATCAAAGTCAAAAACTTGTTTTTCAAAGAACTCTATCATAAAATAATAGACAACCAAAAGAATGGAAGGAAATATTTGGAAATCATATATCCGATAAAGCGTAATATTCAAATATATACTGAACTATTACAACTTAACAATAAAATGAAAAATAATCCAATTAAAAATGAGAAATGGATTTGAACAGACATTTCTCCATAGAAGATCTATAAATAGACAACAGCATAGAAAGATATTCTCAGCACTATTAATCACAGAAATGGAAGTCAAAATCTGAATGAAATTCATACCACTTCTTGCCCCCTAAGACAACTATTATCAAAAAGATGGACAATAAAATTATTGGCAAAGGGTACCTAGGTGGCTCAATTGATTAAGCATCTGGCTTCAGCTTGGGTCATGATCTCACGGTTCATAGTTTTGGACCCACATCAGGCTCTGTGCTGACATCTCAGAGCCTAGAGCCTGCTTCGAATTCTGTCTCTCTCTCTATGCCCCTCCCCTTCTTGTACTTTGTCTCTCTCAAAAAAAAAAAATTAAAATAAATTATTGGCAAGAATGTGGAGAAATTGAAACCCTGATAGATTGATGGTGGGAATGTACAGTGATCTAGCCATGTTAGAAAACAGTCTGGAAGTTTCTCCAAAAGTTAAACATAGAATTATCACATGACCCAGAAATGCCATTCCTGGGTATATACCCAGTAGAAATGAAAACACATATTTACACAAAAACATGCACTCAAATGTTCTTATGAGCATTATTTGTGATAGCCAAAAAAGTGGGGGGAGAAAAGGTTCACCAACTGATGAATAGATAAATAAAATGTGGAATATTACATAGCCATTAAAAGGAATGAGGTACTTATACATGTTATAATATGGAGGAGGCTTGAAAATACTATGCAGGTGGAAAAAGTCTGTCAAAAAGGGCCACATTTTATATCATTCTGTTTACATGCAACATCCAGAATAGTCAAATCCACAGACACAGATTCTAGATTAGCAGTTGCCAGGGGCTGGAAGGAGGGAAAGTACAAGAGGATAAGGTTTCTTTTGGAGGAGGGAAGGTAGTAAACATGTTATGGAATGATATAGTAGTGAGGTTTGCATAACTTTGTGAATATATTAAAAACCACAGAAGTGTATACTTTCAAAGAATTAATTTAATGATATGTGAATTTTATCTCAATTTCTTAAAAGGAGTTTACAACACGGTAGGAAAGAGAAACAGTCACAATGCAAAAACCATATTTGTTGTTCAATATAACAAGCTTCAGTGAGTTTGTGTCATACATCTAGAGAGATACAAAAGCTTAGTTTATATTTATTGAGCACCTGTTATATGCCAGGTATTGTTCGAAGCATTTCACATGTTACCAAGTAATTTAATCCTCATGACAAACCTCGAGTTACATACTATTATTTCTTCATTTTTCAGATAAGGAAACCAAGGTAAAGAGTTGTCAAGACACTTGCCCCAGGTTATACTACATAAAGATATCAAAGGTACACCTTGATCCCAAGAAGTCAGGCTATAGCATCCATATTCCTAACCATGAGGCAATGCCACTTTAAAAAAAAATGGAAAAAAATATTATTAACAAGTCTCAATCATGGCCTCACTAAATCTTGAAGTTAAAGTTTACCTAGCGCCTCCTCCTAGTTTATGCTTGAAACTCCTATACAACACTCTGCCTAAATGATCGTCGTACCCAGCCTATATTGTATACTTCCTGAAAGACAAAACTCTAGTACTGACTCAAACAATTTATTCCATCTTTGAGTGGCTCTGGCTATTTCGAAAGTTCTTCCTTATATTAAGATTGTATGCTTCTTAGAAGAAGAAACTCCATTGCTCAGGTTGCCCAGAAACAGAACCTGAGATGGGCATTTAGGTGGACGTGATTTATTGACAGAATGCTCTTAAGGATGAATCTGTGAGAGAGGGAAGAGAATGGAACAGGAAGTGGGAAGTAGTCCCAGTGCAGCACATTCTTGGCAATAGGCTAAGGCTTTCTAGAGTAGAAACCACAGCACAAGGTTGCCTGCCTTGAAGTGTCAGTCTGTTATGAGACGCACCACTGGGGAGGGATGAGTAACCCTAGGCATGGCAGCAGGAGAAGGGGATGGGGTGGCTACAAGCCATGAACAGGTAACACAGCAGCTAGGCCTAGGGAGGGTGCATGGGCCAGTTAAAGGGGATCTACGTGGGTACCCCAGTATCTCCTACCCTCCTCTGGCCTACCAAAGTGGTTCAACACAGTGGTTGGGACACATGATAGAGCCAGTTTTAAAACCTAAACTTACTCTTAAGCCTCTGCTATCTACTGCCTACTAGCTGTGTGACCCAAGCCAAATCACTTGACATCTCTAAGCCTGGTTCATTATCCGGAAAATAGGCATAATAAAATACCAACTTCACAGGAGTGTAATGAGAATCGAGAGAAACGAGAAACAAAATGCCTTTAGCGTTCTGCCTTGCACACAGTCAAAGCCCAAGCAGCTATAACCTTAGCAAGTATATATTAAATACTTGTCGTTAGGAAATTTTGCCCATTTCTTTCCAAAGTGAAGTGAAAGAAGTTGAACTACTTGTTTAACCCAGCAGCAATTTCAAACCTTACAGTTTCCAGCCCCTAACAGCTTAGTATTTTCTCCCCATGGTTTGAATCTGCACAGTGAAAATCTGCATTTTGCCCTACAATCCTCTTGCTATTCACTGAAGCCATCACCACCAGAGGAACAGTCTTTCTCTTGGCTTTGTCTTTTTGTCCTATTTGAATTAAGTGCTCATTCTGCACTATCAGAAATCCATCAGTGTCTGAATTTCTCCATTGTGATGTGAATACCAACGTCTGACTGTGAATCCGAATCCCGCTGTAATGATTTCAAATGTATTCTAGGTCCAAGGGTTGTCCCTGTTCAAGACGTTTTTATAAGAATCTGGTATTTTGCCAGGAAAAGTCCTGCGGTCCAGCTGCCAAAACACATGAGAGCAGCATCTGACAGAAAGCCAGTGATGGATATGCTGTCTGCCACACTGGCAGTTCTATCAGTGACAGTGGAACTGGACAGATTGGAGCTTGACCCGGGCGAGGTGAAAAACTGGTGCTATATCACAACCAATACAGAACACTGTGGAGAAAGCCTTCTCAATCACTAAGGGTAGAAAGACCCATCCCAACAAGGAATCAGCTGTACTATGCACCAGCATTGGGAGTAAATGACCAGCTATGAAGCTGCACTCAGTAACTCTGCAGAGGCGAGGTCTAGCGAAGAAAGTCTTTCTGCCAAAACATGTCCTGGGACTCCAAGGCATATTAGGTAGTAAACTGATGTGCCATTTTACTATCCTACCATCCCCAGAATATTTCCAATCCATACACCTGCCAAGGTATACATTCTTTACTAGTATTCTTTCTATGGAGGCCAGCCATGTTCTTTTGTTCATGTATTCATTCATTCATGTAGACATTCAATGAATAGTCATTGAGTGCCCAGCAGGTACTAGGGACACCAGGTTGAAGATGGATATAGGATAAAGGTGACCAAAGATAGGTAACTGAGTTTAACCTCGTACACTACAAACTCTGCCCCACTCCCGGCATATATGACTATTTAAAAGAGAAATTCTGGAGAAAAAGCTCCTTACTTCAAAAACTAAATCACTAATGGTGAAAATGCACATAGAGTCAATTTGGGGCCTTCCTGGCCCTTCTCAAGTCATGCCATGTAAACAGCTCGGCATTCAACCCAGAGAAAGGCTAGGCCTGTCTCTGCTTGCACAATATATAAAGCAGCTTGAAATCCCAGTGCCTTGAATGAACCCTTGGCAGTGCCCATCTATATCCAAGTCACCCCGTGGAGCCAGCATCCCGTGACTCCATTTTCCATTTTGTACAATGGGGATGCTGTCACACACAAGGCTGGCAGGCACCTGGGCAAAAGGAAATACTGCTATTTGCATATCTAATGGATTCATTTCAAACTGTGTTTTTCTTGTATGTTTGAAATACCCAGCCAATAATAATGAGATGGGATGTGACAACTAAAATTCTCCAATTTAGGAAGATTCATTTTGCAAAATCATCACAGAGCATTTGAATCACTGCCTAGCAGAGTAGAACAACATCTGGCAAACAAGCGGTGATGTATTATAATGTTTTTAGCACCATATGGCAATATGTCTTCAAAGTCACCTACAGGTTGAAACGAAAACCTACATTGCAACTACCTCAGGAAAATAAGGGGACAAGGAATCAAGGGGTGCACTGGAATAATACTATATGGACACCCAAAACGTGCTGCTAAATATTAAATGTTGAAAGAGCAACACGTTGTTAAGAAGTTAAAATAACAAGTTGTCTAAAGCCTTTAACTGCTGTAAAGTACAATAAACAAAAGGCTCATCTATTAAACCAGCAGAGAGTATTATCCAGCCCAATTAAAAATGATTAATAGTTTGTGGTCAGCCTTAATTAGGATTCCTGCCCTTTGATACGAGAAATGAAATTAAGAAGTCAGTGTCAAATATGAGCTTAAGTGTTCAGTGAGTTGATTTTTTTTTCTTATTTCTGTTAGAGAAATAGACATAGCAACTCCAACATTTTCTTTCCTTCTGATAAAGAACAGTCTTGCCCACCCTCTGGGGTGGTGAGAACAGTGTGAAGTATTGGAGGAATGTCTCTGCTCCAGCTTCTCTCCTCAACCCATTCCACCGCATGCTACTGTCTTCCTAAGCAAAGTTCTGTTCCTCCTCATCTCAGTGTAACCAATGTTATCCTACATCACACCAGCTTGAGGGGTGGGAGAGGAGGTACAGAGGGTAAAGAGGCACAAAACAATAACTAAATAATAGTTCATGGTCTCCTACCCTAGCTTCCTGAAATTCCTTCTTAGAGTTGGCAAGACTTCAAAGAGGTAGTTCTACATCACTTCAAGTTCTACCCTCAGCAACATACCGCCTTCCACCATTTTCCTCCCCTTCTCTTCCGGATCCTTGAAGTGATGCTGCTGTTAGGAGCCACCTATGTCCATGACATTTTCCTTGCTCCAAATGTGGTATGTGTGATCAGTGGCTCTGTCCACTGGGTGACATGTTCAGTAGGCTCCAATGGACTCCATCCTCAAGTGCCCCATCAGTCTGTTCATGGACTACAACCCTGTGCTCCCTTGTGCTCCCCAAACCTCATGAATCCACTCTTTCAATTTTTACCCATTGTACTATTGTCACATCTTTCCCTAGGTCTCAGGCATGACCCTATGGAGTTGTAATTCATAAAACACAACTGGCCCTTATCTTTGCACCCTGACCCTGGCCTACTACCCTTAAATAAAGCATAAAAATAATGATAACAATAATACTCATAATTTGTTAAACTTGTGATGGTTTCCAGGCACTCTATTAAGTACTGTACATCCATTATGTCAATCATTATCTTGATCACTTAGAGACCTTGTATTTAGAACATGTTCTTTTCCAGATAAATCTTTAGGCACTCCTGGAACTATATTTCTGGAATCAAAATACAGCAAGAAATGCATGAATGAATCCTAGGTGAGTAACACAACTTAGTTTCTCAAGCTGAGACCCTCACTGCAGAGGGAATAATGATTTTTATATGTATATTTCCTCTTACTTTACAAAGTTTTACCTCATTGGTTCCTCACACCAGCTCTCAGCTCTGTGAAGAACAAAATAATTATTCAGAACATGCTGAGGGGCTAATATCATGTCAAAATGTTAAAGGAGAACTTGAGTCCAGGTCTTCTGAGTCCGAGCACATAGCTTTTCTCAGGTTCTACATTTGCCTCCCCTATGCCAGTTGGTGGGCAAGTTCATTCAAAACTAGGTTCTCAGACTTTATTTCTACCAGTTCCCTAAATGCATCCTCTGCTACAGCCAGAGGAGACCCTGCTATTCCTTTCACCCCATACCTTCCACCTCTGAGCCTATGCTCCTGTTTAAGCCATGTTCCTAGAATGTTCCCTGCTTCACCACAGATCCCTGAGGCCACCTGCGATGTGTGAAGTCTCTCATTGGCTCTACTATTTGACATTCCCTTCTTCTACTTTTTAGGATTTTGTGTGTACCCCTCAGATGATAATTCTAATTTTAGGGTCATTGTGGGTTATTTCAACACTTGTTTTTTCATTTCCACATTTTAAATTGTAAATTCCCTTAAGAAAAGTACTCAGCCTTATATACTATACCCCTTGCAGTACCTAACAGAGGTCTACATTCCTAGAAAGAACACTTAATAGCCATTTGTTAGGTTAAAATAACCTTAATATGTACTCCTTATTAACAGATTATATTTATGATCAACTACTATACATTCCATTTCCACTTGAGAGTCTCTATATTATCCCCCCAAACAAGGGCACTTTCAAGTTTTTTCTGAGCTTTTAATTTAATCTTCCCTTAATGGAGTTTGACTCCAAGTTGGTTCAATATATCCTCTAGAAGTCTGTTCCCTTATGTATTTATTGCCTTGAAAAACTTTCTTTTTCCCATCTTAAAAAATCTCTTGGATTATTTATTGTGGCTGATTCATATCTAGTACATTTATATTGTTTTCTTATCAAAAGAGAATATCCTATTACACTTCAGCCAAAATATCTTCATTTTCTTCAAGCTCCAAGTGATTTATGATGTATAATGTATATTTGGGAAAATTAAAGTTTTTCTATAGATCTACCAAATATATTGGGCACGACTATTTCATAAGTCTTGCATATCAGAAATTTTCCTACCCAGTTTTTGCTTTCTGTGCTGTGTTCAGTAGCAGCAGACTATGGTTCACGGCCAGGATGACTAAAGTAGCCAAATGGCAGACACTTGCCCCTGTAGCAATATTTCACCACCAACAGATTCACTGGTTATTCTGTTGAGAGTTCTTTGTTGGCCAATACATACAAAGAATTTAGAGAAGACTGTGCGGGGGTGGAGGGGGGTAGGGGGGAGTACCCCCCCCCATTTCAAAACCATATGTCCTGAGTTTTTGTTTTTCTTTTTAATACTTTTTGCTTTTATTTGCAAGTTAATACATGAGCATGGTAAGTTATTTATACCAAAGGTATACAAAGAGAAATGTACTTCCCCCACCCCACCACCTAGCTCTCTGTCCCACACTCCAAAGACAACCATTGTTAGTGTTGTTGATACATTCTACACTAGGGATTTTGAAGAGAAAGCAGAGGAATTACAATCAGACTCAACAATAGTCAATCAATAGTTATGAGCTGAGCATCTATTAGGCTCCAGGCACAGTGCTAGTGCTGCTAATGGGCTCCACCCTGTTTCATAAGGTTTATAGCTACGGGCAGCACAATAAGAGAGGCCTCAGTACATGGTGTAATCAGTGCCCTAATTGTAGGAGTGCCAGGTGCTAGGGGAAATCACAGGCTTCCCAGAGGTGGTAAAATCCTTTATGAGGGCTCCGGTAGGGAGAATTTTGTCAGGCACAGAGAAAGGAAATGGTGATCTCTGAGAATAACCTGTGTGAAGCTAGGAGGCATAAGAATGCACGGCAAGCTTGACAAACAGGGGGAAAAAAAAAAAAAAAGGTCAATTTGGTTACAACCTATGTTTGAAGTAAGATGGGGGAAGAAAAAGAGCCTAGAAAGGAAAAGTAAGCCAGTAGCCATTGACCACTGTCTTTGCTATTGTATTACAGAAAGAGTACTCCACATAAAATAATAAGAAAACCTAATTTTAAATATTGGCTAATTATCTGAGCACCTAAGTTGCCTCATGTATAAAGCAAGAGAAAGAAAAGCCATTTCACAGGGTGATTGAGAAAATTAAAGTCAATTATATAGTTCATGCCAGGGTGCCTAACATGGTGCCAGGCAAATACTAATGATAAAACCCAACAAATGTTAAAATAAAAAAGAAAAAGAATAAAAAAATAATTATTCTAAGCCATTGAAATTTCTTCCAGCACATCTTCATCTGGACAAGCCTCAAATGCAAAGTTCTGAACTGTCAGGGCACTAATCAAGAGGGAGAATGGCCCTCTCCATCCCACAGGGTGGGAAATCCCAGAGACCACATTCTCCTATCAGCAGCCTGGTTTCACCTTGAAGACTAGGCCACTTTGAAGAATTTTTAAAGTGTATTGTAAAGTGACAAATTGCCTGCCTGATATTGCTTAAGATATTACTAATTGAACAAATAAATACACTTGTGGGGTGGGAAAAAAAGGTATTATTTGGGAAGCATTTTAAGATCTGAGTCATTTTTATAAATCTGCTTTTCAAGCTACAATTGTAAAACTGGTAAAGGAGTTACTTTTTAAGATTGCTTGCATTCTTGTTTACTGGCATGCTTTTGTAGCCAGGGATAAACAAGGGTCCTAGCAGAAAGGTTATTCTAAAATGGAATACCCTCAGAATGGTAGAGCACTTACATTCTTTAAATGGTGGTACTCAGTTTGGCAACTTTCTGAGAATTTCTATGCAGCAACTGATATTGTGTAGAAAACTGAAGCATCATGTAGTTGTGTATTTTTTATCCCTAATTACTGCTTAATTTGCACTTTAGTGCTTGCAAAATGGGTGTGAAAAATGAAAACTGAGTAACAATTAGAGGGTAAGAGACACACTTGTGTGATTCTGATATCCAGAACAGAGTTTCGATATTAAGGGCAAATTAGCTATGACAGTTCAGGCATTTAACCCACTCTGGGCCTATGGCTTGAGCACTTGAAATGCCAGGAGCTATAGTTTTCAAAGACTTGAAGAGATTAGACTTGACATTGAAACATATGAACCTATTGTCAAATGTACAGGCTTCCACTGGTAGAATCCTACATAACACCTTTAAAGAATTCTGTAGGCAATATCTCGGCATACAAAAAATAAAAAATGCAGACTTCTAGTAATGTGATATATAATCTCTAGAATGCTTAAAGTCACTTGGTAACCAGTCGTGGTCATGCTACAGATGGTAATCCATTCATTCATTCATTCATTCATTCATTCACTCAATTCATTTCTTGGAAACCTACTAAAAAATCAGACAAAATACTAGACCCTACAAATTCAAAGATAAGTAAGACATGGTCCCTAACTTCAAGGAACTCATGGTGTAGTGTACCAAGTACTACAGAAAATAATAATCACTACAGAAAAATAATCGTGATATACAGAGCAGGGGAGGGTTAAAAATGTATCTGCTTTAGGGGTCAAATGCTCCAGATATGCTGTTGGTAGAGATATAAAAATAAACAAATAATTACACATGCAAATCACATGATAAAAGTATAGTTAGTATAATTTTGACTCCTTTAATTAGAAAATCAAGGTTATTTCCTACTCACATTGACCAATAGAAAAGAAAGAGCTGACTGAGGTAAATTATGTATTTAGTAGTTGTTGCAGGTTCAACAGAGCCAATCTAAATTAAAGAGGAAAAACGGTATTTATTATTACAAGATGGGGTTTGGTGTTTAAGATCTACTTTTCAGCTATACAGAATCACTTCATATGCAAAGCTTTTGACCTCTGTGACCCATGGTTGAGTCCTTTATACATATGGTCACTGCTGAGGGAGTATGCTGATTTTTCAAAATCTGAGATTAAAGGAAACGAAGAGCATTTGTCCTGGATAAACACAGAATTATTAAAATAAATAAATAAATAAATAAATAAATAAATAAATAAATAGGCCAGTGTGATGCAATGCATGTCATTGCTCATTACCCAGACCACCAACCTTTGGCCTTTCTTTGAAACTATAAAAATGTCTCTGACCACCAGTCAAAATTCCCGTCTGGTAAAATCTTTTATACTATGCAAACAGCACATTTTCCTTTAGATTAGCAAGAAGAAAAAAAAAAAAAAAACAGTCATATTTTTTCTGATTCATTTTTGCTTAATTTTCTTGGCAAAATTTGGATTCCAAAAATTCCTCTGAAGCTCTTTTAGAGTCTCCTCAAGCTCTTTTTTCCACTTTGAATCAGAATACTTCTTTTCCCAAGATGGAAGGAAATTCCTACTTCAAAAAGAAGGTTTGCAGATTCAAATCTGCCTTTCCTTCTAAACGAAAGGCTTGGTTAGAAGGATGTATCCATGGTATACATTAACAATACACAACTCAGGAAGCAATCTAGAGATTTGAAGTTGCAAAAAAAATGATTTCATTAACCCCTTGTTACACCATAGTTTCACACTTAATCTCCCACGGTGATGCTTAGAGTTTACTAAATGTTCATTTTATGTATCTACAGATGTGTAGTTAGTGGCACATGGACAAAAAAGAGACTACAACACAAGATATCCTTTGGATGCAGAAACTACAGTGCAACTGGAAAACTAATATACACAGATGTGACATGTAAAAGAATTAAAGTCATTAGTGGCATATAGCCTTTTAACAGGAAGCTATCTTATAGATTACACAGACCTCTCATTTTAAAAATAAGAAAATTTAAACCAAGGGGGGGAAAACAACACTTTTCCCAGAGCTACACATTTAGTTCATGGCAGAGCTAAAACTAGAATAAGGTCTTCTGACTCCTTTCCCAGGACACTGTATTCTACACTACGTCGTATATTTAAAGAAGAGTGATGGTTTGGGGATGATATATTTCAAAGCAACCTCTAAATTAACATGTGATGCTAAAACCACACACTAGCAACGAAGAAATTCAAAGAGAAGATCATTAAATGATGGGTATAAGGAAGCAAGATTATATAAAGAGATTGTCTTTGTGGTTCATCTCAAGGAAACTATAAAGTATGTACTAGTTAAAGGGAGAGAGAAGAATATTCTAGATAGGAACAATTCAATGCCATTCAGCAAACATTTTACTGAGTTCTTCTTATATACCAGGTAATATGCTGTGAGCTGGAAATACATAGTTAATGAAGACAAGATCTTTACCTGCAAATAACCTAGAAAGTAAGTGTATAATGGATCAAAATTCTCTTGAGGAAAAGTGGGATGCAAGACCTATTTCAGGCTATTCTAGAATCAAAAAACAGGAATAAGTAAACCAGATAGACAATCAAAGAAGACACCCTAGAAGTAGTAATATGTGAACAAAGTTTTGAAAGACAAGTGGTATTTTAGCTGGACAAAGATGGTAAGAAGGGAATTCCTAGCAGAGGGGATACCAAGTATGAAGGCACAGAGGCTAGAAAGAGCCACACATCATTGGGAACCTCTGTGCCTGGAGCCAAGTGTCCATGTGGAGAGATGGCAAGGAGTGAAGCTGGAGAGAAACTACAAATGCGGTGATCCATAAGGGTGGCAAGGAGGAACTCCAGGAGCAAATGGTTGTTTGTTTGAAAATTGTTACCTATACACTTTTCTCTTGCCTTGGATTCTTAGATGAGTTCAAGTCCTAAAAAGGACCTGTACCCAGTGGGGAGAGGGCTAAGTGGGAACTAGTTTATGAGGAGATGTGTGTGCTACCATGCTACTTTTGAACTCGGTTCTGAAAAGCATGAGTTACTGAGACATCTGAAGCAGGGAAATGGTATGATCAGATTTGTGTTTTAGAAACATTAGTTTGGCAGAAGAGTGGAAGATATATTGGTAGGGAAACAGACTGGAAACAGGGGCTCTAATCCGTAAACTGCAACAATAATCCAAGTCACCAGAGATTGGGACCCAACATAAAGCAGCCACAATGTTACAGAGATTCGGGAGACAGAAGGTACAGGACTTGGTGGATAAGGAAATGTGGAATATGAGGGAAAGGACAAGGAAGAGGGAAAAGAATGAAGAATGGCATTGCCATTAACTGTGAAATGAGAAGAACTTAGCAGACAGATGGTGTTAATGCCCCGGAAGTGCCTGTGATCTTCTGAGGACTATTTTGAGGGAGAAGAGAGCTGAGTGGGGTACCCTTCTGGAACTTTAAGAGACAGAGATGCTGTGAGGAGAGGTAAAAAAGGTGTTGAGAGGAAACCAGAGACAAAACACATAAAGTCATAAAGGTGGGGAGGAGCAAATTGTGATGTGGAAAGAAATACTGTGAAAATAGTCTAGTCAGAGCAGAGTCCAGGTAAGGGATTTGTAACCATACCTCATAAAGTGAAATCCAGTTGAGAAAAGGACTTGGAAGCCTGGGGGAGGAGTTTGTGTTTGATACAGAAAGCACTGCTATGCTAGTGAGTCCACTGATTTTTATTAGCAGCCATGATAATAATGTCTTTCTCTTGTGCTTTATACTATTTTGAAGTTCTTTCACATTCATTAATGTTCTCATTTGGTACTCATCATCTCTTTGAGAGAGATAGGGCAGGACTAATTATCTCTCCTTTACAGATAAGGAAACCAACTCCCAGAAAAGGCTGAGTGATTAGACCTTCCTTACATAGCAATTAAAGGCAGAGCTAGGACTGGAATCCTGATTTCTTGTTCCTTCATCAAGGACTCTTTATAATTTGCAATCCTGCCCAACCTCAGGCTTCTGAAGCTCAGAAGAATGCATGGGAGAGTGGTGGGTCCCAAGGAGAGGTACCTTCCCTCTGCCATTTTCCTAACTCTTCCATGGTAGTAAGAACTATGTGAAGCCATAACCCCCACTTGGCATCTTGAGAGAAATCTAATAGAATCTCCACCCTAACTCTGTGCTCCCTTCCAGCTGCTCTGGATCCCCTCCAGAAGGGCTGAGTTAGCAGCCACTGCTGCTGGTTTTCACATCCTGCCTTATAAATGGCAAACAGCCACTAAACTAGACGTGTGGTGAGCAGGTCTGTTTTAGAGATCACTTCAGGCCGACTCACAATTCTGCCTAGTCCAATTAACAAGGTGAAAACAAAGCTTAATTCTTCAACACAACCGTGCATGGGCCAGTTATGATAGCTCTGCCCTATGGCCGCACTCTCAAGCCAACCCCTATTTGCTCAAATGCACACCCTTGGTCAGAAATGTTGATAGGTGAGGGACTGAGCAAAGGTTGTTACGCACATGGAAATTCACTCGTACCACTTTAAAAAAAAGTGCATAACTTTTTTAAAGTGTCGGGACTGTTGCAAGGAATCCAGAGCTCTCTACTATCAAGTGTTTGAATCTGGAGCTAAAACTCTGAATTGTACCTTCTCTATGTTGAAACCACAATGAAATAACTCAAAATCTGGACAAGAACTCTCCAGTGTTCCGGTTTATGCTGTGTGCTATTCGGGGGCTAATAAATCTAGAGAACCAAATGGATTGCATTCTTGAGTCTCCAATTAAAACTTTTAATGACTTAAAACTACATCTACCACATCCAACTCAATTTTAAAAAATAACCAATAAAATACAACCACAGCTTTAGCTGAAAAGTAAATGAAAAATATAGAAAAATACTAGCTGGAAATGCAAGCAATCTTAATCTATGTCCCGCCTAACTAGAATTGGCCAGACGAGGAAAAGGTAGAATCTAGAGAGCAGGCTCACTGAAACAGGATGAATACAGGTCTATTCTGAGACCCAAGAGCAAGCAGGGGGATGAAATTCAGAGCAACCGATAAGGCCTACTTGCAAGAACATACAGGGAAGGATGTGATAGGAAAGTGAGGCTTATTCCTGCACGTGCCTTACAGGTCCATTGGAACAGGGTAGCTAACTTCGTTGTCTTTCTCAAAAGTGAGGGTAACTGCTACCTATAGCCTTGGTCCCAGCAGGTCCCTGAACCAAACTTAACTAGAAAAACAGCATTTTAGCAGTGTCAACCCTCCACCCAGGGGTGTCAGAAATTAATCTTGTAGTCATAGACCCACTGCTGTAAATCAGTTTGCCTGAAGGTAAAACCTGAACACAAAATTGCTAACTAATGCTCACAGCATTCACCAGTTACTGCTGGATTTGTTCAGTCTATATAACTGGGCTTCCAATTCAATTTCCTGTTTCTGATTCCAGCTTCTTGTAGAGTAGGGGTATGCAAACTATGGCCCTGGCCCAAATCCTGTTCTTAACCTACTTTTACAAATAAGGTTTTATAGGAACCCAGTCACATCATGTGTTTAGGGGTTGTCTTTTGCACTATGATGAGAGTTAAGTAATTGTGAGAAAGACCATATAGCCTGCAAAATCTAAAATATTTATTATCTGGCACTTTGTGGAAAATTTGCCAGCCCATGCTATAGTGACTAAAACTGTCTCAAACTTGAGAACAGAGCAAATGCCTGAACACACTAGGGATTGCTCTTTGACACACTTTCCACCAGGAGTTGGCTCAACTTTCTATCCCTCTAGCCTCTCTCAAGGTGACAGCACTAAATGGATAGATTGCCAGGGTCAGGTTGCAGATTTATCATTTTTAGAAAGCAAGCCCAGCCCAAATCAAACTGGAATATACAAGGCACAAACTGAGACCTTCCATATCCACCCACGAAAATTCCCTTGCACTCCAGAATGCTGACTTCTAAGGACCACATCACTGAACTCCTAGTCATCTTTTAGTTAAGTTTGCTTCCCGAGGAGCACCTATAGGAGGAGATCAAAGCAAGAGATGAACATGAGACAAGGGTATGTATTTGCCTGCCTTTATCAGTAGTCCTGTCAGTCAGCTATGTCCCTGAACCAAAGGTCCCAGATTTGGTTAAATAGTCCTCTCCACAAAGCTCTCTGTCTCCAGGATCTGCTAATTGTTCCCTCTCCATACCCCTTCAGGCCTGGACATAGTAATGGCCTCTACTATTACCAGTTCTGTGAACTGCTTTATCCCTCATTTCCCCCACACTTTATTAGTAGTCCCCCCATATCTTTGTTAGTAGTCTCTTTATCAAATTATTCTCAAACTAAATTTTAGGTAATTTACACTAGGGTACTATTTTAGGGTGGAAATTTTAGGGTGTCATTTATTTCCTCTTAGGATCCAACTGGTATAGTAATTGGGATCAGGGTCCCATGAAACAGACCAAAAATATGGTATTTGGGGATTGGGGTGCTTACATAATTCAGGAGAACATCGACAACCTCCAGCTGGAGCAACTGGGACTTGAATAATATACAACATTGGTGGCAAGAAAATTACTCATATTATCTCCAGTGGTGGCATGGGATGAAATGCAAATAGAGGGCAAGGCTTTGGGATATCAACAGGCCCCTAATTTAGTTACTATGGTGATCATAAAAATTATGGAGTCACCCATCTTCTGCTTGTGGCCCTAGACAGCCAAAGGGATAAATAAAGTAAGAAATTGAAAGCTATACAACTGTAACACGGTGAGGAAGATCATATAGCTTATGGTAGCATAGAAAGATTCTTTCTCCTCCTAAATGTGAACACAGAGGAGCTATGACTAATAACCCAGGGCTTAACTGTAAGAGGTACAAAATAGTATTCCAACTGAGAGCTGAATTCCACCAGATCTTATACTGGTTGGGGAAAAGTAGGATTCTGATACTGAGAACTCAGGACTCTTAAATACGTTTGAATCATTTTTACTGGCAAAAGAGCCCCCCCCCCCCCAATATATGAAGGAACCTGATTTGCCTACAAAAAAACCTGTTCAATGATGAAAGCTAAGACAGTGACTCACCAACTAATGCCAAATTTTTCCAAAGCCACTCCACACACAGCATCCATTACTACCTCTAGGTCCATATTTAACACTTAATTCCAATAGAGTTCAGACTGAGAAATACATGACTTTCTATGGGATAAGACAGCCCATAAACAGAAAGATTTATAGAACCATGACATTCTGTATCACCTTAAGTGTGGAATTTGTGTTATGGTAGTGGATTCCAAGTTCATTAAATGGCAGACAAATTAAAGTCATAACTAGCCCAAATTCACTGAGATGTATCTATTAATCTAACATTGGCTGCTATTCACCTAACCTAACTGCTAGCTGGTCTGCTGTTAATGAGATCAAAACACCAGAACTTTGTTGGCATATTATAGAGGAAAATGACTGTATTAATCATGTTTTTAAATGTTTAATATTTTTTCATGCTTTGGCATCGTAGAGCCTTGCAGACCCAGGGAAAGACTATCCCCTCCCAAAGTTAAGTGATTCCTAGAGAGAGCAAACAAGTTGCTTTTCAGGCAGAGCTTTGATAAAGAAGCCAACTAATACATAGGATCTACTCCAGACACCTTCTTTATCAAACTCATACAGCAAATCACTATTGTCCCTGCCCTAAATCATCTGAGAGCTAGGTACCTGACAACTAGGAACCATCCAGATATCCCAGAGCCCACAAAGTATTCAAGCTATCTAAGTGTAAGCTTACTCAGCATACCTCCCCATGTTGCCCATTTCTTCCCTTAAAAAAAAAAAATGCAGTAAAGGCTCTGTACAATGCTTTTCCTTTACTCCTTCTGCCTCTTGACTGAGCCAGGTCCTTCCTCATGTGGCCCTACATAGCATTGCATGCCCTTCCTCTTGCGAACTGTGAGTAATAAAGTCATCCTTTAATGCTGTTAAAGGATGTTTCATGTCTGTCATCTCATATTTGATTAAAACAAAATCCTGGGTCCATTTTAGAACAAAGACCAAATCTTCAGGGAAAAGGGGAGCAATAGAATGAATCAGTTTTGTGCTCATCCTCTCCCTAAACTATATCTCACTGGATGATCCAGAAGATACTTCTTTCCTATTATGAATGATATTATTGGTGGGAGGGGAGGGGAATGCCTGGAAGAACTCTATGTAGTTGTGCTCTGTAGACTGGGGAAGATGATAGACAGTCCCTGACTTCAAAGGAAATGATGGGATGCTACAGCAGTAAACCAGATAGTGGCATTTAATTCTCAGAATGAAGGTAAGTGTAATTACCACAATAAGATGTGGAAAAGTGATAATCAGAGTGTTTTGACCTAAAGGGATCTGTGGCAATGGTTAATTGACCACAGGTGTTCCAGAAACAAAACAGATAAGCAGCCCTCTAAAATACAGCTTGACACATAGAGGTCTGGTGGACAGAAACCTAATTTCAGTATCAGTAGTGAGGATTCATAGTCTATAAAAAAACAACTTCCAGATCCAAGCTAGTTCATACACCTAGGTACATCCAACTCAGGGAAAGCTGGATGCTTTACTCAAGAGGTTATGCCAATTACAGGTGTGTTTTTGAATGTTAAATTTTCATTGAGTAAATCAACACAATCTTTTAAATCTGATATGTAACTTTCAACTTAATGAATGCATTTATCCTCATTCCCATCAGAGTTGTTAAAAATTCAAGTTCCCATCTGATTGTTAAAAAAAAATCAGAAACAATTTTCATTCACATGGCAAGAATAACAGTACATGTCCGTTATCTTGCCTCAGGGCTCTATCACCTTTCCTGTCATGTAGGTTGAAGGTAACTTTATTATCTTAATAACCAACAAAACATCAAGCTGGTCAGCCACATCAATAGCATTATACTCATTGGACTCATGGAAATGACTACATACTTTTTAGAGTGCAACTTGGCCATATATGCCAAAAGCTAAAATACTAAAAGGTATTATAGTAATCATAAGTAATCCTAATATTTTATATTCAATTTTACACAAATGCAATAATTGAGTACATGCAATTATATATACAACCAAAAATGTTTATTGTATCACTACTCATAAATGTGAAAAATAGTATTAACCTAAATATGCTAAAACATGAAATCATTTAACTACAATATGGCATATTCATTGTCTGGAAAGCTATATAGGCATGATAAAAGAATAGAGAAAATACATACTTAATGACATGAAGAGGATTTCTCAATATACCAAATGGAAAAGTATGTTATTGAATAGTATCTGTATTATGATACTACTTTGTCATAAAATGCTTATTTTTTTAAGTTCATAAAGATATATACCAAAATGTTAACAAAGGTAATCTTCAGGTGGATATGGGGTGATTTTGCTTCCTTCCTTCGCATTTTCTGTCTTATGTGATTTTTTTATAATAAATATATTTGACATTTATAATTAAAAAAACAAAACTAATTCCAATTTGGAAAAACTAAAGAGCTACCTTCCAAAAGTTGAGTGATATCTGAGAAAGGCTTGCATCAAAGCTGAGCATGCTGAACTCCCAGAGAATTTGACCAAGCTTTATGTAATCTCCCTAGAAAAAGATGTAGGTCAGGTGCCTGGGTGGCTCAGTCGGCTAGGCGTCCGACTTCAGCTCAGGTCATGATCTCATGGTCTGTGAGTTCAAGCCCTCTGTGCTGACAGCTCAGAGCCTGGAGTCTGCTTTGGATTCTGTCTTCCTCTCTCTCTGTCCCTCCCTTGCTCACACTCTGTCTCCCTCAGAAATAAATGTTAAAAATTAAAAAAAAAAAAAAAAAAAAGACGTAGGTCAACATCTAGGGGTGGACTGAACTGCAGGTAATGATCCAGGGGATCCATCAGGGATGACTGGAGGCATGCAGGAGCAAGGATGGAGGAAGGCCATTGTAAGTCCTCCCTTTACAATCCCTAGAGTGTATACTTAGGCCAATGTACCGACAAAGTGAACAGAATCACGAGGAATTGAAAACTGTGGATAAAAATAAGGAGGAAAATAGATGTGTCTCTCTGATTTAATGAAATGAAATGTGAAGTTATCTGTACACACTTCATTAAGATTAATATGATCGTTCCATGTGACAGGCACCGTACTAGACATCAGATATAAAAAGATGGACATGATAGAACTAGTCCTTGGCTCCATAAAGCTTGTAACCTCGTGGAGGAGAGTCTGACAAAAGGGCAATTACATGAAGGGAAAGTCAGATGGCTCTAAGAGGCATAAACAAACAATACTTTATTGGGATGAGTAGTTGAAGAACAATTCCAGGAAGGAGTAACATTTAGCTTGACATCTGAAAAGGTAGGAGTAACAAACTGAAATGAGAAAGGGTGTGGAAGGTGATGTGGGCGAGGAGGAGGAAGTGAGGCTTCTCAGCAGAGGAAATTTACAGTTAACCAATCAAGGTCTTACTCTGCATTATGAATTTTTCTATAAGTACTTATGCTTGAGTATTTTTAGCCATAGGGAATTGCTTCTTCCCAAAGCAGTCAATTCCATTTTGGACAGCTCTACTTGTGCGAAAGTACTTCTTTAAATAGAGTCCCACATTGCCTTTCTATAAATTCCATCTATTGGTCTATTTCTGCACTTAGAAGTTGTGTAGAAGGAGTCAAATCACTTTTCCCCATGATATTCCTTTCAATGTTTGAAGGCCATTATCAAGTCCTTTGCTGGCTAATCCTCCAACAGTTCTTTCCTCTTGCTTTTTCATGATTTAATTCCAAATTCCTCAATATCCTAGTCATTCTCATCTAGACGTGCTGTAAGATGCCAAGGTCCTTTGTAAATATTAAAAAATAATAATAGTTCAATAAATATTTATTGATCATGTACTACATGATAGGCATTTTTCTAGGTCCAAGTAAAAGCACAAGGAGTTAAACAGAGTCCCTTGACTTTGTGGAGCTTATATTCTAGTGAGGAAGAGAAAGAGAGATTGAAATATGAATATATATATAATATTATATTGGAACGTGAATTCCAGTATATGTAACATTCTACTGGAATAAGTATAATATCTTAGGGTATATTCCTAAAAGTAAAATTCTCGGGTCAAATGGTAAGCAGGTTTTTAAGCCTTTCAGCACACTTTGCCAAATCACCTTCAAGAATTTTTTTCCAGTTCCAATACTCACCAGCAATAGATAGGATTTCTAATTTGCCACTACCTCAGCCTCCTACTTAATCATTTTAAAGTATTTCAATGTGGTTGATGAGTAATTATATCTCATTTCAATTTACAACTTTTATTACTCGTGAACCTAAATATTTTTTTTTCCATTTTGCGAGCTGCTTATGTATATCCTTTGCCCATTATTCTAAAAGTAGTTTTCTTTCGGTCAAATACTTGTAAATACTTTATCATATAATTAAGATACTAACCTCTTCACTATCCTATATGGTAAAGATAGTTTACCATCATTTCATAATTTTCTTATTGGTATATTTTTGTCAGAAATGGTGCTTTTAAGTGTGAGTTGTTTAGTAATCAAATCCATCCATCATTTTCTTTGTGCTTTCTCATTCTGGCTTTGACAGAGTTCTTGGAAAAAAGTTTTCCCACTCTGTCACATAAATCTTCAATTATAATAATTCCGGGTCCAGGGAGCCTGTGTGGCTCACTCGATTAAGCATTGGATTCTTGATTTCGGTTCAGGTCATGATCTCACGGTTCGTGGGATTGAGCTTTACTTCAGGCTCTAAGCTGAAAGCATGGAATGCCTGCTTGGGAGGCCTCTCTATGCCCCTTCCCTGCTCACACTCAAGCTCTCTCAAAATAAATAAATAAACATTAAAAAAAAAAATTCCTGGGGCGCCTGGGTGGCTCAGTCAGTTAAACGTCCGACTTCAGCTCAGGTCATGATCTCACGGTCCGTGAGTTCAAGCCCCACGTCGGGCTCTGTGCTGACAGCTCAGAGCCTGGAGCCTGTTTCAGATTCTGTGTCTCCCTCTCTCTCTGACCCTCCCCCATTCATGCTCTGTCTCTGTCTCAAAAATAAATAAATGTTAAAAAAAATTATAAATTATAAAAAAAATTCCTGATCCTTCTATGAATTTTAGAACCTAATATTTAATTATAATTTATTAATAACAATATTTGGGTACCTATCATTATTTTGATGAAAATAAGAAGCTAGGAATCTTTATACTTTTCTCTTAGAAAAATCCAGGCATTTTAATAACATAACCCCATTTGTTTTTAAATGCCACTGATCCTTCTACCTAGCATTCCATATGAACAGATCACATGTAAATCCAAAGGACTGTCTATACTGGGTTCTCATTCCTCTACAGCTGCTCTGAGTAGCTGTTGCTGTGTTAGAGGAAGCACAGCTCTCTAATTTGCCAAGTGCTTCTCTTGCTGTATTCTAGCTCCATGTAAGCATATGAGTTTAGAATTCTGTCCTAGGACATTCTCTTATCAAGTCTTGTAACTCTATTAAGTATGCATTTAGCACTCCCCCTTACCCCACTAACACCTGCATTTCCCAAATAGCTCACTGGTATTAGTAAGAGTGCCAACAGCTCTGACAACAGCAGCAGCAACATCTATAAATCTAGGGAACAGCTCCTCAAGTCTCATGTCATACAGCTTGGTCTCATACAGAAGTGAATGCCCCAATGTTCAGAAGTCTTCTGAACCAAAGGGAGGAGTCCACAGCTTCTGAAATGCCGTGCAGGTGTCTAATTTGGTTTTACAGAACAAAATGGAGAATACCACTAGATAACAATTGCAAGTTGGCATTTTTTCTCCCTTATTTGTTTATGTATTTTCCCTGTGCATGTACCCAGAGGCTGTTGCTCTGATGCATTCTTCATCAGCCCAGTCAGAAAAGTGGCACACTGATGTAGGCCAACATTTCCAAGTTATAGAGACCCAGAGAGCCATCAAAGAAAGTTAGATTGTGGCCCACACAATGATAGTCAGCTATCAGTTATGGGGATTGAGGAAATAAACAAGGAAGTAAATGGAAAACTACCCTCTGTCTTCAGGATCAGCAGCCTAGGCACATCACATATTTGCTGAGCTAAGAGTCATGTGAACTTGGCACTGTTCCTTACATACCCACTTTAAGAATAAAATAAAAGACACTTTTAGATTACAGATGCTTTAGAAAGATGCCTCCAAACAGCCAACTCTCATAAAATAGAAGCAAAAGCTTCTATTTTTGTACAGTAGATGAGTGGGAAGGAGTCACAGAAAATCCCTTACTCAAAAAACCCTCTTTTAACTTGCCAATAGGTCAACAATTATACTATTTAAATGCATTATCCAAGGGGCATCTGGGTGGCTCAGTCATTTAAGTGTTGGACTTCCGCTCAGGTCATGATCTCGCAGTTCATGGGTTCAAGCCCTGCATCGGGTTCTGTGCTGACAGCTCAGAGCCTGGAACCTGCTTCTGAATCTGTGTCTCCCTCTCTCTTTGCCCCTCCCCCGCTCATTCATTCATTCATGCACACTCTCTCTCTCAAATAAACATTAAAAATTTTTTAATGAAGTATCTAAGAATATCTGGTAAAAGGATACAATGGTTACTATTATGAATCAACTTGGAGGGTGGTTTGGGATGAGATTAACATTTGAATCAGTAAACCTTGAGCAAACAGATTGCTCTTCTTAATGTAGGTGGTCCTCATCCAATAGTTAAAGGCCTGAATCAAACAAAAAAGACCAGTCTCCCTGAGCAGGAGGAAATTCTCAAGCCAACTGCTTTCAGTCGTCATCTGCACCATTGGCTATCCTGGGTCTGTACCTGCAATCCTTCAGACTGGAAACTGCACCATTCACTCTCCTGGGTCTTTAGGCTGCCAGCCAACACTGCAGGTTTGGACTTTCCAGGCTCCATAAGCCATGAGCCAATTCTTTAGAACAAATCTCTTTATAGAGATTTTAAAATATATTCTATATTTTATATTTAAATACACACACACACACACACACACACACACACACACACATATACACACACACGTATACACATCCCTTTGGTTCTATTTCTCTGGAGAACCACGACTAATATGGGCAATTTTTACTAGGAAAAGAAAAAATCCTTTTCATCATATTTCATTACCAAATTAGCTATTCATATCTCTAGGTTCTGAAAAAATGGTACACAAGATAAATAAGTTTAATGGAGAAGACCAAAAACACAAACAAAAAATAAAATAAAACTGATTTGCCCTGAGTGTAGATATCTGAGCATCTGAAAGGCATCAAGGAAATGACGGTCATGGCCAACGAAAAGGAAGAGATGGACAAAAACAAGGACATCAAAGGCAAGCTATTTTATATTATTTTTCCAGGAGCAAAGCCTTAAGGTGGTAAATAGAAAGCTGAAATGCCTCAGAGGCGAGCACTACTAGACTGTGCCAGGACCAAAGATAAGAGTTGTATGAGTCACAGACCAGAAAATTCATAGATGTTTGGTCTGTGTTAGAGTGAGACCACTGGACAAGAACAGGTTGCCAAAGGAACCAGGGAGAATGCTCAATCTTCATGAAATCTTGTTTTTTAAAAAACTAGAAAAGAAGAAGGTAGAGAAAAAATCAATGTTGGGCTCTTTGGTGCTCTAAAATGCCCTGAAATTATAGTAAAAAGATGGTTCTGTCATTTACCATCCGTGTGACCATGGGCAAAGGACTGCTTTCATCTATATATGATAACAGGAATATGATTCTTCCTCAGGTAAATAAATACTATAAATTAAATAAATTTATTGAATACTATAGACTCTCAATAAACATCAGATTCCTTCCTAAGAACAAAGTCATTTTGAGCCTTTCAATAATCAAATGCCTGGCACATTCTGCCCTTCCTGGAGAAAGTAGTCTGGCGTATGCCAACCCACACAAACTCAAAGGTACCAACTCAACTGGCTGGTAGAGATCAGTTTATAAATACAAATCCCTATTATTCTTTCAGTTCCCTAGGTTTAAAAGCCCAAGAAGAGTTGGTAACTTCCCCCATCTGTCACCCATATTTTGTTAGTTACCAAGTTCTACAGATGTTACTTACCTCCACAATGTTGCCCACATATGTCCCCCTGCCCTCTACCTCATCCCAAACTCATTCAGACCTTCATTAGCTTTTGTGCTGAATATGTGTTGACACTTGAGATCCAGATAAACCTTTCTGTAGCATAGATCACATAATGTCACTGTGCTGCTCAATTTCCTCCTCTGCAAGATGGACATAATATTAGTGCTAGCTCATGGGGTTTTTGTGAGGATTAATTGAGATAATACATATAAGAGTTCTTAAGATATTGCCTACTTAGGACTCATGAACTCTTGGCTCTCATTTTTTTGGTGGTATCACCATCATCATCATTGTCATTATCATCATTATTGCTATTATGAAGTAAACAGTAAAATAACAAAGCCCTTTATTTAAAAACTTCCAAAAGCTAGTCACAGCCCATCTTCTCACCTGGGAAACCAGAGGCAGGGACCCACACACCCATCTGTAGGAGCAGCATTGATAGAGATGTGAAGAGGAGTTCCAGGTACCCTGGAGACCCATGCAGAACAGTATCCGGTGTCCGGTAGGTCAGAAAGAAGGACACACAAGTGTCAAAACTTCTGCATTCAGAAAGAATCTGATCCCCCTTACCAGTCCAGTGAAATTGGTGTGCTGGTGCTGTTCTGATCATGGCTCCTATCGTTAGATAGAAGAGGAGGTGGGGCAGCCTTCTGAATGCCTGAACCCTTCAGCATTATGACATTCTGCCTATTTGTACAAGAAGATAATAAAGGCGGGTACACATAAGTAGCTCTAGAGCCAAACTGCTGGGAGTTGAATCTGATTTCTGTAGCTCATTAGTAGTGTGGCCTTGGACAAACACTTAACCTATGACTCAATTTTCTCATGTTTACAAGCTGGATAACAACATAAACTAGCTTATAGAATTTTGTGAAAAGTAAATGACTTAGTGTCTGTAAAGGGTATAAAGTAGTATCTGGTACATGGTCAGAGCTCAAAAATATTAGGTATTACTGGGAGGATGATAAATAGCTAGAAGGAAGAGCACTGGATCCAAGAGCATGGGTCATTGCCAAATTGATCCTAGTATTTCTCATTCCCTTTTCAGCACTAAATGACAGCAATTCTTGTAATTTTCGTAAATCTGATAAGAAAAAATGCAACATTGTTTTAGTCACTTGAGCTGGGCATTTTGGCATGTTTACAGATGCCTCCTTTTATGTGTGTGAATTTACTGTTCAAGTTTCTTATTTTTTAATTTATAAAATTTTTTGCTCTCAGTTGTGCCCATTTTCACTACACAAAAGTGGACTCCGTGTTCATGCCCCCTCTTGCACTTTCCCATCACTGCAGCCTGAGGAAAATGAAAGGACACACAGAGCATGCCATCAGACTATTTTCATGCTGGTAGAACAGAGAAGTCCTCTGGCCTATGCCAACTAAGGCTTAAAGGCTGAGCTCTAGCCAGCGATGGAGTGTGTGTTTATCAGACCTGTGTGCAAGAATCAAGCAAGGCAGCAAGGCACTAGTCGGAACTAGACAAGAATTCTAGGTCCTTGCCACCTTTTTCAGAAACACCAGTAACACCCAATAAATGTGTGGCACATGTGCCTAAGCAAATGAGTACTGAAGAAATAGATTGAGTTCATAAGTTTATTTGGCCGGTTATCTGTTGATTTATTTCTTGAGCAAGCATTTACCAACTAAATACTGAAATAACAGTATAGTGTTGGGCATCATTCAAGAAATGAGAAAAGTATGCAAATAAATGCTCTCAAAGGAAATTACAATAGCAACACGGACAGAAACAATCAGCATACAAGTCTCATTGTGACCTCCCATGATGGTAGCCATGATGGATCACAGAGCTTGCATTTTGCTCAACTCCAGGTCATGTGTGACAATCTTACTTTTATGGTATGCTGCCAAGGCCCCTTCAAAGGGCATGAACTCTATGGGCAGCATTATTCTGAGGAGAATAAAATAAAAAATAGCACAGATGTTTGGCTCCTGATCAGATGACAATGAAGAGGCAGGCTGGTGAACATTTTGTGATGCCTTCCTTTCCTCTTAATTCCCCACTAGGGGTATCATCTATCATGTGACATTTCCTCCTGAGTATCTCCAACACGTTTTAGACTAACATGTCCAAAATCAGATCATTACCAGATCTCATCTTGCCCCCAACCCTGGCTGCCAGCCACTGTTTCCTACCACCTGGGATGACACCACCATCTGGCCAGTCATGATACAAACAAATCAAGAGTCACCTTTGATTCCACTCTCCCTCAGCCCCACATCTACTCCATCATCTAATTCACTTCTGGAATAACGTTTCTCCATCCCTGCCCTCATCACCCTCTGTTTCAAGGCAACTTCCTCTCCTGTCCCTCTGCTTCTCTTATCTTTAGAACATTCTAATTTGTATATCTGCATCCATTCAGGACTTTCTCAGATGTGTCTTCCACAAGAGAGTCAGAATAACCTTTCCAAAAGGCAAATCATTCACGCCTATGCTTTCAAGTGTCCAAAGCTTCCCACTGGAAGGCTTAAAACAAAACTTAGGTTGGACTTCCAGTCCCTGCACACCCATGGCCCACACCGACCTCTGAAACCATAACCCCCTTACTTGCCACACTCTAGCCACAGAGGCCTTCTCTTCCTCCATCATGCTCCCTGGGCCCCTCCCTCCACAGGCTCTCTGCACCCATCCTAATTCTCTCTTATGGGCTCTGTGGCTCTTGTGTTTATACTTTTTAATTTGTATGTGTAATTATAGTATTGTGCGTATCCCCAAAAAGACTGGAAGCTTCATTAAGGCAGGAACTGACTTTTTCTCCCCAGCCTACTGAGATATAATTGACATATAACATTGTATAAGTTTAAGGTATATAACATGTTGGTTTGATATACTTGTATATTGCAAAATTATTATCACCATAGCATTAGCACCTTCATCACATCACATAATTATCATTTCTTTTTCTGTGGTGAGAATGTTTAAGATGTACTCTCTTAGCAACTTTCAAGTATATAACACAGTATTAATAACTGTAATCACTATGCTGTACATTATATCCCCAAAGAGTACATAATTCTTTGTTCACTGTTGTATACTCAGTGCCTGACCCATAGTGGAACTCAGAAAATAATGCTACCAAAACAGATAAATGAATAAATGAGCAAATTATAAAAAGGAGATAATTCTAAAATGGGCTACACCCTTTCCTATTATTTTTTATTTAGAATATGCTCATATAATTGGAGTCTTTCTCCTTAATGCTTTCCTTAGAAAATACAGAATTTCTTGAATAGTTTTTTTGTTTTTTTTTTAAACATTTATTCCATGTCGGTACATAAGTAGCATGTACTTTCATTGAAAAGGAAAAAAAGTGAGCATAAAAAATGCAAAAGCCAACTATAATCCAGTACCGAAAGATTATTAGTGGCATTTTGGTATTTTTCTTTTTATATGTGTTTTTAAACAAATGAAGATATTCTGGTAATTTTTGTAACTTACTTGGTTTTTCCAATTAATTTATCAGAAATATCTCTTCACACCAACAAATGGTTTCTACATCATATTTAGTGACTATGTTACATTATTTTATGTGGTTTAGTTATAGTTTGCCTTTAGAATATCACAGAATTTTTTCTTTGACAACTCAAAATTCTTTGCTAACAATCCTTGAAGTTAAATCTTTATGTTATGACTTTCTTAGATTAACAATTGTTAAGTGGGCTCCATGGTGCTGGGTGGTGAGCGCTTTTTCAATGAAAGACCATAGAGAAATTGAAACAGAGAAGATGACCACTCACAGATCCTGAAGGAAGCACATGGCCTTCTCAGTGGCCACATAAGAAGGCTGAGACAGGCTCCAGGAAGAGTGAGAGGCAGGACCTGGGGTACCTGCCTTTATTAGGGTCCATGGGTGAGACCTTGGACTTCCCAGGCTAAGGCTGAATTGGTAAATTCAAACCCAAAAGAGCAAGGTTTTGGTAAGCTCCACAGGGAGCTGACCTAAGCAGAACTCAAGGAGAAGGCCTTGGGAGGTGGGAGAGACTGGTAATGAAAAGGGCTCTTGGGGCAGTCTGTGGGGAACTTACATTTGCTCATGGCTCTGTGGGCTGCTACCTAGGGTACAAGCTTGCATATAGGGAGTAGTGTCAGTTGGAGCCCCCCAACCCCCACCCTCACTCCACTTGGCCAAACAAAATGGATGCTGAAGCAGCAATAACACAGAGTTATCTCAGCTAAACTCTTGACATCTTATGAACACAATGTTTTCCTTGAAGTGCTGGGTCAAAAGATGCACAAATTTTTAAAGCATCTTATATGTACTGCCAAAGCACCCGTTAAAAACTTGTACCAATTAATGTCTCCTCCCAAGACAGCTGCGGATGCCTGCTTCTTGCCCCTTGGCAACACTAGATATCACCTGGTTTTTAAATCTTTGCCAGTTTGACAGATAAATAAATATTGCTTTCATATTTCATTCACATTTCTTAATTACTTGTGGTTAAACATTTTTTCATTTCTTCATTGGCTATTTGCAGTTCTTTTATGAATTAACTTGATTCTGTGATTCTGTTATTTTTTTATTTTTAATGTTTATTTGAGAGGGAGAAAGAGAGCACAAGCAGGAGAGGAGCAGACAGAAGAAGAGAGAGAAACCCAGGCAGGCTCCGAGCCGTTAGTGCAGAGTCTGGCATGGAGCTCAATCCAACCAACCGAGAGACCATGACTTGAATCAAAATCAAGAGTCTGACACTTAACTGACTCAGCCACTCAGGCGTCCCTACACTTGTTAGAGTTCTGCCAAACAAACTATAAAACTAACTCTGGGCACCCCTTTGGCTGCTCAGAGAACTTCAGGTTCTGCTCCTGGGTGTGGTCTGTGCTACACATAGTGGATATTCCCAGGTAAATTCATCTAAATGACTGAGAAATTGCTGCTTATGCACCTTTTTTTGTTTTGTTTTGTTTTTTTCTTTGCCAATGGGAACTATCTGAGCTCTTAAACACCACAAAACTCTGGGAAGTTTTGAGTCAACAATTGTTGGGCAACAGGCCCAATTAGAGCCAAGAAGTCCTGGGAATCCCCTGACAGCTTGTCCACCAGAACCATCTGGCCAAACCCGCGAAAATCAAAATAACTCCTCTCTGTCTTCATCATGAGCCCAGATTAGCAAAGAAGAAACAATTTCCTTCTCAGGAGGACTTACCACTAAATTTAGTCACTGACTTTCAGACACCTTCACTGCATAAATAGGCTAAGACAGATTGTTCTGAGAGCTTCCGAAAAAGTCAGATAAACTGTAACGAATTTGAAAACGAGCCAAAATAATTAATAGAAACTGTTTCATTGCTGTCTTGTTTCTCTTCCTAATTAATATTTATATGCACACATTCCAGAGACATTGCTGTTTGTTTAAGAATACACTATTGCAATATTGTTGGCCACAGCTGTTTTTGCAATAAGAATTCATTGAGCAGCCTAAAATTGACAGATTAATACCCTGGTAATTAAATTTCCTAAATGGGCGGAGCCATTTCTCTCTCCCTAAAAAATAAACGAACCAAGTATAGTGGCAATTATAGGTGGAGAAATACCAAAGATCCTAAAATTGTCAAAGGGGTTTGGGGAATCAGAAAGTATGTTAATCAAAAAGCTGTCACAGGGTAAGGAATGACCAGACCGTGAGGTCTTGTTCCTAGGAGAAGGTGGGGCAGGTGTCTATGGGAAACTCAAGCCATTTGCAGGAGGTGGCATTTGTGTTGGTAGTAAATGCTAGATATCTTTACAATGATTTGTCATGACAGCTCTACACTGATGAATCACATCTAGGGCAGCCCCTAATCAGGAAGTTTCATTCATACCAGTGGGTCATGTGAGCTTGTCCCTCAGCAGGCCAGTTTTAATGCAGTGGCAAAGAATCCAGAAGAGTCAGGAGTGCCCCCTGGAGTGCAATACCCCTAAAACTGCACAGGTCAACTGTACCGGACCCCCACCACCACCCAACACCACTCCCGGCCACATATTTGGGGAATCCAGTTGTGGTTTGCAGTGAAGGTCCTAGAGTGACCCCAGATCCTTCTCCAAATGAATAAACTTCCCAGTTTTCTGCTGGCAAGCTAGATTTGGCTGCAATCCTGAACCAAATTCTAGCATTTTTGTTATTTAGCATTTATATAAAACTTACTACTTTCCAAGTGCTTTGCAATCATTGATTAGTTATTAGCCAGCTTGTGATAGATGAGTATGCAGTTCCTAAATTATACTCTGCACCAAATAAAGCAGTGCATATCTCTCTCCTTCCCTCCTCTCTCCCTTCCTGTCTTTCTCTCTCTTTCCCTCTCCCTTACCCTCTCCCTCTCACCCAACCCCCAACCCCACCCCCCAACCAGTCCACCCTAATCATTCTAGTCGGGATCTTGCTCCTGTGAGAAGGTCTCCATCCTGCCAAAGTGGGAGCTCTGTGACCACCTCCCTTCTGCTGCTCCCTGATGCTACACAGTAAAGTCCCTTCTCATCACCAGGTCTGTCAGTCACACTAAATCCGTAAATCATTTCTCTTGTCTGAGGTTTCAGCTTGGCCTCCCCTGCCCTCCCAGACTGATAGTTGGGAACAAATAGTGCTCTAACCGCCTGTTTATTAATAAAACATTTGCCTCCTCTAACACAAGCAGTAAGTAATTTGAAGTGACATTGCTGTTATGTTCCCAGTTATTTTTCAGTGCTGCTGAGAAATGCACGCATTTCTCTCTGTTTTGGGAAGCTCTAATTTACACCTTCCCTTAAAGGCCCTCGCCTCCCCTTTGTAGTTTGCCTGCCTTTCTCAGCTGCCTGTTTTGGTTTGTGTAAAGTCTATAGGTACCTGTCACTGGGGAGACTTGAGGCAAGCCAGAGAGAAAACACTGGGCATTTTGAGATTCTGCCAAAGGCACTGAGCCATCTTTCACTCCCTGTTCAAACGGGATTTCTTAGTCACATAAAGGTGCCAAGTCCTAGTCAAGGCATTATTTTGTTATGTACCCTGAATGATCCTTGATCTAATTTTACTCTTTGTCTAAAAACTGGTTTAGTACCGATTACAGTTGCTCGTAGCAGTATCAAGGGAACCCACTGGCTTCAACCCCGTCCTCTGGGCTCAGAATGATTGGTCTTAGCACCGTGTCAGGTAACCCGCCCTCTCCTTCCTCACCCATCTCCTCCTCCAAGTTTCCTCCCTGCCCCCCGCCCAGCTGGGCCTAATACCAAAATTAATTACTTTTTACTAAATTGTCAGGCTTTAATTTTTCCCCTCCTTTGCTAGATAATGCCACGAGTTTAATTCAGGGAAGCATTCCTGCAGTATTCCCACTGACTCCAATTAACATGCAACCATAAGGGTCTTACTTTCTGGCATCCTGAGTAATTGCTTATACACAGTTTCCACTTGAACCAGGCCAAAGACACAAAACAAAGAATAAAACAGCAACGACCCCAAAAAAAAAAAAAAAAGCGATATCATAAGGGAAACTTCATCAGTGCTTTCTGTTTGAAGATTTTAGCATATTGAAGCTTCTGAGTGCTCTTTTCCCAGGATTCCAGACCAAAGGGAATCCGTTAAAGCAGAGGGCAGTTGCATCCATAATACTGCCACTAATACGTGCATTAGCAATGCTGCCCACTAATTAGCCAGGACTGTACAGCAAGAGCACATCTTGTCGCTTCAACTGCACACCAAATAAGCATCCCTCCTCCTCTGGGAAAACTGATTAACCTTTATCTCCCAATTTAAGAATCTAGAATGATGTTACAAACAATTACCTCTTGAATCAATCATTATTAGTCCATTTGTGTGCAGTGCAACAACACCTCCAAATTCTGTTGTTTTTGTATATTTATTAATTTGCTAAAAAACATTTATTGAGTGTTCGCCATATTGAGGAATGGATCAGGTGCTGGAAATAACACAAAGTTCATGAGTTTTGCCAAACTATTACATGGCCTAACAATAAGTTTATGGAAACAGAATAAAAACGAGGGGCGTTAAGCAGAATAATGCCCCCCAGATATTTATATCCTAATCCTAGGAACTTGTGAATATGTTATTTTACACGGCAAAAGGGACTCCACACTTCAAAGTTGGAAGTATAGAGTTCATCTTGGGTCCAATCTACTGACATGGGTCCTTAAAAACTGAGAACCTTTCTGAAATGTAGAGAGAAAGAGAAGTGATTATGGAATCAGGGTAGGAGAGATGCTGTGTTGTTAGCTCTGAAGATGGTAGAAGGGGGCCACAAGGCAAGGAATGCAGGTAGTCTCTAGAGAGTGGAAAAGGAGGGAAACTAATTCTCCGATAAAGCCTCCAGAAAGTTAAGAAGCTCTGTAGATACCTTGGTTTTTAGCTCAAAGGAGTCCATGTTGCATTCCTGACCTATAGCACTGTGAGATAATAAATTGTGTTATTTTAAGCCACTAGGTTTGTGTTATTTGTTATGACGGCACTGGATGGTAATACAGGAGTTTGTCTGTGGTGAAGTACAACTGTGCTACTCATTAGCTGTGTGACTTGAGCACATTACTTAACCTTCTTAGTGCCTCAGCTTCTTTATTGGCTTACTGAATATAAAAATGCCTACTTTACAGATTAATGATGAGAGAAAAAGATAAGATGAAGCAGGTAAAGCCTCTGCACCATGCCAGAAGCCAATGGGAATTCAGTAAATAGTTGCTAAATATACTGTTGATACGTAACTCTGAAATTCATCTATACCAAGTCATCAGGGTTTAATGTCACTTGCTGTGGGGTAGACTAAGAACCCCAAAGGGTTAAAGTAGGGAGGTAATACAGAGGTAGGAGAGGGGAGGTAATACAGAGGTAGGAGAAGAGAACCCTATGTGAATCCAACAGAGATTATTATTTCAACATTCTGCCTCATTAATCCTGTTGTTGCTTTTCTCATTTTACTGAAGGTCCTAGGGTGCCCTGGTGCTTGAACTAGGGGTATGACTACCATGGGGGCTCCCAGTCCACATTCAGTGGCATTCCTGAGCACTCAGCATTGTTAAAGCATTTATCAAGCTACACTGTGATTAATGATTTCTTTCCACTCACATTAATTCTGAAAACCATAGAGATGTGATTGAGGCAGCATCCCAAACACAGAATCCCATAATAACAAAAGGGCTCTGGATCTCTCAATAGCCCATAACTACCTCCCAATATCACTTCATCTGCTCACATAGCTACAGCAGAGATATGGTGACACCAACGTTTGAGCCTGACTACAGACTACAGACTTCCAAATAACTAGAAAGCTTCTAAGCTGGCAGAGATCTTAGAAGTCATGGGGTTGAACTTCTACGAAAAGGGGGAGGGGGTTCATAGTTGTTCGGAAGAAACTGGTGAATCTCTAAAGGGTGCAAGATAGTGGTAAAACTTTACCAGGACCTTCTCTGTGGGTAATTTGAGGGTTAACAGCTTAAACTTCAGAACGTTCATAACCTTTAGGTGGCTATGAAAGTTAAATTTTACTAAAGTTGTCCCAGATGGAATATATTACTTACAAGAAATCAGAAGTGGAACATTTAAACAGGAGAAACATAAGAGATAATGCAGAAAATATTCCTGAATGGTTAAGGGGATCAGACTAAGATAACTTCCAAAACTTAAATTTTATATGTATCTTCAGCCATTTCAGCTTCTATACTGAGAAGAGAGCCAACATAAATAAGAGGTTTAACATAGCGAAATATTTCTTTAAGGAACGATATGGAACTTTAACTTATCTTTGTAATTCTCTGATGGTTTAATGTTAAATCCTAGAAGTAAAAGGTGGCTAACAGCCGATGCTTTTGCACATTCAAAAGTTCTAACAAAAATGTTTATTTCAAGCTCTGTTGGAAAGAGAGGAAAACAATCAATATTGGCCAAACAAAGCAGTACATATTTGCTGGAGAAATACTATCACATGGGCTGGAAAATAAACTGTTTAAGGGAGAATGAACAAATTTTGCTTTTCAAAACTGATATTAATTATGCAGCTCAAATGCTTCAAGCATGTATGTACTTTCTCTTCAGATCAAAAACCTTTGCAAACTGTTTTCTGTGACCTTCACCAAAGTACTGCTCTGGAATTTCCTCTCCCTAAAGTTCCCATGCTCCCTGTATAGAAGTAAAAGTCTTATAATTCCATTTCTTCCATCTCTTCTTTTCACTCCAACTTTTTATCCAATTTCTTAATCTGGAAAATCATTTATTTTTCCTAATGGCAAGGTATTACAAATCTTTATAACCTTGCTTAAAATATGTCACTTCCAAGATTAACATAAAAATGCCTATAACTGAATTATTTGAGTTCTTAATTCTTTCCATAAATGTTAAAATGTTCATTCAAAATAGCCTATGAATAAATTATATTTAGCCAATGTATAATTCAAGCTCCAAAACTAAGAGCTTCCACTGCCTTCCTTGCCTGTAATTAGACCCTCGAATATGTGTACAGTTTTGTCAGAGGGATTTCTAGGCCACCATCTTTCGAATAATTTCCCTGTGTTCTTCTGACCCAGATCTCCCCTTCTTGGTGGGCCACCATTGATTACCTTTGTTGCCAACAACCACTGAGGGCTCACCGCTTTGACGTGCCCAGCTGTCCTTGCTGGTTACCATAGCTGCCACTGTAGCCTCAGGAGAGAGGATGTAGCTATTTCCTTTTATGCTATTCCTATGATAGAACATGACCTTCCCCTTAATCCCTCACAAAATAGGAAAGATCCTCCTGTAACTTTTAATGGTTAATGGATGGTCCAGGAATAATGGAAGAGCAACAAGACACAGAATGGTTTACAACAAACTACATGATTCCATACAATCCCAGTGTTCCTTAAAGAACCTTATTCTTGCCCCACCATGGCTGCCTCCCTGCAGCCCAGTGCGTTTCCCATCCCCATGGCCAGAAAGGCTCAGGTCATCTCTATGGCTCAATATCTAGACCAAACTATCCCTCAGCCCAAGAGAAGGGAAAAATCTTTCTCTCTTATTGGCTCCTATGTCTTTATTTCCCATAATAAAATTCACTCCCTTTTAGAATGATTAACAATAGTTTGATTCTTTGGAACTCAAAAAAAAAAAAAAAGTCACAATAATCTCAAAGTTGCACATTTACTAAGGTACTTATTACCATGCTTTAAATTATTATTTGTATTATTAGCCTTGGGGCACCTGGATGGCTCAGTCTCTTGAGCGACTGACTCTTGATTTGGGCTCAGGTCATGAACCCAGGATCATGGGATCAAGACCCACATCAGGCTCTGTGATGAACATGGAGCCTGCTTAAGATTCTCTCTCCCTTTCCCTCTGCCTCTCTCCCCTGCTCTCTCTCTGTCTCTCTCTCTATATATATCTGTGTGTACATATATATATATATGTGTGTGTGTGTGTGTGTACACATATACATGTACATATACATGTACATATACACGTATATATATACACACACATATATGTACATATATACATGTACATATATATATATACACACACACACACATATATATATATATATGTACACATATATATATACTTGCCATTAGGCAAATATGTGTGTGTATGTATGTATATACATACATATATACATATATACATATACACACACACACACACACACATATATTTGCCTAATGGCAAGTGTGTTGCCCTACTATCCACCCATTTCTTTTCAGTCTCTCCTCTGGTCTCTCCACATAATCGATTTAAAAACATTGAACCTCTTGGGAATGCAAGCTGGTGCAGCCACTCTGAAAAACAGTTTGGAGGTCCCTCAAAAACTCAAAATAGAACTACCCTACGATCTAGCAATTGCACTAACTAGGCATTTATCCACAGAATACAGGTGTGCTGTTTCAAAGGGACACATGCACCCCCATGTTTATAGCAGCACTATCCACAATAGCCAAAGTATGGAAAGGGCCCAAATGTCCATCGATGGATGAATGGATAAAGATGATGTGGTATATATATACAATGGAGTATTACTCGGCAATCAAAAATAATGAAATCTTGCCATTTGCAACTACGTGGATGGAACTGGAGGGTATTATGCTAAGTGAAATTAGTCAGAGAAAGACAAAAATCATATGACTTCACTCATATGAGGACTTTAAGAGACAAAACAGATGAACATAAGGAAAGGGAAACAAAAATAATATAAAAACAGGGAGGGGGACAAAACAGAAGAGACTCATAAATATGGAGAACAAACTGAGGGTTACTGGAGGGGTTGTGGGAGGGGGGATGGGCTAAATGGGTAAGGGGCACTGAGAAATCTACTCCTGAAATCATTGTTATACTATATGCTAACTAATTTGGATGTAAATTTAAAGAAAAATTAAAAAAAAAACATTGAATCTCTAATGTCATGCATATCACACAGGGTCATCTTGGTACATGAGTAAAGATCTAGGTATGACATGGATTATCCCAGGTTTGTGACCAAACTGAGTGTAGAAATCATGTTGGGCTTCACAATGTTGCCAATGAAAGTATTCCCTTTAATAATATTAAGAGAGAGATGTCAAATGGTTTAAAATTATTCTATCTGCACAATTTCAATCACATGTATATTATCTTTATTTATGAGAAAATTCTTTAATGTAAAATTGAGATTCAGAAATTTTATGGCTTGTTAGACCAAAACAAGTGACCAAGTTACAAGCTTGTGTTTCAATTATAAGATTGAATAATTTGGGGCACCTGGGTGGCTCAGTCGGTTAAGTGTCCAACTTTGGCTCAGGTCATGATCTCACGGACTGTGAGTTCGAGCCCCACATTGGGCTCTATGCTGACAGCTCAGAGCCTGGAGCCTGCTTCAGATTCTGTGTCTCCCTCTCTCTCTGCCCCTCCCACACTCATACTCTGTCTCTCTTTCTCTCAAAAATAAACACTATTTTTTTAAAAAAAAAAGACTGAATAAGTTGGCTTCTAAAATCCAGTAGATTTTTAAAGTCATTATTCAGCAGCATATATCAGAGTCAAATGGAAAGGGAGTTAATAATTTGATGTCAACCAAAGTGGACATTTTTATGAAAGCTATCTCATTTAATCATAACAAGCAACCTAAAAGGTAAGTGTTGTTATTCCCATTTAATAAGTAAGAAAGATGAGACTCATTAAGCATATGCAACCTGAGCACTGTCATGCAGCTAGTAAGTAGAAACTTTGAAATTTTTATTCAGTTCTCTTTTGTTTCAGGGCCTGTGATCTATCTTTAAAAATGGATTAACAAAAAAATAAAAATAAAATAAAATAAAAATTAAATGGATTAACAAAAACCTAGTAAGACATGAACTTTAAATGATATCTACAGCAGAGGGTAATGAATTTAAACTTTTTGCAAAACTATTTTCTTTTCCTTTGAGAAACATCCATTGTCAGGTGAGGCAAAAATAACTTATGCTCCCATGTGACTTGGTTCATATGGGATAGACTGCTGGCTCCAGGAGCCTAAAGGGTGGTGTGGGCTCTCAAGATGAGATGAATTAATTACAAAAAAAAACTTTAAATGTTTTATAAATTAACTCCAGTGAAAAAAGAACCCACTGCTTGCAGGTTTCCTGACAGTTAAGTGACTAGAATTTATATCAAATTATAAACACTACACACTTATTAAGCACTCCTACTTCGGCCCATAAATCTTGCAAGATACCTACCTATGAGATACATCTAAATGATATTTATGATCTGAATTTTACATGTGATGAAGGTACGGTTCAGAGAGGTTGCACAGCTTCCAAGCAATGAAGCCAAGAATCAAATCAGGTTTATCTGATTCCATGTTCAGTGCACTTTCTACTGTACCTTACTGAATCAGAAATTTTAAGCACCATTTAAAAATTTGATATGACCAGGATATGGCTGAGGATAGGAGCTGTATACATGTATGAGAGGAGAAGTTAGTTATACAGTGCTGAGTCAGTGTACCACGAATGGATTTTTTTCTAAGAATGTTTGAAGACAGAAAGGTCTACTGACAGATTAGTTGGTGGACCCTAGTGTCATTTATCTTCTAGAAATGGGGAAGAGGAAGACACCAGGTTGAATAGTATGCTAAGTAATCAGAGACAAAAGAATTATATTAAAAATGAGGGGTGCCTGGGTGGCTCAGTCGATTAAACGTCTGACTTCAGCTCAGGTCATGGTCTCGTGGTTTGTGAGTTTGAGCCCCACATCGGGCTCTGTGCTGTCATCTCAGAGCCTGGAGCCTGCTTCGGATTCTGTGTCTCCCTCTCTCTCTGCCCCTGCCTCTCTCTCTCTCTCTCTCTCTCTCTCTCTCTCTCTCAAAAAGAAATAAACATTAAAAAAAGAGTCACATTAAAAATGTTTTTAAAAATGCAAATTAGTGGGGCGCCTGGGTGGCTCAATCTGTTAAGCATCCGACTTCGGCTCAGGTCATGATCTCGCAGTCCGTGAGTTCGAGCCCCGCGTCAGGCTCTGTGCTGACAGCTCAGAGCCTGGAGCCTGTTTCAGATTCTGTGTCTCCCTCTCTCTCTGACCCTCCCCCGTTCATGCTGTCTCTCCCTGTCTCAAAAATAAATAAACGTTAAAAAAAATGCAAATTAGTAATTCATGACTTTTGCTTTTCAATGCTTCCTTGCCCAGAGATTTATGGGCAAAGATACAAAGAACTGGAATATGAAATAATAAATACTACACTCAAAAAGAGCAAAATTTTATATAAATTATCAAAAGAAACAGACCAAAACGACAAATAGGTATCCTGTGCTATGCCTTGAAAGTCAATTGCATAGACTTGCTTGATTTAATATTTAAAAATACACGGACATTTTTCTTTTTTCGGGCACTGCTCTTCAAGATCTGATTTAGAGGCTTAACTATATGGATCCTTCAAATAACTTGTCAGAAGGAAAAACATTTTACAGTTGATTTAGAAACTGATTTAGAAGCGTTAAAATTTCTTTAGTTATATCCGTTAGATATAAGGAATATAAAGCAAGGAGAAATAGAGCAAATTCTACGCCAGTGTGTTTTCCATGATTGATATTAAAGGTAGATCAAAAGAAAAATAAACACATATAACAAAGAAAAGAATTAAAGGGGAAGAACAAGAAGAGGTGAGGAAAGGATCAGTTAGTTCATACAGGTTGGCAGTTTAAAGTTTAAAACTAACATTTCTCTTTCTTATTTCTTTCCTTAATCATTCATAATGAGCACAATGAAGTAAGTTTTCCTATGACAGGTGACAAAAAGTAGTGGCCATTTCCTGGCTTGATCCTGAATTGTGTGTGTAAAAAATCTCTGTCATAGAACGAAGATAATTGTATAATGTGGAAATAAAAGAGAAAGGATCTGAATTTGAAACAAATTCCTATCAACTATGAAAAAATCCATTCAGTTGGTCACAAATATTGTTGAGCACTGACTATGTGCCACAGACTCACATCTTTGCTTTTTACCTTGCTCAAGGCTCACATAAAACAAAGTGGCACATGAAGTGAGTTGATGTTTATGTGAATTCCTATCATCACAAATAGTACTTACTTGAGGGATTTCCCCTTCCTGCTACATAAACAAACAAAAACTGGACAAAATATATAAGGCTAATGTTTTCAAGCATTGGATAATGGACAACTTAGTACCACGATTCTTGAGAGAAAGGAAACAAAAGAGGTAACCCCATGGTCTACATTGCTCTCTGCCCGGGGAGATACCATTTCCCAGCCATAGTACAGAGAAGCAGAGCCCAAGCACAGCCCAGTGCTTGCTCTACACTGAGGAGCTCAAGACCAGAGTGCAGGGCTTTGGAAGCACCTGGAAGGTCCAGCCCAGATTAGCACAGAGGAAGAAGCTCTGCAGGAGGGGAATACCACAGTTGGGTGAAGGTGGACGGACACAGCATTGCTACAGAACCTTGGACGATGTTCAGTGTAAGACTCTGTAAGTCTATCAGAGAGTGGCTGCTATAAGCTTGATATGGTATGCAGCTAATTTAGGAGAGTTTGAAACACTGGTCCAGTCAGAGTGGAAACACCACAATGGCCACATTTCAGGAATAAGAGCCACGTTTTAAGTGTAAAGCTACCTTAGACCTGTCCTAACAAACACTAAACAGAGCTTCAGTAGGATAAAGGAAACCAGAATTCCAGTAATCAGTTGCCTATCAGAACAAAACTCAATGCTCTTTTAAGGAAGACAACATATCCAAACTCTGCACAATTATCCATGATGTCCAGCATACCATAAAAAAAACTTCTATACATGCACGTAACTAGAGTATATATTCTTTAAAATTTTTTTAATGTTTATTTATTTTTGAGAGAGAAAGACACAGAACGTGAGTGGGAGAAGGGCAGAGAGAGAGGGAGACACAGAATCCGAAACAGGTTCTAGGCTCTGAGCTGTCAGCACAGAGCCCAATGTGGGGCTTGAACTCACAAACCGTAAGATCATGACCTGAGCCAAAGTCTGACGCTTAACCAACTGAGCCACCCAGGCACCCATGGAACTAGGGTATTTCATGCTAAGTGAAATAAGTCCATCAGGGAAAGACAAATATATGATTTCACTCACATGTGGACTTTAAGAAACACAACAGATGAACATAGGGAAAGGGAAGGAAAAATAAGATAAAAAATGAAGGAGGAGGCAAATAATAAGAGACTCTTAAATACAGAGAACAAACTGAGAGTTGCTGGAGGGGGAGTTGGTGAGGGAATAGGCTAAATGGGTGATGGACATTAAGAAGGGAACTTGTCAGGATGGGCACTGGGTGTTATATATACGTAATGAATCACTGGGTTCTACTCCTAAAATCAATACTACATTGTATGCTAACTAACTTGAATTTAAATAAATTTAAGTTAAAAATTTTAAAAACCTTATCCATGCAAAAATGAAAGAAGATGTGATCTATAATTAAGAAAAATATCAATCAAAAGATAAAGACTTTGAAATATCCCAGATGTTATAATTAATAGACAATGACTTTAAAGTAGCCATTAAATATGTTGAAGGGTTAAAACAAAAAGAAGGCCTTAATAAAAGACCTGAGAGGGAAATCTCAGCCAAGAAATAGAAATTATTTTTGAAAGCTGAATAGAAATACTAATGCTAAAAAATACAGTGTCTGAAATTTTAAAATATTCGCTTCTTGGCATTAATAAATTATTAGACATAGTAGTAGGAAGAGTCAATAAACTTTAAGACATATACATAGAAATTAATCATTCTGATTAAAAACAGAGAAACAGAATAGAAAAAAGAGAGCCTCACTGATCTGTGGAAAGACATCAAGGAGTTTATATATGTGTAATTAGAGTTTCATAATACAAGAAAAGAGAAAATGAGGCAGAAAAAATATTTAAAGGAGTTGTGGTACAATTTTTCCTAAATTTGGTAAAAAAAAAAATCAGTGTATAAGTTCAAAAAGCTTACCACCTAGCTTCCAGCGATATTCACATCACAGTCATATCACTGAAAATCAAAAATAAAGAGAAAAATCTAGAAAGCACCTAGAGGAAATGGCACACTACATACAAGAGTAAAAAAAAATAGTAACAATGGACTCCTACTGGAAACAACGCAGGTCAGAAGACAAAGGAATGGTATCTTTAAAGAACTGGAATTTGGGGAAGGGGATAGAGAATGGAGGGAAGGATAGTCCACCCAGAATTATATGTCCAGTGAACATATCCCACAAAAGTGAGAATAAAATAAAGACATTTTCATATGAATGAAAGTTGAGAAAATGTATTGCCAACATATCTGTACCATAAGAAAGACCAAAGGAAGTTTTTTAGGCTGAAAGAAAATGACAGAAGATGGAAACTGATCTACATAAAGAAAAGAAGAACTCAGACAAGAGTAATTTGTGCCTAAATAAATGATCAGCATTTTTCTTATTTTAATTTCTTTTAAAGGCAAATAGCTGTTTGAAATAAAAATAACATTGCATTATGTGTCTATAACGTATGAAGAACTAAAGTATAGCACAAAGGATAGGATAAGTGGAATTAAACTGTTGCAAGATTTATACATTCATGAAATATGATTTTTGAAGAGTGAAGTGTAAAATATTTCAGTGTAAATTTCCAAGGAGACTGTGAAAATTTAAGATTTTATATTGTGATCTTTAGAGAAACTAATTAAAAACCTAGAAACAATCCAAACATCCTTTGATAGGTGAATGGATAAACAATGATATATTCATATAATTGAATGCTAGTTCGAAATTAAAAATAAATGAATTTCTGGTACACAAAACAGCATGGATAAACTTAATAAATATTATTCACCCAAAGAAGCCAAACACAAATTATGTAAAGTCTATGGTGATAAAAATCAGATCTATATTTGCTTGGGGCAGAGAGGAACTTTAAAAGAACACAAGTGAATATTCTAGGATGCTGATACAAGTGGTGCTTTCATGTCAAAACTGATTGAACTGTGCACCTAAACTCTCTGCACTTCATTATATGTAAACTGTATCTCAATAAAGTTTACTTTTTTTGAAAAACACTTTTTAAATATAGGGGAAACTAAGAGAATCATAGAGGAGAAGGAAAAATTACTCATAATCCCATCACCTACAGGTAATAATTCAAATTCGGACGTATAATATTTTTGTACCCCTTTTTTACACAAATTTTTCACACTATACATAGCAGTCTGCGGCCTTCTTTTTATTTTAAACTTTAGCAATGGTAAAAGTTTTGTATCAATAAGTGTTCTGTTCTAATAACTTATAAATTATTACAGAGTATAAATTATAGCTGGATTAAAGGCTTATGCAAATGTACAAAAACATTAAATATAGCAATAAGTATCAGAAAGACTTCTATCCCACCACTGCCACCAAAAAAAAATACTTCCTTTAGTTTCCATTGCATATCACTTTGTATTGTCCAGTTCTCATTCCCACTGAAGATTAAACATTAAATCTGCGAAGTACAAGTATTGTTGTCTTCCTGCTTAAAACACTCACTTCAAGGTAATTCCTTCGTCTCTCAGGGTTTCTTCCACCTTTCTTGTGTTCTCCTTCCTAAGATGGTGCCTCAGTGCGTTGATGGCATTCTTGTAGCATTACACAAGGGGCATCTGTGTTTCATGATGTCTTTCAGATGCATGCAGTATTCATTCACTAGAGTGAAGCTTAGCCTGACTGGTCACTAGTTGTTCTTCACCTGTATCTGCTTGAGTGTGGCTGATGCCATCTGACCTTTTGGGAATCATGTTATGACCCACTGCCAGTAACTGTAGACCTTGCCCTTAGCTTCACTCTCAACCACATCATTGTGCCTTTCTCGTCCTAAATCTCAAATTCTTAAATTCCATTGGTCTTCTTAGCAAAACTACATCTTGCTTAGAAAGCCTGAGAATTCTCAGCTGTTCATTCTACTTTATGCTAGAGTGTTCATGACATTGTGAATTTCCTCAGCACCACATGTCTAGGCACCTTCCATAGTCATTGTTGTTTTATCATTCTGATGGCATGTTGGAAAAGAACTGCAATGAACTGGGAACACCTCTGAGAAGTTTTCATCCTTCCCAGACTATGCCAGAGGATTTAGGATACCAGCCCTGAAATTCTTCAAATTTTTTTTAAATTTGCAAGTGTTTCTTCCTCTACCACAAGGTGTCAACTACAAAGATTTAGAAAAAAAAAAAGCCATAACATTTGCTTCTCTATTTTTCACCTTCTCTATTTTTACTCTTCTTCTCTCTTTTGGCTTTATCCTACCCACCTCCAATTCCAGGAAGCAGGTGGCAGAAGGATGCCTGGGTGGCTCAGTTGGTTAAGCATCTGACTCTTGATTTTGGCTCAGGTCATGATCTCATGGTTTGTGAGATCGAGCCCTGCATCAGGCTCTGTGCTGACAGTGTGGAACCTGCTTGGGATTCATTCTCATTCTCATTCTCATTCTCATTCTCATTCTCATTCTCATTCTCATTCTCATTCTCATTCTCTCTCCCTCTTCCTCTCCCTCTCCCTCCCTCTCTAAATGAGTGAATAAACTTTAAAAAAAAATACATGGCAGAAATCTCCTTTATATCGCATCCTCCTCTTAGCTTTTCTTTGAATTTCTTTAGAATCAACCTTATAGGCATTGGTTCTTCATATATAAAATTCTGAGTTGAAAGTCTAGCTAGTATTTTAAAAGGGAATTGTTTGAAACCCAAAGAAATGACTTATGTCTGTTTTAAGGAGCCATAAGCTCAACCTGAAGGCAGAGTAGTAATGGAGAAAAGACAGGCAGAAAGAGCCAAGAAGAGAAAATGTATTTGATCATATGTCAAAGAGCTTCTAGCTTGAAGTATTCCATTGTTTCCATGTACCAAAATGTGTTTAACCAATCTCCTATTGTTGGACATGTAAGCTTCTACCCATTTTTAAAATTATTATTATTTTTTAAGCTCAAAAAGGAAATTTTACGAGGACTAGAAATCAGGGCTTATATAGAAGATATACAGATACAGGTAGGAGAAAAAGTCTGTGATACTGCTCAGCCTCCTTTCTCTTCCAGATGACTCATTGTCCCCACTATTTGAGCCTTGATCGGCAGCACAATTAAGAATTCAGGGGAGAGAGGCACCTGGGTAACTCAGTTGAATGTCTGACTTCAGCTCTGGTCATGATCTTGCAGTTCATGAGTTCGAGCCTCACACCAGGATCGCTGCTATCAGCCTGCCAGTCTGTCAGCACAGAGCCTGCTTCAGTTCCTCTGTCCCCCTCTCTCTGACCCTCCCCCACTTACGCTCTTCCCTCCCCCCCCCCCACACACAAAATAAATATTGGGGTGCCTGGGTGGCTCAGTCAGTTAAGCATCTAACTCGACTTCAGCTCAGGTGATGATCTAACGGCTCATGGGTTTGAGCCCCACATCGAGTTCTACACTGATAGCATGGAGCCTGCTTGGGATTCTCTCTCCTCATCTCTCTGCCCCTTCCCTTCTTGCTCTCTATTTCCCTCTTGAAATAAATAAAAATAATCTTAAAAAAAAGAATTCAGGGTATAAATGCATTCTTTCTGGATTCCATCAGAATTTCCTCTAATGTGCTCATGAGTGTTCCTGATATGTGCCCACTTCCTCAAACAATGCCTGAAATATCTTGCAGCTTAAGTCAGCAGTTTCCTATCCAGGAATAAATAAATAAATATGCTATCCATGATGACTTACTATTTTTAATAAACTAAATGTCAGGCATAGAACCAAGAGGCATTTTTTAAAGCATTTCAATCATTTATACCTCTTTTATTGAACATCTAATTCCTACTGAATACACTCTTCCCCTAATCACCACACCTAATCCATCACCAAGTCCTATAAGCTCCGCTTTTTTTAACAATTTTTTTTTTTCAACGTTTATTTATTTTTGGGACAGAGAGAGACAGAGCATGAACGGGGGAGGGGCAGAGAGAGAGGGAGACACAGAATCGGAAACAGGCTCCAGGCTCTGAGCCATCAGCCCAGAGCCCGACGCGGGGCTCGAACTCGCGGACCGCGAGATCGTGACCTGGCTGAAGTCGGACGCTTAACCGACTGCGCCACCCAGGCGCCCCTATAAGCTCCGCTTTTAAACTCCTCAAATCTTGCCCAGTGCTCTTCATATACAATTGCATTCACTAAGGTCAGCCACATCCATTTTTTTCCTGAACTTCTGCAAAGCCTGATGTCAACTTTTATTCTTACCCTCTCCAACCTTTCACATAGCAGCCAGTCATCTTTTCAAACATAAAGTAGGTGACTCCCCTCTTCTGCTTAAACTTGTTGTACTCTGAATAAAATCCAAATGCCTTATAGTCCGTAAGACAGTAGGTGATCTTCCTCCTGCCCAACTCACTTTATCTTGTATTTCCTTTGCACATACTATCCTGAAGCCAGATAGGATTCCTTCATGTTTCTTGAACAATCCAGGCTCTTTTCCCTTCTAAGACTCTATACTTGCTTTCCTCTTTTCTACACTAGAAATCTCTTTTCTACACTCTCATAGTAGATTCTTTCCTATCCACCTACTTAAGATAAGCCTATCCTCACCAATATCTAAAGACTACTCAAGAAGCTATCTTATCACTCCTATGTTGATCACCATTTGAGGTATTCTTGTTGGTTTTATTGTTCTATTTATTTATTGTTTTATTGTTTATTTATTGTTTTACATCTGTTTCCAACAGAGATTTTTAAGGTCCCTGAGGAAATAAACTTTGACTTATCCCTAATGCCTATCCACAACTCAAAATACAAAGATATTTAAGAAATATGTGTTTAATGAACATATGTATAACTTTGTTGTGAATCTCAAACCACCATGATTCAGACAGCCGGGGAAGGAATATATCAGAAATGTAATTCCTGGGTCGCCTGGGTGGCTTAGTTGGTTGAGTACCTGACTCTTGGTTTTGGCTCAGGTTATGATCTCATGGTTCGTGAGTTTGAGCTCTACGTCAGGCTCTGCACTGACACCATGGAGCCTGCTTGGGATTCTCTCTCTCCCTCTCTCTCTGCCTCAGTCTCTATTTTTTCTCTCTCTCTCTCAAAATAAATAAACTTGAAAGAATGTAGTTCCTTTACCCCACCTCACCCAGATCTACTGAATCTGAAATTCTGGTGTGGTCCAGCTATTTGTGTTTTAATAAGCCCTTCAGTGACTATTTACTCTATTGTCCCATTTTACAGATCAAGAAATTAATAAAGGTTGTGTAATTTGCCCAAGTTAATAAGTGATAGATCTAGGTGCTAATTCTAAAGCCTTACACCTTAACCATTAAATCACACTTCCCCAGAGTCCAGGAAACTAAATAACAAGAAAATGAAATTTTTCCTTCAGGTTCAATACAATGAGTCAGAATTGTAGAATTGTATAGAAATAGATCTTATTTGAGTTATGCACAAGGTTCTAAAAGAACACAGGGGCAAGATACTAGGACTCAGCCTGGAGTGGGAGGGAAAGCTTCTACTGCAAGTTGCATTTCAGGTTTCCCTTTCATAATAAGTGAGAATGAGCTAAATAGAAAAGGACTAGCATGGGTGAATCCAGCTATGAGGGAGTGGGGTTTTGGGTGAATAAGCGAGGGAAAGATGATAAGTTTCAAAACTACAGAAGTAGCTAGATCCTGAATAGTCCCAATTTGTATTAGCCATCTCAGGGGGCTTAAACAAAAAGCAAAAAACAAAAAAAATTTTTTTTTTCTCAGAAATGGAAGCTAGAAATCAGATCAAAGTGTTGGCATATAGGTTTTATTTGGAGCAATCTATGGTGTCTCTTCTTACAAGGACATGAATCTCACTAGATTAAGACTCCCCTTCCACCTTGTGACTTTATTTAATTCTAATAACCTATTAAGGATACTATCTTCAAATACTTTCACACTGGGAGTTAGAGCTTAAATATATGAATTTGGGGAGGATAAAATTCAGTCATAGCACCCCTGTATAGAGTTTGTCTCTTACCCTAAAGGAAATAGGGGATTGTTGAAAGATTTTAATAAAAGGGCAATGACCAATGATCCTCTTCTTATTCCCACCAAGGATATAACATTTGAATATTTTGAAGGAGGGTTCAGTATAATTTCAAAGAAAAAAGGTAAGTCAGCAATGCAGCCAAGGGCATTCTTATCCAACTGGAGGGTGAAGCAAAATTCTCTCCACCTGTCAGCAGCATCTTCAGTCACTTGGATTTTGCTTTGACTCCTCTATAAATTTTTTATTGTGCCCTGCTCCTAATTGGGGTCTGTGTGTTATTTTGGCATTAAGGTTGAATTAAATATCATTTCACACACACACACACAAATTGACAACTGATGATAAAGGGAAAGCTACCATTGTAAATTATCTGGCACTTATAAGGTAAGACAGATCCTAGGAGTTGACTTTTATAACTGGGTTGAGTACAGATCCAGAATTTTTGCTTTGCAGCCATGGAATGATATTGTGAAAGGTACATGCATACAGAATTACATGTTTTTTTTGCAAATAATTTGACATATACTTAAGAGCTTGTACACAGAGCAAAACCTTGAAGTGCTTATTCCTATTTCTTAATATTCATTCTATATAAGAAGTTATCTCATCAGCATATGTTTTATGCTCCCTAAATTAAAGAAATATCACATTATCCATAAAATGGCTTGAAAAGAATCCAGAGAAACATTAAACATACAAAGGTTTTTAATATCAGGCATTTCTGTACTCAACATCATCTTCATAGATCACAGATCCCTTTGATGCACTATGATTATGGCTCTGTGCAAGTTGAGAAGAGGAATCATTGGACACTATGAACATCTAATTTATGGATATTTAATTCAGTTGTAGAGAGAAAGCAATGAAAGACATTAATAAGCTCTGATACTCAGGACTGCATTGCAAACTAGAACACAACCATGGAACTACATAAAATTAAAACCAGTTTAACCATGAAACACTGAAAAATGTGTGGCTTATCAAGGGCCATTCTCTTATAAGAAGAAGTTCTTCAGGTTCGTGCTGGGTTTCCATGAAGCATGCTCCCAAACTGAGTAGCATGAAGTTTAAATCAATTTGTATGCAGACATTCTTAGGAATTTACTGTGAAAAACTGCTAGTCTCTTGCACTGATTTGTTGTGCCAGCTATACAGCTTGGTACATTGAGCACATATACACTTGCTAAAAAAGACTGCAAGGGCAAATTATTGATTTTCAAATAGTTTTCACCTAATTAAGTGGGGATGTACTGAAGAAAATAGGCTTTCGCCCCACTAAAATTAAAATGAATGTAGCATTAGTTTAAAGAAGAAAAAAAATAATAAATGTGCTGAGACAGGCTTGAAAGACTGACAATGCCCAGGGTAGGAAATAAAGACCGTGCAATTTCAAGAATAAGCAGGCCCGCCTTTACTTTCCTATCAGGGTTTTTCATCAGTCCTGAAGCTTCATTTTCTTTCTTCTATCACCTTGCCTTAACTTTTTTTTTTTTTTGTCTCCCTAAGTTTCTAAGAATAAGAGCTATAATATTAGTACCATGAGTTAAAATTGAGTAAGAACTTGCTATGTGCCAACTCCGTGCTAAACTCATTTAGTCCTTAAAACAATCTGAAGAAGTTGGTGTTAATATTTTGGTATTTAACTGAATCTAAGATGCCATAAATTAACGTACACGCCTCTATACTGGACCCAGTCGTGTTCTTCATCAGCTATGCTGAGTCTCACTGTTGCCCAAGCCTTGGCTGCTTGTCCTGCTTCCAGTTCAGTGACATCTCCAGCAGTGGCCTGGTAATAAAGATGTGACCACCTAAGCTTCGTGGGGTTTGCAGGCAGAAAAGCAAATCCACTCTCCAATGTGCAAACACCCAGGTTCAGCATGGCCTCCATCATGTTCACTGTGATGGGGCCTCCATAGCTCTAGCACTGAAGTCTGATCCACTCAGATCCCTGCAAGCTCTCCTGCCCCCAGTGGAGACACCAGATAACATCCCAGGCATGGTGGGAATCAAACCAAACTTAGACCAACAAAAACAGGAGAAAGGAAGGAAATTGTTCACTATTCCCCTCCACATATTGAAATGTGAGATGCAGTGGTTCCATACGGCTTTTCTAGTCACATCCCTTCTGATCTAGAACTTTCTGGGTGTTTTGTGAAGCTCTCCCAGTATGGTAATGGATTCCCTATTTTTGTTTTTACTTCTTTCCTGACTAACTTTACTTTCTCTCACTCTTTGGGACCGCAAGCTACATGTCTCACCCCCACCCTACCCAAAAGAAAATGCATACTTTTGGCCTCACGCTCTGTTTTCTAAGATACTCCAGCTAATAGAACTGGTCATGCTATTGATTATAAAGTGCATTCTGAGTTCAGAGATATTAATATACACTGATGCTTACACAGTGCCTGTCAAGCTCTGTTCTGAGCACCTTATATATAATTAATTGTTGTACTTCTCACAGTCTCCCACTGAGGTAGTTACCATTATCCCACTTAATAGGTGAAGTATCTGATGCTCAGAGAGTTTATGTAACTTTCCTGAAATCACACAGCAAGTAACTGATGGAGCCAAGGGAAGAACACAGTTCTTTCTGATGCCAAAGCACAGGCCTTTTAGTCACTATACTACATTTTCCACACCTGCCTTTTTCCTCTGCAAAGCTGCATTGGCTTATCCATGGAAGAAAGTGTCAATGTCTAGTCATTGGGGACCTCTCTTGTTTTAAAGATCTATTCCAAAAATGTATGATATTGAGGTCATCTTTCTCTTCTTAAAGTCCCGTATCTTTAGCAAAGCTATTTCTCTATTTCATTACACTAAAACCTTTCCCTTCTGAGTAATTTTAACAATTACCATGTACTGTCACATAGTGTCATTTAAAGGAGAGAGGAGAGGGGCGCCTGGGTGGCTCAGTCGGTTAAGCGTCCGACTTCAGCTCAGGTCACGATCTCGCGGTCCGTGAGTTCGAGCCCCGCGTCGGGCTCTGGGCTGATGGCTCAGAGCCCGGAGCCTGCTTCCGATTCTGTGTCTCTCTCTCTCTCTCTCTGCCCCTCTCCCGTTCATGCTCTGTCTCTCTCTGTCTCAAAAATAAATAAAACAATAAAAAAAATTTAAATAAAAAAATAAGTCGTTAAAGGAGAGAGGAGAGTTTAGATTTATGGAGTGCTTACTTGGTATAGGGCATTGCATGAGTATATAGACATATTGCAAAATTAATTGCAAGAAAAAAATCTTTTTTTTGGCCGACAGTATTTTTCCATTTACAGATGAAGACGCTGAATCTGGGAGAGGTTAAATAATTTGCTACGGTCAGAGTGTTTAACAAACAGTAGCAATCCACTGGTGGGCACATCATTTTACCACTCTTTCTTTTTTCTTCCAGAGTAAAAAAAATCCAGGTTTTTATACTTTTCTATATTCAGCCTAGTGTCTAGTACATCAACATCACTTACGTGAAAGACACCCAACAAATGGAGCAATAAACGCATGCAATGTAAGTGTGCCATAAAACACAGCGAAAAGGGGAAGAAACATTATTTTACTGCAAAGATGATTCCCTTACCAACATTTTTTTGGGTTCTATTGTTTTTTTTTTTTTAATTTTTTAAATGTTTATTTTATTTTTGAGAGAGAGAGAGAGAGAGACAGAAGGTGAGCCGGAGAGGAGCAGAGAGAGAGGGAAACATGGAACCCAAAGCAGGTTCCAGGCTCTGAGCTGTCAGCACAGAGCCCAATGCAGGGTCAAACCCATGAACTCTGAGATCATGACCTGAGCTGAAGATGGACGCTTAACCAACTGAGCCACCCAGGCGCCCCTCTATTGTTTTTTTAAAAGAACCCTTGAGATAAAGGGAGCCTTAGAGACTTTTTTTTTTTTTTTTTTTTTAGAGAGTAAGAGCACATGTGAGAGGGGAAGGGAGGAACAGGAGAGAGAGAATCATAAGCAGGCTCCATGTTCAGTGCAGAGCACAATGTGGGGCTCAATCCCACAACTCTGGGATCGTGACCTCAGCTGAAATCAAGAGTCTGATGCTCAAGTGACTGAGCCACCCAGGCACCCTGTTTCTATTGTTTTTTAAATTATCTAAAACTCAATCTCTGCAGTCACTTTTCTTGAATAAATAGAAATCCTTTAAAAGATTCAGTATATAATTGCTTCATTACTTTTACCCTCCTATGGAAGCTTTGCTCAGAATTCTTACACTTAAATATAGTAGTCAATCCTTTAGCCTTTGGAGAACAATTTCTACACTTATTACTGCACATATATACACTAGAAAGGGCCCAATAAAGAATCATTTATAAGCAATCCATTATCAAAAACAACGTGTGGATGTCAGGGTACGGCAGACAAATGAATTACTTGGATCTTTTTAGTCAAATCAGAATTTGCACTTTCAACTTTTTAAATCCAGTCATTAATTCCTTAAGACAGGCAAGAGCACTAGATAAACCATTTAAATGCCCTTTGGTCTTGGCCACGAACACAAAATCCTAAATCTACTTTACCTGTCAACTGGCATTCAGATGTATGTGCAATGCTGGATGGGCTCATGTTGAGTCTTCTATAGAATTTGATCTTTTCTTAATTTTTTTTTTCAACGTTTATTTATTTTTGGGACAGAGAGAGACAGAGCATGAACGGGGGAGGGGCAGAGAGAGAGGGAGACACAGAATCGGAAACAGGCTCCAGGCTCTGAGCCATCAGCCCAGAGCCTGACGCGGGGCTCGAACTCCCGGACCGCGAGATCATGACCTGGCTGAAGTCGGACGCTCAACCGACTGCGCCACCCAGGCGCCCCGAATTTGATCTTTTCTTACCCAGAATGAGGTTATCTCTTCTTATCTAATTAGTAAGGAAATGGAAATGCCTTACTTTAGAAAAGATGGATCTGCTTCCTTTTATTTCATTTTCGTTACCTATGAAGCCATTTATACCTCATTAAATGCTCTACGTAGCTGCGGAATGAGACGTCCCAGAAATAAAACCCCATGCTCTGCAGACCTGTTTCCCCTGCCAAACTAGCAACATTTCCAACACTATAGAAAAATCCAGGGGAGGTGGGCTTCATAAATTAAGGAAAAGGGAATAGCAAGAAAGGAATAATAGTTTTTTTTTTTAAAAGATACAAGATTTATGTCTCAAATAACATGGTATTTGACTTAGTCTCCATTGCCAACAATAGCATGAGCTTATTTTGCTTGCCCATTACAAATCCAAATCTAATTTATCATCCACTAGCAAGACTTCAAGGTCTTTTTCACCATTAGTACTTTCCAGGTTTTTCTAATCCATTGAATACCTGTACTGCACATTATTTCACCCCATATGTATCAAATTGCATTTGCTACAACTGAATCCCATTCTGTTAATTCCTACTCCTGCTACTAACCTTTTTAGGTTCCTTTATAAGACTTTTCCATATAAAGCCCCCACCACACTTCAGCACAAAGCCCTGTTCTTTTTGAGGCACTGCAATATATTTGATGAACAGTGACCATGTATAATAGGAAATATAATAATCATTCAGCCTCCATACACTCAGTAGGTCCCTGGTCACACATCACACATCCAGAAATCCATGCCAGGCTATTTCCTTCTGAAGGTATGTATGGGTATGCTCCCTGGAATGAATTCTCTGCCAAACCATGGGGATTATCAGAAATTGCAGCTCTCAATAACAATCATTGACCTTGCAGACACATTTAGCTGAAAAATAAAATGACTTTATTATAAGTTCCCAAATCCTGAAATTAAATATTCTACAAGCCTTCCAATACAAGTCTCAATTAACACTCAACGTTCTGAGGTTGGGTACAAATAATCATTGACTGAAATATTTTCTTCCCAACCCAAACCTCGTATTAACTGTATAATCCCTATATAAACCAAATGATACACTGACTACAATAATTTGTAGGTGTAATAGAATTATTCAGGTGATCTGACAGACTGGTACTCTGCAAGAGCCCTCAACACAGTAAGCGATGCCTAATCTTCCAATTACAGAAATGTATACGTCCACTGTTAATTTTCTAGTTGGTAATAATTATATTGAGTATAGGACATATTTCATGACTAACAGGCACCTTGATAGATGGAGAAGAGACCATCACTTACATGAAAAAGAATAGTATCAGGGGGCGCCTGCATGCCTCAGTTGGTTAAGTGTCTGACTTTAGCTCAACGCATGATCTCACAGTTGGTGAGTACCAGCCCTGTGTCGGGCTCTGTGCTCACAGATTGGAGCCTGGAGGCTGCTTCGGATTCTGTGTCTCCCTCTCTATGTCCCTCCTCCAGTCGTGCTCTGTCCCTGTCTCCCAAAAATGAATAAATGTTTAAAAAATTAAAAAAAAAAAAAAGGATAGCATCAGAATTCAGGAAATGTGGGCTATGTTCCCACCCCTAATATGAACTTTCTGTCTTGCTGAGAAGGTTAACATTTCTCTGGGCTGCATGTTTACTGCTAACTACAGAGTGGGGCAAGATCATTTTAAAAACAGACAATAGTGTGGCATTCTAAAATGTACTTTGTATCTACTGATTTCCAGCATAACTCAGTAATACTGGATAATTAATTGTTCATGCATATAACCAATGAGAAAAGTAACTTCAGAAATGTAGGCCTATGCCTTTTTTAAAAGGTTTTTTGGGGGCGCCTGGGTGGCTCAGTCAGTTGGGCTTCCGACTTCAGCTCAGGTCATGATCTCGCGGTCCATGAGTTCGAGCCCCGCGTCGGGCTCTGTGCTGACAGCTCAGAGCCTGGAGCCTGTTTCAGATTCTGTGTTTGCCTCTCTCTTTGACCTTCCCCCATTCATGCTCTGTCTCTCTCTGTCTCAAAAATGAATAAACGTTAAAAAAAATTTTTTTTAAGTTTTTTGGCTTTTTATAAATGAAATTTATAATGATAAATAATACTAATCTTATGACCACAGGGTAATGAGCCTGTGTTATATAGACATAAACCTTAAAGGTGAAATGTTTCTACTGAAACTTTTCATGTAAAACACTTACTATAGTTGATTTTATGTTCAAGAGTACATATACTGAGTAAATGTATCTGGCTGATTTTAGTTAATGACAACAAAAATACTCTAATTATGCTATCTGTGAATTGAATAAAATGAAATCAATTAACTTATAAGATTCATATTATATTCTAAAACTCTAGTATATTATATTAACAATTATGGCCTATCACATTTTAAATTGAGCCACTATATAGTCCTTTAACAGAATAATACTAAAAGAGACAAAAGAATATTTGGTAGAGAGAGATGAAAACATCTCGCTGTTGTTCTGGATCTGCAAAGTGGACTCAATGGAAGCAGATCAACTTGGATGTGATCCATTTGTGTTTCCAGGATGTGTGGACAGACAGGCAAATCTAGTGGTTGATGTGTCGACATTCCATATTGCCAGTGGAGAACAGTGCTGCATCAGGGACAACGCTTTGTAGAGCAAACTCTTGGGGAGATTAGTCATCACCTTCCACAATAGGGGAAGGACAGGATATTCTCTTCCCACGGACTTCCTCCTGGAAAACTCTTCTACATCTGACCTCTGACTGGAGAACAGCATGGAGAATCAGAGCCTGTGCCAGCTGCTCCCCTTTGAAATGACAGGGTTGAATCAAAGGAAGCTGTTGAACTTCTGCCTCATGAGTAGCACCGAGACAAGCCCGCCTTTCTCTTGTGGAGGTCCTGCTAACCCAGGGTAAAGCTGGTCAGACTGGAGGCAGATGATGGATCCTGGGCACCGGACCCTTCATGCCCACACCATGTCAGCCTGATGCGCCTCCTTCCTTGGAGATCTGGTCATCCAGAAGATTCCTGATGTTTCTTTCGGGCCTCTCCCAAATGTGCCATTTGGAACAGCAAGAATGGAAGAATATTTTTCAGTGCCTTTATGTTCTCCTTCAACCAGTTTTTGAATGATGTATATATCTTCTTTGGGTATGTCCTCAAATGTTTCTCAACTGATAGCTGTTATCCGAATATCATGATCTTTCCCTCTTGAGGAGTCAGAAGGATTTGATATTACTTACTGAGTTATTCTTCCCAATTTTCCTGAAATAATTTCAAGTGGAATTTTATAAGTGTGCAAGTCTTCACATGAACTTACTGATGTTTCATCTTTTTTGGAAAGATCCTCCTTCCCTTTATAGGGTAAACTATCTGTAAATTGAGTATGAGATACATAATTGTTTTTCTGGATTCAGTAGGACTTGGTGTTTTTTCTGGAACTTTTACCTCTCCCTTTCTAACTGGGTGTTTTCTAACTGAAGCCAACATTCTTGGCTTGAAAACTTTTCATATGATGTTTCAGTACATAGATTATTTCAGCTACTCCAGTTAATTTCTTGTGCATTTGGTTACTTTTGTTTTCAAGATGATGTAAATAAATATGTAACTCTACCACATTCAAAAACTCCCTAGATTTAGATGCCTGCAATATATCCAATTCCACATTCCCATGATTCATGTTGTATTCCCCCAAAATAGCAGCCCAGCTACTCATGTTTCACAAGGTTCACCTAGAAGCTTGATCTGACTTTATCTATTATTAGGAACTTGTTCCTCAGGCAGCGAAGGATTTTATGAAACTTTTTTTCTCCTCTTTAATAAGTTTTCCTGATCTTCCCTTCCATTTTTGAAGTTCTTATGAAAGCACCTTTATGCTTCTCTGAAGATTAGAAATTCCTTCCAAAGCTTCTGTTAGTGCTATCCAAATCACTTTGCCTTTTTCCTGATGGGTTTTAAGGGATATTTTGATTGCAAATACTTGATGTTGGTTTTGCTTTATTGAGTCTTCTGAGGACTGATTCTTACCTGTAATGTCGGTCACCAGCCAAACTTATAAACATGTAGATTCCTCTTCTTTCCATGCTTTGTATTAAGAATTTATTCTAAGACAAAGTAAAAAGGTTTTACTTTTAAGCTCTTTATCCGTGATCTCTATGTTTGCTAGACCCGAGACTTGGCTCTCAGGCTAACTTCTAGTATCTGGATTTAATGTCTTCAAATTCTTTTTCAGTGTGGCTAAGCCTATCAAAAAATTGCTGCTTTTCCTTAAGAAGGGCAGGTTCCAGTAGCCGGTTATTTGTCCTTCCTTGTATAGTAATAAAAAGCCTTAAGCACAAAACCTGCACTATGACTATAACAGCCACCATCTTCCAAAGCATTCTTTGCAGACCTGGGCCTGGATTAGGATACCTGGGATAGATCACCTAGCACAGGATCTCCAGGATTAGTATCTTAGCCCTCAGTAGACCTCCTATGGCTTCCAAGGCCAATACTAAGTCATTTCAGGTTTCCAGAATCCTGTGGCTAGAACTGACAACAGAGTGCTAAGGAGAATATTCTTCCCAGAGCCTGCCTAGTACCTAACTACCATGATAGATTTCAGTGGAGGTGAGTGAGGGGACAAGACAGAGAAAAGCAGTACTTATCATGTCTTCTTCTCATCCAAATCCACAAAGACTGTGATCATATCCCATGACACAGGGATATGGACTAGACTCTGGGCCAGAGGGGATGGCCTGTGGCTCTGGTCATCTTAGGCCCTTCTTGGCTACCTCAAGAACAGAGGAAGTCAATGTCTTTCTATACCTGTCACTGTACTGGGTCACTGGTTGGGAAGCTCCATGGTGGAGGATTTGCAGGCCTGCAACACTGGCCACTACTCTCTTTCTCTCCAATATACTTTTTACTCTGTGGCCTTGGAGACCTCACCTAGCCCATGAGATCAGAGAAGACTCCTCCTTGGTTTGTGTCTGGCTTTCCTTGAATTTGTTTGGGCAAGAGTATAAGGGACTATAAGGAGCCCTGCATGAAGTTTCAACACACTTCACTAATTTTACCTTCAAAAGAAATAAGGAAGATATAATAAGAATTTTTTAATTTATTGCCTTTTTTCTCTAATAGACTTTTTTAGAATACTTTCAGGTTCATAGCAATATTGAACAGAAGACACAGAAATTTCCCATAGACTCTCTGCTTCCACACACGCATTGCTTCCCTTGTCAACATCCCCCACCAGAGTAGTACATTTGTTACAGCTGATGAACTGACATTGACACACCATAATCATCCAAAGTCCGCAGTGTACATTAAGGTCCACTCTTAGTATTGTCCATTCTATGTGTTTGGACAAATGTAGAATGACATGTGCCATATAATACCATACAGAGTAGTTTCATTGCCCTAAAAATCCTCTGTGATCTACAGATTCATTCCTTCCCCTTACTAACCCATGGCTACTACTGATCTTTTCACTGTTGTCATAGTTTTGCTTTTTCTAGAATGTCTCATCATTGGAATCATCTAGTATGTAGCCTTTTCACATTGTTCTTTTGCTTAGTATTATGCATTTAAGTTTCCTCCATCTCTTTTCATGGTTTGATAACTCAATTCTTTTCAGTGAACAGTAATATTCCATTGTCTGAATGTATTACAGTTTGTTTATCCATTCACCTACTGAAGGACATCTTAGTTGCTTCTGAGTTTTGGCAGTTATGAACAAAGCTACTAATAAATATCTACGCGCAGGTTTTTATTTGTAGTCTATTGCCTTTTTACAGATGAGGAATGGAAGGCTTAGAGAGGGTATGTGGCTTGCCTAAGACCACCTGGGTGATGGGTAACAAGAACAGATTCTGTGTGCACATCTGGCTCCCAGGCCTCTGCTCAATCAGGTGACTACCCTCTATCAACTGTAATATACTTCAGCTGTGTGATAATGGGGATGGAGCAATTAATGCTTTATAATGTTTACCTGTTTGCTTCTTGCAGGGCTTACTCCAGAACTTAACGAGAGAAGCAAATTCTGAACTGAATTCAAGCTCCAGGTCACAAAATTAGCTTAGAAAGGATGGAACCCAAGCTTACAAGAAACTGCACTTACTAAAATTTAGAGTCCCTGCATCAGAATTCCAGCTCCATCATATACTACTCTAGACCCTTGAACCCCTCAGTTTGCTCACCGATAAAATGGGAATTGAAAGACACCAGGCATGTGATTGAACTAAAACAGCATTTAACTTCATTCCATCATTCATTTTTATCCAGACAGAGTCTGCACAAGATAAAATTTTATTGGCTAAAATACAGTTTCACAGTAGTTCTCATCCTTGGTCACACATTAGAATCACCAAGGGAGACTTTAGAAATTGCTGATACCCAACACAAGAGATTCATTATTGATCGACTTGGGGCTGTGGCCTGGGCACTGGCATTTTAAGAAGTTCCCCAGACAATTCTAACATGCAGCCCATGTTAAGACTATAGTATGTTAAAAAAAGAAAGTATTAATGAGCACTTGTAGTTGCTAAACATTGTCACATTATGAAGCATTTAATCCTCGCAGTGCTACATAGTAAGTGCTATTATTTTACCCATGGAGAATTTGATACTCAAAAAGATAAGTAATTTCTCCAAAGTCATAAAGCTATAAAATGAGAATGTAGAGATTTGAATTGGGGTCTCTACCTTTAAAGACCAAGCTGGCACGAAGGCAAAGGGTCCACAGTCCATTCTCATCATACCATATGGCATTTCCACTGCTCTTATGAAGTGTTAGCATCACACTCACACTACAATGTCAATGGTCATCCCACATTGTTCCTAAAAGGAGCTAAGCCAGATAAAAGAGATCAAAATCCCAGGTCAGCTAAGAGTTGGAGGTAACAAAATTCTCAGGCGTTTCACTAGCAGACACCCAAACAGACTAGATTTCCTCCTCCTCTTCTCAGACTGTGCTTGCTGATCACCTTTGACCACCACTTCATTCCTCTTTCAACCACACTGCCCAACGGATCACTAAAAAATTATCATTTGGAATCAGTGTCATTCCAAATATACTTGGCAGGAGGAAGGGCAAGGGGAAGGGAACTGGCAGCAAATGAGAGGGCATGAGAGTCTCCATGTCAGAGACACTCAGACCCTGGAGGCAACTGATTGATGTCCAACCCTGGCAAGAAGCTGAGGGTAGAAGACACATTGCCTGACAGCATGCAATAGATCCACATTATTTCTATCACCTGTCATTAAGCATCTGAGTCTCCCACCTGGTGCACTCTAGTTCCTGTTTGTTGTCTAACACAGATATGGTCAGAGAAAAAAAGGTTAAGGACTCAGCTACATTGAGAAAACTTTTCTTTGAGCTTCATCTCAGAAGGTTCTCTTTATATTTCTGTGTCTTTACTCCCCATCATAATACTAAGTTAAAAACTTGCTGAGAGACAAAGGGCTACACATCAGAAACCTTGGAGTGGTCACATAGGAGAGGAAGCCCTACATTACCCTGGCTTCCTGATCATTAACATTTGTATCCATCAATGGGAGGGAGAAGGAAGACCCTGGTCCATCCAGAGTACTTAATCCACCAGAATACTGGCATTCTTCAGTAACTTTTATTGGGGAAGGGAGTGTAATTTGTGAAATAATCTTTATCTTTGTCATTAGGAAATATTGTTACGCATTCCAGCTGTATGTTTAGTTGTATGAGCTTGGACAAGTCACTTAAACTTTCTGGGCCTCAGCTTCCACACATAAATTAAGGATAAAATAACTCTGTGACAGAATTACTGTTTGGAGCAAATAGACTAATGTACACGAAGGTTCATGTAACGCACTTGCCATTATACAGATTAGCTGGCTGTCTCCTGCTGCTGGAAAGACTCTTTTTAACTACCTGTAGTTATATTAAAAATCCCTACTGCTAGTCACCCTGGAGAAAGCAACACAGAGATGCCCAAATGAGAAGCGGCCTCGACAGAAATCAATGCTGACTATTCAAAGTATCTACCCTAGTGACTTTTACTTTGGGGCTCTGTTTGAAAGCACTATATGTTTTCTCATGCATATGCCATGCCTCTCGGGGTCCAAAATCCTATGGGCTCTTCACTGTTTCTCAGTTTCAACCACTCCAGCGAATGACTCTTTGAGTTGTTTCCTGGGACTCCTCCAAAAATAAATCTTGCATGTGCTACTTATCTTTTTAAATTCCTATCATACAATTCTAAACACACTGGCAAAAACTGGCAATAATCCATCTAGCCATTTCTTACATGCTGTGGCAACTGTCAAAGATATAATGAAATTAACTTCCATTATGTAGATATTCACTTAGTTTTAATAAACTTTAATAGATTATCTATTCTGCGTCAGACACTCTGATATGTGCTAGGAATATCACAAGACATAGTTTCCATCTTCAGGTGCTCCTAATATAGTAGGGGACACTTACACAAAAAAAGATGATTCCACGCACTGTGATATATTCTGCACTGATACTTACCCGAGATGCTATGGGGACACTTTGGTAGATGGAAAACACGGGGATAGTCAAGGATCCATCCTGGATTAGTAGGTTTTGAGTAACCTAGTTTTGAATTCTAGAGTGAATCTAGGTACATAATATAAATATTTGGGTACATCTAGATTCTGAGGAAGTCATCTCCTTACAAAATAGCAGGGTTTTTTTGTTTTTTTTTTTTTTTTTGCTATTTAATTCATTCATTTAATAAATAATCCTGAAGACTCACTAGGTGCCAGGCACTGTGCTAAGAATTGAAGATATAAAGAAACATAACACTTTCCTTGCCCTCAAGGGGCTTGCTGTCAAAGGGCAGAGTCTAACGTAGTATAGTAACAAATATGGTGACATCAGTGAAATAATAGAGAAATGTACATAGTGCACAAGTGGCCCAAAGAATTTTAAGATTAGGTCTACTTTAGGTAGTCAGGAAAAGAATCCCTGAGAAACAGACTTTTGACTTGATCTCCAGAGGCCTGGGGTGAAGTAGGGTGGAGGTTGGGGCAGGAAGCATAGAAAACAACCCAGGCAGGACACAGAAAGAAAGTCACACAGTGTTTCTGAACTCCAACAAGGGAGCTTTCTTTCCCTCACCTCATTCTTGGGAGCAGTTTCCACTTTCCACTCTGAGTGTGTAACAGTAGGTTCTTCTACAAAGCCGAGAAAATCATCACAAGCACTAAAACATGTGAGGTGCCGTCCCTGTTTTAACCCACCCAGTTAAGTAGTATACCTAAGTCCCCTTCTGCTAAGTCTTAGTGGCTAATGCACAACTTCTAAAGTTTTAAAAAGAATATGATTTTTTGAAAGACTGAAAAATGAAACCCAGAGATAACAAAGTTTATAGATAGCTGATAACAGAAAGGCTAGAATCCAAGCCTCCTTACTCTTGAGCCAATAAATTTTTGCTATCCTGAAGTGACCAAGCTGGAGTGCAGATATTACGCTGGATATTCTCTGTTCATCCTCGTCCATCCTGTTGTGCTCCACACCCTCCAGAGAGGCTGATCTCTATGAATGGCATTAACCAGGCTGCCCTGATGCCCAGCTTCCAACTGGGTTCAATGGGAGTCACAGAAGTAAGAAGAAATAGGGAAGCGGAGGCCTGGGTATTCACATCCCTGGTTCCTTCCAGTTGGGAATATGCCTCTTCCAAAGGCCACAGCACTTGTCAAGGGGCTCTCTGCTGGGGCTACTGCCAGGCCAACAGTACAGTTCTCCCGAAGTGCTGGTAGCCACTCCCTCCCCTGACAGTCCAGACCTAGTGATGCTCTATCACCACAACACTGGGTGGCTTAAAACAACAGAAATGTGTTTCCTCACAGTTTCAGAGGCTACAGTCTGAAGTCAAAGGTATCAGCAATTTTACACTCCAGAGGCTCTAGGGGAAAGTAGGTTTTTTGCCTTATATATAGCTTTAGTTGACTGTCTAAATTCTTTGGCTTACGGACTCAGCACTCCAAGCTCTGCCTCCATCTTCACACTGCCTCTGCCTCTCCTGTCCAGTGTTATTTACCCCCCACTGCCTCTTTCTTATAAGCACACTTGTGAAGGCCTTTAGGGCCCACCTGAATAATCCAAGATAACATCCTCATCTCAACATCCCTGACATAACCACATATGTTACTTTACAAAGTATTATTCAGTCTTCTCTCTAAGACAATCTTTAGTTACAGGGATTAGGATACAATATTTGAAGGTACCATTCAACCCACTGTGGTGGGTTTGTTTTCCTTAACTCTGCCTCTCCCGGGTAAAAATAATGCCTTCTAAAAATTGAGAATAAACTGAGGGTTGATGGAGGGTGGGAGGGAGGGGAGCGTGGGTGATGGGCATTGAGGAGGGCACCTGTTGGGATGAGCACTGGGTATTGTATGGAAACCAATTTGACCATAAATTTCATATTAAAAAAAAATAATAATGCCTTCAGGGCACATGGGTGGCTCAGTCAGTTGAGCATCCAGCTTCAGCTTAGGTCATGATCTCGTGGTTAGTGAGTTTGAGTACCACATCAGGCTCACTGTTGTTAGCACGGAGCCCACTTCTGATCCTCTGTCCCCCTCTCTCTGTCCCTCCCCTGCTTGTACTCTCTCAAAAATAAACAAACATTTTTAAAAAATAAAATAATGCCTTCACAAAAATAATAACACCTTTATCGGACTCTCAATTACTCTGCATGTCTCTGCCATCTTTTCGATCCAATCGAATACAAATGTGCTTTGGTAACTTTGCAGCATACATGGGATTATGTGTATAGGAAGCCACGAGACAAAAATAATACATAAATCTTAGAACTTTTCCATTTTAAAAAAGCATAGAAATAATGTGGAGTAGATACAAAATTCACATGCATTTTACAGACAACACATGATTTGGAGGAAGTTTATAACCCAGGTCATTTTTAGCTTCACTCCCTGATTCTTGTATCCAGCGACTGGGAGTAAGAGTTTTTAACACTAACTATCCTATAATAGCTCACGTTAATTTCTTAATTTGATTCTGTTTTTAGTGATTAGCCTCTAGGCTTGAAGGATATTGTCCATGAAAAACCAGAGGTTTTGTGTTGCTTTGACCCTATTCCCTCAGGAACTAGAAAACTCATTTCAGCTCTGTCTCCAGTTTACCATCTGTGCCGTGGTAAGATGATCGGGTAGTGGAATGATGTTATGTTGATCAGGTTAATGCGATTTGCAGTATTGGACCATGCATGCACCTTCATTAGAGACACTCCAAATGCGTACTGATTCTAATATTACAGCCATAGCTCTGGTCCCCATTGATGGCTCTGGGTGATGTGTGAAAGGCAAAAGTGAAGAACCTTCTACTTAGCTGATTACTGACAAACAATGGCATATCTTTGCAAAACCTAACTTCGGATCCACCTCCCTGCCAAGAAAGCATTACAAAAGAATCACAGTGTGTGAGAACACTGCCTCAGAGAAGCTTAATGCCTAATTTTGCTATTCTTGACTCATGTTTTTTTTTTATCATTTGCACATGAAATTCGTTAACAAATCCTGTTTCATCTATTATATACATATTATAACATATATATATATACATATATATATATATGTGTATGTATGTGTGTGTATGTATATATATATATATATATATATATATATATATATATATATATATATATCTCCAGAATCCAACCCAGCTCCTTCTTACCAACACCTTGAGCTAGAGCCATCTTGGCTGATGGCAGAGACTCCTAAGAAATCTCTGGCTTCTGCCCTTCCTCACTAGAGCCTATTTTCAACACAAGTATTCTTTTAAAACACGAGTTGGATATAATTCCTCTGATAAAAATCTTTCAGTGTCTTTGCATATCACTCCCTACTCAATGTCAAAAACTCTTAAAATAGATTTCAAGACCTTCGGTCAGTGTTTCTCCATGGGGGTGGTAGTGTACTGAAGAGGGCCTTTTATAAAATTCCCCAGGGGAATCTTACTGTTCCCACCAGTGGCACTCTTAACATCTAGTGAGCAGGGCAGCTGCTAGATGTTCCACCATGCATAGCACAGAGAAGAATCTCCCTGCCTCCTGCATGACTTTCTGGCATCCTCTCTGAACGTTATACATCACTTCATTTGGAACTTTATCAAGAATTGTTCTTTTCACAAAATCATGCCATCAATGACAATGTGACTCATTATACTTGAGTTACTCATGATATCCTATTTGTATCAATCTACAATTTTATGTCATGTTTATAGTGATTCTGACTATAGTTAAAGCATTTACTTCATTATATCTTCTGGTGCAATCATACACTAGGGTTTACATATATTTTTAGAATTTTCTCACCTAATTTTACTCTTAGGAAATTACATGAGTCTTTTAGAAATTATACGTATTAGTAGATCCTATTATCTACGGATTTAGCTTCAGAAAAGTATAGAAAGCATTGCAGAACATTTTCTATTGTATGGGACACTGTGTCTGACAGGTTCACTTTACATGATCTGACCTATGTCACTTCTGATGTCCCAAAGCCCCATCATCTCCATCTCTAGGTGTATGTCAGTGTGAGGTGATCTGGTGGCCAGCTCCTTTCTCAACTGGGATGGCTAGTTTGCTAGTCTTTTCTCTGTGGCAATACCAGTTTTCCAGGAAAGTGTCCTCTCAACTCTTCCTGAGAAGTATCATCCTGGCTACTAAGCTCTGGAACTGGGTGCTGTGCAACAAGAAGACCTGCACTTAGTCGATCTATTTGCTAGATCAGTCCCAGGTCCCCATTTCTCCAGGCCTGCCATTCCTTCTAGCCTCTCTGGTTCCCTTCCACCACAATCACTAGCTTATTCTATGTCGGGAGTAAACATCCAGGGATCTAAGATCTAGATAGATAAGATCTAGAGATCTAAGATCTCTCCCCTAGAGAAGGAACACAGAATGGGGAGGGAGAGTGATTCTGGGTAACAATGGAGAATTAGGCAGAGACCAGAGAATCTCTCAAACTGAATTAAAACTTAAGACTTTGATCTAAGAGCAATGGGAAGTCATCTCTCTAACCAAAGAGTAAGTATTTGGTTATGTTTGTTATCTCTGTGTGTATTTAATATTTAAATCTTAATCCATAAGCATTTTTCTATGGGCTTTGAAAAGGAGATACATGTTAATTTCCTTTCAAAATAGCTAATTTCCTAACACAGTGTAATACAGAGTCTGTTCTTTTTGTATTAATTTGTGATGCCTTCTTTATTATATATAAAGTTTTTCTATAAACTGAAGTTGCCTCTGAATTATTTATTCTATTCATTGATCTAACTATTTTTCCACGAATATCTCAAGCTTTAAATTATCTCTCTTCATACTGACAAAGCAAGTTCCCCTGAATTAGTCTCCCATACGGCTTTGAATTGAATTAGAAAATACTGATTTGAAAAAAAAAAAAAATACAAATTTCATACTGTTGCCACAATACCTTGATCTAAATATAAAGTAAAATTCTATCACAGTCTGTACAATTACAGAAAATGGAGGTACATTATACACTCCAAAGAATCATCTCATTATTAGATAACAGCAGCGATAGCAAATACTTACTCAACATTACCACTGTGCTATGTGTTCTGCATTGCATTAGCTTATGTATCCAGTCCTCTTACTGCTTAGTGATCCTTCATATGGTTCCAGTCAACTCCATCCACAGAGACAAATACTTTAATGATCCCCATTTTGCAGCTGAGGAAATCAAGGCTTAGATAGGTTAATTCATCTACTTAAGATTACTTGGCCAAGAAGAAATAGAGCCAGATGATTTTTCTACTTTACCATTTATCTAATACATAACAACTGTTAATTGTCCTTACTCTATATTCCCAAAGCAATCTGTATAAACTTATGTCACTGCCTTTATAGCACTCTCTTGCAATTTTGTTTGTCCATCTTTCCTGCCATACAAGAGAAGTTGGCCATTTCTTATTTATGTCTATGCCCCGTTGCCTAACATAGTGGCACCATCTTCCATGGAATAAGTAAACATTTGTTCATTAAATTAACTGTTTGCCTTTGCTTAAACTGTACCAGAAAACTAAGAAGATGTGGATGGAAGTCAAGGACAGGCATACTAAACAGCAAGAAAAAGCCAAACTTTAAACTTTCTACACAATCTTATCATACTTAAAACTGATTGACCTAATACCAGCAATGTTGACCTCAACCCAACTTCCGCTTTATCTGAAGGAAGTTAAGGAATGAGCATTAGCACAGAGACAAGCTTTTTGGGGCTAATGCAGATGTGCCTCTAAGGACCAAACCCGAGGAGCAAAAGGAGAACTCAAGTGACAGCTCTGCTCTGACCAATACTAAGAATGTTCAGTGATTGGCGGCTGCACACTTGAAGTTTATCTAAGTTTAAATCCTGGGTAACTGTACACCCTTCATGAATTAGCTGGTGCCCTACACAGCTGTGACCCACAATGAAAAAGGAACTTATCTTCAGTTTAGATGTGTCGGTTATATTACTTTCAGTGGCTTTTTATAAAATTTCCATCGCCTGGCAATCATAGACACTTTATCTTCTCCTCAGGGCCCATAATTGTCCTATTAAAACTAATTATGAGTTTTAATATCTCAGAAAATATCCATCAGCTCAATAAATGTTTAAGAGGAAACTCAAAGCTGACACCATACTTTTTATTTGTAAGGAGTGTCAGACCAGAAAAACAATCCAACAAGCTGTCCTCTGGAAGAGATCTCAACCTCTCATGCTACAGAGAAATGAATGTGTTCATTTCTTATACAGTAAAGATATACTGAGCACTCACCATGTCCAGTTAATGTGTAGTGCATAATGAGTGATACCTACATAAATAGATAACGCCCCTGCATGTGGGGGCTTATCATCTACAGGAAAATGAAAACACAAAAATACTTAAATTATAATGTGATAAGGGATTTTATAAAAGATTAATCAACTTCTACAAAAGAACAGAGGAAGAACAGATTCATATGCACTTGGTTGGGACGGATGAAGGCTTCACAGAGAAGATACTCTATGAGATGTGTATCAAGGATGGATAAAAGTTTGGCCAGCAGACATGAAAAGAAAATGTCTATTGAATATGTTGTGTCCAGACACTATCTTAATAACAGTAATGGCTAATTTTTTTGGAGAGATTCTATGTGCCATACACTGTGCTAAGGGCTTTACATGCATTATTTCATTCAACCTTCAAATCATCCCCTATGAAAAATACTTTGATTCATTTAATAAATGCCTTTTGAATACCTACCATGTGCCAGGTATTGTTCTAATTATTAATATTATTCTCAAGATGAAGATGCTGAGGCTTAGGGAATCAGCAGAGGTGGTATTTGGACCCACATGCTCTCCAGTCTGATAGTAGAGTGCTATATAACTTCCCACAGTGTTCTAAAGTCAGGCTGTCCAATATGGTAGACATTAGCCACATGTGGCTACTGAGCACTTGAAGTCTGGCTTGTCGGAATGGAAATGTACCACGAATATAAAATACATAGGAGATGTTAACTTAATATTTTTTAAAATATAAAATATATCTCATAATTTTTTATATCATTTATATATAAAATGATAATTACTTACTTGAGAGTAAGTAAATAATTCGGCTTAAATAATTATGCTATTAAAATTAATTATATCTGGTTTTCTGATTTTAATGTGGCTACTAGAAAGCTACAAATTACAAATTTGTCTGGCATTAAGTTTTATTGGACTGCTCTGGAGATGACAAAGATGAGTACAAAGATGCTTTCAAGGTGACTGAACTGCAGTCTAGTGGGGGAGATGGGACGGTATACACAAAGCAGTATGATGCAAGGCATGTGATAATTGCCAAAGTCGGGGGGCGGGGGGGGAGACAAATACTATTATTTAAGAGCTCACAGAAGACAAAAATTTCTTCTAAGATAATTGGGTATATTTACTGGTTTAGTTACAATTGACTTTTTACAAAATTTCAAATCTGAATATTTTCTCTCACCTATAGGCTGTCATGTAAATACAAAGAAGTGCTGAAGCCCAAAAGAAAACCTCTAAGTATGACTTTTGATGGTTCAATCAGCTACATAGAAAGTGAGACTAAAAATGGATTAACAAAATCTATGGCAGCTCTAGAACTCAATTAGCTCAGAACTGTTTAATAAGTAGATTTCCTTCATCTAGTAAACATTTCTTAAGTGTCTATATAATGCTGAGATTAAGATAATAGATTCCACTCATAGTTAACCTATTGGATCCCTTTTGCCTTCTCACTCATACATTACAGGAGAAATGGCTAGGAAGAGAATTGACCAACAGGTAGACAATTGGGTGGGTGTGAGTGGGGAAAGCAAGAGTCCTACAACATTCACAAATTAGGAAGTAGCCTCTGAATAAAGAGACTTAATTAGATCAACATAGTAGCTCTACTGGGATTTCACCCGTTTTTCATTTTTGAATAATTTGAAAAATCTCCATCTAATTTATGAACCAGCAGGATGTTGTGAAAGATAAACAAAGCTGTCTGCAATTTGAATTTCTCCTGACTTTGTCCAGCTCCAATTTCACATTTACCTCATTCTCTCAATTGTTATGGACTACTTGCTCTTTGACAACTCAAAGCACCAGATGTGCTTGAAACCAAGAGGCCAAATTCTTCTCCTGAGAATTCTTCTCCATGGGAATTCCTATAAAAAGTGCCATAAAAAGTGAATCTTCCTGGCAGCATTTTGTAGGCGAGCTCTTTGTTCCACATGGCATCATGTTACCTGGAGACCATTCAGCATTTGTAGTTCTGGAGCTGTAACTTTCAAATGCACATGTGATACAAGCAAGACTCCTTGAGACATGAGAACATATTGAGATGTCATTGTAATTACACAGGACGTAGACCTGGCCAGAAAGCCAGAACTACGTGTGTGTAGAGGTAGTTCGCTTCAAGCCAGCTCTTCTCTCTCCTCAACTCCCTGAGGCCCAGCCAAAAATCAAGACAAACCAAAATTGTGTGAGCACCTTCCTAGAATTGCAAACACTGACAACGAACTCTCCAGTTTATGAGCCAATGCTGAGTCTCTACCATATAGTAGGCACACTACGGACTTTATTTCTTACAATGGTGCTAACTAGACGTTATTCATTCCCATTTCAAAAATTAGGAAACTGAGGTATTTAGCAACTAGGATCAATGTTTAGCAACAATGATCAAAATCAGAAGAGTTAAGATGCTTTCCCATAGTAGAACAAAGTTTGAAAGACAGGCTTATCTGAACCTATGTCCATGCTCCCAACTACAGGACATAGTTCCTACCACAATATTTCTTATTTTAACAATGTATGAATGCATCCTGCCCATAAGTGTGTGAACTATTTGATATAATTGGGCAAATTAAGACATGACTGTTAGCCATGTTTTCTCATCTGTAAAATGGATTAATGATAAAAGTTCCATCATTACATCTGGCTGTGAAGTGGTCATATGTGGTCGTTTCTGCATATGTTTTATTTTGCCTAACTATTCCCCATTTCGTTCAACAAAGTTTTTGAAATGGCTTGACAAATGCTTTAACTGCTCTAGGCCTCTATTTTCCATCTACAAATGGGAATAATTATACCAGCCTTGTGCTGGCACATAGGGTTGATGGAATGAAATAATGAATCTGAAAACACTTTATTGCTAGGTGCTATACCAATATGACTTTGCAGGTGACTACCGAACTGAGTAAGAGTTTAAGAATCTAGAGTTTTATTTTATTTCTTCTCTTCATGCATAAGAGAGTAAAGTGAAGGCTAATAAAACACTTCATTTCCTTGTTTCTAACTTTTAGTTACCCACAAACTTGGGATGTGCTTATTTTAATTAATTCATCATGTTCCTAGTGCTCACAGCTTCAAGAGTCCAGAAAATAAATAAATAAATAAATAAATAAATAAATAAATAAATAAATAAGATAGCAGATTTCATCTGCTGTCAGAATCTGCTACCTGAAAGAAACTTTCTGGAAAGATGGGTGAATACTGAGTGGTGTGCTTTGGGGATACTTAATAACAATCCCCAAGGTATCATTTTCTGGACAGCTCCATTCTGTGAATAAGGTCAGAGAGTAAAGTGAAGCCCTCACAGGTAAATATTGAACCAGGTGTTAAAACACCACCAGACACCATACATAAATAGCAGCTGCTGGAAGGAATGTGGAGATCTCATCACCTGGCAACAGCTCAGATTAAGGCTTCCTCGTGAGAGATGTTGGGAGAAGGAGGGAGAAGGAAAATCAAACATCCATGGTGTGTGGCCAGGCCTCCATGTCTGCACACAACAAACTTCCCTCAAAAATGCAAAAGAAATTACTCAGGGACTGTTAGATTATAGAAAGACCAGGGAAAGGGATTCTTCTGGAACAGGAAGTGGGAATGGAGTCAGTCTAGACTCTTCTGTAACTCTGATCTTCCTATATATGTTTGATGATCCAGAGATGTCCTATGGGGAACTTGGTGCTGACATGGCCCAGCTTTTTATTCTGCACAGTTTGTGCCAGTCACCCACGTACAGAGAAGAGAAGGAAGCTGGCACTTATTGAGCACCATCCATAGAACCACGTTCTAGGTCATGTGCTGGGTAGTTAGTTCTCATTCTCACTCTATTCTCCCAAGAGCATCACAATTACTCCCAGGTTACAGAGGAGGAAACTGAAGCTCAGAATCATGCTCAAACTATGTAAGTAATCATTGATCAAATTAGGATTCAGTTCGGGTATCTGTTATTCCAAATCCCATACTTTTTCTGCTTTATCAAGTCCAACACTGTCCCAGCTGTGCTTACTCCTAATGGAACTTACCTCATAGTCCTACTCACCCACCATTAAGCACATGGTGCTCCACATGGACTTGGCTAGTTTAAACCTAATTAAGCCATGAACTATGCTCCATAAAGATTTTCACTGGTGTTGCTCAATTCTCTATTCTATTTTTTCCGTTTGGTACCCAAAGAGAATTTAAAGTAGAATTTCTTATACTTAAGCTTTATTTATTTAAAAAAAAATTTTTAATGTTTATTTATTTTTGAGAGACAGAGAGACAGAGCAAGAGTCGGGGAGGGGCAGAGAGAGCGGGAAACACAGAATCCGAAGCAACCTCCAGGCTCTGAACTGTCAGCACAGAGCCCAATGAAGGGCTCAAACCCATGAGATCATGACCTGAGCTGAAATCGGACACTTAACTGACTGACCCACCAAGGCTCCCCTATACTTAAGTTTTATTTATACACAGATATTAGTGCTTGAAATGGTTACTAAAAGCAAATGGTCCAAGTCCTCTAATTTTACAGATTAGGAAAATGAGTCACTAAAGGGTTAAGAGTATTCGTTTAAAGTCACATAGCAGTGAAGATAATAAGAGTCTAAGCCTATGTCTGTATCAGGATATCTTGAGATTCTGGGTCCTGTAATGTAAGAGTTATAGAAACAAATAGAATAGGGGCGGTTAGGTGGCTCAGGCGGTTGAGCGACCGTCTTCGGCTCAGGTCATGATCTCATGGTTTGTGAGTTCGAGCCCCACGTCGGGCTTTGCGCTGCCAGCTCAGAGCCTGGAGCCTGCTTCTGATTCTGTGTCTCCCTCTCTCTCTGACCGTCCCCCACTCATGTTCTCTCTCTGCCTCAGAAATAAACATTAAAAAAATTAAAAAAAAATAGAATATATATTCTATATTCTATATTCTATATTCTATATATAGAGAGAGAGTGTATATACATAGAGAGAGAAAGAGTTCAATTAGGCAATGTTATGTTTCCATCTAAAGGGATGACAAAATTAAGCAAACACATATAATAACGTAAAATAACAAGCAAAGGCCTAGAATTTAAAGCCAGATGATCTGGATTTCAATCTTACCTTTGCTTACTTTGTGATCCTGAAAAATATTATTCAACTCCTTCAAACTTTGGTTTCCTTATTTACAAAATGGGAATGTTAATCCCTATCTTAATGACTTTGAGTATTTAATGGAACAACCTAGGCAAAATACCTGGCACAGCCAGGCATATAGTTTCTATGCAATAAGAATCCAATTTTTCCCTTCACTTCTTACAAATTTAAGAAAAAAAACACAAAAGGGGTAACATCACTGCTGCCATGCTTATTAACTTATTTTTTCTCCTGCACACTTAAATCCTATAATTGTGGGTCACACTTGAAAGAAACAAAAGACTCAAAACAATGTTAGGCGTCTAAACACAATATACAACCTAGTTACTACTCTAGCATAAAAAATTCATATAAAAACATCCACAGTTACCACATTATTTATTCATGTTGTCATCTGCCCATCAGCACTGTGTCCCCCTATGAGTAAAGCTGTTTGCAGTCCTAATTATACTCATCACACACTCACAATATCATGTTTTAATGTGATGCAGTCAACATCACTCTTCCTTTGGCACAGCTTGGCTTCATACTCTTCCTCTTACTTTTTTCTTGCAAAAAATTCCACTTAATCCTATGCCATATTCCCTGACTCCCTAAAACAGTATATACAGTCAGGTGTGGCAAAAGTTAATGTGCATGAATTCAAATGTGGCAGTACACCTCTGAAAGCAACCTGGTACAGGCTATGACCAGACTGCTGTTGAGCTCAGTCTGCTGCTAGGATCCTTGCTCTTCCACTCCCAAATCCTGGAGTCTGTCTGAGTCCTAAGTACCCAGGCTGGAAGCCAAGAAATGCACCTCTTCCCACTTCCTAAAATGAATAAGAATTTTCTGTATGATAAGAAAGTGTTCCAAGACTAAAGTCTTCTCAGGACACATGTTAGGAATTAAGACTTAATATTTATTTATTTATTATTATGTGGATTTTGTCTCCAATTTAACACTGTCCTCTTCAATCAGAATCACAGATTTTGACTCATAGAAAATGGCAGGCCATTCTTTCCTTTCTAGAATATTAGTTCAAATCTGTCTGTGCTGATAATGACAGGCAATCGTCTCCAACTGCGTATGTTCTGTCTGTTGGTTTTAATTGAGTGTATACTGAGCAAATATTCATTGTCGCTAAACTAATTCTGCTCGGTCTTTCTGGAATTTTCATCAGGGAGAATGAAGAGGAGAGAGAGAGGAAGGGGGGAGGAGGGAAGGAAAGAAGAAAAGCAGGAAGAGAGAAAGAGGAAGGAATGAACGAAGGAAGGAACAAAGGAAGGAAAGGAGAAAGGAAAAATGACCTCACATATTAAGACCCACAAAATTCTGGATGTCATCCGAGAAGACAGTAAAGACAAAATGGAAATCATGCTCCCACACTTTATATGGGTGACTATAGGTCACTTTATAGGGACATGGTTTCTTTAGCTCTGCATCACCTGTGCCCACCCTCTTGTGGTCACTGGGTCAATCCTCAACAACTCTAGGCCAGGGAACTCAGCAATAAGGTAGGTCACTATGAACCCTCTAATCCTATCATAGTTCTAATTATTGGGCTTCTTTCTTCTTCCCATGATGAACCTTCCCTCTTGCCTTCCTATCCTAGAATTTAAATTCATATCACTTTCCATAGTTAAATCCCTGCCCTTCCTTGATGACCACCCAATATACCATTTCCTTCTACCATAAAGTTATTATTATGAACTAAACATCATGTAAACCAAACCTTTCATATTTTACTTTAATCCTTACAAAATCCATTCAACACAGGTGTAATTATAAACAAGGAAACTGAAGAGAGAGGTAACTCATTAGAGTCACGCAGTGGTAAGGAAAGAATGGAATTTTATATCAGTTTTCCAGAATCTATTCTTTTGAACGAAGCACTAGTAATGTCTCTCTTATTCTTGCCTTGAAGAGACTCATAATCTAGCAGTATATGGAGACAAGAAAATAAGTATCTAGCAGTATATGGAGACAAGAAAATGACACATACTCGTAAACTGTTACATTTGCTGAGGAAGAAACAATCCATTCTTCCTGGGAAGGCTGTGCACAACTTTACTTTTATGATGAATTTAGAAAGACAAATGAGGAGGAAGCATGAGGATGAGCTTTCAAGACAAAAGAAATACACAAATGGCCAGTAGTAGTTTATGGTTAGAATTAAGGTGTGTGGTAGGAATGAGAAAACAGAAGAAGCTAAAAGGTTATTGGAGACTAATTAGAGAAGAATGTGAATTCACACTAGTAAGTTAGGACACAGACCTAGAACAATGCTTTCAATAAAAATTACCTTTTCCCATAGCTGGAGAATGAATGAGAGCTGAGAGAAACCAGAAGCAGAAAGGCCATAATTACAGCCCAGATTGAATGATGGAGCCTGATTCAGGTCTGTATGGCAGGTGGAAGAGAAACAATTTGGAGGCGGGATTAAAAGGTCTATAACTGATGGCCGATTCGGTTATGATGCTTGACAGTAAAGGATGAGTTGAAAATTCTAGTTAGGCAATAGTTCCAGAAAGCTCACGAACTGCAAACTAAGAGATACATCTTGAAGCACTAAAAAGTATAATTAAGCCAATGTGAGAAAGTACTAAACCATACAGTATGTTTATAAAATGTGTAAGATCATGAGCAGGTAGTCTAAAATAGTGCTTCTCAAATTTTAATGTGCATACAATTCACAGGAATTTTATTAAAATGTGGATTCTGGTTGAGTGGGTCTGGTTGAGGCCCAAGAACTTGGCGTTTCTAACAAGCTCCAGGGATGCTGACACTGATGTTGGTCCACAGACCACACCTTGAATAGCAAGGGTATAAAATGCAAAATGGAGATCTTCAAGATGCTTCCAGGCAGATGGTGACTATGTAATAGATCAATAAACCAAACTGCCTGTGGAATATTTGAGGGTGTGTGGGGTGGGGGGAGGGATAGGATGGATATATCTTATCTTTTGTGAGTGCTGAAGGAAAGCCAACAATACCTTCCACAAAGTGTCCTGAGTGCTGCTTGCAGAGGCCACAGGGACCTGGATGTCTTGGCAGCTGTCCTGGGTGGTCTTTTCAATGTGTGAGATGGAAAGAATGAGGCCCATGAAACAGCCGGGTTACTTCCATCACAGCCAAGAACATTCACCTTCTACAGAGTAAAGGTTCCCCTGGCTTCTTCCTTTGCCAAGACTCAAAGACTTGTCCTGGAGATGGAGATGAAAACATTCTGCAGTCAGCTCCTTAAAGAATGCTAAAAACACACACAAGAGATCTTTGTCCAAAAGTAAATAATTATTGGTTGGCAAGTGCTTAAAACAGTGGATGGGACAATACATGCATTCTGTTCTCTCTTTACCAACAAATGCCTGCCAGCTTTTAACCTGCAGGTGTTGCTGTTGCTGGTTCCAGTTTTAATCTAGTTTCATAATGAAGGTATTCAACAAAATTACTTTTTAAGAAATGCATGCTAGCTTCCACCCAGTTAATTTACTGCTGTTTCTATAAAATTAAACTCCAAGAACTTGAAAAGTCAGCTGAGACTGCCAGTGATTCCATGATGATAGCTAACTAAGTGATCGACTCCCCTCTGCTTGAACGCTTCCAGTGCTGGACAGCTCACCACCATTCCAAGATCTGAGTACACCTGCCAACTCTCCTGGAAAATACTAACTTATGTTATCCCAATCTGGCTTCGTGATTCTTTCATTTAGTAGTCCTAGTTCTACTTTGTAGAGTCACAAAGGAAAATGTAACCTCTCTTTCAGATAAGAGTTCTTCAAATATTGAAGACAACCACCATGGGCCAACACCATCCACAGCTATCCAGGTCAAAAATCCTTAGTTCTTCTGACTACTCCTCATGTAAAATGAATTTAAAGCTCTATGATTGTCTGTACTCTAAAAGCACTTTAGCTTTCCTCTTAAACTGTAGTGTTCTTAAAGGGAAAAACCCAAATGTGACTTTGAATAGCGTGAATTAAAATATGCCTAAAATCCTTTCTTTATGTTACTTATTTCTTTTCACCTTAGTGTATATTAAGATCATACTAACAACAAGGCAGAAACAGAAAAAGACTATGAATATTGTGAATGAAGGATCTGATATCAGTAATCTAGTTCCAACTATTACTAGCTGTGTGAGCAAGTTATTTAACCTAAGTTTAAATTTAAATTTATAAAATAGAAAAAATCAAACTTAAAAATTAAAGATGGACATGATATTTATAGATAAATGTATGCTAAGTTCCTAACAATACCTGGCACATAGTAGACATTCAATATACTGTAGTAATTATTATTAATTTTGGCATTTAGGTGAGACATGTCAATGGTTAATCTACATTCCATTTACAATCACCTTAAAATCCTTAGATCCTTTTATGTATCACATTTCATTAGCACAATTATTTTATGGTAAAACTGGTGACATAAATTTACCTTTACCTATTTAGAACCTTTATTTCTTCAAAACATTTATATGTTATTTCAATCACTTGAATTCTTTATGGATAATAATTCAAGCATCAAATATTTTAACTAATATTTTTCTCAACTTTGAACTATATAAAATTATGATCATTAACTGAATGGCATGTCATGCTTAAAATGTTTTCAAAGAATGCAAGAACTTGTTTTAAAAAACAACAACAACATGGCATTGTTTAAAATGTAAAAAAAACAAAAAAAAAACAAAAACTATACAAACACACACATACACAAGGTTGAAGGAAGCGTCCTATGCCTCATAGAAATATCCTTCAGATAAACACTGACTCTTTGAATCTAGCCCTTGTACCTCCCGTCAATCACTCTGTTTATACTAAATCATCCTATGATGTTCACAAAGATATCACAGGAGACTCTGACATCATAATAAAATCAAAACAGGTATCATATTATACCTAACCCACCAAAGAAGGAAGTGATTCTACCTTGAATGATTTCTTCTTGGTGAACCCATGAAGTCTAATAAAAACCTCTCCTTCCACTTCTAAATGCTTACAACATTTCTCCTTTCCTTTTAAAGATTATATTTGTTCAGAGCAGTTTAGGTTCATAACAGAACTAAGAGGAAAGTACAGAGTTTTCCCACATACCTCCAGCCCTCACACAAGCTTAGCCTGCCTTATTATCACTACCCCACACCAGGGTGGTACACTTATTACAACTATTGTCTGTAACAACTTATAACTGACACATCCTAATAACCCAAAGTCCATAGTTTTTCTCAGGAATCACTCTTGCTGTTGTACATTCCATGGATGTGGACAACTGTATAGTGACATGCAACCACCATTATAGTGTCCTACAGAGTATTTTACTGCACTAAAAATCTTCCATGCTCTACCTGTTCATCCCTTCCCTCTCCCCAGCCCCTGGCAACCACTGACCTTTTTACTGCCTCCACAGTTTTGACATTTTCAGAATGTCATATGGTTGGAATTATACAGTATGTAGCCTTTTCACACTGGTTTCTTTCACTTAGTGATATGAATTTAAGTTTCCTCCAAGTCTTTTCATGACTTGATAGCTCATTTCTTTTTAGCACATAATACCCCATTGTGTGGATGTACCACAGTATTTTTGTCCGTTTACCTACAACATTTCTTCCTAATAATCCCTTTTCAAATCTTGACCAGAATTGTTAAAAAAAAAAAAAGACAACAACAACAACAACAACAACAACAACAACAACAAAACAGTCTTTCTATCACTAACACAAAACTAAGGATGATAAGAAAAAATTACTTCACATAACCCTTCCACATAATGTCTGGTTAAAATAGAGAAGTATTTTTCAAACATATTTTACAGAGAAAATTATTCCAGGAAGATGCTCCATTAACAGCTTGGGAATGGCTAAAAACATGAGACTGTCTTTGAGATTTTACAATAAAAAAATTTTTTTAAATGTTTTTATTTATTTATTTATTTATTTATTTATTTATTTATTTATTTATTTATTTATTTTGAGATAGAGACAGAGGATGAGCAGAGGAGGGGCAGAGAGAGGGGGAGACACAGAATCTGAAGCAGGCTCCAGGCTCTGACCTGTCAGCACAGAACCCGACGCAGGGCTCAAACTCACATAATGTGAGATCATGACCTGAGCTGAAGTCGGATGCTCAACAGACTGAGTCACCCAGGTGCCCCAAGATTTTACATTATAAAAGCTACTAGGGTGCCTGAATGGTCTAGTTGGATAGGTGTCCAACCCTTGATTTCAGCTCAGGTCATGATCTCACAGTTACTGAGTTTGAGCCCCCTGTGGGACTCTGCACTGACAATGTGGAGTCTGCTTGAGATTCTCTCTCTTTCCCTCTCTCTCTGCCTATTCCCTGCTCACTCTGTCTCTCTCCAAAAATAGATAAACTTAAAAAAATAATAATAAACCTACTAAATAAGAATTCCTATAGAAAAAAATATCCAATTTGTTGAAATTGAAAGTTCCTCAATATATTTGGTCACAAAATGATTCTCCTTAGACCACACATGGAAACATCCCTTATAAGTTTTTCAAATCTCTTTCTTTAATCAAAGGTATTGAGGAATAAACTTCCGTCATATAACAAGAGATAGCTGTTTTTTATTATAAAGTTTGATTAGTTCTTTTTTTAAATTTTTAAATTTAAAATTTTTATTTTAGAAAGAGAGAGCACACAAGAAGGGGAGTGGGGCAGAGGGAGAGAGAGAATCTTAAGCAGGCTCTATGTGCTGAGAGCACAGAGCCCCATGAAGAGCTCAATCCAACAACCCAGGAATCATCACCTGAGCCAAGGTCAAGAGATGGACACTCAACCAGCGGAGACACCCAAATGCACTGAAGTTTGATTAGTTCTTACAAATATATACACTCATGTGTAAACACCAACACAATAAAGACAGAATATTTGTATCACCTGAAATATTTGTCTTGTGCCCCTTTATTATCAGTCCCTGAAAGAACTACAACTTTAGGCAACTATTGATTAGATTTTCCTTTTCTAGAATTCCATGTAAATGATAACATATGGTATACACATTTGTGTTTCTTGTATCTTTGCTTAGCATAATGTTTTCAAGATTCAGTCATGATTTTACACTTATTGGTGGGTCATTCCTTCCTTTGTGGCTGAATAGTCTTTAGGAATCCATCGTACAGATATATCAGAATTTGTTTATCTGTTCCCCTCTAAATACACATTTGCATTGTCTTCATTTTCAGATTATTATTAATAAAGCTGCTATGTATATTCGTGTATAAGATTTTGTGTAGACATATTCTTTCACTTTCTTGAGTGAGGTGTGTTTAACTTCAAAGAAATTGTCGATTTGTTGTCTAAAGTGTGTTGAACCATTTAATACTCCTTTACATTTTACATACATGAGTGTTCTAGTTGCTTCACATATTTACCAATGACTGGTGTGTTGCCCAGAATATGTGTTCCGTTCTCACTAGGTGGAATGTTCTCTGTCAAGTCCTATTGGTTAATAGTTACAGTTGATATTCTTCCTAAGTGTATCTCTACTTTTAATTTATCAGTTTCTGAGAGAGGATTTTGAAATCTTTAAATGTAATGTTAGCTCTAATTCATTTCTACTTTCATCTCTGTCCATTTTTGCATCATGCATTTTGAAGCTCTATTATTAGGTGCACTGAAATTTGTTAGGTCTGCATGATGATTTAACTTCTCAATCATTAGGAAAATTTCTCTCATTATCTTGAGTAATATTATCTGTTTTGGAGAATATTTTGTCTAATACTAGTATGGCTATTCCTACTTTCTTTTGACAGCTTTTATTTACTTTTAAGCCATCTATGCATTCATATTTAAGTGTTATTGCAAATAGTATGTTTTTTTTTACGGTCTAATAATCTCTGCTTTTAAATGTTATGTTTACACAACATATAGTTAATATAATTATCAATATGGTTGATTTCAATCTATTGTTATTTGTTTTCCATTTATCCCTTCTATTTTTATTCCTTTTATTCCCTTTCTGTCTTCTTTTGTATGAAGTGAACATTTTTATGATTCTATTTTATCTCTGCTGGTTTATTAGTTATATGTCCTTTTTTAGAGGATGTTGCAGACTTTACATTTATATCCTTAGTTTATCAAATATTATGCCATTTCACATATAATGTTAAAATGGTCATCTCCCCATCCTGCTGTTCTTTGTGTTATTACCATCATATATTTTACTTTTGCTTTTCTTATAAACCCTATGATATATTTGTGTTTTTTTGTAGTAAACAACGAATTATCTTTAAAAAAAAGAAGCCCTAATATTTACTATTTCTGTTGTCCTTTTTTTTCTCTACATCTATGGTTCCATATGGTATTATTTTCCATCTGTCTTAAGAACTTCCTTTAATATTTTTTTATAGTGCAGGTCTGCCAACAATGGATTCTTTCAGCTTCAGTTGTCTGAAAAGTTTTTATTTTGTGCTCATTTTTGAAATATAGTTTCATTGGATATAGATTTCTAGGTTGAAATTGTTTTCCCTTAATAGCCTTAAAAATAGCTTTTTATTATTTTCTGGCTTCCTTTGTTTGGGATAGGAAGTATGAACACATTCTTATCTTTTTTTTTTTCCTTTATGTAATTTTTCATTGGTTTTCTGGTATATATCCTGCTAGAAGTTCAATGAAATTTTTGGATTTGTGTGTTTATAGTTTTCATCAGATATGGAAAACTTTTCAACTGTTTTTTACTAGATTTTTTTCTATACCCTCCTCCTTGAATTTCAATTACACATTGGCAAAGCTAAACTCCTTGGTTTTGTCTATCAGATGACTGAGACTCTCTTAAAATTTGTAAATCTGGGGCACCTGGATGGCTCAGTCTGTTGAGTGTCCGATTTGACTCAGGTCATGATCTCACTGTTGGGGAGTTTGAGCCCCACATGGGGCTCACTACTACCAGCACAAAGCCTACTTCAGATCCTCTGCCCACCCCCTCTCTCTCTGCCCCTCTCTTGTTCATGCTTTCTTTCAAAAATAAATAAATATTTAAAAACAAGTTAAAAAACATTTTTAATTCTTTTTTCTCAGTATGCTACCTTTGGCATTTTTTGTTACTGATTTCCAGTTCAGCAATCTTTTCTACTGTAGAATCTAATCTTTTAGTAAGTCCACCCAATAAATTTCTCATTTCACAACTCAGCAAGATACCATGCTGTGCCTTACTTCTTTGCCCATCCCATGGCTCTTAAATGGCCTCCAGGCAGAAAACCAAAGCAATCACAGTATATACCTCATGTGTCTCCCTTTTCTTAGGGGTCGCAGCCTGCAAAGCCTCTTTCTTGTCCAATGTCTGAACACAATTGTTTCATGGATTTTGTCCAATGTTCTCATTGTTCACAGTCTCAGATTAGTTTCTCCTTCATGGCTAGCAGCAAAAATCTCATCCTGTGCAATTTTGGGAAATGCTAAACTAGAAAATTTATGTAGATACTTTAGACCTGTTTTTATATTTCTGAGTCATTACTTTCCAATAATTTATTAAGAGAATGATAATTAATTCATAAGAATTTAAAAATGAGAAGTTTCTAACTTAAATTGGTATTTAATAGCCAGAAGACAAATTGCATGCATATCATTTGAGGAAGAAAAAGCTTAAATTAAGTCAGAATATTTTAAGTACAGTGATATAGGACACACAATGAGTTATATCATATTGTGTTTAATTTATCAGAAACTCTTACTTCTATATTAAAGAAATGGTTCTTTCCTAGTTCCCCAATTAAAACACTAAATTCAAGTATCAAAAAGATCATCCAATATTAGAACTAGAAGGAAAGTATGTACCATTCCTTCTATACCTCACATTTTGCAGCTTTGGAATGTAGAGTCAGAGAAGGTAAATAACTTTTTCATTCACCCAAAGCAATGTAGCTTGTTATTGAAAGAGCTGATGATACCTGATTCTCAGTCCATGTGCCACACAAGCTTTGTTCCCTCCTCCCTCAGAATTTAGAGTATACTGAAACTAATCAGTATAAACAAATAGTCTGTTATCTTTCTAAAAATTAGAATTATTTTTCAATTATCATTATGCTATATTATCATCAAACTTTTTAAATTATGTAAATACTAGATTAAATTCTGCCACATCCTTTATTGACAATTACTGCTTTTATAAAAATCAAGTAGCCATAGTCAGTTAAGCGTCCAACTTCAGCTCAGGTTAAGATCTCATGGCCCGTGAGTTCAAGCCCCATGTTGGGCTCTGTGCTGACAGCTCGGAGCCCGGAGCCTGCTTCAGATTCTGTGTCTCCCTCTCTCTCTGACCCTCCCCCGTTCATGCTCTGTCTCTCTCTGTCTCAAAAATAAATAAACATTAAAAAAAAAAAAATTTTAAATGAAGTAGCCAAATTATGGTCTAAAGGAAGTGAGAAAGAGATATATCTTTCAAAAACCATTTGTTTGCCCTGTACACTCTTCAGCACTACACAGTATTATACGGAGTTGAAGTCTTAGAAGATAGTTATTATTTGAGCCCACGGAGAATTTGCAAAGAATTACATTTTTATCAAGAATCTTAAGTCCTTATAAAATATCTGATCTCCTCAAGAGGTCCCTTAAGGTTTTATTTTTACAATCTTACTTAGCAAGCATTTAAGCAAATAATTCATCTGAGTTGTCTACATAGTTGAATTAAATCTTTGGCAAGCTTGTGTTAGACAGATTAAATAATGACCTGAATGATGTTCAAACAGTTTGGAATTAGCTATCATAAAATAAGTTTATAATTCTCTTCACTTATTACTAACACTATATTACCTCATCTGCTTGAAAAAAAGGGACACTGAGTTCAAAAAGAGAAGGTGCTACAATAAATGTAAGCTAAAAGGTGACCCACAGCTTTTGATCCCCAAACAACTTCCCACTGGTTTTACCAATGCTCCATGTCAGTGTTTTTTTCTGGTACAGAATTAACAACGACAACAACAAAAACATTATTAAAATGCATCTTTGAGATAAAACATATTAGCTCAAGATTGTTATCAGTTGAAAAAAGCAGAATATTAAACTCAGAGGAAATGATTTTTCAAATATGCATTTACACATTTTAGTCAGCAGATAATTACTGAGAACCTACTAAACGCCAGACATTGTTTCAGGGAATATATTAATGTACCAGGCATAGTGATGATTAGTAATCTATACTGTCTTGCCCATTTGTCTATTTGCTTATTGCCTGTTGCCCCCACTCAGCACTAGCAAACACTGGAATGGAAACTCAATCAACACTCTGCAAATCCTGCTCATTGATGTATCCCTAGCCTCGAGATTGGTTCCTGCCATACAGTGGGCACTAAATCGATATTTGTTGATTGATTACATGAGTGGCACTGCCCTGCCCTCATGAGAGTCTGATGTTAGGAGATGGTTAGGAAAGTTGATAACATGAGACAGAGTTCAAGTGAGAAAGTTGTTGGAAATTTTCAGAATGTTTTACTGCAGTCTATCTATATTTTATGATTCTGAATTTTCTGGGTCTTCAGGTAAGTACTAAAGGAGAAGTATTTATTTACATATATTTATCAATTTATATTTCAGTGGCTTATCTAGATCTCTATTTCATCCTATTCTTCCAGTAATCCATATGCCAGAACAGATATAGAATCTCAGAACCCCCAAATTAGAAGGAATTAGTGCAATCTGGGTTGGAACCCAAACCCCTGGGCAATCTCTCCTCTTAATTGCTGGTGCACATTGAGAGCAGACTCACTGGTGTGTTCCTTCTCAATCAAAAGAATTAGTGAATAATGGAGATCTTATGGACTATTTCTTTGGAAATCAAGAGAAAGTTACACCACGTAGCAAAACATTATTACCATCACTACTTAATACCTCTCCCCTCTCCCAAGTACAACCTCATTCAAGATCCTCATCTCCCTGACACTGCTCTCCACCCCTCACCCTTGCTCAGTCTCTAGAATATACCCTCTATATTGTAGCAAACCATCCATTTCTCACCCTCAATTTGCATGTCTCACTAAACAAAGCAGAGGTCACCAACAAACACCTGTGTTCCTTGGTCATACCCTTAGAAGACATCCAAGTCATCCAGCCCACAAGCATACTCTGAGTGCAGGGGCAGGTTCAATCTGTTTTTATGCTTCTTCCTCTAAACAACCTTTCACAATAATAGATAGTATGCTTATTTTACACCTAAGGATACTGAGGCTTAGAGAGCACATGCAACTTGACTAAAATGGGATAGCTGGCAAATAGTAGTAGAAATTAAAAACCACATGTGTCTGTCTCCAAATCCTGTGTTACTTACTAGTTTCTATATGCTTCTTAATAATGGCTACTCTTAATTGAACACCTGCCTTGTGAAGCGTTTGTGCTACACATTTCATACAGATCACGGAATTTATTCCTTACTCTGACCCAACTATGGGTGAAGTTATTATCCCCATTTTACAAATGAGAAATCTGAGGCTCAGCAAAGATAGGGCACTTGCCCAAGATCACAGAGCAAGAAAGTAATAGAGGGAAGATACAATCAGATCAATTTGGCTCTTTCATTTGTTACATTCCATCATACCACACTGTTGAAGGGGAACATAGTGATGCCCAGTTCGACATTCTACCTCAATATATTAAGTTTCATGCAGGCATTAATGAATTTCAACTTTCTATGTAAACCTTTGCAGTGAAAAGATGTGCTATAGGTGTGCTCAATGCTGTGAATATAATGGTGAGAACATAGATACAATCTCTTATAGCTTACTGATTTAAGCAGACACTAATAAAATAATTACACAAATTGATACATAACTGCAAAATATGATAAGTTTAAGGAAAATTACAGGAGCTTATGAAGGTGTATTCTAAGGGGATATTAGTCTAATTGGGTCGAAATGGGTGTTTTGGAAGTACTCCCTAAAAGGGGGATATTTAAAGAGTAAGCAGGAATTAACGAGGCAAAGATAGTTAAGAAGTAAAGCAAGTCAGTAAGATTTAGTACAGAGAACAGTATACAAGTCACTGTGGCTGGAAGAAGCACTGGGCCTTCCAATAATGATAGGAAGGCCAGTGAGGCTGAACCTAAGGATTAACAGAGAGGATCAATGAAGTTAAGGCTGGAGAGGAATATAAGATCCAGTTCACACACGAAAGTCCATACAAACGGCAGTAATAATTTTGATATTCAGTACCAATAAGTATATTTAACACAGAGGTCTTAGTTTCAAATTCCATTCTCCGATAAAAGGAACCAGGGCTCCTTGGAGAAAGGATTGGGATAGGAAATATACTGGGTGAATCAGTAGCACAATGTAGTGCCAGGAAGTAAGGAAATGCTCAAAACAAACAAACAAACCAACAGAAAATGATGGAGGTATGTCAAAGGGACATAGGAACCCACTGAAAAAGCTTCTAATAGCCAAAAGGGAAACAGTTTCAGCAAAACAATAAAGTGGTATTGGACTATAACTCAAAGAATAAAATAAATATCCATTAATTCATGCTGATATGAATAATAAATAATAAATAAATAAATAAATAAATAAATAAATAAATAAATAGGAGAGAATAGACACATATCCCTGTGCAGAATTCCAAGAGTGCCTGGGTGGCTCAGTCAGTTAAGCATCTAACTCTTGATTTCTGCTCAGGTCATGATCTCATGGTTAGTAAATTCAAGCCCTGCATCAGGCTCTGTGCTATTGGCACAGAGCCTGCCTGAGATTCTCTGTCTCCCCCTTCTCTCTGCCCCTAACCTGATCCCCCCCCCTCTCAAAATAAATGAATAAACTTTAACAAAAAGGATTCCAGATAATTTATACAGATACTCTGCTCTCCCAGAAGTGGAACATAACTTCCATTACTTAAGAGTGAGCTGAGTTATTTCCTTCCAAAGAGTTGAGTGTGGAAACCGGGGCGGGGGGGGAATTTACAGAATAGAAACTTGACAAAAACTACCTCAGGATCAACCGTGACACACATAGGACATACTGATAGCATGCACCTTTGATATGATGTGTTGACAATGGCACTTAAATTCTGTCGAATTCCTTGCAAAGCCCAAATCCTCACTCTCATAATGAAAAAAAAAAAAATCTGACAAATCCCAGTAGTGGGACAGTAGATAAAATACCTGACCAGTAGCCTCCACAAATGTCAGGGTCATTACAAACAAGGAAAGTCAGAGAAACTCACAGCCAAGAGGAACCTAAGGAAACAGGATGATTAAATGTAATGTATTATCCTGCATAGAATCCTGGAACAGGAAACAAAAAAAGACATAAGATATGAACTAAGAAAACTGGAATAAAGTATGCACTTTAGTTAATAATGACGTATCAAAATCAGATCAGAATTGTGACAAATATATTATGTAATGTAATATAAGATGTAAATTTGACATGAGTATATGAAAACTCTGCATCATCTTTTAAATTTTTCTGAAAATTTATAAGTATTCAAAAATAAAATGTTTTCAAAAAAAAACCGAAGAAGGAAGGAGGAAAGGAAGGGAGAGAGGGAGGGAGGGAGGAAAGGAATGAAGCAAAGGAAAAGAAAGCAAATAAAGGAGAAAAAAAAAAGGCCTTTATCTGAAGTCACAGGCTTGGTCTATGGTACAATCAGGACTCTGGTTTAAAAGTGTTTCCACAAGATCACTCTGCAGTAGAAAGAAGATGTCCATTTGTCTCTTTATAATGCCAGCCACCTGAGCAACCTCAGCATCCCTGTAAATGATCCTCTAAAGGCACCCTAGGCTCACAATTCATGAACTTGCTGAACCTCAGAGATCTCCACCTCCACGTCATGCCAGCACCCACACATGCCCCCTTCAGACAGGAAATGTCTGCTGTAAATCCCCCCAACATCCTGTTCTATTTCTCCTACTCTCTGAACCCAAACTCTACCATCATAGGAAATTCCTATTTCTTGTCACCTCCCTGTCATTTCACTCTACCGACTCTCTTCTCATACCATGCCTCTCCAGAACTTGGAGTTCCTGCAAATATTCCGCTTTACCCCAGATTCTCTTACACTCTTAGCATTAAGCAACTGTTCCTTCCCCAGGCCCCAGACAGCTGATCTTCTAGTCCTTCTCCCAGAATGCTCAGGGTTGTTGACAAAACTCAAAGTACTCAGTTGATTGGCTTCAGAATAATAGCCCATATCTGCTAGACTCCTAATGGGGTCCACTGATCCCTTTTCTTTTCCCTAAATGCTCGTGTACCAAGTCTGTCAACAAGCTTCCTAGACCGTGTCCGTTTGTTTTGAGTCCCTAGCCTACACCCTTACTCCTTCATTTTCTCAAATAGAATTGCTTCTGGCCTGAGGAGATTGTGGCCATCTAACTCTAACCTCCTCAGTGTCCCTCTCTCTGCCCTAGGAGGAACACCCTCCCTAACTCCCATCCTTACCACTTCGTCACCCTCATCCTGACAACATGCTTTTCTCTCTCCACCATCTTCTCATTTTTCCCAAAGGATCACCTCTCAGAGATCTTTACTGTGCCACCTCCAACCATTGTATAGAATCCCTCTCATTTCCTGAGGGGTCTTATCTCCTTAAATACCCTTTCTCTCTCTCCTCATGACTTCACTGTCTTCCATGTCCACTTACTCTCCTTGGCCATCAAATATTCCCCCATCCTATAAACAAGTTTTGCTTAGCTGTATTTGATTGCCAAGCAATGATACTGCATTCATTAATCATTTGTTAATTATCTGCTTGATAGGCAAGTTTTTTTTTTTTTTATGTGAGCTGAGGAAAAGAAAAAATATAATAAAGTGCATCACTGGCAGTGAAAATATGGTCACTACTAATCAAAATGTTCTCTAGACATCAAGATGGTTTCCATTTTCTATGGCTCTCTAATTCATCTGTCATGTTTCTGTCTTTCTGGAGACTCTGGGAAGGGATTCTAACAAAACCTACTTCATCCTGTCTTCTATTGTACTAGTTTGCTGGCTTGCCTAAAACTTTCTTGTGGGAAGATTTCACATTTTATGTATCTCTAACATAGTGTTTTGTGAATAATAGGTATTAATTAATTTTTAATGCTCTATTCCTGAAAGCATTTGAAGCTGCTGTTTTCATTGTTAAGTATAAAGAAACAAAAATAAGGAACAGAGCCTTAGGACCTAGATGATATGGAAAATGATCTCTGCAATTTATTTGATATAGATTCTACATGCTGCCAAGGTAGGTCCTTGAGAACAAGGTCCCATTTTGATGTATGTTTTGTATAGTGCCTATATCAATGGGAATTGATGGTGAATAAACTGAGGGTGAAAGCAATGTGACTAATGGTGAGGAACTAGAGTCCTATAATCTATTATCAGCTCTAGAATTACATAGATAGCCTTTAGCCTCTAACATAGGGCTTTCAAAGTTAAATTCTTCAGCCTTAGAATCAGAAATAATACTTGTACACCTAGCTGGTTTCAAAAGGGTTTTGCTTAGGGTAATGGCCACAAAAGAACAAAGTATTGTTCTTCACTGAGTAGAATAAATCAATAGCCAGTACTCCAGAGAGGTCTGTATGATTATGACAAAATCACATTCTATCCATTCTCCTAGGTTCTTTCAATCCAAATCATTGTATTTGTACTCCTCCTTAATTAGAGTTGCTGGGATTTCATAGTTGCTTAATTAAATTGAAGGAATAGCAATTCTGTGATGCCTTTAGGAAAGTGATTCCAATTATAGGGCCAATCTGTCAGTAAAAGTTAAGAGGCCAAAACATTTTAATAGCAAAGTTTCAGGGAACAAAGGATGAATATAATAAGTAAGAGGTATACTTAGTAATTAGTCTTGCTATTAGCTAAGTTTTATAGAAAATGCTCATAATCTTTGACTTAAAAACTCTGAATGCAAGGCATAGGCATGTAATTCAGCACTCTCAACTCAAATGGCTTGAGTAGCTGTTTGGCGTCCCTTAGGGACAGTACCAAATGAAGGTTCAGCTTCACCTCTGCTGTGACAGGTCAGACATCAAGCACCAGTAGTGTTAGGTGAGCTGTGATGAGAGGGAGCATATTCTCCATCTGTAGCACTCTGACTACTCTATCACTGACCCATTGTGCACTTTTGGGTGGCTAAGGACAGAAGCTGGCTGGCATTACCAAGAAGAGTCATCCTATCCACACAGTTTTTCAATGTTTCAAGTGATATATGTTCTCTGTATTAGTTATTGATTGCTGTGTAACAAATTATCCCCCAAACTTCTCAATTTAAAACAATATACATTTATTATTTCAGCTTCTGTGAGTTAGGTATTTGGACACTACTTACATGGGTCCTCTGCAACAAGGTCTCTGCCAGGGCAGGAAGCTCATGTGAAGGCTATGTCTCATAGGGAAGGGTATGTCTCCAAGCCCTAGTGGTTGTTGGTAGGACTCAATTCCTTGCAGTAGTCACACAGATGGTCTTGATTCCTTACTGGCTGTTGGTGAGAGACTGCCTTCAGTTTCTTGCCACATGCCCCCCCGCCCCACTATGGTAGTTTGCTTTATCAAAACCAGCAAGATAGAGAGAAACTGCTAGTAAGATGGAAGTAATTTTCTTATGTGACATAATCTTTAAGTGACACTGTATCACCTTTGCCACAATACACTAGCTAGATATAGTAGACAGGCCAGCCCACAGTAAAGAGAAGGGGATTATACAGGACATTGATAACAGGAGACAGATATCACTGGGACCATCTTAGAATCTGTCTGCACAGGGGCGCCTGGGTGGCTCAGTCGGTTAAGCGTCCGACTTCAGCTCAGGTCACGATCTCGCGGTCCGCGAGTTCGAGCCCCACGTCGGGCTCTGGGCTGATGGCTCAGAGCCTGGAGCCTGCTTCCGATTCTGTGTCCCTCTCTCTCTGCCCCTCCCCCGTTCATGCTCTGTCTCTCTCTGTCTCAAAAAAAATAAATAAACGTTAAAAAAAATTAAAAAAAAAAAAAAGAATCTGTCTGCACAATCTCCAATGGACATTTTCATGAAACACAAAGATCCACACATTTTGTGTCCACTCCTATAGGTCCATGCATTCACCTCTTCCCTAGATCTGATTGACATGTATCTTCCTCTTTCTAGGCTGCTGACCAACTAGCTGAGTCATTTGCTACTTCCCATGAATATGTTATTATTTCCATACCTTGGACCATCCCTCAACAGAAAGTTGATGGCCAGGTAACTTCAATGCTCTGCCCACTAAGAGAAGTTCCCTTCACCATTGTTTTTCACATCTGAGTGGGTGCAGAGCACTCTGTTTCTCACTCGCATGTTCTCTCTCTCTTTTTTAACAAATTCTCTCTTTTTAATAAATTAAAAAGAACTTTTAAAAGAAGTATACTTATTGCTTTATTCTTGATTGCAAATAATATGTCAATTGTGAAAATAAAATAAGACTAAAATGATGGAAATTAATACTTGTGAAATTACAATCTAGAGATAATCATGTCTGTGTATATACATATATACAAATACTTATTACATATATTTGCAAATATGTAGGTACACATACACACATTACATATATATATTATTATATATATTATATATTATTATATATTATAACATATATATTATATATTATATTATATTATATTATATATTATATTATATTATATTATATATTATATTATATTATATTATATATTATATATATATTATTGGATCTAGTATTTGATTTGACTTCTGCTGCAGTTTCATAGATATAGGTAGAAGATCTAACTCCTGGGCCACAAACAAGGAAATTTATTGCACAAAGCAAGGAATAGAGGCCATAGAGAGCCTGACAGGCTACAAACATAAGCTAAGGGAGAGATGTCAATGCAACAGATGCAGATAGCTATGGATTCTATGCTACCTATTCAAGTAAATCACCACATTTTCCAGACCTGCTTAGGCCTGAGCACTAATTATCACTTGTGTCAGACAATGGACTCTGCCTATCCAAACTCATGATTTGTTCTGACAATATTCTTAACAGGAAACTCCAGCTACACAGTCACTTAACATTCGGTGATAAAGTATTTGGTTTCTATTAAGACCCAACAGCACAACAGGAACCACATTTTGAACAGTGATTAGTTCTTGCCATAAATGATATGCTCTTGCTCTAGAACTCATCAGTGTGTGCTATGAATTTCCTCAGGCATTGCCAAAAATTGCACTCAGCCTCCTCATCTGAGGCCAATACCTTTAGTACCATTGGATCTACTAGGTCTTGTGGTCCAAAAGGCAGAACTTCTCTTGCCTTGTTGGAAAGCCATCTGTTGCTCTGGATAGGACTCAAAACTGACACTCTTCTGAGTTACTTCATAAATGAGCTGGAACAGTATTTTCAAGTATGACATAGCCTGTTTCTAAAATTCAAAAAAAGGTATTAGCTTGACACTCCTGGGGAAGATGGCAAAGTAGGAGGCCCCCTAAGCTCATATTGTTCCATGGATATACTTAGATAACAGCCACATCTGTGTAAATAACCCAGAAAATGACCCAAAGACTGGCAGAAGAAACTCTCCACAGCTAAATGCAGACAAGAGGCTACATCCAAAAGAATAGGAAGGGCGGGTACACATCAGGAGCTAAATGGACCACAGCACTGTTCCTGGGAGGAAGAAACACTGCAGGCATACAGATGGGAGAGAAACACACTCTCACACCAGGAAGCCTACACAGGGAGGATGAATCCTCATAACATTTCACTTTTAAAACCAGAGGGGCCAAGTTTCTTGAGTTCTTGCAATCATCAGGGCTTAAAATCTGACACTTGAAAAATCAGCAGGCTCATGGGAAAGCAGGGAGGGCAAGAGAAAACTGAGTCCCTTCACTTAAAGAGACAGCATAATAAACAGCCTCACAGAAACACAGCATAGAAACAGCAGTTTGAAAAATATCTGGGGAATACAGGAGGGAGATTTGTGTGCTAATCTCAGAGCTCATCTGGAGGGGCAGAGGTCATTGGGGGACTTCTCTAGGAAAAAGGAGCTTGTAGGTACTATTTCCACCCTCCACCTTCCAAGCCTACATACATGGACACCTGTAGGAACCAACACAGTGCCAAAACGCCCTACCTAACTTGCTAACAGCTCAAACCCACCCCCATGTTCTCCTGTGGACACATCCCCTCCAGTTGAGCCTCAGATCCAGTCCCATTCCATGGCAGACCCTGGTAAATCTTGTTAACATCAAGCCCCTGCATGCTTCTGTGGATCCACCCCTCCAACGTAGCCTACCTTGGTCCCTGCAGCTACAGGTCCCCTCCCTCCACCTCAGACCTTGCTATAGCAGCATGCCTACCCACATATTCTCCTGCAGTTCTGTGATACCACAACTCTGGCAAACACCTGGTCTAACTCAACTTAACCCCAAGGTGGCTCCAGACTGACCTGCTAACAACACAGGAACCTCAAAACAGGTAAAGAGGGCCATTGCAGATGACTGCACTGAAGGAGAAAGTAGCTCAGGCACAACAACTGGACACATGGAACACACATAGATGACTCCCCTGAAGCATCAGGTTTTGATAACTAGAGGACATTGCACTATGGACACTACAGGACCTACTCTTCATAAGGCCACTACTTTCAAGAGCATGAAACATAGCTGACCTTCCTAACAAATAGAAAGGGGTGGGGGTCCTGGGTGGCTTAGTCGGTTAAGTGTCTGACTCTTGATTTTGGCTCAGGTCATGATCTCATGGTTTTCACAGTTCTGCTTAGGATTTTCTCTCTCCCTCTCTCTCGGCCCCTTCTCCCAATCTCTCTCTCCCTCCGCCCCTCCCTCTTTCTCTCTCTCTCTCTCTCAAAATAAAATTTAAAACAAAAAAAAGAAACTGACACAGAAAGTTAGACAAAGTGAGTACATAGAGAAATATGGCCTACATGAAAGAACAAAACAAAATTACAGCAGGAGAACTAAACAAAACAGAGACAAGTAATATTCCTGACAGAGATTTAAAGTAATGGTCATAGGGCTGTCTGGGTAGTTCAGTTGGTTGAGCATCCAACTCTTGATTTTGGCTCAGGTCATTATCCCAGGATTGTAGAATTGAGCCCCACATTGGGCTCCACATTGAGCATGGAGCCTATTTGAGATTCTCTCTCCCTTCCTCTGCCCATCTCCCCGGCTTGCTCTCTCTCGCTCTCTCTCTCTCTTGCTCTCTCTCCCTCTCTCCCTAAAACAAAAGAAAAAAAAGTAATGGTCATATAGATACTCACTGGAATTAAGAAAAGAGTGGAGGACCTCACTGAGACTCTTAACAAAGAGAACACATAAAAATGAACCAGAGATGAAGAAGTCAATAAATGAAATTAAAAATACACTATATGAAATAAATACTAGACTAGAGAAAGCACAAGAACAGATCATTACCTGGGAACAAACTAATGGAAAGCAATCAGTCTGAAGAAGAGAGAGAAAAAATAATAATAAATGAAAATAGACTTAGGGAACTCAGCAACACTATCAAGCTTAATAACATTTGCATCAAGGAATCACAGAAGAAATAGAGAGAGAAAAAAGGCCACAAAACATATTTAAAGAAATAACTGAAAATTCCCTGAATCTTGGGAAGGAAACAGAAATCTAGGTCCAAGAGGCACAGAGATCCTCTAACAAAATCAACCCAAAGAGGCCCACATTAAGACACAAAGTAATTAAAATTGCAAATGTAATGATAAGGAAAAATTTTAAAGCAGCAAGAGAAAAGAAAAGAGTTGGGGCACCTGGGTGGCTCAGTCAGTTGAGTGTCTGACTTCAGCTCAGGTCATGATCTCACGGTTCGTGAGTTCAAGCCTTGCATCAGGCTCTGTGCTGACAGCTCGGAGCCTGGAGCTGCTTCGGATTCTGTGTGTGTGGGTGTGTGTGTGTGTGTCTGCCCCTCCCTGTTCATGCTCTGCCTCTCTCTCTGAAAAAATAAACAATAAAACATTTTTATTTTTTTTTATTTTTTTTTTTAATTTTTTTTTTATTTATATATGAAATTTATTGTCAAATTGGTTTCCATACAACACCCAGTGCTCATCCCAAAAGGTGCCCTCCTCAGTACCCATCACCCACCCTCTCCTCCCTCCCACCCCCCATCAACCCTTAGTTTGTTCTCAGTTCTCAACAGTCTCTTATGCTTTGGCTCTCTCCCACTCTAACCTCTCTTTTTTTTTTTTTTTTTGTTCCCCTCCCCCATGGGTTTTTCTTAAGTTTCTCAGGATCCACATAAGAGTGAAACCATATGGTATCTGTCTTTCTCTGTATGGCTTATTTCACTTAGCATCACACTCTCCAGTTCCATCCACGTTGCTACAAAAGGCCAAATTTCATTTTTTCTCATTGCCACGTAGTACTCCATTGTGTATATAAACCACAATTTCTTTATCCATTCATCAGTTGATGGACATTTAGGCTCTTTCCATAATTTGGCTATTGTTGAGAGTGCTGCTATGAACATTGGGGTACAAGTGCCCCTATGCATCAGTACTCCTGTGTCCCTTGGATAAATTCCTAGCAGTGCTATTGCTGGGTCATAGGGTAGGTCTATTTTTAATTTTCTGAGGAACCTCCACACTGCTTTCCAGAGCGGCTGCACCAATTTGCATTCCCACCAACAGTGCAAGAGGGTTCCCGTTTCTCCACATCCTCTCCAGCATCTATAGTCTCCTGATTTGTTCATTTTGGCCACTCTGACTGGTGTGAGGTGATACCTGAGTGTGGTTTTGATTTGTATTTCCCTGATAAGGAGCGACGCTGAACATCTTTTCATGTGCCTGTTGGCCATCCGGATGTCTTCTTTAGAGAAGTGTCTATTCATGTTTTCTGCCCATTTCTTCACTGGGTTATTTGCTTTTCGGGTGTGGAGTTTGGTGAGCTCTTTATAGATTTTGGATACTAGCCCTTTGTCCGATATGTCATTTGCAAATATCTTTTCCCATTCCGTTGGTTGCCTTTTAGTTTTGTTGGTTGTTTCCTTTGCTGTGCAGAAGCTTTTTATCTTCATAAGGTCCCAGGAATTCACTTTTGCTTTTAATTCCCTTGCCTTTGGGGATGTGTCGAGTAAGAGATTGCTACGGCTGAGGTCAGAGAGGTCTTTTCCTGCTTTCTCCTCTAAGGTTTGGATGGTTTCCTGTCTCACATTCAGGTCCTTTATCCATTTTGAGTTTATTTTTGTGAATGGTGTGAGAAAGTGGTCTAGTTTCAACCTTCTGCATGTTGCTGTCCAGTTCTCCCAGCACCATTTGTTAAAGAGACTGTCTTTTTTCCATTGGATGTTCTTTCCTGCTTTGTCAAAGATGAGTTGGCCGTACGTTTGTGGGTCTAGTTCTGGGGTTTCTATTCTATTCCATTGGTCTATGTGTCTGTTTTTGTGCCAATACCATGCTGTCTTGATGATGACAGCTTTGTAGTAGAGGCTAAAGTCTGGGATTGTGATGCCTCCTGCTTTGGTCTTCTTCTTCAAAATTACTTTGGCTATTCGGGGCCTTTTGTGGTTCCATATGAATTTTAGGATTGCTTGTTCTAGTTTCGAGAAGAATGCTGGTGCAATTTTGATTGGGATTGCATTGAATGTGTAGATAGCTTTGGGTAGTATTGACATTTTGACAGTATTTATTCTTCCAATCCATGAGCAGGGAATGTCTTTCCATTTCTTTATATCTTCTTCAATTACCTTCATAAGCTTTCTATAGTTTTCAGCATACAGATCTTTTACATCTTTGGTTAGATTTATCCCTAGGTATTTTATGCTTCTTGGTGCAATTGTGAATGGGATCAGTTTCTTTATTTGTCTTTCTGTTGCTTCATTGTTAGTGTATAAGAATGCAACTGATTTCTGTACATTGATTTTGTATCCTGCAACTTTGCTGAATTCATGTATCAGTTCTAGCAGACTTTTGGTGGAGTCTATCGGATTTTCCATGTATAATATCATGTCATCTGCAAAGAGCGAAAGCTTGACTTCATCTTTGCCAATTTTGACACCTTTGATTTCCTTTTGTTGTCTGATTGCTGATGCTAGAACTTCCAGCACTATGTTAAACAACAGCGGTGAGAGTGGGCATCCCTGTCGTGTTCCTGATCTCAGGGAAAAAGCTCTCAGTTTTTCCCCGTTGAGGATGATGTTAGCTGTGGGCTTTTCATAAATGGCTTTTATGATCTTTAAGTATGTTCCTTCTATCCCGACTTTCTCAAGAGTTTTTATTAAGAAAGGGTGCTGGATTTTGTCAAAGGCCTTTTCTGCATCGATTGACAGGATCATATGGTTCTTCTCTTTTTTTTTGTTAATGTGATGTATCACGTTGATTGATTTGCGAATGTTGAACCAGCCCTGTATCCCAGGAATGAATCCCACTTGATCATGGTGAATAATTCTTTTATATGCCGTTGAATTCGATTTGCTAGTATCTTATTGAGAATTTTTGCATCCATATTCATCAGGGATATTGGCCTGTAGTTCTCTTTTTTTACTGGGTCTCTGTCTGGTTTAGGAATCAAAGTAATACTGGCTTCATAGAATGAGTCTGGAAGTTTTCCTTCCCTTTCTATTTCTTGGAATAGCTTGAGAAGGATAGGTATTATCTCTGCTTTAAACGTCTGGTAGAACTCCGCTGGGAAGCCATCTGGTCCTGGACTCTTATTTGTTGGAAGATTTTTCATAACCGATTCAATTTCTTCGCTGGTTATGGGTCTGTTCAAGCTTTCTATTTCCTCCTGATTGAGTTTTGGAAGAGTGTGGGTGTTCAGGAATTTGTCCATTTCTTCCAGGTTGTCCAATTTGTTGGCATATAATTTTTCATAGTATTCCCTGATAATTGTTTGTATCTCTGAGGGATTGGTTGTAATCATTCCATTTTCATTCATGATTTTATCTATTTGGGTCATCTCCCTTTTCTTTTTGAGAAGCCTGGCTAGAGGTTTGTCAATTTTGTTTATTTTTTCAAAAAACCAACTCTTGGTTTCATTGATCTGCTCTACGGTTTTTTTAGATTCTATATTGTTTATTTCTGCTCTGATCTTTATTATTTCTCTTCTTCTGCTGGGTTTAGGCTGCCTTTGCTGTTCTGCTTCTATTTCCTTTAGGTGTGCTGTTAGATTTTGTATTTGGGATTTTTCTTGTTTCTTGAGATAGGCCTGGATTGCAATGTATTTTCCTCTCAGGACTGCCTTTGCTGCGTCCCAAAGCGTTTGGATTGTTGTATTTTCATTTTCGTTTGTTTCCATATATTTTTTAATTTCTTCTTGAATTGCCTGGTTGACCCACTCATTCGTTAGTAGGGTGTTCTTTAACCTCCATGCTTTTGGAGGTTTTCCAGACTTTTTTCTGTGGTTGATTTCAAGCTTCATAGCATTGTGGTCTGAAAGTATGCATGGTATGATTTCAATTCTTGTAAACTTATGAAGGGCTGTTTTGTGACCCAGTATATGATCTATCTTGGAGAATGTTCCATGTGCACTCGAGAAGAAAGTATATTCTGTTGCTTTGGGATGCAGAGTTCTAAATATATCTGTCAAGTCCATCTGATCCAATGTCTCATTCAGGGCCCTTGTTTCTTTATTGACCGTGTGTCTAGATGATCTATCCATTTCTGTCAGTGGGGTGTTAAAGTCCCCTGCAATTACCACATTCTTCTCAATAAGGTTGCTTATGTTTATGAGTAATTGTTTTATATATTTGGGCGCTCCGGTATTCGGCGCATAGACATTTATAATTGTTAGCTCTTCCTGATGGATAGACCCTGTCACTATTATATAATGTCCTTCTTCATCTCTTGTTACAGCCTTTAATTTAAAGTCTAGTTTGTCTGATATAAGGATGGCTACTCCAGCTTTCTTTTGGCTTCCAGTAGCATGATAAATAGTTCTCCATCCCCTCACTCTCAATCTAAAGGTGTCCTCAGGTCTAAAATGAGTCTCTTGTAGACAGCAAATAGATGGATCTTGTTTTTTTATCCATTCTGATACCCTATGTCTTTTGGTTGGCGCATTTAATCCATTTACATTCAGTGTTATTATAGAAAGATATGGGTTTAGAGTCATTGTGATGTCTGTATGTTTTATGCTTGTAGTGATGTCTCTGGTACTTTGTCTCACAGGGTCCCCCTTAGGATCTCTTGTAGGGCTGGTTTAGTGGTGACAAATTCCTTCAGTTTTTGTTTGTTTGGGAAGACCTTTATCTCTCCTTCTATTCTAAATGACAGACTTGCTGGATAAAGGATTCTCGGCTGCATATTTTTTCTGTCTAGCACACTGAAAATCTCGTGCCAATTCTTTCTGGCCTGCCAAGTTTCAAAAGAGAGATCAGTCACGAGTCTTATAGGTCTCCCTTTATATGTGAGGGCACGTTTACCCCTTGCTGCTTTCAGAATTTTCTCTTTATCCTTGTATTTTGCCAGTTTCACTATGATATGTCGTGCAGAAGATCGATTCAAGTTACGTCTGAAGGGAGTTCTCTGTGCCTCTTGGATTTCAATGCCTTTTTCCTTCCCCAGTTCAGGGAAGTTCTCAGCTATGATTTCTTCAAGTACCCCTTCAGCACCTTTCCCTCTCTCTTCCTCTGGGATACCTATTATGCGTAGATTATTTCTTTTTAGTGTATCACTTAGTTCTCTAATTTTCCCCTCATACTCCTGCATTTTTTTATCTCTCTTTTTCTCAGCTTCCTCTTTTTCCATAACTTTATCTTCTAGTTCACCTATTCTCTCCTCTGCCTCTTCAATCCGAGCCGTGGTGGTTTCCATTTTGTTATGCATTTCGTTTAAAGCGTTTTTCAGCTCCTCGTGACTGTTCCTTAGTCCCTTGATCTCTGTAGCAAGAGATTCTCTGCTGTCCGCTATACTGTTTTCAAGCCCAGCGATTAATTTTATGACTATTATTCTAAATTCACTTTCTGTTATATTATTTAAATCCTTTTTGATCAGCTCATTAGCTGTTGTTATTTCCTGAAGATTCTTCTGAGGGGAATTCTTCCGCTTGGTCATTTTGGATAGTCCCTGGCGTGGCGAGGACCTGCAGGGCACTTCCCCTGTGCTGTGGTGTCTAACTGGAGTTGGTGGGCGGAGCCGCAGTCAGACCTGATGTCTGCCCCCAGCCCACCGCTGGGGCCACAGTCAGACTGGTGCGTGCCTTCTCTTCCCCTCTCCTAGGGGCGGGATTCACTGTGGGGTGGGGTGGCCTGTCTGGGCTACTTGCACACTGCCAGGCTTGTGATGCTGGGGATCTGGCGTCTTAGCTGGGGTGGGTAGGCAAGGTGCACAGGGGCAGGAGGGGCAGGCTTAGCTTGCTTCTCCTTAGGTGATCCACTTCAGGAGGGGCCCTGTGGCAGCAGGAGGGAGTCAGATCCGCTGCCGGAGGTTTGGCTCCACAGAAGCGCAGAGTTGGGTGTTTGCGCGGAGCGAGCAAGTTCCCTGGCAGGAACTGGTTCTCTTTGGGATTTTGGCTGGGGGATGGGCGGGGGAGATGGCGCTGGCGAGCGCCTTTGTTCCCCACCAAACTGAGCTCTGTCGTCCGGGGGCTCAGCAGCTCTCCTTCCCTTTGTCCTCCAGCCTTCCCGCTTTCTGAGCAGAGCTGTTCACTTATGACCTCCCAGACGCTAAGTCGCGCTTGCTGTCGGAACACAGTCCGTCAGGCCCCTCCGCTTTTTGCCAGCCAGACTCGGGGGCTCTGCTTGGCCGGCGAGCCGCCCCTCCGCCCCGGCTCCCTCCCGCCAGTCCGTGTAGCGCGCACCGCCTCGCCGCCCTTCCTACCCTCTTCCGTGGGCCTCTCGTCTCCGCTTGGCTCCGGAGACTCCGTTCTGCTAATCCTCTGGTGGTTTTCTGGGTTATTTAGGCAGGTGTAGGTGGAATCTAAGTGATCAGCAGGACGCACGGTGAGCCCAGCGTCCTCCTACGCCGCCATCTTCCCTCTCTCCCAATAAAACATTTTTAAAAAAGAAAAAAGAAAACAGTTACATACAAGGGAAACCTCATATGCCTATAAGCTGATTTTACAAAAGAAACTTTGCAGGCCAAAGGGAGTGGCATGATATATTCAAAGTGCCAAAAGTTAAAAAAAAAAAAAAAAAGTGGAGCCAAGAATAGTATACCAAACAAGGCTATCTGTCAGAATACATGGAGAGATAAATAGTTTTCCAGGCAAACAAAATTTAAAGGAATTCATGACCATTAGGCCAACGCTACAAGAAATGTTAATGGGGACTCTTTGAGTGGAAAGGGAAGATCATAAGTAGGAGTAAGAAAAGTAGGAAACACAAAAGTGTGTATCTATAAAAATCAGTTAAGAGTTTCACAACATAAAAGGATATAAACTATGATAACATATACCTAAAATGTGAGGGGAAGAGGAGTAAAGAATGGGTTCAAACCTAAGCAAACATCAACTTAACATAGACTGTTATATGCAGAAGATATTATATACAAACCTAATGGTAACCACAAATCAAAAACCAGCAATAGATATGCAAAGAATAAACAGAAAGGAATGCAAGTATATCATTAAAGAAATCCAGCAAACTGTGAGAGAAGAACAAGAGAAGAAGGGTACAAAAAAGAACTATAAAAACAATTATAAAACAAATAACAAAATGCCAATAAGGACATAACTATGAAATGATTACTGTCAATGTAAATGGACAAATCTTTCAGTCAAAAGATAGGGTGATGGAAAGAATACAAAAAAAAATAAATAAATAAATAAAGCCAAGAACCATCGATATGCTGCCTACAAAAGACATATTTCATATCAAAAGACACAAGCAGATTGAAAGTAAAGGGATGGGAAAGCATTTATCATGCAAATGGGTGTGAAGAGAAAGCCAGGGTAGCAACATTTATACGATATAAAATAGACTTTAAAACAAAGACTGTAATAAGAGATAAAGAAGGACACTATATAATCATAAAGGGAACAATCCAACAATAAGATATAATAATTGCAAATACTTATGCAGCCAACATGGGAGCACCCAAATACATAAAGCAACTAATAACAAACATAAAGGCATTAACTGATAGTAATTCAATAATAGTAGGGGACTTTAATACCCCACTTACATCAATAGATAGATCATCCAAACAGAAAATCAAGTAAGGGAAGAGTGGTTTTGAATGACACATTGAACCAGATGAATTTAACAGATATATTCAGAACATTCCACCTAAAAACAGCACTATATAAATTCTCCTCAAGTGCAAATGAAACATTCTCCAGGAAAGACACATATTAGGCCACAAAACAAGTCTTAATAAATTCAAAAAGATTGAAGTCATCATTTCTTACCACAATTATGTGAAAATAGAAATCAACCACAAGACAGACTCTGGAAAACACACAAATACATGGAGGTTAAATAACATGCTACTAAACAATGAGTGGGTCAACTTAGAAATCAAAGAGGCAATCAAAAAATACATGAGGACATGGGCACCTGGGTGGCTCAGTTGGTTAAGCGGCCGACTTCGGCTCAGGTCATGATCTCGCAGTCCGTGAGTTCAAGCCCCGTGTCGGGCTCTGTGCTGACAGCTCAGAGCCTGGAGCCTGTTTCAGATTCTGTGTCTCCCTCTTTCTCTGACCCTCCCCTGTTCATGCTCTGTCTCTCCCTGTCTCAAAAATAAATAAAACGTTAAAAAAAATTTTTAAAAAATACATGAAGACAAATGGAAATTAAAACATAGTGGTCCAAAACCTTTGGGATGCCACAAAAGTTGTTATAAGAGGGAAGTTTATAGCAATACAGGCCTACCTCAGGAAACAATACTCAAATAACCTAACTTTATGCCTAAGAAGCTAGAAAAAGAACAAACAAAACCCAAAAGCAGAAGAAGAAAGGAAATAATAAATGTGGGAGCAAAAATAAATGATACAGAAACTAAAATAATAGAACAAATCAATGAAACCAGGAACTGTTTCTTTGAAAAGATCACCAAAATTGATAGACATTTATTCAAACTCATCAAAGCGAGACAGAGAGACAGAGAGAGAGAGAAAGGACTCAATTAAACAATATCAGAAATGAAACAGGAGAAATAACTAACACCACATAAATGCAAAAGATTCTAACTGAATATTATGAAAAATTATATGCCAACAAATTGGACAACCTAGAAGAAACAGATAAATTTATAAAACCATATAACTTTACAAAACTAAGGAATAAGTAGAAAATTTGAACAGACTGATTACCAGCAATAAAATGAATCAGTAATCAAAAACTTCCCAACAAACAAAAGTCCAGGACCAGATGGCTTCACAAGTGAATTCTACTAAACTTTTAAAGAAGAATTAATATCTATTCTTCTCAAACTATTCCAAAAATATAAGAGGGATAAAAGCATCAGAAATCATTCTATGAGGATAGCATTACCCTATACCAAAACCAGAAGGACACTCCAACAAAAGGAAACTACAGGTCAGTATGTCTGAATAACACAGATGTAAAACTCCTCAACAAAATATTAGCAAACTAAATCCAACAATACATTAAAAAAAAATCATTCACCACAATCAAGTGGGATTTATTCCTGGGATGCAAAAGTGGTTCAAAATTCATAAATCAATCAATGTGACACATTGTATCAACAAAAGAAAGGATAAAAACCATATTATCGTTTCAATAGATGCAGAAAAAGCATTTGACAAAGTAAGACATCCATTCATGTTAAAAACTCTCAACAAAGTAGGAATACAGGGAACATACATCAACATTTTAGAGGCCATATACGAAAATCTCATGGCTAACATATACTCAATGGTGAAAAACTGAGAGCCTTTCTCCTAAGGTCAGGAACAAGACAAAGATGTCCACTCTCACCAGTTTCCTTTCAACACGGTACTGGAAGTCTCAGCCACAGGAATCAGACAACAAAAAGAAATAAAAGGCATCCAAATTGGTAATAAAGGTGTACAATATTCACTATTTGCAGATGATATGAAACTATATATAGAAAACCCTAAAGAGTCTGTGAAAAAACTACTATAACATATCAATGAATTCAGTAATGTCATAAAATACAAAATCAATATACAGAAATCTGTTGCATTTCTATACACCAATAATCAAGCAGCAGAATGAGAAATTAAGAAAACAATTCCATTTATAATAGCACTAAAGATAATAAAATACCTAGGAATTAACTCAACCAAGGAGGTGAAAGACCTATCCTCTGTAAGCTATAGAACATTGATGAGGGGTGCCTGGATGGCTCAATAGGTTAAGCATCCAACTCTTGGTTTCAGCTCAGGTCATGATCTCACAGATCTCACTGGGTTCCGTGCTGACAGTGCAGAGCCTGCTTGGGATTCTCTCTCTCTCTCTCTCTCTCTCTCTCTCTCTCTCTGCCCCTCCTATGCTTGTGCTCTCTCTCTCATAATAATAAATAAATTAAAAAATTAAAAATAAAATAAAACATTGGTGAGAGAAATTGAAGGTAACACAAACAAATGTAAAGACATTCCATAGTCATGTACTGAAAAAGCAAATATTGTGAAAATGTCCATACTACTCAAAGCAACCTGTAGATTTAATGCAATCCTTATCAAAATAGCAACAACATTATTCACATAACTAAAACAAACAATCCTAAAATTTGCATGGAACCACAAAAGACCTTGAAAAGCCAAAGGAATCTTGAGAAAGAAGAACAAAACTGAAGGGATCACATTCCCAGATTTCAAAATATACTACAAAGCTATAGTAAACAAAACAGTATGGAACTAGCACAAAAACAGATGCATGGATCAATGGAAGAGAACATAGACCCAGAAATAGATGCATGATTATATGGTTAATTAATCTCCAACAAAGGAGGCAAAAATATGCAATGGGACTAAGAGAGTCTCTTCAACAAATGGTGCTAGGAAAACTGGACAGCAACATGCAAAAGAATAAAACTGGACCACTTTTTTACACCATACACAAAACAAACAAACAAATAAATAAATAAAACTCAAATAGATTAAAGCTCTAAATGTGAGACCCAAAACTATAAAAATCCTAGAGGAGAGTACAGGCAGTAATTTCTCTGATATCAGCTATAGCAACATTTTTCTAGATATGTCCCCTGAGGGAAGGGAAACAAAAACAAAATTAAACTACTTGAACTACATCAAAATAAAAAGCTTCTGTACAGAATGGAAATAACCAGCAAATACAAAAGACAACTAACTGAACGGGAAAGGATGTTTGGAAATGACATATCTGATAAAGGATTAGTATCCAACATACATAAAGAACTTACACACACACACACACACACACGAATAATAAAGAACTTACACAACTCAACACCCCCAAAAATAAACAATGAAATTAAAAATGGGCAGAAGACATGAACAGATATGTCTCCAAAGAAGATATATAGTTGCCAACAGACACATGAAAAGCTGGTCAATGTCACTCATCACCTGGGAAATGCAAATCAAAACTACCATGAGATATCACCTCACACCTATCAGAATGACTAAAATTAAAAAAAAAAAAAAAAGATAATAAACAACAAGTGTGGTAAGAATGCAGAGAAAAAGAAAAAGGTACCTTTGTGCACTGATGGTGGGAATGCAAATAGAAATAAACTGGTGCAGCCACTGTGGAAAACAGTAGAGATTCCTCAGAAAGTTAAAGATAGAACTACCCTATGATCCAGTAATTTAACTGCTGAGTATTTACCCAAGGAATACAAAAAAAGACTAATTTGAAAAGATATATGCACTCCTATGTTTACTGTAGCATTATTTACAATATCCAAATAATAGAAAGAGCCCAAGTGTTCACCAACAGATGAATAGATAAAGAAGACATGGTGTATATATTCAATGGAATACTACACAGCCATAAAAAAGAATGGAATCTTGCCATTTCCAACAATATGGATGGAGCTACAGTGTACGATGCTAAGGGAATAAGTCAGTCAGAGGAAGACAAATACTATGTCACTTCACTCCTATGTGGAATTCAAGAAATAAAACAAGTGAACAAAGAAAGAGAAACCAAAAAACAGACTCTTAACTATAGAGAACAAACTCATGGTTACCAGTGGGGAGGTGGTGGAGGGATGGGTTAAATAGGTGAAAAGGAAAAGGATTAAGAGTACACTTGTCAGGATGAGTACTGTATAATGTATAGAACTGTTGAATCATTATATTGTACACCTGAAACTAATCTAATACTGTATACTGGGATTAAAGGTATAAGCTTTTACACCTCATTCCTAATGGCTGAAGGTAAAGAACAATAAGTTTATCTTTTAAAAGATGTTTTCATTTGCTCTAGACCACTTTATTATTGTACAGGTTTCTAAAAGATTATAAAGTGTACTCTCTACTCTCCAAGTCACGTTGACTTGATGTTCTCAATCTAGTAGACCAGCATGATATTGGATGGAATGAACAGTAATGGTAAATGCCATAAGGCACTAGAGATAGTCTCTAGTCCTAAGCCACTTTGATTAGAGAGAAAAGGAATATAAAAATCAAATACCATCAGAAAATTGTATGTTGTACCTATCAACTTCACTGTAGGGGCAAAAAAAATGGAATACAAGTTTAGAGACAAGCAAGAGCATTGTAATTCAGACAGTTACTATATACCAACACATAAAGCCAGAATTATACACAGACTAAAACACAAATGAATGTGTTTATTATTCATGTATACTATGAATACAATCCAAAGAGTTTCCATATCAGCTGGAAGAGTTGATACCACACAGCCATTTAGGAATCCAGACAAACAGATGCTTTGTCATCAACAACACATGCTTTCCTAGGTCTCCTCAGACTTTGATAAGTCATTAGGGGAAATTAATGTTTCATGTGTGCAAGTTCTATGAATCTAAAGTGGCACACATCCCTTTCTCTCATATTGTATTGGCTGGAACTCAGTCACTTGCTATACCTATTATCAAGACTGAGAAATGAATTCTAGCCACAGGACTGATTACATAATTAACAGAACCCTGTTCAAAATGAAAATGGGGAATCCTTGTTTAAGAAGCAGGGAAAAAAGTGCTGTTAAAGAAACTAAAATATGAAGCGTTTACCCTTCTCTTATGGTCTCTGTCTCAATTTGCCATGGTGTTTTTTATTTGATTTTGAATGTCATTCTAAGAATGAAAATTTTCAATTATTAACATGAGTTTTGTCATTCATCCTTGTATTATGCATCTTGTGATGCAAATATGGTATTTAAAATTCATATGTGAAATCACTAAATGCACTAAATTTAATTTGTTTTTTATAGCTTGTATAATTATATATATTTTGGTCTGAGCAGAACAATGGAAATATTGTGCAAAACAAACTCAACTCCTTTTATTTCACTTCTTGATACATTCTGCCAACACTCTATCTTTAGCTTACTAGTGAATAAGAAGAATCAAAAGGAAAAGTCATCCTGGGTCATCCTATCTTTCCCTTTCCTTTCACATCATCATTTTCAGTGTAAGTGGTTAGGTAATATAAGGAAGTAACATGAGTAAGAAATGATATGGTAGTGTTTCTTTGTCATTTATGTTTCTTAGAATATCACTGCCTTCTGCTTTCAAAGCAAGTTCAGGTTCAAAGGGTACCCCAAGGTGGTCTCTTAAGGTTGTCAGTGACCCCATCCCTTCATCATAGATGTAACACATTTGTCTTGTACTTGCTCTGAGTCTCACTGAATTCCTACACATGGAGGATGCATTGGAATTCTGTGCTCATGAGGCAACGCAAACACTATATGCAAATGGTCAGTAAGCGACAGTGAATGTGCATTATTATGTATAGTTCTCCTGTACATCCTTGCTTTACCGTCCCACTGGACTTCAGCTATAAAACACACGGTCAAGAGTAAAATTATTAAGAAATTTTAGGATGATGACAGCAGAGCATTAAACCAAGCACAGGGCCCTCTGAGGATGGTGTCCAATGAAACTGCACAGGTTGCACAGTCCTGAAGCCAGCCTTGTGTTGAGTACCCAGAAAAAAGAAGAATTTGGTTTTCTGAAAGGAAAGTTTTGTGAAAGAATTAATGCTTGAGAAAATCTAGGTCATAAGAAGTATGGTTTCTGTGGTTTATTTGTCATTTACAATTATGGTAGTCATACACCAATATATATGCCTAATATATACAATATATATGCCAGAGTTTTGTTTTGTTTTCCTAATCTGTATGAATCAAAGACAACCTCAGTAAACCTTATGGAAATGACCTATGGTGTAATCAAACCTAACTACAGACATGATACATTACTCCTTTCTATCACATCACTATGTGGTTATCTATCCATTGTTTGATTATTCCAAGCAGTGGGGAACTTGTTTATTCTCAAGCAGGCATTTCATTTGCAGAAAGTCCTCAACAAAGCATATCAGCATCAAATCCAGTGTTATAAAAGTGTTAGACTCATATTTTCATGGCATAAAGCACTATTCTGTGATAAAATTAGACTAAGACATAAAAATATTGTCTTCCATTCATGATTACTGATGCACAATTTGATAATTTCCCAATGAGGAGGTATCCTGGCCAGGAGACAGCTGGGGACAGGCGAATGAGCCTGCAAAGCCTGTGGTCTCTGGTATATCATGTCTTGCATTTTGATGGGCTGGTGAGAGACAATGTCAGCAAAAGAAAATGAACACTGTAGAGTTTAAAAACATCTAAATTCAAATCTAAGTTACACAGCTTGTTCCAGGCCACTAGCTACATGATGGTAAAGTAGAAACTTAAGCTCTCTGAGTCTCTATTTCCTCATCGGGAAACTAAGAACAATAGCTACTTCATAGGAATGTTAAAAGAATCAGACATATCAGGTGAGTTGACATAGATCAATGTTCTTTATAAATACAAGGTGTTATACAAATATAAATATCATTATACCTTCCAGTACTTAAAGTACATGAGTGAATATAAAATCAGCTGGAGATGAGAGAGTAACTGACTAAAAGCAGTGCAAGATATACAAAGAATGAAGAAAACAGTGAAACAAACATCATGAGGAGAAAATGTTCTGCCGTCTACATTTATTTTTTTTTTCAACGTTTATTTATTTTTGGGACAGAGAGAGACAGAGCATGAACGGGGGAGGGGCAGAGAGAGAGGGAGACACAGAATCGGAAACAGGCTCCAGGCTCTGAGCCATCAGCCCAGAGCCTGACGCGGGGCTCGAACTCACGGACCGCGAGATCGTGACCTGGCTGAAGTCGGGCGCTTAACCGACTGCGCCACCCAGGCACCCCTGCCGTCTATATTTATTAAGAGTAATATCTTTATACCCAATTTTATGCTACATGTTGTCAGAATTTAAAAAGTAATAATAAAACAATAGAAAAACTGATCCTAACCTTACCAAGTGCTTCCTATTACAATTTTGAGGCAGAAGACCTGGTGGCCTTATTATTTACGTGACTTGTTCTGTGATTTTGGTTAAGGATATGGCCAATTTGAGCCTCATTTTCCTCCTCTGTAAAATGGGAATGATAAATTTCTATCTTCCCAGACTTTCCGGACTAATGAAAATTAATTGAGGAAGCATCTATGAAAATATACTATGAACATGTGAGCTATTAGGGTGATTCTGTTCAAAAATGGGCTGGTACAAATATCGATAGGGTAACAATTCATAGGCTCCATCCACCAGGAGTTGGAAAGCTGTGCTACTACCTATTGATGAATGAGGGAGCAGCAGAGCAATAATCAGGATAAAGAATCTTTGGGAAACCATATTTGTTTCCCTATAGAAATTACAATTTAGGCTTTAGCTCAAGAAGAGAGTCTGAGATCTGATGCCATCAGGCTACATTAGAGAGTTTCAGATCCCCCACAGAAGCTTGGAACTCATCATTTCTATTTGACAAATGCAGCCATAAACCTGAAACAGGAGAGGCAGACATAATTAAAGACTAAATGACTGTTCTTTAATGAGAAACAATTTCTGTTTTGACTCCAACAGCCTTGAATGTTGCCTTGAATGTTAAACTCCTTGAGTCGCCAAGGAGTTTAACTTGAAAATACAATCCAGGTAGAGAAATGGTGATTTCAATAGAAGCATTATCACTCTTTAGGTTCCTTTTAAATCTAATTCTTAAACCTCCCCCCAGTGAATGGGATGATGATAACAGCAAATTCACAGTACATGGACTCTTGGATTGTTTGTTTGCTTGTTTACATGTTCATTGTGTTTGTTTGCTGCATAGCATGCTCCCTTTCCCTGGAAACACCACACCTATTTCCTTTAGTAGAATTGCCTCTGTGCAGCCTTGGTGAATCTTATATAAATTATTATTTCTTTCATGAAGGGAAGGGTGGGCAGTTCATGATTCAAGCTTGGCCAATAAGACATTGAGTGTAAAGACAAAGGGTTCTTAAAGATGGCTGGACCTGACTCCTCCTGCAGTGTTATCTGATGAGACTGTGATTAACTCTTGCTACCTGATTTCCCAAAAGCTCTTGTTTATAAACTCTTCCCACTGTGGTTCCTCAAATGTTCCTTTGGTTCTGTGAGTCAACTCATACATTTTCATTAAACAACCTCTGTTTCAATTAACTAGAATGGGTTTCTGTTGCCAGAAACCAAAACAAACACTCAAAAATAAACAAAAACAAAAATGCAATGATATCCCAACCTTGTAGAGCTCAGAGGGAATTATTTCATTCAACTATAAGACTTGTGGGAATAAGCAAGTTGTTCAGATTTATTTTCCATTGTGCCTTTAACAAAGGAGACAATTTGAAAGTAAATCTACCCACCTTTACAAGGCAGAAACTCCATCTCTTCTCAGTTTCACATAGGAAAAAGCACTCCTTGATGGCGTTTAGACCTGCCAAAAACAGAAATTTTGGTGTAGTCCATTTATCTTTTTATTACTGTTTCATTGCTTGTGCTTTTAATGTCATATTGAAGAAATCATTGCTAAATCGACTGATCCACTGTCATGAAGCTTTCTCTTTTTTCTTCTAAGATTTTTATAGTTTTAAGTCTTACATTTAGGTCTTTGATTCACTTCAAGTTAGTTTCTGTACAGGATGTAAGGTCACAAATAGAAATTTAAACTTTATTATCCAAGAAATCTTGGCATCACTTGGTGGAAGTTCTAACCAAGGTAGTTTACAGAATCAGAATCTCTGAATGGGAGAGAAGACTGTAAAGGAATAACTAAAGACATAATGTAAGGAAAACTATGGGTTTGGTAAAGTGTGCTTTACCACACTTTACTTTGGTAAAGTGTACCATCCCACTTTGTTTATGGCAACTCTTTCTGCCCATCTAGCACTCAAAGCCAGTCCTCATCCATATCCTTCAAGATACTACTCTTTTCAAACTTCCAACCAAATACCACCAAGGTATATGCTGGGAAAGAGAGCTGGCCTTTATTGAGTACCTGCTGCATGCCAGAAACTACTGTATGATCTCATTTCACAGCATGTGAACAAAGTTTGCTCATGTCTATCCTATATATGGTTCCATCTGCACTCAAATGAGGAATTCAAGACTAAAAACCTTTCAAATCCATTTATTCCTTCACTCATTCATTCATTTAGTCTTGCTTCCTGATAACTATTGAGAACCAACTATGCACCAGGCACCATGCTAAAATTTAGAAATATAGCTATTAACAAGCCCACAAAGAACTCAACACCTAATGTGGAAGGCTGAGATAATGCAAGTGATTCATTTAATAACTTCAAAGAAATCCTTGAGAACAGGTTTGCAAATTGATATTTGGGAGTAAGCAACTCCTTAGCCAAAACACCTTGGGTCTATACCTTATAGGATCTTATTCATGAGGTCATTCCACATTCTTCTTAGGTCACTTATGATACATATAATGAGATCTGAAGCCATAGTGTTTTGAATTTTGATCAGATGAGAGACCAGCTGGTATGAGAACAGACAGGAGAAATGATAGCACATTGTCCCCTCTGGTATCTAGTGGCAATTCAATTGTGTCTCATTCTCACCTCCTCTCGCTCATCAAAAGATAACTTCCCGTTAAAGTCCAATAAAAACAAATACAAAATTCCATTTTTTTGCTAACTTCACACAAGGCCACAGATGTTACTTGCATGAATGCCTAATAAATTGCTGACTTTCCACAATTTTGCCACCCTGACTTTGTCCACACGTTTTCCAGTTGCAATCTCAGGCATTATAAGAACATGTCCTGATTCCCATATTTTAAAGCAATTGTATATTTACGATGTAGGTTGCATATGGTTTCATGAAAATTTTTGCCTGAGGTAGAGAATGAAAATTGCCCTTTATTGAGGTTTTAATTTTTTTTTTAATTGAGATTTCTGTTGTTGTTGTTGTTGTTGTTGTTCCTCTGTTTCTTTCTGTTATGGTGAGTTTTTGATTAGGAGATTTGGTTTTGGTTTGCTGAGGGCTTTTCTCAGAAATTTCACAGTCCAACTCCAGGAGGTGGTGTCTTTCAGCATTTCCCATATGTCAATCCTCTGTCAACTTAGGACAAAAAATTAAAATTGAACCAGATGACTCACTTTTATCAGAAAATGAGCTACACTTTAAGCCTAACTTCTGTTAACTCCACTGGGAAGGGGGAGGTAAAAGTCTGTGAAGAAAGGCTTCTTAGAGACAATGAAAGATATCTAAAGTGGATCAACAGGACAAGCACACCCATACCTCGTGTTTTCTGACATGAACAGACACTTTTGCAGCACAATAGCTTATATTCACAAGATGTCGGGCTATTGAAAGATTTCTTCAGACTTTTTGAAATCTCTCTCTAATGAGAAATTAAAGCTAAAAGAGTGATAGTATCAGAGAGATTTTTTTCCCCTCGTTTCTTTAGCTTGAGAAACAAAATCCCTGAACACTCTTTTGTGATTGGACTTATTGACCATTTCTGGAGGCTCAGGGGAATTTCTTTACATGGCTGTTTAGAAGACTCAATTCAGGTGGGGAAGGTTGAGAACTGTCAGCTAACCCATCCTCCCTCAGGGAGCGTTCAAAAGGAAGAAGAGAGTGAACACTGATACCCAGCACTTAGGAAGTGCTATTCACCTGGGTTCAGAGGTTGCTTTACCTCGACAATACCTATTTTCATTTATTGAGCAACTGCACTCCATGAGGCACCTGATCAAGCACTGACCCAACTGAGATTTCAGCTCCTAAATCATAAAAAGGAGGCAGAAAGCACAAAGGTAGAGATAGATGAGAACATGCAAATGTAATTCACCTAATCATCCAGGAGTCCTAGGTAAGCCATAGGGAGCCCACATTTTGTCTCCTTCTCAGATGCATAAAGTATAAATGACCCACTGTAGAAATTCAGCTTACTTTTCTTCCAAGTAGATAAGCAGGCAACCATGCAGCAGCCTGATTTGTGGAAATCTAACATATTACAACTCAAATTCATGCATGCCCTCAGACTACATTTACGATTCTAAGGCTTCTTGTCTTCGAATCAGTGATATGACCTAGTGTCTGGGGCCTACTGTGTGACCGGGAAAGACCCTGACTGTCTCATTCATCATTATGTCCCCATACCTGGCACTGTGCCTAAAACACAGTAGAGTCTTGATAAGCGGGTGATGAATGAAGGAAAGAAAAAGGGAAAGTAAAATAACCCCAAATTATTAACAATATGTGCTGTATGTCACTTTTTTCTACTTAATCAGGATTCTGTTGGTTTCTGTTTTGACTTACCATTTTGTCTAATATGATAAAATGGAAGTTTGGATGTTAAGGAGTGTTTCTCTGTTTTGATTTTTAGATTAGGGCTGAGGGCAGACATCATAAATGTGGTATTTTTGTCCCTCCCGCTGTTAGCCTCCAGCAGGACTTTCAGCTTCCCTCTATTCCTCTTTTCATGTTATGTCTTCTTTCTGCCCCAACAATGTAAACAGGCCCATTTTTTTTCAGAAGGAAAAACCTTATATAAGAACACAGCTATCAGCACCTATTGGGCAAACACCTCCATGGGCCAAAGCAGTAACAGAACACAGGTGATGTTCTGGCCACCTCTCTTCTTCCACTGCTTCGGCACTCTGGGGACTCACTGTTATATCTCAGGGGAGTAAGGCAACTACCAGAGCCTGCTTCCCCTTTTTCTCATTCCATGTCCCCTACCTTTCCCCTCCCTCCTCTACTTTTTCATGCTCTTTCCTTTCTTTCTCCTTCCTCTTGGCCAGAGTGATTGCATCTGTTCTCAGGCATTCCTCTTCTCCCAGGAGGCTAGGGAGCACAGGCTGGTGCAGCTGTCTTTCCTAATCTCTGTTGCTCACCTCCCCTAAGTTGTTTACCTCATTCACATCAAAGCATGAGAGACTTAGGTGGCTATCCTAAAGATGAAATTTAGATTTCCTTAAGCCTCTCCTTCACAAAAATCTCTGCCCATCAAGCTGCCATGATAGCATGCTCTCTTCTTAACTTGCTCAATATTCTATCATTTCTTCCCTGAAGCAACACTGTAGAAGCCGATTATAGAAAGGTCCATGCAATCTGTGATGGAAGGATGGACTGCTTAATAGATTACTTCAGTGTCAACCAATATAGTATACTGGTAAATAGAACAGACTATGGAGTCAGACTGCCTGAGTTTTATTCCCAGATCTTTATTTATTAGCATTAATATTTTGAGCACATCCCTCTTTATTTATTAGCATTAAGACTTTGAGCACATGTCTAGGGGTGCCTGGATGGCTCAGTAGGTTAAGTGTCTGACTTCAGCTCAGGTCATGTTCTCACAGTTTGTGCGTTTGAGCCCCGAGTCAGGTTCTGTGCTGACAGCTTGGAGCCTGGAGCCTGCTTCAGATTCTATGTCTCCCACTCTCTCTGCCTCTCCTCTGCCCCCACCTCTGAAAAATAAACATTAAAAAAATTTTAAAAAGGACTTTGAGCATATTTCTCAGGTTCATCATTTGTAAAAGGAAGATAACTATAATACCTATCCTAAAGAGTTGTTGTGATCATTAAATAAGCAGTTAGATAGAAGATAGATAGATAAATAGATACATAGATACACAGATAGATAATAAAGAATAGTCCTTCACATTTGGAAGCTGACCTGGCACTCACAGGTAAGACCTGTTACTGTCCTATTGGGCATAAAAAATCTCAAAGAATACTAACTTCAGACAAAGTTATTCTGAGACCATGAGAGAGTAAGAGCATAGCCACTTCATAATTTTGTCTAAGAACAGACAAAAACAAGGTCACTGTGCTGCCCATAAAATGCTAAATATCCCCCCCACACACCACCCTTGGCTAAAATGAGTGACTGCTATTTCTTTACCAATGACAGCTTTACTCTGGCTCCAGTCTCCACTCCCCAAAGACAAGATTTAATGAGATACTCGATCGTAAAATTGCCCCTGCTTTTTGACAGCATTCAATTTAGCAGAAATTCCAGCTTTCTTAGACCTTCTCCCAAATCTCTCAATTGGATCCTAAATTCTTTAAGTTTTTTCTAACACCCTAGTGTTGAGACATCCTACCGTTCCCTTCTCATGTTCTCGCATGTTCTCCCTTTTTGGCAACTAGTAATAAACTCAACTTGTTCAGCTTCTGGTGTTCCTGTGGTCTTTGGCTGAAGGGCACTGATGATAGATGGATGAGAGGCACAGAGAAGGATAGTGCCTGCTCGGCCTGCTAAGCATATCACACGAAGTGTTTTAAAGTCTTTCCTAGCACTATCATTATCCATACCTTGAGAATATTAAGTACAGGACAGGGAAATCATGTGCAACATAAGAACCAAGAAGGAGATTCGGAAGGTCAGGCCTATCAATCAAATAATAAGAATAAAGCATGTGTCTAGGACAGAAAGTCAGTACCAAGGCAATGAGACAACTGGGTAAGCACCGAAGAGCAGAGAGGCATTTTTGGTCAATAAACAGAGCATACTAGAAGTGGTAACACAATGCCTCGCACATAGAAAGCACACAGAAATGTAGCTATTTTTTTCATCATTTTCATCAAATGTTTAGGAAACCACTTGGAAATAAGATGACGCTGGCCCTCTGTTTATATGGTAGGAGTCCACAAAGGACAAGAACACTCTTTCTACCCAAAACAGTACATGACTAAGTACCTGGAGGTTCTCCTTTCAGAAAGCTCTTGGCATTTATGTCTGTAACTGGAAAGCACAAATATGTTTTTGCACAGCAACCATATCACTGTCATTTGGCATTCTGTGGTACGGCCCGTGACAGCCATTTGCAGTGTAAATTCGAGTCACATCCCAGCAATTTTGCTATCACTCTTACTGTAAAGTCACCTTGCAGGTTTCCTCTATGAGGCTCTGCTTATTTTTCAACTTTATTGCTAAGCTGATTTGTTTTCCATTTGCTTATTGATGAATTGCACTGTTAACCAGAAATATTTGTTCAGTGGCTAGTAGCAAGTCCAGGGAATCTTTGCAGGACAAACCTTACCAGCTGGCAGGAGTAACAGGCAAAACTCATGTGGATCCAGCTCACATTGTTCATTCCACAGCCTGTGTTCCAGGCACTTATCAATTTATTCCACTGATAAGAATGGCAAGCTCACAACAGTCATGGGGAGAGGAAAACAATATATCTCTGTCCATTATTTATTCATGCCCAAGCCACATGGATGAAAAATACTAGCCATTAACACCAGAACAGCAATCTTTTATGATAATTGTGCCATTGCTTTCTGTACCATTCATTCCATAGTGTACCGCATACAGCAAAAAACGGTAGTTTGGTAATTAGTTCGCAGCGACTCCTCCAGAGCGTAGGAGTAGAGATCAGAGTTTCTGGCTTCTCATGTCAATATTGTTGGTCTCAAATAAACACATAGGGTAACTCACTTCACATTAGTTGCCAGGATTAACAGGAAAAAAAATTCTATTGCTTTCGCATCCCTCCAAAAAATACTCACTATTAATACCTTAATGTATTTTAAATATTTTTAACGTCCATGGTTTGTTTCACACATAAACATTTATATATACATATGTGTGTATACATATGTGTACGTATATGTGTATATGTACGTGTCGTTGTATTTTCATCATACATACAATTTTAAGAAAAACGTTTTCCCCATCTAATATATATGTTCTGGCCATATCTTCCAAGTGTTTGGCTGGAAACTCAGGGAATACCTTTATTCTACCCATATACATATTTTTTTTAATTTTGCTTTTTCTTCACATGCTTATTCCTCTTTTGTATTAAAAATGCAAAAGAGGGGCACCTGGGTGGCTCAATGAGTTAAGCGTCCAACTCCAGCTCGGGTCATGATCTCATGGTTCATGGGTTTGAGCCCTACACCAGGCTCTCTGTTGTCAGCACAGAGCCAGCTTTGGATCCTCTCTCCTCCTCTCCCTATCCCTTCCCCACTTATGAGCCTGTGCATGTGCGCTCGCTCGCTTGCTCTCTCAAAAATAAACATTAAAAATATATTTTTTTAAAAACGCAGAATTTTACTCTGCCCCTTTCATAATGTGTTATATCCCCAAAATACATGCAGTTTTGTTTCATTGTTTTTGTTTGTTTGCTTGTTTGTTTGGTTTGTTAGTAGATTTCATCCTTACATCAGTGATAGCTCCTGTTTCTCAAAAGACCTTACTTAACGACATCCCGGAGAAAAATCATTCACATAATTGCCAACACAGCGGTAGCAATTTCAGTACTGAAATCTTGTATTTCTGTGTGTGCCATTGTTTAAAGGAGGATAGTGTTGGCTAAATTTCCACATGGGTAGACGTGGAGAGATCCTGTAAGGGACACATGGAGAAACACTTATATCAAATAAGGTAGAGATCACAGTGGGAGATAATGTGCAAAGACTGGAGGGTGGGGGGGAAGTGCAAGGAAAAAGGTAGAACTGAAGAATAATTTATCAAAAAGAAATCTAACAACCCAAAGGAACACTGTAGCTTGTTACACAGGTTCCCATGACTGGAAAGGATTAGAAAAGTTCCTGTATAATGAAGGGGCAATTAGAGTGAGTTTAAGGCAGCCTTGTTATTTATGATTGAGCAAGGTCAACGTGATTAAGTCTCTTCCATTATTTATAAGTTTGTATGTAATTACTATAAATTCTAGGTGTTTTGTATATTATAATAGACCTCACAGTAATGTTATTTTAGATCCTCTTGATGTGTGCATCTGTTCCCCCCAAAATTTCAGTCATTAAACCAAAAATACACACAGTATATTCTGACAGTAATCAAGAGAAAGAGCAAATAATTTTTGGCAGACTCAAATTTTTTCAAAAGTGTATAGTATAATGAAAAGCATAATCACTTTGATTCTCTATCCTTTGCTTATGGAAAACAATTTATATATTTATTTTTAGAGAGAAAGAAAGAGAAAGTGCAAGTGGGGGATGGGCAGAGGGAGAGAGAGAATCTCAAGCAGACTCCATGCCCACTGCAGAGCTAGATGCCGGCTCGAACTCACAACTGTGAGATCATGACCTGAGCTGAAATCAAGAGTCGAAAGTTCAAGCAACTGAGCCACCCAGGCACCCCTGGAAAACAAATTTAAAAGCAGTTTACATCAAACTCTTGACTTGAATCTTTTTTGGAAATGTCTCTCTTGGTGGCCACTTATAATTTAACACACAACTCTTATGATTATTGTCAATGTTTGTGACTAAATGAGTCAATTGTTCAATCAGCTACAGCACTGAAATGTAGGCATGAACAATGAAGGAGCACTCTCCTCCAAATTTGCATGACTAACATTTCCACTTTGATGGGAGAGTTAGCTTATAGCATCTGTTTCAGACACATGAAAATTCAATTAAACTATCAGCTATCAGAACTGCCGTGGAGCAAATATCAACAGAGGAAACCATGACCTAATTATATTATGAATTTTAAACCAGAGATTAAAGCTACATTCCAAGTTAAGTCACATTGACTGACTCATTTCCCAGAAAGCTAACAAATATTTTTGAAATAAAATATTCTCTGGAAATATAGGCAAAGGAGAATCTTCTCTAATATATTACTAGTTTTTTTTACTAGTTTTTTTTTACCAGATCCTTCTAAAAATACAATTTATTATTATTTATTACTATTATTATTATTTTGAGAGAGAGAGAGAGCATGCAGGAAGGCATGAACGAGGTTGGGGGGAGGGTGGGGAGGGGCTGTGGAGCAGAGAAAGAAAAAGACTATCTCAAGCAGGCTCCAAGCCCAGCACAGAGCCCAAAGCAGGGTTTGATCCCACAACCCTGGGATCATGACCTGAGCTGAAATCATGAGTTGGACCCTCAAGCGACTGAGCCACCCAGGCACCTCTAAAATACAATTTATTATTAACAAATTTAAAGCTTTAGTAAAAGAAGCTCAGACATTGGAGCAAGAGACAAGAGGTTAAATTGGAAGACTGAGCAAAAATTTCTACAGTTTTGCCCTAGCTAGTAAGAAGGACATTGAATCAAGACTTTGACAGCCTTGAAACTCTATTCACACTAGCTCTGACTACAAAGGAAAGCAGATGTGCTATGCGTGAGATCAGAGAAATGGTAGATCCTAGCATGAGGGAATCCACCCAGGCAGAGCTAAAACTAGACAGTCTGTGTGAAGACATGCCACCATACTGGGAGTTTCTTCCATTGGAACTTAGCTAAAGAGTTCAAAAGAGGTTACCTGTCACTCTTCCTATTTAAATTATACATGTAGTTTGGTCACAGAGGCATTCAGCCAACACCAGGAAGTGGAAGCCTTAGAACAAGATAGAGCACCAGAGGCCGGCCACCATGCTCACTGAATATACCAAGTAGAGTCTTGCCTACCAAGTCTCAGACATGGAGTCCTCTCATCCTCCCTGACCTACAGTACTTAATGAATTCTACCTTATTTACTGATTGATGTTCAAAATTGTTTAGTCTCTTCCTAAAACAAATGACTAAAATAGTTACCTAAGGACAAAAGATTTTACGAAGTGACAAGTCTCAACCAGACAGAGTTTTATTCAGCATTAATCAAGCAATAAGACCACGAGTGTCACTATTGTACATACTCATCTTATGTCCCCAGTGTTCCAGCCAGACTGGACATTTTACATTGCTCAAGCACATATGTTTGTCTCCATCCCCAAGCCTTTGCTCATGCTGGCTGCTCGTCCTATGCCAGATATGCCCCTGTGCGTCTTGTGTACCCAGTCAATTCCCATTCTCGCTTTAATATCTAATTAAAATGTCTAACAGCACACTGTTACCTCACAAACTCTCTTATAGCCCCTAGTATACTGTATTTTGACATATATTTGTCCCTGTGCTTTTTTGATTGTGAACGCAGTGACAAAAGAGATCTAAGAAAGATGAATTAATTCATGTGATAAGGTCCTCTACAGAAGAATCTTTAATTGTTCTGGCCCTTAATTAGGGTAGGAGTATCTGGGGGAAGAAAAAGGACTTACTTCTATTTCCTTGCCTAGACCCTTTTCTTAAGAATGAGGAGATCAAGCTCCCATTCCACCAAGGAATAGGAGCAAATACACAGGACAGTCCATTATACAAACTGGATACACGTGAGGGGGAAAGCACAGTTAATACTCACAGAGGTACTCATGTGTTCAGTTTCTTCAAAGGACACAACACCATGAAAATGAAGACTGCAGACTAAATCCAGACTATTCACTCTGGGGAGTTTATCAGAGCTATAACAGACACCGGTTGACACCTATAACAATAACCTAAGGATGAAGTCTGAGCCCTGGGTCAAACAGAATCTTTAAACTTTGTGATCATGGCACACAGAACTGGATAATAAAAGTTTGTGCCTACTTCAGAACTGTTAACAAGAGCTAATGAAAACTTTTAGCATTTTTCCATTCCTGTATCATTCCATATTGTCCCATCTAGTATTTATAAGTCATTAAAAGAGTTGAACTGACAGAACAAAGCAGTTACCAGATTTCAATGGAAATAGATTAGGGAAAGCGAGAGACCTACCATCTTCATAGAGACACTAATATTTTTTTCTGCCTACATGTTCATGGCAAATCCTATTTGAAATAAGATCCCTGGAGCCAGCAAGCTTGTAGGTGGGTTGTGGGAATCTTAGCAATCATTAAACTCCATATGCTTCCTCGCTGCTGCTCATGTACATTGTATTTTTGTTACTAGGCAATTTTTTTTTCATTGAAGGAAAAGTGACTCTAGCTCCATGCAATTTTTAATATGTAAAAACCCAGAAAAAAGATCATTAAGATTTTGATAAAAATTCTTGTAAATATATGATATCCTGGGGCACCTGGGTGGCTCAGTTGGTTAAGTGCCCGACTCTTGATTTTGGCTCAGGACATGATCTCAGGGTTCATGAGATCAAGCACTGACAGCACGGAGCCTGCTTGGAATTCTCACTCCCTTTCTCTCTACCCCTCCCCTGCTTGCTCTCTCTCAAAACTAAAATAAATAAACATTTAAAAAAAATAAATGAATAAACATATGATATCCTGTTTTTTTTCTTATATATCTTTGATTACAGAGAGTTGTCTACATTCTCAGTCTATTATCCCTTTCCTCCCAATCTCTCCTAAACCCCACTCTACTCAGGGTTTTGCTCTGTCTTCCTCCATTCTTCTCAAAGTAACCAATGTGACCTCCATGTTTCTATGGAGCTAGTGGGCAATTCTTAGTCTTTATCTTACGGATTTGCCAACAATGTTAGATACAGCTGATCCCTTTCTCCTCCTTGATATACTTCCGTCACCTTGCTTCCCGAATGCCACCCTTCCCTTGTGTTCCTTCTTTTTCTCCTTTGCTAGCTACTTTTCCTCACCAGCCTTTATCACTGGAGTGGTTCAGGTGTTTATCAGCCTTTGCTCCTCTTCCCCTCTCTATTTGCACTCATTCCTTTGGCGATCTTACCTAGTCTCTTGAGTTCTATGTACCCTTTGCATGCCAATGAGTCTCAAACATGCACAAACATTGCAATCATGGCACAAAATTCTTTCCCAAAGTCCAGACTCATCTATCCCCTACCTATTCAACATCCCCCCTACATGTGTCTAATAAAAACGTCATGTTTAGGGGCGCCTGGGTGGCGCAGTCGGTTAAGCGCCCGACTTCAGCCAGGTCACGATCTCACGGTCCGTGAGTTCGAGCCCCGCGTCAGGCTCTGGGCTGATGGCTCGGAGCCTGGAGCCTGTTTCCGATTCTGTGTCTCCCTCTCTCTCTGCCCCTCCCCCGTTCATGCTCTGTCTCTCTCTGTCCCAAAAAAAAAATAAATAAAAACGTTGAAAAAAAAAAATTTTTTTAAAAAAAAAACGTCATGTTTAACATGTCTGCAGCTAAATCTTTGATCTTCTCCCCCAAATCTATTTTATCTTCAGCCTTCTCTCTCCCTGTTGTTAGCAATGCCATCTGTCCATTTGCTCAGGCCAGAACTTAGAGGCGTCTTTGACTAATTTCTTTCTCTGGCTCCCACATTCAATTAATCAGCCAATCTTTTTGGCTCTACCTTCAAAATATTAATCCAGAGAAACAATCATTCTAGAAATATCTACAGGGAACAAAAACATTGTTCATGGTACTGAAATATAATTTAAGAATCACTCCATGCCCATGCTTGCATGGATTTCTATGCCATGTAATGAACCCAGTAAACAAACTGCATATGGCACCTGGAACTATTGTTTTTGTTTCTTCTCTGAACATACTAAGCAAAAGAAAATTAAGTTTTGGTTTAATCTCTGCTTTATTTTTTTCTAAATATCTCTCTCCACTGATGCTAATGTACCACAGCTAGTTCATTATTAGAAATTGACTATTTTTTTCTCCCAGAAGAGCATAACACTATTCATTTGGAACTCCAGAGAGCCTATTAATACAATTTAAGGTATGTGAGGATAATCAAGGGCATATCATTTTTAGCTTAGTGTGCTTGCCAGGTAATTAGTAAGAAAGAAATCATTCGTTTCCATCTCTTACTACTGATGTATTTCTCCTTTCTCTCTTTCTTGTTTCCTGTTTTCCCTGTATATATAAAACACATTTTTCATCAGATAGGGGTACACAATTAAAAACAGCGGATAGTAACAAATTCACCTCCATGTTCTAATCTATTCAGCTAACATACATGATATGCCAGGCACTTTGCTAGGCACTGGAGATTCAACAGTGGTCAAGGCAGATGTAGCTTCAGTCTCTCAGTACAACTTAGTCTAGGGACAGCTACAGTCAGAGAAATAGTCTATTTACTACAGTTGAAGATCTGCTGAGATAGGTGAGGACCAGAGTGTCACAGGAACGCTGACTTGAGCATTTCAGCAATGGCCTCTAAGAGAAAGCAACTTGCAAGGTATGGTCTAAAGGATGAGTAGGAAGAGTCCGTTTGTCAGGAAGGAGAGACTACTGTTTTAAGGAAAAGGAATGTCACATGCAAAGACCCAGAGGTGAAAGAACACTAAAACACACTGGAAGTTCAGAGTGTTCAAAGAAGCGGTAAGGAAAAGAAACAAATTTGGGCCAATTCTAAGAGAAGGCAAAGGGCCTGCACTTGATAGTAAGAACTGCAGATAAACCATCTCAGTCTGCTCAGGCTGCTGTAACAAAACTACCAGAGACTGGGGGCTTAAACAGCAAACACTTCTCATAGTTCTAGAAGCCAGGAAGTTCAAGATGGATGCACCTACAGATTTGGTGTTTGGTGAGGGCCCATTTCCCATTTCAGAGATGACCATCTTTCCTTTGTACTCTTACGTGGAAGAAGCTTCAGGGGAGCTCTCTCCCTTTTTATAAGGGCCCTCATTCTATTCATGTGGGTTCCACCCTCATGGCCTAATCACCTCCCAGAGGCCCTAGCTCCAAATATCACCACGTTGGGGTCAGGATTTCAACATACGAATTTGTGGGACACACAAACACTCAGTCTCTGGAAGAAACCTTAAGCCTGAAAGTGAACAACCCAGTTGTGTTTCAGAAAGATCACTCTCACGTCACTGTGAAGAAGACACAAACAAAGGGGCAAGATTAGAAGTAGGAAAACAGGTAACAGCTAACATAATCTTGGAGAGAAATGATGGTGGTCCGAACAAAATGAATGAGAATACAGATAGAGATAAGAAACCAGAGAGACCCCACAAATTTGGATCATTGTCAAATAAAAGTGTGGCTCTCTAGGGGATTTTAAATTCTAGCACATTCCCTCAGCAGCACTTGTGGAGCACCTCTTATCAAAAAGGCAAACCATTATCTGGAAACTAAGACCCAAGGAAATTAATGAAATTAATTAAAGTCACACAGATAATTACTGGTATAATAGAGTCTAGTATAGGTCTTCCAGTCCAGTGATTACAGCTCAATGTTTTATATGTAACAATGCTCAAGCTATCTCAATAAAATGAATTCGTATCTATGCATCCAAAATGATACAAAAGCAAGGTTAGGAACTACAATGTTTAAAGTGAGCTTAATTCTGATCCTTATAATTCGCATTTTAGAAATGTAATTTGGTTGCACACCTTCCCTCAAACAGTCTAAGTCCCTTTGAATTAGGCTGTACGTACAACTGTATCTCCAACCAAGAAGAGCCTAATATTGTTTGCCAGAGACTGCCTCCAGCCATGCCACTCAATTTGGTACAGCCATCAGCAGACAAATTTATCACGTACATTAACCTGCTGCCTTGAGTGGAAGGTTACTGAAATAATGACTAGGAGTATCAAAATCATGAATAAAATATGGGAATTGGGATTGCAAGTTATAAAGTTCTCTTATCAAGTCTGCAGCCTAAATGTGCTCTCAGAGGTGGTGCTCCCACCTCGGGTGACACAGATGAATGATGACACTTATTTTAAAAAGAGAGAAGAGCAGATTCGCACCTTAGGTTGAATTTTGTTGGCGTTGTTATCAGTTGGATCCAAATAAAATGTGTTAATTTTTCTGTGTTTTCTCAGAGTTCACTTGTGAAAATGGAGATGTCTCATAGAGAAGAAAATAAGAAAAAAGTGAAGATAAAATAGGTCTTTTCAAGAGACAGAAGTATGGCAAGTAAAAAGAGAGGATATTTGGGCTAAAATCAAATTCTTCTTTGGACCAAGATATAGTCTTAGTTTTCTTAGACAGAGTGAGGCATGGAAAATACAAGGTAATTTGTTGGGATTATAAGTGGTAGGTGGAGAAGAAACTGGAGTATTGCCCTGTACAAAGTGGTGGGGCGGGGGTGGGGGGGTTAAGTTTAACATATAGAATGTATGTTTAGACTCCTGGGTTGAATTACCTAGATAAGCTTTGACAAAGCTGTTAAGTATTTTTTAACAATTCTGCCAAATCTCTCCAAATTCAGTCATGATTTAAACACTACAGAGAAGCTAGCAATTTCATAGGGCACCAAGTCTTACCGAAAGAGTCCAAAGTAAGCCAAATTTGACTGACCCTTGCCAAGAACCTTGCAGAGGTTTTAATCACAAGAAGGTCTACTGGAGATCAGCCCGACTTCCTGAGCAATTCTGTAGTGTTTCACCTGGGAATCGTCTTTTGTTTGCAAGTCAGTGCTGGGTAAATTTCTATTTGGCGGAGGGGGGGGTGGAATTCACCAATCCATTACTTATTTTGAAAGTGTGATTATTCATCTTTGAATTTGGATCTTTGTACTTAGTAAAGAAAACAATCAGGCAGGTAAAATAATCACGTGCATAAAATGAGAAAGAATGTTTGTATATATCTCTAGGGAACTAAATGCTTGCAAGCACTTTAAAAGCACCCCTTTGTACATTAACATAAGAATGTCAGAGTGGTCACAGTCAACTCAAAGGGAAATGTCCAGTTTTACTCCACATTACTCAGAACAGACCGTAAAAAGATACTTGCTCCTTCTGATATCTACCTCAAAGTTTATGGATTAAGAAAAAAGGTCCTAGATCCTGTTTTTAATTCAGGAGGAATTTGTTTCATCCCTTTAACAGTCTTATTATATTTTCATCTATAACTCATCGTTTAATGTTTCATTTAATCCTTATAGAAACACTAAAAAATAGGGATTAACTTATCCTCAGGCTGGAAAACCAGATAGCTTCATCTGGGAATTTATTCATTCAACAACTATTTATTTGTCTGGTTTTTTGGAGGTCATACAATGAATAGTTGAAATTGTTGCCAGATCTAGTTTGGAAAGTTTTGGAGTCAGACTGACTTGTGTTAGAGTCTCCCGGGTTTACTAACTTGGTGAATTGAACAAATTTCCTAAATCCTTTGAGTCTCAGTTTAATAATCTATAAAATGGGTTTAATAATAGTACTCACTACCTACCTGGTGACAAAATGTTTATAAATTGTTCTAGTGATGGCCTTCAGGCGCCCTTCAATTCTAGGAGCCCTTCAATTAATTGCACCCCAAGAGGAAAGAGACCCACTGTTGTTAGATCAGCATTTATAAGATTTTTTTGTTTGTTTGTTTTTGGCATTGAGCCATTGAAAGGAGTCATTTAGCATTAAATGATCCTTGTTCCTAGCTTGACCTCATTTTCTTCTTTATTTCTTCCTTTGGGGAAAATACCCAGGGTTTACTTGTTCTTATTATCATCCTCGCTTTGCCATCTCTCCCTCTCTCCCACCGCCACTACCGCATTCTCCTGAATGCTGCAACAGTGAGGAAATGAGCCTGGGCCAGTTCAGCTCTAGGATCAAGGGATGCCAACTCTCTTGGTTTGTCTCTAGCACCACTTCCCGTGCCTAATTTGTTTTTGGATGTTCTTTCCTCCCACTAGTGAGAAAGACAGAAAGCGCTGGTTTGGGCTTGGGGAAAGTATCAAGAACAAGTCTTGCATTGTTTTCTTTCTGGGCTACTTAATCTTAAGTAGCTTAGGGAAAAAACAGCCCTCTTTATGGTCCAGCTTAACTTATTGGACCAAAGTCTTAAATAATAAAGGGTTAGTGTGCCCTGCTTTGACTTCTTTTTGCATGGACCTCCCTCAAAGACTTCATACCAAGGAAGCAAGGCTGCACCAAAGCTGAAGTCTTGTGATCCTTAGTGTTTAGCCTAAGAACACCATAACCTTCACTATTATTTCAATCCCTGCTACAATTATTAATCAACTATTTGTCTCCTATTCTTAAGTTCTGTGATATGGAGGGAAACTCAGGAATTTAGTTTGTCTACATGTTTTATGATTTTAATGACTACTCTCACTTATAGGAGCAATGTTGTATAAAAACAAATTAATTTTATTCTTTTAAAATTTGTTTTAAGTTTATTTATTTTGAGAGACAGAAAGAGCAGAGGAGGGGCAGAGAGAGAGGTAGAGAGAGAATCCAAAGCAGGCTCTGCGCTGTCAGTGCAGAGCCTGATGCGGGGCGCAAACTCACAAACCGTGAGATCATGACCTAAGCCAAAACCATGAGTTAGACACTTAACTGACTGAGCCACCCAGGCACCCCAAAACAAATTAATTTTAAATCCCTCTTTCTTATTATCAGATAATTTACAATGTCGAACATATTAAGAAAGACTTTTCTCTGTATAATTATGTTTCACTGGAAATAATAATACTGTATTTTTATAATACATATTCAGACTTTTCACTTATTTACATGGGCCTTTCCCTAGTTAATCCTAAATAACATTGTATTGATTCATAGGCTTTTCTTTGACTTATACTCATTCTAATCTCAGCCTCAGTTTTCTTATCCCTAAAATAGGAATAACAGAAGAGTGCTTATTTCCTGGTCACTTGGAACTCACTAAATAAGAAAAAAAAAATGCTATGTTTGAATAAGATGTTTAACGTGACTGAATGAGGCATGAAGTAACAGCCATACACTTAGACCTTGAGTAAACAAAATAATACAGACATTTCAGTTAAAATTACCTTCTCATTAAAGACACTCTGCTGACACAAGCCGTGTTCCAATTGTGGCAAACTTGATTTTATAATCAAGTATTAGCCTTACGGGTTTTCCCAGCAAGCTATAAGATTTCAGAGTATCACTTTTAGGTGTATAATCAAATGCTATAACCCAAGACAGTCAAGCGGTTTTAAAAGGCATTCATAATACAAAGTCTTTCTAAATTGCTGTTTTTAAAAGATAACAGCTCTGAAAATGAAAGAGGCTCAAGAGATAAGATCTAATCTGATGGTGAAGAGATCCAAATGTCTTTCTAAAGATCAAGTCATTGAGGTACCAGGCATATAGCAGTGGTATTCTGAGATTGAGATATCCTTTAATTTAACAAGCATTTATTGAATGCCTAAACACGGCAGGCCAGAACTGAACTAGACTCCAGGGATACAAGAACCAACTCACTGTGACTCCAGGCCTCAAGAACTCCTAGTCTGGTGGACAGGGTTGTGTATAGTACAGTGGGGTAGGGACAACTATTCACTGTCTATGCCTGAGGACGGAGAGTAAACTGGGCCTAGTTCAGGGGAAGTTTTATAGCATGAGTCATATATTTCCAAATATGCTTTCCCAGGTAGTAAGAGAACTGATGTAAAATTGAGTAATTTCTTGAGGTGTGGAGAAACAAACATTCATATAATTTATCTCATTTAATTCTCCCAGCAAACCTCAGAGGCAGAATTGTTACCCCTTTCTATAGAGGAAGTGATAGAGATTCTGTGGCTAAAAGACTGTTCCTCACAATGTGCTAATATGTGGCAGGCCCAGATGCTTACCCAGATACAGCTGATTTCAAAGCTCTGTTCCTTCTGTTGTACCACGTGGCTCCTCTGCAAGGGTGTGAATATCAAGCTGTGTCTGAATAGTGTCTGAGCTTCCAGAAAGGAAAACTGACTCCTGCTTCAGAGGATAGACCTAGTAAGTTGCTCAAATTGGCTACAGCAGAAAAGACAGTCAAAACCTTAATATAGGACGACACACTAAGAGGTGTATGAAAGAAGTTGGCTGCCAACAGATGGACCATGTGCACTAATTTGCCATCCTTCCTTGTCCAGAGTGTTGTAACACACCGGGGTAACTCTAATTACACAAAGGGGTAGAGCAATGGTGATCACGGCTATGCATAAGATTGTCCATCACATGAGTCACAACAAATGTAAAGGTGATAAAATACTGCATCTCAACTGTTAGCTATGTATATAAGCCCTGGGTCTGTGTCCTGTTCACTGGTGTAAGCTCAGCACCTATCACAGTGTCTTCATACAATAGAGTTTCAATACTTGTTGGAGGAATTAATGAATGAATGATAGCAGCAGACAAAACTCCATATACTTAGTGCAAATTATAAGTCAGGTTTTTCTTTCTCAGTCTGATGATCTGAGGCCAGAAGGTGGGCCTCCAAGTAAGCCCTGGACTCTGATTGAGGAGCTCCTATTTACCTCCTGGGAATACCCACAATCTTCCAGGTGAATTCAGTGTCTTCATATAATTTCCCCAGAGCTCAGCTGCAGCACCTGTTCAAAGGGCAGCCTCGATGCCTGCCTCAGAATTTAAATACCTAGTGGCCCTGAGTATGCTCTGTAAGCTCTGCTTTCTGTCTATGCAACCTAGTCTGCAGATCAGCATAGGTGAATTAATGATGTAGTGCATTAGTGCAGAGATTCAGAATCTCCATCAGCACATGCTGTCTCTCTGCCTCATCAATTCCTAAAAATAAATCTGTCATGGTGAAGAAGCAGAGGACTCATCATAGGACCCACCTGATGTAAAAGAGAAGCGGGGGCGGGGGGGGGCAGTAAGGGAAAGCTGACAGGCAGGGTGCACATGTGTGGGGAGAGGTTTATGTATGCATTAGGAAGTATGAATCTCAATATATTTAGAAGAGGTAAAAATAAACATGTCAGTAAGGTAATGTGTGGTGTGGGAGAAGCATGGACCTTGGTGACCAACAGGCTTAAGTTCAAATCTTACCTCTAACATTTACTTTGTCATGTGACCTTGGACAGGTTATTTCACATCTCTGGGCTTGAGTGAAGTTATCTTCACATCTCTGGGCTTAAGTGATCAATTGTATATACCTTCATGGGTTATGGTAAAATTTAATTGAGAGAATTATGTAAATCTAATGACAAAGTGCCTGGCACTTCACAAATACTAGTGACTTTCCTTATTCTCCCTCCTGAAAGGGGAAACATCCCTTACTAGTATGCTTCTTAATTTGGGAGCCTTCTCCTCTCCATTCATCCAGAGCCATTTTCACCATTACCTAGTCATTAAGAACCATATTAACAACCCCAACCACCAGAGTGACTTTTCTGGTTCGCTATTAGAGACATCACTCATCCTGTCTTGACTGTATCAGAGATACTGAAAAAGCCTCCACCATAAAGCAATGCCATTATTATTTAGATTGTCACAGTACTTTCCTATGAGGCTGATCATGAGAGGAGTGGCTTCCATGTACAGAGTTGTGATGAGGGAGATAGAATTTCACAGTAATTAGGAATGTGGAATTTGGGGTCAGAACCCCTCTAAAATTTCACTCTACCACATTCTAACCATATGACTCTGGAAAATTTATTTGACTTTTTTTTAAGACTTTTTATTTAAGTAATCTCTACACCTAATGTGAGGCTCAAACTCACAACCCTGAGATCAAGAGTCACACACTCCACCAACTGAGCCGCCTTCTTTAAGCTTAAGTTTCTTTTAAGCTTCTTTAAGCTTTATAATCTCTATAATATAGGAATAATGATAGTATCTATTTTGCAGAGTTGTTGTGAGGATTAAATGAGATGTTTATGTAAAATAGCATTAGAGTCATACCCAACCCATGTTCGTTTTTATTGTTACATAGCTGATGCTCCATGGAGACTTTTCTAATGCAATCCTTTCAGCCCAGGGCAGTTGAGGCAGCTGAAACTCAGAGAAGTTAAGGAAGTGTTCCAGATTCTCACACTCTTTTCATTTCTTTATTGATTGCCCCTCCCTCCATAAGGCAATTCTGTCAAAGCTGCCTAGAGCACGGAGGCTCCTGCAGCGTGGACAGAGAGCAGGTGTAGGAGCTGCGAGAGACCATTTAAGCAGTCGTTACTCCACTTATCAGCTGCACAAGGGGGCAATTCACTTCACCACTCTGTAAATGAGAAGGTTTGACAAGGTGTTTGCTAAGGTCACCCCTGGCTCTGACACACAGATTCCATGTGACAGGTTTGGAGACAAAGAAGCACACTCATCTCATGGGACCTCAGTGGGCCTAACCGATAGTGATGACATTACTGGGATCATCGCCCTGCTTCCCTCACTATTCCATTCACCAGGATGGCCCTGTCATCCCTCTTCCCACAGGGAACTAAATGAGGTTCTCATTATAATTCAACTTCCTCATCTGGAAAAGTATATTCCCAAACACCAATCATGTTTCCATATGTACAAAGAATAATTCATTTCCTCTTTTTGCTTCCTTTGATTTGTCATCTTCAGTCTGGGTTGTCACAAGGTAGACTTCCTTGAATATTTTCAGGCCATATCCACTAAAAATGATCACAAGAGTCAGAGGTTGTAAATATTGAAATCATAAATAACATTTTGAATCCTAATTCTAAGGACAGACTTGAATTGCACTGTTTCTGGGAAAGGGTTCCCACATTTATACTGAAATGGCATGCATAAAAATAATATTCGATGGGGGATGGGCTAAATAAGTGAGGGGTTAAGGAGGGCACTTGTGACGAGCACTGGGTGTTGTATGTCAGTGATGAATCACTGAATTCTACTCCCAAAACCAATATTGCACTATATGTTAACTAACTAGAATTTAAATAAAAACTTGAAAAAAATAGCATTCAAGATATTTTGTTTAAATTAAAATTCTGATAATCTCATTACACTGGCACAAATATATCTATTCCTTTGCTATATTTAATATGTATCGATCCCTCACCATGTCAGGCACTGTGCTAAGAACTTCTTAGGACCTATCTCATTTAATCCTTAGAGCATCCTGGGGATACTAGAACTATAATTAATTCCATTTTGCAAATAGGGAAACTGAGGCTTCGACTGGCTAAGGGAAAAAAAATACCCCAGATCACACGGAGACAACGGAGATAATTAGATTCCTAATTCCACGGAGATAACGTGGGCCAAGTTTTGAACCCAGGTGTGTCATATTCTAAAGACCGAGGTCTAAATGGTTAAGCTATTCTGCCCCCATCTGTAGTCTTTCATATTTTTATATAGTGTCAATAACAGTGGGCATGAGGTTCTTTTCCGGAATCACTTGAATTAGTATTTAAAAATGAAAATAACAATGAACGTCAACATTGTCAGCACCGGGCTAAGTGCTTTACCATCACTCTTATTTGACCTTCAAAATACTGGTGTAAGGTAAAGAACTACGCATGTCTCCATTTTGTAGATAAAGGAGCAAGCTCCAAGAGGTTATACACCCGACATGGTCACAGCACTTAGACATGGCAGAGCCACAATTTAAATCAGATCTGCCTGACTGTAAAGCCCAAGCTCTTAACTCGAGCAATACACTGAATAACATTCTGATAACACTAAAATATTCTCCGCTTTCTAAAAGGTGCAGAGATAGCAAGAAGTAGTGGGACTTCCTCCAGAAGTGGTATTTCTTTCCATTTTCACCTGTTATTATTCAGGGACTCTGAGCTTTCAATAAAGGCCTAGGACCTCTGCAAACCACAGACGAGATTACAAGAAGCTCTGGTGAGAAAGGGGCTTGCGATGGAAGCCATGCACAGCACTGCTTCAAATGACGAGGCCACTAAGAACTGTCCACATGGAAGCCCCATGGAACTCAAGAGGAAGGCACAGAAAGTGATTCCCTCAGTTTGGCTCCTCAGTGACATCTTCTACCACTAAGCAAGCCAGAAGCTGCCCCTCGTGGATTTCCATGTGGGTTCTCTATTCATACCCGTTCTCTCCATTGGCAGAGATGGTCTTCCAACTATTTTTTCCAGAAGTTTAGGAGAAGAAAAAATTCAACAAATGCCCACTGATAGAGTCTTGAGCTCCACAGACAATGTCTGTGAAAGAAATGATAAAGAAAGTTGTAGATGTGGGCTTCCATCTCTGTTTTACCCCTTTCTAAGCATGTCACTTCACCCTTTGAATAGCAGGTTTGTCATCTATAAATATGGGCAGTAATGTCCCTCTGAAGACCTTGGAGGGAATGAGATAACCGACACAAGACAGTTGGAGCACTCTTTTCCCACTTTAACAAAGAACACAAATTCTGGGCCCTCATGCAATGGCTACCTTTCCTCACGGACACACATCTCTGAAATTAGAAGACATTCTAGTCCGAAAGACCACAAAAGCTGACTCACAGCCTTGAAAGCTGCCGAGCTATCCAGTGGTACTATACACTCTACATGACTTTATGGCAAGGAATATAGCCATATTCCTTGTAAAATCATCGGTTTAGAGCCTCCTGTCCAGCCCCTATTAATTTTCCTGCGCAGACGATAAAACGGAAGAGAGCTCGATAGTGCCAAGGCTTCAGACAGCAAAGGCAAACTCCTCCTCAGCTGAATTCACTTACACACAGATTATGCTTAAACACTGGTCATTATGCAGGCCTAGATAAGATTTCCAGATGTGCACATTTGGGAGACCAATCCTGTGTGTTGGAAGACTGAAGTGAACTGTGTTTTCACTGATGATAAATGATCTCTTCACCCATGGAATAACTCTCAGGAAGATAGGGACGAGCATGTCTGGCCACCACAGGGCTAATCCCCAGTTTTTAGGCACATGCGAGGCTCCTTTCTTGGCTAAGGCAAGACCCTCATCCATCAATGGAGGGAAATCTGTGTTTTTCAATACTTGAAGTTACTTCTGAAGCTTGGAATGCAGGATGGTGGGACGGCTAGAATTCTGCATCAGACCCTAGTGTTGCCTCGTGTTATGCAGGCTCTGAATCATTCAAGGAACAAAACACTACCCTTTATCTCCTCTGCTACTTTTTATCCCACTAATAAAACTGGAGTTGTAATAGTGATACCTGTGTCTAAGTATAGCAAGGGCTAGGGTTATGGAGCACAGTTCAGCCAGGATGGTAAAAGCATTTTTCAAAATATAGTTCATCCATTCTCTCAACCTTCTTCCACTCTCATAAGCCAATTCTTGAATGCTAAAATTATTTGAACAGGCACAGAGCATGGTGCATTAATAAATGATCAAAGGGTGTGCATTTTCTAATGTCCCTTTGGCCTCAATAAAGAAACTGGCAAATATTCCATTAACCACAACCCATGAAGTCATTTTTTAAACTTGAAATATATTTCCCCAATCTCATGCTGGAGGTGGGTCACCAGGATTGCTTACTTTATGCACTTGAAAAGTGGATCCTTAAAGAAAAAGGTTGAGATGGATTATTTATGAACATGTGTAAATTATGTAGTGACTTCATTGAGATTTCTGGGACTTCTATGAAGTGGAATGTCCCCTGTGGTGGCCACATCTCATTTAAGCCATCCGTTTCATCTTTTCCTTCACTTCAGAGAGTTCTCATATTTTAAGGTTCACTTCGAAACAATACCTCATTTTGAAATGTAATTTAGAAATATATTTATTATTATGTGTTTCTGTGTAGCATTAAATACTGCTATATATATATATATATATATATATATAGCATATATATATAAAGAATCCCACACAACAGGAACCAAGAAAAAGGAAGTCATACCCAAGAGTCACCTTTCATTTACGATAAGATGGGCAGGGGTTGGGGGGGTGGTGGGGATAAGAATATCAAATGAAATCAAAATACGGAAAAACAATGAGAAAAATTGGAAAATAATAGCCATGAAAACTATATGTGGCATCATTCTCCTCAGTGCTTTAAGGCACTTATTATCTTCCACAAAATCAGAGTATTACTAGTACTATAATACTAGTAAGTACTACTAGTATTACAGAGTATTATCATTTCTACTCATTAGCCATTTCAGGAGTAGAACACTGAGGAACATAAACTCACACATCGTACCAATCTTACATAAGTGAATCACTTACAAATCAGCACTAGAGATCTGCAAGAAATAAACGTAGTATTTTCATCTCAGCTGCAGAATTGGAAAACAGGAAGTCACTGTGGCCCTTGGTCAGTATTCCAAGGGACACAATCCACATAAACAAGAGAACATTCTAAAATGTATTTGTGTGGTTAAACTCCATACTTAATATATGCATATCGGTACCCTATTACACAAATAATATCTACATAGGTAATATATCAAAAATATTGTGTAAAATTAGTCATCACAATTTTTGGAAATGATTTTAATATTTAATAATAAAGGAGTATATCCATATAATAAAATACCAAGTAGAAAATTAAAAATAGCATTAGAGGCAAATCTTTATTAACATGGAAAAATGTTTTTCTTATATTGCTAAGAGAAAAATAAAACAGGCCTCAAACAGTACTTAAGTTGTAGTATTTTTATAAAGAAAAAGCATGGAAAACCCTGACAGATCATACATCAAACTTTAACAGTAGTTACCTTTGGTGGTAGAATAATAGCTGATTTTTGTTTCCTTTGTAAATCTCCATGTTTTATAATATTATCATGTTGAGCTTTACTATAGCTGTAATTAGGGAAAATTTGCAAACCACTTTTTAAAAGTAAAAATAAAAATACTTTGTAAAGAGACCACACCCAGTAGTGATTAAATGAATTATACAGATTCTGGGTACTCTCTTCTTGAACCAGTCAAATTTTTCACCATGTTAAATATGCATTTTGATGCCTTGATGGTCAAGTTCAAATTGGGAATATCATCATCTGAAGAAGCCTTTTCCTTAATTTTCAAAATGAACAGGGACTCTAACATGAACATTTAATGAAGGTTTATCTATAGTTCTATAACTCAAAAGAATTGAGATCTGAAACATATGAGGAGGCACAGCATAAGGTTTTGAGGTTGTTATCACTCAATGTCTAAGTTGAATCAACAGTCTAGTTTAATCCAACCAATATTTACTGAATACACAATATATGCCGGGTACTCTGCTACGTGAAAGGAAAACAAACATGAATAAGACATGGTCCTTGAAACTCACAGTCTAGTGTAGAAGGCTGTGTGTGCTACAGGAAAGAAGACAGTATATGAAATCAGAGAACAGGTATCCAAACCATACTAAGGACTGAGAGGCAATGAAGATTCCCTGAAGGACATGACGTTGAAGTGAAGAATAAATACAAAATGAAGCACATAAAGAAAAAAGGGAAGATCACTCCAGGCATAGGGAACTGCACCAAAAAAAAGGAGAGAGAAAGAGAGAATTAAAAAAAAGACAAATATTTGAGTTATGTTCTAGCAGGACTCGTGATGCAGGTAGTGGTGGGGATAAAGGCTGGACAAGTAGGCACAGGCCAGATCTTATACTTACTTGGTTATGAAGGGAAGGAAGGGCTTGGGATGGAGGGTGAGATTTATGATGACTTTCAAATTTTTTTTAACGTTTATTTTTGAGACAGAGAGAGACAGAGCATGAACAGGGGAGGGTCAGAGAGAGAGAGGGAGACATAGAATCTGAAACAGGCTCCAGGCTCTGAGCTGTCAGCACAGAGCCCGACGCAGGGCTTGAACTCACGAACCACGAGATCATGACCTGAGCCGAAGTCGGACACTTAACCGACTGAGCCACCCAGGCGCCCCTATGATGACTTTCAATATCTTGGCTTGGATAGGTGGTTCCATGACACCTCTCACTGAGATAAGAATAATAATAGTAATAATAGTGTACACTTCTTGAGATCTAAAAACTTGATAGGACCTGTGCTAAACACGTTCACATATTGGCTCACTGAAACTTCCTAACAAGCTTATGAGCCAGGGTGATGCTGAGATGCTGGGAGATAGTAAATAGAGGCAGGTGAACAGGCTGGGTGGGAAGAGCAGACATTGAAATCAGGTTTAAACACACTGAGGGGTGCCTGGGTGGCTCAGTCAGTTAAGCGTCTAATTCAGCTCAGGTCATGATCTCACAGACCATGATCTCAGAGATAGTCACCATCAGGCATCAGTAGGAATGGCTGTAGAAAAAGGCAAAGGGCATTTATAAACAGTGTTGTGCTCTTACTAGTGACCTTAAATTGTTTCCACAAAGTACATAAGCTATTTTGAAGGATGTGTGCTTTAGAAATAGTATTTTGATGGGGCACTGGATGGCTCAGTCAGTTAAGCATTCAACTCTTGGTTTCAGCTCAGGTCATGATTCCTTGGTTCACGGATTCGAGCCTGTGCTGATGGTGCAGAGCCTGCTTGGGATTCTCTCTCTCTCTCTCTCTCTCTCTCCCTCTCTCTGCTCTTCCCCTGCTCATGCTCTCTTTCTCCAAACAAACAAACTTAAAAAAAAAAAAAAAAGAAATACTATTTTGTCAATTTTGTAGAGAACAGACTGGGGGAAAGCCTAAAATGCAGACAGGTAGACCTCTGTGAGTACCTAATGTAATAATTCAAGGTTGGCTAATGAGGCTTGACCTAAAGAGATGAAGATGACTTAAAGTGAAGGTAAAGATTGGGAGGAATGGACATTTTAACATTATATAAAATTAGCAAAAAAGGAGAGAAATATCGAGTGGGCAACATGGTTCCTAAACATCTGATAATACCGTTCATTAAGAGAAGGGAAACAAAATAAAGAGAAGAAGTCAGCATGGAGTTGGAACAAGAATCGAGTATTGGCTCATATATGATTAGTTTACATGTCTATGGGTCATCTCACTGGAGATTTGCAATGAGAGGTATGCACAACTAGATTTCAGGAGACCATTATGGACAAAAGATGCTGGAAGCTATCAGAGTAATGGTTGATAAATCTACTGCTAGGCCTGTAAATGGTAGAACCGGAATTCAAAAACAGATGGATTTGACTCCAAATGTTCCATTCTTCCTTCCAAACACTCTCGCTCCCAGTCATGCTGTCATGACCAAGAGTAACTCTAAGCCTGATTAAATCATTTAAGAAATCTACACAAATGGGAAAAGAGAAGGCATAAATGAGAATCCCGAAGAACATCAATATTTAAAGCTAAGTGGAGTAAGGAAATACAGAAAAGAAAAGAAGGAAGACCAGAAAATGTGGTTTCACAGCCACAAAGAGCTTAGGGTTTCAACAAGGACTACTGCCATAGAAAGCGGTAACATAAGGACTGATAAGTTTCCATTGGATGGAGTTAAATGAAGGAAGGCAGTTGTGACCTGGGGATGGCCTTTTCCATGGAGAAAAGGGATGAAAGGCAGATTGCTTCCTGTTGAAGATTATACATGTGAGGAGAAAAAAGATAGCTTAGAGGTGAAGAGAGGGCAAGAGACAATTAGCAAAATAAGGTAAAGGAAAGATTTTCTTATGATTTTGTTTTATACTCATGGAGGGACATGAGATTTTTAGTGAGAGAAAAGGAATGGCAGAAGTTGGAGAAACAGGCCAGAGGAATTAACTGATGAGTTGAGTCTCTCAGGGAAAACAGGTGCCAGAACAAAAATGGTGGGATTAGTTTCCACTTCTTGGAGCCACCTTTCGTCTACCAAGATGAGAATGAGACAAAGAAGGGGAGAAGGCAGATAAGACTCTTCCCCCATATACAAGTTAACCACCACTAATGCCACATGAATTGTACTACACTCACCAGACCCCATGGGCTTAAAGATTACTTAAAAGAGAAAAAGGAAGAGACCTTAGGCATTATAATTTTCTAAAGCCTGTAACATGCGTAAATAAATTTGTTAAATTATTTCCTAACCACAGCATATTATTCTAATTGCTAATAGTCTAAGGAAAAAATCAAGAAATCAACAAGTCAACATATCAACTCTCTCATGAACCCTGCTGATCTTTAAAAAAACAGACATTTTCTGAGGCCAAAACAATAATTAAAATCATAAATATGTATTGCTACATCAAGTCAAACAATTGGAAAAGGCAAACTCATTAAGAACATTTTAATCATCTCATTACTTCTGTGTCATAGTTGTATATAAATAATTTTAATTGTTCTACAGTTTAAGTGAAACATTTCAAAAACACAACTTGTTTTTTGTGTGTCTTTTTTCCCCAAGGCAAAAGCAGAACTTCATTGAAACTGGGGTACTTCCTATGGGATAAACCTTTCACAAGGAAATAGGATATGGAAAGGCATATGGATGAAGTGACATTTTGGTTTAATTATTGAGACCACTGTACAAACAAATGCTGTGAATAACAAAACAAGTCTAATTCCAGGTTGCTATAAACAGAGAAATGAAAATCCCATCCACAGATGATACCTCTAATACATGATGCTGAAAGTGGCCTTGGAGATTCACTTCTCGTTACCTTCACCTCACAGAGTCACAGGCCTCTGAGAAAGGGATGGGAAATATACCCATTCATCCACAGTGCATCAGCAATCAAAGGAATGGATGGAGGCAGCCATACAAAGCATCCATACATCACCCCTCTCTCCATCTCTCTTCTCCTTCCTCATTGCCCCTCTGTAGGCCGGTCATCAGTCTTTGTTCCTGACCTCAGACACAGAAAAAAGGAGTAGTTTTCCAAAATGACAAATAAATATTCACACTGAGATTCAGTCTTTAGCTTTACAATGTATTGCATTATGTTGCACCACTGGCCTCCAGCCCGGTGCGACAAGATGTATTTTCAGAGGTGGTGGGCAGTGGGGATAATGGGAATGAGGCCTTGATTCACATTCACCAGAGAAACAAGCAAGACACCTCTCTTTCAGTGAACCCAAAAGGGTCACTGCCACAAATCAGCAGAACTCTCATCCCATGCAGAACAAGGCAAGTATTCATAGGAGACGAGTGGTTGATATATCTCTGTGCACACTGCAAGCCCAGATAAAGGCTTCTTGCTTTCATATATTTTTTTTAAAAATTCCAGTCTTCTCAGCAGCCCAAGGACTGTTTAAGAAATATGCAGATTTTAAGTTTTCTTTTTATAGACTTGAGAATAAATTCTATGTACATTAAAAACATATGTGGCCATCACTTTCCACCCCATCCCACCAACCATGCCTTTACTAATAAGCCAACACAAAGGCTAACCTAACCTCTGACCAGACCAGGGAGTTATTTCGCATGGAAAAATACGTTCAAGAATTAAAATTCACTGCTTCCTAAGGCAAGAAACCTGAAGGTGACAAAGGAGTTTAGCTTCCGATGGCAAAACAAAACATGCTTGTGCCAGGTGGGGAACAAAGGAACAATTTTTTTATTCAGTAGCCAAAGTTGCTGAAGCGCCCTATGGAAGAGATGGCAGTTCTATTCAAAAGTGCTAGTAGGCCCAACTTTGGCAGAAAGCTAGGCCATCCTGACCACCCTCTCAGAGCCATCTCACCCTCACACCTATGATCAGAGGACACTCACCCATCAACCTGAGACGACCTGCCCAGCAAGTGCTCTTCATTCCCGAGACAGGGCAGGGTCACTGTCAGCCCAGAATTGTTTACAACACCTAAGGAAAGCCAGAGGAAACCTGAACAGTGCCTTAACACTTGCTCATTCATTCAATCAGCCAGTTAGCAGACAATTCATCTGAAAACATTTACCAAATACTCATTACGTGCTTGTCACTGTACCGAAAACTGGTGAGAAGAAGAGGCACAACTGCTCCCCCCAAGGCTTACAGCTTAGTGAGATCAACAGGTTCTGATGTAGTAAAATAATTTGGGAGCTCTGCATGCTCAAGGCTGTGGGCTCTGCTTTTACCTGGGATGGAGTGTGGGGGTAGGGTGGTTTGTCAGCAAACACAGCTCTGAAAAAGTTAAATGTGAACTGAGATCTCAAAAAAGGAATAGGAGTGAAGTAGGAAGAGTGTCCCAGGCAGACAAAAGAGAGCATGGAAAAGCCCTGAGATAGGAAGGAGCGTGGGATAGGCAAGGAACTGACCCAAGGGACTGGAGAGCAGAAAGGCAGAAAGGAATTCAGAGTGGACACTCAGTAAATGTTTCCAGTGAGCAAATAATGGATGAGAGAACACATGAATGAACAGGTGTCCGGTTACATAAGCATCCAGCATTCCAGCCATTCATTCACATAAGGATACTCAGGCAAATTCCACCTGCTTATTTTCTTTTGACTTCTCCCAGTCTACCTTTTTAAAATTCAAGTTTAACAAAAGTAGAAAAATTAGAGAAAGAAAAAAAGAAGCAAAGCAGAGTCATCCTTTCCAATATCTCCAAACCGAGATCTACCACCATCATACCACAGGAGAGAAGTGTGCCAGGCACCTTGTTAGGGGCTTTTAATGCACATTATATTATTTAATCTCTACAACAACCTCATAAAGTAGCTATTATTCCTCCTATTTTTTAAGATAAAGAACAGAAAGGTTTATCTACCTTGCCAAAGTCCTGAAACATAAGCATATGCTCTAACCTTTAGATCAGTGATTCTCAGCCAGGGCCAATTTTGCCCTCAGGGGAATATTTGGCAATGTCTGAAGACACTTTCAGATACCACTGACATCTAGCAAGTAGGGGCCCAAGATGCTAATAAATGTTCCGTAATGCATATGGCACCCCTCACAACAAAGAATTATCAGACCCAAAGTATCAGTATCGCTGAAACTGAAAAACTCGGCTTTACACCATTCTGTCTTTGGAAAAAAAATATATACTTTTGCATCTCAATTCTTGCACTTACCAGCACACGTGGGGAACTGTAACACCATTAAATGGTGGTTTTATGTCAAACTGTTTACTCTCCCCAAGAGTAAGTACAGTACATGGCACAAAGTAGATGCCTAGCTATCATATGTTCTTATTGCTTTTGAAGTTAGGTAGTTCAAATATGGCAAAGGGAATCAGTGACTTCCACTGGAGAACGGCTATGGGCAATAATTTCAAGGCTGAGTGTCATGCAGTAGCCGAAGGCCTCGTCTCACCCTCTGGCACAGACCTTTCCTCCTTATGATCAGACTGCCTATAAACATTCACGAGAGGGACCTTGCCAAGACAGAAGGAAGAAAGCCAGGATGGTAACATTTAATATCCTCAAAAGGTAATGGATTTTTCAAAAATACACCTATAGGGACAACATGGTCTCCAGGGAAGAATCAACTTCTTCATCTACACTGGAGATTAAAAAGACATTATGTAAAATGGCACAGACACTTGGAAAAGCAGTTTGTCAGTTGACCCAGTATATACCCAAGAGAATTGAAAACATATGTCCACACGAAAACCTGTACATAAATTGTCACAGCAGCACTACTCAAATAGCCAAAAAGTGGGGGTGGATATTTTCAACTGGTAGATGATTTTTTAATGTGGTATATCCATACAATGATATATTTTTCAGTGGAAATGTACTACATATGCAACAACATTGATGAACCTTGATATCATTATGCAAATTGAAAAAAGCCAGACACAAAAAGACATATATTGGATGATGCCATTTATATGAGATTTCCAGAATAGTAAGCCCACAGAGACAGAAAATAGATTCACAGGTGCTAAGGGCTGGGGCAGAGGAAATGGGGAATGACTATAAATAGATATATGTTTCTTTTGGGGGTAATGAAAAGGTCCTAAAATTAGATAGTGCTAATGGTTGCACAACTTTGTAAATATACCAGAAAACACTGAATTGTACACCTTAAAAGGGTGAATTTCGTGGCATGTGAATTATATCTCAGTAAAGCTATTTACTAGCAAAAGGCGTTTAAAGTTTTTTACTTGCTTCAGTGATAGGATCCACCATTATTCATGCTATTCTTGGTACTGTATCTTAAAAAGTATTATTGTTTACCTTTGAATAGTAATTGAGTGATTACAAATTCATTCGGAGATTTCGTGACTAAAGGGCACTGCTTCTGAAGGTGACTTTGCCTGCCCACTTAAGAATGCAATGTTCTTCAAGATTTCCCTTTCTGGTATTTACAAAGTTAGGTATTCATTTGCTTTCCTCAAGAGTCCACCTCTTCAGCAATATCACCCATTATAAACTTGGCCTGGAGATGTTACAGGATCAGATTAGACAGAACTGAAAGCTAAAAAGGGGACACTTTATGTTATTTGATCAAATATCTCTAACATTTCCTTGCAATTTTTTAAACACTTCGCCTACAGTGAGAGTACCTGTTTTATTTTCTTTCTACATCAATGCTCAAATCCTTCAGGATTACCAGGAAAATTGTATTTTGAAAAAAACACATCTACTGTCAATTTCAAACTAATTCTAATCTCCTAATGTTACCATCCTAGTGTTCATTAACCACATCAGTGGGAAGAGCTTTAAAGATTAAAATTTGAAGGACACTAAGATCCTTCCAACCTTCACTCTTTCTCAGGAACCAGAGCCTTCCCTTCATCCTCCACCTCACACCCTCATCAGTCAAAACCATCCAGGGAGGGAACAAAGAAGAAATAGACCATTTGATTTCCTTAAGGTCCTTTTCTGAGCACAAAATGTCCACTTCTTCCATCCATTCAGCAGAAAAAGGAAAGTCTAGCACAGAGCAGGTAAGTGGATTCCAAGATTCTAATTTACTTCCATAGCCACAATAAGGACTACAGGCAGACACCAGGGCCAATGGATTTTGTGGACCCTTGGGCAGTTCCAGGATACCACCTGGAGCTCTAGAGTGCTTATGACATCTGTAGGCTCTGTGGTGCTTGAAGATGTAGGAGCTCATGGGACATCTTTTCACAAAAATACAGAATCTCATAGTTGTGAAAAAACTAAATACGAAGTTTTGAATTTCTCCTCCAAAAGTAATTATCTAGCCCTCATTTGCATTGCACCATTAATGAGAAGCTCATGACATGGAAGATAATAATTTGAACTTCATTCCCTGTTTTGGGATTAATGAAACCAAAATGAAGAGCATATTCTGGTCTAGACTATAATTGTAGTTTTATCTTTTATCGTGTGATTATTACCACTATTATTTTCCCCCGACTGCCTTTCTGTCATTATTCCCATCTTCCCTCTCAGCAAAGCATCATGGATCAGACAAAAAGATAGAAATGCTGTGTTAGACCCTCTTTCCACCTCGAGCCCTGAATTTAAGTACCCGAACAACAAAGCAGGGCAGCTGGTTAGCAAACACTAAAGAGTGCCACACATCCTTAAGGAAACTAAGCAGAGAGCTTGCTGCCCCCTAACATTTATCCAAGAAACAGAAAGCACCAAGCTATGATTGCCTGATGGTTTGAGTGCCACAACTCAGAAGCCTGAGTGCAATCCAGCCTCTCTCCTTGAGAGAAGGCCTTAAGTAGGTATGGGACAGAGCACACATGAGCACATAGAGATGACTCTGAGCTATGGCACCAATGCATATTATCGTGTTTCAGGATTTCATTTAGATTTAGGGAGAGGGAGATTATTTATTTAATTATACCTTATATTAAATGGCCCTAAACTGGATGAGTGGAAGGAAAGAAAAATCAATCTCATTTTTACTGAGAAACTACAATATGCCAGCCCTGCTGCGAGACATAGAACCATTCATTCTTCAGAAAAGCAATGACTACACCTAGAGATGGAACTGAAGCCTGGGAATTGAGCCAAAACCCAAGAACCTGCTTAGTTACTGACGTGCTCTCCAGTGTTCATTGTCCCCAGAGGGAGCAGTCAGACCAACTGGTGTCAGCTGCCCCATGGCTCCCTGGAAGTCTCTTGTTTTAAAGCCTGTTGCAAGTAAAATGACTTATGTAAGCATCCTAAAAAAAGCCCTAATTCTGAGATGAACAAATCCAAGAGGAATTCCTTCTACATGCTTCTAACACCAAAATGAAGCACAGAACCCCAAATTAGCCACTCCTTGAAACCAGTAAATTGAGCACCACATCAAGAGTCACTACTCTATCCCTGGGACAGTCTATGTTCTCTATATCCTTCAGTTAATATTTACTGAGTCCTACCATGTGTCACCCATTGTGATACAAATAGGGCATTTTATAATAGATAAAAATTAGTTTTGTGTCTTTAGGAATGTATACTCTTTTAAGGAGGTACAAACACACAGCCAGCTCTGCAGGTTAAGACGTTGCTGAGGGTTTTAATGGAATGCAAATGGCAACCTAAAGAATGGAGAGATTAATTACTATTTTGAAGCATCCAGAAAAGCTTCCCAGATCTGGACATTATTAAAAGCCCAAGATTTTTTTAAATCTTTTTCTTTTAAGTTTATTTATTCCGAGAAAGGAGAGTGGAAAAGAGAGAATATCCAGCAGTCTCTGCTCTGTCAGCACAGAGCCTGACGCAGGCAGGGCTCGATCCCATGAACTGTGAGATCGTGACCTGAGTTGAAATCAAGAGTCAGACGTTTAACTGACTGAGTCACCAGGCACCCCAAAAGCCAAATATTTTAAGGCAGTGTAGTACATCCCCTGTAGACAACATAGCATAATAAAGGCAGTGTAGTACATCCCCTGTAGACAACATAGCATAATAAAGGCACAAAAGTATATCGTATGTTTGAAAAAATCATGTGGATGAATTATTTAGGAAGGGAATGTCATCCTAAAATGTTCAGCCTTGATTTGTGAGGGGACAAAAAGCCAACAAAGCCCTTGAGCAGTGTGTTAACATAATCAACACTATATTCAAAGCTAATGAGCCAGGAGAACAAGGGAGGGCTTAACAGAGGAGGTGACTTTTCAGGTAGGTCTTGAATACTACTTCAGAAAATAAGAATACTGATCAAAAGAAAGGCAAAGACCCTTCCCTCGAAGATGAGTAAAGACACAAAGGCAGCAGAGCCCAGGGCACATTTTAACAACATCCTGGAATCTAGTTTACCCAGGTTTTAGACAGTACACATGACAGGAGGGTTAGAAGCAGATCATGAAACACCTTGCATCCAAAAGCAAAGTGTTCAGAATTTTTCAACAGATGCTGAAAAGCTACCAGTGTTTTTGCTTGGATTTTGTTCATTAAAGTTTTGCTTAATGAGACTGAAACTGACAGCCTGAGATAGAAAAATTTAGAGAAAGACAATGGAAGAGAGGAGATCAATGGAATGTTGTAATAACAATGGCTAACTTTTATCGAACACATAATTACCTTTATGTGCATTATTTCATTCTTCACCTATGGGGGTCAAAGCTTATTTTATCTGAGTTAAGGGAACTAAGCATTTGAGAGACTGAATAACTTTTACTATGGCTCACAGGTAGAAAACAGCAGAGCTGGAACACAATCCCATTCCATCTGAAACTGTATCTCCAGTACTTAGGATAGCTCCTGACATAACGGTAACTATCTAACAAAAAATGGGTGAACTACTTTTGTTGAACCATCTCAACTCTGAGGCCTAGATCCAATACCATCTATTAAAAAAAAATATTTTCCTAATATTTTCAGCTCAAAAACGATATGTTTTTTGGCATCCCAACTCTATGGATTATACTAATTTGGGAGTATGTCCCACTCCAAGTTTGGGTGGGTAGGCAAGACATGTACTTCATTTATCTTTGCAGTTCTCACAAGATGTCCACCACACTGTCTACTATAGACAAGAGGCTTGATAAATATAGAATTAATGAAGGGATGGATGAATGAGTGAGTAGCATTTGCTAAGTGGTCTCCTCTCCATTTTAGCACAGGTAAATTTCAATGACGTTTCATGAAACACCCAAGGCATATAATTGACTCAGGATTCTCAATCAGATATTTCCTTCCATTTTCTTTTCTGATGAAAATCTTTATTGGTTGTGACTTAATTTAATCCATTGCATTCATATTCTCTTTATAGAAGCCCAGGGGCTCTAAGGTGGTGGGTTCTGTTTAATTAAATTTAATCAAATAATAATGATCTTTAATTTCCTAAAATCAGGATCATCAAGCATATAAGAGGCCTTTATTTAATGCAATTTTATGACGATGTTCTCATTTCTGTGTTAAGAGATACATGGATCGACTAGGTGTCCTCACTGTGAGATTTAGTGGAACTAGGAAGTCTCTTTATTTAAAAATAACTCTCATACTAGCCCGCTCCACTCACTAAAATTCCAGCACTGATATCTTATTTCTTTGGGTCAGCAAGGGATTCCTTTTAAAATGCAAATGATTCATGTCAGGGAAAGCAAAACCTTAAGTGACCCTTTGCATCTCTTTTATCTTTTCTGTGCAGGGACAAAGCAAACTAGTATTTATAGATGAACATCTACACACCAGGCACTGTACAAGGCACTTTACAGACATTACTTCATTTAGTATTCACATCTCTGTGAAATATTTCTTCATTTGCAGATGAGAAACCCAAAACTCAAAGGCGATGAGAAATTGGACAAAATCAAACAGAAAACAGTAGAACTGGGATTCTGGATTTGCTATTTCTAATTCAATAGTTCTTTCTTCTTTTTTATGCTGCCTCATCTTTGAGAGAATGAAGTTGTGAAAGGAAAAGGGGGGCATTATGTTGTAATGCAGTAATATGGTAGGGCTATAACAAGAGACTGAACTGCCAGTGGGCAACGGGAGAGATCAAGGGGATTCTAAGAGAAAGGGGAGTCGTTATAAAACTTATTGGCCATAGAATGCTCTAGGCCAACTGACTATAGAGGATGGCTTATAGGTAACTAATTTCAAAGAAAATACTTGCTGATAAATGTCAGCATTTGTCCAATAAATCATATATTAGAAATATACAAATAAAAAGGTACTATTTTCTTTCCATTTAACCTTTGCTTTTAAACCAATAAATTGAGAGATTTTCCCAAAATGTTAACATTTTTGCACACCATCCATTATGAACTAAGTGTTTATGAGGGGAAAAAAAAACTTTAGAAATCTACAGCGTGGATTATGAAGGCAGAATTGGAAAGTCTCCAGCCATATGAAAAATTCACCAGGCTTTTTATCTGATTCAGAATCACAGACCTCTTAACCTGTTTCTGAATGATATGTGACATTTGGTCTGAGTCTTATGGATCAAACATGCCCCAAAAAAGGCTGCCCTGGGTAAAACACACACAATGTTACAGCTATATGTTCAACTTTAATGCCTTTATAGAGATGAATCAAATCAGTGTGCATTTCTGCCAACTGCAGTTTCTTGGCGGCTTTTCACCTTTAATTTTAGAAAAACTCACCTTGCAAAAAACTGTGATTTTTTTTTTTATTTTTCACTGCAAATTAATTCTTCACTCTTAATTTTTATGCTCACTAATAATTGTTGTAGGATTTGGGGGAGGAGAGGGATTGTCAAGAAACTAGTGAAATCAACAAATTTAGAGAGAAAGAAAAAACTAGATAAAACAGAATATAATTTCATCCCCGACTTGTATTTTACATCTGGATGAATTGCCTCAACTCAAGTCCTCCTGCAACACACCCCAATGAGTGGGAGGTGGCTCTATTGAAACACGTACATCTTTTTACGGCCAATGTACTGAGAGTTGTTGCTTATAGAGACACCACAGGATCAATATTGCAGGGCACCCCAGTGTACTATATTATTGTTAACATCCTGCTAGATTTCCATTTAATTGTGTTCTTATTTAAAATGTCTGCTGCACCTGCAGCTGACTTGATCAGTATTAGCTATTTGCCTGGTGTCGTGCACATTCATGAACAATTGAAAACTTTAGAAAAAACGTCAGAAAAGATACACAGATCATAAATCACAAGATGATAACATCTCACATGAAAAGAAAGTCTCTGAGAAAACAGCCCCAGTGATGTAAATATTGAATTTACCAGCCATGCCATATCCCTATGGAGGCTGGACAATAGGTTGTTTCTTAAATGGCAAAAGGGATGAGCTCTCTCCTTTATCTGTATTCACTTTTCCTTTTATTTCATTCCTGGGAAAGAGAAATGCCAGAGGAGAAGCTTAAAACAGATTAGACTGTGAGTACTGTATATAGGCTATTACATCATAACTGTCTTTGAAAACTCTCAAACAGCTGACCTGTTTATATTACAAGACAGGGTCAATTTCCATTCTAGCGACTCTTTTGAAGTTTGTGAATACTAATGGTCTCCCCAGAATGCTGGCTTTAGAATAACAGCAATTGAACCATTCAGCCTTCTCTGATGCAATCTTTCTGCAGCTAGATAGGATTCTATACATGGATTTCATTGAGCCACACAGCTTGGCATGATCAAAAGCTTTGCTGGAGCCATCAGTAAATGATGTTTCAAATAATAAAGTCACAATGATGCCTACAGTTTCTACTCTAGTCACTGAGGCTGTATGTATGAGCATGGATGTGTGTATGTATGTAACAACAATGCCACAGTTTTGCTTCTGTTGGAATGCAGAATGATTAAACATCAAAATGAAATAACAGGGTCATTTTCATAGTAAATGTCTGAGAAAGAGAGAGCTCCACAGCCACACAGAGTGCTAAAGAAACTGGTGTAGCTGTGGTGTGAGCAGGACATGGATTTGACTTCCATTGCTACATCTTTCCAACAATGGGAAGTCAAGCAATTTATTTGACCTAGGCCTCTGATGCCTTATTTCTAAAATGCAAATGACATCATCAACCTGAAAGGTCATAATGTAGAAGGGATTTATATACAGCAGCAACAACAATAATAATAGTGATTAACACTCTTTGGGAAATTATTACATGCCAGGCACTGAACACTTGACGTGCACCATCTCAAACCAATCTTTCTTCACAAGAGCCTCATGAAGTAGGTACCATATTTATCCCCTTCCACATATGAAGAATCTGAGACTTAGAAGATTTGTAGAGATGAGCAAAAGGCCATTAATACATACCTCTTAAGACAAATCAAATAAGCTATGGTTTTCTACCTCAACAGGTGCAAGTCGGCGCATATTTTTAATGGAAAGGCTGTTCTAATCAACATTTTACCTTTGAATATTAGCAATAGAAGAGACCTTAAATTACGTGCAGTCCAACACTCTAAAGTAGGAATTCAGACATCCTCATCCCTTGTCACCATCCTGGTCACCATCCTGGTCAACACCTTTAGCACCATGAAGCCCAGCCCCACAAACCAGCCTATTCCACGTATGAACAGCATTCCCTGTTACAAAGAATTTTCATCTACTTCCCTTTATACTCCACCCAATGGCCCTGTAAAGCTAAACACTGACCCTTCAAATATTGAAAAGTAGCTTCTTATTTCCTCTAATCCTTCATCAGGCTGAGCATCCCCAGATTCTCAACTGTTTCTCCTTAATCTCCTCACAATCCTAAACTTCTCTGGTTTGTCAATGCCCCCCTGAAAATATGACAACCGAACTCTGGGCACTTTAGTTTGTAAGGGTAGTTTACAGTTTTATAAAGGAAAGATATCAACTCCTCTTATTTGCCACAATCTATATCGAAAATCAGATTCCAGATATTCGTCCCTTCATAACTCAGCCTTCTATTGAAGATTTTACCACCACTTCCATTTGCAATAGAGAGGCCTTGCTATTCAGAGGGCGGCAAATTATGAATTATTTAAATTTTATTTAAATACTTTCCGAGTTTAATCTCCTTCAGCCAGCTGGGCACCAAATGCTTGATAGCTTCAGTTTTGTACTGGCAGGTGAATCAGACACAGAGTCTTCCAATGGAAATACTGACTCTAAAAGCTTAATCACTGAAATTATAATTTACTCCCTTTAGGGCAGGAAGGGGACCTGAATTAAAGACATTTCTTCCTGCAAAGTAAGGGATTCATTTTTTTATGGCAATGGTCTCAGGGTTCAAATTGATTAAAATTTTATAGCATTTTTTTCTTTCACTTTGATACAGTGAAATAATGCTCCAGCTCTATTGTTATCTGGACACATTACTTTGGGCAATTCCTCTACACGTCAAGTCCTCACCTGTGAAATGGGTAGAATATTTATCTAGCCAGGTGTGCTCTGATGATTAAATAAGAGAATACAAAGGTGTTAGTATGATTACCACTGAAAGGGAGAAGGGGCCATGGGGGGAAGAAATGGAGCAAGAGGAAGAGGAATAAATTAATACTCAGGAAGGGGAAGCCTATCCCTTTCTGTGGGAAAAGTCATGAAGTTAATTTTTACTTAACAATGAATTATATCTGTATGGTTGTTTTGCTTTCACTTACACCTCTCCATTCAACCTCAAAACAATCCTATGATGTATATAGGTCAAGATCCATTGTTACCACACTTGACACTTAAGGAAAGAGAGGTTGAGGGAGGGTGAGTACCAAACCTCCAAGATCACGCAACCCAATGAGGCAGAGCCCAACTAGAAAGATTTTCTAACTCCAGAAAGAGCTGTGGAGTAGAAAGAGCATGCACAGTCTGTCTACAGACCTGGTCTGCCACATACCAGCTGCATGTCCTGAGATAAGCTATTTGCTAACCTTGTTTACTTTCATAAATTGCTGATAATTACTACCTTTCCCAGTCAGGCTACTTCAGAGAATCACAGTCAACAGGATAAGAAGATGCAGTGGGTAGGGAGGATACAGATGCACGTGTTCAAAGAATGAAAGATTTATTTTAATGAATAGGCTCACACAACTGTGGGGGCCTGCAAATCCTAAATCCACAAGGGAGCCCAGTGGGCTGGAAAACCAGGTAGAATTTCTATGTCACTCTCTTGGGGCAGAATTCCTTCATCTCCAGGAAATCTCAGTTTTGCTCTTAAAGCATTCAGTTGATTGGATGAAGTCCACTCACATAACTGAGTGCATTCTCCTTTACTTAAAATTAACTGATTGTAGATGCTAAGCACATCTACAAAATACCTTCACAGTAACATCTAGACTCCTATCTGACCAAGCAATTGGACACCAAATCCTAACCAAGCTGACACATAAAACTGATTATCATGCTATTTCACAGAGTTTTTTTTTTTTTTTTAATTTTTTTTTTTCAACGTTTATTTATTTTTGGGACAGAGAGAGACAGAGCATGAACGGGGGAGGGGCAGAGAGAGAGGGAGACACAGAATCGGAAACAGGCTCCAGGCTCCGAGCCATCAGCCCAGAGCCCGACGCGGGGCTCGAACTCCCGGACCGCGAGATCGTGACCTGGCTGAAGTCGGACGCTTAACCGACTGCGCCACCCAGGCGCCCCCCTATTTCACAGAGTTTTTGTAAGTTTTAAAAGATAAACTACGCATCTCGTTCAAGGTGGTAAGCTCTATAGATCGGCACAGGGCGAATGGGAATCCAGGGGTTGCTTGATTCAGACACAGGATATCGGGACAGAATTCCCATAAGAAGTGAAGCTTCATTAGGTCCATTCACCTCTTCCCAATGTCTACTCGGGAATGAATCCAGGTATGTGAGGTTTGAAGCTTCTACAATTTGGATGTCCTTCTTTAATGGCCATAAAAATAGTCACAATCATTACAAATTTAAAGTGCTAAAGCAAGTGAGAAATTATACACAATTTGGCCAACATGGAAGCATATCTTCTTTGTTGTCTTATGTCTACTTATTAAAGAATGGAGAAAATCAAATTAAAAGTTAATGAAATATAAAAGGAAAGCACACAAGATAAGCACTGAAATCAATAGAAACTGGTTTGACATGAAGAAAATTGAAACTGTATTTTTCAGATCATACCCAAGGCAATAATTTATTAAAAGGAAGAGATGAATTTTGAATAGCAACCATAAATAGACTTCTGGGTTGTTTGATAATCCAATTAATGAAAAGGAGTGAATCATATGAAAACATTGGCAAAAGATTTTAATTTCCTGCTGATTTGATACTTAAATAACAAAACTATCATGCTATTTTTTTTCTGGGTTTTGTAATGCTTCAGCTATTCTTCAGCTTTTAGTCATTTGTGTTTAAAACTGTATACACTGCAGGGGCGCCTGGGTGGCTCAGTCGGTTACGTGTCCAACTCTTGATTTTATCTCAGGCCATGATCTCTTGGTTTCGTGGGATAGAGCCCTGCGTCCACCTGTGCACTGGCAGAGAAGCCTGCTTAGGATTCTCTCTCTCTGTCTCTCTCTCTCTCTGCCCCTGCCTCGCTTGTTTGCATGCTCTCTCACTCTTTCAAAATAAATAAACTTTAAAAAATGAAAATAAAAAAAAATTTGTATACACTGCATTATTAAGAAACTTTCTGATAGTAAAGGACTTTTTTGACCAGGTATCACTGAAAAATCCTCACATGGCTCATGTTTAGAAGGATTTTCCACAGACCACCTCTCAGCTCCATGCATATGAAATCTTGCTTCTTTTCCACTACCCATGTATTTCTAGTGGGTGCTGGGTGTACAGGGTGTGCTCTTACCACAATACCATTTGCAGTTCTGAGCTTTGGTTTCATGACACCAGTTGGACCAGCACAGTGGGAAGCAGGAGTGTTCCTGGGAACTGTTCCCACACCAGGGTGACTAGTAATTACTTAACTTTACAGAGAATTAACTGTGAGCTACATGTATATGACCCACTAAATTGAAACCAAAAGCATCCTCAACTTAGCCTCCTGTTAGCTAGATACCAAAAATGCCATGGCCTCTCCAACATCTCTGGACAAGAGGGGAAGATGGGGGATAGCTGGAGCAGAAATCCTTTTAGTTAAAATATCTTACCCTTCAAAATTATACTATATATAGTATAGTATATAAAAGATAGAACACCTGTGGAGTCCCAGGTGCTTTAATTAGAAGGCTTAGATGACATTTAAGTGTTGCCTTTTTTTTTTTCATTTTGTTTAAAACTTTTAAGCCTAGCCATTTTGTTACTAAATAAAATATTTATTGGGTGCCTATTCATTGCTCAAAACTGATCTAGTTGCAAAGGGTACAGAGTGAGCAGTAACAGTCCCTGACTTCATGAGGTTTATAAAAGGTGTGTTACAACCAGGTGATTGCAACCAGGCCGTTGAAAGTGAAGGGCTCTGAAGCTTAAGCTTCATTAGCTTCATGTAAATCAGCCTCTGCCTAGTGCAAAAATAATTTGTTTTTCCCCAAATGGAGAAGATTTTTGAAAAAGTGTGTGACATCTCTGCAACACACATTAGCTGGCCTCTTAGTGCCCTGTCCTTGCTTTTCATATACAGGTAGCCCCCAACCCTCAACTGAGCTCTAAACCTCATGAAGTCAGGTACTGCTCACTCTGTACCTCTTACAGCTACATCAGTTTTGAGTAAGGAGTAGGCACCCAATAAATATCTTACTAACAACATGACTAGGTTTAAAAGTTTTAAACACAATGAAAGGAAGGGCAACACTTGAAATGACTGTCATGACAGCCTTCTACTGAAACCTGGGGTTCCACAGATGCCGCAGTTTTTTATAACTGCAAACAAATTACTCTAAAACTTAGCAGCTTAAAACAATAATCATTTATTTTCACTCAAGGTTTCTATGGGCTGGGAATCTGGTGCAGTCAGATGGTTACTGGAGCTGGGTCATCTCAAAGACTTCTCCATTCATGTGTCTGGTACCTGGGCTGAAAGAACCCAACAGCTAGGTTGCAGCAATTTGGGCATCTCTCTCCATCTCCCTCTCTCCTTCTCTCCACCCCCCTTCCTCTCTCTCCCCTCCCTTCCTTTCCCTCTCCCTCTCTCTCTCCCGTCCTTCCCTCCATCATTCCCTCTCTCTTTCTCTCCCTGCCTTAGTGTCTTCCCCCGCTCTTCCTCACTCCCTCTCCCTCCCTTTCACAGGCAGACTCAAGTACTCACTCGTGCTCTCTGGTTTCTCTGCATAATCTCTCCAAGTAGGCAGCTGCTAGGGAGCTGGACTTAATGTTAGCTTATGTTCTCAAGGTGTATGGCCCAAGGAGAAGGGCCAGGTGGAAGCTATTTTGCCTTTTATGACACAGTCTTGGAAAACATGCAGCCTCACTTCCATTCCATTCTATTGGCTGAGAGGGTTACCAAGATCCCCCCAGTTTTAAGGGGTGGGAACATAGACTCAACCTCCTTACAGAGGCATATTAATGTCAGGCATATTTATTGTAAGTAGATCATCTGGGATAAGATATATACTGGTATGGCTATTTTAGGAAATATAAACTGTCCTATAGGAGATAGAGGTTTCTAAATTTATAAGCATTTTTTAAATAATGGAAATTTTTTGGGCTCTTGCTACTAGCTACCAGCTATTGTTCCTTTGGGGCCAGATCACTGGGTGCCCCTGCTAAGGAAACAAAGCATTGCACATAAACATTGAAATGGCCTTGCTTTCAGGATGCACACTGGTAGATGATGTTACACCTCAGAGTAGATGAAACATGTGATTTACTGTGGTTTTCGAAGTGCCTTCTAGAGTTCCACACAGCAGCCCTCTCTCTCTCTGTTGCCACCGCCATTCAATACAGGGTGGCCAAAGTGAATGACTAATATTAATACAACACAGCTGTATACTGTATTGTTTGTGTCTCCTCCAAATTCATATGCTGGAATCCAATCTTCTATGTGATTAGGAGGTGTACTAGGAGGTGGGGCTGTTTGAAGGTGAATATGTCACAGGTTGAACTTTCATGAATGGAAATGGCACCCATTTGGAGACCCCAGAACGCTCCCTTGACTCTCCTGCCATGTGAGCGCATAACGAGAAGTCAGAAGTCTATGAACCAGGAAATAGGCCCTCACCAAATAACAAACCTATCAGACACTTGCTCTTGACTTCTCAGCATCCAAAATGGTGAAAAATAAGTTTGTGTGGTTTATAAAACATCCAGGCTGTTGGTGGCAGCTCAAACTAAGACAAGCCCTATATTCTATTTCACCCTCTGAGGATATAATAGGCACATCTTATGGACCTCCTCAGATTCCTGGACTCATCTCCTTTGTTGTCACCTGGCACTGCTGAGGCAAAAACAACTATGCAGATCTGGGAGGTTCTGCCTCCACAAGCTGAAGAACCTCATTCCTCTAGTTGCTAACACCTCCCACCACTTCTACTTCAGACTCCAATAAATGGCCACGCAACAGGATATGGGATCTGACTTTGGGAGCAGCTGCCAGTTAATGCCCTGTGGGACAAATCGTGACCAGCTGCAGACAGGATACAGAAGGGAACCAGCAGATAAATTCCCTCTTCTCTCTTCTCACTGATGGTCAGTCTGTAAGCACAGTATTATTTGTCTGGAGAAATTCTGCAAGGCCAGACTGGTGCACCTGCCGTAGATCATGCTGTAGTGCCTGGCACAGTACTGCATTCTGTTACATAAATTCTCTTTCTTACCTGCTACACTTCCTTTTTCACTCTCAATGCTCTGGGATGACATCCCCCCCAAAAAACACAGCAACTAATCCTTTACTCAGGCTCTAACCTAGGCTAAGACTGAAACCATTCTTATTATCATCATTGTCTTCATTTTAAATACAAGAAAACTAAGACTCATAGAATTTTCTAACATCTCGCTGAGTGAAAAACAGTACTTGAAATAAGCATTTTTCCCCCAACTACAAAGTTCACATTTTATTTCCTTTTTCACCATGCTACTTTTTCAAGAAGTATAGCACATAGGAAAGCTGGAAAACAGGGTTGTAGTCCTAACCGCAATGGTGGATTAAATAAACACTGGAAGTAATATAAGAATAATATTAATAATTAGTAAATAATAATAGCTAACAATTGTTAAGTCATTACTAAGTGCCAGACTCTGTTCTACCTAATTTATACATAATTTCTTTAATTATAGAAGTTACTTTATGATTTAAGTAGTATAATCATCACTACTTTATAGATGAGGAAAATGAGACACAGAGGTTTTCTACCAAAGGTTCCACAGGTACTAAGTGATGGAGTCTTTGTATGTCTGTCTGCCTAGCTGTTAAATGTAGACATAACTCCTCTCATGCTTACCTCACAGCACTCTCATAAAGATTTGACAATGACATAAAAATGCTTAGAAAAGTACAAATATGAAGCAGCTTTAATATCTTATCTGTCCTTTTGATAAATGGAGTAAAATATCCATGTGCATGCAGCATCAGAAAGCAGGTCTTCAGGCATGATCTTCAGCCAACAACAGGCTCTACCTGGTGTGCCATCTGGCTCAGTCAGTAGTGCACAGGACTCCTGATCTCAGGGTTGTAAGTTCAAGCCCCACGTTGGGTGCAGATATTACTTAAAAATAAAATCGTACACAAACAGGTTGTATCAAGTAGAACCACATTCCCCAGTAGGCATTAACCAGGCATCCATACTCCTATGCGTAAAGGCACTCTCTCTCCTATCTTAAGATCTCAAGTACACACAGGGAGCTTTCTGTTCCTCCTCTGAGTTCAGCATACCCATTTCCTTTTGATTTCTATGTATTCTAAAGATCACATTATATCAATAAAGATCACTTAGAAGGAATCATAAATCACCCTCAATCTCATCACCCTCTCAATACCTAGGAGATTAGGTGTTTTCATACGTGTGATTTCCCTTTGTCCTTACACATGGACATTTTTTACACAGTTGTAACTATAATGCAGGAAAAATAGTTTTATTCTACTTAATATTACAGGATAATTTTTAACCTATCTCTAAAGAATTGTTGTTACCAACATTGAGTAGTTAGTAGAAAAGAATTTCATCATTAATTAGTCTATTTTCACCATGAATTTGGCAACAGACAAAATCAAGGCAATGGGCAATCCCTTACCAACCCATTTTCTAACTCCACTGAATCTGACCTCACCACTATCTTAATTCCCAACCCTACAAGTGCATCACTGCCTAATCAACCTCACCCTAATTTCTATGTGGGCAGGGACCATACCTGTGTCATTCATCTGTGCTTTAATAAATCACCTGAAAGTGTTCGACACTCAAAATTTCCCTTCCCTATACTTCAGAAATTGCTCAAAATCCCATTACCACAGCATTTTACATGGAATTTCCCTATCAGCTGCATCACCCAAAAGCACACAGCAGAATGCTCGATTCACGTTAGAAGTACACATCATGGGCTGACTATATTTGAAAAGAAATTAACTTTGAGATCACTGCTTAATTATACGTGCAACCTCATAATCTGGCTTAGGTGGCAATCACTATAGTTTCCTTCTAAAAATTGAAAATGTAACATGCAAATAAAATGTAAATTGTTAAGCTCTCTGAGGGCAGAGACTGTTTCTTTGGTCTAAAATCTGATAGTAGTACTGCTCCTGCTTTTCTTTTTTTTCAGCAATGTTTGCGTGGTGTAACTTTTCTTTCTTTCTCTTATAACATACCTATGTTATAATACTTGAAGTGAATTTCTTGTAGCCAGTGTATTGTTGGGTCATGTTTTTTATCCACTCTGGCAATTTCTGTCTTTTAAATTAATTAACTTTAAACTATTCACATCAATTAGTGATATGGTAGAGTTGAAGTCTGCCATTTTTTTCCTTGTTGTTTTCTATTTCTTCCATTCTTCATTCCCGTCTTCATTTTCTTCTTTCCTGTGGGTTATTCAAACTTTTTTTCTTCAGGATTCCATCTTGACTCATATTTAGTGTTTTTGATATATCCCCTGGTTTAGTTTTCCTCGTGGCAGTTTTAGGTATCACAATATGCATACATAATTTCTCTTGGTCTACTGGTATCCACATTTTACCACTTCAGTGACACAGAAATCTATTTTCAAACTTCCTTCTTGTTAAATATAATTATTTTAAGTATTTCCCCTATATACATTGAGAACCACAACAGATGTTTATAATGTTTGCTTCAATCATTAAATACTATTTAAGAAAATCTCATGAGGATAGTCTATTATATTTTGGTTTATTTGTACCCATGCTGATGGTCTTTTTTTTCCTTTCTGAAGCTCCCAGCCTTCTTTTGCTATCATTTTCTTTCTGTTCAGAGAACTCCCTTAACCATTCTTCCAAGACAGATTTTCTAGCAACAAATTCTCTGTTTTCCTTCATCCAAAATTTTCTTTCTTTCCCCTTCTTCCAGAGGACATTTTCACTGAATACAGCACTCACTCATGACTATTCTTTTCTTTCATTACTTGAAGACTGTTGCACTACTTCCTTCTGGCATTCAAGGCTCCAGATGAGTGACATACTGTCATTCTAATTGGTCCTCCCCTATAAGCAATGAATGCATCTTTTCTCTCTGCTGCTTTCATTTTTTCTTTATTTTTTAGAAGTTTAATCATGATGTGCCTTGGCATAGGTTTCTTTGCATTTATCCTATTTGAGGGTTGCTCACCTTGAATCTATAGGTTTTTGTCTTTTGCCAAACCTGGGAAATTTTCATCCATTATTTATTTAAATTAATACCACTCTTGTCTCTCCTTCTGGAACTCCATAATATAAATGGATATTACACCACAGGTTCCCTGAGACTGTTCATTTTTATTCAGTCTACTTTCTCCTTTCAGATTGGGTAAATTCTATTGACCTATCTTCAAACTCACTGATTCTGTCCTGTCATCTCCATTCTACTTTCTGATCTCATCCAGTGATTTTTTTTTCTTGGTTATTTCAGTGTTGTATTTTTCAGTTCTCTAATTTCCATTTGGTTCTTTTTTAGAATATGTCTTTCTTTGCTAGGTTTTCTATTTTCTTAATATGCTTCAAAATAATGATTGAGACTTTTTTTTAGTTGAAGTATGGTTGACACACAATGCTACATTATTATTATTTCTGAATGCACACTATAGTGATTCAACAACTCTATAAGTTATGTTGTGTTCACCACACACGTAGCTACCATCTTCCAGCATACACTATTACAGGACCATTGACTATATTCCCTATGCTATACTTTCATCTCCGTGACTTATGCATTCCATAACTGGAAACCTGTACTTCCCACTCTCCTTCATTTGTCATACCTATCTCCCCTATAAGGCAACCCCTCTTGGAACCACCAGTTTGTTCTCTGTATTTATGGGTCTGTTTCTGCTTTTTGTTTGTTTGTTTGTTGAAGCATTTTTTGATGGCTGCTTTAAAATCCCCGTCAGGTAATTCTGACCTCTGATTCACATTGGTATTGGTGTCTATTGGCTGTCTTTTCTCATTTATGCTGTGATTTTCCTGGTTCTTGGTATGACAAGTGATTTCCTATTCTGACATATTGGATATTATATTATGGGATTCTGGAGTCATTTAATCTTTTGGTTTAGTACTCAGTCCCTCTATTAAGGTGTAGCATGAGGACCAAATGGGCCCCACCATTACCATCTAGCAAAATAGGGGTACTGATTCACAATACCCCATAACAGAACAGTGGAGTGAACATTCAGCTCTCCCTTAGTCTCTGCTGACTCCTTTCCTTTAAAAACAAGGCACTAATCGTCAACTGCCTTATTGTCTCCAAGTGGAAGTGAAGATTAAGACCCCAATTGGGCCCAGCTTCCATCAAGTAGGAGTAGAAGGCTGACTCACACTTTGTTGCAGCAGAGTGGGGATGAGTCTCAGCTCCCCAGTGTATCCCACTGACATGGGGTGGGGAAAAAAGGAGAATGAAGTCCTTACTACCCTCAATTTGCACCACCATGTTCATTGATGTCATATAGGGGTAGAGACTCAACTCAGCAATAGACCCAATAACACCAACCTGGTGGGAGAGCCAGAGTCCTACCTGGGTCTGCTGGATTGGGGATGGAAGACCAGTTCACCAATACCATCTGGCGTGGGGGAGGTGGAGTACTGACACCTGCTCCTTCCAAGTAAGGAATGGAAGAGAAGGGCTCTGCTCCACTCAGCTGATATCAGCCAGTGGCAAATTGGTGCACAATATTTGCTTCCATGGGGAAGGGACTGAGAGGTAGAAAGAAAGATCAGTTCCTCTCTGGCAGGCTGAAACTATGGAGAAGAAATAGTACGGTTTTTCTGCTAGCATTTGACTAGAGTAAGGTTAAGTACTGCCAAAAAGAGTTCCTATTGTTAGGCTAGCCTTTTCTTGGTCCTTTAGCTAAGGGAAAGCTAAGGCCTTTCCTGGAGATTTTTGTCTGTGCTTATTGGTGGTTCTGGGATGGAGGTTTCTGCAGCACCCTGTTGAGGATATGTTGGAGGCAATAAGGAAACCCAGGGAACTTATCAAAATTTTGTTCCTCAAGTCCTAATGTCCCAAGGCAGTCCACCTTCTTCTTTCCACTTTGAGAGTCTTCCTGACCTTCTTTGTCATGTTATAGTCAGGGCTTTTAGTTGTAAGAGGGAGTACCTGTGAGGAATAAGCTACTCCACCTTGACAGGACCCAAGAGACTATTTCTTATTCTGCAAGTATCTTTGTATGTTATGAAAGTACTTGGCACACAGTAGATATTTTGACAAATATTTAGCCTACAATGAAGGAGTCACTAATGCAAAGATGGATATAGTACAATCCTTCCCTATAGTAGTTTAGAGCTGGATTCTCTCGGTTCTATGTTTATGTTTTACACCTGCCACTTACCAGTTTGGGCAAGGTCGTAAACTCTTTAAGATGTATTACCTCTAAAATGGATATTCTAATCATTTCTGTTGGAAGTAAATGGTTTTCCCCAATTCTTATGTTTCTTTCCATGTCAAAGTGGCTTCATTAACATGTCAGTCCTGGCCTCTCTTCCCAGTTTCTTTCTCTACCCCAAGCAAGTGGGGTGACTGCTTGATTGGTGAGTTTAGAAGGAGAGACTGAAAGTATATACTGAATTTCTAAATTATTCTAACTTATCTACACAGGCATCAACAGCACTGGTTGGGGGCATGTCTCACAGGGAGGATCAGAGAGGACTGTATGTCTCCACTGGGCATCACATGTCCAGGGAGACAGAAGGATGCGCTCTGCATACCCAGTGTCATTAAAATGGATTATAGGGGTGCCTGGGTGGCGCAGTCGGTTAAGCGTCCGACTTCAGCCAGGTCACGATCTCGCGGTCCGTGAGTTCGAGCCCCGCGTCAGGCTCTGGGCTGATGGCTCAGAGCCTGGAGCCTGTTTCCGATTCTGTGTCTCCCTCTCTCTGACCCTCCCCCATTCATGCTCTGTCTCTCTCTGTCTCTCTCTGTCCCAAAAATAAATAAACGTTGAAAAAAAAATGGATTATAAACTTCTGTCTCTCCTAATTCATTGTAAGGTTCTTGAAACTAGCAAGGAATATTCAATAAATACCTCTTAAGCAATGACCAAGAGCCAGAGATTGTGTCGCTAAACAAAGATGAATTATTTAAGGTGCCTGCCTTTGTGTAGCACATTGACTATTTGGGAAACTGAAAATATAAATAGTAACAAGCAAACAACCTCTTAAGTGCTATAACAGAATTATGAAAATATGGTGAATTGAAACAAAAGTGTGGAGAGCAGGTAAGCTTTCACAAACATGGTCTAATTAACCCAGCATCAGAAAAAAAAGAAAAAAACACCTGGGAAGTTAATTATAGTAATAATCACAATAGTAATAGTATTGGGCACTTACCATGATGAAGTGCTGAGTGCTTTACATGGACTATCTCCTTAATATCAAAGTAACCCTTTAAAGGACATACATCCCTACCCTCATTCAGGGAAGAGAAAACTAAAGCATAAAGGGGTGAACAAGCTTTCTTGAGATCACACAGGTAGTTAATGATGAGTCCACCCACCCCAAAGTCTATAATCCTAACCAACAGAAGACATTCTCCACTCTTAAAATGAAGAAATTAAGGCTTAATTTTATTTAGTTTTACATCTCCAGCACTTTACCACATGCATGGCAAACACCAAGCACTCAATAACTACCAGGGGATAAAAATAAGATAGGAAAGGAGAAAAGAAGGGAGGCTCTTTGACTTAGAAAAAAATCATCCATCAGAAAAACAGAATGATATATTATTGTGGCTCCTGGTAGTGGTATGACTGTTGTCACCAGGAAGCAGTCATTGAAGGACAATATATTTGTAAATATTTTGAGTTCTGATTTATTGTAAAAAGGGCAGGCTGAATACACAGCTGTGTGCACTCCTATATATTTGTTTGGTCTATAAATAATAGCAATGTGGTAACAGTCCAGAGGCTACTCAGAAAAAGCACTCCTGGGTGACTTATCTCACCCTAAACAGCCAGGCTTCTGAGACCAGTCTACATGACAAAGCAAGGGCTTTCCATTCTAGCTGACCTTAGCCAGAGAGTCAGGGCAACACAGACGACACAGGTCAGAGGAATGACCAAAGAGTTGGAAAATAGAAACAGTGGTCAGTATTTGATTACCGTTTTTTGTTTTTGTTTTAAACCATTTTAACTCTCTGGAGTTATATTCTCTATTTCTTCAGAAATATTTCTATTTCTTCTTCTATTCTAAATCTTCTATTTCTTCAAATTCTATGAATTTGAATTGTTAACACCAATTAGAATTAATTCTACCTCTCAGAGAAAATGTAAAAATAGTTTCATTATTTCTCAGGGCATTTCTTCTGCCATGCACTATATAGGTGTATTCTGGCATGTGCCTGTCTGATGTTCTAAATACACACACGTTATAGGTAAAGGCATGTTGTTTTTTAAATTTTATTTATTTCTTCACTCCTAGTTTCTTGCATAATAAAGATATAAAATGACACATGAAAACTCCCAGTAAATGACTGAGAAATTGGTAAGTAGTCATTAAACATTCCATTTTTCCTCATGCTACCCAATCTAGAGACTGAGTATTTTAGCCAGAAGAGAAAATAGGATTTAACCTGTTGGCAGCTTCCTCCCTGCTTCTCTCCTCCCAATCCATCCAATCTTCTCCACCTACTTCCTGTTTATCTTCTTAAAAGCACATTGGGCTGCTTATTTTCTAAAGCTGTGCTTTCCCATACAGTAGCCTCTGGTCATGAATGTCTGTTTACATTTAAACCAGTTAACATTAAATTAAAAATTCAACACTTCCTCCCCACTTGCTGCACTTCAGTGGCCAAAAGTCTCAAGGGGCTAGTGGCCACTCTACAGACAACACAGAGAACACTCACATCTTCCCAGATAGTTCCCTTGGATAACACTGCTTGAAAGACTTCCTTCTGCCCCCAGGTCTTAAGGTAACACCTTTATTAAGAGTCTGACTCCTGCTTACCCCGGCATACATCTATGTTTTAAAATGCACACACATATCTGCTGTGATTTCTCAGAATAATCTGGAGGCAGGCACAGGGCTGGTAGGAAATGTCTAGGGGACTGTTGGTAAAGGGGTTGACTGATGAAAGTGTCTAAAATGTGACTACGCCCCACATGAGAATAGGCTCCCCAGGACCTGTGCTATTTGAGCAATTACATGTCCAGGGTTAGATGATTTGCATTCTGATGGGGTTGAGGGGTCAGGTCAAAAAAACAGTGCATCTCTCAATTCTTCTCCTAGGATGTGAGGGATTGTGTGTGAATCATTTATATGCTCCCCATAAATATTTATAGAAGATAATATATATGTATAGATGTATGTATATATTTACTCTATGCATATGGTTAAAATTCATCTACATTAGACTTGAAAGACCTAATGTTTGCCATACTAGAACAACTGTTATGCAACTAGAAATCATTCTGCAGGAATGAGAGCAGGGAGGATGCCTTTGCCGAGGCAGAGCAGCCAGGGGTGTGCAGCTAGTGAACAATATGGCTTTTCTCCAGCCATTTTTTTTTTTCCATCCAGCCACTGCTGATGCAGAGATTCATTGCTGTGACACTGTAAGTCTTGCTGTCTACTTCATCGGGGGGATCTCTCTGATTGTCAGGCTGTTCCGTCCTCTCCATTCCCATTGTAGGAATGAACCACACCATTGTTTTTATCAACCCACTTAAATACCAGTGTAATGACAAGAAAAAATATCCTCATTGAAATAGGTTGATTTTCAATGTGCTTTTATCTGCCTGAAATGGAAATCTTGCTTCATTATTATTAATTTATTGAATGCTTACTGTATACAAGACTCACTCTATCCTTTACCTTATCTGATCATGACAATGCCCTACAAGAGCACCACCAGTAACATATCCATTTTAGAGATGAAGATATTAAAGCTGAACTAAGTTAAGCTCTTTTCAAAGATCACACAGCAGGTAAGTCTTAAGATTCTGGCTCAATATGAGGCACATCATTCTAAGAAGCTGGGAACGTGGGTGAATTAGGATGGAGGGAAGGGAACCTGATGTTGTACATCTTAGTGATTTATGTTTGCAGCAGAACTGCCACTGTCTTGGGATACTTGTCTATGTGGAAAGGCCATTCGTGCTCTAAACTTGACACTCACTCAGGAGCACACATTCCTGCTCTGTTATTTCCCCACGGACATGTTCATTTCCCAACTAGTCTTCCTTTTTGGCTCCAAAACTGGGATTGCGCACAGTAGCAGGGCTGGACACTAGGTTTTTAGATTGGTGAATTCCCTGTGTGCTTCCCTTAATTTCTTCGGCTTTCATTTTCACACCCTTTGAAAGAGGCACTCACAAATACTCAAACAGAGCAACCAAGAATTGAACCATCTATGGCTTCAGATAAGATTATTCACAAAGACAAAAGCCTGGAACATTTAACAAATGCAAGTGTAAGCAGCCAGTTCAGTCTACGAGGGGCAGAGAAAATAGATTGCAGTGTCAACTTAATCAATGGTTCATCGCTGTACTTTTTCAGTGCTTGAACCTTATTAGGATTGAGGCTGCATTGCTCAGCTGAAAATCAATCTGGAATTTTTCAAACAGCTACAAACTGTAGAAATAAAATTGCAAATAATTTGATGACTTCTCCCAGTACCTTGGGAAAATCCATGCAGAACTAAGTGGGTGTGGTACATGGATGTGCCTCTGGCTGAGGCTCAAGGGCAGGAAAAGGATGAGGAAGCCAGTGGAATCCATGTTGGGGTTCCAAATTCAGGGCAAATTGACTGAACTCCTGTCTGAGCTCAGTTTTGAAGATGCAGTGACTAAACATAGTGGTATGAATATTAGACTCTCTCAATACAAAAAGTGACTTCAGGCTAAGGTCGGAACAACAGAACATACACAAGTTCATAGAGTTTCTCTTTGGAACCTGACCTAGCATTTAGAAAGGCTTCAGGGATGATATGGATTGCCAGGACAAAGGGAAAGAAGAGAAGAGACACTGACAGATGAAAGGTGAGATAGTCTTAGTGAACCTAAGCAGGCCACAGTGTACAGAGACTTATATGTCTGGCCCCAATTAGCTTGTGGCTGAATATATGATAGAATGATGCTCAATGCGGACATTAGAAAATAATTTCTAAAGTTTTAAGATACAGGGAATCCCAAAATGGCTAATAGGCTCATAAGTATAAAAATAGACATACTTGCATTGTGGCTAAGAAAATGAACCTTCATATAAGTGAAATCTGGATTAAATACTGCTCCACCATTTAGTATAGGACCTGGCGAGAGGTACTCAACCTCTCTGAGTCTCAATTTCATAATTAACAATGCTAGCACTTCCCACCTCTCAGGCTTGTTAAGAAGATAAAAACGAAATCATTAAATGTCTAGGACCATGATTGGCATGTAATGCATGGTTCCAAAGGGTACAAGTTGATGCTATTACTGTGAGGAAAAGAAAAAATACATTTTAGACTAGGTCATTGTTATGAGTTGAATTGTACCCCTCCCCCAAAAATATATGTTGAAGTCCTAACCTCTGATATTTGTGAATGTGATCTTAATTCTAAATAGAGTATTTGCAGATATAATCAAGTTAACATGAGATCATTAAGGGAGGCCCTAATCCAGTATAGCTGGAGTCCTTATGAGAAGAAACAGACAGACATGCACAAAGGGAATATAGAAGAGACACACAGAGAAAATGACCATGTGAACCCGGAGACAGAGATTGGAATTATGAAGTCCTTGAGGATGCCAGCAGCTGGAAGAGGCAAAGTTTCACCCCACAGAGGTTTCAGAGGGAGCGCAATCCAGCTAGCATATTGATTTCAGACACCTGGCCTCTAGAATTATGAAAGAGTAAGTTTCTCTTACCTTAAGTTACCTGTTTTGTGGCACTTAGTTATGGCAGCTACAAGAAACTAATACTGTCATAATTCATACCCAAAGAAAGTCTGTTTAGCGGACATTTAATTCTCAGTCTTAACTAACTAGAGTCACTTTGGTGCAGTAGGAAAGCTCACAGAAATACAGAAAGACTGCAAAGTTTTGAATGCTGTAATTTTGAAAAAAATTGTGATTTTTAATATAGTTATAAGTTTAAAAGTATGGTACAGTTTATTGCATTAGTTAGCTCAGGCTACCAAAACAAAATACAAAAGATTGGGTGGCTTAAACAACATAAATTGATTTTCTCACAGTTGTGGAGGCTGGAAGTCTGAGATCAGGGAACCAATAAAGTCAGGTTCTGGTGGAGACTCTTCCTGGCTTATAGATGGCCACCTTCTTTTTTTTTTTTTTTTAATTTAAATTCTAGTACGTAACATATGGTGTGGTACTGGTTTCAGGAGTCAAATTTAGTTATTCATCACTTACATATAACACCCAGTGCTTGGGGCACCTGGGTGGCTCAGTCGGTTAAGCATCCAACTCTCAATTTTGCTCAGGTCATGATCTCACAGTTCATGGGATCAAGCTCCTCATCAGGCTCCTTGCTGAAAGCATGGAGACTGCTTGAGATTCTCTCTCCCCCTCTCTCTCTGCCTCTGCCCTGCTCTTTCTCTCCCTCTCTCAAAATAAACATTAAAAAAATAATTAATACCCAGTGCTCATTCCAACAAGTGCCTTCTTTAATCATCCCCATCACTTATTTAGCCCATCCCTCCACCTACTTCCCCTCCAACAACCCCTTCTTGCTGTGTCCTCACATGGCTTTTCCTTGATGCCATATGAGAGAGAAAGAGCAAGCTCTCTGTTGTTTCTTCTTATAAAGCCATTAATACCATCAGACCAGGGCCTCATCCTCATGACCTTACCTAATCCTAATTGCCTCCTAATGGCCCTGTCTCCAAATAAATATCATCACATTAGGACTTAGGGCTTCAACATATGAATTTGGGAAGGGATGCAATTATTTACTTCATAACATACGTGTTGAACCAGCATGCTATATATTATTCACTTTCTCCCTCAAATATATCATGAGATCAGGTTCACATACCACTTTGGGTGAGAGGGGACAGAATATGCCCAGTGGTTAATAAGACATGGTCTCTGCCCTCAAGCATCTTACAGACTAATGGAAAAGATAGTTTGTTAACAGAACACTACAATCTAATATGGAAGATACAGTGCTGGAGGTGAGCCTGTGGGACAGCAGAAGAGGTGCAGGGAAATGTTCCTGCAGTGGACCCCTAAGTCCAGGGAAGGGGTATGCCTCATTCCTTCTCATCCATTCAGAGCACAGCATATTGCAAGTGATATGATTAGTGTTTAATAAATACTCATTGAAGAATAAAGAATAAATGAAGCATATTGCCATTAACTAGAACACCAAAATTCCTTACCACCAAGGATGATATGCTAGAATTTCATTATAAATTCTAAAATGTAAATTGAGTTGTCGTATAGGAAAAAACATAGAACTAGGAATCTAAAGAATAGGTTTTATTCCTCACTGCCTTAAACTAGCCCGGGAACCTTGGATAAGAGACTGGAAAGAATACATCTGAGAACAAAGGGATTCATCCAGCCCCTGTTAGCTCTAAAACTATAATTCTGGGATTCTCTTCTTAGATTTCATCTGAGGAACATTATGAATAAGATCAGGATTTCTAAAAGTAACTCATTACTCTCTGTATGGTAAGAAAGGACCCAACGATCCAGATTATAGCCACAGACGTTTGCTGAATACAAACAGTCAAATGTTGGTTGAATGTTTATAAGTAGTATAATGCAGAGGTGCCAATGGATTTTATTCATTCATTTGAAAGTATTTATTCAACTATTACTAAGTATCACTCTAGGTACCAGGTAATGGTATATGAAATATATGTAAGTACATGTATATAATATTATATATATATATATATATATATATATATATATATATATATATATATAAATTTTTAAAAATACTAAAATATATTTCTCCTGAGCAACTTTCTAAAAGGCTTTTTAAACTTTTCAACCTGACTGCTCTGTTGCCACAATCTCACGTTAGCAGTGCTCTATGGAAAGGAATTTCCTCTAATGCTTTTAGTGTTTGGCTCTTATATCTGAACCATGTGGTTATTGTAGTTGATAAAAGCCAAAAATAGTTTTATAAAATGCAGCCTCTTTATTCCCCTTATAAGTTGAAAATTCTTAATAAAGTTTCATTCACTTCCAGTTTTTTTGGAAGAATATTTTTAAATTCTTCCTGAAGTCAAGTCCATCCCAGTATCAATGAAGGATCGCTTCCCAGCCTTTCCTACACCCTAAAGAGATAATGAAGCTTAAATATACAAAGAAAATGACAGCCCAAGTCTTGCTCCTCTCTGTCCTTGCCTTAGGTTCCAAAGAATCATAGAATGTTAGTGGTAGAGTGACCAGAGGGCTGATTTAATCCGACTCCTTCATTCTGCAGATAAAGAATACCTAGAGGAATGAATTGATTACCCAAGGTCTTTCAGCTAACTACTTTGTGAGGTTGAGACCATCTCCCAAGTCTCCTTACTTTAAGTTACAGTTGCTCCACTAAACCATGCAGCCCCATTGCCCAGTTTCCTTTTTGTCCTTCACATGGCTTAGCTCATAGATGTGGGCATTCTGAGATCTTTGTCATGCATTCAACTGGTTCATATCTGTTTAGATCAAGGGCCAGAAAACTTTTTCTGTAAAAGGCCAGATAGCAAATACTTTAGGCTTTGAAGGCCATATGGTCTCAGTTGACATCCTCTGTTGTCACTGTAGTGCAAAAGCAGCCATAGACAAAATATAAACAAATAACAGTACCTGTGTTCCAATAAAACTGTATTTACAAAAACAGGCAGTGAGCTGCATTTGGCCAGTGGGCCATAGTTTTCCAAACTCTGGTCTAGATAGATTTGTCTTCCCTACTCCTGATCCTAGAAGGCTACTTGTCAGGATGAGAATGAAAGATACCATCTTTCTTCCCTTATTGTAAAAACAAGATCTTAAGAATTTTATACATTAGTTCTACAGAAATCTATTGAACACCTACTTTATGGGAAAAGAACAAATGGTAAAATATGCTGCGATAATAATAATAAGGTATGATATCTGTTGAGCACTTACTATGTCCCAGCTGCCAGGCAAAGTACTTCATGCACATGCTTCTCATTATCCTTACAAAACCCCATGTTACTGCTAAGGAAAGTAAGGCCTAGCAGGAGTAGGAAACTCATCCACAGGCATACAACTAGAGAGTTGTAGAAGTAGGATTTGGATCCAGATATGCATGGCTCTTATCACTGTCACTGTCTGACTTCCTGAGATGTTGGGGAACCTGGTCTCATGTAACAAAGGAGGCATAGCTCTAACCTGGGGTCCGTTACTTAGGAGCAGGAATCCCCTCCCCCATCTATTCTTCCACCTCTGCTCTTGTTTGGCAATAATTTGTGTTCCCAGAGATAGCTGTGAATGGCGTGAGTTGTTGAATCAAAAGAACAACAGCAAACTATGGTGATATATTAGTCTAAGTTTCAAAAAAAAAAAAAAAAAAGGTTAAAAGCCTAATTATAGACCTTTTATTTTTTCTAAAGGTTTCTTTTTCTTCTGAAAGTTTATTTATTTTGAGAGAGAGAGAGCAAGCGAGTGAGCAAGGGAGGGACAGAGAGGGAAAGAAAGAATCCCAAGCAAGCTCCATGCTATCAGCATGGAGCCCAATGTGGGGCTTGAACCCATGAACCAGGAGATCATAACCTGAGCCGAAATCAAAAGTCAGATTCTTAACCAACTGAGCCACCCAGCCAACCCCAAATTATTGACCTTTTATAAATATATATCAATCAGTCTTTCAGTTTTTCCATAGGTGTGATTTGTCCACTCACTCTGCCCCACACAGTGCTAGGCACGGCTAGTCCCTCACACAAGGAAGACTTTGAAGTCCTAAGGTTTAGCCCTTACTCTTCAGCTATTTAGTCAAGAGAACTTAGTCCAATACCTGTGATCCTTACATTCCCCTTAAGTAAAATGAGGGAGTTTTATTTAACACTGACCAAGGCTCAGATCGTCTTCTTACTGAGTCTACACACATGCAGCCCTCCGGATTTGACTATTCTTCAAAGAACTATCTCTGCTCCATAAGGTTCATGTGAAGGACGTTTCTAGGGACCAAAATTTAACTAGGAGCACCAACTTAATACAAATGCAACTGCATTTGTGTGAGCACACATATGCATGTGTTTGCCCAACACTGTAATGCGATAGTTAAGAACTCTGGCTTGGGCATCAAATACCCCTGGTATCATGTCTTTATTTTATTGCTTTTTGATTGCATGGGCCCCTGCAAAGGGAGGGTTAAAGTGGACTGGACAACAGGTCTTCTCTAGCTAAGACATGAGAAGGGAAAGAAATGGAGGTGAGGGCACTGGAAGCTTCACAGCGTAATAAATTGAAACACTGGTGACTATAGGGGAGATGTCAGATCCAGATAAATAAAAAAAGGAAATGAAATGAGTAGGAAGGCAGTGAGCTCTCTGTCCATGGGAGGACTCAAATAGCAGCTGGACAATCACTTTTTGAAAATTATGAAAAAAGGAATTGAGTTACCAGATAAGAGTACAGCCCGATAGACTCCAAGATCCCTTCTCTGAAATTCTGTGACACTAGGGTGTATGAAATGGATTTGTTTGCTTATCCTCTGTCAAATATATAAGTAGTCCAAGGATCATTTGGGTTTAGTTTCCATTCTCTCGGAGTATCATGAAGAGCACTCAGTAGACATAGCCTTTCAGCATGCCCGAAGGGCATTTTCTTCCTTCCTTAGAACCCAGATGACCCCTCAAGTTATTTGTCCAGCATGTATGCAATGTCCTTGAATTCACTTTCTTTTCAGGCAAAACAGACTGAGAGTTGTCCAAGTCGCTCCATGGAGTTCTCAATGTTCCCTAACTTCATGGTCACAATCGACAAAAGTTTACATTGCTATTTAGAGTTTTCCAGTCACTAATCAGAACCCTCAGTGGAATGAGCTGCCTCTACAAGGTGTGGGCCCTCCTCACTGCAATGTAGTAGTTGGATAAATACTCTTTCATTCAATTAGCAAGTCATACTGTTGCACTTTCTAAATGACAGGCACCGTACAAACCACTGGAAATACAGGAGCCACTTGCCATTAGCCCTTTGTACCCCTAGTTCCCAGCATTAGTGCTGTGATTGATAATACCTTGTGTCTGGATCTCTGTGTAGGCAATGCCAGCACTGAATGGAACAGAGAGAAGCATCATTACTGGAGCCAAGTGTGATGTGATGAAATGGGATGCAGTGTCAGCAGTAAAAGTACATGAGATGATGTTCTCTCCAACAGGCGCATCTCTATTTCTGACTTTTTTTTAGCTGCTTTGAGAGGCTTAGCAATAAATTGTCCAAGAATGTATGTGTCCAAGCTTTTGCCATGTCCTTATCAAAGTCTGCCGTTTGAGCTCTGTTTTGGAACTTGTCCATTCCTCCCTACAGATCATCCAACTAAGTAACTCAAAATTCTTGAGGAAGTGTGTGGGGCTCACCTCCAGCTATCATATCCTCTGACTTCCCTCTCAGATTTCCCTTTACATGATTCCTAACAGAACAGAGCTGGAATAGCAATCATAATAATAGCAACAATAGTAACTGTGGTGTATGTTGTTGATTGATACTCAGTACCATCCCTACATTTCTCAGTTCTCCCCTCTATTTGCAAGGACCGAAAGCCTAGAACCTGTATTTTTGATATTCCTCTTCCTCCAAGATGTATGCTTAACCAATAACGCACTTTCACAAGATCTGTAAAACATAAAAAAAGAAATACAGGCATGGACAACACAGCACTTCGCCAAATGCTTTCTAGAAAATCCCTGATAATCACCCATTTCCATGATGCTGGCAGCTGAGATCACAGGTAGTGGCTTCTCTGTGAATCCTGAATATCAGTGTGTTCTGAAACCCAACAGCAGCCGTCCTAATCTTCTTGCCCCAGTTCCTCCAAGTCATGTAAACCTCTCTCTGGACCAAAACTATAGATCCTAGTGGGGCTCATCTAAACTTTGACAAGTCTCAGTCTTGAAGGAACCTAAGTGTCAGAAAGGACAGCATAGCAGGAACTCAAGTATGGGCAATAAGACTGGGATACAGTGACCATTTGAAGTGGTCAGAGTAGAACAATGACTGATAGAAAGTAAGAACCCTCTGGGGCGCCTGGGTGGCGCAGTCAGTTAAGCGGCCGACTTCAGCCAGGTCACGATCTCGCGGTCCGGGAGTTCGAGCCCCGCGTCGGGCTCTGGGCTGATGGCTCAGAGCCTGGAGCCTGTTTCTGATTCTGTGTCTCCCTCTCTCTCTGCCCCTCCCCGTTCATGCTCTGTCTCTCTCTGTCCCAAAAAAATAAATAAAAACGTTAAAAAAAAAAAAAATTAAAAAAAAAAAAAAAAGTAACAACCCTCAAAATATGAAATGTGATGGCATGCTCTAGCAGCTTCTTGGCTACCCCTTTTCACACCGTGCTAGAATCACACTGGGATTGTTCTCAGAGACTAGTGAGGAGATAAATTTTGATGTGGGTGTCAGGAGGCCTCAGTTTTAGAATTTGTAAAAGTGAGAAGACAGAATTTAGACAGTTTATCATTACCATGGCATGCTTTATTCTTTTCCCTTATCATTGAGCCATTGTGTTGTACAGAGAACCACAGGCTACAAAAAAAATAAGCAATAAAAGCTATAGGGTGTGTTAGGTAGGGTTCCCTAAAAATTTAGTCAAGCGATTTATTCAGGATGCATTCTTAGGAGAAGGATTAAAAACTAAGGATTAAGGATCAAGGATCAAGGATTAAGTCCTTCCTTCTGATGTCACAGGGAAGTTCTGGAGAACAAACTGTACCACATAGTTAGCCCCACCTTGCAGCAAGTGAGATGGCCTCTTAAATGACCATGCCAATGAGACTTCTGCCCCAAAAGAGGGAAGGAGGGATAGCCTCCAAGGTGAAGTGCTCCATGTTAGTCTAAGGTGATTCTTTAAAGAAGGAGATAGCCGTGAACTATTGCCAGCCAACACTCTCAGCAGGTGGGTTATGGGTACCCTTGGTGATTAAAAATATCTGGGCAAGGCCCCAACAGCATCCACTTCAGTTCACTGCTTACAGCACTTCGATCCATTTGTTTCCTACATTAAGTTCACTCCTTCTGAGTATAGATTCTTGAATTCTCATGTGTCTCAATTTCTTAGAGAACTTACAGGAAGATGGTGAATTGAGATGAACAACATCTGCTGCTGCTGCTGCTAAGGCGTAACTGATACTCATTATCTCTAATTTCTGATGTCTGTGTTAGATTTTGCTCCCCTTGGGCCACAGTTCTACTGGTCTAGGTGACTTGTCTGATGCCTTACCATGAATTCTCATCCCTAGGGCTCTAAAATCCTGGTTACTATGCTCTGATTAGACAATGGTTGCTCTATTTGTTAATTTGAAATTACAAGTGGGCATAAAGTACCAAGAGATGCCTAAGTGGATTATCTCTATGTTAGGCATATTCCTCCTTGCCTTCATTATGTATAAGGAATCCTATCACCTCATGATAATCAGGGTTAAATACCTCTGCCACTATGGTAGCTCCTTTCTTTGGTTGATGGTCAGCTGGCTTGAGGATCCCAAGGTGACCATGAGGCGGCCATAACTTTAGATTAGGAGTACTCTTACTATGTCTCCTGGTAGAAACAATCCCCTCTGGGACCTAAGACCTTTAAACCCACAGAGCCTAAATTTGCAGGAAAAGTTTGCAAAAATTCCACAAATCGTTTACAGGGAGTCAAAATGAATGGTGCCATTTTTTTTTTTTTATTTTTTTTTTCAACGTTTATTTATTTTTGGGACAGAGAGAGACAGAGCATGAACGGGGGAGGGGCAGAGAGAGAGGGAGACACAGAATCGGAAACAGGCTCCAGGCTCTGAGCCATCAGCCCAGAGCCTGACGCGGGGCTCGAACTCCCGGACCGCGAGATCGTGACCTGGCTGAAGTCGGACGCTCAACCGACTGCGCCACCCAGGCGCCCCGGTGCCATTTTTTTAAGCTTATTTATTCATTTTGAGAGACACACACACACGGCGGGGGAGGGGGGATGAAGGGAGAGCACACACAAGTGGAAGAGGGTCAGAGAGAGAGAGAATTCCAAGCAGGGCTCAAACCCACAAACTGTGAGATCATGACCTGAGCCGAAACCGAGTCAGATGCTTAACCAACTGAGCCACCCAGGTGCCCCAAGAATGGTGCCATTTCTACTTCCACTCTTTGCTTCTCAGTCCCATGTATTCTACCTATTGGGAACATAATAACATATAATACCATTAAGGTATATACTGATAACACTCCATCTTTGCAGGTGTCTTCTCAAAGCTGATGTTCCAGCTATGACATCAGGAGCTTATTTTCATTGTTCTCCCAAGCTGTAATCTTCTGGATGCTATAGTACAAGGTAGGAGCAGTGGATGCCACAGCCATGGGCTGCTTATGTCCAAGCTTTTGCAAGCCATCCCAGCACTCAAGGTCCTATGCCAAGGTGCTAAGTGCTATGTCACTTAGAGTGCCCCCAGTACAGATACACTCTCCTTATCTAGCTTTATATTCTATTCCCCCATGATCTAGCATTGATTCATTCACAGGTATACTCTCCAGTTCCTGCCAGTACATGTGAGCCTAGTCCTACAGCTATTTCAGCATACAGTCCTGTCCTGTCTTAGTAGGTTGGTTAGGTTATGCTGCAATTTGACTTTAATTATGCATATGGAACAGAGGAGGTAGGACAGATCCCAAAGTGTCTTATAAGGCTCCTGCTTCCTTTGAAGTCTCTCATAGTCTTCATTCAAGGGGGTTAGGGGGGCAGGATTCCAGCCCAGATGGTTCCAAGGAATTTGGTGATTCCAGGTTCTCAAGTGCATCTACCAGCTATCCCCATCCCAAGGCTCAGAGTCTGACTCATTCCCTAAGAGGGCCTTGACTTTTTCATAGAAGACTTGCCTAGGCTGAGGTTTCAGGCCTCTCTGAAGTTCTGCTCTCTTTTGATAAGTCTTATTCCTGACCCTCAGCTGTGGTTCCCCTCTAGCTGTTGGAGATGAGGGCTCTTTTTGAAAACTTCCAATAAAATTCCCTGCCTCTCACTTGGCTTTAAATTGCTGATGACTGCATCCAAGACTGTCACTTCTCTCTTGAATGAACTGATGATGCTAAGAACAACTATCTACTTCCATAGTCTTTGGACTGCTATTTCCCTGCACATCTCAAATGCCTAATACAATGCATCAGCTAAAGCAACTCTTCCAACCCCAGCTCACCTCAGGCAACCTATGCCAACCTATACCAACCCCAGCTCACCTCAGGCAAAGGTGAGCTACCTTTGTCAGAGATTATCTTAGCTACCTCATGCCAGAGATTATCAAGACCCCACTTACTACCAGTGACAGGAGTCCTCATTGCCATCCAGCCAGTGAGTGATCCAACTCCAGAAGCCCATCCCAGGGCCATCTGCGGTGCAAACTGACTCAGGTCTAGAAGCAGAGCCCAAGAACAAAAATTGGAGCGCTCTCAAGAGAAGTGCCAGGGAAGCAGGGTCAGGAATAGGACAATTTCTAAGCAAGAATGTTATCGCATCTAAAGATTAGCATAGATTTGATCCCACAGGCACACTCTGGAACACGAACTGCACCACAGAATCAATCCTATCCTGGGGCAAGTGGACCAGCCTCTTAAGCACCTATGCCAGTCTATCCCTGTCTGCAGTTTGCAGCAGGTGAGCAGGGGAGCACAAAGCAATTGCAGCTTACATTTAGCCAATGGTACTTCTCTAGAGGGAGAAGAGCTATAAACAGTGATCAGCCAACCCTCACAGCAGTTGGGGAATGAGGTAAAGGGGATCTAGGCTGGGCCCAACAGCATCCACTACACAGGAAAGGATCCTGCTCAAGAAAATGTAAAAGCTTCTAACTGAATTAGTTATTAATTTGTTTCTAAATTTTAATAAGCAGTCACCAGTATGGGGTGAATTCCTTATCACTAGAGAGGTATGATCTGAGCTGGCTGGCCATTTGGAACTGGTAAGGAGTCAGTCCGCTGGGTTCTGAGGTCCCTTCCACATCTGAGATGCTATTATTGCACTTCAGTGGGGAGAAAAGGAGTCGGAAAAATGAATGAGGAAAAAAGGGAGGTTAGAAGAAAAAAAAAAAGAAAGCAGAATCAAAGCCCTAGAAAAGAGGTCATTTAGCTGGAGCCATTGAGCATGGACAATTTTGGATTGCTTAGGAACCCCTGAATTTGTACGCAAACTTCTGTGTGAATGGGAGTGTGCTTTTTGCTAGGAAAGTAGTCTATAGCTTTCATCATATTCTCCAAAGGGTCTGTGCTATAAACAGAATTAAGTGAGAGAGAAAGGCTCCTTCTTAGAGAAGCAGAAATCCCTCACTGGAACTCCCTACATACTCCATGGCTGAGTTTTCCTTGTACTGTTTTGAAAATGCATTAATTGAATTTCTACAAGAGGAGATTGAAATCGAAACACCAGAGAGTAAAGACTGTACCTGATGTTCTGCCGCATAGCTTACAAGTTTTGGACTGACGTTTTTTCAGGACTAGTCTTCCAATGGAGAAAAGGAAACCAAAGTAACTAAAGACATTTCATTTGTGCTGAACTAAAACAAGGCCCTTCCTGTTGAGTGTCACAACCCTACCATAACCCGTGCCTTTGCCACATATATTTTGATTCTGACTCTAGTGAGAGAAAGTTCAAGTTTGGGAAGAAAATTACAAGAGGAATAAGGAGGAATCGCCTCAGAGGACAGAAAAGTCCTACTGTAGAGATAACATATTTCTCCGGAATCCAATAAACCTCAGCTCTGTGTCAACAGCTCACAAAACCAGGAAAAGACACGTAGTCCCTGTTACTCAGTGAGAAGCCCCCCCTCATGATTCAGCGGTGAGGATGGGTCTGACCTGCAGGACTTGCCCTTATGAGATTTTTATTATGACAGCATTGATTCGCTCTACTGGATAGACTCATGGAAGGGATTTTATGGTTTATCTCAACGACTTCCTCATTTTACCAATTAACAAGCTGAGGCCCAGAGCAGAGAAGTGTCATGCTTGAGAGTGGCAAAGGTGAACCTAGCCCCAGATAATATTGTACAGAGAAGACAGCTGAGATTCTTAAACTAAGTTGCCTCAGGCCAAATCCTGACTCTGCTGCTTATTTGCTGACCTGCAGCAAGCCAGGTAACCTCAGTCTACTTGCCTATAAAATGGGGACCAGGTTATTGCAGATGGAACGAATTAGTTCTTGAAATCGCTTAGCACAGATCTGGTATATGGTGAAGGCATAGTTAACATTAGCTCTAGTATTGTCATTTAAACAAAAGTCACCTGACTCTGAATCCAGTTTTCTGTTCAATGAAGAACAACAGGATTCAAATTTGGAATATTTCACCTATTAAATGGGACTTTTTGGACAGGTGACTTAATCTCTCTATAGACTCATTCCCTTATCTGGAAGGTGACAATGATAACATGTATATTGCATGCAACTGTGTGAGGACAAAACAAAATAATGAGTGTAAAGCACGTCACATTTAAGAAACACATCACTTCCCTGAAAGGCTTTGATTTAGGACTTCATATTGTGAGAGAGAAGAGGGTAAAATGGTAGAGAACTCAGAGACAATTAATGATTATATCATTTTTATGCAGTGGGTTTGCTTTTACCTGTATCATCTTCATTACCTTCAATCCAAAACCATGTCTACTATTAACCCAACTTTACAGATGAGGACAAGAGCGTCAGGAAGCTTAAGGAACTTTCTGGTAAGTCTGCAGTGTTAATGTGCACCAGCGTCGGGAGTCCTGCTGAGGTGCCAGGTCACAGAGTTTGTCCACCCCACTCACCAACGCTGGCGAAATGGGGAGTTACCACCACACCCCCAAGCCCCTTCCATATGCACTGCTCTGTGCTAGGCTCTGAGGGGAATACAGACACAGGAGGAGTGAGAACTACCATTGTCAGGTGCTCCTAGATCCAGGTTTTAACAATGTTATTCCATTTAGGAAGACATGACATCCTGTGAGCCTGGAAACCAGTTCCAAGAGGACAGCACAGTGTCTCACTGTCTTGTGTTTCAATTCAGCACTGTCTGATTTTTTTTTTTTTTAATACTAAGGTAAGCAACAGTGGTGAAGAGGCTCCTGGGTCTGTCCACACAAATGTTGACTCAGTCACCATCCCTCAAACAATTGTATTAAGTAAACTTCGAGGTGAGGAATGAACAGCCAAAATCAATTGGAGTTGCACAGTCCACATAGGTTATCTGCACAAATATTAAAATGCCTTCCATGGATTTGGAATTAACTTCTAATCCTATGAAGAGTGATGTCTGGAATTCATTGACCACCAGTCCAGAAGCCATGAGCTGGATGTACCAGCACCAACCCAGATCTGGCTGTGGACAAGTTGGGCTTAGAAAATCAGCTTATCTGAGCTGTGAAAGCATTGCTAATTTAGCCATTTCTTGAAGAAACCACAGTTGTTATAACTGTGATGATTAGGCTGATGTGCTCCTAGTGAGCTCCTTTCATATCATTGTCTACGTATTGCCAACACATCATTTTAAAGAGTAAAAAAATAATTATACCCACATCATTGGTGATTATTTTAGCTACACACATCCACATAAATGGCTTATTACCATATTAATAATAATCAGTACATGCATGTTACTTTTCCAAAGGACATTGAAATGTTTTCTTTTATCCTGACAACTCTGGAAATTGCACTTGGGTTGTTATTCCCAATTAACAGATGAGAATGGAGAGAAATTCAGTGATTTTACCCAATATTACACAGCTGAAAATTCAGACATACTTAAGGTGGTCCTGAGTGTTTTTACCTAAAAGCTACTGCTATGCTAAGATACCAGATGTTAATGTTCAAATATCAGTTTGCTCATCTGTAAAATGGGGACATAATACTATTAAATCATAATATTGTGAGGATTAAATGAGATCATTCAACTAAATCACTTAGAACAGTGCTGGAAACATTATAAGGACTCAGAAATTCTAAATGCATTATTAACAGTTCATAGATGTAGCAATGGACTCAAAAAGCAGGAAGGTTCAGGTCCTGACCTAATACTTTATAACTGCATGAGTTGCAGATATGCCTAAATATAATATATTAAATAGGATTAGGTTATTCTTGCACTACTAATTTCACAAGATGTGTGACATAAGTGGAAACGCTTTGAAATTTGCAAGGTCCTATGAAAATATCAGAAGTTATTATATTAGTGCATAAAAACTCATCAGGCAGCAGAAATAATACTAGTTAACAAATACTGGCTCCTTGCACACATGCGAGACACTGTGCTCAGTGCTTTATAAGCAGACTCCTTTGTCATTCTCACAAAGACCTCAAAGGGCAGATACTAACATCCCCATCCAATGGATGAACATGCCAAGGTTCAAAGCAATTAAGTAATTTGCCCAAAGTCACTCAACAATAAGTGATGGATGGGATAAGACCTAAAATGAAATCCAAATCTTAAGTTTAAGCTCTTAAGCACTATACTATAAAGATGAGCTGGTGAACTTTATAATGGTGAAGAAAGGCTCAACAATAAAAGAATAGCATTCTTTTATAAATGCAAGGATCATTTACAACACACCAGTGAGACTGAGTAGATAGGCTTTGTCTGGCCCTGAATGCATTGTCAGAAAACAATAAATTACATTTAGCTAAATAGCTTTGTCATCTTCACATATGGACATTCTCCCCACTTGGGGGTTCTACTGGGGAATCCCAAACTGATTTCTTTAAAAAACCTACCTAAGTATTTGTACCTCTTTCAACTAGAGCCCACCACTTTAAAATGAAAACAAGACAGTATTTAAACAGCGCCTCTCTCCCTCTCTGACCAGGGTATTCTAGAGAAGGAAATTAAAATGCCATTTCAATGGGGAAAAAATTTGAATCTTTAATCTTGGGTATTTCAATCTGTTCTTTTGGAGCTTGGCAGTATTACAAACTTATTGGCATGTTTTTTAAGGAAAATACTGTGGGAGGTCCGATTGGATTTATTTTTACATAGTCATACCCCATCACCCCTATTTAGATGAGGTCATTTTGGAGGGATATTTATCTTTTAAAACTCAAAAACAAATCAGAATATTTTTTCTTTAAAAAAAAAGTTTTCAGTGCATTTTAATAAGGCTCAAACTGTCTCCCTGTGAGTTTCCCTCAAGTTATCCATTTTTAATTGTCTTTAGATCTTGGCATCTTGACGCCATGGATAGGAATTGTGGCTCTGTTCTGCCAGTCTCTCCCACCCCCTTCCTTGTATGCTCACTGAAATAAGCTTAGCAGCCATCTGCATCTCCGTGTGGAGGCAGACTGAATGTCAGCCCTCCTGCAGGCTCCGCACATAAGAGAGCTCCAGAGGACCTGCTGGTCTTGCACCCAAACTGCCGTCCCCTTGCCTGGCTGTCTTTTCCTATGAATATTTCAGCGCTTGGGTTGCCTGGGCTTCGGAAGCCCTTTTGTCTCAGTAGGGAGCAGAAGACAAGCTCCATAGAGGGTCTTTTTCTTGCAGTTTGAGAACTAGTATTTAGATCGGACTAAAGAGCAGGCTCCATTATTGTCTCCTTGTAGGCTAGAGAGACTAGATATTCATGCTAACCTTTAGGAAAAGCAGAGGAGAAAAGTACAGGTTGGGCTGAATGTTAAGTAGAAGAGAAGGATAGAAAAGGGAGAGAGGACAGGATGAAGAAGGAGGCTTATGGAGAAACGGTTCAGAAAAAGGGGAGAATCTGAAGGAGGAATGAAGGTAGACAAAAAGAATGTAGGTACTGTGCCTAGTGTTGAGATTGCAGTTGTAGGTATATCTACAGTCAGGAGAAGAGAAGTCTCTGAGAAGAGACATGGAGGAAGGAAAAGAAAAATAAAGATACCTGTAATGCCTACTATGTACATACCAAGCAGGTGTTTGGGCTTTTATATCCTCTCTCATTTAATCTTTACTGCAGTCCTATCTGGTAGGTATAAAGAAAATTAGGTTCAGAGTAATTCTGAAAGTTATTTAAATTTTCAAAGCTAATAGCAGAATCCAATCCTTACTGGTCATTATGTCATCAAGCAAATATTTGTTGAGTACCTTATGAAGAGATTCCCTAGGCTGTGACAGTGGTCCAAGAAAGTGATGTACAGTTTCTGCTCTCCAGAACCTCACAACAAATTGTAACAGACTTATCTGACAATAGGATGAAGCCTAGCCTCAGGTTGACTTGGCAGGGCTCACAGTCTGAAGAAGTCCATATAATAGAAACCAGTCTCTGTGTTTCAGAATCAAGTTAGGAGCTTGTTCTAGGTTGGCTAGAATGTCTCTCAACTCTTTAGATTGTTGATGGAAGTTGCTTGGATGTAGGGCTCATGTGTTACTCAGTTTTCTCTTAATCTAGAGATATTTTATTGAGGTCAATGCTTCCCACACATACGAGGGCAAACATCAGCAAGATGATGGGCCAGGATGCCCTAATTCTTATCTCCCCTACAAAAACAACAAAAACAATAAATAAACTACAAACTGAAAAAAAAAAAAAGGCTGTGGCAAAGCTCTGGACTATGAAAGAGTAGGAGAAATCCTGCAAAGCTCAAAAACTTAGGATAGCTGCATAGACAAGTATGGGAAATGGTTTACCTGAACCACGGCAGTCCTGAGTCCAGAGCAGCTCAGTGTCCAGAAGGATGTCCACGGGGAGAGTTAACCCCAAAAGGAAAAAGGAAAGCAGGAGAAACACAGAAAACCTCATCGCCACTGTGAATGCTTGTAGCCCTTGCTACTGAGGACCTCCATGGTCTTTACCAATGCAGAATCCAACTGATGGAGCCGCCCAGAGTCCCCATCACTGCATTCCCACCCCAAGGCTGGAGTTGTTGTTACAGTGAGACCTGCTCCCAGAGACTCTAGTCGCTGTCGTGAACCACTGTCAGGTTCAGGACACCACAGCACATCGCCATCTATAGGACCAGAGTGGCCACTGCTTGGCACCCCACCATTTGAGCCCTAAGTCAAGGCTTTAACCTGCCCAAACTGAGTCCAAGCTGCCAATGCTCTGTATCTTGCCCTCTGGCTCCAGACATGAGGCTTCAATGGACCACTGCTAGGGCCATGCTGCTGCTATTCTATGACTGCCTCCTGGGTCCTAAGTCACAGCTTGGACACAACATCACCAAGCTGCACTGCCGCAGTTCAGTGCCCCACCCCCAGAGGTGTAAGTTGCAGCTTTGACCCGTCATCACCAGGGAAAGCTGACATTGCCCTGTGCCCTACCCCCTGGGTGTAGCTTTGACTCTCCAGCTTAAAGACTGTGCTGCTTTGCTGGTGCCCTGTCCCCAACTCACTGGGTTTTAAGATCTGGCACTGACCCACTCTCACTGATCTGTGCTATTCCATCTTTGTGTTCATCTTCCTGGGTCCTGAAGTGAAGCTGGGCCTAGCAACAATGGCCTGTGTTGTTGCTGCTCTGAGACCTACTTTCTGAGTCCTGAGCTGGGGCTTTGTCTAGTATCACTAGGGCCATACTGCTGATGCTCTGCACCCTGCCCATAGGCCTAAGCCACCACCACACTCTGTCATTCCAGGGTCCACGCTGCTGCTGCACCTCTCGCCCCCAGCCTGAATCACCGCAGAAAGCCCCAAAGCCCCAGGCCCCAGACCCCAGTTCCCAGGAGATGTACACATGCCTGCACTTCTGGCACCAGTACCACCACTGCAGCACGTGTACATGTACCCCTTCTCCAGACACCATGGTAGTTCCACATGTGCCTGATGCCAGGCCACTGGCTCCACTGCTACCTTGAGTACCAGCACACTAGACCTGGCACCAAGAGAGATGTCCTCATCCAGAACTTCCTCCCATGGACAATAAAGAAGAAGAGGCTAACCCACAAGCCTTTACCACTGAGGACACCAACAGCCTTAAGCTACCACTGCCATTCACAGGACCTCCACAGTCTTGGACACTGAAAAGACCCATCGTCTTTGCCAACACTGACCTAAGCTGACAGAGCTACATGAAGACTCTGATGCTACACTCTCCCCAGAACCAGAAACACTGCACTCCAGCCAGCCAGCACCCTCTCAGCCACTTTCAGGTGAAAATCTTTCCCCACTGAAGCCAGTCCAAATACACTGCACTCAAATGTGCAGATATCAACACAAAGTCACTAGGAATATAAAAAAAGTAAAAAAAAAAAAAAAAAAAAAAAAATGACAACCCCAAAATGCCAAAACAATTTTCCAGTTAATTGACCCCAAAGAAATTGAGGCCTGTGAGTTACCAGAAAAAGAATTCAAAATAGTTATGTTATGGAAGCTCAGTGACATTCAAGAGAACACAGACAATTCAATGAACTCAAGAAAATGATGTATTAAAAAATTGAAAATTTCAAAATACAGAGAAATTATAAAGAAGAATTAAACATATCCTGCACATGAAGAATACAATAAATGAAATTTAAAATGCAATGAAGAGCTTTAATAGTAGACTCAATCAAGCATTAGAAAAACTCTGCAAACTTGAACACAGGTATCTTGAGATTACCCAGAGGGGGATGGAGAGAAAGAAGAATGAAAAAGAGTGAAGAAGGGGAGCCTGGGTGACTCAGTTGGTTAAACATCTGACTTTGGCTCAGGTCATAATCTCACAATTTGTGAGTTCAAGCCCCACATGAGGCTCTGTGCTGACAACTCAGAGCCTGGAGACTGCTTTGGATTCTGTGTCTCCCTCTCTCTCTGCCCCTCCCCTAATCACACTCTGTCTCTCTCTCTCTCTCAAAAATAAATAAACATTAAAAAAAAAAAAAAAGGAAAAGAGTGAAGAAAACCTACATGAGTTATGGGACACCATCAAAAGAAATGATATTTGCATCATGGAAGTCCCCGAAGGAGAAAACAGAGAAGGGAACAGAAAACTTATTTAAAAAAATAATGGCTGAAAACTTTTCAAAGCTGGGGATAGATATGGCCTTCCAGATACAGGAAGCTTGGAGAATCCCCAAAAACATCCAACCCAAAGAATTTTTCACTGAGACACATCATAATTAAACTCAAAAATCAAAGACTAAGAGATTTTTGAAAGCAGTAAGAGAAAAAAAAAAAAATACTCATCATGTACTAGAAACCTGAGTAAGACTATCAGCAGATTTCTTAGCAGAAACCTTACAGGCCAGGAGAGAGTAGGATAATATATTCAAAGTGCTCAAAGAAAAAACTGCCAACATAAAATACTTTACCCAGCAAAGCTGTCCTTTAGAATCAAAAGAGAGTTAAAGACTTGCCCAAAGTTGAGGGAATTTATCACTACTAGACCTGCCTTACAAGACACAGAATTTCTTCAAGCTGAAATGAAGGGACACTAATTAGTAATATAAAAATATATGAGAGTATAAAATTTGCTGGTAAAGGTAAGTAGTGATATTCAAAATACTCTAGTACTGCAGTGGTAATGTACAAAACACTTTGAACTCTAGCATAAGTTAAATGACAGAATAGTTAAAAATAACTACAACTGCTATATTTTATTCATAGGCACACAATATAAAAAGATGTAAATTGTGATATCAACAACATAAGTGTGGAGAGTGGGGCAAGTAATGTGCAGAACTTCTGGTTGTTTTCCGCTTAAAATATGCTCATGACTATAAGATGTATTATGAAATCCTCATGATAACTACAAAGAAAAAAAATCTATATGAGACACACAAATGAGAAACAAAAAAGAACAAAAGCATACAACTACAAAAAAAAATCATCAATACATAAATACAGCAAAAGAGGAAGAAAGACACAAAAGACTACAAAACAATCAGAAAACAATAAAATAGTATAGTAAGTCCTTACCTAGCAAAATTACTCTAAATGAAAATTGTTTAATTTCTCCAATTAAAAGATATAGAGTGGCTGTTTTTTTTTTTTTAAAAGACCCAACTATATGCTGCCTACAAAAGACTTGCTTAAGCTTTAAGGATATTCATAGGCTGAAAGTGAAGAGATGGAAAAATACAGTTTGTTCAAATGGAAACCAAAAGAGAGCATGCATGGCTACAGTTATATCAGAGAAAATAGGCTCCAACTCAAAAGCTGTAACAAGAGACAAACTTCACTATAAAATGACAACGGGGTCAATTCATCAAAAGTATATAACAAAAATATAAATATATACATACCCAATATCACAGCACATAAAGATATTAAACAGATCTGAAGGCAGAAAGAGACAGCAATAAAATAATAGTAGAGGACTTTAACACCACACTCTCAACAATAGGCAGATTGTCCAGACAGAAAATCAATACAGAAACAATGGACTTGAATAACACCATAGGCCAAACAGACCTCACAGACATACAGAATATTCCAACCAAGAGTAGCAAAATACACACTCTTCTCAAGCATACCCAAAACATTCTCAAGGACATCACAAAATAAGTCTTAACAAATTTATGAAGATTGGAATCAGATCTATTATCTTTTTCTGACCACCTGCATGGCACTAGAAATCAATAACAGGAAGAAAGCTTAAAAAATCGTGGATATGTGGACATTAAACAACATGGTTCTGAACAACAAATGGGCCAAAAAAGATATAAAAACGGACATCAATAATAACTTGAGGCAGACAAAATTAGAAACACAACATACTAAAATTTATGGAATGCAGCAAAAGAAGTTCTAAGATGAAAATTTATAGTAGTAAATGCCTACATTAAGAAAAAAGAAAGACCTCAGATGATCTAACCTTAAACCTCAAGGAACTAGAAAAAAAGAAGAACTAAGCCCAAAGTTAACAAAAGGGAGGAAAAATAAAGATTAGAGTAGAAGTAAATTAAATGGGTACTAGAAAGACAATAAGAAAGGTCAAGGAAACTAGGAGTTTTTTTAAAAGTTAAACAAGTATGATAAACTTTTAGCTAGACTGAGAAAGAGACATGAGGCAAATTACTAAAATTATAAGCAAAAGTCAAGACAACTGATATCACAGAAATACAAGGGGTCATAAAATACTGCTATAAAAATGATATGCCAAAAAATTAGCTCATTTGTAGAAGTAGATAAATTCCTGGAGGCATAAAACTTAGCAAGACTGAATCATGAAGTAATAGAAAATCTGAACAGACCAATAACTAGCAAAGAAATTGAATCAGTAATCAAAACTTTCCCAAAAAATAAAGGACCAGATGCCTTCCCTGACGAATTGTACCAAATATTAATATGAAATGAATTGTACCAAAGAATTAATACTAATCCTTCTCAAACTCTCCCAAAAACTTGAAGAGGAAGGAACACTTCCAAACTCCTTTTTAGAGGATCAGCATTACTCTGATACCAAAGCCAGACAAGGGCACTACAAGAAAAGAAAATTATGAGCCAATATCCCTGATGAACACAGATGCAAAAATACTCAACAAAATGCCAAGAAACTAAATGCAAGAACTTCAGGAGCACATTAAAAGGATCATACACCATGATCAAATGGGATTTATCCCTGGTATGCAAAAATGGTTTCAATCAATAAATATGATTTACCACATTAACAGAATGAAGGATAAAAATCATATAATCATTTTAATAGATGCAGCATTTGACCAAAACAAATTAAAAAAAAAAAAAGCATTTGAAAAAATTGAACATCCTTTCATGTTAAAAACTCTGAACAAATTAGGTATGGAAGGAATGTACCTCACTCTAATGAAGGCCATACATGACAAGCTCATAGATAACATCATACTCTATGGCAAAAAGATAAAGCCTTTCCTCTAAAATCAGGAAAAGACAGGGATGTCCACTCTTGCCACTTCTATTTAACAGAGTACTGGAAGTTCTAGACACAGAAATTATGCAAGGAAAAGAAATAAAAAATATCCAAAGTAGAAAGAAAGAAAGAAAGAAAGAAAGAAAGAAAGAAAGAAAGAAAGGAAGGAAGGAAGAAAGAAAGAAATTATCTGTTTGCAGATGACATGATCCCATATTTAGAAAACCCTAATGTCTCCACCAAAAAAAGAAAAAAAAAACAAAACACTTGTTAGAATAATTCAGTAGAGTTGCAGATACAAAATTAACATACAAAAATCAGTTGTGTTTCTATACACTAACAATGAACTATCCAAAAGAGAAATTCAGAAAGTAATCACATTTACAATAGCATCAAAAACAATAAAACACTTAGGAATAGATTTAACCATGGAGGTAAAATTGACTTCAAACTGTACTACAAAGCTACAACACCCAAGACAGTATTATACAGGCATAAAAACAGAACCATGGACCTGTAAAACAAAATACATACACCAGAAATTAACCCACTCATATATGGTCAACTAATCTTTCACAAGGGCACCAGGAACACACAATGGAGAAAGGATAGTCTTATATAAATGGTATTAGGGAAACTGAAAATCCACATGCAAAGAAATAAAGCTGGACTTCTGTCTTACACCATTCACAGAAACTAACTCAAATGGATCAAAAAATTTAAATGTAACACCTAAAGCCATAAAAGTTCTAGAAGAAAACATAGGTGAAAAGCTCCTTGATATTGGTCTTGACAATGATTTCCTAGGTAAAAACACCAAAAGCATAGGCAACAAAGTTAAAGTAGGACTACTTCAAACTGAAGAGCTTCTGGGGCGCCTGGGTGGCTAAGTCGGTTGAGCGTCCGACTTCTGCTCAGGTCATGATCTCACGGTCCGTGGGTTCGAGCCCCGCGTCGGGCTCTGTGCTGACAGCTCAGAGCCTGGAGCCTGTTTCAGATTCTGTGTCTCCCTCTTTCTCTGACCCTCCCCTGTTCATTCTCTCTGTCTCAAAAATAAATGTTAAAAATAAATAAATAAAATAAACAAACAAATAAATAAATAAATAAACTAAAGAGCTTCTGTACAGCAAAACCTGAGAAGAGGTTAATGTCCAAAATACATAAAGAATCCATACAACTCTTGAAGGGATACATGCACCCCAACATTTGTAGCAGCATTATCAACAATAGCCATAGCCATATTATGGAAACAGCCCAAATGTCCATCAACTGATGAATAAAGATGTGGAATGGAATATTACTCAGTCATCAAAAAAGAATGAAATCTTGCCATTTGCAATGATGTGAATGGAGTTATGGTGTATCATGCTAAGTAAAATAAGTCAGTCAGGGAGAGACAAATACCGTATGATTTCGCTCACATGTGGAATTTAAGAAACAAAAGAAATGAATATAGGAGAAATAAAAAAACAAGAGACAAACCATGAAAACAGGGTCTTAACCACAAAGAACAAACTGATGGTTATCAGAGGGGAGGTGTGTGGGGGCTGGGTTAAACAGCTGATAAGGATTAAGGCGGGCACATGTTATGATGAGCACCAGGTGTTGTATGTAAGTGATGAATTACTAAATTCTACATCTAAATTCTACTAAATTCTACACTGAATTCTACAACCAATATCACACTGTATGCTAAATAACTGGAATTAAAGTTAAAACTTAATTAAAAGGGCACCTGGGTGGCTTAGTCACTTAAGCATCTGACTCTTGGTATCAGCTCAGGCCACGATCTCAAGGTTCAGGAGTTCAAGCCACGCATCAGGCTCTGCACTGACAGTGTGGAACCTGCTTGGGATTGATTCTTTCTTTCTTTCTTTCTTTCTTTCTTTCTTTCTTTCTTTCTTTCTTTCTTTCTTTCTCTTTCTTTCTTTCTTTCTTTCTTTCTTTCTTTCTTTCTTTCTTTCTTTCTCTCTCTCTCTCTCTCTCTCTCTCTCTCTCTCTCTGCCCCTCCCACATGCACATACTCTTTCAAAGTAAATAAACAAACTTTTAAAAAATGTAATTAGGGGCGCCTGGGTGGCGCAGTCGGTTAAGCGTCCGACTTCAGCCAGGTCACGATCTCACGGTCTGTGAGTTCGAGCCCCGCGTCGGGCTCTGGGCTGATGGCTCAGAGCCTGGAGCCTGTTTCCAATTCTGTGTCTCCCTCTCTCCCTTCCCCTCCCCCGTTCATGCTCTGTCTCTCTCTGTCCCAAAAATAAATAAACGTTGAAAAAAAAAAATTTAAAAAAAATGTAATTAAAAAAAAGAACTCATACATCTCAATAGCAAAAAAAGCAAATAATTCATTTTTTTAATGGGCAAAGACCTGAATAGACATTTTTCCAAAGACATACAAATGGCCAACAGGTACATGAAAAGTTGCTCAACATCACTAACCATCAGGTAAATCCAAATCAAAACCATATAAGATATTACCTGTTAGTATGACTATCATCAAAAATACAAGAGCTAAGCAATGTTGGCAAAGATGTGGGGAAAGCGGTAGTAGTACACACCATTGCTGGGAATGTACATTGGTACAGCATTATGGAAGACAATATGACAGTTCTTCCAAAAATTAAAAATAGAACTACCATATGACCCAGCCACCCCACTCCCCGGTATATATCTGAAGGAAATGAAATCGGTATCCAAATGATATCTGCACTCCCATGTTCATTGCAGCATTATTCACAATAGTCAAAATATGGAAACGACCTTAATGTCCTTCGACAGACGAGCGGCTAAAGAAAAAAATGGATAAAAGAATAGATAAAATGAGATACTCTTTAGCTACTAGAAAGAAAGAAATTTTGACGCTTGCAACAACATGGGTGAAAGTGGAGGGGATTACACTAGGTGAGATAAGCTGGGCAGAGAAAGACAAACAAATGCACAGTGTCACTTATGAGTGGGATCTACCAAAAAAAAAGTCAATTTCATAGAGACAGAGAATAGATTGGAAACTGTCAGGGGCTGGGGGGACAGGAAGTCAGAGATGTGAGCTAAAAGTTATAAACTTACAGTTATAAGAATAAATTCTGAGGCTCTAATGTACAACATGGTGACTATAGTTAATAATACTGTGTTGTATATTTGAAAACCGCTGAGAAGATATTTAGTGTTCTCACTGTAAAAAAAAAAAAAGTGAACCATGTGAGGTCATGGATGTATTAATTATCTTCTTTTAAAGTGTATTTATTTGTTTTGAGGCAGAGAGAGGGAGCGAGTGGGAGAGGGGCAGAGAGAGGGAGAGAAAGAGAATTCCAAGCAGGGTTCGCACTGTCAGCGCAGAGCCTGATTCAGGGCTCAAACTCATGAACTGCGAGAGATCATGATCTGAGCCAAAACCAGGAGTTAGAGGCTTAACTGACTGAACCACCCAAGAGCCCCAATTATCTTAATCTTGATAACCATCACAACAGATATGTACATCAAATCATCATGTTGTACACCTTAAATACATAAAAATATTACTCAAATATGCCCCCATAAAATTGGAAAAACAGAAATTTTAAAAAAGAATAGGAACTGAGTTGAGCTACAAAAAAATAAAGAGATCTATTTCATACAAAAATGAAGAAAAGAGAGGTACCTGGGTGGCTCAGTCAGTTAAGCAACCAACTCCTGGTTTCAGCTCAGGTCATGATCTCACGATTCATGGGATCGAGCCCCGTGTCCGGCTCTGTGCAGAACCTGCTTGTGATTATCTCTCTCTTCTTCTCTCTACCCTTCCACTCATGCTCTCTGTCTCAAAATAAATAAACTAAAAAAAAAAAAAAAAAAAAAATGAAGAAAAGCCAAGGGCTTTGGTATGCAGAAAGAAGAGCCACAAGCTCGACACTCTAGCACTTGTCATGTGCTAGGAAAGACAGAGGTCTGCAATGGCTGAATCTAAGAAAAGGGAAGAATCAGAAGGAAAATTATAGTAAGGATTTTAGATTTTTATCCTAAAAAGAAGCCCTGCAGAGTTGTAAGCAGGAGAATTATGTGATCTCATCATTCATACATGTTCAAAGGATGATCTAGGCAGGTGGGGAGAAGGGTAGACAGAGGAGGCGAGAGACTAGTTAGTTGACCAAGTCAGTAGTCCCGGTGATAAAAGATGACAGCTGGGACTGGTGGTGGCAATGGAGATGAGAAGTTCAGATAAAGAACGTATTGTAGTAGCATAGTTAGTGGGACTGTCTCATCAATTAGATATGGCAGGGTGGGCAGAACAGAGAAATAGATGATTGCTCAGTTTCTGGTTTGAACAATACAGTGGAAAGTGTTGTATTCACTAAGACCGGGAGGAGAGGTAAGAAACACAATTTTTCATTAAGTTATTGGCATGTAGAAACAATAGTTCTTTTTGGGAATTTTTACTTTGAGATACATTAATTAAATACACTAGTGGACACGTCTAATAGGCAGGTGGGTATATAAGTTAAAATTTAATGGAGAAACTGGGGCAAGAAGCACAAGTTTTCAGCACATACAGCGAGAAGTGTAAATAGATGAAAGAAGTCATCCAAGAACTAAGCCATGATGTATTTCAACATATAATAGGCCAAACGGAGAAGAGGGAGCAAGCTCAAAAGTCAGGAAGGAATGACCTACAAGGTAAGAAGAAAATTAGGAGAGTGTGATGTCAGGAAAGCCAAGAAAAGAGAGTGTCTCTATTGGAAGGGTCAGATGAGTTATCTACTGCTGAGAATTTGTGGAAAATGAGAACAAGAGGTAGAGCTATTGAATTTGGCCAGATAGAGGTCACTGGTGATATTGAAAAGAGCGGTTTCCATGGAGTGTTAGGTATAGAGGACTAATTAGAATAGTTTGAGGAAGGAAACAGAGAAGAATGAGAGGCACAACATGACTCTTTTGAGACATTCTGCTTTGAAAGGGAGCAGAGAAATGGGGCAGTTTTTAGAGATGGACCTCAGTCAAGAGTAGGCTTTTCTCCCCCCTCATAATGCGGAAAGTCTGAAGTTAGGTTTCCCTGACACGAGAATGCATGCGCAAGGACATTATGAAGGAAGTGTCCCCAAAGATAATAGTAAGGGAGTCAGGGAAACAAAATGGGGAGGAGAGGAGGCCCAGCAAAGGTGGGATCTCTGACATAGTCCTGCTGAGTACAGCTTCAGCCTAACGCACCAGGGGAGCTGTGTGGTGTAAGGTACCTTCAGAGCTCTCCATACCAGAAGCAGGGAATGCTGGACTCTCACAATCATTCCCCACCATCTGCCCCCTCACATTGCTAATAACTTCTAAGTACTTCTGGATTTCTGAGAGGACATTAGAAATGAACGAACAGGGAAGTGAGTAAGGAGCTTACTGAAGAAAAAGGAAAGAAAGGAGGAAGGAAGGAAGGAAGGAAGGAAGGAAGGAAGGGAGGGAGGGAGGGAGGGAGGGAGGGAGGGAGGGAGGGAGGAAGGAAGGAAGGAAGGAAGGAAGGAAGGGAGGGAGGGAGGGAGGGAGGGAGGAAGGAAGGGAAGGAGAGGAAGGAAGGGAAGGAAAGGAAGGAAGGGAAGGAAAGGAAGGAAGGGAAGGAAAGGAAGGAAGGGAAGGAGAGGAAGGAAGGGAAGGAGAGGAAGCAGAGCTGAGAAGTGTACCATCTAAGAGATGGCTGTTCTCTCTTGAAAAAAGTTAAGTGGAGACCTGACATAGACTCTGTGGGAACCTGTCTCCATTTTGCAGCATGAAATTTCATTCCAAAGATATTTACTGACCACCTACTTACTACCTGCTTGTCAAGAATCCTCAGTGTTGATTTGTAAGCAAGGATGGAACCTGGGCCTTTCTGCAATAAGCTGTGTGGTTTCCATAACGGACAGAAACTTATTATATACCATCCAAAGACAAAAACCTGTAAGTATTGAAGGGCTTTAATTATGCTTCAACAGTTATTTTTTTCAACCTCATACCCTGAGTACTTGCCTGGAGTTCACTAGAAAGTAAATTGTTTTCTTCCCGCCTCTAACCGGAAATAAAGATTTTGCAATGCAGACTATTATGACAGCTTAGTTGTTGGCATGAGCGAGATAATGGATTTCTCTGCTCCCACTGTTCTATTGATGGAAGAAGAATATAGCTAACACTCACAACTTGCAGGAAGAAGACAAAGGCATTACGTAGGCTGATTTCATATACTCCCCAGCTCTAAACATGTATTCAGTCCCCAGAATTGTCCATCCTGCTTGGTGCTGAGACTACAGAGATGAATAAGACAGCCCCTACCTTTGGTAGGCTGGACAAAATCCAAAAGTAATACAGAAACATAGAGCACCAGCAAACATCAATCTAAAATTATGTGAATTCATCCCCATTTCTCTTCCATCCTGACAGAATTGCTCAGCCCAGTAAATTAGCATTTACTCTGAGCCATATTGTGACATAAAAATTCCTTAGTGTCAGTTTTTGATACCTTCTTCCTTCTCCATAGCCAGGACTGTTGTTAGATTTTAAAATTCCATTTCCTTAAACAGGCCTGTCAAGCTGACAATGCACGAGCAGTAATAAGGCCCAGAACAGTTCGAGCCTACCTTGAGACCCAGCTCTGTAAATATACATGGTTTCATAGGCACCTAAGATTCAGTGTTTTCTGAGCACGTGCAGATCCCTCTTTCTTTGTCAGTTTCTGGACACAGCCTCAGGCAGCTTTATAGGACCAGGCATTTCATCACAGTGATATGTGGACATCATGAGAGGGAAGGACAAGTCCATTGCCTACTTCATAGAACTCTTTCAGTGAGAAACATGGCCCTACATTGGTCAAAGCTGGAACAGGAAGGCTCCTTCATCCCACAAACATCATGGAGTTCTGTTAGTAACACTGTGATGTGCATGCCCTCCCCCACCCTTCAGAGCTCAGGTATACACAGTCCCGCTGTCAGAGCACTGGCAACTACAATTGTTTCCCAGGACTCTTGTGACACAGTGTACCACAAACAACAGAATTGCATTGTCTCAGAGCTCCGGAGTTTGGGAGTCCAAAATCAAGATGTGTGTGGATTGGTTCCTTCTGAGGGAGGGCTGTGAAGGAAAATCTGGTCCTGGCCTCTCCCCCGATTTGCAGATGGCAATCTGGCTGGGTGTTCACATGGCCTTCCCTCTACACCTGTCTGTGTAAAAATGTCCCCCTTTTTATAAGGACATAGTCATACTGGATTAGGACCCACCCTAATCATATCTTAACTTGATCATCGTAACCTCTGCCAAGACCGTATTTCCAAATAAGGTCACATTTACAGGTATCAGGGTTTAGGACTTTGACAACTTTTGGAGGGACACAATTCTAACCATAACAGCAACTGAGCACTTGTCGCTAAAACGCCTCCTGAGATTGCCCTCAGCTAAAGACAGGGACCTCTCCTCCCAAGTCACTCTCCCTTCCCTGCTTCAGCCCACATCCTATGACTGATCAATGCAGAGAGTAAAAAGGCCTGAATCCCCTGCCCCAATTCAGGGCAACTGCAGGGTCATCCCAGCTCCAAGACTCCCTGTAGTGGTGGCAGAGATCTCTGCCTGGCCCTTCTTTCTTCACTTCTCCTACAGGCAGTAAACTGGAAAACACACCCCACTAAATTTCCTGCATGCAAATAACCAAATCAGTGCCCACTTCCCAGGTCATACCTCTTGTAGCAGGGACTCTCTGAGCCTGCCCTGGGCCAGTGATGCTGGTGAATCAAAGGCAACAAGACAAATGGCTGCCCTCCAAGACTTTCCTCGATGGCAGAAAATGTTATAAGGTACAGAACCAAAGGCTTACCTCAAACACGTCCTGCCTTTGGGACCTCCATTCTCTGTTTTGTGATTTGTCTCCCTTATCTGCTCCTCTCCCAAATCTCAAACAATGGTCACATTCTTCTCTTCATGAACTGTGCTTCTATAAGAAAAAAATAAAGAGGAAAAATAATTGTTAATTAAGTAGGATTGAAAGCTAGGTATTTTGCATATGTGATTCCATTTAACTCTTTCAACAACCCTGCACATTGCCATTACAAATGGAGAAGGTGAGATGCTTGGAGGACCAGTGACGACCAGCTCTTCTGGCTTGTAGTAGAACTAGAAGAAAGGAAATTCAGGGACTTCCAATGTCAAAGCCTGTGCTCTCTCTACCACACCAGTGGTTCCCAAACTTGCATTACACAGGTCAGTAAATTAAAAACAAAAAATTGGCAAACAGAAATAGAGCTGGCAACTTTGGATGATGCCAAAAACATTTATTAAATGTAGAAACTACCATTTCATAATCAAAGGGACATTCCAACTCAGAAACTTTTGCAAAGACTGAATCACAAAATAGAGGATAAGCACTTATAATTAAATGAATTTAGCTTCATGGAAAATACACCACATTGCCCTTCATTTTCATTTCGCTAAAGATTCGTGAAAATTTTCTCAAGAACCAGTACAAATCCTGAACAAAGAAAAAAAGGGATTAGAAATCATTTCTAATAGATTTGGAATTTGTTTACACTGAAGTGAAAATGACCGCTCTGGGTTACTTAGCAAAATATTTTGAGTGTTTCAGAAGATGTATCCAACCTAGCTTTGATGTGATCAAACATAACTAAGGACTACATGGGAATGTTACATTTGAAGAAACAAAGTGAAAGCAAAAGGAAATCATATTTTATAACTTGGCTATTTTTCCCCAGGTCTCAGAGCTCCATCAGAACTCAAGAGCTGGCAAGGGTCCAGTTTTCAATCAGAAGATTTTCTTTCGGCTCTATCCATTCACATTTGAATGCTGAAGTTACATTCAACAATTTTTATTCTGCCGTCAGTTATCTCTGACAGGGAACAATAGTTAAAATTCACATGTTAGTAACTGAAAGCTTGTAACATCACAGCTTGGGTTTGAAATGTATACATTCTATAATGCTTGCTGCACATTCTTTCTAATTATTTGGAGGCAGTGTAATGAGCTAATATATTCAGTAGCAGCAACAAACATGTCGTGTGCAGAAACACCACGGGCTTGCATTCACGAGCGTCCTTCATTCTGGGTGCTCTCGAAGCACCTCATAGATGTCGTAAGAATCAGCCGCCCACCAGCAGATGCCTCAAGGGTAAAAACCCTTGTGTCTGAGGTTTTAGCAGCGCAGAGAGCACACTGCAGCATTACATGGGATGAGGCCCTAATTCCCCAAGTATTACAGATTTAGAACTGACGTGAGGTATTTCGTTTGAAGAACAGAAGTATTTTAAGAAGGCTGAGTGCAATTCTGAAGTGGCAATCATTCCTTACAAGCAGCTTGTCATAGCAGAAAGAATGAAGTCTCAGGAGTTCATCAGAACTAAGCATGCGTCCCAGCTTCACTCCTTATCCAGCAGAGTGACCCTGAATATAACCTGCTTCCTCTTTGTAAAAGTGGGAGTGATAACGATACCTTCCCACAAACTTGCTGTAAATATCGAATGAAAGACTGCACCCAATACATGACAGTCATTGTATTTTATCTATAAAATGGAGGTATCCTCAATCTCAGATATTGTGAAAATAAAAATAATAAAGAACAGGTAGTGAGGAGGTACAATGTGCTGGGAAATGTGCACGGCGCTTTCCACATATTATCTCACTGAATCCTGACGATAAACATATCATTTTAACAGGCGAAGAAAGTGAAATCCCCGAGAGAAAGTGACACATCCAAAGTCACTGTGCAGTGAGGGTCAGGTGGTACCCAAATTTGTAGTGTTTAAGTGCATAGATGGACCAAACAAATGGTATTCAGCTGATCTCTTTAGAGAATCTCATCTCATCTCCCTACACCCATTCACATCTCTGGCAAATTATTCTGAAGGGATTCAAAGTCAAAGTACACACTGCACCCTTAAAATTTGCCCTCTCCAGAATAGCTCCAATTCCATACAATGCACCAAATCATCATGGGGCTCGGGCAGAGTGCAAACACTGTTGCAGGCACCGCAGGCATACCAATGTTTTTGAGAAGCAGGTCCAGTGCTGTCTTGTACCAAGGCTATAATCACAGCTAATTAACACACAGGTTAGACTGAGCTAAACATGATAAAAGAAGTATTACCAAAATTTTATGGACTCAAAGGAAAAGCAATTAATTCTGCTTGGGAAGAGAGGGAAATCTACAGAGTGGGAGGAGCATTTCAGCAAGCCTCAGAGATAGTACCCTCTCTAAGCCATCCCTGATTGCGGGTGAGGAGTTCATTCCTTCAGCTAAGCAGTGCCCTCTTCTAAAATGTAAACGCCTCTTCCTGGAAGAGGAAGGTATTACATCTCTTACACAGGCACTTTTTTTAGATCATTTTCAGCTGTGTCAGCAGGCTCTGGGAATGTCGGCACACAGGGCCCTGGGAGAAAAGGAGCACCAGGGCAGGAAGGAAACAGGAAACCACACACAGGTGAGAGGCACAGTGGGCAACCTTCAGTGAGTTCGCCAACATGCAGGACTATTAACGTGGAGCAGTGACCGCTGCTTTCTTGGCAGAGGCACAACACCCTTCCCAAAAGTCATGGGCTGGAATATCAGAAGCAGAAGTGTATGTTAGAAATGTGATGGGACATTTCCAAATGGCATCTAAGTTTTCAGTTCCAGAGTCCATTTACAGGAGTTTAACTGGAGTCGTCTGATTTCTGCACAGTATGCAAGAAACTGGGGCAATGCCCTGTTAGGGGTCTTCTCAGCTCTCCTTAGCATCTTGTTGCATAAAGGCTGTTCTCTAGGAAATTTACTTCATTTTCAGAGGGTAACCAACATATCATTTTTTATCAAAAAATCTGCCTGAAGCTATAATAATGTCATAGAAAGTATGAGTTTGGAAGCCAAACAGGTGTGGGAATCTATTTCCTCTCCACAGCTAAACCTTGCAGATTCCTAGCCGTCTGGCCTCTCGCAAATTAACTTTTCCAAGCTCCAGTTTCTTATCTGTAAAGTGTGAATTGTACTGTCTACCTAATAAGGCTAAATACAAGATATAAAATAACATGCAACACTAGAATATAAGTCACATGAGGGCAGAGATTCTTTTTTTTTCTTTAGTGCTGCATTCCTGGTGTCTAGAACATTGCCTAACATTTACTAAATGAATGAATCAATAATAACATCCACTCAAAACCCACTTGTGCTAGGTTTTGTCCTAGTAACTGGATTCCTGTAAACAAGAAATGAGATGGTATCTACAAAGCATTAGGTAGGCTAAATAAATGTTTCTCTTTACATCTCAAACAAGAGCAGTGGATAGGGAAGAGAGAATCAACCCAAACTTTATTAGTGCCTGCCCTACACTCTCACTAATGTTCTGAATTGATCTGGAGGAGGTTCTCACCCAGATCCCAACCCTTTGATTCCACCAGCTGCTGTCCCTTTATCAACAACTGAAAATCCTTAGATCCTGATTCGAGCACCGCCCCACTTGCAAATCAAAGTGAGCCTTACTTAAAGCAAATTCTAAACGTCTTTCCCATAAAAGGCTCACCTTGAAATAGAACTGATTTCCTGCCAATGCCTATTTTGAACAGACATATATTTTAAGCTCCTCAGGTATGTCTTTAAGTCTCCAGCATTCAGCAAGGCATTTAGCAGTGTTTTGCACACAGCGAGTGCTCAGTGAGTGGATTTTTTCTTAGGAAAGAAAGAGGGGAGGAGGAGGAGCAAAACATGGAGAGTGAGGAGAGATGGGGAGAAAGAAAAGAAGATGAGGGAGAAGGAAAGGCAGGAAGGAAGGATCTTACCCTTGCTTGTGTGCCTATCTGTCCATTTAAGTTGCTCAGGGCAGTAGTTCTTGAACCTCAGTGCACAGAATCACTCAGGTAACCTGTTGAAAATGCAGATTCCTGCCCCCACTCCCAAATATTCTAATTCAGCAAGGCAAATCTCCCCAGTCATTTCTGATGCAGGTAGCCTGGGGGCATTCTTTTGAGAAGCACTGCCCTAGGAAAGGCATGATAAAGGCTGCTGCAAAGAAAGGAAGTCGTTAAGGAATAGACACCCCATAGACTGAATTCAAAAACCTCAGGGACAAGGAAGGGAGTGGCTATTTTCTTTGAAATTTCACCACTGCAAAGAACAGAGTTAAAACATTGCTATTATTACCACGCTATATTCTTGCTAAACATTACAAAGTGTTCTCCACTGCCAGTAAGATAATTTTAGGAAGACACTCCATAATCTGGGTGCCACTACTTTGCTAGCTGATCCCTTTCCTCACGCATTGCAGGCAGAAGGATTCATGCATCATCCCTAGCATACTACAAACACCCCCTCTACATCTACGGTAGAATATTAAAGAGTTGACAAATAATTTCCACAATTGGGAGTGACTTAACACTTAGAATTTCTTCAAATCCAAGGACTGATGGCACCTCAGACTTTTGGACAGCTCCTGATATCCTGTCTCCTAAGGCCTCTGAGCCAGACTCTCAGGACTTCCCGGCAAGCCTATGAGTCCTAAAAGCCTTCAAATAAATTCTCCTTTGCTCAAGTGATTGAGAGTATTATTGTTGATTTGAATCAAAGAACCCTGACTCATACATATTCTTCCCTTTAACCTTTATTTTCTGTACCTTTCACTGGGCACCTTACATATACTGCGTTATCCCATTAATTTTTCATACACCTCTGAATTTTTCTGCAACTAAATGCAAGCTCTTTTGGAACAGAGGCTGTATGTTATAATTCTTTATGTGCCCCCACTAAAGGCCTAGGATAGTGTGTTGAATAAAACATCTGTGGTTTGGTTGGGTAATTGCCTACCCCCAGAGGTACAAAGTCACCTTTCTGGCCTCAGCATAAAGTGTCCCTAACATTCTGACATCAAACTAGTTCTGGAATTTTCCAAGTCATTAGTAATCCTTTGCCAAGCCAATCTAAACTGTGATGGACAGGAAGCATTCCTGTCTGTAACATTTCCCTGGTGCCGTTGCTTAATAAAGATTGCAGCCCTGTGAACATCTGCTTAAAAACAAAAACAAAATGCCTCTAGGGTAACTTGATTTCTGATCTTCATCAAGATGTCTTGGATTCCAGCACTCATGGGAGCATTAGCAAACCCCACACTATAATTACAGAATGCTAAGCTACCCTTTTCCCTGTTTGGGAGGTAAAGGGTGGCCTTTCAGTGACACGCCCTCTTGGCAGTTCTCCAGGCTCCCTTCTCTTGCCCTTTTCTTTCTAATTACCCAAAATATGTACTCTTCTGTACCCAGAGTACAGAATGCGTACCAAGGCTGCTTTTCATGAGTGAAAGGACACTGTTAAGTCAAATGGATTTACTGTGAACGTTGCCTTTCTAATTTCCACATGGAAAGCCCACAAAAACACAGTCTCTAACTAAAATACTGTTAGTTTGCCCTTGGCAATACAGACAGTCCCCAACATACAATGGTTTCACTTAGAAACTTTTCAACTTTACAGTGATGCAAAGTGATACGCATTCAGTAGAAACGGTATTTCTAGTTCTGAATTTTGATCTTTTCTCAGGCTGGCAATATGCGGGGCAATCCTCTCTCTCAATGTTGGGCAGTGGCAGCTATATCCAGTGCACAGTCAGCCTCATGACCAGGACGGCCAACACCTGATACACTTAGAACCATTCTGCACCCATACGGTTTTTCACTTTCAGTATGGTATTCAATAAATTACATGAGACAGTCAACACTTTATTACAAAGTTGACTTTTTGTTCAATGATTTAAGGTACTGTGAGTGTTCCGAGCACATTTAAGGTAAGCTAGGTGAAGCTGTGCTGTTCGGTAAGTTAGATGTACTAAATGTATGTTCGACTTATGGTATTTTATTGGAGTATAACCCCACCGTAAGTCAAGGAAGATCTGTAATTTCAGGTATTACGTAAAAAGCTATTTCTTAAGTAACTTCATGTATACTTTAAAAGTACCCATTTTGGGGGTGCCTAGGTGGCTCAGTCAGTTAAGCATCTGACTCATGATTTTGGCTCAGGTCATGATCTTGCAGTTTGTGGGACTGAGCCCCATGTCAGGTCTCTGCACTGATAGCATGGAGCCTGCTTGGGATTCTCTCTCTCTCTCTCTCTCTCTCTCTCTCTCTCTCTCTCTCTCTCCCTCTCCCCTGCTTGTACACACACTCTCAAAATAAATATATTTTTTAAATGTACCCATTCCTTAATATAAACTGATATTTGGGGAGGAAATGGTGAAGAGATTTGGATATAAGCAATTGCTTCGGAATCCTGTTCATATACCCAAAAGCTTACACCCTTTCTTTGCAGAGACTCAGGGATATAACAAGCAGATACATAGATATCTTTGCTGTATTCAGTCTTGGAATATACTTTCAAACATTTTTTAGTATTTTTCAGTGTAAGAATAATCCCCTTTCCTCCCACTTCTCGTCATTTTGTCCTTTAATCCCTGGGAACCCAAAAGAAGGGAGTCTATATGCATATACTAATAACTTTCAAGATTGAATTTAATTTTTTGACAAGAAAAAAATGTGCTCAAGCCTGAAGCAATCTCAGGGATATTTTCCACTTTCAGGTGACATTTCTTCTAGGATAACCTAAGAGAATTCAGCCTGGGGTTACATTAAGAATAAACAAAATATCTTCTAAAGATCTTAATGCTAAAACTCAGACAGTGAGTGACACAATTTAGACTTCATAAGAAATCTGTCTCTATCAAGAATTCCTTAGACAACCAAGTACTACATTTAGAGCTCTTATTCTCTCAACACAATTGAAAGTGTCACATGCACAAGAAAGCCAAAGTTTTTTAAAATCCTAAGAAAACAATGTGACAATGTCTTGCCTTCTACTTCTCACTGCTTATTACTATTATTATTGATAATAAGCATTTCTGTTCCACTAAAATATTCACATTACCCCTTACAGCCATTCTATCTATAAGCTGCCATTCAAACCCTACATGAGGTGAATTAGTTTTATCCTGATTTTATTAACAATAAAACAAAGACCTCAAGTAAATAAGCTGCTCCTTCTGAAATGCTTTTACTAAGAAATCAAAATTCATATTTTTATCATATGTTAATACTCTAAAAACACGATGTAGATAAAAGCACAAAAAATTCCACTGATAGTGGGATAATGATTTTTCTGCAAATATCCTCAAAGGTAGTCTCATAAATCTAGAGCTTTAATTTCTTTGCAATTGTATTCAAGGAAACAAACATTAACCTTGTATCCAGGCTTAATTTAACCCTCTTCAAGCAACTGTCAGAAACCTCCTTGGAAAGGTCGGGGTTTATTTCTAGAAATTATGACAGCTGAAGTCATGTGTGACAGAAACTTTCTTTTACTAAGAACAAGGTAGAATTCTAACTACGAAGTCAACTGTCCCACCAATGTATCACCAAAATACAGCCACTAGCCACAGATGATAGGTCAGTAATATATGGGGTGCAATTTTCAAACTTGTATATTTATTAATACATATTCCTAATGAAGCCCCTAATGCTAAGAGCAGAGCTACTGGGTTATACCCTCCCCCCTCCCCACCTTTTCAATGTCAGTTCATAATTGAGTGAAATACAAACCTTTGGAGAGGAGCTGGGGAAGATGGCAGAACAGGAGGACCCAAAGATCAACCCACACCCATGTTAAACTAGATATCACTCATATCTATGAAAAAAACAAAAACAAAAACAAAAACAGAGAGCAATCCGAAGACTGACACAATAAATTCCACAACTAAGTGTACAGAAGAATCTACATTCTGAGAGGTTAGGAAGGGCAGAGACAGTGGTTAGGAGCTGCCTGGAGGTGGGAAGGAGCTGAAAGCATAGAGAAAGGAAGGAAACGGTCCCTTGTGCCAGGGAGATCACAGAGGGAAGACACCTGGCTTTGAAAATCAGGGGCGCCTGGGTGGCGCAGTCGGTCAAGCGTCCGACTTCAGCTCAGGTCACGATCTCGCGGTCCGTGAGTTCGAGCCCCGCGTCGGGCTCTGTGCTGACCGCTCAGAGCCTGGAGCCTGCTTCCGATTCCGATTCCGTGTCTCCTTCTCTCTCTGCCCCTCCCCCCTTCATGCTCTGTCTCTCTCTGTCTCAAAAATAAATCAACGTTAAAAAAAAAAATTAAAAAAAAAAAAGAAAATCAGAGGGGCTGAATTCCATGAAGAAATGTATAAGGAGCAGGACAAGGAGCTTGGAGCTTTAAAAGTCAGCTGACTCCGCACTGGGTAAGCTAGTAAGGCAAGTGATAGCTAAGTTTCCACCCTTAAAAGGACAGCAAACCACAGAGATGCAACACAGAAGGGACAGTTTGCACGCCTGGGGCAAATGGAAGGAAGATCTATTTATACTGATTTTGGAGCATGTTGGGGGACTTCTCTCAGAACAGAGGAACTAGTTGGCAGGTGCTGTTTTCCTGCCCCACCCCACAACATAAATACAGAGCCACCAGCAGGAGGCAGCACTATACAGACACTTGCTATCCGAACTGCTGACCGTGCACCCATCCCATGCATTCTCCTGGAGACCCTCTCACTCCAAGCCTACTGGCCTTGGTCCTGGGCTAAACACAGAATTTGCTAATGCCATGTTTCCAAGCACCCTGCCCAGCCACTGTGCACACAGACACCACAGGACCCCACCTGCCAATGCTGTGACTCCAGCTTCAATGTTTCCCAGGAACCCAGACTAGGACTAGTAGCTCAATGCAAGTTTTGCTAACACCACCGCCCTGCTCCCAAGTCCTCTTGTGGTCACACCCTCTCAGAGCTGACCTGCCTGGATCTCACTAACACCACAGACAAAGCACAGCCCACAACAGGCAGAGAGTCAATGAACACATCTGGACTGAAAGAAGTAGTGAATCAGACAACAGCAGGACACAAGCAACACACACTACTCAAGTGCCAGGTTCTGGCGAACAGGGGGTACTACACTGCGAAGCACTACAGGACCTCTTCTTCATAAAGCCACTACTTTCTAAAGCAGAAGATATAGCTGATTTCCCTAACGCACAGACAGACAGAGAGAGACAAAATGAGGAGACAGAGAAACATATCCCAAATGAAAGGACAGGACAAAATCACAGCAGGAGATCTAAGCAAAACCAGTAATAAGTAATATGCCCGGTAGAGATTTTAAAGTAATGAACTTAAAGATACTCGCTGGACATCAGAAAATGGTGGAGCACATCAGTGAGATCCTTACAAAGAGATTAAAAAAAAAAAAAAAAAACACACACACATCAGAGATGAACACTCAATAAAAGAAATTAAAAATATAATAGATGGAATAAATGTATGCTACAAGAAGCAGAGGAACATATATGGGACCTGGAAGATAGAGTAATGGAAAGCAATCAAACTGAACAGGTAAGAGACAAACACTACATAATGAGAACAGACTTAGAGAACTGAGCAACACCATCAAGCATAATAATATTCACATTATAGGGATCCCAGAAAGAGAAGAGAAACAGGAACAGAAAATTAAATAATAACAATTAAATTAAAAATACAAAAATAAATTAAATATAAATATAAGATGGCAAAAAAAATGTGATAAAGCAAGAATTTTAAAGGTTGCAAGAGAAAAGAAGGCAGTTACATACGAAAGAAACTCTATAAGCCTATCAGCTGCTTTTTCAGCATAAACCTTGCAGGCCAGAAGGCAATAGTAAGGTATATTCAAAGCGCTGAAAAGGAAAAATCCGCAGCCAAGAATAATATATCCAGCAAGGCTACCATTCAGAACAGAAGGACAGCTAAAGAGTTTCCCAGGCCAAAAAAAAAAAAAAAAAGTTAAAAGAATTCACGACCACTAAGCCAGCCATATAAGAAAGGGGAACTCAGGAGTGGAAAACAAAAACCATAAGTACGAAAAAGAAAAAAAACATGAAGCAAAAAAGGGGAAAAAGTAAGTATTTCTGTAAAAATCAGCTAAAATAAGCACAGAATAAAATGATGTCAAAGATGTTCTCAAATGTTGAGGGGACAGGAGTAAAGAATGGGTTCAAAATCAAGCAACTATCAGCTTTATGTAGGCGGCTACATGCAGAAGATAATATAAATAAACTTTATGATAACCACAAATTAAAAACCAGTAATAGATACACAAAAAAATAGGGGCACCTGGGTGGTTCAGTCTGTTAAGTGACCAGCTCTTGGTTTCAGCTAGTTTGTAAGTTTGAGCCCTACATCAAGTTCTGTGCTGACAGTGTGGGGCCTGCTTGGAATTCTCTCTCCTCCTTCCTTTTTTTTTTTTTTTTTGCCCCTCCACCATCTCTCTCTCCCTCAAAATAAATAAACAACTTCAAAAAATATGTGCAAAAAATAAAGAGTAAGAAATCCAAGTATTCCATTAAATAAAGTCAACTTATGACACAAGAGAACAAGAAAGGAACAGAGATGAAATACAAAAACAACCATAAAAAAGTAACAAAATGGCAATAAGGACACACATATCAATAATCACTTTGAATGTAAATGGACTAAATGGTGCAATCAAAAGATACAGACAGAATGGATTAAAGAAAAAAAAACAATACCCATCTATATGTTGCCTACAAGCGACTTATTTCAGAACTAAAGATACATGCAGACTGAAAGTCAAGGGATGGAGAAATATTTATCATGCAAATGGAAGTGAAAAGAAAGCCAGAGTAGCAATACTTACATTAGACAAAATAGACCTTAAAACAAAGACTATAACAAGGAACAAATAAGGACACTATACAATCATAAAGGGAACTATCCAACAAGAGAATATAGCAATTGTAAATGTACATGTGCCCAAAATGGGAGCATACAAATACAGAAAGCAGCTAATAACAAACATAAAGGCACTAACTGATAGCAATACAATAATATTAGAGGACTTTAACACCCCATTTACATCAATGGATAAACTGTGCAAACAGAAAATCAACAAGGAGAGAGTGGCTTTGAATGACATAGGACTAGGTGGATTTAAAAGATATATTCAGGACATTCCATCCTAAAACAGCAGAATACACATTCTTTTCAAAGGCACATGGAATATTCACCAGAATAGATCATGTATTAGGCCACAAAACAAACCTCAACAAATTCAAGAAGATCAAAGTCATACCATGCATTTTTCTGACCACAAAACTATGAAACTAGAAGCTAACCACAAGAAAAAAAACGTGGAAAGCACACAACTACATGGAGGTTAAATAACATGCTACTAAACAATGAGTGGGTCAACCAAGAAATCAAAGACAAAATCAAAAAATGCATGGAGACCAATGAAAATGAAAACACAGTGGTCCAAAATCTTTGGTTTACAGCAAAAGCTGTTCTAAGATGGAAGTTTATACAGGCCTACCTTATACAGCAAGAATATTCTCAAATAAACAATCTAAACTTAAATCTAAAGGAAATAGAAAAGGGACAACAAACAAAATCCAAAAGCATTAGAAGGAAAAAAGAAATACTAGAAAGAGAAACCAAAAAACACAAAGAACAAAAAACAATAGAATGGATCGATGAAAACAGAAGCTAATTCTTTGAAAAGATGAACAAAATTGATAAACCCTTAGCCAGACTCATCAGAAGAAAGAAAGAAAGAAAGAAAGAAAGAAAGAAAGAAAGAAAGAAAGAAAGAAGAGAGAGGTCTCATATGAACAAAATCAGAAGTGAAAAGGGAGAAGTAACAACCAACACTACAGAAATACAAAAGATTATAAGAGATTATGAAAAATTATATGCCAACAAATTGGATAACCTAGAAGAAATGGATAAATTCCTAGAAACAAATAACCTCTCAAAACTGAATAGTCTAAACAATCTTGAAAAAGAAAAACATAGAGGAGGTATTACAAATCCAGATTTCAGATTATAAAACAAAGCTATAATAATCAAAGCAGTATGGGACTGACACAAAAATGGGTAGATCAATGGAATAGAATAGAAAGCCCAGAAATAAACTCATGTTTACATGATCAATTAATCTTTGACAAAGGAAGAAAGAATATGCAATGGGAAAAATACAGCCTCTTCAACATATGGTGTTAGGAAAATTGGGCAGCAATATGCAAAAAAAATGAAATTGGGCCACTGCTTACACCACACACAAAGATAAATTCAAAATGATTAAGCGCCTAAATGTGAAACCTGAAGCCATAAAAATCCTAGAAGAGAACATAGGCAGTAATCTCTCCTACATTGGATGTAGCCACTTTTCTCTAGATAATGTCTCCTAAGGCAAGGGAAACAAAAGCAAAAATAAACTATTAGGACTACATCAAAATAAAAAGCTTCTGCACAGCAAAGGAAACAATGAATAAAACTAAAAGATAGCCTATGGAATGAGAGGAGATATTTGCAAATGACATATCCCGTAAAGGGTTAGTATCCAAACTATATAAAAAAACTTAAAACACTCAACACCCAAAAACAAATAATTCACTGAAAAAAATGGACAGAAGACATGAACATACATTTCTCCAAAGAAGAAGTATAGATGGCCACCAGACACATGAAAAGAATGGTCAACATCACTCATCAGGGAAATGCAAACAAAACTACAATGAGATATCGCCTCACAACTGTCAGAATGACTAAAATTGAAAACATAAGAAACAACAGTTGTTGGAAAGGATGTGAAGAAATAGGAACACTCATGCACTGTTGGTAGGAGTGCAAACTGGTGCAGCCACTGTGAAAAACAGTATGTAGTTACCTAAAAAAGTTAAAAATGAAACTAGCCTATGATTGCAGTAATCACACTACTGGGTATTTATCCAAAAACATACAAGAACACAGATTCAGAGGGATACATGCACCCCGAAGTTTATAGCACCATTATTTACAACAGCCAAGATATGGAAGCAGCCCAATTGTCCATTGACAGATGAATGGATAAAGAAGATGTGGTATATAAATGCAATGGAATATTATTAAGCCACAAACACAAACACATACACAAATTAAATCTTGCCACTTGCATTGACATGGATGGAGTTAGAAAATATAATACTAAATAAGTCAGAGTAAGACAAATACCATATGATTTCACTCAAATGTGAAATTTAAGAAACAAAACAAACAAGCAAAGAAAAAAAAAAGAGAGAGAGACAAACTAAAATACAGATTCTTAACTATAGAGAGCAAACTGATGGTTACCAGAGGGCAGGTGGGTGGCGGGACAGGTGAAATAGGTGAAGGGGATTGATGGGTACTGAGTAATGTATGTAATATATGGAATTGTTGAATCATTATATTGTACATGTGAAACTAATATAACACTATACGTTAACTATATTGGAATTAAAATCAAAAACTTAGGCAAAGTAAAAAAAAATAAAATAAAGACAAAACTTTGAGAGAGAAGTGGTGAAGCAAGCTTTGTTCTAGATATCTCTTGTAGTGATGGTGAGCACTTTCCACTAGCAAGAGGTAATATATTAAGCATTTACACAGTGTATGACTTATAAAGAGTACTAAATAATTGATAGATAATTGAAGTAAAGTTGAATAGAATCTCAGAAAGTCTACTGTACCAGATTGAGTTATTTACAGTCTTTTCTGTTGTCTCTACCTGTTTCATGTCATGTAATCATTATACCAAGTATATTTGCATTTGTGAACAAAGAGAGGAGTCATACCACCTCTACAGCCCCCATGTATCTAGTCCTATTTCCAGTATAGACGACCAGGGCCACCCCATGGCCACACTGCTCACTGCACAACTCCAGGCAACCCTCCAATGGTCACCAATAGGAGTGGCCCTTCCTGGAGGCTCACCACATGATAACCCTACAAAATTCCTTTCAAGCATGAGGCCCTCAGGACAGATGTAGCTTTGATGACTCTTTCTGGATTAGGGTTCAGAGTCTGTCTGGCTTTTCCTGTCCTGAGGAGAAAAGGAGATGTAGTGTTAGGTCTTTGGGGATCATCTGAATGAATGTAGTGACAAATGTGAATGTCAGTCCCAGGCTGTGACAAGGGCTTAAAGCTTCATAGAGGACTCATTCACCACTTCCTGACTTAACTGGTCCCTTTCCCGGAGGCTATTATGCCTGCCATAGGGGCCTTCCCCTTACTGTTATCTCCTCCAAAACCTAGGGCAAAAGGTTAAGTAGGATCTTACTACTATTAGCTTAACTGCTCAGTCTTAAGAAATACAATAAGCTAATCATCATTTTGGTTAGGTCATGCTGACCAACATGAACAAATGGGGGGGGGGGGCGGGCGGGGTGGTGTTGTTCTATTCATCTGAAGTGAAGACAAACTATTTGAACCCTAAATACAGTGTTTATGACTTCTGTTACTCTTTGTTAGTAAGGAAAGATCATAAGAATACTGTGTGAGAACATTCTCAATATATAGACTGATACTTATATTGCTTTTCCTCATCCTCTAAGTTTAAATTCTTGCAAATAGAATTTTAAAAATATCTTTAAAAAAATTTTTTTTATATAACACCATACAGGAAACATTTGCTCACTCCACAAATAATGAATACTTTCATAAGTGCCAGGGAAATAAAGACGAACAAGACAGACACAGCCACTGCCTCAAGCTGATAATAGTTTGTCTCCAGGATCTTGAAAGGAATAAAAGATTTTTCCAACCTGTATACTTCCTGTAAGGAAAACCATCTCATCCAATGTTAATCCCATAGTAGGAGCTCAGCAATGGTTCATTTATGATAAAGAATAATCAGTCCCTCATGACACTGATTCAGTATTCCAGAAATGTCACTATTTAAACGTGTCCTCCATTTTTCCATCTCTTCATATCAAAGTGACAACTGGTCTCAGCACCTGCAAGGTGCACAAAGGTAACTTACTAAAAGTGTAAACATGCACTGATCAGCATGCAGAAGATCTAGATGCTGACATTTATTTTGTCTCTTCTTTCTGGGTGGCACTGAAGTCCCATAGAGAAGGAAAAGCAAAAGTCTGGGTTGGATTATAGAGAAATGGGAGCCTAAAAGTCATGAGCAAGCAATTGATCTCTCATCTACAACATTAATCCTAGCACTTAAGTTACTTAAGTAAAAACTGGGGACGTCTTTTAGGCTTCACTGTGGAGCCCCAGCACTCTAAGATCCCAGATATTTGAGATTCAGAGGTCTGTTATAGCTTAAAATATTTCTCAGTAAAGGGATGCCTGGGTGACTCAGTCAGTTAAGCATCTGACTCTCGGTTTTGGCTCAGATCATAATCTCATGGTTCATGAGTTCGAGCCCCGCTTCAGGCTCTGTGCTGCACTCTGCACTCTCTCTCTCTCCCTCCCTCCCTCTCCCAAAATGAAGAAACTTAAAAAAAATAATATTGCTCAGTAAGTTATAACCCCACATATAGGAAATTACCCTAGGCCTTCCAGTAGGACTCCAAGAGTTGAAATTCACTGAGGTCCAACTGTTCTGTTAAACTTAACAAGGGTGGCCTGTTTCTATGGCCAAATACCCTTTGTTCCAATAGGACTTATCTTCTCAATATATCATGCCCTTTTGTAATTCAGGATACATTTGAGGTTTATCAAACCCGATTCCATCACCACCACCATGAATACAAACACATGCACACACACCCCACACACACATTTTTCTTCCTATAGGAAATCCTTAATTATCCGTAAGGGCTCAGACCAAATATTCCTTCTTCTGTATCAGTGTCCTACAGGCAGAGCTCCAATATAATGCTGTTCATATTTCCAGTTTGAAATTTAACACATGATATTGTAAGATAAATATTTACATCCAGGTTCCCCAACTAATCAATGAATTCCTTAAGGATAGAGACTGAGACCTATTTATCTTCTTGCCACAAAGCCTAGAACACAGTAAGTGCTTAATAAACACTGAATAAATACAAACATGGTTGAATGCAACAAACCTACCCTATCCTAGAATATTTCATAGGCCCACCACCACAAGGGTCACCTGTCAGGACAACCATCCTCAAGTGGAGCCAGTTTACTTTGGATCTAAAGTTAATCCTTAAAGGGTCACTCTGAGAACATCTAACTCTCTATGGGTTTAGGGATATTAGTAGAAGGTGTAATTTTTTTTTTTTTTTTAATTATGATAGATAGATAGATGATAGATATTCCAAGAAGCTCTGGGGCTTTGCAGAGAAATATGTGGATTTAAAGGAAAAGAAATATTCCATCTCCGGCACAACCTCAAGTACCAAGAGCTGATTTTTCTTAATGAAGTGTTAAAGTGTCAGCACAGACCAGAACACTGCTGATTTGCATACTCCTTGGTTAATAGTATTAAACTAGGATTGCATGGATGTTAAATCCTGTTTATGTTAAAGAACTAAAATGCTTGTTAAGATTATTGATTCTTTTTGGAGACTCTTCATACAGAGTAGACTAGTAAATTAAAGGTGGATTCATTTGATTGCTCTGGAATGGTTATAATTCTAATTTTCCTTTTTTTTTTTTTTAATTTTTTAATGTTTATTCATTTTTAAGAGAAACAGAGTATGAGTGGGGGAGGGGCAGAGAGAGAGGGAGACACAGAATCTGAAGCAGGTTCCAGGCTCTGAGCTGTCAGCACAGAGCCCCACATGGGGCTTGAACCAGTTAACTGCAAGATCATGACCTGAGCCAAAGTCAGATGCTTAACCGACTGAGCCACCCAGGCAGGCGCCCCTGCAATTCTAACTTTCAAATAATATTTCTTCATTGTATGTTCACTGGATACATTTCTTCATTGTATCCAGAAACTAAAAGGTTGACTGGCCTTGAATTTTACAGACAACCTCTTGGTTCTGAAAATTCGAGATTTTGTGTACACCAGAGAGTTAATAAGCACTGGACCCAAAGTCACTGAACCCAGCCATTCACTGTTGATCACAGAAGTACTGGGAGGCATAAGTGCTAATGAACATACTGCATCACTGTTTTTTAAAATACAGTGTAATTACCTTCTGGAACATGCTGTATCAGCAAAGTACCTTAAACAGAAATGCAAATGTACAAATAGTTATATATATTAATTTAATACATAAATATTTACATAATATTATATAAAATCATATTATAGTGTATTTATTTAATATTGATATCTGACATTTAAATATTTAAACATATTTATATAACTTATAAATAATATATTTATATAAGTTATATATTAGCTTAATATATAAGTATATATTAAATTATATATTGTATATACATATTTATAATACATAAAAATATATAAATACTTGATACATGCATTTAACACAATGTACAATGAGGTTGCAAGCTGTACTGATGATAAATACAAATTCATACGTGCATTTTATTTTCCTCCTGTTAGTATTACACCCATATATTCATCTGGAACTTCAAACTTATCAACTCAACAGCCACAAAAGTTACTTTTCATCTTCTTTTTCCTCCTCCCATAGCCCTCTCCCTGTTCGGGTCAACAGCTACCCAGTGAACCTGCGAAAGTCATCCATACTTCTCTATGTCCCTCATTTCCCCACACTGCAATGAATTACTAAATAATTCCAACTTGACCTCTTTAATGTTTCCCAGAAGATACCTTTTGTTCTGTTCCTACAACTACTTCCCTGGTTTGAACCCTCCTCATATCTCCTGAACATCCCTTTCTCTCCAGAATCTGCCCTCCAACCAGTTACCACCATGGTTCATCCAAAATCCTGATGTTTCCTTGGTTTAAAACCCTTCAAGGGGCACCTGGGTGGCTCAGTCCAGTTAAGCACCCTCCTCTTGGTTTTGGCTCGGATCGTGATCTCCAGGTTGGTGAAATTCAGCCCGTGCCAGGCTCCATCCACACTGAGTGGGGAGCCTGCTTGGGATTCTCTCTCTCTCTGCCCCTCCCTCCCTCACGCACAGGTGCTCTCTCTAAAATAAAACGAAACAGAGTAAAATAAAAGAATAGAATAAAATAAAATAAAATAACCACACAGAACCTTCGACGACAGTACATTACTCACATGACAGGTTCAAGCTCCCTAACAAACCAGGAAAGAAGCGTCTCTGCTCACCTTTCAATCTCATCTCCAGGAACCGCATGTCTTGCTCTTTACATTCCAAAACACCTAAGTATTTATGCTCCTTTACACAGAGCATGACGGTTTTTGTTTGTTTTACTTTTCTGGATTTTTTTTTTTTTTTTTTTTTTTTAAATTCTGAGCCGTTCCTCAGCGTTCTTTCCTCATCTTGGCCTTGGGGATTTCAAGACGGAACTCAGATGTGTTCTCTATAAAGCCTTCTCTGACCTCTCAGGTTTCCTTCTAGGTATTCTTCTCCTCTTCACGCTTGGGTCTGGCGTCGTTCTTCTCCCTTACTGCTTCCTGGCATGGTGAGGGGGAGGTCAGACCCCGGATCAGGATGAGCCCTCGGAGGAGGCCCCTCTCCCACCCCTCTGCCCTCGGGGTGACCTTTCCGCTCACGCCTCGCACAGCCGGTGTCATTCTCCAGGAGGCGGCCGGGAGCCCGGAGACAGCAGCTTGCTATTGACACCACCTGGACAGGACACGTGACTCAGCCCCTTAAGGTGACTCAGCCCCTTAAGGCCTCCTTATAAGCGTTGAAGACTCTGGCGCGCAGGTGCAGAGGTTTACGCAAGTTGCGTCGGCCCCAAGACGAGCCCGCAGGTAAGTTCCCTTACTAAACCTGCCACGGACCTATCCAGGAGCAGCCTCTTTCTTTAGCGTGTCCTTGCCCTCTGGGTACGGGACCGGTTTGCAAACCAGCAATTGGTGAGCCAGCCGGGGTTGGCGGAAACGAGTCTTGGGGAAGAGGCCTCTGTGGGGGGAAATCCCGAGCTGGCCACCCACCTCTGTGTGGGGAGGGGTGGCCCGTACGCTAGAAGCTGTGGACCACCCTGGGACACCCCCAAAAACGCGCTTGTCTGAGGAACTGGGCCGAGCCCACTGCCGCAGAGAAGGGAAGCGCGTGGGGGCCACGGTGGGCTGGCCTCTAAGGGGGCAGCTTTGCGGGCTCCAGATGCCCCACTCGGGGCCGGAGCTCGCGTTAGAAAGGAGGAAGCGCTGAGGTTGGAGAAGGGCGGGTGCCCCCTACTCCGCTGGCTTTGGGGCCAGCAGACAAAGTGGGAGAGTAAGATAATCATCTGGGCAACTTAGCCTGCAGTTTTGCAAAGCTGGGCGGGCCCACGGGGGATTAAAGCCTGTGCATTTGGGACAAAGCCTGATTGAGCGGCCAAGACGAGGATCCCAGGCAAAGTGAAGAGAACCAAAGGAAGGATGTTGTGTTGATTGACAGCGAAAGGGAGGAAGTACCCTGTGCCATCGGACCCCTACTGCAAAGAAAATGTTTAAATAGGCATTATCCTTGACTTCTGATAATAGAGAAATATACCCCAAAACTCCTAGAAGACTTTCATTCTTTCTCTGTCCCTTGAAGATATAAATCTTACCAGGTCTTTGAAAGGTAAATACCCCAGGAGATAACTAAAAACACTGCCCACTGTTGCCTGAGACTAGACAATGTGCTTCATGAAGGTAAGAACTATATTTGTTTGTTGATCACATCCCCTAAACCTAAGATGTGGCCTGGGAGACACTTGTTGAATGAATGAATGAAGCCATTCTTGTTCACTTCTAACTTCCCTTAAGAATTTTTTTCAGCTCTTGGGGCACCTGGGTGGCACAGTCTATTAAGCCTCTGACTCTAGATCTTGGCTCAGATGAGGATCTCGAGGTTGGTGAGTTTGAGCCCCGCCTGGGGCTCTGAGCTGAAGGTGCAGAACCTACTTGGGAGTCTGTCTCTCCTTCTCTGCCCCTCCCCTGCTTTTGTGTGTACACGCACACTCGCTTGTTCTCACACACTCTCAAAAATAAATATTTTTTAAAAAAAGAATTTTTTTCAATTCTTAGGCAGGAGTGACCAAAGTTCTCGGAGCTGTTCTTGCCTCATTCTTTTCTACACTATTCATCTACTTCACAAATGCTTCTCTTATACCTTTCCCCTCCCTGCTATTTTATGGTTTTTAAAACTAATTTCAGAAATTAACAACTTCAGGATGGTCTCTATTACCTCTATTTCATTAGCTCTAAACATGGCTGCACTTAATTTCCTACTGCATAGGTCTGTGCAATCCTAGAATATACTGCTCACCTCTCTCACACGTACATAGTGAAAGTACTTGCTTTAATTTTCTCTCTCTCTGCTTAGTTGTGGAGGAAAAGGACCAAAAAAACATTCTTGGCTTCCTGATCTTTGTGACATGAGTTCCAACTTGAGTACATCCTGAGAAACTCCCCCACAAAGCAGAAATAATTACCTCCTCCTTAATTCTTGTATTGCATTATGTGACACAACAATGAACAAGATACAATCCTGCCTTCAAAGGGTATAGATGTGTGAAGAAATAAGACAAGAAACCAGACAACTGCAGCCCAGTTGTGGAAAACATTGTAACTCTCACCAGGGAGTTACTTTGAGAACTGGAGCCCCAAGGACAGGGAGCTGAGGTGCAGGAGACCTGCCCATCTCCCCCAGAAGTGGAATTCTGCTCCTGCAGTGCTGTTCTCCGCCTTGTGCCCAGCGCAGGGGTGTCTGCAGGTGCTCTGGCAGTGATCAGCATGTGTGTTTCAGCCCTTCAACCACAAAGCAAAATAAGCAAGTCGCAGGCACGGCCTTAACGGGATTGCCAGTTAAGAGGGTGGTTAGTTCTTGGGATAGAATTTTAGGCTACTCAAAAGGGATGCACGTCCTCAAACTCCTAAATGTACTTGTTTGGGAGAGTGTCAAAGTTATCAGACCTTGGTTCAACTCAGTGCACGGCTCAGAACAATAGCTCTCTTCTCTAAGAATCGTAAAAGCGGTCACAACTGAGCCATGCCTCAGAAAAGAGCAGGCTCACTTAAGTGTGTTAACCAGCTGGTGTTGCAGTTAATAAAACCTTGAAGCTGTTGCTTAGAAGCCTTTGATGGGAATGGAGAACTTAGTAAACATTTATGCATACCTTTATGTATGTATGCATTCGATAAACACATGGAGAAACCACTGTGTGTCAGGAAATGTACTAGGACATAGGGAGACAATCATAAATAAAACATAACCCCTACCACCAAAGGGTTTACCGTTTAGAAATTCGGGTAGCCTTCAATTATAATATGCACATGGAACATGTGGGAGGGTTTGAGAGATCCCCAGGTTTGAGAGATCACGGAAAGCTTCCCAGTCAAGTCAGCTTCCACACCCAGTCTTGAAGTGATTAAAAAAGGGGCTTAGGACCCAACCTCGCATTTGCTCTCAGTTAACTCAGACTTGTGGGGCACACCCCTCTGCCTTAACTCTGTACTGCAGAAGTTCTGGCGATCCTCTCCTGAGATGAATGGAGACGTGTGGTAGAGGCACAGGACAGGGCTGGATTCGTTGGCTCACATGTGTGATAGTCTTGCTAAATGAGTCCCAACTGCAGTGTTTACTGAATATATTCTTCATTGAGACAACAAACCTCTTCTCTAAACTTGAGGCATAAAAGTCTTTGTTTCACCTCTGGAAATCTGCATCTACTTGTGCATGATTGAGTGAACCCAGAACAACAGAGAATGAAAGTACTTATCAATAACCTTACTGATTGGTTCTGAAATGGAGACTATTCTATGTTCTGGAATGAATATACTTCATGTTTTTCATAAAAAAAAATTTTTTTTAATGTTTTTATTTATTTTTGAGAGAGAGATAGAACAAGGGACAGAGAGTGAGAGGGAGACACAGAATCTGAAGCAGGCTCCAGGCTCTGAGCTGTCAACACAGAGCCCGATGCGGGGCTTGAACTCACAAACTGCAAGATCATGACCTGAGCCACAGTTGGACGCTCAACCGACCAAGCCACCCAGGCGTACCTATGTTTTTCCATAGGAGGGTTTCAGTGTTGTTTTATTTGATCTGTTTCATTGGCTTTAAGTGACAGCTTAAAAACCAGGCATATACATTTAAAAGTACTTCACCAAACAGCTGCCTTCTTTCCCAGCACAAAATCTTTCTGTAACCATTTGAGTCACTACAATTATGGATATATTTTGTTTGTGATGGAACTTTAAATTGTTGAGACTAGAGGAGCCCAGGTGGCTCATTCGGTTAAGCCTCTGACTTTGGATCAGGTCATGATCTAGAGGTTCCACCCCATGTCCTGCTCTGTGCTGACAGCTCAGAGCCTGGAGCCTCCTTTGGGTTTTGTCTCCCTCTATCTCTGCCCCTCCCCCACTGTACCCTGTGTGTCTCTCTCTCAAAAATAAACATTAGGGGCGCCTGGGTGGCTCAGTCGGTTAAGCGGCCGACTTCGGCTCAGGTCATGATCTCGCGGTCCATGGGTTCGAGCCCCGCGTCGGGCTCTGTGCTGACAGCTCAGAGCCTGGAGCCTGTTTCAGATTCTGTGTCTCCCTCTCTCTGACCCTCCCCCGTTCATGCTCTGTCTCTCTCTGTCTCAAAAATAAATAAACGTTAAAAAAAAATAAAAAATAAACATTAAATTGTTGAGACTAAACATTAACCAAAATTTTTCAAAACGGATGCCTCACAGGGTGCCTGGGTGGCTCCACTGGTTAAGTGGCCAACTCTTGTCTGCTCAGGTCATGATCTCATGGTGGTGAGATCGAGCCCAACATTGGGCTCTGTGCTGAGAGTGGAGCCTACTTAAGATTCTCTCCCTCTCCCTCCCTCTGTCCCTACCCCACTTGCATGTGCGTGCGTTCTCTCTCTCTCTCTCTCTCTCTCTCTCTCTCTCTCTCTCCTTGCTCTCAAAAAAAAGCGGGAGGGGAGATGCCCCACAAAGTGATTACTTGGGTTATCCCCAAGGGAATAGTATTGAGGTAAGGGCGGGCTCTGTTTTTTACTTTGAAGATTTCAGAAGTGAACGTTTCGTTTTTGTAATACAAAATACAGTAAAGATGGAGGCTATAACTGCCAAATTTTTATTCTGTGATGAGACCCAGGAGAAAATAATATATTTCTCATGCCTGGGAACATTTCTCTTACAAAAGATATAATGATAAAGATATTCTATATTAACTAAGAGTCCAGGTGCAACATTGGATTAAAAATTAAGCTCATATGTTATTATCATAATCCCCCTTCTCCATGGGTGTCAGAGGGATAGCACATGGAAGCTGCTACATTGTCAGCAAGACAGTCTTAAAAATAAGTGAGCAGATATTGTACAAACATCAATTTAATCTCCCAAGTAAATGCCACCTGCACAGACATCACTCCATTTATGAGTCAAATAGGTGAACCTACAAAGCACATTCTGTTCTCCAAATCTTGGAACTATGGGCTCTTAAAAGAAGAACCATAAAAATTCATGGAAATATTTGTAAGAGCAACATAAATCATGTGACATAGGTATTGTTTTTAAATCAAGTCTACTCTCCATGACTGGGCCAAAGTCCTTGAAAACATATATTGATATCAGGGAAACTAGCTGAGTTTGTGGAAACAGACATCCAAAACGGGACTTTGTGACAGCAACAAGATTATTGATAATTTAATCTGTAATGGATTGAACTGGAAGGAATGGCAGAAGCAACATGCTGAAATAGAATCATGATTAGGTTGGTTAGGGGCTTAGGCAGTGCATACTACCATAAACATTGCTGGTCCAGGGAATCCGAGAGTGAAAGTTCTAGTAGTGCCTTTGTCGCTAACTACAGACTCAGGAAAGACCCTTCACTCTGTTATAGGAGGATGTGCTTGTCCTTGTTTTTGTAAGGCACAGAACTTGAGGGATTCAACCAAGGAGTTCTTGGCAAGCACTTGAGAAAAATCAGAGCTCTGTTGGAAGGGAAATAGCATCCCAACCTAAAAATACTCCTGCTTCCCAAGCCTCTGCTGAAATGGGTTGGCCCTCTGACTTGGCAAACGTATAAGTGAAGCTCTTTACTTGCGTAACATAATGATGACTCTGCCTCTTTCATGTCTAGTGTCTAAAGCATAAGGGTTTCACATTAGCCAATATCATGGAATAGTTGTTAGGGAGGTCAATCATGAGTGGTCTATGAGCCAGCACCTGCCTGCTGACAGCTAGCTTAAGCCATCTGATATTTGAAAAAGATGGTCTAATGGGTATGCTAAATACCCTTTCTCCTAGATTCTCCAAGCTCGCTGCATTTTAAGTTAGACCACCAAGAAGCAATGTGCTTGGACCAAATTATCTCAGTTCTCCATAGAAATGCCTTTGCTGATTGATGATGTAAGATTTTGCCCTGAGCCTTTACAGAGGGTCGATATGAAAACTGTCTCATCAGTATTTCTGTTGTTTTTGTAAAGCTGTAGCCAGGCAATGTCCCCTGTGCTTGCAAATATCAGTTTTTAAAGGCCCCACAGAAATTCACCTCATTTAACTTAATTCCAAGAAAAGGTTTGTTTTTGTCTGTAAATGTGTATGCTTTCATTTGTCTGTAGTGAACATTGGGTAACTAATGAGGTTTCTTTTTAGAGCTACATTCAGACTTACTTTAGAGATTAACTCACCCTAGGTTTATGGCACTATCTATTTTTGGGGGGAGGGCAGGGTTTAGATAGCATTTCTTCTGTTGCAGTCACCAACTATCCATTTTACATGATGTTTAACTTGGGAGCTGCTTTCTATCTTTTTCAAATTTTGGAGGCATATAGCTGAGAGGGTAAATACAAAAAGAACCACAATGCGCTGAACACTTACCCTGTGCTGGGTAGTTACATATATAACCTTGGGTGATATTAAGTAACACCATAATCTTTTTTAAAGATAAAGTTAGGGTATGTCAAATAACATAATCAATGTTAGAAAGCTAGTAAGAGTAGAGCTGATAATTAGCCCCAGATCTTTTCTAGGTTTGTTCAAAGTATGTGCTCCTATTGAGGACTCTACTGTATATTTATTAAATATAAATTCTTAAAAAGAAGCTTATTTTGAGCATGATTATTAAATTAAGTACCTAGTCTCCTTTGCAGTACTGTTGTGAGAGTAAAATAAAATTTAAGTATGAAAGTACTTTGAAAGAATTTTAAAATGGTACACAAATGTGAAATGTTTTATTGTCTGTTACTTCATTATACATATCATTGTAAGATTTGAATTTCTGTATTAAAATCTAAGGGTCATGTGTGAGTATGCAACTCTACATCGTGAAGCTCCCCAGTTCATTACAGTTGACCCTTGGACAGCACAGATTTGAATCATGCAGATCATCTTATACATGGATTTTTTTCAATAAATACAGTACCGTAAATGGATTTCCTCTTCCTTATGATTTTCGTAAGGACATTTTCTTTAGCTAACTTTATCGTAAGACTATAGTACATAATACATATGACATACAAAATATGTGTTTACCGATTATTTATGTTATCGGCAAGGCTTCTAGTCGACGGTAAGCTATTAGTAGCTAAGTTTGGGGGGCCAAAAGTTATGTGTGGATTTTCAGCTGCACTGGGGTTGGCATTCCTAATTCCCACATTGTTCAAAAGTCAACTTAACATTCAACAATGATTTTTAATCAAGTGGAAAGCCAAAAAGCGCTTTGATAAAAGTCCCTCAGATGTAAAACACTTTACTGAAATTCATTAACAAATGACATTCTAAATTAAACTTGAGCTCATAACATTCCTATCCTAGTATAAGAAATTATTCTTATACCATACATATAGCACCTTCCTATTAGCTATGTGAAACCATCCATTTGGAGATCCTACAGTGGTCTTGTGGTCTTGTGACCTGCAAACAGGTATTTCAAAGAAGACACATAGAGAAAATAGTTTTTTCCTATGTCTTTTTTATTTATTTATTTTTTAATGTTTATTTATTTTTGGGACTGAGAGAGACATAGCATGAATGGGGGAGGGTCAGAGAGGAAGGGAGACACAGAATCCAAAACAGGCTCCAGGCTCTGAGTGGTCAGCACAGAGCCGACGTGGGGCTCGAACTCACGGACCGCGAGATCATGACCTGAGCTGAAGTCGGACGCCCAACCGACTGAGCCACCCAGGCACCCTGGTTTTTTCCTATGTCTTAAGAAACAGCCTCAGACTTTATGAAATGATCAACCACCTCCAAACACAGATAAGAACAGTCCCTTCATTCGTTACCCCAGCCTGAATCCTCAGCCAATAAAGTACAGCCTCATCATGCTTGATCCTATTTCATTAATGCCTCTCTCTCTGTCTCTCTCTCTCCTTATTTCAGCACTTTATCCTTCCAGAAAATGACTTTTGCTATTTCAACACTTGATACTAATTATATTTTTCATGTTGTGTTAGTTCTACTTCCTCTGGCTTGTCAGTGAGAAACTATTTTAAAACATACTGCGTTATAAACCATGAATATTTTTCTAAGCATCAACTGCAAGTATAGCACAATGAAAACATCACTATAATGGGAAGAGTCTAGTACTGTTTCATTATTAAGAAGGTAAACAACTCAGGAAGTCGAATGCAGTACTGAGGAATATTTAAATAAAGCTTAATTCCTTCAGTAGGATGTTTAGCAAACTACAGACAAATTATCTTCTCTATCTTATTTTTAACTTAATGATTTGCAAGAATCTTCTCACCTAACTCTTGCCCATGCTTTGTCCTCACTGGTGGTTGGGGTGTTCATCTTACTTTTGTTTGTATTTTTAGAGGTGCTTGGACACCTGCCAGATCAGATATTACATGGTGAGATGTGTCATGGAGGCTTCTGGTGCTCTATAAATTATAAATACAAAGGAAATAATAATAATATGTGACCCTTATATCAGAATAACAAAGGCAATTCTCTTGCTGACACTCTGTTAAAGTGGTAGACACAAAGTTTGGGTTGCAGAGATGAGAAGTGCCACCTCTTTCTGAGGAGTATGTCTAATCCAAAAGACCTATTGAGGGACTACCTGTTGAGCAATGTTGGCATATTGGTCTGGGAAACTTCACGACTCCCCTGAAGCCAATGCAAATGCAGAAAAATAGCAAAGAAAAATAAGGGAAAATGTGACTATACCTGAAAGTTCTCTTGTCAGGAAGTAGAGCCTGAGGCACAGATTTGGATGCAATCTGTAAGTCAGAGAAGGAAGCAGAATGGAAGAGAGAAGCAAGCAAGGACATGGTGTCAAGTGAAGTCTAGCAATGCCCTGATGTGTTAGGGTTAGGCGAGACTCTAGAACAAAACCTGGCAGGATTTTTCAGTAAAGGGCCAGTTAGCCTTTCTTGCAACTACTCAGCTCTGCCATTGTAGCATGAGAGCAGCCACAGACAATAAAACAAATGAGCCTGGCTTTGTTCTAATAAAACTTTATTTACAAAAACAGTCAGTGGGCCAGATTTGGCCCCAGAGACCATAGTTTGATGATTCATTCTCTGAAGTATAAATCACACCACAGAATTGTCTGACCACCCCAGAGGAAGGAGTTTGGCCTTTACTACTCTGTACCCACCAGTCATCAGCTGTGGAGCCAGGGCAGGGGTGCTGCCTCAGCCCCCAAGGTAGTTCTCTCAACTAGGATAGTAGTTCCCAAACTTCACTCTGAATCAGAATCACATGCAGTTCTTTAGAAAACACATTTCTGGGCCTCACACATTAGAGTGATTCAGCAGTTCTGGATGAGAGTCTGAGAATTTGCATTCTGTAGCAAGTTTCCCAGGGAGGTTAATGCTACTTTTTGGGAACCACTGAGATCACCAAGTTCAGACAATTCTCCAGACAAGGGGCAGTTGTGAGCTGTTTTCAACCAACACTCAAAACAGTTAGAGGCCTAATGCACTGAGAGTAGCACAGTAGGACATCAACAGCATCTGGAACAACACTTTGACAACTTCGCATCAGGAAAGATACAGGCCTTTTAAAATGTACCTCTGATAAGGAAATGCTTATTCATGTCCGTTCTCTTTTTGATGGGGCTGCTCACTCTCGAGCTGCCTTTGCCTAGCCTATTCTGACCCAGTTATTTCTTACTACTAAGTTATATCCATCTGAGTATGTTACTTATTTATGTGTGTTTTCCACCATGTGTTTACTGATGCACTCACTGATATTGGTTGGCATACTGATCTTTGTTAAATTCTAATCTCCTTGAGAGCACAGACCATGTTTTCTCCTAATTTTATAGCTATCAAGGGAAAAGAATTCTATGCACTTCACGGCTGCTTTGAATCAATATTTCCCTAGGGAAAATGAAACTCATAGCACATAGAAAATAAGAATTTCTTTATTTAATTCCTCTCCAAACTTCTTATTCTTAACCTATATTTCTGTTATCATAAAATATTTTCCCAGGGGTGCCTGGGTAGCTCAGTCAGTTACGTGCCTGACTCTTGATTTCTGCTCAGGTCATGATATCATGGTCGTGAGATTGAGCCCCATGTCAGATTCCACACTGAGCATAGAGCCTGCTTTAGATTTTTTCCCTCCTTGTCCCTCCACCCCTCCCCTGCTGGCATGAGCATGCATGCTTACTGGCTCAAAAAATTAAAATTAAAATAAATTAAAATATATTACCAGACAATTTACATGAAGATTATAAACATTGACTCTCTCACTAAATTTGTCCTTATACATAATATGGCCCAAGGACTAATGCCTGCCTGTGAGCACTCTAAGTCTGGCTCATGGTTTCATTGTTAGAAGACCAAAGCAGAAAAAAAACCTCTTAATTTGTGCCTTATGAAGTCAGTTGTCTGAAACACATGATTTTGAGGGCAAAGAATAGATCACTGTGTGGTGAACTGTGTATCTAAATCTCGATTTTATCTTTCTTGCTATCCTTGAAGACAAAGTCGAGAAATGAGGCTTGCAGTTCTGACTAGTTAACTACTTACCCAGTTTCTAGAGTGAAGTTAAGTCTACCTAAAGGATAATGATTGATGGAGTTATTTCAACCTTAAGTGTTCAAATAATAACACACAAACACAGTAGGCCAAGAAGTAAATACTGAGGCAGGATGCTGGCTCATTTGGCCAGAGCAAGAGATGGGGAGTTGAGGGGCTAAATAAAATGTGGAATATTATATTCTATCAAAGCAATAAAAACTACAGTAGCAAATCCAAACCAAAATGTTTTGAGAAGCACTGAACTGAGGGTCAAAAATCAGGCAAATGAACTAAAAACATCAAGTGAGTAAGAGCTAGATCATAAGCCATAGGTGAAGCCAAGATTCAAATAAAAAACCAGTAGAATTAGAACTCAAGAGGTCATAAAGAAAGGAAGGCTAAACATAAGTGATGACCAAAAGAAAATAAGATAAGTACTCGTGACATGTGCAGCTTTTCTTCAGGTATGAAGGCCTAAATGAAAAGCCAAGCCAAAGGCATCATTTGTAGTGCTGAACATCAGCATATATACTTTACAATCCAGCAATACCACTTGCAGATGTATAAGCTAGAGAAACTTACCAAGGTGCACCAACAGGTATGATTAAGAGTGTTCAAAGCAAGGTTATTCATAAAAACAAATAACTAGAAACAACCTGAATGCCTATTTACGGGAAAATGGATAAATGATGCTATATTCACATAACAGAATATTATACATCAGGGGAAATAAATGAACTGCAGCTACATGCAATAATATAAATGAATCTTAAAAATATAATGCTGAGTAGAGAAAGCATATAAATCCTGCTTCCACTTAAGCTGTTGTTCCTGTCCTGATGACAATAACAAAAACCAGATAGTATACAAAATCATAACTTTTCTTGAACCCTTCAGGGAGCTGAGGTCACGAGGCAACCACAAGAATTGAATTTCAGAAAGAGACAAGCCCTTCCAAGGAGAAATAAGACATGGAAATTATTTTACCTTTGCCAGAGCACAAGCAAAACACAGAGCTGCTACAAAAAAAGGTAAGAAGAAATTAGCTAAAGTATTAACAAATTTCTAAAGGCCACATATGGGCAGCATATAAGTTTAGAATAAGTAATAATTAAAAGAAAGTAATCTGCTTGGATTAAGGCACAAAGCACCATCCATTTCCCTTGACCTGTCTTTTATAAAAAGTAAAAGCCTGGGACACCTGGATTGCTGAGTTGGTTAAGGGTCCAATTCTTGATTTTGACTCAGGTCACAATCTCAGTAGTTTGTGAGATCGAGCCCCATGTTGGGTTGACAGCGTGGTGCCTGCTTGGGATTCTCTCTCTCCCTCTGTCTCTGCCCCTCCCAGTTCATGCTCTCTCTCTCTCTCTCTCTCAATAAATAAATAAACATTTTAAAAAAGGTAAAAACTTTAAACCACTTGGGGAAGGGCAGCAAACCCTCTGTTCCTTGGGGTCACAAGGGAAGAGATAGAAGCAAAACCCATCCTTCTTTGAAGGAAGAATATAACACTTCCCTTCCTGCCACCAGAAACCTGCTTGGGGAAGAGGAGAAACAAGTTGTCTTCCCAGGAGAGAGAAAGGAAAATCTTTATGTCCAGGGTCCTGCACCAATATATAGCAGAGGTCTGCTACTCTAGGGAAAGGTCAGGAAACCCTTCTGCCTAAAACCTGCCACAGACACAAGACAGAGTGTAGTTGCCACAAGTGGAATTGGCAGGCACACTATACACACCCCATCCTCAAGGTCCAGGCACATAGATCCTGGCTAAAGATCAAAATCAAAAAAACCAAAATATCCCCCAGTCCCACAACCTAGCAACAAGTAACGAGCAATAGCAATCTACCCCTAAGGAAGGGAAAAGAGAGTAGAAAGAGAACTTTGTAATATAAGTATACAGGGACTGCTAAAAGCTGAGAGTAGAGATGAGGCACAGGAAATAACCCTCCAGTACTCCAGTCCACACAGTAAGATGAAGGTAATGGCTGTTCACTGCTGGAGGAACTCAAAGCCCATGGTGCACTAATAATAACTATAGCAGCCATGGCACAGAAACCCAATTGAACTAGTGACTAGATTGACTCAACCCCCAACACTAATAGTCTGAGAAGATCCAAGTCCATTTCCAGGAATAAATGCTATTGCCTCCAGTCTCTGCTGTCTACAAATGATGTAGCACATTCAATCAAAAATTATTGGCTGGCTGTGGGTAGAGCATGCGACTACTCTCGATCTTGGGGTTGTGACTTCGAGCCCCACATTGGGTATAGAGATTACTTAAAAAGAAAAAATATATATATTAAAAAAATTATGAGACAGACCAAAACAACAACAAAAAAGAACTATTGTCAAGAGATAAAGTAATAAATAGGATCAGAGAAAATTCAGGTGTGAGAACTCCTAGACAACAACTTTGATTAATATGCTAAAAAATCTAACAGAAAGGTTGAGAACATAGATTTAAAAATGAGGGATTGTAGGGGCACCTGGGTAGCTCAGTCAGTTAGGTGTCTGACTAAGGCTCAGGTCATGGTCTCTCAGTTTGTGAGTTTGAGCCCCACGTCAGGCTCTGTGCTGATAGCTCAGATCCTAGAGTCTGCTTTGGATTCTATGTCTCCCTCTCTCTCTGCCCCCCGCCTCCCCACCTTGTGCTCTGTCTCTCACTCAAAAATAAATAAATGTTAGAAATGGGGGATTGTATGTACCAGAGAGATGGAAACTATTAAAAATGTCAATTATATATTGGGGCACCTGGGTGGCTCAGTCAGTTAAGTGGCCGACTTCGGCTCAGGTCACGATCTCACGGTCCGTGAGTTTGAGCCCTGCGTCGGGCTCTGTGCTGACAGCTCAGAGCCTGGAGCCTGTTTCGGATTCTGTGTCTCCCTCTCTCTGACCCTCCCCCGTTCATGCTCTGTCTCTGTCTCAAAAATAAATAAACATTAAAAAAAAATTTTTAAAATGTCAAATATAAAAGCTATAAATAAAATTTTGATATCAGAGATAATTCTTTCAACAGACATATCAGGACATGGTATATGGCTGAGGGAAGAACCAGTGAACTTGGAGATAGGTCAAGAGAAATTAGCCAAACTTAAGACAAAGATGAGAGAGAGAGAATCAGAGCAGAATATCTAAGAGCACTGGTGGAATATCACATAGTCTAACATATATGTAGTTGGAGTTCTTGAATGACAATTGCAGACTTCTCTTCAGAAATATTGTGACCTAGAGAATATTGAGACCTGTGATAGAATATCATAATTAAAGTGCTGAAAGTGGGGCGCCTGGGTGGCGCAGCCGGTTAAGCGTCCGACTTCAGCCAGGTCACGATCTCGCGGTCCCTGAGTTCGAGCCCCGTGTCAGGCTCTGGGCTGATGGCTCGGAGCCTGGAGCCTGTTTCCGATTCTGTGTCTCCCTCTCTCTCTGCCCCTCCCCTGTTCATGCTCTGTCTCTCTCTGTCCCCCAAAAAATAAATAAACGTTGAAAAAAAAATAAAAAAAAATAAAAAATAAAAAAAAAAAAAAATAAAGTGCTGAAAGAAAACAATCTGTCAGCCCAGAATTCTACACTCAGCAAAGTTACCCATCAAAAAGGAAGGTGCCTGGCTGGCTCAGTCAGAAGAGCATGACACTCTTGATCTCAGGGTCATGAGGTCAAGCCCCACATTGGGTTTAGAGATCACTTAAATAAAAACTTTAAAAAAAAGGAAGGCAAAACAAAGACTTTTCCAGAAAACCAGAAGCTAAAATAACGCCAGTAGATTTGGATGGCAGTAATTTTAAACAAAGTTTTTTAGGCAGAAGGAAGATGGTATCAGATGCAAATTTGGATCCGTGTGAAGAAATGTAAAGCATCAGAACTGGTAAAAATGAGAGTAAATATAAAGACTTTTTTCCTTATTTTTAATAACTTTACATATATATATTGTTTAAAGCATGAAAAGTAGCAATATACTGAAGGGTTTGCAGCACATGAGAACTAAAATGTATGACAACAATAGTGCAAAGAGTGGGAGGGAAGAAATTGTTATACGGTTCATACACTCAATGTGAAGTAATATAATGTTATGTGAAGATACACTATAATGAGTTAAAGACTTATATTTTAAACCTTACGATTATCACCAAACACATTATAAAGGTGATTTAACTAAAAAAAAAAAAAAAAAAAAAAACAAGTGGAAGGGAAGTACAATCCAAAAAATGTTTGATTAATCCAAAAGAAGTCAGGAAAACGAATGGATGAAGAAGATGTGGTTTATATACACAATGGAATACTACTTGGCAATGAGAAGGAATGAAATCTGGCCATTTGCAGCAACATGGATGGAACTGGATGGTATTATGCTAAATGAAATAAGCCAGGCAGAGAAAGACAGATACCATATGTTTTCACTCATATGTGGATCTTGAGAACCATAACAGAAGACATTGTGGGAGGGGAAGGGGAAAAAAAAAGTTACAAAGAGGGAGGGAGGCAAACCATAAGAGACTCTTAAGGACTGAAAACAAACCAAGGGTAGATGGGGGTGGGGGAGAGGGGAAAGTCAGTGATGGGCAGGGAGGAGGGCACTTGTTGGGATGAGGACTGGGTGTTGTATGGAAACCAATTTGACAATAATATTAAAAAAAAAAGGGTGAGGAAAAGCAGAAAAAAAAAGAACAAAGAACAGATCAGACAAATAGAGAGTAAGATAGTTTATTTAAGTCAAACCATACCAATAATTACATAATATAAATCGAATGCTCTAAGAATGATAATGTACAAAAATTTAACTATAACATGATAGCATTTTTATAAACCTCAAAAATGAGCCAAACTAAATAATACCATTTCTAAGAATATATTTATATGTATAAGTATTTATTTATTTTTTTTAATTTTTTTAACATTTATTTATTATTGAGACAGAGAGAGACAGAGCATGAACGGGGGAGGGGCAGATAGAGAGGGAGACACAGAATCAGAAGCAGGCTCCAGGCTCTGAGCCATCAGCCCAGAGCCTGACGCAGGGCTCGAACTCAGGGACCGTGAGATCGTGACCTGAGCTGAAGTCGGACACCCAACCGACTGAGCCACCCAGGCGCCCCTGTATAAGTATTTAAAATATAGGGTCAACTGAGTGGCTCAGTCAGTTAAGCATCCAACTCTTGATTTTGGCACAGGTCATGATCCCACAGTCTTGGGATTAGGCCCATAATCGAGCTCTGTGCTGAGCATGGAGCCTGCTTAAGATTCTCTCTCTCTCTCTCTCTCTCTCTCTCTCTCTCTCTCTCTCCCTCCCCCTCCCCCTCCCCCTCTCTCCCTCTCTCCCTCTTTTCCTCTCTCTCTCCTTCTCTCTCTCCCTCTCTCTCTCCCTCTCTCTCTCCCTCTCTCTCTCCCTCTCTCTCTCCCTCTCTCTCCCCCTCTCTCTCTCCCTCTCTCTCCCCCTCTCTCTCCCCCTCTCTCTCCCTCCCTCCCTCCTTCCCTTCCTACCTCCCTCCTTCCCTTCCTACCTCCCTCCTTCTCTTCCTACCTCCCTCCTTCTGCCTCTCTCCCCAGCTTATGCTCTCTCTCTCTAAAATAAAATAAAATAAAATAAAATAATAAAATAAAATAAAATAAAATAAAATATGAATAACAAAATTCACAGAAGAGATTACTTACAGAAAGAGACCAAGAACATAGAATTTGAAGGAATAACAGCAGCTTCAGTGTTACGATAAAATTCTGGTTCTTAAATTGGGTGTTGAGTATAGATTACATTATTATGCTTTGATACTCATATGCTTTCTTATATTTTGTAATGTGTATTAAATAAAATATTTTCAAACAGAAGATTGCATAAACAACTAAATATAGGAAGGGACCTCAAAGTAAGGTAGACTGATTTTCAAAAAGTAAACAAAGAAAGCGTTTTTAAAACTATACTAAAGTGACAGGTCCCATAAGAATTTAGTTCAACAAAAAAATTTTTGAACATATATTCTGTCTGCAGGAAGCTGAGCTATGCAGTGGATATAAAATTATAAGTAAGACAGCATTCCCAAAATGGACCGCTTACAGCATAGTGAACAGTTTGTTGTCACATCTCTATCTGAATATAATACGTGGTTTGAACATACCTTAAAATGCCCCAGTGGTGGGAGCACAAAGAGGGAGTCAGTGAAGATACAGATGAGATCAATTGGCCATGAGTTGATAATTTTTGAAACTCTGTAATAGGTATGAGGTGTTAATCTATTTTTCCACATCTATATATGTTTGAAATTTTTCCTAAAAAATGGTTTTATTTTGTTTGTTTTACAAAACTATCTGGTTCCATACTTCTAAACTAAAAATAAGATGAGGAATTGGTGAACTTTTTGATCAAAAAAGAAAAAAACGAGGTGACAGTTTCATGATTCCAAAGTTCTTGACAGGCTAGAACAATAGGCTAAATAAAAAAAGAAGAAACGAAATAGAGATGCAAGAAAAAGAAACAAAAGACATACTCATTGGAAAGGAAGACATAAAACTGTCTCTACTTGCAAATGACATGATTATCTATGTAAAAAATCTCAAAGAAGCTTCAAAAAAGCTATTAATTAGAGAGTAGCAAAGTTGAAGAATACAGTGTTAATATAAAATGTAATCATTTCTGCATACTAGCAGTGAATAATCAGAAATTTAAATGTTTTGAAATACCATTTTCAATAGCACCCCAAAAATGAAATATTTATGTACAAATCTTACAAAATAAGTGCAAGATCTATTTGCTGAAAACTACAAAAGATTGTTGAAAGAAATCAGAGAAGATCTAAATAAATGGAGAGATACACCAGTTCACAGATTGAAAGATTTGAAATTGTAAGTAAACCAATCCTCCACAATCTGATCTGTAGATTCAAACATAATCCTAGTCAAAATCCCATAATTTTTTTTTTGAAATTGACAAACTCATTCTAAAACTTATATAGATAGGCAAATAAACTAGAATACTCAAAAACAGTTTTGAGAAAAGAGAACAAAGTTGGAAGTTTCATGTTACCCGAATTCCAAACTTACTATAAGAGTATATCTTTAGGTTCTGATACCAATTCCAATGTGGGTGTCGAGGGTCCCCACACATACAGCTAGCAGTGTTCTAACACCAGCTGAGTAGCCTACAATTTAACCCAACTCTGACAGTCTCTACCCAGAGATAGCATCAGACCCCACAGATTGAGAGGTCAGTCCTACAAGACTGCCCCACACATGCAACTTCAGACACCAGTCACAAGCCCAGATTGCTACCTATACTTCTGACTAACTGGCTATAAATAAGAGAGTCTCAAGACCCCCTCCTAAGGTTTGATTAATTTATTGGAGTGGTTTACAGAATTCAAAGAAACATTTTTCTTACTGGAAATATCAGAGAGACATTTTACTTATGTCTTACTTTACTAGATCATTAGATCAGATGCATAGGGCAAGGTGTGGGGAAAGGGTATGGAGCTGGAGGTGTGACACTGTCCCAGCTCCACGTGTTCACCAACTCAGAACATCTCCAAGCCCAGTCCTTTTGGGCTTTTTTGAAGGTTTCATTACATAGGCATGATTGATTGAATAATTGGCCATTGGCGACTAATTGAACTTCCAGCCTCTCCCCTCCCTGGAGGTGTCTGGGGCGGGACTGAAAATTCTAACTCTCTAAATGATATGATTGGTTTCTGTGGTGACCAGCCTTCATCCTCAGGTGACCTAGGGGCATTCCACAAGCCACCTCATTAACATAACAAAAGACACCTTTATCATTCTCAACACTTAGGAAATTCCAAGGATTTGGGAAGCTGTGAGCCAAGAACTATGGAGGAAAACAAAACATGCATAAGAAATATGTTTTAGTCCTCTAAATGACCAAATATATGTTTTTATAAATCAAAATATCACACTATCAAAGTCAAGAGAGTCTGGTGAGAGAGTACAGACATAGTATAAATAAATGGAACAGAAGAGTCCAGAAATAGAAGCACACACATAGTATCAATTTTTTATGAAGGTGTAAAGACAATTCAGTGGAGAAGGGAAAGTCATTTCAACAAATGGTGCTGAGACAATTGGATAATAATGGGGAAAAATTGGGTAAAAATGCGTTATGTTTTAAATGAACCTCAATCCATACTTCTCACCCTACATAAAAATTAACTCAAAATGGATCATGACTTAAATGTCAAACCTAAAACTATAAAATTTCTACAGGAACACATAAAGGAAAAGCTTTGCATTCTTGAAGTTAAACATGATTTTCTTAGATATAACACCCCAAGCACAGCTCATAAAAGAAAACATTTGAAAAATTGGAACTTCATCAAAATTAAGAACATTTACTCTTCAAAAGAAAATATCAGGAGAATGAAAAGATAAGCCACAGAAAGGGAGAAACCGTTTATAAATCACATTTCTAATAAAGAGCATATCCAAATTATGTAAAGAACTTTTAAAATCCAATAATAAATGGAGGAGATATTTGAACAGACACTTCATCAAAGAAGATATAAAGATTTCAAATAAATACATGAAAAGATGCTCAATATCAGTAGTCACTAGAGACAAAATAAAAACCATAGTAAGATACAACTATATACCTATTAGAATCAAATTGAATTTTTTAAAAAATCTGAAAATACCAAGTGCTGACATGGATGTAGACTAACAGGAACTCTCATACATTGCAGAGAGGAATGCAAAACAGTTCAGCCACTTTCTGGAAACATTTTGGCAATTCCTTGCAAATTCAACATACACTTAACAAGTAACATAGAAATCCCACTACAAGATATTTCTCCAAGTGAATGAAAACCTATGTTCAAACAAAAAGAAGGGCAAAAATGGTTATAACAGCTTTATCTGTAATTGCCAAAATCTAGAAATAGCACAAGTGTCTCTCTACCGGGGAATGGATACACTTGATTATAGTATATCTGTATGATGGGATAATAGCAATGAAAAGGAAAAAACACTGGGTACATTCAACAAGCTGTAACTGAGTCTCCAATGCATTATACTGAATGAGAGAAGCCATAGTCAAAAGCCTTTATACTAAATGATTTCACTGAAATGACATTCTTGCAAAGGCAAAACTATAGGGGCAGAAAACAGCAGTGGTTGCCAGAGGTGGGAGTGGGAGGCTGGTTGGCTACATAACTGTGGTGGGGAATGTCTTGGAGCAATTAAAGTTTTCTTTATCTAGATTGTGGTAGTGGTTACATGGCTACATAAATTTGTCAAAACGTGCAGAACTGTACCATAAAAACAGCAACCTTTACTATAATGAAATTATGCCTAATTTTTTTTCTGTTAAAAAAATCCCCCTCCCAAAATATAGTAGGGATAACTATAAAATATTTAGATTCACAAAATTCATGAATACAAACATGAAGAAGATATGATTTAATGTATATCCATGTAGAAAAGCACAAGAAATAATTGTAAAATCTATATGGATAAACACCTGGCATGGTTGACCAAGAGTCAGTTAACTCTTAAGAGATACACAGATTTCAAAATAAGGCAGGGACAAGTACCCTATTATTCTGTACTACTGAGACTCATCTGAGGCATTAATTCAAATCTAGGCCCAGGTGGTAGGAGGGATGTGAACCAAATACCACTATCTACAATAGAATGGCCTTTTTCCAGCCAGTGTGAATTCACCAACACTGTGTTCAAGTAGAGAACCCTGAAATCAATTTCCAAGTGACTTAATAAGCCAGAACTTTAGGAATTGTTTCCTCCCTCCTCCCCAAAAAGTATCAATAAAGCACCTACTGTGGGCCAAGGACTGTATAGTCATGGTAATATGACAGTAAACAGATAGATGTGTTTCCATCTTAGCAAAGACCTAGTTAAAGTTATGAAACTCTTTTCTCCAAACTGCAAAACCTATAGCTAGGAAAGTAGAAATGCAGAGAGCAATGCTTCCTATTTTATTTTAATTATGTCCAGGAAATCCTCAGGTGTTTTCAGTGGGAGGTGTAGGAGAACCACTAGGGATAGTGCCAGATATTACTCAGGATTAGTAATTTCAGAGCTGTTACCACTCCTAAGCTCAGAGACAAGGGAAGACAGGATCACCAGGGAGTCCTGCAGAAGACCATCTTAAGAGCAGCAGTGACTTGTGTTTGAGAGGGATAATGAGCCCAAAGAGACTCCTCAGACAGACCTGGGGGAATAAACACCCTGAGCCCACCCTTCTGCCTCCTTCCCATCTCTAACTAGGACTCTCATTGGCCAAACCAACTCAAAGGCCCAGGGAATGGGGAGCAGATGATATTATCTATCTTAGAAAATGGTAAATGGCGGAGAGTTAAGGTAGAGAGCAAAGAAAAGGTAGCCAGCACACCAACTATGATGCTTTTCATTTCTCTTGGTTAACACTGCTTGAGCTCTTTCCATCAAAAGACTTGATGCATCTCAGCTCTGGGAAGTTTTATTCTATTTCTTTTATACCTTCCTCCCTTTCTTTTCCCTTTGCTTTCTGAATGCTTTATTTTCTCATTCTGCAGCACTTCACTTGTTATCTTCACCAAACTGTAAACGTCTTGAGGGCAGAATCCACAAATTACTTACCTTTCTCTCTCCTACACTACCCAGCACAATAGCTTGAACATGAATGATACTGGGAAAATGAGTTCTAAATTGAATTAAGTCTAAGCAATTTTCAGTTTCAGTGTTGGTTGCTGTACAATATTTTATCATGAGACTTTAGAAGAGAAAGGCTTGCAACAGCATATACTTTTCTCTCTCTTCTGCAGTTTTGCTTTGATATCTGCACTGATACAGGGAAAAAAAAACAAACAAATGGGGTTTTGTTAGATTTTTAATTAGGATTAGGAATGAATGTATATTCCCTTTATTCACTTAAAATGTACACTACATTAAAACATCTAGCTTTTTAATAAGAAAGTAGTAAACAAACAGTAATGACTAACAAGTTATTGAATTTACACCTAATTTTCAATATACTGGAATTTTTTTAAAAGACACTGCTGAGATTCTGTGTTACAATTTTTTTTTTTAATTTTTTTTTTCTTCAACGTTTTTATTTTAGGTTATCATGGTGCAATCCATGGGTAGAACCCTTCATCACCATTTTGTTGCTGTTGTTTACAATTTTGAGTTTTTCAATGCCAAGATATAGTTAGTCGAGTTATTTCTATCAGAGGAAAATGGAACATGTAAATTCCCATACTGCTTGGAGTCAGAAAGACCAACTCCAACCCAAGCTGTGCATTCTAACTCTACCAACCACCAGCTGATTGAATATAGGCACAATATTACCCACAAACTTTACATTCCTTACCCACAAAATAATACCTTAGATTATTATGACAATTAATTGAGATAATTTTGAAAATACCTTACTAACAGTCACCATGCCAGGAAGACCTATCCTCACATATTTTACAGACTAATGGAGAAGATAGCCAATTAAAAAAGGAATCAAACTAAAAAAAATCTATAGAACATGCTAGATTGGGGAAATCTATGGATGTATGGGAGTAGAAAGTAAGAGAATATTATTTCAATGGAGGTAGAATGTATAATAATGAATATAACAAGTAGCCTAGGTCAGGAAAAGTATATTGGAGGCAGATGGAATCTAATGTGTCTGGCACTTGGTGGGTGCTCAAAAAATGGCAGCAAATATTATTCAAACACTTGATGCAGTACTGGGTGCCAATGCAACCAGTAGATTGGCTAAATGATACTCAGAAGCAATGAAGGAGCCCCTGTCCTCCAACTGGGCATTCAAAGCCATTCTGTGGGGGGTTGTTCTTCCCCTGCCCATTAGATGAAATCTAGGCAGTCTCCATAACTTGTTCATTCCCTCTTATATGTACATACATACATACGTACATACTACATGCACTGGTTACTATAATTTCAAAAAATAGTCTTATTTCAGTAATGTGTCTGTTTCACTATAATAAAGTCATCCAAAGTCAAAACTTCTCTCTTCCTCATTCAGAAGGATGGGTGTTGGTTCACAACCTAGGGAGTTCCAGGGTAAAATTGGAAACCAAGCAACCCCTCTGTACTTAGGGCAAGGAAACACCAAAGAAAACTGTAGGCCACTCCAGACTGGTAGGTGGCAGGGTTGGCAATTGGGAGAACTTACTTAAGAGACTTGTCCTGGGTGGCTGCAAGATGAGTAGATGTTCACACCCACCAGCCAGAATCTGAAAAGTTTATATAAAGACCTCAGTGGGGTTCAGTCAGGTATACCATCCAGAGGGTCTCAAAGCACATTGCTCTCTCAAGTCCTTCAAAATGGCTCCAGTGGAATGGTGGGTGGAGCATACAGGCCAGGGACATGGGAGGGAGGAGGAGCCTCCAGTTGCCAGGGCCACTCGAGGGTCTGGCTGTCATGTCCTCTTAATAAGCGACAATGAGGGGAGCACTTTTTACTCCCCCCCCCCCGCCACCCCCACCCCCGCCTTCTACCAACCCCGGGCTGCACATGCTTTTCCAAGTTGGAAGCCAAAGCAGAGAAAAGAGGTAGGGAGTAGGAAAGGTGTTACTTTCTGACATTACGAATCTACTTTTGGTTTGCTCTGGACTTGTTGCAAGTCTAAAATTAAGTCTCTTTGGGGTTGGCAGACGTTTAGACTGGATTCCTTGCAGACAGTGTCATTGCTGGGATCTTTCACTTCAGTTCTCACAACTGAGGCGACGCTTCATCTGCTTGTTCCCATAAAATCCCCCATCTGCATGATCTATGCCACGCAGACTCTCCCTTTTGAGGACACATCACTCTTCCTTCTTCAAGTCATTTCAGAACATCTCTGGGTGGATTTTGTCTCATATTGTCCCACATCTGCTCAGCAAGCAGTCATCACGCATCCTTTTGCCAAAGGATCCTTTTGACAAACTGAGAGTTCAGGCTTCCCTAACACAGCTGCCTCTCCTCTGCTGTGAACACAACTAACCAGCTACAACCTCATAACTGTGGGCCTCTCTACGCTTGGCCCAGGGCCTACAGAAGACTCGGGTCAGTTAGTCTGCATGGTTTCCTCAAAGCAATTCTCACTCAACGTGGGGTGAGTGGGTACAGAGTGGGGGGGGGGTCCCAGCCTTGGTGCTGCCATAGCCTTTCTACCTACATTCTCTAATTGCTACCTTATTATTCTTCTAAAGGTGGGTGTTGATTCAAGGGCTACATAGCTGGAGTTGGAAAACTCTTTTGTGGATCTTGAATAGGTGGCCTGGTACTTCACTCCATTATAGAAATAGAACGCAGCTGTTTGCCTCTGCCAATTTGGGGCCTCAGCCAAAACCAAGGCAGGAATGCTCCTTTGTAAAAGTCCTGCAAACCATAGTAGGGACTCAGTTGAATGATTGTCCAGCAGCGGTTTGTGTGGGCAAAATCCTCAGAGCAAGATAAGCAGATACTACAAAATAAAGTGACAAGAAGATAAAAATCTAACACACACAGAAAATAAGTGTTTCAACAAACCCTACTGGGGAAGACTTGAGATAATAACGGGATGATGAACCTGACCCTAATAATAGTTACTAGTTATTAAGGGTTTAGTCCTTTCCAAGCATGGTGAAAAATACTTTATAAACAGGATCTCTCTTACTGCTCAAGCAACCCTATATATTAAGTATTACTGTCTTTACAATTCATGTAAGCAAATCAAGGCTGAGTAACCTTTCCAAGGACAAACATCTATGATATTGTGTGTAGTTTGTTGTTGACAAGTATGTATTTAAGCTTATGTATTGGATGCCCTCCTGAGGTTCCCATAAAGAATATTTTAAGATATTTTTAGAGGGAAGATTGCATTTGTGAGACCCAAATGGCACTTACAATCCAGGTTCTGGAGCTCAGAGAGCACAGGTCAGGTTAGAGGCACAGTAACCAGAGAGTAACTAAATCAGGTCTATCCATATTTGAGGTGTCCCATTGCAAAAGGACTTTTATTTTTAGAAAAGAAACTGAAAGTTATCTTTACAATTTATTCAGAGGCCTCATAACTCAGATCATCTAAGATATAACTTCAATATAAGCTAAATCACTTATAACCAGGTTTTTCCCCATTTATAACACTATTTAACCCCTAGCCTCATTCATGGTTTAAGCAAAAGCCATTTTTAATAAGTAGGGGGAAAAATCACATACAGGAAACTTATAAGCTTCTAATAATTTTATGCCAATAACTAGCTAGTCCTTGAAGAATTTCATAACGTGGTGTTTCCAATGGTTCCTTGTGACTTGTCAGAAACCCTGAATTTTCCTTCTTTCCTCCCTCTAGTACTTTCCAAGTCTCTTTTGATTTTCATGTATCATGTTGCCTATCAGATATATTCTTTAATTTGCTCTCTGAGATTTTAAATTTGCTTTCTATGTTAGTTACCAGAAAATATGCAGAGAGATTCACCTCATCTTACCACACTTTGAAGTACTGAATATGTATAAACAAATTAAAAACAAAAACAGAAACAAAACCCGACATCCTGAAGCCTAGTCCTTCAAGGCCAAGCACCTGCCAGTCCCTCCAGTGGATGCATCCTCTTTGAAGAAGGAAGGGCTCCATCCACCTAATGGTTCAAGTCATTCCATCCATACCAAAGGACACCTCAGATATCTCCACCTACCTCTATCATCACAGAAAACACCCTGGTTCAAACCACCAGCATCTTCCCAATCCTCAAAGTGATCCCTTCACTTGTGTCCCTGCCTCGTCCAACCCTTTCTGCAAATAACAGCCACACAAGGGCTATTAAAAATATCAATGGCATTCCATGCACCACTATTTGGAACCTTCAAAGGCTTCTCATTACAATCAGAATAAAATCTAATCTTCTTAAAATTGCCTATAAAATCGTACATGGACTTGCCTCTGCTAATCCCTCCAATCATATGCTGACCATTCCACCCAGCTTTTATCCCAATTTTCAGTGTTTTCTGTGTAATGTTTCTCTCTCCCACTAGACTATGTGTTGCATGAAGGGGGCCCATGATGGTTTTATGCACCACTGATCATTTGACTGTCCCAAAATACCACCTGTAGGTTCTCCATAACTTTTTGTTAAATAAATAAATAAACTTAAGTAAAAATTGCTATAATCAGTAGGAAGTATTCTATTACATGCAGCCAGTAAAATGGAAATTACAAACACAATAGAGAAATGTTTACAATGATATTATGTGGGGAAAGCAGAATAGGAAACATTATGTAAAATACAGTTGCACATACCATTTACAGTATGACTAACATAATTTTTACAACATGTATATGTTGTAGATATGTATCATATTTATAATACAATTGAGCCCATTAGAACATAGAGTACACTTGCATAGTTTTTAAACTAATCCTGGTTTTAAAGAGAGGGAGATCTATGTAAACAATTATAAGAAGTGTCTGCATTCTGAGGTGGAAACTAGAGTTTATCTTTAGAGCAGATGATTCCTTTTGTTTGGAAGGAAATATTTTGGTGGCCCTTTTGGTTACACTCAATGAGGCAAAAGTCCTCTGAAATAAGAAGATGTGTGGAACATAACTGCTCTGCGTAATAATGAGTTTGCCTTTGATGTAGATAGAGGTGTATCTCTGTGGATTGCCTTTCCTTTTTGAAAAACCTCCTGAGCCTACGCTCCCCTCCTCCCCTGTGGGTAGCAGTGAGTGGAGGGGGGCAGTCTTTCGAAGATGCTGGAACATGAAACTGTGTAGAAACACGGCCTAGGAAATAGTATGCTAAGGCAGCTCATGACAGCTTCTAAGACCCAGCTGTTTAATTTTCAGGGATTTTGTGAGATCATTGTAAAGTGCAGACGTTATTAAAAACTCATTACAAAACCTTACAATTAAAAAATTTTTACTAACAAGGTAACAAATATTCAAAACCCACCACTTCCTGTTTTATTATATTGTACTTATGCTCTTCAAGTTGCTTACACCTCTTGTATCAGGAGGGTGGAAATATTGTACAATGTTTGTTTTCGTTGTTTCACTTTTGCTATATTCCTTTATGCAAACCAAAATACCAACCAACATTTATGTCAGGACCACACGTTTTGTCAGTCACAACCATATGTTTTCTATGGGCACAAAAGTTCTGCAAAAAACAGTGAAATCAGGGGCACTTGGGTGTCTCAGCTGGTTGAGCATTCGACTATTTCACTATAATGGTAATTGTATTACACATCCTTTATATCAGTAAATTTAATAATTTTTTTTTCAACGTTTATTTATTTTTTTGGGGACAGAGAGAGACAGAGCATGAATGGGGGAGGGGCAGAGAGAGAGGGAGACACAGAATCCGAAACAGGCTCCAGGCTCTGAGCCATCAGCCCAGAGCCTGACGTGGGGCTCGAACTCACGGACCGCGAGATCGTGACCTGGCTGAAGTCGGACGCTCAACCGACTGCGCCACCCAGGTGCCCCTATATCAGTAAATTTAATGATAAACTTGATATATGAGTTTATATATATACACATCCTTTTTTTTCCCTGGAGAGCCAGTTGTTGAACCAGCTGGGTCAAAGCCACTTCTGTCACAGAATGGAATATGTGAAAGACTAAGCCTTCTTTGGGATACATAGAAACTTTTTAGAAGGGGACCATAACAACACACTGCCCTCCCGACAACAGGGGTGAGAACTCCAACTATTGGTATTTGGGGATTAAAGGTGAAATTAAGTCCTGAAGCCTGAGACTATCTGGTTTACTTGTATTACCTATACATAACACGTACGTGCGTATAGACAGGGACTAGGCTGTGATTGGAATCATGGCCTATAGCATGGTGGGCTGGTGAGTGATTCTGTCTTATTTGAAAGTTTGTTTAATTATCTTGAAAATATATGAAACACAGTCACATGATTTTCAGAGAATCATTTGTCTCAAAGATTTAAGAGATATGCAAATTAAGATTTGAAGTCTAGCTTCCCACTTATAACTAATATGGGTTAAATAGTTGGCCACACTGATCCTGTGGCCCATCTCCAAGGAATAAAATCGCAGCCTGGCTCACCAGGTAATTATGGGGAATAAGCAATGCAGTAGCTTCGTACCATAACTTCTTAAAAGAATGACATATGGAGCAAAGAACACTCTACATTATAGAAATAACTAGAGGTAAAGCTAAAGTGTACTTAAATCTATTATGTTTCCTTGTGCTCAGTTGACATTCTTTATCAAACCTGATGCTTTGAAATATCTATGATCTGTCTCTGGACAATCCTTCACTAATTCTCCCAAGTGTCATCTCTGCCATTAACTTTGAAAGTAAGAAATGTATTCTAATGAGAGTGTTAATTATAGAAAGTGCCTTATGTCCTAACGTGGCAACCTTATAAATCAAATGCTTTGCACTCTATGGCAACAAAGCTACAAATTTGCTCATTTCACAAGGCCAAAATTAACAAGCAGAATCTCCAGAAGTGACACCAGGGGATGTGGGTCCTATCACTGCTCTGAGAAATCTGGAAGAGCTCTCCTAGCGTAATGACACTTGATTTCTCATATACAATTTTTACAGAAAATAAATTTGTGGCAATGTTTTAAAATAATTGCATTTTCTAGATGAAGATAGTGTCAAATTGACATTCCTATAGGTAAAGGAAGGTTACAACTCACCAGGGAAACTGTTATTTCTTTTAATAAGTGGCCTTTTACCCTCTCATTATTTTTGTTACCTCTAACTGGTGTCAAAATGAGATCAGTAGCACATCCTTACCTCATAGCACTCTTGTAACTATGAAGTGATATATGGAGTGCTTAGTATAGGCACACAATACACACTATAGAGATGTTGCTATATTATTATTATTATTATTATCATTATTATTATGAGGAGGAGGAGGAGGAGTATACATGTTGGCTATGAAAATTTGATGTCAGCTCTATACTGCCTGATGTTTTCCCAAAGTACATTTTTACTATCCATCTCATAACTTTATGGCAGGCCATATCTTCCCTAGCTATGTTCTCTTGTCTGACTTCTTTCTTTTTTTTTTTTTTTAATTTTTTTAATGTTTATTATTTATTTTTGAGAGAGAGAGGGAGAGAGAGACAGAGTGAGGGTGGGGGAGGGGTAGAGAGAGAGGGAGACACAGAATCTGAAGCAGGATCCAGGCTCTGAGCTGTCACCACAGAGCCCGACATGGGGCTCAAACCCATGAACTATGAGATCATGACCTGAGCTGAAATCAGATGCTTAACTGACTGAACCACCCAGGTGCCCCTGACTTCTTTCTTGTTACTTCATCTAGACTTCTCCAGGATTCACTGGGCACCTCATAGAAATTAGAAATAGATATTGAGGGGCCCCTGGGTGGCTCAGTCAGCTGAGTAGCTGACTCTTGATTTTGGCTCAGGTCATCATCCCAGGGTCATGGGATCAAGCCCCTCATGGGGCTCTGTGCTGAGCATGGTGCCTGCTTGGGATTTCCTCACTCTCTGTCTCTCTCTCCCTCTCTCTCTTTCCACCCTCTCCCATCCTTCCTTGCTCTCTCTATTTCTAAATTAAAAAAAAAAAAAAAAAAAAAAAAGAGCGTTTGAGTTCACTAGTGGTATCCAGGTAGCAGATCTTCCAGGATTTTGTGCAGTTAGATTTTTCTAAAGCTCTATAGTATGCACCTGATTGTTTCTCAGGTTCTTGTGTAATGGCCACCTAGAGAATGTTATTTTTGACAATTTTCTTTCCCTTATTTTGTTTCTTTATTCATTCTTCTTAACTCTAAATATATAATACTGTTTTTACTTGGTGTAATTTTAGAACAAATGGCAAATTGTTTTAGAATTGTGGAATGAAATGAGAAGAACCTGACACATTGAGATGTCAAGACTCTCACTGTGGCATTGCAAAGCTTCCATTGTGAATCTCTCTCAGCTCTCCACCACTTTATGTCATTTATACTCAAGTAATGGCCACATCTGCATTGTTGCTATTTTTATCTGTCTACCCTTCCCACTTGCAAAGGGTCAAGTGGCATAGGCTGTTGAACTATCCCATCACTCTGGATGCTGTCATGGTCTGAGGGTGGACATGTGACCCAAACAGAGCTGATTTGTGTTCTCTGAAGATTGAAATTGATGCTAAGGGAGATTGTCTTCTTATCTATGGGATCACTAGCAGTGAGAATAGTTCAGGTCTAGAGTCCTCTTCCTCCATGCAAAGAAAGCCTTGCCAGGGAATTCAGTAACTTTTAATTAAATGAAGACATTATCATTTGTTGTATTGGTAGGATATGCCAGGCACTGTGCCTGGTACTTCAGTCTTATTCAATCTTTGTAGCAATCTTTTGAAATGAATAATATCTTTTCACTGGTAGATGAGATATTCTGGATTCAGAGAAGTTGCTTGCCCCACACCGAATTATGCTTAACTGTCCATCACATGACATGATGATAAACAATCTCTATGAAAGTGAATCTCTCTCCTGCGGTGAGAGCAGCACTGGGAAGAGACCAAATCTAGCCCTGTTGCTGCCTGGAAGAGATGGAGTACTGCCTTGAAATGTGCCCACTCCACAGCTGTGACGACAGCTGCCACAGTCTAATTGCTAGGCTGTGTCACCAGATATGCTAGTAGGGGGAAGAGAGCCTGAATGTTGCATACAAGGATTTAAAGCAAATGCAGGCCAGCGCATAACCCCTGTATCCTTCAGTCCTCTAGAGCTACCAACACCATGGTCAAGACATATAAAAAAAAGCAGTGATGCAAGGAAACTGACAGATGCTGTGAATGAGTTACAGTATGCTATGGGTTTCCCATGAAGTTGAAAACTGCCTCCTATTCTGATTTCTATAATGTCATTCTCTTGGTTTGGGTTTTCCTTAGATAAAATGAGTGAATTCTCTTTTAATGAATTTTTCAAAATATAAAAATAAAACATCTTCCCCTCTAAACATGTACACGTGCTATGTGCGTGTATACACTACCCCCCTACATACACATACCTCTATTTCTCCTTTGTTCCTCTTTCATTGCTTGGTAATTGAAATTCTTCCAGACATTGCTTTGTCTAAGATTCTACTTGTTGTGCTTCCTTGCCTGACTCGGAGCATTGCTGAAGGCACAACTGGAGTAAACCAGGGGAAAACTTTGCCTGTCCCTTTCCTCAGCTCCATGCAAGCCCTGACCATAGAGCATGGCAGTGGTTTACGCTAGATAGTTCTTCCAAAGGGAAGGGTCATTCCTTTTCCCCTGCTCAGAATTCTCCTTTCAAAAGCGCTTTCCGCTGGGAGTTTCTCTAAACATCTCTCACCTACTTCAATTTTGTCCCATTTCAAGAGGACTCATTCTAAAGGTCTCTTCCGTGCCTCTCATTTTCTTCATCTGCTGCCTCACTGTACTGAAGCCTTCTTTCTATTGCCATTCAAGTTTCAGTGAAGAATATGCAAACAAAATGTATCCTCACTTGCAATGCTGTTAGCAGGCTGCCCATGGTGGCTCTGGACGAATGCTGCCCCTGAACTAATCTTTCCTAGAAAATCCTTACCTTACAGCATTCGTTATAGGCCAGCTGCTGTGCTAAGTACAACAGGCCAACTAGGGTGAACCTCAAATGATCCTATCTGATAGTTGTTATTATCATTTGCAGATTAAGGACCCATGGTTATAAAAGAGAAGCATCTTAATCAAGGTCACAGAACAAATGACTTTGTTTGGATCCTAACCTCAGTCTGTCTGATTCCAAAGCCCACGTTGGGGTGTGTGTGTGTGTGTGTGTGTGTGTGTGTGTGTGTGTGTGTTTGTGTTTCTTTTATCTCTTTGTTTAACCTGGGCATCTTGTGACTTCCCAAGGGAAATACTGGAAATTTGATATCGGAAGGCCTGAGTTAAAATCTCTGGTTTGCACTGTGGACTTGGATTTCATTCACCCTTTCTGAGTCACCATTAACTTCCTATACCACCTACAGTTCTCTGAGTCTGCCATGTCCTCTTTGTCTTTGCTCCTTCTTCCTGGAATGCCCTCCCACACACTCCATGCTTAGCTAAGGACTACTGCCCTTTAGCCTTCAGCCCTGATTTCCTCTAGGCTAGATTATCTCCACCTCAAAGAAGCTCTGTATGCCTCTATGCTCACCTCTGTCAGGTGCCCCATCAAAATGCACTGTAAGCATCTCCTCCCTTGCATGATGTCCACATTTGTTTGGTACCAGCATCTTATCAGTAAACCATGTTTTGATGTAGATCGAATGTGTTCTACCAATATATGTACGTATATTGTATTTATATATATGTACATATATATGTATTGTATATATATATGTATTTATAAATCATTTGCAGTATTATCTTTCTGACGTTTAATGCATATTGTAAATTCATACAGAAAATACAAACTTTAATATGAGAAAAATTTTAATGATGTGTTCAATATTTTGGTAATTATAATGTCTTCAGACTACCAATTTGCTAATAGTTTAGGACACAATTTATACTTGGGGCAAAGTTCATCATTAAGAGAGTGGAAATAAATCAGTATTTCAAATAGTCATCTTGGTATTGTATTTTTACGTGGCTTCTCAACACATCAGAATAGTTTGGCATTATTTTTAGCTCCTAATGTGGCTGACAAGAAAAAATGTCTGCCTTGCCATTTTTTACTCTTTGCTTATGTTTGTGTTATTAGTACTGTCTTCAATCCATTCTTTCTTTGAAGGGATCTTTTTAATCCAGTCATAAATCCACTTGGCAACACCCATTTGACACAGTAAATGGAAGCAATAGTAAATAAGTAAGGAAAGAACCTCTCCTGGCTCCTAACAGGTGTAGAACTACTACTCTTCCCACAGCACACTCCCACCTATCCATGGAACAGACTGAGGGCCCAGGAAGAGTCCACACAGCAACTGGGACAACCTGATGCATGTCCTTCTTTAGACAAAAAGTAACAATAAACAGGACACCTGGTGGCTCAGTGGGTTAAGTGTCTGACTTCAGTTTAGGTCATAATCTCATGGTTCATGAGTTCAAGCCTGGCACTGGGTTCTGTGCTGTCAGTGCAGAGCCTGCTTCAGATCCTCTGACCCCTGTCTCTTTTCCCCTTCCCCCCCTCCTCTCTCTCTTTCAAAAATAAATAAACATTAAATAATAATAATAATAATAAGCACCTGCCTCCACCTTCAGAAGACCACTGCTCTGGACAAGGTCCTAGAGGGCAAGAGCCATGTTTTCTTCAATTCAATCAGAGTTATTATTATTATGATAATCATAAATAGTCAAATTCTGTTACCCTTATTAGTTAATCTGTACAAGAAAACTACCACTTGGATATTGTTATGACTCCCAATTTACAGATGAAGAATGTGAGGTATTGAAAAGTTAATTAACTCGGCTAAGGTCACACTGCTAGCAAGTGATAGATTTGGAATTTGAACCCAGTTATGAGGCCTTCCAATCCCATTTTATTCTTTTTTTTTGGTAATGTTTATTTATTTATTTTGAGAGAGTGAGAGTGAACAAGCAGGGGAGGAGCAGAGAGTGAAGGGGAGAGAGAATCCCAAGCAGGCTCCACACCACCAGCACAGAGCCCAGTGTGGGGCTGTATCCCATGAACCATGAGATCATGACCTGAGCTGAAATCAAGAGTTGGACGCTTAACTGACTGAGCCACCAAGGCACCCTCGAACCCATTTTATTCTTAATGATTTTATTCTGCCTCATCTGTGTGTGTGTGTTATAATGCCTTACATATATTATATAATGTATATAATGTCTTACATATTATATATGTGTGTGTGTGTGTATCCATCCATCCAATCTTCCATCCATCTATCCATACATCTACTCATTTATTCACTTATTCAACAAATAATTATTCAGAACCAAGCAGGGACAAGGTGTTGTTCTAGGCACCGAGGATACACCAGTGAATAAAGCAGACAAACATTCCTGCCCTTAGTGGGGAGAGACAAACAACACATTTAATAGATAATTAACTATATTATGTTCAAAGGTGACAAATGCTATAGGGGGAAAAATCAGGAAAATAGGGATTTTAGAATATTATGGACGTATAATTTTAAGTAAGATAGGTAAGGAAGGCCTTGCAGACAAGGAACATTTGAACAAAGACTAGGAACGAGTTGAGTGAGTGAGTCACAGGATATTTCACAGGAAAGCATTCTGAGTAGAAGGAATAGCCAAAAGTGACGAGGCAGGAGCATGACCAGAATGTCTGAGGAAGAGTAAGAAGTCCACATGGTTGCAGCATGGTGAGTGTGGGAGACAGAATCATGAACCCCTAAAGACGTCCACGTTCTAATCCCAGGAATTTGTAACTATGTTAACTTACACAGCAAAAGTGGTTTTGCAGATGTGATTAAGTATTTTGAGATTGGGAAATTATCCTGGATTAGCTGAGTGGGTCCAATGTAATAATAAGGGTCCTTGAAAGGGAAAGAGGGAGGCGGAAAAGTCAAGAAGGAGCTGTGGAGGGACATGATTTAAGATACATGGGCAGCCTCAGAAGCTCAAAAAGGCGAAGAATGGATTCTAGAGCCTCTAGAAGGATGTTGGCTCTGCCCAGAGAGACCTCAGATGCCCAGAACTATAATTTGTATTGCTGAAGCCACTAAGTTTGTGGTAATTTGCTAGAGCAGCAATAGGAAACTAATACAGTGAAGAAGAGGGAGAACAGTAGATGAGATCAAGGACATCACTAGGGTCAGATCCTGTAGGGCCAGTTGGGCCATTTTAGAAACTTTAAGTTTTATTCCAGGTGAGAAGATGACCATTGGAGGCTTTCCACACAGAAGGTATGTGATCTGAGTTACATTTTAAAGGATTCTTATGCCTGGCTTTGTAAGAAAGTCTAAGGGGAAAAGAGCCTAAGAGACTAAGGGCAGTGAGGGAGGAAGGATGTCTAATTTGGAAGCAGGAAACCAATTGGGAAACCATTGAAATAATCCAGACAACAAATGATGGTAGCTTGTCCCAAGGTGGTAACAATGAAGAGGATGAGAAGTAAGCACATATTGGAAATATTTTTAACATAGAGCCCAAAGGATTTGCTAATGCATTGGATATGGAATATGGGATATAAGAAGGAATCAAAGATGATTTTAAGGTTTGGATCGAGCAACTGGAAGGTTGGAGTTGCCATAAATAAGCTGAAGAACACCTTAGGTATAGGTTTAGAGTGGGAGTAGGAAGGTCCAGTGAAGATCAGGAATCCATTTTTGGATATAATAAATTTCTCATTTGCAGTAGGCAGGTGGAACATTATACATTTATATTTACGGTGATTCCTGATACGATTGAAACTATTCCTATCATCTTCTGGTTTTGATAATTTTCACTTACTGTCTTTTTCCTTTGTTGTTCTTGTTTAGCCATTCTGCCTTCCGTTTGAAGTGATACTTTTTCTACATCCTTTTTAAAATTCTCCTGTTGTTATGGATAGTGTAGAAGACTTTTTTTCTTTTTTCTTTTATTAGACTTTTATTCTTTACTGTCTACCCTCAAAATTTTAGCATGTGTTTCTAAATACTTCTAAGAATGTCTTGCTATTTCTGTCTCCCAGCCAACTTGGGGACCTGGGTATGTTTTCTGTTTTAACTATATACTGAAGATCTTCTCTCATCTTGGCACTGCTCACCTTTCTTATTGTAGTTACCTAGCGTTTTCATTTCGATGTAAAAAAAAATTCAGTTATATTATAACTTCTAAATTTCCCAACAGTTTATCAATTTCTGTGTTTGTCAGTGTTTCTGGCTTTTCATTTCTTCCTTCTAGTTTCATTTTTCTTCTTTCTGGGATGTCGTTTTGATGAAAGTCTAAAAGTAATAAACCCAGAGTCTTTTTATATTTGGACGTATCTCTTTTTTGCTTTTATTCTGAAGTGGTAGTTTATCTGGGTATATAAATCAGGGTAGATAGTTATTTTCCTTTAGAACTTTGGGTTAATGTTCCAGTAGACTTTTGGCAAATAATTTAGCTGATGAAAAGTATTTTTTCAATTTGGTTATTGTTCCTTCTAGGTAATCTGTCTTCTTCTTGGATAGCTTTACAGATATTCTTCTCATCCTTAAAATTGTGCTGAGGTGCATATTTTAATTTTTATTCATCCTTGTCGTCATTCAAAGTATACTTCAAATCTGAGGACTCCTGTCATTTTTCTGACACAGGAAATTTCTCCCCATCATCTTTCCAAATATTGCCTGTAAGGCACACCCCCAGGGTCTCCTTTCCTCTCTGGCTCCATTCCATTACACAACAGGAATTGATTACCTGGAGTTACAGAACATAGACAATTTCCTTCCATTCTCTTTAGTCTCTTCTTTTGCAATTTCTATTAGGCATATTTTTGTTAAAGATTTAATTTTTAAGTAATCTCTACACCCTATGTGGGGCTTAAACTCACAACCCTGAGATCGAAAGTCACCTGCTCCTCTGACTGAGCCAGCCACCACCCCTCCATTAGACACAGTTCGGAGCTTTGTGATCTATCCTCTATCTTCCTTACATGTTTTCTTTCATTCACTTATTTTTATTATGAATGCCATACATACAAACGAATATTACTATGGTACATAATTTATAATATATTGGTACTCATGTATTAAATAATCTGCTTCAAAATATAAGAAATAGGGATGCCTGGATGGTTCAGTGGGTTGAGCATCCAACTCTTGATTTTGGCTCAGGTCGTGATCCCAGGGTCATGAGATTGAGTCCTGCGTCAGGCTCTGTACTGAGCACGGAGCCTGCTTAACATTCTCTGTTCCCCGGCTCTGCCCCTTTCCCCTGCCTGTACTCTGTCTTTCAAACAAAAATAACTAATTAATTAACTACTTAATGAATTAAAAAATAAGTCATAAACCTTTAAAACCTTCTATTACAATATTTTCCAGTTTTATTGCATCTCCCACAAGAAGTTAACTCGTATTATGAATTTTGTATGTATAAGTTCTTGGTTTTTCTTTACAATTTTACTGTAGATTTATATATCCCTAAAATAGTTTTGCACATTTCAAAAATGCATATAAATGGTATACCCTGTGTACTAGTCTTCTGTATCTTGCTTTTTTTTTACTTAATATAACTATTTGTGACATGTATTCACATTGATGAGTGTATCTTTAGTTTATTCATTCTCACTGCTGTATAATATTTCATTATGTAAATATATCACAATTTATTCATTTTCCCATCAATGTACGTTTGGTCATATGCTATTGCAAACAGTGCTGCTGTAAGTATTATTGTATAAGCCACCTAGTGAACACGTGCAGGAGTTTTTCTAAGGGGTATACCTTAGAATTGAAGTATCTCTTAGTGTATTAGAATTTCCAGTGATCTATATCCTCACCCACACTTCATATCATAAGCCATTTTAATTATTACTAATACGATAGGTCTGAAATCACATATTTTTCATTTTCCTGAATTACTGCTAATGTTGACGTCTCTTTGTATACATGTTCCTCATAGGTTTCTTCTTCTGTGAAGCCTATTATGACTTTTGTTTATGTTCTGTTGATTTGTTGCAGTTTTCTTGTTTATTTGTACAAGTTCCTTTAATAGTGTCAGTTTTAGACCTTTGTGGATTTGTTGCTCATACTTCCTCCCAGTTCATGATTTGTCTTTTCACTTTTTAAATATTGCCTTTGAATTTTAAAAGGAAGCTTTTAATTTCAATATTTGTTTAATCTCATTTCACTGGCTACTCTCCGATGAAATATCAAAGAGAATTCATGACAGTGGCACCTTTTTCTATTCCATATGTTTAAAAGAATGCCTTACTATTTTACTATAAAGTATGGTATTTTCTGTAAATTATTTTTATATCCACTTAGTTTTGTTTTATTTCTACTGTGCTTTAAAAATATCATCCTGGCGATGCCTGGGTGGCTCAGTCGGTTAAGTGTCCAGCTTCAGCTTAGGTCATGATCTCACGGTTCGTGGGTTCGAGACCCGCATTGGGTTCTGTGCTGACAGCTCAGAGCCTGGAGCCTCATTCAGATTCTGTGTCTCCCTCTCTTTGTCCCTCCCCAGCTTGTGCTCTCTCTCTCTCTCTCCCCCAAATATAAACATTAAATTTTTTAAAAAAAAATATATCATCCTGATCTTTTCTTCATAATAGGGATTTTTTTTTCATTTTCTCCTTTAAAAACCATGAGCACACTTATTATATAATCTTTATTCAAATTCTTTATTCAAATTCTTATTCCTATTTATCCTGTGGTAAATCCCTCCTCCATTTGTAAACTTTTGGATGTCCTTGTTAATTGTTCTGTTTGTTTTAAGTGTATTTTAGATTTGGGGTTGCAGCTTAAACTCAGTAGAGATGTTTCTGTTACTCTCTCCCTCTCTTTCTCCCTCTCATTCTTCTACTCCCTTTCTTGTTCCTTCTCCCATCTCCTCTTCCTACCCTACCCTGTCGAACCTTTGAATTTGCTTTCTGCCAACCCTTTGGCAGGACTGGTAGCCAGCTTGACTCCCTTCTTGGTCCTGAGGCTGCAACAATGTCTTCCAGCTTCCATAGCTGTGTAGCTACATATAAACTCCATCCTAGAAGACAGATGACATACTTTTTCAACATTATTTCACCAGTGGCAGAGGCACCTCTGCCACTAGTTTTAAGCAGTGAGTTTGGGGGCACCTGAGCCACTCAGTCAGTTAAGTGGCAGACTCTTGATTTCAGATCAAGTCATGATCTCACAATTTATGAGTTCGAACCCTGCTTTGGGCTCCATGCTGATAGTGGGCGGAGACTTCTTCTAATTCTCTCTCCCTATCTCTCTCTCTGCCTCTCCCCCTCTCAGGCTGCTTTCTCTCAAAATAAATAAGTAAACTTAAAAAAAAAAAAAAAAAGCACTGAGCCTGGCTTAGGTCTCCACTTCTCTGAGAAACATTTTCAGTCCAGCTTCCTGCATAAACTGGATTCCTGGCTGACTCTGCCTATTTCCGAACCAGAGGCTGGGAGGCCAACAGGACACCCTCTCCGCTTTACTTTTCATTTATTTTGCTTATTTCATTTGTGACTATGGACTTACCTTGTTTTCAAGCACAAAAATCTCTTTAAAAATTTCTCATTATATGTGTTTTTTTTTTTTTTTTTATTCCTATCTGGGGGAGAAGGTAGTATTTAAGTGCACAAATTACAACATTATATTGACATAAGTTCTCTTATCTTTGTCTTCTTAGTAATGAGCACAATTCTCCACAAATGATTGATGCATCAACGCAGACATGCAGGATTCCCTTCAAGGAGAAAATAATGCCTATCTTACAACACTGTCTTGAGGCTTAGAAGTAGTCGGCTCTGACTCTTGCCTTTGGTTTTTGTATTTTTCAGCTAGCTTTAAACTATCTGAGTTAGTACTCTGAGGAATGTCTGATTGTTAGACAGGAGTTTGTGGGAGGAAAAAGATTGCACAAAACCTTCCTAATCTGAGCTGGCTTCTGCCTGAGGGCAGATTTTGGGAGAGGAGTCAAGTGACTTCATAATTGGAAGAGAGGCGTGAATACCAGACTCATAAAGGAAGCCTCCTGGCTCTGGAAATGGGAGAAGGCTGTGTGGGAAGGTTAAAGCCAGATCTTCTGGGCTAGAATAAAGTGACATGTACTGTGTAAAAGAATTTGAAAAAGTATAACCCTAACCCTGTAATATGGGGATTAACAATCTGGAGACTTCCCTAACCTCTCTGTGGTCTGGTCTACCCATACGCAAATCAGGGGGAGAAAGTTTGTGCCGTCCACAACCCCATAGCGCATGTTAAAGAGTGGCTGAGAGTACCTGCAAAGCATTCTCAGCTTCCTGGAGGGAACAAGGGCAGCAGAGGGTATATTAATTTTTAAGTGTTTTTATATTAATATTATTAGTAAAAGGTTCAAAATATTCTTTTTATGAGCCCTTCTGATTTAGAGGTGTTTATTACACGTGCTCTACAATTCGGTTATTTATATTGCTTTTCTCTAATTTTATTTTTCTCATATGTAACTTAAAGAATTTAATAGGAGAACTTGGTTAGGAAAGGCACTAAAACTCACATTCTCTTTTTTACACATAGTAAAACTTAATCCTCCGGGGGTAAATATATTTTAAATATATTTGTATTCACCATAAGGCAAAGCTCTGTATTTGTCTCTACTCCCTCTTTGAGCCTGAGAGGAATCCCCATCTATGAGGTGTCTTTGGGGTGTTCTGAGCAGAGGCTGACCCAAGGCTGTAAGGACAGCCATGTCGAGCACCTGGCGTATCTGCCAACCTGTTGCTAAACCTATGTTTGGCTGCCAGAACCCTCTTCCAATAAATAAAAATAAATGCATACATGGAGGAACCAGACACCATGGAAATAATCTTGCTCAGTTTGAAGGGGGTTTTCATGAACTGCAATTTTCAAGAACAAGAATTTGCCTCTGAACCAGCTTTAATAATGGAAATTGAAATAGTTCTAAAGACGAGAGGAAGATTAGTGTGTTTGAATACTCACAGAAAGATGTATTTCCTAATGGGAGGTGACAGGTATGAAATGAGGCCACAAAATTGTTGGCATCTATAAATATATTATTTATATTTCTTCCTGAATCCAGGTACCATACTGTGATTTTTATCCAACAGTTAAAAAGCTGTGAACCCTGATAAATTTAACCAAGAGCTATTATACTTCTATCATTACAAAAAGAGACCCCTTTTATTGCTTGAGTTAAGGGTCTGTCCACTGTCATTTTCACCCTGATTTCTGTGAGGTTTTCATCTGTAAAACCATATAAAGGGTTGAACTTGACATAAATTCTTCAGAGTTGTAGGCTTTGTACCATTTTTTTTTCCTGCCCTTTAATCGCTTTCATATATTTTACCGTGATTCCCGCAGAATAAGCCAGTCTGATCTGAAGATCAGACTGTTCTAACCACTTGCTTGTGTTGCAGGAGAGGCAACATTCCCGTTGTGGGTCGAATTGTTAGTTGATTGGGCCTAAAGCAGGGGAGCTGGCTGTTAGGAATGTCTAGCACACACCACTCTTTCTCGGGTTGTGCATATCATTTGATCTTTACCACGGGCTTAGGAAACGGGAAGCGTCGTCTCCGTCTTAATAAATGAGGAACCACAGGCTCAGAGAGGTGAGAGAACTTGCCCAAGGTCACACAGTAAACAAGTGGTACGAAGGAAATCCCAACCCACATCTTCTCGACTTCAAAGACCCCACGAGATCTTCATTTTCCAGTATGAGGGCTCAGAGTGGGGCCGCTAGAAGGAGGTTTTCAGCTCTCTTTGTTCTTTTCCTTTCAAGTTCCTTGAACTTCCAAAGACAAAGAGCAGATGCTCAGTGTGTGGACTAGACCCAGAAGTGCACTTTAACTCACATCTTTGCCATGGGGACAGTTGGACTCTGCGAAAGAGCTTAAGTAGCCACTCTATCTCCTCCTGATGGTCCATTTCACCAGCCCTGTGAAATGCTCTCTCCCCACAACAGCAGTGCTCTCTTGCCACCATTCGGGTGTCCCGCTGGCCACCCCTCAGGTTTTTATTCTCAAAGAAAAGCCTCATCCTTTAAACCTCTATGGTCAGTCAACAGATATTTACCAAAGGCCTATACCAGCCAGAAACCATAGCAGAAAAGGAAGATGTAAGGACAGATAAATAATACACAGTTCCTGTCCTCCAGAAGTTTACAGCCTTGGCGGTGGGGGTGGGAGAGAGGTGTCCAAACAGGTAATCAACTACAATGTGACAAATACCTTAGGAGGGCCATGAAACAGGGAAGATGAGAACACGGTAGAGTGAGAAATGCACTCTCCCTATGGTATTTGGATCAGGCTTCTCAGAGGAGGCGAGATTTCTATTGAGGTTGGAAGGTTGAATAAGAAGTTAAATCACTGAGGAAGGGAAAGGAGAGAATTCCAAACAGAGGAGTTGTATAAATAAGGGGAGAGAGGAGTAAACGGGCATGGGAGTGGCGTGGCTGAGGTAGAGAGTGAGGAGCAGAGCAGAGGGCTGGATTGGTTTCTAATGACTCTTGTAACTGAGCACCAAACACTGGGGTGGCCCACATAGCAGAAATGCACTGTCTCACAGCTCTGAAGGCTAGAAGTCTAAAATCGAGGGGTTGCCAGGGCTACACCCTGTATAGTCTCTAGGGAGGATCTCTCCTTGCATCTTCCTAGCTTTTGATGGTTGCAGGTAACCTTTGGTGTTCCTTAACTTGTAGTTTCTTCAGCCCAGTGACATGGCCACCTTCCTTGTTGTGTCTTCAGATCGTTTCCCTCTGTGTGTGTCTGTCTCTGTGTCCAAACTCCCCCTTTTTATTAGGACGTCAGTCATACTGGGTTACAATCTACCCTAATGATTTTATTTTAACTTGATCACTATTGCAAAGACCCTGTTTCTGAATAAGTTTATGTTCTGAAGTACTAGGGGGTTGGTTAGGACTTCAACATATCTTTTGCGGGGGTATCCAGTTTAACCTATAACATAGATTTAAGACTGGAAAGGGAGGTTGAGAATCATCCATTCGGTAAACATTACCAGTCACAGACCATGTGCTAAATATTTTTCTGGAGAAAAAATAGTTCCTGTAAACAAGATGCTCAAACTTATTTGAGCTATGATACAATGATCTTAGAGTATAGAAACTCAAAGAGCATTGTGCCACTCAGCTATGTAATTGATCACTCCAAACTTGGCGGTTTAAAATAGGAATCATTAGGGGCACCTGGTTGGCTCATTCGGTTGAGCATCTGACTCTTGATTTCAGCTCAGGTCATGATCTCATGGTTCATGAGTTCAAGCTGACAGCACAGAGCCTGCTTGGAATTCTGTCTCCCCCTCTCTGCCCCTCCTTCACTTGTGCTTTCTTTCTCTTTCTCAAAAATAAATAAATATTTTTAATTAAAAATAAATAAACATTTTAAAACAAAAACAAAAAATGGAGCTTTCTAAAAAATAAACATAAAATAGGAATCATTAATTACTGATTATGCATCTGGAGCTCTCCTGGGGGTCAGCTGATCTAGTCTGCATTCATTTGGGGAAGCTGTTTCAAGTATCTCCCATCTTCCTTGGATCAGTGGGCCAGTTGGGACTTGCTCTTCTCCTGACAATGGTGTGGAACAAATGGAAATAAGCAGGAGCTTCACTTCTATTCATATACCATTGGTCTAAGTAAGACTTATAGCTGAGCTCAAAGCTTAGAGGGGACAACTGTAAAGTCACATGGCAAAGGAAACAAATAGAGAAAAGGTGAAGAATCGGGGGTGATTTACCATATGGACTCTGCAGTCAAATAGACCCGAAGTCATGTTTGATGAATGGAGATTAGGTAGATGGATAGACAGAGAGATAGGTAGGTAGGTGGATAGATATTAAATCCTTATTTTGGTAGCTGGTACGTATCCATTTTAACTTCCTTTATACTGGGCAGTAACTTGCTTTTGTAGAGTGTTTGATGTCAAATTCTGTCCTTTCTTTACTCCTTGTCCTCTTAATCTGTTGTTAATTTGTTGTCAAAGAAGTAAAAATATGACATTTAATTTAAATAAGGACTGATAATGGTATAATATTTTCCCAGGAGTATGCTGAGGGACTCTGCCTAACCTGGTGGTGGGTATCACTTAATCCATCACAGTGAGGTAATAATGGTGGAATTTCAGGCATGTCTGACAGACTGGGGGCTAGCCATAATCTTCTCACTAACCTAGATAGGCAGTCACCTACTGCTCCTGTATATAAAGCAATTATGATGCTAAGGATACAAAAAACTCTCTGTGCTTATTTCTCCTTATCAATCATCACCCATTGAGGGTGATGCTAAGGGCTGCCAGGATGCCTTATAGAAATGGAGATTAAATCTAGGCTTTGGGGCCATGTCTACCTCTGTGCTCTGACAACAGCTTTATGCTGTTAGGACTCACTCAGTGTTCTTCCCCCATCATAATAGTCATTAATGTCATCCTCCCACCAAGTGAATGTGTGCTCAGCCTCACTGCCATGGCACCTCCCACAGACCCAAAGTATGAAGACATCTCTGGGCTTCTATTGGCAATTGAATTACGGAATAAAACATACCAATTCTTGATCTGTGAAAAAGGTGAGGATCTGGATGCCACTGTGCTTCATCAGGCAGAAACACACTTTTGCTTTTATGGAGAAAAAAATTTAAAAGGAGGAATAAATGACTCTTTGTGTTCACTTCTAATAACTGGCAATTTTTTCCTTTAACTTTAAAAGTAAAGTATGGTCATAGACAATTAGGAAAATTCCAGAAAGATATATAAGAAGAATAAAGACCATCCATAATACCACCACCTGGAGATAATCACAATTAACATGTTAGTGGGTGGGGCCCCTGGGTGGCTCAGTCAGTTGAGCATCTGACTTCAGCTCAGGTCATGATCTCACAGCTCATGAGTTCGAACCCCGTGTCGGGCTCTGTGCTGACAGCTCGGAGCCTGGAGCGTGCTTCAGATTCTGTGTCTCCCTCTCTCTCTGCCCCGAACCCACTTGCATTCTGTCTCTGTCCCTCTCAAAACTAAATACACATTAAAAACAAAAACATTTAATGGGGTTTTTTCATGTCACCCTTACATGTACATAAATACACATTTTACATAAAATTAGGTCACAGGGAATAAATGGATTATTTTTATTCATCTTTAATATTGTGGACATGAACCCAGGTCATTTTCATTAAATATTTTTGAAGAATGTGATTTTTAAGTGTGTAGGCTAGTCCAACAAATAAATTGATGCCTTTTTACTTTATATTTCAGGTTATGACGTTTGCTATCCATGAGTCAAAACTCAAGGCCTAATTTTTTTTTTTTTAATTTAAAATTTTTTTTTCCAACGTTTTTTTATTTATTTTTGGGACAGAGAGAGACAGAGTATGAACAGGGGAGGGGCAGAGAGAGAGGGAGACACAGAATCGGAAACAGGCTCCAGGCTCCGAGCCATCAGCCCAGAGCCTGACGCGGGGCTCGAACTCACGGACCGCGAGATCGTGACCTGGCTGAAGTCGGACGCTTAACCGACTGCGCCACCCAGGCGCCCCTCAAGGCCTAATTTTAAGGAAATTCATTGCTAAGATGTTAAGCTTCCACTTTCAATGTTTGCCATAACCTATGTCCCTCAGGAAGTGGAGCCTGTGGCAGAGGGTATGTGTGCTATTAATTTATTGGGAACACAATTCAAGGAAGCAAGAGTTGGGGGGTGGCGGGGAGGGGGACAAGGAGAGAGAAGCAGAGAAGGAAGGAGAGCCCACACAAATGCATTATCAGGCTGATCCCCACAGTACTGTCCAGGAAGCTGTATAACCAGACCCTCAAGATCATCCGTAGGAAGATGGGAAAGAAGAGACTTTATCCACAGGTACCCATCTCCCGTTGGACAAAGATTCACAGCAGAGTGTTCATTCTCCTGTACGTCGGGGCTGCACCCGCATGGACACCCGGTGGAGTGTCTTGTCTCTGGCCTGAGGCAGTCTGCATGAAGTCCTGGGAGCTGGTGCAGAGTGGCAGCTGGAAAACACACAGGCAGATCTCAAGTGGTGTAGAAGAGGCGTCTGCCATAATGCCTCATCTACTCTGCACTTGCAAATTTATAACTATTTAACACACAAAACAAGATAGAAAAAAAAACAATAAATGTTATTTAAAAGAAATATTTTACTGTTAGTCTTATGATGTTAGGAGACCAAGGGAAGAGGGAAGAAAACCAGAGGGGAGGGTTGGTGTATCATATCCTGGTAGGGCATTTACAGCCACCTGCCATTTCTTTCCTTCAAAATCCTCCCCAAAATAACCTCTCTGGGATGCCTTTCTCTATTTATTCTCCCTGAATGAGCACTGTCTGCTTGGTGCTCCCCTGGCATTTTTGCACTGTCTTCATACCGTAGTCATGACAATATTGTAGGATGGATTCTCAGTTTAACAGGGTAGAAATTCCCAAGGATGACTGTTTAGTCTTTTACATATCTATGTGCACTTAAAATTGTGAAGTGATCGAAAAACAGAAGTTTAGAGCTAAGGGTACTTCATTTCAATACGTAAATCATATCAAATCCCCATCCTGTAAATAGCAACAGTTGGGACAGTTCGTGGTCATGGAGATAACTTTGATGTGGCAGTAGGGCCGGGAATAAGGTAGCACAGGTATACAAATGTTTTATCCAATAAATGCTGCTTGATCACCTGCTCATTCATGCTAAGCATGAAAAAGGTATACACAAGAATCAGATACAACTCTTTATTTCAAAGGTTTAACAGTGGAAAAAAGAGTATTCTCTACATTTGTTAAGAACTCAGAGTGCTCTTTAATAGATACTAACTAGATGTTTACAATAATTTTTTTTTTTTTTTAATGTTCAGGTATTTTTGAGAAAGAGAGAGAGAGAGAGAGAAAGTGAGAGGCACACGTAGGGGAGGGGCAGAGAGAGAGTGAGACACAGAACTCAAAGCAGGCTCCGAGCTGTTAGCACAGAGCCTGAGGCGGGGCTTGAACCCGTGAACCGTGAGACCGTGACCTGAGCCCAAGTTGGGTGCTTAAAGAACTGAACCACCCAGGCACCCCAATTAGGTGTTTATAATAAATAACTCTGGGGAATGAAGGGTAAGCCTCGGGGCTCCGGAGTAAGATGTAGCTTCAACTTTGGTTTTTCCAGCAGCGGTAGTGGGGTGGGGGGCATTCCAAGCTTCACTTCACTTACATAAAAAGGAGAATAGTGATAAAATGAACAACATTCACTGGGTTGCTCTGAGGATAAAATAATATATGTAAAGCACTTAGCACATTGCCAAACATATAGTAACTCCATGAATGTTAACTGTTTTTATGTTGTTCTGGTTTCCCATTGAATTTAAATGCATTGTTCAGGATCATATGCCACAGCCAAGACTGGAACTCCTGTTTTCTGCTTCCCAGTCTAGTGATATTTCCTCTGATATATAACAGGGAGGAGCATGGATGCTGGCTCCAGACTTTCAGCCCTAACATCTAGCACAGCATTTTGCGTGTAATGGATAGTTAGTAAATACTGGTGAATAACGGACTGGCAGCAGTTTCCAAGTAAAGATTACAGAGTTGCTAATGTATAAATAAAATAAAATGTACTTCAGTGCTTTGCTTGGCATTGCTTGGGAGCATATGAAAGACACCAAACATAGTTTGTTCTCTTGGTCAGCCATCTGGTGACAAAAAATGTAGGTGCTCAGATCATGAACAATTCCTTCAAGGCCACATTTTGCTTGAGCAGAGTGGACCTGTGCACAGAAGTGTTGAGGACATAATTCTAGTTCTCATCATCTAATCAGGTAGAAAGCATGAGGTGATGGGAGTGGCTAAAGGAAGAAAAGGCTTTTTGCTTTGGGCTAAGGAGAGACGTATGGCTGACTCTGGAGCCCAGGCATCTGGGGAGGAGAAGTGGTTCCTGGGTCACCAGGGTCTGACTCATGCAGGCAGGAAAGGTGCAAGTAATTGAAGTCCAGCCCAACTGGAACAGAGGGACAGATGCTTCTCTGAGAGAGAGCCAGTGGGATGGAATCCACATCCTGAAAGGTTTACCTGTGCTTATTCTCTGGAAAATAATGGTTCTGGAAAAGCACATTGTTGGAATTTTTTTCTATTTCATAACCTAAGTATGAAATAGAAATATAAGTATAGAATATAAATACCTACAGGGGACTTTCTAGTCACCATTTATTATCTGCTGTATGCCGTGGACTGTATATATATTACCTCATTTAATCCTCAATTCTCTTACTTTCTTGGGGCATTGGAGCTCAGAGTAGGGGATTTGTTTGTTTTGCTCACCACTATATCCCTGGTGCCTAAAACAGTGCCTGGAAGAGAAGGTTCTCAACAGTTTTTGCTGAATGTCTGAAAAGAATAGAGAACACCACTATATCCCTGGTGCCTAAAACAGTGCCTGGAAGAGAAGGTTCTCAACAGTTTTTGCTGAATGTCTGAAAAGAATAGAGAACACCATCCAAACCTAGAGCTCAGAAGGGTTAAGTGACTCGCACGTGCTTGAAAGTAGGGGGTGGAGGCTGGAACCTAGATCCACCAGCAAGTCCTGCCCTCTCAGCCACTGCCCAGTGTTGCCCAGCCTTCCCGTTTCAAAGCAGATCACACACCGCCACCATTGGTGCCCTCAACACTACCTTCATCTTGTCACTTCTGAATTAAAAATCCTCGATGTCTCTCAGCTGCCTTAATGTGACATTCAGACTCCCTTGCCTAGCATCTTGCCCAGGACCTTGAAAATCTGGCTATCTGTCACAGAAAAGTAGCCCAATAGTCTCGCTACCCCTGGAACACGGTTTATGCATTTCTGTTCTCAATCTCTCCCTTTATATATGTCATTGGACATTACCAATTCCTCCTGCCCACCTCTCTGGATCCCCTCCTGTCCTTCAGGTTTCAGCAAAAGTTGAACCTGTTCTATGAAGCTTTTCTGACTATCTCCATGTGCAGTAATTTCTCATTTCCCAGAAATTAAAAATTGCTCATCATGTGCCCTACTCTCTGGGCAGTTGGTAATGTTCCTTATGATTCTGGTCTTGGTTGTGTTCCTAACTGGTCTTTGTTATACTCCTATGTCACTACAACTCAAGTGTAAGCATACTGAGAGCAAGGAACTTGGCCAGAAGCAAGCAAAGCAAATACTATGTCTAACATATAAGAATTATAGGTTGAATGGTTAATGCAACTAAATATTTTAGGTTATGCTAGCTAGATGGCATATGTTTATATATACTTATATATGCAATATATATGTTATGTATGTTATATGTTTTATCATGTTACATGTATGTTATATGTGTGTAAGGTTATTGATTTAGAACAAAAAAGGGCTCTCTTATCCTGATACTGTAAAATATCCCTTCCCTTTCCCGTTCCTTTGCTTCCTCATCCTTTTTGGTTGGGAGGGTCCTTTATGGGTCCCTGTCACAAGGCAGAGACTGCCAATGTTGGACGATAGCATGCAGGGTCAGAGACTTTGTGAGACAAATGCAGGTTTGAGGCTGGACTGGAGTTCAAAGATTCCGGCCAAGATTTCAGGCGGGCTCCCTTAAGAACTATGGACATTTGAGTAGCAGATTATGCTGCAAGATTACTGCTGATGCAGTTTCTCAGTGACTTCAACAGGGACATGAAGGAGTGCCACTCAACATGCCAAGCCAAATTAGGGATTGGCGCTGTGAAAAGCAAGGGTTAGAAAAGATTGTTATTTCTCAACCCTTGTTAATGCAAAACCACAATGATATGCTTCTTATACTTAAGATGGAAGGATCATTCAGACTAAATACGACTGTTTCTTCCAAGTTAATCAATTGCTAGGCAAATGCTAATAAATCTGACGAAATACATGCTGTGTTAGAGCGGCGGTAGGGAGAAGCCATCTCATTCCTGCACTGGTGCAGGCTGCCACAATATGTAAAAAGCCTGCCCAAGTCTGTTCTCAGAAGGGCCATTTCTAACCCCTTTGGGGTAAGAGAATGATTTGTGCTGAGCAATCGCTCAGCAGCTCTTTCTATTCCCAGAGGAATCCAGTTGCAAGCACCAAGGGAAAACACATACCACGGGGGAAAAAAAAAACCCTGAAGACTGCTCAGGAAGCAGACTGGGGCCCCTACACCCTGAGAGACAGAGGCACACTCCTGAGATCCTAGGCTGTTCTGGAAAGGTCCTTCAGTTAGTTGTTCACTTAAAAAAAAAAAAAGGTCCCCCTTTCTCTGAACAACAAAGGCAACTTAGGGACCTAGAGACTCTCTGACAGGGAGAGCCCCTCTGGAAAGGCAGCAGGGTAAGTATTCGACTACATCAAATTACTGCTGACTTGTGTTCTCCAGCACGGTAGAGGTGACTAGATACAAATAGAGCGGGTGTAGGCTCTTTGAGGCAGGACTATGTTGCGTTAACCTGTATGCCCTCTGCTTCTGGAACATAATAGGCACTCATGAGTGTTTATGGAATGCATCTATGCTTGCGCAAGTCAACAAATGGGCTAATAAATGAACAAAGGTAGTTGTCTTTTTCTATCTTGTATCTTATTGAGTATTAGTCCAAGATTATCAGAATGTTGTTACAAATCCTCTACTGTAGCACTCAAATTTACAGTAATTAAAGACTAATGCTTCCAGAATTCTCTATAGCTTCCAAATATTCTAACCATAATGGACTAAAAGCATGCATGTTTACTCAAAGTTTTAGAATAAAACACTCCACTCCCTGCTAAAAAAAAGAAAAAAAGAAAAGGAAAAAAAAACAACAACTATGCAATTATGATGTGACCTCTAAGTGTTATTTGTCAGTATCGAGACCGGGCCAGCTTCCTTGACTGTGACCACTAATAAAAACACACTGTGTGCTACTACCTCTGGGAGCTGAAGGATGTTCAACAGATTTGCAGGAGATTTTCACACTGCTGTGGCCTCTCTGCTAGCTTCCAGGAGCAGCACTCCAATACCTTGTAATGCCATTACTGTCACTCCCAAACAAGCTCAGAAATATGTACTGAGAAATGAAATTTTCTTCAGACATTCCTTCACCGAAGCCTTCCAACTCAGAGAGATAGAAGGTTCTATCAGGCGAGTCGATTTTGTCTTAAAGGCAAATAAAAAGTTATTGGCACGAGGTTTCAAATATCGCAGGGAAAGTAATACTTGTAGCATGGCTTAAAAAAAAAAAGTTACTAGTTTGTTTTAGGCGCAACCTGGAGAAAAAGAAAAAACTTTCTGTGTAACTCCTTAAGCATTCTTTCATTTTTGGAGATGCCTAAGCCATGTAAGTAATCTGATTACTTCTTAAAACCCAAAGGATTACTTGTAATCACTTGCCTCAAAATTCCCGTCTGAAGGCTTCAGAAATTGTGTGCCCCCGTGACTCTGACGGCAACAATATACGTGAAAGCAACACACTTAAATCGTGCACAACTGCACTTGATGTTGACAGGAAAATCAAAGGTGCTGAGGTGACCTGCCCCACATCCCCTGCTGTGATTCCAACAATGGGGAAAGACACCCAAAGTGGACCCAATGCTGGGCTGGAAAGCACTTCCTTCTCTCACTCACATGCCACGTCATAGTAGCATCAATTGTAGTAAGGAGGGTGTAGGAAAGAAACCTGTGAAAGGGCCAAGTAGATGCAGGTACCGATTCTGTTTCCTTCCTGAGTGGTTCATTTCCCCTCCCTGGCAGGTCTCTGGTTGGCTTCAACCTGAGGGGAACAGACTAGAATGTTTTTAGGATACTTTGGATGGTTTTGCCACCAGCTGTGCTTACCTAAGCAAAATGAATTGGTTAATTGAAGCAATTACCTGGCAATTCAAGTCCAAACACCTCCCCATGAGAAGCAAAGGAGGATAATTTGGAGTATTTGCCAAATTAGGCTAACTGAATACATCCTGAGCACCAATTTAAAGGTTGAGTTAAAGAAGTGTGGCATTTCTGTCTTTGGGGACACAAAATCAGGCTTCACATGGGCTTACCCAGAACTGTGAGCACATGTGTATATGTTAAGAGTAAGGAAGATCTACGTACAGGAATTAAAATTCAAACACTTTTAAAAAGTACACCTGAAACTAATATAACACTATATGTTCACTATAGTGGAATTATTATTTTTTTTTAATTAAAAAAACAAAAAAAGGCGCGCCTGGATGACTCCGTCAGCTGAGGGTCTGACTCTTGATTTCGACTCAGGTCATGATCCCAGGTCGTGGGATTGAGCCCCATGTTGGGCTCTGTGCTGAGCATGGAGTCTGCTTGGGATTCTCTCTCTCTCTCTCTCTCTCTCTCTCTCTCTCTCTCTCTCTCTCTCTCTCTCTCCCTCTCTCTCTCTCCCTCCCTCCCTCCCTGTCTCTGCCCCCCTCCCTGCCCCTCTCCTCTCCCTCACTCTCACTCTCTCTCTCTCAAATTAAAAAAAGAACAATGAAATAAAATGTTTTTTGAAAAAAGAAAGAGTGAGGAAGATCTAGGCTAATGGCTCTCAAATTTTAGTGAGCATCAGAGTCACCAGAAGAATTTGTGAAAACTCAAATTGCTGGGCTCCACCTCCAGAATTTCTGGTTCACCAGGTCTGGTGTAAGGCCTGGGACTGTGCATTTCTAAAAAGTTCCCAATTGATGCAAACACAGCAGGTTCAGGGACCACATTTTGAGAACCACTGAATTAGGCTTCTCTCTTTCTCTCTCTCTCTCTCCCCCACTGCTCAATAAGATGAAAGCAATGTGAGCCTTCCTATGGAAATTCCATTCTCTCCCATCTCTTGAAAATCCAAACTACTACTAAGATGTATTTATTCATTCAACAAGTGTTTTGTTGAACATCCATCGTATGATGCTTATCTTGGTGATAAAGAATTAAAGACCAGTCTGTATCCTTAAGAGGTTTCCAGTCTGGTGGAGAGAGGGACAACACCAGATGAAGATGAGAATGAAGTAGTGTGAAAAGTGGTACAGAAGTAAAGACCGGGTACCACTGGGAACACAGAGCTCCACTTGGACTGGAGGTCATCTGCCTCTCTGCACATAGTAGGCTTTCAGCATATGAACGAATTATGTGCCAATTCAGCAATTGTACAAATACTATATAGTGACCCAATCTGCCCAGTGGGAAATGTACTGAAGAAGTAGCTTGTTTCAAATTGACTCCTGAATCAGAGCCAAAAGCAAAGAACTTTTAATCACTGCAAATCTGGTTTGAATTGAGGCTGGTAGATTTTGAAATGAAAAAAAACTGAATCCTATTATCGACTCCTTGAACCTGCTACTTCCTCATAATCTGTATTTTTTTTCACTTTACTGAAAAGCAACTCTATTTGGTAAGTAGTTTTTGGGTGAACAAAGTTATCAGGTATGAAAATAGATGATGTTCTTCCAGCTTCCTTTGACAAAAGCCCTGGGCAGGAGAGAGGCTGGTTCTCAGTGGCATTTTTGTTATGCAAATAGTCTGATGCAGCTCATTTCTTAAAAACTACAGTGACATTCATGGCTAACATTTGGCCGGGTGAAATGGAACAGGCACTAGCTTGCTTAGCTGAAGTATTCAAAAAATAAGGGTAAATAGACCTTTTTGTGAATCCAAAATGAAAAGGGGGGGGGGTCTGTGTTCCTTAATTTAAGGCAGTATGCCAATATTTATATTTAATAATACTTAGCTGATTCAATTAAGATCAAGTTAAAAAAATCAATTGCTACTATTTGTTCATCAACCTCTTAGAAAGGCTTTTTTTTTCCTTTGCTTTGGTTTTGGGGCTCTTTAGTTTAGGTGGATTTCTTTTTAACTTTCCTTTCTGCATTAGTCAATGAGTAAGTTAGAAGACCATGTATTTCTTCCTTTTAGCAAGTAGACAAAAGTCTCCATGTTGTGCCCAGATGATTTTTTGAAGGTATACTAGGGAAGTAAATAAAGACTGAAATAATAAGCAGCTGTGACATGTGGGCAAATTAAAAGACAGTGAGGCAGATAAATTCTACTTTTCTAAGATTTTATGGAACTTACAATAAATGATTACCTCATTTTTATATTACATAGCAACTTTCCCTTTTCCTTAAATTAAGACGTAAAGGAGTGTCTTAATTTACAAACAAGTAATGTTCCAAATGTCTGTAGTTTTAAACTTGGAATGCTTTTCCCAACAGAAATATGTTATAAATTGTGGTTAACTTGATTAGCCCACATAAGCATATTTCATTCATAACCTATCTAATGTACTGAAATATAGGGGCAGATAATAAGCACCCATAACTAATAATTTTAAAAGCAGTGATTTGTAAAACATTTTTCAAAATTATATTTTAGAGAGAGAGAGAGCTTGTGCAGTGAAGAGAGGGAGAGAGAGAGAGAGAGAGAGAGAGAGAATGAATCATAAGCAGGCTCCACACTCAGTGCATAGCCAGATGTGGGGCTCGATCTCACAACCATGAGATCATAACCTGAGCAGAAATCAGGAGTCTGATGGTCAAATGACTAAGCCATCCAGGTGCCCCTAAAAACAGTGATTTCGAATGAAAAATTCTAAAGTTTCCTCAGGATATTTGAGGAAAAGGTTTAATGAAAGGTCAAAAGGATAGATGAAAACTTTGGTGAGGATGTTGAAGTGAGATCCTGAAACTATTAATAGCTTAGTATTTGATGACATTCGTCATTTATAGGATTATGTCAAAACATGTATCAGGTGTAGCATTAGATATCCTGTTTACATATTGACCATGGTTAGTGTTGAACTTCAGTTTAGTATAGTTTATAAGTATAGCTTATAGAGAGAGGAATGGGAAGTCCTCCTTTCTGAGGTGGTGGTAATCATTAAACAAACAACTTGAAGGGCGCCATGGTGACTTAGTCCATTAAGCATCCGACTTTGGCTCAGGTCATGATCTTGCAGTTTGTGAGTTTGAGCCCTGCATCGGACTCTGTGCTGACAGCTTGGAGCCTGGAGCCTGCTTCAGATTCTATGTCTCCCTCTCTCTGCCCCTCTCCCGCTCACACTCTGTCTCTCTGTCTCTCAAAATAATAATAATAATAAAAACATTAAAAAAATTTAAGCAAACATCTTGAAGCATTCATTTGTAGCCCTGTGTCTGTTACATTTCTTTATATGATCATTTAATAAATGGTGATTCCCATTGGTTTCAAGATCCAAGAGAGCAGATATCTTCTACATTTTTGATAACCAATATATCCCCAGCACATAGCAGAAAGCCAATTACATAGCTATCTGAGAGTATTTTTTGAGTGAATGAATGAATGAATTGAAAAGAAAAAAAAACGATTGGCCTAAAGAATATACAATTGTGTTAAAAATATAGATGTGTTGGGGGTGCTAGATGGCTCAGTTGGTTAAGCGTCTGACTTCGGCTCAGGTCATGATCTCGTGGTTCCTGAGACAGCCCTGCGTGGGGCTCTGTACTGAGCATGGAGCCAGCACTGCTTGGGATTCTTTGTCTCTCCCTCATTCTCTGCCTGTTCCTTGCTCACTCGCTCTCTCTGCCTCAAATAAATAAATAAACATTTAAAAAATATAGATGTGTTAAAAGTGAGTGTCTGAAACTACATTTATTATTACTCTCTCTGTTGTCAAAGAGGGGAGAATCATAGGGCCAAAGATAGGGATATAAAAATAAATTTCCCCAAGGATGAGAACAGTTGGTAAGACAGTTTTATTTGGTGAAAATCAAGTAGTTATGTCTGTCCAATTACGTTTGGTTGTTGTTTCAAAATAAGGGGGATTGGGATGGATCAGCCTTAGGATAGTTCAGGAGCAAAGAAGGCCCCATGCAGCGGTGTGCATACCAACGGCAGGACAGCAGGAGAATTCTGTACAGTATGCAGGTGATAGGTGGGGTGGAAACATTAACTGTAGAGAATTAAAAGAGAAAATTTAAAGAGAAAAGTCAGTCTGCTTCTTGGTATGACTATATTCCTGCAATTCTAAAAGATGTCCGTGATAAAATATTCCTCTGCAACAAGATATTTTTTTGGTGTAATTACTAAAAAATCCTGAAGTTACTGTTGTTTTAATTTGGTTACTGTTGAGTTTTAGTTTGGAGTCTGTAAGCTCCAAATTAGCACATTTTAATTACTTATCTTTTAATAAGCTTTGTAGTCTATGTGGAAGTTAATTCAGAGTACTTCTGCTTGTATACTGGGTCCCCCACAAAGGTGGCCTTGCCGGCAAATGCTTGTTTTAACAGTGAGCTCTTAAGAGTTTGGAATTATCCAAGTTCATTTCAGGTACAATTTGTACTCCTAACCCCGGAGGTACTACATATTGCTTCCTTTAAATAGCAGACTTAAAAAAGCAATGTTAACTCAGTAAGTAAAAACTTGAGGAAACAGAATTTGAGCTCTGGACTAAATTTTTTCATGCACAACATTTTCCTTAATCTGGATTTTATGGAGGGACTTTGGAGGGACTTGAAACCTACTGAAACAGATGCAAAAACGTATGCATATGTGTGTGTGTATTTTTAAAACAAGATTCCATAAGTTTAATCAAAGAGATCTGTGACCCCCCCCCCTGCAAAAATAAGAGCCACTGGGATAAAGGGTATCCAATCTATCTTTTAGATTCTTCCATGTTTTATAAGGAGGAGGAATGAGCATAGTCAAATGAAGAAACATTTTTCTATAAAGTATTTAAGTTACAATTATGGTTATATATGAAGTATATGGTATATATTATCTTAATTATATGGTGTAATTTTGAAGGTGAATTTGAAATCTAAGGAGACTTATTTATTAAGGAAGAGCAGAAAAAGGACAAATAAATGTTCCCATCCGGTTAATATACAGATATAATGGATTGCATGAGACTGAATATCTAGAACATTGTTATTTTGCTGTATTTGAATAAAAGTCTGCCCTGCAGCTATGTGGATAAGAGGATGTCATATCACAATCATAAAATTTTAGCATGGAAGGTATAGTGATAGACTCTGAACTTTTTTCTGGCTTCTAGCACTGACTTTAAGCTCAGAAAAAACAAAACAAAACAAAACAAACAAAAAAAACAGGTGCTTTCTTTGTCTCTAAAAGAATAATAATAGCTAAAATTTGTTGGGTGCTTAGTATATGTTGAGCACATGCTTTTATGAATTATCTCATTTATTCTATTGTTATTTTTTTAATGTTTATTTTATTTTTTATTTTTTAATGTTTATTTATTTTTGAGACAGACAGAGCATGAGCAGGGGAGGGGCAGAGAGAGAGGGAGACAGAGAATCCGAAGCAGTCTCCAGGCTCTGAGCTGTCAGCACAGAGCCTGACGCGGGGCCGGAACTCACAAACCGCGAGATCATGACCTGAGCCAAAGTCAGATGCTTAACCAACTGAGCCACCCAGGAGCCCCTTTAATGTTTATTTTTGAGAGAGAGAGAGAGTGTGTGGGGGGGGGGGAGGGGCGGAGAGAGGGAGACACAGAATCTGAAGCAGGCTCCAGGTTCTGAGCTGTCAGCACAGAGCCCCACGTGGGGATTGAACCCATAAACTGTGAGATCATGACCTGAGCTGAAGTCAGACCCTTACCTGACTGAGCCACCCAGGCACCCCCTTGTTTATTCTTATAATACTGTTACCGGATAGATACAGTTATAGGTCCTCGATTACATTTAAGGAACCGAAACTTAGGGAAGGTGACTTATCCAAGACAATGCAGGCTGAAGGTGTAAAATGAGAATTCTAACTCAGTCTCCCTCCTCCAGGGCCTGCTCACTTAATGATCACCCTAAACTGACTCCTTGTTATGATATAACTTGAGTTTATCTGTTTTCAAAAAATTGTATTACCAGAGTTTTTTGACAGAAGCACTCAAGTTGATAAGCACCTATCCTTTGACTGAATACTTCCAGGGAAGGAAATTCCACCACTTTCCTCAGTGGACCACTGTGGTAACAAACTCGTCTGTGAAGGAAACCAGTACTGAATGTTTGTAGAAGGTTAACAATAAAGTGGGCATTGCCTCAGATATCCTGCTGGACAATTACTTCCCAGATCATTGATTTTATGAACACAAAAACAAAATGGGATTAATAAGAAGAAATCTGGGCAGAATGTAAGTGATCACCAAGAGCAGCCAGTGTGTGTGTGTGTGTGTGTTTGCGCGTGTGTGTGTGTTTGCGCGCGCTATGGGGCATTTTGAAAAATCATTTGACTATACCTTGATATAAATATTTCAATTGGTGGCATATGTTTAGCCTGGGATTGCCAGAAAGTAGAGCCTGCCTGATACAAAGACTTACTGAACATACTTTCTTGGGGGGGGGGGGGGTGTGATCCCAGGGATGGAACCAGCAGAGGATAAAGAACCAATACAAGGTTGTGTTGCCATGATGGCCACTGCCTTAGGTGACTGGCTGCTTAATTCAGCAAGACCATTTGAGAAGATCTATGTAACACACTTCAGGATCCTTTGTCAGAGGATAAAAGGGGGAGCATTTATCCATGGGCCCCCATCTCCCATTAGTCAAAGATTTACCATAGGGTGTTTAGTCTCTCATGCTTCTTTCTGGATTTTAGTCTACACCAAAGCTTCAACCAAGAAACCTCTGGGTGGGAGGAGAGATGTAAGAGAGGTCTAGGGCGAGGCACTGTCAGACTGTATTTGTGTGAAGCTGGCTGGATCCCACTTAGAACTGACTGCTTTTGCAGTGCCTAAAATAGACAGGTAGACTCAGAGGATTTGAAATGGTACATATGAGGTGTGATATAGAAAGTAACATTATTTTTTCAAAGATTCACAGTTTTTCACTTACTGGCCTCCTTTCCACATCTGATATGTCATACTCATTGGGCCTAGCAGAAGAGTCTCAAACTTTCTTTCTATGTTCATTCTTATAATATTTAATATTTACTCATGTTGATTGTGTCAGACCTTGTGTAGGGAACTGGCAATAGAAATATAATTTTGATCAAGAGATTCTCTGCTATCGTAAAGCCTACTGTATTCTCAAGTCTGTGCCTACGACAGTACTAGCACCCAGTAGGCATTTTTTAAGGAAATAAAAGAGTCTCCTAATACAATCAGTATTAAATGAGTATTAAGTACTATGGAAGTCTTAAAGGACCGGAGGGATGGCCCACTAGATAAACCACTCTATCATCCTGGTAGGAAATCTCTTACCCACTGGCTATAATGGCTTATGTCTGCCCTGGGAGTAAAGACTGTTTACTTTATTATCAATGTACTGCCTTGGGATAGGGAGGCTGAAATTTAGACAGATTTCTGTAGTTATCTGTAAGGTGCCTCCTAGGCATAAGAGAACATTCTGAGGAGCTGGAATCCGGGAGCACCAGCAGCAGCAGCAGCAGCAGCAGAAAGCGGTGGCGCCCACACCTACACATACCTGGCAGTGTTCCCAGGCAGAAGGTGGAAGATGTCCTGTCTCGTTGCCAGATCTCCTTCAACATCCCACTGGCCAAAGAACCATCAGCTGACTCCTACCCAAGATGCCTGTTTTCGGGAGCCAACTTGTCCTCGCATTCCACAGAGGCACTCAGGTGGGAAAGACACCGATTCATTAAAATTTCTGCTACACAGTTAGCTGCATTCTGTGGTCCAGGGGAAAATGCCATGCCAGAGACATATTTGTATGATAATGAAGTTTTCAATGCCTTAGGAAGATGCTGAAATAAAAATAAAATCAGAATAAAATTATTCAAATGATAACATTTGGGAGGGCAGGTAAGTCCTTCTGGCCTTGCAAGTGGTTCCCCTTCACTGCAGACCCATCATCTGACCCTCTGTGACAATGAAGCCCGAGGTTACATCATGCCGATTACCTCCGCGAATTAGCTGATGTATGGGGACCTGTCAGTGTTCTTTAGTATTCACATTAAACTCTCAGGGCAGAGTGACCAGAGCATGCCAGTGCTTTATGGAGCAGTCAAGGCAGCGAGGCTGCTGGAGGCTTTCAAGAGGAACTTTCCACCTGTGGGGAGTACCCGGGCCATTGTGTAGTGGCATCAGGGCAGAGGCCCCAGGCTGGGAGCTGGAAGGAAGGACAGATAAACTCAATTGGCTCTTCAAATGAAAGGGCTCACTCTAGTGACTGAGCACAAAGCGCCCCCCCCCCCCCCAACAACCCCTACCTCACTCCCCAAAGGGAATTTCATGGTTCAGAAGGAGTAAGGATTTCTTGTGGAGAATGGATCTGCAGGCCCAGCGCGCCTCTCCCCCAGGTACCAATGGTAGTGGAGTCGAAGAGAAATCGCCTGGGAGAGAGCATCTGAGGCAACTCCCCTGCTGGTGTGCTGCTTTAGGGACAGATGTGCATTGCTGTGTGTGGGGGGAGTAGGTGGGGAGGGGGAGGCTGGTGCTAAGACTGCCTCTCTGCTTTCAGGGGAAGAAAGGCAGAAGTGCGAGGATACACAGAGCGGGACGAGCTTGGGCTCCAGGGCAGCCGCGCGTGGACGTGTGGGTGTGGTCTGGGAGTACTAGGAGAGGTGCGGGAGCAGAAGTTACTGGAACAGGCGTACTGGCAGGTTGGAGTTGCAACTCAAGCCCCAGATCAATCACTCATTCTATTCAAAGGACTTTTTCTTTTCGACAAAAATGTTGATAAACGCTTTGGAGTCAGAGAAGGAGGTTAGAGAATGCTCCTCGTTACCTTTTTAGTCTAATCCTACTCGCTTCTCCACAGGGAATCAGAGGACCCCAGGATTCAAAAAGGTGCAAAGTAGTAAGTAGGAGCCCTGTCTGGGAAGCACATTCGGAATCAAGAGGCACAACCTTTGATTGTTTAATCCTCACGTTACAAACTAACCTTGGGATCTTAGATAAGCCACTGTAACCTCCTTGTGCCTCAGTTTCCCCATCTGACCTCGGAGAGTATGGTGAGCTCCATCCCCGCGCCTGGCTGGGCCACTGATCGGGCTGAAAGCGGTGTGTGTGCTCTCCCCGAAGCCGGCACCACGCTCCAGGCGAGGCAGGGAGGCACGTTGGTGTTCTCCTCGAGCCCCGAGAGACTGGTGGGGGAAGACTCGAGCTCTAAAATTAGTCCAGCTTCCAGGCCCTGCGCCGGGAGCGCCCTCCAGCTCGCCGCGCCTCTCCCACAGCCCCCTCCCCGCCCGCCCCCTCTCCCCCCTGCGCGGCGCTCCGAGATCGCGAGTCAGCCCGGACGCCGAGGCTTCTCTCCCCTTCGCCCTTTTCGCTCGCGGTTTGGGAGGAGGAGACAGCGAGAGAAAAGCGAGAGGGGGCGACGAGAGAGGGGCTTGGCTGTGCGTCGGCGTCGGCCGTGATGGGGAGCTGGGAGCAGCGAGGCGGCGAGCAGTAGCGGCGGCGGGGCGGCGGCGGCGGCACGGAGCAGACAGGAGAGCCGGCACTGCTCCCGGCAGGCTGCGCTGTGATCTGCGCTTCGGATTGGGAATTCGCGCCCCGTCCCCCTCCTCCCGCTGCCGCTCTCCTCCTCCCGGCTTCCCTCCTCCGCCTGCGAGCCCCCCGAACGCCTAGCGCCTCTGCCCGCGGCTCCAATCCCAGAGCGCGCGCGGCGGGCACTGCGGCGGCGGCGGCGGCCGGGTGGCCGGCTCGCTCTGGGCTGGAGCGCTCGGAGCGGAAGACCACGGAGGCAGCGCCTAGTGGAGCCGTGGATCGCCGGCGCAGGCAAGGGTGCGTGGGGATTTTAGTGTGATTATTTGGCTGCCGGGTGCACCGGCTGAAGCGCGCCTCCGGGAGCAAGCTCCAACTACCATGTGCAAATGGGCTGCGAGGTGGGCTCGGGGAGGCGAGAGCTGGCGGAGCGCGTGGGGGAAACTTTTCACCTTGTAAAGTTCCTGCCTCGGCACGGCTCCGAGCCGCCGCCGCTGCCGCCGCCAGGAGGGAAGAGAGGTTCGGTCCTGCGGCAGTAGCCGGGAGGTTGGCATGGAGAGTTGGCTAAGTTTGGGGGTGAGGATTTGGGGAGGGCCGCGAGGGGGCTTGCGGATCGGTGCACCTATCCCTGAGTCCCCCAAGCCCCGGCTGCCGGTTGCAGGTGGATGGATGAGAGGATCCAGGCGGCTAGCCTATTTATTAGTTAGCCGGTAGCTTTCGGGCGCAGTGGGGAGGTTCAGATGCCGATGGATGTACTTGGGCGACCCGGAGGCCAAGTTGGGTCGTTGCTTGGCAAGGTGCAGTGCGGAGCCGGGGGGCGGGGGCGGGGTGTGTGTGTGTGCTCAGACTCCACTTTCTCCGGGGAGAGGAAGGGGTTTCTTGGACAGTTCACAGGTCGGCTCCACGCTTGACTCCGGCTTGCGAGGGGTAGTGGGCAGGGTGAAATGTTATGAAAGGCAGCGGCTTTCGGACTAGGGCGACAGCTTTTTAACAGAGTGGCTGGGTGGGAGGATTTTTTCTGCTACCTTCACAGGGAGACGGAAACAGAGCGCCTGGGGAGAGTGCATGATTTTTGGCGGGCGGGCGGGCTTGCACGCGTGAAGGTTGCTTGTCTTTGAAAAGAAAGCTGCGCGGGTCTGAGGGTACTGGGGGTGCGTTGCCTCCTTCCTTGGGTCGGCAGGCGGGAACGCGACGGCGCGCCAGCTCCGCGCTGGGGGCCCCTTGCCGGGCGGGTGTGGACGGTCCCCTTAACCAGGACGAGAGTGGGTGAGGGGGCCGGGGTAGGGGCGGAGGGGAGCGGCCGGGAGGCGGCAGAGACCGCCGGGACTGTCTTCGCGCGGCGCGCAGTGCGCGCCAGGATTCCGCCAGTGGGGGTCGCTGAGCTAAAGTGCATCAGGCCCCCGGGCGTGCGCAGGGCTGCGAGCCCGGGTATTTTTAGCGGTGCCGTGGTCTAGTCCTCCCTCCTCTCTCCCGCTGACTTTTGTCGCGCGTGTTTTCCGAAATGGTTAAACATTGACCTCGATTAGGCTTCGCGGAAAGCAACTTTTATTGTGCAGTTTCCCCTGCTCCGCTGTCGTGGGCGGCGGCGCGCTTGGGGCTGAGATGCGGGGGTGGCGGGAGTTTGTCTGAGAGCTGGGGGAGCCTCTAGGGTAGCCTGCGACAAGAGGAAAGGGGGGCGCCCCGGACGTGTGTGTGTGGTGGTGGTGGCGGCATCCTGCGGCTTCAGCTCCTCGCAATAATGGGGGCCAACTAGGCAGTGGAAGGGTTCCCTGAATGGATATGAGAGAGCGAGGCTGCGGTGACCGGGTGAGGTCGCCTTTGGGGGGGCTACGAGAGGCTTCCCGGCGGGAGAGGCGCCTGCGGCCCGGAGCGTGGGCGGTCGGCGGTGGCGGTCGGTAGTGGCGGCGGCGGCCGGCGCCTGGCGAACTCGGCCCGCCTTGGTCCCCAGCCGGGTCTCCTGCCGCAGCGCGCCGACCGGGACTCCGCTTCTGGTTTGGGCGAACCTGCAGCAGCGGCGGCGGGAGGAAGGGAAGCGCGGACCTTGCAAATCATTGAAGACTCTTTTCTCCTCCCCGGCCCTCCTCCCGCTCCTCCCCGCCCCCAGACTCCGGCGCGTTTGTTTTCCAAGTTGGATCCCACTTCCATTTACAAGTGTCAGACGAACCCGCGCGAACCTCCCCCACTCACCCCGGCCCCAGCCAGAAGGGAGAAGGGGCGGGGGGCGAGCTGTCTCCTCAGCGCTGGGGGCTGCTCGATGCTCACATCGGAGGGTCCTCGGTTAAGAAGATACACATAAACACGAAACCCAGACCGTTCCTGGCCACTTTGTATTCCGTCGCTTTTCTCTTCCTAGCTTCGGACGTATTAATTTTCTGGCCCCAACGCTTGTTTTTTCAAAGGCGAGTCGCGGGCGGTGGGAGGAAGGGGGCGGGGGAGCAGGCCGACCAGTTCATCACGGTGGATTTGTGCTTCTGGCTTTGTTGCTAGGATTAGATTCTCTGCGCCCAGGCCGAGTTAAAATAGATGCGGAGACTGAGAACCGGCCAGAAAGACTGCAGACGACTTTGCCTGTGATCCAGGCGGCAAGTTCAGGTGGTGGAACGGGGAAGCCCGCCATCTAGGAATTGAGGACTGAGGTGCCCCCTTGCCGGTGTCGATCAAAGAGAGCCCAGATTTTGGCCCTACCTTCAGGCACTGAACTTCTCTTAACGTTTACCAAATGCTTGAATGATGTTATGGTTTGTGACGTGAAGATTTGAATCTGAGAAGCGTAGGAAGGGAGGGAGGGGCTGGAGGTGAAAGAAAGGGGGAGAAGAGATTGAGAGATGGAGATTCTGCAGAATCCTGGAAATTGCACAGAGCCAACTGTTTCTGCTTGCCTTTCTTTCTTTCTTTTTCTTTCTCTCTTTCTTTCTTTCTTTCTTTCTTTCTTTCTTTCTTTCTTTCTTTCTTTCTTTCTTTCTTTCTTTCTTTCTCTTTCCTTTTCTCTTATTCCTAAATTGGAGCAGTTAAGCATCGAGAGAATAAAGAACAGCCAAGAAAACCAGGGCGCCAAGAGACAAAGACAAAAAATGCATAATAACTTTAGCTTTGATGTGCCTTTTTCCCCTCTAATAGGATTCCGGTGGGGGAAGGGTTTTTTAACATTTTACAAGGAGAAAAGTTGTCTCTTAGAATTAAACCGAATGCTGATATTTAATCATGAATCCTTGTGGTTGTCTTTTTGTGACTTAGACAATGAATAGTGCTGGGGCCAGTTTCTATGCACAGTGCACTGGGATGAGAAAGTTCCCAGAACTGTCCAGTTATAATGTCTTCATATCTTAACCACACAGAGAACTCCACGTGAACGGCAGGCAGCTGGCTCAGAGATCAGAAATCAGTCGCTGCTGGGCTGGGTCCATCTCTTGTAGCTGCAGGATTTTCACAGCCAGTGTTTGTTGACCAGTGACTGGCTGTCAGCCCCCCACCCCGCTTTCTTCTCCCACATTTTATTTATTTTGGTTCTTGGCGGAGTCATTTCGGGAATTCTTTTAAATAGGACCCAGTGTATCTGTTAACTAGCAATTACAGTTATGCTGAGCTCCTCAGAAATGAAATGAGTAGCAATAAGCAGGGTGGATGCCCACTGACCTGTATGCTCTATGGTTATTTTGCCAGCTCACAGCTCTTTGTAAAGCGGCAGCTCTTCAGGCTGCTCACAGAAGAACATTTTGATGTGTCAGGTTATGTTATCCTTGCTTTCTTCATATGCTGCAGAATGACCTGCTGTAATCTGGCTGATGAATTATGTCAAATAGAAAGAAGTAGGCAATTACTGGTGAGGAGAGAAAATATAGTCATTACCAGCTGGTCCTAGGAGTGCTCCCAGTGGCTCTTGTTGTGTTGTTCTGCTATATTTATAGCTCACAATGCAAATAGGACCATTTGTGGAGTTGGGTGTGGCATTCGATGATACCCCACATCTGTCCGGTTAACTAGTGGGTGGGCTTTACCTCTGGGCCAAGAGGGAAAGGATAGTATTTGGGGTGTTTGATTTCTTCCATTTTGGGTCATTCTTAGGCTCCTTCCTTGGGCAGGAGCTTTGAGTGGGGAATCATCTGATGGGATCAGGTGGGCTGGGCCATTTGGATTGATTTCCTTTGATTGCTGGGGAAGGGCTATTGATGAACCTTTGTCTTTGCTGATTGTGAGAAACACCAAGGAGCAATAGAAATTTAAAAGAAGGGATGTGACAGACCTAGAAGGAGGGCCTTGTCTCCTGTCCAATCCTTCCTGCAGAGGAGAGAGCCCCTGATTTCCACTAATGTTAAAAGTGTTAAAGGAAGAAACGTGTATATTGCTTTGCGTATTGATTAAATTTTCTGAGTTTTCAGTCTCTAAATGTTGAAGATATCATTATGAGGATTTTTCTGCCCAGTTATGGGGGTTGGGTCTTTGTTTTGTGTTTGTCCTTTTGATAGATACTTGCTGCTTAGGTGACTTCCTGGGCAAAGACCTTGAGGGTACATATCTTTCTAGGTTTGGCCAACTTCATTCTACAAGCTTCTTAAACTCACTGATTTTCAGTCAGTTGAAGAATATCTACTTCTTTAATAAAGCTCTTCTCTTTCTTTGTTTACATTGCCTCCTTTTCCCCAAATTTCTTTCTTTCTTCCTAAAATTTCTAATAATTTTAGGACAGCTTGCCTTTCCTTAAAGAAATAAAAATAAAAAGATTCAGTGTAATGCCACAGGTTGAATTTACTGAGAACATATTTGACACTTGTCTAGTGGCTTCCAGCCAGTTTCTGGTCTACCAAAATAGTCTGTCAGTTACGTGTAACAGTGACAAATGACCATTCTAGTGGCTCTGGATTGGAATGGCACTCCCAGGTTAGTCTTCATTTTAGCTTGTTCTAGGATTGAGATATATTTGTATGAAATAGAAGGGTTGGAATTTGAGAATGGATTTACTGGCATGATGCTGGTCAGAGAAAATAGAGAACACATTTCAAAACGGAATGATCCAACTCCTTGTATAATCAAAGTGTGTTACTTCCCTCACTGGGTGGATGTGTGTGATTTTAGAGGCCTGGGAGGAGGCCTGGGGAGGGTTGCGGGATTGTCCTCCCTTAGATTATGTTTTATGAGAGTGTTGCCTTGTCTGGGCAGAAAAGTCTTGCAGGGGACATTGAGAGGGATCCTAGAAGAGAATTTGGTATTTCACCTTTTTGAACTTTCAGGCTTCCCAGACTGGATGACAGCCTCTATTTAATAAAGGAAATTTGTTTAATTAACTTTTGCTCTTGTATATCTTATATTTTACCCCTTTGTGTTTATTCTGTGAGGTCACATAGAATTTAAAGTCCTTTCCTTTATTTTTCCTTCACTTTTCTTTTTTCTTTTTCCTGTTTTCTTTCTCTTTTTTTCTTTTCTCTCTTCAAAAAGTTCATTTCTTTTGCGTCCGAGTCTTGATTTTGGTTCAGGTCATGGTCTGAGGATCCTGAAGTTCCTGAGATCAGCCCCATGTTTGTGGGGGCTCGTGCTGACAGTGGGCAGCCTGCTTGGCATTCTCTCTCTCTCTCTCTCTCTCTTTCTTTTTCTTTGCCCCTCTCCCGCTTGAACTCTGTCTTAAAATAAATAAACATTAAAAAATACATTTGTTTTAACTTTCTTTTCAGTATATTTACTCAATCTACCTCCCTTTACAAGGCAGTGGGCAGGATTCAGATATATCCTTCGTAAAAGTAAAATATATCCTTTGCTTCCAAAGGATAGATACCCATGTATGCAAACTAGAAATCAACACATGGCCATGTTTATTAATTGACAAAGAGTGTCACTGAACAGGGTCCTAGAGGACGAGGGAGAGATTAATATGAGCTGAAGTAAACTTTTAGGAGGAATATAAAGTGAATATAATCCACTTTAGTAATTCTTAGTGAAACCTAATATGGGCAAGATACTACAAAATTAATTCTTTCATTTCTTTAGGACAGGGCTCCTTCTCTGGAAGAACATACTAACAGAATAGGTCAAATAGGCTGTTGGAATGTTATTCAGTATTTTGGGAAGGTACCGGGAATTTATTCAGGCCCTTTTCTTCATTATCCTTTTGTGCCCCCCCCCCCCCAACTTCAAAGAGGACCCTTAGGTGTTTTAATTGTGTCTGGGAGCCTGCCTGCAGGTGCATGGGCATGCCCCCACTTCCTCTCCTGCATATACACACACGGGCTCTCTAGTGGTTGTATCACCAATTCTGGGATTTTTAGTGGACTATTGGAAGTATCTAAAAAGTATCCATGTAAATAAGCTACCTTTTAGGAGACCCTTTAAAGAAGCATTCATTTTTGCTGTTTTCATAAAATTTAATGGGTTGTTCCTGGCACTACCTATTATTATTCATAGGTGACTCCTTGAGGCCTCTCACACCACCCAGCACTCCCCAAAGTAGTCCTAAAACAGTTCTCAGCCTTGACTGCACTTTAGAATCCCCCAAAAGCTCTGACAACCACTGTGCACAAGCTGCATCCAGGCCATTTAAATCAAAATCTCTAGGGGTAGGGTCCAGGCATCAGTATCTTTTAAAGCCTCCCAGCAGATTTCATGGGGTAGCCTCCCTGGAGAAACTCCACTCTAAAGGTTGTGTCTCAGGTATGGAGTTCGACTCTTGGCCAGAGCTCCTGGACCTCAGGGAATTGGAATGAAAACCAAGAACACTTGTGGTCTTCATTCTCCTGCTGGGAATGTAGCCCCTGAGAATCTATGCTGAGCAGAAGTGGAGCAGGCCTGGTCCTGAAGGAAGTAGCTAGAGGTTCAGGGCCTCCCCCCTCCAGCGTGTTTTGGTTCCCAGTTTGCCCGTGGGTAACACTCCTGTTGCTAATGTGGGTTTATCCTCCATTTCACTCTGCTTTGTCTCAGTTCCTTCTCCGGATGGTAATCACAGCTGGTCCAGGAGCTGATAAATGACATTTCGAAGGCTTCAAACATCTCCAGGAATAAAAATTCTTCCTCCTTCTATATTGGACTCTGGCTCTGGGGTCTGCTTTTATGTACTTCTGAATTCAGGGGATGAATTTAATGTAATCCATTGATGTTTGCTCAATTCTCTTTTTATTTGTAGGGATTACAAGAGATGCGTTGGATTAAAATAAAAAAAATGAATCATGTCCTCCAGGAACTTACAGTCTACTTGTGGCTAAAGATGTGTACACCTAAGGAACAAACATTTTTAATGTGGGAGGTTGAAGGAAACCTACCAAGTTTAGCAGGCATGCTCCTGGCACATGCTCGGAAGAAACTTCATTCCTACAGTCTGATGTACTTGGCATATTCTTAGTTCTCTGTTTTCCTCTGAGGCTTCTTTAGGAATCTCAGAGTTAGCTTTGGCACAGAGAACTCTGAGGTGTTCTGTTCTTTAGGAATTCAGCATTCAGCTCTGTTACTCACTTTATAACATTAAAAAAAAAAAAAAGGTAAATAGTATGCATGCTAATGCTGGCTTCCAGAACGTGAGTGAAAAGGCTAGAGCCTTGGATGTTCAGCATGACTTGCTGATATCTGTACTTTGCAGGGCAGTTGCAGATAATATTTCGGTTATTCTTTATTTCTTTTCTTTTGTTGAGATGTCAGAGATAAGCCCAGCCGTTGAATGAGGCACAGATATGAAAGGTTAACTGGAAGTTTAATTGTAACTTCAGGACTTCAACTAGATGAAATTCCAAATAATCTGATAAAAATTATAGCCTTTCAGGACCGGGGAAGGTTAAAAAGTGAGCACGATGGAGCAGAGATTATGTTTCACATTTTGAAAGAAACCCCAAATTATTAATGCTACTAAATATCGTTGAACAGTACTTAACACTTATGAACATCTGAAAGCATGCCAGATAATACAGATTAAATCTAGTGACAAATGTGCTTAATGACAGTGTAAATATCATTTTTTTCTACCAGATAAACATGGCATGTGTGTGCCCACGTGTGTGTGTGTTGTTCTTCAAAGGCAGAATGAGACTGTATCTTTTTTTTTTTTTTAAGTTTACTTATTTATTTTGAGAGAGACAAAGATAGTGCAAGTTGGAGAAGGGCAGAGAGAGAGAACCCCAAGCAGGCTCTGCACCACCAGCACAGAGCCTCATGTGGGGCTCACACCCATGATGCCATGAGATGATGACCCCGGCTGAAAACAAGGGTCGGACACTCAACCGACTGAGCCACCTAGGCACCCCAATAGATTATATCTTGGAAGAAGTGGTAGAGGGGTACGTTGGTCTTTTCTGAAACCTAGACCATCTATTACAAATGACATTTTGTTGATTTTTTTAAGTCTCTAAGTGTATGATTAATAGTTTGGACATCTGAAAAAAACTATTTTGGGCATCTGAAATCTGTTTCTAAAGCTGCAGTTTAAAATGTTGTGTTTGGCTCTAAGTGGTGGCCAAATGATGGCAGTTGGTTCTGTGATTGGTTGAGGGGAGTGTTGTGTGATTCATGTGGTTATAGTTCCATGCCAGGCCAGGGTTTATGGCTACGGTTTCATAAGATTGGCCTGGGTGTAGAGACTCTTAGTGGAAAGAAATGTACACAGGAAAGTGAGCCACATACAGATAGATGACCTTAATGTTGCTAGAGTTATGGACAAAGTGGGGTGTGCATCGTTTCTACATTTCCAAAAAAAAAAAAAAAGTTTCATAATAACAGTTTCAATCAGATGAATCAGAATTCAGAAGTGTGTAGTAATCTCCTTTGAGAATTTGGTACCTATCTGATAGGACTGTAAAGGCATTTCAGAATGTCAATTAAATGGAAAAATATGCCTGGAATTGAATATAATTAAGAAATGTTGAAGTCTGGTGTCTACATATTCAGACACTGTAGTAGATGGTTTAATTAGTGAACCAGGATTTGGATTTATTGACAGAAGGTCTCTTTCTCATGGCATGTTTCACTCATTAAAAGCTCATAATGTCTTGGATCTTTTTAGCTGTTGGAACTTGATCGTTTGCCATTTTGTGCTTCTTGACTTCAGTGATGTGTGCTTTTTTTTGACTTTGCAACTGATTAGGATGATTTCGCTTCTCCCATTGATGCCCATCCCCATGGAGTGAGCCCATGATATTTTCTAACATTATGAAGTGTCACCAAAACATCAGGCAGGGCTTTGTACCTATGAAAAACAAGGAATGAGAAGTGAAACTAATAGTGGAATTTTTGCTCTAGCAGTTTAAAAGTAGTTTGTGAGATTAATTTCTTCTTTGTTAGCCCTTCATTGTATTTATCTGATTGCAGAGTTTACAACCTACATTTCTCAGTGTGCTTTTCAGTTTTATGGTTGATGGGTTACTGGTAAAATGATTTTTACTCCAGATTGTTGGCATGGAAAAGTTTCTAATCATATAAGAGATTGGGAATTGTTTTTTTTTTTATTTACTTTTTTATTATGAGAGGGAGAGAGAGTACACACGCAAGCAGGAGAGTGGGGTAGAGAGAGAGAGAGACAGAGGGAGAGAGAGTCTCAAACAGGCTCCATGCTCAGGTGGGGCCTGATGTGGGGCTCAATCCCATGATGCTGGGATCATGACCTGAGCCGAAATCAGGAGTAAGACACTCAAGTGACTGAGCCACCCTGGTGCCCCATTTCTTTTTAAATATACTTGTAGGATATATTTCTTTTGGAACTGCATTTGATAATTATAAATGCTTGAAAGTACCACAATTAGTAAAGAAATAACTTGGGAATGTTAACAAGGGAAGATGCGAGAAACACAGCTCACCAAATCCTTGAGGATTTGTCACTACCTGTTTACAATTTTAATTTTAGCTGTCTCTTGTAATGGTCTTAATGTGAACAGCTAGTTTCATAAGATTGCTTAATTCCTTGTCTTCCTAGGTACATTTCCAAAACTAGGAGCTTAAAAATACCCTATCATTCCATCTTTCTTGTAGATGTAGCAGCGCCTTCGTTGTCTGGGTGATCTAAGTACACGTTACGCTGTTAGTCTTTCTGAAGGCCTGTGTCAGTTCTTCAAGTCCACGCTGTTGTTGGCAAGAATGTATTGAGTGCTCTAATGACCTGGGACTGAATTTGTCTGAAGCATATTTAAAAAAGTGTGGTGCCTGACCCTTGAAAAGTTGGCTTTCTCAACTGGATGATGTTTACCCAGGTAGGCCCAGAAATGGAGAGAACACATGGGTGCTCTAAGTCAGAAAGACCACACAGCATCTTTTATTAGGTTGAAGTGACCTCATCTGCTTGGAACAGCCTGGATTAACAATGAGACATAATCCCTCATTTACATTCAGAAGGCAACTCCCACAATGAGGAAATTATGCAATGTAGGCAATTGATTGGGAAGTGTAAGATGAAAACATATTATATTGCCGAATCAATTTCCTAGATCTTCCTGAATTATCCAGTAATTGGATAATCTTCTTTTCCTTTGGAAGGTGTAGATTTCTGTATGGGTAATTATTTATGTTCGTCACTTTATAGCCAAGTTTTATTCAGTAGTGCACACAGTCTGTTCAGTTTATACTCTCTATATTTCTGTTAAGTAGGTAGGATTAATAACATATTATACTCCCTCTTCAAAGAGAGAGAGGGAGATACAGGTATTTTATGAGATATGCCATTTTCGTACAGCTCATCAGTGGTTATTATAATAATCAAGGTGAATAAGCCTAGATTGCTCTTATACAATAGATACGTTTTTAAACATGAGTGCAAATCATATTTTTCAAAGCAAATCACATTTTAAATGCATTCAATTAGGGAAAACTCACTATTTAAGCAGATCCCGGGGCACATTATCTTATACGAACATTTTGTTTCTCCTTAATTTGCCTTTTTTTTTTTTACTTTAAATTTTTGTATATCAAATTCCTTGGAGGCAGGAGTTGTCCACGTATGAGAAGTATATTTTATTTCAAATATGTGACGGTCTGAAAATTATAGTGTGACCTTTTCCTTCAGCACTACTTTGAGGTGAGGGATCCAATGAGAAGCCAGAGGGACAAGAGAGGGATGGGACAGAGTTAGGATAGAAAAGCCCACCTCATTTATGGAGAGGTTGAGGAAATGGTAAAGCTGAAGAGTTCTGGGGCCATTCCTACCCAGGATTACACTTCTGATAGTATCAGCTGTTTCATGAAGATACGAAATAAGGATCACTCCTTGTCCCAGACTTTGGAACGTCCAGAAAAGTATCCCCTTGTTGCTCAGGGCTTGTAACTTTCTACTGTCCACCTTCTTACCTTGTGCTCTCCTTGGTGCTTGTCGGCCCCTTTATATGTGCCCACCCTGCCCAACCCGTGTAGTCACTAGTCGGAGCCCTGTGAGCCCACTGCCATCTTGAAGATTGGATTAAACCTTACCTCCTGTATTGCTTTTCCACATCTCTGCACTCACGTCCCCACTACAGTTTGTATTACTGTTGTGGCACCTAATACCGTCTGCCTTGTGATGAAATTACCTGTGGTGGTATCTCTTCCCCACTATATACCATCATTCCCTGGGCTGAGGAGCATAACTTAGTCTTTAACCCCCACTCTTATTATTGCTGGATGTTTGAGGTCCATATAATATGTTTGAGGTCCACATTTTCTACTGAAAAGAAAGATCGTCCAGGCATAGACACCCAGGTTCTTGGTTGGCTGACCTGTCAAAGCTGTGGCTCTTTCCTGTGTCTGTCTCTCTTGTCTCTCTTCCCTTCCCTTCCCTTCCCTTCCCTTCCCTTCCCTTCCCTTCCCTTCCCTTCCCTTCCCTTCCCTTCCCTCCTCTCCTTTCCTCCCCTCCCCTCCCCTCCCCTCCCCTCCCCTCCCCTCCCCTCCCCTCCCCTCCCCTCTCCTGTCTTTATATTGAGAGAGAGAGAGAGTGTACACAGCAGTGGCAGAGAGAGAGAGAGAGGGTGAGAGAGCACTGTGAGCATGGAGACTGATACGGTGCTCGAACCCACAAACTGTGAGATCATTACCTGAGCTGAAACCAAGAATCTGCTGCTCAACTGCCCAAGCCACCCAGGTGCCCCTCTTTCCTGTACGTTTTTAATGAGTGTGGTGAATACACCAAAAAGGCATGTTAGATACATCCAGATATCTGGTCACCTTTCAGTAGCACCACTTTGTTTTCAAGGAGGTCTTGATAGAGGAATTTTTACGTAATGATACATACGCATGGAAATTAATGTTCACAAAGGTAAAATACACTGGGAGGTGTGAGCACATTTCAGTTTTGAGCCTTTTCTGTCTTAGAAAAGCATAAAATACATACATACATAAGAATGTTGTTATTACAGGGATCCTTGGAGTCTTTCTAATTTATATTTAAAAAATCAAGTCATTTGTAGACACTTGTGCTATAAATATTGTTATACTAAACTACAGTTAACACACTATTCTGATGTATACTGAGACATGAAGGTTCCCAAGGGTACTGTTTACTCAGTTCTGACCTTTGTGGGCAAGAGAATCTTGCTTTAAAGCATTGGATTTACAGTGTCAGGCACATAGTGTGTATAAATGAATGTATGAAATTACCTGGCACATAGTAATAAAATAGATTAAAATGCAAGTCTTGTTAAATTTCAAATACCGGGGCACCTGGGTGTCTCAGTCAGTTGAGCGTCTGACTTCGGCTCAGGTCATGATCTCACAGTTCAAGAGTTTGAGCCCCGCATAGGGCTCTGTGCTTACAGCTCAGAGCCTGGAGACTGTTTCAGATTCTGTGTCTCTGTCTCTCTCTGCCCCTCCCCCACTCATGCTCTGTCTCCTTCTGTCTCAAAAATAAATAAACATTAAAAAAAATCACATTAAAATAAATAAATAAATAAATAAATAAATAAATAAATAAATAAATAAATTCCAAATACCTACTTTTTGTTTTTGTTTTTTCCCCCTGTTATATTGCAGTAAAGCATTATTTGAGGGGCAGGCTGGTAAAATCAGCAGATGAACAGGTGTGCGTTTTGGGATTGTCACATATAAAAAATGCTCAATTACTATTTCTTGAATGAATGGAAATTGGAAAAGGCCGTGTCTGTCTTTTAGACACTTTGTCATTCTGTGAGCTTAACAAACAAAATCTCATTAACACCAAATCCACGGGAGCATGAGAAGTGTGTAATGCTCTTAATTTCTTATTAAGTGATTTGTGTTTATTGAAAATTGGCTTGAAGGTACACTGAACATAATTCATAATATTGGATATAGGTGGGCCTAGATTCTTGAATCTTTTCCACACTTAGAATGTGCTCTCACAGTTCAGTATTGAAATAGAGGGTGAGAAGAGTGATATCTTATTTCTGGAAGGATTTACTGAAATGAGAAGGTGACGAGTTAGACTTTGGAGACCCTTTTCTTATGCTCCTGTGTCTTTTAGGTTTGTGTGATTATTCCAGGCCTTTATTTCTCCAGGCACACTTTGTACGTACGTGTCTACAAGCAGATGAGAGAGAGCGAGGGCACTTAGGGGCTGGTGGAGGCAAATGTGAATCCCGTTTTTTCCCTATTAACTCATGAGGCCTGCTGGGTAGCAGCAGGCATTACCAGACATTTAATTGTGTGCTAGGTAAGGCTGGCACAACTCCAGCATCATGGTGGAGCAAGAATTACACTAATCAGCTGGGATATACTGCATATATTGATTAGAGTTGGATTTTGTTATGCAAAAAAAAATCCTTACAAATAGTGGGAAAGTAATTGAGAGTAATTAAAAAGGCAGAGAGTTAATTCACAGTTCTTTAGTTGAAAAGGCATTTTGATCCTTTGCTTCCATGCAGATTTCTGGGCAGGCCGGAGCAGTCTGAGCGCTGAGTCTAAATGGTGTGATCGCTGTCACCACTGAACTGGAAAGAGAGTAAATGGGCAGGCTGCAGAGATGAATCACTGGTGACCAGATTCCAGCAGTTTCTTCGTGGTGGCTCTTTGCTGCTGGAAGCCTTCTTCTTTGTGTGGGTCCGGGGGCTTTTCATTTCTTTTTCTTGGCCTCACTAATAGCTTTTGGTTATTATTAATATCCCTGATGGGAACTGAATTGGGACCCCAGTATCCTTGTGAACACTGTGGAGAACATTAAACTGTGCTGGAATTACCTGGGACACCAGCATGTTTTGTCAGTGGCTTCTGTCCTTCCCCCAACTGAGAAGGCTTTGTAGCCATTTGCTGTCATGGAAAACGCTTCATCTGTGAAATGATGACCTAGATGGAATGGTATATTTTCACACTCTTTCTTGCCTCCTGGACCCTTGAACTCATGGACAGTGCCTGCCACACAACATTTGCTTCATGAATATTTGCTGAATGGATAAATGAATGAGATGCGTAGATTTTTGATGCTGGACTGATTTAGCATCTTTGGGTGAAGTTCTAGGTGGTGGCTGGTAGAGTTCCAAGAGTCATTATGATCTGAGATCCTAAATAACCCATAGGAAAGGGGAAATGTCAGGGGGAGAAGAAAATGGCTAAGATCTACTAAACATCTACTGCATCAGGCTTTTTGTATATATACTTTTATCCCAGCTTTGACTGTGTCCTAACAGGTGGATGTTAGCATCAATATTTCATAGGTGACAAAGATATGGTTAGGAATTGAACCAAGGTCATGGAGCTTAATTGGCAAGACCGGGATTGGAACCCACAGCTCTTGTCCTCAACCAGAGCTCCTCAAATGTAGCCACACAAATCCTTGTACTAAAAGAGGAGGATGGTCTCCTACTCTCAGAGCTTGGTAGTAGGGTGCAAAGATAGACCATAGATATCAGTCAGATTTCTTTGAGGGCAAGTATTTTTTCTAACAATTTATGTGACTTTTACAGTCTGTTCATAATGTCTTTATTTCAACGTGAAATATTTTAAATCACTTAGTTATCAATATACTTAAATTTTCTACCCCAAATCTTTAATCAAAATTGATACACCTAAAAGTTGCTCCAAGTATATCCTCTGGGACATCCTTAGAATTTCCATGTAGAGAGAACCAGAGGTGGCAAGTGTATTGGAAGAGGGACTGGGGAACCTATTGTGAAGTTTTGTTTCCATAGCAAGTAGAGATTTTACTTCCATTGCATGCTTATTTGCCAGGGCCTAGGCTGTTAGAGATGGGAAGGTGCTAAAACTCCCCGTTTATGCAGGAACTCGAGGACCAGTGATGTAACTGCTCTTAATCCAAGTTTGAGGAGAAGCCCAGAGCCTTATTGCCCGGCATTATTTGGGTAATAATACGGACGACAATGACAAATACTATGCATATGGTTAACTACAAAGGGCTGTTTTATGACCCCAGTTTTACTGTAGGGATAATCAAGTGTATGGGAGAAACTTGAAAAAAGGAAAATGTGGATAAAGGATCCTGAAAAACAGAACACTTCCAGGCTTCCTGCTGGTCAGTAAGCATTGAGTCGATAGAGTATTGAAAAGAAGTTCTTGACAATGTTAGTAACTTACATTTGTTTATTTACAGTTTCTTCATGTGTTTTTGTATTTGTTAATAACTAACATTGAGGAGAGGCTTATGCATCTTACCTCATTTATCCCCAACAACCCTATGAGGCAAGAGCCATTATTATTTTTTTTAAATAAAGTTTACTTATTTATTTTGAGAGGGAGAGAGCAAGTGGGGGAGGGACAGAGAGAGAGAGAGACAGGGAGAGCGAGGATCCCAAGCAGGCTCCTCACTGTCTGTGCAGAGCCTGATGCGGGGCTCAAACTCCCGAATCCTGAGCTCGTGACAGGAGCAAAAATCTAGAGTCAGACGCTTAACCAGCTGAGCCACCCAGGCACCCCAAGGCAAGTACTATTATTATCTCTATAGATGAAGAAATTGAGGCACAGAGCTGGTAAATGACTTGACCAAGGTGACATGGCTTTTCCAACATGTGCTCTTTACTCCTCTGCTGACCCGACAGCTGTTTCTCTCCCTGGTGGAACTCTGAATTCCTGGCCTGTCCCAGCCTTACTCAAAGTTACAGTGACCCCATAGTGATCCTGCTGGAAGCTTGGAGTCTTCTCCAGACTACGCTGCCCGTGAAAACACCTGCCAGTCCATGGCAAATATGGTTTCATTTTTTAAAAGTTGAGTGTGTACCCAGGTCAGCAGGAAGCAAATTGAATGCATCCAGAGAGTCATGGCAACGGTATGGATTCTCCTTCTTAGAAATGACTTTTCCCTTCCAGGCTAGTCTGATAACACAAAAGAAGATGGAAATGTTAACCAATGCTCAGTAAATGCGGTTATTACGATGCTCTGCCTGAGTCATTTGCCACTTGCCGGAACTAACTTCAGAATAGTCGTCGGGATGTCCTAAGTTCTGTTACGTTATTTCTTGGAGTGGGCTGTCAGATTTCCAGTGACTGCCAGTCAGGCAGGTTTCCAGCGCTGTTCTTGAACAGGACAGGTTGGATCAAAAAGCCGGAAATCTGCTCTTTTCTGATTTTGGCTTCTCAGCTGAATGTAAATACAAAGATGGAAGATAAAATGTAGAAAATTGCATTAGCATGATTAGGGGTCTTATTTGCATAAAAGAGTCTTTGAATCACAATTACCCTCTGGCTTTGGACCCTGCTTTTCTCTCCTTTCCTATTATCCCGTCCAAGGTCATTACTAAAAGGCTTCCTATTTCATGGAAGAAGACTCACTGAAATATTAATTTCATTGCCTGAAGTAGATTCATATGGTTTGGTGAACAACTTGAGGTTCTCTTAAAATCACAAAATAAGAGAGTTATCTTTCATGCCTTTGGAAAGGTGGTTCAGGAGTTTGAGTAACAGGCAGCTAAAACTTTATTTTGCCTGTCTTTGTGATAGAAATGAGTAAAAATGTCTATGTTCTTTGGCAATTAATGCAGGGAAACAACCATAACTGGGTAAGTTGCATGTTCAAGGCATCAGGGAGGAGGTTTTTTGTTTTATTTTGTTTTTGTTTAATTGCACTGTGACTGGGTTTGAATTTGGTGTGTAGCACTCTGGGAGAGAAATGAACTGGTGACACGTATCCCCGCCCCCCCTTTTTTTAAAAAAATATAGATAGAGCTTGAGTCTTCAAGATTTTGTTGAATGCCTTTTTCATTTTGTAAATCCTTTAACACAAACACTTGATTTCAATTCTGTTTCATTATTTTCTTTGCAGCCTCAGCTGTATGTGTAATTTAATCCAGTATATTAAGAAGTTGCATTCCTTCAATGGTAGAGGGAAAAAGCCCCCAATTTCTCTTAGTATTAGCTAGCGATAATAATACTTGCAAGCACAATTCCTTAAAACAAAATAAGACAAAACAAAAACAGACCCCAAACTGTAACTGAAGGCTTTTGCATCATTATAGGCAACAGCCTAAGGCTGTTGTAACAGATACACTTTGATGAGAGAGTTTGGCTCATTTTATTGATGTTTTGTCTGTTGTGAGTAGACATGCATTATTCTTGGCCCAAGTAACATCTATCAGTTGACAAAAACCAGCAACCTACTTACCTGGTCTCACTTTGGAAATATCCTTGAAAGTTGTTATTTTACTGTTGTTGTTGTTGTTTTCAGATGGTTTTGTTCCCAGAGTGACTTAGTAGCTCTCTGCACAGCTACTTTCCAGTCTGTTTTATAATCTATACTTGTTCCCCCTTCCCCGCGCCCTCCCCCACGCCTGAATTGCTGGAATCGTTTCTGTTTTACTTTAAAACGCAGTTTGCTTAATGTCACAACAACATAAAGCATGGATTAGAAACAGCATTGCAGTTTCAGACTTAATGCCTTTGTGACATCTCATTGCTATGCAAATGAGATTCAAGGAGGTCATCCCTTTAGCAGTAGCTCTAGCCCTGGTATCTACTTGATATTCGTTGGCCAAACTTACTAAGCATTCATTACAGAACTAGCCTAGGTGTTTAACTCCTTGCTGGCTTTGAACCTGCTATTCTGAGGCCACTGAGCTGAACAGCTCCTCCCTCCGGGTGTGTTTTCATTGCAGGGACCTCCTTGCTTCTCCCCTCTGCACTGTGGGTACCTCAGGAAATCTAATAACTCATATTTGCAAGATACGCTTGTTTGTATGCCAAGACGTGTTGGAAAAGCTCATTTGTGATGTTTCCCTTGCTGTCTCAAGTATTTTTATCACTGTTAAATGTTGTATTTTTAGTTAGATGTTTTATTCACTTGCATCTGGGACAAGTTCCTGCAGGTATTTCGTAGAAAATGGGGGTCTGTGCTGCTAAGTGTTCATGTAATACTTATTTTAAAATTAATTGTCTGCAATTCAAATTTGATTTCATCTGATTTAACAGCTGTGTTAATAGTAAGTAGTTACTGAAGGTGGAGGAAACTGATTTTAATTCAGTAAGAACCAGCTATCTCTAATGAGTACAGATTATTGCTGGTGTTTCATTTGCTCAGGTAAAAGATTTTTTTTTAACTCACTAGTTTGCTAGGTTGTTTTTTTTTTAATGTGGTTATAAAAATATCCATTTCTTTTATAATGGCAGTTATGAATGAGCCTTTTGTGGTTTGAGCAACTGGCCATATATATTTTTTAATGTTTATTTATTTATTTTGAGACAGTGAGAGAGCAAGAGAGAGTGTGTGCAAGCCAGGGAGGGGCCGAGGGGGGGGAGAAAGAGAGAGAGAGAGAGAGAGAGAGAGAGAGAGAGAGAGAGAGAGGAAGAGAGAGGGAGAGAGAGAGGATCCCAAGCAGGCTGTGTGCTGCCAGATTATGACCCGAGCCAAAATCAAGAGTTGGACGATTAGCTTAATGAGCCACCTAGGCGCCCCACAACTGGCCATATTTAAATGGTTAACTCATTACATAATTATTCTTTTAGTGATTATTTCAGTACAGTGGATTTTCTTTACACACCTGCATATGCAGTGCTCTTTAGACACTGAGTTTGTTCTGAGATTTTGGCTAAAATAACCACCGACTTAAAGAGAAACACGTTACACTTGGGGTAGAGGCTTAGGAACTATGGAGAAGAATATTGATCGTACTCACTAAGGAAGATCTCCTCCACATTAAGAATTGAAACGATGGCATTGCTAGAAGGGATGATTCAAGCAACTTTGTGTTTTGGTACTGAGAATTCTAGAATGAGGTTTGACCCTTTTCAAGGGATTAAGAAGGTGTCTCTGGATTAAGGTATTGCATCAAATACAGATATTTTTAAAAGATGCTCCTTTGGCCTTTTATAAACCAGCACCTGACTAGAAGTGCCTTATCTGACTGCCTTCAAGGGATTAAGAAGGTGTCTCTGGATTAAGGTATTGCATCAAATACAGATATTTTTAAAAGATGCTCCTTTGGCCTTTTATAAACCAGCACCTGACTAGAAGTGCCTTATCTGACTGCCTACTGGTGTGAAGGACTGCTCAGACATCTGATAATGACAGGTTATCTTGAATTGTGCTGAGAGAGGCATTACTCCTTATGATTTTGATCAAGGGCAGTAGAAAACTATGAGTAGTTAAAATAGTGGAACAGTATTTGCAGGGCCAGTTAAGTGCAACTTCAAAGGGAAGGCTTAGAACCACCCTTTTATGTGGTTTCCCACCTCTTGTCCTCTTCTTTACTGGCTCTTAAGTATTCACGGAGACCCTATTATCCTGTGACCTCTTGCTGGCTGCTGGGAGGGTCAAGGAGATAAATACAACACTATTCTTGACCTCAGGGAATTTAAGGTGTGAGCATGAGGTAAGGCCTACTGGTAACCGTTGAGGAGTAGATAGTGATTTTGCTGTAGTGGGTGTGTTCTGCTGGTTTGGGCACAGAAGTGTCCTCTCTGAACTCACCAGGGACTTGGTTTGTGACCTGAGTCTTCCAGTCAGCTCCCGGAAAGCAGGACTCTCCGTTCACAGTAGCACATCCCGGTACAGGAGCCGAGGGTGGCTTGTTATCCAGTAATTACCACTTGAAAAGCCAAGGTTCTCAACTTTATGCTTCTGATATATGCTGGCAATTCTTATTTATTCACAGAACAAGTAGTAGAAGGAAATCTTATTGTCTTTAGTAGATGTGTTCTGAGAAACAATGTGTGGTTTGTGATGAAGTCTTTTCACTTAAAAAAGCCTTACAGGTTATACTTTTGTAGAGAAGCAAATATAATTTCTGAGTTGTAAATTTGGATTTACTGAAACAATGCTGGAATTTAAAGTCAAGGGGTAGTTAGTGGTATTCGATTTGCAGATTATCTTGGTACCTGGCAGCTGCCTTTTTGCTCTTGTCTTCCTTTTTCCACCTCAGCCAGATGTTGAGGGCAGGACTGGTTGAATTGAAATCAACCAGTATTGATTAAAATGAGGAGAGGAGACAGAGGTAGAGTATGTATTAACAAAAATGAGAGAAAGTCTGAATTTCATTTGTCTCTGCTGTCATTGTTTCCATCACCACAGCTGATTCCATGGACTGTGTTCAAGCGTGGGTGAGTTATAATAGCAGTAAGTTTTCTTTGGGGGATTTTGGAGAAAGTTTTAAAAATGAGTTTGCTCAGAGTTAGATGGAAATGTTCTCTGATGGAAGTCTTGATAAAAAAATGTTCATGCTCTATGTCTTAGGAAATTGTCTTTTTTTTTTTTTTTTCTAATTAGTAAGCTGTTAGAATTTTTTTTGTTTTTAATTGGTAGGTCAGACATTTTGCATCCTACCCAATTCATTGTTTTAAAAGACTACTTTCTTGTTACAAAGGATGCTGGTCAATAGAATACACTCACTTTTGTCATCAGAGTTCACAGACCCAACGTGGAAGAGTTCTTCCTGGAACCTTGGCTGGCTAATGGGGTAAAATACTACCAGATGAGCCTCAGTGCTTTGGTTTGTGGTCTGGACCATGAGCCAAGGACGTTAATTTTAGGTCCAGATTCCAAACCGTGAACTTTTTCACTACATATCGTTTTTTTAAAAAATGGACCCAATTTTTATTAAAATACCTTTCAATAGTAAACTTCAACCGTGTTACTGCTCAGTGTATATAAAGGTTGATAAAGATCACAGTTTAAAGAAATGAGCATCCATGCATATTTAATGTTTTTCTTATCATTCTATTGTGATTCATATCGCAGACTGTTTCTTATACACACACTAGATTAGAATGTTCCTGTCTGCCATACAACTTTTCCCTCGGTTCCACGCCAGGGTCAGAATCCCCTTTTCTGGGTACTTAGAAGAGGCTTTTGAAGTAGCTCAGCCCCCAAAGACTTTGCAGATGTTAACTGACATGAGAAGAGGGAGACAGATTTTTGAAATGTGAGATTTTGAGGTGATCATATTGTTTTGCACTGTGTTTGTACCATTGGCTTCCTGAATGAACTCTGCTACTTCTGGGTAAAAACTCCTTCGTGTTCACTTTATGGCGTGCATAGCATTGCTAGATTGAATAAATTAAAATACAGATCTCTAGTTAAATTTGAATTTCAGATAAACAATGAACAATTCTTTAGTATAAATGTGTCCCAAATATTGCATAATATACATTTTTATCTGGCACCTTGACTCCTGTACAGATCATAGCTCATCCTATAATGTAGAGAAAGGGTTTGTTGACTGAACAGGAAGGGGCCTCCAGGTGGAGGTATCAGGTAGTTGAAAATGCTAATTTCGAACACAGTAGAGCTTGCTTCAAGAGTCACCATCTCATGCATGTGTGGTACTTGAAGCCCTGGAGATTGTCCAGTGTCATCGTGTGGAGCGGTGGTTCTTAAATGGGAGTTCAGCATCAGTCACTTGGAGGGTTTGTAAAACATATATTCCTATGCCTCCCTCCATTATTTCTCATTTATTAAGCTTCAGGTGCAACTCAAGGACTATATTTCTAACACGTTCCTGGCTAATGTCAGTGCTGCTGGTCTGGGACCACACTTTGGGAGTCCCTGTGTAGACTGTCTAGAGAGGTATCGGCAGATGTTTTATGTAAAGGACGGGATGGTACGTATTTGAGGCTGTGGAGGGCATACCGTCTCTGTTACAACTACTCACCTCTGCCTTGGTAGCTTGAAAACAGCCATAGGAGATATGTAAATGAATGGGGTGCAGCTCTGTTTCAACAAAACTTTATAGAAACATGCTACTGGCCCCATTTGGCCCATAAGCCAGCGATGGTTTGCAGTCCCTGTTCTAGGGTGAGAATTGGTGAGAGTTGAGGTCGTTCAATTTTAAGAATGGGGAAGAGGAAAAGGAACCAGAGAAAGAGCAATCTGAGTACTGGTGGGATACCCAGGGGAGGGGAGCCACAAAGCCAAGGAATCCGATTTTCAAGAATGAGAGCACGAGTCACTCTCATCTTCTGTTGCGGGGCAATCGCGGATGCAGCAGTGGCTGGCTGCTGAAAAAGGCCCTTAGATTTGGAAGTTAGGATGTGATGCTGACTGCTGAATGGAGTGGTGGAGGGGGATGCCTGCCAGATGGCAGTGGGCTGAAGTGAGGGAAGAGGTGGAGGCCACATATTGGGAATACTCTTTCAACAAGTGTGGCAGTGGAGGAAAGGAAGGAGTTGGAGCTGAATGAAGCCTAAGAAGAAAGTTGGGTCTGGGAAGGTGTGTGTTTTTTTGTTGTTGTTGTTGTTTTTTCTTTTTAGTATGAACATAAGTGGAAAGTGAGTACAGTAAAACCTTGGATTGCGGGTAACTTATTCTGCGAGTGTTCTGCAAGATGAACAAACATTTCTAATAAATTTTAACTTGATAGATGAGCAGTATCTTGCAATAGGAGTAGTTCGTGATGCTGAATGTCACATGATCACAACTGAGCCCATGGTTCCTCTCTCTCTCACTGTGGGATTGTGAGTGATCATCTCCCATGCTCAGATGCTCAGTCTCAGGCTGCGGTGTTTGACAGAAATCAGTGATTTTTCAGAACGTTGGAAGGTGCCCACAACTGACACTAGTGTATTTTTTTTTTGTCACTTTAAAGCACCTATGGACAGTCCTTTGCTTTTCCATACAAGGGTAAGCTTAGGAATGCTTTGATTCATTCTAGGTGAGACTGCCTGTAGATATAGACCCTTTCCTCTGCTGCCTTATTGCCAGTTACATTAAATACAGTATATGACAAGAGTTTATTAATACTGTGCTGCAGTCAACATCTGTGTAGGCATGTACAATGGTCCCCATGCAGAAATAGAGTCCACTGAGCCAAATAGCAGTGGTTCTGTCAATGATAGTCAAAGTCGTCCTACACAATAACCCTCTTCTCTCTGGTCTTCCTCGCAGCAGCTACGAAGGTTTTCAAAGGTAACTGCAGGTTAGTTTGTTTATTTTTCTTTATAGTTTATATTTTCTTTATTTGTATTATGCTACAGTATTATAATCTTTTTTATATGAATATTTTTGGGTTGTGGAACGAATCATGAGAAATTTCCCCATAAATAAATAAGAAATAATGGAATCTTATTATTTCTTATGGGGAAATTCGCTTTGATACACAAATGCTTTGGATTACAAGCATGTTTGCAGAATGAATTATGCTCACAAACCAAGGTTTTGCTGTGTATTTAGAGGTAGAGAGGAAAGAGCCAGTAGAAACAGAAGCCTGGGCACCTGCTGTCTCCTAAGAAAATGGTGCCCCAGGAGTTGTGCAGGGTGCATTGAAAAGGGAACAGATGAAAATACAGGAGAGTGGGGAGAATTAATGAAGAAAAGTTCTCAAAAGACACAGGATGGGAAGGGATGAAGCCAGCCTTGCAGGGATTGCACCTTGGACTGCAAAAGGGGAAGTTCTTCTAAGACAAGAGAGGGTGAGGATCACTCCATGCAGAGGAAGGAAACTAAGAGCATTCCCAGAGGACTACCTCTGTTCCTTTGGGGAAGTTGGAAGGCTAGAGTGAAGAGATTATGGGAAAAGTAGGGATCTTAAGGAAATTAGTGAAGTAGACAATGAGGCACAGTGTGCCAAATAGAAGTATCAAGTTTGCCAGGCAGCATTGAGGGCTCTACTGGGGTTGAAGCTCATTGATCAGTGCACGTACATCACCCTGTTATACAAAACTCTCCTCTGAAGCTCTCCTCTGGTCAGTGGCAGCCTAGGAGGCCGTAGAAAACAAAACGGATGGAGGGGTTATTCAGAATGGCAGGTTGGCAAAAGTTATGGGTCAGAATGACATGGAGTGATAGAATTTAAGATGCTCGTGAATGGGAATATTAAGAAAAACTAGGGGTACAAGGGAATGAAAGTAAGAGTGGCTCCTGTGTCACAGGCTGAAGTCCTGATAGAGATGAAGGACAGGTTTAGAGAGAGATGTGAGGGGGTTGGAGAAGATTGGAAATTATGAGAGATGTTGGGATTTCTTACTGGTTTCAGAGATGGGGCATCTCCAAGGAATGACAGAGACCAGGCTGTGGCTGTGGAGTTAGACTTTGAAGGAGAGTTGAAGGCTGTGTTGTTTGGAATTGAGGTGAGTATGTTGGGTAGTTTAGCAGAGTGACCTTGAAATCATGGAAGGTGAAAGTAGGAGAGGAGAAAGCTCTTGCCACAGCAGAGAGACCTACTCCTCCACCTGCCTTAACCTTTGCTGCCTAGTTGAGCCTCAAAACCTTATCTTCTATTTTGATTTTTTAAAAAAATATTTGTAATGTTTATTTTTGAGAGAGAGAGCAAGTGAGGGAGGGGCAGAGAGAGGGGGACAGTGGTTCCGAAGTGGGCTCCACACTGACCACAGAGAGCCCGATGCGGGACTCCGATCCATGAACCATGAGATCATGACCTGAGTCGAAGTCGGATGCTTAACTGACTGAGCCACCCAGGCGCCCCTTCTCTTGTGATTTTTATAAGGCCCCTAATTTTTGCACGATTTTGTCTGCTTTTGCCATTGCTTGGTGTGACCTACCTCTTTCTGTGACTACCGAAGCAATTCGCCACACATTTTCACTCTCTCTTCATTGTTTCTACCTGGCAGAAGCATGAAGAAATAGTTCAGACATATAGGGGACCCTTCTGTTGGTAACTTGAACTTCTGTGACTGTCCTTTCCAGATCAGAAGGGAGTCATTTTCCAGTCACCGCTATAGAAGAGAGAGTAAGTCTTCCTGTCTACCAACGGTTACTGGTTATTAGGTATTGCTGAACATTTGCTATCAACTTTGAGTCCGTTATTATAGCTGACTTCTTTGAAGAAGTCTTTCTGTCCTAAAGTATTTGGACTCTTCTGTCTTTATATTCAAGCTTCTGATTTCAGATTACCTTCTAAAAACAAGATGGATCCCGTTCCATGAAAAAATTCAAGCTCATGTAGATGACAACTTTAATAAATGAAATAAGAATAGCACTCAAGTGAACACTTAAGAAGAGTTTACAACAAATGGTTAAAATGGTTTCACCAAAGAGGACCCTTGCTTCAAAAGAATTGGATTATCTCTGCATTGCTCTGGTCCTTTCTTCTTTTCCTCTCTCTCTTACCATACAACCATTTTCTTTTTACCTACAGGAAAGGGGACTAGGTTTTAAATTTGTCTTTGTCTTTGAAGCTTTCCTTTTTTTACAAGAATGGCTTGATTTATATCTCATATGCTGCTGTATCAGTTGGAAAATCACACAAAACGAATTGGAAGAGTGTATCATTTTTTTGTATTTGAATCAACACATCTCACGCTAGATTTCATATCTCATGCAGATGGCATTACCCTCCGCATATTTTCTTTCCAGTTTGGAATTGCCAAAGGAGAGATGTAAATATGAAAGGTAATGGATGTTGGAGAAAGATTATTAGAATAGCTGTCAGATGTTATGAATACCCTATCTGTTTTGCTGGAATATATACAAGTTTACCTTTTGACTAAATCTGTGCAGAAAAGTTTACCATGTGCTTGACATCCATCATTATTTTTGAGAGCTAAAACATTAAAAACAAACTTAAACTTAAAAAAGAAAAAGCCCCAAAAACCTCTAGTCAACTTTGTTTTTTAAATTGTCATTGTGGGAACTGATAGATATTGGTAAGAGAGGCACAGCGCATGGGGTAGTACTTGGCAGTCTGATGTAAGATCTCAAACCCTACTGTGCAAGGACATTTCCATGTACATTTTGGTAAGGCGTAGAGTTTGGTATTTAAATAACCTGTCATAGATAGTTTCTAAGGGGCAGAATGAATTTCATTTAACATAACTACATTAATGATACTGAAAAGATACAAGAATCATGGAGTGTTAGGACTGGAAGAATCTTTAGAGTGAATCTGATTTAAGCCCTTGTTTTACAGATGAGCTGAGGTTCAGAAAGGGCAAATGAATCGCCCAGGATCAACATAGCTAACTAGGGACCTAGCGAGGGGCTAGAATTCAATATTCTAAAATCCGAATTCTGTGCTTCATCACCAAATGGCTACCTGGATTTAAACACACCCGGCGTTTTCAGCATCTAAGGCTGGATTTTAAGGTTGCAGCGGGCATTTTGGAAGACTTGTTTGTGGTTTAAAAGTAAGTTAAAATACTTGCATTTTGCTTGTGAAACATGGAAACATTTTGGCAGCTGCGTCACTTTGGAAACAAACATTATCACCTCGGCTGAACTTGCAGGGAGTAATTTAGATAAAAATGATGAGCTGAAGGGGGGAATGGGAGATCGTAACAAGGCAGCCTGTGTTTGTAAGTACAGACACACCACCTGTGACTCAGAAGTGAAAGCGCAGAGGCACATGCAATCTGAAATGTGTCTCTCACTCATCAATCAGTGTTTATCAGAATTGGAGGTCTTAGTAAGTGAACTGAATGCTTTCAATCCAGGCATGTCAGTAATTGCCATCGACCAAGCGTTCTGTCACACCTGCCTGCTTTTCTTTCTTTTTCTCTTTACTTCATTACATATTGATTGACTTCTTGGGTTTTACAAGTTCATAAATCACCTTCTTTTAAGAGGCTTTTTGGCTTTTGTGTGTGTAGACTGAGAGTGCTGGAAAAGATGGATACTCGAATTGCAGTAACAAAGAACTTCATCTTCCCTCCTTCAGATTCATATGCAAGAGTAGAGCATCAAAAGGTAGTGTCATTATGATGAAACCGATTTAAAAGCAGTGCAAACACCTTGTAAAAACCTGGGGCACTGGCAGCAGCTCTCCTGTCCTCTTGCCTTGCACACATGGAAGCCATTGGAGGGGGCTGGAGAGACTTTACAACCAAGAAGAGGTTTTAATATTCGTTACATAATGAGAGGCCACCCTTGCTAATAATGGCGGATTATTACCCAATTGCAAATCTATAATCCCGGTACAGAATAGAATAGATTTTCATCTGTTTTGGAGGTTTACGTTTTATATTGCCTGCAAAAGAATAATACGTGAGTTGGTACCTATTATCTCTTTTCCTAAAATTTTCTGAATGCATAAATCCTAGGAAATGAAGTTTTGTTATCATCATTTTCATGAAAAAGTTCATTATTTTCTCTGCTTATAAACATTTTAAATTCCTGGGTCCTGGAACATTCCTTACTTGCTGTTTTGGGATACAAACTGATATACGAATCCTATTTTTAGTATCTAAGTGTTTTTGGTTATAATATAAACCAGTTGTAGGGCATTTTAAATTCTTGTTTTATAGATGAATCCTAAAACATTTGTTTTTTCCTGTTTACAAAGCAGACTTATATACGAACATTGAAGGGATGGTTTTCTATTTTCGACATCTAAGCATTTTTATTATAATATAAACCAGTTATGTGAGACTTTTTTCTGGCAAGACCTATGCAGTTATACAATATTAATGCCCATTGTCCTCTTAAATAACAAGGAAGTCAACTTTGTAGGTTGGTAAGTCTAGTATTAGCAACAAAAAAAATCATATTCCAGGCAGTTTATAACAGTTGATTTAATTTGGAGATACTCAGTCATTCCTTTCTGAATTAATTTAATTTCTGACAGCCAGTTTAATACATCAAAAGGGAAAAAAGAAAGAAAAACTGCATTTGAGGATGTCTGTAATTAATAGAGCTGACTTCTGAAGAATGCCAGACTGTTAAACCCTTACATGTGAGAAGTGGCTTATTCTGAAGGGAGAGTGCTTTGAAAGAACAAAACAATCGAAGCTTGAGGAGAGGGTCTCTGAACCGATTTCCACTTTGGTGATTCAGAGTCATTGCTTCTATGTTCTCTGTGGGGATGAGGCAGGGAGGAGGCCAGGAGAGGCTCTGAGAATAGCTGTCATTTCTTAACAGAGTTTGCAAACAGAATTTATGGGCATAAGTGTGTCTTTTGCACTAGTTTAGTAGAGTGACATTAACTTTCACAATGTTGCTACATAAAGTCAAATCAAACAAAGTGATGTGATAAAGCTAGCCATATTTATTGTGTATCAGTCAATTTCTACACTACATGTGGTGTTTTCTTGAGACAGTTTTAGTAAACACAGATCCAGAGAAATTCCCTTTATTTTATTAAAAAAAAAGTTTTTTTATGTTTATTTTTGAGAGAGAGACACACACACAGAGCGGGAGCAGGGAAGGGGCAGAGAAAGAGGGAGACACAGAATCCGAAGTAGGTTCCAGGCTCCGAGCTGTCAGCACAGAGCCCGATGTGGGGCTCAAACTCACAAACCTTGAGATCATGACCTAAATCGAAGTGGGACGCTCAACCGACTGAGCCACCTAGGCACTCCAGAGAAATTCCCTTTAAAGCACAATCTAAAAAACCCAAATGAAATATATTTCAAATACTTTATTTTAGTTTACTTATTTATTGAGAGAGAGCATGAACGGGGAAGGGGCAGAGGGAGAGGGAGAGAGAGAATCCTAAGCAGGCTCCACGCTGATGTGGGGCTCGATCCCACAACCCTGGGATCATGACCTGAGATGGTATCAAGAGTCAGATGCTCAACCAACTGAGCTACCCAGGTGGTACATTTTTCCAGTACATTAGTTAGTAGCAGGCAGCATGAGTGTTTACTGAGCGCCAGTACTGTGCTAAGTGCTGCATAGATGGTCTCATGTAAGCTTCCTCACCTCTGGCTTCTGAGGTAGGTACAGATGAGCAACCTGAGCCTCAGGGAGGCTAAGTAACTTGTTGATGGTTGCACACACAATTAGTAATAGAACTCAAGTATGTCAGAGACAATAGCTTTCCTGTACCAACTGTGATGTATGTCATGTTACACTAATTGAATTCATCCAGGTATTTTTCTTAATTTCTTCAGGAACATTTAGAATGGTACATTTAGACGAAAAAGCAGGTGCTTAGTTCCTACATCAATGAAAATTAGTTGATGAAATTATTGAACTAAAATGACCTCGTGGTGATCTGCTTGTAGATCTTCCACAACCAGGTATTTTTCCCATCCTAGTTACCTTACCTCTTACTTCTCCAGTAACGTGCTGAAGGAATTCATGTTTATAGTAGTATTAATTGAAATCTAATTTAACAAAGATAAGTCTGCTGGATTAAGGCCCACAAGTTATATTTAATAATTGCAAATTACTTTTTTCATTAATTTGTTGAGTAAATAAGCAAGGAGTGCCTGTTCTGTATCAGACTTTTTGAAGAAGCAGGAGATATGTGGGAGACAAAGACAGGCAAGGTCCTGCCCTCATGAAACTTATATTTTTTGCAGGGGAAAGATAGCTAATAAACAAGATCTGATTTGCTTTTATCCATTTTTGAATTCTCGATGACCTAGAAAGACCCTGTGAACAAACTTATGCGTCGAAAGTGCTGTTGGTGTACTTGTCTCCACCCATTTTGCTTTAACAAACTTGAAAGTTCCACACAAAGAACTCACTGATCACTTTCAACGATGTGGCTAGGTTATCTGGGGTTTTATATTATTCCATTTTTAACATTTATCACTTTATGAAATATGAAGGCTCTCAGGGCCTTGACCTGATCAGAAACGTGTAAAGGGATCAGAAGCCACTTGGCTGGAGGAAGCTTCCAGAGAGGCCCCAAGGAGTCAAGAACCACAGATCTGGGGAGAATGAAGTGCCAGAAGGAAGAATGAAGAAAAACATTTATTGACTTTGCCTAAGACCAGTTTTCATGTGCCATCCTTGGGACCGAGAGCTCGATCTACTACGTTGTGTATCTGAGTTGGTGTTGGGTAAGTGAAATGGCATCAGATGGGCTGAAATCCTTTAGGCTCAGCTGCCCGTGTGACCATTTCAACCACATTAGCCAACCGTGTTGCCCCAAAGTGACATCATTAAACAGCAGCAGAGTGAGGACTAGAACTTTAGGACCATTTTTCAGGAATCCTGTGCTTGCGGATGTCTCTCCTTTGAGGTGACATCAAGGAGAGAACAGTCTACCTCTAAATCATGTCACCTGAACACCTCGATGAATTTACTTGGCCGCAAGTACTGCATTGGGACCATGTATCATTTCCTTTCCTTCCTGCTGATGTTTCTGGACTCCATCCACTTTAGTCTCTAGCAGTCTCATGCTGTGAAAGCCATTTCCTAAGCCATGGCTTCCAAACCTGGCTGTGCCTTAGGACCAGGGGAGTTTTTATACACAGATTTCTGGGTCCTGCTGACTTAGGCCACTCATTTGGCTGAGAAGAAGCAAGTAAGTGCTGATAAACCTTCCTCCAGTAGCTATCTGTAGTAATTTTCTCTGAACTCCCCACCAAGAATCTGCCGGGAAGACCTCTCTTCACCAGCCCCCTTCCTCCCCTCTTGTCCTGTAGAACTTTAGGTAGGGAGGAGTAAGTTAACAATATTCCATTGTGCTTTTCTCAGGGACTTGACTGTCACCCAGACATCAGCAGTCAAGCCTGAGTATCTCCTGCTCTTTCTGTAATTGTTGCCCCACTTTTCTTCTACCACTGCTTTTTTGTCTGGGTCAAGCAGTGGTTTTGCAGGAACCTGGGCTCCTTGTAGACTCTCTCACCTCTCCCCCATTGCCCAGGGAACAGCCTTGCAGTGTATCTTTTATTCTCTTTAGGCAGTGTGGGGAGGCCCTGGGCAAGACCTTCATAAGTTTGGCCAAGTTTCTCTCTGTAATGCTGAAGCTGGTCCTCCCTGTCCCCTGTTGCTAAGTGATCTGGGTAATGTATACACACTCAGTGGGGAGCACAGTTGGTCCTTCACACGAGTATAGGGCTGTATTCCTTCCTATCCTCTCTCACCCTCTGGACAGCTTCTGCTTCCCTGTCTCCTACCAAAGCACTTCAGATTTGGTCTCTCCTCTTTTTTTTGGTTGGTCTCGTTAGTTGATCTGTCTTCTCCTTGGTACATTTAAACATGTCATGCAAAACACTGACTTCATGGTTGAAAGCATTGTCCTTTATTCTTATTCATTCTTCCTGCTTATTTCCTTGGTTTCTGCTCTGAGTTTTTCCTCTTTGGAATGGGCCTCATTTGCCAAGGGCACCTAGGACATATTTATTGGCTCTTTGGAAAGGAAACCAACTGGAAAGCTTAAGCATAATTATCAGTACTTGGGATTTATAGAGAGTTATTTCTTCACAGTAACTCACGTTTCTTTTAATGTGAGGTAATTCTGTTCTTAGACACAATTGTAACCATGATTTAGCCATATTTTTTTCCTCCCAGTTCTCGTTTAAGAGCTAAGTCTTAACAATTCCTTTGTGAGGAATTTGTTTACTGCACAGATGTCCAGGTAGTGGTCCAGGCTGACAGCAGATTCACTGAATTATAGAATCTCAAGTTGGAGGAGATTTAGAAAAGATTTCCAGTCTTTACTATCGATGAAGTCTGGACTGAAAAAGATCACATTGCAGATTTCTAGATCGCTCTGAGATTTAATTCATTTGGGTTTGGATACTTAGACTAATTCAAATCAGGTATTAGTAATTCTCTAACCTTTAAAGCAGTGGCATCTTTTCTTGACATTGAAATCCCCCATGGAAGGTACAGATTTGAAATAGATAAAAAATGAAGCTTCTCTGGTTGCAGGGGGAACGGGCTTTGTACGCTGGTGGGCTCTGGGTTAAAGGTTTTTACATTATCTCCTCATCCATTTATCTGGCATACTGCGCTTCTTTCTGAGAGATAGAAGGTGGGGGAGGCAAAGTAGAAATCCATGACTCTGCCCTCTCTCTGTCATCTCTTAAAACTATACTGCGTTGTCCACACCCAGGGCCCTATTCTCCACATCCAAATATGGGCAATACAATGAAACAAGATTAAAGAAATGTTAATATCCTGAGAAATCTCACAGAAGGATCCAAGAGCCTAAATTTTATTTTATTTGCCAGACTGTTCCTAAGATAAAACATTGTATTAATGCATTTTAGAAAGATTTTAAAGGACAAAGTATAAAAAAAGAAATTTCAAAGAATTAAGTTCCTGTTGGCTGGAAATACTAACCCCTGCCACTGAGCATTTGAGAAAAATAAGGCATTCCTTTATATTAGAAATTTATATATGAAAACTTTTAAATTATTAGGCAAGGAGGAGTCTTAGGTAAACTCCAAGGCAATGTTGGATGCCAGGTTAGAAGACAGCTGTTTAAAATTTGGGGGCCAGGGAAAGCATTTTATGACATGTTACCCTATTAAAATTTTGTAGGAACTTATCTAATTTCTAGACATACAGAGACAGCCAGAGAGAGGTAGAAGGAAGGTTGGCATTTTGAAACTTTATTGGCAGCCATCTTGAATATTAAAAATGCAGGCAGTTGGCTGAACAGTTTCACTGGGCAGGACTTGGGAATCCAAATGTTATAGAAACAAATCCAGTGGCCACTTTGTGTTTATAATTTTTTTTCAATGTTTGTTTATTTTTTATTTTTGAGAGACAGAGTGCAAGTGGGGGAGTCACTTTGTGTTTAGAGATGCCACGGCTAAAGTTAACCCTGGCTAATAGCCCTGTTAGCAGCACCAGAGATCTGTGTTTCCTTGTCCTCCAGATCAGGATGGGTCCCTTGCTGTATCCTTTCACAGGCTCCTTCAAGAGGTTGCAGCACTAATCCTGACTTTATTTACCTAATTATTTATATCATTTAAAATTTTAGGATTTCTTTGGTAAACTTTATTTAATTATGTGGATAATTTTTAATTTTGGATTTTTTAAAGTATATTTGTTTATTTTTGAGACAGAGAGAGGTAGGGAGGGGACAGAAAGAGAGACAGAGGGAGAATCCCAAGCAGGCTCTATACTGTCAACACAAAACCTGATGCAGGGCTCGAACCCATGATCCGTGAGATCATGACATGAGTTCAAACCAAGAGTTGGATACTTAACCAACTGAGCCACCCAAGCACCCCAACTTTAGGGTTTTTTAAATAAAAATTTCTCATTAGTTTATAAACATCTTGTGAGCAGATACAATGTTTGTCTTCATGACTGAATTCCTACTACCTAGCACAGTCCTTGCCAATTAAAAAGCATATTGAGGGGCGCCTGGGTGGCGCAGTCGGTTGGGCGTCCGACTTCACCCAGGTCACGATCTCACGGTCTGTGAGTTTGAGCCCCGCGTCGGGCTCTGGGCTGATGGCTCAGAACCTGGAGCCTGTTTCCGATTCTGTGTCTCCCTCTCTCTCTGCCCCTCCCCCGTTCATGCTCTGTCTCTCTCTGTCCCAAAAATAAATAAACATTGAAAAAAAAAAAATTTAAAAAGCATATTGAATGAATGAATGAATGAATGAATGCTGAAACAATCAGATTTTTACATTTTCATTAGTGAAGAGGAGCTATTTTGGGCACTTTGGATATTAAGGAGGAAGTTTAGTGGAGTAATTAAGTATATGCTGCTCTGGGTTGAGTGAGGCTCTGCAACTCCCCGAATCTTAGGAGACTGGGAATTTACTTAACCTTTCTGTGCTTTAATGTCCTTTTCTGTAAACAGGTGATAATAATAGCACCTACCTTTTAGAATTTTATGATTATGGGGCGCCTGGGTGGCTCAGTCAGTTAAGCGTCCGACTTCGACTTCAGCTCAGGTCATGATCTCACAACTCGTGAGTTCGAGCCCCGCTTCGGACTCTATACTGACAGTTCAGAGCCTGGAGCTTGCTTCAGATTCTGTATCTACCCGCTGTCTCTGCCCCTCCCCCACTCACACTTGGTCTCTGTTTCTCAAAAATAAATAAACATTAAAACTTTTTTTTAAATAAAAAAAAGAATTTTATGACTATGAGGGATCTGGCAAATAGTGGGTGTTCAACATTTGAGGAGTGGGTTAAGTATGAATGAACCTCCTTTAAAACTAGCTCTTGTCAAACACTGATCTAAAAAAATATAAAAATCTATTATTTTTTTCCTAGATACTGATGTGTGATAATGGATATATTTTTGTTGTTGAGCCTAAGTGACACTGAGTATCTTTGGTGGTTTTGTTTTACCTTCTTTCGTCATTCTGCTTTGAAAAGACTTGGCATCTGTTGGTGTAGCAAATAAATCCTTTGTGGAGTAGGGTGTGTTGCTTCAGGAGGAATGTGGGTATCTGGTAGGGACTACTCTAGGACGAGTGTATGTTTAATTCACACTTAGTGTTAAAATGCTCATGGTTTCCCTTAGCTACAGAGGCAATGCCTTAAATATTTGGAATTTATAGTCAGGAAATTTATAAGCGAGCAAGATTATATATGACTCATTTGTAAGCTTTATATAAAGCATTTGGGGTCATAAGATAAAAGATGTCCTCCAAATTTATGGTTGTTAACATTATAAACAAGTGAGGAGATAAATAAAAAAGGAATAGAGAATAAGAAAACTCAGTATAAAATTAAAACAAAACAAAACAAAAGTCAAAAAACAGCAACCTGGGCATCACTTGGCATGTGTGAATTGAGCCTTTTCTAAATACAAGGTGCTGTGGCTCTATTAGGTTTAATAGTAATTTAAGTGCATTTAATACCATTAACATTTACTATGGATTTACTCTGGGCTACAGGATGTTTTGTGGTAAGTATTTTGAAAACAAATTTTTAAAGCTTTTTAAAATTTTTAATTGAAAAACTTTTTTAAGTTTATTTATTTATTTTTACATTTTTAAAAAATCTTTATTTATTTTTGAGAGAGAGAGAAAGAGAGAGACAGAGCATGAACAGGGGAGGGTCAGAGAGAGAGGGAGACACAGAATCCAAAGCAGGCTCCAGGCTGTCAACACAGAGCCTGACATGGGGCTCTAACTCACGGACCGCCAGATCATGACCTGAGCCGAAGTCAGACGCCCAACTGACGCAGCCACCCAGGCGCCCCTTTTTTAAGTTTATTTATTTATTTTGAGAGAGATAGCACACAAATGAGGGAGGGGCAGAGACAGAGAGACAGAGAGAGAGAGAGGTAATCCCAAGAGGGCTCTGCACTAACAGGAATGCAGGAACTGAACTTGGGAACCTTGAGATCATGACCTGAGTCAAAGTCAGATGCTTAACCGACTGAGCCACCCAGGCGCCCCATGCTAAGTATTTTTTGTATGTGTTGTGTCAAGATCGTCAGAGTTCTATGAGGTAGGTATTATGATGCCCGTTTTATGGTTCAGAAACAGGTTTAGAGACATCACTTAATTTGTCTGAGATTATAAAGCTAATAAGTTGTGGGGCCAGAATTGGAACCCAGATCTGCCCTGATTCCAGTGCTGTTCTCTTGACTACAGTTAAGCTCTAAATCATACGGTCTCAGACTTTGGGCAATTTGGATTCTTTGTAACACTAGCAATAGGTTACCTAGGTTGCTGATCAAACCTTGCTCTTTTACCTTACTAATTTGTTGAGAATTTTAGAAGTTGGCAGCCTGCTTTTGAGCATTCTGGTGGTGAAGAGAAATTCCAAATGAAAATCTCAGGCCCTGGCTCAGAAGTTGTGACTCCTGAGAACGACGATACCAAAATTCGTGCGTGTTGAGGCTTGCTGGGGAGAACAGCTCTGGCAAGGTTCACTCAGAAATGCATACAAACCTGATGTGCTCTTTTCCATTTGTGCCTAGGATTGTTTTACCCCACTGCAAAAAGCAGAGATCCTGGTTTTCATAGCTGTTTGCAATTTCAGCTCAGGTCTTGTTATAAAGTTTACATTTAAAGCTTTACAGTGGTACCAGGTTCAGGCTAAATTTGAAAGTAGCTGTGGAGGAGGCCACTTTAACATTTCCCCAGGGAAGTGGACTGGAAAATTGCTGGAGAGTGAACTGTAGGGAACAGCCTTGAATTGGTCTCTTGGGTTGGTCATAATTACCTAATGGATTTTCCATCTCTCAAAATTTTAGGAAGGAAAAAAATTCCCTTTAAAAAGTAACAACAAGAAAGTGAAACCTACATGCTCATCCATTTCTCCTTAGAACTGTGAACTTCTGCCCTCCTGACTAGCCTTTGAAGAATGAGTGTGTACAGGGATAGACAAGTCAGGAAGGACGGGTGGAAGAGAAATCAGATTGATATGATAGAAAACTCACGAATACGTAGCCCCATTTCCCCCCTTTAAATCATTGTTGAATGCTAAGATTCAGCTCCTTTCAGGCTTGCTTTGGGTGCAGCTGGAACTGTATTTTAATGAACAATATAACCTAATTATGACTGAGCATTTTATTTTTCCATGGTCTCTAAAGGTATCGGTTGAGTGACTTAACTGTTTGCACATCAGGGTTTCCTGGTCAAAGGGGCCTATTATGTAATCAGTTTTCACCCAGAGCACTCCCCTCTCTCCACCCCCATCTCGCTTAGAAATTGTATATGGAACCAGGAACAGTGAAGCCAGCCCCCTCCACCTGTCCCGGATATGTCCCAATACCTTTTCTATTTTAATGTGGGTTTTCTTTTCTATTATTATTCGGACTGCCCCAGGATGACAAAGTATCTCCTCCCTCTTCTGCTTCTCTGACTTTTATTATTATCGGCTCGTGTGTGTGTGTGTGTGTGTATGTCTGTGCTTGGTGCCAGGAATAAATATACTCCTATAGAGGAAGCCAGCCTCTGGGATCCCAGATGCATCCATTGGAATGGTGCATGTGAGTGCTTGCTGTGTGCCTGATGTTTTGTTAAGTCTGAGATGGACCCACAGTGAAACAAACACTGACTCGCTGCTTTCCTGGTTGGGGGAAGTAAGTGAGTTAGAGAAGAAATGAAAACACCAGGTATACTATGGTAAGAGCTGTAAGGGATCAAAATGCTATGAAGTTCAGACAAGGGAGATTTCACCCTGGCTTGAAGGGTCTTGGGTGAGATCATTTCAATTAGCTCCGGTCCTGGTTGTGCCAAGAGATGTCCCAGCTGGGCACCACAGTGTGAGCAGAGGCCCAGGACTGGGGAGCACAGAGGTGACTGGCAGGGAGCAGGCATGGTTTCATTCGATTAGACTATTGGTTGCGTGGAGGATGGCATGGGGGAGAAAATTGGAGCCAGATTTTGAAGAGTTCTGGATGTCAGAGAGGGAGCTTGGACTTTATTCGTTAGACAGTAGAGCTTCACTGAAAGAATGTGAGCATTTTGGCATCATTATGAGAACCATGATCAGTGTAGAGTTATCTGGAGGTAATGTGGTGTAAACAGTGTATTGGAGGGACATGGGGGTAGAAGGAAACAGACACAGAAGAGGCAGGTGTGTTTTGATGAGGAGTATAAGGAATGGACCTAGAGCAGGTGGGATGGAGATGGGGATCAGAGTACCAAGGACATTTGGAGGGAGAGTGAACAGTTGAGCCACTGATGAGGTGTAGGGGAGGAGGATTAGAGTTTGGATGTCAAAGAGAACAATAGTGGTGTTAACAGAATTAGGTGAGAAAAGAGGAATGCAGTTGGTGTGTGTGTGTGTGTGTGTGTGTGTGTGTGTGTGTGTGTGTGTGTGTGTGTGTGTGTGGCGTTGGGCGATGTTGGGCAGGAAAGAACTGTGGCCGTGTGATCTGACTTTCCCTTAGCTGTGTCATCTCGGGCAAGCAGTGTCACCCTTCCTAGCATTCTCCTGCATCTTAAATTCATATGACTCACTATTCCAAATAGTATCTGTTTGAGAAAAGTAGAGGATGGAATTGTTCAAGTAGTTCTCAGAAAGTAAGAAAAGGGAAGAACAGGAAATACAGTATGGAAATCTTCTGAACTTTCTGCTGCTGCGTAAGATTTAGACTCTTGACATTTAAAGCGGAAAGATACAATTTAAATGAATGACAGAAGGGTCTGTTAATTAGTGAAGAGGACGTTTTCCCCTTTGACACTGAAGATGGCAATAATTGGGGGTAGCACCTATACTGGCCATATTTATAATCAAGGCTAATTGTTCAGTGGGTAATAAATAGAAGATGGGTTGAAATTTCTAAAGAGACCACACCGATGGACATGTAGTGAACATTACAAACTATAAAAAGAGAACTATAGGTCATGTTCCTGTCTTACCTTTACATATGGTAGATGACACAAGAAGTCTACCTTGCAGTGGTGGGATAGGTGTATTTGGTTCTCAGAACTTGGCACTTGAGGAAGAACCAAAATCTTTCTCTACATCTCATAACTTGCAAATTATCTTACGGTGTCTACATTACTTGAAATTTTGTTGATTTGAAATGAATTGGAAAGGAACCAGACCTATCATTGAAAACTAATGGACTGAGCCTTCCTAAATGCTGGAGGAGACCAGAATGGCCTGCCCAGTCTTTAAAGGAGAAGGTTTTCAGCGTGCTTTCATCTCTTCTTCCTTAGGCTCTTTGTCTTTTTTCTTTTCTTTTTGTTCCTTGGGCTATTTTTCGTGTACGGGATGGAGAGCAGAGGATGTGGTCAGGGTGTTTTTAAGGTGGACTTCAGTTTGCCCTCAAGTTTTTCAAGCATAAGACAGTTTTCCTTAACCAGGGATAGGATCTATTACACCCCGAGCTGCTACTATTTTTGCCTCAGGAAAGTGAAGCTGAAGTTGAAGAGGTTTGTACAGCTGTCATGCAGAATTCTAAGCACTCATTTTATAAAACCTGTCAGTGTCACCCGGTTTCTTGGGCAGATGCAGCCTTGGGCTATGGCCTCTTTTCCTGCTACCCCTCTTCCATCAGGTTTGTTTTGTTTCCTGTTAGGAATGTTTCAGATTTAGCTTAGAAGCCGTGTGTGTGTGTGTGTGTGTGTGTGTGTGTGTGTGTGTGTGTATGTGTGTGTGTGTGTGTGTGTGTATTTTAAACATATTCATTTGTGTGCTTGGACTTTGACTCCTGTTTGTCTTCCAGGAGTCAAATACCAAAAAACAAAACAAAACAAAACAGAAAAGATCCAGGGCTCTGGAAATTTTGTCCTACAGGGAAAAGGAAGAGCAGAAATCCTTATCAGCTTTCTTATCTGGTTATAAAAGTGGTAAGGCATGAAATTGGAACAGATGGCATAAAAATAGCTTAGACTTCTCTCCTTTAGTTGAGTTTTGCTGACAATTAAAGAAAAAAATCTTTGTAAACTCCCACTTGCAATGGTTCTTTTAAGGGCCTTTAAGGCCCTGTGGGTAAATGCATCAGTGTAACACGCTCTTATCCAGGTATGTTACAAGAAGAAGGCCATAAACTCCTTCAGGACCCAAGATCTACACTGGAAAGGATTTTTTATGTATCTGTAATAAACAGATGGTAAAGGTAATGTATCACCTGGTCCCTTATCTGTCCCGAAGTTGAGACAGTATAGTTCCCATCTTAGGTTGTACCTGAGGGGGGAGAGGCAATAAATGGCCTATCTTTGACGAGTTAAAGTGGACACTAGAATATCCTTTAACAGAAGAGGAGAGAAGATTTGCGAATTGCAGGCTGAGTGTGCCAGCATATAGGACATCAGATAGACAGCAAAATAACTTAAGTAGTGGGTATCCTATTTGCTTTTTGTCTGCACATATTAAGTAGTATGAATAGCTGGGAAAAATTGTTATATCATTATCTGTGGGTAGTGTGGTGATAGTTTATTATAGGGCAGAGTTACTGAAAGAGAAGGAGCTGTATCATTACTCATATTAAAAAATGCTGTGACAGTGTACTACTTCAGATGAGTGTTGTTTCCATAAATCATTTCAAATCCCCATACTCAGGGGATTTTTGAAAAGATAGTATTTTCAGAGACAAAATTACTTCACTTTCATCATGGGAGGAATTTCAGAATGTAAGGAGGAATTCACCCAAGCAAGAAAGCCATTTAATGAGTTCATATCATTAAATAGGAAAGGTAAGGAGGAATATGTCCTGTTTAAAGATGTCTTAAAGTAACTCTCCCCAACCTGGATCCTCAGACCTCTGAGTAATTGGAATGTGTGACAGACCTGCTTATTTGTAGACTGAAGGCATAAAAACTGGATTCTTCTCTATTTTTTTTTTTTAGTTTATTTTTGAGAGAGAGAGAGAGAGAGAGAGAGAGAGAGAGAGAGAGAGAAAGCACGAGTTGAGGAGGGGCAGAGAGAGAGGGAGACACAGAATCCGAAGCAGGCTCCAGGCTCTGAGTTGTCAGCACAGAGCCCGATATGGGGTTCGAACCCAGGAACTGTAAGATCATGACCTGAGCTGAAGTCAGACACTTAACTGACAGAGCCACCCAGGCACCCCAATATTTTGGCTGTTAAAATGACCTCATACCCACAGGGTTGAGAATTGTTCTCTAAGGTGAGGTATTTTAAGAACAAAGCTTTTGTTCGTTCTCACTCTGTTTGTCTTTTAATTTGGCTGTTTTCTTTTTTGTGGAATTTACCTCCAAGAATCTTACTACGTGACATTTCAGTCCAGCTGAGAATAGCACGGCCAAATTACAGCCACTGATTGGACCCAGTTCAGTGCAACATATAACCTAAGAGCCTTGTAGCTTCCAAGTGTTTGTGTTATTCCAACCCCTTGGTGGCTTACACATTAATACTTGATTCCTCAGGATATTTCTTTCTAAAAGTGGAAACGCCACAACTAAGAGTTAAGTGCAGTGTACTTTGAATCTCCAAACCATTAGCTCTTTGACCTGCTCATGCTGGCTGGATGCCAAGATATCTTAGCCATTCCTTTTATTAAGGATTCTTCAAATTAATGCCTTCTAATTAATATCCTGTTAAATTTATTTTTTCCTTTCCCCCCTGAATCCCAGGTTTTCTCATTCCTATATTGCTTCTTTTTAATGTATATAGACTTTTTTTTCCTTTGCCTTTTTTTAAATTAAAAAAAAAAAAAAACTTTTTAAATGCCTAAGTCTCTGGAAGGCTAAATGGACTCAGGCATTAATTTGCTTCTGTGTAACCGGAAGAAACTTGGACAAAGGCCACCATGTTAGATTAGCTTTTGCTTACCAGAGGCATCTGAAATGATGGAATAGTGATAAGAACCTTCTGAGAAGGAGCATTTAATTGGAAATTCTACTACTGAACAGATTATAAAATAGGAGACCTCTTTAGCTGCCTTCTATAGGTAATAACTGCTCATGGGTGGTTTTAATAGGTTTCAGAATTCCTTGTCTCTCCTTCTCTTGTATTTTTCTGAAAGTAGGCAGTCTAGAAGTAGTTTCAATGGAAGAACAAGTATACACCCACTTTTACTTGCGTTCAGAGATGTCTCTTCACATATCAAGCTCTTTCCATCAGCTGATGAAACCTTAGCTCAGAATTTGGGGAATCAAGCCCTAAATGGTTATGAGATACTTTTAAGGCATTCTTGGTGTGGCCCTTGTCAGAGCTCAGAAGAGGTCATCAGACCCTTTAATGATACATGGAGAATCTCAGGAAATCAAACAAACCTCTTTTTCCATCTAGTGGAATTTTTGCTGGTCCTTAATGAGTAGGGCAGAGCATGATATGTTTGAAATAATTTAAATGTTAAATAATTTAGTGAAATAGTTGAAAAAAATTTTATTTTTATAATTATTTGGGAATTTAGTACATAACCCTTCTTGAGAAAATTATAGATGATTCCACATGGGACTGTGATAAGACCAAGATCAGAAAACATCCCCATAAAAAGGGTTTGGGTGGTGATATCCGTGTCTCTGAAGCTACAGTACCTGGCCAAAAGGCAAATTATGTAAATGCTTCTGAAGGAGGACTGCCAGTTCTGTCCCATAAGCAACAGAATAATAGAGGTATAGAGAAGTAGGGACAGTCACTGTGGTCAGAGTAGCTACTAAAATGCAAGTATTCCTCTTTGAGCCCTTCTACGCCCATAGCAATGTCTTTTATCTTCCTCTTCTTTTCCTTCTTTATTCCTCCTTACTTCATAGCTGGTTGCTATGCCCCACATTGTCTATTGTAATAAATGGAATATTAGTCCCATGCACCTGGGAATCCTTGGTGGCCTTGTTCCCAGTATTCCCAGTGCAGTGCTGAGGGGCTGATCATTTGTGTGGTGGATGGAGCACCTCTGTGTTAACTCTGCCAGGTTTCGTGTGCTCCACCTTTCCCCAGGTTCTGTCCATCATTTTCTTTTTAATTCATTTAACTTGGTCTTTCTCAGGGTTTTGGGGTCATATAAGAGCCTGGAATTTTATATATCTTTATACACATACATACATACACACACACACTGTGTGTATATATATATATATATATATATATATATATATATATATGTATACACACACACATATATATACACATATATATAATTATATATACATATATATATACACATATACACATATATATATACACATATATACAATTATATATACACATATATATAATTAATTTGTTGAAAACTATTTCATATCACCAATACTGTGGTAGTAGTAACCATATCACTGCATATAAAGCTTTTAAACTGTTTAGCCTTCCTCTAAAATTTCCTTCCTGATGTCTGCACAAGATATGAAGTTTGGATCTGCTAAGTCAAATTCCATTTATTCTAAAATGTTGTGTGATAAGAGTGGTTGGTATTTGAATATAAGTCTATACACATGTTATAATTTTAATTTCTAATTCTAAATGCTTGAAAGTGAACAAATCATGAAACATTTCCCCAGTGTGTCACCTGTTAGTATTGATCATTTCCTACTTTGTTTTGCTTTTAATCTTCTCTCTCTCTCTCTCTCTCTCTCTCTCTCTCCCTCTCTCTCTCTCTTTTTTTTTTTTTTCATCTTGACTTAACTTTTCTAGTGACATTTCTCAAGCTCCCAAGAGCAGGGGTCTGCGTTTGATATTAGCTTTTAGAATGAAAGAAAGCTGACATATACTGACTGAACAGCCACTGTCTTCTGGGCATCGTGCTAGGAGGCAGTGTTCAGGGAAGTGCTGCAAGGCTGGTATCATTACCTCCATTTTACAGATAGAGAAGCTGACCAGCAGAGTAATTAAGTACCAGAGACACATAGTTATGTTTGAGCTACTGACCAGTCACTGCCAAGCCCACAGTCTCATTTTACCATTATGAGATTTTACCATTATGCCACTTTATCTTGTGTGTTCTAGGTGTCATTTTGTTGACTTTAGCTAATTTAATTATACAAATGATAAGTAATAGAAACTTAGGTGTCATTTAATTATACAAATGATAAGTAATAGAAACCAGGGTACTTTGACATTTACCCCTGTCTCATGACAAGCCGAGGGACATTATACTAATGCAGATATTTACTTTAGATTTGAATGTGGAACAACTTGAGACTTATATTTTGAGCCTTGTTTTCTTTTTTAAAATTGAAGGGTAATTGACATAGAGTATTATGTTAGTTTCAGGTGGGAAACCTAGTGGTTTGACATTTACATACGTTATGAAATGACCACTATAATTTTAGTTACTATTTGTCACTATACAAAGTTAGCACAGTGTTATTTGCCCATATTCCCTGTGCTGTGCATTACATCCATGACTTACTCATTTTATAACTGGAAGTTTACACCTCTTGATCTGCTTTACCCTTTCACCTACCCCCCAATACCTCTCTTCTCTGGCAACTACCAGTCTGTTCTCTGTATCTGTGAGTCTGGTTTTGTTTTGCTGGTTTCTTTTGGTTTTTTAGATTCTACAAAGAAGTGAAATCACATAATATTTGCATTTCTCTGATTTATTTTACTTACCCTCAAGGTCCATCCATGGTGTCACAAATAGCAAGATTTCATTCTTTTTTATGGCTGACCAATATTCCATTGCATATATATGCCACATCCTTATCCAGTCATCTCTTGATGGATACTTAAGTTATTTCCATGTCTTGGGTATTGTATATAATGCTGCAGTGTATGTAAGGATGCATATGTATCTTTTTGCATTAGTGTTTTGTTTTCTTGGGGAGAAAAAATATCCGTAAGTGGAATTTCTGGATTGTATGTGGTTCTGTTTAAGATTTTGAGGAATCGCCATGCTGTTTCACATAATGCTGCACCACTCACTTTACATTCCCACCGAGAGCGCATGAGAGTTTTCTTTTCTCCATGTTCTCGCCAACAGTTATTTCCAAACCTTGTTTTCTTTTTGTACGTGTTCCAGGAATTCCACATGTGAATACAACATGAAATATGGTTATTTATAGCATAAGTAAAATGTGTATTGAAATGGTTAAATTGTAGAAACCAATCTTGGGTTGTTTTAAGGACATTAAAGTGCTTTCTGCCCCTTGCCCTATAGAACAAATTGTGCCTTTAGAAGGAGCTTAACCAGTCATTCAGCAGACCCTATCACATACCATACCCTTACTGTGGGTGAATCCAGGTTGCTATGACAATGGAAATATTTTTCATTTTCTTTTTTTCAGAATATAAACACATGAAACTTGAATATTGCTTAAGTTTGCAATTTTCTATTTATCTTTTCTGACTTCGTGTGACAAAGACAAAGAGGTGAGGAAGACACAAGCCATTCATCTTCAGAGTTATGCAATTGTCTCTCCCTCCCACTCCCAGCTCCTAGTGGAGGTCCTGGCACTAAATGTGGCTGTCACTAGGCTACGCTGACATCTTAAGGGCAGTTATGGAGAGAGATCAGATGTCTTTCCTTACTGTTATTATTCAGAGATTAACGTGTGTTTATTTCAACTTGGATTTGAAACCCCACTCTCCTTGAGTAAAGAGGGTTCAGAGTCAGAGATGCTCCATGACCCTTTTAGATTGTCGGGACTTAATTCTGCGAGTATTCTGTGGAGAAAAAAAAAAGCAGAAGACAGGAGAAACAAAACAATTGCTAAGCCGAGAGTCTAGAAATTACCACCGCTCCCTGAAGGTTTTGGTCTTGGGATCCCTTCTTGGGGACCCACAATGCTACTGAAGATGACCACTCAGGAGTCAGAGAACTATAGATGGCTCAGCATGTTTTGGGGTGTCCAGGAGCTGAAACCCCATATTTACTTAAAAGATAGAAAACTTAGTGCCTTCTCCTTCACTAGGCTAACAACAAAAACTGTTGGAGATTTTAAAAAGAAACAACTCTGCCTTGTGCTTTCATGCATCCTCTCCCTCCAGTACACCCTCTCTTCTTTTCCTCCTTCCTTCTCCACCCTCCTGTTTTAACTGAGAGCCAGGCACTGTACTGGGCACCACAGATACAATGGTGAATGGGGTTGGCCTTTTTCTCTGTCTTCATAGGGCCCCAGTCTCATGGGGAAGACACAGGAGTAAACAGGAGGTTACAACCTGAGACCGAGATTTGTTGGACAGGGCAAGGGGTGCACCACCTCTGGGGAACACCTGTGGTCCTGAGAAGACTTCCCAAGGGATGGCTAAGGTCTTGGGGAAGGGCGGGAGGCTCCAGCATCTCTTCCCTCCTTCTTTCCCCTTTCCCTCCATCAATTCTCCCTGTTTTGGGGCATTAACTTTAGCAGTTGTCCCAGCTGAAATTATGGCTTCAATAACTACTTTTTATTATTAAACATAAGACATGGTTTGTAATATTCTCCTCCAAATCTTTAACTTGGAGGGAGATTTATCTCCGGTTCTAAACGTCTCTTTTAAGGAAATACTGACTAGTTTTTCATTAAGAGAAAGGGGTAATAAATAAGGTACATTTCTTTTCAAAATTTATCAAAGTAGCTCCCTGAGCAATTCATGCTGTTTATTTCATTCTCTAGTTTGGGAATCTGGCCTCATAATGAAAAATTGTGTCCAAATATCTTTGAAACTGTATTTTCTCTTTAGTATGGGCAGCAGCTAAAGAAGTGTCTTCAGAACCAAAATGCTATTTATTCCCTGTTTGACACGTACAAATCCTCCTTGTTAAAATGTCATTAGGGAGGCATATGGAGCTGTATGGTCTTGGTTGATAGGTACTTTTCAGCTTTTATCACTGTCTCTGTCAGAAAATTAAGTGCAATCGAGGGTGCTTTCATTTCTTTTTAACTCTAGTGGGTATATTTTGTATTAGGGAATATAGTACAACTTTTTGCCTTGGAGAAATGCATGTCCCTTTCCACTCCAACAACTTCAGCTCTCTGGTGGTTGTGGCTGAAAAAGCCTCTTTTGCCCGCCCTCTGGTTGAAAGCAAGAATTGTCTCAAAGACTCACCTCATTTCTGTTGTACAGAGAGACTGTATCTTCTATTAGTCGGGTGGTTATCTCCTAGAAGGTTTATGGAAACCCCATTTGAAAATTTGGGGATGCTTTTTGGGTGCCTCTTCCTGATTTCACCCTGATGATTTTCATTCTCTGTGATTCATGCTCATAATTCTCTGGTAATGCTGGCACCCACAGAGCTGTATTCCAATGGCAAATGACCCATCAGCACGGTCTGTGTGCCGCCCCATGCTGATATAAAGCTGCTGGGAGGACCTTGGACTTTGCCAGTGCCTTAATCTGGTGTGGAAGGGCATGGAAAGGCTGCCTGCCTGACAATGCCATACCTGTCACCCACCACTGCTCCCTGAATTCCCACCGTGCTGATTCTTTATATGACTCATTTATTGAAAACATCTACTGGAGAGGAGATCTACTTGGCACCTGTGAGTTTATCATAGTATTTGTTACTCAAGAAGGAAGAACTGGGACAGAAAACAAATCCTAATTTATTTATTTATTTATTTTTTGTATGCGCCTACACTTCTCAAAGATGAAAACGGTGTAGAGGTTGCTCATTGTAGGGACATTCCTTCAGGTGTGTAAAAAATTTCTAATCACATACCAGAAATCTAAATAGTTAATTAGTTCCAATGAGTTAACCTTAAGTATAAAAAAGAAATGGTAGGTTTCTTTGGACTGGGGACCGGGGAGAGAACACAGAGCTGGAGGTCTCCTTAGCAGCTCAGAACGTGCACAGAGTTTGGAGAGGGTCCTCGGGCTGAGAGTGGCAGCTTGGGAGCCATCATCACTTTGAGGAATGAACGGCCAAAGGGTTTGAATGTAGGGAAGAAAGCAGTGATGGTGATGGGGAAATGATCCCAAAGAAATAGATGTACCAGTTAGCCCTCTCACTTCCTGCCCATTTCTTGTATCTTCTGATTAAGTGGCTAAAACATAGTTTTACCTAGAACTATATTAAAAGAAAGTTAAAAAGTCATGTTTAATTCTGACACTTCTCAACAGAAGCCATTGGTTAACATTACTTATTTGGAGATATTCCTTTTTTAGGCTAGCATCCTGAAATTCTTAAGGAATCTGAGTCTGTGAAAATCCTTTTTGGGACTGCACAAGTATATGTGCCTTGCAGAATGACACATATGGGCATTTCTTTGTTAGGCTCTGGGGAGCAGGGTCTTCAAATGTTGTGCAGTTGCTTAGATGACTGAAAATTGTGGTCCTTCCCCCTTCCATGTACATTACCACCGGTATAGGCTTTTAGAGTATAAAGAGAATTTAGTTGTCTGCCCTAAATCCCTCATTTAAAAAAAAAAAAAAAAAAATCAGTTCAGAGAAAGAAAGGGACCAGGAAGAAACCCTGGTAATAAGCTCTGTTCAGGTTGTTAATTTACTTAATCCTAGCCCTGAGGGATACCTGTTATCCCCATTTCACATGTGGGGACACATATTCACAGAGTTAAGGAGCTTGCCTGGGGAGATGCGGAACTAGGCAGAGGAGTGTTTAAGTTTAGATCTTCCTTGGGGTGCCTGGGTGGCTCAGTCGGTTAAGCAGCCAACTGTGGCTCAGGTCATGATCTCATGGTTCCTGGGTTCGAGCCCTGTGTTGAGCTCTGTGCTGACAGCTCAGAGTCTGGAGCCTGCTTCAGATTCTGTGTCTCCCTCTCTCTCTGCCCCTCCCCCACATGCACTGTTTCTTTCTCAAAAACAAATAAACATGAAAAAAAAAAATTCAACTTAGATCTGCCTAGTGCTAATGTTCCTGCTCTTTCCACTACCAAAATTAAGGCCATTCTGCTAATTAGTGATCAAGAGAATGGACTGGAACCCAGGCATCTTAACCCCCTAAGCAGTGATCTTTTCAATACCTTGTAATACTTACTTGTAATACTTGGAAGAGTTTGAACATACATGCCAGTTGTCAAAGAGATTCGTATGGAATTCCTTTTCTTAATTTTATAAAAAACAAAAAATAATTTCCTTGAGACTGTTAATTCCACAATTCCCTCTCCTCTTTTTAAAAAAGTTTGGTTCTTTGCATAGAAGCTAATTGAACTTTCAGACGCATCAGGAACTCAATTTTAATCTCTGGTCACTCTTCAGTGTATATTTCTTTTCCGTTCAGATGGTAAGTATGCAATTGCGGTTACCCTGATTAATGTTTTACATATTTCCCCAGGCATTCATAGAGAATTGACTAAAATATAAGTTACCCTTGGCTTCAGAAACTTCTGGCATTTAGAAACATGCACAAACTATACCCCTTGGTGAACAGTGTTCCAACTTACAATTTTCTTCCTTTTAAGGAAGAGTTGGGGGGCGGAGAAAGAGAAGACATTTTCAGGGGAGATTTTGGTTACAATAAAGAGAGACTGTGGTTTAAAACCATTACTTTTTTTCCACCTCAGCCTTTTACTCTGTGTGGGAAAAATAAAAACTGGTTGTGTTCAGGTGTTTTTAACATGACGAGCTGGAAGGGGAAGCAGAATCAGCTCTTTTCTCCTCTTCATCTCACAGCAAAAATATCACCATATCTTAAATTGCCTTGGGTCAGAACACTGTTGAATTATTCAACGGTTGGAACTGGTAGAATTAGAAGATTCATTAGACTGAAGGTCAGAAGTTAAGTTAAAAACATTTCCTTATCGTTATGATATGACTCGCAATGTTGACAGATTCCAGAAGGGCCGCGGGAGCTGAGATGTGTGGTCTTAATGAGCAGGAAATACTCTCTTGCCTGGCCAGTTAGCCCCCATCCATGAAAAGGTGCCCTGAATTCAAATCATTTCAGTCTGTGTTCGGATCTGCAGTCAAGTGTGTGCTGAGTGAGATTCCTCCTGGTTCTTTTCATGGAACATTAGGTAAGAGTGAAAATATCCCATTGATTTATTTTCATTTTCTTGATTTTATCCACATCCCATGAAAACATGAATCTGGGTCATATGATTTGGACAAACAGAGCTTGTTGCTGTTCAGTTAATCTTCAGGTTATTTTTCAGAAGAGCCTATGGCTTGGAGTCATCAGATGGGAATTAGATTGAGTGGGATTTATCCTTAGAAGTGACGGCAGGGTCGCCTGGGTGGCTCAGTTGGTTAGGTGTCTGACTCTTGATTTCGACTCAGGTCACGATCACACAGTTTGTGGGATTGAGCCATGTGTCAGGCTCTGTGCTCATAGGACAGAGCCTGCTTGAGATTCTCTTTCCCTCTCTCTCTGCCCTTCTTGTGTGCTCTCTCTCTCTCTCTCAAAATAAATAAACTTAAAAAAAAAAAGTTCTGGCAAAAGAAAGGATATCAGTTCTGTGCACGTGCAGAGTACCAGGAGCTCTTGGGCAATGAAATATTTACCTACCTTCTTCCTCATTCATGTGTATGTAGTCGGTACTTAGTGTTGAGTATCCTCATATGGGCAATGGAGAAGATGATTTTCAGAAAAGAACACATGCACTCTGCTCTCTTGACTTGTCTATCCATGGTACCCCACTTTCCCTTCCCATTTGGCAGCCCACCAGGGAGGTTGGGCTTTGGGGGGCATTCTACCCCACAGCCTCTAGTGCCACCCGAGTATTCACTTCTTGCGGTTTGTTGACATCACTTCTTTTTAACATGTTAAATTATTAGTTTGAACGCTTCAGAAATAATTGATGGTGAAGCCATCTGAGGAACAAGATGTTCACTTATCACTTTGGCTGTGGCCACTTTTTTCTCCATTAAGACTCTTTTTCCACAGGTGATTGATGACATCTTGTTGATCCTAAGCTGCCAGAGGGGGTGAGATTTCTCGGCACCATTTGGTATAGATGACCGCTTCCTTCATCTTAAAACACTTTGATTTCCGGTCTTCACTTACTTTATCCTCCCCTGGTTTTTCTCCCACCTTACTGGCCATTCTGAGAAGGTCTTTATTGAGTTCTTTTTTGACCCTCCTCCCCATCTGTAAATATTGAGAGTATCTCAGGACTTGAACTTGGATCTTGTTCTCTTTTTATCTACATTCTTTTTCTTTACCTTTAGTGATATCATTTATTCCACTGGTTTTAATACCGTCTATAGATTAATTACTCTTAAGTTTATATATCAAATTGACCTCCCACTTGGATGTCTAAGGGATATCATCTACATACATGTCTACAGAGAACTAATGTTCTCTCCGTCACCGTCCTGAAACCTGCTTTCACCCGTCTTTCCAGCCTCCATAAATGGTACCGCTATCCATGCAGTTGTTCAGACTAAAACCCTAGGAGTCATCCTTGGTTTCTCTCATTTCCTTATTTCCCATATCTAACCCATTAGCAAGTCCTGTAAGTTTTACTTTCAAAATATATCCCAAACCTAACCACTTCTCACTGTGTCTGTTGTAACAACCCTTGTTCAAGCCATCTGTATCTCTCTCCTAGACTATTGCAGTGGCTCCAGTCCAGATGTGCACTACCTGCCTCCAGTCTTGCACTTTTATAGCCCATCTTCCACCCCGAGCCAGAATGCCTATCAGGCCGCATCACTATCTTGCTTAAAGCGTTTCAGTGGCTTCCTGTTGCTATCAGTCTAAGATTTAAATTGTTACCATAGCCATGAGGTCTCACATGACCCGGTTCCTGTGTGTCTCTCTGATTTCATTTCTCTCCACTGTCCTACTGGTTATTGTGACACTGGTCTTCTCTCTGTACCTTAAACCTCTGGAATGGCCTGCCCCCTGACCTTTGGCTCTGCTGCTTCTGCTTCCTTTTCCTTAGCATGATCCTATTCCATTTTCTTCATATACATTTCAGTACTTTAAGTGATCATGTTTATGCACTCTACCTTCAGTCTTCCATCACAAGAACTTCCTGTCCTTGCGGGCAGGGAATCTGTCTGTTGGATTCACTGCTATACTCTTAGTGTCTGCAACAGTGCCTGGAAAATAGTTGCTGCTCAATAAACAGTGGCTGACTATATTTGCCTCTGTAAATTCTGGAACTCTTTTGATTTATCCTTTAAAGAGAGAGGTAACAATTCCTTTGATATGCTGGACTGAGTGAATTGGATTTGCCCCATTCATCTGAATAAACTATCTTGCCAGATCCCATTAATCTTTTCAATGTGACTTGGCTCTTTCTGTCTTCCTCTAGGTACCCATTTTGGAAGTAGATTTACTTTGATGTTGCAAAACTCTTGTCCCATTTTTAACCCTTGAGTGACAACTCTTGGAAGAAGTGTATACTGATTCCTTGCACTTCTTTCTTGGCTTGGGAGTGGTTTGTCATGAGGCTGTGTTTTTTTGTTTTTTTTTTTTTTTCTTTTTTCACTATATGGCTGTATGAGAATTAAGAACACCTCTCCCAAGCAATAATTGGTCTCCACCTTACTTCTGCAGGGTTACAGAAGGAAAAATCCGTGGCTTATTCATCAAAGAGAGCCCTCTTTTGATGTTTTTCTAAATTCCTGCCCGTGTCAGATGTGGAGGTAATGATGGGAAGGAATAGCGAAGCCACTGAAACGGCATTAGAGGAGAAATTGGTGGGGCGATTAGTGTTGTACATTGTGCCCTGTGAAGTTTATGCTCCCATAGAAATGAGAGTCCCACCTGGTTGCAGATCACCAGGCAGTGTAGAAATCAAGTAGGTAAGTCTGTGCCAACTTTCTGGTTAAGGATTCTCTGTTCCAGCATAAACTTCGCATTCCCATGGCATGATTAAACTACTTTCCAAGTCCCTAATACGTGTGTGACATTTTGTGAGTTATTGAGTAGTGGTGGAAACAGTGACTGGAAAGATGAATGAGATGTGGATCATGTGCTCAGGGAGCTCTTAATAAATATGAAGATAGCTAACATAAAAATCAGAACACAGTTTGGGCCAGAAGAAGAAGAAAGAAATGCAGTGGCCACAGTGCAGCGGGCTTTTAAGGTGTGTGTGTGTGTGTGTGTGTGTGTGTGTGTGTGTGTGTGTGTGATCACATGTAGGTTGGAGGGGGATGGGAGAGAATGAAGAAGGAGAGCTGCATGGAAGATGGGTTATTGGAAAAGCACATGTTATATGGGGTTGGATAACCCAGGGAAAATGTGCTCCAGATGACTGAAATGTTAAAGGAAGGGTAATCCCCAGGCCTCCTTCACTTCTGTTCTTGTCCATGACCTTGGACAACCTTGTTAAGGAAAGGATCGCCAAGGAAGCCTGCTTAGACCTTTTGTAGAAGTAAGGTCTGTTGAGCCGAATGAGATATTCATCTGCAAACCTGCTGTCCGACTGCCAAATGGAGATCTGACCCTGTATATTGTCCAGTGTTGTGTTTATCCCAGGGAAACTGGAGGAAGCCCACCCCATGGGACCTGGGGGGCTGGTTTCCTGTACATCAGATTTTCACATCTCACTTTCTATCAACATGCCATCGCTTGGTTCCCCCTGTACCGCAATTACCTCGTACCTATTTTTTAATGTTAATTTATTTTTGAGAGAGAGAGACAGAGGGAGGGGGCAGAGAGAGACAGGATCCAAAGTGGGCTCTGGGCTGATAGCAGAGAGCCCGATGTGGGGCCTGAACTCACAAATTGTGAGCTCATCACCTGAGCTGAAGTCACACGCTCACCTGAGTGAGCCATCTAGGTGCCCCATCATACATATTTTTTAAATTGATCCTCTGTTTTACTTAAATCAATTCCCATCCCAAACAGTAGTATCTGTGAAATCACAAGTCTGATGTCTAGTGTTATGTTTTCCCAAATTATATACTACCTCTGTTTACCTCATGTATTTTATGCTGTTACATTATACTAACGTGTTGTGTTTGTTTATAGAGAACTTGTGTCTTCTGCCTTTTGAAACCATTTCAGTTTTTGGGGAAAAATAAAATTACTTCTTCAACATCTTTGTAGCATTCCTATTAAGACCTTCTCCTTCATCTCCCTCCCAGCTCATCCCCCACCCCAGCTTCCAGATTCTGTAACATTCTGAGCCTGCAGGGATTGTAGAGGACATAATAAAAAAAGATCTTGGGTATTTTAGGATTTGAAGTGCAATGAAAGGAAATTACCGACACACTGAATCGCCATTTAATGGGAGATGGTGATATCGATCTGGTAATGTTTCTTGCGGTCGTAGTTGTAATAACTGTATAATATCGTACACTTTATCAAAATAATTTAAAAGCCGGCAAATGAAGTTGTTATGGAGCCTCTGTGTAAATTGAAATGCAAGTCAGAGGGTCTAGAAGTTGGTGCAGGAGGAAGAACAGAAAGGCCTAGAGGACAAAATTAGAGGAAGACTAAAGCTCTGTAGCCAGATTATATTTCTGAGGATTCAGTAAATGCTTACGTGGGGCTTGGAGTCAAGGACCCTGTTATTCTACAGAGGGCAAAAAAACAATGCCTTCATCCCCTCATTTGTTTTAACCATTATTATTCTTTTGAGCTGACGGAAGTTAGCACACAAAGTTGCTTGATTTGTAGGATATGATTATGTTTATTAGAACATTTCTGGTATAATAAACCGACTTTATGAGGGGTCTGCTATCAGCAGGTTGCAAGTTAGTGCGTAGCTCGACACATTGGTTTTTATAGCCCATAATGAAATGTCTACTGTTATCAAAATTTTAATGAAAATTATGATGGTATTTCTCAGCTTCCTTATTAAAAAATCAGGTCTCAGTATTTCTAAAACTTTCATTATTACTTTAATCAGTTTGTACTCCCATTATCTTTCTTGGGCACTAAAATTCTTAAAATTTCAAATCTCTTTTAATATCCTTTCTTCACATGCATAATCTAGATCATGATTATAGATAGAGAAATGGTTGGGCATAATTAAGATTTGTCTTTCTTTTTTTTTGGAAAATTAGCATAAATTGGAGAAAACACTCTCCCTGTGTTCCTTTACTCGCACACGACTGCCCTGCCACCCTTCACTTTGTTTCTGACACCAGATGTGTGGGTTTTCTGCACACCAAGCAATTCTGACACCAGTTGGGTGGCCTCCAATTCAATTCCTGTAGGTTAAGGGCTCAGTCCCACAAGACAGCCCCCACTTGCCAATTACAAGTCTCAGATTGTCACCTGTCACCTTGGGTTCAATAATTTGTTAGAATGACTCAACACAGGGAAATATTTACTTATGTTTGTTTATGGGCTTATTCTATAATAAAGGATACAGATGAACATCCAGATGGGAGAGATGCATGGGCAGGTATGTGGGAAGGGATGTGGAGCTTCCTTGCCCTCTCTGGGTATGCCACCTTCTCAGCACCTCCACATGTTCACCAAGCTGGGGGCTCTCTGCACCCCATACTTCCAGGGGGGGGGCAGTTATGGAGGCTTAATAACGTAGGCATGATCAGTTATTAACTCAGTTTCTAATCCTTCTCTCCTTCCTTGAGTGTGGGGAGGGGGGTTGTGAATTACAAGCTTCTAATCACAGCTTGGTTTTTCTGGTGACCAGCCAGAAGCTATCCAGGAACCCACCAAGATTTGCCTCATTAGAACAAAAAACACCCCATCACCTAGGAAATTATAAGGGATTTAGGGATTCTGTGTCAGGAACTAGGGCCAAAGACCAGATATTAGAACAAAAGATATTCTTAGTGGTCTTATCACTTAGGAAAATTACAAGGGTTTTGGGGGCTCTGTGCTAGGGACCAGCGACAGAGACCAATATATATATTTCCTATTATTTCACAAAGCAGCTACTCTTGTTATTACTGTAACAATACTGCACAATCTTGATTTGGGGCACCTAAGTGGCTCAGTCTGTTGAGCTCCCGACTCCTGATTTCAGCTCAGGTCATAATCTCAGGGTTGTGGGATTGAGCCCAGTGTCAGGCTCCATGCTCAGTGTAGAGCCTGCTTAAGATTCTCTCTCCCTCTGTCCCTCTCCCTGGTTCACGCTCTCTCTCTCTCTCTCTCTCTCAAAACAAAACAAAGCAAAACAAAACAAAACAAAAAAAACCCTTGACAAAACCCTTGATTTGGTTTCCAATTAAAATTTTCTGATAACTTGGAGGTTCACTAATATTTGATTTTGAATTATTGATACAAAGCGGGGGGATTTGTCAGAATTGCTTGGTGTGCAGAAAACCCACTTCAGGTTTGACCACTTCAGGTTTGCTTTCAAATCTTAGCTTTTGTGAATGTGATACATTTGTTACAAAGTATTCTTAAATAATTAAGCTATCGAGGATTTATTCTTCTAGAAAACATTTTGGCTAAAAGTGGACATACATTTTTAAATTTTAAAAAACATTTTACACTTAGTGGAAAGCTTTATGTTATTTCATTAGATCTCTGTGCTTTTCTTTCCCCAGTTTAGGGACAGAGCTATGTAGTATATTGATCTTAATATTACCTTACCAGTCTAATTTTACTCATGTATTTAAACCCAGAGGAAAACAGAATGCTGAGTTCTTCACCTTTCCTGTGACTCTGTCAGTACTCACATTTTTCTAGCCTTTCTTATACATTTGTTTTGCTGTGCTATTTGCTTTTATGAATGTTTAATAGAGAGAGCTTTCACAGCTGTTGGAAGCCCTCACATCCATATGAAAGAACAGCGACTTTGTAATTGGGATTGTTAGGAGACATTTTTCCAACAGGGGCCCATTTGCACACATACGTGATGGTTACTTGCATATTTTAGTGTGTATGTCAAGTATTTAATGCAATATACATAAACACAGCAACAATACCAGGAAATTGTGCTGCAGTATGGGCCATGATTTCTTTAAAAATTATTTTGAGACCCAGAGAGAAAACGATCAGGGGAGGGGCAGAGAGGGAATCCATCCTAAGCAGGCTCCACACCATTAGTGCAGAGCCCGACGCGAGGCTCAGTCCCACCAACCATGAGATCATGACCTGAGCTGAAATCAAGATTCAGACCCTTAACTGACCGAGCCACACAGGCGCCCCGGATGGGCCACGATTTCTAAGCCCTTGCTGCTCCAGTCTTCCTTCCGGGCACCACCCTGCAAACAAGAGCCTCTCCACTCTCCATCTGTCCATGCGGCGTGCTGTAATCCGGTACCAGAACCTCTTTCCTTGTCTCATACTGCACTGGGGCCATCACCCTCCCCAAGATTTACCTTCTTTCTTTCTCCCTAGCAATCCATCCAAGTAACTTTTCAGTTTCAGCCACTTTCAATATTTAACTTTCTCACCATATCAAATTCAAACTTTTGTGTATGGATTTCAAATGATGCCGTAATGCTCAATCTCTTTTTCAACCTTTTTTTTTTTTTTTTTTTTTTTTTCTAAATACCTACAAGCCTCCCCGTTCATCTCTGGTTCCACTGATTGGCAAACACGCTATGCTTCTTCTTTCCATGCCATTTAGTTATGACTCCCTTTCCCCAGCTTTTCCAGAGTGTGTTTCTTTATTGTTCTTCATTTCATCAAAACCTGTGTATTTTCCAAAGTCTGACTTGATTCCTCTCTTCATCATGTATCCTAAATCACTGCTTTTCCTCACTTTGGAAGACAGCGTGTCTGTGCCACCAATTTAACATTTATCTACTAATTGATTACTTTTCGGGAGCACACATGCTGTGTAAAATAACTAATACCTCTGAATGTTCGTTTTGATGATAATGATTCTTAAAATTGAGACTTAAGTACATTTATGCTTATGAATCACAGCCTTTTATAAAGTTTCCTAATTCCACTTTTCCAGTAACCTTCCTAACTTGTAAAATGAAGGAGTTGGATTGGGTGCCTCATCTTTAGAATATTTTCATAATTAAAATTTGAACCAAATCGGGGCACCTGGGTGGCTCAGTCGGTTGGGCCTCCAACTTCGGCTCAGGTCATGATCTCATGTCTCATGGGTTCAAGCCCTGCATCAGGCTCTGTGCTGACAGCTCAGAGCCTGGAGTCTGCTTCGAATTCTGCGCCTCCCTCTCTCTCTCTGCCTCTCCCTGCTTGCACTTTGCCTCTCTCTCTCTCAAAAATAAATAAACATTAAAAAAATAAAAAAAAAAAACAAAACGAATCAAATTTAAGAGTGCATTGTTTGTCATATGTTTATGATACCATATGTGTAATAATACCTATAAAATAGTAGTATTTTCAAAAAGAACCCATATGTCATTAAATCAAGTTTTGAATGCTAAAAGAAGGCTACTTTGCTGTCATACTTCTTCTGCTAAATTGTAGTTCTCCTTGCTCAAATCTGCAAGGGCAGTAGTCCTGAACAAAAATGTTTTCTTTAGCGCAATCTGTTCAACAAAACAATATCTGAAACACTAATCATTTTTATTTCTATTAACATTCTCATAGTCTGCCAATACATTTTTATCAAAGTAGTCACAAAATTGTAATGCCATAGAAAGAGCTGAAAGTGACTTTGAATATCAGTTTTAACCAGAATTTTGACATATTCAAGACCCTAAGTAAGCATTTCGCTTTGGTCTGTGTGGTGTAGCAGATTATTGCTGAAAATATTCACTCCCTTCCCTCATCTCCACAGTAGTGTATTTTCTCATTTTGGGATCTTGGAATTGGCCATTTGACTTGCTTTGACCTCAAGGTTGGTGAAGTTGGCTACCTGTCCTTGAGGACTGGTATGGTCATGTGACTCCCTTTGACCAGTGGGACATTAGCATTCATGACACAAGAAAGGGCGTGGATGCTGTCTTATGCTTTGCCGTGGCCATGAGCAGAACTTCCCCTTGGATAGCTAATTCCTCTTGGTGCTTGGGTGCCTGAATATGTATGCGTAGGGCAGACACAGCCCAATCTGCAATGAGGAATCAAGCTTAGTTGACACACAGCTTAAACCAGAGGTGCTCACCTGCGTCGATCAGAGCTGACTTGGGGACTCATGAGCACAAGAATAAGATGCTTATTATATGTCACTGGATTTGGGTGGTTTGTTATGTAGCATTATTGCAGCCATAATATAGTCTCATAGAACAACCATATTTGTTATTAAATAATTTCTATTTGTGACAGAAACTTTCTTAACTAACCCACTGAAATTCCTTTCTGGGTTCATAGACACTCCCTTCCCAATATGAAATATTCAGACTGGTGCCCGTGACTCATTGATTGCCTGCAGCTGGTAGCTTACTCTTTGGTGTGCCCACCAGCTGTTAGGTGCTTATAAGAATAAGTTTTAATTGTGCTCAAACTGGCTGATACCATTTGGACTTAAATGTTTTAATTAAATATTATGTAAATTAGTGTACTGCATCTTCATAAAGATAGTTGTTTCTGGGAAACTAAGTGAAATGCTGGGAAAAAGATAGTTTCCAAAATATTTCTGTCAAATTAGGCAGGTGAGATAACTGTATGAGAAGGGAAAAGACTGTAACATCTAGAAGTTGCTGTATAAGTTCAATTTACATTAAAGAATGGCTATGGGGGGGCGCCTGGGTGGCGCAGTCGGTTAAGCGTCCGACTTCAGCCAGGTCACGATCTCACGGTCCGTGAGTTCGAGCCCCGCGTCAGGCTCTGGGCTGATGGCTCGGAGCCTGGAGCCTGTTTCTGATTCTGTGTCTCCCTCTCTCTCTGCCCCTCCCCCGTTCATGCTCTGTCTCTCTCTGTCCCAAAAATAAATAAACGTTAAAGAATGGCTATGGGGTGTGGGTGGCTGAGTTGTTTGAACATCTGACTTTTGATTTCAGCTCAGATTATGATCTCACGATTGGTAAGATTGAGCCCCATGTTGGGCTTTGTGCCTGCTTCAGATTCTGTCTCCCTCTCTCTCTGCTCCTCCCCAACTCTCTCTCTCAAAATAAATAAAGAAGCTTAATAAAAAGATAAAAAGAGAAAAAAAAGAATGCCTAACTGGGAATCATAAGGAGTGACCTATGTGTGTCATTTAACAGCTGAAACAGGTCTTGGTTCTTGTCAAATGATTGGTGAATAGAGATATTTATGTATTTTATGTTAGAATTGTATGTTAAAGACATTATTTTTTACTTTAATCACCTTTTTGGATTAATTGACCAACTATTGGATTAGAGAGCACCTTTGGGATATTCCCTTAGAGTTTCTTCCATGTGAAAAAATGTTGGTACATTCATGAAATGTTTTGACTGTATTCCTCATGTTTGTGCTTCACTGTTGTCCTGGTAGGTCTTACAGGTCAGCATATATTAGGATGTTCTGCACATTTAGAATTTGCTGATTCTCTTTGGATTTCTCATATTCAGTATTAAGGGTCATATTTTTTTGATTGTCAAATCTAGCAATGCTCATATCATCTGACTAATGGAAACTGTTAGGGGTGGACAACTTTATAAATATATTCTCTGTATATTCTTCATGAAGTACATAGTATGTGTATGAATGTATATATGTTATATATATATGTTATGTATATATATGTATATATGTTAACATATATACACTTAAACACATACTATGTACTTCATAAATTTCATTTGTCTATTTATATATACATATGCACATTTTCCCTATATAAGCAAATTATAAACAATGGTGAAAATAAGTGGAAGAATAAAAACAAAATGTGACTCAACTCTTTAGTTTTGAATCCTGCTTGCACAGAGTTAATTTGCAACATGCAATGATTCATGTTAGGTCCATCCACCCCTTACCCCCCAACCCCCACACCTCACCACAAGTGCCAATTAGAAAAGAGGGGCGCCTGGGTGGCTCAGTTGGTTAAGCGGCCGACTTCGGCTCAGGTCATGATCTCGCGGTCCGTGACTTCGAGCCCTGCGTCGGGCTCTGTGCTGACAGCTCAGAGCCTGGAGCCTGTTTCAGATTCTGTGTCTCCCTCTCTCTGACCCTCCCCTGTTCATGCTCTGTCTCTCCCTGTCTCAAAAATAAATAAAATGTTAAAAAAAAATTAAAAAAAAAAAAAGAAAAGATGGAGAGAGTTGCCTGGGTAGCTCAGTCTGTTGAGTGTCTGACTCTTGATTTCCGCTCAGGTCATGATCTTATGGTTCATGAGATCGAGCCCCTCATCAAGCTCATGCTGACAGCATGGAGACTGCTTGGGATTATTTCTCTCCTTCTCTTTCTGCCCCTCTCCCCCGCAAAAAGATATGGAGATAGAATGAGGGACTTTTTCTGGAGAACAGCCCATCTCAAAAGATAGTCTATCTCAAATATGATAAATATCGTGTTTGTTGATTCAGTGTGCCCTTTTTACTCCTGTGTGTTTACACTGTGGATGGCTTCCTGTGTTCTGGTGGGTACTATTGGATGCTAAGAACAACAGGAATGCTTGGAGAAGAGGTCTGAATTCAGAAATGTGCTTACCAGGCAGATGAAATCCTAGCATGAGTGGTGTAGAGGTGGGTCCAAGGAAAAGTAATATCATTTAAAATCATACTACTGTATCCTTTACCTGAGACTTTATAAGCCCTTTATACTGTGCATAAGATGACCTTAGGGCGTGCAGGGCCCATCTGCCTGCTGTCCAGGTATGACCCGCCCCAGTGTGTGGCTCAGGCTCTCCCTTTACTGACTGCTGGTGAGGCCATCATGGCCTCCATAGGTACAAAGGGAGGATGTACATTCATTCAGAGAAAAATCTTTAAGGTACTGAAGACATTTATTCTGTCAGAAGTAAGTGGGAGCGTTGATAATTTTTGACATTTTTGGAGAGAACCTGAAGAGCATATTTGACATGAAGGACATGTATATTCCCCCTATAACTTACATCAATCCATCTCAAATGGAAAGGGTCAATTATACTTCTCCCTGATAGGAGTACTTCACTGTCTTTGAAATCAGTGATCAGTTTATACATTCCAACAGTTTAATATCCTTTGTGTGTATCCCTTTTTGTACATTACCATTGCCTTGCTTCGGGCCGTTCTTAGTATGCTCCTTGATTATTACAGGAGCTCTCAAGGGCGTCTTTTCTGCTTCAGTGTATCCCCATCTGTCATTGCCATAAATGTGGCCTCTTTAAATCACAGATATGATCATGTCCTTCTTTTCCTTAAAATATTTCAGTTTCTCATAACTTACCCCACGATGGAGTCAAATCCCCACAACACTGCTTCCAAGACTATTTATGTTTATGATTTGGTTCTTGTCCATCTCTTGAGCCTCATCTCTGTTCAGCCACTCCCTTACCCTAACGTACACACCTCTTTGATCTACCTTTACTAAATTACTTGACGTTCCTGGAGGCTGTCATGCTGTTTTGTGACCATGAATCTTCATACACACTATTCCTTATGCCAACACTGCCCTCCCTTTCCATTACTTTACTTCTTTTGGTTCTTCAAAACTCAAGCCTATTTGAAATAAGCATGTTCTCTTTGACCTAATAACTCCACTTGTACGAGTTTCTTTTAATGAAACAATTTATGTGTAAATATGTTTATTGTAACTAGCAATAATTGTACTAGCAAAAATACTGTATTTGGACTAACTTAAATTCCAATAGTAGGGCAATGGCTTAGTAAATACTATTCAATATTGCATAGCCATTAGAGTGATACTTCTGTAGATTATTGATAACATAAGAGAAGATCTATAAAATAATATTAAAAGCATATGAAGCACAAACATGTATATATATTCTCATTTATATGTTTTAGTATATATTTCATGAGGAAGACGAGAGAGATTTTAAAATATCATTGGCAGGAGGGGTGCCTGGCTGGCTCAGTTAGTAGAGCATATGGCTTTTTATCTCACGGTTGTGAGTTCAAGCTCCACATTGGGACTAGAGATTACTTTAAAAAAAAAAAAAAAAGAAAAGAAAAAAATCACTGGAAGGAAATACCTTAAGAATGATAGAAGCTCTTCGGGTGGTAGGATTATTTTATTTTGTCTTTATATTATAAGTTTTTTGTATTCCAAGTTTCTCTAAGTGTATGTGTAGTTTACAATCAAGAGAACATTTCTGATTAAACACACACAAGTGGATTCAAGGATCCACCCACCTGGGAAGTCTTCCATGAACTACTGATTGGGATGCCTCTCTTCATATTCTGAGGGCAAGGATAAGTCTTAAATGACTTTTTCTCAGTGCCAAGCACAGTAATTGTTTTGTGGTAAGTGCTCAGTCAAAGGTAAATGAATCAATAAACAAGAAATGAAGCCTCTTCTGGAGTTAGGCAGACACCCTAATCACTCACTGGCCCCCTGTGTGATAACAGGAGCCCTGGAGAGCACAGAGACCTGTGGAAAGTGCTTGCTTGTCTGGATTACTCCTTTTCCTAGAATTTAAACTAGAGTCTTATATTCAAGGGTCCTACCGTTCTTTTTTTTTTTTTTAATTTAAAATGTTTTATTTATTTTAGAGAGAGACAGAGAGAGCACAAGCATGAGGAGGGACAAAGGTGGAGACAGAATCTGAAGCAGGCTCCAGGCTCTGAGCTGTCAGCACAGCCTGATGTGGGACTCGAACCCAGGGACTGTGAGATCATGAGCTGAAGTTGGTTGCCTAACCACACAGGTGCCCCGATGGTCCTACCATTGTAGTCCCTATCCCCCACCCTCTGACCTGTCCAAACTGCCCCTTTTCTCAGGTCTGTTTCAAATGCTGTCAGCTCCTTGAAGTTCTTCCTGATACCTCTCTTCTAGTGAGAGATTTTAAGTCTCTTTGGTTTGTCTCCTACCCTGTATCAGTTGTTTTTGTCTGCACCTTCTCTGTCAGAAGTCTGGAAGGATCCTAAGGATAGGAAGCATGCTTTGTTTAGATTTCAGCATTTTACAGTGCCTAATGATATTTTTGCATACAGCTGATGCTCTGTAAATGATGGTTACCTTGTGTCACCAATTCTGCCTTATGAATTTTTCTCACTTGGGCTTTCCCTGACCAGTCAATGTAAAATTGAACACTTTGCCCTGGAACTGCACATGTCTCAGATCTGGTTTTTATTTTATTTTGCTGTATAGTGATCATCACCATCAGATACACCAAGTAGTTTACTTACCAATTTCTTTGTCACCTCCAATCGATAATAGAGATGAATATTAGTTTTTTTCACACTATCCTGAGAGCCTATGATTGTGTCTGGTCCATAGAAGGTATCCAGTAAATATTTGTGGAATGAATAGTTGAAGGATAAATAAGTTCAGTTCCATTAACTTCAACAAGCAGGTACCAAATGCTTACTGTTTTGTAAAGCGCGACAAAAAGAACTGCGGATAAATCAAAGATGCTTCTCGTCCACAGAATTATTTTTCAGTCTCATATGAGAGAAAGTTTCAGAGACATGATACAGCATGAACTTTGATAAGTGCGATGATAAAAATGTTGATGGTGTCCAGGGGGAGTCTGAGGAATAGGAGACCTAATTCCCACTAACTCTACGTATAGAGACTTCTTGAAAGCTGTAAAACACGAGTTGAGTCTTGAAACATGGGTAAGATCTGAAGAGTAGTAGAGAAGATTGTGGACATGTGCATGGCCGGAGTGAGAAGCAAAAGAAGGAGCTGGCAAAATGAATTCTGAAGACAGTAAGGGGTCATTTGTCTTCCTTATAAAGAAGGGGATGGCAAAGAAAACAATTTGAAATTTTACTTAAACTCAGGCACATCCTTGTGGATATTGAGCAAGGCAATGTTGTAAAGCCTTGGGAAAGGTACTCTGTAGTGAGGGAAGAACCAGGGATAGGAAGAAGTACAGAAAGTAGAGATCCCTTGGGAAGCTACTGAAATCCGCCTCATGTTCCTTAGTAAAGGGCTGGATTCCGTGGTGGTGGGTATTGTATCTGTGAAGCTTGAGAGTTTACGATGTGAAGTGCTGCAAACACACGTTTTGAAGATAGAACTGGTACAACTCAGCTTCTTACTCTGTTTCTTCATTTATAGAACAAGAATAGTAATTCTGTTTGGCTGACTCTAATGAGGCTGTTTAGAAAATATAAATTAAACCTTGTTCAATATTAACTTTTTCTATGAATGTAGGTAATCTCAGCACTGGACAGGACTTCAATAACCAGCTGTACCTTTTACCCGCTGCATTTACCTGAAATTTACAATCCTGTTTAACTTCTACAAGTTAAGCCTTTGAGGTCAACATGCCTATTCTTGTTTTATAGATGAGAAAACTAAGGTATAGAGGTTGAATGATTTCTCCATAGTCACATACCAGTGAAGTTATAGGGCTGGTACTCGAACATGATCTTTGGAATCCTACTCCTGTGCAAATCCCAGCTCAGTGCTCTGTCTGTACAACCCAGACCAATTCTCTGGAAAATCTTGGTGTTATCTCCCCAGAAAATATCACACCGCTCATCATTTTATTTCCATTAAAGCAAAGTCATATCTGAGACCTCCTTATCAGTGGCAAGTTTGCCCCCTGAGTTGGGAGGCGGTCAGGTTTTCTACTTGACTTGTAGTTTGGAGTATTATAAAGTTCATCAGTCAAAAGTTTGGACATGAAACCACCACCTCAAGCATTAAATCTTAAATCATTCTCTAAAGCATCCTCGGTGCTGTGACAGTCAGGGAAGCCTGTTTCTATCAGGACACTGGCTCTGTTAACACCTCCTAGATTCTCCAATCATTAGTTTTCACGGGTTGGTTTCAGAGAGTTTTTAGCCAGCAGTCAGTGAATGCCCCAAAGAGTTGAATACAGTTTCTTTTGCGGCTTTTACACTTAATGATGGCCTATTCACTTGAATAAGCTTCTGGTCTCACCTTCAATTCAGGAACAGCTAAGTGATATACTTCTCCTATCCCTTCTTACTGAGATCGGAATCCTGGTGCTTTCTGGAAGTTTTTGTTGAAATGGGCTTGCATAAAGTGAGAGCCGCAGGGTGAGTTTGATATGTCATTCATTCATCCATGCCTTCATTCCTTTATTTCACGGACTGCTTTTTGGGCTAGTCCTCCTTGAGGGGCAGGAACTAGATACTGACCTTGCCTTAAAGTAGCTTAAAGACCAGAAGGGGTGCTAAGACCTCTTCCTTGAAGCCGTTGCTCACCCATCGAAGCAGATGATATTCTTTCTTTTGTGTCTTGGGACACAAAAGGGTTTTTGGGACTTTAATAAATCTCTCACCCTATTGTATTGCATTACTCTACTTCCATGTCTCTGTGAGTGTCCTGAGGGCTTGGAGCAAAGTCTATCCATTTATCTCTACCTCCCTAGTATCAGACACAGTACAGGATAGGTTTTTAATAACTGTGTGGTGGATAAATAAATAAATAGGAAGTTTAGGTGCAGAATAACCCTGGGAGGATAGGAAGGAGGTGGCATTTTGGCTTTCAGGGATAGATATATAGAAAAGGGGAAGTCTTCACAGCAATGGGGTGCAGTGTATCAACGATATGGAGACGGAGGTTAAGGCCTCTGTGATTCCAGAAGTGATTCCTTTCGGATGGACTGTGGGGTTCACAAAAGCGGGGACATGGAAATAATGTTGGAAAAGGAATATCTCATTTGTTTCTATTTCTAGATAGATTTCATTGCAAGGACAAACTATAATTTGTTTATCCACTCACATGACAGTGGACATTATTTGGTTGTTTATAGTTTTGACTGTTACAAATAAAGCTGCTATGAACATCAAAAGAAAAAAAAAAACATAGGACATAATGCTGGAGAAGGTGGTTGGGGTCCAATATGGGTTTTGCAGAGGAGGCAATGAATAGCCAATAATGTTACTGCTCACAGGCCTTTGTGCCACTTCTAAAGAGTCCATCTCTTGGGTTTTAAGGGAAAGAAAGGTAAGGGGAAGAATATCATGTTATGAGGATTCAGGCCTGAAAAAATTTGACGGAGCTTAGGGCTGGGGATGGCTAAGATGGAAAGGTAGCCAGGGCTCTTGGAATGGGCCCATCTTACCCTGGGGTTGTGTGTGTTGTTTTCAGTTGTCAGTCTTCAGGCATGCTATGTTTGGACAAACCTGTATTGGATGTTTTTTAGCTGAACTTTGCAGAGGATGAGTGCTAGGAGGACGTCACTGCTCTACCCCTTATTAGCTCTTTGCACATGCCCCCAGCATAGTACCTCAGCTGTTGTCCCAGGAATGACTGCAGGTCAGTCTTGGTGGCAGACGGCTGCCACTGGCTGATGCTTCTTCGTTTCCCCACTTGGAGTGCATTGTTGGCACATGGAAGAGCCTCTACAAATATCCCCTGAGTGGAATTGAACTGCTGAAGTAGAGCCAAAGATAGTTTTACTCACCTCGGGGACATCAGAAACAGGAGATTTGTCTAGACTCGAGTTAAATGCACACGGCTCATGGGTGATAGAATTTTCTGTTAGGAAAATAACATTACAGGTATTATCTTCCTGGTTTCTTTATGCAACGGGAATGGGAGGGAGCAGAAATAGGGGGGTAGCGGACTCTCATCAAATTAGTAGTTATCTCTGGGACATGAATTAAGGAGTGTCCAGGAAAGTTGAGGTTGTCTGGTGGAGTCAGAGACTGATGTCTTCCATTTTTAATGGAGTAGGAATGGGAGAGTGCAGAGTATTCAAGTCAGCTCTGTGGGCTCTGCTGGGAATTGCATGTGCACAGCTGAGATTACAACTTCTGAAAACACATGCAGTCTGTTTGTCTTTCCAATTAGGCACACACTTGTATGCATGCCCAGCTTTTAGGAAGGAGAAGCTGCTATCTATTAACAAGGTGGTATTATTGTTATTGTTATTGTTATTATTATCATTATTATTATTTTGCCAAATGGTTAGGCTTCCTAGAGTGGAAGTAAATTGACTATGCTGCCTGAGCTTTTATGTGTGGTGGGATGTGAAGGGGCTAGGAGACTGGGTAGAAATAGTACACCTTACAGATTGAGAAGGGCTGGCCATGTTCTGTTCAGAGGCTTCGCCCTTTTCTTGCCACTGCACTGCAGCTCACTTGAGGTGTCTAGTCAAGTGGCTGATCATCTGTGTGACATCTGGGGACCGGCAGTTAGGTCTCCTCTGTTTTTATGAAATTATCTATCTTAGCCAAATTTGAAATTATTTCCTTTATACTTAGAGGAAATCAGTCATCTTGGCAGAAGACTCCTATGTGGTTCCGTTGTGCGTGTCAGTGTTTTGTCTCCTAGAGGAGGCATTTGCATAGTTGTAATTCAGTGCCAAAATTAAGAAAAAAATCTTTTTAACCAGTTATATATTTTTGTATGTGTGTTTAATTGAGGCAATTGAGGATGGAAATGGCAGCGTCACTTATTTGGGTGCTTCTATGTTTTGTTTTCTAGAATGTTCCACCTTGCTTCTCCCTGCCCCTTCTCAGAAGATAATGGGTGTGGTGGGCAGGGTGGCAGGCAGTGGGTAAACAGCTTGGCAGCACTCTTGAGTGCCACTGCTAATGCTCTTCCCCGAGATGAGAGTGTTGGCAAAAATTGCTGCTTAACAACAGCGTGACTCCCCTCTTCTCCCTGGAGACTGACTGCTTCCCTTTGCTGTTGGCTCGGGGCTTTAGATCAGAGACGGTTCCTAATGGGAAACTCTCCCCAGTTTTGGCAGCGGGGATACACATCGCTGGTGATGCTTTGTCATTCTAGCAGCTGATTTATTGTAGAGATTCAGTATGCGGTGCCTGTGGATTGGAAAAATTCAGAGTTCAAGTCTGTTTTATTGACTCCTAGGCAGGCAATCACTGCCAGTGACAGGATCAGTCCAGGGTTTTTGATTATTCTAAATCTCATGTCGCAGAAGCCTGGATAATCTAGCAGTGAGTAATGGATGTGAGTGCCCAGATCCTGGAAATAGCTTTGAGAAGCCTTCCCTTATACACACGGAGGGAACTTATTACTCCATTTGCTCATGGAGTCCTTTGAGTAATCAGCAAATAGTTACTGGAGTGGAATGGGTCATGTTATTCAAATATAGAATGTGTTTGGGGGTAGCCGTTTTCCTGAATGACCACACTTGAATTAGCGATAGTCTCTGAAAACTAGTTCATTTAGAAAAGCCTCCCTATGCCCTTGTCTTAATAATACATAAAACACTTAAGGACACGGTGATGAGCGTTTTAGTATCGTCATAGCATAGAAGAAAAAAACCAGTCACTTTTTGGTTCTGCTCTAAGAGCTCGTTTGCCATTTGCTAGTAAGGCTTGTGGCATCTGTTAGAGAGAAGAAGCTGCTTCGTGGTTTGGGCTGCACGAGGGATGTTGCCTCAAGTACTCAATGCATCAGACTGTGACTTCCTGTTGCCTTGTTACTCCCTCTTGAGCGAGAGACAATATGTGAAGAATTCTGATTACAGCTCAGATCTTCAGCGTTAAGAAGTTGCCCTTTGAGCTTGCTCAGTAAATACTGATTAGTTGCAAACCTTCAATTTTGGCCCTTCACCACCCAGAATGGTGCCTAGGTAGTGAAGAAAAGTGCTTTTCCCACTGCAGAAGCACTTTAAACAGTAGATTCTTTTGCGGGGAGACGAAAATAGGTTTCCTATTGTTCAAATGGGTGTTTTAAGTGCTTTGCAGGTGTATCTTAGAGAATGGAGGTATTTATTTTTAATGAGAAGAACTGAAGAATAAAAACAATCACAGCCTTGGAGAATTGCAGATCAAAGCTTTTTTCATTATAAAACAAATGAGGGCCTCCGTCCTAGGAGCTAGTAAATTCATTAATTTTTAATAGAGGAATAGGCTATAAATGGTAATTTAATTCTTGTGGGAGAAGATCATTTAAGTGGTGTTTAAAAATCTACATACTTAGGTGGTTTAGAGTGAAAACCTGCTGTGATATCGAAGGTAGTAAATGTATGGTGCAGCTAAGCAACTTGTTCAGAAACACTAAGGGTCCTTTCTAACTGTTCTCTTCCTACTCTGTGTACAGTATAATATGGTGTACTATAAGTCATATTTAGCTCTTGTTTTGGACCTGGGTTTCCTGTCTTGCTGTTTGAATCAGAAATGCCTCTATCAAGAAGTAGAATTGTGTGCAGAAATAATAAGCAAATCCCAAACCTTCCAAATCTTACACATTTTTTTTTTTTTTTTTTTTTTGCAATTGGGCGAGATCCCTCCTCACCCTTCCAATACTTGCGCTCCTCTCTGAGTGATCCACATGCATTCTTTCTTTTAATCAACTAACTAACAGCCATGATATTTATTTAAGAAGCAAGCCCTGCTCTCCACGAGTGGCCTTGTTGAGTTGAATTCTGTAAGCTGCTTGTTTTTGCGACCATGGACTTACCTCCTTATCTTCGTCAATGTTGTGGTGCTGACTTGGAAAGAGTCTTTTGGCTCCGAAGTCCCACATGCGCCAGGGGGCAGTGGAATTTGGGGACAGTTGTTAAAGTGAACTGACTTTGGAGCCATCTGGCAGGCACAGAAAAGTTGCAGAGCAAAGGAGCTGTCTATGATACAGACATGTTCATGGAGGCACGCATTGTAAGACTGAAGGCGCTGCTGGTCTGAGAAAGGACTTTGGAGAGATAAGATGAATTGTGAAGTCAAACAAGTGTCGAGGCAGAGGAAGCCCTGAGATCCTCTGGTTCGGTCCCCTGTTTTGGAGATGAGGAGACTGTGGCTCAGAGTGTGTCAGAGCATCCCTGGAGCCTACGGCTAATCAGTACCCAAGTCTTCTGTCCTTTAGCTCTGCTGTTGGCTTATTTATGCATTTCCTCATCTAAAGTCTTCCCCGGAACAAGGCAGCACATAAAGAAGTGAATGAATTCACGCATTGTGTGTTTTAACATGCTCATCCTTATCAATCTGTTTGTTTATCCGTATTATAGACCTGCACGTGTTTGCCTACCCCGTTTGCCTTTCCTTTTCTACCCCTCAGATGTGGAGTTGTAGGAAGATGAGAACCTTGTTTATACTAAAACAAACTTACAGCATTGGCAATGCCATCATGTGCCCAAGAATTCTCAAAAAGTGTTCCTAGGGGATGAGTCTCATCCGTCAAATATTTGCATGTTTTATTTTCTAGGTTTGCTGGACCACACCGGGCTAGCTCTTTGGTGAGGGGTAGTTGGTGTCCTAGGTTACTGCCTTCTTTTCTGTTCTTGTGAATGTACTGACAACTCCACCTCAGAACCGCTGAAGCCTGAACAATTATCTGCAGTTAGCTTCATCTGTGCTCTCAGGGCTCAGGAGTCAGAGGGCAAGGTCAGGCCCCGACACAGAGGTGCAGGGTTGTGGAATCGATCATCGACAACCCTTCTGGCATCCATCCGAGAGCCTGTGTTCTCTAAATGATCTCTATGGCCGTTTTAGTCACATATGTTGGATGGCAGTCTGGAAACTTCCACTGTTTGAAGGGTTAATCTTGCAGGTCTGATTCCTAGGTTTGTCCAGGTGGGGGCAGTCAGTTTTCCTTGCCTCTTACCTGTGTTTGGCTCCAGGCTCAGGTTTGGGGGCCCATTTCTGACTCTCTTAAATCTTAGTAGAAACTTCTATTGCACTGTCTTCCTCCTGCATTCTTCTCTGCTTTCTCTTACTTCCTAATGGCATGCACATGTGTTGGAATGCCTCTCAACATTAAAAAACATCCTTCATTTGATTTTACGTCTCCCTGCAGACATTGTACCATTTTATACACCCCTTTTCAGCAAAACTGCTTGAAAGAATTGCTTATCCTTAATTCTTTCACTTCCTTTCCATCCAGTTTCTCCTAGCTCCCAGCCAATCAGATTTGTGGCCTCATCACTCCACTGGAACTGTCCTTGGCTGTGTCATCAGTGACCCTCATTGCCGTATCCAGTGGTCAGAATGCAGCCCTCTTCATTTGAGCCGTCAGTAGCATTTGGCACAACTGACCATTCCTTCCCTCTTCCACAAGACACATTCTTCATTGAAAGACATACTGGTTTCCTTTTTGACATTCTGCAGGGACCTTCTTGGCCTACTTGGCTGGTGTCTCCTGGTCCCCTTATCACTGACCATTGGAGTGCCCTGGGATCAGTCCTCTAACCCCTTCTCTTCTAAAACAAGACACACTCACATAGTGATCTCTTCCAGTCTCATGTGTTTTTTTTTTTTAAAGACGATTATTATTTTTTAAGTTTATTTATTTATTTTGAGGGGCAGAGACAGCACAAGTGGGGGAGGGGCAGAGAGTGAGGGAGAGGGAGAGAGAATCCCAAGCTGACTCCGAGCTGCCAGTACAGAGCCCGATGTGGGACTCGAACCCACAAAAATGTGAGATCATGACCCGAGTCAAAACCAGGAGTTGGATGCTTAACCCAGGCACCCCAGTCTCATGGCTTTTAATCTCATCTGTGCGTCCTAAATGTAGAGCTCCAGCCTGACTCTCTCATGCTCTAGACTCCTGTACTCAGGAGTTTATTCAACATTCAAATGGGATCCCTAAAGAGCATCTGAATCTTCACATACCAGTATGGGTCTCCAGGTCTTTACCCCAAATGCTTGACTTTTTCTGCCACCTTCTTTGTCTCATCTCAACAATGGAAGTGCTAGCTTTCTTCCAACTCAGCGTCTCCATGATATAGACATACTATAATACATTGTAAATTTCTAATCATATAATTAACTGTATACGATTGTAATATATTGCAAATATAATTAACTGGTTTTCTTGCTTCATCACTTCTTTGCTGTGGTCTATTTTTAACACTTCACTCAGTAATATTGCTAAACACTGGTTTGATTGTATCTTCCCTCTGCTCCAAACACTAATGGCTTCCTATCTAACTTCACAAGGCCTCTGCAGAATCTGGTCCCTTGTTTTTCGCAGATTTTACCTTTGCCGTTCTGTAGCTCATTGACTCTCGCCACACTGCCCTTCTTCTCATTCCTTGAGTGCACCAGCCTGTTCCCAGGCTGGTGGGCCGTTTGCTAGATCAGCCTGATGTGCTCTTCCCTCACATGTGTACATGCTCACTCCCTTACCTCCTTCATATATTGATTCCATGTGGCTTTCTCCATGACAACTTATCTGAATGGCCTGTTGAAAATTGTCACCTGCCCACAGTGCTGCCTATTGCTTTTTACTGCCCTCTTTCCATGCTCCTTATTAGCATATATTTTTGGTTATTACCTTCCTTTTCATTCTCCCTCTACTAGAATGGAAACCCCTTGGGGACAAAGATTATCATCTGTTGTTTGTCTGATCCTGTATCACTAGCTCCTTAATGGTGCTTGACCCATAATAAGCCATCAGTATATTGAATAAATGAACCAGTACTTTCCAGCAAAATCTGCCTTTTCATGGCCCAAAGGTTCTGTTTTCTGTGGCGTTAGTATTTAATGGGGGATACTCTAAGCTTACCAGCACAAGGAATGGATTTAGTTTATATGGCTTTCTTTAGCTGCACACCAGCCACCTTGGAACACCAATGTGATTTCTCTTGTGCAACTTATCAGAGAATTTTCACATAATTACTGTAGTGACGTTACAAATGCTCATTTGAAAGGCTTGGACTTGCAAAGATATATGAGAAGCTGAACCCCCTCAGCTGTCTTTTTAAGGGACCCGAGAAAAAATATCTAACATCTACTGAGAATTTACTCTGGGTTATGCTTTGCTAAATGCTTTTTATTATCTCTGTCTGTGTCTGTCTTTCTTTCTGTCTCTGTTTCTGCCTCTCTCTCTCTCACACCATACACCTGTGAGGTAGGTGAATATTTTTTCCATTTTGTACATGAAGACCCTGAAATTCAAAGGTTTAAGTAACTCGTCAAGTTCAAAGGTTAGTAGGTAGCAAAGTCAGGAGGCATCCAAACCACTCTGCTCTGTTGGAGGGATTGACTTTTCAGGTGTTCACTGAGGGGAGCTTTCCTTTCTTCTCAGGCGTGTGCTTCTGTGTTTTTAGGGAAGCCTGATGCTTGCACTTGGGAAATCAGACCCAGCCAGAAGAGTAGAGAGATGGCAAGGAGAGAATAGTGTGTCCTCAAGTTAAGTTAGAATGGCATCCAATCTGTACCCTCAGTCTTGGGGCCTACCTGTGTGCTTCAGGCTGGGGAGGGGAGGAACATTAGCTAGTTGGAAACCCAGATGGAAAAAGGAACGCAGAGTCTCTGTCTTTCCTGGACAGGGATATAGCGTGTGCAGACTACCTCTGTCTGGACAAAGAAATCTGGTCTAAATGCATATTCTACTCTGATGGCCAAAAATTATTTCTGCGTTCCTGGTCTGAGCCACAGAGAAAACCCCAGTGTATTCAGGTCTCCGAAATCACAGGAATTCAGAGCTGAAATGCATTTTAGAGATTGCGTAGCACTTCTCTTACCACGAGTGCTCCTGCCATGAAGAAGACATGAATTCTCTACCACATTGCTCTCTTCCTCTCCATGGACCTTTGCATGCTCTGCAGTCTCTCCTGTTAAACTTTCCCACCGTGCTCCATGGCAAAGTCTATTTGCACTCTAAGATTCAGGCCTAGCAGAGGGGCTTCTGGGTGACTCAGTCGGTTAAGCATCTGACTTCGTTTCAGGCCGTGATCTCGCAGTTTGTGGGTTTGAGCCCCATGTAGGGCTCTGTGCTGACACCTCAGAGCCTGCCGCCTGCTTTGGATTCTGTGACTCCCTCTCTCTGCCCCTCCCCTGCTCATGCTCTCTCTGTCTCTCAAAAATAAATAAACATTAAAAAATTTAAAAAAAAAAACAAAACAAAAGAATCAGCCTAGCAGAGAGAATACAATTGAAAATTTGCAGCTATTTTTTTCAAGAGAAAGGAAGGACAGTTAAACACTAGCATGGTTTGGGCTCAGGTCATGATCTTGTGGTTTGTTAGTTCGAGCTCCATGTCAGGCTCTGTACTGACAGCTCGGAGCCTGGAGCCTGCTTAGGATTCTGTGTCTCCCTCTCTCTCTGTCCCTCCCTCACTTGTACTCTGTCTCTCTCTCTCTCAAAAATAAACACTAAGAACAACAACAACAACAAACCAGAAGCATGGTTTGCTTTTATGTTTATGGCTTATTCCCTGAAGCAAAATGTTAATTTATGTAAGTAATAGTTTATGTGGATGCTATCATACAAAAGTATGGTCCAACTTTTAATCCCTTTTGTTTATTACAAGGCAGAATGTAACCAGGGATGTGAAACCCAAACAAGTGTATTTATGAATAGATATCGATGGCCGGTAATCAAAGCAGAGCCTGTTGGTTAAACATATTTTTAGATTAATAATAAACAGAATAATAATTGTTAAATATGCTAAGTGTGTATGTTTAGCATAAGTGTGTGACTATATCGTATGGGTTTATCAATATTATCCTTAGGGAGAGAGGGGATTAGGTTATTTTTTAATGAATCCAAATGTCCAGCAGTGTATTTTCCCTCAAATTTTAAACATACCTCCAGTGGTAGTACTAAAGCCAGGGCTGTTGAACATGACCATGGGGATGGTAAGTGAGGTGAAACAGCTGCTTTTGTCTGTGAGGAAACTTAATTTGTGTGACACTTATTTTCTGCCTTCTAGAAAATTAGCATGCATAGTTTTAAAACACAGAGTGGAGATGCTACAGTATTTATTAAGCAAATCTAGTTTATGTCCATGCATATCTGTGTGTATAAAAGATTTTAGACTATACTACATATGGCAAACATTTATGCACTTGAGATGACACTTTTATTTAAAAGGGACATGTAGGGGCCCCTGGGTGGTTCATTCAGTTGAGTGTTCAACTCTTGATATCAGCTCAAGTCATGGTCTCATGGTTCATGGGACCGAGCCCCTCATCAGGCTCTGTGCTGATAGCAGAGACTGCTTGGGATTCTCTCTCCCTCTCTCTGTGTCCGTCCCCTGCTTGCCCTCGCTTTCTCTCTCAAAATAAATAAGTAAACATTTAAAAGGGACCTGTAAGTGGTGGGGAGGTGGTAGGGAGGAAGGGTACTGGCATTTATGGTATCCATTGTGTATCCATTGTGTATCCATAATGGTATCCATTGTGTACCTGGCAATGGATTAGATGCATGCTTTGTGCCCAGGCCAGCATTTCCTACTGTGCTCCGAAATCAGAGGTATTTTAAGGGCACAATGATGGGCCTGGAATGTCCTCAACTCTTCTCAGTTAAATCAGTTTCCAGTGACCTGAACTGATGGAAGAGAGCAACACTTTGGGAACTGTGGCAGGTGATTTCTCAGGACCTTTCTGGTTTTCTGAGAGACGGGATGGAGAGCAGAGATGAGGGTAAGGCCTTGGAGGAGGGATGAGGGCTTCCACTTGCACTGTGGCCCACCCTCCTCTCTGTTCTTGCCTCTGGGAGGTTGCTGGGCAGGATTTCAGCCTTTTCTTTTGGAATGTCAAGAGTCTTTACCCTGTGTGGTTTTTTTTTCTTTCTCTTAATTCAAAAGTAATGCAATTATTGAAAATTCAGAGTAGATGAAGCAGATTTTAATCATACACATAACCACCTGACCCTTATATCACCACTGTTACCATTTTGAATTGGAGACTGAGATGTTACAGAGTTCTTTCCTTATCAAATTTGAAAATACAGTACATACCCTTTTACTTAACATATTAGCTATCAGTTTTCTTAATTGAGCAATTGAAAAATAATGGCCAGAGAGTGATGTCACCAAAATGGTGAACTACATTGTTCCTGACTTCATTCCCCATCTTACGAACAACTAACAAGAACAACTTACGAACAAGTTCCTGTTCAGGAACAGGATGTCATGGAGAGAATCCTAGAGCACGGGGTCAGGCTGCAGCATCCTCTGCACTACAGAGACCCAGACAGAGTGCATTAGAAGGGTAAGAGAAGCAGCTTCACATTGATCTCTTCCTCCCCAGACCAGTGCAGCACCTTGCAAAGAGATGTCCCCTGAATCTCCAGCTCCTCCAGTAAGAAAAGAGAACCCAGGGGGACAACCAACCCCTGTCCCCCAGTATTGGGTTTGCTTTGTGGGAGCCACTACTCTGATCTTGCACCATGGGGATTGCAGGGGAATCTCTAGGAACCACCACTGGGCATCTGACGGTGACAGAGAGGTGGGGAGAGGCTTATAACAACCAGCACTTGGATCTTGGCAAACTGAGTTCATGCCTGAAGTACTCAAGTAGGAATTCCAACCAGTGGCTTTGCTCATTTGCAGAACCAAATTGGGGGCTCACTCTGACCAGGGAACTTGGCGGGGTGCAGATCTGCCTGATTGTGATCCTTAGTAAGATGAGTTTTACAAGCCCTATATCTTGGTGTGTCCACACCCAGACAAGGAACTGAATCACAGCCCCACTCCCTGTAGAGAGTGCCTTCCAGCCCCATCTGACAAGAAGGACTGGTGACAACTTCTTGCAGGTGTGGAGTCTGGCAGTTTTTGAGCCCAGAGAAGGGCAGGCAGAATTGATAACTTGCAAAGCAACCCAGTGACCCTGTTCAGCCCAGGAACGTGGGGTATGGATTGGCTTGACCTTTACTGGCTTTAGAGTGGCTTCTCCCAACTGCACGAGGCCAGGGATTCTAATTCATAGCTCCACTCAGAGCTGAACACAGCCTCTCTGACCAGAGAACCTAACCAGAGCACCTGGGAAGCTGCTCATTCATCGCCTGATGTACAGTGGCACTTGAACAGAGAGCAAAACTTATGGCTTCCCTCATCTGGAAAGCAAAATCAGTGGCCTCATCTGTACTTAATTCCCTAATTAAGTGCACTCCCTGGCCTGATTTGGGCTCCCAAACAGGCTTCGGGTCCCATCATGTTGCCTGCCAGGGCAGAGAAGGTAATGCACAGACCTAACTATTACTAACTATAGTACCCAGTTCTGACCATCTAGTAAGCCTGACCAGAGAATCCATCCTACTGTAGAGCCCATCCTGCAGCCTCACTTGGGTATGGAACCAAGCCAGCATCCAACCAGCTGTTCTCAGCCAGATGTGCACTCCGCCATCCCCAACCTCAGAGTTCAAACCGTTGTCTCACCCCAAAATAGACCATAGTGGCATGTCCCAAAGATATTACCAACAGACACACTGAGAAACCCAAACTGAGTTGACTGGTAGAAAGTTGTCTCTGCCAAAGCAAACCTACAAAGACTGAAAGAGGAGGCCAATTACTCAAATGTGCATGTTATCAATGCAAGGAATCAATGATCACAAAAAATTAGGTAAATGTGACAGCACCAAAAGAAGCAAATGAAACTCCAATAACCTTTAAGAAATGGAGATCAGACAAAGAATTCAAAATAATCCCCTAAAGGACGTTTAAGGAACTATAAGAACACAGATAATTAAAAGAAATCAGGAAAACAATGCATGAACAAAACAGGAAGTTTGACAAGGAAATAGCAACCATCCAGCAAACAAACACTAAAAAGGAAGTCCTAGAGTTGAAAAATACAATAAATGAACTGAAGAATTCAATAGAGTTTCAAAGGTAGAGTCAACTCTGCAGAAAAAGAACTGGTGACTTGGAGGATAAGACATGAGAAATAACCGTTGGAGGACTCCATACACTCAGAGAAACAAACAGAGAAAACAACAACAAAAAGAGTGAAGAGGGGCACCTGGGTGGCTCAGTCAGTTAAGGGTCTAGCTCTTGACTTTGGCTCAGGTTGTGATCTCACAGTTCGTGGGTTCAAGCCCCACACTGGGCTCCATGCTGACAGCACAGAGCCTGATCAGGATTCTCTCTCTTTCCCCCTCTCTCTTTGTTTCTTCCCTGCTTGTTCTCTCTCTCTCTCTCTCTCTCTCTCTCTCTCTCTCTCTCTTTCTCTCTCTCAGAATAAGTAAACAAACTTAAAAAAAAGTGAAGAAAGCCTACAAGAATTATGGGCCACAATAAAAAGAAACAATATTTGTGTTATGGGAATTGCAGAAAGAGAAGAGGAAGAAAAGGGACAGAAATTATATGTGAAGCATATGGGCATGGAAATCCATATCCTTGAGGCCCAAAGGATGCCAAATAGATTGAACCTGAATAAGGCTACACCAAACACATTATAATTCAGTCATGAAAAGTCAAAGACAAAGAGTTTTAAGACCAGGAAGACAAAAGAGAGAAGTTATATATGAGAGAATCCCCATAAGAAATTGGCAGATTTCTCAACAGAAACTTTTCAGGCCAGGAGAAAATGGGATGACATACTCAAAATATTGAAAGAAAATAATTGCAACCAAGAATTCAATTTCTGGCAAAGCTGTCCTTCAGAAATGGAGGGATAAAGACTTTCGTAAATGATGGAAGCTGAGGGAGTTTATTACTACAGACTTGCCTTACAAGAAATGCCAATGCTAATTCTTTGAGTGGAAGTAAAGAGCACCAGCTAACGTCATAAAAATATTTCAAAAAGTAGTGTAAGTCTCATTGGTGATGGTAAATATATAGTCATAGTTAGATTCTGAAATATGGCAGTAGTGATGCAAAATTTACTTACAACTCTAGCTTAAAAGTAAAAAAAAAAAAGCAAAAATAATCATAAATACAATAATCTGTTATTAGATGTACAATGTAAAAACATGTAAATTTTAGAAACATGAGGAAGAGGAGAAGTAAAAGTATAAAGTATATGAATTCTATTGAAGTTGTTACCAGTTTAAAATAGGGTGTTATAAGTTTAAGATATTTTATGTAAGCCTATTTTATGTAAGATATTTCGCACAAGGGAGAATCCTGTAGTAATCACAGAAAAGAACATGATAAAGAAGTCAGTGCATACTGATACCCAAAGACATCAAAACACACAAAAAAGACAATAGGATAAGAAACAAGGAACAAGGAGTCTACAAAACAACCAGAAAAAAAATAACAAATGGCAATAGTAAGTGCTTACCTATCAATAATTACTTTAAACATAAACAAATTAGGGATGCCTGGATGGCTCAGTTGGTTAGGCATCCACCTTCGACTCAGGTCATCTCGTGCTTCTTGAGTTCGAGCCCCCTGTCAGGCTGTGTGCTGATAGCTCAGAGCCTGGAGCCTGCTTCAGATCTGTGTCTCCCTCTCTCTCTGCCCCTCCCCTGCTTATGCTCTGTCTCTCCCTCTTTCAAAAATAAACAAACATTAAAAAAAATTAAAAAAATAAGCAGATTAAATTATCTAATTAAAAGACGGTTGAATGGATATAAAAATCAAGATCCAACAGTATTCATCTTACAAGATACTCACTTTAGCCTTAAAGACACGCATTGACTTAGAGTAAAGGGATGGAAAAAAAAAAAAACATTTCAAACAAATGGTAACTAAAGAAAAGCAGGGGTAGCTTACTTATATCAGACAAAATAGACATTAAAAATGGTGGGAAAAAAAGGGACAACGAAGGTTATTATGTAATGATATAGAAGTCAATACATCAAGAAGATATAATAGTTGTAAATATTTATGCACTCACCACCAGAGCACCTGAATATATAAAGCAGAAACTCTAAAAAGAGAAATAAGCAGTAATACAATAATAGTTTGGAACTTTAATACCCTGCTGTCAACAGTGGATAGATAATCCAGACAGTGAATTAATAAGAAACAGTGAATTTGAACAACCGTATAGACCAAATGGACCTAATAGACATTTTCAGAACATTCTGTCTAGCAACAGAATATACATTCTTCTCAAATGCACATGGAACATTTTCTAGGATATCATGTTAGGCACAAAATAAGTTTTAGCAAATTCCAGAAAATTGAAATCATACGAAGCATCTTTTCTGACTACAGTGGCGTGAAACTAGAAATCAACAAGAGAAAAACTGGAAAATTCACCCATGCATGGAAATTAAACAATAGTCTACTGAACAGTCCATAGATCAGAGAAGAAGCTAGCGTAGAAATAAAAATGTTTCTTGAAATAAAAATGGAGACACAAGATACCAGAACTTAAGGGATCCAGCAAAAGCAGTTATTAAAGGGATGTTCATAACCTACATTAAGAAGCAAGAAAAGATCCAAATTAACAGTTTAACTGTATGCTTTAGGAACTAGAGAAAGAACAAACTGAGTAGAAGAAAGAAAATAATACAAAGTAGAGCAGAAATAAATGGACTAGAGAACAAAAAGACGTTAGAACAGTTTAACCAAACTAAGAGTTGATTCTTTGAATTAAAAAAAAAAATTAATGTTTATTTTTGAGAGAGACAGAGAGAGAGTCAGAGTGTGAGGATGGGAGGGGCAGAGAGAGAGGGAGACACAAGAATCTAAAGCAGGCTCAAGGTTCCAAGATGTCAGCACAGAGCCCAGCACGGGGCTCAAACTCATGAGCTGTGAGATCATGACTTGAGCCCAATTTGATGCTTAACCCATTGAACCACCCAGGTGCCCCTAGGGTTGATTCTTTGAAATGATAAACAAAACTGACAAACCCTTAGGTAGGTTAGCCACAGAAAAAGGACAAAGGGCCCAAATTAACAAAATTATAAATGAAAAAGGAGACATTACAACTGATATCACAGATATTCAAAGGATCATAAGAGGCTACTATGAACAACTATATGACAACAAACTAGACAACCTAGAAGAAATGGAAATTCTTTTAGAAATATACAACTACCAAGACTGAATCAGGAACAAATAGAAAATATGATTAGATTGATCACAGGAGATTGATCACTCACTGTGGTTAAGTAGGATTTATTCTGGAGATGCGAAGATGGTTCAACATACAAAAATCAATCAATGATATATCACATTAATAGAATGAAAGAAAGGAACCATATGATCATCCTAATAGATATAGAAAAAGCATTTGATAAAATTCAACATCCTTTCATGATAAAAACTCAAATTAGGTATTAAAAGAATACATGTCAACATAAAAAAGGCATATATGACAAGCCCACAACTAACATCATACTCATTGTTGAAAGGTTGCAAGCTTTTCCTCTACAGTCAGGAAGAAAGCATAGGTACGTACCCATTCTCACCACTCCTTTTCAACATAGTACTGGAAGTCCTAGCTACAGCAATCAGGCAAGAACAAAAAATAAAAGGTATCAAAACTGGAAAGGAAGAAATAAAATTGTCTCTATTTGTAGATGGCATGATTTTATATAGAGAAAATCTTAAAGACTCAACCAAAAACTGTTAAATCTATTCAGTGAATTGAATTGTTTTAGGGTACAAAATTAACATACAAAAATCAGTAGTTTTTCTGTACACTAACAATGAATTTTCTGAAAGAGAAATAAAGAACTTGATCCCATTTACAGTAGCATCAAAAACAACAAAATACTTAGGAATGAATTAAAGTAAGGAAGTGAAAGATCTCTATTCTAAAAACTATAAGACAATGATGAAGGAAAGCAAAGAAGACACATATAAATGAATGATATCTTTTGTTCAGGGATTTGAAGAGTTTATATTGTTTTAATGTCAACACTACGAAAAGCCATCTATAGAATCAATTGTATAGATTACAATCCCTATTAAGATTCCAATGGCAGTTTTTATAGAAGTAGGAAAAACACTCCAAAAATTTATATGGAACCACAAAAGACCATGAATACCCAAAGAAATCCTGAGAAAGAAGAACAAGGAAGGAGCCATCATACTCCCTGATTTCAAGCTTGTACTATAAAGCTTTAGTCATCAAACAGTATGGCACTGGCATAAAAACAGACACATAGGCCAATGGAACAGAATGTAGAGCCCAGAAATAAACTGAAGCATGTAAGGTCAACTAATTTTGACAAGAGAGATAAGAATAATCAATGGAGAAAAGACAGTCTCTTTATGAATAATGATGGAATAGTTGGATATTCATATGTAAAAGAATGAAACTGGAACAATATCTTATACCACTAACAAAATTAATGCAAAATGGATTAAAGACTTAAATGTAAGACCTGAAACCATGAAGTTTTTAGAAGAAAATGAAGGAATAAAGCTCCTTGACATTGGTCTTAGTAATGATTTTTTGGATATAACCCCTAAAGTCCAAGCAACAAAATAAAAAATTAACCAATGGGATAATTTGACAGCGGGTTAAGATCCAAAACATAGAAAGAGTACATACAATTCAACAGCAAAATAAAACAATTAAAAAATGGGCAGGTTGTCTGGCTGGCTCAGTTGGTAGAACATGTGACTCTTAATCTCAGGGTTGTGAGTTCAAGCCCCACATTGGACATGGAGCCTACTTAAAATTAAAAGAAAAGTAAAGAAAAGGAAAAGGAAAAAGAAAGGCAGAGGACCTGAACAGACATTTCTCCAAAGTAGATATACGAAAGGCCAATAGGTGCATGAAAAGATGCTAGTCATTATGGAAATTGAAATTAAAATCATAATGGTATACTACCTCACACCTGTTAGAACAGCCATCACCAAAAAGTCAGGAGATAACAAATGCTGGTGTGGATATGGAGAAAAGGGAACCTTGTGCATTGTTGGTGGATTTATAAATTGGGACAGCCACTGTGGAAAACAGTATGGAGGATCCTCAAAAAATTAAAAACGGAACTACCATATTCTCTAGGATTTCCACTTCTGGGACTATATCCAGAGGAAATGAAACACTGACTTTATTATTTTTTTTCAATATATCAAGTTTATTGTCAAATTGGTTTCCATACAACACCCAGTGCTCATCCCAACAGGTGCCCTCCTCAATACCCATCATCCACCCTCCCCTCCCTCCCACCCCCCATCAACCCTCAGTTTGTTCTCAGTTTTTAAGAGTCTCTTATGCTTTGGCTCTCTCCCACTCTAACCTTTTTTTTTTTCTTCCCCTCCCCCATGGGTTTCTGTTAAGTTTCTCAGGATCCACATAAGAGTGAAAACATATGGTATCTGTCTTTCTCTGTATGGCTTATTTCACTTAGCATCACACTCTCCAGTTCCATCCACGTTGCTACAAAGGGCCATCATTTATTCTTTCTCATTGCCATGTAGTATTCCATTGTGTATATAAACCATAATTTCTTTATCCATTTGTCAGTTGATGGACATTTAAGCTCTTTCCATAACTGGGCTATTGTTGAAAGTGCTGCTATAAACATTGGGGTACAAGTGCCCCTATGCATCAGCACCCCTGTATCCCTTGGGTAAATTCCTACCAGTGCTATTGCTGGGTCATAGGGTAGGTCTATTTTTAATTTTCTGAGGAACCTCCACACTGTTTTCCAGAGCGGCTGCACCAATTTGCATTCCCACCAACAGTGCAAGAGGGTTCCTGTTTCTCCACATCCTCTCCAGCATCTATAGTCTCCTGATTTGTTCATTTTGGCCACTCTGACTGGCGTGAGGTGATATCTGAGTGTGGTTTTGATTTGTATTTCCCTGATGAGGAGCTACATTGAGCATCTTTTCATGTACCTGTTGGCCATCCGGATGTTTTCTTTAGAGAAGTGTCTATTCATGTTTTCCGCCCATTTCTTCACTGGGTTTTTTGTTTTTCGGGTGTGGAGTTTGATGAGCTCTTTATAGATTTTGGCTACTAGCCCTTTGTCTGATATGTCATTTGCAAATATCTTTTCCCATTCCATTGGTTGCCTTTTAGTTTTGTTGGTTGTTTCCTTTGCTGAAACACTGACTTTAAAAGATGTCTGTACCCCCAAGTTCATAGCAGCATTATTTACAGTAGCCAAGACATGAAAACAGCCTAGGTGTCCATCAGTAGATGAATGGATAAAGAAATTGATACACACACACACACACACACACACACGCACACTGGAATGCTATTTAGCCATAAAGAGAGGATTTTGTGACAATATGGATGGCCCCAAAGGCATTATGCTAAGTGAAGTAAGTCAGACAAAGACAAATACTATATGATCTTACTTGTATGTAGAATCTAAAAAAGGAAAGGACCGAACTCATAGACAAAAATAGATCAGACTCTGATTGCTAGAGGTAGAGAGTGGGGAGGAGGGTCAAATGATACACACTTCCACTTTTACAATAAATAAGTAAGTACAAGAGATGTAATGTACAATATGATGACTATAGTTAACAGAGTTATAGGATATATAGGGAAGTTAAGAGAGTAAATACTGTGAGTTCTTATCACATGGAAAAATTTCTTTTTTCTTCTTAATTTTCTTTTTATTTTATATGTATGAGAATATGGATGTTAGCTGAACCTATTGTGACAATTGGACAATATATGTACATCAAATCTTCATGTTTTGAGGCATCTTTATGCCTTAAATTTATAAAGCGATTTATGTCAACTATTTCTCAAAAATGTGGAAAAATGAAGAACCTTGTTATTAAACATTTATAGTTCTTAGGAAAGAAATAATGGCTATGTGGGTAGAGAGAAGCCTCAAGAAGAGGACTGGGAGCCATTCTAGTGCTCACAGCCCCTGGAGACCGAGTATCAGAGCATGTAGGAGAGAACCCCAGCTCTTTTGATAACAATAGTGCCACACAGCCCTGTGTTCATATAGCTGTTTAATCCTGCAGAAAGTCCCTGATTCTTGTAGTGTTACTAACAGTATATAAAGGAGATTCTCTCTTGTCCATGTTAGAGATGAGGAAATGAGGCACTGGACTATAACCACTTATTTTTAAATTTAGTTATTTATTTTGAGGGGGCTCTCAGAGAGGGAGAGAGAGAATCCCAAGCAGACTCCATGCTGTCAGTGCAGAGCTGACTCTGGGCTCGAACTTACAAACCATGAGATCATGACCTGAGCCGAAATCAAGAGTTGGACACTGAACCAACTTAACCACAGCTCCTTACTTCAAAGTACCTAGTTGGATAGAGATCCATATTTCTAATTTTTTTTTTCAACGTTTATTTATTTTTGGGACAGAGAGAGACAGAGCATGAACGGGGGAGGGGCAGAGAGAGAGGGAGACACAGAATCGGAAACAGGCTCCAGGCTCTGAGCCATCAGCCCAGAGCCTGACGCGGGGCTCGAACTCCCAGACTGCGAGATCGTGACCTGGCTGAAGTTGGACACTTAACCGACTGCGCCACCCAGGCGCCCCTAGAGATCCGTATTTCTAATGCAGTAGCTTTTCTATGACATTATTACGTTCATCAGTTTCTTGCTGTCTTAGCTTGAGCTGTCATAACAGAATACCATAGACAACAGAAATTAATTCTGTCACATGTCTAGAGAGCTAGAAGTCAAGATAAAGGTTTTGATAAATCGGTTTCTGGTGAGAGCCGTTTTCCTTGCTTGCAGATGGTTGTTTCTTCCTTTGTTCTCCCGGGGGCCTTTTCTTGATGAGTGTACATGGAGAGGACAGAAGAGTGAGGGCAGAGAAATCGTGAGTTCTCTGGTGTTTTTTACAAGGACACTAATTCTACTGGACCAGGGCCCCACACTTATGATCTCATTTAACCTTATTTACTTACTTATAGACTCCATCTCCAAATATGACCACACTGAGGATTAGGGCTTCAGCATATGAATTTGAGGAAATACAACATCCAGTCCATAATACCTGTTGAACAAACATTATTAGGTATCTACTGCTGTTGTGCTAAGTGGTCTAAGGGATGACACAATATCCACAAGCAATTGCCACATCATGCTATAGTGGAATTAAGTGTGAACCCGCATAGGACTATATATTAGGTAGAATATCCATTGGGAAGAGATGTGTGAATTACACCTTGAGAGATGAGTATATCTCAGGCAAAAGAGGATATCGTAATCGAGGGTTGATTCTATGTTGCTGTCTACCGCTAGCACAAAGAAACAGAACTTTGTTTTGTCTTTGCCTCTTTTTTATTTTGTTCTGTTTAACATCATTTTGCTGGATTATATGAAATTTTGTGAATCATACAGGTGCTCTACATTGTCCCCCCCCCCATCCGTTTTGGAAAGGTGAAATATGAATAAATAAAATGCAGAGCCTGGAGTCCGGTGGTCATGATGATGTTAATTCCAGGCATGTACTCCTGTCTGTATCTCTCTTCTAAATTCAAGTATTTAGTAGAGCTTGCATAATCTCTGTCAATCCCTATTGATCCCTCGTACTTTAGTTTGCTTGCTTTATTCAGGGGCCATAAGCATGGCTTCTTCTCTCAAGGTCTTTCTGATCACTTTGCGAGAGCAAACCTGAAATCTTAGCTTGCTAAGAAAAGAACATCACAGTGCCGGAGATTTTCTGTAAAATGCATTTCTTGGGTCACTGTCTCATTTACTCATTCAACTCACATTTACTGAGCATTTACTACTTGACATAAACTCTTCTAGGTGGAAATAGTGGGTACAAGGTAGAATAAAATAATTCTTCACTTGGAGATGTGTGTAAGCTAGCACAGGGATGGAAAATACTGTTCAGCTCATACACAAACTTGGTTCCAAAGCTGTTAGGAGTACCTCCATTAAAGGTTTCTAAGGCTGCCTTCAGACTTATCCGGGAGGCTGTACTAGATTAGTGGTGTCACTGTGGGCCAGGGGCAGGAGTTGAGCAATGGACAGTAGTGTTATATGTTTGCCATCCTGGGCTGGGCAGTATCTAAAAACAGTTTTTTCACTGTATTATGGATGCAGAGTCAAGCAAAATGCATCTTCTCAGTTGGAAAAAGCATCTCTGAACATGACCAGTTATTTTAGTCTTCTGAAAAGAAGACTCTTTGTCTCCTTCCTGTTTAAATTTTGGGTTACAGTTGGGAAATTGTTCTCTTCTTGAGAGAGCAATCCATTGTCAGCAGAGATATATATTAATGTGTTCCACAAAAGTAGGAGATGAAGCCAGCTGTTGTGCTGCCTGTGAAAAGAAGGGGCCTCTCAAACCCTTGACTTTGTTTCTTTCAACACAATAATTACCATTCTTGGATGCACAAGAGAATTACTTTAGGTATTTTTAAAAACCCAGGTCCCACCCTGGACTGGTAGACTCTCTTGAGGCATGAGATTCTAATGGGCAGTCACGGTTGAGAGCTACCATCCTACCAGGTCAAGTTCAGGTTTGGTTGCTTGGATGTTGGTCTGGTGCAGTTGCTCCTGGCAAATGTGGGGTTAGGAAGGAAGGAGTAGAGGGAGAAGGCCATGTCAGTGGTTGTCCTGGTTCAGTGGTCAGAGGCAGACTCAGAGTATATAGATGTAATCGAGATATTTTTGTTCAGCTCTAGACCCACAGCTTTGACAGTATCCGCTGAGTTAAAAATTCAGAATTGTAGTCTTTGGGAAGTAGCACAGAGCTGTGGTTAAGAGCGTGTGGTTAAGACCATAGGCTGTGGATTGGAAAGAAGTGAATTCAGATCCTGACTTTTATACTTAGCAGGGGCATGGCCTAAGCAAGCTACTAAATGTTATCCTGGCTTAGTTTCTACCTCTAAGAAATGGTGGAATAATAGATGCATTTAAGGATTGCATAATGGTTACAATGAGACTGTGCCTAAAGCACTTTATCCTACCAAGTACACAGAGAGGGCTCACCAAACATTGGTTTTTGTGGTAGCTGCATATCTAGTGGAGGGTCAACCAGAGATCTTGGTCCCTGAGTATCTCCACAGCACCAGCAATGCTGGGGTGCCACAATCTATCTAATGACCAAGGGATGGGAAGCAAGTTTAAGAACGTGCTACTGGTTGAGTGCTATCAGGCCCAACTTGTCATAGCCCATGTATTTCATGGGCCTTTAACAATCAGTGGCGTAAATGGATGAAATAGTTAATAGATGTTTTGAAGCCCAGCATGAAATGGAGGTGATCTCAGTGGCTAGCGTGCTTTTTGTACTTTGTCAGCGACCTCCTTGTTTGTTAGGATGGTGTGCAAAGGGATAGCTCCATTACACATACTGTCCTGAGTAATGACAGTCCCAAGGCCATAGGATTCTCCAGGTTCAGAACCTAGAAAGAAGGTTCTGACTTCTTTCTTGGATTTGAATGTGCTTCCTATGCTAAATATTTAGACCACTCAATGACCCAGAGCAGTGCATACTAAGTGGTCCCTTGCTTTTGTTTTAGTAACGGAATATTCTGTACGCATCAAAATTACCCAGACTTCAAATGGGCAACAAAATTGGAGCTTGAATTTTAGTGATCTTGTTTCTGACCTGTTCTCCAGAAACAAGCAACACCAAGTATGAGGAGCAACCAAAGACTGGATGGTCTACAGCACTGGAAGAGTAGTTGACCAAATGTAGTTTATCAGTGGCAAATCCTTCTCCTCCATGAAGCTCTCCTTGAATCCCTGTCCCTTCTTCAGGCAGATGCAACATCTTGTCCCTGAAGTCTCATGATATTTTGCTGATATTTTGATGCCAGTTTTTTCTTTTATTGAAAGTATTTATGTACATATCTCTACAAACGTTTTATAGGAGAGGAGTTGTATTATTTTTGTATCCCCCTTAACATGTAATACAGAGCCTTTTACATCCTAAGTATTCAGTGTTTATCAACTAAAGTATATGCTTTGGATGCAATCACAAGAAATGAATTTGTACCATCAAGACTCATCACTATAATCCTGACCATTGAATGACAACTGTCACTTATCCTCTGTCACTTATTCTTCACATGTGTGTGTTGTGTGTGTTTAAGTAAGCTTCATGCACAGTGTGGAGCCCAGGCTTGAACCAGTGATCCTGAGATCAAGGCCTGAGCTGAGATCAAAAGTCGGACACTTAACCAACTGAGCCACCCAAGCGCCCCTATTCTTCAGATATTTAATGGCATTACTGATAATGAGACATTTTAGATTCTTAGAGTCTTTGATACTTTACTTTTTAAATGTCCACTCTCTAGACAAAACCTGTGGCTAAGAGCAGTGGAGAGCATCCACCATTATTTTTTTTCCTTCCAAATTCGCAACGGGTATGTAAGCATGCATTTGCAAACATACTGTTTTCTGTGTTCTGCTGGCATTGGAGTGTAGTTATCATTTAGAATTCTCCCACCTGCTTCCAGATGTCAAAGGGGGGAGGTGGATTGCTCTTGAGAGCTCATCAATTCTGCTTCAGTGGACGCTGGAAAGATGCATGATGTAAATTTTCTTTTGAAATCTTAAATTGTTCACAATCTGTGGTAACGCTTGCTTTATTTGAATATGTTGGAACGGTGGGATGGCAGTGATTTGAGTTAGAAATTCTGTCCAGCAGAAGCTGGACATAAAAAATGAGCATATGCCTGCCTGGTGGTAAGCTCTTTTTGGAAGAGTAAGCTTGTTTTTGTGTGCACAACAAGGAAATGGGGGTGGTGAAGACATCCAGGATAAGACAAGTGGTGATTGACAGCCCAGCTGGTGGAGATGGGTAATTGGAAATTCATGGCACATAAATCTCCCAACACTTATCTTGAAGCACAGGAAGAGAGGAGATCTGAGCATGGGAACGTTTAACTCTTTCAAAAGGATCTAATAATGTAGCAGATCTTTAAGTTTTTCATTTTAACTTTAATTAAATTATGGTTTTCTGTCTTACAGAGATAAATGCATTCTGCTTAAGGAAATGACTCTGGGTGCAGTAAATGGAAATCTGTAGAAATGTTGGAGAACTTCTTCGTTTGTTAGTTTCCCAAGAATATGCGGCCTTGTCCCATGGGTCCCCTTCCTTTAGAGAGCTGTGGCTTCCCCTCTCTTGATGGGTTTCTGATTTCTCTATGTACAGTGATATCTTTTTTATGTGTCTTAGCTCTCTGATTTCCAAACTAGTGTTTTATGAAATGAGGTGGTATTAAATCATTAGCAAATAACATGAATTAAAAATAGCATAGTGTAAGGGATCTTTGCTATGCTTGTTGAAGTCTCTTGCTTTTTCTGATGATTTAATTTTTGGTTTGACATCTTTGAGCTGGACAACTACTTTTCATTATCTTCCTCATGATAACACATTAGACTATTAAAGATGGTGATTAAGTTACCTCTTCTAATTTTCTTTTTCAAAGGGAGACAACCCCTTATCGCATACATAATTAAACTTTGTAAATCCAACAAAGTTGAGTGCTTTGGATTTATCAGGATATGACTGAGATTGGCAATCTCAAGAATGTCCAGTTCATATCTGAACTTACTCCTTTCTGTACTTGAGATGGATCTTTTAAACGAATGGATCTATTTTATTGGCTGGGCTTCCACTGTCTCTGCTCCATTTTTGTTAATATAAAGACACTTATCTAATCTCAGTGTCTTGTATGCTTAAAGATGTGTGGCCACATCTGTGTTATTTCTGGCTGCCAAAGTGTTGCATCTGTTGCAATGCCAGAGTTCCTGCTGGTGAACAGAGCTCCTCTGTAGGGGGCTGACTCTCTAGATGGCTTCCACGCTTCCATGAACATACTGCCCTGACATCTGGCTGAGGCCTGAAAAGGGAGTAAAGATTGGAGAGGTACACTTGGGTACACAAACAGAAATGAAAGTAGTTACAATGGTGGGGTATAGAATGGGTTAATTAATCTGAAGGAATGGATTGAGTTTTAGAAGTGTTGGATACTTGTGTTAGGCATCCTTGGAAATAAGGACAAAGTATGGTAGCCTGATGACCTGAAGCCAGGAAACCCAGGTTATCATCTGAGCGCTTCCAGCAGCAACCTCGTTACCTGGATTGAACTAGGTTTTTAAGATGAGTTGAGAAAGAGTTGGACTAGATAATAAAGTATAGTAGGGACAAAAATGCCATAAACTTTCTTCCCCTATTCAAGGCGACTTTATGATTCTGATGTGTGAAGAATATGTTATCTCACACAATGCTCCTTGCTGTGCACAGAGGAAGAAGACAATAGATACATATGGATTGACTGATTCAATGTGGAAGAGGTAATGGCAGGGGGGTGGGTAACAAGGAATGGGTGAAGACTTATATTTGACAATCACAGCAGGAAACCTTTAGTAGAAGTGATTATCAAGCTTTTAAAACCGTGTTTCATGTCTTAAAAAGCACTGTAATTAATATATGTCTCTTCAGCGAAGGAAACAAAAAGCCACATCTTCATTTAAACAACATCAGCAGCAGCTGTCAGCACTACCAATATAGGCTTTATATGGGAAGGCTTCCGGGTTCAATGGTAGGTTAAGTTCACTTTTGTCATCCTTAAGGTCTGTTGTGAATTGTAAAACCTTTGATGGTCCCCATACCTACAGAAAGAAGTCCAGTTCCATAGCCTTGTCCATTCCAACCTTCACAAACTGTCATTAACCTGTCTGTCTACTCCTCATCCCATTCATTCAACAGATATTAATGGGCTCTATGTGCCAGGCCTTGTACAAGAAGCTCAAGATTCAGATTCAAACAGATTAAGTTTCCTGTTGTCAATGAATGAGCATTCCAACCATGGATGAAAACATGAAACAAATATGTGCAATTAAGTGCTTAGATGTGATGAGAGTAATTTCTGCAGGGTGCAAATGTGAATCATGGATGTGTCAGACATTTTCTTATTCCGTCTCTTATTATATGTCCTGTCCCCAGAACGTTGCTTCCCACACTCAAGTACGAAGGGGACTTTATAGAAATCGTCATGGACTCTTCCCATTGGTGTTTGCGTGGGTGTTTGGGGGTGCCCTTGCTGTGTCACCGTGTCGGTGCTGCCTGCTACACGTGGGAAGTTTAAAGGCAGAGGATTTGTGTTGTTGGCTTTTGTGAAGAGTGGGAGCTTAATGAGAGTTTACAGGAATGCGGGCAGGCTGTTATGGCAGACTCTGCAAGTGTCCTGCCCTCTGTCTTGATTCTTCCCAAATCTTTGAATTAATGACTCAGTCTCAGAGAGGCCTCCGACTATGTTATCTAAAATAGAGACTTCTCCTTATCCAAGTGTCTATTTATCACTCTGTCATGTTGGTGCATAGCACACATCACTCTATGAAACCATTTCTTATTTGCTTTTTTTTTTTTTTTTTGCAACTAAATTTCAGCTTTCTAAGAGTGGAGATCTTGTTACTCTGGTTCCTCTGCTGGATTATGTGCAGCCAGAACAGTGTCTGACCCAGAGAAAGGCTTCAGTATGTATTTGTCTAATACATGAAAGACATTTTGTTTCCTTTTTTACCTGGTTTGTGTTTTTGATAAAGCGCATGTTTTTATTATTAAAAAATAAGCTGTTTATAGTTTTTCACAGTGTTTTCTTCTCTCTCTGGGCTTGAGTTCTTCTGCTTCCTTAAAGATAACGGTGGCCAGATGACACATTTGGCACGTTCAGCTCTGTGTCGCTGACCTTTCGTGGAGTTTTCCTCAACAGGTGCCACACAGAAAATGAGTTCTTTCTGTATCATGGAGTCCCTAACCCTCTTTTCCTGTGCTTTGGGTGTCAGGGCTGGGCTTCTGATTGCCTTTGTCTTTCTTGACTGTTTGTCTCCATCAAGGCAGCTGGCTAACCCTGATATATGAATTATATTTGAGAGGGAAGAGAGTGAGTTTCTTCTTTCCTCAAGAACTGCTGACCATTCCTTAAGGAAAAAGGACTTGGAATTGAAGGGAGTAGATTGGGTAGATGGCAAAGGAGAGAATGCTGTAGTGGATAAGCATGTGACTGAGAAATTCTGAGGTTCTAACCACTTGAGCGTCATGAGTCCCGAGGGCCCTGCTCACCTGACTGGAGTTCTCTCCTGACCCCTGTAGAACCTGCTTCTCCTCACATAAGGAGGAAGCAACATAGGAACAGAATGCCCCACTTCTGGGCCTGCAACTCTCTGCCAACCTGTCACCCTACTTTGATAGACTACATCTGGGGATGGACAGTGGGGTAAGGGTGAAGAACTAGCTTTGCTCGATGCTGAGTCCAGCACCATTCTCAGTGGGGTCAGTTGTACCTACTGTTCTCAGCTTTGGGACTCACAGCAACCAGTTAAGCTCTTATTTTTTTGTCTCCCTCTGCTGAGTGAGCTTACAGTGTGTTGCACAGTTATTACACTGGAACAGGAAATCACAATGATTAAAATGTCAGATGTCATGACCGGATCATCTTTTTGGGCCTCATATTATGTGTGTGTGTGTGTGTGTGTGTGTGTGTGTGTGTGTGTGTGTGTGTTACGCACGTACAAGAATACACAAAATCTCCCACCTCTTTCCATAGAACCCAAAGAAGCGCTGAATCATTCAGTGTACAACCTAACTCTGTAGAACCTCCTAGAATTCCACTGGCACATCCTAATGAAATGTCAGTGTTAACCTCTCTTGTCTGCTCCTGGGATGGAGATGCATGCAAACACACACACACACACACACACACAGACACACACACACACACAGATACATCTATACCATAATCCCCTTACATAAGAAAATATCTTTGCCTTAGTTTTCACTGGTGATCATTAGCATAAGTGGTACAGACTTCCAGACACAAGATGAAAGTATTTTTCTACAAAGTTTTAAAATACTATTGGATAACATTCAAATCTCCTGGTGGTTTTATGTCACAGAAACTGAAATTCTGAGGGAAAAAAATGGCCTTTGTCTGTAGCATGGCTATATAATGAACTAGAGTAGCATTTAGTCAGCTGAAAAACTCTGGCAGTTTATTGTGCAGATGTAAATTGTAATTATCCACCTAGCGTTTTCCCATGTTAAGCTTGTTATTGAAAAGGTTGTTTTGTTTCCTAAGTTTTTTTTTTTTTTTCTTTCAGTCTTGGCACCATTTATGTGTATATTAGGTTTAATTTAAGGAAAAGATGGAAAAAATGCTAAAACCAATTGGTAGAAATCACTCCTTTGTGGAATATTATCTAACCTCTATAGCAGAAAAGAAGGTACTGCATTTATAAACAGTCTCTACATTTATAAACATTTTTTTATGCTGGCAGGAAAATCCAAACAGAATTCATAGACCTGTTTTGAATGAGAAATAGTCTCAAGTTGGAATTTATTATTATAATCACTGTTTTTATTAATCATTTAACAAATGTATAGTGTTGATTAATTTTCTGGCAGCGTTATGTTAATAAGATTTCAGGGAAGGAAAAGAAGTCATTTCAAGAATGTGGGTTTAGTTTAATTTTATTCACCAAAATGGTATTTACTTAGTAACAACTATGGAAATCAGTACAGACTCGGGCGTTGTTGTCTTCTGTTTTAGTGCAGAGCTAATGAACAGAGCGGGTGCTTGTGGAAAAATAGGTTGGTAGAGCTATCCGGGGTGTGAGTCACAGGGGTGCGTTCCGACCTCATTAGAGTGTTTGCAGTTTGGATCAAAGATGTTTAGTTTCTACCGTAGTGTGATGTGTCCATGGATGCTTGGTTGAAGTGAATTAATGAGGAGGATTGAGAGCCCCTGTATAATTTCAAATTTGTGCTGATTCTTAATGCACAGATGAGGAAACACCTTTAAGTGGAAATCGGTTTACTGAGGAGTTTCTTTATAAATTTGGAGGTAAACATTTACTTTAAATTCGGAGTAGTCTGTTGGTACCAGTTTTTAAATTCTGTTGTGTTGTTTTCTCTTCCTCTCTTTACTACACGATGATGGGGATTTTCTTTTACCTGTTGGTAAGAATGCAGATCTAGATATCTTACACCAGCCCTTGTGGTTATGTCTTGTGAGTATCTTGAAATAAATACCATTTGGATATTTAACGCTTTGACGGCCTAACATAGTCTTAATCACTCTAAGATTTGAAGAATTGAGTCCTACACGTTGACATTGCTTAAGTATTTTGCTCTTGTAGAGTCTAGACAGGCTTTGAAATTCTGGTCATAAAAATGAATTTAAGAATAATAAATTTATTGCTTAGCTCAGAGTTCCAGTAACAGAGCTTAGGTGCTGAACTACCTTTCTAATTACTTTCTCTTATGAAATATTTATAGTTTGGGTTGGATAGTCAGAGGAACAGTGGTGTCATATCAGGGAGTGGGTTGGATTCACCTCATCACACAATCATTTCATTTTGGATGTAAGTTTCACACCTGGTGGTGCAAACCTTGAGTAAATGTTGACAGCCCATTGAAGTGTAATTTAGAGGGTTTCAGATTCCAATAATAAATAATACATATAGACTTCTTTTTAGCGATTGTATAGTTAAGTAAAGATTTCAATTGGAAGCCCATGGGATTTGACGTTATACTCTGGTGTTTCAGTGATTTTAAAGACCGTTTGTAGAGTATATACCTGGGAAGTAAGGGAGCTGTGTAATGTGGTTTTCCAGCCACTTTCTGACCTTTTCCTCTGAAGACTTTTTCCTTCCTTAATCCTCTCCAGGTGGTTTTCTGGTCCTCTGAGGCATGCCTGCTTGAGGAGTGCGCCTCAGTACACCTCTCCATCCCATCGGTGCTCAGAAGGGGTCTAGGTAGCTCCTTTGTCAGCCTCCAGTTTTCTTCCCGCGTAATAAATCAGGATTCCTCCCGGGTTGGGATGTCAATGCCAGAGTGATTTCTCTGGGAAGTGATTAACCAGTTTTTTGCTTCTTGCCCTTTCCAGCAGAGTGTGATATAGGCCCGAACTTCTGCTTAACACATGCGGGAGAAAGGATTGGTGAGGACTTGTGTACTGGGTGAGAGCATGCCCTGGTTTCGGTAACAGCTTGGTCATCTCTTCCTAGAATGAATATCTACCCTTTGCTTTCACAGAATTTCCTCTTGGCTGTTTATCTTTCTTCATGTGGTTTGCATGACTGAAGTTTCCATCTAAAGCTGGTATGTTAGATCAGCTCTACAGTTGTCTCTGTTGTTTGTAGATGTGAAGGGGCGAAGATGGCTGGTACCTGGCTCCTGTCTAAGATCTGGACACGCTACAGTGGGAAAGAGGAGGTCTGTCCTGTTCTAACTGGGAGGACATGATTTGAAGAATGAAAGTTAAGAGGACAGCCTCAGTCTGGGACTAGAGAAACTAGATCTTCCACTGACCTGGAGGGGGTGAGGTGAGGCAGGGCCAGGGCCGAAAAGAAGTAAAGGCACAGAGGAGGTCCAGTGTAGGTATGGAGGTCCCTGCGCAGGGAGATCTGATTATCAGATACAAGGTGTCAGTGGTGGCCAGCCTGTGGGGCCTTTTGTCAGGCAGTTGCATCATGCTGATCCTTTCAGTGGGTCAGACCAACCCAGACATGACAACTAAATGCAGTATGCATTGCTGAATTCAATTCTGGACCAGAAAAAGACATGAATGGGACAGGTTGGCCAAGTTTGGTTAACAGACATTTGTAAGAAAAGTTACCCATTTGTTTCAAAGTTCTCTCATTATAAACCATAGTTGCTAAAGGGAAACTGATGACATTTCTCTGTGCTGTGTTTTGCTCATGCCCTCTTCTTTACTGCAGTGGAGCTGCTGAAGAATCTTGAAATGCCACCAGAAGGTTGAAAGAGAAAGGTTCAGAATTTTCACATCATCAAAAAATTGGTTGGCACAGAGAGGTGCTATTTTATAGATACATCAACTGTGTCGGTTTGGGGGTAATTCAATTTTTATATATTTTTTTTCTTTTAAAAGTCTCTATTCTAGAAGGGACAGTTCATTCTTACTGTAGTATTCAAATTGATAAATGTAGACAGAATAATGGAAATAGGAAATCATCATTTGGCCAATACCACAGCAGTAATTATCTACAGGCAAGACTCATCAATAGGTATTAAAGGTAGTGGGTGAAAGCATGATGAGAAATTGTATGTGTGCATAGTCCCGAAGGGTTTCCCCACAAGGAATGTATAAGTTTAAAAGGGAAAATGGTAATTTTACAGCGGAGAAACCTAACAACTGTCACTTTAACTAAATGATCAGCCAATAATAAGACATATCAATATCATATACCTCTTGATATGATTCAGGAGAAAGGGAACATCATTTCTATGACATTCTTTCCGAAAATACACATCCTGAATTAATCATGAGAAGATATTGATAAACCCAAATTGAGAGCCATTCTACAAAGTAACTCGCTGGTACTCTCCAATAACAAGATCATGAAAGACAAAGGTAGACTGAAGAAATGTCACGGATAACAGGACACTAGGAGACCTGACAAGTAAATGCATTGTGGGTTCCTAAATTGCATTCTGGACCTGTGACCTGTGACAGTTGGCAAAAAAATGAGTAGTCTGTCGATCAAGTAATAGTATAGCATCAATGTTAATTTCCTAGAATTGCTATATGGTCAACATGCTAGATGTCAACATCAAGAAAAACTGAGTGACAAGTATATGCAAACTCTTTGAACTAATTTTTCTCCTGTTTTGTAAACTTGAAATTATTAAATAAATAAGAAAATAAGTAAAACTGTCCTTTCTTTAAGAGACATTAAGCTTCACTGAATGAATGGATTCATTAACTCCCTCCTATCTTGTCTCTGCACACACCCTCACCTTGCTAAGAAAATAAAAGCCCATGGAGTCTTCCCTTTGATGTTATCATTTTGAATATTCAGACTGTATTTTTCTAGCTGCTCAAAGCACTCTCTCCTCTTATCACCACCAGTAAGAAAAGGTATCACTCCAGTGTAGAAAGAAGGAAGTGCCTGCTTTCCCCAGGAGCTGGGTCTTTCCACCCTCGAGGTGCCTATGGAAGAAGGCATTGATAGGAGAGACATATTTACTGTGAAGTCATTGAAGCTTCAGCTTTACAACCCTTCATTCTCAGGGGCTTCTTCCAAGCTTCCTACTTAGTTTTGAATTCATAATTTCATACCTTTTCTTAAAGAGAAACCTCCAAATGGCATAAGCCTCAGGTCCCACAATACCTGGAATGCTCCTACTTAATGGGAATCTTTTGCCTGGGGCAGCTCCATAGAAGACCACACAGCCCATTTACATCCTGGCAGCAGAGAAGAAAACAACATCAAGCGGAAGCTAGAATAGAACATTTCAAAAGTTTTCCTTTGTTTGATTTGGCTCACTACCTGGCTAGGCAAAATTACAATCAAGTAAAGCAAAAATACATGCGAATGGAAAGCATCCTCGTAAGCAGGCTGAAATGGAGCACGTTTCATCAGAAGCTCAGCTGTGCCACAGCTGAAAGATCACTGTGCAGAGCAGTGCACTTTGGGACACTTGGAAACAACATTGCTTAGACCATGACTCGGAATTGCAACTGTAAACACCCGCTAATACTTGCAGGCTTGCCACTCCCCAGTGAGGCCGCCAGTTCACCCCTCTTCATTGTATCTCTCAGATTCTCTAACAGCCCAAGGTTCTTTAGCCTTAGATTTTGAAGTACCAGACCTCACAAGAAGAGTCAAATTATTCATATGCAGAAATCTGTGTTAAATAAAATACAGGATCAAGCCAAGGAGCATGAAATTTGGAGTTGGTGTTGACAGCCCCTCATTCCTATCACTTATTAATTTTATTTCCCTCCTCAGCTTGTGTCATTGCCTATAAATTATTTAAACACAGGTTTTCATAGTCTGTGCTTTAACTCTTTTAAGACCTTTTGTAACACATGGGAATTAAAGACCTCTTTCTCTATGAACAGTTTAAATTGAGCTTATTCTTATGGAAATGTGATCTTTAGTAATTTTATCAGAAATATATATATATATATATGTATATATATAGTGTTTCTTTTTTGTTTCTTTTTTTTTTTTTTTTTTTTTTTTTTTTGCTTGCTATAAATCTAGCTGTTCCAGCCCTGAATTTATCATGGGCATTTTATTTTTCTGGTCACGCACTTCTGAAATCAGAAGGTTGGGAATTACAACACCAGAAACAAGGCACTCATTTTGAAGTTGCCCTCTTGTCTCCTGACTTTCACAGTTTTTTTTTTCTGTGTGTGTATGTGTGTGTGTGTGTGTGTGTATTTTTGGAAAGTTTTACCACCATCTCTTTCTTTCACAGGGTTGGTTAAGTACATTTCCAGAGTAAGCAGAAATAAAAAATTAAACTAGTTGAGCTAGAAGTGAAGCATTGTTTTTTAAAAATCTTTTAATGTTTATTTATTTTTGAGAGAGAGAGAGAGAGAGAGAGAGAGAGAGAGCCACAAATTGCGAGTGGAGGAGGGTCAGAGAGAGAGGGAGACACAGAATCCAAAACAGGCTCTGGGCTGCTATCTGCTGTCTATCAGCACAGAGCTCAACACGGGGCTCAAACTCATAAGCTGTGAGATCATGACCTGAGCCAAAGTGGGACACTTAACTGACTGAACCATCCAGGTGCCCCAGAAATGAAATGTTGTTAAAGGAAGAGCTTTGGGGTTGGACGTCCCTCTTGAAAATGGTTTCTTGTTTCTTTGTTCTTTCTTTCTTTCTTTCTTTCTTTCTTTCTTTCTTTCTTTCTTTCTTTCTTTCCTTTTATGAAATAATTAAATCTAGCAATGTTGTTTTTGATATTGTTTTATTTTTGGGCTTTGGAAAAAAAAAACAGTGGTTTGATAACAAAATGAAAGCAGAACTAAAGAGAATGCCATTAAAAAAATTTTTTTTAATGTTTACTTATTTTTGAGAGAGAGACAGAGACAGAGACGGAGCATGAGCAGGGGAGGAACAGAGAGAAAGGGAGACAGAATCCGAAGCAGGTTCCTGGTTCTGAGCTGTCAGCACAGGGCCTGATGCAGGGCTCAAACCCACAAACCATGAGATCTTGACCCAAGCCAGTCAGATGCTTAACCGACTGAGCCACCCAGGTGCCCCAGAGAGAATGCCATTTTTAAGGGAGACTTATGAAAGTTATGAAAGTTATTGGGGGAAACCAAGTCAGGTTTACCAGACAAGGTTCTCTAAAATGTATGAGTGAATCATTTGCCAGAACATCAGAATTATGTTATGAAGAACCCAGTAGCCATTGGAGTCGCTTGTGAGTTAAAGCTTAGAAAACCTCACAGAAGAAACAGCGTGCAGGCCATCAAAGACTTGAGGAGGATACAGGAGAGATGATTACATTGACTTCAGAATTCTATTATACTTAAGGGTTTTTTTTTTTTTTCAAGTTTATTTATTTTCAGAGAGAGAGAGAGAGAGAAAGTGGGGGAGAGGCAGAGAGACAGGGAGAGAGAGAGAATCCCAAGCAGGCTCCCCACTGCCAACACAGAGCCCAACACAGGGCTTGAACTAGGGAACACTGTGATCATGACCTGAGCCGAAGTCCGATGTTTAACTGACTGAGGTGCCCCTATACTTAAGGTTTTAAAATACGTTCAACCGACTCATAGTGCCCGTATCTGTTCTCACTTCATGTCTGAGATGTGTGTGACTGTCTCCACCCCCAGCCTCCCCAGTTTGGCTGTCACTCTACAGAGGAAATGAAAAAGCAGCAGACCCAGTTTCCAGGCTGTTTTATTTTATGGAGATGCTAAAAGGCAGCTTATTTATATTGATCATACCAGGGAGCTAGCCAAGTATGGTGTTAATTGGGTCCTCTGGAATTCTAAACCCCTGGGACCAAAAGCTTTCTAGGAAGGAGGGGAAAAAACCCACTAGCTGTATAAAAATGAAATCCAGGAGCCCACGGTGTCCCAATCACTGGTGATTTGGCCAGCTCCTTTTGTATCCAGTCGCTTATTTCAATTAGCTTGTTTTGTGTCATGTTTCCCCACACCCCCCTTTCCTGCAAAGCTATGAAGCCTTGTTTTGAAAACTGCTGCCCCAGAGTGCACTGGTTTGGCTGTCCTGTCCTGTCCTCATTGTTCTAATGCTCATTCCATATGTGGGTCACATACTAGTGCTCTCCCCCACCCCCCACCCCTCCACCTCCCTCAGATCCCTCCAGCCACCTCCTCTTCTGTTTCCCTCCTAGTCCATGCACTAGCTCTCTGGCTCTCCTTCTCCTACTCTCCCCCCACCCTCCAGTCCTCTCTCTCTCTCTCTCTCTCTCTCTCTCTCTCTCTCTCTCTCTCACACACACACACACACAACTTTTCTCCTCTCAAGAGGCAGAGGTTGGGGCCAGATCCTTTCAGGAGCTTGCAGACAGAGCCATTCAAACCGAAAAAGCTGGCTGCTGTGCATTTAGTTTACGGCAAACACCACTTCACTGTCATGAAAGTAATTATTCTGTTCCTCTCCCTTTTTCCCTCTTCCCACCCCTTGCTCTTTTCCCCTCTCTTTTTCCAGGACAAAGGTTTTTTAAGAAACTAAGATTGCTGCTTCCTTCTGCCCTCTCATGTTACCGTGGTAGCGAGAATCTCAGACAGTGAAGGATGGAGCAGGCAGGCTGGGGTTTTGCGCACAGTTCTTTGGGGGCTGCAAAAGGAGTCCACCGAGAGATGTGCGTTGCAAGCATGCCTGCCGAGTTTCTTATGCTGGTTACCTGTCACTTACTCTGACGACTAAAATGTAAGGACTTCTGTAATCTGCTGCCGCAGAGAATTGGTACCTTGTTCTATTTCTAAGGCCTTCAACTAATTGGCTCTAGAGAGACGATTGGAATGAGAGTTTTTGCTTGACTTCTGTAGCTTATCCTATTAGATCTCTCTGATTCTTTGAACATCTGAAGGAAAAATAAGTTTGGCAATCTTATGGTTATTGACAGAATGTCTGTTTACATGTCTTTGAGGAAAAAAAAAAAACAACTTTTGATTCCGTGATGTTTCTTTTTTTCATTTAAAACTTTTCATTTGCCAGTGAAGAGATGTGGTATATATGTGGTCAACATTTTCAATGATTTCTGTAAACTTTGGGTGTAGGAGTTATCTCAAACAACATAAGAATATTTTAATTCAACAGATTGTATTTTTATGAATTAAAAATTATAGTGCATTTGAGTAGTCAGAGTAACAAAAGTCTGAGATTGTTTAAATGAGTAGTAACGTTTACAATGATTGGTCAGTTACTCTAGCATGGATAGATATTAATAAACCTAAATCACCATTGATGCCTCTTTTGTTTTACATATGTTTAGAGGAAATTTTCTTTTTTCTAAAAAAAATTTTTTTTAACATTTATTTATTTTTGAGACAGAGAGAGAGAGAGAGCATGAACGGGCGGGGGGGGGGTGGTCAGAGAGAGAGGGAGACACAGAATCTGAAACAGGCTCCAGGCTCTGAGCTGTCAGCACAGAGCCCGACGCGGGGCTCGAACCCACGGACCACGAGATCATGACCTGAGCCAAAGTCGGACGCTTAACCGACTGAGCCACCCAGGCGCCCTGCCCTTAGAGGAAGTTTTCTGAGAATTCAGACTGAACTACAGGCCAAAGAATCTTATGAATAAGAACTATTATAAAAGTGTATAGACCTTAAGTTTATTCTATTAAAGTCACCTACTTAAAGTACATGAAACTAGAATATCAATTGCCTGTTATCTCTGGGAAAATTTTACCTTTGGTTAAGAAGCATAATTCCAAAAACAGATTATACATCACTATGGAATTTGTACAGTTGGAAACCAGCTGAGCTTTATTGAACGAAATGATTACACCTTATTTTCTTTAGTGGTGGTAATTTATGGAGACTCTTTGGTAGAAGTGTAGGATGTATTTTATTGGAGATGGAGATCCCTTTAATGATATTTTCTTTTATGGCTGCTACTCAGGGCGTGGGATGTATGTTGCGATCAGGCTCTGTTTATCAGTCTGTCGCATGAGCCATAAATGAAGGAAAGGTATATGTTTGGATACCCAACTTAAGTCAGCTTATTTTATTTATTACTTTATAAAATTTGGGTCGAAGAGCATGTGGGAAATGTTTCCTTCCAAAGGGCATGCTGATGCATCTGCTTAAACCTGGTGATACTAACAAAACAAACTGGATTTTTTTTTTGTTAGTGATTGATTAGACTTTGAGAAGAGAGAAATAATGTGGATACTGAGGAAAGATGGTGTCTGTGAAGGAGAAAGGTTTTATTTTTTTGACCCTGACTCAGAGGTTCTTACTGGAACTACCAGAGATTGAGTAGGTACAGTAAGGCCTAGATTTTAAAGTTTCTGTGCCACAGATACTCACCCTGATTCCTTATTGTCCAGGGTCTTTGTCAGTACGTCCCTCTCCTTTGTGTGTCAGCGGGATGGCTTTACATTCCATTCAAAATCAATAGACTGTAACTCAGATGAACACATACTCATGGAGACCTTAAAAGTTTTCCTTCTCATGTTTTGTCCCAAATATCTCCTTCTTAATACAAAGAAAGAAAATGAACAAGAGAAAAAAACCCACACCAGATACTTCTTCATATGCAATTTTTCTTCTCTTCCAACTTTTCAAACTTTCTAAAATTCCAACTGGATTTATCCCTTCCATAAAAGGTGATACCTTTTCATGTGTTAAATCAGTGACTATCAACCAGGGGGTGTTCAAAGGACTCACCTGTGAAGTATTTAAATAGTGCAGGCTCCCCAGGGAGTGTGTTCTGGAAGTCTCTATCCATGCCTGATACATGGTACGTGTTCAGTAATAGTCACTGAATGTTGATTACTGAAATGTTTTCCAGGTAGATTCTAACAGGCCTCATTGGATAAGATACTGCAAAATCTTTCCCTCTTCCTCTTTAGTTGAAATTGGAGAGGAGCACTTTCTAGCTTCTGTGCTTCCTACTGAGAAAAGCAGGCCTCTTCTTTTACAGACGTTTTTGAAACTCTGAAAGTAAATGAATCACCCTTAAAAGGCTAGTAGGGCCTTCTGATCATTTCCCACTACCCAGACAAAAAGGATTAATGTGTACCCAGTCCCACGACTCTTAGGAATCTCAAAATAATATCATGGAGAGAACCCAACAGATTGAAAACATTGTCTTTACATATGTATGTTTTTGAGTTAGATGTATTTTCTTACGTGGACCAGTAGGAATGTGCTTCTTGGATGCTAATTATTGTGTGTCTCCCATATAACTCTTAAGGCACCCAGGTTGACAGTGTTCCCCATATCAGATGAGAGACTGGAATTGGTCTGTGTCCGGAGCATTTGATTTTCTAATCAAAGCTTCTCTCTTCCAGTATTTTCTCTTAGACTGAGTCTTGAAAGATTATTAGTCCCTAAGCTATAGGAGCAAGACCTTTAAAAAAAGACAGTTCAACACCCCTATGTTTATTTGTAATTTATTTGTAAAGCATTATTTGTAATAACCAAGAAACAGAAGCAACCCAAGTGTCCATTGATACATGAATGGATAAAGACAATATGGTATTATATACAATAGAATATTACACAGACGTAAAAGAAGGAGATCTTGCCATTTGTGACAGCATGAATGGACCTAGAGAATATTATGCTAAATGAAATAAGTCAGGTAGTGAAAGACAAATGCCATATGATATTATAAAACACACACACACACACACACACACACACACACACCAGAAAGAGATTCATAAATACAGAGAACAAACTGGTAGTTGCCAGAAAGAAGTAGAATTGGGGGATGGACAAAATAGGTGAAGGGTGTTAAGAGGTATAAACTTCCAGTTATAAAATAAGTAAGTCACGGGGATGAAAAGTACAGCTTAGGGAGTATAATCAATAATATAATAACATTGTATGGTGACAGATGGTAACTGTACTTACCATGGTGAGTATTGTGTAATGTATAAATTGATCACTGTATTGTACACATGAAACTAATATATTGTATGTCAAGTATACTTCATTAATATATATTAAAAAATGATGGATTTTTAAAAGAGAAAGTTCAAACAAGATACTAATATCTTAATATTATATGTAATATCAGGACTTGAATTAGAATAGATGATCCTTAAATCATTCCTAGATTTCTAATCTTTGAATTTTAGTCTTCATTTCTTTTACAAGTTTAATCAACTCTCAGTAGAGTCAGGTCTGCTATAACACTTGTTTTGAAAATGAGAATTTGTCACAAAGTAACTAATATATTAGAGAACAAACATAAAGCAAATGGTTTGCTTACGTGACATTTCTTTCTAGAGAAACATTAGATGAATGCAAGAAAGTGCAGCTTGTTGAAACCCACTAAGGACTACCCAAAATGCACAGGTGTGCACATCCCAGTCATCTGTAGCCTTAATTGACCTGTGTATTATGAGCCTCACCCACACCGACATTTGGTGTTACAGCTTTCTGTTTGGTATCAGATGATACTTGTACCATGCTTCAGAGTAACTCACAAGATGCACCCCTTTCTGCACCCAATTCTCGGTGCAAACTCTAGGTTTTTTAGTGAGGTAAAGTGCCAGTTTGATATGTGTTAGATGGTTAAGAAATACATCAAATACAAAACATTGTAGTTTTGATGTGTTTCTTAACCACTTAACACGTATAAAATAGCTACCGTTTTTATTAAATCCTGTTTAAAAAAAAAAATGTTACTCGTATCCTTTTGGACTGCTTTACCCCTAACCACATGTTCCCCATAAACCTTACAGTCTTTATTGCACAATTTGCATAGCACAGAGATTTTTAGGAACACATATGTTTTGTTGTAGCAGAATTGGCTATAATGGGTTTTGGCATGATACAATTCTTGGAAGCAAGGTGCTGAGGACATTTAGCATATCCTAGCTTTGTTTTCTGTGAATGTGGTCAACTTAACATGCTTTTACCTACTTTGCATTTTTTTTCCCAGTGGCTATAGGATGGCCTCAGAATAAACATTTTTGAAACCTCCAAACCTTAGGGAAAGTTGTATGACATTCTCAAAACTGAAGACCACTGCAAGATGATTAGATATCTGGTCCAACCCTAGAAATAAGAATTTTGTTGTCTTGGCTAATTAGAAATTAAGATCATTGGATCATATCATTTTTCACAGATTCTCAGGTTCAGGTTAAAAAATGGAGATGGTGGGGTACCTGGCTGGCTCATTCGGTAGAGCATGTGACTCTTGATCTCGGGGTTGTGACTTCAACCCCCAGGTATGGTGTGGAGTTTACTTAAGAAAATTAAATTAAAAATTAAAAAAACAAACAAACATGGAAATGGTATCATACTTTTTTGGTAAAAAACTTTATCAAATGTAATCATTTTTACATTTACCAAAAAAATCACTAACTCTTCATTGTGTGAAACCAGGAAGAACACTGGTGTGGTTTGGTAGAAGGGAAAGGAGATTTTAGCCTTCCGAAGTGAGAGAGAGGGAGTATAGACTGCAAGCTTGTTTGTTTGTTTTTAGCGTCTGCTTATTGTGGGCCTGGGAATTGGAGTTTGGGCTTTAGTTTCTGATTCTCCTCAGGGTTCTGACTTTTGGCCAAAGCAGTTACAGCCTGATGCTGTTCTGAGTATTCTCTTGCCACTCTCTGCCTGTTGATGTTTGTTTCCCCCCCTGAATTTGCCCTCCAGCACACCGCTGAAGTTCTCCAGGGAACGGAACGGGATTGGGGCTGAGCTGTCCTGGGTGCCCCGCTGGTTTCTGGCTGTGTCATCTGTCAGGCCACAAGGCCAGGCTCTTTTGTCCGGAGTTGTAAAATGGAGCTTCTCTCCACCTCCTCTGCGAGAACTTTTTCGTTTCAAGTGCAGCCATTTGAAAGCTTCTGGGCACATCAGGTTGTTAGGGAAGGTCAGAGGATCATGCTCAGAATTTATTCACTTGGCTGGTGTCTTGAGCATTATATACTTAGAACATGTTTATTGTTATTATTTTTAATGTTTATTCATCTGGAGAGAGAGAGAGAGAGTGAGTGTGAGCGGGGGAGAGGCAGAGAGAGAGAGAGGAGGAGGGAGAAACCCAAGCAGACTCCTCAGTGTCAGAGCAGAGCCCAACACTAAGCTCCATCTCACAAACCAAACTGCGAGATCATAAGCTGAGCCGAAGTCAAGAGTCGGAGGCTTAACTGACTGAGCCACCCAGGAGCCCCATCTCATGTTTATTCTTAAACATACCGTTAGGGGTTGTGTACTCCCCCAATTCATATGTTCAGAAGTTCTGACCCCAGATGTGACTGTTTGTGGAGATAGGGCTTGTGAAGAGATTGGTAAGAGTTAATGAGCTCATAAGGATGGAGCTCTAATTTGGCCTGGCTGGCGTCCTTTTGAAAAGAGGGAGAGACACCAGAGCTCTCTTTCCCCTCTTGTGAGGACACCATGAAGAGCTGGTTGTGGTCTGCAATCTCAGAGGAGAGTTCTCACTAGGAATGCCAAGAGCCGGCATTTTGATCTTGAACTTCCCGTCATCCAGAACCATGCGAAATAAATTTCTACTGTTCAAGCCACCCAGCCTGTGGTTTTTTGCTAGCGTAGCCCATGCAGAGTGAGACACATATACACACACACAGTTTCATTTGTAACCTTAATGGACTTCCAGTTGAAGAGAGGAAACATACGAAACATTGATGTTGGAATACAAATATTTGACAAGGAGCATGAAAATGAAAATCCAGCTAATAACCTTGAGATTGTCCTGGGCAGATGGATCCTTAAGCTGAGTGGATCAGGGTTCTTAAGTTGCATATCATATCAGTTGCTAAAAATAGAAAACACAGTGTCTACTCCATCCCTTGGCTCATTTGTTTTGTTTCTTAAATTCCACATATGAGTGATATCATATGGTATTTGTCTTTCTCTGACTGACTTATTTCACTTAGCATTATACTCTAGCTCCATCCGTGTCGTTACTAATGGCAAGATTTCATTATTTTTTTTTATGGCTGAATCATATTCCACATTTTCTTTATCCATTCATCTATCGATGGACAGTTGGGCTGCTTCCATATGTTGGCTTGGCTATTGTAAATAGTGCTGCTGTAAACATAGAGATACATGTATCCCTTTGAATTAGTATTTTTGTATTCTTGAGTAAATACTCCATAGTGCAATTGCTGGGTTGTAGGGTAGCTCTATTTTAACTTTTTGAAGAAACTCCATACTCTTTCCTAGAGTGACTGCACAAATTTGCATTCCCTCCAACAGAGCACAAGGGTTCCTTCTTGTCCACATCCTCACCAACATCCTCACCAACACCTTTTATTTCTTGTGTTGTTGATTTCAGCCATTCTGACAGGTGTGAGGTGACATTTCATTGTAGTTTTCATTTGCATTTCCCTGATGTAAGTGGTGGTGAACATCTTTTCATGTGTCTGTTGGCCATCTGGATGTCTTTGGAGAAATGTCCGTCTTCTGTCCATTGTTTAATTGCATTATTTGTTTTTTGGGGTGGTGAGATACATAAGTTCTTTATATATTTCGGATGCTAAACCTTTATCCAATATGTCATTTGCAGATATCTTCTTCCATCCAGTAGGTTGTCTTTAAATTTTGTTGTTGTTTCCCTTGCTGTGCAGAAGCTTTTTATTTTGATGTAGGTCCAATAGTTTGTTTTTGCTTTTGTTTCTCTTGTCTCAGGGGACATATATAGAGAAAAGTTACTGCAGCTGATTTCAAAGAGATTACCGCCTATGCCTTCTTCTAGGATTTATATGGTTTCAGGTCTTATATTTAGGTCTTTAATCCATTTTGAATTTATTTTTGTGTTTGGTGTAAGGAAGTGGTCCAGTTTCTTTCTTTTGTATTTTGCTGTCCGGTTTTCCCAACACTATCTGTTAAAGACATGGTTCTTTTCTCCTTGAATACTCTTTCCTGCTTTGTTGAATATTACTTGACTATATATTTGTGGGTTAATTTCTGGGTTTTCTATTCTGCACTGTTGATTTGTGTGTGTATATTCGTGCCAGTACCATACTGTTTTGATTACTACAGCTTTGCAATATATATAATGCCATTTAAATTTAAATTATAAGCATATCATTATTTTTCTTATACACTTAAAGGAAATTAAACCCCATATATTACTTATTAAATGGGGAAAGGTCAAAATTTGTCTTCATATGTAATGAATATTATTAAGATTGTATTAAGTGAACTTCTATGATAAAATCTTTAATGATGTATTGATCTCAGATGAATGCTTGATTTTAAATCCCTTATCATATACCATGCAAAAAGGATAAAATGATTAAAAGATTTCCTAAGGGGGTTCCAGTGATTATACACTATGGTGAAAACACAGAAAGAGTTTCTGAATAAAAAATGAATAGACAATGCTAAACTGAAAGAGTCCCACAGGCCTCTGTAGAGGCTTCAGTTTTCAGATATGTCGTGAACAAAGCAGATTTAGGAATACGAAAATGGAGAGGAAGAAGAGATTCCTTAGGAAGTGTAAACAAGACACCCACTTGGAGCTCAGTAAGTACAGAAGGTCTCATTCAGCTGAAAAAGAGAGAGGTTTCAGTTCTCAGACACAGTCTGCATCCTAAGATAACAGACTTGTTGGCAGAAGGGTAACTGTTGGATTTTGAAGAACTATGTACAGAATACATATTTATTCGTTGCTTTGATTAAAAACAAAACTAATCTACATGTCTGTTTTTCTATTCACAATGGTCCTCTTAATGTCATGCCAAAAATATGCCCCCAGCTAGCCATGCTTAACAAGTTGAATTGGGGATGGTTTACCTCTTGAGTACTTCACAATTAACTGCTTTGGTTAGTCTTGGCAAATTATGTAACCAAATTGTTGATCTGTTTTCTAATGTCTCTACAAAATCATGCTGAAAAAAAAGGCATGCAAAGTAAATTGCAGCTGGAATTGCATGATACCCACGTTCTCTTTGTGTGGAAGGGGGAATGATTACATCACTGTTTGGAATCATTCTATTTCAGTCAACTTTTTGACCATGGGTCTTGGTTAGGGGTTAGTATGTGGGACCTATATGCTGCTGTGTGCTAGGCTGAGTAAACTCTTTATTAGTCTCATTGGAGCTTTCAGGCAATGATTTCCCACATTTAATCTTTCTCCACTGCAGAGCCAGGCTTCTTAGGAAAAGAGATACCCAGGGTTTAATTTGAAGAAAGGAGGAATTAACCAGTAATTGTTCCAAGTAATCCTAGTGATAGGACATATGGAAGATAGAGCTGTGCTACCAAAAAGGTGGCACTTCTTGGTAGGAATTGGAGGAATTGGAACTTTAGGAATGATGATTCTGAAGGTGAGTAGGTGGGTGGGTAGGTAGGTGGGAAGGAATGAAGGAGGGGAGGAGGGAAAAAGGGAAGGAAGGAAGGAAGGAAGGAAGGAAGGAAGGAAGGAAGGAAGGAAGGAAGGATGGATTAAGAAAACTAAAAGCATGCAAGTTTAAAATGTTTCCCTCTTCCTCCAAACACAAAGCATAGAGATCCAGGCAAACTCTTCCTCTCCTTTAGTTGTATCTTTTTGTTCTAAGGAATATAATCGTTATTTATTTATTTTTAATGGAAGTTCTTTTCATTTTGGCTGCTATTACTGAGTGACCTTTGGCAATTTTGCTTGAAAAAAACTAAGGGGTTTGGTTGTTTGAAAGGGAGGTTGCCTGGTGTGTGGGCTAAGGTAACCTTGCCTAGAGAGGCTGGGTGGGTGGTGAGGTAAGATACTGTTTGGAATTTCAGAATGCAAGTGAGTGTTTGTTGAGCAACAAATAAATAAAGCCTTGCTCTCAGGTACCGGTGATGATCGAGTTCTCTTTACTGAGGTGGATGAAGTGTGTTCCAAGTGTCTGTGGCTTCTTCATGGCTGTTAGTAGCTGTATGCTCAAGACTGACCAGTGAGGCCTTACACTTTTTTAGGAATCACAACTTTTTCAAATCTTTTCCTGTCCTCAGACTTCAAGAACTACATGATGTATAGGGGATGTGGTAGAATAAAGAGTTCTGGCCCGAGTCAGGAGACTGGCCTTTGGGTGCAATCACTACTCTTAATGGACTGCTCTTGAGTAGCTCCCTTTCCCTACGTGACCTCAGCCTCATTAAGCTTTAAAATATGGTGCCTTGATTCTAGTAGTCCTTGCTATTCTGTTTGCATTTATGAAGCACAAAAGCTCCTGCCTGTGATGGCGTTTGGCCCGAAGTGACTGGAGTGAAAGAGTTATTCCAAGCCATCTGCCACGGCTGGAGTGTTTTTTCTTTAACGGCAATTGGCTGCCTTTACCTGGAAAATGCTTTGCAAACCCCAACTCTTATAACATCCTATAGTATAGAGGACTCACCATGTCGGGTGCTGATTTCTAGAAATGGGCAAACCGAGATGGAGAGGGGTAGTGTGGCAGCCTTCACGATGTCCCATCCTGTAGTGCCTTGCTGGTGAAGCAGGAAGCAGTCTCCTCTTTGAGGTTGCCTAAGAGAAGTTAGCATTTCCCTAGGAACTACATGGCCTTTTGTGCCTCCTCTTCTCCTCCCCCTCCTTCTCCCCTCCTTTTCTCCTTTCACTTAGTCATTTCCAAGCATTCTCCCAATTTTGCAGCTCTAACCTTATGTCCTTAGCCATGGCTGTGTGTTTTGAAAATAAAGGATATATGGAGAGAGGAAGACATGGAGAGAGTTTTAACCCAGTGAGATTTGTCTTTTAGGGTGTATAAAGTTCTAAGAGAAGATCCCTCCTTTTTTCCAGGTTGTTTATTTTAGCTCTAATTATCTGTTTCCCCTCTGCTCCTCGGACTCCTGGTAGACAGGCTCTTTGAAGAAAAAGTCCAGCTTATGGAGAGACGTTCCTTTGTTCAGAGAATGAACACATTGCAGTTTCTTGGAGTTGAAAGATCCATAAAGTAAAAGCACTATTTTTGCTAGAGGTATTCGACACCAGTGACCAATGCAAAGGTCTTTCCTGAATTAATACAAGCTCTGGGAGGTCTCTGTGGAGCTTCAATGTTTGGGGACACTGTCGGGGGACACTGGTAGTTTTGAATCTTGATTAGCCAGGAAAAGAGGATTGTGGTGAAAGCAGGCCAAGGAGGTACACGCTGGTCCTGTAACCACATCCCCAGCAAGAGCATGTGATCAATGTGGCATTCATTAATTCACTCATCTGTTCCCCGTGGTTCATGGAGCAGTGCCCTGGCACTCTCCTGGAGCTGAGGCTGCTGTGTCAGTAAACAAAAGGAACCCCCACCTCTTCTCCTCTCCTGGGACCTTCATTCTAATGGGGGAACTTTGGTCACTTGCTTGTATGTACACAGACACACAATCTAAAACAGGATGTACTCTAAATGGTGTCTGAAAAGAGCTGGGCAAAGGACACAGGATCTCTGCTCCCACATAATCAGCATGTTTCACAAATAAGGGGTAGACCGTCAAAAAAGTCTTCCCCTGGGTAGGTGTTAACGGTTTTCTCTAACTCTAAACTCTTCCTTGATAGGGTATAATTGGTTAATAACCTGGAATGGGTCAGGATGGCAAGTAGTGAAACATACACATTCAACAGGTGACATGAAATAATTGGAAACTTGCCAAGTTGTAGACCTCGAAGAGATTTTTGTTGTATGAGATTTTAGGCAACAATGAACCGTTTTTGCTTTAACTCATGTTGTTTAAAAAAATTTCTTGTAAACTGCTTTCATCCCTTCTTGGGTTCAGTCTGTGTAGTACTGTGAATCTTCATTTGAACAGCTCCAGCAACAAACATGGATTCGTTTCATACCCTGTGCAAAGTGTTGCTGATACAAAAATAAATAAGAAATGATCCCCACCTTTAAGGGCTTATAAAAATGAGGATTTGGAAGTATTGTGGAAATCTGCTTCTGAAAGTCATTTTTTTTTTTTGCACAATTCTGCAGGTGTATGTGTAGGAGACAGTGAAACAACTCTGTGTATATCCAGGGAGCCCTCTTGCAATAAGTTTGTACTATAAACATGTCTGCTGGTGCCACTTACCAAATCTAATCAAGTATATATAAAAATGAGATTCTAGGGGCGCCTGGGTGGCGCAGTCGGTTAAGCGTCCGACTTCAGCCAGGTCACCATCTTGCGGTCCGGGAGTTCGAGCCCCGCGTCAGGCTCTGGGCTGATGGCTCAGAGCCTGGAGCCTGTTTCCGATTCTGTGTCTCCCTCTCTCTCTGCCCCACCCCCGTTCATGCTCTGTCTCTCTCTGTCCCAAAAATAAATAAACGTTTGAAAAAAAAAAAAGTTTAAAAAAAAAAATGAGATTCTAAGAATATGAGCGTTATGGAAACACTGGATTTGCTTATATTAGTGTTTATTGAACTTTATTCAGTGGGAAAATGTTAATAGTTATGGGGGAGGGGGAGAAAGTGGGAAGACAGAAGGATTTTCCATCAATTGAGTTTGGCAAACATTGGGCTGAAGAAAGGAAGCACTTTTTTTTTTTTTAAATGTGTGATTTTCCCTAACTTTTAATTTGCTGATATGCCTTGCAAATCTCCAATATATGTGACAGCGGTAGTTTCCAAATCTTGCCTTGTAATCACAAATTCCCAGGCTCCATAGACTCACTGAATCAAAATTTGGGGAGGTGGGACCTGGGGATTTTCATTTAAAACACATTTGGGAGGCTACCTTTAGGTAGGGAATTAGTCTGCTCCTGCAGTGGTCTGAGGCACCTTTGAAGTGCAGAATGCAGTATTATGCCCCAGCTTATTTAATAGAACTGCTTTTATCCAAGAAATACATGTTGACATTTATGAACTAACAGTTTAGAAAATGCTGGCCCATGCATTCTCTTACTAAAGCCTGAAAGAAAAAAATGGTCCCTAGAAAATTTATTGGTTTGGGACTTTGCTTGAGTTGTGTATGTTACTTGTAGTGGTTGTTCAGATAACGCTAAAGATCAAGCCCATTTTCTGAACCCGCACTGATGTGTTTATTTATTATTTTTTAAAGTGATACTTATTTAATTATATTATCCTTAGACTTTTTTGTTTTTTTACAACAGACATTCCTACAGAGGTTGAATGGAATATGCAGTAAACTTTGTTTTGTTCTCTTACTTTGCTAGGGAATAATACTTAAAGTTGTTTTGCATTTAAAACCCAAATCCCCAGAGATAGGAAATTTTGTAATTAAGGCGTATTTGCTTAAGTCTGGGCATGAAATAGATGCGTCTTCAAAGAGAGGAGAGAGTGGAGGATCTTATTTAAAAAATGCTTGATCGTTTTTAGGACTGGATTCTAGAGTTTTCATTTATTTTGCCGGGGGATTACAGTGGCATAATTAGTTAGTGATAAAAGGAGGCAAATAGAATATAAAAAATACTAGTCCTGAAAAGAATTTTTCTAGGGGGAAAAAAAAAAAACTGGGAAAGCCCTCCACAGAGGTTTAATTTTCTCTTCATAAACACCTGCTGCCACATGTGAGAGCACGGCTGTGGAAAGGCCTCAGCTCACTGTAAATGGACATCCCGGTGTGTGTGGACAGCCACCACAGCACAGGGGTGTGACCGTATCTTGAATGGTGATGATAAACTGCGATGGTAACCCTGGTCACGACAGCCATTAGCATCAGATGAAATCTAAATACAACCTTCTTTTCATTTTGAGTGTTCTTCGGTGTGGGAATGTTTTTAGAAAACTCACATTTGAGTTTCTGCTCACTTCCTTCCAAGAGAGTGGAAACCAGATTACCGCTTTAGTTCAAGCGGCTGGACCTTTGAGATTATAGGTGCATGAAAAGGCTGTGGACATTTTTGTACGGCCATCATCAGAAACCTTAATTGGTAAGGTGCAGATTCAGGCTAAATGTAGGCTTTGTCTTAAGGCCCAAGGAAACCATGTGAATGTCAGATAACAAAGTGCCATAACCATACGTGAATGGTGGCCTCTAACCCATTTTGTGATGATTGTAATGGATCTAAAGATCCTCTGAAGAGAAGATCAGTTATTTCCGACAGTCCTGCAAGCTGGATCTCTCCATAGGTTAGACGGGGGTCCTTACTGAAGACAGCCACCAGGAGTTTGAAGATGATTCTTGCAGAGATATCTTAGGAACCAGGGCATTTAATCTGATGACATTTAAAGCCCATTTCAAGCATGTTAGGTGTATCATGTCAAGGCTCTGGGGAGGTATCTCCGGAATCTAAACAATCTCTGGGGATTGTTGTTTGACATTTTGGGGCAGGTGGGAGTCCTACACCTTGTGAAGTCATTAAGGTGCAGTTATGACAAGCTTGACTTGATCCTTTGTGATTTGCCTGCCAACCTTGACAGCCCCAAACAGTTGTAGGGACCTGGAGATACTTCTTCTCTGGCTCCTTGTCACACAAACAGTGGAGATATTCTGCTCCCTGTGGCTCATGCTGCACGAAAGAAATTTTTGCTGAGGAAAGGTAAAAGGCCCTCAGGTTGACAACTGCTGTTAAGTTAGAAACCTTGGCCCTATTATCGATGATTCCCTAGGTGCACAGAATGAGGATAATTCCTTTTCTTCTTCTTCTTCTTCTTCTTCTTCTTCTTCTTCTTCTTCTTCTTCTTCTTCTTCTGCTTTTTCTTTCTTTACTTGTGCTTTAATTGAAGGCAGACATTTTCCTCATGCTGACAGGTCGCTCCTTATCTTAGCTCCCATTTGACATGTGGCTGCAATGGTGCTTTTGGAAATGCAGGACTATGGCATGTCTGAAGCAGCTTGAGCGACATAGATGAAGGGTCATTCATTATTTGTGGGCATGTGTACATTTCTTTTGTGCATGCCAGAGCCCTTGTAACTTAGGGTCTGGCTCTGAAGCCATATCCATTGTTGGCAAAATAGTTTAAAATGGGCACTGCTTTTTGATCGGGAGCATAATATTACTATGATCACTGAGCACCAGGGTCATACAGGGTCCATCATAACTAACTATGTGATCCAGAACAAGTCATTTAACTTCTAAACCCCAGTTTCCCCAGCTGCCCATATGAGAAAACTGGCTAATTAAACCTACCCCATAAGGTTAACTTAAGGTGAAATGAGACAGTGATTTAAAACACCAGCGTCAGGTACATAATAAGTACTTTATAAATGATACTATAATTGTTGCTTCAAGTTAATGGCACTAACTCACATAAAATATATGCATTTTTTATCTTCTTGGAGAACAGGGGTCTTTTATTGACAGTCTTTGTGATAAATGATATGGATACGAAGGTTGGCTAGAATTTCTGAATTAATGCATCTGCTCTCAGGAAATTATCTTATGTTGCTGGCAATGATTGAAAACAATAAAGAGATTGGCACTTGTCAGATAAGCAAGGTTTAAATTACTGGAGGGCTCATTTCTTAAGTCTTTGGCTATTCCTTAACTTCTCTTTTTTACCTTGGTTATTGTTAGAGTTCTTTTCCTCCGTAGTTATATATAAATACATTTTATCTAATGCCTCATTTTGTAAGAAGATAGAAAATGTTTTTATTGTTTAGAAATGCATTTGGCAGCCAGTAATAGAAAACCCAACTATAGCATCTTAAACAGATAGAGGATTATCATTCTAATTTAACAATAGTCCAGAGATGAGTGGTTGCTAGCTTTAGTTCAAGACTTCGACAGTGTTAGGGTGAATGTTTCTTTGATTGTTGTAGATTTCCCTCATTTTTGTCTCCATCTGGTTGCAAAATGGCTGTTGCATTCTAGATATCACATCCCCATTCAAGGCAGGAAAAAAGAAAGCAGAGGGAAAGGTCATGCTTTCTGCCATCTCGTATCTGAAAAACAAAAAATTTCACACCCTCGCCTCCTTCTTCCATATATCTGCTAGTTTCATTGGCCTAAACAGCATGATTTCCTAGCTGCAAAGGAGAACAACAGTTATCATCACCTGGGGTTGGAGATAGGCTCTCAAAAGATTTATGGTATTATTTAAGCAGTAATAGGATAATGAATATTGGGTAGGCAAAAATAGTAATATTGCAGACCCCAGTTTAGTTTTATGCAAACTGTCTTACGAATTAGAGGAAGTAAACATCAGGGGAAGTGGCTGAGCCCAGTCCTTCCAACCTCCTTCCTGTGAGTTGAACATGCTTAATGTCTGTATTATTTATTTGGTGTGATGGGCAAAGAAGGAAATGTTTGAGCCAGCCACTTGCCCGCCCTAGTCTCCATCCTTGGCCTCAGGACAGTTTGTCTTCTCCTTATCACATCTATCAGGATGATTGTAGTTGATCGTAGATATAATGGATGTGATATTGCGCCATGTTTGATAATGGTTGGGTGATCACAAAAAGGCATCTGAACAAATAAATAAGCATGAGACCTGTTTTCCTGACCCAAACTCTTGGGACCAGGCACAGCCCCTGGTGTGTTCTCCTTGTACCATCTGTAGTCATCAAGCAAGAGCCCACCCATCCCCATCCCTACTCCCTCCCCTCCATCACCACTCCCCTTTCTGCTCCCATCCCCACTCCTTTCCCACCTCCACCCTCCCTACATTCCACCCCTACCCTTACTTCATCAGAAACTGGGACTTTATTTCCTTTTGGCTTATTTACTTCCAAGACTCACTTAGAAATAGGGACTGGGGGACCTGAGTGGCTCAGTCTATTAAGTGCCCAACTTCAGCTCAGGTCATGATCTTGTGGTTCACTAGTTCTAGCCCTGCACTGGGCTCTCTGCTATCAGCAAGGAGCCTGCTCTGGATCCTCTGTACTCCTCTCTCTCTGCCCCTCCCCCGGTTGTATACACACACACACACACACACACACTCTCTCTCTCTCTCTCTCTCTCTCTCTCTCTAAAAAAAATAAAATAAACTTAAAAAAATAAACAGGGACCTATATTGGCTCAATATCTAGATTCATGAATCAAAGTTGAATAATTCTGTAATATTTTTAAGGGCTAAAGCCTTCCTGGAATCAGCATTGAGTAGCCTAGGACAAAGTGGCTGCTTTCTTCGCCTGATACTGCATTTGAAAAGCAAACTTGAAGTTCACTTTTCTTTACTCAGTTATTGTTCAGGGCGAAATAGGCATAACGGAAACTTTCAGATATCCCTTGCGCAGTGCAGATAGCTTTCCAATAATATTTGTGAAAAGATATACAGTTGCTTTTGCTTATCATGCAGCTTGCTTCTGACTTTTTCTTTTCTGCATAGAAAGAAAAAAAATAAGACTTCTGTAGGCTTCCTATTAAAAGGCACCTGAGCTGAATGGAAGATTTCCTTTTATTATTATTTTTTTCTACTTGCAAAGCCAGGAGTCAAAACCATAGAATCAGAGAATTCAAGTTTCTTTATAGTTCAAGCAGAGGGAAGCAGAGAATGGACAGAAATAGGTCACATTGTGTTTGCAAGACCAGGACAATGAGGAATTTCTTGGAGTGGTCAGACTCTGATGGGTTCTTCTTTTGGGGAAGAATGTTTCAGAAAATTCAGAAGACAAGATTTATGATGTAGGGCAGCCTGCAAAATACTTAAAAAACACCAGTCAGTGGTTTTTGTGCTTTCGTAGTAAAAGGAAATTATTTGGCAATTTTCTTTAATCATTTGTCAAAAAAAAGACAAGTGCCTTTTCCCAAGATTATTAGAAGGTGGATTAAACATGTCTGTGCGGTTGCTTGCAGCCTTTAAGTGGCGTTCAGCTGTCACTAACTCTCACACGCTTAGGACAGGGAGAAGGCAGCAGTGCCCTTGGCTGAGAGCTGCACCTCTAGCCTCCAGTTTTGCCAGTTGCTTACTAGCCATTTGGCAGTACTTGGAGGAAGTCACTTAACCTGAGAAGGTTTTCACCAATAGAACAAATGGGACTGTTTGGCTTCTTCAACTTCTAAAATCAGGGTGTTGCCCTCACTTTGGGGGGTGCAGTTTCAAGATAATCTCGAATTCTTGGGTTATTGCTCGGGTCCTAAACAGATACAGTTAAACCTTAGTTTGCTAGCAGAATGCATTCCGGAAACATGCTTGTCATCCAAAGCCCTCATATATCAAAGCGAATCTCAAGAACCATTGGCTCAGCTGTGATCATGTGACATTCAGCATCACGTACTATTCATATTGCAAGACATCGCTCGTGTATCAAGTTAAAATGTATTAGAAATGTTTGTTTGCCTTGTGGAACACTTGCAGAACAAGTTCCTCACAATCCAAGATTTTCTGTAGTAAAAATGAGGAGAGGGGAGGTGGTGGCTTCCATGGGTCCCTGTATCTCCCTGTCTTTCCCACAGGAGGACAGGCTGGTACCCGTGAAGGCTATGCTTCCCAGTCTTTCATGGTCTCAGTGTTCCATGGACTCTCCTTCTGGTTCTTACTCCTCCTCCTCCTGGGATTTAGGGACATTGTCCCCTTTCCCTTTCTTCTCAGTTCTGCCCAGAGATGACATGCTTTTGAACTCTTCTAACCACCCGGGCATGCCCTCCTGCTGTAAAATGCCACTCCCTCCCCTGGCAGCTTATCCACTCCCTGGACACAAAACCAAACTCAGCTAGTTGCCGGATGATCTGATTAAAGTGTTGGACGTTAGGTTGTCAGATGGTGCTGAACTTCAGCAGGGGTTTCTGCCTTTATGGAGAGCATCGTGTCCCCCTGAAAAGGATCTCCAGTTGGTGGGATATGGGGAGGAGATAAGAACAACATCCTATAGACTCCTGCTAAGTGAAATAAGCCAGTCAGAGAAAGACAAATACCATATAATTTCATTCGTGTGTGGAATTTAAGAAACAAAAGGGGGGAAAAAAGAGACAAATCAAAAAACAGAGTCTTATGTATAGAGAACAAGCTGATGGTTACCAGAGGGGAGGTGGGTGGGCCGTGGGTGAATGGGGGAAGGGGATTAAGAATGTACTTACAGAGTTCAGCTCTGAGTGATGTATAGAGTTGTTGAATCACTATATTGTACACCTGAAACTGATAGAACACTGTACGTTAATTATGCTTGAATTAAAAAAAAAAAAAAGAACACCATATATGATGCTTTGTCCATTGCAAAGGCTTTCATATTCAAAATCACATTTATCACAGTCAGCCCGTTTTATCTATTCCATTTTAACCATCGAGACTCAGAGAAGCTGAGCTAAAATTTAGTTAAAAGTCATCTGCCTAAAAAGTGAGCAACCTAGAACTTGCACCAAGTCTCCCCACCTAGGGTGCTGGCCTCTGTAAGAGCCAACTCTCCACAAGTTCTTCATCCTCCTCTTCCTCTTCTTTGTCCCTGTTGAGTCAAGTGTACTGGCCACGGGATCACCATAAATTTCACAGACTTGCTGACCTTAGAATATGACTCCTGAGTTAGCCGCAGCTCAAGTATGTGTAGGCTCAGCTTTGCAGCCATAAAATATCTGCGACCATGTGCTTTTTTGGCTTTCCCCATCTTTAAAAAGTGGATTCAGTGAAGACAGGTGTTGAACCGTGTGGCGTAGAGAAACGAGGATATCTTATACCGTGACCTGGGCAGTTGTCCACTGGGTGACAGAATGTAACATGACAAAGAAGGACAGTTCAGTGGGGTGATACAGGACCAGCACCTGTTTTCATGCTCTAGAAGACTGTGTTTAAATCACCAGGTAATAAATGACAATTCTTCATTCTTCAAATAGCATTCTTCAAACGATTCTTTATTCTTCAAACAACAGACAATATGAAATACAACGTAAAATCTCTCTCTTACCCAATTCTAATCTCTCTCTTGGGTTACTTTGGAGTGCATAGTCTTCCAGATCTTTTCCTCTACCATGCCAATGTCTTTATGTATACATTTTAAATAATAAATCCCAGTTGCTTTAAAAAAATCTTTCTCTTTTGGTAAAAAGAGACTTACTTGATTTCTCTTAATGGGTACCTGATATTCACTGCATAGACTCACCAGAAGGTATTTACTTTTTCTTTACTGGAAAACATTTAGGCTATCTTCAGTTCGCCACTATTATAAATTATTCTTGCTAAAAATATCATGAAGGTATTTCTGTGGACTCAAAGAAGTGACATTGCAAGGCCAAAGACTATTTAAAATTTAAATTTTAAAATTTAAAAACTTATTTTGCTTATTTTTATTTTACTTTATTATTTTTTAAAGTTTATTTTTATTTATTTTGAGAGAGAATAGAGAGCAAGCATGAGAGGGGTAGATAGAGGGAGAGAGCAAGAGAGGATCCCAAGCAGGCTTCATGCTGTCAGCACAGAGCCTGACATGGGGCTCGAACCCACGAACTGTGGAGATTATGACCTGAGCCGAAATCAAGAGTTGGACCCTTAACTGACTAAGCCACCTGGGTGCCCAAGACCATTTAAAATTTTAATAAGATCTGTTCAATTATCTTTCAAAACTATCATCGCAAATTATCCTTCTACTAGCATTGTTTGAGAATCTACTAGAATCTTCTTTTGCCAACACTGAGGAAATTTTATATTCATTTTTGCCAATTTCATGAACAAAAATAGGATCTTCTTCTTAAATTTATGTTTTTCTTGTCCTGTGAAGATTGTACATTTTTTTTTTAATAGTTTTTGTTTCGTTTTTTTAGGTAATCGTTTTCCTCTTAGTGGTAACTAATGTTCTTTCTGGTCTGCTGTTAGTCTTCATTTAGTTTACAGCATCTTTTGCTGCTCATAGCTTTTTAATTTGCATGTGGTCAAATATATTAGCCTTTTCCTTTATGACTTCTTATTGTGTTGTCTTTAAGGAGGACTTCTCCCTGCCAAGATTATAGAAATATTATAAAATATTTTTTCTAGTACTTTTAGAGTTTTTGTTTTTTAAACTTTTGTTTGTTTGTTAAATTCCTGATTCATATCTAACTCCAGGGAGACATCTAATTTAACTTCAAAGTTCTAAAACGACTATTTTAGGGAAGAAAATAAGATATAAAATTCACCAGAAAACTAAGTAAACTTTCTGGTGGCCCAGGATTGGGAGAACCATTCAGGGTGGAGTTGGGGATCCAAATCACCCACAAAGTGCTGGAGTCCCCTGAAGTCACTTCCCCACTGAGCTCTCAAGTAGCTGTAGACCATCTCCTGCCCCTATTTTAAATTCATCAAAGCATATTTTTGGACTGGTCCACGTGTTTATTGATTAATGAGAGATACTGAGCCAGTCACTGGAGTTGGTTCCTCTGAAGACAGTGTACAAGAACAGCAGCCTTGAGGACCAAGAAGATGCTTGCTAGGGGAAGCACTTTGAGACGAAGGAGAAAGTTGAGTGGAGTACAGCAAAGACCCTCATTTCGGCTGGATTGCAGAATGTATATTCCATTTCACATGGATAAAACCCACCAGTAAGTCGATGTGTTGTTGACGATGAGGAATGGGAAGCCAGCAGAATTCACGGAAGATGTGTACAAGTAAAGTGAGTGCCTGAGTGGCTTAGGGATCATCCATAGATGATTGGCTTAGAGGACTGCTTGTGGAGGTAATGGGGTCAGGAAGAAGCTCATGCGGCGGGAATTTATCCTCAGCAAGTCTTGCTTAAAAAAACAGAAAGCAGCGGTGAAGTTTTGATCTATTTTGAGTCTCCTTCTCCTCGAGTTGCCTTTAGATCCATGAAAGGAAGCAGAAAAGGATATTAGGATGTGCTAGACGTGGCCATCCCAAAGGTCAGAGGTGAGCAGGGAGGAAACCATGAGTGTCGCCTTCTGTCAGAGTGGAACAGCCATACACAGATGTGTGTTACATCACAAAAAAGGCATTCAAAATTTGTCTTAAGAGAAATTTCCCAAGATTGAATTTTCACTAAAACATAAAATTATAATGTAAACTAAAATCTACTCAAGAGAAAGTAAACTTCTTCATGAATTACTGCGTGTCTTTTCTGTCTTGAAGCATAACAGAGGTTATTTTGTTTGGTGTCTGTAATAATTGGTGGCCATTCTGAGGCAAGATGTTGTGGGATGTTGTGTCCTTGCTTAGGGCCCTATGGGTTCATTGATTCGCCCAAGTCATTTAACCTTTCCTGAGTCTCAGCTTTCCCACCTTAAAATGAGAAATAATGTCAGCTTCTGAAAGAAATAATGTCAGCTGTGGAGAAAAAGCTAGCTAGTACATATAAAAATTAACCTGAATAATTTGGAAATCCCTGTGCAGATGAGAGGTTATAAAACATACTAGAGCTATAAATGGATGTGAACTTTTTAGGACATCTTTCTGATACAGGTCAAGTTGCTTCTGATAGGAGTAAAATATTTATCTTGATTCATTGTGCCCTGAAGTATTTGACATTATAAATACATTTTAGGGGCGCCTGGGTGGCTCAGTCGGTTAAGCGGCTGGCTTCGGCTCAGGTCATGATCTCGCGGTCCGTGAGTTCGAGCCCCACATCGGGCTCTGTGCTGACAGCTCAGAGGCTGGAGCCTGTTTCAGATTCTGTGTCTCTCTCTCTCTGACCCTCCCCTATTCATGCTCTGTCTGTCCCTGTCTCAAAAATAAATAAAAACGAAAAAAATATATTAAAAAAATACATTTTATTTTTTTTGAAGTTTATTTGAGAGACAGAAAGAAAATGCAAATGGGGAGGGACAGAAAGACAGAGGGAGAGCGAAAGAATCCCATCCCAAGCAGGCTCTGCTCTGCTAGCACAGAACCCCACGCAGGGGTTTGAACCCACAAACCATGAGATCATGACCTGAGCCGAAGTTGGATGCTCAACCAACTGAGCCACCCAGACACCCTATTATAAATACAATTTGAATTGTATTTTCTGTGCTATAAAGGAGGGTGTGGCAAATTAAGCTTTCCAGGGCAAAGATCCCATTGTCTCCTTTTGTTTATCCCTCGGTGTTCCGATAGCATAGTGCTTGTGTACATAGAAGACACTAAAGAGAGATTTGGTGATGGTCACAGGTCATCATCACTGAACTATGCTCCTAATTTATTTGCAAGAGGAGAGTTGAGGTATTGGTACCCCTCATAGTGCTGGTTGGAATCTCCTAGTGCTTCTGTATTGCTTCTGCACCAGCTCAAATTAAAATACTTGAATATCAAGGGGCTCCTGGGTGGCTCAGTCAGTTAAGTGTCCAGCTTCGGCTCAAGTCATGATCTCATGGCATGTGCCCACGTTGAGCCTGGAGCCTGCTTCAGACTCTGTGTCTCCCTCTATCTCTGCCCCTCCTCCGCTCACACTTTGACTCTCTGTCTCAAAAATAAACATTTAAAAAAAATGCTAGAATTCCAGATGGATTGTCATAGAGTTTCCCTCCCCCTCTCATTTGGGAAGATGAAGGGCTGTTTAGAGACCCACACTAGAGCATCTATCCAGCTTCTGGTATATTCTCAGTTACCTGCCACAAAGGCCTGTGACTCCGCATTTGTTCCAGAGCTCACATTTCTAAAAACTAGACCTTGGAGAGAGGGAAATGGATCTTGACAGGCAATTTCTGAATGAGTACTAGGCTTTTGGCTTTCTGCTTTCATACATCCTTAAGAATTATTTGTGCCTAACACAATCTTGACAGTTAAAACCTCAAGCCATCCGAGTCCTGAGGATGTTGCTGGGGGTGGAATACTGCCTCTGAAAGTTGGGGGCCAACTGAAATTCTTCCTGCTGTGCTTCCGTTGCTGGGCACCTATCTTTCTTTGTTTCCTGTCTGGGATAGTAAACAGAGGGTAATGGTTGCACAAGCATCCAGTCTTTTGTGATAGCCTGGGAGCTTCATGCAAGGAGTTCTGAACAGTTTGCAAAAGGGAAACTATTGTTGCATGTCCAACAACAGCAACAACAAACAACAAAACAAAACAAAACCCATGAAAAACAAAAACCTTTCCTGTTCTAGCTTGTTAGTTTTTTCCAAGCCTTTGTGAGTCTTGCCTATCTGTGAGTCAGAACCTTGATAGTTTCTGCAGTCATAAACTGCCAGGTAGTATTGAATCTTACACACTGGGTGATTTTGTAGGAGGTTCTCACCTGTGCTTAATAAACTTCAGCCTCATCTGAACACATTTCTCGCAGTTGGTAGAAATCAGGCATGTTCTGAAAGTCACACATTGAGGTAGCTTAGTACGTTTAATGTTTTAAAGGAAAGGTTGAAAATTCCCAGCATGAGCAAACTAACAGACTAACCCCAAAGCAGCTGTAGTGTGGAGGAAAGAGAACTGAAAGACAAAGTAGACCTGAATTATTTTCCTAGAGACCATTTATGACCTTCAGCTGCCCCAAATATAGAAAGATTTATGGCAGATTTCCTGTCTATAAATCGAAGATTTTTTGGAAATCTCACAAGACTCCATGTATGCTGAAATTAAAATAAGTATATTAAAATCAGCATTTCTAGATCGTATAATTGCAGAATTCCACATGCACTTATGGAAACCGCTCTCTCCCCTTCTCTGCTTTGTTGATGTCCTAACAGTTGCCGGGTCAGCCTGTAGGGGAATCAAGCACAACTATCTTGGCTCTGTTGCCCTCTGGCTTTTGACACTGGGCAAGACATTTCTCTCATCCTTGGCCTCCTTATCAATATAATGAGAGACAGTCTATGCATTAAATTTCAGGGTGTTTTCAGATACATGATTTCATAATAACTCCATGAGATAGATGAAGAACAGGATCGGATAGTAGGAAAAAAAACATTTTTTTAAATTGAGGTATGATTGACATATAGCATTGTATTAGTTTCAGGTGTACAACATGACTATTTGTATACACTGTGAAATGATCACCACCATATGTCTAGTTACCATCAGTCACTGTACAGTTACAATTTTTTTTTCTTGTGGTGAGAACTTTGTGGGTTTACGCTTTTGGCAACTTTCAGGTATACACTACAGTGTTTTTGGCTGTAGTCGTCATGCTACTACATCCCATGGCTTACTTATTTTATAATTGGGAGTTTGTACCTCTTGATCCCCCTTCCCTGTTTTTCCCAACCCCCATCCTTCCTCTGCTCTAGCAACCACCGTTCCATTCTCTGTACCTGTGAGTTTTGTTTTAGGTTGCTGTTGATTGGCTTTGTTCTTTAGATTCCACACGTATGGTATTTGTCTTTGTCTGACTCCTTTCACTTAATATAATTCCCTCAACTTCTATCTAGGTTGTCACAAATGGCAAGATTTCATTCTTTTTTATGGCTGAGTAATATTCCATAGTATGTGTGTGTATCACATCTTCTTTATCCATTTATTCATCAAGGGACACTTTGTTTCAATATCTTGGCTATTATGATAATGAAGCAGTGAACATAGTGAACATATCTTTTTGAATTAGTGTTGTCATTTTCTTTAGACAAATACCTAGTAGTGGAGTTGCTGGGTTATATGGTAGTACTATTTTAAATTTTTTGAAGAACTGCCTTGCTGTTTTCCATTGTGGCTGTACCAATTTACATTCCCACCAACAGTGCTCTATTCTCCACATCCTCCCCGATCCTTGTTATTTCTTGTGTTGTTGTTGTTGTTGTTGTTGTTGTTGTTGTTTTGATAGCCTCTCTGACAGGTGGTATCTCATTGTGGTTTTGTGTTGCATTTCTTTAGTGATGTTGAACATTTTTTTATGTGCCTGTTGGGCAACTGTAGGTTTGCTTTGGAAAAATGCTTAGTTAGGTCCTCTGCCTGTTTTTTGATCTAATTTTTGTTATTGAGTTTTATGAATTTTTACATATTTTGGTTATTAACCCCTTATCATATATATGATTTGCAAATGTTTTCTTTTAATCAGTAGGTTGATTTTTAATTTTGTTGATGGTTTTCTTTGCTGTGCAGAAGCTTTGTAGTTTGATGTAGAAAACATAGGCAATAAACTTGACATTGGTTTGGTGATGATTTTTTTGGACCTGGCTCCAAAAACAAAGGCAACAAAAGCAAAAATAAACAAACGAGAGTTAAAATGTGTTGTCCAGGGTCACAAGGCGAGCAGGATACAAGTCACATTTACTTTCCAAATTCAGTTTCTTCAGCTCCTGCTTTTCTGAGGTTTACGATAAACTGTAAGGACATGACATTGGGTATTGGACAAAAATATGCAAATAAATGGAATACTTTATTGCTTCATTGTTATTTATTTCAGTAAATATTCATTTGAATGTAGCTATTATGCCTCCAAAAATGTGTAATTGTTTTATTATTGAGAACATTAGCACTTTTGGAAGAAGGCTTTAAATATCTGATAAACATAGCAAATATTGAATAATGTGAAGTATTTTAATGAGTTTCCATTGACTTTAGTTTGCAAATTATTGTAATGTAGTAAAGTAAGGAATTTCTTGTTAGTGGGACTGACAGGAGTGTGTGTGTGTGTGTGTGTGTGTGTGTGTGTGTGTGTGTGTGTGTGTGTGTTTAAACATCTCCAACTATATTTACAGCTTCTCAGATGCTGTTATTGAATGCTATACACACTTGTGTAAATAAATGTTAAGAAACTAAAGCCTATAATAAAATACTTTATCGTGTCAGATAAAATGTATACTTAGGAGTGCTATTTGAGATAAGTTTTCAGCTTATCTCTAGATGTAGTAGATCATGAGTAATTTAACATTATTTAGCACTCCTGATGCCCAGTTAAACATTATCTATGGTTGAATGGATAATGAAATGCAGTGCACATAAGGTATGTTTTCTTTCTTCTCTTTTTTTCTAAATGAGAGTTCCTTCGAAACCTCTCTCAGATATTAAAAGTCCTTCTCTGATCTGAATAAATATTTTCTTTTCAGGCAGGTCATATATTCTAGTTTGTTTAACAAAATAAAAGCTTGTGGCAGAGGCATATGAAATGCAGATAATGGTAAAATAGCAGTGGACATTGCCCCCCAGGGCAGGTGCAGAGTGTTATTTTAGCAGTAAACCCCTCCTTATTAAAGTCTCTGTCACAAGGCTTTAGAAGCAGCTGATGTTCTTTTGAACCAAAGTGGCTATAAAAATGGCATCCTCAGGGGCGCCTGGGTGGCTCAGTTGGTTAGGCGGCCAACTTCGGCTCAGGTCATGATCTTGCGGTCCGTGAGTTCGAGCCCCACGTTGGGCTCTGTGCTGACAGCTCGGAGCCTGGAGCCTGTTTCAGATTCTGTGTCTCCCTCTCTCTGACCCTCCCCCGTTCATGCTCTGTCTCTCTCTGTCTCAAAAATAAATAAACATTAAAAAAAAATGGCATCCTCACATTTTTGCCTTGATCATGGGCTGAGATACTCCAGTAGTGAGATGCTAACCTTCTTGTTTTGGCTTTGTAAAATTAATAATACAGTGAAAACTAAGTGAATAAAAAAGTGAATTTGAACAGCGCCTTAATAAAATGGAGTTTTCTCTCCTGTATTTCTCAGATTCAGTCATTCTTTAATTTGTTGAACAAAGATAGTATTGAAATATAACAAGGGGGATTGGTAAATGGAAAAATAATACATTAAACAATAATGCATATTTAAAATACTAAAGGTGAGATGAATTAACTTGACGAAAGGCCATTCTGTTTTCTTAAGCTAGTCTGTTCCTAACTTGTTGTTCCTTATCAGACCTCCTTGCCTCTTTTCTATCTACTCCCTCAATTATATCCCTCAAGCACTAGCTACAAAGCTATAATTTTCCTGAAGCGGTTCTTCCATCATGAGTCTTCCATGGTCAACAAAACAGGGCAGGGAGCGGGTTCCACAATTGCCTGTGAGTTAAAGTTCATGGTCTTTAGGTTGATTTAAGGTTTGGAGACCTACCTTTGAATATATATATATATATATATATATATATATCTAGATATATATATCTATCTTTCCTCATATATATATTTCTTTCCTCATTATCTCTTCATGATGCCTTCAGCCCTGCTAACCTGGGTCAGTGATTCAGTGGCCACACACTTTCCCACATCTGTGTCATCTGTGTTTTGCTTCTTTTGTTTCCTCTGGAGTTGGAGCCAAAAAGATTCCAATCAGTCATTCGAATTTTTTCTGCCTCCTGTGACCCACCCCAGATGAGTGTATAATGCTGTGATGGGTGACAGCCTGGGCACTGAAGTCAGACACACTCAGTTTGGAAATTGTAGCTGTGCCTAAGTGAGAACATGGGCAAGAACCTTGAATTCTTCAAACCTCAGTTACCCCATCTGTAAAATGGACATGGTGATACTTCATGAATTTATTGTAAGAATTAAATAAAATAATATAGGTGAGGCATACATGACCATAATGCCTGGCATTTATTAGGCACTCAGTAAAATATTATTAAACGCCTCCTTATCCATGATGTTTCTCTGTTTTCCTACACCTGCACCGCAATTAGCAGCCCCTCTGCATCCCCCTAATCCATTTTATCCTTACTCTGTATTACTTGCCATGTTCTGTTCCATGTTTTCCTTGAAGTTGATCTCTGCTAGGTGGTTCACAAATGTTGAATTAAATTGAGTTGCTGCACCAGTGTACTTAATAACGGTGGGGTTTAAATGATTTCATTATAAAAGAAATGGGAGTTTTAGCTAATTAATGGTTCTTAGGTCATGCCCCAAACTCAAGAGTCATATTTTTATAGTATAATAACTGGAAATTGAGCTGAAAATAAGCAAAATTGAAGGATAGATACTTAAAGTGTAAATAGCGGGGAGGTCTGAAGAGGTCCAATAGCTGATGGAAAGTCATTCAACGCAGAAACATGTCAAGGGTGTTTGGACTTCGGCACCACTGGTTGAGCTGTGGCCTTTGTAGAGTTATAAGTATTTACTGTAACAGTGATTTCTCTGCGTTTTAGGTTCTCATTAGATCATACAAGCAATGTTATGTTTCTATTAATCAGCAGTTGACTTACCTGAATCATTGAAGTTCTATTAAAAGAGTGAAGCCATCCAGTGAGGCAGCAGCTGGCACTGGTGGCCAGTGGCCAGGAGAGAGGGGTAGTGAGTGCTCAGTGTTTGGCTGTCACCTCTATACCTCTCCTCCTCCTCTTTATATGGATGTGTTTTTTCTCCCAATCCCCTTATCTGGTGGGGAGTTTGGAGCCACAAGTCCTGGAACATAATCAGAATTCTCCAGATTCTCATCTTGGAGTATCAAAGATGAGGGGAACCATGAAAGTTTCTTTCCAACTTTGTGTTCAGATTATCAACCTCCTTACTTCTACCTCTAAATATATGTCTTAATGTAGCGGTCTTTTTTTCTCCACTGAGGCACCAGAAAGACATTTTTTGACGACAGGGCAAGAGTTCCGGAGTGCTCTCCAGTTAGGTTCTACACACTTGAGCCATAGAGCATTAATAATACTCCTCCTAAAGATCTCATTTTTAAAATTTTTTCTAATGTTTACTTTTGAGAGAGAGAGAGAAAGAGAGAGAGAGAAGGGGAGGGGCAAAGAGAGAGGGAGACAGAGGATCCAAACAGGCTTCACACTGTCAGCACAGAATCTGATGCTGGGCTCAATCACCACCTGAACCAAAGTCAGATCCTTAACCGACTGAGTCACCCAGGTGCTGTGTAAAAGATCTCTTTAATCATGACCCTTCCCTTATCCCTTTTCCCTCTCGAAAACAGTGAAAAGAGAGAAAACCTTTTTTTTTTTAATGTTTATTTATTTTTGAGAGAGAGAGACAGAGCATGAGCGGGGTAGGGGCCGAGAGAGAAGGAGACACAGAATCAGAAGCAGGCTCCAGCCTCTGACTTGTCAGCACAGAGCCCCACACGGGGCTCATACCCATGACCGGTGAGATCATAACCTGAGCAGAAGTCAAACACTTAACTGACTGAACTACTAAGGTGCCCTGAGAAAAACTTTTAATTTTGCCCCAGTTAATTGGTAAGACATTAAGGTTGAAAGTTGAGTCGCTAAGCCAAGTAGTTGACCCGTATTCCAGTATTTATATATTGCCTTTTCTTCTCATTCAGAGTTACTTCATGAACCCAGGAGAGTAATAACTTAAGGAAGTAACACTGGTATATTTGGTAGATTATGAGAACTGTTTTGCAAATGCCATGTGACTTTGTCGGGACCCACTTTTATCAGGACTCATTTTATACCCCCACTTAAGAGGCTCATCTGTTGCCTATGATTTTCTTTCTTTCATCATTTTTTAATTTCAGTCATCTGTAGAGGGATTCCAGAGAGTGCTGTTGATAAAGGTGTGATTCTTTCTATGAGTTTGGAGGGCACAGCCTCTGTTCAAGTAATACCATTCATATCTAGCTTATAATTCTTTCCCTGGTAGAATATGAAAACACCACCTTGAGGAGAAAAGATAGCTGCTTCAATTATGGGAAGACTTTGAAACAGCCCCAGGCGAGCATTTGTGAAACCTGTTCAGAGCTCTCCTCTTCTGTCAGTGAAGAGCTGACTCAGATAAGAATTGGTCACAATTAAATTAGGCTTATGTGAGGGGATGTCAAGCTGGAGGGACTGCCCTGTATGTTCACCATTGATTAGACCTGGTGGAAATTCTTATCCTGAAAGGACCGTGTGCCAGGATCTTGATGAACTCTGCATATATTAGAAAGGAGAAGCGCTTACCACGTTGGAAGTCTGAGGACGGCACGGCAGGAACATTAGACACAAAGCCATCTCTGTCACCTGCTTACTTTGAATATCCCCGAGAGTTACTCTTAGCCTATTTCCTCCCATCCCGCGTGCTGGATCCATCTTCTGTTGATCTACATGCTTGTTTTTGTTAAAAAAAAAAAAAAAAAAAGGCAAAAAGTCCCTAAATGTCTCCTTCCCTGCTCAGACACTGAATGTATGCAAAAATCCCAAACGACTTGAAATTGAAGGTTTTACTCCTTGAACTTTTTATTGAGGTTTCAGTAGTTGATTATGGTTTGCTTGACAGGCAGGGGAGTTTTGAAATTGATCGGATGATGGACGGAAGGTGATGTATTGGAGTTATTGTGTACTTCCTGGGGTTTGAGTAAGGTAATTGTTTGCAGTTGTGTAGTTTACAATAACTGCTCCTCCCACCCCTCCAAAAAGACTGTGGCTCCGCTGAAAATCCAAGATGTTCTGCATTGTATGGCTGAATGTAAAATCGGACTAAAAAAAAAAAAAAAAAAAAAAAACATAAAAGCCCTGACCTTGAAGAAGACTAATGTTTTATTAAGAAAAATTATTTTAGGGGCGCCTGGGTGGCTCAGTCAGTTGGGCGGCCGACTTTGGCTCAGGTCATGATCTCACCGTCTGTGAGTTCGAGCCCCACGTCGGGCTCTGTGCTGAGGCTCAGAGCCTGGAGCCTGCTTCAGATTCTGTGTCTCCCTCTCTCTCTGCCCCTCCCCCGTTCATGCTCTGTCTCTCTCTGTCTCAAAAATAAATAAACATTAAAAAAACTAAAAAAAAGAAAAATTATTTTAAATTGTGATAAAAAACATGTAACATAAAATTTACCATCTTACTTACGTGTACAGTTCAGTAGCATTAAGTATATTCCCATTGTTTTCCAGTTGTAGGCTGATGGCTTTGGCATGGTCCTAGTGCAAAATCAAGTGGGCACACTGTGCCACCGAAACTGTGACTATGTGATAGAGAAAAGTTGTGAGGAACTGAAACTAACGTTGAATCAGTGGAGAAGGAAGAGGTAGCTAAGCAAGGTCATTCTAAAATCTCCAAAATGAGGGGCGCCTGGGTGGCTGCAGTCAGTTAAGCATCCGACTTGGGCTCAGGTCATGATCTCAAGGTTTATGAGTTCGAGCCCTGCATCTAGCTCTCTGCTGTCAGCACATAGCCCGCTTCAGATCTTCTGTCTCCCTCTCTCTCTGCCCCTCCCCTGCTCACGCTCTTTCTCAAAAATAGTAAGTAAGCATTAAAGTGAATGAATAAATAAATAAATAAAATCTCCAAAATGAGATAGACCCCACGTTTCAAAAGATCGATCTGATACAGTACCTATATGGTGTTATGCCTACGTGATCTGTACATGAACTGTGAAGGGCAAAATTATACAAATAATTTATTCATTAGCTTCACATTTACTTAGTGGAGGGATTATGATGATCTATACCAGAGCTGATTTTTTTTTTGCCGTTTTTTATAAAAACAAATAAACAGTATCTATTCGGTTGTGAAGCCAAATAATCTTAAACTACCAAATAATGTTTCCTGACTGCTTCTTAGTTAGCGGCGTTTTGAATCCAAATAAACACTTGAGTGGGAAAGGTAGGGTCATAAACTCTATGGCTTACATCTAAGATTCTAGGAGAGTATGATACATAAGCATTCTCTCTGTACTTCTAGAAACTTGTTTTAAATGGTTTTTAATGTTTGTTTGTTTCTTATTTATTTATTTATTTATTTATTTATTGAGAGAAAGGGAGAGACAGAGTGCCAGCAGAGGAGGGGCAGAGAGAGGAAAACACATAATCTGAAGCAGGCTCCAGGCTCTGAGCTGTCAGCACAGAGCTCAATGCGGGGCTCAAACTCACGGACCGTGAGATTATGACCTGGGCCGAAGTCTGACACTTAACCCACTGAGCCATCCAGGTGCCCCTAAAAACTCATTTTAAAGTATAATAGTATTATAACTGTTGATTTTGGTCTGGAGCTTGTGTTCTCATCCTGGCCGTGCCATCAGCTAACCCATGCGATGAGTACTGAATTCTGACCACCAACATTTCACTCCCCGTAGCAAGGCGGCTGAACTGAACTACTTCTGAAATTCCCTCCTCTTAACGTCCCTAAGTCTGGAAACACCAGCTGTCAACTGATCTTAGATAACACAGCAATGCACAAGGTCTGGCAACGTGGTGCATAATCGTTCTGTGTTGGCTATCATTCCTCTTTCCCAAGTCAGCAAGTATCTATTGAATGCAGATTATATGGGAGGTCTTTTGTTGCCTAAAATTTTGGTTAGGGATATTTAATCCAAGTAATTTTTCACTAATCATATCGTTTGTTCTTTCACCTGAAAACACAGAAGAAATAGGAGGATGGTATGGTTACTCTCATGAGGCCGAGAAGTAGCATCTTTCTTTCTGACGTGGAAGAAGGAAGTTCTTGAGGACAATAGTGTAGCCTAGTTGATTCTTGGAATCAAGAATGAATGAATGAATGAATGAATGAATGAATGAATGAATGAATGAATTTATTTATTTATAAGTGCTTGGCATACAGACTTTTCTGTGGCTAAACTCTTTGTTAATAATATTTACTCTTGTCTGTTGGCATTTGCTAATAACACATGGACATTGAAAAGCAAACTTCTGGGCTTACATTTGTAATGGTGAAATGACATTTGCTCATAATGGTCAAACCACTAGGGCTTCTTTCTTTAGTTAAAAAAAGGGGGGGGTAGTGGGACAGGCATGTTAAACACAGCGACAGAAATCTGTTCTAAAGGAAAATTCAGATCTGAACCCCTTAGGTGCAATGGTTTGGTAAAGGTTAAACAAACCTTCTCTCACTCATGTGGGACTTTAAAATAAATTTCATCTAAATTCTCGTCAGCTTCCCTGTACAGCTGTCCCTAAACATCTGCTGTGGATGCTCAGAATGGCTGCTTCCCCCTTTCACAGTTTACTTAGGCTTGTGTAAACTCTTTATTTGTAATACATAATTAGTGGCAAAGTATACTTGGTTCTTAACTACATATACTCAGGGGGTGGACTAGAGAGAGCCCTGTTTACGTGGATTGCGAGCACGTGTTTGGTTTAAGGCTTGTTGGGGGTAACAATCACATTTACTTTCCAGTAGTTTCCAGCTGTTGATATTAAGGGGTGTTCGAAAATCTATTCAGGGTCTTGTAGCTTGGGGTACAACTGTGGGAGGTGTGTTTGGTCTTTCCATTCAGGGCAGGGTTTGATAGCCCTGCCTGTACACTGTGCTGCCCGGTAAAATGGTCCCCCCGCCAAAGCCGTGGAAAAGTGAGGCTGCTCAGATGCTTGGGAGGCTGTGGTCTTAGTAGTCATGCAGAGAAAATTATGTAAACCTCTAGAGAGGTGGCCCTCTATTGACCTGGAAAGATCCATCTTGCAGGGTCTTGATTTTGTTGGCAGAATAAATGCTTCTGTAAAGAGTGAGATCCAAGTCGGGTTGGTGGAAAACTGGAGAACATTAGTCCTTGGGAGCAAATGGGGATTCTAGCTGTCAAGGTGACTGATGGCCTTGCCACACGTGAATACTTCCTGGAGAAATCAGGTCAAATGGTTCCACCACTGAAAAGTGAAGGTTTCTTCATTCTGTGTTGTGGATGGGAGCTCAGAAAGCAGCCAGGTTCATATTGTGGGAATGGAAGCCATCCCAGCCCTAGCAGAGGGGAGCCCAGTTCTCAGCACCAATACCCAGAGCTGATCTCCCTGGGGCTCATCTGGGGACCATCTCAATGGCAGCAGAACAACTCTGTGCAGTGTCTCTACTGTGAACCATGCTCCTTGGGAAAGGTTTCTTTCTATATACTTGGCTCTACCCTTCTCGATATAGTTGCCCTAGTTCCTATAATCCAGTTGCAACATCAGCGTTATGGGTATTTTATTTTATTTTATTTTATTTTATTTTATTTTATTTTATAGTTTATTTACTTATTTTGAGAATGAGAGAGAGAGAGAGTGTGTGCATGTGTGAGAGAGAGTGGGGAGAGGCAGCAGGAGGGAAAGAGAGAGAATCCCAAGCAGGCTCCACACTACCAGCATGGAGCCCGATGCGGGGCTCAAACTCACAAACTTTGAGATCAGGACCTGAGCCGAAACCAAGAGTTGGACGCTTAGCCGACTGAGCCACTCAGACACCCCATTATTGGCTTTTTAGACCAGATAATTGTTTGCTTGGGAGGCTCTCTTGTGCCTTGTAGGATGTTTATCAGCATTCCTAGCCGGTAGCCACTAGACAACAAGCAACTTGTCCTTATTGTGACAACAAAACATATCTATTGAGGACAATTGAGAATCACTGCTCTAATTCTACATTTTCTGGGGTTTCCTAAGACATTTATAGTATATCCAGTAACAAATATTTATGGGGTACTTATTATATGCCAACCAATACATTTGGTGTGGAGCAACAAGGGTGACCGTAAGAGACAGTCCCTCCCTTCAGATAGTTTATGGTCCATTTGGAATAACATATTAATCGAATAGTCTTACTAAAATAATCAAAATGGTAGTAAGTGTATGAAGGAAATGTTCTGGGTGCTGTGAGGACATACAAGAGGCCATAGCTGATCTTGTGGATCAGAAAGGTGCGCCCTGAAGGGTATTGCAACTGAGATAATTGGGTGCGTGTGTTTCCGTGATGGGAACCAGGATGGGAAAAGAGCGGAACTCAGGTGTAACAACGTGAAGAAAACACCTGAGGCAGGAGGTGGGGTGCCAGGAACTGAGGAAACACCACTGCGGCTGGAAAGGAGAGTGATGAGAGATGATAGAAAAGAACTCAGGGCCAAATATGGCAGAACCTTCTCAAAATGTTGACAGTTTGGTCCTTTGTTATCCTGAAGGAACAGGGAAGATGTTGTAGTGTCTCATCAGGAATAGGACCTACTCAGGTTTTAAGTATGTCACTGGTTGGTTGTACTGGAACACCGTGGAAGGGCAGGAGTGATGCGTCAGCTGGTCAGGAGGTTGAGGCTGTAGGGTTACTGTCCTCTCGTGCCAGACAGCACCTGGACCTTAGTGACACTCTCCTTTTCCTCATGGGCCATGAACTTTGATCTACTCTGCCTCCAAAGCCCTGGATTTGAACTCACTGAGTTCTTACATATTCATTTTCTTTTTGAACTTAGTACATTTGGCTGCTTTCTCATGTCTGGCTTTTAGTTTCAAAAATGATACTGGGATTCCAAGAAGGGGGGTGAGGGAGTGTCTCAGGAAGCCATGTCATTAGCCACACCCACTCCACGGGATCTTAATTCTTTCACAGTTGCAGTGTGGTAGCATTTGCAGAGATGCTGAGAGTACTTTAGTAGGTCTTAGCCTGAGCTCACCTGGTCAGCCTTGTCTGTGTGTACGTGCAGGTATTCTCCAAAGATAGGCTCTGCCCGTGGCCTTTGCCTTTCCTTTGTGGCAGCGCCTCTGGAGTGCAGAGTTCTTGTCGGGCCAGCTGTGATGTGCTGAGTAGTCTCCCACTTGATCCACTTGTGGCTTCCTTGGGAGAGCAAGCCTGTCCTGGACCTAGTATATGAGGCTCGGGTTGGCCATGCTGAGAATTACTAACTAGGTCCTCGGAGGTTCTCTGATAACTCCTTCATCTCATATCTACAGAAATGTCTGCAAATGTCTTGCCCCTCTAAAGAAATAAGTTTTCTTCAGCGAACCTCAGGACCCCACCGATGCCTGATCCTGTAGCCTTGAGGTTTTAGTTGAGATGGAGAATCATTGGTGCTCACTTGTTCTTGTTTGACCTGCTCTAAGGAGTGGACCTGTGTGTCGTCCCCTGTGGGATTGAACCTGTGACCCTGGTCTCATTAGCACAGAGTACTAATCCAGGCCACGTCATCATAAACCATCAGTCAGTAATAAATAGCCTTAATGGGGAGTGCGGGAGAGCTGAAGGGACCAAATTTGCATTTTCGCCTCGCTTGCTAAGGCATGGTTGTCGGAGATGGCAACATGAGGAGACGTGACTGACAAGATTTCTGGACTGTCAACAAACTTCCAGACGGCATTTCTTAACTCACACGTGAGCTCTTTGAAATCCCGGCAACGTTTCTTGTTGCCTGGTTCCAGATAATCTTTGCCTCCTCCTATAATGTAATTCCTACCTCTCTCCATAGTGTGTTCCTTTCCCATATGTCAAGCTGTTTTGTTATCTCTTCTCCCTTTTGAGTTTATCGGGATTGCTGCCTGAGATACCTTTTCCAATTCTCACCCATTTCCTGATATATTGTTTCCTTATTTCCTGCACACGTATTCCTTGTATTCTTTTTCTCCCTCCTTATCTGCCTGTTCCCCAGCTTTTGTGACGTGACACACCGAGTGTTAGCCTGTTGTTCAGAGTTGCGTGTGTATCTCTCTTCTCATTATGTCCATTTAGCAATTCTATATTGTGTATAATATACATAGAGCTCAGTGCTGCTGCCTTACATTCTGGGGAGACATTTAGCCAGACACACAGACATTTCCAGAACTGCCCTTTGGAGCCTCTGATGTGTTTTGTCCAGAGTAAGAGCTGGTCCCATGTGTAACCTTGGAAAAATTAGGGATGGAATCATATTCTCCCAAAAGTCATCCACAGTCTTGAGGATGTTTTGTCATTTGTCACATCTTTTGGCAGTTCATATGTTTTGGGAAAGGGAAGCCTGATACCCCCATGACCTTATTTAGGTCCTAGCGCTCTGTGTACATCACCCCCAACCACAGCCTTTGCACAGATTCTTTTGCTTCCTTCTTGCCCTAATATTGCCATCACTTATCACAGTAGGAAAGGGGGGGTCCTGAGGGAAGCTCTTCCATGTTATGATTTCCTGATTCCTGTTTTTTCCTTGAAGGAGAATGACTTTTAAAGGAGAATGGCAGTTGGGATGGCTAAAAGGATGTTAACTCTTGGAGGCAGGACAGACCACAGGGACTTAGCACAGCAGTAAATGAGGATTGTGTCAGAATGTAGCAAGCCGAGGGCATCTTTTTCCTTCACCTGCATTTTGCCCCCCCCCCTAACTACTGGAATGGACACTGCTTAAAGACATTGTTCCATCTGAAACTATCTGGGTTCTTTTCTCTTTCAGGAAGTTATTCCATAGTAAACGGTGTTATTTGGAAAAGGTGTTTTTCCCCCTTGCTTTACTTCTTTTTTTTTTTTTTTTTTTAATCTTGAGCATAAGCGAATACTAATGTATTTACCCTTTGCTTTCTGTCAGCAAGGCCCACCAGAGAAAAATTGAAATCGTGCATTTTTCTGGAACATTTTCTCAGACAGCCAAGCATAGGAGCAAATTATATCCACTCCATACATTTTTTTTTCTTTTACCTCGTGACGAATTTCTTTCTCCAGAGGGAGAAATGATTTTTTAAAAGGCTTGAACAACATGCTAATCTTTCCTTCTGATAGCCCCTGGTTGAATTACCCCTGAATTTGAAGCATTTACTGATGAAATGATACTTGACATTAACCAGTGTTGTATGGAAATATTTCTCGCACCTGGGGAGAAAATAAAGGAGGGTATTCATAACACTGCCGCTGTGTGGCTGAATCTCCCATTTCCCTCAGAGCCACCTTGAATTACACTTGTTTCATGCTGATTGACTTTTCTCCTGAGACACTTTTAGACAATAGAAAGATTTGCACCACTGGAAAAAATTAGAATTCACGGTATTATAATAATGAAAAAGGTTGGGTTTGGGTAATGGTCTGCTTGGCTGGCTGGCAGAACCAACTGGAGGCTTTGGTGTGGGATTTTGTCCTTGTTTAGACTGACAGAAGGTGATATATCGTGTCCCTGTTCATGTAATACTCTTTCTGCTTGGGGAACTCTGCTTAGACTTAGGACTCAAGTAGACAAGCAGGATTTTCCAGGGAGGAGCAAAATATGAACGTGGTTTTAGGTTTTGCATCTCAAGAGTATTTTGGATTTGGCAAACTGCTTTTCAGCGTTGACTTTGGTGATAATAGATTGCAAAAACTATGAAGCTATGTGGTTCATTGTTTAACGTTAAAAAGGTTCTTCCCCTCATGCCAGTCTTTGTTGTTTATAGGACTATCAAAATTCTGTGTGTGTGTGTGTGTGTGTGTGTGTGTGTGTGTGTGTGTGTGTGTTTTAAAGATTTCATTTTTGAGTAATCCATGCACACACTGTGGGGCTTGAACTCTCGATCCTGAGATCAAGGGTCCCACGCTCCACTGACCGAGCCAGACAGGCGGCCATGTTTTTTTGTTTTTTTTTAATGAGAAAAGAAAAGTGCATAGCAAACCACGGAACAGTTGTCTCATTCTTCAGTTGGAACACGGAGATGTGTTTGTATAACAAGTATTGAAACCATTTCTTCAGGGATAACTCCCAGCTTATTTGAAATGAGAATCCATACCCTGTGATATGGTGTAGGAAGAATAATGAACTAGTCTGAAGAATCCCTGAATTGCATCCCACCTCCCAAGCTTTGCAGGCAGTCGTTTGACCTGTCTGGGCTACAGTATCTAGCTTGGACTGTGTCTCCCCAGATGTATTCCAGAAAACACTCTTTTTTCTCCTGCAGGTGGCTATTGTGGGGGTGGGGGGAGGAGATTCATGATGAAATAGATTTTAGAAGTTGTGTATGTTATATCCCTTGCAATCCCAGTTTACATAGTATATTTGTGTGTGCACCATGAATTCTGACCATGTGCCAGGACACTTTCCTTCTGCTAGTGCAAATAGACAATATACACTATGGTTTCATAAGGACACAGCAAAGCAGGGGAAGTTATTAGAAGTGACTAAGGATGGGGGCGCCTGGGTGGCGCAGTCGGTTAAGCGTCCGACTTCAGCCAGGTCACGATCTCGCGGTCCGTGAGTTCGAGCCCCGCGTCGGGCTCTGGGCTGATGGCTCAGAGCCTGGAGCCTGTTTCCGATTCTGTGTCTCCCTCTCTCTCTGCCCCTCTCCCGTTCATGCTCTGTCTCTCTCTATCCCAAAAATAAATAAACGTTGAAAAAAAAAAAAATTTAAAAAAAAAAAAAAAAAAAAAAAAAAGAAGTGACTAAGGATGGGGGACGGGGAACATTTATTTTGGACCTTACAAAAGACTCCAAGAAGTTCTAAATTAACAAATCTGTTTACCATTGCTCAAAATGCATTTCCTAAACTGTTTTTTTTTAGTTGCACACCTATTCACATGTCATGAAGTAATGTATCATGGGACACAGTTTGGGAAATGGTGGACCAGGTATTTACCCAGGGTCTGTGAGCTTTATAATCATAATTCCTGATTTGTCCAATGCTCATTTTGATCTTCTCCCTGGAGCATGTTGTGAAGTTACAGTGTATGCTGACCAGACACATTTCACTCCACATTGATCCAATTTTTGCCTTTTTCAAAGCATTTTGTTAGACAGATACTGCAAGAAGGAGATGAAATGAGGGAGCTAACTGTCCAGTATGTAATTTAAAGACACACGTAAGTAACTTTAATACAAGGAAGAACGTGCCATCAGAGAGGTACAGTTAGGTAAAATACAGGCAAAGTTCAGAGCAGTCGTTCTCAGAGTACGGTTGTCCTAGGACTAGCATCTCCAGGGAACTTGCTAGAATTAGAAATTCTTCACCAACTGGACCATAAACTCTGAAGTAGAGCCTAGCCCTACCATGATTCTGATGTTTGCTAAAGTTTAAGAAACACCACTTTAGAACTGGAGCTCACTTTTGAATGGGAATCTCTGGGATTGCTTCATAGAGTAGGCAGCATTTTAGTTTCATCTAAGAAGATGAGTAAAATGTGTAGACATGAGCAAATAAAGACCTGTATTCTTGGACCTGAGGTAGAGACCTGAGGTCCAATTTAAGCTTTTTTACTGGCAAGCTGTGTGACCCTGTCCAAATCACTTAACCCCTCGCAGTGTGTTTCCTCCACTTTAAAACCAGGGTGTTGGACAAGACAATTTTATGACCCTTTTGACTGTAAAACTCAGTGAGTTTACATGGCCCTGGTTCCATATATCATGATATAATCTGAATAATGGCATGACATGCATTATTTGAGGCCTGAATGCCTAGTATATGCTCTTCTGCACTCTCCAGCCACAATGGTTTGTATTAAGAGAACTACAGAGTAAACATTTTTTCTTCTCTTCAGGCAGCCATTAGCATCAGCCAGAGAGTAAAACTTTATTCCCAAATGTGTCATACAGGCAGTCTATAACTGATTTCAGGAGCAAGGACCCAGAACATCAAGTAGTGCCATGAGGACGGTAATTTGAGCAGTGTCAGAATAGGCTGCTCTGGAAGACAGGGTTTAGCAGTATCTGGCTGTTCTGGGACTCGTCACAGCAAGGAGAAATCCTGCTAGAACTCCTCAGGAATTAAATGCCAGGTCTGAGGAGGAGCTCACTAATGCAGCTGTAGTTTCCTGACTTTTAAAATATACACGCAGGCATTGGATATGTTACAGAGCTGTGGCAACAGCCCTTGACCTGTGCCACCAGGCCAAGAAAGCACTGACCCCAACACAGGGTGGGATTCTGGGGTCTGTGAAAGGGTGGCTTTCATATGAGGGTTGGGCTACCCCAGGGGTAGTCTCCCTCTTGATCCTTTATCCTTAACCCCGTTTTCATTTGTTTTCTGTTTTGTATCCCTGCTTCTGAACACCTTAATAATTGTAATGTCAGTTAATGTTTATGGAGCATTTACTCTGTCTGAGACACACTTGCAAGCCTGTTACATGACTGTGGGAACTCTTATAATCACTATTTTATTTTATTTTTTTTTAATTTTATGTTTATTTATTTTTGAAAGACAGAGACACAGAGCATGAGCAGGGGAGGGGCAGAGAGAGAGGGAGACACAGAATCCAAAGCAGGCTCCAGGCTCTGTGCTGTTAGCACAGAGCCTGCTGTGGGGCTGGCTCAAACTCACGAACCGTGAGATCATGACCTGAGCTGAAGTCGGACGCTTAACTGAGTCACCCAGGTGCCCCAATTTTATTTTTTTAATGTTCATTTATTTTTGAGAGAGAGAGAGAGAGAGAGAGAGAGAGACAGAGCATGAGTGGGGGAGGGCTGAGCGAGAGGGAGACATAGAATCTGAAACAGGCTGCAGGCTCCAGGCTCTGAGATGTCTGCATGGAGCCCAAAGTGGGGCTCAGACCCACAAACCATGAGATCATGACCTCAGCCGAAGTTGGACACTTAACGACTGAGCCACCCAGGTGCCGCTATAGTCGATATTTTAAAGGTAAGGAAGCTGAGACTTAAAAAGGTTTAATTATCACCCCAATGTCCCCCAGCAGTAAGTGACAAAGCCTGGATTCAAGTCCGGTTTCTCTGACCTTTGGGTCTACTATAGCAATCATTTGTTTTTAGTAAAGAAAAGACATCTTTACCTTTGATGTGGCTTTTGCTATTGGAAAAGAAAATGTCTGAGGAGATTGTAAATTCCTCCCCATCCCTATCTTGTGACTCACAGATTTTGTCTTCTCTAAAAACCGCCTTAGTTAATGATCTTAATAGCTAACCGTTGTATACTTAACCATGTGACGTGAACTGTTTTTTAGATGCTTTATATTTATTAACTCAAATCTTATTTGGTAGGCACTATCATTCCCATTTTAGGGTAGAAGAAACCGAGGCACAGAGAGGTTAAAGAACTTGCCCAACGTTACACAGCTAGTAAATGGTAGAGCTGGGATTCAAACCCAGGCAGTCAGGTGTCAGAGTGTGTGCTCTGGACTCACCGTGCATACAGCCCTTGTGTGGGTGTCACGGGCTCTAACACAGATCATCTTCATGCAGGACGCAGTGAAGGGGAAGCCCGGCAGATATGGACTTTGCTCTTTGTTTTACGGCCCATCCTGGCACATTTCCTAAGCACTATCTCTGTCTGCCAGTAAAACCCTTTCAAAATATGTAAGATAAGAAGAGATGGAGTGAAAATAGAATGTTTTTGTAAGGTGCCTTTTCTGCTGTTCAGAAACCTCAGCTGTTTAAGGAGGCCAGTTTAATGCTGGAGGAAAACAGCCTCACCAGGTGACCAAAGCAATCAGTGGCATGTGCTGAGTCAAGGCGCTCCCAGAGGCGTGGCCCTTGTAAGAGCTTTCTTGGCCCTTGGGGTCACTTGCATTTATTCACCCCTGGAAAGAAAAATCTGCATGCCCTTCCGAGTCTCGGTGCTAAGATCCGCTCTCTCAGAGCTCACTGGGCAGGGGGAGCACATCTGACTGCTCTGAAAAATAAATGTCTCCAAGATTGATGGCCTGATGATTTCTTTGGAGATGATATCAAAAAATATTGATTATGTTACTAAGTTGTACAAAATAGGCTCTGAGGTTGGGAACTAAGTGCTTTGTTTAAAATAATCCAGAAGCAGGATAAATCAATGTGCAGAGCATCTAAAATACCATAACTATCATATTGGCTTTGCAAACAGCTTGGCTTCAGTGTGGAAAGTGTACTATTTTTTTTGAAACAGCTTAACAGTTGTCTTAGCATGCTAAAAAAAAAAAAAAAAGAAAAAGCCAGAATCTTATTCTGGTGTTTACTTTGCAGAATTTTACAGAATCCCCCACTATCAGGCTTCATTTATTGTCTAAATCAATGGGTAAAACTGCAGGGTTTTGTTTTTTTTTAATGTTTATTTCTTTTTGAGACAGAGAGCATGAGTGGGGGAGGGGCAAAGAGAGAGGGAGAGAGAGAGAATCCCAAGCAGGCTCCACTCTGTCCGAGCAGAGCCAGACACGGGGCTTGATCCCACGAACTGTGAGATCATGACCTGAACTGAAATCAAGAGTTGGATGCTTAATTGACTGAGCCACCCAGGCTCCCCAGAAAACTGCAGGGTTTTTTAAAATCAGTTGGTGCCAGATAGGACTATTTTTTTTCCCCAAGACTAAAGATCCAAAACCTGATGACCCATTTTGGTTTCAACAACGGAATCTGACAAGCTTAGTCCTGCTCAGGTTTTTGGAGTTCAATCCAGATTTATGCACGCAGTGATACTGTTCCACTTCAGTGTGGTTTGTAGTATTTCCTATTCACATTGAAGACCACTGATTCTATTTTATAAGGAAAACATTGCAGCAGTGTATTTCGCTGAAAGAAAAACTCAGTCTGCGAAAGTACCACTTTTTGAATAGTGAAATCGAATGATATTTTTTTCATGTTATGACAGCATTCTGTGCTTTGAAGGATTTACCAGAATGGTTTGTAGAAGTAACTGTCCCCCAGGGCACTTAAAGGTTTATTTACAGTTAACTACTTAGAGGAGGGAGCAGCACCAGGAAAATTAATAAGGTGTCAGAAGACAGCCATCGCTGCCATGTGACGATAAACCTCATCACTAAGATTGTTACATAACTCAAAGCAAAACTAATTCAGTTGACACACGTTTCCATTTGGGATGAGTTCTGAACCTGGGAGTCCTGAGACCTGGTATGAGTGAATCTCTTCAATTTTCTGGGTCTTAGTGTCCTCATCTCTTAACTCAGGAGATCAAATCAGATGATCTTTAAGGCTTCTCTGAGTTCATATAATTTCTTGATTCTGTTTCCTGAGGTAAGACGTGCGTATTTTCTGGGATTTGGAAACGGACCATGTTAAAGGCCTCTGGGCCTCTGGTTACATCAGTAACTTAGTGCTCTGTTTAGCAAAGCGGTATGGTGCCCTCCTGCATGGCATGTACTATGCTGGGTGCTGTGAATAGATTGGTGCACAAATGCACCTCCTCTCTTCAGTCAGGGTTTAAAATGGGGGTGGGGAGTGAACTAAGAAAAGTTGATTTGAGCTGAATTTACCATCAGGGCTGTTTTCTTCCCTGATGACCATGGAGTCCAGACTCCATGGGCAAAGCATCAGCAAAAGCTGTGCCCTCGGCACAGACCAGCAAGTGAGAGGTGAGGCAGAAACAGAATTTGTATTTCCCTGGAGATACTGGGAGTAACCCCAGTTTTCTAGTTTGCGAGACTATACGTGGCCTTAGATCGTTCCCTAGAAGGGCCTTATCTCCTTCTGTTATGTCCCTAGTGAACCTAAAAATACCTCCTCTACTTTGGAGCGTTCTCCAATGATGAAATAGAGAGTCTATTGAGTGACATGGAGTATTAATAAAGCTTCTCCTGGTTTGTATCTGTGAGCCCTAAAGAGGGCTCTGTCACCCCAGGTGTCAGATGAGTGTGCTCCACGAAGAGGAAGCTCTAATTGCACTGGTCCCAGGGGGCTCTCCATTTCTCCTGGGTACCACATTTGAGCCTTGTGCATCCAAGCTGCTGCTTCTCACACTTAGCATGTGAACCATTTCCTAAGGACGGACAGCCAAAGCCATTGCACGTGAAATTAACTTCTCTCCTTTTATAAAAAGTTATCTCGTCTTTCTGCTTTTCATTTGTACTGTCTATTCTGCTCATGAAACCCCTATATTAAACTGCACTCTTTCTACTTGCGACTCTATTTCCCGACTTGCTTCAGCAGATGATAGCAGCAAATCATATCTCATTCTCAGTCAGAACCAAGAAAATACATGCCAAGGAATTTGCTTTAGAGTCTTCTGTAAGGCAGGGTTGGAAAAAAAGAGATGAGAAAGCCTTGTGGGGGTCTGGGGAGGGCTTAGGTTCTAATCCAGACTCTGCTACCAGGAAAATGAATATTCTCATCTACTAAAAGGGTGTTATAACGTGTGCCTTGCCAACCCTGGGTAGGAAAGTGTTCTATAAACTACACAAATAATTTATAATAGTTTAAGATGTTAAATTTCTGTGGGCTATTTTTCAGCTGATAGCCAGCTGGTAATTGTAACTAGTTTAGAAAGGAGATAACCAAATAGAGTCGTTAGATGGGTTTCATGCTTTTTTATCAATGATGAATGGTGACTAGTTCAACAGATTTAAATTATGTCATAAGTGCTTCTAGAGGGTCTTAATTCTTGGTTACAGGTAATTTAGAGAGAATGATGATGTGATGGGGAAAAGCATACATTTTAGGAGTAAGAAAAACCAGCGTTTGGGACCCTGCTCTGCTCCTTACCTGCTGGGAAACATTGATGGAGCCAGCGGTCCCACCGTGCAGGTTAACTTCTCTAACCTGCAGTTTCCTAACACGTAGGTGGGTAGAACCACTTAGGGCTGTTGTAAGGATTAAACACAACAAAGGGGAGATGCCGTATACAGTGCCTGAGTCAGAGAGTGGACAGAAGCGTTCATTTCCCATCCCCTCTTATCTCCACATTCCCTGCAGAGGAGAATGTGAGGGTCCCACAGTGGCTGTTTCTTGGTGGAAGAACTCCAAATTGGGGGATTCTAGAAACCGGAGCTGTGAGAGTGTCAATAGACTTAGCTGTTCCTTGTTAAATTAGCCCTTTATCCACCCTCTGTTTTAAATACTGGACAGATTTTATTGGTTAAAATAGGGAAGTGTTTTTATTTCTTAATCTATGTAGTCATGGGGCTGTGGTAAATATGAAAATTTAATAGTGACTGTTGAAATGAATTGGAAGCAATTTTTAAAATTAGTTTTAAGAAATAAATCTCATATAATTTAGATTTTTCTGGCACTTAATCTTTCTTACCTCCTGTGTTCTGGGTAGCATGGTCCACACATGGCTATCACTCAGATTATGTACCTCCTTAGGGATTGTCATCTCTTCTTTCTTTATTCAGCCTCACGGTACTGGATTATGCATAAATCTTGATCAGTTTTGAAGTCAGCACAACAAAAGATGATAATGCCTTATAAGAATTCTTTTAAAAGTTCAGTTGTAAAGGTAATTGTGTAACCATTGATGAGCAACATTAATTGGAAAAATATTAGAAAATACAAAAACCCCTAGCTCCCACAACTCAGTTAGTCCTTTTTATTTTTACTTCTTTAAAGTTTGTTTATTTTGAAAGAGAAAGAGCGTGAGCGGGGGAAAGGCAGAGAGAGGGAGAGAGAGAATCCCAAGCAGACTCTGCACTTAGTGTGGAGCCCGATTCAGGGCTCAGTCCCACGACCCATGATCAGTCCCACGATCATGACCTGAGCTGAGATCAAGAGTTGGATGCTTAGCTGAGTCACCCACGTGTCTCAGTTCTTTTTAACTGTAAATTTGAAATTGTGCATTTAGATATTTAAGTAATAATAGAATCATAACCACACATACTGATTTTTAAAATGTTTTATTTATTTATTTTGAGAGAGAGAGAGAGTGACAGCAAGGGGGGGGGGGCGGAGAGAGAGGGAGAGAGAGAATCCCAGGCAAGCCCCACTCTGCCAGCACAGAGCCTGACAAGGGGCTTTAACTCAAACCACGAGATTGTGACCCGAGCCGAAATCAAGAGTCAGATGCTTACTGACTGAGAAGCCCAGATACCCCCACATGAATTGTTTTATGATCTTTTTTTCCACTTAGCATTATATCTTACCATATTTGAAAATATACATTTTAAAAAGAATTATTTTTAGTAGCTGCGTAGTATTTCACTATATGAATGCACTAGAAACTATTTGATAAGCAGTTAGTGGCTTTTCAATCCCTTTGTCTTTTAAACTTTACTGTAATTTTTTATTGTTTATTTATTTTGAGAGAGACAGGGAGACAGAGAGAGCATGTGTGAGTGGGGAAGGGCAGAGAGAGAGGGAGAGAGAGAATCTCAAGCAAGCTCCATGCTGTCAGCACAGAACGTGACATGGGGCTCAATCCCACGAAACATGAGATCATGACCTGAGCCGAAACCAAGAGTTGGAGCCACCTGGGTGCCCCTAAACTGTACTTTAAATGTACACTTGTCTATTTCCACTGGATAATTGCCTAGCAGGTAATTCTAAGTGACAGGTAAATGCATTTTTTAAGGCTTCTAGTACATTTCTCAATTGACCTTCGGAACGCAAGAAATCTTGTCCCAACGAACAATTGCGGCAGCAGCGTAAAAGTGGGATTTAAAAACCCAAACAACATCAGGTTGAACCCTAGTGACTTTGAATTTCTTGCCGTCTAGTACGATGAGGTTTCTAACTTTTTCTTGTATTGATGTTTTGGTAAAAAAAAAAAATTATAATGAAGTTTTTAAAAAGCACTGTTTCTTCACGGTGCATTCCTACACCTTCTCCCACTTTTCTGTAGGTTAATTTATCTTTTCTCTCTCTTTCTCCCCCCCCCCCACCCCATTCCAGGATGGAGGTATGATACGATGGATATAACTATGGGATACTGTGTGGGTACACGGCCTCCTCCTTCTTGCCTCATTCTCCTGCTTCTCAAGCTTTTGGCCACAGTCTCCCAGGGGCTTCCGGGGACTGGGCCCCTGGGCTTCCACTTCACACACTCCGTTTACAATGCTACCGTGTATGAGAACTCAGCAGCAAGGACCTACGTCCACAGCCAGGGTAGAATGGGCATCACCTTAATAGATCTGTCCTGGGATGTCAAATACAGAATTGTATCTGGAGACGAGGAAGGCTTCTTCAAAGCAGAGGAAGTCATCATTGCAGACTTCTGTTTCCTCAGAATAAGAACTAAAGGTGGCAATTCGGCCATATTGAATAGGGAAATTCAGGACAATTATTTATTGATAGTAAAAGGTTCTGTCAGAGGAGAGGATCTGGAAGCATGGACCAAAGTGAACATACAGGTTTTAGATATGAACGATCTGCGACCTTTGTTTTCACCCACAACATACTCTGTTACAATCGCAGAAAGCACACCTTTAAGGACTAGCGTTGCCCAGGTGACAGCAACAGATGCCGATATCGGCTCCAATGGAGAATTCTACTACTACTTTAAAAACAAAGTTGATCTCTTTTCAGTTCACCCCACAAGTGGCGTCATCTCTTTAAGCGGGCGGTTAAATTATGACGAAAAGAATAGGTATGACCTGGAAATTTTGGCTGTGGACCGGGGGATGAAGCTCTACGGAAACAACGGAGTGAGCAGTACTGCGAAGCTTTATGTTCACATTGAACGTATAAATGAACACGCCCCAACTGTCCACGTGGTCACTCACGTTCCTTTCTCACTGGACAGAGAGCCGACATACGCTGTGGTGACAGTCGATGACCTTGATGAAGGGGCCAATGGAGAGATTGAGTCTGTTTCCATTGTCGCTGGGGATCCTTTAGATCAGTTCTTCCTGGATAAGGAAGGCAAATGGATGAATGAGTACAAGATTAAGGAGAGAAAGAAGGTTGACTGGGAGAGCTTTCCTTATGGCTACAATCTCACTCTTCAAGCAAAAGATAAGGGGTCACCTCAGAAATTTTCAGCAGTAAGGATAGTCCACATTGCCAACCCCCAAAGAGACAGTGTCCCAGTTAGATTTGAAAAAGAAATGTATGATGTGAGCATTAGTGAATTTTCCCCTCCTGGTGTTGTGGTTGCTATAGTAAAATTAAGTCCCGAACCGCTAGATGTGGAATACAAATTATCTCCTGGTGAGGATGCACAGTACTTCAAAATTAATCCTCGGTCAGGTCTGATTGTCACAGCACAGCCACTGAATACTGTTAAGAAGGAGGTTTATAAACTGGACGTGACAAACAAGGAAGGAGATTTAAAAGCACAAGTTACCATCGGCATAGAAGATGCGAATGACCACACCCCAGAATTTCAGCAGCCGCTGTATGATGCTTTTGTGAATGAAAGTGTTCCGGTGGGCACAAGCGTTCTGATGGTTTCAGCTTCTGATAAGGATAAAGGGGAGAATGGGTACATCACCTACAGTATTGCCAGTCTTAATCTGTTACCATTTGCCATTAACCAGTTTACAGGTGTTATTAGCACAACTGAAGAATTGGATTTTGAATCCTCTCCAGAAATTTACAGGTTCATCGTAAGAGCCTCTGACTGGGGTTCGCCATACCGCCATGAAAGTGAAGTCAATGTGACTATTCGAATAGGAAATGTCAATGACAACAGCCCTCTTTTTGAAAAAGTGGCTTGCCAGGGTGTTATTTCCTATGACTTTCCAGTTGGGGGTCACATCACAGCTGTCTCAGCAATTGATATTGATGAACTTGAACTTGTAAAGTACAAAATCATCTCTGGAAATGAACTTGGTTTCTTTTATTTAAACCCAGACTCTGGTGTTTTACAGCTTAAAAAGTCGCTGATGAATTCTGGCATCAAAAATGGTAATTTTGCCCTCAGGATTACAGCAACCGATGGAGAGAATTTTGCGGACCCCATGTCTGTTAATATTTCAGTCCTGCATGGGAAGGTGTCTTCAAAGAGCTTCAGTTGCCGAGAAACTCGTGTGGCTCAGAAGCTGGCAGAGAAGCTACTCATTAAGGCAAAAGCAAATGGGAAACTGAATCTGGAAGATGGATTTCTCGACTTTTATTCAGTTAATAGGCAAGGGCCACATTTTGACAAGTCATTTCCTTCTGACGTGGCTGTGAAGGAGAATCTGCCCGTTGGTGCTAACATCCTGAAGATCAAAGCCTATGATGCCGACTCTGGCTTTAATGGAAAGGTGCTATTCACAATATCTGATGGGAATACGGATAGTTGCTTTAATATCGATATGGAGACTGGGCAACTTAAAGTCCTTCTGCCTATGGACCGAGAACACACAGACCTCTATCTCCTTAATATCACCATCTACGATTTAGGTAATCCACAAAAATCTTCGTGGAGGTTGCTGACCATCAATGTGGAGGATGCTAATGACAATAGCCCAGTCTTTCTTCAGGACAGCTACTCAGTTAACATTCTTGAAAGTTCAAGTATTGGTACTGAGATTATTCAGGTGGAAGCCAGAGACAAAGACTTGGGTTCTAATGGTGAAGTGACTTATTCAGTCTTGACAGATACACAGCAGTTTGCTATCAACAGCTCAACTGGAATCATTTATGTAGCCGACCAATTGGACCGGGAATCTAAAGCAAACTACTCCTTAAAAATAGAAGCTAGAGACAAGGCAGAAAGTGGCCAGCAGCTGTTTTCGGTTGTCACTCTTAAGGTTTTTTTGGATGATGTCAATGACTGTTCCCCGGCTTTCATTCCCAGTAGCTATAGTGTGAAGGTTCTTGAAGATCTCCCTGTTGGCACTGTCATTGCTTGGCTGGAGACCCATGATCCAGATCTTGGGCTAGGGGGTCAAGTGCGCTATTCTTTGGTCAATGACTATAATGGGAGATTTGAAATAGATAAAGCCAGTGGTGCCATTCGCTTGAGCAAAGAGCTGGACTATGAAAAGCAGCAGTTCTACAACCTCACGGTTCGGGCCAAAGACAAAGGACGACCGGTCTCTCTGTCATCTGTTTCCTTTGTTGAGGTGGAGGTGGTGGATGTCAACGAAAACCTCCATACTCCCTACTTCCCAGACTTTGCTGTCGTTGGATCTGTAAAAGAAAACTCACGCATTGGAACAAGCGTACTGCAGGTGGCTGCCCAAGATGAGGACTCTGGGAGGGATGGAGAGATCCAGTACTCCATCAGGGATGGCAGTGGTCTTGGAAGGTTCAATATAGATGACGAGAGCGGTAAGTTTAATATTTTGTGCCACAAGTATTGTTTCACCTCTCACGAATTGTAACATTGGAGAAGAGAAGGAATATTCTCACACTGAAATAGAATGACAAATGAGGTTGCATTCGGTGCAGAGATGACACAAGTAAAAGCTTTATCTCAGAATGCATTGGTTTGTGAGAAGACATGTTTATACAGTGGTGCTAACCATGGTTTTCAATGGGAATCCCTGTGTTTTGTTTCTCTTGTTCTGCACTATTACCAGCTTATCTTTTGATAAGCGTAAGTAATTTTCACCTCTGTTGATTGCACTTCTGACCTTCACTAAATTAAAGGGCCTGATAAAGTAAATTACATTTGAATTGGCTTTAAATTAGAAGTGTGAAATGGATTTTCAGATGGATCTTATACACCAGTCTTTCCCTTTCTAGTAAAGCTTTGCTGGAGTGATATTGCAGTAGTTGCTTTCATGTTTCACAGGCACATCTGGCCTTTGAACGACAGGCATTCACACTGTGGATACTCAATTAATATATGGCAGTATGCTTCCGCCAGTGTTTTCGTGATCGGCTAGAGGGGGCATGTTGTGGATTTTGCTGATAAAAATTGATTTTAAGATTTTATTTGTAAGACTTGATTGTTGTATAGAGACATTTTAAAATATCGGGCAAATTTACCCCAATATTTTCATTGTCCCCCACCCATTATATTCACACACACACACACACACACACACACACACACACACACACATTTTCTGTTCTTGTTATTGTCATTTATCTTTAAATGTACATGTGCCCGGACATGTGCATATGTGTGTGTGTTTCACAATTAGCACTGTGCATTTTCTAGTGTTCTTCAGATTGTAGTCATCTCATGACAGGGGTTGTGTCTTCTCTATTCTTGTGTAAATGGTAATATTAGCACTTCACAGCTTTCGGGGTACATTAATATATATTAACACACTGCAACACTCACTGGGTGCTTTGCTCCCAGTAAGGATAATGATGATGAAAACAGGTAGTGATGATGAAAACAGGTGTTATTATAGTGATAGAAAAAGAATTTGAGGAATTGTATTAAATATTGGATAGAAGTTGCAAAACTGAATGTACCATCACAAATTTAAACTGTGATTTTTATATACATGGACTGTAATTATGGCCAGTGTAAATTGTAAAATTGATCTCCATAGCCGTAATGAAGGTAAATGTCAAGAAAATTGTGTTATGATTTAGCCACACACTCTATTTTATTATATATCACTTTTCATTCCACTGGAATGTATTTTCATTTTTGAAATACAAAATGAGAAGGGAAGGGCAGTATCTTTACTGAGTGTCTACTTTGTAGTAATACTTTGCACTGCTACCAGTGACTTCATGGAATACTTAAGGTGGGCACAACATTTTATGAAGACTTTTATAGTAAGGTCTTATTTAATTCTCCCAACCGCCCCATGAGGTACAACTAATAATCATCAATTCATGAACTGATAACGCAGAGAAGATAGATGATTTGGAGCCTCATTTCAAACTCAGCTCTAAGTAACTGCAGTATTCTATGCTATCTTCCATTTAAAGACATGTATGGACTTCCTCATGTTCCTAGATACACTTGAATTTGGTGTTGATCTAAAATCTATTAGGTAATAAGTGTTAAACTGTTTTCAAAGTCCTTACAGCCCTGGGTTCACTGACTGATGGCACTGGCCCTTAGTCACCCTTTCTTTTTCAAAACTCTCAGTCTCATTGTTGGTGGCTCTCCAGTGAGAGAAGCTTATCGTTGGGACTCAGGTGGATGTGTGTAAGGTAGGTCAAACAGGAAGGGATCAGGTGGAATCATTAACCGCTGCTCCCTAGAAGACTACATCAGCCACGTTGAGTTGTTTGTATTTGGAAGTTTCGTCTTGGTGTAGCTTGATGCAGGGAAGAGCAGCAGCAATATGGTGAGAGTAGCCTAGATTTTCCCTACTGGTACCATGTTATTTTGTTCTCATCTTGCGTGTGATTTCAGAAAATACATGTATTGTTTCGTCTGATGATATAGCTTCCTTTGTAATTCTTGACTCCAAGATTTTGGTATCCTTTGCCTCTATGTAAAATAAACAAACAAACAAAAACAACAACGCACTGCTCTTTGTTCCGTTAGATTCTGGATTGTATAAAATAAATTTTGCCATGGATGATAATATCGCTACTTATATTTTGACATTGCTTTGTTACTTAAAATGCTCTCACTGGTAAACATTAACTCCTTTGGGTGAAAGACTAGCTAAATGAGTTGTGGGAGGTCACAGACCCGTTAGTAGGATATAGATGGATCTAGAACCCACTTGTCTCCTCTGTCCTAACTCGGTGTTCCTTTCTTTGCATTCCTACACATTCTGATTTACTTCCCCAGAGAATTTTTAATTTTTAAAACTATTGCAGCAGTTTTTATTTATTTATTAACAAAATTTTTTTAATGTTTATTTTTGAGAGAGAGAGCCAAAGACAGAGCATGAGCAGGGGAGGGGCAGAGAGAGCAAGAGAGACACAGAATCCGAAGCAGGCTCCAGGCTGTCAGCACACAGCCTGACGCGGGGCTTGAACTCACAAACTGCGAGATCATGACCTGAGCCAAAGTCGGACACTTAACGGACTGAGCCACCCAGGTGCCCCTATTGTAGCAGTTTTTTACCCCCTTTACGGATTTTCCCCCTCTCTTAGAAAGTATAACTATGTTTTTCTTTCTGTTATAGAAAAAAATACATTATGGGACTGGGTGTTGAAATTTTTTATGAATTTCAGAATTTCCGTGTAATAATATCCTCAACCATCTTACTTTCTCCCCTTTCCCCTTCTGTTTATTTTAAAATGCAAGCCCAGAAAACTGACGAGGAGTGATTGCCAGGACGTGTGCCAGGGGGATTCTGGGGTTGAGGAGAATTTTGGCCAATGTATGTCCAACAGGAGAAGTCATCACCATGGTGCTGTTGGGTTTGCATTACCGTTGAAGCTTCCATCAGCTCTTTGCCTCCAAGTGCTAAAAATCATGGCCTGCACTCCTGACAAAATGAATGGCTGTTTAGCCCTGCAGCTGTTACTGAGTCTCAAGTCCAGACTCTATTGTCTTCCTTTGGTCCTTTTGGCATGGAGTGGGCTAAACTTGTTTGGGTTTTTGTCTTTCAAGAACCTTTAAGTTAGCTGCCAAAGGTTATTTAATGGCTTGCATTGTCTAGTGGTTCTCAAACTTAGGAGTGCACATGAATCAGCTGGAGAATTTGGTAACAAATACAGATTCCTGGGCCCTTTCCCCCAAGATTCCGATTCAGTAGGTGTGGGGTAGTAGCCCCGGGATCTTCATTTAAGCCCTCCAAGCATTCCTTCTATAGGTGCCTTGGAAACCCTACCCTGGATTTACTTGGACTCCTTAGAGACTGTCTCCCAGATTGTATCTTTTCTGCAAAATCTTTTTCCGTATTCTTTTGAAAGGCAGGAAATTGAGCTCATATTTTAGATAAATTTCCTTCCTAGTCAAGTTTTACAATCTGAATAAATCTTCTATTATTCATTAGTGGTGATAGTTTTCTGAATGCCTTCCCGATGGATCAAAAATCTATTTCTGTGCTTCGGTAATTGCTGTGCTCCTGTTTTGTGAAACTGCATATGCCGGGATTAGTTGATCCATTTAGTAGTTTTATGTTCTTGACTTTTTTTTTTTTTTTTTTTTTTTTTTTTTTTTGGTGCTCAGCGAACAAAACCATACCTTTGAAATTTTTTTACCACGCACAGGCATTTAATAAATGTTTAATAATGTTCACAGTAAATGGATTAACTGGGAGGCCCCCAGCTACAGTGGATTTGATCACAATTTAAATTACTAGTCTGGAAGATGCAATTTAATCATTTTTCCTTCACAAAGAATGCATTCTTATTCTTTGACACAACAGGAATTCATATTCTTGACGACTCAGAAGTTTTAGAAGGTTTAGAAAGAGCACATTGTATTTTTTTTCAACTGTGATTTTCTATTAGGTTCTTTTGTAAGCTGCAAACTAGAGCAATGATTTCATTGTTTTATTTATCTGAGGTTAAGGAAATATTTTAATTGGGATCAACACTTTCTAGTTCAGCGCATTAGTCATGGATGATTGGGGAGATATTTTTGCCGTCCATTATTGCTCATTATATATATTTTTTTCATTTACCAAGTATCTATTATGTGCCGGCATGATGCTAGGGGCTTTGTGGGTGCTGTTTCTAATTGTCACAGGAATCCAGCAAGGTGGGGGTTCATGAGACTCATTCAATCAGGGTGACATATCTAGGAGTTTGTCAGAGCTGGGACTGGCAGACTCTAAATCTCTTGTGAGCTCCTCTCTTTGCCACATTAGCATGCTAGAGTAACTTTGTTAAGCATGCGTATTAGGTTTTTTTGTATTATTTCTGTGTAACAAACAACCACAGAATCTAATGGTTTCTGGAAACAGACAGCTCTTCTCCTTGCTCCCAAGTCTGACAGAACAGTTGAAGTAGCAACTGTGGTTTGAATTCTAGCCTGCCCCACATGCCTGCTGATGCCAGCACCCGGGTGAAGGAGTACCCACATTGTCTGGGATGTGCTGTTTTCCTCAGGGTGGAGGTCAGGGCTCAGGAGGGCTGTTGGAAGCTTGTGGTGCCTCTTCAAGCCGCTGCTCAAAACTGACCCACATTCCGGTAGCCGAAGCAGGCCATGGGGCCAGGCTTGACACTGGGGTGGGGCACAGAATGTTTCTTTTATGGAGGAATGGAGAGGAGGGAAGAATTTCTACATACTAATGCAGCCTGCATCCTGGCATGAGATACAGCAGTTCTCACCACTGTCTCATAATCTAACATTAATCACGTGCTTACTTATGTGTAAGGACAGGGACAGGCACCTAGTGACACAGAGCTACAAGTGTAAGACTTCGGTCTTCTGTGGTGGGAAGTTTCCCAGGCCGTCTGAGAGGTCAGAATGCAGCTGCAGGTGGTGATGCTGGTGGCCATGGCCGCAGTGGTTGATATTTACTGAGCACCGTCTATGTGCCAACTTCTGTGCAGAATGCTTTATGATACTCCTGTCTCGTTCAGCCACACCACGAGGTAGGCACAGTTGTTTCCTTATTTTCATACATTTGGTGTCTTAGGAGAGGGAGTCACATGCACAACACATGTGCATCTATATTGACCTTTCTTTAATTTGAAACTCCAGCCAGCATTTCTCCAACGTATGTGAGCATAGAATGCTCTCTTTATTCCAAATGTTTGCATAGAATCGGCTGAGGCTTAGGAAACCTAATGTGTGGTTGGATTCAATCGGACACCCAAAAGAGGCTTCTCACACTTCTCGAACACTGTAAAGTTAATTATCATTTATTCCAGCAGTAAGTAAACATAACTTTGTAATTGCGTTCTGCGTCTGTACTAGCTGTCTCCCATTTACCTCTCCAGACCCATTTTCCACCCTTCTTTCTGCTTTGTGTCAAGGTGCCTCAGTTCCTTGGCCAGTGGGCTCTTTGTTCCCTGACATCTGTTGGTTCTGCCCCTGGGAACGTAGAGAAGAAGAGAGTCAGGGCAGGGGATATATCCCTCTGATTCTTTCCACCCCGGCTACTGTGGCCTGGCTGCATCTCTGTTGGGGGTAGACACAGCTCCCTGCTGTTCCTGACGCTAGAGACCGCATCATTGCCCCTAAATCCTGCCCACACCTTGGTAAATAGTCTGTTTACTAAACGCTCCCCAATTACCCTGTTGGAGTGTGTGCCTTCTGTTCTCTGTTAGGACCCTGACTGCTGCAATATTTTTTTATGTAAAGATTTCTAAAACAGATTGTAAGTTTAAAAATATTTCTGAGGCTGGTGTTTTCCAGCAAATCCTGTCCACCCCGGTTTCTGCGGTGCTGTGTGTCGGCACATTTCACTGGAGGCCTGGAGAAACGGTAGAGAGAGAGTAATTACCCACTGCTTTCATTTTGCGAGGAGAGAAAATGAAACCAGAGGACTTCGGGTCCCCATCTAGTTAGGCTTTCCATCTATTGTCTACAATGAGCAGACGGTTTTTGCTTTCCTGAAGACCATCTCCCAACAGACAGAGGAAGAAGGGATATGGCTGGATGGTGTGCTACCAGGATCTTTCAGGCTCTCAAATGTTGTGATGCTGTACCTTGATCTTCTCCAGTGAGAAGGACACATTTCAGCTGGTGGCCCAGGGAAGAATAATACAATACAGTAATAGGGTAATACAACTGAGTAGCTTTTGTTTACTTAGTTCAACTGAAGGGTTGTTTGCCAGCACCAGTGCTGAGCCCAGTACTCTTTTATCTCTAGTCTCTAATCATCAGGTAGTCCACAGGGGGTGAATGAAAACTGGGAAGGAGAAAATCTGTGTTGTGTGAAAAATGAGGAGCTTTTTGTCACTGAAGAAACCATTAGCCCTAGCCCACATATTTAAAGGGGTGGGTAATTCCCATAGTAGCACGTCTCTTACATAATGTAATAAAATATAAGCTTCCTTTTTCTTACATTCAGAGGTGCCAGAAATCCTATTTTATCTTCTGGATGGCTGTTAATCTTTCCAGCTTCTTTCCCCCAAACTTGCCTGTTAACTCCTCTTTGACAAGCTGAGCAGTAATATGGATGTTATTTGCTGACTTTGGTGCAATTCCTGATCATTCAAGACCAAATGGCATTCTCCGTCCTCATTCTTTTTTCAAGGCGATATTTTTACCTCCACCCACCAAGATCTAAAGAGATTCCCTGAATTCTGGCCCAAGCTTGCCCTGAAAATTTCCCCTTGGGATCAGAGCAAGCAAAGGAGGGAAGGAAGTTATAATCTGTGACAGCAGAAACTTTTCTTGGCTCTGGAGTTTTAACCTCAGCTCTAGACTTTTGATCATAATTATTTAAGAGAAAAAAAATGTTTCCCGGAGGATCCCTGAAGACTGTGCAACATTCAGATGAACTTAGTAGCTATCATATAAGCCAGGTGGGAGAGAGGATTAGAAGCTTCTGGAAAATAATGAACAGCATGTTTTTATGACTCTTTTCAGCAGGGGCCTTCTTCTTGACCTTTTCTTAACTGTTGGCTGAAGGCAATTTAGGTTTTAATGGAGGATTGTTGGTCCAAATCTGTAATTATGTCTGTGTTGCATATCAAGTTTGAGCTGCTGTTATTCCTGGGCAACTAGTAAATGATAAAAATAATGACCATGATGAAGAGGAAATACAAATAGTGTGGCAAACCAATGACCTGAAAATCTGTGTGGTTCTTTTCTCTGAAATCGGTCTTCCTTTTATATCAATAATGGAAGTTTTCAGTGGCTTACCTGGCCCTTCATGTCAGGGTCCCCAGCGCCAAGTGATGCTGAATTATTTTTATTTCTTTTTTTTTTTTTTAATTTTTAAATGTTTATTTATTCTTGAGAGAGAGTGAGAGAGAGAGACAGAGCATGAGTAGGGGAGGGGCAGAGCAAGAGAGGGACACAGAATCCAAAGCAGACTCCAGGCTCTGAGTTGTCAGCACAGAGCCCGATGTGGGGCTCGAACCCACAAACCATGATATCATGACCTGAGTCGAAGTTGGACGCTTAAGCAACTAAGCCATCCAGGTGCCCCTTATTTTTATTTCTTAAATTAACAGAGAGTAAAACTTGAGACGCCTGGTAAGCAGAGGTTACGAAAACTATCAAACGATGACTTCATCTATTAGTGGTTCTGATTTCAGATAGCTTGCGTTTCATATCAGTCTTCTGGAAATGTTTTTTGCAGGTGTTTTGTATGCACGTGAAAGATACTTTCATTTATCATTACATTTGGAAGAATTATAGAGTTTGATAAATATTTATGTGGTGCCACTACATTCACAATGCTTCATTGAAAAGAAAATGAAATGAAAACGAAAATGGGCTGTAGTCTGTATTTTTAGCTCGCCAGTTTTTCTGAAAGCATGTCTTATCGACAGACAGAATCTACAAAGAGTTCTGTGTAGGATTCAATTCAATTTATATTAAATTCTGGGCACCGGTATATGACTTACTGAATATAATAGGAGTCTCCAATTTTCTCTTTGGACGTTGGAGGATTTAGTGGCTCCTCTAGGGCCACTCTTTGTGATTAAGTTCACATTTTCATTTGCATAACATAGTTAATATTCTAGTTGCTTTTAAAAAGCAGTATGGTGGCGAGAATAATACTGAGGTAAAATAGCGTATGGATATGAAATGTCTTGAGTCAGAGTGAATAAAAGTGGGAGCAATTAAGCTAAAAAATTGAGGTGTACAAACACACACGCAAAGATACTATGGTAAAAACATAAAGCCTTTGTGGTTTACCCCCAATATCTATAAAATACAGCTTAAACAACTTTTATAGTTTTTTTTTCTCCTCCACTTGCTTCCTTAAAAATCTGCCTTTTCCCCGTTTCCCTTCTTCCTTTTTTCTTGCCACCTGTTTTTTTTCCCTCATTCCTACATTTGTAGTTCCCTGATTCCCTGTGGGCACTGGTGCTTAGCACTCGAAAAGGATGCTGAGATGATTAAGTCAAGGGCTAGCTGTACAGACAGAAAAGCATGTAATTGCAAACCGTGTGATGCGTAAGTGACACAAAGTAAGTGAGTGCCTTGTGGTAGCCATCCATCATGTTTATTGTGGCCTCAGCATCACCCTTTGGCATTGTGGGATGATTTTTACAAATTCCAATTGGAGACAAGACAGAATGAGAGATAACCAGAGCATTACAGTGAGAGTTGATGATGATATATAAGCAAGGCTTAATTGTCAAGGAATGCCTGACCCCAGAAACGGATCCAGGTTTTGTAAGGCTTGAAGTACCTACCTTGTATCATTTGTTGGTTGCCTGCTTTGAGAAAAAGTATAAACATTCATGACCATAAAATTACTGCATTTGTTTGAACCGAGGAAAGAAGTCACATCAGTTCTTAAGTTTAAAACTCAACAAATACCACAAATGTCACAAAATTCAGAAAAATAATATTATATTTTGTTGATTAAACTCCTGACATACCTCTCATACTTCCTTTCCCCTACATTTTTTGGTTGCATGTTTGGCTTGATTGACTCTTCATGGGCTAACAATTCTGTAATTGTTTCTATAGAAAGTGAAGAAAGATTATTTAGTTTTCCTCCAGTGCTAGTTGATTGAAATTTGTTTTTTATTGTTGAGAGTTTAGACATGTTACTCTGTGGTCATGACTTGTTACTGGTAATGCTATGTAAATTTTCTACGTTGGTGTCAAATTTGAAAAAAAAAATCTCGATCGAGTTTCTTTTTCATATGAGCTATAACAGACACATTTGCTGTTAATACTGCTACATGTCTGTGCTCGGTAAACAAAGAGTCCAGTAATTTCCATTTCTGGGAATCTAATCAACAAAAGAAAAAGATCATGTTGTGTTTATAATTTGTGTGCTGCATTTCAGGAGAGAATTCTCATTATGACTCTGTAGGCAAGAACCAAATATTCCAGTTACAAGCATACATATCTAATGACTGGGGAATTTTCCACAAGCTAGCTCTGGCTCCATACATTTGAGCTTGGTTTCTCCTCCCCCCACCGGAATTGTAGTCCCAATTCTGCCCACCACAAGATGTGTTCATATAGTGATGCAAGTTCTAGTCCTTCATGTCCATGCTAGACTGCCAGGTCTCTTGGTTCAGTAGGTGGTAGGAGTGTTTTTGGAAGCCATTCCTGCACTGGACGGCTAGCAACAATTTATCTATAGCTGGGACTGATGGGGAACCACATAAATGTATGTCACTGAATGCAAACCTAATGTATCTTTAACTCCATTTTCTCTTATGCCTGCAGCCACTCTCCTTGATGATGCAGAATGTAATAGAGGAGTTGGAGGGGAAAGAGAAAGAAATTTTAAATTGTTGTGGTTAAAATATATTACTTTTGCAAAAAATGAATAAAAATGTATAACCATGTGAATATTGCTAGGGTCCTCCCTGGGGCTTAAGGTTTGCCTCAGATAGCTACATGTTAAATGGGCATCTGCCTAACAATGCTGGTAAATGAACATTTTTCTGAAAGAAGTAAATCTTCAAGGTCAATGGAGGGAGTGACTGAGCTGGACCAGGCTGCAAAGGCTAGTCCTGACTTGAAGATTGGTGCCAGTGACACCCGGGCCAGGTTTAAGGTCTTTATCCCTCTTGGCTATTATTGAGGCAGTAGATAGACCACGCAAAGGATATAAGATCAAGGTTGCATGTGAGTGGATCTGGCTCCCTGGTGTGTCCCAGTATCTCAAGAAAGTGCTCTGGAAGTTCTGTAGCCAAAATCTGCAGGGTCAAGAAGTTTAGAGTCTTGGGCTCACTGCCTTTTTGGAACAGTTGGCTGGCGAGACAATTGCATTGTTCCTTGGGCCTACTCTGTTTCATAACACACGTTTGGGAATTGAATAGTAAGATACATCGGGATCCGGAAACAAATGAAAGGGGCCTCTGAGACCTGTCCTAGCAACTGTTGGAGTTCTTTCATTTAGACTCATTATCTATACCCTAAAAGCATGACTTGGAGTTTTCCCCTAAATCACGAGGGATTTTGCTGAGCCATAATGTCCACATCATTATTAAAATTGATTATGGATCATCGAATTTATGACTGTTATAATGTATACATTGGTAGCATATCTCACAAGTGGATAATTTTCATCCCCATGGCCTGCTGACTTTGGTAGTATGCTTCTGATTTCATTGACTAGAACGTTGATAAAGCCCTGCAATTATTTAAAAAACACATTGACTTAAGGTCAGTTTTGATAAGGAATTCTATACTTGGGATATCATATCAGACTTGAGGCAGTATGAGGCCCTGAGATCCTGAATGAGTTCATGGAAATGGAACACAAAGTTAAAAGTTTTCTCCTACAAATCCACCCTTGCCCTCATGCATATCCTACAGCTCTCCCCAGATCTGGGCGGTGTTCATGTATTTCTTTCTCAACCCTTGAGGATACTTCTAAAGGAGTGTTTACCACATGGTTAAACTGAATGAGCTTGGAGGGTTGCCTGGGTGCCTCAGTCAGTTGAGCACTTGACTCTTGATTTTGACTCAGGTCATGATCCCAGGGTTGTAGGACTGAGCCCCGTGTCAGAGTCCATACTGAGCATAGATGAGCATGGAGCCTATTTGAGATTCTCTCTTTCTCTGTCTCTCTCTCAAATAAAAACAAAACAAAACCCATGAAATTGGAAATGAAAACACAGTGATATGTTTTTGGACAACAACTTCATAAAACATTGTTGTAGTTGCTAAAAGTGTAGGTATAGTCTTATTTGTCTGTGGTTTTAGCCTAGAGGGCAAATACTCAGAATTGGAGTGAGTGAGAATTCCATTTATAATGACTAAATTCTTGTGTTTCTTAAGTAGGATAGTGTAGGCACTCAAGGGTGCTGATGCTAAGTCAGAATTCTGTATTCCACAGTCATACAGCATGACTGCAAAACTTATAATAATACCTTGCTAATTGAGAACTTCAGAATTTGGTAGGATACACTCAAGAACTAGGATGTAAGCAAAAAAAAAAAAAATTGCTGTTGGGGACCTTATAAATAGCCTATTGAAAAATAATTTGCACTGACATACCTGAACTCCTGTTTTTTGCCCAGACCTTATTTACTTTTACTTTGCACATAATTCTAATAGCTAGACTTCCTGATATCTATCCTACTGTATTTTAGAAATTGCAAGGGGGATATTGCTGTAGAAAGGCTTAGTAACAACAGTGAGAAGTAACCCTGGCAATCAGACAACAAGAGAAATAAGTAGCTAACCCCTATTGTGTGTTTGTTATATGCCAGCCACTAAAGAAGTGTTAACTCATTTACTTCTCACAAGGATTCCATGAGGTGGGTACTCTCGCTATCCACATCTTACAGATGAGGAATCAAAAGCTTGATTTTAAACGACTGTCTGAGTTTTCCCAGACCTGGTAGAGCTGGGATTTAAATGAGGCAGGCCAGTACCAGAGTCTGAGCTCTTAATCACTACACTTCAGACACTCTCTGGATAAACAGCCCTAAGTGTCTCCTTAAGGGCTGAAACCCAGAGGGAGCCCTTCGCTTCATTACTATGCGGTGTAATAGTTGATCATTACTGAATAGCCCCAGTCATTGTAGAGGCCCCGGTTCCCTAGAAAACAGACCCTGGGGCGAAAGTTACAGTGGAAGCTAATGTTTTATTAAGGGTGCAATCCCAAGGGAACACGGGTGCTTGTGGAAAAGGAAGCCAGGTCTGAAGGAAGGGACACCAAATACAAACTGGTACGTTATTAAATTGGTTACAGCTTCCCAGCAACATCCAGCACGTTTCTCAGTCTCCCCGTGTGTGTCCAGGGAGGCCACATAGAACTTTTGCATCTTGGACCGCTCGGCCTGGGCTCGGAGGGGAGGACAAGCGGTTCTTCTGTGATCTCTTTCCCATTTTTGACCTCTTACGGATCAGCTTCACCACCCTGGGCATTAAGTCCTCAGCTCTTCTGGGTTGTGCTTGGTGTGCCTGGGCAGCTGGGGAGCTGTGTTTGTTGGCAGGTCTCCCTTACCAGTCAGTGCCTTGGGGGAGCTCATTTCTCTGCTGTGGTAGTGGGAGTTCCTGTCCGGAGGCTAGGGAGCAAGTGGGGGCCTGGAGGGTGGTAGAGAATCACCACCCGAGCTGAGTCAATCTCGGCACCATGCAAATTGGGCTCAGGCAGCGAAGTTCAGTGCGTTTGGAAGTTTTCATCAAAACAACACGTAAGCAGAACAAAACTCAACCCATAAGATTGTGATGGCTACCTGGGCACATGCTCTTAGAACATGCAACCGCACGGAAGGATACGTCTCCCAAAGGCTCTGATTTGTCAAGGCATTACGATTCCCGTTTCTCTGGACCCTGGCGTGCTTAGATCTACAAGGGAAAAGTGCCAGCACTTTGTATTCTTCGATAGATGTGGAAAAAACATCTTTTTAGTATCTCTCCTTTCTTGTGAGCATGTGACAACTGAGTGCTATTCTATCAGATGTGCCTGCATGAATTCATGGGCTGGAAGTGCAGAGGGAGGCAGAGAGGGAACCAGATGTGGGAGATTTGTGAGTTTTGTCTGCTGAACTGACTGTCCTGTCTTCATTCCTCATCACAGTGTAATGATCACCTTCTTTATCCTCCTCATCAGCATCACCACCATCATCGAGTCCTTATGGAGAGTCTTTCTGCTAGATAGATACTCTGCAGGCTGTCTCACATACTTGAGCTCACTCAATCCTCACATTAAACTTATGAGGCAGGTACTCTTACTATCGCAGATTTATGGATATGGGAACTGAAGTTTAGAGAGGTTGAATAACTTGCTGGATTGCACAGAGCTAGGAAGTAACAGAGCCAAAACTTCAGCTCATGTTGTCTGACTCCACAGTCCTGACACTGCTCCTGTGGTCTGCATGTCTGGGCCCTCCTAGAAAAATGCCACCCTCACCCCGCTCAGTGCATCCCATTTTCTCACGGGCCTTCGTTGCTAGGAGCTTAAAGGGAATATCTGCAATATCCAATCATTTATTGTAATATATGTTGTACATTGTATATATATATATATATATATATATATAATACATTGTATGTTATATAACATATAATGTATATACATATATATAATATAATGTATATACATATAATACATTGTATATCATATAACATATAATGAACATGTAATATAGACTAAAGTGTTTTCAGCATAATAAATACATGATATACTATTATAATATAAGGTACATCATGCAAAATAACATAACATATCATAGTAGTATATATATTCTACATAATTTATGGTATATATTTGATATTACAATATATAATGTCATATGTTATGACATATCATATACAGTAAAATCTTGGATTGTGGGTAACTTGTACTGTGAGTGTTCCACAAGACAAGCAAACATTTCTAATAGATTTTAATTTGATAAATGAGCAATGCCTTGCAATGTCAGTAGTACATGATGCCAAACATCACGTCACCGCAACTGAGCCAATGGTTCTTGAAATTCGCTTTGATATACAAGTGCTTTGAATTACAAGCCAAGCCTGTTTCCAGAATGAATTATATTCACACACCAAGGTTCTATGTATGTTATATATGTTGAGCACCAACTATATGCCGGGCAGTGTTCAAGGCACTGAGTTAGACCAGTGAGCCAAATGGACAAAATCCTTTTCCTTGAAACATTCTAATGGGGAAGTAGATCATAGTCAAGATAAGTATAATGTGTAATATGTTACATGGGTTTAAGCGCTAAGCAGAAAAATAATGAAAGTAAGGGAGAAAGAAAGCATACAGGTGGTAGTGGATTCCAAAGAATGCATCACCAAGGAGATGACCTCTGGATTGCGTCCTGAAGGAATTTTATATCTATAAGCTGGTTATTTCAACTTGGGGTCAGACAACAAAAATGGTGAGCAAACTTGGTTGATTGCTTCAGACACCCTCAGCCAAGTACTCTTAGTGATTAACAAAAAAAACTATTGTGAACTACCTGTAGAAGAATACAATATAAAAGACAGAATTATTATAAATGCAGATTATTGAAACACAGAAGTATCCTGTTTAAAAGTATTTTCCAGTTAGTCAAAAGTCTTAATGTCAATGACCCTGTCTCAAATTCCCTTTCACTCCAGCTCGTCTGCCCCATAAGAGAAACAAGTTTTTCACTCCCCCCTCTCTTGTTAATTACACTTATTTCCTGTCTTCCTTCTGGAGTCCCATTTTTCTGAGTACTGTTTTGTAGCAATTATACTTTTATTATTGTCAGCTGTATTGTCTTTAGACCTATTGGAATGAACTTCTGGTGTGTCAGGTGTGATGTCCCAGCTGCTGAAGCACGGAGACTTACATCTTCATCAGGAGGGTAAGAAAAGTGCAAGTGTGTTGTCCTATTTAAAAATAAATACACATACACGTACTCTATGTAAATTACTGACTGTCAAGGAATTACAGTAATTTAGTTTGCTTTCTGCTAAGATTATAATTGAACTGGATTCTTTTTTAGAAGTCCAGTTACCTTGGAGTTTATTTAAACTAAGAGGAAAAGGACAATCTTTTCATGCAACACATACTTGATTCTTTAACAGTTGTGACAAATAAGAAAGAATTGTGGAATGCTGCACTTGGGATCCACACAAAACACCAACATTTTGGATTGCACATAGTTTAAAGAAATGTGACAAATACTTTTTGAAATACTGTAATAGCCGATACATGGAGGCATGCCTTAGGGGGGCACATGAATGTAATTTATCAAAGAAAGATAAATATGACACTGAAACTACTTAATTTCTTTAAAATCACTGAGCAAGAAAAGCGACATTGAACTTCCATACTGATTATACATCTCCTATATGATACCTTGACTTAAATCCAAGGGTAAAAGCTATGACTCTCCTCCTCTGTTTTTGGTACACAACTGCATGGTATGCTTGGATGACTTTCCCCCTGGATTTTACCCGGGAGGAGCCTTTTCAATGTTTTATTTGAAAGGACTAGGTTTGGCACTTTTGTAATGAGACCACGAATGTTCATAATTCTCGGGATCTCAGGGAGATTCATATTCTTTTTTTTAAAGTTTATTTATTTTTGAGAGAGAGTGAGAGAGCAGGAGAGGGGCAGTGAGAGAGGAAAAGAGAGGATCCCAAGCAGACTCCACACTGTCAGCACAGAGCCCGACTTCGGGGGTCGAACTCATGACCATGAGATCATGACCTGAGCTGCAGTCAAGAGTTGGACTCTTAACCGACTGAGCCACCCAGGCGCCCCAGGAAGATTCATGTTCTTTACAGCACAGACTGTAGCTCCCATTAAGCCAGCCTGAGAAAAATGTTGACTAATACAAAATAGGCCAGTGAAAACTATTACCTCAGATTTCTCCAGTTAATTTTGTGCATCAACTTGTGTAACCATCTTCTTCATGTTGGTTTCCAGTGCCATTACCCCAGTCACCATTTCTGCAAGAATACTGTGAACCTCGTTTACGTGGAAAATTAAATCCAGGTCATGGACATTTTCAAAAACTTGTCTAATGTTTCCATAAATACCTTGAGTTCCAGGGACATTATGAAAGGTTTTCAGTAAGCAGGGAGAGATGGGTTTGGGGGTTAGGTCTGGATACACGTGGTTAGGAAATCCATGAATCATGGGCTTCTTGCATGATTGAATTAGATCTAAAATGTCAAGTTCACTCTGAAGAATCTACACAGGAGACAAACTATAATGTTGCATAGTGTCTATCCATCAGTTTGTTGTCTGATCCTCCATTTAACAGTCCTCCTTCTATGAGATCACAAACATGTTCATCTCTCTGAAATATCACATGGAATGTTTCCCTGGAGATTTTCTCTTGCATGTCTTCACTGTAGGGCTGGTAGAACTTGGAGAGCTGTGTTTCCCTTAGTTGTTGAAGGTGAGGATCACCTTGGCCTTGAACTGGATTTTTAAAAACTCTTTGATGATTCTTTGGAGCATGGTTAGCCCAGTGCCCTGCGTTGACAGTTGAGGAAGCTGAGACTTACTGAGATACATGGCTTTTCCGTGGCCCACGGCTGGTCAGGGAGCTTTGAACTCAGAACTTGTAAACAGGAGTACTGTTTACTGTTGATGGTTCAGAAGATGTTTTTAATGCCTTCGGTTGTCATCATTAACCCTATTTATTACTGAGAGGTATGATTACTGGCTTGGCTGTAAGAAACACCACCTCTTACTAGAATGGCCGATGTCGAAGTTGACTATTTGTGCACCTTATACATGAGAGGTTTTTAGATGATTGTCCTTTATGGTATTTTACAGCTTAATATGTTACATTCTATTGTTTACTGACCTAAAAACATCATATATAACATTTGAAACAAAGATGAAAGCACACTTTTTTTTTTTAATCACACATCCTCAGTTTTTATTCACAGAACTATTTAAATTAAATCATTAGCATGTGCAAACACTCCTTTTCCCAAAGTGGTTTTTCTGCTCTGCAATTATTATGTTGTTTTGGGTAAGATAAATAAACCCAACATTAAAACATTAGACACTGAAATGAGAAACAGTAGCATTGTCATTATAAATTATTAGGGAGCCATTAAAAACATTTTCGAACACAAACCATCTCCCTGTGGCTCCTGGCAGGGTGTGCTGAGCAAAGCTATGCCCCGTGGTACTTTAGCATCTGCGCGTGAACTCTGGGTGTTAAAAATTCTCTGCTGGGATCAACTGGCCGCCTCTTAGCTTGAGGTGGGTGGGGAAAGAGAGGCTTTTGCTTTCTTTTGTTCTGATCAAAACAATGCACTTTCTCCAGCTGTGAGGTCAAATTTGCAGCCCTTTCATAAAATTAAATTGTCTGCTTTGTCTAATACTATTTCAGGCAGTTCTGTTTTCAGGCAGACAGAGTTGCCTTGGGAAAGCCACCCGTTTGGGGAGCATGCATGTGGGGTTGGCTCTTGGGCAAGTGGTCAGTCATTCTGGGGACCTCAAATGCTAAGTTAACATGCAGAGCTTGCCCACCAGGTTTGAGTAGATGGCTTGTCACTCTCAAGAAGATTCATCTCGTAGCAGAGGAATATTTCCTAGTCAGCACATGGGATTCTTAATAAAGAGGTCGGAAACACCAGCCTTGCTGTGTTTTGGCTTCTCAACAGAAGGTGAAGGAAGATCAGGAGTTATCTGTCTTTCTCAGATGGATCTTAAAATCTCTCATTTTAGGAAGTGAAGTGCATTTTTGTTTGCTTGGGTGTTCGTTGTTATTGTTTTCTGTCTTTTAGTGTTTCTGAGTTGCTCTGACTTGGCAACTCTTGAATAGACATATGAACCCCAAATAATCGTACTGAGAAATGCAGAAATTATGGAGCAAGAGGCTATTGGATTTCCATAAGTAAGCAAATATATCCTAAGAGCTCATGGGTGAAAATTGCTTTTTATTTAATGAGTCATTTTTATTGGAAGGTAATGATTATGTCCAGGCCATAAATACAGTGTAAATTCCCTTCAGTGGACATTAAAAAGATGACTTTCAATTGGAAGCAGCTCTAAAGGCTTAAGAATATTGAAGCTACAAAATTTCAAACCTATGCCTTCTGCACTGTATGTGTATGAAGAAATGCGTGAAACCCAGCAAGAGCTCATGTGCAGGAACAGATGTTTATGACCGGGCAGCAGCAACTTGAAGAGAACACACAGTGGTGTAATGGTGAAGAGTTGTTTTTTTTTTTTTTTAATTTTTTAATGATTATTTATTTTTTAAGAGACAGAGAGAGTGTGAGTGGGGGAGGGGCAGAGAGAGAGGGCAGCGGTTGCAGTGGGGGGCGGGGGGGTGGGCACGGACACAGAATCAGAAGCAGGCTCCAGGCTCTGAGCTGTCAGCACAGAGCCCGATGTGGGGCTCAAACCCATCAGCTGTGAGATCATGACCTGAGCCAAAATTGGATGCCCAATCGACTGAGCCACCCAGGCGTCCCAGTGGTGAAGAGTTTTAAAAAGATGATTGCATGTGTCATCTTATTTTATTGTTATGGGCACCCTATGAGTGATCTCTCTCTCCCCATTTTATAAATGAGAAAACTGAGCTACAGGGGGTGGGGGTTAGTGACTTGCCCAAATACCTTCTTGACATGTCATGCTGCCTCTTGTGTTTACGAAGGTGTGAATTTTAGCACTGGCAATTTGAGCAATTTGTTGTTAAAGTCTGAATATATTTTCTCTCAGGAGCATTCATCCAGGAGCAAGAGTTATTGCTGGTGGTTAAACTTACTCATTTGTATAGGATAATTTTTAAAAATTCTGCTGTGTTCCTGCTATACATGGGAAATAAAAAATGTCGTCCGGTTATTTTAGACCCTATTTAGACTATGCATCTGCGTACTGTCTGCGTTTTCTGTTCAGCTGCTCAGAGAGCAAATGGTAGAACTTTTCCAGTTGTGTTAGCTGAGTATTTGTCTTATTCCTTCTTGATCGTAAGCTCCTTGAAGGCAGGATTTATTTCTCTAAATAAGTACGCACCATTGTGTCTTGTGCCTTTCCCAGTCAGAGCTTGGTGCATGATCACTGCTCAGTAGGTACTTTGGTGTTTTTTTTTTTTTGTTTGTTTTGGTTTTTTTTTTTTTGGTACTTTGTTTTTTTAATGTAAAGGGGAGAAGTCTTTTTTTTTTTTTTAAAGTTTATTTATTTTGAGAGAGGCAGAGACAGCATGAGTTGGGGAGGGGCAGAAAGAGAGTGAGAGAGAGAAACCTAAGCAGGCTGTGTGCTGGCAGCTCAGAGTGCAGGACTGAAACTCATGAAACTGGGAGTTCATGACCTGAGCTGAAACCAGGAGTTGGAGGCTTAACTGACCGAGCCACTCAGGTGCCTCTTCAGTAGGTACTTTTGAAAGGAGGAAGAGTAGGAAGGGCTGGCTGTGTATATCTAGCCGCCGCTCTTTGTCTCTGTCTCATTCCTTTCCAAAGGTCGGATTAGATGGAGACATGTTTCCCAGCCGTCAGCTTCGCCTCTGAGCATGTGGGGATTTGTTCCATTACCTTCTTTGTTCTTGTGTGGTTCAAAGCTTTGAATAATGTATGTGTAGATAAAGGAAATTGAGACACAGATGATCCAGTCCAATACTGGAGTTTGAGGTTTATTTTTTTCCCAGCCACTTAAGGTAATGACAAAAATAATGATCACAGCTTACATTTAAAAAATATATTTGATTTTCAATGATTTGCAGTACATCTCATTGAGCCCCTAGTAAGTAACTTATGGCTTCTTCCTTCCTGCCCTAATAGACCCAACAAAATGTCCTCAGAGCTGCCCCTCACTTTCTTGTAAACTCAGTGATCTCAGATTTCCAGTGCTTTCTGGTCACCTGGCTTGTTCTTCTCTTACAGTGTGTTTAATGCTCTCTTGGCCAGTTCTTAGGCTGACTCTTTATATTTCTATTTTTGGACATACTGTGTCCTCAACATGCTTTTTCTTATTATCTTTCTTCTCTTCTATATTTCAACCAGTCCCCATAAACCGGTTATTGGTAAGTTCTGCTCACCAAGCAGGTCCCCCTTCAGCAGGTGCTACCTCCCAGATCCTGTTTGGAACTTTGGGTTCATTTCAGGCAACAGTTTTTCATATAAAATGTTCCATGCTCTTTTGACTGTGCCAAGGGCCTCGAATTTCACTACTCTCTTAAAGATTTTGCGAATATATTCATCTTCAAGTCCTTCATTTTCTATTTTATATGCATTGACCTCTTTTGGTATTTCTTTGCAAAAGTACTTTGGTGTTTTTCCAAGTTAGGTCTTTGGACTTGTCACTTCCCTCCTGCCCTCCCATCCATATGCTGTCTGTAGCCAATGCTTTTCTGACTTCCTTAAAAATATTCTACCTTCTTGGGACACCTGGATGGTTCAGTCAGTTGGGGAATCTGTCTTTGGCTCAGGTCATGATCTCGCAGTTTGTGAGTTCGAGCCTTGCGTCGGGCTCTGTGCTGACAGCTCAGAGCCTGGAGCCTGCTTCGGATTCTGTGTCTCTCTCTCTCTCTCAAAAATAAATAAACATTGGGGCGCCTGGGTGGCGCAGTCGGTTGAGCGTCCGACTTCAGCCAGGTCACGATCTCGCGGTCCGGGAGTTCGAGCCCCGCGTCAGGCTCTGGGCTGATGGCTCAGAGCCTGGAGCCTGTTTCCGATTCTGTGTCTCCCTCTCTCTCTGCCCCTCCCCCGTTCATGCTCTGTCTCTCTCTGTCCCAAAAATAAATAAACGTTGAAAAAATAAATAAATAAATAAATAAATAAATAAATAAATAAATAAACAAACATTAAAAATTTTTTAAAAATATATTCAATCTTCTCTTTCATTCAGTCTTCTTGTTCACTAAGAAATATTCTTTCTTCTTGAGAAAGCATAGTGTTTAGCTTATTGCACAACTGGTTAATTTGTACTAAATGAGTTATTTTATATACAGCACAGAGCACAGTGTTTCTATTCCTTGTATATTTATTCCAGGTTTCCTCATTCCAAAAGGAATGTAATGGGCATTACTGATTCTTGCAGCAACTGCCCCAATACCGTCAGACACTCATAAATTTAAACACAAAAGTATTCAGTTATCCAACATGGGCTCATTTACCAAGCCGTGGCTTCATTTTTCTTCTGGCACGTAGCACACATCACTTCTGACGGAGTTACCCTGTTGAATGGGGTGAGGAACATAGTCCCCATGATCAAGAAATCATCTCTTTTGTACACATCAGGCAATTCGAAGACTGTTTGGTGGTAATCCAGACCAAGGGGGATTATTCTGTTTTGCCTTTGTCAAGATCACTTCACTGGACTGTGGATGAGAAGAAAAAGCCTGAAACTTTGGGTTAAGACTGTTCATTTTCTGATCGCTGGGAGACTTTTATGGATCAATAACAGAAAGATTTGCAGGTCAGCTCTTGGCTTTGGTATCCATATCTATCTGTAGTCAGGGCCAGAATCTTCACAGATGTGACCAAAACTATCCTAAGTACTAATGAAGAAGAATCAAGCTTTTTTCCTTTAGGTTTGAACTTCATGTTTGCTACCATTCCAGAATTGCTAACATGACTAGAATAGGGTCTTTGGAGTGGAAGCATGTAGGCATCTTCGTTCTATCCACATGAGGAAGAAGCTCAACAAGAATCAGACTAGGTTCTGGAAAATTGATGTCCTAGAGTGGGGCTATGAGGTTAGGTGAGGTTGAAGGCCAGCTGGTTAGGTCATTAACTGGAAGAACATTTAGAGGAAGTAACTATGAGAGACAAGATGAATAGTGCTATTGCTTGGTAATGTCGTTGGGTTGGAATGCCATCATGTAATCAGATTCTGTGTGTGTGTGTGTGTGTGTGTGTGTGTGTGTGTGTGTGTAGGTGTGTATGTTTAAGGAGGCTGGCTACAGGTGAGGTTCTGTTCTCAAGATAATTGGTGTTAAATTTTATACCAGGGATTATGTGTAGGAAACGTTAAATTTAAAAACAAAAGTCAATGCACCTGTCGCATAACAGTGTCTCACCTTCAAAATCCCCATTTGTGGTTAACTTTTGATATTTATGGTGCATCTCACTAATGCCTGGAGCAAACAGTTTGGAGCTGGTACGTGAACATTTCACTTGCTCTGGGCGCTCGGCATTTTGTGGTCCTTAATGGGTTCTGTATGCCCGTCATTCTCTTCCAGCGAAACTTGGCCGTCTGCTTGATCTGTCAACTGTAGTTTACACAGCTGTTTCTTTTCTTGAGCAGCCCAAAGGAAATCATGTTGTGTATGCCCCACATGTGAGGTGGTGCCCATGTGACCTTCACACCCACCCTGTGAGGCATAAGTATTCCCACTTCAGAGACAAGGATACACAGCATAGTTGAGCTCTCTTCATAGAGCTGAGACCAAACCCAGATCCCTTCACCCTTAGGCTGGCTCTCTGTGGACGGAGAGCCTCGTGGTGGTGCTTCAGTCTTTGGTTTAGTAGCTAGAATTCTTCTGTAGGTTGGAAAAGGTACAGAGTCACATTTTCACGAGTGGATGGTGTAATACAATCCCACTGCATGCCCTCCTTTCCTAGCTGACTTCTCACTGTTAGTGAGCTGCTGATGAAATATTGTCCTTAGGGCAACCTTGGGATTTTCCTGCTTTTGCATTTGTTTTTGTTTTGTTTAGGTGAAATTCACATAACATAAAATTAGTGATTTTAAGTTTTATTTATTTATTTATTTATTTATTTATTTATTTATTTTTAATTTTTTTTTCAACGTTTATTTATTTTTGGGACAGAGAGAGACAGAGCATGAACGGGGGAGGGGCAGAGAGAGAGGGAGACACAGAATCGGAAACAGGCTCCAGGCTCTGAGCCATCAGCCCAGAGCCCGACGCGGGGCTCGAACTCCCGGACCGCGAGATCGTGACCTGGCTGAAGTCGGACGCTTAACCGACTGCGCCACCCAGGCGCCCCTATTTATTTATTTATTTTGAGAGAGAGAAGTAAAGAGTGTATGTGCATGGGGAGAGACAGAGAGGGGGAGGGAAGGAGAGAGAGAGAGAAGCCCAAGCAGGTGCCACACTGCCAGCACAGAGCCCGGTGTGGGGCTCGAACCCACAAACCATGAGATAGTGACCTGAGCTGAAATCAAGAGTCGGATACCCAACCAGATGAGCCACCCAGGTGCCCCTAAAATTAACCATTTTAATGTTATCAGTTCATTGGCATTTATTACATTAATAATGTTAGACAGCTGCTGCTTCAGTCTAGTTCTGAACTCCCCATTCCCCGCTTTCTCCAGCACCCGGCAGCCACCGGTGTGTTTTCTATCTTTGTTTTCGTTTTTTGTAAGCATGGAGTGTAGCCATACTAAAGAACAGGGTGCAACATGATATAATTACCCCAGTGTTAACAGAGAAGGTGGGATCTTAGGGACTGGGATTTCTTTTATGTTATCATAAATCGAGGAGGTGAGTTTGAAGAATAAATCCTCATCTTGATTTATCTTCCCTTTAGTGATAAAAGAAAGATGTTAATTTTCTAAAGCACCTTTGATCTGACTTTTAAAGAAGTAAACCCATATATTTTTGTTCAAGCGGATAGGCAGCTAGCTGAAAGATAATTAATTGATGAACATTTTTTTTTTCATTTTAAACTGTAAATTTCCTTTGGTGAATCCTAGTGGCAGTCTGGGAAATTTATGGATTGATCTTTCATTTGAAGTACCCTGTTCCATTTTTTTTTCTTTAAGGGAAATATTTTTGAAATATTGAATGTTCATTATGGGAAGATGAAGTTATCAGGTATCAAAAAGAGAAGGAAGGAAACCTGAGATGCTGTTTTTTTCTCAAAACATAGGAGGTTGTGTCCTTTCAACAGAATTTTTGCTTTATGAGTTTTTGTTGCTTCATTGTAGTACTAGTTACATTCAGAGGGCCTGATCTCATAAAATGCCAGAATATCAAGGAGAAAATTGAACTCTTTGGCTCAAATCAATTGCAAATTATGTTAGGAGACAGCAGACTTCCCCAAAATGCCGCATGTAAAGTGGCAGGAGCTGGGTTTTCTCTGATTCCCGATTTTAATATCAGCTTCCAGTATTTGATAGTAAAAAGAGGTGGCTTCCCACTTATTTTTAATTTCCTCACGTTTGAAAGTTGCCCAAGTCTTATCTGGCCCTTACAAGGGGATTTCAGAACTGGTTAAAATATAAAAATGACTGAAATTCTTCATGGGGGGGTGGTGTCAGCTGGCGTGTCATTTTCTGGAAGAAGCAGTATTTTATTCAGTTTTCATTTGGTAAATCTGGTTATTATTAAAGTGATCAAGCTCATGTAGTTACCTTTTCAGGTGCTCTTTCCCAGAAGGGCTTTACGGAGGGGAGACCAGTATGAGCTCCTGCCTCACAACCGGGACCCAGAAAAGTCGAACTGCCAAGTGTTTCCTTTCCACCCAAGTGTCATTTGGCTTTAATCCTTCTGCCACCACCCCCAGAATTGCCACCAATTCTGTCAGCCTCCAGCTTGAATTCATTTCCAGAGCTACTGCTTGTTTTTTTGTGTTTTTGTTTTTTGTTTTTTTCCTTTTCGAAACCATAACAATAACAACAACAGCAGTAGCAGCAAACTGCTTCCTTGTTTCTTTTCCTTCAGGTTTTGCTAATCTTGAGATAGCCATAGTTTGATGGCCTTCTTTGTGTATGTATCCAGAAGGATGTTTGGGGACACACCAGATTACAGGTCGGGATCTACTGTTTCAAATGACTGTGCTGGTTCCGTGTTTCTTAGAGTAGTCTGCCATGAGTCAGCAGGTGGGGGGGGCGGGGGGCAAGCATTTGCACTGTAAACCAGACGACTCACTTTAAGTCAGATGATCCTGATCTAGGTGATGTACACACCACACGTTGAGAAACACCATCCTAGCCTATTGAAGTCATTTAGGGCCTCGCTTTGTCATCCGGCATATTTCTTGTCCCTCCCAGTTCTGAGTCATGTGAAAATTTGGTGAGATGTCCATGACCTAATCCCAGTCATTAGGAAAAATGTTGACAGATACAAGACTGAATTCAGAGCCCTGAGGCAAGCCACTGGAGACTTCTCTCCAGGTTGACATTGCCTTGTGTGTACTGAAATTCAATCAGTTTTAAACCCCCTTTTCCCGGCTTGTCATTCAGCCCACATTTTCTCTGTCTTGTCCTCTGGGATCTCATGAGAGATTTTGTCAGATACCTTGCTGACAGCCAGCTAGGCTAGATCTACAGAATTTCCCCCACCCAACCAGTTTAGCAACACATTTTTTTTTAAAAAAAGGAAAGAAGTAAAGAGAAGGCAAAATAATATTTTTAAACAGGAGAAGAAAAATAAGATTAATTTGGCCAGCTATCCCTTTTCCTCTTGATCCAAAGATACAAATTTGAACCAGAACTTTGTTTTGGGTATTTTCCCTGGAACACTCAGTTTATAAGATACTTCTCAGGGGTCACTACAGCCTGACAAAGAAATGCACATGCACTTTACGGAGAGGTTTCCCCTCCCCACAGGAACATGTGCAGACATAAGTGTGACAAGTCATTAATACCAGCCTCCCTCTTTGTGTGACGGGAAGTGGGGGGTGGGCATCTTTAACCCTGCAGCAGTTATTCTGGGGAAGGGTACAGAGATGGGCATTTTCCAGCAAAAATCTCGGAATGCTTGAAACTGGTCATCTCTCTCTCTCTCTCTCTCTCTCTCTCTCTCTCTCTCTCTTTCTCTCTCTCTTTCTTTCTTTCTTTCTTTCTTTCTTGTTTTATTATTTATTTTTAAGAGAGAGAGAGCATGCATAATCAGGGAAGGGGCAAAGGGAGAGGGGGACAGGGGATCCAAAGTGGGCTCCATGCTGGCAGCAGAGAGCCCGATGTGGGGCTTGAACTCTCAAACCACCAGGTCATCACCAGAGCTGAAGTTGGAGGCTCAACTGACTGAGCCATCCAGGTGGTCCCATCCCTCACTTTCTTACCTGAATGCTTCCTCCTTCCATTATTGCTAAGTGGCCCTGATACTTTATCTGTCTCCCTTGTGCATCAGGGAGGAAACAGAGAGTTACTGCTTGAATGAGAAAGGGAAATCCTGTAGCACATTTCAGTGACAAAATTATATTTCTCAAAGAGTTTGTTCCTAGAAAAAGGAAAGAGGGCAGTGGGATTATGTGTGTCTCTGGATTTTGAGCGTGAAATCGCAGAAAAGAACTTTGACTCACGACTGGTTTAAGCTATTCCTCCCCGAGCCCTGACCCCTTGATGTGGTGATTCATTGTGAATATCTGAAGCAAGCTGGATTTAAGCACACACAGAAGCTGGACTCTGAGGCATTGGGGAGATCAGGCACTGCCATCATCCCTCGAACATCGAGAGTTCAAAAGCACTGCCCTTCTGATGTATAGATTTAAAGAGTGGGGGAAGCAAATTAACGATACTCAAAAGGAATTTAAAGTGGAATTAATCAGCGCATTGGAAGACACCGGGAACTGTTTATGGATGTGCTGATGTAGACAAAGCAGCATTGGCTTTGTCTGGAAGAAGGAGTGGCGGGGGGTGGGGTGGGGGTGTTCTTCTCTAGCTAATTAAAACGGACTTATCTGTAAATTTAGTTATTCATAAAGCTTGCTTCCACAGAGCTGCTGTTTCTCTAATAGGATGGGAAGGCTGGGTTTCTGTCAATGTGGGTCAGCCATGTGATTGAGTGACCCAGATTTCTACACACACCCAGAAGACAGAGCAGAGAGAGGAACCGCGAGCTCCAGGCTGCACAGCTGAGCGTGGGGGTGCACCTAGCGCCTACTTCGTGTGCTGGCGGCAGACCTTGAACCTGAATATTCTCACTGAGAAATCATGTAGTTTCCGCCTAAGAAAGCAGCACCGACCACCAGGTCTTCCTGTTTATTCTTGACCACGTTTCCGTCTAAATTCACGAAGGATCTTGTGAGCATTTAAATTATGGTAGCATCTTTATTGGCTGTGGCTGTAGCTGGGATAGCTAGCAGCATGGGGAGTGGGCTTGTGTCCCCGAGTGTCCAACACTGGAGAGTCTGGAAGTAGACTCCTGCTGACTGTAGACAGCGCATTGCATTAGCATTTTATTATCTCTCTGCACATTTTCTCTATAATGTAGCAACTGTTTTCACTGCGTAATCAGCCAGATTTTTTTGTTGTTGTTATAAATTAAGTTCAAGATCACGTGGCTCAATGTGGAAAAACTAGAAAACATGAATAAGCAAAAAAAAAAAAAAAACAGGAAAATTAGAAAGTGAGAAAAGAAAACGCATTCTTACTGCTACCACTCAGAGATAAACATTCTCGTTATTCTGAGGCAATGAGCAAGAAGATGGTTTTGTTCAGTGGTTAAAAGAAGGGGTTCTGCACCAGGTATTACATGGAAGTGTTGAGTTACTGTATTGTACAGCTGTTACTAATACCACACTGTATGTTAACTAACTGGAGTTTAAATACAAAGTTTTAAAAGGTGTGTGGGGAGGTGCCTCTGGAACCAGCTACCTGGATTTAAATCCTTTTTGCCGCTTCTCAGCTGTGGGACTTGGGAAAATTAATTGATGTCTCTGTAGCTCAGTTTCTTCTTTGATAAAATAGGGATGCCTTCCTCAAGAAAATGCCTTGATACACTTAAAAGACTTTGAACATAGTGAGCATTGAATACATGTCGCAAAAGACGCTGAATGATTGTTTAGGCAGGATATTTCCCGTGCTGTACGTGGTTGTTTATGTATCTGGTCCCTAGTCGATTGCCTACAGCAACACTGAAAAAACATAATGCGGCTTGCTGAACCCAGTGCATGCAGAGTAAGTACCATATAAGAATTAGTTATTATTATTGAATGGCGCATTATTGGTATTCATTAGATGTTTGCTGAATGAATGGATGCCAGTCACTGCCCTTGGGTAGTTTAAACTTGGGAGAGAAGAAAGTGAAGATTCATGAAGCAATAGTGAGCCACTTGGTATCCAATTGGAGGGGAGAGCTCTTGGGGAGCTGTTCCTTTTGGGAAGTTTCTTTGTTGTGTTCATTGGATTAAACTGTTCCCAGTATATCCTGACTGTTAGATCAGAAACCAGAGCTGGAACAAGATCGTTAAATCACAGAGTGGGAAATACGCTATGGTGTTATTCATTTAACCTTTTCATTTTTTTCTGCAGGCATTTCCTGAGTGCTTATGGAGTGGCAGGAACTGTGTCAGATTGAGCAGATCCAAAGCCATTAGCAAGAGGACACACTTTTGTTAGCGAAACTCGAAGGGGATTTATAATGTGCTGTGAGCCAACAGTGCCCAGGATGTGGGAGCTCATGTGTGTATGTGTGCATGTGCTCACACGCATGTGTGTGTGTTGGAGGCAGGGCTGTCAGAGCATTTGTCCCTCCCCTCACCCCAGAAGGTCCGGTTGGAGCCAAGTCCGAATAAGGGACTAGGTGTTAGCTTTGCATGGTAGGTGGGGCTCATTATAAACCAGACACAAGATTAGCATTTGCAGAGATTGAGGAGAAGAGAAAACTAGGAAGATGAGTTCTCATCCTTAGTTCAGTATGAACAGACATTTAAAGTGAGGCGGGGTATGGGTCTTTAAGTTCAACGCTGACTGGGGTTGGTAGCCATTGAATGATTATTAAGCAGAGTGTGACATGATTAGAGCTGCATTTTAGAAAACTAGCCAAAAACCATGTATGTGTGGAGTAGGGGGATGGGGTGGAGCCAGGAAGACTAATAGGAAATCCAGAAAGGAGGGGCTGGAGTAAGGGTGGGGTGAAGGAACTGATTTGCTAGGTATGACACAACCAATGGATGTGTGTGTGTTGGGTGGGGGAGGGTGGGGGAGGGGTGATTAAAAAGGAACTACTAATGGTTCTCCACCTTTGGCTTGTCCTGATGTGCACAGAATGGTGAGACTTTATTTAGATTAACACTAGAGGAGAAGGGTCAAGGCTAAGGTGGGAAGATGATGTCCCAGTGGATTGTGACAAGCCTCTGACATACCGGAAGGAGCTTCTGAACACGAATGGCAATAGAGGAGCAGCTAGTGTGGAGGCGGTGCTACAGAGCAAGGATTTCTTCATGTAGATGATCTTCTTTTAGTTGGATCAATATATTATCTCTTGATTTTTCCTCATTAAGTAGCTTCGGGAGTTACCAGCTTACATTAAGTTCTGTCTTCTTAGAGTAATTGCCCTGTCAATAAAGAACCATGGTACGCTGTCCTTGTTTTAAATACTGTACAAAGATCTTCTCTGGTGAAGGGAATTAATCTGAACAGCTAATTTTCATTTTTGGGCTTTTTGCCAGGCTATTTGAGGCAGCTTTGAGAAGCAGAGAGAAATAGATGAGCACTGACTATAGTTTTTGATGCTTTGGCTCCAAGCTGATAAGGTAATGAAATTTTTATGATTTCAGCATGGTTTTGCGGACATGTCACAACTATTTATCTATTTTTTTGAAAGTAAAGGAAATACCAGTTCTGAGAGTGAACTGTGCTCTCACCTTGTAGCTGCTGGATCTGGTGCTGCCCTTTAGACCCCAACACTTGGTCAGGTCATTTTAATACACTCTTCGGGGAGATGCCTCCTGATGTCCTGACCATCACTGAGCGGGTGGAAGGTAATGCTTACTGCCCATTTGTTCTAGACTGCTCAGTGCCTCCGTTCAAGTTATTTCCTGGAAGAGAAATGGTGGGTAAGCAAAATTCAGAAAAATGAAGACGGGACTATAACTTATTTCTTAACTATCACCAAGTTACAGATTTCAGATATGGCAGGATAGAGAATTAAGCTCATGTTTCAAAACAACATGTATTTAGGACTTATTCTTGTGTACCAGCTATCGTGGGAAGTTTCCTGCTGGGGGTATAAGAGGCTGCATATGTAAAATAGGAGGGGTTAGTAGTCCTGGAATGACTGGAAGGATTAATAGACTGAAGAAGCCTATTAATTTTCTGTGTAAGGTGGGTTTCCAAACAAAAAATGCAAAGCAATGAAAAAGTATTGTAATAGAAGGATATCCAGAAGAGTTTGGGGGTTCAGAGCATAACTGCCTGGAAAGTGCTAAGAAATTCTTTTCTGCAGGAATTTGGGCAGTCTACATGCTCCTTTACCTTGTTTGAACCAGATGGCGAACTTGTTGAAGGTCATGTCCCTTTCCCTGAACTGGACTTCCTTTGTATTTTATCTGTGCTTCTTCGAATGCCTTTGCTGCTTTGGCTTTGTATTGTATTTTTCAGTTAGGTATCTTTTCTCCTACACTCTCCTGGAACCTCTTCAGGGCAAGATTCCTATCTTTCAACTTTCTGTTCCCTGCCATGCCCAGCAAGTGCATACTAACCCAGGAAAGTTTTCATTTTATTCTCCAATTGCCATAGATGTTTTTATTAGTCCCACTTTTATAGATAAGAAAATTAAAATTCAGAGCATTGGAAACTTTTCCCAGGGTGTCTTAGTTTGGGCTCTCATATCAGAATACCGTAGACTGGGTGGCTTAAACAACAGAAATTTATTTTCTCACCATTCTGGAAGCTGGAAATCTGAGATCAGGGCATCAGTATGATCAGGTCCTGGTGTGAGCCCCATTTCTGGGTTGTCTTCTCTGTATGTTCTCACATGGCAGGGTGAGGAAGGGTGAGAGAGAGGAAGCAAGTTTTCTCCCGTCTCTCGTCTAGCACCTGTTCCCATGGGGCTCTGCTCTCATGACCTAATTATCTCCAAAAGTCCCATCTCCAAATACCATCCCACTGGGGATTAGGGTATCCACATGTGAATTTTGAAAGGACACAGTCAGTCCATAGCACAAAGGTCATGCAGCTAGTTAAGTAAAAGCCAAGACCAAACCCAGATGAGGCTTTAACTCTTAGACTCTTTTCACTAAACTGTCCCATTCACTAGCATCACCATACTTGGAGAGAGGTATGGGACTATCCTTGTGGAAGCTCTATGACAGTGGGCCAATACACATAGGAGCCCCTATACTTTAGCTTGCGTTTCCCAGAAGCTGAAGTCAGGGAGGTTATATGAGGGGAGCAAAGAGTGTTGGTATGGGGAGAGAGGAAGAAATTCAAGAAAGGAAGGCAACCAGTAAAGGACATTACTAGCCATTGACCACAGTGAAAAACTAGAGCTCATTCTGAAGGTTACTCTGGGAAATGGTATAAAACACATTTCAGGATTATTCTGTTCAAGGGTGAAGGAGTTGAGGTATTGAGGTGCCATGTTCATTGAGTCATTAGTTAAGGGCTGCTGGGGCATGGGGGAGATTGATTGCCTAGCACATTGAATCTGCTGTGAGGTGGGCACAGTGGCTTAATTAGTTCCAGAAAAAACCCTCAGACCCAGAGACGTAGCGGGAAGTCATCCAAAGAATTCTAAGATGGCCAGGTCACTAGGTTATCAGTGGGGGTACTGACAGTATCTCCTAGGCCTGCCACTCTCCTTGCATGGATCCAAGCTCGTAGATGTGTTCTTTAGGCACTTGGTTTTTGCCATAAGGGATGTAACAGTAAAGGCTACTGTTCCCTGGCCTGAAATTGGACTGAAATTATACTACCCCCATGAATGCCCACAACTTCACCAAGCAAGTTATTCCTATTCTTGTTTTACAAATGAGAAAAGAGTGGACCAACTTAAGGTCTAGGTTGGGAGAGAAGGGTTACATGCAGGGAAAGTGAAATAAATACAGATTTAAATAATAAAGATTCCTGGTATTAGATATACTTCAAGGCAGAACATGCTAAATTGTCAAGTGCGTGGTATGTAATAAAAACTAGTATTTAGTGAGTGTTATGCATGTGATAGTCTTGATGAAGCATTTTATAATAATTTAATCCACACAGTCACAGTTAGAAGTGACTACTATTACCTCTCCCTTTTCCTGATGATGAAATCAGCACAGAGACATTAAATGCCAATGATCACATATTAGTAAGCGTCAGAGTAAATGTCAGGACTGTTTGTTTCCAGTACTTAGTCTCCTAAATCCTATGGAATTACAGCAGTGTAACACCCTGAGATATAAAAATTTGGAGTTTTTCTTTTTCTCTCTGTCTAATGTATGGTCCTTCTGACCAGCTGATGGTTTTCACATTGCCATGTGGCAAATTAGGGACATTCTAGGCAGGGAGCAGAGGAAGCAGGAGGCATGTCCATAGAAAAGCAAAGAAAGCAAAGGGGGGAAGAAGCTGTTTTTTAAATTTTATTTCCAAAGTAGGCTTTTGAAGGCCACATCAACAATGAGAGTTTTAAAAGAAACATTTTTAACCTTAAGAGCTAACTTTTGTTGGCAGAAGAAAAGACTCCTGAGAATAAAAAAATGAAGGTTTCTGAAAAAGCTGGCCCTAGGATTATGCCATGAAAATAGATTGGAAAGGGGCTGGATGGAGGTTTAGGGGCTTTCCTCTCCCCTCTCCGTCCTCCCAGGACATGTAGAGGAGGAGCATGAGTCAGGACTTGAGCAAGGAGGAGGGGTCTGGAGCCTGCAGTGATGGGGCTGGACCCCCAAAGAAAGAAGTGCAGCCAAGTGTAGAGAGTGTGGCAAGCACCAGCCATGGCCATCTCTGGGAGCCAAGCCCAAACCTACTCTCTTTCACCTTTGGAATGGGCGCCATATGTCATGTGCGTCAAGGAGCCTTGGGGGGCTGCTCACTACTGCTTCTCGGGCCTTCACTAATGGCTTGAATGCATATTGCTTCTGGGTCCTCCCCTAGAGCCAGTATTTCTTGCCCTATGTCCTGAGAGTCCCCTGAGCCTTGATTTGAACCACCCATTTGGACATTGCCCTTTTCAAGACCCAGGATACTTAACACCTCACAAGGGACACATAGTTCTTACCTGTTTAGCACTGATTATATTTCAAAAGGAGAAGTGAAGGATATTCTAAGATGGCTCCTGGATGCAGATGGGATCAAAGCAGGACTTTGAAGGGTGGATAAGAGCCAGGGGGGACTAGGGGGTAAGAGGGGCTTTTGAGGAGGTGGAACAGAGTGAGCAAAGGCATGGGCATGGGAAAGCAGGATTAGTGCTATGGAAGTATTTACGTCCTGTAGTTACAGGTTGGGGCTAGAATCTGGCATGGGGTCTTGAATGTGATGTTATGGTTTAGATTTTAGCTTCTGGACACTGGGGAGCCATTGAGGCTAGATTTTGCTTATTTGTTGATAATGGCCTGGTGAAATCCTTTATGAAGCATTTTACACAGACCTATATTCAGTTAATATCCAAAAACAACTCCAGAGTCTAAGTAACTGGCCTAAGGCTGCATTTCTAGGAAGAGGTAGAACCCAGATTCGAATTCTGGGTTTCTCTACATGAGACAAAATCTTGTGCCTTTCCAGTTCTACCAAGCTTCCCTCAACCACTCCACCACCCTTGGTAATGCTTGACCCACAAGTAGTCAGACTCCAGACTCTCCTCCAAGGGGACAGATTGCTGAAGATCCCAGTGTGTTCCTGCAGCCTTGCCAATGAATGTAATTCCCAGCACCACCGTGAAGTTGTTTTAGCCTGGTTATTCTCAGGTGGTGTGGACCCTTATTCTCCTCATTTCAGTTTTGACCGAAAAGTGAAATCTGTGTCGGTCATCCATAAGTTTTGGCCCCGAGGCTGTGGGCATATAGTTCTTTATCTCGATATCTTAGTTTCTGGATCTGTGCTTTAAAACAGAACTGAATGTGTTATTTTCTCTTCTCACTTCTTCAGAGTAACTTAGTTCCAATGGAGGACAATTTGTATGCTTAACTGTAAGTTCTTATTATTTATATGTGGTTTAGATCTGTATTCTGTCAGCTCATTAATTTGTCTACTTTCCGTTCAGTTAATGACAAATGTGGACTATGCAAATGTTTGACATTCAAAACAGACAGCTCGGCAGTTTTGTGCTTTTGGATCATTTATTCACTCCATCTTGGAGATTTATCTAAATTAGCATGACAGTGACTGCATTTTCTTTCACTTGTACCTGTCCTTTCTGGAATTTTCCTTGGCACCTCAGAGGTAGGAATGGGATCCATTAACATCAACAGGCTTTGCGATCCACAGGACAAGTGTGCTAGTACTCTTCTTCATCGATGAAGAAAAACACAGCACACGGAAGGTACATTGCTGTCTAGTGGAATGGGGGTACTTGCTTGGAACGCCCAACTGTGTCCATTCCATTGGCATTCGGCATCATGCTCAAGTTGGAAGTAACTCAGACTTCTACCTTCAGATAATCCTACTCTTCTCCCTCCTCCCTTCTCCTCTCTCTTATCTCTTCCTTCCTCCCACCTCCCACACACTATATTCCGGTCAAACTGAACCATGTTAATTTTCCAGAATGTTCCGTGTATTTTTGTTTTTACCTCTACACATCTGCACATGTTGCTATTCTTGTTGTTATTAATAATAATAACTATAGTAATGACAATAATGACTATCACATATTGAGTCCTAAGTTCTTTACTCACATTTTCCCACTGAGTGTTATTATTTTCCCTTTTAAGAACAAAATTTCTGGCAGACTCTAAAGCTGTTCTCCCTGCGTCCGCTGTATTTCTCCCTAGTCACCTGGGTGATCACAGTTTATCTTTGGGACTCAGTGTGCTGCCTTTCACACACAGTCTTGCCACACACACACCCAGTCTTTACACCAGCCTATACCTTATTGTAGCGTGATGCACACTGTGTCGTGTTGGCCGGCTTATCTCGCTAACTGCTTTGCTAGAGTCAGGGTCCACATCTCTCTTGTTTGGTATTATGCTTCCAGGTTCAGCATAGTGCCAGGTCATCACTGCTCAGTAAAGGTGGAGTGAATGACTGAAAGTGATTCAGCACATATGGAGGGAGAATGCGCCACAGCTATTTTGAGGTTGTGACTCTTGAAGTTTCCTCCCCTCCTAGCCCATAGAGGGTGATCAATAAATATTCGTTGACCAGCTGAATGAGTCTGATGAAGATGAATCTGAGCAATCTGTGACAGGAGCTTTTGGGACCTGGCAGTGCTAGAGGCTGCCGGGGAGATGCAGGGGGCTCTGATTCCATCTCTCAGTTGCTAACAGGCCATCTTTTCTTTAGCTGTGAGTTCGGTGGGGGGCTGGTGGTGACTTCCTGTTATCTGAATGGGACCTAAATATCAGAATTATGCCAGCAAAGAACAAAATAGTTCTGCATTCGCTACTCCCTTTCTAGCTGAGTTTATACCATTAGCTGAGTTTATACCAAGGTAGACATCTGATCTGGTGTGTGCACGTATGCATGTGTAGGCACACTGGCACACGCGTGTGTGTACGTTCATGTTCATATGTTTGTCTGTGGGGATCGGCAAGGGGTTCTGTTTTGCCACCAGCCTCTCAGGGAAAGGCATTGCTGTCATCACAGTGAAACATGTGGCATCAAAGCAGCAGCGGCAATTATGCCACCATTTGGATGTCTGTGCTATGGCAGCATCTGCTGATGCTTTGAGACTCTTCCGCCAGGGTTTCGCCTGCCAAACCACCCAAACCATATGTTCTCATCAGCAGTAACACCCCCGTCACCAAGTCTTTTAAGGGTGAGGCATCATAGATCAATGGCCGACACATCTCGGTCGGGATAAGCACAGCTTGTACTTTGCTTGGCTTTGATAACTGAGGGGAGGGGGTGGGATGCCTTGCAATTTTGGCTTCAGAAATAATAGGTAGTAAAAAATAATGTTGAATTTACTTCGGCTCCACAATAATTGATAGTGTAATTTATGGATTAATTAACGCCAAAGACTACAGTATTTTTCCAAGACCCCATCTACTGTCTTGTTGTGGTTAGAAGCATCCCTAAAGCAGAATAACATTGAAGGACTTCACTTAGAAGTAGTTGTTTTTCCTATAGGGCAGAAGAGAATTTCTTAACTTCTGGTCGGGGAGGATTCTACTTTCCATGGGCACCTACACATGAGTTTTATATGCTACTGATTTGTTATCTTGCAGTATTTCAGGAATTGCTCTTGGTTGCTTTCTAGTTGTTTAAGATGTGTACGTTTTATTTTCTACCCCATCTTCCTCCTAAAAAAGTGATAAGCCTGTTAAGGTAAGGACTACATATTTTCTTCCTTTCCACTCCTAGGAACTCTTACAGAGTTGGGCTGAGGAGGTACCCAGTAAGTTACTCACTCAATGGAAGAATAACATTGACAAATAAAATGCATTTAGGAGGCGATACAGTGGGGTCAGGTCACCAACAGATTATAAACATTTAAGCTTTTATTGAACTACATGTAAAAGGAATTAAAGCAGAAAACTCTTTTATTCAGATTCAGTTAACAATCCTTCCGGAGTTTCTTGGATGATCTGCAATTAGTAGGAAAGTAAGTATTTTGTTTTTTGGTTTTTTTTTTAAATTAAAGTTCTTTAATATATATGCCATAGAGTATTTGTACCTACCTATACTGATGAAGGCTACTGGAATCTTTAAAAGGGGTAAAAAGTTTTTAGTACTTTTCCCCAATTTTTTAAATTAAAACACAATAAATACATCTCTAGAATTCACCTCTCATCAGGGCACGGATGTTGTGTTTTGTTTTTCCGGCACCCTCATTGGCTAGAAGGGTGCTGCCTGACGCATAGTAGGTATTGAGTATTTGCTGCATGAGTGACTGAACCCCGGATCCTTTCTAAAATTAGTTGAGAGTGGTATAAATAACCGTTTTGGTACTTAGTTTAATGCTATTAATAACAATATTTTCAAAAGTACTAAATATTTTTTCTCTATAATAGTTTCCCTACGTATATACCCTTTATATTCTTTACCAACTTCCTGTTTTGTCTCTCTGTAAAACTAAGACTAAGAGTTTAAGGAGGCATTTGAACCATATATATTGATATATTGGCATTAGCCAGCACTTAGAGTCCCACCTATTACCCTGTGGGTACTCAGTATATATTTGTTAAAATATCGCAGCCTGTCTGATTGATGGTCACTTCTCTTGTATACATGGACAGCTTTTTGTTTATTAGTATTTAGAAAATAAGACTCCACATGTAGGCCCAGGCCTTTACATCTTACCAATGCTCGCTAAGAGTCCTGGATTCTAGCTTTACCTTATTTCTCACTGTTCTACAAAGATGCTTTTTTTTTTCATGCCTTCTCTTTCCTCCCTACTTTGCATCCTTATGGCCCAGATTCAATGTCACCTTCTCTGGTCCTGGGCATCTGTGATTCTTTGTTTCTCCTTCAGTGGGAATATTTAACCAACCACACTGTCGTGTATACTCACCTGGGTGTCTCTCCCTTTAGTTGTGGAGCCTGGGCAGCCCAAGGAAACTAGCTTTTTCACCTTTGTATCCATTCCTTTCTCCCTTCCCTGACAACAGTTGCACACTGACACGTAGTCAGTCCCCTGGCACATTTGAGACACTGTAAATGTTTATAGAAGGAGGGGGTGACAGCTTCCCTCAGATACAAGGGTAAGTTTAAATCTGAGTTGCATGTAATAAATCCGAGGGGAACGGAGCATATCCATGAGCCAGGCATTTTACAGTTACCATCTCATTTAATTCTCAAAAACTCTGTGTCATGAATCCACTTTATTTCTGAGGAATTGGAGATGTTGGACTACTGAATATAGTGTTGGAGTGTGAATGCTTTGTTTACTTACCTAAACCCTTGTCACCCCACAGGTGTTTTATATGGGTGAGAGGGCAGAATTTAAGAGCCCGTCTGCATATTCTCATTCATCCTGGCAAGGGGAGATCCAGTTCACATGTAGGGATAGAGCCTGGAGTGGTTTGCTGCCAGTGAGTATTGGGTATTGGGGTGTGGTAGGAAATGGCCCCCTCTCCTAGCCCAGAATGAACAGCCAGGGACCCTGTGGAAGTCCTGTGCTTAGATGGAAAGCTGCAGCATGAATAAATCATGCTGGCATGTCTCATCTCAACATCCTGTTCTTATAACAGAATAAGTCATTAGGTTTCTCTTTTTTTTTTTTTTTTTAAGTTTTTATTTTTGAGAAAGAGAAAGGGGGGAGGGGTAGAGGGGGACAGAGGATAAGAAGCAGGCTCTGCGCTAACAGCAGAGAGCCCTGTGTGGGGCTTGAACTCATGTACCGCGAGATCATGACCTGAGCCTATCCAACTGAGCCACCCAGACACCCCTTTTTTTTTAAGTTTATTTATTTTGAGAGAGAGAGCATGCTCATGCGCGCGCGTGTGCGCGCGCGCACACACACACACACACACACACACACACACACACACACACGAGCAGTGGGGGAGGGGCAGAGAGAGAGAATCCCAAGCAGGCTTCACACTGTCAGAGCCCGAGGTGGGGCTCTATCTCACACACTGCGAGATCATGACCTGAGCTGAAATCAAGAGTCTGATGCTTAACTGACCGAGCCACCCAGGTGCCCCAGGTTTCATTTTGTTGCCCCTTTGACACATTTCTTGGCTACCTACATTTACAAATACCTGAGATTGGGTAATAATACAAGTTTCCTTAGTTAATAATATAATATAATCCTGTATTATAGGAATTTTGTGCCTGCCACTTAACTTGTGTCACAATATGCATTACAATAACAAGGCTAAAACTGTTTACAATGTGCTCTTTGATTTGGCCCCTGTAAAAAGAAAAAAAAAAATCAACTGGGATTTTTGGGATTTGGGCATTAAACAATACATTTGCCCAGATGTTAAAAGTTAATTTCTAAGGGATGGGGAGATCTTGTTTACGGTATGTGAAGGAAGCTTAAAGGGAATTAGTTTAATTGTGTAAGAATATTAAGCAATCTTCTGCCGTCTGCTGTCAACAGCGCATGGGTCCCTTAAGGTCTGCTTTTCCATTACTCTGATTTTCTCCCTGTCTGGATGGAGTTCCCAATATCATTAACACGCCTCACATAGTTTCTTTTGAAGCTTGGGCTGGGTTAAATCATCTTACTTATGCAAAGTGGATTGGCTAAAACCTTTTCCCAAATACCTGCCAAAACCAGCTTTTTTTTGTTTCTCTTGCAAGAGACACATGGCTGGTCTCACACAGTAAATTACCAGATCGTCAGCTTAGTCTATTTAATTGTGCCGCTCTTTTCACCCACCTTTCCAGAAAAGCTCATTTTGTTCAAGAACCACCCTCTATCCCCCACCCTGCAAACACTCCACCTCTCTTCCCTTTTCCCAGAATATTTCCTTTTGCCTGCTTCCTGTTTTAAGGGGATCGCCGGGCTAGATTTCAATGGCGGTAGATTTGCCTGTGTTATGGAATGCTGTTTTACAGACTTCTTTTGACCACAATCCACGGTAGGAATTAAATTTACCCTGTGGCCCAGAATACACACCCACATCCACACCCACACATGCTCCACAGAGGCTTTCATGAAACAGTATTGTATTAGTTTCCTAGGGCCATTGCCACAGTGTACCAAAAACTGCATGGCTTAAAGTAATAGAAACCTATTGTGTCGCGGTTCTGGAGATCAAGGTTGGCCTGGGCTGTGTTCTGTCTGATGACTCCAGGAGATTCTTGGCTTTGCCCCCACCCAGCTTCTGGTGATCTGTGGCTTGTAGATGCATCAGGCGGGTTGCATGGTGGTCTTTTCCCTCTGTGTCTTCTCATCGTGTTCCCTCTGTGCTTATCTGTCTCTGTGTCAGATTCTGCCCCCCCCCTTTTTTTTAGAATGACACCAGTCATATTAGATTAAGACTCATCTTAATAACTTCATTGTTACTTGACTACCTCTGTAGTGACATTAAATCCAAATACGGTCATATTCTGACGTTCTCAGTGGGGGATACCCCCAATTAGGGTGCCCCCATACCACTTTGGGGGGGGTCACAATCTAACTCCTAACAACAGCCAACCTTTAAATAATGCCTCAATGTATATTCCATTCTCTCATTAAAAAATGTTGGCTGCTGGGGTGCCTGGGTGGCTCAGTCGATTAAGCATCCGACTTCGGCTCAGGTCATGATCTCATGGTCCGTGAGTTCGAGCCCTGCGTCGGGCTCTGTGCTGTCAGTTCAGAGCCTGGAGCCTGCTATGGATTCTGTGTCTCCTTCTGCCTCTGCCCCTTTCCCACTCACGTTCTGTCTCTATCAAAAAATGAATGAATGTTAAAGAAAATTTTTAAAAAATGTTGGCTGCTTCTCACTAAATTGATTTCATGTCAGTTTGAAGATACCGGTTAGAGTACTTCTGAATTTGAACCATTTCTTCTCTGATTTTCTGTTTTCTCTTTAAAAACTGGAGGTTTAAATCCTTACTTTCCAGGCTTGTGGTGAGAATTAAGAAGAATATATGAAAAGGTACTGGGTAAATGAAAGATAGAAAAAAACAAAGTAAAAATGAATAGGAAATTGCAAGCAGTACCTTTCAATCTGTTCAGTGAAGCCACATAGAATTTGTCGTTTCTAAATGAAATGGACAGAATTCTTGAAAATGTATAGGTGACTAAAATTGACCCAAGAAGAAATAGAAAACGTGATAAGATAAAAACCAGAAAAAGATTTCTAGCTCGAGCTGTGACATGGGGGAAGAGGCTGGAAGCTGTTACTCCCAACATTATAACAACAACAAAACCCTGGACAGACTGGAAATTGATATTCTTGAGATTTGGTTATCTGGCACAGAAACCACCAGATGACATAACTTGGAGGAAATTTTTAATGGTAACTTTGACAAATTGCTGGAAGCTGAATGCAGACAAGTGGGAGACTGAAAAGCTCCTAGGGAACATGGTCTAAGTGGGTTACTATACTTTGACAAGTATGTCTGGAACCCCACCAGGTGCTCAGGGAAAGGATCCAAGTAAACTTCCCACATGGCGCTGGTCATGAAACCTTCTCAGACTCTTCTCCCTAACAAAGTTCTCATCTCCAGGGGAAGTTACTTCTCCAGAGGGCAATTCTGAAACCTTATTCCAGCCAAAGGAACAGAAAATAGGCCCCACTTCAGCTGCCTCCAGCCTTCCTGTTTTACCTAAGGGAAAAATCAATAATGGAAGCCATGGTCAATAGAGGAGAGAGTTTCAAGGAAGTATATTGGGAATGTTTTAGCTAGGAAAGGGACTGGGGAGGGGGGCAGGATAGAAGTAAAGTTCTGCTCTGGAGAGGAAGAAAATACTGAAAGTCACATCCTGAGACATAGTCATAGTCCACTAAGATGGAGACTTAGAATTTGAGAATACCCCCTCCCCCACACCAGTCCACGACACTAACAAACCTCCAATAATAACAGTGCAGTGCAGCTAAAAAAAACTGCACAACACAGCCTGTCTCTCAGAAGCAGAAAAAAAGGAATCCCCAAAGCCAAGAAGGGAGGAACAAAGAAGCCCACTATTGGAATTTGAAGACTCAGGAACCAGTAGCCACAACAGGCATTAACACAGGCCATCTCCCAGCCAGATTAATATAAATTCTCACACTAAAGATGCCTGTTTACTTCAGTTCTTATTATCCTGTACAACATGTCTGGCTTTCAGTAAGAAATTATAAGGCATTCCAAAAGGCAGGTAAAAGAATTTCTCCCTCTCTCTTTCTCTCTCTCTCTCTCTCTCTCTCACTCACACACACACACACACACACACACACACACACACACACAGTCTGAAGAGACAAAGCAGTCATCAGAGCCATACCCAGATGTGATACAGATTCTGCAATGAACAGAGAATTTGAAATAATTATGGTCAATATGTTAAAGGTTCTGATGAAAAAGTAGGCAACATGTAAGCTCATGTGTGGAATATAAGCAGAGAGGTATAAACTCTAAGGAAGAATAAAAAAGAAATGATAGGAATAAAAGCAGTAACAGAAATAAAGGATGCCTTTGATAGTCTCAGGTAGATGTAACATAGCCAAAAAAAAAAAAAAAAAAAAAAAAAGGAATCAGTGAAACTGAAAAGTCAATAAAACTTAAACATAAAGAGAAAAAAGAATAATGTCCAAAAACTGTGGGACAGTGTAAAAGATGTAACATACCTTTTAAGAGAAAATGAGAGAACAAGACAGAACTATTTGAAATAATAATGATTGAAAAGTCAAAACCCTTACACTCTCTTCCCACCTACAACCTTGCCTCCTTCATTAACAAGTTGCCATACCCATGTTTTACATGCAAATTTACCTAACTTTCAAGATGTACATAATCCATACACACACACACACACACACACACACACACACACACACACGTACACGTATTTTAAGTTTATTTATTTATTTTGAGAGGGGGCCAGAGAGAGAGAGAGAGGGACAATATCACAAGCAGGCTCCACATTGTCAGTGCAGAGCCTGATGTGGGGCTCAAACTCACAAACCGTGAGATCATGACCTGAGTCGAAGATAGACGCTTAATCGACTGACCACCCAGGCACCCCAGAGCAAGATGTCTTATTACATTGATCTTCTGTTTGGGTTTTTGTTTCTTTGTTTTATTTTACCCAGTCTCTAAATTTCCATCCTCAGTGTTTTCTTAAATTATTCCATTCCTAGATTCCTCACTGATTAGCTGGGTTTCCCTGAGCCAGTCTTACTCCCTCTTATTCCATAAAAAGGAAGATTGCTCTTTGGAACACAGAGAAGGCTTCCAGAAAAAGCAAGTTAAATACAAAGCATTGCAACATGTGATTGTCATGTGGATATTATAGGCCATAAATACAGAGATGAAAGCCAGGGGATAAGGTCTAGGAAATAAAATAAAGGAGTTAGATTTGAACTGGACCTTAAAATTTAGGGTTTCCATTTGCAGAGGTAGAACTGATTTCTGAGGGTGCTTTAGGTCAGGACCACAGCATTGTTAAAAACGCAGAGGTGGGAATTTGTAGGTCCTGGTCAGTTTGCTCCTGATGGAGGGAAAAATTTGTATTGAGGAGCTGTGTAAAATAAGTTTGTTATGGATTTTATACTCTAAAGAAAAACAAGTAACAGTATTAGAACTTTCATGTATGAATTTATTCATTCATTCCTTTATTCAACAAATATCGATCATCTCTTCTATGCCAGTCCCTGTGCTACCAGCCAGAATACAAGTATTAAAAGGACATGTTGCTTGTTTTAGGGAGCTTTGCAACTAGAAAGACAGATGCGTCTGTAATAATACACACTGTGACAGGTGCTATATGGTGGAATGTATGACTATGTATAGGAGACCCAGAAGAAGGAGTGATTAATTCTGTCAGGCAAGAGGAAGAAAAACAAAGAGCTGAGAGAATGTAATCCCACATAAACTACCCTGGATAACGGAGTAGATGATCCATCTTTGTTAAATCCCCAGCACTGTTTCTCACTGAGAGCTCAGGGGGCGTAGGAGGTCTTCCATCTGTGTTTGGTCAAAGCCTGACCCCACTGTGTGTGGGTCATGGCCTCAGAAGCCAGTATGGCAGGTGCATGAAGCTGGCTGACTGGCAGTTGCTCCATTTACTGCCTCTTTCTGTTTTGCTTCATGGCCATTTCTCTCCAGGCAGAACTTTCCTGTTTGACAGACAGGTGTAAAGGTTCCTCATGTGTATGTTTGTATCACTCTTATGGTGGGAGCCTTCCTGTTGCCTTCCCATGATGCTCTAGAGAAGCGAAAGGTCGAACATTGTTGAACAGTAACTGCTGTGCTGTGAAGTACACTGAGGCATGGCCTCTCGCAAGACTTTATGCAACCAAAGAGGTTTATTCGTTGGCAAGAACTTGCTCTATCATGTGGTCTCATCAGATACTCTTTTGAGTGGTATCTGAGGATGACATGAGAATGATGCTCCCATTCATACATTAAGATCCACTAATCAGGGGGGTCTGGGTGGCTCAGTTGGTTAAGCCTCTGACCCTTGATTTCAGCTCAGGTCATGATCTCATGGTTGGTGAGTTCGAGCCCCATGCTGGGACTCTATCAGCACAGAACCTGCTTAGGATTCTCCCTTTCCCTCTTTCTCTCTCCCTCCCCCACTCATTCACCCCCCCCCCCAAATAAATAAACTTAAAAAAAAAGATCCACCAACCAATTGGAGAACTCTTAGAAAAACATGTTTGAGGGGTAGTGAAAGTAGGGAAAGGAAGTGGCTAGGAATGTTTTGTCCTTAGGTAATTTGCAGAGATTTAAAATTTTTCTCTGACCAGTGACAGTTTGCTCTTTTTTGTTTTGGACATTCCCTAGTTTCCTAGTTAAACATATTAACATTTTGGAAACTTTGAATATTTCAAGAAATATTCTTGAAATTTGAAATATGCCTTGTTATTGCAAAAGCTAAAAAAAGAAAGGTTCGTGAGTACCTGTTGCTTGATTTATATAATTCTGCTTATATATTCTTCTTAGTCTCTGCTAAGAATTCCATTTTTGGTTTTTAATCTGGCAGCAGTAGAATTATAAAAGGACTCTTAACCATTTGAGCCATGCATTTTATGACTTTGTCTTAATGTTTCTACAGAGATTGTCTCGTTCCTTGAGAAATAAACTGCTTTAGGAGTTAGTGGTGTAGAAAACAGGAACTATTTTATTTCTGGTTCCTTTTGTTACTCCAGTCCCTGAGAAAAGCATATTTGAGTAACACGTTATACACTTCCTTTCTAATTGTACTTTGAGCACCTAAGGGATCCTTAAAAATTCCTTCGTAACTAATTGTTCCCTTTCTCAAATAAGTACCCTAGTGCCTCCAACATTAGAGTAAGCAAGAGAATAGCATCTCATTTCCCCAAACAGTCTGATTTCCTTGCTTCGTGAACCCCATTAGTTTGCTGGCCTGAAAGCTGTACAGGCTGCAGTGGACTTCCAGAATTATTTCCAACGGGAAAGATAACTTACGTGGCGTCCTTCCAAGCATACGCTCCTCTGTGTGAGCCTAGCCTGGAGGAGCACTTTGATTTCAGCCCCTTTTCCAAGAACCAGGAACAGCACATCATAGTACATCCCCAGCGTGCAGGTTCCAGGTGCCTCTAGAGTCTAAGCGACTGTGATATCAAATGTGGTTTACGTAGATGCATCCATATAGGCGACGACAGACTTCTCCAGGTATGTGCCTTTTACCTGAGTGGCCAAGGAATCCACCCTTCAGAGACTGAAGAGGCCCTGTGGCTTCCTCACGTTATCACGTGACTTTTATTCAACGTTTATTTATTTTTGGGACAGAGAGAGACAGAGCATGAACAGGGGAGGGGCAGAGAGAGAGGGAGACACAGAATCGGAAACAGGCTCCAGGCTCTGAGCCATCAGCCCAGAGCCTGACGCGGGGCTCGAACTCGCGGACCGCGAGATTGTGACCTGGCTGAAGTCGGACGCTTAACCGACTGCGCCACCCAGGCGCCCCATCACGTGACTTTTAAAAGTTTCTTTTCATATCTTAGAAGGCTCGACTCCTGGAGAGAGGCAGAGAAAAGGGCTACGGAAGGCTAAACTTTCTGAAGTTGAAAATTCTTCTAGCTGCCAGAGACCAGTCTCATGGGTGCTATCTCTGCTCAGGCTTACACCGGGTGATTTTATTTGATAGAAAAATTACTTGGGAGATGTTGCAAGAGAGCGAGAGAGGCAGATTGTGTGTTTAAGAGAAAGATAGGGAGATAGAGGTTGACTAGTAACACTTAAGGGGTACTTTGTGAGAAAATGCGTTCATCTGTCCCCCTTTGGTGAGGGATCAGATACCAACCACTTGCAGCTGTCGTGCTGGGAGATGAGGGTATAGTGGAGAGAAGAAATAATGCTCACATGTTATTACTTCGTAGGTCTCCAAAACATCTAGAACTCTGCCTAGCACATAGTAGGTATTTAACAAATATTTATTGAGGGAAAGCGTGAATAAATATTGAGAATATATTTCTCTGATGTCGACAGTGTGTTATTTTTTTTTTTTTTTTCAGTTTTTCAGGGATTTGTACCTTAGCTTTCATTCCTCTGTTTAGTGTCGTTTGCCTGCATAATCCTTGGTTGATTTGAGAGGAAATGCCCTTGATTAGAGGCCTATAATAAGTCAGGACTGATCAGATTGAAATCTAATGTAGGCACCTAATTTAATGAGGAGAGAAAAAATTACCCAAACAAGAGCATGTGTAATTATGCTAAATTTCATGACTTCGGGGTCATAAATGGATTTTTCTTGATGTTCATCTGACACGAATTAATTCCAGTTGTTGCTGACTGTTAAGCAGCGACTTGTAGGGTCCTTTATAATAAGAGGACATTAATTCCTGTTAAATTATGATGAGCCTCCTGCGGAATCATACATTTTATTCATATGGATGCAGCTAATAAGGAGACAACGAAAGACCAGGAGGATCAGAAGGAGGCTGTTGCTGCAGAAATCGAGGGGGAACGAACCTTTTTAACCCATGAGGCAAGGTGGCGGCAAGGGGCTTTAGGATGGTTGTCTTAGTCGGCTTGGGCTGCCAGAGCGAAATGTCACAGATTGCAGGGCTTAAGCATCAGACATTTATTTCTCACGGTTCTGGAGGCCAGAAAGTCAAGATCAAGGTTTCAGCAGGATTCAGTTTCTGGGGAGAGCCGTCTTCCTGGTTTGTACATTGTTGCTTAGCCCTCACATGGCCTTTCTTCTAAGCATGGAGAGAGGGAGAGAGAGGGGGGAGAGAGAGAGAGAGAGAGAGAAGAGAGAGAGAAGAGAGAGAGAAGAGAGAGAGAGAGAGAGAGAGAGAGAGAGAGAGATCTCATCTCACTTTAGAAGGATACCAGTACTATTAGATAAGGGTCCCATAGTTACTGACCTCATTTAATCTGAATTATTGCATTAGAGGCCCCATCTCCAAATACAGTCACACTGGCTATTAGGGCTTCAGCATAGGAATTTTGGGGACACAATTCAGTCCACCGCAGTGGGATAGCTTCCGGTTTTGAACTCCAGTTCTTTTCTGCTTAGCTGTTTGGACTCTGGCCAGTTGCAAAGGCTCTAGGAATCTCGGTTCCTCTACAAATGCCATTGGAGTAAGAATCACAGCTTGAGTTGGGAGAATACAGTGAATTAAATAAGTGTGTGGAAGATCTCGCCCAGGACAGGACCCATAATGTCCACTTTCCCCATGCCAGCCTCCACATTCTTTCGCCCCATGATGCCCACTCACATATTGTCCTTCTTTGTCTGGTGAGGCTGGGTTCCAGGTTCACATGCACATTGTGGTGTTGAGGTCCCTCTCGGTGATTGGTGGATCATATTCTGGGAGGGCAGACAAATCTTCAGAAGCATGGTTTAAATACAGAATGTGTGACGGACTCTCTGTGTAAGTTGTGGTGTTGAGAAAATGGGAGGATTAGCAAGCACATTAACTCCAAGGGAAATTATGGAAGGAGTGGCATTACGGAAGGCATTTTTAATGATTTGAGTAAATGAGAGAGTGACCTTGATTCCATTCTTTCAAACTATGGGATTAGGTTAAGGGCTCCCTTTGATGAGAAAATAAAATGGAATAATTTTCAGCAGACTTCCATTTTAAAATTCTGCTCTTTCAATATTTTTCTTTAATAATCCTGTCAACTGTTAATGAATTAAACATTATGTGTAGAAGTGTTGTTTTTATTTCCTTCGCTGCAGATAAGTCTCATGAGAAACGATTCTGCATCTTCTCTGGGCTTTCTTCTTGTGGCATTTCAAATTGAATTCCTCTGACCAAGTATATAATTCTCCTTATTCAGGATTTGAGGGTGGATGTTCATAAATGTCACTACAGTATATTTCCTTTCTTTATTAACTGGAACTAATGAAGTTTTTGTATATATAATATATATACATCACTACAGTCTGAACATTGACACTTTTAAAGAGATAAAGCATTTTTCCCTCCATTTCTTTGTGTTGAAGAAAAGAATTTCATCATGTGTTATTCCAGCTGCCTTCTAATAAATACCTATGTAGATTTCCGTTAACTATGCTGTTTGCGTCCCATGTATTAAGCCCTCTAATGAGCTAATATCAGTCCTCCACAACAGTTTATCTGGGGCATTTCCTCAGTTCAGCAAATGCATCTTCTTTCCTTCATTCAACCTCTGGAGTAGGTTGTCACTTGCTATTTAGTGTGTCAGGAGGGTGGAAAGTAAGCTGTGCTTTAAAGTGCTATCAAATTATTATCATTTTTTTTTTTTTTTTTGGTCCTGGTTCTTGTATTTGGTATTCAAAAGAAACCCTTTATTTTAGGGCACTGAGTACAAAATTAGATCAGTTCCGTAAGATAATGACCATATTTCACAGTTATGACCCAGTGTGATTGCTGGGTAGTGCTTATGGCATAGAGTCATATTTTTTATTTTCTTCTGTGTTTTGCCAGCCTCAGACAGCTTTTTTTTTTTTTTTTTTTTTTTTTTTTACTGGCGGTTGGGATAACAGATCTTTTAATTTTCCTGAATAGAGTGTAGTGGAATGGACATAATCTTTCTGACTGCTAAATCATGCTGGAGCATTGGTTCATCTATTCATTTGTGAGAAGAGGTAACAAAGAGCATGCATTATTTGATTCTAGGAAAAGGAAAAGAAAAATGGCACAGAATAAATAAGGGTGAAGAAGTAAGGAGTAATAATTTTATTTTTTTTTTTTTAATTTTTTTTTTCAACGTTTATTTATTTTTGGGACAGAGAGAGACAGAGCATGAACGGGCGAGGGGCAGAGAGAGAGGGAGACACAGAATCGGAAACAGGCTCCAGGCTCTGAGCCATCAGCCCAGAGCCCGACGTGGGGCTCGAACTCACGTACTGCAAGATCGTGACCTGGCTGAAGTCGGACGCTCAACCGACTGCGCCACCCAGGCGCCCCAGGAGTAATAATTTTAAAAGCCCACTCTTTAGATTTCTCTTACTTAAGGATCTTTTAACGATTATGACCATATCTGCTTTGTGGAGAGTGGTCAGTGATTTCTTTTTTTTAATCATCAGATGTACCGCAGGTGTGGGATTCCACAAATCCAGAAATCCTTTGTACGTTTTACTGCCCTGGCTTTCTCACCTGCATGCAGATTGCGTTATGTGGCTGTTTAAAAGTTCACTGTACTTGAATTTTTTTTATGGTGTGTGTGCGAATAATCACTCTGGGACTTGTCTGTTGGTGGGGAGAGTGGAGCACTCACCGTGCTTTTGAGGCACCTGAGGGATTATGATGTCCCAGAGCCGGGCATACGATCCGACACTTGACACTTACCTTTGCTGGGTCGCCTTGAGTTAACCTGAAGCCCAAGAGGCTTCCCCTGTTTTTCTTTTTCATTAGAGGTTTCTTGTTTTTGCTATTGTGTAAATTCTTGTGTCATATTTTTCTTTTAGTTCTTAGCCAATAAGTAAGCTTAGTAGCTGATGGGAGGGAGGGGTGAGTTTGCTGAATAATTTTCCAGATCAGTTTCTGGCCCAGACTTCAGCTGCACCCAGCGTGATTCCAGACATGCCAGGTCCTTATTTGCTCATTGACCTCCCTGGCCTCCCTGCCAGAAACAGGCAAAATAAACAATAAATAAAAAATATGGCTCTTTTCCTGCCATTTTCTTGGAATATAGTCTTGGGGACATAAGCCAAAAGTCTATTCTAATGAGGAAAAATAAACCTTGTGGGAAGGAAGTTTTCATACATCACACTAGATTTTTTTTTTCTTCATTTTGAACGTAAGGTACAGTTGGTATATGTGACAATTTCATATGCATAAACCGGCGGGTCTTAAAGCTGTGGAGTCACTTAGGCAAGGAAACAGGATAAAGAAATACATGAGAAATGATAAAGGCAGTGAAGATGTGTAGTCGAGTTAGAATGACCCACTTTTAAAGGAACATGTTAAAGATGGTCTTTCATAAGCCCGCCGTGTTACTGGCATCGTGCTAGGACCGTAGAGACATCAAAGTTGAATCAGACCAAAGTCTAGTAGGAAAGTACATGAAATTCTGAGTTATAGGAACAATGACCAATGGCTTGGGAAGTACAGATGCATTTTTATGAGAAGGAAGAGTAAGGAGCGATTGTGTCGAGGTTGTTTCTTTTGCAAATGTGTCTATGGGCCTGCTCCTTGCTGGAAATGCGATTTCACAGGCCCCACATGAACCTCTTCTGGGCTGGGGCCCAGGAATCTGTATTTTGATAAGCCCTTCAGGACATATCGATGCTCCCTCAGATTTGAGAAATATTGGTTCTATTCCATGTAGAAAGAATAAAGAGGTTGTTGGGGGAGGTGGCATTTACATTGGGCAAGGGAAGCCAAAAGAATATGAATCGGCTTTGCCAGAAGGCGAAGTTTGCACAGTCCTTAAACTGCCTCCGAGTTTATTGTCTCCAACTCTTAGAATGAAAGATCTATCTTATATGTAATCTAAATTCATCATGCTTTCCCATCATGCTGTTTCCTCTGTTTTCATTCTCAGTGGAATAGTGAATCATGGTGATCATATTTTGTGTAATAGTCTTTCCTATATATCAAGGAGAATATTAAGTTCCTCACTGTCTTTTCTTCCTCAGGCTAATTAATCCTCATTCTTCAGCCTATTTTCTTACCTTTGAACCCTTTTATCATTTTCACTGCTCTTGTCTGGGCTTTCCCCAAATTTTCCATCTTTCTCCAGAGTTACAAAGACCCAAACCAAAGTGGTGCTGTGTTGATGTCTTTGCTTCTGCAGGAGAGTGAATGGATATTTTAGTCCCCACACGTCATTTTCCTTCATGAGAATTTACCTAGGGAAGTAGCAGAGTATAGGGTACCATTTTTAACGTATCGTCCTTGGGCTCATGGGGGACTGGAGATTGTTCACATGGGATACTTAGATCCATATCAGTACCAGCCATTGTTTGGAGACTCAGTAACTATAATGGTTCCCACATAAATACACTCCTTTTTGTATCTTAATGTACTTTGCTGTAATGGAGACTAGTAAAACTCAAAATGTGCTGTTTCATCTTGTTGGATTTTAATTTTTTTTAATGTTTATTTATTTTTGAGAGAGAGAGAGAGATAGAGCATGAATGGGGGAGGGACAAAGAAAGAAGGAGACACAGAATCTGAAGCAGGCTCCAGGCTCCGAGCTGCCAGCACAGAGCCCTACATGGGCTCAAACCCATGAACCGTGAGATCATGACCTGAGCTGAAGTCGAATGCTTAACTGACTGAGCTACCCAGGCACCCCTGGATTTTCTTAAAAGAGTAAGAGTCCAACTCTTCTGATGGGAACCTATGCAATTTAAAAAAAAAAATGTTTATTTATTTATTTTGAGAGAAAGAGAGAGAGAGTGCACAGGGGTGGGACAGGGAGAGAGGGAGAGAGAGGATTCCAAGTAGGCTCCACACCATCAGCATAGAGGCCAACATGGGGCTTGAACTCACAAGCTGTGAGATCATAGCCTGAGCTGAAATCAGGACACTTAACCGACTGGGCCACCCGGGTGCCCCAGGATCTATGCAATTTTTAATGTCAACAGAGGAGCCTTTGTGTTTGAGAACGCATTTATTGGGGCGGTAGGTCAGACATTGAGCATGGTGGCCTGTCCTCATCTGTACAATAGGGAGAAAAGTATCTGCCTTTCATGATACTGATTGTGATGGTAAAGTGGTTACTGTATGTAAAAGAACACAGTAGGTGTTCAGCAAATAGTAGTTTATTAAGTATGTGTATTGACTGGTCTCAAATGTGACTTTTAATCCACCATGAGTAATTGTTTGGCTAGAGTATGTAGATAGTAACTGTCAAATGGGGCCACATTTTTCTCTAACTACGTGTCTGTGTTCTCATCACATTCTTGTGTTTAGGTTTCTGTGGGTAGGGGATGGAGGAAGGGTTCCTTTCTGAGAGTTTTCTCAGTCTGAGTTGGCCTTCCTCATACTGTATCTTGCCACCAGAGGCCCCTTCATACTCTACTGGATGCCTAGAATTTCTGCTTTTCCTGCTTGAACTAAAAGCAATAAAAGAGAAATAGATAGTATGAGATGGGTTTGCTGAACAGCACAAAGTTGAAAATTTAAGAGTTTTCTATATAATCATTGGAATTGTTGCCAAGAACATTATTTCCATACATGTTGACAGGCAGTAGAGGAAAATTTGTGACCCAGGAGTCTTCAGTGTGTTGAAGACTAGATAAATAAATGTTCTTAGTAGACTGAGGTGAAGGTGTGGTTTGTCTCAGTAGGGCCTCCTGTGAAGGAGATGCCGTTTTCTTGGCCCAATATCCCTGTCACCGTGGGATCTGTGAGTACATGCCGGTAACATTGGCATTGGTTGTCTTTTCAGCTGTTGCTGTAGACGCAGATGACGCCACACCTGTCTTCTTGGTTTGCCTTGCATTCTGTGTGAGGAGGTCTGAGAATGCCCTGGCATGTATGCTTCTTTGATGAGTGACTGCTCAGTTAGTGAGGCTCAGCTCTTATGATTCCCCTTACAACAGAATTCACCTGTCTAAACACAAGCTGGGTGAGAGCACGGTCATTCCCCATGCCTTCGATTCATGAGCAGGGAACGAAAACCTCTTAGGGAACCAATACTGCCCCAGAAAACTAGTGAACAAGTGACAGTCTGGTGTTTGAGGAGAGACTCGGAGAGATGCTCCTTGGTTTGGTGATCCAGCTAATACAGGATACTTGAAGTTGATTAGAAAGTTAGACCTTCTAGGTGATTTTGCTTTTGTCCAGCCCCAGCACTGGTGGTTTTCCATTGCAAAATAAAATGTAGTTACTTTCATAGAATCTTATTCTAACTTTAGCCTGTCTTTTCTAATTTCTCCTTTTTAAAGCATTACATCAGTTTTGTATTTCTCTGCTACCTCTTGGCCCATGAGAAATACAACACATGGGCTTAGATGGTTTTCTTGGAAACACGCTTGACAGAGCTGCATGTAATAAAAGCACAATTTTCTCCGCAAGAGAACAAAATACACTACCCTCTCGCATCTGGGCTTTAAAAATATCTAAAGAATACACTTACTTAGATAAATTTGGCTTGTGTTTTAATATTTTTGTGGTGACATCTTTGCTTCAGAACATTCCCAATTGAAAAATACAAAACTTTCTTTTCCTGACGCTCTGGGGCAAAAATAGATTCTTCTGCCAGTTTCAGTGTGAATAACTGTGGTGTCTATTTAACTTGTTCTCTTTGTGAGTTACAAGCCTAGAATATTTCTGCCATTTCACATGTTAAAATGCATTCTCATTGGACTTAATTTATTCAGCAAAGAGTGCTGATGGCATTCCCTGGACTGGTCAGCCGTTTGGCTGGTTATATGCCTTGAGTCCTGCATTCCTAGATGGTTGTGTGTTCTTGGCATGTCCAAATCAGAGTGGGTATAGAATCAGAATCTTTAGAGTGGGAACAGATGCCCCATGCCGTTAGCTAATCTGTCCTCTTGCATCATCACCAGGGCAGCAGAATTTCATTTTATTTATCTCCTGTTGGCCACAGTTTCGGGAGAGTGAAGTCTCACTACACCATATTCTCCCTCCATGCTTCAAATATCAATGGCTGTGGTTTAGGAAGATGCTATCATAGTTGAAAAAAAGACATCTGTAATGTCAGAAAGGAACAAAAGTATCACCGGGAATTAAGTCCATGTACCGGCAGGTGGTTCGAAGCATCTGGAGTCTAGTAGTGACTTTGGGGGTCTCCCTGGTACCATTGGCTTTGCAAGGTCGAAATTGGCCCCTGAACTGTGCTTTGTTTTAGCCTCTACCACCTTGAAGGTGAGAAAGGATGTGAATAACTGTATGGGTAAATGTACTTATCTTCTAGTATAGAGTTTTTGCTTTGTTTTGAATACTGTTCCTTAAAATTCAGAGCAAACCATCTCTATGCACACAGGATCCCTTGAAGCTTTATTTTTAAAACTTTCTATGTTAATGTTAATGATAATTTATGCAAATAAATAATTCAATTCGTGTTTCTTATACATTTTTCTCTAATTAGGAAAATGGATAAGCTGTGTTTACTTCAGGTTATGTAAGAAGAGCAAGGCCACCTGAATCCGATTATTTCTCAATTTTGTTAGTGCTCTATCCACTGCACAAGACTGTCTGCTGGAGATGCAAACAGTTCACATAAACAGTTGTCACCGGTCCCTTGAAGGCAGTTAACATTTTAGCAACCCACCCAGAAATTTTGCCTAATGGGTGAGATTTTAGTGAGGCATGAGGTCGCCTGTGAGATGCGCTTCTTATTAGGTCCCAGTTCAGAGGGCAAACACCCAGAAGATAAGACTCTCTCTTGCCCACTCCTCCAGCACCCTTCGCAGGTGCAGATCTGTCTACATCCTGCTGAGAAAGATTGATGTGTCTGAGCTTCGGTTGGAGCAGAGGATGGGACCAGGACAGATGCCGGAGGTTAGGCAGTGTCCTGGGGAACCTGGCCAAGGCTGCTTGGATGTGTGCCTTGGAAAATACCAGCGATGCAGAACGATCTCGGGGCTAAGCAAAGGAATGGAGGGTAAAAAGATATTGAGGCAATTGTTGGGTTCTGTAGGTTTAGAAATGACTTTCTAGTCATTATTGCTTTTGTCTGACCTACTGTTTTGATAGTTCTTAAGAATCTGTCATGATTTTTTTGTTGTTGTTCAGTTCCTGCTTTAAAAATGCTAACATATTGGGGCACCTGGATGGCTCCTTCGGTTGGGCGTCCAACTTCAGCTCAGGGCATGATCTCACGGTTCCTGAGTTCGAGCTCCGCATTGGGCTCTGTGCTGACAGCTCAGAACCTGGAGCCTGCTTTGGATTCTGTGTCTCCCTCTCTCTCTGCCCCACCCCTGCTCACACTTTGTCTCTGTCTCTCTCAAAAATAAACAAAAATGTTTTTAAAAAATTTAAAAATGCTAATATATTATGAAAGCTATTTCTAAGTCACAGCTGTGGGGAACAGTTCACTGTCAGCTAATGACAGGGTTGTGTTTCTCATTAGATAATTAAACCCATTGTAGGGATTCAATTTTGAATTGTACACACTCAAATTCATCATAAAAAATATTTAAACATCGTGTACCTCTTAGGTATCACACTGATTCTGGAAATACCAAAATGGGAAGAAATGGACTCTGTTCTCCCAGAAGTACCAGGAAGTAGGAAGACAGATAGGTAAACCAACAAGTACACTCCTACAGTAAAATAATACAGTGCAATAAAATACAAAAGCGTGGTGAGCGAGGGTAGCCTCAGAAATGCACAAGGTAAACAATTAGCATGCAAGAGGTCATGGTTGACTTTCCTGAGGGAGTGTGTGAACCAGAGACATCTTCAGAGAGGAACTGATATCCGAAGGGATTTGACAGGTGGACAGGAACTCACCGGAAGGGGAAGAGGAGATACACAAGGGAAAACATGCTGGTCAGACCCACAGCGTGAGCAAAGTTGCGTAGATGGGCTCTTCATGTACCCCATTCTTAAATCACTCTTGATGGGGAAGAATATTTAGAAATAAAATTATAAAAAAAAAAAAACAAACTGAAGTGATAGAATGACTTTAGTGATAATGGTGGATTATTTACTGCTCCCTGTGGATCTTTAAGAGATAGCTGTCCTTAAACTTAGGCGAGAACCATTTTTTTTTTTTAATTTAGGAGAGAAAACAATAGCAGGTTTAGCAGGTGCGCAGTGAATACCTATTGCGTGAGTGCCTGGGGAATTCTGAAGTGGGAATTGTGGCTTTCTGTCAGTCAATCACTGACTGGGGTCGTAGCCTTAAGCGTGTCACTTAGTGGAGTCTTGCCTTTCTCTTGATCAAAATGAGCTGTTTGTATGTATAAGTATCAAATTCTCTTCCAAATCTGATTTCTTCACCTATCAAAACACCTCCTAATAAATGTTGACACATCAGAGAGAATAATTCATGTGTCTAGAAAATTCCCTCATACTGGATAACTGAGGTATTATTCCATACCACTTAGTAAACTCATCACTTACTCAATGTGTTGTACATAATGGTAAACTCCTACCCCCAAAAAGCCAGCTTTCCCTAGGCTAGCAGAGACATTGATTTAAAAAATAATAGAAATAATTGCAACAACAACGGCAGCAACAAACTTCCGTGAATGAGTTCAACAACTTCCTCTCCCTCCAAAGGAGAAAGCAAACCTTTCCTTCCTAATAGCACCAGGCATCTCGTAGCCTCTGTGCCTTGCTCCAGTCCTCACTCCCTTTCCAAGCATGATTCTGCACGCCAAGTCATCAGAAGGTGATGAGCATCTTTTGCAAAAACACAACTTAGACCAAGTCAGCCTCCCTGTGCCTGAAGAAGGTGCCCCAGGACCGTCTGAAGTGCTCATTGACCCCACTGCCCCGGGGAGCTCACCAGCCAAGAGTGCTCATCCCTGCCTGTCCTGACAGGTGCATAATATGGGTTTGCGGAGGGAATTTGTTTGGATTTTGTTTTGAATCCAAGTTCTTTTTCAAATAAACTGGGTTTTTTTTTGTTTTTTTTTGTTTTTTTTAATTTTAATGGACCTAACTTTGGTGAGAAATGCCCTACTGGTGTGGGTGACTAACAAAGATAGAGCCTCTGCCCTCAAAATACTTTTGGTCTGCAGAACACAGACATGCCTGCTATAGTTTTAGCACACCGTTGGGCCTGGAGAGAAGAATGTTTTTATAATATCTGGACCTAATTGGCCAAACATCCATCTAGTTTTTAAAAATTATGAACAAAACAAAGGAGGTTTTGGAAGAGACTTTGGCCTTACTCACCAGACTCCTCATGTATTCACTGAATGAAAGAAAGCCCTTGAATGCAGGCTTCTTGTTCCCCTATCTCCAATTAATATTCTATCTTAATTTTATTAATGTTTATTTATTTTTGAGAGAGAGAGAGACAGAGTACAAACAGGGAGGAGCGGGGAGAGAGGGAGACACAGAATCCGAAGCAGGCTCCAGGCTCTGAGCTGTCAACACAGAACCCGACACGGGGCTCAAACTCATGGACAGTGAGATCATAACCTGAGCCGAAGTTGGACACTCAACCGACTGAGCCACCCAGGTGCTCCATATTCTGTCTTAAATTCTTAGTGCTTTCTATGGGAACTCCCTTGGAAATCAGAACCATTATTGTGACCACTGGATTTTATTTTCCTTATGTACGCATTCTAATTAAAAAACAGCTTTCCTGATAATGTCATCTTTTTAATCCTGTTAAATTTTCTTATGTTTCATGGTGGTGTGCCCAGGTGTTATTTTCATCTCTATGTAGCATTTTTTTGTTTGTTTGTTTTGAGGAGGGAGATCATCTTGTTTTTGTTTTTGTTTTTTTAATGCTTATTTCTTTACTTTTGAGAAAGAGACTGAGAACGTGAGCAGAGGAGAGACAGAGAGAAAGGGGAATAGGGAATCCCAAACAAGTTCCATGCTGTCGGTGCAGAGCTTGATGTGGGACTCAAACTCACAAACCATGAGATTATGGCCTGACCTAAAATCAAGAGTCGAATGCTTAATTGACTGAGCCAACCACGTGCCCCTCCGTGTAGCACTCTTAAAAGGTTAAGCGACTTTCACAAAAGACCTGGCTCCCAGGAAAACCTTGTAATCGGTTGCAGGTGATGGGCATTTATATTGACCTACAAAGATCCAGGAAATTCATAAGACCCAGCTTTTTAAACCCCATTTGTAAGGGTGCCTGAAGGAGAGAGTGTGGGGCTTAAAAACACTGAAGATCCCTATGAAGATTAATTATAAGATATAAAGCAGAGATAGGAGAGTATATTTCTTCTGGACTTTGAATTTCTTTAATCCCCAGGAGTGTTGGGCTAGTGCTTATCTTCATATTGGATTAGCCAACCAATGGAGGAATTTTGAATTTCTATTTTCTGCCTTTCAAATAACTCTATGTTTATGATTGGTGTTACTGGTGTATATTTGTTTACCTCCAGCTGTGTACCTGTCACCACAGCCAGGGTCCCTGATTTGCCGTAAATGAAGTAAGTGACAATCTGGAGCTAGTGAGTCAATTTTAGTTGTACTCTCTTTAATTTATTTGAAAGACTTCCTGCCATCCCTCTGGCTAAATGACAACATCACATGTAGACCCCAGGAGTACTCACCTCTTCGAGTCTTTAAGGAAGGGGGAAAGAAGCTTGGTTTACATGAAAGATCATTCTGTTTATGGTGGATGAAGCAGGAGAAACACGCAAAGTTCATTTAGATTTTGAGCCCATTCTGATTTCTGTAGTTGATTGTAAGCACAGGGATGAGCAGAGTCTAGTGTGTAGGCTGGCCACCTGATTTTGTAAATAAAGTTGTAATGGGACACAGCTTTTGCCATACAAGCGCAGAGATGAGTAGTTTCCACAGAAACTATGTGAATCATAAAACCTCAAATACTTACTATTTGGGATGCCTGGGTGGCTCAGTTGGTTGAGCATCTGACTCTTGATTTCAGCTCAGGTTGTAGTCTCACGGTTCGTGGGTTTGAGCCCCAGGTCGGGCTCTGCACTGACAGCATGGAGCCTTCTTGGGATTCTCTCTCTCCTTCTCTCCGTCCCTCCCCCACCCCCCACTCCCAGATAAAGACATAAACTTAAATACATAATTTTTAAAAATTAAAAATAACAAAATACTTCTTATTTGACCTTTAACAAAGAGGTTGACAAATCCATCGTAGAGCCCCTGCCCTCATCTCCCACCCAGTTTTATTACCTAGTGGGATTTCACATCCAAGTTCTGGCCCTGGAGGATTCAGCAGTTCCAGAAGACTTGGCCGGAATAGGCTCTGGTGGGCCTTTCCACCCTTGGATGGGGCATGGGGGCAGAGAGAACTGTTCGTCTTAACTAAATCCTTACTAATAATTTAAATTCTACCTATTCCAGGACTTTGGCAGCCTGATTCAGTAAATCTTTCCTGTCTTTCGTTTTTTTAAACAAGAGGAAAATACACAAACAGATTAAAGTACACTTAGAAACCCAGCTGCCTTGTTTCTATGCTCCCAGAGGAGCACTTGATTTCCAATTACACTATTTTTTCCTTTTGATCAAATTGCTAAGAAACAGTAACTCAATTGATTTAAATGATTTCTATCACACATAGCCTTTAAGACAAGTAATCGGTTTTATTATGCTCAGTCATAACGATGGTATTTTACTTCTATGAATCGTATTTTCAGCAGAGCTCATAAAATACCCAGTTTGACTTCATTTATTAACTTTCTCATTTTCTATGAACTGATGTTTTCCTGTCTCAGATCATTTTCATGCCTGTTGATATTGCATAACTCAACAGAAATGTGTCTTTCAAAAGAACAAACAAAATCTTCTTTCAGGTTTGGATAACTAATTTTATCTCAGTATATCTTGAAGAATAATTTTTTCAGGTTTTTGTTTGTCAGAGTTCACTTATGTTGTAACTTGAATATCATTTTGAATTGAATTGTATCAATTCCTGTGATTTGCTATTTAATGGTTTCTAACTGCTGAGAGCCTAGACATTTAAAAACATTTTCTATATTTTAGAACAGAAGATATGGTTCAGTTTTCATTCACTTGGCTCTTGTTGTCAACAAAATTAACTAGAAAAAAATGTCTGGTCCTATATTAATTAGTTTCAATTTGATGTTTAATTCTCTGTTGAGCCCCTTCCAGTCTGTTGCTGAAGCAGTGTAAGCCTGCATAAGGCATCTGAATTATATTTTTTTTTTTTGCTTCCTCCTGTTTTATTGGCAAGTGACCGTGCGTATGGTAATTGAGCAATTGTGTGCTTACATGGGTTTATGGAATTTGCATCAGCAACTTTTGGAGATCTTAGATTTTTGTCTCTAAACAGACTTGAAGGGAAAGCTTTCGGGAAACACTGTCTTTTGGTTAAAAATATAGCTTGCATTTTATTGAGTGACAGTCTACCTCAAAACATTGGAGATGCATTTCTCTTTTCTCTTGGCCATATCTTGTGTTTTTGTTCTCTTGAAGCTGAGGCAACTCGCCATTTATAAGGGGGTGGTGGATGAAATACAGATGAGAGGGAAAGTGTTTACCCAGTCCCCAGGCGGAGGGCCCACGGCAAGCCAAGCCTGTGCAATCATCATTAGAGCTTCTCTTTTCCCATAGCTGCTGTTTTCTCCTCCCTGTTGGACAAATGAAGATACTGAGTTAAGAGGGTGAATCAACCTTTGTCTGAGTCACCCAGCAAGTGCGACAGGTCAGAGTTTTGAAAGCGGATCTAACAGACCTTGCAACTCGAGAGCTGTTCCTATGCTCTTCACCCACCTGTAGCAAATCTTTATGTCACGTTTTCTTTGGGCTCGCTGGTCAAATTGGATTGTGCCATCAGGAAGGCCACCTAGTTCTCCTCCATGGGAGCCTCTTTTCACACTGATATTTCCTCCTTGTGTGAGTACCAGCCCATTCATTCCTGAACTCAACCGTGCTCCTGAACTCCTGCTCCCTGCTTCTTGCCTGTTCCACCTTGACTTTCCTTCACTTTTTCAATAAGAACAATGCTTGATGGGAAAGTGCCTGTATCAAACTTGGGCTCCTCTGGTTGAGCCAAATCTATCCTCAAGCTTTTGGGACCTGTTTGCAATACAAACATGGGATTTGGAGTTTATTCTGTTTGCAGCTGAGAGCTGCAGGGACTTGGCGGCAGGGGAAGTCATGTCTTGCCTGTGCCTGGCACAGGCAGACAGGAGATATTTACTTAGTGGCTAGTGATCAGAACTGGACTTTATGGGTCCTCCTGCCAGGGAATTAAATGGAGCAGGAGGAGAGTGAAGTTAGAGGCAGTGCAACCCAATGGGATGCTGGTATCGCCCATTCTCCCTCCTCTCTGTATGTAGGACTCAGGAAGCTGGAGATGCACTCCCGGAAAACACTCTAGAATTGTATTCCTACATGATGCCTCCTGTTTCCTTCATTTACGTTTAGGGGAAACAAAACCAAAGACTGTGTGGAGTACAGACAGAGTAAAATCTCTGATATGCATACTTCCCTCTTTCCCCTCCCTCTCACCAGTGTGTCCTGAGACAGGAATAAACACTGCAAGCCGGTCAGCCCTGCATTCCTCTAAGTCAGTGCTTTCCAAACTGAGTCATGCTCCCATCCATGGATCATGCAGTGAAATTACTGGGTGGCAGAGAGCATTTGAAATGGCACATTATACAATATAAAACAGCCCATGAAGGTCAGTTTTGTTTCGTGATATGAAGTATATTTCTTGTTGTGTGTCTCTAAGAAGTTTGAAAAACAGAATTGTAAGTGAAAAGAGCTCATTACTTTGGAATACCATAAATCTGTCTTTAACTCCGCTTGTAAAGTGATCGTGTAATTTTTCATCCCAGCCAGGACACATTTCAGAGGGAAAGAGGTGGCTCTTAATTACATGAAACAACAGGTGTAAACCAGGACTTCCTTAAACTACTAAGAAATATGGTTACTCTTCCTGTGTTAGCCAGGGTTCCCTAGAGAAATGGGACCAATGATGTATATACGTAGAGAGATAGAGAGATAGAGAGATATCTCCCACTGAGGTAGAGAGAAAGATAATAATTTTAAGGAATTGACTCACATGAATGTAGTGGCTGGCAAGTCTGAAATCCATACTTCAGGCCAGCAGCAGGCTAGAGATTTAGGTTAAGAGTTGGCGCTCCTCTCTGGAATCCACATTCCGCTGCAGGGCAACAGGCTGGAAACTCAGGCAGGGTTTCTATGTTGCAGACTTGAAGAAAATTCCTTCTTGAGGAAACCTCGGTCTTTTCTTAAAAAGCTTTCAACTGATTGAATGAGGGCCACACATATATGGAAGATAATCTGCTTTACTCAAAGGTTATTAATTTAACTCTTTATCACATATAAAAAATGCCTTCCCAGCAACATTTCGACTGGTGTTTGGCCAAAGAACTGCCCACCATAGCTTGGCCAAATTGTCGTATGAAATGAACCATCATACCACTTAAGCAGGAAAAGCAATGGATGAACACACATACACAGCTTTCTTTAGTGTCCAGAGGCTGTGCTGAGGCTGGGCACCTTTCCAGGACTTTTGTTGTGCTATTTACTTTCATTCCTGGTTATTAGCAATGAACCTGTTGGATATTGCCGTTGTGACCTTGTGGCTTCTTAAAATGATTAAAAAAAGGTTTCATATCTCACTTGGTTAATTTAGATAGCTTTTTAACTAGATGTGAACTATATGTAAATGCATTTAATTTTTTTAATGTTTACTTTTGAGAGCAAGAGAGAGGCAGAGCATGAATGAGGGGGAAGGGGGAAGGGCAGTAAGAGAAGGAGACACAGAATCTGAAGCAGGCTCCAGGCAGGCTCTGAGCTGTCAGAACGGGGCCCAAAGTGGGGCTCGAACCCATGAACCGTGAGATCATGATCTTAGCCGAAGTCGGATGCTCAACTGACTGAGCCACCCAGGTGCCCCTATGTAAATGTATTTAAAGTTATTTGAGTATTTCATAAAATGTTTTTTTTTTAATTTTTTTTTCAACGTTTATTTATTTTTGGGACAGAGAGACAGAGCATGAACGGGGGAGGAGCAGAGAGAGAGGGAGACACAGAATCGGAAACAGGCTCCAGGCTCTGAGCCATCAGCCCAGAGCCTGATGCGGGGCTCGAACCCCCGGACCGCGAGATCGTGACCTGGCTGAAGTCGGACGCTTAACCGACTGCGCCACCCAGGCGCCCCTCATAAAATGTTTTTATGAAATATTTCATGAAATATTTGGAGAAAAATGTTCCTGAATAGCTTGCCTTCTAGGGACACAGTTTATCCTACAGAAATTGCCACAAGAATACTTTATAAGTAAGTATTCAGCAACTTGCCATTTCTCTTGTTCCACGTTAAACTGTGAAGGGTCTGTGAAGGGTCCAGAGAGTTGTGAAAGCTTTGATTCTTATATAGTGGCAGGAACTAACAATTAGGCATCTTTTCCCTACATTTGACTGCCAACAGAGTAGCTGGTAAACGCTCAGCCGAAATTTGGCCTTGGTGAGGTCTTTGAAGAAGGAGAAAGAGTTCCTCAAAGTTCCATAGCAAAAATGTCAAAGCAAAACTCTTGTCCTTTCCTCGTTGCTGACCTGACAGTCAACCTAGGGCTGAATGCCATAAATTTTGCATTTTTTTTCTAGTGTTAGAAGGATTGCTTGCCAAGTATAGAAAATTTGGGAGCTATTAAAGAAGTGTGAAGACAGAGAAGAAGTTGAAAGTGATAATTCTGATCCTTTTGCAGTGTGATCATGCACTTTTGTTTTTTCCCTTCCATCTTTTTTCTGAGAATTTATTTATGATCGCATTGGTATGTGATGGTATGCTTCTATGCCTTGTGTTTGTCAGGTGACTTCGTAAGGTAACACTTTCCAATGACAATAAGTGCTTTATAAACATTAGGTGTATGGTCTGTATAATACTGTGACATATGGGCATGTCACACTTAAGTTGTGTAGAGTTCTTCCCTGTTGGACCTTCACATTGTTTTCTTTCTTTTTTTCTTTTTTCTTTTTTTATTTTTTTGAGAGAGTGTGTGAGCAGGGGAGAAGGGCAGAGAGAGAGGATCTTAAGTGGGCTCTATGTTCAGTGGAGAGCCCGACATAGGACTTGATCCCACAGACCTGAATATCATGACCTGAGCCAAAATCAAGAGTCAGATGCTCAGCCCACTGAGCCCCCCAGGTGCCCTCTTCACATTGTTTTCTAAGTATTTCCCATGGTTGTAATAATGCTGCAGCAAACAGTTTGTGAATGAAGCTTTTCTGTTTTGTTTTGTTTTTTTGGGGGGTGTGTGTGGGGGGTTTAAAAGATCTCTTTCTGGTTGCTTTCAAATATTAGGGATATGACATTACTACTGGGCCCTGCTTGCTTTGGGTCCTGACACTGGCCAGAGAAGGCCCAATCCTCAGCATCCTTGGAGACCTTCAAGGAAGGCTGAGCTACTTGTAAGTGGCAACGAAAAGCTACTTCATAGGGGAAGCCGTTAACTTGGGTTGAGAAGTTTGAACTTCAGAGGATGCTGGTCAGAGGAGAGGCACTATCAGTCTTGGGGTGGCTCCCCTCACCATGGAGTAATGGAGGCTGCTGAGTCCGGAACTCAGAGAACTCATAGTCCAGGAAAGTAAGGTAGAGTGCAGTGGAATTGCCTTACTGGGGCTTCTCATGGTCCCCACTGGCAGTGTGTCACAAATGTGATGTTTAACCAGGAGGACGAAGGGGATCTGTAGCTCCCTTAGAATCTCATGTACATGTATGTTTATATCATCTCTGCTGACAGCCAAAGTACAGTAAGGGCTCATGTCCTATGTGGTTCTTTCTACTCTTTATGAATGAGTGGTGAATGTAATCTTCAGCAGCAGCTAGTCTGAAGGACCCTCAGTTTGCCCTATTTCTATATCATGTGGTCAGGCAAGATTGTATTACCACTCTAGAAGCCCTTGATCATGATGCAATTTGGAAAGACCTTGAGTAGGATTCAAGTACATGGAATCCCGCCCACCTCTTCCTGCTGCTGCTGCTGCTGCTGCTGCTGCTGCTGCTGCTGCTGCTGCTGCTTTTTCTTGAGGTATAACTGACATACAACATTCTATTAGTTTTAGGTGAGCAACACAATGATTCTATGTTTATATATATTGTGAACGAATTACCACAATAGGTTTAGTTGACGTGAATCCCTCCTGCTTCTTCCAATCTAGAGGCTTTGTCCCATTCTGGAGACTTTGATGCTGGTTCATAGCACTGGTTCTAGAACCAGATAGATTTCGACTTAAGATCAGTCTCCACTACTGCCTAGCTATGTAACACAAGCTGCCTGATGCCCTGGGACTCCTCCTCTGTCGCATAGATATGTAACATCTACTTCTCAAAGTTGTTTCAGGGATTGTATAAACATAGTGTACTTCGAGCAGTTCACACATTGCTTGGAATATGCTGAGTATTTGTTAAGTGAAGCTATTTGTATTCTTATTAATGGATGACTCAAATAATTTCTTTCTTTCTTTTTTTAAGTTTATTTCTGAGAGGGGGGGGGTGGGGAAGAATGCAAGCAGGGAAGGGGCAGAGAGAGAGGGAAACAGAGAATCCCAAGCAGGTGCCCTGCTGTCAGCACAGAGCCCTATGTGGGTCTCAATCCCATGAACTGGGAGATCACGACCTGAGCTGAAACCGAGAGTTGGACGGTTAATCGACCGACCTACCCAGGCACCCCTGGCCCAAATGATTTCTAAATCAGTGCCACAGTGAGTGCTCTTCCCCAGTGTCTGTACTGTGACTGGTACTAACTGACATTAGAATCATAACAAACAGCCAAAGGTGAAAACACAGTTCTTGAGGACTTTATTCTTTAAAATTTTCTCTCCCTTCATATTTTATTTGTATTTCCATGATCTACTCTGTGTCTAGTACTGTGGTACGTGCTGGGGATTTAAAGTTGAATAAAATACCATTTCTGACCTCCTGTCATTTTTGCAGTTCAGTGGTTCCCAGATTACTAACATATAAATGTGTAAATTAAAGCAATCTGATGATGCTCTCCTTCACTTGTGACACACCCTAGCTATTCACGGTTCTGAAAGGCTCTTTGTCCTCTGTTTAATACTCCAAGTTATCTCAGCTTTGACAAGCATCCCTTCTTGAAGGAGTGGGTTCCCACCTTTCAGAGTTCAGACACTGACTGTCAGCTTCTCATAACTTCAAGGACTTGGCTCTTCAGAGCCCGGTTCCTTGTCACCTGAGTGATTGGACTGGCGTTAGGCACCCACTTTTCTAATGGGCAAAGAGGACCATCTGCTTCTCAGATCCTTGAGCAACGTCCCATCAAGAGAAGCTTCTGGCTTGATGCCCCGAGCCAGCTTTGAAGTCCATCTGTTCCATTTTGGCCTCTGAGTTCCCAATTTCTGACAGTCCCACTTTGATATTCAGGTTCCTGTTCTGTGTTGCTTTGCTTCCTGAGCACAGCAGCCCTCAAATGAAAAAATCACGAGGAGGCATATTTTTGCAATTGCTGTGGAAGCCTCTGAAAACTTCAGTCTTGCATGAAAAGTAGTTTTATGACACTAATTCCCCGATGCTATTTTCAGTGCTGTCTTTGCATTTTGGGTTAATATTTATGCTGCCATTGTTGTCATTGAATTGATCATTGAGAAGTAGTAAGAACAACCGCACTTATCCAGTGTGTTGCTTGTGATTTTTCATCCTGTCTCCAGTGAACTTCGAGAACAAAATCTTATTTACTTAAGTAATGTTCTGAGTAGGCAGCAAATAAACCCTCATCCTTATTTTGAGGGATGCAAAAGGCTTGAACTCAGATGCATGAAATATTTAAAAAACTCTAAAATCTCATAGCGTATTAGAGTTGAAAATACGTTCACGGTTATTTAACCTACCTTCACTCATTTTACCAGTGAGAACACTTAAAGCTAAGCTGAAGTTTTGCCTACTTGTGAAGTACATAGTGACTGGGGGCAGAAGGAATGGGTTTGAATCCAGCTCCCCCTCTTATTAACTATGTGACCTTGGGCAAGTTTTTTAACCTCTCCAAGCTTCATATTCCTCATCTGTATGAAAGGGGAAATTATCTCAGTGTAGCTTACAGAGCTGCTTTAAAGTTAAGTGAGATATGCTTGCCCCTGGTTAGGGCACTTTGGTAATCGTTAGCTATTATTGTGATGGAGTATGGAGAAGGGCAGGCACAAATCCACTCTGAGCCGCAGGGTGAAAAAGGAACACGTTTTCAACAGGTGTTAGTGGTGGGTGATGATATTCCAGGAAGGAAGGACGTACACAGAGGCAGGGAATTGAGGGTCTTAATGGGAACATTGGGAGTAATCCAGCTTGGCTCGGCTGTGTGGGGTCTGAATGCAAGAAAGGAGAGGTAAACTCTGAGAAAATAGTGGAAACCTGATCATGGACGGTCCTGAATGCCAGGAGGTGGAATTTAAACTTCAATTATTAGTTTGGGGGAAAGAGGAGGGGTTGCTAGCTGGCTTTAATGGCTGTGTGTGAGAAGACAGACAGGCAATTAGACTGAGGCTAAGGGAGAGTAATAGGGTGATGATATATGCGGGGGCCGGGGGGCAGGTTCTTTTTAAAAAGTGGAATTATGATTAATCTGGCAGTGTATGTTGAAAACTTAAAAGTTTTTTAATTGCCTTCCTCTGTCCTGGAAATTCTAGTTTTAGTAAAGTATACAGAAACAATGGTTTAAAATTAATAACCTAATATTCGATAATGGTGATTTGGTTAAATAATGATACATTTGTATAATTTAATATTATCTAGCCATTAAAAATGGTATTATTTATCAGCATCAGTCACTAAGATAGTGCTAAAATAATTTGGAAGGTATAAAATATTATGTTATTGTGATCTCATTTTAAAAATATATGTATGTGTGTAAAGGCCTATACTTTCATTCAGGCATCCAGAAAGGGTCTAAACCCAAATGGAAACAGTGGTTATCTCTGCGTGGTTGTGTCATAGTTGATTTTTTTTTTTTATTATAGTAAAATGTACGTAACAGGAAGTTTACCATTCAACCATTTTTTTCCAGGTCTTTCTTTTTAATGAAAAAAAATTTTTTTAATGTTTTTATTTATTTTTGAGACAGAGAGAGACAGAGCACGAGCAAGGGAGGGGCAGAGAGAGAGGGAGACAGAATCCGAAGCAGGCTCCAGGCTCTGAGCTGTCAGCACAGAGCCCGATTCGGGGGCTCGAACCCACGAACTGTGAGATCGTGACCTGAGCCAAAGTCAGACGCTCAACCGACTGAGCCACCCAGGCGCCCCTAGCATTTAACCATTTTTCAGTGTGCACCATTGTGGCACTGAGTGCATTCATGTTTCTGTGCCATCGTCTCCATTCACCATCTCTTGAACATAGGCTGTTTTTTGTGTGTGTTCTTAATACTTTTATGTGTTGTTTGAATTTTTAAATTTTGTAGCCAAAACACAATTTTAACTTAAAAATACAAAGTGAGGACTTGAGACTAGCTAGGATACTATTGCCTTGATGCAGAAATCATATCCTGACTCAAGATTACACAGTTGGAATGTAAAGGAAGTGCAGGAACTGAGAAGGCCAAGTTGTCCTAATGTTTTCATTTATGGTATTTTATCAGCCTAGATTAGATGTTGCTTTTCCCTGAGATAAGTTTGGGCTGCCAAGTTTATGGGGGTAGGGTGAGACTGAGGTGCTACTGGGGTGAGCCAGGAGATTGTAGCACGATGAAAAATGTGGCTAAACTGCCAGATCCATAACCAAGCTGGTTGGGTGCACAGTTGTACCAACTTCAGGAACCTGAGGGACCCAGACCTGGGTAAGGTTACGTCTATGATAGAGACATAGATAGAGGGAGAAGTCCCTGTGTTGGCGTATGGCTGACTGTGGGAGAGCCTTTCTTGGTGTTAGCATCAAGAATCTCACTGTGGATTTCATGCTGTATAATTAGATTCTCTGATGTTTAAATTCCTTCACCGAAGGAGCCTTTGTTGCACAAACATATACAAAAAGTCTCAAAGTAACAAAACATAAAACTATTTTATTTTTAGGCTCCATTTCTCCCCAGAAACCCAGTCCTACTCCTCTGTATCTAAATGGAGTCTGCATGATGTGCATGTAGGAGGAGGTAGGAGGAGATGTGATCTCTGTCCAGATGCACCAGGAATAAATCCTCCTGCATGCCTTTCTTATCCCCTTTTCTTCTCACACATCCCTAGCACATTATCTCAGACAGAGAACAGTTGGGAATTGGCTGGACCACTGGAGAGTTGTAAAAGTCGTGTTATGGAGGAGCATAGACAACGGTCTCATGTGAGTCTCAGTTGGCATCTCGGAATGCAGCTAACACTCATGAGATTCCTATAGTATGCCAGATAGATATTGTATACATGATGTGATTATTTTTAAAAAAGGATAAGCCAATGTATTTCAACTAAGAAAAAGTGCCAAAAAACATTTCACTTATTTCTCCCACCCCCTACCTCCTGCTGCTAGCAACCACCACTCTGTTCTCCATATCTGTTAGCTTGGTTATTTATTTATTTATTTATTTGCTTAGTTAGTTAGTTAGTTAGTTAGTTAGTTAGTTAATTAGTTATATTTTGGTTCCACATTAAGAAAGATCATACAGGGGCGCCTGGGTGGCTCAGTCGGTTGAGCATCCGACTTCAGCTCAGGTCACAATCTCGCGGTCCGTGAGTTCGAGCCCCACGTCGGGCTCTGGGCTGATGGCTCAGAACCTGGAGCCTGCTTCGGATTCTGTGTCTCCCTCTCTCTCTCTGCCCCTCCCCCGTTCATGCTCTATCTCTCTCTGTCTCAAAAATAAATAAATGTTAAAAAAAAAAAAAAAGAAAGATCATACAGTATTTGTCTTCCTCTGTCTGACTTATTTCATTTATCATAATGCCCTCCAGGCCCATCTGTGTTGTTGCAACTGGCAAGAGTTCATTTGTTTTTATGACTGAGTAATATTCCATTATATAACTGTGCCACAATTCATTAACTCATTCATCTGTCATTGGGCACTTATGTTGTTTTTGTACTGTGGCTATTGGAAATAAGGCTGCAGTGAACATGATGGTACATATATCTTTTAGAGTTAGTGTTTTCATTTTTGTTTTTCAAATAAATACCTATAAGTGGAACTGCTAGATCATGTAGTAGTTCTAATTTTAATTTCTTGAGGAACCTCCATACTGTTTTGCATTATAGCTGCACTAATTTACATTACTGCCAACATTGTACTAGGGTTCCCTTTTCTCTACATCTTCACTAACCTTTTTTGTTGTCTTTTCAATAATAGCCATTCTAACTGGTGTGAAGTGGTATCTCAATGTGGTTTCAATTTGCATTTCCCTGATGATTTGGAATGTAGAGCATCTTTTCACGTACTTGTCATCTGTATGTCTTCTTTGGAAAAAATGTATATTCAGGTCTTCTGCCCACTTTTAAATTGGGTTATCTTTTTTTGCTATTGAGTTATATGAACTATTTATATATGTTGGATATTAGCTCCTTCTCAGAAATATGATTTGCAATATTTTCTCCCACCCATTAAGTTGCTTTTTAATTTTGTTGATGGCTTCTTTTGCTGTGCAGAAGCTTTTGAGGTTGATGTAGTCCCATTTGTTTATTTTTGAGTTTATTGCTTTTGGTTCTGGTGTCAGATTTTTAAAAAATTACCACCAAGACCTCTGTCAAGCAGCTTATTACTGCCTATAGTTTTGTGTAGGAGTTTTACACTTTCAGGTCTTACATTCAAATTTTTAACCCATTTTCAGTTCATTTTTGTGTGTGGTATAAGATAATAGTTCAGTTTCATTCTTTTGCATGTGGCTGTTTAATTTTCCTAATACTATTTATTGAAGAGACTATCCTTTCATTATTGTATACTCTTGGCTCTTTTCTCTTTTTAATTGACCATATATGTGTGGGTTTATTTCTGGGCTGTCGATTCTGTTCCAATGATCTGTGTGTTGTGTTCTATAAGCCAATATCATGCTCTTTGAATTACTACAGCTTTATGATATAGTTTGAAATCAGGAAGCATGATGCTTCCAGCTTTGTTCTTTCTCAAGATTATTTTGGCTTTTCAGAGTCTTTTATGGTTCCATACAAATTTTAAGATTATTTGTTCTATGTCTTTGAAAAGAAGGGAATGTTGAGAAGGGTTGCATTGAATCTTTGGCTACCTTGGGTAATATGGACATTTTAACAATATTAATTCTTATACTTCATGAATATGGAATTTATTTGTGTCTTCTTCAGTTTATTTCTTTACTATCTTATAGTTTCAATATAGTTTTTTTATCTCCTCGGTTAAATTTATTCCTAGTAATTTTATTATTTTTTATGAAATTGTAAACAAGATTGTTTTCTTCATTTCTTTTTCTGATAGTTAATTATTGGTATATAGAAGTGCAACAGAATTTTGTATGTATTGATTTTGTATCCTGAAACTTTACTAAATTTGTTTATTAGTTCTAACAGCTTTGTGTTGGGGTCTTTAGGGTTTATATATATAATATCAGGTCATCTGCAAATAATGATCATTTTATTGCTTCCATTCCAATTTGGATGCTATTTATTTCTCTTTCTTGACTAATTGCTCTGGCTAGCATTTCTAATACTATGTTTAATACAAGTGGCAAGAGTGAGTATCCTTGTCTTGTCCCTGATCTTGGGGGAACAGTTTTCAACATTTTACCATTGAGTTTGTCATCAGTTATAAGCTTATCATATATGGCCTTTATTATGTCGAGATATGTTCCCTCTATACCTACTTTGTTGAGAGTTTTTATTATAAATGGTGTTGAATTTTGACAAATGCTTTTTATGCATCTATTGAGATGCGTAAAAGATTATATGATTTATATCCTTCATTTTGTTAATGTGGTGTATCACATTTACTGATTTTCAGATGTTGAATCATATTTGCATTGTTGGACTGAATCCCAGTTGACCTTGGTGAATGAGCCTTTTAATGTATTGTTAAATGCAGTTTGCATCCATTTAAGGATTTTTCTAAATCTATGTTTATCACAGATGGTGGCCTGTAATTTTCTTTTCTGGTAGCATTCTTGTCTGGTTTTGTTATCAGAGTAATACTGGCATTGTAAAATGAGTTTGGAAGTCTTCCATCTCTTCTATTTTTTGGAAGAGTTTGAGAAGTGTTGGTATTAATAATTGTTTAATATTTTTTAGTGTTTGATAGAATTCACTAGTGAAACTGTTCTGTTTGTTGGGAAATTTTTTATTACTGATTCAATTCCATTACCAGTAATCAGTTTGTTCAGATTTTTCTATTGCATCATGATTCAGTCTTGGTAGGTTGTATGTTTCTAGGAATTTATTAATATCTTCTGGGTTGTCCAATTTGTTGGCATAGAATTCTTCATAGTAGTCTTGTATGATCCTTTGTGCTCTCGTGCTATCAATTACAACATCTCTTTTAATTTTAATTTTATTTATTTGAGTCCTCTCTCCTTTTTTCTTGATTGAGTCTAGCTAGAGGTTTTTCAATTTTATCTTTCCAAAGAACCAGCTGTTAGTTTCATTCATCTTTTCTGTTATTTTTAGTCTCTATTTCATTTATTTATGCTCTAATGTTTTGATAATTCCTTCCTTCTGTTAACTTTGGGCTTTGTTTGTTCTTCCTTTTCTAGCTCCTTGAAGTGTGAAGTTGGGTTGTTTATTTGAGGCTTTCCTTGTTTCTAGGTATGGATCACTATGAACTTCCCTCTTAGAACTACTTTTGCTGCATCCCATACATTTTGGTATGTTACATTTCCATTTTTATTTTTCTCAAGGTATTTCTTAAATTTCTCTTTTGATATGCTCTTTGACCCATTGGCTGTTCAGTAGCATGTTGTTTAATCTCTATGTATTTGTGAATTTACCAAATTTCTTCATGTAACTAGTTTCTAGTTTCATATCATCGTGGTCAGAAAAAAAATGCTCAATATGATTTCAGTCCTCTTAAATATATGATCTGTCTTGGAAAATTTTCCATGTGCACTTGAAGAGTGTGTATTCTCTTGTTTTAAGATAGAATGTTTTGTAAATATCTTTTAACTCCATTTGATCTAACATGTCATTTAAGGCCAATGTTTCCTTATTGGTTTTCTGTCTGGATGATCTATCCATTGATGTGAGTATATATGTTTTTAAATTCTTTGTAACAGGCAGGCTCTAGTGCCTCTGATCTAAAACTAAGAGAATGGAGAGCATTTCAGCATTTTTCTTTCATCTACTCTTCCTTATTAGGTGTATTCATTATCATTCCACATTGTGAAAGCCAGGGCTCTCTGTAAGATAAGAAAATAACTCTGTAAGGAAGAATCTTTCAGTAAGAAACACATGGTTTTATTTAGGGATATTTCTTTTTTGGGGGGAATTTTATTTTATTTATTTATTTATTTTTATTTATTTCTTATTTTTTAAAATTTACATCCAAATTAGTTAGTATATAGTAAAGCAATGATTTCAGTAGATTCCTTAATGCCTCTTACCCATTTAGCCCATCCCCCCCTCCCACAACCCCTCCAGCAATAGGGATATTTCTAAAGTTCACCTGTGTTCACAGACAGTTAATGAATACTTACCACATAGAAGTACATTTGCTCTGTTGGAGGTGAGAACAGAGATGACAGGGTGTCTGCCCTCCCAGAGCTCATAATGTAGACCCCGGATTATAGTCAAAGTAAATATACATGTAAACTTTATATATGAGATGTGCTGGACTGTACTGTTGAGAGGTACACATTTCTATGGTTAGTGCAACTCTTCCTGGTTGATTGCCTAAGGAATATTGGTAGAGGTGAGCCTGGTCTTGAGCCCTGAAGGGTAGGTAACTTTGATAAGGTGGATGTGCGTAAAAGGTTTTCTGGATGGAGAGAATGTCCCCAGTCAAAGTGCAGAACTGAAGATGTACAACATGGCGTTTAGATAATGTTGTATCTTGGGTTCCCCCAGAAGCTCTGGGAAATAGCTTGCAACAGCCTCAGATTTATCTCACCTGAGGGTCAAGGAACCTGTGTCGACAGCTCTCACTGGTTGAGAATGACTTTCAGGGGCTGGCTCTTCCAGTTTGCCCTGCATAGGTGGAGGGTGCTTCTGTGACTAGAATAAAAATTCTCAGGTGGTGTGTGGTGTTTGTAATTATAACCTTTAGCGTGTAAATTAGAAAGAGAATAGAATATTGAAGTGCCACCATTACCTTAGTAGTCGATGGTGGAGGTGTCAACTGAAGAAACGGGGGGCAGAGACCAAGTAGAACTCCATTAGTGACTTGGGAGTCAATAATGGGGAGAATTTCAATAAGGAGAGAAAGTCAAAAGGACAGTAATATTTTACCAAAGGATAGTAATAATTGTGCTCTCAGACCCCAAACTATCTAAATATGTGTTAACCTGAGTGGTGTAATGGAACAGGCTTGCTCTGTAGGTTGGTTCCAGTTCTGGCTCTGCTCTTACCAAGCCATGTGATCTAACCCCTTCTGCATCCCAGAGAGGTCCCTTCACCTTTCCGGGTCTCAGGGTCTCAGGCTCCTGTTGTGTACAGTGAGGTGGTTGTTTCCAATCTCTCCTGGCACTAAGATGCAATTTGTATGGGTTCAAAGATGTGGCGTGACTCCTATCTCACTACTTGTCGTTTATTAAGTTCCTAAGTTTATTGCATGTTAAACAGAGAAGTAATCTAATTTCACAGTTAAATAAGAGCTAATTTAAATTACTTTTGAAATGAAAATGTTCATAGAATAAATTTGCTGGGTCTAATAAATGAACTCTCAAGCGTTTCCTCCCCACCCCCACCCACCCTGCCATCCTCCACTTTGTATCTTCTCTCTCGGTCTGCTCCTGTTTTCCTACCTCATTTTGGACTCTGGAACTATTTTTATTTAGTGTTGCTTTATCTTTATCTATGGCTGTTTTGGCAGCGGGAATTATATCCATTTTCCTGACAGAGTTTTACGTGGAACATGTGTTTGAAAGATTAATATAAGCAGTTGCTTCTGAAACAATTTAATCTTGCTTTCCATAGTAATGAAAAATGAATAATCAAAAGCAGTAAATTGTGTCTGGAAGATAATAAATACTTCTTCAAGCATTTGAGCAGTGACTGTGAAATATTGCTGACCCCCAGTTCGGGAGGGGTAAGTATGACCAATTGGGACTCCACAGTGGGTGCCAGCCTTTAATATCGGTCTTCAGCTGCTTGATTCATTTCATTGCTCCCCATGAGGAGCCGGGGAATCTGCTGTCTGTCCCACTGATTTAAAACTGAAAGTGGCATCTCATGCCAATTAGGGCCGTCTGTGTTTAAACTGCCATGAATGAAACAGTCTTTGTCTTTTTCTGTCCCTTGACAGAAGTGGACCTGGGTTAGGATTTGAAATATAGATAGTAACAAGCAAATTAATTGTAGATCCAGACACTACAGGCAGGTAAACTCCTCTGCGTGTAATGGGAAAAACCTCATCGATTTCTGGAGTATGGGTTCAAAACTTGACCAAACTCTAGAAAGATCCCTCAGAAGCTTACTTTACTTATAACTTTCCCATCTTCTGCCTGCACATTCATGACTCGGGGTTATTTTACAAATGAGATGTTTTACAAGTTAGCATACCTCTTTAATTAGGCATTCTGTGAGGTATCGAAGTCCTGGCTTTTTTTTTTTTTTTTTAATTTTTTTTTTTTTCAACGTTTTTTATTTACTTTTGGGACAGAGAGAGACAGAGCATGAACGGGGGAGGGGCAGAGAGAGAGGGAGACACAGAATCAGAAACAGGCTCCAGGCTCCGAGCCATCAGCCCAGAGCCTGACGCGGGGCTGGAACTCACGGACCGCGAGATCGTGACCTGGCTGAAGTCGGACGCTTAACCGACTGCGCCACCCAGGTGCCCCCTTTTTTTTTTTTTTTTATGCAAAACCTAGGAAACATATTTTCACATTGCTATGTGCAATGCATATATTCAGATTGCTATGTGCAATGCTACCCTAAATAATAAATAAATAAAACAAATGCATCTAGACTCTCTCTGTCTTGAAGAAACTTAAAATTTACTTGACAAATAAGGATAATGTACTTCACAGAGCAGCCATGAGGCAGAGACACCTAGAGTTTCCTGCAAAGCTGATGGCAGAGGAAAATGAGACATGACCGTGGCCAAGCTTCTTCACTACTGAACCAAATAGCAGGATGCATCCTCCTTGTCTGAGGAAGCTCGTCAGGCAACGGTCCGTGTCTCATGTAGTAAAAAGAAACCCAAGTTGCGTCAGGTTCAGTTGTTTCTGAATGCTACCTATTAGTTGAGATACTTGAACTGAGGTGTTGGATCTGAGCCTCAGCAGCCTTTAATATGGAGATAAAACTTCCTTTCTTTTCTGTTTTCAAAAATTATTTCTAATAAATGAAACAGTGTGATATATATAAATGCATTTTGAAAACTGTATAGTGATAGGCAAACACAAATAAGGGTCTGTCTCTTGATTGACCTGCCAGAAGTTGATTCCTCTTCTATGTCTGTTTTGGTCTTATTGTAATTGTAAACATTACTACTTAAAAGGTTTAGGCAAAGGGTGCCTGCGTGGCTCAGTTGGTTGAGTGTCCGAGTCTTGATTCATCAGGCTTGGCTGAGTGTGGAGCCTGCTTGAGATTCTCTCTCTCTCTCTCTCTCTCTCTCTCTCTCTCTCTCTCTCTCTCTCTGTCTTTCTCTGTCTCTCTCTCTCTCCCCCTTCCTCTGCCCCTAACTTTCTCTCAAAGAATAAAATAAAATAGAAGGTTTAGTCAAATATTTTCATGTCTTGTACATTTGCACGAGTTTGTGTTTCAAACCTACAGATGTAATTCTGAGACCTCCTTCATCAGTGAGAGGCAAATCAAGTTAGCAAACCAGTCTTTTGACAGAGGAGAGGTTCTTCCTAGTTTATTGTTTCTAAAAATAAGCTTTCCTAATTTGGTACAGCTGTTGGGGAGCAGAGATGGGATGTCGGTAGCCGAAAGTCCCCAAGTGCCTGCTATATGCACTGTATTGTCAAATGTTTGCAGAGCTACTGAGAAAATTCCTGGCATATGTGTTTTGTGCTAACAACTTAACACAGCATGTTTTTTTTTTTATTTTGTTTTTATAGAAATGTTCAGGTTCTCCTGGAGTCTTTTGAACTGTTGCCAGTATATGATTTAAGCCCTTGACTTGGCCCTGAGAACAGAAGTTGAAAACCAAAGATGAATAGCCATGTGGTCTCTTACACATGAGAATTGTCCAGTTAATATTTCAAATCACCAAGGCCAGTCTAGCAGGAAGCACGTATTTTATTTTCATTCTAAAACATTACATTTTGAGATATTTCCTGAAGGGCTTTTGCAAGAAATCAATCCATCGTATGTGGGAAGATGCTATTTCTCAATGAGCTCCTTATTTTTAATCACTTGTTCCGAAGTGTCATACTGATACTGGTCGTATAACAATAAGAAGAAGAAAAAGAAGAGAGCAGAAGGAGAAAAAGGAGGAGTTAGGAGTTGCTTATTTTATTGTATTTTACAAAGTGATTTTATGTGTTAGTAGCTAATTTAACACTTAAAACATCTCAGTGCGATCATTGATTTCACACATGAGGAAACTTAGCTTTCTTTAAAGACACAGTTTCTGAGGCACCTGGGTGTCTCAGTCGCTTAGGCGTCCGACTTCGGCTCAGGTCGTGATCTCAAGGCTTGTGAGTTTGAGACTTGTGTTAGGCTCTGTGCTCACAGCTCAGAGCCTGGAGCTTGCTTCAGATTCTGTGCTCCCTCTCTCTCTGCCTCTCCCCAGTGCTCTCTCTCTCTCTCTCTCTCTCTCTCTCTCTCAAAAATAAATAAATGAACTTTAAAAAAGAAAAAGATAATGCAAAATATAGTTTGTGTTAGTTATTAGAATCACACTGATTTTTAAGAACGTATGACGCAGTTTACAGAGGTCAGAAAAGAGTGCTCAGTGTATCTGTGGCAGTCATCAGCAAACAAGCCCTTTCCTTTCTCAAAGATACATCTTCAGGAAATTAGCAGAATGTGTGTAATTGAAATGTAATGACTGCACCCTTTCGATGGTTTCTGTCTTAGGAGGAAAGTGTTCTATCGGTTTAACGTACACAATAAAAATTCTAAAGTCACAGACTGGTATGGGTTGAATTCTGCCCCCCACCCCTGCCCCATTTGTATGTTGAAGTCCTGATCTCTGGTATCTCAGAATATAACTGTATTTGGACATAGGGTCTTTGGAGCAAATTAAATTAAAATGAGCCCTTGGGATGGTCCCTCATGCAAACTGACTGGTGTCTTTATAAAAAGGGGAAATTTTGCCTCAGACCCACATAAACGGAAGACGGTGTGAAGACACAGGGAGGAGATGGCCATCTGCAAGTCAAGGAGAAAGGCTTCAAAAGAAACCAGCAATGGCCTTGGACTTCCCAGCTTCCAGAACTGTGAGAAAATAAAATGTGCTGTGGAAGCCAGCCTGTGATACTTTGTTGTAGCAGCTCTATGAAGCTAACACACTGTTTTAAGTCAGTAGCTCTCAAATATGGGTGCATTTTAGAATTACTTTCCTCCTTTCAACAAGACTGATGCTCAGGACACCATTTCAGAGAAGTAGGGTCAGCATTATTAGGGATGGGACCCGGATGGCTGTGTTTTTCAAAACTATGCAGGAGATTCTAATAAAGTTTAAGTTGAGAATCACTGATGTACACTGTCCTTCCAGAAGAGTTTCCAACCGGTTCCTTTCAGGAAAGGAAAACGAATCTTTCGTTGGCTCCTTATTCACAGAGCAAAGGAAGACCCCTCACACAGGTCAGTAATGGTCCAACCTGGCTGATCTTTAGAATCATCTGAGGATCTAGGGTGGATGTGGGGTGAGAGGGAGGGGAGGGGGGTGATGGGCATTGAGGAGGGCACCTGTTGGGATGAGCACTGGGTGTTGTATGGAAACCAATTTGACAATAAATTCCATATTAAAAAAATACAGATTCATAGAAATTCTGGTTCATAAGTCTTTGGAGCTCTGGAACAGGGGACAGGAGTTTGTATGTTTGAGATGATTTATATGTGATTTATATGTGATTTTTCAAATTGAGAATGGCCTAATATTTGTTTTTATGCATGCACACATGATACACACATAAATGTGTGCATGTATGCACATACTGTCTTCAACAAGGAAAAATTACCTATAATGCCACCAGCAAGGAGCTGGTTCACACTTCTGGTCTGTGATTGTTTCCTTTGGTCTTTGTTTTGTTTTGTTTTGTTTTTCATTAGACATTTCAGTGATGAGAGTGTTAAGGACACTGGGAGTGATTTTCACAAGTAGATGTGGAATTTCATGGTTTGGTGTTTTGTAGTAATGACCTCAGGTTAATCAGTATTTTCTCTTTTCAAAACCTGCTGTTAGGGCAAAAGGTCTGATGCTAACAAATTATGTGGTTCACAACTGAAGTGTAAATTGAACTAATTCATTTGTTTGCTAATCATTCCTCCTTATGAATATAGTAATCAGCCTCTTTGGGGAATACACCTGTGCAGTCATGTGTACGTGCAACAATTCATTGACCTGAAATCACTGATCCCCAGCCAAAGAAGTTAAGATCAGATTGGAAGAAAAAAAAATATGGAAAGTTAAAATAAATGTTAAAATAATAACTGACCTGTGGCAGGAATGATACTGAATGCTATTATTCATAATCTCAAAACAACTCTGTGCGATATGCTACTCTCCCCACTTCACAGATGAAGAAGTTGAGGCCAGGTCCGAGTGCCTGTGCTGGGAAGTGGCCGTCAGTTTGATTCCAGAGCCCATGCTCTTAACAGTTATTCTTCTCTACTGACCCAAACCTTACCCAGCAACTCCTCCCTGGGCCCTTATCTAAATCTTTTTTATACTCTTTTAGACCTAATTCTAGCAAGCTTGATTTTTAGGTTTCCTAACAAATCTCAGGTTAGAACGAACTTCCTGATCAACATACTAAAGGCCAGCAAGTATGAAATAAATACTTTTAGGGTAATTGGTCCCTTTATATAGTTCTCTTGTCTTCACCTACAAAAGAGTTAATAATTATGATTTCCTGGTATATAGTAGATTTTTTTTAATAAACTTCTCGTGTATTAAATTATAAAGATATCCATATGTCCATAGACTATATCCATAATCTCATCCCGACACAAAAGCTATTTTTCTTTTGCTTACTGTCTTCTAGTCTTTGACTGCCTGGTGTTTTTATCTCATTGCAAATTGGCATATATGTTTTCCATAATCAGTTTTTTACATAGTTCCAAGTAGTTGTAGGTAGCCATCAAAGTAAATATCTGCACATGGTCCCTTGATATATCTGGATTTATGATCTTATGTCTTAGCATTGTAATGCTTTCTGTTGCCTAAAATCACGTAGAGTGCAAGCTTTCTGAAGCTGACTGCCCTTTCTAAAATTCTTCTGTAAATCTGCAGAACGTGGCATACTGCAAAACAAATTTGGTAGCCAGTAAACATTGAATGTAACCCAATAATTGTCACTAAAATACCCTTCAACCAACTGGAAATGCTACACATATACACACACATGCTTGATATATGTATATGTATAGATGTATACAGGCAGTGGTTTCCAGCACACGTTTCAGAATTATGCTCATTTGGAGGAATAACCTTGGTCCAGTGTTCACTCCCTGAGTCACCGGGGGAAGCGACTTAATTTTGTTGAGCCTCGGTTTTCTTTTCTCTGAAGTGGGGACAAGAATATCTACCTGCAGGTAGAGATTAGATCAGAATAAAGGTAGTGGCAGGCTAGCCCACTGGAACGCCCAGGAACAGCTGAACAGTGTTACACGGAAAATTTGATTTACCCCAATCTGAAACTGTATGAAGCAAGAATGCATGTTTTTATGGGCGTCTCCCAGCGAGAGTGTGACACAGAGAAAAGTTTCTCCGGCCCTACCTGGAAAGTGACAGAGACACACTTCCGGTGAGTCTGGGTGAGGTTTCCCTGTGTAATGTCACCAGAACAAGGGTCTTCATGTATGTGTGTCCACCTACTGCCGTGAGCCAGGACCACTACTCAGGGCTGTGGAAATGTTTCTGGAGGAAAAGTCGAAAGAAAAACACCAGAATGGTTTCTTTCACCCAAGGCTAATCCCATGAGCAGTAGGAGGGAAGGGTCTTCAGGCCTAGCCAGAGCAGTTTTAGCTTTGCCTTATAAAACCTTGCAAACATAGTGACCAGAAGGCAGGATTTGGAAATAGGTTCATGTCAATTTGAATCTGTATGAGTTCATTCTAGAGCTGAGGGAGGGCTTGTGGAAGGTGGTCAAACAAAGTCATTCTGGGACCACGTGGCCTGGGTTCGACTTCTGGTTTAGCCACTTAGTTATATGACCTTGGACAAGTTTTTGCTTTTCTGTGGCTGATTCCTTGAATTGTAAAATGGGGATAAGAATAGCACTTACCTTCTCGGGTTGTTGTGAAGATTAAGTAAATTAATTTGAAACTGTTTAGGACAATATATGGCAAAAAAAAATACATTCAGTAAATGTTAGCTATCGTAATCTACCTCTGGAGGGCTGAATGGCCAACAGTTTTTCTTGTCCCCTCTTTTTTTCATGATTGCACCTGGGTTTATGTGCATTTTTATTTGAGAGGTTTCTAATTTTCTGGGGGAAGATAAATATATGACATTATGAATGATAAGTCTTGGACCTGTTCTGTTATTAAATGAGAGTTGTAGGAGGGGCACCTGGGTGGCTCAGTGTCCAACTTCAGCTCAGGTCATGATCTCACTATTCGTGATTTTGAGCCCTGCATCAGGCTCTCTGCTGACAGCTCAGAACCTGCTTCAGATTCTGTGTCTCCCTCTCTCTCTGCCCCTCATCCCCTCTCAAAAATAAACATTAAAAAAAATGAGAGTTGTAGGAATAGTTACTTTATATATTAAGAATTGTTTATCGTCCTTACTAATCTTTAAGATGCAAAATCTGCACCCTATTGTCATGGGTAGCAACAAACACATTTGCAGGCAGAATAAAATTCTAAACAGGCACACATTTCTCAGATTAGAACGTGAGTTAGTTTTTAGCAAAGGTGTTTGCTCAGGATTCCAATTGCATCTCTCGTTCTCTGTGATAAATTCATCTAACCACAGCTGGGGTTTTGGGTAGGTCTGGACTCCCTCCACCTTCATTAATTTATTGTCCTTGTTGCCTGCTGAAAGTGTGCTGGAGGAACACAACTGTGCTTTCACGCTTCCTTTCTCTCTGCTCTTTTGCATTCTGAGTCTCGGGGATTTGACTTGTCACTAAGCCCAGTGCAGAGCCACTGATCTCTGAATTCTGCTAAGTTTTGCCTGCTGTTACTTGAAAATGTACTACAAGGCGCACAGATGTTGCTACCCAGGTAGTTCCCAGGGGCAGCGTGCCGCCCTCTGTCTTGAGTCTGGAGGCGTGTGTGCCTGGCTGGCACTGTGGTGCCAGCCTGCTCCGGTCACCGGTGCAGCGGGGAGTATGAGATTTCATTCAGCCAACATTTAGTGCGGTTTTACGCTGGGTGGGGCTTAATGCTAGGCGGCTTCACGTGCCTCTTCATTTAGCCTTGCAACATCCCAGTCCCTATTTTCCAGATTGTTGGGGGTGCTTGAGGGAGATCCACAGAGAGAATCAATCTCCTCAGCCTGAGTTCTGGACAATTTGAGAAGTAAAGCAAAAGAGCAAACATGGAGGCCAAAACATCATCTTTATTGTAGAGACACTACGTTGGCAGGTGTAAGTTAGTGTCAGAGCCAAACGAGCTTGCAAAGGTTGAATCCCAGAATTAGATAGATGTACACACCAGTTACAACATCAGTGGAAGCCTTCTCGCCTGTACCCCTGACCCCAGCCGCACCTGAGCTCTGGGATGGGCAGTTGGAATGGGCTTCACTGTGGGCAGCTCAGCCCCAAGAGGAAGAGGGGTAGGTCTGGTTGGAGAGCATCTAGTTATTCTCCCCAAATGTGCTAAGCCAGTGAATCCCCCCCTCCTAGAGATGAATGGAATGAGTCAAGGGTTGGAGAGAGGCCAGGAGTTTATTTACAGAAAATATGTCTTTATGAAAACCAGTGTGGAGTAAAGTTCAGATGCAGGAACTGGGGCACACGGAGACCTGATAACTTGCAAAAATCTTCAACAGCTGTGCAGCTGTGGAGCTGACATTTGAATATGGTTTTTGTACTCTTCCACCTTCGGCGGAGTTAGAGATTTTCTCCAAAGTGAAACATTAGAATTTTGACAGAGGACAGAACTGTGAGTCGTCATTTATTCTCTAGAATCCAAAACAAGATTTTACATAAACTATCCAAGAAGGATAGGTGGGGATTTTCTCCCTTAGGTATGCTGAAACCACGGTGCTTTTTGTTAACTCTCTGTTGAAAGTTCTAGTGGCCTTATCTTTCACAGTCTAGGCCACTTGCTTCTCAGGAAGATATCCCGACCACTGGACCTTTTCCTCCAGAAATGACCTGGTGGTACACCAAAGCCCATGTTTGAAAGACTTGTTTTCGGACCCCTGACTGTTTGGAAACCAGCTTCCTCCCCCACGCCTTGTCTTGCCCAGTTATAACTATCTCCTTAGCCCCAGGCAAATGCTGCCCCAATACCAGTGGGCTGGGACAACTGTCTGTGCATGAAGCCCCTGACCCGATGTGCTCGGCATCGGCACATCAGCTGAGGGCGTGCTCTCCATCATCAGACCTTATTTTTATTTTTATTTTATTTATTTTTTTTTTTTAATTTTTTTTTTCAACGTTTATTTATTTATTTTTGGGACAGAGAGAGACAGAGCATGAACGGGGGAGGGGCAGAGAGAGAGGGAGACACAGAATCGGAAACAGGCTCCAGGCTCTGAGCCATCAGCCCAGAGCCTGACGCGGGGCTCGAACTCACGGGCCGCGAGATCGTGACCTGGCTGAAGTCGGACGCTTAACCGACTGCGCCACCCAGGCGCCCCAGACCTTATTTTTAAAACAAACTTCTCCTTCACAATGTGATTATCATGATGTTTAGTATTTAAAAATTTTAATGGAATGTTTCAAGTTTTGGAATTGGATGGCTGAATGACATTTTCTTTTAGGGTGGCTCTCAGGGCTTCCTGCAGGGTGGGACCCTGCTCTTCAATTGTGTTCATATTAAGAGTTTGGCTTCCTTGTGGCTGTGTGTGTGTGTGTGTGTGTGTGTGTGTTTGGGAGGGTGTGTGTGTGGAGGGATTTATGGGTGCGATTCTGCTAGGAGGCTTCCTGGAACATCATTATGTGTGAGCTACATAGAGGCCCTGAAGGAGACAAACTCTCACAGCCTCTGGTTCCCATACAGGTCTTATGAACCATACACGGCTGGAAACAATTAGCGCCTGTGAGATTTGGAAAGTAAGGAGGAAAGAGGTAAATCTTGTACCCAGAGTTAGACACGGGAACTTGGAATTGTGTCTTCTTCCTGTGAATCCAAAGTTATATTCCAGAAGCCATGAATCCCAAAGTCTGCCTACGTCTTAGGTAATGATTTTAGGAACCTAAACTGCCCTTTGCCTTTATGGCTATGCTGAATTGGTAATACAAATCTTACAGGTTATATTCTCAAAATACTATTTTTTATTAATTTTTAATTTTTTTTTTAAATTTTGTGTAGGCTCCACACCCAGTGTGGGGCTTGAACTCATGACCCTGCGATCAAGAGTCCTATGCTCTACTGGCTGAGCCAGCCAGGCACACCCCCGTTCTCAAAATATTATTAAATAGATAGATTTACATTGTTTAGAAACTAGTCGTTCAGGATGGCCGGCTTTAGTTGCAATATTGAGAATCCTGTAAACTTGGGCTCCCAGACAGGTATTCCTCAAGAAGCCAAGAAGTTTTAAAATAGAATCGTGATCCCTGCTGGTCAGTCTCTTGAAATTTGCCCTACAAACAGTTTTCCCAGAAGTTGTCGAACAGCTTTTATTTAAAATTCTACAAAACACTTTCTTTCGTACTTTTTCCTCTTTCTTGTCCTTATGGGTGAAACAGTGGATAAGCAGGAAGGTTTAAGTGGTTTTGAAAGAGACTGTAAGCACTTGCCTGTCTGGCAGAAGCTGTGGCTTTGAGGGACTCGGGAAAGAGAGTTGACCTCCCCTAATGTGGCGAAGACATGTTTCCTATTTACGGCCAGGTTCATTGTCCGGTCACTCTGGGGGAGCTTGTCCTAAGCAATTTAATTCAGGTTGTGAAGCTAGTGAACCTTCAGCAGAGCTTCATGGATAAGGTTGTAACCAGCCTTCCATAACAAGTCCTGTCTCTGATTCCCTTGAGCTAGCGTTATTCTTTGGACTGTCAAACTAGCACCTTTGGATATTTCTATGACCTTGAAAATTAGAATAATTAAGTTTCCTCTGGCACAGCGGGACTTGATATGCGTAATTAACAGCAGCCAGCAGTCCCTGGAGACCAAATTTATGAACGACATTAAAGAAGGAAGAAGCAAACCTTTTTGAATGAGGGGAAGTGAACGTTAGTTATGTCAGCACGGCAGTATTTGGATGTTACTTCTATGCACGTAGATGTTTCTCTGAAATTTTGTAATGCATTTTTCCCGTTATTTTTCTGGTAGCACATGTCATATGAAAGAGAGGGAAAGTGAATAATTGGCAACTGAATTAATGAACAGAGGCAGGAACTGAGAAACTCCTTTATAGGGGAGAAAAAAGTCAGTTGCGGGCTACATTAACTTTTTTGCAACAAAAACGATTTTTAGACCATGGTAATTGTGTATTTACATTTTATGTTCCTAACTTGGGACCGTGTTTAGCATGGACTGGTCACAAGTACATGCCTAAAAAATGTGCAACAGATGTGTTTGAGTCTATGTCTTTTTAAAGATTTTTTTCAGACAACTCTGATTCTTTACAGCACTGTTTTCTCTGAAAATTTCTTTGAGGATACATAGAGAGAGAGGGAAGGGGGGAAGGGAAGGAGAGAGAGGCAGGACAACCAATTAAGATACAGTTCTTTTTACCTATTGGTTGCTCTGAGTATGGGTGTTTGCTTTTAGCCAATGGGAGTTGAAAGATTAGATAGTAGCTACACTCTCACCCAGTGAACATTAGCATTCCATCTGTAAATGCTGTCTGCTGATAAGCTCCTGTAATGATGAATTCTTCCTCTGGATTCACTCTAGCCTTTATTTCATGTTAGAACTAATACCAAAACGTATGCAAGTGATAGTGTCTGACTGTTCATGAAGATAAAAAAAAAAAAAAAAAAGAGTATCATTGTGACTGGAAAACCATGGATTTTACAGTGACTTCGGACACCTTCAAGCAAATGATCAGGTCTCCAGTAGTAAGACCAACAGGTGATTAGAGATTACTAGAAGTCCTTGGCCATTTGTTGCTCAAGTGCTGCTTTTCATATGTTCACTAATAAAACCGAATGCTCTAAGTTAAATATTGATCATGTACTATTATGTACAGTGTACGATGTCCTCCCTGTTCTTTGGGTCTTTTTTGTTGTGCTAGTCACACTCCAAATTCTCTGCTCCTAAAACGAAGACTCATCTTTTTGTACCTCTCCAGATTCCAAATTAAGAGTAGAGCCATTTCCCAAACTTTTTCTGGGAAAAAAAAAAGAGTTCTACAAGCAGCTCAACTAACTACCCAAATAACTAACTAAATGAAAATAGTATGATCTAATGAGTCTGAGAATCACTGACCGCTAATCTTTAAGAATCAGAATCCACATAAACATAGAGTAGTAGCTCTGTGAAGTCTTGGGTAAAGAAATTTGCTTTATTTAAACTTAAGTTTTGACTACCGTATTCAATATGATAAAAACTGTGTATATAAATAGCTAACATTTATTGAGGGAGTTTATTGGCCAAGGCATTATTTTATTGCCTCTCCCTGCTTTTTAATGTAACACCTATTAACCGTAAGTAACATGTGAAGCCATCAAATGCCCATTTAAGGAAAACAAACTGTTGTACTCTTGGGCATGACTGTGGAGCTCATGGTCTAAATCCACATTACCCAATAGATATATAACTGCATATGTAATTTTAAATTTTCCAGTGAAAAGGGCAAAAGAAAAACCCATGCGAAAATAATTTTAATAATAAAATATATCCAAATTATAAAAGTAGTTTTATACATGCTCTGTAAGAGCATGGGATTGCTATGTGCCTCTGCATCCAGGAATCTGCAACCTTCTGGGATCAGCTGACACTGGGCACAGTCGGGGTGGGGGGGGATGGCTGTAGACTAACCATTAAAGGAGAATGGGCCCTTTTGGGGGAATATCTCTGAATAATATCCTTGACACCAGGATAGTGTTCAAATGCTTTCTTCTTCTTGTGAATGTGAAGATTATAGCATTTCTATTTTAAAATTGGGGGATAGTTTGAACCTAGTCCTGGAGAGTCAAAATGATTCTGAGTGTAGTTTCAGTGTATCCACGCCTTGCAGCTTCAACATGATGACTTTCTCTGTTCCCTGAAATTGTGGCTCTGACAGGCTCCTGCTGCAGTCACTTCATTAATCTGCCTCTAGCAGGACACCTGTTCACTTCTGCGCTGTGTCAGCTGATATCATGCGGTAGTTATGCTGTTAATTCATGGGCTGGTGTCTTCCAGGCTGAAGCAAGTCTTCCTGTAGGTAGTGATCTGGGAAATCAAATCAAGGAGACAGGGAAAACATTGACGATTATCTGCTTCTGCTAGCTTGATTATATGATATGATTTTGGGGAGGAAAGAATACCGTTTGGTGAATATGGTCTCTTTCACTGGGCCACTATTCAGCAGAAATTTTGTTACTTGAATGGTAGTGTAAAATATGAACTCTTTTTTTTTAAATTTTTAATGTTTATTTTTTTGAGAGAGACAGAGAGTGAGCAGGGGCAGAGGGAGAGGGAGACACAAAATCTGAAGCAGGCTCCGAGCTGTCAGCACAGAGCCTGACGCAGGGCTCGAACCCACAAATCGTGAGATCATGACCTTGGCCGAAGTTGACACTTAACTGACTGAGCCACCTAGGCATCCCTAAAATGTGAACTCTTGAGTGAGATTTAACATGACTTAAATCTAGCCCCACTCCTTACTTAGGGATCTTGATGTTACTTAACCTCTCAGAGTCCTTCCCTGTGTGATGGAATAATTATAGAGCAGCGTCATAAGATGTAAACTCTTAACCCAGTACTCAGTAAATGTATTCACTGCTCTGTTATTTAGTAAATATGTATCAATGCCTGCTTTTTACTTAAAAATATGGAAAAGCTTCTTGAAGAAAATGGTGTTCTAGTTCAGCTTTGTGTGGGAGGAATAATGAAATAAATACAAATAATATAGAAGGGTGCTCCGGATGGGGGAGAATGCTCCATGTGTGGAGTGGTGTGGTTTGAACCCTAGAGCTCTGAGAATCTGCAAATGAAGATTTTTGGTTTTGAGTTCTTTTTAAAAATAAATTATTTATTTTGAGAGAGAGAGAGAGAGAGAGAGAGAGAGATCGGAGGGGCTGGGAGATGGAGAGGGAGAGAATCCCAAGGAGGCCTCTCACTTTCAGTGCAGAGCCCAACACAGGGCTTGATCTCATGAACCGTGAGATCATGACCTGAGCCGAAATCAAGATTCAGACACTTAATCGACTGAGCTACAGAGGTGCTCCACTTTTCAGTTCTATGTGATATTGTGATTTCTGAAGGAATTAGACTAGAATCTTGGCTCTAGTACTTCTTAACTGAGCAACTTTGGGGAAATACTTGACCACCTGTCTTCTTCACCTATGAAAGTGCAGATAACAGTAGTATCTGTTTCATCAGTCACTGTGAGGAATAAATAAATATAGCATATCAAGTACCTAAAATGGTACCTGGCTCATGGTAAATACTCAGCACTAATTAGCTACTGTCTATAATAATCATGTTATTACTTCGGGAATTTATAGTTTCACTGGGGAAGCATACTTTGCACATGAAATAATAAGTAAACTGTGACTTATTGCCACATGTGTGGTGTAACTAGCCCAAACCAATAATTTCCAACCTTTTCACCTTCAGATATCTTCTCATCTTTTTTTTCCCCTAATAGCAGTTAAAAAACAAAAACACAAATGCTTTAATTTTTTTCTTATTATTAAAGCAGTAAGGGGCCCCTGGGTGGCTGAAGTTGGTTAAGCGTCTGACTCTTGATTTCAGCTCAGGTCATGATCTCACAAGCCCCGCATTGGGCTCTGTGTTGGTAACATGGAGTCCACTTGGGATTCTCTCTCCCTCTCTCTCTGCCCATCCCCCACTCACATGTGTGCTCTCTCTAAAAATAAATACACATTTAAAAACAATGAAAGAACATTGTAGATAAATTATAAAATATGGATAAGCAAAGTGGGGAAAAATGAGGCCCATAGTGATACCACTCAGAGATAACTGTGGTTAATATCTTGATGTATATAGCTTTTCATATCTTTGTCTTTGTGTATGCATATAAGGATTTTCTAAAAATGGAATTATACTATCCATATTGTTTGTAACTATTATTCTAGTTCAATTTGTGAATGTTTTATGTGAATACATGTCTCTGAACAACAGTTTTTTTTAATGACTAAATACTACTCTATTGTATGGATGTTCACTCACCAGTTCCCACTGCTGGATGTGTAGGTGGTTTTGTGTGTGTGTGTGTGTGTGTGTGTGTGTGTGTGTGTGTGTGTGTGTGTATTTGTCATGGCAAGCAGCCGTATGATGAGACTATCTTATACTTAAATGGATGCGACTTGTTATAGTGCTTTGCTTGACCTACACTTCTGAGTAAAGACGATGGCCATGGGTCTGTCGTTGGGAGATAAGGGCCAAGATGGAGTTGTCATCCACTTCTTGGGCAGGGGAGGGAGAACTCAGGAGCAAGGCAATCCCAAGCAGCAAATGTAAGAGTGGAGGGCAGGTGGAATATAAACTGTATTATAGGAGAGAGCAGGCAGGACAAGCAAAACAGAGCCTGTAGTTCCTGTAGATGCAGACTAGAAAGAACCTCCGTTACCAGTCAGACCTATTCTCCAGTGCCAGTTCCCTGAGTCCTTTCCCTTTGGGTCTATGAACACCCTCTGTGCGCTGGGCTATCTAGAGAGCAAGTATTGTGAGTGATAAATACAGATAGGTCAAGAGGAAATGGGAGAGTCCCGGACAGGAGAATAGCATGTATGATCTGCCATGGCTTGGACCCATGAGTTCTGAGAAGCTGATAGTGCATCTTCAAGGTTGCGATCACTCTGAAGAGCTTCTGGTGGCTGCCTGTGAGTTGCTTTGCAAAGAGGACCCTTGCCCACCAAGGTTGCCCAGAGAAATGGGGCAGAAAAGCTGATCAGCAGACATCAGTGGATATCCTTGCCTTAAAAAAAGTTCATCTAAAATTGTCTTATCCAAATCAGTCTAATCTCCTAGAATAAGACTCAGTTTAATGTAATTATACATTAAAATGAGCAGCTGAAACATCTTAGGCCATTGGGCCAGAATTAAGCCAATAGTCTACCTCTCTCTCACCTGGCTAGTGGCTAAGAAAAAAGTCTCACCTTCTTCTTCAAAACCTCCCACTGATGACTAGAAGAACATCTCTTGTTTTTCCCAACATGGGACCCATTCCTAGGTGGCTTCCATTTTTTTTTCTTCTATCATAAGCAGTGCTATGATGAGTCTGTAGTATTCCAGCTCAGTTGTTTTTAAATATTTTAACTAATGGAATTTTACTGTATTTTTGCCCTGGGGACTTGAAGCACTATGTAGAACCATGCAGGGCTAACTGATAAATAATAAATGCCATAATGCCCATTAAGTTATATTTAGAAGCAGTGTTTCCCTTGCTCTTTGCAGGTTCTGACATTTACTTGTACTCTTCGCCTCTGTGTACATTGGTTTATTCAACAGCATTTTCCATGGAAACATTTTCTTTAAATTTCCAGACTCCTAACATATATTTTTCTCTGCCATTTACTCAGTAGGGAAGAATGCTCGCTCAAGAATGAGGTCCTGCTTGTTTTCTGTAATTTGTCATGAAACTTTGAGAAACCCAGTGCTGTTATCTGCACCCCTTATTTCTGCCATCCTCCTTCCCAGCCACAGCAGAGTGACCTTTGTCTTCATTTATGTCCCTTACCTGCTAGGTTTCCAAAGTGGTGTCAGCCATCGTGACTGTCATTTTAAGGATGGATGGCTTTGCATTGGCTTCTCTAAAGATGTTTTATGTGGTAGGCTTTTATAGCGTGTGATATACTAGTGAGAGAAATGACAAGAGGCAACACTGTTTTTGCATGGTCTTGAGCCTATGAGGCTGAGCTGCACCCAGGCCCATAGAGAACACAGGAGTCCTGGCTACGATACCATCAGTGTTTAGCGTGTAGCCTTCATTCAACAAGATTCATCAGGTTACAGTGTATTCGCCTTCCAGAGGTCAAACGCTGGCACTTGACTATGGTTTGCTAAATTTGAATGTGGACAAAATCTACATCTATTTTTGACAATGTGCGAAGACCATGGATTCTGTTTCCCCATATCAAAAAGGCATGCACAGACAACTTCGAAATGCAGCCAGTCCTGTGTTGCAATCCTTTGACCCTTTCTGCAGCCTGGTCTGCTGGCATACGGCCCTTGGGCCGTACAAGGATTGTGTTTGAGCACAGGTGCCTGAATGAGGCAGCCCTGGGGCTTGTGAGCGGGTAGGATGTTGGCTCTTCAGAGAGCCTGTTGGAGCCGTTTCAGACACCTGGGGGGCTTGGTGAGTCCCCTCACCCTGGAGCATTGCAGGGGGCCAGAGAGCTGCTCTTACAGTGCCCATGGGGCAAAAGAGCATGGAATAATGAAAAGTGAGGAGTGGCTTTCCATGCCTGGCTCAGCTCCTTGCTAGCTTTGCAGCTTGGTTAAATCTGACCATGTCTCGGAGCCTTAGAGTATTCTGGTAGTCTCTTATTACGGTGGTAACGCTCTCTCCTTGCCCGTGTTCCCGGGCTATTGTCGGGTTCTGTTAAGCAAGCTCCTCACGTTCTCCAAAACTTTCTCTGACTTCACCGTCTATGCCTGGAGCAGAGGAGATGCTCGAAAGCAGTTGACAATCGAATGAATGTAAACTCCTACACGGGTAATTTTGGTCAAACCTCTTCGAATCGGCGCAGATGTAGTCTCATTCACTTCCTGCCCCTTTGAGAGTAGAGCTGTCGCCTCGCTTGCTTAATTGGGGGAACAGCCAACAGTGTTTTGATGTCACCGTGCCTCTATCTGGCCAAACATCAAACCCACATTTCCCTGGGGATCAAAATGGGAATCTAGCTGTTGCAGGACATGACGTGTTTTTGCCATCGCTTCAAATGCTGGTTGATCTTTAACTTTGCGTGCCTCGTCTGCATGCCTGGAGCTCCTTCAAAGTGTGATATTGAGCAAAGAGGGGCTATGGCTAGTGCAAGGCAGAGAAAAAATATGTTTTCCTTTGTTTTGTCTTTAGCCCAGGCTTTATTGCTGCCAGAGACCTATTTATTAGCCAGCTTTAAAAAGCAGCTGTTCTTGGTTCTTCTTTTTTCCTCCAGTGATGCCTGCTTTGGATAGTTGGGCACAGCTTAATTTTAGCAATGCCCTGTAAAATGAGTTCTGGGAAATAGATTTTGTATCTCTATCAGAGGTTAGAGAAATGGAAGCATAAATATTGAATCCACATATTAAAGAGAGGGCAGATAATTAAGCTCCTGCCTGGTCCCTGGCAGCTTGTTGATGTGTTTTTATTTTCTAGTGAATAAGTGATGGTTTTCAAAGGGAGGTGCCATTTGGGAAATCAGATCTCTGCTGAAGCATAGCAGTGATCCCTGCATTGTCATGTTTCCGTACAGGTCCGGCTCTAACCCGCAGGCAGGCGGCGGCGAGGCCGGACTAATTACACAGCTGTCAGAATCCCACAAATGAATGGACCCGGAGTACTGCTTCCTTATCTGTGACAGTGTTTGTTGATTTGGATTCACTTTTTTAACCGTGGTATTTTAACAGGCAAGAGAGCATTCACATGCTGTTGAAGATCTTCTGAAAACCGCATTAGGCAGTATATTTGTACCTGCTTGTGGCCCCATGATACAGAGCTTGCGACCAGCCTAAAACCACCATTGCTTGTAAGACAAATAGATGACATTTAGAATCATGCTGAAGGGCAGTGACCTTAATACCCTGCAGAAACATACTTGTTTCAACACATACACCAACACATACTCAACAACACATACACCCAGTACCTGTACGCTCATTAAATGTATGTTACGGGTGTCATCTAGCTAAAGTACAGTTACGGTGTAGACATATAATGGGAAGCTTTATGATATAAGACGTTTTTCTGTGAGTAGCGAAGGGCACTCCTCTCTTGATAAACCATCCTCACTGCCCTGCAGATGTGTTGTGAAGTCATCCAGAAACCTTTTGGTTCTGAGCTGTATGAACCAGAGAATTGTTTGAAGGGCCATCTTTCACTTAGCCATATAGGAGCCTGTGGCTATAGGAAAAACTAGTAATGCTGACCCTATCTTTGTTTTTATATATATATATTTTTTAATATTTATTTATTTTGAGAGAGGAAGCATGTGAACACAAGTATGGGAGGGGCAGAGAGAGAGAGAGAGAGAGAGAGAATCCTTAGCAGGCCCACACTGCCAGTGTAGAGCCTGTTGCAGGGCTTCATCTCTTGAACCGTGAGATCGAGACCAAAGCCAAAAGAAAGAGTTGGATGCTTAACTGACTGAGCCATCCAGGTGCCCCCTGGCCCTATCTTTAGTTAAAATTTGATCTTTTGTTTATCGTGCATTGCAAAAATTTTTAAATATTACATTAGGACATTATCCATCTATGGATGATTATGCAATTGTGGGTTTTTTGGGGCACCCTCTTCAGTTTAGCACCTGGGACAGATACCTTACTTGCCTCACGCTTCCTGGCCCCTAGGAGGGTCCTCCGCATTTGTCTGTGAGGTAAGAGGACAGAGATAGGAGCTTTACCCACCTGTCCCTGCTGCACACTCTCTTTTGCTCCCCACTAAGCCTGGTCGTGTAATGTAACGAAATCACATAGTCCCCACAGTCATGGAGTTAATGGTCTGGAAGTAATGATAGGCAAAATCAGATTAAACATATTTATAAAATCAGAGTAAACACATTTGTAAGAAATAGTGTAAACACTTTTATATATATATATATATATATATATATATATATATATATATATATATATTTTTTTTTTTTTTTTTTACAAAATGCAAAGCACCATGAAAAAACAAGCACATTATGGTGAAGTGAAAAAGCATGGCAGGTGTAGGGATGGAGAACCCAATTCAGAGGGGTTAGAAAAAGCCTCATGGGGGCGCCTTGGTGGCTTAGTTGGTTGAGCATCTGATTCTTGACTTTGGCTCAGGTCATGATCTCACAGTTTGTGGATTTGAACCCCACATCGGGCTGTGCACTGGCAGTGTGCAGCCTGTTTGGGGTTCTCTGTCTCTCTGCCCCTCCCCTGCTTGTTCTCTCTCTCTCAAAGTAGATAAATAAACTTTTTAAAAAATAATAAAAAAAGAAACAGCCTCATGAAGAAGCTGACATTTACCTTGATACCTGATGGAAAGATGCCATCACAATACGGGATAAGGGAGAGAACTCCAAGCAAAGGACACTGTATGGTGTCTGGCTGAAGAGCCAAAGTTAGAAAAAAACAAAAGGTTGGCTGTTTCAGTGAGCCAATGAGTGGCAAGTGGGACAGGGGTATAGTGAAGGAGGTGGTGCAGGAGAGAGGAGGCAGAGTCAGAGCCAGAGCCAGGGGCCAGGTTATGGAGGTCTCTGAAGGTTGAGATCAGAAGTCTGTCTAGAGGAGTGATGGAGTATGGGAGTCATCTTCTCTGAACAGCTTTCACTCGCTCGCTCTCTCTCCCTCTCCCCATCTCAGCTTCTCCTCTTGCGGTACTGATCATTTACAGTAGAATAAATGCTTGTTTATGTGCTGGAATCCCTTCTAGTTTGAAGAGTCCACAAGGACAAAGAACGGGTCTTGACTCTTCACTTGTGTTTCCTGTGCCTGGCATGGGGGCTCTGTCAATATTGTGACATAAGCTAATCTTTAGTGACGTGTGGTAGGCAGAAACCAACCTGGCTGGAAAAAAAAAAGAAGAAGAAGAAGAAGGGGATGACCTGGTGACACTCTCACCCTTTGGAACTGAGGCAATCTGTCCGAAAAGAGATTTGGGGCTCAGGAAAGCTCCTTGCTGTATCGCCGGGAGTGTTGGGACCAGAATCCCATACCCTGCATAGCGCGTGTTTTTTTATACTGTATATGTTTTCTCAGTTAATCTTCTTTGCCCTGGCTTATAAAGAAAATGCCAGCTCATCTCAGCTTTAGGGAGATTTTATCTGGAGTGTTAAGGCAGATTCATCATCCTTCTGTGTTTAGAAATGGCAGAGGAAGGTGAAAGCAAATGAGCAAACACCAAGGGGAAGACAGAACCCAGAGGAAAGTGGAGGGCCACTTAGAGAACTCCCGCACCCTTTTTATTCTCTGAGAAAGCCCAGGATGCTTTGGGAACACTTTGCCAGTCACGCCTTTGCTCATGCTGCAGAGTTCAAAATCTAAATTATTCATTAGCTTTCAAGTTTTAACATCCTGACGCAGTGACTGATTCCCCTTGGTTAATGCTTTTCTTTAGGAATTGTGTTCTATAGCGAAGACATGGAAACAACCTAAGTGTCTGTGGATTGGAAAAGACCAATGAATAAGAAATTGTGTATGCGTAGATATCTAAAGAAAATACATATATAGAATGGAGTAGTATTCATCCACAAAAAAAGGAAATGCTGCCATTTGCAACAATGTGGGTGGACCTTAGGGCATTCTGCATAAGTGAAATAAGCCAAACATAGGAAAACAAATATATAGAATCTTATATATAGAATCATCTACGTCAACTCTAAAAAAAAAAAAAAAACTCATAGAAACAGAGAGGTGATTGGTGGTTGCCAGGGGCTGTGGGGTCGGGGAAATGGGGAGATGTTGGTCAAAGGGTACAAATTTCTAGTTATAAAATCAACAGGTTTTGAGGATGTAATGTACAGCATGGTAACTATAGTTAATGATACTGTATTGTATATTTGAAAGTTGCAAAGGGAGTAGATCTTAAACTTCTCACCACAGACACACACACAGACACACACACACACACACACACACACACACACACACACACACAAAGGTAAATATATGAAGTATGGATGTGTTAACCAACCTTCTTGCAGTGATCATTTCATAATATATAACATATATCAAATCATCATGTTGTACACCTTAAACTTCCATAATGTTAACTTTGTAATTATATCTCAGCAAAGCTGCAAGAAGAAAGAATTGTGCTTTAGGAATTGAAATTGTGACAGATTATAAAAGGTTAAAAGAGTATTTGTCTTATTCCCTGTCCAACATTTCATGTTCTCTTTTGTCTCAGAAAGAAATACTACTTTCCTGCAGCCAAATCTTTTGTCCATTTGGCACCTTTTGTGCCCATTATTTTTTCGTTCCACAAGCACATGTTGGTGTCTTCTGTGGGCTGAGAACTGTGCTAAGCACCGAGATCCACAAATCGCATGGCGTTCATGGAGAGGCCCCATCCTTGCTGGTTCATGGGGTGACAGAGAGGGTTTCGATGTGCTTGAATGCATGGTAGAGTGGGAAGTCTGTTTTTCATGAGTATTTTGGGAAGCTTCACAGAGGAGCAAATATCTGTGCCAGCACTTAAAAATCCCTAACAAATGTGTACGACTGGCCAAACTTATGTACTCTTTGCTAATATAGTCTCTGGAATAATGTAGCACAATGGTTAGGAGCCCTAGTTCTGGGGGAAAAATGGCCCATGTACAGTTTCTAGCTCTGTTAGCTGACAGCATGTGTAACCTTGTGGAAGATTCTGAAATCCGGATTCAGGTTCCTTCTCTTTAAAATGGAGGTAATGCTAGAAGCTACCTCGTACAGTTCCTGCAAAAAGAAATGAAATGGCCCATGTAAAGCACTTAGGGTAGTAACTGGCAATTAATGTCTTCAATAAATGGTAGTTATCTTTATTAGGGTCAAAACTGACCTGGGAATTTTGTTAAAATATACCAGCTCTTGGGTCCCACAGAGACTCACTCCATCAGCCTCTCTAGGTAATTTCTAGAATCTCTGTTTCCAACAAGCACCCCAGGTTCTTCTTACACAGGCACTTGGCACCCAAATCTATACTGGGGCTTGTCAACGCTGGGACTTTACAGTTAGCAGAACAGGGGCTTGAACTGCAGTTCTCAACCCCTTCCTGTTTGTGTGGCTTTGGACAATGGTCTAAATTCTCTGGTCTTGATTTTCTAACTTGTAAAAAAGAAATAATACGTACTGAGGTTTTGGTGAGACAACAGGAATGTCATGACACAATGAATGTCACATACTTAGCACATAGTAAATGTTCAATAACGCTTGGCTGCTAGTCTCATAAGTGTGTGCCATCCACTGTGTTAGAAGCTGGGGATATGAAGACAATAGTCATCTTCAAGTTTGCCATTACAAGAGCAAAGGATGACTAGTGCTTTAATGAAGAATGGCACCCAATAGTTGGAAAGGTGTAATAATTAGAGGGGCATTTAAAAATCACCTAGTCCTGGGGTACCTGGGTGGCTCAGCTGGTTAAGCATGTGCCTCTCTATCTCAGCTCAGGCCTTGATCGCAGGGTCATGAGTTCAGACCCTACACTGGGCTCTGTGCTGGGCATGAAGTCTACTTTAAAAAAAAAAAAAAACACACAAAAATCACCTAGTCCTATGTGGTGGAAGGATGACTCCTTTAACACTCCCTGCAGGTGCTGGTTATCTAAAAGGCACACAGCACTGTCACAGGTGCTCGCTCTTAAAGCAAGTCATAGCCTGCCTCATTGTGTATTGTAATTATTGTTCCTTGTGGATAGATTCCTCTGGGTCCCTGTAGAGTGAGTCTCATCTTGGTTGAAGTTGCCATCTTGAAATATCTGAAGAAAGATGTCATATCCCCTTGGATTTTAATTTTCCAAGTCAGTATCCCCAGCTACATCATTTTTCTTTCTCATATAGGATGATTGGGGCTTCCTCCATGCCTTCCTTCTTTCATTAGCAGGAAACCCTTTACCCACAAGGGAGGGTCAGGGAACAGCTTTCGTGGCATGGATGCCTCCACAGAAGTACATGTAGAGCCTCTTAAAAGGCCCACGTGAGAACTGTTTCTCACTAGAAATAATACCATGGCATCTGATGATCATGGATCGACCAGTAGTGCTAAAGTGGGTGAATCTGATGCTTGTGGAAGAACATTGAAAAGATGAACAGGAAAAATAAGTGCTTCTGAATGGTCCTTAGAATATCCCCAAGACTTAATCTAAGGCTCCGATTTCTGTTTAAAGTTATTTCTTTGGGATGGTGAAATATCTCGGGCATATAAAGCTCGTCTGACTTTGTTCTACTCACAACAAATAAAGTGTGCTCTGGGACCTGTTTGAGAGGACAATGCCATTTAAACCCTGGGAGCTAATGAGAAGGCCAAAGCATGTATTTGATAAGCTTTGTCATCTTTTTGTCTGCAGATCATAGACCTTGCATTTTAATTTACTATACATAATGCTTTCTTAATGAGTTCCAGTGGATGGCCATTGAAACATACCAGAGCAGCTGCTGACGTGATTAAGGGGAGGGAGAGGATGGGGGGGGGGGAGCATTTATTTGATTTACGTGATATGCAGTTAGGGTAACTAATATTTGCAGCCAGGGTACAATAACAGCAGGGAAAAAAAATCTTCAGTATTACTGTGGACAGGAGAAAGGTGCTAAATCAATTTATTTTTCCTATACGTGTGAAAACTACTAATTGCAAGCTAATGGAATTGCATTTTAAATGTTGAGTGTCTTGCTAGAATATGGTTTGCTTTATGCCAGGAAGTTCATAGTAAGCCAATGCAATTATCAGAATTATTTTTAAAGTGAAAATTGAGTTGAAGCATCCTAGTACTGATTTTGGCCATGTTATAAAGCACTGTCTTCAAAAAACAAGCGTGGCTTTGATGGAAGAGTAGAGAAAAGATTGGAGATAATTCCTGAGAGTAAACCATGAGCAAGGTCACAGATGTAATCGCCATGGTCACAAGCACTTGTTATGGGGCTTTAGTTTTAATAAGTGTTGAAAAGCACTTTAATGTGTATCACCTCATTTGATTCTGTTAACAAATCTATACAGTAGATATTATTGTTCTCATCTTCCAGATGAGAAAACTGAGGCTTTACTAGCTTAATTAATATCCAGCGTAGGGATCATCAAACGATGATTTGAACTCACTTTCTGAGTCTAAATTTCTTTTTAAGAGATAATAATACCTGTCCTTGGAACATTGTTGTCTCAAGAAAAGAAAAAGTTATGTTATGAAAGTATTTGTTAAACTGTAGAGTACTATCTATATGATTATTACTGTCATCAATTACTTGGTTAAGCCAGAAAATAAGAAAGGAAAAGTGGAAAACAAGCAATCAAAACGCGGAAATTGAGTGGTGTATATAAATAAGAGGAAAATGTTTCTGGATCTTGAGGTTTTAGAGTTTTATCTCTGGGTTCTGATGATTCAAATCCATCACTTCTGCCCCTGGCATCTCTCAGCGTCCCTCCCATTGTGCCTGTCCACTTGGCCTGGCCAGATTGCCATGTCTTTGACTTCTTCCTTAATATCTTTTGACATGTATAGTCTAATGCATAGTATAACTCTTCTCTTCCACGAACACACACACAGACACACACACCCGTGCACACTGGGGACCCTGTAATTATTATCTTGTTTCTTCCATTAATCCTTCCCTTCCTTGGGTTAAACAGAAAAGTCATGATCCCAGCTTCAGTCCCTACTCTGTGTAAAGATGCAAACTCATGACAGCCCACTCATGCATCCTCAGTGCCCTTATCCCTTCACCTGAAAATAATTTAGTTAAACACACCTGTTTCATGTGCCCAGAATGAGCCATTCACTTGACGAGTGTTGGTGAGGGCCAACCTTACCACCGTGCCCTCTAGTCTGGAGGCAATGGCATCGCAATTTTTAACATTTGCCTGGGATCTCACTGTTTCTCCAGCCTTAGGACTGCAGCATTTTCTTTCTCTTCCCCTGTTAAAAGAAAAGAATATACAAATGTTAACATAGGTTCATTGCCCTCTATCAAAATCCTTGGGGTCAAAATTCAGAATAATCCAGAATTTTTAAAAGGCAATATGGAGGGGGCATATACTGTGACATATGCGTGACATCCTCAGCAGGGTCTAGGGCAGCAGTATGTAATCAAATACTTTAATATTTCAGTGGCAAAACATATGGAGAGCCACTCTGGTGAACTGAGTATAATAGCCTCACATTGGATCAGGTTGGGTTTAATCATTAAATGGTTTCTGGTTGGATCAGGTTTTGCAGTTAAATGAGTTTTCAGAGCTCTTGGGATTTTAGAACTGTGGCTATAACAGGGATTGTAGCCCTGTAATAACAGAAGAATCACTATATATAGTAATTGTCCATACCGTTGTGCCTTGTTATAGAAATTTGACCTTCCATTTTCTTTTTCATTTTTTTAAGTGTATTCATTTATTTTGAGAGAGAGAGAGAGAGAGAGAGGAAGTGTGTGCACAAGTTGGGGAGGGGCAGAGAGAGGGAGAGAGAGAGAATCCCAAGCAGGCTCCACACTGTCAGTGGAGAGCCTGATAAGGGGCTCAGACTCAGGAACTGTGAGATCATGACTTGAACCGAAGCCGGATGCTTAACTGACTGAGCCACCCAGGCATCCCAACCTTCCATTTTCTAATTAGAAAACAGTATATATTTTATTATAATAAAATGTACCAAATTGGAATATGGTTGGCCTAATTTGGTGCTTTATGAACTTGATAGAAGTCCTAGAGAGTTCTGTCTATATACCCTTTCTTATAGAATCTATAATGCACTGGCTCTTGGTAGATTCAAGTAGAGAGGTGTAGCATAATACCCTACCCCTTTCTCTCTGAGAGACCGAGGAAGGGTCAGCACAAAGTCAAAAATGTTGGAGGTTGTGAGGGGTTTTAGACGTTTTGTGCCAATCTTTATAAATCATTTTTCTCCCCTGATCATTTCTTTCTCCTGGATGTGAGGCCACAGCCAAACTACCAAGGTGTCTTATCATTCCAAAGTCATTTTCAAATATATTCCGAGTTTTAAAGCTGAATAGTAATTTCTCAGCATGGTTTCATTGTCTATTAGGGTCATAGCTTAACGGACCAGAGGACCGATCAAGGTCATTGTATATGTTAGTGATGATTAAAAGAGAAAAAGCAGGCATGTGGGATCTTGATTGTTTCATTGAAAAACCCCAAATTGTTCAGGAACTCATAAATTAGCCCCATTTAATGTTTATAAAGATAATTAGGGAAAGATTGCTTCAAAGTAATAACTGTTATAAAAATGAGCCCTTTTTAAAACCCTGATTTATAAAGCACTTATTTGCCTTCAAGAATTTTGGGGGCTGATTTATAAGCTGATTCGCCATCTGTCTCTTCTTGGCAAAACCAGAGAAATGGTTGGATACTATTTTAGGAGCTAGATTAAAATATTAATTGTGTATTCTACATGAGCAAGAAACAGGAGGAGGTAGCATTTTTGCCTTTGACTATGGGTGACTCCTTTTTATAAAGTAGCTTTTAAATTGTCCTACTTTGTGATTGGTTAAGATGAAAAAATATATTCTAAATAGAAAAAATAAAGCTTGAAAACAAGTGGTGGTGTTAGTAAGCTAGCAACCAAAGCTTTAGAAGTTTCACTCAGTTTACATACTGTAGCAATTAAATGTCTGGGGCATATTATCTGTTGATGCTCCAGTTCTAAGTGCAGAAGAAACTGCTGTGTTCCCGGGATTAATATTTTCCATTGATTGAGTGCCTCCACCATGCCACACATAAGGGTTATTTTCACGATCACTAAAGGTCTAGTAGCCATGCAGGGTTGATACTGTCCTATATCACCATTCTGATGAGGGGGAAATTGAGGGCAAAGGGGCTGAGGATTGTGCCCAAGACTGCCCTCAGCTCTGTCTGACTATGAAGGATATTCTCTCTCTTCTGTTCCACACTTGACCTTGATTCTTTGAAAAGTTTGGATAACTATAAGCAAATATTTTATAAACTAAAAACAGTTATACCAATGATCCAGACCATCAGACTTTGGGATCCGGGTATTTTAAAATTGGTGTCCTCGGGGCACTTGGGTGGCTCAGTTGGTTAAGCGTCTGACTCTTGGTTTCTGCTCAGGTTGTGCTCTCACAGTTCATGAGTTTGAGCCCTGCATCTGGCTCTGTGCTGACTGCAGGGAGCCTGCTTGGGATTCTCTGTCTCTCTCTCTCTCTCTGCCTCTTCCTTCCACCTCCCTCTCAAAATAAACATTTTTAAAAAATTAAAAAAAATAAAGTTGGTGTTCTCATTCTGAATTGATGTCTTTTTACCATCAGCCACATAAAATATGTTCATTTTCTAACCCTCAGAATTCAGTTCTAGCTGTATTTTCTGCTCAACTCTGTCTTGACTCTCCTTAAACTGTCCTGAAATGTAAGCATAGACATAGAAACCATATGCCTCCTCCATGACTGGGGTACAAATTGCCTTTCCCATTCCTTGTCTGTTTGTCTTAATTGTCTCATCTGTCTTACTTAGATTGTAAACCCTTTGGGATACACTGAGGCCTGCTGTATGTGGAACCCACAGAACTTCTCGGGTTATTATTTTCCATTAGGTGAGACAGCAGTGATCTGAGGGTGATCATTTTCTGTGGGTTTGGCTGAAATATCTGGCCTGGGGATATGCATCGTGTACACACTGGTCTTATCTGGTGCCTCCACTGTTCCTTGTAATCTGGCGCTTTTCAAAATTGTCTCATAGGTTAATTTTCCTCTGATAGTCTAATTCTGAAAGAATCTCCCTATTATGTTTATGTGCATAGCTCTAAAGTATTTCATATTTGTAGAAATCTTAAAGAAAATATAGGAATAAAAAGAAGGAAATCTACTTTTACCTATAAACTAACAATAATTTCACTTGCTGTCATATTTTTCTTTGAGAATTTTTGCAACTTGCCTTTTTCATTTTATGTATTTTTAACATTCTTCTATACATTAAACATTTTCATATAAATGCTGGTTTTAATATCTGCATAAGCAGTGTATGGATATGTCAATCCCTTTTCTCTGCTGGAGAATTTCATGTTTTTCTTTTTATGGTTATTATTTAAGTATACTGCTTGTAATATTTGTTTTTATAAACAATACTTTGATGAACATTTTTGGAGCCTAAATCTTTTAACATAGCTTTTATTCCTTTCTTAGTTTTAATGCATTAAGTGTGATTTTTTTGATCAAGGAGTGTAAGAGTGGTTTAAAAGCGTTAATACATAGCCCTAATATGTTTTCTATATTTTTTTAAGCAAAGGATCAGGATCAACATGCAAAAAGAAATTCTACAAAAAACAGTCCAATGGAAAAATGGACAAATGTCTTGACTAAGCATTTTACAGAACAATAAACCAAAATGGTCTGTAACCATGAAAAGGTGCTCACCTTTAGTAGTAATCAGGGCAACAAATTAAAATTTCGCATCCATAAGGTTGGCAGAAATGAAATTTGGCTCTCACTAAGTGGTTTTGAGGTTATAAAGAAACTCACGCACTACTGGGGAAGGTGTAAATTGTTTCAGCTTTAGAAAACAATTCACCTACGTATCTCCTGAAGGAGATTAGAAGATGCACTTAGCTAATCAGTGCTGGAGAAAACTCTCCTGGAAGCTCATGCAAGTGTATTACAGTGTTGCGTCTCATAGCAAAAGGCTGGAAACATCTTATAAGTCCACCTCTGGACAAATGAAGAAGCATAGTGCAGTATATTAGTGCAGTCGAATACTATCTGTGTATATGTGAGGTGAATAAACCAAAGCTACATTTATCAGTACAAATAAATCTTTTTTTGTTTGTTTGTTTACTTGTTTGTCTACTGATTTATTTTGAGAGAGGGAGACAGAGCAAGCATGAGTGGGGGAGGGGCAGAGAGAGGGAGAGAGAGAGAATCCCAAGCAGGCTCTACACTGTCGGCCCAGAGCCCGCTGCGGGGCTCAAACCCATGAACCCACAACCGTGAGATCATGACCTGAGCCAAAATCAAGAGTTGGACGCTTAATTGACTGAGCCACCTGGGCACCCCTCATTACAAATAAATCTGGAAAAAAACATGTTGTTGAGAGAAAAAGGAGGCTTCAAAAAAGCCTGCTTTTTGTAGTTTATTTATATCATTTAAATAATATTTAAAACATACAGAAATTATTTTGTATTATTTTTGGAGATATTCACATTGAATAAATATATCAATATGCGTGCATGAAGATGAGAAATTCATGGTGGTGATGTATGGAGGGAAATGGTGTGGAACGTCTGCACACGGCTTTCAATTATGTCTGTGAAGTTTTAGCTCTTTCTTAAGCGAAATGAACAGTACAGAGTGTATGTTATATTACTCCTCTACATTTTTTGGTGTTCTGAAATATAAATGAACAATTTTACTTCCCCCAGCACTAAAGTGATTCTCCATTCCTCCTACCCTTCCCGGCACCGACCACCCCATTTCTGACAGCAGTTTGGTAACTTGGTCTCCACAGCTTAATTTGGAATATTTTCTACCTGTCTTGACAGGTTTGACCTGATGGATGGATCCACACTCCCTGGTTTAGACTGCCTTATGGTAACCACCAAGCATTTTGAAGATACTGGCAACAGCCAAGTGTATTTTCTCAGACCATAGAACATATTTTTCACTCTAAAAACTCCCTGGCCCTTGTAGACTCCCTAAGTGTTTCCGGCTAAGGTAATACAAGTCAATGCATGTTGTTGAGTGTCTATCATGGGCAATGTACAGGGCCCTGAAGCCCTTGTGCCACTGAATTTTTTGCGTAAAAACTGAACTGACACCTTTGTAGAGTCTGAATCCACTCTTCAGTGTAAACGGAATGTAACCATCATGACCTCCAGACTGCCTGCCACCTCCGTTTGCTTCCCCTTTATCCTGTGACCGGAGGCATCTTGGTAAAGCTCTTATCCAGGCATGCCAATGCCGCAGATAAACCCTTCTAAAGATTCTCGATGATGTTCTGCTACTTAGCTTGGTATTGGAGGCTGTCCCGATCTAAGCCCTCCCTGCGCTCCTACCCAGCTCCTGTACTCTATAGGCCATATTGTGCAATTTTGAGAAGGCTGCTTCCTCTCCCATTTGTCAATGACTTCCAGTTGGTTCTTCTGCACGTTTGAATTTTTTTTTCTTTTATCTATTTGGCAAACCCCACTTATCCTTCAAGATTTAGCTTCAGTGTAAATTCCTGGGGAAAGTCTTCCCTGTTGCTCAGTGTTTCTCCCTGGTGTTCCTGAGTCCCTGTGCATATCAACATCTGCACACTTTGCCCCTCACTTGTGACTCTTTGTGTGTGTATCTATCTCGCTAATTAGGATTATGAGCTTCTTAGAGTCACAGACTATGTTCTTCATGTTTGTACACTTAATTGGTGCAGTACTTACCATGGAGCAGGTGCTCAGTAAATGTTTGTTAACTTAATTGGAATTAGCAATAATCTCAGTTGTGTGTGTGTATGTGTGTGTGTGTGTGTGTGAGAGAGAGAGAGAGAGAGAGAGAGAGAGAGAGAGAAGGAGGATGTGCAGAGGAGGCGGGTGGGTATGGGAGAGACAGAGAAAAGAAAATGAGGAAGAGATGAAATGAGTCAGCATTTCATCTTTTTCCTCTGGGAAAAAGATCTTTCTTAGTTGATGACAATTATTTTCAAGTTCTTTCCACTCATTTGTCCTATTGGAATGTCGCCTACACATTTAATAAATACATCTTTGATTCCTTCGTCTTAGGCATCAATGTAGGCAGAAGCAGATTGCATTTTAAGACTTCTTCCCGCATCTCCAAGTGCCTGGGAGACACTTGCTTTCATTGGTTTTGATTGAGGTGAAATACTAACTCCTGTAGCCAGGATCCTAGTCATCATGTATTTTCTGTCCCATGAAGGAGATCGAGAGGGCTTTGGTCAGCAAGCCCTGGCACAGAGGAAACACCATGTGAACATTTTCTGGCAAGAAATTCACATAAGATAGAGAATGTATGCCATTTCTGCTGTCCTAGTCCTGAATGCTGTGAGTTCTTCATGGGCCTCATGTATAGAAAGACTGTTAAAGAGCCTCTCAGGCACCCGTAGGATTTTCTGTACCTGCTGTCACTTAAGGACGCTTCTGATGCCAGCATGCTCACGAAGCTGGGAATCCCGAACATGGCACAGATACCATGCTGTTAGGTGATGTTAAATCTAACTGGAGTATATAATGTTTGATTGTCAGAAGTTAAAGGAGCAGCCTTTTCCTTTGGGCTGAAAGAGGTTCTCCTGGATTACTCCAACGGTCTCTTAAAAACTCTGCCCTGAGGCTCACTAGTGGTTGTTCCCACACAAGTACAGTGTCATTTTGCATTGGGGAGGCTCCTAGCCCAGGAAATAGGCTCCTAGCCCAGGAAATAGCCCTCAGCTAAGGAGGAGTGGCTGTGCTAGGGACATATTTCTTTATTGGAAATTTATTAATGGGAGGAGACACAGTAGAGGAGATTCACATACATGATCCCTAAAAAGGGTATGTATAAAATATAAAGAATGATGAAGGATAGATTAACTCCTGTGAAATCCTGGAGTCACGACGGCTGACTCTGGGTCTGAGAGTCATGCAACGGCACAGATACTACCTGAACTCGGCACAACTCATGAGTGAATGTGTTCTCTGTGCTGGGAACACGGGGCCAGCGGGATGGGCATCGTCGCCCCTGCCCTGCAGGTGCCCAGAGTGTGGCCGAGGCCAGAGGCCTCAGACACGGGGTCAAGATATGATGAGCATCTGTCTCAGTGTCAACAGGAGACTCTGGATGTCTAGCACAGCATGGCTGCTATAAGCCAGGGGCCTTCAGAAGGCTTTCTAAGGCAGAAATCAGAAATCAGAGTTAAAACTCCAGGTCTGCATGGGAGTTGTCAACGGAAAAGGTAAAGAGAAGAGTGTTCCTTTTGAGTTATAGGTAGTGCCAAGGTTACGGCTATCAGATGACTCCTAGGCTGGTGACAAAAGATGGTTAAGAAGCTGAAAGGTGGGCGAAATACCGGACGTACCTGAAAATGTGCTTTGCTGTCTTTATAAGGTGTTATTCCTCACTAGTTCCATTCATTGTTGGTTCTATTTAGAGAAGTACAACTAGTCATGTCATTCCTATGACCTGCACCAGGAGCACTGCCCTTCCTGTGTGCCCACTGGTCTTAAATAAGTCTTCCTTTTCCAGCCCCACTTGGAATGGATGGCCGTTTTAGGTCCCATCTTTGTGAGTCTTGCTTGATCAAAGGCTATTTTTGTATGTGTACGTCTCCCCATTTTCATGGTGCGGTCTTTGAATGTGGGGATTGTGTCTCTCTAGTCTCTGGGATGCTTATGCCTGTCTCTATGGAGATTCTGGGATTCTCTGCATCTTTTCTTATCCTTGTGATGTTTCTAGTGACCCCTCCCAAGTCACTTTGTTCATCTCCTGGCAGAGAACTCCATATCCCAGCAGCACGCTGCTGGCTATTTTGTGTGGGCTGTCTATTTTTTGTCTTTGGGTCACTGATGAACAATGGACATGGACACAGCCTAGGATGCCTCTCTGGACTCTTCTTCTTTGTGGGAAGCCCAAGGTCAGGGCGATGGTGAAAGAGCTCAGAGAAAACCTACATTTATATGAGTGAAAAGCTGGCTATATGCCCCATACAGAGACAAAGCCTTACAGTTTTTAGTTCCTAACTTTACAAAATACTGACATTCTTTGTTACTTTTTCAGCAGTCATTTGTTGACCAGAGGAAGATAAAACAAGAAAACAAAAAGCTTTAGCATAACAAAGAATACATGACAATATCCCAATTCTTAAAAGTTTTGATTATTATTAGTTCACTTATTTCTGTCAATGCCTTTGAAGTGTGTTATGTAAAATCTAAAGATATGAGCTAGAATCATCATTGTCAAATACAAAATGAAATTTATTTTTAGGGAGGCATCTCCATAAAATCCTTATAAAAAGGCCTTTATTGAGAGAGCAGGTCATAAAATCAAGTGAAAAGGAAAAAATGAAAGACCAAAGGTTAATGTGAAGCAAAGGAGGAAGGTTAAGTGATTTATGAGACAACTCAAGTGAGAAATCAACTCCCTTTCAAGGTTCACATGTCCAATGGAGACACCAGGCCACCAGGAGCGATTAGTGAGCGTGCATGTACAAATGTGTATGCGTGCACTCTGGGGGAGGGGAGAGGGTTCCAAGATTGGAACAGTGACTGGACTGGGCAGTAAAGAGGTATCTATGGAGTACTGAGCATATGACTTGGAAGACAGGTAAAAAAGAGGAGAGTCTTTTCCCTCTTTTGTGTAGGCTCCATCACCATTGTTTTCTTGAAGTCACCTGACCAGTTCAGCTGAAAGGAGTTGATCAGATGGAAACGTCAGACTGATGATATCTCATTTATGTAAACCCCATTTCATTTTTTTTAAATATAATTTGTTGACCAGTTGGTTTCCATACAACACCCAGTGCTCATCCCAACAAGTGCCCTCCTCAATGCCCATCACCCACTTTCCTCTCTCCCCAACCCCCCATCAACCCTCAGTTTGTTCTCAGTATCCAAGAGTCTCTTATGGTGTCAACCCTGTTTCAAACGCGTTCATCAAAACCATCTGAATACATTTGGGTCATGAGAAGAATTACATAAAAGTCAAATCTGCCTGTGTGCTCCACGGGCTATCTCTTCCTACACAGGCAGAATGAGGGTTTGGAATTTTACGGGACTTAACAGCAGAGCAGCACATAAACCACACACTGCATCCCTGTAAGCCTGCAGAACGCACAGAATGAGGCGGTACAGGAGATGCTGTAGAAAGTGGGGACGGATGATTCCCTCAGAGTGTATTTAAATGGAAGACATTTAAATACACAGACTCTGTCAAAACACATTGAGTGGGCTGTGTGGTAGGTACACAGCTCTGTGAGAAGGAAAACCTAAGCCCTGCCCTCATGAAGTCCACAGACTTCATAAACTAGGACACCAGAAGAGCATGGGGTCTGGAGAAGGAAGTCACATTTGCTAAAATGTGCCAGGTGTTACGGGTACCCCGCACTGGAAGATCAAGTTGAAGAAAGTAGTACAGCAGTGCTAACAACTAATTATGTTTGCTCTGGAAACCCATAGGAATTTGCCCACTTCAAGTATATTTGCTGTGACATTCTCCTCTACTTGTTTATTTCTTCTGCCGCCTGGACCACCACTTGAGGCCTTTTGTGTAACCAGTTACTTCATATTTTTCAGACTGCCAGCAGCCGAAAGTACTAATGTAAAATGTAAATGGCATACTTTAATTGCACTGAAAATTCCTCCATATGCTACCTTTTTTGTTTCCAAATACCTGATGGAAAGTTCATTGATGAACTTTATTAGTGAATCCAAAGGGACCATAATTGGTCTTTCGTTTATTATTTTTAATTGAGACTGTCTGACAGCTTTATTTAAAATACTTTCCCACAGAAGAGCGCCGGGATTTCTGTGGTAACTTGAGACTGTTGGTTCTGTATAGCAGATGACAATGTAGATTTCACCGTTTGGGGGTTTCTGGTGTGAAGTGTGTTTTTGTTCATGCTCGATGTAAGTGGCAAACACGACATTCTAAAAATACAAACCGTCAGACTTTAGGGCATTGAATAAAAAGGTACAAGATGAGATAGGCGACCTAATCCCCAAGAGACTGTGGCTCCCCTCTCTTTCCTGGATAATTCTTGTACCTATCCTTTTGTAAGCACTTGCTCTTATAGATACGTCTTTACTTTAAATGTTCTACTTCGGTTTAAATGTTCTTTCCCTAAGCTTATTTATTATCTTGCTGGAATCAACTGCTTCCTCAGTCCTTAAATCTACATTCCCTGTAGCACTTAATGTGTGTTAGCGCACTTACTTCTTTTCTTGTCTATGTGCAGGCTTGGATGGGAGTTTCCTGAAGGGAGAAAATGTGTTATTCAGCTTTCTAGCTCTTATACTTAACACAGCTGGTGCCAGACCCCAGAGCAGATGCCCAGTGAATGTATAGGCTGAATTTGTTCAAGGTTCACTGAGTTCTTCTCTGTCTGTATTAGAACATGAGGTCAGTTAGACGGCTCAGGGTATGCAGGTCACGATCAGCGTCGACCTTCGGTAACTTACAAGAGAATGCTCGGGGAGGTCTGTCCTAATAGCAGCGTGGCATGGGCTTACGAAACCATGTGGCTCATTAGAAGTCAGTGGTACTGTCCCTGGTTATAGCCTTTAGTACAGAAGCTAGAAGGCCTCATATACCTATGAATAATCTAGCCAGGCACATTTCTTTCCTGAAGTGTCCTTGGGGGAAAAATTACCTTATAGAAAAGTTGTTTAAGGCAACTAGCTATAGGTTAAGCGCTGGCTATGTGAAGCCAGGCAAACATTTTAAAACAAACGCTTTCTTAGGCCTGGAAAATACTATTCAAGATATTTACATATTCAAGATACTTACTTTGAAGAGAACATTTTGAGCTGGTGACTGAATTCATCACTTGGGCTCTCTCTTGAACCAGCTTTACTCTTGACTCTAAAGTTTCTATAGATGATAGCATCATTTTCCCCATTACCCAGACTTGACATACTGGAGTCCTTGTTTTCTCTTTAAAAAAGAAAAAACAAACCTTACTAAAATTCTTTATTTAGTCAGGTACCATATTCTGTAGGTTTGAGTTCAGCATGTTGCTTGGTGTTTAGCTCTTTCTTCCAATTCCACCATTGTTGTCCTTTGGCTCAGCTGGTCCTAGTTGACTATCTGTTATTGCCTACACCATGAATCCTAACCCCCTTGCTTAGGTTGTAGCCTGTATGCCTGGAGTGTTACCACATACCAGCTGAGGGTTCATGGGGGTGTCTGTGAACATCTTTGAAACCCAGATTTTTTCCAACAAAAAATGAGATCAATAGTAATATCTAACTTTTGGAAATGTTGGGAGTATTCAATGAGATAATGTTGGAAAAGCAATGGTAACAAGACTGGCTCAAGTTTAGTAATTGGAAGTGATTGGAATCAACTCAGCCATGTCATTAAGACTCAAGAGATGGTGATTTGTTAGGACATAGTCAAAAATAGTTATTCATGGGGTGCCTGGGTGACTCAGTCGGTTAAGCGTCCGACTTCAGCTCGGGTCATGACCTCACAGTCTGTGAGCTTGAGCCCCACGTCGGGCTCTGTGCTGACAGTTCAGAGCCTGGAGACTGCTTCGGATTCTGTGTTTCCCTCTCTCTCTCTCTCTGCCCCTTCCATGCTCATGCTCTGTCTCTGTCTCAAAAATAAATAAAAACATTAAAAAATAGTTATTCAAAAAAACATATCATTTTTATTTATATACTTCACTGACCTTTAAGTGTATGACATTACATCTGTAATAATGCTATACAGTTTGGCTCAACCTACCCCTTTTACTGCCCTGGATTGCTAGTTTTCATTTTTATAGATCTTTTACTTTTTCCCAAGAAGATACAAAGTTCTTGTAGACAGAAACTGGATGTTCTACTTCCATTCACATGTAGCACATGAACTGGATGAACTTGGTAATATTATGTTGACACTAGACCTCCCAATATGGCAGTTTGGGTGGCTCAACCTAATAATAAAAAACCTGTATAGGCTGGTTGCTTGCTCAATAATTAAATCTGTATGTTTTAAATATTTCCCACTCATTTAATTTCAGTAGGAAGAACTTACCGTGTTTTTGTTATTGTTTTTTTTTTAATGCAGAATCTGATTCTGATGAATCTGGTGATGGGTCTGAGGGGCAGCCTGAGATTTGCACTTCTTTTTATCTTATTGTATGAATTTTTTTAATGTTTACTTACTTATTTTTGAGAGAGTGTGCACCTAGTGGGGGAGGGGAAGAGAAAGAGAGGGAGAGAGAGAATCTCAAGCAGGCTCTGCACTGTCAGCACAGAACCCCAAACAGGGCTTGGCTCACAAACATTGAGATCATGACCTGAGCCAAAATCAAGAACCTGGTGCTTAACCAACTGAGCTACCCAGGCACCCCTTTTATTTTTAATTTGAGAGAGAGAGAGAGAGAGAAAGAGAGAAGGAGAGGGGCAAAGGGAAAGACAGAGAGAAAAAGAGAGAGAGAGGGAGAGAGAGAGAATCTTAAGCAGGCTCCACACTTACCTTTGGAACCCACCAACATGGGGCTCTATTCCATGACCCTTGGATCATGACCTGAGCCAAAATAAAAAATCATTTGTTCAACGAACTGAGCCACTCAGGTGCCCTGGGACTTCCCCTGTTAAAAAGGGGAAAAATTTGGAGGCAAAAATACCTGCAAACATTTGTAAGAATGTATACATTGTTTAACTCCTATCAGTCCAGTTTGAAAAAACTATGTTAACTTTGCTTCTGGTCAGTATGGGAACCTGCCCACTTTAGTATTCACACACATACACACACAGACACACACACAGAAAAGAACACTGAAGGAAATGCATGAAAGGACCTATACATCTAGAGACTTGAATTTGACTCCAGCTGACTAATGATATAACTTTGGTCAAGTCATTTGTAGGCATCTATTTATTCATCTTATAAACAGAATGTTTAGACCAGATGACTTTCACAGCATCTCCACCAATGAGATTCCTCAATTTGTGTAGGACTCTTAAAAATACTGAGAAATTTTCATGGTAATCTGTATCTATAACAGTTGGGAGAACTGGTTTCTTATGGACTTTTGTGGCTGTGTTAAATTTCTTTTTCATTGGAGAAGAATAGCCATCAGTTAATACTGAAAATTTCCCTCTTGCTGTATGGGTGGTTCATATGGCTGCTGTGGCAGAAGCCAGCTCTTGGACAGAGAAAGGTAAAAAGGCATGAGTTCTGCCACCCACAGATCAGGTTTGCCCCCGCCTGGAAGGCTGACACCCCCACAGTTGTGAGGCTTGGCCAGGGGAGACAGACTGAAAGAGGGGGTAGTGGGCTCTTCCCATAATTAAAGGCAGTGGCAGGGGGTGCCTGGGTGGCTCAGTCGGTTAAGCGGCCGACTTTGGCTCAGGTCATGATCTCGTGGTTTGTGAGTTCGAGCCCCGCCTCGGGATTTGTGCTGATAGTTTGGAGGCTGGAGCCTGCTTCGGATTCTGTGTGTGTCTGTCTCTCTGACCCGTCCCCTGCTCATGCTCTGTGTGTGTGTGTCTCTGTCTCCCAAATATAAATAAACACCAAAAAAAATTTTTTTAAGGTGGAGGCAAAAGTCATCTGATTTTTCAATTGTGTGTAGTGCTTTTAACTTCTGAGTATGCTTTTAGTTGTTATCACATTCTATTCACTTACTCCGCTCCCAGACATTTGTTGAGCACTTACTGTGTGCCAGGCATTTGGAAAATATACAATAAACTAACAATTTCAGATGAGTTGTAGAAGAAGTTTGGGGTGCTCTGGAAGCATGTAAAGACTGTATCTTGGGATGCCTGGGTGACTCAGTCACTTAAGCATCCTGATTTTGGCTTAGGTCATGATCTCATGGTTTTGAGATCAAGCCCCATGTCAGGCTCCATGCTGACAGTGTGGAACCTGCTTGGGATTCTCTCTCCCTCTCTCTCTTTTACCCTCCTCCACACGTGCATGTGCACTCTCTTTCTCTCGCTCTCTCTCTCTCTCTCAAAAAATACAACAGTATATCTTAGCTTATGTTGTTCCTGTACAAAGGCTGCAAAGCTGCCTATTGAAAGAAGGCCAGTGTGCCTGGAATACGAGGGAGATGGCTACAGGGTGTGACCGGTACTCAGTAGAGGGTCTTTTAGGTCTTTTGATGGAACTGGGATGTTACCCACGTATGTTAGTGATTTTCTTCCCTCAGGCAACCTCCTGAGATAAACAGAAAAGATATTACAACTCCAGGGGTGCCTGGGTGGCTCAGTTGGTTGAGCATCAGACTTCGGCTCAGGTCATGATCTCACAGTTGACGAATTTGAGCCCCGCGTCGCTCTCTGTGCTGACAGCTCAGAGCCTGGAGCCTACTCCAGATTCTGTGTCTCCCTCTCTCTCTGCCCCTTCCCTGCTCATGCTCTGTCTCTCTCTGCCTTAAAAATAAATAAGCATTAAAAAAATTAGAAGAAAAGATATTACAACTCCCATTTTAGAGGTTTCATAAATGACTGTCGTACAGCTAACATGCTCAGTGTCTTGCTCAAGGTCATGGTATACCCCAAAGTTTTAGAATGCTCTCACTCTCAACTCGTTCATTCATTCACTCTCCTTTAGTAAATATTTATGAGTGCTAAGACCTCTGGCGGAAGGCCTGTGATGAAGGCTGAGTATTATATGCTGCATTCACAGAATCTGGTAAACATGGGAAGGCCTCGAATGGCCTAACTGGAAGTTTCTCTCCTACTCTGTTCATGCAGATAAGGTCCCCTGGTCAAACACTCCCCCTGACCCCCCTTATCAGAGGGACCCGGCACAGTTCCTGCTAATCCCGGCAAGCCTACAGAATTGCTCAGATAAGTCAGTCACATTGTGCTGTGAGAAACCAGGCATTCCACTTCCCTTGGTGCTACGAAGCTTGCCTTCCATGGCTGCTGGTTGTTCCCTGTGTTCACAAGTACAGCCCCCAGGAGGCTCTGCATGGCATCCAATATCCTCCTCCCGACTCTGAGTTTATGTGACTAATGAAATGTTGTCTATCTTGTCTGTCCACTGTTGAGTGTCATGTACCAGCCACGTCCATGACCCGAAGATAGGAATTCTTCCCTTACCAACACGGTGAATAGGAAGCCATTCAAACAGTGCCAGAAACAGACTTTAAAGCGAGTAAGTTTAAGGAGTTGATACATGTTGGTGTCAGCTGCCTCTGTATACCTTGAATTATGAAGTGAAGTAATAGTAGAAGTTTTGTCTAGAATTAAGGGAAGCGTTTGCCTCAGAGGACTCCCACTACCAAAACTACACTGGCGAGTTGTGTTGTTGGTGTTATTTGAATGCAGCCCACAAGGTGAAAGGCAAGAGGCACAACTGACTTTATGTTCTGTGTCTGTGCTTAGTTCACATGAAACCAATTTTCTCGTTTCTTCCAACAATACCAGCAAAAGGTAGCTAATCTGCCGTGCATTCTCTTTCAGTAGCATTATATGATGTAGGTTGGATTTTCTTAGGAGATCAGAAGGGCTCCAGGGTCATGTAAATGGAAGTAAAGCACATTTTATTATGACTCTAAGTGAATGTAAATGCTTAGTTATAGGCACAAGGGGAGGTGACCAGTTGTTGATTCTGACTTTAATAAATACTTTCATTGAATGCTGTGTAACCAAAACATACAAATAAATAAACCATGTGGAGTGAAATCATTACTTCATAGATGAGGTGCTTAGAGAATATGTTTAAGGAATTGCTGAAAACATTTGCTGTGGAGTGAAGTTTAGGGAAGCTGCTAAACTATTATACTCAGTCCCTTTTGTTCATCCAGACCAGTGACAAGATGCTATTGTACACTTAGGAGTTTCTTCCTCGAAATGGGTGACTGAGAGTGCGTCGTGGATAAGAAACTCAACTGATGATCAGGAAGGAAGACCGGGATTGTCAATGTAATCCTGGCTTCATTGTAGCATTTGTTAAATTGATGTCCCATCTGTGAGTATGCACTGCAAAGAAAACACTAAATTATTCCAATCAGTTAAACTGGAGTCCTGCTGTTTTCATCCCTTGCTCATCTAAATAAAGTATCTGGGCACTCATGATATTTAAATTATGTATAGTCAGGAAAATTATGTTTGTGTAGACTGTTTGCCTCTTTATATTATATATTGGGATCCCGTGATGTTTTTAGCTTTTCATTATTGCTTTAGAAATCAAATCCCAAGCCTTAAAAAAAAAAAAAAAAAAAAAAAAAAAAACAAGCAGAGCATAAGCTATGAGGTTATAGGAAGTTATAAATTCAAGGGAAGGGTGTATTACTTATTTTAGTACATTTGTGCATGAGTCCAGTTTATTTTATTTAAAAAATGTTTTGAAGAGCGTTTATAGTTGAAGGTGGATTTTGGTTTATTCATTTGATATTATTCTAGGAACACTGAAGAGTAATGTTATCTTGGTTCTGAAAATTTCTCAGGATTTTTAAGAGGCAAATTGACTTACGAATGAATTGAGCCAACGTCTAAAATATGTGTCTCATATTTGCAGCTCTTGTGCAGATTACTGTACCTTTTTGATTTCTCTCCTTTGTGAGATTGCAGAGCACAGGAGGCTTTAAGTTGCTGGCCAGGAAGTAGAAGAACACCAGATATTTGATTCTAGCGCCCAGTGGGACATGTAGGAATTGGACTCTTGGGAATAAGACTGTTAAGAAAACCTCAGCATCTCAAAATCTGCGACTTAAAATAATACTAAAAAAAATCATTACAAATAATTTGTTAAAACACACAAATATGCAAAGCATAATTTTCACTTTATTTCATTCCACAGAGATAACAACTTTTAATTACTTTGACACTTACATTGTTCAGATTTTTAAAAAATGAATTTTACTTAGAGAAATGGGATGATACTACTGTGAGTATTGTTGAACTTGGTCTTTTTACTTAATTATACATTTGGACATCTGCCATGGCCGTGCACAAAGATAGATCTCATTCATTTAAAAACAGTAAGGATACCATAAGCCCTGCTTTTGTTAGTGAACATTTGGATTGTTTTCCATTTTTCATCATTTTCCACATTATTACAGTAGGTAGTCTTTCCACTTATGCGTGTATCTCTGTGCATTAAAATTCTTATAGTGGAGGGGCATCTGGGTGGCTCAGTCAGTTAAGCGTGGGATTTCGGCTCAGGTCATGATCTCACGGTTCGTGAGTTCAAGTCCTGCATTGGCCTCTGTGCTGACAACTCAGAGCCTGGAGCCTGCTTCGGTTTCTGTGTCCCCCTCTCTCTCTGCCCCTCCCCTGGTCACGTTCGGTGTCTCTCTCTCTCTCTCTCAAAAATAAATAAACATTTAAAAAAATTAAAAACAATTCTTATAGTGGATATTATAATTTAATAATAACAGCAGTAGCTGTTGGCAACTTTTGGGTCCTTACCAATGCGACAAGGATCCTGCTGGGAACGTATATATAGTATTCCCTTCTGATCCTTATGACAACATTACTAAGCAAGTTCTTTTTTTTTTTTTAATTTTATTTATTTAGTTTGGGGGGGGAGGGGCAGAGAGAGAGAGGGAGAGAGAGAATCCCAGCACAGAGTACAAGGCAGGCTCGACCCCACAGACCATGAGATCATGATCTGAGCTGAAATCAAGGGTTGGACGTTTAACTGACTGAGCCACCCAGATGCCCCTTAAGCAGGTTCTTTGAGTTTCCCCATTTTACAGCTGAGGAAACCAAGTCTTAGGGAAATTCAGTAACTCCCCAAAGTTATGTAACAAATAAGAAACAGAATCGAGACTGAAACCAAGGTCTTTCTGATTTTACAGCCATCGCTGCCCTTCTGGCTCCCATCACCACGTCTGTATCAGTATTTAACTTGTTTTGTACAAATGCATCCTCTTTTCTCAGCTGGGGCTTCTGTTTCACATTCCTCTCTGCTCTGCCATTCTGGCAGCCTGGTATAGAAGTCACCATAACCTCTTCTTTAGCCCTCAGATCTGGAGACAAGCCAGAGCAGTCAGTTTTCTCGTTTGCCCCTTCTTCAACTCCATATCGGGCTCTGTTGCTGAGGCTGCATTCCTGGTAGAAGGCAGAGCCTACCTAGGTCTGAGAGAGGGAGAGGGAGAGTTCCCTGCAGGTTTCTTGGATTTATAATGCCTTTGCTGTGAGCCAACAGATTCCAGCTGACCAGCAATCTCTGAAGCAGTCGCAAAGAGCAGCTGTCATCATAAAACGGGAGGGGGGGGGAAGAGTAAAGAAAAATTGCTTCATGTACAACATGGAAAGAGTCATAGATACTCTTTGATGATTAGAATTATACTGGTATAACTGGGTAGTGGGGGCAGTCACGTAAATGAATTGGGAGACGCTAGCAGGTCATTTGGTAAAATTTATATGGCAGAAATAACCACCATGCTGTGCCAACATTTGGATGAGCTGCATGAACTACAGTATGCAGAAAATACAGTATTTGAATGACTTCTGGGCATCCTGTGGGAGGAGTGCATTTGTCTGGAAATTTTCTGTGTGTACATCATGATCCAGCTCCTTCTTGATCTTCCCCGCTTTCCACAGCAAATACTACTTCTACCTTTTATTTTCTTGTATTACTTCTAAACAAACTTGTTTCCTAACATTTATTTTTTTGGCTCACTGTTGGTTAGACTGTGAGGTCTGTGCGGGTATGAATCCTGTCTCATCCATGTTTTAGCCTCACCTATATTTTCCTCCACAATTTTTGCTTCCTTTCTTCCATTTATACCCATAGAGGTACAGTGATGTGTGTGGAAGATACATCAGCTTCTCTCACCAAGTCATACTCTGATAGAAATTTTTCTTCCAGAAAGACCTAGACTCTTGCATATAATCCGACACACGGATAATGTTTATTTATTTGTCAAATGTTTACAGATGAGGTAACGGATGCTCACAGTAGTTCAATAACTGACTTGTCCGCTCAGTCGTAGAACTCAAGTTGCGATCGTCTGTCGCCATGATACAATTCCCAACTCCTTTGCCGAGTGGAGGCAGGTACTACTATTCCCATATACTAAGATGAGGGGGGTATGCCACATGTCGTCATCCATGTTAGTGATCCTAGTCATTAGCTAGCGAGACAGATAGGTAGTCAGGGGCATACAGAGTTCTGTCACTTCTTCAATGTGAACAACTGCATCAATTTTCTACAAGATTATCTTTTGTCCCAAGGCATGTCTTCTTGGCATAGAGCCCCCAAGCTGGCCTTATGTCTAGGCTACATGAATTATACAAAGAATTCTTGTTACTTACCAGGCTCCATTGTGATATTTTCTCCCTAAGCAGTTTTATTTTTTCTTTGGTTTTCTATTTTATTTCCTTTCTTAGGCTAGAACTCTTAGGCTAGAATTCTCAGATTGGGCAACATTTACCCATGTCTAGAAGTTTCACTAGTATTTGACCAGTATAAGAAAGAGAGAGGGGTGTCTGGGTGGCTCAATTAAGGTTAAGCGTCAGACTCTCGATTTTGGCTCAGATCATGATCTCACTGTTGGTGGGTTTGAGCGCCATGTCGGATTCTGCATTGACAGCACAGAGCCTGCTTGGGCTTTGCTTCCTCTCTTTCTCCCTGCCCCTCCCCCACTTGGGTACTCACATGCACGCGTGCTCTCTCTCTCTCTCAAAATAAATTAAAAAAACTTGAAGAAAGAAAGAAAGAAAGAAAGAAACCAACCAACCTCTGGAAGATACCGCTTAAAAGATGTTGTTGATGAGAGCTCCTGTTAGCACCGGGTGCATAAATACAGGGATTGCGTGCAACTCAAAAGGGAATAGACCTGAAAGAAAAGGAAAAGTACTGGGGAACAATGGAATATAGCCTTCATTAGGCATCCTCAGAGAAGGAAAAACAAAGATTTAAAATGTTGGATGATGAAAGCTGATAATAAAAATGCATTCATTTTATCTTATGTAAATTACTGAGCTACAGAAAAAAAAATCAAATCATTTAATCTAAACCCTACAGCTTATTGGATGTAAATTCTATTAGAAGACTGAGTCACTCTTGCTATCTCTTTGCAGAGCAATAACTGTAAATTTCACCCTATATGTTTGCTTCTACATTGCTTTCCCGGCTAATAACCACCGTTAATAATATTCTGAAATCAGACACCCAGGTTGCTAGACTGTAGTTTGTCTATAGGTGAACAGAATTTATTTGTTCATAAAGAAGTTAATTGGACAAGTAATTTTTGAGAGATGTCTTTGGAAGTATGTGTGCATTGAAAGGGAATGAGCAAGTTTTCACATATATATTTATACAACCTAACAGTTTATCCTGTATGCAATTTTTGGAAAATAAGATATACAGGTCAAAGAATGTGGACGTAAGCTTATACGTGAGCTCCTGTAAGGGAAAAAAACCCGAAACGGATCATTTAAAATATCCCTTGACTCCAACTAAAGCAATTCTTCAAATTAAAAAGAATCTTGTAGGTGTCATGTGTAGTCAATACTGTAATGCAAATGGGGTATTTTAACTCCTTGGAATCCTAGTGTTGGGTTATATGTGGGCTCACTACTTACTCTTTGGAAACTGTGGCATGTAGTAATTTTTTAAATAAATGTTGAGGACTGAAGAAGTTGACTTGTCTCCCCTACACCCCAGCTGCTTATTGGCAGATTTCACTTTGGAAGACATAAGGGAGGTTGGAGCATCCCCAGTGTCCTGAGAAAAGCCCAGAGAAGTCATCTCTGAAGTAATGCTGCTCTAGAGACAGAAAAGGACCACACTGCAGTTGTAGTTAGACATTTGAAATAATTGGACCACATATTGACAGACTGGCTTATGTTCATCATCTTAATGGGGACACCAAATCCAATAAACTGCACAAAAATGAAAGGGCCCAAACACCAAATTAGCATCTGAACAGCTAATTCTATGGTCATGTATATATTATGGGGATGAAAACATTTGTCCCCATCCTGCCACCCCCCACACATAAACACACAAATTCATACGTGCTAAACAACCACAGGTCCCGTGGGAATTTTTGTCCGCTGCTGGAGCAAATCAGAAAGGCATGGAAACAGTTCTCGGTTATGAAGAATAAAATCGCAGCTTTCATGTACACTAAGAAGTGTACTGTTTTAAAATAATCATTAATGAGTTGATGAAAGGGCTTCTGATTGCATAACTGGCTAATTGCAACCTTATCAAAACTGTGGATCTTTTCGTAGATTCATACCGGTAGCTCATGAACAATTAATTCTGAACATATTCTGCATGCAGGGAATAGAAGGTAAGGCTCGTAACACTGTAGCTGTTGAACAAAGGGATTTTTAGGTTGACACTATACACTGTAGTAAGTAGGAGATATGGGAAAGATATGGATAATTTCCATGAATTCCTCTAAGGACTCGTATGTGAGATAGAGGAGAGTCTGCTGTTTTTTTGGTAGACTCATCTTTGTTTTGCTTTAATTTGCTCTCGGAATAAAACACTCCAGAATTGTCCTTTGGGGGGCTGTTACTACGGATTGGTTAGTTACTTTATTGACTGTGTATTAACATTCTCTGAACTACGTGTTCTGCCTGTTTCTTTACTAAATTATACTTTCCAAACTAGGCAGATGGCGGTGCCTGATTCAGAAGGACATTTTGCTGTGCTTTTGTTTCACACACGAGTCTGCCAGTTTTGGGGGCCATGTCCTTCTCCTGTGTCAATAGTCAGTAATGAGAGATCAAAGTACCAAGTAGAAGAGAAATAATACAGAATTTGGTTTCATTCATTCTTTAGTTTATTCTCTAAGCATTTGGTAAGCACTTTCTTTGTGCCAGATTCTATAATCAAGTGCAATAAAGAAGCCCAGATGTTGTGTCTTTCATCTTTGCCCTCCCCAAATAACATGACCCAGGACTCTATAACCGATAACTGTAAGCTTGCTGTCCTCTAGAAGTTTCATCATGTCTTCATCCCTGTTCCCTGAGTCTTTGTTTTGCCTTTGCAAAACTCATTCAAGGGATTTCCCTAGACAAAACAGTTTTCTTTACACAAAGATGAACCCTGACCTTTACCTTTAGGAGCACAGAGACCTGGAGGGGAAGTTAAAATTAGTTTTCCTGTATATTCTACCAAGATCTTGCCCTAGTGTCCAGCTCCCTTCTGATTCCTCCCGGCAGGTGTTCTCTTAAGTGCAGAGCTCTTTCCAAATGTTGGGGGAGTGTAACCTTGATTGGAGAAGAGGAAGGGGACAGGACAGAACAGAGGAGAGAGAAGGTCAGGGAATAAAAGAGTCATTCATTGCCTCTTTCCAGAAGAAGTTTCTCCTCCCCTTCCCCAGTGCAGTGATATATGGCCTCTGTCCCCAAGGAGTTTTTAGTCCAGTAAGGAAGATAGAAAATTAAGTTGACAATTACAGTATTGTGTGATAAGTGCCAAAAACCTAAGTTTCCACAGATTAGGATCCCCACTTAATAATTGTTTAGAAACTTCCCTCAGGGTGTTTGTATGGCTCAGTTTAATCTGCTATATATATATATATATATATATATATATATATATACATACATACATACATACATACAGGCAAGTATAGTTACTGAGCCCTGGAGGGTATACCAACCATTCAGGAAGTTCCATATGGAAGATGTTATTCTAGCAAACGAAAGGAGCCTGGTGGTGGCTCATTTCCAGTACCATAGGAGATTAAAAACACAACAACAATTAAACAGCAAAAAAAGCAACTCATAATTTAGTGTTGCCATTGCTATTCTAGGTAATGGAGAAAAAAATACACCCTTCTCAAGAGCAGGATTTTTTTAATCTATAATATTTGAATTCTTGAATCAGGAGTCATTTATATTATATGGTCTAATCTCATTTTACAGAAGAAACTGAATCCCACAGATGTTCGTAACAGTAGCCTACATTTACTGAGCACATCCTTTGTGTCAGACATCCAGACATAGTTTACACTGATGATCATTTAACTCTTATAAAACCCTAAATTCTAAGAAGTAGTTTCTATGGGAATGCCGTGATATACGGAAGAAAGCTGAAGCTGGGGCACCTGGGTGGCTCAGTAGGTTAAATGTCCAACTCTTGACTTCAGTTCAGATCATGATCTCATGCTGTCAGCGCAGAGCCTGCTTGGGTTTTTCTCTCTTCCTGTCTCTCTGCCCCTCCTCTCTCTCTCTCTCTCTTTCTCTCTCTCTCTCTCTCTCTCTCTCTCTCAAAATAAATAAATAAAAATTAAAAAAAAAAAAAAGAAGCTGAAGCTACGTGAGGTTCAAAAACTTTCCTGAGGCCACACAATCTAGAAAGTGGCTGAGACTTGAACCTGGATCTTACTGGCTCCAAAACCTATGCTCATGACCATTCTGTTAAACTGCACATGTAAGACAACTACTACAGCTCCTGGTTCTTTTGGTCTTGCCTTCTAAATGTCTCTCAAATCCATAATCTGGACTAGTGGTTCTTTTTTTTTTTATTTTTTTAATCTTTATTTATTTTTAAGAGAGAGAGACAGAGCATGAGCAGGGGAGGGGCAGAGAGACAGGGGGGCACAGAATCTGAAGCAGGCTCCAGGCTCTGAGCTGTTAGTACAGAGCCCCAGGAAGGGCTCGAACTCACGAACTGTGAGATCATGACCTGAGCTGAAGTCAGACACTTAATTGACTGAGCCACCCAGGTACCCCTGGACTAGTGGTTCTTAAGCTTGAGTATGCTGCACAGTTATCTGGAAGACTTGTTAAAACACAGAGTACAGGGTCTGTGTGGACTGACTCTAAGGTGATCCCCCACAGTCCTTGCTTCCTGGTGTTCATATCTTGATATAATCCCCTCCTTTTGTGTAAGGGATCTGTGTGTGACTTGCTTCTAACCAGTAGAATATAGCAAACATGATAGGGTGCCCCTCCCATGATTATGGTACATTATATAAGACTGTTTTGCTAACAGATTTGCTCTGGAGACACTGTAGGCCTGATGAGGTATGCATCCATGTGGAGCAAGCTCATGTGACAAGGAACTGTGGGCAACCTCTAGGAGCTGCAGGTGGCCTCCAGGACCTGAAAGTAGCCTCCAGATAACAACTAGCAAGAAGTTGGGGCCCTCAGTTCTACAATAACAAGTAAATTAATTCTGCTAACCAAGTCAATGAGCTTGGAGGCAGATTTTCCCCACTTGAGCCTCCAGATGAGAACACAGACTGCCCAACACCTTGATTGACACCTTATGAGACCCTGAGCAGAGGACCCACCTGGCAGTGCCTGGGACTCCTGACCCACAGGAATGACAAAATAATAAATATAGGCTGTGTTAAGCTGCTAAGTTTATAGTAATTTTTTACACAGCAGTAGATGACTAATATATCCCCAGAGTTTCTGATTCAGTAGGTTTGGGGTAGGTCCCAAGAATTTGAATTTATAAGAACCTCTGTGGGGTCAGTAATGCTGCTGGTTCAGAGACCACACTTTGAGAGCCATTGGCCTAGACCCTTGACAATTGCACTGTAGCCTACTTGTTTTCTCATATACCCTCTGAACCTCTCTGCTTCATTTTCCACACTGCAGCCAGAGGAGTTCTTAAACACAAATCATATTACTGCTACCTAAGAGCCTTTCCGTAACTTCCCACTGCTGTAAGATGAAGACCCAAATGCTCTGATCCTGCAGCCACTCAAGCCCATCTCCCTTCATTCCCTTATTCTCTCCCTAAGCACACACAGGGGCCTCCTTTCCTTTGTTCACTTTCCCTTCTCTGCCTACAACCCCTCCTTCCCTACAGATGAACTCTGTGCTCCTTTGATGGACTCATACTCACTTCCAGCTCTAGTGTTACCTCCTTAGCAAATCCTTCTCTGGCATCAGTCTGGGTGAGGAGTTTTGGTAATACGTTGACTTGGGGGTTAAAAGTGTGGCCTCTGCACTCCATCTGTCTGGGTTTGCATCTCAGCTCCACCATTTATCATCTCTGGAACTTGGGACAAACCAACCTCTGTCTGTCTCCATTTTCTCAACACTAAAGCATAACACTGAGTGTAGTTACTTCATCAAAGGAGGAAAATTAATACCTTCTACATTAAAATGAAGTTGTGGTAGTAGATTACCTCATTAAGTTAGAAAAATAAAATGGTTTTTTAAATGTTTTTAATTTTTTTTTATTTTTAATTTATTTATTTTGAGAGAGAAGAGAGAAATATGAAACAGAACCCCAAGCAGTCTCCACACCACCAGCACAGAGCCCAACTCGGGGCTCAAACTCACGAACTGCAGAATTATGACCTGAGCCAAAAGCAAAAGTCAGACACTTAACCGACTGAGCCACCCAGGTGTCCCTAAAGTTTATTTATTTTGAGAAAGAGAGAGAGAGAGAGAGTGCCCCATGCCTGCACATGGGTGGGGGAGGGGCAGAGAGGGAGAGAGAGAGAGGATCCCAAGCAGGCACTGTACCGTCAGAGCCCAACACAGGGTTCGATCCCACAAACTGTGAGATCATGACCCGAGCCGAAATCAAGAGTCAGACGCTCAACTGACTGATTCACCAGGCACCCCAAGAATCAAATAATTTAAATGCATAGAACCTGTCAGGCACCTAGTATACTCTCGGTAGATGGTGATAGTAGCTGCTTTTTGTGTTGTTATTACTGTCATGATTCTTATAGAACCATATTCCTTTACTTGAAATGTTGCATTTGTTAGTGTGAATGTCTATCTCCCCTTGTAGGTTATAAACTCCATGAGAGTAGGAACCACTCTTGCTTCTCATTTCAACCCTGGTGCTTTCTGCAGTATCTGCACAGCATGGACAGTCAGAAGATATAGTGTATATTTGATGAGTGAATGAATAAATGAATGAATGAATGAATGAATGGTAATGGAGTCAGGACCCCATTCCAGGAGGCCTATTCCTGGATAAATGTGTATTTTTTCCACTTGGGTGGAATGTAGTTTGCAATGTATTTCAGTCCCGAATTGTGCCAGTCCTTGAGCCTCACCCTTTGCCCGCTAGGTTGTGGTAAGATCATACAGAGAGTGTATTAGGCTTGTCCTTGAACTTGGGTTCCAGTGGACTCTGTGCCATCAGATATAATTTGCTTTTATCACGGAGCTTAGAGAAGAGGTGGTCTTGAGTAATTTTACTTAGGTCAAATACGTGAGCATCTTCCCTTCTTGAGATTTTCCTTCTCACTTCAGTGCCTTCCAAAGTAGTAACATGTACTGGATGCTAATAGGACATCATTGCTCTAAACCAAACTATATTAGCGTCTCTCTGAGGTCAAGTACTGTGTGTCCCAAGCTCGGCTTCTGTTCATCAGGGCAGGTCGAAGTGCCGGAACATACATTATACCACAGCTCACTTTGCAGTGTGTTGGAGCATAGCTCCATTCTGTTCTTCATTCCAGACAGAGAAATGCATTTTGTAGATTTTTTTTTTTTTTACTTTATCCTGAGAGCAACAAAAGAGCTGGCCCAGAAAACCAAAGTCTACAAGGTTCTCTGGAGACTTTCTCCCTCCCTACTTCATTTCATTAACCTTTCTTCTGAAACTACTTTTGCATGTCTGGGTTTAATTAAGAGTTTTTGCATGCAGAACTGGAAAGAGCCCATCTCTCCCCTTGGTTTATTCCTTCATCTGATTTGGGTTGAATGTACACATTTTTTGAGAATTAATTATAATTGCTTTTGACAAAAGAAATAGCTATTTTTTATGTCTACAGATCCTTAATGCTGGCTTATATGCAACTAATGATGATAGCCATCGACATAATCAGTTCTAATGGTCTCTACTGTCTACCTAGTTTTGCATATAGGAATGTAATTCAAATTTCAGAAAGCCTGGGCTGAATGGCTCTTTGTTCTGTGTTTAAAGCATTACTTCAGTGTTCATTGGAAAGAGGTCTGTTATTGCAAACTGGATTTGAGTCTCTACTTTCCAGCTCTGGGAACATGGGGAGAGCCTTTAGGTCTCTTAGGCTGTCTCTTCGCCTTTTTGGTAACACTGCCCTGAGCAGTGGGGGCCACTGAAATATATCATGTGTGTGAGAGGACTTTATAAACTGTGAAGTGTTCTTTACCTGTGATTATTATTCTAATTCATATTGTCCTCACAGGGATTTTCTGAATTTGCTTGAATGCTACATTCAGAAGAGAAAGCTCAATTTTTATTCCTGATTTTTAAAATTCTGATGGTAACACTTTGCAACGGCTTAGCTCTTAGAATTTACAAAGCATATTCTCACACATTAATCCATTCCTAACCTTTGGGTGGAAGGGGAAAGGGGTTCTTGCTAGGCAGCTTGATGTGTATATCTCACTTAAACCTTATAAGAAAGTCAAAATTAGCTCCATGAGAGTAGGAACATTGTAGATAAGAAAACTTAAGATCAGGTTATACAGCTTGAACTCGGGTCTTTATAATTAATCGTTCTCTTGTCCTTAGGCATAGTTCTCTTCTGTGAAGAAGATTGTAAATAATAAAGTACGAGGACTTGAGTTTGCCAGAGTGGAGCACTCACTGTACAAATTTAACTTTTTTAGATCTTAACCTTCATTTATATTAGCAGAGAAACATGGAACTAGAAAGTACCTTCAAGAATTTATTGCTCTAGGGGTGCCTGGATGGCTCAATTGGTAGAGCGTGTGACTTGTGATCTTGGGGTTGTAAGTTTGAGCCCCATGTTGGATATAGAGATTACTTAAAAATAAAAATAAAAATCTTCGAAAAAACAAACAAATAATAAGTTATTGCTCTACTTAAGATTTAAGGCTGGGCCACTGTAACCAAGATACAGAACTAGCCCAAGGATAGTCTAGCTCAGTGGTTCTTAACTGGTGATGACTGCCCCTGCCCCTGCTTCAACATTTGACTCTATCTGGAGACAGCTTTTATTGTTGCGACTGGCCAGGTGCTATTGACAGCTAAGTGGCTAGAGAGTAGGGATGTCACCAAACACTACAATATATATAGACTTCCCTACCTTTCACAACAAAGAATTATATGGCCCAAATGTCAATAGTGCCGAGGTTGAGAAACCTTACTGTAGCTGGTGGAGTCGGGGAAGACTTCCTGGAAGAACTGGGGGTTTATTTTTTAATTGTTTTTAAAAAAATGTTTGTTTATTTTGAGGAAGAGAAGAGAGAGAGAGAGAGAGAGAGAAAGCATGAGGGGGAGAGAGGCAGAGAGAGAGAGAGGGAGAGAGATGACTCCAAGCAGGCTCCATGCTGAAAGCTCCATCTCATGAATCACAAGATCATGACCTGAGCTGAAATCAGAGTCAGACACTGAATAAGAGTCAGACACTTAACCGACTGAACCACGCAGGTGCCCCCAGAACTGGGGGTTAAAAGACTATGAAAAATTCTCCAGGCAGACAAGGGAAGGAAAGGACATTCCAGATAAAGGGCGTGGCATTTGCATAAGGAGGGAGGCCTGAAGTTTACCTCCCAAGTAGGAAGTTTTTATCTCTTTGGCATTTTTGTAACATTTCTGGGAGGAGAAGTAGCAGGATGACACGAAGAGCAATGTGCTAAGATCTTTTTTTTTTTTTTCCGACAGTAATTCACATTGGGAGTTGGATTGTAAACTTATCTTGTTCCCCGGAATAATTCTCTCTGCCAGACAGCCTGTGAATATCATCACCAGTTCTTAAGAGGATCATGTGGAGATTACTCTACAGTAATGATACAGACAGATAATCAAGCCCAATGTCAGGTCTTTGAGGACCTGTGCTTGTTTCCCCTCGGTGGGTGTCGGTACGAATTGAATCACATGTAGGTGAACACTCGAACACCTGAGCTGAACACTCTTTCCTTGCCCCCATTAGTGTCTCCTGCGTGGTCTAAGTGCCAGAGAAATTTGATGGAGCAGTGTGCAGAAGTGGTACTCAGCGTGTTCTTATGTAGTAATCCAGGGCTGTGGGTCTCTAGCCAGTGCACTTTGCTAGCCTATGTGCCTTTGAACAATATACATATATACCTTTGTATTATACCACAGCTTCAATTCGGGTAAAATAAATTACTTTCAATGTATTGATTAACTCTGTGTGTGTGTGTGTGCGTGTGTGTGTGTGTGTGTGTGTGTGTGTGTGTGTGTGTGTGTGTCTGCATGCTAGCAGACCTTGGTTCGAATCCTGGCTTTAGCTTTTCCTTGCTGTGTGACTTCTGGCCAATGCCTTCATCTCTCTGGGCTCCAATTTCCACATCTCTAAAATGGAGATCATAACACTCAGCAAGGTTGTATTTACGATTAGATGGGATGCAAAGAATCTAAAACAGTGAGAGTAGATATGCTCAATAAATATCAGCTTTATTATTACTGCTGTTGTGGTGGTCACAGTGTCACAGCATTGGAATCTCTGCTGTGGAGGATATGAAGGTTGACAAGATGCATTCCTACCCTTTGGTGCTCATGGTGAAGACACCCCCTCACCAGCCCGCCAAGACAGTTGTTAATGCATAATCCTGCCATCTCAGTCTCGTAACAACCCTGCAGCAGCAGTGGCTAAGACTGAGCTTTGTGACCTTGGGTAAGTTACTTAACTTCTCTGAGCATCACCTAAGGATTTTCAAGAACTAAATGAAATAAAACATGTAGAATTCTTGGCACATGGTAGACACTGAACAAATACTGGTTCCCCTCTCCCTCAGGCAGTCATCACCAAGATGTTCTGTGGATTTTACTGCTGGCAAAAACAAAGGAGGTTAAGTAAAAGTCAGGGGTGAGAATAAGGGGAATTACACAGTTTTTGTTTTGTTTGGCTTTGTTTTCTTTAAGTTTTGCAAAATATTCAGAGATCCTTCCGTCCCTTAAGCTTCAGTGATTTCAGATGACTTGTCATTCTCCAAGGTGAAATTTATTTTTCTGCTTTGACCTCTAGACATCTCCAGACATTTCTCAGAGATGGTTTTGACCGTGGATGGAGATGTCTCAGCCCCATCTGCACCAATCCTGATTATGTCCCCTCCAATCCCAGCTTGAGCACCGAGAATTTCTTCTCTGGCTCAGTCGCTTCTGCCGTGGCCTATGGGTGTCTGCTTGCACTAGACCCCCAGAGATGGACAGAATTTTCCTGTTTATGCCCAGAGTTCCTGCCATTTGGCTCCTGGCCTTATTCCTGAACACCTTGTACTGCTTACTGTCCCTTGAATATGTGAATGCTCCATTCGTTCTGAGTGGATTACCCGTCCACCCACAAGAATGTCATTTCCAAGCCTCAACCCAGAAAACTTTGCTCCCTCCTCTAATTATAGCATGTGTGATCATTTTTATTGTAATACTTATATCGCATGGTTAGTTTCATGCATGTCCCCAGCAAGGTTTTGAGGTCTTAGGGCATAGGGGCCATGAAAAATGAATCTTCCTTGAATCCACAGCAACTGGTACAATGTAAGTGTGGAGTGGGTGTGTCCTGATGCATCAAATTAAGGAGACTGGGAGTGAAGCAAAAAAGCCACAGAAACATGCTGAAGGATAATGGCAGGAATGGGACTGTGATAAGATCCCTTAGACTTCATGCTCCTCTCAGTGCCAGTGGGAACTGACCACATAGGAAGTAAAGATACCAGGGATTCCAGGGTTTTCAGAGGCGGAGCCAGAGCCCATGGTGGGCTGGGAGAGTGGTCTAGGGGAATGAATAGGAGCCACACAGGCCTGGGGGCAACCTTCATCCCATCACTTAATAGCTCTGTGACCTCATATAGCTTGTTTTCATTCTCTGATGCTAAATTTCAGTTTGGGTAGCGGTGTGGTTCGTATCTTCTACTTAGAGATCGTGCATTTGGCTCATAGTAGACACTCCATGAACTTTCATGAATATCCGATGTGGGAGTGACTTCCCGTGTCCCATGCCTGTATCTGTTGCGTTGTCCCCGTATACTGCATCTACCCTGTTGTTGCCATTCGTGTCAAGCACTGTGGTGAGCACTTTCCATACATTTGCTCGTTTCAGTTTGCCCTCAATAGTCTTGTAAGATGAGAGCTTCTGTCGTCATACATATTATACTGAGGAAGAAACTTGGGGATTGGAGGAAGTACATGACTTGCCCAGAATTTCCCATAAGTAATGAAAATTTAAAACCAACTAGTCCTGGGACACCTGGGTGGCTCAGTCGGTTCAGCATCCAACTCTTGGTTTCATGAGTTGGAGCCCTGCGTCAGGACTTACAGTGTGGAGCCTGCTTGGGATTCTCTCTCTCCCTCTCCCTCTCAGCCCCTCCCCTGCTCATGCTCTCTGTCTCTCTTTCTCTCTCTCAAAATAAATAAATAAACTTAAAAAAAAAAGCAACTAGTCCTAGTGTAGCACCTGTGTTTCTTGGCATTATCCTGTATCTTCTATTCCAGGTTGTCAGGAAATACCTGTGTGTTTTTGTGAAGCTGTCTGAACTCTGCAAGCCTTCACAGAACATGTGGAAAATACAATTTCTATCTTTAAAAAACTCTGTATTTCAGGTCCCCAAATCTAGTCAGGAATGGACCACAGGGTTCGGTAATTCTAATACATTAATAATCCTAATACATAAATTATATGCTTAAATGATGAGACATCATTGAGCATAATTTCAGGGCAGCATGAAAACTGGTTTAGGAGATGGATTTTTGATGTTGTTCTTTGAAGTTCTCAGGTTAAAAGAAATCTATGCCATTTTGCAATGTAAAAAAATCAACAATCTAGTATGGTTTTTTTTTTCCTACTGATCCATAACCTCCTCAAGGATAGGTCCTTTCTTCCATTTAATAATAAATCATTGTATTTGTCTAGCAAATTATACTTTCCAAAGTGCTTTTGTAAACTCATCTCATTTGCTTCTCCTAGCAACCCAGCAAGGTAGGCAGGGCAGAGGATATTCTTCATGAATAGGTGAAGTGGCTGAGGCTCTTAGTGAGGGGAGCTATCCAAGGTCACAGGAGTAATTGGTGACAGAGCTGGGGATAGAATCCAGGTCTCTTGGCTCAGTGTGCATCTTCTCCCAAATGCCTATTTCAGTAAGATCAGACAGCTGCAACAATTTGTACACAATGAAATCTTCAACAAATGTTGACTGGCTGATTTGGCTCAAAACAATTGAAGAGATTTTTCACCATGATTTCCATTGTTTTTCTAAAGTAGCTTAGGAATGCATTATCTGTAGTTTGCCCGTGTGCAGAAAAGCAGAAAGCAAACCACTGATCAGTCTTGAAAGTTGTTTCTTCAGACATCTGAAAAGTTTTCAGAGCAGGGAAGTTTGTGGTTTCTGTTCAATGGCACTTTCCTCATGCCATTTATATCACAGGCTCTCGTCTCTTCAGTCATCACTGGAGATAATCTCCCTGTAGCTAGTACAGTGGAGTCCAGCCTCATATTGGAGAGTATGTCCATTCGACCCCAGGGACTTCTGAGATATAATGTCCACTAGAAGGTTCTGAGAGAGTAGTAAAATTAGACATCCAGTACACTATTTTTTTCAGACTCTTGGATAGAGTAATTTAACAGAGTTCTTTGTGGTACGAGCCACATGAACTAGGGATGATTCACTCATTAGTGCTTAGCTATCTGAACCAAATTAGCTGGTTTAAATCAGAGTTCAAGAGACATTTCCAAGTTTTTTGTTTTTTTTTTTTTTGATTTCTATTTTGGTAATATAAAATCTTCATTAGACATCTGTTTTCTCTGGTGTTGACCCATACACAAGATTAACACTGACAATTTTCAATGCAAAAATTTGGGGATTGTAGATCAATTAAGTCTGTTGTGCAGAGTATTGGTGAAGGTTTGGATTAGGGGCACTCTGCCAACATATAACCATGCTGTCCAGCTGTCCCATCTGACAAATGGATATTTAATAAAAGCCAATGGATTATACATGTGTAGCCTTTTGCTTAAAGAATATTGAGGCTGAATGAAGATTTTGCTCATGATTCTATCCCCAGTGCCCGGCACACAGTCAATAAATTTTTGTTGCATGAATGTAACGTTGTGTTGTCGACCTTTGCCTTCTGCTCCCCCTGCTTCTCCGCCTCACTGGTGCTGCCCCGTGCCCAGTTTTTAACCCTGGTTTTCTCCATTACAAACATGTCATCCTTTCTATTGCTTCTTAGAAAATCTCTTCTCCTGCCGCCCATCTCCTACTTGGTGATCTTATTTACCCTATGAACCCAGATCACATGTTCTTCCTCTGTGATACCTTCTGTGACACCTACTCAAGTCAGTTTGTAACGTGCCTCTCTTTGCTAGACACACACTTCCATGGCCATGGCTATGACTGAATCACTTCATTGTCATATATCTGTGGCAGTGTTACTGGGTGGACTGGGGAGACCTTGCACCCGGTAGCCTCAATCCAGCTCATCCAAAAGATGTTGCCAGAGTCTCCTGGTCTAGTCATGAGAAAGAATTCAAGGACAGACACAACACAGTGTGTAAGTAGCACAAGCAGGAAAGTTTATTAAAGTGAAGGTATACTCTTGAGATATGACAGCAGCTGAGTTCAAGGGAGAGATGTGCCCCTAGGGTTTGGGTTTCTATCTTTAATGGACAGTTGTTAACAAGGGGGTGGAATATTCATTAACTGAGGCAGGGATTTTTTGGAAGTAAGGTTACAAGCTTTCTTTTCCTTATTTGGTCAAGGGTTTCCTGTCAGGGCACACTTGGGGAGGAGATTTTACTATGTTCATATAATATGATGTAGGAATAATATGAACTTGCACATACTTTGTCAGCCATCTTGGTCCTGTCTGATTTGATCTGGTTTCTTGTGGAGTGCCTCCAGGACAGGCCTCTGACTTCCTCATCATTGGCCATGACTTCCCGTTGCTGGCCTTCAGGTCTCTGATTAGAACCCAGCTAACTGTCTACTCTAACAGTGACTGTAAGTTCTGCTAGGCTGTCCCCACGAGTGCAGGACCTCTGTTCTACTCACACTGGAGTTCTAATTCAGGTAGTGGTGGGCACACAGTAGACACTTGCTAACTCCTGATTGGGTTGAAGGAAGGAAGGAACGTATTAGACTTGCAAACAACTTTACGAATGGAGAAAGGGATTTAGTCTTTTAAATTCTGAGAGTTAAATTTGATGAGACCCTCCTGGGCCGTTGGGAAGAGTCTTAAGAGAGCACTGAAGGCAACACTCCAAAGCTGGGAGACGGTCAAGATTCAGCCTGACATTCGCGGTGATAATCATAAAAATGATTCACATCTATTCCATATTCCATACCCTTCACAGTGATTATGATAACACTTAGAATGCCACAGCCTGGCCCATGTTCAGCTCCTTGCTTGGTTTGAGCATGTTTTACACTGAACCTGACTTTGCTGATAGAATTCAGTAGCATTTTCCTAGACTTGATCTGGAATTCTATAGCCTAGTTTGGGTCTCTCTGGTGCTTGTTTCCATAGGACCCTGGGCTGCTTCTTCCATAATGAAATAAGTGTGTTTCTAGGGTCACACTTCATTGCACTTTGCCACAGCAGCATGCTAAGTTTCTGCATCCCTCTCCCCAGCCTTCTCACAGCATCAGAGAAGGGACCATGGCAGGCTCTGTGCTGCCTGGCCCCTAAGCCTGAGAGCATTTTTGTTAGATAAATGAATCTGTATCGGGAGGGTTATTTTTATAGAGGGAATGCAAATCAATGCTAATGTCCATGCATTTTAAATACTACCAGGGGGTGCCTAGAGCAGGGCTTTGGCTGGAAAAAAAAAATATTTTAGCATGGAAAATTTTACCCAAATAAAAACTAAAGTGGATGCAGCTTTTGCACATACATTTCTCTTAACTCCCCTGTGAGGTGGGTGTCGTTCTCACCTCAGTGTTATGAAGGAGGAAACCGAGGAGGCTCTTGAGAAATTTTGTTGTTGGCTGGAGGTCACACAGCTGGTCAATGACAGCGCAGACCTTGACCCAAGTCTGTCTCCGGATTTTATGATCTGACATCATCTGGTAATTATTGAGGTGACACGGCTTCAATTGGTCAGACACCATGGATCAATAGGACAAGGATGCTCTGTAAAGGAATCCAGGTTGTGGTCATTTTTGAAAGGTCTTACTTAAAAGCAAAAGGTGGACTAAAGGACTTTTTTAAGTTTCTTCTCTCTCTCCTGCTCTGCAATTCGATGCAGCTTTGTATGACTTGCAATCTTGAATACAGCTAGTGTGCCTACAATGGAGACTCTTCTACAGGTAAAACACACATGAGCACTAGAGAATCTGGTTCTGTCATCCCTTTTAATACTTTTAAGTTCATTGCACAGCTGTTTAGGAAGGGCCTTTGTTGTGCGGGGAGCAGTCTGCAATGCCCTCGGGAGCACAGCTGTGCAGCAGGAAGGGGCAGACAGACCTGCTTCTGCCCCCAAAGAACTTGCCCTCTAACATTTTACTTACTATAGCTGGAAAGCCTACTGTTAAAAAATAACATTAAACTTCCCATGTTTATAGAGTAGTAGTCATCGGTGCTATTCTTTTTATATTCACTTTGTCTTTTTCTTTTTGTGCTATTTTGGTATCATTTAATTAGGAAACATTTGTTGAAGATCCACTGTCTTCTTGACACACAGAATTGATGACTACGTGACCTGTGGCCTCGGATAGATATGTACAAAGGGAAAGTAGCTGTATAGTCTGTGAGTGCTGTATGAGTGGTTTGCAGAATTTACTTTGGAGGTCTAGTGGATGGAATTACTAAATCTGCTGGGGTGGGGGCAGGGGGCAGGGAGGGAAGATAAGAATTGGGAAAGTCCCAAAATGGTGTGAGCCGACCTAGTCATTTTTGGAGTGGTAGCTCAAGACCATATATTTTATCACGTAATATAAAGTGCAAATGTCACTTAACTATTCAGATGTTAATTTTACATGACACTGAATAAAGTTTTGCTAAATAGTACCCAGCAGAGTATACCTTCAGTATCTGTGGATTTAACATCAATGATTTTGATTAATCAAGAACTATTTTATGGGTTCCTGATAGGAACACTTCCTAATCTTGCTGGGAATCCATGCATAATTACCTGGCTTTGGAATGCTTCATGGAGGCAAAGGACTTGGGGAGTGAGTGTGTCCAGCTGACTGTGCAGCTGTCACATCTGAACTTGTCTCTGTTGTTCCCCATGTCATCCTGAGTTGTCTTGTGCATGAGCAGAGCTGTGATTGCTTTGTTGAAAATGACCATCATTTGAAATATTAAATGCTGAAAAATTTAGAAAGGTAGTTAACTTGTGTTCGAAGAGAATGCACAAGGGATGTCTTTCCTCAGAAGAGTGCTAGCATAGAACTAAAAGAGCCTGTAAAATCATCTGAAACTTGGGGTGTTAATGTAGAGTATCCATTCTTTTTACATTGTGTCAGGGGGCCGATGGACGTAGAAATTTTTGGTGTTAGATTGGGACTGTACTGAAGCATAAGGAATTTGCTGTAATAGAGTAAATAATGTTGTGAAATTCAAAATGCCTTTAAGCTTCCTTGGGCTTTCATATTCCACATTATATCCACAGACTGATACAGTGCCTATAATGTAATAAATGCTCAATATACATTTGTTGTCTGGAATTAAAAAGTCTTATGGACATTAAAATGCTAACACTCATCACACACATTACATATTTATTTTTCATTAAAGGATCAATTCCCAAAGATTTTTGGGGGGCTAGATAGCATGTCTTTAGATTAAATGGTTATATAATTTAGTTTAGTTTGAGATATCTTATTATTTAGAAGGTATCTGTTTTCTTCTAGGAACATATTTGTGTTGGAGATTAAAAATATCTGTATCTATTAGGACAGCATTGACGGTCTAAAATTCTGGCCACCATGATTAGGCAGATTGTAAAAGAAATTTGGAGGAAAAAAATACAATGAAATGTTTCAAAATAGTGACATCTGTTAACTCACATTCAGTGCCTAATGTACATTTTTCCTTTATGTTTCTCTCTCTCTCTCTTTTCCTGAAAATATCCTTCCCTCAAGTTTCCCCCTTATCAGAACAAAGTAGTAAGAGGTAATTTTTTCAAGCCAAATGACAGAACACACATCAGCATTCAGGAATGAGGTTTTTGCACTAGGTAATAGTGTAATCGGTTTTGCCAGCAGCAGAATGTACAATCCTATTAGAGATGGGGAAAAGGAAAAGTATCACCTTAATTTACCTCTAGGCAATAGAGCAATAACTTGGGGTGCCTAAGGCTGCCTGTGTAAAGATACTTTAATCATGCAGTAAAAACATTTTTAGTCTGCTGCCTGCTTTAGATGAGGGAAGACTCTCCTAAGTTAATAAATGAAATTCATTCAGCATACAGTCTGGCAATGATGATATACTATTCTTAATCTTTGTCAACATTAAATCTGTTAAAGAAATTTAGCAGACTAGAATGAGATCAGTTTCCCCCACCACATTCCCTTTAAAAATTGGACTGTGGTCTTTGGATTGGGCTGATACTGCACAGGAAGGAATTTCTCCAAAAGGAAGGGAAGCCAGGGTTTCATTCCACAACCTTCAGACAGAAGCTGCTTTCTATTGTCTTGTACCTTTGGGACTGAACTCATTATAGTAACCATCAAAGTAGAAAGTCTTCAGCTGGGGGTATTTCTCATGTTTGCTTTCTGGCTGTATGGGGAATGTGATCTTTAATTAGTTCAGGATATAAAATATTGCAAAGAATTTCCCAGGCACACTCTGCTTTGTCGTCTAGGTCAGCAAATGCAATTCTGTTTTAATTGTGGCTGAGCTATTGTCTTAGACTGGTATTCCTAGAGTGCCTTTTACCAATTAATGGTAATATACTACTGGGAAATCATGTTGCTTTGTGGAAGCTCGTAAATAGCAATACCCTAATAGGCTGTCTATTAATAGTAATACAAAGTCAAGGACCTAATGCCATTAAATGGTGGTATTCATGTGTGAAAGCCTTCTAGCAACTACTTTAAGGAATTTCACCAGTCAATTGTGTGTGTGAGTGTGTGTGTGTGTGTGTGTGTGTGTGTGTGTGTGTGTATGTATGTATCCATGTGCACATGCGTGTTTTCTTCCTGTCTCTTTCTCTCTTCTTTGTCTGTCTGTGGGGCTCTTTTCTACTATGAATTTCCATTTTCTGTCAACTCCATGATTGATTGGGTTCAGGGAAGCAACACGTGCCAGTTGTTGCCTTTGAACCTACACTTCAGATGTGTGGCGTTTTATTTCCTCTCCTGCCTCTTGGCTTATCATCAATTCTAGCAGTGGATTTTGACATGTGCAAATTAATAATCATTCAGTAAAAATGAATATGGTGACCTTTGTGCCCACACAGTGTACTAAAAGGAGAAGGATGTGGTGCTCATGAACTCGAGGAGTTTACAATTTAATGAGAGAAGCAAAAATGGATGCTTTTGTGTGTATCTATATATTTTTCCATCTGTCTCTAATAGTCTGTCAACTTATTATAGTCTAATGTAACCAGATGCTTTTTACATTCGCATGTGATATACTCCTGAGAATAGTAGTTAATTTTATGGAAGACAGAATTAAGAATTGAAGTGACCTCTCTAGGCTGGAAAGCTGAGCCGAGAGCAAGGCAAGAAAATATTACAGGGATAAAAATAAAACTTTAATTGAGGCTCAAAAATGTGATTATACAAATGCAGGATGGAAAGATGGCCCAGCGGTTCATATGAAAAACACTTGGATATTTTAGTGACCAGAGGCTGGAGATGAAGCAGAGTATGAGATGGTTTCTTTCCAAGAAGCCTAATGCAGCCTCTGAGTACAGTGATAGACAAGTGTGGGTTTTAAATGAACTGGTTTTCCACAGCTCTGTCCAAACAGGCCACATGTGTCAGGGGTATTGCATTAAGGGAGATTTTCAGACTCAGTACCATCTAGGAGAAGATCGATAGTATAGGAAGAAATGGATAACAGCTATCTCACGAGAGTGAAGTTCAAAGACAACTCAGAATGTTGACTCCAAAAGGGAAAAGGTAGAAAGGAAATAAATTCATTTATTGTTTTAGGACTTGTGGAGTAGAAGAGGCTTAGTGCATAAGCTGTGTTATTTCAAGGAGTGAGAGTGAAGACAGGCAAATGTATGAACCCAGTGATCACAACTGCCTATTGGTAGCGTGCAAAGGCTTGGGAAGTAGGGAGCTCATGGGTAGTGAGCCTTCAGATGAGACCGAAAGGATACTAAAAGTTGAGGCCTGCCATCGGTAGATGCTTGCATTTGATGATCGTAATACACTTAACTGTGTTAAGGTTCTCAAGACATGCTACACTCAAAAAAAAAAATAAACTTAAAAAAAGAAAACCCTCCCCCACTCTCTCGCTCTCAAAAAACAAACCTAAAAAAAAAAAAAGACATGCCAAATGGACATGAGAGCAAAGCCTGATTCTATTGCTTACTAATAACGTGATCATGAAAAAGCTACTTCAACTTCACACCTGTTTCCTCATCTTTAAAATAATTGCCTTGGGGCACCTGGGTGGCTCAGCCGGTTAAGCATCCAACTTCAGGTCATGTCATGATCTCGTGGTCTGTGGGTTCAAGCCTTGTGTCGGGCTCTGTGCTGACAGCTCAGTTCCTAGAGCCTGCTTCCGATTCTGTGTCTCCCTCTCTCTCTCTCTCTGCCCCTCCCTTGCTTGCACTCTGTCCCTCTCTCTCAAAAATAAACGACATTTAAAAAAAAATAAAATATCCTCTCCAGCATCTATAGTCCCCTGATTTGTTCATTTTAGCCACTCTGACTGGCATGAGGTGATATCTCAGTGTGGTTTTGATTTGTATTTTCCTGATGAGGAGTGACGTTGAGCATCTTTTCATGTGCCTGTTGACCATCTGGATGTCTTCTTTAGAGAAGTGTCTATTAATGTTTTCTGCCTATTTCTTTACTGGATTATTTGTTTCTCAGGTGTGGAGTTTGGTGTGTTCTTTATAGACTTTGGATACTAGCCCTTTGTCTGATATGTCATTTGCAAATATCTTTTTCCCATTCTGTCGATTGCCTTTTAGTTTTGTTGATTGTTTCCTTTGCAGTGCAGAAGCTTTTCATGTTCATGAGGTAGCTCATTTTTGCTTTTAATTCCCTTGCCTTGTACCCCAATGTTTATAGCAGCATTTTCAAGAATAGCCAAATTATGGAAAGAGCCTAAATGTCTATCAGCTGATGGATGGATAAAGAAATTGTGGTTTATATACACAATAGAATACTACTTGGCAATGAGAAAGAATGAAATATGGCCTTTTGTAGCAACGTGGATGAACTGGAGAGTGTTATGCTAAGTGAAATAAGTCATACAAAGACAGATACAATATGTTTCCACTCGTATGTGGATCCTGAGAAACTTAACAGAAGACCATGGGGGAGGGGAAAGAAAAAACAAAAGTTAGAGAGGGAGGGAGCCAAACCATAAGAGACTCTTAAAAACTGAGAACAAACTGAGGGTTGATTGGAGGTGGGAGGGAGGGGAGGATGGGTGAGGGGCATTGAGGAGGGCACCTGTTGGGATGAGCACTGGGTGTTGTATGGAAACCAGTTTGACAATAAATTTCATATTAACAATAAATAAAGTAAAATTAAAATAAAATAAAATAAAATAAAATAAAATAAAATAAAATAAAATAAAATAAAATAAAATAAAATAAAATAGATTGCCTTAAGTACAGTGTAATAAGCACTCAATAAGAGGTAGCTATTATCGCTCTAACCTTTTGTACCAACTCGTCCTTCTTTACTTTAACCTGAGAAGTCAGTTGAAGGTCAGCTGGTGAAATCCGGATGTAGTGCTCAGTTCACATTCCCTTGGTAGTGTTAGCCAGGATTCAATCTGTCAGCTGAATGTCAAGAAGTTTGAATCAGAAACTGTGGCAACAACAACAAAGTTCCAATCTGCCTTCATTCATTCTATCCACAGGACGTGGAAAGTGATATTGGAATCTTGCAACTTCATGAAAATTCCTGAACTATAATACTCACATTGCCTTATAAAACAATAGTAATGATTTTAAAACAATAATGTTAACAGCCGTAATTGCTAACATCTAATGAGTGCTTATTGTGTACCAGGCACTGTGCTGAACCGTTTAAATACTAAACAATTAGTGTTCCCTACTACTTGCATTATAGTAGGTGGGTTAAACATATTATATATATTCTTTAAGACTCACGTACCTTCAGAAGGTGTCATCCCCACTTCATAGATAAGGAAACAGGTGGAGAAGTTATTACTTTGCACAAGGGGACATCACTAATAAATGTCAGAGATAAAATTAGAATTTTCACCTGTATTTTCACTGTGCTTCCTGACTCCAGAATCAGGTCTTTCTAGTCAATTCATCAGCTGTTTTCCACCTGCTTTGGCCATGACCCTCAGTAAGAAATATATTTAAATACGTGTTGTGTCACAACACACTGCTTGCTCCCTCACATTCTGTCACACTTACAAAGCACCATTCATCCTTTTTACACACGACACATTCCAATGTTTCCTATTCTGTTGCATTTCATTTTAAAAAATACACAAGTCAGACCTATTAAATTGATTTTGCATCTTACTAAGTGATCTTTACTAACTGTAATTTTCAAAATAATGCACATGTGCTCTTTGTCTTCCTGTAGGAATAAAAATTCTCTGCATTGGGTAAATTATAGTACTCATATATGTAAAAGGATTTACTTCTTACTCTTTTAGATGGTCCAATGAAACGGTGTCATTTCTTAACGGCAGAGGTTATGGTGAAGGAGAAGCACATTATATGAATCATGTTGTCCAAATGAATTACTGCTGTCATCTGAATTAAAACAGATACGTTGTTCCAAATCAGAGTCCTAAGTGACTTGAACATTTCCATTGGAGATGGTGAATTATTATGTAATGGAAGCTAAATAGTTGTAGTTTTTCATTTTAAAACACCCATAGCTGTCAGGTTCAGATCACACACAAAAGCCAAGTTGTGCCATGAAAAATACCGTGTGAGGCCCGGAGAGCATACCGATTCCGCCAACGAGCCAGACATCTTGTGAGGTCAGTGCTCAGACGCAGGCATGGAGGGAACAAGTTTAACTTACTTTTGTGATTTTTTTCCATTCATCTCTTTTGGATGCTTCCCAGCGACTACGCCTATTTGTTTAAGGGGCATTTGAAACCTTTCTGGTCTCTGCTCGAGGCTCAGCTCTGAGAGCAGAAACAGAAGGAAGGTATTCCAAAGGTCCGTTGGGTGTGAACAACTGTTACTTTGGAGTTTAGTATTCATTCTCTGTGGGAAATCAGGCAAATGGCTGATGAGCTCTGCCCAATAAAATAAAGCTTTTTTATAGCTGATTTTAAAATCGTATGTTGGCCATGTCTTTGAAGCATTCCCTTAACTGGCTAGGAATACATATATTACACTTTTGCCTCTTCTTCCTTGCTCTAATTTCTTTTTGTACAAGGACAGTTATCCTGGTGGGCTCGAAAGTCTTCCTGACAAGATTTACTTGTTAGCATGTTCCCTGGCAGGACATTTCTGTGAATGGCTGCAGTTCAGGAACATTTATTTCCCTTTCATCCAGTACACATTTGCTGAGTGATTACATGTGTCAGAGGCAGAAAGCACAGAAGATGCATAAGACATTGCCCCCCTTTAAGACACTCGCGGAGGGGCACCTGGCTGGCTCAGTCGGTGGACCATGCAGCTCTTGATCTTGGGGTTGTGAGTTCAAGCCTCACGTTGGGTATAGATTATTTAAAAAAAAAAAAAAAAGACTCACAGAGGTATCCAATTTATAAAGAAAATTGCAAAGTAGTGTGTTAAATGCCATAATAATGGTAGATATAAATATACCGGTGTGAAATAATGGCCATGTCTATTTGGGAGGTTGATGGCTTCAGAAAGCAGGAAGTGCTCAATTTCTGTCTTAGAGGTGGGGGAGGGTGGTTCTTCCAGGCAGAGGGAACAACATAGAGCAATTGCATGCTCTGTGAGGCAGGGAGAGGAAGGGGACAAGGGTGGAGAGAGGAGTGAAAGCCTCGTGGAAATGGCCGTGGCCGTCCAGTGGAGGTTGTCCACGTTCACTTGCTACCTTGTTTGAATTGGCTCTGGACGCTGGAGCACCCGTCTGATCACTTCCAGGCCAGGTTTTTCTGCAGAGACTGACTCTGGCTGGCGCTCCCTTTTATAGTTGTCCTTGGACTTGCTGAGACTTGCTGTTGGAGACTGAGCAGATGGTACACTGATTCGTGACTTTGGGTGTCCGTTTACGTCTCTGGTCCCAGCTCCCGTTTGTGCAGCAGATGCATTTTTGAGGAGCCGAAGCTGAAAGTGCCAGTGCGCTGCTGCTGTGCCGCATTGCCTTCTCTATGCCGCCTCTGCCGCGAGGCCAGGTTACAGACCCACGACTGCTGCAGCTTTGTATGGCTTATGTGAATACGGTGCCAGTTGGTGACAAGCTTAGATTCTCTCAGCTGGGCCTCATGCTAATTTAATTAAGCTTTGCTTTTAGCAGCTCTTCCTGTTTCCACTCTCCTGAGAACTAGGTGTATTTTTTTTTTTTTTTTTTTTTGGTTTTCAACTCGTTGCCACATGTTGCACACTGTTGATGGATGTAACAAATTATAATAATTCTTGGCTGGGCTCTTCGCGCACAATCATCCAAACTCCGTTGGTGATAGAAACACCATGCAGTCATTCAACAAATATTTATTGTTCATGTACTGTGTGCACAAGCTGCCAGGTGCCCTGTAGGTGCTGGAGTCTGTGTTGAGTAAGGCAGGCAGAATCCTCTCTGCGCTGGCAGGGGGCGGGGGGGGGGGGTGTATTACAGTCCAGTGGGGACATAGACATTAATCCCATAATCAAGAAAGATCACATGTGATGAAACCCACTCCTCAAGGAATACTTCTATGACTAGAGAACATGCCTAAGTTTTGAGCAGGCAGCTGGTCAGAAGTGGCCCTTAATTCAAGAATTCCTTCATGCAACTTACAATCCGGAGTGATCTCCCAAAACTCCAGGCTACATCTGCAATCTCTTTTAATACCACCTTTCCTGTGTTGTTCCTTTCTGTTGCAACTTTCCATAGGGACCTGGAATTTCATCTCTGTTGGACTCTGAAGAGTTAGATGCACGAAAGAAGGAAGGGTGGCTATAGCAATGTCCCGTGAGAATCCAGGAGCCATCGTTTTTTGGACACCTTCCGTCTTTTCTCTTTCATCTTAGTTTATCCGTATTATCTGACCAAGAAGCTATCCTAAGTTTAACCTAGAACTGCTTGGGTTGAATGAGACCCTCTGGATACCAGTCTCATACATCTTTATTTTAGTGAAGCAACTTTCCTTTAGATATTGGATATTTATCAATAATGTACATACACTGTCTGTACCTAGCCTCAGAACCCTTCATTCGACTATTTGCACACATTTTTAAAAATTTTTATGTTTTTATTTTATTTTGAAAGAGAGACAGAGTGTGAGCAGGGAAGGGGCAGAGAGAGAGAGGGAAACACAGAATCCGAAGCAGGCTTCAGGCTCTGAGCTGTCGGCACAGAGCCTGACACGGGGCTCGAACTTACGGACTGTGAGATCATGACCTGAGCCAAAGCGGGACGCCCAACCAACTGAGCCACCCAGGTGCCCCTGTTTGCACACATTTTTATTTTTTTTAATTTTTTTTTTTAACGTTTATTTATTTTTGAGACAGAGAGAGACAGAGCATGAACGGGGGAGGGGCAGAGAGAGAGGGAGACACAGAACCGGAAGCAGGCTCCAGGCTCTGAGCCATCAGCCCAGAGCCCAACGCGGGGCTCGAACTCACAGACCGTGAGATCGTGACCTGAGCTGAAGTCGGACACTTAACCGACTGCGCCACCCAGGCGCGCCATGTTTGCACACATTTTTAAACAGCATGCTAATATAGTATCATACTATAATTTTTATATTATCTTGAATTTTAACAGTAGTACAGATACCACATTGTTACTCCCTTTATTTTGGAGTTCCTAAAAGAGTGGTTTCTGATTCTGTGCATATTACTTGCCTCACATTGTGGGCCTTGTCTCAATTAATGTTCTTACCAACAGGAGAAAAATCAACATGATTTTTCATCTCCGTCTTGAGGAAACTGCATAGCAATTTGTTCACAAATCTCAATAATTTGTTCTAAAACTAACATTTACCTGTATTGCTATTTACACAGCTTGGAATTGCTAAGCACATTTAAACCTAGACATTCAGAAAGAGCTATCCTATCTGCAGCATAAAAGTAGCAACAGACTCATCACACAGTTTTCCCCTCCTCTTTTACTTTCCTAGTGCAAGTCAACATATTTACCCAAAATGCAAGCCTTGTGCATAAGCAACCTTAGCTGAAGGGCTATAACTACTTGAGGAGTTGTCTTTTGTTTTCTTGGCAAAGCCGGGCTAACAGAGTGAGTTAGTATTTGCCTGTGTCTTGTCAGTGCCTCTGGTACTGTCCGCAGAGCCAGTGGGCACATTTCGTCTCAATTACAAATAGAAGATGAATGCAGGGTGGTGTGTGTGTGTCAGAGGTTAGAACCATTTAGTAGGATGAAATGCGAATGAAAATTGGAAAACAATCCAACATATCTATAGAAGATGAGAAAGGGAGAAACTCAATTAGAGAAAACCATACACTTTCCTCCTTCTGGGCCTGGGTTTCTTTGCACTATTGAAGTTGCTTATTTGGTTTTAAATAGGAAAGCGAAGAGTTTATTGTTTCCATTGTGCAGAAAGGTAAGGTGGTTTCAAGGATTTCATTCATGTGCTCTAATGCTTATGTATAGTCTCTATAACCTAATCAGCCTGACTTAATTACCTACGTATGGCATTGTCTGTGCGATTTTGACAACACTGGCCAAAGGAAAAAGCAATTTTGTGAGATTTAACCTTGAAAGGGTGAAAGAGAACAGAAGTTCTGTGGGGTGCTTTTCCCATGATAAGCTTTTATAAACTTGTCATAATAAAATGCGATTGTGGGTTTTTAGCCCACAAATAGGAAGAACAACAACAATGCTAAACTTAGACCTGGATCCATCTTCTTTGTTTGGTGTGTGTTTCCCTTCCATTACCTAGAATGTGTTTTTGCCAAGGGAATAAATTCAGCTATTTTGGTATCAGATGTGCAGTTATCTGTGCAACCTCAGTAAAAATATTTTCTTGGTAAACATCAAATCAGCTGTGAAAGTCAAGAGTGCATTCACTTGAGAAAAGAATAAGTGAGCTGTATGCTTTCATTATTTTATTAGGAGGTTACTGAAGGCTGTGCTTCTTCTGGGGTAGTAGGAATGAGATTTCTGTCTGGATGGATGGATGCGCCTTACTTACTTTTCATATTCGGATATAGGAGACATAAAAAAAAAATAATATGAAAGCGTTCTCTCTGACTTGGAGACAGAGATCCCCCAAAAGGAAAATTTCCACAAAGCTTCAGCATGAAAGGAGAGAAATTCCAGTGGATCAGACCCATTTTAAAAAGTGGACTTTGGGGCGCCTGGGTGGCGCAGTCGGTTAAGCGTCTGACTTCAGCCAGGTCACGATCTCGCGGTTCGTGAGTTCGAGCCCTGCGTCGGGCTCTGGGCTGATGGCTCAGAGCCTGGAGCCTGTTTCCGATTCTGTGTCTCCCTCTCTCTCTGCCCCTCCCCCGTTCATGCTCTGTCTCTCTCTGTCCCAAAAATAAATATTGAAAAAAAAAAATAATAAAAAAATAAAAAGTGGACTTTGGTCCAGCCTACACTGCTTACGCATGATCTTTTGTGGACACGTGGGTGTGCACACAGACTCCAAAGTTTTTACCTTGGTCACCTTGATGTAGGGAATCTTTATTGGAGTCTTACTTTCTTGAAGGTGAAAAGCCTTTTCCAAGCAAAACTCAAATTCCCAGTCCAAATGAAGACTCGTGGTAGCTAGTCTTCTAGAGACCCCAAATGTTCTTTGTGCTGAGTTAGAGTAAATAAGAGTAAATAGAGTAAATAAGTCTAAATATTGGATTAAAGTATGACTAATATCTGACAGCACATCCACCTGAAAATATTCTTACTTGAGGAGCTAAAGGTTATGTTCTGACACTTGATTGAAAAATCCCACGGCACTTTTCAAGGCTGAAGACTTTGATTTTGTGGACAAATTTTAATTTAATTAAGGTTGTGCCTTATGTACAGTCTGTCTTGTCAACAACATTTTCAGCACCATCTCTCTGTCGGCAGTGTTTTGTCTTACCACAAAAACATGGCCTTTTGTTGTTGAGTCAAATCATTAAACTACGATGAGGAATGGTTTGAAGATTTTTATTTACAAGGTCTGCTGCCATCTCCATAGATGATAAACTTGTGTATTGTTTTTTACTTTTTCATTTTCCTCAACAGTAATACAAATCTTGTAAAAATTTAGTCAAAGATAGGGATCAGAAACCACCGGTGGGTATATAATTGGTAGAAACTTTGCGGACGGCGGTTGATTCTCTTTGAGCCACCAACTCTACTTTTAGGAATTTATCCTAAAAGATAATTTAAAAAAAGATGTAGTTACAAGGTTATTCATCTGTACATGAATTATAATAGTGAAAAATAAAATACGACCTAACAAATGACCTAACAACAGGGGCTTCCTTGAGTAAATGATTAGCATCATGCATTTCAGCATTAGCATACTTTTAGGAATTTATCCTAAAAGATAATTTTAAAAAAGATGTAGTTACAAGGTTATTCATCTGTACATAAATTATAATAGTGAAAAATAAAATACGACCTAACAAATGACCTAACAACAGGGGCTTCCTTGAGTAAATGATTAGCATCATGCATTTCAGCTCAAGCAATATTGTTTGAGCACCTAGTGTGTACTAGGTATGCCACAGTGCTGTAACGGGGAAAATCCTTGCACACAGAGAGCTTACATTTCCTTGTGTTTGTGGGTTAGTGGCAAGTGGGCATCACTACTAAACAGTCATTAAAAGGCAATCTCATGGAACTATAGCTATTGATGTGGAAAGATGTTCAGTAAGCAATGGTGAACAAGGATCTACAATTACAGAGAAATAATGCTGCTTTAAGGTGACAATAATATAGAACTAAGGCAATGCACTAAGGATATTAACAGTTATTATCTCTAGGCCACAAGTGAATGAGTGTTTTTTTTTAAAAAAAAATATTTATAGTGTATAATTTCTTCTTTAATGGAGTGTTAAACATTTTTTAAACACAAAGATTTACCTAATTACCAATGTGAATGCTACAAAACTTCCTGCGAGGCCAAAGATCGTTCCTTTGTTCTTTGTTCCTTCTTTCCTTTCTTTGTGACTATCTCTGTTTTCCTTCCTTCTTCCTCCCTTCTTTCCTTCCACCTTTCTGCCTTCTCTCTCTGTCTCTCTCTCTCTCTCTCTCTCTCTCTCTCTCTCTCTCTCTGTCTCGTCAATAACTGAAACATGGAAACAGAAAATAAGTTCAGTTTCCCTCAGATAGCTATTCCTTTGTTTGTGTACCATTGCTAAAAGAAAATATTTCTAGGAGCACCTGGATGGCCCAGTCTTAACCGACTGACTCATGATTTCAGCTCAGGTCATGGTTTGTGGGATCAAGCCCTGCGTTGGGCTATGTGCTGATAGTGCAGACCCTGCTTGGGATTCTCTTTTTCCCTCTCTCTCTCTCTCTGCCCCTATCCCACTTGCATGGTCTCTCTCTCTCTCTCTCTCTCTCTCTCTCTCTCTGAATATAAATATATAAATGTTTTTTAAAAAGAAAATATTTCTAGATATCTAACCCAAATCCTTTGTAGTGAAGGTTGTGCTTATTTCTTCTTCTAAAGAAATAGAATCTAGCTAATTGCTGCCCTTCATGTAAATGTAATAAACCTCCATCTTTTCAGACCCTTAACAAAACCACTTTTCTTGACTTTATTTTTTTATATTGTTTGAGAGCATTTTCCACTGCTTTAGATTTCACCCTTCTATTCTAGTCAGCTGTGAGGCTCTCTATCCTTGCGCTGTGTATGGTACTTATGCTAATTAGCACAGACCACAGACAGGGTTTGAGGCTGGGAATAATCTGTGTTACAGGAAAGGAAAAAAAACAACAACAACACTGAATGCAAGCTGATGTATTGCTCACAGTCTGGTATGCTGTCTGCTTCCTGTTTCCAGGCTGTTGGTGCTTGGTGGCCCACTACACAGACTAGAATTACTGTACAGAGAGAATAGGTACGCATTTTGAGTCTGTTAAAAACTGGTCCCGAAAAGTTCATTTTTTTAAAAAATCAAGTACCAAATATATGTTTACCAAGCCCCTAGAACTTCCTGGCCAGGGAGGCTATCAGGCATGCAGCTAAGATTTAGAATTCCTGAGTTCCAAACAGACAAGGAGAGCTGTCCATTTTCATTAACTCCAAAGAAAAGCTTGAATTCAGCCCACAGCCCTTTGCCTTAATCCTAGGAGCAGCCCTCCAGCTTCCAGTCTTGGGAAATAACATGGAATGAAGGCGGCTTGCATTTCAGTACATAATTGTTCCCAACAACTGGGTTGTGGGTCTTTCTTCTCCTCCTGCAAAGATGAAAGATGTCTAATCAATAAGAGTCGGCGTGAAGAGGAGGGAGCAGAGTAGAACAAAAGTGTCCAGGGTGGATGCCAATCTGTGGATGAGAGCCCGCGGAGAGGGAGCGCCTTGCTGACGTTTTATCTGGGAGCCTGAGGCTTTGATTCTGACTGCCTACAGTGTGTACCTGGGAGCAGTGCAGCATTTATGTGCATGATAAAATCAACTGATGTCTTCATCAAGCTTTGTTTTTGCTTCAAGTCTTGGGGATATTACCATGACACCGTCTGCATTCTAGGTAGCAAAGGGACGACCCCAAACTAGACGTAGTTTTTAAGAAAAATTTGTCTTTTAAATGGGATAATTCGCAGATGGAGCATTGAATTTCAGAGCAAGTTAACTATCAATTCTGCGTATACATTCAAGAAGTCTAAAACCAATGACAAACACAACCTATTCCCATTTTATTTTGCCTATGGATCACAAGGTAGCAAAAATCTAGTTGACTTACGTTTTTTTTGTTGTTGTTTTTGTAATGTAGGTATTTTTCAGCCTGCTTGTCTAGAAAGACTCTGATATCCCAACTTACCCGCCATTTGCCAAACGTTACGATGCTATCCTTCATTTACTTACTCAATGTTTATAGCATTCCCTAGGATAAAGGGACAAAAAGAAAGTGCTAAGGAAGAGGCAGAAGAGGTAAGTCCCAGCCCTGGCTGGCTGAGTGGCGGGGGTTTCTCGGAACCTGAAACCTCCTTGAAGCATGAGGAGGACAGAGGTCATTTGTGGAGGCATGGACGGAAAGAGCAGCACGTGCAGGTGTACACAGAAGCAAAGGAGGAGTGGACATTCAAGGAAGACTCGGTCCTCCAGTGCATTCTATCTCAAACCAGTCCAACATCTGAGAATCTTCTGAGAAGATCTGAAAATGAATTCTGAATAACGCATCACAGCAACTTTTAGAAATTGAGGAAAGCAATGAAACTATTGAAGTTCTTATCATCAAAGAGCTGATACCATCCCACTGTGAGGAGCACATGGGCATGGAATTGCCTTCTTTTTTCATGATAATGGACACATGTGGATAGATCAGCGGGCAACTCCTGTAATGAAAAGAGTGTGTGACTCCTTTTCAGTGCTCTAGATTCCCGGGCTGACTTTGCCACTTGATTAGCTGGACGATTCACTGAAAAGCCCCAATTTAAAAAGGGCATTGAAGTGTATGTTTACATATGTTATATGCCAAGCATGTGATGTAGAAGGTACATAATATATATAAGATATATGCATGTATTATATGTCCACACTAAGTGTATTTGAAACATTTTAAATATCTGAGATTCTCTCCACTCACAATTTCTCTGTTCATCTTGCCTCATCCCATTTCAACTCATTTCAGTTGTGCCGTATATTTCAGACTGGTGGCAATTATAGATACAACCACGGGAGTGCATTGAGTGACCCTGGTTGGGCCTATGAGGATAAAATCCCCATTCTTCCCTAATTGTTACCACCCTCTGCTCAGAACAATGATGCCTGTTAAGGCATTAAGAGCCTTATGCCAGTCCAGGGGTGAATCAGAACAGAAAGAACAATACTGTCCATATGATCCTGCTGCGGGCAAGCAAGGGTTGGATAAAAATGGTTATGGATTCCATGAAGAAATCCCATGTGTTCTCAGAAGTGAGTCTAGCAAGAGTTTGATTCTGGAAGGAATAATCAGTTTAAAAATGCCCTTAGATGCGAACCATGGGGGTAGCTGGGTAAAGGGTGTGCAGGAACTCCCTGTACATTCCCGTGTACCATCCTGTGATAATCATTATTGCAAAATAAAACAAAAAGTTAACAAAATTTTTAAATGCACTGAGAATTGGAAGGTAGTGTTTTGACTAATCAGAAATGATAATTAAATGTATAGGCACAAATAAACAGACTCTGAAGGACATCTACAATGAATACGCCATCAGGTTTGTTTTTTTTTTTTTTAAGTTGCTTTGTCTGTTCTTGTTTTTGGGTTTTTTTTTTTTTTTGGTTTGTTCTTTGTTTTTTAACTGTCTCAGAATCTACATTACTTACCTTGGTAAGGGGTTTTTCATCATGTGATAAGCTCCCCACACCCAAAGCATCCCCCGAACCATTTTTGACAGAACTGTTGGGGGCTTGGGGGTGTCATTTGTTTGGAGCAAGATGTCATGTGAGACCTAGGATGTGGCCTATGGGGATATGGCTGGAAAGTAGATAAGGTGAGTAACCTAGCATGTAATGGTCACCTGATTATGAACAGCTCCATACAATTGTTCTTTCATATTAAATATTTAGAGCTTATTCAATGAGAACAATGTGTGTATGTGTGTGTGTGTGTATGTATATATATATATATATATACATATATATATATATACACATATATATGTATGTGTATATATATATATGTATGTGTATGTGTATATATATATATATATGTGTGTGTGTGTGTGTGTGTATTTTCGAATATTTTTGAATGAAAAGGAACAATTATAACTAGCATGTGATTCACGCTGGGGTCAACTAATTCCAGTTTAAGCTGTGCACGGTTCTGTAGCAATTAATTAATTACTGTTTGTGTATCTGCTTCTACAACTAAATAAACTAAATATTAAGATGCCCAAAGAATTCCAGTCCTCCATTGCCCTTATTATACATCAAAGAAAGATGAAATAAGAAGAGAAAAAAAATGTATAAACATGAACATATCTCAAAAATTAAAAAAAAATTTAAAAACCCCAATTGTATTTTTAAAGAATTTTTTAAATGACATTTTCATACGTATCAGCATAAATTCAAGCATCTCCATTGAATCTGCTTTTAGCATTTCCGTGGTAGATGCAAATGGGAGGGTAGGATGTATCCCCATCTGGAATATTCCACCTGAGCTCTTGCCACTGAACTGCACTATCTGGAACATGCTAAAAGCTCACTGTGGATGGTTTATCTTTTTTTATTTAAAGTTTATTTATTTGTTTTGAGAGAGAGAGAGAGAGACAGAAATAACACAAGTGGCAGAGGTGCAGAGAGAGAGGGAGAGAGAGAAAATCCCAAACAGGTTCTACACCACCAGCACAGAACCTGATGTGGGGCTGGAACTCAGGAGCTGTCATGATCATGACCCGAGCAGAAATCAAGGGTTGGATGCTTAGCCAACTGAGCCACCTGGGTGGCCCTGGTTTATCTTTTAAGTAAGATTTATTAACCGCCCATTTCTACCCCCCCTTTGGACACACTTGTGAATGGACAGATATTCATGTCCTATTGATTTCAGAGGCAGAGATGGGGAGGCAGAAAGGACTAGAAGCCTACATGGCACATGAGGACAGAGTTCATAGATTGGAGAAGAAAAACCCTGGAAAGAGAGGATCATCTTCTGATATTTGAAGACCTATCACAGGTGAATGGTGGTTTGCGGACCTGTTTTGGTTTATTTGATATCTGAGCAGGGGTACAGGTAGAAATAGCATTCAGAACTAGAGAGAGAGTGGCCTCAGTTTGAAGAACTTCCTGTTAGCTGAAACTCCCTAGTAAATAATTAGGGCCCTGTCACCAGATTCAGAGCAGAGGCTGGGTGTCCCATCAGAGATGTTGTGGGAAGGATGCTTTCACTAGTGGTCAGTAATACCTACCGGTCTTTGAAGTCCCTTGCAGGTCTGATCAAGTGAGACTGATTTATCTCATCAGTGAATTAAACTAACCTACTTTTGATTGGATGTCAGGAACTAAATGCCTTCATGAAAACAAATTTATTGGGGTGCCTGGGTGTCTCAGCTGGTTAAGCTTCCACTCTTGATTTGGGCTCAGGACATGATCTCCTGGTTTGTAAGTTCGAGCCCCGCATCTGGCTCTGCATTGACACTACTGACAGTGTGGAGCCTACGTAAGATTCTCTCTCTCTCCCTCTGCTTCTGCCCCTGTCCCCCTATCTCTCACAATAGATAAACAAATTTAAAAATAAATAAAAACGAAAAAAAAACAAATTTATTGCATGCCTGCTCTATGCCAGGCACCAGATAGAAACTCTCATAGAGCCCATTTTCTGTAATGGGCAGATGAAAGGAGGCTCCTTTGTGGAGATCAATACTGCTATCTGTATTGAGATCAATTAGCTAACAATACTGTGTTAGCTAATGGACTAAGAATATGCATTTTTTTATACATCAAAACAAACAGACTCTCTTTGCAGAGAATTGATACTTTTTTAATATTCTGTAAGAATAGACCAAGAAGGACCTTTTTAAATAATTTTTTATAGTCAATATGGAGGGAGACCTCAAACAGGAAGGTATAATACTAACTTAATATGGTTTGCTCAATTAATAACTCTGTCAGTGGGAAAAATATCTTTGGACATGAAATACTATGTGGATTTGATATGTTTATGTATTAAGAAGACAATATAATGTTTTGGTTGACAACTGGTCTCGAATTTGACAGACCAAAGTTTGAGAACTAGATTTTCTATTTACTGGCTGAGTGATCACTGGCAAGTTTCTTAACCTAAATCTGTTTTCTCATCTGTAATAAGGAACTAGAAATAGTAACTACTTTATGAGTGTTTGGCACTAATAAGTATTCGCTGAATGAATGAACAGCTAAGACATTTTAATGAAGAATGCATTTATTGTACCTTTTATAGTTCCAGGCACACAATGATCAAACAGTGATAGCTATAGAGGTGTTGATAGTGATGACAGGGGTTGTAAAATTGTTCCTATTTGGGGGTAATGTGATCATCTATATAGAAAATGACATGGAATTTGTAACAACTCCTTACAACTAATAAGTGAGTTTAACAAGGCTGCAGGATATAAGATAACATAACAAAAATCAATCATATTTAATATACAAACAACAAACAATTAAAATTAAAATTAAAATAATAACATCATTACAATAGCAATAAAAATATGAAGTTCCAGGGGATAAATTTGGCAAAAGATGTACAAGGTCTGTGTACTAGAGCTCTAAAGCATTGTTTAGAGAAATAAAAGAAGACATAAATAAATGGAGAGATACACCATTTTCATGGATCAATGGACTCAAAGTTGTTAAGATGTCAGTTCTTTCCAAAATGATCTACAGAGTTAACACAATCCCAGTTAAAATGCTAATAGGTTTTCTTAAATTTTATATGGACTCTAAAGCTGATTCTACACTTCATATGGAAACACTAAGGATCTGGAATAGCCCAAACAACTTTGTAAGAGATGAGCAAAATTGAAAGAGTTAACACTTCCTGATTTCAAGACTTACTATGAAGCTACATTAATTAAGACAATGTGATACTGATGCAAACATAGCAAAATAGATCAATGGAACAGAATGGAGAGTCCAGAAATAGACTCATATATACATGATCAATTGATTTTTGACAAAAATGCAAAGGCAAGTCAGTGGAGGAAAGATCATCTTTTCAATAAATATGGCTGGAACCATGAATATCTACATACATTAAAAGAAAAAAAAGAACTTAGACCCATATATTGCACCATATATAAACATTAACTCAAAATTGATCATAGATATAAAACCTAGGACTATTAAATTATAGAAGAAAATGTAGGAGAAAATCTTTATGACCTCTTAGATGATTTCTTAGATGCACCAAAAGCATGATCTATAAAAGAAAAAAAAATTTTTGATTGGATATCATTAAAATTAAAATTTTCTGTGCTTCAAAAGCTATCATTAAGAGAATGAAAAGATAAGCAGCAGCCTGGAGGAAAATATTTGAATATCACATATCTGATAAAACACTTTTAGCCACATATAAAGGACTCTTAAATCTCAGTAATAAGAAAACAAACACCCTAATCTGAAAAATGGATAAACAATCTGAACATTTATCCAAACAAGACATACACATTGAAAATAATCACTTTTAGGGAGGGGTGCCTGGGTGGTTCAGTCGGTTAAGAGTCCACCTTCTGCTCAGGTCATGACCTTGCGGTCCGTGGGTTTGAGCCCAGCGTCAGGCTCTGTGCTGACAGCTCAGAGCTGGAAACCTGCCTCAGATCCTGTGTCCCCCCTCTCTCACTGCCCCTCCCCCACCCATGCTCTGTCTTACTCTGTCTCCCAAAAGTAAAATAAATGTTAAGAAAAAAAAAGAAAAGAAGCAATTTTAAAGATGCTCAATATCAGCAGGAGGATGCAAATTAAAATTACAAGCCACCACTGCATAGCACTGGAATGTCAGAACTTAAGGAAACTTACCACACAAAGTATGCCAAAAGTGAGAATGTGTAACAACTGGTATGTTCCATATTTACTGCTAGTGAAGTACTTGCACATAAAGCTTGCATAGGAATGTTCTTAGCAGTTTTATTTGTAGTATCTAAAAACTGAAAGCAACCGAAATGCCCATCAATAAGTCAATGATTGAAACGAATCTTGGTATACTCATACAATGGAATACTTTATGATTTGTCAGTTATACCTCAGTTTTAAGAAATTAACGCATGGTGGTTATCACAAAACTAAGGGCTCATTACATGGTTTTGGTGATCTTTGGGCAATCTCAAAAGTGAGTTTTTGCTTAATAGGAAAGGTCATGTGGGCTTACATTTTTAGTTCTGACCATGTCATAATTAGCTATGAGAACATAATAGAAAGCAAGAAAATGCTGTCACTGGGCATTTGTTGTATTAGTCAGATTAATGTGGAGCCTTGGATGAATCTGAGAATAATGATTAACACATTTCAGGATCATTCTTGTCATTTTTTCCTCAAAATTTTAGAGCATTGGCCTGATCTCTGAACATTTAAGTTCCAAGATACTCATCCCCACTTCTAGTTAGTGACTAAATATAGCTGTAAATATTGTATTTTAATCGGAAAGAATTCTAATTTCTAGAGGATATATCTGATCCTTTATTTAAAAATGAAGTAAAGTTCCACTCATATTTTAATTGGCATTAGTGGATGTCTTTCATCTAAGGACTTATCAAAATCATTTTGTAAAATATTTTTTAATGGTTATTTATTTTTGAGAGAGATAGCATGTGTGAGCAAGGAAGGGACAGAGAGACAGGGAGAAAGAATCCCAAGCAGGCTCTGGCTGTCAGTGCACAGCCTTCCGTGGGGCTCAGTCACATGAACTGTGAGATCATGACCTGAGCCAAAATCAAGAGTCGCACGCTTAACCAATTGAGCCACCCAGGCGCCCCTCAAAACCATTTAATGTCCAAAGCCTGTGATATACTATCTTCCAGTTTGACAGGTGCAAGAAAAGGGAATTAAGTGACTTCCAGAGATCACAAAGCAGGTCTGTGTGTGTGTGTGTGTGTGTGCACCCGCGCATGTGTGCATGTGCTTATACATGCATGTGAGTGTTTGAGTGCATGCGTGGTAGGTAGTCAGCCAAGATACAAACAAAACTGACCCAACTTCTTTGATTTTGTTGTGTTGTGTTCTCTTTTTAGTGGTCTTATTTTACTATTTCCCAAATAGGCCAGTTATTTTCACAAAAAGGTATGTCATGGGCAAGTCACAAAGACTAAGAAAGAATGCCACATGAACAGAGAAGAGAGAAATATCTAAGACAACAGTCCATGCCAGAAGTCTCTCCTCTCAAAATTGTCCCTTGCTTTTGAATGTGGTTACTATTTGTAAGGCTTCCAGTACTGCTTTTGATTCACATTTACATAACATATTCTCAGCATCTACTGTGTTACAAGTATTTTGCCGGTTTCTTGACATACATTTAATTACATGACCACTGGTTACATGTAATCATGATTACATGATTAAGCTAGACTTCCTTGGTTTAAACACCTTGTCCATGGCCAAGTTTGGTAGTACTCTACCAAACAGGTAGATTTACAAAACAGTAAATTCAGGAGTCTGGATTTGAAATTAGAGCTTTTGAAGCAAACAGACCTGAGTTCTACAATTAGCCCTTCAATCTTGGACAAGTTACCTACTCACACTTGAGACTTCCTGACCCATCCATAGAAGACAATTATAAAGATCATATTACAGAGAAGCTGTGTTGCAAGCTTCACAGCACATTATAAATGCTCAGTAGATGCTATTTCACTTGCCTCCTACCCTCTTCTGGTGCTAGGTTTTTTGCCCTTCCTAGTATATCAGTCCAAACCAGTACAAAACCAGAGAAGACAGAGTCCTCCTGGCTGTTGGCTGTGCAATTTTCCCCTTAGAGCATATCTCCTCATCAGAGATCTGTCTTCTCAGCAAAATTATGAGTGCTCTGAAGACAGAGATCTTCTCTCAGTTATCACTGTTCTTCCAGTGTCCAGCACAGGGTCCGGTAGATGCTTATGAATTGAATTGACAGATCTCATGCCCAGCTTCTCAGTGCTTCCCATGCTTCCCATGCATCTTTAGAGCATTCTTTGCAACCCATGTCCTGCATCCCAGGTCCTGCCAGCCTACTCTATGTCTCCATTCCAGAGACTGCTTGCTTTCATGTCACCTGACCATCCTCTGACTTGAAAAGCTCTAATCCCCCTGGGTGCCAGTGAAACCCATGTCTGCACAGTGTCTCATGGCTGTGACTGCTGTGAGTGTTCCAGAAAGCTGGCCACGGTGTCTGTGGTAGGCCTGAGCCTTATAGAGGTGCTCATGTCTGACCCAGTCTCCGGCCCTCTAGCCTCTCTGGACCTTAATGTCATGTTGACGTTCTACACTGTCTCAGCCCCTTTTATAAGGCTGCCTGTCACTCATTTAGTCAATGGACACATAGCATTATGTTTATACTCATTGTGTTTTACTCTTCCTGCTTTTCTCCCTACCCTGTTATCTGCTATCTGTCCTCCTAATGCCATATTGGCATTTCTATTTTGACATTGAGATAACACCCATGAATCTATAGGAACCCATATTGTCTTATATATTTCCATTGAGAATATTTAAGATTATCTAGTACTGGGGTGCCTGGCTGGCTCAGTTGAGAGAGCGTGTAACTCTTGATCTTGGAGTTGTAAATTCGAATTCCATGGTAGATGTAGAGACTACTTAACAATAAAATCTTAAAAAAAAAAAAAAAAAAAAAGATTATCTTTTGTCCCGTTGCATAACAGTATGCAGGGTTCTTACCTGGATAACTTTGGAGCTGAATCTTCACCATCAGTTAGGTTCTCTCCTTTTGAATAGTTTAGTTATTCTGAGTTTTGGGCAACTTTGAGAATTACAGCCCCACTGTTTCTGGACAGATTCCCTCCTCTCTTCCAATTGCCGTACTTGGCATTTTGCTTACGTAGGGTCTGTAGGTCAAACTATGTGCCTAATACAGTCTGAACTTTGATGGGAATACAGAGGACAGAGGATCCAGATCTATTAGAGATTAGAGAACGATTTCTTGACTTTTTCCATGGCTTTCTTTTTGGGTATAAGGATTTACATGAATTGCATGCCTTCCACAAGTATCCTGACTGCTGTTAGAGATTTTATAAGCCAAGCCCAAGTTTTCCCACCACAGTGAAAATGCTTAGGCACTCCTCTATTAAGTTTCTGTAGCCTGGTGATTTGAGTGAGGGCTGTGAAGATATTCAAGAGCACTGTGTTTTCTCTCCAGCTTTTCTGGCAGACATCTGATTTCCTGGTTGGCACTTGTTTCCACCATGAAATGGGAAAGGTGAAGGGAGCAGATCGGGCATTTTTCTGCTTCTAATTTAAAATGATTGTCCATGAGTATCTCTCAGAGTAGCTCAGAATTTATTTAGCACCCTCGGTAGAGTTCTTGAGGGGGTAAAGATCACTTAGAAAGTGTGCTCATATGGCTTCTTCTCTCATTCTTTTGGAATAACTGTGACATTTGGTTTTCAGGGAAACCGTGTGAAGGAGGCTTATATCTTTGCATGCAAAATATTTTCCATCCTTACTGGCAAAAGAACATTTGAAAAGTCTTTTTCATTTTTGTGAACGAACAGATAAAATAATTTACCCTGGGAGAGCTTTCCCTTGCATGAGAAATAAACTCAGTATCAGGTCAAATGGAGATACTGACCTGATATTGCCCTGATTTCCCATGCATCACGGGAAGTGTTCTGACCTCTGGCCTCCTCCCTTCCCATTGCCCCCTATTGTCTTCTCTGTGTGTGTCTTTGCATGTGCATTGAGATATGCCTATTCCCCCAAATTCAAATAAAGTATTTGTGAATGTAATTAGACTTTTCAAATGGAAGAGGAGCTATTTACTTAATAAGGTTTTGTGGAAACTAATTTTCTTCTGTAAAGAAAAACATCTTAATTGAATCTTGTGTTAAGGACTTTTTTTTTTGTATGCCAAGATTACTTACTACCTCCTCCCCCCGCCCCCAAATTTGGGACAGTTTACTTCATCTCTTCCAGTTTACTGTAGCAGTCATGTTCTCTCTACTTTCTTTTAGGAGTCATCTCTACAGCAGACATTCTTGATCGAGAGACAACAGGGTCATACTGGCTGACCGTGTATGCCACAGATCGGGGCGTGGTTCCACTTTATTCCACCATTGAGGTCTACATTGAAATTGAAGATGTGAATGACAATGCCCCACTGACCTCAGAACCTATCTATTATCCTGTTGTCATGGAAAATTCTCCAAAGGATGTATCTGTCATTCAGATCCAAGCTGAGGATCCAGACTCCAGTTCCAACGAGAAACTGACATACAGGATTACAAGTGGGAATCCCCAGAATTTTTTTGCCATCAACACCAAAACAGGTAAGGAAATGCTCATCTGACTTTTTTTTTTCATTGGTTGTCCAAATTTTAAATCCATCAGCCTGACACTTGCTTATTTATATTATTTTGTTTTTCCCCTTAACTTATTTTATTGTGTGGAGAACAACATTCTCTTTTTTTTCTGGAGGTAGTTTCTGAAAAGGTGTGCATTCTACTTGGTATGTTCTGGCTGGTATTGTGTTAACTTTAGCTGATACCAAGGAGAAGTGATCTAATGGAAATTAGAGGCTTTCACATAAAGCTTTAGATTTGCTTTACTCATAATAATAAAAAGGAGTTCCCAGGCCACTCAGTAGACCAATTGCCCCCTTTGTCCTTCTTGGGAAATTACGTGGCCCATGCTGGGTTCTGTGGGTAAGCTGGCCTTGTGACACCTCTACTTCTAAGAACTTCTTTTTTGTTGGACCTAGCTTGCTGTAAATTTAAGCCCCAGATTGTTTGCAATTCCTAGACTACCCAAGAGTGAAGTATCAAAGTTTAGAAAAACTTCCAGCGTCTCAATCTTTACATGAAATGTACCACCTTTAAATTTTCAGGTCTTTTGATTAAAAAATTGTACTGACAACTTAGTTTGTTGGCTAAGGCTCCGAAGGGGCAGGTGTGTGCATTCTGAGACAAGTACATATACCCGGAAAGGTCCCAGACGTTCCTTGTTTCTCTTGTGATTTGCCTTGTTGAGATCTGAGCGGGAGAGTCAAACACTCAGTGAGAGTTGTGATGGGTAGAGTTTGAGTTAATTGAAACTTAGAAGATTGTAAAGCAGGTGCTATTACTGCCTCATGCTGGGCAAGTGCATTGACAGTGGTCATAAGTTAGGCTAATTGATGTTTGCTGGTGTGGATGGACATACTCAGCGTTCCTAACAAACCACTGATGGAGCTGATGGTTATTTCCCCTGCTTCTGTTCGTTTAAGTAGGAACATACAGCTGACCCCATGCATTTTATAAATGTCAGCTTCCCATGAACATAATTTGGAGAGAATGCCAAGTTTCTTGGAAATAATTGATTGTCTCTAATTATGAGTGGGTCGGTCCTCTCATTAGGCAGAGCCTCGCATTCTAATGGTGTTGAGTCACTGTTTGACCTGCATTTCATTATTAGACCAAGAGTGGTCATCAGCTATCTGTGTCGATTGAAGTCCACTGGAACTTGAAAGAGAAGACTCAGAGGCCAGCCCAGCCTTTATGAGCCATGTTAAGTAGGGGAAACTGCCTGGGCATCTGAGGGACCCCTGAGCTGTGCTGGGAAGCTTCTCCTGATTCACTTTCTCACTGTAGCTAAGGGCTGTGTGGAGTGTGGTGACAGAGAAGTGAATGCAGATACTTTAGAAGGTCAAGAGAGAGTGAGCACATTGACAAGGTGTGACAGTAAACATGTTGAGGACACAGAAATCTTCACAATTCACAACCCCCGTGGAATCTGAAACACCCCCAGTCACATTCTGTCTTCCCTCTGATTCCATTGCTACTTGAGTCCCTCATGGTGAGTGACCACCCTCTTTTTCATAGGTTAAAAGACACGGTAGAAGGGAGGATTCAACTGTTCTCCTCCACTTACTGCTAAAAATATTCTAGAATAAAGTCACAGGGAAGAATGTGGGTTGCATGTGAAAAACATAGGCCACATTATATACGGAGAAGAGCATATAGACTTATGTAACTAAAGTTGTCTTCTGTGCAGCTTTTAGAAGTTTACATGAATTGTCAGAAACCCCTGTATTATCACAGTTTAGCCTATAATGTGTAAGAAGGCCCTTAATCATATTTATAATTTATCTGTCCCTGCCATAGATTTAAAAAAAAAAATTGTGCCAGGAATGACATTTTAGACTAACATCTAATTGTTTAAATCTGTAGCATTACTTTGTAATTCTCAAACACATGATGAGAAAATACTGGATTTTGTTACTTCTTCATTCACCAAACATTTATGGTGTCTTCTAGTCTCCAAATATAGTCTAATAACTAGAGATATAAACTTAGGATATGGTCCAAGCCTTTCCAGGACCCAAAGATATAAAAAATTGAAAAAATAACAAATATTTATTATATAGTGAAGGAGTACAATAATTGATTATGTTGGAGGAATTTCACTCAACACGGTGTTGGCAAGAGTGATGGTCAGGGAGTGCTTCATGGAGGAGGTAACATTCGGGAGTAGAAGTCCTGGTGCTTCATTCGATAGCTGGGAAACACCATCAACCACAGCAGGGGAAACAAACCAAATCAGACACTCCTGACCTCACCAGCTTTTGTGAACTTGGGAAAATTATGGAACCTCTCTGAACTTCAGTTTCCAGTAAGAAAGGATTGTTACCAGGAATCCTCTGTGAAGTGCTTATCACAGTGCCTGGAACATTGAAACTCTGCAAAAAAGGTGGTACTCCATCCAGTCCTCCTTAACTCTGATTACAGACGCACCATTTACTTTCCCTGGATCTCTGGTTCTTATCTGTAAAAGGAAAATGGCATTGCTTACTTCATTTTTCCCCCTTTTTTTTTAAACATTTTTTATTTTATTTTTGAGACAGAGCATGAACAGGGGAGGGTCAGAGAGAGAGGGAGACACAGAATCTGAAACAGGCTCCAGGCTCTGAGCTGTCAGCACAGAGCCCGATGCGGGGCTTGAACTCACGGACTGCGAGATCATGACCTGAGCTGAAGTCGGCTGCTTAACCGACTGAGCCACCCAGGTGCCCTGGCATTGCTTACTTCACAGAGCTTGCTCGTGAAGACTGAAAGTCGTGGTATGTGTGAAGGTTGCTGGTAAACTACCGAGCTCTGTGAGAGTCATGTTGTTACTATCCTTATTTCTATTAAGATTCGCAGAACTGCAAGCCTGGTGAAGCTTCTATGTCTACTGAGCAATCTTTAACCAACTCAACAAACTCTCTACAGAGACGTTTTATTCTTTAGCATTTCTTCCTGTCTTTCTAAAGCCATTTGTCAGAGATAGTTATTTCTCCAGTATATTTAGTAAGGATCTTTGCTTTAGATTTTTGCAACTGGATGTAGACTGACCTTTTATTCCTTCCTTTGTGGTAGAGCTGAAATTTATATAGAGTTTCGTTTTATTTTGTCAATGTGCTACATAATAAATAAGATTTAAATGATTAATGCACACCCAGATAATGTCAATACTTTCGGTCCATAGCTTGCAGTAGATAACAGATGTCCACCCAGGAAGGGAGAGAGATTTCTCTGTTGAACACTGTTCTCTAACCCAAAAAGCCTTTTTTCCCCCCTATCATACTAAAACCATGTAAAATCAGTGGTCTGTGGACCTTCTTCAGTAATTTCTGTGGCTTAAGAGGAGAAACCAAAGCAGTAATACTCTGAGGTCCTTTCTGAGCTGTACAGAAAACCCTTGATTAACTCGAGGCTGAGCAACTGAGTTCAATCTAATGCTGCTTCCTTGTATATGTATGCCTTAGCTAGTAGCTGGAGCCCTACCAACATGTTCTGAGCAGGAGACACCCATCAGGCTGTTGTTCCCTTGCCTCTTTGGGCAAGTAGGAACTCAAATGCTTCCTTCCAGCCCTTGTAAAAAAAAAAAATCCAGGCTGGCCATTGACTAATCTTCCAGGCTCAATTGGGAAACAGGTGTGAGAAGTTCCTCTATGGTTTTAGAATGTTTACTTTAGTTGTATCTATAGTATGGAAACCATTCGTGCCAGCATTTAGTAGAGCACTCAGTAGATGTTAGTTGTTATTGTTACTGTTAATAGTCATCCTGTATTCCCCACTAGAATAAAGTTTGTGTAAGTTGCACACATACTGCTTTACAGCTCCACTGGATTTTGAGGAAGGCATACTTGAAAGGCAGCAGTGTTTTTCCTTACTACGTGGTGTGTAGCACTGGAACCTTCCATTCATGTTTATAAAGTGTATTATTGTCTACTGCTGCTGCTGTTTTATTTCAGTTTTTTTTTAACGTATTTACTTCCTAATACAAAGTCACTTTTTAAAAAATTTTAATTTATTTATTTTTGAGAGACAGAGAGAGATAGAACATGAGTGGGGGAGGAGCAGAGAGAGAGGGAGACACAGAATCCAAAACAGGCTCCAGGCTCAGAGCTGTCAGCACAGAGCCCGACGTGGGGCTCAAACTCACGGACCGCGAGATCATGACCTGAGCTGAAGTCAAATGCTTAACCAACTGAACCACCCAGGCACCCCATTTTTCACAGTTTTTTTTTAATTTTTTTTAAGGTTTATTTATTTTTGAGACACAGAGAGACAGAGCATGAACAGGGGAGGGTCAGAGAGAGGGAGACACAGAATCTGAAACAGGCTCCAGGCTCTGAGCTGTCAGCACAGAGCCCGATGCAGGGCTTGAACTCATGGACCGCGAGATCATGACCTGAGCCGAAGTCGGCCGCTTAACCGACTGAGCCACCCAGGCACCCCCACAGTTTTTTTAATGTTTATTCACTTTTGAGAGAGACAGCGAGAGAAAGAGCACGCAAGCGGGGGAGGGGCAGAGAGAGAGGAAGACACAGAATCTAAAGCAGGCTCCAGGCTGAGCTGTCAGCACAGAGCCTGATTCAGGGCTTGAACTCATGAACTGTGAGATCATGACCTGAGCTGAAGTCACTTAACCGACTGAGCCACCCAGGCGCCCCTCTACTGACCCTAGGTGTTGCAGGATGGGAGATATAACAGAAGCATAAGATAGTTTCTCAGAGATTTTATTCTTATGGGAAAAACAGGACCGTCACACCTACTATGTACTTTAGCAAGAATATAAGGCAGTTTGTAATAAATAAAGGGTCAGACTCCGTGGAATATAAGGTGTGAATAGGGTAGCATGTCAGAGGGGGCCTGGAGCAAGGACTTCGCAGACCTGAAGTGAGCCCGGAAGAATTGGTCCACCTGCAGAGAGAGAAGCCAGAAAACTACCAAGGGAATATAAACAAGTTAAGCTGACCTTGAGAGCCCATCTGCTGCTTCTTGAGCTGGCTTGAGAGGCATTAAACCATTAGAAAAAGATTTTTTAAAAACTCATAAATGTCTGGAGTGTTCTAAGATATTAGAAGTAACAAACATGTGTATCTCTTTCTTCTGGTTTTTAGTTTGGTGATACTTGGATTTTTAAAAACCTTGGGTTGTGTATCTTTCCTTTGAGAGACCGACTTAAAATAATACTTTTAGAGGGGAAAAAGCATACATAAGACCCCTTTATTGTCTTCCTTTGCCTCTCTTAAACGTGCATCCAGGATTAGGATATGCTGCTGTGAGCCTGTGTCTGAAAATGATCCTTGCTTCCTCCAGATCTTCTGCTGGTTGATTATCCAAGGCATTGGCTTTCTGAATTCCCTCTTGTGCTTGTGATGTCTGTCTCCCTTTGACCCGTGCTTTGATCACTGGCATTGCCACCTGTGTTTCAGTGGTGATGGAGCGGAACTCTGATTTCCTTTTGAGCATCTTGGGATTATCCTGACCGAAATGCACTTTATGTGTAGGTACACATACCTACGCATAGGTACCAGGGCACCCACCAGGTGGGTGGAGAGGAAGAGCTCCTCTTCAAAAGTGTGTCTGCTATAGGAATACCTCAAATTCTACTTTCATCCATCGGTATCTTTGGATCTAGACATTTTTCCCCTATTAAAATGGGAGGGGTAGCTTATTAAAATACTGGGTGTCCTCCGTTTTTTCGTCAACCTCAAATTTATCAGCCTGCCTTTTGGCATATGGTATTAAGACATGGTGGGTAAGTAAGCAGGAAGGATAATAGAGGGAAAAGTCTAGACCACACTTCGGCTTCATAATAATCATCGGGCAGTCTTGTTAGGCTGCAGATTTCTGAGGTGGAGCCTGATAACTTGCATTTCCAACAAGTTCCCGGGTGAGGCTGATGTTCATTCCCTGGAGAGCCTGGTTAGCAGGGCTCTAGACTTTAGTATCCCAAAAGAAACAAAAGAGGGCGGTAACACAGTGCTGAGACATAGAACTGAGGACAAGGGAGCCCATCTTGTAATTTATCCATACACTCTTGCCTCATAGTGCTGGAGTTTTGAGGTGTGACTATGAATCCAAGGTGCTCTCTTTACCCACCCCCAAAATCAACTCTCATAACCTTGCTTATCCCTTGTGTTTTATGAAGTGGAGATAAATGAAAATCCAGTCTTTTTAATCATCCATGGGGAAACCATCACTGATTCCTAAGACTTACGGTTAATGAAAATCTGGGTTGTATAATGTCTGGATACACTTGTATTATTTCCAAATACACAGAATGCAAGCAGCAGTTGTTACTAAGTGGAAGTCAGACCTACTTTAATGAATAAACAAACATTTGATGTTAGTATGTTGTTAGTTCCTAAAATAGCGGTACTCAGAAATAATTTATTGTCTTAAGTAACCTAATCCTTACGTTTATACACAGCCCTGATTGGTGGTAATCTGCTTACAAAGCTACCTTTTCCTGGAAAGCAGGACCCTTGCTTTATGTATAAAACCAGGGACTAAAAGGAAAAATCACAGAAGGTGAGGGACAAGGGTACAAATATTAGTGCCTTTTCTTCAGAGTGAACACTGTAAAAATCTCTTGTTGCCATCTCTTATTCCTTATTCCTTCCTAATGGAAAACTAAATTCTTCTGAATGGGTAGAAATGGCCTGTAGATGAGGAGTTGATATTCACAAGTACAGGCACAAAGCAGATAATGTAGCGAATGAGTATGTATGAAACTGTAAATCACCCTCGCTCCTTCTTTCAGCCATGAAAGGAGGCCTTGTCCTATAGAACATTAAATTGTGTTCATTTAATCCAACAAGTCCAGTAGAACAAATCGGGCTCATGCAGATTTATCACAGGGGGTTATTTAAATTCAGCGGTGACCTTTGCATCCCTGTGAATGTGCTCCAAATGAACAAGGACAAAGGGAACTTTTCTGCACCGTCATTATGTTCCCTGGGAGGCTGTGGGTTTCCCATTTTGATCAACTCACCACTGTGGGCTGAAGGGTCGGGGTGGGGGTTCTGAGGGTGCAAAGGGCTTGGTCAGGGCTGGCCATCGCACCGGAGAATATGTTCTTTCCTGTTGTGGACTCTGCCTCTCCTTCCTCTGGCTTGATTTTGTTTGCATGCTTGGCTGTGAGTGTAAGTGCTAATTTCAGAGTTTCTCAACCTCAATACTGTCAACATTTTGGACTGGACTAGTCTCTTGTGGTCTGGGCTGCCCTATGCATGACTGAGCAGGACAATAGCTGTGACAGTCAAAATACCTCCTGGCATTGTTGAATGTCTCCTTGGAGTAAAATTGCCCTCTTTGAGAACCACTGAATGAATGCAGAATATTTTGCAGGACTCTTCTCCATGTGACCCTTACGAAAGCATCCTGTACAAAATGAATGACTGGTTAAAAAAAATAGTGTGTACATCTATACCTATACCTATATATATATATATATATATATACACATACATATATCTCATTAATAGTAAAATGAAGTAATGTAAATATGGGAAAAATCGAAAGCTGCCTCTTACTTCCATCTGACTCCAGGTTCTTTGTGTCTTAAAGGCTCTGAATATTTGAAATCAACTCCATTAGAAAAAGAAGAACAAAACAATAACAAAACTTCAAACAGAATGAATGTGGATAAAGTTATCCTTTTCTCTCCTCTAAGTCTTTGGAGAGGATTTGACTGAAACAAAATTGTCATCAGAGTCAGTTTTGAACAGCATTCTTCAGAAGGCAGCATGAAGAGATTATTTTGAGGGTTCCAGGGTTTATTCCCTTGAAATGCTTACACAGCTCCAAATCCTGTTTCTGCTTAATGTCAACCTTCAGATGGATAAATATGGGGATAGTTCCTTCCCTGGAATAAAGGTGGATGAAAAAGAAAAGAAAAAAAAAACCTTTAGACTTCCGTTGAGGATTCTGTAGTCATGTGTGTACATTAGGGCTTTCAGAGGTGTCTGGCATCCCTCATAAGTATGCCGTGTTCGTTCACAAGCCCCCCAAAACTGGTACATTTGTGGGGACTCAGACCAGTATCCCAGATCACCGTCTTTGGATACATCATAGGATTGGAAAGACTTAGCTAAATAGGAACTGGTGCCCCCATCAGTAATAAAGAAGGAAATCTTTGACCTCCACCTCCCCCCAAATTAAGTCAAGTTTCAATGGACAGGATTGCTACTTAGGCAACAGTATACATTTTTTCCCATTTAGGACATTCACATCTTTGAGTTAATGCAACTGTTACTTGGGAAAAGGACTTCATAAAACCTAATGACAGTGAGGGATGGGGAGATTTGGTAAAAGGGAGAGAGGCTTGAGCAGGCAGACCTGGAGGGAAGAGGATGATGCCGCTGCCTGGTTAGGGACCCACCAGCTGTGTAGGTGGCTCAGAGGTGCCCCCCACCCCCAGGGGGCAGGGTGCTGGTCATTCAGTGTGGCTGGTAGTGTTGCTCAGTCTTCCAGGCTGCTCCCCTGTCCTGCTAACCCACGGAGGAGGGGCGGGGAGGAGGAGTGGGGCAAGGGGCAGGGAGGAGAGGTGGGGCTCCTAGATATCCAGCCTGCCCCTGGGGCTCAGCTGTTGGCATAGCTGCACTGAAAATTACAGGGGATTATTTGGGAGGGAGTAAATAAAGCAGATGATAGAGTTGTATATATATGTATTAAAAAAAGAGATTGATTAAGGTCATAAATTTCTCTTTTATTTCTTCTATCTGGGCATTAATTCCACAGCACTAATTTACAGCATTGGTTTATTACTTTCTTCTGTTCTGAGAGAAACAGTGAATTTTAATTGAAACCACTGTTTGCTTCTCTGCATTCTTCCCCGCCACTGTTTGGGAGACTCTTGGATACTACTCCTTGGGCATGTGCCTCTCTCTCCCAGGTATGATGGGATGGTGTGGGAAGAGGAACCTTCACCCAGAGCATAGGTCTGCTCTGTGCCCCCAGCCATGCTGGTGTTTGTAGCTTCCACCACAATCCTGGAAAGAAACTGGGGCTCCGGACTCCTGGGCAACTTGCCAGGGTCACCCAGCTGGTCAGCGCACAAGTGTTTGTCTGATTAATGATCCATAATGCTAAAGACAAAGGCTATGTAATTTGAAAAAATGGGAGCAAATTCAAGAAACACTTTAATGACCCTAGAACCTTGGGGGCTAGGGAAGTCTTTCAGATGATTGTACGCACACTGTAAAAACAGGTGTATTACGGGTTGAATTGTGTCCTCACCCCCACCCCCTACACACACAAGATGTTGAAATCCTAATTCCCCTGTGTTTATGAATATGATTTTATTTGGAAAGATGGTCTGGGCAGATATAATTAACTTAAAATTGGGTCACACTGAATTAGGGTGGATCCTAATTCAGTACCCAGGATCCTTATTGGGAGAGGAAAATCCGGACACAGAGACACAAACACAGGGAGACATTGTGAAGATGGAGACGTTGGCATCATACTGCCACAAACCAGGTAATGCCAAGGATTGCCAGCAACCGCTGGAACCTAGCAAAAGGCAAGGAAGGATCCCCTGCCCCCAGAGACTTCAGAGAGAGCATGATCCTGCCTGGGCCCTAAGTTTGGACTTCTAGCTTCCACCGCTGTAGCTTGTGGTTCTTTGTTACAGCAGCCGTAGCAAACTGCTACAAACTGCTGCAAGGTGCAGTCTTGGGGAACAGATGGGAAGACTGAGCTCTCCTCAGGGGGTGAGGGTGGTGGGCAGAGCCAAGGATCCCTGATCCCCAGTGCAGCGCCCTGCAGCGCCCTGCTTACTAGACCAGATGTTAACACTATTAGCAATTTTTACACTAGTCAAGCCTGACTTTCAAGTCAGACAGTCCGTTTTTGGTTTGTTTTGCAGTTGTGATCTAGTTAAGTTTATTTGGTGATTCTAAATGGGATGAAGATTTTTTTTTAATTTTTTTAATGTTTACTTTTGAGACAGAGAGAGACAGAGCTTGAGCGGGGGAGGGAGACACAGAATCCAAAGCAGGCTCCAGGCTCTGAGCTGTCAGCACAGAGCCTGACGCGGGGCTCGGACTCGTGAAATGCGAGATCGTGACCTGAGCCGAAGTCGGACGCTTAACCGACTGAGCCACCCAGGCGCCCCGGGATGAGGGTTTTGATGAGGGACTGGTGTGACATCACATCACTCTAAAAACTTCCAGGTCTTCTGGGAGATCATCCTCCGGTGGCGCTTTCATGCTCCTCAGGGCCTGTGAGGCCACCTGGAAGCTACTGTTGACTGGCACCTGGTGTCCCAGTGGTGAGTCAGGAGCTCATGAGTCTCACTCATTTTGTCATTTCTCAGTCTTTCCAAAAAAAATGTTTATTTATTTATTTTGAGAGAGAGAGAGTGCATGCACATAGGAGCAGGGGAGGGGCAGAGGGGGAGAAAGAGAGAATCCCAAGCAGGCTCCACACTGTTAGCAAAGAGTCCCACGCTGGGCTCCATCTCACGACCGTGAGAGCATGACCTGAGCTGAAACCAAGAGTCGGACGCTTAGCCGAAACAGCCACCCAGCGCCCCGCATTTCTCAGTCTTTTAAAGCAAATTCTCTGGAAGCACTGTTCTTTCAAAGCGCTGGAAGTTTCTACCCGAAAAGCTAATACAGGACAAAACATAGTTTCACCATTAACCTTGAGAGCCTAAAGTCCAGTTCTAGTATTGTTACCACTTTGTATTCTAGTCTTGTCATTTCCTTGTCATCTTTGAATGACTTTGTTCCTAGCTTCTGGACATCCTTGCAAAAATGTTGAAGTGTTTCAGAAATCTATACATTTTATTCACATAGAGGTAGATCGTTCTAGGAAAGCACATGGACCTCAAACAAAATTATAAACCCAGCATGTAGTGAATTATTGATCGCAGTCTGATTCTATTGTGGCAAACTGACAAATGTTTGTTTCGCGCTTTGCTATGCATAGTCGTAGTTAGGGTTCACAAGAATGCAGGGGAGGAGACAAGCCAAACGGAGTCGTGCTCAAGAGCCTGGACACTAGAATCAGATGTCTTTGCATCTGAATGCGAGCTCTACCATTTCTTAGCTGTGCGATGTTGGGCACATTACATAACCTCTCTGAGCTTCAGTTTCTTCCTCTGTGAAAATGGAATAATTCTAGTAACTAACCAATTGGCTTGCAAGCAAGATTAAATGAGTTAATATATATAAAGTAGTTTAAAAAGTACGCAGCATGTAGTAAGCTCTCAATAAATGTTAAATGACGTCATTTTCACGTATAGAGTTTGTTTTACTGAAGTCGACGTCCACATTGTATGATTAAGGCCTTAGAAAGTTGATGTTTTCAAAGTACAAATAAATGTAACACTTTACCTATGGATTCATTAAATTTCATCTTGTTAGATTGTGTCCTTCTGCCCTGTTAACTTCTGTATATGTGACTGTCTAAGATGTAGCTGAAAAGTGAACTGTGATGGGGCTAAATAGAGAGCACTCTCTTAGGTTTCTAGAAGCCTCTCTCCCTATTTTAGATATGTCTACTTACCAAGAATAAACTAGCAAATGCCTTGGAAAGAGCCCAAGTAGCAGTAGTTGGGTTATCCAGATTTATTTTTTTTTTAATGATTATTCATTTTTGAGAGAGAGAGACAGAGTTCGAGTGGGGAAGGAAGGGGCAGAGAGAGAGGGAGACAGAATCCAAAGCAGGCTCCAGGCTCTGAGCTGTCAGCACAGAGCCTGACACAGGGCTCAAACCCATGAACTGTGAGATCACGACCTGAGCCAAAGTCGGATGCTTAACTGACTGACCCACCCCAAGTGCCCCTGGGTTATCCAGATTTAAAAATAAATAAATACATTTTAAAAAATTTATTTATTTATTTTGAGAGAGACAGAGACAGCGCAAGTGGGGCAGGGGCAGAGAGAGAGAGAGAGAGAGAGAGAGAGAGAGAGAAAATCCCAAGCAGGCTCTGCGCTGCCAGTTGCAGAGCCAGATGTGGGGCTTAAACCCAGGAACTATGAGATCATGACCTGAGCCGAAACCAAGAGTGGGACACTTAACTGACTGAGCCACCCAGGCACCCCCCTTGGGCCCAGCCTCTGCCACTAACTCCTTTTATAACAGTGGACAAGTTTACCTCATTCCTATAGGCCTCGGAATCCTCACCTGTAAATCAAAGAATTAGAACAAGAGTCGAAAGTATCAGTACCTGACTCACGTGCTGATACTCTGTTTTTTCCTGTCCACAGACATCATTAATTGATTATAACAGCCTTTCATATAATGCTCGCACTTGGCATCCATTTCAACCTAACACCGATGGGAAGCCGGTATGAGGAAGGTATTTATTTGCTGTTGAGGGCTCTGAGACCCTCTCTACCTCTGATAGTCCTGGTGTCTATAAAGGACCGTGGCACTGAAGAGAAGGGAAGGGGTGCTGATGCCAGGGACGGAGTAGAAGTAATTACCCAGGACTTGGTGGCTCTGAAAAGAGGTGAACGTGAGAGGTGCAGACAGCCTTCACAGAGAGGATACCTTGTTGTAAATAACTTTGGAGATATCTGACCAGCCCATATCATCACCCCTTTTCTCAATTCCCTCAATCCTTCCTTCCCTGACGCTGGATCAGGATTCTCTCTTCTGAGAATCTGTTATGGGCATTCAGAGATAATCTCTTGAGGAGCTGTAAACCTGAGAATTACAGGTGCATGTTTGTGTCCCTCCAAAATTCATACGTTGAAACCTGGTGCATGAAGGTGGGGCCTTTGGGAAATAATTAAGTCCTGAGGGTGGAGCCCTCAGGAATGGGCTTAACGCCCTTGTAAAAGGGACTCCAGAGAGATTCCTCTCCCTTTCTGCCCTGTAAGGACACAGCTAGAAGATGCAGTCTTCAAGGAAGTGGGCCTTTACTAGATACTGAACCGCTGGCATCTTGACCTGGACTTCTAGGCTCCAGAGCTATGAGGAATAAATTTCTGTTGTTTATGAGCCAGCCAGCCTATGATATTTTGTTAAAACAGCCTGAATAGACTGATACAGTGGCTGTGTGCAGCAAACAGCTGAGGCACAGACAGGCAGACAGACAGGCTCTGATAGGCTTGATCCTGAAGACTTTTTGATAACTGGTTCTAGTGTTGGTGAAACTCAGCTGTGCTCTTTGCCGTTAGGTTCTCTAATGTACCGTGTAGTAATAGCACAAACTTTGCTATCAAAGCTTGAAATGGGTTTCTCTTTATGCAAAGGAAAGGGCCATGAGAGACTGTTGCTGTAGAAACGAAGTCAGGAGAGAGGCTCAGAAAAAAGGAATGTTCTCTAATGTTGGTTGCTGCACAAAGGTTAAAAACTATAAGAGCCCTGTAGTTTTGGTAATTAGGAGTGAGATCAGTGAAAGGTATTTGTCTTTATAAGTCACGTTATTTCTGGGATTTTTCATGTACATTAGTTTGAACGTTGACCAGCACTTTTTATCTTTCGTTTATGAAATTCTGTGAGTCGGGACCTAAAATATGTGTGATCTCCAGCATGTGTTTGAATTAAGCCCTGTCTCTATTAATAATTCTTAGATAGATATGTACTGTTTTAAATTGTATCTATAGGATTCCATAGGAAAAGTAACCAACGATTCTGTTAAAAGTGAATTATGCTATTTTAGACAACTTTACTTATCCTTAACCTGTCTAGGAATTCACCCTGTGAAATTCTCCCAGTACAGCCAGGAGAAGCATAGATTTACTTCTCATTTGGAGCCCCTATCTCACTCACCTATCAGCCATCTGACAGTGGACAAGTTTTTAACTTCTTATGGCTCAGGTTCCCCGTCAGTAAAATGAGATACTAACTGAGTTGTGAGGACTCAACGGGCTCATGTATTTTATAAAGCATTTAGCTCAGCCTTGTACATATGAAGTGTTCAACAGATACTATTATAGTTAATATTAAATGCATTCAAAATTCTTGCCTCTCAACAGAATTTGCTCGTAAAGAATCCTTTCTTGAATTTGGATGAAGAATATGTCTGAAGAAATGTGTGAAGGGTCTCAGATATATATTACATGTTTATGTTTCTTGAGTGCCTTCTGGATACCAGGTACCATGCTAAGCAGGGAGGGTCCGATGATGGTAACGCAAGGACCCTATCCTGTAAGATCTCATAGTCCAGAGTCGTTTCACCATGAACGGTTATTTATTGCTATTGTCACACAGCTTTAAAATGAAGAGATTAAGTAAATAATATCAAGGTTCTTTATGGGATTTTTTTCTGGCAATAATAAATGGTGATAATATTTATTGGTTGTTTCAGGAAGGAAAACATCTGAGAACATGAGCGAGGAGATGTAAAATAAATCCATCATGTTAGAAACAGACTGTTACATGCCGACAGTGCTGAGCCTTTGCCAATGCACCATTTTTAAATATGGTGCCATTGCCGGTTCTTCAGTTAAGCAAGACAAATCCAATTTTACCTCCTACCACTTAAGTTAATTTCTCTTCTCAGTAAAATTTCCCATTTTATAAAGACATACTTCATCTTGGCTATGTACATACTAAATTGTTCATTTTTTACTTAGTTAAATTGTTTTCTGTCATAGTGAGAAATGCTTTCCTCTTGAAGAAATGATGTTCATGCCCGGGAAATAGGGGTATTTATTAAAATGGTTTATTACAAAACTAGATTTAGACATATTTCTGTAATTTTAGTATTTAAGTAGTTTTAGTGCCCAATGAAATGACTTTCGGTGTACCATGGGCTTTGATAATCAGAGTCTCCAAAGTCTCGCTCTCAGACTTTAATCAAATGTAGTTGGTAGATTTATATTTGCATGCATGTGTTTAGAAATATTAGAGATGTTTTCAGTGGATCTCCATTAACGCATTGCTGGGTTGTAATGACTAGTGGGTGACTTAAATTATCTTGTGCTTCATCTCTCTGATCTAATAAGCTTTTATGGATTTTGGATTCTGTGCATAGGCATGGGAGGGACGTAAGGAAATAGAAAACGTCTGGGACCTAAAAGAGCAAACAGGCTTTTTACAAGACAAAAACACTTCAACAAGTCAAAACCTGGGTGGAAGGTGCATCCTGGGCTTGTCACTGAAGTTGAGTGCTGGAATTTTAATGATATCTGGTAGCTCCTGAGATGGAGGAAATATACATAAATGGTTTTCTCACATAACTGAAAGTCAACATTTTAAGTGCCAAAACAACAATTTAAGAAAGCAACTATATTTCTGTACCACTTTCCAAAGTGTAGTAAATGTGTCTTCCACTTTTCCAGAGTAGCATACCGAGCATGATGGTAAAAGCAGGTCTGGCTTCATAGGCCTGATACCTTTACAAACATAATAGGACCCGTGCCCAGAAGGGCCACATGCTTGGTTTAATGCTCTGCTGTCATTGTCTGGAAATTTTTAATAATTTTTTGAACAAGGAGGCTGGCATTTTCATTTTGCACTGGGCTCTGCAAATTATGTAGTTTATCATGGATACCGAGTTTCCATTTGGACTGTTAATTACTGTGAGGGGCCATCAAATGCAGGAGTGTTTGGGTCCCTCACTTGAGCTCTCAGCTTCCCGAGCACTCACTTCTGTTATCAGTATGCTTCTCTCTTCCAGGGCTCTGCCTTCTAATTTGCTGCTTCTCATCTGCCGAGACATCATATAAATAAGGTATTAGAATAGTAAGTAGGCTGAGAACCACTAGGCTCTGGAAGGTGACCTTGAAGGCTCCTCCCACAAAGAGAAAGTACCACACCATCAGTACCCAGGCTCTGTGGCATTTATTTCAGGGGTCACACACTATTTTTCTCCTCTCCTGCATTGACTGCATTGGTGAAGAGGCTGTGTCTGTATAAAAACCGGGTGGGACCATACAGTTCTGGTGCATTTCCATTAAAGGAAATGTTGTTATAATAGTTGTAAAGAAACTATTTTAAAAGCCCACTTTTCTTAAATTACTCACAGACAGTAAAAAGGTAAATGAAGTTTCTTTTGATGAGATTCCTTTATATAACTCATATAAACTATGAAGGCTTTATTGTTGACCATTGGATTCCAGTGGTTTGTGTCCCTTCAAATTGTCCATGTATCTTGAAAGTAGGGCTCTTGCTTGGCATCCCCTTGTCCTGAAATGAACCATGGCATACCTTTCTGACACAGGTCACAATTGTTAGGTTTTCTCTACAATTACACAATTTCATTTTTCACTGTCTATTTAGACTCCTATTGGCTAAATACGTGGATGTTTTCTGCCTTCCAACATTTAAGCTACCTGCAGCAAAAGGAAGGAAAACCAAATAAATGTTTTCATTTTCAGGCCATTCATGGTATAGGAAATGTGCTGGCATTTGTATAACAAGAAAATAAGATTCTTCAGAGTGGGGAAAAGGTTGTCACTAACTCATCATCCATTTACTCATATATTTATTAAACATTCAGTGTTGTTTATTGAGCACTTACTGTGTACCAGGCACTATGGCAGGGGAGTAAGACAATTGATACTCATTTCAAAAACAGCGCTTTACACACAGGGATGCTTTAAGGAAATAATGAATGAATCAATGAATCAATGAATGAATACATGCTTTGGAAAATATGTGTCACTTATTAATATTGCGCAGGGATTTCTGAATTCCTTTTGTAACAAAACCGCATGTGCAGCTTTCTGAAATCCAAACAAGGCTGAAATTTCCTTGACTAGTTGCTTTGGTTTAAACTCCCATTTGGCATTTGAACTGTTTTCAAAATGTCATTCTGGATTTACTTGCCTCTGAGGAATTAAAACAGATTTTACATTGACATAGTCTGCAAGTTGTCAGAATGAACACAGTACTGGAAATTTCCTAAGTGTTCAGATGGAAAATTAAGGGGGCATTAGTCACTTTTTCAATCAGTTTATCCTAGGTTATGAAAGCACTTTGTGTATTATAGCATCAATTCTGCCAAGACTTACTTAACATTAACCGCAACGGTTAAAGGTGTGGGCAGGACCACAACAATGTCACCGTGAGCTTCTACTGCCTTGCCACTGTCCTTCTAATATGTTTGATATTAATGTGACTTGATATGTAGGGGAGAAAGCAGGCAATCATTTGGGAAGTGTCTGCTACTTTCATAAACAGGAAAAATATGGGAGTTGGTCTTTGCTAATAGATGTCAGAATAATAATTGCTATCCTAATTGTAATTTACATGATACTTCACAATATTAAAACTCTCACATACTTTATCTGTGATAAGTTTAGAATAACATCTTCTACAAGATGAAAGTCTGCCTAGGGAACCTACAGAAAAGTTCTGTAGAATGAGAATTTTATATCTCAGAACGAAAAGCAACAGACAAATCTAGGTTACTAAACTACCCTACTTAGATCCTTTATTTTCAAGGAAGGCCAGCCATTGTATTGATAGTTAAAATAAAGAAAGGAGTGGTGGTTTAAGTGGGACCAGATTTCTATAAAGCTTTTGAAGAACCAAATTTTAAAGTAGTGGATTGGGGCGCCTAGGTGGCTCAGTTAGTTAAGCGTCTGACTTAGACTCACGTCATGATGTCATCGTTCATGTGTTCGAGCCCTGCATCAAGCTCTGCACTGTCAGCTCAAAGATTCTCTCTCTCTCTCTCTCTCTCTCTCTATCTCTCTCTCTCTGTCTCCCTCTTCCTATGTCCCTCCCCCAATTGTGCCCGCACACGCTCTCTTTCTCTCTCTCCCTCTCTTTCTCTCTCTCAAAATAAATACATAAACATAAGAAAAAATGTAGTGGATGGTGTGCTTAAGAATTCAGTATGATGAACTCATAAATAAATTCAACATGTTCTGGCCTTTAATGAGTTGATGAGAGTGTGCCTTGTCTTTTGTATTAATTATGAATTAATTCAACAAACACATATGAAAAACTCTACATCAGGTACTGTGCTAGGTCCTGGGAATACAGGAGGAGTAGTATGTCATATCTCAAGGTAGGCAGGGTCTGTCTGTCACAGCTCACTTCCTGTGGCCTTTTGGTTCAATTTTTGAGGTGCTTCATTTCATTTTTATTGATTCATACTGAACAAATGGCTCCTTACCCTTTATGGCTTTAATTTCCCCTGCATCCTAGGTTCTTTGTTAAGACAAGCGTGATTGTAAGTCCACACCATGATGCACTCAGGGAGCTTCTCTATGTGTGAGCCCCACTAGCCGTTTTGCAGAGAGAGGAATCTCAGATGGGTCTGTTTCGGTGCACAATTAAAATTTAAAATGTCCTCGTCTCTGAAAGGCTGTTGGTAGGGAGACCCTGGCTTCTTTTTAAAAAATGCCGAGCCATCAGTCTGTTATAACTGCCAGTCTTACATGACAGGGACGAACTGTGCTATCATCATCTGACCTGCCCCTTCCCAACTTAAGAAGGAAATTGCATTGTGAGAGCTGGGCTTTGAACAGGCTTGCCCTTAGTAGAGGTGCTCAGCGCCCTGTGCCCAGCCAGGAAAGCTCTCAGGATTGGCAAAGACTCCTGGCGTTTCCAGAACACAGAGCCCTCCTCTGAGTGCAAGAGGGACTCCCCAGCTTTGTCAGCCCTCAGGGAGCTCCTGCTAGAGTGTGGGTGGCCATTCACGTGGTTAGGCTCTCCTAACTGGTCTTCAGACAGATACGTGCCAGACGCTGTGCCAAGGTCGTAACAAATCTTCGCGGTGTCAGAGGCATGCACTGTAATTCATGTTCGGTGTTCTGCAGATGCTCCAAGAAGTTCAGTCTCACTCTGGCAAAGCCCAGGTTCTTCTCTCAACTGCTGTGGGCGGGTCTGATCTGCCCTCTCTTCCCCCCTTCCCCCCCCCCCCCCCGTTCACAACTCACTCTTCACTGCCCTCCTTAGGTCACCTGAGCACTGAGGCACATTCTTGGCCGTGGCTCCTGCTGGCTCTGCTGCTTGGAATGCTTCTCTCCTTGATCCCCACATGACTGGATCTCTAGCTGCCTTCAGGGCCTTCCTTGTATGTTACCCTCTAACACAGCCTTTTCTTGGTCACCCCACATGCTATTGCAATTCTCGTTCCCCAGTGCCCCTCCCTTGCTTTATTTCTGTCTTTAGTGCTTACCACTAGCTAACAGCCTGTATGTAATCTCTTTAGTTTGCTTGTTCTTTATTTCTCCCGCCAGAATGGAATCTCCACGAATACAGGGCTTTTGTCTTTTTTTGACTGTTGTATATTCTGCCTTGAACAGGGACTGGCAAATAGTAGGAACTTAGTAAATATTTGTTGAATGGATGCATGAATGGATGGATGAACTAGTCAAAGAGTAAATTTGCCAGAATTCTCACTCAGAGATTACAAGTAATGAGGTCAAATTTGACTCACTCTGTCTAGAAGCTATGCATTAACCTTCCACACCAGGAGGCCAAGGAGTAGATAAGATTTTAAACTGGAGCTCAATCTTTTTTTTTCTGTTATTTTTAAAAATTTATTTTGACAGAGACTGTGCAAGCAGGGGAGGGGCAGAGAGAGAGGGAGGGAGAGAATCCCAAGCAGGCTCTGCACTATCAGTGCAGACCCCGATGCGGGACTAAAAACTCATGAACCATGAGATTATGACATGAGCCGAAATCAAGAGCCGGACGCTTAACCCACTGAGCCACCCAGGCACTCTTGAAACTCAGTCTTTAAAAATGTGTATGGGGCACCTGGGTGGCTCAGTCGGTTAAACATCCGACTTCAGCTCAGGTCATGATCTCACAGCTCGTGAGTTCGAGCCCTGTGTCAGACTCTGTGCTGACAGCTCAGACCCTGGAGCCTGCTTTGGATTCTGTGTCTCCCTGTCTCTCTGCCCCTTCCCTACTTGCACTCTGTCTCTCTCAAAAATAAATAAACATTGAAAAAAAATTAAAAGCGTATAGATGTTGGCAAGTTGATCAGGGAGAGAAAATACAAGGTACATATGAAGGTGTGGAAGAAGAGGCCTCCAGGTGCATTCCTTTCTCCACTGTCTTCGATTGGTTTGGGAATTTGCTTTGACAAGCATCTATTTAAAGACAGCATTTTCCCTGCTCAGTCATGGGTGTTCCATTGCTATATACCCAAGTCATTTCAGAGCCAGCTCTGGACGTGTTGTTGCTTAGAAAATAACCTTTCCATCTTGAGATTATAACTGATAGTTGAATGTGACCAGGCATTTCTAAAATTAAGCGTTTGATCCTGGAAACATTCACAACTCTACTTAGAGAAATTGTTACTTTTTTTTTCTCTCCTCTTTCCACGTGCCTGTTAGATTTTTCCATACGTTGTTTATAATAACTTTTCCCTGTGGTTGAAGATAACAGATTTTTGCTTTTAATTCAAGAAATGTCATCTGCTGTAATGTTTTGCAACAAGATACTTTCCAAGTTTCAAAGCGAGAGTGTGTTGTCGGATTGTGTTTTTGCATGTGAAACTCCAGCAGTGGTGAAAATTCCCTGGGACTGCAGTGTGAGGCAGGTCTGCCCTTTCCATCCTTGTCAGTGTGTATAAGTGAATGTAAAGGGTTTTTTTTTTTTTGTCATTTTAATTTAAATTCAGAAGGAGTCTATTTGTATGATAATCATAAGCAAAGGAAAACAGTGTTTCATTCCTCTCTGGGATTTGTTTTCTGACATCTCCACATTCCCTAGTACTTTAACCTGGCAACAGCATATTAACAGCGATTCATTCTCCGTATTTTACCATGTAGAACAGTACCCAGAAGATTAATACATGATGAAGAGAAGGAACTAAGAAGGGATGGTGAGGCCATAATTAATTTTGCTTTCATACACCATATGCTAGTGCTTCCTGATCTAAACCGAAATTAGAGTCACTGTAGAGTTTTCGATATCAAGGAAAAAAGGATCGTACACAGTGAAGCACAAATAACATTGACCTTTTTTTAATGTTTATTTATTTAGTTTGGGGGGGGCATGCTCAGACTTGGGCGCAAGTGGGGGAGGGGCAAAGAGAGAAGGAGAGCAAGAATCCCAAGCAAGCTCCACGGTGCCAGCACAAAGCCTGACTCGGGGCTCAATCCCACAAACAGCGAGGTCACGACCTGAGCCAAAGTCAAGAGTCAGACGCTCACCCACCTGAGCCACCCGGGTGCCGTGTAACATTGCCCTTCTTTCAGAGATTAAATTTTCAAAATGAGGGTGTAAATGATATTCTCATTGTTTGGATTCATTATTTTTCAACAAGGATTTTTCAGGGGGTAATTTTCTTTCTGTGAGCATAATCAGGAAGGAACCCCCCTCACTAACTGCTTGTCTGGCATGCCCTGAACTGAAGGAAGACAGACAATTAACGAGACTTATCTCCCAGTTCAGTTGTTACTGCATGTTCTTGTCTTAAGTGAGAGAGTCCCGAGGACATGGGTTATATCTTCAGTCACACCAAATGATACTTATTTGTTCACAAAACCAGCTCAATTAGATTAATTTCCCTGGATGATCCACGAATACCTAAAGGTTTCCTCAGATCAGGGGGCTGGTGCTCAGATGCCTCCATGGGCAGAGAACTGACGTAAAGGAGTGATATGGATCCTGGTCAAAGAGCGGTGTGGAAAACAGGGTATGGGCTCTGCAGTTCTAGTGGAAGCTTTACGTTCAACCACTGAAGGTGGCCAAGTGGACATTCCCTCCCTGTTTGAAAGGAGGCTACTGCTGTTTAATCCCAAAGGGTGACTGAGTCTAGAATGCTGTCCTGGAATGGCCAGATGTCTTCCTTTAAGAGATGCTACAAATTACTGTTTTCATGCAAAATCCCTTGATTGATATAGTGTTACTTCAAACCTAAAAAGAAGTAGTCCTTTGCACCAATCTGATGAATAATGCCTATGGCATTAACATTGACAGGTCTGAGATGGAGAACAAATAGAAGCCACCTACAAGTATAAATATTTAAAAATAAATAAAACTGTTAGTAAAGTATGTTCCATCCTCCACTTTGACAAATATTCAAATCTGAAAGGCAAGATTTGAAACTAGAGTTCTCTAAGTCCTGTAATCACCAGATGAGGCAGCATGGAGAAAGCAGACCCTGCCTACTTTCTCTTCTCTTCTGTCTCCCAGTGCATGTGTGTGGACAACCCAGGCCACATGTCCAAGCTCTGGTCTCCTACCCTCTAACTCTCTAACCCCATATGAATGGCTTTCTTTCTCTCTCTCTTTTTTTTTTAAGTGTGTTTATTTTGAGAGAGAGACAGAGAGCAAGCATGAGTGGGGGGGGGGGGGGGGTGGGCAGAGAGGCAGGGAGAGAAAGAGAATCCCAAGCAGGCTCCTCACTGTTAGCACAGAGCCCAATGCAGGGCTTGGTTCCACAAACTATGAGATGAGCCGAAATCAAGAGTCAGTTGCTTAACCAGTTCAGCCACTCGGGTGTCCTTAAATGGCTTCCTCTTAACCAGTCCTGGGCACTGAGCAAGTATGGCCTGCCCAACGAGAGTGAATTCAGCAAAGAGAGTCACTCAGGCCCTAGAAACAGGCCAGGTAGTCATCTGGGCAGAGAATTCCAGAATACTTAGAGTTAGTGCTCAGTCTAGGATCTAGACTTTAGAATATGAGTGGATGGCCATGCACGGACACCAGGTGGGCACATCTCCTTGGCTCCTCGGTCTCCTGGTTTTGTGGAGAGAGGCATAGCCAGAGGACCAAAGATGTCTTCTGCATTGTGGAGGCAGAGGCTTTGGTGGTTGGGATCAATGGGCAGTGTCTGAGCCCTTGATTTATAGAATATTTGCTCCTGATGAGATCTTAGACATCACCTTATGAGTCCCGAGCTATGAGAGGCAGTACAAATTCCTCTGGAATCCCAGGCTTTTTAGTCAGACATATTAGATATATCTGAATCTAAACCCATTTCCAAACAGTTGCAGGTCAGTGACATGTAACTTAGCCTTGGTTTGTTCCTTAGAAAAATGGAGATGAAGTACATTTTATTCTGGCATATCAAGGGCTTTTCTGATCAATGGTGGTTACTACTTTTGCGTAATGGTTCATCCTAATGGAACATATACCCTGGGGAACATATATTTCATGTAACTCTCTCTCAGCTACAGCTGTTTGCTTACGCTCTTCTGGTTAAATTCAAGGACAAGCTTAGCTTGCCTTTCTACTTCTTGTACTTATCTTTCTTGTACTTTCTACTTATCGTTCGCTTTTCCATGAGAAAAAGAATGACAGAGAAAGGAAATTACCAGGACAATGTTGTTAAACATGAAAAATTTCGTGGCTTTTCTCTGAATCTGATGGTGATAACTTCAACTTCTAGAATCTTTATTTTCAGAGCTATGTGTAATTTCTAAAATTAATTTGCTCATAAGACCTGGCACATAGATTCTTGCCTAAGTTTCCCTGGAAACTTGCATGCATGTAACTTTTTTGAATCACTTCAATGAGAGATTTTTTTCAAAGATAGCTTCTTGTTTTTGTTTTAGAAAGGAAGGAGAGAAGAGACGGAGAAAGGATTTCTTTACTAAAAGGAAAATATTTTAAACACAATTTAAACCAAAGGTCTTCATAAATTATAAGACTGGCTATTTCAGTGTGTGGTTTAGAATGTAATTCTGAAGTAAGAGAAGTTGGCCTTCACAGCTTCCATTGGCCATCAGCAATGGCCATTGAGTGTTGGCATCAAGCATATATTCATTTTATGTAGTATATTAAGTCAATTCCTTAAAAAGGAAAGTCTGGCTAATTAGCCTGCCAAGATCATAATGCTAGCTGTCTGGTTCTAAGGCTGTACACTCCTGAAAACCCCATTATAGAATACTTCTTTTATGTGCAGAATAGTTGTAAATGCCTAAAAATGTCTTAATTGCCTTTTCATCTTGAAAAGGTAATAGATATTATTGGATACCCACTTCCTCATAGACTAATTTACGTTTTTCTTATCTTAGGCATTGTTCCCCTCCGGGACATCTTGATTTTAAGACAAGCAATAACCCATATTTTGGTACAAGCAAGAGATATAGTTGTATGTGAGGATATTTCAAAACAAAAAGCCTGTTAAAAATGTTTTTTACTGCTTTAATTGTAGAGGAACCATTTAGTTTTATTATATTAGAGATTAAGATTTTATTTTCATTCACTATCAGCCTGTCATTGAAGTACTTTTCTCTCTTCATAAGTTGCATGGCTCCAGTGCTTTGGAAGATGGATTATGTAGTGGATCTCAGATAATGGTAGGAGAAGATATATGAGAATGTTATGATTTGGGCATTTCATGAAGGTATAGGTTGATGATGATGATGATGATGATGATATGGTAATTTTTTAAATGAGTTTTTTAAAAATATTTTTTAGCATTCATTCATTGTTGAGAGAGAGACAGAGCTTGAACGGGGGAGGGTCAGAGAGAGAGGGTGACACAGAATCTGAAGCAGGCTCCAGGCTCTGAGCTGTCAGCACAGGGCCTGATGAGTGGCTCGAACTCACGGACTGCGAGATCATGACCTGAGCTGAAGTCGGACGCCTAACCGACTGAGCCACCAAGGCGCCCTATGATGGTATGGTAATTTTTATTCTAGTATATCTTTGCCAAGTATTCTTAACAACAGCTATTTTATACTCTGAATAACACACCAAAGTTTTTGATGTTAGTATTATTGTGCCCAGTCTATCACCAAAGAAAATGATGTTCAGGAATCTAACTTGCCAGGGTCACTGAGTTAGTAAATATCAGGGTCAGGACTCAAGGTCAGATTCACGGACTCCAGAGCCTGTGTTTTTGTCCAGCATACCACGGACAGAAAGATAAGTGACAGCCAACATATTTTAGTAATAGGAACTGCTTTACACATATGCTCTCATTTCATTTCATTCCAACAAGCCAGAGAAGGGTTTTATGATTAGCTGCATTTTATAGATTAGGACACTGAAGCTCAGAGAGTTTTACAAATGTGCCCAAGTCATACAGCTTGTAAATTCAAGAGCTGGGACATACTCCAGAGCCTCTAGATTGCTTTGCCTTTTGACCAGAAAGTAGAAAAACCTTCAAGAATTAAAAGCCAATTTTTGTTTTAAATCACTTTCTATGCTATTTAGCAGATAACACTAGAGAATTAAGCCATACACAAAAACAGACACATAGACCAATGGAATAGAATAGAAACCCCAGAACTAGACCCACAAACGTATGGCGAACTCATCTTTGACAAAGCAGGAAAGAACATCCAATGGAAAAAAGACAGTCTCTTTAACAAATGGTGCTGGGAGAACTGGACAGCAACATGCAGAAGGTTGAAACTAGACCACTTTCTCACACCATTCACAAAAATAAACTCAAAATGGATAAAGGACCTGAATGTGAGACAGGAAACCATCAAAACCTTAGAGGAGAAAGCAGGAAAAGACCTCTCTGACCTCAGCCGTAGCAATCTCTTCCTCGACACATCCCCAAAGGCAAGGGAATTAAAAGCAAAAGTGAATTACTGGGACCTTATGAAGATAAAAAGCTTCTGCACAGCAAAGGAAACAACCAACAAAACTAAAAGGCAACCAACGGAATGGGAAAAGATATTTGCAAATGACATATCGGACAAAGGGCTAGTATCCAAAATCTATAAAGAGCTCACCAAACTCCACACCCGAAAAGCAAATAACCCAGTGAAGAAATGGGCAGAAAACATGAATAGACACTTCTCTAAAGAAGACATCCGGATGGCCTACAGGCACATGAAAAGATGTTCAGCGTCGCTCCTTATCAGGGAAATACAAATCAAAACCACACTCAGGTATCACCTCACGCCAGTCAGAGTGGCCAAAATGAACAAATCAGGAGACTATAGATGCTGGAGAGGATGTGGAGAAAGGGGAACCCTCTTGCACTGTTGGTGGGAATGCAAATTGGTGCAGCCGCTCTGGAAAGCAGTGTGGAGGTTCCTCAGAAAATTAAAAATAGACCTACCCTATGACCCAGCAATAGCACTGCTAGGAATTTATCCAAGGGACACAGGAGTACTGATGCATAGGGGCACTTGTACCCCAATGTTCATAGCAGCACTCTCAACAATAGCCAAATTATGGAAAGAGCCTACATGTCCATCAACTGATGAATAGATAAAGAAATTGTGGTTTATACACACAATGGAATACTACGTGGCAATGAGAAAAAATGAAATATGGCCTTTTGTAGCAACGTGGATGGAACTGGAGAGTGTGATACTAAGTGAAATAAGCCATACAGAGAAAGACAGATACCATATGGTTTCACTCTTATGTGGATCCTGAGAAACTTAACAGGAACCCATAGGGGAGGGGAAGGAAAAAAAAAAAAAAAGAGGTTAGAGTGGGAGAGAGCCAAAGCATAAGAGACTGTTGAGAACTGAGAACAAACTAAGGGTTCATGGGGGGTGGGAGGGAGGAGAGGGTGGGTGATGGGTATTGAGGAGGGCACCTTTTGGGATGAGCACTGGGTGTTGTATGGAAACCAATTTGACAATAAATTTCATATATAAATAAAAAAAAAAAAAGAGAGAGAATTAAGCCATAAAAGAGATGCCAAAGTGTCTGTATGTGAGCTCACCAAACCAAAATTTCCCAGTGGGTCCTTTTATCTGGTTGTGTGAGCTGTGGTGCGGTGTATTACCACCCAGCTTACATGTATAGACTTCCTGCCAAACAAGAAGAACCATCAGATTGCAAGCTGTGCTTTTCTAAATGTTCAGCGATGAGAGTGGATAATTATTAATATTATTTTGTGATTGATTTTTCAGAGGATCTATCTATCTATCTATCTATCTATCTATCTAAACACACACATACTGTCTGAAAATTCAGGAACTTTTTCAGGGAAATTTTCATAGGTGTTCTCTTTCTCAGGTTTCTCTCTTGTGACTTCTCTGCATTAAGCAGTGATGGCCACTGGGAGTGTTGGCCAAATCTGCTTCCCTGCTGACCTGAGTAGCCTCTCTGCAGAGTCCCTGCTAAGACAAAAATTCATAAACAATAGGTGGCCATTGCCAGCAATTTTGAACACAGCAGTCCTGGTCCTTGGCAGCAGTAACCAGCAATTGGCAAGCTATTACCCAAATCCCCTGCCAAGAGAAAGCTAGGACTTTTGAAATTACCTTGTTCCTTTCACCTGGTTGCCACATTTCTCTCCTTTAAAAAAAAATAGGTTTTGTGTGTGCAAGTATGTTACTTTATATCTTTCATGCTCAAACTGTCCTTGGCACAAGTATATTTGGGTCTTTATGGTTGCTTAGAAAAATGAGTGCCCTTCTATTCAGAAATGCAATTCTTTACTTGGGTATGGGATTTGATTTGCGAGTCCTTGCGTTTTGATATTTTATCGGTGCCTTAATTGAAAATTATAAGAAGATAGATTGTATATGTGGGTCTGTGCTGTATATCAACATGTTAAGCGGTAAATCATACTTGATTTTTCCTTTTAGTGCAAGCATCGAGTCAAAGGTATTTAGAGCTTATGCAACATAGCCTTCCCATGTTACAGAGAAGAAAACTGAGATATACAAAGTTTAATCGACCCACCAAAAGTCATGAACCTATTTTAATTCATTGGGTGTTCATTGACCCCCTGCTATGTGTGGAAGGGGGTGACACTGAGGTAACAAAAAATTAAAAATATTTTGAATATGGTATACCTATATTTGTTCAGTACATAAAATATAGCATAACTCTGGGTGTAATTAACAAATAAAATAGTAGAGGTAATAGTTAATTTAGTTGAGCAGAGGAGAGCTCAACATGGTCCAAGACATCATGGAAGATATAGAACCTGAACTCATTCAGTCATTTATTAACTCACCATGGATGTACTCATTGTTTACCATGTACCAGGCACTTCCCAGATTTGGAGGATAGCCCAGCAAAAAGGTGCATGTGGTTGCTACCATTATGGAGCTCAAGGTCCAGTGGGGCACACAGGTAGATGGGGAGAAATAGTGATGAGTACTCAGATGAGACAGGCTTTTGTGAAACTACAGACTTGGGGAGCGATGAACCCAGATTCCAAGAGGCTGGGGATGGGTTATGTATAAGCCAATGGAGGTGGGATGAAAGGTATTCTGGGAGGGAGCCAGCATAAAGAGGAAGAAAACATGAAATGTCTGGGGAAGAGCCATGTGTTGGGCACTGTGCTAAATACTTGCTATGCGGTGTCTGTTTTAATTCATACAACAGTGTGAAGTGGTGTGTGTATTGTTAACTAAAGTCAACTGACTTGCCCAAGGTTACATAGCCAGCAGATGGAGGAGCAAGATTCTGAGTTAGGTCTGTATGATGTAGGGGTGCACCTTTAAGAAACCACGTACAGAGAGGCACCTGCGTGACTCAGTCACTTAAGCATCCAGTTCTTGATTTTGGCTCAGGTCATGATCTCCAGGTTCCTGAGATTGAGCCCTGCATGGAGCTCCATACTGACAGTGCAGAGCCTGCTTTGGATTCTCTCTCCCCTACTTTATATGCTCCTATACCTTGTGCCCATGAGCACACTTTCTCTCTCTCTCTCTCTCTCTCTCTCTCTCTCTCTCTCTCTCTCTCTCTCCCTCCCTCCCTCCCTCCCTCCCTCCCTCCCTCTCTCTCTCTCTCTCTCTCAAAATAAATAAATAAACTTTAAAAAAAAAAAGAAACCACTTACAGAAAAGGATTTTAGTGAACATATGAAATGAGGCTTTCAACATGGCTTGATGTGATGATGTGTCTAAGACAGTGGACCACTGGAGTATCCAGGACCTTAGATGTTCCAGGAGACAGTCTTTTTGGCCCCAACTGGGAAGTGCCCTTGAGTGCTAGTACATCTTGCTTCCCTCTCTGACCTCTTTCAGGGGCATTCCAACTAAGTCACTTCTGTAGTGCTAAGGTCCCTACCCACCCTCATTTATTGCTTGTCACCTGCTCTATGAACCAGCACTTGTTTTCTGCTCTTTTCCTCCTGAGCTACCACTTTGATCTGACCTCTGCTCCCTCCCCCTCTGAGAGTTCACCAGCCTCAATCTCCGAACATGGCCTGGTCTCCAGATTCTTAAACTCTGTGGCCCAGATGGGGCTGAACATCAGACAAAGTGTGTTTACCTGTCCACCTGTTACCTTCTATGTGTGTCTCCGTCTGATTCGTTGGGGACAGGGGTCGGCCCCGGTGGTTTCTACAGACCAATTGGAGGCCAGCAAATACCTGCAGCTTCAGCAGATGTCTGGGTTCCGTCTGGGGGTCACCTCTGAAAGAATCTGTCGTTGAAATACAAAGTTTAAATCTGTGTGCTTTGAGACTTTCCAAATCTCTCTACTGTAGGAAAACTGTTCTGTCAGTGCCAACCCTTTAAAACGTGGGATCAAATTCTCCCCTGCCATAGTATTTAAAACAGGGAGACCTGTTCCTTTGGTTTCCTCACCCCGATCTGTTCTATTACTGCAACTGGTCTAGGTGATTGTGGTCCCTATCCAGTGGTGTGTGTGTGTGTGTGTGTGTGTGTGTGTGTGTGTGTGTGTGTTTTCTCAGCAGCAAACTTTTCTTTAACCTCTCTTCTATAATTTGGATAAACAGAGTTTTCAAAGCCCTTGCAGTCTAGGCTCCCATATTTTTCCATATTTTACAGTGACTGCTTGATATTGCAGAAACAGAAGGCAGGCAGGGCATTTTTCTTTTACAATTTTGTATTATGTTGGAACACTCAAGGAAGCCATTTCTTAGTGAAACTGCTACACTTGGTCATGTTATTACAGGAAGCACATTATGGGCTTGTTGTCTTGACAGTGAAGCATCTTTAGACTCAAATTTTAAATTACTCATGCAGGTAGGGTTTGTTGCTGTTCAATAATAGTTCTCAGGTATTGTTTCAAATTTTAGGATTTTTCCTAAACTCTTACCAAGTCAGAGTAGAATGTGACAAATTTAGGGAGGTGTAAGATACGCCAGTTTTCATGTCTCAGGGCAAATCATATTTTGTCTAAGTGCAGCCCTCTTGCCTTGGTATGCTCAAAGAAATTAATTTGACTGTTTACGATGTTATTTAATTTTCAATAATTATTCAAGCATATATAACTACAGACATCTATGTAGTAGGCAGATGGATCAGCAATTGTGCATGTAATTAGAAATAACCCTTGAAATACAAAAGTAGATTTTAATATTCAGCATCTAAAGAATTGCTAACATTACAAATTGCCCATACCCTGGGGTTGCAGCCAGTGATGTAAAAATTTAAATGTAAAAATTTAAATGAAAATTTCAGCCTTCTCAGCACTAAACAGTTACTGAATTACAGTGGAAAATCATGGCGAAACCACTTAAAGGGACACTCGTTCTTTAACATTAAAATGTGATGTTTGTAACTAATTAAAACAAGTAATTTTAAATAACTTAGATTTGAGTGTCTCTTTTCATAACAAGTCACACACTGAAATGAAAGAAGTCAAATTTAAGAATCATATTAGTAAATACCAGCTTACTTGAAGATTCTTACAGGGAGAAAAACAAAATAATTCTGTTTTCTGTTTTTAAAATGAAGGCTAGTGCTCTGATTTACTATTGTCAATAAATATAAGGAGTGTACTTCATTTCTTGTTGAAAGAGAGAGACAGAATCCTCTGGTGAAATAAGTTCTGGTTTTAGATTAGTGGGTTCTGGATTCAAGTCCATGGTCTTCTGTTTATAAGATGAATAACTTGAAGCAAATCCCTTAATCATAAAGTCTTAGGATTTGTTGGTATTTTTGCCATACTGGCTATTGTTTTCTTTTAATAATATCTAACATGGTACTTAACACCCTCATAAGGTACTAATAAAAATTTAGTGAAGAACGGAAAGAGGAACTAGAAACCTGGAGGGGCATGAAAAAAAGAGACAGAAAGAGAAAGAAATAGAAAACAAAAACAAAAACAAAAAAACACCCCAGTCTTCAAGGAATTAATACTACCACTTTATGGCTTTGTATAATATTGTAGCTAAAAATTAATATTCCAGTTGTATTTTTGCAACTATAAGCATCACCCCTTTATACTTCAGCCAAAGGCTAGATCTTGCTCTTTTACCAGATGTTTTCCACTTTCTCTTCTCGAAGTAGTTTGTGGACTTCCTACTTTGTGCCAAGAGCTTTGTGAATTAACAAAGATGAGACACAAATACTGACTTCAAAGAACTTAGAGTTTGAAGAGGTTGATTCTTCCAGAAAGAAATTCAGAGGAGGAATACTCTGATGTTGGGGTGACCAGGCATCTGTTAAACTTTAGAATGTGGGAAAACCAGAGGTTTATGTGCAATATAATGAATGAAGCTGAGCTTTTTCCACCCTAGGAACAGATCTAAGCCCTAGGGGCACTGATGGAGACCTTGAGAGCATAAATTCTAGAATCCACTATTTCTTTATCATTGTGCGAGGCAGGGTATGATTTGTTTCAGGAAAGAAAGAAAATGGAGGACTTCGCAGCATTGTCTGTTTCAAATCCTTAACTAGAAGAGGCAGCGGTACAATGCAAGTAGAAGGAAGCCACCACTGGCTTAGTGGATGATGTCAATGCTTGTAACATCTACAACCTAACTCTAATCTTACCTCCACTAAACATAACCTGTAAGTCCAGAAGTATGTCCTGCTAAGCCCTGCTTTTGTCCCAGACCTTGTGTTTTCTGTGGCCCTCATGTGCTGGCTACAAGGCAAAGAAGTCCCCTTTCCTTTAGAGGAACCATGTGCTGCCATGTGTCATGGTGTGCTGATGCCAGTCTCTTTGCTGGCTTTGTGCACTTCCATGACCATCACTGGAGAAACATCTCTGTGCCTTCTGATCTGGCGTGTCTCTTGCACAGAGGCTCATAATTTGGGGGAGTGTTACCACTGGGAATTGTAGACCTGGGAACACCGTTTTATTCATTCATCTGTCTATGCTAACGCACCAGTATCTTAGAAAGAGAATATCTAAAATTACAGAGGCATGTTTTCAATCCTGTGGTCATAATAAAAGCTGTGAGACTAAAAAAAAAATCATCATTTTAAATTTTTCCTATGATACCTAGAACCAGTTGTTTCTTTAGACTGAAAATTTGTAGGGATTCCACCAATCCAGATACATTTTCTCTACCTGGAAAACAAGATGGTTTGGTGAGATACTTTTGAGATTCTGCCCTGATGCAATAGGGGTGGTGCTGCAGCATTAAAGATTTAAGTAGCTGAGAGTGTGATGAAAAAAAAAGGTTTCCTTTGCTTACGGTTAGGAGTAATATTCTTGTGCAACTTTACATTGGAAATAACTTGAGCTGCATGCCATAAAATTAGTTTTAAATGGAAATGGGAAGTTCTGGTTGTTTGAAGACATTTTCCTTTTTTATTAAGCCAAGTGCCGTCTGGGATAACAGTTTGTGCACCTTTAACTCCTGGGACAAATTTGTTTTTTTCTTTAAGGCTTGTATTGCTTTGTTCATTCGGGCATGTCCAGGCCACCTGCTGGTCAGTTCATTCGCAGCTAACACCCACAGCCCAGTGGAGCAGGAAGCTGCTCCCTTATCGCTACCCCTTTGTGCCTTGTGTTCTGAGCAGAAAGGGAGAGCAGTGGCCTGTGTTGACTAATCCTGGCAGCCTCTTGTCCTCCTCAAGGCTAGTCCAGAGCGAGACTCAGCTCAGTCATTTGCAGAGTCAGCAGTATTCACAGATTCATTTGAGAAGTTTATGTCATTTTATGTCTCTAATCAAAAGCTCACAAATACACGTAAATTACCTCACTCACCCCAAACCCTACATTTTATCATCCTTTTCTGTAGCCTGTTGGTTAAGAATTTGCACTTTGTGTTGACAACCTGGCTCTGCTACTATGGCTTTGGACCAGGCAAGTTAAACATAAACCCTGAAAGCCTCAGTCTGCTTATTTAAAACTGATACCAAAAATAGTATTGTCCATGCTGGGTTATGGTGAGGATTAGGTGGGGCAATGCATCATAGTGATTAATTCAGGATATAGTAAGGACTCAACAAATTTTATCTGTGATTATTGTTGTCTTTCTGAGTTTAGCCATAGCCAGCTCAGCCCACTGTAGAGGACTTCACTTTTCTGGAAACCATCTCAAAAAGAGGTTATTCTATTCTGCATAACATGGAGGAAGAGGATTCAAGGTTAACTTGTACTCAGTCTTTTGACCTAAATTACCTCCTTTTTTTTAGTGGTTATCTATCAGTCTCTCAGATGTTTTCTCACAAAGTGTGCTCGCTGTACCTAGCTTATCATCATTTTCTCTATACTTGCCCTCATCATTACTCTCAGGGCCTACATTATTTTCATCAATGATTATCAAAAGTTCATCATTTCAAATGAAACCATTTCTCCACTCTTTAATTCATTTACATGCCAAAGCTAGTGTGTTTTCATCAAGTCCTACCCCTGAAGCTGAATTCTCACAATCCTTCCATTCACATGCCTCCCTAACCCCGGCCCCCACCCACCGCCCCCCCTCCCCTCCCAAAGTATTAAGGTCTTACACAGAGCCTGGCGCTCTCCAAGGTGCTGAAACACAACAAAGAACAATACCATCATTTTATGAACATACTGCTTCCGACACATCAATCCATAACTCTGATTGACTAAAGTCATCAGCTTTGTCTGCTACTTTTAGGCTTCCAACCCCATTAGGGGAAGGAAAAGGCCACAGAGTTGGTAATAAGCTCTATTACAGATCATTATTCATAAATGTCCAATGTTTGGCACCATCAGAGCATTCACCTTGCATTGGATTGTAACTTTCTATTTATTTATCTGTCTGCCAGCTAAACGCAGAGCTCCATATACTGTTTCGTATGTTTCTGTGCCCCTTAGCCAAATTTGCCTTAAAGTAGGGATTTAATTAATATTTGTTGAATTCATGCCAATTAATGCATTTTCCACTTTCAACTTTGTAACTAGTTTCTGACTGCTGCTTAGCAGACTCATTTTTTATATTTTTTAATTTTTATTTTACCCTGTATCGTATTTCTTCTAGTTTTACTTTCAAGCTTTTCCACTGCCCTGCACTCTTCGCCTCTCCATCTCAATTTGTGTGGAGGAATTGGCTCATATTTATCAAGGGTGTTTATATCACTTATGTGAGTTCCCTCACCCTCCCTTTAAGTTGGTTCTACCTTTACGTCACCCCACTACCACACATTATGAGAGGCACTGATAGGGATCACAGGGTCCCTCTTCCTCCCAGTACTATCCTTCTTCCTGATGCTTCCTGCTGTGCTTAGATCAAAGACCTGCCAAATAGCACAGGTGCAAAGAAATTTGTTGCATTTAACTTTTTTCCTTCCCGAGTTGCTGTCCAGAGGACTGACCTTTAAAGCAACTAAAAGTCTGCATTTTGAATCTGCATCTTCACTGCCTGGTTTGGGCCTTTTGGACTGTAACCAACCCTCAAGCCAGACATCAGTCCTGATTTCTCTCCTATTTAACCTCAGCTTCCTTATTTCCACAACCCTACACTTGACTTTCCAAGATGGGATTGGTTCATTCTTGATCAACTTGGTGTCAATGTCAGGCCTACCCTGAACCCAGCTACGGTGTGCTGGCAGTCTGCAGTTCTCTGCCCCAGTCAGACTGCAGGAAGCCTTTATAAATTCTGGAGCAGCAGAGGGGGTGATAAAACTTGTGCTTTGGTAAGGCTGTCCTGTTTTGGAAGGGAAGAAAATAGAATCAGATGAAGCCTTGAGAGGTCTTGAAATCTTGGTCTCTGATGTGCTAAGAACCTAGAAATGTTCTGAATTTAATGCAGAAAATAAAAAAAGCTTATCCTCTGTTCCTGAGGGGTGACTTATTTTGGGGTAAAGATTCACCAGGATTGCCTTTACAAAATGTGAAAGTTTCATTGGCCTGAAGGCTCTTACCACATATTTTATGGGCCTTGTTTTGGAACGGCTTCTTTTATTTGGCCAGAGTATATGTGTCATGCTATCATATCAAGCACTTGCTGCCAGCCTCCGACTTGTGAGAAATTGTTCAAGATATGGAGCATTCCATAAAGTGCTATCATTCTCTAAGACAGGCCTGGGCTTGTCTGGTGTGCAGAAGACTCAGATCTCTGGAAGAGACCGGGGTATTTTCTGTCCTCCTAAAGTACTTGGTAGTCAGCGTGCTTATTCCAGGAAGTAGAATATTCCTAACCACTGGTAGGAATTTATTGTAATAACTCCAGAAAATGTTTGTTTAGGTAAGAGGAAATTTTATTTTCCTGGAGATAAGCTCTTGACTAACCAGCATTAAATTACATTTCAAATGGTCTCTCAGAAGCCAAATTGTGAATGTAGTGTGATGTGTTCATATGTATAAGAGCGTGTGTGTGTGTGTGTGTGTGTGTGTGTGTGTGTATGTGTGTGTATCTAAGCTGCTGAGTGTTTAAACCTGCTTTTGTATTTTGAGGGTTATTTCTAGTAGGAGATGAGCCTGTCCAATTTATCTCTGGCACTGAGCAAGCCCTATTTGTCTCTGGCATGAAACAGGCTTAGCTCATCTGGTGCCGTCTCTGGTTATCACGCTACTCAGCAGGGGTAATTTGTTTTGTTTTATTTCTGTCCCAAAAGGTAATTAATAATACAGGGACAAAATTGTTTGTATGGTGTTTTTATATCTTTGATTACCCAAAGAAGAATTTTTTAGGAGGCTTTCCAAATAGCTGCTTTGCACCTGACTGGAAAACTACTCTCCTCGATGACAAAGAGCTCACTTTTGGAAACCTTCCAGTGCCTATTCCTTCACCTTCACACATCTCTAAGCCCCGTTTAATGTGGGTCAAGGAGGATTTCAGAGAGTATTAAAACACATATCAGTGAGTAGTCTTTGGTGCATAGTAACACTGAACCAGAGTCTTCATTTTCCAGCACAGTTTTCTGGCTTCCACCAGTGATTTGAAGAAATCCTTCAGAATGCTATTACCCACTAGGTAATTGTGCCCTATTCTTTCCATACATCTGATTTAATCTTTCTAACAAAACCAGGGAAGTTACTACTGTTATTCTCCATTCCAGAGGTGGGGACAGCTGGATGTTGTAATATAGTGTTTAAAACTGCTTTGGGGGTGCCTGGGTGGTTCAGTTGTTAAGCATTTGACTTTGGCTCAGGTCATGATTTCATGGTTCATGAATTCATCATGTGAGTTCGAGTCCCGCTTCAGGTAAGGAAACATGAGCCCTGCTTCAGGTGAGCCTCACTTCTCTCTGTCTCTGTCTCTGTCTCTCTCTCTCTCTCTCTCTCTCCCTCCCTTCACCCCCTGCCGTTCACTCCTTTGTGCCCTCTCTCTCTCTCTCAAAATAAATAAAACCTGCTTTTGCATTTTAAGAGTCTTTTCACCCAATCATAACATCTTAATCACTATTCCAGGAGCGGCAGACTCCACGGTCTGTGGGACCTATAAGTTGGGGTTGTAGTTGATTGGAGAGCGTCTACTTCTCCGTTAGGGGGTGCCTGGTGGTTCACTTGGTTAAGTGTCTTACTCTTGGTTTCATCTCAGGTCATGATCTCACTCTTGTGATTTCAAGCCCTGCGTTGGGTTCTGTGTTGACAGTGTGGAGCCTGCTTGGGATTCTCTCTCTGCCCCTCCCCCACTCACACTGTCTTTCTCTCTCTCAAATAAATAAAATAAAACTCAAACAAAAAGCTGTTAGTATTCTGTACTTGCTGGTAGTTGCAAGGGAACAGTGTGGACCACTGAAATCAGATAGTTCTGAGTTTTCAATACAAACTGGAAATCAGGTACTCTTCATTATAATTCTGTAAGTTTGTTATAATTGTTACTCCCTTTTTTCCAGAAGAGATAAACTGAAGCTTAGAAGGAATAAGTAACTTCCCCAAATATTCAATCAATAAGTATTATAATGGAGGGCACCTGGGTAGCTCAGTCAGGTGAGTGTTTGACTTTTGATTTCAGCTCAGGTCATGATCCCCAGGCCGTGGGATCAAGTTCCATGTTGGGCTCCATGCTGAGTGTGGAGCCTGCTTAAGATTCTCTCTCCCTCTGCCCCTCTCCCCACTTGTGTTCTTTCTTTAAAGTAAAATTTAAAAACAAGTATTATAATTGGAATTCAAACCTATGTTTGTCAAGTTCAGAACCCTATTATGTACTTTGTTGTGTCCATTTCTGTGACGTCATGTATATTTTCACCCTCACCCACTGGCAACCTCTAGCTTACTTGTTTTTGGATAAAAACTTTATGAAGATATAATTCACAAACCTTACAATTCACCTATTTAAAGTTGTATAGTCAGCGTGTTTGTATTCACAGTCACACAACAATCACCACGATTTAAGAACATTTACATCACCTCAAGAAGAAACCCTGTAACTTATAGCTATCACCTTGCAGTCCCTTTGTGCTGCCAGCTCTATGCAACAACTAACCTACTTTCTGTCTCCATATATTTGTGTATTGTGGATATTTCATATAAGTTAAATCGTATAATATATGGCCTTTTGTGATGGACTTCTTTCTTGAACATAATGTTTTCAAAGTTCATTAATGTTGTTACATGTACCAGCACTTTCTTTGTTTTTTTGGCTGAATATTATATGCGTGTACCACATGTTGCATATCCATCAGCTGATGAACATTTCTGTTGATATGGTCATTATGAACAATGCTACTATTGATGTCAACTTTTTGCATGAATATATATTTTCATTCTCTTAAGAACATACCTAGGAGTGGAATTGCCAGATCATATGGGTAGTCTATATATAACTCTTTGAAGAATGCCCTCTTCTTTTCCAAAGTGGGAAATGCCCTCTTCTCTTCCAAAATGACCATTTCACATTCCCACCAGCAGTGTATTATGCAAGTTCCAATTTCTCCACATCCTTGTCAGCACTTACTATTATCTGACTTTCTGTTTTCAATTATCCAACTGGGTATTATGTGGTGTCTCATTGTGGTTTTGATTTAAATTTGCTTAATGCCTAGTGGCGTTGAGTATTTTCTCATATGCTTCTTGCCTATTTGCACATCTTCTTTAGAGAAATGTTTACTTAAGTCCTTTGCTCGTGGTATTGGTGTCATATCTAAGACAAATTGCCAAATCCAAAGTCACAAGAACGTACTCCTGTGTTTTTTTTACTTACTTGTTCTAAAGCATATATTTTGATGGGTATATCCCATGATTCTAGAATATTGAACTATCTTTTAGAGTACTGTTCTGTTACACATAAATCATAGAAACTTAGGTCATCCAGTTTTAGCCGTGGAGTTTTAAAGGTGTCTTTACTTCACTTCAGACATCACTTTTGTTCATTAAGTGCACTGAGTGTCTCTGCTTGGGGCTTTGCTGTTGTTCATTGGGTAAATTTTAAATGAGTTCTACATTTTACCTTCTGTGTTTTATCTAACGTTTATTTTTTTTTAATTTGTTTCTGTGTTTGATATTTCTATTGTTCTCACAGAGTGGCCTTCTAAAAACTTTTGCAGAAATACAGAAGTATTTACTGCAAAAACTTTTCATGTTTCAAAACTTTCTGAAAGAGGCTTTTAGAAAAGGAAGAATACCTATCAATGCACTACCTTCTCATAGTATCAACTTTTTTGACAGAATCTTTAAAAGGTGTTTTCAGACTGATTAGAAAGCACTTATCAGTAGGAAAGAAAATTTCTCTTTCAGTTACTTAATAGCCAATCTGAGGCATTTGTAAGGAAAAATCTCCTAGTTTCACAGATGTTTTTGCCACTGCAGTACCCTAGAATGTACAGTGTGGCTGACACTTTTGTAGTTATACTTCTTCAGTGTTCACAGTTTTCCCGATCCTTCTACTTTTTGTGTGTATGCATGTGTGTTTCCATCATGATGCTTTTATCTGCTTTATCTGCCTTATGTGTTACTAATGTCCCGAGAGCTCTTTGAAGCAAAGTATGTCATTGACTAGGATAAAGAGTCAACTTTTATTTGTTTAATAGCCATAAAATTTCCACCAAACTCCATGCAGTTCAAAGTATCTTAGAGTGTTGGCCTATATCTTCACATGTAGGACTTTATCCAAACCCATACAAGATCGCCTTTCAGAGTTCCCACAAATTTGTTCTTTTGTTCTCTCAGAGAGGGTAGTAAATTTGTTTCCATTTGGCATCAACCATTGGATAATTTTAAATGTCTCTTGCCCATGAAGGAAGAGTATTTGGGGATGTTGATTTAATTGTGTCTATATTCATTCACTAAGTTGGGTAATTAAATCCCCTGTCCAGGGCAGTCATTACCTTTTATTCCTCTGCCCTGTTATCTGCATGCTTTGACCTCCCCCCAGCAGTATCAACTGAGCCCTACCTGGCTCTGTTTAACTCTGATCCCCACTTTTCAGACTTTCACCAGCTAACATTAAGCTTTTACAAATACGAGTTAGTCCTTGGATATTTATATTCTTATGTAATGTGTGTATATGACTGCATCCTATACAAGATAAATATTTACTTCTTATTTTAATTAATGTTCTCCCAATTACTCCAGTGCTATCCTGAGTATAAATTGAGAGAATTCCTATGAACAGCTTTGATGCCTGAACTATATTTGGAAAGAGCTGGCGAATGGGGCTTCTGTCTCCTTTTTTATTGCAGGTTCTGCCTCTGCTGTCTTCCACCCATAGATGCTTCTCCCCCAGTTCCAATGGCATCTGCAGAATAATTGCTCAGGAAATGTTTTCTAATGGGTTTCTGGGAGCTTACTTTATTCTTTGAATATAAAAATAATCCTCTGTACATAATACTGGCTATAGAGACGCAACAGAAAATCTGTGAGTTGGAGGGACTGGAGGTAATCATCATGATTTATGAATGTGACAGTCTCCTAACTTTTGATCACATACTCCTCTCAGTGAAACGTTTTCGAGCAGGCACCCCAGTATTTTGTGATTGGTTGAAAATATCTGTCAACCAACCTCGAAAACTAAAGGGGTAACCAAATACATTGTTTATTATTATTAACAGTAATAGAAGTCCCAGTTTTCTCTAAGTTTCAGCCAAGAGATATGAATAGGGATAGGCATCATGATAAATTACTCATTTGAACTGAGAAACTAAAGAAATTTTTAAGACTGACTTTCCCTCAACCTAACCTACTTTGAAAAAAAATTTTTTTTTCAACGTTTATTTATTTTTGGGACAGAGAGAGACAGAGCATGAACGGGCGAGGGGCAGAGAGAGAGGGAGACACAGAATCGGAAACAGGCTCCAGGCTCTGAGCCATCAGCCCAGAGCCCGACGCGGGGCTCGAACTCACGGACCGCGAGATCGTGACCTGGCTGAAGTCGGACGCTTAACCGACTGCGCCACCCAGGCGCCCCCTAACCTACTTTGAAACGCAACTTAAAACTGAGCCTATTCAGTCAATACAAGATATTACTGAGTGTCTGCTTGGCCATTTGTCACTATTCTTAGCACTGAGAATACAGCAAAGAACAAATAAATACAGTATCTGTCCTTAGGCAAATCATCCAGTTAGTACGGGAGCAGCAGAGTGGAGCAAGCAAAATGCATTTTGTAATTTCCAAATATGTGTATTTAACACCCCCACTATCAGAAGAATATAAATTTTACTGATATTTAATATGCAGATTAACATTGGCGCCAGCTCCAGTCCATGAGTTAGGAGGTGATCTGCCAGGAGTTGTATTTACAGTGTCCTGAAGGCATCATCAGACACTGAGGAAGTGGACTATTGAGCGATTTTTATATTGTGCATATGCTTCAGAGTGAGCCAAAAATGTATGTGATGATGCATCGTTGTGGTTAATGCCAGCAATGCAAAGAACAGAAAATGTGTCCCTATCAGGCCCCCATACACAAAACCGTAACAGAATCCTAGGCCGCAGTTAGATCATTGTGACCAGACTGATTATAACGTGGTCATTAAAACCTTGAGTAGCTGTCTGTTGTTAACAGGATAAAGTCTATACTCCCTGGCCTGGCGTAAAGGAAACTTTGTCCTCTGGCCTTAGCCTGCTTTCTAGTTTGTTAGCTCCTTTTTTACACTTGCACATGGCTTAAATGTCTTCCTCACCCTGTTTACCTGATGGTTTCCAACTTGTCCTTCAAACCTCTGCTGAAAGATTGTCTCCTCTGTGAAGTGATCCTGGGCATTTCCAGACAGTTACTCACACTGTGCTCTGACCTTCAGTGATATCTCCACCTAGATGCCTGTCAACCTTCCAGTCAGTGTATTTCAGTGATCTTTTCTCTTCTCTTGTGAGCTGGTGGCACCACCCTCTTCACATGAAACAAAAGTAGTTTTGCTTTGGGCGGCATTGTGGATAGAGCCTGACTTCTTTCTTTCTTTCTTTCTTTCTTTCTTTCTTTCTTTCTTTCTTTCTTTCTTTTCAAATTTATTTATTTATTTTGAGAAAGGGAGAGAGCACACAGGTGAGAGTGGGGGAGGGGCAGAGAGAGAATCCCAAGCAGGCCCCTCACCTGGCAGCACAGAGCCCCACGCAGGGGCTTGAGCTCACGAACTGTGAGATCATGACCTGAGCCGAAACCAAGAGGTGGATGCTTAAGGCTGAGCCACCCAGACTTCTCTGGATATATCCTGATTTTCAAGAGTTAAAAGGTCTTTTTACCCCAGTGTGTCTACCCCACAGCTGTCACTTGGCTGAAATTCACTGAGCAGATATCCAAGCCCTCTGTTTACAAACAATGGATAAAGAAGATGTGGTGTATATATATACAATGGAGTATTACTCGGCAATAAAAAGAATGAAATCTTGCCATTTGCAGCTACATGGATGGAACTGGAGGGTATTATGCTAAGTGAAATTAGTCAGTCAGAGAAAGACAAATATCATAAGACTTCACTCATATGAGGACTTTAAAAGACAAAACAGATGAACATAGAGAAGGGAAACAAAAATAATATATAAATGGGGAGGGGGACAAAGCATAAGAGACTCAAATATGGAGAACAAACAGAAGGTCACTGGAGGGGGTGTGGGAGGGGGGATGGGCTAAATAGGTAAGGGGAATTAGGAACCTACTCCTGAAATCATTGTTGCACTGTATGCTAATTTGTATATAAATTAAAAAAATAAAATAAGATAAAAAACAAATAATGTAGAAGCTTCTAATGGATGCGGTGTGACCCAGACGCTAAGGGAGGGTTGGTGTCAGTCAGCCTGGGAACAATCCTAGCTCTACCGCACACTACTCCATAATTATGTTACTTAATTGCTGTGTGCCTCAGTTTCCCTTTCTGTAAAATGAAGAGAACAGACACACCTATCATACAGTGTTTTTACGTGGTAGGAGGAATATGATATTAAAGGCAAAGCTCTTAGAACATTCAAGAAATGTAACTACTATTGTATTGTTACAATGCAGAGTCTATGCAAGTGTACCTAAGTATACTTAGCCTTCAGTCACAGTACAAGGGATATGGCATTTATGTCATTATGTTCTTGCTTGTTTTGAATAAGGACGGAGAGAAGTGTCAACCATAGGAAGAAGAGTAAAGAAATGTGAGACTGGGACACCAAAAACACTATTGCCCCCATTTTCCTGTTGTACCAGTGGGAAGTTTAGCTAAAACACTGCTTTTCATGTAACTTTTGTGGTCACAATTCTTGTTTTATCCTACAGAAGTGGTTCACTTTGCTCTTGTCTTCCTGAGAAATGTAGTGGACACATCCCTGCTCAATTAAAGCCCCCCCCCCACTTTTGTTTGATCATTTTGCGTATTTAATAAAGCTAGAATGCTTGCTGCTTCATTAGGAGCCTGGTATATGCTGTGGGAATTGTAAGCCTTTACCATCTCAGTGGCTCATCTCAATAATTGGTTGGAAAAGTGATTTCCAACAGCTCATGCTTTCTGGAGCCACGACTGAGCATTTCATCTCACCACAGGCCTCTTCGGCAACCTGTGATGTGTTATTGCTCTCTTTTGTCTGACTATATGAATCCTTTAATGTCGCCGGCAAGGTATCTGAAATCCATCATTTCTGTTGGAGATGGGCGTTGTGGTTCGTGCGTCCTTAACAGTTGTTTTGACACCATGTAGTAAAATTGGATATGGACTGTTGAGTAAGGGACAAAGTGAATTTGCAATAGTTGTCTAGAGTTAAAGACTGTAACTGATTTACGTTGAATTCATCTGTATTCAATGGCAGCACTTTTCAGATTTGCCCTGTAATACTACTAATAGATGCACATGTTGTTTCTCTCCTCTAGACTGTAAGCTCCCTGTAGGCAGGCCTGGTCCTTGATCATCCTTATGCTTGAACACAAAACAGTTTCAGCGTATATTACTCCTCCATAAATGTCTGATGGTGGACATGAGTGAGAATCTAAGCATGGTGTTGGATGGTAGTTAGTGTTGTTACCTTGGGAAATTTTCATAAAGCTTGATTATGCAAATTGGCAAACATGTACAAAAGGAAAGAGAATGGGTAATGAACTCCTATATACCCATCATCCAGCTTCAGCAGCCGTCACTGGGTAATCTTGTTTTATCTGTACCCCTGGCATTCCTTTCTCCCATCAGACTATTTTGCAGAAAACATACAGGAAAGATTTTGACACTTATGTGCAGATAATTTAGTAAATTAAATAAATACACAGCTTATTTTGCATTGTCAGCTTTCCAGAGATATTTCCTAAGAGCAAGCTGTGCGTTGGCATTTTAATGCCGCTGATTCAAAGAGTCACTGTCCCTCTCTATTTGGTCCCTGTTAGACCACACAGAACCAGTCTTTTCTAAGGTTTCTCAAGATTCTCATGGTTGAATAGCTAGCGGAACTAAACTACCAGCAAGGTGTAATTTCAGTGTCAGAGCCTGGAAGCTTGTTCAGTTGTTCATTCCTTCATTCTCTGAGCATGAAATTCCTGTCATCTATAGGGTGCTTGATAAAGGTTGTTGATTTGTAATTATTCTATGCCCAGGGCTGTCCTGGGTGCTCAGATTAAAAAAGCAAACCTCTTAGCTCTTTTTGAAACTCTGTAGCTAGAAGCATTAAGATCTTTTAGATTCTAGCAAGAGAACCTTGAAGGAAAAACTGAAAGGAGGGGAAAGAGATAAAGACTAGAGCATAGAAAAGGGAACAGGATGAACAAGCTAGGTGTAGTTGAAGGGAGGCTCCCGAAGGATTCCCTCTGCTGTTCCTTAAGGATGAGGCCTCTTCCTCCAGGCCTGTGCTGCTCAGTTCTGGGACACAGGCAGTCATGGCTAAGAAGCACAGGTGGCCAGTGGCTGCTTTGGGGGCTGTGACAGTCTGTGACAAGGGCCAGCCATGGCCCACAGGACCTGTACCCCAATCCTAGCCCACAGCAAGTGCCTTTATACTACAGTGGAGCTCAGCTCAGCCTGTGGAGCCTGAACATAAAGGTTGCCCTTCCTTCCTTCCTCCCTTCCTTCCTTCCTCCCTTCCTTCCTTCCTTCCTTCCTTCCTTCCTTCCTCCCTTCCTTCCTTCCTCCCTCCCTCCCTCCCTTCCTCCCTTCCTCCCTTCCTCCCTTCCTCCCTTCCTCTCTTCCTCCCTTTCTTCCTTCGAGAGAAAGAGAGCAAGAGTGCAAACATGAGCGGGCGAGAGGGGCAGAGAGAGAGAGAATCTTAAGCAGGCTCTACACTGAGCATGGAGCCCAAAGAGGGGCTCGATCTCCCAACCTTGAGATCATGACCTGAGCCAAAATCAAGAGTCAGCCGATTAACCGACTGAGCCACCCAGGCGCCCCAGGGGTTGCTCTTTCATAGAGTGAATGTCACTACCGTTCAGTAGCATCTTGTTTCTCTTTGCAATTTTCACCATGACTTCAGATAAATTTTGTAAAATGTCACATTTGAAATTTGAATATGTGATACTGTTGCCAACTCACTGTGTCTTTTGCACAAGCCCGGTAAGACAAGCAGGCGGCTGTCACTTTTCCCACCTCCATTTCTCTTTCCTTCTCCATCGGTATTTAGCTCCTCTTTTCTGGTTCTTGGTTTCCTTTCCCTGACTCTTGCTTTTCTTTTGTTGTTCCTTCCCCGCATTGAACTTGCTCCCACATTGAATTTTGTTCTTTTCTCTTCCTGTCCCTCTTTGTGTTTTCTCCTGGCTTTTTCGTTGGGTGACTCTCTGAAAGCATTACGGGGATGGAGCATTTATGCATGTCTGAAAATGTCTGAGAACTTCAGCATTGCCTGTCATATATTTGCATTGGAAGGAGAGCTTAAATTGTTGCTTGGCTCTTAGGGCCCTAATAGGTACCTGACCATAAATTCCCTTGTTCATTCAGTGTTGGCTGAGTGTCTCCTGTGTCCCCAGCACTGGAGATTCATATGGGCGTGAAGGAAACACAGCCCCTACCCTTACAGGGCTTACACCTACTGTGTCTGATGGTGAAACATAATGCCCCTAAAAGATACCATTCACTGTAAAATTTAAATTGAATGATCATACTAGAGGTATGCAATTTTAAGGATATTATTTACTTAAGTTACTGTATCATTCCATCAACAAGTTTCATGGGTAATTTTTATGGGCCAAAAGCTGATAGATTCTGAAATGAGATTCAGCCTGAAGCCAGTCAGGATGAAATGATAACCCTGAGCATCTGACGATGAAAATAAAATGAAATAAGCACTACAGAGAGTTCAGCATTTTCTCATCCACGCACTAAATGTCAAGGGATATTTTCAGGAATATGGCTCTCTGTGCTACTCGAGCGGAGTATTAATATCTGACCATGGTTTTTAAAAATCTGTCAATACTGTAACCTTAATAATATAGTTAAATGAAAGACAGCATGTGGCGGTGCCTCATCATAACCACTGACGTGTCAGGAGAGGTCTAAAAATTAAAGACCTCATAGGAATAAAAGAAATAAAATGACTGTGTACATTGAGGCACTTTTAACTAGTTAACTAGTAATTGAAGTAGCTAATTGCTAAACGGGTGAGTTGTCCTTGTTCAGCCCGTTCTGTTACCGTGACAACGGAACCCTTCATCTTCCTTGATATACGTTGAATTCTCAGTACTTATAATGTACGCATTTGATTTTCTCATGAGCTAACCGATAAGCATGCAGTATCTTGCTAACCTAATTAAGAAACTGATGCCGTGTAAAAGTGCCTAGAATACAGTGAAAAAGAAAAGGCAGATTGTTGGAAATCGATTCATGTCAAAATTGAGAAATGCCATGACTTGGTTTTGGCAACCATGAATCGTACAAAATTGAGCTGGTTTTATCTTCTATCTTCTCTTCCAGTTCCTGTAACTTTTCCCCACCTTCCCTGTAGATTCACTGTGTTAATTATTGTGTTCCAGGACCTATGCAGGTAGGAAAGTTACAAAGATGAAAAAGAAGGCCCCTGTTTCTCATAAGTCAACAGACAGTGGGGAAGCATCAGCTCCATTACTGTCTTGGGTTATTGATGTTTATTTTTTTTTCAACGTTTTTTTATTTATTTTTGGGACAGAGAGAGACAGAGCATGAACGGGGGAGGGGCAGAGAGAGAGGGAGACACAGAATCGGAAACAGGCTCCAGGCTCTGAGCCGTCAGCCCAGAGCCTGACGCGGGGCTCGAACTCACGGACCACGAGATGGTGACCTGGCTGAAGTCGGATGCTTAACCGACTGCGCCACCCAGGCGCCCCAGGGTTATTGATGTTTAAACACATGTGCTGCATGCGCTGCAGAGCAGCAACCTCTGCCTCTCCTCCCTGGCCCCTAGGAGTGACTATGTTGGTGGTGAATAGAAGTTTCCCAACGAGATTACATGGTATCCCAGTGGGAAGATTCTCCAGGACTCCTGGAAACATCCCTCTGCTTTCTGTTTTGTTGGAAGGGAAGATGGGCAGCCAGTCATTACTGGTACATGTCCAAGTCCTAACCCCGCTGCCTGTGAATGTGGCCGTATTTGGAAGTAGAGTCTTTGCAGATAATTGAAGTAAGGACTTTGAGGTGAGATCATCGTGGATGTAGGGTGGCCTCTAAGTCCAATAGAATGTTCTTACGAGAGAGAGAGAAAGAGAAAACATAGAAACATCCAGAGAGAAGAAGGTCATGTGAAGACAGAGCCAGAGACTGAAGTTAATGCAGCGCCCAGCCAATGAATGCCAAGGGATGCCATCCGCCGGAGGAAGCCAGGACAGAGGTACAGAACAAATTGCCCCTCACAGCCCCCAACGGAAACCACCCCTGCCGACATCTTGACTTGGGAATTTAGCCTCTGGATCTGCAAGAGAATACACTTCTGTTGTTTTAAGCCTCCAAGTTTGTGATAATATGTTGCACAGGCCAATTAGAAAAACTAATAAAGAAAATTGAAATCATCTACAATGGAAGTTCTCCATTTAGCCACGACATAGAACTGGCACATTCCTCTCAAGGCAATTTTAATAAAAGAGCAAAGGTTTTCGTCAGGCTGACATTCCTTGAACCGTCCCAGGGGCCTTCAGAAGAAAGAGGAATTTAATTTATGTCTCCATGCCGGTTGAAAATAGTGTGGCAATGGGTGAGGCTGGTCATCACACAAAAGTGCCACACTCCTGTTTACAAGTGTTAGGGTCTCTCAAGACCAAAGATACACAAGTATCTGAGATGCCACTGTATTCAGAGAGAAACAGGAAATACAAATTGTACTCCGAACTCCCCATTCCCACCTCAGACTTGGAAAAGAGTTTGAAGTGTGTTCATGGTGCATGCAAGAGATGACAGAAGTTTCCGCTCCTGTGAGGGTGGGCCCCTGAGTCTCTCACTGGACTAGGTGGCTTATGTTGGAAATGAAACGAGTCCTGTGTCCTGCTCAGCCTCTAATTTGCACCTCTGAACCTGGGGTTTAACTTGGCAGGACTTTGTTGCTTTGTCAATAAAATGGGGATAATAATGCCCACCGCAGGAAATATTGCTCACTGGCCTACTTCACAGGAGGGGAAAGCAGCTGTATTTCTTTCTTCTCCACGGTTGACTTGTTTTTCTCTAATACGACCTGTAAATCTTGAAGTGGATCTTTTTTCCTCTTACTTTTAATGGGTTTGAGACTGTGCCAAATTGTGGTGAGCTCATAGCAAATGCCCTGGGTCTTTGGCATACCTCTGTATGTCCTGTGCGTCATGTACTATTTTTAGTGTTGATGGCTAGCATTTGGGGAGCATGGCTTCATTTTAGGCACTATGCTAAGTATTTAATGTTTATTTTTTATTTTCTATCTTACAGCAACCCTGTGGGGAGGGGGGAGTGATGCACTCATTGTCCTCTCTACTCGGGGGGTGGGGGGGGAAGGAAACAGGCTTTGAGCGGTTCTGTCATTAACTCTAGATCCCACCCCCATGAAAGGAGTGAAGTTGCTGGCCTGCCCTTGGGCTCAAACCTGCTGGGTGGTTCCAGAGCCCAAGCTTGAGCCACAGAAAACAGATTATTATAATGCCTACGACTTTTTTTTTTTAATTTTTGAATTTTATTTTGAGAAAGAGATAGAGAGCAAGCAGGGGAGGGGCAGAGAGACGGGGAGACAGAATCCCAGGCAGGCTCTGCACTGTCATCACAGAGTCCAGTGCGTGGCTCGAACTCACAAATATAAGACCAAGACCTGAACTGAAGTGGAGAGTCAGATGCTTAACTGACTGAACCACCCAGGTGCCCCTACGACTTGCTTTTTAAAAGTGGCCTATCACTGCTATCTTTTTACCTTGATTTTTCTCCTCTATTAATTATTTCTACTGTGATTTTCCATGTATATCTTTCAGCTCCTTCATGAATTCTGAAGGACAACATGTAAGACTAACACAGGTGATATAAAGATTACTTGAGGATAATATAGAGAAACTCTAACCCAGCGTCTGACCCATGAAAGGCACAGAATAAACCCTATCCTTTTGGTTTTCCATTTGGTGCCACCCCCTCCCCCCAACTCCTGTTCAGTTTCTTCTTCATGTCTCAGGCAACATGATAAACTGATTGCAAATCATGTGGCAGAAACAATAATAATAATGATACATTGTGTGTGAGTCTGTAATTAGATGTTCTAAAATGAATCAAATCTACATTTAACACTGTTTCTGTATTTTGTCTCTCCTACAATTTAATTATCTAAATATAAAATATATATAGAAGTCTCTTCTAAAGACCTTGCAAAGAATTTTTTTTTTTTTTTTGGAGGATGGGTGAAGGGGTTTTCTCTTTGGCAATGTTAATGTTTCTCTTCCATCGTTAGGCCTGCTTCCTATCTGTAAAATGGGGTTGATAATAATTACTCCACAGGGTTGTCATTACAGTCTAGCGATAAGAACATATGCTAATAGCCCCATGCTTGGCACTTGCAAACAGTACAGTTTTATAAACAACGTGGATAAATCTTACTTGCCTCTCTCCTCTTCTTCCCTGGGAGGGTCTCCTGCCCTCCTCCTCCTCCTCCTCCTCCTCTTCAACAATTAAATGAGGCAACTAAACAAACAATTAAAAAGAATTAATTGTTTTTTAATTCAAATGTGTTCATAAGCAGAAGGAAGAGGCTTTTCTCCAGGACTGTTAGCAGTTTTTTGAGACGAGAAATGAAAAGCTAAAAGTTGGGAAGAAAAGATACTAAAAGAAAGATACTTGTAAGAATCAGAGATCTTGCCTTTTAGGTTGTACTAAAATGTGCCACACTTAGTTTGAGGTTTACATACTAATTACTTAGTCTAATAATTGGTTGTCATAAAATGAATTATTAATTGGGAGTTTAAAAATGCGCGCTGTTCCTAAGTACATCTCTGCCAATGTAGGTAATTGCTTAGACCTGGCATTAGATCCTAAGGCACATGCAAATTATCAGGAGTAGTTTCTAAAGGGAGGACTTGAGGTCCTCGAGTAGTGACTGAGACTGTAGCACCCTTCCCTGGTAGGCAGCTTTGTCACAGAGTTGCAGCCACTTGTCTGTGACTGGGGACTCCTTACAGTTAATTCCTCGCGAATATTTAGTTACCTGGCTAGGATTCAGTTACTTGTTGGTCTCGACCTTAACATAACCTTGCCTGTGTTACTAAATAGCCTCTTGCGGTGAATTTTGGGGGATGGTTCATACAAACGGGTGGATTGTATCACAAGTAAATTTATAAATATTCAGCCTGAGAGGAGAGGTCATATTTCTGTGTCATAGATCATGTGTTCATTCTCTAGAAGGATGTACACACTGTTCTTATTTCAGTAAGTAGTTTGTGAAACACTTCTATGCCATTGGGATAATCCATTCAAATTCTAGCCTCTGTGATCAAATACTAAAAATTTGGGCAAACGCAGATTTGGGCAAAGCACCACTCTAAGTTTGCATACTCTGAAAACTGTCTTCTCTGAAAGTTGGCAGCAACTTCAAGGCAAAAGTTCTAATCATTTGAGCCCTTGTCACATGGAGGAGGGAGCAAAATAGGAAGAACTACCCCCTTCCTGCACTTGGTAAAAGAACAGCTTTAAAAAAATACCAACGTAAAAGCTTTTTTCTACAACTTAGATCTTGCTTTTGATAACCACCAAGAAGTGAAAGAAGGAAGAAACAGGACACTAATTACAATAAAAATTTTTAGCTTTCTCAAGAAAGAGAAGATGCTTTAGAAAAAAACTTAATATTGTGGCACAAAAATTAATGTTCCTGCAGGCAGGCTCGCTCGAGCTCCACAAAAAAATTCATAGGGCATCAGAATGTTGGGAAGTAACCAGCCACTTACGAAGGAGAATGCAGATCTATTTGTGATACACATTTTTTTTCTTCTTGCAATATAATTTTTTGATTGTTTCATTTCCTTCAGTTGTGTCTTCTGGGAAAGCTGGGAGAGAAAGGAATTGAGATTTAGAGAGAGAAAAGAAAGAATACTGAACTAGAGAACACACTGAAAATTAAATCACTTGCAAGTAATATATATGTGTGCATATATATATATATATATAAATATATATATATATAAATATATATATATATAAATATATATATATAAATATATATATATATATATATATATATATATATATATATATATATATAAAATAAGTCAACAGATACTGATGGTATACCTATAGTATGCACAGCGTGATGGGACACATAGGTAGTTTGCAAACTCTAAGCTTTGCATTTAAAAATTATATGCAAGCTAATAAACTGTTGACTCAAACAGATACTGAAATAGTTGCCAGGAAATATCTATTTGAATATTAAATGTCAATGACAAGAAAAAAAAAAAAATGGTAATTTGACCAACACTGACTAGTAGCCATTGTTCACAGGATTATCTCACCAATACTGCCTAATAGTATTCATAGGATTACTTCTCTTTATTAACAGATTTTATCTGTGCTAAGTAATTTTATTTTTTAAATTAATTTATTTATTTGGAGAGAGAGAAAGACACAGCGAGCAGGGGAGGGGCAGAGAGAGAGGGAGAGGGAGAGGGAGAATGCCAAGCAGGCCCCAGGCTGTTAGTGCAGAGCCCAATGTGGGGCTCGATCTCACAAACCATGAGATCATGACCAGAGCCAAGATCAAGAGTCAGATACTTAACCATCTGAGCCACGCAGGTGCCCCTATGTGCTAAGTAATTTTAAATAATTATATAGTGCATTAAAAATTCAAGGGCATCATGGTGGTTTGCTCATTCATAGTGATACCTTCCATACCCAGTTGGGAAGTGTTGATTTACCCCATGAGTCACATATTGTTATCAAGACTATTTTGCAAAACAAAAACCCAGAGAATATAAGTGATCAAAGTCACACATCTAAGAAGTGGTGAACAGTGTCTTTAGATTACAGACCACATGGGCTTTCCATCAAGCAATGTCGCCTGCAATACAGTTACACAGTAGTTCCTATTTTGATAATGGACTGAAAATTTGAGAAAGTTATTACATAGCACTATCCCCCAGCTGCATTAGGTAACAAACAGCCTGGGATATGTACCCCAATTCTTGCCCCTGTGTTAGCAGTCTGTCAAACCTTAATCATGTTATCTTTAGAGGCCTCACTTTCCCTGTTTATAAAATAAGGAATAATAAAACCTTCCATCTCTCAGGGATGAGTGTTATAAGGATACATTAGATCACTTATGAGAGAAGCTTGATATTCTTTAGAAGAAAAGTACATGGTGAAGTAACATTTTTCACCATAATCATCCAATATGTCATAAAAACCAATGCTGGAGATGTAATTAAGTATGTGGCTTTGACAGAGGAGTTGAAAGGAATGAAAAACTGATGAAAATAAAAATAGTTATCTTGGTGACTGGAATGGTTATTACCTTATAAGGGCATTTCTGAGCCCTTCGTTCACTAAGACAGTTCTTTATTAAAAACCTGATGAGTATCTGTAGCTCCATTAATTGCGTTGCAAGCTAAAATCCAGACTAATCTGGGAGTCAGATTTGTAACATAAATATCAGTGCTCTGTTCTTATTAAATTGCTATGTCAGGACCCTACAACAAATGAAATATTTGGAAAAGGTCAGGAATGGATCAGTGAAAATGATTCAAGAACAAGGAGGCAGAAGATTCTTCGGGGAAGGTTGGAAAGAGAGAATAAAATAGAAGACAAGGCTGAAGGATGAGAGAGAGATAGGAGAGGAGGATGGTGACGGGAGGACAGAATGAAAAGTAATTGGTTTAAATTATGACCAGAGGATTATAGCTAGTGCCCAGGGGAGAGTCTGATGCATGTGAAGGTTGTAAGCTAACTGGAAAGTACTATTGATTGAATTCATGAAATCTCTTTTTTTCCCCCTGGATATATATTTAATAATAGGCCACCTTTCCATCTCAGCAAATTGCTAGAGGCTGTGGATAAGAGGATACGTAGTTATGCCCTAAGACAATTAAATTTGGAGACAGAGCTCTTCAGTATGTGGACTCTGTCACTAGAAGAGCTGTGGTGTTTCAGGACCCCAGTCAAATACTATTTGGCATTAATTAATGAAAGATGTATGTTCCATTTTCAAGAAAAAAATAACACAGTTACTCTTTCTCATAGCTACAGAATTCTGACTATTTTAGCAATGGCTCCAGACAATTCCACCTATAATAAGCACCATTATAGAAAGATATTGGAAGTTATGGGATTGTTTATATGGTATCACCTTATGAAACAGCTTTGTCCGTCAAATGGCAAAGAGTATTGGATGCCTTCTTTGAAAATCATCAAAAGTTTCTAAAAAGTAGTAATTATATAATCTCTGAATATTTCCATATAATTAATAGGCTTTAAATGCACCAGTAGAGTTAGGGTAAACAAATAATTTGGCATGGACTAGAGTATTACATAAGCATAGTTACTCAGGGTACATTATATGCCTAATAACTGCTTGAATTGCTTAAGGCATGTAAAGCAGCCTTTAATCTTGTTTTTGTCATTTTTGATAAGTTGGCATGGAAAAAACATAGAAGCTTTTTGTTTGTCTGAAGAAAAAGATTAGGTCAGGCCGAATCGTGACTCATATCTCTTAGTGAGGTTTCTGCTTCTCCTCTCACCTCTGGTTTTGTTTTTCCAGCAAGTTCCACAGCATCCTTACTTAGATGCCTTGGTACATTCTGGAAACAGTGTGCCGTTTCATCCACTGACACTATGCTGACTTTTTGATGTCACCTTTGTTTGAAACGCTCTTCCCCCAGCACTAGCTAAGTCTATTAAAATCCTACTCTTTAAGATCCAATTCAAAAAACCCATCTCCAGTTTCCTCCTCACCCCCAGTTTGGTTAAGACAGTTTCCTGCCTTGAGTGTATCCATAATGCCTAGCTCATGCCCTCTCCTGGCCTTATCAGAATCTGGCTGTTTATCGTTCTCCATCTTTTGGGTTTTTTTAAGCATTTTTTTAAATGTTTATTTATTTTTGAGAGAGACAGAGCACGAGTGGGGGAGGGGCAGAGAGAGCGAGAGACAGACAGACAGACAGACAGACAGACAGACAGAATCTGAAGCAGGCTCCAAGCTCTGATCTGTCAGCAAAGAGCCTGACATGGGGCTCAAGCTCAAGAACCATGAGATCATGACCTAAGCCAAAGTCAACTGCTTAACCGACTGAACCACCCAGGTGCCCTTGTTGTTCTGTGTTTTATCCTCAGTCTTCCTCCTTTTGATAAGGAGCATTTTGATGTCTTACTTATATTTGCCTTCTTTGCAAAGCCAGGAACATTATATTGAACATAATTAGGTGCTCACTTCTCTCCTGTCTCCTCTATAACCACTGTATCTACAGTCCTGTTTTAACGTTTTATTTTTATTTTTCAGACAGGGAGAGACAGAGCCTGAATGGGGGAGGGTCAGAGAGAGAGAGGGAGACACAGAATCTGAAACAAGCTCCAGGCTCTGAGCTGTCAGCACAGAGCCCGACGCGGGGCTCGAACTCACGGACCGCGAAATCATGACCTGAGCCGAAGTCAGATGCTTAACTGACTGAGCCACCCAGGCGCCCCTACAGTCCTGTTTTTTTATGCCTTTAAACTGGATGTCTTCTGGCTGTTCTCACTTTCATTATGATGGTCTGGGCTTCTTTTGGTGATTCATAGCTCAATTCTTACCCCAGCTACCTCAGTTGAGCCTGTTTGGATTCCTTGGCAGTCTTGCCCTGCTGCTAAGCTTTGGGAGCCCATCAAAACCCCACAGCTGCAATTTGGTCTCTCAGAGAACTTGTCCAACCATTGCCTTCTCCATCCTATTCCATCTTCCCATGTTTGCTTTGAGGTTCCTAGTTTCTAACTTGTTTCCACATGCTTAGGTTTGGCCTCACCAGCTGATTCCATCACGTCTTTGCTGCTGCTGGAAGCTCTCGGCTTTGTCTTCCATTTCAGTTCTGCCCAGCAACTGCTCTTGGCTCTACTTTGCCTGCATTTGTTTCAGCCCAAATGCAAGTCACCATCTAGCACTCCCCAGATCCTAGCAGATCCCAGAAGTTGGCTGTCCTTCTTATAAGAAAGGGGATTATGGCCCCTTGGGGCGTAGGAAGTCAGCTTCTACATTGGCATCCAGCACCCAGTATAATCTGCCCTCATCCTATCTGGGAAATCTTCTTTGCCACATCCTGTCAAATAGGCCTCTTGTCTCAGCTGGGCTGTTCTTGATGACCCTTGAGGATGGCAGGCTCATTCCCCCTTGGGGCGGCTGCTTACACATCTAGAACAGTCTCCTTACTCTCACTTTTTCAGCAGTTCCATTAGGACTCAATTCAAGATCTGTTCTATGATTGTTTTTGTCCAGCAATTCAGGCCATCTGATTTTTCCCCCATTCTCACCCACACATTGCGTTTATGATTTGGGCCTTGACTGAATTGCCATCCTATGTTTGTTCCAGGAATGGGTATCTCATCTCACCAGCTGGTTTATAAAGTGCAGGAGGAGACGCACTGAACTTCTCGTTTGCCATTGTAGCTTCTTCATGATACTAGATGTTCTACATGCATTATCTAACTTAATCTACACAACTAGGGTTACCAGGTAAAATATACGATACAAATATCAAATTCTGTAATATACTCAGTGACTATCCTAAATATTATTCGGCGTTTATCTGATATTCAAATTTAACTGAGCATCCTGTGTTTTAGTTTGCTAGATCTAGCAACCCTTTACACACATACCTAAAAGATCAGTATTTACCACATCCATTATTTTGTAAATGAGGAACACAAGGCTCAGTGACATTTAGTGATTTGCCCAGAGCTAGATTTCAGGTGAAATTGGTTGGCTACAAAGACATGTGTTCCTTAAGTGTTATTCGTAGCTTAATAAATGGAAAACAATATGATGGAGCATAAAATGACATGACACCCTTCAAGATAACCTAAGTTCCACTTTGTTTTAAAGGAATGAATTATATAAGCTCTGAATCATCTTCAGGTCTTCTGTTGCAAGGATAAAAGTCCTATTCAGTAGCTGGAAAATTCATTTCTCTAAATATTATTTTAACATTGGAATGAACCTCTTCTGAGCATAAAAGCAAAACCCAGGTCCAAAACTTAGCCACAATAGGTGCTGTAGAAAGCAGTGGAGATAAAATATATTGTATATGACAAGGCACCTTTTAAATACTCTTTAACAATTTTGTGTTTCACTTAATATATTTCCTGTAAATACTGGTTTCCTTATTGGACTGTTATTACAGTGAAATCACATTAGCACTTTGCAGAATTTTTTTTTTTTTAACCACCCATCTCCTACAATTACATTAAATTAAATTTAATTCTGGCTCCCTGTCTAAAAGAAAATACCTTTGCATTTAGTGGATCTAATTAGCATTACATAGACCTTTCCCATTCATGGAGACAACTTGGAATATTCCCTTTGAATAGAGAAACTCTTCTCTATTAATGAAGAACAGGGAAAAAGTCCAGGGAGCTTTACAAGATAGGCTTCTCCTTTCTTTATCTTTCTTTCTTGCTGGGTGAAGGCAGGTATTGGGTGGAAAGCTTTGCTCCGGGCTGGTCTATGGAAACCAGAGTAAATGCAGGAAAATGGAGATCTGGAGCTTCTCAAACTAAGGTACTAATATGTTAGCTCAGATATGACCAAGCTAAGATAACATTCATCTGACACATAGCCTGCCTTTAGGATCTTTAACAAAACCACAGAGTGTAAATGATACATCTTTTCAGCCTTCTTGCCTCTTCGAGTCTTTCCCTCTTTTTGCCCACAGCTCTGATGATGACTTTTGGTTTGGAATGTTACTCAATTCACCCAATCCTATCTCTAAAGCTTCCAAAGGACCTCATGTACTGTTCAAACTCAGACCACGCCCCCACTGTCATTGTCTTCAGCCTTATCTGAAGCCAATGTTCTGCCTAATTTGTCTAAAAAATTTTTTTAATGTTACTTATTTTTGAGACAGACAGAGCACAGGACAGGGAGGGGCAGAGAGAAAGAGGGAGACACAGAATCTGAAGCAGGCTCCCGGCACCAAGCTGTCAGCACAGAGCCCGACATGGGGTTCCAACTCATGAACCACGAGATCATGACCCAAGCCGAAGTTGGACGTTTGACTGAGCCACCCAGGTGCTCCAATTTGTCTAAAATTGTAATTAATCCCAGGCAGTTCATCATCTGAAGATTTTCCTTCCTTCCTTCCCTTCTTCCTTCCTTCCTTCCTTCCTTCCTTCCTTCCTTCCTTCCTTCCCTTCTTCCTTCCTTCCTTCCTTCCTTCCTTCCTTCCTTCCTTCCTTCCTTCCTTCCTTCTTTCCTTCCTTTCTTCTTTCCTTCTTTCACTAGTTGGAAGGAATTTTAGAACTGGGTTACCTGACTCTACTTGCCTACAGAATGTGGTTTCAACAGCATACTGAAAACCAGACCATCAGTAGATGAAATATTTTAATTGAGACATTGAGGTTAGACAAAGTTCTTACCGATACTAGGCAAAGAAAAATGCATTTCTTATAATGATCACCCTCAGATAGAAAAGGGTTTGAATTCCAGCTCTGCTTGGTGCTATCTGGGTGGCCTCAGACAATTTTCATGAACTCTTTCTTTGATTCTCCCTTTCCTTGTCTAAAAAATTGTGATACAATACAGCTGCCTTTCTGTATTTCTGCGACTATTAGAGGAAATTATGTGGCTTGGTTAGTTTTAAATCTCCATAGATAATAGCTATCATTATTGTATTTATTATGTGTGATGCTTGGGATCAGATGTATTGTTGCCCTCAGCAGCCATATGGTTATAGCTTCATCACCTCCCTCCCAGGACACAGCCACGTTACTTTCACAACATTGTTCATCATAGTGGTGGTCCTTGGGTGACCCAATCTCTTTATGTTCAGTCATTTTTAAAAATGATTTTAACTGCCAGGCGCCTGGGTGGCTCAGTCGGTTAAGCGTCCGACTCTTAAGTTTCAGCTCAGGTTATGGCTCATGGTTCGTAAGCTTGAGCCCTGAGTTAGACTCCAAGCTGACAGCACAGATCTTGCTTGGGATTTTCTCTCCCTCTCTCTCCCTCTCTCTCCCTCTCTCTCTCCCTCTCTTTCAAAATAAATAAATAAACTTTTTTAAAAAATTGGTTTAACTGGGATTCGTGGAATTTATTGATGTGGTTTTTATGGTACGGAAAGCTTCTTTTGCCCCTTGACATGTAGCTAAGTCAGCTTCTGAAGGCTAAGCAATGCATTTGGGGCAGCTTTTTGGCCTTATCATTTTATCACCTGAATGTGCTTGTCTTAGTCTGCTCAGGCTGCTGTAACAGAACCCCATGAACTGGGTGACTTATAAACAACAGGTATTTATTTGTCACAGTTTGGAGAAAAGAAATATGGGAATTCCAGGATCATGGTGCCTGCAGATTCAGTGTCTGGTGAGAGCTCACTTCCCCTTAGCCACCTTCTCACCGTAAACTCACAGGGCAAAAGGGCAAGGTGTCTCTCATGTCTCTTCCTGTTAAGTCACTAATCCTCTTCATGAGACTCTGCTCTCAGAACCTAATCTCCAACCAAAGTAAACATCAGCACGTGGGGGAAGCATGTACAGATTTTGCGGGTACACCAACATTGAGTCAGTAGTACCTCCTGTGCCCATTTGTGTGGCAAAGGTGAGAGCATCTGCTGAGTGAGTATTCCACTCTGTGGCCATGCTGTTGCCATCAATTAATGAAAGTTTTTTCCAGGAATATGAAATAGAGGCTGTCAAACAGGTCTTCAACAGGCTGCTGGCATCGTGGTGATGATGGTAAAAAGGGAAATGTTACAAAGGAGTAAGAATGCTTGTATTTTGATTCTTTGATAGTCCCTGATCCTCACAGAGGGGTGTGTGGTAACTATTTATAAATTATAATATGTCTTTAGGGACCACTTTATTTTTTAGGCACGCTGAGGAATAGTTTCAGTAAATTGGGGAGGGAAAAAAGACTGATTGGAAGATTAAGTCATTATCTCAGCTGGAGGACAGTATTTTGCCTTGAGCTGTGTTGTGAACAGTCTGTGGAATTTACTTAGATTATTTAAGCTAGAGATTTGTAATTTAAATTGATACCCCTTTGTATTTATATAGCGGTTCTCATTTTAGGAAAGCTAACTGCTGAAAGAATACCTTATTTCTAGGAAAGAAAATAATGAAAATGATAATAGCAGTCATTGACAATGAAGTTATAAGTAAGAATAATTAATATTTGCAAATCTTTGATAACCGGGAAAGCCTAGCTTTTTGCTAACGGCGTGGACACTCTACAGAAATGAGAGACAGGTTTGAGAACAAGGAGTTAGGGATGGATAGGATGATGAGTCTCATTCCCAGTGTTTCAAATTCTGGTGACTGTAAATTTAATTTTGCACGATCTTTCTATACTTTCCAACAGCTGCACTCTTGCCAGGACATCTAAAGGTAGAAAGCTTGGTTGAACTGATTTGTGTCTTAAAATGGTTGTCTCAACGGTGACATCTTTTATAGTTGTGCCTTAAGGAGAGAAATTATGAACTTATATAGATAAGTAATAAAATAGTTAGTGTTCAGTTGTTCTGACAAAGTGCCAGATGCTGTTCTAAATGCTTTAAATATATAACATATTAGTCCTGTAAAATAGGTGCATGATTTGTGTTTTAAGGATAAGGGAAAACAGAGGCTCAAAGAGGCAGAGTCAGTTTCCACATTTTTGTAGCTAGTAAGTAGCAGAATCAAGACTCAAACCCAGGAAAGTTGATTCCAAAACCCATATTCTTAGTCATTATTCTCTGCCATCTCTTTTCTCTTCCTCACCTTCTTCTTTTTTCCTTTCCTACCCGCCACCAATTAAATGCATCTACCGCTACAAATTTTTCCTTCCTTCCTTCCTTCCTTCCTTCCCTCCTTCCTTCCTCTTTTCCTGCCATCTATTTCAGTGGAAAACAAGCAGGCCTACCTGAAGTGAGGTGACTGGGTGGGACTGGACTAACTCAAGGAAGGTTCCTGATCAAGATACCCCACTTGGATCAGAGATGGAGGGAGGAAGGAGCTGAGAAAATCAGTGGCTGGTCAGGTCAGTAGATGAGATTGGTGGCATATAGGGTTATTGAACAAATAAGTAAGTGGATAATGGGAGCCTGTTTTGTCTTGTTTTGTTTTGTGTTTTGGGGGTTGTTTCTGTTTTTGTTTTTGTTTCACTATGAAAGGAGATGAGAGGATAGTGCAAATAAGAAAAGTGGAAGGCTACACTGACTCTATGATGTTGGATTGTAACTAGAGGTATCAGTACATTTTCAAGGTATATACTGGCAATAGGCATACCTGAGCCCAGTCTGCATCATCAAAAATGATAAGGTCATGGGACACCTGGGTGGCTCAGTTTGTTAACTGTCCAACTTCAGCTCAGGTCATGGTCTCACGGTTCGTGAGTTCGAGCCTGTGAACTCTGTGCTGATTGTTCAGAGCCTGGAGCCTACTTTGGATTCTGTGTCTCCCACTCTCTTTACCCCTCCACCGCTCACTCTCTCTCTCTCTCTTTCAAAAATAAATAAACATTTAAAAAATGATAAGGTTGTGAAGGTCAAGAAGGACTGAAGAATGTCTTCCTGACTGAAGAAGAGGAAGGAGTTGTGACCACTAAGTGCCACATGTGATCCTGGATGGGATCCTTTTACTGTAAAGGAAATCATTAGAACAATTAGTCATATTTGAATGGGGTCTCTAAGTGAAGGATGTAAGAGAGTTCTTTGTACTCTTCTTGCAGATTTTCTGTAAATTAGAAATTATTTTGAAATCAAAATTGAAAGAAGGAAAGAAAGAATAATGGCCAGGATAATAGTTGTTACTTGCTAGTTCTTTTTGTCAGTAAATTTAAAATTTTGGAACTTAACCAAGTCCCCAGAATCAGATATTATTAAATTCCACTGACTGTGGATTAAAATGAGTTTCTGTTAATTACAAATAATGAGTCTGAAAATAGCAATATTTTTATATCCTTTCTTTTGGGAACACACTTTGATTCAGTGAAATACCATGCTTTTAAGAGATGGGCTGCATTTCAGCGACTTCTTTCCCTGAATTGCTTTTGTAAAACCATGTTTCTGAATGATACTAATTGGAGAGATTTTTAGAACAGAAGCTCTAGGTAATTAAGGGAAAGGTGTTTTCCTGGTCTTAGAATAATTTCAAATATTAAAGGTATGGCAGAAGTAAATTGTACCAAGCTATACAACTGATTTTCTATTAGTATATATTTATCTGGATGTAGCCATGAGAATTTCTACAGCTGATTTTCTTTTCATCACTTTCTTCCAGAGATGGGAAAATCCCAATATGATATTTTCTAAGGCTTTTTTAAAAATGTTAAATTGGGCTCACTTTTGCAATCCTCTTAAATTCAAATGAATTCATTAAATTATATTTAGGATCCTCAAGACAGGGACCCTGATCTGCAGAAAGTGGAATATTTAATCACACTAAATTGGTTATTAGTATAATTTTATTACAGCAGATCCCATGTACCTCCTTTTCTGTTGTGTCCAACAGCCAGAGTGATTCTGTTTTTTGTTTTTTTGTTTTTTTGTGTTTTCATTTTTTACTATTATTAAAAAGATGCTGTGGGGTGCCTGGGTGGCTCATTCGATTAAGCATCTGACTTCAGCAGGTCATGATCTCACCGTTCCCAAGTTCCAGCCCCATATCGGGCTCTGTGCTGACAGCTCAGGGCCTAGAGCTTGTTTTGGATTCTGTGTCTCCCTCTCTGTCTCTGCCCTCTCCTTCTTGTGCTCTGTCTCTCTCGCAAAAATAAATAAACGTAAAAAGAAAATTAAAAAACAAAGATGCTGTGATCATCATCTCTGTAAACAAACCTCTTTTTATTTTCCCTTTGGAATAAATTGCTAGAGACAGACTTGCAGGTCAAAGAAAGGCACGTTTTTGAGGCTTTTGATAAATAATGAAAATTTATTTGTAGTCACACAAACTAAAATGTCCCCTATTGAGGTTAGCTATTTGTATTATTTTCAATATTAAAAATATTTAAGTGTAGCCTATTTAACTTACCAAAATAAAACCTTGATTTTGAATATTTCGTTGTGTTTTTAGAATGGTGAGTCTGTTGACCCAGACCCCATCATGGTACCTGAGAGCCTAGAACTCCTCATTCGTGGGAAGGCTTCACAGAAGTTGGGAGTGCAATCTCTGACCCCTGAAGAGGGCCCTGGAGGGCTAATGTGGGATTTGATTCTCCTTCCTTTAATAACACTTGCCACTTCTTGCCAATTCTTTACTTATTTGCTCTTTTAGGTATAGGCCTAAAATTAGAGACCAAATCTCCCCCTTTACATTTAAACCTTTACCTAGCTCTATCTAAAGCCCAATCTCAACAAGGAACAAATGTTTATTTTTCCCCAACAGTGGAACTGTAGCAAAGCTGGCCAGGAACATTGCCTAACAGCCATCCACTTACTCAAAGTCTGGTGTAAAATCCCTCATCACTTCTGAGTCACCTAAAGACTTCCAGGACTTTGGCAGTCGGCTACCCACTTTGCTTCGTCCTCAAGAGGATGACCATTTGGGTGTAAGAATCTCTGTGTTCTGATCTTTTCCAGTAGATTTGTGCCCAAGACTTAGAGAAAAAAAATATTTTCAACAGTAGTTGAAAACTATTTACCTTGCGTCCATTTTTAGAACAAGAATGTTTCTAAGGATGGCCTCTGTTGCTAATTTTTTATGTCATTTTAGAACAAGTGTCTTAACCCTTATTAAGACTCACAGATTTTTCATTTGCTTTTTGCAATAAGCTGCTGTTCCAGGACAGAGATGAAATGTTTTCTTTTTCCAGTAACTTGCTAGTGCGGTACATCCATTAAATCCAGTTACACATGTACTATTGTTATTGGCAGTGACCTCATTGATTAATTACAGGCTGACCCTCCTGACAAGTTCCTACTGATTTTACTTCCTGAGTCATTAGTTCCAGTGTTTCTTATGCAGTTGGAGTACAGGAGGCTTACAATAATAGTCCTGCTTTGGAACACTCTGTTCTACCAACATTAATTAACAAAGCACTTCATTGAGGAAAATGGGTAAGTATTCTGTCACAGATGAAAAGGTTTAAGAGACTGGTTCCAGACCATTCAGCAAGTCACTAGTACCCATCAGAGGGAGGAGAAAGAAATCAGTTATTCTTTTTTAACACATCAGCCCGATGAATCTGAGTGAAGGTAGACAAAGATCTACAGAAGAGCAAATAATATGTGGCACATTTCCCATAAAATATGATCGTAGCTTTGTCCCCATTCTGAGGCTAGACAGAAAGGCTAAATGCAGCTACCTTCCTTCCAATAGTTGGAGGGCGATTTATATTAGGGAGTTAATGAGGAATTATATTAGTCAGGATAAAAGTTAAGCTGACATAACAAAGAAACTCTCAGGTACAGTGGCATAATGAAGACAGAGGATTTGTTTCTTTAATGTAACAGGTATGAGGTGACAGCCCAGGTAGATGGGGTGGCTCTGTTCCATGTAATAAATCATGCACTAAGAATTTTCCGTCCTGTGACCCACTGTCTCCTTGGGGGTATTCTTTATCTCCATGTTTGAAGCTAAGTCATAGGCATGTCCATGTTCTAGCTCACAGAAAAAAAAGAAAGTCAGGAATTTCAGGGCATATGACTGGACTTTTACGATGGAGATGACCTGGAATTTGAATTCCATTGGCCTGAACCAGCCATCCCCAGCTGTAAAGGAGGCTAAGAAATGCATGTGTTTTGGGGCTGAGTGGCCGTGATTTTCCATTACTGTGGAGGAGAAGAGACAGTGGAAAAGTGGCAGTCCCCACCATAGGTTCGTTTCCTAGAGCACTTCTCCTGGACTATGGAAAGTTTTGTCAAACGTCCTATCACCAGCGCGTGTAAGCACTCAGTGTATTTTCACTGAATGAGTTGATTCAGGTGTGAAGACATATGGAAAGTTCTAATCTACAGTTACCAAGCCCTGACCCTCCCCCTATGTGGGAATACACATCATCTAAGTACAACTGTCTCCTCATTTATTTGCATTGCTTTCTTAAGCCTAAATCTGCTCACTTGCTCAGCAAAGTGGATATATCTTATTTTCTGTACTCGAGTAAGCTTATCTTTTTGAATGACTTTTGGTGGTCTCTCTGTCTCTCTGTCTCTCTCTCTCTCTTTGGTCACATAAACGGTGTTCCTGATCCCCTCGGATCTCAGTAACAGAGATGTGACACGTATAACTGAGGCCTAATTGAGGCTATTCATATTGTGAGGCTGCTGTCTACTTCTATATCAACCACCGTTTGTCATAGAAAGGATGCTTAAATACAGGAAATCAATCTTGTACCATCAGCAAGCACATGGAATACAAGCCCGCTACATAAGACCAATATAAATGGATGCCTAGATGCCCCTGCTTCTCCCAAATTCAATTTTAGAAGATTTTCTAAGTGAGAACAAACGTCTCTCCCTATAGAACCTCACCTTTTCCTTTACTGTGTTGTTCTGGTGTCATTTCACATCTCCTAGGAAGTATTCTTCAAGCAGCTGCTGTGATTCACGTGCTATGTATGGTTCAAGTGCTCAGTGCATGAAAGCTGACACACACAGAATTTATTTTTAGTCCAGGGAACTTACTCATAAGTGATATAATTGCCATATACACAATATGCTTTAGGAGCATGGAGGAGACACAGGTTAATTCAAAGTGAGAAAGTGGCAGAGGCTTCTTGGGAGGAAGAGTTGAACTTGACCTTTAAACCTTAGAGGAACACATATAGTAGGAAGGTTGTTACTGGTTCAAGAGCCCAGCTACAGAGATGCAGAAAGTTTGGAGAGAGTGTGTGAGCATGTTTGGAGGTGGTGGAGGGTAAGTGAGACAAACTGTATTAAGTAGGTAGAAGCCAAGTCATAAGTGGACAAGTGTCTGGAAAGTTATATAACAGAAAGTGGTCAGGTTCATAAAAGTACAATTTCTCATCATAAAATCAAATTCAGATTTTAACTGGCCATCGCTCCTTCTGCAATACCCTAAACACAGCCTATATGTAAAAAGGTTAGACGAAAGAGTGCTCAAAAACTGTTTATTTATCCATAGAATAGTCCTCTGTGTTGTGCAGTAATCTTCTAGTTTGGTCAGTGCAAATGTGTCTGTCTTTCTTTCTTTCTTTCTTTCTTTCTTTCTTTCTTTCTTTGTCTTTTTTTTTAAGTTTATTTATTTTGATGGGGAGCACGCATGAGGGAGGGGCAGAGAGAGCGAAGGAGAGAGAGAATCCCAAGCAGGCTCCTCACTGACAGCACAGAGCCCAACAGGGGGCTCGAACTCACGAACCTGAAGAACATGACCTGAGCCTAAGTTGGACACTTAACCGACTGAGGTACCCAGGTGCCCCTGCAAATGTTTCAAAAGCATTTGCTTATTGAGCATTCACTACAATAGCTTATCTGCATTCAGTGTATGCTGGGCATGGTATGCTGATAATTGAGATAAAAAAACAAGGGGTGCCTAGATTGCTCAATCAGTTGAGTGTCAGACTTCAGCTCAGGTCATGATCTCACGGTTCACGAGTTCAAGCCCTGCGTCAGGCTCTGTGCTGACAGCTCAGAACCTGGAACCTACTTTGGATTCTGTGTCTCCCTCTCTCCCTGCCCTTCCCCCACTCATGCTGGCTCTCTCTCTCTCTCTCTCAAAAATAAGCATTAAAAAAAAGAGGTTTGTTTGTTTTTTTTTACTTTTTCCCTATGACCTTTCTTTTTCTCTATGTCCTTTCTTTTCCTTAATCTTTTAATAACAATCTTCCTCCATCTCTGCTTCTGTGGTCAGAGGAGCTAGGATTTTGACACAGACCTAAGTGTGCTAAGTTCGTTACAAGGGAGAAGGGCGAGAAATCGGGAAGAAGTCAACACAACACATTTCCACTAGGAGTAATTCAACCATAAGCCCAACTGGGTTGACCTCTGTGTGAGTTCTAAATTGAGTACAAAAGAGGGGAAGCTAAAGGCCTGCACTTTTTAGGGTGGAGTCTCCAAACTGCTAATTCAAATTCAAGACCTTTTGAAAGAATTCTATTACCAACCAAATGTAAACTTACCTGCCTTAAGAACAAAACAATAGGGGCGCCTGGGTGGCGCAGTCGGTTAAGCGTCCGACTTCAGCCAGGTCACGATCTCGCGGTCTGGGAGTTCGAGCCCCGCGTCAGGCTCTGGGCTGATGGCTCGGAGCCTGGAGCCTGTTTCTGATTCTGTGTCTCCCTCTCTCTCTGCCCCTCCCCTGTTCATGCTCTGTCTCTCTCTGTTCCAAAAATAAATAAACGTTGAAAAAAAAATTAAAAAAAAAAAAAAGAACAAAACAATAAAACCCACTTAAGTACTTGGGATGGCCTGCTAGCTTTGACAATGTGGTTTTGGTGACCTCAGATCCTCTTAGGCTGAAGTTCAGTATTCCCTCATCTCTGAAATAAGTGCCAGAATAATTTAACAGTTCCTAACGGGCCCTCGTGTTTTCACAAATGGCTTCTGCGTAGGGTTGGCTTCCACAGCACAGGCCTTCCATACATGGGGCGCTATAATAGAGGAACATTCTGGGAGACGTGATTTTGGAAACATTCAGGAAAACCATGGAATCTATTCATGTATTTCTATCAATCCGAAGAATCCATTAGCTTAACATCGACAACCACATCACAACAACAGAAGCATAGCAGTGAAGACAGTGTGTTATTGACGTCACTCTTAATCTCCTTATTTCACCTATAATGTTATCTTCTCGGAAAGTTTTTTAAATGCCTAATGCAGTTTTGCTGTTGCAGAGGCTAGTAGGGATACCAAGGCAATTTTGGCTGCCCTATAAGCACACCAGCTGTGTGCAAAGCTCATGACAGGGGCTTAAAATATTCTCACCCCTAAAAAGGTATAGAATTTTATCATTTTAGCTGGAGGAAGAGAAGCGAGCATCTAGCTTCTGACGTGTGAATTGTCACAAAGGAAAATGAACGGTTTCTATGTTTCTTTGGACTTGTTTCAACAGTAGTTAAAAGGAGAGCACACTATCTGGCCGTTTATTCAGCACACTTTCTTAGGCTTTGGGCAGGCAGAGTAGGACAGACATAGTCCCTGCCTTCAAGTCCTTCATAGTCTTGTGGTCAAGGAACATATAAAATTTTTAAACTTGTCTAGTCACTAATTCTTTCCTAGACAACAATATTGCCTGGAATAGATCAGGAATCTTATCATTCGTATTTTTAAAGAGTAGCTATATTTAAAACATTCATTATATTTTTGGGACAGTTGGACATTTGGCTACTGACAGATATTTGATGACATTAAGGAATTATATTTCTTTGGGTATAAAAGAAATCGGTTTTGTTTCTATGGACTTGATGTTTTTAATTGTGGCAAAATACAGTAACATAAATGTCACCACCTTAACCATTTTTAAGTGTATAGGACAGTAGTGCATTCACATCATTTGGCACAGACATTCAGAACTCTTTCCGTCTTGAAAAATCGAAACTTTATACCTACGAAGCAGCTCTCCATTGCCTTCCCCCACAGGCCCTCGGCAACCAGTATTTTACTTTCTGTGTCTATAAATGTAGCTCTTCTAGGTATCCCATGTAAGTGGAATCATACAGTGTTTGCCTTTTTAAGACAGGTTTATTTAACTTAACATTATGTACTCGAAATTTATCCGTGTTGTAACATGTTTCAGAATTGCCCTCCTTTTTAAGGCTGTATAATATTCCATTATATGGATATAGGCCATTTTCTTCATCCATTCATAACGTATGCTGACACCTGGGCTGTTTCCACCCTTTGGCCATTATGAATAATGCTGCCCTGAGCATAGGTATACAAATGTCTCTTGCAGACCCTCCTGCCAACTATTTACCCAGAAATGGGACTTGTGGATCATAAGGCAATCCTATTTTCAGTTTTTGTGAGGAACTACCATACTGTTTTCTATAGCAAGTTTACCATTTTATATTTCCACTAGCAGTACACGAGGGGCCCAGTTTTTCCACATCCTTGCCAACTGTTATTATTTTCTAGGTTTGTTTTTTTTTTTTTTTTTTTATAGTAGCCACTCTAATGGGTGTGAGGTGGTCTAATTTGATTTTAATTAGCCATTTAGCAAATGTTTATGGAGTGCCTACTGGATAAAAGAACCCGGGCTAGGTTGTGTGGAACTCTGAGAATGTTTCCTTTATAATCAGTTGACTGATTGACCGTTGTCCAGTGGCTTCTGCCAATAGTCAGGTACATTCTGTACCTTCTACATCCTAGAAGAGTAACTAACATAAGGTTAAGGATTTGCAACGCTGACCATGTTGCAAGAACTAGCCCCCTGTCTTTTTTTTTTTTTTTAATTTTTTTTTCAACGTTTTTATTTATTTTTTGGGGGACAGAGAGAGACAGAGCATGAACGGGGGAGGGGCAGAGAGAGAGGGAGACACAGAATCGGAAACAGGCTCCAGGCTCTGAGCCATCAGCCCAGAGCCCGACGCGGGGCTCGAACTCACGGACCGCGAGATCGTGACCTGGCTGAAGTCGGACGCTTAACCGACTGCGCCACCCAGGCGCCCCAGTAAATACATTTTAAATATAATCTCCTCCTAGGCTTAGGACTCTTTTCTCATGTATATAACATGAGAAATATATACTGTATACTGTATACTGTATACTAAAAGTATACTGTATACTTTATACTGTATACTTTTCTCATGAAGTCTTAAGACAGGGGGCTAGAGGGTGGCGCAGTCGGTTAAGCGTCCGACTTCAGCCAGGTCACGATCTCGCGGTCCGTGAGTTCGAGCCCCGCGTCGGGCTCTGGGCTGATGGCTCAGAGCCTGGAGCCTGTTTCCGATTCTGTGTCTCCCTCTCTCTCTGCCCCTCCCCCGTTCATGCTCTGTCTCTCTCTGTCCCCCAAAAAATAAATAAAAACGTTGAAAAAAAATGTTATTAAAATGTATTTACTTATCTCTTACTGGAACACATGTTCCAGTTATATAACAGTGTATATAACTGTTATATACAGTTCTGTATAGGCCAGAAAAGCCAACTGCCACAAAAAATGATGACCAGGTTTGATAGGTTTTCTTACAAAGCACTGTTTCAGCCACGTGTGTCTCCACTTGTTGGTCGTGATGTCAGACACACAAGGTCCCTACTCTACACTGCATGCACACCCTTAACAAAAACAGGAGGAATGGGAACCCCTTTCCCTGACTCTCCTTTCACCTCTCTTTAAGCAGTGGGATGTACCACAGTGAGGGATCAGCACTTAGAACCAGAATGGGTGTAGAGGCAGGAGTCAAGGACCTGGGGGTGGGTGCACACTCTGGGAACTTCTAGATGTCAATCATTTAACTTGTATATCTGCATAAGAAAATGATTTGATAGTCTTCCTTGTTCCCTACGTGTTCAGAACGTGAAACCGAGGTCACTTTTCACCTCTGGGTACTAACTCCCCTCATCCCTTAGTCACCCTTCACTTTGTCAGTGAGCCAGGCTTGTACTGAACACATCTCTGCTGACAGTTGGTATGGGTCAGGCACTGTGCTGGGCACGGAAGATACGGTGGTGAAAAAGATAATAGCATCTGAACTCATGGTGGCACTTAGGGTCTGCTGGTGTTTATGGATTACTTATAAGGAAGAGCCTCTTAGTTGAACGACAGCCTATACATTTTGCGGTAGTATCCCAGATTGCTTTACCATAAAACTCAACCCCCTTTCCCCATCCTTGATATTTGTTGCCAAAATCCACAGTATGCTTCAGAACTCTTTCTATTTTGGTAATGCTTCTAAATGGGTATGAGGAGAATTGCTAACAGGAAAAAAAATACATATATACGTATATATACAAATACAGATATATATCTGTATATGATAGGGTCCACTTTCTAATATACCATTAGAAAAAGCACGCATATTAAAGTACTCATTCATATATTTATTATTTCTTTGGAGCTAGGAATAAGGATCATCTTGAGGACCACATATACTCCACATAAACCATGTGGGCTCCTTAATTTCACTCCCCCATTCCCTTGTAAGATGAATGCTTCTCTTCGGTAGGAAGGATGGGACTTGACAGGGATGTGAACCTCTTGGTTGAATCTGATTTTAACAGCGCATGAGCTCAGAAGGGCTCAGAACAGGGTGGTGGAGGCAGAGTCTGCGGTGAAGCAAGTATTGAGGAGCCACTGTCCCCACTGAGGCTCCTCTGAGAAGCTTCCGCTCCCCAGCCTGTGTGTCCTCTTTGGCTTCACCTTAGATTGAATTTCTGAGAAGGCTGGAATCTGTTGAATTGAGTACAGGGATGTGGGCAACTGAACAAAAAGTGTTTTATTTATTTCCTGACAGACTTTTAACAGGCTGTGGTTATAATGGGAGAGAAATGCATTCTGTCCACAACACAAATTGCTTTTCTTCTCGAACATTATAGTGGTACTTCCTGGCCCAGGATTTCCATGGTTGTCGAATTTGGTCTCTCTTTTGTTGGTTTGTGAACGAAGAAAGAAAAGAACAAGACCTTTGTAACCCAAATAACGAAGTAATAATTAAGTCCTTTATAAAGGCAAGCTTATTCCCACATCTGATTCCAAGGTACAGGACATACTTTCTCATTAGGAGGCATTTTAAGTACTTAGTGTAGTGTATCAGGCATTAGAAAGATTAAATAAGTATGATCTCATTCATAGGAAGCTTCACCCCCGAGACAGACACCTTATGCACATACAAGCATATTCTCAAATGGTGTTAATGTTAAACAGTAATGGTGCTGGTCAGACCCCTTAGACTAACTGTCCCACCCCCACTATCATGTTCTCATGTTTGAGATGCACGTTCCCGGGGCCTGGAGAGGGAATTGACACTCACCTTTTATTGATGAACCTAGAGAAAGAAAGAACTTTGAGCAGAGTTTGTGTGTGTGGCCCAGGAAAGATTTGGGGGTCAGGGTGGTTAGGAGCTCATTGGTGTGAGAAGGCTCAGGAGAATGATGTTTCCCAGGTCATCCTTACAGGGTGACCACTTTTTGATAAGAAATATACTATATTTTAACTTATATTCCCCCTTAAAACTTCATGGGGCACACCTAGCCATGTCAGGTCGGTACATGGGCTCCCCCCCACGAATGTTCTGAAAAAGAACCTAACTCCTTCTCCAACCCCACCTCCCACCACCAAATCTCACTTTCTGAGGAACACCAGCAGCAACTCTAGAACTTTGGTATAGGTTGGGTTTATTGAGAGCATTCAGATTGGTAAGGACTCTAGGGACTTGCCTTGGTCCATAGTTTTAGAAGCCAACACAACATTTTATTCAGATGGCAGTACATTCAAGGCGACTCATGAGGCTGATGGAGGTTGTGAGCACCATGCTTTGGTGAAGTGCTCTTCTGAACTGGGTGGCCTACAGACATTATGCTTTAGCACACCAGTCCAGCACCTATTTCCTCTCTCACGAGAAAGGTAGCCATCTTGTTTTGACCCTCTTGTGCAGAGTGCAAGAGAGCGAGCCCTGGGTACAGTAAGAATGAGCTTCTTTCTCTATTCTTTTGAGTCCCATACCATGCTCTTTGGTATCCAATTATGAGAACAACAAACTTTCTTTCCTCCCAACTTCTAAGCGATCATGATTATCAAAAAGTTTTGATGAACAACCGACATCTGGCCTCAGTTCTGTCAGACATCTAGCCCTCACAGTACCACTGGCTGCTGGTGCTCTGTTCCCCCCAGTCAGGCCATCTGGGTTCTCATGAGTCTGATCACAATTACTGTGTAGTTCTTTCTTCGTGTGCCTATCCTGTATTACTAAGATTTTGTGAGTTTCTTTCCCAACACTCCTCCTCTTTGTCACTTGAATGACCAACCTTGACATCTGTGTGTTTTGTGCCCTTCACTTCTTAGCTTAGCTCTTCTTTTTTTCTCTGTGCCTTTTCCTTACTTTGCTCTGTCCCCTCTGTCACCTCCTACAACCTCCTCAATATTCTTTCTCCTTATACCCGTCTCATTGCATCCTTTTGGATGTACTGATGGTTTATAGAGTGTTTTCATAAATTAGCTCGATTGCTGAAAATTTGTGTGATGTCACATATAACTGGGTCATTTATGGGTAGTGTTCTGGTTAGAAATAGACTCAAGAGAGGTCTTATAGCTGCTTCAAACTAAAGCTTAATGATAGATTTTACATGATGATCCATAAGATCTTTTCAAAGTAAACAAACACCCCGTTTTTTCTTGTTAACATTTTATTGAGCACCTACAAGTAACAGACAATTTATAGGATATCATTTTTCCCATTTTATAGCTGATGAAACTGTGAGTCAGAGTTTAAATTGTTTCTCTAGACTTACACTACTGGTGAAGGGACAGAGCCGGGATTTAAACTCTGGTCTTTGTGGCTTTAGCCAAGTCCTACCATCTGTGTTATGGAGGCCTGTTCATGGATAGAGAATTCTTGGTTTTTAGAAGCCCATTTGACTATTTCTCAAGCAATCTTCCTTAACTGTGTAGATGCATGAAAAATAGGAGTAAAGAGTTTAAATATCCCTTGCCTCCCTGGGAGATTGCTGAAGATGTTGACTCAAAGTATATTCTGGGAAATGTAGGCTGTTCCTCTGAAGTAGTACATGTTATTGATAACGGGTTACAAAACTAAATGACACAGGGATGCATGACTAGTCTTAAGTTTAAAACTAAGTCTAACATGCCAGACCAATATGAATCAAAAGGAGAAAGGCCTTTGGGAAATTGTTTGAATTATTAAAGCAAAAAGGAAAAAAAAATGCATCAGTAACCCATGGGAATAAAAATGGCCTCATTCATTTAAAAGATTTGTATTTTATTTGGGAGTTTCCTAAGAGAACCATCTCTGCAGGAGGAAGTTTTTCTTAGAAGCTCATGGTTGGAGAACAACTTTGAAAATCCATATTGAAGAATCAGATAGGGGGGAAATAATCAAGCGTGTGAACTTGCAGTATAAAGGCTAGATAGGACTTTTCTTTTTAAATGGGTTTCTGCCATTTCAGAGAAGCATGTTTTTTCTATGCCGTGAAGATGTTCACATAGAATTCATCTGCATAATCAAATATGTAGAGCTTACTTTGGTGCACCCTGTGTAAGTTTCCACAGGGATTTGAGGCATTATTTGAGCTTCACAAAACTCTGTGAGGGAGAGAGTGCATATATGTATTTTCACCTAATAGCTGAGAAAACTGAGGCCCAGGAAGTTTATGTGATTTGTAAAACATCCAATTAGAAAGAGGCAGGAACAATAGAAGCCAGGCTTTGGGAGGTATCATGGTGCAATGGAGAGGCTGAAGGACTTCGGATTTACACAGTCTGCAGTTGAGGCCTGGCTCCTCTGTTTACTGTTGGCTCACCTTAGATGGTGATGATGATAGTGATGATGATGATAGAAAAGACCTAATGGAATGATTATTAGGTGAAGAAATGATCAAAAAATACACAGCATAGTTCCTAGCCCAAAATAAATGTCAGCTCTTCCTGCAGTGGTTTTGACTTCTAACCCTGTGCTCTGTCCTCCATACTGTCTTGCACCTGTACTGGCCGGAACAGATGCTTCCAAGAATAAGACATGCCCTCCGGACTGCTTCATATCCAGAGACAAGAATAGTCCTCTGCTATTTCTCACCTCTCCGTTTGGTGTTACTATCCAGGAAGTTAATTTCTTTCCCAAGAGAATGGTCTCGATATCCCAAGAAGAAACATTAGTATAACTAAAGTTCACACTTCCCAATCACCAAGCATCACCCCATCACTATCCCAGTAAATATCAGACCAAACTGTTGTCCCTTAGCAACATGACCCAGTGATTGCAGAAATTAAATTACATATCCTAGGCTGGTTTACCAAATAAATAGTACCATCAGTAAAATTACATGTCCAGCCCTGTGCTAAGCATACAGTGTAAGAATGACTTATTTATTTGACCTCATTAGGAAAGAGGTGCCTTACCAAAAGAGGGGAAATCTAGACAGCTGAAATCTCTACCTTTAAACGCATATACCTCAAAGAACTATCTTTGATTGTAACCCTGTCCAGGATATATGATACTTTCCTGGGGCTTTTAAAAAAAAAACTTTTTAAAAAAAAATTTTTTTTAACATTTATTTATTTTTGAGACAGAGAGAGAGCATGAACAGGGGAGGGTCAGAGAAACAGGGAGACACAGAATCTGAAACAGGCTCCAGGCTCTGAACTGTCAGCACAGAGCCCAACGCGGGGCTTGAACCCATGGACCGTGAGATCATGACCTGAGCTGAAGTTGGACGCTTAACCGACTGAGCCACCCAGGCGCCCCTCCTGGGCCTTTTAAAACTAATCATGTTCTTGTCAGAAAGTGCCAAGTTGCTGGAATTGTTCCTAAAATAAGAGTATGCCGATGCTTAGTGAGGCCCAAGAAGCCTCTCTTCCAAGCTAAGTGCATGAACGTCTGATTCCACCTGACTTGCACAGCTTAGAGATGGTCAAGGTTGCTGCTCTCAAGGGATTTAAAAGCCAGCTGGGGAGAAAAGACATATTTCTACAGCTGAAACAGGACAAATAGGTTTATATTTTGATAGTAAGTATATTAGGAATTCAGATTAGGTGAAGCCATTGGAGAAGGCTTCATAGAATAGGGGCTAGCTAAGCTAGACTCCAAAGAACTACTTAGAGTTATATATTCACTCACATGCTCACTCATTCATTCATTCCTTCAATAACCATGGAGTATCTGTTAGGAGTGAGGCGATGTTGCAGAAGACATAATAAGGAAGCCAAGCAAGGTTTCTGTTCTCATGGAATGTGTATGTGAGGATAGAAAGACAATAGACACATAAACAAAAAAGAAACAGGAGCATATCAGAGGGTCATAGTTGCTGGAAACAAATGGGGTAGGCAACTAGTATACAGAGAATGATAGACCAGGTGAGGGCATCATGGGCTACACTAGGGAAGGTGGCTGGGAAAGGCCACAGCAGAAGTGAGGTTTTAGCTGAAACTTGAATGGTCAAAGGAGAAGGCCATGGGAAAACAGAGAAACAGAATGCCAGTAAAGGGAACACAAATGCAAAAGATTTGCGCTGGAGTGAAAGCTGCTGAGACAGGAGCCGGGGAGGGGAGGGATCTCCAGAGCACATGGGAGTTTAGATTTTATTGTCAGTGCAACAGGAAGCCAGAAGGTTTTAAGTGGAGAGTGATGCAAACCAACTGGTTTTTTTTTAATGTTTATTTATTTATTTTGAGAGACAGAGAGTGAGCAGGGAAAGGGCAGAGAGAGAGGGAGAGACAATCCCAAGCAGGCTCGCACTGTCAGCCCAGAGCCAGAGGCAGCACTGGATCTCACAACCGTGAGATTATGACCTGAGCCAAAATAGAGAGTCACACGCTTCACTGACTGGGCCACCCAGGCACCCCAAAAACCAACTGTTTTTTTTAAAGGTTGCCTGGTAGCTATGAGGAGAAGAAGGTGGGGGTGGGGGCAGGAGTGGAGATGTATGTAAAGACCAGCAGAGCCATTCCAAGCAGGCATCTTCAAAGAAAAAAAAACAGAGAGAGAGAGAGAGAGAGAGAGTTGTGGGGAGATAGTCTTAGAAGAATGGCAAGGGATATGAAGTTGGAGGGAGGGGCATAAATAAGTGTGTAGAATCTTAGAATGGAATCTGGTCCATGTAGAATAAACTTCTGTAGTTTACAGGGCTACATTTCCCTGTTTATCCTTCTGCAAAACAGCTTAGGGTTGGTATTCACACCGTTAGTGCCAAGACTTGATTGCCTCTGAAAGTTCACATAAAAGAAATTACACAGCACCCAGTTTTTCATTCCAAAACAGCCAGCTATTAAGCTCTCCTGGCCTGTGAATATCGGGCTTTGGAAGACAAATCTGGGCTGATTCCAACCAGGTATTTAGAACACATTTGATTCTGCTTCTCTCTCAGCAAGAATAATAGCTTACATCTATTGAGTTTATACTGTGTACAAGGCACAGTCCTCCATGCTTATGTGTATTATTTTATTTAATGTTCACATCTCCTTCATCCTGCTTTTGCAGATGAGGAGACGAGACGGACACAGTCGGCTGGTTAGCCTGTTCAAGGTGATAGATAATGAGAGGAGGTGTCAGGATTTGAACCCAGGGTGCTTGGCTACTGAGTTGGTTCTATTCACCACTCTCCCTCCCTCAGGCCTCATTGGCTGATGCCATGTTTCTGTGATAATATTTAGGGATATAAGTGTGGATAAAGCCTGTGGCAAATCAAAGAGATGGACACGAACTGCCACTCAGTGCCCCTGGAAAGGGCTTGCCATTCAGCTCAGCCCCCATCTGCTTATTTTTCTCGTTGTCAAACAGCTCCTGTAATCCACTCCGGCCACAAAGTGGCTACTTCCTTAATAGAAGTATGGCAGATGTTTATTAAAATAAATAAATAAGGGGAAAAAAAAGAATATAGAGCAAGCTTTCTCAAACAAAAGACTCATTGGACCCAGTGTCGGGGAATTTTCATCTCATTTATTTGTTGGCACTGACAAGGTATCAGCCAAAAAATAAAAGTAATCATCCTGGCAGCTTCTACATGCTTTTCAACAAAGATTTTATAGCCTTGTGCTATCAGGAAGGTTCATATTGCAAAGACTTCATTACTTTCAGTGTGCACACTGTGAGATGGGGTGATAAATCATTAACCCAAACTTCGCTAATCAGACGAAATGTACAGAAGTCATGTTGCAATGGCTTGTGTTGTCTCAGTAATTCCCAAAGTTAAGGTAAGCTTCACTGGGCTTCCAGGTCATTAGTGAGAATTGCAGGCTCGCTCCAGCTCTCTGCCCCTGCCAGTCTGCCCCTGCGGTGGCTATATGCTCGTCACATGCTGCTCTGGGAAAAGCATTGCCAGGACCATGCAATTCCATTGTAACTTCTGCTTCCTTCCAGATGACTAGACTGTATGTGAGTGAATTAGGCCAAGAGCCCTCAACTCATCAAACTCAAAATGACAGGAGAATAATGAACTGTGTTTGTTCATCTGCAGTTGTCAAGGTTAATTCCTTGGTCATTTCACTAAAAGGTTTTTCCTTTTTATTAGAGCCCCATGAAAGAAAACTGGGCCTCTATTTCAACAAGGAGTTGGAATTTCAGAAGGGCCGCGTTTCTCATAAAGATATAAATTGAGGGGGCGCCTGGGTGGCTCAATTGGTTAAGCATCTGATTTTGGCTCAAGCCTTGATCTCACGGTTTGTGAGTTCAAGTCTCACTTGGGATTCTCTGTCTATCCCTCTCTCTCTCTCCCCCCCTCCTCTGCTCGTGCTGTCTCTCTCTCTCTCAAGATAAGTAAACTTAAAAACAAAAAACAGGTATAGATTGAACGTAAATCATTAGACATTTGGTTCGAAAGCTTCTTATTTCTCCCCTCAGAGCCCTCACTGGGATCTGCTACTGTCCCGCTGATCTCTCCGTGCACCCAGGTCTTACTTCATCTTTGGGTTGTGACAACAGCTAACACCAAGCTTTGGACGTAGTCCATGTGTACCGCATGTTTGTGAAATTGAACACTTTTGAGCAGCTCGTCAGATTGCACTTCAGTAACTAGCATTGGATGTAGAGTACCAAAGAGAGGCACGGTTTATGCTTTTAGCATCCATTTTTTCTTCTAGACTTGCAGCTATTCCTAGGTCTCTGTTTTCACGTGGACTAGATTCTCGCGTTCTGCATCCTGAAAACAATTTTTTTCTCAATGCTTAGTCTCAAGGTACCCTCCCACCCACTGATATTTAAAAGGCCGTGATATGCCTCATATGTGGCATTTAAGAAACAAAACAGATGAACATAAGGTAAGGGAAGGAAAAATAAGATAAACTCAGAGAGGGAGGTAAACCGTAAGAGACTCCTAATGATAGAGAGCAAACTGAGGGTTGATGGAGGGGAGGTAGGCGGGGAGATGGGCTAGATGGGTGAGGGGCTTTAAGGAAGGCATGTTTGGGGATGAGCATTGGGTGTTGTCTGTAAGTGAATCACTGAATTCTACTCCTGAAACCAGTACATACTATGTGTCAACTAACTTGAATGTAAATTTTTAAAAAAGGAAAAAAAAAAAAAAAAGAAAATGCTGTGATAGGCATCAGAATTCTCTTATGTGGAGGAGCCCAACACGGTTTTCACTGACAATGAAGTGGATATCGTATACATATTTCCTTGAGGTCCCCCTCAGTATTTGCATGTGCTCAAGGGTTCTGTTTAGTTCTGTGTGTGTGTGCCCATCCGCTGTCCTGATGAGCTTTCAGTATTCCAACCAGAATATATCTCCCAGAGGAACACTGCTGAATAGAGAGTAAAATGTTAAAAAAAAAAATGCTTTGTTAAAAAGTGAATGGTAGTATATAGCGGCCAATTTGCTGGTTAAGGACTATTTTCTTCCTTTTTATTATGACTTTGTGCTTGAGGAGTACAGGTTAACCTTACAAATTACATTATATTTAATTATACTTTAATATCTTCTGCATCTCCCGTTCTAGGCTGGGAATCATGAAGAAATCCATGCCACAAGAATTGTTCTTTCTGTGGGTGATTAACTTATAATCCTCCCTGGGTGGCCTCCAGTCCCACAGTCTTTCCCCCAAGTTGAACCATGCTGTACTTCATAACCACATCACTGTTCCCAGAAGGATGTTTCCTTCCATGACTTAAGCTGTATGTGGGGATTTTGGCATTCACTGCCCTGTGGTAACTGGCCCTGTGCATATACCCATCCTATATCATCTCACCCTGCCCCCAGCAGTGGCATGGGGCTTCAGGAGGACTGATCTCTGCTCCCTTGCACCTCTTACTGGCAAGACACCCCCATTCCTCAGACAAGCTGAGGAAATACTCAGGTCCCATATGGTTGGAGCGGAGGTCTCATTGGGAGGCAGTCGGGGTTCAAATTTGGGCTCTGTTATTATGAACTGAGTGCCCATGAACAAGCTATTTAAACATTTTGAACTTGGTTTTCCTCATCTGTAAATGCAGTGCTTCCTACAAGATGTTGATGATGATGGAAAGGAGGTGAGTATGTAAAGTGTCAAACACAGTGCCTGGCCCACAGTACCTGCTTGGCGTGTAAAACTTCCAATTTGTGAAGCTTTCCCCAGTGCCTCCAGCATTGTTAATGCGTTCTCCCACCAACTCCCACTCTCAGATCTGAGTCATGAACTTCCTAACAGGCAGAAGCCTGGATTTTGTCTTCTTTTGAACTCCCGCATGCCACCTAGTCTGATAGACAAGAGGGACCTGACAAATACTTACTGACTCTTATCTAAGTGACAAAAGCAATCCTGCCTCTTCCTGCTGTGGGTATAAATCAGCAGCCTGTGCTTCAAAGGAGGCCATCCGGGAGTACCCATGACCGTGCTTCTCTAACCTCTGGCGTAGGCTCTGCTGTGGCTGGGGTCATGGGGCTTCCTCCCACTGTATTTACCAGGCACTGACTCTTACCAGCTGTGGGCATGGCCCTGCAGAGCAGTGAGGAGCCTAACAGGCACGACATCTGCCTTCTGACAGGTTAGCATCTGGAGAAAGGGTGCTTTAGTGTATACACGTTAGTGTATGTATTGAGGGAAAGGAAGGGGTGCCATGGGAAAGAAAGAGGGCAGAGAGGACTAATACGGTTTGGAAATTCAGAGAAACCCCCCTCTGAGTGGTTCAGATGACATACTGATAGTTAAAATGACTTCGAGGTTACTCTGTGTACTCTGAACACATCACAGAAATTAAACCTCATGCAATAAAATTGCTACTATTACCGTTTTTGCAAATGAGAAAACTAACACTTCTGGAGAGTAATTCTTACCGAAGGCAACCCCTGTGAAGAGGCCGAGCCTGGGCCTAAGCCTGAGTGACCCCAGCCCCGGGCCCACAGTTCAGGGATCAATCAATTTGTAATGCTCTTTGCCAAGGCCTGCAAGCACAGGTTTTGGAACAGGTGACCTGCCGGGGAAGCCCGCTGGAGGGGAACACACTGGAAATTCAGTGAGTGCAGAACGTCATCGTTTTAACCAACCACCCCTGTTCTCTCCCCGTTTCCAAGCTGAATGAGTTAGCCACGTGACGAGGCTTCTGCTTTCTCCCCTCATTAGGCTGTCAACCACTGGTGACTGCTTCCCCTTCCTGAACTCCGTTCCTGTTTACTTACTTCTGTTAAAGTCAAGACAGCATCAGGGTGGTTTCTCTGTTAAACCAGTTGTGCGAGTTCTGTTACTGTGCCTCCTAAGTCCATCCAAGGAGCTTCCTAATGAGGTTTTTTATCTTTAAAAAATTACCAAGCAGAAAAGTCTGTTCTAGTTTGGGATGGATACGCATCATCCCTTCCAGGCTCATCCAGTGTGCCATCATCCCTCCTCCGACCTGGACCGGAGTGCCACCCGTGTGTCTTGCACGAGAATGGAAATGTCTCTAGGTCAGAGACCTGGCACCCCATAGAGCCCAGTGGTTGGGCATCGCCCGGAACTCTGCCAGGCAGAGGTGGTCTGCTCTGGGCTGCTCCTGCCTCCCACCTCTCCCTTCCAGCTCACCAGTGAGCAAATATTTGCTGAAGATGATAATAGCAATAATGAAAACACGTCCATTTGTTGAGTGCTTCCTCTGTGTCAGTCATTCCATTACCTGCTTTATATGCATGGTCTAATTGAATTCTCGCCACACTTTTCTGAAGTCGCTATTACTAAATCACATTTTAGAGTTGAGGGAACTCAGGGAACTTAGAGTTGAGGGAACTGAGACTCAAGGCGGTCAACCAGTTGGCTCAAGACTCAGACCTGGCTCTATCTGAATCCCAAGGCTGGTTCTCAATCAGTTTTTGTGGGCTTTGGAGCAGACGGGAGTGGGAAGGACCCATGCATACCTCACTTCAATTTCTTATCGTTTGGTTCACTGTGGGTACCCCTTCCCAAGTGAATGATGAAGCGGGGAGAATGGAGGATATAACAATGACCCTACCACGTTGCTATTACAGAGAATCTCTAGGAGCTTCCTAGGTCTTCGTGCTGTCCCCTCCAATCCACCCCACCATTAGCAATGGAGAGGTGGAACCTATAATCACATCCCACTGATGTCCTTCATTTTCACCTGTGTAGTCTTTGGTAATGTTTCGTGTCTCTTGGTTGAAAAGATTTCAGTGAGAGCCCCATTTGTGTTTTTGGTAGAAGTGAATTTTTCTGTGATGTTAAGGGTTTTTGTTGGTGATCAGTGAAAGTACTCACTGAAATTTACCATGCGCTATTTTCCCACAGAAACCCATTATTTCTCTTGTTGTCTCTCCCCTCTTCCTGCTCCACCCTCGTGAGTGGGGCAGGGTGGCTGCTGAAGTGGAGACTCAGAAAGACAGGGAAAATGGCTCTAACTCAGGCAACCAGCTGACTTCATCTGTTACCCGTTTGATCCCAGAAACATGGCAGCAACTCCATTGATTAATTTTAGTATTAAAATTCACTTTTAGAGAAAACTTAATATACCATTTGGTTAATAACAGAATATTTTATCTTCTTACGGAGGTTTATCTGTTCCCCCCACCCCACCCCGCACTGTTTCCAAGCCAGCTTTGAAGCAATTGTTTAGGAATTTCTTGCATATATGAAGGGATAATTATTGCTTTGCTGTTCAGTCTTAAAACAAATTAACCAAGCAGAACTATATTTTAAACATGTATTTAACTGTGAGATAAACAATTCAAATGTCGAGAATCCTTTTGAATACCACGTGATTAAAACTGCCCTCATATTTTATGTAGTATACGTTATTATAATCTTGTCTTCGTATGTGAGTCACATTATTTAATCAAAAAATGATTTACTGGTTTTTCATTTACCTTTAAAATGGAAAAGGCAACAGTTTACTTTTCTTGCTGATTCATTTTTGAGGCAAGTTTTCTGTATACCCATGACTAAACATGAGTATGTGTTTGGTCACCCTTAATATTACTGGTTTCCCTATTCTGTATGTAGCTCTGTCCAATTTCCTTTATCCTGATAAGACTTGGGAACAACATCTCTCATATCTACCTAAATTTCCTTAGATATGTTGGTCAAGTAAACAGAGTGCCATCCATTTTTGAACGCTTATTTTTTTTTTTTTACCTTGAAATGAAATACCATGACATCTAACATTGTGGTTGAGGTTTTAAGTACGCTCAGGAAATTAAAAGCTGGGATCCCTGCAAGAACCATGAGATAATGATACACGGATGATAAGTATTACAAATTTCCACATATATCTGAAAGAGCTGAATCATCACTGCCTTTTAGCTGTGAACAAATACCAATTCCCTGACCTTAAAATCTTCAAACGTTAAGTGAATGCATTTTATTTCCATTTCCAGTGAGTTGTTTGAGGCAGTATTACACACATGGGTTCTGATGGGTTTTATATTACCAGGATATTGATACTTGCCAACACTCAGTTAATTTACTTTTCATTTTCTACTCCTTACGGAATGATATGCTGTTAGTTGTTACTTTTCAATCTTGTGTTCACGCTTTCATATTGCAATTACTCAGCTTTTAATAGAAAACTAAATGGAAAAATCCTGCCTGGGTGTGAAATATGTGAATTTGCAGGTAACATATTTTCTGCCTGTTTCTTCTTCTTTTATCATACCTCAAAACTTCTCCAGTCTATCTCCTCTCTTCTGACAGCACAAAGACAGCTTTTCGAATGGGCTACTGATTGCATAGTAGTTTTCCTGGGTAATTATGCCTGTAACAGGGGCCTCTCTGTGGCTCAGTCAGTTAAGCATCCGACTTCTGCCCCAGTCATGATCTCACAGTTTGTGAGTTCCAGCCCCGCATCTGGCTCTGTGCTGACAGTGCCGGAGCCTGCTTCGGATTTTGTGTCTTCTTCTCTCTGCCCCTCCCCCACTCGTGCTCTGTCTGTGTCTCTCAAAAATGAATAAATGTTAAAAAAAAATTAAACAAATTATGCCTGTAACAATCAGAGAATTAAAAAGAACCTTGTAAGGGTGCCTGGTGGCTCAGTTGGTCGAGTGTCCAACTTCGGCTCAGGTCATGATCTTCCAGTATACGGGTTCAGGCCCTGAGTCAGGCTCTGTGCTGACAGTTCAGAGCCTGGAGCCTGCTTCTGATTCTGTGTCCCCCTTTCTCTCTGCCCCTCCGCTGCTTGAGCTCTGTCCCTCTGTCTCTCAAAAATAAATAAACATTAAAAAAATTTAAAAAGTATAAAAAGAACCTGATAGTGCAATAATGTTCTCCATGAAAATAGAGTCCTGAGTTCTGCAATTAAAAACGCCTCACAGCCAGGGCACCTGGGTGGCTCAGTCTGTTGAGCACCCGACTCTTGCTTTCAGCTCAGCTCACAATTCATGAATTTAAGCCCCCTCATCTGTGCTGTGCTCTGACAGCATAGAGCCTGCTTGGATTCTCTCTCTTTCTCTCTGTCTGCCCCTCCCCTGCTCTCTCTCTCTCTTTCTCTCTCTCTCTCAAAATAAATAAATAAACTTAAAAAAAAGTCTCATATCCACCCCGGAAGTGTTTTAGTGCAGCAATCAATGCCTAGGATTTGAATAGCATCATGGCTAGGGAGGTGGTAGTAACAGGGAGCTAGTCAGCCAGGGAATCCTGAGAACCTCCCGTTTGCAAGAGCCTGGTGGAAAGATGGGAAGCAAACTGTTGCCATGGCCCCGGTTTCATGGCACAGAGCAAGGAAGGGAGACTATTAAGATAAATGGGAAAATTTCCCGGAGGTACCTCCTGATTTTTCATTTTTGTGTCTGCGGTTTATGAATGCCACTGTTTATGAACACAGCTGTTTTGTTTTGCATACATTTTGAATGATGTATCCTTGAGCACTGACTGAGCAAAGAGGTCCTTTCTTTCCCACTGATATCTATCTGTGATTGCTGAATAATTAACTGTGGGTCATTCAGCTCCCAGAACTCTAATGCACTTGCTCCATGGTGTTTCTCTGCTTCTTCCAGAGCAGAACTTTTAAGTAATACCTTCATAGTAGCCAAGCACTTACAGGGGCACAAAATGGGGATGGGAGAGTTTCTAGCTAATAATCAGCATAAAAGTAGGTTACAGCTTGCTTGGAACTTGCACATGGCTGCACGTACGTGCTTTTTAGGAGTGAGAGTTGCGTGTATGTTTGCTGTGATGCACATGCGTCTGGAAACTGTTTCAAATGTGTACTTCACAAATCCCTGGTTGAGTCTCAGTTTGGATTTGCTTTATGAATTCATGAAAAACAAGTGCACCAAAAGCTCATTATAGCTCACGTTACTGTCTAAGCTGAAATAAACAGTGAGCAAAACAATGTATTTTGGTATCAAAGCTTATTTGGGGATTTTAAAAAATAACAACTAGATATCAGATGCACAAGTGAAAAGCAACAATTATCAGGGCTGAAAGTCAAACATTGCTCATCTTGGGAATAAAAGACACACCAGAAAGACACACACACACACACACACACACACACACACGTGCGTGTGTGTGTGCGCACATGCGTGGAGAGAGAGAGAGACAGTGTGTGTGTGTGTCTGCAATTTAAGCACATCGTCCCCTAGTGATGCCATTTCATTTGCACTGTACAAAAGGGCCCAGAAACTATTTCATTTGTTACCAGTTTGTAGCTTCAGACATTGGATAATTGACATTGAACTAGTTAAAACTGGCAGACTAAAGTTATCCCTTCTTCTTAGTAAGTGAAACAAAGGAATATTTGTTAAGTTTGAAACTGTTCATAATTCTAGAAATAAATTCCCATTCAGGCTTATTTTTTTCTACTAATGGTGCACAAAGCATTTTTAAGCAGAATCCTTTTGAAATTTTTTCCCTTCATTCAATGTAAACTCTAGCAAGTCAATGTTAAGTGAAAATTTGAGGCAATTTAATTGTGATTGAGCTGACATTTACTGTTGCACTGTTATGAAGGATTGCTCACTAAATTAAACTATTATACTATGTTAGTAGTAAAAACCATATAAGAAGCAGTGTTTCCATCATCCTCTCAGGAAGTGTTTATTGAGCATCTAGTTTATGCACAGTTTTTTGTCAGGCATAGATTCTTTCTAAGGATGTTATCTTTTTAAATTTTGTTTTAGATTCTAATGGGATTCTGTAGAGTAATTCTAATGAGTTCTGTCTAGTCTTTAAAATAAGTTTGTGTGATCTCTGATAACATTTATTTATGCTGTAATATATGTTTGAAAAACATGCACCTATGCTTTTTAAAAAATATTCTGAAGTTCAATCATTTCTATATTTCAGACCAATATTTAGGCCTAACTTCTCTTTGTTGGTCTGTTGAGCGTCTTTAAATGTTTTTTTTCTTCCTTTTAAGATACAGGCTTCAGATCTTCCTCTTTTTTTATTTAAACTTTTTTTTTTTTAGTTTATTTATTTTGAGAGAGAGAGAGAGAGGGAGAGGGAGGGCAAGCGAGCAGAGGAGGGGAAGAGAGAGGGAGAGAGAGAATCCCAAGCAGGCTCCACACTGTCTTTGCAGAGCCTGCTGCAGGGCTCGAACCCACGAACCCATAAGATCATGGCCAAAATCAAGAGTTGGACGGTTAATGGACAGAGCTAACCAGGGGCCCCAGATCTTCCTCTTTTTATATGCAAAATCTCAGTGTAAGTATCTCACCCTCAGGGAAGTTTTCTTTGGCATCTCAGGTCAGGTTGGGTTTCCCTCTTTATGATCTCACAGCACCCTAGATTTCTTTACACACTTACCATAATGGAAATTATGGGGCGCCTGGGTGGCGCAGTCGGTTAAGCGTCCGACTTCAGCCAGGTCACGATCTTGCAGTCCGTGAGTTCGAGCCCCGCGTCAGGCTCTGGGCTGATGGCTCAGAGCCTGGAGCCTGTTTCCGATTCTCTGTCTCCCTCTCTCTCTGACCCTCCCCCATTCATGCTCTGTCTCTCCCTGTCCCAAAAATAAATAAACGTTGAAAAAAAAAAAATTTAAAAGAAATTACATAATTAAAGATGTTTGTTTAGTGCTGTCTCCCCCTCTATCCTAAAAGCTTCATAGGACAAAGACCATGTTTATTTTGCTCACTGACAGTGCCTGGCACATAGTAGGCACTTAATGGATATTTATGGAGGGAATAAGCTCATGAGCGAATGTGCAAAGACCCTAGTGGGCTTCAGTGCTCTGCCTCCTTCACATGAGATGTTCTTGTCTGAACATACTGAGTAGGAGAATATTTCAAAATCCAGATTTAAGAATAGGTTAAGCCAAGTTTACTTTCTTAATTGACTTTAAATCTCCAACATGTCCTATCCTGATGGCCTTTTTTTTTTTTTTTTTTTTTTTTACTTCTGATCTTTAATAGGCTTTTTCTTAATTCAAGGAAAAGTTAGTGACCATCCAAACAAGACAAAGTGACTGCCGTCTTTCTGCCATTTGATATATTCCTGTGCGGTAGGAATAATTGGGTGGGGAGAGAGACCACACTTCAATGGTCTCAACAGAGGTTATTCAGAAAATATCATGAGGTGGCCCAAAAGCCAAACATCAGTACACCTCCTAACAAGAGTTGAGATTATACCTGAGACTGTGTAAGAAAGACTCACGAGTACATTTGCTCTCTCTGTGTGACTGTCAGCATGTTTCTTAACTTGCTTGTGCCTCAGTTTCCTCATCTCAAAAATGGGGAAAAACGTTAAGACTTACTTAGTACAGTTTAGGTTGTAGTAAGTTGTAAAGATGAAAAGAGGGAATATATTAAAAGTGCTTAATTAACACAATGGAAAACCAGAGAGTTCATTTCAAAATTGCTTTGCTGAGGATGAAAACATGGAGCCCAAAAGTAATGAAGTGTGAACAAATGAACTGAGTTTACAAATATTACAGTTAACTTCTAAGCCAACTTTGGATTGATTTTAAAAGCAATGAGAAAGAAAAGGAAACACCTGTAACTCTTAATCACTGTTTTTTATTATTCATTTTTTAAAATCCCATGAACATGCACGTGTATGAGAGCGTGCACACACATCCATTTAACTACGTACCAACTCTTCTCTTTCTTTACTCCTTGGGGTTACTCTTCAAACCGCATCTTTCAGCCTCTCTCTGGGAACTGGCCAACAAAAATGAGGTAGCTGATTCCCTAAGAATTTTCTTCATTGAACGTGTCAGACAACTTGATTAAGAAGCTTATAATTGGTACTCTGGGCATAAAATGAGTGAAGGAGTATGCCTCTTGTTTGTTTTTTTAAATTGTGCAGTTTGATTGTTTTGAGTATATTCACAGAGCTGTACACCTGTCACCATAATCAGTTTTAAAACATTTTCATCACCCACAAAAGGAACCTTGTACCCATCGTCGGTCACTCCCCATTTCCATGAAATCTCTTCAGTCTTCAGCACCAGATATCTACTTACTATCTTTATATTTTTACCTGCTCTGAACATTTCATATAAATGGAATCATACAATATATGGTTTTTTATGACTGGCTTTTTTCAGTTAGCATAATGTTTTTAAGGGTCATCCATGTTGTAGCAGGTATCAGTTCTTAATTTCTTTTTATTGCAGAACAGTATTTCATTCTGTGGAATATTGTATTTATCTATTCATCAGTAGATGGACATTTGGATTGTTTCCATGTTTTTGTTAAAATGAGTAGTCCCTGTAAAACTTTTTGTGTGAATGTATATTCTCACATCTCTTAACGGCTATACCTAGGAGTGCATGTGGTCATACGGTTACGCTATGTTTACCCATTTTGAGTAACTGCTAGACTCTTTTCCAAAGGTGCTATGCCATTTTACATCCCTATAAGAAATATGTGAGGCGAGTTCCAGTTTTCCCACATCCTCACCAACACTTGTCATTATCTGTTTATTTTGATTCTAGCCACACTGAATTTGAAGTGGTATCTCATTGTGGTTTTTATTTGCATTTCCCTAATGGCTAATGCTGTTAAGTATCTTTGCATATGCTCATTGACCATATGTATTTCTTTCTTGGGGAAATGTCGATTTAGATTCTTTGCCATTTTTAATTGAATTGTCTGTTATTTTATTATTGAGTTGTAAGAGTTCTTTAGGTATTTCAGATACAAGTTTTGTGTTTTTTTTACGTTTTTATTTATTTTTGAGACAGGGAGAGACAGAGCATGAACAGGGGAGGGTCAGAGAGAGGGAGACACAGAATCCGAAACAGGCTCCAGGCTCTGAGCTGTCAGCACAGAGCCCGACTCGGGGCTCGAACACAGGGACCGCGAGATCATGACCTGAGCCGAAGTTGGCCGCCTAACCGACTGAGCCACCCAGGCGCCCCAAGTCTTTTTTTTAATCATATATGACGTGCAAACATTTTCTCCTAACCTATGTGTTATATTTTAACTTCCTTGATTGTGTTCTTTGAAGAACAAAGGTTTAAAATTTTTATGATTTCGAATTTATTTTTTGTTTTGTTTTGTCACATATGTTTTTGATGTCATATCTAAGAAGTGTTCACCTAATCCAAGGTCACAACGATTGAATCTGTATTTTATTCTAAGATTCCATTTGAGTCTTTTTCTTTTTTAGATAGTCTTAGTAGAGATCTAACTTTATTCATTTGCATGTAGAGATACTTGCCCCAGAACCATTTGTTATATAGATTGTTCTGTTTCCACTAAATTATCTTAGTACATTTTCTTTCCTGATATCGAGATTAATTGTATTTACTTATTTATTTTTATTTTAAATCTAGTATAGTTAACATACAGTGTTATATTAGTTTCAGGTGTACATCATAGTGACTCAACAATTCTATATATTACTCAGTGCTCATCATAAGTGTACTCTTAATCTCCATCACCAATTTCACTCATGCCCCCACCCACCTCCCCTCTGGTCACCATCAGTTTATTCTCTATAGTTAAGAGTCTCTTTTTTGGGTTGTCTTTTTTCTTGGTTCATTTGTTTTGTTTCCTAAATTCCACGTGTGAGTGAAATCATATAGTATTTGTTTCTGACTGCCTTATTTCACTTATCGTCATACTTTCTAGATTCATCCATGTTGTTGCAAATGCCAAGATTCATTCTTTTTTTATGGCTGAGTACTATCCCAGTGTGTGTGTGTGTGTGTGTGTGTGTGTGTGTGTGTGTGTACACATATATACCTTTTTTATCCATTTATCTACCAATGGACAGTTGGGCTGCTTCTATATATTGTCTATTATAAACAATGCTGAATAAACATAGGGGTTTTTGAATTAGTGCTTTTGTATCCTTTGCGTATACCCAGTAGTGGAATTACTGGATCATATGGTAGTTCTATTTTTAAATTTTTGAGGAACCTCCATACGGTCTTCCTCAGTGGCTGCACCAGTTTACATTTCTACCAACAGCACACTAAAATTTCTTTTTTTCCACATTCTCACCAACACCTGTTGTTTCTTGTGTTGTTTTTAGGTATGAAGTGGTATCTCATAGTTTTGATTTGCATTTCCCTGATGATGAGTGATGTTGAACATCTTTTCATGTGTCTTTTGACCATCTGTATGTCTTCTTTGGAAAAATATCTGTTCATATCTTCTGCCCATTTTTAACTGGATTATTTGTTTTGGGGTGTTGAGTTGTTTAAGTGTTTTATATATTTTAGATACTAACCTTACCAAATATGTTATTTGCAGATATTTTCTCCCATTCACTAAGCTGTCTTTTAGTGTTGTTATCTGTTTTGCTGTGCCAACGCTTTTTATTTTGTAGTCCCAATAGTTTATTTTTGCTATTGTTTCCCTTCCCTCAGGAGACATGTCTAGAAAGATGTTGCTACAGCCAATGTCAGAGAAATTACTGCCTGTGCTTTCTTCTAGGATTTTTATGGTTTCAGATCTCACATGGGGTCTTTAGTTCATTTTGAGTTTATTATTTTTGTGTTTGGTGTTAAAAACTGGTCAGTTTCATTCTTTTGCATGTAGCTTCAACACCATTTGTTGAAGAAATTATCTTTTTCCCATTGCATATTCTTGCCTGCTTTGTCAGAGATTAATTATCCATATAATTGTGGGTTCATTTCTGAACTCTTTTCTGTTCTATTGATGTAGGCATCTGTTTTTGTGCCAGTACCATACTGTTTTGATTGCTACAACTTTGTAGAGTATCTTGAAATCTGGGATTGTGATATCTTCAGTTTTGTTGTTCTTTTTCAAGATTGCTTTGGCTATTGAGGTCTTTTGTGGTTCCATACAAATTTTAGGACTGTTTGTTCTAGTTCTGTGAAAAATGTTGTTATTTTGATAGAGATTCCATTAAATATGTAGATTGTTTTGGGTAGTAGGGATATTTTCACAATGTTTGTTTTTCCAATCCATGACCATGGAATGTCTTTCCACTTGTTTGTGTCATTGTGAATACCTTTCTTTTTTTTTTTTTTTTTTTTATTTATATATGAAATTTATTGTCAAATTGGTTTCCATACAACACCCAGTGCTCATCCCAAAAGGTGCCCTCCTCAATACCCATCACCCACCCTCTCTTCCCTCCCACCCCCCTCAACCCTCAGTTTGCTCTCAGTTTTCAACAGTCTCTTATGCTTTGGCTCTCTCCCACTCTAACCTCTTTTTTTTTCCTTCCCCTCCCCCATGGGTTCCTGTCAAGTTTCTCAGGATCCACATAAGAGTGAAACCATATGGTATCTGTCTTTCTCTGTATGGCTTATTTCACTTAGCATCACACTCTCCAGTTCCATCCACGTTGCTACAAAAGGCCATATTTCATTTTTTCTCATTGCCACGTAGTACTCCATAGTGTATATAAACCACAATTTCTTTATCCATTCATCAGTTGATGGACATTTAGGCTCTTTCCATAATTTGGCTATTGTTGAGAGTGCTGCTATGAACATTGGGGTACAAGTGCCCCTATGCATCAGTACTCCTGTGTCCCTTGGATAAATTCCTAGCAGTGCTATTGCTGGGTCATAGGGTAGGTCTATTTTTAATTTTCTGAGGAACCTCCACACTGCTTTCCAGAGCGGCTGCACCAATTTGCATTCCCACCAACAGTGCAAGAGGGTTCCCGTTTCTCCACATCCTCTCCAGCATCTATAGTCTCCTGATTTGTTCATTTTGGCCACTCTGAATACCTTTCATCAATGTTTTCTATTTTACAGAGTATAGGACTTTTAACTCCTTGGTTAAGTTTACTTCTAGGTATTTTATTATTTTTGGTGCAATTGCAGATGGGGTTGTTTTCTTAATTTCTTTCTGCTGCTTGACTATTGGTATATAGAAATGGAATAGATTTCTGTGTGTTGATTTTCTATCCTGTGACCTTATTGAATTCATTAATCAGTTCTAGTTGTTTTTTTTGGTGGACTCTTTAGTGTTTTCTATATATAGTATCATGCCATCTGCAAATAGTGAAAGTATTTCTTCTTACTTACCAAATTGGATGCCATTTATTTCTTTTTGTTGTCTGATTGCTGTGGCTATGACTTACAATACTATGTTGAATAAACTAATGAGAGTGGACATCTTTATCTTGTTCCTGACCTTAGGGGAAAGACTCTCAGTTTTTCACCACTGGATATGATGTTAGCTACGGGTTTTTCATATATGGTCTTTATTATGTGCAGGTATGTTCCCTCAAAACCTACTTTGTTCAGAATTTTTATCACGAATGGATGTTGTACTTTGTCAAATGCTTTTTCTGCATCTATTGAAATGTTTTTTTATCCTATCTCTTGTTGATGTAATGTATCATGTTGATTGATTTGTGAGTATTGAACAAACTTGCATCTCAGGAATAAATCCCACGTGATTGTGGTGAATGATTTTTTTAATGTATTGTTGGATTCAGTTCGCTAATATTTTGTTGAGGATTTTTACATCTATGTTCATCAGAGATATTGGTCTGTAGTTTCCTTTTTATGGAGTGTTGTTTCAGTGTTATGGAATGGTTTCAGTATCAGGGTAGTGCTGATAGGCCTCATAGAATGCATTCTGATGTGTTTATCCCTCTTCTATTTTTTGGACTAGTTTGAGAAAAATAGGTATGAACTGTTCTTTAAATGTTTGACAGAATTCACTTGTGAAGCTGTCTGGTTCTGGACTTTTGTTTGTTGGGAGTTTTTTGATTAATGATTCAGTTTATTGCTGGCAATAGGTCTGTTCAAATTTTCTATTTCTTCCTAATTTAGTTTTGGAAGTTTATATGTTGCTAGAAATTTCTTCTAGATTTTCCAGTTTGTTGACACATACTTTTTCATAATATTCTCTTATAATCCTTTGTATTTCTGTGGTGTTGATTATTATTTCTCCTCTTTCATTTCTGATTTTGAGTCCTCTCTTTTTTTTCTTCTTTCTTTTTTTGAAGAATTTGGCCAGAGGCTTATCAATTTTGTTGATCTTTTCAAAGAACCAGCTCTGTTTCGTTGATCTGTTCTAGTGGGGTTTTTGTTTGTTTGTTTATTCCATTTGAGACATATTCCTCTCTTTCCTCATTTTGTCTGACTCTCTCTGTTTCTGCGTGTTAGGGTAGTCAGCCACATGGCCTTATGAAAGAGAGGTCCTGCAGTGTGGTGTCCCCTGCTCCCCAGAACCTGGCACTTCAGGGGTGTCTCCTATGTGTGATGCATGCATCTTGCTGTTGTGGCTGGGTCACTTTGCCTTTAGTCCAGTCATCTGCAGTGGCTCTCTTTGCCTGCAGGGGCAGGGTTTGGTCCCTGTACTGTTAGTTGACCAGTCTGAGGTCCCCTGGGGCTTCATTTGAGTAAGAGCAGACGTTTGGCAGACATGCCATAACACTGAATGCAAGGTGCTTTTCTTATTTTGTCCCCTGAGAAGCTGTCATTTATGGACAGGACCTGCAGTCAGACCAGTTTCGTGTCCCCAGCCCACTGCTGGGACTGCAGTCTGACTGGTATTTGTGGTTATCTTTCCCTCTTCGTGGGGCAGGAGTCACTCTGGCATGAGGCTGCCCCTGTTGGAGCTCCTTGAACACTGCCAGGCTTGTGGTACCACTTTGGGTGGGCTCTGGGCAAGAGTGTGTTGGAGGAGATGGGTCAACAGAAGCACGCAGGATGAGGGTGGATCACAGAATGTTAGGAAGGTTGAGTCGGTCCGCTGAGGGAGGAGACCTGGAGCTGAGGCCTGGCCAGAGCGGGCAGGTCCATAGGGGAATGTGAGGATGTGGCTGTGGTTTAGCAAGTTAGGTAGGGAGTGTCATCAAGGGCCTGTTTGGGCTGGGGGGGTGGGGAAAAGAAATGGTGCTGACAAGGTCCTTTGTTCCTAGAGAAGTCTCTTAAAGATCCCTGCCCCTCTAGCACGTGTTTGAGATTAGTAAACAAATCTCTTTTGTTGAGTGCTGCTTCTATGTTGTATTTCCCAGTAGCTGTTTGTTGTGCTGTCTCTTTAAGTGTGGGGACTCAATTTTCCCTGCCCCTCTTGGCTGTCCCAGAGCCAATTAGCAGGTTTTCAGTTTGTTGGTTGTAAGAACTCATGAAATTCAGCTTCTTTGGTTTTCAAACCAAATGTTATGGGGATTTGGCTTTCCTGTGTGGCCTCCCCAGTATATGAAGCTATTTCTCTTCCTCTCTCCTTGCCTGAGGTGTCCCTCCCTGCCCTGGACAGTCCCACAGGTGGAAGTGCTAGTCTCTACCCTTCCTGCCCTCCTCTTTGCTGCCTCTTTTCTACATTTAGCTGTGGAGGGTGTGCTTGATGGTCTTCAGGTATTTTTCTGGATTATTTACACTAATGTGAGTGTCATGTGAGAAGGTGAGGTTAGGATCCTCCTACTCTGCCAGAAGCCCCCTGTCTTGGCACTTTTGCTGCCAATCAGTTGGTCATTAATGTAAGGGTTTATTTCTGGACTCTCAATTCTGTTCCATAGCACTGTAAATCTGTCCTAATGCTAGCGAGTTTCAAGGTCAATTTGTTAATTTCTGTTTTTTTTTTTAATGTACTCTTTTTTTTTTAATGTTTATTTAGTTTTGAGAGAGAGAGACAGACAGACAGACAGACAGACCGTGAGCAGGGGGAGAGGAAGAGAGAGAGGGAGACACAGAATCCCAAGCAGGCTCCAGGCTCTGAGCTGTCAGTACAGAGCCCTACATGGGGCTCGAACCCATGAACTGTGAGATCATGACCTGAGCTGAAGTCAATGCTTAACCAACTGAGCCACCAGGTGCTCCTCAACTTGTTAATTTCTTGAAGAAAAAAAAAAAAGGAAAAGAAAAGAAACAAAAAAGAAAAAAGAAAGAAAATAAACCAGCTGGTATGTATTGTTTGAATCTTTAGGTAATTTGGGGGAGTATTGCCATCTTAACAATATTTAGTGTTCTGATCTATGAACAATGTATATCTTTTCTATGTCTTTAATTTATTTCAACAGTATTTTGTAGTTTTTAGAGTACATGTCTTACGCTTATTTGTTAAACTAATTCCTAATTATTTCATTCTTTTTGATGCTACTGTGGCTGGAATTACTTTTTTAATTTCATTGTTGGATTGTTTAATTGTAGTATGTATAGAGAATTGATTTTTTTTGATATATTGATCTTGTACCCTGGAGCCTTGCTGAATTCATTAAACTCATTAGCTCTAATGTTTCTTTGTGGATCCCTTTGGGTTATCTGTATATAAGAATATGTCATTTACAAATAGAGATAGTTTTACTTCTTCTTTTCTAACCTTAATGTCTTTTATTTCTTTTTCTTGCTAATTACTCTGGCTAGAATCTCCAATAAAATGTTGAGTTGAAGTGGCAAGAGCATATGTCCTTATCTTACTTCTGAACTTAGAGGGAAAGCATCCAGCCTTTCACCATGAATTTTTATGTTAGTTGTGTTTATGTTTTTTATAGATGCCCTTTATCAAGTAGAAGTCTTCTCTTCCTAATTTGTTTAGTATTTTAATTATGAAAGGGTCATTGGATTTTGTCAAACCTTTTCTCTTCTTTTTAGTCTATTGAGATGATCATGTGATTTTTTTTCTTTAATCTATTGAAATAGAGTATTTTATTGATTGATTATTGGATGTTAAACCAACCTTGTATTCCTGGGATAAATCTCAATTGGACATGTTGCATAATCCCTTTTATACTTTGCTAGATTCAATTTGCTAGCTTATTGTTGAAAACTTTTACATATATATTCATAAAAGATATAATTTTGTAGTTTCTTAATGATGGTTGGTGTCAGGGTAATACCACCCTCATAGAATGAATTGGGAAGTGTTCCCTTCTCCCATAATTTTTGAAAACAATTGTGAAGAATTGGTATTAGGTCATTTTTAAATGTTCAGTAGAATTCATCAGTGAAGCAATTGGAACTTGGGCTTTTATTTAATGGGAGGTTTTTTTAAAAAGTATTAGTACTATTAATTCAATCTTTATACCTGTAGGTGTATTTGGGTTGCCTCTTTCCTCATCTGTCAGTTTTGGTAGTTTTCTTCAAGGAATTTTTTGTTTATTCTAAGTTATCTATTTTTTGAAATATATTTTTAATTTTGGAAATGCCTTGGAAATCTTCATAATTCTCCATTATAAATCCTTTTGTTTTTGTAAGGTCAATAGTAATGTCCCCTCACCCCACCCCCACCCCTGCCTTTCATTCCTGAATTTTGTAATTTGAGTCTTCTCTGTTCTTGTTCTTGGTCACTCTAGCTAAAGGTTTGCCCATTTTGTTGATCTTTTCAAAAAAACAGCTTTTGTTTTGTTTTCCTTATTTTATTAATTTACACTATTATCTCTATTGTTTCCTTCCATATGGTTTTAGGTTTAGGTTTTAGGTCTTCTTTTCCAGCTCCTTAAGGTAGCAAGTTTAGGTTTGATCTGAAATTTTTCTTTTTCTTTTTTATTTATTTTTTAAAAGTGTATTTATTTATTTTGAGAGAGAGAGAAAATGCGAGTTTGAGAGAGAGTGGGGGAGGGGCAGAAAGAGAGGGAGAGAATCCCAAGCAGGCTGTCAGCTCAGTGTCTGTCTCAGGGCTTGATCTCACAAACCATGAGATCGTGACCTGAGCCAAAATCAAGAGCTGGATACTTAACTGACTGAGCTACCTAGGTGCCCCTGAAATTTTTCTTAAAGCACTTTTTAGCTGCATCTCACACATTTAGTCTGTTATACTTTTGTTCTCATTTATCTCAACGTACTTCTAATCTCCTCTGCGATTTTCCACTTACATAAGGAACTCCAAAATTCCCTTCTATTTTTTTTTTCTAATTTCATTCCTCTTTGGTGAGAGAACATATTTTGCATGATTTTAATATTTGTAAATTTATTGAATGTTGTATGGCCTATCCCAAAGAATGTTCTTTGTGTTGTAGAGAAGATTGTGTAATCTGTTGCTGAGTGTTATGTAGGTGTCTCTCTTTTTTTTAATGTTTATTTATTTATTTTGAGAGATAAACAGATAGAGAGCAAGCAGGGGAGGGGCAGAGAGAGAGACAGAGAGACAGAGAATCCCATGCAGGCTCCAGGATGTCAGTGCAGAGCTCAATGCAGGGCTCAAACTCACACACTGTGAGATCATGTCCTGAGCTGAAAGCAAGAGTCTGATGCTTAACCGAATGAGCCACCCAGGCACCCCAATTTCTCTGTCAGTCTCCAGCAGTGAACTGTGTGTCAGACCCAGCACCAGGCTCTCATGTGTCTCTTTTTATAAGGGCACTAATCCCATCATGAGGATTCTACCCTCATAACCTAATAGCCTCCTAAAGACCCCACCCCCAAATATCACATTGGGCATTAGGGTTTCAACATACAAATTGGGGGGGAGGGGGGCTGGGGTAGATACAAACATGCAGTCGATTACAATTACCATCCTAAATCAAGGCTGTATCTTGAAAACTACTCCCTGATATGATCCCAAAATTTAATTCTGCCTTTTATCCCTATCAGAACGCCTCCTTCCCAGTCAACCAGAGAATGCATTTACGTATGTGGTAGGTTCATCTGGGAATCAAGAGTACCCAAAAAAAGAGACATAGAGCAAAAGAATTCTTTGTCTTGTGCAAGAAGTCAGAAGAAAAGAAAAATTAGTGTTAAGATCTTTGGGAAATAACTGTTTTTCCCAAGGGATTAAGTCACCAACTTCATACAAACACTTCTTGTTTGTATTTCATTCCCAAATCCTCCTCCTTGAGATGTGGAAGCTCATTCAACCAGATCAATTCTTTTGTGGAGGTAGAGAGAATCAAGTGTCCCACAAAGACTTTCGGCAGAAGCTTCACTGTGTGATCTGGCTCACTCCTCCAGATGCCGCTGCAACATCATTAGTTTCCACAGCACATGTAGCTCCTGACCATCTTCTTTCCTTTACCCTTACTGATCAGCATTGTTCCTCTGCTTGTTTCTGTGGGTTTTTTGGTTTTGGTTTTTTTTTTGGGGGGGGGGGTTTGGTTTTGTTTTTGTTTTTTAACTGTGAAGATGTATCCTTCTAATCCATGCTGTTCTGTGAGTGTTGTGATTCCTAAAGTCTGTGCTCTGAGTTGCTTGGGTTCACCTGATACGAATGGCATGAAATTTGTCGGAGCATATAAGAAAAACCAGCCTGAATGAACATTCAGTGTTGTTTCTCATGGCTTGATCTGCAGAGACATTCTATCAGAAGCCCCTTGGGTGCTTATTTAAAAATCAGATTTTGGGGGCACCTGGGTGGCTCAGTCTAAGCATCCGACTCCGGCTCAGGTCATGATCTCGCATTGCATGGGTTCAAGCCCCACATGGGGCCCTGTGCTGACAGCTCAGAGTCTGGAGCCTCCTTCAGATTCTGTCTGTCTGTCTCTCTCTCTCTCGGCCCCTCCCCCACTCACACTGTTTCTCTCTCTCTCTCAAGAATAAATAAACATTAAAAAAATTAAAAATCAGATTTTGGCACAGTAGCTTTGTGTTGCATGCCACCCACGAATCTGCATTTCAACAACCCACATAATTCCAAGGTATTGAAATTTTATTTTTTTAAGTTTATTTGATGTATTGTGAGAGAAAGAGAGAGAGCATGCTTGCACAAGTGAGGAAGGAGCAGACAGAGAGAGAGAGAATCCCAAGCAGCCTCCACACTCAGTGCAGAGCCTCACACGGGGCTCTATCCCACGAACTGTGACATCATGTCCCGAGCTGAAATCAAGAGTCAGATGTTAACCGACTGAGCCACCCAGATGCCCCAAAGGTATTGAAATTTTAGACCCACAGATTTAGGGGCTTGTTGAATGGGTACTCCGTTGTAAGTAACAATTCAGCCCTTCTCGTTAGCCCCTGGTTAGTTTTCTCTTAGCACCTTAAAAAATTTGGTAGAACATAAGCATGAAAGAGTTCCTGAAATTGGCGTCTCGTATTAATGCAGTTATCTTTTGTAGTAAATATTATTTATTGGTCATAGACAGTATTCCCAAAACTTCCTTGCTGAGCAGTTCTTTGTAGGCAGTAGAGGGTGTATAACGCCAGGTGTTTACACAGGCAGAGAGACGGAGGGTGAGACCATTGTTTGAGTGAGATTTGATTGTGAATCCACCTCGCTGCTTCCTCAGCCTTGACTCCTGGGAGCATTTGAGGTTTTGCTTTGTGATAAGAACCACGCATGCTGTGTGTATTTATATATCAACCTTCAAGTGGAAGCATCAGACATCAGAAGTTATGCGTGACCTGTTTTCACAAGATTTAGGAAGAAGTAGAGAATAATCAGCTAAAAGAAGAGGAAGGAGGGCTTCTCAAGTGCAGGGTCACGTAGAGTTCTCGTCTGAGTCCTAGTAGTTTCAGAGTGAAGCCACAGAGGTTAATAAAAAGGAGTTTAAATCTTCTGCCTGAAATTATATTCTTCTTCCCCAGTACTCCCCGTAAGAAACTTGGCTGCAAAAGTAGCCTCACGTTTGCTTCTGCTGTGTGAACCAGCTTCCTCCTAAAGACTTAAAGGCCCTGTTCCTGGGTGGTTTCCATGCTCTGTGGGACCCTGACCAAGTGCTGATCCCCAGTGGCCTCCCAGCAAGTTTGGATTCAAAGCACCTCCCCTAACAAGACGGTCCCCAGGGATGTCTGGGTCTCTCTCACTACTCGCTCTGGAAAGCCTTGGCGTGCAGCCCTGACATCATCTTCAACATTTAGAAAAGAATCTGAACACAGTCTGTCTCTGTCACGCCGACCCTCCTCAGTTCCATGTAGCAGCCTAATTAAATATCGCAGAGAAGGAAGTATGCTTCCCTCAGTGATCTGTGAGCTTACTGAACAGGGGGATCTTTCTTATTCACTTTCATAATTTTCATCTTCCCCCTACTACCTGCCTTCCTCACCCCCACCCCCTCCAATGTGCACCATACCGCAGGACTCGCAGTACATACGTGCTTCTTAGAATTACATGGAGTTGACTTGAATCCGATTGGTCCTAATTAGTCTGAAGTCAGATGGATCCACAGAGGATATGTGAACTCATGTTTTTTGTTATGTGTACTGTAAGAGAATGAGAACATGCCACATCCGTGTTGTATGAGGACAAGATAATCTATCCCTCGTTTACTGCTCTCTAAAGCATCCTAAATTGTGGCCGAGGGGAGAAAGATACTGTGATTATTTTTGAACTATAACATTTTGAGTGTTACAGAATTAGTATTGCCTGCTTTTAAATATTACAGCTTTTTAGTGTATGGAACAGATATGTGTGAAGCTCTTACCGTGTGCCCAGCGCTGTGCTAGATGCCAAAACAAACAGGGATACATAGGTGCACAAGTCACAGCCCCTGCTCCTAAATTGTTCACAAGCAAGACACGATCACAGTGCAGTCTAGTAAGTTTCTTGACAGAGCTGTGCACAGGTGCTGTGGGGGCATTTGGAGATAATAACTAAGCCCAACTGGGGTCAGAGAAAGCTTCACAAAGAAGCCCTTGAAAGTGATGACCGCTGGCTGGGGGTGGGCAGTATTTTGCTTGGTGAAGAACAACAGGGAGGGTGTTCTCTGCAGAGAGAGGAACATGAACGAGTTCATGCAGGTAGATGAGCCTGGCAGCCTTAGAAAACCATGTACGGATGGAACCATGGATTTGAGGGAGGGAAAATTACCCGGATGAAAGTCTAGGAGAAGTTGTCCAAATCAGATCCTGAACGGTCTAGCGTGCAGAGTCTAGGCCAAGCACACTGCCTCGATCCTGCTGCCAGGAGGTACACATTGAAGGCTTAGAAACAGGTCTGCATTGTAGAAAGACCACCTGGGCAACAGGGAGAAGTGGAAGATGGAGAGATGCGAGGCCAGCTGACCCGCGGGAGGCCTGTGGTGTGATCCACATGAAAGATGATGTGGTCTGAACCAAAGTCTGACAATGGGGTAGAGAAAGTGAACAGAGTCTAAAAATCTCTCTCTCTCTCTCTCTCTCTCTCTCTGTTTCTCTCCCCCCTCTCACACCCCTACCTCTTGAGAGAGACAAATTGAGAGAGGAAATGCCACTGTCTGGCTTGGTGGGTGTTCTAGTTTTCTAGGGCTGCTGTAAAAAGTGCCACAAACTGGACGATTTGAACAGAAATTTATTGTCTGGCAGTTCTTGAGGCTAAAAGTCTAAAAGTCTAAAATCAAGGAGTCAGGAGGATCATGAGGGAAAAAGCCTCTCTGCTTGGTGTGCAGTTGGCCAGCTTCCCTTTTCGTCCCTTCATGTGCTTGTTCCTCTACGTATATCTGTCTCTGTTTCCAAATTTCTTTTTTAAGAACATCTCTGGGTGGCTCAGTCGGTTAAGCGTCTGACTTCAGCTCAGGTCATGATCTCACAGCTCATGGGTTTGAGCCCCATGTCGGCTCTGTGCTGACAGCTCAGATCCTGGAGTCTGGTTGGGATTCTGTGTCTCCCTCTCTCTCTGCCCCTCCCCTGTTCTTGTGCTCAATTTCTCTCTCTCTCTCTCTCTCTCTCTCTCTCTCTCTCTCGCTCTCTCTCTCTCTTCCTCTCTCTCTCTCTCTCTCTCTCTCTCTCTCTCTGTCTCAAAAATGAATAAACATTTTAAAATTTTTAAAAAAAGAACATCAATCTTATTGGATGAAGGCCTACCCTACCGACCTCATTTTAACTTGATAACCTCTGCAAAGACCCTCCGTCTCAATAAGATCACATTTTGAGGTACTAGGTGTCAGAACTCCCAACATAGTTGTTTAGGTGGATATAGTTCAGCCCATAACAGTGGATGTGGGGCCATGCACTGAGAACGCAGGAGAAGGAGATTTGATGGATGAAAATCAGTTTCATGCTATGCTGCCCATGCCACATTTTGCTTAAATATATTATAGTATCATAGTCACATAAGCTGCTTGCTTTTATGACTTTTACTTTATGCCTTTGCAGCACCTTCGTTTCTGTGTTTATCTGGCTTTATTGGCTTAGTCTTATTACAGTGCCTGAGGGGGTGGTGCTGTGGAGAAACCATGGGCTGTCCAGCTTACATATGGGCTGTCACATTCTATGGCATCGGAGACATTCTTCTTGGATGACATTAATCCATGTTTCAAGTCCCACCACCACCACCCCCCCCCCAGGATAGTGACTGTCATTGCTGAGAATGACACCTGAGGCCAGCAAAACCAGCTTCTAGAAGCTCTCCACAATCGTATTGTCAGCTGGAGCTCCCAACAAAATGCAGCCCAAGAGCCCCGAGAGCAAAGATGTTGCTGTCAAATTTAGCAGCTAAATATACTCAGACACCACACTGATTCTATAGTTTCCCCAGTTGTCATCGGCTATGGTCATTCAATGCTCTTTGGGGCCAGGTAGGGTGGGTAGATTGTCAGCCCCTAAGTCAGTAAACCAAGTATCTGTCCTTCACCTGTTTTTGGTGTTTTGTTTTGTTTTGTTTTGTTTTGTTTTGTTTTGTTTTGTTTTGTGGTAAAGCCAGATACTCAGTATTGCCCAAACCTGGAGACATACTTAGCTTCACCCCAGGCCTGAGATTCCTCTCCTCTCTCACTTTGAAACATTGGGTCCTGCTGAAGGCAGAGATGAATTGTGACCCAAAGAGAAGAATCACATCGGGTAGAGGACTGCCTGGCTTTAATTAAAGCCCTGAAATTGATGAACACTGTGAGCGACTTGCCAAATTACCTGACAAAATGATTTCCACAGGAAACTCGTTGTTTTCAGAAAAATGCAAGAAAGTAGTCAGAGCTTTGAAGCGAACCAAACAAATGACATCCTAATGGAGGATTAGCTGGAAGATGCCTGAGGTTTGGAAAATGACCAAGTGTTACTCTGGAAAACTCCTTTTATTCTAGCCCCTGGAGCAGCCCCAAGGCCTGAATTGAACTTATCTATGGTAGTTTTTCTCCACAACTGAAAATAAGTGCTGGAATTGAATTTGCCTAAATTATTATTATTGAGAGTTAATTTTAAAGAAAGAAAATTGAGATTGTAGTTTCAAAAGTTGGGATTGAACTTGGTAGCCTGATGTGATCGGGGAATTAAAAACAAAAACAAAACAAAACAAATCCTGGGGCTTTTTGGGTTAGAGAGGTGCCAAAACAGAATGTGTGTATATCAATTTTCTGGTTAAGCAGAAAGATTTTTTAGATCAAGGGAAAGGGAGTTTGTCGTATATCCCAGTTTTTTTGTTCTTCCAAAAAAGAACCTTGTGTTTTCCTTAATGAGTTCATTTGCCAAATGACTCCATGGCTTCTTTTTCCGATACTTGCTTGGATTCTTTATTGGGCTGATTATTACATCCCATAAGACACTAAAGTTTCTCGTACATGGCAGCTTCAGAATGAATGGGAAGTCGTTCAGGAACTTGGTCCTGATGGAGACGACCTGGAATGATGGTGAAGAGGTTTGGATTTTTCTCCCCAGCCCAACAAAGCATTAAGGAGCGTGTGGAGGAAATGAGATTGTGGTCACGGGACTGGCATGGCAGGTCTCCTCCACTCCGTTGGCTCTGCCACCTGTTAAGGTTGCTTATTTTATTTCTCCTGGTCTGTGTGCATGGTACTTGTTCTGATATGGAGGGTGCCCCATCAGTAACGCTCTCCATGCCAGTAAGAGTTACTTGATGCAACTACACTTTTAATTCATCCGGTGACATATACTTAAGAAGAAAATGAGTAAATTTTACTAATGAAGCTGCTGCATTGCTGAGATAGGCATGGACCTCCTCACCCTGTGAATTTTAATCAGTCTGTAAATCCCCATTTATTAGTGATAGGTAATCTACAGATGTCTTACTTTTTAATGGCCCTCTGAGAAAATTGAATGTTGTTGAATCATTGGGGTCTTCTTTGATATGCATGTAACTCATGTTCCCATTAATCACTGCTCGTCACAGATTAATGAGAGAGACCTCTTTATACAAAGATTGGTAAGGAAGACGCACACAGTGATTTCAGTGGCCCTCAAAGAGCAAAAAAAGTCAGTGGCTTGAGTCCGAGGGGAAGGTTCTGTTGCATCCAAAAGATAAATACAGCCTGAGAAGTACAACTTTGAGATGGGCTGGGGAAGGGTGGGAAGAGGCAAGTGCCTCCTCTACAAGTGTCACTATATGACAGTTAACAGCAGGGAATCCTTTAGGAAACTGTTCCCTGGGATTTAAAAATTTTATCATGGGGCGCCTGGGTGGCGCAGTCGGTTGAGCGTCCGACTTCAGCCAGGTCACGATCTCGCAGTCTGTGAGTTCGAGCCCCGCGTCGGGCTCTGGGCTGATGGCTCAGAGCCTGGAGCCTGTTTCCGATTCTGTGTCTCCCTCTCTCTCTGCCCCTCCCCCGTTCATGCTCTGTCTCTCTCTGTCCCAAAAATAGATAAACGTTGAAAAAAAAAAAAAACTATTAAAAATTTTATCATGTACAGGCATCTGGGTGGCTCAGTTGGTTGAGGATCCAACTTTGGCTCAGGTCATGATCTCCCAGTTCATGAGTTCAAACCCCATGTTGGGCTCTGTGCTGACACTCCAGAGCCTGGAACCTGCTTCAGATTCTGTGTCTCCCTCTCTCTCTGCCCCTGTCCCGTTCACACTCTGTCTCTCTCTCTCTCTCAAAATTGAATAAACATTACAAAATTTTTTTTTAAACTTTGATCATGTAAAATGGCCCTTAAATCTTGAGGAATTTATAGCTGAAAGATGTGAAAAGAGGGGTAAGGAAGAAGGGATAGAGAGCCCACTTAGGAAAATAATTTATCAACAATAAATAACAAGGATTATAGGTCACAGAGGGTGTGGGGTGGGAAGAAGCTGTGGTTTGAGAGCCAGACCAGCATGTGATTCAATTCTCATTTCTGTGGGTGGAATTTACTCTCTTTGGACTTTGGTTTTCCCAGCAATAAAATGACTTACCTGGACAGGTTTTCTTGAAGTCTTCCCTTCCTCTAACAGTCAGTGCTGATAATGTAGAGAACAAAATGCGCATGGCATTGATAAATAGGGTGACAGCATTATGAGGATGAGTTGACATTAATCATGAAAGGATTATGGGAAGAGGTCCGGTATGAACAGCTTCATAAGTGGACAGACCTGTGCAGGAGGATGACAGAGGCAGTGAAGAGAGCGAGGGCTTTGGAGTCAGAGAATGGGTCTGAATCAATACTTGCGCCTACTGTGTGTCCTGGGGAGTGTTTTTTGCATAGTCACCATTTCTTCATTTGACCCACAGGATAAATACAGCCTTCCTTATTTGGTTGTTGACCAGGATAGCTCAGATATTGGATGTCCGGGGCACAGCACGGTGTCTGCACATAGTGGGCCATCAGCAGTGGGGCTTTAACTTCTGAGTAATGCATATGTGCCCTGTGTCATTGTCACATTTAGCAAATATTTCCTAAAATTGTTGTTGTTTCTTTTTGAGAAAGAGCACGCGAGCAGGGCAAAGGGGCAGAGGAAGAGAAGAAGAATCCCAAGCAGACTCCCTGCTCAGCTCAGAGCCTGACACAGGGCTCAATCTCACCACCCTGGGATCACGACAGAGCCGAAAACCCAGAGTTGGATGCTCAACTGACTGAACCACTCAGGCGCCCCTAAAATCGTTGTTTAAATAACTCTTAGAATGTAAATTTTATCACACATTCAGTAGGGAGCTTACTATTTCAAAGGAATCTAGCTCGATTCTCTTCATAAGGGGATTTTTATAATGCTAATTACCTATTCATAATTTTATCTGGCTTATTAAGTTTGGCTTCTGTTCTTTGGCATTTTTTTAAGTGGAGCGAGCCTGAAAGCTCACTAATATCTTGCTTCATTCACATTTGCCCTCTTTTGTGAGCAGCTGTGATGATATGTGATGACTGACTTCAAGAAAAATGCCTTTGCCCTCCTCTCTTGAAACATTAAACTGGGGGAAGCTTTTCTTCCAGCGATTATTCTCACAGGTTGAATGTTCTTTAAATTGCAATTGACAGAGTGCTTAGTGAAATGCTATATTTAGGAACTATTGTATACCTATGTCTATTATCTGTGTTTCCATTTCTTTTCCACAAGGCGGGTGTTTCCATGGAAAAAGTGCATTTGTTGCTTAGGAGATTGTCCACTCTTGTCTTCTTGCTTATCTTTCCCATTTAATCCCAGACAGGTTTGTAATATCACTCACAGTTGCTGTGGAGACTATTATGATGTCATGTGTGTGGAGCTATCATTTAAGGTGGTGACTTCGCAGCCAGATCTTCCAAAACAAGAAGGGTGAATGCACATGCGTGTGTACACACACATACACACACGCAGTGCTCTCCGGAAGTCTTCCTTGAAGTGATAGTACCGTAGACTTTTTGAAGGGAAAAGTGCATCAGATTTTCTTTTCATACTGTAGTCGAACTTCTATTCTGTTCTCAGACAGCTTGGCTTCTCAATCATTCAGGATTAAAATAGTGACAAGAGAAAGGATGTACAACTTTTCTAACATAAGATACTTCTAAAACTGCAGCACTCGATAGCAGACCCAATTAATTTGTAGCATGCACCCAGATCTTTCCCTACAAGCTGGTCATTCTTTATTAATCAGTTTAACTGGAAATGAATCAAGATGTGGATTCAGTGAGAGAATTCAATTACTCATAACTGTGCTAGAAATTTCATTCTCCTAAAGGGAAAATGAAAGGAGAAAAAAGACTAACATTTTATTGAGTTCTTACTATGTGACAAGTAGTTAACGTGCCCAAGATCTTCTGCCTTTTCTCTCCTGACACCATGACCTCCCCTTTAGCTCCCGCCTGACACCAGCCTATAAATAAGCTTGAGTGTCTCCCATGCTGATCCCTGCTTTCCACTCCCATCTAAATCACATTCCTGCCCCATCTCGCTCCTTCTGTTTGTTGCCATGTGTCTTGAGACAATAGTCTGTTCCCAACCAACCTTTACATCAGAGTCACGAGGGGAGCCTGAGAAAGCATGGATTCCTAGGCTCCCCTTCAGAGGTTTTTGATTCAGAAGATTCAGAGTGTGGCTAAGATATCTGGTTTCTTTTTTAGCAAGTACCCTGGGTAATTCTGCTGGGCTGTCAAGTATTGGAACGCTAATCTTTACTCATTCTCTCTTATTTCCTCTCTTCCTATTCACTCATCAGCCCTCCTCAGTCTGGCTTCCATCACTCTCCTGTCAGTGACAGTGTTTTTGCCAGGGTCACCATGGTCCTTCCCAGCTGCTGAGTACAATGGCATGTTGGCCCGCTGTAGAGCACTGGACATGGTGGACCACTCCCACTTTGGAACTCTCTCCCCATTTGGTGGTTGTGACACTGTTCTTGCCCAATCATCTCTCCAGCCTCTTTGTTGTCAGTTCCTTCTTGGTATCCTTTGTGGATTCTAATTCTTCATCCTATCTTTAAATGTTGGGTTTCCCCCCGCCACCCCAGGATATTATGCTCAGCCTTCTAATCTTATTTCCCTACAGATGCTGAGCAGTTTCATCTATTCTTGTGGCTCAACTACCAGATACATTGACCCACATGTACCTACAACCCCACCATCTCTTGCCTAAACTTCATAGATACCTTTGTGTCCTAGACACATGTGTTCCAATGCCCTGTAAGCTCCTTACATTCAGCTTGTTCAAACCTGAGCCTATGGTCTTCCTCACTAAACCTTCCACTGCATGTTTTCTCCCGGGAGAGATCCCACTGTCAGTCAAGCCAAAAACTTGAACTCACCCTGCTATAATTTTTCTGACCCCCAACATTAAATATTACCAAATTCTCCCAGTTTTTCTCCAAATATATGTATACGTATGTATGTACACAAACACACACACACATACACACACACACACACACACACACACACACACACACACACACACAGTGGTTTCCTCCAGACTTCAGCCCTTTATTACCCCTTGCGAGAGTCTTCCTCCAGGTTCTCCCAGATATCTAGCAGGAATTTATGTTCTCGGTACCCTTGTTAGATGGTTAGCTCCATGAAGTTAGAAATATGGTTTCTTCATGCTCTATTCTCAGCATCTAGCTGAATGCCTGGCAGGTGATCAATAGAGTTAGATAAATGAAAGCATGAGCCTTCCAGCACACAGCCTCTTTGGAAATTCTTACTTACAGATCAAACCTATAAAGCAATGAGCTTGAGGGCTAGAGTGTTTAAACCCCAAATTGCCAGCAACCATGTTGGTATTGGTATTAAGTTGAGAATTTTGCAATTTATTTTCCTCCTTCGGGTCCTCAGCACCAAACTAGGTCAGCTGGAAACTTTTCCTCACACTGAAAGAGCCAGCTATTTTGTCTCGAAGTGACAAAGTTCACTTTAGAGAAAGTGTGGATTCATTGCCACAACTCTCATCTTTACAGTGAGTTGCTCAGATTTGTATATTCTCTCCTGATCTATTCAGATTAGCAGTGAATTACAGGCATGGTCAGTGTGGCTTGAGTCTTCTCTGTCACAAAGGGTCACTATGGCAGTCTTGTCAATGAGCCTCTGATTTCCCCCGTTGGATCTTTCACAAAGTAGGAATACTTCTGTAATAAAATATCATTAAAAATTAAAACCTGTCATTCCGTTTCCCCCCGGGTACATCACACACAGGCAGAAAGCAGAGCTCAGGACAGTGGGCACTTATCCAATCAGCTGATGACTTGGGAGCACTGAGAGCCTCCATTTTCTTTTTTGACATTATGGAAGTCACTCAGCTTCCCTCTGACTCTGTGACACCATTGGTAAAACCTGCTGAGTTTTCTGGCCCTTCCCTGGATATCTGCATTATGTATAAAAGCATTTGTAGTTTCTTGGAGGAAATATGTCAACCTGAATAAGTGGTGATTAGTATAGCCATGGGTGATAGGTGACATTTGAAAGTCTGTGTTTACAGTTACTGTTTTTAGGATTCCATTTGCAGTGTTTTTCTGTGCTTCAGCCACTCCCTGTGAAAGATCATGGACATGGAACATGTGGGAAGACTTGTAGGCTAGTTTGCTGCATAGCCTGCCATGTAGTAAATATAACCATCCTAGCAAGACCTTGACTAGCCATGCTAATGAGGACTAGGCATGGTATGGATAATTTAAACCTACAGATAATGTAAAAATCTCAAGTCACTCGGTCTTATCTATCTTTTCCTGCTGTCAAATCGGCAGTCATTTGAATTTTACATTCTATTCCTTCCCAGTACGCTTTCATGAAAGGCACTAATGAGAGGCAAAATGGCCAAGAGGCAGGCGGGTTACTGGAGAAGGAGCTGTAGCTGGGGGATGAGCTGAGGCAACCACTGGATAATCAGCTCCTGAAAATCAGCTTCAAAAAGCATTATTAAACTCGTCTTGACTGCTCCTGAAAGTTAGACAGTCATTCTGTTCTGCAAGGCATTAACTGAGGCCTCCTCAGAGTCAGGTTCTATTCAGGGGTATGCAGGAAGAGAGAAGTCGAGAAGGTAAACGAGACCTACACAAAAGTGTACATCAATTCCTACAATAGAACACAGCCCCTGCTCAGTGTCATAAGGGAAGTTCCATGTGTTGGGGGCTCAGAGGCAGGATCCTGGCAGAGTAATATTGACGGATTTCACCTCCTGGCCTGTAAATTTATCCTTCCAGATTTCACTATGGATGTGTAATCAGAGGTTAATTCCTATTCTGGGCCTAAGGTCAGAAAGCAAACACCTCTCTTATTCCTCAGTCTTTGGAGAAACACATGTCTTAGAGCACATGGTAGCAGGGTCCAGTAAGTATGTACAGTTTTTCTTCACTGCCTCTGAAAAAACATGTTTTAATTTTTTTAATATGTGTTCATTTTTGAGAGATGGAGAGGGAGAGAAAGAGAGAGACAGATAGAGACAGAGCACAAGATAGGGAAGGGCAGAGAGAGAGGGAGACAGAATCCAAAGCAGGCTCCAGCCTCTGAGCTGTCAGCACAAAGTCCAACACAGGGCTTGAACCTACAGACAACAAGATCATGACCTGAGCTGAAGTTGGACACTTAACGGACTAAGCCACCCAGGTGCCCCAAAACATTTCCTGTTTTAAGGGACATTACCAGCTATGCTTATTCTTTCCACATTTTTCCTAATTTTGCACCTGCTGCCTTCACTGATAGTAATTAACCAAAATCTTTGTTTTACAATTTACTGGGTTTACTTAATAAAGTAGTTGTATGTTCCTGGTTATTTTCCTTCCTTGTCTGATACTTTATGACACATTTGTGGGTTGACTAAATGTCACCAACTCTATCCATAAGTAGCTTCACAAACAAAAGGAACTTTTCACTTATAAGGGGATTACAATTGAGGGGGTTTTAGTCTCTTGTGGGTCAGTAGTTTTTAATATAAAAGAGAGTTTTCCCAGTTTGGTATAAGAGAGTCCTGGCTCCATATGGTCTTAGACAGCCATTTTTTTGTCTGCTGAAAATTTCTAGATAATAGTTTGATGGTTATATTTTCCAGGCCAAGATAAGCCAAATATGTTTTCAGAGAGTGACTTTAAATGCATTCTTCATTTTCCAGCATTCTAAAAATCAGGATAATGCTCCTGTGAACTCTACAAATGTCAGTGATTGAGTGGAGAGTCAAGGTAGCCAATAGAACGATGAATAATTTCACAGGGTATCATTCCTCCTCTCTGTCCTCAAATTCGGGAGACTGACACGGGGAAAGGAGAACAAAAGGTTTAGGCCTAAGGATGAAAGGCAATGAACTCCCCCTTTTAAACACGACATTGGTCAGCAAACCATCTTCTATCAGCCTTTTTGTTCATCCTGCTGATGAGCCTTGGAGGTAAAGGAGGAAATACATCACTTGATAAATATGAATTTGATCTGCTGATCTCCTTTCCAGTGATGTTCTTCCAAAGAAATCATCAATGGGTGAAATTTAAAAAATAGAGTAAAATTGAACATGTCAGGGTTCAGTTGGGTTCATCATCTGCCTGTGGAGGTCACTATTTTTACTCCCAGAAAGAAAGATTGACTTATCTTTGTCTGTATAGATGGGGTACTATGCCAGGTGCTGTGAAATGAACCATTCTTCCTCTCAAGGAGCTTGGACTAAAACAGACAGGTACAAGAGCATGTAATGATCATGGTATACCCATAACTTTGTATCCCTTCTGCCAAGGAATCGAGGCCCTCTGTCCCCTGCTTGCTGGAACATTATGTTGTAAACAGCCATTTTTATGACCATGGGAACCCTGCACAGCCCAGGGCAGATTTGGAAATGCACAGATGCTAACAGTAAAGTCTTAAATGTGTAGCGTTTCAATACAGCAAAGCCCTAGATAAGGACTGGTGTGACAGACACTGTGTTTCTAACCTACCACTATTTCTTCCTGCCATTTGGAACCCCTGCCTATTTCTTATACCTGCTGAGAGCTCAAGTCCCCCTTTATGATATGTTTTCCTATCTCATAACCCTCACAGTCAGGCAACAAACTTGTACTGTCAGGAGTGTATCCATTATATCTCATTTAAATCTCTATCAGTGTTGCAGCTTAATCCTGTTTCCTACTGGCTGACCTCCAGTAGCATAGACAATTGCCAGCCGGAATTCTGTGCATTGGTATCTTTTCCTGTGTTGAAGATTATTAATCATCACCATCTTCTATCAGCTATACAATTCATGTTCCTTTGATTTTTCCTCATAAATTTTATTTTCTAATCCTTGAATTATGTCCTGCTCATCTACTCCAGTGGGTAGAGTGTAGTGCTGTACAGGGCCTCAGCAAACCACGTGAGATCTTTCCTAGGCCCTCTTCAGCCGGTGCCAGTCATGCACTCTGAGGACCTGGCAGCCCGCACAGAGCGGGAATGACACAATATGAGCAGTGTTAAGGACTGGATGTTTGTGCCATGCCAAAATCCTAATCGCCAATGTGACAGAATTTGGAGATGGGGTCTCTAAGAAGGTAATTAGGTTAGATGAGGTCATAAGGTAGGGCCCTAACCTGGTAGGATTAATGCCTTATGAGAGGAAACACCAGAGAGGTCACTGTCCACTCACGTGCACTGAGGAAAGACCATGTGAAGACACAGCAATAAGACAGCCATCCACAAGCCAAAAAAGAGAGTCCTCACCAGAAACCAACCATGCAAGCACCTTAATCTCAGACTTCCAGGCTCCAGAACTGTGAAAAAATAAACTTCTGTTCTCTTTCCTTTTTTTTTTTTTTTTTTTAATTTACATCCAAGTCAGTTAGCATATGGTGCAACAATGATTTCAGGAGTAGATTCCTTAATGCCCCTTACCCATTTAGCCCATCCCCCATCCCACAACCCTTCCAGTAACCCTCTGTTTCTTCTCCATATTTAAGAGTCTTTTATGTTTTGTCCCCCTCCTTGTTTTTATATTATTTTTGCTTCCTTTCCCTTATGTTCATCTGTTCTGTGTCTTAAAGTTCTCATGTGAGTGAAGTCATATGATATTTATGTTTCTCTGACTAATTTCACTTAGCATAATACCCTCTAGTTCTATCCACATAGTTGGAAATGGGAAGATTTCATTCTTTTTGATTGCTGAGTAATACTCCATTGTGTGTGCGTGTATATATATATATATATATATATATATATATATATATATATGTATGTATATATACCACATCTTCTTTATCCATTCATCCATCGATGGACATTTGGGCTCTTTCCATACTTTGGCTATTGCTGATAGTGCTGCTATAAACATGGGGGTGCATGTGCCCCTTCGAAACAGCACACCTGTATCCCTTGGATAAATACCTAGTAGTGCAATTGCTGGGTTGTAGGGTAGTTCTATTTTTAATTTTTTGAGGAACCTCCATACTGTTTTCCAGAGTGGCTGCACCAGTTTGCATTCCCACCACCAGTGCAAAAGAGATCCTCTTTCTCCGCATCCTCACCAACATCTGTTGTTGCCTGAGTTGTTCATGTTAGCCGTTCTGAGAGGTGTAAGGTGGTATCTCGTTGTGGTTTTGATTTGTATTTCTCTGATGATGAGTGATGTTGAGCATTTTTTCATGTGTCGGTTGGCCATCTGGATGTCTTCTTTGGAGAAATATCTATTCATATCTTTTGCCTGTTTCTTCACTGGATTATTTGTCTTTTGGGTGCTGAGTTTGATAAGTTCTTTATAGATTTTGGATACTAACTATTTATCTGATATGTTGTTTGCAAATATCTTCTCCCATTCTGTTGGTTGCCTTTCAGTTTTGTGGATTGTTTCCTTTGCTGTGCAGAAGCTTTTTGTTTTGTTGAGGTCCCAATAGTTCATTTTTGCTTTTGAAAATAAACTTCTGTTCCTTAAGCTACCCAGCCTGCAGCCCTTTTTGGCAGCCTGAGCAGACAAATGTAAGCATTTCTTGGACAGTCTGCACTGCTTCTCTGTGACTCAACCCTTACAGAGTTTGTTCCCGAGCAAGCCTACCATGATGCTTAGATTTCTTCTCCCTATCATTCTGACCTACTTCTCTGGCAGACTGTTTAAGACAAAATTTTCAACAGGACATCTTCTGGTCACTGATATTGAGGAATCCATCATATGCAAGAGTTTGTTGAACCAGGCTTTTACTCTGTGCTGTCATTAGCCTTCCACTGGAGTTGGTTTAATCTGTAGTACCTTTGAATGTATTTCAGAGTAAGCCATATCATGAGGGCATTCTACTTTATTATTAAAATATCAAGAATCACTGTCTGATGAGGTCTTCAGCATTATGTTTTAATTATATATAGAGAAAAAAGAGTCAGGGTGTAATTTAAAAAATGTATTTAAATTGACTTTGAAGCACCTTCCAGCCATTTGTTCAACAGTTAAACTCCCCAGAATGCCTGCTGTTTTTGCTCTAATTTTTGACATTATTATCTTTCTGGAAACAGAGCTGCTATTTAACTCAGCTAGTACTGAACAGAAACTGATTATTCTCTTTTGATGTAACTGGAGTGACTTAAATACTCAGTCTTTTGTGTTAAGGGAAAATTAAAGCAGAGGAGAAAAGTGTTCTGTCTTACAGCTCAAAATAAATATTTCAATATGAAGTGGCTATAATTTCGTTAGGAAAAGTGCATTGGGTCATTGGGTGTTCTGTAACAAAGCCTTAGAGACAGATGTTAAGCGGTTCCTACCGGGCTCTTTGTTCTTCAGAGATGCAAAGGCATACTTTGACTTTGGTCGGGATACATGATGGAGCAGAAGGTGAAGCTAAGTTATACTGAAGACTCTTCTTATAAATCAGAGACTTGTCATTACCTTATCCATAATCCATATTCCTGTCAGAGTTCTTCAGAAATTACAGTGCTTTTCAGTCATCACATCTTAAAGTACTTACTATATCAGGGACAACTGTGGCTTCAGAGATTCAGGTAGAATTCAGACAATTAGATCATCCTGAGTGTTGGGCAGTGAGTTGTAGCCTCTCTCAAAACATCCTTGGGCGTTTACTAGTTTCTGAGGAGCAAAGATCCAAGAATAAAGATGAAATAAATGAGTTATAAAAAAAAAAAAATGATAAAGTCAGCAAGATTCACAGAGCCCCTTGGGCTTTCTCTTGATAGCACAGTTTGGAATTCACTGAAGACTAGGCTTCAGAACTCTTCCTTTTGTTTAGATGAAGGGTGCAAACTGGGTTGCTCATAAGCCTGTTTCATTCAAAAGAACCACAGTGACAGTCCAGCTGTATCCTTTTCATTCTTCAGATGACTTAATGACCATTCCTAAGTAAAATTGAGTTATGTTGGCTACAAATATCAATATCACCCAGGACTTCGATGCCAGTCCCATCTAGCCTCTCTACTTCGACATCTGGCTGTTGCAGCAAACTCAACACGCACCGAACCATTCGTGTTTTCTTCTCAGAGCGATCCCTCCAACCTGGCCATTTCTGTCAGCATTCAAAGGATCTCTCACTCAACTACAGCAAACCTTTACTGAGTACATATTCAGTGTCAGGTATTACATCAGGATAGTCAGGACCAAAGTGAGAAAAGAGATAGGGCACGAAGATACATGAAAAGGAAAAGACAGGCCCTGATCTGATGAAGCTGACAACCTGTCGAGTAGGTGGTGTGAGGCATGCAATGGATAATTGAACAACCAGTGTTCCATTGAATATTGGTTTATGACAAAATACCAAACTTCTTACACATCCTTTCTTCTTAAAGCCCCATCCAAATCTATTGTCTTGTCATCTTAGGATAAAGACATTTGCTTTACTAACAACAAAATAAAGACCATGTACCCTGCCTCCTATCTTGCCGGAAAGATTGTTGCTTTCTCTCACTTTTACAATGAATCATGACAAAGAATAATGATAACTATATGATATCTCTGTCATTAATGGCACTGAAGTCACCGATGCTTTCCTCACAGCAGGCCTTGACAAATAACAACACAATTTTCATTTTCACTGGGTAGCCAAGCAACTTACAGTCTGGCATCAGCATATGTTGTTAAGAGCTGTAAGAGCTGTGGGCATTTTGTGAGTGTTCACCTCCATGTGGTTATGAAAATCTCCCAAGAAAACAAGAGCAAGGTAACTGTGAATAATGGGGTTTATCTTACCTTGCTGAGCTCCTGAATATTTTCTGTACTGTGGAAATAATTCAAACTCTATTATATGTCTGGGTAATGATACCTCCTTATTGTACATGGAGCTTTTGTTTTTAATATAAATGAACTAGCATGTCAGGAATATGAAGCAACTGGAAATAAATGTGACTGTCCGCAACAGCTGTGAGTTGTAAGAATATTCCCTTTTTTACCTTAATATATTGGAAGTTCCTCCTTCAGGTGACAGGTACTATTGAGGTTTGGGAAGCCCATGTCCTTCATGTTATGTTTGGCACATTTAGTGGTATGGATCACAGTCCGGTGAAAATATGAATCTTATCACATGGATTTTATTGACCTCAATTTGCAATAGATGTTACTAAAATGCTTTTCTGAAAAGGTTGAGAGATACTCATTTGATTGGGTAAGAGGGTGAGCATTTGCATATTAAATTTAAGCTACATTAAATACTATGGACAACTGGGGCGTCTGGGTGGCTCAGTCGGTTGGGCGGCCGACTTCGGCTCAGGTCATGATCTCGCCGTCTGTGTGTTCGAGCCCCGCGTCAGGCTCTGTGCTGACAGCTCAGATTCTATTTCAGATTCTGTGTCTCCCTCTCTCTGACCATCCCCTGTTCATGCTCTGTCTCTCTCTGTCTCAAAAATAAATAAACAGTAAAAAAATTAAAAAAATAAATAAATAAATACTATGGACAACAAATGGGCATGTGTATGCAAGTATATACATAACCCTGAACTCAGTGCAATAAAGTAGTCAGAGTCCTAACCTAGAACTTTTTTTATGAGCATTCTTTACTCTTGTTTCCATGTCAGTTTGGCTGTTCTAAGATCTCAAGTGTGTCCCATTGTGACTGTCCATCTTGATAATATCTCTGTGATTCTCCCTTTACCTCTAATTGAATTGAGTAAGTTATGCTGTGTCATAAGTTTGGATTTCATGAAGTTCGTATTTTATAAGTAGGGAAAGCAATGTTATGCATTGTGGTGTGTAAATCTAAGTGAACAAGAGTTCTGAAGTCTGGTTTCTTCTACCTCTTTCTACGCATTTGGACCCACCGTTGACTTTGCAGTTGAATTGGAAACTTATTTAGCATGAATCCCATGCTAAATAAGTGTCAGTGACAGTTTTAAGAAGTCATGAAGACGTTCTGATGTGAATTTTGCTTTTCTGGACTATACCTATGAAGGAGTAAGTGAAACTGGACCAATTGTGTACAGCTTATCTGGTTTCTAATATTCATTAATCCTTCATCCAAATGGTCATCCTGATACAATAAAGCAACTCAATGATCATTGGTCTGGGGGTGACCAGTTTATTTCAGACTATAAGGGCACTCGTTCATTGATTCATTATTAACCTCTTAGAGCCCCTACTAGTAGGATATAAGCCATGTCTAACTAAGAAGGTGCAGATCTCATACTCCCAAGCACAACAGCAAATCTTCTTCCCCATGTACCCACATTTCTTCAGATGATCCCATTATAGTTATTATAACATGATAAGTGTATTCATACTAATAGCCTGAGGCACAGACACAAATGAATGAAGCCAGGCTGCCTTCCAGATCAAATCCCCTCTTGTCCTGGAATCAACTCTCTAGCCCTTTCCTAATATGTGAATCAGCATCTGGATGTGAGGGGGAGAAATGGTAACAGCAGTGCCATCACAGGATCCTGAGAGCTTCAGATTTAATATCTACTACTCTAGAGCAAGATTCCCTGACACTGTCTTTAAGATCTCCCCCATTCTCCTTGTGTTGGGGAACAAATGAACCTAATTGCTCTGATCTAATAAATTATACTTTAAGGATCATGAATACCCACAATACTGGATGCCTCTTCCTTCAGATCAGATAGCATGATAGCATCCTGTAGTTCTCAGCAGATAGCTCTGCAGTGTGGTTGTGAAAAACCCAGTATCACATCTCAGTGTTTGGAAAACTGGACAGCAACATGCAAAAGAAAGAAATCGGACCACTTTATTACACCATACACAAGAAATTCAAAATGGATTAAAGACCTAAATGTGAGACCTGAAACCGTAAGAATCCTAGAACACAGGCAGTAACCTCTTTGACATTAGCCATCGAACTTTTTTCTAGATCTGTCTCCTGAGGCAAAGGGAATAAAAGCAAAAATAAACTAATGGAACTACATCAAAATAAAAAGCTTCTGCACAGCAAAGGAAACAATCAACAAAACTAAAAGGCAACCTACAGAACGGGAGAGGATATTTTCAAATGACATATCTGATAAAGGGTTAGTATTCAAAATATATAAACAGCTTATACACTTCAACAACCAAAAAACAAATAATCCAATTAAAAATAGACAGAAGACATGAACAGATATTTCTCCAAAGAAGACATACAGATGGCCAACAGACACCTGAGAAGATGCTCAACATCACTCATTATCAGGGAAATGCAAATCCAAACTACAACAAAGTATCACCTCACTCCTGTCAGAATGGCTTAAAAACACAAGAAACAACAAGTATTGGCAAGGATGTGGAGAAAATGGAAGCCTAGTACACTGTTGGTGGGAATGCAAACTTTGCAACCACTGTGGAAACAGAATGGAGGTTCCTCAAAAAGTTAAAGAGAGTCCCAACCTATCATCCAACAATATACTACTATTTACCCAAAGAATGTAAAAATACTAATTCAAAAAGATATATGCATCCCTATGTTTATAGCAGCATTATTTACAATAGTCAAGATATGGAAGTAACCCAAGTGTCCATCCATTGATGAATGGGTAAAGAAAGATGTGAGATACACACACACACACACACTTACAGGCACATACACACACATATAGAATATGCAATGTGTACAATGGAATATTACTCAGCCATAAAAAAGAATGAAATCCTGCCATGTACAACAACATGGATGAAGTTAGTATAATGCAAAACAAAATAAGTCAGAGATAATTACCATATAATTTCAGTCATATGTAGAATTTAAGAAACAAAATAAACAAGTAAAGGGACAAAAAAAGAGAGAGGGAGGCAAACCAAGAAACAGACTCTTGTGTGTAAAGAGATAAACAAACTGATGGTTTACCATAGGGCAGGTAGGGCAGGGAAATGGGTGAAATGGGTGATGGGGATTAAGAAGTGCTCTTGTGAGCTCCGGGTGATTTACAGAAGTGTTGAATCACTATATTGTACACCTGAAACTAATATAACACTGTATATTAACTAACTGGAATTTAAAACAAAATATATATATTTTAAATCAGTATCACTTCCAGGGCACCTGGGTGGCTCAGTCAGTTAAGCATCTGACTCTTGATTTCTGCTCAGGTTGAGATCTCACGGGTTCATAGATTTGAGCCCCTCACAGAGCCTGCTTCCTGTCTCTGCCCCTTCCCTGCTCGTATGTCCTCTCTCTCTCTCTCTCTCTCTCTCTCTCTCTCTCTCTCCCCCTATCTCTTTCTATCTCTGAAAATAGATAAAAATTAAAAAAAAATAGCATCACTTTTTTCTTTCTCTTTCACCCTCCCCTCCCCCTCCCTCCCCTCCTCCTCCTCCCCCACCCCTCAGGCTGACCCTTCTCTTCCCTCTCTGTCTCCCTCCCTAACCCACCTGTCCTCCCCACTCTGCTGAGAGCCATTTGATATCAGAGCATGGTGCCTGAGGATATACTTGGGTATAGAAATACCTCTGCAACAGAAATGTCTAAGAGTTGTGTGAATCTACTCAGCCAGAAAGGAGCATGAGTTTGAGGGCCTCAGACGTAGAAGGTTGGGGGAAACTTCTGCTTCTGAATGTATTTAGTCTTTCCTTCTTTACTAGCCAGTTGTGGTATAGAGGTAGACTCTGTTATTGTTGAGAATTACCACGTTGTCTTATGAGCTACATGGGTTGTATGTACTCACACTTAACCACTTTACAAGTGTGTTTTCTAAAGTGGAAGTTTAATCATCTTTAGGAAAGGGCTTGGCTATCCTCAGACTCATGACCTTGACATTGGAGTCTTTCATGGTCAATACCAGAACACATTCCTCCCACGCCTACATATTCCTCCTTGCAATGCCCATTCTGTCACTCCCCCTGTCCAAACCTTACTCACTTCTTTAATACCTCCCAGTTCCCGGAAGTCTTCATTTTAGTATCGTGATTGTTTTTGTCGTTTTCAGTCTTCAAATAAATTAGGGCAGGGAGTTTGGAGAGGCCACATCAGGAGTCCTGTCACCGATTATGAGTACACAGGAGAATTCCACAACAGATTTCAGGTTCTCCCTGCCCCCAGGGCTACTATGTACTTGTTAGGGTCAGGAGCTTGGAGCCTAACAGCTGAGGGGCGGAGGCCAATCACTCCTGTTTATTGTAACAAATGCCAGCTTGGATGAGTCTCTTCATCTCACTGAACATGACATTTGCTTCTGTATCTGAAAAATAGATACAATGATACATTCCTGCGGGGAATTCTATATGGACTTGTTAAATGAGATAGTGCATGTAAATAGTTTCTCCTGGTCCAGAATCATGGTAAATGCTCAGTAATTATTAATTATAAACATTATGGCTGTTTATTTTTTTGTTATTGATAGAACAGATTAGAAATATATAAGAAAGTTTTACTCTAAATTCATATGAATATAAAATAAGGACATGGAATTGCAAAACAGATTATATGAACCATTACTCTATGTCCCATGCCACATCTTTTTGTATATTTAAAAAAAATTTTTTTTAACATTTATTAATTTTTGAGAGACAGAGACAGAGCGTGAGTGGGGGAAGGGCAGAGAGAGGGAGACACAGAATCCAAAGCAGGCTCCAGGCTCCCAGCTCTCAGCACAGAGCCCGACACAGGGTTCAAACCCACAAACTGTGAGATCATGACCTGAGCCGAAGTCAGACGCTTAACCGACTGAGCCACCCAGGTGACCCTATCTTTTTGTATATTGAGCATACTACACCTTTACATTAGAATGTGTATTTTATTAATATAGGTAGCTCAAATTCTTTTAGGTAACCTAAGCTAATTTAGTATTTAATGATTCTTCCTGAATAAAAGATAGCCCTGTATTATTGTCATTCTACTCAATTCACATGTTAGGGGCCCAGTGTAATTATTTCTTTCCCCCACATAAGCCGCAGTTGTTGAATGCGGTTGATGAATGGGTCACAACCTCTTATTTTTCAGTCCCACTTGGAAGCCAAGAGGATGAAGGAATTTATGTCCCTTGTGATAAACCAACACATTCACCATGTAACCCACACATTATACTAGACAGACAGATAGATAAAGATGAAGACATAAATACAGATTAAAAAGGTACATGTTATTAACATACTTGGGGCACCTGGGTGGCTCAGTCAGTTAAGTGTCTGACTTCTGCTCAGGTCATGATCTCACAATTTGCGAGTTCAAGCCCCGTATCAGGCTCTGTGCTGACAACTCAGAGCTTACAGCCTGCTTCAAATTCTGTGTGTGTCTCTGTCTCTGCCTCTACCCCACTCATGTTCTTTCTCTGTCTCAAAAATAAATAAACATTAAAAACACACACACAAAACACACACACACACACACACACACACACACACACTGCATTAGTTTCTTAGGACTGCTGTATTAAATGATTGCATATCTGATGGCTTAAAATACCAGAAATGTATTCTCTCACAGTTTTAGAGGGCAGAGATCTCAACTCAGGGTACGGTAGGACTCTGTTCTCTCTCAAGGCTAGGAGAGAATTCTCCCTTGCTTCCTTCAGCTTCTGGTGGTTCTGAGTTCCTTGGATTGTGGCTCATAACTCCAATTTATGCCTCTGTTTCCAGATGGCTTTCCCCTTGGTGTTTCACATCCCCCCTCTGACTTTTTCTTATAAGGACACTTGCCATTGGATTTAGGGTTCAGATAATTCAGGATGATCTCATCTCAAGATCCTTAACTTAATTATATATACAGAGATTCTTTCCCCAAATAAGGTCCCCTGGACAGGTTCTGAGGAGTAGGATATGGACCTATCTTTTGGGGAGCCAGCCTGCTATACACAAATTCTAACCATTCTGCATACCTGTCATAACCACTCTGATATTCTATCATTTATGTTAAGTTTGGAAGTGAAGTGTGTTACTATTAGTTTTAAGCACAAACAAAATGACAGCTGTTCGGGTGGCTGAAAAGTTGCTTCAACATACTGATTACAAGTAAGATGCTTAGATGTAAAACACCTGGGGTTGAAGAAGATCACAAAGCACATCCTGGGAGTCTTTGGAGGAAGGCTGGATTCTCATGAAAAGCACTGGTCCACCTGGGATCGCATGTCTGTCCTCCCAAAGGCGGACGGCTATAGAAAGTCGTGAGATGCATCTGTCTGCAACAGGGGCCTGTGAATCTTCCTTTGTGATTTGCCCCTGTGAGACCTCAGGAACTAATCTGAGACAGCCCTAGGTGCAGTGGAGAAAAGGTTTCCTGCTAGATCTGCCCTGGCCGTAAGCCTCATCCTCTTTCCCATCTTCACCCGCACCGTCATTGCCTTTGGGCCTCTGAGTCCCGTGACTCAAAGATGCCCTCACGCAGGGGCAGGGCCAGCCTTTCGTGGTTACCTGCAAATCCCAACAAGTTGACAGGTTGAGTCACCATGAGGACACAGAGCTGATACAATTTGATATTTGAACTTCTGTGCAAAACTGAACTGTCATGTCAATTATTGCCCGGCCCGACACACCAGCTCGACGGGCAGGAAGCCCACTCTGCTAGGCAATGTTAGAAGGTTATGTGGATTTCCTTCTAACCAGAGAATTGAGACTACATTTAAATCAGCAAGAAATGCTTGTCATATTGCAGGCCTGGTTGCTATTGTTTTTCCCCTTTCATTTGCAACTTTAGACAAGGGCCCACAGTGACACAGTACTGACTATTAGAGGAGAGGATGGGTTGAACATGTCCATATGGCACGGTGACATGGCTTCTCCTACCTCACTCTTGGGAGGCAGCAGACTATCTCATGCCTGGCACGTCCTCCTGGATTCCTCCCTGACAATTAGCCAGAATAAGGCTTTCCCTAGATGCCTGGAGTTCTGGAGTTATTCCCATGGGGGAAACTCTTAAGAACACTCTCCTTCCCCTTTACAGAATAGAACAAAACCCAGCTGGAGAGGGGAACGAAACTAACCCTTACCCTGGACCAGGCTTTGCACCTGTGTGTTAATACATTCCATCCTCATAGTGACCCTGTGAGGAGCTATGAATCAGTAAACGAAGTAGAATACATGATGTCAGCGTCAGGGTGCTTCTGACTTACTATCAATTGTTACATAGCCTCAGGTATGATTACCTGTGAGGGAGCCAAGTCCCAAAGAGGTTAAGTTACCTGGTGAAGATTTTCTGGGCCAGGCTGAGACTTGAACCTATGTTTGCCAACTCTTTGCTCTTTTTCCTGTATCAGGTTGCAGGTTAATTAATGCAGATATGTTGGTCCTGCCTGGATTCAAATTCCTGAGCTCTGGACCTGCAACGTCAGAAGCAAGAGGGACATTCGAGATGTCAAGCAGCCTCTGTCAGTCAGAATACCCTGCAGCGAGCTGCCTTGGCACCCAAGCTTCTGTTCAGAGGCTTTGGCACAAGCCCCTATTAGACGGTGCAGTGTCTGGAAAGTCTGAGTTTGTAGGGTGAAGACCGGGTGTGAGTCCTGCTTAGGCTTCTTACTTGCTGTATGGCTTTGGGCAAGTCCCTCAATGCCTCTGATAAGTCTTGTGCATCTGTAAAATTAGAATAATACACCCATCCCATGCTTCCAACAGGAGGCATGATGGTGGCATAGATACAATGTAAGAATTGCGCTCCCTGGGGGGCCTGGGTGGCTCAGTCGGTTAAGCATCCAACTCTTGATCTCAGCTCAGGTCACGCACGATCTCATGTTCCTGAGTTCGAGCCCCACATGGGGATTCTCTCTCTCTCTCTCTCTCTCTCTCTCTCTCTCTCTCTCTCTCTCTTTTCCTCCCTCTCTCTGTCTCAAAATAAATAATAAAAAAAAATTGTGGTCCAAATGTTCAAGTGCTATTATTACAAGGAGCTGCGTGGACTCATAGACTCTCTTGCATTACAAACCCCCAGCCATGATCACAACTGTGAACGTGTCAGGCGGGCACAGAAGCCCAAGATGCAAAGTACACCACAGCGGTGCGCACGCCCTCCAGGCCATCAGCACTGCTCTGTGCACTCTGACTCTGGCCCAGTCTGCATCTCTAATGCCTTTTAACAATGACAACAGTGTTTGCAAGGCCGGTGTTTTATTGACACCTGAGCTTGCATAAATCACCTTCCACGGTGCATAGCACTAAGTCGATGCCTCGGAAATGTTTGTTGAATGAATAGAAGAATGAATGCATGCCTCCGAGATTCTTTTCAGTGAGCTCCGAGGTTACAGCTATCATATCACGGAGGCTAATGTGCTGACCTAGCAGCCATCCTTGTCAACGCCTGGGTGCCTGAGCTGCTGCCTGCCAGGTCAGCCCAGGGCGGTCTCCGGGCTGGAGGGCCAAAGTGGCAGTCTTAGAGCCATCCTTATGTCAGGCGCGCCGGGGTGGGGGGGGGGCATCTCTGAAGCCTGCGTTGACATTTAGCCCCCCTCTGTAGTAAAGTGCCTCCCTGGTGCCAAGCACCCACTCAGTTGCAGTCCATCATCTGGATTTTTCCCTCTGTCAACTATTTTTGTATTTTGCCCTCTGGACCAGTAATCATGATGCTACGTTTTGAGATGTCAGCCAGACATTCTGAATATTCCTGACCCTCCTCACTGGGAGCTGTTGCAGGAGAGGTGCTTCCGGATACCTGTCACCATCCATGTTTCGTCCTGTCACGGAAGACACACGTACCCCCTGACAACCTCTAATCCTTGGCCTTGCGCCTGAAATAAAAATGATTGCTTCCTAACACTCCTTCTCACGGACCTCTCGCCGGAGATAGATTTTGATGAATTCTCTATTATGAGTTGACTGGCACACGATTACGTCTCCTGCGCCTTGCAGTACAGAGATGTTGTTACCATGTGACTTGACTGTCCCGAGGCCAAAAATCCAATAAAGATGGCACGCCAGCCTTGTTACGTGCACTGCTACTTTCCCACAGCCTGTCGCCAGCCCAGGTATTGCACTTTGGGGGCCGGGTCAGAAGCTAATTGAAATGGCTACCACATTGCACCTTGCAGAAAATCCTTTCTCTAACGTGTGTGACTGGTTATGCTTCCATGTAGAAGTCCTTCTCTTCTGCTGTGCAAAGCATAAGTGGAAATATAAAGTTTCAGGGAACGGGGACTTTATTCTTGATTGGAGTGAAAATGTGACAGAAACAGGACTCTCACGAAGAGAGTGCGTCAGTGGATGTCAGCACTTTCCTCTAACAGAGTGATCCATTTTTAAAAAATGTTTTTTGTAGTCCTCCTTCACTTTATTTACTTCAGTCCGTGTGAAGAAGTTTTCGGAGTAGATGGCAAAGAACAATTCTTAAAATGTGTGAATACCAAATGTAAGATAAAAAAACATAATTGCAGTTTAGACTTCAGATTTATTTGAAAAGGGGATAATGATAGTAATTACCCAGTTTGAGTTTTGTAGAAGGCTAATTAGATCCCCAAAGCATTTGTATGCACAAGGAAAACCATAAATACAAAAGACCATCTGGTCCTTATCAGCTTACAACACTAACACTGTCTGTAATTATTTTTTCTATATTGTTTTGATGTTGACATTTTATGAAGCAATACATTTTACCCTGGTTAGGGGTAACCTACATTTTTGAAAACCTGGGGGGCTGCCCCCTTTGTCCTAATAAAATTTTAGGACTCCGCAAGAAAAAGAGATACTGTTTTTGAGAAACAGGTAAACATCCTTTCATCACAACCATTGTTCCTGAAACGTGTTGTTTATAAATTTCTCTGGCTTATCTGACTTGTCTTGTTAGTAACTAAGTCTTCCAAATACTTGGATTCAGTTAAGTTCTTCGGCTGTTGTTTTGTTTTAGGTGAAATTGAGAATGACACATTTAGCTGTGTTGTGCGAGAACAGAAATGCAACATTCATTAGTCACTTTCTATAGTTAACACTGTTCCTGGCAATTTGAATATTACAGAAGTAATGTTATTTGTTTTCATATTCATTGTCTGCGCCTCCCACTAGAATGGTAGCTTTAAAAGGGCAGAGACTTTTATCTTACTCGTCTTATTGTGTCTCTGGCTCCTACATGGTAGGTCCTGCGTGGTTATTTGTTGAAGTACAGGAGTGAATGAAATAGACTACATGATTTCAGCCCCAGGATGATATGATTTGCTATCAGCTGTTATGTAATAAACCACCTCCAAAATTCAGTGGCTTAACAACTAACATTTCCTTAGGTCTCAGGATTTTGTTGGCCAGGAATTTGGACACGACTCATCTGGGAATGAGTGTTGATGGAGCTCACTTGGTGGTGTTCAGTTGGCAGATAAACCGATCTAGAGGGTCTGAGAAAGCTTCATCATATGGCTAGTCCTTGAGAGAGATGGGTAGAAGGTTGGGATCAACTGGGACTGTTGATCAGAGCACCAACCTGACCTTCCCATGTGGCTGAGGCTTCCCACAGCATGGTAACCCTGAGTTCCAAGAGGGCAAGACAGAAGTTGCCAGCTGTGTGAGAGGATGGGCCTGGAATCGGTGTAACATCATTTCCACCATAATTCATTATTTAAGCAAGTCACAAAGGCCAGCTCAGATTCAGCGAGAGGGTAATTTAACCCCTCCTCTCAATGGGGGAAGTAGCAAAAATAACCACAGCCACCTTTAACGTACCGTACCGTCTAACTGATGAGAAAGGCATGCTAACTGAACAACCTTAAAACAATAGTTAGATAAGAATGGGAAGTCCCACATATATAAACTGTCCCGTGGATGCAGAGTAAGAAAATCTGCATGATGAAGGGAGGTTTTGTGGAAGCGACACATGAGTTTTGAACTGAGCCTCGAAGAAACCATGAGATTTCAAACCCTGAAGATAGTAGAGGGGAGGCATTCTCAGAAAAGCATGTTTTGCTTAAATCTGGGTGTAGAACCAGGATTGTCAACACTGATGACATTTGTGGTTCTGGCAACTGTCAGTTTGCAGTAGAGATAAAAGCACGTGACCGTCACCATTTATTTTGGAAAGGCACTGTTGGAAGCAGAATATCCAATTTCCCATTGCAGTTCTCTAAAATGCTGGTTACATTTCTCCCTATGCAATCCTTTGTTGAGAGTTACCTTTTGGAATCATGCTAAGAATAGATTTGTGTTAGATCTGTTCTGCCTTCTTCTTTCCGATATGAACTAGGACAATTCCTCTTTTCTTTTTCCTATTGGTTTCTAGGAGGCTTAGACCCCAAATTGAAACTCAGGCAATTATGTCGAACCATCCATTTGACATTTTTGCAGTATCTCCGTGACTTTGATCCTAATGTTTTAATTCTCCTCCTGCTTTGCTAGTTCATTGTATGAAGTTTTGGCTTTTAATCTGCCTCAAAAATTGCCCACAAAATAAATTCAGCAAACGTTTACTGAGAGCTTATGCTAATCCTTAGAGTTAGAAAAAAATGATATATAAATAAGTATGAACAAATGACTTACCTATAATTATGAACAAATGATCCTTACTTAAAAAGAATTACATAGTTTCACTGGGGATCCATGTAGAGGAGGATGGGAGGAACAGCAGCAGATTTGAGGAATGGACTTTAGATGAGGTCGTTTCTTTTTTCTTTTTTTGTTTTTCTTCCAATTTTTATTTAAATTCTGGTTTGTTAACATATAGTGTCATATTGGTTTCAGGGGTAGAATTTAGTGGTTCATCACTTAGAATAGGACACCCGGTGCTCATCACAAGTGCCCTCCTTCATGCCCATCACCCCTTTAGCCAATCCCCTGCCCCCTCCCTCTGTCAACCCTGTTTGTTCTCTATCATTGAGTCCAAATGAGGTCATTTCTTAAAATAAGATGAACAAGGTGAGTTGTGCTCACCTGACTGAGTTCTTTCATGCTAGAATAAAGACTCTTTTCCTAATTGGAAAATTTAAAAAGTCCTGGCATCAATATGATGAAGTATTTCAAGCTCCTACAATGTGCACTTTTTTTCTGAAGAGTTGAATTTTTCATGGATATTCTCTTCTAAATTGTTTCCTCACTTAGAGAGTAGGTCAGAATTCTTATGACATTTTTCAGTTCATCAGCATTGAGGGCCCAACGTGAACAGCAACTTCTGCTCGGGGTCTGGGAGGTATCAGGACCAGTAAAATACATTTTGTACTTCCAGCAAGCTTACTGTAGAGTTGGAAAGACAGTTCTTTAGCTTATTAGCAACCAGGAGCTCATCAAACTGTATTTCCCCTATCATATTTCTGGATCTTAATTCCCCTGGCTTTCTAAACAAGGAACACAGGAAATAGTAGACATTCGTCTTATGTTTGATGAGGGAAATAGACTGCTCCAGCATGCGCAGGGCTTCTTAATAAATGTTAAATGTACAGAACAGGAAATTACTGAATGAAATGATAATATGCTTATTTCCCATGATATACATTCACCCTGTGAAAAAGTATGCCCAGTGTCATTTCATTGGTACACCTGGATTTCAGTAGGTTACTTTCACCTCCCAGGGATAGAAATGGCCTAAACAGAGATTTCAGTAGAAAATTTGCCTGGCCATGTCTCAGGAAGAGAAAAGTGGTCAAGAGACCAAGGGGGATATTAGAGGTAGAGAAGACATTTCTGTCTTCATTCTGGTGGTTTGGTTGGCCATACTATGTTCTGATGAGTGGGGGGTAGAGAAATCAGAAAATTCTTTCTGGGTTGTAGAGCAAATAGCAGATGAATCAAGTAGCCATATATTAGTTTGGAGGCATGTTGCTTTCTGCAAAGAAGGTACATGAGGATGGTTACTTGAAGGGTAACTATAGTCATTGACACCACTGAAAACCAGACAAGGCACTATAAAAAGCATGCACATGGGTGACATCTTTGACTGCTCGGAACTATGGTCTATAGCTGATGCTACGATGTGCTGTGCAGCCCCCATTTCTTCTGCTTCCGGGAGTGCTGGCAGCTGATGACTCCCTGTTGACTCCAGCCCTAGGAATAGCCTTAGCTAAAGAGATCCGCCTCATCCTCTCCAGGGACAGTCCACATCCAGGGGTACACAAAGGCCTGCCCCCGCCTCAAGGACAAACAACTCCACAGGGTCATCCTAGCTCCCAAGAGCTCTTTGGATCAGCAGAGGCTTCTGTTGCATTTCTGTTCTCCCACCTGCCTAATCCCGCTCCCGTCACAGCCCCACGACTGTTTGACCCCACCATGCCCTCCAGTGAACTTCCTACCCACGGATCCTTATCTTGGTCTGCCTCCTGGGGTAGCTGAGTCCAACACATAGGCTATCTTCCAAACTGTGTCCCATGACCAGGATCCAGCAAACAATGATAAAGTCTATGCTTTTTGCCAGGGAATCACGGCAAGGGCGCAGATACACCTTTCAATAAAGCCTGTGGCTTCAGACTCCACTGTCTGAAGCTCTCAAGAAACAACAGGGATCAGCCAGGAATGCTGCAAGCGTCTCTGGATTACTTCCTCTGGAAACGAAGGCTGGCTCTCCTTTCCTTCTGTTCCCATCCCTTTTCTCCACAGTCCTGTTCTGAGTGTCTCCACCTCTATTTGTCTTTATAACTCAGCTTCATGTACCTGCCCAGTGAGGCAGAAATGATGATATTTGTCTTTTATATCTACTGTGTGGAAAAGTGTCTGGACGCATGATGAAACAGGTCCCACTCTGGGTTGTGATGAGGACCGGCATTTCTCACTAATTATAACGAATATAGGATCGCTGGATCTATTGATTTCCATTAACTTGTGCAGAGTTATGAATTTCAAAATGGAAATCCACAGCTATAGATACCTTAAGACACTATTCTGTAGCAAGCAGGACTCTAGAGAGCACCATAAAAATCAGCTTTTGATGCTCGTCGGAGGGTTTGTGACTTAAAAAATTGCTTGTGCTCTCTGCAAGTGCTCCCCAGTCGTACTTTGCAATACTGGGCTGATTGAGGCAGAGGCTACTACTGAGTTTAATGCAGAGCTCTAGAACTCTCCTAAGGTAGGCTACTTTCTTCCTTTACTCCTCTTTTCTTTTAGCTGTTGTTGAGGAATGATCTCCTTGTCATATTGCCAGGAGGTTCCTGTTCCGGACATACATCAGCCATGTTTTGGAAAGATCCTTTCCAAAGCTACAAGGCGGGTATTGGCATCTTGGCTGAGTGCTTTGTTTGACCCTCATCTCAGAGGGCTACACAACTTGCCTGTAATGCAAGGAATATCCAAAAGAAAGGAAAATGGGCCTAGAAATGTCCCAATGACACTAGGTTGGTGTGTCTTAGATATGTTTTGATGTCAGAGATCTAGATATTAGATGGCTAGAGATCAAATTACAATCATGGGTTCTTTCTTCATTATCATATCTCATCTAGTCAGAAAGTATTTGTTGAACACTCACTTTGTATCATCATACGTATGTGCCTCCTTTCCTTTCCTTTCCCCTTCTCTTTCTCCCTTTTCGCTTCATTTCCGCAACAAATAAATGAGGAAGAAGTCAGCCCCATCCAAGAAGACTGCTGGTTTCTTATCTTTGTGCATGGAGAAGGGCAGTTTTATTAGTACACCGAGGAGAGATCAGACATTAGAGACCTAGTGGCAGGTCCACAAGGAGCTGGTAAGAGTCATTTTCTGTCATTACAGTTGAGTATATACCTTTCTAATGACCAGAAAGCTGGGGTCTGTCCTTCCACTCGGGTATGAGAATGCTGCTAGAAAACAGAGAAGGGGGCACCGGATGGTCTTGAGAGATACTTGTTCCAGCCTCTGGTGAAAACTAACGACCCATTCCTTGTGCTTTATGAGAACATACCTTTCTGTTGGCTTGGGCCTTCCAGACACTGTGTTTGTCTGCTGTGTGCTGACAAAAGTTCATACTCAGTGTTCTTTTTCCTAGGCTCCCCACATACCTCCGTCCTTCTGTTTGCACTCATGACGCATTGCCCTTCTCATCTCAATGGATAGCTGTCGCCAAGTCCATGTACTATCGTTTATCGATTAGGTATGGAATAGTGGTTATTAGCACAGACACTTTAGAATCAGACAGCCGTAGGTAGTTGGCATGGCCACATTCGTGCTACTCAAGTAAAATCACTGAACACAGAGTAGGCGAAAAATGAGAGCGGTTGGTTCTCATGAGCTGGTAACAGACGTCATCGGCCCTAGGATTGAGCCCAGGATCCATCCCTTGCCAGCCCTGGGGAACATTACTTATCCTCTCTCTCTCAGCTTCCTCATATGTGGCATGGGGTTGATATGAAAATAATTGCCCTAAAGGGTTAGTGTGAGGATTCGATGATAATTCACATATAGAATTTCACTTTGCAGGGGGAACATCCTAACCATTCAGTGAGGGATAGTCAGTCGCCCAGGCACACTGGGCACCTTATCCGCATCAGTAATCCAGCTTTCTCCCTGGAATAGGCATTCCTTCTGGTGAATTTCCAGTGTAAACCAACCCAGTTCATGATGTTGGTTCCAGATGAGTAAAGGGACTGACCTCCTTTGAGTTAGGGGACACACTTGGCTGTCAGCCCTGCTCATGTCCTGTAGCTCCCTCATCCCATTTAGTTATTAGCCAAGAATTGGTTGTTAAATGACTGCTGTTCATAAAAGAGTATGTTGTGCTAGATAATGTGAGGAGAAATACCTGAGCAGGTGTAGACCTTGCTCAAACAATACAGCCTAGTGGAGGGGGGCAGACGTGTACAAGTAGCACAGCATTGGGATGCTGGCTGGGCTGAGGTAAGTCAGGGCAGCCCTGTTTGTGCTACAGGGTGATTCCTCCCAAGAGGGCCCCTGGGCTTGGTCAATGCACCCATCTTCAGAGACAGGCAAAACGTGGAATATTTGCTGGTGTGTGAGCCCTGCCTCAGTGTGTAGTGCAAAAGCCCTACTGCTCTCCTAATTCCTTCCAGAGCTGTCTGTTACTTTAGACTAGGGACTCCATGGTGTCTTTTAATGTGAGTGGAAACTGTTGTTTTTGTTTCAAAATCAAACTGCATGCCCTGACTCCACAGAATTCCAGCCCAGCTGGTTAGGAGTCGAGAGGTGCACACTAAATCCTTTGAAATGATGCTGACGGTGAGAGCAGATGTATCTGAAGAAAGAGTGGTGGCTCCCTGCCCACTTCTGGGTTTCCCAGGTTCTCCTCTGGTCTGTTCACCTGGTCTGTGTTGTGTGGGGAAGAATATCTAGAAGGCCAGCATTTGTCTCCTTAGGCCATGCCAAAGCTGTCCTTGCCAACTTTTTTCTATCCAAACTCTTGAATTTCTTTCTTTTTTAAAGAAGTTTATTTATTTTGAGAGCGAGAGAGAAATTGAGAGCATTGGAGGGGCAGAGAGAGAGGGAGAGAGAGAGAATCCCAAACAGGCTCTACACTGTCAGCATAGAGCCCAACACAGGACTTAATGACCTGAGCTGAAAGCAAGAGTCAGATGTTTAACTGACTTAGCCACCGAGGTGCCCCCATACTTTTGAATTCTAAGAGAATAAATACTGTTGCCTGACATTCAGGGGAGGCTTTGGTTGAAAGGAATGAAAGTTGATTTTCATCATTTTAATGGTTTGTCTTCCTGTCCAGACTGTAAACACTTTGAGAATAAGGGAAGTCACTCTTGTCTGCCCACCCCTAAGGGCCATTATTGAGCACAGGGACTCACTATAGCCATTGCAGCAGTCCTGTGACTGAGGTATTGTTAAGATGCCTCTTCCATGACTGCTGAAACACAGGCTCTCTAACCTCCCCGACTCTCCACGGTTCCGTCAGGGCTGAAGCCAGGGTGGCCTGACTGCAAAGCCCTGTTCCCAAGGCCTGTGCTCTGACCACCCCCCCCCCCCCCCCCCCCGCCCCGACCCTGCCGCTGGACAGCAGCCACTGCCTCTGACTGCTCAGATCCAGCCTGAAAGGACCTTGGCTCTCATCAAAGCTATAATCCAATCACAGACATTTGCCTGTCTAGGTAAGGAGGTCAGATATTCAAATTAACTTAATTTTAAAATATTTAATTTCACTACGCTTTTAAAGCTATCAAACTGATTTTGCTTTCAAGAATTTACTAAGCCGCTTTGAAGAGAGAAACGTATGCAAAACTCTGGTCCACATTTTCCAATAAAACTCGTCCCGTGTCCCTCAGAGCTACGAACGAGGCTTTGATTAAAACTCAGAAGCGAGTAGCTTACCTGGGATAAAGAACCTCCCAACGCTATAGCTTCTCCTATTCTCTCCTGGTTCCCCAGGAGCCTGTCTTCTTCACATGAATGTTTCCCTTCACTTTAATTGCTCCTCCGAAACAGAAAAGGAAAATGGGGGTGGGGATCTGAAAGCACTTGGCTGGGAAATGATAGCTCTTCTCTGGTATGTATGTGTATTGGTGTAACAATTTTGCATCTTCCATTGAAATGTTAACGTTGGGAAAAATTCTCCCCGAAGTGCTTGTCCTATCTCTTCTGTCCCTGGCTCCTGCCTCTCATTTCCTCTGCTTATGTCCTGTGTTTGGCTCACAGGCTGCTGAAAATCTCCTTCTCTGTTTGTCATCAAGTGTGGGTTGTGTACATGTCTTTCAGGATCCTATTAATATGTCCTCCTTCATGAAGCTTATTCTCATCCCCAAGCCAGAAGTTATTCAACCTGCTACTGTCCCAATGGCCCTGTCTGCCACTTCAGTGGCCCTCATCTGCTATCTTGTGGTATTACCAGTTGGAGGTACTTCCTGAACACCACTCTAAATGGATGGGTAGGCTCCTTGGAGGCTGGAGTCCTGAATCATCTACGCAGCTCACCTCCCTACCCATATGATGCTTTGAATATTTTAGTGCTCGGTAAAGCTATCAGATCAGATCTCTGCTTTCCAAAAATGTTTTAAAGTATAAACATGCTGAGGAACATCCAGAACTCCCTCTCCTAAAGCCATTGGGTGCTCTTGCAGTATTAAGAGACAACAGGATCTGGTTCACAATAGATCTTAAATCATTACCTTGATCAGTGTTTCTGTCTATTGTGGTTGGAAAGTCCGGTTCCTTGTTATTCCTTCTTGCTAGGAACAAACCTAACAAATTGCATCTCTTCTTGGCTGCCAAAGTATGGGCCTAATTAGCATTAATTCCTCAGTGAATTTTAAGTATAACCACTTTCTTTTTTTATTTGTCACTAAAATAGATTATTTGTGCTGCCTCTAAAACAGGCCTCTTGTGGCTTTAGAAGAAAGGACTCCTACGCATATTGCCCACCACTACTCAAAGCTTTCCATAAATCTCATGGAGATATTGCAAAATTTCTAAACCTTTTGATATTTTGTCTTAAAATTGCTTATAAATTACTGAATTATTCCACTTTAAGCCATTGTTTCTTTCTTTTCCTGTGGCATATTTTCAGATTAGTTTAAATATCTTTCTTTGCCAGTGATGGCAGAAATCCACTTACTTAAGGAACTTTAGATATTATACCCTCTGCAGCATTCAGGAGATAAATTGATGAGGAATGAACTCATTATACATTTCCTTGGGAATCCCAACCCACTGGAAAGGCAGCAACAGTATCAGTTTTGTTAAGCTACTTATACCCAGCACCTGGAACAATTTCTGGTACTTTGTAGACACTCAGTAAATATTGGATGAATGAATCAGTGAATGAATGAGTGAGCCAGTGATGACTGACCTTATCACTTTGTGCCCATGGATAGATTGCTTACTTCTTTCTTCTACATTTATTTCTTTATCTATGAATGGGGTTGTTGTCAGGACAAGTGTAATAGTTGTGCAAACCTCTTAGCACAATAAGAAATAATAAATGTTTGTTATTTCTGTTGTTATTTCTCTCCGCATTTTTTTTCCTCATCATTCCATCTGTCTGCTCCAGTTCATTTAGGCTCAGCTGTCATGTTAAATGGGAAATGCCCTCACCTGTCTCTGACTTTCCAGAGTGTTTGCCTTGAACATGGCATTTACCGCTCTCTGCCTTGCATTCAGCTAGTCAGCATTCTTTTAGTGCCCACAAGATACTGGGCATTGCTCTGGGTGCAAAGGTATTTAATTTTGTAAGCTATTATTGCTTTGTTTCTGAAGCTTGACTGGAAGCTTCTTGAAACTAGGGCCGATGCAGCATTGTAACCTCACATTGTCCAGCAGGACACCTTGCATTTATTCCTATTTCATATATGTTGAATTAATAGGTGGATGAGTGAATTACCCTAACTGAATCTTAAGGAACTAGATGCACTAAATCTATCCCATTCTGTCCGTCACTGCATTTCTTGGGGCCTCAGGAAGGACTGGGCTGTGAGATGCTTGAAATCTTTGCCTACACAACAGCAAAGGCCTGCACACCTCTGAATTGTGGGTGTATGAACCCCTGGAGTTGAGTTGCTTGACCCCACATTTGATTCAAGCCATTTACTCTGCTCTCCTTGACAAATGTTTCTACTGGAACATGTGATCACTAGATAATCTTAGGTATAGAAACAAAATTATAGTGTTCAGTGGTATGAAGATAGAGCTGGGTTGTTCTATTTCCCTTTGTCTCAACTGTAGTATACAGAGAACCCACTGCTGATGATTTCGATCTGTTCCATTAAAGTCCACTCTATTGCTGGTCTCATGACCTAGTGGCTCCAAAGTGGTTCCTTGCCCTGAGCTAGGTCCATCAGCCACCAACATATAGATGTCTTCTTTTTTGCTTTATTCTTTGCACCTTGCAGGCATGTACTTTTTCCCTTCATATTTGTTTTTATATTCCAAGCCACATGCTCATTGGAGATAGCCTATCTTTTTGATGTAATGACACAACCCAACCACCAGATACGGACATAAAACTCCCACTGTGATGGCTTAGACCACCATTAGTTCTGCTATTTTGCCATCCCAATAATGGATTCTCAAGTTTAAATTTACTTTCTAATTCAGAGCAATCATAGTTTTGCTAATTACTTTAAATGGTTTCTGTGTAAGAAATACTTAGCATTAATGGCATTCTTTAGATTTTTAAGAGTGAGTTACAGTCATTAATTAGCCAATTAATACAACATCCCTGGGTGGGAGACTTTATCAGCCTGGATTCCATTTTATAGATGGAAGAACCGAAACAGATTGACTCAGGCTTGCCCATTGGAGCTCCATCATTTACCATTTATTTCTCTTCCCCTCCTCCACTGCTTATTTTACCACATGTTCCTTCCTCCTAAACACCTGGCTTGCAGATTGCACTGTGTGTGTTTCTTTGTGCGTGTGCATGCGTGTGCGTGTGCGTGCATGTGCGCACATAGTGGGGTGGGGCAAAAGGTAGGGAATAGCTATGGCACAAAAGAAAACCTGATGACCACCACCAAGAATTAAGTTAGAAAAGATCATACCCTAGGAGAGAAGATGGGTTGAAACAAGAACTTATATTGCCACAGGGAAGTCACATTGTTAAGCATTTTTCGGATCTCTTTGTATAAGACATGCCTGTTTTCCCGTGGCATTGCCAAAAGACCCACTACCACCTCCAGAATGAGATTGGGCTGATCCTCTATTTGCCCATCCCCAAAATACATCTCCTGTAGTGCGTCCAGTCATGTGCCTGATAAACAGAGTGAGAAAATTTTGCTGAATGAAGCACGAAAGGGTAAATTTATCCATTTGATGTTTCTTGAGTAATAGTTTTGCTGGCAAAAGCTCAGTAGGCAGCATTTGATTATTATTTGCATAGTGGGTACATAGAAAAGGAAATAGTGGGGGCAGCCCTGGACTTAGAGGCTTCTGTTGAGTTTATGGTGAGGGCTGTGCAGTCAACATCTAGAGTATAGAAAAGCCCCTTCAAGGCACCTGGGTGGCTCAGTCCATTGAGCATGCCTTGATTTCAGCTCAGGTCATGATCCCGGGGTCACGGGATCAAGCCCTGGGTCAAGCTCCGTGCTCAGCATGGAGCATGCTTAAGATTCTCTCTCTATCCCTCTGCCCCTTTCCCCAGCTCGTTCTCTCTCTCTCTCTCTCTCTCTCTCTCTAAAATATAAACAACAAACAAGTCCCTTCAGTGAGACTGTGAGAGGAGATGTCTTCATTACAAATGATGGCAGGAAGTTGGAGTGTGGTGTGGAATTTACACGTCTTCTTTGAAGCCTTCCCAGATGCATTTCATAGCATTTTGTCAATTTTGTCATTCAACCAAATAGTAGAAGACATATTTATCAAATTTTCAGAGGGTACAAAGATAAAAGGGAAAGCAAATACTTTGGAATACTGCATCAGGGTTCAGAGAGACCTTAGACAGCAAAAAATAGGCTGATGATATCTAAATTAGTAGAAGCCAGATTCAGATTCAGCTCTTGGCTCCAAAGCATGTACCCTGTTAGACCTGAGAAATCCATCACAAAGGACCTGATATTCCCAGTACATTTTTAGTGGCCAGATAATATCTGAAATTCTATGTCCATTTCTGGAGCATATAGACCAGTGCTGTCAAATGGAAATATAATATGAGCTCACTCTATATATTTTCAAATTTTCTACTAACTACATTAAAAAGGTAAAAATGAGAGTGCCTGGTGACTCAGTTAGTTAAATGTCTGACTTTGGCTCGGGTCATGACCTCATGGTTTGTGATTTTGAGGCCCACATCAGGCTCTCTGCTATCAGCACAGAGCCTGCTTTGGATCCTCTGTCTCCCTCTCTCTCTCTGCCCTTCCCCCACTAGCACTCGTTCCCTCTCTCTCTCTCTCTCCCCCTCCCCTCAAAAATAAACAAACATTGAAAGAAGGTAAAAATGAACAGAAAACATTTATTTAATAATAAATTAATAATTAGTTAGCAATTTTATTTAGCTTAATGCACAAAGCATAATTTTATGTATAATGATTATAAAAGTACTAATGAGATTTTTATATTCTTTTTCATGCTAAAAATTGTGTCATACATTAAGTTTCTACCCCCAAATGCGGGTACGTACAGTCATTAGTCAAAATTCAGTGTGCATTTTACATTAATGGCACATCTCAATTTCAGTGCTGTTTTCATCAGAAATACTTCATCTGTATTAAGATTTCATAAAATTTATAGTTGAAAAAATGGATTCATGTATCCAAGTTGTTCCAAACATATTTAAAAGTTTTCCCAAAATGGAATCAAATGACAGTTTTTAAATTTATGTTGAAACTATTTAAAACTAAGTAGAATTGAAAAGACCACTGCTGAACCGGCTACACATCGCATGCTTAGTAGCCACGTGTGGACGGTGGCCGGCATATTGGATGCTGAGGGCTGAATTCAGAAGCACTCCCAGCGTGGGTGTTCGACTGAGGCAAGGTCTTAATCAGGAACACAAGGCAGAGCAGAAGGAGTTGGTTGGCATCTGTCAGGGACACAGTGGAAGGAAACTGAACTGAATAGCCGCTACCTTGATCTGAGTTCATCCAGTTTGGCAGAGACCCCATCCGGTGGTCTTGATGTGCTGCCTTCCCAGAGGCCTTTGCCCCAGTGCTAAGTTAATAAAACAGGGCCTGAACATCTCACTATGCCACTTGTTTTCTCAATTTCTTCTCTAAAAGTAGACATGATTATCACTCCTCAAGGACCCATTCCATTTTCTGAATAGATAAACCCTCTTTTGGAGAGACAGATGGCTAGACCTGTTCCATCCGCTGAGCCTATCTACCTTTTTAAATGAGTTGTGAGTGCCTTACAGGTAAAGTGCTGGAAGCAGTTCTTGCCTTCATTGTCTTGGCCATTGTCCTCATCCTCCTCCTCCTCATCCATGTCTCTATCTTCCCTTTCTCCCTATCAGTCTGTCAGGCCCTCACTATCCAAATGGAACTCCTGTTCTGGGGTAGAGGAGACAGAATTCTCACCTATCTAGCTATGGAGTTTATGGAAAAGGAAAAAGAAACTAAACATACCAGGCATTTTTACCTAACCCTCATGGAGGGAAGGCTGGTAGCTCTCCCTTCCCTCTTTTAGAACAGTCGAGAAAACTGAGATTCACAGAGGTGAAATAGCCCAGGACTGCACGGCAGGGCTCAGATGTAACCCCAGGCGGAGCCTGACTCCCAAGTCCATGCTATTTCTGCTATACATTTCTATTGGAATAAAGCTCTTAGGGAAGGTAATGACACATCATGTCCTCATTGTCATATGATTGTGTCATACATTAAGTTTCTACCCCCAAATGAGGGTACGTACAGTCATTAGACAAAGCAGCTGGTACCAAAAGTACTTTCTCGTTCCTTGGTTATAACGTCATATCCCTGAACATCAAATAAGAATTCTGCCTTCACCTTCTCTTCCTAAGAATGCTCACAAATATTATATCCTAGTTTTCCTCGTTGTTTCCTCATAATTACCCCTATTTGGCTGATGAAAATTTCAGGAAGTTTCTGAGAGGACAAATAGTCCAGTGTTGGTGTCGGAACATTGGTTTCCTGAGGAATAATATCTCAGGAGGGCTGCTTGCTGCCTGGGTTCAGGCTCCCTGTTGTAAAGTCAAGAGCATAACAGGAAAAAAAAAAAGTGTGAAGCTGATGGTAAAAGATGGCCTCGTTCCCAAAACGTGAGTGACGAGTGCTGATTGACAGTGATGAAGACACATTGCAGGGAGTAGCCAAGCGGGAGAGATGATGGAGCACCTGCCAAGTGCACTCAGAAATCTCAGACTGGACCTCCTGCATGTGTGGACACCAACCCTGGGCACATGGCTACTCTTACATAGTAACTGAGGAACTGGGAACGTACGAAGGAAAAAAAATAGAAGCGGCTGCCAAGGCTTAGACCAAGAAATGGGGCTTTCATTCAGCCACACGTTGAGAGTATGGTTGTAACCTCCAGGTGGCATATCGAAAAAACATGAGAGGAAAATGAGGCAAGACTTAGTGTAACAGTGATATGCACCACTTAAGGATTTCTTTTGGGGGGAGGGGTCTGAAAAACTGTAGGGAGCTCCATATGGGTATAGCATATAATAATAAAAACCCAAATAATTCATTGGATTTCTACTGCTGTTTATTTATACAAAGCGTTTTAGCATCTAACCTAAGAGTAAATTGCTGATTTGAAATAGATGAACATTTGTGCTGAGGGGCAGGTTTTATAAGGTGTCCTTAAATTTTGTTTTTAATTTTATTCATTTATTTTGAGAGAGAAAGTGCACACAAGTGGGGAAGAGGCAGAGAGAGAAGGAGAGAGAGGGAGTCCTAAGCAGCTCCATGCCATCAGCACAGAGCCTGATACAGGGCTCGAACCCATGACCCATGAGATCACGACCAGAGAGCCAAAACCAAGAATCGGATGCTTTGCCGACGGAGCCACCCAGGCGCCCCTATAAAGGTGTCGTTAAATTATGAAAGAGATGATTTCCTAGATTAATGTTCGACTGGATAAAGATACCAAGAGCATTTAATTTTCTTTGACATCTTACCACGTGGTGGGGGCTGGGGTAGCAGTGGCAGCAGCCGGCAGGGGTGGGTAATGAGATAAGCAGGCCTTATGCTTTTGAGGTTCAGAGCAGAGGTGTGTCCCCTAAGATATCCAAAAGTGATAACCAGTCCTATAGCCAACAGCAGTCATGGTTACCCCAGACTCCATCCCACTTGCTAATGGTAGTCACTTTTTGAGAGTGATGGTAATTTTTGTGAGTTCGTGTTATGCCAGAGGAGAACGGGGAATGAGAAGTTTGGTTCTCTCATGCTGTGATTTAAATTGTGGTCTTAAACTGTGGACTTGGCCCTTCCCTCCTCTGTGTTTCACAGCTTTGAGGCAAAGGTAAATAATAAATTCAACTGTCGCTGACCTCATGGGGTGAAAGGCTTTCATCATATAGGTTTCACCCAAAATTTGCTCTGAAACATCATAAAATATATCTTGTTCGAGATTATGCCTTAAACAGCAATAGCTGTCCTCACTGTGGGGCTTCTTTAATATTTAGATCCAGTGACAATAAGAGTGGTATCAACAGACTTAGTAAAAGTTAATCTTTTAAAAAATGTTATTCTTGGGGCACCTCGGTGGCTCAAGCTGACTTCAGCTTAGGTTAAGATCTCACAGTTCGGGTTCGTGAGTTTGAGCCCCACCTTGTGCTCTGCATTGAGGGCGCGAAGCCTGCCTGGGATCCTCTTTCTCTCCCTCCCTCTCTGCCCCTCCCCCACTCACGCTTTCCCTCTCGGCCGTCAAAGTACATAAAAATTAAAAATAAATAAAGCTAACTAATTTGGATGTAAATTAAAAAAAATAAAATTGAAAATAAATAAATACATAAAAATAAAACGTTATTCTACTTTCCTTTCTATGTCCACATATATATTTTAAGCTGGGCACTTCATTATATAAGTACATGATAACGAAGCAGAACTAGTCATGGGATTGAGCTGAAGAAATGTGCTGAGTGATATTGGAAGTGGCTCAGAACCCAAGAGGAGCTGCTTGGAGTTAGGACAGGAGGCAGAGGTGAATAAGGGTAAGGAGAGGTAGGTCTTTAGGGAGGGCCTATGTGGTAAGCTGTTCAGGCACAGATTGTCCAGGTTCACATTCAACGCCCAATTACATCTGAGTCAAAAGTATGAATAAATATTAATGGAATAAATTTGATAAATTGTGGCCGCATGAAGGGGATAGAAAGGTGTGTGGTCTTTTGAACCTTGGTCGTAGTCCATAATGTGTCCGGAACTGCCCCACAGCTCTGAGGGGAGATGTTGTTCCCATATGTGGTGAAGCCTTGAAATGAATGCAATTCCAAGATCCACATCCTGCCTGCAAGGACCCCCTAGAGTCATGAAGACAGTTTCACACATGGATTCCGAGGCATAATGGATAGGCATTAAAAGTGTGTGGTTGGCAATGCTCCTATATTGCACTGGTGGTTTGTGTGGTTTTTTTTCTTTTTCTTTTTTCTGTTAGAGCATGTTGACACATGTCCACTCAAATAAATAAACGTTCCCATCTCCACCGATCTGTTTGGAAGCGTCAAGAAATTCACATGGGGGGGAACTCATTTGTCTTTAGAAATTGAAAAAGCAAATGTTTCAGAAAGAACTGGAGAGACAGGAGGGGCGTTTTACAAATGGTCAATAAATCAGCATCTAATTTTTTACTAAAATAAGCACCGGCTCTTTATATAGTCCAGTCGGAGATTGTGAGAAAGGAATTATAAGATGGAGAGACACAAAGAATCTTTGTGCTTTGTTTGACAGCCGGGAGATCTTCAAGCAGATGTAAGATGCGTGCCCTACACATCTGTGAATGTGGGTGATCATTATACAGAAAAGTGGCTCTCCTTGTAGCCAGGCAGATGATCTGTGTTTCTCTTACCTCTGTACCGATATTATTACTGCTATTACTGTAATTATTAGAATGCCATTAAGAGGACTGACCAATATAAATATGGAAGGAGCTATATTTTATGAGCATAATCCAACGACATAGCTATTCATGTTGACAGTCTGCTTCTAAGTTGCTAGTGTCTTGTCAACTAATGTGGAGTGCGGAGGGCATCTGATACCCGGAACCATTATCAGGAGCAGACACAGGTGTGGTATGAGCCTTGCACAAGCAGAAACTAGGCGTAAACAGTTGGGGGCATAGAGTGCGTCTTCCTCCCTGTTTCCACCTCCCTAACTCTTAGGTGGTGAGAGAATTTACAAAGAAATAGCTGCCTCTACTCTGAGGTCCACTCCTGTTTAACCTGATCCCTTTAGAATTAGAGGCTGAGTTACGTTGTTTTCTGGGAAAGATAGTAAACTATTGACAGCTGAGGTGACAGCCTGAATTTAGCCGTCCGTGGTCAGGGTTGCAAGTGCTTGGGCTTTCATTCAAGGAGCAGTAATCGTTTTTAAAACATTTAATGAGTACACAAACACGAAATCCTCATGATTAATTTGCCACAGAACACACATTTCCCCTCTTCATGTGCCCTGCACACGGAAGTCTTGATCCTCGGGTGTGGCAGGAGGGGTCGGGACCAGGAGAGAAGCCGGATGAGACCAGAAAAGAAGGAAGGTCTAATCTGTGCAATTTTGTCAGTTCACTAAGTCATTTGTCATGTTTCATCACGTCACCCGGAGTTCTCTGTTCCTTACGGGGCCCGAGTGATCAGCCCTGAAGCTTTTAGCTTCCAAGGTGATAGCAAGACTCTGTGTAGCCAGGAGCAGAACACAGATGTCATATGCTCTAAGCCCAAGGAGAGAGCCATTTCCACTCAGCATGCCTTTATTAACATGTCCTATAGGGATGGTCCCGCTTCAGATAAACCCCCAGTCCAGCACAGGACTGTGACTTACGAAGACGGCGGTAGGGCAGGCTGGAGAGGGTAACGTGCATCAGAGGCGTGAGCTCCGTCTTCTGGGAACCCAGAGGAGGACGTCGTTTATCATTGAGGGGTGCCATTCGGGGAACACATAAGGCCAAGATGGGATTTGGGATGAGACCTGTAATGGGTCAGATTTCAATCAGCGGAGTGAATGCGGGCAGGAAGGGAATGTTACGCGGAGGAGGTGGCAGCCACTACCTAAGGATGTGTTCAGGAAGCAACGAGTGGTTTACGTGGCTCGAGAATCCAGGTTTAAGGCGCTAGGCTGGAAAGAGGTGGAGACTAGACCACGGTGGCCTTTGAAGGCCTAGATGCGGAGTCTGTGCTGGATTCTCTGGGCGGTGGAGGAGCCAAAGGGGGTTACTGCAGGAAAGTGACAGACCTGCAGCTCGGGAAGAGAGCAGCTGCTGGCGGACTCCAGTCCCACCGCCACCACCACCGCCTGCTCTCCTGAGCTGGAGACCTGAATGTCTAACTGCCTCTGGAGTAGCTCGATCAGGATTTCCCATGGAAAATCTTGCGTCCACCATATCCCAAAGGTTTTACCACTCTAAACTTAATCCTCCTTTTTGGAAAACAGCACATCTACCCACCCAGTTGGTCAAACTAAAAGAAAAAAAAATCTCTTGGGGCGCCTGGGTGGGTGGCTCAGTTGGTTAAGCGTCCGACTTCGGCTCAGGTCAGGATCTCACGGTTCGTGGGTTTGAGCCCTGTTTCGGGCTCTGTACTGTCAATGCAGAGCCTGCTCGGATCCTCTGTCTCCCTCTCTCTCTGCCTCTCCCCTGCTCATGCTTTCTCTCTCAAAAATAAATAAAAACATTTTTTTTTTAATTTTAAAAAAAGAAAAAAAATCTCATCATCCTTCAGTTCCCGTCTCCCACTTCCCACATCAAACCAGTCATCACATCTGTTAGATTCTCACTCCCACTTCATGAATCTGTTTAATTCCTCTTACTCAAGGCCACCCCGTTGCCTCAAAGCCGGCCTGCATCAGCCAATTCAGTTTTGGTTTTTTTGGTTTTCTGGTTTTTGGTTTTTGTCCTCCCCAGTTCAGGCTTCATGAGGCTGCTAGTCTGAAGACAGATAAGCTCATATAACTTGGAGATTCTAAAATCACCACTGGCTCTCCATTACCAAAGGATAAAATCCTGCTGTTTAGGGTATCAAAAACAGCCAATTCAATTTGGCCTCCTCTACCTTTTCTCCTTTCAAGCCTGATACCTCTAATCAACTCACCCGCGACCCACGCGTGCGTGCGCGCACGCGCGCACGCACACACATCTGGCCTTGTGTTTTCCATTTGCACGTGCTTGTTTGTGTCTTCATGCTTTCATATAAAATGCATGCTCAGTATGACATGCCCTTTCCCTGCTTGGCAAACTCTTATGCATCCTTCATAACCCAACTGGATTCTTTCCCTGTTTCCTCTTGTTAGTAGTTCACTGCTGTATGCTCCAGCAGCACATGGTGAACAGAGTGGGTAGGTTAGCATTCTAAAGCTGTTGCATTTTAACAAACTAATTCTTCATATCTGTCTCTCCCACCAGGCTATGAACTGCTTTATGGTAGTGATTCAGTCTGAGTGATATTAGTTCTTTTGTCGTCTAATCCACAGGAGACGCTAATAAATGTATGTGGAATGAATGAAGGACGGGGGTGACCACAATCAGAGTCTTGGCGTGTCATTGAATATTGATGTCCCATTTCTTAACTAGGCTCTCAAGTCTCCTATAAGTTTACTTCTTATTTTTTTCTAAAATGAATCAGAGATAAAATATCTAACACATTGCACTTGGTGACTGTGTCATTTCCACCAATACTCACACACACACACACACACACACACACATTTTTAAGAGATAATTTACATTTCTTTAAAGACTAATAATGACCGGGGGTGCCTGGATGGCTCAGTTGGTTAAGCGTCCAACTTCAGCTCAGGTTGTGATCTCATGGTTCATAAGTACAGGCCCCACATCAGGCTCTGTGCTGACAGTGCAAAGCCTGCTTAGGATTCTCTCTGTCCCTCTCACTCTTCCCCTCCCCGACTTGTGCTTTCTGTCTCTCTCTCAAAATAATAAAATAAAATGAAATGAAATGAAATGAAATGAAATGAAATGAAATGAAATGAAATGAAATGAAATAAGATACAATGTAGCTTACCTATCAGGAAATATGTAATTAACTTGATATATATTTCCATCCCAGAATTTAAGAAAAAAATTGTTTTAATGTTTGTTCATTTTTTGAGAGAGACAGCATGAGCATGGGAGGGGCAGAGAGAGAGGGGAGCACAGAATCTGAAGCCGGCTCCAGGCTCTGAGCTGTCAACACGGAGCCTACCGCGGGGCTTGAACCCACAAAGCATAAGATCATGACCTGAGCCAAAGTCGGATGCTTAACCGACTGAGCCACCCAGGCGCCCTTCCATCCCGGAATTGTAAACACGAGGTTGACTTTTGAGCCTTTAAGAAAATATCTTTCTTATACAAAATATTCAAATATTAGAATGTTTACTTATTCGCTTGCCATTTGAAGTGGGCATTCTTATTCATTTCTGTTAGTGCCTTCCCCATGCCTCCCCCCCACCACCTACACTCCCAACAAGGGTAGATGGCTTATTTGTTTTGAATCTCGTTTGCAGATTTTGATTTAATGAAGAAGGAACAGTATCAATTCGGTCATATTTTTGGTCTGAAATTTCTACTCTACAGATCCCCACCAAGGAGTCACATTTGCCTCATTTGTCACCCATGACAATTGCCATGCTGAGTTGTACTCAGACTCCTCCAATACCTCGTTAGGTCATTTTTATCCAATTATGTTCTACAGTGAAAATCACTTTAATGCTGTGACACAGGAGAGCTTAGAAGAGTCTCTGTTTGCCTCAGAAGTAGAATGAAGATCCCCCAAACCTCCCACAAATGTACGCAAGCATTTGTTTTGACTGCCATGGCCCCACCATACCTGACCTCACGTTATCACTACTGTGCTGTTGCCAGAGAGGAATGGTTGACCAGATGCATCTCACGCCATGACGTTGTCAAGTACAAAAGAATGATTCAAGTAAAAATCACAGATTTTTGAAAATTTAACAAGTACCAGCTATAGTTACATTCATCTGGTTCAACTGACAGCAAGGTTTCTCTTTTTAATTAATGAAAAGAGGAAAGAAAATACCCAAAGTAGGAAAGGCTAGTGATAGCAATGGATACATTTCCCAGAGAGCCCCTGAGAGAGTTCTAGGGTTTCTGTCACTTGCCTGAACTGAGTTGTGGCAGAAGTGATGTCACCTCAGTTGCTGGTCCCCGAAGCCCTAAAAATTAATGACCAGAGATCGGTCAAGTGTGAACTCAGTTGTCCTCACGTCCTGGTGTGAGCTCCAAAGTCCTGGGGGATGGTCTGTATGCACATATCCTCCTTTCTGACTCAGTATGGCCCTCCCTTCTCTGTTCTTCTCCACCATGCCACCCTGAGAACCTCCCATTCGTACTGTTATGTAGCCCCAATCTCTTGAGGATGCTGGCATTTGCTGTGGTGGGGAGATGCAGGTTGCTGTAACTGGGTCTTTCTTTTCTTCCACTTCAAAATCACTTGTACTCCAAGCTGACCTTTTACCTTTTAGCACTGTATTCTGAAACACCACGTCTGCTTCATTTGATGCGAATTTTATGACATTGCCTGTTGGCAGGTTGCTGCTTTAAAAAGAGGCTCAAAAATAGTTGAGTTTTAAAAATAGTAAAAATAGTGAACCAGGAACATCAAGGTCGAGAGGAGTCTAGGTAAAACATCCGTGTGTGAAGATGGAATTGATAAGCACATTAATTTGGCAAGATATAGATAATGCTTGGTAGATTGATTTATCCATATTTCGTTTCTAAACAGATAAATCCTAAGGGCATTCAAGATATATCCTTAGGGGGCAGGTGGCTGGTGCAAAATGTTCTGTAAGGTAAGAGATGGCAGTATGACACAGCACTTGTGGGGGGGAGGTAGGAGAGCTGAGAGGTAGTAGTCCAGCCTTGTCATTGACTGCAGGAAGCCTGCAGAAGGGGCAAGAGCCTGAAGCCGAAGCACAGAGGTTATCCTGGGTCAGCCCGAAAGTGGCCCAGACCCCAACTGCTCACGTTCCGTGGCCACCCAGAACTGCACGGGAAACTGAGGTGCCTAGCCCAGCTCTGTGCCCAGGAAGAAGAGGGAACCGGCTATGGTGAGCGGCCGGCTATTGCCAATGCAGGACCAGGGGCCAAGACGCATCATCTCTGGGCCTCTGTTCACTCACCTGTAAGACGAAGGAGTCATATCCAAGGTTCTGTTTGTAACTCTGATGTCTGCAATTCCAGCTCAGTGGCAGATCTGATTCTGCTTCGCCATTTGCAGTGCCTTCTTAGAGGAATTTTCCAACACTTACATTTAAAACATCAACTAAAAGCTGCTGAGAAGCGGGCTACAGGGCTTGCGTTCCATCCGACCTCTTCCCTATTCCCATCACGTGGGATGAGGTGGGCTTTTCTTGCTCTCCCCTCCAACCCCTTTGCCCTTTCCCCTCTTCTACTTAACTCCAGCAGCCTTGTAAACAAACACGACAGAAACAGAAAACCAAGAGGACATCAGCACATCACCATCACCCCTCCCCTCCAAGGTAGTTTTGAATACGGGCCAACCCCCTTTAGGATGGAGGCCAGGCATTCTGGCAGATCCCTTTGGAATTTTGAAGCCACAGTGCTGACAGTTGAGCCTGTGGTGAATGGGCCTGCAGAGGAGCCAGTGCTGATTAACGACATACACACAAGCTGCCCAAAGAATGTTGGCTCTTGCTGGGGCGGTGATGTCATCCCTAGCAACAGGTGGCAGCCCTCTTTCTCTGAGCGCTCCTTGAGAAGGTCCTAGTGTTCCCAGTCATGAATGAGGAACAATAAGGCGACCACAGGGTTAACTGCCACTTTCACTTGCTCTTTTGTGGAGCTGGGGCCTTTCCCATAGAAATGTCATTGGCTTGAACTGATTTCTTTTTTTTCTGCTGCCCAAATGTCAGACGCTCATATAAAAGTGGATCATGAGCAACTTTCACCACCAAGGCCTTTTCAAAAGCAGCATAGTGATGTGTGTGCTTTCCTTGTGCAAATAGAAGTGAAGCCGCCTCTGGGAAGGGTAGTGGGACGTGAGCCTGCCTCAGGCTCCCCATTAGAAAAGATCATCAGGGCAGCATGAAACCTGCATTGATTGCTAGGCCGGGATTTTGCCTTTCTGTCTCTTCTGGTTTGGGAGCACAACATGTCTCCATGACTGGGTGGCAGGACAACAGAGTTAGAAGAATTCCCTTGGAGTTCTTACAGACAGTTGCCAAATGGGACTTCCTCATAGTAACCTGTGTTAAGATTGAGGTTGGCTGAACGTGACCTAAATTGATAGCTCTCGATCCTGTTACACCAGAGCCTTTTACAAATGTGCACATCCCTGGTACCTTCCACGTACTCAGGAAGACGCAAGGGAGAATGAGACATGATCCTTCCCCACAGAAGATTTCGTATGTCAGGGATTTGGTGTGTAGGCCTGGGAATCTCTGTTTATGGCAATCTGGGTGGTTCTCCTTCACACTGGCCTCAGGAAGTGGTCTGGGCCTTCTCGGCAGAAACAGAGATTGCAGTCAGGGTGGAAAATAGCATGGGCCTTAGACTCGCACAATGAGGGTTTGAATCTGGATTCTACTGTCTGCAAGCTGTGTGACCTTCTCAAGTCATCTGAGTTTCCTGAACATGGCTTTCCATTATCTGTAAACAAGGAAAATAGTTTCCTCCTCGGGGATCATTGTGAGGTTTAGAATAGATGTGTGTCACGCTCCTCGCCTGTGCCTAATGGAGGGTAAATGTCTTAGCAAGTAGGTCTGTCTTTACACGAGGCCTGTTTCTTCAGTCTCTTATCTGTAAAATGTGAGGGTTCGACCACATGACTTCTGGGCACCTTCTAAGCTTTAACATTCCGTGGCACTACCCTGGCATTGGTGTCGGTTTTCAGAGGGGGTTGTGTCCAACACGTTCCCCAGCCTGGGAAGGAGTCCCTTGGCTACACTGAAATGTGGAAGGCATAAACCAAGTAGCGCAATGAGGCATCAACACCGAAGGCCGTCCGTGTGCGGACATAACTGTCTTCCGTGACTTTCATTTATAAGATTATCGGGTTTCTGTAAAACCTCCCTGGATTTCCAAGACACCTTTTAAAGTACCAACAACCATGATTTATCTGGATCCTTTTTCAGCTTTTTTATGGTTTCGCTCTATTCAGTGCCCTGGGATAAAGAGTCGAAGTTGACTCTTGCCATCTCAAGTAATACTTTCTTTTACTTGTTGTAGGACCCGTTCTTTCCTCTTTCAGAGCTCGAGCTTGGTTTCAAACACACAGATCCCGGCTCCAAATCTTTCTGGCTTTGTGATCTCACACAGTCACTCAGTAAGCTGAGCCTCTAGAGTGGTGACCACAAAATCTACATTGAGCAATTGCTGTGCAAATTAAATGAAATAACTTGTGTCCTGTGCTCTGCAAGGGAGCTCAACACACAAGAGTCCCCTTCTTAATTTCATGTCCATTGTGAATCTACAGGTTTTGACCACATCCCTTCTTGTGCCTGTTTCTCCCAGACCTAGTCTGTCTTACACAGAATTTACACTTTGGACCCATTGATCACCAGTTCCTCAGTACTTAGCCTGTCTTTGTTACGGCCCACATGAGCAAATAGCCCATTTGCCCATTCTGGGTTAGGATAAGATGATTAGCCCTCTTAATCAGAGGCTGGGTGGCAGTATGACAATGTAAAGAACATGTGCTTTGAAGGCAAGCAACCCTGGCTTCCAAGGTTACTGGCTACCAGCCTTAGGGAAAATCATTTAACTCTGTCCCTGATCCATAACATGGGAACAATCATGCCAGCCTTGCAGTGTGATTGTGGAGATTACATAAGAGCATGTAAATGAATTAGCAAGGCAGCTGGTATTAATGCCATTCAAAACAGGCAGCATGGGCTATAGATGGAAAATAGATCAGAAGTGAAAGACACAATGTAAAAAAATTGTTTCAATGTTTTTATATCTTGAGAGAGAGACAGAGAGACAGACAGAGCGTGAGCAGGGGAGGGACAGAGAGTGAGGGAGACACAGAGTCCGAAGCAGGCTCCAGGCTCAGAGCTGTCAGCACAGAGCCCGACACAGGTCTTAAACCCACAAGTGAGATCATGACCTGAGCCGAAGTCAGAGGCTTAACTGACTAAGCCACCCAGGTGCCCCTCAAAGACTCAGTGTTACCAACATCCGGCCACGTGACTGGAGAAGAACCATTTAACCCTTCTGTATCTGTTTTCTTGGCTGGCAAAAGGCATAATAATTCGTCTCATATGGGTACCATAGTGGGGTTTTCTGGCAAAAAGGAGATAACATAAAAGTGGTGTCAGAATTTTTATTAATGCTCTAATTCTTCTTTTTGGCACTTCCCAGAGGTGGCTTTTCTTCCTAATGACTTAGCATCTGCTTTAGAGACATGCTTTTGAGGCATGGGAGGTCTCCAGTATATCTTCAATGAATATGTTTGTGGTAGGCATTTTGGTTGAAATTACTGCTTTTCATTCTGGAGCATTCCTTCAAAGTAGACTTCCCATTCACAAATTTCCTTTGACTCGATGTTAATCAATATGAAAACCAGTTAGACAAAAACACTGTGCAGCCTTTGCTAGATATGGATCTGCAAACGCCTTACATGTTTCTTTATTAATGAAACACAGCAAATCGCATCCTTTTAGAGGATACTCGAATTACCTCTGGGAGGAAGTACTTTGTTAATGAGCTGAACTGCCTTGCTTAGGAGGATGAGTTGTGTTGACATATCAGATATCCTTTTGAGCCAACGCGCCTGAGTGCCTGGTTATTGAGGCCAGACAGCGTTTCATGACACAAGTTTCCTGAATTCCATCGCCTGAAAGTATCTGTAGCAAAGCGGGAACTAGATTATTTACACTGTGATAACATCTGCTGAAGAAATGGCTTGAATTTCAAAAGAGAAAAAGTGTTTTATAAATGGGTCACACCTGTGGCAGGAAAGCGAGACAGGTTGGGGTGGAAAAGTGTCTGGACACAGAAACACTCTGTGTCTAGTCAGAGCTTACTCACTGGACAACAGGAAGTATCAGGAAGCCTCCAGATCCCATGCTGATAATCAGTCACATCACTCCCTTCCTCAAAAACCCTTAAGTAGCTTTCCATTGCTGTAAAAATAAATTAAAAATAAAAAACCCCTGAACTCAGCATACAAAGCCCCTGCCTGCCCCTCCAAGCCTCATCCCAACCCATTACTCACTGGCTTGCTCTTCTGAAGCCACACTGGCCGTCTTGAATTTCCACTGATTCAGCAAGCTCTTTCCAGCCCCAGCTCGTTACCACACGCTGGTTCCTACCTACGATGTTTTCTCCCCACTCAGTTTGACTAAACTGTGGCCCAGCCTCCGGAACTCACCTGTAAGGCCTCTTACTCAAAGTGGCCTTCGTTGTACACTCCAACTTATATGAGGTCTTCTTTTATCCATTTTAACTCATTCGCTGGTTTTCCTTCCAAGCACTTACTGTACTGCCCAATCCTGTATTTGTGTGCTTATTTGTTTCTGACTAGACTGTATTTTCTGTGAGGGCAGGGATCGTATCTGTTTTGCTCCTCATTATATCCCTTTTTATCTGAGTAAAATGCTTATAGCAGCAGTGGTTTATTAGTAACTCTTAGAATGAATTAATGAATGAATGAGATATTTGGCAAACAGGACAAAATATACAGTGGGTGCCCTCTTATCCCCAGACATATCAGCCATCTAATCATGGTTCACTTGACCTGGTATCACCATATTTGAGAGACCCCTTTAGGGTCAGTCATCCTGCCCATTGTTAGATGGAAAGTCTAACAGAAGCATCTTGATAGCAGAAATGGATTTTGCAATGTTTCCAATCATTGGAAACCCTGAAGTAAATACTGCAAAGACTGCCCTTTGCTTCAAATGGTTGTGGTTTCTGATGGATCGAAAGTCTCGGGCAACCATATTGTTGTTTAGTCCCCAGTAACCTACATAACCTGGAAGAATGAGGGCAGGTCTCAGTACTTAATTAGAATTGCAAACAAACAGGGGTGCCTGGGTGGCTCAGTCGCTTAAGCGACCGACTTCAGCTCAGGTCATGATCTCACGGTTCGTGAGTTCAAGCCCCGTGCCGGGCTCTGTGCTGACAGCTTGGAGCCTGGACCCTGCTTCAGATTCTGTGTCTCCCTCTCTGTCTCTGCACCTCCCCCGCTCATGCTCACACTCTGTCTCTGTCAAAAATAAATAAAATTTAAAAAAAATTTTTTCAAACAAACAAAAAATGCCAGTTGTTCCCACATCTTATACAGATTGGAGACCTTGTTAAGAGGAGAATGGCCACAATGGAACATGGTCTGAAATCCTTGAATCAAAGTGAGGAACTGGAACAGAAGGATTATTCTTGAAAGACAAAGGAGAAATCTAGTGTTTGCCATTAAGTATTCAAAGAGGTACTGTGTAGAACAGAAGATTTCTCTGTGTTTTGCTGGAGGGCCACACTAGGAGGACATTACAGGCATATGCATTTCAATCACTACAAGGAGGACTGGTGGTCCCTTTTGGGATTCAGAAGTGAAGGATGATCTGTCTTGAAGCTGAGAGAAGAATTCAAGTAGAGGCTGGTTGACCATCTGGTAGGAATATTACAAAGAATATTCAGGTATTGATTCCGAGATACGCTCTAAAGGTCTTTCCAGCTCTAGGAGTTGGTAATTCTTATTCTGCTTGGGGTTATTGTTAAAAACCATTTGTTAGTTTGATTTGGCTTTGGATTTAGGTAAATTTAGGATTTGGGATTAGAAGGTCAGGCTAATTTTCTAAATTTAGTTAAAAGGGGACTTAGATTGAAATTAGGGGCACCTGGGTGACTCATTTGGTTGTGCAGTCAACTTTTGATTTTGGCTCCATGATCCCAGGGATGTGGGATAGAGCCCCATGTCAGGCTCTGCATGAAGTGTGGAATCTGCTTGGGATTCTCTCTCTCTCTCTCTCTCTCTCTCTCTCTCTCTCTCTCTCTCTCTCTCTCCCCCTCCCTCCTTCCCTCTGCCCCCTCCCCTATTCATGCTCACTCTTGCTGTCTCTCTCTCTCTCTAAAATATTTTTTATTTAAAAATAAAAAAAAAAAAAATGAAATTAGATTATTTCCTCAATGTTACATAAACAACTCATACTCAGTACTCTACAAATAAGTCATAACCTAGAAAGCTTTTTCCAAGTGTTGTTTTTATTTGTATTTTTACTGTTAAGTAGTCAGTTATGTTCAGTTAAGCAAACACTGATGAATGCCTACTGTGTGTGTTCATCCTACAAATCTTTATTGCATATTGACTCTGGGCCAGACTGTGTTAGACAATGAGAACATAGTCCTTGTCATTAGGAACTCACGGTCAAGTTCTAACAAGTATGTCAGCAATAATAATTCCTGCACTAAGCGCTCTGATAGATGTTTGCATATAGCAGTATGTGAGTGCAAAGAACATTATAGAAGTCACCCTGTGTGAGAATATGGGATTAGGATGTCTTCCCACTATAGGTGAATTTCTAGGAACCCAGATGAAAAGAAGGATGAGACTTTTTTTTCTCTTCCATAAGTTTGCAATTAAATTGGTATTTTGTCCAGATGATGCCTAAATGTTCACAAGGTGTTACGTTAGTTCTTTGTGTTAGACTCTCACCTTATTTTCTTAGCTCTGATGGGATCACTACATATTATCTTTCTACCTAGTCTGGACTCTAGTCCTAGAGCACTCCACAGCTCCCAAGGGCTCTAAGTTCCTGACATTTAGGACAAGAAGAGAAAGGAAGAGATTTATTGGTGTGTGCTGTAGTGCACGGGGAAGCATGCATCTTAGTGCAAAAACATTGCAAATATGGGGTCAATATGTGACTACTCTCTTTTCTCCCTTACCCACCCCAGTGCTGCCTCTTGGTTCTGAATTGTGCTACTTTACCTTGTTTCTTAAAGGTACCAAAGGATCTTTAAAAATATATAATCAAGGGTTTTGGAAAGAGCAAGATAAATAAGTTATGTTCATTAGGATGTCTTTATAATTAGCACCTCTTCTGGGAATGAGATCTGCTAGGTTTTATTCCTTTTTCCTCTTCTGAAACTGATCTTCTGACTCAAGTTTTCTTATCATTTTAATGGTGTAAAAATGTTACCCTGACAATGGAAAGAGATGACCTGAGAATTTATTTCCTACAGCTTGAGTAATTGAGAAATGTAATTCTCAAGCAGGAAGCATGAATGTTACTCTCTTTGTGATCCTTGAGAAACACTTATCTTCCATTTGCTCTACTGAGAAGCCAAACGAGCAGTACGAAAAACCCTTCTCCTTAGGTTCAGAGAGAGTCTCATTCGTTCAATTGGAGAAGGGAAACAGTTCCTAAATGCACAGCTAGGTCATTCAAGAATGTACTCTTTGTGTTTGTGTAGTGGTGAACTTCTTGGTACAGAATAATAAGGACCTCAAGTCCATCTCCGCAGAGCACTTAAACTTAGAACTCAATGGGTAGCAATTAGGAGAAATTTAAAGCATACCTGGGAGGCTCCAAAAGTAAATATTTCTCTGGGCAGATGTGTTATAGCTGAATTAACTGGGTGTTTGTGCAACAGCAATGAATCGGAGAGATAACAGTCTTTATTGCCTGTAGATGTAGTGATTTCAAAATACAAGTGGTGTTAAATGTTCCCAGTAGAGGTTCAAGCAGTTTGCTGAGCAAACCATTGCCAATGCCAGGTTATAATCATACTGCCTTGGGTTATTTGTCCAATTCTAAGTAATGAGGTTCCCATCACCCTCCATTTGAGGTGTGTTTATCTTACAAGAACTTGGGTCAAGTTGAACTTAATTTTCACTTGACCGTTCTCCACTAAGAACCCATTCCTAGAGGAGTAAAACAAGATTCATTTCCCTCATATTATTCCTTGTTTAAAGTTTTTGCAGGAGAAAAACAAATGATCTCCCCCTTTAGGTTGATTGGGTAATTTGGGGTCATGCCTTCAGCCTCTTACTGATGAGAAAGCTATAAGCAGGGTGCTGCTGTCTGGATGCTCTGATCTTTTCTGCTTTCATCCGGAGACCACTTGATGGGAGCAGCCTTTTGTGAGATCCCTTTCAGGGTATAGTAACGGGAGAGGGGGGCAATGAGTGTAGAGATTGAGGCTACAGGGGCCAGAGAAAAGAAATAGGGAATGCCTGTAAAGCAGTGAGCAGCAAATGTATGTACTGGTTTCCAGGAACTGCTACCTTTGCCGTAATACAATGCATTTCAGCAAGATAAAGGCTGTACTGTAACTGGAAGCGGTTTAGTTGTGGTCCGACCGAGGCCAGGATAAGGCAGGTATTCACATGGGCTCATCACTGACTATGCTCCAACCCTCATGCTATGTATGGTCGTGATTGATATTTCTAATAATCCTGTAAGGTTGATATTATAGGAACAGATGAGGAAACACAGTGTGTCCAATGTCACATGGAAAGTAAGTAACAGACCTTGGGCTGGAATCGTCTCTCTGATTCTGGTCATCTTAATGTAGATATGGCTGAGGTCAACATGATTGCCATGAGGGCATTTCACACTCTGGCACATAAAATAGCAGGCATTATACCCAAAGGGTCACGCATGAAAAATTCCTGATGGTGATGATCCCTGGTGCATAGCCTGGAAGCATTCACTGCATTTTTGTGGAGTGAATCAGTGAATGGGATGAAATTTAAACCAGGTTTTGAAATGGGGAAGGCTAGAAGTATGTGTTAATCAAATCATGACTATTTCACAGATTGTGAAAAGGTTGGAGAGTTTATCATTACATACCCTTTTTTATTTACATCTCTATACTGAGACCTGAAGTATACGAGACTCTAATCACTATCCTATTCTTGTTAAAGTACTACTTTTTATTTGAAATAGCTCTTTGAAAGTTGTCTTACTTGGATCCTCCCATTTTTATTACTTCTCTCAACTGGTATCTGTGAAAGCACTGTGCCCAGGCACAGTACACAGGAAAGTCAGGGCTAGTAAAAGGCTGAGCTCTGATCACAAAAGACCCTGAACATCAGGTTGAACTGGGGTTTTACTCAGTAGGCTACTAAGTAATGGTGGTAGAACAGTCATGGATGATGATAAATGGATGAGCTGTGTGGTTAGATAGCTATTATTATACTGTTACAGATGCAGACATTGAGTCACATAGTGGTTGTATGACTTACATGAGAGTGTAGAGTATCGACGGGGCAAACTGAGAGCCTTGTTCTCTGCACTCTGGAGCTTTCTCCACCGCCTTCAGCTGCCATCTTCTTACCAAATGCCACAAACACCTTACCGCAAAACAAGGATAGGGCAAAAGAAAAGAGATACTTGGAAACTTCTGCCTATTGAGTTGCTGCAAAAGACCCTCGTTTATCCAGGTGGAAGAATACAACTGAGTAAAAGGGGTGTGGAAGCAAGTGATGCTTGCCCTGAGGAACAGAGAGCTGTTCTAATGATCTCATGTGCAAGAGGTTGAAATGAACTCTGAGATTTGAATTCCATCCTTTAACTCTAATAAGATCAGATTTCTTACCCTTCACAGTAACCTCTTTGGTGTGATGGTAGAAGTTACACCCATCTCCCTCAAATTTCCTGCCCAGCAGGGTGCTGACCTCCATGCACTGCTATGCAACCAAACTTCTAACTGACCTTCTCTGTCCTGGTTCCTGGGTTTTTGAAAGAGAATAGAAAATTCTTAGGTTTTCCTGAACTTCCATACATCCCAAGCTCTCTATTTTCGAACTAACAAGTTCATTGCTTAGCAGTTACAGGTAATTAGGTAAAATTCTAAAAGTGAAATATATTTAATAGCGACATGAGAGAATACTTGGTAGGTGCCTTTGTCCACATCTCATTTCATATTCACAGTGGTCCCATGACACAGATAGGAGCATTCCCTTTTTTTGGGCAAAGAAACTGAAGTTCAAGGTGACTTGAGTCACCTGCTCAAGATCATTTAGCTGGAAACTAGGAAGGCTTGGAAACAAACCTGGATATTTCTGGACTTCTGTCCACTGTCCTTCAGACTAGTTCCCAGATGGAAGGCTTCTTTTAGTCATAGACTCAAAACCAATACTGAAAACATTTACTATGAAAATTATAAAAGAACAAACAGAATGCAAAATATTTAAGTGCAAGGACAGGAGGACTTCAGCAATGTATTTTGCACCAAGTCATTCCTTCTTCCATTCAACAGTCATTTATTGAGGACCTACTATGTGCCAGGCACTTTTCGAGGAACAGCAGGTATGGCGGGGCATAAGACAGGGACTCCTATTTTTTGTAAGACTGGCCTTCCAACAGAAGGAGATAGACAATAGATAAGTGAACAGGGGTGCAAATAGAATAAATTCAGACAGATACTGTCAGAAGAAAATAAAACCAGAGGGGAGAGATTTTTGTCAGGGTGACCAGAGAAGAGAAGTTTTCTCTTGCTGAAGAGGGGATATTTGAACTGAGGTCCATGTGATTGATAAAGAAGATATCAGCCATGCAGACATGGGCATTGGGTACATGGAGAAGGATGCTGCTAAGGAAAGGCCAAGGTTAAAGGCCTAAAGCAGGAATAAGCTTTCCATGCTCAAGGAACAGAAGAAATTGCAGAGTAGCTGGAACCTGGTGATAAATATCAATACTTTGGTGCATTGAGTTGAATTTGTTAAGTATGAAGACTTTATTTTCAAAAGAGTAGCAAGAGGGGAGCTGATGGAGGACCTAACCTAAGGAGAGAAAAACTCAGAGAAGAACTAGAAATCCAAATGGTGAAGGTCTTGGCAGAGTTTTTAGGAGAAGCATGACATTTGGATTCCTTTAGGATCTCCTTCGATTGATAGGGGCTGAGGGCAGGGTGGGGAGGCATTGACATTTACCTGGTTTGATCCTACAACAGCAGTTCAGTGGCTTAGGACAAAAACACTGTCCACACATCAAATTTGCATTTTTCTGAAGCACTATTTTAGTGGAAAGGTTGGATGTGGCCCCAGACCCACTGGGAACTAAAAAGCAAGTGTAGACTCTGTATCTGTAGATACTTTTCCAGTAAGTGAAATAATGAATGGGAGGTAGAATAAAATATGGAGATGAGAAAAACATTCTGTGCTTTTTCAAATATTTTTGTTAAATGACCAAGTAATTTTTAAAATTTTTTAAAAATTTTTAATGTTTATTTATTCTTGAAAGACAGAGAGAGAGCGTGAGCAGGGGAGGGTCAGAGAGAGAGGGAGACGCCGAATCCAAAGCAGGCTCCAGGCTCAGAGCTGTCAGCACAGAGCCCAATGTGGGGCTCGAACTCACGAACCACAATATCATGACCTAAGCCAAAGTCAAACGCTCAACCGACTGAGCCACCCAGGCACCCCAATGACGGAGTAATTTTAAATGAAATGGCAGAAGATCAAATCAAATAGGAAGAGGAGTCTCGTATCCTCATAGTTAAGGATAAGGATTCTGGAATCAGATAGCTTGATCAAGTTTCAAATCTTTCTCACTAACTGTGTAGCCTCTAGCAGGTTTTCTTGGTTTTGCTAAGACTCAATCTCTTACATCTGAAAAACGGGGGTGGTAACAGTGTTGAGCAGTTTAGTAATGGACATTTAGAATTGTATTATAAGTATTGCCTATAAAGTGTTAAACGTATCCTGGTCACATAGAGAGTAATCAGACAGTGCTATCAGTTGTTAGCTAGATCAGGGAGAAGCTGACAGGAGTTTTTAGAAATGTGTGATTATGTGAGGAAGACAAAAAGAAGCCATAAAGCAGTTTCAAATGTTTTTGACCAGTTATTACCTCGTCAGAGCTAAGCATTATGGAATCTGATAAGTTGCTGCCTCTCTCTGCACCTTAGTTTCCCCATCTACCAGCCAAAGCAGATGCCAGGGCAAGAGAGCAAATGCTCTCACATGCATCCTGCCTTAACAATCTGTTTGATAAGTTAGTCCCATAGAACTGGCACTCGGGTGCGATCTAAAGCTAGGGTGACCAGTCCTCCTGGTTTGCCCAACACTGAGGATTTTTGTGGAATGTAGAACTCGAATTTTTAAGGCTAAAATGGGACAATCTCTGGCAAACTGGGATGGTTGTTCCCTGTGAAAAAGTATTGCTTCCAAGAGGAAGCAAAGGGAGTGGTGAGGAAAGACTCTATTTCAGTGGTGCATGACTGGCGTTCTCCTAGCATCCCCTACCCATTTCTTTGTTAGACTCAGGTACTGGCTTATAATGTGGTCTTGGCCTCTTTATTGTGAGCCTTACAGGGAAGGAGAGGAGACTTTTGCCATTGGCATCTGCAGTGCTGTTTCGTGACATGTAAAAATATAAAACACTTCCATGTTAACAGTTAAGAGAACACCTTGCAGTGCTGACTGAGTGACCACAAGGTATTACTTTCCTTCTGTTCCCAATCATAAGTAACATAAAATTCCAGAGTTTCCCCTAAGGCTTCTTGAAGTAACTCTGAGACATAACTAGGGTCCCTCTTGCCTGTATGTTTTCCCTGTCCCACCAGAATATGGTGAAAGGCTCGCCTATCTTTGTCCACCTCACAAACTTCTCATTCCAACCCAAGAGACCCCATCCTAGGAGGCCTCTCCCTGTACCTCCCAGGTTGAGTTCAAGGCAGACCCCTCTGTGTCCATGTTACCTTTTCTCATAATTCTACCTGAGCCTTCAGTGCGTTGGCTATAATTATGTATTCGCTGCCTGCTCCCCATGACTCCCAGCCTTCTCTGAACGCGGGTGCCCTGGTGCAAACTCAGCAGTGGGACTAGACTATACGTGCTTCGTGTTATGTTACAAACCCAGAGCCCAGAATGGCTATTGAGACTGTGGAATGCATCCTGCGCTCTTTCCCATCCACCACTTTGGTTTGTTAATGCAAAGCCTTCTAACAATTTTCTTTTCCATGGGAAAAATGAAACCCATTAATATAATTTCAAACCTTAGTCTCTCCAGCTTGCGCCCCAGGTTTCCAGGTTTTCTAGTGCCAGGGCACAAATGTGGCTCAAAAGAATTAAAATTGCAGCAAAATTAAATAATCTTGTTGAATGGATGCTAAACCAGGCGCCAGTTCCGTGACATGTAGCATCGAAATGTACAAGTAGTAATTATCCACTAATTACAACCACAGTAGAATTGAGCTCATTTTCACTGAGAAAGGACTGACACGGTGTTGTGAATGGTTTAAAAATCCAATCTCAGACTCTGTCTGCACAACCATTTGTTCAAAAGATACTGAATTTCTCCAAGTACCAACAAAGAAGATGACATTTTCTTTTCATCTGGGTGGCATGTTTATTTGGCTAGTTGGTCTTTAAATGGGTCCCTCTTGTATACCCACCCATTACAAGCTGTTAGCCCCAAAGGGGGAAGATGTAGAAGAAACATTTGCAACTGTGCTTCTGGCCCCTCTGCTGACTTCATGGGAACAGATGGCAATCAACTTTGGCATGACAAGGAAAGGAGGAAGGAAAGAGAGACAGAGGAGCCTGAACCTAAGTGCCCAGCAGACCCACCAGCAGCGACAGCCCTTAATTTTCAGTTTGCCAGGTCAGGTGCCCCATTTCAGGTCAGCCATCTCTGTTCTCATCCCTGAAATAGGAGGAAAACCTCAATAAGCTTTTGCCCCCTGTACTAAGGGAACCTGTAAAAGGAAACCAAGCAAATAATTATGGGATATGCTGGTGAAGGACACAAAATTAGGAGTCACACACAGCTAGCCACTTAGTAATGGAGCTCTCAAATGACATATATTTATGTTGGCTTTCTGGATAAATATGGAATAAACAAGCTCTAGGGACAGATTCTGTGGCAGTCTTCAAGACCTCCCACCTCCCCCACCTCCCCTCCCCAACCTCCATCCCCCAAGCCATCATTTGCTGCCCTTTGATTTTTCCCCAACCTTACTCCTTCAATGATTCTCTCTTTCTTCTTTTCATTTACTGAACAAGGAGCTAAAATTGCCACCCAAGTCACCCTTTGGATAAGACAGGGCTGAGGTAGCCTCTTAGCACACTCCTTACTAGATTAATGGTTGCATTCTCAAAGAATTAATTCATCAGATTCTAGCCAGGAGTGTGATCCTACAAGAACCTTTGACTTGTCCTCCATTTTGATATTCACTATGGACCTAGAGAAGTCAGGGGCTGGCTGCTTTTTGCAACCTCCCCCTCTCTGTTTCTCCCTCCCTCCCCCCCCCCCACACCACACTTTCAATGTTATTTAGGAAGTGAAACATGGGCTGAGCCCTCTCTGACAGACAGGTTAGCAACCCTACTTATATGTGACAGGTTCTTGGATACATAATATAATTTAGTTAAACAAAAACTAAGGCAAAAGAGAAATAAAATACATATTAGAAAGAGTCAAGAAAAACTCATTAGCATTGGCAATCTGCCATTTCCCCCCATTAACCTCAATTAACCACACAGACTCCAGACGGCTGACATATGATATAAAATAACATGGCTTTATGAACTTGTAACATTTTATGTTAAAAACCCAAAATAATAATTATCACAGCACATAATTCCATTTTGAATTTATTTTTAAGGTTTCTCCAAAAGACATGGGAGCTTTTACAAGCTATATAATATAAATGCTGAGTGATCATTCCCATGTATATAGACCGTTACCTGCTTGGGGTGGTGTTACATGTGCATACACTCACCCATTTCCATACACATTTTCAGTAGTATGGTTTATTCATCCAATAGACTAATATTGATTGATCACCATCCATATACCAGACACTGTGCTAAGCATGGAAGATACAAAAATTAACGTAGGTTCCTATATTCTTTTAATGAACATTAAATGAGTAAACACATAGTTGCCCTAGAAGGAGACAAACATGTAAACGGAATACAAAGTGATAAAGCTATAATCATTTATTTACAAAGTCCTCTAGAAAAGACCATAAGGAGTGTACAAGTCTTCACTGAATAGATATAGCATTTTTCCCAAAGAGTTCTAAAAGATTCTAACCCCTCCTTTATTTCCACTTATATTTATAAAGGAAAAAAAAATATTGTACATTGCTCCTAGTGAGAAAAAGGCAGTTGCCCACCCCATTAAGTTTTGCTGTTACAGAGGAAGAAACTGAGGCACACGACATTTTTAAAGACTTGCACAAAGTTGCTGTACTGATGAATGATTACACACAAATTTCAGCATTCTTGTAGGAGTTGGGATTTTTTTAAGTTTGTTTGTTTGTTTGTTTATGTGAGAGACAGAGCATGAGCCAGGGAAGGGGCAGAGAGAGAGAGGGACAGAGAGTCTCAAGCACTGAGAGACAGATTCTGTGATGTGCTAACAGCACGGAGCCCAACATAATCTCAGTCTCACCAACTGAGAGATCATGACCTGAGCCAAAACCAAGTCAGATGCTTAACTGACTGAGCCACCCAGGCACCCCAATTGCAGGAGGTGGTACTTCTTCCCAAAGCACAGAAAAAAAAAATGAAATTCCATTAATTCATATTCTCATTGAAAAGGATTTTACAGCATTTGAAAATGCAGATTCTAGAATATTTCAGGAAACAAGCATTTACTGTTTGCAAATAAACACATAAGGTCAATGCAACTATTAAAGTGTTGCCAAACAAAAGACCTGGTTGGACGGACTCTAATGAACAGTTACATAGGCTATTTGCAATTAGAACATCAAAATGGTGGCTGTTAAAATTAACTTGCTCTGCAAATGGTTTGTCTCAAGTATATTAAATATTCCCCTGGGACCTTTCCACCCTATTAATTTACCTAGGTAATACAAAGCTAAACTTCAACCAGCCCCAGAACTATTACAAATTTCATATAGGTGGAATGAAAAACAGTGAGGTTTTACAGTGTATTTGTAAATTTAGGACAAAAAGAAAAGATTGAATTACGTGGAAATTAACTGAAAAATGTGTGATATAAAAAAGGCGGGGGTGTGTCAGTCTTCTGATAACATTCAAAGCTCTCCATGACAAGTGATATTTTTCCTGGATTTTTAAAAATTGGATTTCAAAACATTGCTCCTACCCAAGACCTTGTATAAATCACAGAGCAAAGAGGATCTTAAAGAATGCATGCCTACAAAGCATGTGTGTGTTTTCAAGACTTTGCACATCCTCTGAGTAATTTGCACTTGATCCAACCTTCTGATTTTATCTGTCATGTGAAAACAGATGTGGAAACAAATTATTTGCAGTGAAATCATTTCTAAGGGAAGTGCAGTGGTTGTTTTCACACCTCTAGAGTGAGTAAGAATTAAAGAACTTTATGGTGTTTGTTTGAATAACTGGAAGGGAACTTCAACTTCCATGGACTTGGTTATGAAATTTCTAGACGTTGTCAGAGGTGACCAATCCGAAGATAATAAGGTCTCCCTCTTGAATATAATTATTAATAGCATCCCGGTGCTATGAGGACTTTTAATAAAAATGAGACATAATTCACTGCTTTTTTATAGAGTTACTTCAGTTTTGTAAACAGCCCGCTAAGTGCAAGGTGCTGTGCCAAGAATTTCATCTGTATTGCTTGCTACCCAGACTGTGATGGAGTTAAACCTATCCCTGTTTCAGAGACCACAAGACTTAGATCAGAGAAGTTGCATGACTTGTCCTTGGTCACACAGCTGAAAAATAGGAGAGCCAGGATTTAAAACCAGATTTACCTTTTCTGTTAATCTGTCATCATGCTCACCTACAGATTTGCTGCTTTAACTTTTTCTCTAGCTTTAGAGTCTTATTCTCCATTTAAGGCTCAATACGAATTCAGCATTCAGTTTCTTCCCTTATCTTTTCCAATCCCACAATTCAGCATTAATCTTTCCTTTTTCAGGGCACCCCGACTTGTCCAGGGTATTAGCTCACACCATGTATCTCGTAGTTATTTGTATATGCATCTCTCGCCCTCACTGGATGTCATGGGGGCCAACATAAAGGCTAATTGCTGTATCCTCTGGTTTCTTCCCAATGTGCCTTCTGTCCAAACATGCTTTTGTGGTGAAGAAGTGGCCTTACCACAGAGGAAGTGTTTACCTCTGCTACCTGAGGGCCGGATGGAGCTGGGAGAGGTGTAATGTGGCACAAGAAGTTGCCAGAACAAAGAAGTCAAAACTGTAGCTGAGATAAACCACTGTATTAAGGGAAGAGACAAGGCATTCATCCAGTATAAATCAGAATAAACCTGGAAGTCATGTGGTTTATCCTTCACTGGGTGGATTCAGAATAGAACTTGTAGAATTCACTTGATGACACACAGGAGACTAGGTGTCAGGGGCCCCATTTTATTGGCCTTTAAGTTCTTTTATATTTTAAAATTGAGTATTTTTCATTGTGGGGGAAAACTAGACAATTTAGATAAGCCAAAAAAAAATTAATTACCTTAACCCCATCATCCAGCAATAGCAACTACATATACAGTGATCCTCACCCTTGGCTGAATGTTAGAATTGCCTGGAGTTTTCAAAAAATCTCTGTGCTAGACCTCTGCCCATCCTGAATCACTCAGAACCTCTGGATGTGGGACCCTGGCATCTGTGTATCTTCATGCTCCCCACATGATTCCAAAGCACAGCCGAGTGTGAAAACCGGCAGCAGTCTAGGGCCAGCCTTCTCAAAATGTCGCGTCTGTACAAATCACGTAGGTCTGGGAGGAGCCTGCAGCTTTGCACTTTCAGCCAGCTCCTCCGTGACGCTGATGCTGCTACTCCTTGCCATACTTTGAGCTGCAAGTATATATAATATCTTCTCGATAAAATTTAATAACGTGTGGATGAAGGATTTCTGATAAGTAAGTTTTTGAACAAGATACGGAAACTGTAGGCATCAGTTTCTTCCTCTGTCAGGTGATGGGGTAAGTAGTAGACATTTTACAATTTCTGTTTCCCAAATGTTTAGACACCTTTGAGGAGAAATCTCAAGATGGGAAGGAAGCACAGTTAGACCTTTGAACACATACGAGGCTATGGGCGTTATTTCTGGAGATAATAATAGTAACATTATTTGGGCATTTAATATGTGCCAGGAACCAAACTAAGCATTTTAAACCAATCATTTAACTTAACAAGCCTCATTTTACCAATGAGGAAGCTGATATTTAGAGAAGCTAATAAGTAACATGCTGAATACCGTGCAGTTGACTAGGAGTGGGACTGAGATGCAAAGCCGGAGGGTCTGATGCCAGAGCCTGAGCACTGGTTAGAGTCCTGCTCTGCACCATGATGCTTCCCAGACTGGACAATCCCTAAGACCCATCCAGATAGTGTCATTTAGATTTCCAGCCAGTACTTCTTCCTTGTTTTGATCATCTAATATTCAGAATTCTTCAAAAAAAAAAAAAAACTCTTGGCAGAAAGAGAAAGGGGGAGATGTGCACCATATTGCACATCTGAGCACACACATCAGTGGTATGTTAATGGCACCTAAATATGGCATCATTTTATACAACATCCTTAATATTGGTTCACCATCTGTAGCTTAATTTCTCTGAAGAAATCCAATACGGCATTCAAGGTTTAGCTAAAGCGTCTAGAGACTTCTTCAGGTGCATAAATAACTTCTTCATCTAGGCCAAACCAGAAGGCAGAGCCAGAGGGCTGTGTGAGGTTGGGAGGGAGAGCCATGAGGATTGGTGATGAGGAGAGACACTGAGGGAAGAACAGATGGGACTGGGAAGTATCCAGGTATCCTGGCAAAAAGTAGACTCGCACACAACGCCTCTGGTCCTGTGTGTGTGTACATGTGTGCATGTGCATATGTGGGTGTGCGTGGCAGAACCACTTGGTACAAGAGAAAATTAGAGAAGATGCCTTTGGAATATTCTCCACCATACAACATCTTCATTATTCCTCCCTTGTTGGCCACTATCTTATCCTTCGCCCTGATGACAAGTTGCCTTGACCCAGATCCCCTAATCGACCTTGTCTGTAATGAGTGGTACAGCAAGGGGGCAGGGCTTGCCTGAACCCCAAAACTCTCCCTCTGGGCTGTGGGCAACAATATCTGTCAACTAGGCCTGAGCTAAAGGTGCAAGATGTGTGCCCACATCGATACTTTTCCTGCACAAGCTGGATTTTTCCCCTTTGCTACCTGTAGCTGCTACAGTGTCCTGTATCCAAGGAGGAAGTATTTCTGGCAGAAGAATCCTGCCTGCGATTTCCCTGCTGCTCAGGCAGAATTGAGAAATGCCATCCGTTGGCTTACAAAGAAAATGAAACTTACCTGTTAACAGAAAATCAAGAGCTAGGAACCACGTTTGACCCACAGGGCCTTCATACTTGAGATGCATCCTCATTTACACAGTTTAAAAGCTTATGTTGGCATGTCAGAAACCACTATTTATAAAGAAGAGTTCAAGTTGCAGACGAAGGCCCCATCAGTGATTTCCCTGTCAGATTTTCTTAAGAAAATTTAATCGTAGCGCTGTGCGCTCAGTCAAGCAACTCCAAAGCTTTACACCTCATGAAACCGCTCTTACTTAAGAAGGTTGTCTGATGGAGCCAGTTTCCAGATTATTTTTTTAACCCCCTCATAGCTGATGTTTGAGCTCTTATATATTCTTCATTTCTGTTGGTTCTTTTTAAAGAAATACTGTTTAGTCTAAGAACACATATTATCTAGTTGTCTGTGTGTGTGTGTGTGTGTGTGTGTGTGTGTGTGTGTGTGTGTCTATATTTTAGAAGGGGGAAAGGCAGAGGGAGAGAGCAAGAGAATCTTAAGCAGGCTTCAAGCATAGTACCAAGCCCAGTGCAGGTCTCAGTCCTGTGACCGTGCGATCATGACCTGAGTGGAAATCAAGAGTCAACCATTCAACTGACTGAGCCCCCGAGGCGCCCCCTAGTTATCTTTTTAAAACAAACTTAATAGCTGTCTTCACTCCAACTTTAATTTTTCCCATAAAAATTTTTCTGTTTGAATTTGCACTTGCCCTGAAATTTGCACTTATTGTGTGTGCATTTCATTCTCTCCAAATTCAGTGCATGGCCTTATGTCCATGTGTAAATACTGCAGGCCACATTTTAAGGCTTCCTGATGAGCTGAATTGAAAAGTAGAAATGAAACAGAAGTTTTAGATTTTGGAATCTTATGGAAAACACAACACACGTGTGGATAACTAAAAGGTTTTTTTTTTTTTTTTTTTCACTTGAAAACATACACTCAGAGTTAACTGTATTTTTATTTTCCTCCCTTTGAGAGATATGTGGATGCTTCAGTGCTGATTTTGGGCAGTGAACAAAAACCATCAACAAAACAAAAAGACAATCTATTGAATGAGAGAAGATATTTGCAAATGCTGTATCCAATAAGGGGATCATTTTCTAAAGATGTAAAGACTTTGTGGATAAATAAAAATCAGAATCCTGCCTGGCTGACTCGTCCATGTCCTGCTCAGCTGGGCTCAGGCCCACCGAGAAGAAAGTGGGGTCAACGAAAGATCAGAAAATGATCTCCTTTTAATGTTTTTGTGTTACAGAGTCCTCATGCTGAAAACAGACTTAGGACATTCCCAGATGAGGAGAACAGGCCCTAGAGAAAATATGTGATTGCCAGGAATCTCATATCCAGTAACTGACAGAGCTGAGACTAGGGCCCAGATCCCCTGGTCCCCACGCAGGTAGCTTTGCCACCACTGCACAGACTCATCTGCTGTGGAGCCAGTGAGAAAGCTTCAGAGTTAGCATCACTGGGTGGGGAACGATGGCTCAGTCATTGACGACCTTGCTCAAATTATTTAACTCCATTTCCTTCTTTTTTTTTTTTTTTTTTTTTTTGGTTTCTTTCAGGATATTTTTTTTTATTTATATATGAAATTTATTGTCAAATTGGTTTCCATACAACACCCAGTGCTCATCCCAAAAGGTGCCCTCCTCAATACCCATCACCCACCCTCTCCTCCCTCCCACCCCCCATCAACCCTTAGTTTGTTCTCAGTTCTCAACAGTCTCTTATGCTTTGGCTCTCTCCCACTCTAACCTCTTTTTTTTTTTCTTCCCCTCCCCCATGGGTTCCTGTTAAGTTTCTCAGGGTCCACATAAGAGTGAAACCATATGGTATCTGTCTTTCTCTGTATGGCTTATTTCACTTAGCATCACACTCTCCAGTTCCATCCACGTTGCTACAAAAGGCCATATTTCATTTTTTCTCATTGCCACGTAGTATTCCATTGTGTATATAAACCACAATTTCTTTATCCATTCATCAGTTGATGGACATTTAGGCTCTTTCCATAATTTGGCTATTGTTGAGAGTGCTGCTATGAACATTGGGGTACAAGTGCCCCTATGCATCAGTACTCCTGTATCCCTTGGATAAATTCCTAGCAGTGCTATTGCTGGGTCATAGGGTAGGTCTATTTTTTTAATTTTCTGAGGAACCTCCACACTGCTTTCCAGAGCGGCTGCACCAATTTGCATTCCCATTCACAATTGCACCAAGAAGCATAAAATACCCAGGAATAAATCTAACCAGAGATGTAAAGGATCTGTATGCTGAAAACTATAGAAAGCTTATGAAGGTAATTGAAGAAGATTTAAAGAAATGGAAAGACATTCCCTGCTCATGGATTGGAAGAATAAATATTGTCAAAATGTCAATACTACCCAAAGCTATCTACACATTCAATGCAATCCCATCAAAATTGCACCAGCATTCTTCTCGAAACTAGAACAAGCAATCCTAAAATTCATATGGAACCACAAAAGGCCGCGAATAGCCAAAGTAATTTTGAAGAAGAAGACCAAAGCAGGAGGCATCACAATCCCAGACTTTAGCCTCTACTACAAAGCTGTCATCATCAAGACAGCATGGTATTGGCACAAAAACAGACACATAGACCAATGGAATAGAATAGAAACCCCAGAACTAGACCCACAAATGTATGGCCAACTAATCTTTGACAAAGCAGGAAAGAACATCCAATGGAAAAAAGACAGTCTCTCCATTTCCTTCTAAGTGAAGTCAGAATAGTTCTTGTTTCTTGTCACTGTGAGATTAAATGAGAGCATGTATATGAAGTATTTAGTACAGTGGCTGACACATAGTACTCAACAAATGTGGGATACTGGGATACTATTATTTGTCTATCTCTCTCCATAAACTCGGTAGAAGCCAGGATGTGGGAAGACCATGGAAATGGCCACAAAGCCCCTGTGTATAATACTGAAGACTAAAAATCTTTAATCAGCAGCTAAAAAATAAAAAACTAAAAGGCTGTCAGGAATTGTTCTCTAAATACCTCCAACTGTCAGTATAAAAGAGGGTTCCAAATGTTGGGAAAACATTGAAATTATTCAAAGAATGAAATAGAGTGTTCAGGTAATTTTAACTCCCTTGATTTGGGACCATTATGTCCCTTCTGTATAAAACACTATTGAGAGTTCTAGATGCATTCAAACAACTTTTGCTTGGTACCTACAATGTGCTAGCTTCTATGTTAAATACCAAGAACACAAGGCAAATAAAATCTGTTTTTAACCCCTTTACTTGTATTGTGTTAGGAAAAATGCCCTAACAAATGGAGCTTGGTAGTATTGGGTGCTGTGATAGTAGTATTTCTATGTTGAACAACTGTGATCAGCACTAATCTAGGTTCCTGAGCTCACCTGGTGAACTACCCAAAATCTCTGCCTTCTTGCAACTGTGGTCTAGAGGGGGATCCTGACCACAGATGGGTTACATAAAACATGGAAGAGGAAAAATCAGACAAGGCTTCACCAAGAAGGTGATGTGCCAACTGTCTGGAAGGATGGCGAGGGGTTTATCAGATAGCTGGGGGTAGACACAGGGAAACGGAAAGCAGAGGAAATGCAGAGGAAAAAGACAGACTAAGCACTAATTGTGGCTCACAGGGCTGATCATTCTAGTTGTATTTTTAATACGAAACTCAGCTTCCAACAGTCCTGGAAAATTATGCTGAAGCAGCTAAGACCTGCACTGCTTCAAGTAGCACTTAAAGAAAATGTGAATGTCACGGCAATAGATTGCACAGCTGTGACCCAGGACACCCACAGGGAGAGAAAGCCGGGGAAAGATGTCATCTTACAAGTATCACTCCTCTGACCATAACTGCTTAGAACACTGTTAGTTCTCTTTGGAACAGGCAGCGACATTTTTGTGCTCAGGCTGTTTCTCAGAGAGCTTGTGAGAGTCTCCTGTCTCCACAACAAAAAATCAGAACTAGTCATTTTTTAAAGTAATTGCATGGTTGCAGCCATATGCTCTCCCCCCTCTTTGGTGAGTATCATTCATTTAGGACTGGCGTAATTCCCCTCCTAAATTGGAGGTTTGCATATGTAATTATATCAAATGATGTGTTTGTTTATATCTCCAAACCACATTCAAAAGCTCGCCTATGATTTATCTTTGAAATTCAATTTCTTCATGTCAGTCCCCAATTTACTGTGCCCAATGGGTCTATAGTTACATGTGTGATGTACACGCCTCTCTCCTGCAGAGATTCCACAATGGGGTTGCCTTCCACGGTGATGAATCAGAAGAGCTGAAGAGAGGGGGTGCTCTGTTTCTATTTTAAGGCCCAGCTACGTTCAACTACAACCGTTGACCATTTTGATGAATTCCTCTGGACTGTGAGGATGGCTCAGTGCAGTCCTTTCTGACTATGAGAAACAGTGCTGCTAAGGACCATGGCTCATCCAAATGTGTACCTTTTAAGAGAAGAGAGATTTTGCCACTTCTTGCTGTAGGTGGTCCTGTCTTGATAACGGGGATTATTTCTCAGTACAAGTAACTACCAGTTGTGGCTTTGACCTAAAAGTGTTCTGTTCATTATTTTTATGTTCCTGACTCCCCAGGGCCAAACCTGATTGCTTCATTCATTCCAGCCCCTCTTCATGCCTGATTCCTAAAGTAACTTATCCATCCATTCCTTCATTTTTAAGTGTCTGTCTTCTCCAAACATGAGAGGCTTGTTAAACTCTAAAAGGCAGAGCTTATGATTTTTAAACAGCTTTACTGACATGTAATTTACATGCAATGACATTTACCCATTTAAAGTATACAAGTCAGTGGTTTTGAGAATACTTTGGGAACTGTGCAACCATCACCGCAACCTGTCATGGTAGAGCATTTTCCTAACCCCCAGAAGAAACCTTGTACACTCTAACAGTGTTCCCTGTCCCCCACCCCACCTCATCGGATTTCCTACTGATTTTCACTTTTGACTTAGATTTTCTTTTACCTGCCTCTTACCTTATATTTGTGAGAATAGAGATGAGATAATGGAAACACAGAGCACTAAAGCCTACAGAGGTTTTCCTGCCTTTCTTCCAGGAACAGAAGCTGCTTGGCTGTCTCAGAGCTCCAGGTTTACTGTTGTGTATACTTTAGACTTTTCAGGAAGCCCATCTCCTTCTCTGTCAGCTGATAAATAGGTGAAAAACACATCCTCCTGCTGGCAGGCAGATGACAGGAGAGCCACACTGCTCTCTCAGTTCCACATATGCATTGTGCAAATAAGTGGCTTTCCTTAAAAAAAAAAAAAATCACCCTAAGAATAATCAGGAGAGGAAGCTGACCTCTTCCCCGTGCATAGCACATCACAACGGGCTGTGGCTGAAATGACACAAGTGTCCTCAGGGGAACATAGGGCAAAGGGCTCCTGGTCTTTTGTGCCTGGAAGAGCAGCAGGCAACCAGCACTGCCAAGGCTGACAGCCCTTTCATCCATTTATAGCCTCCATATAACAAGTGTTTCTCATTCCCATTGTGACCTCTAACAGAGGATGCCCCCTGAGGAGGTAGTGAGGTTCCTGAAAGCCTCCTTTCCCTTTCCGAGAAGACACTTACTTCTCACTTGGAAAGAGCCTTCGTGACATATGACCTTGTCGGATAGGATGGTCTGAAAATGAAGGCATCACATTTGTGTGTTAGACCCCCACTGGTCTGACCACATTGACCCTTAGTCAATACAAATCAGAGAGCTGTGCCCCCTTTATTCCTCCTTTATCACCTCACCCACCAGTGCACTCTCACACCATCTCCGCCTCCCTCTGGTTCACCCCTTACCCCCTGCGCACACTGATTCAGATGCTAAAGCATTTCAGTATATTTCATTTTTGGATGTGGCTTGGCAGAAAAATTAATGTCAATAAAAATTCACAGTGAGATTCAACAAAGGATAGTGAAATTGTGTAGAGCCATCTTTTAGAATTAGAGAATCATCTCAGGCATCATCCCAAGAGACGTGGACACAGTAAAGGAGGGATAGAGTGGGGCACAGAATCTGAGTTTTTTAATTTCTCAGGAGGTTCTGATAGGCAGCTAGGGAAGAGAAGTTACTGATTCTCCCATTTAAAACTTTTGATATCAGTCTTCTCTCCATAATCTTGGACAGTAGCTCATCTTTGTATCCCAAGAGTGCCCAGCACTGTGTCATTCACATGGAGGCACTCAGTAAGTGGTTTCAAATGAATACTAAAGGCCTACACCCCCAGTCCACCTACAAATACTCTCTCTACACACAAAACAATACCTTCCTGGGGCACCTGGGTGGCTCAGCTGGTTGAGCATCCAACTTTGGCTCAAGTCATGATCTCACAGTTCGTGGGTTCAAGCCCCATGTTGGGCTCTGTGCTGACAGCTCAGAGCCTGGAGGCTGCTTCGGATTCTGTGTCTCCCTCTTTCTCTACCCCTCCACTGCTTGCACTCTGTCTCCTTCTGTCTCTCTCTCTCTCTCTCAAAATAAAACATTAAAAAATTAAAAAAACAAAACAAAACAATTCCTTCCTAAACAAACACATTCTGTGTCAGCAGCAAAACTGAAGATTAGTATATAAGTAATCTCTTCCACAGCAACTTTTGTTAACTGATTATTAATGAAATTCCTATTCTTTGTTTTAGATCAGGGGTAGGTGGGCACCAGGGCTTCAGAATAAAAAGGGAGACCCTTCTCATGAAGGAACTCTGTCCACTTGTCTAGTGGGAAACACACACGCATGCACACACACACATGCACACACACACACACACACACACACACACACACACACACACACAGGTGAGCAATGGATTATAGCATGGAACAAAGAACAATGATGGAGGAACATACTGGTTGTGTTGGGACATAGCAAATGGGCACCTAACCCTGGAAGACAGGTCATCTCTCTAACATCTGAGCTAAATTGGAAAAAACTAGAGGTGAAGCAGTGGGGTGGGACATGCTCTAGAAAGAATTTATGGAAAGCCCGCTCATCAGGGCCGTGCAAACACAGGTTTCCCTCCCATGAGGAGTGTGGACAGATGAGAGTAAAGGGGAGTGGGGCCATTTTGTAAAGAGCCATGCCACCCCCAATGGGATTTTATTAGGAGGGTCCTTTAGCCTCCTGTGACCTCTCCTTAGCTTTCTCTAAAATCCACATGCACCCACCACCACATGTGTTAGAACAAAAGCTGGTGATTACAGCTTTATAGTGGAGGCTGAAGTCTAGGATTGTGATGCTTCCTGCTTTGGTTTTCTTCTTCAATATTACTTTGGCTATTTGGGGTCTTTTGTGGTTCCATACAAATTTTAGGATTGTTTGTTCTAGCTTTGAGAAGAATGCCAGTGCAATTTTGATTGGGATTGCATTGAATGTGTAGATTGCTTTGGGTAGTATTGACATTTTGACAATATTTATTCTTCCAATCCATGAGCATGGAATACTTTTCCATTTCTTTGTGTCTTCTTCAGTTTCCTTCATAAGCTTTCTATAGTTTTCAGCATACAGATCTTTTACATCTTTGGTTAGGTTTATTCCTAGGTATTCTGTGGTTCTGGGTGCAATTGTAAATGGGATCAGTTTCTTTATTTCTCTTTCTGTTGCTTCATTTTTGATGTATAAAAATGCAACCGATGTCTCTACATTGATTTTGTACCCTGTGACTTTGATGTGGTGTATATATACAATGGAATACTACTTGGCAAAGAGAAAGAATGAAATCTTTCCATTTGCAGCAATGTGGATGGAACTGGAGGGTATTATGCTAAGTGAAATAAGTTAGTCAGAGAAAGACAGATACCATATGTTTTCACTCGTATGTGGGTCTTGAGAAACTTAACAGAAGACCATGGGGGAAAGGTAGGGGGAAAAAGTTACAAATAGAGAGGGAGGGAGGCAAACCATAAGAGACTCTTAAATATAGAGAACAAACTGAGGCTTGATGGCGAGGGGGGAGGAGAGGGGGAAATGGGTGATGGGCATTGAGGAGGGCACTTGTTAGGATGAGCACTGGGTTTTGTATGGAAGCCAATTTGACAATAAATTATATAAAAATAAATAAATAAAAGTAATAGTAGCAAGGTTAAAAAAAAAAAAGCTGGAGGTCATGAGCTCCTCAGCAGATCTTGGCAAAATGTCTTTTCCATACTTCACGTACCTCACCAATGTTGGGAGTGACCTTTTCACGTGATTTTCTCTGCTCTTTTCTGTCCATTGGCTTAGGTCATGAAGCCAGCCCAATCCATAGTCTCTTGTCTTCAGGGACAGTGTAGAGTCAAGAAATGGAATATAAATTTGACCTCCTAATTGCCATTTGACAATAATAATAATAAAACCTGCAAAAGACAAATTGATGCAATAAGCTGGGCAGCCTTGAAGATTCTGTCTTCTCATTGCCTTTTCTTTGTCTTTATACTCAAAGGGCTGATTCATTTATGGGAAACTCCATTCGAAGGAAAGATACAGAGATATTTCCCATGTGGATCTTATTTTGTGTAAAGATTTAAACACATAAAACACAATGATAAAATTACGGTGTGAGGTCTTCCATATATAAGAGTTATTAAATTTGAAATAACTATGTGTACAAGGAGCTATTACGGAAGTAACCTTCTTTGTCAAGTGTAACAAAAAATTATATAAGCATAAAAACGTTAAATAAGAAAGTGCTGTTTCACAGACTGATTCTAATCAGCATCAACAACCTATTAATGTTCAAGAACTCTGAAATCTTTAATGAGGTTCTTACTGTAGAATTTCAGTCATATGCAAATGAATCATTGACATTCCTCATTATCGGAAAAACAATGGTTCTTTAGTGAATTTTTACATCCCCAGAGTGATGACAGTATCTCACTGAGGTAAGCAGAGCCAGAACAAATTTTGCAGGTTTTCTTTGTGTAGTTTATTTTGTTTTAAGAATAATTTGGAAACATCTCGATTGTCACTGGGGATTGGAGAGTTACTGTTCCCCATCATTTTTGCTTTTCCTTTAACTGAATTTGCTTCCCGTGCTCAGTAAGCTACTTGCCCCAGATATTTAAAAGTCAAATATTCTCATTTCTACGCAGGTCTGATTACAACAACTTCAAGGAAATTGGATCGAGAACAGCAGGCAGAACATTTTCTGGAGGTAAGTGCGTAGAGGGAACTGGCATTCATTAAAACTGACTTTCACTAAACTTCTTTAACCTTCAACATAAACTAGAACTTTAATACATTTGAACAGTGGATTCCAAAATGAAGAGGTCTCTGTTGGGCTGATTGGTTTTGAATGTGGAGATTTGGGGTGCATCCCTCTGAACGCACTCGTGAGTGCCAAGCAGGGGTGGCAGACTGGCCTTCTCCTAACTCTGAAAACAAGCAGATGCACCAACATCTCTGCCTTGACTTCAGCCCCTTTGTCAGCCATCAGAAAGGAAAGTTCAGGAGCAAAGCCCCGTGAGCCTCCGGGGCCTCGGATGCGGAGAGAAAGAGCAAAATGCTGTGATCAGAGTGAAGTACATCATTTGTGAAGACGCGAGTTGCTTTGCTCCTCGTTTCTTTTCTGGGGAGAGGGTTGAGGAGGGGAAGTCTGCTAGTTGATTCACTGCCCGAGACTACTGTTTCTGAAACCATAAAATGTACTCCTATAATTCATTAAGACAGAAACAGCAGCAATATAAACTGTAAGAGCATTATTTCTGGAGGAAAAAAAAAAACGCCATAAGGCAAGAGATGAGAAAATAGATATGAAAGCGCTTCATGGAACATTCTTTCTATACATATCGAGTATTTTTATTGGGAAGCTTGAAGTCTGGGTAGTGTGTGGCACTGTGATTTAGGTGTGACGGTCTGGTACAGAATGGATGACAATGCTTGGAAGTTAGGGGGTTGTTAAGGTTTTAGCACAAATCTGTGCTTCTGAAATGATCTGTTAGTCCCTAAGAATCATTTACTGGAGTCCACAGATCCTACACACACACGCACACACACACACTCTCACACCTTTCTCTCCTGTTGTTTTCCTTTAAATCAGTTAACCAGCATTGATTTATTCAACAAGTACTGCACTAAGAATCGGTGCCTGTGGATGCTGGGACTGCCTTGCCATGATCATGATTAGCTTGAATGGATAAAAACTGTTTAATTGCGCTGGACCTCAGTTTCCCCTACTGTGAAGTGTGACAATTACTGTTCCTTATACCTCAAAGGATCGCTAGTGGGATCAGTCCTTATGTTTTATGCCAAAGTACTGTTATCTTAAAGCATTACACATAATAAAGGATTATTATGATGATCATCAGCACTGTGATAATCCTTTTAAAACATTGCCATCATCTCATAAAGATGAAAGACTCCGGGCTGCCAAAAAATAATTATTATAATTCTTTTTTCAAAATCATACCGCTGGGCTGCGGTTCGTTTCTGGTCCAGAATAGAGAACATTTGCCAAAATAATAACACCTTATGTTGTATTTATGCGCTTCTTTTCTTTGCAACAGAGTCCAGGACTCCTGGGGAGGTTGTGTTCTCAGACAGTTGAACCCATTACCTCCCAGCAGGGAAAAGGAGGGCGTCTCCTTAGCTGGGGCCTCTGCCGAGGTCACTTGCTGCCTTGTCCCTGGAAAGGCGGTGTCTTCAGGAAGATGTGGTGCGGAGTGTGACAGGAGGGAAAAGTGCTCTCCAGGCATCTGAATTTACTTCCCAGAAGAATCCTTAACAGTTGTGCATCCTTTACAGACCTACGTAAATACTGACCAAACATTTTCGTTCTTTAGATTAACACAGATGGATCCGGAACATCATTTCTCAGTACCTGGTATTAATCATCCTAGGGAGGCAGTGCAGCATAGCAGTTGGCAACCTCTTAGGGTCGTTGGGGAAAATAGGCGTATAGCATCCCATCTGGTGTCTGCACTAAGAAGGTGCTCGGTAAAGTGGAGCTGTAACCATTGTGGTTTTAGTTATTATCGTGTGGTGTCATGACACCTAAACCTCCTGAACATTCTGTTTCATCTCTACACTCCAGGATAGTAGCTCCAAGGCAGCTGACGTGCAGAAAGGAACCCCAGACCATAGCTACTTGATTTGGCCCAGGTCTCAGTGTCTGCCCTATGTGCTGGGGATACAGAGTAAACAGGAAGGGACAGGGGGCACATAATAAATAAATAAAGGCTATAACTCCAAATACAAGCTTTCTGAGGCCACTCAAGGAGGGTCCCATGGTAGTGCCTGAAAGTGGGAGTGGGAGGCAACGTCTGGTTAGGAGAGCCTCTTGAGTAGGTGACATTTAGTGACAGGAAGCCAAGATTCTGTTCAAGGCCAGTATGAACACCTAGGCCGGTGTGATCAAGAGTTTAAAGATGGAGGTGGGTAAAGGTGATAGGAAATGGAAGTTGCAGAAAGCAAACAGGGCTGTAGGAAGGATTATGCATCTTTTCCTGAGCACAGTGGAAACACATTAGCTGGGAGTAATAAGATATGCTTGCCCGCATAGCTACTCAGCTGAACAGAGGTGGGCTGGGGCAGGGCACAAGTAGCAGGGAGGTTCTGGGGGTGCTTCTGTAGGGATCCACATGAGAGATGATGATGTGTTTGGATGAAGGTTATTAAAAAATAACTAGAGAAGACAGAAACAAACGTAGAAACAAACTTTGACACCTCTCAAAGCAGACTGTCTCCACTCAGGTAACTGCAAAATGGGGTGGAAGGCAGGAAGCTTTTACAAAGTGAAGGATAAAGAACACGGAAGAGAAAATTTAAAAATAACTGACTGGCAGGGGCCACATGGCCAACGTTGTTTGGGATAAGAAAGAACAAAGAAGTAAGGAGAGAGCCCAGCATTGGCTTGGCTTTTGGGGATCGAGTGGCTGGATATACTTGGATTCTGGTCAAGCGAAGCATTTACAGGGGGCACACAAGTTATCTAAATTTCAGTTTGCTGATGTGGCACCTCGAACAACAGTGGTTCCATCTTGGGCCCAGAAATTTATTTCAACCAGGGTGAAGGCAGTGGCTCAAAGCAGCAAACTGGCTTGTCTGAAGTTTCAGGGTGGAGATTTGAAAACTGTAGGTCAGCTGAACCATTTCAACTTGCCCTCAAGCACCCACCATTTCTCTGCCCATCACCCAGGATCCTCATCATTTGTGCCTTTTCTTTTAGTCACCCCTCCCGCTGAGGTTTTCAAACACTAGATAATCTGTCTTCCTCTCTCTCCGTGTCTCTCTCTCTCTCTCTCTCTCTCTCTCTCTCATATGCACACTCTCCTGCTCTCGCTTTCTAAATTGTACAATTCTTGGTCACAGTATTTTTTATATTACTTTGCTGTGATGGTTTCAGTGACATTCATTTCTTTTTTCTGAATGGATCATGGAAAAGATATTGCTTTAACTCAGTCCTCCAAAAACTGAGTAAAATAACATCATTCAGAGTGCAGAATCGAGTTCTCTGCTGTACACAGATTTTTGTAACTGCTGTTCCATTGTGTGAGTTGTAAGTGCTGGGTGTGGGTAATTAACCTCCTGGAGAGCCTTTAATTGCCAAGATAACCCTATGCTCCTCTTAAACTCATATTAACCTTCTGGCTCTATTTCATATCTCTCCTTCCCAATAAAATAAAATTGACTCTTCCTGAAAAGGACCCATTTAGAGGCCGACCTGGCAGACAGGTTCTTTGCTAAGTTAAATTCTGAATAGGTAACCAGGAGGACATTAGTGATTTGTTTCTAGTTTGCATTCCCCATGATAGAAGGGACTTTAATTGGATACTGCTGGTACTCTGCCTGTACATTGATTTAAGATGTTAGCTTGGCCATCTATAGGCTGTAAGGGTTTTTTGAGTCTGTAAGCATTCATCTTACATCTCTGACTATAAGAGGACAGTTGCCATGATCAGAATCCAAGGGATTTGCTAAAGAAACAAGACCAGCAAAGAACGGTAGAAAGATTCACAAGTGCAGCTTCCTCTTCTTTGGTGAATTCTCCACATTAGATCTTGCCTAATTTCAGGTCTGTTATGTGTAAACATTGGAGTGATCTTCTCTCCTGACCATAAAATATGGAATTTTTACCCCACTTGTTCAAAGGAATATACATTCCTTCATAGCCTTTTATGATTGTAACAGAGGTAGAAGGCTAATTCCAGCAAATAGGTGCAGAAAGTTGATAATGGATGCATAAACTAAACGGTGAATTAATGTTTTAGCTTAGTGGTTACGACTTTAGCCCTGATTACCTCATTATTAGAGAAGGCAGCTGCAAAAAGGAAGAAATGTACTAATTTCTCTTACGTTATAATCATTTATGTATATGACCTACTAGGTTTAAGCCCTTTGTGGGCGTGACATTTGATTTACCAAGATGGTGAATAGATGTAGTGTGGGAGAGCAGAGATGTTAAATTCAGGCAGGCCTGAGATTATAGTTTGGGACTGCTCACAAGGCTTAGACACCTTCTCCTCACGAGCAAAGTGGGGATAATAGTCCCTAACACAGGTGTGTGTTAGTCCCTAACTCTTCTTGGTATGAAGAGTTAATAACTGTCGGGTGGAAAGGCTCAGGATGCTGACTGTCAGAAAGCAATTGGTCCATAATTGTCAGTCCCAAGTACCTTACTTACTTCTCTCTGTATTCAGAGTATCTGGTCTAGCACCTGGGAAACAGGGAGCACTCAATAAATGCCCTATGAATGAATGATGATTACTCTAAGAGGCCTTTGTTTCACCCTACATGAGGTGATGGACAGCAGTTTAGCACACGATGACGTCCATGGGCTTGGAGACAGAAACAATGGAACACGCTGTGTCTTCCCGTCTGCCTTACCAAGTTAACTTTGATCCCCCGTTTCCTTATCTGTAAAGCGGGGGTCAATGATCCCTACTTCTTCCGATGAACTACACAGAGGGCCTGGCACGCATAGACACTGCTGAACCATTGTCTGTCCCTCCCTCTTTCCCATCCCCTCCCTTCTCGCCTAGTCCTCAACAAACACCTTGTCAATTCCCTTTCTTTTTCAGTCCTGGCCCCAGTATTTTGAATAGCTTCTCACAGTTCAATTATTCTTAAAAGATATATCCACTTAAATAATCCTATAGTCCCGGTTTAATTATGTGTGAATCTTTATCTTGCTTGCTAAAAGAGTATTATTTTCCTCCCTTTTGATCTTAAAATGCTTCTCTGTTCAGGGCTGGATGGTTCTGATAAAAGTCTTCCAAAGAGAACAGAGAGCGTATTTTATTTGCAAATCAAAAAAGATGACAAGGCCCAGTCACCAGTATAAAGACACAGGATGGGAAATTACGTTGTGTGTGTGCGCATATAACTTGAAGTAGCCCAGAGAAGGCGGTGAGATTTTAGAGTGCAGTCGGTATTAATAACAAAAAAAAATTACAGACTGATACACTAGATCTATAGGAATGTAAATTATTTAGTACCTGTCCCTGTAGCATACTCATCCGTTGTCCTCTGTGAGGTACACCTCACATGACCATTTTTTTCTTCCTGTTTGAAATTCTCATCCCTTTTTGTGGCTGTATCTTCTGAGAAAAAAAAAATCATGTTCTTTGCTAAGTTTTTGTAACATTTCCTCTTGCCTTAGGATGCAGATTGATTTTTTTGTCGGTGACTACACATCCTTACAGGTTTCTTCCTTTGTCAAGCTTCTGCTCTGGAGATGATGGCCATTTCTGGTGGTGAAGGATTGCAGGCCTGTTTCAACGCATTAAGCAGTCCGCAGTTGGGTAATTTACCTATGAGAGAAATGGAAGTTTCTCTCAGTAGGTCCTTCTTTCTGCCTCCTTCATGAAACTTTGCAGGAAGTACCGGGCGGCCCTTCAAAAAAGGTGGTGTGTCCAACCACGGACACAGCACCTGTAGGACACACTGGCCTCGGAGGGAGGGTTGGTTTCTTCTCATAGCCACTTCGAAAAGTAATGAAAAGTCACTGGTTTCCTCCTGTCTGGCAAGCTTTATCCCATGCTTGTTCTGGGCCCGGCACTGGGCTAGGCACAGCTTCTGTTACTGGACCTCACATGTTTTGCCCCCTGAGCATTTTTTCTTCACCTTTCACACCGAGGTCACTAGAGTCTAACCTGCCGATTATTCGTGAGCTGCTGGCTTGGAATTAAGGGGCTGTTTTCCATTCGTATCATCCAGACACTTCTCCCGCCCGCATTCTACAGATGCAGAAACTGAGACAAGGGACGAGAGACCCAAGATCAAATAATCACTTCATGGTGGCGTCCAGTACATGCCTTCCTCGCTTTGTAGAACAGTGTGGCCCTGAACATCCATCAGCACATTGAAACATGGCAAATCAAATCATCTTTTCCCACTCTTGTTTTATTTTTTAGAGTTTATTTGTTTATCTTGAGAGAGACAGCGATGGTGTGAGTGGGGGAGGGGCAGAGAGGGGAGTGGGGTGGGAGGAGAGAGTGAGAGAGAGAGAGAGAGAGAGAGGGAATCCAAGCAGGCTGCCAGCGCAGAGCCCGATGTGAGGCTCGAACCCATGAACTGTGAGACCATGACCTGAGTTGAAACCAAGAGCCGGTCGCTCAACTGACTGTGCCACCCAGGCATCCCTCCCACTCTTGTTTCACACCAGATTTACCCAGGTGTCGGGTCAGCCCACCCTCAGGCATCAGCATTTTATGAGCATGAGAAGAGAAGGTTTTCTCTTCTGCTCTTCAGGTATCCATTGGCTCCTCCCTCAGCTGCTCCTCGGTGCCTGCGGAGCTCTGGACAGGGGCTGTCCCTGCGGGGCACTGCCCCAAGCCCCACGACAAAGTCCGCCTGAGAGGATGCTGTGCCCGCACTGTGCGCACCAGCTTGGACTCCAGCAGAAAAAGAGACCAAGGGTTACAGGCTGAATTGCCTATGTTGAAAGTCATACATTGAAGTCCCAAACCCTGCCACCTCAGAATGTGACTGTATTTGGAGTCTTTAAACAGGAAATTAGTTTAAAATGAGGTCATTAGGGGAGGATCCAGTATGACTGGTGTCCTTATCAGGAAAGGAAATTTGGACACGGGCACATTCAGAGGGGAAATCATGTGAAGACGCAGGGAGAAGACAGCCATCTACAAGCTGAGGAGAGAGGCCTCATAAGAGACCAGCCCTGTCAGCACCTTGACCTCAGATCTCTAGCTTCCAGAACGGTGAGAAAATAAATTTCTGTTGTGTAAGCCGTTCAGCCTGTTGTCATTTGTTACAGCTGCCTGAACACCCTACTACAGCAGGCAGACTCCAGTTACTGGCCCACTCCTGCCCCTTTCTCCTCACACTGCCCCCTCACAAGCCTACTTGATTTACCGAGGCACTGGGGCAACTACAAACCCAGTATAGGAAGAAAAAGCCTCCACCTAACTATGGTTATCTCCACGTTCCACACTCCGTAACTACGATCACAAAGCAGCCCCAAGTGAAAATTCCTCAGAGAGAGCTCCCTCACGGCATACGTTGGTTTCTACCTGCTTCCCTGCCCTCAGGTACCTACCTTTCTGAGTGCCTGCTTACTCCACTGTCTGCAGTGAGGGTTTCTGGCCCATCTTTCCCAGAAATCCTGTCTCTTAGCTCAGGAACAGACGTGCCCCTTTCGATTTTGCTAAACCACCGTCGTTCTTATGTTTCAAATAATGCCCCAAGAGGGTGTAAGCAGGCTAGTCAGGGGTGGCCTTTGGCACTGCAACTCCAGTTAAATAAGGAGTACTGGTGGCGGCAGTGATGCTGATGGGTGGTAGTGTGCTGGGGGTAGTGGTCCTGGGGCGGTGGCGATGGTGGCGTGATGGCGGTCAAGGCGATGGTGATGGTGGTGGTGCGTGTGCATGTGTACTTGGTGCGGGAACACGTGCAGCTGAGGTGGGAGCAAGGGTTGCCATTCCAATTCCTGCGGGACAGTCCAGGTCGGTACCAGCCCTGAAGAACGATCTTACGTGAGATCTTCCCGGAAGTGTGAATTGCGTATATATCAATGTGTTTTCCCAGCTGACCAAAGAGTACATATTGAATGAGACACACACACATTTTTCAAAGCAAATATTAGTGCTCAGAGGTGGTTTGCTCAACATGGAAATTGCGGGCTAGCCCCACGACTGGTAATTGAGAGGCACAGCATGTATACGGGTGGGGGTGGAGAGGGGAAACGTGGCAGGTCTCACCTGCCCCTTCTGAAGAGGCTCAGCCGGTGACAAAATGGAAGCAGGCAAATCCGGTTTCATCAGAAATTCTGATTTTTCCCAAAACAAAACAAGGAAAAACCCCCAAATCAGATTTATATGTCAAATCTCCCTATACGAAAGTTGACACCTCCATTTTATTTAACACCGTGTAAGGCAATGAGCTTCTGGTTTACAACATTTGATATAAGGGAGGATTTCTTTTCTTACTGCCTCATAATTTGTAATCCTCTCACAATAGAGTAAATAATTCACATATATTGTAGAATGCAGTTTGTGTCTTATCCTCTCTTTGCTGCACATTTTTTTTTTCACAACGTGCCCTTTTGAACCCATAGAAATACAAGAAATGAGCCCAGGGCTGTGTCTGAAGAGACCCTGTTGAGGTTGGGAATGACAGCATGTGAGGACTTGGTTAGGATCTCAGTGGAGGGCCACCTTCCCACCCTGTCTTCATCCGAACCGGGGAAGGGAAGCATTGCTTTGGCTCCTTGGATTACACAGAGTCGCGAGGGCATCATGCCTGCTTCGTCTGCCGCTGGCAGTTTTTTCCTTCTTAGCTTCATTTGTCTGTGTCCCTGGTTAGCCTCCAAGTTAATAATCTGCAGTCACTTTTGTACACTAGGAGACTCGTCTGGAATGAGTCCTTGATTCTATAAATAGCCACCTCTAATTTATCTGGTTTTGAAAGCTTGGATTTGTTTTGTTTCTCCTCAAATCTGAACACTAATTGGTCGATCAACAGTAAATGAAACCTGTTCCCCTGGACCTGGGAAGGTCTGTCCATCCAGTGGTCCGTCCTACCTGGAAATGGAAATGAGACTGCTTTTTGCTCCCAGCTCGCTGGTGGTGCAGGCGGGCAGATAACTGCTCCAGGCGGGTCACAGCTTGTTGTGCTGGGCCCACAGGCCACCGGGAGCTGGGGCTCTGTTTTTGTTTTCCCTTGTGAATGGTTTCTGAGTGTGATGCTATGCTGCTGCTTCCTTCCTGGGCAAGCACTGATTGGGTCCTGGCAGGGGAGGGGGCAGGAAGGGGGGGCAGGGGAGGGGTAGGTGAGGGAAGAGGGGTGGCGGAGAACCTCTACCCTGTAGATCTGGTGTCACACAGATCCTTATCCCTTCCTCACACGGCTCGGAACAATCATGATGACTCTCCACGTGAATCACACATCCCAGAAGCCCGGGCTGACTTCTCCCCCTAGTGCAGTGATGATAAATTGACCCTCTGCCCTGTACTTCCAAAGCTCCTTTTCGCTCTTTTTCCCTTGTGTTGCTTTCCTAGTTTGTTTTGTGCAGCACACTCTCTGAGCTACAGAATGATCTGTCCAGTCTGATTTCATTTGGGCCCTTCAGAAATCATCCAAGCTTGTGCCTAACGCCAGAGGTGTATGACCCAGTTGGGCACGTTAAGTCTGTCTGCGGGAAAATAAAAATATAATGGCGGCAGGTTCAGAACATGAGATTCCAACTCAAGTGCCTCTATTAATAAAACGGAAAAACTACTTTGGCTTGCTTCCTGCTTGCTGCAGACAGCTTTGTTCAAGTGAGCTGTGGTTTCAGGACCTTCCAAATGACTTGCTTCTGTGACAAACCGGGGGCTACCAATCTCATCTATTGTGTGGCAACGTTGTTTTAGCAAAATGCGGAGAGGGCTGTCAGCAGGATGCAGATCACTGTAAGGAAGATAAGTCAGGACAGTCCTGGATGTCAGAACCAAGGAAAATAGGTCGATGTGTTAGGGCAAATACCATCAGTTCCTTTGAAAGTGAGAAAACCTATAATAAGTTTGGTTATTTCATCTTCAGGGATGTAGCACTGTATGTATTTTACAATTATTCAACCTGACTTAGAAATAAAACATCTCTTATAAAACAATGCCCTTTGTACTACAAATGTGGATAGAGACAGTTAAAGCATAGGATTTGAAGACAGACCTCACCACTCACTCACCTTTCTTTATCTAGCCTCAGTTTCCTCACCCGTAAAATTGGGATGACGGTGATGATGATGATGCTAATAATAATAATAATAATAATAATAATAAAACAGGGGCACCTGGGTGACTCAGTTGGTTAAGCATCCAGTTCTTGATTTTGGCTCAGTTCGTGATCTCATGGTTCATGAAATCAAGACCTACGTCCGTCTCTGTGTTGACAGTGCAGGGCCTACTTGGGATTGTCTCTCTACCTGTCTCTCTGTCCCTCCCCCGAGTCATGCACTCACTCGCTCTCGCTCTCTCTCTCTCTCTCTCTCTCCCTCCCTCAAAAATAAATAAAATTTTTTTAACAATTTTATTTATTTTTGAGAGGCAGAGAGAGACAGAGCACGAGCAGGGGAGGGCCAGAGAGAGGAAGACACAGAAACCCAAAGCAGGCTCCAGGCTCTGAGCTGTCAATACAGAGCCCGATGAGGAGCTCAGATCCACAAATCGTGAGATCATGACCTGAGCCGAAGTCAGACGTCCAACCGACTGAGCCACCCAGGCACCCCTAAACTTAAAATCTTGAAAAATAATAAACAACAACAACTTCCTAGGATTTTGTGAGGATTGGCATGTTGCATGTATACTGCACTTGTTAAGTGTTTAGCGTACAGTAGCTCTTATGATTAGAAGCTTAAAATTTTTCCTGGTGATTCCTGAAACAGTCCTCTTGTGGCAGAATCCCGAACACATGCTACACTATGTGAGGCCTTGTATCTTGAATTTTCTCATGGTTGTTGAATATACTTAAGGTTCTTTAATGAGACGGCATCTGTAAATGTACCTAGCATAGTTCCTGGTGCATGGTATGCACGTAAAAGAGTATTAACTCCTTCCTTCCTTTTCTGAAGAGGAGCCCGAAGTTTCAGAGCCTTCTGTGTGCCAGTATCCGTTTAACTGGATCAGGACTGAGTAAGTTGGAACAGCTCATTCTCCTAAGATAGGCTGTATGAGCAGTCAGCCGTGGGTCTGGCCCAGCTGTGAAGAAGGTCACTGGGCCTCTCGTCTCCAGGAAGGAGAGTCTCCCTGGCTTTCTGAGTCAGAATCTGAGAGGAAATGAAGGCACCCAAGCTGAGAGCTCTAGCGGTCCTGGAATCCAGGGACTCCATAAAGTAGTTATTCTTGAGATTATCTTGGGACAGATAGCTAATTTCTCTGGTTGGCTGTCTCTAGGCCCACCCGGTCTTCCCACTAACTCCCATGCTTTCTGTGGAATTATAATCCTTTTAAGGCTTTAAATTGTGTTTAGTTGTTGAGAGAGTAAGTGTGTGTTTAATGTTGAAACACACATTGAGATTTTTTTTCTGCTTTATTCAGATGTCAACACGTCAGCTGTGAGGAAATCGTAAACCGGTCAAGAGTAGTCAGGAGAATACCCGGTGACAGATACCGTAATTCCAGATTTATTGCCCTTAGGCATTTCAAGCTGTGTCCCTTCTGCAGGCCGTCCTCATCTCTCTTAGCAGGCTGCAGGATGAGCTCCCCAGAGATTCCGCATCATCTACCTGCCTGGCCCTACCTTTGACGAAGGTCCATGGTAGGCTGGAGGGCCAGAGCTGAGGAGAATGCTCTTTGTAGTCCCATCACCTAGAACAATACCCGGGACATCACAGGCACTCTGTGACTGCATGGTGGTTGAACCTTCAGTTTCAGGCTATAGGTAACCCCCAACCCGGATAATCCACGCCTGCCAGGTTACAGTGATCGGTACTGCCCAGAATGTTCCTCCGTGAGAGGTTTGCAGGCCTCCTGTGGAACCAGCTGACATGCGGAAAGGGGAAGGGCCTCACCCCAGGGCCACTTGCCAACCCCGGTGTGCTTGGAGCCTAAAAGCAGTTCCTAAATCACATTTACCTCCCTGAAATCTATCATCCTCAGTAGGTCGTAAATATATAATTCAGAAGGAAGATCATAGATTTTTCATAAGGCACCCTGTTATAATTCCTGGCATGCCACTGGACACTTTTAAAGACGCTGATAAATCTTAAAATTGGACGTGGGGCTAAGCTCCGTGTTAATGTATACTTTGCTGTGATGTGATTGAGATACACCCTACTTCTAGGATACTACTTTCCAATAAAATTTTAAAAGTTCAATATTTTTAAAAATGTAGGAGTTCTCATTAATAGCCCTCTTAAGAAGCTTTATGAAGACATTCTGAAGTAGGCAGCGAGGACCCACGGAGCAAGGGCCTTCTGACCAATCGAGCCCTGTGTTCTGAAAAAGCAGAATGTCCTCTTTCTCCACATAGACAGGGTCTTAATTTGTTCTTGTCCTGTTTTTCAATTGAATGCAGTGAGAAAAACTTTTGGTATCCCTTAGCTTACCATATAAATGACTGTGTTTTTCTCTTCTCGGTGTGGGGAACAGCCTCTTTGCCATTTGAGAATAAGTTTGGGGAAGTTTCACCTTTACATATTCCATCATTACCATCCGAAGGCCTTAGATCTGTCATTAGGTGAAAGAGAGGTCAGAAGGTCTACAGGTAAATTTAGGGCAACATGACAGCCTTTCCAGCAGAGGGACAGGGCTGCAGCAGATGCTCTTGTGGAATGCGGGAATTAGAGATGCGCTCATTTGGTTTCAGCTAGAGAAGATGATAGGGTTTTTATGTAGCGTTTTTACAACAGGAGATGTTCTGTCTCTATCAGCAGTAGCCAGGACATGCTTGTGCCACGTTGGGATGAAGAATTACAAATCTCTCTGTGCGAGGCCGTGACAGACCCATGATGTGTGCTTTGATACATGCACAAAACCATTTACCCATCTTCAAAAATGATGCTTCCAAGAGCAACTTATTTGAAAGTTCCTGTCATATCACAAGGACATCAGTATGTAAGGAAGAATGAACTCAGTGTACAATGGTTTAAAGCACGTGTATGTACAGCTCAGCGAAAGGAAGAAAATTAGGGTCTCTTTTAAAACTCTTCTTTCAGAAGTTACATAGGGCCTGCAATAGAATTATTAAAATATAGGTATTTCAGGGGCGCCTGGGTGGCCAGTCGGTTGAGTGTCCGACTTCAGCCAGGTCACGATCTCGCGGTCCGTGAGTTCGAGCCCCGCGTCGGGCTCTGGGCTGATGGCTCGGAGCCTGGAGCCTGTTTCCGATTCTGTGTCTCCCTCTCTCTCTGCCCCTCCCCCATTCATGCTCTGTCTCTCTCTGTCCCAAAAATAAATAAACGTTGAAAAAAAAAAATTTAAAAAAAAAAAAAAAAAAATAAAATAAAATAAAATAAAATATAGGTATTTCTAATTATACATTGATTAGAAACATGTAACTATGATGTGCTAGAAGCATGTAATACATAATACATGTTCACTGTAAACCACAGAGGCAGGGAGAGAGGAAGAGAGAGATACAAGCCAGAAGAAAATTTTAACGCTCATAATTTCCCCATGCAGTGATGATCACTTTTTACATTTTGGGGTGTGAACTTTTAGAACATGTTTTGTATTTATGGATATATAAGACAATACTGCAGAAAATTTGTCAAAAAGATTGAAATAATATTACACATATTATTTGTAACCTTTCTTTTGCATTTTCCAATTTATTATGGGCATTTTTCTTCTTTTATTTATTTTGAGAGAGAGAGAGCAGGGGAGGGGCAGAGAAAGGGAGAGAGAGAGAGAGAGAGAGAGAGAGCGAGAGAGAGCAAGCCTGATGTGGGGCTTCAACTCATGAACCATGAGATCATGACCTGAGCCAAAATACAGAGTCACATACTTAACTAACTGAGCCACTCAAGTGCACCTCTTGTGGGCATTTTTCTATATTACATGTGTTATTATTACTTTCTTTTGTGCTTGTGTGAGATCACATTAAACAGCAGTCTGTGGTTGCTTTCTAGTGACCTTAAGGAAATGGACCACCCATCACTTTTTCTGGAAGACTGCACAGGTACAGCCTAGCCCCTAGCTCCCCTGTTCATACTTCTGTAAGTTGATTTGGTGCCCGCTTACAGACAGGCATTTGCTTACCTCCCTCTGCTTATAGACTAGCTAAAAGAAAAACCCTGTACGTGATCTAATATCATTTAACAGATGTTTTCATACACTTGACCAGACTACACACAAATATGAGCAAAAGTCCTTCCCGTGGCTAGAGTTGTGATATTCTACCTCATAGCATTCACTTATAGAAGGAAAAATTATACAATGTAAGACAATTTTTACAAAAATATCTCTGAAACACTTGAAGAAAGACTACTGCCTATTAACCCATGTCGTTTAGAAAATTATATCAGAAACCTGATCACAAAACCTAAATATGGAACCTTAGACATCTGAACACCTTACCCACACATGTGATCTGCTTTCCTCTCTTCCACTCTAGATGCATGTTCTACCTTACAATACTTTCTCACTGAAAGCAAAATGGTACCCTGTAAGCAACTTTTCCACAAAAATGCAGTAAATCCCACAGAAGCATAAAATTTCAGCATTAAATAGTACCTTGGAAAATATCTAATAGACGATGGACTATTTACATCCCAAACTAAAGATCTGGGCAAACATTTGCCAAACGGGGGCACGCAAGCAGCATTCACATTTGGCATAGCTGTCTGCATTCTCTGCTGGTGGCAAGTTGTGCCGTAAAAAGAGGGAAAATATCCAAAACAAACTCTAGCCAAGGCTTGACATGTCTCTGAGAGGGCACATACGCCTTCCCACGTGGAAAAGCCAACTCCCATCAGATGTGCACGCAGACCCAGTAGCAAGAAGGGCCGCCTGCTTACACATACCACATCACTTCCAACTTGGAGCTGTTCAGTAAAGGGACTCTGGAAAGACTCTGGTGCGCATGCCAAGAGTAAGCCATCTCTGTACTTAGAGACACTCCACGTTCAGATAACCCCAAAACGTGGTTGCTGGTAAGAAAGGGCAGTAAAAATAATATGCTTCAATGAAATATCCCATTCCTAGGATAAGTATGTAAATAAATATGTAACTAATGAATATGCATCTGTTGTGAGACTGTGGATTATAGGGTCCTTAATGACTATTTTTGTTTTCCCCCTGACACTTAGGTTATACTTATTAGACTCACAGTAAGTACTGGCTAGATTGTATTGAAAAAAAATGTTCTTGCCCCTCCTCTTTGTTGTGGTTACACAGAGGAAGGAGAAAATGAATCTCAACTCAGTTACAGTGAGTTCTTATTCAGGAGGAGCTTTAGTGGTTATATAAGGCCTGTGTCTGGCCATTTCCAGCAGTCTAATATGTAACATTAGACATCTGACAAGTGGCAAGTCTAGTCCAAAAACTGTAGGAGGATGGACCATATATGAGGCTGCCTGCCAGGAAGACAAATGTATCTTGCTCCTCTGTCTATACAGTTCAACTTCGTTATGTCATTCACGCTAGTGTCACTTGGCCCCAGAAGGACAGAGGACATTGGACTCTGGTTGCTTCATTAATGATATTATCTGGAGATGCCTACATTTCCAAAGGCCAGACATAGCATACGAGGTTGACATCAGCACTCTGACCCGTTTGCATGTGACACTGAATGCTGCTGATTTCACACAGGTGTGCAGGAGTAGGGTCTAAGAGCAGATAAGGAAGGCAAGCCAGTGAAAAGTGCAGCTGTGGGCAGGATAAATAGGCCCAGAGATGGCTCCTAGGATCAGGAATAAAAGGTGAATCTTTGAGAAGGGTGCTGCCCTTGACTGCCACAACGGAGGTTTGAAGCAAGAGTTCAAAACCACAAAGAATTTAAGCAGAGGAAAAGCATTGTTCCCACTGCTTTTCTGTTCTCTCCTTGATTGTCATACATTTCAATGGCATCCAGATGTTCCATTATTTTAGCTACCAACTTGGGAAATTACGTTGTAGTTACTTTCAAAGTTGTCAGAACACTAAACTCAACAATGACAGTTTATAACCCATTTTCTCTAAAGTGCTTAATTTTTTTTTTCTTATAACCCTGATGGGCTGGCATTTAAATAAAGAAAGTCAGGATTCTGAAATTCAATTAGTTTCTGTATATGCAAAGTTATTCTTTGAGCTCATCCACATGTATATTGGTTCTTGCACACACATATTGAGTGTACCGTACTTTAACTCTTCCTCCATTTGGGTCTAGATTCGTTAAAGATAGGAAATTTGCTTCATGCTTTAACTTCGGATAGTTACGCTCTTTAATTTTAGACTAAACTATTTAAATTCTTTTGGTATTCAAATGTATGCATTTTTTTTCAGAAAACTGAAGGCTAGTTAAAAAGCGGTATTATTAATTTTGAAAATGCATATTCCCCATTTGAATAAAAGACATACTGGTATGTATATCATATTTTACAACTGATTTATTTAAGATTTCTCAGAAAACTCCATTTGTAATTTCCAGTTGCAAAGGGATGAAGTTCTTCAGTTTAGTGCCTGCAGCATTCTTATGGTAATTTGGAAAATGGGAGACTTGGCCACATTCATAAATGGTAACTGTAGAAAATCGGCCACTTTCAAATCAAACAAAAGCATAGAGGACCTTGCGGATACTTTTGAAAAGAGGAGACTATTTCTAACAAGTCTAGTTACACTGTCTATTCCTGAAGCAGATGAATGAGAGAGTTCTTATAAGAGTATTGCTGTTGCTTTTTGTATAGACTGCTTGTATTATCCGTCTGCACCATACTTAGCACCCTGTTGAACTCAATAAATATGCAGTGGTGATAATATTATTGCTCAGAATTCATTTAGCACTTTCACATCTTTTAAGTGTCACAATGTTCTGCCTACTAGGTGCAGGGAATTTTAATTTAATGCTCATTCTGAGGCTCAAAGCTTGGAAGTGTAATGACCCATGTGACATAATCCTCCGTTCCAGCAGGACAGTTTTGGAGCAAAGCCATTGGGTTTTCCAAGGATTCATTACAAAGCAGAGAAATCTTACTTCCCACACTACAGTTCAGGGGCTCAGTGTACTGGCTTTCCCAATCTCTACCTTCCAAGCCATGCACATTGTAATTCTTCAACAGACACACACAAAAAAGAGAAATTGAGAAAATTTACGTATAACTTTGACATTAAATAGCTCTGACCTGGGGCGCCCGGGTGGCTCAGTTGGTTGAGCGTCTGACTTCAGCTCAAGTCATGATCTTGTGATCTGTGAGTTCGAGCCCCACGTCAGGCTCTGTACTGACAGCTTAGAGCCTGGAGCCTGTTTCAGATTCTGTGTCTCCCTCTTTCTCTCTCCTCCCCTGCTCATGCTCTGTCTCTCTCTTCTCAAAAATAAATAAACGTTAAAAAAAAATTTTTTTGATAGCTCTGACCAGCTTCAATCAAGCTGTGCCCATGGTAGAGGTTGAAATCAAAATCAAATGGAACTAGAATGAGTTTGTTTGTTTTTTATGTGTATTTGTTTATTTTGCAAGAGTATACACACATAGGAGCAGGGGAGGGGCAGAGAGAGAGAGAGAGAGAGAGAGAGAGAGAGAATCCTAAGCAGGCTCTGCACTGTCAGCACAGAGCCCAACACAGGGCTCAATTCCACAAACCATGAGCCAAAATCAAGTCAGACACTTAACCGACTGAACCACCCAGGAGCCCCTGGAATGAGTTTTTTTTTTAATTTTTTAATGTTTATTTATTTTTCAGAGAGAGAGAGAGAGAGAGAGAGAGCATGAGTGGGAAAGGGGCATAGAGAGAGGGAGACATAGAATCCAAAGCAGGCTCCAGGCTCCAAGCTGTCAGCACAGAGCCCAAAGTGGGGCTCAAACTCACAGACCGCAAGATCATGACCTGAGCCAAAGTCGGACGCTCAACCGACTGCACCACCCAGGCACCCCATGAAATAAGTTTATTTTTTATCAGGACAACCAAGTTTGCCTAATTCAACTGTTATGAGACTTTTGACAATCTGACAGTTTTCACCTATTTTTTCCAATTAAATTGCATTTCCTTTTGGCTTAATACAAACTATCCACAAAGAGTTTTGGTACCAATAATGTCCTTGATACCTGACACAGTACTTGGTATCTAATAGGCATCCTGGAACTCTTTAGTTGAATGAATGAATGAATGAATCAATCAATCAATCAATCAATCATCCATACGGGGAAATTCCCAACTGTTCTAGAAACCCTGGTCTTGGTTATTTTATTGCTTCTTTGAAAAGAGAAAACTGTCAGGGTTTCCTGACAAAATCCTTAACTTTTTCTTGTATCTCATTTGAGGCTCATAGGACAACTAGCCTACTTTTTAGAAATCTAATTTAGCAATAAATATAATAAAATTCTCTGAGAATATCTAAGTTGATAATAAATCTATGTAAATTATCATTTGTGAAAATACACAAACATTTTGTGTGAGATTTGTTTAACAGGCCACGGTCAATGCAATAAATAAATAACTATGGAGACATATGTGTGCCTATGTACACACACATGTGAGTACTTACAACACATAAAACATAGTAATGACACTAAAGGTTACCCAAAAGCAGTTGGGGACACCAGAATAGCACAGTGAAGCAGTAGTTAACTGTAGGGCAATACATAATAAAATTACATGCCTAATTGTGAGAGACAACCTATATGTCCAATAAGAGTTAAGGGTGGGCTGTATCAGGGAGGACTTATCTGGAAAGACGAGAGACTTGACCTGGGCTTTGGATAAGAGGAGGAACAATGTAAAAGAAGAGAACACGCATGATTCAAGTGCAGACCTAGAGAGAGATGCACATGGCACCCTTGGCCGACTGTGATAGAGCAGCCTAACTGCCAAGGGAAGTAAGATCTGGAGAGGAGTGGGGGGCCGGGGGAGACTGAGGTTATAGTTTGGGCTAGAAACATGAAGTGCAGAGAAATGAAAGGTTTTTCGGCAGAGTGTTGACATGATGTAAATCTCCTATACAAAGATCATTTACCTGGTGAAAGAGGTCTTTGGAATAACAAAGAGACTAGGATCAGACCAGCCAACTGGGAGGCAGATCCAGATGTAAGGGAACTACAGGTACCGGTGTATACAGGTGATACTATCCAGTCACAGGAGGGGGTATCTGTAAGATGAGAGACATGAGAACATGGGCAAAGCTTGGGGACTGGATGGGAGACTTAAGGGAGGAACAAGGGTAGTTATTTTCCACAGATGTCAAAAGCTGGTATTTAGTTGTGGGCCTGTAGAGATACCGTAAGTGTGGTTGGCTTCATCTGGTTTCTTCTCCCTTTAAGTAAAGTGACATGCCATCACGCCAGCCACTACTTGCTTATTTAGCTGCTTCTCATTCACCATCAGAATATGACCTCAGGGTTGATCTACCCTTGTGCAAAAAAGAAGACTTCCGTAAGCATTAGAATTGTCTTCTTTTTTATTGCAAGTTTACACGATTTTAGCTTTACTCATTTCTGTAAGATTCTTGACTCTGCCTGCTGTGACCACTCTGGCAACTGCAGTGTTTCTAGCACAGATGAGTTTGACTTAGGGTCCATATGTTATAATTTTCTTCTTCACTGCATGTGTACTTGGGACTTGACCCTGAGGTGGAGACGATTCACTCGCCACAGCCACTCTGTCTGATGAACCCATCATCCCAACTGAATCGCAGTCCTGTAGAGATGGAATCTAAAGAGAGATTCATTGAGGGGAGGGAAGGGAGGGAAGTTTCCCTTTTATAACTCTAGGAGTGGTCTAACAGAGAAGAGAAGCCAGTGGTACATTTGCATAGCTGGAAGAAGCCCTTTGTTATCAATTGGAAAGAGCCTGGGTGTAAGTTCAGGCTGGCCAGGGTCTGAACCAAGATTCCTGCCATCTATTTGCTGAATGACCTGGAAAAATTCATATTCTATGACAGTTTCTGTATCCTCGGCTGTAAAGTAAGGGATAATAGCAGCCACCTCATCGGCTTGTGGTAAGTGCTATGTAAAAAGCGTATGTAGACGGAATAGCAGAATGCCTTGCATATAGGAATATATCAACTATTATTAGTTTCCTTCTTCTTTAAGGCAAAATCCCTGCCTGTTTCATTGTCCCTCACACCTAGCACAGTCCTAGCATAGTCAATAAGCATTTTTGCTCAGAGGATGCAAAAGCAGAAGGGCATTTTGAGAACTACACAGAGCAGCAACATCCATAGTCAAATACACTTATTTGCCTTCCAATGAGGAAACCCGATGCCACACTTCAGCTAGCATGCATCCCTATAACTGTGGGCGTACGCATCGTGCTTCTAAAGGTGAGCCGTCTTATCCCATCTCACAAGTCTGTCAGGACGTTCATGATGACTCACCCTCCTACAGATCGGGGGGCTAATTATGTTATTAGAATGTCAGAATTATCTGCAATGGCTCTGTCACCCACCTAACAAGAGAACTAAGTTGATACTGCTGTGTTCAAAACGACTATAAAAAATGTGAGTGATGTATGAGAAGATGTATGAACATATATGGAAGATTTTTTTCAAAATGTTTTATGACAGACTTTTTTTTTTCTTTTATCCCTGTGCCTTAGCTATTATATTGTTCTTCACTTAAAATTCAGTTCACTGCTACAATAATTCCTTCAGTGCCAAGGATAGATGGGTTCTGTGCTCTGTGTGATAGGGACAGAAGGTGAATAGGACTTGGCCCATTGGGACCGCTGGCTCTCACTTCTTATACGGTAGAGGAGCCCTTTCTCAGGACACAGTTGGCAATCATAATATTCATCCAAAGATTTTTTACTCACATTATAATGAAGGGGGTAAACTAGGCAGTGCAAAAATGGATTCAGCCTGATAGTCACGGTGGATTGTAAAAATGGCCACAAATGTTGGCAGTCCCTCTTTATCAAGAGGTGGAGACTTGGCTTGGTGACTTTTGCCGGGACCAAAAGCATCCAGCAGAAGTGATGTGAAGTTTCTGAGCCTAGTCCCAAGAGACTTTGCTTCTGTTCTTACTGTGTTTGTGTATGCTGAGACTTTGCCCTATTTTCATGATGCGATCACTCCTCGAGGCAAGATGGACCTTCCATCCAAACTTTGGTTTGAATGCCAACTTGCGATGCCACGCAGGCACCAAGATAGTATGAAAGGGCTTACTACCCAAGTAATGCGCTGCCTGGAGGCAGAAGGTTGAAGTGCCAAGCTGGTTCAAAAATGGCTTGAGAAAGTAGGGAAAGGAGACTGGCTCGGGGTTATATGGTGGTTGGGCCTGGGGTGAGGTCTTCTGCCCTGGCTAGACAAACAGGATTTGAACTTCTTACATGCACCAAAGGTAGGAGTACCTGAGCTTTCTTATCAGCTTGCCTAGAGGGGAAGACAGTGTGGTGGGGCCTGCAAGCTGTCAGCAGTCAAACTGAAAAATGCAATCAAGTTCTTTATTACTCTTTTTTTTTTTTTAATTTTTTTAACGTTTATTTATTTTTGAGACAGAGAGAGACAGAGCATGAACAGGGGAGGAGCAAAGAGAGAGGGAGACACAGAATCTGAAACGGGCTCCAGGCTCTGAGCTGTCAGCACAGAGCCCAATGCGGGGCTCGAACTCACAGACCGTGAGATCATGACCTGAGCCGAAGTCGGACGCTTAACCGACCAAGCCACCCAGGTGCCCCTCTTTATTACTCTTTATTGCAGGTGTCTTCATAGCCCTTCTCACCTGAAGTTATCTTGTTTTATCTTATTTTTATTTATTTAAAGAGAGAGACAAAGCGCATGCAAGCAGGGAGAGGCAGATAGAAAGAGAGAGTGAGAGAAAGAGCGAATCCCAAGCAAGCTCCCAACTGTGGAGCCCTATGCGGGGCTCAAACTCACAAGCTGTGCAATCATGACATGAGCCGAAATCAAGAGTCAGATGCTTAATTAACCGACTGAGCCACCCAGGAGCCCCTGAAAGTATCTTTTTTTTCTAATTTATTTTTATTATTCATATGTGTACCCTCTACAGAGTATAAACTGAGTAATGGCTGGAACCAAGTCTATATTGTTCTCCACTGAATCTTACAGCCTCTGGATTAGTGCTGGATAACATAGTAGATGCTCATTAAATACTTGTGTCTGAATGAACTTCTATAAGTGAACATTACTTTCTCTGTATCCAGTCTTGATGCCCAGGGGCTTATTAAAGAACAGTTGCATGGCAGGTGATTCTAATATTCTTAAGTTTGAATGTCCTGCTCTGCATCTCTTGTAAGCTGATACCCCAAAGGAATGGTTGAGAAATACTAGCCTTGGGTTCTTCTCTATGCTTTGAGCTATATCCTTATATGGAATCAGATTGCCAGAACACCATATACCTGGATCCGGTTGCTCCAGCTTCCCATGGAACTATGTGTACAGCATTATGTTTTTTGGTTTTTATTGTTGTTATATTACACAGCCATGTCCACCTGTCACTGAATATTTTGTAAAAGTGTCCTCCAAGTTATTTACCATCTCCTAGAAAAGACCCTTGCAGCAGAATCTCACAGATTAGAGTTGGGGCTAAGGGGCTTCTCCTCTATTCCATGAGGAAGTTGGCCTTCTATTATAATGTTTATTTTATTTTTGAGAGAGAGCAAGCATGAGCAGAGGAGGGGCAGAGAGAGGGAGACAGAGGATCCAAAGCAGGCTCTGTGCTGTGAATGCAGAGCCCGATGCAGGGCTCCAACTCACAAACTGTGAGATCATGACCTGGGCCTAAATCAAGAGTGGGCTGCTTAACTGACTGGGCCACACAGGCCCATCTAATGGCCATCCAATATAAAACTCACTGCTATGCTAAGTGGTGATAGCTTCCCTTAACCTAGATGTATGCCTTCATATTATCATCCCTACCACACTCACACCCCCAGCTCTTGTCATTGTACTTTTCTTTCATTATATACACATTATATACATATATACACACACACACATATACGTATACATATACATATATACACATATATATATGTTTGTGTGTGTGTGTGTGTGTGTGTGTGTGTGTGTGTGTGTGTGTGTGTATAAAGATGTTTTCTCCAGAGACATATTGGAAAAAAGTCCAAGGAAGACTTTCCTTTCCTTTGCCCTTCCCCTGTTTAAGGGAAAGCTGGTGCCTGGGGAAAAGCTGAGAACAATGCTGTTAGGTGACTTCATCAGAGAAAGAAGTGTTATTCACCCTTATGTCTCCCGTAGCAAGTTTTCAAGTGGTCAATAAATATTTGTTACATTACTCTCCCTTGAGGTTTTTTCCATACCATAGGGGCTTAATTAATGTCATTTAGGGCCAGAATGTATAGAATTTATGGATCTAGAATTTAAAATACATCCATGTTCCAGAGATATTTCAGCGCTATCTTTTGAGAACAATAGAGGTTGATTTTCTTTTTTGAGTGTTTTTCATTTATTTTTGAGAGAGAGAGAGAGAGAGAGAGAGAGAGAGACAGCGAGCACGAGTGGGGGAAGGGCAGAGAGAGAGGAGGACAGAGGAGCCTAAGCAGGCTTTGTACTGACAGCAGAGAGCCTGATGTGGGGCTCGAACTCAACAAACCGCGAGATCATGACTTGAGCCAAAGTCGGATGCTCAGCCGACTGAGCCACCCAGATACCCCCCAACTTTGTTTTTAATGTTTTTTTTTAAAGAGAAGTTAATTTTCATCTGTATCCTCTCACTACTTAACATAGTGCCTGACTTTTAGGTCCCTAAAAACTTCTGGAGTCATTATCTGTTGACCTTCAGGAGTACTTTAATATCTCTGAAACTATGGGATTGGTTCTCTTCTTGGTGGTACATGGAAAATGACATAAGAACTCACTGCGAATGTAGTTGTTTTAACCTATGATTTAAAATGTGTTAAAATGGAGCACCTCGGTGGCTCAGTCAGTTAAGCATCCAACTTCAACTCAGGTCATGATCTCATGGTTTGTGGGTTCAAGCCCTACTTCAAGGTCTGTGCTGACAGCTCAGAGCCTGGAGCCTGCTTCGGATTTTGTGTCTCCCTCTTTCTCTGCCCCTCCCCTGCTTGCACTGTGTGTGTCCCTCTCTCTCTCTCATAAATAAATAAACCTTTAAAAAAAAAACTTTAAATGTGTTAAAATGCAATCCAGTTGACCTTTTCTTTAGGAAACAGGTGGGTACCCATACAGTGAGCTATTGAGAGAGTTTCCATAAAATGAATCTATTGGCCTGATTTTTCATTCCATATAGTGGGAGCTATGTTTTCTTTTGAGATGTTGGGACTGTGAAGCATTTATGAAGAAGGACTTGCAGTTTGGCAGGGGTGCAGCCTGGGGTGGGGGGAGCAGAAGTGTTCCCCGACACCTTGAGAATCTGCAGCACATCCACTGCTCTGCTCCTGTGTCCCGTTTTCTTCATCCCCATTTCTAGAGTCCACACCCCAGCTTCTGGACCTTAACTCCTCTCTACCTTAACAGCAACTTGAAGCGTCTTGATAGCCATCTAAATTTGCTTAATTTTGTTTTGTAGTCAGTAGAAATGAATTATTATTAAACTATACTGGGGCTTCAAATTTGAAATCTGCTAAATAACCTCTTTTTTGAGAGACAGAAAGAGAGCGTGTCCGGATGCGCAGGGGGAAGGGCAGAGGGAGAGAGGAGTCTTGAGCAGGCTCCGCGCTCAGAGCAGAGCCCTGCCGGAGGCTCTTTCGTACAACCCTGAGATCATGGCCTGCGCTGAAATCAAGAGTCAGATGCTCCACTCACTGAGACATCCAGGTGCCCCAAAACAAGTTTTCTAAGGCAAATACTACTTAATCTCAGCATTTGTTATCCTCTTAGGATTTCTGGGTGAGAGTCCAGGATTCTCAATGCCATGGGATTGCTTAGTAACAAGACAGCATGTGTGTTGCAACATGGGCTAATTGGGCTAATGCAGGAAATATGTTATTATCAATGAAATAGGATGTTCAAGTATCTTATCAGGTACTGATGACAGAAAAATAGGAAGCAAAAAGCTAAGTCTTTTTGTGGGGGATGAAAATATTCAAAATTAGATTTTGGTGATTGCACAACTCTGTATATATACTAAAAATCATTTAATTGCACTGCTGAAACAAGGGAACTCAATGGCATACAAATTCTATCTCGATTTCTATCTGATTTTTTTAAAAAAACTGTATTCTGCTAAAGGAATAAAATAATGCTTTAATTTATATTTACTTATAAAGTCATCAGTGATCCCAATAAACCTTCAGTTGAAACAACTAGTAATTGTAACATTAGAGGTATAAACATCAACTGCCTAAGGAACTTTCTTAAAGTTGTGGCTTGTCTTTGGCTGTGGCCGCATCTCATGACATACAAATACTTCACCCTTGATGTTCATGCCAAAGGCAGGTGTTTACCGAGAGCCATTGTGATAGGAGCCGCTCCTTGTATAAAATGTAAAGCACCATTGCATCAGTTGACCTATTTCCCTGTAACAAAACTTAGTGGCCTAAAACAAGAACCAACTTATTTGGCTCACAATGTTTTGCTTTTTGTTTTGTTTTGTTTTGTTTTTCTTTTTCCAATGCTCACCAACTGGGCCACCCAGGGACCCCCTGGCAGTTTTATTTTTAGGATTAACAATGGGAAACAAAAAGCACCCCTATCAAATGTCCTCAGATATTGAAAAATTAAGTTTTCATTAATTAAAAGCAAAATCCACATATTTCCCAAACAGCATCTATTTTACACACCCCATTCATTATCCAAACTTGACATAAAACATTAAGAAATAGAAAACAAAAACAATGCTTAGAATAGCCCATATTTCTCAGGGTGCCTGGGTGGCTCAGAGAGTTAAGCATCAGACTCTTTTAATTTTTTTTTATTGTTTATTTATTTTTGAGAGAGAGAGCACGAGTAGGAGAGGGGCAGAGAGAGAGCAGGAGACACAGAATCTGAAGCAGGCTCCAGGCTCAGAGCTGTCAGCACAGAGCCCTCTGAGAGGCTCCAACTCGGAAACAGCAAGACAATGACCTAGGCCGAAGTCAGACACTTAACCAACTGAACTACCCAGACACCCTGAACATCAGACTCTTGACTTTGGCTCAGGTCATGATCTCACAGTTTGTGAGTTTGAGCCCCACCTCGAGCTCTGTCAGGGCAGAGCCTGCTGGGAATTCTCTCTCCCCTCTCTTTCTGCCTCTACCCCACTCATGCTCCCTCTCTCTCTCAAAATAAATAAACATAAAACATTTTTTATAAAGATGATTTGCCCTTGAGTGTTATTAAAATACAGTCATAATATTACACATGTATTAAATTTTGGATTAATCACCCCGCTGGAAGTGGCAGCAATAACAGCAGCTATTGCTAAAATTGTTTACATATTGCTTTTGAGTTTTGCCACAGATTTATCTAACAAAATTTCTTTGTTCTCCTAAATTGCACATCATTAAAGGGGAGCCTAAAACTACAGGAGCAGGGCGAACTCAAGATGGGATTAAAATTATGCTGTGTTTAGTACCCATTGGGCTATTGAGGATTGACTCCATTATGATTTGTGTTCTGATTACGGTCATTTGCCAGCTAGAACTCTTCTCACAGCAATGGGAAAAGTTAAGGAGTAATTCCAAAGCATTCACATGAATATAACAAGAAACATAAGTCAAGAATGGGAAATAACACCCTAAGCCCTATTGACTCATGTCAGGAAAGAAATTAATAAAATCCACAGTCTTGGGTAAGCTGCCCATCAAAAGGAAAATCAGCAGCAGGAAATTGTCAAATATGATCTCACAACCTTTATTAAAGATAGGAAACCATCATCCCACTGCCAATTGTCCCTAAGAGAGGACAGTCTATAGGTTGAGAGCAGAATGCCCAGGTCTGGGCAGAAAAACCACTCAATTCCACAAACATTTGACATTAGCTACGTCAAAACTAAAGACCTGTGTCCATAGCCATTGACATTTTCTACACTCCAACTCTGAAAATCCTCTTCAGGTTCAAGCTTGAGTCTCAGAAAAATCCATCCTCTAACTGCTTGTAGTGTTCAGTTTGATTTCCTGTCCCTAGGCATCCATTTTCGTTAAACACAGCTCCCACTGTGATGGTGTTAAATTAAATGCCTGCTTCCAAGCTCTCTGATAAAGGAAGATAAAAAACAAAAAGTACCTTCTTATTTTAGAAGTGTTTTGTGGGGCAGCGGGGCTGGTGGTGACTGGGTGGCTCAGTTACTTGAGACATGGACCCTTGATTGCCGCTCATCATGACCCCAGGGTTGTGGGATCGAGCCCTGCATCAGGGTCTATGCTGAGCATGGAGTCTGCTTAAGATTCTCTCTCTCTCTCTCTCTCTCTCTCTCTCTCTCTCTCTCTCTCTTTCTCTCTCCCCCAGTCTGCCCCTCTCCCCCACTAGTGTTCTTTGTCTCTAAAATAAATACAAACAAAGGAAAAAAGAAGTGTTTTTTAAGTGATTCTATAGCTATAAAAGTCTTGTATCTTAAAAAGTATCTTAAAGGCCACTTTCTGTGTGTAATTTTACCTCAGATATAGTTGTGATGTTTCTAATAAAAGCATTAGGCAAGTTGCTTAGAAGTATGTTAGGTTAGGATTATCAAATGCTTTTATTTTTTCTTCAAAACAGAGATTGCTTTTCTATGCTGTAATCTTCAGGTTAATAGATTTATAGAGACTCCGTTTCAACATTTCTGTCTCCTGAGCCATGAGTGCAACAGTGACAAAAGCCTTGCCAGGGTACCACACTGAAGATATGTGCTATCCCTCCATTATCCCACTATAAGCAGACATTTTTTTTTTATTTTAAAAATTTCTATTTAAAAATTTTTAATTAATTACCAAAATAACTGGTATCTAGAGCCTTCACTCACTTCACCAAATTTACTAAAATGCTCGCTATAAAGTTTACAGACCTTCACATTGGATGGAATTGTTATAACAGCTTTGACAATTTCTAAGAAGTCCTAGTTCAGAGATTCTCTTTTCTGTATCCAGCATTTTAAGGATAATTTACCTTCTCAAAACAGGTAAATTACAGGCTGTTTGATTTCCTTATCAATGTGCTTAGTCTTCAGAAACATACGCTATAGTCAACAACCACAATTTCAAGGTAACTTCCCATATATTTGTCCTATTTAGGAATTTATTGAGGAAAGATCCGGAGCAACCATATCAATAGGAAATTGTGACATTTTGATTACCCATTGTTAGAAATGCAAATCTTTAGCTGATTTACCCTTTGAATAATTGGTAAAAGAATAATAAAGTGCCTAATTTGAAATATTTTTAATGACAGTGGAAGGAAGACACTCAGATGCCCAGAACAACCTCTTGACACATGATATGATCAAATTTAACAAGTGAGTTGCCAGAAGCACCAAATTAGGGCCGATAAGTCATTCCGGTTGAGAATATAAGAATCGTTAAACTCTGAAATAATAGAAAATGACATTCAAAAACAACTAAAGAAATCTAGAATGTCTAAAGCCATTTCATCTCAAATGAGAAGCTCATTTGTTATTATCTAGCAACCGGGGTATATAATAAATGGGATATGTCAACTTGGTAACAGTGGGTAGACAAGATTCAACATGAAAAGTAAAAAGTGCCCAATGCAATAGAAAGGAAATAAGGATGGGATTGCTCAAAATATCAGGACACTATCAAATTTATCTTAATATTAAATCTATTCAGTAGAAGTCTAAATCACTCTGGTTCTTAAGTCTCAGTGAAATGAACATTCACTAAAATGCTGCTCAAGGCAAAATGTTAAAAACAGTCATCTCATCAAATAAACGTTACACAATTATTTATCTAGAGTTGTAATAAGTACTTTTTAAAAAATAAAAAGTGTGGTGTGAAATGAGAGGGTTATTTATAGAAGAGGCCCTCATTACTAGAACTTTTTTTTTTTTTTTTTTTTGAGAGAGAGAGATAGAGGACGAGTGGGAGAGAGGCAAAAAGACAATCCCAAGCAGGCTCTGTGCTATTGGCATGGAGCCTGACTTGGGACTCGATCTCATGAACCGTGAGATCATGACCTGAGCCAAAGCCAAGTTGGTCACTTAATCGACTGAGCCCCAGTTACCCCACTAGAACTTTTTATGTTCAATTGGTTTGCAATTGGAAATTCTGTAAAATAGGAAATGAGGTCTCTGCCTGCTGAAACAGACCAGAAGCCAGGAGTCCAGTGTCATCGCCACACCAGGTGTTACAGGTGGCAGGTTGGGCAGGGTCAGGCACAGACCAATGGCCAAGAGGGCACTGACAGAGGACCAAGGGTGGCCTTCTTTAAAGTCTCTAGTGTTCACCTTGTGCAGGAGCCCTTTCTGGTTTTCTCACATGACCGAGAGATAATCTTTGTCTGTAAAGTGACACCCTAGACATCCCACATGTACCCCACCTGTGGCTCCTAGCTTCTCTCTGCCTGCCACTTGCTGTTCTGTGACCACTTGCCAACCCCCCACCCCTGATCCTATTATCCTACTTCCCTTTTCTTGTCCTCTTGATTTTTATCCCTGCTCTCTGTCACCTGCCACACTTCTTTGGGTTTTCAGCCTTTGAGAAAATTTGCTGGCCAGTCACAATATTGCTATGCCTCTATAGGGAAGGACCGAACCCCTAAAATTCATTAGATATTAGCCTTTGGGTCTCTGACACTTTTAAGGGAGCGTCTTCATGTTACTACAGTGTTCTAGAGCTTTTATCCCCAGGTAATCTTTTTTAGAAATGTAAGGATTGTCAGAGTGTAGATTTGAGGACACCAACATTTGACCTTAATTAATACTAGAAGACAGATTATCTGTATTATTAAAAGGCGTCTTGAATATTTAGGGTTTGTTGGGAGAAAAGATAAATGAAAAACCAGAGATAAAATCATGTATACAATGTGAATAAGACATATCTATATCTATATCTATATCTATATCTATATCTATATCTATATGCGTATCTATATATACACTCTGTAAATAGCTATGTTAAAAAAAAAACTCCTGATCAAAGTCATCGAGAGGAAAATTATTTTTATTGAATATGGAAATATGTATGAGAAAACTAATTGATGGCTTGCTTTCTGGTTGTTCTCAAGCATAGAAATATTTCCAAAGCATGGCGTAGATCACTGGTTCTCAACCAGGGTCAGTTTTGTCCCCAGGAGACATTTGAGAATGTCTACATTTTTCGGTTGTCATCAGATTAAAGGGTGGGGGGGGGGCTCTGGAGAGGATGGATATCTAGTGGTTAGAGGCTGAAAATGATGCTTAAACAACCCCAAATGCACAGAATAACCCCCCAACAACAAAGAATTATGTGAGCTTAGATGTCAATACTGCCCATGTTAAAAAATGCAGGCATAGGTAAGGACAGCTGGGTGGGTCAGCCAGTTGAGCGTCCAACTCTTGATTTTGGCTCAGGTCATGATCTCACAGTCGTTGGATCAAGCCCTGCATCAGGCTCTTTGTGGAGCGTGGAGTCTGCTTAGGATCCTCTCTTTTCTCCCTCTGCCCCACCCACACTCTTGCGCACTTGCACTCTCTTTCTGTCAAAATAAAAAAATAAACTTTAAAAAAAATAGAAAAAATTGCAGGCATAGGTCAACAGCACCCATCTTTCATCTCTATCTTGTAGATAGTCCCAGCTTTTTTCTCACTGAGGGGCACAGAGATATGCAGGCTTTACAGCATGTACATTTAAACCAGGAGGTCCAGCATTATTTCCAGTGACCCAGTTTCACTCTTACTTCTTGGTAACCTTCACAAGGCAAATGGCTTTCATATCATCTCAAATCTAGGGTAATGAAAGCAGCTTGCTCTCTCTCTAGTGGCTCAAGGATTTCTATGAACCCTTAGCTTCAATCTTCTGGGAGAAAAAAAAAGGATTATGGACTATAAGAGGACCCCCAAGGGAACAGTTGGTGTTCCTTCATCTGTATCCTCTTTTTATATCTCTAGCTGAATAGGAGTTTGCTTTTTTATAAATATAATTTAAGGGTGGTATTTTTGTCTCCTCAATAAATTAAATTAGGGCATAATGCCAGTACCTAGCATAATGGCCACACATAAAAATCAGGTAATAAATGTTTGTTGAATCAATGACTTTAATTGTATTGTCCAGAGTTTTGTATACAAGTTATAGATCATAAATTCTAGTTGCCTGTAGTTTCTTGTCACCTTCCTCAGAATTATTCTGTCATCTGAATTCAATTTTACTTCTCCCATTGGTTTTATCTTCATCATCTGGGGATCTGTTTTTCACCCAGTTAGTCCATTCATCCATTTACTAATGGATGAATTAGTAATTCATTCTGGTAGCCTTGCCAGAAACGTGCAAGAGACCTGTCTTTCAGGAATGTCGAAGTAAGACTTGAGTAAAGACAATATCTATTTCAATTATACAGAGAATATGTGGATGTTAGAGGAATCTATTCGTTGAAAGATTGAAATAGAATTTGAATCATAGAGGAGGAGCTTGTGGAAGTGAAATGGCTCTGGGTACGCTCCTGAAAGTTGGGTGGGGTTGAAACAGGTAATTTTTCGTCCATCATTCACTCATTCAGTCATTCAGTAAGCATATCTTGAGTGTCTTCCATGTGTCTAGAGATACAAAGATGAGTAAAAGAGCTCCTGATTTAATGAGGGAAAAAATGGACAGTCAACAAACCTCCCAGGATAGTTTGATAAGTTCCATCCAGAGGATTATAGAGCAGGCTTGCTTAACTGGTGGAGAGGTGAAGGACAGCTTCCTGGAGAAGAAAACCACTGAATTTATTGTCTAAAATGATTGGAGTCCATCCCAGGAAGAAACTGAGCAGAGTGTCCCAGCCATAAAAATCAGCAGGTTCATTGAGGAGGAGGTAGATGAATGGAACCTAGACGAAGGAGAGACATGAGGTCCAGAAAAGGGCAGGGACAGAGGGAACCTAGAGTGGCAAAGAGAGGAGCAAAGCTGTATGTCAACAGGCGTCATGTGCCAAGGAGAGAGTTAGACTACAACTGGGAGCCACTGGAAGAAACAGACTGCTTGGTAAACTCTTGGTAGATGAATAAATAATCCTGTGTTCCAAAAAGTTCGGGATGAAGATTCAAGTGAACTTGGTATATTCTGGGGTTATTGCACCAGGCCAATGTTTCGAAGTTCAGGAAACCAATCTGAATAGGTAGCAGAGATAAGACTATAATGTAATTTGGTAATCATGGTGGCCTTTTACCTGCAACCTGATAGAGCATTTTAGCACCGTGTGTACAATGTCCTAAATGAGGAACAGACTTGAAGCTTGTACACCAGATATGTGAGTGTTATTTACTTACCAAACCATAGACCAGGTCTAGGGGAGAGCAATAGGCACAAATGAAGGGATGGATAGCAGTCTTCTCCGGAAGGAAGAACCGACAGAATGAAAAGGAGGAGGGAGAACTTACAAGGGGCTGTCAGCTTAGGTGAATGAGAGTGTGGTGGTTCCTGGGTGAAATAAGCAGACGTGGTTTGAGAGAGAGGAGAGTTTGATGCATTATGTGTTGATGCAAGGGAGCCAAACAAGTGGAACTTCCCATTTGGACCTTGGAGGTGTGTAGCAAGATTACATGTAAGACATTGAAGCTGGGGCTACAGATTAGGAATTACCAAAACGTAGATGATTCTTTCAAGAGCAAGTAAATGCTTCCCTGTCTTCTTTATGTCAGTTTTTGAAAGTTTTTGTAGTGTTCAAGAGCTGCTTTAGTCTGACATTTGCTTAACAGAGCAGCACTTGTAAGTATCCTTTTTTTTTTAAGTTTATTCATTTTTGAGAGAGAGAAAGAGAATGGGGCAGGGGCAGAGAGAAAGGGAAAGAGAGAGAGTCCCAAGCAGTCTCCATGCTGTCAGCGTAGAGCCCGATGTGGGATTGAACTCACAAACTGTGAGATCGTGACCTGAGCTGAAACCAAGAGTTGGATGCTTAACCGACCGAGCCACCCAAGCACCCATCCTGTTTCACTGGTGCTACTACCTCATAAGCCAGCATGTTCTTAGCCCCATTGTGATAAATTGACACCTTTGGAAGCTACGTGAAATTTCCTAACCTCCGAAGCCCCCCATGAGTGTCTGATGTTTTCATGCACAGAGGAGCATCAATAGTTTAATTATGGTGGGAGATCTTAATACTGATCCCTGTGTGGGGAATCAACCTGCCTCTTCTGGAGAAAGAACAATCTCTAGTGGGGAGAGAGAAGCAAGCTGAGGTTCAGTATGGTGTCACTTATGTCAGTGAGACCCTCACATATTTGAGAGCCTTACATGTTTTAGACACTGGATTAAACACTGAGGACACAGTGAGTTCTTAAGGGGCCAAGTCAAGCAAGTAATCACATGGGCATGGATAAGGGCTCAAAGAAAGGTCTGTGCCAAAGGCTATAAAAGCACCAGAGGAAGCAGAGGCCAACCTCATCCAGGGAATTAGTGTAGAAAAACCAATCATCTGAACTGAACCCTGAAGCTGAGTAATATATGCTTCAACAGTTAAATGAGATACTGTCAGTTGGCACCAAATGTGTATACTGAACATCTAGTCTGTGTCAGGCACTGTTTGGACACTGAGGGTATAGCAGAGATGAGACCGTCACAGTGCCGGTCCTCATGTAGCTTGGGTTGAAGTGGGATGAGGTGGACAGGATACATGTTGAGAAGTAGAAAAATGTCGTGGAGTGACTGAGGCTGTTGCTTTAGCAAATGTTGTCAGCAAACGGCCCCTTTGAAGAGGTGTATTTGAGGTAAGATGAGAAGAAGAGGGCAGGTAGGGGATGAGATTTACAAGTTGAAGCAACAGTAAGTACAAAGGCCCAACCAGGACTGAACTTGGTATTTTTCGGGGAAAGAAAGGTAGCCACTGTGAGTGGCTGGAACCAAGTTAATGGGTAAGATGGCAGCAAGTGATAGAGTTGGGGGAGTGGTAGAGGACTGGCAGTTTATGTAGGGGACATACGAGACATAGTTAAGAAAAACTCTGTATTGTACTCCAAATGAAATGGGGAGGCATTAAAGGATTTTACACTCAGAATTGGCACTCTATCGAAAACTCCCAGGCTGGAAGTCGAAAGCTGGGAGTCACTACTCCATGGATAGTTTTTGAAGCCACGAGACAGAGTATGTACACAGAATAGAGAAAAGAGCTAAAAGCTTCAGGTGGTCCAACATCCTAATAAGACTGCAGAGGTGGAGGTAGTGAAGGCAGGGGCAAAACATGCAAGTGATGGTGGGAAGACAGTGTTTCAAAATGGCGGTAGTCAGAGGTGTCAGACCTCTGACTTGAGAAGCCAAGTAAGATGAAGACAGAATGGATCATTGGCTTTGGCTAGTATAGGGCATAGACGACATTGATAAGGTCTGTGAACATGGACCTGTGGAGGCAAAAGCTCAGTTAAATAGCGGAGGATGGGGTAGAGGAGTTAGGAAGTAGAGATAACAAGTAGACCAACTCTTTTGAAGGGTTTTGCCATGAAGGAGAGTGAAGAAATGAGGCAGTAACAACAAAGGTTTGAGTTAACAGCCAAAGGTTTGAATTAAGGAAGGTTTTCATTTTTTGGTTTTTTTTTTGTTTTTTTGGCTTTTTTTGAGGTAACTACTATGAAGGCATATTTTTGTTTCTAAACGAAGGATCCAGTACTGAAGGAGTTACGTTGGTGATCCAGGAGAAACAAGGAAATTGCAGGGGCAAAGCCCTTGAGTGGGTTGGAGGGGAGTCCAAGCTGAGTCGGGAGGGGATGAATGAGGGGTGTGGCAGGTGGTGAATGTGTGCAGAGAACTAATGCATGCGGGCTCATGAGTAACGGGGCTGTTTGAGCAGGAGTCCACAGGAGGTTGGCTGGGGTAGGAGATGATAATCACACAGGGTTATGTTTGAAACTGAGATTCAGAAGTGTTGCAGTTATTGGTGACGTCCAATCTTGGTTTTTATGTTATAAATAACATCTAGGCTACATCTACATTTATATCATAAACTTATTTACCTAACTTGTCATGATTAACAAAATATTCATTCAGCATATAAATGGTAGTTGCATTGCATGCAAATTTCTGAAAATTATAGTAGTTGTAGAGGTTATGGTTCAGGAATGTCAACACTTGGTATAAGAGAGTTCTAAGGACCTTACAAAGGCAGAACCCTTGAGCTGGAAAAAAGAGGAAGGAAACAACAATGAGATACACACTACACGCCTATCAGAATGACTAAAATCCGAAGCACTGACAATGGTGTTTGTTGGTGAGGATATGGAGCAACAGGAGCTCTCATTCGTTGCTGGTGGGAATACAATATAGAAGAGCCACTTTGGAAGACAGTTTGGAAGTTTCTTACAAAATTAAACTTAGGATCCAGCAATCATATTTCTGAGTATTTACCCAAATGAGGTGAAAACTTATGGCCACATAACAACCTGTACATGGATGTTTATAGTGGCTTCATTCATAATCACCAAAACTTCAAAGCAATCAATATGCCCTTCAATAGACGAATGGATAAACACACTGTAGTACATCCAGACAATGGAATGTTGTTCAGAGATAAAAAGAAATGAGCTATCAAGTCACAAAAAACACAGGGAGGAAACTTGAGAGCACATTGCTAGGTGAAGGAAGCCAATCTGAAGAGGCTGTATGCTATATGCTTCCAATTATATGACATTCTAGAAAAGGCAAAGCTTTGCAGACAGTAAGATGTTCAGTAGTTGCCAAGATCTTGCAGGGAGGGAGAAAGGGATGGGTAGGTAGAGCACAGGGAATTTTTAGGGCAGTGAAACTAATGTATAGAACACTGGAACTGTGGACACATCAATATTCATCTCTCAATCCATGAAATATACAACATAAAGAACTCTAATGTAAACGAGGGACTTTAGTTAACAGCAACATACCAATATCGTTTCATCAATTGTAGCAAAGGCACCACACTAATAAAGGATATAAATAATAGGGGAAACTGGGAAGAGGAGGCAGTATGTGAAAACCGCACTTTTCAAACAACTTTTCTGTAAACCTAACATTACTGTGAAAAAATAAAGACTACTATTTAAAGAAGAAGAAGAAGAAGAAGAAGAAGAAGAAGAAGAAGAAGAAGAAGAAGAAGAAGAAGCAGCAGCAGCAGCAACACGCTTGTTTCCTTAGAATATAGTAAGTACTCAGAAATGAAAAAAAAAAAAAAAAAAAGCTGACCAGTAGGCAAGGAGAAAAAAAGAATAAAGTGTGTTTATTCCACAAAGAAAGGGTAAGTGATGTGTACAAAAACAGAGGAGGAGTGGGCATGGTGTGCAGGTTTGTTGGGCAATCATGCTGAAAATGTTGGCAAGCAAACGATCATATTTGCTTCACAAAATGCTCCCTGAGCCTGCAGTGAAGAATATGGATTACAGCCGGAGCAAGACCACATGAAAAGAGACAAGTCAAGAAGCTATTGCCCTGGTCTAGAAGAGAATGAATGGGATCTGAACTAAGGTGGGAAGGGATAGAGAAGCGGAGGTGCCTTTTAGGTTGGTTTGGATGGTAGAGTTCAAAGAACTTGGTGGCTGATTGAATGTGTGAATAAGCAGGCACAGATTCTAGAATGCCAGCATTTAGGCACTCCCAGCGGAGTCTGAGCAAATCATGTCTGACTCGGGGCATGCATATCTCACCCCACTTACTGCTGAAGGATGAGCCTGATTTTTCCAGCACCAAAAATGCCCTCCTAGATTGTTTGCTTGACACTTTGGGAAGTAGCATTAACACTTTCAGGTCACTAGGGGGCTAATCATAGCCATTTTTATGATTGTAAAATGGAATTGCAGTTCTGAGAGAATCATCCCTGCAGTTCACGCAGGGTTCTTTCTTAGAAGAGGATTTTGCTATCTTATAAGGACAAAGCCATTTACGTTAAGACCATTCCATGAGGCCAGTATCATCAAAAACATTATTTTTATGCAGCTTTTGCTCTCAAATTCTGAGCCACCCAGCCCAGAAGTCCTCTGAATACTAAATCCCCTATTCATTGCAGAGGCTATGTGTTAAACTAGTGGCCGTATGAATGAATGATTAGAAAGATTATGGATGGACATAGATAGATAGATAAATAGAGATGGATAGAAATTGATAGCAATTAATGTTCTGTTTCCATAAACATGTTAATAATTTTTTATTTTTTTCATGTTTATTTTTGAGAGAGAGAGACAGAGAGCGTGCGAGCATGAGTGGGGGAGGGGCAGAGAGAGAGAGGGAGACACAGAATCCGAGGCAGGTTCCAGTCTCTGAGCTGTCAGCACAGAGCCTGATGCAGGGCTTGAACTCACAAGCCTTGAGATCATGACCTGAGCCAAAGTGGGACGCTTAACCAACTGAGCCATGCAGGTGCCCCAAACATGTTAATAATTTTAAAGGAAAATTACAAAAATAATTAATATAATTTAAAAACCACTTTTAAATTATTTTTTAACTGTTAAAGGAAAATGATTCAGTAACAAGCAAACTTAAATTTATTAAACATCAGCTGCATGCAGGGTACTGTTTTAGATACTTACATACACTACTAGACTCACAGTTCTTGGCTGTGCCAATTTACATTCCCACCAACAGCGCACGAGTGTTCCCTTCTCTCCACACCCTTGCCAACAATTGTTACCTCTTGTCTTTTTGATGGTAGCCATTCCAAAACACATGGGGTGATAGCTCATTTTGTCTCTAATTTGTATTTTCCTGATGATTAGGGAACATCTTTTCATGTACCTGTTGGCCATTTGAGGTTCTTCTTTGGAAATAGTATATCATATACTTGGAAGTCGCTGAGAGAGTAAATCTTAAATATTCGCACCACAAAAAAGAAAGGGCAGTGATGTGACGTGATGGAGGTGGGGGTTTAAGCTATGGTGGTAGTCACTTTGCATGTCGAGAGGGAAACAAGCTCTCTCCTGGGAGCAGAGCTGGGGGATCTTTTCCCTTTGTATCCCCAGTGCCTACCGGGGAGGTAGTTGGTGCTCTAAAAATGTCTGCTGAATAATTAACACAATATTTCATTAATTCTAGTAAAATCTCTGTGAGATGATATTGCTCTTCCCATTTCACAGCCATAGATATTGAGGCATAATTTAAATAACTTGCTGAAGGTTAGTGCAGCTCAGAAACAGTGGAAGAACTTGGACTGGAACCCCAGCCTATGTGATCCAGAAGCATTGTTTTTCTCTCCACCATCATGGAGATGGCTCTTTGAGTGACAGAGTGATCCTACTTAACTTCGGCACAGTTCCCTAGTTGGGGACCAAGTTACTCTTTCAGACCATGGAGAAGTCTCATTATTTTGGCAGCCGACTTGTATGTGCTGGCTCTGACAATTTCATATCTCCATCTGGAGCTGCCATTTGAGAAGAATAAGCAGAGAGCCTGAGCCCAGGTGGCCCCAGCCTACCAGCTTCATGAAATGAACGAGATAGTGATTTTCATGACCCCTGCTTGGCAAGATGCTCACCAAGTCCAGATGTGCACCCTCCGCAGGGCACACTGTAATTCCTCACCCACTGGCCACCAGACTGCGTTCAGATAACCATGAAAATGATTCCCATTGATTCAGTAGAACCCAATTACACTGCTAAAGAGTGAAATGGAGTAGAAGAATGGCATTTGGAGGCAGAATTGTTAAGTAATAGAAAATAAATAATGCCAATTGACCCTTTAGGTGTTTGGTCAGACCCTCATACGACTGCTAAAAGAACGAATTCATTTCAGAGACTTGCACCTTCATCTCTGAATCACTGCCGGAGGTTATTAGCATTGTCCCACCAAGCTCTCCAGGAAGCACCCAGGCTTCATTTAGCTACTGACACTGTAGAAATTTGGGCTTCATAGAGAAAGTCATAAATATAGCAACACCCTACCCTTTTGAAAGGAAAAGATTCCTACTATTTGAACTATAAAGTCCATTTATTTAAAAGATCTGTCACTCAGATGCAATTTCAGTCACTTTAGGGTGGTCTTTTATGTTTTCCTCCTTTCGTACACGTAGAGAGGAGCTACGACCCTCCCACCCTTACCCATCTCATTGATGTCTTTAGAAAGCTGGAACCAGGCTCTGATTACAGACCTTTGTTGCCATAAAGAGACAACAAAATGTGGTTAAGGAAGAAGAAAGAGCCTTAACTATGAATTATTTTCCGCTGATGGCTAATTTTTTTTCCTCTTATACCTTTCCAAAAAGGTGGCAAAATGACATCCACTTACAGTGTATTTAATTGCAACTTTCAAAAGACTGAAACAGTAATACCTCACCGACTTCTCAGTCACAATTCAAAATGTTTGGAAAAGCAGAAGATGAAGTGTACTGTCAGCAGAAGGGGAAGACACTGGAATTTTGAGTAATCTGCCAGGTCCACTGATTACACTCCATAACAAAGAGGATATACCGGCCCTTGATTTTAGCGTCTGATTTCTATTCAGCTGGGGTCCTTTCATTACAAACAGGGTTTCTCTCTGGGTAGCCATAGTATTTATGGGCTGAAGAATAGCAAAGAGCATTTTGTTCTTTTATAATGTGGTGATGTCAGATGCAAGTCATTTGATCCTAATCCCTACCTGCAGAAATCCAAAGGCACATTAAGGGTGTCACCCAAAGCTTCTTCCCAAACCACTGGGTATGTGCATGTCTACACCACTGTGTGTGCCTGGAAGCATATTCATAAAGGAACACATGGTATAGCCATGTGAATAACAAAAACTGATGACCCAGCCATTAGATAGGAATTTACCTGCTTAGTTTAATTTTTATACAGACTTACTAAAAACGGGCAGTCAGAATTCTCAAGTCTATTTCAGGAAGCTTTTTAAAATTCAGCGGAATAGGGGCGCCTGGGTGGCGCAGTCGGTTAAGCGTCCGACTTCAGCCAGGTCACGATCTCGCGGTCCGGGAGTTCGAGCCCCGCATCGGGCTCTGGGCTGATGGCTCAGAGCCTGGAGCCTGCTTCCGATTCTGTGTCTCCCTCTCTCTCTGCCCCTCCCCCGTTCATGCTCTGTCTCTCTCTGTCCCAAAAATAAATAAACGTTGAAAAAAAAATTTTTTTTAAATAAAATTCAGCGGAATCAATTACTGAAGTTTGGGAAGCATAAACTCGAAGTCAGAGTATGCATTACTCACATAACTCACATAACTGAAGTCCAGGAGCAATGCCATATTAGGGATAGCTCAGCTGTGTAACAAGGCTGAAAAACCTAGTCTTCTGCCCTGATGTCCTCAGTGTCAGGTCACCCAGAAACTGGCACCCCTCTTGATTCTAAGAAGTGAAAGAGAAACAACTAGAAGTACGTGCTCCCTTGTTCACGTCGACCCAGAGATTGTGGGTCAAGGGTGCTGAGAATAAATGGCAAATAAAATTGGTTTCCTATAAACCCATTAAAAAGGTGTGCAAAACCTATGATTTTTTCTTCTATAGCATTTTGTGAGAAATACAGGTCTTAAGGATAAGCAGAACCTTGAGAAATCTTCTGGGCAGCCCTCCAAAATGATACAAATACATCACTCCAGATAGATTTGAAAACATCCCATTTTATGAAGAAGAATTCCATAATCACCCTATAAAAAGAGAAATCAATGATACGTATTCCTTTTCCAAGACTTTGATTTTCTAAAAGTAGAGGGCATTCTTTTTTTTTCAATTTTTAAAATACATTCTTTTTTTTAAATTGTTTTTAATGTTTATTTTTGAGAGAGAGAGAGAGAGAGAGAGAGACAGAGAGCGAGCAGGGGAGGGGCAGAGAGAGAGGGAGACCCAGAATCCGAAGCAGGCTCCAGGCTCCGAGCTGTCAGCACAGAGCCCAATGCAGGGCTCAAACCCACGAATTGTGAGATCATGACCTGAGCCAAGTCAGACGTTTAGCCAACTGATCCACGCAGGTGCCCCAAGGGCATTCCTTTAAAATACCAGGTTCCCCAGGATACTTGGATGGCATTTAAAATGACACCATAGCATAGACTGAGTACTTTTGTACACAGCCCACATAGAGAGCTGTCCCCACTTCCGTTATCCCTTCCTTATTTGTCAACGTGCCTATTATCTATCTCTTCTAGGCAGCAAGCTCATGTAGGGGCTGAGACCATGTTTTCAGTCATGTTCATCTCTCTCTCCCCCACAATGCTTTCACATTGCAGGTCCCCAAGAAATAATTGTTGAATATACAATATGTATTTCAGATTGAGACTAGTGAATTCAAAGTATTCTGATACAAACAATATAATACTTTCATATATGAAGACACGGTACTTCCTCACTGTTCGCTGGTTTTTCCTAGGAGTGTTGATGAATCTGAGCTCATGCCCTATGAGTCTATGAGGGTGTGGTAGCGTTAGCCTGGATTTCACAAAGTGCTAGCTCTTCTGAGACCACACTGTCACCTACGAGCAGAGTGACTTTAGGGAAAGCTTTTGACCTTGCTGCGTCTTCCATCGGCTGTCAGATGGGATTAATACTGCCTGAACAACTTCCCTCGCCAATTTGTTGGGAGAAGCCAATGAGATCACAGGTATGAAAGTGCTAGGAAGGTGTGGCATGAATGAGGTGATGGTTAGGATGGTTAGGGGCCCAGGATATGAAGAATCCCTGCCACCCTGTACTTTTCAAAGATAAATCACCTTGATGGCAGACCCACAAACTCAAAAGCACTGAGAAAGGGCATTAAGACGTGAGCTGGCATGAGGATCTGAGGGGGCAGCTGTATGAGAGCACACGTCATCCACACTCAGCCTGCCCTGACTGCAGTGATGTGTCCTGGGCCCCTGACCATCGGATTTCACAACTAAAGGACCAGAACCCAGATAACAGTCCTACATCATGCCTGGTAGCCTTCAGCTGCTGCCAACACAATCACCTGATGCCTCTTGTGATTTCTTGTTTGTATAATTTCTAGAGATTTCTGGGCAAGGCTGTGAGCCTGTATGTTTTGGTAATGGGCCTATTCATTGGAGAAGGGAAACCAATAACTCTTTATGATCAGTAGAAATCCTCATCGCCTTTAAGTCTATTCAAAAATCATTTTTATCATAAGGTTTCTGCAGAGTTTCTCATTCTAGTAAAAACCTACTCCGTTTGGGAGCTTTATAAACTTGTTCCTATTACTGCCATAGAAGGCTTCCTAGGACATTTTCCATATGTTTTAGTGAATTATTTTTTCTTACATTGGTCGAGTATTGGGATCCCTGACGTACTCCTTTGGCAAAGCCAAAAGGAAAAGAAAGCTGTTCATTCACAAAGTTACAGGAGAGCTTTTAGAATCGGAGCAAATAACTCAACCTTCCGTGAGTGTGCATTGTAGTGGTAAATCTTGCCAAGTGCCTAGTGATCTCTGCTGCCTCTCACACATTGTGAAACGTGATTTGGGAATATTTCTCCCCAAGAGCTTTTGCCATAAAGTAAAAATAGTCTCAGCTGCCCGCTAAGTAGAATCTTACGAAGAGATATTCATTATTCATGACTCACTTTTCTCTAGTGCTGCCCACCAGGGATCTCTTTCACACATAGGTACTTGTGGACCTGATCTTCTGAGAAGAAAGTTTTGGGAGAAAATAGAAAAAGAAAGAAAGAAAGAGCTGTCCTCACAATGTTACGCCCTGCTTCATAAAATGATTGGGGAGGGTAGATCTGTTAAGCTACAGGAACGACTCTGGCCTGTGTGAGTGTAGCACATAGTGGGGAGTCATATTTGATCATCATAATAATACTCTGAGAATAAAAATCAAGATAGTAGAGTGACGTCTATAAAAACCACTGTATTATATTTTCACCCAGCAGAGAAATTGAGTGCTTGTGGAAAGTCTTTCATTTCAAAGGACTTTTCAACATTTTTGTCTGGGTGAAATGACTATTTCTAGAGTTTACAAATGCACAACTTGAGTTATACATTTTTTTTTTAATTTTTTTTTCAACGTTTATTTATTTTTGGGACAGAGAGAGACAGAGCATGAACGGGGGAGGGGCAGAGAGAGAGGGAGACACAGAATCGGAAACAGGCTCCAGACTCTGAGCCATCAGCCCAGAGCCTGATGCGGGGCTCGAACCCACGGGCCGCGAGATCGTGACCTGGCTGAAGTCGGACGCTTAACCGACTGCGCCACCCAGGCGCCCCAAGTTATACATTTTTAATTGACTCTGGGGGTAGTGTGATGATCATTTATCTTCCATGATTTAACACATTTCATCTGTTTTGCTATTGACATGGGCAGAATGTCCACTAGCCCCTGTTTTTACATTACTTAGGCTTGGTGGTAAGGGCTGCCTCTGGGGCATAATGATGAGAATATGCTTGCTTAGCCCTCTGCCTCCAATGTTGAAAAAGAAAAAATGGAGAATCTTTTTAAATAGAATTTAAACCCATGAGTGTTGACTGGGAGCAGAGTGCAAGCTTTAGGCTTTTATTTTTTTTTTAATTATTCTTTCAGGTGATTATTCAATGTCTTAAGTTATTGGATTTCTGGGTCTATTTGATTTCATGGCCAAAAGATAATTTGGCTTTTTTTCTTCCTTATCTCTGGGGGAAGGGACTGAAAACACACACACACACACACACACACACACACACACACACACACACACACACACTGGGGTGCCTGGGTGGCTCAGTCAGTTGAGTGTCCGACTTTGGCTCAGGTCATGATCTCACGGCTCATGGGTTCTAGCCCCACTGTCGGGCTCTGTGCTGACAGCTCAGAACCTGGAGCCTGCTTGGGATTCTGTGTCTCCCACTCTCTCTGCCCGTCCCCCACTCACAGTCTCTGCCTCTCAAAAAATGCATGAAAACATTTTAAAAATTTAAACACACATGCAAATGTAAATGCTTAAAAAGAAAATGTTGCATTTTTTATTTTGTACCAGTCATTCAAATATTCAAGGATTTATAACAAAAGGGGTACTAGACCACCCATACCACTGTTTCTGTTTTTAATTCCTTACCACATTATTAACATTTCCAGGCTTTTCATTCAATGGATAGGATTCATATTTTATATTTGTGGTAGGTTTCCTTTTCTGGACACAGTATGGAATTATGTCATGGCTAATGTTTGTCATATCTGAGTTTTCATATCTGCCAAAGGGTAGTTCACTTGTCCCCTACATTGCTTTCATTTATCCGTTCTAGGTACCGAGAATGAAAAGTTCCTGCCCTCAGGGAACTCACAGACAATCAGTGGTTTGATAGAAATGAGCATAAATTCTGAAGAGGACTATAGTTTAGACCGGGCACTGGGTATATGCATCTTACATTCTCCTGGAAGGCAAGAACTGGCCTTCTGATAAATGTGCTGAATACACACACATGATAAATACTTCCTAAATATTGCACATTGACCATTATGCTCATTCTCAAGTTTGTCCTTGTGAATCTATTTAAACCTACTGAATTGATCTTTATTTAAAACTTACATATACTCCCTTTTGTCTCGTGAAACTAATTAAGATACTTTAAGTATCTAAGATGACCCATCTTTCTCTTTCAATAGCCTTTATCCCGAGACATGTTTCCCCAAGGATTTTAATTTTATTATGTGTAAAGAACAAACCCTACCTGTTGTGTGATTAATATAAGAGTACACAGGACTTTTAATAGCTCTGTTAATGGGATAAGGAATAATGTTTGTTTCTAACCAACAGGATATCTGCCTAATTTATCCTAATTTATTAGCAATCTAAGATCGTTGCTATGACTCAAAATTAAAATAACATGCTATTAAAAGTAGGAAAACAAAGCAAGATAAGTAATTCCTTTACCAGTTAAGAGCCACATTCCTGATGCCTCTTATGAAAACCTAAAGGAACTGATGTTAGTTAAGCATATATTATCATATATTATGTATCAGGACATCACGCCTGATGCTGCCAATATAGTGACTGATGTGGTATTGTCTTTCCCCCCGGGGAGCTGCCAGGCTAGTTCAATGTGAGAGTGTTAAAGAGGACAAACATAATAATTAGATATGTGATCAGTGAGATGCCAGTATATGAATAAAGTCAAGTGAATCATGAAAAGGAGGGATTCTCCCAGAATGTGGTCTCTGCAAAGGTGTCATAAAGGACCAGATATTTGCATCTGGCCTTGGAGGATTTTATAAGCTCTATAAGAATAAGGGAATAAAGGGGATCTTGTGCAGTGGGAACCTCAACTGAAGGTGGACAGGCATTGAAGTGCATGTCCCATGTTGGACCCAAGTAGACCGTGAGCTTCCTGAGGGAAAGAGGCTCATCTTGCTCACCACTCTACACCCAGTGTCTAAAACACTGCACAGTGTAAGTGCCAGTATATGTGTGTTGAATTAAGTGATCTGGTTGTGTTGTGATTGAAACTTCAGATATAGAGGCTGAGAGTAGCCCAGTGAACAGGCTGTCTCAATACTAAAGAATCTTGCAGGTTGATACTGAAGAGTGTGGGTTTTATTTTGTAATGAATTCAGCACCTCCCAAAGTATACTCCTTGAAATATCAAATCTAAAGGATGTTAATGAGCATCACTCAACAAAAAGGTGTTGTTGTCAAATCAGCTTGGGAGATACTGGTTTAAACAAAGTGAAATCAGCTTCTTCGCTTTTACTTTACTCTGATCGACATGCAGTGTAAAGCTCCAAGAAAGTTGTATGGTGCTCTTCAGACTCCAAGGATCCTGGACTCTCTCTTTTAAGGCAAGCACATTGCAAGACTGATGTTCTCCATGACACATTTTATAAAATTTGCTTGCAGCAGTGAGCAACCATTGAAGTCCTCTCAGCAGGGGGCTGACATCATCTAAATTTCATATTAGAAGATTTTCTGGACTTCTGCAATATGGACGGTGATGAGACAAGACCGGAGACAGGGAGACCAGGTTGAAGACCAGGGCAACAGTTTGGGCTGAGACGCTGAGAGCCCGACCCCAAGAAGAGAGAAGAAAGAGCTAAGAGATACAATTGACATTTCAGAGGCAGAATTGTCTGGGCTGCTGCTATTAGAACTGGATAGGATGCAGCCTGCTCAGGGACACCTGGCGGAGTAGATCACAGGGCACTGAATGTGGCCCATGGTCTTTGTTACCAAGCTGGGCCTCCAGGCACATCCTGAGGAGGGACACCTATTTCTGATTCACAGCCAGCAGTGTCCCTCATTAATGGCTGATGAGCTATGGGAGGAAAGCAAGAGAAGGGTTCAAGATGATTCATATCTGTTGTTTAGATGATTATAGGGCTAAAGATGCCTTAATTGTTTTTGAAACTTCTTTTTGATTTTTATAAAATGATAGTACCTGAAATCAGAGTACCCGGAGAAAGGAATGATAGATGTGTCACTCTTCTTACTCCGAACGGTCTCTGCCAAGAGCAATGGTTTTACCTGTGCCACACATTGAAATATGCATCCTGGCGTTACAGAGAGATTTTTTACCAAGACCTTGAACCAAGGGTTACAAGCTCAAATGTCTGCAGAGCCTACTCTGACATCATAAATGAGTATGGTAGAGCAGGCTGAGCTTTTGCATACAAAGCCTACCGGAATCTACTTCACTTACAAAAAGAAATACGGTCTCTTCCATTTGTCTTTGAATATGAACTTCTCCATCTATCTTTTAGAGCCATTTTTGATAAGAATGTGGATTGTGAGGGGCTCCTGGGTGGCTCAGTCAGTTAGGCATCCAACTTCGGCTCAGGTCATGATCTCACGATTTGTGAGTTTGAGCCCTGCATCAGGCTCTGTGCTGACAGCTCAGAGCCTGGAGCCTGCTTCGGATTCTGTGCCTCCCTCTCTCTCTGCCCCTCCCCGGCTTGTGCTCTGTCTCTCTCTGTCTCTCAAAAATGAAAAAATATAAAACATAAAAATTAAAAAAAAAAAGAATGTGGATTGTGAGAAGTATTTCTCTATTCCAAGAAAAATCTCTGCCCAATATTGATGATGAATGACAGCTCACATGTTGAAGCATCAGGAACACAATAGAGAGCGGTGGGCCCGTCCTGAGTTTTCAGGAGAAGCTGGGAATTTGAATTTTTATATGAAACCTCTCTATTTATAAATGTTGGCAGAAATTTCTAAAATACACTGCATGGGCCCCCCAAAAGCCTGTCTCTGGGCCGCCAGTTTTCATGATTTTTACCTTGGTCCATATGTGCTCTTGTCCATACACATGGGCCTAATTTTTTTAGGTTGATAGATTTACAATTCATTTTTTTGAGGCAGATAAGGTGTTAAATGACCTGCTAGGTTGCCAGGCAAACCCGTGTTGAATTGCTGAGTGAGAGAGGTAACGCTGTTGCCGGAGCTAGTAATTAGAACAGTGTCTTCATTTATTTATTTATTTGCATTAAGTCTTTATTGTGGGAAGAAAGACAAAAAACCTGGTGTCTGGTGGAAGTGTTAGTGCTGAAATTCAAAAAGCATCATCAGTGGAGCTAAAGGTGTGAGCGTCCGCCACGATAAAAGTGTGAGGTCCAGTGCCAGGAAATAGGGAGGCTACCAATACACCATATTGTAATTCGTACCTGGGGGATTCTTTCACGGAGAGGGGAATGTGGAATCCTATATCGACTAAGGCCTGGATGTCAGGGGAATTACGAAACAGTACAGGGGTATTTAGTCCTGGGGCTCATGTGATGTCACCTCTTAGTTCATAGCAGAACTTTCTTAATGGCCCACATGTGAGCACATAGATTGGACCCATCTGTTTGAAAGGGTGAGTTAGCACATGTGTGGTAATCACCATCATTCTAAAGAAACTTTGAGGAGGTGTTTAGTTCCTGCTGATAGGAAAGATTAGAATCAAGCAAGTTTTATGAATAGAAAATGATGAGCAGATGAGCCTGGAAGGAAATGGAAATGTGATGAGATTAGTAGCTGATGTATACCTCTCTGCAGGCAAAAAAGCTTTAAGAGATGTCAGGCTGGGAAATGCTTTATTTCCTGAAGTGCAAAGAAGAGATTTGGACAAAGCTATAATCTTAGCAGCCACTACCAAAGTGAATTGGTCAAGGATCTTTCTTAAAAAGCTGCCATTTAGAAATGGCTGGGTCTAAACATGGCAATGAAAAGGTACCTTTGTTGTCTTGAGATGCGAGGGTCACACATGCCTCCAACCAACAAACATTTATTGAGGACCCACTATGTGATAGTGTAGACTAGCCCATGGAGTGGCTCACAGACTTGCGGGAATCCATGCCCTGCCGAAGACAGACCACGAGTGCTCAGCAGGGATCTCTGGGTGGATCATGGGCAGACTTTGTCCTAAGATTCCCCAATAGTGGCAGCTTGGGCGAAGAGAGAGATGGCAATAATGAATGACACAGTTCAGTGGCCCCAAGACCTAGGTTCCATGGTTCCGTAGATCACAGAGCACCTCTGGTTTGTGTTTTTAACTGTTTAGGACAAATGAACTTTCTGGAAGATAGTTTAGAGTAAACTCTCATCAGATTTATATCATCTGTTCCCCAAAGATTGCTAATTGTAGCATTTAGTGAATAAATTTTCTTGTTTCCATGCCTTTGCAAATGTCCTTCCATACACAGAAGGGAATGCACCCCAATTCTCTTCAAAAAGCTACCCCCCACCCCGTGCCTCCTAGATTCACCTGTTCCCATGACATTGCCTCCATGCCTGCCTTTCTTTTTTTTTTTTTTTTTTTAATTTTTTTAATGTTTATTTACTTTTGAGAGAGAGAGACAGAGTGTGAGTCAGGGAGGGTCAGAAAGAGAGAGAGAGAGGGAGACACAGAATCTGAAGCAGGTCCAGGCTCTGAGCTGTCACCACAGATCCGGACGCGGGGCTCAAACTCACGAACCAGGAGATCATGACTTGAGCCAAAGTCGGATGCTTAACCGACTGAGACACCCACGCACTGCATTTCCTTGTTTACTTTCATTCGTCATCCCTTCCTTTTTCTTATTTCTAATGAAGTATGTAAAATAAGCCAGTCCACAAAGGTATTCAACCCAGTAAGCATACACGTCCTGAAATATCTAACTTCCTGAAACTGGAAATAGCAGGGACATGAATATTCCACCGCCCAGAGAATATGTCCCTCAACTGTACCTAGGGGACAGCAGCGTGGGATGGGGAAGGCAGGATGGTAAGTGACTGGAGGACCTATCCATCTTCAGGTGATTTCTTAATGCCAAATTATGGGTCAAATAAGAGAAATCACATGGAATAAAGCCAAGGGCAGGTGGTTTAAACCTGGCTTTTTATTTCCTTCCCTCCATGGAAAATATGGGTGATAGTACAGGTTAATTTTAGTTCAGTGACTTCACCTTTCAGAAGGTTTATCTTTAAGAGTTGTTCCTCCTTAGAGACCTACCCTTTAATTTACTGTTTGTACGTAGTTTTCTTTCTAGAAATGGCAGGAAGCACTTGCCTTTCCAGCAATGCAGCTGTCTGAGCCCACCAGCAGACAGGTCTGAATTCCAGCCGCCACGTTAATATCAACCCCTGAGTAAAACTTTGAGAAGGTCGTTTCTCTATTCTCTGCTTGTGGAGAGGAGATAAAGTTGTTTTCAACTTCTCTGCTATCGTGGGAGGATTAAGTATTTAATGTTTGTGAAACATTTTGAAGATAAAAAGTAAACATAAAAACTAAACATAACATCTACTCTAGACACATTTCTTCCTTTTTTAAAGGGTTTAGCATTCTGAAAAATACCTAAATTAAACCTGTGCAATATTGAAATCACACAGCTGAGAAGGTATGAACAGTAGGCCTCATTTAAAGCTCAAAAGGCAGCTTGGAATCCTGGAACCAATGTCTTGGAAAGATTAAGGTTATTGCTGGTAATATGATGTTGGTCTAAGAAGCCCATCTGTCTAGACCTGTTTCTTCATCTGTAAAGCAAGTGGAATGAACCAGAATACTATCTAAATTCTCACTTACTCATGAGTTCTCTTCAAGTCTAGTGACTCTATACTTTCCCGATTATAATAGGGGCAAGTTTTCCTTTACTCTGAGGCTCTTTGGTGCATGTGAGAATGTCATAGGGATAAGAAAATATTCAACACTCAGTCCCTTCATCTGTTTGCCTACCTGTGTGGTTACAAAGAATGGAGACATAAAGAGTAAGAACATTGCTACCCATAACTGGTCTTGTAAGAAAATAGTGAAAATAGGTGAGCATCCTCACTGGAATTAATTGTCAACAGCCATAGCATCTAAAATTCTATGCATAGAGGGGCGTCTGGATGGCTCAATCAGTCAAGCATCCAAGTCTTGATCTCAGCTCAGGTCATGATCTCACAGTTCATGAGTTCAAGCCCCACTTTGGGCTCTGGGGTGACAGTACAGAGCCTGCTTGGGATTCTCACTCGGTCCCTCTCTCTCTGCCCCTCCCCTGCTCACATGTGCTCTCTCTCTCTCAAAATAAATAAACTTTCTAAAAATAATAATAATAACATAAAATCCTATGCACAGAGAGTGTGTCCTCTGGATCCAGTGACCTCCCTAGGCATATTGCTTTAAAATACAATCAGATCCAAGAAAGGATAATGTTATTAGTAATTTGTTACGGGGCCTCATAACCTTTATCCCGTTATGGTGCACACAGAAAATGATTATATGTGTACAATACTTCTAGGTTAAGAGAAAGGCTAACCCCAGCCAGAGATCACCAGCCGTGGGGGTCCAGCTGTATGAGGTCACACTCATCTACCCAAGAGTTAGGAGGTTCAATATCACAGTATATCTGAAACTTATTTGTTACATGTGGTTGGAAGCTCTGCCTTAGTTTAAATGGCTTTACCTTTAGATTTCTTCCTTACACAAATCTATTAGGTAGGCCTTGAGACGTTTGATCATGAGATGGAGGAGGGAAAAATAAATACCTTTGAGCTTTGTCTTCTGCTTTAGAAGAGTATCAGGTGCAAAATAGCTCCTGGAAATCAGGAGACTCAGAAGAAGGAGCGTTGCCAGGATAGGGAGAAAGTATGCAGCAGCCAAGCGTGAATGCCGAAAGACACCGCATTTGGGGTGTGATCAACCTAGACAATGGCAGATGGATCGGTAGTAACCGTGCCCCATCTCCGACGTGCTGAGGTCCCACCTGCAACATGAAGAGTAAACTGTTGGTGTCTTGCTAGGATGTGCTGAGAGCATTGATAGGGCATGTTTGAACTGTGTTCAGAGGAAGAAGAATGTGGCCACACCCACTAGTTGGGGCAAGCATTTAGGAAAGATGCAGCATAGGGTAATGGTTGGGGGCACAGACTCTGGATCAGGTTGAATCCACTTCCATCACCTTTTTGTGCCTGTTTCTAACCCATAGTATGAAATAATCACCCCCTCCCTGCTTCCCCCAGGACTCATGTGAGGATAAATGGGTTAGTATCTGTTAAGCACTTAGAAGAGGGCCTGCCCAGAGTAATGACTTGAGGGCCTGATAAGAAGAGATAGCAGGGAAGTGAAAGCCCCCCCCCCTCCCTCCTGCCTCCCAGCTCCTTTATTAGGGAGAAGGGTAGAGCAGATTTTGAGCGGGGACTAAAGATGTAGAAGTGTAAGAAAATAGCAGAAGATGCAGCTGCACTACATAAGTTTGGGTGTTAAGTCAGAGAGCTGGAAGAAGTCACAGCTGCCACCCAAGACCTCGTGGCAGTTTTTAAGCAATTGAGGAGAACAGGAAAGGTGCCAAAAGACCAGAGACAGTCAAAGATGGTCCCAGTTTTCAAAGGAGGGAAAAGCTTGACTCTCGAAGCACCGCTACAAGCTTGGTGTTGATCCACAGCCATGTTTGGGGAGGGAATTTTCAACAGATGGTTACCAGATGCTTCTACATAGGCTGTTTAGGTTAGGGAAAAGAGCATGAGCTGTGACGCCAAATTGACTTGGGTGAGAACCTGTGTTTTGTCACTTACTGGCTGAGTGGCCTTGCAAAAGTTCCTTAACTTCTGAGCTTCACTGTCTCTAGCTGTGGAATAGAAGTGGCAATGTCTTCCAGGTTCCTGTAAAAAAAAAAAATATATATATATATATATATATATAAATTACCATGCAAAGGACTGAGCAAAGCAGGCAAAAGAGGCAGCAGAACATAACGTAAGGTTTACAACAGAGGTCAGCAAGGGGCACTGGGTGGCTCCCCTTTGTTAAGTATCTGACTCTTAATTTCAGCTCAGATCATGATCCCATGGTCCTGAGATCGAGCCCCACATTGGGCTCTGTGCTGACAGTGTGGAGCCTGTTTGGGATCTACTCTCTCTTTCTCTCTCTCTGCCCCTCCCCTGCTTTCTCTCTCTGTCTCTCTCTCTCAAAATAACTAAACATAAAAAAAAAGAGGTCAGCAAATTTTTTTACATAGAGAGCTGAATAATAAGTATTTTAGACTTTGTGACTCTGTCACAACCACTCAACTATGCTTTCATCGCAGGAAAGCAACTATAGGTGATATGTTAATGAGTGGGCGTGGCTATATCCCAATAACACTTTATTTACAAAAACGAGTGGCCAGGTTTGATCCATGGACTATAGTTTGCCCATCCCTTGTTTAGAGAAACAAACTGCCAGGTTTAAAACAAACTCTGCCACTTATGAGCACTGTGACCTAGGACAAATTCATAAATTCAGTTTCTTTATTGAATAGGTTTAATAATAGTACCTATCTCATGAGATTGTTTGAATGATTAAAGGAATTAAAGGAAACAAAGGAACAGTTAAAGGAGCAAGAGGTGTGCCTCTCTCAGTTGGTCCTTGCTGCTTGGTGAGCTCCTGAATAATAACTTTTTAATGTTTATTTATTTTTGAGAGAGAGTACAAGCAGGGGAGAGGCAGAGAGAGAAGGGGTAGAGGATCTGAAGCAGGCTCTGAGCTGACAGCAGAGATCCGGATGCGGGCCTCAAACTCACAAACTGTGAGATCATGACCTGAGCCAAAGTCGGACATTCAACCGACTGAGCCACCCAGGCGCCCCTCCAGTAAGATGAAATTTAATAGGGACATTTAGAAAACTCTGCTCTTAGCTCCGCCCCAAAACAAACCACACACTTAATAGTTTATTGTTTTTGACAAGAAAAAGACCTAAATGGTTTAATTCTTTCATATCACAGAGCTGTGTGCTGCCCCCCACCCCCACAACTATACATGATCACAGACGGAATAAATAGAGGTGAGATTGTCTCTAGTACAGTGGAGGTAGTTTGCACAGGCCTGAGTAAGTGTGGTATGTTGTTGTTTCATTGTTTTGTCCTGGCCATTGTATTTCAAGAAGCAAGCTGATATCTAGGAAAACATACTGAAAGAGGTAACCAGTGTAGTGAATAACAACTCATTATATGCAATGAATGACCTGAGAGATGATTATATAAATTAGAGCTTTTCAGTCTGAAATGAGGATTCTGAAATAGCCCTATGAATTTTATGAGTATGGCAGTTTTAAAATGTGCCCCCCCCCAAATTAGGTAATTATTTAACCCTTCGTGCAGCTAGATGTGAGGTTTATGCCCCCACCGCCCACCCTGCTTAAATCTGGACTCTGGGACTGTTGGCCAATAGAATGTGGATCAAGTGGGGCACCTGGGTGGTTCAGTAGTTTCAGCATCCAACTTTGGCTCAGGTCATGATCTCATGGATCATGAATTTGAGCCTCACATTGGGCTCCAAGCTGACAGTGCGTAGCCTGCTTGGGATTCTCTCTCCCTCTCTCTGCCCCTCCCCCACTCATGCTTTTTCTCTCTCTCAAAATAAATAAATAAGCTTAAAAGAAAAAAAAAAAGTGGATCAAGTCATGCTGTGCCAGTTTCTGGGCCCAGGCCTTAAGAAACTGGCACTTGCCACTTTCTGTCCTTTAGCCTACTTGCTCCTAGAATCCAGCCACCATGCTGCAAGGAAGCACTATTGTCCCAGCCAATGGCTACCATCACCCAACAGAAGTGTCCAATGACTTCAGGCCCAGTTCCCTGTGACTGTGATTGCACGAGCAACTCCAAGTAAGAACTTCCCCACTCAACCCCTGAAATCAGGAGAGATAATAAAAGCATTATGGTTATTTAAGCCACTTGGTTTTGCATTACATAGTAGTAGATAACTGGGAAAATGTGGAAGAGGAATTTGATTTTTCCTGTATAATTTTAAAAACAGGAAAACTAGTCTATGGGAAGCTGCGAACGGTCTAGGCTAATGATTCAGGTAGATTCGGGTTCGCTATTAAAAAAGAGCTTTGAATAAAGCAAACCTATCAGACAACAAATGAGCTGCTTCATAAGGCATTGACTTGGTCTTACTGAAAATATCCAAACAGAGGCCAAATGATTGCAGGTATGGAATAGGATCTGGGGCCTGTGGGAAGGGTAAATTTAGTATGAATCCATGTTTTCTGTTGATTGGTTCGTTGGTTGGTTTATCTCCCAATGTACCTTGAAAAGAGTTTTGTAACTAGAAGGCACCGGATGAATATTTCATTTATTTAATAAATATCTGTTGAATACCTACTGCATCTATTGTGGCAGGCACTAGGAATACATCTCTGAACAAAATAGATGAAAATCTATGCTTTATGGAGCTCATATGCTGATGGAGGAAGACATGCAATAAATAAGAATATGAATGAAATATATATCTGATGATAAAATGTCAAGAATAAATATAAAGTATAGGAAGGGGGATATGTAATCCCTGAAGAGAGGTGTACAACGCTAAGGGTAATGGCCTGGAAATAGCCATTTATGATGAATTAATAGGTAAGGAGAATGCCAGAATTGAACTCTCCATTTTAGAAATATTAAATATATTTTCAGAAACTCTCAATAATCACTGGTGACAAAGCAGTGGACAAGACACAAGGTCTCCACACTCAGGCAGCTTCCATGCGTATATTCTACCATGGGGAGAGAGAGAGCAAATATAAATACATCAAGTAATTTCAGTGAGTAAGAAGCCTGGCCTTCCACCAGCTGCCATAACTCCAGAATTCTCAATGTCCATCCATTTTTCGTTTTATAAAGCTTTGCATCTTCCAGAGATAGGCTTATAAACATGTTCCTCTTTATGGTTTTATTGTTATACTCCACTGGGTCCTGTTGATTTCCTCTGGTTCTGCCTGATAGACACAAACCCCAAGGGCATGAGAGAAAAATGAAATGGGCTGTACTGTACTTTAAAGTGGTAGTGAACTATTTGTGATTCCTTTTGTTAGGTGCTAGCCAGAAGCACCTGAAGAAATTAATCTTTCGGGTTTTTGATTAATTGCTGAACCACTGATTATTGATCAATGGTGAGAACAGAAAATCCAGGTTGAGATGACTCAGTATTCCCTGTCAGATTGTGGCAAGAAGGGATAGTTTCAAAACAATAGCTAATTAATGGAAAATGATGCAGAGGAGTAGATGGTGGGGATTTATCTCAGTTAGTTTTGCTTTAATCTCCAGTGCTGTTACTCCTTTCCCATATAGACGAATTCCACCTGGTGGGTTGAGGCCTAAGGCAACATCAAGTATGAAGCCTAAAAGACTGATTGAATCATTAACGATTCCTATTCCAGGTACAAACGTAGCTGGACACATGAGTGGGTCTAGAGAAATAAAAATGGAAATGAAGACTTTGAGGTCAGAAATGATGTAGTTCAGTTCAGCAAGCATTATCAAGAATACACCAGGTTCCAGCAAAGATGAAAAAGACAGACTCCCTGACTCTGAGTGGCTCACAGCATACTGAAAGAGCCAAATACATGAGTAGATCACTTCAGTAGATTGTAGATATGTGTTCGCAATGACCAGCACGATTTTGGAAGTGGCTAGAAATCATTATGGGTAATCATGGGATTGGTAGTGTTCTCAGTGATGCAGGGTGGGTATGAACCCCATGGTGCAGGGTTAAAATTGTGTCTAGTTCCACCCGACCTCCATTCACAGACTCAAAGCAAGAAGCACTTAGGAGATCATGTTATCAGTCTTAATTTCCTTCAGATGAAGAAACAGACTCTTCAGTGTCTAAATGTTCTCTCCACTTATTATCTTAGGGACAAGTTTGGGGTAAATTAATTCTTAATTTCATTTAACGATGTTTATTTGGCACTTAGGGCTATACCAGGTGCCAGAACACAACAATGAATAAGAGTCCCTGACCCAGGGTTGTTCTAGAAGGATTGAGTGGAGACCAACAGGAAACAGAGACTTGAAAAATGCAGTTGATAGGGGTGCCTGGGAGGCTCAGTCAGTTGAGCATCTAACTCTAGGTTTCAGCTCAAGTCATAATCTCATGGCTTCGTGGGTTCGAGCTCCACATCAGACTCTACACTGGCAGCATGGAGCCTGCTTGGGATTCTCTCTCTCTCTCTTCTCTCTGTGCCTCCCAACTCGTGCTGTCTCTGTCTCTCTCAAAATAAATAAGTAAACTTAAAAAAGAAGAAGAGGGAAGAGGAGGAGGGGAAGAAAGAGGAAAGGGGGGGTGCCTGGGTTGTTCAGTCAATAAGTATCTGACTTTGGCTCAGGTCATGATCTTCTAGTTGGTGAGTTCAAGCCCTGTGCCATTCTCTGTGCTGACATCTGAGGGCCTGGAGCCTGCTTCAGATTCTGTGTCTCCCTCTATTTCTGCCCTTCCCCCCTCACACTCTGTCTCTCTCATAAATAAGCATTTAAAAAATATTTTTTTAAAAAAAAGAAAATGCAGATGATAATTAGTGTCCTAGAGTTATGCACTCAGTGTTTTGGGAACATGGTGGGAACGCCTCCATCTGTCTGCAGGAAGCAGGAATGACTTCACAGAAGGAGTATTTGAATTGCAGCTTCTAGAATGAGTCAGGTATATTCCCAAGACTGGGCATTCCGTGGGACAAACAGCTGTGAGTGGAATAGTGGTGTAGAAACATGACGACCTCGGAACCTCCCAGGCTCACATTGTAACTGGGTATAGAGGCTGAAAGCGGTGGATGATACAAGATGTTAATAAGTCTGGCCAGATCCTTGTCCTCAAGGAGCCCCTGAAGGGTGTCATACAAGGTCAGTGGCATGATCAAATTTTTAAGGCAGCAATAACACTTTACAACAAGGATGGAGGCAGGGAACTCAGCAGGCTACTGTGGTGATCCAAACAAGCTGCAGAGGAGGCCTGTCCTGGGGCAGCATGGCCAGGAACGTGCACGTGAGAGATACCTGCTTGCCTCCAAGCTTGGTTGGATGCTGATAGTTAGAGCAGAGACTCTAGGTGGATGCCCAGGGTTCTGGGACAGCCCAGGATGTGAGTAGGTAGGAATATCATTCACTGAGAATGAAAATAGGAGAAGGGGAAGGTTGAGGGTAATGATTTCAGTCGGTGACTTTTGGGGTATTGGGGGTAAGAGGTCCAGAGAACAGATTGCTAGTAAGTAGTTGAACATGTTGGTTTGGTATGGGGAAGGAGACTAGGATACAAGAGTACGTACTGGGGAAGGATCAGCTGTAGGTGGTGGAAGAAACTGTGGATAAGGAGATGGGGGAGTTACAGGATGCCTGCATGGGCTGAGGGAGCAAAACAGCTGGGTGCTTGAGGTGAGGCGGGGCCCACAGCTGTGTGGCTACCAGCCTTCCAGGCCTGTAAGCAGACACCAGAGGGTCTGGGTTTGCAAATCCAGCTGTCCTCCAAAAGAAAGCGTTTTTACCGCAGCAGGATCCTCAAGTGAGTGTGAACACAGCCAAGAAGGTCTCTCTCCTTTCCTTGGCAGCCCCCTGGCCCCAGCATAGCCCCAGAGCCCCTCACAGAGCCTGCTGCAGGGCATTTATGGAAAAACAAGGAGGTGATTTTGTGCACAGTGAAGGCAGTGGGAGTTGTCTGGATTTGGAAAGAGGCTGTTCGAGGCGAAAAGAGAAGCAGAGAAGCTGAGCGGCCAAGAAATCAGTGTGTTTTGGTCAACATAACTCACCCGGGAGTATAATATTTTACTTCAGCAGCAATGGCAGAATGTGCCTCTTTAAGAGCTCAGTGTGTCCGGGAAAATCTCAAGAGTCAAAATTCAGCCCTGGCACATATTGGTCCTGACGTGTTTCTTTTGTGAAACATAACAAACCAATTGGGAAAATAACTTTAGAGGGAAACTTGATTGATTTTTCAAAGAAAGCAAGACCTCCTATGAAAATTTATCTTAAGTCTATTAAAGCCGTTCTCCTAGGCGGCTTGTAAGAGAAACTAAACTAGATTGCCGTCCCATTTTGCAAAAAGCCTTTAATTTGTTTTCCCACATTTTTGGCCTTTGTTTCCATTATTCCTGTCAGTTGCTTTATTAGGTGAAAAACTGGATGACCAGGTGCTGTGATTCACTGTTGTTTTTCTCTTATTGGTGCCGAGTACGTCTTTATGTTCCTTCTAGCCTCCCAATATATATTTTGATGTAGTAAGCTGTCTTATTCCAGGTAATGATTTAAAGACGAAATATAGGTTCTTCCAGGTTTGTGGTCACATGGAATATTAAGAATTGCGAAAAATTGAATAATATCTGGCTTGGCACTTAGTAGCAATGGGACATCTATTTACTCATCTGTGGAAACAAATAAACCTCCACTTCCTGAAGAGGGTGTTTGGGAAAGTGAATGATACAGCGCATGCAAGAGTGCTTTATTAACTGTGTCACCATCTACACGTACAATTATTAATATGATAGTAACTATTACCACTATGCCCAAAAATATTATTCACACTAAGACTCAAAGACTTTACATAGGCCATGTAAATTCTTTATATACCTGCTCTTCATTCGTTCCTCTTTCTTGGTCTTCCCAGATACTCATAAGAATAGCATCTCAGAGATGTGGGAAGAAGTGTCCATCCCCCTCGGGTTTCCCAGAGCCAAGAAAAAAAAATTATTTTGCTACTGTTAAAAATATATTGTGACTGTCAAATGCACTTACAATGAGCCATCAAAATTATGAAGCGTATAGCTCAGTTTTCTTTTTGTACAGTGACAATGTAAAACTCACAAATTTTACATGACCATGGAAACGGAAAAAGAAAAGGAAGTGAATACTGAAAGAATTTAGATGGTGATACCATTGTCCAAGAATTAGAAGAAATACCCACTGGTTAACATATAATAATGATTATATATTGCTTTTTGTGTCTCTTAGGGGGGCATATTTTATGTCCACTAAGCTTATACAAGCGGTACATTTTGTAAAGTCAATCGTATTTTTCCCCCTCTCCACACCACAGCACAATGGGAGCTCTGCCTCCCTCTTGCCCTTTCAGCAATGATTTCCATTACTTGATGTAGGGCAATCCTTACTTTTACGGATGAACTATGAAAAGTTATGCATTGACCATGAACTATACGGGAATAAGAAAAGTTGAGATGCCCTAAGGCATAGGAGAGACCTTTTGTGGGGTGGGCAGAGGGAAGAGTGGCAAGAAAAGTTTTTCTCCGTTCTGATTGCAAACTGCTTTCTCTTTCAAAACTCAGGTGACTGTGACAGATGGCGGTTCCTCTCCAAAACAGTCCACCATTTGGGTGGTGGTTCAGGTTTTGGATGAAAATGATAATAAGCCCCAGTTCCCAGAGAAGGTCTACCAGATCAAGCTGCCAGAACGTGATCGAAAGAAGAGGGGAGAACCCATTTACAGGGCTTTTGCGTTTGATAGAGATGAGGGCCCCAATGCAGAAATCTCCTACAGTATCGTGGATGGGAATGATGATGGAAAGTTTTTTATTGACCCTAAAACTGGCATGGTTTCTTCCAGAAAGCAGTTTACAGCAGGGAGTTATGACATCCTAACGGTAAGATTTTTCTGAACCTCAATAACATGCATGGGGGGGTGGGAGTTACTTTCTTATTCATGTATATCCCTTTGAGTAATAAATCTTTAGAGTAATAGTTTAGAGTAACAAGTTTGGAAGGCTGCTTTCTGCCTCAGTGATATTTTTAAATAATGAGATCATTTCCTTTGGTTGTATCCTGTCAGCAAACCTCCCCCATTCCCAGTACACAGTCTGTACTCAACCACACTTCCTGTAGCCTTACATCATTTTAAGGTACTCAGCATAGATAGAAACTGAGGGTAGAGGAATAGCAGAGTGAAATATCACATCCACCACTCAACATATCAGTCACTCAATGTGTCCCCAACACTTCCCAAAGAAACAACTCTTGTAATTGTTGACAGTGTGATAGGACATGAATTTAGCTGTGTAAATTGTGAGACACAGACCACAGCTATGTTTGTTCTGCAAAAAAAATGAAAACGCTTAAGTTAAAAAATGACTACATTTTTTGCCATTAGAAAATTAAAAGCAAAAACAAAAAACATGAGCACTATCTCAAATAGAGATTTAAATTCCTGTATCTAAAATGCCAGCCTGCTCCCGCCACCCCCAACCACTTTAGAAATATAGCACCTATGCCAGAAAGGGGACTGGTCATCCTTACAAGTGATGGGCACTTTCCAGGGTCCCAACAAGAGTTGGTCAAGAGTTAGAACCATCTGCTGTCCTTCTCTTAGTTTGCAGCCTTCTCTGCTGTATAAAGTCAGTCCTTTATGATTTTAAAGGATGGTCTGAGTCCCTTGATTTGTCTGTTCATTCTTATGGTGTGGATTTGGTTTTCTTTCCCTACTCAATAACATACTCAGAACAGTGGGCAGAGAAAAGTGGATAATAAAATACTAGCTCTGTGTCTGCCATTAGTAGCTCTGATATAATGTGTGCTACTATAGTTGTGTGAGATTTGACAATGGGAGTCTTTAAGGACTGAATGGACTATAGTAGAAACTGTTGGTGCCTCATACAGATCCCCTTTACCAGGCTGGGGCAGCTATGCCCCAACTGCTGTGCGTGTTGGCTGCTAAGGGCTCACAGATGCCCCCTTCTTGAGACAATCCTCCTTGGCTAAACTTCTTGTCCCAGGAGATTCTCCACTCCCGCCCCAGCCCAGCAGCCCATTCCCAATGAATAACTGACACAAAAGTCTAGCCCCTTGCCTCCAGATGTCTCCAACACAGCGGTGGGATTGATGATTCAGAACTCCCCATGGGATCAAGCTGAGATTAAATTTCAACTGAGACCACGCCTTTACTTACCATCTTTCTCTGTTCATCTGCTTCATTCAGTCCCTTTCTCCTGAGAACACTTCCCCAACCCATAAAATGACATGTACTCAAATCGCTGTCTCAAGCTCTGTTCCCAGGAAACCTGACCTAAGACCTGTATCTTCAAGGGGTCTTCAATCTCACAGGAATTTTCTGGGGCAAAGTGATCATCCATGAACATATAGCATTTCGGTGCTGTGAGTAATTGCTGTTTTAAAGGCTGTGATGATTGGCCATGCACCTATACATGTTATTTTTAATATGTGATATTTAAAAACTCATTTTTAAATTTCCCATTAGTGGTTTTTGCTTGTTGAACTTGAACCCTCATTGAAGTCCAGGACACCATAGCTGTTGACCCTGCACAGCTGGGTGAGGAGACATGCTTTCTTCAGTTCTTAAATAAGATCACAGAGGAGAGTCATTGGTACCCCTCCTCCCTATCCTGCTGTCTCTGGGAGCCCATGCTTTCACCAAGAGAGTCCTTCACCCCTTCAGAGTTGGTGTAACTCAAAGGCTTCTGAGGCAGTTAGAGCAAGGCTGCTGCCTCTCTCACACCTAGCCCATCACCCTCCTGGGATTCTGAGTGAATAGAATGCTTCTCCAGAATAAAGCAGAAGGAAGGAGCTGCACAACACAACCACATACACACACACACACACACACACACACACACACACACACACACTCACAAATGAGCTATTCCTGTCTATGTAACTATCATCTGTGCCCATAAAACACTAAAAATGATAAGCGCCACTTTTGCTTTTCAAGTTGTCCACATCTGTAAAGTTGGCGGTGGTTCAGATCACCTTCTGGTGAATGCGGTGTGGGACCCCCAGGTGACTGAGTTGTCTCCCCCAATTCCTGAGCTCATTCTCCCCAGATCCACTCTCCCTTCCCTTTGCTGACACTGATGAGGATGGATTCTTGGGCCAACAACAGATGTGTGACAGACCTAGATTTCCACAGGGATCTGACTGAGCTCTAAGACCTCTTTCTCTGTTCTCTCCGTGTGAGTAGATAAAGGCAGTGGACAATGGGCGCCCACAGAAATCTTCCACGGCCCGCCTCCACATTGAATGGATTAAGAAACCACCCCCTTCACCTATACCACTGACTTTTGATGAGCCGTTTTATAACTTCACAGTAATGGAAAGCGATAGAGTCACCGAGATTGTGGGGGTGGTGTCTGTGCAGCCAGCTAACACCCCTCTGTGGTTTGACATAGTTGGTAAGTTTGAGTCCCCCAGAGCAGTACTGGCCAACGTAATCATTGACTGGAGTAACTAGCAAAAAAAAAAAAAAAAAAAAATCAGAAACAAAAACAAAAAAAAATACAAAAAATTTAAAAATTAAAAAAAAAAAAAAACACTAACAATTAGTGCTAAGACGAAAAGATATATAGTGCTGGAATGCAAAAGAGCCAGTAAAATGAATAATCGACCTGTGCTTTCGTTCCAACTCTGTAGCTAAGCTGAACAGAAAGTGCTCTCTGGCTGGATTTTCCATAGTATGTTATTTACTGCAATCTTAATGTCTTTCTGTGTGTCATTTAAATTCTATTGTCACACTTGGCTAATCTCATTTCTAAATGTATTGATGGTACTAGACTTTGCTGTCCTTCATTTCTCTCTTTTTCTTCACCTTTTTTCTGCATTCTGTTCTTTTTTTTTTTCTGCTCCCGACTGCCCTGCTTCAAGGTGGCAAGCATGCTCGAGAGATGTTCTATATTCTACAGACAGCTTGTGGGCAGAACTGTTCAACAGAAGGTACCCTTAGTGCAAACACATTTGCTAAAATACAGCTATCCAATCTGCCTTTTACGGTTTTTTTTTTTAAGCAAATTAAATTACATCTTTCATAACTGCCTGTGACAGGCTGAAGTGCAGCCCACAGATTTCATACATGCCTCTAACAACTATTGCATTACTCGTATCCACTGACTCCTTTGTTTGAGGTTTGATGGGGTTTGAATTTGGGGGGAGGGGTGGTTTTGATTTCTTTAAAAAGATTTTTTTCTCTTTGCTTTTGAGGTATATGGGCTTTTTGTTGTTTTGTTTTTATCATTTTGTAGGTTGGTTTTTGGGCCTTTTCCGATTGAAAAATAAATTAAAATTTATCCCAACACCTCTGTTTTGCCGCGGTAGTGCCATTCATAGACCAAAAAGCTCCACCAAGAGGGGTCCCTGGCTGCCATCCACAAAAGTAAAGACAGGAAATGGAACCCAGATATATAGCCAGTGAGAGCTTCCTACGAGAACAGAATAGAGAAAGCAGACGGAAGCATGTAGGACAGACCTTGGGAGCCAACCTTTAAATTCTTTGAAAGAAAATGAGCAAGCAGGCTGCAAAAGGAGAGGGCAGAACAGCAGCCCTGCCCTCCACACATAGGCAGGGAGAGGTGGTGCAGGGGAAACCAGTGCTGAGGACGGCGAAACAAAACAGCCCCTAGCCTGGAGGACAGAACGGGGAGAATGTGCCAGCCCTGGATCTGACACCGGGTTGAGCTGGGTCTGACTTCCCACGGTTCTTTGTGGGAGGCCGGGAATCCAGAAACCTGGTCTGTGGGAATCATTTCCCTCCATTTGTCATTGCCTGGATCGGATGGGCAGGAACCTACCTCTGTTCCCAGGAATGGCTGGATCTGGAGAAAGCATTTAGAACATTCCACATCTGTTTTCATGAGGCACAGGAAAAAGAATGCCCCGTGGCCTCCAACCAAACCTCAGTAGAAGGTCCTGTGAACTCCCCCAAAACGGGCGTGTTTTCTACATATTTCATCTTATGGAATGCTGGTAGAATGTCTTTGCTTTCCTTAGTTGGCATTAGTCACGCCATCCCTGTACATGACCATCATCATTCTGAACTTTCAACTCCTTCTTCGTCTCCACTTAATGCATTAGAAGTGGAACCTCTTCTGATCCAGGAAAGATGTCTTAGATTCCGTATCTTCTCACTAGTTGTCAGCCCACAAAGTTATTATCTCATGCAGCTTCTTCTTTCTTGGTGGCACACGTGCCTCACCTGGTTGTCTGCGCTGTCATCCTTCGTGGTTCCTTCACTGCCGCCCCCAGTCAGAGTTGTAGAAAATGCATCTTGGTTTGCACATGTGCCCCCTGATACCAGGCCTCCAGGGGCATGTGCAATAATGATTGATTTCTTTTAAATATCCCAGAGAAGAGTGCAGTCAACCCTCAACAGGCAACAGGGCTCCTGGTGTGCTGTCCTAAGCTGTGGGAGGGATTGCTGTCTCTCATCAGCCACCAGCGTACCTCCTTCCTCCCCTGACGCACCAGTTCACAAGCACCTCTACACCCCACAGCACTGCTTCTCTCCCTCATGTGATCCATGTCTGCAACCTCGTGCCCCACAACACAAACTGCTACCATCTCCACCCACCCAGGAACCCCTTATTTGTACACAGCACAAATCCTACAAAGCATACCTTTCTCTGACGCTCTGACCCCAGATATCCAAGTCAGTTTGGAATTCCTTAGCATTTCTGTGTGTGTGTGTGTGTGTGTGTGTGATTGGGTGGAGGTAAGCATGCCTAGTAATGCTGCATGTAACATTACCTGCACATTTTCATGTTCGCATTGTTAGTGCTATTGTGCATTTTCATTTCTGTTGATCAATGATCATTCTCTTTTTAATGTTTATTTATTTTGAGAGAGAGAGAGAGAGAGAGAGAGAGAGAGAGAGAGAGAGTGTGTGTGTGTGTGTGTGTGTGTGTGTGCATGAGCTGGGAAGAGGGTGCAGAGAGAGTGGGAGAGAGAGAATCCCAAGCAGGCTCTGTGCTGTCAGCTCACAGCCTGATGAGGGGGCTCGAACTCACAAATCATGAGATCACGACCTGAGTCTAAATCAAGAGTCAGCCACTTAACCGACTAAGCCACCCAGGCACCCCAATCCAATCTCATTCTTAACCCTTAGGTCAACGTCTTTTTCTCCTCATTCCTTCCTCCTGCCAGTGCTTCTGTTGATTGCTTCAGGGAGAGTGGAATAAACCATGGTGATGGAGGAGATGCTCCAGCCAGCCAATGCATTAACCCTACTAATGCCTCTTGAGATGACCCCAGAGTCAGGGTGACCTTCCAGTGTCTTTCCAGCCATAGCAACCATAGCCCCTTGGACAAAATGAGAGCTAGTCCAAGAAGAGAGGGGCAGTTTACAGATGACAGCCCTCCCTGGAGGCTGCTCCAAATCCACATCCAGAAATCATTATCAAAAACATAGCAGCAGTTTCCATGTTTCACCACCTTCGTGCTTCTAAATGCCATACTCTTCCTAAAGAATCCTCCCCGTATCAGTACATGGAGTAGTTCTCTACATGAAGACCTACAGGGTTGTCCCTCTAGTCTAGATGCTTCCACCACAGAGATTTCACTGTAGATCTGGTATCATCTAGCTGAGCTTCTCTTACAGATTGAGCTTACTGGGCCCAGTGCCCAAACAGAATGTGGTTTTATTTCCATCCCCACATCCAGCCAACAACATCTTGAAACACCAACTCTATGTCACCACCAAAGTTAAATCTTTCCTCCAGATGCTGGGGTTGCTTTCAGTATCAGTATGGTCCCCTTTCCACCAAATCCCCCTTTTGAGAATCCTTTCTTATCTAACAGAGTCATTTTTTTTTTTTTTCAATCTGCTGACAGTGTCTTTCCCCTTCTCTGAAAACCTATTGTTTTCTTTATTGTATTCAGATGTTTCCTTCTCACTTTCGAGATTTCTTGCTTATTTATCCTGGGCCATCCAGACTCTCCACTCTCTTCCCTTTCTCCTTGCCTAAGCATCTTCCTTGGGCAAGCTAACACAAAGGGAAAAGAGAGGGAATCGTGCTTCCCAATGCTTGAGAAACTTGACAGTATACTGTGGTTGAGTGTTGACATACACTGTCAGCATGGCTCTGGGATGAGATGTCGGGCGTATTTATCGGTCTTGCCCAGGTAAATACTCTATGACTCTTCCAGTGGAGTCAAGATTTGGTTCCATCATAGACCTAGTGTATTTAGATACCTATGCAGACACTCAAGGTTACAGAGCATGCGACGTCCTGGCCTAGCACTTAACAACTTACAAATGCTATAACGAATGAATTCTCATTAGGTAAGCAGAAAGAGTGTTTCTGCATGCTTTTTCCCCTGAGAGTATTGTCTCCTCATTTCCATATTTCCAGATCTACCTGAGTGTTGTTTAACTTCCTTCGTTTTCCTCCCACTGTAATAGGAATTCACAAAAACTGTAGCAAGCAAGATTTTGTTCCCAAGTCTGGCCCCCCGTACCACTGATCTGCCAGTCACTTTTCTGTTCCTCCAAAGAGACCATTGCTTACAGTATTATGTAGCTAGACCCTCCTCAGCTTCCAGAAACAGAAGCTCCACTTGTAACCCAGTTAAGAAAGCTGTAATTAAAAGGAAACATAATAAAGTTCAGCTGTTCCGTGTTTAAACAGCCCAATGCACAGCATGTTCATTTTCTGTGTTAAAAGGGAAAGAAAACGAAGGGAACAAAAATAACCCATAATCCTCTGTGGCTTTGTCACATATCTTCACACTTCTCAGGAGACTATGATTCAACCCAGCGGCTCCTTGATTTACATTCTTTGTAATGTGCACGCAATCTGGTTCACAGTTCATTCCCCGCATCTTTATCCCGATGGCAAATGTCTGTATGGAACGACCACCGCTATTACATACTTCAAACAATGCCTCTCGACCCACAGTTGATGGCGGACACTGCCACCCATTTTGCTAGCTTTTCACCTGATACTTCGATTAGAAAAATGGTTGTTCTTCTCGAGAGTAAACGTTTAAAATGTCTTTGCTTATTTTATTTGAAAACAACTCTCTGACAGTGCAAGCTAGCACATAGGTCCAACTCTAGCTGAAGTACTTATCTGTGTTGCAGGTATACAAAGATCACCTTGGCTCTTAGTCTGTCATAGGTTCTTTGGGTTCTGGGCTGCTTCTGTCTCCTAAGCTTACACCTGTCCTTCTTGAACCTTGTCCCCAGTGGAGCCATCCCTTAGGATTGGATCAAGTGGGCAAGTGAACTCTTTAGCAGCAGGCCTGTTCTCTGACTATAGATTGGGTCTTTTCTAATCAAGTGGCCGTATTTCTTTATCACAAAACTCTTATTCATCCCTTCTGAGAGAAGCCATGTCTGTCTACCATTTCTAATACACCGGTTTATCCATTCGAGTAGCGTTTGCTCAAAATCATTCAATTAACATCAAATACTTCAGTTCTCCTATTCTGCACTCTGTCCCTAATTTGCTCCCAAATGACCCTCTCTTTTCTCTGTCACAACAACATAGACCATGAAGCACATCTGAAGAGGTTTCAGGGAAATAATAAAAAGCCTAAACAACACTTTGTATATTCATTATTTTAAGAAAATGAATTTTAAACCAGATTGTAGAAGGCATTTTCCTTCCTACCACTGTTTCCTGACCTCCACCCAGCATCTCCTGCCTTCCATGTAAATATCCTTTTCGGCCCTATACTGTGCTTGCTTCATTCCAAGACAGAAAACTATTCATGATCAAACCGTAATCGGTGTTTAGCATTTTTCCTTAAGTTTGCTGTACATGCTGAACTTGAATGAACAGCTTGTGAACGACTCCCTTAATTCATTGACATTCAGCAGCTCAGTGTTTTGGAAGCTTCTCACATAACACTTCCCCCTTGGTGACTACTAGATTTTGGTTGGTGTTTTTATAATTACACACAGAGTGGAATGGAATCGTGTGCTAGGGGAGGAGCCTGGAAACGTCTCTAAAGAGGACAGTGGTGTGATACCCACCATTGGATCTCATTATGGAGAGATGGTGGTACTTTGGACCCTTCTTTAAAGAAAGACTTGACCAAATCATGATCCAATGCCCTGCTGCCCAAAATATGCAAGCAGTAGCTGCTGGCTTAAAGTATTTTCACTCTCGTCCCATTTTTGAAGCTTTTTAGGACATTATGACTTGGTACATTTAACTTTAGAACCCAGTAGAAATCCAACCCTCCTCTTCTGCTCTCTGTTTACTCTGGTATACCCGTCTTTACCAAAAATGGTCACAGAGGAATGTCCCTGACATGAACTATCTGTTATGTGGGCTGTTCACAACCTTGCTTTTAACCATCTCTGCCGCACACCCCTGCAGCAACGCTCAGGCTGTGACTTTTCTACTTTCCCACTTTGTTGAAACTCAGACCAGCTCGGCGGTGTTCTCCCCTGCCCCCACCTTTTGTTTAGCCTAACGCTGCTGCACCAGCATACTCTGGCTTTGCATGTTGTGTTACTGGCTCTGAGGAAGCACATCTTGTTTAAACGGAATGCTGCTAGTGAAAATGGACTCCTACCATTTGATACTCTCACCCCAGATGAATTGGACATGGTTTCCTATGAAATGAAATCACCTTTCAGGCTAAAAGGGAGCCTGAGAAATGAGCCCTGGGGGAGAGATATGGCGTCGTTTATGAAATGGGATGCCTAAGTGGTAGGTTATTAAATTGCGTGAGGGTTGATGGTGAACTGCTGGTCTAGATTCTGTGTCCCTTGTCAGAAATTCATTTTAAAACTCAGGCAAGATTTTGGGAACCTTGTTTCCTGTGATATCTTGGTTTAACTGGGAGCACATGCCCTGGAAGTGACTACCAGAGGCTGCTCGCCATATTGATGGACTGAGAAACACTTCACAGACTCTCTCTCTCTCAAGTTCCCCTTGATATGCTTTCCATTTGTCTACCTCCTTTAGAGCTTTCTGGCCCAGAGCATTTGAAACTGTAGTAGTGGATGAGGGAGACACACACACACACACACACACACACACACACACACACACACACGTGCACGCGTGCACACATGCAGAGGAGTGAGAATTATAAAAAATTACAACCATAAAACTAGCCAGAAATGCTTTTTGATATAAAAAATGAGTAATAAGAAAACACAATCTACATGTCATATGTAATTTATGTAAATTTTATGCCACTCAGCCCATGAAATGATTATGTCTTTCATCACGAGGCCCTGAGGAAAATGTGAGTCTCAGGCAGTGAGGGAGAGCACATAGGATTTCCCCATTTAAACAGGAACTGAAACTGGAAATCTTTGCTTGGGTGTTCTCTAAATTTTATTTTCATTCATCTTTAAACTGGAGCACACCAAAGTTTTATAGTTTGCATAATTTCTACTTTGCCTCTACCTACAAATTTCCACCTTCTAAAATAATTTCCTTATCCTCTATCCTTACCCTGCCCACCCCCCACCCCCACACACACAAAAAAATGTGTTCTTCATATTTAAGAAAGCCAACAACCCGGTTAGGAAAACATTCTGAAGATGATTTTAAGTCTGATTTAAAATATGAAGTAGTCCTCACCCAAAACAGCACAAAAAGTGGCACTCTACGCTTCCTTCTACACAAGTCTGACATATTTTATGTCGTTTCTTTGAAATTTTCCATGGCAAAGTGTTTTTGTTTTTTTTCCCTCAGAATGTACCAGTTGATAGCAAATTATTTTCCTTTGCTCATTAGGATGGTTATTCAAAATCCCTGAATCAGCCTTACGCTTTATTTCATGTGGTTATCAACAGGAAGCACTCCCTTTGAAAGAGACATGGTGACCTGAGGCTTACTTCCCTGTTCAGCCCAGATTTCCTCCTTTTTCTCCTTCTCCTGTTCTTCAAAAGATTTTTTTTTTTTTTTGGAGTGCTCCTCAGTAAATCAATTAAAGATATTAATTGGAAGATGAGTCTCTTTTTAGATGAAATTTTTGAAAAATATATCATCTCCAAGCAATTCTGTGGTCCCCTGTATCTCCATAACTTTAATTAAATGTCAAGGGCAATTATGTTCTCTCTAGCAATTAAGTAATCCTAAGTGTATATGACAGCTGCAAGCAATAAGTATTGAAATATATATGACCAGGGTTTTTTTTTTTTAGTAAACCATGTGATTTATTCTGTGTCACTGTATATCAAATTCTACTAATTCAGGTAAAATTCTCCTTTCCCTTAACTCATCCACTCATTTGGAATTGTAATATCATAGATATTGTATACGGTATTGTTCACTGACCAGCAAAATGAAATGTAAAGTATGTTGAATGGAAGAGAACCCAAGATTTCTTTTCTAAAATATGAAATTCAGTAAGTGAATCGCCCCGTGTGCTATGGCTAAATAAAATTACTGTCCAAGAACAAAAGTAATTGACATCATGGAATTTCAGACTGAAATAAATGGAGCTTGTGAACATATAGTGATATTTAATTAAAATCCATCCAACGTTTGTACCATTATCTTCTCTCCTCCTTAAAACAACAACAACTTTCATTTGGGGAAAAATCATAAATCACATTTTAGTTCACAGAGATGAAAACAGCTACAGTAATTTTAAAAAGGCCTGTGTTGTCTTAGCACATTATCAGGTATTCCTAGTCCAACAGAGAGGGAAGGAAAGTTTTTTAAACTTTCACACTGATTGTTTCATAAGTTGATGTCACATAAGCTGATGTTTTCTTCTACTTCCTTCCAGATTTCATTTTGTAAATGTCCCATAAACTTTCTACCTTTTGGGGAGAAAAATAATTTGCACTGTCAGGATGGCAAAAGACAATTTTTCTGTAAATATCCCAACTTACAGATATAGAATTTTTATATGAAACTCAATTTTTTGGCTTTTTCTTATTTTCTAGTATTTATAATTTTATTTCTGACATCTAATGGAGGGGATCTGAACTCTACCAACCAGAGTTTACCATCAATCCTAAAATAGATTCAAGAGTGTCTACGTAGTGTTGTTAATAATTGAACTATTTGTTTACTTAGAATTTAATCTACTTTAGAAAAGCAGAAAGGTCTACAAATCCTTAGCATAGAAGCCATAGCCACAGGGGGTTGGAAGGCCTGCAGTTTTCTAAATATTTTACTGACTCAGTTTATGCTTCACTTCTGTAACATTAGTGCTGAGGTTTTTCTTTGCAATACATTCTTTTTTGTGACATTTGTTATGCATTGAAGAGGCTGTGTTTTGTAATATAAATTAAGTTGGAAATAGAGGTCCCATTTAAGATGTACAAAACTGAGCCAGAGGGATGCCTGTCAAAAAATATTTCTATATAAGAGTTCCCTTTAAAGCTATATGCTTCAATAGACGTAATAACTTCTCAGATATGCTAATTTCATGTTGTTTTTGTGAAATCATCAGGGGGGAATTTTGACAGCTCTTTTGACGCAGAGAAGGGTGTTGGGACCATTGTCATTGCCAAACCTTTGGATGCGGAGCAGAGGTCCATCTATAATATGAGTGTGGAAGTCACCGATGGGACAAATGTTGCTGTCACTCAGGTAAGATGTCAAATTACTAAATGGTGAGAATGCCAAACGATCTGCTAAAGTCAGTGGTGCAAGTGATTAGACAATGTGTTGAAAGTAGTAAATTATGTCCACGGATTTCTACCGTATTTAAAACAATCGTCTGAGGGGCGCCTGGGTGGCGCAGTCGGTTAAGCGTCCGACTTCAGCCAGGTCACGATCTCGCGGTCCGTGAGTTCGAGCCCCGCATCAGGCTCTGGGCTGATGGCTCAGAGCCTGGAGCCTGTTTCCGATTCTGTGTCTCCCTCTCTCTGCTCCTCCCCCGTTCATGCTCTGTCTCTCTCTGTCCCAAAAATAAATAAACATTGAAAAAAAAAAAATTTAAAACAATCGTCTGAGAGAACAACCTAGCAAAAAGATTGTATCAATGGTATTGTATAACTTAGCCATCTCCTTCAAGAGATTGTGACTGTTCATGCATGGAAGAGGGATATGTATTTGCTTCCTGATCATTTACTGTAGATTTCTCTCTTTGACAACAAAGTCAGCTGTCCTTGAATTTACAAGAAAGAGGGCATGTATATTGTCTGAGTCAACACATCATTATATTCTTCACCTTTTCACGTGTCGGTCTCAGAGAGTTAGAGCTAGAGGCACCTAAGAGTCCAAATTCATTTCACAAACTAAGATGAGTGATATATCCACAGCCTTACTTGAGAACAAGGACTGAGAGTTAGATTCCCTGCCTCCCATCTCTTGTTCTAGCCTCTATGCCATTGGTCCCTTATCCTGGCCGCACAGTAAGGTGCGCTGGTTGTGGGGGCCCAGGGTGTTGAAACCACTGAAGCCTGGGCCACACCCTCAGAGATCCTGCATGATCCTGCTTGTTAGCAGCTGGGGATGAGGACCATTGCTTGAACTCTGGTATGTGAGTGTTTATGAAAGGGCCTTGAGAGCAAGGAGGAGGAGAACATATGTGGGTGAGACTAACACGATGTTAGATATCAATATGGGGCAGATTTACCCTAAATATGAGAGGATTTTTTTGGTTCTGTTTTAGCATCGGAGACCTTAGGCTAGTTATGGCAGAGGACTGGCCCACACGCATATCCTAAAATCTTTCCATTCTCCTTACTTCTGTCTCCTGTTCTCATGACCCCAGAGGCCATCACTAGTTAATCAAGGTCCTTTTTCCGGCTCAGCCCAAATGTGCCCTGAGACTCCTCAACACAAAGGTTCAGGAAGTGAAGATGAAATTTTTGCCAACCCTAAAGTAAGCAAATGTTGATTGGTTTAAAACTTGTTGTAAGCTTGGGGTGCCTGGGTGGCTCAGCTGGTTAAATGGACAGCTCTTGATTTCAGCCCAGGTTATGATCACATGGTTCATGGGTTCAAGCCCCCCATTGGGCTCTGCACTGACAGCCTGCTTGGGATTCTCTCTCTCTCTCTCTCTCTCTCTCTCTCTCTCTCTCTCTCTCCCCCTCTGCCCCTCCCCTACTCTCTTGCACACTTTCTCTCTCTCTCTCTCTCTCTCTCTCTCTCAAAATAAATTTAAAAAAACATGGTTTAAATTCTTGTAACTATGTAGTTTTAAAAAGGAGAAAGGAGGATTATTTCATGCACTGCCTCTTTGTTTGAATTGGTTTCAAAAATAGTATGAGACTTTCTCCTTTGACGCTGTTCATAATCATAAAATGGTGGAATTTTAAAGAAACACGAGAGTTCATCTTTACTTTTTACTTTTTTACTTTACCTTTTCCTTTTCACTCAAATAAACTGAAACCCAGAAAGGGGACATGACATGCACATGACAGGGCAGCCATGTGTGGTGACTCCTAATCCTTCAACCTGTGTCTTTCCCTAGGATGACCATAATACCCTAATTGCCTGAGAGAGACCCATTTACACCTGTTACACTGGTGTAACTCCCATTCACTCTTAAATTGCCTCAGTTGGGACGATAAATTCTACGGCCACCTACTTAAATCTGTACTGCTTCAGAGTATTTTCTTTTTTTTTTTATTTTTAAAATTTTGGGGGGAGGAGGGGGAGAGAGACACAGAGTGTGAGTGGGGGAAGGGCAGAGAGAGAGGGAGACACAGAATCTGAAGCAGGTTCCAGGCTCTGAGCTGTCAGCACAGAGTCCAACACAGGGCTCGAGCCCATGAACCACGAGATCATGACCTGAGCCAAAGTCAGATGATCAACCTACTGAGCCACCCAGGTGCCCCCAGAGTATTTTCAAGACTAAAATACAGATTCCTGGAAAGGACACCATGGTTGAGATCCTATGGGAATCACACAATCTAAAAGCAAGCCCCAAAGACTGATACAAAACAACCCACTTGCAATATTTCTAAGTCTTTATTGCTAATTCACTTTTTAAATTAGCCATTCCTTAGCAAAGCCAACCTCAACTTCTTGGCATCACTTAAAAATACAAGAACAATTTGAGTAAAATACAAAGAAAGCATGGAACCATATTCATTTCCATACTTTTTTCCAGGGTTTTATAACAATTGGATTAAATGGCAATTCAGTGTGCCTAGAATGTTACAGATACACATTAAGTATGTTTAAAATGAGTGAATGGATAGCAGGTGGTAACATATTCAGCGGGGCCTACATGGCAGGTATGCTGGATCTTCAAAGCACAGAACTGATTCATGGTAACCAGAAAAACAAAAAAATTATCAGTGAGGCTTTTCTTGTAGAATTTTTTTAGGACCAGACGAGAAATCATTTAACAGTATGTATTCCGCAAATATTTCTTGGGTTCACACCATGTGCTAGGAGGTGTGCTAGATGCCTGAGGTCACGGTGACTCAGAGTTTTAAAACCAGATGACTGATGTGCACACCCTTTTTAAAAACTAACTTGAAAGCGTACATTATAAGATTCTGAATGTACACATTGTTCAAGTTCTGCTTTGGTTGATTTTCTATCAGCCTAATGTGGAATTAGACCTCTCTCCAGAGCAGTTGGGAAGAGGTGGAAAATCCAGGTGAACTTAGATGTTTCCCTTGGCAAGGCCAAACTAAGTAGGTTGACGAAGGGTATCAGGAGATTTTGTTTCAAAAGCTTCAAAGCCACTCTGTGTCTCCAGGGCCATGACCTTCTCAGTAAGTGAGAACTAACCGTTTCCAAGGTATAAACTTGTGCACGATCAGTATTACCACCAGAAAACCATTACTCTGTCCATAAGGCTGCGTTCAGGCCTAAGTACCAACCCCCCCCCAGAGCCCCTGTCAATCCAGGCCTCTGCTTCTCTTTGCCACAGCCCCTCCGACAATAGAGAGAAAAGAGGTTCTCTCAACTAATCCAAGCCCTCTGTATCAAGGACATGTTTACAAAAAGATTATTTTGTAAAGAAAAGGCATTCTAAATCTCTTTTAGAAACCACCAAAGCGCGTTCCAACCCATGACCCTAGGCAACTTAATGATTCCACCATCAAACAGACACCCTTCACCATATAACTAAGTAAATGTTTTGTAGCCCCAAAACACCTGTCCAGTTTCCCTTTGGGAACTTTCCTCTACTTTGTTCCTTTGGAATCATAAAATATCCATGACAAGGGCTTCAAATCAGCCAGAAACAACATGTTGAATTTCACTTCACAAATGTCACACAAATCAGAGCCTCGGGGATCTCCGTGTCTACATGAAAACTCTTCCTTCATCTTCAGTTTTGTTCTGTTGTCCCAACTTGTAGGATTCTTGTGCCTCAGAGCTACAATATCTGGTGGCAAATAAACATCCTTTTCCTCACTGAGATCCCCTAGCGTGAGTACAGAATAGAAAATATATAAAATGGTCCTGTGGATTTCACGTTGCAAAGATTCAGATATCCTAAATGAGCCTGTAAGCAGGTGACTTTCTCCAGCTGGAATGGGAAGAGAGGCGGCCAGAGGGGATGTCAGAGATTCCAAATGTGAGATGATTGGAAACATCGTCACTAGTTCAGGTACAGAGGGGGCGGTGTGACAAGGAACGCAGGCAGCCTTGAGGTGCTAAGAGGTGCTCCAGCTGACAGCCCACAAGGAAACGGGGACCCCGGGCCTAGAACCTCAGGGAACTAAATTTCATTAACAATCTAAATGAGCCTGGAGCGGATTCACCCCCAGAGTTTCTGGAAAGGAACACAGCCCTGCTGACCCCTTGATTTTGGCTTTGTGAGACTCTAAGTAGAAAACACAGGTGAGCCATGCTATACTCCCAACTACTGACTTACAGAGCGAGGAGGTAATAAATGCGTGTCGTTTTAAGCCAAGTTTGTGGTAATTTGTTATGTTAGAAATAGGAAATAGAAATAGGAAACTATTTTGTGGGAAAGGCAAAGCAGGGTTTTGTAACTCGAGTAGGGCAGAGTTCAGACATAAGTAGTTGGATTCCAGAGCCTGCTTTCTCAACCACTGCCCTGTGCCACCTTCTCAAAGGCAAGGCTAAGTCTTTGCTACCTTTGCTAAATTTTTGCAGGAAGAGAAACTTACCTGGCTCTGCTAATTATGAGGGGAATACTTTTTTTTAAATAGGTTTATTTATCTACCTTTGAGAGAGAGAGAGTGCGTGTATACAAGTGGGGGAGAAGCAGAGAGAGGAGAGAGAGAGAATCCCAAGCAGGATCCACGCTATCGGCACCATCGGCGCCAAGCCCATCACAGGGCTCGATCCCGTGAACCGTGAGATCACGACCTGAGCAGAAATCAAGATGTGGATGCTTAACTGAGTGAGCCACCCAGGTGCCCCTGAGGAGGGCACTTCTTAAGATGGCTGCCTGGGGAACATAGTGCCATCTGTGGCCATTAGAATGTCTCAGAGCCAGCCATACATCCTGGGCATGGAGCAAAATACCCCAACCTCCTTATAGCCTCCACTCAAGCGGCTGAGTTTATGGGCCACAGGGGCGCACATCACCAAGGAGGAGAAATTATGGGTTTTCACAACTTTCCCCATACCTCTATGCAACCCATATGAGCTACTGCATCTTCACAGCAAATTTAAGAAAGTCTAGAGCATGACTCTTCCAAAGGATCAATGGATAGAAATATGTAGTAATATATAATGCCTGCCATTTGCATAATAAGACTTAACAAGCTTCATTCTTAAGTTTCATTTCCTTGTCTTACTGGGAGTAGTTACATCAAATATTACCATCACACTTATTTTTCTAGTAAAAAACTCACACAGATTGCTTAGGTGGACACCTTGGGTGTACACAGGTAAAGAGGTCCAAACCCACTTTTTCCTTCTCAAGATCAGATATATCTTAGAAACTCCACCCTACACATCTATATATACAGAATATACAATTCACTAGAGGAAGCATTTGGTATAAAGGAGGGAATACTGACCTTGAATCAGGTGACCCAAGTTCAAGTCAGCACTTAACCAATTCCTGTCTATGTTACCAAATAGAAGGTAGTTCTCTCTCTGCGAGACTCAATTTTTTCTGTATAATGGGGATACTACTTTACCTACTTCATGAGTTGGTGTAAGAATAAAATAAGATCTTTTGAGATATTTTCAGATCTGTGATGTGCTGGGCTCATGCAAGTTTTATTAGTAGTCTCATCCTCAACTTAAAATTGGAATACTATACCTGATAACTATAAAATATTGTGCATGTGGCTTTCATTGTTATTCATGAAAGACAGCAGAGATATTCATGCCCAAATAATAATCTAAAAATTACATTGATTTGATTCAGAGACTCATGATGTGTGCTTTTGTGATTTTAATATGCTTTTCTTATTCAAGTCCTACTTTGATTTATAAACATATGAAAATCAGCTTGTATTCATATGCTCCACAGCCAAACCTGAGATTAAAAATCTCTTTCAGATAATCTCCAAAATTCTTAGGCCCCACAAAGGCAGTTAGTTGAGTTAATTAGCCACAAAGGCTTTCTGCCAAAGAGAGTGTATTCACTGGGGCTAAGAGGTCTGGGACCTGCATTCTTCAGGTTAACCTTGCCCTTCACAGCCTTGAGGAGTCCATTCTTCTTTTGTCTTTAAGCCATGTGCTGGAAATTCCTCACTGGCCTTCTTCTTCAAAAAGCAGACTTTATCTTCAAGATTTAGACTGTGTCTTCTCCTTTCCTTCCACCTTTGCACCTGCTTAAAGGCAGGTGAGGGTAAGAACAAATCACTTTTTTTTTTCTCTTAAAATTTTTCAAGAGAGAAGGTGACAGAATGCGAGGAGGGGAGGGGCAGAGAGAGAGGGAGACACAGAATCTGAAGCAGGCCCCAGACTCTGAGCTGTCAGCACAAAGCCCAACACAGGGCTTGAACCCACGAACCACGAGATCATGACCTGAGCTGAAGTCGTACACTTAACCGACTGAGCCACCCAGGTGTTCCAGAAGAAATCACTTTTGCTAAAGCTGTTCCATGATTCCCTAGTTCAAGGAACTCCCAAGGATCTCTTCCTTTGTCAGGAGTTTTTATCTTCCTCAGCACCTTCTCCCTCTTAGCAGGTGAAAAAGAAAGTAGCCCCAAACTTCCTTCTGTAGTTAGGTTAGGAAAATGCTGGAACTAATACAATTATATAGAGATAAAATAAAGCAGCAAACCAACTCTGAGGTAGGATTTCCTATTAAAAAAACAATAATAATGGTAAAACTTCATTGTTTGTAATAGATCCATGCCTAACAATTTGTGAGTGAATCGATTTTTGAAAATGGATTCCAGTTTTAAAGGCAGCAGGGAACTTTCTGCTTAGAATAATGTTCCTGAAATGACAGCGGTCACGTCTGTTGTCTATTGTGTCAGTTAGGATTTCGGTATAACAAGGTACGTGCTATGTACACACGCACTTGTTCACGTATATTAGGTGCATTTATAATTAGTGTGTATATAATTTCAGTGCACATGGAGATGGCATAATGGAATGAATGTAGAACTTGGCTCCATATGACCTAGTTTGAGTTTGGCCTTGCCGTTGTCACTTTGGGCACACCCCTTAACTTCTCTGATTCACATTTTTCCCATCAATAAACTAGAGACGATAAAGGTTAAGAAACAAATATGATACAGGTTTAACATAAACTGACATGATTTTTTTTTTTTTTTTTTTACTTACACATCCAAAAATAAAACTTGTAAGCTTGGGGAGAATCCAAGGAGCATTACCCTTGAAATCACAACCATAGAATATTTTAAATATGGTTTCAAAATGCCAACAGAGGCGGAACAGAGTGTCAATACTTTGGGACTTAATTGATTCTAATGAAAGACCGAGGCCTTCCCCTGTAACTCACCCCAAGGACACTTCATGCCATGAGCCTTTGTAAAGCCAGGCTTGGCACGTACCCAGACTTAGCTTAGATGAGCTTGCAAAACCCGAAGTGTTTGTGGTAGGCACCATTGGATCCAGCGCTGAAGAGACTTCCTACATTCAGGTTTCCTCCTGCTTTGATTCCATTATACTTCTTTAGGCCTTTCAATTACCATTTTGAGCACAACATCTTTGAGAGTTACTTTGCTTTGTTTGTTAGTTCAGGAGCTCACAAATGGCCCCAACTGTGGGAAATAAAAAGCAAACGAGGAGAAGGAAGTCTTTTACAGAGAAACACTTGTTCTGACTGTAGATTAGGCACAAGACAAAGCAAGCAGAAAGAGGCAAGCTTTTCAGGAGCACATCAACTTTGAAACTTCATGAAGGTCAGGGCAGCCTTGCTGGCTGGAAAGGCTTTTTTATCCCGTTAATATAACTGCTTCTGTGCACACAAATATTGTAGCATCTTGACTAAGTTAACTTGAACTTTTTAAAGGAAAGAATTGGCATTCAAAGAATCTAGTATGACCTTCCAAATACAGTGGAGATAAAACAATACCTAAAACTCACAGGCACACTTCTTAGCCCTTTTTTTTAACCATAAACTGCAAGCAAATCTTGTTCCCATGTCAGGCTCACTCACTGGGCAAGTCTTCTGGGCACAGAGGCCGTTGCACTGCCCTTTTCTCTTCCTCAGAAAAGAAAAAGCACATGTGCGTCAACATGAGTGACAATGCAGCTGCTTATAAGAATAGCCGTGGTCTGACCACATTTTAAAAAGTAAATAATTTTCTAGAATGCAGCCAAATGCCTGCATATGTAAAAGCATTCCCATTAGTCAGGAATAAGACAGGAATGTCACCCGCTCCAATACTATTTAACTTGTGCTAAAAGTATTAACCAATGCAAATAGGTAAGATAAAGCAAGTGGTGTTATAAAAAGGAAACGGTAGAACAAATGTAATGCTTCAACATGGACTCCTTGGCATTTGCATATTTTGGATATATGCGTTCGGGTGCTTTTGATAATTAAGACGGTCTGCAAATTCAAGAAAACCCAACAAAGATAAAGAAGCTTTTTTAAAGTACTAGAAAAATATAAGGAAATATATGGTCATTGATCTAGTTACTGCTACTATTAACATTATTACTATGTCCAGTGGTTTTACTGTTGTCATTGTTGTTATTGTTAAATTATGCTCTTAACATTATGATCATCATCTTTATAATCATCGTTTTACCTGGATCATGGCCGAAGAGACTAAAATCTGTGGTATCACATATGTCTAAACTCTGTGTACAAAGATACTAAACATTTAACTATGACATTTATTGAGTAACTGCAATTCATTGTGTCCAGCCCTGAGCTAAATGCTGGGTATACCCTGATGATCTCTGATATTTATCTATAATCCCCAAGTCAATATTCTCAGCACCTTTGTGGTCATTCCTGGACATGCACAGAGCAGCAAAATATTTTCCCTGCTATGGTTGAACAGAGTGATGCTCTGCCTTCCTGTTTGAGCTCTTGTACTCTATACAAGTGTCCTTTTTGCAATCTATTTAGTGCCACATTTTTTGCATTCTTGTGTTCTTTGTCAGCAATCTCACTGTTTAAAAGATCCCTCAGTGTAGGACTGAAATGCAATTCAGTGTTCCCAAGTGCAAGAAGGACATGCTGATGTGCCTTATAGACAAAATATGTGTGTTCCATGAGATTCATTCAGGCCTGAGTTATAGTGCTGTTGGCTATGAGTTAATGTTAATGAATCAACAGTATATATTAAAGTGTATTTAAACAGAAAAAAAAAAAGAAAAAAGTAAAACTATCTCTCCATTTGCATGTAGTATAATTATGCATCTGTAAAGTTCAAAGGAGTACATAGAAAAGCTGCAAATGATAGGAAACTTTAGTAAAATAACAGATTATAAATTCGGCATACAAATCAATAGCGTAAATAGCAAAAAAAATAAAAGGGAAAAGATAAAATGGAAACGAAGACCCCACTTAGGATATAGCACATGCATAAACTTTAAAAAGTGTGTTTTGTTTAATGTTTTATTCATTTTTGCCAGAGAGAGAGAGACAGAGTGTGAGTGGGGGAGGGGCAGAGAGAGAGGAAGACAGAATCTGAAGCAGGTCCCGGGCTCTATGTTGTCAAGCACAGAGCCCAACGCAGGGCTCACACTCACAGACTGTGAGATCATGACCTGAGTCCAAGTCAGATGCTTAACCCACTGAGCCACCCAGGCGCCCCAAAAAGTGTTTAAAATCTATTTGAGGAAAGCTAAAACTCCCTGAAAAATAAAATGGTAGGTCTGAACAAATGGAAAAAGAAACTATGTCCTTGTATAGGACGACTCCATCAGAAAGGAATTAGGTCTCATGTAGTTAAACTATACTCTCACCGTAATCCAATCTAAAAGGCTATCAATTTTTTGTCAGTTGTTATACAAGCTGATTATAAAGTTCATTTTGAAGAACAACAAACAAGCCTGGCCTGGAAACTCCTTGAAAAGAACAAAGGGGCTAATTTTTGCAATTAAAACACACTATAAAGCCTTTTTAATTAAAACATTTTTATATTGACATATGAAAAGACAAAGAAACCAATTGAACAAAATAGAAAATTCAGAAATATATCATGTGCGTATGTAAACTTAGCATACAATAAAGGTGGCCTCTCAAATCAGTGGAATTTGAGTTTTGTAAAAAGCATTGAAGTAAATGGAGAACCCTGTAGAAAAAAATGAAATTCAATCCATTTCTCACATAATATAGGAAAAATTCCAAATGGAGTAGAGATGTAAATGTAAGAAAAGGGTACGTGTAAATGCTATTTTTAAAAAATGAGTGTATTCACCTATAACCTGAAAAATATAAGTATTCTAAACTATGACTTAGCATCCGGTAACAATAAGGGAAAAGACTGATGTTTTCAATTTCATAAAAATAAAAATAAAAGCTTTTGCATGGAAAAAAATCACCATAGCAAAATAAAGTTAAATAACAAAATTGAAATCATATTTGCAATTTATATCACCATGCTACCAAAAATAAAGAAGGAAAAGACCATCTAACTCATAAGGAATGAGCTGATATAAATAATTTTCACATAAAAAGAAACGCAAATGACTCTTAAGCATATGAAAAGATGCCCATCCTCGCTCATAATAAGTGAAAGGCAAATTAAAAGTACACTGAAATGCTATTTCTTATCTATCAGATTGGCAAAAGATTCAAAAGTTAGAGTACATACTTTGTTGGCAAAGCTGTGGAAGACATTCATTCGTATATATTGCTATGGGAATGCAAATTAATAAATTTTTTGGGAAGAGGAATAAGGAAATAACGAACAAAACTATATAAGCACTTATCCTTTGATCCAGCACTCAGAATTCTAGGGACTCAAATATATATGGTAGCAAAAAAATAAAAAGACCTGGACACAAGGCTCTTGATGGCGCATTTTTTCTAAGGGTGAAAATTGGAAACACCTGACATGCACATCGATAGAGGAATGGTTGAATTAACTGTGATCCATCTACCCATTGGAAGAGTATCTCTATATTGCTGTGGATTGTCTTTGGAATATGATGAATTCAGTTTCTCAACAGCAACACTGTTGACATTTTGGTTCAGGTAGTTCTTTGTTGCAGGGGACAGTCCTGTGCATTGTAGGGTGTTTAGCATCATCCCTGCCCCCCTACCCACTAGATTCCAGGAACACCCCAACACCCAGTTGTAACAATGAAAAATATCTCCAGATATTGCCAAATATCCCCTTAGGGACAAAGTTATCCCCAGTTGAGAATCATTGATATGATGTTAAGTTAAAGAGCATGAGGTGAGGTGGCCGGGGGGGGGGGGGAGCTGTATACAATAATGTTTATGTTAACAAAAGAGATGGATAAAATGTAACATTAATCTTTAAAAAATCATTACCTGTAGGAGAAGAAGGGAATAGGGTGAAGGGGAAAGAGAAGCTAAACTACTTTGACTATACCTTTTTTGTAAATTTGACAGTGGTACTTTTACATGTAATATAAAAACAAAATTAAATGTTAAGACAAGTTTAAAATTTTAAAGTAAAAAATGAAAGCCAATAAACTTAAATGTGTTGGTGGCATATCTACACAGAGAAGAGCTCTTCTGTGCTTTAAACATACTAATTTGACTGTATATCCTAATTTATCCTAGTGGGATAAATCTCAAAATCAAAGGAACTAAAAATAATATTAAGTTGTTTTTGAATGATCATAGTTGTAATAGAATTACAGCACCAAAGTTGTTATTGTTATTCTGAGACTTGTGTGCATGTATTTCATATAAAACTGAGTAATTGTGATGATGTCTTTGAGCATGAGAAATTTCAACATAGGGTCTTAGCCTGGGATACAGATATAAAAAGAATGAGATTAAGTAAAAACCTTGATGCCCTAATTTTGAATTGGATGTGTCAGTATGAACTCATGAAATAATTATCAACAGCAAAAAACTCTCGCTGACTCTGTCCATTGAAGCAAACTAAACACAATAGTAAATCCAACAGCAATGATCATTCCTAGCACCACTTCTAACTAAAAAGATATCATTGTTTTTTGGAGAAATAGATATTACAGGACTAGGTCAGAAAATGTACAAGGTGACCCTGGAAAAAAATCACCAGTAAAAATTATTAGAAAGCAAAGAAGCTATCAAAGACTACTAGGATTGTGTCAAAAGATCTCATGAGCCAACTTGAAGAGGCTCCCATTGGCCGAGGAAGGGCCATTTGTTCATCAATAAGTATAATAACTGCAATGGACAGAAACATCAGCTGTGATTAAATTCATGAGCTCGTACTGACACTCGAGAAAAAATGCTTCGTTGGTCACTTTGGGAAGAGCTGAAGAACAAACTATCATTTTGAGATGATAAATAAAGGGAAAGAATTAAGTATTCATTATGACTTCACTATCTGAATTGTCCTTCAGAGTAACGAAGTATTTGGAGAGAAGTTTCTTTTTAGAACTATTCTAGCTAATAAATGAGGAATAAACCATAGAATTAAAACCTTACCATTTTGTATTTTTAATGAATAAATGCCATCTATGTAATGATCATCAGGGGTTGCCAATGCCACGTAACAAGAGTGAGAACTAGGTATTGCAGACAGAACTACAATATATATCCAGATGTAAAAAAAAAAAAAAAAAAAAAAAAAGAAGGAAAAGGAAATTGAGCATGAATCTTACCAAATCTCCTAGATCACACTATCAGTTTATAAGAAATACAGGGAACAGAGGCACATGGAGAACAAAACCAAGGGGAAGCAATGAGCAAAATTCAACCTGTGGGAATTAAAGAGAAAATGGTGGAGTTTACTTACCACCACGAGCAATGATATAATATAAAACAATATAATATAAAAATTGCAAGGAAATAAAAGGAGACAGAAGGAGAATCTATACATTAAAAGATAATTAAGGGCACCTGCAGTTAAGTGGATCAATTCTTGATCTCAGCTCAGGTCATGATCTCATGGTTCGTGGGATCAAGCCCTGCATAGGGCTCTACGCTGACAGTGCGCAGCCTACTTGGGATTCTCTGTCTCCCTCTCTCTCTGCCCCTCCCCCCGTGTATGCGCTCTCTCTAAATAAATAAATAAATAAACTTAAAGAAAAAAGATAATTAAAGGGCATACCAACCAACGGCAATGTTTGGACCTTATCTGAATAGTCTGATGTTTTAAAATACGTTTGTAAACATACATGACACAGTAAAAAATTATAGAAGCATAAACACCCTGAATATTTAATATTAAGGAATCCTTGTTTTCTCTGTTTAAGGGCAGTGATGGTAGTGTGTGTGTTTATTTTAAGGATCCCTGTCTTTCGGAGTTACATACTGAAATTATGGGATTTGCTTCCCACTAATATGGGGAGCAGATGGAGGTGAACCGCTATATATAGGAAACAAGATGAGCCATAAATTGATCACGGTCAAAGCCGAGCTATAAATATGTGAGGGTTCATTAATCTATGACCTAGCTCTTTTATTGCTGTTTCTTACTTATGTCTGCCTGAAATGTTTTATAATGAAGTGCCTGGCAAAAGAAAACAACCCGGGGACTTCCTGTTTCAGCTGCCATCCATGCAGTGTTCTTCGCGAGACCCCTCCCATCTGAAGGAGAGCCACTGTGTGGGGCCCCTGCAGCTGAGGAGTTCTGACTGCTCTGAGGATGCCGCATCTGTGTCCACGCCTCCCCTTCTTCTGCCTCTTTGTTACTCTTCCCACCCTGTCACTGCTTCCACTGCACCTCCACCCGGAGGAGCTCATAACAGAACTTAAGACAACAGGAACTTAACAAACTAAGGTCACCTTGTGATCTCTTACATTGTGCCTCAAATAGGCCTGTGGAATTATCACCCCCAGGGGGCTGTCTCAGCTGTTCAATTAATAGTGAGAATATTGATTAGCTCATAGTTTATGTTCCTGCTAATGTGAACCACTGGTTTATTGTCAACCTCTAATTACAGAGTGTTTTCATATGAGATCTTCCTACATATTGAGAGAGCTGCTAGAAGCTGGGCTCCAAGGACACGGAGGGAGGGGGGTGGGAGGGGGCCTCTTTATTAGCAATGAGTGAATTGGCATTAGTCATCACTCCTGTCTTCTTTTAACTATAGGTATTTATCAAAGTGCTGGATAATAATGATAATGGCCCAGAATTCTCTCAGCCGAATTACGATGTGACAATTTCCGAGGACGTGCTTCCAGATACAGAGATACTGCAGATTGAAGCCACCGATAGAGACGAGAAACACAAGCTGAGCTACACTGTCCACAGCAGCATTGACTCTGTCAGTATGAGAAAATTCCGGATTGACCCCAGCACCGGTGTGCTCTACACGGCCGAGAGGCTGGACCATGAGGCCCAGGACAAGCACATCCTCAACATAATGGTAGGACCAAACTGCTGATTTGCTCTCCTAACAGAGTCGTTGACCGTTCAAGACACATTCCTTGGTCTTCAGGAGTACAGGGCCCTTACGTTTTGTAAGTAGTAGTACATTTGGTCTTTTCACAGCAGGGCTGCATTCCTTTTTTGCTTTTTTTTTTTTTTCAATGAGGAATTGGCTATTGTTACCGAGTGACTCGACACTTTTGCCAAACTGAAACATTAGATGAGTTCTTCAGACAGTGGCTTCCCAGGAAATGCTGCTGACAGGCTGACTTGGGAAGGAAGGAACAGGCCATGTTTCTGTAAATCTCCCAGGCTATGATGTTGGTTTGCATCCAGAAGATTTTTGTGGATAAGTTTAACAGAAGTTCCTTGAGAAGTTAATTCAAGGGTGATCATTTACTCACCCTGTGCAGTGCTCAGTCCTGGGAGGCATGTAGGGAACTGAGTCATTACCTACTGCACAGGCATTGGACCAGTGAATACTGGCACCCAAGAGAGATCTCAAAACACTCCGAAGCCTGCAGAGAGTGTTAGTTAGGTCTGAGGTGGGGTTCATGGGGCCTCCGAATTATGTGGATGGAAGTTGCTTTAATTTTAAAGTGGAGTTGCTCGAGTTCACATAAGTGGGAAGTAGAGATGAAGAGAAACGTCCTTGATTAGCTTATGGCCTAAAATCTGTCCCTTTGACCACCCAAGTGCCTGTGGGCCATTGCATTGCACAGCTACTGCCTAACAGACCCCCTGAGTTCCTTAAGACCAGTAGGAAGACACAGACTAAATTTTGTGTACTGACTGGCTTTCAAACACACTAAGACGCTACCAGTGTCCTAGCAGCTGAAGGTGATGTTCCACTGAGTGCTACTCTTCCTTCCCAAGTCTGGAAACCCCCTTGGGCAAGAGGAAGCTGGAATGCCATGCCCTTGGCTGTGGTTTCCAGCTGTGACACCAGGGGCCGAAGAAGAGGGACTCATAGAGACCATCAGATCCACCCTCATTCATTCAACAGATATTTCTCCAGCACCTACTGTGTACCAAGCCCTGCTCTAGGCACTGAGGATACAAGAGACACGTTCCACTGGATGTTCCACTGGAACAGACCTAGATTCCAATAATCTTCATATACAGAGCTCAGCTCTGTCCTTGGGTGTAGGGGGCCGGTCTACAGACAGGAAAATTGAGCACATTCACTGGAGTGCTTCTGCATGTGTTTTACTCAGGGGCAGAAACCTCACGCCAACGACTAACTCCATTCTCACTAGTCAAGTCATTTCTGTTCATTCTTTCCTTAACAAACTCAAAATTCAGTTTGGTCACCCTGTATCATTTATCATTTCTGTAATTGATTATTTAGAGCAAACATGTCCTTTGTGCTGCCTTTCTCCCAGCAAAGCCATTTTAAGTCATTTTGCTTGTTCCTTCTAGGTACTATTTCTGAAAAGCCCTTTCCCTTTGATGGCTCTCTTCGGTCTATTTTCTAATTTCTTCACATCCCTCTGAAGTTATGGAGTCTATAATTGAACAAATGGAAGGCACACATTTGATTAGTGCTACAGCAAATTATAGCAAAATCATGTGGTTAGGGCTAAAGAATTGATTATTTGCAAGCTCCTGGCATATGCAAAGCAGGGGAAACTTTGAAGCGGTCAGGCAAGTTTCCTTGGTGAAGTCACAAGGCGGGGGGGGGGGTTCTCACATTTTAGGAGGATTTGGTTCATCTTCCTGGGAATCAGGGCTCCCCCTCGGTCTTGGGCCTTGGCATTGGTTGGCTCTTGCCTGAAATATGTGGTGGCCCACGCCCCCCTTTTACCACTCGCACTTGCTTTTGTTAACCTCTTCCAAGAAGCTGAATGCCACCTTAACTTCTTCTTACTCCTCACTCCCATTCTGGCACTTACCACCAGGCCTTACACCTGCTTACTGATTTCTATGATCCTGTTAGCTTCTTGAGGGCAAGGACCAAATCTGAATCGCTGCTGAAGTCAGGAGAGAGTGAAGCCAGGACTTGACAGATAATAGGTGACAATAAATGTTTGTTGAATGAATGAATAAATGCCAGTGCCTGCTTTGCATTTGTTAATTCTTTCATTAAACTTTTTTGTTTCCCTCTCAGAAGAGCCCCTGTCTGCCATTCCATTAGCAGCTATATATACACAAATAAGGGGGTAGTGGCGGTGGGAGGTGGTGCAGAGAACAGTGCTGTGTCGGTGATGCTCAGGCATCAGCTCCACACACACACAGACTGAGGATGGACCGTAGGTCAGTCAGAATGCTGAGCGATAAAATGGATGGGGCCCTTACTCTCAATTTGTTCGCAGTTAGTGTCCTCACTTGATATACCATCATTTACTGAGCACCTACTGTGTGCCCGGGATTGCATCAAGCACTTGGTGTGAGTGACCTCCTTTGGTATTTACCACAGATATAGCCATGTGACTTCCTTGCAATTTAAGATTTTAGTCCTGCTGCTTCTTGTATTTTGCCTGAAGGTCAGAGATCAGGAGTTTCCTTATCGAAGAAACTTGGCCCGAGTCATTGTGAATGTGGAAGATGCTAATGATCACAGTCCTTATTTTACCAACCCACTGTATGAAGCATCTGTATTTGAATCGGCTGCTCTGGGATCAGCTGTTCTGCAGGTGACGGCTCTGGACAAAGACAAAGGGGAAAATGCAGAACTCATATATACCATAGAAGCAGGTGAGAGCTGTTGCACAGATTGTAACATAATGCATGGCATTTGCCCCTCCGTAGTGTTGATCACCATGTGAAATTCACATCGTTACCACTGGAATGTCTCCCAAAGAATTTCTTGGCCAAGCAACTGCCCGATTTGCGTGATGATGCTGTATAGAATTCTTGGCATTCCTGTAATATGTTTTCCATCACTGATGGTGAGGAGAGAGTTCCCTCTTACTGTGTGATTCTCAGATTTTTCTGGAATGAAAGGGAGAGAAGAAATGAGTGGTGAACTCAGTGACTTTCACTGATGGGTCGACAAGCCATGGCCTTGGACTAAAATAACCAAAGCCTTCCACCTTTTGAGGGCTGCCAGGCTGTCCTATGAATTGGATCCCACAAGTCTTTGTTTACTTGTCAGTGGGCAAGCGGTGGGCTTCAAAAATACCTACACCCCCACTGTTTGCAAAAATTAACTTCACCCGAGGGGAATCAAGAGTAGCGCAGTAGGTCGTAGGCACTGAAATGTCCACTTAACTGGACAGATAAATAAATACAGGCTCAAATTTTGTGAAATTTGAGATTTTTAACGTTTTTTAAAGTTTGTTTATTTATTTATTTTGAGAGAGAGAGAGAGAGAGAGAGAGCGCGCGTGCGGGGGAGCAGGGGTGCAGAGAGAGTGAGAATCCCAAGCAGGCTTCGCTCTGTCAATGCAGAGCCCAACACGGGGCTTGATCTCACGAACTGTGAAATCATGACCTGAGCCGAAATCAAGAGTTGGATGCTTAACCGGTTCAGCTACCTAGGCGCCCCTTAAATCTGAGATTTTTAAAGTCAATTTGACCATCTATAAGGCAAGACCATAGTTCACTGATGGTTTGAAGATAGAGAAAGGAAGAAAACACTTCTGACAGAGGAGAGGAGAATCCAAGCAAGGGATAGGACTATGAGCCTAAAAATTACAAATATCTCTTACCTGTTCTATTTTCCTTTCCCCTCTTCTGTCGTTCTTTGAATATTCAAGCCACATATTTCCAAAATGTTCTACAACATTATGTCTGTCGTGCATAAAAGCCAAATGCTGTCTCTTTTTATGCCAGCGCTGGAAAAGCTTCTTTCCCGTGATTTAAATGTGGAGCATTTTTGTGAGTGGTTGAATTAAAATATGAATGCTAGGACGACAGTTTGGGGCTAAAAAATATTAGAAAAAGAAAAGCCAACAGTCTTCTTTTTTTAAAAAAGCCACTGCATCCAATGCTAATCTAAAACGGTTTCCTGTATTAGGCACCCACATTTTATAGGAGTCTAAGCTAAGCTCTATACAAAAAAAATAATAAAATGAAGAAATAAAATACATTGGTTCACAACTCCAGGTGCCCCAAGCAACTTCACCAATAGTTTTTCTAGATTTTTATGGAATTTCCTGCTAACGTAAAGCCTGACCAGCACTTTTCTTTTAGATGCTATGGTGCATCTGTTGTTTACCCCAAGAACGTTTAATTATTTGATTATATAATCTTCGTTCTTCTAGTTCCACAAATAATATAGGGCAACTTCTTTTTAAAGACACAAATATTTAAATAACGTCACAGAAAGTGTCGCCTGATCCAACAACTCTTTAGTCTTTCTACGGTTTTTTTTTTTCCTAATCTGATATATAGCTTCCTTTCCCCGGTATTCACCCATGCATATGCATCGTTTCATATCATTGTGATCATTGAGGTATGGAGTCCTACTTCTGTTTTTTTTACTTAACATTTTCTAAGTGTCGTCTATGGTGTCTACTTGCTTTTTGTATTTGTCATTAAGGCTACTACTTATACTGTCTTAGAGAGGCAGATAATTTCTAAACCAAGAGTCATTTCCCATCGGGCTGACAAGACTGCTTTCCTTATCTTTCAGCAGCCACACGCTACAGCCTGGTGCTGTGCATAGACAAGGGATTCCATCATTCCTATAACAGTAGGTTAAAAATAGAGAAGTTATTTCCTTAAAACATCTTTTATAGAGAAAAGTTGAATTTTCCAAAAACCCATAGGAATGATTGGTATCTCAAAAAATGGAATCTCAAACAATGACCCCCGATTGTATGTGTAAGAAGCTGATGAGGATTTCAGTGTGTGCACAGTTAAGTCACAAGTGGTGATGGGGCTCCTTCATGGACAGACAGACCTCACTAGCCCCTGACTGCTCCCGACCAAGCCAGTCCCTTCCCAGATCATGCTAGGAAAGAGGGAAAATCCAGATGCTTCCAACATTTTGAAGCAAACGACAAAGTGGTTATGGGAAGAGGACATTTTCCTTAAGTTCTCTTACAAACCTCAGATAAGCAAGATTTTACTCTGGTTACTGGTGGGCCATAAACTTCCTATCCCCTGTCTGGCTTCTAAAATAACTACTGAAGCTTTTATTTTGACCCAAAGGACTGAGGTGGACTTTGAGTGCAGAACTTCTAATTTAGCTCACGTTTCTATTTGGTGCAACAGTGGCTCATGGGTGGGCTTCGAAACAGGAGAGACAAAGACTAAGAATTGAGTTGTGATGGGGGCATATTGGATCCCAAGATGCATACAGATAGAGAATTAAAAATCTTTTGTAGCTCTACCTGTCCATCCAATCATTTAATACATATTTATTGAACACCTTCTTTGTGCCATGACTGTGCCATATGCTAGATAAATAATGGTAAGTAAGATAAGTTCAGCTTTTGCTCACTTGCCAGAAGTCTACAAGAAACTAACTATAGATTCCAAGAAAACAAGCAGAGGTTAGTTTCCAAGGATTTGAGGATAGCAGGAGAGAATAAGCAGGAAGTGGATTCTAAGAAAATGGGCAGGCAGTATGTTAAAGAGGGTAAGAGACCGAGAGCCCACTTTGGACATGATCAATGAGCACAGCATCCAGGCAGGTGTGACAGGCAGGTCAGTAGCCCTGGGACAGCAGGGCTGTGAAGTTCTACTCGAGACCAGAAGCTAGCTCCCCATCATCCCTGCCATATATCTTTCTGGGCATGAAGGAATGTGCTGGGCCTACAGCGAGGGAGGACTTAGCTGGAGACTCCACAGAGGGAGTCCACAATCAAGGAGCACAGAGACATTTGGCTCTGTTGCATTCGTCATTTGGGGCTGAGTGTTGGTGACCATTATCTCTACAACCTCTACATCTTCCTCCTCTGAGATGCTGAAGCAAAATGATTCCCGCCTCCTTGCAAGGGTCTATGAATCAAGTGTTGGACTCACGCTCAATGCCACTATTTACTGAACGTTTGGAAGCCTGCTCATGAGATCCTTGAACTTCATGCCGTCCTCACAAAGTGCTCATGTAGAGGTGACAAGGAAAAAAATCATGCTGACACCAAAGATGACATTGTTAAATACTCATATTTGGGGGGCTGGCATCAAATCCTTTACCTCTTTATTAAATTTCTTCTTTAAAAATAAGCAGTTTTTTTATGAACATTACTGTTTTATTCTCAGACACAGAGAAGTTGATTGAATAAGTATGTAGTAAGAAGTATGTATACCACTGTATTTGCTGCATATTTCAGGAGACACATGTAAGTGCCTCCCAATGCAGGAGTCTGTCTTAATAATAATGACATTGAAGCTGTCTCTATGCCTGTCATCCTTCAGTACTTCAAACAGAAAGAAAAATCCAGGTATAACTGAATAACCACAATTTTTAACTTTGTTTTTAAAGAATCTAGACATGCAGGCCTATGCGTTCTTTGAGAAGTATCAGAAAGCCTGATGAGAGAAACAAAAAGCGACTTGGTGAAGGATTCTTTTTTTGTTAATTTTTTTTAATGTTTATTTATTTGTAAGAGAGAGAGCACACGCGGGTGAGGGGCAGAGAGAGAGGGAGACAGGATCCAAAGCGTGCTCTGCACCGACAACAGAGAACCCAACACAGGGCTCAGTCTCACGAACCGTGAGGTCGTGACCTGAGCCAAAGCCGGACATTCAACCGACTGAACCACCCAGGCACCCCTGAAGGATTCTGCTTCACACTGTCCACTGCTTTTCAGCCAGCTTCTTGACATCCTTCAGTCTTGCGTTCCCCATTCTTTACTCCTCTCTTATCCTCATCCTCGGCAACCTCAGATTTCACACCACTCAATGTTTCAGAGGCAGGGCTCTCAACTTCTGGAGTGTCGTGGGTCGCAGCCTTCCCACTCCAGACACATCAAAGTGGGGTACCAGTTTCTCAGTTTCAGATGGGTGATGCCTCAGGTTTTCGGTTTTAATGCTGGTGCAGGTGATCAGCAGTTTGCTACTCCTCTGGAAGCCTCTCCAGTACTTAGGATGGTTACAGATTGGAGGGACTGCCTTAAAATTTATGTCTAGTTTTAAGTCTGTGTGTGCATGTGTGTCTTTTGGGGTGTGTGGGAGTGAACGACAGAAGGGTAGTCAGAAAAAAGTCCTCCCAACTTACAAAGCAAACAGGGACTTAGGAGGAATTCTTCAGGCCTGAACAAAAGACCCCCCCCCCACCAAAGCAGTGTTTGGAGTGAAGTTGGTTTTGATGGGGTGAAACAATGCCAGTTCCATGTAGCAAAGCCTATCTTTGGGATAATCTGCAATCAAATGCCTGTGGTATACTGTTCTGAAACAACTCTCACAACTATCTTTCTCATTACATAGTACACAGAATATGGCACTGGTTTAGGTAAAAATGCCTTTCTCACAGTGGCATTGTACACAGTATTGTATTGTTGTTGTTAACCTGGATTAAGAAGATACCAACCCGAAATTTACAATTTTACTGAAAAACTTATTTCAGTCACTTTTGAATTCCCCTAAAAGCAAAGTCTTTCATTCTATCTCAGAATGAGATGGAATGGATAGAAATAATTGCTTTCCCCTTGCCATGTTGCAGTAAAGTAGACTTTAGATGAAGAACTAATCTTCAAAACATGACGTGTAACCCATTTCCCCATTGATTTCTATATTTCAGGGAACACTGGGAACACATTTAAGATTGAACCAGTCCTGGGCATCATCACCGTTTCCAAAGAACCAGACATGACAACGACGGGTCAGTTTGTACTGTCGGTCAAAGTCACAGATCAGGGTTCCCCACCAATGTCTGCCACTGCAATTGTGCGCATTTCCGTTACCATGTCTGATAATTCTCACCCCAAGTTCACTCACAAAGACTACCAAGCAGAAGTAAATGAAAATGTTGATATTGGAACGTCAGTCATTTTAATCTCTGCCATCAGTCAGTCTACCCTCATTTATGAAGTCAAAGATGGAAACATCGATGGGATCTTTACCATAAATCCGTATTCTGGAGTCATCACCACCCGGAAGGCACTGGATTACGAGCGTACTTCCTCTTATCAGCTCATCATTCAGGCCACTAACATGGCAGGCATGGCTTCCAATGCCACAGTCAATATTCAGATTGTTGATGAAAATGATAATGCCCCAGTGTTTCTCTTTTCTCAATATTCAGGCAGCCTAAGTGAGGCTGCCCCAGTCAATAGCATCGTCAGGAGCTTGGATAACAGCCCACTGGTGATTCGAGCCACTGATGCTGACAGCAACCGGAATGCTCTGCTGGTATATCAAATTGTGGAGTCCACGGCCAAGAAGTTCTTCACAGTGGATTCCAGTACAGGTGCAATCAGAACAATTGCCAACCTGGACCATGAAACTATTGCCCATTTCCATTTTCATGTGCATGTGAGAGACAGTGGCAGCCCCCAGCTGACTGCAGAGAGTCCTGTTGAAGTCAACATAGAGGTGACAGATGTGAACGATAACCCGCCTGTTTTTACTCAGGCTGTGTTTGAAACCATCTTACTTCTGCCCACCTATGTTGGAGTAGAGGTTCTGAAAGTTAGTGCCACAGATCCTGACTCCGAGGTGCCCCCTGAACTGACATATAGCCTAATGGAAGGCAGCTTGGATCATTTTCTAATTGACTCCAACAGTGGAGTACTCACCATAAAAAACAACAACCTCTCCAAAGATCACTACATGTTGATAGTTAAAGTATCTGATGGAAAGTTCTACAGTACGGCCGTGGTCACCATCTTGGTTAAAGAAGCCATGGATAGTGGCCTCCACTTTACACAAAGCTTTTACTCGACCTCGATCTCAGAGAACAACACTAACATAACCAAAGTTGCTATTGTCAATGCCATTGGAAATCGCCTTAATGAGCCCTTAAAATATAGCATCCTAAACCCAGGAAATAAGTTCAAGATAAAATCTACCTCAGGGGTCATTCAGACCACCGGAGTCCCCTTTGACCGTGAAGAACAAGAGTTATATGAGCTGGTGGTGGAAGCCAGCCGCGAGCTAGACCATCTGCGTGTGGCTAGAGTGGTGGTGAGGGTTAACATTGAAGACATAAATGATAATTCCCCAGTCTTTGTGGGCCTCCCTTACTATGCTGCTGTGCAAGTTGATGCTGAGCCTGGGACTCTGATTTACCAGGTGACAGCCATTGACAAAGATAAAGGTGCAAATGGAGAAGTGACCTATGTCCTACAGGATGACTATGGCCACTTTGAGATCAACCCTAATTCAGGGAATGTTATTTTAAAAGAAGCATTCAACTCTGACTTGTCTAACATTGAGTATGGAGTCACCATCCTAGCCAAAGATGGTGGAAAACCCTCTTTATCCACATCTGTGGAACTTCCCATCACAATCGTCAACAAAGCAATGCCTGTGTTTGATAAGCCCTTTTATACAGCATCGATCAACGAAGACATCAGAATGGATACCCCCATTCTAAGCATCAATGCCACCAGTCCAGAAGGCCAAGGCATCATATATATCATTATTGATGGGGATCTTTACAAACAGTTTAACATTGACTTTGACACCGGGGTCCTGAAAGTTGTTAGTCCTTTGGATTATGAAATTACATCTGTTTACAGGTTGACGGTAAGAGCCAGTGATGCCCTTACTGGTGCCAGGGCTGAAGTCACCGTTGACTTGCTGGTTAATGATGTAAATGACAACCCCCCTATTTTCGATCAACCCACATATAACACAACATTATCAGAAGCATCTCTCATTGGAACACCTGTTTTGCAAGTTGTCTCTACTGATGCAGACTCGGAAAATAATAAATTGGTACATTATCAGATTGTCCAGGACACTTACAACAGCACAGATTATTTTCACATAGACAGTGCAAGTGGCTTAATCCTGACAGCACGGATGCTGGACCACGAGTTAGTGCAACACTGCACTTTGAAAGTCAGAGCAACAGATAATGGCTTCCCATCACTGAGCAGTGAGGTCCTGGTTCATATCTATATCTCAGACATAAATGACAACCCTCCCGTTTTTAATCAGCTCATTTATGAATCATATGTGAGTGAATTAGCCCCCCGGGGCCATTTTGTAACCTGTGTTCAAGCCTCTGATGCAGACAGCTCTGATTTTGACCGCTTGGAGTATAGCATTTTATCTGGGAATGACCGGACGAGCTTTCTGATGGATGGCAAGAGTGGCATCATCACACTGTCCAACCACCGGAAACAGAGAATGGAGCCTCTGTACAGTCTCAACGTGTCAGTGTCTGATGGGTTGTTCACTAGCACTGCACAGGTGCATATCAGGGTACTTGGGGCTAACCTGTACAGCCCTGCCTTTTCCCAAAGCACCTACGTAGCTGAAGTGAGAGAGAACGCAGCCGCTGGGACAAAGGTAATTCATGTTCGAGCTACAGATGGGGATCCAGGGACATATGGACAGATCACTTATGCCATCATCAATGACTTTGCTAAGGATCGATTCCTCATAGACAGCAATGGACAAGTCATCACAACAGAAAGGCTTGACCGGGAGAACCCTCTGGAAGGAGATATTAGTATTTTTTTGAGGGCCCTTGATGGTGGAGGGAGAACGACTTTTTGCACTGTAAGAGTGATTGTTGTGGATGAAAATGACAATGCTCCCCAGTTCATGACAGTGGAGTACAGAGCCAGCGTCAGGGCAGACGTTGGAAGGGGCCATTTGGTCACTCAGGTTCAAGCCATGGATCCAGATGACGGCGCTAATTCACGGATTACCTATTCTCTATATAGTGAGGCCTCAGTGTCGGTGGCTGACCTCCTAGAAATCGATCCTGACAATGGCTGGATGGTCACTAAGGGCAATTTTAACCAGCTGAAAAACACAGTGCTGTCATTCTTTGTCAAAGCAGTAGATGGGGGCATTCCAGTAAAGCACTCCCTCATTCCTGTCTATATCCACGTCCTGCCCCCTGAAACATTCTTGCCTTCATTCACCCAGTCTCAATATTCTTTTACTGTTTCAGAAGATACAGCCATTGGGAGCACGGTGGACACACTGCGAATTTTGCCCAGTCACAGTGTCAGATTCAGCACAGTTAATGGGGAGCGGCCAGAAAATAACAAAGGGGGTGTCTTTGTCATAGAGCAGGAAACAGGCACAATCAAGCTTGACAAACGCCTTGATCATGAAGTCAGCCCAGCGTTCCACTTTAAGGTAGCAGCCACCATACCCCTGGACAAGGTAGACATTGTGTTTACTGTAGATGTAGATATCAAGGTACTGGATTTGAATGACAACAAACCAGTCTTTGAAACTTCCAGCTACGAGACGATCATAATGGAAGGGATGCCTGTCGGCACCAAACTCACACAGGTGAGAGCCATCGACATGGATTGGGGAGCCAATGGGCAGGTCACTTACTCCCTGCACTCGGATTCCCAGCCTGAAAAGGTAATGGAAGCCTTCAATATTGACAGCAACACAGGCTGGATCAGTACCTTGAAGGACCTGGATCACGAGACAGATCCAGCCTTCACCTTCTCTGTGGTGGCCTCCGACCTGGGAGAGGCCTTCTCTCTTTCATCCACGGCTTTGGTCTCTGTCAGGGTGACGGATATAAATGACAACGCACCAGTCTTTGCCCACGAGGTGTACCGAGGGAATGTGAAGGAGAGCGACCCTCCTGGAGAGGTGGTAGCCGTGCTCAGCACATGGGACAGAGACACTTCCGACATTAATCGCCAAGTGAGCTACCATATTACAGGTAAGTCAGCCACCTTGGCTTTCACTGGGTGCTCTGCTTTCTAAAGAAAGGTAGGAAGAGGCAGAGGATAAGAGTAGGAGAGAAGAAGGAAGATGACAAGGGGGCTGAGAGTCATAAAACCTTTCTGGGGCTGAGTGAAAGATCTCCAAGTAGACTGTTTTTCAGTTTTTGGTTGTTGCTGACTCAGCCCTAGCTTGGAGTTCATTGGTTGGCCTATGACGGATTACCCAGATTGGTATCCAATCTTTGCATCCCCTTTTATCATTTAAAAAGGAGTCCAGCCAACTATCTCAGTTAAAAAATGAAAATTACAGCTTTTTGGGGGAGACGGGAAATGTATTTTAACTAAATTCCTACTTTTTGTATTGGTAAGGAAAATAAATCCCAGTAAGCTTCATTTATTTATTTTTTTTAATATGAGATTTATTGTCAAATTGGTCCAGTAAACTTCATTTACAAGTTCCTCCTGGTAGTGAAAACTCCTACGCACGCACACGTACCCACCTATACAAATTAAAGGGCATGGTTTGACCTTTTGCTAAAAATCTTAAGTCGTGATTCCGTAAATCAAAGAGTGTTTCTCCAGAGAACTCCATTTTCTCAGATCTCTGTTTTGTCTTTCCAAATAGTAAGTAGCAAGTCGGTGGAAACGCCAAGGTAGACAAATGAGGTCACCCAGAGTGGACAAAAAATGTCACCATTGCTCTGAGGGGCAGAGGATTTCATGTCGGTGTCACTGATCAGGGGTAGCTTTATGGGGAGGTGACTGGCTTTAGACTGAAAATGGGAAGGTTGGTGGTATAAGAACAGTCTTCCTAAAAACTATTTAAGGGTTTTAAAGCTAATATTTTGATGTTGTGACATTCAAAGGCAGAACATAAGCAAAGTGCCAAAAGATTTTAAAGAATCCATCAATACTTGTAGTCAGGTGGCTTCCCTTTAGAAAAACTACATTATTCAAAGTGAAAAATGAATTAATTAGAATGCCCTCAGGACACAGAATCTGCTTAAGTACGTTACTGGGAAAGTTAATTAATCACTGCAGAATAAGATCCACAGGAGAGCATATGTGTCAATGCCTGGGATTGCCACTCTTCTCCATCACTCCTCTCCTTTTTCTTTATAGAACTGTTTTCTTGATGGTGTTTTCTGTTTAAACTATTTATGCATTCATACTTTATCTGATACCTTCCTTTTGTTTTCATTAAAATGTACATTTCTGCTGAAAAGACATGAGCGATAGTGGTAAGGAAAGAAAAGTTGAGTAAAGCATCACTTAAGTTTATTTGCATTCAGTTGCAGACAAAAAGCTTCTTAGACATTCTGAGGGCTACTTTTCTATTGGGAAGAATTGCTCAATTTTCAGCTTTAATTATTTATACTTTGTCTCTGGATTGTCAGTGGATGATTTAAAGGGACCATCCCATCAACTTTACCGAAGTAATGAGAACAGAGTAGCTTAAAGCTACTGTTACGATTAGCAGTGCCAACCACCAACTGATTTTAATTAGGTTTAACTTTTTCTCTTGATGTAACACAACTTGGCTGCGCTGCCGCAGATTAACAAAGGACCATTAATCATTTTATTTAACAAAAGATGTGGGCCCGCACTGAAAGCATTTAATGGAGAGGTGAAATTTGTGCATGCTAAAATAATATTCAACGGAAGCATAATTGAATCGTAGCCAGTGGCAGAGGAAAGTGATATCCCAGGGAGGACCCTGAGCCTCAGCAGAAACAGGTTTCTCCACCTCAACGCGACTGACATTTGGGGCTGGAGAAGTCTCGTCTTGGCTGTAGGTGGCCGTGCTGTGCATTGTAGGATGACAGGCGGCATCTCTGGCCTCCACCCAGGAGATCGCAGCAGCAGCACCACCACCACCCTCAACGTGACATTCAAAAATATCTCTCGACACTGACAAATGTCCTGGTGTGGGCGTGGCACACAGCCACTCCCGGCAGAAAACCACTGTCCTTGGGGAATGTGTGGCCCTCACAATTTCTGTGCTTTCTGTTCCCAATATGGTCCATTTATCCCAGGCTTGTCCCCCACCGCTGAGGCCCCCGGACTGACCCCTCCCCATACCTTGAAAGTGCGTGTCCGGCACTAACATTCCCCTACTTCCCCCTCAGTCCCTCTGGCAGGACCACAGTCTTTGCCCTCCACTCTTTTAAAGATTCACTTTTTCAACAGACCAGCAGCCAGTACGCAGTATGCTCTCCTTAAATAAGGAGATGGGTGTACTGTCGGTCGTCCCCACTGGGACCTGAGCTCCCCTGTGGGGGCAGGGGTTTCTGCCAGTTTTGTCTGCGGCTGTGGCCCCACTGCCCGGAATAGTGCCTGGCCCAGAGCGAGCAACAGATACTTATAGAATGCCCGAACCAACAAAACAGTGATGATCTAACCGGATTCTGGGCTTCTTGCCAGTTTTCTTGTCCAGTCTTCCTCCATGTTTGAAAGTGACAGTGTTTCCCTCCTCAGGACTAGAAGGTCAAGGCAGTTTTCTTCTCTCCTCCTCTTCCTGTCTCCTCCAAGATGCTTTTGTCTCCGTGTAATTTAATGATGTGGGAAAGCAATATTGCCGGGCCACTGTCGATGCTTCGGCCTCATAAAAACTGTTCCCCCTCATCTCTTCTCCTTTCCTTCCGCTATCCCAAGCTTCACTCTGATAAATTCGACCTAATTGCAGTGCTTATCTTTGAACTGCTCCTGAAATGACCCCTCTTAGGGCTACTTAATACTAATGGGTCTTCCTCTGTCACGCCAACTTTTCTTCCCCAAACTCCGGTCCTTGCAAGATGAGCGCAGCTGTATGATGAAGCCTTCATTAAAAGATTCCTTAATAGAACTGACTGCCTCTCCTTGATTGCATAATCAACAGCTAATGAAATTGTCTCGGTAACAAGAGCTATAGTGTACTACATCCTCTCTCGAGACCAAATGGAAAGACAATTGTATCATCCTGAGAAGAGGATTCATTGTTCACAGTTTGAATTTGATTATCCTTCAGGGGGACTAAACAAGAGATCATCCCCAGTTTCTCTAAGTGCATTTTATTCTCTTGGAAAGTTACTGTTTTACATTCCCCACAAGCCAAGCATATAAATATCTGCTTTTGTTGCAGGAGCATCAAAAGGAAGTAACTGCCAATTTTTTTCCAGTTTTGTAAACGATACAGTTGGAGGGGCAGCTGGATGACCCCACACGGGCCTCCCACTGGAGGTGTAGATCAAAGCTCTTCATTGCACATCTTCAAAAAACACTTTTTTCTCTACAGGAGGGAACCCCCGAGGAAGGTTTGCTCTGGGCCTGGTGCAGAGTGAGTGGAAGGTCTATGTGAAAAGACCTTTAGATAGAGAAGAACAAGACATTTACTTCCTCAATATCACTGCTACCGATGGGCTTTTTGTCACACAGGCCATGGTAGAAGTGACTGTCAGTGATGTGAATGACAATAGCCCAGTGTGTGATCAGGTAAGATCTGTGGGTATATCAGATATATTGCTGCTTTTTACTCTGTTTCTCAAAAATTAAATCAAAGCCCATTTCATTATTCTCCTGAAGGCCAGGTTACTTTCTGCTCTTGTCTCCTTAATTAGTGAGCTCCGATTGGATGCAAGAGGGTAGATGGTAGAGTTTAGGATGAAACATTATAAACAAAACAAAGCATAGGTAGCAACTTCAGGTACCTAATTTTGCCCGACCCAAAAAAAACACAAAAAGAAAATCATGAGGTTTTTGTTTTGTTTTGTTTTGTTTTGTTTTGTTTTGTTTTGTTTTAAGAGAGAGAGAGAGAGCTGGGGAGGGGCAAAAGGAGAAGGAGAGAGAGAATCTTAAGCAGGCTCCATACCCAGCACAGACCCTGACATGGGTCAGTGGGTTCAGTTTCACCACTGTTAGATCATGACCTGAACTAAAATCAAGTGTCAGATGCTTAACTGACTGAGCCACTCAGGGGCCCCAAATTGTATTAATGCATTTTTTAAATTTTTTTAAATGTTTATTTATTTTTGAGAGAGAGACAGAGTGTGAACAGGGGAGGAGCAGAGAGACAGGGAGACACAGAATCCAAAGCAGGCTCCAGGCTCTGAGCTGTCAGCACAGAGCCCGATGCAGGACTTGAACTCACAAACCGCGAGATCATGACCTGAACCGAAGTCAGATGCTTAACCGGCTGAGCCACCCAGGCGCCCCAGTATTAATGCATTTTTAAAGAAATCATTTGTAATGCAAAATGTGGCAATTGCCTCACAAATACCAATGATTCAATTACCTTTCTTTACCTTTGCCAGGTTGCATACACAGCATTATTTCCTGAAGATATTCCATCAAATAAAATCATCCTGAAAGTCCGTGCCAAGGATGCCGATATTGGATCCAATGGAGATATACGATACTCACTCTACGGATCTGGAAACAATGAATTTTTTCTAGATCCAGAAAGTGGTAAGGTGAAATTTATTTTTTTGGGTAAATGCCATTGTTAATCCATGAGAGAAGTTAAACTCTCATATGGCCTCGTCACTAGTGGGTAGTTAGCGTACAAGATCATCGATATGATGCCCTGCTATCTAGGACTCTAAAAAACACTAGCTGCACATGGTGTCTGATGATGGATGCCCTGGAGCGCACAGACTTTCTTTGGCCTACAAGATTGCCCTGACTTTACCTACATTCATTAGCATCAAGTAATCAGATGTGTCTATTTGGTTCTTCTGTTTTTCATATCTGTGAGTTAAGGCACCTGCCCTATAAAGAATATAGAGTTACATCACAAATGCAAGTTGCAAACCAGAGAGCAATGCATAGTAAGGAGAGTTTTTTTCTCTCTTGAAGTCCCTTTTGGGTCCCTTCCTGAAGCTTATTAACACACTTTTCTGGTTTTTATTAAATATTCCCACCTAGTTTCTCCAAAGCTGTGAGCCCTGAGATTAGTTTATATATTCAGGCAAAATTTATAAGGTCAAAGGTTATGTATGCCAAAGGCAGATGCCCACATTGAAGGCCAGAGCTAACGGAAAAGACATTTTTATGGAGGTAAATTATTTCAGTGTTGTGTACCGGATGGTTCATCCAATGGCAATTTGTAAATGAAGTGTAAAGATTGAATAAGTTGCATATTTCCAGTGTTGTGTTGGTCCTAATGAATAATGACTAACTATTGAGTCTCCAAAGATAATGGCTCCTCCCTGCTCCTCTCCCGTGTCAGCTGCGTCCTACTAGGAAGCACTTGGCTCCACAGAAATATACGACTTGGCGATATAGGTCTAGCAATTACTTATTCAGTAGCTAACGTTCATTGAGTAACTAGTAGACATAAAAGATATTATGGGATATTAGCGGTGGGCTGCAAGAGGAGTAAAACAAGTCATGCCTGAGGGATATTGAACCCAGTAGGGGGAAAAATTTTTTTTAAATAATAATAAAAGGCAGAATGAAATAAGTGCCCAGGAAGGATATCAGGGGAGTAATATCTGAGCACAGAGGAAAAAGTAGCTAATATTCTGATGAAGGGGAAGAGCCGGTAATTGAACCAAGGCAGGATTCTAGTAGCTGAAGCAGGACACTTCAGGCCCTGGGGTCAACATGAGCAGAGAGCATGGCACATTCAAGGAAGGGCATGTACAACACTGTCACTGGTGAGAAAAACTATAGGATGGCCTACGAGAAAAGCAGTGGGAGAAAGAACTTTAGGCTGATCATGGAAGGTCTTGAATGCCGAACTGAAAAACCACTGGAAGTTTCTGAGAAGGAGAAGCAAATAGTCCAAGCTGTATTTGAGAACTGGCTTACAGCAAGGAAGCCATAGAAGGAAAGGCTTTATAAGTATAGATGGCTTGGTCTGAATAATGTCTACTAATTTTATTTAAGAATAATAGTATTTCATGAGTCATGCTTTTCAGCAAATAGCATTTATTCAGGTCTGTCACTGTGCTTGTTGCCATTGTCTATTGAAATTTAAACAACTAACTCTCCACAGCGGCTGATACCTAGCACTGTTCCAGTGGTTAAAATAAAGATATATCTTAGCTCCTGACCTTGCTAAATTCCTGCTGATCCAAACCCCTCAAATATTCCCCCACTGGAACCCTCCCCAAGCAACCATAGGCCCTTCCACAGTCCAGCAAGTCGGGTTTACAATGGCACAATAGGATTCCTTCCAGACCTTTTTTTGCTAAAGTCAGCCTCTGTTTTGATTGTTTTCCTTTAAAAGATGGGGTGAAACAATGTTGGAAGCAGCTCTGGAAGCAGAGAAGACTGCTCTTTCTGGGTCTGTGGATTATTGACATGACTGACTACCAGAGAACTAAGGATACTGTTGTCAATTCTCTATGCTTTTTCTGGAGATATAGCAGAAATCCAGAGACACACATAGCTGATGTCCAGAGCAGGTCTTGAGAGGTTTAAAGAGCTACGGAGCTCTCCAGGTAGCCAAAGGAGGGAAATCCTGATACCAGGAGTTTCACAGTGGGATTAATTAATTTGAAGGCCATGCAGTTGATTTGTTGTTGTATCCAGAAATTCCGTAGATTTTTCCCTGATGCTTAAAATTGGATTTGCTGTTTTTCAAAGTAGGAAGCACTTGAGCCAAATGTCATTGGTCCTTCCCGTATTGGGGATTCTTTATATACGTGATTCTCTGCTCTTCAAAGAAAAGTGGTTTTTGAAATGTGAGGCCTTTTATTTTCACAGGTGAATTAAAAACATTGGCTCTTTTGGACCGGGAAACGGTCCCCGTGTACAACCTGATTGCCAGGGCCACTGACGGTGGTGGCAGGTTCTGCCAATCTGACATCCACCTGATCCTGGAGGACGTGAACGATAACCCCCCTGTGTTTTCTTCCGAGCACTACAATGCCTGTGTCTATGAGAACACGGCCACCAAGGCTCTCTTGACCAGAGTTCAAGCCGTGGATCCTGATGTTGGTAAGTCAGTTGCACTGATGCGATGCCTCCTTGTTCATGCTCTTGACATATCTTCAGTGGTTACCTCTCCTTTGGTTTTACCAGCCCACCTTGGTTCCTTACCATGAGAACACATGTGTTAAACCAATGACCACGTGTCAGCTTTTCCACTGATATGCTTTACATGTATGAGAGAACACTACAGGGTGCCCCCCCCCCGCCCCTCCTCTTTCTAGGGTTTCAAAAAGCTATACTCTGAATTTCCTTGCCTTCTAACAAAGAGTTTTGAGCTTGTTTGTTCTTTTTTAACCTTTAGAGTAAAAATAATAGCTTGCTTACTTGCCCATTCCTCCTGAACATAGTTAAAATGGTGTGTTGTGTGGCAGGGAGAATTCATTTCCATTTCTATAAAGAATTGCATCACATGCTTCAGCTGAAATATGACAATCTCGATTTATGGTAGTGCCCCACAGTGCAAAGAACAATTACTAAATGTGCTGCCAGTCCAATGTGAATTTTTTTTAACTGCCATTTTCCATAGCCTTTTGGTCACACATACACTGACGTTACTAGGCAGAGTGAGGGTGGTGGAAATAAGACAGAATGCGAACTAAAAGTTGCTGCTGATAAAGTTTGTGTTCAGATCCACTTTGCATAATGAGATGGTGAGTTAGAAAAGCCTGGAGTTAATTGCTAGGTAGTCCTTTCAAGAATGCATAAGTTATTGAGGTGACTGTGTGATGGGATGTACATACAAAAGGGCATATAGACAGCCTCTTGGTTGTGCATTTTAAGAGCTGTAAATCAGAGGACTAGGGAATGATGGGGTGTGTCTGCTATGCTAAACAGGCCTTTATATAATTCAGTGTCTTATTGCTTAATTCTGAATTGAAAGAAAAATTATTGGACTAATGGAAAAGTAAATACATGATAATTAGTCGAAAACAAACGTAGAGCCCAGGGTCTCTGCATATTTCCCCTTCGAGAAATTAGTGGCTACTTTAAATTATTGCTCTTACCTCATTAGCATAATTTTCCACGCTGAGCACCAACCCTTTAAAAGTCTGCATATTATGTGAAGCTTGGTAAAAAACGGTAAACAGGAAAAGACTCATTTATTGATTTGTAATTACGTAATACCTACGAATGTCCTTTTTTTTTTTCTTTGTAATTGTATTTCAAGGTTTTTCCAAAACAAGGCCCAGGAATCCCCAGGTTCAAGTATGCCCCTGAGCTTGGTCCACTGCTGTCTTATACAAATATGCTTTTTTAAAGCAGCATTGGAAAACATCCTCTGGACTCTTATTAGCAGGCTTTTGGAGGGGAGAGCAGAAATCATGCAAATAAATCTTTCAATTATTTAAATTAGAGAATGTGTAATGGAGCCATAGGGTGAAACTTAAAAAAAATTTTTTTTCATGTTTATTTATTTATTTCAAGAGTGGGGAGGGGCAGGTAGAGAGGAAGAGAGAGAATCCTAAGCAGGCTCTGTGATGTCAGTGCAGAGCTTAGCAGGGGGCTCGGTCTCAGGAACCACAAGATCATGACCTGAGCTGAGATCAAGAGTTGGAGCTACCCAGGTGCCCCGAGCCATAGATGAAATTTCATGATTTAATTTTTTGACTTAAATTAAAATCCTGATTTTAAAAAAATGAAATTTTTCTACTCCCTTCCTTCCTGAAGGAATTGGGTATGCTCTAGCTACCAGAGATTGAAGACAGAAAGAGGCTGCTTGGCGCTCATGATGTTGAGGACAGTGGAGGGATGTTACTGGCTCACAGATGTGGCCGTGGTGAAGAACATGCAGTTAGTTCCATCCTTCTTTTCACTTCTTCTGAGTCAGCTGTTCGTGTTGGGAGTTGGGGAAGAAAGGTGACTAGAATCTGGGCCTTTAGATGGCAGAGATGAGAATGCCTTTAAAGGCCCCAAACCAGAATAATGACCCCGTCAGCACCTGCCTCTGCTCATTTGCACTAATTCTCCAAAGGCTTACATTCAGAGCTTCAAGCAGACACAGAGGTAGACACAGAGGCTGTGAGTGCGGTGCATATAAAGTGTATTCACCAGACCATTGCATCCGCCTCAGGAAAGCTCTAGTGTAAGATACCAGATCCTGGCTCCTTTTCTCAGTTTCTGTACAACTCATTTAGCTTTTCTTAATTATTATTATTGTTCCGAAAGAGTGAGCAAGAGAGCATGCACATGAGAGTGGGGGAGGGGCAGAGAAAGAGAGAGAGAGAATATCTTAAGCAGGCTCCACGCCCAGCATGGAGCCCAACATGGGGCTCAATCCCACAGCCCTGGAATCATGACCTGAACCAAAATCAAGAGTTGGACGTTCGACCAACCAAGCCACCCAGGTGCTCCGCACTTAGCGTGAAAAAATAAAGGAACTGAGATAGCTGGCAAGAACAAACGAACACTTGTAAAAATGCAGACGAAGCACCCGACCGTGTCCGGGGCACAGGGTGAGGAAGTGGCTGCGAGGGTCCTGGCCAGAGCTTGCAGGGGGATGCCAACAGCAGAGGCGTCAGTCGGAGCTGACATCAAAGCAACATCCTCCAGAGTCCCTGGGTGTCACTGAAATAGCTTACACCATCTTCCTTAGTTGCCTGCTCAGAAAACTTACTTCCTCAAGGGGACCCAGCTCTCAGTCTTTCAGAAGGGACCACAGAGGAGCGTGAAATGCATATTGAGATTGCCAGGTCATCACGTGGGCAGTTCACCTCAGCCCAGCTCACCTGGCCTGAAGCTGAGTTTGCATGTCATTAGACTGCATCTGGCCCTCATATCTTTAGTTTGGCCCATTATATAGTGTTCCAAAAAGGTAGAGTTCATTGTCAATAAAATTCAGGAGATTTTCTTTTTGAATTTTCAGTTGTGGGTATTTTATAAAAACAGAAGCAGCCCTCAGAAAACAGCAAATCCAGACACACAGCCCCACCATGGTAGGAGCTGAAGACATAGCAGCTGCCTTTATGAGAACAGCCAGAGCTCACGCTCCCTGTTCCCAGCCACTTTGCTTATTTATGTTACTGCCTGACCTCATGAACCCCTTTGTGACAAGAAAATAGTTGAGTTTTTAAAAAAGAATTTTTTGGAACTGATAATAGATTCCCAGGTAGCCACAAAAAAATGCGTAGAAGATCACATGCACCTTTCACTCGACACTTTCCCCCAGTGACGACATCTTGTGTTAGCTGTAGTACACTGTCAGATTTGGCGTGTGTCACATGTGCGTGCGTGCGTGCGTGTGTGTAGTTCTCTACAATTTTCTCACCTGTGCAGCTTCATGTAACCGCCATTACAGAGCTCCCTCCTGCTGCCCCATCATAACCACACCATCCTCCTCCTGACACTTCCTTCCCAGTCTCTAACCCCTGGCAACCACTAATCCCCATATCTATAATTTGATTATTTCAAAAAACATTATTTGAAAGGAACTATGTGGTGTATAATTCTTTGAGACTGACTTTTTTCACTAAGCATCCCCTCGAGATCCATCCCACTTGTCCTTTCCCTTGGAGATTCACCCGCATTGGTTTTTGATCCTAGTGAAGATCGTTGGCTCCATTTGTGTAGACAGCAGCGTTATTTCATTCATGAAACTTCTTTTGTTAAGCATATTTCTTTACCTGAATTTATAAATTACTTCACCACCATTTTGCTACAGTATAAACAAAGTCACTATAAAATACAGAGAAACAACCAGGATATATTCATCTGAAATCTGATTCCATAACTTCATGAATTCAAAGCTCTTATAAGGACTCACTGAACTTTCATATCCTGGTTTTCTAATTTTAAAAACTACTATTGCTTTTAGCCAAACACCTCTTTGCTATGCTGAATTCGTTATTCATAATAAAACCAACACTGTTAGAGTAACTGCCTAAGTTAGGAATAAAATCAAAACAGAGGAGGACAAGATAATTTCAACACCCAGTTTATGAGCTCTACGAAATAGCATGGCAACTGTCTAGATTTTAGCATTAAAGTCTTAGTCTTCCTGTAAAATGGAAATGTCCTCAATTCCATAAACTAGTGACATGATTTTATGACCTAACATGTATAAAAAATGTAATCCTTTCAGTAAAGATCAGGGGACCTTTTGTTGTTACACTTCGGGGTTAATATCTTCCTAGTTAGTCTACCTCTCATAGGTAGGATTTGTGTCCGGCTTCCTAATTTTGAGGGTCTTCTAAGCTAGCAAAGGAAATATGCAGAGATGAAGATCAGAGCTGAAGTCTGTGACCATTTTAGGCAAAGTTATATGAAAATAAAATGTAAACACGCTCTGCAAAATATGCTGTAGCCCATGATTTATTGAGAGGCCAATTTTGAGATATCTGAGATGCAAAAGGACATATTTTTCCTCTTATGGACCAGGGACACAAGGCAAAGAAACGTTCTAATAAGCAACTCACTTTCTCCTCTCCTATAAAAGATTTCCTGCAAGGTATGGAACTTCTTTCAGGGGTTTCAGAGAAGCTTGGGGCTCATAGCACACATTACAATTTTTTTCCATTCAATTTAACAGAAATTTAGTGAGTGGCTAGGTAGAAGGCACAAGAAGGGACTGCAAGATTCTCCAAGATGAGGACTGTGCAGTGACAGGCCTCAGGTCATGTGCAGCAGTGAAGAGCTTGAATCAGTAGCACACATACTTTTCACAAAAGGCGGAGCTCCCGGAATAAATAGGATTTCAACAGGCAGAGGTAGGAAGGTATTCAGGGAGACAGGAACCATGAGGATAAAGTTGTAAAGCTGGGAATGTGTGGCCCCAACTCAATGATTGGGAGAACATCGTGTCATCCAGGATGGAGAGAAGCAAATGAGATGAGAAAAGTAGTCTGGGCCTGACTGTGGTGGTTCACAAAATCCAGAGATTATGTGCTTAAACCAATAAGTAGAAAACAGCCACAGAGCACTTGTGAGAAAAGAAATGATCAGTTCTGGGTTTGGGAAATGCTAATCTGATAGAAGCCTCCAAAACGAGGGTGAGGAAAGGTCCTAGGAGAGTACTGTAAAAGAGTACAAGGGCCAAAATTAGAGTGGTGGCTTAGGGACTTTAAAAGAAAGAGCAAGGACACCTGGGTGGCTCAGTCAGTTGGGCGTCCGACTTTGGCTCAGGTCATGATCTTGCACTCCATGGGTTCGAGCCTCATGTCGAGCTCTGTGCTAACAGCTCGGAGCCTGGAGCCCACTTCAGATTCGGTGTCTCCCTCTCTCTGCCCCCTCTTCCCCTCTTGCACTCTGTCTTTCTCTCTCTCTCAAAAACAAATAAACATTAAAAAATAAAAAGAAGGAGCAAAACCATGTCTAATACCTGCCCAAAGTGACTCCCATGGAACAGGGGGGTGCAGGGAGAGGGTTGGGGGAAGGAGCCCTGCCCACCGGCACACCAGCAAAAGCCTCAGCTGAGCCTCTCAGCCAGCCACAGCGGTGCACCCACAACAGTTGTGACCCAGCCACACAGCCCACACAGGAGACAGCCCTGGAGTGCCTGGTCTGGACACCAGTGGGGATTGAGCTTCTGGGCCCTACAGGACCCTCTACATAAGGCCACTCCCTTGAGTCTGGGAGACACAACTGATCTGCCTAATACATAAAAACAAACACAGAGCCAGACAGAATGAGAAAGCATGGGAATATGTTCCAAATGAAAGAATAGAACCAAACCTCAGAAACAGAGTAAAAGAAACAGAGGTAAGCAATCTACCTTATAAAGGATCCAAAGTAATGGTCATAAAGATCCTCACTGGACTGAAGAGTGGATGAACAGAGGTTGGAACTTAAACGAAGAGATAGATGATATAAAAAAGAACCAATCAGAGTTGAAGAATACAATAACTGAAATGAAAAATACTCTAGAGGGAATCAAGAGCAGATTAGATGATGTAGAGGAATCGATCAGTGATCTATAAGACCGGATAATGGAAAGCACCCAAGCTGAACAGCCAAAAAGAAAAAAGAATTTTAAAAAATGAGGATAGTTTAAGGGACCTCTTGCACATCACCAAGCATGCTAACATTTGCATTATAGCAGACAAAGAAGGAGAAGAGACAGAGAAAGGGGTAGAAAACTTATTAGAAGAAATCATGGCTAAAAACTTCTTTAACCTGGGGAAGGAAGCAGATATTCAGGTCCAGGATGCACAGAGAACCCCAAACAAGATGAACCCCAAGACGTCCACACCGTGACACATAATAATTAAAATGTGCAGGGAGTTTTCTTCAAGGGCTAGAGGAAATGTGAGAGGAAGTCACCAAGAAATGAGGAAGAATGCCTCACACATGGAGCGCTCTGTAGGTATTGCGTGACATTAATGAATGGACACAACTGGTAGAATGAATTACGTTAATAGAAAATACAGAGATTCTCTCTAAGACTCTTCCAAAATGATGCCTTCTGCTTTCAAGTGAATAGTTAGGTCCTCACATTAATCGAGAACAGGAAAGAGACAGAGAAGAGTTATCTTGTGGCAGAACTTTCCCATTTCCACCCAAATGTTTGTATTTGCACAGCCCTCAACATTCTTAATTTTGCACTGTCATTCACTGTAATAATGTAAACTTGCTGTCCATGGTCAGGATTCATTTTCTGAGTATTTAATGAGGGAGTTGGTATCATGACCCCTGCTGTCCTCTCATGGAGCAGGACCTGCAGTGAACTTGCTTTTCCAAAGCACCGATCTTGTCAGAGGAAATAAATGGCTGGCCTAGTATTGTGGAGCATTGTTTGTTCTGAGAGGGTAGCTCCTTATGTAGGAGCAGGAGATTATTTATCTGAGAGTCATGTTCATTAAAATAACCCCTGAGGGTTGTTAAACAGAGATCTTTCTGACCAAACCACATTAAATGAGTCTATCCAGTTGTTTGTTATCTCCTTTGACTCATCCTAGGCTTGTGTATGTGTGCCACTTACTGAAAGCCATGAAAAGGGCCTTGGGAAAAAAAGTGAAGACAGGAGATAAACTCTCAGCAAAGTGCTGTGGATTAGGTGCTGGCACTATGACAGAGAAGCATGTCAAGAGCTCTGGGTTAGCAGTTTCCTGCATCTTCATGGGACAAACTCTATGGGAGTGTCAATCATACCAATCTATAAGGATCTCACTGCCGGCTCACATGGCCTTTCCTTGGTGTGTACAGCAGAGAGAGAAAGAGTTCTCTCTGTCTTCCTCTTCTTATAGGCTATGAGTCTTGCTAGATTAGGACCCCATCCCTATGATCTCATTTAACTTAATATCTCCTAAAAGCCCCATCTCCAAATAGTCGCATCAGTGTTAGGGCTTCAACATGTGAATCTGGGGCTGGACACAATTTAGTGCTCAATACCCTGGGGAGGAGAGCTATGATATTGTGAGGCAGGCCTGTGAGAGGCCCACATGGTGAGGGACTGAGTCCTATTAGCAGCTACATGAGTGTGCTTGAAAGTGGACCCCCACCTCCGTTTGAGCCGTCAAATGAAACTGCAGCCCTGCTCAACAGGACACCTTGGGCCACAGCCGACCAGCTAAGCCATGCCTGGATTCCCACCCCCACAGAAACCATGAAGTACTACATATTTGTTGTTTCATGCTACGTTCTGGAGTAATTTCCCATGCAGCTGTAGAGAACTAGCACATTCATGCAGGTTTATGGGCGTTCTGAATTCTGTCCATGTATCCTTAAGAATCTCATGCCATAGCCATTATCCACCCACAGACTCCACTGTGTGAGGAAGAAGGGCTGTCATGCAGGTCAGTGGCAATCAAAACAGGGCCCTCCCTGAAGGAGAAATAGTTCAGCCGAATTGGGAACACGCTGCTTTGATGTGGTGGAGTGAGTGCTGATTCAACAGCGTCAGCCGCTCCTTGTTGCTGCTCTTGTGGTTTCCTGAATTCTCCCTGGGGCAGCAGGCCCACTTTGTTGGTGCATCACAGTCCTAGTAGATGTTCGGATGTTACACTGGCAAGTCCCTGAAAAAAATCCAGTCAAAACCTTTCTTTTCCCAAGAAGGAAACGGAGGCCCATAGACAACGAGATGTACCCAAGACGACTTTGTGAGTGGCAGAGCGGGATCTAAAAGGAAGGGACCCTGATATCTCAGTCCAAGGCTCTTTTCTGTATTCTAATAATTTCCACCAGAAGGTGTTTCAAGAAGGATTTGATTCTGATTCAGCCGGCCTGCTCTTAGGTACCATATAGTCTTCTCTTTCCTAATGCCTTGGAGCCTCTTGCCTCTAAGCTGCATAGGTCAGCGACTTAATGTGGTTTTTTTTTCTCCCCCAAAGCTCTGTTATTCTCTAAAGTATTAAATCTTTAAAGGCGGCTGAGGAACTGTTAAAATGTTCATAAAAATTAAATAATCCCCCGAAAGACTGAGACATGGGCCATTTCCGGAGCATGTTGTGGCTGAAACCCTTTGTCTGTTGTGAATATCAAAAAATACAATCTTAAGAGAACCCCAAACATTTACACAAGTAATCTTGCTGTGGCACAAGAGCAAGTGGTATTCTTGCCTGCAGATGGAGAAACTGAGGTTCAGAGAGCTAGCTTGCTCCCCTCCAGCCATCTGTCAGGTGGTCCTGAGCAAAGGTTTCCGTGGCCCCATAAACCCCTGAATTCTTGACTTGCCACCTGCACCAGGACGCTTTCTGCAGTGCTCGCAGTACACGTGGCTAAATGGTGGACTGTGGCACCCCATCACCTCCTTGTCACATTTGCCTGTCACTTTGGGAAGCAACAGCATGCAGTGGTTTGGGGGGGGAGACCAGATCAAATACCTCTAGTCTAGCCTTTACTAACTGTCTAACCTTAAATAAGTTCCCCAGCCCTTTTCAATTCCACTTCCTGCCTATAAAAATGGAGATATTAATTCCTTGTTTTCCCATTAGACCATGAGCTTCTGGAGGGCTGGGACACCAATCTGTTCATCTCTGTGTCACCAACACTGGCATGGCACCAGGCACCCAGTACATGTTCCATACATGTCTGCTGAGCTGTCGAGTGGTTGGGAGAACGAAGTTAGACATTCCATGTTAACTCCTTGACATCATGTCTTGTGCATAAATGGGTTCCTTCTGCCAGGGACTTTTATCCTCAGAGCTGGGCTCCCTCATGTAGGAAGCCTCAGAGGCTAAAAATTCCTTTCTCCAGGCCCATTGGACAGAACGTAAATGCCTTCTGTCACACAGGGCTTAATTTGGGAACATGAAATAATCCTCTATGCCTAAGAAATTAGAACCCCTTCAGTTGATTAGAGCAGTACAAACTATCCCCTCACAAATTCCAGGATCCAACAGCAGAGGAAAAATAACGCACAAAAATCAGACAAGCTGGTTATCAGCCCTGGCTGTGCATCAGAATCCCTATGGGAGCTTTTAAAAATAAACAGACAAAAATAAACACAAACAGGTGAAGGCTCCGTCTCCAAAATCTGATTCAGAAAGTCTGGGATAGGGCTCGACATACATTCTTTTCCTCTTTTTGACTGTGATGCCTTGCCTGGTTTAGAAGTGTCTGCGTTTGATACACAGAAGTTATTATCGTTATTATGCCTTTTAAAATCCAATTTCTTCCAAGCAGGGGGTCCAAACAAATGAAATAGCGAGTTCCTTCCAGGAAGGGATGTCTCAGTGAAGAGTTTTAGCACCACCACCCATGAGCAGGGAATTCTGATTTCTAACTGTTGATGGCAGTGACCCATTCACACACTGCTTCGTTCCTGGATGCCACGAGGGTGGTTAACAGGCCTCTGTGCTCCTCCGTGGATCAGTCCTGATCCAACATGCAGCAACGCAGAGGACAGGATTACAGGAGCGCTTGTCTCGAGGGGAATTTCCACCTACCCCTGGGAATTTTGTGCAGACTCCAAGGACCCCCAGCTTTGGCTCCCTGCCTCTATGTTGAATGTGCTCATCAGCTTTGTCACAGGATACTCACTCTCATTTAACCTTGTGAAGCCTCCTTGATGGGCACAATTTTGTTGTCCATGACCTGTGGGGAGCTCTCTAAATAACTTCTCACATATCACAGAGTGCTTCCCGCTCGGACACCCTCTTCGTCCCCCTCCTCCAGTCTTCCTTCTCTCTCTCTCTCTCTCTCTCTCTCTCTCTCTCTCTCTCTCTCTCTCTGCTAATTCATCCATCAACTTATGCTTTTCATTTACTCTGGCTATAATTGTTTATAACAGCTTTGGTAATTTGCTAGTGGTTCTGAAAATAGACAGCTTTAGCTCCTGCCATTCTACGCTTATAATTTAGCAACACTGAACCCCTTACCCTTCCCTGAGCACCCGGTTTCATCATTCTTAACTTCACATGTGTTCATGTCACCCGAAATACCCTTTCTTTTTGTCACTTTTCCACTTTGGTACTCCTGACAACTCCTGTTTTTCCTTCATGACTCAATTCAATTGTTTTCTTCCCTGGGAAATGTCCCTTGGCCACCCCTCACCAATAATCCACTATATATATGCTTGTCTCCTGAGACATGGGAGATATTGAGGGGCTGTGATTCTGTGCATCCTCAGTGCCTGCCAAGAGGTGGAAATCCTGTGAAGATTTATTGGATGGAGGTGATTTATTGGATAGATTAATGACTGATCCAATGGCATACATAGTGACCCACTTAGGAGACATATTTAGTATTATTGCTGGGTAGTCCAGTATAGAAGTTCTATACACCAATAAAGACGGAGCTTTAAATACTTTGATGAATTCATTTACTTACACTTGACTCTTCCGGGCTTAGCAAAGTGCCAAGCCATAGATGGGAGAGCTTATGTCCAGACGAGCTGAAGTCTTTGAGGTATCGCGAAAGATGGTATCACCCACCAGCGGGGCCAACTCTACGGAAGGACAGCCTTTGCAGGTATACAGGCCCCTCGCTTAGAAGGGCCCCTGTTGGTTTAATACTCTGCTCTGGCTATGTCCAACAGGGGGCCCTGCTTTCTTCTATGTCTTAGAACCTCACAATCATGTTGCCAGTGCTACCCAGCAGAGCTGGTGCCAGCCCAACTGGTGAGTCCCCAGGAAGTCTATGGTATTGCCAGGATCTCCCTGACTCTGTGACTGGGGCTGCCTTGTCTCCTTTTTAACTGTTCAAAAGGCCCCGGGATTCCTGACCCCAGAGTTGGTATTTTGCCCAGGGGAATGTGCCAGGGTTAGTCATCACCCAATGAAAAACTTGTAAGAGGCACTTAAAACAGAAATAATCAGAGAGTCTATTTAAAGTCTAATTTGAAAAGTAATTGCAATTCCATGGACCTCCTAATGGCAACTTTCTTTTATTTTACATCATCTGAAGGCCTATTTTAAAGATAGAAAAAAGTGGTCAGTTTGAGCTCTTTAGCTATAATGGGATTTTACTTGCCTCCCACAGACAATGACATGATGCTAACCATTTTCTTCTACAGCTTAATTTAAGGATATCAAATAGCTCAAAACGATGTATCACTTGAAATACCTTTATAATGAGACCTTGACAAAAAAATTTTTTTTTTAAATTTTTTTAATGTTTATTTTTGAGAGAGAGAAAGAGACAGAGCACGAGTGGGGAAAGGGCAGAGAGAGAGGGAGACAGAATCTGAAGCAGGCTTCAGGCACCGAGCTGTCAGCACAGAGCCCAGTGTGGGGCTCGAACCCACGAACCGTGAGATCATGACCTGAGCTGAAGTCAGACACTTACTGACTGAGCCACCCAGGCACCCCCCAAAAAATATTTTCTATGTAAAGTCAGTGTCTTTCTGAGTACACACACACACACACAAAATAAGGAATGGAAATATCCAGAAAAAGAATGCTAATATAATACATAAGTATCATTTTCTACAATTATTTCAAATGGTATGTATGTTGAGAATTAAACTGGCCTGGAAAATAACTCAGAAATTTGACTGCTCTCCAAAATTGGTGATAAATTTTCCATTACATGATGTTTGTAATAGTTCGTTTACTTACTAGAAACATGATCTGTGTCCACTGTAGAAAATCTAGAAAGACAGACAAAAGGAGAAACGAGTCAATTCTAACCACTGTTGCTATTTCGATGAAGTCCCTTCCACCATTTTTCTTTCCAAAAATGGACTCATAAACTAGATATTGTTTTGTAACCTGCTTTTTTCACTGGCTCACAAACATATTTCTGTCTCTATGTTCTCTTTTATACTTTTATATGGCAACGTATACAGTATTCTATGATTTGAGTGTCCTATAACTTATTCAGTCAGTTCTCATTCTTGACAAATTGGGTAGTTACCAATTTTATTCACAAATGCAAGCATCCAGTTAGCAATAGTTTTTTATATATGAATGTTTTTATATAGTTTTTATATATTGATGTTTTATGTACATTTTTGATAGTAAAGATTCCTGACTCCTCTGTGTTGCACCCTTTTGGGGTCCTTCATTCTTTAACACATATACTTGTAGTGGCCATGGATGTGTAGAGTGCTTATCACCTACATTTGTTGTGTTAGTAATACTCTCGCTTTGATCCCCTGGTCACTTCTGCAGTTCAGTGTTCATTACTCTCTGATGTGGGGCCCGGGACTCAGCATTGAACTACAGAAATAATAAGACACAGTCCCTCTGCGTAAAAGATACATTAATCTAGTAGGAGAGAGGCCATAAGTAAAACTAATGATAATGTAAAAATAATATTAAGGGAGCACACAGAAAAGAATAACTGGGAAATTAAGGAAGCTGCGGAGAGGAGACCCTTCACAGAATAGGTAGGAATTTGACGAGGGAGGAGGGGAAGAGAGCATTCTGAGCGGAAGGAAAAGCATGTGCGGAGGACTGGGGAGTAAGTGTGCATGGAGTCTTGAGGAGTAGCTGGAATAGAGAACACACAATGGAAGGAGAGCAGGGGATGACACTGAGAAGGTGGCTTGGGACCAGAGGGCAAAGGATTGGAAAGCCATTCTTAGAAGTCTCTACTTCTGACTCTAAGAAGTCAGAAGTCAGAGCCTGTCTTGAGCCACTGAGGCAAAACTGGATCCAGAGCTTTAGAAACCGACCTCTGGTTAAGTTTGGCCAGGAGAAGAGAGAGTCCAAGGCAGCCTGCAGGTTGGAGTCTCTGGCAACAGTCTAGGTGAGAGAAGATGGGAGCCTCACCTGGTGGTGAGAGCTGGCCATAAGATAGCAAGGAGACATCTCCAAGGCAAATCTAAAGAACTGGTGGTTCTGATTCAGATGGGAGACAGAAATTGAGGGGAGATGTGCAGCAAACTCCGTTCAATTTAAATAATTCCTCATCGGGGCGCCTGGGTGGCTCATTCGTTTGGGCACCTGACTCAGGTCATGATCTCAGAGTTCGTGGGTTTCAGCCCCATGTTGGGCTCTGCACTAACAGCATGGAGCCTGCTTGGGATTGTCTCTCTCCCTCTTTTGCTGCCCCTTCTCCACTCATTCTCTCTCTCTCTCTCTCTCTCTCTCTCTCTCTCTCTCTCTCTCTCAAAATAAATAAATAAAACTTTTCAAATAATAATAATTCCTCATCAAGTTGTCAAACTCCTGGGTTTGGAGATGGCATCTTTCAGACTCCACTTTCCCTCAGTGCAGTGCCTAGAGTAGGCAAACAGGTGGAACTTGGCAAGCCCTTATGAAAAGGAAGGGTCGTGTCCAGTGTCTCCTGTGAGAAAGACAGAACCCTTCCGCTTCTCAGAAGTAACTACTGTCTTTGAAGGATGAGGCCGTAACCAAAGAATGCAATGACATAGTCAAGAACCGAAGCTTCATTGATCATTTTTCTTCAAAGGATAATCCTTATTGCTTAAATAAGAGCGTGCCTTAATCACCAAGCTTGGGTCATAGAAACTGTGAGATCTAAATATACTTGCGGGATTTCTGGTGCTAATGAATACATATGAATGAAAGCAGGAAAAGTATTGGTTCAAGAACAAGTTATTAGGGGCTCCTGGATGGCTCAGTTGGTTAAGCGACAGACTCTTGATTTCAGCTCAGGTCATGATCTCACAGTTTGTGAATTCAAGCCCCATGTCGGGCTCTGTGCTGACAGCTCAAAGCCTGGAGCCTGCTTCAGGGTCTGTGTCTCCCTCTCTCTCTGCCCCTCCCCTGTTCATGTGCGCTCTCTCTCTCACTCTCTCTCTCGCTCTCACTTTCACTCTCACTCTCTCAAAAATAAATAAATAAACAGTTTTTTAAAAGTTACTAGATTGCCTGGGTGTGGAATCAGGGTATTGACCTAAATGGAAAATGGAACATGAGGAACCTTTAAGCAGTGATTCAAATGTTCTATATGTCAGTGAGGGCCATGGTTCCCCGGGGGTATATGTACATGTTTAGAATTTATGAGCTGGACACTTAAAATCTGTCCATGTTTTTGTACATAAATTATGACACCTCAGTATACCAATAAAGTTGATTAAAAAAAAATAAGTGAGAAGAACCAAAATTAAAAGGGTTACTAGAGTCTGATTGTTGAAATTGTTTCAGATCATTCCTTCCCCTGGATATCTATTCCATATGACTTCAAATCCCTTTATAAAAGCCAGTTTACAGGAACGTAGCACAGCCCCTATTTTTACTGTGTCACCTACAGACCAGACCGTGTACAGTTGCTGGAGGATATTCGTGTGAATGTCACAGACAAGGCCCTGCCCTGACAGAGTCACAGCAGCTGCTGACACAAAACCCCAAAGCCAGCCTAACAGAGCTCTCGTGGGTTCCTTAAGCTCAGAGAGCTCGATGTTAGGAGGAGGGCAGGAAACATTTTCCAAAGACCACGTTAAAAAAAATCTCAAGGTACTTCTGTGTTGACTGCTCACGCCATTTGGTTTTGGTGCTGATTCTAACACCTGTAACAATTTCAAACATAAAGCTGAGTTCTTCTGACTCTGGGTTAGATCCCTGGGAATGATCCTAGCAGAGAGCATTATCTCTCACCGAGGTAATAATGCCTTGCTGTAAGCTGTATGTGTGAACTCTGAACACTTAACTGAATGGTATGAATCTGCTGCACTGAGCTTTCTTCCCATCCAGAAGATTCCAAGAGCTGTCAGGATAGGCTTACTTTGGACTTTGGTGTTACAGCCCACTTATGCCCAGGCATGGCAGCTTAATGAGCATTTTGAAGGTGGGGAGATGATCCTTTGGAAATACAAATGAAATGAGCTCTATTAGTTTCATTTGGAAATGAAGTACAGTCTGAAAGATCATCTTGGACCTCACCTGATCTGGGTTCTGTCATTTTAAAATTAAAAAAAAATTTTTTTAGTTTATTTTTTGAGAGAGAGGGAGCAGGGGAAGGGCAGAAAGAGAGGGAGAGGGAGAGAGAACCCCAAGTAAACTCCACACTGTCAGTGCAGAGCTTGATGGCGGAGCTCAAACTCACAAACCACGAGATCATGACCTGAGATGAAATCAAGAGTCAGATGCTTAACCGACGGAGCCACCCAGGTGCCCGGTCATTTTATTTCTTTATTTTTTTAATTTTTTTAATGTTTATTTATTTTTGAGACAGAGAGACAGACAGAGAGAGAGACAGAGCACAAGCAAGGGAGGGGCAGAGAGAAACGGAGACACAGAATCTGAAGCAGGCTCTGAGCTGTCAGCACAGAGCCCGATGTGGGATTCAAACTCACGAACCGTGAGATCATGACCTGAGCCGAAGTTGAACAATTAACCAACTGAGCCACCCAGGTGCCCAGCCCCCTGTCATTTTAAAATTGAAGAGACCTTGGGGCGCCTGGGTGGCGCAGTCGGTTAGGCGTCCGACTTCAGCCAGGTCACGATCTCGCGGTCTGGGAGTTCGAGCCCCGCGTCAGGCTCTGGGCTGATGGCTCAGAGCCTGGAGCCTGTTTCCAATTCTGTGTCTCCCTCTCTCTCTGCCCCTCCCCCGTTCATGCTCTGTCTCTCTCTGTCCCAAAAATAAATAAAACGTTGAAAAAAAATTTTTTAATAAAAAAAAAAAAAAATTGAAGAGACCTGAGGCCCAGTGAAGAGGTTAAATGACCTATCCAAGCACACGGGTATAGCTTGGGCAAACCATGGGCTAGAGGCAAGGTCTCCTGTCTTCCAGAACTGGACCATATTGCCTTCATTTGAAAGTACTCAAAACTTCGACTGTTATGTGCTATCCGATGTCTAAAAAGCCCGTCTCTCTATTTGGCTGAATTGAAAGGAACCTAACCTCCATCTAGAAACCTTCCAAGAAGGGAAATATAGATACCCTTGGCAACCCACCTCAGAGTTTCACTGGCTTCCCATACTGGGAATGTTTCTGTGCTCTTTCTTTCCTCCAACCCCACCCTCCAAAATGCCACTACCTATTGCTTCCTTTCAGCAAATAGGGATTTTAATCATTCTCTTTTTACTTGATTTTAATCCTCTGAAGACCTGCCTGCTCCATTTGCCACAATTATAGCATGCAGAAACTTCACTTGCAATGAAAGTCATATATCTCTTGGTAGCCTGTCATTTCAGCATTTGGGGAAGCTAAGTAGCTCCGTCCTCATTAAATTAGGCTCAAATTGGAGAAAAGAATTACATACTTAAAAACACAGACGCAAAATGATAGATTAGTGTTATACCTTAATAGAACACATCGTGGCACGCAGTAAAAGCATTAGACCAATTAGCAAGCAAGTTTTTTACTCAGGTTCATCTTTTTTGCTGGGTATGTAGCAAAGGGATGGTGATTTGAAGGATGGAATTTATAGCATGCCCTTGGATACAAAGTTACCACTTTAGTGGCATGACCTGCATTCATTTAACAAAGATAGCACCCATCACCTGGTAACACAGCAAAGATCCAAGCGCTAGACCAAATGTACTGCCTCCAAATTGGCATTTACCTGTCCGGCTTTATTTCTAGAAATCATTGAAATCCATGGCAATTGGGTCTAAATGGGAATGTTAATACATTCCAAAAATATATTCCGCTCTTGAGAGCTACGAGATCATAAGTGATGGCATTTAACAGGGTTGGTGGTTTGAGGTTGTTTTTTTTTTTTTCCTCCCCTCCCCCTTTTCTGGTCTCGCTTCCCTATCAATCTGATTGGTAACAGAAAGGAGAAGGAAACAATAAATCTCCCAGTTCCTCCTGGTGTGAATGCCCAAGATATTGTCAGAAGCAGAATGTATGGGAAGGGGGGGGGGGTTTGGGTCAGCAACTTGGTGGGGGGAGGGGATGCTTTTCTGCTGTGGTAAAGCAGAAAAACCCTGCCTCCGAATCTAAATTAACAGAATCTGCCCAGAGGGGAGCCGTGGTCTTTGTGTGGCTGATTAATGTCAGCCTTGTAAACGCAGTGCTCAGACAACAGGGCTAGCCCGCTGAGCAGGAAGCTCAGAGAACACAGCATCTCCTGCTCTGGGATGTGAGCAAAGCCGGTACCTCTGAATAGGGCTGAAAGAGAGAGAGGTAGACCAGGAACATAGGTGATAGTTTTAATTAGATTTCAGCTGTCTGTCCTAGTGAAAGAAACACAGGCAGCCATTAGGGGCACCTTCCCTCCAGGCCTTGTGGCCACAGAGAACAGCAGCGTGCAAATCCGACCCCTGCCTCTCCTAACACTCAGCTCTCAGCCTGAAAGCCACCGCTTTCACAACAGTCGGAAGTGCTCTTCTTCCCAAATGATCTTTAGGTCTGAAGGGGAAGCGTGTCCAAGAGCACATCTCCAGAAATCCTTAAAGGGAACACAGGAGCTTTTCCCTCATGCTTACCTAAAAACGCTAGTGGCAGCAGGCAAGCCATCAGTCCTTGGTTTATGCATCTGCGAAGTGGGTCTTGTCAGGAGATGCTCAAATGAAGGATCCTGCATGGATCTCCTGCCCCAACTTATTGTTCCTAAGAGTAGTGTTTCCTACGCTGGGGGTGTAAGTCAAATCCACAGGCAATGTGTGTGCTTTGAAAACCTGCATGGTATATTGATGTCAGTCGCTGATGTATTCCCATAAATCTGTTTCTGTGACTTTGAGGGGTGTCCTGAGAGCCTCTAATCAGTCACTGCAGCTTCTAGGCACAAGACCAGCTCTGCCCCCTTCCTGTCCCTCCCCACCACCACCCCCCCCGCCCCCCCGCAGGGTTATTGCAACACTATGTATATTCACCCCAGGAGTTGATGTTGAAGAATTTAATCTTAGAGAGCTAGAAGGCATCCTTAAAAGGTCTGCTCTGGGGCCTTATTTTAAGGGGCAGTGAGGAAGAGGAGAACCTTCTTGTTTTTAATCCCAGCACCAATAAAATCAGAAGCTGATGTGTATATATCACAGGGTAGTTGTTTTGAAAGAGAAATAAAAGTAAATGATGAAACTCTGGAAAAAATGGACTCTCTGGAATGGAACCAAGAACAAGCTCTCAGTATTGACCTTTTGGTTAAAGCCACATAATGCAATTTATGTCATTCCCTCCAGATAGATGATTTTATTGGTTTGCTGGGAATTTTGGCTTAAGGGAAATTACATACTGGGGGAGCAAAGTGTTTAACTCTTATTACTGCCGAATGTCTGACCCCATGGCGAGGTGTTATAGTAGAAAACAACACAGAGTTAGGCCCTCCCCTCTAAGAGCTTACATTCTAAGTCTGTGATTTGTAAAAGGCATTTTTAGATCATGGTCATAGCTAAAAACCCTTGATTAATGACTGTCTTCATTAAGGCATTTAGGATCAAAGTAATGCTTTTTCAGCCTACAAAGATGTTATATTTTGCCTCTTAGAAATCTTAACACCTAGTGAATTGGGGGTGCGTAAATCATTTTGAAGTCCTAAGATCTTCTGATGAAAACAGTTCAATCAGTCTTCAGAACCAGAAGTCAATCTGATCATCAACCACTAATTTGTTGGTTGTTGGTGGACGTCTCCTGGCTGGTATGTTTTAGCTTTCATGTATATGAAGGTAAAATGGCATCTTGATAAATAAGTGCGTTTCTTTAAATCACAGAGCTGGAGGCCACCCTCTGAGTAGATCTTCCCCCTTTTTTGATGGAGTGCTCCAGGCTCACTGGCCATTGGATTTCTTTTTTCTCTTTGCATTCTCTTATGGCCCCAGCCATCCTCATGGCTCCGCGTGGCCCTGGAACCAGGTAGCACTCACATTCATAGCTCCACGTGGACTCTCCTCTGATCTCCAGCCTCCTGCACCGGCTCCCTACCTGAGTATCCGCTTACATATAAAATGCCCATCTTGAACTTAATCTGTCCAAAGTGGGGCTCCTAGTCTGTGATCCGAATCCTGGTCCTCCTGCAGTCCTTCATCCCAGCCGACGGCAGCTCCCTCTGAGTCATCCTGGGATCTTCTCTTTCTCTCACGGCGGAAAACAGTCTTTTCTCACCACCTCCAAGTTGACAACACACCGGGGATCGCTCCCTTCTCACCACCTACGTGTTCAGAACAGGGCAGAAGCTGACCTCTTCTCACCACTCAGAGGCCACCGCCAGTGCAAGCCACCACTGTCACGTGCCTGCGTTCCCACGGGCGTCAGCCAGCTGTCCCTGCTTCCTCACTTGCCGCCCTTCCTTCTCTTCACAACCAGCAGCCTGAGTGATCCTGTTAAAATCTGAGGCACACCCCATGACTGCCTGCCTCAGAGCCCTCGGCTGGCTTCCTGGCTCAGCACCGCAACCCCACGTGGGCTGCTCCCCAACCTGCTGTCACCCTGAAACCATCTTCTCTTTCTTGCTTCCTGACTGTAGTCACACCGGCCTTCCCGACAGTGCCCTCCAACACGCCAGAGGGGCACTCTGCACTTGGGGGTCTCTCTGCCTGCCACGTTCTCTCCCCAGATTAATCTGCACTGTTCTCTGCCTCCCCTCCTTTGGATTTTTATTCAAGGGCCAAGGCCTTCCCTGAGCACCTTATTTAAAATTACCACCCTCCCCTCCATCTCCCAAACTCTCTCTCCTCCAAGCACTCCTGGTCCCCCCTGTGGCTTTTTCTTCCTTTTTACCCCCTGACCTGCCATTTGTTTTACGGATTCTTTATTGTTAATTTATTACTTACTCCCACTAAGTGTAATGATTTCCTCAAGAAATGGTTGACTCTTGTCCATTGCTAAAATCTCTAGCATCTAGAGTAGTGACGGATAGATTCCAGATAAACATTTTTTGAAGTAATTAATTTGTATTTCTCTTTTGGTGGCACATCTTTACCCCCGTATTTATTGGCACCTTAGAGTTTTTCTTAAAGATGCATGGGGTTCTCTAATATATGAAGAATACCCAACTATTTATGATATCTGTTGCCAATATTTTATGTTTTTTTATTATTTAAGTTAGTTGTATATGTTACTTACATACAATGTTTTTTTTTTTTTTAACGTTTATTTATTTTTGAGACAGAGAGAGACAGAGCATGAACGGGGGAGGGTCAGAGAGAGAGGGAGACACAGAATCTGAAACAGGCTCCAGGCTCTGAGCGGTCAGCACAGAGCCCGACGCGGGGCTCGAACTCACGGACCGCGAGATCATGACCTGAGCCGAAGTCGGACGCCTAACCGACTGAGACACCCAGGCACTCCACATACAATGTTTTTTTGAGAGAAAGAGAGAGGGCGCACACACACATGAGTGAGGGAGGAGCACAGGGCGAGAGAGAAAGAGAGAGAGGATCTCTTGGCTTTTTAGTTTTTAAGGCATTTATTTATTATTAATTTATTTTGAGAGAGAGACAGAGAGAGTGAGTTGGGAGGGGCAGAGAGAGAGGGAGAGAGAGAATCCCAAATAGGCTCTGCACTATCAGCACAGAGCCCAACTCAGGGCTCAAATTCATGAACCGTGAGATTATGACCCTGAGCCAAAATCAAGAGTCGGATGCTTAGCTGACTGAGCACCCAGGTGTCCCTGTACATTTTTATGCTTTTGTAGGACCAAAGCTGTTGGCTTCTGTCATTACTGATCTTCTTTCTATGAGTAGCCATGATATTCTAGTGCAGACCGTCATCGAACAGCATTCTTCTCGCTAACGTTCTTGCGTCTCCCGCAGGCATCAACAGGAAGGTGGTGTATTCCCTGGCCGACTCTGCCGATGGGTTCTTCTCCATCGACGGCTCATCAGGCATCATTATCCTAGAGCAGCCGCTGGACCGAGAGCAGCAGCCCTCCTACAACATCAGCGTCCAGGCCACCGACCAGAGCCCCGGCCAGGCTCTCTCCTCTCTTGCCACGGTCACCATCACTGTCCTGGACATTAATGACAACCCCCCTGTGTTTGAGAGGAGGGACTACCTGGTGACGGTGCCTGAGGACACCTCCCCTGGCACCCAAGTGCTTGCTGTTTTTGCCACCAGCAAAGATATTGGCACAAATGCCGAGATTACGTATCAAATCCGGTCTGGGAATGAACAAGGGAGATTTAGAATCAACCCAAAGACAGGTGGGTAAACAGCAACCTGCTTAGAATTCACAGCTTCACTTTTCCCCTGCTTCTCCTAACCATCTAACTGCCCTCTGGGTGGCCTCTGCTTCTTCCTCTTCCTCCCTCCCAGTGGAAGCACATCACACAGACCCCAGGGTGCCTTCTGACACTCTGCCTCTGCGCCTGCCCCCTGCCAAGTTGTAAGCTCCTGGCTGTGGGCTCACTGGGCAAATACGTGACCTCCAGGTGGGCTCCAGGATTTCTTGTAGGAAGGCTTGGGAGCAGTAAGGTGGTTCATAGATGGGGACAGGAAATAATAATTGCGCACCGAGCATAAGGGTTTGCTTCTTTCCCTCTCTTCTCTGTTTTTGCTCGATTTCATTTTGGGTTGTTTTACTTGGATCATGTGTTTATGTGTTTGGAAGTGCTCCTGGAGATGAGCATCCCAGTGCCCCTGTCCACGCTCAGGCTGCCACTCTCTGGTCACCTGCCAAAGAAGACATTGCTAAGTGGTGTGCGTGGTGATATGCAGGCCTTCTCAACTGTGCACCCCAGTCAGCTGGAACCGGCTCTGTATGAGTCCTGTCCACAAATCCCAGTCAGGACACTGTCCTTTCTCACCACGCCCTTTTCAAACTCAGGGGCCATGTGGCGTCACCTAGGGAAAACACGCCTGGAAATAAATCAAGAGAACAAAAGGAGAACCCTAGGCCTTTCTTTCTATTAGGGAGTTAACTATTGGGAGCATTTCGGGTAATAAAGATGGTAATAAAATAAAGATGGTGATTCAAGAAACAAGTTGGGATATTCTTGGGAGAGTAAACATACTCACCCTTTCCACTATGTATTTTCCTAGTGTTTGTATTCATATTTTTACACTATGTATTTTCCTAGTGTTTGTATTCATATTTTCACAGCACTTTCATGGATAATCTCATTCATTTACCTATTTCCCTATGAATAGTCATAATCAAAGCCATCCCATTTTTCAGGTGAGAAAGATAAGTCTCTCGCACTTTGCGTCCATTGGACGCAACTCCCTCATCATCACATGAGAAAAATGCACTTGCTGAACAGGAAACTCATAATTAGCAACATCTATTTAGCAGGTTGAATACGCCAGACTCTTATTAATTCATTGGTTATTTCTCGCATTTTCCATATGAGAAAAACAGAGCTTCGAAGAGGTTAAGTAAGTTCCCCACTGTCCACTGTGAATCAGTAGAGGACCCAGGATTTGAGCTCAGATCTTCCTGATTCTAGAATACGTGCTTTCACCTCTGTAGAGCACTGCTATGCTGGGGTCGGGGGAGGTGCAAAATAAGGAGATACCGTTCCTGCCCTTAGGTGTAGGGAGGTGGAAATAGCGATGAAAGAATTGCATTAGCAGCTTCTCCCAGCAGTACCTCTGTTTATTAAGGTCATTACTTCAAATTAAAATGTATGGGATTTTCCTCATTTAAATACGTGTTAGACTTAGTCTGTCTAGTTATGGCCATTGTATATGAACACCACGGGGAAATGGTTAAGTACTGTTTAAATTTGGCACTACAGAACGAGACTGGGATACAAAACAAAGCACTAAGGGTGGTAATTGCTAAGAAAACTTAATTATGGGGAGAAAGAGGCTCTTGTTATAGGTATGACTTCTGTTTCTCACCTTAAACAGAAGGGCAGCTTTAGCAGCTAGAGAAGGTGCCTGTCTGGAAATGTGAATGGATGTGACATACTGACCTTGGTCCTAATGATTGTTTTCCAGTTGATAGAAATGCCCATGAATGCCCTTGAGATCTGCTCTGCAGGCAGTACAATGACCAGTTACCAAGTGCAGAATGCAGAATTGAGTCACCTCACCAGAAAGGGATAGAATGGGAAGGAAGAGCACTCATAGAGCCCCTCCTAGAGGTGGCACCCCGCCAGGGCCTTTCTACTTGTTCTACTGGCTTAACTTAAATAGCTTTAGGACGTGGACGTTCCCTCTGTTCTGTAGTTGTGGATGTTGAACTCACACTTATTAGTTGGCCACTAATCCCAGGTATTTCCTTTTCATTAGGTCACTGTACCTTGAGATTTCTGAGATCTTTGCCCTCTTTGTGCTGTCATGGTTTTAGATAAGCGCACTGTAACTTGGCAAGGCACGTTCGTGGTTAATTGAATTCAGTGAAGTTTGCAGATATTCACTTGCTGACCTGGGACAGGATCGTGCAATCACATCCACACATCTCAGCTCATTTTCCATCTGCCTGGGTCCAGTTAAGGGATCATCAGGAGACGCTTATCAGGGATGCCGGTTTCTGGCCCTTCTCCCTAGAGGCATGTGGGTGAATAATGCCGAAGATTTTCAGGCTGCTTGAGAGAAGTTCAGAAAGTATTGTAGAAACATTCAAAGACTTTATTTCTTCAGTGTTGCATCTGATGGATAGCTATGTTTTAACTGACAGCATTAATCAGACTCTGAGATGCTTTCAGCAGGGCATTAAATAAACAAATTCCTGAATGTCTAAAATTCTTGGCTGGAGATGATGTGATAAATATTGTCATGATTAGGGAACCGCTGACCAATCTTTTTTTCCTAATCTCTCTTCAAAGGGGGTATTTCTGTCTCTGAAGTGCTGGACTATGAATTATGCAAAAAGTTTTACCTGGTGGTGGAAGCCAAAGATGGGGGCACCCCAGCTCTCAGTGCCGTGACCACCGTCAGCATCAACCTCACGGATGTGAATGACAACCCTCCCAGGTTCAGCCAAGATGTCTACAGTGCCGTCATAAGTGAAGATGCCTTGGTCGGGGACTCTGTCATTTTGGTAGGTGCCAGTGGGAGATCCAGATGTCTGGCACTAATAATTCTACTAAAGAGAGTGAAAAACGTGAGCAAAGTCTGTCTCGGATTCTTGTCACACTCTCTCTTTATGGGTCCTTTTGTCCCCGAAGACTCTAGTCAGTCACCAGTCTTTCAACAGTTCTTTCTCCTTCTGTACATTGGAAGGGTCTGATAAATTCATTTATACCAAAGTTTAAGTGTCTGATAATTACTTTCTTCCTGAAAGTGTATGTTATTCAAAAAAACAAAACAGACCACAGAATATATTTCTAATGTCGGCTTCCACTGGTTTGTGACCTTAGATAAGAAGGTACTAGGTGGCTAAGGATAAAAGAAAGTCTGCCTCCCACCCCGCGCATGCGCACACACACACACACACATACATGCATGCACTCACACACGCACACAGAGTAGGACAGTTGCATATGGGAGCAAGATTAAGATTGCTTGGCCACTCTTAGAGAAGCTCTTTCTGGAGGGAATTTTTTCTAATACCAGTAAGAGCAAGCCATGTAAAGAGTACATGGGCTCTCTCAGACTTACAAATTATGTTTTGGAAACAGTGAGTTCCATCCTTACCATCATCACCACCCCTACCGGACAGGTCCCTTCCATCCATCCTTATCTCTGGCTCTTGCAGCACCAGGTGTCGGTGTGCATTCTTTAGACACCAGAGGTGGACTTCCCAGGACCACTTTCACGCATATAAATCCCAGCATCACCAATACGGAGCAGCAGAGCAGTGTGTTTGCCACGTGAGAAAGGGAATTTTCTCAGGCTTTCTTAACACAGAGGCTCATGAATTTAGAGAATGTCGGTCTCAGTGGCAGAGACCACGGTTTGCAAAATTGGGAAAGAATCACCAAACTCCCCCTATGAGCTTTAGCTCTATCCTCAGTGGCTCAAGGCCCAAGGAAAATCATGCCTGACAAGCATCAGGCTGTAGGCAGACAAAAACTACTGGAAAGGAGGTGGCTGCTCCAGTAGTGGTGCCTCCCTCCTCCAGCCGAGCCATCCGTTCTTCTGCCGGGGGCATGATGGCTAGCACGTGAGCATAGAGAGCTCTAAGAAAACTGCCAGAGCTGTGCCCAGTTATAAGACCCGGGACCCTTAGAATAAACCTTTTCTCTGTCTCTCATGGCATGCCTTTTGTTGTTGTTGTTGTTGTTGTTTGTGTCCCACGAAGCTGATAGCAGAAGATGCAGACAGCCCACCCAATGGACAGATTCGTTTTTCCATCGTGAACGGAGATCGGGACGATGAATTTGCTGTGGAGCCTGTCCTGGGACTTGTAAAGGTTAAGAAGAAATTAGACCGCGAACGGGTAAGCTGGTTTAGGCCAGCCCCCTCCCACCCATGCCCATCCCTTCACTGGAGTCCACTCAGGCTCCATGAGTAAAAGTAGGAAGATTCTGCATTCCAAATAATGAGAGTGAATAGGATAGGCTGAAATGCAGCGTGACATATTTGGGTTAGACCTTTGAAAGAATTTTCTGCCAATAGATGCTAGCAGCTTCTTATTTATGGGTGTCTTAAAGGAGAAAGCAAAGATGTATCTTTCTCTTTGTGTAATGTTTATTTTTTAGAGAGAGAGAGAGGGAGAGAGCGAGTGGGGGAGAGGCAGAGAGAGGGGGCAGAGGACATGAAGTGGGCTCCGTGTTGACTGCAAAGAGCTTGATGTAGGGCTCAAACTCACGAACCTATCAGACCATGACCTGAGCTGAAGTCGGACACTTAACCGACTGACCCACCCAGACACCCCCAAAGGTGTAATTTTCTGGATGCTTTGAATTTTGGTCCTTCCCAGAGCAAGGAGGCAGGAAAGTACCTTCAGCATTGGGATCCTGTGGTCCTGGTTTCATCCACAGCTTTAGCACTAGGTGAGCAGATATAAAAGGAGCATCTGAAGGAATTTAGGTCAGAAAGAATGATCCAGAAAACTCCTCTGCCAACGTTAAACAAAGTTTCTAAACATTGTGTTTTGTGACCCAAAATATATGTCTTCAAAGTGAAATTACAGGAAGAGATGTCATAGTAGTGGTACTCAAAAGCAGGAAAACCTCTTTAGGTGATATATCCCCATCACTCCTGAAGTTCAGAACTCATAAGGAAGATCAGGGTGACAACCGTCGTGTTTGAACACAGGATGAGAACTGTAGTTGTAACCAGGGGTTGTTTTGTGCGTCCCCACCCCCCACTTCACCCCCGCCCCCCATCCAGGGGACACTTGGCAATGTTTGGAAACATTTTGGGCTGCCACAAATGGGCAGAAAGTGATACTGGCTTCTAGTGGGTAGAGACCAGGGATGTTGCTAAACATCCTACAAAGGCACAAGTCAGCCCCCGGCAACCAAGAATTACCTCGGCCCCAGAAGTCAGGGGTGCCGACGTTGCAAATCCCTGGTCTCGAGTACCAAGAGGGAAGGTGGCTGATCTTCAGCAAAGCACAGCCATTCCCGCAGCTCTTCTGAGTGTGTGCAGACTGAAGGAGATGCTGTCCGTCTTCACTGTTGGCCCTCTGTGCTTTGGCAGGTGTCTGGATACTCCCTGCTCGTCCAGGCAGTAGACAGTGGCATTCCTGCAATGTCATCAACTGCCACCGTCAACATTGATATTTCTGATGTGAACGACAACAGCCCGGTGTTCACCCCTGCTAACTACACTGCTGTGATTCAGGTGAGCCAAATCTTGCCTGCTAGTCACCTGTCCTTGCGTGCCCAGCCTTCTTCCTCTGCGATGGTTTACTTACCATTTTTGTAAATTAGTCCTTTAAGTTTAATTTATTTTTTGAGAGAGAGAGAGAGACAGCACAAGCAGGGGAGAGGCAGAGAGAGAGGGAAACAGAATCAAAGCAGGATTTAGGCTCCAAACTATCATCACAGAGCTTGATGTGGGGCTCAACCCCATAAACCGTGAGATCGTGACCTGAACCAAAGTCAGATGTTTGACTGACTGAGCCGCCCGGGCGCCTCATTTTACTCACAAATTAAAACAATGGTTTTTGGGGTTTTTTGCCTGATACCAATTCATGCCATCATGAGACGGGTATGAAGAGAGCCTGATTCTTCCACAGCTACTGACTAATAAATAGTCATAAGCACTGTTGCCGACGGGGCTCTCTCAAGTGTCGGGTGCTTTACATGAGCCACTTGTCCCCCCCACAGCCTCGTGAAGTGGGAGGCTGGGGAAGCCCCCACTTTATGCTGAAGGAGCTAAGGGCCTGAGGGGCTAAGTAGCTCACCCAAGATCCTGCAGCTGCTAAGTGGTAGAATCGGGGTTTGAACTCAGGTCAGTGTTCTGCAAAACCCATCCTCTTCACAAGGACAGGCTGCCTTTCAGCTACTCTGTGCTATTCTGGCAACAGCAGGAGATTGATACAAACCGTCTCATCTCTCCAAAAGAGATTGGGCATCAGGATAGAGCTGCTACTCATTAAAATCAATCTTCCATAAGCAATTTGTTTAGCACTTTAAATCCACCTGCTCCTTAAAATTAGTTTGCAAGATGGAGTAGCTGGCATTCTATTCTCAGGGGGAATGACTCTTCTTCCCATCTATTTTTTTTTTTTCAAAAGATGTTTCGGGGTTGCCTGGGTGGCTCAGTCAGTTAAGTGTCCAACTTTGGCTCAGGTCATGATCTCACGGTCTGTGAGTGCAAGCCCCGCATCAGACTCTGTGCTGACAGCTCAGAGCTTGGAGCCTGCTTCAGATTCTGTGTCTCCCTCTCTCTCTCTCTGCCTCTCCCCCGCTCATGCTCTGTTTCTATCATAAATAAATAAACGTTTAAAAAAAAAAAAAGATGTTTCATGAGCACAGTGCTGGGTGCCGAGCTATCTCCTCTTCCTGACCACTGGAGGCTCCGGGAATCCAGTCCAGGAATGTTGTCAGTGTGGAGGACATAGAGGAAACAGCGATTGATACACGTGTTGTGGGGGGCCTCAGAGAGTCCTGAGAACCGGCTCTTGCCTGATCCAGTTTGGCCTCAGAATCACCTCCCACGGGGTCTGAAGGCTTTGAGGGGAGAAGGTGAGATGAGAGTGAGCCAGGTCTTGAGAGACCCCTTTGGAACAACATCAGGACTTAGTCTGGCCGTCACGGCCGGCTCCCCAACTCTGAGATGTCCAGGAGTCAGGCGGAGCGGAGAGGCGCTCGCTCGTAAAGCAAGCAGCCCCGGCCTCTTTCCTGCCACCTTGTCAACGAAATCGGATTCCTTCAGCAATGGTATTCAGGTCGTCCTCTCCTCTCTGATGGTCTTTCCAGCGGCTGTGCACTCTTGTCCCCCTCCTGCTTCCGCACAGCTTCACCTAGGGGCTGCCCCTTCCTGCATTTCTGTCTCTCTCAGATGGCCCTTCTCCAGGACCGCCTCCCACGGAGGCACTGTCGGCCTCGCACAGCCGGTGTGCTCGCCCCAAAACAAAATGGGCTTTGCCCACTCAACATTCGGTTTTATGACACACATCGATCAGCTTGACAGCCTGTTTTCACATGCACAACAGGAAGCCAGCAGTGAAAGAAACGAGAATCGCAGCCATGAGCAGTGACCGCGGCTCCTATCTGCAGCGCCGGGGCCTGTCCGTGTTCTCTTTCACCCTTCTTTCTCAGATGGTGACCCCTGGGGCACACATTCTGTCTCTCTCTCTGTGTCTCTCTCCTGTAGAGGAAATGGCCTTTATAAAGTGAGCAAACAAATCAATAACTCTCCTATTTTGTGTGGTGCTGAGCATGCTGTCACTGTGAAATAGTAAATCTACATGGGGCTGAGGCGGTGCCATGGCTGATTCCAGAGGGAAACAGGGTCTAGTTCCTGATGACCAAAAGGCCACTTGAGAGAAGCAACAAAGTAAGACGTCTTTTGAGGTCCTTTTCTCTTTCTCCTTCAAAAACTGTTCCTCCCTTTTCCCAAGCCAGGACAATTTCCTTTTTCCAACACATGGTTTTCATAAGACTAATTCAGCACAGCAAGCTGAAGCGTGCCCGCCCCGTGCACGACTCCGTCCAAACTGCCGTGTATCACGGTCTCCATCTCTGTGACCCAAACTTATTTAATGCTAAATCAGTGTCATCAGAAGGCCTGAACTAATGAAACTGACTTCAGGCCCAAGCTGTGGTAATGCCGAAGTCTAAACAGAATGGGGCAAGAAAACCAATGCCTGGGCTCCAGAGGAATTCAATTTGGCGTTTTTGGAGTGAGGAGAACCTTCAACCCAAGAAGAGCCTTTGTGTTTCTATTTTGGGGAACAGGCAGGAAGGTTCTGCGAAATAATCCTTGAATAAAAACATCAGGGTTTCCAGAAATTCTGATGACTTTAAGGGTTTTCTTTCTCTGCATTCTCAAGTCGAGAAATAGTGTGCTCGCTTTCCCTGTCCTCAAGAAAGATGGGAAAACTGTGTTCTGAGGGGTGAGATGCAAAGCCCTAGTTCTACCTGGCGTATGCCTTTGTGTGTTTACTGGGAAGTTGCTAAGATGTGCCCCCGCCAAAGTCTGATGTTGTGACACTGCGTCACAGTGTTAGGGCTCAGCATGATTGTGTTGTGACAAGTGTGACGAAGTGCCTTCCTGTCCCAAAAGGTCGATGTTTCCTTGGCCCGAGAGGGTTTCCGACCTAGTCACAGAGGCTCGTGGGCACCACATGTTCCCAGAGCTGCTTAGGTGAACCCAGGGCCTTTCCAGCCTACAAAGGACAAGATGGAGGCGACACCATCCTGGGACCCTATGAACCTGTTCAATGCGAAGTTCTTGTGTTCTCTCCCGCAGCTCATTGTCTCACGGGGCGGTTGTGGGGAGGCAGCCAAGGATGCGGAGCATGACGCTTACAGACTCCAGCATATTTTCAGAAGACAAGATAATATTACAGGGAATCCCTTCTGCTGAAAGCCCTGTTTTCTAGCCAGTAATGACGGGGTTTTTTTTGGTTTTTTTTTGTTTTTTTTTTTTTTTTAACGTGAAGAGAGGTGTAATTTTATCTTCCTTTTTAATATACTCTTTTATGCAGGAAAACAAGCCAGTAGGCACCAGCATTCTGCAGCTGGTGGTGACAGACAGAGACTCCTTTCACAATGGGCCTCCCTTCTCCTTCTCTATCCTGTCGGGAAACGAAGAGGAGGAGTTCATATTGGACCCACATGGGGTCCTGCGGTCAGCTGTGGTCTTCGGGCACACGGAGTCTCCGGAATATGTGCTGTGTGTCCAGGTACGGCCCCATCCTCTGTCCACATCAGGCTGGCTTTCTCTTTTGCTGGTTTCCATGCCCCGTGGATGGTTTTTCTTTGTGGAGCAAGTCAACATAATTCATTACCATGCAGGAATGTTCCCCTTTTAATCTCAAATTCAATTTCACACCAATAAAAGCTGCCTCTTTGTGTGAAATTGAACAGGAAGGAAGGGAAGCGTCATTGTTCAGAAGGGACTTTCCCATAGGGTGTACCAGGCAGACAGTCACTGGGCCCAAATCTGCATTCTCAAAATTCCTAGGGTTCTAATTGACCCACAAAGACAACTAATTGGTCGAGGCTTGCTGCTTTATACTGAGTAGACTTTGCCACATTACTCTACTTGGCAAAGCTTCCAATCTTTGTCCTAATATGATTGAGACATAGCGTGGCCTCTGCTTTTGAAGAGACCTTTGCTTGGTAAGTTTTCCCAGTGAGGCAGGAGGGGACCAAGCACTCAGATGGCAGTGGTCTCCCAACATTTTAGCTTCCTCAAGGTCAATGGCCTTGTAAAATGAAATGGGACAAAGGGACAAAAGTGGCAGGTATGCAAGGGGTGTGGATAAGAGCAGGAAATGAGTTCCCAGGAATTAATTTTGCCAGTATCAAGATTTGGGTCCCATTAGTGAAACCAAGTGACTTTTTACTCACTGTTGCCACAGAGGGCAACCTAAAGTCATTATTAATGGTGGCAATAATAACAATAATAACCCTTTATATGTGTGTCACATTCCATTATGTTCATTATTTCTTCTGGTAAGTTATGGCTTGCACTGCTCCATGTGACCTTCCAAATTAATGACTCTTGGCTCTGAGCATGCCAGTGAATGCTTTGGTTGCCACTCAGTCCTGCAACAATGTTGAGTGAATATTTTTTAATGTTTATTTAGTTCTTTATTTTTGAGACAGAGAGAGAGCACGAGCAAGGGAGGGGCAGAGAGAGAGGGAGAAAGAGAACCCCAAGCAGGTTCCACACTGTCAGTGCAGAGCGTGATGCAAGGCTCAAACCGTGACATCATGACTTGAGACAAGGTTGGACGCTTAACTGACTGAGTCACCCAGACACCCTCGTAAATAATTTTATATCACAGTATAGGTACCAAGAGCAAGGAGAGACTTTCAGTGCCTTGTCACAGGAGCTGGTATAGTTTTTTACCCTCTCTGATTGTTAGAGAATAGATTTCACATCTCAGACCTTAGAAACACCATAGAGAGCTTTCTCCTCCTAGTCCCTAATGTTAAATTACCACCAAGTCCTGAGTTTCTGCCTTCATAAGGTCCCCATATGCGTCAGTTACATGTCGTTTGTCATCGCCCCACTTCATTCACTACCTCCCTGTTCACTCATTGTTGCAGGAGCCTCCTGGGTGACTCCTCTGGCTTCAGCCTCATTCTTTTCTGATACATCCCTACACCCCTCCCTGAGTAATCATTCCACTTTGGTTATATCGGCCCCCCTGAACCAGGGCTCAACCAACTACAGCCCCAAACACATCATGCCCTTAGCCTGTTGTTATCAATAAAAGTTTATTGGAACATAAGCTTACCTATTCATTTACATATGCTCTGGCTGTTTCACACTGGAACCATAGTTGATTAGTTGATAGAGATCATATAACCCCCAAAGCCTAAAACTATTTCTATCTAGCCCTTTACAGAAAAAATATACCAACTCCTTCCCTAAACTAAAACCATCTGTGGCTCTCTAGTGCCTGAAGATGTGGGGTCTGCAGGCCGAACTCCGGCCCCATTCTCTCCCATTTTCAATTTTGACGTCCTTTGGCAGACATGGTTTTCCAGTCCTGCTCAGTCCACAGGTCCTCTAATCTATCACCTTCCACCCAGCAGCTCCATGCCTTTCTGTCACCTCTCTGCTCTCTGACATTTGAGTGGGCAACCCCTAGCCTATGAAGTCTATACTTATCCCTGTCCTTTGAGGCCCTCCACAGCCTGACTTCAAGTTGAATCTCATTTGCTAACTTATCTCATCCTACCTGACTTTTCCATGTCAGCATCTCTGGTTCATGTGGTTGATCACATAAAGTATGTGGTGATTTTAATAGTAAAAATAACAATCACATTAACTCTGAGGTACAAAGTACTTCCGTGGGTCAGGCCTGTGCTAAGCACTTTGCCATCATGGTGTCTTTTCATTCCCACCGTAGTAGAATCCTGTGAAGTAGGTTCTACTATTATAGTCATATTAAAGGCGCAGACATTTCAGTTCAGAAATGTTAAGTAACTTCCACAAGGCCAGGCACGTAGTGAGTGCCTGAGTCAAGATTTGAACTCGGGTCCACGTGATGCCCAAGTCCCTGCTTTTACATTGCCTTCCACATACGAGGACATATCTCCTCAGATTTCATCTGACCTCCAAGGTCCACCGCATCCCTCCATCCTCAGACACCCTCCCTGGGGACCCCGTCCACAGGAATCTACCCGTGTCTGAAGTTCGACAGCACTGGCTACCCCCAAGCTGCGCACAGAAGGGTTCAGGAAAGATGTGCCATCGGGTGCTTCTTCTGTCAATTCTTATACGTAGAAAGAAGGCGAAGCTTTTCCAGGCTACCTATCTTTCCCTTCTGCATTCCATTTTTTTATTCTGTACCTTAATTTATGCAATTCACACCTCATGTTATTTCTTCAGTGTACAGAAAGATGTCCTCTGGCCCAATCCAAAGGAAAGAATTGCAAAGATTGTTCCTTCAAGTAAGAACACCACTTTATGTACGATGTCCCCTGTGGCTTCTGTTCAAAATGAAAACAAGGCCAGTGTGTGGTGGGCATGTGGATCTCAGAGCAGCCTCCCTTCTCCTTCCCTGTTCACCCCCAACGGCTATACTGTGTGCATATATTTTATCGTCCATAACAGAGTGTGCATGTAAGGACCAAAGCTGATAAATCACTCCTCTTACTTCAATGCACGCTCTCAGCATTTTGCAGAACAGTAACAGGGGACGGAGGAAGAAGCAAACACGGGTAGAGGAATAGACGTCTTCTCTCTGAATTTTGTTGTTCTTAAAAGTGTTGTGATTTTTCTTAGTTCCTTGCCTTTCTCCCTCTTGGTTGTTTTAGGCAAAAGACTCCGGCAAACCGCAGCAAGTTTCTCACTCCTACATCCGCGTGCGGGTCATCGAGGAAAGTATTCACAAGCCCACAGCCATTCCCCTGGAAATTTTCATTGTCACCATGGAGGATGATTTTCCTGGTGGGGTCATTGGGAAGATCCATGCCACAGATCAAGACATGTATGATGTGCTCACGTTTGCCCTGAAATCGGAGCAGAAAAGCTTGTTCAAAGTGAACAGTCACGATGGGAAGATCATCGCCCTGGGAGGCCTGGACAGCGGCAAGTACGTCCTGAACGTGTCAGTGAGTGACGGCCGCTTCCAGGTGCCCATCGATGTGGTCGTGCATGTGGAGCAGCTGGTGCATGAGATGCTGCAGAACACTGTCACCATCCGCTTCGAGAACGTGTCCCCTGAGGACTTCGTGGGGCTGCACATGCATGGCTTCCGGCGCACCCTGCGGAACGCGGTCCTCACCCAGAAGCAGGACAGCCTGCGCATCATCAGCATCCAGCCCGTGGCGGGGACCAACCAGCTGGACATGCTGTTTGCGGTGGAAATGCACAGCAGTGAGTTCTATAAGCCAGCCTACCTGATCCAAAAGCTGTCCAACGCCAGGAGGCATCTGGAGAACGTCATGCGCATCTCGGCCATCCTGGAGAAAAACTGCTCGGGGCTGGACTGTCAGGAGCAGCACTGTGAGCAAGGTTTGTCCCTGGACTCCCACGCACTCATGACCTACAGCACGGCTCGCATCAGCTTTGTGTGCCCACGTTTCTACAGGAATGTGCGCTGCACCTGCAACGGTGAGTGTGGCTTGCAGCTCCCTCCCACCTCCCATGATCTGAGTAGGCTGGGCCGCCATTCCTGGTAAGCATGCGTTCGTTCGTTCCCTGATCCAACATAGTATTTCCTGACCACCTACGATGCACCAGGTCACCGTGAGAGATGCTGGGGCCAGGGGTAAATGGGACGAGCTCAGCCCCTACTTCCACGGAGCGTACAGCCTACTGAGCTGCCCAGGCGAGCAAGCCAGCAGGAGCCCGTGTGTTGAGTGTTATTAGGGGAAGTACCAAATCCTGCCAGAGAACCCATCCAGAGGGAAGGTTTCCAAATGGGCTAGGATAAAGGAAAAGTAGGAATCAGACAGGTGGAAAGAGGTAGGGGAGGAAGAATATTCCAGGCCGGGATGCAGCTCGTATGAGGAAGGTTCAGGGCAGGAGAGAAGCCCCCAGCAGGGGAGTGGGAGAGAGGTTCTGTCGCTTGAAGGCAGGGCACGATGACAAATGAGACCTGTGAGCAGGCTCAGGGTTCACACAAGAGCCATTAGCCGGGATGAACACTGTAGGAGTTGTCCCAAGGCAGGAGGAGCCATGGGCCGAGATGCAGGGAAGAAGTGACGTGCTCTGCACAAAGAGCACGACGGCTGCAGAGGGGACAGACCAGCCGGGGCCAGGCCAGTGGCAGGGCAACGAATTAGGAAGCTATTGCAGAGGGTGCAGGCAGTTAGATCTGCTTCAGTGAAAAACAGGCGCCACGTAGAGGAGCACAGCCAGGGGATGGACTCTGCCGTCAGAGCAGCAGAGATGGAGTGGCTCAAGTTTGCTGATGTAACTAGAGTCCCTGAGCCTTGACCTCTCCTGGGCAGAGGCCATAGCTGCAGAGTCACGTGTCCACGGTGGTCAGTGAGAAGTATTGCTCTCTGCCTCTTTTCCTCTTGACGTGTGGAGCCATAAATTCACTGCTCTCTTCTAAGAAAATTACACCCGGAATTTTTCTAGCCAGCGTGAACTCAGCCCAAAGGGACTGTGGCCAAAAGAGAGGCCATTTGTAAAACATCCCTTTAGGTAACTGGGGACAGGTAGGGCCCCTGGCCTTTTCTCTTAGAGAAAGTTCTTCGTTGCAGTTTGAAAAATAAGCTCATCAGAGGAGGGCTCCGGAGATCACAGCTCCTTCCAAGAGTCATTTTGACAGCTTCCAAGCAGCCCAAAAAGTGCCAGCCACTCACCGGGTGGTACCCAGTGAATTCTGTCTGTGTTTTCATCAGGTAGATGCAGGGACGTCTGACCTGTTGAGTATGTAAATTAGATCCAAAGTAACTCAAAGCATGCATGCTAGATGCAACGTATTTCTGGCAGATGCCACGAACATGCAGGATTTATGAATGCCAGCTGTCCCGGCTTTCCCTAAATTTCCTTTGTAGGCAAACTGATTTATGCACTAAAGCTCTGCTATGGCCTTCATGCAGTGATTCACGGCAGGGTTCAAAAGAGGTTTGAACAGGACAGGGCAGACCCTGCAGGAGAAACTAAACCAGCTAATTAATCCTTGTGCTCTGAGAACTCATTTCAGTCAGCAAAAATCTGTGGCGGCAGCAATGTGCTAGGCACTGAAGATTCAAAGTGGAGGGGTGCCTGGGTGGCTCAGTTGGTTAAGCGTCCTACTTCAACTCAGGTTGTCATCTCACAGCTCGTGAGTTAGAGCCCCATGTCGGGCTCTGTGCTGACAGCTCAGAGCCTGGAGCCTGCTTCGGATTCTGTGTCTCCCTCTCTCTCTCTCTGATACTCTCTCTCACTCGCGCGCGGCGCTCGCTCTCTCTCTCTCTCTCAAAAAAATGTAAACATTAAAAAAAAAGTTATAAAGATCCAAAGTGGAAAAGATTCAGTCCCTGCCCTTAGGAGCTGACTACTACAAAGGCAGCTTGCAGGGACCTATTTGCAATAATGGTGTCATAAATGCTAGGAAGTAGAAAGGACAAAATCCCTGCTACGTATGGCCAGAGAAAAGCTTTCTGTGGACATTTCTGTACCACGCACTGTCTATGTCCTGGGTCTTGAGGGATGAGTAGGAGTTAATCAAGAGAAGACAGAGAAGGGCAGACATGGCAGAATTTCTTGAAAGAAGGAATTTAGAGGGGTGATTTTTTTGGAGAGAAGGAGGTTTTTCATGAGACAATAATGTTTTAAATGCAGTAAGTTTTTAAGGTGGTGACCTTGCCCAGAACTCCTATTCTCTGATCCCCACAAACCTTTCCACTCCCGGTAAAGCCAGAGTGCCAAAAGGTTTTGTGATTTAACCCCCAGGCATCCCACGAAGATGCCTTCTTGGTTTGAAAAGTGAGCTTTTCCAGGGCACCTGGGTGGCTCAGTCGGTTGAGCGTTCACTTCGGTTCAGGTCATGATCTCACAGTTCTTGAGGTCAAGCCCCACATCGAGCTCCCTGCTGTCAGGGCTAAGCCTGTTGGGATCCTGTATCTCCCTCTCTCTCTCTACCCCTCCTCCGCTTGCATTCTCAAACATAAACCAAAAACATTTTTAAAAAAGTGAGCGTTTCCTCAGAGAGGACAGTACATAGTTTCAGGTTCACCTCAGAGCCTCTCCTTACCTTCAAGTCACTCTTACAATTAAGCTGTAAAATAAAATACAGGATTTTAGTAGTAAAAAGACTTCAAAAGGTCATCTGGTCCAGCCCTATTTTCAGCAGGTGATGGACACTAATCTCCACTTGAAAAATGTGGTAGCTCCGTGCCTTGCCCAGGGCCGTAAAGCTGGCGTACTGATACAATAAAGGCTCTTCTTGGACCCCGATTTTATTATCTGCATATTAAGAATAGAAACTCTTCCATTTCTTATGTGAATCATTACCCCAGAGCTATGTGCTCTGTAAGAATACTCAAGTGACCCATTTTCCCTGGCAGACTGATCACCAGCCTCATGGTGCATCATGAGGGGCATGATACAGGTGCATCATACAGGACATCAGAGGGGCTCTCAGACACCAGCATGTGTGGGGCTTACCAGAAATGCCCATTGCTGAGCCCCACACTCAGATGTAACAGTAGGTTTCAGTTGGAGCCTGGCAGTCTATATAGACGTAGCCTGGGTGATCCTAATGCTGGTGGTCAGGAAAGCAAACTTGGAGACATCTCACAGCAAGATAAAAGAGGAAAAATTTCCTGCAGGTTCAGGGGGCAAGCTCTTAGTTAGAAATAGAAATAGCTCTCACTTCTTCTAAAGTGTCCTCTAATAAAAATACAGTGAGAAACTGTTAAGGAAAGCATTAGACATTTGAGGCATTTTCTCATTGATTGGATGGAGAGGCAATCGAATTCAATAAATGCCCCCCCTTAAAACACATGCACACACGCATGCACACACACACACACACACACACACACACACACACATGCACAACTAGTATTGACTGTTCATCAGTTTACTCTGGAATCTTGGCAGATACAATAAATGGACTTTTCCACCCCTTGGCGGAATAATTATGATGATAAATAGAGGTAGCTGCCTATTCTGGACTGTGTAGCAATATTTATACAGATCTGGCCTCAATATGCTCCTTCCAACTTCCAACTCATCTTTCTCTCATGCATCTTTTTTTGGGGTCCAATTAACAAAATTAGCATCTTGAACCAAAATGCTGAGTTGCTTTAACAAAATGAAAGCAGAGTTGAGGTTTAGTGCCAGAAAGGCTCATTAGATCTAGCATCTAGCATCACATTTGAACAGGACTTCAAGAGATATGAAGTCCTGATGTCATGACACGGTTCCTGGTAAACTTTACAAGTTCACTGAACACTAGCACTTCAGCCTGACACGGGTGTCAGGGAATGGATGGATGCCCTTGAGTCCCTAGAAGGGAAGCAAGTGGACAGAACACCAGGGACAGTCCACAGGGCTGTGCTGACTGTCTGTTTCTTAAAAATTGCATTGACGTTTCAAAAGTCTGATAGAAAAATCTATCAAAAAGGAGACACTTGTCCAGGAGAGTGGATTTCCTAGGAGAGCAGCAGAGTTTAAGAGCGGGGTGTCGATGGGAGTGACAGCCGGAGCTCCAGGTAAAGCGAAGGGAGCGTCGGCCACAGGGGAATCATGGTACCAGCTACACAGAGTGTGTGCAATGGCAGTCCTGCCCTCAGCCACAGGCTATGGCACTATCACAAGAGCTTGCTCGGCCAGGTGAGAGTGACACCGAAGCACATCATTAACGGTGATGCCCGCTGGGCTAGACCTGAAAGGAGGCCTAAAATCAGGTTGGTGTTGGGTAGAGTGCTCCAGGCAGAGGAGCACGAAAGCCGAGGCATGGAGGTGACAAACTGCACAACTGAAGGCAGAGACAGGCGCAACAGCTAGCATTTATTGAGCTGTGACCAGTTACCATGCTGTTTTTCAAACATACATAATTGCATTTAACCCTTATGATAAAGGAAGGGTATTATTAACTTTCCTCAAAAGTGAAGGAAACTGGGGCATCTGGCTGGCTCACTTGGTTGAGCATCCGACTTCTTCAGCTCAGGTCATGCTCTCACGGTCTGTGAGTTTGAGCCCCACCTGGGGCTCCCTGCTGTCAACTCAGAGCCCACTAAGGATCCTCTGTCCCCCTTCTCTCTGCCCCTCCCCCACTTGCTCGCGCGCTCTCTCTCTCTCTCTCTCTCTCTCAAAAATAAGTAAACATTAAAAAAAAGTAAAAAGAAAAGTGGTATCTTGTTTAAAAAAAAAACTTAAGGAAACTAAAACTTGGGAAGATCAGTTGACTTTCTCAAAGTCACGGAGCTAAGTAAATGGCCACGCCAGGACTCACACCTGGCAGTCTCAAGCCCCGCGCTCTACTGCGTCTCCACACTTTTGAAAGGAACTTGAAAGCTCCCAATTCACCCTCCCACCCGTGACAGACATCCTGTTAACTACATTCCTGGCACAGTAATTCAGCCGGCCTCACAAGATGGACCTGAGACAGTCTTCTCCCTTACAGTGCACCAGAATCTACCTGCTGGTGATGTCCCCCAGCTTTGTCCATTAGAGCCACACAGAACCTGACCTGTCTGATGCCTCCTATACCAGCTGCCCTCCAGATATTAGAGGGCAGTTGTTATCACCCCCCAAATCCTCTTTTCCTAGACAAAATGCTGAAGTTCCTTTCCTCGCTGAGTGCAAACAAATAGACGCTATAGACAGTTGTAGGGAGTGTAGTTAGGGCCCAGAGGAGGCCCAGATGAGGGAGTCCCCGGTCCTCCTGGAGGAGTCCGTGAAAGGCACTGGAAGCAGTGAAGCTTCTCATGTTGAGTCTTTGCCAGGCAAGCGATGCTGTGTAAGCAAAGACAGCAGTGAAGAGAAGGGCCCAGAGATTTGGGGCACCGCCCCCCTTTCATTTGCTCATCATTCAGAGTGCAGTAGATCCTTTGCCAGGCCCTGGGCAGGGTGCTGGAGGTATAGTGGTAAGTGAGCCTGGCGTGGTCCCCACCCTCACGGTGCATGGACCTGCAGCCTGCAGGGGACAGACCAGGAGCTCAGCTGGACAGGATAGGGAGGAATCAGGACAGTCCAGGGGAGGAATGAATGCCTGGTGACAGCCCAAGGAGCCTGTGATAGGCAGTCATAGTAATACACATCTAATAAGCGCAGTAAAATAAAATGACAGAGGCTTCTGTGATGCAGTAAGACGCTTAAAACGTAACCTTGAAGAGTTTTTTTTTTTTTTCAACGTTTTTTTTATTTATTGTTGGGACAGAGAGAGACAGAGCATGAACGGGGGAGGGGCAGAGAGAGAGGGAGACACAGAATCGGAAACAGGCTCCAGGCTCCGAGCCATCAGCCCAGAGCCTGACGCGGGGCTCGAACTCACGGTCCGCGAGATCGTGACCTGGCTGAAGTCGGACGCTTAACCGACTGCGCCACCCAGGTGCCCCAACCTTGAAGAGTTTTTTAAAGGCAGAGGAAAAAATCTGAGATTTGGGCTTACACTTGGGCTGGGGTTTGTCAGGGCTCGTTCTCAGAGGAGAACCCAGTGGTTTCAAAGAACTTTCAGTGTAGCCTCTGAATCTTAACCAGGTTCCCCCTGCAAATGGGGAAGTTTCCATTTTCCACTCATAGCAGCTGTGTCTCTGCAGAGCCCTCATCTCCAGGACCCTCAAGTTCCAACATGCCAAGAGAAGTTTAGGGGTGTCTACCCTAGTGATGACACCAGCTTCTATGTGTGTGGATATTCTCTTATATATTCCACCCACACGCAACTGCCCCAGAGAGGATGTCATGAATGAAACTTTGCTCAGCCTTCAGCGAAACCATCCAGAAAATATGGCTGAGCCAAGCAAACACCATTCCAGATGATTCTGTGCTTGTGGGAGAACCACAAGAGACCACTTTGCATCCAAGACCTCTGGAGAAGGTGTTTTAAAACTTCATGGGGGCCAGTAATTAAGAGGGAAGCTTACTGACTTATGTGACATTTGCCAAGACATGGCATCTTGGCAAAGTGTGTGAATTCAGGGGGTAGGATGTTTACCATTAGTTACTGGACAGTATAATGAGGCAGAGACATAAATCAAGAGGTTCAATCTGCTCAAAGTGATGGTGATAGAAATCACAGCTAGACACTGATGTATTAGCTAAAGGCAGAGACTTAACCCAGAGGGTTGTGGGAATACTGGGGAGGCAAGGAGAGAAGAGCCATAAATATGTAGCAAGACCCTCCTAAAACCTCAAGAGGGTCACCTCTCTCCTCTGTGCAGGTCCCAAAGCTCTAAAGCTTCTGCTCAAATGAATTGTATGTTGTCAGCTCTGTAGAAAGTGACCTAAATTTGCACCTGAGCAAGACTTCAGAACGTGGAAACCTCCTTTCAAAGAACAGTCACATTGTGTGCACATTTCTCCTGCTGGAAAGGCTGTATAGAAAAAACACATCTGCCCACAACAACGTGGCCAAGGGGCTGACCCCACAGTAGCCAGGGACACTGATTAGTAAAAAGCTCCAGGCCTTATCTTAGACGCTGCTATGCACACAGGGTTTCATATCATCTATCAATTTACAAATCATGAATCTGACCCAAAAAAGACAGCAAGGAAAAGATGACACTTGAGTTCATGTTTCTGGCATGTGGCTGAGTCAAAACAAGCATCTCCAGTTTTGAGACCGTATAGTAATTTGTTTTTACTTTAAGTTTTTCCCTTGAAAAATTGTTTTCACAGGGGCACTTGGTTGGCTCAGACGATTGAGCATCTGAGTCTTGATTTTGGTTCAGGTCATGATTTCCTGGTTCATGAGCTGGAGTCCCATGTTGGGCTCTGTGCTGGCAATGCGGAGCCTGCTTGGGATTCTCTATCTCCTTCTTTCTCTACCCCTCCCCTGCTCCTACACACACACACTCTCTCTCTCTCTCTCTCTCTCTCAAAATAAATACACATTTTTTTTAAAAATTGCTTTCACATACATAAGCCCATTTGAATCTCACAATTCTATGAACGAGTATTATCCTCATTTTTCAGAAAAGGAAATCAAGACTCAGAGAAGTCAAGTGACCTGTTCAGAGCCACACAGTAAATAAGTAGAATAACTGGTCAGAGCCAGAATCCAGGTCTACTGTTTGTCAGCGCAGACCCTTTCCTGTTGCGCTACACCGGCTTCTTGAGGGGACGTGGGGATGAGGAACAGAGTTTTCTCTGCCTGCTTTATGTTCTCTGAGTTGCTGAAAACATCTGATCCTTCTATCCTTCCCTGACACGCAACACATGGCATCAGTTGGTTTGATAAAGTGCAACCCTTCTCCCTTCGTGCTAACTCTGGCACAAAACTGATGGATGCCTCGAGATGCAGAACATGTAGGTCTACAGCCCCCACCCACCCAAGCTGTCACTGATCACAGCACGAGTTAATTAAACCTGGATTATTTAATGAGAGTTAATAAGATAAACTTCCTACCAGAGGCCAGTGGGAACTGACACCGTTGTCTCTTAACTGTTACTACGATAAGGCACTCTCTGCCACCAGAATGGGGGTCTTTAAGACTCTTAACAATAGTAGGTGTATGTACTTCCATGAAAGGGGGACAATATAAACGTATTTCTAAAAACAAGTTAACCACTCAGCATCCATCTAAAGTATATAGGATTTTATGTCACTAGAGAATTTAGGGCTTTGTCTGGAAAGAGGGTTATTATCCCCAGGAAAGTGTCCCCAGGACCCAAACATATGGGTATACCTGATGTCAAGGGACACACAACATTGTTCTGAGTTAGCATACAAAGGTCAAGTCCCTCTGACAATATATATGTCAGAAAGGACCTAATTTCTTATCCTTATTGATGGTGAAGAACTACAGTCATTGTACATGGAGAATATTTACTTTGGGGAAACCTCGTTCTCGTAGCTAGAAGTCTGTCTCTATTTGGAATCGACTGCATTTTGCACACATGCTCACATCTGTCCCTAGCTAAGGAGTACCTTACATTTACACTGACCTCCAGACTCTAATCTGCCTTCCTGCTCTGTGGAGCCACGGGTGAGCAGACGTGCCCTGAGCAGAGGGAACTGACAGCAGCAGCTGGAGCCTGCGTGTTTATGGCTGGGACTTGGTGGGGGAGGCCCCCGAGGGTTTTTAATGCATCAGGAGACAGATCACTTGCCAAGAACTGTCCCCTTTGCCTTAAAAAGCCTACGAAAAATAAAAAGGATGAAAAAGAACCTATCAAAGGCAATGGCTGCTAGAATGAATGGAAATATACTTATTGTACATCTAATATTTATTAGTTTGAGAATGCACATATTATAATACTTAAATTAATGTATTTTTTTATATATCCTCCAGCTTGAGTTTTCATAACGGGCACTGGATCTAACATAATCCATTAATTTAGTGGATGCAGTCAGGTGGGTTCTATGGTTATGGCATGAGGAAAGACAGAGAAGCTGTGAGTTTGAACCCCCAGCTGCTGGTCTGAATGGCTTTGTCTTTAACCCAAGATAAGAGATATGGTGACAGAGTAAGAAGCCTGTGCCAGCTACCAGGGCAGGGCTAATAATAGTAAGAGAAAAGGTGAAAAAAAAAGTGGAAAAGTAACTCAAATGCTGTATTTACTCCAAAATACTGTGTTTAGTTTTTATTATATATGCTTACAGCTGTTTTTTAGAATCGTGGCATAATTCCTGTATTGTCATGGGTCTGAAATTATCTAGCCCTCCTTTGCCCTTTTGAAATAGTGGCTTTTCATCTGGAGTTTTGATAATGCATGGTTTCTTAGCAATGTGGCCATTGCACCAGAGCAGAAAAGATACGAATGTAGCACAAGTAGCTGTACCTCATCAACATAGAAATTTAGAGGAAGGTTACCCTTTGACTGGCTAAAATAGGACACGGGAAAAGACGTGTCCATGGAATGGGAAGCAACCGATTTCTTAAATACCTAGATTACTGTTTCTATGTCTGATTGGAAGGTGATGCCCAGAGTTACATCTATTCGATGGGATGCATTTTATGTTTCATTTATGCACATTGCCACCTTCATGTGGCCAAGGTTAGCATTGGGCTGAGTTTGCATCTTAGAGCATATACGAACTAGTCAATCAACATTTAGGAGAGACCTGGAAGAGTGCAGGCCATCTGCAACTGAAATGAAGCCAGGCATGGAGACAGCAAAGAGTCAGCTGGCAGAGTTGTGAACTTTTCATGAATGAGCCTTAACGCATGCATGCAGTGAGCCACTAACCATGGCTGGCTCATTCCCTTGAAACACAGTCCCTTGTTACTCGAAGGATCTCATCCTTCAGGCCTGAGTTTAAAATACTCCCTTCTTTTATTTTTCCTTTAAAGTTTATTTATATTTGAGAGAGGGAGAGAGAGACAGAGCATGAGCAGAGTAGAGGGAGAGAGAGAGACACACACACACAAAATCCAAAGCAGGTTCCAGTCTCTGAGCTGTCAGTGCAGAGCTCACGCGGGGCTCAAATCCACAAACTGCAAGATCATGACCTGAGCCGAAGTCAGACGCTTAACAGACTGAGCCACCCAGGCGCCCCTAAAATGCTCCCTTCCTTTGTGAGGATTTCTGACATTGTCCTAGGAAACACAATCATCCCTTCTCTGGTTGCACTCACATGTCACTGTCTAACTGGTTACCTTATGGGATTGTAATCATGTGTTTGCTTGTTGTTTCCTGGAGGGAGGGAGGGGCGGTGTTGTTTCCTTTCATCTTTATATGTGCAGGCTTATCACTTCAGTGGCCCTAAAAAATTATTTATTGAATGGATGCACCAAGAATTATAAATTATTTAAAAACTGGTTATCAAAAGCCCTATGAAACAGATCAGAAGGTGATAGGTTGCGTAAATATTGATGACTATATGGCAGGAGTAAAGATTTCTTGGGACGAAAATAGGACGATGTATTTTGGGGCACTTGTGGCTTTTAGAACCATTTGTAGAGATCATTCCAAATTTTCAGTTAAAAATCCCTTCATCTTCCAAGACTTTGTAAGCTGGCTCGTTGCCATGAGTATGTTTTATGGCTGAGCTCTAAACCAGTGGAAAATAGGATTTATGAATTCTGCATTTGCTAGTGCTACTTTCACTGCTCTTCTGGAAGATTACAGTTTTTAAATGTTTATATGCAGTTAGCATTAAATTTCTGCTTTCTCCTAGACAAAGATAGGACTCTATAATGGGATAATATGCTTAATGATGAGGAAAGAGTTAGGATGGCAGGGAGTAATGGTAATGGGTCAGATCTTCCCGAGGAAAGAAGTTGCTGATGTCCGAACGTTCTTGGTTCGCAGAGGAGTGCTCCTTTTGGCCACTGCTAACCCAGCTGTGGGTGGTTGTTCATTTGTGTCTCCTTATCTATGGTCCTTTTACCACTTAAACTCTCACCACGTTGAAAGTGGCCTAATGACATTTGAAATATACAAGATTTCTGAAACGTGGATCTTTCAGTGGATCCTTCAGTGGACCTGCACCTGCCATCACCACACTTCTGAAATGACTCACTTGGGTCCTGAATTTTGCCTTAATCAGTTAATCTGCTTTCCAGGATTTTCTTTCTGAGGGATTAACCTTTCATCTCACTGTGCTACGAACATCGAACACGTAGAAAGCAAGCCTCCTTTGCCAAGGATAATGCAACTGTTTTTGATAGGCGGCAGGGCACATTTACAGCTAATCAATACAATAGCAGGTAGCAGAAGGGATTAGGAAACAATGTGAATTGTGCTTGCCCGGTTTGGAATTAGTCCTACTTTTCTTTAGGAAAGTCTTTTTCTTTCTCCTCTGAAAAGAACAACTAACATTTTCTGAAGTCTACCCCCTAAGTTTTTCAGAGCAGGGAAAGGGCATAGGAGAAATCTAAACTCCGGTGATGCATTCAAGTGGGCACCCGTGTGCAGGACCCGCTCCAGTCAATACGACCGGAGCCCATGTGGTGTGATCTTTTCTCAGCTAAAGTTGGCCCAATTACAACCTTAGCATATTGTAACCTGAAAGGAGGAGCTCCGTGTATTCTCTGCAGCCAGCCTACTTCAGTCTGCCAGTGTGCTTTTGACAGAGGCAGGGACGTTTGACAGGCACTCACACCAGGAAAAGCCCCTCAGGTGCTCCTGCCTCTGGATGGCCTCTTTGCCTCTCAGCTCAGAGCCTGCAGAGTGCAGCCCTTGAACTTTTTCTGCACTCCCTGGAATGTAGTGTGAGTCCCCGTGTACTGATCATGTGTGTTCCCTTTTGTCACAGGAGGACTGTGCCCGGGGTCCAACGATCCTTGCATGGAGAAGCCATGTCCAGGGGACATGCAGTGTGTCGGTTATGAAGCCAGCAGGAGACCATACCTCTGCCAGTGTCCACCAGGGAAGCTCGGAGAGTGCTCAGGTGCAGAGTGGGGTGGAATGATGAGGGTCTAAATTCATATTCCTGAAGCACTTGCCCTTGAGTAAATTACACTGCCCTAGCCCTTCCTGAAGACATATCTGTCTGCATGCAACATTTACCTTCAGAATGCACCACAGCTGACATCCACCCTCAAACATACTTGGGATTTATTACAGCTTTGGCCTGTGCTAAGGAAGCATGCAATGACCGTGGACTCCTTGCATAACAGGAAGACCACAACATGTGTTTTCAATCATGTCACATGGATATTAAGAGTGTACAGTGGAAAATAGAAGGCCGTTGGTTAGGCAGAGGAGTCAGAGTATCTGTGGCACGGCCTTCGATGTTCAGAGGGCTGCACAACCCATAGCCACAACACAGAGATCAACAGAAGGTCCAGCTGAGCCAGTCCCGTAGATCTTCCATAGAGCAAGCCCAGCCTAGAGCACCAAGTAAGCAGACCCTCCACTGGAAATACATATGATCTACTACATGTTCCCAAAAGGAGAGGTGCTTGCCTCTGTGCCCTGAAGGAAAGAAAGAAAGAAACAAAGAAAACGGAAGCGAAAGAGAAAAGAGAGAAAGAAAGGAATGAAGGGAGGGAAGGATGGGAGGAAGAAGGAAGAAAGGAAGGAAGTGGGGAGAAAGGAAGGGAGGAAGAGGGAAGGGAGGGAGGGAGGAAGAAATGTATTTTGTTTCTGAATGACCAATAACCCTGTTACCGATTTTCACTCAATTGCAGTACTTTGTTTGATTCACATATTCTCTATCACTTCTAAACTCTATGAAGAACTCTTTTTGGTAGAGGATGTATTTAAAATACAGGCACACTGATACCCTTTTTGGAATCTGAGAAGTACTTATTAACAAACAATTATGCCTACTATGTGCAAAGCACTTTGCTAAGCATTGGGTTTTAGAAATTCATCCTTTGCAAAGAGAAGCACTATTTTCAAAACATGGAAGCCAAAGCTGTTTCACTGTTGATTTCAAGAAAAGAGCTGCCGGTGAATGAAGAGATCACCAGCCTACTTGACTTTGAGGTCACCTAGGGCTTAGATTTAAAAGATACATGGGGCGCCTGGGTGGCGCAGTCGGTTAAGCGTCCGACTTCGGCCAGGTCACGATCTCGCGGTCCGTGGGTTCGAGCCCCGCGTCGGGCTCTGGGCTGATGGCTCAGAGCCTGGAGCCTGTTTCCGATTCTGTGTCTCCCTCTCTCTCTGCCCCTCCCCTGTTCATGCTCTGTCTCTCTCTGTCCCAAAAATAAATAAACGTTGAAAAAAAAAAGAATATTTAAAAGATACTTGTGCTGCCCCTCCCCCTGCACCCACCATGTGCACAGAGCAGGTGGGTATGTGGGGTGCCAACAAAGCCAACAAGTGTCCTAGCTTTGGATGTCACTTTCTACCCATCTTCCTTCTCCTTTCTCTGTAGAAAACTTTTGATTGTCCATGCTTGTCATCCATCTAGTGTATTTTCGCACTTTCCACCTTTCACCCCAGCAAGACAGCTTTTCGGCATTACTTTGCTGGTTAGAACATTAAACTGGAGTCAGTAAAATAGAGGGTGACTGCAGAATTGAGTGATGTGGGTAGGACTGAGGATTCTGAGAAGGGAAGCCTTGAAATTAATGGCCAAAAAGTAGAATTTTAACAGCACATGAATAAGACATCAACTCCCTTCTGTCAACATTAGTGCAAATTATGTAAGTTGGCTATTTGGCATTAGGGTACTCAGGGAACGTGGATATTCTTTGAAAAGAATTCTTTGTCTTTCCTCTGTTTCATGGAGTGGAAAGTGTTTTGGTATCTAAGTGATTGGTGGTGGGAATGAAGGGGTATCTTTTAATGGTGCTCATTTTATAAAGCAGGAATTGGGACATTAAGAAAATTCAGGATATAGAATTTACCAAGTTTCCCTTGGCATGAGACAAGTAAGGTTTTAGGGTTGTTTTTTTTTTTTTTGTATCTGATGAATTAATATTTTTTTCACATTGGAATTAGAGTGGGGCCTGAAGTGGAGAACCAGTTTTTAATCAAAAAATGCCTTCTCCTCAATGCCTTCATCAACTTCCCATGGTCCTTAATCAACTTGCTTGGTAGTTGTTGGGTGATTTCACGTTTCTGGGTGTTAACAGTAGATATGTCTTCTCATAATGGCCTTTTCAGGGCACACTTCTCTCAGCTTTGCTGGAAACAGCTACATCAAATACCGGCTTTCTGAAAATAGCAAAGAAGAGGACTTTCGGCTAGCTCTGAGGCTGCGAACTCTGCAAAGCAACGGGATTATAATGTACACCAGAGCAAATCCCTGCATAATTCTGAAGGTAATTAAAATGGGTTATCTTTTCCTGCAGTGAGTTCTCATGGTAATGTTTTGGCTCTGGGATTGGGGACTGAAATCTTTTTTGTCTTTTAAGTTCAGAAGACCAGAAACTGGCTTGAGGGCAAAGAGGAGCAGCAGCAGGACTGGGAAGTGTGCCAACACCCCATTTCCTTTTCTACACCCGGCTTCAGAATTGGCTCTTCGGATACTGGGGCATCTCTCTCTAGAGTGGGTTCAAGGACTGCCCTTCTTTGAGCCGTAATCAGGCAACAGTTTGTTAGAATGCACTTCCTAATCAATTCCATGGCAGGGGTGGTTTTTTAAAGAGATCAGCTGTGTCCTTTTCTACCATATGGGCCTATCCCCACTGACCCCTGAAGGTGACTTCTGTTCTTACACAGGGAGGAAGTTGGAGATCTAGGGTCTAGAAGGTTCCATATGTCCTATTGTGGCCCAAGCGGCCCAATTTTTAAATCATTCCCAGAATCAGAAACTCTCCAACGCAGCCAGATTTCCTTTAGAGCAAGTCTGGCATGTGTATCCAGCTCAGAACTTCTGGGGCCTTCATGAAACCGACGACAAGACTAATACTAACAGTGTTTTGTGCCTCATTTGTTTTGATTACAAAGTTAACATAATAATGTATTATATATGATCTTCCCCATCTGATCAAGGAGAGAACAGAGATTCAGAAAGGTTTGGTTCGTTACCCAAAGTTGTTCGGTTAACGAGCGCCGAGGCCTGGACTTGTGTTCCAGTTTCTCTCACCCCGTGCTGTTATTCTGCATGCTCTCTCCAGCTCTCAGTCTTACCGCTCTAATCATTTTATAAAAATCCCACTCTGGGCATCTGTAGATGAGATGGAGCCTTCCAGTATGGGAGGAGAAAGGAGAAGAAGGAGGGAGATGTTTAATCTAACATTGTTTTCACAAGGTCACTTACTAGACCAGCCCGTTGGAAGTATATTCAGAGGCAGATGCAGTCTGACCAGTATGAAGTGCCCATACAAGTGGAAATGGCTGGCATTTTTTTCCTTCCGAGGGTTCTACCAGTAGGCTTAATTGGGATCATGGTGGGCCCTTATAGCTTCCGTCCTTTGATTGTTTGATAGGTCACATCCAAGTTGATTAGGTGACCCAGGCTTTAATCCTGGAGGGAGAAAAGTATGTAGGGCATTAAATGCCAGTGGCTTCTCCTGTCACATAGTCTTTTACTTACCTGCTTCTGGTATTGCCAGGCACTACGTGGTGGCCAGAGGGAGTGAGCAGGGAGTTGGAGTTTAAAAGTTGGCTACTTTCATAGGGAATCCCCCATTATCTGTAAACATTCAAGAGAATGATTTCAGCTCTGGGAGAAAAAAAAAACAGTGTTTTTAAAGAAAACAAGAGAAGCAAAGGATGCAGTTTTAGCAAACAGTGAATTCAAATCCGATATTCATGGTGGAAGAAGAAAAATTCAGAGACCTAAGTCCTATCTTTACAACCTTCTGGCCTCTGAAGCACACTGCCTTGGGTCAGTAGATCACTGTCTTTATTATTTTATTTTATTTTATTTTATTTTTTATTTTTATTTTATTTATTATTTTTACTGAGAAAGAGAGGGCACAAGTGAGTGAGGGTGGAGAGAGACAGAATCCCACAAGGCACAGAGAGAAAGAGAGAGAGAGAGAAACGGGGCTTGAGCTCTCCGGATACAGGATGCAGGGCTCAAGTTTTCCGGATGCGATACTCAAGCTCACCATATGTGGGGCTCAAGTTCACGGGATATGGAGCTCGAGCTCACCAGGTGCAGAACTCGAACTCATGAATCACCGAAGTCTGATGCTAAACCAACTGAGCCACCCAGACACCCAATAGATCACTTTCTAAATAGCCCTGAGAGGTGGGGTTTTGTATCATTGCTGGGAAAGTGCTCTGCCCATCCAGAGGTACCAACTACCAGGAGCTCAGCTTAGGTGCCTCTGACCTTCTTGTCCTCCTTCAAGCTCTAACAGGACTCGTGAATTCAGAACATCCTTATGAGGCAAATACTTTCTATTAGCAAATCTCTTATATAGCATTAAATTTGAGAGAGAACAAAAATATTGGGCCTGAATGGCTTGATCCTAAAATGGAGCTTGTCATTTGACACTTCACTGGCAAATGTCTAAAATGTGCAGATCCCTGGGGATGGGAAAGAAGAATAATTAAACCTTTTAGGCAGCTCTAGCTCCTAAGGTATATTGTATTTCATGAAACAAGCGTGTTTCTGAAAGTTGTGTAAATTGAATCTCTGTAAATGGAATTCTAATAAACTATGGACGGTTGCTATTTGAAGGAACCCTTCCATTAATCTCTTTGTGATGTGACTAATCACCCCCAATCTGTCTGTTCGGTAAGTTTGCTTTTCCTATGTCGAGTTTGCCTACAGCAGGACACAGCTGTACTGAACTATCGCAGATACTCTACAGTCGCCAGGAATATCCACTTAGGGGATTTGAATCTGTTTGCTTGACATTTCCAGCCTCATGCAAGATTTAATTTCATTGGCTTTAGGTACAGTATGTGCCTTGTACTTAGGTTCAACGACTACACTGAAAAGCTTTGTTTAAATTGTACCTCTTGGTTGTTTATATTTTCCCAGTTAGAGCACATTCTCTAAAAAGTATTTGAGACAATCAATAGGGGTGAAGGGCATCCCTTGAAGACAGTCAAAGAATTGCATTGGGATCTCAAGAATTGAAAATGTTCATGGACAAGGGGCACCACAATCTCTTAGCAGCAATAAAGGCGCTCATTCTTCTGTTGACCAATGATACCCTGTCTTCTTCCAAAAGAGATTCTAGGCTTACCATAAACACCAAAATGCAATAATCTCAGAGCACTATTAAGATGAAAATGAAAGGTTAAGACCCAACCAATGAAGTGAGGAAGAGCAGAATATCATCACTGAAAACTCTAGATCAAGGGTTACTATATCAGTTGAACACCAATCATAACTCTGAATTTTTTGACAGCCAAATAAAGAATAAAAATGGTGGGACAGGTTCTCTGGCTCTCCTCAAACCTGTGAAAGAAACATGTCAGATCACCAGGAGAGATTTGTAACTTTTTCCATATATCAGTCTTTCGGGTCCCATATTATAGCAAAAGCACAAGAATCCTTGCTTGTTAATCTAAAAATGTCATTATTTCATTTTGTGGGGAAGAGATGACACATGGCTTTATTTTGATGGTTCTCAGACATGGCTAGCTTAAAACTCCAGGAATGAAAGGAAGATGGTCAGCTTAAAATTCCAGGAATAAGAGGAAGATAAAAAAGCTCATTTGGTTTGTAAAACAGCCCACTTGGAGTGACCAGATCTTTCCAACATAAAAAAGTAACAAAGAAGTTCCCACAAGATTCTCAAGTTTCAAGGATCTGTGTAACAGTATCACTGAGAAGTGAGTCAAGTTATAATGATTGCAGTATAATGGCAATAAAATACCTAAAAGTTTACCAAGTACTTTACAAAATACATACATGTGTTTTTATCCTCACTCTCTTGTGCCTAGATATGAATGCCTACTTTTTTTGCCTCTGAGGAAACAGGTTCAGAAAGAATCAGTGGCCTTGCCGGAACATAGCTGGTCAGCAGTGGATCTGGCCTTCTGAAGAGGCAAGCCACTCAGGAGTACGACAGGTGTTTATTAAAAGAAGAAATTTGGAGGGCTGGGATGATAATTTATTTATTCATCTAAGGTATAAATTTTGAGCTAGATAGCAATTGATGGCTATCAATAGATAGCCTTGAAAATAAGTTTTCAAAAAGTTCCCTTTACAAAGAATATTTAATAACCTTCTTACACGTTTGGGGATGTTAGTGCATTTGCTAGAGCCACACCAAGGATCTGAAGCAGTAACACTTTGCGCCATTGTTTATACTTTTTTACTCAAAATCCTAGTTTCCCACAAGATGACTTCTATTTTTTTTTTTTATTTGAGAGAGAAAGAGAGAGAACGTGGAAGCAGGGGAGAAGGGAGAGGGAGGGAGAGAGAGAGAATCCCAGGCAGAAGAGGGAGAGAGAGAACCCCAGGCAGAGGGAGGGAGAGAGAATCCCAGGCAAGCTCTATTCTCAGCAGAGCCCAATGCGGGACACAATCCCATGACCCTGGGATCATGACCTGAGCCAAAATCAAGAGTCAGATGCTCACCCAATTAAGCCACCCAGGCACCCCCCTACAAGATGACTTCTTACAGCTCTGATATCTTGTCTTCTAAGCCCCAACTCCAAGCCACTCAAGATCCAGGTTAAAGCACATCACTGATTTCAGACAAAACTGAGAAGCTAAATATCTTTCCCTGCTCTCTGAATTATGCATTTTATTGAACAAATTGCCCACCTGCCTCCCCCAACTCAGCACATCATTTCAGATCATTTGTGTAGATTTTTTTTTTTTACAGTTTCATGCACAGTGCAATTTCTATTAAAATATCTTACTCTCTTCTGCCCTTCTCTTGCTCGCACGTGCACATGCTCTCTCTCGAAAAGAAATAAAAGAAAAAAGAAAAAAAAAGCTTGCCCTCTGATTTGAAAAAGCTTTGTCCTCTTAAAAGAGAGATCCTTTCAAACTGGGTAAACCCTATTCTGAAGACAGAGAAAAACTAAATATGATGAGAGCATGAGTTTCCAGTATGAATGGACTCAGACATGAAAGTGTTCTCTTACGAAAAAAAAAAAGAAAGAAAGAAAGAAAGAAAGTGTTTTCTTCTCTCCCCGGCGTAATATGCCTGTAAGATAGGAAAAGATGAACTTTTGCAAGGTAGCCTTTGATTATCAGCACTCTAGTGTGTCATCTAAACAAGGCTTATAATTCCAAACGCCTAGAATTTTGAGGCTACAAATCGCTTTTGTTTTCAAAAGGCTAAGGATGATGTAGGCACCTGGCTTTCTCTTCATTCAGCAGCTCGCTGCTGTTATTTTTTTTTTTCAACGGAAAAGAAAACTGTACTCAGTTTAGTACAGTTTAACTGTACTGTTAGTATGGGATCGTTTTCTGTTCCTTAGTTAAACAACTTTGATGTACCTGAGTACATTAGAGCTATAATGGTTCTCCCAGATGAATTTGCAACCTGGTTATTATACCAAGAGGTAGGGAGTAGGGTTGGGGAGGGGAATGGACTGAATAACATATTAATTGAAGATATCCTTTTACAATATCTTAGATGAATTGCACCCTCACCACCAGATTTTCCTTGATAGTCTGGGGACACCACTTTGTAGCCACGGAGCATAACGGCAGCTGGACTGTGCTGGAAGAAGGAAGTCCCCAAAGTCGCATTTGATCATTTTATTACTTACATTGAAATAAAAATATGGATATTACCTAGGAGTTGTTACTGAGCAAGTATGCTGGTATGATTTACAATATCCATTCAGTCCATTTTGTTGAACCAAAAAAATGACCAAGGCAACAGCACAGATTACACATGAAAGCTCTCTGAAAAGAAATAATTATCTGTCTCCAGTCTTTTTCCACTTCTTTATCCACTTGTGTTTCTGAGTGGAGTACGTACATATGTGTAGCTAACCATTCTAGAGTGGACATGGTCTCCTATCGCTGTTCTCCACAGAAGGAGTCCCAGGCCCAGAGAGGCCAGCTGGTTCTCGCCAGGCTACACAACAAAGCCCGAGTTAGAGTCCTCATTCACAAATACCCAGGGCTCAGGGGATAAATTCACACTGCCCCCTGACTTCCACACACACATGGTTCCGTGGTGTAAACTTTCTATGCAGGAAGAGAGGGTGCCAGAGAGTCCACAGAGGCAGAAAGGAGAGTCCCTTAGAATCAGTTGTCTGTGGAACACACCGAAGCACAGGTAGAGAAATACCCATTTGTGAGAATGAGTGATACCGTGAAAACCCCCATCAGGCTGTTGTAGGTCAAACACATTTTGGAAAGAGTGGGTGAGTCTGTTTCTGTGCATCAGTTTGACACTTATGCCTCCTTAGCTCTTAGAGACCTGCAAGGTCTGTCTTCCCTTCCCTTCCCTTCCCTTCCCTTCCCTTCCCTTCCCTTCCCCTTCGCTCTCTCTATAAGTTTGTGTTCTCTGCCCAGGTTTTGGGAAAAGACCAATGTCAGCAGATCCTAAATAAAGGCCAGCTGCCTTTGCATGTCTCAGACGCCAGCCTCCACAAGACCTTTTTGCTGGGTCACACACAAAGGCCAGAAAAAGGACTTTTATTTCAGTCTCGGGAGGTGAATCCTTTCAGGGCCCAGTATCGGTTTGTCATGAGGACGGGGGTCCAGCATCATTCCCTGGATCCTCAAGCCACCTTGCATTTCTGAGAAATGCAGATGAGGGTGGACGACGGGGTTCACAGACTGGCCCGTGTCCTCAGCAACAGTGGAACCTGGGTCTCCATGGAGGACCAGTCCCTGGCCAATGGCTCTTCACCAGCCACCATGTTCAATAACCCACACTTCCTCCCTGACTTTGATGTCAGTTCAGTTAGTTGGCCTCCTGGAACCGACTTGGATGCCCTCCCTGCACCAGTGCAATCAAAGAAGCAGGCAGGTCTCTGTTGTAGCTGACCCTAGGCCAGGGGCTGGGAATAGTTAACCAGAAAATCCTTCTGGAAGGCCAGATGTCATTGAACACATGTAGCTATATTCTAAGCAAATGGCCAAACCCTGAGCACTTTGTGAGGTAATCCTAACGTAAATGATGAGCAGCAGTCCTAAAGAACTGTTTTAAGAATAGGCTAGTGTGTAGGGGCTCCTGGGTGGCTCAGTCGGTTGAGTGTCTGACTTCAGCTCAGGTCACGATCTCACAGCCTGTGAGTTCAAGCCCCACGTCGGGCTTTGTGCTGACAGCTTGGAGCCTAGACTCCTTCAGATTCTGTGTCTCCCTCTCTCTCTGCCCCTCCCCCGCTCTCTCTCTCTCTCTCTCAGTAATAAGTAAACAATAAAAAATGTTTAAAAAAAAAGAGTATGCTAGTATTTAATGTAGAAGGGTTTTAAAATCTTAATTATGGATGAAGCTGGGAAGTAGATCTTTTATTTCTACCTGGCCTCTTTCTCTCTCCCGTAGCACACTCACACAGACTTACTTGTGGAATATATACATATTTCTATGCTTATCTGATTTATGGCAATCTGCCCCCTAAAACATAAGCCCCAAGAGGTCAGAGGTAGTAACTCTTTCTGCTCATGGTGGTCTCCAGAGCGCTTAGAATACTGCCTACCAGATGTTCAATAAACATCTGTAAATAAATATAGAGTTTACAGAAATCATTCCTGTGGTGGTAATAACTAAGAAGGGTGCAGGGAATAAACAGACCCCTCAACAAGATATTGCTGTGAGATTCCGAAGGGCAGAGGTCCAAAGAATATGAACACTCTGAAATATAATTGTGGATTTGTGCAGCTGTGCTCATGTTACTAGTTGCAAGATTTGTGACATTTCAGGCGTGCATTTGCATGGCATATAATGGGTAGAGATCAGACCGTGCTAGATTTATGACTGGATCAAAAGCACTGTCCATCCTAGAGCCTTCCTGGGAACAGGGTGTCCGGGAATATATTGCCAGATGCATACTAAAAAGCTCTCCCGTGCTCGTTCCCACGCAGATCGTGGACGGCAAGCTGTGGTTCCAGCTGGACTGTGGCAATGGCCCGGGAATCTTGGGCATCTCGGGCCGCGCCGTCAACGATGGGAGCTGGCACTCGGTCTTCCTGGAGCTCAACCGCAACTTCACGAGCCTGTCCCTGGACGACAGCTACGTGGAGCGGCGTCGGGCGCCCCTCTACTTCCAGACGCTGAGCACCGAGAGCACCATCTACTTCGGGGCGCTGGTGCAGGCGGATAACATCCGCAGCCTGACCGACACGCGGGTCACGCAGGTGCTGAGCGGCTTCCAGGGCTGCCTGGACTCGGTGGTGCTGAACAACAACGAGCTGCCGCTGCACAACAAGCGCAGCAGCTTTGCGGAGGTGGTGGGCCTGACCGAGCTAAAGCTGGGCTGCGTGCTCTACCCCGACGCCTGCGAGCGCAGCCCGTGCCAGCACGGGGGCACCTGTACCGGCCTGCCCTCCGGGGGTGAGTGCACTGCACCCAGGCACCTGCCGGGCGGGTGGGGGTCGGGGGGCGGGCAGAGGGGCTGGACGACCCGGGAGGGACTCCTTTTTACAGGCATAACCTACTCCTCAGTGACAGGAGTATTCACCCAAGATGCTGGCCAACCTTCCTACTCCTCTTTGGGAAGGTCCGGGAGCTTGGCAATTATAGGAGCGTGCGGTTTAACGCTTTTGCAGCAACCCACAGACACGGGGCGGTGACCTCAGGAGTCCGGAGATGCTATCACGGCTGCCCCCTCCCCTGGGCCCTCCACACTCTTCCAGGCCTGGGGAGGACTAGGACCCCCTTTTGAGTATTTGCCCCCTGGAACCAGCTGTGTGTCACTGGAGAATGACTGGCTGCAGTCTGAGTCACTGACATCCCCACACAATCCTTTGTCGCTCAGACATACGACTTCACTAGAAGCTAAAGGGAGGGAAGAGTGGAACCCACCACTCCAGAAATGGAAGTACAGTGGGGATGTTTTGGAGCATGCCTTTAAAATATGTATATTGAGGGGCACCTGGGTGGCTCAGTCGGTTAAGCATCTGGCTCTTGGTTTCGTTTCAGGTCATGATCTCACGGTTTCGTGGGTTCGAGCCCCGCATGGGGCTCTGCGCTGACAGCACAGAGCCAGTTTGGGATTCTCGTCTCCTCTCTCTCTTGCTCTGCCCCTTCCCCACTCGTGCTGTCTCTCTCTCAAAATAAACTTAAAAAATTTATTTTTTAAATAAATTAAAAATGTGTATTAAAAATAAGTCTAGTGGCACTTCTATAAAGGGGTAGAAAGGAATAAAGAAAGGGCACTTTACGTGAAATCTCAGGGCGGAAAAACAGTCAGTGACGCCATGATGATTTACCCCAATAATTTTTTTCCCCCAAAACATATATCATGAAAAAGAAAGAACAGGGTAGGTCAAGAAGGCGGGGGAAGGGTACTGAATGTTTCTATCATTTCTAATGTTTCTCCAGGCCTGGGAGTCTGAAAATGAAAGCGTCCCTGACTTCCCCAGATGTGGTCTCTGTGCTAACGTAAACTAGGTCAGGCACTCGGCGAGTCGAAGGCTCGCCTTCCAATAGCCCAGCCACCGATCACACTTCAGCTCCTTTGCAGAGTCTCTCAGCAGTAGTGTGATTAGCAAATTTAAACCTTCCTCACAAATCACTTAGAGATTCTGCTGTGTGCATTACCATCTAATGTTCGTGAAGCCCAACTCCAAATTTAGAGTCCATTTTATTATTAGAATGTTATAAACTGTCCATGAAATGATGCACTGCCGAAATACAGACACCAAAGTTATTTAGACTTGCATATGTTACTGCCACAATGAGGGCCAAGTGCCCTGGGGGGAAATTTCTGCCGTCTCGATTTAAGAAATCTATTTGCTGTTTTTACTGTCTCAGCAGTATATGTAAATAAAGGGTTGTTATGGTGCCATAATTCCCGAATGATGGGCAGTAACTATACTTCAGTGGTTCTATAAACCAGCCCATTATGACAAGTCATGGCCAGTTTTTCACCAGGCAAAACAATTCTGCTAGTATGAGCCATCCACGATATATAAAAGGAGCATATAATTAAATTGGGTTGAAATAGAACACCACTCCATGTCAAATGCTGGGTACATAGCCACAAATTGTAACATACTTTTAACGATGGCAGGACATTGTTTTTGCTGGCAAAGCTATGGGCTTCCACGATAGGTTATCTTTAAAATAATAATAATCACTGTATTAAGGAAAAAGACTAAGGAATCTTGCTCTTCAGCGTGCATTTTAATTGCCTCAAATCGGTAAGCTAAATATTCTGTGCAGGTATGTTAATTAAGTGAGTGTGACTCATACCAGCACAGATTTCCTCTACTTTTTTTTTAAATGTTTACTTATTTTTGAGAGAGAGAGAGAGAGAGAGAGAGAGAGAGCGCACATGGGGGAGGGGCCGAGAGAGGGCAACAGAGGATCTGAAGTGGGCTCCTTGCTGACAGGCTGACAGCCACAAGCCCAACGGGAACCCACGAGATCATGACCTGAGCTGGAGTCTGATGTTCACCTGACTGAGCCACCCAGAAACCCCTTTTCTAGTTTTTAATCTCTTTTAGTTTAACCAGATTTCAGTGCTGAGGACCTACCTGCTGTATACTTTTCACATGGCCTAAAGAACTTGCTTTCCTCTCCCCAGAGGCCCAACCTGGCCTACAGGTTACATTCTCTCTCATACTCCTCTTTGTCCCCTGCTCCCCACTTGGCCCACGATTGGGGTTGAGATTGCGATTCCACGACAGGTGCTCTTTCTTCCAAGGTGACAGAGCCGTTCAGCAGTGCAAGTCTCCTTTGTACATGGAAGCTCATGTTTTTCTAAAACAGAGAAAGTATCTTTCTTCATCTCCTCATCTAGGCACCTCTTCTCTCAAGCTTACTATACCTGTGGAGCTGTGGAGGCCCAGTGGCTCTTACCTCAGCAACCGCCAGGGCATGGTCCAAATGCAGCCGTCCGGGGGTCTCATGCACAGCAGTACTGAACCTAGGGCCAACAAACTTCTCACCATTCACCGGGAAATCCAAGAAGTGGGTTTTTGTTGCTTCCCTGGGGAATCAAAGGCACAGAATTCCACCTCTGATGCGTGAGGAGGTATTTACCTGCTTCCTGGCTATGAGGATTGAGACCCTGGCTTCTAAAAGAGGAGAGGGAATCCATTTTCTTGCCACCATTATCTGCTCATATCAGAGGAATTTTTGTCTAGGTTCTCGTATCCTCTGCACATTCCTGAAATTGGTGCCAAATAGTAAGGGGGGATAAAAGCAAGAAAAGAAACAACCAATAATTTGGCCTTTAACTCATCTGTGAAACTGCAGCTAATTATAAGGTTATTTAAAAAAAAGGGAGGGGGAATAATCATCCCAGTTGTGAGTGATGATTTAAAAAGAATAAGACTTGAGTCATTAATGAAAGAATATTCATGCCTTGAAGAATTCCTTCTGGCTGCAGGGGTGTCTAATCACAGAGAGAATCTTGCTTCCCCAGATCAAAGGCTAAGATGCATGCAGTATTCAAAGAGGGAAATAGGGCTACAGAAGGTAGAGTGAGGTGCTTCAGGTATGCCTCTGTGCAAATGCTGATGACACATTTACTTGACTGGAAGTCTTGCTGCTATTTGAAGCCTGTAGTCTATGTTGCTTTTAAACTCTGGAATGCATAGTTTAGTATAATCATCCCCTTGACTATTGAATGCTGGAGTATTGGTCATTGGCTCTCCTGGTGACAGACTTCGCTCTTCAACTGTGACTCTTCTAGCGCATTATTCCAGAGCCTTCCGAGGTTGTTGGTTTTTTTTTTTTAAGTTTATTTATTTATTTTAAGAGAGAGAGAGAGAGAGAGAGAGAGAGAACGTGTACCTGAGCAAGGCAGGGGCAGAGACAGGGAGAGAGAGAGAGAATCCCAAGCAGGCTCCATGCTGTCAGTGCAGAATCTGACATGCGGCTCAATCTCACGAAGGGTGAGACCATGACCTGAGCCAAAATCAAGAGTCAGACGCTTAACTGAGCCACCCAGGCATGCCCAAGCCTTTAGAGTTTTTAAAGCAGACAACCCACGGCAAGAGGCATTTTCTTTCAGAGAGGCAGGATTCTGTGCTAACCACCCCCAAACCCAATCAAACCCTCGGTATGAAGTGGCAAGGGAGCTGCGTCTGCTGGCTTGGAATGACACGGTCGGTGGCTTTGACCAGTGTTATAACTCTAGCTGTCCCAAAAGCAAGCCATGGGAACCTCAGGGCACTTAGAGCCCAGAACACTAACTTGTAATAAGAGTGTAAATATGACTCTGTAAATCAACCACAGAGGGAAGGCTCTCTCTTGTTAAAGCCTTAAAATTATATGTATTTCATAAACATGAACTGGAAATAGCAACCACTGTGGAGAAGAAGTGGCCTCGTCCCTCTCTGACCCCTGCATTTCCAGACCCAGTGGGTAGGGAGCAACCCACTGAGGACCCACAGTCTGGATGAGGAGTCCTCAGTCCTCCATGCCTTATCCTGTTCAACTCAAGCCCCTTCCTGGAAAAACCTATTTGAAGCTAAGCTATAATTTGGCAAAGCAATGCAGCTAACCAGGCAGTCACCAGGCCAGGAAGAATCATTCTGCCTGTTTTGCATGAGCTTAGAACCCTAACTCTTAAAGTAAGAAGTTGGTAAAATTTTAAATGGTAAGAGTTACCATTTAATAGACTCTTGCTATGTCTTGGTACTTGCCGACCTTGTAAGTGCTCATGCACTGTGACAATTCTCACAGTGCTCTGGGGTCGGTACTTGTCTTCCCTCCTCTTATCCCCATTTTACAAAAACACAGGCCAGAGAAGTTAAGTACCTAGCCCAGCATCACACAGTAAAGTGAGGAAGCCAAGATTTGACCCAGGTTTATGGAACCACCCCTCCCCGCCCCCCGCCAGCCTGTGCTCTTAACCTTTGTTACTTAAAATGTGTTCCAAGAACCAGCAGCACTGGCATCACTACAGATGTTAGAAGTGTAGTGTCTCTAATCCCAGCCCAAACCCACTGAATCAAAATCTGTATTTTAACAAGATCTCTAGGTGATGTACTGATATCTTTCTCTGTCTCTGAACTGCTCTTTTTTGTTTGCACGTATCATATATAGTCGTTCTCAAACCCTGAGATGCATCTGTATCACCTAAGGACCTTATTAAAATGAAACCTTGTTATAGAAGAGTCTCTTGATTGTTAAGGGAAAAGGAGAATTTCTGTACTTGCCTCCATCATTTGTTGCCCATGTCAGAGGAGCCTTCTGCCAGATCACTGAATCATATTCACAAGTTCCTAAACTTACTACCAGGAAAAGTTTCCCAGTGAAAGTTTTGGGGGGAAAACACACACACACACACACACACACACACACACAAATCTACAAATCAGAATCTCAGAATCTGCAAGGGTAGAATTCAGACATCTCTGTGTTTAACAAGACTCCAAGGTACTTCTATGCACATCTGAGTTTGAGAACGACTGACATTTGGGAATCCCAATAACTCTGTATTTGCAGGAATGTGAGTTAGTGAATTCCAGAAGAGTTAAGCAGACATTGGATGTTTAGGAATCGAATGTCAGGTACACAGCCTGCATTTGTTATCATTGCTTTAGTGTAAAGATTGAATTTTGCTCCCCAGATAGTCAGGAGTTTGATGTTACCCTGTACTCCCCTTTGAAGAGAAAAGTGATAGTGTCTACTCCCTCTAAAAAAGTTGCAAGCGACAAGTTCTTGGATGTTGCCAAGAGTTGGCCATAGAAGTGTTTTCAGCAGTAAAGCTGCCCAAGATCTTTTGGGTGGTGTCTTACTGAGTATTTTGTGTCCTTAACTTGTAAGGGTCTAGATAAACTCAGGCCTTCAAACCTTAAGTAAATTCTGGGGTCCCATTGGTCTCTGTGACCAATGGATTCCACTTGTGTGGCCACACAGCTGGCTTAAGGGAATTGAACAGGGTTCCTGGATGTGCTCAACCCACTGGCCCATTGAGCAGAGCGGGACAGACAAGGGAGAAGCCAGACTCCCAGTGAATATGCTGGATAAATTTTTTCTAAAGATTTTATTTTTAAGTAATTTCTGCACCCAATGTGAGGCTCAAAACTCACAACCTTAAGAGCAAGAGTCACGTGCTCTGGCAACTGAGCCAGCCAGGCACCCCTATTGTGGGCATAATTTGAGCTTTGCAGCTGATGGGGAAAAAAAATTTTTCAGGGTGACTCTCTTCTAAATACTGAGGTACCTTTTTTTGGTACTTTGGAAAAAACCTTACGGTAACAACATTAATAATGTAGATACTGATAAAAAGGAAAAAAATACCATCAAAACCCTGAAACAGTCAGGTTATGGGCAAACACAAAAGAACATGCTGGAAGGTGAGAATTTACTGGGTGCCTAATGTTGTTAACACACTGCATGTTTCCAGATCCTCAAAGAAAATGTTAGAGGCTCAGCCCAATATACAGTGTATGAGATGTGAGCAAGCTTTCCTGGGAAAAGTTACAAGTCTCCCCTTCAAAGGTCATTATGTAAAAGAGAAAGAGAAAAGTCAGGTAACTATAAGTTGAGATGGCAAAGTCCCGACAGAGGCCATGATCTACAACAGGGCTCACCCTGCTTATGATTAGCATCTCATGTAGTAATGCGTCCACCAGTCTTCTCAATACTTCTTGAGATTCACACAGACTAGAAGTTTCAGGATTTTCCAGTATTCAGCCTAAAAGTCAGAGTAAGAAATTCCCATGGCTTTCAGTTGTTTGGTGGATGGGTGACACAGAAATGAAGCTGATTTCAGAATCCATAGTAATTACAATAATGACAACAATGAAGCACCTAATGTTTGTGTGCTGCATTGTGGTTGATGAATCCAAAAGCCTTATCATCCTCTATGAAGTGGGGATTAGTGAGGTTCAATTATCAGATAAAAATAGGGAGGTTCCTGGAGGCCAGGTGGCTCAGCTCTGATCATACCCCGCTGGTGGGTAACAGCCAGAACTTAAAAGGATGCAGGGCCTCACTGCCACCTCACAGCTGCCTCCCCAGATCATGGGAGCTCTTGGAGTTTCTAAACGAAATCCGTAATCCAGCGAGCATAGTGGTTGATGCCGACTTCAGATCCCAAAGGCCAGTTCACGTTTGTCATTACTTCCACCTTTGTGCACCAGGCAGATGTTTCCTTATCGAGGCAGCCAAACCCGATCAGAATCGTGTCACCAACACTGGAGAGGAGGGCCGAGGGTTGAGGCCATTACCTGGATGAATCGGGTTGGAAAACGACTAATAAGTCAAAGGAGTGAGATAGAAATGATCTTGATTATTTGCCTACACAGCTCAAACTTACTCTATAATTGCTTAAACCGTTTCTATTTTTTGCATTTAATAGGTTTTGCAGTGTTCTTTGCGCAAGGGAAGGAGGGGGCATGTTAAGTTTGTCCGGGTGCACATTTCAAAGCCATCTGCATCTGCTATAGCTAGAAGGATCGTAAACAAGAGCACAGCTTTGAGGCAAAGCTTAAAAATACACTTCTCCTTTTGCCAGGATTGGGAGAGAGAAGCGATCACATTATCTTTTTTTCTTTTTAACATGCATCTCGATGCTGAGAATATGATTGTCTTTTTTTTAAATCTGGGAACTGGTTTTAAGTGGTGCCTGCCAATTATTGACTATGTAACTTTGAGTAAACCATCTTAGTTCCGTCATTTATAAAATAACTGTAATAATAGTACTTACAGGGTAGGGTTGTTATCAAGAATTAAATGACACAATGCATTGACTGTCCTTAGCATTTTTCCTAGTGCGTAATAAGCTATCGTTCTCACTAATGATTTCCTTATGTGACAATTCTCCCCCGACCCAGAAAAAAAAAAAGTACTCTTTTTAATAACACTGGGATGTTATCCACTGCATTTTATTTTTCTTTTACATCTACAAAGTGTTACAATATTATTTGTGGTCAGAGAATGCCTGGCTATCTCTTGAAAATCTGTTTCCTTGATTTGTGTTTTATACCAACAGACGGTAATCTTGGGAAGAGCAGTAACTTTATTATGACACTATTTTACTATTTAATGATTATTTGGCTCCCAAAGGAGGGTCTGATGTTGTCCATCTGTATCTCCTTAGCTGCCTGGCGAGTTGTGGGGACTAACCCCAAGCCCCTCCTCATTCCTAGCAAGTGATAAGTTCCTGCTCACTGTCAAGCTTCAGTGCCAATACCGTCTTACAGATGTATTTGAGGATCTGGAAGCCTGGACTTAGGCTAAAACTCTATCACTTACCAGCTATATGTACTTGAACAAGCCACTAACCTCTCCAGCACCCTCATGGCGTTGAAATGTTAATGGTGCTGCTTATTTTTCCTTCATAGGGTTATCGTGGCCCTTCATAAAGTGACTGAGAGTGATTTAAACCACTATCGTATCACTATGGCAGGGGTATTGATATTATAAAATTATTAATAATAGGGCCTAGACCAGGATAATGAGATGAGAAATAAAACCTTGTGATAACAGGTTACATTGATCAACAAGCCTCTTTTGTTGTCTATCTAACAATAGATATCACTCTTCTTTCTTTTTTTTTTTTTAAATGTTTATTTATTTTGAGAGAGAGTGGAAGCGGGGGAGGGGCAGAGAGAGAGGGAGAGAAAGAGACTCCCAGGCAGACTCTGCTGTTGACATAGAGCCCCACATGGGGCTCAATCCCATGAACTGTGAGATCACGACCTGAGCCGAAATCAAGAGTTGGATGCTGAACCAGCTGAGCCAGCCAGGCACCCCTCATTCGTCTTTCATTAAAACAAAAATCTGACCACCTTAAAATAAAGTCCAATTGCTTTTCCCTCTCATCGTGTCAACATAAAAGCTGCAAATTTAAAGTTGTAAAAGCAATATTTTTCCAAACGTTCTCTACGTCCTTTGCCCCGGGGGTTTGAGATCGTGAGAGCAGGTACTAGACAGCTTCCCTCTGCTTTTGATAAACAGAAGATCCAGAGAGAGTGTGTCATGAAGCACAATTGTTAAAAATGCAATTCAGGACGATACTGAGCAGCTTAGGTGTGGAGCCAGATCCGTAGTGGCATCGCGACCACGAATAAGCCATCAGCTTCTTTGAACCCTAGTTTCCTCATCTAATCAGCTTCTCTGAAGCCCAGTTCCCTCATCTAGAAAACAGAAATAACAATCGCACCTTTGACGTAAGCTTGTTTTCAGAACGTATGCGTGAATACACAGAGAGTGCCTAGAACTGTCCCTGGCACAGAGTTTCGTACGAGTGTTAGCTGCCGCCATCATCATCTTCATCCTCTTCTTCCAAATGGGTAGCAAGTTTTCTCAGATGTCACACAGAGCTCCTCAGTCGGGCATGGTTTCCTCCAGCCTAGATCCAGCGTCCCCACTCTGTGCTCCCCTCACACCCTGTGCCTACTCGCAAGGTAGTTTTGTACTTGTCTCTGTTTATAGATGGTGTATTTCTGTCTGTCTCCGCGGGGACTGCCACGGTCCTTATTCCAGGGTGTGCCGGTAATCAGCTCTCTAAAAATAAAAGCCGTGATTTGCAGTGTCTGTTGATTTCTGTGATGTAAATACTCCCACCACGGCTGATGTCAGGCTACCAGTGGTTTAATGAGTGGCCTGCCAAATTCCCGAATATTTTACGGTCTGTTCTCACATCCCTTTGAGCTGGCTCCGGCACACCACTGCCTATGGCTTAGGCACTCAGTCAGTGAATAGGTTAATCAGTCAGGCTGGCGCTGCATCCAGTAGCACTAGATATCCCACAAAAGATAATGAAAATGACAAAATGCAGAAGGAAATGTGTGGGAGTAAAATAGTGCACTAGAGGTATTGCCTCATTTTAAATTCTGATTTTCCAAGGCACTGAGACATCAAATCAAAGAAATCAAACCCATGACCTTAGTTAGAATCCAGTTTCCATGATAGTAATTCAAATGTCCCTTATTCCCAGACACTCCCTCTTTGTGCCTCCCCTGCCGCCTGCCAACTGCCTCTGCTATGGCTTTATTTGGGAAATTGTCAGGAGCTTGCCAAATAGAAGCTGGAGAGGGAGGAGTTTTACCTGCAGTGACCTGCCTTGCCTTAGATTCCCCTTCCTGGCTTCCCTCCCACCTCATCATCGATGTGCTTTCGAGTCCTATCCTGTGGTTGTGTCGCCCCTCCCTTTAGTCAAGGAAGGAATCTAACTCAGCCTCACAAGTGCCTCTACCTCTAAGCAGCATGCTGTTCTGGCCAAGGACTAGCCAGGTGACATGAAGAAGCATTTTTCCCAGTTCTCACCGCTTTCATCAAGCCTATTCAATTCCATTAAGGCGAGCGGCTTCCCAAATTGGAAAGAAAACAGCTTCCAAGTCAGCATAATGTAGCTCAATCATACCTCAGACTACTACATCCTGTCCACAGACATCAGGCCGGCTGCCTTTGGACACAATAGTGGTCTTTCCTTAAGAGGCCATTCCCTGATGTTTCATTGGTATAGCATTCAAGAGTATTTGTGTCTCTCTGAGCCTCCATCTCTGGCCCTTTGTGTTTCTTGGTGAGACTACTCAGTCCTCCTCTTGTGAATGGAAAGATTTCTCTCTTGCCTCCTGCACCTGCCTCCTGAAGATGAGTCTTTCTTTCTCTGAACCTGCGAACACCCACACGATTCTAATGTTCTGCTGTACATGAGACTTCTCTGTAGTGTGGGTTGAGTAAACATAAATGAGCACGTACACTCTTTGAATCTATCGATGTTTGACTGTCTTAAACCAATAGAAATCAATCTATCGGGGCATCTGGCTGGCTCAGTAGGAAGAGCATGTGACTCTTGATCTCCAGGGTCATGAGTTCAAGCCCACGTTGGGTGTAGAGATTACTAAAATAAATAAATAAACTTAAAAAAAGAGAAATCAATCTATAACATCCCAACATCAGTCACTGGGGAGCAGAGATGAGCCCAAGAACCCTTCAAATAAGAGTGAGAATGGTTATTTACAGCATTTACAAAAGATCTTAGCAATGAGGAAAGCCTTATTGATTACTTCCCAGTAATGGTGGCAGCTTGCTGTCACAACACCACTACCACATGAGTAAAAGCATTTTTTTATTTACTGTTTATTTATTTTGAGAGAGAGACAGAGCATGAGTGGGGGAGGGACAGAGAGAGAGGGAAACAGAATCCGAAGCAGGTTCCAGGCTCTGAGCTGTCAGCACAGAGCCTGACATGGGGCTCAAACTCACAAACTGTGACATAGGGACCTGAGCCAAAGTCAGACACTTAACCAACTGAGCCACCCAGGAGCCCCTGTGTAAAGGCATTTTAATAAGCCATAAGCTGGAGGAGGGAGGGGACCTGAGAAGGAGACAACACCAACACAAGCTTTGAGGGTGAGAAGCAAACAGAGAGGTGGTAAGGAAGAGGGAAGTGAAGCTTTGTTTTCTTTTTTTCAGCATTTATTTATTTTTGAGAGAGAGAGCATGTGTGTGAGTAGGGGAGGGGCAGAGAGAGGGAGACAGAGCATCTGAAGCAGGCTCTGCGCTGTGAGCATAGAGCCTGATGCAGGGCTAGAACTCAGAAACTGTGAGATCATGACCTGAGCTGAAATCAAGAGTCGGCCGCTTAATTGACTGAGCACCCAGGACCCCTAGGAAATGAAGTTCTGAGAAGCTGAAATGCTGACCAATAAAAGGGGATCTGGGAACTGAATCCCCAAAAGGCTCAGGAATTGGAGGCATTAGCCACTTCTAAAAGGGGAAGGGATAGGGAGAAGGCTTAAAATAAGAGTTGTTGAAAAGTGAGTTTAAGAGGCAGTCAGAGCCCCAGATTCCCAATCTCTCTGCATGGCCACAAAACCACTCCCCCCACATCCTGGCAGAGCCCACAGGTGATGATGAAATGCAGGGGTGAGAAGACGCCGAGCAGCCGGCACTTGGGGGACAGGGAGGTAAAAGTAAATCTGATGTGTTCATTGGATGCTGAGACCCACAATCAGCCCTCCTCTACCACCACCCAGTCCCCTGAATGTGAGAAACCAGGCCTTCACTCTCCCTCTGAGCAGGTGATAATGGTCATTACTGGCGAAATTCCCCAAACCGATGGTACTAATGCAGTATCACAGTTGACAAACCCCATTCATGTGCTCAGAGCTTCCCATCAGATTTCTGGTTTCCTACCACTCCCCTCTGCAATCTGAGCTGATAAGGAAGGATTGCCGGACAAGATAGAAAATCCTCTAATTTGGAAGATACAGAATGTATCAAGCTTCTCCAGAAAAACAGAATAGGTAGGATGGATGGATGGATGGATGGATGGATAATAGATAGGTTTTAAGGAATTGATTCATACAATTGTGGGACTGGTAAGTCTGATATTTAAAGGGCAGGCCAGCAGGCTGGAAAATCATGTAAGAGTTGATTTTGGAGTCTTGAATTTGAAATCACAGAGCAGGCCAGCAGGCTGGAAACTCAGGCAAAATTTCTATGCTGCAGTCTTGATGCAGAATTCCTCCTTCTTAAGGTCATCAACTGGATGAGGAAGGGTAATCTGCTTTACTTAAAGTCAGCTGATTGTGTTAATCACATCCACAGATACCCTCACAGCATCATCATAGATGGTGTTTGCCCAACATTTGGGCACCATAGCCTAGTCAAGTTGACACATAAAATTTACCATCACAGAGACCAAAACAAAGAAACAGAAAAAAAGAACTTGGAGAAAACTATGCAGGAAGAAAACTTCATAAATATATTAATATCCTCAGAGAGATAAGAGAAGATATTATAACCACAAAACAGAAGCAGGATGCTCTTGTTTAAAAAACAGAAACACACACACACAACCTCAGTGAACAAAAAAAAAAAAAAAAAAAGCCCTTGGAAAACGACAGCATAAATGAAAATCTCAATAGAAGTTGTTTCAGAAGATGAGAATCTCTCAGAAAATACAGCAAAAACCCACAGAGATGTAACATAAGAAAAATAATTAGAGGAAGATTCAGGAGATCTGAGATCCAAACCATAAAACTTCCATAAAGACAGAACAAGGAAAACAAAGAAAAATAAATCATCAGTGAAACAATGAAAGAAATGTCCCCAGAGTTAAAGAACAGGACTTCCCAAAGTGCCCAGTGTTGGTTGAAATAAACCCATACTAAAGTGTATCATTGTGCAATCTCAGAAAGCTGGGGGCCAAGGGAAGAACCTCCACGTTGTCGGAGAGGAAAAGAAACCAGGCCATGTACAAACTTCAGGAACCGAAAGGGCCTGGGATTTCTCAAAGGCCACATGGAGGCAATTACTCAGAATTTTGTACGCTGCCTACCAGAGAGGGGAAAGAGTGGAGTAGTAATGTAGGGTTCAGCTATGCAGGGTCTCACAACATTGACCTCCTGTAAACCCTTTCTCGGGAAGCTACTGTGGAATGTGTCCTGATGAAATAGAGTCCGCCAAGAAATTAGGAAAACAGGTGATACCACAAACACTAGCTCCAGCCCAGGAGAGGGCATTCCCATGACAGCAGCCCCACAGCAGGGCGAGGGGGCACTATTCAGGATGAAGCCAGTCAGACCTTGAGGAAAGACTTCTCCAGGAGATGAAAATATAGAACACCAGTGAAACAGAGATAACACAGAAAGACCTAGTCCATGAAGAGTTTGGTGTTGAATTAACGGTAAGTACAGTTGACCATTGAAGAAAATGGGGTGAGGGGCGCCGAACCCCCACACAATTGAAAATCTGGGTATACCTTTTGACTCCCCAAACTTAACTCCTAATAGCCTACTGTTGACCAGAAGCCTTACCAATAACATAAACAGTTGATTAACACGTAATATGTATGTTATATGTATTATATCCTGCATTCTTACAATAAAGTAAGCTAGAGAAAAGAAAATGGTATTAAGTTCCTGAAGAAAATAAATTCACAGTACCGAACTGCAAAAGATTCACACATAAGTGAACCTTCGAAGTTCAAACCCATGTTGTTCAACGGTCCACTTTTCTGTTCACTGGGATGCGGAGCTGCTGTTGTACTAAACAGAACTTGTAGAACTGACTCCTTACTATGTGGATATATAGCTTTAATTTAAAAAAAAAAAAAAAGGAATTTAAAATGTAAGTAGGGAGAAAGAAAGTCCTTACTAATTATTCATCCCTTCTATCTCTGAGAGGTAAATAATGCCATTGCCCTCTTAGAATCTTATCTACTCTGATATTTGATATTCTTTGCAGTAGGGATATTACTATCTCTTTCCTCATGATGGGTTCAGGAGTGGAGAAAGTTGGCAAAGATGTGAAAATCGGGATCCAAATATGGGAGCTGGGTAAAGGCTGGGATTCTTCCATCTCCCTGTGCGTATGTCAAACTGAGGCTCAGTTGCTATATATTTAAGTTGCTATATATCATTTTACCTGTGCTCTCCTCATTTCCTCTCCAGGTGGGGGAGTGGGGTGGATTGCAAGTGTTCAGCCAAGGAGAAAGGGCACGGGGGTGAGAAGAGGTCTTCCAGAAGCGAACTAGCATTGTACCTATGGTAGACTTCTCCTCCCTGGAAACATCCTGCCTTTTATGTAGTCGTGTGCTGGGCAAAGCATCTTCGCCCTGTCTTTGTCCCTGCTCTTGGAATCTTGGGTGTCTCTTACCATTCTCGCTAGCATTTAGGTATGTGGTTAATTCGGTGCAATTAACTAGCGGGGGATCCAAACCGTTACTTGGCATTTTTGTGGCAAATGTGTCCCAAGTTCAAAATAACAATTTGAGGGGTGCCAGGGTGGCTTAGTGGGTTAAGCATCTGACTCTGATTTCAGCGCAGGTCATGATCTTACAGTTCGTGAGTTCGAGTCTCGCATCAGGCTCTGTGCTGACAGCACGAAGCCTGCTTGGGATTCTCTGCCTCCCTCTCTCTCAGCCTCTCTCTGTCTCTTCCTCTCAATTTCAAAAATAAATAAGCTTTTCTTTTTCTTTTTTTTTTTTAACGTTTATTTATTTTTGAGACAGAGAGAGACAGAGCATGAACGGGGGAGGGTCAGAGAGAGAGGGAGACACAGAATCTGAAACAGGCTCCAGGCTCTGAGCGGTCAGCACGGAGCCCGACGCGGGGCTCGAACTCACGGACCGCGAGATCGTGACCTGAGCCGAAGTCGGACGCTTAACTGACTGAGCCACCCAGGTGCCCCCAAAAATAAATAAACTTTTAAAAAGTAACCAATTTGAAAATCATCTTTGGAACCCGGGCCATGCCAAAGATTTGGTTTAGGAGGAAGTAGGAGGGCGCATCGTGGCCGAGTCACTGTACTCTGAGCACTGCCAGTGGCATCTGTGGCTCATGAGGTCCTCTGTCTCCTTAGGCTATCAGTGTACCTGTCTCTCACAGTTCACCGGGAGAAACTGTGAGTCTGAGATCACAGCCTGCTTCCCAAACCCCTGCCAGAATGGAGGCTCCTGCGACCCAATAGGGAACGCTTTCATCTGCAATTGCAAAGCTGGGCTCACTGGAGTCACGTAAGTGAGATTGTGCAACAGTCTTTCTCCCTGCCGCTTCTTGTCCCCAAGAAAGCAAAACAGTAAACAACTAACTGGGATAAAAGATTTACCACGAGCAGGCCAGGCAAAGGGTTAATATCTCTACGAAAAGAGTGCTTACAAATGGCTTAAATCTTAACTGGGATTATCTCTGGGTAATGGAGTTACTGGTAATTTACATTTTTTACCTTATACTTACCTATATTTGCAAATTTTTACATAATTGCCGTGTGTTCTCTAATTAGGAAAACCATTCTTTTAAAGGGAATCATCCATGACCCCTAATAATTCCAGTATCATTCTGAGGCAGACATGCTTACCCGTGTCCCCAAAAGTCATTAACTGGACTCTACTGCCTAACGTTTTATGACCATTCTGAGAAACTAAAACATACCTCTCCTTTGCATACCTTTTTTTCCCCCAAGAAATGAGGGAAATTAAAGTGTTAGCCAGATGGAAAGGGAATGGTTTAAGCTCTTAGTAAAATGCCACTTCCAACCATCCTTGATCGTTTGAGAAGTATATATATGTAATCTCAAGCAAGTGATATTCTAATTACAGATCAGTCTTATGTATTCATTAAAGCAAATCTCCCGAGGACTTTACCAGGAAATACTTAGCTGACTTTGAATCGTTGGATGTAATTTAAAGTAATAAAGCTGCATTTATTTTTAAATACTCTGTGATTCTAATTTCCAAATGACCTGGCCTCAATCTGTTCAAATTAGGGACGTTTGACTACATTTTAAAAGGTGGATTACCAAAGATATAAGTGATCGTGCCTTTTAAATGAACACATCAGATCAATTGCTGAAGCAGAGAAAAATGAAGAAGGAGAAAGAAGGTCCATGTCCTCACATAATGTTAAACTAAGAAAGAGTAAGACTCAGATGTTTTTGCCTTGTAATTATACTTGAAGTGAGTCGTGGATTGCTTTAAAGAGAATAAAATTGATTTAATTGTTTTTCATTAGAATGTTTTAATCATTCTTTCCTGATAATCTATATTAGCATTAACCTTTATCGTAAGCACAGAATCTGTAAAATACATAGATGTGTAGCCCTGTACCTACCCACCTACTCCGTATTTTGCCCACGCCCTCTAATGCACCTGTGTGTGGGTGCACACACACACACACACACACACACACACACAGTTCCCAGAGAGACCAAAAATTACAGTAACTGTTGAAGGAACATGTCAGAACCAAAGATTTCTTCCTCTTGGGAAACTCTACATAAGGTATATAGGTTCACTGCTCTTTGTCTGCAATTCTACAATCCCAAAAGCTCAAAGAAATAAAAGGGGTAAGGATAAATTAGTGGCAAACTAATCTGGTGGCAAAACCAGCCAAAACTGCTCTGAGACTATTTCTAGTCTTTATTTCTCTCACTGAGAATGAATATCCGTATGTTTTATTGTGGAAACACTGGCGTATTTGGTTATGGGTCCCGTGCCAGCGCCATGGTTCCAGCAGTGGGGCGGGTATCTGCCAGAGCATGAAAGCCATGTACTGTATGACGTTTCTAAGACTGCAAAAATTTAAATTCTGAAACGCACCTGGCCCCGAGGATTTGAAAACCAGTACCTCTCCAACAGCATCTGTTCTTTCTTTCTGCTCCTTCTCTCCTCTCCCCCACCCCCACCAGTCTTTGCCCTGCTCCCATCTGGCTAGGGTCTGGGAGCCATCCCCTTGGGAGAAATCCCTTAACGTCCCATGACAACTCAGGTCACCCCCTCCCCCCCGCCCACACACACAGAGGTGCCCAGCCACCTCCCACGCACTCGCACACCCTCACTCTGTTTTTGTCACGCTCCACGTGCCCTTTGCGCTCTGTGCTTTCTGATAAGGAAGGCGGTTGGGAATGGAGGTGCGCGCCTTGCTGTCTGAGAAGGAGTCTGTGTTTTCTCCCAAGGTGTGAGGAGGACGTGGATGAGTGCGAGCGGGAGGAGTGTGAGAACGGGGGCGCCTGCGTCAACGTGTTCGGCTCCTTCGTCTGCAACTGCACGCCGGGCTACGTGGGCCAGTACTGCGGGCTGCGCCCCGTGGTCGTGCCCAACATCCAGGCCGGCCACGCGTACGTGGGCAAGGAGGAGCTCATCGGCATCGCGGTGGTCCTCTTCGTCATCTTCATCCTGGTCATCCTCTTCATCGTCTTCCGCAAGAAGGTCTTCCGCAAGAACTACTCGCGCAACAACATCACGCTGGTGCAGGACCCCGCCACGGCCGCCCTGCTCAACAAGAGCAACGGCATCCCGTTCCGCAACCTGCGGGGTGGTGGGGACGGCCGCAACATCTACCAGGAGGTGGGGCCCCCGCAGGTGCCCGTGCGCCCCATGGCCTACACGCCGTGCTTCCAGAGCGACTCCAGGAGCAACCTGGATAAGATCGTGGACGGGCTGGGCGGCGAGCACCAGGAGATGACCACGTTCCACCCTGAGTCGCCGCGCATCCTGACCGCCAGGCGCGGTGTGGTCGTGTGCAGCGTGGCCCCCAATCTCCCCGCCGTGTCGCCCTGCCGCTCTGACTGCGATTCCATCCGCAAGAATGGCTGGGACGCAGGAACCGACAGTGAGTAGGAAGCCATAGTGTGTCTGTTCATCCCTCTAGGGTCACTGGGGAAGCTGTGGTCTGGCACTGTGGAAGGAAAGCAGGGAAAGGAGAGAGAACCCACCTGCACAGAGCACTCGTTGTGACGTGTCCTGGCATTGACTGTTCAGAAAAACTGATCTGGTTCTTACCGCATTTACAGATGGGGAAAATGAGGCTCGGAGAGCATGCATAAGGTCCCCAAGGTCACACAGCTAGCAAGAGGCAGCAGAGCGGGTGGGCCAGCCCAGAGCTGTCAGCTCTAAAACCCATGCTCTACTCATAATGGCACACCGTTGTTGGTAATGCAAGCTGTGTAATGACCTAAGTGATAAACAGAAAGCGTGTTGCTCCAGGTCGGAAGAAGAGAGTATTTCTCAGCTTAGGGTGAAGACTTGAGAGGAACAGAGGGATATTTGAAATGGACCATGGTACATTAAAGGTCCGGGGAAAGGTGGAGGGACCCAGACAATGAGAAGACAAGCAAACCGTTCTGTTCGGCTGGAATGCACGGTCCATGAAACAAGAGGGTGAACCGCAAGGCAGGAAAAGTCCTCTCCAGATAGTGGTATTTCCCTCTCCTTTAGGCCTCATGCAGCAGTATTGTAGCCAAAGGAAAGAGCCACAGGTGCAAAGCCCCTGTGGTGGGAAAGACCTTGACATGTTGAAGAACAGAGAGGAGATCAAGGTAGTTGGGGATTGGTGAGCAACAAGGGAGAGTGAATGCATTTTAATGGCAACATCAGTGCAGGTCTTTAAGCAGGTGAGTGACATGATCGAACTGACATTTTTAAAAGATGGCTCTGGCTGATCCATGGAGACCAGACTAAGAAGGACCAAAGAGGAAAGAAAAGATGCATGTTGGGGTAGAGGGTACAGGGGAGGCTGCTTTCAAATGGAGCTGGAGAGCATATGCAGCCCCAGAGGTAAGGGCATCTTTGTAGAGAAAGGGGGAATTTCTGCTGTGTATTCAAGCATAAGTAAGATTTGGGTAGGAAACTATTGGAGAGGGCCTTCCAGAAGCAGGAAGCAGCTTGATGAGTAGAAAGGGCACATGAGGGTTACCTGACAGGTGTCTGGCTGTGTTATTCAGGAGAAAGGTGAGGCTAGAGATGAAAGTTTGGACATCATCTGCATGCAGGGTGATTGAATCTCTAGGAGGGGTGAACTCGCTGAGGGAACAAGAACAAAGAAAGGATGGTCAAAATGGGCCTCCAAAAGAATTTGGAGATGCCTACGTGTGGGAGGTGACAGAAGGGAGAGGCCAGGAAGGGACAGAAAAGAGAGCAGAGGAAGACGACAGGGCAGCTATGTGGAAGCCAAGACCATCAATAAGGTTAGCAGGGTTGAGTACTGTGAAACCATCAGGAAAGACACAGCCTTGAAAACACAATATACTGTACCTGACACCTGGAAGATTCTTAGACATCAGAAGATATTTCAGCAAGTCATCAGGACAGAATCCAGAATGCAGACGTTAAGGACGAAGAGATTTGTTGAGAAGACAGAGGCAGCCCATGCCACCATCAATGTATATTGGGTCTCCTTAAAGCCTCACACATGCCCACATGGGCACCCAGGGGGAGGAGGGGAGGGGTGAAATGAACAGCTTGAGAACAAGGAGCTAGTAAAAAGAGGGGTGAGGACTAGGACCTGGCGCATCCGGACACACAGCCTGTGCTCTTACCAACACCGCTCCTGGGAGCTTTAGCAGGAAAGAGGGAGAGAGACTCCTGATGATCGAGGAGGGGGCTTCTGTTCTTTTTAGGGCTGCCCCAACCACACTATCTGCTGATTCTGCCTCTCTGTGAGACACTCCTATATTGTCAGTCATTGCCCTTGGATTTTAGTCATTCCCTGCCAAATGATCTGTAGAGTTAGTCTTTAAGAAAACCTCACCAATCCACCAGCTATTAGAAAGGCTCTTTTTTAATTTAACAATGAAGAAAGAGGAGGTTGAATAAAGGAAGTGGAGAAAGAAGTTACATACACGGCATTCACCAGGGTGGATCATTTGTTGTTTCCTTCCTAGTGTCCGGGGTTAAGCTGAAGGGCCTCACTCTGTGCTTTTCTGAGGCACACCTTCGTATGTTTTTGCGGTGTGGCTGTTGGGAGGCAGATTCTCTCAGGCGTCTCTCTCCACTCACATCAGCTGTTTATCCACCTCATCGTTCTGCTGTGGCTTCAGCGTCTGACAGCAGGTGTGGAGCCCCAGTGCCCGATACTGACATCACCTTTTGTGGAAGAAACAGTGATTTCTGCACTCACAAAGAGGGACAACTGCTCCCTCAATCACAAGTCACCGTCTCTTCTTCCCATCGTGTTACGCGATGATTTGAAGGTTTTCCTGGTGACCATTTTTCCTCCACTCGCTTCATAACGTGACAGCTTTATTTACAGAATCTACCTCAGGCCAAAACTCACATTTCCCCCCGAAGTATTGTTGTGTTTTTATTGAGTAGATTCCCTTCTTTGTTAAGCAAGGCAGGGTTAGCCAGCGAGACAATCTCTAGGCGACTAATTCATTTTTTACTTGACAACTTCAAAATACGGGTTGTTTTTATTGCTTCCTTTAGTCCATCAAATAAGAAAATAGCCCTGTAGTGTGTGTGTGTGTGTGTGTGTGTGTGTGTGTGTGTGTGTGTTGTTCAGGCTGTCTTTGCATAGCCAAAAGGAGGAAGTGTGTAGATAAGAGCACGTCCACACTGCTGGCTGCCCCTCTACCACACACAGTGCAGAACCGCCGTCATTCCCAAAACCAATGTGACGCTGCCCTCTAGGAGGCGAAGCTGAGAAAGCCACTTGCTCCCCAGAGATGGAAGTTTGGATGAATGGAATGGCATTCTTGCCTATAAAATATTTATACCCCTATTTTATAAGTAATCTCATTTAACCTGGTGTTGACACCACGTCGGTTCATGTAAATGATTTAAATTAACTCTGAATGGCAAAGAGCAACACAGCCACTTCATCCTGCCTTCAACTCTTCACTTAGTCGCCTCACTTTGAGGAGGGAACAGCCACTTTCAGCTGTCAGCTCTTTGCAAGCTCATTTACCACGGGTTAAGGGTTCCGAATCCATAATGTAAATCACTTGATTGACAGACCTTTGCCCCCAGTGGCACAATCAGTTTTCTATTGTGGAGCTAAATTATTTTCTCGAAGCAAATGAAAGAGCTCTGAGAAGTGAACTCTGGGGGTGGGAAGGCCAGAAATACGCACAAGGTAACCAGTGTCATTTCTGCTTTCTCTCCGGCTGTCCGCAAAGACAAAGGGGTTGATGATCCGGGAGAAGTGACCTGCTTTGCAGGCAGTAATAAAGGCAGCAACTCTGAAGTTCAGTCTCTCAGCTCCTTCCAGTCAGATTCTGGCGACGACAACGGTAAGCAGTCTGTAGATGTGTTCCCCTAGGTGGGTTCTGCCTTCTGTGTGGGCGGTCAGTGGTGACCCGATCATGGACTCGTGAGCGCGTTCATCAGCGTTTTGGTTGACCCCGCTGTTAGAGGTCATTGCTGAGGGAGGACCTATTGAGCTGCAGCTGTGGGCAGGCCAGGGGTCCATATCAGAGGGTGACAAAATTCCCTGACCTCTGATAATGCATCCTCTGACTTTTTTTTTCATAATGGAGCCACCTCATCCCAGATGACACTCTCTAGAAAACTGACTTTTTTTTTTTTTTAATTTTACTACTGGTGATCTCTTCACTCTTCACTGTATATCCAAATTCCCCATCATGAGAAATTAGGAGTAAGACCTCCTTCCCACACACCCTCATTCCATGGAAGTGGCATCCTATTTCACTTGAATTCTCCTGATAATCATCTAGGGTCATGGGTCTTTGGAGTATCTGTGAATACTGTGACTATGGACCAGCTCCTTAGAAAAATGCACATACACCCAATACACCCAATATGTCGCACAAAATTCCATGTGGTGCCTGGACCTCACTGACACTCCAGAGCTGCTACCACTACCTGTTGTGAACTTACATTCACGGAGAGGGTACCACTGGGTTTTCTGAGATGAGGAACCAGCTTTGGAGGATGGCTTGGCCTCTCCGGGCCAGGAGATGAAGCAGAAATGGTCAAAAAGCAGTGAGAGCTCACTATATAGCGGTGAATCAAGAACAATTTCAAATGGTCATCCTCAGAGACAGTTAGCATTACCGTAGCCTACACCTCACTTCATTTTCCCATAAATAAGCAATTGGCAAAAATGTAATATTTATTAATTAATGTAATCATACAACCCATAAACCCATGCTGAGTTTCTCTTATGTGCTGCACCCTATGCTGGGTATTTTGTACCCAGAAGTACAAGATGAAAACAACATAGTGTTTACCCGCCCTCCCACGCAGGTAAATATAGGAACAGGTGAGCTCCAAGGCTATAGAAGCAATCTTAGAAGTAAAATAGTCTACTTCCATCACCCTCATCCCCAAATGTCTTCCACTCTAATACCCAGCACTCCTTAGAGGTGCAGAAGCCTAGTGTATGTAACTGCTGGGATAACAAACCATAGAACAGTGGATCTCTTCTAACCATCTTCAGAAAGTCAAGGGCACGCCTCCAGATCTGTTTGCCTTTATGCTTACTCTTTCCCTCATCCCAACCAGAAGATAAGTTATTGCTGGTTTGCATTTTTTAAATGTGTATTTATTTTTGAGAAAGGGACAGAGCATGAGTTGGGGAGAGGCAGAGAGAGAGAGGGAGACACAGAATCCAAAGCAGGCTCCAGGCTCTGAGCTGTCGGCACATGAACCGTGAGGTAATGACCTGAGCCAAAATCAGACGCTTAACCAAACCCAGGGGCCCCTGGTTTGCATTTTAGAGAGAAGCACCCAAGAACATACAGTTTCCAAACTCCAGGCAGAGCTCCAACATGATACCTGGTTGACTATGCTCACGGGCTCTGCTATGTGTGCCCTTAAGCTCACACATTTGGCCTTTCCTGCTTAACATTCTGGGTTGGTCCAGACTAAAGGGTGTGGTGTTAGGAATTGTCAACAAGTTAATTTTAAGCAGGATCACCTCTCCACGGGCTGCTGCCGTCAGGTGCTAAATCAACCCGTGCAGATCACAGAATTCCCCTTCCCAGATTCTAACTATTTCGGAGGCCAGACACTGACTTCTGTTCATGCTTCACTGGTAGAAGCTGGGCTCTGGATTGTTCTAGGCTATCAGTGGCATCATGTAGAGTGTGAAGCCTTCAATCCTGCAAAGGTTGTCCTCCATCACTGGCATTTGGTTTGGAGCAGCATGGCTGACCAACAAATAATTATCCGTGGGAATAGAGAGGTCCTCCCTGGAGAGCCTTTGGGAGTTATTAATGAGAAATTAGCATGAGCTTGACGAGCCACTGCCTTCCTAGATTGATTTCGCCGGGCCATGGGGTGTGAATTTGTGATCCAGCAATCCCTGCCGATCATGCCTTTCAAAGGCCTAGCCCCGGATTTGCTGCTGTTTCCCTTCTGTTCCAAGTACTGGGAGTCCCAGGACTCCCAGATAAAAGTGTCCGCTGGAGCACTGCCTAATGGACGGACTGGGGAGCCTTTGGGTGTTTGCATGCCACGTCTTTGTTGTTGCCATTGTTGTGAAGAGAAGTTCACTTGTATCTGAAATACGTGACTAACCTGAAACTGTCCTTCCCTTCCCCCCATCTTCTTTTCCTGGCCACAAGCATCCATTGTGACTGTCATTCAGCTTGTCAACAATGTAGTTGACACTATAGAGAATGAAGGTATTTACTTTTTTCTTCAATAGCATTTCTTTGTGTAGAGTTATCCTTTTGGAAATAGGGCTTCCTTGTTACTTGGATCTAGGGGTGATTTTAATCAACTGGTAACTGAGGGGACACCGGATGTTTCTTTAGAGATTGGAGTGAATTTTACAATTTTGAAGGAAAAAAAAATCTAGTTCATAAGTTTTTAAATAGTTGGGGTAGTCTTTTTTTTTTTTTTTTTTTAATAAAATCCCTTCTAAGAGAAGAGCACCCAATCATCTGGAATCCAGATTGCTACTAAATTCCTTCTTATATTCAACATGTATCCAGTGAGCACCTATTATGAGCTGGAAATACTTAAGGTCTCATTCAAAGCTATAATCCTAGGGGGATTGGTTTCAATCAGGTAACTTTTATCAGTGACTTAATACAATTGGGGCCAGGTATAGATGGGATTTATCTTTTTGTTTCCTAAATAACAATGAGGAGAAACAGGAGCATGTTTTTTTTAAGTCATCTAAGATGTTCTGTTTTACCCTCTTCACATGGCTTGGATTACCAGGTTTACCTCTTACTTTGTATTTAAACAGTGTCTGTCATGGATCAAGGACAAAACTACAACCGAGGTGACTCTGCCATGACCCCAGCATCACATTTACTTAATGCCTTTTGAATTGCCGAGTTTGTTCTTACTGTGTCTCTTTGCCTCCGTCTTTCCTGTTTCTTTGATCTGAATTTTGCATGTTCCAGGTGTCTTGTGTGCTTGGCATCGGGAGGTGAAAGCCCCTCCAGCATCCCACCCCCAGCCTCCCCACTGCGCGTGCAGTTCATCGATGTGCAATGCATCTCCCTGCCTTCTGTGGACCACAGTATGGCCCATGTACCCCTCCCTCTGGGAGCATGCTGCCAGCCTCGCTCTGCATTTAGCGTGTGGAAAGGAAGAGGGAATAGAGGGAGGGGGTGCTGGAACTATGTTTCCTCAGCATGCCCTGGCTGGCCGTCCCTTCTGGCATGGCTGAGTGTGAGGCCTTGCAAAACCAGGCACCATCTCTTACAGTCGCCATCCCCTCATTGTCCCAGGGCCAGAGCATGGCTGGTCCCTCATAGAACCCTTGTAAGGAGCATGCACTTGACCCCCGGCATCTCAGGGTCTCTTGGATGTCAATTGCATGTCAGGTCCCCACTCTGCTCCTTTCCGAGCCCTGCCGCGGCTCCAGACTGGAGGAAATTAACTGTCACCGCTTTTGTCCCACAGCCTACCACTGGGACACCTCTGACTGGATGCCCGGGGCCCGCCTGTCGGACATAGAGGAAGTGCCCAACTATGAGAACCAGGAGGGAGGGTCTGCACACCAGGGCAGCACTCGGGAGTTGGAGAGCGATTACTACCTGGGCGGCTATGACATCGACAGCGAGTACCCACCCCCCCATGAAGAGGAGTTCCTGAATCAGGACCAGCTGCCCCCTCCCCTGCCAGAGGACTTCCCAGACCAGTACGAGGCCCTGCCCCCTTCCCAGCCCGTCTCACTGGCCAGCACCCTGAGCCCGGACTGCAGGAGACGGCCTCAGTTCCACCCCAGCCAGTATCTCCCTCCCCACCCATTCCCCAACGACACGGATTTGGTGGGCCCGCCTGCGGCCTGTGAATTCAGTACTTTTGCCGTGAGCATGAACCAGGGCGCAGAGACGGCCGGCCCAGCAGACAGCGTGTCTCTATCCTTGCACAATTCCAGAGGCACCTCGTCCTCGGACGTGTCGGCCAGCTGCGGCTTCGACGATTCCGAAGCAGCCATGAGTGACTACGAGAGTGTGGGCGAGCTCAGCCTCGCCAGCCTGCACATTCCTTTTATGGAGACTCAGCACCAGACCCAGGTGTAGACGGCGGCGGGGCGCCGTAGCCCTGTCTGTGGCTGAACCGCGGAAGGAGGCTGGCCGGGCTCGCGTCTCCACGGCCTGCAGCAGGAAAGAAACACATTGTTTGCCGCTGGGAACTTCTTCACAAGTCCTGCTGTCACGGGCAAGCTCCACTCCAGCTGGGCAGAAAGAAAGGCTCCGATTGTTTCTTGGGGGTGATGGAGAGCCTTGCAGTAGGTACCTGCGTTCACAGCCAAGACTGGGCACCGAGTTTCTACAGGGCGAATCAACTCCACCCGTTGGGTTATACAGCCTGTCTTGTATGGCTTTGTGCAGTATTTGGGACCTGGAAAGGGTTACGGCAGAGCCGGCAGTATTAACGACTGGCAAGCAGAAAGAGGCATTGTTGCATGTAATTTTGAGCCAATGGGGGGTGGGGGGTTAAAACAGTAGTTATGATGGTCAGAAAAGTTAGTCTCTTAGGCAAAAGAAAAGAGAAACAAATATTAAATAAATAAAAAAACAGACAAGAAAATGGGCTGAAGCCTTTAAAATCAACTCTATTTTTCTTTAATAAGCTGTCCAATTTTCAGCTATAAAATTAGGTTTGGGTAATATGGTTTGTATGCTTAGTTATTTTTGTTTGTTTGTGTTAAGCATCCAATATAATATAGTTGGGCTTTATGATCTTTGAGAAGGGTATCAGTGGAGGGAAATATGAGGATATGTGGGCTCGCTTTTGTGGGTTGGGGAGAAGGTTAACAGTGTTCACACATTAGAAAGAATGTGATTATCTGTTTTGTGTTTTCCAGAAATATTCCTGGCTCTCGCTACAATTTTAATATTGCTGCAGACATTGGCCTTTGTTCTGAGAATCAGGGAAGAAAAAGAAAAAACAAAAGACAAAAAAACAGACAAAAGGTGTACTTTAGCGCATTGTTCTCTAGAATGAGAGGTATTCAGAGGTTTAAGCAGAATTCAAATTCAGGAGGAAAAAGGGAAACATCCTTTCAAAGTTTTCAGCTGGATAATCACAATTCTTGCTAATGCAGACAAAAATCGAAGTGTTATCCTAAATTGGTAGCATCCTCACTATAAATGCAATTATGTTTGGAAAAGGAGAAAGTAGATTAGCTCTTGTGTACAAATTATAATAGTGCGTGTGTCTGGGCCTATGTACAAATATGTGCTTGCACTCAATAAGGCTGCTCTTGAGGAAAGCTGACGTGAAGAGTTTAGGATACAGATCGTGTTGAACACCCTGCCAGCAAGGCAGGTCTTTCAGTTTCTCCGATCTCTACAATGTCAGAGAAACGCAAAATGCCATATTTTGCTCCGGTTCAGTTAACTTTATTTTGGTACCGCCATTTATATTAACTTAAAACAAAACTGTGCTTTTTAAACAATAATATTTTGTTATCATTTTCCAGAACTAAACTCTTATTTGAAAAATGTGTAATGCTTGATCACACCCTGGGGTTCTCCTCTCTTCTGACACGTGGGCTTGAGCCATATGAGTTTCCAAAATTGACAGGAGAATCATTCCACCAGAAATAGAATAACCCAGTACTCGAAGCTTAAAGTTACCAAGTTGACGGACTTTCCTCTTTCGCTTCAATCAGATTATGGCCACGTGCACAGTGGCCGTGGTAAATAAATGCACATTTGCACTAGCTGCTTCATGAGCAAATCTCTGTGTCCACAGTTTCTGGTGACATATGGCATTGGTGTGTCAATTGTACTGTCCTGAATCCGTGTATCATCCACTCAGACACATCTTTAGTTGCTTCAGTTGTGTTTAGTAGGAGTCAGTGTTGCTGAAGTTCATTGTAAAAAAAAAAAAAAAAAAAAAAAAAAATTCCTTTCCATTCCCAAGCTTCCTGAGTACATGAGACACCTCACAGATTCCTCGGCTTTTCTCCTCTTCCCGTCTCTTGGTCAGACCTACTCGTGGAAGCATTATCCGCACTGTGGTCTTGAAATAAATGAATTTCACTGAGGCTGCTTTGGAGAATAAAGTCTTTGGTATTTTTCTTATAGAAGAAGCACATTTGCAAGAATCACGGAGAAAACGATGAACTAATGGTCTAGAATAGAATCACCGCTACACTGTTAATAACGCAATGACATAAAAACCATCAAAGTAAAACCAACAATTCATTTCTTGCCCCCAGGAAACATTACAGCGACATTAATGCCGACGGCTCACTACTGCTTACCCAGCATCTCCTCCAGGGAGAATGCCTGACTGACACGGTAATGAAGGAGTAAATAGATCTTAATGCAGTCGTGAAGTCACCCAAGAAAATTGTGCCCACTCTTTGCTCTGGCCTATATAAAATACCTCTTTCTTCAGCATATCTTCCCCTGATTCTCTGCAGCTAAATGTATACCACACGAGCATGTGTTATGTTGTGATTCATTACCTTTAAACACATGGCATCTTTTCCCTTTGGGGATAACTGGATTTCCCTGTAGGTTACAAAATGGTTTGTAGTTAGGCCAATGTGGAATTAGGTGGGGTGACTGCTGATTCAAAGAGCTGGAAGGGTCCTTAAAATCCGCTTGCCTAACCCCCTTGTTTTATAAAAGAGGAAACATGGCTGGAGAGGCGACGAGACTTGACCGAGCTCACGCAGGAAGTTAAGTAGCTGAACAGGGACTAGAACGCATCATTCTGCCAAGATGCTTTCTATAGAACACTGCTCACCACTAACCTTCCTGGGATATGGTATCTGCCTGCTTCTGTTGGCCTCCCACAATCCTGCTTTGGAATACGCTAGAAAAGAGAGTTCATGGAAGCCTTAGGATCTCCTCTTGCTTGCAGCCCCCCTAGGAAGGATGCAGTTACAGAATTCACACTTTTCTTTGGACACTTATCAAAATGCTGCTTTTACCAAATGAATGTTTTCTAAAGTGAAGCTGGAATGATAATTACAGAATGGAGCTCAGACCAGGCATCAATTATAGTGAAACTTTGATTATAATGTTACCTACTGGATGCATTTTTGTTTTTCTTTTCTCTTCCCCCCTACCAGTCCTGATGTTTGTTCCTGCCCCCTCCACCATGATGAACCACATGGAAAATATGTAAGCCAGGAAATGTCTTTCCCTTTTTTCTAACATGTATGTGCTACCTCCTAGAAGCCATTTTCCATAGCCTGTTGTAGGCACTTTATCTGTATTGCACACATTCTGGTTAGGTTGAAAGCAGCTAATGTCATAGCATTGTCGTAGCAGAAGCGATGGGGCTGTAAAAGATGAGTAATGTACGTGTTGGTTTGCTTTCTTCTGCAAGTATTTTGCTGCTGAGTTCCATACCGTGCCAGCTTTCCGTTTACTCACGTCCTGCCCATTCGTGAAATGCCATTGTCGAAGACCCAGTAGTAGCAGTTAGAGCAGGTCAAGTCTATGCATTTGAGGTTTACCCCGTCAGACAATCAGTTTGAAGGCCTGGAAAGGGAATTTATGATGCATTCCTGGAACGTGTCTGGAGCCGCCCTTGGGAGTCACCAGTGCAGACTGGGAAAAAGCTAGTAAAAGATCTATACCACTGGCCAACTCCTACTTCTTCCCACCCCCACCCCACCCACTGCCCCTACTAATGCCGTGTCTACGTCATCAAAGTCAGGGGACTTGAGAAAAGAGATCACCACAGTGAATCGCACAAGATGCAGAACTCACCTCCCTGGCAACGAATTCAGGAAGATGTAGCGTTCGTTTTGCAGGGGCTGTCCAGGTAATTGTCTGGTTTTTCCCCACTGCTGCCCTCCCAGTGCACGGATACTGCTAACGTGGTTAGGCTTTTATGTTTCATGTTTCTAGTTTCACACCATGAGAAATGGAGGTTCGAAGAGGCCCTACTCCAGAGTCCTCATTTTGTGTGGTCTGTGAGAAGGCGGTTATGTGTTTATGCTGGTTTTTGTCCCGCGACCTTCAACTGCACATTATTCTGGTGGAAATCCACAATGGCTTTAAGCTTCTGGCTGCGTAATTCTAGGGTTTAGAGTCACCATTTGTGGATTTGGCATCAGTTACTAGTTAGCCAGCTGGCTAAGAGGTAGGAAAAGAGTAAGATTTTCTTTCCTTATGTAATAATGAAAAGCAATAATTACAAGTATGTAATAATACACAAAGGCCATAATTAGTCTCTTCCAGTGTTGGAGATGCACTGGAGAATCGTACAGTCATTCGAAGCGTGTTGGGACCCATTGGTATGGACCGCAGCACCCTTCCGGCAAACAAATACCTGAATTGCTACCACGTAACAACTCTGAGCCCATACTACTGCATTTGGGGAGGTGACAACCATGTTCAGGAAATGGAAGCAGTTCTTTTTAAGCACTGTATCAGAGAGATTGTCTTGTAAATTTACCTGTTACAAACAGGCTGGTTTGTAAAAGATGTATGTTTTGGTGTTTCAAATGTTTATAAAATTGTATATAATGGTTTCAATTTTCCAGGCTTTTGTAGATACTGTATTTGATGCCTATCAGGATGCTTTAATTTCGGGGGGTCGAATATAATTCTAAGTCACCCATGCTGTTGGTCTGCCACTTTTGAGATAACCACACACACACACACACACACACGCACACACACAGGATTTTAGATTTGCAAATGATGTTTTTTAATCATTTCAAAATGTACTGTAATCTTTCTTTGGTTCTACTGTTTTCATTTAACTTTCTCTGTTTCCAAGAAGATGTTTGTAATTGACATTTTTTAAAACAAATGTGTTTTGCCCAGTTACTAAATACCTGATTTTTACGTCATTTCAAATTCAGATGAAGTATGTCATTTCTTTACATACACGCACGCGCACTCCCCTGAACTTGCACACATCACATACCAAACCTTATGCAAAGGGGGAAGCTAGCACTTCAAGTGAATCTTGTCCCTTACGGAAATGGATTGTTTCTGCATATATTGCTGTTGGCAGTATTCAGTCTTGTGTTCTTTTTCTAAAAAAAAAAAATTAAAAAAAAAAAAGAAGAAGAAGAAGAAAGAAAGAAAGAAAGAAAGAAAAACAAACATCAGCAACAACAAAAAGACGGCCAAAAACAAAAACCACAGAAAAACAACCCAACAGTGTACAGGTTTGTAATTGCCAAAATTTGATGGTTAAAACACGTTTTCAAGTAAAAAAACAAAAAAATGAAACTAGCAATTGTGTTGACCCTTTTTAAGTGCTTCCTTTTATTCGCCTCCATTACTTCCATTATTCGCCTTAATTACTCATGTGGAACTCAGTCATATTTTGCAGGGGATGGCGTTTTCTTCAGACACTTCTTATCTCCAGAGAGACTTCCACTGGTTCTGGGGCACATGTGTTGGAATCCTCTGTAGCGACTTACTGGACACATACCCTGTAGGGATTTTCCCTGGTGAGAAAGAACACAGCCCTGGAGGCTTGGAAAACAAGGGCCATTGAGCTCCACCTCTGCAGAAATACCTCCTAAACACCTCCCCACACCTTCTAGACAGCTTCTCCAGTACTTGTCTCCCTAAACAAAAAAGTCAAAAACTTTGGAGCACAATTAGTACTTGAGTTTTCCTCCAAAAAGCTCTTGAAAATTTTCCAGAGTAAACGTCAAAATATATACAGAAGTTGAGGGATTGGGCAATGAGTTTTTGTTTCTGTTTTGTTTTGTATTGTTTTTCAGAGCGAGAGACCAGGGGGGACAAGAGTGCATGGGCAGGGGGAGGCACAGAGAGAGAGAAAGAGAGAAAGAACGAATCTTAATGAGGCTCCACGCCCAGACCCGGTGCAGAGTCTGTCATGGGGCTCAATCTCAAACGTGAGATCATGACCTGAGCCAAAATCAAGTCGGATGCTTAACGGACTGAGCCGCCCAGGTGCCCCTACAAATTGATACTTTGAAGAGGAAGTGACATTACAAGAAGTTAGCTTGCAAGCAGCAAGGACTCCAGAAGGGGAAGGGCACTCTCTGCCTTGCGTTGGTGGGGCAGGGCTGGGGCCTCCTGGCAGAAGGCCCTGGCTGAACCCCAGCAGCAAAAAGGCCCCTTCCCCAGCCCCAGGGGCTCTCGCTAGATGCTAGAGTGGGTCCTGCCTACGCCTGCAGCAAAGTGCCCACCCCACCCCTACCAGAATCCTGGAGCCACTCAGCAGGGTGGGTCCCAGCTTGGCAGCCAGGGTCTCCTTACTGGAAATCCTTACTGTGCTGGCAGAGTTAGGTGTACTGAGATCCTCTGGTTCTTCGTGCACCCCACAGTGGTGCCCAGGAAATACTGAACCACTAACTGGGTAAAAGAAGGGTAAAAGAAGGCAGTTTGGTGCACTGGCCACTTCCTCGTTACAAATGCTCCAATCATGGCTGATTTGAAACTACTAAGGTAATGTGAACAGGCTTACAAATTCCCGGGAGGCTAACCAACAGTGGCTCTCACAAGCCAGTATGAGCCAGTCCCAGTTTTTACCTCCTGCTCCCGGACTAGACCATAAGCTTCTTGAGAGCAGAGTCCTGTCTTCACTCTCTTTGTTTCCCAGGTTCCCAGTACAATACTGGCCTTCGCTATTATGTTCTTGCTTGAGAATTTAATCGATGATGTTTCCAGCTGAATCCCCTTGACCTCATAAATCCTCCCTCATTCTGCTGAATGTAGCAACTGTAGTGAGAAGGATTTCAAGACAGACAAGCGTTGAAAATACTCCAGGTCTCCTGCCTTTCAACCCAACAGCACAGTGATACGATCATGACTTGAGCAACAGGAAAATATTCACCTCCTTGCCTTTCATGTGGCTGCCCTTAGCACACGGAGAATCTGTTTACATCTCCATCCATGCCTCAAACAGGACAGAGCAATCCAGACCTGTCAGTTAAGAAATAGCACTGGTCTGTTGGGGAAACGGGAAAAGAAAGACTTTTCATTTCTGTCTTCGTTCTCTGCTGGTTCTTTTTCTGTGCCTGGGTCAGGAGTCCCTAAGACCACTCCCAGTTGTGATGATCCCCAGGACTCAGGACTCAGTATATAGTTGTGCTCACAGCTATGAAATATTGCCAACCAGGGGAGCTCATTAGACAGTCTGCCGGCAGTTTTATTGGAGGTTGATGTCCCCTGCAGCCTCTGCCTGGGATTTGCCAAAATTCCAGACTCCGAGAAGAAATGATACTAAAATAGTGGGGGCCCCTCCCAAAGCTCCAATCCCAGACACCAGCCAAGGGCCAACCTCGTAAGAAGGCCTTTCAGACCATAGCATCAGACCTGCCAGTCCCTGCAGAATCCCTGTGAAATTTCTACCACATGGACACTCCTCTGATTTGAGCAAGAGTTATCGTCACCAATCACTAGCTTTGGATAACTGCTAGTTTGGGTCCACAGCAGGGCAGTTTTCCAACCTAGATCTTCATCTTAAAGCATTTGGCCCATTTCTCAAAATTCTTCCATTTATGTCTCCATTCTTTTTTTTTTTTTTTTTTAAGTAAGCTACACATGCCCACATGGGGCTCGAACTCATGACCCTAAAATCAAGAGTCACATGCTCTACTGACTAAGCCATCCAGGCACCCCTTGTCTTCATCTTTTTGCTTGTTAAAATCTAATTAATTTTTAGCCAATTATGCCTGTTTCATACTGTTTTTAATAAAGAAGATTTGGAACAGCCTAAATATCAAACAATAAATGATAACTTGGAACAAACTGGCATAAAAACTAAAACAGCCTAACAAACCAAGCAGGAACAAGTGGCTTAAAAATAGAAAATTCTAGAACAAGTTTTTAGTGTTTCTTTCATTGTTTGTACTGCCCTTCCTTCCTTCATTCCTTCCCTTTTTCCTTCCTTCCTTCCTCTTGCTCCAAACCAGTGCAAGTTCATTACATAAATAAGAAAATGAAGACAGGGAAAGAAGGGCATGAAGAGCCCCTCTAGATGTCCCCAAAAACAATCACTTGTATTTTATCGGAGTATATTCTTTCAGGCCATTTTTGATCTAGATACACATCGACATGCTTTTTTTAAGGGGAATTTTTATAAATACAATTTTGGGAATTTTTTAAAATACTACCCTATGTAATACATGACTACTTTCTCACGAAAAGACAGACACAATCCAAAGGCATCCCAAACAAAGCATGGAAGGTCCCTTTCACTTTGCAACTGACAACCCCACCATCTCTTCTACCTTCAAAATACCATTTCTTTAAATATGTAGGGGGCATTTTTTAACACTTTATATTCAAATCATCCCGATTGAGTGCTCTTTTGTGATCCTCCTTGATGATTGCCTTTTTACATTTTATGATCTAGCTGCCCTTCACTGGCCCTTGGAATTCTATAAGATTCCAACACCTCTCCCCTGTCACTTTCTCCGGCTTCAGGAAATCCTGCGCTGTTTGCCAAAGGCACCTGTCATTTAGTGCCCTCAGGACCTTGCACGGAATTGGCACTACGTTTCGGGAACCCACAGTCAGCTAGAGCCAGAACAGCACAGATATGGACTCCAGGGCTAGGCAGGAAGAGAATTGCACTAGAGAATATTTTTACAGGTTTTCAGTTCATTGGTGAATACTTTCTTAGTGTGAATACCTTCTCTCGCTGCCCAACCTAACAGTAAAGGGTTCAGATGATGAAGACTCCCTGTATATGTACAAAAACATATATGTAGATGGGAGGGAGTTATACAATGGGATCCGATTGCCCTGAAACTTGCTGTGTTTGCTTTACGATCTGTCTTAGACATCTTCACAGGCTAGTGCTGTATTTTCTTAATGGCTACACTGTTCCCATACGATGTTCATTCCATAATTTATTTAATCATGCCCTTATTGATGGACTATTTTACTGTTCAGATATTACAGATAATGCTCCCATATACATCCTTATGCCAGTGTGCACATGTGTTAGTGTTTCTGAAGGATAGATGTCTGGAAGCAGAATAATTATTTCTAATTTTTTTTAAGTTTATTTATTTTTTGAGAGAGAGACAGAGAGAGCGAGCAGGGGAGGGGCAGAGAGAGAGAGAGAGAGAGAATCCCAAGCAGGCTTCACACTGTCAGCACAGAGTCTGATGCAGAGCTCGAACTCACAAACTGTGAGATCATGACGTGAGCTGGAACCAAGAGTCTGATGTTTAACAGACCAAGCCACCCAGGTTCTCCTCTGGAAGCAGAAGTTTGAAGTCAAAGAGTATGTCCATTTTTAAGTCTGAGCATTTCTCCTATTTTAATTGCCTCCAAAGTAGTTTCACCAAATAATAATCCTATCAATAGTTACACATAGTGTGCAGAAAACTATAGAACTTTCTCTGTCAAACAAGTCTGTGGAGCTGGCTTAGCATTCCAGAAGCCACGCTGCTACTCCCTAGATTCTCAGGAGATCCTAGGTTGGAGACTGCTAGGCAACTTACCACCACCATGAGAACCAACCCTGGGAGTCTCCACTTCTATAGATACTGTCACTTGTGCTACTTGTCCGCTGGACAGGGCTCACAGAGGAGGGCTGGACTACTGGCTAAGAGCACCGAGAACTCATTCTTTCTGAGACACTAACCGTCCAGCTCTCAGACCCTACGTTAGGACATTTCCTTTTACCAAGGAAAACATAAGCAGTTTCTATAGAGACTGAATGCTGATGTCCTTATAACATCAGGCCATGTCTGAACCATCATTATTCCACAACTTTTAGCTTTGAAATTGTCTAATCTCTGTGCTATAGAAAAGCTCAAAGGAATCCTTAAAAGGTGACTTTCCATATGAGCTTGCATCAGTTGAAAGCAAAGAAGGAACATTCAGAGGAACCATAATGTGTCACTCTGGAGGCTGTTAGGGTCTACCGCTTGCTCCTCAAATTGTGGTCCACAGACCAGCAGCATCGTTCTCACCAGTGATCTCACCAGAGATCTCCCCAGCATGTTAGAATACGGAGTCCCAGACCCATTAATGCACATTAATGTCTGGGAAGCACAGCAAGACTTTTGACTTAGACTCTAATGCACTAGCCTAGTGTGAACTTGAGTGAGTTACTTAATCTCTATGTACTTTAGTTGCCTACTCTATAAGATAGGTAGGTTATAAGAAACAGGAACGCAATTCATGCAAAGAGCTTAGTACAGTGTCTGGAAAATAACAAGCGCTCAAATGGTAGCCACATATTATTTTTCCTATTTTCATTCAGGTTCCACTGCACAGAAGGGGCTTTAATCATTGCCGGGGGCCCATCTCATCTGGCTACTAGAGACACAGTTCAGTTCAGAATGATTAAAACTATTAATGTAAAAGAAAAATCATTTGCGTTCAAGCTCAGGTGTTCTCTGGAGTCATGCTTTCTGAGAACACTCTTCGGCACATTATCAAGCATCTTGTTTAAATAAATGTGTTTTGCACAGATGGGGGCTTTGATGCGGACACCTATCGGTACGGAGGTTCTTCATCTTTCCCGTCTGGTCCGGGCATTTCCTAATGAAGTTGAGTCCCTGATCAATCCCGGGTCCTACTTCTTGAGGCAGAGATTTTAAGGCTGTATCATTTTTGTGACCCAGAAAGAAATAGCATTTAACTGGGTCACAAAGGAATTCGGTGACAGGTGATAAGACCTTGGTGTGTGGAAAGACTAACAGTGGGCATGCTAGTTCTAAGTGGTCGGAAATTGGCTCTGAGAGGAATGAGATTAAAATGACCAAAAGGGCAACAACTTTGGGGACAAAACTGAAAGGCCATGATAAGATTTACCGTGTAAATAAGTCACCTAACACAGAAAAAGGCTTGGGCTCTCAGCACAAAGGGACTTTTTGCATGTCTCAGAATATAATTAATCAAGAATTCAGGGTACAAGGGAATTAGAGAAACCGTAACCTGGAGGCATGCTGCTGAATTATTCTGATTATTTTTAACAATGAGAAAATTTAATTTTCCCATCGTGTGGCATAGATTTGAAATTTGGGTAATGTGGCGAGCAACGTTCCTACAGTGCAGTCAGCAAATTAAACTGTTTCTTTTGATTTGGATTTTCCAGCAAAAATCAGGATCACGTGATTGAATCTGAATCACGGAAATGATTGTCAGAGCTGGAAAATACTTGAGAGAAAAATGTACAGATTACAATTGATTCTTGAGTCTTAACACTAAGCTGCCCTTTGTAATTAGTGTGAGTGTGTGTGTGTGTGTGTGTGTGTGTGTGTGTGTGTGTGAATCTATTGCATTATTTGATGTTATGTACTGGGATCAGGGAGATGAATAAATTATTCCTATATATATAATGGAGGCAAGGTCAAATTACCAACAAATTACATTTTCTTTGACAGGAAGAGGCTGTCAACACTTTTTAGTCTCCAATTAGTACTCATAGAGTTAAAAATGAAGAGCTGAATTCACTTTTTGATGAACCCAGCATTCACAGAAGACAGGCTGCAACCCACTGCTCTTGAATTACCCATTTTTCACATTATTTCAGGCATTGCTTATTTAAATATTTCCAAGTGTACTTCTCATGCTTTTTATTACCACATCAGTTATTCAATACGCATTTGCAGACCATTACGGTAATTTTCCAAATATCTATTGCCTCATTTTGTACCTGTAATATCCCTACTTTAATTGTGCTCTCAAAATTTCTGAGGGCCTCACCCAAAGCATAGTTTTGGTTTCAGAGAGACTCGGTGTGACTTCCTCTGTTGTGGGTTGAATTGTGTTCCCTAAAAAGCTATGTTAAAGTCCTAGCTTTGGGAGCCTGTGAAAGTGACCTTATTTGCAAATAGGCTCATGGCAGATATAAGCAAGTTAAAATGAAGCAGTACTGGATTCGGTGGCCACTATTCCGATATAACAATTGTCTTCATAAGAAGAGGAAAACAGACACAGACACACACACAAGGGAACATGCATCTGAAGGTGGGGAGAGACTGAAGTGCCAGGTCTCAAGCCAAAGAAGCCCAAGGATTGTCAGAACGACCAGAAACTAGAAGAGAGGGTCAGAACAGATTTTCCCTCAGAAATTCCAGGACAAGGGGCACCTGGGTGGCTCAGTCAGTTAAGCCTTCAACACTTGATCTCAGCTCAGATCTTGGTCTCAGGGTCGTGAGTTCAAGCCCAGAGTTGGACTCTGTGTTGGGCATGAAGCCTACTTAGAAAGAAAGAAAGGAAAGAAAAGAGAAAAGAAAAGAAAAGAAAAGAAAAGAAAAGAAAAGAAAAGAAAAAAAGAAAAGAAAAGAAAAGAAAAAGAAACTCCAGAAGAAACTAACTCTGCTGACCCTTAGATTTTGAAAACTCATGTTAACAAACCATATCTGCCTTGCAGAACTGGGGCAGCATTTAAATGAGATCCCTCTACTAGGTGCCGATAGAAGTGTTGTGCACGCTGATTCTAGCTTCAGTTCAAGGAAGCCTAGACAAGGGGTACCTGGGTGACTCGGTTAAGCGTCAGACTTCGGCTCAGGTCATGATCTCACGGTTGGTGGGTTCGAACCCCATATCGAGCTCTGTGCTGACAGCTCAGAGCCTGGAGCCTGCTTTGGATTCTGTGTCTCCCTCTCTCTCTGCCCCTCCCCTACTGGTGCACATGTGCACACGTGCTCTCTCTCTCTCAAAAAAAAAATACATATTTAGAAAAAAAAAATTTTAAGGAGGCCTAGACGTTAAGAAACAAGCCCAGCGGGGCGCCTGGGTGGCGCAGTCGGTTAAGCGTCCGACTTCAGCCAGGTCACGATCTCGCGGTCCGTGAGTTCGAGCCCCGCGTCGGGCTCTGGGCTGATGGCTCGGAGCCTGGAGCCTGTTTCCGATTCTGTGTCTCCCTCTCTCTCTGCCCCTCCCCCGTTCATGCTCTGTCTCTCTCTGTCCCAAAGATAAATAAAAAACGTTGAAAAAAAAAAATTAAAAAAAAAAAGAAACAAGCCCAGCAAAGATAAACAACTCTGTCTTCTTCAGAAAAAAAGATCTCACCTGTTTTTCCATTTTGATTGACATTTTTTTGACTGACAAGCAACAAAAGCAATACTAAATCAGCTTTTGCTGGGGGGAGAGGAGAACTCCCCATACTTCTACAACCCTAGTGATTTCTGTTTTTATTTTCCATTTATTTTCTTTTCCATTATTACTTCACAGTAATACAGTAATTCAGCCATTCATTTGCATAATTTTTTGCAGCTGTAATCACAGTGTTGACATCATTTTTATATTCATATCCTATTCTTTCATTCTGTGTATTTAGATATTTTTCTTGCTTTTACAAAGTTATCGTATCTAACTTTTCATGATTTGCTTTCTTTTTTATTTTTCTTTTTGTCTTGCTTTCTGTATATTTGAGGGCCATTGATGAGTTCAAGGAAGATAGAGCTTCTAAGTTTGGAGACCAAATGGGGGAGGAGATGGGGATCCTTCACCTGCACCCCCTTCCCCGGGACATCCCCAGACGGTGGGCCTATCCACTAGGGTGGGAGGGTCTTAGAGAATGAGAGGCCTTGGGAGACCTGGAGACTAGGGCCCAGCCCCTGTTGGTCACAAGGAATGGATGCTTTCCAAATCTACATACCTTTTCTCCAGAGGAATTGGCTCATGTGGCTGTGGAGGTTTGGTGGGTCCAAAGTCTTATGAGGTGGGGTAGGATAGGCCAGGAGCCTGAAGACTCAGGGAAGAGTTGCTGTGCAAGTCCAAATGCAATTGGCTGGCAGAATTCCCTCTTGCTCTGGGGAGGTAAGTCTTTGTTCTGTTAAGGCTTTCTACTGGTTAGATGAGACCCACCCATATTATGGACTGTAATCTACTTTAGTCAAAGTCCACTGATTTAAATGTTAATCTTATCCAAAAACACCTTCAGTAAATAGTATCTGAAGGGTGCCTAGCTGGCTCAGTCAGTAGAACATGCAACTCTTGATCTTGGGGTTGTGAGTTCAAGCCCCACATTGAGTGCAGAGATCACTTAAAAACAAAATCTCTAAAGGGGTGCCTGGGTGGTTCAGTCAGTTAAGTATCTGACTCGATTTCAGCTCAGGTCATGATCTCACGGTTCATGGGTTTGAGCACCACATGAGGCTTTGCGCTGGCAGTGTGGAGCCTGCTGGGGATTCTCAATCTCTCTCTCTCTCTCTCTACTCCTTCCCCCATTTGTGTGCCCTGTCTCTGTCAAAATAAATGAATAAATTAAAAAAAATAAAAATAAAATCGGGGTGCCTGGGTGGCTCAGAGCCTGGAGCCTGCTTCTGATTCTGTGTCTCCCTCTCTCTCTACCCCTCCCCTGCTCACACTCTCTCTCTGTCTTTCAAAAATAAATAAATGTAAAAAAATAAAAAATAAAAAAAATAAAAATGTAAAAAAATAATAAAATATTTAAAATAGAAAAGAATATTTTGCCAAAATAATGTTTGACCAAAAATATTTTTATTTTAAGTAATCTATGCATGTTTTAAATCAGAAGATGAAGAAAGCTAAACTCTTTCTTATTCCCAACATAACTTCCCCGATATATAATAATATACAATAATGATCTCAAATGTAATCGTTTGGCGCATATCCTTCCAGCCTTTTTTCTATAATGAAGTGTAAATATAAATGTGTGAAATTTGTTATACAAACATGGGATCCAACTGTTCTAAAACTCGCCTTTTCGACTTCACGGGAGTCCCTGGATTCTTTCCTGTAATCAATACATTGTTTTAGCAGCTGCGTAATATGTATGGAAGCACCTTAATTTACTCTTATTGATGGTCCTCTTATTGATGGATATGTGGCATAATTTGCAGTTTGGAACTGTCACAAACAACACTGTAGTGTATGTTGCGGAACATATCTTAGCAACCCTGTGCAAGTATATTGTACAATAGAGATCTAATAGTGAAATTATCATATCAAAGCATATACCCATTTTAGATATTGTTGGATATTGTCACATAGATGCTTAAGAAGTGTTTGTGGAGTTGAAAGACTCAGAGTTCTAAAGCAAAGACAGCAGAGAAGGAAAGGAGAGAGGAAAGGAAGGGGAAGAAAAGAAGAGAGATTAGAAGAGACACAATGTTTTGATACCGATTACATTTGGCCAAGCTGGTGCTGTAGACAGTACATTGTGTCCATGAGGTAGACTCTAAGAAGACAGGGCTCTTTTGTCATTGATACAACCCAACAGAGCCTGATAAAAAGAAGATGCCGGATAGATAAATATTTGTTGAATAAATGGTACAAAGAAAATCAAGACCCACTGAGTTTAAGTGAAATAAGACATGAAAAGTATGTTGTATGTCTTACGCCCTCAGTACATGGTGGCTGCCTCTATAATAGCAGATACTAAATTATGCTGTCACTAAGCATTGGAAGAGTAAGTGGTTTTCTAAATATTTTATCTAGTTTTGAAGGAGTGCAAGTGGGGGAGGGGTAGTGAGAAAGGGATACAGAGGATCTAAAGTGGGCTCTGTGCTGACAGCAGCGTGCCCCATGCAGGGCTTGAACTCAGGAACCGTGAGATCATGACCTGAGTCAAAGTCAGACATTCAACCGACTGAGCCACCCAGGTGCCCCTACGTATTGGAATGGTGAGTAAACCCCAGTATGATGCCTGCGGAGCAAGTGACTTCCCAATGCCTCATAGAGGGTGTCCTTGGCTGAGGGACATCATCTAGAAAAAGTAGGATTCGGCCTCTATGCTTGGATTGAAAGTCACACAAGGACAGGGTCAAATACCCGACAGCAGCCTATTTGGGAGTAAGCAAGGCAAGGGATCCTCAAAGACTTGAGTGTGGTCTCAGCCTCCATTTTTCACTGAGGCTCTGATCGCCAGCTTTATGTGGCGTAAAGGGAGGAACACAAATGTTTTCTTGTGTACGATCTCCTCTTACAATGAACACCCCAGTGTTCGTCACAGTATGAGAAGAAAGTGGCACAGCCGCTGTGCGGGGTGTGCCCCACACCCTGGAGCTGCGGCAATTACACCATTTCGGATAATTGTCTTGTAATTGCTGCTGTGATTTAAAATCTAACGCTATCCTCCAATTGTTCTGATGTCTTCTCATGAATAATGCAATCGTCTCGGGAGCCCTCCGCCAGTTTCTCATTTAGATTGGCCCTGTGTTTGAGTTATGCACCATTGTCTCACACACCATTGTCTCTCAAAACTAATGTGGCAGAGACAATACAGGGAATAATTAGGACTTGGCTAATTACGGGAAATGGGAATGTAAGTGAGGAAGGTATGAAGTTCTTCCTCTGAAAATATTTTCCACCCCCACTTGGCCTCTGGGTAAATAAGAGGAGGGCAGATTTCTCTTTGAGGGCCTACTGCTATTTCCAAATGCTGGCCATGCTCCTTCTGTCTGATATGGTAAGAGCTTTCTTTTTGGAACGGAAGGAAAACAGATTTCTCCGTAGGGTGACTTCTCTCCGTGGCACTGTGTTGTCATCAAATGCAAACAGCTCTGTAAACATGAGCCGGCACATCTCCCTACAATGCCAAAATACCAATTGTTTCAATGAATGGGCAATGACAGCTTGGATTTCTGTTTCTGGAATCTGGGCCTTGGTTTAATAGAACCAGAAGAAATCAATTGTGTTCAGACAAATGACAATTTGGTCATTTTAGAATTTCAATTTAGCTTCCATCAAGGGAAGGGACCATCTCAGTCTGGTAGAGTCTTGATCACTTATTTCCATGTCAATGACATGATGCCCTCACTATGAGGCCCTCTCAGCCCTAATGAAAGTGGCAGGGTACCTCGACCACCTCCCAGCAAATGGAAGTAATCAGGTCATGTGTAGTCACTGTGGGGCTTCTCATGTTAGGGCCCAACGTGAGTATCTCAGTCAGTTCAAAGCCTGCATTTCTCATTTAGAAGAAAAGCATTCACATGAGCACTTTATGGCTACTCTCTGCCTTCATCACATCAAGACCTGCCCACCTTAGCATTCCCAATCTGCACACCGGCATACTGCCCTCCTGCTCCCCTCTGGGCCTTTGTACATGCCGTTTTGTTTTTTCAGGTCAGTACAGTATTTAAGAAGTTTTTTTTTTTTTTTGATTCCCCAATCTCTGTTGTTGCCCTTATGTTCTTCCATAGCCTCCCGAAGTTAGCCATATCATAGATTTCTCGCATCATATTATAGTTTTCTATTTACTTATTCTCCTTGCCAGACTATGACATGTGGGTGGGCAGGACTAAGTGTTCCATCCAGCTCGGCCATGTTTGTCTTCAATGAACATCTGGTAAAAGACAAGATGAGTAAAGAAATACGTGGGCTGGGTTAGGCAGCATGACCTCCCAGGAAAGGGGGTGCCCAAGGACTTCAGAGTGTTTTGATGTGATTTGTGGTCTGTAGGATAGTTTTATTCTACAGAGTAGAGGTGGCTGTTTAATGTCGGAAGGAACCTAATTGGGGCTGCACACGCTAGAAATGGTTATTTAATGTTTGATCGAGTACTCCGAAGCCCCCGCGGCAGGTGGAAGTGGTTGGAGGGCAGGGGAAATGGCTCTTACCAGGAGCCTCAGGCAAGTCAGGCTCACCCTTATCTATCTCCAGTTAGCACCAGAGTTTGTTGTTTGTCGTAAGGGAGTTTAGTGAAGATTTTTCAGTGGTGAAACCGGTAGAGCTGATGTAGAAGTTGACAGGAGCTATTACCTAGGCACCTTCCTGGATGAACAGGTGAGCCCAACAGCCTCTACCCTTTGAAGTGGCAGCCAGGGCCTAGGGACTCTATCCTATATTGAGTCATTTTCGGGGGATTCTGTCCCCCACTAAAAGCCTAGCTGAAGCCTACTGCCTGCGTGCAAGGTGCTTGTCAGGAAAGACAAGGACAGATTGCTGGCGCTTCACTGTAAGGCAGGCGCGCATGCCTGTTCGATGCCTGCTAACAGGTGTATGTGCGGGAGAATTCCGTGCGAGGCCTGCTCCATTGTACTAACCTGTCTCAGGACCAGGCGCGGGGAAATCCAACAAGGGGAGGCCCCCCATACCTGCCAACAAAGAACCGAATAACTGTGACTGACCAATTATTAGATCCATTTGCAACTTTGTGTTAAGGACTAAATGAGGGGGTCCTAGACCAGGAGGCTTACTCTGCAGGTAAAACGCCGGAGCTCTCACATACTGGTGCACTGCTACAGCCAGGGTCAAGCGCAAAGCCTCAGCCAGCTCTGGCAGTGCTCACAGAAGCGCTCTTGGGGTTTCTAGCAGGACGAGGTTCCCTCTACGACCCGCAGCATTTCCTGCCACCTCAGTGAGGAATTACTGAGTAGCAAACATAACATAGTACTTGGGAGGGTTCATCATGATATTTTTAGTTTTCTTTTCAAACTGATTTTTTTAAGGCATTCTTGAGAAACAAGCATGATTATTCTTGAGAACTGAGAGTAAATTGGCATCCACAGTCATTCACTTCTTTCAACAGACATGTTGACACTCATTCATTCACTATTCAACAAGTATTTCTTGAGTATGCATCAGGGACCCACACGCTGCAAAGTTGCAACTTGAGCTCCCTGATCACTTGAAGCAAAGCTGCGGTTGTGATTCGTAGAATTCTTAATAAAGACTTCGAAGGACAGAAAGGACTGGCCATTTTGCACAGGCAGCAGGAGTGGGTGGGCAATCTGCATTCTATCTCCATAGCACCTTCTGAACACGTCTGGCTTCCCCAAGCCAGGCGGGGTGGTCTTTGATGACACTGACAGGCTTGAGGTGCTCCAAAGCTTGGTCCAGGTCCCATTAAGCAGATTTGTGCTGACAACAGCTGGCATTTGACAGGTTTCTCAGCCTGCAGACAGGTGACTTTCTTGATGCCTGATGCGGTGACAGCTCTGATAGGCCATCCTGTTATTTCCAGGTTTGTGCCAGGCCTGGGGTTTCCCTGGGTATTTGCACTTGAGAGGGAACCAACTTGACAGGCATGGACAGGTAACGTTATTGATCGGTGAGAAGAGGCCACTACACTCTTAGTCTAAATCTTGGACATCACAGTCTCAGGGAAGGGCAGAAAGTAATATTCCCAACCTGGCTTCAGAAAGGGCTCCATAGGAAGAAGTAAAACTTTCACTGTTTGCAGGTGACATGACACTATATATAGAAAACTCTCAAGACTCCACCAAAAACTACTAGAACCGATCGATGAATTCAGTAAGGTCACAGGATACAAAGTTAATACGTGGAAATCTGTTGCATTTCTATACACTAATAATGAAGCAGCAGAAAGAGAAATCAAGAGAAGAATCCCATTTACAATTGCAACAAAAATAATAAAATACTTAGGAATAAACTTAACCAAAGAGGTGAAAGGCCTGTACTCTGAAAACTATAAAATACTGATGAAAGAAATTGAAGATGACACTAACAAATGGAAAGATATGCCATGCTCATGGATTAGAAGAACAAATATCATTAAAATGTCCACACGACCCAAAGCAATCTACGTATTTAATGCAATCCCTATCAAAATACCAGCAGCATTTTTTTTTTTTCACAGAGCTAGAACAAACAATCCTAAAATGTGTATGGAACAAAAGAGTCTAAATAGCCAAAGCAATCTTGAAAAAGAAGAACACTGGAAATATCACAATCCCAGATTTCAAGATATACTCCTCAGCAAATGGTGTTGGGAAAACTGGACAGCGACATGCAGAAAAATGAACCCAGACACTTTCTTACACCACACACAAAAATAAGCTCAAAATGGATTAAAGACCTAAATGTGAGACCTAAAAGCATAAAAGTATTAGAAGAGAGCACAGGCAGTAATTTCTCATATCAACCAAAGCAACTTCTTTCCAGAGCTGTCTCCTGAGGAAGGGAAACAAAAGCAAAAGTAAACTACTGAGAATAGCTATATGTATAGATGGACATCTATGGCTTCTGAGCAGCAAAGGAAACAACAAAACTAAAAGACAACCTACTGAATGGGAGAAGGGGAGAAGATGTTTGCAAATGACATCTCTGATAAGGAGTTAGTATCCAAAATCTATAAAGAACTTCTATAACTCAACACCCAAAAACACAAATAATGCAATTTAAAAAATGGGCAGAAGACATGGATATTTCATTTCTCTAAAGATGACATCCAGATAGATGGCCAACAGACACGTGAAAAGATGCTCAACATCACTCATCATCAGGGAAATGCAAGTCAAAACCACAATGAGATATCACCTCACACCCATCAGGGTGACTAAGATCGAAAACACAAGAAACAACTGGTATTGGTGAGGATGGGGAGAAAAAGGAACTCTTGTGCACGGTTGGTGGGAACGCAAACTGGTGCAGCCACTGTGGAAGACAGTATAGAGATTCCTCAAAAAGTTAAAAATAGAACTGCCATGCGATCCAGTAATTCTATACTGGGTATTTACTCAAATATGAAAACACTAATTCAAAAAGATACATGTACCCCTGTTTATAGCAGCATCATTTACAATAGCCAAGTTATGAAAGCAGCCCAACTGTCCATTGATAGATAAATAGATAAAGATGTGGTATTTATATGCAATAGAATACTACTCAGTCATAAAAAAAAAAATGAAATCTTGCCACTTGCAACAACATGGATGGATCTAGAGTTTAATGCTACGTGAAGAAAGTCAATCAGAGAAGGTATTAAATCTCACTCATATATGAAATTTAAGAAACAAAATGAACCAAGAAAAGGGAAAAACCAAGAAACAGCCTGTAAACTATAGAGAACAAACCAATGGCTACCAGAGGGGAGGTAGGTGGGTAGATGGGTGAAACGGGTGAAGGGGATTAAGAACACCCTTACTGAGTACTGAGTACCATCGAGTAATGTATAGAATTGTTGAATCATGACATTGTACACCTGAAATATAATTGTATGTTAACTATACTGTAATTTAAGCTGTTAAAAAAAAAAAAGGACTCTACAGTCCTTCCAGGCCCTGACACGTTTTACGAGCACTCTCCACGTTTGTAAGACTAATGGTTTTTCTGATAAAGGATTGATTGCAATCACACAGTTGATTATTTCCTTCTAGCAGGCAGGGTCCACATGCCTATCCTGGAACCTCCAAGTGGATGCTTATGGGCAAGGAATTGTACTTCCATGTCTGGAGGACTCCCCCCCTGACTATCTTAGCCTCTCCCTTCTCTTCACACCAGCATCTTAGCTGGCAATCCACCTCTATTCTCATAGAAGCTCTACCATTCTAATCCCTCAGGCCAAAAACCCAGATGTCAACTGACTTCCCTTCTGCATACCGTCCACTCAATTTTTAGAAATGCATCAGCTTGTAAGTACTTTTAGAACCTTTACAAAATACTTCCAGAACTTACCACTTAACCCCATGATTACCAGCCTGGTCCAAGTCACCACCTTGTTTGCATTGTTGGAATATAGCCTTTACTGTGTGTCTTTCGTGGTCTACTCCCCAGCTCTACCATTCACCATTTGATAGTTGCCTCTGCCTCTAACTAGGTCAAGTCCACGGGGTGAGAGCAGCATCTCACATACGGGAAGGGCCAGTATTTAATAAATGGATAAAGAATGTTTACCACTGGCAGACCTTGGGGACCTGACTCCCAGCAAATGTTGAAAAGAACACATAATTTAGCTTAAGGTCCATGAGATGTTATCCTGTTGCGTTCATGAAGTTAGGAAGCAAAGACCACAGAACTATATCCCTTCACACCTTGCCCTCTAGGCATATTAATATTGACCTGACCCAGACTAACATGTTGGGCAGCAGCTTGAGCCCAAGCTTCCAAAGGAGTGGCTTGGGGGTTCCCACCCCATTCTTGGCTGAGTGATCTTGATGTTTACTCTTCTATCAGGGTTTTGGGTAATAAAGCCACTAGTACCAGGAACCACACAGCAGTGCTGGACTGACCCACTGGCACTGAGATCCTGTCCTATGCCATTGTAAGTGTACTTTTCACATCCCAGAACAATTCAACTTCCCCACAGGGAGAACAGGTCAGAAGCGATTAAGTTTGAGGGAAATGAGAAAGGACAGGATGGAGCCCTGCCTGAGAATGAGGGACAGGACCCTGAATCGTCTTCACAACCCAGGGCGTAAGTGCTTTGAAGCCAGTGGGCACTATCTTTTTTTACCGTTTGAGAGAGAGAGAGAGAGAGAGAGAACAAGTTGGGGAGGGGCAGAGAGGGAGAGAGGATCCCAAGCAGCTGAGAATCCGCGCTTGTCAGCGAGCCAAACACGGAGCTCCGATCTCATGAACTGTGAGCTGAAACAAACACTTAACTGACTGAGCCTCTCAGGTGTCCTGGAAGTCAATGGGCTTTAAACTATAGTTCATTCATGTACCTAGAGCTTCCTTGTTTACCTCCTCAGAAGAAACCAGGAGCCAGGACAGCTACTTCAGTTTTATTAATCTCATTCGGTAAATACATAGAATTTTCAGTAGCTTTTATAGTGGAAGATTGCTGAGGAAACCGCATGCCTCACTTCTTACTGGCCTTTGCCGCTGACTTGGTGACCTTGCCAGCAGATGACTTCTTATCCACAGCCTTAATAACTCCCACAGCCACTGTTTGTCTCATGTCCCGCACGGCAAAACGGCCTGGAAGAGGGATGAAGAATGAGGTTTCTGGAAAGTGATATGCAAGGAAATGCTCTTTAGTCTGTACCCTGCCCACAGGAGATAAAAGCTTTCTTCCTAAGACTCCGTAGCAATCCCTGGCTCACCTAGAGGTGGGTACTCTGAGAAGGTCTCCACGCACATAGCCTTGCTGGGGACCATCTGAACAATGGCTGCGTCACCCGACTTCAGGGCCTTGGGGTTGTCCTCGAGCTTCTTGCCTGAGCGCCGGTCAATCTTTTCCTTCAGTTCGGCAAACTTGCAGGACACGTGAACTGTATGGCAGTCCAGTACTGGGGTATAGCCAGCATGGACCTGCCCGGGGTGATTCAAGATAATCACCTGGCCCGAAAGCAGGACAGAATTTGTAAGAAACATGGCACGTGATCTGGGGCCACATCTTCATGAACCTGGGGCCTAAGAAACCAGAGCTGATCCATAAGGTAAGAAGTATTCCCACCAATGCCAGTGCCCTTAAGGTTCTTGGCGTCCTGGGCACTCACCTGTGCCACAAAGCTGGCAGCCTCCATGGGGGGGTCATTTTTGCTGTCTCCAGCCACATATCCACGGCGTATGTCCTTTACGGACACATTCTTCACGTTGAAGCCCACGTTGTCACCGGGCAGGGCCTCAGACAGGGCCTCATGATGCATCTCCACAGACTTGACCTCTGTGGTGAGGTTTGTGGGGGCAAAGGTGACCACCATCCCAGGTTTCAGGAAGCCGGTCTCTACACGGCCCACAGGCACAGTGCCAATGCCTATCCAAGGGAAGGGAAATCAGAGCTGTCCCACACACCTCTCCCTGCCTTGAACAGGCTTCTTGGGGGGCCCCTTGGTTCTGCATTCGAGGACAAAGGGCCACCTGTGGAACTAGAATGACACACTGCACGGATCACGAGCTATTTAAGCTACCTATGGCATTAGCTGGAAAGGCTGGGTGCCTTTGCATGTTGTCCTAGCTCAGAAGCTGTGGATTAAGTCAGGATTTGAACCCTGGCAGTCAGACACCAGAGCTCATTCCTAACTTCCCATTTGCAGAGTGAAAGGTCTCCTCTCCGCCCCACCCAGCCCCTTCACCTCCAATCTTGTACACGTCCTGCAGAGGGAGCCTCAGGGGCTTGTTGACTGGGCGAGTGGGCGGGAGGATGGCATCCAGAGCTTCCAGCAGAGTCACCCCGGTGGCATTTCCTTCCTTCCGTTCCACCTTCCAGCCCTTGAACCAGGGCATCTGCCGAGAGGTAGAGCGCACGTGAGTCTGGGGCACAGGTCCCGGAGCGCCCCCTCCAGGACTGACTGCACCTTGCTCCGCCCCCCACCCTCACCCCCCCAACCCCGCACTCACGTTGCCGCTGGGCTCCAGCATGTTGTCGCCGTGCCAGCCGGAGATGGGCACGAAGGCCACGGTGGCTGGGTTGTAGCCGATCTTCTTGATGTAGGCGCTCACTTCCTTGGTGATCTCCTGGAAGCGTGTGGCGCTGTAGGCGGGCTCGGTGGAGTCCATCTTGTTGACTGCCACGATGAGCTGCTTCACGCCCAGCGTGTAGGCCAGCAGCGCGTGCTCGCGGGTCTGCCCGTTTTTGGAGATGCCAGCTTCAAACTCGCCCACGCCGCCCGCCACGATGAGCACGGCGCAGTCGGCCTGCAGGCAGGACAAGGGGCTGGAGCAGGGGGCCTCAGACAGGGCCGGGAAGCCGGCTGGCGCTCGGCAGGCCCAGATCCCTTTGTAAAGCTGAGGGGCGTGCCCCCAGAAACTTACAAAAAAAGGCCCCACAGGGATTCATGGACTTTCCTGCACCACCCCAGGTCCTGCCTCCCAGTGAAACTCATCTACTCCCACAAATGAGCTTTTAGTTCCTCCTTCCAGGAGCCCAAGGAGGCGCCTGAGGGCGTACTACTTTACCTGGGATGTGCCAGTTATCATGTTCTTGATGAAGTCCCTGTGGCCTGGGGCATCGATGATGGTGATGTAGAACTTGTTAGTCTCAAACTTCCACAGGGAGATGTCGATGGTGATGCCACGCTCTCTCTCCGCCTTCAGCTTGTCCAGCACCCAAGCATATTTGAAGGAGCCCTTGCCCATCTGGGGAAGGGGAGGGGAGGATAGTGCATTGATGGTGAGCAGAACGGTTTATTACAGCCAACTTCAGGGCACCTTAGACCGCAGAGTGCACCCTGCTTTCTGCACTCTGCAACCTAGACGCCCCCACCCCCACCCCCCCACCCCCGCCGCGAAGGGGGACAGCCACTCCTACACACAATAGGCACCTTACCTCAGCTGCCTCCTTCTCGAACTTCTCGATGGTTCTCTTATCGATACCCCCACACTTGTAGATGAGGTGCCCGGTAGTGGTGGACTTGCCAGAGTCCACGTGGCCGATGACTACAATATTGACATGGGTCTTCTCTTTGCCCATGGTGCGGCTTCACTAGTCACTACTGGACAGACCGTGGGAGTGGGTGAGGCCAAGGTATTCCGAGCCTGCCTCCTTCCTTTATTTCCCTCCATTCTGCTTGGGTCCAACACCCCTTTCCACGTCAGTGCCTAGTCCAGAGTTTAAGACATGGCAGGCATAAACTGCAAAGTAAAACTAACCTACCCAGGCTCACATGCTGGGACTAGTCCCAGGGCCCTGGTGGGCACTTCCAAAAAGTCCTAGCTCATCCTTCCTCCTCAGTGAGCCTTCCCCAAATGGCCAGGGCTCAACCAACCCCTCCTCCCCAACTCCCTCCTCCATCTGATTCACTTCTAACATAAAAGACCCCGATGCTCTGTAGTTTGTTTGTTCCTTACAAGAACTCACCTCTAAAGAAAAAGAAGCAAACTAGCTCCAAAGACCAGCAAGAGCTACAGCAGCTGTGACGATACCCAACGTCTTGCCTCTTGCTTTTATAAAGCTAGCACTGGACCCTCCTCCTTCTGGTTCCCACCAAATCCAAAACCAGAGCCAAGTGTTTAAAAAATGCCACTCCCTAACCCCAGTCCCAATTTAGAAGACTCCTATCTTGATTGATTGGATTTTTGGATGAAGAGAGGGTAGACCAGGCCCACTAATCCTTTTTTAAGTAGGATTACTGGGCGTGGGGAGTGGGAGAAGGGAAAGACTGGATAAGATATAGAATACATGTGCACATTACCGGACTTTGTGCAGATGTTCCCTCAAGACTAAGGTACAGAATGGTTGTGGCTCTTCATCCATTTAGCATTTACTGAATACAGCACCCAACACCATACGGGAGGATGAAGACGCCCAAATTAGGAAACAGTCAAGACCTCTCTTCTGAGAAGCTCTCAGGCCCCTGGAGACATGGCAGTCGCTTCTGGGTCTCCTCCAAGTCAGCCATCTAAGATCTCTTAAAGAGACTGCTGCTTGGACTGAATGGGGACTGGCTGTGGCTCTTTGGAGCCTTCTCTGAGGCCAAGTATGTCCTCATCCTTCCCCTAGAAAGTCCTTGGCAGAGCTCAGTCATGCACAGTAAGCGCTCACTCCTTCCCCCAGCTCCTACTTGGGCCCAGGAGAACAGGAAGCCTTTGAGGAGTCTGCCCTTCCAGGGGTCCTGGTCCCACAAGGGCCATGTCCCTGAGCGCTGCCTGCTTCGCTCATTTTTTAAGTCATTATTTTCCACCTTTACTCCTAAAGAACCAAGAAACTAAAATGTCAGAGAAGTGAGGTCCTTAGGAAACATCAAATTCCTCCCTTTCCCCGTTTTGCAGAATTATCTGAAGTCTCAGGTGATAAAATACTTCTCCAAAAGGCTCAGCAAGTCCTTGTTCCCCACTATCAGTATATTTTCCTCACCCAGTCATCTTCTAGGAGGAACGAGGCAGACCTATTGAGCCCATTTATCCATTCCACTTACACCTAGGAGTAACCACTGCTTGTCTCTGCCCAGGGAACGATAGATGCAACTAGGAGTAATACAGCCCGTCTTTGAGGGGTTCACACTCCAGTAAGGGAGAGAGACCACAAGAAACATTTCGATGTGAGGATACAGAACTAGGAACGCTATCAGTGGGGCTGGTTCAGGAGAGCCTCAGGCATGTGGGGAGGTGAGGACTGCTTCATAGAGAAGCTTCATGGGGTCTTAGACAGTGAGCATGTCAGGGTCCACAGGTGATGGGGGGCGGGGGCTTGCCAGGCAGAGGAATCAGCTGAGCACAGTCCTATACTCAACTTGCAGAGAGGTCAGGGAATGGATTAGAGAAAATGGTGGCTAAAGGGATGAAGAGGAAAGATCATTATGCATTAACTCCTCAGCATTTAATTTTCCTCAACTGTAAATCTAATTATGTAATCCCCCACTTAAATCTCTTGATTACTCTTTATTGCCCTCAGGGGGAAAATTACTCGTTCATTACATGGTGAGAAGCTCTGGAGACCTAGACTGGAGGGGGCGGCCCTTAGGAGGCTAATAATGTAGCAGTCGTGGAGGGAGGTGGGGGGGGGGCCCAGCCAAGCAGTGTAGTTGATGTGCATTTGATGTCAGTGGAAAGGGGATCAAAAGAAAGGGAGGGAGACCATGAGTGCTCATGGGAGCCCTTGGGAACACAACTTGGTCAACATCTTCTCCCTCATCCCAAAGACAGGCTCCAGCCTTCGAAGGAGCTCCCAAAGGACTATGCCGTGAGCTCTGGGGAGTCAGAGTCTGGGCCCCTCCCTGACTCTGCAGCCCGTCCACCAGGTGCAATTGAACTGATCACCGCCTGTGCTGTTTTAACATGCCACTGTAATGACATTTCATTCAGCCTCTTTGAAGAAGCACAGAGGCAAATTAAGCACATAACACAGTGCCACTGCGGAGTCAGCCCTGAGTCTAAATCCTGCCTTGCCTACTTAGACCGCTACGTGAACTAGTCTTTCTGAGCTTCAGTTTCACTCTCTGTAAAGTGGGGGGAAATACCTACCTCCTGCGTCTAGTGAGGATAAAATGAGATCATCCTGTACAGGGCCTGGCACGTGGCAAGTCGTAAATAACTGGGACTTCCTAGCCCTACCTTCCTCTCCCTGTCTTGCGTTGCCAGACTCATATTACTGAGAGGTGAAGCACCTCCACAGAGACAAAATGATTTGCCCAAGGTCACAGAATACATTAATGAAGAAACAGGATGGTACCTCTCAGTCTCTGGGTTTCCAGGCCTCTTCTGAGCCAGACTGTCTCCTCATTAAGAATTATGGTTACCCTTCTTCCATTTGAGCCATTTACATAGTATCTCTGTGGTCTTGGCTGACTCAGGACTGAAGGGATAATCAGAATTAAGAGGTTTTCTGACATTGAAATAAGCTGAAGGGTAAGTGTTCCTGACAGAATGACTTTTCCTGCCTCGTGTAATTGGCTGTTGCTAGCGAAATATCCCCATTATTTACAAATTTGGAGGGATCTGGCAATTCATTATCAGCTTATTGGAAATAGTATTTACAATTCATAAACATAAAGTCATCAGAGTTTCTGGAATGGGACAGTTAAGGATTAGAAATGAATCTATAATGACGATAATGCAGGCTTCAGACAGGATGAAATAAAATCATTTAGACTGACAAGCACAATGCAGTGAGGAGTTGCTGAGATAAATGAGGTTATATGGTCAAGAGGTGTTTGCCAGGCAACTGTGTAAACACAGGGAGAGGTGACCTTGGAGAACACCACACTGGGAGGGTTCATTAATTCCTAAAAGATTAAAAGAGGTCTCCAATTTTGGGGTATGAAGCAAATACATTTATCCATTAGTTTATCTATCTACATAACTATTAATCAAAGCCCCTTGGTGGTGCTTTGATAGGTGGTGAGTAGAGGTAGATATATTTTTTAAAGTTTACTTATTTTGAGAGGGAGAGAGAGAGAGAGAGAGAACAAGAGTGGGGGAAGGGTAGGGAGAGAGGGAATCTCAACTAGGCTCCACGTTGTCAGCACAGAACCCAATGTGGGGCTCGATCTCATGAACCGTGAGATCATGAGCTGAGCTGACATTAAGAGCCAGACACCTAACTGGCCGAGCCATTCAGGCACTCCGAACCAGTATATCTTAAAAGGGACAAATGAAACAAACTGGAGTTAGCGATGGGGAACTTTAAAGATAAAAGTTTAACACCTAGTATCAACAAATCAGAAGAGCCACCCGCAGTCTGTCTTTGGTAGGCGGTGGGATTAGACCTAATTTGAACAAAGTGGATTTACTGCATCTGTCTTCCATGTCCCGGGTAGGTATAAAGCCATTCTCTTTGGGGGGAGTTTAGGTTAGATTATGGGTGTCTTCCACGAGGGGTCAGGCTGAGGCGGGTATGTGGAAGATTCCTTTTCTGGTTCCTTCTACTGACCCAGCTCCTTGTATTCTAATTTATAAAATGGAATTTTTCCAACTAAACAAGTGTTTTGACATAGTTCATCTCAGTTTCAAGTGTGCAAACAAGTAGTAGCTAGAGGAAACTTTTCCCCAGGGTCTGATCACCTGAATAAAGAGATATCCAGTTTGCAGACATGCAGAAATAGGAAATCAAATCCTAAGTAGGAAGGAGTCATTTCTTTGCAGCGAATATTCATAGAACACGTTTTATGTGGCTGTCTTGAAAGAGGAGACAACCTCTGATATCTGCTCCCGCTGAGCCAACAGCCAAAGGGGGAGACAAGGACGGACTCAGCCCCCACCCCACCCAGGAGCTGGAGGAAACAAACAAAGCCCCAGAGGAAACAAAGGACTTAATGTTGGAGCGACTCTGCATTAGTGACCTTTCTGCTCAAATAACTCTGGCTCTGGTTGGGAACAGAGACAAAAGAAGAGGGTCCTTTCCTTTATGTTCCGGAGCTTGACAACTTTAGAGGAAAATGGCAGTGTGGGACGTTCTGGCCAAGCCCCATGAAAATGGAAAGCTTTTCCTGTGAACTATCCAAGCATCATTCATTAAAGAAAAATTTCTTGAGCACTTTGTGTTATTGAACCCCTACCCTGATGCTGTGGATGAGTATTTTTGCCTCACCTACCTTTTAAGGGTCGCTCAGAGAAGTAAAACAAATTGTTCAAACCACACATCTAGTATGTAGGTGGGAGTGTGGGGGGTGGGGTGGCATGAAATTTTAATGAAGATGTGTTCCTTTTTAAAAACACCATTCTTACCCCAGCCAGAACATGCCGCCTCTTTAGAAGTTCCCTAGGCATCATTCTAGTACAGCACCTTCATCTGAGATGTGGAAACTGAGGCTCAGGTGTGATTCAATCTGATTTGAGTCCATAAACATTTATGTGCCCGGCACCTTGCAAAAGTGACCTACACTTCCAGGAAATCCCAGGTCAGCTAAGGGGATGCACTCCCACCTACACGTGATAGGCTTTTGCATACAGAGGTCTGTCCACAGGCAGGAGGAGCACAATCCCTCAGGAGCCCCTGCTGGTTCACTTGACTGTAGGTGCCTCTGCTGAGCAAGCATCCATCCACCAATGGAAGCCCCTGGTAAGATTTACGTGATTACTTTTCCTCCTCTGGTACTCTAAAGGTAGCTTAACTTCTCTTTCTGCCAGGACTGCAGTTAATTTTAAATCTCCCAATCTGGATTCACTTTGGATCATAGGCCAGATTCAACAGTGAGTGGATTTTGAACTTCAGCCCAGAGGCAGGGTGGGGCACGGGATGGTGACTAAAATTGTCAAGGCTGCCCTCCTCCAGCCTCGGGGCCTGCTCAGAGAAGTGTCTGTCAGGGGAAGAAGGGGGGAGAAGCAGAGGCTCCTTTCCTCTGTGTTTCCAGGGGAGAGAGAAGGGAGTTGGATGAGGTGAGGGTGCTAGTCGAGGTAAGAAGAGGATGCTAAGGACGTAGCTAAAGTTCAATGTCCCAGGGGGTTTCCTTTTGAAAACAGCAAGTGACGGGGCGCCTGGGTGGCTCGGTCGGTTAAGCGTCCGACTTCGGCTCAGGTCATGATCTCACGGTCCGTGAGTTCGAGCCCCGCGTCGGGCTCTGTGCTGACAGCTCAGAGCCTGGAGCCTGTTTCAGATTCTGTGTCTCCCTCTCTCTCTGCCCCTCCCTTGTTCATGTTCTGTCTCTCTCTGTCTCAAAAATAAATAAACGTTAAAAAAATTAAAAAGAAAAAGAAAACAGCAAGTGTCTGGGAAGTGAGTAGAGGGAAGTCAGCATTATAATTGCCCATTCATTCATTCAATTCAATTCATTCATTCATTCAGCAATGGGAAAGTACCTATTTCCAATTCTAACTTTTTTCATTGTGAAACATGTAATGTAGGGAAAATCAGTACGTAGGTGTCCCATATCTTTGAGCACCCTTCCTTCCTTTGATTCTGGAAATTTTAGTTGAGTTTCTGCCTCTCGTTTGTCACTGTGTGACTTTCCAGAAGCCACTGATACTCTGGTGGGCTCTTCACCTGTAGAATAGGACTGATAACCATTCCTGCCCTGCCCTCTACCAGTCCTTAAGAGAATCAGATAAGGAGTTAGAAGCAAACCCATGAGGGATCCACACGCAACTACAGTCAGCGAGTAGAGACCGAGGGCTTAAAATTTAACTCGGCTGTGCTGGCAAGAACAGACATAACACCCAGAGCACTGGAGGAGAAAAGTGATTATGTAAATATGGCCGAGGGCTTCCTTTATTTGATGGATGTTCAGGGATCATGACAGACTTATTCATTGCTGTTTCCAAGATGTCATTCACAGTGATTTGCACCAAGTCCATTAATGAAGGATCAATGAAGTACTCAGGATGTCTATTCAGTGTCCATACATTAGTCAATATTTAAAGCACCTATATATCTTGAACTCATGCTGTTAGCCCGTGAACACATACGTGTGTTGTGAATACTTTGGCTTGCTTTCGAAATAACTTTATTTGGTCTACCGAGAGATAGGAAGATACAGAAAAAAAATTGTAAGATAAAACAAGGTTCTCCTTCCTCTGGGATGCTTCTAAGGCAAGTACGCTCTCCACTCCCACCCCACCCCACTCATATATCTATCCTAATCCAGATGTCAGTGCTCTAGGGTTGACAGTACATCAGGTGAACAATTAAAATATTATCCCGAGAAATGTCAGATTCCACTGAGTATGTTGATCATTTAACTGTTATTTAGCATTTATGGATAACACACATACTTGCAAATTGTTTTACAATCATTTTATGGTTGCTCTGTGTGAGGTAATTAAAGCAAAACAACTTTAACCGAAGCGACTCAAAGGGACAAAGTTGTTGCGCCAATAATGTGCTATATAAATGCAAACTATCAGGACTTGTATTATAGTGAAAACGGCTTCTATCGTTTTTTCATGGGACCAACATGTAAATACTTTAACAGTTCCCTGATTTATAGATCACTTTTCTCCTTAAAAGATAAGAGTACCTAGCCATGCATTATTTAACAGATCTCCCCAACTCCCAGAGATGAGTAAATCCATTCATTCATTGATCCCTTCAATCAGATCTCACAACAATGCCCAGCTCCTGATAGGTCCTCAGTGTTTAACAACTGAATGAATGAGGTGGCATTTTAACAAGGCCCATAAATGTTTGTAGCCTTTATGCAGAGAGTGAGTGTTGAGAGGGATGGTCATGAAGTAGAAAAGGTCAAGGTCACAACATTTGGTGATGCACTGAAAAGTCAGAAGACTTGGCAGGGGCTAAGGTTAGGGAGGTGAGTTAAGGCTACCATCAGCACATGGAGAAAAATCTATTTTTCTAACCCTCAGAAAGGGAAACTGAAAGAGAGGAAGGGATGAGAAAATTCACTAGTAATTGGTGAGGTTAATGTTCTGGAGAAGTAACCCCAACTGAGCAATAATCTGTACATTTTAAGTGCCCGAGAAGCCAATAAAAATGTAATCTTGGGAGAATTGTGTCTTCATTAGTATGGATAGAATAGCGGCCTCATCAGTGGTGTGTAGAGAGCAATCCATGCTTTAGATTCTACAAGAATCTGGTTTTATGCAAAGAAAACCTATCTTGGAGTTCACCACATACATTTGATTGGGGAGCCCTTTTTGGAAGCACGCTATTAACCACTTGTGGAATAAAGTACTGAGGAATATGCTTTGGAAAATAGTGGAGCATAGAAAAAATAGGACAGAACAGCAGTCCCATGGTGGTAATATCTCTCATAAAGAAACAAATCACACTCCTGTTTATATTTTGGCGCTTAATCACAAGAGAAGTCCCCAAACCTTAAATCCCCAGATTTCTGAATACCACCTATAGCATACCATTTCTTCCATAGCGGGAAGTAAGAATATAACTGGAATATTTAAATGACCCCTTTCATCCTTGTTGATTTTATCAACAGGAGAATAAGGTTTTTTCAGTAGAGTTATTGCTGTCAATTTTTTTTATTTATTTATTTTTAACTTTACTTATTTATTTTGAGAGAGGAAGAGGGAATGCAAGCAGGGAAGGGGCAGAGAGACAGGGAGGGAGAGAGAATCCAAAGCAGGCTCCCACACTGCCAGTGCAGAGCCTGATGTGGGACTCAAATCCACAAGCCCTGAGATCATGACCTGAGCCCAAATCAAGAGTCAGACACTTAACCAATTGAGCCACCCAGGCACAAACACCATTAAAACATGAAAATGCGCCCTTCTCTGTTGGACTCACATGGGCTATGGCTAGGCAGATCTATGGGTCCTAAACTCAAGCACTACACAGCCTCCTTGGGTTTGGACTGGGAAAATAAAAGACCCACAATTCCCATCGATTGTGATGGTGATTAAACAGAGCAAGACCCTGCAAAACAAAAGCCTATAATCTGCAAAGATCATCACTATAGTTGCCACCCCAAAGACTTGGTTATCTGTAAAATAACAAGAATCATTACGAATACGTGCTGATCTTCTGACACAGTTTTGAGCACTTTCCATGTACTGTTTCATTCTGTCCTCACTATAGCCCTACAAGCTGGGTACGACCATAATCCCTGTTTCACAGCTGGAACCACTGAGATACAGGAGTCCCATTAGAATACTGGTTTCCAGATACAGGGTAAGTGCATCTCATTATCCCCAGGTCTTTAAAGTAGAAGTGGAATTTCTTCTTGGCCTGGGAGAGAACATTGGATAGTTTCGATCGTAGTAAATAGGCCAGGACTCTAAGCAAAAGGAGCTTTAAAAGGCCCTTGAGCCTAAAATGAATGTCACCAAGTCAACTTTGGAAACTTTCTCAATAGTCCTCTGCCCTCTAATATCTTTATCAATTTGTGGCACAGACCTGATAAAACAATTTCAAGTTCAAACTCATAACACAGGATGGAGAAAACACCTTGGTGATGGTGGAAAGAAAAAGGAAGTTTTAATTGAATAGCAGTATTTTAAAAACATAAAGGAAAGGAAGGAGGGGACTTAGTACTTTATAATGACAGTGAAAAAATGGTGAGGTACACTTGTGACTGCAAGATTGTGGGGCAGGATTGTTAGAAGTTAGGAGGAGGCTCTGGAGTCAGACCGCCTGGGTCAAGACCTCCCTCTACTGGGGCACCTGGGTGTCTCAGTCAGTTGAGCATCTGGCTCTTGATTTTGCCTCAGGTCATGATCTCAGGGTCATGGCTCTGCACTGAGCACAGAGCCTGCTTAAGTTTTTTCTCTCTCTCTGTCTCTCTCAAGTAAAAAAAATGAAAACAGAAAACAAAACAAAAAAAACCCAACCCCCCAAAACGTCACTCTATTACTTCCCAGCTAAATGACTTTGAACCAGTTAAAATTTCATAAGCACCCTGGTGTGAACCACAAAATGGAAATAATACTGTCATCTACCTACCCCCTTACCTTTGCTTTGATGCTTTCATGGGAGAGTCCATAGAATGATGCCTGGTATATATTAAGCTCTCAGTAAATGATAGTCTTATTATGCCTCCTTTCTCAACAAATCCAAGAACAAATATGAGGCAAGGTGTCTGTCCTGAGGAGTAGATCAGATTCAGTCATGGAAACAAACACTAAGAGTGGAAATTCAAAATGTTTTCTGGTGCAGGACAAATGTGACTTGTGAATGATACATGAGAATGTAGGCAATTTCTTTTATGGGTTTGAAGTTACTCTTCTGAGAACTTTGTGCTATTTGTATGCCAAAGCCTGGATTTTATTACCTGCTTTGAAATCATTGGGAATATCCCAAGTTTGCGATCTGGTTTATTTCTATCACTCCAGTTTGGAAGCCTGGAAAGGGAGGGTGTCATCCTCTTACGTTTAGCCATTTTCTAAACCTTTCGATAAATACTCATTTTTTAAAAAATTTTTGTATATGTATATAGGTAGTTTTATTTATTTTTAATGTTTATTTATTTTGAAAGAGAGAGAGAGAGAGAGAGAGCACGGGAGGGGCAGAGAGAGAGGGAGAAAGAGAGTCCCAAGCAGGCTCCGTGCTGTCAGTGCAGAGCCTGATGTGGGACTCAGACTCACAAACTTAGAGATCATGAGTCAGATGCTTAACCCACTGAGCCACCCAGGTGCCCCTCCAACCATTTTTTATTTGTTTTTTGTTTTGTTTTGTTTTGTTTCAGCAAACATGTTAAATGTCTACCCATGTGTTAGGAATTTTTATGTTATGTCATTTCACTAAATCATCGTTACTAGTAAATGGCAATTGTGTTGAAGGAATAAATGCTTTATCTTGTTTTATTCATGTATCAACCCTGTGAAATATGGGTTTGTCAATTTCAAAATGGAAGAGCAGGATGAGAGTGGAAGAGGAAAAGAAAATTGACATTAGTCGAGTGCCAGTTACAGAATTCCAAAGGTGGGGCGCCTGGGTGGCGCAGTTGGTTAAGCGTCCGACTTCAGCCAGGTCACGATCTCGCGGTCCATGAGTTCGAGCCCCGCGTCAGGCTCTGGGCTGATGGCTCAGAGCCTGGAGCCTGTTTCCGATTCTGTGTCTCCCTCTCTCTCTGCCCCTCCCCCGTTCATGCTCTGTCTCTCTCTGTCCCAAAAATAAATAAACGTTGAAAAAAAAATTAAAAAAAAAAAAAAAAAAAAAAACAGAATTCCAAAGGTGTTTCCTTTTTTTTTTTCCTATTATGAAATATGTTGCAGAGATTAACACTGAAATAAAAACATCTTGCCATGCAAAAATATTCATCTAACTAAACTGTTGAGTAACACAGACACTGTTTGAAACTACTCTGTATTCCTCTAGTGGCTTCTAAATGTCCCGTGGGGAGGGTGTATAGCAATCTGACACTGAGCCTGACCTTGATAACGCCCTGTTTTCCTCCCACACAGAGGAGACTGTGAGCATCTATTGAAAACATGTATTTGGAGATGTAATACTCTGGGAGCTCCGTAGCCTGCAAGTCTGAGCCCCATCCTTCCTCCCTTCTCTTGCCCCCATCCTAGTTCTCACACTCCCCACCCCTCACCTGGCTTAGCCTGGCCCTTGGGGTCCTTGGAGCTGCTGCTGGCAATTCTCTGCAAGAAGGGGATCCTCTTTGGGATTTGGGCTTTCCAAGTGCAACAGTGGAAATCTACCCAGCTGGGACTAGAGCATTTACAGAGAGTCAATATTCTTACGAATGGAAGTTTACACCATGTGAAAAATTCACCTTTAAGGAGCTATGATTTATTTTACCAGCCAAGCCCTTGATGTCATGATTAGCAAGTGAAAATCCAATAACCTTCTTTACCTCGAGATGGTCTTTGTCTTATCTCTCATTCCTCTAGGCTACAAGAGGAGATAGTGAATGTAGAAATTGGACAGAATGCTTCCCTGTGAGATTAGTCGTCCTACTGACAAAACTCCAAATGTAATTCTTATCATTTCTCACCCATTGCAAAGGTGACTCAGCATTAGGGAGTGTGGCCCTGACACCATAGATCCAGGCTCAGACTCCAAGAGCCCCCAGGGATTAATAACGATGGGGCATAGGAGGGGGCATAGGAGGACCTGGGCTTCTGCACACAACATAACACAACATACTGAGCACAGGCTGCCTGAGAACCTACCACTAGCTTTGCTGCTTACTAGCTGTGTGACCTCAGGCAAGTCCCTTAACTTTTCTGAGTCTCAATTTCCTCATCTGTAAAATGAGGATGATAACTACTTAATTCTTAGGATTTTGAATATTAAATGAATCAATCCACATAAAGGGCTTAACACAGTGCCTGAACACAAGTGCCAAATAAATGTTAGCCCTTGTGTTTACTTACACTCGTGATTGGAAAGAAGCATCCAAGTCAGAGCTTCCCTGAGAAAAACGATCTCACCCTTCATGGACCAATTTTACTTGGCATCTGAGTCCTCACTTTAAGTAAATAAAATGCATTTGCTATTGAGGGGATGGATTTGCATGAACCAACCATGTATTTTTCATCTAGTGACTCCATGCGGTAAATGCTGAGATCCCAGGATAAAATCTATTCATGTATTTGTTCTTTCGATAAATACTCATTATCAGGCTCTGGGCTAAAGTAAAAATAGTGGCCCATATAGCATGTGTCTAAACATTTAACAATTGTAAGTAAAGGTAATAAATCATTATATGAAATGTTTTTTCATGTTTTGACAAATAGACTTTCTTTTTCTTTTTAAGCTTATTTATTTATTTTGAGAGAGAGAGAGAGTAAACAAGCAGGAAAGAGAGGGAGGGGAAGAGAGAATCCCAAGCAGGTTCCACACCATCAGCACAGAGTCCAACTCAGGGCTTCATCCCAAAAACCATGAAATCATGACCTAAGCCGAAGTCAAGAGTCCGTCCGTTCATGAGACCCAGGAAAGAAGTGCACGTAGGCAGTGGAAGTGGATTCCGGGCCATTGGGGTAGATAATTCCAGGGTCCTGGGCATCTGCAAGGAGGACACCGTCCTGGGTGAACAATTCCCTTGGCTCTGTAGACTTCTTACCCTGTGGGAAGAGGCACCCCTGGAGGAGGGCAGGAGCACAAGCCAGGCAGGGGCCTCTTGTTTTCATCTAAGGACAGTACCACTTAGCAAAGTCCCTGTTGTCTCCACTGTCCCTGACACTGGAGATACCACAGTGAGAAGACAGACACGGCATGAAACAGATAATATGAATAAACGTTAAGCAATTACTTAAATAAATAATGACTCCAGGTGTGACAAGGCCATAAAAGACAAATCCAAGGTATGTGAGCGTGTGGAAAGAGAGCTCTGACCTCCTCTGGGGTTTGTGGGAGATTTTCCTGGGAAAGCTCCACGAGCAGGGAGCTGGAGGATGTGGAATATATAGAGGGTATGAGAGAGTCTTCTAGGTGAAAGAAGGATCATGCACAAAGGCCCTGAGGTGGGAAGGAATTGAAGAAGTTAATACATCTGGAGTGCAGAGAAAGACAGAGAAGGAACAGGAAAAGACTGGAGATGTAGGGAGGGCTGAGGTACTTCAGAGTTTGAGGGTTTTTTTTTTTTTTTTTTTTTTTTTTTTTTGTGAGGACTTATCTAGGAACAACAGGAAGGCATTTAAGGATTTTAAGCAGGGTATGATTTGATGAGAAGGGATGGGGCGGGAGGTGCAGGGGTGCATGTGGTGAGCCATTTGGGAGGCTAGTGCAAACACACTACTAGCTTCAAGAGTATGTGGAGAGAAGTGGACAGCTCCAGGGCATGGAGCTAAGTGAATGTGGAGGTGAAACAGGGGAAGTATCCAAGATGAATTTCCAAGGGTCTGGTTTAGCAACTGGGTGGGCAGTGCATGTCTAGTGGGGCAAGCCATGTCGAGCTTGAGGCAACTGTGAGAAACCAGTTGGAGACATGGAGAGGGAGCTCAGAGAAGATGCCTGGGTTGGACCTATCAGTGGATAGAAGGCAGTGGAGCCATAGGAGGAGATGGGGTCACTTAAATGACATCTCACTCCAGGGCTCTCTACTCAGGGAGAGAGGTAAGTGTTGGCTGAGCCCTGGAAACTTCCACAGTGCCCTGTTGGACTCCATGACTTCTCATCCTTTTACCTAAATCATCCTCGTCCAAGCCACCATCATCCCTCTTCCCCACAAGACAGTCAGATTGATCCTTTTGGAACACAGCAGATCATGTCTCTCCTTGGCTCAAAATCCCCCATTAGCCCTCAGCTCATTCAGAGGGAAAGCCAAGGTCTTCATGGTGGACCACAGGGCCCTGCACAATTCAGCACACATGCTTCCTCCACCCCATCACTACTCTCACCTGATGGTCAAATGCTCACCCTCTCGTTCTGCATCAGAGCATTTTCACTGGATATTCTCTCGGTCTGAAATGCTCTTCTCTCAGATGCCTCCATATTAGTTCCATGTCACCTTCTCCGGGAAGCAACTCTGATCACCCTATATAATCCTGACTCACACCTAGCACTCTCCATGTGCCTTCCTCCTCGAGTGTAAGCTTTGTGAGGGCAGAGATTTGTATCTTTTTATTTATTACTGTAATTTCCCAGCACCTAAAAGAGCCTCTGGCACATACTTGGTCCTTAGTAAAATTTATTGAATTAAAAAAATGAATGAAAAAATTAAAAAGTCAAAGGAAGCTGGGGCACCTGGGTGGCTCAGTCGGTTAAGCATCCAACTTTGGCTCAGGTCATGATCTCACGGTTCGTGGTTCGTGGGTTCCAGCCCCGCGTCGGGCTCTGTGCTGACAGCTCAGAGCCTGGAGCCTGCTTCGGATTCTGTGTCTCATTCTCTCTCTGCCCCTCCCCATCTCATGCTGTCTCGCTCTCTCTCTCAAGATTAAATAAACGTTAAAAAAAAAAAAAAAAGCCAAAGGAAAATGAGATGTATCAGCCATTTGAGAAAAATCATGCCCAGTACAAGGTATTTCAAAAGTAAGTGAGTGACCCTGCCTCCACTGAAGCTGAAATAAAGTGAAGCCTGACATGTGATCTCTACACTCCCTACATGACCAGCTGGTAAACCACATGAAGACAGAGATCTTTGCTATTTGTTTACAGTGTGGTGCCAGTGCCGGGCACCGTGTCTGCGGCACAGTAGATATTTCAATGCATACCTTGAATTTAGGAATAAATTGACACAGAGGTCACTCGTTGATGACCTTGGTGATGGCCACGTTGACTGTGTCGTGAGGGTGGGAGGCAGACTGAGGGAGTTGTGGGGGAGGAGAGGTGAAGACATGGAGTGCCGTGAACTTGAGCAACCCTGGAGACAACTGGCTTCAATGAGGAAGAGAAGGATAAGGGAGTAGCTGGAGGGAAGTGTGAAATTCAGGAAGGTTTCCCTTGGCTTTTAAGATGGGAGAGACAGAACCATGTGCAAGTGCTGAGTAGAGGGAGAGGGACATGTGCAGTTTCATGAGAGAGCAAGGAAAATCAACATGGAGTACATTCCTAAGGAGGCATGGCCCCCAGACATGGCGCTGGGAGAGACCCCTCTTCTCCAGGGCCAGACAAGGAGGTGGGGGGTTGGTGCAATGGTAGATATGTCTGTGGAAGTTATGGTATCTCCAGTCATGCCTTCCATTTTCTCTGCACAGTAAATAAAATGGGAGGTCATGGGCTAGGACACAGCAGCAGGGAGGGCAGGTTGGAGCTTTGCAGTAAAAGAAGACCTGACATTTTGGACACAGAATGGCAGATGTTGGGAGGTGGTGGTGTTAATAGTGGGGAGAGCATGTTCGGTGAGGCCCAAATGAGGAAGTCTCTGTTTACTACATGGAATAGATTAACAAGAGGTCAGGGGCCTAAGTTCCGAATCCATGATCTTTTTCTGCATTTACATTTTGTAACTCTGTTGGGCCCGTGCAGGTACCAGAACAATGAGGTTGACTCCCAATAGCATCTTAAGGTAACTGAGAGACTCGTTCAGTTCCAGAGAGAGATTTCATTAGACACAGGGCTTTTGTCTATTCCCCAACCTCTCTAGGAAGCAACAACGCATTATTTTATGAACTGGAAAAAACCAGCCCGAGAGTCTTTGCTGTTTATATTTGAGAATACTGTGTAGGTATTGAGCTCCAGGGGTCACCCCAGGGATTCAGAGCTTCCAGTGGAGGATAAATTACTGTGAACTGCATAGCCCCTGCTCCCAGGAGACCTTGTTGGAGCACAGTGAAAAGATTACTGGATCTGGAGTCAAAATCTGGTTTCCAATCCTAGATCTTCCACTTGGGGAAGAGAAGTCATGCTGATGGAGGGAACCTTCTCTGAGTCTCTGCTTCCCTAACAGAGGAGGACAATAACATGGCCAGCCAACTATACGAGGACACTTACTGGGATCCTTAATATTCTATGAGTCAGTCACTACTGTGAGCATGTCTTATACTAAGTCATCGTGTCTTCACAATCCTCTGAGAGCCTGCTATTTTCATCCTTCTTTGACAGATGAGGCAACTGAGTCACAAGGATGCTAAATAAGTTGCCCAAGGCCACCTAGCTAGTAAGCACTGAACCAGTCTGAATGCAGAACTGGTGTGTTCACCCACCCACTGCAGAAGCCTCCAGCCACCAGAGAGATTTACCACTTATTGTGTCTTGCCCACCTTACAGACGTATTATACTTAATCATCCCAATAACCTTCAGCATCATTATGACATCTCTTTCTTGCATGAGCCTGTGGATGCTCTCAAAGGTTAAGTGACTTGTTCAAGAGCACAGAGCCACTCGGTGGCAGAGCTGGGTGTATGTTGAGGTTTATGGCTCCCAAAGCCCGCTCTTGTCCTTTCACATCAAGGTGCCTGTCAAAATAAAGTCGCACAAGGAAATTCTTGGCAACTTGCAAAATACTCTGCAGACAATGACAATGGTATTACCTTTCTCAGAGGTTCTGGCTCTCTCTCTCTCCAGATCTTGCAGGTTCACAACTGCTTTTACTGGTAAGACAACTGTTTCAGAGCAGTGAGTTAATTTGCCAACATCACGCAGGAAACAGGAGAGCTGGGATTGCAAGCAGTGAGCCCCGCCCCACGGTGGTCACCATGGTCTCTGTGCCCTTCTCACTGGGGACCCTGAGGCTCAGGGGTAATGGCTAAGGTGCGCTGCATAAAGAATGGTGTATCCTTCTACAGAGTTGATTTTATTCAGAGATTTGGGTGAAATACCATTTTTATGTTAAACATAGCAATATTGGTGCACTGGAATGCAACATTCACATAGGTGTTTATAATAAAACGTGAAACTTCAAAATAGTTTTGCCTTTGCTCCCGAAGCTTAGGACCCCAGACCCCCAGGGACGTAGATTAGTCCTCTCAGCCAGCGCGGGTACTCGGGAAGCTTGAGAAGCAACTCCTACATCATGCACCAGAATACTAGGGACAAAATAGAGACAGAGCAGGGACATTGGTACCTTACGCTGGTCGGTTTTATACTGGTGGAGGAGCTGATTGCTTAGATGTGATTAAAACTGCTCGGAACATGAGGTGAGATGGAGAGGTATTTTATCATTGTATACTCTGTGTTGCTTTCACTTGCTGTACGCTGTGTAAGCGGTGCCTCTGGGACTCGGTGAGAGCCTCTTCCTTCCCGCCTCTCAGACCTCCCTGCATGTATTTCCCTTCTCTACCACTGGGGGTCACAAGTACCCACAGTAATTCTCCGTCTCTTTTTTAAGGAAGCAGAGAAGCTACCTTTTCCCTGAAGCAAGGGAGTCCTGCCTCTTGGATAATGGAAGGGGTAAGGGCTGGGGACGGTGCGGGTTGGGTGGGTGGGGAGGGATTGGGGAAGGGGAAATACGGAGCAGGCGGAGCTTGAAGCCACCGGGTTGGAGGGCTGGAGCTTGGGTCTCCTCCCGGGGAAGCTGCCTGCCGCTGACCACCTGGGGGTATTAAAAAAGCAGGTGTAGGGTGGTGGAAAGAACTACAGGATGTTAACCACACCTCCTTCACCTGCAGGCGAAATAGCCTGCCTGTGTGCTGCTAATGGGCAGGCAGGATTAAGAACTGGTTTAGGATGAGGTCATATTTTACAGGCAAATAGACAGGAAAAACATGGAGTAAGGAAAGAAAGTTGAGGAAATCCGTGCATATGGCCAAAGGGTAAGTGACTGAAGCTTGGGAAACATTTTGTTGGGTCTTTCTCCTCCAAGGGGCTGGAAACTCCGTGTTCTCAGGCTTTGTATTCCCAGCTCCTGGTGCAGCTCACAGGGAGTGCTAGAAAGAAGTAAGGAGGGAGTAGAGGAAGGGCAGGAAAAAGAGAGGGAAAAAAGAGTGGAAAGCATGTGTGGTAAGACACGGTTTGTGGTAGATGGCCCCCAGTGATTTCCATCTTCTGGTGTCCAGGCCTTTGTGTCACCTCCTCCCCTTGAGTGTGGGCTAGTCCCTAGTGACTCACTTCTAATAAACAGAATGTGGAAAAAGTGATGGGGTGGCGCTTCCAAGATTAGGTACCAAGAAGGCCGTACCTTCTGTCTTGAGCATCCTTTCTTACTCTCTGGCTCATTTGCTTTGAGGGAAGACCGCATGGCAAGGAACCGCTGTCTCTGGCAACCGCTGAAGAACTGAGTTCTGTCAACAAGCACGCGAGTGAGTTTCGAAGCGGGTCTTCCCCTGTGAGCCTTGACATGACTGCAGCCCCAGCTGACATCCCTGCCGTGGCCTTGTGAGAAACCCCAAGTCAGAGGCACCCCGCCAACCACACTGGACTCCTGACCCACATGACTGTGACGTAATCAGTGTTTGTTATTTTAAGATGCTGATTTTATGGTGAAATTGTTAGGCAGCAACAGGTCACTACCAGAGATTTCGGTACCTGAACACTGGGGTGTGGCTGTAACAAATTCCTAGAAAAGTAGAAGTGTAGGTAGTGGGTGGGGCCTGGAAGGATTTTAGAGAAATCCTAGATTACCTTGAACAGACTTTTGTAGACATCTGGGCTTTGAGGTCACGGCTCTCAATTGTTACACTTCCACGCCTCTCAGGAAACACAGAGACTCTGCATATGTACAAGAATCATTATGCAAATATTTGTGTTCCTCTTCTGCAACTCTGGAGAAGTTCATTGCTTTTTATGTTTTTAAACATGAGCGTGCTATCACTGCAATTACCCCAAGGATACTTAAGCTCCTTTTATGTGCCTTGCACCATGCCAGATACTGGCAAGACAAAGGTGAATGAAATCATTTTTGTTCTCGAGAACACAGTCTAGTCAGGCGTTTTTATTTTTGTTTTTTGTTTTTAAAACTGGATCCCAGGTTGAGAAGTCCTTGCGTCTGAGAGCTATATGTATTCATTTTATTGATAGCAGTGATCATCCCAAAGGCTGTGTGCCATTTGAGATGTGATAGACTCGAGTCAAGTGCACACACAGAAGCTCTTTTCTTAGTAACCATCTTCTCTTTACAGCCATAATATAATGTCAACATGATCAGCTCCAAGCGATATGTTGAAGGCATGTTGTTGAGACAGGCTCACTGAAAAGTGCCTGATGAGCTTCTGTGGACCCCATTTGACTCAAGGGCAGCTTACCAACCATGCACACCCTGCAGGAAAGAGAACTGGGCTGAGAGCCAGAAGTAGGGGGTTAAGTCTTGTCATTGCCTTTGACTGAGTGATGTCGGGCTAATCACTTGGATTTTCTGTACTTCACAGAATCACTATTAATGGAAACACACACCTACAGAATTCTCGTGAATATTACATGCAACCGTATATGTGAAAATGCCTTGAAAAATGTTGTGTTCCTCACGTGTATGGGGATAATCTTGCAATATGATGGAAATTAAATGACAATTTCCCTTCTCTTTTTTTTTTTTTTTTAACCTGGTAACCGTTTTCTATGTTCTGACAACCTTTCCACAAGTATTTCAGAGAAAAGTAACATTAGCCAGAGAAAGATTTTAGATTTAGCATTAACCTTATACAATTTATGAAAGCAAGTAAAATACGTCTTGTCCCTTTTTCCTTGGGGGACCCAGCCAGGCATATTTTCATTTCCTTCACATGCCACCTTCTTTTCTTCTTTTTGCACCTTCCCTCTGTCTGTCTTTCCTAACTTTCCCTGAAAAATGGGGGGGGGGGGGAGGCTAAGATACATTTTGCCAAATAAGACATATAAATAGTCTTTAGGGTTAGCAAGGCAATAGAGAACAAGACACTTTCATACCCTGCTGTTGGAATTACAAATCGGTGTAGTCTTTTTTTTTTTTTTAATTTTTTTTTTCAATGTTTATTTATTTTTGGGACAGAGAGAGACAGAGCATGAACGGGGGAGGGGCAGAGAGAGAGGGAGACACAGAATCGGAAACAGGCTCCAGGCTCTGAGCCATCAGCCCAGAGCCTGACGCGGGGCTCGAACTCACGGACCGCGAGATCGTGACCTGGCTGAAGTCGGACGCTTAACCGACTGCGCCACTCAGGCGCCCCTAAATCGGTGTAGTCTTTTAAGAGGACCAGGTGGCTGTATTTCAAAATCTTTAAAGTATGTGCCCTTTGACCCTATAAAGTCCACTTCCAGGAGTTATTTCTCTAAGAATTACTGGCATACATGTGTATTTTATGTAAAGAGAGGTGATCATAACAATGCTGTTTAAAATATGAAAAATTGGAAAGAGTACAAATCCCGTAGGGTGTTGATTATGGTACACTGATACCATGGACTGCTATGCAGCCATTGAAAAGAATCCGATAGATCTATGTATGTGCTGGCATGGAAAGATCTCTAAGACATTATAAGCAAGAAAACCAATGTACTGATGCATTTTAGTTATAGAACGAATATTTACTGAGCACTCAATATATCAAACACTGATATTGATGCAAGAAATACGGCAGGGAGCAATTCAGGCAAAGTTCCTGCCCTCATGGGGTTCGCCTTGTAGTTGAAGATTAATGTTTAAAATGTGACCCCGTTTAGGTTAGAAAGAACCATGTACGGATATGTTTGTTTTTTCTTTCTTTCTTTTTTTAATGTTTATTTATTTTTGAAGGAGAGAGAGACAGAGTGTGAGTGGGGAAGGGGCAGAGAGAGAGGGAGACACAGAATCCGAAGCAGGCTCCAGGCTCTGAGCTGTCAGCACAGAGCCCCACGCGGGGCTCGAACCCACAAACTGCGAGATCATGACATGAGCCAAAGTCGGACGCCCAACCAACTGAGCCACCCAGGCGCCCCCAGATATGTTTCTAAATGGGTAGAAAATGACATGAAAGATGTAAAGATGAATCTGACTTCGTCTCTACTCTTGTGGCTTTCAGTGAGTAGGAAGCACATTCTTAACTCAGAAACAGGGACACAGGGACTGGATGGGCACAAGCCCATGTGTCTGAGTCACAGGGACAGAAGGAAGAAGTGTGTTCAGGCAGTACTGGACTGGCAGCAAGAGGACTAGATGATTATTTTTCTCTTTCACACATGCATTTTACAAACAGACAATATACAATCACTGAATGGTCTACTACCATACTATCAGCAACCCAAAGAGTTCTGCAAACCCACGCTCATGATATACATGACTCCGTGCTCATCACGATAAGTGTACTCCTTAATCCCCGTCACCTATTTCACGCATTCTCCCACCCACTTATCCTCTGGTAACTATCAATTTGTTTTCTGTAGTTAAGAGTCTATGTTTTGGTTTGTCTCTCTCTTTTTTCCTTTGTTTTGTTTCTTAAATTCTACGTATGAATGAAATCATGTGGTATATTTATTTTGCTTAGCATTATACTCTAGATCCATCCATATTGTTGCAAATGGTGAGATCTCACTCTTTTTTATGGCTGAATAACATTCTATATATATATATATATATATATATATATATATATGCGTGTGTGTGTGTGTGTATACCACTTCTTTTCCATTCATCTATCAATGGACACTTGGGCTGCTTCCATGGTTTGGCTATTATAAATAATGCTGCAGTAAATATAGAGGTGCATGTATCGTTTTGAATTATGTTTTGAATTACATTTTGAATTGTTTTTGTATTCTTTGGGTAAATATCTAGTAGTGCAACTGCTGGATCATAGGGTAGTTCTATGTTCAATTTTTGAGGAAACCCCACACTGTTTTCCACAGTGGCTGCACCAGTTTGTATCCCCACCAACGGGGCATGGGGCGCAAGGGTTCCTTTTTTTCTGCATCCTCGCCCACACCCTTTGTTTTTTGTGTTTTTGATTTTAGCCATTCTGATGAGTGTGAGGTGATATCTCATTGTGGTTTTGATTTGCATTTCCCTGATGAAGGGTGAGGTTGAGCATCTTTTCGTGTGCTGTTTACCATCTGGATGTCTTCTTTAGAGAAATGTCTGTTCATGCTTCTGTCCATTTTTTAAATTGCATTGTTGTTGGGGGTGTTGAGTTTTATAAGTTCTTTATGTATTTTGGAAACTATCTCCTTATCAGATATGTCACTGCAAATACCTTCTCCCATTCAGTAGGTTGTCTTTTAGTTATGTTGATTGTTTCCTTTGTTGTGCAGAAGTTTTCAGTTTTTTTTTTAATTTAATGTAGTCCCAAATAGTTGATTTTTGCTTTAATTTCCCTTGCCCCAGGAGACATCTAGAAAGAAGTTGCTACAGTCGATGTCAGAGAAATTACTACCTATGATCTCTTCTATGGTTTTTATGGTTTCAACGCCTCACATTTAGGTCTCTCATCTATTTTGAATTTATTTTTGTGTATAGTGTAAGAAAGCGGTCCAGTTTCATTCTTTTGCATTTTGCTGTTAGTTTTGGACATTTTGTTGTCCATTTCTTGAGGAGGCTGTGTTTTCCCATTGTATATTCCTGTCTCCTTCGTCGAAAATTAATTGACCATATAAGTGTGGGCTTATTTCTGGACTCTCTATTCTGTTCAGTTGATGCATGTGTCTATTTTTGTGTTACATGTACCATACTGGTTTGATTACTACAGCTTTATAGCATATCTTTAAATGTGGGATTGTGGTATCTCCAGTTTTGTTCTTTTTCAAGATTGCTTTAGCTATTCAGGATCTTTTGTGGTTTCATACACATTTTAGGAATATTCTAGTTCTGTGAAAAGTGCTGTTGGTGTTTTGATAGGGATTGCATTAAATCCTTAGATTGTTTTCTTCCCATTAACTCTTTATTCTGTAGAGCATGGAATTCTTGTCTGAGCTGTCACTTACTAGCTATTTAACTTCTGGTTTTTGAGTCTCAGTTTCTTCATCTGTAAAATGAAGAGAAAAATTTCTGCCCCCAAAGGCCATGAAGATTAAATCAAATGACATAGATGAGAGAGATTTGCCATCTAGAAGACATTGTGAAAATATAAAATAAGCTTATTATTAATAAGAGGCCAGGTTGAGGAACCAGGGGAAGCTTTCAAGCAGATTTTCAACATGCTTTATTTTTAAAAAATTTTTTAAATAAATGTGATTTATTTATTTACTTATTTTGAGAAAGAGAGTGCAAGAGAGAGAGAGAGAGCGAGAGAGAGCAGGGGAAGGGCAGAAGGAGAGAGAGAATCCCAAGCAGGCTCCATGCTGTCAGAGCAGAGCCCAATGCAGGATTTGATTCCATGAACTGTGAGATTGTGACCTGAACCAAAATCAAGAGTGGGATGCTTAACTGATGAAGCTACCGGGCGGCCCTCAACATGCTTTAGAAAGAGCTCTCTGGTAGCACATAAAACATGCCCGAGAAAGGGAACGCTGGGATAGAGAGACCAATGTGGTTTGTTGGAGCAGCGGAGGTGAATGGTCACGAAGGACATTGACACTGGCTATGGACCAAAGGATTCTCCATGTGAGAGGGAGTGTGGAGAAGAAGGCAGCAATGGTGACCCCGAAATTGTAGTCTGAGTAGCTGGGAAGACAAGGATGACATTAACCACAGCGGGTAATTTGTGTATTTGTTTGTCAGTGTTTACTGAGTGCACGTTTCTTCGCAGGCATTGGTCTCGGGACCTAGGGTATATCCATGAACACTGCACCAATATTCCCTGTTCTCATGGGCGTACATTCTGGAGGGGTGTCGTGGATCTTTGCCAGCTGCTAAAATGAGGTATCCATAGCCCAATCCAAGGATGAGCTTGAGTCAACATGATCTGAAATGCAGACAGTGTGTGTCTGTCTATATGAAAGAGGCTTCATGTCTAGGAAAGGTCTCTGAAACTATAAGAAATTTTTTCTTTCTTACTTTTCATTACAGGAAATTTCAAACATTGGCCCTGGGGATTAGTATAATGAACTCTCAAGTACCTATCATTCAGCTTTAATAATTATCAACCTACAGCCAATTCATCAACTCTCATGCAATTTCCTTCTCCCGTTGCTCTGCCCCGATTTATTTTAAAGCAATTTTCAGATATTGTTTCTTTTTATTCATAAATATTAAGTATTCTAATATGTATCTCCAAAAGATTAAGATTTTAAAGGGGCACCTGGGTGGCTCGGTTGATTGAGTGGCCGACTTTGGCTCAGGTCATGATCTCGTGGTCCATGGCTTTGAGCCCCGCATCAGGCTCTGTGCTGACAGCTCAGAGCCTGCTTCAGACTCTGTGTCTCCCTCTCTGTCTGCCCTTCCCCTGCTCACAGTGTGTCTGTCTCTGTCTCTCTCAAAAATAAACATCAAAGAAATTTTTTTAGAAAGACTTTAGATACATAATCACCATACCATTGTTATACCAAAACAAATGAACAATAATTCTTCAGTGTGCTAAGATGAACTACTCTGAGGTTGCTGATGTGAATATTTAGAGGAAAGAGTTTGTGTAATCGACTATACCTTTTAGGAGTCCTCCCACCAAAAGCAAGGATCAACTCAAAACAATGTAGCTGGAACCCTGTGTGCTGTTTATATCTTGCTGCACAGAAGAGGCTGATCAGCAAGTAAAGGAATAAGTGGGTAGATCATTGCAGTTACTACTAAGTGCCAGGAGGAAAACGAAGCAGGGTGGTGTGGTGGTGCTCACGGGAAGGGGTGTGCTCCTCTCCTAGGAATGTGGCATCCATCGATTCAGGGAGAAGGATCGGTGGGAGCAAAGACCCTGCCGATGAGAGGGCTGGTGAGGCTGGAATGTGGGAAGAGATGGGGATACTGGTAGGAAATGCGAGGTCAGATCACGCAGTCACGGGAAGGAGCGTGGGGTTTTTATCCTGGGTGGGAAAGACCCTGAGGGCTCTGAGAGGGAGAGTTAGCTGATTGGTTAAGAAAATCTAGCCCAGGCCGTTGTATGGAAAACGGATTGGAAGCAGGCCATGGGGGCTGCCAGGTGGAAAAACGATGGCAGCAGGGAGACAAATCAAAGGCGCCTGCAGCTGTCATCCTATATCTTGTAGGGTAGTAGAAACAAACGGAAGAATTGGATGAATATGGGAGAGATTCTTAGAAGGAGATGAAAGAGAACCAGCAGGTTTGGAGATGGCAAAGCTCATTTTTAAAGCATTCAGGATAAGGTGCCGATGTACTGGTTTGAGATATGGTGTGAAGATATTTGAGGGTACCCATCAGAATGGCTGGGTTCACCCTGCACAGTTGCACTCAGGGACCTGGCCTCCAGCCAGCCGTTCCGGTGAGCTCACACACACAGCACAATGTGCCAGGCAGTAATGATGCAGTGAGGCCCGTCCATCCCCCACCCCCTTCATAGAAAAAAAAAAAAAAAAAAAAGAAAGAAAGAAAAAACTTCCTGCATGAAAAAAAAATCTGACCCAACTACTGCCTCGAGGAAGGTCTTCCTCCTCGATCTGGGGGGAAGTTTTCATGCATCTTGTAGATTTTGGATAAAATGAGCAGAAATAAAAGTGGGGAACACTGGAGGCAGGTTTGGTTCTAGTTTATTCCTTCCAATGTCCCCATCCTACTCAGAGTCTCCCTCGGTGTTGAGGAGGGGGCAGTGAGGGATGGCGATGAGACAAGAAGGGGAGCGTGATGGTAGCTGTTTCAGTATTTCACTGTAGTTAGTCATTTCCATTACGAGGTCAAATCATTGTCCTGGGTTCCATTTTTGTTCCCGCTGCCTCAGTTCTACTTGGTCTCAATTCCCTCTTCGTATCATTTGTTTATCTCCTAAAACACTAAAACGATTTTTTTTCTAATCTCTAGTTCTCATTTCTGTGTTGAATAACACTTGTCCTTTTTTTTTTATTATTAAATTTTTTTTTTCAACGTTTATTTATTTTTGGGACAGAGAGAGACAGAGCATGAACGGGGGAGGGGCAGAGAGAGAGGGAGACACAGAATCGGAAACAGGCTCCAGGCTCTGAGCCATCCGCCCAGAGCCCGACGCGGGGCTCGAACTCACGGACCGTGAGATCGTGACCTGGCTGAAGTCGGACGCTTAACCGACTGCGCCACCCAGGCGCCCCAACACTTGTCCTTTTTAAAGTCGATATTCAACATTTTTCTTGACTTTGGTTCTGTTTTCCTTGAAACAACTGTTAGTGTCAGGTGTTTTCTTTCTTTTTTTTTTTTTTCTATTCCATTTAGAATATCCTACAGCTATACACTTAGACAAAAGATTGCATCTACATCTACCATTCCAACTCTTTGCTCTATTAACAGTGACTAAGTGCAAAGCTGTATTGTGTTTTAGGAAAAAAAGATCCTCATAACTTCATCTTTAGGTTTCCTCACGTTTGAGATAAACACACAGTAGAGCATTTGTATATACCAGTTTCTTGAAGAACACAAAACATTTGTTTCCCCCCTAGGGAAACCATTTAAGAGCCAATTAAATGAAACAGTTATTTTTTAATGTAATTATATATTCCTAAGCAAATGTAAACTGATGTATCTGTTGCACGTGCAATGTAATTTAATGATAAACAGTGCTAATTAGCACAGAGCCTGATGCGGGTCTCAAACCCACAAACTGGGAGATCATGACCCGAGCAGAAACCAAGAGTGGACGGACGCTCAACTGAGTGAGCCACCCAGGCACGTTCAAGGAGCAATTTAAACACTTACTGTATGTTCCATTCTAGTTAAGACACTAAAGGGGCTAAAAGAGGAAGAAGAAGGTACAGTCCATTATCAAACTGTTTCAGTCTAACAGAGGGAGAAAGTGCCAATGTGCCAGGCAGTAATGTATTTATTAGAAACTAATATGGAGCCAAAAAAGGTATGAAAGAAAGGTGGAGTGGAGTATAGAGAGAGGTAGATGTAAATGAGAAAGAAAGTCAGCCCCCTGTAAGGACACTTGAGGAGTAGTCCCTTACTCCCCCAGCCCTAACATCTCACCTTCACCTTAGCCACAGGATTCTGTCTTTTTCAGGAAGTATCTGTTTTATTGGGAAAGGAGCAGTATAGTTTTAGCCACCATATTTCCTAAAGCAAAGAATCTGGACAGATGGTGTGACAATGAATGTTTTCTCCTGAATCCTTAAAAGTATTCATACAAAGGGGCGCCTGGGTGGCTCAGTCGGTTAAGCGTCCAACTTCAGCTCAGGTCATGATCTTGCGGTCCGTGAGTTCAAGCCCTGCGTCGGTCTCTGTGCTGACGGCTCAGAGCCCAGAGCCTGTTTCGGGTTCTGTGTCTCCCTCTCTCTCTGACCCTCCCCCGTTCAAGCTCTGTCTCTCTCTGTCTCAAAAAGAAACGTTAAAAATTTTTTTTAAAAAAGTATTCATACGAAAAGATTTACAAAGCCATAACAATTAGATCACATTTGATTATCCAATTAACAAATTTTCTTTCCTGACAAAAGATATACTTAGGTGTACTGGAAAATCTGGGACGGATGTTTTCTCATATATTTGCTGCATCCCTAATCCCAGGCCTTGGCAAGACTGGCAAAATTTGGCCTGTTCTCTTGAGAAAGGGGACCTAAACTGAGTCCCCTAAAAATTATCAATGGGGGTGCCTGGGTGGCTCAGTCCTCAGCCATTTAAACGTCCAACTCCTGATTTAGGCTCAAGTCATGGTCTCATGGTTTGTGAATTCGAGCCCTACATCAGGCTGTGCACTGATGGTGGAGAGCCTGTTTGGGATTCTCTCTCTCCCTCTCTCTCTGCCCCTGCCCCGCTGGCATGCTCTCTCAAAATAAGTAAACATAAACACTTAATTTTTTTTTTTTAATTTTAAAACTATAAATGAGTTTCTGGACTAAATCGGCTGATTCACAGAACTGTGGGCTGTTCGTTTCTAACGTAGACTTGGCTTAGCACAACCTGTAGTTGGGAACTCTCAGCCATGGTTTACTGATACAGAACTACTAAGGTATTTTTGAAATATTTCCTCTACTTTCATGGCCATTGATATTTCAGAAGATTGAGGACCAGCCAGGGCCCCAGGAGGCCCTCCAGGATTTGTCCAGGCGTTGGGGAGGGGTTACTTCGCCTGGGCCATAGCAGAGAATTGGGGGGAAAAGAGCATTAGAATGTACTTTAAACAGCGAGGCTTCCTATAGGATTTATTCCATTCATTCCAGTCCATCGGAATGAGGGGACACCTGCCCCACTTTGGCACCAGTGCCACCGGGAGCTAAAAAAGAAGAACTCAGTGAGGTGGGCTCCCAGATGCAAATGCTTACGGGGAGCAGGCAGATAAGACCCAGAACTCGTGGACAGGTGCAAGGAGCACATGACCTCCTGTCTCTGTTACCTACCTTCGTTTGGATGTTTAATTAATTAATTAATTTCTGTTTTAAGGTTTATTTATTTTTGAGAGAGGCGGGGGGGGGGGGAGGGTCAGAGAGAGAGGGAGACACAGAATCGGAAGCAGGCTCCAGGCTCAGAGCCGTCAGCACAGAGCCTGATGCGGGACTCGAACTCATGGACCGTGAGATCGTGACCTGAGCCCAAGTTGGACACTTAACCCACTGAGCCACCCAGGCGCCCCTAATTTTATATTTATTTTGAGGAAACAGTAACGAGAAGAGTTGCCGATGACACTTAGTTTACTTTGGTATCAAGAACACAAAAGACAGTGGTGATCCCCTGCAGAGAGCAGGCCTGATGTGAGGTGCAACCAGGGTGGTGCCCCAATAAGCTCTCGCCAGAGTCAGGCCAGGCAATGCCGACTCTCCATTTTTTCAAGAGAAGTCAGACATCAATATTTTTATTCATATTTCCAACTTTGGGCATTCCATTAAAATATTTAGAAAATACCTTCTGAGCCATAATTCTGCAGTCAGTTAAAACTGGTTTCATTCCAGGGCGCCTGGGTGGCTCAGTTGGCGAAGCGTGGGACTGTAGCTCAGGTCATAATCTTGCAGTTTGTGGGTTTGAGCCCTGTGTCGCATTCTGTACTGACAGCATGGAGCCTGCTTTGGATTCTCTGTCTCCCCTTCGCTCTGCCCATCCCCTCCTCTCACAATCTCTCTCTCGCATTAATAATAATAATAATAAATACATTTTTAAAAAAACCTGGTTTGGGGGTGCCTGGGTGGCTCAATCAGTTAAGTATCTGACTTCAGCTCAGGTCATGATCTCGCGGCTTGTGAGTTCGAGCCCCGCATCAGGCTCTGTGCTGACAGCTCAGAACCTGGAGCCTGCTTCGGATTCTGTGTCTTTCTCGCTCTGTCCCTTCCCAGCTCACACTGTGTCTCTCTCTCTCTAAAAAACAAATAAACATTAAAAAAAATTTTAAAACAAAACCAACCTGGTTTCATTCCCTGAAGAAATGGACCGTACCTCTTAGTAACCTGCCATATTCCTGGATGGATAAAACACACTAACTTGAGCATGAAATGAGAGTATCTGTGGTATATAAAGGGTATTTAATATGTGTCCAGCCGCTTCCTCTCCTTCCCATTATAAAACAATATTTGTGTGGTAGAAAAAAAAAACCAATCATAGGGTTTCCATCTCTTTCTTACTCCTTTCTGAGAAGGGTGAATCCCTTCCTCCAGTTGGAGAACAGGCAAGAAAAAAAAAAACACTGAGTCTTTGCTGATGAGGGGGATGGGAGGGAAGTGAGCAGAGGCCTACATTTCTGTGCTCCAGAATGGACTCACAGACAGAAGAGTCTGGAGAAGAAGAGAAAGGTTGGAGCAAAGGGGAAAGAAAGACTATAGAGAGAGATTCAGGGCATTTGCTTAAGGGAAAGCAACTTCAGGAAAAGAGAAGGGAAGAATTTAAAGGAACCTTAAAATATTCCACCATGTAGTATATACATAACCCTCTGCTCTGTACACACGAGACCTAAAACAAAGACAAAAACATAAGTCAGAACCAAGAGTGCCCCTCAACGTATTTGTAGTCAGATCTGTGTTTGCTCTGAGAAGAGAATGAGGCAGTCAGGTTGGGTCACCTTAGGCTGTGCCACAAAGAACAGTCATGACTAAAGGTGACAAAGGTGTGCTGACCTCATTTTACCAACCGAGGACGGAGGTCTGACAATGGGATAAGATATTTTGACCATAAAGGAATGTCATGGAAAATCCAGGTCTTAAGGCCGGCTATTATGGCAAGAAAAGAAGGCTCACCGAAAAGTGGGGAGGTGAGGGCAGAGGCGGTGGCCAGTGGTGGGGGAGGAGGTAAGGGTGCATGGTGCCTCCAGGCCCAGGCCAGCAGGTGCATGGTGGGGGGGTCAGCAGAGGCTTTATGCCGGGAATACATCTTCTTTTCAAGTTAGAAGTGGGACCTGGGTTGTCATTAGCCGTAATTTATCTTTAGAGCTACTCGAGGCTACAAGCTTTTCCTTCACTCTTAGCGTGTCAAAGCAGGTAAGACCCTGAGCATCACGTCCAACATAGTCGCTCCGAGGTTTGGAATTTAGAAGCATTTTTATGTGTGCAGTGGGCAGCATTTTTATGTGTACCAGTGAATTTGTAACTTCACTGGTTATACTTTTCCGTGCTTGTAGAATGTGGGTCTGGACATTCAATGCAGGAGCTAGCCTGCTCTGCTGAGTCTGTTCTCTTGTGAGCTCGGCTCATCCCAAACTCACAAGGTTGGATCCTGAGGAGAGGTTTTTGAACTCGGGGTGGGTCACCTATCTCAGTGTGCTCATAAAGGTGAGAAAGGGAAGGAAGAGCAGAGGGCTCTGGAAATCTGGTTTTGCCCCTGGTGTCCCCACTGGCTCTCAATTCCTGGGCAGGTCAACTAATCTCCAGGGACCTCAGTGTAAAATGAGAATGTTCCTGTCTTTGCATCTGAGGATAGAATGAGATATAGATGTAAAAGCCCTCGAAAGTGTAATAATACCCCCAATTTACTTAGTGCTAACTTACGAGCCAGGCACTATATTGCTTCATTTCATCCTCTGATGGAAGCAATATTAGCCCTATTTTACACATGAGGAAACTGAGTAACAGGGAGATTAAGCAGCTTGCCCAGGGCCACACATCTGATAGTCTGACTTCAGAGTTAACTACCACAAGGTAGATCTCAGAGATATTATCCACAGGCAGACCGTCATGGTCAGGAGGAATCAGACTAACCTGGTTCTTAGCTCTCTGGCCTTGGCAAAGTTAGTTAATGTCTCTGTGCCTCAGTTTCCTCATCTGTAAAATATGGATAATGAATTTCTCCACCTCAGAGGACTGTTTTTAGGTAATGCATAGGAAATCATCACACATTATCCAGATATGTCCAACAAATAACTGTTATTAGATGAAGCCCTGGCCAGGGAACATGGATGCAGAGGGAAAAAGAAGAGGTGTGGTAGAGGGCGACCATGGGAGGTCTGGGGACCCCACAAAAGCGCCAAACTTGTCTTGATTTCCCCTAATGCTGAAGGTAGGTGCTGGGTGCCAGAAGGATCCTGTGTAAAGGAATGGAGTCCGGGACTGATGGGCCGCAGGCATGTGTTAGATGAAAAAGCAGGCAATGAATTCTCAGGAACTTCAGCCAAGTGCTCATGTACTTCTCTGATGCCTGGGCCCTGGACGGAGAGTCCAGTCTCCTCTGAGGTTAGACCATTTTGCACATCTAGCCGTCCATGCCCTCAGTGATGGAGTTTCTGAGGGAGTCAACTAATTGACTGGTGGGTGGCAGTCCTCTGTCTCCTGCTTTTGATGGAACAGGTGATGACAGGCCCTTACAAACAAGCTGGATATCTATGTTCAATCTGCATCTTCAGTGACTCACAAAGCTTGGCTGCGATGGGTGGCTTTGGGGCCAAAGATATAGACGTTCTCACAGGGCACTATTGAGAACTTCTTCTCCAAGCATAGAAACAGACTCTAATCCACAATAAAGAAGCTTCAGCATGGCCGTGGACATTCGTTTAGGGACCAGGCCAAGCCAGGCCCTGGCAAATTAACTTGGGAGGAGGAAAAAAAAAAAAAAAATAGCTCAATTCTAGTTAAATGACCACAAGAAGAACCTAGAATGGATCACTCATATTTAAAATTCTGCCCTAGGCTGAGATTACTACTCACTGGCATTGGAGACAAAAGTACATTACTGGCTGAGGCCCTTGTGGGCTGATAGCGGCCAGTCTCTGGGGAAGAGGCCTGGGCTGATAACATCATCTCTGCAGGGCAGAATATTCTTTGGTAATGAAAGTGCTCCCAAGAGACAGGAGGCTGGTTACACATCCCAGCCAGCTGAGGCTCCAGGACCATCTGGTAGCACCTTTTCCCTGGGAGACAGAGTCGGCATTGGTCCCCAGGCCCTATTGTTCTTTCCAGTGTCTCCCTTCCCAAATAGCTTGTCTTTGGACTGATTTCCCTATGACTAGGTCCCCTTGTCCCCAGCTTTTAAGAACAAGCATGAAGATCCCCAAATAAATTTCCTTCTGTAACAGTTAAAACCATCAACATTGGTATAGCTCTTACCCTTGAAGCTTTCTGCTTATGATTTGTAGCTTATGGTTATTTATCTTTTCTAGGAAAGTAATACTGTTCTGGTAAACATTAATCCATAAACAAAGAACTTCTAATAGAGCCAAAAATTAAACAACTTTAACTCTTTATATTTTTCCCCATAAATAACCTATTCTGGACACTGTACGATAATAGAGAGGCACTGACCTGGTGTTCAGCAGACTCTGAGGGAAGGGTCAGCCCCTTCTGCTTGAACATTGAACTGTTAGGTTAGATTCAAGTCTGAAATGACCAGGGCAATAACTCTCGCTCTGAGGTTTGCCCTGAAGGGAACAGAAAAGTCAGAAAAGGTAAAGATCATGAAACCATCAGTAGAGACAGAGCATTTGCATCTTTGACCCTGCCCTGCCCCACTAGGTCATCGGATCCCCCTACTGGTCTCTGCCGTGGGGGTGTGCTGGGTACCAGGAGGAAGACTGGCTGGTTTTTTGTTGTTTTGTTCGTTTTTACTCTTTTGTGGTACAATATCTCTCTTTCCAGACTATTCTTCACTTCAGGAAAAGAGTAGGACATCTTCCCATTGCTAGGCAGCGGTATATATATCTTCTAAGTGATCTATATAAAACCCATCTTTTTTAAAACTGACAGAACCATTTTCTCCCAGGGTTCACCCTGCGTGACATCATCAAGCTTTCCCATCCTTCTCTTGAGGTGGAGAAGGATTCAGAGGTTGTAATACTCCCTATGCCAGAGCAAGACCACCCGCACCAGGTGTTGGAATAAACCTAGATTCTAATTTTAGCTCTGAGATCCACTAGCTGGGCAACATCAGGCAGATTTCTTAACCTCTCTGGATCTCAGTTCCTTTACCATGCACAGTAATAGTATCCGTCTCATAGAGATGTGAGGGTTCAATGAAAACTCCATATGTCTCATGTGTCTAGCACACAATAAACACTCACTTTTGGCTGTGGCTGCTGTTCTTGTTTACAAGGGCAAGTGGCTGTTGCAAAGTGATTACCTACAGAAAATTTTGATTATGTTCTTTGTATATTTCATACTGTGGGAGCAAAAACCATTATGCATTCAATAAAAGAAATGGATTCTGTTAGACAGCTGGTTTACAGACTCATCTTGGCCACTCATCAGCCACCAACCTTGGCAAGTGACTTATCTCTGAGAGCCCGTTCCTGTCTTTTCCAGCTGGACCAATCATACCTGCCTCCCGGGCCTCACGGAGCTTTACAAAGGGGACATGAGATGGTGTTTGTAAAGTGGTTTGGAAAAGGTTTCAAGTACTATCCAGATTGAAAGGTATTATTGTTGGGATGTGAGATGCTGAACTCCTGTGAGCATATTTTGATTTGCATTTGGACTTGGGGGCAAGTGTAGGGAACACCAGTCCTGCTCATTTTTGTCACACTAGGACTCTGTATAGGTGTCAACATGTTGATTTATTTTGTTGAGAAACTAGCTAGGAATCTTGAACCTCTCTCCTTTGTTTCTCTCCCCTTCCTCCTCCAGGGTTTGATTTTTCTTCCCATATAGTTTCATTTCACTGTTGGCAGCCACTGTTGGTTTCACCTATTGTGAATCGAATCCTCTCACATTAAGAGGCCATCAGCGGGGCGCCTGGGTGGCTCAGTCGGTTAAGTGTTCGACTTCAGCTCAGGTCACGATCTCACGGTCCGTGAGTTCGAGCCCCGCGTCGGGCTCTGGGCTGATGGCCCAGAGCCTGGAGCCTGCTTCCGGTTCTGTGTCTCCCTCTCTCTCTGCCCCTCCCCCGTTCATGCTCTGTCTCTCTCTGTCTCAAAAAATAAATAAAAAAATTTTTTTTTTAAATAAAAAAAAAAAAAGGCCATCAGCTTGGAACACCGAAGCCATCTCTTCTATGCTTGAAACAGTCAGCGTGGGAGCTGCTTTCTGTGGCAGACATCCTCTCTGTATTAGAAGGGAAGCCTGCAAAGTAGGGCAGGGTGCAGATGTCCGACAAACCCCTCCATGGATTTCACCACATGGGGACAAGTCCAGAGTCCTCAAGGTGGCTTTGAGGCCTACCTAGACCAGTTCCTGCCCACTTCTCTGGCCCAGCCTAGCCTCCCCGCCCTGAGTTCACTCCTTCTGGGATGTCTTCTTAGTTTCTGGAATGTAATAACCCTCTCTCTCTTTTTTTTTTTTAATTTTTTTTTAAGTTTATTTATTTTTGAGAGAGACAGCACTAGCAGGGGAGGGGAAGAGAGAGAGAAGGAGAGAGACGTAGAACCTGAAACAGGCTCCAGGCTCTGAGCTGTCAGCACAGAGCCTGACATGGGGCTTGAACTCATGAGCTGTGAGATCATGACCTGAGCTGAGGTCAGAGATTTAACTGACTGAGCCACCCAGGCGCCCATAACCCTCTCTCTTAAATCAGGGACCTCACTCCATCCCTTGGGTGTCCTAGCTTCAACCTCTGCACCATCATGACCTCTCTCTCTAGATTTGCTGTAGTCTGTCTTGTTGATAGTGGGGTGGATTCTGTTTTGGCTGAGGATGTGTGAGTCCTGGGGCATTTTTACCCTCCCTGGCAACAACCCTCCTTCTTCCCTTTCCCTCCCCTTTTAAGTAGACTATTTTTAATTTTTATTTATTTATTTATTTATTTATTTATTTATTTATTTATTTATTTATTATTTTAGAAGGTGGGGAAGAGGAGCAGAGGGAGAGAGAGAGAGAATCCTAAGCAGAATCTTCTTAGAGAAAATCCTTAGAGAATCCTAAGCCCCAACAAGGGGCCCCATCCAACAACCCTGGGAACATGACCTGAGCAGAAATCAAGAGTCAGACACTCAGCTGACTGAGCCACCCAGGCACCTCATGAGTAGACTATTTTTTAGACCAGTTTTAGTTTCACAGCAAAATTCAGGGGAAAGTACAAAGTGTTCCCATACATCTCCTGCGCATACATAGCCTCCCCCGTTACCAATATCCCCTGCCCCCCAAAAGTGGTACATTTGTTGCAGTTGATGAACCGACATTGATACCTGATTATCACTCAAAGTCCATGGTTTACATTAGGGTTCACTCTTGGTGTTGTATGGGTTTGAGCAAAAGTACAATGACACCAATTCACCACTGTAGTATCATACAGAATAGATTCACTGCCCTAAACATCCTTTGTGCTCTGCCTATTCTCTGTATCTCCCCGAATCCCTGGCAACCACTGATCTTTTTACTATTGCCATCGTTTTGCATTTTGCAGACTATAGAATATTCTATATTATATGGCTGGAATCAAATAGTATGTAACCTTGTTAGATTGACTTCTTTCACTTAGGAATATGCATTGAAGGTTCTTCCATGTCTTTTTTGTGGCTTGATACCTCTTTTCTTTTTAGTGAGGAATAATATTCCATTGTCCCTATATAACGAAGTTTATTTATCCATTAAGCTACTGAAGGATACCTTGTTGCCTTCAATTTCTGAAATTATGAATAAAGCTGCTATAAATATCCATGCACAGGTTTTAGTATAGAGATAACTTTTCAACTCCTTTGGGTAAATACCTAACAGTGTGATCGCTGTATTGTATGGCAATAACGTGTTTAGTTTTGTAAGAAACCATCAAACTGTCTTCCAAAATAGCAGTACCTTCCCCTGCCTTCTAAGTACCAGCCTGGTCAGCTGTGCCAGGATATAATACTGACTTCTTAAGCAGAGAGCACCCCAATTCCTGGTGCCCAAAGATCTCTGATGCACTGTTGTGGATCTGTGCATAATCACATCCCAGGGCAGTCCAGGGCCGTTTCCCGTTTCAGACTCAATTAACCAAATGTGTGTTATTGATGTGCTGAACTGGGGCAGTTTATCTTGTATTCAACTCATCTATTGTCATGAGGGCTGCTCAAAGCTGATGTGCCACGTTATGTTTGCTCCCTATGCGTCTGTAAGAACAAGGAGAGCTTGGTTATCCTCTCTTTGGAAATGGCTGGTGACATTCACACCATCCTGCTGTCTCTTCTTTTTCCTCTTTCCCGCAGCTCTCTTGCCCACTGGTCGTTCCTCTTCATTCACTGGGATTTGCTCCCTGACTCAGTTTCCCTTTTCTCTCACTGCCCCTTGACCTTGCCATTTCCAGTGAACTTTCCCTCACATTCTTCCAGCCACCAACTCCAATCATCACACTCGGAGCCCTCACTTCAAACAGAATCTGTACTCTTAAGAAATCTCAAGCAAGTGTCAGTCAAGTCCAACACCACAAGCTGTTTTCTTTTTCAGATTCACCTACAATTCTTTGAATTCCCTCCACTTCCTTGATCCCCTCTTTCTCAGCCTCCTCCTGTTTTCTCCGCATCTCTCATTTAATGTAGATCCTAGGCTTTGTCTTCCTGTCATGACTTGAACTTCCTTCAGTTATTTACTCTGGCTGGCCAACCCCAATCCCTGCTGAAATTCCCCCGCCCCCTCCTTGCCTGTCCCCAGCAGATCCAGGTTGCTGATGGACAATCCACCCCACGAGGCTGACTGGCTTCATTTAAAGCCAGGATCTTAAGCTGCACAGGAGCTTACTCTCTCTCCTGACACATTTGCCATGCTCCTAGTTAGTGTACCTATTTTCTGAAATGACGTTTCATACCTTCTCCTGTCTTCAAACCTCTCATATTCTCCCCGCCCTCCCCCAGTCCTGCCTAATGAGGTAGCCTCAAACTCCTTGAGATTAGGGCAGCCAGAGTGCAACTCCCTCACTTGCTCACAGCTGTCTAGAAACACTTGGCAACTTACCCCTGGCTTCTGCTTCCTTTCTACCACAGGGGAGGGGCCTCTCCATGCTAGCAAGAATATTCATTCATTCCTTGGGCTCTGGCTGTTCTCCAACTATCACATCCTTCTCCTGAATCATCATACCAACACTGCCTCCCTCTTCACTGAATTCTCCCTTTTGTTTTTGGTTCTTGGGGGTCGGGACAGGATGGAAGTGGGAGAGTATGATTTACAGAAAATAACACATTTTTTTAAATTAATGTTTTTTATTTATTTTTGAGACAGAGAGAGACAGAGTGTGAGGAGGGGAAGGGCAGAGAGAGAGGGAGACACAGAATCCGAAGCAGGCTCCAGGCTCCCAGCTGACAGCACAGAGCCCGATGCGGGGCTCAAACCCATGAACCATGAGATCATGACCTGAGCCGAAGTCGATGCTTAACTGACTGAGCCACCCAGGCGCCCCATAGAAAATAACACATATTATATTCACATGAAATACCACACACATCACATCCCAGAAATTTATTCTATGCTCTGTCCCAGTTGATCCTCACCCCCCCACCATAGGCAACCATTGCTCTAATTTCTATCACCATAGATTAATTTTTCCCAACTTCATATAAATGAATTGTAGAGTGTGTACTCCTTTGTGTCTGGCTTCTTTTGCTTCATAGAGTATTTCTGAGATTAATCCGTGTTGTGTATATCCGTAGTTTTTATTGCGGAGTGGTAGGCTATGTATGAATATACAATGTGTTGACCCATTCACGGGCATTTGGGCTGTTTCCAGGTTTGGGCTACTATAAATAAGGCTGCTCTGGACATTCTGGCACGAGTCTTTTTTGCGGACATATGTTTTATTCTCATTTCGTTTCTGGTCAGAGGATGGATTACGTCTAACTCCATAAGGAGCCCCCAAACAGCTCTTCCAAGTGGCTGTACCATTTTGTATTCTCGTGGAAGCAGTGTGTCCAGGCACATCGCCTCCGCCTCATATTTAAAATTCTCATTTTAGGGGCGCCTGGGTGGCGCAGTCGGTTAAGCGTCCGACTTCAGCCAGGTCACGATCTCGCGGTCCGTGAGTTCGAGCCCCACGTCAGGCTCTGGGCTGATGGCTCAGAGCGTGGAGCCTGTTTCCGATTCTGTGTCTCCCTCTCTCTCTGCCCCTCCCTGGTTCATGCTCTGTCTCTCTCTGTCCCAAAAATAAATAAACGTTGAAAAAAAAATTTTAAATTCTCATTTTGATTTTAATGACTCTGATGATGTGAAAAGTGCTTAGGACAGCACTTGGCATAATACATACCCTCAGAGAGGGTATCGTTTCACTACTGTTATTATCAGAGTAAGTGCTCGAACTTTTTAAATAAAGAGCATCTAAGTTCCTTGTTTCCAGGAGTCACCTTTCACTCTATGTTGTTGTCGTTGTTATTCTAAACCCTCCCAAACCACATAATAATAACCTCCAGTATTGACCATACATCTGTTTAAGTATTGTCATAATTAAATAAATGTTCATACATCAATAGATGTCTTGGTTTATAAAAAGGGCAGGGCAGAGACATCATCAATATCTCCCAGGATAAACAACAAGTGCTCAATAAATAGCACAGGTTTGTTTTTCTCCTGTAGCTGCCTGGAGCAACCCTCTACCCTACTCTGTCCTGGGATCTGTCCCCATACGCTGGGGAGGGACTATGTTCTCTTTGGAGCTGCACAGCCCCATGGGGACTGCAAACCTTGCCCTTCTGACAACAGGTGGGTAGGTCCCCACCACCAGCACCTTCTCCAGTCTGCAAACCCAGGTGTCCCTTCCTGGGCACAGCTTCTCTTGGGGGTTGAGGGAGGAAGGAATCTGGGATCTGGGCGTGGAGGTGCGCTCAGGGACGGAGACCTGGGCTGGGCCAGGCACAGTTGGGCTCTGGGTCTCAGTTGCCCCGGAGCCAGCCACCGAGGAAGGCGCTCCTTTGGGCAAGCCTGCACCCCAAGTCGTCCTCCAGTTCCTACATTCTCTCCGCCCCCTGCCCACGCTTAATTATTTCCTCTGGGTCCCTCCCTACAGGCCTCCTCCCTCGCCCGCGCAGCCGGGACACAGAGGGGAGGGCGAGAACTCCAGGCGCGGCACCGCGCTCCCTGAGGCGACGGCGGGTGGCGCGGTGGCTGGCGCGCGCGGCGCGGGAGGGTCCAGGATGCCTGAGAACATCTCCTACGCCAACTGCTGCGAGGCGGGCGAGCTGGCCATGCGCCCGGACTGGCCGGGGACGGGCCGCGCGCGGCCCTCGGGGACCGCCCGTCCTCTCTGGGAGGCGCCCGCGCTGTCTACCGTGCTCATCGTCACTACCGCGGTGGACGTTGTGGGCAACCTCCTGGTCATCCTCTCCGTGCTCAGGAACCGCAAGCTCCGGAACGCAGGTGAGCGCCACGCCCGCTGCTGGGGCTGGCGTCTGGTCTCGACCCTGACCCCGCCATCCGCCTCTTTGCGCGTCCTCAGTCCCTGGCGCCCCGGTCCCTATTCTCTAACCTAGTCCCCAAGTTTGGTCCTCAGCTCAAAAGTTAGGGTGAGTTCCTGCCCTTCCCCGACGCGAGGCGCCGGCGTCCGCCTCTCGCAGCCGCCGGAGGGCACTTGGCGGACCTGTGCCAGCGTGAATTGCACAAAGTTTTTCTGGCGCACTTGTTGGCACGGCGCCGGCGCTGTGGGAACGCACGTGTCTGGAGGCTGCTGTCATCCGGGGTGCTCCAATTTGTGCGGGTCCAGATGGTGCCCCTATCTGGCCACAGAAATCTCAGGATCTTTGACACCTCTCTCCCTCCCCTGCCGAGCACAGGGGTTCACAAAGCAGGTGCCAAGAAGATGAATGAATTCAGGGAAGCTCTCGGGTGAGCTTTGGGTTAGAAACCTCTCCAGTTCACCGAAGACCCATTTCCAGCCAAGAGAGCGTAGATGCAGAAATCTGCAGGGTCTGCTTCGGTGGGAACTACATTGCTTTGAGATAATGGGGTCCTTTCTGGAGACAGAGAATTCGTGGGATTCGGTGAAGATTAAAACGATGATTTGGCAAAATAGGGTTGCAGTCCTGAAAGTATTTTTCCCTTCTGCCCATTCTCATTTCAGTGTTTCCACTCCGGGGCTCTACAAGGGCAGGGGTGAGGGAGGGAGTCTCTGAACTCTGATCCTGAGAGATCATTGGAGCATGCTGAGCACCTCAGCCTGCAAAGAAGTTCAAAGCCCTGTTTGTCAATTTGTAACTTCCTAGTTTGGGCTTAAGGGCCCTTCAAATATTAGAGTGAATTAAAATTAAAAAGCAACAGCAAGAAAGCCAAGTATGTCGTTTAACTGTGCTTTTCTAAGGAGCCAGACCATTCAGAAAGGCCAGTTGTAAATGGGTATATATATTTTGTGCGGATCTGTGACTCCAGTGTTTTTACGTAAAGAACAAACAAAAAATAAAATTAGGAGCTACTGTTCATAATATGGGAAACAACACTGCTAAGTAGAAACACGCTTTCTAACGCCATCATTTCAGTAGTGGTGGTTAGTATTATCTGGAATACCTTTTTCAAGACATTATTACATGCTCTGAGTAAAAGCTATATATTATGAAAGGGCAGGTTGTGGTTAGAAAGTGGTATTTGAAATTTTTGATCACATTGTCCCTTTGCGGGAACCACAAACTTGCTTCCCCGGCACAGAGGGGCAGGAGGGAGGTGGGGCTGCGTCCTCCAGGTTCTGACACAGGCGACTTCTCTCCCCGACTAACCAGGTGTTTAGAGATAGCCTGGAGGGCTGTGCTTCCCTGGTGAATAATCTGGGCAGCCCGCTAAGGAAAAGGAGACTTGGGGGGGAGCGGGGGAACTGCTTTTTTTCTTAACCTGAAGCAGACAGGCATCTTCTCCCCTCCTCCATCCCGAGGGGCAGGGGGGCGCTCCCGGAAGCCTTACTGATTTGGGAGTGTGGCCGGGGTGTGTAATGAGCTTGTGACTTGCTGGTACATCCCCTGTTCCTACTTCCTGTTGAGTTCACACCAGGAACAAATTTTGACACTATAGCTAAATGACGTTAATTCCTGACACATTGGTGGCTGCTCTAGTCATGCAATTCAACCAGCTTTGATTTGACCATTGCATTTATTGACGAGGGTCATGAAAAAGCATACCATTGACTTCAGTTAAACCCTAGCAGGGTGAGGGGCGCCTGGGTGGCTCAGTCCGTTGAGCGTCCGACTTCAGCTCAGGTCACGATCTCGCAGTCCGTGAGTTCGAGCCCCACGTCGGGCTCTGGGCTGATGGCTCAGAGCCTGGAGCCTGCTTCCGATTCTGTGTCTCCCTCTCTCTCTGCCCCTCCCCCATTCATGTTCTGTCTCTCTCTGTCTCAAAAATAAATAAAAACGTTAAAAAAAAAATTTTAAACCCTAGCAGGGTGAGATCTGAAAAGGTGCTTAAAAACTGTCAGCACTTGGAATTTGCACTCATTCCACTAGGAATCAAGTCTCCTCTACTGAGAGTTTGGAGTGACCTTAAGAAACACTCATGTCAGACCTTTCTGTAATTAAGTTTGGTTCCTTAATTCATTGGTGTTGAGAAGATAGGACTGTGGCAATGAGAACACTCAGAGGTCCCATAACCAAGGCACACAGCCCATATTAAGATCATAGAACCTTTCTTAGCAGACAGACGCCAGTATCCTTTACTTGACTATTACAGACGCAGTTCCTCTTTCCATTCCTTTTGTAAAAAATGTTTATTTATTTATTTTTGAGAGAGCCAGAGAGAGAGCCTGAGTGGGGGAGGGGCAGAGAGAGGGGGACAGAGAATCCCAAGCAGACTTTGCACCATCAGCGTCAGCGCAGAGCTGGGTTGTGGGGCTTGAACTCAGGAGTTGTGAGATCATGACCTGAGCTGAAACCATGAGTCGGATGCTTAACCGACTCAGCCACTCAGGTGCCCCAGTTTCTCTTGTCATTCCCAACAGGGATGATCCTGGTGGCAGGTAAGTGGTTAGATTAATTGTCCTTTTTTCCTGGAACTACCCTATCTGTGGCTTCTGTTGCTGCGTGCATTGGGTTGATCTTTTCAGAGACAGCAGTAAAGAGAGGGAGGGATGGAGGGAAGATGGGAGACAGATCTGGGGCATTGACCCACCTTGGAAGGGAAGACCAGGTGTTTGGTTCACTCTTTTTTTTTTTTTACATGGCACTGGGTTGGCGGTTGACAATTCTCAGTGTGTGCTTCCTGGGGACCTACCATGTTTGAGGCTTTCCTGACAGCATCTGAGGACATGTTCTGTGCCTGCCACGGCCATGGCTTGCCCTGGTCTAGACTTAGCCAACAATAATCTCTGCATTTTTGATTTTTATCTCTTCCTTTCCCTGCTTTTCTGGAACCTTCCCCCATCAAGTTCTTTCTCTCTTATTTGTGTTTTCAATGTCTGTCATAGACATACACGTACACACACACACACACACACACACACACGCACACAGTCACACAGGTATACACACAAATAGGCACACATACCCAAGGGTCTCTGGTGTTTAAAAAAAAGTGGCTCCTGGGTGACTCAGTCAGTGAAGCATCTGACTCTTGATCTCGGCTCAGGTCATGATTTCACCGTTCATGAGATCAAGCCCCGTGTCCAGCTCTACACTGACAATGTAGAGCCTGCTTGGGATTCTCTCTCTCTCTCTCTCTCTCTCTCTCTCCCCCTCTGTCAAAATAAATAAATAAAATAATAAGATAAAACAGAATTTCCAAAAAAAGAAAAAGAAAAGAATCTTCCCTTGATTGTGTGTCTGCTTCTAAGTTCATTGCTATTCTCTGTCCCGTCACAACCAGACATCAATTTCCACCTGCTGACTACCTCACTGCTCCCCATCTCCTCCTGAGTGTTCTGCAGCCTGGCCTCAGAAATGCCCCTCTGTGCAAATATCTGTCATCGAGGCCTACTCCCTCCTTGAAAACCTTCTTTCCTTGGCTTACCAGATGCCAGTGTTTAGACCTCCTTCTTCTCTCCTCCCAGACACCTGATCCCTGGGAGTCATTCCTTCATTCCCCAAGTCCCCATGAGTTTTGCCTTATAATATCTCTCACTATTCCCCTTTTCTGCCCTCCCTACTCCTACTGCACTACCTTACACACTCACCATCACTTGAGGAAACTATATCCATAGGGTCCAGTCAGCCTTCCCTGCTCAGTCCTGCAGTGGCTCTTGCCACCAGTGGAGTCACTGCCATCCGTTACTGCCTTGGGTCTATACCACAGGTGACTCGGGAGCGCGGCTCACACAGCCCTTCTCCAGGGGCTAGCCCCCGCTAATGCAATAGCCTCTTCTCTCCTCTCATCGCACTTGTGAACTACAACCATTCCCACACAGTCCACACGTGCTATGCACTGCCTCATCTCGGGGAGCCCCCTGCCTCTTCCTGCTAGTGAATGTCCCGGTGCGGTTGTTGACGTTGCTTATTAATAGCAAGAAAGGCGTGGGGACTCTGTCTCCCTCTTCGGGCTTCCACGGGCCCTCCCCAGACAGCTCCTGCCTCGCTGTCCTGTTGTTGGTCTTTCTCTCTCCCTGTGGGACTATGAGTTTGTTGAAGGCTGCGACTTTTAGTCCATTTCTGTCCACAGAGCTGAGGGCATACTAAGGACTGAATACGGGTGTTGAAACAAGTTGAAAATGGACACGGCAACAGAAGGCAATGGGTCGGAAGGAATTAATCGTGCTTCACAAGGTGGGGCAGGCTCATCACGGCACTCAGAACTGCACGTGCCATCAGTGGAATTCTTACGGAACCGAATTGCTTTGAACACTAAAAGGGCACAGTACACCTCACTCTTGTCCTTGAAAGCTGAGTGGCACCTCTACACAAAGGTGTGCCTGCTCCACTTGCTCCTGTGTGGCCGGCCGCCTCCAGCCATGCCTGGGCTGCCCCAAACTGTGCCTCAGTGGCTCCTTAGGGAGTTTGCCCCTTGCTGGTCGGGGCTGCCTGTAGAATGTGAGCCTCCTGCCGTTACCTTCACTGTCCAGTCGGCCACACGGAAGAGAGCTGAGAGACTCATGTCCTTAGTGTCATGTCAAGATGATCTCCATTAAGAGAGCTGAAAGCACGACAAGCATCAGTTACTCCTGGCCCGTAGGCACAGTAGCCTCGATTTCCCAGGCGACAGTCAGGAGCTGTGGGCTGACAATGGATTCTTGTGCTGCGTCTGAGTTAGAGGCTGTTGGGGAAGACAGTTTGGTGATATGTAAGGAGAAAGGATGTGAAATGTTTGACGTTGGGATTGCCCAGGAAAACATGGAGGACTTGGTTGCCGAACACACAGGTCCTTGTCCAGAGTCTGCTCTGTCCTCCAGGCACCCAGTGATGCTCAGCCTGTACCATCTTTTTCCAGGGACAGAGACCGCATTGCAAGCTTCCTGATGGGAAGTTCCAGCCCGGCAGGGGTTTTGCATGCCCAGTTAGACTGGAGCAGAGCCTGCCTTCTCCTCCCACTTGTTGACCGAGGGTGTAAATGATGAATGAATAGATAGGCTGGCTTCACGCAAAGGCTCTTGGGAGGCTTGGAGGAAATGCTTAGTAGACCCACAGTCCCTGTGCACTCCAGGTGTTATAGGTGAGGTGGATTCCACTTGGTCCAGGCATCATCCTACCACCACCAACCACTCATGGAGACGCGCCACTTGGTGACAGGTGTCCTTTGACCTGCTCAGCCCGCAGGGTTTGCAGTGCTTATCAGCTGAAGACCAAACTGGGCTAGTTGGGACTCTCTCCCTGATGTTGCCTGAGCTCTCCAACTTCAGGTTTCTGCTCTGAATACTTTCTTATCTCTTCACCAAGCAAAGACAAACACATTTTAAATCCCATAATTATGTTTTTAGCTGAACAATCAAGAAAGCTCATAATCCTCTTTAATTCCCTCTCTGTAGCTCTCAGTAGCCCAGGGGCATGGAGACTTCTGTGTTCGACTGACTTTTTATTTTTTTCCCCGTAAGTTGGGTTCTGTGTTTAGCATGATATATCACAAAATTCTGAAGACACCAGTGCCACTATTAGGTCTTACAGTTCAAAATACTTATTGCTGAAAGAGTAGAATTTGGGGAGTTGAGAAGTAGAGTCCCCAGTGCTGAGGGAGTTTTCATCTTGGGGTCAGTGTCCTACCTTCTATGCTGTCCTTCCTGAGCTGTGACTTCTCATATCTTATCTCCAGGAATTATAGTCCAAGATTGTAGTTGACAGTCTCTTTCTTGTTTTTTTCTATGCAACTAATAATAATATAAAAACAACAGTAATAAATTCGAGCTAATATTACTGTGTGCTTATTATGTGCCAGATAAAAGTCTTTCCCATTTAAAAGAGACAGAAAAGGGAAAAGACTCTGTACATCCCCCCCATCAAGGGGATATCCCTTGGCAAGGACCCTTCCATTTCTTTCCTTGTCTTGAAGCCAGAGCTGATTGGGAGAGCCAGCTACAGTGCAAAAGTTTGTTCTCCAACATTTGACAGAATTTGCCCTTGCTAATGTCACCTCCTAATGGCCAGGTTAAATGGGCACACTTTCCTGTTCTTTCTCACCTTGGTGGATGACCAAGAAACTACACCATTGCCCTTGGCATTTCTTTTTCCTGATTCCCTCCAGTGCCCCTTCTTTGTCACTCTTTCTCTGTTAGGGCTATTGGCAGTTCACATAATCTTAGTGTCAGTTTCTTGAAATGGAAACCATGCTGTCAACTTTAAAGGATTCTTGTGATAGACAATTCAGCCAATTTATGTAAAGGCACATTATAAACTCCAAGGTGCTATAACAAATTTTTGCTTTGTTGTTAGTATTAAGTGTAAGTGAAGTAATAAAATGGTACCATAAGAGTCTCCAGATATCTCTATTGATGATTATGGAACAATATTTTGTAACAAGAATCTCATTTTTTAAAAAATAGATGTTTATGCTCTTGGCATAAGAAGACAAGGACAAAGAATACGTTTTCTTCTTTTAAGTGGTTGAAGTACCCCCATCATGTTTTTGTTTACACTATTAGCTTGCCTAACAGTCCTTTTCTTTTTTAATTAAACCAAAGTTACATTTCAACTTAGCCCTTAGACGCATCCACACTCTCTAAGATTTTCATAAATAATGTCATTTTAGTGGAAAACAATCTCTGCCACCAAAGAATTTGGAAACCAAGTTAGGAGCTTACATTAATGTAAAAGCCATTTGTTTTAGTGTTTGTAAGGAAATCAAGTTTTTTTTTTTTAAGATTTTATTTTTAAGTAATCTCTACACCCAATGAAGGGCATGAACCCGCAACTCCATGAGCAAGAGTCACATGCTTTACTGACTGAGCCAGCCAGGTGCCTGAGGAAATCAAGTTTTTGATAAATGATCTGCTCAGTGATTTCAGATGCTTATCCCCAGAAAGGAACTGATAAAAATAGTTCAGTTTAGTTTAGAGATGATTATTATTTCCTCTGCCCTTTCCCGTACAAATCCCATTGGAAGAAAACAGCCATTCTAGGAAGGAGGCAGGCCTGTTGCAAGGGTCTTTGTGATTTTGTTCAACTCCTTGGTGAACTTTCCTTTCTGACCAGCCCCATCTCCTGCCACTGCCCCCGGCCACAGGCCACCTGAGTACTTCCTCACTGCTCCCTTAGCCTGGCCTCCCTCCCAGCTCTCACCACACTGATTGGCTGCTGTTTTTGTATCTGTTTCCCCAATAGCCCTGTTGGCCTCTCAACAGCAGGGGCCATGTCTTTGACCCACACACGGTAGTACTCAATAGACATATTGTATGTTTGAATAGGTAAGGGATAGAAGATGACCCCGAGGCACAAAAGTTTAACCCTGTTAGAAATGATAGACAATCTGTTTATTTCCCTATTTTAACCTTTCTACGTCTTGGTTTTTTATTTATTTAATTGGCTTCTCTGAGACCATGAGCTTTGTGTGGGGAGGGAGTGTGTCTCTTGTTTACCATGCCTCCCTCGGCCCTGGCAAAGGCAGAGCTGGTGCCTGGTAGATACTCAGAAATATTTACTGAGAAAATGATTCCATGACTATTTGTTTCTACATTGGCTTTTAGCTCAACGACCGAGGACAATTTAAATCCAACAAACTCTTTTTTCGGGCATGCAGGGTGGGCACAGGGAGGAGGGATGCAGGGGGCACACAGGAGGAGGGGCAAGGGATGGAGATAGCTTTACCTTCTGGAATTTTCTTATCTGATGAAGACTAGATAGCTCGATGTGTGCTGGCTTTCTTTTTTCCCCCTGGATTACCAGGTCCTTGTTAAGTAGAGTTCCCAGAAAAAAGGACAGAGGAAGCGAGGAGGGAGGGGATTGTGGTGGTTGTGTGTGAGGGATGTGCTCTGTGTATGAATATGAAAAGGGAATCCCGTATTAGTGAACAAAGCCCTGTTGTTGAAGGCTGTCTCCGCTAATACACCCTGTCTGATGGAGCCAGATGGAAATAAATCACGCCAGGACTTGTGATGTAAATATTCATTAGAAGCCCGTGCACTGGGGGATGAGCAGTGTTGTGTGCACCCTGATTGATTTCTCACCTGTCTAGGGGAAGAAATGGATAGAGAACTAGATCTCCCTTGAGTATCCTCCAGAGAGGACCTGGCTTCCTACAGATGGGAGACAAAACAAGAATTTCATTTGCCTAATTTGGAATTGTGTCAAGAAATCTGGGAGACAGTCTGATGTTTAGGCAGATGAACCTACAGCGGGAACTGGTTGATTTCAGCCTTTTAGGAACAGCCGGAGCAATAGGGGAGAGTAATTGAATCACTGTCTACGTGGAGTTGAATGTGTTCTTCCCACTATTTACAAGCTGTTTGCCAGCCTCTGGGGCATTATTAGGGGATGAGCCACATTAACATGGCAGAGCTTCACTGGTTTTTGGGGGAAACAGCTGGCTGAGCTGGCACCAGCTCCCAGCAGCCCTTGACTTTCTCCGCACGTGCTTGCAAGTGCCAAAAGCTTGTTTGCTGCTCAATCAGGAGCCCAGAGGGCCCTGCAGAGACCAATATTCCTATGTTGGAAAGAAGTGATTTTCTTCACAGAAACAGCCAAGTGGAATGCATGGGAAGAGAAGGAAGGAGGACCTCAGAAGAAAAGGAGAGAACCCATGAAGGAACAGTCACGGAGAGAGAAATTCAGTAACTTGCCCAACCTCAAAGTGACAGAGCTGAAATTACCCATGTCATTCCGGCTTCCAGCACCACCTCCAAGTGTCAAAAAGACACTTAAAATTCTGGGAAGAGACAAGGGCTCCTGATTCAGCTGAGAACAAGAACTTTGAGAGAAGAAATACCTCGCCGTCTTGGAGCCAGGTGAGGTCTGAGCAGGAGAGCCAGAGACTGAAATCCACCAGTGGAGACAACAAACATGACTGGGAATTGAATGGAAAAGCAGGAGACCCACTCCACACCTCAAGCAGGTCCTCAGATGTGCATTTCCTGCCTGGCCACACTCAGCAGTAAGAATGTGACGGGGGGTTTTATCCCAATTGTATCCCATTAAGATGCCTAATTGTCCAAACGATGTTACATCAGTTACATCCTATCTCCCTTGGGCCCTCACATAGCTCTGACTCAGGAGTGGTTAGGTCCTGACGAGTCCCAGGAAGCTAACAGGCTTCTTTTCTATTGGTTCTGAGTGAGGTTGACTACATGCCTCTAAGGCCAGAATAGGCACTTCAAGAAGACTGCCTGGGGGCACCTGGGTGACTCAGGCATCTGACTTCGGCTCAGGTCAAGATCTCACCATTCCTGAGTTTGAGCCCAGCGTCAGGCTTTGTGCTGACAGCTCAGAGCCTGGAGCCTGTTTCAGATTCTGTCTCCCTCTCTCTCTGCCCCTCCCCCACTCGTGTTCTGTCTCTCTCTCTCTCTCTCTCTCTCTCTCTCTCAAAAATAAATAAACGTTAAAAAATTAAAAAAAAAAAAAAAAGAAGGCTGCCCGGGGGTCTTCTGTGTTCCCACCCCCATCTGGAGCGCATCCTGTGGAAACTTCTTTGAGACGTGGTAAATGTGCGTGGGGAACGGGCTGGAAACAGCCCTTTCTCTACCTTGGGGGTTTGTAACTGTAATTGTGGAGTCTACCTTACCTGGGGGTCTGACTCAGAAGGATCCCCAGCCAGGTGACTCTGAGCCTCCCTTTTTCTGTACCCCCTTGAAGCCAGACCACAGCCAGACCTCTCTCTGATGGCTGCACCTTTTGGACCCTGCCTGATGCTTTGGACCCCTGAGGTGGTCACATCAGCCTCTGCCGCATACAGAACACATTCATGGTGGCACTGGAGCCAGTGTCCTTGCCTCCTTGGGGAGTCCCTCCTGCACACGTATTCCATCTGCCCTCCGTGTTCAGCTGCTCTAGGGCCGGCAGCTTGCACCCCACCATGTGGTAAGAGGCTAGAAGGCTTGAAAGATGACGTCTAGTGCCCACTGCATTCCCAAGGGTCTCTATGGCTGGAGAGGATATCATCTTCTGAGCATGTAGTTGGTGCTGCAGCAGTGCACTCGGTGAGTGAAAGAAGTGGCATCAGGGATGGAGCCTCTCACGTTCTGAGCTTCATGTCGGCCAACCTTTCAGATTCTTGGTGCTTTATTCGTGAGTCAGTGTTTGTTTTAGAATGCAAATGTTTTAGCCATAGAAATGAGTTCTTTTGGATGTAGCCCCCTCTCTTCCCTAGGGTTCTGGCCCAGAACACGTCCAACGCATATTAATCAATGGCTGCTGTAGTTTCCAGAGGTTCTCTCTGGCTACGGAGCTTGGTGACGCCAGAGAACACTCCATTCAGCAAAGGGAGGCGGCTCAGGCTGCTTTCTAAGTGTCTTTAATTCAGTTTTCTAAATGTGAACTGCATTTGGCAGGTGGGATAGAAGAAAGGTTGCAAGAGGAAGAACCATGTACTCTGGTATTCCCCTGTGTTGCCTTGCCTGGGGCCTACGCTCCCAGCCACGTGGCCATGTCGGCAGACGCCCGGCCTGGTGGCATGGAGTCCAGTCCTTTCTTCTTTTGCATATAAAAGCCAGGGAAGTGGATTCACTACCACCCTCCCTGCCCACACGCCACCTTCCTATAAATCTCTCTGATAGTCTCCTTTTGCGTCTTCTCCTGACTGGTCAACAGGCTACTCTCTAAGTGTCGTTAATTCAATTTTCCTGATGTTTGGATCCTCGTCCATGGGAATCCTTGTTGGAGTTTAAACAATGCCAAGCCCCCGAGCATCTGTGCCTCTCATGAAAATTGTCATCGTTTGTGAGCGCCCACTGTGTCCCCAAGCACTCGGCACCATGATTTAATTCTACAGCTATAGTGTAAAGTAGGTATCATTATTCCCATTCTGCGAATGAGAAAGATGAGGCCTGGAGCGCCTGCGTAACTTGCCTCAGTCACACAGTGAGCAGCAGACATGCTGTGTGAGCCCTGAACGCTGTGCCTCCAAAAGCCACTGTTCCATCCCCAGTACTAATAGTTAGCTCAGTAGCTTTTAAGTAACTGTTTAAGGTAACTGGATAAAGGGGAGGATATTCGACAGAAGAGAAATTGTGGGGTCTCTTGCTGACTCTTGCTCCCTATTTCCTGTTCCAGGTAATCTGTTCTTGGTGAGCCTGGCATCAGCTGACCTGGTGGTGGCCCTGTACCCCTACCCGCTAATCCTCGTGGCTATCTTCCATGACGGCTGGGCCCTGGGGGAGGTGCACTGCAAGGCCAGTGGCTTCGTGCTGGGCCTGAGTGTCATTGGCTCTGTCTTCAACATCACTGCCATCGCCATTAACCGCTACTGCTACATCTGTCACAGCATGGCCTACCACCGGATCTACCGGCACTGGCACACCGCCGTCTACATCTGCCTCATCTGGCTCCTCACTCTGGTGGCCTTGGTGCCCAACTTTTTCGTGGGGTCCCTGGAGTACGACCCACGCATCTACTCCTGCACCTTCATCCAGACGGCCAGCACACAGTACACAGTGGCAGTGGTAGTCATTCACTTCCTCCTCCCCATTGCTGTCGTGTCCTTCTGCTACCGCGCATCTGGGTGCTGGTGCTCCGGTCCCACAGGAAGGCCAAGCTGGAGACCAAGCTGCGCCTGAGGCCCAGCGATGTCCGGAGCTTCCTAACCATGTTCGTGGTGTTTGTGATCTTCGCTATCTGCTGGGCCCCGCTGAACTGCATTGGCCTTGCTGTGGCCATCGACCCAGAAGGAATAGCTCCCCAGGTCCCGGAGGGGCTCTTTGTCACCAGCTACTACCTGGCTTACTTCAACAGCTGCCTTAATGCCATAGTCTACGGGCTCCTGAACAAGAACTTCCGTAGGGAATACAAGAAGATTGTCTCAGCCCTCTGGAACCCTGGGTGCTGCTTCCGGGATGCTTCCAAGGGCAGCCAGTCCACAGGGCCTCAGAGCCAAACTCCACCTGTCGTTAATGCCCAGCATCCTGTCCAGGTAGACACTCTCTAGACTGGATCACTGACCGGGCGGCCGGTTCATTAAATGGTGGGGGTGGATCTGCTCCGTGCGTGAGATCAGGCAGCCTGCTGGGCTATGCCGTCCTGTTCGCGTGACAGCACACGGCTTGTGGAACTTCATCCTGTGGACAAGAAGACCATCAGCACCCTTGGTTCGGGCTAGTCAGAGGATACCTATAGGCACTGGGGGCCACATCCAAGTGAGCACGGCATCGGCCCTGGCAGACACTCTCACTGCACTGGAGGCTTGAGGCACACATCAACCAAGGAAGGGACAGAATGAGGACGGGCTTGGAACAGAAGAAGCCAGTTACTTCCTATGAGCTGTCCTCTTCTCCCACTTTGGCCTCCTTTCTGGTTTCTCTCTGTTCCCCAAAGGGCAGTAAGAATGGATACCTTCCTGTTGGCATTGAGGAGGGCACCTGTCGGGATGAGCACTGGGTGTTGTGTGGAAACCAGTTTGACAATAAATTATATATATATGTATGTGTGTGTGTGTATATATATATACACACACACACATACATATATATGTGACATATATACTGATACACACACACACACACACACATATATGGGAACATACCTCAACATAATAAAGGCCATCTATGAACCCCCCCTCCCCCCCCCACACCAATAAAAAAGAAAAGAAAAAGCTCTGTAGTGCTAGGAGCTAGGTAGCTCTGCAGGGCTGCAGGGGGCTGGCGCGTCCAGAGGGCAAGTGTTCTGCACGCTCCCCCACTGACTCCCTGCGCATACGTGCACGTGCACACACACATACACACCACCGTGTATACACCGCACGCACCACCACCTCAGCCACACTATGCACATACCTCAAGCACACACACACCCCCTCCTCAGGCATCTGGAGCATGTAGCCGGCCTGGCTTCCTTTCCCGGTTCCACCAGGCTCAAGTTGTGTGACTTGGGGCAAGCTCCTGACCTCTGTATTCCTCGGTTTATTCACCGGACAATGGAGATCGTGCCAGTACCTGTCTCCCAGGGCTGTTGTGAGGGTTCCTTGGGATAATACAGCCAAAGAGCTGAGGGCAGTGCCTGACGCATGGTGATCATTCAGTAAACACTAACTATTATTATTATTACTACTACTACCTAAAATGAAAGATAATCTTGAAGGAGAGGAGAGGAGACAAAGACCGGAAGTGGAGGCAAGTGAGTGGGGGAGGCGTGAATGGAGGTGGGGGAAGGGCGCCTCACTTCCTGTTTTAGCATGTCTGCCTACAGGCTTTGTATTTGCAGACACTTCAGGTCTTAGCACCAATTTGGCTTCCTTCCTTTGAATTTGGCCTCCTTCTTCGGTTCCACAAACATGACCGACTACTCTGGGGCCAGGTCCAGCAGGAGAAAAAAAAGGCATGTTGCCTGCCCTCTTGGAGGTCACAGTCTGCTAATGAAGAGTATCGGCTGGCACTTAGCGGGTGCTTGCTTTGTATCAGGCACTATATGCACTCTCTCATTGAATCCTTAGAAAATTCTTTGAGGACATATCATTATCTATATTTAGTAAGTGACTAAAACTCAAAGAAGTGAAATGATTTCCTGAGTTTCCTTGGACAGAGTCCAAGTCTGACAACAGTATCCTGTTTCCTTCCCCACCCCTGCCCATACCTTAGAAGGTGTGGCAGGGACAAAGTGGGGTAAGTACCCCCAGGACATAAGTTGCGTGGGGGGTTCCAAGGAGAGAGAAAAGTTACCTCAGCCAGCTGGCAGCTTTGCAGAACAAAGAGCCCAGAATGCTGACCTCTCAGCATTATTCTGGATGCTTTGCCTTCCCTTGTCATGTGAGGAATCAGTTTGGGTGCTGTGGCTAGTCATCTAGTTACCTGGGAGCTTGTGAAACATTCAAGTGCTCTTAGCTCCACCAAAAACATTTTGAGTGTGGGGTGTGGGGAAGAGCCCAGTAATCTGATTCAGACCCCGGAGGTCCTCTACCAAACTGTTAGGAATGCAGGTGTTTCAGCCCCGGTTGCCTACCTATTGGGATCCCGTTGCTGGGTGCGGAGAGTCCTGTCCAGGGAGGCCTCCCAGTTCAGACCTCCGTCTGAGAGTGAAACACAAGGAACCTACGGCTTCTCGCTGAGCTGCAGCCACTCTTCTTGGTTCTGTGCAGAGCCTGAGCTCATCAGACCAGGCATGTGTTCTGTTCTCTCTGCCTCCTCTCCCCAGGCACCAACTATAGGGATTTGCCCATCGCTCTTGACTTAGAGGCAATGGGTGTCCCCGACTGCTCCTCTTATTTCTATCTTTTAACTCTGAGCTGAATGCATGGTAAAGTCTCAATAAATACGGATTGAGGAAACAAAAGTTCTCTTCAGTTTTCTGGGCCCACAGATGTTACCTGATTTGCCAGTTCTGACAGTTTGCTAACCGGAACCTTATCTTGTTTCCATAGGTTTTGGTGATGATCCAGGAACCAAGAGAATGAAAGGGTATAGAGAAAACCCAGGATACTGGGGCCATCTGTGTGCTCATGTGGAATGGCCTCAAGCTACAGACCCTGATCTTAAATAAAGACAATTTTGCTGCAAAAGTGTGGGAACTCTATCCATCCTCCACCACCTTGCTGTAAATTTCTATTTAGGAACTTGGATTTATTTTTTTAAAAATCTTTCCATAAAGATAACTATTGGCCCATGTAATTTAACTTGTGAATTTTATCAAATATTTAATAAAGAAATAATACTAACCTTACATACACTCAGAAAATAGAGGAAGAAAAAACATTTCTCAGTGTATTTTGTGAAATCAGCATAACACTTCCTTATAGCATTGCAATTTCATTTAAACAAAAGAAAAATTACATACAAGAAAAGAAAAATTATGTCCCTCCTGAACAGAGATGCAAAAATCCGTAACGATATATTAGCAAATTGGTTCCAAAAATATACAAGAAGGATTCTGCATCATGACCAAGGTGGTTCCCCAAGAATATAAGGTTAATTTTACATTTGAAAATCAATGTAATTTGTAATTTTAACAGAATAAGAGAGAAAATTATGTCGATACATGCAAAAAAAAATCATTTTACACAATTGAACATTCATTCATGACAAAAAAAATTTTTTGGGGAAACCAGGAATAGGAGTAAATTTCCTCAAGCTGGTAAAGAGTATCTTTGAAAAAACTACAAATGATAACATATTTAATAGTGAAATCATTAATGTTTTTTTCCCTGAATTGAAACAAAGATGTATGCTCCCACCATTTCTTTCAATATTTTACTGGAAGCCCTAGCATTATAATAAGTTAGAAAAAGAAACAAAGGACACACATTATTAAGAAGAAATAAAAAGTAAAACTCTCATTCTCAGATTACATGATCCTATATGTAGAAAACCGTATAAAATCTTTAGAACAAACAAACAAACAAACAAACAAGGGACACCTGGGTAACTCAGTAGATTAAGCAGCTGACTCTTGATTTCAGCTCAGGTCATGATCTCACAGTTCATGAGATCAAGCCCTCTGTCGGGCTCTGCACTGACCGTGCAGAACCTGCTTAGGATTCTCTCTCTCCCACTTTGCCCCTTCCCCACTCATGCTTTCTATCTCTCTGTCTCTCTCAAAATAAAGTTAAAAAAAATAAACAAAACAAAATAAAGCTACCAGAATTAGTAAGGTCACAGGATGCAGGGTAAATTTTTAAAAAACTATAGCTGTTCTTAAAGTGAAAAAAATAAATAAAAGCAATAACAATACCACAAAAATGATCAAATATAGAATTAACCAACCAAAAGATGTACAAAGTCCCTATGCTGAAAACTCCAAAAGATTGCAGAGAGAAAGTAAAGAAGACCAAAATCAATGGAGAGATATACCATATTCGTGGATTTGAAAAATATTAAAATATCTACTTTCCTAAATTCATCTATGGAGTCAATGAAATCCTAATCAAAATTCTAGCAAGATTTTTCTTTAAAAAAATTTTTTATTACATTTATTTATCTTTGAGAGACAGAGTGAGACAGAGCCCAAGTGGGGGAGGGCATAGAGAGAAGAAACAGAATCCAAAGCAGGCTCCAGGCTCTGAGCAAGCATTCAGCACAGAACCCAATGTGGGGCTTGAACCCACACCACAAACTGTGAGATCATGACCTGAGCCAAAGTCAGACACCTAACCGACTGAGCCACCTAGGCACCCCTGTAGGAAGATTTTTTGAAGATTTTGCCAATCTGATTATAGAAAACATATATAAATGCAAGTGATGTGGAATAACCAAAATAACCTTGAAGAGAACATATTTGGAGAACTAACAAGATCTGATTTCAAGATGTATTCTAAAACTACATTATAAGAAGCAGTGTGGTTTTGGCATAAGGATAAGCAAATAAATCAATACGACAGAATAGAGTCAAGAAATAAATCCATACATATATGGTAAACTGATTTTTAACCAAATCACCAAGCCAACTCAATAGGACAGTAGACTAGTTTTAAAAAATGGTGCTGGAAAAACTGGATATCAAAAGGAGGGGGGCAAAAAACCTCTTCAATCCCTCCCTTACTTCATACACATAAATAATTCAAAATAGATTATAGCCTTAAATATAGAAGACATAATGATAAATATTCTAGAAGACTACACAGGAGAATGTCTTCATGCCCTTGTAGTAAGCAAAGATTTCTTAGCTGAGATATAAAAGCACTAACAAGGGGTGCCTGGGTAGATTAGTTGGTTAAGTGTCTGAGTCTTGATTTTGGCTCATGGTCATGAGATCAAGCTCTGCAATGGACTCTATGCTGGGCATAGAGCCTGCTTGAGATTCTCTTCCTCTCCCTTTGCCCCTCCCATGCTTGTACTCTCTCTCTCTCTCAAAAATAAAATAAAATGACATAAAATTAAATTAAATTTTAATTTAATTTAATTTAATTTTTTTATGGTAAAGGGAAGATTTTGTTTGGTTGATTAAGTCTTGCAGTAGATAGGATTCAAACCTTTTGGAAAAGTCAAATGTCTCCATGAAAATGTAATCAACAATCTCCTACATCAAGTGTCTGGATATGATGTATAGGATGTTTTAACTTACTAATATTCACAGAGAGGACATAACAGTAGAAAGCAAGATTTTTTTTCATAAAGGCATTTTAAGAGTAAATGTGTAAATAAAAGGCTGATCACTAGACTATACAGTATATGAATTTTTGGAAGGTTTCACAGACATACATCATGATTTGATTTGTGGCTTGAATTGCACAATTTAATTTAATTTAAAAAGGAACCATAGTCTTCATCATGGTACATTAGACCTTATTGAAATTAAATTTTTCTGTTCATCAAAAGATACTGTTAAAAAAAATAAATAGCTTGGAAAATATATCCACAATACATTTATCTGACAGAGGAGTTGTATCCAGAATACATAAAGAATAGATACAATTCAACAACAAAAAGATGATCAACTCAAAAAAATGGACAAAATAATGAATCTTGACTTGAACCTCATTACTTACACAAAAATTAAGTCAAAATTGATGACAGATTTAAATATAATATGTAAAACTATTTTTAGAAAACAATAGAAAATATTTGAGATGTAGAGCTAAGTAACAAGTTCTTAGACTTGACAACAAAAGCACAATCCACAAAAGAAAAAAAAATGGATAAATTGGACCCATCAACATGAAAAAGGTTTGCTCTGTAACAGATCTTGTTAAGAGGATAAAAAGATAAGCTACGGACTGGGACAAAATATTTGCAAACCACACACCTGACAAAGGATTAGTATCGAGAACATATATGAAGAACTTTCAAAACTCAAGAGCAAAAGACTAAAATTTCAATTGAAACATAGAAAAAAACCAGAAAATTCACGGAAGAGGATATACAGATGGCATATAAGCACCTTAAAAAAAAGTTCAACATCATTAGCCATCAGAGCAATGAAACTGAAGCCACAATTATATATCACCACATACCTATCAGAATAGTAACTAGTGAACACCCAATGTCGGTGAATGTGCAGAGAAACTGGATCCCTTATAAACTGCTAGTGGGAATGTAAAATGATACCACCACTCTGGAAAACAGTTTACATTTCCTTAGAAACAAGCCATGCAATTACCATATGGCCCAGCAAAAAACCTATACGAGAATGATCACTTAGCTTTACTCATAATAATGAAAAACCGTAAACAACCTATATGTCTTTCAGTGGGTGAACTGTTAAACTATGGAACATCTACACCATGGAATACCACTTATTTAAAAAAAAGAAGAAGAAACAAACTATTGATACAAGCAACAACTTAGATGACTCTCCAGGTAATTATGAGTGAAAAAAATCATCCCAAATGTTATGGACTCTATAATTCCATTTCTACAATACTTTTCAAATGACACAGTTTATAAATGGAGATAGGTTAGTGGTTGCAGAGTTTAGGGATGGGTGGATATGGTTATGAAAGAGCCACATGAGGGCTCCTTGTGATGACGGAACTGTTCTGGATCTTGACTGATGGTGAACATGGGAATACGGTGTATACGTGTTATAAAATCATGTATAACTAATACATATGCACAAATGAGTATATGGACAAAGGGGTAAATCTGAATGTGATGACGGTAGCAATGGTGGTAACTGGCTGTGATATTGTACTACAGTTTTAATTTTTTCTTAATGTTTATTTATTTTTGAGAAAGACAGAGACTGAATGTGAGCGGGTTAGGGGCGGAGAGAGAGGGAGACACAGAATCCAAAGCAGGCTCCAGGCTCTGAGCTGTCGGCGCAGAGCCTGATGTGGGGCTCAAACCCACGAGCTATGAGATCATGACCTGAGCTGAAGTTGGACACTCAACCGAATGAGCCACCCAGGCGCCCCATGTACTACAGTTTTACAAGGTGTTACCCGTTGGGGTACACTAGATGAAAGGTACACAGAATGTCTGTATTATTTCTTACAACTGCATGTGAGTCTACAATTATCTCAAAATAAAAAGTTTACCTAAAAAAATGGGTGAAAGATTTGAATAGTCACTTTGCAATCGAAGATATGTGAATGGCCTATAAAAACAAGAAAAAATGGGGATGCCTGGGTGGCTCAGTTGGTTAAGTGTCCAACTCTTGATTTCAGCTCAGGTCATGATCTCACAGTCATGGGATTGAGCCCTGCCATCAGGCTCTGTGCTGAGCCTGGAGCCTGCTTAGGATTCTCTCTCTCTCCCTCTCTCTCCGCCCCTCCCCCACTTGTGCTGTCTCTCTCCTTTTCTCTCTCTCTCAAAATAAATCAAAACATTTAAAAAAAAACAAGAAAAAAATGGTCAGTATTAATCATGATGGCAATGTAAATTTAAGCCATAATTACATCAACGTTTATACTTTTGAGAGTGGCTAAAATCCAAAAGCCTGAAAGTATCTAATGTCGATAAGGAAGTAGAGCTCCTGAAACTCTCATATATTATAGGATGGAGTGTGAAATTAAATATTGGAGGACATGTTGACAGTTTCTTGCAAGCATACATTATTATACATAGCTTTCATTAAAAAAAATTTTTTTTAAATGTCTATTTAATTTTGAGAGACAGAGAGAGCGTGAGCAGGAAACACAGAATCCGAAGCAGGCTCCAGGCTCTGAGCTGTCAGCACAGAGCCAGACGTGGGGCTCGAGCCCACGAACCATGAGATCGTGACCCGAGCCGAAGTCAGACGCTTAACCGACTGAGCCACCCAGGTGCCCCCTTTCATTTTTTATTATAAATAGTCTTATGACTCAGCTATTCTCCTAGGTATTTATGCAAAATAAATGAAAGCTTACATCTGTACAAAGACTTGCGCATAAATGTCTATAGCAGCTTTATTTACAATTACCAAAAACATAGCAGCCCAAAAGTTCATTGATAGAAGATGAATGAGCAAGTGACAAGTTTTATATTTTTCTAAATGGTCCCCTAAGAAGGTACATGTTTATTCTAATAAGAATGGTTCAAAACAATTCGGGAGTTGCTTTGGGAAACTGTAGCACTTTGTTTTTTCTTTCTTTTGGTGAGTATTTTCAAAGTTGTTACATTTCTGTCTTTTGATGATTGATTGAAATTTCAGAAGCAGTGAAAAAAAATCATTCAAAGAGAAATAGGGTGTGTCTGTTTGTTAAAAGAAGAGGAGTAATTTTCAATCCTTGCTGCATATTAGCATCACCTGAGAAGTTAGAAAAACCTGTGAATGCCCAGCTATGCTGATGTAATTGCCTTATGGTGAGCTAGGCATTGGTTTGGGTTTTTAAGCTCCCTGGCGAATCTAAAGTGCAGGCAGAGTTGAAAACTAAGGCTGGAATTGAAGTTGATTTTGTTATAAACTTACAGCCTGACTTCTAATGATAGATCCCAAAGAGGAATTTGCACACATCCCTGAGACCACAGGCTTGTAGGAGCAAGTATACAGTGTCTCAAGAGCACCATTGTGAAGAATAACGCACATTTGAATGTCTACGTTTCAGTAGTTTCCTAACAAATGAAGACATGGCAGAGGGACAGTAAATGTGAAAGATGTATCGACTTGCCAATTACCTTAGCAATAAGTTCAGATGGTTAAATATAAAACTTTCAAGAATGTGTTTCGTTCTAAAACAGATTAAGGATTACAATTCTTTATCTTTCCAGTTTGGGACACTGAAAAAGCCTATAATTATAATACAGTTCTCTGCTTCTTCTCTTTGGAAAATCTTACGGTGACAAGTTATAATCTGAAATCTGAAAAATGATCTGAAATATACTCATAGAGCATCAGTGCACTTTCTTTTATAGCAGTAAGGTATCAGCTTGGTGATCAGCAAGCCACTTGAAATGCTCTTGGATGAGACCAAACTGTACATGATGGCTGACCCCACCCTGAAGCTAGGTCAACGAAGAGTCTGGCTAAACAAAGCAGTCTGCCAATGACCTGCTTCAGGTGGCCACTGTGCACGGCCAAGCCACAGGCCGGGCCAGAGAGAGGGACGGTGGCATTGATTAGCCACATGCCAAGTCAGCTACACTCAGAGATTTTTTCACAGACTGCTTTACTTTTTTTTGAAGAAGGAGGTACAGATGGGAGTCACACGTGGTCCCTGCCCTCTGAGAAGCTTAAGGTCCTGAGGAAGAGACATCAAAACAAGGAAAAAACTCTTCTCTTCTAGGTTTGCCTGCTAAACCCCTAATAACTTGGTTTCTACCACATCTGTGGTAGAGAGAGTCAGTGATGGTGAGGGAGAGGAGGAAGAAGACCACAGCAATAGATGCAAAGTCAATTATCATTGTTTGAGTTCCGGTTGAAGGGTAGATCCTATGGGAGGGCTTTAAACTCATCATCACCTTTATTATTTCCATGGGTTAGGGGTTGTTATTGCCATTTTATGGATGCAGAAACAGAAGCTCAAGTTCAGTAACTTGCTTAAATGTCTACATGAATCCACGCTAACTGAGTTCATGTGGGAGAATCTGGGACTCTCTCCATGTCTCAGTTTCCCCATCTATGAAACAAGAACAATTACATCTGCCCAATACCACGGGAGCTGGTGTAAGACTAGACTCATTAGCCATCAATCCATTAAGAGGTAGCAGGTGACTCCTGAAAATAAACTCTGTATCGTGGGAAGCCCCACTGTGTAAATGTTTCATAATATACCTATTTGTTTGACAGGTACACCAATACTGGTATTCATTTAGATTGCCTCCATGCAAGCATTTTTTCCTTCAAAATATTCTTAACTTTGCTTTATTATCAAATCAGAGTATCTCTACGGGAGCTCTTTCTTCCCAGGAACCCCCAATCAGGGACTAATTGCTTTTCAATAGCACAGTAACACATTTTTCTAATTGCATATGGAAGCTTAAAAACAGAAACTTCTTTTTGAAGAGAGAGGGGGGAACAGAGAGAGAAGAGGGACAGAGTGGGAGGAAGAGAGAGAATCCCAAGCAGGCTCCATGCTTAGTGAAGAGCTGGATGCAGGGCCCAATCCCAAGACCCTAAGATCATGACCTGAGCCGAAACCAAAAGTCGGACGCCCAACCAAGTGAGCCACCAGGTGCCCCCAAAAGCAGAACTTTCTTAATGTTTGCCCAAACTGCAATTTCCAAATCAAGTTCTGTATCTCCATCGCCCCACAGGCTGAGCCTGCACACTGCTGTTGATGAATACATTCTAAAGGAAGGCTTTACTTCAGCAGGGAAACCCATCCTGACATGGGGCAAGAAAATTCCCATGTTTCTTTGGCTATTTCTCTTCCTTAGGATGGATTGCAAATCACATCATTTTCTTCTTTACTTGCAAAAAGAAACTATAGCTCACCCCAGGGCTGGCATGACACACTAGGTATGGCGGTAGCAATTCAGCATACACAGCCAGCATCACTCATATGAACAAAGCCCCACCTGGGCCAGGAGAAGAAAATAAGTGAGTTTTACCTTCAGGTCTCAAAGATGCCTGCCTGCCAAGGCTCTTTCCCCTCCCCTCCCCTCCCTTCCCTTCCCCTCCCCTCCCCTTCCCTTCCCCTCCCCTCCCCTTCCCTTCCCTTCCCCTCCCCTCCCCTCCCCTTCCCTTCCCTTCCCTTCCCCTCCCCTCCCCTCCCTTCCCCTCCCCTCCTTTCCCTTCCCTTCCCCTCCCTTCCCTTCCCTTCCCTTCATTTCCCTTCCTTTCCCTTCCCTTCATTTCCCTTCCTTTCCCTTCCCTTCCCCTCCCTTCCCTTCCCTTCCCTTCCCTTCATTTCCCTTCCCTTCCCTTCCCTTCCCCTCCCCTCCCCTCCCTTCCCTTCCCCTCCCCTCCCCTCCCTTCCCTTCCCCTCCCTTCCCTTCCCTTCCCTTCACCCCCTCCCCTCCCCTCCCCTCCCCTCCCCTCCCTTCCCTCCCCTCCCCTCCCCTCCCTTCCATTCCCCTCCCCTACCCTCCCTTCCCTTCCCCTCCCCTGCCCTCCCTTCCCTTCCCTTCCCCTCCCCTCCCCTTTCCTTCCTTTTCTTTTCTTAAGTAGGTTCCATGCCCAGCACAGAGCCCAGTGTATGGCATGTACTCAGGGCCACGAGAGATTGTGACCCTGAGGTCAAGAGACAGATGCACACAGGCACTCCCGGGACAAGGCTTTCTGAGAGCAGCCCTGGTTTGCAGGCTCAGTGAGTCTTACCACCTTGCAAAACACATGCTCTTTCTCCTTAGCTGCGATGGCCGGTTTCAGTAGGATGACCATGTACTTTTGGCGATGAAAGAAGGAACCGTTAAGGATTGTGTAAAGATTATGTCCAAATCAGACTATCCAAGGCAAAGTGGGCCTTCCCTAGGTTTAGGGAAGACCTGCTGATAGGAGGAAAGGCAGCAAGAAAACGAGATGACAGGTCTGTCAGAACCAGAAACGGTCACATTAGCTTCTGTGAACAGGAAGTCCAATGCTTGCAAGAGAAATGGAAGAGTTCAGCCCATTGATGGTTTAAACTGAAGTACTTCTCTAAATGCCTACCACAACCCCACACACCCCCGGCGAGGCTTGCTGTGAACCTTCAATGCAGTAATGTTTGTCGAGTGCTTAGTTGAGCCTGACCCAGAGAAAGTGTTCATCATGGTGGCCAAAGGCGGTGGAAGAGAAAGGACAGCCTGAGTAGCTGCGGGAGTGGTAGGACGGTGGTGTTGCTGTGCCGTCTGGGAGGAAGTGTGAATGCAAGGCCTCTCCAAGGGGCTAGAAGGTCAGCATGAGCAACCTGGTCCCCTGAGGAAGGAGCAGGAACAAAAGGATGGGGGCGAGTTGCTATGGAGTAAGGTGGAGGTACATGGGACCCTCTGCGGTTTGGGTTTGCAAATTTAGCTCCCCATGGGCAGCATGGGATGTGGATCAAACACACCTGAAATTAAATACTGACCTGCTGCTTCCCAGCTGTGAGAACTTAGCATCATTATCTAAATTTTCTGACACCACCACCGCCCCCCCTCCAGGGGCTCCTTATTTGTGACACGCAGAGGATAAAAGCCACCTCTAATGGTCTCGGGGAGGACTGAATGACTGCATGTGGTTAAGTGGCAGGCACAAAGTACTTGCTCAGCAAAGTAGTTGTCGCAACCCCAGGATTTCACATATAATGAGGGGGAAACTGCAGTAGGCAAGATTGAAAGAAAACACACATGCTTCATACTCTTTCTTGAAACCAGGTTGTTGTTTGTTTGTTTTTTAATGTTTATTTTTGAGACAGAGAGAGCACACACGCTGGGGAGGGGCAGAGAGAGTGGGGGGCGGGGACAGAGGATCTGAAGCAGGCTCTGTGCTGACAGCAGCGAATACCCACAAACTGTGAGATCATGACCTAAGCAGAGGTCTGACGCTTAACCAACCGAGCCACCGGGCACCGCTGTTGTTTTCAATACATTGAGCACAATGCTTAGAAAGCCACTTGTAAAGAAAACAACATCAAAAGCACACTAAACCCTAAGCATCATGCATTGATCTCTATTTTAGACTTATTCACAGAGTGTGCCTTTGTAACTTACACCCTTCAACTCGAAGGCCAGACCCTGTCCATGGTGTCCTCGAGCTCTACAGTTTCACTACATGTGAAGGCCTATGGCCAAACCCCAGGGTGACGTCAGAAGGCATGATGGGTCCTCGTGGACACACAGGACAGTGCAGGAGCTGGAAGTGTGGGGAGGGTCAGGCCCTAGCAGAAGTTACTTCCTGGAGTCCAACAGCTGTGTGATGGGGGGGGGGGTGACGTGACCCAAGTTATATGTTGACAAGATTACTCTGGAAGCAGCAGGTAGGAAGCGTGCCAGGGAGAGCCCAGAGGATGGGGGTCATTTAAAGACTTTAATTCCAGGGTGGCTGGAATTCTACCTGGGTGGCTCAGTCGGTTGAGCGTCGGACTTGGGCTCAGGTCGTCATCTTGCGGTTTGTGCAGAACCCGCTTTGGATCCTCTGTCCCCCTCTCGCGGCCCCTCCCCCACTCATGCTCTCCCTCTCCCCCCCAAAAATATGAAAATAAAAAGACTTTAATTCCAGGAAAAACACAGAGAAAACTCTACTTGCAGTGGCAGCAGTATAAATAGAAAGCAGGTGGTCAAAGCCAGCAACATGGCAGTGATAAAAGCTACAGATTTCAAATAGGTTATATCAACTTAATAGTTCATTCTCCCACCTGGCTGTGTCACCATGGCTCGGGACAACCCGCCTTCAGGCTTCAGGTCCCGTTATCTTCCACCCCGTCCCAAGTGCCAACCCGGAAAACTGATGTACCTGCCTCCTCTTGGCTTCCCTGTAGAACAGCAAACTGAGACCACCCACGTCTACACAGCCTCATCGTTTGTTCTGTGAAAATGTTTGCCCAGGAAGACAAGGGCTTACGTCAATATCTCATGTCACTGTGTGCCACGGGAAATCCCGATCAACTGATAAAACGATTGGTCTTATCTAAGCAAACGGCTCCGCTATGGGAACAATACGCTTTGCTCATCTGCTCAGACAGCTTCTTCGTAGACAAGTTTCCTTCTCAGGAATTGCTCATTCCTATAACGTCACAAAATTTGTCACCCCAAATTAGTTACCCATCATCAAAGCCTACCCTAAACCACTTAAACCCAGACCCCCACACCTTGCAGATGCCCTCCCTGACCTCCCCCTTCTGAGTTACTTCCAAGACTGTCAGTAGGAACTCTCCCTTCCGGCGGCCAGCCTAATGAACCTAACTTGGGCCAAGAGGCTTTGTGGGAACCTTCTGCAGCACCGTGGGGCATCAAGCCAAACCCAGCAACTTGGGGGCCACAACCACACACCATTCCTCCTGTTTTGGCTGCACTGCCCACTTGAACCCCGCCATTTTCAGAGGCCGTGGTCACGCATGTTCATATATGTTTCCCTCGAGCTGTGAGACCTCTCCCTTCTCCGAACACCCCCTCCCCCCGCCCCACACACATGCTCTTCGTGTTACTTACTTTCCTCTTTCTCAATTTTGAGCTGTTTGTGCATTTTTTTTTTTTCTGTTTGTTTGTGGTACCATCTGTATTTCAGGTGAGGATGCCAATACTGTGCCTTGCACGTGACCGGGACACAACAAGCTCATTCTAACACTGTTTTTAAAGATTCCCAAAGCACTTAAGGTGAACCAGTCAAAGGAAATGTAAAATCTAAATTTTTCCCCCTTAAAGCAAAATTCAAAGAGTAAGATCTCTCTTATAATTTAGAGTTGTATTTGATTTTACAAAACGGCTCCTTCTAGTTCTTTTCAGAGTGCTTGACGATTATGTTTTGGTCTCTTTCGTGCTGTTCACACACACAGGCTCACGCACACACACCCTCACATCAAAGTGTGTCAGCTGCCGTGCACCAGGATTGTCCTTTCCTGTTGTGACAACTATCTTCTTTCTCTCTTGTCTTCTGTACCTTCTATTGGGTGTTTTGAGATATTTATCTGCTTCTTTCCCTTATCATAAATCCTACTAGAAACATGTCCCAGGCACTGTGCTGGGTCCTCTATGCATGTAGTGGGGATCCTGCCCGAGGGGAGCCCAGGTCTGGATGTGCTGCTGAGGGAGAACAGGTTTCAGCACACCACCAGTATCTAGACAGATTCCTTATTTTGCACAAGCACCCTGTTTCTCATTACAGCTTAGTTATAAACAGATGAAGACTGATGGATCGGTTTGTGATGGAAGCAAAATAGCATTACGGGACGACAAACCTGGAGAGAAAAGTCATCAAAAGGAAGTACAACAAGTCAGGCATGGTGGGACAGACTCAGCAAGAATGCCTGTGTGCCGGTGGCAGGGAGGAGGGGAACCAACCCTAGATATCCTTGGCCTCATGGTGGCAGCCGGCTATGTACGTCTTAAGACCTGAGCAAGATAAATACGAACAAACAAACATGCCCAAAGCTCTCTTACCTTGCCACATTTCACTCTAGTGACAAGGTTCCCCTCTTCCACGTTGTCACCATAACAACCACATCCTATACCAAGCGACAGAACCATCATCAGGAAAGACGGAAGAACCAAATGCACCCAATGACTCTCCCGTTCAATTTAGCCTCAAATTTCCTGTGTCATTCTGTTTCTGTGAGCGTTAGTATCCTGAGATACATGATAACCTGCCTGTGAATCACTGACAACTTTCCAGCTGAATATGAGCTTTATTCTACATGTTACCACAAGATCAGGGGAGTTTCTTTGACCCTCTGCAAATATTAACTGATCAACTTGATATTAAGTGAATATAAAATATAAATTTGGATGAAGACAAAGTGAAAATTGCTAAGACAATAGGAAATGCAGAGGGACAGTGGGTATATCCCAGGGGAAATAGGGATGAACGCTTTCTTTCTCTCTCTCTTTTTTAATGTTCATTTATTTTTGAGAGAGAGAGAGAGACAGTGCATGAGCTGGGGAGGGGCAGAGAGAGAGAAGGGGACAGAGGATCCGGTGGAGGCTCTGCATTGACAGCAGCAAGCCTGATGCGGGGCTCGAACTCACGAACTGTGAGATCATGACCTGAGATGAAGTTGGAGGCTCAACCAACTGAGCCACCCAGGCACCCCAGGAAGAACTCTTTCCAAGCATCTTGGCTTCCAGACTTCTGCTGTAGGGAACACCCTCTACCCCAGTCTAATTGGAAACCCTTTACAAGAGTACTTGAAGAGTACTGTTGACCTGAACAGTTACCCTCATACCACAATTAGAGTCATTGCTTAGAACTGGTTGGACCTAAAATTATGTTTTGGACTTCAACAGGGTGGATGGCCCCTCTCAAAATTTTAGTCAGGAGAAGATTAAGTTGGACTCTTGATTTTGACTCAGGTCACAATCCCAGGGTCGAGGGATCTAGCCCCACATCGGGCTCCACACTTAGCATGGAGCCTGCTCGGGATTCTCCCTCTCTCTCTCGCTCTGTCTCTCCCCCTCTGTCCCTCTCCCCCACTCACTCTATCTCTCAAATAAAAAATAAAAAATAAAAACAAATGAAATGTAACCCGAGATTAAGTGTCCCTTATCTTAATGACTCAAAAAATATTCTTTAGAAATTTATTTGTAAGCAACTTTTACTGCCCAATGTTCTGTTTATGCACATACTGTTGCCCGGTCCACCCCATTATCAATAAAAATCTCTTAATAGGCTGCCAGTGCATGTGTGGGTTAATTATTTTGCCTTTTTAAAATAATGAATCATTATTAATGTGACTTGAAGGGACAACAACATGGCTATTTAACACATTACATGACCTGCAAACACCTCGTTCTCAATCTATCTACAGACAAATGTATAGATACACTGTATACATAGATACATCACTTTATACATAGATATATCACTACATATATCTACCCATCTCACAATAGCCCGGATGTTGCAACCACCTCTCGAATGTCTCCATGATTCTCTCCTCATTCTCTTTTTCTCTCTTTTTCATACTCCAACCAAAGTGATTTTCTGAAAATGTAAAAACGGTAATTTCATCTTCCTGTGAAAATCATTCTTGTGACTCTTTACTGATGAAGTTCAAGACAGCTTCCTGATTTTTTTTTTGCTTGTCTCTCCAACGGGCATCATCTGCTGCTCCGTCTCCCTCTTCCTCTCTCCCCCAGCCCGTGGGAGCCCTCGCCATTGCCTCAGTGCTCCAGGCTGACTCATGGCCTGCACCCGTGTCCGTGCTGGCTGTGCTGGACCACCTGGCCTGCCGTCTGCTACCTGGTGAGCTCCTGTCCACCCTTTAGAACCCATTCTGTGTCCCCTAATGAGGCTGTAAATTGTTTGGGGACAGGGTGTGCGTCTAGTTTTATCTTTCTTGTGCTTAGTACAGTATACATGGTATATAATAATTGTGCAATATGTGTAAACTGATGAGTGAATCAGTGGAACTCTTGAGGATCTTTTAATAGACTATAGGGAACCTGGAGAACAAACCCTTTAGGTTGTCCTCAAATTTCAGATTCATGTAATTTCTTTTCCTTATGAACTCCTAAAGCTAATGGAGAACCCAAAGGACGAGTGTTAAAGAAAGCCACTTCCAAATCCTCTTTTAAATATGTTTGCCAAGCACTAAACTTGTATTCATTAGTATGAAACAAATATAAATTAAGAGCAACCATCCTCTCTTAACAGAATGTGAGCCATTTAATCTTGGGTTCACATAAAGCTCACTGCAGTCATATGTAAGTAGATCAATGGACCAGAAACAAGTCCAAGGACAGAGGCATATATATTTAGAATTTAGAATACAAAATCTCTTATTACAAGTAAGGAAACAACAGTGTATTTAGTAAATTGTAAGTAAGTAAGATTTCTTACTCATACCATGTACAAATATGAATTACAGAACTAAACATACAACAAAACTATACCTAGAGGAAATGAACATTTTTTATAATTTGGGATGGGGAAGGCTTTTCTAAGAATAACATGAAATCCAGAAGCCATAGGGGAAAATATTGACAGATTTAACTACATAAAAATTTAAAACCATTGTTTGGTTAAAATGTATTACGAATAAAGTTTAAAAAGCAAACAACAGATTGGGAGAAAATATTTGCAACACATTTAAAAAAAGAATAATATCTAAATTATGGTTTATAAAAAAGTTACAATATAAAAATGTAAAAAAAAAAGGTCAAATAGACAATGCACAGAGGAAGAAATAGAAATGACTATTAAGCATTTGGAAAAATATTCAGTCAAAAGTTTAAAAAAATACCAATTAATGAGACACCATTTTCACTCACTAAATTGGTGAACTGATAAAGGTGGAAAGTACTCACTATTGGCAAGGATATGGACATTGTCATTCACTATTGTAAAACGCAAGTTTTTATAAAATATTTGTGAAATAATTTTTTTACTGCTTATTAAAATTTTATACATGTATGCCTAATGATTTAACTTGTGGAAGTATCTATAGCATTTGATGTAATAATGTATAATACCTTCTTATTTGGAGTGCTGGAAAATTGGATTCAGGTTTAGTATATATCAACAGAATCGTGGTAACATAGAAAACTGTACCTATAAACTATGGGATACTGTGTTGGCGTTCAAAAGCATAGATAGATCTATATACTAACGTGGATTGTTACATAGAGTGAAGTGAAAACAGCAGACTGAAGTCCCCCCCATATTATATCTTCTGTGTACATATGTATGTTCATCTATTTATTTATTTATTTATTTTTTTTTTAATTTTTTTTTTTAACGTTTATTTATTTTTTTTGGGACAGAGAGAGACAGAGCATGAACGGGGGAGGGGCAGAGAGAGAGGGAGACACAGAATCGGAAACAGGCTCCAGGCTCTGAGCCATCAGCCCAGAGCCCGACGCGGGGCTCGAACTCACGGACCGCGAGATCGTGACCTGGCTGAAGTCGGCCGCTTAACCGACTGCGCCACCCAGGCGCCCCTATGTTCATCTATTTATAATGTGTATATACATAATACAAAGTCTAAAGATACATTTACCCAATTTTTACCTTTGCGGAAAGGGATGGATTGTAATTATGGGGAGATTCTTCATGTTTGACTTTATCTACTTCTTTATTATTTTTTTTCTTTCCAACGTGAACATGTCTTATTTGCAAGAATAACAGTTAAAGATAAAAAACTTTTGTAAGTGTACCACTAGCTAGGACTCTTGTGATCTATCATGATATCACTGAACAAAGATGGCTTAACCACAGCAAAAGAAGGTGGACAGAACAGGGTCTGGATGAACTCTTCAAGGCTACTGGTGCTCACGGGGGGGCAGGGCGAGGCAGACTTTGTTGCATCAATAAGACTGGGAAGAAGTACACTCAATACCTAGAACCAAGTATTCAGGGACAATGGTGAGAGGAAAAGGTCATGGCTAAGAGCCAGTGTCCACAATCCCAGAGGTTTACAGGATAGCCTCACCCCAGGTGGCAGACTAGGACGGGAAACTCGAATGTGGTTGGCGGCAGGAATCAGAGGACCAGACAAAGTCCTTGAGTGCAGGGGATGGACCTCAGCCCCTAGGCTGGGCCACGGGAAATAGCAAGAACAAAAGAGAACCTCCAGAGCACTCATCAACCTGAGTCAGAGGGCATGACATAGGCCACAGCTACAGACCCATCAAGAGAAAGGCAGGGGCGCCTGGGTTGTTCAGTTGGTTAAGCCTCTGACTTCAGCTCAGTTCATCATCTCATGGTTCATGGCTTTGAGCCCCATGTCCGGCTCTGTGCTGACAGCTCGGAGCCTGGAGCCTGCTTCAGATTCTGTATCTCCATCTCTCTCTGCCCCTCCCACACTCACGCTCTGTCTCTATCTCTCAAAAATGAATAAACGTTAAAAAATTAAAAAAAAAAAAAAAAAAGAAAGAAAGAAAGGCAGACCCCAGTTTTAGAACAGTGGTAATTTTACATTTTAGAACAGTATCCATTTTACATAATAAATCATGACCACTGACCAGTGTGTGGGGCAGGCAGGGCCAGGCCTACATCCGAGTGTCACATGTTCTGAACTCTGGGAAAGAAGGCTGTGGAGAGGAGGGCACACAGGCAAGTGTTGGTGCCATTCAGGGTAACTGAGAAAGTGCTGCAGACCTTGGCCTCTTAGGTGGCTCTCTTAAGTTGTACAGTCAGTCAAAATGTGTTGGTCTAGATTGTGGATCAAACACAGGACTCTGCAACACAATCTGAAGAAATATGAGAAATAGTGCTGACTCAAACTGAGCGTTTCTAGAATTCCTGATAAATATTCCTCAGAAAAGTCTTCTTATTTTGTGGGCCATTAGGAATTGAGAGATGGGTCACACATCTCCACTTGAGGTCTAAGCCCGTCGATCTTGACGGTTCTCTCTCCTGAACTTTCTGGAAGCCAGTATTTACTTGTAATTGATGGAGTAGCAAGCAAAAGGAAGAGACATCAGTGCTGTCTTAGATTTATGACCTCTTTTTTCACTCAAGGTAAGGACTCCAGAATTCAGAATACTATATTCTTATCTGATGCACAGGACTAGATTAAATGTTGAACTACATGATCGATGAAGCTGAATTAATTAACGTCAGTCCTCAAATAAATTGCTTATGATGAGAAACAATGAAATTTAGGAAAGTAGATGTGATACATCATTATTCCTCTTCATTTAACCCAGCGAGAGGTGGGCCAGAGGAAGACACATCACATCAATGAGAAAAATGGGCAGACCTGGTGATACATTTACCTTCATTTCCTTCTCAGAGTTGTGAGAAATGGTTCTCATGAACCTAAAGTTCATATTTAGTGTACAAACAATCTCCATGCTTTCATTTAAAGGCAATCTGGCTTGTTCTGTCTGGCGATAATATACCCTTCATTTTAGCAACACAAATTTGCATGGAAAATTGGGGAAAGTTTTCAATGGCTGGAATGTTAAAGCTTTAACATATATCTGGTTAAGTCCTGGATGGGATAAGCTCCCCTGAAGCCTGGAACACATGACAGCATGGGATTCAGTTTTCTTCCAACTTGGCTCACGTGCATTCAGAAGTCAAAGCCAGACCATCCCCAGGAAGCACAGAGTCTTGTCTGATGATCAAGTCCTCGGTTCTTTCCTAGTCACCATCTCTCTGTTCTCTGCGAGGAACGGGTGCTCAGTGGCCAAGCAGAGAAACATCCTGACTTAGAGAGATTCCAGGGTGCAAGGCATCACCCAGGTATGTCAGAGAGGAGAAATTCCTTCAGAATGCAAAATTGTAGTTTGCTGATCCTGTCACCAACTGATATGCAACCAAAATATTTTTTAAATTCATTAAACGAATACACATGTGCTAGGTTGGGTGTTGAGGACACCATAGTGAGTAAGTCAGGATTCCAGTCCTGGAGAGATTAATGGTCAGGACGGTAGACACCTGAACAAATAATGGAGAAGGTGCAATAACAGAGAAAAATCAAAGTGCTGTGGGAACATTTCATATGCGTGTGGGAGGTGGAGATGTCCTCCCAGAAAGAATGCCTTCAGGCAGTGCTCAGAATAGATAGGTCACTGGTCGGAGGGAGAAGGGTGTGTGAGATAGATGGAAATGCAAAGGAAAGGCATAGAAGCCTGCAGTATAGGCTGATTCTAGGCCTATCAGATTGTCAATTATTAAAAAATGTATATGATACTGTGTGGGCAACAGTGTTGGAAACAAGCCCCTTCACATTTGCTGGTACAAGCCCTATTGAGGACAACTGGGCAGATCGCTCATGACCACAAATGCACCTATGCGTAATTTAGCAATTTGTCCTTTAGGAAATTGTCCTAGAGATACGCTGATGCAAACTGTAACAGGTCAATCACTGTAGCATAGTTTGTGACAGCAAACTATGGGAAATAGTTTAAGTGTATGTCACAGGGAACCGGGGAAATGAACTTCGGCGTAGTTTCACAATGCTACACTACGGTGTCATAAAAGAATGAGAAGGCTCTTGGGGTGCCTGAGTGGTTCAGTTGGTTAAGCAAATGACTTGATCTCAGCTCAGGTCATGATGTCATGATTTGTGAGACGGAGCCCCGTGTCGGGCTCTGTGCTGACAATGCAGAGCCTGCTTGGGATCCTCTCTCTCCCTCTATCTCGGCCCCTCCCCCACTTGCGCATTTTCTCTCTCTCTCTCTCTCTCTCTCTCTCTCAATAAAAATAAATAAACATCAAAAAAATAAAAATTAATAAAAATTAAAGAGAAGGCTCTTTATAATTTGTGTTGGAATGATCTCTAAGACATATTACTAAGGAAAAGCACAAACTATAGAACAGCAGGCATGGAAGACTACTATTTATATAAATAAAGTGGACAAAATAAATAATAAATACAAACATTCAGTAATGTATGCATATAATATTTCTGAAATACAGAATTTCTGAAATACAGAAATATTTCTGAAATAGGAAACTTATAAATGTGTTGCCTCAGAGAGAAACTGGGAGGAATGCTCCTCTCCCTCCTCCTTCTCCTTCTTTGTGTGTGTGGTGAGAACACTTAAGATCTATCCTCTTAGCAAATTTCATGTGTGTAAAACAGGATTGTTAATTATAGTCACATTTATGTATGAGAGATTTCCAGAAGTGTTCACTGTGCATAACTGAAACGCTGTACCCTATGACCAACATGTCCCCATTTCCTCCTCCCCTTAACCACCATCCTACTCTCTATTTCAATGAGTTTGATTATTTTAGGTTCCATATAAAAGTGAGATTGTGCAATATTTGTCTCTCTGTGTCTGGTTTACTACACCTAGATTCATCATTGTTATCCCAAATGGTAAGGTTTCCTTCTTTTTTTAGGCCAAATAATATCCTGTTGGGTATGTATACCATATTTTCCTTATCTATTAATCCATCAACAGAATTTACATTGTTTCGATATCTTGACTGGTATGAGTAGGCTGCTGTGAATGTGAGAATACAGCTATATCCTTGATGCCCTGATTTCATTTTCTTGATATATATATATATATATATATATATATATATATCCTTCCATGACTTTAAAGTGTATGGTTTGTTTAGCAAGTAGTCTACTGCAGGTGGGGCTGTGGGAGATGAGCCCAAAAAGGTTGGAAGTAAGGGCTTGTTACCCCAACTTAAGAAGGGAGGCCTACTGGAGTGGCATATAGTGTTCAGGACATTGGCCTTGGTGGCAGACAGACCTAGCTTTAGAATCCCACCCAGCACTTCCTGGCTGCCTGTGGAACAGCACCTTGCCCAGTTCTGGCCACAGTAGGCTCTCGATAAATCCCTCTCCTCCCTTCCTTTTCCTTTCTTCTTTCTACTACGTCCTGGTTTAGCTGGATAGTAGGGTGTTCACTGAGGCCGATTTGAAGAGGGGGGCATTTACCTCTATGGCGCCCAGTGCTTTTCCAAGCCCTTTTTCTATATTAGAAAAAGCAGTTAAAAAACGAGAACTGTTGTTTTAATTATTTGTTCACCAGGGGACACATTACCACAGTTTCATGCATCTCAGAGGGAGGTCTCATGAATCAATATGGCACAGAGAAAACAAAGTGAAAATGGAATTAAATGTGAGAGGGTAATTCTGAACACAGAAGTGCACTCAGATTAGCTCAGGCAATTCCATTTCCCACGGCCCTCACCATCAGGAAAATATCATTACTCTGTACTTGACTTCCTTCCCGGAATGACTAAGTGGATGAACAAGGCTCAGGTTGTCATGCAAGCAGTTTATCATCATGGTACAAAAGAGGACAATTTGGTTCAGAATAGTGTGCTTTCTAAGGGACAAGGAGACCGGAGCCAGGTGTCAGGAGCCAGAGCCCTTGGTGGCAGGACCTGAGGACAACAGGAACAGAAGCCCCTAACACCACCCTGAGAGGGGAATGACAAGGGGTGAGAGTCCCCAGGACTTACTCATTTATTCTGGCAGGAAGTAATAGTTTGGTGTCTACATTTTTATAAATTAGAAAGTGCCTCTCTACTTCTCTGATTTTCTTTCCCTTTTGGTTTGTTCTTTCATTTACACAACATATATTCATTAAATGCCTATTATTTGTTCAACATTGTGTAAGGCAATCAGAAGACATAGAAAAATAAGACAGTTCCCATCCTCAAGGGACACTTGAGAGTCCAGAATATCTCTCAGTATCAGCATCAAATATGCACACACAAGCAGACACACACACATAGCTGTTGTTGCTAGGAGCTTGCTAGTGTAAAAATATAATAAAACCTTCAGTTTTTCTCTGGAGAAATCATCCCAGGCCTTGACATGTGATAATAGTGAATCCAAGACTTGGTATGCATACCAGACTACCTGAACTAAGTGGCCAAACTTAGCATGGCTGATGACAGAACAAACTGACAGGATGCACCTCTTGGTACCATTCAATGGGAAATATACATTATCTGCATCTAGTTAGAAGGAAATAGCCAGACAAACCCAGAACCTGGGCATCCCACTGGCCTGGTCTTTCCAAAAATGGCAATGTCAAATGTGGTAGCTAGCTTCCAAGATGGCCCCCAATAATCCTAGCCTCCTTGTGCTCATGCTCTTGTGTAGTTCCCTCCCACATTGGACAGAGTATTGCAGAATTAACTGTGCATGGCTTCTGAGGGTAGGTCATAAAAGACACTGTGGCTTCTGATTTACACCTTCCTAGATCAGTTGCTCTGGAGGAAGCTAATCATCATGACCTGAGAAGAATGCGTAGATATTCCTATGGAGAGGTCTTTTGGCAAGGAACTGTCCTACCAGCCATTAGAACCATCTTGTCCGCCATGTGAGTAAGCCATCTTGGAAGTGATTCCCCAGCCTCAAACAAACCTTCAGATAATTGAATTCTCAAGTGAAATATTGACCACCACACGTCAGACTCCAAATCCGAAGTGTACAACTAAGTCATTTTCAAAACCCCAATCCATAGCAACTACAAGATAACAAATGTTTGGAGTTGTTTTCAGCCACTAAGTTTTGTGGTTATACAGCAATTTATTTTTTTACTATACAGCAATAGATGACTAATACATCACGAAAGAAAATAAAAGGCAAAGAATTAAAGGAGACTAAAGGAATAAGACAACCAAAGGTAAGACATAGCTTTTCACTGAATCCCGGAAAGGTGGCGGGGTACGGCTAGCAAGATATTTGGAGGATGATTGGGGAAATTTGGATAACATTGAATCAATGTTAAAGTTTTGGGGTGTGATAATCACATTGTGGTTAAGCAGGTTAATGATTTTGTTCTTAGTAAATGCAAGCTAGAATAGTTAGGTGAATTGTCATGACCTTTGTAGTATTCAATACTTTCCAATAGAAATTTATAGAAAGCGGGAAGCCTGGGTGGCTCAGTCAGTTGAGCGTCCAACTTCGGCTCAGGTCAGGATCTTGCAATTTGTGAGTTTGAGCCCTGTGTCGGGCTCTGTGCTGACAGCTCAGCACCTGATCTGTGTCTCCTTCTCTCTGCCCCTTCCCTGCTCATGCTTCATCTCTCTCTCGAAAATGAATAAACATTAAAAAAATTTAAAAAAAAAAAAAGAAATTTATAGAAAGGGATAAAGCAAATGTGATGAAATGAATTTTGGTGAAGGTTATGTATTTATTGTTCTATATCTTTGATTTTTTAATACATTTTAATATGTTCAAGATAAAAATTTGGGAGGAGATGTACATACAACGTAAGCCAGTAATTACCTTCCAAGAAATCATCCTAGTGATGTAACTAGAGATAAGCACAAAGATGTAACTGTAAGAATTTTTATTATCTTTTTTATAGTAGTCAAAATGTAATTTTCACATGCATATTTTTGTGCTATTCTTTACATGTTTAGCTCTACTTTAAATATGCCGCCCCCAAATTAAGAAATTCATTTATCAATTCTCTAAATATTCACCAATAGAAGACTCATTAAGTTACATCAATAGTATGGAATACTATCTCACCATCAAAAATGATGTTGGAAATTAACATTATCAATATTTTTTAAGAACCCGGTCAAGTGAATAAAAAGCACAATAAATCAGCAGGAGTAGCATGATCTTATTTTTAGAAAATGTGTGTGTTGAAAAATATGTAGAGGGATAATTCCACAAGAAATTCCACCAGGGGGCTATTTCTGGGTCATGCAATAGTGGATATTATTTCCTTCTTCTACTTGTCTGCATTTCCTAATTTTCTTCAACATGCACTGACTTTGTCATAAGGCAAAAAAAAAAAAAAAAAAAAAAAGATTTATTGTTGTTTTGAAAAGATGGAGGTGCTGTTTCATTTTGATGTCCTATCCTCGTATACAAACTGGCTGCTACTCTCACAAGAAAGAAGGCTAACTTCTTTCATGTCAAGGACGCAAAGCGTAGACCTAAAGGGAACTTTGATGAAGTTAAAAAGAAAAGTCCAGTGTCCCCAACAAATTGACATACACGTGAGTCCACCAACCCTAATGAGTAGAGTTTCTTCTCCATAGTTAAGCTGGACAGTTCAACCCAAGGGTGACCCTGTGCCCTTGCCCCAGACACTGCTGTCTCAAGGGTCCCCTTTTTGGGATTCCTAGTGAGGTCACTACATTTATCCTACTTTCACCCCCTCTGTAGCTCCTCCTGGAAGGCCCTCATCCTGGCGACCCCTCTCGAGGACCACTGTAATTCCTGGCTCCTCCTCGATTGCACACTGTCCTTGTCAGTGCCATTGGCTTTCACTGCTGCTACTGCTCTCTCCCGAAGACTACAGGGTCCTCTCTCCCCCTTTCTCAGAAAGGAAAAAAAATCACTGTCCCCAAGGCTCAGAGTCAGACCTCATTCACACCAGCTATTTCCCAGCTATTTCTCAGCCCAGGGGCTGAGACAAGAAGGGCTCTGAATCACTGAGACCCCCAGGCCTCGTGCTGAGATACATCCATAGCAGGTTGCAAAGGCTGCAAAACTAACAATGCCCCTCACTTTGCCCAGTCCATGGGGAACTTGCCTCTCAATTCTAAGTTGTGGTCCAAGTTTCCAGCCACTGGAGGCACACGCAGATTCCCTGGGGTTAACATCCCTGACCTCCTGTGTGTAGTTCAGGCCTGAGAGCTTTGGAGTTGTCAAAATGCCTTCACATACACTGTCACATTTGGTCATCACAACTACTATGAGATCAGGTACTCCCATTTGAGAGAGGAGGCGCTCTGGGCTCAGCAAGTGATGGTAATGAGACCCTCCTTGAAGGAGCCTGCAGATACAGAAGGCGTATGGACTTTTCAGCTGGACCTGGGTGAGAATCCTGACTTTGACATCTATTCACCACTGGGCACTGGGTAAGTTGTTTCATCATCTAAGTCTCAGAGTTTCCTGAGCAGTCAAATGAAGATAAAAGTATTTGGCTAATGGGGTTGTAATGAAGATTACTGGAAAAGGGTAGGTGCTCAGTAACTTTTAGCTTTCACCCTGCAGGTCAGAGTTCTGGCTACACCATACAGTTTCTCTTAACAGAAACATTCCAGCCCCTTCCAGCCCAGGGAATACCACTCTCATTTTTTATGAGATATGTTAATGACAGAACAGTTCATTGCTGGGAAATGCAGTCACAGTTTGAATTCCTATGAACGGCTCCTTAATTCTAGCACAAGCATATGCTGCTGCGGCTTGTTCGCAGCAGAAGTCACCTGGAAGCCGGGGGCCCAGCTGTGTGGACCATTAGTTAGCCGAGCTGCCAAGCTGTGGGATGTCAAGAGCAGAGGCAAGGCTGACTTTGAAGCAGGCAGTCGCAGGCTTGTCATCCATCAGAGAGCAGCTGAAGGAAGACAAGCAGGGCTCGAACAGGTTCTCTGTCTCACTCAGGTCCTGGAATACTGTTCATGCCACCATTAAATTACTGTGCATTTGCATAGGTTATTTCCCAAGGGGAATTCAGAGAGACCACCTACTCTGCACTTGGGGGTCCTGGGAGGTCTGTGAGGAGGCCTTCTGCGGGACGGGCAGGTGATGGGAGGGCCTTGCAAGTGGACACATCCCCCAAGGTTTGCCCCTCGTCCCTTCCTGGGTGGTGAGGGGGAGGGGGAGGCTGCTGGCTGGGCCTGCAATGACCCAGGTCTGGGTTCAACTGGCCTGTAGAACAGCATGTGGGGTGGAGAGGCAACCACTAGATGCAGCCTTCTGCAGGCTTCCGGGTCAGAGCCCAGTTGCGGTCTGAGCCTAATCTATACATCAGATGAGAATGGATAAGGGGTTAAAAAGCAAGCAGGTGGGGAATTTCAGAGAGCTGATGTGTGATGGCTCAGTGGATAGAGGGAAGAGGAGCTTGGAGAAATTGAGCCAGAATTCAGAGGTGAGCTGTAACTTTTTAAGGGTCAAGACTGAGCCATGACCCGTTAAGGAATCCAAAAGAAAGAGCATTATTTATTTTTATGATTCCAGTGTGGTTCCTGATACATGGTCGCTACTCACCAAATTCTGTTAAATGAATGGATTTGTTTAGTGAAGGCAAAGAAGAAACGTTATGTTTCTCCTGAGACCTGGTGAAAGGGGCTGCTGTGGGAAACTCTGGTCCCTCCTAGCCTCTGCAGGTATAAAGAAAGAAAGTCAAGAGGTTATTTTTAGTCTTTTCTCTACACATTGGGGGCCGTCGTTAATCTTCCCAGATAAAAGAATAATCTAAAATATCTCTAGTCCTCACCAAAGATAAGTTCTCACTTCTTTAAAGTAGCGCCAGAATTCTCCTAAGATATGCTCCAAGCAGTGAAGAGCTGGATTTAGGAAAAACAGAATACTTCCCACTTGCTGCCTGGGGGCTGTAAATTACTGTGTAGGATCATGGGCTCTGCCACTGGAACGTTGCCATGCAACCGCTGCTAGAGGAGAAAAACCACCCGCTCATGTTGTTGGGGCAGTGTAAGGTCATACGGGGGATTTTGCTTTTGACCAAAAGCTCCCAGTTTCCTCATGGGATCTGCTTTGGCTAAAAAGGTGTGCACAAAGTCAACCGTCAAAGTCCGGCACAGACAGATTTGTAGAGAAAGCTATTCCCAAGGCTTTTCCTCCCTGAATTTTTGCAATTGATTTTTGTTTACTTATTTGTTATTTGTTTTAACCAAGTTCAAAATCAAAAAATAAAACCACATCATGTTATTGTATTAGATCTGACTCGTCTCCAGCCTGCCTAATAATCTTTTGTGATCCAAAGTATGCAATAAAATATGCAACATTTAGGGGCACCTGGGTGGTGCAGTCGGTTGAGCGTCCGACTTCAGCCAGGTCACAATCTCGCGGTCCGTGAGTTCGAGCCCCGCGCCAGGCTCTGGGCTGATGGCTCAGAGCCTGGAGCCTGTTTCCGATTCTGTGTCTCCCTCTCTCTCTGCCCCTCCCCCGTTCATGCTCTGTCTCTCTCTGTCCCAAAAATAAATAAACGTTGAAAAAAAAATTTTATAAAATATGCAACATTTATTGAGTGTCTACTCCATGCCAGGTGCTTTGTGGATTGGCTTTAATTTCATACCAAGCCTGAAAGTGAGTGTTCTTAACATCTTCATTTTACAGGTTATGAAAGCAAGGCTCATCAATGGCTCGCCCAAGATAACATGCTAGTACGTGGGCGGAGAGAGGGAGTTTGACACCAGTATACTTCACTCCCAGCCCATGCCTTGTCCAGATTATAACATACCGCATTAGCCACTTTGATGTAGATGCCTTTGAGGTCTTCACTGAAGCCCCTAAGGGAGATGCTGAGCCTGGGGCCAGGGCCTGGGACTGAGCACAGCCCTGCCACTCTGAAATTTTCTCTGGGTCACCGTCGTGGCCTAAGGCACAGTCTGAATGTCCCTGGTGCTTTGCTATTAGTACAGATTTCTCCATGCTGACTCCAAAGGGTATCATGGCACTTCATGTAGGGTCTTGCCCAAACAGAGGTCCCTATGCCACCTACCTTCCTTATCCATTGGTTCAAATATTAGATTTGTTCACCATGACTTGTTACTTAAAGAAACCCTGCTGAAACCTATCATCGGGTTTCCTCTTCCAGGTTTATATCCCCTGCTTCTCTCTCTCTTCCTTATCTTGTTTCACTAAGGATTTGAGGTGTCTTATAGGGAAAACCTATAGCATAACAGTAAAGCACAAATAAGCACTGTTAAGCAGGACCATGGAGTTTTAAATCAGAATGGGAAGACCTACCAGGGTAGAAAATACAATCCAATTATGCAGACTGTAAAGGTTTTCATACTTGATCTGGTTGAGCCTGAAGCTATTTGAGACAGGCCATGACAAAATTCTTATCACAGTGGGAAGAAAAAGGTTCTTTCTGGGTACTCAGGAGGGAAAAAAGCTTTGTTTAGTATTTAGTTTTACAAGAAAATGTTCACACCCTTGTTTTGTTCAGAGTACTAAAAGCAAATATGCTTTCATTCGACTCTTTCCAGAATCTCGCTTGGAATTGACCTCATCCTTACCTGTTGGAGGCTTGCATAATCTATTTTCTTCCTCTTTATAAAAAAAATGGAATTAATTCTTCTGGTGTCTAGTGCTTTCAACAACTTCTCCAAGTCTGCAAACAGGCTTCAGGTGCTCCTTAAAATCAAGGGGGACATTTCCTATAAAAGAAAAGACATTGGTTCTGCTTACTGAAAAGGATTGTATGCGTGGGTTATACATGCATTCTACCAATCTGAGCACCTACTATGTGTGGAATTAAAGGATAGGCACGAACTTTGTATTAGTCTTTGAAAATACTGAAGGAAATTATGTGACCTTCATATTTTATAGAGGAAATAATTTATTGCTTAGACTGGAAACACTGCAAACTCTGCTTCTCTTTCAGTTGTGAAATGTAACACATGTGACAGAGTGCGTAAAGTATACAGGCAGGACTGAGTTATAATTATGCGGCAAATATCCGTGTAACTACTACTCTAGTCAAGAAAAAAAATCTTGGGGCGCCGGAGTGGCTCAGTCAGCTGAGTGTTCAGCTCTTGATTTCGGCTCAGGTCATGGTCTTAAAATTCATGAGTTCAAGACCCCGCATCTGGCTCTGCGTTGACAGCAGGGAGCCTGCTTGGGGTTCTCCCTCTCCCACTCTCTCTCTGCTCCTTCCTTGCTCATGCATGCACGAGCTCTCTCTCCCTCCCTCCCTCTCTCTCTCTCAAAATAAATTTAACGTTTTTAAAAAAGGAGAAAAATTGTGTCAACACTCCAGAAGCTTCCCGCGTGCCCATTCTCCATCACAGATATCTCCACCCAAAAAGTTAACTACTGCATTAGATTGTGTAATAATTATTTCCTTGCTTTTATCATTTTATGACCAATGTTTATAACCTAAAGAACATTACTCAGCTTTGCCTCTTTGAATCTACTATAAAGGAATCATGCTGTGTGTCTTCTTTCATGCCATGGTCATCCGTGCATCCTGGTGCCCAAGTGTGCATATTTTGCTAGAGTTTATGGCCAGGAGCAGAGCTGTGGGGTCTTAGGTTGCGTGCATCTTCAAATTTGCTGAATAGTATCCAGTTGTTTTCAAAGAAGTGATGCCAGTTTTTACTTCCTCGCCTGGCCACCGTTTGGTAGTGTGAGATATTTTAATTTTGCCAGTCAGGAAGATAGGCAATGTTATCTCCTTAATTTGCATTTCCCTAATAACTAACATGTTGAGTGCTTTTTTTTTTTTTTTAACGTTTATTTATTTTTGAGACAGAGAGAGGCAGAGCATGAACAGGGGAGGGTCAGAGAGAGGGAGACACAGAATCTGAAACAGGCTCCAGGCTCTGAGCTGTCAGCACAGAGCCCGACGCGGGGCTCGAACTCACGGACCGTGAGATCATGACCTGAGCCGAAGGCGGGGCTCAAACTCAGGGACCGCGAGATCATGACCAGAGCCAAAGTCGGACGCTTAACCGACTGAGCCACCCAGGCGCCCCTGTTGAGTGCTTTTTTATATGCTTATTATGCATCTGGATCTTCTCTTTTGTAAACTACCTTTTGAGGATTTTTATCTAGTCTTTTCTCTTTTCTTATTGATTTGTAGGAGTTTGCCATATATTCTGCATGCTAGTATGTTATGGTTTTATGTGATAAGAATATCTTTTTCCTCTCTTTGGTTTACCTTTTTATTCTCTTTATGGTGTGTCTTGTTTTTGGCTTTTTTTTTTCCTGTTTATTGTTGTTCTTGTGGTGGTGGTGGTTTGTTGTGTTTGCCTTTGGAGGAATAGAAGTTCTTCATTTGATGTGGTCCAATTTTTCAAACCTTTCCTTTATTATTACTTTTTTCACCTCTTGAAAGAATCATCCTATATTCTTTAGAATCTTGCTTTCCCTGTGGAATCAACTTTGCGCAGGGTATAAGGAAGGAGTGCAACCCCATTTTTATTCATATCAATATGAAATGCTGTCTCAGCAGCATTTATCGTACAGACTGACCTTGCCCCTTGAACCCTCAGTGCCTCTTCTGTGGTATCAGTGTTGCTCTGCCCACATATTAATAGATTTATTTCAGAGCTCTGTACTCTGTTTTACTGTTCGATTTATCTATTGCTGCACTAAACCACATTTTCTTAAATATTGTAGCTTTAAAATTAGCCTTGATTTCTGGTAGATCAGATTCTCTACACTATTCTTGACCATTTTGGGCTCTCAGCAGTTTCCATAAAAATCTTAGAATCACCTTGTTGAATCCTACAAAAATCTTGTTAGGACTTTGGAATTACAAAGATCGCTAGACAAATTTATGGAAAAATTTACATGGTAGCAATACTGAGTCTTTGAATGTATGATTATTCAATGTACTTAGGTTTATTTTCTTTCGGTAACATTCATTCTTTCCTCTGTAAGTTCTTGAACATAACTTATTAGCTGTTTTTATTTTTTCAAGACATTTCATTTTTCTGAATAAGGAAACCCAGAAAGTTCTGCTCCATGTGTCCTTTGTACCTGGGACAGACACACGTGAGCTGGGCCACCCACCAGACTCACTTACATGAGATTTCAATTTATTTATTTATTTTTAGGAGATACAGAGTGAACAAGACAGGGAAGACTCTTGATTTTGCAGAGCTGACATTCTCCAGCAAGGGTTGGCAAACTGCAGGCTGCAGGCCAAATCTGCTCTCTCTGCCCTTGTCAGCTGCCCGGACATGCACGCACAGAGTGACCTTGGAAGTCCCATGTGAACATGGCGTCTCTCTGCTTGGGCCCTTGGTTAACAGAAAGGAGACACCCCCCGTGAAGGCAAAGCAAAATTCTATTCTGTTATGTTGTTTACATTTTAGTAGTGTGGACACACACAGTGTGTGGGTTCCAGATGGCAGATGATAGACCATGATACACTGCGTGGGACAGATGCAGAGGAGGGGGGCAGCAGCAAGCAACAGTTTTGGGGGGGACACAGTGATGAACATGTGTGAGACACTGGAACTGGTGGACAACAGGGAGATCTGTCGGGAGCTCAGGTGAGAGTTTCTGGCTGGAGAAAATTGACCCAGAGCTGTCATTATCCTGGAGATAATTAAAGCCATTGGCAAGTAGGAAGGCCCACAAAGCAGGTGAATGTTTCCTCTCCAGACACAGAGCTGACGTGCAGCGTCCTATTGTGGTGTCCTGGCACTTTAATTCTGCAAGGGCTATGTATTCCGGAAAATGCTTTTTGCCTCTGAACTGTACTCGAAGGTACGTATCTCCTTTGGAAACGTGGAGTGACTCTTCCCTTTCCTTAGCAGGGCCTGAGAAAGCAGGTGCAGTGATAGCCTCTGACTCACATCGCAGCTGGTGAGTACCAATGAAAACAGCTGCCTTCAAACACGAGGAGACGCATAACCCGGCCTTTAGCTGTGCTGCCCGGTGGAGAGAGGGAATCGGGCTCGACGTCAACCAAACTCGTGGAGATATTCTTCTTCCCAGGGGGGCCGGGGCGGCGGGGGAGTTCTGCTGTTGGGCCGTTGGGCTGAGTGACACTGTGAGGGAAACACACTTTTCTGATGGATAAACGCGGTTAACCTGCAAATGGATTTATACCATATTGTTAATACTGAAGTATTTGGAAACAAATTACCGTGTCGAAAAAATATACTGGATTTTCTAGAAGTATAACGTTTTCACAAAGTCAAACTCAAAGTTCTCAGCACTGGCCTTTGATGATTCCGGCCGCTGCTGGCGGTACAAATACGCTCCTCCCTGTTCCTATACCACTACAAAATTTAAGTGTTCCAAAAGAGAGAATAGTCCTTAAACCCAACAAAACATCCCATAAGCATACTTATCAGTCATTTTAGACATGATTTTTAGAATGAAAGGCCTTGTGTCTATAGATCCTGACATAGAAATCCATGAATGAGATTACTGTGGGAAGGCTTCTAATAGCTCCCAAGAGTCATTTCTGCTACTCTAAGTACTGTTTTCATCAGCTTTTGGGGGGAAGGAGTAGTGAGTTTTATTAATATGTTTTGTCAACAGTATGTAGGGGTAACTCAACAGGAGAGGGTAGCATCCTTTGATTCAAAACCAAATAAATAAACAAACGGATAAAGGTTTGCCGGCACTACCATGGGTAGCGTAGTTCTAAAGGCGCATCCTAGGGGAATGACCTTGTTATCAGGATCATAAGTTGCATCAAAAGTCAGATAGTGTAACGTCGGTCTCCCGACATTTACACTTAAGCATTTAGAGCTTAAGAAAGAAGCTCTCTGCGTGGGCTGTGTCTCTGGACCTTAGAGCGCAACTCCAATGGGATTCAAATCTTCAGAAAGAACACTGAAGCCAAACAGACCCCTGGGGAGGGAGGGGGAATCTTATCTGGGGACATTAGAATGAGGGGCACTTTGTGGCCTTGAACTTGCGCAGATGCGTCCTTATTCCTCAGGCCATGGTAGAGGAGTCCTTTTCTGACAACCTAAGCAAGACTCACAAAGATATAGATGGTTTGGGTGGTAACTAACCTGGTGTTTGGAAGGAGAGATGTGCCTCTCCATGTAGCTTTCACGTTTGCCTTCGGGGGACTAACTGGAGCCCAATTCTTTTCTTTCCACTTTAGAGGCCACATGCCCATCTCATAACCCCACCGCATCCCCCCGATTGATTCCTGCACCTCACCTCACCTGGGCCTTACAGCAATCTGAAGTAAATATTCTGGGAGTGAATATGGTGATAGTTCTTACGTGGTTGAATAATGCATGATAGGAAAGAGTGGGAAGTTTTTCACTCCATCGGATTATACCTACCACACAAGGTTAGGTGAAAACATTTTGTGTTTGAAGGTCAGCAGGAAAATATGTTTACATTGGTTATGTATACTTAAAAACATTTTTTAAATGATTATTTATTTTTGAGAGAGAGATACAGTGTGAATGCGGGAGGGGCAGAGAGAGAGAGAGGGAGACACAGAATCCAAAGCAGGCTCCAGGCTGTGAGCTGTCAGCACAGAGCCCGATGTGGGGCCCGAACCCGTGAACTTTGAGATCATGAGCTGAGCCGAAGCCAGACGCTTAACCAACGGAGCCACCCAGGCGCCCGTGTATACTTTTTCTTTTTTTAAAGAAAACGTGTTTTTTGACTCATATTCCTGTCTTCCATATAATGGTGATGGTTAGTGTATGAATATACGAGAAGCTGTAATAAAAATGGGGAAACAGTTGCCAACACCACCTCTAATCCTTCCCTAGGTGCACAAAAATGTGTAAGTTGGTAAGCCTGCTAAGAGTTGGAAATTGTGACACAGGCATGTGTTTTTGGAAATTTATATATATAATGTATGTGTGTAGATTGTAAGATCGGTGTATTAGGACTGAAACAAAAAACAAAGAACCAAAAAAACCCAGCCACTTTACTGTTAACATAGCATGGCTGTCATCCATCTTATTTATTTATTTATTTATTTATTTATTTTGACAGAGAGAGAGAACAAGCATGTATGAGTGGGGGAGGGGCAGAAAGCGAGGGAAACAGAATCCCAAGCAGGCTCCACACTGTCAGCGCAGAGCCTGAAACAGGGCTCAAACTCACAAACTGTGAGATCATGACTTGAGCTGAACCAAGAGTAGGACACTTAACTTCCTGAGCCACTCAGGTACTCCCTGTCTTGAAGGAAGTGTATAGATGCTTAAAACAATAGAATTGAAGTTAGAAAGACAGATTTTTAGGAAGATGGCAGGTGATGTTAAAATGACAATGTTTACAATAGCCAAAGTATGGAAAGAGCCCAAATGTCCATCAAAAGATGAATGGAAAAAGAAGATGTGATATATATACATAGAAGATGTGTGTGTGTGTGTGTGTGTGTGTATATAGATATACACACACACATATATACACACATATAGATACACACACACACACACACACACACACAAAATGAAATATTACTTGGCAATCAAAAAGAATGAAAGAATGAAGGGGCACCTGGGTGGTTCAGTTGGTCAAGGGTCCAATTTTGGCTCAGGTCATGTTCTCGTGGTTCATGGGTTCAAGCCCTACGTCAAGCCCTGTGCTGACAGCTCAGAGCCTGGAGCCTGTTTCGGATTCTGTGTCTCCCTCTCTCTCTCCCCCTCCCTGGCTCATACTCTATCTCTTTCTCAAAAAATAAATAAACGTTTAAAAAATGTAAAAAAAAAAAAGAATGAAATCTTGCCATTTGCAGCAACATGGATGGAACTAGAGGGTATTATGCTGCGTGAAATTAATCAGAGAAAGACAAATATGACTTTACTTATATGTGGGATTTAAGAGACATAACAGATGAATGTAGGGAAAGGAAGCAAAAATAATATAAAAACAGGGAAGGAGACAAAACATTAAAGACTCTTAAATATAGAGAAGTAACTGAGGGTTGCTGGTGGGGGATGGGCTAAATGGGCAAGGGGCATTAAAGAAGACACTTGTTGGGATGAGCACTGGGTGTTATACGTGGGGGATGAGTCGCTGGATTCTACTCCTAAAATCATTATTGCACTATATGCTAACTAACTTGGATGAAAATTAAAAAATAAAAATAAATAATAATGACGAAAGGACAACGTTTAGGAAGTGTGTGTCCAACAGCCCTGAGGATTTGGTTGAGGCCCAACTGCTGGCTACCTGATCCTATTTTATGTTTTGCTCCCCTAGATCCCTCAGTTCCCAGAACAAAGAGGGTGTCTCTGAATCACACAGATCATTCTTCAGACTGATACAGCCTGTAGTGGCACCAACCGCCAGGGATTGGCCAGCCTTCCTGAGACCCTGGGGACACGGTCTATACAGTCCCCGTGGAGAAAGCAGCTGAAACAGAGGGCGCTGAAAACATGCACGAAGTGTGGCAGGGGGTCCAAAGTAGAGAAGAGTAATGATGGTGAAGCTCAAACGATTTTCCTTTTTAAAGCAACTGAGAATTCCTATGTGAAAGTTTTATAGTGTTGAATATAATCGGGAATTCTGTTCTCTAAAGCAGATGCTGTCTTTTACGGAACCCGTAGGGAGTTTTCAGAGACTCGTTGGCAGAACAGAGCCTAGAAGTTTATACCCAACTCCAGTTGTCAAGAGAAGGTAAACAGCCACTGTCCTCGCGGAAGCCAGAACGCCGTGAGGTTCCTTGTTGCAGTCACATCTTGTTGGTTTTAGACTATGAAAATATCATGATGGTGGTTAAGAGTAAGAGGAGAAGGGGCATAGAAATTTTAAATCTGTTCTTTGTCCTCAGGTGAATCATTAAATGTAGCCGCAGAGACATGCATTAAAGTCATTAATAATCACACACAGGGGCGCCTGGGTGGTTCGGTCAGTTAAGCATCGACTCTTGATTTCGGCTCAGGCCATGATCTCACGATCGTGAGAATAAGCCCCTGCATCGGGCTCTGTGCTGACAGTGCAGAGCCTGCTTGGATTCTCTCTCTCTCTCTCTCTCTGTCTCTCTCCTTCTCTCTCTGCCCCTCCCTGAGCTTTCGTGCTCTCTCTCTCTCTCTCTCAAAACAAGCATTAAAAAAATTTCTTTACATAATCGCACACATGTGGCCACTTTGAAATTTCTTTTCCACCTTTTTCTTTGCCCCCACAGTCTTCCTCACAAATAATGGCCCACTGCTGAACAGCAAACCTTGAGGGTTCATTTTCCCTTTCTGTGATAAGTAAACCTGGGTCCTCTTACCTGTCAAAATTAACTTTGCTGCTCTTCCCAGCATTCAGTGTCATACCATTATTTTGAACATTGTCATGTCTTAGAGCTGTAACACTTGGGGCCTGCAGAAATCAATGCTAAGTGGGAGGACCAGGCACCACATCACTACAATGTTCACCTGGGTCTAGTACCTACGGATGAATTCTCCTTGAGATGCTGAGGATCTCAGGGCCACACGTCAAAGCCATCTGCTCTCTAATTCCTGTCGTGGGAGAGACAAGTCTAAAGATGATTTGCTCTAGTCCATGTGGGGCGTTTGGCATTCTTCCAACATCTCTGAATTTTCAAGGGGACATGCTTTGATAGTTACCGACGGTTACAAGCTCGCAGACTTCTCACTGAAATGGATATTTGAAGGATTGGGCCATCATTCAAATGTACCCCTCCAGCAGCAATCTTATTAATATGCTGGGGGTTCAAAGCAAATACTCTTTAAAGCAACAGTCCTCAGTATATTGTGTTTACTGTCTAATTATTTCACCCCAGCCTCCTGCTTACGGTGGAGGTGGTGAACACAATCGTCACAAAGCTCTGAGGGAATGCCTTATGCGTTGAAAATGGCAAACTTCAGGGGCACCTGCGTGGTTCATTCTGTTAAGTGACTAACTCTTAATTTCAGCTCAGGTCATGATCTCATGATTGTGAGATTGAGCCCCCTGTTGGGCTCTGTGCCTACAGCGCACAGTTTGCTTGGGATTCTCTCTGTCCCTTGCTCTCTGACCCTCCCCCCACCTCAAAATAAGTGAATAAACAAATATTTAAAAATTTTTTTAAAATGCCAAACTTTACAAATCTCGGGAGCGTTACCTGTCACTTCGAGCACTGCATTTACTCCAGCAGTATTCTACAGCACAGCAAGTCCCTTCTATGGCTTTATACCTAGAGGGGTGGGTTGGTTGATCTTAGCCTGGGTGCAGTAAAGAGCAAATATTAGCTTTCCACCCCTCCTCAGGAGCAGGCTAGAAAAACATGTCCATGACGGTAAATACGATTTGGCTTTTTTCAGATCAAAGTTTGATAGGCAGCGATACACTTTAATTCTGGGAAAAGCTGTGTATGTGTGAGATAAAACTAGTGGGACAGAGAGTTAGGATGTTATCAGAAGTTTCTTAGCAAATTGTCTGGAGCTGGCAGTCTTTACACAGTAAGCATCTCGCCTTTCCCACTCATCTGATCTATGGAGCTGCAATATTAAATGTGGCAAGGCAGGGGCTCTGTGAGCACGTTGATATGGACCATAGTGAGCGTCAAAAAAGGCCTCACCAAATATGTCATGCTAGCTACCATCACAATCCTTAAACTTACTTGAAGTGTGTTCTGACCAAGGCAAGAAAAACTACCTGTCAATATCATCACAAGATACGTAGTTCTTTTTATCACCTGCCTAAGACAAATTAAGATACCTACATGGGCCAGATCGGTATACTCCAGCCACGTGTGTTTCCTTCTGGAAGCTTCCATGGTGCTGCCTGGTTGTCCCTGCAGAGGCCTCTGGCTGAGGTAGATACACTTGAGACTCCTCAACATATTGATTCCTTGACGAAGTCCCCCTGAGAGCAGGTGTCTGAATCCAGTTGGCTGCTTCTGAAGGTCTCAAGGAGGTGCTCATTCTGGGACGCCGAAAGGAAGGTAATCTTGCAGCAATCTGTGGTCACACACTTCTGCACTGTGCAGACTCAGCCATGCCTGATGGCATGCTACGGGATCTGAACCTACTGAAATTACTTACGTGGGCATCCCCCAAACAAAGAAAAATACAAATAATTTAGTTCTGATCATCTTGGAAATTGCCCTGGATACACTGAAGGATAAAATACTTCTATCAACCCAACCAGGTCTGCATTTTACTTATTTTTATTATTTTTTGTTTATTTATTTTTCAAAGAGCATAAGTCAGGGAGGGGCAGAGAGAAAGGGGGACAGAGGATTGGAAGCGGGTTCTAAGCTGACAGCAGCGAGCCTGATGTGGGACTTGAACTCGCGAACCCGAGATCATGACCTGAGCTGAAGTCAGATGCCCAACCGACTGAGCCACCCAGGTGCCCCCAGATTTGCATTTTAAACAAAAGTGGGTGCTGACTGAAACTATAATAAATAAGATTCCTTAACTGTTTGCATGTTCTGTTCTTTCCCTGGTTCTGAGAATTCTGACCAGTTGTTAACAGAATATAATAAGAAGTTGTATCTGGTGAAATGCCATCAGATGGAACAAATGAAGAATATACTTCTACTTCCTCTTCAGAGGAAAATATGATTATTATCTGTGTCTACCATCTAGACATGTCCTGGTCAGTGCAGTAACCACTAGCCACATAGGGCTACTGAGCGCTTGAAATGTGGCTGGTCCAAAGTGAGATGTGATGTAAGTGTAAAATACACACCAGACTTCAAAAATATAGATTTTTAAAAGTATAAAATGACCCACTAATGAATTTTTATATTTATTGAATGTTCAACTAATATTTGGGGTATATTTTTAAATTAGACTATATCATTACACTTAATCACCTGTTTCTTTCTGCTTTAAACATTTGTTTTCTTCTTTTTGCTTTAAAAATATGACCCTTAGCAAATTTTAAATTACAAATATTGCTTGCATTTGCATCTCACATTAAATTTTGCTGCACAGCACCAATAAAGAAATTTCATCCTGCTCTGATTGAACAGCAGGGGGAAGAGACACTCAGAGGCTGTGTTCTAATACCTGCTCTGGTCTAACAGTGTGGTCAGAAAGAGGAGACGCTTAGACTTGTTTTTCCCAAGGGCCAGTGTACCTCCTGCCCGGCTTTGCATGGCAGGAGCACCACACACGGCTTACATGTGCAGAAACCTCGGACGATGTGAATTGATGCTGCAGAGAAAAGTCTGTGCTTCTGCTGAATTAGATGCAGCAGCGTAAGCAACGTGAACCAAGTACGCTGGGAGGTCAGAGGAGGGTGATGGGAGTGCATCCTGTATGTTAGCACTGACCTGGACTGCTTTGCCAGGCGACCTGGCACAGACAGGCCCCTGTCCAAGGTGGGGACATTTCCAACACGGCTTTATCATCCGACAAATTCCATTGTTTGTCCTGAGGAAACACGGAGGCATGGAAGGATAGGTGGCTTCCCAAATGCTCAGCTGGGGAATCTGAGGAATTAAAAGTGATTCTGGGGGCGCCTGGGTGGCGCGGTCGGTTAGGCGTCCGACTTCAGCCAGGTCACGATCTCGCGGTCCGTGAGTTCGAGCCCCGCGTCAGGCTCTGGGCTGATGGCTCAGAGCCTGGAGCCTGTTTCTGATTCTGTGTCTCCCTCTCTCTCTGCCCCTCCCCCGTTCATGCTCTGTCTCTCTCTGTCCCAAAAATAAATAAACGTTGAAAAAAAAAAATTAAAAGTGATTCTGATGTGGAATGAGTATAGCTGCTAATGTAAGAAAAGCCTGACATTCTGCAAAAGGAAAGAGTGAATCTATGCATCCTGATTTTCTTCTTTTAAAACAAAGTGAAATAAGTTTCTTAGTTTATTAACATGGGGGAATATGTGAGCATGAGAAAAGGGTGAAAAATCACCCATAAGGAAACACAAGCAAAATACCCTGAGTCAGCTTATGACTGACCAGTTAGAATCTTCTTTATTACGACGGTTGATGGAACTCCCGTCTGGAGGTAGACGTCTGTAGGGAGTGGAAGATGGGCAGTGGTGGTCTATTTTTGCACTCAAACCACTTGTTCTATTTAAAAATAAATAACCATTCTGTTATGCAGACAGAGGAAGATGCAATATATATTTTACATTCTGGGCAATAAAAGATAATCCCTGCCAATGGTAGTATAAGAAATAAACATTGTTAAAAACAAGTGTGATACAGCCACGTGTTGCGGATTGTGAAATATTCCTATTCTGAAATGTTAACTTCAGAATGCTTGAACACAGATGATGAAGCCTTTGGGGAAGCTATCATTTAGGCAAGTGTCCAAATAAGTGAAAAAAACAAATTTACCAGTTGCTTTACAGAAATGAGCTTGCAGGGGCCAAAATTTGCAATCATTTTAATATGAAAAGCTGATTAACCATAACACATCAGATTAAAAAAAAAAAAAAAACTACAAACCACAATGACCCTCAAAAAAAGGAGGGAGGGAGAAAGTTCTTCACAGATATAAAGTTAATGAATATCAAAAGAATAACGAAATTAGGGGCGCCTGGGTGGCGCAGTCGGTTAAGCGTCCGACTTCAGCCAGGTCACGATCTCGCGGTCCGTGAGTTCGAGCCCCGCGTCAGGCTCTGGGCTGATGGCTCAGAGCCTGGAGCCTGTTTCCGATTCTGTGTCTCCCTCTCTCTCTCTCCCTCCCCCGTTCATGCTCTGTCTCTCTCTGTCCCAAAAATAAATAAACGTTGAAAAAAAAATTAAAAAAAAAAAAAAAAGAATAACGAAATTAGACTCAGCAGTTTGCAGACTCCATTATAAAAACTGATTCAGGGGGCACCTGGGTGGCTCAGTCGGTTAAGCATCCCACTTCGGCTCAGGTCCTGATCTCGTGGTTCGTGAGTTCAAGCCCGGCGTCGGGCTCTGTGCTGACAGCTCAGAGCCTGGAGACTGCTTGGGATTCTGTGTCTCCCTCTCTCTCTCTGACCCTCACCCATTCATGCTCTGTCTCTCTCTGTCTCAAAAATAAATAAACATTAAAAAAAATTAAAAAAAAACTGATTCAGACAAGCATCAGCAGTGGTTGCTCAAATAAGTACGTGAAATTTGGTTGAGGAACAGGAAATCTGAGTGGTGCTGAAATATCAGCCCACAGATTTCTCCCAAATGTAAAGAAGAAAATATGCCTTTGTAATGAAGGAATCTGATGATTGCCCCCTTAATCAAATGATAAAACTTACTAACCATGGGATGCCATGGCACCCTGGGCATGAGATGTGAAGTGTACAATTAGAAGAATGCAGCACTGTCTGTGAAGCATTCTGGCCAAAAACGTTTATGTCCAATGAAGCCTAGAACTACACTATCCAATCCTGCCCTATGTGGCTATTGAGCAAAATTGAGATGAGGCTAGTCTGACCTGAGATGTGCCACAATGTAAAATACTGGATTTTGAAGACTTTAGATAAGAGTGTAAAATATCTCATATTGATTACATGTTAAAATGATCGTATTTTGGATACACTGGGTTAAATGAAACATATTATTAAAATTAATTTCATCTGCTTATTTTGCTTTTTTAAAGTAGCCTGAACATTTTCACAGTTGTATCAAACTTCAATACTTCAAGAATCTTACCTAATTAAAAATTGGAGAAATTGGCTTTTATGTCATTCTCCCCACCAGTGCTTGAACAGACCTGGACATAGATGATCACTGTAATTAAGTAACAGCTCAATACTGGTCCCTTAAGGGTGGCAAATGTTGCTTTGGCTGATGGGTCAGGCTCACAGTTAATTAAGAGATGGAGTTATTGACTAGGCCCCCAGAAGCTCCTCCATTAAAATCTTCCTTCCTGATTTCACAAGACAGGAAGAACAGATCCTCATTCTGATAAACCTTTATCATTGCCAGTTACATAGAGTTCAAGGGGAGGAGGAGCAGGAGCAGATATTCCTGTGGGCTGTGCTTTGTCACAGATGCTTTTCCTCAATGCACATATGTGTGTGCTGTCTCAGAGATGTCCCTCTGACATGGTTCATTTATTGGGCTGTAGCATATTTAAAGGCCATCGTCACTATTTGTGATGTGTGTGTATGTGTGTGTGTGTGTGTGTGTGTGTGTGCGCAAAACATACTGAGAAAAATCCATGGAGTGATGGTGTGGCTTTCCGTGGGAATTCTCTACAGCTTAGTATCACCTTCTCCTTTTGCTGATACATTGTTTGAGTCTTTTTTCCTTTTTATATAAAGTTCCCTCCTAAGTTTCCTCTTACATTCTGTACAAGTCCCATCCCCTTTGATCAATTTCTTTACTGAACAGTCTTTTAACAATTCCTCAATCCCACATTCACAGTCACACTTTCTAACTGTCCTGTGAGGCCTAAAAATAACATTCCTTTCTAAAGAGATACAATCTTTCAAAATAAGCCAAGGAAGCTTCTCCCCACCATTGACTCAATCACCCCTGAGGCTCCATTAAATTGTATTAATCCCAAACCATCATGAGTCCTCTCTTGCCTTTCTATAGTTTTCAATTCCTGTCCTCTTTTTAGAAAACCATCTGTTTCTCTTAAATAGACTCATCGTTCAGGAGTCACAGGTGCATCTTCACAATGAAAATGAGAAAGACAGTTTGTCTATTCAGCACTGACCGGGGGGCTCCTAGTCGGTGCAGCAAGGCAAGGGAAATATATGCAGTGTAAAGATCATAAAGGGAGAAGTAAAGCTTTCATTATCACAGATGAAATAATTCTTTATAAAAATCCAAAATGCATATATGATTAGACAAGTTATCAGAACTAAGTAGTGATTTTAGCATGGTCCCTGAACACAAGACAGTATACAAAAATTAATTGTTTTTCTATGCACCAGCAATGAACAGTTGGGAAATGAAAATGCCATTTACAACAGCATTGAAACCCACCAAATAAATAGGAATAAATCTAACGAAAGATATGCAATACCACTGTACTGAAAACTATTGACCGATACTGAGAGAAATTTCTTTAAAAAAATTTTTTTTAAATGTTTACTTATTTTTGACAGAGAAAGACAGAGCATGAGCAGGGGAGGGGCAGAGAGAAAGGGAGACAGAATGGGAAGCAGGCTCCAAGCTGTCAGCACAGAGCCTGACACAGGGCTTGAACTCACAGACCGTGAGATCATGACCTGAGCCAAAGTCGGGCGCTCAACCCACTGAGCCACCCAGGCACCCCAAGAAATTTCTATTTCTTTTTAAAAAAAATTTTTTTTTAATGTTTATTTATTTTTGAGACAGAGAGAGACAGAGCATGAACGGGGGAGGGGCAGAGAGAGAGGGAGACACAGAATCGGAAACAGGCTCCAGGCTCTGAGCCATCAGCCCAGAGCCTGACGCGGGGCTCGAACTCCCGGACCGCGAGATCGTGACCTGGCTGAAGTCGGACGCTTAACCGACTGCGCCACCCAGGCGCCCCAAGAAATTTCTATTTCTAAGTCAGTGGAGAGATTCTCTCCAAAAAGGGGAGGAATAAGATATGGCTGTTCTTTACATATATAAAGTTAACGAAAATAAAAGAAATAATGGATTTAGAACCAGTAGTTTCCAGCCCCCGTTACAATAATTGCTGCAGGCATCAGCAATGGTTGCTAAAATCAGGAGGTGAGGTTTGGTTGGGGAACAGGATGTTTGCATAGTGCCAAAGTATCAGCAAATGGGAAGATTTCAACATTGTTAAGATGCTAATTATCTTCAAATTGATCTGTAGATTCAATACAACCTCTGTCAAAATCTCAGCAGGTGTTTTATTGAAAATTTAAAAGCCGATTTTACAGTATTTAGGGAAATGCAGAGATCTAGAATTGCCAAGAATTCTTTGGGAAAAAAAAAAAAAGAACAAGGAAAGATAAAGGACTTACCTACCACCTTTCAAAGCTCATTATAAAGCTATAATAATTAAACAGTATGTATCGTACGAGGATAGACAAATAGACCAGTGGAATAGACCAGCATGGAATAGAGAGTTCAGAAACAAATCTATCCTTACACAGTCACTTTATAATAGACACTGCTGCAATTCAGGAGAAAATATGTTCCTTCAAATAAATGTTCCTGGATCTTTGATCTCTTCTTTACACTTACACAAAAATTAATTTCATATGGATCATAGTCCTAAATGTTAAAAATTAAAAAAATAAAAAATTTAGAAGAAAATAACTTCATGACCTCGGGGTAGACAGAATCTTCTTAAACAATACATAAGAGGACTAAGCGCAGAAGAAAAGATTTATTAGTGCAACATCCTTACCGTTAAGAACTTCTGTTTCTTAAAAAAAAAAAAAAAAAAAAAACACTATTAAAATGAAAAGTCTTGATGAGGGGTAAAAGCAGAAAAATGTTCACCTCTAGCCAGGAAGGCTAATTTATAGCCTACATAGTGTTGATAAAGATCAAATATGTACTGGTTGCTACATTTTTTTAAATGTTTATTTATTTTTGAGAGAGAGAGAGGAAGAGAGAGAGAGAGAGAGAAGGAGCCAGAGAATCTGAAGCAGGCTCGGCATTGTCAGCACAGAGCCCAATATGGGGCTTGAACTCACAACCATGAGATCTTGACCTGAGCCGAAATCAAGAGTCAGATGCTTAACTGACTGAGCCACCCAGGTGCTCCTGGTTGCTACATTCTTAAAGGGTCTCATGACTGCTGGTACACCTCATGAATAGTTAATATCAAAGTGAATGATAAGCACCAGAGAAATCGTGAGAAAGTAGTTTTACAAGTAGAAATTCTAAGACATTTATGATTTAATACTGTCTGCACATCTCCTCCCCCGTGAACACTAAGTGTAGAACCACCTGCTTCACACAGTGTAAGTATATTTCTTCCTGCCCACAGGTCCTGTCCCTGTGCTGCTTAAATGTACTAAGTTGCACCATAAAACATCTTCAGAATTCTATCCTGGGGTGTCTGCTTGGCTCAGTTGGTAGAGCATGTGCCTCTTGATCTCAGGGTTTTGAGTTCAAGCCCCAAGTTGGGTATGGAGCCTACTCAGAAAGAAAAAAAAAAAAATTCTTTCTTGACCGTCTCACTCAATGATCCTGGGAGAAGGTATTTGCAATAACGATATCCAACCAAAGACTTATATCAGAATACATAAAGAACTTCTAGGAGTCAATAAGGAGAAGACTAACACCTCAATATAAAAAATGGGCCAAGACATAGGCTCTTCACAAGAAGAGGTGTCCAGATGGCCAGTGAGCATGAAAAAAGACTCAGCTCCGTGACTTTTCAGAGAAATGCACATTAAAGTGACAAGGTACAACTACGCATCCACCGCAATAACTAAAACAAACAAACCCGAGAATTTCAACTGTTGATGAAGACGTGGAGCAACTGGAACACTCATATTTCCCCGAACTGGAAACAATGCACATGTTCATCATCAGGGAAAAGGATAATTGTATACATTCATCCTGTGGAATACGACGTAGTGAAGAAAAAAACCAAAGACGTGCTACACACCACGTGGATGAATCTCACAAACACTCTGCGGGATGAAACAAGCCAAACTGAAAACAACACGCAATGGGATTCCGTTTAGGTGACGTTCAAGAACAGGTGAAATCAATAAACGCTTAGAGCGGTCAGAACAATGGCACTGCTTGCAGGAGGGGTTATTGACTGCGAAAAGAACAGTGGAATTTCACTGAGAGCTGAAAATGTTTTATGTCTCCATCTAGATGGTGGTTGCATGAGCATTTACATGTGAAATAATCCAATAAGCTATACATTTAAGATTAGTGCATTTTACTGTGATCTTTGTACCTGCTATACAAAATATTTTCTTAAAGCAATAAAAATGTACATGGTGGAGTTGGCGCCTACTAGAGGAAAATTTTGCAAATGCAGGAACATTTTAAAAATTGTCTTCATTTTGCCATAGCTCTTCAGAAATACAATCCTTCTAAAGTCAGAACAAACTCATTTGTTTTTAAAACAAACGTAAGGGGGCGCCTGGGTGGCGCAGTCGGTTAAGCGTCCGACTTCAGCCAGGTCACGATCTCGCGGTCCGCGAGTTCGAGCCCCGCGTCGGGCTATGGGCTGATGGCTCAGAGCCTGGAGCCTGTTTCCGATTCTGTGTCTCCCTCTCTCTCTGCCCCTCACCCGTTCATGCTCTGTCTCTCTCTGTCCCAAAAATAAATAAAAAACGTTTGGAAAAAAAAAATTAAAAAAAAAAAAACAAAAAAAAACAAACGTAAGCCTCATGGCCATCTAATTGAGACATTTCCCAAATGCCTCGGAGATTGTCTACATGGACAGCTTCTATCTTAAAAGGATCACATTTTTGTTGTGGCCTAAATGCGATGGCAGATACTGCCTGCAAAAAAAAAAAAAAAAAAAAAATGCCTTTTGGCATTTTGCCTTTATTTTCCTTTATTTCTTGCCAGCAGCACCTCAGTTTTGCTTAGTGTCTACCAGTTCTCGTCCTGATATCTGAGAAGGGGATTCCATTTCCTGCTCCAGGTAAATCTTGGTTCTGTGAGTTATGGCAAATCCCCATTCCCTTGGCCGGGTCTGGTGTAGGAGTATGTGATATAGATCAGTTCCGTCATGTGCAAGGAGAGAAGTGCTCTGTGTGTGTGTGCATGCATGCATGTGTGCGTGTGTCTGTGTGCGTGAGTGCACATGTGTGCATGCGTGCGTTTGTGTTGGAGAGGTGATTCTGAGAAATATTTATTGTTCCTAAGGAGACCCCAGAAGGGAGTTCATTTCTGCCTCCGGATGCTGTTTCTGGGACTGAGTGCAGCTTAGAGCTGTTAGTAGCAACGTTGGTGAAACCCAGTCCTGAAAGAAAACCGATGGGGATGATGTGGATGTAAGGTCTCTGAGCCCTTTATGACCTTAAAGTTTATGTCATGTCTCCTGTTCTACCTCTGGACTTTTGCTCAACTGACTGAGGTTTTTTATTATTGGCAGCCAAAGTCGCTAGTTGACAATGAGAACTATCTGCCATTTTAGATTAGTCTCTTCGGGTGTTTGTCATCAGATTCCAGCCAAACTAGCCATTTTAAGTGCCTCAAACTTATTTTTGTTCTGCCTTTCACCTCAGGACGTTTGCATATGCTTTGGCTTTTGCCTAGAATATTCTCCACCCTCCCTCACCCCTTTTACTACTTAGCACCTACTCATCCTTCAGATATCAGCCCAAGTATCATTTCCCCAGAGAAAGATCCCCGATTCCTCAGACTAGGTCAGGCTGATCCTCTTTTCTCTCACCCGGTATAGTCCTTCATTCACCTCATTATGTCCCAATTTTCACACAGGGTATTGCATTTCAAAACATGTGAGCCTTGTTCAGGTTGTAGTTGTGCACATAAAGGACTGTGTCCTATGGGTGAACCATGAGGTGTCCAGCAACATACTCTTTTCATATTTGACCTGTTTCCTCGCCCTAAAATTGTTCCAATTATTACTTCAAGGGCTGAGATGAGTTTTGTCAGAGCCCTCACAGACACTAAGCCAATCAATCACCTCTAGTGCACTTGATACTGCTACAGTTTGATTGGACGTGAACATGAATTCTTTTTTTTTAATGTTTATTTATTTTTGAGAGAGAGTGCACTTGAGCAGGGAGGGGCAGAGGGAGAGGGAGACGGAGGATCTGCGCTGAGAAAGGATAGTCCGATGTGAGGCTCAAACTCATGAACTGTGAGATCATGACCTGAGCGAAAGTCGGAAGCTTAACCGACTCAGCCACCCAGGTGTCCCTGAACGTAAGTTCTTTATAGCCTTGAGCCCTTGTATCAAGATTCCCCAGGGGCGCCTCGGTGGCTCAGTCAGTTAAGTGTCCAACGTCTGATTTCTGCTCAGGTCATGATCTCACAGTTGATGAGGTCAAGCCCTGTGTTGGGGTCTGTGCTGACGGTGTGGAGCCTGCTTGGGATTCTCTCCCTTGCTCTTTGCCCCTCCCCCACTTGCACACGCAGTTTCTCTTGCACTCTCTCTCTCAACATAAATAAATAAACTTAAAAAAAAAAAAAATAGATTCCCCAGACTTGTGCATCTTCCTGGAGCCTCACAGCAGACCTCTGCCCAAAGGGTAGCTGAGGTACCACTTGGTGGGGTTAGCAACCTGACTGCTGTTTGCTGATCACAGGCCATAAGCCAATGGATGGAACTGGCACTTTGACAGAGCCTTCCTTGAGTCTGCGCCTCCAGAGGGCCTTCTCTGCACAGCTAGAAGAGCAGCTCTGTGAGACCCGAAACAGGCAGGACAGCGTTTTTCTCTTTTCAGCTTGCTACAGGACTTCCTCGAGTCCGTGACTTTCACCTCTGTTCTACATTCAGCCACTTCCTCTCAGGCCATGACTCCATTTTCTTCTGAAACTGGCCCTCTCTAGTATCTCAAACTGCGCCCCCTTCCTAATTAAACACAACTTCTGACTTTCCCCTACTCTGGTTCTCTTCCTCCCTCAAAACACGCGTAGGTCCCCCAGGGAACTGGCCCACGTTCCCCCCATCCCCCCCTTCTCCTTCTCCTTCCCCTCCTCTCCTGTCTGTGAGGTATGTGGCATGTGCATGAATTGCAGATGTGTGACTTGTTGATTGAGAGACTCATTTGCTGATTTAAAAAAAGTATTTAACAAATACAAATACAGGGGCGCCTGGGTGGCTTAGTTGGTTAAGCGTCCGACTTCAGCTCAGATCATGATCTTGTGGTTTGTGGGTTCGAGCCCCGCGTCAGGTTCTGTGCTGACAACTCAGAGCCTGGAGGCTGCTTCAGAATCTTTGTCTCCCTCTTTCTCTGCCCCTGCCCCGCGCGCTCTCTCTCTCTCTCTCTCAAAAACAGACGAACATTAAAAAAATAAAAATAATAGACCAGAAGAGAGAAAATGTTTACAAATTATGTTTGTTTTTAGGATGGTTCTACTATAAGTAAATAAAACCAAACTTAAGATGGCTTTAAAAAAAGAAATAAAAATAAAAACTAAGCAAAAAATAGTAAATGCACCATTCAGCTCTCTGTTAACATGGTCAAACCAGTTTTATATGCGGACAGTTTCCAACCGTGGCTTCCAGGTGTTGGGTTGTCTTCCCTGTGGAGTGGAATACAGAGGCCTGGAGGGCTCGATTCGCAACACAAACGGGCAATGGCGAGTTCATCAGCTGAGCCGGAATTTCATTTTGTGCAAAGACAAAGATGAAAAAGAAACTCATGCTAGAAACTGCACTACAGGTCAGTCTGCCTTCAGCCTTCGGAGTATTGGGAGAGACTGCAGGTCAGGAGGAATGTCAGAATATGTATTCTCGGTGTGTCCTTGGAGAAAAAAAGACTGTATGAGCAAATTACATGAATTTCCTCGTTGGTACCCCAAGTCTGTAGTTCAGTCATTTTTAGAAGAAAGGAAATTTTGCTGTATTTACAAATGCGGAAACTGTTCTTGCCTCTGGAACCCCAGAGGCTGTTATTAAAATGATAAATTCCCAGCCTAGTCAAGTAAAATGACACACTGGGTCACGATAAGGAACGTCTTTTCTGAATAATGCATAACACAAACTTGTTTACTCCTGACTCTGGTGGCAAGACTGGGTTTTTTTTTTTTTCTTCCTGGGTTTAAGTGCTGTCTGTTCTCTGGGGAAGACTTTGTCCTACACTCCTGAAGATATTTTAATTCAATACTTTCTTGGATCCCGTGGTTCCCTTGAGGAATCAGCCTTTGTACCAAGAACTCCCCAGGACCCTGAACAGTCAAGGTGACACGGAGACCCAAGTTTGGCCCCCTTGGTCGTGCGCCAGACCTAGCCTCACGCTGGCCTCTGCCCCTTTCTGAAGTGCCGCAGAAGGGTGGTGATGATGCTTAGTCAGCGTGCAAGTGTGGTCAGTGTGAAATGCAGTGTAGATGGAAGGCACGCTGGTACTCCTCCAGGGCAAGCGCACTGCCCCGGGGATGATTAGAATCTAGTAGCTGCTTTGTATGGAACAAGGACACTGGCGTTCTTAGCTCCTTTTCTGCTTTAGATACAGTGCTCCACCCCCACTTCTGCAGCCACTGGGCCCAACTGAACCCCCACAAGGGCAACCACGGTAAGCCACTACGGTGTGACAGACGCTGGGGGGATACATGGTTCCTTCGTTCAAGGAGCTTAGAGTGTAGCTGAGGAACGAAGATACACGTATGTGAAAAGTTTATGGCGGGCGGAATACGATTGATTAAAGCCTTTGCCTGGTGTATTAGTTAGCGACAGCTGCCTTCACAAAGTACCACAGACTGGGTGATTTAAACAAGAGAAATCGACAAGGTCACAACTCATTTTATGACCTCATTGTAACTGAAGCATGTCTTTAAAGACACTGCCTCCAAATAGAGTCACATTCTGAGAAACTGGAGGTGAGACCTCAACATAAGAATTCTCGGGGGTACACGATTCATCCTACAACACTTGGTTTCCAAATGTTATATAATCTCTAAAGAAATTGTCTAATTGCAGCTCTTCCTTGGGTGTCTAACAGGCATCTAAACCTAACTTATCTAAAACCCAGCCCCTGCTCCTCTGCCCGGCTTCCCCATTTCTGCTCACCCGTGAGTCTATCTTTGCGATAGATGGTACCACTCACCCCCATTTACTGTCCTCTCGGTGGACCTGATTACATCTGAAGTTGGGCTTTCATTTTCTTATGTGCTTTTTGCCCGAATCCCTGAACTAGAATGCCTGATGCATAGTAGGCACTAGACACATGTTTGCTTGAATGAATTGTCAAAATAAATAGCTAGTATGTGCACAGAGAGGGAGATTTCCGTGGGCTGGGGAAGGGATGGTAGGGTCCGTGCAGGGGGGTGCTGGAGCTGGCTTCAACCAGCTCACAAGCACCAATTGTCAAATTTTCAGTCGTTAAATACAGACGTTATTAAAAATTAAGTTAAGGGGCGCCTGGGTGGCTCAGTCGCTTGGGCATCCGACTTTGGCTCAGGTCATGATATCAGCTCGTGAGTTCGAGCCCCATGTCGGGCTCTGTGCTGACAGCTCGGAGCCTGGAGCCTGCTTTGGATTCTGTGTCTCCCTCTCCCTCTGCCCCTAACCCACTCGCATTCTGTCTCCATCTCTCTCAAAAATAAATGACCATTAAAAAAAATTAAGTTAAATAAAGTTACAGCTCAACTATACTGAAAATAAAGGTGATAAATACTGGACTCAGCGTTTCTTAGTTACTTCATTCTCTTTTACTATTATCTATGCTCTGGAGGTTGCTTAACTTTATTGTATCTGATGATAGAAATAATTTAGATTATTTCTAATAATAATATGTACAACTGCTCGTCTCTTCCAACTATTCATCCAGTGCCATCACTGGTAGATTGAAATTGGCCATAGTGGGAATATTTACTCTATGGAAATCAGTAAATGCCACAAATCAGTTTGCCTGCTTGCTTGTGTGTGTGTGTGTGTGTGTGTGTGTGTGCGTGTGTGTGTGTGTGTTCCTGGAAAGCTGTGAAATATTTACCAGCACACTACAGCTTCCTTGTAACAGGTGTCCGTAAAGCATGGTGAAGATCCATATGTAGAGGGATGGGAGGAAGATTCTAGGCAGTAGCCCGGGAATAAACAAAGGTCCAAAAGAAGCAATAGTATACATGTTTGGAGTGTGTGTGTGTGTGTGTGTGTGTGTGTGTGTTGGTAGGAATTGAGGGAAGATGGGGAATGGAACCACCCTAGCAGGGCCCACAGTACTAGGCTCAGAGATTTGGATTTGAGTTCTATAAGCAATGGAACACCACCAAGAAATTTTTGGTAGGCATGTGATGTGATAAAGCAGATAGTAAATGCTGAGGGAACAGCCAAAGAACAGAATGAAAGGGGGTACTTTTAGTACAGGAAACACTCTTCAGGGGCCCCTGGGTGGCTCAGTCATTAAGTGTCCGACTTCGGCTCAGGTCATGATCTCACAGTTTGTGGATTGGAGCCCCAAGTCGGGCTCTGTGCTGACAGCTCAGAGCCTAGAGCCTGCTTCGGATTCTGTGTCTCCCTCTCTCTCTGCCCCTCCCCCACTTGTGCTCTGTCTCTCTCTCCGTCTCTCTTTGTCTCTGTCTCTCAAAAATAAATAAACATTAACTTTTTTTAAAAAAGAAAACACTCTTCATAGTTCTTTCTATGCTTTACCAAGTCTGTAAAGAATCTACACAATCATTCCAAATGTGTGAGTGAAGGTGCTCCCCAGGGAGGAAAATTATTCTTTCAGCTAAAACTTCTCCAGATCTTTGTGAACTGAATGAAATCAAACTAAGGCTGCCTTTAGGCTGTAGATTGAGAACGCCTTCTCTGTGAAGAGACAAAACTCATGGAAAAACTAGAATCAAAATGTGGGGCAAAAATCATGAGTTTCATAACATTTCAACGTGATTAACTGTTCACAAGACAAAAGTCACCATGACTTTTGCTGCCAATAAATCTGTGAATATAACCCCTCCACTGACCTGAAAAGTGGTTTTCAGTATATTTACTGAGGGGGTGTATGTGTGTGTTTTTTTCCACAGTGGAAGCTCATTAGCAGCAGCTGAAAATAATTAGAGGGCTAATTAAAACAGTAATGAGGCGACTAAGCATGAATGATATGGTCCTCATTGTTATCCATTCAATGATGCTCTTTGTGTCTCATTTGTGATTGGGGAACAGCATGTGCTCTGCTCAATACAAAAGGGTCCTGCCATTTTTGTTATAAAAACATCACAATCATGCACCCAGAAAGAAACTGCTGGAAGAAGGTAAACCTGCTGCTTCTCCCTTTCCATAAAGTGAATGTTACATCTGACAATGGGAGGGTTACCTGGGCCCTAATGGCCAATATTCTCATTTTGATATGAAGACGGGCCCATATGGAAAGATAACAAACAAGTTAAAAGCTAACGGAAAAACACAAAGACCTTAAAAATGACACAAGTGTATTTGTGAAAGGAAAAAGAAGACATAAAAGCTTTAATAAGCAACGTGAACACCTTTGGAAGGACATGTTCAATCTCAAAATAATGAGAAACTGAGAAACTTTTTTTCATTACTTTTCAGTTGAGCCCATTCGGTAATATTGAAATGGCCTGGTAAAAAGTGATGATATTGCAAATATTGTTTTTCTGAAAATGATGAGTGTAGTAGAGAAAATTACACCATGAGTTCGAATTTCAAAACCAGTGTTCACATATACATTTCTATAAAAACCTGCCAGAAAATTTGATGGTGATGATGAAGGGGATGTCCCTATTGAGATGTCCAAGGAAATGTATAGAATATGACGTAAAGACAGAAACCTACCTGTTGTAAGACTCGTTCAAAACCAGTCAACACATGGCCGAAAGGGAACTCTGATGGAAATCCCAACTAATAACCTCACTTGAGTTGAGCCAGATATACCCAGTAATTAATCTACCACAAGTGTTTTGAGTCTTATATTGTCTTGACAAGCAGAGAAATCCCTGATGAATGGTCAGTTTAATCTGTCTAACCTAGTTCAGAAGACCTGATAGATTAGGAAGACTGTAATCTGCTCTCCACTATCTCTCAGCCACAGGCAGACACTGTGCCTAATCGCACTTCCTGCCTCTTGTTCAGCCCCAGTTGTTTTCCCCATGGCTCTCAGTAAAAGCTTTGTCACGTCGCAGGCTGGCCATGAGACAACTCTTTGGTTGCTTCCCATTCCTTGACAATTGTCAGCCAGTAGGCACACAAGGCTCTCTCTTCCTGGGCGCTTCTCTCACGTTGCCTTCTGACGTCTTCCCTTCTGTTTCTTTTACCCAGCCAGAGCAACACTACGGCAAGCTGCAGTTTTTAGAAGAACTTTGTTCTTTCATGCGTTCGCATACCTAATACTCTGTTCAGAAAGGCTTCTCCCTTGGGGCACCTGGGTGTCTCAGTCAGTTAGGCGTCCAACTCTTGACTTCAGCTCAGGTCATGATCTCATGGTCTGTGAGGTCCATGAGTTCGAGCTCTGCATCAGGCTCTGCACTGATAGTGCGGAGACTGCTTGAGATTCTCTCTCTTTCTCTCTCTCTGCCCCTCTCTCACTTGCTCTCTCTCTCAAAGTAAATTTAAGAGAAAAGAAAAGAAAAAAGAAAAGAAAGGAAAAGAAAAGAAAAGAAAGGAAAAGAAAAAAAAAGAAAAGAAAAGAAAAAAGAAAGGCTTCTCCCTTACTTTTTCTCATGCAAACTCCTATTCATACTACAGCACTCAGCTCAAGTAACATCTCTTCCAGCTTTCCCTTATATTACCCTGTCTCTAGTTTGAATTCTCAAATACCTAACTCTCCTTGTGTTTTCTGTCTCTGGCCCTAGATTGTTGGAGACTTGAGATCTTTCAAAATTCAACAAATATTTATTGAGTGCCTACTATCAGCCAGGAATTACTCTAGGTGCTGAGGATACAGCCATGATAAAGTAAAACCCTGTCCTCACAGAGTCTCCATTTTAGGGGGGAAAGGCAGGTTAGAGCAAACAACTACGTAGTGTTTCCTAACATTAGTCAACAAAGATCTAGGAATTTTAGATTCAGAAAAGAAGCAAGATAAAACCTTTAAGAGTTACACCCTAAATTAACATCAGGATACCTTTTCCAATGACCCTATTTTCATTGTGAGGAAACCAAAGGCAGAGAGACGTGTGGGGCTTTGTTGGAAGGAAGTCACATAGTTTATTGGTGGCAAAGCTGGATCCTCACCCCCTTTCCCTGACTCCTGGTTGAGTGTTGTCTCAGTTCTTCTAAAACATGACAACTCTCAGGCAACTCATTTACGGTACAACCTTGACTGTGATCGAATCTATTTCTGCCTTTCAGCTTTATTGAGATATAATTGACATATAACCTTGTGCCTGTTTAAGGCATACAACAGTGTGATTTGATATTTACGTGTTGCAAAGTGACGACCCCTGTGGCATTAGCTAATACTTTTACCAATGTCACATTATTACCATTTCTTTTTGGGGGTGAGAAGATTTAATATCTACTCTTTTAGGAACTTTCAAGTATATGATACAGGATTATAAATGACTATGACCATGTTCTACATTAGATCACTAGAACTTATTAATCATATAGCTGGAAGTTTGTGTTCTTTGATCAAAATCTCCCTATTTTCCCCCTCCCCAGCCTTTGGTCACCACCTCTCCATCACCTTTGGTAATCTCTGTTTCTATGAGTTTGGCTTTTTATTGGATCCCACATTTAATTGATATCATGGTATTTGCCTTTCTCTGTCTGACTTGTTTCAGTTAGCATAAAGCCCTTAAGTTTTGTCCATTTTTATTTGCATTTTGTTGCAAATGGCAGGATTACCTTCTTTCTCGTGGCTGAATAATACTCCATTGTATATATATATATACTGCATCTCCTTTATTCACTTGTTCATTGTTGGGCACTGAGGTTGTTTCCATATCTTGGCTATTGTGAATGATGCTGCACTGAACAAGGGGGTGGATATAAAATCAAGTCAAAGTGGATTAAAGACTTGAACATAAGACCTGAAACAATAAAATTCCTAAAAGAAAACATAGGGAATAATCTTCTTGACATTGGTCTCGGTGATGATTTTTTGGATGTGACATCAAAAGCAAAGGCAACAAAAGCAAAAATAAACCAACAAGGCTGAGTCTTTTTAATACTAACTGTGTAAGCTTATTTGCATGAGTTCAAGCAGACCAAAGCCCAGCTGATTTGCCAAGCTACGGTTTAGCTAGAATGACTGGCTTTCTGTTAAGGCCACTGCTCTAGAAGGTCACCTAGTTTCTAGAGGAGACACTAATCTAGAAGGTAGCACTCTGAAAAGGTAGCTGCATTTGCGGCATCTACCCTCACCATCTGAGCTTTTTCTGACTTCAGAAAAATGCTGACTGACATGACAGATAAGTCAGAGATATATCTTGTAGGGATATCTTTTTCCTCATAATAATGACAGGTGGTTGTGAGAGATTTCTTGTAGAAATGTAAACTGAATCGAGACTCATACTTGGCATTTCCTTTCTGACTCAGTGATTTACAGCATCTCTGTGAGGGTTTGGATGTGCAACTTAGTAATAAAGCTAGAGAAGGAGACAAGCTCTCAGGGCGCCTGGCTGGCTTAGTTGGTGGAGGATGTGACTCTTGGATCTCAGGCTAGTGAGTTCCAGCCCCACACTGAGTGTAGAGATTACTTAAAAAAAAATAAAATCTTTGGGGTGCCTGGGTGGCTCAGCTGGTTGAGCAACTGACTCTTGATTTTGGCTCAGGTCAGGATCTCACGGTTGTGAAATCAAGCCCTGTGTCTGGCTCTGTGCTAAGTGTGGAGCCTGCTTAAGAGTCTCTCCCTCTCTCTCTCTCTCTGCCCCTTACCCAAGGGGCTGCCCTCTCTCTCTCTGCCCCTTACCCAAAGGAATGCCCTCCTTTCTCTACTCATTGAGCCAAATGTATTCATCCTTCCAGGACTCCTTCTTCACAGTGTGCCCAGACTAGTCTTCCTCCCTCTGAATCCTTCATAGTTCTTAGAGCATAATTTTTGTTTTTATTCAAAATGAGGCGTCTTCACCTCAGCACCGTTCACTGTTTTGACCAGATAACTCTTTGCTGTCCTGTGCCTTGTAGGATGTTTAGCAGCATCCTTGGCCTCTGTCCACTAGATGCCGGAGCACTGTTCCCAAGTCGTGACAAAAATCTTTCCAGGCATTTCTGAATGTCCCATGGGGAACAGATTCATACTGGATGGAGAAGCATTGATTTAAACTCTCAGGGGCGCCTGGCTGGCTCAGTCAGTAGAGTGTGCAACGCTTGATCTCAGAGTTGTGAGTTCAAGCCCCATGTTGGGTGTAGAGATTACTTAAAATAAAATCTTTAAAAAATGAATAAAATGAAACAAACTCTCTTCCCTTTATTGGTAACAACAGCAACAATAGTACAATGGGAGTTTATGTACTAGGTCCTTTGCCAAGCACTTTACATAGACTGTCACTCTTGATCCTTAGTTAAGGAATATCAGATACAGGATACTAGCCCCATTTTATGCATGAGAACACTGAGGCTAACTTGCCCAAGGTCACAGAGCTAAAAAGTGATGGGGCGGGGATGCCAAGCAGTCGTTCTGACTTTAGGGCCGTTACTTGTAACCACTGTTCTACACAGCCTGGCCTCCCTTCCTGCCAGCGTCCCCCAGCCACGCGTCTTCTGGCCCCTGGAAGTGGCAGTTTATTCCAGAAGCAGCAGCTTTCCCAACACTCACAGAGCCAACTTCTTGCACCACCTCAGATTCCAGCACCAGTCAGTCAGTGCCCATTCCTCACACGTGTGGGTCTCGGATTCTTGGGGCCCCTCTGCTAAGCTCAGAAACGCCAGGATCAGCTGAGGGGTGCCCCCTCGTCAGAGATCTGAATTACTGTTCAAGCTTCTAAATTTTAATAATCCCAACCTCTTCCCTTAGTTTCCCCAGCTCCAGGCAGTAGCTGCTTCCCGCATTTGCTACCTCTGTGATACCTTATCGTTCTCTTTCTGACTTTTAGTCACCTAGTTAACAATTCCTGATGCCTCGCTAACAGCCCTTTATATAAAACCCTATTATAAAAAAATAACTGGTGTGGTTGCTACATCTGGACTGGACCCTGATCAATACAGATCTCCCTAGTACTTATCAAAGTTCATTGCTAAATATGCCCAAAAGAAAAAGCAGAACAGATCATATTTATTCTACATAACTCAGATGATTATCATATATATTCAGAGCTTTGAATGTACCTCCTGGATTTGTAACATTTATCAAGAATGTTAACATATCTGATTATTTTGTGTGTATGATGAAATCACGGAGGGAAATAAAATAGAGACTCTGGTACAAGCAATGATGGAAGTGATTTATCATCTAATTTTATCCTGCTTTTCATGTGGGGCCTCTGAATATGCAGACAACAGGCGAACACAATATACTGAAGAGGGCAACTGAATCTGTATGAAATGAACTTTAAAGAAAGGTACGTTTCATATAGCAATAAGCTACTGGTAAGAAATTAAATGGAATAGAAGCATGGGAGTTCCTTGGGGGAGCTTTGGATCAGCACACTAGGGAATTTCTTTAAGAAAAGAGATCAATGGGGAAGAGTCTAGGATGATAAATCCCACCAGTCCATTTTGATTAACAAACGCTTAACAAATGTGATAGGATGTGAACGTTAATGAGTTTTAGTCGTGGAAAGAGCACACTTCATGCTTATATCCCCAGCGTGGCAGTTTTAATATCTTTTCCAGGTACTGTGCTGTGCCTCCGGAAGGTCCGAGGGCTTCAGTCACACAGTTTTTGTAATAATCCCCAACCTGATTCAAAAGGCAAAACATGCCCAAAACATCCTAAATTATCTTGAGTCATTTTTATGTTAGCTGCTCCCAAGGGTTTCCATAAGCTCTCTGTAGGACTAAGAATCATGTGTCAGAGAACCCGAGGCTTACACAGAAAGCCAGCTTCCTGAGGGGTGACCCCAGCCCCTCTGACTTGAGTCTCAGGATCCCCGCAGCTCTGGCAGAGATTATATACCCATCAGGGGCATTTGCTGCTCCAACAACTACTCAGACTCCCACAGGGACCCTGTTTCTCTGAGAAAGAACCACTTCTCAGTGGATGAGCCAAGGTTTCCCCCCACGTCTTCTCAATATTTCCATAATATTTATTCTTCTCCTTTAGAGTGTGACATTCACTAAGTTTCACTGTTCACAATTTGACAATTCTCAGGGATATATCTGGGGTTCTATACTAAGGACAAAAGTCTGTCCTTTCCTGGCCAGTAAACCTGTGTTTACTTGAATTTTCTGCACAGATTCTAACAAGATTTATTAAATAAACAGATAAAAATCATGGTCTAAAAGAAAGGGCCTAGGGATCTTACACTAATACTATTACCAGTTAGCTCTGGAGACTATCTAATCTGCCTCAATCATCTCAGTTGTAACGTGGGAGAAACAATATTTTTAAAGTCCTGAGCTCCTCTTTGGAGAAATGGCTGATTCTAGACCTGGAGCAGGAAATTAGATAAGCCTGTAACACTTCATAGTACCAGAAAATAAGAAAGTAGTCAAACACACACACACACACACACACACACACACACACACACAAAACTACATTGTTGGGATATGTCAAAGGGGCATAGGAACCAACTGAAAGTATTCCCAATGCGTTTGAGGAGCAAAATTAGTAGGAAGGTATTACAAACCCAAAGTATACATAAATAGCCAGGAGTCCATAATGATATAAATAAATAATTGCACAAATAAATAAAGGAGAGGATATGAATCTGCCTTGCATCAGAATTTCAAATAACTTATGTAGATAACTCTAGCCTCAGGATGGAGGGCCTGACTCCTTCCTTCTTAAGTGTGGGTTGCATGGAGTACCATCAGGAAAGGGAGAAAACAAAAGAGTAACTTTGTAGTTGAACACTTGACAAACTCTACCTCAGTCAATGTCAAGGTCAATATCAACAGTGATAAATCATGCTGATAGTACATACCCTTGATATTATGTGATGAAAATGGCAATTTACCTCCGTCATCTGCCTTCTAGGAGTGAATTACCCCAGGCTAATCATGAGGAAAATGCCAGACAAATTCTGATAGAAGAGCATCCTAAAATGGACTCGAGTAGCAGTACTCCCCCACACTGTCAAGGTCTTCAAAAACAAGGAAAGTCTGGGAAACTCTCACAACCAAGAGGAAACTGAGATATGACAAATAAATGTAGTGTGGTGTCCTGGGTGGGATTTAGCACAGAAAAGACATAAGTAAACCTAAGGAAATGTGAATAAATGATGCAGTTTAGTTAGTAACAAAGTATCAATATTATTTCATTAATTGTAACATACTATAAGATGTTAAGGGAAATTGGGTAAGGAAGTACATAGGAACTCTGAGTGCTATCTTCTCAATTTTTCCATAAACCTAAAACTGTGCTTTAAAAAATCCTATTGAAGATAGTATAAAAATTTCAGAAATCCCCTAGGCACACACACTCACACACACATCCTGCCTTCCTGAAATTCACTGAAGGTGTGGAATAAGGAAATTGACATGTCTTACTTTTTTGTATTAAGTTAAAGAGGTCAAAACTGTGTGGCAAACACTGTTAATCTGCACCCAATATCCTTTCCTCCTCCCTTATTTACCAACAAACACTCAGTTTTGTTTGGGAAGGAACGTCAATATGCTCAGTTAGAAATATTTATTTCTCTAGGCTCCCTTGCCTCTAGGAGTGGCCATGTGGCCACATTCTGGCTAATGAGATATAAGTGAATGTGAGGCTCTTAGAAAGCTTGTTACAAAGTTCATGCATCTTTTGCCTTTTATCCTTAACCCTTTGTCCTCTGTACTTCTTCCTGCCGGGAACACAGACACATACCTAGAGATGAAGTATCTGTCTTCGAAAGATGACGAAACAAGCCACACACTAAGGATGGTAGGACGAAAAGCTGGAAAGAGCCTGGACTCCTGTTGTCACGAAGCTGCCCCACCCATGATGCTCTCCCCAACTCCAGATCCCTTTTCCTGTGAAAACAAGCAAACAAAACTTTTTTTTTTTTTAAATGGAGAGGGGACAGGACTATTTGGATAAGTTGCGTCCCTGTTGCATGCAACCAGATATCTGTCAAAATGAGGGTGTGGTTCTGATCACATTAAATGAATTGGTCAGTTCACTTCAGCCCAACAAATAAACAAACAAACAAACAAAAACCCATCAACTAAATGTACAAAACAAATTTTTTGTGTGAGCACTGCCCTGAGAAGTTATACACACTTTTTTTATTTCAGTCTTTGGCCATATTGTGTGGGGTTGGTTGTGAGCCAGCACTGAGGGATTGTATTTGACCTTCCAGGATTGATGAGGGGGTGAGAAGGTCCAGCCCAGAGCACCATACAATCATCAGTGGATTCTTCCATTCTTCCATTCTAACAGCCTTACAATGGGTCTTTTTTCTTTTCTTTTTTTTTTTAAGAGAGAGAGAGAAAGAGAGAGCAAGAGTGCGACCAGAGAAGGGGCAGAGGAAGAGGGAAAAGAGGGAGAGAGAGAATCCCAAGCAGGCTCCATGTCAAATGCGGAACCCAACACAGGGCTTGATCCCATAACCCTGAGACCATGGCCTGAGCCAAAATCAAGAGTCGGGCACTCAACTGAATGGGCTACCCAGGCGCCCATGATCTACTTTCAAATCCTTTGAAGAAATAGGTGGAGTATAACTACCTTTTTTCTACATAGTTTGGTTAAAATTACATAATAATTCAAGGTGGCTGCATCCGTCTTGAAGGATTATTTCAAAATAATAGGAACTGTTCTTATTATTCTGTGAAACTTCCTTTTTATGCCATCTGTTCTCTCATGGTTGTCATTCAGGAGACAGTGTCGCAAACTTCTCCAGAAGTGATGAAGTGAGCTGGTTGGGAGTTTCCCTGCAGAGTTGCGCTCCGAGATTTTTATGTGATTTTTCTGGAGAACAAGAAGCTACTAACATCAATAAATGGCATTTATTTTCCCAACTCAGGAATGAATCAAATACATTGCTGTTGTTCATGATCAAACTGTGAAATACTGTTTCAAATATTTCTTGGTCTTCTTGTATGGTTGTTTTTTTTTATTATTATTCACGGTTTTATATTTGAAACAAGATTATGGTAATCCAAGCTTTGAAATTCTCTAAGGGCCCTGACACAGCCAAATAAATGCCTTAAACAAACAAGCTTTAAAGCTCATAGTTAGAAAGGTAGAGAAGTGGAATCACACATTTCCCCAAGAAACTAAAAGGTAGCGGCTGCGAATACAGAATCATCTTTGTGTTCCTTCTCGTAGGAAGTTAGTAATTTGGTTTCCAGACAAGTGTAATGATTATAAGATTTCTTGTTTTGGGGCGCCTGGGTGGCTCAGTCGGTTAAGCGGCCGACTTCGGCTCAGGTCATGATCTCGCAGTCCGTGAGTTCGAGCCCCGCGTCGGGCTCTGGGCTGATGGCTCAGAGCCTGGAGCCTGTTTCCGATTCTGTGTCTCCCTCTCTCTCTGACCCTCCCCCGTTCATGCTCTGTCTCTCTCTGTCTCAAAAATAAATAAATGTTAAAAAAAAAATTAAAAAAAAAAAAAAAAAAAGATTTATTGTTTTCTCATTGCCAGCCATTGTGCTAAGAACTTTGCAAAGCTGGTTCAAACGTCATTCAAAGTACTTAGTTCATACAGATTCTATGCTCTACCGGCCTTAGTGGGCGGAGCCAAGCAGCTGAGTCAAAGCTGGAGGTCAGAACGCATTTGCTGATCTCAAGTAGGAATGAACCCGTTACACCATTTCCTGTCACACGGACACTCGGCCCTCATGCCCTCCTTCTGCTCAACGCAAAGCTTGAACTGGCTTTATTAAAAAATCTGCCCTTATCTGTGTTTGACTGGATGCCAAGAATTGTGGAACCTTTTTTAATAGTTGTAAGAAGTCATTAATACGTTGTGTATATTATCCATTACTTTAGATGTAACAGAACTTCAACCGAATTTATTGGACTTTCTTTTTTTCTCTGCCTTTGTCTCTCTTTCCCTTTCTCTCAATTTCTCCCTTTCATTCCTTGCCCAGAGCTGAACTCATTGTTCTTTGACACCATAAGAAACTCAAAATAATTCTGGTATTTTATTTTATGTTATTTTTAAATTTTTATTCCAGAGAAAGAGAGAGAGGGTGGCACCTGGGTGTCTCAGTCGGTCGAGTGCCTGACTTTGGCTCAGGTCATGATCTCCCCGCCTGTGGGTTCGAGCCCCACATTGGGCTCTGTGTTGACCGCTCAGGGCCTGGAGCCTGCTTGGGATTCTGTGTCTCCCTCTCTCTACTCTTCCCCTCCTCATGCTCTGTCTCTCTCTGTCTGTCAAAAATAAACATTAAAAAATTAAAAGAAAAAAACCCGAAAAACAGAGAGAGAGAGACAGTGGGGGAGAGGGGCAGAAAGAGTCTCAGGCAGGCTCCACACCTAGCGTGGAGCCTGCTGCAGGGCCCAATCCCATGACCCTGGGATCATGACCTGAACCAAAATCAAGAGTCAGTTGTTTACCAGATGTCTAACCGACAGAGCCAACCAGGTGCCCCAATTCTGGTATTTTAGCTAAACCACCATTTTGTTATCTCTGGCCTGTACTGGTTCAACATAGATATGCTCTGGTAATCTTTAAAAATCTAAACCAAAGAGCACCTGGGTGGCTCAATTTGTTGAGCGTCCAGCTCTTGATTTAGGCCCAGGTCATGATTTTGTGGTTCCTGGGATCACGCCCTGCATTATTCTCTGAACTGCTTGGGATTCTCTCTTTCCTTCTCTCTCTGCCCCTCCCTTCCTTGCACGCGCTCTCTCTCTCTCTCTCTCTTCCTCTCTCTCAAAATAAATAAATAAACTTTAAAAAAATTTAAAGCAACACAAAGTTTTGTCTATTCTTTTTTTTCTTTTTTCTGTTTTAAAGGTTTGTGTATTCTTAAACAGAGTTAAATTACCCAATTGAACAAGCAAAGGCCTGGAGAAGAATTTTGAGAAATTCACATAGTTAGTAGATGACAGATGTGTAATTCAAACCCAGATCAGCCTGACTAGAAAACCTATGTTTCTGGCCAAAAAAACAAAACCTACATTTTACAGAATTTATCATTTGTAAATGTATCATTTATCCTTTTACATTTATCATTTTACCAATGGGATGATAACAATAAATAACAACACCGAGAGCTAATACCTATTACACTAATGATTTAAATATGTTAATTAATTTAATTCTCACACCAACCCCATGTGGTAGGTGCTATGATTTTCTCCATTACACAGATAAAGTGGCTAATGCACAAAGATGAGATTAAATACCATTCCTAAGGTCGCAGAGCAAGGGGTAAACTGTGGATAGTGGATAGTAGGGCCCGGACTGTAACCACAGTGTAATATATCTTGCAACAATTCATTTATATCAGCAATAACCAACTGGGAAATGTTATAACAGTAACACAACTATCGTTTAGATGAATTAATCCAAGAAAGAATTATAAGATAACTATGGAGAAAACTCCTCGAAGATAATTCTGTTTTTAAAAAATCTCAAAAATGACTAAGATGAGAAATAGTTTACATTCACGGGTGCTACCCCACAGGGCTGTGGTGAGGATCGAATGAGCTCCTACTTGTAAAGCCCCCAGACATAGGAAGTGCCCAATAGTATTAGCATAGATTTTTGGAATCAAACTCACCACTTAGTGGTAGTGTGACCTTGGGGAACAAATGATTCTCTCTGAGCTTCGATCTCCTCATCCACGAGGGATCAGTAACCAATGTCTTATTGCTGCAATGAGAATTTGATGAGCTAACAGGTCAAACCAGACTTGCCCAGAGCCTGGTCCATGGGAGGGACTCTACTGAGGTTGTTTGCCTTCCTTCTCTGGAAAAATACAGTCTCATTTTTCTTCTGAATCTGCTTATCCAGTATTCCCTGGGTTTTGAGATTTTAGGCACCAACAGTTTCTTCTTTGTTTGTGTATTTGTTTCCCAGGGCTTTCATAACCAAGTGCCATAGAGTGGGTGACTTAAACCACAGACATCCATCATCTCACAGGCAACAGCTCTGGAATCTGGGCATCCGCAGGTTGGTTTCTTAGGAGGGCTTGGAGGGAAATCTGGTCCAAGCCACTCTTCTAGCCTCAGGCATTCCCTGCTTGCACATGTCCTTTATGTAAAGACAGTCATATGGTACCCACCCTAATAATATCATTTAAATTTGATTACCTCCCTAAAGGCCTTATTTCCAAATAAGGTCACATTCTGAGATCCTGGAGGTGAAGACTTAAGCATCTTTTGTGGGGGGACACAGCTCAACCCATGAAAGTTTGATAAGCTTTTTTTATGTTTATTTTTGAGAGAAAGAGAGACAGAGTGGGGGGGTGGGGGCAGAGAGAGGGAGATACAGAATTGGAACCAGGCTTCAGGCTCTGATCTGTCAGCACAGAGCCTGACGCCAGGCTGGAACTCGTGAACTGAGAGATCATGACCTGAGCCGAAGTTGGACACTTAACTGACTGAGCCACCCAGGAGCCCCTGTAGGTTTTTGGTTTTGATTGTTTTAATATGAGAAACTGATGTAAAGTTGACAGGTTTTTTTGTTTTGATTTTTTGCCAAGCCATTTTAAATATAACATAACTGGTGTCTATTAATTTCATCATTGTATTTAAAACCTATTTAATGCCTAAACATATTATCTCTCCATGCAGCATCCATTTGGGCAATATCCTTTACAAAAGGCATCTGAGATGGAAAAGTGGGGGACACAATGCTGTATGGGTTCTGGGCCATTTTCTTCACTAAAATCAGACAGGTCCTGTGTTTATTTATTTCACGTACAGGGTGGGAGTTCTGAGAAAGATTGAAAGATTTTATTAGACACTCTGGATGTTTGCTACTAAAACAACAACCTCTTGACCGCCACTGCTCTAGGATACTTGTAGGAAACTCACTAAATTCTTCTTGAGTAATTTGTCCTGTGTTTCTCCTCACATTACGCCATTCATGTATTAATAAGTGCTATAAATTGAATGTTAGTGTCTCCCTCAAATTCGTAAGTAAAAGCCCTAACCCTTCGTGTGATGGTCTCTGGAGATGAGGACTTTGGGAGGCAATTAGGTCATGTCGGTGAACAGAATTAGTGCCCTGATAAGAAGAGACACAAGAGAGGTGATCTCTCTCTCCACCTTGTGAGGACACAGCAAGAAGACACCTGTTTTGCAAACCAGGAAAAGAGCTCTGACCAGGCACCAAGTCTCCTGGTACCTTCATCTTGGGCTTGTCAGTCTTCAGAAGCATGACGAAGCCGCCCAATCTCCAATATCTTAGTAAAACAGCCTGAACTAAGGGCAGTAATCCCAAAGAAGAGTTTGCCTTTAGTGTCCTTGCTAATGCATTAGTAACGTCAGCATATCCTGCTTAGCGCATTTCTTCCATCTTTGCCAATGTTTTATCCCAATGAAGTAATTTCAAGTTTTTCAGTTAATCTCTTGGGCAAGCCATAGGAGGGCTGATTTACCAGCCAGCTCCAAATTAGGAAACAGTGATTTAGTAGTAGTCGGATTTTCTATACCAAAGAAAACAGTCATCACTTTTGCACCTCTGTCTCTGTTTCTCTTTCTCTTTCTCTTTCTTTCTCAGTATTTTATACCGATAGTTAACACATAGTGTTGTATTAGTTTCAGGTGGACAATATAGTGATTCAACACTTGCATACATCACCCAGTGCTCATCACGACAAGTGCTCTCCTTAATGCCCATCACCTGTTTCACCCATCCCTCTACCCACGTCCCCCCCTGGTGGCAGGGGCAGTTTGTCCTTTGTCGTTAAGAGTCTGTTTCTTGCTTGTTCTCACTCTCTTTTTTTCCCCTTTATTCCTTTGTTTTGTTTCTTAAATTCCGCATATGACTGAAACCGTATATTTCTTTTTCTCTTATTTTGCTTAGCATTATACTCTTAAGCCCCATCCATGTTGTTCCAAATGGCAAGATTTCATTCTTTTCTTATGGCTGAGTAATATTCCATTATATATATATACATTACAACTTCCTTTTTCCATTTATCAACTGATGGACACTTGGGCTGCTTCTATGTCTTTGTCATTGTAAATAATGCTACAATAAATGTAGGGGTTCGTGTATCCTTTCAAATTAGTGTTTTCGTATTTTTTTGGCAAATAGCCAGTAGTGTGATTGTTGGATCATAGTGTAGTTCTATATTTAATTTTCTGAGGAACTTCCACCCTGTCCTCCACAGTGGCTGCCCCAGTTTGCATTCCTACCAACAGTGCAAGAGGGTTCCCGTTCCTCCACATTCTCGCCAACACCTTTTGTTTCTTGTGTTTTTGGATTTAGCCATTCTCACAAGTGTGAGATGATATCTCACTGTAGTTTTAATTTTCATTCCCCTGATTATGAGTGATGTTGAGCATCCTTTTATGTGCCTGATGATCCTCTGTACATCTTCTTTGGAGAAATGCCTGTTCATGTCTTCTGCCCATATTTTAACAGGATTATTTGTTGGTCTTTCTTTTTTCTTTTCTTTTCTTTTTTCTTTTCTTTTCTTTTCTTTTCTCTTCTTTCTTTCTTTCTTTTTTTTCTTTTTTTGGTGTTGAGCTGTGTAAGTTCTTCACATATTTTGGATACTAACTCTTTATCAGATATGTCACTTGCAAATACCTTCTCCCATTCAGTAGGTTGTCTTTTAGTTCTGTTGGTTGTTTCCTTTGCTGTGCAGAAGCTTTTTATTTTGATGTGTTCCCAGTACTTTATTTTTGCTTTTATTTCCCTTGCCTCAGGAGACATGTATCTAGAAAAATGCTGCTATGGAAAATGTCAAAAAAAATTACTGCCTGTGCTCTCTTCTAGGATTTATATGATTTCAGGACTCACATGTAGGTCTTTAATCTATTTTGAGTTTATTTTTGTATATGGTGTAAGACAGTGGCCCAGTTTTATTCTTTTGCATGTAGCTTCCCAGTGCTCCCAACACTATTTGTTGAAGAGGTTTTTTTTTCCCCATTGTATAATCATGCCTCTTTTTTCAAAGATAAATTGACCATATAATCAATGGTTTGTTTCTGGGCTCTTTATCCCGTTCCATTCATCTATGTGTCTATTTTTGTGCCAAGACCAAATTGTTTGGATTATTATAGCTTTCTGGTATAATTTTAAATCTGGAATTGTGGTATCTCTACTTTTTTTTTTTTTTTTTTTTTTTTTTTTTGAGAGACTGAGACAGAGCGTGAGTGTGGGAGGGGGAGAGAGAGAGGGAGACACAGCATCTGAAGCAGGATCCAGGCTCCGAGCTGTCAGTACAGAGCCTGATGCAGGGCTCAAACCCACGAACTGTGAGATCATGACCTGAGCAGAAGTCAGATGCTTAAGTGACTGAGCACCCAGGCACCTCTGTTTTTCTTTTTCGAGGTTGTTTTGGCTATTTAGGGTCCTTTGTGGTTCTGTACAAATTTTAGGATTACTTATTCCAGTTCTGTGACAAATTCTGTTTGTAATTTGATACAGATTGCATTAAATCTGTAGATTGTTGTGATCGCTTCTCGGCCTTTTGGCTAAGATCAAGTGAAATCTGTAGATTGTTTTGGGTAATATAGATATTTTAACAATATTTGTTCTTCTAATCCATAAGCATGGAATATCTCTCTGTTTGTGTTGTCTTCAATTTCCTTCTTCAATGTTTTATAGTTTTCAGAGTACAGTACTTTATTATACAGTATTTATTATTATACAGTATTTTATTGTTTTTGGTGCAAGTATAAATGGTATTGGTTTCTTAATTTCTTTTTCTGTTGCTTCATTATTAGTGTATAGAAATGCAACAGATTTTGAATCCTGCAAACTTATTGAATTCATTTATCAGTTCTAGTAGTTTTTTGGTGAAATCTTTTCACCATAGAGTTTTCTATGCATAATATCATGTCATCTGCAAATAGTGAAAGCTTTATTTTTCGCTTTTGTTTCCTTACCAATTTGGGTGGCTTTTATTTCTTTTTCTTACTCTATTGCTATGTCTAGGACTTTCAGTACTGTGTTGAATAAAAGTGGTATGAGTGGACATCTGTGTCTTGTTTCTGCTCTTAGGGGGAGAGTTCTCAGTTTTTTCACCTTTAAGTATGATGTTACCTGTGAAATTTTCATATATGACCTTTATAATGTTGAGATATGTACCCTCTAAACCAATTTTGTTGAGGGTTTTTCATCATGAATGGATGTTGTACTTTGTCAAATGCTTTTGTCTGCATCTATTGAAATGATCGTATGGTTTTTATCCTTTCTCTTATTGATGTGATATATCACATTGATTGATTTGTTAATATTGAACCACCCTTGCATCCTGGGAATAAATCCCACTTGGTCATAGTGAATGAATTTTTTTAAAAATGCATTGTTGAATTCAGTTTACTAATATTTTGTTGAGATTTGCATCTATATCCATCAGAGATATTGGCCTGTTGTTCTCTATTTTTTAGTCTCTTTATCAGGTTTTGGTATCAGGGTAATGCAGTCCTCATAGAATGAATTTGGAAGTTTCCTTCCTCTTCTATATTTTGAAATAGTTTGATTCTTCTTTAAATGTTTGTTAGAACCCACCTGTGAAGCCATCTAGTCCTGGATTTTTGTTTGCTGGGAGTTTTTTGATTACTGATTCAATTTCATTGCTGGTAATTTGTCTGTTCAAATTTTCTATTTCTTCCTGGTTCAACTTTGGGAGGTTATATGTTTCTAGAAATTTATCCATTTCTTCTAGGTTGTCCAATTTGTTGGTGTATAGTTTTTCGTAATATTCTCTTATCCTTTTTATTTCTGTGGTGTCAGTTGTTATTTCTCTTCTTTCATTTCTGATGTTGCTTATTGGAGTCCTCTCTCTCTCTCTCTCTCTCTCTCTCTCTCTCTCCCCGTGTGTGTGTTTTTTATGAGTCTGGCTAGAGGCTTATCAAAGAACCTGCTCCTTGTTGCATTAGTCTGTTCTATTGGATTTTTTTTAAGTTTCTATATCATTTATTTCTGCTCTAATCTCTATTATGTCCTGCTTTCTGCTGGGTTTGTGTTTTGTTTTCTCTTCTTTTTCTAGCTCCTTTAGGTATAAGGTTAAGCTGTTTATTTGAAATTTTTCTTGCTTCTGGAAGTTGGATGGTATTGCTATAAACTTCCCTCTTAGAACTGCTTTTGCTGCTGCATCCCAAACATTTTGGATAATTGTGCTCTCATTTTCATTTGTCTCCATATTTTTTTTTTCCATTTTGATTTCTTGGTTGACTCATTCATTGTTTAGTAGCGTGTTATTTAACCTCCATGTATTTGTGCTCTTTCCAGATTCTTTTCTTGTGGTTGATTTCCAATTTCATACCATTGTGGTCAGAAAAGATGCATGGTGTGACTTTGATATTTTTCAATTTGTTGAGACTGGTTTTGTGACCTAATATATGATCCATTCTGGAGAATATTCCATTTGCACTTAGGATGGAATGCTCCAAATATATCTGTTACGTCCATCTGGTCCAGTGTGTCATTCAAAGCCACTGTTTCCTTATTGATTTTCTGTTTGCATGCTCTATCCCTTGATGTAAGTGGAGTGTTAAAATCCCCTACTATTGTTGTATTATTATTGATTGCATTCTTTGTGTTGTTATTAACTGCTTTAAGTATTTGGGTGCCTTCATGTTAGGTGCGTAAATATTTACAATTTTTATATCTTCTTGTTGTATTGTCCCTTGAATGATTGTATAGTATTCTTCTTTGTCCCTAATTAAAGACTTTGTTTTAAAGTCTGTCTCATATTGCTACACTGGCTTTCTTTTCACATCCATTTGTGTGGCATCCGTCCCCTCACTTTCAATCTGCACATATCTTTAGGTCTGAAATGAGTTTCTCATAGGTAGCCTATAGATGGATCTTCTTTTTTAATCCATTCCATCACCCCTTGTCTTTTGATAGAAACATTTAGTCCATTTACCTTCAAAGTAACTATTGATAGGTATGCATTTATTACCATTTTATTACTTGTTTTAGCAGTTATTCTCTGTTCTTTTCTTCTCTTGCTCTCTTCTCTCAGGATTAGTTGGATTTTTTTTTGGTGATATGTTTGGATTCGTTTCTCATTATTCTTTGCATATCTATTACTGGTTTTTGCTTTGTGGTGACAGTGCAGTTTGTATATAACATCTTCTGTATATAGCAGTGTGTATGAAGTTGATAGTCACTTAAATTTGAACATATTCTTTACATTTTAGGTATGTGGTGTTGTACTTCACACCTTTTGTTTTGAGTCCCTTGACTGATTTTTACAGATATGCTTATTTTTACTGCTTTTGTGCTTCCTACTTTCCTTACTCTTGCTTATGGCCTTTCCTTTCCACTCAAAGAATCTTATTGAACATTTTTTGTAGGGCAGATGGATAGGTCATGAATTCTTTTATCTTTTGTTTGCCTGAGAAACTATTTAGCTCTCCTTCTATTCTGAATGATAGCCTTGTTGTATAGAATATTCTTTTTTTTTTTTAATTTTTTAATGTTTATTTATTTTTGAGACAGAGAGAGACACAGCATGATCAGGGAAGGGGCAGAGAGAGAGAGGGAGACACAGAATCTGAAACAGGCTCCAGGCTCTGAGCTGTCAGCACAGAGCCCGACGCGGGGCTCGAACTCACAAACCGTGAGACCATGACCTGAGCCGAAGTCGGACACCCAACCGACTGAGCCACCCAGGCGCCCCAGAATATTCTTGATTGAAAAAATTATTTCCTGTCAGCATTTTGAATATATCATGCCATTCCCTTCTGGCCTACAAAATATCTGCTGAAAAATCCATTTATAAGCTTATGAGTTTTCCCTTGTATGTGACTGCTTTTTTTCTCTTGCTGCTTTTAAAACTCTCTATCACTACTGTTTTGCCATCTTAATTACTATATGTCTTGGTGTGGACCTCCTTAGTGGATTTCGCTGGGGGATCTCTGTGCCTCCTGGATCTGATTTTCCGTTTTCTTATGCAGATTTGGGAAGTTTTCTGCTATTATTTCTTCAAATAAGTTTTTTTCCTCCCTTTTCTTTCTCTTCTTCTGGGATCCCTATAATGCAAATGTTATTATGTTTGATAGTGTCATTGACTTCTCGGAGTATATTCTCATTTTATTTATTTATTTATTTATTTATTTATTTATTTATTTATTTTAAAGTTGATTTATTTATTTTGAGAAAGAGGGAGAGAGAGTGGGGAGGGACAGAGAGAGAGGGAGACTGAGTATCCCAAGCAGGCTCTGTGCTATGAGTGTGGAGCTGGACATGGGCCTGGATCTCAAGAACCATGAGATCATGACCTGAGCAGAAACCAAGAGATGCTTAACTGACTGAGCCACCCAGGTGTCCCTTTTTTGGTATTTATTTATTTACTTATTTTAAAAGTTTATTTATTTATTTTGAGAGAGAGTGAGAGAGCTGGCGAGGGGCTGGGAGAAAGGGAGAGAGTTGAGGTATATTCTCATTTTGCATAATTTTTTTTTTTTTTCTCACCTCAGTTGGATTACTTTCCATTACTTGGTCCTCCAGGTCACTGATTTGTTTTTCTGCTTCATCTAGTCTCCTGTTTATTCCATCTAGTGTATTTTTAACTTCAATTATTGTGATCTTTGTCGCTGATTGGTTCTTTTTCATATCATTGTTAAGGGTCTCAATGATGTTCTCCACACTTAAGTCCAGTGAGTTTCTTTATGATCATTACTTTATTATTTAAAAAAAAAATTTGTTTTAATGTTTATTTATTTTTGTGAGAGAGACAAAGCGAGAAGAAGGTAGGGGCAGAAAGGGAGGGAGACACAGAATCCGAAGCAGGCCCCAGGCTCCGAGCTGTTAGCACAGAGCCCAACGCGGGGCTCGAACTCACAAACCAGAGATCATGACCTGAGCCAAAGTCAGACACTCAACCGACTGAGCCACCCAGGCGCCCCTTTGATCATTACTTTAAATTCTCTATCAGGTATATTACTTATATCCTTTTTGTTTAGGTCTCTTGCTATGATTTTGTCTTGTTCTCTCATTTGGGACATATTCCTCTGTCTCCTTATTTTGTCTGTCTGTGTCTGATTCTGTGTGTTAAGAAAGACACACACTCCTGTGCTTGAAAGTGATGGCCTTATGAAGAGGAACTCCCATAGTGTCCTTTGTTCACCAGAATCTTGCGCTTCAGCGGTGTCTCCTATATTTCATGCATGTGCCCTGCTATTATGACTGAGCTACTTTTTCATTCAGTCCAGTCATTTGTAATGGCTCTCTTTGCTTGTTGTTGGCCATGTTGGGTCCCGGTGGGCCAGTCTGGGGCCACCTTGAGCTTGCGTTGAGTCAGAGCAGGCATTTGCCAGACACAGTGGTACCAGGCTACAGAGTGCTTTCCCTGCATCATCCCCTGAGAAGCTTTCATTGTTGGGCAGGGCCCGTGGTCTGGCCAGTTGTCTGCCTCTAGTCTAGCGCTGGGTCCTCCATCTGACTGGTGTGTGCGGTTATCTTTCCCTCCCCTCAAAGCAGGAGTTACTTTCGAGTGGTGCTGGCCACTGTAGGTGCTGCTTACACACTGCCAGGCCTGTGGCATCGCCCTCTATGGGCTCTGGCCAAGGGAGTATCGGACAGGGCAGATTCACTGAAGCACAGGATGGAGAACAGGGTAGGGGGCCATGGTGCTAGAAAGTTTTGAGCACTGCTGTCCTCTGCAGGAGGGGCTCTGCAGCACTGGGACTGGGGCAGGTTACCCAGAGGTGTGGATTGCTGGAAGCACAGCAGGAGGGGTGTGGTGGTTGTGCTAGCAAGTAAAGTAGTGAGTCCTGCAGATGGGGACCATGGGAGGGAAATGGTGCCTGCCAGTTCCTTTGTTCCCAGAGGAGCTCCCCAGCGATTTCTGTCCCTCTAGACATGCTCTGAGATAGTAAATACTTCGTCCTAGGTGTGCCCCAGGTGCCTTTCAAACTGCCCCTTCCATGCTGTATCTCTGTGGGCTGTTTGTTGTGCTGTTTCTTTAAGGATGGGGATACAGTTTTCTCCAGCCCACCAGTTCTCCCAGAACTGAGCTGCTGATTTTTTTTTTTTTTTTAATTCCAGGTTTTAAGTCCCACTGGCTGTAAGAACTCGCAGCATTTGGCCCTTCTCATTTTCAAAGCCAGATATTATGGGGATTCGTCTTCCTTGTAGGCGTCCCCAATGTGGGGGGTTATTTCTCTCCCCTCCCTGAGCCCACAGTGTCCCTCCCGCCTTCAGACATTCCCGCGAGTACCTTTAGCTGCCAACCACGTCTCTGTCCTCCCTACCTTCTTCTCCACATTTAGTTGTGGAGTTTCTTTTGCCAGTCTTTAGGTCATTTTCTGGGTTATTTACCCTGATGTGTTATCTAGTTGTATCCATGGAACCAGGTGAGTTTTGGGGTCCTCCATTCCACCATCTTTCCCAGAAATCGTACATTTCCCATTTCCCATACTTTGTATTGAACTTTGAAACTTTCCAGCAAAATGTATCCCCAAAGGGTCAGCTCATTTGACTCTCATTTCATGTTGAAAGTCTCTTTTTTTTTAAATATGAAATTTACTGTCAAATTGGTTTCCGTACAACACCCAGTGCTCATCTCAGCAGGTGCCCTCCTCAATGCCCATCACCCACTTTCCCCTCTTTCCCACCCCCATCACTCCTCAGTTTATTCTCAGTCTTTAAGAGTCTCTTATTGTTTGGCTCTCTCCCTCTCTAACTTTTTTTTTTCCTTCCCATCCCCCATGGTCTTCTGTGAAGTTTCTCAGGATCCACATAAGAGTGAAAACATATGGTATCTGTCTTTCTCTGCCTGACTTATTTCACTTAGCATCACACTCTCCAGTTCCAGCCACGTTGCTACAAAAGGCCAGATTTCATTCTTTCTCATTGCCAAGTAGTATTCCATTGTGTATATAAACCAGATTGAAAGTTTCATAAACAAGCATTGTTTTAGATCATTTGCCTTCAAAAATAAATGATGACTCTTTTCTCCCCCACTTACTTTTCTTCTTTCTACTGGTAACTATTATTCACTTATGCTCCATTTGAGTTTTCTTCACCTGGAGAAAAAAAATATCAGCTACTTGATCCCAAGAGGCAGTGGGCTTAAGATATCTATTTAGTATCCTTTGATGTTAATGATATTGCTAGCTACACAGTAAAAATGTTGTAATTTAGCAGTGCCTGGGTAGCTCAGTCGGTTAAGCATCCTACTTCAGCTCAGGTCATGATCTCGAGGTTCATGAGTTCAAGCCCCACATCAGGCTCTGTGCTTACAGCTCAGAGCCTGGAGCCTGGAGCCTGCTTCAGATTGTGTCTCCCTCTCTCTCCGCCCCTCTCCTATTCATGCTCGCTCTCTCTCTCTCAAAAATAATCATCAAGAAAAAAAGAAATGCTGTAATTTAATAGTCTGTAGCATTTAATTAAGAAATAAAGTGTAATGAAATGTGGTTTGTAATGTTCATTAAACATGCTATACAGAGTCTAGTTGGTCTTCTGATATACATTTTCATCTCATAATACATGTCTTTTTAATGAACTCCAGCCCCAGAAGATGTTTGTCAAACTTTGTTTTTTGTTTTTTTTTTCAAATCTAAATACCCAATGAAACAGCATTTTATTAAATGGCTGTACCCTTGAATAAAATTCCAGCTTCTGGGGCTCTTGGGTGACTCAGTTAAGCGTCTGACTTCAGCTCAGGTCATGATCTGACAGTTAGTGAGTTCAAGCCCTCCCTCCGGCTCTGTGCTGACAGCTCAGTGTGGAACCTGCTTCAGATTCTGTGTCCCTCTCTCTCTCTCTCTCTCTGCCCCTCCCCCTCTCGCACTCTGTCTCTCTCCCAAAAATAAATAAACATTAAAAAAATTATAAAAGTGACTGAGATTTCATATGGTAGAGATGCTAGGCAGGCTTTTGTGATAAATTGAAATTTGTATCTGGACTTAGCCTGAAATTTAAATCTGAATCCTAGTTTCAATGCATATTAGTTTGATCTTGGGGAACTCATTTACACTCTAAGTGAAAGTTATCTTTCATATAAAATGGTTATAACAGTACTCATCTTACACAGGTGATGTAAACATTAAATTATACACAAAATGAACTAAAAGATTATTTGGACTATGTCAAAATTAAAGATTAAAAACATTTTTTTAAACAAACAATACTGTCAAGAAAGCAAAAAACAACCCACAGAATGGGACAAATATTTGCAAATCACGTATCTGATAAGCGACATGTGTCCAGGATATATAAAGAACCCTTACAACTCGAAAAATGAAAACACACATCTACAAAAATTTGTACGTGAGTGTCCACAGCAGCATTATTTGTAAGAGCCAGAAAGTGCAAACAAACTAAATGTTATTCAACTGATGAAAAGATACACTGGGCACCTGGGTGGCTCAGTCAGTTGGGCATCCAGATCTTGATCTCGACTGCTCGGGTCATGATCTCATGGTTCCTGCAATCGGCTCCCCCATCGGTGGGCTCCAAGCTAACAGTGTGGAGACTGCTTGGGGATTTTCTCTCCCTCTCTCTGCCCCTCCCCCACTCACGCTCTCTTTCTCTCTTAAAATAAATAAAGTGAATTAATAAAAAAAAGATAGACAAAATGTGGTACATCCATAAAATAGAATATTATTCAGCTGTACAAAGGAATGAAGTGCTGATCCATACTACAATGTGAGTGAAACTTGGAAACATTATGCTAAGTGAAAGAAGTCAGACACGAAAGACCATATTGTTAAGACTTCATTTATACGACATGTCAGAAAAAGGCAAATTCATGAAAAAAAGTTGATTTGTAATTGCCAAGTCTTGGTTGGGAAGGGGAATTTGAGAAGGAATGGAAGTGACTGCTTAAGAGGATAGGGTTTCTTTAGGTGGGGACCAAAATGTTCTAAAATTAGATTGTGATATTGGTTGTGCAGCCTTGTGAATATACTAAAGTCCCTGAATTTTATCCTTTAAGCAGAGGAACTTTATGGTATGTGAATTACATCTTAATAAGGCTATTTAAAAAGAATAAAATTAAATAGCATTTTTAAAGACTGTGCAGACTGGAAAGCACATAACAGGCATGCAGTGTATCTCAGTTCCTTTCCCTTGGGCTATCAAAAACCACGTTGGTTTTATTGATGTAGAATACTTTTCTCCTATTTCGTTAATTTCTGTTCTCCTCATTATTTCTTTTCTTCTATTTCTTTAGTTTGTTTACTTTTTAGAGAGATAAAGAGTGCCAGTGAGGGAGGAGCAGAGGGAGAGAGAGTGGGGGAGAGAGACAGAGGGAGGGAGAGGGAGACAGTACGAGTGAGGAAGGGACAGAGGGAGAGAAAAAGAGAGAGAGAGAGAGAGAGAGAGAGAGAGAGAGAGAGAGAATCTTAAGCAGGCTCCATGCTCAATGAGGAGCCAGACACAGAGCTCAGTCCCATGACCCTGAGATCATGATCTGAGCTGAAATCAAGAGTCTGAGACTCAACTGACTGAGCCACCCAGGTGCCCCAATTTCTTTCGTTTTAATTTGCAGTTCTTTCCCCAACATTCTAAGTTGAAATCTGAGCTCATTAATTTTCAGCTTTTCTTCTTTTCAAATATATGCATTTAAGAAATATTTTTCGTCAAGCATTGCATTAACTATTATCCCATTTATTAGTATGTACAATTTTTATAATGTGATTCGAAATATCCCTAATTTACCATTTGACATCTTCTTAAATGTTTGGGAATATATTTATTCCTATCAGAACATAAAAGAAATTTTCTATTATATTTTCTTACTGATTTTTAGCCTGATTGCATTGTGGTCAGAAAATACAGTATATATCTTGATTCTGAGACCATTTCTGACCTGTATGTGCGTATGGTGGTGGGGTTCCTTCTCCATCACCAAGCATTTCTCTGGATACAAGCTGGGTGTCTTACAATTCAGCTCAGTTCTGACGCTATGTACCTGGGGGTAACATCAGGTGACACAGGTTAAGGGTTCCATCCTACAAGCCTAGGTTGTTACCTGCACTTCTGACCAATTCCCCAAACCTCCTCCTTGGGTTTGATTAATTTTCTAGAATGAGCGGTTCATAGAACTCAGACAAACGTTTTACTTACTAGATCGCCAGTGTATGATAAAAGGGTGTAACCCAGGAACAGACAGATGAAGAAATGCATGGGGCGGAGTATGGGAAGTGGGTACAGAGCTTTCATGCCCTCTCCAGGCACACCACTCTCCCCAAATCTCCACGAATTCACCATCCCAGGAGCTCTGTGAACCCTGTCTTTCCGGGCTTTTATGTAGGGTTTTTTACATTGGGATGTTGATTACATCATAGACCATTGGTGGTTGATCTCAATCTCCAGCCTCTCCCCCCTCCTGGAGGTCAGGGGTAAGACCGAAAACTCCAACCCTCTAATCCTGTGGTTGGCTCCGGCAACCAGCTTCCATCCTTAGGTACTTTCCAAAAGTCACTTTGATAACGTAACAGACATCTTTTATCACTCTCAACTCTTAGGAAATCCCCTGGGCTTCAGAAGCAGAGTTTCCAGGAATCCTGGAGGAAGAACATATATCACAATATTGCAGTATGACTTCCACTGTAAAGTTTGTTGCAACTTGCTGTATTACTCATTAGAAGATCTATCTGCATCTGTGATGTGCAATGTTCCAGATATGTCCATGAAGTCATTTATCATGTTCAAATCTTTGATACTCTTAGCAATTAGTGTGTAATTATTCTGTTACTGAGAGAGGTATTCTAAATCTTCCATCATAATTGTGAATTTATCAATTTCTGCTTGTAGTTCTATCAGTGTTTGCTTTATATATTTTGAGGCCATGTTATTTCATCCATACAAATTTAGAATTGTTACTTTCTACCTGTAAACGGAACCTTCTATCACTATGAAATGTTTCTCTTTCATCTCTAGTAATGCTTGCAGTCTTAAAATCTATTTTGTCTGAAATTAGCATAGCCACATCTTTTTTCTATGTTTTGTTGGTTTGTTGTTGTGTTCAACTTTCTGCCTCCACGCATTAAGCTATGCCACTGGGAAGTAGCATGTGTTTGAATTGTTTCTTTAATGTCTGATTTTTTTTTTTTTGTCTTTTTGTTAGTCTACTTATGTTCAGTGTACTTACTGATATATTCAAATTTATATCTATCCCATATATATTTGTGCACACATAGGCATGTATTTTTTATTTGTTCCACCTATTCAATGTTACTTCTTTTTATTTTTCTTTTTTAAAATTCATTATTTTTTATAATTCTTTTCTTTTCCTATGTTCATTTAGAAGTAATATACTCTTTTACTAGTCTCTCAGAAACTATACTATGAATCCTTGAATTATCAAGGATCAAGTTATCTTCTTGATAAGTTATCTTCTTGATCAAGTTATCTTCTTCCCCAATAAAGCAAGAAGCTTAAAATAATTTAACTTTATTTACCCTCTCCCAACTTGTGTGCTTTTGTTGATGTAGATGGTATTATATGTTTAAACTTTTTCTATCAATTCTCCTTTCTCCTTCTCCTCTCTCTTTCTTTCCCTCCCTTTTAGCCTTCGTCTCTATTCTCTAACACATGGTTATTTGTCACAGTATATTACTATTATTATTACTTTATTCAAACAATGTTCATTTATATTTACTGATATATTTGCCTTTTTCCATTGCTCATTATTTATTCCAGCATTTGCAAACTTCATGTAGGGATAATATTCTTTTTGCCTATGGAGTCTGCTGCTGCTGATTTCTTTCCATTTTGTATATCTGAAATGCCTTTAAGTCACTTTCATTCTTGAAGGAAATTTTTGTTAGGTATAGAATGCTGGCTGACAGCTTTTCTTTCTGCCAAATTGCCTGTTTTGACTTTCAGTGTTTTTTTTGAGAAGTCAACTCACAGTCTTGGGCCCACTAATTCTCTGCTTTGGCAACTCCCCATTGCCTTCAGGAGATGACTTTATTTTCGCAACTCTTTTTAATTAAGAAAATTCTTTTTTCTTTTTAAATGTTTATTCAACTTAGAGAGAGAGAGAAAGAGAAAGAGAGAGAGAAGGGGAGGGGCAGAGAGGGAGACAGACAATCCAAAGCAGGCTCCATGCTATCAGCGCAAAGCCCAACGTGGGGCTCAAACCCACAAACCGTGAGATCGTGACCCCAGCCAGAGTTGGACGCTCCACTGACTGAGCCACCCAAGTGCCCCAGATGACTCTTGAATTGTACCTTTGTTTCCTGCTTCTGGATGGGGCTGCTGGTCTACCGATATTATTGCAACCTGCCCCAAAGCAGAGGTCCTTTTTAAGTGGTCATGTCACTTTTTACAGTTCCCAGGTCTTGGCTGAGAGTTTCAAACTTGTCTTTTATCTTTGTGAACGTAATAAGCATGGTTTATGGTAAAGGTTGCATCAAATAACTATGGTTGTCTGGAGTCACTGCCTGTCTGCCTCTGTTGTCTATTGTTTCTGCTGGTGTTTGTTCTCATTGTCTCATGTTCTCGAATGCCTAGTTAGCATTGATTTTGTGCCAGGCATAGTATTTGAAAAAACCATTTTGAGTCATATTTTACAGCCTAGAATTGTTATCTTCCTCCAGAGGAGATTTTTGTTTGCTTCTGACAGGTGCTAAGTGACCTTAGTAATCAGGATCGTCTTAATCCAGTTCCAAAGACTAAGATGTCTTTGTCGTCCAGTTATTTGGATTTGGTGTTCAATCCCTGCAAGGGTTGGTTTGCTTCTTTCTTATTCGTATGCTTGTGGAATTTTCCTAACTGGATTCAGAAAGGGACATAAATCCTTTCCAGTGAGAGAAATAATAAGATATAAAACCTAAAAGCTATCAGTAGCAGTATCTCCTGCCATGTAGAAAAAGCCATTTCCACCAGAAAATGAGGTTGCCGTGAAGTCAGCAACACAGTAATCATAATAATAGCTAATACTTGTATGGGGTTTGCTACAGACGTGTCTGTTTAAAGCACTACTCACATCAACTCATTTATTCTAACCCCAACCTGGAGAGGAAGATGGCAAGTCCTGTTCTTGTTTGAGACCCCGGCTCTAGATGCTCCGAGTGCCTAGCCGGACTCCCGCCCTTCTTGGCAGAGTCAGAGAGATTGAAAGGCGAGTTTCCTCATCTCACAGCCTTATGTTTGCTCAGATGCTATAAGCTGCCTCAGGAGTGACGCCCCCCCCCCACCCCGTCCCTTGTCCCATCTCTGAGTCTTACGGCTGCCAGCTCTATCTTTTTTGTAAAAATGGCATTGCCTGCCAACCTCTTCATTTCTGTCTGTCGATCTAGCTGCTACTGACTGGCAGATGCTGCTGCAAAGCTTTCCCGAGAGCACACTCAGAGACCTTGTTGTGCTAGATTTGTTTGTTTGTGTTGAACAGTTCAGCCATCCTGTCTTACACAACGCCCCCAGAAAGGCACTTTATAATTCACATGTATTGCACATAAAACATTATACTAATCATAAATGAATTTATAAAGGAAAGAAATCCCTCACGATCCCAGGATCTTGACAGTTCTTGAACTTTCTCTGTCATTCTTATAAACACTTTTTAAAACATGGCTGCCGTCATTCCACAGGCACATTAACCGTGCTTTACAATGAATTCGTATTTCTCAAGTTACTGATTAGAAGCCCCCAGAAAAAAAGTGGTGGGTACGTAGCAAAGAGCCGTAAGAACTGTTCCTTCTCCAGGGTGGATTAAAGAAAGAGGGGAGGTGAAGCCTGCAAAGGCACCAAAACTCGCCCAGTCTCCATCATCTGTCAGGAGCCTAACTTCCTTCACCTTGTATGTAACCATCAGTCTGGCCCAAGCAGCACATATCTGTGGCACACTCATACCCATGTATTCTTTCACTCCATTTCATATTTTATTTTGGAACAAAGCAGGATATAAATAATTATCTTATCTAATTGTTTTTAATTAATAAGAGAATGAGTCCCATTTAGAAGTTGACATTCACAAGGTTACATGATTCGCGCTTGTTATGAATGGCAAACCCGGTGTCTGATGCCTGGACCGAAAGACAAAAAAGCATGCTGTTTAACCACTATCACTTCCTTGGCCCCCAGAGTAGACTCCCTCAGAGTGCGCCCAGACAAGGCTGTCAGATTTAGCAAAGAAAAATATACATCATCCAGTCAAATTTGAATTTATAGAAATAAGAACAAGTATATACAGATACAGAATATAGAATAATATAACATAATTCTATATAACATATATATTATATATAATATAATAATAATTCTATATAGAATATAGAATAAGAAGTTTGTTTTTAGTATAAGTATGCCCCAAATATCGCATGACAACCTTATCCCCGTAGCCCATATCGACAAGATAGGCCAAAGTGACCACATTTGTTCCAGGAGAAGCCACCCTGGCCGCACAGCTAGCTGCTCATTCTCTGGCTTTCTATAACTAAGTAACTAACGGCATAGGAAGTGTGGGCAGAGAGGGTCTTGAGTGTGGGAGCTGGGATCAGAGGCAGCACCATGGTGCACCAAGCCGTATCCAAGCTGAATCTATGGGAGTGTAAAAAATGCTTTTGCAGAGAGGAGCAGGAGTGCAGAGAGAACTCAGGGTAAGAGGTCATGAGGTCACAGAGAGCAAGGCAGAGAGGGCAGCTGCCCAGCAACTTACCAGACCCCACAAGGCACAGTTGTGTATGTTACACTAGGGGCCAGAAGATTCCTCTTTATTTACACTAACTTGAGAGAGTTCCTGTTCCTTGCAAGCCGAGTCCCGACTTGACCTCCTCCCTGCCTCGTGGGAGTCCGTGCCTGGTGGCATGGCTCAGATTTCTGGGGGGGTCTGAAAGGTGGGAGCCTCCACGGGCTTTGTGATGGAGTGTGGTAGGCACTGTGTGCATGTGGGTGCCATGTGGGGAATACCATCTGCTTCCTTCCTGCTCACCCTTCTAGAAACTTAAAGTTCAGGGGACTCGGACCTGCAGACCAGATTCTTCAGACAGACAGAAGAGGACCAAGGCAACACAAAAGGTCAGGGAACTTTCTGGAATGTGCCAAGAAGTAGACCCCAGGAGTCATTTATCAATCCACCTCTATACGTCCAATCACACGCATATACACTCACACATGCATGCACTTACACAAGCACACATGCACACACAATGCACACCTAAGTGTTACACACTCCCACATGCACACTGGCACACACGTACACACTTACACACGTACACAAACACAGGTGCACATGCCAGTGCATGTTCCAGCCATTCTTTCCCCTCCTTTCTTTTGTGTTTATTAACATCCCTCATCCTCCCCTGCCCACCACCACCCCCCCACCCCTCCACCCCCCCCCACCCCCCCGCCCAGCCCCTGCTAGCTCCTCCTCATATATTAGAAAAGGACAATGAGGAAACCCAGGAGTGATGACAGGGTGAAGTCCTTCTCAGGACACAAAGTGGCCCAAAGCAGAGAGGTGGGTACCAGGTGGAGGAGGCGGGAACTTCTTCAAAAAATGCCTTCCCCAAGGTGCCTGGGTGGCTCAGTCGGTTAAGCCTCTGACTTCAGCTCGGGTCATGAGCTCATGGTTAGTGAGTTCGAGCCCCACGTGGGGGCCTGTGCTGACAGCACGGAGGCTGCTCGGACACTTTGTCCCTCCCTCTCTCTCTGTTCTTTCCCCGCCCTCCTCAAAATTAAAGAAATATTAAAAATAATGCCTTCCCCAGCTCAGGACTTCTTTCCCCAGGTCAGGGTATCGCCACTTAGCATAAGCACTTCTCTGACCACTGAGATCTCCTTAGGAGCTTCTTTGGTACAAAGAGGCAGGATCTCAAGTTATTTTCCCTCAGTCCAAGGAATGCAAATCATCCAATACAGAGCATCGAAGCCCCAGGAGCACAACGCTCTGTTCTTCCTAACTTTCATCCAAGGTGCTTAAAGCCCCGGGGAAAACTACCCCACCAGTGGAGAAGTTTATACTCAGCTAAGGCATGATTTCAGATCTGACTCCTAAAACTGAAGGTTTTTCTGTCTACCTGAAAATAAACGGGCCTTCACACTAGTGACTGCCCTCGGCTCTAGGAAGAAATGCCCACAAAACTCACAGCCAGCATCATTCTATTGATACTCAGGGCTTCACTCAGTCACTCCTAGATCTACGATCTCCCTTAACCTCACAGTTTCCATACAGCCGACTTAGTGGACATGTATAGGGGTCCACACGACACCTATTGTAGACCCTCCCTCTTGCTTAGAGTACCCAGGTTTCCACTCCTGCCCTTGCAGACCCTACGCTTGCAGAGACTAGCCTCCAGGGCATAGTGAGCCTGGATAACAAGGGCTGAGCAGCACATGCTCTGTGAGACTCTCTGCATCATGTTCATTTGCACATGATCTAATCGAGCCCAGTCCGGATTCCTGCTGCGATGCTGGGGCAGAAGCCATGCCTTCCCTCGTTCAAGTCTTGAATTAGAAGTCAGACAGCTTCCAGTCCTTTGTGATCCACTCATAAATGGAGCTAGCATTCCTCACAGCAGAGCAGAAAGAAGTGCAGAGAAAGTGCAATAACACTGTTGAGCTGCTGGATCGGTCACCCTGATGCCTGCTCTTCTCCTGGACTTTCCAGGCGCACAGACTAACAAATCCCCCTTCTTGTTTGTCCTGGTTTGGATTGCATTTTCTATTATGAGCAACTCAGGACACACGAATGTGAAACATGAAAGTGAAACAAGTAGCAAACATTCTAGTGCGTAATGAGACAGTAGCCATCCCAAAACATTCCAAAACTGCTTGTGTATATGCATGGTGCACCCTAACATTGCGCAGTGTGCAACCTGCACAACTACACTGGAACGGCCCTGGTGTAGAAGCAGTGTATCTATGTTAAAGCTGCATTTACACAGTGAGCCTGGATAACAAGGGCTGATGAAAACAAGTAAACAATGTTTACATTTGGACTGCTTATATTTGGGTGATTTGAGGGGTGGACTAATAGAGATTATACCCCCCCCCTTCATTTGCTCATTTGTTCATTTAATAATTTAATACAATATTATTATTGAATGCCTAATATATGCAAGGCCCTGACAGACAAGCAACAAGACAAGGTATTGCCCCCAAACTGTTTTTTTGTTTGTTTGTTTGTTTTTAAGAGACAGAGAGCAAGCAGCAGAGAGGGGGGAGAAAGAGAAAGAGAGAGAATTTTAAGCAGGCTCCATGCTCACTGTGGAGCCCAACACGAGGCTGGATCCCACAACCCTGGGTTCATGACCTGAGCCAAAATCAAGACTCAGACGCTTCACCAACTGAACCACCCAGGAACCCTTGCCTTGAAACATTTTAACGAGGGAAATTGATCATAAAGAAATTAATATAAACATAAGGGCAAATGAGGACCGTGTTGTAAATAAAACTAAATCAAGACAGGGGCGACTGGGTGGCTCAGTCAGTTAAGCGTCTGACTCTTGATTTCGGCTCAGATCGTGATCTCAAGATTTGTAAGTTGAGCCCCATGTCTGGCTTTGTGCTGACAGTATGGAACTTGCTTGGGATTCTCTCTCTCCTTCTGTCTCTGCCCCTTCCTGGCTTGCGCACATGTGCGCGCTCTCTCTCTCTCTTCCCTTCCTCACCCCCCACTTAAAATAAATAAATCTTTAAAAAATAACGTGGAGCTAATAGGAGCTGCATATTCCTTGAGCAGAGGGCCGAAATAAAAAGAAATGGAGATGGGACAAAACTAAGAGAGAAGCCGGGCTGCTTGGGAAGCAGGGGAGGCTGACCGCTCCAGACCCTTCCAGCCCTGCCGCGCCTGTGCCCCGTGGCGGCAAGAGGTCTAGGTGAGGGTCTTCGAGGCAAGCTCAGAGAACCCGTGTACCACGAACTGGAAAAGAAGCCCGACTTCTCAGGGCTCCGGCTCCACAGGCAGTCTCAATGCCCTGCCCTCGGGCAGTCCTGGGGGCACAGTGAGCCTCCTCCCTGTGGGAGAGGGTTTCCACTCTGATTGCTTATTCCGGGGACACTGGAGTGGAAACAGAGGAGAAAATGAAGATTCGGGAACCAGGGGCGGAAAAAGCATCTTTTGCTTTTTCTTTTTTTTTTTTTAATTTTTTTTTTTAAGGTTTATTTTTGAGACAGAGACAGAGCATGAACGGGGGAGGGTCAGAGAGAGAGGGAGACACAGAATGTGAAACAGGCTCCAGGCTCTGAGCAGTCAGCGCAGAGCCCGACGCGGGGCTCGAACTCACGGACCGCGAGACTGTGACCTGAGCCGAAGTCGGACGCTTAACCGACCGAGCCACCCAGGCGCCCCTATTTTGCTTTTTCTCATAAATAATTCCCTTCGTAACGGTTTTTAAGTAGTGTAAGCGGAGAAAGGAAGAATAAGAGCCAAAACAAACCCTCCAAAGCAACACAACTAAACAACTTCAGGAGGGGAAGAGAGGGCCCGTCACCTTGAAGAGCTGCTCGGCCAAGGTCGAAGCCACTCTTGGGCCTTCTGAGGGTGCTCTGACCCCTTCTTGGTCTGGAGGGACAGTTCTGATCATCTGGCTGGTGCAATGGGAGCCAAATGAGGGTCCCCTCCCTGCTCCCACCCAATAACTACTACAGAAGGAGGCAGCCCTCAGCTCTGTGGCTCCTCCTGCTTCCCGTGGAGCAGCCAGGAGGACCTGATGCTGGGGCCCTAATTTAAAGCTGAAGACATGGGGCGCCTGGGTGGCTCAGTCGGTTGAGCATCTGACTTTGGCTCAGATCATGATCTCATGACTCTTGAGTTCGAGCCCCGCGTCGGGCTCTGTGCTGACAGCTCGGAGCCTGGAGCCTGCTTCGGATTCTGTGTCTCCCTCTCTCTCTGCCCCTCTCCCACTCTCTCTCCGTCTCTCTCTCTCTCTCTCAAAAATAAACACACACAAAAAAGCTGAAGACAATCAGGGTTCTTGCGGGGATCATTAAAACAGGTTTTTTTTTTTTTTAAATTTTTTTTTTTCAACATTTATTTATTTTTTGGGACAGAGAGAGACAGAGCATGAACGGGGGAAGGGCAGAGAGAGAGGGAGACACAGAATCAGAAACAGGCTCCAGGCTCCAAGCCATCAGCCCAGAGCCTGATGCGGGGCTCGAACTCACGGACCGCGAGATCGTGACCTGGCTGAAGTCGGACGCTTAACCGACTGCGCCACCCAGGCGCCCCAAAACAGGTTTTGTGTATATGTGTGAGGACCGAAGTGTTGAAGCTCCTTCTCCCCACTCTCTTTTCCTAAATCACACTAAACTAACAATCTGATCAACCCTAATGATAGCTACTCTTCCTCCCTACATTTAGTGATCACCGTCTTTGTGCCAGGCACAGTTAAGTCATTTCCTTACATTAATTCATTTTGTCATCATAACAACTTTGTGAGGTGGGTATCATTATCTTTATTTCACATATAATAATGCTAGCCTACATGTATATGAATCTTCCCATCTGCCAGGCACTGTGCAAAGGACGCGTGTTATACATCTCACTCGCCATAACACAGAGGAGGAAACATACTCAGAGAAGTGAAGTACCTTGTCCCAGGTCTTACAAGCATCCAGATCGGGCCTGAGATGCCCAGCAGGTTCCCTGGAAAGGCTCACATCCTGGGACTTCTCGGCCATCGCAGGCCAGAATGAAGGTGTCCAGGAGGCCTCCCCATGGGCATTTTCCCCATGGGCTTTGTGCAGATATAACTCACACACCATCGATTTCATCCACTGACAGCATACGATTCCAAGGCTGTTAGTATATTCACAGAGTGATGAAACCATCCGTTCAATTTTAGAGCATTTGCATTTCCCCAAAATAAACCTCTCATACCTTAGTCATCGTCCCCCCCCTCCTCCCCCCGCCCAGGGTTCTCCATCCCCACAAATCAGGGCAACTGCTACTTTCTTTTCTCTGAGTTTGCCTGTCCTGGATACTTCATACTAGAGGAATCATACAATATGTGACTTTTTATAAATAGCAACAAATGGTAACGAACAGTAACAAAAGTTTAGGCACCAAAGAACGGGACGTCCTTAATGTTTGCAGAACTGACATGAATTTTAATTTTAAATCCCATTTTACCAAAGCTGGCTGAAAACTTTCATCAACCTAAAAAAAATTTGTTTTTTACATTTATTCATTTTTGAGAGACAGAGAGAGACAGAGCACAAGCCGGGGAGGGGCAGAGAGAGAGGGAGACAGAATCTGAAGCAGGCTCCAGGCTCCGAGCTGTCAGCACAGAGCCCGAAGCGGGGCTAGAACTCACAAACCGCGAGATCATGACCTGAGCCACCCAGACGCCCCACTTTCATCAACTTTAAAGTACACACCCTTCACGTGGAAATCTTGTTAAAATGAAGATTCCAATTCAGTAGATCTGGGGCGGAACCTGAGATTCCGCATTTCTAGTAAGCTCTCAGGCGATGCTGCCGTGACGGCTGGCCCACAGCTGGAGATGTGAGGACCCACAGGGGTTCTGGTCTAAGATGACTAGGCCTGAATCCATTTTCTCCACAGACACAGCAGTCTACACCTATTATAGAGCAATGACTCCAGAGAAGAACTGAGAGCTGACCAAACAGCTTCTGCACAACAAAAGACAGAGACCACATAGAGAAGGGAGAAAGAGACATGCCAGGTGAGGAAGAGAACCAGCCCCTGACACTGCTAACTGCAGTGGAAAGGGATAGTACTGAGGGTCTGGGAGTAGATTCGTCCATCCTCAAAAAAAGATGAGCTTTGAAAGGGCAACTAGAATACAAAGAACCGGCTCCCCCAAACATTGGGGGGCCTGCTAGAACTCTCTATAGGGCAGGAGGGGCTGGCGAGCGCGAGGTTTCTGCTCCCTTTCCACCTTAAAACATGAATTGGAGCAGGGTTCCAGGGCCCCTCACCCCGGAACCAGCCCTGATGCCCTGGGGCACAGAAAAAGCAGCTAGGATATAGAAGAACTAGCCCCAGAATCCTGCCAGCGGCTGGGGAGCAGCTAGAACTCTCTGTGGGGTGGAAGCACTGGCGAACTCCACGGTTTACATTCCCCCTCCACCTGGATAGCAGGACGGGAGCAGGGTTCCAGGCACCAGAGCCCCTGCTGCCTCAGTGGGCCCCAGGCCCCCGGCCCGCCCCAGCTCACCCCATCCCACCAAGGTGACTTCAGCACAATGTACATCAGGACACCCCTGCTCAGTACTCACTACAGCTCCAGCGGTTACACCAAGGTGACAAGTGCAAAGCACCTGGCACACTCCAGGCCCACACCTCCTGGGCGCCAGCACACAGGGTGCCTGCCTTCTGCACAAAGCACCCTCAGGAACCCTGGTCGGTGGCTGCCACAGTTCCAGCCACCCCACAAGGGCACGCTTTCTGCTGAGCACCCCAGGACACCCTGGCCCGCACCCACTTCAGCTTGAGCTGTCCTGCCAGGGTGCCCTCTGTGCAGAGGGGGGGGTCCCACACAGGCATGGGCTCCCCATTATCAACAATCGATGAACCTGCGTTGCCACATCGCCATCACACAAAGTCCATGTTTACATTACTGTTCACGCTCTGTGTTGTGCGTTCTGTGGGTTTTGCAACTGTGTAAAGGACATGTATCCGTCATTATGATATCATGCAAGGTTAAATATCCTCTGAGCTCTGCCTATTCTTCTCCCCCAACCCCCAGACCCTGGCAACCACTGATCTTTTTACTGTCTCCATAGTTTGGCCTTTTCCAGGATGGCACATGGTTGAAATCCCACAGTATATAGCCTTTCAGACTGGCTTCTTTCACTTAGTGACATGCATTTAAAGTTTCTCCATGTCTTTTCATGGCTTGACAGCTCATTTCTTTTTGTTGTTATTGTTGTTGTTGTTAAGTTTATTTATTTTGAGAGAGAGAGAGAGAGAGAGAGAGAGTTGGGGAGGGGCAGAGAGAGAGGGAGAGAGAGAATCCCAAGAAAATCGCATTCCCAATGCAGGGCTCGAACTCATGAACCATGAGATCATGACCTGAGCCTAAGCCCAGAGCTGGACGTGTAACCAACTTACCCACCCAGGTGCCCATTTTAGTGCCAAACAATCCCCCATTGTCTGCATGTTCCACAGGTTATTTATCTATTCCCCTACTGGTGGACATCTTGGTTGCAAGTTTCGGCATTTTTCATGTCTATAACTGTACGTGCACACCCAGGAGAGAAAGAAACACAATGGCTGCTGCTGTGGGGAGTTCTGAGAAGCGGGGAGAGGGACCCTGGGCGAGTTCCCATGTGGTATCTCTGTGCTGTCGGTGGAGTCAGAGGCACGTCTGCCTGAGAGACACAAACAGACAATTCAGTTCGGTTCTGGTCACAGGAGAGGGGGCTCCTTTTCCAGCATATCTGATTCTTGCTCTTCCTGCTGGATGACATACCCGACCATCCCCGCCTCCCGCAAGTGACAGAAACCATGGGAAGAAGGAGGGTCCGGAGAATCAGTTCCTCACGCAGGCTGCAAGAACCTGGTCTTTACTGGCCTCCTTGACCCTCCTAGTGAGAATGACGGGTTGAGGAGTAATAGTGAAGCTTTCTTCATCACAGCTGGGCTCAGTTTTCCAAAAGTAGACATGGCTCCCCATTAGTTCCCTGGCAAGTAGGTGAGTAGTAGAGCTGTAAAGGAAAGGAGATTGTTTCTCAAAAGTTTCCCACCTCCGGGGGCCTGGGTGGCTCAGTCGGTTAAGCGTCCAACTCTTGGTTTTGGCTCAGGTCATGCTCTTGAGGCTTCATGGATTCAAGCCCCACATCAGGCTCTGTGCTGGCAGAATGGAGCCTGCTTGAGATTCCCCCCCCCCACTTGTACTGTCTCTCTCTCAAAATAAATAAATAAACTTAAAAAACGTTTCCCACCTCTCTCTCTGTTTCACCTCTTGGTACAGCTGCCTAGGACTCAGAAACCACATCTTTATCCTTCCCCAGGACCTTCTATCAAAATGTCCAATGTCTTCTGGATTTTACCTGGGTGTTAGAAAAGAATTAATTGGTTTACCAGTCATTGATGAACCTCTAAGTCCCTCTAAGAAGTTAGAGTTTTTAGAGAGGATATTTAACAATCCAGAAAAATCTTAAATGTTTGTTTTTTTTTTTTTTTTTTTTTCCAACTTGTTATGTCTCCTTTCTTTTAGCCCTTTGGTCAACAAACATTCTGAGTACCTACCATACGCTAAGGTACTCTAGGTGCTAAGAATATACATAGGTGCATATGTAGGGGCAAGATGCAAATCTTGTCAAAACAGATCAGTCTGGAGGAGAAGGTAGTGGTGGGATTCAGGCAGAGGAAAGTAAGGTGAGAAGGTTTGGAGTTCTGTTTTTGTACAATTCTACAGTTGTGGCAAAGCGAAGAAACTTTTGTCTGAACTCTAAAAAGAACTTCATGTAGCTTGTGACCTTGTATGTCGGGAAAGCAGGAGACGTGGCTGCTTAGATATTGATGCCTTTAGGATATCCAAGCCCAAGAAGTAAGCATTTCCCAGCTCTGCCTTCCCCACTTGGCTTTCTCACCAGCTGAGCTAAAAAATTGTGCCTTGATCTTAGCTCTTACAGCCCTCCCACTCATGTGTGAAGTCTAAGGAAGTTCTGCGTACAATCTTATTTAACGGTAGGATTTTTAAGAGTATTAAATGAAAGAAGATAATGCTACTTAGCATGGTTCTGGGCACATAGTAAGGACATAAATAAAAGCTGGCTGAGCAAGTTACTGTTTGAAAATTAGGGGCCCCTGGGTTAAGGGGCACAGTGGGTTAAGTGTCTGACCTTGGTTCAGGTCATGATCTCACCATTCTTGAGTTCTAGACCTGCATCCGGCTCTGTGCTGGCAGCTCAGAGCCCAGAGCCTGCTTCAGGTTCTGTGTCTCGCTCTCTCTCTGCCCCGCTCCCCACCTTCTCAAAAATAAATAAACATTAAAAATTAAAAAAAAAAGAAAAGAAAATTAAAATGCATGGGACTTGCATTGCAGACATAAGAATAAATTCCTAAAGCAAGTAAGTCAACTGCATGTCAATAGTTTAAGGAAACTGCTTCTCAGACGCCCCTGAATGTCCTCTTACGCTACTTGCGTTAAACCAGACCGGCTCGCCTTCCCAGTCATCTTCCTGGGCTTCTATGGCTTGACTCACTGACATGGGAGAGCATGCTTTTTTATTACAGGGGGACATAAGTGATGGGAATAATTCATATCTTAAATCCCCATTTTCATTTGCTACAGTGTATGCTCTTTGTAAGCAAAACATATTTACCACATTTGCATTTTGTTAATAGTTACTGAATTTCTATTTGTTGCCTTAGATAACCAGAATGAAGTGATATTTACAATATCATCCTCATGATTATTAAAACGTATCTGTTTTATGTGTTTAAAAAAAAAAAACTAAATACAAACTATGAAAGAGATGTGATTTCCCAGAGGGGAGTGTGGGGGAAAGATGGGTGAAATAGATAATGGGGATTAAGGAGGGCACTGGTCCTGGTGAGTATTGGGTGATGTATAGAATCGTTGAATTGTACACCTGAAACTATAACATTGTGTGTTAGCTATACCGGAATTAAAATTAAAATGAAAGAAAGAGATGTGATTTCTTTCTGTGTATTTTCAGCAAATAGGTTCTTTATTCTGCCTTCCATAATTGTGCCAAGGCAGGATTATAGTTTTTATTACTGTATAGAAAACCTTAAGAATTTGGAAGGAGTGAGAAATTACTGAATATCCTTTCAATGAAAGGCTGAAGGCTCCAGAATTAATTCCATATAGAGGTGACTCTATCTAGGCTTTTACAACTCTGTAGAGGTAGAAGTTAACTTAGTAGCCAACTGACAGCACGGCAAAAATTCCTGTCTACAAGAATGTAAATTAATGTAAATATCCACTGGAATAAAACTGGCTATTGCTCTATGCGCAAAACGAGTTTTGCAATTCATTTCAACATTTATTTGCTGCATTATAATTTGTGCATACAATGAGTTAAAATCTTTGACACATGTTCGTTTTCTCTCTGAAAGTCATGATTCTTATTAATTCTTGAAAATTACCCTTTGACGTCCCATTTAATCTGCACAAATTTTCAGTTAGTAATTGTACTGAATTGTGAATTCAGCAAATTAGTAAGATGTGGAATAGAAATGTGACCTTTTGCCGTTTTGGTTGGCATAGCAAGACAGGCAGGAAATATTTAGAACTTGAAAGCTGGAAGATGCCGGCCTAAAATCCAACCCAAGTAGTAACAAGTTCCTTTCACCCAAATTTCCAATTTATTTGATAGTAATTCATGGGCTTGTCTGTTCCGCCTGTTGAGAGTGGTTAACAGGTAAGTAGGCAGCAATTGTCATGGGGAGCCAGAAAGAGTTTACATAACAAAAAGCCACTGGAATGTGAGTGAGATTTCAGTGAGTAAATAAGTACAAGACGTTGTGTGGGGGGGAGGGGGGAGACAAAAATCAACTATAAGGTAAGCTTGGGTAAAAAAACATTTCACGGCAAATCGCAAAATGGCTTTTACCGTACAAAAAGATTTATTGCGCTTCAAAAAAGAAGACCACAAAAGGCTAACCAGGTTCTCACCAGATTTACAGCAAGCTCTACTCTGATAAGCTGTTGGTGGTCAGTGTCCAGAGGAGATATTTCCTAGAGCAGTAGAGCACACTGGAGAGGTTGCCAAACAAGGTTGAATGCAGAAATCTCGCTGTAACACAGCCCATCACAGTATGTCGGCCAGAATGAGGGAGCAGGAAGTATTTATTGAATGAAGAACAAATGAACAACCTGGTGACCATCCTCAGGAGTTGGAGCCTCATGATCAGATCTGCAAGCCATGGCACGCATCGACCATGGTTTGGAAGGCTATGTGCTTCATGCATCCACCCATGTCTGCTAATTTCCAGGGTAGTGGTGATAACGCGATATGAGTTTGCTTAAAAGTGCTGAGGTTATTGTAGTGTTTTGCTATTTGCATTTTCCCTATGGATAAACGTAAGAGTATGGCGACTGTAATGAGGTGGCCTCATTATAGTTTTAAAAGAGGAATGTCTTGCTCAAAAAAGTCTGATATTATTATTTCTTCAAATACTCTGAGCCCCACTCTTCCTTCTTTCCTTTTGGGTCTCTGTTATACAAATGTTAAATCTATTGTTCCACCAGCCTCTGAAGTTCTTGTTCACTTCTTTTGCATCTCTTTTCTTTCCATTGTTCAGATTCGTCATTTCTGTTCTATCATCACGTTCCCTGATTCTTTCCTCTGTCGTCTTCATTCTGCTATGGAGTCCATCCAGTGAGTTTTCCAAACGTCAGTTATTGTGTTTTTCTGTTCTAAAATTTCCATTTTGTTCCCCTATACTTTCTATTTCTTTGCTGAGGCTGTTTTCGCTATTGTTTCAAGCATGGTCGTAATTGCTTATTTTTTGGCAGCTGGTTAAAAATCCGTGTTAGCTAATGCCAACAGCTGTAATATCTCAGTGTGGCATGTGTTGACTGTCTTTTCTAACTCAAGTTGAGATGGTTCTTGGTTTGACAAGGGATTCTTGTTGCATCCGAGACAGTTTGGATATTACGTTGTGAGATCCTGGATCCTATTTTTCTTTTTTGCAGGCAGTCATCGTGTTTAGGTGTAGCAGACAGGTCTAGATGGGGCTGGAAGTTCAGTTCCCTGTTCGGTCCCAGTAATACCTCCTGGTGAAACTGCAGCATCAGCTCTCACTGCCTCATTGCCTTTGGCAAAGGGTGGACGTTCTGCTCCCCATTGGGCCTTTCTGATGGGGGTGGGGGTGGAGGGATCTAGAATGTTAACTAGCTGTACCTTGTTCAGTCTCAGGTTCCCTGGTGGGGAAAGCAGAGTGCCTTTGGGTAAATTCTGTTATATCTCTTATTTTTTCACTTGTATTTCCCATTTTCTTATACTCTTTTGCTTCATGATCTGGGAGATTTACTTGACTTGAGCAATCCTTCTGATGAATTACTTTATTTCGGCAATAATTTTTAATTTATTTTATTCTTTGTCATTTTTCACAACATCTTATTCTCGGTTTGTAGCAGCAGTATTTTATCAAGTCTTCCTAAGTAACACTGACTAGATTTTTTTTAAGTATAATCTGTTCTCAGAATTAGGTCTATTTCTTCTGGGCTCATTCCGCCCCCCCCCCCCCCACCTGTTTGCTTATGTTGGCCTTCCTCTTCCATCTTGATGTTTTCCTCATTTGTCTGATGATTGGTTGTCCACTCATATTTAAGAATGATTATTGGAGGTAGATGGGGTGAGTTTCTTTGCCACTGTATAGGAGATCCATTTTTCTAATAAGTGTCTCCTTATTATTCTAATAAGTGTCTCCTGGTAGCTCTGTGTATGTGGCCAGGGCATTTGAGAAGGACAGTAACCTGAGAAATGACCTGAGAAGATTGACTTTTGGGTTCCTGGGAAAGAATTTGGCTATTTGGCTTGCTCACCAAGTACCAGAATGAAGAGGACTAGACTGCGGCAACAATATCCCTTCCAGGGAGTTTCTTATATTTATTTAAGAAAATTCTTTCTCTATCTTTCTTTCTGTGTGTGTCTATGCATGTGTATGTGTGTGTGTGTATCCTAGATGCGGTAGGCATATTGAAATAACATAGAAATTCTCATTGCAAAGCTCACTTTGTACTCTTCTCTGGAGGTCTTAATTAGCAATAAAATGTTACAAAAATCTTAATTGTCTAAATAATCCTCGAATTTAGGGAGATGTGGGACTGTTTGGTCTTCCCTTGTTATAGCCAAAAAGATTTTCGGCATATGTTTTCAAGGATCTGAACTTTGGTTCAGAATGTCCTTAATAATGAAAACCCTTTAAGATTTTAAGAAGTAATTAACTCAATCCTCTTGCTCTGGGCTGAAATCTTTAAACCTTTTGTGGACATTTTAAGATTATGCATTCCCTCTCCCAGTAAAACATTTCCATACCTATTACACTATTGGGAATTTCTCTTTTACATCTGACCTGCTCCACTTTGAGCCTGTCTCCTTTCTTTTGTCTCCTGACATTTTTAGGGAGGGTAGAACAGCCTGGAAGCATTCACATAATTACCTAAAGAAGTTACTACTTCATTGTCTGACTTTTGAAAAATGCCAAAAGCTATTATCATTAAAGTTGAATAATGTCATAAGATGATAATTAATTTGATCCTTAACCGTTCAGTGTCATTTCCCTCCACAAAGAAGCAATCAAATATAATATGTACTATATTAGTTGGGAGCATGGGGTTTCATGTTGGTCAGACCTGGGTTTTCATCCTGGCTTCACCACTTACTAGCATTGTCTCCTGAGGTTACTCGTTTAACTGTCTTAGGACTCAGTTTCCTCTTTTGTGACGTGGGATAGTAATGCTGTCTCGCTTATACGGCTGTGAGATTTAAACACATATTGCCTATAAAAAGGGCCCCACACATAGCAGGTACCCCAAAACTATGTATTTTTCGTTTCTTAACTACAGTAGACCCATTTTATTAAAACTGAGCAATGAAATATTGTATAATTGGTAATTACCCTTATGAATTAGCTACGAGAGAATTTGTCATTCTCGTTGCTCCACGTGGCCAAATTTGAAAACAACAAAGGGAATTTTGCTTATTTATTTATTTAAAAAAATATTTCTTTAAATCCGGAAGCAGAGAGAATGCGTTGAATGTCTCTCTAAAGTTTAAGCAATTTTTATCCTCAATTACTTCTGGCTTTGCTCATTTCACAGAAGTCAAGTGACCTTAAGTCTTACTGTGCCTCACTGTGAAAGACCTTCAGACAGTGACGCTTGCGGGGGGCAACTGTCAGCTACCATTGGCAAAATGGTTATCAGAAGTAATTTGAATAATTCTAAAATATGTTTTTCTCCGCATTGGACGTCCACTAATGGAGTCCAGTAGAGAGGCAAAGTAGCCGTAGAGAGCTGGCAAGCAAGATATAAATCCAAGGGATGAGACAGCACTACAGTCAGACTGTCAAAGGACACCATTCTCAGGGGTGAGAAGCTATTGGAAGCAAGGACAAGGCTCTCCATCTCTTTCCGCTAGTCCCACTCTGTTAGGCTACCTAGCTTGGACACCAAAGGATGACACGGAACCTTTCAGAAATAAAGGAATATAATCGGCATAAACAAAAAATGATCACACAATGACCTCTCACATTTGTTGTTCCTGCAATTGTGAGCAGATAACTAAGCTAAAAAGTCTACTAAAAGATTGTTAGGGGACACAAGATTATTCTAAAATTTGTATGGAAAAGTAAAGGCACTAAAATAGCTAAAACAATTTTGTACAAGAGAAATAAAGTTGTAGAAATCAGTATATCAAGTTTCAAGACGTATTCTTTTTTTTTTTTTTAAACATTTATTTATTTTTGAGAGAGCACAAGGGCAGAGAGAGGAGGACAGAGGACCCGAAGTGGGCCCTGTGCTGACAGTCTGACAGCAGCGAGTCTAATGTAGGGCTCGAACTCATGACCCCGAGATCATGAACTGAACCAAAGTTGGACGCTCAACTGACTGAGCCACCCGGGCGCCCCTCAAGATATATTCTATAGCTGCAAAAGTCAGGGCAATGCATGTGTTAGTGGAGGAATAGACTCATAGATTAGTGGAACAGAATAGAGAGCCCAGACATACACCTACAGATAACCCCAAATGATTTTTAACAAAGGTGCAAAAGCAATTCAATGGAGGAAAGATAGGCTTTTCATGAAATGGTGCAGAGCAATTGAACATCCACGGAGGGGGGAAAGGAACCTTGACCTTAGTCGCACCTTAGGCAAAAACTAACTCAACATGGATCATGGACTTAAACGCAAAATATAAAAATATAAAGCTTTTTTTTTAAAGTAGGAGAAAGTCCTTAGGGTTTAGGTCTAGGCAAGGAGTTCTTGGATCTGAAACCAGAAGCGTGATCTATAAAATAAAAGATTTGTAAATAGGACTTCATCAAAATAAAAACTCTGCTCTGCAAAATACTCTGTTATAGGATGAAAAAGCAACATACAGTCTGGGGGAAAAAATAGGCGCAAACCACCTAGGGTTAATCTGTGACTTGGTGAGGTCTGCACTCTGTTAGCTTTTTTCTTGGTTTGGTAGTTTTTTTGTTTTTACCTATTATCTCCAGAGCCTTTTATTCTCATACTGTTCTAAACTGTGCTTTTTACTTAAAAATATGAAGCCTTTGGTATTTACTTATATCATAATTACACATTTAATGCTCTTGTAATTTCAGGAAATTATTTCTCCTTAAGCAAGCATGGAGATTCAAAATGGCAAGTTTAATTATTGACTATCTTTTTAATGAAAAATGATAGCGTGTTCCATTCAAGAGTTGTCGGTACTGCAGTATCATTCTCTACCTCTGCTCCGCCATTCACCAAATGTTTCTTACTACATTGCTGTGTTCAGAAGGGACTTTTAAAATTAGTGCAGTGGCTGCATTCCATGGATGATGCTCGCTTGGTTCTGACCCCTAAGGTTTCAAGAGAAAAGGTACATGGTAAATTTCAGAAGTGAAATATAATTCCATATTCTCCCCATTGCTGATGTTTCTTCTCTCTTTGTGTGAATGGGAAAAGCTGAACAGACTGAATTCCTTTCACCTTTTTTATAACAGCAGTTAATCTTCCATCATTGCCTCCTTTTAGGTTCCCAGGTTGAGGCCCCTCAGTCCTGATCGCAGTGCTAATGAGATCAGCAGCCCAGCTGTTTCCATGTCTCGTATGAGTCAATTATCTCCATTAAGGGAATGGGGAGGAATGTGTGAGAAGAAATTTTGTCCTAAATGTGCAGATTGCATATCTGATTCTCTCTGATGTCGATCACCGAGCTGAAAATGACAATGTGTGGATAGCTCAGTCCAAAAACATGGCTACCAACTTCTCCATCTTCTTTACCAAGATACCTGTTAGAACAGCAGAGTGTGACTGTGCTTTCTCAGGTGTCCGCAGTTTAACCCAATTTGAAATCCTTAAACTCAGAATTGCTTGAATGCATTGTGCTGTATTTTAAAAATTCACATGCTTTCTGGATCTTATAGCATAGTTGTTTTGGTTTGTTTGTTAGTGTAAAATACTACTTTCTGTTACTCATCTCCAGCTGAGACTTGCTAGATGCTTACCATTCTCATTTCATCTTTCTGGGCATACAGAATGCCTCTACAGTAAAACCTTGGATTAAAAGTAACTTGTTCTGCAAGTGTTCCGCAAGAGAGCAAACATTTCTAATAAATTTTAACTTGATAAATGAGCGATAGCTTGCAATATGAGTAGTACGTGATGCTGAACATCACATGATCACAACTGAGCCAGTGATTCTTCTCTCTCTCTCACTGCGGGATTGTGGGTGATCGTCTCTCATGCTTAGGTCGTGGTGTTTGGCAGAAATCAGTAATTTTTCAGAATGCTGGAAGGTGCCCACAACTGGCACTAGTGTATTTTTTGTCCCTTCAAAGCACCTATGGACAGTTCTTTGCTTTTTTGTACAAGAGTAAGCTTGGGAATGCTTTGCTTTATTGTAGGTCAGACTGCCTGCTGATATAGACCTTTTCCTCTGATGCTTTATTGCCAGTTACATTAAATACAATATATGACAAGAGTTTATTAATACTGTGCTGTAGTCAACATCTATGTGAGTATATACAATGGCCCCCATGCAGAAAGAGATTCCAATGAGCCAATAGATAACAGCAATTCCATTAGTGATAGTGAAAATCGTCCTACACAATAACCCTCCTCTCTCTGGTCTCCCTCACACCAGCCATGAAGGTTTGCAAAGGTAAGTGCAGGTCAATTTGCTTATTTTTCTTTACATTTTGTATTTTCTTTATTATTTTGTATTATATTACAGTATTGTAATCATTTTTACATGAATATTTTTGGGTTGTGGAACGAATCATCTGAGTTTCCATTTTTTTTTAATGGGGAAATTCACTTTGATACACAAGTACTTTGGATTACAAGCATGTTTCTGGAACGAATTATGCTCTCCAATCAAGGTTTTACTGTATTTCCAAGCCTTTGTTGCAATGAGTAACATAGGGCCAATTGATTAGGTTCTGGGCGATGGGATGTGGGTGGCAGTGATATTATGCCTCTTGTAGGCCTGGCCACAAAACTCTATACACAGTAGCCCATGCTTTTTTCTTTCCCTTCCAGGGTTACCGTGGAGGTTATGTGTTTAGTATGGTAGTGACACAAGATGTAATCAGCCAGGATCCCAGTATCTCCACCTGGAGGAGGGAGGCCCAATGTACAACACTTCGTGACTTGGGCAAGAAATAAACTTTTATCATGTGAAGTCACTAAGACTTAGGGGTGGTTTGTTATAGCAGCTGTATTACTTGTGCTGACTAATGCACCGTCAGAGCAATATTTTCCTACTAGCTGTACTCCTCAAGATGTAGTTTCATGGACTCAATTTTGAAACGGACTGATTATCAGATTTTGTATCTAGATCACCTCTCTCTTCTTTCTTGCTGTCATTATATTTCTAGACCTCAGGCTCACAAAAATATGTGGATACCAAAAATAGTTGTCCTTTTATTTTTTTTTTCCCCTCAAAGTTCAGTGAGCTCTGTTAGGGTAATCGTGAGAGAAGATGTCCAGAATACTGTCCAAAAATGCAATATCGGGGGCCCAGTTTGGGTTGAAATTTTGGCAGGCAAATCTTCCTGCCAAGAGGAAAATCTGTGTATCATTTGGCAGATTTAAAGGGTTTCTGACCTGTTGTCATCCTGCTAGTGTCTTCGTTTTTATTGAGAATGGTTACCAATGATGCAATTTATCTTACGCTAATATGATCATTTCCATACGTTATATACTTGTCCCCTCTTGTTCACGAGTTCACTTTCCAGTGTTTCAGTTACCCACAATCTAGCATGATCTGGAAGCAGGTGACCCTCCTGACATATGGTCAGAAGGTCAGAGTAGCCTAGCACTACGTCGCCATGCCCACGTCACCCACCTCATCTCAACACAAAGGCATCATCACAAGAAGGGTGAGTACAGTACAATAAAATCTTTTGAGAGAGAGAGAGAACCTACATTCACGTAACTTTTATTACAGTATTTTGTTGTAATTGTTCTATTTTACCATTAGTTATTGCTAATCTTTTACTGTGTCTATCTTATAAGTTAAACTTTATCATGTATGTGCACATATAGAAAAAAAAACAGTATATATAGGGTTCATTACTTTTCACGGTTTCAGGCATCCATTGGGGTCTTGCAATGTATCTTCCATGGATAAGGAGTGGGGGAACTATTGTATTTTAAGAGTCTTAAAAGATTCAATCCTCAGGGGCATCTGGGGGGCTCCGTCGGTTAAACGTCCGACTCTTGATTTCAGCCCAGGTCGGGATTTCATGGTGGTGAGATCGAGCCCCTGTTGGGCTCCGTGCTGGGTATAAAAAGCCTCCTTGGGCTCTGCCCTGCCCCTGCTCCCATGCGCACTCTCTCTTTCGCTCTCTCAAAATGCATAAGTAAACTTCAAAGAAAAAAGATCCAATCATCTCCATATTGGTCTTCATCAAATTCAAATCCTAGGATTTGTAACACTCCCTCCCTTGTACCAGTTCTCAATATTTATTTCCAATATTCCATGGCCTTGGCAAGGAAAAAACCCCTTGCGGATTCTCTTTTGTCACTGTCAGGCTTTATGTACCTTAGACAATTCCCTCGGCCACTGATTCCACCAACAATCTCTCACCAGAGTTTCTCAAATTTTTATTATCCCCAAACTACTTAATGGTTTCCTCAGTGTACTCTTGGGCCATTAATTCCAAGCGAATAGAAAGACACAGAAGTATTTAAATTATAAAAGCGGAACATAATATTAATGGTAAAAATAATTGCTTCATGTCAGTGGAAGACGGATGATCTCATTGCTAACCTTTCACTAAGCTTTGGCTCAATTAATTCAAACATTCACTTCTATATGCGGTGTGTTTCTCCACTGTCTCTCCATCGCTACTAAATTGGAGGATTCAAATTAAAATTATAGATGATGGGGAATTTCAGCAAGTGTGTGATGGCCCCATCTGATAATTCTGGATATTCACACCAAATATGCACCCAGAACTAATAGGGAGATTTAATAAGTGGTGCCTTGAAAACTCTTACATCCACAGGGGGATCAAAACCTGGCAGTTTGGGTCCAGTTATGGGGAGTGACAAATAAATTCCTAATCCACTCTTTGCATTGCATTCTGTTGAACAATTCTTTTTTTTAAATTTTTTTTTAAACGTGTATTTTTGAGACGGAGAGAGACACAGCATGAACGGGGAAGGGGCAGAGAGAGAGGGAAACACAGAATCGGAAGCAGGCTCCAGGCTCTGAGCCATCAGCCCAGAGCCCGACGCGGGGCTCGAACTCGCGGACCGCGAGATCGTGACCTGAGCTGAAGTCGGACGCTCAACTGACTGAGCCACCCAGGCGCCCCGAACAATTCTTTATGTCTTATTGCAGCATCCTGATGTGGCTTTTCAACATACCTAAGATTTCTTCGCTTTCTTTTTTCTAGTGAGAAAGCAACCGAGACATTTGTACCGCAGCTTGAAAGCGACCGAGACATTTGTACCGCAGCTTGTTTTGTTTTGTTTTAATCCTGACACTGTATCTTCATCATTGAAAACTGGCAACAATTCATCCCTGCAGTGATAAATTCAGGCTTGTCAGGATAATGGAGGATATCGCTGAAAGAGCCCACATATTTGAAATGATAGAAATGGTCATCGTTGGCATTAACGATGTCATGAAAGAATTTCCCCATCCCATAGTTCACAGCTCCTGAGAGCACATGTCCCTCTGCCAGCCAGCATTTGTCAGTAGGGAAAAGCAGTGTCTTCTAATCACTCTAGTCTATTCCTTGGCAGAATGGGCTAAAAATATGCACAGGCAATAACTACAAGCTGATCAGACTATAATTGTCACTATTTCCTTAAACATAAAATTGCAATCAGAAGGCTCTATGGTAGATGGCTAATTAACTTCTGAAAACCAAGCAAGGGTATGGATTTGCATTTAGAGGCCACTCTTCTAATCTTGTAAGAATCTGGGCCTCTGTCAGAATTGAGCACAACACATGTCCAGTCTATATAATGGCTCCCAAATAACTTAAAAATCCCTTCTCCTGTGTGGCTTTTCTGTATTGTAATAACCAAAAGTCACTGAGCACGTCCTTCATATAGGTACTACACAGCATTAGCTGAATGGTGAAATCGTTCCTGGAATACCCATTTGATGAGGACCTTCCACATCATACACCACTGATATTATGTGATTTCCGACACTTTTGTTATTTACTTACTTATTTATTTACTTATTTATTTCTCTGTTTGTTTAGAGAGTGTGCAAGTGGAGGAGAGGGGCAGAGGGAGAGAGAGCATCTTAAGTAGGCTCCACACTCATACAAGCATATCCTAAAGAAGGTGACCTGAATTATATGAGAGTAATCTTGAGGCCTCTTGTCTTTTCCTAGTGGCAAAATCCATCTATTTCGTACTGAAAATTCTGATGGCAGTCCTAGAGCACACTCTGCTTTCTGTGCCAATAATAGACATGGGTGAGGTCTCATGAAAGACACTGTATCGACCAATGGATCTTTGGTTAATTCCAATTTCCAGATAGCCATTGCTTCTTATTTTCACTTTTCATTTCTAGCTATTTCTTTTTTTTTCTTCTTTTTTTTTATTTTATTTTATTTATTTATTTTTTTTTTTGGGACAGAGAGAGACAGAGCATGAACGGGGGAGGGGCACAGAGAGAGGGAGACACAGAATCTGAAGCAGGCTCCAGGCTCTGAGCCATCAGCCCAGAGCCTGACGCGGGGCTCGAACTCCCGGACCGCGAGATCGTGACCTGGCTGAAGTCGGACGCTTAACCGACTGCGCCACCCAGGCGCCCCCATTTCTAGCTATTTCTACAAAACAATCATCTTAACAGTCCCTTTCCCCAACACTTACAGATTCCCACTCACTTTTTTTCTTTTCTTTTCAAATTTTTATTTAAATTCTAGTTAGTTAACATACAGTGCAATATTGGTTTCAGGAGTAGAATTCAGGAATTCATCACTTACATACAACACCCAGTGCTCATCAGAACAAGCACTCTCCTTAATGCCCATCGCCCATCTAGCCCATCCCCTACCCACATCTCTCCATCAACCCTGAGTTTGTTCTAAATCTTTAAGAGTCTCTTATGGTTTGTTTCCCCCTCTCTCTCTCTTTTTCCCCTCCTCCCATATGCTCATCTGTTTTGTTTCTTAAATTCCACATGAGTGAAATCACATGGTATTTGTCCTTTGCTAACTGACTTATTTCACTTAGCGTAATACACTCTAGCTCCATCCACATTGTTACAAATGGCAAGATTTCATTATTTTGATGGCTGAGTCATATATATGCGCATATATATATATATATATATATATGCATGCTACATCTTTTTTATCCATTCATCAGTCAATGGACATTTGGACTCTCTCCATAGTTTGGCTACTGTTGATAATGCTGCCACAAACATTGGGATGCATGTACCCCTTTGTAGATTCCCATTCTTGATTTTTACTGGGGTCTATTTATGGCATATGCTGTGACGCACTTGACAATAGGTAGCTTCTCAGAATAGCCAAAGAATACTCTCCTTTGTGAGAGGATCCCCAAAAACTACTGAATGCATGACTCTTCTACAAGCACGGAACTTTTAGGCATCAAAAGTTCAGGAAAGTACTCTCAGATATCAAGACTAGATGTCATACGTTAGACAGATACTTCTTTTTATACTTTTTTAGACAGAAATGGACTACTTGCATTGTAGGTCATGTGTAATTTTTTAAACAATGGGTAGAAAGTGTAACCTCTGATTTTTTTCCTACAAAACTCAATATGTTTATGTATAACATGAAGACATCAAAGCTTTTGAGGAAGAGTTTTCAGCTTTTTCTTTCTTATTAGACTTCATGTGGTCTACCAGGAGGTCCTGAATATGTTAAGGTTTGACAGATTCATAGGATTTTCTATAAGACACTCAGAATTGGGGGTCTTTGCTTATAATATTGCAGCCTGCTGGGTTAGCATACAGAAGAGGGTTGGCTACAGTCATTAAACAAACAGGCATGGGGTACAGGGGACAGTATAACTAGTGTGACTTTGCCCCTGTGCTTGGAGATGTTATTATGTGCCAGAGATCAAATATGGGCTTTTTGTTGTTATTTTTTCAATTCATACATTCATTCAACAAATATTTTTTAGGCATCTACGATGTGCCCAGCCCTCCTCTAGGCACTGGATTTTCAGTAGTGAAGACAACTGACAAAATCACCTCCTTCGTGGAGCTTATCCTCTCTATGGGTGGACAGAGAAGAAGCCAAACAATGAACATATGTAGCATCCTTGTAGAACTCCCAGTTTAGTGGAGAGACACAGAAACTGGATTGTCAAACCATGTGGAAAGTGTGATAATAAACCCAAGGTCATTTGCTAGCATGAAAGAAGACACAACTCACTCTGAACAGGGGAGAGGAGAGGATGGAGAGGAAGGCTCGCTGATAGAAGGGATGTGTCAACTGAGCCTTACCAATAGCTAAGGGTTGCCCAGAAAAACACAGGGGTGGGAGAAGGAAATCATAGCGTGATGTGATGGACTTGTGCAGGTGGAAACAGAATATGCACTGTGGGGCAACCAGCATGTGGGCGTCACTGTAACTTATAGGGGAGGCAGGGAGTGAGACCTGCCGGTGAGCCACGTTAGGGAGTGTGGTCTTTGTATAGCTGAGATTGGGGAAGGAGAGAAGATTTAAGGTAGGAGAGTGGCGATATCCAATTTCCTAGTACCTATTCTTTTGCCCTTTAGAGCACTGTGAAAAGCTGGAGCTATAAAGATACAGGAGACCCTGTGGCTCTGTGATCTGAAGGCACTCCTTCTACAGTTTAGTTTTTTGTCTGCGTTCTTGTTCAGCTCTAGACCTGCTCAGCCTGATCCACACTCGACCCCCCTTTCCTCTCGGCTTAGTGCAAGTTAGGCAGGGTGTGTGTAGGGGGCAGGATGAGTTCTGGGTCCAATTCTCATCCTTTAGCCCAGATCAAGATCCAGGAGGGAGGGAAATGAAATTACTCCCTAATTCCTTGGCGAGACTAATGTATCAGCTTTCGTTTGACGAGCATTCTGTCATCTGGTACCAATGAGTCCTGTGCTTCATGGCACCAGAAAACTCTGAAGACCAGAAGACCTGATTCCCTCCCACCATTTTAAGCCTTCAAACAAATCTACACTTAAAAGGAAACTTCAAATCAAACCAGTCCTTTGACATGTGAACCCCACCAATTTATGTGCAAAGTTTTGAGGCCATGTTGCATATGTTAGAACCACCATTCTAAATCTTTTGCATTAAAAAAAAAACTAAAATTAATTTTACGAAGTGGTCATATTTGATGTTTTCCTTCAGCAAGTAGCCCATGGGGCTTTTCGTTGCATTTATCTCTCTCTGTACCTTGTTCTATCCCTACTGTATGTTTATTGTCTTTGTCCTCCTGTTCCTTCTGTTGCTGGCTAAGAGCATGTACTCCTCCTAAGGTTTTACAACTTTATTCCTCTTTATTTCTCTCACAGTCCTTCCTTTACTATTCATTTTAAAATAGTAACCCATCTTTTTTCCTAACACTATGGTTCCAATTTCTGTGTATCTCGTCTCAGTTCAAAAGCATTATTTTTACAGAGCTGCAATTAAAAATTAATTTTACATATGTATTCTTTCCAAAATTATTCATCTTTGGTATGACAATAGTGTAATTAATACAATCTGCATTGTATTCTAGGTGAATATATCACAATTTATGATTTCCTTATTGTTGAACATTCAGGTTGTTTCCAAGTTCTCACGACTAAAGCGTAATGCTGCTGCTGTCTCTCTTCTGATGAACTATGGCCTGCTCTTACATTAGGTTCACAAGAGCAGGATTACTATTAAAGGTATAAATATCTTCATGATCTTTGATATGGTGAGTTGGCATAATGCAAGCAAAGCGTATTAAAAGTGTGAGTGATACATATTCTTGACCTAAGAGAATGGGACATTAAACCACGGAGGCAGCATGGCCAGACTGTTCATTCTGTGTTCACTCTGTAGGAAGCTCAGGTCATGGTTTGAGTATGTTCATTTTTCATCAACTTCTGCTCTCAAATCTTGGAGGCACATAATATCAACTTCCAACGCTGAAGATCACACATGACAAAGATTTAACCACAAAGACCGATTAAAATGTTATTATGAGAATATGAGTGCCATTTTCAGCTTATGACACTTGTCAATATCACTTAACCTTATAAAAGCCAAATTCATTTAAAAAGGCATTTGCAAGCAAAATAATTGTATTTTATTGAAAATTCAGAAGAGTTACAGTACTTTAAGACAGTTTTCTTCATATAATAAAGAAAAATAAGTTAAAAGAAAAAGAACTCAAGTGCAACGATAACTTAAGTTTTCAAACTAACAAAATCATTTTGAAACACAAAAATCCACAGCTTAATTTATTCACGATATAAGCATGTAATTTCCTATCTGTTATCAAGAAAACTCTAATGGAATAATTTCTGGAGTGATCTTTCAATGAATGCATTATCTTTCTGGACCCAATTTAAATGGTATATTCACATTAGTATCTAATTCACATAGATTACTGGTGTGTGTGTGTACACAAGGACTAGCTAATTTTAATATGAAATTTTAAGAATGAGAGTTGTCATTTATCAAAGGGCAATAAATAGCATTTCTAGTCATTTCTTAAGCATGTTTTCCTGTCTTCTAGGTGGAAATCAGCCACTTTCATTAAGGCATTTAGCCGAGTGAGCACTAGTGGCATAAACAAGATAGTCCATAAGAAAGCATCACTTATTACAGTTGGCCATGTCATGTTAGGAAGTGTCTTATTCCACCTTTTAGATCAAAGTTCTCAAATTTTCTTATGAAGGAGGAGGCTAGGTAATCCAAAATGAACAAAATACTCCTTAAAAAAAAAACAAAACTCATTTTACAAGATCAACGGTATTTTCACTGATTTTTTTTTTTTTTTTTTATTTCTCAACAGAAAATATTCATTGAGCCACGGGTATGATTTTAAAATTATTTATTATTTCCATTATCTTTATTCTGTACACTGTCCTTTTTAAAAAAATTTTTTTTCAACGTTTATTTTTAGGACAGAGAGAGACAGAGCATGAACGGGGGAGGGGCAGAGAGAGAGGGAGACACAGAATCGGAAACAGGCTCCAGGCTCTGAGCCATCAGCCCAGAGCCTGACGCGGGGCTCGAACTCACGGACCGCGAGATCGTGACCTGGCTGAAGTCGGACGCTTAACTGACTGCGCCACCCAGGCGCCCCTACACTGTCCTTTTTAAAGAAAGAAAGAACTGAGGTGAAAACCTAATGTGGCTGTATACTATCATACACAAATGTACTTCAGATGCTGGGCTGACATCTACAGTGACCAACTGCCCCAGGTAAGCTAGAGGCAGACCTGCACTTCGCCACAGCTAGAAATGGCACTAATGTGGAACTTTAATTAATGGTCCAGTTAATATTTTTATAGTGCTTTGCAGTTAGACAGCTTTCCTGTAACTATTCTGAAAATACTGAATGAAATTAGGCCCTGTTAGGAAATTTACAACATGCACATTGCATAAAATGCCTATAAAAATGTTAATTTAAGTGCACTGCTTAGGTGGGAGGCAGAAATGGTTTTAATAAAGGAGAATCCAGCAAGGACAGAATTAAAACATGATGTGGCATTTGCTAATACATCGCACTCTTTTATTTGATAACATAATACCAATTGGTCTTTACCTAGGGAAAACAAACCCTAATTCTTATTTAATTGTGCAGAAATCTGACCATGTGGGGAAAAGAAGAGCCTCCGATACGAAAGGTCTGAAAGCCAGCGTTCTGACAAGTGGACTCGAGCTGGGAAAACCCTTTCGAATGCAGGGTGCAGATGATGACTGGCTTAGAGCAGAGGTCAGCAGAGGTGAGTAAAGCTCTCCTTTCTCTCCCCTACCTCAGTGGTGGAAAGGCCTCTCAGGCACCTGACTCACTTTCAGAGAGGAGGGTTTTTTACTGCAGTGGCGGGTGAAATGCTGAAGTCGCCCTAGCCATCATGTAACGGACCTAGACATCAAGTACACAATTTGACAGGTGCAACCACTCTCATTTTTCCAGGCCCCCAAATAAAAGCAACAGCTGTTCTAATCAAAATATCTTCTCCAAAAATCTTTTGAAACGTTGTAACTTGTTAAAACTAAATTTTCAGAGGAAAAATATGACACTGATTTTTTCGCAAAAAATATGCTTCATCAAAAATCCTTAAAGAAGAGTGCATATATCCTTTACATCTAAATAGTTTCTTGTTAAGAATTGGGACTAGTCTCTCCCTTTTTAGCCCCTCTTCCACCATCTCGACTTTCCTCTCATATTTAAAGTGTTGATCACTTAGTGAACTAAGTACTGGATGTCGATTCAGCACTCGCTACAATAAGGAAGCCTGGCTGATAATGCACTCAACATTCTGTTCATGCTAAAATTCATTTATTGCTATAATCAACTATTCGAAATTCACTGAATTTGATGAATAAGGAAAATAAACAGGTCAAAGTATAAAAATAAAATTTCATGCATAGACTAGAAATATCTGAAGATACCTGGCAAAAAGTAATAGTGCTTTCTATTAAATAATGGTTTTCAAGTCATTTTATACCAAGTTATACATTTCTTTTTAAAAAAAACCTAATTTATTCTTAGAAACACAACTCTGTAACAGTTTCAATGACGATTACTTTTCCTGTAACTTCTTCCACATTCTCGCAGTGTGACTGAAAGCTCAACATAATAGATTTGATACAAAAGTGTCACAAAAAATTATCGGTGATATCTAATGTAAATGTTTAAAAAAAGTTTGATTCTTATGAATTTGTACAAAAATAAAGCTTCTGAGACTTTGTTAGAGTTGTACTTGATGACTCATTAATGATGTAAAGCAAAAAAATACTTGAGCTAAGTTCACATTTACATATAAAAATATAGAATACATATACTACAGTGATCTTGACGATATCTTGTAGTATTACAAATTACCAGCCTGATTAAAAATGTTTTAATGTATGAATTTAAAAAAAAAATCAAGATTCCTAATGTTTTAAACTTAAAAGTTTTCATCCATGTCAACTGAGCTTGTTTTCATTAATAACTGGGCTTGACAAATATGAATACAAGGTATTTCTCTGCAAGAAACCTGGAGTATCTCAATATTTAGTAGACAGTCTATTATTGCCTTGATTTTTCCTCAGTATAAATTTATGTTTTTTGTTAATTCTGCCCATTCAGACTGATAAAAGGCTATAATCAGGAAAGCCACAGGCTGGAAATACACAAATCCTGTATTTTGTCAGATACCTATTTTCTGCCATTAAGAAAAACGGTGCCTACAATCCCTAGAAAGAGAAGAAATAATGAGAGTTCCAGCCATAGACAGAATGGCTGGGCACCTCCAACTCACCAGCAGTTAAACCAGAAAGTGCTTTCTATTCTCTAAAACAAACAAACAAACAAACAAACAAACACTTTCTTTCTCTTGTTTAGGTTTATGTACCGGTAAGGCATCCTTTTTAGAGTTCTCTGATTTTATGCTCAGGTCACATATATTACTAAAAGATCACCGGCTTTCTGAGCTTTAAAATATAATTATGTAGATGCAACACTAAAGGCTAAACTGAACATACTTTATTTTTCTTGGATGTGATGTGAAAAGTAAAAAATCTTGGACTGGGGTAAAAAGATCAGATTCTCTTGCTTGATCTCAAAGCTAAGTGGCCTTGACCAAGTTACTTACCCTTTCTGGACATCAAGGGAATTGTGTTGGATAACCCTTAAAAAGTCTCTTCCAAACGTGTCTGAGACACTAAATCAGGATCTCCACAGCACCTCATAATTTTCATTGTGCAGGTCAACTACCATCATAGAATGGTGTAGAACAATTCTGGTTTAGGGATTTCTGATGCTTAGAGTTTTCTATCCTTGCAAGGGTGATTCGTAAGTATTTGGCTTTCTAATAAAAACACAATTGAGATATTTTTACATTATGCACAAGGTACACTTTGACATTCACCGAGATGGTCTGAAGATTTTTGTGAACTATGTCCTTCTCTGATTCTCTTATTGTTGGAACTTTGTTCTCTCCTCAGCTGGGTGGGGAAAGAGGAGCATGGGCATAAAAAAGAATCTTGGTTAGAGTATTTCTGATTGAATGAAGAATAATGGAAGTCTTTTTATTCTTTCATTCTTCTACATTTTAATTTATAGTATTTTCAAAACTAACATTTTTTGAAATTATTACTAATACTCAAAACAAAGAATCTGTCATAGTTTACCACTACTGGTAAAGAATTACAGTTTACTACTGAAATGTCATTACTGTGCCAAAAGAAAAGAGAGTTTGGCTCTAATTTTAGACATATGGCAATGGACTCTACCAGTTCTTATTTTAATAATTTTCAGAACTGAGACAAAAGGAGAAGACTCGTAATTCTGCTTCCACTATTTCAACCCAGACATAAAGCATGTTGAATTCAAATTTAGAGGAGGACTTTGTGGAGTGCCAGCTCTAACTTTGGGAGTAGGATAAATAATTTCTTCAACTGTTACATATGTACCTAAGAAGAAACCAACAACACCAGTGAATGCTATAGAAATATTTTTCAGGATCATCCATATATTGTAGTGTTCCTTAGAAAATGTAAGAATTTCAACCAAAGGTGGCAGGATCAGAGCCAATGTGCTGCTGCTCACAGCTCCAACGAAGGAAATCACAATGTCTAAACGAGGAATCAGAATTGCTCCAGCACCTAGAAAATGAAAATACGTATTTTCTTTATTTAAATATATACTGCTTAAGTGAGCACTAAATGTAGATACATAAAACCTTGGATTGCAAGTAACTTGTTCTGCAAGACAAGCAAACATTTCTAGTAAATTTTAACTTGATAAACGGGCGACGTCTTGCAATACGAGTAGGACATGACACGGAATGTCACATGATCCCAACCGAGCCAATGGTTCCTGAAATTCACTTTGATATACAAGTGCTTTGGATGACAAGCATGTTTCCAGAATGCATTACGCTCGCAAACCAAGGTTTTACTGTATTTTCAATACTTCAAAATTAATGCAAGTAGGCACTAACTAAATTGCTGCCTGTTGAAGACTCTGTCAAACACACAAGGAAACCAAAACAGTGAGTGACATTTCTTGAACTGTGACTTTTCAACAGATTTTCTTACGTAAACAACTTTCATAACTTTTCTACTCTACTTTCTTTTATAACTTTTCTAAATTATTTCAAAATGAAAAATGAAAACAAAATAATGTACTACTACTACTGTCGACAGGATTTTCTTCCAAACTATTGGCAAATTTCTGAAAGTTCTGATCTTGCACTTTCTTGACCTCACTTACCCTCATCATAACAAAGGTATCAACAGAAGGTCTGTAAAAACTAAGACCCCTACTCCTGCTTCAAAATGTCCTAAAATGGTTCACTGAACGGCTTGCTGAGGGTCTGGAGCAGCTAGACAACGGAGTCTGCTCACACGTACCCCGTGACAGCCACGTCAGCCCTGCCACCACGGAGGACTCCACCCCCAGAGTCCCAGCTTTGAGGACCCCCTTGAGGTCTGTGGCGGCTCTAACTTGTCTCCTAAAGCTACCATTTTTTTTTTATCCCTCTCTTTTTATTTTTAAGTTTATGTACTTTTGCTTTCCTCATTTCTAGTCTCTCTGTCTCCTGCCGACCTTTCTGTGGTGGGTATATAATTTAACTTGGGCTCTTTGCAATGAAGTCTTCAGGGTGCAGCCTACTAGTTTCTCCACTTCTTAATTTTTAGGTTATGGGTGTTTTTTTTCCTTCCCCTATTCTTTTTGTGGCTCTCAATGTTTTCCAGGAGGACATGGGATTAGTTTGGAACTACTAGGTTTCTCGGAAATATCTGTTATTTCCTATTTAAATTCTTTTGAAAGCTAAAACCAAAAATTATTTTGAAATTATCAACCTAGCCTCACACCTAGAGGACTGAAGTGCAGCAAAGTTTCTTAAATAAGATAAATGACTTGGAAGAAGTTGAAACTCTAAACTGGAAATGCTTCATAGAGTAGATTCCCTGTGGAACGGACGCTTGCTACGTTCTCTTAACATTTTTCTCAAGGGCACTATAAACATAACTCCCAAACACAATTAGGACCTCGCAAATTTCAGTGACTACATCCGTTTCATGGAGACACATTTCTACCTATTTACAGCAGACGGCAGTGTAACAGACTGGCTGGATAAGCATGACCAGAACAGAGCCATCTGAAGAGGCTTTCTTTTTGGAATTCATCTTTCCTCATTAATGTTTTTCAATAATCCAGCTGTTACTAGGAAAAATCAAGTGAAACATGGCTGAAAAAGCATGTGGATGAACACTATAGGTTTTTAAAATCTATTCAGACATTTATCAAACACTTTTGATCATGAAATTTATCAATTAGCTGAAGTCATCCTTTAAATGTTATATAATTGGGGCGCCTGGGTGGCACAGTCGGTTAAGCGTCCAACTCTTGATCTCGGCTCAGGTCATGATCTCACAGTTGGTGAGTTTAAGCCCCACATCGGGCTCTGTGCTGATGGCATAGAGCCTGCTTGGGATTCTGTCTCTCCTTCTCTCTGCCCCTCTCCGCTGGTTTGTTCCCTCCCTCTCTCTCTCTCTCTCAAAATAAATAAACTTAAAATAAATGTTATATAATCAGTGGATACACGCTAGTAAAAAATGGCTTGAAGTTTTATTTTATAATGCTATTAGTAGACAAGGAAGATAAATATGTACACTTTAGGCAAAATCAATATATAAACACTCAAAATCACAGAAACAAAGGATAGTCTAGAATATGGGCAATTTATTCATTACAAATATTTACTATAGGATTACTGTAAATAGGCTGCCCTATGTCCTTTATAGACAGGTATGATGAGTAGATCTATTAAAAACCAATTAAGCTTATTCACTATTTGCCAAAACTACAGTATAGAGAAAAAGAAAGTATCTTTAAGGCACAAAGTTTCCTCTCATAAAAAAAAATCCTATTTTAAGTCCATTCTTGACAACTGTAGGGTGAAAAAAGATGTACCAGAGAAAAAAACAAAATACTTGATATTTAACAACAAAACTGTAAGAAATACTCCAGCACATAAATTTTAAATTTTTTTTTTTTCAACGTTTATTTATTTTTGGGACAGAGAGAGACAGAGCATGAACGGGCGAGGGGCAGAGAGAGAGGGAGACACAGAATCGGAAACAGGCTCCAGGCTCTGAGCCATCAGCCCAGAGCCCGACGCGGGGCTCGAACTCACGGACTGCGAGATCGTGACCTGGCTGAAGTCGGACGCTTAACCGACTGCGCCACCCAGGCGCCCCTCCAGCACATAAATTTTAATCACACAAATAATTAATGGTACTCCCCAGATACCTCCTGACTCTAAGATAGAATATGAGGTTATGAAATTGTATCTTTCCTCACCTGAAGTGGCACCTAACTTAAATGAAAGATTTTAGTGTATCTTCTCTAGTATTCTACAAATTGGTAAGATTTCTATTTTTTGGTGCTTTGTAGTCATAATCTTCTAAAACCAGAAAGCATGCTCCCAAAGCCAAAAACTTTCCAAAATAAAAATAGTAGAAAGATCAATGAATTGGATAACAAAAATAAATAGTATTTAGCATATTTTACAGATTCAAGTCAAACATGGAATCAAAACATTGGTCTCCATGTTCATTACAATTCAAAACTTAACAGGTTCTTTCTATAGATGTGCTCTTAAAGTAAAAAGTATCTGTTGTAGTCGATGGTGGCCACTGGCCAGCTTCTACTCACTGTTCTCCCTCACCTGTGAGATGCCTCTATAGCAAGTAAGGTGCCTACAGGAAACAGCTAGGATGAGTCTGGCCCATCTTTCCAAGCTTTTGAGTTCCATAAGAAGATACTTTGAAATGATGCTTCAAATGCTAAATAGAGCCTTGGACAAACCAATGCAACCCAAGCTGATAAGCCCACTACTTTGAAGGCCAATCCTACAAACCCAGATTCGGTACTTGGAAAGGATTATGGAACACTGATAGGTTATTCAATTTTCAAAGCACCTCCAGCTGAGCCTCCACTCTCACTGCTAGTGGTGAACAGCCTGCTCTGTGGACACGATGAGGTCCCAACAGCTGTGTACACATTCATCAGCGAGGAGCCTGCCCCAAAAGCTTGTCAAGTGCTCTAGAGAACAGATGAAAAAACAGTCCTTCCATGAATATCAACTGGCCTTTACCAGGATGTGCCTAAGACTCAAATGAAGTTCAGCGTCCAATGATGTGTCCCAATGAAGTAGAAGGGAACACTGCCTGGTCTGTGTTCTCTTTGTCCAAAGACAAATATAACCCTCATATACCGTTCAACAGCTTTCACTATTTTTAACTAAAAGACAGAAGCAGGAAAGAAAACTGGCAACTCTCTGTGCCATGAACTCAGCTCTTGAGAAAAAGCCCGTGGCTTCTGGGAATAAAGTCATGGTAGCGGATATGCAGTGTGCTCTGTGCTTCAGCAGATGGGCAGCTTCCACATAACAATGGCAGCCAATGTGCAGAAACGGATGGAGTTCTCAAAATATCAGAAGTGTTAAATCCCGTTAATGTTTTCCTCAAGCTCCTTCAAGTGAACTTCAGTAATTTTTTTTTTTAACGTTTATTTATTTTTGAGACAGAGAGAGACAGAGCATGAACGGGGGAGGGTCAGAGAGAGGGAGACACAGAATCCAAAACAGGCTCCAGGCTCTGAGCTGTCAGCATAGGGCCCGACGCGGGGCTCGAACTCACAGACCGCGAGATCATGACCTGAGCCGAAGTCGGCCGCTTAACCAACTGAGCCACCCAGGCGCCCCGAACTTCAGTAATTTTAAAAGGAGATATACTCTCAGAACTTATAGTCTTACATCTATATTACAAGGACTTTTACTGAAATCAGTCTTTTTATGTAGTAGTCAAAATATCAATAAAAACAATGTGTAAGAAATATTTCAAATGTCTTAAAATAACTTTTTCCTACTGAATGTTTTATTAGTCATTGGAGTAAGGGCTTACTGAATTCATTCCTCAGCGTGATTTTTGATGATTGTTGTTGATACAATTCACTTAAATGATTACTTTGGAAAACAGGTTTCATCTCTTCTTCCCAGCTTTGTTTCTTCTTTACATCTAGGCATAAGATCCACCCCAAATTGCTCACTGCAATTTATAGAGTTGCCTCGAATTTCTAGCTCTCTCGTTTCTCTCACCTTGAATGGGCCAAGATGGTTTTCTTCCACAGAAAGGTGACCCATTTCTAATGGGTCATTCTAGGTCTACGCAATCCCATTAGTTAGTTCAGTGTTATGGTCATCTTATATTTGTGGTTACAATAATAATGGTGACAATAATAAATACTGGCTACTTTATTAATATTCTTGAACTCTATAAAAATGCCATTAAGGAAATCTTATCTTCATTTCAAAGTTGAGGAAAGACGGGTTTAAAGATGCTATGTAACTTGCCTAAAGACACGAGCAGGTGAGTGGTAGGTTTCAACCATCAGGTCAGTATGACCCCAAAACTCATGCTATTTCTAGTATATCACTGTACCACAATCAAGTTTCTTCTCCACAGGTCTCCATTTTTAATGCTTTCTGGTGGAGGCATTTTATATTGTGAAACCTTAATACAAGATTATATATTCCTTCAAACAATATAAATTAGCCACTGAAATAATTAAAGACCAAAAGAAAATAAAACCCATTTCTATAGGTAGTCTTAGAGAATCAAACTGTTAAATACACAAAAGTTAGTGGAAATAAAAAACCTGAGGAAAATGAAAACCAATGTAAAATGTGTATGAACAATATAATGAGTCCCTTATGCATCTGATTTAGATATATTTTAATCACCATTGATGTAGTTTTCAAAATAATAATCTGAGTAGTTCTTTTAAGTATGATAGGATCTGGTTTGTGTTTTTCTTATATAGTGGTAGAACAACAGAATTTTAACCCAAAAAGTATCTCAGCGAGGTGAATGAATTGTTTTTAACATATTAAAAAATATAACTTAAGTAGCTTAATTATAAGCAATTCAACAAGAAAAATTATAATATAAATATGTAGTAATACTTACATGTAATACTAACCAAGAGGGACCTTACTGCAAATTCACAAATTTGTTTCCATTTAGCATGAAATTTGGATGTGATCACAGGGATGATGATCTCTGCCGGAACATAGAACTGAATTGAATATGTCACAAAGATGCCAAAGGAATATAGAATTTTCACTGATTGATATAACCTGTTAAAAGAATATTTCAAAATTCAGTTGATTCTTTTCCCCTCAGATTTACTGAGGTATAAGTGACAAAACTGTAATATGTATAAAGTGTAAAACATGACTTAAGTATACATTGTGAAAAGAGTCCCGTAATTGAGTTCATCAACACATCCGTCACCTCACATGTTTGTCCTTTTTCTTTCTTTTTGGTGAGAACACTTCGGTTCTACTCAGCAAATTTCAGTTAAACGCTACAGTATTATCAATTATAGTTACCACATTATACATCAGATCCTTAGAACTTCTTCATCTTACAAGTAAAAGTTTGTACCCTTTTGTCAGACTCTTTTTCCCTATCCACCACTCCCTAGGAATCTGGCTTTCTTCCTTTTACCTTTAATGTTAGATAGGTAAGAAATTAACACAAACGTAGGCCAGTATCTTACTAATTAAATGCTTTTTTATCAAAAAAAAAAAAAAGCTAGCTGATCTCTACTAAATTTCTAGATGACGTATGGACAGTTCATTTTGACAAGCCTAGAGAGCTTGAATGTGGCAATGCAAAGATTTCAGAATATTGCTGGAAATATTTCATTTTAGGCTAAGCCAATGTTTAAAAAAATTTTTTTAACGTTTTTGAGAGAAAGAGACAGAGTGCAAGCTGGGGAGGGCCAGGGAGAGAGGGAGACACACAATCCAAAGCAGGCTCCAGGCTCTGAGCTGTCAGCACAGAGCTCAACGTGGGGCCCAAATTCCCAAACCGTGAGAACATGACCTGAGCCAAAGTCAGCCACTTAATCGACTGAGCCACCCAGGTGCCCCGAAGCCAATGTTTTAAAGGCTAGGCTGAGTCTCATGAAGAGCTAACGTCTTTTCTTAACTTTCTTTTAAAAACTGAGCATACTGTTTGTCTTTTTACTGATCTATATATAGAAGAAAAACTTCACATTGAACTTTGAGTTATGCTTCTCCTTGCTTAAAAATCTTGGTATGTACGTCATTAGTTGCAGAAATGTCATCATTCTTAGGTCCACAAGGAGGGCATCTAAATGGTTTCAACTTGCAAAGTCCTCTAGATTACACAGGAATTCCACTTATATAAAAGTTACATTAATAGGGAAATAGAGTTATTAGGCTGGGTTGATGCCCAGTGCTTCAAAACAGCACCGCAAGTTTTAGAAATTCTTTAGAATTTCTACATGGTAGATGGTGTCTTGTCAAAATCAGTATACATGTCCCTATAGAGACTTTGGTTAACTACCTTTTGTCTGGACAAAGAACACTTTTTAAATGTTGATAATGGCACACAGAGAAAACTAGAATCATAGGACTCAGAAAATTATAGAATCTACTCTCTTAGGTTACAGATAATAAAATTATGTGTTGTGGTTTTTTGAAATTTTGAATATTTTGCAACAATTAAAAAAAAAATTGCTCTTGTATTCTTTAAAGAAAACAAACAAACTGGAGAGGAGACCATGGATGGAAAGTGCTGCAGCATTAACACACGTCCTCTTTAGGCAGAAACATCATTGATAGCCCCGATCTTCCCTTTAGAGCTCTGCTTTCCCACCTGCAAGGCCTATGCACAGGGAAGAGTGTTTCTTCCTTAGGAGAAAAAATACAATCATTTTAAAGGGATATACAATATTCCACTTTTGGTACAGAAAGTCCTAAATATTAATTAGGCTTTAAGCTTATTTCTGATGTCTTAAGACTTATAGTAAAGATTATCAACAGTTCTCTAAACTGTGGCCAAGCAAGAGGGAATTCATAAGTCTCCTTCTATAATATATGCATCATAGGAAGTAAGAGGAAAGAAAAACAGCTGAGTAGGAATAGCTTTGAAAATACTGCACACAACATAATTAAAGAAAGAAGGAACTCCTTAGGGCTAGCAACAATAAAATCTTAATATTAAATGCTTTCAGGATATATTTCTCAGCTTGAGGCTTGAGATTTAAATATAAACGGTCAAATTACTGCAATGTACAGAATAAAGACTCCTGCTTCATTTACTCTGATATATAATTATAGACAATTAAATATTCTTACCAGTTTACTATTAGAACATTCCTTTTGTTCTAATAATCTTTTAACTTATATGTTTTTAACAATATATTTTAAAATACATCTATGCATATAGGTATAATTACTTTTCTATTGATTTAAAACAAGTTATACAGGCTAAGGATCTGGTTATTATTAATGCCAGTCAATAATACTGATTATATGCAAATATTATCATTTGGTATTACACAGAGTACAAATGGGAAATAAAATGATATGAATCTTTTAAAGGCTAGTATACTTCCAATTATCAACCACAGAAGAGTAATATAGAAATAAGAGTGCTTAAGAAAAGCACTGCAGTCTTTTAAAATCAAGTGTTCCATTTTTACTTCTTTTCTGTTTTAAGAATCTACTAGTTTCTGTTTGACATCTATATTTTCTAAATTTTTTTTTTTTAATTTTTTTTTTTTTTAACGTTTATTTATTTTTGAGACAGAGAGAGACAGAGCATGAACGGGGGAGGGGCAGAGAGAGAGGGAGACACAGAATCGGAAGCAGGCTCCAGGCTCCGAGCCATCAGCCCAGAGCCCGACGCGGGGCTCGAACTCACGGACCGCGAGATCGTGACCTGAGCTGAAGTCGGCCGCTTAACCGACTGAGCCACCCAGGCGCCCCAGACATCTATATTTTCAATCACCCTAAACTTTTTCTCTCATCATCTTTTCTACAGGTATTACCAACCTTTGTTCTTAATTTGGTTGTAAGCAGGCATCTATGTACTAAGTTTTAGAAATGAAGAGTTGAAAGAACAATCTACTCTTAAACTATATGTCCAAAGGACAAAAAACTTTCTTAAAGTTATAGGAAGTTGTTTTGAAGATACAGATACCATATGGTTTCACTCTTATGTGGATCCTGAGAAACTTAACAGGAACCCATGGGGGAGGGGAAGGAAAAAAAAAAAAAAAAAAAAAAAGAGGTTAGAGTGGGAGAGAGCCAAAGCATAAGAGACTGTTGAGAACTGAGAACAAACTGAGGGTTGATGGGGGGTGGGAGGGAGGAGAGGGTGGGTGATGGGTATTGAGGAGGGCACCTTTTGGGATGAGCACTGGGTGTTGTATGGAAACCAATTTGACAATAAATTTCATATATAAATAAAAAAAAAAGAAAAAAAAAAAAAGAAGATACAGAAGAATGTAAACAACTTTTAAATAACATTTAATGCACATTAAAAATTACCATGAAACTCACTGCCAAAGTTCTTGAAAGTTAGAGACCATGTTTTATTCTTCTCTGTATATTCTTAGCAGGTGGCAGATACTCATTAAGTAAATGTTAATAATAAAAAATGGGTATGGATAGGTAATTCTTAGAAACTATATCTATTAAATATCACAAATAAAAATACTTCAAAGAACAAAATAATTCTTGCTTGAAAAAAACACTATACTGGTAGCAAAGAAATTTAATATCTCAGTAAAAAACATAAGTGTGTGTTTTAAATAATTACTTTGCAGTCAATATATGAAATCTATGAAATCAGATTATGGGGCAACTAAATGTTCCAATGAAAACATTAGTTTTAAAAGCACAGCATTTCAAAATTTGCAATGCTTCTACTCTTTTCCCCACATTGGCTAATAAATCAAAACTCACCCTAAATTTACAGATACGAATATCTTAAAATTTTTGAAAAGCCAACCTGGGATATAAGCTGCCGACTGACTGTCTTTCTCTCAAAGCTGACTACAAAGCTACTCTTGGGATGACTATGATAATTCACTTTCCATCCCAGACCCTTGGTGATACTCAGGTTAAGAATCTGAGCTTAGTTCTGGGGCGCCTGGGTGGCTCAGTCAGTTGAATGTCCGACTTCGGCTCAGGTCATGGTCTCACTGTCCATGGGTTCAAGCCCTGCGTTGGACTCTGTGCTGACAGCCCAGAGTCTGGAGCCTGCTTCGGATTCTGTGTCTCCCTCTCTCTCTGTCCTTCACCCGCTTGTGTTCTGTCCCTCTCTCTGTCTCTCAAAAATAAATAAACATTAAAAAATATTAAAAAAAAAAAAGAATCTGAGCTTAGTTCTGTTAAGAAGAGACAAGTCTGAGGACTAACTACAACCCTTACCAAGAACCTCACCTCATGCTAAGCTGAAAACTAAGACAAGGGTTATTTACTCTTCACAACTGGATTGAATAATGTAAACCACTCAACTTTTAGAGCATATTCACTAAACTAAGTATCATGAGGAAGAGATTTTTCATCTGTTCACCACTAGTTCCTGGAACAATACCTAGTACATAAAAGGCATACAATTAAGTATCTGTGAAATGCCCTTCATTTTGAATTTAATATAATTAGTAACAGTCATTCTGATGAGGAAAGTCAGAGGCAGTTTGGGCAGGCCAGGATTCCCAGTTACAGGCAACTTTAATATTGCAAAAAGATAATTAAATTTGTCACAGAATGTTGACACCCATTAAAACAAAAGTGTAATGAGGAAAAAAAAAAAGAATTTGTGAGGGAGAGGACAGAGGGATTAGTCTAGGATATATGAATCTTATTTTTCCAGTTTTCTTAAATTTATTTCTCTTACTGCTTTTTTATCGTGCCCTCTGGTGAGTCCATTCCTGCCTAAATATTTTCACTGTAGGTAACAAGCTCCTCAGAGTTCAAACCGTTGATTGCCTGGTAGGATCCATTAAGACATGGCTTGATTACCTGCCATTACTTGTCAGCTTCATTTCCCAGAATATTCATGTTCATAGCTTGGGTATGCTACAAACATGGGCTTAGACTTGGGGTTTGTTCTGTTTGGGGAGGAAAATGAAGTACCAGTTCAATTATCTTAATAAATCAAAATGCCTGCCCTATGCCTTCCCTGTTCTTATATGGTTCTTCTGTATTTTTAAAAAATGTTTATTTATTTATTTTTGAGAGAGAGAGAGAGAGAGCGTGAGCATGAACAGGGGAAGGGCAGAGAGAAAGAGAGAGAGAGAATCCTAAGCAGGTTCCACTCTGTCGGCATAGAGCCTGATAAGGGGCTCGATCTCACAAACCATGAGATCATGACCTGAGCTGAAATCAAGAGTTGGATGATTAACCTACTGAGCCACCCAGGTGCCCCAATTATTCTTCTCTATTTTTTTAACTGAATTTTTCCTATTCAATACATGCTTCAGAAAGAACGCCACATGTGGGACAGCAGAAGCACCTTCCTGCTTCTCAATATTTGTTTGTATGAAAACCTAATACCCTTGATATTTAGTGGAAGTGCTATGTGTGCTGAATGAATGAGTAACATGTGAATTTATTCTAGGCCAGGATTTTTCAAACTCTAATCAGGAACCATTAAAGGGGCTATGATATCAATTGGGTGAGGTGAGTTGTGAATATGTTTTTTCCTAATATATAGACTGGAATAGAGAATATCAGGGGACACTGTATGCAGAAAATATGTGTTTTTATTTAGCCTTATACTTATTTCAGTTATTTACATGTGTGTGGGTGGTGTGTACCACAAAAACGCATATACACACAGACGCACATACACTTATTTCTATGATGGTTTTTCTATAAAACATTTTCCTTTCTTACTATAGGTTCTAGTTTGAAAAGTTAAAAAGCCACTAACTGGAACCAAATAAGAAGGCACGGTAACTGTGCTGGGGAAAAGGTGAAGGGGTATGGAACAGACCTCGTGTTTCGGGCTAGTAAAAAGCAAGCAACATAACAAAAGTGAACAAAGGAAACCGCAACAAAGAGAAAGATGTTTGTTCCTATGATGTATATACCATCACTCAGAAGGACGCAGTAAGACAGAACCCACATAAACACTCTGTGCTATTTTAAGTCCTCTTGTGAACTTGTTCTACCACCATTGATGCTCAAATCTCCACACCTTCCCTTACAACATTGACTAGAAATCTTCACCTGATGGCTTACATTCCAGAAATTGCTATTAGAGGAGGTAGAGAGACATGTAATCTAGGAAGATTTTACAATGAATGTGGTATCCATGCTCCAACATAAATACTGTTCGTCTGCCAAATTCCAACATTCCAGTATTTTCTTCAGGCTAATTTCATGCACACTTTTCCTATTTGGGACCTCCTTGATGGTAAGAAGAGTCTAGAAGTTAAAGTAGTACACAGCAATTTATGTCAACCCCTGGGACCACGGTGTGAAGAACAGAATCTACATAAAGTGATATGAAAAATTCTTCCTATCGATCCAGACAAAAAGAAACATCCTTTTATGGCCTGTGTAATGTTATCATGGTGGCTTCACTTGTATAGTGTTTTTAAATCAAAAGGTTATTTCCTCTTGGTTCTTTTGCTTGCAACTGCACTGTGCCTTTGCTCTTCAGAGGACACATTCCTTCCTGGGTGGCAGTGTGCTGGGGGTTCTCAGAGGATGGGCTAAACACAGTGGGTCGCTCTGAAGTACCAGTTTCAAAGGTTTTTTGGAGGGAGAACTATTTTTACAAAAAGCAACATCAAGATTATGATTATGTAAACAGAGCAGGAGCTGATACTATGCTTGAGGCAGGCTACTTGGGCAAGTCTATTCTCAAGACTCCCAAGGGAACACTTTTGTCTTTTTCTCTCCACTGGTAATTGGGTTACGTTAGTGGAAGTCTTGGAAATACACTGCTAAAACATCACTCAACTAGGACTAGTAGTGGTGCTTTGGTTATATTATCAGGTAACGTGGGAAATGCTATTAAACCTAGATTCCTATTTAGCAATCATTTACCAAAGGCCTCTTAAATGCTGAGCAATGTGCTAGATCACGGAGCTACATCATCAGCCTAAAAGATGAAGGGTTCCTGCCCTTACAGTGCTTATATTTTAGCTCAATTATCATCTCTAAGACACATTCTTTGCTTAAAAATCTAAATGTGATCCACTGAACAATACAACTCATAACTAGTTTTAAAAGATGTCACCTCAAACAATAAATAGTTAATAACCTGGAGCCTCTCTAATTCATACTTTCTTTATCCCGGGGCTGCTTTCTAATGCAATATTTTCTTGTAGGAATACCCATTATGAATTCTGACAATGTTAAGTCACATGACATCAAAAGCCCTTTACAGCTCCTCATAGCTAGCAGCTACGGGTTCCCTAGGCTCTTACGACAGCCATCCGCTTTTATACCGACAGTAAAGAGTACACTGCACATTCTCGGACTTCCTAGGCCTGTATCGTCCTAAGCACAGGGAAGGAAAGGAAAAGACTCATACAGAGCACAACAAGAAAAAAATCTTAGATATAATCCCATGATCATTCCAGTCCAAACTCCTCCTTTTACAGAAGACTATCACTATAACAAGACAAGCATCTCCTCAGCAGTCTTTCTCAGTCTTGGCTATTATCTTAACTGTCCCAGCTGCAGAGACCATAACGAAATGGACAGTAGGCCACACAAGGCTTATCTCCACAAGGAGAAGGAACTACCTAACACAAGTTCTCTAAAGGTGAATAGCATATCTTCACTTGCTTTCTGTTTTCTCTCAGATCTTTGTTTCTTAGAATACGTGTAACTAGCCTTTCTTCTAAATGAAAAGTGGGTGACTTAGCTAAGCTTTCTTGAATAGAAATGATGATGCAATGGTCCCTTTTTAATCAATACTTGCAATTAATTCTGTTCTAAGGGTAAAGCCATAGCAATTAGGGATAAGGTGAGAGCAGGAAGGGGATGTGGAAAAAGGGAAGGATTAAATAGAACTATTGAAGGGACAGTATTGCTCCCACAGGATTTACTGAATACAAGAAGCATTCCCTACTCATCTTTCCCACTGTTCCTTCACCATGCTCTTAACTCTCTGGGGACAGGAACATCTGAACTTGATGTGCGTGCTCCCACTTCAGTCCCTTCTCTCTGGGAAGAATTCTGAGACTGTTTCCACCTATATTTTAGTTTTGACATTGAAAGTCGCCAATTTTATTTATAAAAATTCTTAACAGTTATTTATCTTTTTTTGAGAGAGAGAGAGAGAGCGAGCAAGCATAAGCAGGGGAGAGGCACAGAGAGGGAGACAGAAGATCTGAAGCAGGTTCTGCGCCATGAGCACAGGGCCTGATGTGAGGCTCACACTCTCGATCATGAGACCATGACCTGAGCTGAAATTATGACTAAGCCACCCAAGCACCCCTGTATAAAATCATTCTTAAGATTTATTCTAAATATTATTCTAAGTGCAGAAAGATATCACTGTTTTCATTATATGGTATCTGAAAAGAGGACCTATGATACCATAATTTTTAGCCTGATTCTTATATTAAGCTGTTTAAGGTGCTAGTCCATATTAAATTGTTACAAAAAGAGGTGTATTTGGAGGAAACAAAATTATATAATCAACTATAATGTAGATTAATGAAATAAATGCTTAAAATTATATATCTTGTTTGTAGTCCTGTCTCTAGCCTGAAACAAACGTATAACATTTGAAACAACATGCTTCCATCTTGAAATACATTTATAAAATGGGTCATGGCTAAAGCAGAACTATAATTTTAAAAAATAAACACACTGCATGTGTGTCCCTTGTGCAGCCTGGAAACTATTCTAGGTATATTCTTTCTACCAGAAATGACTTCCTATATGCATTTGGTCTTACAACATTTTCAACTCCAATAAAAACCCAGGACTTGTCTACTGAATGGTAGACAAACTCCCAAACTACAAACAGAAAGCCAGAGTATATAATATTTTAAAACATTTCAGGTTTCACAGACTTCTATCCAAGCAGCCTGAGCAGTGTGACATTAATTAAATCAGCAATTTAAAATTTATTCTTTGTATTTATCAAAACTAAGGAGTTATCTTCCATTTTATAAATAAGGGTGCACGTCTACATGGTCATCACTAGCAATAGCTTTTAAAATCTCCAGGGACCAATCTCTGGAAGAAAGAAAAATCCTATATAATTCTTCATTTTGCAGAATACGGTTCTAATATTAAGATAATATTAAGATGCACCATATTATATTTTTATAATGTGTCCTACTTATGCTCTGAAAGGACTTGGGGTACGTACAAGATTAAAGCTTACCAGTAAAATAGTGAGGGTCATAAGTGATGGGTTATTTTATCAGGAACCCAGAGTGTTGGATTTTTTGGCATCAAGTACATGTATTACAATTTTTATTATAGTGAGTCCATATTAAAAGAATCCATGTTTTACTTTGATATTTTACTCAAATGTGGGATATCCTATAATTTTTAATCTTTTCAAAGAATCTCAAAAGGACCTATAATATACTAGATGGTCTCTGAAGATTGTGAAATCACAATAAAATAAGAAATCACAAATAAGGTTATACAAATAAGGAATCACAAAAAAATTTTAAATGTTTAAACCATAAATCCAAAAATACATCTTTGTCATCAAACATTGGTAAGCTATATTTATAGAGTATACAAGCTAGGATTAACAAAATCAGGTCCACCTACCACACATCCTGGGGAAGATTTAAAGTTATGCTGCCTTTAATTTCATCACGGAAACACATATATCCTAAAGTAGCTAATGTTACATACAAAGTTGTAACAATTCCCATGCCAATATTCAATGCTTGGGGGAAGCGTTTTGATTCTTTCATTTGATTTTCCAGTGGAAGGACCTACAAAGAGAATGTAGATAATACAAGTCATTTAAAATGATCTGTCTTATATATACACAAGTATACATATATACTTGTCTTACATATACACAAATTAATCTTTCTATAGTTTATATGCAAATTTTATTTCCTTTTAAAAAACACATAATAAATCACTGAATATTTTCCTTGGTGTTATATATATTATTTACACTACAGATTTTTAAATCCTTGGGGCGCCTGGGTGGCGCAGTCGGTTAAGCGTCCGACTTCAGCCAGGTCACGATCTCGCGGTCCGTGAGTTCGAGCCCCGCGTCGGGCTCTGGGCTGACGGCTCAGAGCCTGGAGCCTGTTTCCGATTCTGTGTCTCCCTCTCCCTCTGCCCCTCGCCCGTTCATGCTCTGTCTCTCTCTGTCCCAAAAATAAATAAACGTTGGAAAAAAAAAAAATAAATAAAATAAATAAATAAATAAATAAATAAATAAAAAATAAATCCTTAAAAAGGTCTGAAATCAGCTCTTACTAAGCAAACCTGTCAGATTTTTGTAAGTAACTTCTTATTTTGGAATAACTTCAGATTTACATAAAAGTTGCAAAGACAAACAAAAAACTCCCATACACCCCTGACCAGTTTCCCCTAATGTTAACATTTTATACTACTAAAGTACATTTGTTACAACTAAGAACCAACATTGGTACATTATTAAACTCCAAATTTTTATTTGGATTTCATTAGTTTTTCCACTAATGTCCTTTTTCCGTTCCAGGGTCCCTTCCAGGATGTCACATTGCATTTTGTCACCATATCTCCTGTCCCCTTAGTCTTCTCTTAACTGTGATGGATTCTCAATCCTTTATCATTGTTCATCATCTTGACAGTTTTGAGGAGTACTGATTAGATATTTGGTATAATTTCTCTCTACTGGGGCTTGTCTGATGTTGCCTGATGTTTGTACACTGGGATTATAGATTTTAGAATAAGATACCACAGAAGTGAAATGCCCTTCTCATCACACATACTATCAACATGATTTATCACTGGTGAAATTCACTTTGATCACTTGGTTACAGCAGTGTTTGCCAGGTTTCTCTGCTTGTAAAGGTCTTTTCTTCTTTCTCATCATACTCTGCTTGTTGGAAGCCAAGTCACTAAATGCGGCCCATAATTCAGGGACTGGGGGGGGGGGGGGTTAAGCTACACCTCCCGGAGAGGAATACCTACATAAGTGATTTGGGAATCCCTCTATGTACAAATTTACTTAATTGCTCATTTATACTAGTATGCATTCATGTATATTGTCTTATACTTTGGGTATGAATCCAAAGCATTTATTTATTTTGTTGCTCATATTGTTCCAGCTTTGGTCATTGTGAATCCCATTAGGTTCTCGTATTCCTTGTAGTCCTTTGACATGCCTCTGTTCTTTTGTTTTTTGAGCACTTCCATACTTTTTGGCACTACAAAACACTCCAGACTCATCTTGAATTTCCTGGTTTCAGCCCCAGAATCAGCCATTTCTCCAAGGAAATTTCGTTCTTTTGTTGTAGAATGGTACTTAGAAATCAAGATCTGGGTGCTGAGCAGGCTTGTAGTGACTGTGTATCTCTGCTAATAGGACTTCTTATCTGATGGTGCTAGGAAATACATGTGTGCATACTAACCTATGTATATTCATGTCATAACTGCTTCTGTATCCATGTGTATCTACTGTGTGTCAATTTTGTGAGATGAGTAAGTTATGTTTATTATGTAAAAAAACCTTTAAAAAAAAGAAAAAAAAAGCTAATTGAAGAGTTAAGCTACTTTAGACAATTCTTCAGAGGTTCTGGCCAGGTGATCTGATCATACAGTAAAAGACACTAAGAAATAATAACAGCAATTATTTACCAAGTACTTACGATTTACCATTTTTTAATTGAGATAAAATTGGCATAGAACATTATATTAGTTTCAGATGTACAACATAATAATTTGATATTTGTATACACTGCAAAGTGATCACCACGTGTCTAGTTATCATCCATCATCATACAAAATTACAATTTTTTTTATAATGAGAACTTTAAAGATTTATTCTCTTGGCAACTTTCAAATATGCAATAAAGTATTACTGCCTATAGTTGCCATGCAAAATTTACAAACCTTTAGCTAGACTCACCAGTTAAAAAAGAGAGCACAAATAAACAAAATCAGAAATGAAAGAGAAGTTACAACTGATACTACAGAAATACAAAGGGTCATAAGAGACTACAATGGACAACTATATGCCAATAAACTGAAGTAGGATAAATTCCTTGAAATATATAATTCCAAGACTGAATCCTGAAGACACAGAAAATCTGAATAGAAAGATTACTAGTAAGGAGACTGAATCAGTAATCAAAAAAACTTCTAACAAACAAAAGTCCAGGACCAGATGACTTCACAAGCGAATTCTACCGAACATTCAAATAAGATTTAATACCTATCCTTCTCAACTTCTTCCAGAAAACTGAAGAGGAGGGAACACTTCCAAACCCACTTTACGAGGCCAGCATTACCCTAATATCAAAACTAGACAAGGATACCAAAAAAAAAAAGAAAGAAAAAGAAAGAAAGAAAATTATAAGCAATATCCCTGATGAACACAGATGTAAAATGTAAAAATCCTCAACAAAATATTAGCAAACCAAATTCAATAATACATTAAAAGGATCATACGCCACAATCAAGTGGGATTTATTCCCGGGATGCAAGGAGGATTCAGCATCTACAAATGAATCAACATGATACACCAAATTAACAAAATGAAGGAAAAAAATCAAATGACCATCACCACAGATGCAGAAAAAGCATCTGTAAAATTCAATATCCATTCATGATAAAACCACTCTACAAAGTATGTACACAGGCAACATTACTCAACATCATAAAGGCCACATATGACAGGCCCACAGCTAGTACCAACTCAACAATAAAAAGCTGAAACTTCTCTTCTAAGATCAGGAAAAGTCAAGGATGGCCATGCTCACCCTTTTGTTCACTTTAAGAGCTCCTTCAATTCCAAATGACAACCCTGCCAGGTAGAGTACTCCTGGTTATAAGTTTTTGGTTTGTTTGTTTTTTTTTTTCCTTTCAGCACTTTGAATATATCATTCCACTACCTTCTGTTCTGCAAAGTTTCTGCTGAAAAATCAGCTAACAGCTTTATGGGGGTTCCCTTGTAGGTAACAAGTTGTTTTTCTCTTGCTGCTTTAAAAATTCTCTCTTTAACTTTTGACATTTTAATTACAATGTGTCTCTGTATGGGTCTCTTTGGGTTCATCTTATTTGGAACTATCTGTAGACCTGCATGTCTGTTTCCTTCTCCAGGTTAGGGAATTTTCCAGCTGTTACTTCCTCGTTATTTTTTATGCCTTTTTTCTCTCTCCTCCTTCGAGGATTCCTATAATGCAAATGTTATTCTCCCGGATGTTATCCCACAGCTTCCTTAAACTTTACTTTTTCAAAGTTTTTTTTTTTTTCTTTTTCTTTTTCCTGCTCCATCTGGGTGAATTGCATTGCCTTGTCATCGAGGTCACTGATGAGTTCTGCTTCATCTGGTCTGCTGCTAAACCCCTCTAGTATATTTTGCAGCTCAGTTAGCACGTTCTTCAGCTTTGTGACTTCTGTTCGGCACTTATATTTTCTCTCTTTGTTGAAGTTCTCACTGTGTCAATCCATTCTTCTCCCAAATCCCATCAGCATCTTTATGACCATGACTTTAAACTCTTACCCACTAATAGACTACTTCTATTTCAGTAAGGTCTTTTTCAGAAGTTCTGTCTTGTTCCTTCATTTGGAACACATTCCTCCATCTCATTTTTCCTGACTTTTTGTGTTTGTTTCTGTGTATTAACTGAAACAGCTACATCTCCCAGTCCTGAAGGAGTGACCTTGTGTAGGAGATGAACTTCATCATTCAACCTTGACCTAGGTCTTGGCTGTCTCTTGAACCTTTGTGACTAAGCAGCCTGATTTAATCTTGAGAAGTTACAGCTGTTGAGGGCGTGCCAAGACCTGCCAGTGTTCCAGTGTGGGGATTTTAGTCAGTACTAAATTTCAGAACAGTTGAAAGCCAGATTCCTGGGCAGCAGCGTTTAAAGTATGGAAATATACAGTATGTAGGGCTATAATTGTTAACCCTGATGGCCTCTAGAGTAGGAGATCTGGAGGGGTCCCCTGGATAACAGTTGCAAAAATTGAGGCTTCAGACAACACTCTAAGCTCCTTTCTGGGAGGTACCACCAGGCTGTAGCAAGGCCAAGGGAGAGCACAAGACGGTGTCTCCCTGTGTTCCTTCAGAGTGCTTTGGTAGCCTCAAGATGCATGGCAAACCTGAAGCCTGTCCCTCAGGTTAAAGCTTCAGAACTTGTAAATAAGCCTTTTTTGCTGACAAACTGGAGTACATTTCAGTCAACTGTCTGTACAGCACCCTGGGCATGGCAGCCTGCCAAGAACAGTCTTTCCCATTGTTACAGTCCCATGGGGCCCTGGAACATAAAACCTCCTAGCCACCAGGGCCAGGGATCAAGGGGTGTCCCCTGTGTGGACTACACTTGCCCACAGCCTTAGTATGGCAGGGGAATAGCACTGGGGGCAGGGCACAACCACCATTGTTAGCAAGGCCGAGGGAGGCTGCTGTGTTTTTGAGTGTCATCCTGTGCCAGCATCACAGAGGGAGACTGCCAAAATGGTGCCCACCAGTGCCTCCATCCCCAGAGAAAGTCCCAACATGTCCCTGCCTCTCCAGAAGATTCTTTAAGATTCACAAATAAAATCTCCTCCACATATAGCCTAGGCACTTTTCAAACTGCAGCTTTTATGCTAGGTTCTGGGGCAAGTGAGTCCATATGCGAGCCCTTTAAAAAGGAGTTTCTCAGATCCTACAGTCCTCTGGATCCCACGGATGTAAGCCCCACTGGGGACTTGTCTCTCCAGTGCAGGTCTGAAGGGTTGGGATGCCTGATGTGGGTCACAAACCCCTTGCTCTTCAGATAAAAGCTCCCTATATTGGGTTGCTGCACTGGGGATGGGGTTTTTGGTGAAACCTCATCTCTGTCTCCCTCATCTGTCTTGATGGGGTCCTTTCATCCTCTGTTGTGGAGGAACTCTTCAGCTAGCATTCAGTTCTTCTTCAGGGGGATTATTCCATATGTGGCTGTTGACGTGGTGTGTCCTTGGGAAGGGGGGAGTTCCGGATCTTCCTACACTGCCATCTTGGACCAGCCCCTGCCAGGTATTTTTCTAGATGCTTTGAATGCAGCATCTCATGTGGTCCTCAAAATAACACTATGAGATAATAACTCTAGTAATATCTCCACTTTTGAGGTGATAGGTCCATATGGGAATACTAACTGGTTAACAGAAGAGAGAATAATTTGGATGCTGTAAAGATCATCCAGACCTGAAATAAAGGGCTACAGTCAAGAATGGTGCTGGTGTGGCTACAAAAGGAGAAAGGGAAGGAAATTCACATTTAGATAGGCTCCTTCATATCTAGATAGGCTCCTTCACATTAGATAGCATTTGGGTGTTTCAAATGTATTTTCATTTATGGGGAAACAGGAAAGAAAAACAGACATGCCTTCATTACTGATGGAATGGGGGAACCAGGGGCAAAGTGAAAGGAACTGTTCCAATGTTTCAAGCTTGAGCAACTGCAAAAAAAAAAAAACCTGAAAGTAACAGGACATGAGAAAGTGAAGCTGGTTTTAGATAAGACAGTCTATGTAGTGCTCTGGAGTTGCTGAACTTAAGATGTCAGAGGAACAACTTAACTGGAAATGTCCAATAGTTAACTAGAGCTTGCTGGTTAAAGACATAAGTGAAAACCTGCAGTTATTTCTGTAACAGTGATAAGTGGAACTGTAAGAATATGTGAGAATTCTCTAAAGGAGAATTCAGAGAGACAAGGAACGCAAGCAAAATGCTGTAAAATTGTCTTGTAGATCTATTTCATCTGTAGTTCACATAGATGTATAAGTGGTTTTGCTCCTGTACCAAACCATCTGACAATGGAACATACGCTGCAGAGCAGAAAGCAATCTTCTATTTTCCCCAAATCTACACATTTCAGGCTTTAAATAGACTGGAAGCATCTTGAATGGAAATATTTAAGATCTTAGAATCCTCAGGGTACTTGTATTTCTTGGTATTAGCTTTATGATATTATCATTTCTCAAAACAAATATGACATGTGCAAATCTAAAGGGAGAATTTATATTTGATTCTTCTATGTAATGGCAACTTTGTAACAATTTCAATCCACTTCAAATCATCTAGTCTATAAAATATGATGTTTGGGGCTTGTCTGAATGTAACTTGGGCTTGGCAGAGTAGATGGAATACAGATAAAACAAAGTCGGCCATGAGTTGGTTTTTAAAGCTGGGTGATGCTTATACAAGAGTTCATCATACTATTCTCAAGATTTTATATCAGGCTTGAAATTTTCCTTAATAAAACATTAAAAATCATCTAAACTAAACTATAATTCAAGTCTACCCTATCAAACTGCAAATAGTGTTCTGGTAATGAAGAAAATAGAAACAAAAAAGAAAAGTGCATTTTAAATGTAGTCTGACTACATAAATCTTTGCGTTAACTTAAAATTTTTATGAACAATAATAAAGAACAAATCCTTACCACTCCTATGCCTTCAAAAGCAAACACAGCAGTACCAAAAAAAAGCGGGTATTTTTTCCAACCAGCCACTATTGGAAGATTGTGGGGATTTGGCATATTCTGGAAAAAGAAAAAAAAAAAAAACAAGAGAAGTTACATCTTTACTTATTTTAAACAATGTAAAACGAAAGCGTGACATCATATACTTCTGAGCTTCACAGTAACAAATTTATGTTATAAAAGTGAATAATTCTTTCAATAAACACTTTAAGCACCTATGTTAAATGTAGCCAAGCTGTTAGAATTTCACTGCCAAAAGCCATTGTTTCCCTCATGCCCACACATTCCATCTGAGCTCAATGCTCCCGATTACCTGTTTCCACCTTCAAGTCCCAGGCTGTTCACACTGGGTATGGCTCCTGGCACAACAGGAAATAACATAAGCATACTCAGTCTGAACTGAGTGCCATATAGTCAGTTATCAACCACTGCTCATGGTGTCCAGTGAAATTCATTTTCTACTCTGTTTTGCTCTTTCCATCTCCAAGTCACCTGGTTCCTGATTTTGGCTTTCTACCTCATAACTCTGCTGCTTCCTCGTAAAGGTCTCCTTGATGCAGTGTCTTACACTTTAACCAGCCAGTTGCCATCACTCTTCTTATTCGTACATACTCCTTGACCCTGGCTTTGATTACTCAGCCCCCACCCACAGCCTTGTTCCAACTTTTGCCATCCGGAGACTCACAAACTGTACATCTTGTTCAAGATCTCTGGTTCCACAACGACTATATCTTCCAGCTATCCCAAGTCTGCTTCCTACTCTGTTTACCACCCTGTGTTCTCTGCCCTCCTTAATTGGAAGTGGAATTCAAGATCAAGAAAAGAGGATGAAAAAAATAACCTGAAGTGTAAAAGCACATGGATAATTTGGGTAATTAAGAGGTCTAGAATATCAGAAGCGTAGGGAGACTTGTGTGATATAATGGTTATCCATGATGGAAAATACAAGTTATGGTCAAAATGAAAGGGATATTTAAGTGTTTGGGTCATCTGAGAATACCTGTTATTCAAGACTCACACTGTTCCCTCTACCTAAGGAACTACCTTTTCTGCTCCACTAATTCTTACATGTTCAGGTAAGGGGTCGTGAACTACAGCCTTATGAGATGTTCTTGCCTGTTCCCTTCCATCTTATGTACAATAAGAAAATGTCTACAGGTTTTAGAATTCAGGGCAGGGGGAATGAAACAGACCCATCATAACAGAGTTTGTGATAAACTGCCAATGGAGGTTTTAGGACAATTGCAACAGCAATATACAAAATGGATTGGCTCAGGAAAGACTAGAGCAGGCATTCTTGACCTTTTCTGAGTCCTCAGCCCCTTAGAGATGAAAGCTATACACTGCTCAGTAGAAGAATGCATATATACATACAGAGATGCTAAATCTTGCAAATAATTTTAAGGGATTTGCAGATCCCCTGAATCCCATGAACCAATGTTTTTTTAAGGATAGTCCTTGTAGGGTTAGGATCCCCAGACTTCAGACAATGAAATCAGCTGAGGTTGCATACTTCAGACAGACAGGCTACAGATTAGTAGAGTGGCAGTGAATGGAAGTGGTGGCAGCAAAAACAGGTTCAGAAGTCAAAGAAAATTATAAAACTACATCTCGAGACTGGTTCAAATCTTACAAGAATAAAGAAAACACTAGTGAGTTCTTTGTTTCCTGTTACACAGTGTACTGAGGCACTCCTAAATCTTACAACTCAATAGGGTAGGTATCATTATCTTCTGCAGCAGTGTCACAAAGCCCAGAAACAGATTTACCAAGATTCAAAACCAAGCCTGAAGACAAAGCCTGCGCTCTGTGTCACACACTCTGCCAGCTGAGCAGGAGCCCCAAGTTTACTGATTATCTCCTGTGTGCCACATAACGAAGTAGGGGTCTTCACACATCATTACTTTTACCTCCAAAGTGAACAAAGAATTAGTTATAAGAACCATAGGTTAAAAACGGTTAAAAACATGTTATACTTACCCTAACGACATACTGATAAATTATCACAAGACTGACAGCCATGGAAAGGTTGGCGAGGAATGAAAGCACAAACAGATTCTTTAGCTCACGAATGAAGACCAAAAGAATTATAAATGGAAGAAAGCAAAGCATATATATCCTTAGGTCAATACTTCTTCTCTCACATGGATTTGATGAATTGGTACTATTCAAAAGTAACACTTTACTCTCCAGGAATCCTTCATGAACCTACATAGGATTACCAGGAGAATAAGGAAGAGGGGGAGAAAAAAACTTTCATCAACTTATAAGTGACAAAATATCAAGAAATTACCTATACACTCTATGATAATTCCTTTACAATAAATGTTTATATTTTTTCAAGATATTCTAGCTTCCTAGAAATACATATTTATCAAATTTAAGGATAATTAAAATAGGATAATTCTTTGCAAAACAACTTCTTTTATCATACTGTAAAAATAAAGTTCACTAGAAAATTATGAGGATGAATTTACCAATTTATTTTGGAGCTTTGTGCTCATGATTCCAGCAAAGGCTCAACCTGCTTCTGAGATAATCAAAAGTGGATGTATACTTGCCTAGAATGACCATATTCTACTCCAGATATCCTACTCTGACTTACTCTCTTCAGAGAAGGTAACAAGCTCATATACCTCTTAGAAATGTACAGTAGTCAAGATAAAGTTTAGAAATCATAGCCTAACTTTAAAGCTGTTTTATAAAACAACTGTTTATAAATTATCATCACTATCAAAGGGGTGCCTGGCTGGCTCAGGCAGTTAGAGCGTGTGACTCTTGATCTTGGGGTTGAGTTCAGGTTCCATGCTGGGTATAGAGATTACTTAAAAATAAAAGCTTTTAAATAAATAAATAATCATCACTATCAATACATGCATGGCCATGTGCTAGATGTAGATAAATTTTTGCTAGAGCAAAAAACTTCAATAAATCAACTTTACCTTCAAATTAATTCAGCCACTTCTATATACCAACATTCAGTGTTCAAGAGTTACAGTAATTTGTAGGTTCCACATATTAAAACTTGTCTCATTCAATTAATCACATAATCCAACTTACTAAAACAAAAATGAAATTATACAGGACTCTACAAACACTCTTACAAACTCACAGCAGAGGTATATAATATTATAATTTAAATGCTAGGGAAAATCTATTTGCCCACAAACACTCTACACCCTCCTTTGAACACAATGACATTATCAAGTCTCTAGATACTTAAATTCTTAAGAACAAGATCCTATAATAATAATAGGGAACATTTTTTGAGTACTGAACTAAATATATACAACATCTCATCTAATCCTCAAAACAACTGTCTGAGATGGGTAGTAGTATTAATGTCAACTTATAGTTGAGGAAACTGAAGTTTAAGGAAGGGCCTTAAAAAAAACCTTACATAATATCAAGCCAGTAAGTGGTAGTTCTAGGATCCAAACCCGGCGGGAGACACTAGAATTTAGCTTATGACCGCTGCATGTTAACTGGACCAAAATACTGCAATTTGGAAAGGGGAGGCCCCTTGCTCAAGTAGCCACCTGCCCTCTACTTTGACATCTCTCTCTCTAAATATAATAAGCATTCAGAGGCCCATAAGTCAGAAGTTTAGAAAATTATGATTAACAATTCAACTGTTTCCTATATACTACATAGAAACAAAATTATATAGAAGTATAATTCTATACTTCTAATTTGTGATAAACAATGTTTAGTATCACTACAAATGTACATATCACCTTAAACTGCAGGCAATGTATTTACTAGTTTTAAGTTAGATAGGCAATTTGTAACTTGTACTGGACTAACAAACTCTCAGGTTATACCATGAACCATTTAAGAAATGCATACCTCACATTTATCTTGTAATTGGCCATCAAAACTTTGTATTTTAATTTTTTTTTTTTGAGAGAGAGACAGAGAGAGAGAGAGAGAGAGCGCGCGCAAGCAGGGGAGGAGCAGAGAGAGAGGGAGACACAGAACCCAAAACAGGCTCTAAGCTCTGAGCTGTCAGCACAGAACGTGATGTGGGCCTCAAACCCACAGACCATGAGACCATGACCCGACCCAAAGTCAGTCGCTCAATCAACTGAGCCACCCAGGCACCCCCAAAACTTTCTATTTGAGAATCTGAAATTAGAAGCAAAATTGGTAATTCACATTACTTGGCTTTTAAAAACATATTTTATTTGTTGACTCGTTTTCCCAGTAACAAAATTATTTACAGCCAAATTCTTCTGTATCAAAGAAGTACCACCCATAATCAGATTAGATAATGATCAACATTAAGCTCTAACAAGGATACCTGGCAAGAGAAAATCAGTTATATAACCAATTTTAAAAAGGGTTGTTTGAATGGTGAGATGGTTGGGAACATGAAATTAATTCTACCACAAATATCTCATAATAATTTAGTATTCTTTGCCAGAAAAATGATTATAAAAATCATCAGGATTAAAAAATAAAATAAAGTGTAGATACATACCCAGAGCAAGATTCAGGTAAACATTTGAGTCCTTTGGTGCCCTCTAGAGACAGATATTGGCTATCTAATAGGACTTCCTATGATCTCACATGTTTACCAAAATGCAAAACACTGAAATAAATATTATAAAATAAAATTACTAAATTCAGTTGTTTCCATTTAAAGCTTAAATTTACTAAAATCTACTACTTATTAATTTTCAATGATTCAGTAATTTAATGGTTAAAATTCCAAAGGTAGATTATGTTCTTCAGCAAAGTTAAAATAAATACAAAATTAAAAAGCCTTAACACCCTATATTTGTATACTGCTTTACATTTTGCAAAGGCTTTCACAAACCTTTTGTCACCTGAGCCTCATGATAAGTTTAGGAGGAACAATGGGAGATTTTGTTATTATTCCCATTTTACATATAAGGAAACTGAAGCTTGACCAGGGATAAGGAGATCTTGCCCAATGTGTGATTTAAAACTGAGAGAGAAGCAATTTGAATGTGGATATTCTGTCTTTAAAATACACGGTCTTAAGTATCACTATATCTTTTTTTCTCTCTTAATATCCCTTCCTCACTCTTCATTCCCAAAAACACTACTTTATCTACCTGAAATGTTCTAGAGTATCTTCGAGTAGGAACAGAGGGGAGCTACAATAACCACGACGGATTAAATCATTGGAGGTACTATCCATTCATTTTCTCCTGCCAATTGTCCACAATTACTTAATGGGACCAAAAACAGTCCTGTGGCAGTCAGAGTAGGAGGTTCACACATCTGTATGGCAACTAACCCCTTACTTCTCTGATCTGCTAAAATATTGCAACTTTGATTTTATGTAGATTAATGTGGTAATAAACTTACAGTTTTTAACTCTAACAATAGTAATTGGTAACGTATAATCAACCAGTGTGTCTACTCTTGGAGACTGCTATAAAATGTGAGAGAACAGATCTGCAGAGAGTGAAAACCTCTGATGCTACTGTTTCAATAACCATCTGTCTGCTCTGCTGAGGTGAAGTGTTCACCATTGCTTTCAACTTTTCTCAAGTCTGCGTATCTTTTACCATGTTGCTTTTTATAACTCAAAGGACTTTCATTGTTCCATCTATAGCAGGCATTCTTCTCCCAGAGAGTCACTTTTTCTGCCTGGTCTTCTTAGAACATGTGCAAATGAGTTAAATTCTTCCATTCAACTTTGGAAGCAACTGATAATATCTCATAGGAGAAAGTCACCAACCCTAAGCTTATAGACATTTATTGTATGCATTTACATACTCTATGTCATATGCACACACACGCACAACTAAAATCAGACAAGGTCCTGTCCAGTGATGAACAATTAATGTAATGGGTGGCACCAGTGTGTCATAGACCTAGTTCTCAGTTTAATCTGCATGACTTAGGGCACACTGCTCATGCTTTTTGAGATTTAGTTTACACATTCAAAAAATGAGCATTGTACATGACAGAGTAGTGGTAAAAACTAAATGAAAAACTAAATGAAAAATGCAATACTTTATTAATATAAGATTATTAGGCATTGCTAGCATTATTCTTAAATTCACATCAAGTTTGTGGTGGCTCTCTTAGAACATAAAAGAAAAGATACATGACTACCGTGTTGTATAATCCTGGAAAAGGATCATTTTTCATCATATTCTACATAAATGACTGGTAAGATGATATGTCTTATCAGTTCTTGACAGCAGTCTCTTGACTGAGTTAGTAGTCAAAAGAATATGCAACTTGTGGAATTAAATACTTGTAAGTCAAAAAGCACACTGTCTATAATGAGTAATGCTAACGAAAGCATCTACTCTCCTATTTGTAAGGAAGGGTTGACTCCGTGAGCCTTTCCAACATTAAAAATCTAAGCTAGGGGCTTTAGCAAATTATGGCCCAAACACCAGATCCAGCCTACCACCTAAATTCTTGAAATAAGTTTCATTGGAATATTGCCATATATATTTGTTACTATCATTATTGTCTATGGCTAAGTCAAGAAGACCATATGACCTGCAAAACTGGAAATACTTATTATCTGGACCTTTCCAGAAAATTTGTCATTCCTGGTCTAAATATAAAATGAAGCATACTTTATACTTGAAAAAGTGAGTCAAATATATACTTATATATCTACATATAGGTTCTTTAGAAAACATATTCATATCATTTTGCATTAAAATACCTACAAGTACTGTATCTTACTATGTAAGATGTCTACTATTGTACAATGCACATATGGATAGTTAACAAATATTATTGATTAAAATAATGATTAAAGCAGAACAGGGTGTAATGTACTAGTTACAAGTTAAAGTGCATAAAGAAATGTATTTTGGCGCTGTTTTGATAGGGGAGCTTTTTTATTTCAGTGCTTTGCATGTTTGTTCAAATTGACAGTCTCTACCAAGACTGCAAACCACTTCCTTTAAAAGTGAACCCTTAAAATATGGAGAGAATTACAAAACACTACACATTTTTGGACATGGTATCTTTTTAGACAATAGCAAGAATTACTGGATTTTAGTAATGCCCTCTTTTTACTTCACTTTTTAGGTTGCTGGCTAAACCAAATATGTTTACTTATAAAAAAATCAATTTAAAAATATGCTTCCAAAACATCTGTGTATCTGCTTTTGAGGCCTAAATTTCAAGTATGTAAGAATCAGTCAAATTATGTCTGGTTCTGATCTGACATAACAAACATTACTGATATACAATGGCAAGAAAAGTAAAATCAACAACAGCAGCAGAAAATCCAACTTACAAAAAAGAAGACTAAAGGAAAATTTACAAAGGAACATGCTTTATGAAAGCAACACATTTTCATATTCACCATGGTTTACTCAAAGGAAATATGATGCCAAAACTATGGAATGGGAAGAAACTGATCTCCATAACTGAAGAGAAATACTTACTTGTTTTACATTTTCAGCTAAGAAGACAATATAAACACTACAGAATCCCAGCTGTGTTATCACCAGAAAAAAGTCAACCACACTCCTGAAAAGAGATACCCACAAATAAGTATCAATAAGAGCTGCTGATATATTAATATATTTTTCTCTTTTTAAACTATTTGAAAACATTTTATCATAGCTTATATTCTTATCATTTCCTTAAATAAAATAAGTAAATAAAATTTATTTCCTCAAAGACCACACATTTGCTATCAGTATGTGAACTAGTGAAGTATTACTCACCAAAAGGATGTTCCATTCAGCTAAAAGGCCAACATTTCCCTATCATTTATTTCTGAAATTCAACAGTCTGAGTATATGCTTATAAAATGATTTCATGAAAAAATTTCATCTTTTAGATCAAGCCTATCTCCTCTACTTCTTGAGCCTTTTCTGATTAACCCAGTGTATTTCCCAGCTCTCTTGGCTTCATGTCATTTGCAAATGTTATGAGTGAGCATGCTCTCCACTATCCAAATCACTAATAAGAACATGAAATGGGAGAGGACTGGGGGTGTGGCCCTAAATCATAAACCAAAGACTTATCCAGTAGCTTAGCTCTGAGTAAGCTCCAGTAGTATCTCTTAATGAGATAACTTAAGAAAATTCCAGCTACAGGGGCACCTGGGTGGCTCAGTCGGTTAAGCATCTGACTCTTGATTTCGGCTCAGGTCATGATCTCAGGGTTCATGAGATGGAGCTCTCCGTCGGGCTCCGCACTAACAGGGGTGCAAGCTGCTTGGGATTCTCTCTGTCCCTCTCCCTCTCCCACTCATGATCTCTCTCAAAATAAATGAACAAACATTAAAAAGAGAGAGAGAGAGAGAGAGGGAGAGAGAGAGAGAGAGAGAGAGAATTCCAGCTACATAAAATAGCGTACAGAAATGAGAAAGGGATGCCACCAGTTAAATTTGCATAGTTTGGGTATTGTGTTTAATCAAGTTATAAATCTGCCTGCATATTATTAATATGCAGCCCATACGTCTCTATTTTGTCCAGGGAATGATGAGTAACTACAATAGCATTCACCTACTAATTCATTGTAGTCTTTGCTTGACAATCAATGTCAAGCTGTCAAACAATCTGGTCTACAAGTCTACAGACCTTCCTTCTCTCATTTGAAATTGGATGGGTCCTTGCTTATTTTCATTCTTGCCATAACTATAGTTCTCATGGTTCTTCAGGGATCTCCTTATTGTAAAGAATCTTACTACCCTGAAATGAATTCAAGTTTCTTCTTTCTGATGAATTACGTTTAATTATGTTTAAGTATTCCCTTAAGATCTTTTCATCCACCTTGGATTTTAGCATCTTACCAACAATCATTCCAGCCACATCTACATGAAAGTCATTCTTCTTGACAGAAAAAATAGACTAAAGCTGTCTCTACTCTGGGGCAGAAGAAAGAAGAAGATAGGATTCTGGGGCAAATCCTAGGGCTTTTAGTCTGCTTTCCTCCTTCTTCTACTTGACATATCAAGAACTCTGAGAAGCTCATAAATAAACCGAACTTCCTGCAAATACCCAGAAAGGTCATATTTAACCATAAACTCTACTAGCACTCCACTGTTCTTTTCCTTCTTTTAATTTCCACAGCACATATCATTTGTACCACTGTCAGCATTTTGTTGATTACCTATGCCTATTTTTCCAGTCCTATTTTCAGCTGGCTTTGATCAGCCATGTCTACCAACGATGAAGTTACATTTAAATGATAAGATAGCAAAATAAGATTATGCTAAAATACACACTTCAAATGTTCTATGAGCATGAAAGCCAAACACCACAATTTTATCTAAAATAATGAGACTGCAACATTTTTCTTGCTTTTTCTCCTTTCCTCAAAAAAAATATTAACATGACTATATCATAGGTTAGCCAGATGCTTTATAAATATCATTTTATTTAAAATACTATGATAATCCTGGGGCACCTGGGTGGCTCAGTCAGCTAAGCATCTGACTTCGGCTCAGGTCATGATCTCACGGCTGTGGGTTCGAGCCCCTCATTGGGCTCTGTGCAGGCAGCTCAGAGCCGGGAGCCTGCTTCAGATTCTGTGTCTCCCCCTCTCTCTGCCCCTCCCCTGCTCACACTCTGTGTCTCTCTCCTTCAAAAATAAATAAACATTTAAAAAAAAATTTTAAATACTATGATAATCCTATGAAGTAAGTATCACCATAAAGTCATCTGATAACGTGAAAACTAAAACAAAATGATAAATCATTTGACTCAGTTCATAAAATTGAAAAATGGCAGAGTTGAGATTTGAACCCAAGCCTGTCTAACTCTAAAGATTATGTTTATCCCCCCAGCTTTATCACGCTTCTATTCACGTATCCTGTCAACTTAAAACACTTGAAAAGTAATGTGATTTTGATAACCAGATACTAGAAACATAGTAAGTGCTTACCGTCCCCATGCTGCTTGCTTCTGAAGACAACTCCAAGGACTTACTTCCATAGCAAAACTCACAGTGTCACTATAACCCAATGTTGACTTTTTAAACCTGCAATTTAAGGACGTACATGCACATGAAAAAGGCAAATTTTAAGTTGGTCCGTAAATCCAACCCTTGAAAAGAACATCGAATACATAGAAAATAATAAATGTAAGGGTATACAATAACAGAGGAGCTTTTGAGATTTCAAGACCTGCACACCCTAAGATATGTCTCATGAAATTTTAAGTCTTTTTACTAATATATTAGCTTTTATCTACTGTTAAAGTTTATAAATTTGGAAAAGTCATATAACATAAATATTTGTGCTTCACTGATTTAAATTACCTAAAAACATCAACTACATTGTTCAAGCCTAAATTATTCATTCTTAAAAGAACATTATTTTATGCATCTGCACAGGGCTTTACAACATATTTACACATAAACTATCTTATCTAATACTTAGCCCCATGAGGTAGCTATTATTTCCCTATGTTCTCTTTCCGACTTTTTTATAAGTATCATTATTATTTAAAGACGATAAATGACTTGCTCAAAGTTTTAAGAACATTTAACAACAACAACAAAAAGAGTTAAAATCAGAATATTAGTTTATTAGAAAAGGCAATATTTATTTTTAAAAAAGTCCACTGTGGGGGCGCCTGGGTGGCGCAGTCGGTTAAGCGTCCGACTTCAGCCAGGTCACGATCTCGCGGTCCGTGAGTTCGAGCCCCGCGTCAGGCTCTGGGCTGATGGCTCGGAGCCTGGAGCCTGTTTCCGATTCTGTGTCTCCCTCTCTCTCTGCCCCTCCCCCGTTCATGCTCTGTCTCTCTCTGTCCCAAAAATAAATAAAAACGTTGAAAAAAAAAAAAAAAGTCCACTGTGCAGTAGAAGCATTTCATGATACAAAAATAAAGAAAAAGAATATTATTTTATTGACTATTTACCAACCCACATATCAGCAAAGAACACCAAAGGCACTATACCCTAAAATGAAATCCAAACAAATTAAGGACCATTACTCTATAACTAAAAGTAGTGCTGGAGCCTCCATTTCCTCCAGGTCTTTCCTGATTTTTTTTTATTCATATGAAAAGAAATCATTCCATTTCACTACTAAGGTTATCATTTAAGAGGAATAAATATATTCTGACCAGATTTCAATCACAGGAAATATCTTTTTACATATTTATTATTTTAGACTTGCCTATATAACAGGTTAGAGAAAATCAATTATTAGTTGTAAAGCACAGTTAAGACTATCTAATGTTTTAAATCAATACATAGCTTTAAAATAAATAAAATACACTTAACAAATTTACATTTACCTCTGACACAGAAAGTGACTGCACCGTACCAAAATGTGCATACAGTGAACAGAAATAATTCCTATAAATACGAGGCTGATTGGTCCAAGCTGTGGGGGGAAAATGTATAAGGTTTAAATATTTAAGTTTAACAGAAATTAAATTGCCTTATAAGCAATGAGCCAATGGACTACTCTTTTGTGGAAACAAATTTGTTGGCCAAAATAATTAGTCATTTGCATAAAGGGAAATTCATAAACTTGATACTGAAAGAATTTCAGCAATACTTACAACAAGGACATAGGACTTCATCTCATCAGCTTGCCTATCCAAACCCATGAATACAGAGTATAGCTATGCAATAAGCTAGGATAGCATACAACATCACAGTTAACTTCAGATGGTAAGTCTATGACCATCTGTCCCACCATTATAATTAAATGCAACTATGAATCACTATCTGAATGACCAGAAAGCACTATGCCAATCTGGGATGGTGATTGTTGAGCACTTACTTTGTGTGAGGAAGTATGCCAAGAAAAAGATTATTTAAGAAAGTGGTACATAAAAAATTACAAGTATTTGTTTACTAAAATCAAAGTAATGCCTGGGTTATTGAGAACCCAACAAAATATTGTCAAAACTTATTTTTATAATCAGAAATTTATACGTCTCTCTAAATTAGGGTGGACAACATCAACTGCAGGGAAAGGTGGCAGTTAAAACTGTTCTTAGAAAACTGGTAAGGGTTTAAGACTCTGAAAAAAGGTTAAATATAATTCCATTACTTCATAGGTGAATTCTCCCTTCCTGAGAGTCTTACACTAATTGGTTATAATAATACTTTGCATATTTGTTTTCAAAACATATTGTTATTCCTTTTCTTAACTGTTAACTCTTTAAATCTGAAAACTAGATTTCATTCTCCATTTTAAAAACTATAAAATTTCACCAATACAAACAAGCTACTCTATAAATACATCTCTTGATATGAGTACACTGCTTAAATCTCTGAAAAATCCAAAAGAATAATAAGATGTAACCATACTTGGAAAAATCAAATACTATTTTAGGATCTTTCTGTCAAATGCTATAAATAAATAATTAAGCAGAGATTAAAAAAGTAATTAATTCTCATTTTTTATTAAATGTTACTATTATTGTTCACCCAATATTATCAATACAAACTCACTGTCACCTGAACAGGTTATGTGTGAACAGGCCAGAAGTTAGCCTGCAATTTTTGCTGTAATCAAGACTGATAACTGTAATTTAGCTAGAGGACACGAAGAGAAGTCTTACCACTATGCCTGCGTTTTTTATTGCCAGTGGAAGCCCTAAAAGGCCAGTTCCAATATTTCCTTTAAGAAGATGCATAAGAGTTTGCACAAACCTGAAAAGTAAAAGTTGTAAGATTTAAACATTTTAGGAAAAAAGCTGATAAAAATCACATGATCATTGTTTTAGCATTGGAAGGGAACCGAAAATTAATCTAGGCAAAGAATCAAATAGCACTCCACTCAACCAGAAGTTGAATTGGCCAGAGATCATATTTGGTTCAAGTCCTATCTTTGCCATTTAAAAGTAGAACATGGAAAATTATTATGGAGATTAAATTAGATATTTGAGTGAAAAATATGTTTGTACATTATTAAAGAAATACAGAAAAGGTAATTTTCTCCTAAGATTCTTTGCTGCTATGACATTCAGAACAATACCAAAGATTATATATGGCTAGGCTGATAAGACAAAGCAATTTATTGACACTGACTACTGTCATCACGGTATATGTGATCTATGATTATCAACCTAACAGGGGCTTAATTAAAAGAAAAATCACACAAGTTTTAAAACTATGCGTATCATCAGGTAAGATAAATACTAATTAACATTTAGACACCGAGTACTCCCTAAGGTATTTCACCTAAGTTTCCAGGAGGCATTTGAAGGAAGTCTCTTGACCAAGAAAAAATAAACTAGGAAGAATAGCCCAAATTTCAAACGTATAAAACAAACATGCTTGCCTAATTTTTTTTTAGTTCATACTGTTCTTTTATGATCACTTAAAATGTAACTTTGCTTAACAGTTAAATTACTATTGCTGTAAGAACTTACTCAAATCTATTAATGATGACAAAATAACAAAAAAGGGTTCTAAAAGGTTCCACTGCTTTCTTACCACCACTTTGTTTCACACCATTAACTCAGCATAAAAAAAGTGTTTACTACCCCTCACCGCCTAATTCGTAACTCCTATTTCAGAAGCCACTGCTCTTAAAATTTCTGTTCCTTTCAATCAGATCTCCCTTCTTGCAGGATGCATAGCATTTAATAAGTATTGCGGCAGGGGCGCGTGGGTGGCTCAGTAGGTTAAGCGTCCGACTTCAGCTCAGGTCACGATCTCACGGTCCAGTCCGTGAGTTCGAGCCCCGCGTCGGGCTCTGGGCTGATGGCTCAGAGCCTGGAGCCTGCTTCCGATTCTGTGTCTCCCTCTCTCTCTGCCCCTCCCCCGTTCATGCTCTGCCTCTGTCTCAAAAATAAATAAACGTTAAAAAAAAAAATTAAAATAAAAAAATTAGTATTGCGGCAATACATATCAATTGCAGCAATTCCCACACATGGCTCCGTATTTTAGATGTATTTCTTCTTCCCCAAACAGACTATAAACACCTTGAGGGTGGGGACAATATCTGACTCATCCGTGTGTCTTCTGTAGTATCTAGAAAAGTGCTTTACCTATAGATTACAAAATAGACACTGAATGAAAAGAAAAGGACACATATAACCCGTAATACTTACGAAATACCCTCTTGATCATCAAGCTGGTAATGCTTTTGAACAGGCAGCAGCTCTTGCTCGTGCTCTTCATCTGATGTCCCATCAAAATTCTGCTCATTTATTAAGGGCCTCATTACATCCATATCTTTAAAAAGAAAAGCAAAGTGCTTCACTATGATTTTAAAAACTGAGTTAAAGTGGTAATAAATGAATTTTTAAAACACAGACACACCGCTTGTACTCATCCTTACTATTTCCACTCTGAGTTAATTCACATAAATACTTTTGAGTTTTAGTATATTTAAAAAACAACTGGACTTATTTGCTGGATATTGTTTGGACTAAGCAGTGCAGAGTGAAAAGCTTAAGTATTCAATGCAAAACTTTTTCTGCTTTGTCCACATGAGGTTTATAGCAAATGATCCCAGAACTATGAGATGAAAAAAAATGTAAATAATCAAATGATTTTGTGTCTCTTGTCTTCAAATCACACTGTATCATAAATAGCAATCACATTTTTAAATACTTTGAGTTATAAAGCCATTCCAATTTTTAAAATTTAGTATCAAAATGTACTCTTATATTTAACAGTTTTTTTTTTAGCATGACTGAGGATGACAACTCTAGAACAAGACTTTTTAAATAAAGTTATTTATTTATTCTGAGAGAGAGGGAAAGAGAGCATGTACATGCACACACAGGAGAGGCGGGAGAGGGAGAGAGAGGGAGAATTCCAAGCAGGCTCCATGTGCTGTCAGTGCAGAGCCTGACGCAGGGCTGGAACTCACAGACCATGAGATTATGACCTGAGCTGAAATCAAGAGTCAGACACTTTGAGCCACCCAGATGCCCCTGAAGTATAGGATATTTAAAAGAAATGAAAAGTTGCTCCCTTCAAATAAACACAATAAACCTATGAAACAGAGAACTGGGGTAACATAAATAATTTAGTTAGGAATGACGGTCATATAATTTTTTTAAGTTTTTTTATTTTGGAATAATTTAAAACTTACATTAAATTTGCAAGAATGGTACCAAAAAAAAAAAAAAACCCTCCTATGTATCCTTTCCAGACTTACCAGTTTTTAACATTTTGCCATGTTTGCCTTTTGTTGCTCAAATGTTTATCACTTTTTATGAACTATCTGAGAGCAGGTTACATATATCAAAGCCCCTTACCCTAAAGTTAGCATGTATTCTCTAGGCACAAGAAGATGTTCTTGAATATTCACATTACAGTTATTAAACTCAGTTTAATATTGATGCAATACTTTAAAGACTTATATATACAATTGGTAATATTAAATGTTTGCTGTCCGTCCTCTGCCAAAGTGTTCTCAATCATTCCTTGGCTGGAAGAAGTTCATTCTTTTGTGGACTGTGTATCACAATGACCCGTAAGATTTGAGAAAACACAAATTGATGTACCTCACCCCAAAGCTTCTGATTCAGCAGGCCTGGGGTGGGTCTGAGAATATGCATTTCTAAGTTCCCAGGTGATTCTGAAGCTTCTGGTCTGGGAACCACACTTTGAGAACCACTGCTCTACTATATTCTCTAGGAAGAGCTCCTGGATACAGTATTTTCCTAAGTTCTAGCATGCTTTAAACTGCTGTTCCACAGCCTTGCTATGAAGGACAGCTTGACAGAACACCTCTGGCTTACACTTTATATCTTTGAGTTTCTTGAAAATGCTGCTCCACTCTTGCCTTGCTTTATAGGCTACTCTAGAGAAGTCTGATGACAAACTAATTTTCCGAGCCATTACATACTTTGCCCCTTTTGCTTGAGGTCCTGAGGAATTTTTGCCTTTAAGATCTAATGGTTTTACTATGATATGTCTTCAGTTTAAGCATTTTGAGTCAATTTTCCCAGGGACACAGTGGGCTTTTTTGATTATGTAGATTTTGGCTTTCTTATTTCTGGACATTTTTCTTGGATTAATATCTGTTTAGTTCAAATATTTTGTTTTTCTTCTTTAGAGATTCCAATTATATGTCAAATCTCCTTTGCCTGTCTTCCATTTCAACCACTTCTTCTTTGATCATTTTGATGTCTTTAACTCATTTAAATTCTTCTTTGAAATTCAATGACTCTATTAAATTTTCATTTCAATATGTTCTCCCTTGGACACCTTGTACTCTATTATTTATTTATGATTTTTCCTACTGCTAGGCATTTCATGGACAGGGATCCTAATTTGAAAGTAGTGCCTTCTGTTAGCAGGATGAAGTTCAGTTTATGTAATGGATGATGTTCACTGACTGGGGTTATAGGGAGCAACTGGTATCTTTCTGGTTCTCTTTCATTTCTGCAGGATATTCAGTCCCCTACCTGCCCCCCTGCCCCTTACTTCCTTCTTTTTTTTCACCTCCAGGTATTAGAGGGACATCTGGATTGCTCCTTTTATCTCCTTCTCCTCCAGAAGCAATGTTTTGCCAAGGTTACTGTACTTCTAGACCTCCTAATCCCCTCTCCTCTTTTCCAGAGATTCTAAAGAACCCTCCCCACTTTCAGTGCTTGCAGCAGCAACAGGTACTCTGAATTTTGCTGTTTATTTTTCTGCTTATAGAAAATTTGAGGTTTGTGGTATCTTGGTCTCCTACTAATGCTAAAAGAGTAACTTCATGAATGGTTTACGGGTGCTCCTTTTTGAATTAACAGGTTTTTAAGGGAGGACATGTAGAGAGATTAGGATTTAGGCAGCCTTCATTATCCCAGTACCAAATGGAACTCATTACAACAGTTTTTCGTAAGAGTAAAGTTATACTTTAAGATACTGGAAGGTGCGTTAGCTTTGTAATATATATTTTTGTAATACATTTTGAAATCAGGAAGTATGATCACTTTGTTCTTCTTTTTCAAGATAGTTTTGGGTATTGGGGATTTTTTTGTAATGAAAATAGTATGATATTGGCATAAAGCTAGGCTTATAGACCACTGAAACTAAATGGAGAACCCAGAAATAAATCTATGTATATATGGTCAACTGATCTTTGGCAATGGTGCCAGGAATACACAATGGGGAAAATCTCTTCAACAAATAGCCGTGGGAAAACTGAATATCCACATGCACAAGAAGGAAAGTGGATCTTTATCCACATGCACAAGAAGGAAAGTGGATCTTTATCTCAATCCATACACAAAAATCAATTTAAAATATATTAAAGACTTAAATACTTGAAAAAGCCTCAGGCATTGGTTTTGGCAATGATTTCATGGGTATGACACCAGAAGCACAGGCAACAAAAGCAAAAATAGGCAAGAGGGCCTACATCAAACTAAAAAGATTCTATACAAGGAAAGAAACAATCAACATAGTGAAAAGCCAACCTACAGAATGGGAAAGAATATTTGCCAACTTTGCAAACTATATTATTTGATAAAGGCTAATTTCCACAATATATAAGAAACTCCTACAACTCAAGAGCAAAAAACCTAGTGATCAGATTAGTAAACTGGCTAAAGATCTGAACAAAGATGATACACAAATGGCCAATGGATTCATGAAAAGATGTTCAATGTCACTAATCATCAGAAAAATGAAAATTAAAACCACAATGAATGTCACTTTACACCTATTAGGGTGGTCATTATAAAAACAAATAAAAAGGTGGGGCACCGGGATGGCTTAGTAGGTTAAGCGTCCAACTCTTGATTTTAGCTCAAGTCATGATATCATGTTTCATTGGACTGACCTCCACATCGGGCTCTGTGCTGACAGCATGGAGCCTGATTGGGATTCTCTTCCTCTCTCTTTCTCTTTCTCTTTCTCTCTCTCTCTCTCTCTCTCTCTCTCTCTCTCTCTCTCTCTCTCTCCCCCTCCGCCGTCCCTGCTCATGCTCATTCTCTCTCTCAAAATAAACTTAAAAAAAAAAAAAGGCAACAAATATTGGTGAGGATGTGGCAAAACTGGAACCCTTCTACACAGTTGGTACGAATGCAAAATGTTATAGTTGTGAAGGAAAACAGTACAGAGACTCCTCAAAAAATTAAAAACGGAAGTACCATATGACTCAGTCCCACTTCTGAGAATTTACCCATAAGCACTGAAATCAGGAGCTTGAAGAGATGTTAATACTCCCGTGCTCAGGTTAGTGCTACTCACAACAGCCAGCATGTGGAAACAACATGCACTGACAGAGAAATGGATAAAGAAAATAGGATATATACACACAATGGAATATTATTTAGCCTTAAAAAAGAAACTCTTTAATATGCAAAACATGGATGAACCTTGAAGACATTATGCTAAATGAAATAGGCTAGTCACAGTTCAAATACCACTCAATTCCACCTATTTATGGAATCGAACTCATAGAAACAAAGACTAGAGTGGTAGTTGCTAGCCAGTGTGGAGGGGAAAACAGGCAGTTGCTAACCAACATGTATGAAATTTCAGTTATGCAAGGTAAGTAAGTTCTAGAGACCTGACATGCAACATTGTGCCTATGGATTACGATACTATACTGTACACTTAAAAATCTGTTAAGAGGACAGATCTCATGGTAAATGTTTATATAACATAATTAAAAAAAAGATATTGGAAAGTGCTTGAAAATAGCCTACTCTTCAGTAATTTAAATATTCCTCCTCTAATAATGTTACTAGCATGTGTAAAATAAAATCAATGAATTAGTAAACATTCTAAATGCATGGAATCTAAATTAATGAGGATTTTCTATAATAGGAATACCCTAACTTTGCCTTTGGGTAGTTTTTCTAACCCTTCAATCTTCAGGACATTCTCCATAGACTATTTTGCAGGATTTCCTAGTTTCTTGTTCTTCAGTATCAAAAGTGGCTCAGCTTAAACCTGTGCACAGTGAAAATTTAAGTAAATTAAATGTTTCTCAGTATTAGAGAGCTAATGCTGGGATACCTACCACATCACTTTACTCTGATATCTATTAATATTATAAACTATGTTCATCTTTTGTTTGAACAGATCCTATATCTTTTCTGTTATACTCTATACAAAGTAAATTAACACTTTATCTTGTAAAACCACGGTATTAGTTTGTTAGGGCTGCTATAACAAGGTACTACACAGTGGGTGGCTTAAAAAAACAGAAATTTATTATCAATTCTGGAGGCTAGAAGTCCGAAATCAAGGTGTTGGCATGGCTGGTTCCTACTGAGGGCTAGGAGAGAGGGATCTGTTCCAGGCTCTTCTCCTTGGCTTATAGATGGCTATCTTCAAGTTCATAGGGTATTTTCCCTGTATGCATGTCTGTGTCCTAATTTCCCCTTATTATAAGGATACAAGTCATACTGGACTAGTGGATCACCCTACTCCAGTGTGGCCTTTATCTTAACTAATTACATTTACAATGATCCTACTGCCAAGTAAGGTCACATTCTGTGGTACTAAAGGGTTAGGACTTCAATATATGAATTTAATTGACAACAATCATCATTATTCATTGCATTATCTTTAAACAGAAACGTGTTAATATTTTCATTCCAAAATTTACTCCATTGCTCTTGCTGACTCTTAAGTTCATTTGCATTTTTATTCATTCAGGTATTCAAATTGTCATTATTTGAACTAATTTCTGCCACAGGATGTACTATACACTTTGTGCATTACTAAGTACACTATTTAAGTTCTCTATAAAGACAGTTATCACTGCCAATATTTCAAACACTGAACAATCTATTATTTGAAGCATACCTCCCAAGAAATCATAGCAGCAATGTAAAGTCAGAAAAAAAAAGTTTTCTCACAACTTGTAAGTTTACTTTTAATGACATCATCAGATCACTTTTTAGTATCTTTTAGTTAAACCTGAATATCTAGAGTTGTTAATATAATCTATAAGTACTCTACTAGTTCTATCATTCACAGAATCAAGTTTTTAAAATAGGATTACAATGTACAGTCAAATTCCCAACTAAAAGTTAGTTGGGCTCACAATTAGTCTTAACGAATTTATACTGCATAGCAACTGTCTTATTTAATTTTGTTTAACACTGTAATGCCTTGTAGTTTAAACTTTTCCCTCATTCTTAAATTCATTATTTCTCAATTTTATGTGGTCTAGGAAACATTAAATATGAGTTACTGTGAAAATAACTTTTCATATATATTTCTTTGCTTTAAATCCATTTGTCTGAACCCTCACCTTTAAAACCTTAATAAAAATTTAATTATCTCAGGAAGCTTCTCAAATAACAGTGAGATTAAGAAGAGCTATTTTTTTAAATCCGAAACTATTTGAGATAAAATTATTCTTAACAGTGTTAGCAATTTAAGAAGTACACGTTTCTAAATTGTTTCTCATCTACCATTAAGGCAATATGATACATTATTAGTTAAATAACCATATGCTTAAACGTATTTTTAAAAGCTACACTTAAAAATATAACTCCCTAAGACCTTTTCTGCAGTTTCAGCCTGTATTATTTAGGTAACATTACATAGTAAGAAATATGTATTTGTTAAACTAAGTAAACTAAGAGTAGGTGAAGCAGTCAGGTTTTAGGGCCGATTACATTATCATGATTTTGAATCATGATTTGTTTGTATGAAGTTTGAAAGATACAAGATAGTTACTGAATCTAAAGAACACATTAAAATGCCTTCTGATTGAATGTGCTCATAAAAGAGGTTGCAATCCTTTTTAATTCAGTTTCACAAATATTAACACCCAGTATGTGTTGGTATTATTAGATGCTGGGAATTAAGCAATTACTAAAACTAACAAAAATTCTTGCCCTCATGGAGCTCAAATTCTAGTGAAGGAAAGAGACAATAAATAAGTAAAATAGAGAGTATGCTAGTGTTAAATGTTAAGAAGGAAAATAGGGATTGGGAGGGACAGTCTATGGTTTTAGATAGGACAGCCGAATTAGGCCTCACTGAGAAAGTAGGGTTTTAAATTTTTTTTTTTTTCAACGTTTATTTATTTTTGGGACAGAGAGAGACAGAGCATGAACGGGGGAGGGGCAGAGAGAGAGGGAGACACAGAATCGGAAACAGGCTCCAGGCTCTGAGCCATCAGCCCAGAACCTGATGCGGGGCTCGAACCCACGGGCCGCGAGATCGTGACCTGGCTGAAGTCGGACGCTTAACCGACTGCGCCACCCAGGCGCCCCAAGAAAGTAGGGTTTTAAAGAAGAACTGAAGGAGGAGGGGGCGGTGAACAATGTGGTTATCTGGGGGAAGAGCAATTAGGCAGTGGAAACAGCAAAGACAAAGGCTCTGAGGATGTAGAGAGCCTGGTGTGTTCAGGAGAAGGAGGCCAGAGTGAGCAGAGAGGGCAGAGCAAGGGGGGAGTAAGCGAGATCAGAGGTAACAGAGGTAATAGAGGTAACAGATGGTACACAGCCTTGCAGACCATCCTGAGTGACATGAAAGCCACCTAAAGCAGCGTTGTACAACAGAAATATAACATGAGCCACAAACATAATTTAAATGCTCTAGTATTCACATTTTTGAAAAAGGAAACTGTAACAGACAAAATTAATTTTAATAATATATCTTATGTAAGCCAATATATTCAAAATACTATCATTTGAAAATGTAATCAACAAAAAAATTAGTAACAAGATACTTTACATTTTATTTTTCATACTAGGTCTTGGAAATCCAGTGTGCATTTTACACGTACATCATATTTTAACTTGACAAACAACATTTCAAATATACGTACAGCTGCAGATTATCACACTGGACAACACAGCAACAGAGTTTGGTGCAGGGGAGTGACCTGATTTATACTTTAACCAGGGTTCCTGTGGGCCTACCTCCTCATGTGTAAAATGAGAGCAGTAACTTCTCCCTCACAGGGGTTTTATGATAATGAGATGAGGTAACATTTATGAAGCACAGAACCTAGTTCTTGGCACAGAGGTAGTCAGTAAACACTAGTGTTCCTCCCCTTCCTACATAATGATATATTAGAAGCAATCATGCTGCACAGGATTTTAAATGTAAATTTCTGACAAGAAATTTATTAATTAATTTACTATCAACAATTAATAATTTTGAGCATTTATGAGGTGCAAACTGTGTGTAGGCAAAATGTGTTATGCTGGTTAGAAGGAAATAGAGACTGGGGCGCCTGGGTAGCGCAGTCGGTTAAGCGTCCGACTTCAGCCAGGTCACGATCTCACGGTCCGTGAGTTCGAGCCCCGCGTCAGGCTCTGGGCTGATGGCTCGGAGCCTGGAGCCTGCTTCCGATTCTGTGTCTCCCTCTCTCTCTGCCCCTCCCCTGTTCATGCTCTGTCTCTCTCTGTCCCAAAAATAAATAAACGTTGAAAAAAAAAAATTTAAAAAAAAAAAAAAAAGAAGGAAATAGAGACTAGCAGAAGAAACAAGTACTTAAAAACCTAACACGGTCACGGTAAATGCTTTAACAAAGTTTAGAAGGGTATGGAGTAAATCAGAACACTCAAACAACATAATTAAAAGTTACAAAATTACAATTTATATTATAATTTACTATTATTTGCCAATGTCCTGCTGTAATTTTTGGCCAAGTACTGAACTGGACAGTTCTAAAAAGTGCTATGTGATTACTCTAGGTAAGAGTTAACAACGCCTTATAAAATAAAACACTATTAAGCAATGGATAGCAAACTACCTAAACACAGTTATTTCTATTTACAAATGGAAAAACCATATGAATAAGAAACACCAGCTTCATTCAGTATTATACATGATACATAACATACCGTATGTATACATGAATAGGGCAGAAAATCGGAACATTCTTAAATTAGGCAGTACTTGTATATCTTTTATACTGCCCAGACAATTGTTTCAACCTCAATTTCTTAACCTAAAAATCGACCTAAATTTCTAGTTGTAGTCAGAATTAAAGAAAATCACATTAATTTACCAGTATATCTTGAAACCTTAAAAATGTTTATCCTTTCACCTAGTAATTCCACTTCTGACAAGCCAGTATATAGAAAAAAAAGGATTTCTGCACAAAGATGTTGAATGAAACATTATTTATGTTGAAAATTTGGAAACAACCTAAATGTGCAACAATCAGGAAATTGCTAAATTAACTACAGGACCTCCACTTTATAAAGCATTACACTGACATTAAATTATAGTTTTGAAGTCTGAGTAAAACAGGGAAAAGTATATCATGCTGAGTGTGAAAAAGCTGGATAATCACAGTATGAATTCAATGATGTTTTAAAAAGTTAATTTAAAATGAAAGCAAGGAAACATATCAAAAATGGGGAATAAGTTAAGGATAGAGATGGCCAATGGGATCATGAGTGCTTTTTACTGTCTTCCTCTGGAAAATGTAGAAAAGAAATAAGAAGAGAGTAATAAACTAGCATTTCTTTTATAATAGCAAAATAAATCACTTTTATTTTGACAATGGACAAACTAAAAATAGAAATAACTTCTTTTAATATAACATAATGTGGTCTTCTAAATCTATAAACTACTATCTGTGCAATATGGGAATAGTAACTGTCTTATTCATTTCTGAAGTGGTGAAAATATGCACAGCAAGAAACCTTCCAGAGTTGTCCACTGCCTATGAAATGAAGTGTAGACCTTAAGCTGTACAAATGGCTACTTACATACCTTAAGAAAATCTGTGTCTTAACATCTCTACCAGTGCCTTTTACATAGACATCCAAGTTTTAAAATCTGGTCATTGTAGAAAATAATATTTTGTCATTGTAGAACATCAGAAAATATATACATAAGCAATATTTTTAAATTAATATTACCTCACTAGCCAGAAACAACCACTCGTAACATTTTAGAGTGCAAATACATGCAGTCACTCCTGTATGTTCTCCTTCAGTCCCATGGCTTTTAATACCATCTAAATGCTGATAACTTCCAAATTTATATCTCCAGACCAGATCTCTCACTAGGTCTAGACATAAATCTAATTGCCTACCTACTTAACATCTGCTTGGGGCTTCCCCCCAAGTGAATGATCCAGGAAAGAGAGAGCAAGGCACAATGCCTTTTCAGACCTGGCTTGGAAGTCACATATTATCACTTCCACCATCATCTGTCCGTTGGAAGCAAGTTAGTAAATACAATCCACACTCCAAGAGAAGGAAATTAAGTCCTCCTCTTGAAGAGACAAACATCAAAGAATCTGGAGACATTCTATAAAACCACCATAACATCTGAGTTGATGGCAATTTCATTCTTCCAAATACTCAGATCCCTGGAGTCATCCCTGTTTCCTGTTTCACTCTCAACCTTCATCTAATCTGTTAGGAAATCATTCTGCTTATACTTTCGAGTATATCCAGAGTGTAACCATTTCTCTCCAAGCCCACGGCTACAACCATACTTCTGGAAAGGACATATCCATCTCTTTCCTGAATTTCAGAAAAGAAGAGTGAGATCAAGCCCCACGTCCACACTGGGAGTACGGAGCTTGCTTGGGATTCTCTCTCTCCTCTCTCTCTGCCCCTCCTCCATGCACACACACACCCTCTCTCAAAATAAATAAATAAACATTTAAAACATGTATGTGGCAAACATCGTCCCATATTACTTTTAATGGCCTATTCAGTATATGGCTATATCGCAATTTACCCAAACAATTTCCTTTAATTGGACATTTAGATAGTTACCAGATTTTCTCAACTATAAATAACGTAGTGAACATTTCCTGACATAAGTATTTGTTACATGACTTATTTCTCTGGGAAATATTTCTAGAAGTAAAATTGCTGGGTCAAAGGATATGTGCATTTTTAATGATAATTACATTACACTGTTCTTACCATCAACGCATGAGAATGCCCATTTCCCCACATCCTAAGAGGCGTTATTAGTGAATTTAAAACAAACTGGGTTTGTATCTGGGTTATGCCTTTAATTAACTTAAAATTACTGTACCTATAAAATGGGGATAATAATAGCATCTACCTCACCCAATTGTCTTGAAGGTTAAAGGAAACAGTGCGTATGTATAGCACTTAGCACACGGCTTGACACAAAGTAAACAATCAATAATGCTAAGTTTATTTCTACCATTATTAGGACTTGAAAGAAATCACCGGCAAAGTGCCCTGCCCATTATTACAGGAACACCAACCTATTAATTACTATAATGAAGTGTTTCTTTAAAGCTCAACTTAAAAAAAAAATAATAATCATTCAGCATCGAATTAAAACTATTCCTAAATATAATTCGTACAACTACAGGAAACAATGACAAGACTACCCCGACCCTTGCTTTTGTTTTCCTTGTGACAGCAGGAAACCATAAACAGTGTTGTACTTGCCCTGTCGCCAAGGAGATAAGAGACCAGAGGAAAACAGGAAAACAAACTTTGGCAATCCAGCTGGCTACAGGTCTCTCCTGTCCAGTTAGGTGAACTCGGCGCGCTCGCCACTCCTCGGTGGCACCCGGTAAATTAAGGATTCACCTAGGACTCAGAACGGGGCTGCTGCTCTCGCAAAGCCTTAAAGCATCGCTGGGGGAAACGCGGAGAGTCACCGCGCAGGCTCTCGCTTGCCATTGACGTGTTTACACAACGCAGCCCACCCCCAACGCGCGCGCGCGCACACACACACGCACACGCACACACACACACGCACACACAAACACATATACCCACACACGCACGCCCATTTGACGCCCTTGGTAGGCCGGGCTTTTCGCCGGCCCAGCTCTCCGGTCAGACAACCCGTTCCTGCGCTGGTGCCATCCCGGGGTCAGTCACCTCCCCGAGCCTCAGCTCATCCCACGTTCCGCGGAGGTTTGCTCTGCCGGGTTTTCAATTCATACCCGTGCCAGACCCATGACCCCAAGAGCCCCCGACCATTCCAGGAAAGCCACCCGCGACTCTCCAGGGCCACGCGCGTGCGGATGAGCGGCAGCCGCGGCCCGGCGCCAGCTCCCGCCTCCCCGGCCGAGGCCGAGCGCCGGCCCGGAGCCCGGGCGCATCCCGAGGGCACGCGGCCTCCGCCCCCGCCGGCACGCAGCACCCACCGAGCTCCTCGCGCCCCGCCGCCTCGGCCGCCGCCGGCGCCGCCGCTTCCATCTCTCGGGGGTCTCCAGGACGCCGCTCCCCCGCCGCTGCGTGGCCGGAGACAGGCGGAGGCCTTCCCGGCCGAGCGCGACCCACGCCCAGCGCCCGCCTCCCGGCCCCCAGGACCCCACCCGCGCGGCGGGGAGCATGCGCAGTGACGCTGCCCGGCCCGCTGCGGTGCTGGCGCGCGAGGGGCCGTCCCGGGGCTCGCCCGGCGCTGCGGGCGAGCGGCGCTGGCGGGGGAGGACGCGAGGGAGCGGAGACCCGGCGGAAGAGGGCGGTATAACGGGACACAAGGGGCGGTTTGGAGGTCACTGGCATGGGAGCTCAGAGCTGGCGGGGACCCAGGCCTGTAGTTCCCTGGAGGACTTAAAAGGTGACCACGAACTTAAATTTGAAGGGCCCATCTAATTTGCAAGGCTTCAGCATTCTGTAAGGCACCAGAGAGAATGCAGAGTAGGAGGGGATTGTCCCCTCTCCATGCGGGAGTTCTGACTTATTCCTTGGTTATCCGTCTTCCTATGCCCCTGTTTAGAGATTCAGGATGCACTCAATTTTAGGATTTCATTTAGTCAAATAGTTTCACTTTAAGGATTTTTCAGTGCCCTCCAAAAATATTTGGCGTTAATCTCACGGCTGAAAGAAAATTAAGGTTAAGAATAATTGTACTGATGCGTCAGACACTCTTAAGAACTATTCATAATTCTGATGACAATCCTGTGAGATAATTCTAATGTTTATATCCGTTTTACTGATGAGGGAACTAAGGCCCACAAAGCTAAGTAACTTGTACAAGGACAGGAAAGTAATAAATGGCAAAGATGGAATTCTATCGCAGTCAGAGCTGGGGCTCTCCACCAGTATACAAAGCTGACCTCTCAGGTGCCTACCAATTAATATTTGATCAATCAATAGATGAAGCCAGCTTTTGGTTTGAAAGGAAAATATTTTAATTTTGAAATCGCTTTCCTTATCTTTCACTTCATCTTTCTTTAAATTCAGGACACTAGACACTTTTGGTCTTCTCCATTTCAGTGTGGTCTTTTTAGGAAAGCCTTTTTCTGAGGGGTGTCTAGGTTCTAGGACCCCTGCTATAACTACATGGTGGTGGTGTTAAAAATTTTAAATTCTGAGGTTATAAAAGTACACAGCTACATAATATCTATATCTCTCCTCCTGTTGCATCCTTTGTAGGTTTTACTAGTGAAAATGACAGTTTGCCAAAACCATTTATTTTACTACATATCTACCCCCAATCACTCACACACATACGCCTGCAAACCCCGAAGAAAGGTTTGATTTGAAATGTCCCTGACAAGTAACAAAGATGTATGGGAAGGTAGAGAAAGAAGAATTCTATTCTAGGTCGTAGCTAGAGGAATAGTCTCTCATCTGCATTGATGGAGCACTAGGTCAGAAATCAGTGGGAGAGAAAATAGGCGTCAGACTGGTGATTGCCCAGAAAACCATCCATTGTAATGAGAATACTTGGGGCAGTGTTGTGAAAGAGGAACATTAGTCTTTGAGTGTTAAAAGGGATCAAAGCCATTGTCCTCTAATCTCAGCATCAGGAAAGCAGATCTGGCAGTGCGGAAAGAAAAAAGGCTTGACCTGTGATACAGGCCTGGGCTTCTTTGGAGAAGCCTGGGCTGAGGCAGGCAGCCAGACTCAGTATCTTTGCAAAGTGATGTGGAGATAAGCCAAATGATAGGGATGATAATAAGATTCAAGAGAATTGTGGTTTTCACATACCATTACTTGAGGAGATACTTGCTGTCACTTCTGCTCCAGGCCTTATAATTTGGAAGAGGTTATGGGGAAAAACTGCATCAGGATAAAGACATAAAGAATGTAACCATTTGAATGGCAACCCTGGCAATTCCTTTCTTTCCTTTCCTGTTTTGAGCTTCCTGGATTATATCCCAATTATTTCCTCCTTTGTAACCATGGAACTTTGTTTATATCTCTGTTGTAAGTCTTCTCCCCTTATATTATAATTGCTTGAGTCTCATGCTATGCTGTGAACCCCTGCTGGGGAGAAGCTGTATCTTTGTGTCTTTTTCTCAGCAGGGCCTGGCAGAGGGCCCTGCGTGTACTACTCATGTAGGACTAGGTGTGGCAAGTTGTGGACTAGAGCCTCATAGATACGTGAAAGAAAATATTTAGAAATAGTTAAGGGGCGCGTGGGTGGCTGAGTCGGTTGAGCATCCGACTTCGGCTCAGGTCATAATCTCGCAGTACATGAGTTCGAGCCCCACATCGGGCTCTGTGCTGACAGCTCAGAGCCTGGAACCTGCTTTGGATTCTGTGTCTCCCTCTCACTCTACCCCTCCCTGGCTTGTACTCTCTCAAAAATAAACATTAAAAAAAGTTAATAAAAAAATGAAATAGTTAATGTATCCAAACACATTTATGGAGCAATTTCCATGTGCCAGGGGTGCACTAGATGCAGGGGCTATAATGGCAAACGATACTCGTATAGTCCCTGCCATCATGGAGTTCATCGTCTAGTGCAGGAGCATGCAAAAGAAAAGAACTATGCAAAATACTATGTAATTACATTGTTGGTGAAAAAAATAAGGTGTTGTTGAGGAACCTACCTTAGATTGTGTAGGCAGGACAGTGTTGTCTGAGAACATTTAAGCTGACACCTCATGGTAAGAAGGAATCAGCTCGGTGTATGTAGGGAGAAGAGCCATTCGGGCAGCAAGAACAGCTTTCCCCATTTTATAGATGGAGAAATGGTGTGTTTTTGATATGCTGATGTATACCAAGGAACATCTAGATAGTGGTGTCTATTATATAGCAGTTGGATGTGTAAAGTTTCTTCATATGTAAAATAATTTTACCAACCTCACACGTTGTTGTGAAGATTCAGTGAGGTAACATGTATAAAACACTGTGCCTGGGTGACTCAATCCATTAAGTGTCTGACTCTTGATCTCAGCTCAGGTCTTGAGCTCAGGATCATGAGTTCAAATCCCACATTGGACTCTGCACTGAGCATGAAGCCTACTTTAAAAAAAAAAAAGTTTATAAAGCATTAATACTTGTCTAGTTCATAGAAAGCATCAAATAGTTACTAAGCCTATTAGTTAGGAATGCTTTGTTGTAATGGAGAAAGAGGCCAATTCAAACTAGCTTGAGCCAAAAGGAGAATTTAATGAGGATACTGAGATACCTAGGATAGAGATGTGACTTAGCTCGGAAGCATCTGATCCCGATGCCTCTGACACTTTATCTCCTTCTCCATGAATTGCTTTTCTCTGTGCGTCTGCTTGTGCATCTGTGCTAGTTTTTGCTGCAGAACTCCTTGGCTTCTCAGGTTCACCTGGCAGGAAACATGGTTCCTAAGAATTGTGAATTTCTAGAGCTTGTGGTTTGCATGTCCAGAAAAATACTGGTCTCTTTCTCAGTTTCGAATTAAAATTTTCCCAGACAAAAATTGTGATGGGATCATATTGGATCGGGTCCCTACACCAGACTGGGCAAGTGAGTGGTGGAGAAAGTCATACATCATGGCGGGTATCAATGGAACCATGTGGATGACAGTATGGAAAAGGGAACAGTTTTCAAAAGAAGCTAAGCAGACCTCAGACACTGAGTAGGTGTCCACCCTACTTTGATTCCCCTCTATGTAAAATATTACTCATTATGTATCTTAAGGCTGTTTTCCTCTCTTATGTTTTCAATGGATATAGAGACAAACTTCTCACCATCTTTTAAATACTATCTGCTTAAGTGACCTCTCTATTCTGTTAATGAACTTAGGAAACATGATGACATAAACATGAGTAAACATAAAACAAAAATAGAATGTCCTAGAAAAAGAAGTGTTTAGGGAACATAAAGTAGAACAAAGAAACAAAAAGAAAAATAAGAAAATTAAAAGATCCACCCAGAAGATCTAAGATCTCAATGAAGAAATTCAAGGACTAAAAGAAAGAAGGAAAAAAAATCAAAGTAATAATACAACACAAATTCTCAAAATTGAAGGACATTTGTTACCTAACCAGTAGGATCCACTGAATGAGCAATACATTAGATGAAAACAGACTTATGCCAAGATATACCATCATAAAATTTTAGAGCACTTAGCATAATAGGAAGATCCTAAAATCTTCCTGAAATGAAAAAATAAAATAAAAGGGGAAGGTGCTCACATTCAATTCAATACTGAAATTCAGCAGCAACATCAGAAGCCAGAGGATAATGGAGCATTGCATTACAACTTCTGAAGGAAAACATGTCCAACTTCACATTTTATATCTAGCCAAACTGTCAGTCAAATGAAAGGGTGAAATCAACACATTTTAAGATATATGGGAGCTCAAAAGAACTTTATATAAGCTCTATGCAGAGTTTTACTCACTTCTCATCTTCCTTTTCTTAGAAAGTAGTAGAGGAATGCTCTATCAAAATTAAGGAGTAAACACAGAAATAAGAGGACTTGGGATCCAAGAAACCAGGGGTTTAACATGGGAGAAAAGAATCTCAAGAGGATGCCAAAGGGAAGTTCCAGTATCACAGTTGTGCAGAAGGTCAAGGAGAGCAGTTGGTCCAAATGGTAGCTGGAGGACGGAAGGCACCAAGGAGAGAATAATCCACAAACAAGATTGACAAAAGAAATACAGGGATAGTGCATCATTTTCCTTGGCAGTGAAGAATACATGCAAGCCACAATATTAAAATATCAAAATATGACTTTAACAGAGAATGGGAGAATGTATTACAACCTGTTTGAAAGTGTGGTTGGAGTGGGGGAGAGATATTCTGTATGAAATCTGTGCAAAAGACTAAATTCTCACTTTTGTAGTTACAAGAACATAGTTTCTAAAACTGAAACATTAATAGTGCTATAAGTATATAAGTAGAAATAAGTAGAAACATGGAGGTAAATACCAAATGAATCTACCAAAGTTCAAAGTGGTTGCCTCTTGAAAAAGGGGCAAGGACTTGTTTTTTGTTAGAAGTCTTATTTGACTCTTTAAGTACACAATAAAAATAAACACTAAATTTAAAAAAGAAAAAGTCATGGTCCCTGCTAATTTCTAATTTTTATTAAGTCAAATATCCCAAAAGTCATCTATAATGTGAAGTTCACTATTTTTATATTCCTGTGTTTTCCCTATGTGTAGTTCTTTTTATTTATTTTTTTTTTTTTAATTTTTTTTTTTTTCAACGTTTATTTATTTTTGGGACAGAGAGAGATAGAGCATGAACGGGGGAGGGGCAGAGAGAGAGGGAGACACAGAATCAGAAACAGGCTCCAGGCTCCAAGCCATCAGCCCAGAGCCTGACGCGGGGCTCGAACTCACGGACCGCGAGATCGTGACCTGGCTGAAGTCGGACGCTTAACCGACTGCGCCACCCAGGCGCCCCTGTGTAGTTCTTTTTAATGCCAATCAGCCCTATGACTAGAGAAAGCAGTTTCAGAACCTACATTTTTAATGAACGGAAAGACTCTGAATAAAGCAGATTTTCTAAATAGTCTTTTGAAATTTTATAGTCAAAATAAGAGGGAACCTTCTTATTAAAGATTACTGGCCCACAAGAATAGATTTAAACATATTAATCTACCCAACCACTACTCCATTCCTCTTTAAAATTATTTATGTGCAAAATTCCATCATCAATCATAAATTATGTCTTTTTTTTCATTTGGATTAGGAAAAACTAAATTCTTCATACAATGTGGCATTTATCAAAACCACTGAATTGAAATGCCATTTGTTTCATTAACTGACCTGAAGAAGGTTCTCTAGAGAAGTGTGACACTCCAGAGAAAAAAGAAGTTCAAACTGAAGAACCAATCGACAGAATTACTTTTATTCCCAGTCTTACCATACTTAATGTTCATTTCCCCAACATTTTGGAGCAAAACATTAAACTTGTACTTGCAACATGTACAGCTGAGCATACAAGACAGTGTTATTGGAAAAATCCTCTGCACAATAAGTAGACTGAAACATATTTATGAGATGTTTCAAAAGTTTATAATTATAAAGCTTTGAACATTTCTTAATGACCTCTTAAATTATCTGCTAGCCAACCCCCAAAGATGGAACTACAATTTGAAACCCGGTCTGTGTATTCTTTCCTTTTATTGTAATACTTATAATTCCTATCTAGGTGCCAGGAAAAATACTGTGTACCTGATGATGTTCTCCAGTTGTCTTCCATTTTACCCCCCAGATCTACTTTCCCTCCTTTTCCATTTTGCTCTGGGCCCTGGAAAACTACCCTGTAGAGAATGGTTCAGTGCCTGAGCTCTGGTCTCCAATTAGGTTTGATGATTGGAGATAGTGGAAGGAGATCAGAAGAGGTCAAATTGGTAAGAAATTCATTCCTCTGGTGCCCTCCTGTTGGTTGCATCCCTCTACCAAAGCCACACCTTCTGTTGAGCAGCCCCCTCTTGGGTTCCTGTAAACACTCCTTCCCATTGCCTGTCCAGGCTTAGAGGCAGGAACGCTTCTTCCCACTGCCTGCTTGAAGGCACTACATCATCCCCTGTTGGTTTTCCAAAAAATATGTCTGCCCATCCCCTTGTAAATAGTTCCTTTAATTGACTCCCTCAATTAACAATTTGTGTGACTTTGTGCCATCTGTTTCTTAGAGGACCCTTGTAAATGCCCACATATAATCTTATTTATTTCTCTAAAAAAAACAAAAACACACTCCATTTCACAAATAAAGAAAGTGAGATTAAGAGAAGTTAAGCAAGTTGCTGAAAATCCAATTATACTATCTCCAGAGAAAATTTATTCAGGCAAAGAGAAATCATATCCCCATCCCAGAAAGTTCTCAAAACTTAGAATCTTATGGGCTTTCATTGCCACCTTGATAACTTGTTGGGGATCATTATTTACACAGGCCAATAATGGTCAGTCAGGAAGACAGCAGTCACTGAAGCAGCCATGGCCTTGATTTTGGCCAAACCCTCAGGCCTCTGGCCAAAAAAATTAAGCATGGTACATAGGTCCAACAGAGGCGCCCCTGTCATATTCACTCACTCTACCTCGCCATCTATCATCTCCAGCCCCTTCCCTTTTCTTCAGGGCTAATTGGGAACAGAAGTTTCTGCAGTCCTTCTCCTCCCATCCTCGCTTCCCCTTGTCCAGTCCCTGGAGGGCCCTACTGAGGATATACTGTCTTAGGGCAGGGCCATCAGATTGTAAATTCTCTGGGAAAAATTGTCCATCAAGGTTCCATGTTTCTGCCACTTGGCAGTGGGGCAGGGATGAGGGTTAAAAACGGGGTAAAATGAGAAGAGCAGAATTAGGTTAGCTCAGTATAGTCCCCTTAAGTAGATTCTTGTTCACCTTTTCTTGATAGTCATAGGGAAAAGGTAAGACAATAAGAGTTTTCATATCACAGTGGTCCAGTTAATTTTGTTAAAAGTAGTAATAGTAATCAGCGTAACAACAAAATCTAACTTTCGCTGAGCCAGTCCCCATGCTAAATGTGGTTCAGCATTACCTCAATCCTGCACGACAACCCTGTAAGGCAGGTGTCAAGTGACTTCCTTTTTTAGTTGTGAAAACAGGCTTAGATACACTAAGCAACTTGCCCAAAGTAAAGTTCAGTTCTCACTCTTGAATGTACGCCCTACATCTCTCTGCCTCACAACTGCTTGGCCTGAACTCCTGAGCTGGCAGGTTGTGGATGCCATTCCACACTGCTGACCTCCGGCTGGTGGTGGGATTTAGTCACTACAACACAGTACATGTCTGCCAAGCCATTCTCATATAGCTAATCAAAGATGAGGAAAATCATCAGGAAATCAGATATCTGGGCTTCTCTGTTGGGCCTTAACTGTGACATAAATATCAGTACTGACATATTTAACATTGTCCTCTGAAAATATTGCTCTTTGAAGGGCAATAGAAAAAGTGAGTTATGGCAAGTGCTAAGAAGCACACCCATATTTCCCCACATGTTATATATTCCTCTTGTCATTTAACATCAATGATAAAAAAAAAAGGCTTTAAAGCTTGTACTTAAGTAAATCCCCAGTGTATTAATAAAGTCTCAAAAGAAAATGAGTGCTTTCAGAAATTTGCTCCTTTCCATTTTAAAGATTATGTATCGGTTAGGCATTAACCCACAAGGAAATTATTCAACTCGATTTGTCTTCTGAGGAAAATGGTCGTGCCGAGTATAAAAGTCTCTGTCTCTCTGGACGCTGAGAATTCATGATCCTCACATGTAAGTTTAACTTGATAAGTCCTCTGTTTCAGGCTTTTAACATCAAGGCTGGTTTGGGGTTTAATTTGACAGGCTGTACCTGTTGGCTTTTGTGTAGCCTACTTTTCATCATAGTTCAAAGAGAGTGTGTGAAAGATTTGCTTATGGTAAGTAGGTCACTGGAGACACATGTTATGCATGAAGAATCCTAAAATTCCTGCTACCTGGAACACTCTCCATGGTGATTTGAGGGACTTGCTCACAACTTAATAACACTGTTGAGTGATACCAGCCTCACTGGGAAGGAATAGAACGATTCCTCATTAGGGAAGTCTGCTAGGAGATGCCAATCTCCAGTGGGCCTCATTAGAGAAAATAAACACAAGCCGCATAACCTGCTTTCTGGTAATAAACAGAAGTGACATGGAAGTTAGAGTGTTCCACTCAGGAGGAAAGAGCAGTTCCAGATAGAGGGTTTCATTCCAGCTCATGCGCTCAGAAGTTTGAAAGACAAGAAGTCCTTGGGAAAAGGTACCATTTTAAAAAGAAAATGTCACCAACCTGTCTCCTTGAAGGCCAGGCTGGTAGACAATCACATTATGCTCTAGTTATATGGTACTGTTCCTGTCAATTTTGTTTTTCAGTCATAATAACACATAATTGTTCTTTGTCTGATTTTTCTCTCATGAAAACAGCTAAGCACTTTGACCTGATTTTCTCAATAGACTGCATTCATTTTACAATAAGTTAGATCATTGATTGATTCCTTAAAGATGGGCCATTACGTTAAATCAGAGAAGTGAGAAACTGACCAAGGAATAGTTCACTTTGCATAATATAAATGTTCCTTAATTCATCCTCCAGTCCACTCTTTGGACCTCCATTAGTTTTTTGTGTATGTTTTTGTTTTATTACTATTATTTTTAATATGAAGGTTATTGTCAAATTGGTTTCCATACAACACCCAGTGCTCATCCCAACAGGTGCCCTCCTCAATGCCCATCACCCACTTTTCCCTCCCTCCCACCCCCCATCAACCCTCAGTTTAGTCTCAGTTTTTACCAGTCTCTTATGGTTTGGCTCCCTCCCTCTTTAACTTCTTTTTTTCCCTTCCGCTCCCCCATGGTCTTCTGTTAAGTTTCTCAGGATCCACATAAGAGTGAAAACATATGGTATCTGTCTTTCTCTGTATGATTTATTTCACTTAGCATAACACTCTCCAGTTCCATCCACATTGCTACAAAAGGCCACATTTCATTCTTTCTCATTGCCAAGTAGTGTTCCTTTGTATATATAAACCACAATTTCTTTCTCCATTCAGCAGTTGATGGACATTTAGGCTCTTTCCATAATTTGGATATTGTTGAAAGTGCTGCTATAAACATTGGGGTACAAGTGCCCCTATGCATCAGTACTCCAGTATCCCTTGGGTAAATTCCTAGTAGTACTATTGCTGGGTCATAGGGTAGGTCTAGTTTTAATTTTTTGAGGAACCTCCACACTGTTTTCCAGAGCGGCTGCACCAGTTTGCATTCCCACCAACAGTGCAAGAGGGTTCCCGTTTCTCCACATCCTCGCCAGCATCTACAGTCTCCTGATTTGTTTATTTTAACCACTCTGACTGGAGTGAGGTGGTATTTCAGTGTGGTTTGGATTTGTATTTCCCTGATGAGGAGTGACGTTGAGCATCTTTTTATGTGCCTGTTGGCCATCTGGATGTCTTCTTTAGAGAAGTGTCTATTCATGTCTTCTGCCCATTTCTTCACTTGATTATTTGTTTTTCAGGTGTGGAGTTTGGTGAGTTCTTTATAGAGTTTGGATACTAGCCCTTTGTCCAATATGTCATTTGCAAATATTTTTTTCCATTCCATCAGTTGCCTTTTAGTTTTTTTGATTGTTTCCTTTGCAGTGCAGAAGCTTTTTATCTTCACGAGGTCCCAATAGTTCATTTTTGCTTTTAATTCCCTTGCCTTTGGAGATGTGTCAAGTAAGAAACTGCTGTAGCTGAGGTCAGAGAGGTTTTTTTCCTGCTTTCTCCTCTAGGGTTTTGATGGTTTCCTGTCTCACATTCCGGTCCTTTATCCATTTTTAGTTTATTTTTGTGAATGGTGTAAGAAAGCTGTCTAGTTTCAGTCTTCTGCATGTTGCTGTCCAGTTCTCCCAGCACCATTTGTTAAAGAGACTGTCTTTTTTCCACTGGATGTTCTTTCCTGCTTTGTCAAAGATTAGTTGGCCATACTTTTGTGGGTCCAGTTCTGGAGTCTCTATTCTATTCCATTGGTCTATGTGTCTGTTTTTGTGCCAATACCATGCTGTCTTGATGATTACAGCTTTGTAGTAGAGGCTAAAGTCTGGAATTGTGATGCCTCCCACTTTTGTCTTCTTCAATATTACTTTGGCTATTCGGGGTCTTTTGTGGTTCCATACAAATTTTAGGATTTCTTGTTCTAGCTTCGAGAAGAATGCTGGTGCAATTTTGATTGGGATTGCATTGAATGTGTGATTGCTTTGGGTAGTATTGACATTTTAACAATATTTATTCTTCCAGTCCATGAGCACACAATGTTTTTCCATTTCTTTGTATCTTCTTCAGTTTCCTTCATAAGATTTCTATAGTTTTCAGCATACAGATCCTTTATATCTTTGGTTAGGTTTATTCCTAGGTATTTTATGCTTCTTGGTGCAATTGTGAATGGGATCAGTTTCTTTATTTGTCTTTCTGTTGCTTCATTATTAGTGTATAAGAATGCAACTGATTTCTGTACATTAATTTTGTATCCTGCGACTTTGCTGAATTCATGTATCACTTCTAGCAGACCTTTGGTGGAGTCTGTCAGGTTTTCCATGTATAATATCATGTCATCTGCAAAAAGTGAAAGCTTGACTTCATCTCTGTCAATTTTGATGCCTTTGATTTCCTTTTGTTGTCTGATTGCTGATGTTAGAACTTCCAACGCTATGCTAAACAACAGCGGTGAGAGTGGACATCCCTGTCGTGTTCCTGACCTCAGGGGGAAAGGTCTCAGTTTTTCCCCCTTGAGGATGATATTAGCTGTGGGCTTTTAATAAGTGGCTTTTATGATGTTTAAGTATGTTCCTTCTATCCCAACTTTCTTGAGGGTTTTTATTGAGAAAGGATGCTGAATTTTGTCAAATGCTTTTTCTGCATCGATTGACAGGATCATATGGTTCTTATCTTTTCTTTTATTAATGTGATGTATCACATTGATTGATTTGTGAATGTTGAGCCAGCCCTGCAACCCAGGAATGAATCCCACTTGATCATGGTGAATAATTCTTTTTATATGCTGTTGAATTCAATTTGCTAGTATCCTGTTGAGAATTTTTGCATCCATATTCATCAGGAATGTTGGCCTGTAGTTCTCTTTTTTTTGCTGGGTCTCTGTCTGGTTTGGGAATCAAAGTAATGCTGGCTTCATAGAATGAGTCTGGAAGTTTTCCTTCCCTTTCTTTGTTTTGGAACAGCTTGAGAAGGATACGTATTATCTCTGCTTTAAATGTCTGGTAGAATTCCCCAGGGAAGCTATCTGGTCCTGGACTCTTATTTGCTAGGAGATTTTTGATAACTGATTCAATTTCTTCGCTGTTTATGGGTCTGTTCAAATTTTCTATTTCTTCCTGTTTGGGTTTTGGAAGTGAGTGGGTGTTTAGGAATTTGTCCATTTCTTCCAGATTGTCCAGTTTGTTGGCATATAATTTTTCATAGTATTCCCTGATAATTGCTTGTAGTTCTGAGGGATTGGTTGTAATAATTCCATTTTAATTCATGATTTTATCTATTTGGGTCCTCTCCCTTTTATTTTTGAGAAGCCTGGCTAGGGCTTTATCAATTTTGTTTATTTTTTGAAAAAAAAAAAAAAAAAAAACCCTTGGTTTCATTGATCTGCTCTACAGTTTTTTTTACATTCTATATTGTTTATTTCTGCTCTGATCTTTATTATTTCTCTTCTTCTGCTGGGTTTGGGGTGTCTTTGCTCTTCTGCTTCTATTTCCTTTAGGTGTGCTGTTAGATTTTGTATTTGGGATTTTTCTTGTTTCTTGAGATAGGCCTGGATTGCAATGTATTTTCCTCTCAGGACTGCTTTTGCCACATCCCAAAGCATTTGGATTGTTGTATCTTCATTTTCATTTGTTTCCATATATTTTTTAATTTCTTCTCTAATTGCCTGGTTGACCCATTCATTCTTTAGTAGGGTGTTCTTTAGCCTCCATCGTTTTGGAGGTTTTCCAGACTTTTTCCTGTGGTTGATTTCAAGTTTCATAGCATTGTGGTCTGAAAGTGTGCATGGTTTGATCTCAATTCTTTTATACTTATTAAGGGCTATTTTGTGACCCAGTATGTGATCTATCTTGGAGAATGTTCCATGTGCACTTGAGAAGAAAGTATATTCTGTTGCTTTGGGATGTGGAGTTCTAAATATATCTGTGAAGTCCATCTGATCCAATGTATCATTCAGGGCCCTTGTTTCTTTATTGATCCTGTGTCTAGATGATCTATCCATTATTGTACGTGGAGTATTAAAGTCCCTACAATTACCACATTCTTATCAATAAGGTTGCTTATGTTTGTGATTAATTCTTTTACATATTTGGAGACTTCCATATTCGGCACATAGACATTTATAATTGTTAGCTCTTCCTGATGGATAGACCCTGTAATTATTATATAATGCCCTTCTTCATCTCCTGTTACAGCCTTAAAGTTAAAGTTTAGTTTGTCTGATATAAGTATGGCTACTCCAGCTTTCTTTTGACTTCCAGTAGCATGATAGATAGTTCTCCATCCCCTCACTTTCCTTCTGAAGGTGTCCTCAGGTCTAAAATGAGTCTTTTATAGACAGCAAATAGATGCGTCTTGTTTTTTTATCCATTCTGATACCCTGTGTCTTTTGGTTGGCTCATTTAGTCCATTTACATTCAGTGTTATTATAGAAATATATGGGTTTAGAGTCATTGTGACATCTGTAGTTTTCATGCTTGTAGTGATGTCTCTGGTACTTTGTGGTCCTTGCAACATTTCACTCACAGAATCCCCCTTAGGATCACTTGTAGGGCTGGTTTAGTGGTGATGAATTCCTTCAGTTTTTGTTTGTTTAGGAAGACCTTTATCTCTTCATCTATTCTGAATGACAGACTTGCTGGATAAAGGATTCTCAGCTGCATATTTTTTCTGTTCTTCACATTGAAGATTTCCTGCCATTCCTTTCTGGCCTGCCAAGTTTCAGTAGATAGGTCTGCTGCTACTCTTATGTGTCTACCTTTGTAAGTTACAGCCTGTTTATCCCCAGCTGCTTTCAGAATTTTCTCTTTATCCTTGTATTTTGCCAGTTTCACTATGATATGTCATGCAGAAGATCGATTCAAGTTACGTCTGAAGGGAGTTCTCTGTGCCTCTTGGATTTCAATGCCTTTTTCCTTCCCCAGATCAGGGAAGTTCTCAGCCATGATTTGTTCAAGTACACCTTCAGCCCCTTTCTCTCTCTCTTCTTCTTCTGGAATTCCTATGGTATGGATATTATTCCATTTGATTGCATCACTTAGTTCTCTAATTCTCCCCTCATACTCCTGGATTTTTTTTTATCTCTCTTTTTCTTAGCTTCCTCTTTTTCCATAATTTTATCTTCTAATTCACCTATTCTCTCCTCTGCCTCTTCAATCCGTGCTATGGCTGGCTCCATTTTATTTTGCACCTCATTTATAGCATTTTTTAGCTCCTCATGACTGTTTCTTAGTCCCTTGATCTCTGTAGCAATAGATTCTCTGCTGTCCTCTATACTTTTTTCAAACCCAGCGATTAATTTTATGACTATTATTCTAAATTCTTGTCCCATTATATTGCTTAAATCTGTTTTGATCAAATCATTAGCTATCGCTACTTCCTGGAGTTTCTTTTGAGGAGAATTCTTCTGTTTTGTCATTTTGGGTAGTCCCTGCGGTAGCTCCAAACTGCAGGGCACTTCCCCTGTGCTGTCCGGAGAAACATGTGTTCATGGGCAAGGCTGCAGTCAGACCCAATGTCTGACCCCAGCCCAACTCTGGGGCCACAATCAGACCGGTGTATACCTTATCTTACCCTCTCCCAGGGGCAGGACTCACTGTGGAGCAGTGTGGCCCCTGTCTGGGCTGATTGCACACTGCCAGGCTTATGGTGCTTCTTCGATGGGATCTGGCCAAGGGCGTATTAGCCAGGGTGGATCTGCAATTTGCACAGGGGCAGGAGGGGTTTAGCTCACTTTGCTGTCGGTGGTCCCCTGCGGAAGGGGTCCTGCAGCACCAGGAGGGAGGCAGGCAGACAGTCAGAGGGATGGATCCACAGAAGCACAGCATTGGGAGTTTGCATGGTGCAAGCGAGGTCAGTGACAGGAACTGGTTCCCTTTGGAATTTCAGCTGGTGGATGGGAGAGGGAGAAGGCACTTGCCAGCGCCTTTGTTCCCCCACGGAGCTGAACTCTGTCTTCTGGGGCTCAACAACTCTCTCTCCTGGCATCCTCTTGCCCTCCCCACTCTGCAAGAGAAGAGCTGTTGACTTTTAACGTTCCAGATGTTAAGTCCCACTGGCTGTCAGAACTCACAGAGTCTGGCCCCTCTGCTTTTGCAAGCCAGACTTCGGGGGCTCTGCCTTGCCGGGCGGGCTGCCCCCCCTCCCCTCCCCCCTCCCCCCCTCCCTCCTGCCAGTCCATGTAGCACACACCACCTCTCCACCCTTCCTACTCTCTTCCATGGGCCTCTTGTCTTCTCTTGGCTCCGGAGAGTCTGTTCTGCTCTCCATTAGTTGTATCAAGAAACATTCTACCGTCTAACAAGCTTGACCTTATCTTCACTGGAAATCATTCAAATGCGGCTCTTTAAGGAAATACAAAACAAAGTTATTTGTATCACAACATTTAGGGTTTTTTAATAAAGCTCTAATGTACCTCTTTATTTTCATCTTAATTACCAAAACTTGATCCTAAAATATGCAGCTCCATAGGAAAAATTTACTTGACCTTATATCTACTGGACTTAATGGGACAGAGTGGATGTTCCATTCATAGGGGATGTGTTTTTCACACATGAGAGGGTGCTTCCTGGAGTTGACCATAAATTACAGCCTCATGAACTAAATAGTGTCACTCAACTGCTGCTCATGTTCCACAGCTTGATTTCTTTGGATTTGTTCTGGAATAAATGAAACTTCTAGCCAAAATTAGGCTGAATTCCAGATTGTTATAACTAAGTGATCAAAGAATTAAAAAAAAAAAATGCTGCTCTCCTATATACTGGGATCCAAACCAGTAGAAGAGCACATTGTTAACTGCTGCTATAGATAGGAATTGATTTCTTCCTTAGAAGACTCTGGAAACACCTTTAACTGTGTTTAAACATCTACCGTCTTTGTAGCTATCTTCTGTTACTGTTGAAAAACAAATATAAATCAGGAAACATTTAAATGAGGTGCTTTACAACAGAACTTTCCACCATGTCAAGAGTAACACACAACCGTATCTTTATGCCTTAAGTGATTGTTCTTCAAGCAAATTGCTATCCCCATGCCCCTATTTTCCCTCTCTTTTCAAGAATTTGTGTTACTATCATATCTGCTATAGCAGAGATTATTCATTGTCTCTTCCCTTCTTTTATTGACATATAACTTTTAGGGGCACCTGGGTGGCCAAGTCAGTCAAGCTTCGGACTCTTGATTTCATCTCAGGTTATGATCCTAGGGTGGTAGGATCAAGCCCCACATTGGGTTCCACACTGAGCATGGAGCCTGCTGAGGATTCTCTCTCTCTCTCTCTCTCTCTCTCTCTCTCTCTCTCTCTCTATCTATCTCTTTCTCTCCCACTCTCCTTCCCTCTCCCTCTCCCTCTGCCCCTCCCCCTGCTCACACACACACATACTCTCTCTCTCTTTCTCTCTAAAATAAAAAAAAATACAACTTTTAGCTGTACACATGATAGCATAGTCATTTCTGCTATATGACTAGACTCTGGTCAATGAGACATGATCAAAGAATATGTGCAACATATGAGTCTTGCCCTTGTACCATTAAATAAATGCAGCACTCTAGGGATTGTGAGTCAACAGAACAGAAGGAACCTGGACCCTTGATGATTTCCTAGAGTAAAGCTGCTCATATCATTGTATATTTTTATGTGAGAAAGAAGTGTTATTTAAGTCATTGTATTTTGGATCTGTCACACACAGATAATGAATACAAACTTTCATTTGGATTACAACAGGTTTAGGCTAAATCATATGAAGAAAAGATTACAGACTCTTCCTCAAGTCTGTGTTACCCTAATAGGCAATGTCAGCAGAAACCTTCCTCCACACAAACCCTTTGTGAAATTTTATATGTTCTTATCCAGATCTACAAAGGAAATAAATTTACTCTGCTAGTAAACTCTGAATTCACAGTGATATCTACCAGAATTCTTCCTAGATATATGCCTCATTACTTGGACAGCAAAAGAGTTTGGGCAGTTTTACATTCTATTGACTTACTGCTCAAAATCAGGTCCATGGACAAACATCATTCTTATTTTTTCAAACTGTAGAATCTCAGATTCCACCCCGTACCTACTGAATCTGAATTCCTATTTTAAAAAGAACACCAGGTAATTAGTGTGCACATTAATATTTGAAAATCTTTGTAATAGGAGATAACATGAAAGAGCATGATGGAATTTCTATTCTATAAAAGTAGTTCTCACTGTGTGGTCCCCAGACCAGCAGCATCAGCATCAGCTGGAAACTTGTTAGTAGTACAAATTCTTCACCAGCTAATATCATACTCAATGATGAAAAGCCAGAGGTTTTTTCTCTAATATCAGGAACAAGACAAGGATGTCTGTTCTTTCCACTTTTATCCAATGGAGTATTGGAAGTCCTACCACAACAATCAGACAAGAAAAAGGAATAACAGACTCCAAACTGGTATGGAAGAAGTAAAACTGTCACTATTTTAAGAAGACATGATACTATATATAGACAACCCTAAAGACCCCACCAAAAAACATAGAACTAATAAGTGAATTCACTAAAGTTGCAGGATACAAAATCAATTTACAGAAATCTGTTGTGTTTCGATGTACTAATAATGAAATATCAGAAAGAGAAATTAAGAATACAATTTTATTTACAATTGTATCAAAAAGAATAAAATACATAGGAGTAAACTTAGCCAAGTAGAATTTAGTGAGAGACAAATGGAAGATGACACAAATGGAAAGACATACCATGCTCATGGATCAGAAGAATTAATATTGTTAAAATGTCTATACTACCCAAGGCAAGCTACAGAGTCAATGCAAACACTATCAACATCCCAATAGTATTTTTCACATAACTAGAACCAAACAAATCCTATAATTTGTATGGAACTATAAAAGACCTCAAATAACCAAAGCAATTTTGAGGAAGAAAAACAAAGCTGGAGGTATCACATGGCAGATTAAAAACTATACTACAAAGCAATAGTGATCGAAATAGTATGCTATTGGCATAAAAATATACACATAGATTAATGAGACAGTTTTGAGGGCCTAGAAATAAACCCTTGCTTATATGGTCAATTAATCTATGACAAAGGAGGCAAGAATATGCAATGGGAAAAAAAAGTCTTTTCAATAAATGGTGTTGGGAAACTGGACAGCTACATGCCAAAGAATAAAAGTGGACAACTCTTTTATACACAAAATAAACTAAAAATGGATTAAAGACCTAAATGTAAGATCTGGAATTATAAAACTCCTAAAAGAAAATATATACAGTTAACTCATACACATTGGCCTTAGCAATATTTTTCTGTATATGTCGCCCAGGCAAGGGAAATGAAATAAAAAAAAAATTAGTTGGGACTACAAAAACCAAAAAGGTTTTGCATAGCAAAGGAAACCATCAACAAAACAAAAGGGCAACCTGCTGAATGGAGAAGATATTTGCAAGGGGATAATATCCAAAATATATAAAGAACTCATTTAACTCAACACACACACACACACACACACACACACACACACACACACACACCCCAAATAGTCTGATTAAAAAGAGGGCAGATGACCTGAATAGATATTTTCCCAAAGAAGACATACAGATGGGCAACAGGCATATTAAAAGATGCTCAGCATTACTCATCATCAGGGAAATCCAAATCAAAACCACAGTAACGTATCACCTTACACCAGGCAGAGCGGCTACTATCAAAAAGATGAGAAAAAGTAAGTGTTGGCAAGGATGTAGAAAAAGGGGATCCCTCATGCACTGTTGGTGGGGATGTAAGTTGGTGGAACCATTCTGGAAAGCATTACGGAAGTTGCTCACAAAAATAAAAATAAAAGTATTGGGGCACGTGGCTGACTCAGTCGGTTGAGCATCTGACTTCAGCTCAGGTCATGATATCACGGCTTATGAGTTTGAGCACCATGTCAGGCTCTGTGCTGACAGCTCAGAGCCTGGAGCCTGCTTCAGATTCTGTGTCTCCGTCCCTCTCTGTCCCTAACCCACTCACATTCTGTCTCTCTGTCTCTCAAAAATAAATAAACATTAAAAAAAGAAGTAAAAATAAACATAAAAGTATCATGTAATCCAGTAGTTCTACTTCTGGGTGTTTATCCAAAGAAAATGAAAAAACATTTGAAAAGATATATGCACCTCTGTGTTTATCACAGAATTATTTACAATCATCAAGATATGGAAGCAACCTAAGTGTCCATTGATAGATGAATGGATAAAGAAGATGTGGTATATATATATACACAATGGAATATTACTCAGATAAAAAATAAAATAAAATCTTGCCATGTGTGACCACATGAATAGACCAAGAGGGTATTTTACTGAATGAAAGAAGTCAGAGACAGGAAGATAAAAACCATATGATTTCACTTATGTGTGTATTCTAAAAAACAAAACAAATGAACAAACAGCAAACAACAAAATTGAAACAGATTCATAAATATAGAGAATAAATTAGTGGTTGCCACACGGGAGCAGGTTGAGGGCATGGGCGAAATAAGTAAAGAAGATTAAGAGGACAAACTTCCAATTATAAAATAAGTCAAAAGGATGAAAAGTACAACATACAATATATATACTGGAAATATAGTCAATAACATTGTAATAACTTTGTATGATGGCAGAAGATAACTACACTTATCATGGTGAGCATTTCATAATGTATATAATTGTCAAATCACTGTTTTTTTACAGCTGAAGCTAATATATATGCCAACTATCCTTCAATCTAAAATATAATAATTTAAAAAAAAAGAAAGATTGGGGCCCATTGCAGACCTACTGACTCAGAAACACTGAGGGCATGTCCCAGCAATTTGTATATGAACAAGCCCTCCTGGGTGATTCTGATGCACACAGCTGTTTTAAGGCAATATTGCCTGAAATTTATTTTTTGGAATAGTAAGGTCTCTGAAGACAGATGTTATGTGAAAGAGTTCCATGGTCAATAAGTTTGAGAAACACTGAGTTAAACAAAACTAGATAGTTTAAAGTCCAGAATTCCTCACAGTCTATAACATGTTAATGTGTATGGCTATCTCTAAGAGGGTGATATATTGGGGCACCTGGGTGGCTCAGTTGGTTACGCATCTGACTTTAGCTCAGGTCATGATCTCATGGTTCATGAATTCTCGCACCACATCAGGCTCTGTGCTGATAGCTTGGAGCCTGGGGCCTGCTTTGAATTCTGTGTCTCCCTCTCTCTCTTCCCCTCCCTTGCTCACACTCTGTCTCTCTCTCTTGAAAATAAACATTAAAAAATTTTTTTTAATAAGGGTGATATAGAATGCAGCATTTATTTTTCTTTCTTTTCAGATTTTGAGTCAAATAGTTAACATACAATGCAATATTGGTTTCAGGAGTAGAATTCAGTGATTCATCACTTATATACAACACCCAGTGCTCGTTATAACAAGTGCCCGCCTTAATGCCCATCATCCCTCTAGCTCATCCCTCACCCACCTTCTCCATCTACTTTTGATTTGTTCTCTACCTTTAAGGATCTCTTATGGTTTGTTTCCCTCTCTCTTTTTTTCTTTTTTTTCCCTCTTGCCTATGATCATCTGTTTTGTTTCTTAAATTCCACATGTGTGTAAAATCATATAGTATCTGTCTCTCTCTGACTTACTATGCTTATTATGCTTAGCATGATACACTCTAGCTCCATCCACACCATTGCAAAGGACAAGATTTCACTCATTTTGATGGCTGCATAATATTTCATTGTGTGTTTTGTGTGTGTGTGTGTGTGTGTGTGTGTGTGTATTGGTTTCAGGAGTAGAATTCAGTGATTCATCACTTACATACAATACCCAGTGCTCATCATAACAAGTGTCCTCCTTAATGCCCAATATCCATCTAGCCCACCCCCCACCCACCTGTGTATATATTAATAATACCACATCTTCTTTATCCATTCATCACTTGGTGGACATTTGGGTTCTTTCTATAGTTTGACTCTTGTTGATGCTACTGCTATAAACATTGGGGGGCATTTACCCCTTCAAATCTGTATCTTTGCATCCTTTGGGTAAATACCTAGCAGTGCAATTGCTGGATTGTAGGGTAGTTTTATTTTTAACTTTTTGGGGAACCTCCATACTGTTTTCCAGAGTGGCAATACCAGTTTGTATTCCCACCAGCAGTGCAAGAGGGTTCCCCTTTCTCTGAATCCTCACCAACCCCTGTTTTTTCTTGTGTTGTTAATTTTAGCTATTCTGACAGGTGTGAGGTAGTATCTCATTGTGGTTGTGATTTGTATTTCCCTGATGATGAATGATGTTGAGCATCTTTTTATGTGTCTGTTAGCCATCTGGATGTCTTCTTTGGGAAAATGTCTATTCGTGTCTTCTGGCCATTTCTTAACTAGATTATTTGGGGGGGGGTGTTGAGTTTCATAAGTTCTTTATAGATTTTGGATACTAACCCTTTATCAGATACGTAATTTGCAAATATCTTCTCCCATTCTGTAGGCTGCCTTTTAATTTTGTTGATTGTTTCCTTCACTGTGCATAAGCTTTTTATCTTGATGAAGTCCGAGTAGTTCATGTTTGCTTTTGTTTTCCCTTGCCTCCAGTGACATATCTAGTAAGAAGTTGCTATGACTGAGGTCAAAGAGATTGCTGCCTGTGTTCTCCTCTAAGATTTTGATGGTTTCCTGTCTTGTATTTAAGTCTCTCATTCATTTTAAATTTATTTTTGTGTTTGGTGTAAGAAAGTGGTCCAGTTTCATTCTTCTGCATCTTGCTGTCTAGTTTTCCCAACACCATTTGTTGAAGAGAGTGTCTTTTTTTCATTAGATATTCTTTCCTGCTTTGTCAAAGATTAATTGACCATATAGTTATGGGTCCATTTCTGGGTTTTCTATTCTGTTCCATTGATTTGTGTGTTTGTTTTTGTGCCGGTACCATACTGTCTTGATGATAACAGCTTTGCAATACAGCTTGAAGTCCAGAATGGTGATGCCTCCAGCTTTGCTTTTCTTTTTCAGGATTACTTTGGCTATTTGGGGTCTTCTGTGGTTCCATGAAAATTTTAGGATTGTTTGTTCTAGCTCTGTGAAAAATACTGGTTGTATTTTGATAGGGATTGCATTGAATATGTAGATTGCTTTGGGTAGTATTGACATTTTAACAATGTTTGTTCTTCCAATCCAGCAGCATGGAATATTTTCCATTTCTTTGTGTCCTCTTCAATTTCTTTCCTAAGTGTTCTGTTGTTTTCAGAGTACAGGTCTTATACCTCTTTGGTTAGGTTTATTCCTAGGTATCTTATGGTTTTTGGTGCAGTTGTATATAGGATCAGTTCCTTGATTTCTTTTTCTGCTTAGAATTCAGAACTTAATAAACTCATTTGACATCAGAACCATTTTTCATGAGTTAACCCTTAGGACAGGTGTTCCATGGACCAAACTTTGGGGAACATTCTTCTAAAATTTCTAAAAATCACTGAAATAATTTCAGGCTAAGGATACAGTTTATAAGTTTACATTTAACATGAAAGTTTCCAGAGAAGCCAATTCAAACTTCTGAATCATCATTTCTGTACAGTGCTCCTTTCCAGGCATCTGGCAAGTAGAGTCACTAAGATCCTGTCTTCCTCTTTTTCTCACAGCTACTCCCATCCTTCTGTCCTAGAATTATAGGGTTTGGCATCCCCTAAACCACATCAGTGGCCCATTCAGTTTGAGAATTATCTAACATTTACTGAGCACTTACTCTGTTAGAACAGAATTGTGCTATGTGCTTTCTTATATGTTATCTCATTTTATCTTCATACCAGCCCGGTGAAATAGATGTTGTTATCAATATTTTACAAATAAACTGTAGCTCAGAGAGGAAATGAATCTCGAAGTTCCATAGTCAGTAAGCACCAGACCCAGGTCCCCAACTTTGATTTGATAGATTTCAAACCTTCTACTCATTCTACCATTTCCACTGCATACTTAAGGCTTCTAGTATCACCCTGTGGGCTAAACTATTGACTGCATGCCCCTATCTTTTTAAGAAGTATGATCTGAATTCCGGATTAGCATAGACCTGGGAAGGGTAATATATTCAGAAATGAAGGGAAAGACCAGGTAAGTTTTGCTAAAGTAAATAGCTCTTCCTTTTGGAACAAAACCAGAACAGTTCTACATATAAAATAAGTCTTTCAAAAATCACTAAGTATTCACTGATAATTGAATCATGTGGATGGAAGGAAAGACAGTATATGACTTGCATGCCCAATCAATTTGGGTGGACAGAACAATCCCTGTAAAAGAACAACACAAGGTCACATATGCCAAGGGCCAACTGCATTGAATGATTTCTCAATGCTACTGGGGTTAAAAATAAGTAGAGATACCTTCTTTGGCTGGTGAAGAATTTCAGCTCAAATCTCAAAATCTATAGTAGAGAAGGCTGAGCAGTAGTTCTGAAGAAGGATAAAACAATGGGATTTGGAAGACAGTGTGAATGCTTCACAGAGAAGTTCTCCTCTTAAGGAGCCTTGATGATAAGGCAGGACTTTGAGAAGCCCTGGGACAGTGACTTGACTGGAAAGTCAAGGAGATGTCTTGTGCAGCAGTGTGACTTCCAAGTTTAGAATCAGCCTCAATTCAGGCAGAACTACGCCTAACCACCATCACAGGGCCATATTTACAGGAGAGGGCTGACTCCTCAGTCAATGCAAACACGACTTGCTCTTTCAACTGAGGGGCCGGCTCTTACGTGAAGTCATAATGCAGGGATCTATTGGATTCATCCCGAGCAACCACTTCAGAATTGATTCAGCACATCAGAGTATCTCTGTACTTGCTCTCAGGACTCGCCCCTTCTCTTTTGTCACTTATCTGGAGTTGAAAGAAGTGGCTGTGACTGACTCCATTCCCAGTGGGGGTAACCCATGCTCTAATAGCTGAGACCCTAGTTTGCCAGAGATAGTCCCAATTGACTCTGTTGTTTCAGGTGCCCCAGGTTATGTGGCTACCCTACTCAAAGCACTGGTTTCCTTCCAACATGGGAGCTTGTGCCCAGAAAGCCACTCTTGTCCCTTATGCCAGCAAGGCAGATCACATCTCGGGTACTATTCATGGAGACATAATGCCATGAGCCAGAAACCTCACTTTCTGGAGTAGTTTGGATTTGGTAAGGTCACTCTCTTTTTATTTATTTATTTTGAGAGAGATTATGTGTGTGAGTGCAGGGGAGACGGAGGGACAGAGAGAGAGGGAGATAGAGAATCGCAAGGAGGCTCCATGCTGCAAGCATAGAGCCCAATATGGGGCTTGAGCTCACGAACTGTGAGATCGTGATCTGAGCCGAAATCAAGGGTTGGACACTTAACCAGCTGAGCCACACAGGGGCCCCAGGCCACTGCTCTTTGCAACTCCTCCTCTTTCTATGAGCATTTAGACAGCTACTTGACTGATAATAATGGCAAATTATCCAGATATTTTTAGTTTTAACAGTACATTATATTTTTAAAGAGTACTGCTAACACATGGTCATGGATTCTGCCCTGCACAACAGCTTGGTCCTAAATATTCAGAGGAAAAGTTGAATACCTGGTGTTGTCACCCAGCAAACTGTTTCCTCTTTACAGTGCTCAGAAACAGCTGAAGAGGTGTGCTAAGCAAATATCAGACATAGATGTTACATTAAGCAAACAATGAGAGGGTACAATACAGGATAGGGAAGCAACCCCATGCAACACAGCTGTTCCAAGAGCAAATAGACCTGTGGGCTTGCAAAACTTGTCTGTAACAGGAATGAATACATTAACTTGGCTAAACAGAGTGTGTGTGTTAAGAAAGAGATTTTGCGAGCTAGCAAGGTGTAGAAGAAAAAAACAGAAGTCACTAAGGCCAATATTAATAACACCCATCTCAGCATGTACAAGAGAGGCAGTGACCTGGCCAGTATTTCTGGTTCTGTGAATGAGGCACTCTTCACCTGATGTGGTCGACCTGATGTCAACTTTACTCTTAGTTCTTATGCTCTGCATTTGGAACAACCTTTTGATTATGGTTAAGCTTCTCTCTTTTATTTTTTAAAATTTTTAAACATTTTATTTATTTTTGAGAGACATAGAGACAGAGTGCGAGCAAGGGAGGAGCAGAGAGAAACAGGGAGACCCAGAATCCGAAGTAGGCTCCAGGCTCCGAGCTGTCAGCACAGAGCCCCACACAGGGCTCGAACTCACGAGCTGTGAGATCGTGACCTGAGCTGAAGTCAGACGCTTAACTGACTGAGCCACCCAGGAGCCCCGTAAAGCTTCTCTCTTAAGGAAGACTGTGTTTTGTCAAATGGAACTTTACATTCTGTTCCTCTGCAGTAACTTCATCTTGTGAAGGAATTAGTTGGCTTCTGATTTTGATTAGACACTTCATGGAGTTTGGTACTGATCATAGGGACTCCAGCATACTGATAGTAATTTCTTATGGAAATTAATTAACACCCTGTTGGGGCAGATACTGCTAATTGCTTATGCCATATCCTCATTTAGTGACACATTGTCACCATTGGTCCATGCTTGGATCTCTTTTATTTACTAATTTTATTACACCATTGACAAATAAAAATAAAATTAATAAAAATTAAAAACTACAAAATAAGATATACACTGATTCATGTATCTCCCTAGTAAATTTGATTAATATATGGAACTAATCCTGAGAGATAAGCTTTCTCCCCATGAATGGAAAGAATTAGGGTTCTTGATCTGTGTGGGTAAATTGAGGTCATAATCCCACCTTGGGAGGCCTGTGAAGGGTCATTAGTGGCCTCTTCCTGGCAGACATGCTCTTGACATCATTGCTTGTTCTCTGTGATAACCAATGTGGACGTGAATGCTTATCTTTCCATACTGCCTGTTTGGATGGATGAAAATTCTGGAACAAGCACAAGTAAAGAAATCCTTGACTTTGGGGCGCCTGGGTGGCTCAGTCGGTTAAGCGGCCGACTTCAGCTCAGGTCATGATCTCACAATCTGTGAGTTCCAGCCCTGCGTCGGAGCGCAGGCTCTGTGCTGACTGCTGGGAGCCTGGAGCCTGCTTGGGATTCTGTGTCTCCCTCTCTCTCTGCTCCTTCCCCACTCGCACTCTGTCTCTCTCAAAAATAAAGATTAAAAAAAAATTTAAAAAAAGAGAAATCTTTGACTTTTACTCTCCTGCTTCTATACCAGGGGAAATCAATTATTTAATTTTCAAGGTTGCGAAAAAGCTAAAGATAGCTCCCATGTTTAGCTGTGTACAACGAACAATGCTATGCATTCATTTGCATTACCTGCTTGACTCCTGCTGCAATCTGCCTAGCACCCAGGAAGAATAAGCTCCTGGTACCTTGGCCATGTGCAGAGTCTATGTCTTGAGCTCTTTGAGTTACCCAGCTGTGACCTCTATTTCCTACGATGCCCCTGATCTTGGCTCCTCACCCTCCATTCCCAGCCCAGGGATCCAGGTCTGACCCTGATCCTTCTGAATCACTTCAGCTGTGATTACTCCCACCTGTCAGACTCATCTGGGGATGAGTTGTCTGGGTCCAGGCTGGGCACAGGTGGACAGCAACTGTCCTGGCTGCAGCCCCAGAAGCCAGCACCCCCTCGAGGCTCACCCCAACCCCTCCACAAGGAGGCTCACCCCTCCACCTCACTGGCACACCTCTCTCTGTTCCTCTCACACCTCACGTGGGGCTGGCCACCTCTGCGCTCTCCTCTGGGGATCAGGAGGACCAGGTTTTTACTACCTGACATGTATCAAGCAGCCCAGCTTCTCTCTCCTACCTTCTTCTTCATTGGAATAGCCAGCTTCCTGATGCTAGTCCTCAGTGCTCTAATTTTTCTGTTTTAAACTCATCCCAGTGGTGTTTATTTTTTATTTGCTAGAAAGTGCTTTAGAGAAATGTAGTTCCCTTCTAAATATGGTTTATTATTATTATTATTGTTACTCTGATTGAGATGAGGATAGAATGACGATGATACCTGTTCAGTCAGCAGGGCTCTAATGATTTTCTTTGAATGCTGTTTTTGTCCTCTGAAGAGGCCTGCGTGATCAGAGAAACACAGGAAAGGAACAAAATAACACCATGATCTAGGGTGACTGACTTGTTTTGATTTGCCAAGAATCTTCCCACTTTTAGTACGGGAAATTCCTTATCTTGAGACCCCTCAATCCTGGTCAACTGGGGACAGCAGGCCGCCCATCACCTCTAAAGAAAAAAGCAGTGAGCTTAGAAAGATCATCAGATAGTCATAGAATTAACACCTTAATCACTCAAAAGTCTTTTTTTTTTTTTAAGTTTATTTATTTTGAAAGAGACAGGCAGAGAGCTCAAGTGGGGGAGGGGCTGAGAGAGCAGGGGACAGGAGATCTGAAGCAGGCTCCACACTGACAGGGGAAAGCCTGATGTGGGGCTGGAACCCACAAACTGTGAGATCATGACCTGAGCCGAAGTCAGACGCTTAACTGACTGAGCCACCCAAGCGCCCCTCAAAAGTCTTTTCTAAAGAAAGTTTCTACTTTGTGATCCACTGAAGGATACAACAACAATTATGAACAACAGCTATAATAATAGCACATTTATTGAGTGATTACTACATTCTGGGCAATGTGATTAATGCAACAATGCTGTGCAATCAATGTCATTATTCCCATTTTCAGATAAAGAAAGCCAGAAGTCCTACAGCCAGGCTTTCACTCTCGTATGTTTGATTCCAACGCCCATTCTTTTTATTATTTATGAAGTTAATAATTTATGTTAGGTAAGAGGAGAAAGAGATGAAAAGGTTGAATATTTGAGTAAAGTCTAGTTCCAGTGCCATTTATCTGGACATTTATCTTGATTTTTCAAGAAACTGACAATTTATTCTGTAAATACAACCAAATAATTACTTTGGTAAACTTAGAGGAGAAGGATACTCCCCTCACACAGATTCCTGTCCTAAATCAACAGAGCACATCATTTTTTATGGTAAACTACTCAGGGCATTCCACTGAATCAGGAAGAAGACAAGTTTATTATCACCGTCATTATTTAATTTCAGCTTAGAAGTTTTAGAGCCAAAAATATGAATATTTAAAAGATTAAATAAATAAATATTAGCAGAGTGTCGACATAATTACTGTTTGCAAACCCTGGTGGTCTACCTGGAAAAGCTATGAATAGCAGACGGGAAACTGCCGGCTCTAATAAAAGACTTTACATATATATCCAGAAGATACACTGTCACAACATTAACCACTGGGAATTTCTAACTGGGGATCATGAGGGAGTTTTATTTTCTTATTTTTCTTGCGTTGCACACGACATGATAGGGATGAGACAGGGGCCAAAAGAATCATCCTGCGAAGTGACCTTGTTCAGCAGTAACTCACCCTTGTACCACTTACCGAGTGCAGATCTTGTTTGAAGGAAAGGAATACAGGGATCGAGGGCAGCCAGCCCTGGAAGGGAGGCCAGGGAGTTCTGTTGTCTGGTCTGAAGGTGGAATTAGTGGCCCAGAAACAGGGGGCTGCTAGATCCAGAAGGAGACCCGGGAGGAGAAAGCCCACCCTAGCTCAGAGCTCTGTAATTGTTACAGCACCCTGAAAAACATGAAGCACAGAGGGGCTGCATTGACCGTGATCATACCATTTATCGACAAACTTTGCACATTTCTTGAGACTGGAACAGGACTCTTAATAATCACGCCAGGTGTCAACTCAGACTTCCTGGGTCAACCAACCCACGTGCTTACTCTTGTGAATGTACCTTGGGCCGGTGCTAGGGGCTGGGGTGTGCTTGCCAAGGCTGCTCTGGTGGCTCCTTCTGGTGGTTCCAGCTGACATTGTGGGGTAAGATTCTGAGTGACCATAGGAGTCTCAGCTCCTTTCTCATGGAGATATTGTTTGCCAATGCTTGGGTTGCTGTAAGACTTGGAGACTAGAGCTTGGGCTCCATACTGCAAGGAAGAACTGTAGCACATATATATTTGTATGCAGTAAAACCTTGGTTTGCAAGCATAATTTGTTCCAGAAACATGCTTGTCATCCAAAGCACTTGCATATCAAAGCAAATTTCCCATAAGAAGTAATGGAAACTCAGCTGATTCATTCCACAATCCAAAAAATTCATATAAAAGGATTACAGTACTGTAATATAATACAAATCATAAAGAAAATACAAAATATGAAGAAAAAGAAGCAAATTAACCTGCACGTACCATTGAACACCTTCGTGGCTGGTGTGAGGGAGACAAGAGAGAGGAGGGTTATTGTGTAGAATGACTTTCACTATCACTAACAGAATCACTGCTATCTATTGGCTCAATGGAATCTTTTTCTTTTTGTGCAACTTTAACCTTTGGGTATGACACTTTCGCCTCCTTTTGAGGATTTCACCGAAATGTGACATTGCACTGTCGTTAAACAGCTGCATTGCTTGCACTGCTACAGCCTTATTCGGGTGGTGCTTTTCTCCAAAATTGTGCGCTGTTCCCCACATGTTACACGTCTCCCTAATCTCATTTGAAGTGAGAGGTTCCTCTCCCTATTTATCCTCCTCCTCTGCAGCAAGGGACAGAGAGAGAGGGAGGGAGAGAGAGAGACAGAGAAGAACCACTGGCTCAGCTGGGATCATGTGATGTTGGGCATCACATACCACTCATGTTGCAAGGCATCGCTCGTTTATCAAGTTAAAATTTATTGGAAATATTTGCTCGTCTTGTGGAACACTCACAGAACAAGTTACCTGCAATCCAAGGTTTGACTGTATATGGAAGGGCATAGATAAGTATATGCACTTGTGTATGGATTTATATGCACTTCCTGATGGAGATATACTTACCTGTGTTTTTAAACTTTCATCTGAGAACATAGGCCATTTCTCTAATAATAGCACCCTGAATTTCCCTGAGCCACACTGGCCTATGGGTACAAATAAGCCACCCTGCCATTGATTTCCAATTTTCCGTGGCTCATTTTCCCACGTGGTATGATTTCCTAGCCCCTGAGAATCATCAAGAGGTGCCTGCCATGTGCTTAACAAGCTCTGCTATCTGAGTTACCCTAGCCGCTGTGTCAGGAGCCAGTACCTTTACTGAGCCTCAAGCAAGCACAGCAGAGTACAATCAGGGTATCAAAGCCGGGCAGCACTAGAAACTATAACTGCGGATACAGTGGATTCCTGTAGGGAACAGGCGTGGGAGGGAAACCTTACTTTTTAACCGTATGCCTTTTTGAATTTTGTCTATGTTCTTGTAGCCTTCTTTCAGGGAGAGAAATAATTTTAAAATGTAAAAAGCTGTATAGGCAGCTGTGTAGGAGCCTGCTAGAATGGCTCTCTGGTTTCTATGTAACAGTGTGATAGAAAAAAACACAGCAAGCCTGCTTATGCGCCAGCATGTTCCAGGCAGCCCAGTCATTTTACTTCTCGGGCTTTGCTCAGGTCCGAGGCAAGCCTTCAGGGGTCTGGGGACAGAGTTGTATGCCAGCCACTTGCTCTCATTCCCACTGTCCCCTGATGGTTAAGTCTTTGCGCTGTGGTGATCAAACTCATTCTGCCTGGCTTCTCAGCCTCAAGCCCTGAAAAAAGACTCCGCTGGGTCACTCAGAAACTCACCAGACATTCCCAAGAGAAGCGGACCACCGACAGGGGACCCAAACAAAGATTGACATGAGTCTAAAGAAAAAAAGGTTGTAAAAAAAAAAAGAAGGTAAACGCTCTGAAAAACGCCAATTAGAACCGACAATTGTTTTTGAAACCCTGTAAAAGGCCCTTGACTAAATTATGAACATGTTTTACCAACTTCCTCTTCTGTGCAGGGCAGTTAAGCCGTGAGCACATATTTATGTAGTTAGTGCTATGGTTACAGGAGCTGGGCGGGGGGAGGCTTAGCTCTTCACTGAAGGACACTTCTAAGAAGTGCTATCTCGGGGGCCAGCACATTTATAACAGTGCCTGAACACAGTAAATGCTTAATAAATGTTAGTTCTTTTTATTATTATAGCTGTTTCTATAAATTCACCTGACTTAGAATGTCAAAAACTAAAATCCATTTTAAAAATCTGGAATTTAGTTATCTCGGGAGAGCAACAATGACATCTCAAGGCCGTGTATCATAGTCTTAGCAATAATTCCTCTCTCCGGAGTGGCAGGATCTTCTTTTAGAAGGTGCTCAAACACGATTCGTTCAAGGGGAAACAACGATTAAGATAATGCTATGGGCTCTGCTGTCACCTAGTGGAAAATTAGATTATGATAAAACTGTTCTCCGTGACCACCTCATCGTGATAATTGCCAGCTGACTTCCACTGACTCGCGTTGCACAATTCATCACAATCGGTTCTGAACCACAGCCAGAGTCCAGGGTGTCTGTGTTGATACACCTTACCCTCCTCCACCCCCGCCTCCCCACCTTCCCACCCAGACAGCAAAGAACACGTGATCCTGTGTAGCTGCCTAGTCAGAAACCGGCAGCTGTAGAGAACATTCTTGGCAACCACCAGGCCTCCTGGTCACTGGAACAACGCCAGATGAGGAGAGCAGAGGGTCTGGCACATGCTAAGCCCTTGATGAATAATTGCTGAGAGAATCTTTTGCCGCAATAATTACAAACAGACCCAAACAAACAAAACCACTCACAGTAAAAAAACAAAAGACAAAAAACAAACACACACACACACACACACACACACACACACACACACACCAAAAAACAAAAGCTACCTCATCACACTTCCCTTTAGTGTTGTTGAAAGTGTTTTCATGTATTATCTTAATTTATTCTCAGAAAAGCCTGTGAAATAGGGCACATCTTCCCATTTTTAACATGAGGAAATTGGTGTCAGGAAGTCAAGCAAAAAATGAAACACACACACACACACACACACACACAAAGCTGTCATCAGACTCCAAATTCTGAGCTCTACCCACATCAGTACAATGCTTTGCAGGGTCCTGTGGTGGCTAATCAAAGGAGATACTAGGAAAGACGGGAACACTCTGGTCTGTTTTTGAGAGAGGAGAGGAGAGCTGTGTAGGGAAGGAAGGGCCACCAAGCAAGGTTCTGGGGCCTGCAGACCACTGGGCAGGAGGAGAGATTCTGCCCCCTGCTGGGGCAGAGCTGGGCCCACCAAGGTGTCCAGATCCCCTGCTCATTAGTTCCTCTGGGCTCTTGCTAATTCAAGCATCTCTCTTTTCTGCTTTTCCAACCTCCCCCTCTCCTCAGGCCACTCATTTTCACCTTTAAAAAAAAAAAACAATTTAGTGTTTATTTATTTTTGAGAGAGAGAGAGAGCAGGGGAGAGGCAGAGAGAGAGACAGAGGATCTGAAGTGGACTCCATGCTGACAGTAGAGAGCCTGACGCGGGACTCAAACTCATGAACCATGAGACCATAACCTGAGCCAAAGTCAGATATTTAACTGAGAGACCCAATCACTTCCAGCTTTAAAAACAAAAACCAAAACTCTGCCTTCACTCAACTGTTGCTATGGATGCTGTCATATTTTCTCCTACTCTCCAAAATAGGCTTGTCAGAAGAGTGTACTCAGCACATTTCACCCCCCATTAATTACCCTTTCGTGCAGTGCAGCAGGGTTTCATCTCTGACCCCAGTGGAAATTGCTAATTGCACAGGTCACCAAGGACCGCCTAGTTGCCAGATCCAGTGGACTTTGCACATGTCTGTTTTACTCCTAGGGGCGTTTCATATTCTTGACTTGCATACTGTGATTCTGTCCTTCCACGCCCCGCCCCGCCCCCCCCCCCCCCCCCCCCGCCCCGGCTTCCCCTGGGACATGGCTCCCCTGGGTTCTCCCACCATTCACTATTAGTGTCCCTCATAAGTGTCAGTCTTTTTTTCCAAGCTCCTCCCAGAAGTCTCAAGGAGTAATACCACCTGACAAATCCATTTCTTTAGCCTAGACTTCTCCTCTGAACTCTTGTCTCATGGGACCTCCCTGGGACAACTCAGATGCACTGATTTCAAATTGTGCCCATCTCCATCCCTCAACCAGCTGCCCAAGCCAGGGAACTAAAGGTTATTATTAACAGAAAATGGTAATAGTAAAAAAAAATACTGGGTTTAAAGGGAAAATTATATGTATGTGTATATATATATATATATATATACACATATATATATATATATGTATATTTATGCTGGCTAGTTAGGGAGAGGAATTCACCTAAAGACTTAAAAAAAATTGTTTCAGGGGCACGTGAGTCACTCAGTCAGTTGAATGTCAGACTCTTGGTTTCAGCTCAGGTCATGATCTCACAGCTCGTGGGTTCAAGCCCCATGTTGGAATTTGCACTGACAGTGTGAATCCTGCTTGGGATTCTCTCTCCGCCCCCTGTCTTTGCCCCTCCCTCATCTCTCTCTCAAAATAAATAAACTTTATTATAATGTTTATAATGGTGATGCAATAGTATTAGGTAATATTCAGTTCATTTACAATTTTTTTCCCCACTGTCACAATAATATCTTTATAGCCATGTAGAGATTTTCTTTCCTAATTCAGCATCCAATAGAGAATCATGTGTTGCATTAGCTCTTTAATGTCCTTTAATCTGGAATGGTCCCCCAGGCTTTCCTCATCTCTTCTGACGTTGATATTTTTGAAAAGCACAGACCAGTCTATAAACTATATAAATTCAGGTTACACATTTTGGGCAAGAATGCTACATAAGTGATGTTATATCCTTCTCAGTGTTTCTTCTCAGGAAACATGGTATCAGTTTGTCAGTGATCACTTAGCTACGGTGTTGTCTGCTGTAAAAGTACTTTCTTTCCTCTTGTAGTTAAGAATCTAGGAGGAGAAATTTTCAGATGTGTAAACATGCTTATCCCCAACAGACTTTCACCTAATGGTTTTAGCATTCCTTGATAATTCTTACCTTAACCAAATATTGCTATGATGGTTAAAAATGGGGACTTTCTGGAGCCCCTGGCTGGCTCAGTCGATTGAGTTTCTGGCTCTTGATTTTGGCTCAGGTCATGATCTCACGGTCATGAGGTCAAGCCCCACTTCGGGCTCTGTGTTGGGCATGGAACCTACTTGGGGTTCTCTCTCTGCCCCTCCCCCACTCCTACTCTCTATCTCTCTCTCTCGAAATAAAGTAATTAATTAATTTTCAAAAATTAAGAATGGTGATTATTCTTTCAACATTTGTTAGTTGATATTCTGTTATAAAGAAAAGCTATCCTGTCATCCTTCTTATTTGTTTCTTTCTGCTTTGCCGCCCCCCCCCCCCCCCCCGCTTTTAGTTCATTAAGGACTCATAGATTCTTGTGGGTTTGTTTTCCTCCAGTGTCACAATTCATTTCTGTCGTTATTCTTTATTATTATTTTGCTCAAATTGTGAGTGGTTTGGCTAGTAGAAACCCCTCACTAGCATGCTTCCAAAAGTCAAAACCACACACAAAAATAGCACACTCAGAGAAAATGTCATTCTGTCTACTGTCCTCTCAATGATCACTTGAGGTAAACAATTCTATTAGTTTCTGGTTTATCCTTCCTAAGTTTCTTTTTTGCAAGAAATGGAGATATGTGTGTGTATTCACGTTTATGCTTCCTTACAGAGCAGGCAGCATACTAAATATGTTCTTCTCCGCCTGTGGAATTTGATCAAGGAAGGCTTTGTACAGAGTACGAGTTGAAACCTCTCCTTGTTCCTAAGGGTGGAAAGCCAAGATGGATGGTTCTTGTGTGAAGAAAAACAATTTAATAATACTTTTATAAATAAAAAACTTAGGTTGTAGTGCTAGAATTGGGTCCCAACAGTCTGTCATTTCATAAGCCCTCCAGATAATTCTTATGTGTGCTAAAGTTTGAGAACCACTGTTCTAGGCTAGTCTAGAGAAAAGGAGAAAGTTGAGAGAACAGCATGTACCTTTCACTGGCTGCTACCTTTTTGCCAAGAACGGGTGTGGACATCTTACATGCATCTATTTCTCATGCAGCCCTCACATAGTCCCAGCCAGGTTTATAGGTGGGGCAGCCGTGGTACAGAGAGAATGAGTTCACACAGCTAGTCGGCCGTGAAGACCAGATTTGAAACCTGGGCAGACCGCCTTTGAAACCCATGATCTCAGTCATTCCTCTGTGCTACTTCTCAGCTCAGTGTCAGATAAAAGAACTAAATTTTTCCATAACAGACTAATCGACTGGCTGCCTGGAGGACAGTTAATGAGCGCGTCTGGTACCGAGAGAGTTGAGAAGAAACACTTGGCCAGGAGGAGGTGAAACAAGTCCAGGAAATGATGGCAACCGGGGCTTCGTGAAAAAGCTGAGAACGTCCACAAGTGAAATAATCGTTGTGGCAGGGACAGCAGAGCGTCTTTAAAGTTGGTGCCTTTCACCATTTGATTTCACGTTGCCCCCCATCTTGTGTTTTGCTGCACCCCCTTGCCACCACCCCATATCCTTCAGGAAGAGTCTGCTACACGTCGTAGCCCCCGTTAGTGGTGCTTCAGGCTGGAAGGCAGAGGGGTGGGGTCCAGGCATTCGGAAAGCAGTGCGGAGAAGCCAGCGGCTGCAGAGTCCAGGGCGTGAGCAGGGGTAGAGAATGCACGGGAGGCAAGGACTTAGTATCCAAGTTCTCCCAAAGGGTATATTTAGCGAAGCCACGAGACTCACCAGTGGCTTGATTGGGCGTATATCACGTATGGAAAGTAAACGCAAACCACCCATTTTCCAGGCCCCGGCATTGGTGGGGAGAGGCAAAGGTAGAGGGTGAGAGGAAAATGATATGTGGGCCTCCTAATACCCCTCATTTGGGGCTGGACTGGGCTGACTCACTAGGTCAGTTAGAGTGTTACTGCCCTTTCTCACTTAGCTCTCTGGGGCAGGTTTGATAAATCTCATGGTGTGGTGTGGTCAAGCAGAGGCCCTGACATTTAACTTTCCTGAGAACTTTCAGTTCCCACGTTGAATGGACACTAAGTACAAAGCGAGTGGGTCTTCTGGTGGGTCGGCCATGGCAGGGTGAGGTGACCCTCACAGCAGAGATCGGGAGCAGATTTTCAGGCCAACAGGCTGGAGAGGGAATGTGGCAAAGACCCAAGGTGCGCAGCTCGCGGAGGTATTGGGGAGGCCGAGCCAGCCAGGGATTAATCCCAGGGTCTGACCAAACCAAGAGAAAGACCTGCGTCCGGGTGACACCGGCCCCAGTCTTCAGCAGCACACAGGAAGACAAGAGACGTTTGTCTGGAGACTGAAAGAGGGAGAGGACACGCAGTGTGAGGACCTCAGCTCTTCCCCCTCCGCCTCACATCCTGCACTTCCGCATCTGTTTTGGAGGGAGGAGAGGACCACCTTTGAGCATTGCCTGATGGAGAATTGTTTCAAGTATTGGATTGGAAGGAGTTTAAAGGTATTGGACATTTTGGGGCGCCTGGGTGGCTCAGTTGGTTAAGCATCCAACTCTTGCTATCGGATCAGGGCTTAATCTCACGGTTCATGGGTTCGAGCCCTGAGTCTGTGCTGAGAGCACAGAGCCTACTGGGATATTCTCTCTGTGTCCCTCTGCCCCTTCCCTGATGCTGCTTGCTCTCTATCAAAATCAATAAATAAATAGATAGATAGATGATAGATAGATAGAAAGATAGATAGATAAACAAACAAGACATTCAGTTAATGTTCCCTCTGGCTAGTAGTTGGGGATTTGTAAGGGCAGGAGGATAGCAACTATAGACAATATGAAACATTTTACTTCTTTTCTGTTAACATAAATTAAATTCTGTGTGGTTTATTTATTTATTTTTTAATTTTTTTTTTCAACTTTTATTTATTTTTGGGACAGAGAGAGAGACAGAGCATGAACGGGGGAGGGGCAGAGAGAGAGGGAGATACGGAATCGGAAACAGGCTCCAGGCTCTGAGCCATCAGCCCAGAGCCCGATGCGGGGCTCGAACTCACGGACCGCAAGATCACGACCTGGCCGAAGTCGGACGCTTAACCGACTGCGCCACCCAGGTGCCCCTCTGTGTGGTTGTTTAATTCCTACCTCCCTGACGAGACTGTAAGCCCCCGTGGGCAGGGAATGCCTGTTTTACCCCCTTGCTCTAGCCCCAGTGCATGAGAGCAGGGACTTGTCTGCCCCCATCATCTCTGGCATCTCCAGCGCCTAGAGCACTCCTGGCACATGGTAAGCCCTAGATAAATATGTTTTGACTAAATTTTGCTTGTAACTGAGGTTTGGATGATCTAATCGGAAGGAAATGAAGGAATGAGGTGAAAAAGACACCAGCCAGCAATCCCCCCGGCTGTGTGGTGTAGCAAGCAGAGACGATGAGGATTCCACAACATAAAGGGACACCTCTGTGGAATCACTATTTCACACATGTTTCGGCATGTAGCACTTAATAAGAATAATATTTTGTGGCTTTAAAGTTTACAAAGAATGGGGCACCTGGGTGGCTCAGCCAGTTAAGCGTCCGACGTCGGCTCAGGTCACGATCTCATGGTCCATGAATTCGAGCCCCGCGTCTGTGCTAATGGCTCAGAGCCCGGAGCCTACTTTGGATTCTATGTCTGCCTCTCTCCCTGCCCCTTCCCCACTCACATTCTGTCTCTCTCAAAAATAAGTAATAAAACATTAAAAAAAATTTAAGTTTACAAAGGACATTCAATATACCATTTGATTCTTTCAAGAGTCCTGTAAGATGGTTAAGGTATTTTCATATTTATTCTGTAGGCAAGCTGAGGTTCCAAGAGATTAACCAAATCAAATCACCTGAGGTCTAATGCATAGGATACATTGATTCAGGGGAACTGGGGTTAGAACCCAGTTCTTCCTCCTCTCAGTGTATCAAGCCACACTGTAATAATCGCAACAGAAGTTTGGAGGAGTTTGGCCAGGACGTTCAGTGAGGAAGGTGCCCTGAGTGCTGGCACATTATTCCCGTCCAGGGCTGCTTCTCAGAGCTGACCAGTTTAAAGCCCCCTAGAGGGGAGAGATGAAGCGACAGTGATGAGGGCAATGTCTGTTAAGGCATTCCACGTCCTGTGACAGGTGCATCTGTTCATGCAAGGTGGTTGCTAGAGACTGAATGTCTGTGTCCTCCAGCCCATGCCCTGAAACTCATATGTTGGAGCCCTAATCCCCGGTGTGATAATATTAGGGGTGGGGCCTTGGGAAGGTTGATCGGGTCATGAAGGTGGAGCCCTCATGAGTGGGCCTAGTGCTCTTATAAGACACATAACAGAGAGCATCTCTCTCCGTCTCTCTCCATGTGAGGGCAGAGCAAGAAGATGGCCATCTGCAACCCAGGAAGAAGGCCCTCACCAGAACCTGCACCGTGCTGGCACCCTGATCCCAGACTTTCATCCTCCAGAACTGTGAGACGTAGATTTCTGCCGTTTAAGCCACCTCCTCCGTGCCATTTAGTTGCAGTAGCCCTCACTGAGTGAGTGCGCAGTCAACGCGACACTCTTCCAGGGCAATGGGAGGGATGGAGCCCTCCTCTCCAGCCTATCCACGAGGAAGGGAACGTGACACAACTTCTCTGTGTCCCCAGAGCTGGGCCATGAAAATGCAGTTCAGTTTTCTTACCTGGCCTGCCACTTTTAGGAGAAAACTGCAGGCCCTTGCTTTGCAGAAGGGCTGGCGGTGGTCAGAGTAAAGGGACCATGAGGGTGGGAGTTCACCAGCCCAAAGCCGAGCACCGAAGCAGGGGGTTCGTGTCCGCCCAACCCTGGCACTACCAGGACTGCCCTCACGGGGGCGGTGTAGCCTCAATAAGCAGGTGCTTATCACCCGGCTGCATGGAAAAGGGCATTGCAGTGGCACCGCTTAGCTAGACGCTAGCCTGGGCCCTTTGTCGCTGAGCCCTGGCATTTCTGCCACACGTGCCTCCGGTTATTCATTTACTCATTCATTCATTCCATTTCTTTTCTTTTCTTTTTTCACCTAGCAACTGTGCGTTCAAAGCCTACTATTTGTAGAAGCAGTTCTGTGAAGGGTGTTGGGGATACAGAGATTTTTTTAAAAATAATAATAATAATTACTTACAATGGTCCAAGACCTCCAGGAGCTCAGTGTTGAGTGAGAGAATGTACAATAGTGAAAACCGCGCAGCCGCGCTAAGTGCGTAACTTAGTAGCGGTGAAATGAAGTGCTGTGTGATACAGGACAGAAGCCTTCGGATCGCAGCTTACATGTGGCTTCTGTGGGGATGCCTTCCCGGGCCCGTAGACCAGGTACGTAGCCCTGTTCCCCGGTGCGTCAGATCCCTGTACTTCTCTGTTGTAACACTCAGCACACTCGTGTGGTTACTCCTTGTTTAATTGCCTGTCTTTCTTGATAGATGTAACAAGCTATTCGGGGGGACAATTTCTGTCTTTTTTCTTACTGCATCCCCAATCCCTATCCTAGAAGGTACGCAATAAATGCTCATCGAATAAAGACTAACCCAGGTACAGTTGTTCCATGACACCTCAAGTGCAAGAAACTTCACGTCTTTATATTTCTAAATCAAATCAAATCTCAACTTATCAAAATTAGCCACACGTCTAATATTTTTAAATTATTTTTTTTTAAATATCCTTTCATCTCCTATGGGTCATACCCACATCCCAGAGTTATGAGGGTTATGTAGCTGAGGGAAACAGAGGTGAAGAGCCCTCTGGCCCTCACCCCTGCCTTTATGCTGTCCACTGTGGCTCTTGAGCTCTCGTCTTCTGCTGTCAGGTAGGCTTGCTGCTCTGCGCGGGGCTCTACCTGTCACAGCCGTCACTCTGGCCCCTCACAGCTGCAATCCCATCTAAGGCCTGCCATTCTGGAACATTACCTACACGTGGTGTACGGGTGTACAAGGTGAGGCCCAGAACACATAGGCACTCCCCCCACCCCTTCCCAGCCCCTGAGGAGTCAGCTCCAGGGAGGAACCACCCTCTACTTTCCCTCTCCTCCCCACTGGAGAACCATCTGAAGCACCTTTGTGTCCGTCCCTTCTCTCACGTTGGAGGAGGAGAGAAACCTACTTTCCGAATTAATACTCATAAATTACAGCTTCAAAAAGGCAAGGTACCGATTGATTCTCAACAACTCTCCCTGTGTATATGTTCGTTCCGTGAAAAACATGTGTTTTTGTGGAGATGTCTTTGAATACACTTTGGGAAGTAAGAGTACTATACAAGTACAGAATAGTGTTGGTATTAACAAGTGACTTATGTATTTTACAGCCAGAAGAGAGATGACATGATAAATGACCTCTTTGGGGTCCTTTCCAATTCTCCCTTGATAGGAGGGAGGGAATTATTTTGCTAAAAACTGTCTTTCCACTATCCATTACATACTGTACTCCCTAAAAAAAAGGTTCACGTATCAGTGTTGACTTCTGTTTCGTTCTTTCTCACTGGGTCCTAATTCAAACCTGCAACTCTGAGGTGCTCAGGCTGAAACCACTTGTGAGAGAAATAGACAAAGGGACTTTACGGGTCCCTTTTACTTCTAAGATTCCATGATTTCTATATGTTAATAATACCAATACTTGATTTCTCATTCATTCATTCATTGGAATAGTATGTAGTTAAAGCTTTGTTTAAGAAACCATGCTAAGCATTTCTTCGGGGCGCCTGGGTGGCGCAGTCGGTTAAGCGTCCGACTTCAGCCAGGTCACGATCTCGCGGTCCGGGAGTTCGAGCCCCGCGTCGGGTTCTGGGCTGATGGCTCAGAGCCTGGAGCCTGTTTCCGATTCTGTGTCTCCCTCTCTCTCTGCCCCTCCCCCGTTCATGCTCTGTCTCTCTGTCCCAAAAATAAGTAAATGTTGAAAAAAAAATTTTTTTTAAAAAAAGAAACCATGCTAAGCATTTCTTATATTTACAATTGGCTGCAAACATACCTGTTTACTAGTCTGATGACACCTGAAATTTAGCATACTGGATTTAGCTTCTGGTCCTCCCCCCACTCCACAGTCCACTGTACATTTTCATTCAGAGCCCTGCTCACTAGCTACTTCACGCTTTTCTCCGTTTTATCTCGGTGTTCTTGGATGCCTTGCTGCTAATGTGCCTCCACTTGTATATCAAGGTCCTTGACTGTTACACTGTTTATTGTGTTTGTATTGGTTGTTAGAGGAGAGCATTCAAAAACTCTGAGATAAAACAGTGAGAAACAGCTTAGAGATAAAAGCAACAGAATAAAACCTCAATGAGATATAAAATAAAATAAAAGTGTTGATTTCTTGGGGTATGACCTGTTTTTTTCTTTTTCTCTAACTGAAGAAATATCCGTCTTGACCTGGCTAAGCGCAGAGTCAAATCTGGGGCAAATATTCAGGGTTAATGTTCACTTTGACACCGTGTGTGTAGAGAGGGTTTAATTTTGAATAAAGATGGGCCACCAATGTGTTGTTCGTGCTGTCTTCCTCTTACATGATCTGCCAAGCCATTCCCTGCTTCTGTTTCTCTGGAAACTGACTAGCTCCCCCTTTTCTTGAACGCATAAACCCCCAATTTTTATAGTTTGGTTTGAGTGGTCATTTTTACAGTGAACCCTGTTCTCATAGCTTTTATATCCGGGGGACGTATCTGATGTGTGAACTTTGGAACTAGCCCTGGGGAAGACACGATGGCCTCTCTGCCTTCCTGTAAAGCTCGGGAGCAGTGGGCAGCCACGTTCCAGCATATGGATTGTGAAAGCAAACGTTAGTGCAGATGTAGTAGTAACCATAACAACATGTGCTGAGTCCCCACCACGGAACAGGTGCCGCTAGGAATGCTTAGCAAGTATCACACTTTGACCTCTCATGTGCATTTATGGATGAGAGCCCTGAGGCACAGAGAGGTTCGGTAACCTGCCCGATGTGAAACAGAAGTTAGTAGATCTGGGCTGTCAGTCCAAGGATTCCGGCTGTAGAGTTCACGTGTAACCACTGTGCTATAAAACCTCTCATGCTTTCTGGGTGTTGAACCCATCGGTTTCTGCCTCCTTTGTCACCACCTAATTATGGCCCCACTTATTTGGGAACTATCTGCCTTCTTCCAACCTTGTTTTGTTTCCCATTTGGAGAACAACTTCATCCCCCCTCACCCACATGCACACGATTGCCAGCTTCTCAAGGAAACAACTCTCCCAGCTCAGTGTGGCCCCTAAGACTTTCCTGGTATGGAACAGCTCTCCGAGGAAGTAAGACCTAATAAATACCTTGGTATTATAGCAAGTGGGAAACTTTATTAGGAAAAACCTTTTTTAGTTAAAAAAAGGAACACAAGTCATAAACGGGTAGCTTAATGAATTATCACCCAATGAACACAGCTATGAAACCAGGTCAAGAAATAGAATGTTACCAAGACCCCAGGAGTCCCCCTCATGCCTTCTTCCAAATACCATCCCTCCCTCCTACCCCAAAGTGAAGCACTTCAAACTCTACATTAGCTTTGACTAGTTTTGACTTTTATAGAAATGGAATCATATTTTACACATTCTTTTATATCTGGCTTCTTTTGCTCATTAGTAGCTTGTAAGATTCATTTATGTTGTTTCGTATACCTATGGTTTGTCTACTTTCATGGATCTATAGCATTTAATTGTAGGAATATACCACAATTATTTGTAAATTCTGTTGTTGATGGACATTGGGGTGTTTCTAGTTTGAAGATATTATGAATACTGCTATTATATACATTTAAGCACACATCTTTGGTGAACAAGTGCATAATTTGCACTGGGTTTATGCCTGGGAGTGTAAAAGGAGAACTTTTTTTTAAATGCTTTTTTAAATTTATTTATTTTGAGAGAGAAAGACAGAAGCAGAGAGAGAGGAAGAGAGGGAATCCCAAGCAGGCACCATGTTGTCAGCACAGAGCCCGATGTGGGGCTCAGTCTTATGAACTGTGAGATCATGACCTGAGCTGAGATCAAGAGTCAGATGCTTAGTTAACTGAGTTACCCGGATGCCCCAATGTTTGTTTGTTTGTTTGTTTGTTTGTTTTGAGAGAGAGAGAGAGAGCAAGCACATAAGTTGGGGGGGGGGGGAGGCAGAGAGAGAGAGAGAGAGAAAATCCCAAGCAGGCTCTGCACTGTCAGCACAGAGCCCAATACGGGGCTCAAACTCACAAACTGTGAGATCATGACCTGAGCTGAAATCAAGAGTTGTTTGCTTAACCAAGTTACCCAGACACCTCATGTAAAAGCAAAACTTTTAATCCAGGGGGCAGGGGACAGTGAATGGGACATATTTGACAATGAGATCATAGGAAAAACAATTTCGGACTCATAAGGACATTTTCAGGCCATAGCCACTAAGAAATATTCTTTTTTTTCCATTTAGATTCAGGAAGCTTATAAAACCATGATTCCTGGAGAACAAGAGCTTGTGTAGAAGATGTTCATAGGCAGAGAGAATTTTTTTTCAGAGTACATTTATACTCGAGGGATCCTAGCCTGCCATTATGTGGTTTCTGTCATAGTAAAAAGGAATAGAACTAGAGAAATGGAGCCACATGGGTTGGGATGTGTACAATTATAGTTCAGAAGCCTGACATTTCTGCCACAAAGCCTGAAAACCAGCTGGACTGCAGGGAAGCAATTCATCCAAAGAGACTTGCATGGGTGGAAGCTTGGGAAGATGGCGGCATAGGAGGACCCTGAGCTCACCCGCCCCATGTTTTCAACTAGATATCATCCACATCCAAGTCAACAAACCACAAAGTGACCCAAAGGCTGGCAGAACAAACTCCACAACAAATATAGAGAGGAAGCTGTATCTGAAAGGCAAGGGAGGCCAGAGAGGTAGAGGGAGGCTGCCTGCAGGAAGGAGGGAGCTGCACGTGCAGAGGGGGCAAAGAAATGGGCCCTCGCACCAGCAAGCCCACATGGGGAAGACTCATCTCCAGAACGTTCGGCTTTAAAAACCAGAGGGGCTGAAATCTGTGACTTTGTAAAACCAGTGGGACCTGGAACCGGGAGTTTTAAGAGTCAACTGACTCAGTACTGGGAGAGCCAGGAAGGCCAGCAATAGCCATCCCTGCCCGTAAACAGCAGCCAATGCAGAAAGGCAACATAGAAACAGGGGTTTTATACAACGCTGGGGACAAATGGAGACAGATCTGCTCGTACTGATTTCGGAGCATGTTGGGGGGGCTTCTCCAAAAACGAGGGAGCTGGCAGGCGCCATTTTCCTCCCTCATCCCTTAGCATAAACACAGATTCCTGTGAGAGGCAGGGCTGCACAGACACTTGCTTCCTACCCTGCTAGCTGTGCACCATGCCTCCGAGTTGTCCAGAGAACTAGCCCACTCTGAGCCTGCTCCTCAGCCTTGGCCTCAGGACAAATCCCGCTGAGTATGTGCCCTGACCAGCTGCCGGGTGCACAGTTGCCACCATGTGCCATGGCCACATGTACTGCACTGTGCCCAGAGGTGCGCCTCCAGCCACCATCATGCACCATACCTACCCACGTTCCCCCAGCCTCCTTTACACTGCTGCACTGTACCCAGCTGTGGCCCCAGCCGCTGTTGAAAACCAGGCCCAACCACACCCAGCCATTGTCTTGTGCCACGCCTGCCTTATGCCTCTGGCAGCCCCAGCACACGGCCCCCGGCTGGCACAGTGCTTCAGGGGATCCGGCGTAGGACTCGTGGCCCAGCACACATTTTGCCGATACCACCACCCCGCTCCCAAGTTCCCCAGTGGGCATACCCCCTCAGAGCTGGCCTGTGTGGGTCTCACTAACACCACAGAGAGCAAGCACAGCTCATAACAGGCAGAGAGTCAGTGAAGACAACGGCACGGAAGGGAAAAATGACTCTGAGACACAACAGCAGGGTGAAAGCAACACAAATAGGATACTCTTCTGAAGTTCCAGGTTCTAGTGAACAGGAGACACTGCACTGCAAGATACTCCAGGACCTCTTCTTCATGAAGTCACTATTCTCAAGAGCAGAAGGCACAGCTGACTTCCTTAACACACGGAAACAGACACAGAGAGGCCGACAAAATGAGGAGATAGAGAAATTTATCTCAAAGGAAAGAACAGGACAAGTCCACAGCCAGAGATCCAAGCAAAAAAGAAAAAAAAAAAAGATATAAGTAATATGCCTGATAGAGAATGTAAAGCAGTGATCATAAGGATAATCACAAGACTCAAGAAAAGACTGAAAGACATGAGGAAAATAACCCTTAACACAGAGATAAGGAATAATATAACAGAGATAAAGGGCACAGTAAACAAAATGAGAAATACACTTTCTACAATGAACAGCAGGATGGAAGAAGCAGAGGCATGAATTGGCAAACTAGAAGACCAAGAAATACAAAGTAATCAACCTGAACAAAAGAGACTGAAAAGAATTATGCAAAATGGGAATAGACTTAGGGAATTCAAGGACTCCATCAAACGTAATAGCATTTATACTATGGGAGTCCCAGAAGAAGAAGGGGGAGAAAGGGGGCAGAAAGTTTACTTGAAGAAATAATAACCGAAAACTTCCCTGATCTGGGGAAGGAAACAAATATCCAGATCCAGGAGGCTATAGAGAACCCCCAACAAAGTCAACAAAAGCAGACACACACCAAGACATATTGTAATTAAACTGGCAGAATATAATAATAAAGAAAAAAATTTAAAGCAGCAATACAGAAGTCAGTAACTTACAAGGAAAAACCCATAAGACTAGCAAGAGATTTTTCAGTAGAAACTTATCAAGTCAGAAGGAAATGGCATGAAATATTCAAAGTGCCAAGTGGGAAAAATCTGCAGCCCAGAATACTGTATCTATCATTCAGAACAGAAGGAGAGGTAGAGTTTCCCAGGCAAACAAAAACTAAAGGAGTTCATGACCACTAAACTAGCTCTGCAGGAAATATTAAAAGGGATTCTTTTAGTGGGAAGGAGAGACCAAAAGTGAAAGTATAGAGGTAGAAAACACTAAAACAGTAAAAATAAATATTTCTGTAAAAAAATCAGTCAAGGGACTCACAAAAAAGGATATAAATATAACAACATATACCTAAAATGTGGGAGGAGAAGAGAAAAGAATGGGTTCAAACTTAAACAACACTCAACTTAATATAGATTGCTATATGCAGGAGAGGGTATACACAAACCTAATAGTAACCACAAAGCAAAATCCACTAATAAACATGCAAGGTATAAAGAGAAAGAAATCCAAATATATCAGTTAAGAAAATCAGCAAAACGTGAAAGAAAGACAATAAAGGATCAGAGAAAATCTTCAGAAACAGCCATAAAACAAGTAATAAAATGGCAATAGATGCTATCTATCAATAATTACTTTGAATGTAAATGGACTAAATCCTCCAGTCAAAAGCCCTAGGATGATGGAATGGATAAAAAAACAAGACACTTCTATATTATGACTACACGAAACCCATTTTAGACCTAAAGACACCTGCTGGTTGAAAATGAGAGGATGAAGAAACATTTATCACACAAATGGATGCCAAAAGAAAGCCCGAGTAGCAGTACTTGCATTGGACAAAGTAGACTTTAAAAAGAGACAAACTGTAACAAGAGACAAAAGAAGAAGATATAACAATTGTAAATACTTATGAACCCAACATGAAAACACCCAAATAGATAAAACAGTTAATAACAAACATAAAACAACTAATTGATAATAATACAATAATAGTAGGGGACCCATTACATCAATAGACAGATCATCTAACAGAAAACCAACCAGGAAATAATGGCTTTGAATGACACACTGGGCCAGATGGACTTTAACAGATGTATTTAGAACATTCCATCCTAAAGCAACAGAATACACCTTCTTTCAAGTGCACATGCAACATTCTCCAAAATAGATCATGTATTAGCTCACAAAACAAACCTCAACAAATTCAAGAAGATTGAAATCATGCATCTTTTCTGTTATAAGGCTATAAAACTAGAAGTCAACCACAAGAAAAAATCTGGAAAGACCACAAATATATGGAGGTTAAATAACATGCAACTAAACAATGAATGGGTCAACCAGGAAATAAAAGAAGAAATAAAAAAATATATGAAAAAAATGAAAATGAAAATACAATGGTCCAAAACCTCTGGAATGCAGTAAAAGTGACTCTGAGAATGAAGTTTATAGCAATGCAGGCCTATCTCAAGACGCAAGAAAAATCTCAAATAAACAGCCTAACCTTGCACCTAAAGAAGCCGGAAAAGGAACAAGAAACAAAACCTAAAACCAGATTAAGAGGGAAATAACAAAGAAAAGAGCAGAAATAAATAATAAAGAATCTAAAAAAACCCAATAAAACATATCAATGACAACAGGGGCTAGTTCTTTGAAAAAAAAATCAATAAAATTAATAAACCTCTAGCAAGACTTACAAAGAAAAAAAGAGAAAGGACTCAAATAAATAAAATCACAAATGAGAGAGGATAAATAACAATCAACAACACAGAAATACAAAGGATTGTAAGAGAATATTATTAAAAACTATATGCCAACAAATTGGACAACCGAGAAGAAATGGATACATTCCTAGAAACATATAACCTACCAAAACTGAAACAGGAAGAAATAGAAAGTTCTAACAGACTAATAACCAGCAAAGAAATTGAATCAAAAACCTCCCAACAAACAAAAGTCCAAGACATATGGCTTTACAGGCAAATTCTACCAAATATTTAAAGAAGAGTTAATACCTATTCTTAAAATATTCCAAAAACTAGAAAAGTTAGAAAAACTTCCAAATTCATTCTATGAGGCCAGTATTACCCTGATACCAAAAACCATATAAAGACATCACCAAAAAAAAGAACTACAGTCCAAAATCTCTGATGGACACAGATACAAAAATTACCAACAAAATACTAGCAAACTGAATTCAGCAACACTATTTTTTTTGAGAGATAGAGTGTTCAAGTGAGCGAACGGCAGAGAGAGAGAGAGAATCCAAGGAGGGGCAGGGAGAAAGAGAGCAGCGGGGCTCACCTGAAGCGGGGCTCATGTTTACCCAAAGTGGGGCTCATGTTCACCTGATATGGGGCACAAGCTCACCCAAAGCGAGGCTGGTGCTGGCTTACCCGATGGACTAAACTCATGAACCGTGAGATCATGACCTGAGCCAAAGTCAGATGCTTAACGATTGAGCCACCCAGGAACCCCTGAATTTAACATTAAAAAATATCATTCACCACAAACATGTGGGATTTATTCCTGGGTTGCAAGGATAGTTCGATATTTGTAAATCAATCAGTGTGATGTATCACATCAATAACAGAAAAGATAAGAACCATATGATCATTTCAATAGACACTGAAAGCATTTGACAAAGTACAACATCCATTCATGATTAAAAAAAAAAACCCAACAGAGTAGGTTTAGAGGGAACATACCTCAACATAATAAAGGCTATGTATGAAAAATCCACAGCTCACATCATATTCAATGGGGAAAAAACTGAGAGCTTTTCTCCTAAGGTCAAGAACAGGACATAGATGTCCACTCTCAGCATTTTTATTCAACATAGTACTGGAAGTCCTAACCACAGCAATCAGACAACAAAAAGAAATAAAAGGCATCCAAATCAGTAGGGAAGAAGTAAAACTTTCACTGTTTGCTGATGACATGATATTGTATATAGAAAACCCAAAACAACTACACCAAAATACTGCTAGAACCTATTACATGAATTCAGTAAAGTTGCAGGATACGAGATCAATGCATTTCTGTACACCAATAATGAAGCAACAGAAAGAGAAATTAAGAAAACCATCCCATTTACAATTACATCCCAAATAAGAAGATATCTAGGAATAAACCTAACCAACGAAGTGAAAGATCTGCACTCTGAAAACTATAAAACACTGATGCAAGAATTTGAAGATGACACAAAGACATTCCATGCTCAGGGATTGGAATAACATTGTTAAAGTGTCTATACTACCCAGAGTAATCTACACATGTAATGTGATCCCTATCAAAGTACCAACAACACTTTTTACAGAACCAAAATAAACAATCCTAAAATTTGTATGGAATCACAAAAGATCCCAAAAGCCAAAGCAGTCTTGAAAAAGGAAAGCAAAGCTGGAGGCATCACAATTCTGGACTTTGAGTTATATTACAAAGCTGTAGTGATCAAGACAGTATGATACTTGCACAAAAACAGACACATAGTTCAATAGAACAGAATAGAAAATCCAGAAGTAATCCCACAAATAGATAGTTAATCTCCAACAAAGCAGGGGATATTATCCTGTGGGAGACAGTCTGTTCAACAAATAGGAAAACTGGTCACAAACATGCAAAAATAAATTGGACCACTTTTTTTACACCATACACAAATTTCAAGTGGATTAAAGATCTAAATGTGAGACTTGAAACCATAAAAATCCTAGAAGAGAACACAGGCAGTAATTTCTTGGACATCAGCCATAGCAGTTTCTTTGTAGATATGTCTCCTCAGGCAAGAGAAACAAAATCAAAAATAAACTATTGGGGTTATATCAAAATACAAAGCTTCTACACAATGGAGGAAACAAACAACAAAACTAAAAGGCAACCTACTGAATGGGAGGAGATATTTGCATATGACATATCTGATACAGCGTTGGTATCGAAAATATATAAAGAACTTACAAAATTCAACATTCAAAAAACCCCAAATAATCCAATTAAAAATGGGCAGAAGACATGATTATATATTTCTCCAAAGAATACATACAAATGGCCAACAGACACATGAAAAGAGGATCATCATCACTAATCATCAGGGAAATGCAAATCAAAAAAGATAGCATTTCACAGCTATCAGAATAGCTCAAATCACAACACAAGAAACTCCAGGCGTTGGTGAGGATGTAGAGAGAAAGGAACCCTCATGCACGGTTGGTGGGAACGCAAACTGGTACAGCCACTGTGGAAAACAGTATGGAGCTTCCTCAAAAAATTAGAAATAAAACTACCTGATCAAGCAATCGCACTACTGGGTATCTAGTCCAAGAATACAAGGACACTAATTCAAAGGGATATATGCACCCCTATGTTTATAGCAGCATTATACACAATAGCCAAGTTATAGAAGCAGCCTAAGTGTCCATTGATTGATGAATGGATAAAGAAGATGTGATATATATATGTATATGTATATGTATATATCACATCTTCTTTATATAGACATACACATACATACAATGGAATATTATGCAGCCATTAAAAAGAATGAAATCTTGACATTTGCAATGACGTGCATGGAACAGAAGAGTATAATGCTAAGCAAAATAGAGAAAGACAAGTAACATGATTTCACTCATATGTGGAATTTAAGAAAGAAAACAAGCAAAGGGAAAAAATGAGAGACAAATCAAGAAACAGATTCTTAACTATAGAGAACAAACTGATGGTTAACAGAGGGGAGGGGTAGGTGGGGATGGGTTAAATAGGTGATGGGAATTAAGGAGTGCACTTGCTGTGATGACCACAGGGTGTTGTATGGAATTGTTGAGTCACTATATTGTACACTTGAAACTAAAATAACACGGTATGTTAACTGGAATTAAAATAAAAACTAAAACAGCAAAACAAAACAGACTAACACGGGCTGGGACAGAGCAGTGCTTAGGGTGGAACATAAAAGTACAAACCTAACAGCAGAATGAGAGCAAACCATGGACAAAACTCCAGGCAGGAACCAGCACAGGCAGGATGCTGGGCACCCCAGCTAAGGCACACACCATATTTCTTCCACTAGAATGTAAGTTCCATGGGGGCAGGGAAAAGAAAGCAGAGGTAAGAAATGGGAAGAGCAGCACACAGAGGTATTGTATGACATCCCAGGTAGAGCTGTTCCTCAACCAGATGCATCCTGACTTCCCAGTTTCATGAGTAATACAGTTCCAGCTAGGGTTTCTACTGCTTGCATCCAAAAGGATCTTCACTAACAGTGAGATACCTCAAGTGTTGGAGAGCCCATGCTCTTACCTCCTATGCTGCACTGCAGGAAGGGGCAGAGTTAGAGATGGTTTTGATAAAATATATGTTTAAAATTAATGAAGACATGGACTATATTTGAGAACCTGAGCAATGCCCAGTGCATGTGATAAATCGTAGACAAATAATGGCTGCTAGAGAAACAAAAGGGATAACATCCTGAAAGAAAGATAATGAATTTGGTCCCTCCTAGGTATCTGTGTGGATAGGGATCACAGATAAGGCATTCGAGCCTTTTTATCTGGTGTGGTGAGATTTATGTCCCTTTAATTTATTGGTGTGAAGTTCTCAGTGTGGAGACCAGCATAGAGACATTGCTATGACCAGATGATATAAATCAATGATTCTCAACCTTAATACCACAGACCTGTGCTGAGGGTACTGAAAAATATTGCCTGGGATGCACGAACTGACAAGTATAGTGTCTGGCTAGAGGTAGGTCTCTATAAAGCTTTGTTTCTGAATGAATGAATGAATGAATGAATGAACGAATATGTACATAAAGCATTACTAGTGAAATTGCAAATGAAAAATTTGGCTCATACAGATATATTCTAATGCTTTAGATGATGTTGTGATTAATAAAATAATAAAATAAAATTTCACTAAAAGGCTTTATTGATCTAATAAAAGCTCTTTCCCCCCATTAATATATCGTCAAGTACCAGCTACTAAAATACCTAATACCTAATTCTTATTTTAAGTTAAAAATGTATCATTAAATATGAACACAGATGATAAGTTTTTTGAAGTTAGAAGTCTGTCCCCCAGTGCGTCTACTACAGTAGAGTATGTACTCAAAATTATATAATGAATAAAATACAAGGTGGATAGTAAATCACACTACATGAGAATACTCTGCTTCTCTCATCACTTAAAATTTATACTTTAAAATGTCATTTTATTGTTAAATAGAGGCCACACTTATACAAGGGCATATATGTACATCTTTACACTTATAAAGTGAACAAACACCCTTTAGTTACTTGTGAGATAAGAAATAGAATATTGCCAAAATTCCAGCTCCTTCCCCTATATGGTCCCCCTGATCCCTATGTGATCAGGTATATCTTGATCACAAACCCTTTCTTACCCCTAAAAGTCAACCATTATCCTAGCTTTAATAATAAGGATATCATTATTTTTAAATCTATATAGGCATCCCTAAACTAAGTAGCTTAATTTTGCCTACTTCTGAACTCCCTAAATGAACATATTGTATGCATTCTTTTGCCTCTTGCTTTGTGGCTCAGTATTAAGTTTGTATGATTCATCCACACTGTTTTGTACGCCTGTAGTTTGTTTTTTACTATTCTTTTTTTATTTTTTGCAGTACAATTCATATTCCATAGTTTGTATTGCAGTTTATCCATTATCCTGTAGATTGACATCTAAGTGGTTTCTAGTTTCCACTATCACAGTTTTAACAGAAGCATTTAGTTAATTTGTGATTCGTGGAATTGCTGATATGTGCAGGTTTAGATTTACCATTTAATTTTGTTCTTCTGCTGATCTCACCGATCTCTTTATTTTCTCCTTTATGTATTTTTTGATTACTTTCTATCATTTCTAATTTTTTCTACAACTAGTTTAGAATATATACCTGCTGTTCTGTTCTTTCAGTGGTTCCCTAAACATTATAAAATTTATAGTTAAATTATAAAACTAAAATTAATCAACACTTTGCCCCCCCCCCTTAGGCATTATTAGAACTGTAGGATATTTTAACCCAATTTTCTTATCCACCTAACTTAGGCGTTATTATTAGCATGAGTTTTAGTTCTCCTTTTGTTGTTATTAACCTAGGAATGTATTATTGTTTAGATAAACTCACGTATTTATCACTTTCTTTGCTCTTCATTTCTTCTAGCTTCTCCATCTGGGATTACTTTTCTCCTGCCTCAAGTACATTGTTTAGAATTGCCTTTAGTGATGTTCTGTTAGTATTAAACCTTATAAGGTTTTCGTGGACTAAAATGTTTATTTCCCCCTCACTTTTGAAAGAAAATTCTAACTGGGTGTATTCCTAGATTTCCAGCTTTAAATATATATATATATGTAAATATAGGTATGTATATAATATGTACAAATATATATGTATGTATATTATGTTATATGTTATATATATTATGTTATATATTACATATAATATATTAATTTCTAAAAGTTTCATTTAGTTCTTTTTCAAATAAGAATGTTAGATCACATTTCCCTGGAGATATTTTCAAGTATGTCTTTTATTTATTTTTTTTTATGTTTATTTACATTTGAGAGAGAAACAGAGTGCAAGCAGGGGAGGAGCCGAGAGAGAGGGAGACAGAATCTGAAGCAGGCTCTAGGCTCTGAGCTGTCAGGACAGAGCTTGATGTGGGGCTCAAACTCATGAACCGTGAGATCATGACCTGAGCCGAAGTCAGATGCTTAGCCAACTGAGCCACCCAGGCACCTCTAAACACGTCTTTTATTTCTTTTAAAATAGTTAGCATAGTTGTTTTATTATCTCTATTATCTCTATAATTTCAATATCTGAAGTCCTTGTGGGTCTGTTTCCCTTTTCTGGATCTAACTCAAGAAGCCTTCTTTCCTTAGATGCTTGATTATTTGTGACACTATGCTGGTCATTGTCCTTGAAAAATTATCTGTAGGGGTTTTTTGAGACCTAGAATGATAGTGTCTTCCACCAGAGAAGATATGAACTTGCTTCCAGAATGGCTAGGAATGCACCAGTCTGCAATTATTTTATTTTAATTTATTTTATTTTATCATTAATTTTTTTTAGAGAGAAAGTGTGTGAACAGGGGAGGGGGGAGAGAGAGAGAGAGAGAGAGAGAGAGAATCTTAAGCAGGTGCATAGCCCTATCCAGGACTCAGTCTCATGACTGTGAGATCATGACCTGAGCAGAAGTCATGAGTCAGATGCTTAACCAACTGAGCCACCCAAGTGCACCAAGCCTGGAGTTAAATTAAACCAAATTCGTGTCTTGGGGTATTTTGTGCCACCTAGAGATAATTAATTTGGGCTGCAAAACCATGTTAAGGTCCATTAATCTGAGACTGTTTCCTCCTGTTCCTGTCCCACATGCACATTCTGATCAGCACCAAGGCAACCTGCCCATCAGTCCCGTAGGAAGAGTGATGAGAATGGATTTACTCTGGTTTACCCTTATTCTGAAGGTATAACCCTTTGGGATTCTAACTTAATATTGGAGCAGTCTCTTTAGATACCATACTTGGGACAGGCTCTGGGCTTTTATTGGCACCCCCCTCCCCTTTGTGATACATTAAAAGCGAAGTTCAAGTTTTCATGGATTGCCAAATGTCCTTAAGATAAAAGTGGCATGGGACACCTGTGCAGCTCAGTCGGTAAAATGTCCGACTTCAACTCTTGATTTCAGCTCAGGTCATGATCTCACTGTTTGTGAGATAGAGCCCTGCACTGGGCTCTGTGCTGACAGCTGGAGCCTGCTTGGGATTCTCTCTTCCCCTCTTTCTCTGCCCCTCCTATCCCCCCCTCTCCAAAAAATAAAAATAAAAGATAAAAGTGGCTCTCATGTTTTGTAAACTTGTCTGGGTTCTTGTTTTCTCACAGATTTTGGTCTAATCATTTCATACAACCTTGTTAGATCTTTAATTATTTTTTTTTAATTATTTTTTTTAACATTTATTTATTTTTGAGACAGAGAGAGACAGAGTATGAACGGGGGAGGGGCAGAGAGAGAGGGAGACACAGAATCGGAAGCAGGCTCCAGGCTCTGAGCCATCAGCCCAGAGCCCGACGTGGGGCTCGAACTCACAGACCAAGAGATCATGAGCTGAGCCGAAGTCGGACGCTCAACCGACTGAGCCACCCAGGCTCCCAGATCTTTAATTATTTTAAACAAGATTTAAAAACCATATCCAGCATTTCTATTGTTTTCAGTAGGTAGGTTGGTGTGAATAACCTATCCAGTAGAAGAGATTTCTACAATCACCACAAATTTCTCTCATTCATATGTAAGCCCCTTTGCAATGCGTTTTTGTCAATTTTCCCATCAGGAGATAGACTCTGTTTCTCCTCTCATTGAATCTAGGCATGGCTGTGTGTCTTGCTTTGGCCAATGAAACATTAAAAAAAAAAAAAAAAAAAAGGAATGCAAATAGAGATTTGAAAAAGACTTGTGCCTAAGGACTTGCCCTCTCTTGGCACTCTTGGGAAATCTATGATCACCATCATATGAATGGGCCCAAGCTGATTTGCTGGATATTGAATTCCTTCCATCACCCCTACTAGCAAATAGCCCTCATCAGATGTATAGGTGATCCCAGATGCATGAATGAGCCCAGCCTCTGCCATGTGGAAATGAGAAAGTTATCTCATCTGAGCCCAGTCCAAACTGCTGACCCACAGAACTGGCAGCAAATAGTAGCTTTAGGATGACTTGGTACAGAGAAAAAGCTAACTGATATACCCTTTGGTGCCTGAAAGAGAAGTCCCTGAGTACAATTTTTAAAAAGTGTTTAATAGATACACATGATCATTAAAGAAAATTTGGATATAGGAAAAGAAGAAAAATTTAAGAACACTTAACAGAAATAACCATGATGACGTTTTGATTTATCTGTGTGAAGATGTGTGTCTTTATGTATATGTGTTGTGGGGGATGGGCTGGCAGTTACAGTGTTTATAGGATGACCATATACAACGACGTATACACACACCAAAATATAATACACACCTACACATACGTAGTATAATCTTTAGAACAGCAGATGTTGCCTATGTGATGTCAGAGAACTGTACTGAATTAACTAAAAACAGTTGTTTTAACATGAGGTGGACAAAACCTATACCTGTAAAGATTTCTTCCCTTGATGTATACCCAGGAATCATTTGGCATCCACTATTTCAACATTATTTTTCAGTCCACTGATGGAAGTCAGTGTCCTTAAGGAGTATTTTTGAGGGAGCTAGCATTGGAAAAAAGGAAAAGATAGTTTGGAGCCTCATTTTCCTTGAGTCTATGAAGAAAACTACTGGGCAACTCCTGATGGAGGAAACTATTCTCAAGATGCCATCTCTGAATAACAAAGGTGCAGATTTTACACCTACAAATTATATATTTAAATCTAGCCTGATAATATAGTGAGGCTTGTTTTCTGTGTGACTCATTTAAATAGTCTTCATTGATCACAACATCAGTTTCTTCAAGTAGCTCTGATAAAGGAAGCCAGTCAAGCATTTTGTTGGCAAGTCAAAAAGGTCCAAAGCTTGAGCTCTGAAAATAGTTCTAGAGTAAATATACTATATTTCTCCCTCACCTCCACCACCTGTCCTGCTCCCCAGGACATTATTTTTTAAGTAAGCTTCATGCCGAGTATAACCCAATGTGGGATTTGAACTCATAACCCTGAGATCAAGACCTGAACTGAGATCAAGATTCGGACACTTAACAAACTGAGCCACCCAGGTGTCTGCAACATTTTTTAAGTGATATGTTTCCAATTAAAAAAAATCCAGATTTCAAATATTTTTCTTATAAATCAGAAGCTCTCCCAACACAGAACCTGAATCATCCCATCTGGCAACTGACTGGTTCCTTCCTTAGAGGGCGCACACACTTACAGTTAGCCTGAGCCCCAGCACTCTCTACTGCCTCACTCAGCAGCTCTATATTCATCTTACATTGCATCTCCTGGGCTAAATGTTTAATTAATAAATTAGTAAAATGAACTGTAGCCAGCCATTTGCAATCCTCAGTCCCTCATTCTTCAGGCTGCATCTAGGCCTTTTGCCTTCTCTTCCCCTTCAATATCTTCTCTTAAAGCTAAATTTCCGAGTCTTTTACCCAGATTTCAGTGACATGACAATTTTGGCTCTTGGGAAGCCCAAACACTATGGTTTATACTGAGACCTGCATCTTCTAGAAATAGCACCATCATCTTCTTATGAATTTCAGGGATTTATATTATTCTTTGCATAGGCCAAGAGAGCTATGTGAGTCTGGTAAGTACATTCCCAAAATAAAGGAAACTGAGAGAGTAATTTTTTTAGCTTTAATGTTAATTCATGTGATCTTTATGTATATCATTATCATTCCAGGTAATTCTGTTAAAAGAAATCAGACTTTGGCCCCCTGATTATTCCTTGGCCATTGATGAATCAGAAGAATGGGATTCAGCTTTGTAAATGTTACTATTTTAGAGTTGAGAAGATATTTCTTAAGCCTCCATCTGGATGAATTATTGGGCGAAGCAGCCCAATCATCATAAAACAGTCTCCTGACCTTTAGCTTTGAAATTGTGTACACAATGCTGAAGAACAAAGAGCTCTTTTTCATCTGCATTTTATATTCAATTTGAATCACACTACTGATAGACTATTTTAAGTACATGATTTGGTTGATGTATTATGTTCTAGTTAATTCAAGTTGCTTCATCTGTGCATGTTTTATCTCCCTCACATGGCTAGTGGTTACTTAGTACAGTTCTAGACCATTGATTTTGCTCAGGTCTGTGTAAAAGATCGAAAGTGAGAGAAACTTGAGGGAAGGTCACTGGTAGGAGACGATTGCAATAGTCTAGGTTTGCAGGATCATAGTGATTTTGGCCAAGCTTAAAGCAGTGGGAATGGAAAGAAAGGCATACATTCATTACCTGCTTAAAGGACAATCAATTAGAAAAATCCTTGAGAGTATTACACGAAGCAAAATAAGTCAGTCAGAAAAATACAAATACCACAGGACTTCACACATGTGAATTAAAGAAACAAACTAAATGAGCAAACAGAGGGGGAGAAATAGAGAGGCAAACCAAGAAACAGACTCTTAACTATAGAGAACACACAGAGATGGTTACCAGAGGGGAGGTGGGCAGGGGGATGGGTGAAATAAGTGATGGGGATTAAAGAGTGCACCTGTGATGAGCACCAGGTGATGTATGGATTGCTGAAACACTATATTGTACACCTAAAACTAGTATAACACTGGATGTTAACTACACTGCAATTAAAATAAAAAATAAGGAAAGAAAAATCCTTGAGAAATGAAGCCAAGAGGAATTTCTTCAAGCACTGAAAGATCTTCAGCAAAAGGTTTTTTTCTAGAATTCTAGTTCCACAAACTGTGAAAAGAAGGAAAGTTTTGAAAATACTAACTTTAGGAATCAATTTGTTGCACTTAAGTCATCTCAGAAATTTTAACATGTTAGTGTGCTTTGTGAACCTGCCAGAGTGCGATAAATTAGGTCACATTCACCAAATTCCTTTGACTATGGAATTCTTTTTGGTAGGCATCTCATAATATTAGTGTTCTGTGGAACACATTTTGAGGTAAGAGAAGACAGCTAATACACTAAGGGCTTACTAATGAAGTGCTAGCCTGGATTCAGAGGAGAGAATTTTCAGATCGCGCTTAAGTAACTTCAGAGAAGGTACTTTCAGTATTGTAGTGGTGCCATGAGACAACACCCAGATGTCCCCTTCGAAGTCAAGGAACTCACTTTTTCAGCTTTGAGGAGTGTTGCCAGTGAAGAGCTTACAAGTGAGGGCCTGTCCAGAAATGGCCCTCAGATGAGGGTAGTAGTTGTCTTACCCAAACACACAGCCCTTCCCGAGGGGTAGCCTGCATCCGATGGTAGTTGATATGAAGGTACAAAGGCTCAGCTCCTTGCTTTGATTCGGATTATCTCTGATGAGTCATTGCAGTTCAGAGCTCCCACTGGGGCTGACTGAGGTCTCTGGTATGATGAATTTCCATTAGGTTTCTCCCTTTGTCTTATCTGAGTCAACTTTCAGTCTAGAAAGCCATCAGTGAAAGGAGAGGCCAAGTCCCCATAAGTAAGGAACTTGAAACATTATGGCAAGTGTATGGGAGCAGTGATTCCCCTGATTCTTCCCCCAAAGGGATCTACAGCCATTTATTCAGGCTACCATATATTGGAAGGAGAATATCCAGACATTTGAAGGACTGGTGGACACTGATTCCAAGTTGACATTGATCCCTGTATGATCAACTGAAGTCTTTTTGCAACTATGTCATAATGGCCCCTTTATAGAAGTGGGGTTATGTGGAGGTCAAGTAATAAATGGAGTAATGATCTATGTCCTAGTTCATTGTGTGTTCAGTGGCTCCGTGGACCCACCCAGTAATCCCGTAATCATTTCTCCAGTACCCATGTTACAGTTTTCATGGACATCTTGGTAAACGGCTAAATCTTCGTATTTGTTCTTTTGCCTTTAGGGTAATATCTTTTGTAGTGGAGAAAGTCAAATGGTATCCTCCGAAACTTCCATTCTTCCCAGACAAGACTATAAAATCAAAAGAATATCACTTCATGGAGGGAATGGCAGAGATTAGCACTACCCTTAAAGACCTTCAGAATATAGAGCTGGTAGTCCCTATCGTATCCTTATTCATTTATTAAAAAAAAATTTTTTAAGTTTATTTATTTTGAGAGAGAAAGAGTGGGGGAGAGGTAGGAGAGAGAGGAAGAAAGAGAGAATCCCAAGCCGGCTCCATGCCCAGTGCAGAGCCTGATGCAAGGCTCAATCTTACAACCACAAGATCATGACCTGAGCTGAAATCAAGAGTCAGACACTTAACCTACTGAGCCATCCAGACACCCCTCCTTATTCATTTAATTCACTAGTCTGGTCCCTATAAAAAACAACCAGATGCTGAAGGATGAAAATGGACTATCACAAACACAACCAAACAGTAGTCCCAGATTCAGCTGCTGTGTTAGTTGTAGTATCTGTGCTAGAAAAGATTAACACGGTATCAGGTACATGGTAAATGGATGTTGATCTAGTGAACGCTTTCTTTTCCACCTCCAACATGAAATAAGATCAGCTGAAATTCAGGTGGGATACATAACTAAACATTTACAGTCTTGCCACAGAGCTATGTTAACTCTACCACCTTCAGTCATAATACAGCCTGAATGGACTAAAATGATCTAGATGTTTCGTGGTACATCATATTACTTTACCACATCTATGATAATCATGTTTATTGAACCAGATAAGCCAGTAATGGTACATCAGAAACTTTGGAAGACTTGGCAAGACATATTTTCACCAGGGAGTAAGATAAACTCTTCAAAGATTCAAGGACTCATATCAGTCAAGTTTTTAGGAGTCCAGTGGTGTGGGCCATGCTGGCACAACCTCTCCAAAGTGAAGCACAAATTATTTCTTGTGCCTCCCACTGTTGAGAAAGAAGTGCAATACCCGGAGGACTTCCTCAGATTCTGAAGGCAACAGCTTCCATACTTGACAATATTGCTCTAACCTACTCGTCAATTAACATGGAAGGCTGCCAGCTCTGAATGGAGACTAGAGTGGGAAATGGCTTTGCAGCTGTTCAGTTTGTGAGACAAGAAGCCCTACAACTTGAGCCACACAACATGGCAGATCTTAGGGATTTTGATGTATCTGGTCATAGAGAGGCCATGTGAAGTTTATGACAAGCCTCCGTAGGAAAATCACAACAAAGAACACCAGGGTTCTGGAGCAAGGCATGCCAGAGAACTATACATTATTTGAAAATGAGCCACGATAGAGCCTGGCCATAAGATGAAAGTGTTGATGTGACCAAAACTGTCTATCATGAGCAGAATTCTGCCAGTGTCATCAAGTCATGAAGTGTGGCAGCTCCAGAAGCAATACTCCGAGAGATGGAAGTGGTATATCTGGGACCAGCCTGAGCAGAGCCAGTGGGCACAAGTAAACTGAATAATCAGGTCATTCAGACTCCCATGCCATCCACCACTATTGCACTGGTGCCTCTCCTACACCTACACCAAGGTGGGTCTATTACGACCTGTGGATGAAAGGACAAATAGGATTAGCTTGGTTTATTGGTAAGCAAACCCAATATATGGGTGAAGCTGAAATTAGACTCTTATTGCCCTGCAGCCCCCATCAAGAATGGCCATAAAAGACAGCAGTGAAGGGAAATCCTCCCAAAGAGCAAAGGTTCAGAAAATGTACATTGTCATACACTTAGTATAGAAAGAGAATTGTCCTTAATTAAGTGTGTGTGTGTGTGTGTGTGTGTGTGTGTGTGCGTGCACGTGCGCATACTCATGGGCTAAGGTAAATGTCTTGGTTGGTTGGTAAGAGACATAGGAAGGAGAGAAATTAGAAGATCACAGCCCAGAAGAAGTGGGAAAGAGGCATGTATATGTCTTAGGGAGTGGGCACAAAGTGTGAAGATGTTTGTATGATGTGTTAATTCACACCAGAGAGCGAGGATTCACCATGGAAGAGGCACTAAACCACCAAGTAGGCAGAATGACTTGGCCAGCCCAATACTAACACAATGGGTGCATGACCAGAGAAGCTATGCTTTCAAGGAATAAGGCTACGCATGGGCCCTGTAACATGGGTTCCCACTCTCCAATGCCAATAGAGCTACTGTTGTGAAGTGTGTAATCTGCCAGCAATAGAGATGAGGACTGAGCTCGCAATATTATACTGTTCTCAGAAGAAATTAACCTTCCATTTGATGGCCAAATAACTACATGGGACCTCTTTGACCCTGGCATTTCATCTTGACTAGAATTGACATATATTCTGGCTATGGGTTTTTGCTTCCTGCCTGCATGACTTCATCCAACACTATCTGAGGGCTCATGGAATAACTGATCTGTTGACATGGGATCCCACATAATATTGCAGTTGACCAAGGGACCCACTTACAGCAAGGGGTTCATACCAGAAGCCATTAATCCTATTTTATATTGCACCACCCAGAAGATGTTAGCCTGATAGAGCAGTGTAACTGCCTTGGGAGGCATAATTAGGACACCAGAATGGAGATGATGTGTGATGAATATAAGGCACATCCTTTAGAGCCCAATATATATCCTAAAGCAATGATCATTATAAGGTGCCGTGTTCCCAATATGTAAGCTATGTGGGTCCAGGAACTAAGGAGTGGGAGTAGAGGTAGTCTCGCATATCATCACCCTCATTAGCCCACTTGGGAAATTTGTGCTTCTATCTCCATAAGGCTTAGCAAGGCTAGAAGTTCTGATTCCCAAGTGTAGACTGTTTCTATCAAGGGACAAGTAAAGGTCCCATTAAACTTTAAGCTATGACTGTTATCTGTCTAATCTCTTTGGGGTTTTTCCCAGGCCAGTAGGCAAGGAAAGGAGTCACCAACCTGCCAGGGGCAATTGACCCTTATTATGAGGAGGAGAGAGGACTGTTATTATACAATAGGAACAAGAAAGAATATGTTTAGCACCCAGGTGAACCACTATAGTGTTTTGTTATTTTCTTGTTTAATTGTAACAGTAGCCATGGCTGAAGAATTGCATGTTGATCAGGGGATTCAAACCCCAAAGGAATGAGAATCTGAATCACCCCACCAAGCCATCCTCCTAGACCAGCAGAGGTGCTAGATAGGGTGTGGGGAATTTAGAATGAGCATTAGAGGAGGATTACTAGCAGCCGTATGACCATTTGTAGCTTCAGGGGCTTATCGTTTGGCCTGCTAGCTTTCCTCTTGTCAGTTTCCCCAAGAGAAGAAACCAACTAGAATCCTCAAGTTGTTGTTCCAAGATGGAGTGAATTTATAAGAAGCAAATGGGTTCATACTGCACAAGAGATGGACTTGTGTGGATGCTGTAATATGCTACCCACATCCCCTCTTCAGTACTGAGCAGCCATTCCCCACCCCCCCCATCACCCCCACCCCCCACTGCCAGAAGGCCTTCCCCAGGAATCATCTCTGGTCAAAGGGAGCTGTCTCACTCAAGGTTATGCCCTCTTCCTGGGGACAGCTTTTGTCCTAGTCTATATGGGGAATCAAGGTGTTAGGCCCCTTGCTCAAACAGGATATCTCTAAGAAGCCATCTCAGCGCTAGAACTTCCCAGATAATCAGCTAAGCCTCTGTTGCAACTGCATTACAGTTGAACCTCTCCTTTTGTTTGATCCGGCTTTCCTCATTTGCTGACAGCTGCTGTAACTGAGAGTCCTCCCTGTAAACCACATGCACATAAATCTTAGAGTCTCTTTCCAGGGGAACCGATCCTGTGACAGATGTGAAATGTAAGGGTTCTCTCTACAGCTTAGGCAGCTTGATGTAAATCAAATGTCTGATCACAGTCTGATAATTATGTTACACTAAATCAAGCTGGGTTTAATGGACACTCTATGTCCTTATCAACTTCCTGCTAATGTGGTTGGAACCCTGAGATTTCTCTTCAGTGTGGCAGAAGAGCTGTGTGCTTCAAACGCTAAGAGACTGTAATGTGAATAGGAAGGGGTTTTGGACAAACGTTAGAGGGATCATCGTCCTGAAGTTGTGATCTAAGAAGGATGATTCTTGAATATCAAGGAACTTCTATTAGCTGACAATCCCAACCTCTTCCTGGGGTAAGAGGTATGCCAGAAGAGAAGCAGGTTTAAAAAATGCCCAAGATAAATTTTAATTATTTCTTCAAATGGAACAAAGGCTTTTTGAGAAAAACCCCTGTGTCCTATACTTTATATGCTTGTGATGATCATGCTAGCTTATTACTTTTAAACCAGACTTGGCCAAAATTGTACATTTTTGATGACCTTCACCATATACAACTCCAAACCAAACTTAAAAATTCTCATGATCCAGTAATTCCATTTTTGGTAGACACCCCCCCAAAAACTCTTATACATTTGAAAGAATGTTTACAGCGGCGTTCTTCACTGTATCAAAACTCTGAAGCAGCCCAAATACCCTTTAAGAGAAAAATGGATGAGTATTTATGTGATGGAATATTGTCACTTCAGCAATAGAACACAACAGTTGAAATGAACCATAGTGACATGCAAATACACGGATGAATTTGGCAACAGAACATTCGATGAAAAAAGGAAGAACTATAGGATTGTGTAAGAGTATAGAAACTACTAAAACATTGTTTGAAAAGGTACTTTGTGGGAATACAGATAGATACAATGAAACACGAAATGCAGGTGATGAGTTCCTGGGATAAGGGAGTGTCAGGAGATGTTTGGTTAGATGTAGGCTGTTGTCATGGACCTAGATTATGCTGGTGGTGAGTGGGTCTCTGATGGTTGTTATATTATTAAGTAGTTTGGGATCCATAGTAAATCACTGATGTGAGTGTATCATGAACCAAAGATTATGATTAATACAATTCCAACCCTGAAAGGGGAAAACGATAAACCCAAAAGATGATGACCATATCTGATTTATTCCTGCAATGTTACTTGAATTTTCAGTATGTTATCTTCCCCACTGTATTCCCAGAGTATGTGCTCTAAATTGGTCCATCACACCCCATTCTGGACCCTTTTCAGCATGTGGAGGCCAGAAAGCTAAAAACTATAGTCCTTGGACTTCCTTGCACTAGAGCTTCACAAATCAAGTATAGTCAAATGAGGCTTTGATTTAGAACTAAGCCACATGGGAAGAGAGACAAGACGTCACACTGTTGGGGTCCGTGTGGAGACTGTCATTAGCAGAGAAGCAGGCAGCTGCTATGTCAGCTTCCTAAATCTGAAGCTTCTTGACCATTGCAGAGGCAACTGCTCCCCGGACCCAGATTCACAGTTTGTTTTGGGAAATTGTTCCTGGAAGTTCAGCCCAGGGGGTAATCCTTCACCTCCCTATGGTGCAATAAACCATAAAATATCCTTTAATAAATCCCAGTCTCTTAAAGTTCCTGAGTAGAAAACTTAATCCTGGCTGATACAATATCCATAACAGAAATTTTCCTATTTCTCTATTAGTAAGATAATATTAAAAGAGAAAAAAGTGTTTTTTTACTCAAAGCTTTCTTCTTACGAAAAAAGACCTAACCTTTCCTGTTCTTCGCTTTAAATAGGAGTCATACATATAAATGGGAAATGTGACAGATAAAGGTTTTTTGTATCTCAGAGTTCATCTCATCGGAGCTAGACAATATATGTCTTAGTAATACCAGATTGCCATGCACCGATCATGCTTCTCTATAGTGAAACAATATGGTGCTTCTTGAGTATTGAAATTCTACAAATGGATAAAGGTGTGTGACACCATGATAATTACATAAAATTCAACTTGCTATTAAAGTCACATCTACTCAGATGTTCTTAATACATAATCGTTAATGAAGAAGGCTTATTACAATCTCCAAGTGACAGGAAGTGTATGTGATGTGGATACTTAGGTCACTTCTCCAGCAAAAAAAGAGACTCAGCAGGGTATCTGTTCATCTTCAAAGAATGGCTTAATCTCAAGGCAGGAGTCCTGCCTCATTATGCAATGTGGCTCTTCTCTGAGACCTTCCTAGATTGGACAGTCTCGCAAATGACATTTCCTGGGGAGGACCCTTCAGTTCCCCATGTGTTGAATACGTGGCAAAATGGCAATCAAGGGCATGAGAAATTATAATAATGTAATTGGAGTAAGACCACTACTTACTTCGGGGTTCATCTTCCTGTGATTGTTTTCTGCTCTGTGTAATTGAGCCATAGTAAAACTATATCGTAGAAGACATTTCATTAGCTGCCACAACTGAGTTTGCAGAAGGGCCAGTCATACCTACAATGGGTATTGAGGGGCATGCAGAAGTGTGGGGGGAAGAACAAGAGGGGGAAGATCAGTTACAGCTAATTTCATCTATGTTGAACACTTAACTAGAGGAAGCTCCAACAGAGTTTGAATTCAGATGCACGAAAACCCAACATCGGTGATAAATCTGATGCATATTTGGGGAAGGAGACTATTGGGCCATGTGCAAGAAGTTCACAGGTAGAAAGAGCCAGAGTGAAGCAAACAGAAGCAGCCCAGACATGAAGAGGAAACATAGCATCAATCTGCATTCTACTAAGAGAATATCATCTATTCTAAACAATGCCTCAAAACTATGCATAAACACACATCATCAGGCAACCTGCACAAGGCATCTGCTTGGATACTGACCGGTCACCACATTAAATAGATAATAATTAACACAACCCCGTTATGATTTTCATGGGCTGTAGGTACTTTTGCCTTCATGGGTCCCTTCTTCCATAAAATATTATATATATTATATAAATATATATATAAATATATATATAAATATATATATAATTTTATATGCATATATATGTATTATGACTGCCTTGGTATAAAGGCAAATATAATCTGGGCTGGATTCATTATTATATATCTATTATTATCATCATCATCATCATTTTCCCCTGATTTTAAAAGACATTAAAATTAAGACATCTTTATGAGCCCTGAAAGCATCATGGGCCATTTGTGCCTAGTAACAATGTACTATGTACCTAATGGATAAGTCAGCCCTGTGAATTCCGAATAATTTTGAGGATTAGGTATAGGGACTTTTGTAGAGCAGAGGTTATAATTTCGATCGTCCCTATTCCTTTTAGTACCTCTTCAGTTTTCCTTTTAAGATAGACTTTAAATTCTTCACATACGTCATTTGAAAATGCACGGTACTTCCTGTTCCAAATGCGTCTGTGATTTGGCTGTCAGTTTTTAAGTGGTTGTCCTTCTCATCTCATGCATTTATTTTCCTGCCTCACTTGAGGAAGTATGTGACTTTGAACTGAGTCACCTTAAAGACATGATTAGCTTTCCAAAATGGGACTGTCTCCTTAGAGTATCAACTGAGAAGTATTCAGAGAAGAGACAGAGAATTCATCAGAGGAAATTGCAAGAGACCCAGGACAAAATTCATAGGGAAAACAGAATATATGTGACCAACTAGTTCCAGATTTGATAAATTTTGACTAAGTGACTTGGCCGTTTTCTGCCATCATAGGATGGCAGAAAGGCCTGGAATAAAATAAGCGGAGGCCACTTAGCACTATTCACAGGGTAAATAAATAGTAAATATCAATATGACTGTTTGTCAGGAATCCTTTATAGTAATAAAATAATTATAATTTTTGTTTCAGTATAGTTTTTAGTGTTGATTTTAAGTTATGTTCAATAGTTTAACTTCCTTTTCTTAGTCCTTCACAGGTCAATTAGAGTATACAGCAGAGTTTCTTAATATTTGGGGAGTCTTTGAGAACCTGAAACAATGGTGAGCCTTCCCTCTATAAAAAGGGAAAGAAAGAAAGAAGAAAGAAAGAAAGAAAGAAAGAAAGAAAGAAAGAAAGAAAATGAGAAAAGAAAAAGCACACACAGATCTCCCGAAGCTAGTCCAGGGATCACCCATTTGAAAAATCTAAATAATTTAACTAATGAAATATTTAATAAATATATGTAGAATTTATTAGAATTTCACACTTTTCCTTTTCATGTGTTTAGAGTATTGACAGAAATCGATCATCTAGTAAACCACAAAGAAAATCTTAATAAATTCCCAGAATAAAAATAAACAGAAAATTTGTCATCCATATTCTTTGATCAGCATACAGTAGAGGTAGGAATTATTGACACAAGTGTGGACCAAAAAAATCTAACATCCTGAAAATTTTAAAACTTTCTCCAAAAACTTTGATCAAAGGAGAACTCAAACCGTACTGACCACTTAGAAAATAGCAGATATAATGCTGTATATCAAACACTTGAGATACGGCCAAAGTTACACCACAGGCAGATTTGTGCTTTTCAATTATTTCATTGTTAAGTAATGATAAATGGAAACAGGTAAATTAAGCATTCAACCCAAGAAATTAGAGGAAGAGAACAGCAGAACAAGCTTAAAGGAAACAGAAGGATGGAATTAATAAAAATTTTAAAAGAAGGCAATGAATTAGAACACAAAAAATTAATAGAATTTACATTTAAATACACACTTTATTTGTATTTGATGAACATTAGTAAATTGCTCTGGCTGTTATCATCCTTAATACGTTCCCGAATGTCTGTCTTTTTATTGTTTCCATTAGTACTGAGGGAATTATGGTTTACATTTTGAAGCTAATAAAAACAGTAACTAATAATTGTAAGCCCTTTAGTGGCTTACGAAACAATGTTCTCTGCATTATCTTACTTCATTTAACACTTACAACAGCCCTGGTGGATAGAGATAAGCATTGATATTATTCCCGTTTTACAGACGGGGAAATTGAGATTGCAAGAAGCTAACAAACTTGCTCTATAGACGATTTCTTTAAATTTTATTTGTGATCATCTAACCCCGGAGAATGAGGAAAGGTAAAACAGAGGTCAGTGTACGTTTGGGAATTATCCTGTTCCTACCATTATTTTGTCCATTACCCCTAGAAAGAGGGGTGTATGCGTGCTGTCGTGTTTAGAATCAGACAGCAAGTACGTTTGGGCTTAAGACTCTATTAAGAAGCAGATAGTCGGCCCAGGAAAGTGATGTGTTTCATCCACCTTGTCTTCCCGACAGAAACTGTGAGCCAGTAAAAATCAGACCTTTGCTCTTCGGTTGGGTACGAGGAGAAAATAAACCAAGGAGAACGAATGAGGGTACTTGTGCCTGTAATCAGGATGTTGCAGAGGTGCAAGGCAGGGACCCATGGGCAGCCCCCCAACCCGGTGGACTGTAGCTGGGGGGTGCACAGGAGGAGGGCTCCATTAAAACTCAGCAGTCTTCTTGTCACATCCGTCCTGCTTAGGGCATACCCTGAGACACAGACCTTCTTCCTTTTGCAGTGCCTCATGGTATAAGACACTAGTCCTGGAAAGATCATGCCATCTGTTCCCATTCACCTCAAAAATAAGAATGTCTGCCCATAAGAATACAAGGACGGTGTATTCTAGAGCCAGGAGTGAAACCGTGTGCCATTAGGCAGCTGGTCCCATTTCTGCTTATTCCTGTTTGTCCATATCGCCCAAATTACAATAACGCCCCTTATCTTTTTTAGGTGTCTTCTCTACAGGGTCCCTGATCTGATGACAGCCTATGAGTCGGCAGGCAAAATTTTAAAAGCTTGTCTGAAAATGACTTGCACTAAACCAGAAGACATTCTGTCCACCTGCCAGAGATTACACTGTTAACAAAAAGATGTGCTGATTTTGGATCTGATGTTCTTTCCACTTTTCGCCTAGCCCTCTACTACATGAATAATTCCACCTCAGATGCGAAGCCAATCTGACTGTGATTCTCAGAGTCCCTGGTTCCTGCTATTCCCCTCAAATTTCTCATCACTTGTGCTAAATAAAGGGTACTAAAAAGGCTTCCTGTTCCCAAAATATCTTCCCCATGTGCTTCCTCAAGTGCCAAGTTAGAGTCATTTAGAGGCAAATGAAATGTAACTTTTGAGTCTTGAAGCAACAGACAATTTTATAATGGAAAAGACAGATATGATAAAAAAAAACAATAAATATATGAAAAACAAAAATAAAAGAAAGCAGAAAATATAAAAACACTTTTTAAAAAATGATAGACACAAAGAAGAATAAGATCTGCTCTTAGTCTGATGGGATAGTTAATATAATAACCAAATTATTATAGTTTTAGAAGGTAACCTGCCAGTACGCACGAAGACCCATCACACGTTCACCATAACGACCAACTCTGATTTAAATTCTGCAACACCACAGCACAGAGAAGTGCGGGAATCTGCTCAGAATCATACAGCCGGGAAGTGGAGCAGCTGGCATCTCATCCTGGCTGGTCTGACTCCAGAGCCTGTGCTCAGTATGCTCTGTGCCCCTGGTAGTCTTTGGCCCAATCATACTACTCCTAGGCATTCCTTCCAAGAAACACATTCAAAACTTGAACAACAAAAAAAGCCAAATGCACAAAATGTTTGCAGCAGCATATTTGGAACAAAAAACCAGTAATACACTAGATGTAAAAGAGACTCTGAGGCACTAGTAACAGCCACCGTTTACGGAGCAGATATCCTTACATGCCAGGCGCTGTCCTTGTGTCCTTTTATTTAATCCTCGCAGAAGAGCGATCTTCCTCCTTAGCAATGAAGAAACGGAGGCTTAGGAAGGTGAAGTCATCTGTCCAGGTTCATAGAGCAAGTAAGTGACACAGCAACGACTCAAATGCAGGCTGGCTAATTCCAAATTCCCCGCTTTCAACCTCCACTTAGTCTTGTCTCTAAGAGCACTGAGGAGTGCTTGCGTCTTTCCCTGGCCCTGGCCTTACCTAACTAAAAGTACCTCAAGCGGCAAATCCAGGCAGGCGGGGCTTTGGGAAAAGCAGAATTAGAGTCAGGCCAAGCAGGTTCCCTCCACTCCCCAGAGGCAGAGTCAAAGTGGCTCCCCTCTGTCCCAGCAGGGACTCCCTATACCATTTCTGGAATGTTCTACAGGGGACTTGCTCTGTTAGCCAGTGTCTGCAGTGGAAGTCCCTGAGGGTAGGGGCTGGCCAGTGGAGAGGGGAATAATGGAGAAGAAGAGAAGAGAGGAGAAAGAAGAGAAGAGAAGAGAACAGGAGAGGAGAGGAGAGGAGAGGAGAGGAGAGGAGAGGAGAGGAGAAGAGAAGAGAAGAGAAGAGAAGAGAAGAGAAGAGAAGAGAAGAGAAGAGAAGAGAAGAGAAGAGAAGGGCATCCTCCCTTCTGAGCCTAAGGGGGTCCATGTCTTCCTATGTCTATACTGTTCTGGATGTACAGGGACATAGAGTTGCCAGATCTAGTGATTAAAAACACTGGATGCCCAAGCGACTTTGAATTTCAGATAAACAACAATTAATTGCATATTCCATGCAATATTTTATCTGGCAATCCTAACCAGACAGCACATTTTTATTTAATAGGAATGGGACTGCCACTTTCAAAAGATCATCCGTACATATGACATTGCTCTGCAGTGTTTTGCCTGCAAGCCTGACTTTCTCACTGGAGGGTCAAGGCTGATGTCTTATTCTTTTTTTTCTTTTTTAATTTTTTTTTAACGTTTACTTATTTTTGAGACAGAGAGAGACAGAGCATGAACAGGGGAGTCAGAGAGAGGGAGACACAGAATCTGAAACAGGCTCCAGGCTCTGAGCTGTCAGCACAGAGCCCGACGCGGGGCTCGAACTCACGGACCGTGAGATCATGACCTGAGCCGAAGTCGGCCCCTTAACCGACTGAGCCACCCAGACACCCCTGATGTCTTATTCTTAAATCCCACTTCTATGCCTAGCAAAGTGCCTGCCACACAATAATCATTCACTAAATTCACACGATAATCATTCACTAAATTCATCTGAACCCTAAGTATAGGTTGAAATGAATGAATAAATGACAGAAGAAGTTATAATTTATAATTATAAAGTAGAATATTTATTTTTTTTTAATTTTTTTTAATGTTTATTTATTTTTGAGACAGAGAGAGACAGAGCATGAACGGGGGAGGGGCAGAGAGAGAGGGAGACACAGAATCAGAAGCAGGCTCCAGGCTCTGAGCCATCAGCCCAGAGCCCGACGCGGGGCTCGAACTCACGGACCGCGAGATCGTGACCTGGCTGAAGTCGGACGCTTAACCGACTGCGCCACCCAGGCGCCCCTAAAGTAGAATATTTAGAAATGATTTCAAAACCTCTGAAAAGTGACCTCCTCTACCATGTGAGCCAGAAGACAAGAAAAAAAAAATCAATATCTGAGTTCAAAGGCAGTCAAGTGGGAGGAATCCCCTCTTATTCTGGGGAAGGTCAACCTTTTTGTTCTATTTAGACCTACAATTGATTAGAGGGGGCCCATCCGCATTAAGGAAAGCAATCCACTTGGCTCAGTCTATCAATTTAAATGGTAAATTTATCCAAAAAACACCCTCACAGAAACACCCCAAATCATGTTTGACCGAATATCTGGGCACCCGTGGTTCAGTCAAGTTGACACATAAAATTAGCCATCACTTTGTCCCCAAGCAGAATTAGTTGTCCCCTATGGCTAACGTAACAACACTATGAAAGACAGGAATAGTTAACGAAATGTACAAGCCATTGGTCTAGGCACTAAGCACTCACTGATAAGTTATTAGCAGCACTTTAAGTGTTGGCAATTCTTATTCCTCTACTGGCAGAGTCTTCTAGTCTTCTTGACTCTTGGCCCATGCCCCTGTGGTGGCTACATGTCTGTGCCCCCAACTCATTTTGAGTTCCTTCAGAACGGAAACTTAGTGCCTCGTACAAAAGAAGACCCCAGGGCACGTGGGTGGCTCAGTCTGTTGAGCAGTCTGACTTAGGCTCAGATCATGATCTCCTGGTTCATCAGCTCGAGCCCAGCATCAGGCTCGCTGCTGTCAGCATGGAGCCCGCTTCAGATCCTATCTCCTTTCTCTCTGCCCTTCCCCTGCTCACACTCTCTCTCTCAAAAAACAAAAAAAAAAATTAAAGAAATCAGACCTCAACAGTGGTTGATTTCAAAAATCTGTCCTCTTATTTGGGCATTGCCTTTTTTTTTTTTTTTTTTACATTTAGTTATTTTTGAGAGACAGAGAGAGACAGAGCACAAGTGGGGGAGGGGCAGAGAGACGGAGACACAGAATCCGAAGCAGGCCCCAGGCTCTGAGCTGCCAGCACAGAGCTTGACGTGGGGCTCGAACCCACAAACCGTGAGATCGTGACCTGAGCCGAAGTCGGCCCCTTAACCGACTGAGCCACCCAGGCGCCCCTGGGCATTGCTTTTCTAGATAAAATGCATTTGGGTCAGTTGTCCTCGGTGAGGAGGTACCAGAGTGTTCTGAGCATGCAGAGCAGACAAGCTGCCCCAGAGACCTGCCGTATGGCATGGGAGAATCATGACCTGGTGACCACAACCTGTGCCCACTGCTGCCACGTCCTCCCACGGGATGGAAAATCATCATTATTTTGTTTATTTAAATTTCAGTTAACATACAGTGCAGTATTGGTTTCAGGAGTAGAATTCAGTGATTGATCACTTACCTACAACACCCAGTGCTCTCATCATTATTTTATAGATGCCACTGCTTACGTGATACATACCAACCCCATTTGAGGGCACCTTGCAAAGATATGCTGATTTGTGGGACACTCTTTGTAGGGTGATTTAGACTTTTGCTTCCTTTGGCCCCCAAATCTCCTCCACTTGTCCACCAGGAGGCTTGAATTTTATCAATAATCCCACGTTAGAACAATGCCTGTAGGTGTAGTCCATGGACTACCTAGGTCAAAAAGTTTCAGGTGATTGTGGGAAATACAGATTCACGAGCCTAAACCCAGACATATCATATCAGAATGTCTTGGGTAGAAATATTTCTTATTTTATTTTATTTTATTTTGTTTTATTTTATTTTATTTTATTTTATTTTTAAATATATTTTTTAAGTAATCCCTACACCCATGTGGAGCTCGAACCTGCAACCCCAGGATCAAGAGTGGTGTGCTCTCCCAACTGAGCCAGCCAGGTGCCCCCCAAAATCTCAATTTTATTAAGCTCTCAAAAATGATCCTTATACCACTAAGGTCCAAGACCCATAGCTTTAGGGTTTTAAAAACACTTTCATATATATTATGTCTTTTAAAACTAGCATCGAAGCTTCTATTAGCCTTGCCACCAGTAGTCTATTACAAACTAAGAAACAGAAACTTGTGTTAATTTCCAAATGCTGCTTTAATAAATTACAGCTTGTTCTTTCGTGGTTCTGGAAGCCAGAAATCTAAAATCAGTTTCACTGGACTAATATTAATCTGTCAGCCGGGCTGGTTCCTTCTGGAGGCTCCAGGAGAGTCTACTTCTTGCCTCTTCCAGCTTCTAAATATTTTCTTATGTTATTTATTTTTGAGAGAGAGAGAGAGAGAGAGAGAGAGAGTGCACAAGTGGGGGAAGGGGCCGAAAGAGAGGGTGATGCTGAAAGCAGGCTCCAGGCTCTGAGCTGTCAGCACAGAGCCTGATGCGGGGCTTGAACTCGCGTACCTTGAGATCATGACTTGAGCCTAAGTCGGACACTTAACTGACTGAGCCACCCAAGCGCCCCTCCTCCAGCTTCTAGAGACTGCCTTGGCTCATGGCTACATCACTCCAATCTCTCCTTCTGTATCCACATTGACTTCTCCCACTTTATCTTCCTGCCTGCCTCCTGTCAGGATTCCTGTGATTGCACTGGGCAAACCTAGATAATCCAGGATAGTCTCCCCATCTCAAGATCCAAATGTAATCACACCTGCAAAATTTCTTTTGCAGACAAGGTAATGTGCCCCGGCTCCAGGGATTAGGATGTAGACATCTTTGAGGGCACAAAACAACTGGCTGAGATCCCTAGCTAGTGAATGGCAGAGCGAAGATGCACACTAAAGACTTGTTTTCAAATTGAAGCTACCACATTAAACTGTGTTGTCTATGGACACGTTTTTGAGGCTGTGTTCCCCAAATTAGCTTCAAGTGGAAACTTGAATGGGTTGGGTGCATGAGAGGATAACTCAGAGCATAGGAAAGGGTATGCTCAAGTGGAAGGCCACAGTCAGAACCCTGAGCTTCCGTGAGGTGCCTTGCAGAGGGCATCCGGAAGGATAAAGGGGGATGGAGATCCATCAAAAACTGTAGCTAACCTAGGTGCAGGGCTCAGATGCAACGCTACCAGCCTGTGGAACTTTTACATTTACTAGAGATGAACCCTCTGCAGACTCCAAATTGGAGCACTTAAGGATGCCCAGGGCTACAGAAGAGGGCTTATCATCTTCCTATTCAAACTGTGGGCCCAGGCCAGTAAAACCAGCAGCACCTTGTTAGAATACAGAAGCTTAGACACCGCCCCAGACCCACTGAATCAGAATCCACATTTTAACAAGATCCCCAGTGACGTGTATGCACGTTGAATTTTGAACAGCATTGGCTTCTGTCACAGCTTATTGCCTCCACGCCCATGGAAAAATAGAGCTGTTTACACATTTCAGGCTCAGGGCATCGCTATTATCTGAAACTGGTCATTCTTAAAGGGATGCTATGAACTCCACACAGGCTGACTGATGTAAAACACAGAGGAAAGCTCTGAGTCAAAATGCCCTCAAGGTTATCTGCTGTAGAGTTGGGGTAGACACTGGGTTCATTAAAAGAAACAATTCCAAGCAAAAGAGGACAAGAGTCAAGGACATTCTTTGAACATAGCCTCTTTTCAATTTAAGAAATCTGGAAAAATTCCAAGTATGATCTTAGAGCCGTCGCCATGCAATGCTGAAAGCTACTGCTAGGTCAGAATAAACTGAAAAGAAATGTAAATGTCACCTGAATATAATATAAGAATGTATGTCATCCAAAGGTTAGCACGTTAGTAGAAGAGCAGATGTAAAATATGAGAAGTAATTATAAAGCTTTATTCAATTATTTCTAGAAAAATCAATTATTTGAAAAGTTATAAATGATCTCTGTTCTAATTTGGCTAAGCCTGACATGGATACATTTATTCATTCAATTAGGCAAACATGTGCTGAATCCCTCCTAGGAGTCAGGTACAGTGGATATAAAGATAAACAATACACAGTATTTGCTCTCAAGAAATTCACAGAACAGGGATGCCTGGGTGGTTCAGTCGGTTAAGCGCCCGACTCCTGAACCTGGCTCAGGTCACTATCTCATGGTTCATGGGATCGAGCCCCAGATTGGGCTCTGTGCTGACAGAGACAGTCCTGTCTCTCCCTCTCTCTGTCCCTCCCCCGCACACACGTGCTCTCTCTCTCTCTCTCTCTCAAGATAAATTAAAACTTAAAAAAAAAAGAAATACACAGAAGAGACACATATGGTTTTGGTTTTTTTGTTTCTTTGTTTTTTTAAGTATGAAATTTATCGTCAAGTTGGTTTCCATACAACACCCAGTGGTCATCCCAACAGATGCCCCCCTCAATGCCCATGACCCACCCTCCCCTCCCTCCCATCCCCCATCAACCCTCAGTTTAGTCTCAGTTTTTAACAGTCTCTTATGGTTTGCCTCCCTCCCTCTCTAACTTTTTTTTCCTTCCCCTCCCCCATGGTCTTCTGTGAAGTTTCTCAGGATCCACATAAGAGTGAAAACATATGGTATCTGTCTTTCTCTGTATGACTTATTTCACTTAGCATAACACTCTCCAGTTCCACCCACGTTGCTACCAAAGGCCACATTTCATTCTTTCTCGTTGCCAAGTAGTATTCCCTTGTATATATAAACCACATCTTTATCCATTCGTCAGTCGATGGACATTTAGGCTCTCTCTACAGCTTGGCTATTGTTGAAAGTGCTGCTATAAACATTGGGGTACAAGTGCCCCTATGCGTCAGCACTCCTGTATCCTTTGGGTAAATTCCTAGCAGTGCTATTGCTGGATCATAGGGTAGATCTATTTGTGATTTTTTGAGGAACCTCCACACCGTTTTTTCAGAGTGACTGTTTGTTTCTTAAGGCGCAGTGGAGGGTAATAAGTTCAGGGCAGTAAGTATCAGGTATCAAATGTGGGTAGTAAGTATAGGGTAATAATAAGTGTGAGTAATAAGTCAAGATAGTAAGTGCAGGGCAATAGCTACAGGGTAATAAGGCACAGTCTGTGACAGAAGCAAAAAGGAAGAAGCAACAGGGTCGGTGAGTAAAGTAGAATCAATAGAAAATACAAAAAGCAGGAAGTAGAAAAATAAAAAGCGTATACAGACTCACTGTAGGATTTCACAGTCAAACCTTTGCCATGTGCCCTTTGGGACTTTTCCCCATGCACATACATCTTATATTTACTTCTGATTTATATGTAGGCTGAACCATCTGGAATTGCTCCTTTTGCAGATGAAAAATGATGGACGATCAGCAGCTTCCGATGGTTCAACCTACCACTTTCAAAAATGTCTGGAGATAACTTATAATAGTAAAATACATAAAATAGGTCACTTTTGAAAAAAATGAGAACAAAATGTACTTGAAACAGCAGGTGTATAAATGGTCCCAGGTATCTGAGATCCATTAATTACTGCCTTTGCCCGCTATACTGTGGCTGCGAGTTTCCTGGCAGCTAATAAAAGGCAGGAAGCCTATTCTGTTATTAAAATTCTCTTTATAATTAAAACAAGCATATGTTGTTCACCTGGAAAAATGAATTTTTCCTCTCAGGGAAACAAAAGTAATTTATTATTTTAAATGATGCTCCTTACATGACTCTCTTCATTGGAGCAAAAACTCGAATACTAAATCTTTACTCAAAGGTGGCCTAATGTAATGCTGGGAGAGAATTTCAAGAAGCGGAAAGTCTGCAAAACAAGTCTCTCAGACTCAGTCTCGGAACCTGCTTCCAGTAAGCTTTTAGCAGGTGTCAGTTAAAAGTCAAATTAGCTCCTAAATTCTCTTGAAGTGCTGGTAATCCACGTCATTAATTAGAGAGCACTTTGTGCATTTTAGGAGTCAAGACTATTGTCAGAGTTAACTTTCTTCCCTGACAATTTATTTAGGAAACTGATTCTTACCCAAGCAAAAGATCATTTCTGTGTTACTTAGGCTTGCTCAGGGAGCAAGGGCCAGAGATGTCCTCAGGTGACTTCTTTGAGGACATGTTGTATTATCAGCCCTAATGAAAGCTGGAAGATGGAATGTCTTTCAGAGTCATTTGGTGTGTCCAGCATTTCTGTGACCTTGCCTCAGCCCTAGTGACATAGTTGTCTTCGTACCCTTCCTGGTTTCTGCCAATGCCCATTCACCTAAACGTGTTCTATCTTTACTTCTTTTTTTTTAATTAATTTATTTATTTTGAGACTGAGAGTGAGAGAGAGAGCTTGGGAGAGGGGCAGAGAGAGAGGGAGAGTGAAAGAATCCCAAGCAGGCTCCACAGTGCAGGCCTGATTCGGGGCTCGAACTCAAGAACCATGAGATTCCAACCATGCTGGGCTCCAATACCTGAGCCCAAACCAAGAGTCAGACACTTAACCGACTGAGCCACCCAGGCACCTCTCTTTACTTCTTTTATATTCTGTTGCTTCTACCCTTTTTCTCTGTAAGTATCACATTCAACATGTAGGAAGAGAGGATTTGACTGAGTTATAACCATATGGAGCACCCTTATTGAGCAGAAATGAGGTGACCACACAGGCTATGTGTTAAGAGTAAGGACTCTATAAGCGACTCTTGATCTCAGGGTTGTGAGTTTGAGCCCCACTTTGGGTATAGAGTTTACCTGGAAAAAAAAAGAGTAAGGGATCTAGCGTCAGAGTCAGGCAGACAGAACGATCCTGGGTTCAAGTCCCAGTAACTCCAGTTACTAGCTTGTGACATTAGACCAGTTACTAAGACTCTCTGAGGGTGTGGGCTGGTCATGAGACACGTGTTTAAAGTTGGATGATTGTTGAGAACTTTTTCAATCCTGTCAGGGTATCTCTATAACTACAGGCATATTATTATCAAGATGCATTTAATAATATTCTGACCAACCTCATAAGACTGTTGTGAAAATTAAATGAATACCTCAGCATAGTGCTTGACTCACAGTAAGTGCTCATTAAATATTTAGCTATTATTATCATGGTCAGTTCTTGACAATTACTTTTGACTTTGATTTCTGGGTCAATCAATTATGTCCAGAAAACAGAGTCACATGCCCCCACTCTTGGCAACTTTGGATGCAAGGAACTATCTTTTCTTCTCAAGAGACAATAAACATGTTTTACATATTTTTCAGGAGGATCCCGTTTTTGCATGAAATGGGATGCATTTAGCATCATAAGCCTGGATGATATTGCTTGGGCTTTAAATAATTAAAAACGTTGTTACAAACTGTTTTCCTTGACCATAGAAGGAAAGAACCAGTAGAACAGCATCCTGAGGGACTGGCCAGGATTTATCTCATTTGTGTCTTAATTATTTTCTAAACATACATCTTGACGCCACGGCCAGATTGGGAGCTTAACACAAAGCTATGTATTTTTATTTCTGCTTATTTCCCCCAATTCCTAGGCAAACAAATTATAGGTTCTCCAAAAGCACTTGTGGCCTGTCTGACTGAAGACAATTAAACGTTTACTGAGTGGTAAGTGGAAATCACCTGCATTTTTGTTGTGGTTATTTCTGATGGTGGGAATGCAAACTGCTGCATCCACTCTGAAAAACAGTAAGGAGGTTAAAACTTAAAAATAGAACTACCTTACGGTCCAGCAATTGCACTACTAAGTATTTACCCAAAGGTCACAAAAATACTGATTTGAAGGGACACATGAACATAGTAGCAAAATCTCCAGTAGCCAAATTATGGAAAGAGCCCATCAGTCCATCGAGCGGATGAATGGATAAAGAAGATGTGGTATATATATATACAGCCATAAAAAAGAACAAAATCTTGCCCTTTGCAATGACATGGATGGAGCTAGAGTGTATTGTGCTAAGTGAAATCAGTCAGTCAGAGAAAGACAAATACCCTATGATTTACTCATATGTGGGATTTAAGAAACAAAACAGATGAACATATGGGGAGGGGGGGAAAGAGAGAGGCAAACCATAACAGACTCTTAACTATAGAGAACAAACTTAGGGTTGATGGAGGGACGTGGGTAGGGGGGATGGGTTAAATGGGTGATGGGTATTAAGGATGGCACTTGTTTATGACTTTCGAGGTCTGACTGGAGGAGAAATTCTCTTGGAGTCTTTTGAAAATTCTGTGCCCTCCTCACTCTATGCCCCCAACTCCACCGCATGTATCATAGTGTGTAGCCAAACTCTACGATTGCTTAGAAAACACAACAAGCCCAGATCACTTCCATTTTTTGTGGCTTCTGCATTAAAAAAAAATTTAAGTCAAAAGAAGATTATAAAACACAAAAACAATGCAATATAACTTTTATTTATAAGAGCAGATTTATACAAATATTAATGAAGGAAATAAAAGAAAAATAATTTTAATGGTCAGATAACAGTATTTTTACAATTTAGATTTTTCTCAAAATTATAAAAGGAAAAATACAGTGTGATAACTATATTAACTCACAGTTTACTACAGATGGTGTGGTCTAGCAATGAGACATATTTTTAAGTCGTATGATCTTTGACAACTTTTTGACTCTTGCCAGGGTGTCTCTACAACTATATGTGTGTTACTATTTGTAAACAGTGTCTTAAGGTCCAGCCCTGACTCCCAGCCAAGAACATAACAATTTCACCAGTTGCTACATGAGTAGCGTCTACTTATAGATGCTCCAAAGTCTTGGAGTCTTGGAAGTCTTTTTGCCCAACCCCAATGGCTTTCTTCTCTTCCCTCCTCCCTCCCCACTCTGCCAACATCTGCTTCTAATGTTCAGTGAAAATGAGTCAACAGTTCTGATAATCAGCACAGTGATCCAAACTCTAATTTTTTTACAGCACATCTATGATGCAACCCCTCCTTGCATTCTAAAAACCATGCAATGCAGAGGGACTGTGCTCCTGTAGGAGCATAGTATAGGAGTCCTTCATACTCCTGAAATAAATCCGAATCCATTTTATCTCCTATGCCAGAAACCTTGCAATCCCATTTCTTCTACTTCGTTCTCCTCCTCTGTTATCAATCTGACATCAAGCCTTGGCTATTCTTTCTATAAAGTGTTGATTTTTATCTTTTGGGTAATAGACCCCTATAAAATAAAAATAATTGGACACAGGAACTTTACATTTTGTTGCTTTGTTGCTTTGCTATCTACACAAGTTTAAGTAACGTGTCTGAGGTTTTTAAGGTGTCAAAGCCTGAGTGCTAGAGCTGGTGTTTGAGCCTAGATTTCCTAACTCCAATGCCAATGATGTTAAAACACTATGCTATATATAGTGCCTCCACAGAGAGGTTAGTGAAACCAACCAAATTTACTATCCTTAGAAAAATACATAGGTAAACTATACACAAAGTCTAACTTTGAGTACTAAGAACTGCTAAGGTTTACCCTTGTATCCCCAAATGGATCCATGGTCCCCACATTAAGAGGTTTTACTTTAAAGTATTTCTTGATTTCACTTTCTTCTCCCTATTCCCACTACCATTGCCCATGCCCAGGTTCCTCAAAACACCTCACCTTTTCAATCTCTTCGGCTGCCAACTTAGTCATTTGAAACACTGGTTTCATTATATCATGCCCCTGTTGAAAAACATACAGGAGCACCTGGGCGGCTCAGTTGGTTGAGCATCCAACTTCAGCTCAGGTCATGATCTCACGGTTCGTGGGTTCGAGTCCCGTGTTGGGCTCTGCGCTGGCAGAGCAGAGCCTGCTTGGGATTCTCTCTCTCTGCCTCTCTCTCTGTGTCCCTCCCCAGCTTGCTCTCACACTCTCTCTCTCTCAAAAAAAAAAAAAAAAAATATATATATATATATATATATATATATATATAGAGAGAGAGAGAGAGAGAGAGAGAGGCTATTCTGGAAAAAAAAAACATACAACAGTGGTGGAGATGAATCTACACATTTTTTTCAGTATGAAATTTATTGTCAAATTGGTTTCCACGCAACACCCAGTGCTCATCCCAAAAGGTGCCCTCCTCAATACCCATCACCCACCCACCCCTCCCTCCCACCCCCCATTAACCCTCAGTTTGTTCTCAGTTTTTTAAGAGTCTCTTATGCTTTGGCTCTCTCCCTCTCTAACCTCTTTTTTTTTTCTTCCCCTCCCCCATAGACCTCTGTTAAGTTTCTCAGGATCCACATAAGAGTGAAAACATATGGTATCTGTCTTTCTCTTTATGACTTATTTCACTTAACATAACACTCTCCAGTTCCATCCATGTTGGTACAAAAGGCCACATTTCATTCTTTCTCATTGCCACATAGTATTCCATTGTGTATATAAACCACAATTTCTTTATCCATTCATCAGTTGATGGACATTTAGGCTCTTTCCATAATTTGGCTATTGTTGAGAGTGCTGCTATGAACATTGGGGTACAAGTGCCCCTATGCATCAGTACTCCTGTATCCCTTGGGTAAATTCCTAGCAGTGCTATTGCTGGGTCATAGGGTAGGTCTATTTTTAATTTTCTGAGGAACCTCCACACTGTTTTCCAGAGTGGCTGCACCAGTTTGCATTCCTACCAACAGTCTTTGCACATTTTAATCATTTACTTAACAATTTATAGATGCTATTTTATCCACTATACTATAAAATCTGTGAAAGGCAGGAATAATGTCTGCTTTATTTACCATGATACAGTAATTTGTAAACATACAATAAATATTTGTTACTTGACTAGATTTTTGGACACTCTTGTACATGAACAGTGGGAACATAATGTGTAGGGAAATTCGCCAGTGTATTTATATGCATTGAAAAACTGCTGGGGAAACATAAATAATATTAATAGTGGATATCTCTGAGAAGTGGAATTATGGAAGGCTTTTATTGTCTGGATCATCTGAAAACAAAAATAGTTCCAGTGTTTTCCCTTAACCTGCTCAAACATACCTTTCCCTCCCTTCATTCCTTCCTTCATTCCTTCCTTCTTTCCTTCCTTCCTTCTCCTCTCCCTTTGGCTTATCTTTTAAAAGGGACTTCACTAACACTGCTTTATGATATATAGAAAAGTTGTTAAGAGAATATATCCTGTGGAGAAAAAGGAACTTTCATGCACTGTTGATGGGAATACAACTGGTGCAGCCACTGTGGAAAACACTATGAAGTTTCCTCAAAATCTTAAAAATAGAATTACCATATCATCCAGTTTGGGTATTTACCTGAAGAATAAGAAAACGCTAATTCAAAAAGATATATGCACCTCTATGTTTATTGCTGCATTATGTACAATAGCCAAATTATCACAATAGCCAAATATATATATATACACATATATATGTATATATGTGTATATATATATATAGTTTACCCATAAAAAAATGAAATCTTGCCATTTGCAACAACACGGATCTAGAGAATATAATGGATCTAGAGAGTATTAATGCTAAGTGAAATAACTCAATCAGAGAAGGACGAACACCATACAATTTCACTCATATATGGAATTTAGGAAACAAAACAAATGAGCAAAGGAAAAAGAGACAAAAAACCAGACTCTTAACTATTGAGAACAAACATATGGTTACAGAGGGGAGGTGGGGGGGGATGGGTGAAACAGGTGAAGGGGATTAAGAGTACACTTATCATGATGAGCACTGAGTAATGTATAGTGTTGGATCACCATATTGTACACCTGAAACTAATATAACACTGAATTCAAATTTTAAAAAGAGAGTAAATCCTCAGAGTTCTCGTGACTAGAAGAAAATTTTTTCCTTTTTTTCTTTTCTTTTTATTGTATCTGTGAAAAACTGGATGTTAGCTGAACCTATTGCGATAATCATGTCTCAACATCTGTAAATCACACCATCATGCTGTATGCCTTAAATTTATACAGTGATGTATGTGAATTATTTTTCAGTGAAACTGGGGAAGAAAACGTCCTTGAAAATCTAAACCCGGGGCGCCTGGGTGGCGCAGTCGGTTAAGCGTCCGACTTCAGCCAGGTCACGATCTCGCGGTCCGTGAGTTCGAGCCCCGCGTCAGGCTCTGGGCTGATGGCTCAGAGCCTGGAGCCTGTTTCCGATTCTGTGTCTCCCTCTCTCTCTGCCCCTCCCCCGTTCATGCTCTGTCTCTCTCTGTCCCAAAAATAAATAAACGTTGAAAAAAAAAATTAAAAAAAAAAAAAAAGAAATACATGTGTCTGTTTTACGTAGGGTGAGCGACCGTGTGCCTGGATCACAGGAGTCCACAGGCATGAGCGACTATCCAAACGCCTTAAGTCCTGTTTCCTCCCATAAGCCTTCCTGGTTGCTCTTGGTATCCTGTGTCCTCTCCCTTCTTGCAGACCCATTGCCCGATTATTTGGCACTTGATTCAAGACTACTTTTATCAGCCTCTGATTTTTCTCCCACCTGGTTTATTTCCATCCAACTTAAGAGCAAAGAATATGCCTTCTGTTTGTTTCTCTGGTATCTACTTCAGCAACTGATCAATGTACCATGGTGCATAGTAAGTTCTTAAAACTCATGGCTGACCAATAGATGGGTGGCCCTTTCGCTTCTCTGTTCCCAGCCACAAGGCCACTTGAATGGTTAGTTCTAATTTTTTTTAATGTTTATTCATTTTTGACAGAGAGAGAGAGAGACAGAACATGAGCAGGGGAGGGGCAGAGAGAGAGGGAGTCACAGAATCCGAAGCAGGCTCCAGGCTCTGAGCTCTCAGCACAGAGCCCGATGCGGGGCTCGAACTCACAGAGTGTGAGATCATGACCTGAGCCTAAGCCGGACACTCAACTGACTGAGACACCCAGGCACCCCCTGAATGGTTAATTCTAAAGGTGACTGACTAGAGCATTTTGCTATACCACTGGGATAAGTACCGGCACGCAATCACCCCAAACTGTCTTTTGAATCTTCTCTCACAGTAGAAAGGGCAGGTCTACCACTGGTGCAGAACCAGAGTTTCTGTAAATAAGGCCTGCTGTGATCCCATCAGACCTTTCAATACTGACTGAAGAGCTGGCAGTGTTTACTAAACTCCTGAGATCACTAAAGTCTGAAGTAATCTCTTATGCCTCATTAATCTCCAATGTTTGAAGTAATCGCTAATGTATAATAAATCTCTAGTCTCTGAAGGTTTAGATCACACAGATGTGTTGTTTCAGATGAATAGCGACAGACGTGATTTTGTCGTTCGGTCATTGAGCCCACACTTAGGGAACCTGCCATGTTCAAAGCACTGAACTGGATTCTTTTCCTGTGATTCACGCTTCTATGTCCTAACTGCTCCATGTCATAGTGAAAAATGGACTAATTTAGAAAAAAGTGGACCAGAAGTTCTATGAATGCAAAGTAAGTGATTATTTTAGTGTTCAAATAGATCAGGGGAACTTGTCCCATTAGTTTAAGGTTAAAGACGAGATTCTTTCATTCCTCCTTCCGTCCTTCTCTCCTTCCTTCAACACGGTCATAGAGAACCTGATATGTATGAGAGAACCTGAGAGTATCTGATATGATGTATCAGATACTCTACTTGAAACCAAAGATACAATGATTTAAAAAAAAGACGTGAAAGATACAAACTTCCTAATATAAAATCAATAAGTCCTGGGGATGTAATGTACAGCACAGTGACTGTAGTTAAAAATACTGTGTTGTAGGGGCCCCCGGGTGGCTCAGTCGGTTAAGCATCCGACTTCAGCTCAGGTCATGATCTCACGGTTCATGTGTTCAAGCCCCGCGGTGGGCTCTGTGCTGACAGCTCAGAGCCTGGAACCTACTTCGGATTCTGTGACTCCCTCTCTCTCTGCCTCTCCCCCACTCATGCCCGCACTCTCTCTCTCTCTCTTCTCAAAAATAAATGGACATTAAAAAATAATAATGCTACATTGTATATTTCAAAGTTGCTAAGAAATGAAATCTAAAAAGTTCTCATCACAAGAAAAAAGTTTCTTAACTACATATGTTGTTCATGATGGATGTTAACTAGAATTATTATGGTGACCATTTCACGAGATATACAAATATCAGATCATTACATTGTATACCTAACATACCTTTATGTTGTATACCTAATACTAACATAGTATTTCATGTCAAGTATACTTCAACTTTCAAAAAAAGAGAGACAAGATTTCTGCCCATATGGAGGAGAAATACCTTGCGCATAGAAAGCAGAGTCATCTAGAGCTTCCTACTTATTTGATCTACTGAATACTCACTTTATATCAGGCATTAGTATGGTTCAGATATGTTGTGTGAATTATATATGTCTGTTACTTTAAAGTATGCCTTTTATTTGGATGATGATGATAGTAAGTACTTAGAACATGAGATTCGGATTTAAAAGACTTGAGTTCTACTCTGTCTTGTATTAGGTATGTAAACTGAGAATATAATTTCCTTCTTTGTCCCTCAGTTTCCCTATCTACAAAACTGGGAGAGTAGGGGTGCCTGGGTAGCTCAGTCAGTTAAGTGTCCAGTTCCTGATTTCAGCTCAGGTCATGATCTCACGGTTATGAGATGGAGCCCTTTGTCGGGCTCTGTGCTAACAGCACGGAGCCTGCTTGGGATTCTCTGTCTCCCTCTCTCTCTGCCCCTTCCCTGCTCACATTCCACGTCTCTCTCAAAAAACAAAAACAAAAGCAAAAGCAAAAACAAAACAAAACAAAAAACTGGGAGAGTGGTAAATGTCCAGTTCTTGGGGTTTTGGGAGATCGTATAAGATAACTCCCTACGTCTCTGTGCCTGCCTATCTATCTCCCTGAATTGTCTTTCCTACTTCCCCCTCCTATCTACCTGGCAAACTCCTAGTTATCTTTGAAACCGTAGCTCATGTAGTATCACCTCATGTCAGGAGTCTTTCTCTTTCTATCCCTGATGGTGCCAAGCCCTCTCTCTTACCCATGCAGGCTTTTATATTGCAATTGCCACATGATATTGTCATGCAGATAGGAAGAGCCTATGCCTTATTCACCCATTCTGTACCTAGCATAGTGCCTGTCCCATAACCAGTGCTGAAAGGGCGGCTGAGTAAACGAATAAAAAAGATGTTGGAAAAAAGATAGATTTCAAAGCATTAAACAAACATAAGGTATTATTCCCATCATTATGCTAGTGCAGAGCCACTGAAACCAAAAGGAGAATTAGCATGACTGAACAGTAAATGTGCATTCTATTAAACCTCTGATATTTTACCATTTTTTTGGAACCACAGCATTTTCTAGTGAGTCACCAACTCACTTCTGCAAAAAAAGAAATACAGCAATTTCCTGGGAATAAACATGGTAATAACCAAAATCAAAAAGCATGAAGAAAACACTTGTCCAAAAAGTATACATCTGAGGGGCGCCTGAGTAGCTCAGTTAAGCGTCCGACTTCGGCTCATGTCATGATCTCGCGGTCCGTGAGTTCAAGCCCCACATCAGGCTCTGTGCTGACAGCCCAGAGCCTGGAGCTTGTTTCGGATTCTGTGTCTCCCTCTCTCTCTGACTCTCCCCCGTTCATGCTCCGTCTCTCTCTGTCTCAAAAATAAATAAAGATTAAAAAAAAAGAAAAGTATACATCTGAGAGTTGAACCATAATACAAAGCATCTAGTTTACTTTATAGGGGGCATCAGCCTCTCTTAGTTTGAGTCTCCTCAAAAGCTAGAGATATTTCTCTTGTAGTCAGCACTGAAGCAGGAACCAAAGCCTGTACTTATTTATATCAGAAGGAAATTAGAGGCTATATATTTTGAAACCAGGCATTTGGCTAAACTTGTTTTAAAGAAATGTGCTTAGCCTGTTGGGAAGGGCACTGGGTGTTGTGTGGAAACCAATTTGACAGTAAGTTATATTTCATATAAAATAAATAAATAAATAAACATAAAAAATTTAAAATAAAAGAAATGTGCTTAGGATTCTCTACCAACACAATCATTGCTAATGTGGTCTGTTCACTGTACCTCTTCCCTAAATGTGAATGTAATGAGGGGTGTCTCATGACTTTCTACTCCATGAGTGCAAAAGAGGCAAACATTCTTTTATGGGTTCAGTTATGTTTTCATTTTTTTGTTGTTGTTTTATTGTGAAACACACACACGCACACACATAAGTATGTGAAACATATATGTGCAATTTAGCAAAAAAACCTGCGAGCGCCTGGGTGGCTCAGTCAGTTGGGCGTCCAACTTCGGCTCAGGTCATGATCTCGTGGTTTGTGAGCGGTTTGTGAGTTCAAGCCCCGCACCAGGCTCTGCGCTGACAGCTCAGAGCCTGGAGCCTGCTTCCGATTCTGTGTCTCCCCCTCTCTCTGCCCCTCCCATGCTCATGCTCTGTCTCTCTCTGTCTCTCAATAATAAATAAACGTTAAAAATTTTTTTTAAAACCTGTAAAGTGAAATTGATCTAGCCACTACTCAGATAGAAATAGAACATTGCCAAGATTCTAGAAGTGCCCCCATGTATTCCTCTTTCTGGAAGAAACCACTGGCCCGGCTTTGGGGATAATCGTTTTCCTACTTTTCCTTGTAGTTTTATTTCCATAACTATTTTAAAACTTGTTATATCATACAGATTGTGGCACAAGATTTATGTACACCAAAATGCGCCATTCAAATAATATGGTTTGGTGAGTTTTGCAAATGTGCATACCTATGTTGCAACCATCCCAATCAAAATACAGAATTTCTGGGGCAGGTGGGGGCTCAGCTGAGCCTCCGACTTTGGCTCAGGGAATGACGTCACAGTTCATGAGTTTGAACCCCACATCGAGTCTCGCGTTGGGGTCTCCGCTGTCATTGCAGAGCCCGCTTCAGATCCTCTGTACCCGGCTATCTCTGCCCCTCACCCGCTCGTGCTCTCTCTTTCAAAAATAAATATTAAAAAAAAACATTTAAAAAATGCAGAATTTCTATCACCCCATAAAGCTTCTTCTTGTCCCTTTGCAGTAGACCTTCTCAGTCCCAACCCCAGACTACCATTAATCTACTTTCTATCACTGTTAGGTAAGTTTGGCCTCTAACCGTCTTTTACATACGGAACCATACAGTATATACTGGCTTCTTTCACTTAGCATAACGCCTGTCTGATTTTGAACTGTACATAAGCAGAATCGTAATAGATGTTATGATTCTTTTGAGTCTTGCTTTTTTGTTTAACATTACATTTATGAAGCCCATGCATAAATTTGCATCTACCTATAATTCATTCATTTTAATTGCTGTATATAAACCATTGTAGAACTACAGCATAATTTATTTATCCTTTCAATTATTAGCAGGCAGTTGGGATATTCTATAGTTCCACTGCTGACATGTACTGATTCTGTAAATTGATTTTACATCCAGCTAGCTTGCTAGCCTTCTTATTAAAAATAACAACTCTATAGGTTCTTTTGGAGTTTCAGTGCACATATATATTCATATTATAGGTGAATAATGACAACTTCATCCATAAAATCTCTATTTTGTTTTCATTTTTCTTGTTTGTGTGGCTGCTCTTGCAAGGACCTGCAATACAAAGTTAGATAGAAGTGCTGATAGCATATTCTTGTGTTGTTCCTGATCTCCAAGGAAAAGGTTTTCATTTTTTTTTATTTTAATGCCAGTATAGCTATCATACAGTGTTATATTAGTTTCAGGTATATAGTATAGTAATTTAACACTTCCATATATCACCTAGTGCTCATCACAAATGCGCTCCTTCACCCATTCCCCTACCCACCTCCCTCTGGTAACCAGCAGTTTGTTCTCTGTAGTTAAGAGTGTTTCTTGGAGCAGCAGAAGGAGAAATCAAGGAATTTATCCCATTTACAGTTGCATCAAAAACCATAAAATACCTAGGAATAAACCTAACCAAAGAGGTAAAAAATCTATACACTGAAAACTATAGAAATCTTATGAAATTGAAGAAGACACAAAAAAATGAAAAAACTTTCCACACTCATGAATTGGAAGAACAAATATTGTTAAAATGTCAATACTACCCAAAGCAATCTCTATCAAAATAACACCAGTATTCTTCACAGAACTAGAACAAACAATCCTAAAATTTGTATGGAACCAGAAAGGACCCCAAATAGCCAAAGCAATCCTGAAAAAGAAAACCAAAGCTGGAGGCATCACGATTCTGGACTTCCAAGCTGTATTACAAAGCTGTAATCATTAAAACAGTATGGTAATGGCACAAAAACAGACTCACAGATCAATGGAACAGAATTGAGAACCCAGAAATGGACCCACAAATGTATGGCCAACTAATCTTTGACAAAGCAGGAAAGAACATCCAATTGAATAAAGACAGTCTCTTCAGCAAGTGGTGCTGGGAAAACTGGACAGCGACATGCTGAAGAATGAACCTGGACCACTTTCTACACCATACACAAAAATAAACTCAAAATGGATGAAAGACCCAAATGTAAGACAGGAAGCCATCAAAATCCTCAAGGAGAAAGCAGGCAAAAACCTCTTTGATCTTGGCTGAAGCAACTTCTTACTCAACATGTTGCCAGAAGCAAGAGAAACAAAAGCAAAAATGAACTATTAGGACCTCATCAAAATAAAAAACTTCTGCACGGCAAAGGAAACAATCAGCAAAACTAAAAGGCAATCAATAGAATGGAAGACAATATTTGCAAATGACATAGCAGATAAAGGGTTAGTATTCAAAATATATAAGGAATTTACCAAACTCGACATCCAAAAAAACAAATAATCCAGTGAAGAAATTGGCAGAAGACATGATTAGATACTTTTCCAAAGAAGACATCCAGATGGCTAACAGACGCATGAAAAGATGCTCAACATCACTCATCATCCAGGAAATACAAATCAAAACCACAATGAGACACCACCTCACACTTGTTAGAATGGCTAACATTAACAGCTCAGGAAACAACAGATGTTGGCAAGGATGCAGAGAAAGAGGAACTCTTTTGCACTGCTGGTGGGAGTGCAAACCGGTGCAGCCACTCTGGAAAACAGTGTGGAGGTTCCTCAAAAAATTAAAAATAGAACTACCCTACGACCCAGCAATTGCACTACTAGGTATTTGTTCAAAGGATGAAGGAGTGCTGATTCAATGGGGCACACGCACCCCAATGTTTATAGCAGCACTATCAACAATAGCCAAAGTATGGAAGGAGCCCAAATGTCCATCAACTGATGAATAGATAAAGGATGTGTGGTATATATATAAAATGGAATGTTACTCAGCGATCAAAAAGAATGAAATCTTGGGGCACCTGGGTGGCTCAGTCGGTTAAGTGTCTGACTTCGGCCCAGGTCATGATATTTCATGGTTTCTGAATTTGAGCCCTGTGTCGGGCTCTGTGCTGTTCTGACAGCTCAAATCCTGGAGTCTGCTTCAGATTCTGTGTCTCCCTCTCTCTCTGCCCCTCCCCTGCTTGCACTCTGTCTCTCTCTCTCTCTCAAAAATAAATAAACATTAAAAAAATGTTTTAAAGAATGAAATCTTGCCATTTGCAATAACGTTGATGAACTACGTTATTATGCTAAGTGAAATAAGTCAGTCAGAGAAAGACAAATATATGACTTCACTCATATGTGGAATTTAAGATCCAAAATAGATGAACATAAGGGAAGAAAAAATAATGTAAAACCAGAGAGGGAAACAAACCATAAGAGACTCTTAAATGCAGAGAACAAACTGAGGGTTGCTAGTGGGGTGTTCGGTGGGGGGTGGGCTAAATGGGTGAGGGGCATTAAGGAGGGCACTTGTTAGGATGATCACTGGGTGTTTTATGTAAGTAATGAATCGCTATATTTTATTCCTGAAAAATAAAATAAAATAAAATATTATAAAACAAAATAAAACAAAATAAAATAAAATAAAATAAAATAAGAGTCTGTTTCTTGTTTTGCCCCCCTCTCTCCTTTTTACTTTTGCTCAATCATTTTGTTTCTTAAATTCCACATATGAGTGAGATCATATGCTATTTCTTTCCCTGACTGACTTATTTCACTTAGAGTAATACTCTTTAGATTCATCCATGTTGTTGCAAATGGCCAAGATTTCATTCCCTTCTATGGTTGAGTATATATCATATCTTCTTTATCTATTCATCTATCAATGGACACTTGGGCTTCTTCCATATCTTGGGTACTATAAATAATGCTACTAAAAGCACTAACTATAAGCATAGGGGTTTATATACCTTCGAATTAGTGTTTTCATCTTCTTTGGGGAAATACCTGTAGCCTACTGCCTCATAGGGTAGTTCTATTTTTAATCTTTTGAGGAACCTCCATACTGTTTTCCTCAGTGGCTGCACCAGTTTGCATTCCCGCCAACAGTGCATGTGGTTTCTTTTTTCTCCACATCCTTGCCAACAGTTGTTGTTTTCTTGAGTCAAAGGAAAGGTTTTTTTAAAATTATATTAGGTATGACTATTAGGCCCGATGTTAACTGGAGATTGGGGGGGGGGTATTATTTATCAGAATATTCTCTGGCAGAATGAAATTCTCTTTTAATCGCAGAAGTTTGGGGGATAAAATTCACAAATGATATAAACTTACTAATAGTTTAGACATAATTAGAAAATATGCTTTTCTGCAACTATTGAACAGATGATCATATGAACTGATATTCTATTATTAAATTGGTATTCTATAAACCAGTCTTGTATCCCTAACATAAACCAATTTGGTAATAGTGTATTATCCATTATATGATTTCTTTATTTTTGTTTATGTCCAACTTCATGAGTAAATTGGCTTGTAATTTTCTTTTCTCATACTCTCCTTGTCAGGTTTTGGTTTCAAAGCTTTGCTAAGCTCATGAAAGCATAGGAGAGTGTAGTTTTTCAAAAATTTCAACCTCAGGTGAGATTGGATTTATTTTTTCTTTGAATGTTTGGTAGAATTCACCAATGAAGCCATCCAGGTCAGCAATTTCCTTTGTGGAAAATGTTTGATCTGACATTGAAATTCAGGTTTTTTACATTATTCCTTTTTGAGTAGGTTTGGTAACATAATTTTTCTAGGAATTGCTTTTTTTTCTAAATTTTTAAATTTATAGGTATGAAGTTCTTCATAGAAATATCTACATGATCATTTATTATCCACAGCATTTTTCGGTGTCCTATACAATTTGATTAAACCTAGTTTGCTCATTGTATTCTACAAATACTCTGGACTCTTGCTTTTTCCATTTGTTGGTTTATTTGCTTATTTACTGAGACAAGTGAATTAAACTTGTCTACTATGATTGTAGTTTTGTGTATTTCTCTTTACAGTGCTCCAATTTTAGCTTGCTTGTTTGCTTTTTTGGATGTGTTGATCGGTGTACATAAATTTATAATTTCTATTATGATTGAAAGTGAATACTTTTATCAATATGAAATCATCCTCTATCTTCAGTAGATGTTTTGCCATAATTTTTTTTCTGATATTAACCTGGCTGTACTAAATTCCTTTGGTAGGTAATCTACAAAGAGTATATTTTCAAAACCTTTTATCTTCAGATGTTCTGTACCCATAAGTTTTAGATGTATCCCCTTAAAACAACATATAAAAAAACTCACCTGAATATTTTGCCTTGTAACTGAATCCTTTTGTCCATTTATAGTTAATACAATGACTGACATACTTGAGTTTTTTTTTTTTAATTTTTTTTTTCAACGTTTATTTATTTTTGGGACAGAGAGAGACAGAGCATGAACGGGCGAGGGGCAGAGAGAGAGGGAGACACAGAATCGGAAACAGGCTCCAGGCTCTGAGCCATTAGCCCAGAGCCCGACGCGGGGCTCGAACTCACGGACCGCGAGATCGTGACCTGGCTGAAGTCGGACTCTTAACCGACTGCGCCACCCAGGCGCCCCCATACTTGAGTTTTAAATATATTTTAAAATTTTTTTAGAGAGAGTGTGAGCAGGGAAGAGAGGCAGAGGGAGAGGGAGAGCAAGAATCTTAAGCAGGTTCCACATTCAGCATGGAGCCCAACAAGAGGATTGATCCCACCACCCTGGGATCATGAGTGAGCCAAAATCAAGACCTGAAATCAAGAGCCAGAGACTCAACCAACTGAGCCGCATAGGTGTCCCTGGATTTTAAAATATTCTTTTTCATTTCATGTACATTCTTTATTAATTTTTTTCTCTCCTTTCTTTCTTACTTTTTGTTCATTGACAGAATATTTTTATTATTTCATTTTTCTCCTAGGAATTTTCAGCTTACACAGTTTGTTTTATTCTGTTCATGGTTAACCTACAACTGTGTCCTCTAATCCAGTAATCACTACTTCAAGTGTGCCTGTTTATATTTTAATGAATTAAAATTAAATAAAACAAAAAACTCAGTTCCTTAGTTACACAAGCTACATTCCTAGTACTCTAAAACTCTATGCATCTAGTGCCTACTATGTTGGACCGCATAATGGAACACTTTCATTATCTCAGAAAGTTCTTTGGGATGGAACTACCTTACAGACTGTAGCATATGTACTTATCAAGGGCTAAAGTAAATTGCTACCCTTATTTACGTCCTAGATAGTCCAAGGACTTTAGAACACCATATCTCAACACCCCAATTTGTTTATTATCGTTGCAGCATGTGTTAGTTCATTACAAAATTCTCACTAGGCAGTATTATTATAGTTCTATGCAGTCAGTATTCTTTACATATGCCCATTTTTTCACTGTATCTAGTCTTCATTCTTTCTTATGCTGGTGGCCAACTCTATGTTTTTGTTTGCAAATATTCTTATTTTACCCTCATTCTTAAAAGATTGTTCTCCTAGATAACAGTGTTCTAGGTTTTCAGGTTATTAATTGCGAAACATATTTTGCTAACTTTCTATCATCCTGCTGGCATAGTTGCTCACAATTTGCTGTTTTAAAATATTGAATGTTGAGATGCATAAAACGTAAAAGTCGCAAGAAACATGTGAATCTGTGTGCATGCACCCCTAGTGTTTGGGTACTGCTAGAGCTTTAGGCTGCATCAACAACATGGCCCTCAAGGCCTCAACACAAGAGGAGATTTGACGGAAGAGGAGTAGGGCTGAGCCAGCAATCTTTTCTGCTCATAGTTAATATATCTTACTTTTGCAAATTTTACAAAAACATGTGATCACTTTATCAAAGGACGAAACCACCATTCAATATTTGAAAGAAGGGGCACGTGTGCACGCACGCACACACATGCACACACACACACACACACAGCTAAATGCCTTATTTACTATAGTCAGGCACAGCCTCTCTGAGTGGAGCGAACTGCTGATTTACATAGGGTTTGGGTAAGGGTAGAGTTCTAGTATTGACGATTCTCAGGGGACAGATGAATTGATGGCATCTGTAGAAGCCGTGACTGGGTGAGACTCTTGTTGACTGGTTAACATTCAGAGGCTGTTCATTGGAGTGAGCCTCTAACTGATTTTCAGGAGTAACTGGCTGACTTTCAAAAGGGTATTCACTGAGGGGCACCCGAGGGCTCAATTGGTTAAGCGACCGACTCTTGATGGACTCAGGTCATGATCTCAGGGTCCTGAGATCGAGCCCTGTGTGCTCTGCACTGGGCATGGAACCTGCTTAAGATTCTCTCTCTCTCTCTCTCTCTCTCTCTCTCTCTGTCTCTCCCTCTGCCCCTCCCCCTGCTCTCTCTCTTTCTCTGTCTCTAAAAAACTAAAGAATAATAAAAGGATGTTCAATGAGACAAGTTGTCCTTGATGTACTAAACAGAGGTTGAAAACCAGTTTGATGGCTAAGGCTACAGAACAACCTGTGGGGTTTTTTTGTTTTTGTTTTTTAGTGTTTGTTTTTAGGAATGTAGGAACCTTACTTTATTTTCAACCTGAAACATTTCTACATTTCTAAGGCCTTTCCTGGGCCTTAGAAAAGGTTGATATCAATGAGAGGCCTTAAAGCTTAAGTTTCACTAACTTCATAGTAAATCTACCTCTGAGGCCAGAATCATAACTATTTCACCTTTGCCCCAAGGGTGGGAATGTAAACTGGTGCAAGCTACTCTGGAAAACAGTACAAAGTTTCTCAAAAAGTCAAAACCAGAACTACCCTATGAGCCAGTAATTGCCCTGCTAGATATTTATCCAAAGAATATAAAGACTAATTCAAAGGGATACTTGCACCTCATGTTTATAGCAGCATTATCTCCAATAGCCAAACTGTGGAAGCAGCCCAAGTGTCTGTGGACTGATGAATGGATAAAGAAGAAAGGGTACACACACACACACACACACACACACACACACACACACACACTGGATACTATTCAGCCATAAAAAAAAAGAGTGAAGTCTTGCCATTTGCAATGGCACGGATGGAGCTGGAGAGTATAACACTAGGTGAAATAAGTCTGTCAGAGAAGAGGAGGAGCTGAGATGGAGAAGGACCCTAGGCTTGCCTAGTCCCTTGAACACAACTTAAGAGACACCCCACCAAAGACCATATACAAATGGCAAATAGGCGTATGAAAAGATGCTCCCCATATGTCATCAAGGAAATGCAAATTAAAACAGTGAGAGGGGCACCTGAGTGGCTCAGTTGGTTAAGCATCTGACTTCGGCTCAGGTCATGATCTCACGGTTCATGAGTTCGAGCCCTGCATCCGGCTCTGTGCTGACGGCTCAGAGCCTGGAGCCTGAATCCAGAACACTGACAACACTAAATGCTGACAAGGATGTGGGGCAACAGGATCTCGTATTCTTTGCTGGTGGGAATGCCATGCCAATTTGGAAGATTATTTGGAGATTTCTTACAAAACTAAACATACAATACAGCAATCATGTTCCATGGGTATTGACCTGAAGTATTGAAAACTTCTATCTGCACAAAAATGTGCAACGAATGTTTATGGCGATATTATTCATAATTGCTGACACTCGGAATGTCCTTCGGCAGATGAATGGCTAACCTGGTACTTCCAGGTATTGGGATATTATTCAGTACTAAAAAGAAATGATCTGTCAAGCCATAAAAAGACAAGGAGGAACCGTAATTGCATATTTCTTAGTGAAATTTAGTGAATTTCATATTTCTTAGTGAATTTAGGAAGGCCACATACTGTACGATTTCAACTGCATGCTATTCCAGAAAAGGTAAAATTATGGAGACAGTAAAAAGATCAGTGGTTGCCAGGGATGGAGAAGTAGAGATATATAGGCAGAGCACAGAGGATTTTTAGGATGCTGAAAATACTCTGTGTGATATAATGATGGAATATGTCCTTATACATTTGTCCAAACCCATAGAGTATACAACACAAGCATGAACCCCAAAGTAAACTATGGACTTTGGGTGATTATGATGTGTCAATGTAGATTCATCCTTAGCAAAAAACATACCAGTATGGTTAGTGATGTTGATGATGGGAGAGACTATGTATGTGTGTGGACAGGATTTATGAGAAAGCTCTGTACCTTCCTCTCAGTGTTATTGCAAACCTCAAACTGCTCTAAAATGTAAAATCTTAAAATTAAAAGAAAGAGAGTTCTGGAAATGGATGGTGGTGATGATTGCAAAATAGTGTGAATGTACTTAATACCACTGAACTGTACACTTAAAAATGGGGAAGGGGCACCTGGGTGGTTCAGTTGGTTGAGCATCTGACTCTTGATTTCAGCTCAGGTCATGATCCCAGGGTTGTGGGATCGAGCCCCTCATTTGGCTGCACAGTGAGCATGGAGCCTGCTTAAGATTCTCTCTCCCTCTAAAAAAAAAAGAAAAGAAAAGAAAAAAGATTCTCCCTCCCTCTCCTTCTGCCCCTCTCCCCCACGTTCGATCTCTCCCTTTCTAACATTAAAAAAATGGGTAAGGTGGTATATTTTATATGTATTTTACCACATTAAAAAAAATTCTAGAGAGCACCTGTGTAGCTCAGTCAGTTAAGAGTCCGACTTCTGCTCAGGTCATGATCTCACAGTTCGCGAGTCTGAACGTCAGGCTCTGTGCTGACAGCTCGGAGCCTGAAGCCTGCTTCATGATATCTTTCTCTCTCTCTCTCTCTCTCTTTCTCTCTCTCTCTCAAAATTAAATAAGGAGGGTTGGCTCAAATAACCTAGTTACCTAGTTGACTATTACTACAAATGGAAGCTGGAAACTCACATTTCTATTGAATAACTACTCTGCCAAGGGTGATGCCACGTGCTTAACCTTATTACTTCATATAATTAGTAATCGTTTAAGTAAGAGTTACTTGTTCCTTTGGCAAGCAGCCAGTGCACAGTTACATACTTAGGGTGTAGGCAGGCCTTGTGCTAGGTGCCAGACATCAGCACCAATCAGGTGAACTGATTCAACAGTAAACATCAGCAGCTCAGTTCATGCCTGAGAAAGGCTAACACTCAATGTTCTAGCGCAGAATGCAGATGCCATTACAGAACCACGTGGTAAGAACAGAAGAGGAGGACTTCCCCCTGGCTCCTACGTTCTAGGCTTCCTGCTCAACATTTACATTCCTTATCTCATTTCATTCACCCAACAACTCTGAGTTAGGAATTACGGTCTCCATTTTACAAAAGATGACCTTAAATCTCAGATTGAATTTGCCTGTGATCGCACAACTGCCGAGAGTCGAGTCGTAGAGCTGAAACGCAAAGACCACACCTGCTTCTCCAAACCCCAAGTCCTCTCCACACGTGGGTTCCCAGGGCAGTTCTGGGAACCAAGCTGTTGCAAGGCAGCGTTTCACCATGAATACAGAAACAAAAGCAGTGAAGACAATACGGTGAGTTTTCTGTTTAAAAAAAAACAAACACTATATTCCACCATAAATTCTTTCTTCTTGAAAGCAGCAGGATTAGTTTCTGTGGCTTGCAGCTAAGAAACCCTGTGAGAATAGTTGGGTGTTTGTTTTAATATTCATTCTTGACGATCTAAAAGGTGTCAGTATTATTAAGCAGTTCCCACCATTTTGGAAAAAAATATTGTTTTATGAAATTAAAAAATATTTGGGAACCACTGCTGTGTATTATAATACTCTAGGTTGTGCACTCAAAGCTCTACCTAATGAACAATTAAACTGACCTAAATAGAATTGATTTTCTCTTAGACTGGTGCGGTGACTAAACATAACTCTGGATAACCATGTAGTCTGTTTTATTTAGTTGTTAATGTGGCCGGACAGGCAACAAGTCTGTCTTCTTAGCAAACAAACCAGATTGACTATGTGTCTTTCTAATTGCTTTCTCAGCTGCTGTGAAATGTTTGATCTGGTTAACAATACAGATCAGCTCCTCTTTTTAAAAGATTAAAACGGCCTGTAATTAATTAACTAATTACTGTATTGATTCATTATATTTACTTACTGAGCACAGCTATAGGTTTTTACCAAGCAAGATGCCCGGCATGCACAAGAGACACAAAGCTTATGATCTCAATTACAAGCCATTCTTTCCATCTCCCCTGAAACCACCAGTAGTGGGCCGACCACAGTGACTTCTGGTCTGGGCTTTTGTAATTGCTCCCTAGCTGGTTTCTTTTCTTCTACCCTTGCTCTTCTGCAATCCATTTTCCATTGAAGAACTAGGGCATTCTTTTAAAACATTAATTGGGTCATAGTACTGCTGTGCTATAAATCCTTCCAAAATCTTCCAATATCCTTACCTTTAAACCCAAAGTTGTTAATCCAACCCGGAAGGCCCCATGCAATCTGCCTATATTTCTAACCGTGTCTCACCTGCCCCCTGCCACATGTCCCAAACATACCGTCCTCTCAGTTGCTGAAAGGCTTTGATCTCTTTCCTGACTCCAGGCCTTTAAACATATGATCCCTTCTGCCTGCAATGTTTTTCTTCCCACTGTTCACCTGGCTCACCCCTACTTTACTTCCTGTTTTAGTTTTTACTTGTTTAGAAGCACCTTCTCCGACCACCCCATTTAAGATAGACCCCTGACTTACTCTTTCAACACATCTGATATTTTATAGCTGACATTTTCTCTCACGGCTCTTATTGCAATCTGTGATTCTATATTCACATGTTTGTTTCTGTTTACTGTTTGTCTCCTCCATCCTCGTCTGTAAGCTTTAGAAAGACAGGGACAACTGTCTTGTTTACCACCTGGCACCCAGCATACCTCCTTGTACGGGCTCCTTAGACATTGGTTGAATGGATGAAGGAAGAAATTAGCAAACAAAGCCAACGCTTATACAGTTCCATGTAAAAATAGCGTTCTGGACAGGAAATGCTAGAGATTGCAGAGAAGAGGGAACTCAGAGGAAAGCTACAGAAAGGCTCCTTGGGGAGGCAGCACTGGAGGGAGACCCCAAAGTTTGAGTAAGATATGAACAGGCTCTGGTGAGGGCGAGACCTCTGGGAGAAGCTTCATTGCTTAAAGAAAGGGGAGGTGGCGGGGGGGGGGGGCGGAAATGGCCGCTTAGCAGGAGACAGAGGGATCTCACTCCTGGGAGATAACTGAGTAGTTGGATTTCAATGTTTGGTGAGGCCATGAATCGATTTTTTATGAATCCTATCTCTGGAATAAACACATTTATGGAGTGAATCTACTCAGGATATAAGCTGCCAGGTGTGTGGTGTAGGGACGGTGGCAGACATTGGGCGCTGGCTTGCTCGATTCCACGCCAACTCCTGAAAGGACGGTGCCTGCTACATGCTTGAGCCTGGGGAGCTGAGACTACACACCCAGACCCCATAGATTCCATCAGGCAGACGGCCCCAGGCCAGATTCAAGGAGGAAGCGAACTTCACGCACAAGAGTGCACGATTGGCAAGCATAGTTGCCAAAGCATGTGTGTTTTTGTCGTTGTTGTTTTGGGTTGGTTTTTTGTTTTTTGTTTTTTTGGTCTTCGTTTCTTTTGTTGTTGTTGTTTTGTTTGGGGTTTTTTTGTTTTGTTTTGTTTTTGTTGTTTGAGTCGGCCGTAGCAGAGCTCCCAGCGTCTGGTTACTTACTCACGTCCTGGTTATTGAAAGACAAGGCACGCTATATTCCTTGCGCTCATGCAGATCATGGCCAAGTTTCCAGGATGAATACTCCCGGAGAGCCCATGATTTGGGGGTCTCTCTTAACTATTACAAAGTTCAAATGTCACTTTAGAAGGCAAACACAGTGTGAATTCAACATTTTAAATGCTCTCTAAACTTGACTGCTGAAGTCTCATCGTCCCTTCAATGTCCCTAACAGTAAAGATCGAAAAACAGTTCTCCCACTGACTCGAGTTCACACTTAGGGCCCACATCCCTGCCACGGGAAACATTCACACCCTTTCCCCTTAGGACGGGGTGCTCAAGATTCACAGCACACTAGCATCTTTCTTCCAAATCCTTCCCACCAAACCCTCTCTTAATCTCCACCCTCTACCATTTTAAGTCCTCCGTAGGAGTGATTCACCTCATCAGTTCCCAGACATCACTGCCACCTACTTTGACATTTCTGCAGATTTATCTGTTTTACATCTCGCTGATCACTTCAGCGGACACATGCATTTCAACATCTTTTTGCACCAGCATTTATGCCTCCCCACCTCTAACTTCTGCCTTCCTCAGCAAACCTTCTTTTGAATGATATCCATCCCATTTTTAGCCCCTTGTGTGGATTCCAACCAGCCCTAAGCCAACTAGAAAAATATTCTCCTGGTCTATTAGTGGTTCAGCATGAATATATATACTGAATTAGTCCCCTGTTACATCACAGGGCAAGATGCTTTCATCTCTATTTCACCTGGGAAGGGTGTCATCCTGGTGGTTGCTGGCAGCCTTCTTGTGGTCATGAGAAAAACATCCTAAGAACAATACCCAGCCATTGAGGAAGCAAAGCTGAGACCTGGAGCCCTTAGAGTGCATGGCTTGGATTGCTCTACTTTTAAACTTCTTGCTGTAAGAGACAATAAGGGTCCTTATTATTTTAGCTGATTGGAGTCAGAGTTTCTGTTATTAGCAAGCAAAAGATAGTGATCATCTATAAATTCCCTACGTCAGGTTATAAGTCTTGAACCACTCACTGTGGAAATATTTGATAATGGAAAACATTTGATAGTTGAAAACATTTGGAGATGGAAAACAAATGGAAACATGGGGGTGATGGGGAACATTAACTGGCATAGTATAGTCATTTGTTTCTTCCTTAGAACAAGGGGTAGAAGTCATTTTCCGGGAACCAAAGGGCTCCTCTAAATTTGGGGAGAAGGGGAAAAGGTAAAGGAATTCCAAAGAGGCAAAACATCCCACTGAGGAGTGCCTGGGTGGCTCAGTGGGTTAAGCATCTGACTTTGGCTCAGGTCATGAATTCACAACTCGTGAGTTCAAGCCCCACATCAGGCTCTGTGCTGACAGCTCAGAGCCTGGAACCTGCTTCAGATTCTGTGTCTCCCTCTCTCTCTGCCCCTCCCCTGCTCGTGCTCTGTCTCTCTCTCTCTCAAAAATAAATAAATATTAAAAATTTTTTAATTTAAAAATAAGATACCCCACTGAGACTATAGGCAAAGCTTTTTTAAAAAAAATTTTTTTTAACATTTATTTATTTTTGAGACAGAGAGAGAGCATGAACAGGGGAGGGTCAGAGAAAGAGGGAGACACAGAATCTGAAACAGGCTCCAGGCTCTGAGCTGTCAGCACAGAGCCCCACGCGGGGCTTGAACCCATGGACCACGAGATCATGACCTGAGCCGAAGTCGGATGCTTAACCGACTGAGCCACCACCCAGGCACCCCTTATAGGCAAAGCTTTTTAAAGTAATTTTTGAAACCATTCTCTTTGTGACTGCATTTTTAAAAAATGTTTATTCATTTTTGAGAGACAGAGTGTGAGCAGGGGAGGGGCAGAGAGGGAGGGAGACACAGAATCTGAAGCAGGCTCCAGACTCCAAGCTGTCAGCACAGAGCCAATGCGGGGCTCGAACTCACGAACCGTGAGATCATGACCTGAGCTGAAATCGGACGCTTAACCAACTGGGCCACCCAGGTGCCCCATGACTGCAGTTTTAATGTTGCAGTTACCTGGGCACTTTTAGCAGCACCTGGGCAATTACTATTAATTCAAGATAATTGCTTCACATACATTGAAAAAGTCCAGTATGCTTATTTCCTTTTCAACGAAATTTTTTTAACTTATTACCTTATGAGACTAATGGGTATTTTGGAAAAAAATGCAATCTATTTTATAGAAAGATACCAAATCAACACATGAACTTACGAACTTCATTCTTAATTAAATAAGTGTCTTTAGGGGAAGTAGCTGTTTCCAGCCACTAAAGGCTCTTTAGTTAACCGTTTTGTTTTTATTCTATTCGAGCGTTTAATTCTATCAGTTTGGTAAATCCCCTATGCATGCTGTGTATTTCTGGGAAGCTCAGGATCTCTGTGTGAGTATTTTGATGTGTTCTGTGTGAAGAAGTATGATGATGCTATAATCAAGGCCACTTTGCTTCTAGCTACCTATAACATCAATGATAAAAATAGACAGGAATGAGATACTTAGGTTGGCATCGTCTGTATTGTGGTTGGAGAAATGATCAATATCCTCTGAATGTCTCTGGCATCTTCCCTTCCACGACTTTCGTTCAGACTTTCATTATCTTGCTGGATTACTGCAAAGCCCCTGAAGTGGTATCTTTTTAATCTCCTGTCTTTCCTTTCTTCAGCCCAGACCTCACGCTATTTCCAGATAAATCTTACAGGCACACAACTCCCATAGCATCGCTGTCTCACTCAAGAGCCTTCAGGGACCCCCCATTGTCAACCAGAATCAATAGCATTCGGGGCCCAGGTGTTCAAGAGCCTTCTAAATGTGACCCAAACACACTTTTCAAACTTTTCTCTCAATCTTTGCCTGGATGTATTGTATGATTTCAATCAACCGGACTGTTCGCTGTTCCTCGGGGATCCCTCATGCTCCCACTTCTCCAAGCCATGGCTGTGATCTTTTTTCTATGATGACTATTGTCTTAGTCTGTTCTATGGTGACCATTGTCTGCTGTAACAAAAATGCCATAGGTGGGTGGCTTAAACCACAAACATTTATTTCTCACAGTACTGAAGTCTAAGAAGTCCAAGATCGGGGCACGGGAAGATTTGGTGTCTGGTAAGAGCCCGCTGCCTGCTTCATAGACAGTATCTTCTTGCTGTGTCCTCACATGGACAGTGCTTGGACAGGGCTGCACAAGAAGAGAAGTCCCTCACTGCAGGAGAACGTCCAGAGGTTACAGTGGGGAGGCAACCATCCAGAAGGGGAGGAGGGCAAGGGGACTCCCAGGGAAGGAGAGGATTGGAGAGGGGCCTTATGTGACCAGGTGATACGTCTTTGGGTCAGAGACCTCTGAAGGGCCATAGCAGCTTACAACCAGAAGGTTCTACCTTATCAATGGCCAGCAGATGGGGGGGTCAGATTGCACTAGGTATGCAAAGCAGTTAAGGCTCTAAATGGTTAAAAATCTGCTTGTCTGGACTATTTTTTTAAATAACTGGATGTGTAAAATTTTGATGGGATGCAAGTAAGTTTTTGAACTGATAGATCTCAATCTACAGAGAAGTAATAAACAACCTAGGGGTCAATACCCACAGACCATCTTTGGCTCATTTATATAACATTTTGGGCAATAAGTAGCAGTCAGTGCCAAAGCAACCGTTTACAAATTAAGTATTAAACACTTAAAATTTAGGAGGTGCTCCAGCAAATGACTTGACATATCCTTTGGAATTATAAACCGGGAAGAATGAAACCGATTTGATTGGTGATGGCAGTACTTACCATCACTCACTCTCCCCACTCTTTCCCAAATAAATCCATGGGAACTCCAATCAGAGTTCAACTTAAGGTGCCCAAACCACAGTATTACCCAGTATGATAGAAAACAGAGACCCCTCCCAGTGCTATGATCGCACTAATGGTGCCCCCTAGTGGTTACTGTGTAGCTTAGTTTCATGAAGGGACTTCCTTCCAAATGGAGATGAAAATGTTGGGTAAAATGTATTATTCTTCCCTGAAGTGGTACACCATTAGACTTGTTTATGTAATCACAATTTAAAACGACACACAATTTTTTCCGTCCAACATAAAATGTCCCACAATTTATATTATTCCCCCACAGAGTCCATCTTCTTTGTTTTAATACTGAAGCTCCTACAATTTGGACTCATTTTCTACTGTCCAGGGTTGATAAATACCTCAATTATTTGTCTGCATATAAGTCCAGAAACACAAGCAGAGATTCTTTTTTAAAAAAATGAAACTTAGCATTTTAGAAATTCACAAGTCCCTTAAGAAGTTTCTGGGACATGGGGCGTAATAAAATACAAGATTTTGATTACTGCTTAATAGTCCTGGGGATGTTTTCTAAGTTAATTTGAAGAGGTAGTTTTAAGTATGTGACTCTTGATATTTATTTTTTGTCCAACAAATATTTACTGAGAACCCTTTCTATGTGCAGGCACTGGACCAGAAAATGGGGACATGGCCCTAAGCAAGTTCGATGTGATTGCTGCCCTAATGATACCGGGAATGTCGCAGTGGTCATGAAGCTGCCCCAAACCTTTGCTTCCAAATTGAAGATTCTGACAAGGTAAGGCAAAAATAAGTCATTTTACTATTTTATTTTCTTCTGGTCTGGGCTTCCCTGAGGCTGGAACTGATTGACTTCAGTTGCAAATCCTGCCAGAGAGAAAGTGCTTTTTTTTTTTTTTTTCTTTTTTTGGGAAGGCAATTGATAGCTGTGTAAGATATCACTGGTCTGAGGACTCGAGTTTAAGCTCCAATTTGCTTCACCCAAGTCCTTGATCAGCCTCGAGGAGGCTGGTTCGTGGAATCCCACAGTCTGACTTATCAAAATATCCATTTGACCTTGAAAACATTCTTGCCGATGCCATGCAGCTAGAACACAAATGAGGTATTTGAACAAAGTGTTTGCATCAGTGACTCTAAATTGACACAAACTCTGTAGGTTGCCTAGGATGAGAAAGGTCTCTAAGGCTCATTTTATTTGGTGCCTGCAGGGTTTTGTTATTCTCTGGGCTGGAAGATGACAAACAGCATGTTAATTAAAGAACTGACATCCTTCAATTTACTCTTTTCTCACGACTCAGAATATTCCTCCTCCCCCAGCTCTCATCCCCACTCCTACTATTCCCAAAGAAATGTAAATGAAACGTTTCGTAGTTTTTACATGAATAATTTTGGGACAGATCCTGTTCTTCTCATCAACCACTTTACAGCAAAGTCCAATTGGGTGCCCTGTTATGTTAAATTTTGATCTTTTTAACATAAGAAAAATCATTGTGATAAAGGTTAATGCCTCCTTAATATTTATACACTTGAGTCGTATTGAAAGTGTATTTTGAAATTCTGAAATCTTGAATTAATATGACAACGTGCACAGACTGTGTGTCACCATTTGTAATTCATTAGCACATACTTTACAATATATTAGCATCAAATGTGGAATGCTCCGTCGTGATCCTGGCAAGCCTATGAGTTTCAACCTCATGGATCCTCTAGCACTTTAAGGTTTTGACATAGATGTCCAGAGACAATTCCAAATGATTCTTGCAGATCAGGAATACATTAATTTACCCAGCAACCTGCTAGGTATAATATATTACCCTGAGAAACATGCTTACCTAGCAGTCATCCAGCATATGTTTGTCTAGGTTCGAGCAGATTTTGAACACCAGACTGCTATAATGTAAATGAATTGTGACATGATCCTGGTAAATTGGGAACTGCATCTGCTGTACTGCACCTGGCGTGTGTCCCCCTTGCACAGTGAGTCCGCAGATGATTAACAGTCACTACAACTCACATCATTTTGAAATAGTGCCTGGATAGCCCCACATGTATCGTCAGGGGCTCCTGCAACAGATGGAAATCTAACAGTGTCATAGATTCCATAAGTTTGTTCTTTGCTGATGCTAAAACCCCCTGGAATATTTATTTTAATGACCTGTTCTCCTGGGCATCTGAAAACCAGTCTCTGACTGACAGATCCACACCATGTCCAAAACAGTGATTTAATGGCTATACTTAGCTTGACTATCACCTCAAAACACTTAAATCTTAGCTCTTAAAAATTCCCAAATCTCCAAACATCCTTTGGCATCATAGAATATTCAGAGTTCCCCTGAGCTTAAAAACTTTTGTGGGAGCATAGCTCAGGAGTTCATGTTTAAAAATATTTATAAGGAGGAGCGCCTGGAGGGCCTCAGTCGGTTAAGCATCCAACTCTTGATTTTTGCCCAGGTCACGACGTCACATATTTGTGGGTTTGAGCCCCACACAGGGCTCCTTGCGGAGCCTGCTTCGGATTCTCTCTCTCTCTCTCTCTCTCTCCACCCCCCTGCCCCTCTCCCCCCACCCCACCCCCGTGCTCAGTCTCTCTTTCCCAAAATAAATTAACAAACTTAAAAAAATAAAAATAAAATAAAAATATTTATAAGGATGTTTCTGGTTTTATAACTATTAAAGAGAAAGCTGAGTCATCTGAATTTTAGAACTGACAGGGCTGCTTCATATTTATTATTATTGATCTCTGTGACCTAACTCTTTAGAACTGTAGTACAGTATTTATGATCCATTGTGCGGTGTGTGTGCATAAGCGTATGTGTGTGCATGTGCACATCTGTATATGCACACAGATCTTCATGCAACACAGAAAATACGCAATTGGATGCATGAGTGTGGTCTTGTCTTTGTGATTGTTGTTGCCTGTACATGTCAAGTTGTTCTCGCTTCCTCCCTTTGAGCAATGACAGACAGCTTTGTCCTCAGCTCATCCCTGCCCTGCTGCTTCGTCTCTCCAGCAGTGCGTCCAGGACTGCTAATTTCTTCTCAATATCCAGTTTATCTCCTCTTTGGTAATATAATGCTGGGTTTTAGCTAGACACATTACACATTGCTGCCCACCAAAGTACACAGTTTCCAATCTTCCTTGCAGCTAGGTGTGAACAAATGACTGCATTTTAGACAACAAGACATAAAAGAACCCTCCTTAGACTCCTTCCATCAACCTGCTGCCTGGAACACCAACTCAATGGCTTGAGCTCCACAGCCATCTTGTGCAAATATCAGTGAGATCTATATAGTGAGTGACCTGGAAGGAGAGTTGTGCTCCGAAAGCCAGGGATCCTCACCAGTCTCTGGCTGCCTATCTTCAGGGTATGTTATGTAAGAGAGAAGTAAACCGCGATCTTGTTCAAGGCATTGGTTTTTCTGCTGTCGTGTGTGCAGGCAAATTGAATACCAACTGATGGCCCTTTCTTCCATTTCTTCCACACCTTCCCTTCATGCCATCTGTCTTCCACTCTGTGCCCTACCATCCACATTACTGTTGTGCTCCTGGGAGCCATTTCTTACCTGTCTAGTACCCTTGACTGGTCACATGAAGCCAAGATCTGATGATGGCCTCTATATCCCATCCTTATCCCTACCTCTGTGTCTCTGGAAGTTTCTCTTCATACAGCTATTATGGTGGACATCAACAGACCCAACCTTGTATTGTGCCATTAGCAACCCAAACAGCAAGGGAGCATCTGCCCTACATCTCTGGAGGTGAAATCTCAGACAATTGTCTGATTGGCTGCTTTGGGTCTTCTGCTTATCCCTGAAGTTGATATTGATTAGGGAGAAGGGTAATATGGTTAGCCAGGTTCAAGTTATACCCAGCCATGTGGATAGGACAGAATTGGTTCAGCCTCTACGTGAACTAACCACATGGAATGAGGGTCCCTACAAAAAAGAGGAGTTCCAAAAGAAGGTGAAAAACTGCTAAGAAGGCAAAAGAAGGGAAGACTTCTATCACTGCATGATCTCTTCTCACAGATGAGGAAACTGAGCACAGAGAATTTTATTTTCCCAAGGACACACAGGAAGTAGGTCATGGAGCTGGGATTCAAATCCAGTTCTGTCTGACTCTAGAGTCTTTGTGCCCTAACCATTCTGCTGAAGTATGTTCTTTTATACAGTACTAAACAGTAATCATTAAGACTCCAAAATTTAATTGATGGGGGCACCTGTGTTTCTCAGTCGGTTGAACAACCAACTCTTAATTTCAGCTCAGGTCATGATCCCAGGGTTGTGGAACCGAGCCCCATGATGGGTTCCATGCTCAGTCCGTGGAGCCTGCCTGGGATTCTTTCTCTCTCTCCCCCTGCCTCTCTCTCCAGGTTATGCTTCCTGTCTCTCTCTCCAAAATAAAAAACAAAAAGCAAAACAAGAAACAAAACAAAACAAAATTTAACTGATGAACCAAAAAAAAAAAAAAAAAGAAAAAGAATTAATTTGTCTAAATTTGTGAGATGGGCCTAAGACTATGATGTGAATTGCCACCTATATCCAACCTAAACAAGGTAAGTCTCCTTACCACAGAAGTATATTATTCCTTTTTATACATTGTCCATAAACAAACAAATAAAAACATATATAGGTCACTTTGTGCCTTCAGGGGTTTTACTGTTTCCTTTTGGGGGGGAACTTTATTCATTACACAGGTAGTCCACACAGAGCTATTTTCTGAATGATGCTCAGCTTTTTAATACCTTTTCCCAATTAAACATAATCATACCAACCTTAAACTACCCAAATGAATCCCTATGTACCTACACTATACTTGTCTTTGTGTTCTTTTTCATTTATTTTGTTTTAATTTAGTATCTTTTCATTTTTTTTTTTTTTACTTTTTAAATTTATTTATTTATTTGTAGAGAGAGACAAAGCACACGAGCAGGGGAGGGACAGAGAGAGAGGGAAAGAGAGAATCCCAAGCAGGCTCCACATTGCCAGCACAGAACCTGGTATGGGGCTCAAACCCGCAAACTGTGAGATCATGACCCAAGCCGAAGTCAAAAGCTGGATGCTTAACTGACTAAGCCACCTCGGTGCCCCTAGTAACTTTTTTTTTTTCTAATTTGAGCACAGTTGACACACAATGTTACACTAGTTTCAGGTGTATAACTTAATGATTCAAAACCATAATGAGATATCATCATAAGTCAGAATGGCTAAAATCAAAATGACAAGAGATAACAAGTGTTGGTGAGGATGTGGAGAAAAAGGAACCCTCATGCATCGTTGGTGGGAACGTAAATTGGTAAAGCCACTACAGAAAACAGTATGGAGGTTCCTCAAAAAATTAAAAATAGAAATACCATATGATTCAGCAAATAATTCTACTACTGGGTATTTACCCAGAGACATACAAAAACACTAATTCAAAAAGATATATGCATCCCTGTTTATGGCTGTTTATTGCAGCATTATTTACAATAGTCCAGACATGGAAGCAACCTAAGCATCCAGCAATAGATGAATGGATGAGGAAAATATGGTGTGTGTGTGTGTGTGTGTGTGTGTGTGTGTGTGTGTGTGTGTAATATTACACAGCCATAAAAAAGATAAGATTGTGTTATTTGAGACAACATAGATTGACCTATAGGGTACTGTGCTAAGTGAAATAAGTCAGTCTTAGCATTGTTCTTAATACTGGTCATGCTTTTTTGTTTCCCTAAGACAATACAGACTACCCTACCTACATAACTACATAAACATTGAAAGCTATATTTAAATGCTCATCCACAGGAATCCTAAAGATGTAAACCATGGATGTCACCACTAAGGGATTTGTGTGCAGGGAATCACCCTAGAGATCATTAAACCCAATCATTGCATTTCACAGATGAGAGAAATAAGATTCAGAAGTTAAGTGCCTTGCCCAAAATCACTCCACTGGTTTGGCAGATTCTGGGGACTAGGTAACATTAAACCATTATGCATATAATTCCATATCTCATTTACCATGCACCGTTAGGTCTTCCTCTTCAGAGATACAACCTCCTCTGAGACTTTGTTGGCCACAGAATTCAAGTTTGCCCTGGCATACTAGCCATGTGATTAATATAAAGGTAAAGCAAATACAGCCAAATTCCAAGTAATATAAAGGTGCCACTGAAAAATGCCTGGAGATTTTTAATGATGGATTTAAGTATGCTTCTTGAATCTTGTACAGAATCTCATTTTCATCATAGGCAAATAATACAACCACTGTAGTAGTAAAAATGAAATTAAAAGAAAGAAAGAGAGGAAGGAAGGAAGGGAGGGAGGGAGGAAGGAAGGAAATTATGATAAAAGAAGGGAAAAATAAGTCCTTGCAAATGACTGTTAAAAATTGTCCAGATAATTCTGGTGTGCTGTTTTTCTACCACAAAACACTTCTTTTCTTTTTCTTTTAATAATCCCCTTTCTAAAGCTGTTCAAAATTCATTAAATTGTCATGTTGTCACGGTATTCTTATCTCCAAATGTGAATTAACTACATGTTGACTTGAAGAAACATTTTTTTCTTCTATAGTGTTACGCCAGTATTGCTAGTGAGGAGATTTGCACCACCCTGAAAACTCTGAAGTAATAAAATTCTATTAATCATAGTGCTGTAAAGTTTCCAAGTTTATCTTCATGTTCATGGTCAGAAACCTAAATGGGTTTTTTTTCAACTGTAGCAATTTCACTGGAATAATAGAGTTCTATAGTGGTGACATACATCTCTTAATTAAGGTTATTTGTCAGAATTAGGTATACCAAGATATACGTTCTGATTTAGTATACCATAAAACATATTCTGGTCTTGTTTTCACTTAAGTTCAGGAATGCAAGTCCTGAGATTGAGTATTTCCTCTTAGGCCAAGAGTGGCAAATAGTTTTCATCCAAAGACCCAGCTTCATTATACCTACAAATAGATATCGGGAAGGTTTGTGAGTCTGTTTCCAGGCCCTGGAGGGAAATAGAGCTGTTATCAACAAGTAACGTCTCCCACAGACTAACAAGCGAGAGGTAACATTGTGTAGCGCATTTACACTCTCCAAAAGATAGTTCTTACTGTCTGTTTTCTTTCTTGTTTCAATTTTAATGCTTATCAAACTCACCCATGTACATGGTTAGAAATTGTAATAGTCATGGTTAGAAAGCCCAACAGGAAAACAAAGGCTTATAATAAAAAACAATAGTCTCCTGGTCCACCTCTTCCCACTCTTGATTTACCACTCCAGAAGGCAACCATTCCAAGTTCTTGGGCTTTTCTTCTCTATTTGCTTCTGCAGTTCCCAGGGTTGTTACTCACAGAGGACAGACGGACTCAGTCAGTTGGGTAGCTCATGGGGGTGCCAAGCTTCTAGGAGCAATGGTTAAAGGCATGTGACAGGCTGCCCTAAGAAACGAAAATGTTCAACACTGCTTGCCCCACTGGTGCAGGTGCCGCTCTGAAATACAACCTTGTGGCCGCCCTCCAGAGCTGCATGATTCTGCCATGCCCTCACCAGCCAAATGGTTTCCACATGGGGCCCCTTCCTCGAGGTGTCCACTTCCAAGTCAGACTCTCACGGGAGCGAGCCTGGTAGTGGAGGCCAGGTCACATATAGCTGTGCCAGCCGCCAAGGACACTGGAACAGAATTTGGGGTTCATTTTGGGGATACAGGGCTCAAATGACAATAAATTTCCCAAAGATAGTAAGATGTCATTCAAAAGGAGCTGGACAGCACAAGAAATGACAAATATCTACCATAGCTTTCTAATGAACGAGTTGATTATACTGTTTTTCAAATTTGTATTTTATTTTATTAAAGTTTATTCATTTATTTTGAGAGCGACAGAGACAGCACAAGTGGGGAAGGTGCAGAGAGAGAGGGAGACAGAAAACCCCAAGCAGGCTCCGCACTGTCGGCACGGAGCCTGATGTGGGGCTTGAACCCATGAAACTGTGAGATCATGACCTCAGCAGAAGCCAGGTCAGATGCTTAACAGACTGAGCTGCCCAGGAACCCCTAATTTTGTGTTTTACATATTACCTGGGCTATCCTCACTGTTGAAGATAATCATAACTTCCCCAGATACAGACTTCTCTTTCATCCACCCATATATATAAACATATAATATTGTTTTGATAGATCAGTATTTGAGTTTACACGATTTTATCCACATAAACATTTTCCCTGAAATTAATTATTTCTTTTTTTTTTTTCATTTGATAGGTTTCTCTATACCTGTCATGAGGGCATTCTAAATTTTTATTTCAGAATTGTAATTTCTGAATTTCTGGTATAGTATTTTAAAATTTCTAGGTGATCTAATGTGTGTGTGTGTGTGTGTGTGTGTGTGTAATGTTTTTTCTTATTTCCCTGAAGAGAATTACTGTTTGTTTTTCTTCTGCTTCTTATGTTGTTTCTTTTGTCTGTGTTACCTTTTCTATTTATTTTGGTCTCTCTGATGTTAAAAGTTGCCCTCCCTCAAATCTCTCATCATTCTTATTTTGGCTCCTATTTAAGAAAGAGGCCTTAAATAGTGTGAGACAGAGTAGGGCTTCTTAAAGACTGGGCTTCGCTGAAGGATAATTGAGAAGAACACAGGGACTCCCAAGTGTCAACATTTTATTTTTTTCCTCATTTTTCTCTTCAGCTGATCACTTTCCTCCGAGAGGACTCCTCTAATATCCTGTCCTTAAATGTGGCTGCCAGCATCCTAAGAGCTGAGCCATGGAAGAGGATGTTTAGAAAAGAGGCTTTCATTCAGTTCTGTGTTTGATATGGTAGCCTTCATTCCTTCTGCTGAATGCCCTAAGTCCAGAGACCTCTGGTTTGACATCTCCAGAGAATAAACCTTGGATTTTCTGCCAGCTTCACGAAGAGGCAGTTGTCCAGCTGGGGAAAGGACCTGGGTTACCATCTACATCCTGTGTGGATTTTCAACCAACCCTCTTGTTTTCTTCCCTACCTGTTCTCCTATATTCTGAAGTACTTGTCGGAGTCAGTTGCTGAGCATTTTTTTTTTAAATCCTTGGCATGGGTTGATATGCTTCTTAGATTTAGCCCTAGTGGGCTTAGATTTCAGCTTCCTGTGGTCTGTGGAGTTGGTCCCCATTTATCCATTAATCATCCAGCTGCTAAAATTATACTGCTGTCTTCTTTCCTATTGTCCCTGTGCTCTCTCTCCTCCTCCTCTCTCTCCAACTCTGCATGTATCTCCTTCTCCCCTCTTCTTCTCTCTCACCACGTGTGTGTGTGTGTGTGTGTGTGTGTGTGTGTGTGTGTGTGTGTGTGTCTGTAATCCTTTACTGTCATTGTGGAGTTGTAGAAAGGAAGAATAGGTAAAGTATGTTCCAATCTTCCACATTTCTGTGTTAATTAGAAATCCTATGCTAGGAGCCCCTGGGTGGCCCAGTTGGTTAAGCATCTCATTCTTGGTTTCTGCTCAAGTTGGTTAAGCATCTGACTCTTGGTTTCCACTCAGGTCATGATCTCAAGGTTCGTGAATTCAAGCCCCACGTCAGACTCTGCACTGACAGTGAGGAGCCTGCTTTTGATTCTCTGTCTCCTTCTCTCTCTGCCCCTCCTCCTCTCACACACTCTCTCTTTCTCTCTCAAAAATAAATATACATTTAATAAAATTAAAAACAAAGAAATCCTTTGTTACATATTTTTTTTTGAAATCTTGTCAACATTAACCATATAGTACACCAAGCAGAATTGAAATTATTTTTTTTCACAATTTACAAGTCCGCTTTTATCAACTTTTAACAAATCAGATCTTCAGTAGGAATGAACTGGTTTTCCTCTTGGACATTTAATCCTTATGTTGAGACTTGGGTGGGGCCTCAACTCCTTTCTCTTTCAATCTCAATTCAATGTTAATAGCTAAACATTAAGTCTCTCCCTGTTATGCAATTATGTAATTATATAAGCAACAAGTTTCAAAAAACATCAAAAAACACAAAGTAAAAAAAAATTGCTGTTCCTTTTTCAAAGTAATATGTAAAATTCACTTTTTTTCAGTCCCACTAGGCTCATTTGCAAGTATCTACCATATCTTTGTAAGCACTGTCAACATTTTGGTCTGTAGGCTTCTAGGAATTTTTAGGTTTATACTTACATATGCAAGTTTAGATTTGTTTCCCCCAAAGTATAGGATCATGCTATACATACCACTATTAAACTTGCTCTGTTCTTTTTTGTCATAGACGCTGGGTCTGGAGTTCTCTCCTGTCCAGCAAGAGAGTGGATGCAGAATTAAAATGCAAGAGAGGCTAATGTCCAGGAGAAGACAAGAGCCCCAAGTAAGGGTCCTTGCTCCGTTTTTATTAGGATCAGAAGACTTATAAGTGTGATAGATGTGCACAAAGAGACAATGAAACCATGAACATCAACTCATGGGCGTGAGGGAAAGGGGGTTTCGAAGATATGTGGTGTTCGGGGTTTGGGTCAGTACAAAATAAAATCCTGACACTGGGCAGATGGTTGTTTAAGGTAGGCATGAGGTGCCACCTCTGTTTACCTAAACTTGCCTAGGGGACAAGAAAGACAGAACATGCTACCTCAGGGTCAACAAGGCACCTTTCTTTTGCTAATTATCTCTGCTCCTGGAAACTTTGCCCTGCTGTGGTCTAAAGTCCTGTTTACCTGTTTACCTGTTTTGGTCATTCCTTCCTGTGAAAGTAGCTTTCTGCTATAGTACTAAGTTGGGGACGTTTCCACCCTGAATACCTAATCTTACTTACCTAATTTTGGATGCTTTCATCCTGAGATTTCCTATTCCTGTAGGCCTTGTTAACCCATGGGTGCAAGCTCAGGGAATTCCTAAGCTTGTTCCCCACACTGGTATATTGACAACATTTTTCTAAGTTAATATTTTTTATATACCTCATTATTTTGAATGGGTATTGAGGTAGTTTTAAGATACATTCATAAATAAAATAAGTCTACTAATTCTTGATACTCCTCTCCAAAAGGTGTAGCATAATTCCCCTCTTCTGAGTGTGGGCTTTGTGACTAACTTCTAATGAACAGAATATGGCCGAAGTGACACTACGTGATGTCTGAGAATAGATCGTAGAAGGCATTGCAGCTTCCCCTTTGCACTCTCTCTCAGACCACTCATTTAAGGAGAAGCCAGTTCTGTGTCACCAGGACACTCAAGCAGCCCTAAAGAAAGGCCCATGTGGCAGGAAACTAAGGCCCTCTGCCAATATCCAATTGAGTGAGCCATCTTGGTAGTGGATCTGCCAGCCCCAGTCAAGCCTTCCAAAGAATGCAGCCCAATGCTCTGGTTTCTCTTCAGATTGCATAAATCTTTCACCTTTTACCAAATAATGCAGCCCTGACATCTTGACTGTAATATCAGGAGACACTCTGAACCAAAACCACCCAGTTATCTTGCTTTCTGATTCCTGACCGACAGAAACTATGAGATACTACATGGTTGTTATAAGCTTCTATGTTTTGAAGTAACTTGTTACACAGCAGTAGATAACTGATACAGTTTTGGTACTTGGAATTTGGGTGCTGTCATGTTAAAACCTAAATATGTGGAAGTGGCTTTAGAACTGGGCAGCGAGATAAGGCTGTCAGGGCTTTGAGGAAGAGTGTTAGTAAAAGCCTAATGAAACTATTACTAGAGGCCTGATTGCCATTGGGAGGCTGTGGGTGAAGCCTCAAAGGAAAGTGAACAAAAGCTTTATGGAAACTGGAGAAAAGGGGATCCTTGAGATGTAATGGCAGAAAACTTAGTATACTGTTCCCTGTAGTAATCTGGAAAGTAGAAAATGTACCTAATGAACTGGGTAGTGTAGCTAGAGAGATTTTGAGGTAAAGTGCTGTAGGTGTCACCTGGTTTCTTCTTGCTGTTTACAATAAAATGTGAGAACAAAGAGAGAAACTAAAGAAAGGATTATTACACATGACAAAGCTAGACTGGATGGTTTTGGAGATGCCCAATGCTTCCAAATGGCAAACCAAGCTAAAATTAATAAATGGCTTCCCATCAAAGATCAAATCAAGGCCACTTCCAGGAAAAACATGGTCTAGAGATGAGGCTGAGGGGTAGCTATAGAATACCTTGTTTATGACCACAGAAAGATCGAACTAAGATGGTGCCTCAGAAAACTGTTCAAACAACAGAGCTTTAAAGATGCTTAGGGATGTTGTTCTTCCATAGTTCAACGGAAGCCCAAGGTAGAGAGAATTTACCTTAAAGAGATTTGTGGGTGTGGCTTTTGTTGAATGAAGGGAACCTCAATACAATTCATAGGAGGCCAACAGTTTTCTAAAAAATAATTATAATTACAGAAATACTACCAGCTCAGACTGAAAGAGACAGAGATAGTACACAATGAAAAGAAGCATTTGGAACTCCAAAATTTTACTGAGAAAATTACACAGCTCCAATACAGCCTACCTTGCAAGGAAAAGGAAGGATTAATCCAAAGAGGTCATCAAGAACCCAGGTTGTGGAACCAAGAGCCACAGAGGATCATTCCCGGGCAGGAGTAAGATTGAATTTGAATCAAGACACTTTTAACATGTGGCATAGAACAATGATTGCTTTGGGCCTCCCATTTTCCTTCTTTTTGAACAGGAATGTCTACAGTGCTTATCCTTTGTCCATCCTACATAATGTACATTGAGGGTGTATGTGAGCAGATACCTTGTCTCTTTAGTCCACAGTGCCTGAGATCAGAGGAAGTGTACTCAAGGAGCTGCACTTAAGGAATGACACCTGGGAAGCTTCAGCCATACCTGGACCAAATTAACATGATATCTTTCTGAAGCTGATACTGTAATGGGTTGAGACTTGGGGGTGAAGGGGAGTAAATTTGGAAGGGATGAGTATATTTTATTTTATTTTATTTAATCAATCAGTCAATCAATCAATCAATCAATCAATTATTTGAGAGAGAGCAAGAACAATCAGGGGAGAGGGGCAGAGGAAGGAGAGATCTAGAATCTTAAACAGGTTCCATGCTCAATGATGAACCTGACACAGAGATTGATCCCACATCCCTGGGACCATGACCTGAGCCGAAACCAAGAGTTAGAAACTCAACCGAGTGAGCCACCCAGGTGCCCTGGGATGAGTATGTTTTCTATGTGAAAACAATTTTAATTTGTGGCCAGAGAACAAGTTGGAGTAGTTTTAAAATATGTCCCCAAATCACTCAACACTCTTCCCTCCAAAAAGTGGAGACAAAATCACTTTCTCTTGAGCTTAGACTGGACTTGATGACTTGGAATATTAGAGCATTGGTAGAATATTGATATTGTAGAATACTGCAGAAATGATAGTGTGCAAATTCTAACGCTAGGTCATAGAAGACAGCTTCATTCTTGCTCTGTCTTAGATCACTCATTCTGGGAGAAGCAAGCCGCCATGTCACTCAGAATGCTCAAGTAGCTCTAGGGAGAGGTTCGTGTAGTCCATGTGGAGAGGGACTGTGGTCCTCTACCAACAGACATGTTGGGGGGCCATACTGGAAGCAGATTCCCCAATCCCAGTCAAGCATTCAAAGACTGCATTCCCGGCAAACATCTTGACTGTACTCTCATGATCGACCCTGAGTTAGAACCATCCAGCTAAGCCACTACCAATTCACCACCCTCAAAAACTCTGAGATAATAAGTATTTGTTGTTTTGAACTGCTAATCTGGGGGGGCGGTAACTTATTACCCAGAAATATGTAAAGAAATATATTGTCCTCCCTCCTTCTTTTTTTTGCAAATATAAACAATGCTGCAACAAGCCTCTTTGCATATATATCTTTATGTTCTCAAGGTATTATTTCTGTAAGATAAATTCTTAAAATGGGAATCTCTGGCTATGCCCATTTTAAATTGATACAGATATTGTCAAATTTTCTCCCCCAAATAATTGTAACAATTTACACTCTCCCAAGCAGCAGATGAGAGTGTCTCTGTATCTTTGCTAATTTTAAATGTTATTAGTCTTTCTAATTTTTCTCAATCCTATGAGAGAAAGTATGATATTTTTTTAATTTATATTCCTTAACTTTTGCTGAGGGTGAGCTTCTTTTTGTTTTTATGGCTTGAAAAAACACCTTGCTTATTTCAGATGAAGTTTTCTTTGCACTCTTCTCTTCCTGGATCCTTCTTCTTCCACAGTGCCTTTCACATGGCATAAATGGGCAGTTTCTGAATGGATGAATAATGGAATAATTGAAATTCAGATATGCAGAAAGTCTTCATTTAACCCCATGGGATTGACTTTTAATTGGGGAAAAAATACCTTAGCAACCAATTATTTTAATTAGCCTTTCCCTTCCCCTATATCACTATTTGATTATCATTCAAGTATTCTCTGACAAAGCTCTTTATTTTACAACCTGCTCAGGTCAATCTTTTTGGTTTTTTTTTTTTTTCTTTTTAAAAAAATTTTTTAAGCTCATTTATTTTGAGATAAAGAGGGTGTAGGCAGGGCAGAGAGAGAAGGAGAGAGACAGAATCCCAAGCAGGCTCTGCACTGTCAGCATGGAGCCCAAGGCAGAGCTCAGACTCACGAACCGCAAGATCATGACCTGAGCCAAAAGAGACACTTAACCAACTGAGCCACCCAGGCACTCCAGGCTAACCTGTTTCTAAAAGTGGCCATATACTTTTCCTTTCTAAATGGTTTAAATACAGCAGAATAGCTATGTAACAAATACTAACACTAGTTAACAACAATAATGGTGCTAACTGCAGCTATTATTAAGCACCTACAATGTGACAAGTTCATTATATACATAACTGAACTAATTTAACATTTCTACATCCCTCTATTATTATTTCCTACTGTAGGAATGAGGAAACTAATACACGATGAGGGCAAATAAATTAAGTGGTAGAGCTGAGATGCAGACTCTTATCCATATGAATTCAAAGCCCACATTCTCTCTATAATGCTCAGCTGACTTTCTTGGAAATAAACATTTATATAGTTGTTTTCACATATCATATGTTCAGAGAAAAAGGAGGGTTCAAGAAGAGAAAAATATTGCACAATTTTAAGTAATGAACACTGAAATTATATTTTTCTTGCCCAGAGGGCAACTGTTTACTGCTGTTGATTCCCCGCTCAGAAGAATGAACATTTTTTTTTCCTTCATGGTTTGCAAACTTAATTCAGCCATCAATGGGTAAGTGACTTACACCCAGTTAAAGTGAGGAAATGCAATTGAAACACTTAACTATGAAAAGAGAAAAGAAGAAAATGTGGCTTCCTTTCAGTGATCATCAGTCACTACCATCCAAGGATTTATGTCAAGCTGAGAAAATTCCCCCAGTCTGTTCAGAAATAAGACTGCATAATGAATTTCAACACAGCACTATGATAATGAGATTGATGCCTTCTTTACAAAGCAATTTACAAACTTTCAGAGGTAATTTGGGTTTCTGGATGTTGAGGTCACCGCAGACGGAAGGGGAGTATACTGTTCAGGTACACTCCAAAATGTTCCATCACAATAATGTGAATTTAATTTTTAGAAAAGATAACTCCCCTAAATTGTCAAAAGTTGTTTCTAATATTTTTTTTTTAATTTTTTTTTCCACGTTTTAATTTTATTTTTGGCACAGAGAGAGACAGAGCATGAACGGGGGAGGGGCAGAGAGAGAGGGAGACACAGAATGGGAAACAGGCTCCAGGCTCTGAGCCATCAGCCCAGAGCCCGACGCAGGGCTCGAACTCACGGACCGCGAGATCGCGAGATCGTGACCTGGCCGAAGTCGGACGCTTAACCGACTGCGCCACCCAGGCGCCCCTCAAAAGTTGTTTCTAACAAGCCTCGTATGGAATTACAGTGCCGAATGAAACCACGGGGAAAGGAAATGGCACTGTATGTGAGAGTAATATGAACTAGATTCACGCTACATACTTCTCGGATTCTTTTTCTGGACATATCTAAGAGGCTTCATAATTTTAGTCTGGGGAAAAAAGGGAGAGGGAAATGTTTGGGTTTTTTTTTTTCTTCCTGATTGAAAATGGCAAACTCACGTTCCCTCAATGCTGAACTCAGATACCTCCTAGAATGATGTTTTATTATGGGCATAACCACTCGTATTCAGTGGCAACAGCAACCGGGCTAACGCGTTTTCTACCTGCAACAAAAAGAGGCATAATGATGGCAACGCGATGAGGAGTCTCGAGACACAAAGTACCTAAGCAACGAGGGTTCTGGGAGTCATTTTTCTTCAACCTGTGTGTCGTTCCACGTGATCATTGAAGGGTGACACTAAAATGGATAAAACACTGGTATCTCTCTAATACAGGGGCTGCATACCCTCACAGTGATGACAGAAGGTTTATTCATTAATATTTGTTTGAAGTACTTTTTCATGTATCTCTAACTCAATTTTATTCAGCCAGCTGCGCGTTAACAATTGTTTATAGGATAACCAGAACACATGACACTCAGAGATACACAGAAAGTAATTCTCAATTCATAGAAGTCATTTCGGTAAAATTAAATAACAGCACAATAACAATAATTGAGTTTCCTAATATGAATTTCTGTGTTCTGAGTATATTTTAAAGCCCTATTGTCTTATTTTATAAATGGCTATATTGTGTTCTTTGGTTTATATAGTGGGGACTCATGTTTAGCCTAATAAAGATATGAATGGTTACATATAGAAATAGTGATAGATATTTATATATACATGGGTTAGTATAGACATAAATATGTCCTTGCTTTGTCAGCTTAGAATCAATGACACTCGAGTAGCAATGAACATACCCATTGCTTGTATCTCGGTTTCTAATTGCGCTTTAAATAAAAGGCAACATAGATCCTTGGAGAAATAGCAGATTCTAGCACAGAAGCAGAAAATATACATATACAGAATGAGCCTGGAGCATCGTGTAATGCCAGAAAGCAATGAGGTGCTCTCAAAATACAAAACTAAACTAAACCCCACACTACTGAAGGTATGTGTCAAAGGAACATAGAAATTAGCTGAAAGAACTCCCAATGGCCAAATCTAGAACAATTTGAGAAACAAAATAAAGTCGTTTTGGATTATAAGTCAAAATATACAATAAATATCCACAAGTTCATGCTGATATAAATAAATGGAAGAGATGAGACAAATCTGTGCAAAAGAATTTCAAATAATTTTTATAAATATTCTACCCTTAAGGAGGTGATGGAGTAGATTCCCTATTCCTTAAGTGTCAGCCGCACATAATGACTTTCTTCTAAAGAGTACAGGATGTAGGGGTGCCTGGGTGGCTCAGTCGGTTAAGCGGCCGACTTCAGCTCAGGTCATGATCTTGCCGTCCGTGAGTTCGAGCCCCAGGTCATGATCTTGCGGTCCATGAGTTCGAGCCCCAGGTCATGATCTCATGGTCCGTGAGTTCAGCCCCGCGTCTGGCTCCGTTCTGACAGCTCGGAGCCTGGAGCCTGTTTCAGATTCTGTGTGTCCCTCTCTCTGACCCTCCCCCGTTCATGCTCTGTCTCTCTCTGTCTCAAAAATAAATAAATGTTAAAAAAAAAAAAAAGTACAGGATGCAAAGGGTGGGGGGAGTAACTTTACAGTGGCGAGAACTAACGAACACCAGGGGACCAAGATCAACATCAACATAAATCATGTTGATAGCAGGTACTCTCAATACAGTGTGCTGAAAATGACGGTTTGTTTCTTTGATCTTCCTCAACCAAACCTATAACCCCAGTCTAATCAGTAGGAAAACACTAGACAAATTTCATTCAAGGACATTCCACAAAATACCTAACCAGCACTTCTCAAAACTGTCAAGATCATTGAAAACAAGGAAATTCTTAGAAACCGTCACAGCCAAGAGATGCTCAAGGAGACATGATAACTAAATGTGTTATCCCGGATGGGGTCCTGCAACAGAAAAAATTAGGTAAAAACTAAGGAAATATGAGTAAAATATGGACTTTATTTAATAGTATTATATCTGTATTGGTTTATTAATTGTAACAAATGGACCATACTAATGTACGATGTTAATAATAAGGTCTACTGGATGTGGGGTATGTGGAAACTATATTATCTTCACTATTATCTTCACAATTTCTCTGTAAATCTAAAACTCCTAAAATAAAAGGCTTATTTTTGTACATATTTTTTTATTTTAGAGAAATAGAGAGAGAAAGAAAGAACAAAAGAAAGAAAGAAAGAAAGAAAGCAAGCAAGCAAAGTAAGAAAAGAAAGAATCTTAGGCAGGCTCCATACTCAGTGCAGAGCCTGACAGGGGGCTTGATCCCACGACCCTGGGATCATGACCAGAGCCAAAATCAAGAGTTGGATGTTCATCCAACTGAGCCACCCAGGTGTCCCAAGGTTTATTTTTTTTTAAGTCACAAAAATGGAACAGCAGAAAACATACCCATCTTGACTTTGGCCTGGGTGAAAGGAAATTCTTTCTCTGGAAATTTGTATCATAAGTTGTCCCTACACTTATTTTTCATTCATTCATATTACCCGTGTTGTGTGAAAAGTCTCCTGTGAAGAATTTAATGTAGAGTGGTTCGGGATTGAGTATGCCCCAAGGAACCTCCAAAAGCAGATGTAAATCCTCTCTGGAAGAATTTAACCTCAATGTGGTTTCAAAGATGTCTCAGAAATAAATTCCTCCCCCCAAATTATCTCATAGTCAAAAGTCATAAAACACACACACAAAACTAAGACAACATGGTAAGAACTAGCAGTAATAGATCTTGAAAATTTTGAGATTGGAATCATAAAACACAAAATAAAAAAATGACTATGATTAATATGTTTAAAAATTAAGAGAGGGGCGCCTGGGTGGCGCAGTCGGTTAAGCGTCCGGCTTCAGCCAGGTCACCATCTCGCGGTCCGTGAGTTCGAGCCCCGCGTCAGGCTCTGGGCTGATGGCTGGGAGCCTGGAGCCTGTTTCTGATTCTGTGTCTCCCTCTCTCTCTGCCCCTCCCCCATTCATGCTCTGTCTCTCTCTGTCCCAAAAATAAATAAAAACGTTGAAAACAAATTTTTAAAAAAATAAAAATAAAAATTAAGAGAACCTTGAACATTTGACACAGAAAAGGTAATTATAAAAATTATGAAAAATGGCAAAGATGATTTGCAAATTAACCAAATTAAATTTATTTTATTTCAAATTAAACAAATACTTGTTGAGTACCCACTCTATGCTAGGGCATGTACTAGATGTGTTCATGTACATAATCTATCTTATTTTCAACAACAAGTAATTATATTAAAGTGCTAAACTTGTAAACTTTCATCTTAAAATATTTTTCATTATTTTGTTTTCTCTCTACTATCTGAAAACTTTCTTCTGATCTATTGTCTAGTTCACAAATTCTCTTTGTTGCTGTGTCAAACTACTATTACACACATCTGTTATGTTCTTAATTTTGGTTGTTAGTAATTTTTTTTTTTTAATTTCTATTTGGTTCCTTTTCACATATGTCAAGTCAGTTTTTATACTTATTTCTCCCTAAAGATTTCTTCAGTTTTGTCATTGGTTTCTTTAAACATGCTATTCATAGTTTTATAATTTTTGTCTGATTCCAGTTTCTAAGGCTTCTGTAGTTCTGTTTCTGTGGTCTGTAGTTTCTCTTGTTTTTCCCTGATGGTATCTTGTTTACTGGCCCTGGATTACATTTAGGTATGTTCTGGTCATTTGATTTGAGAAATTATTCTTGGGAATAATTTGAGGCCTAGAATGATTTTAATCTTAACCAAAGAAAATTTTTGCTTGCTTCCTCCATGTGTCTTTCTTTTTTTTTTTTTTTTTTTTTTAACATTTATTTACTTTTGAGAGACAGAGAGGGAGACAGAGCACAAGCAGGGGAGGGGTAGAGAGAGAGGGACACAGAAGGAGGCTCCAGGCTTTGAGCTGTCAGCACAGAGACCATCACAGGGCTCGAACCCATGAACCGTGAGATCATGACCTGAGCCACCCAGGTGTCCCCTCAATGTCTCTTGATCTACCAGTCCAATAATGCCTCATCCATGCTCAGAGATTGAGGGTGCCCCGAATTACCCAGGTGATCCAAAGCTGGGCTGCAAGTCAGTGAGGGTACTCATTTATTTCCACTTGACCGTTTTCCTGAGGGCAAAGCCTGTGGGGTTCCATTTTAAGGTAGAACTCCCTACCTGGAGAGCGCCCAGGTTTTGTCTTTTGTCCCCTGTGCTTCCTTAGACCAATAAAACTGCTGCTCAGTTTTGTAGTTCCTCCTTCCAGAGCATCAGATGCCTTTCAGGCAAAAGCAGCATTGAGTGCCTGGCCGACTTCTCTAAGTTCTTGCCCTTTCCTAGACTTTGACCCAATAATTTCTCACTATCATATTAGCTCGGGACTTGAAAAGCTTCAACAGAGATGAGCTTCTGGAAAGAGTTGACCCCTGGCTGCAAATTTGTTCTCCCCACTGGGGACCCTTCACTTCAACATTGCCCCTGCCATGCCTGAGCCCAGGGAATAAGCTGTCTCCTCTATAAAACTTTAGCTCAAAACTGCACAGAATCTTCAGTTCCCCTTAACTTTTCGAAACCATAGTGCCAAAACACTAAGGGTCTACTACAAGAAAGCAAAGTACAAGAAAAAAATATGATTGGCATTTCCCAAAAAAAATTGGTTTTGCTTTCTACAGTGAGACCTGCTGTTTAGAACTCCCATCAGGGTCAGGAAGACACATTCCTTTGGCACCTGGGCCCCCGAGAGCTGAAACTAAGAGGTAAGGCCCTCCCATTTAGTCTGAATTCTCTTCGGGGGAGCAGCCCTCGCTAGGGCTAGAGAATGGATAGCACTGTGAACTGTAACGCGCTGAAAGGCCTCTCCCTGCCTGGCTAAGTGTCTGAGCTACACGCTTCCCTTGAGACGTCCGATCCCTCTTCCAACCCAGAGAAAATCAATGAGGATTTTGATAGGAGGAGACTTCCATAGTCCCTCTCAAATCACATGCGAATAATTTAGACTCTCTCACACTGCACGACCCTTTACACTCAATGAAGGGCTTTGGCACACTGACCAGTCGCCTGTATTTTGGGACTGTGCTGTCCAGTATGGTAGCCACCAGTCATGTGTGGCAATCGAACACTCGAGTACAGCTCTACGAACTGGTTGAGCTGTAAGCATAAACACCAAGTTTTCAACACTTCGTATGGTAAAAAAGAATGTACAACATCTCAGTAATTTTTTTAGTAACTAAATGTTGAAATGGTACTCTGGATATATTGAGTTAAATAAATATATGATTAAAATTAACTTCACCTGCTTTTTTAAATTGGCTACTACAATATTTAAAATTACGTAAGTGGTTTGCATTATATTTCCACTGGACGGTGTTGTCCCGAGGGTGATCTTGGTTCTAAAGACTGAATTTCCTCTTCCTGAATAGTTATTTTCTCAACTAGGATATTTTTTTAAGTATCTCTAGAAAATTCCTTAGCTCCTTTCTGTTTTTGGAAGTAGCGTGATATAATAAGAAAAAAACACTTGGGTTCTAATCTCTATTTTTGTCATTAACTAGCAATGAAAGTAGTCAAATCATTTTATCGCTTTGGGTCTGAGTTTCTTTATGTAAAATAAAAGGGTTGGACTGGGGGGACCTATATGGTTTCTTCCAGTTCTATGATTATTTGATTTGATTATAAAATTTCTTCTAAAATATTTTCCAAGGATAATATAGACTTAGGTTTGATTATAAACTTTCTTCTAAAATATCTTCCTGGATACTTAGCTTTTTATTACAAAAATATGTAATTTTTGAAACTTCTTTTAAAAATTTTTTTAATGTTGATTTATTTTTGAGAAAGAGAGAGAGAGAGAAACAGAGTGTGAGCAGGGGCAGGGGCAGAGAGAGAGGGAGATACAGAATCCGAAGCAGGCTCCAGGCTCTGAGCTGTCACCATAGAGCCTAACACAAGGCTCAAACTCATGAACTGCAATATCAGGACCAGAGTGAAGTTGGATGCTCAACTGACTGAGTCATCCAGGTGCCCCGAACCTTCTTTTGAAGAAGATAAAAAAATAAATACTTCCCTTGTTAAAAGGACAGACATTAGGCTAATTTATACAACCTTGCATACGCTAAAGTGCGTGTTTATTTTCTGTGCCGCCATTGTAAGTTTTGCCATGAAAACTATTTTGTTAATTACAGTTTTTTCCATTTTTCAGGTTCAATCTATGGCTATGATTATTGTCTATTGTATACAATTGATCCACTAGCTTCTCCTCCATGGGTCATTCTCATTCCTCAGACATACATGTCTTCTATATTCTCTTTTGACCATTTCTGGTTATATTTTTTATCTTATTCTGACCTTGCTGTGTCCTCTAATTCTCTTTCAGGGTTGAGCTCTCTTGCCATCTCATACCAGCACTCTGGTCACACTCTTCCACTCCTTTAGACTCAGGAACATCTCCTCCTTTAGACTCAGGATGCTCTCCTCATCCTTTCCAAAACAATTTCATCTGGAAAGATATAATAATAGGTACATTTCAGGTAAATTGCAGTCTGCAGTTACTTCTGCAAAGTGTTGGGGGTGAGGTGGTGGGAAGGTAGGTCTTTGTATTTTAAGCCTTAATTTGCACCCTGAAATGAAAACCTTTATTCCTATTAAATTGAATGGACTGTTTTTTTTTTTTAATGTTTATTTATTTTTGAGAGAGAGAGAGAGAGCACAAGCAGAGGAGGGGCAGAGAGACAGGGAAACAGAGAATCTCAAGTAGGCCCGTGCTGTCAGTGCAGTGCAAAGGGGATTGAACCCACGAATCCTGAGATCATGACCTGAGTCGCAACCAAGAGTCAAACGCCTAACCAACTGAGCCACCCAGCCGCCCCTCAGAGTGTTTCTGTTCTATATTTAAATTGTCTTAAACTCCATCACAGTATGTGAATTCTCACACATTTATGCTTTGCAAGCCCTGCCCACACCTATTCTTTCTTGTGAAAATGTGGCTTTAGACGTATCTACAGTTACCTATGCAAGATTCCGACCGCTCAAGAAACCTACTCAACCTTAACTTTTGGACAGAGTTTGAGAAGCACTGAATTTGGCATAAGACAATCTAGGTTCATTATCTTAACCACACTTGAACTGGATGTATCACCTTGGACATATCCATGATTCTAAGGTAATCTGCTAAAAGGAGCCCTAATAACGCCTGTTACACACATGTCACATGGTACTTCTGAGCATCTAAAGGAAATAACCAACATGAAAGCACTTACCAATGGTAAAGCACTACTCAGTGTGAGTGATATTGGGCATCCTGAAACTTCATGAAATTTTGTTCCTAGTTCCATTTTCCCTTCTTTGGGTCAGAATAGATACACTGACCCATTGAGTTTCGACAAGAACTAAGAATATGACTGAAGGTTTTCAGAATAATGGAAAGTTTCAAGTTAAGACGAAATGGTCACTGTCTTCATTCAATCATAATGACAGCTATGAAACACATATTAGAACTAATAACCTAAGTTATTTTACACAATTCATCTGTGAAACTCAATTTGTCAAGAAATAGTAAATGTTTTTTTTGAAATTCAAATGGAACCTGGGTGGAGGGATTAGGGTCAACGTTAAATTGCTAGTCATTTTAAGTAACAAATTCATGTTAATGTTATGAAAGTGGAGTGTAAAGAAAAGACTTTAGAATTAGATGTTAATCAACTGGATTTTTGAAAAAGGCTCCTACTCCTAAAATTGATGCAAAAATATTTTCCAAATAAATTCAAGTGCTGAAAAATATTATTCAAAGCATCTATAGAATATACACATGTGTGTACATGTATGTATGCATATATTCTTTCCTGTTATTTCTTTGAAATCAGAGTTACGAGACAGAGTTCTATCATCAATTATTCTTGGAATTTAGTGAAAAAAGAAAAGAATTTGGAATCAGTCACTCGGTTCCGTCCACCTTCCCTGGCTTAGGAGCTATTTCCTCCTCCCTAAAAAGGGAGGCAATCCTGTCTGCTCCGCCTAACTCGCAGAGTTGTGCTAAGAACCCTGTGCGCCTTATGGGAAAGGCAGGTACGGCTGCTGATAGGACGATTAGAGGAGCCGGGCACTCAGCAATGCAGTTTTAAAAACCCCAGCTTTTCGCAGCTGGCGAAGAGAAAGGCAGTTCTCTTTACCCCAAATCTATTCCATTTTTTATACCATTTCAAATGTAGGTAAGAGGAAGGAGGGCCAGGGGCATTTAAGAAACCCGGACGCAGAAACTTCCTCTCCCCTCAGCTGTGTATATATACTCTTTCCCTTCGTCCGTCCGTTCAACAATATTTCTCAGACCCCTGTCGGGTTTGGGACCCTGGGCTAGGCAGCGACAGCCCCGAAGGGGAAAGGACCCAGAATGCGGTCCTGAGGAGCCTTCGGTCTAGGGAGCACACACTGGACCCGTAACTGCGGGCCAGCGAGGACCCGGGCCCCACCGCCCCACCGCCCCAACCCCCCACTCCCCCACTCCCCCACTCCCCCACTCCCCCACTCCCGGCCCCGCCGCTGCCGAGCCCATCCCCCTACCCCTCCGCGGCGGCGGCTTGTTCCGGCCGCGTCCCCATGGCAACCAGTGGCGGCGCGGAGGGCCGGCTGCTGGCTGGGAGGGAGAGGCCCTAACGGCCTCGGCGGCCGCGGGGCGAGCGGACCCGGACGGCGGGAGCGCGGCGGCGGGTGGCGAGCGGCGGGCGGCGGGCGGCGGGCGGCGGGGCCCCTCGGGGCGGGCCCGGTGGGCGGTGACCCCGGCGTTCCCGCTCCAGGGGCCTCAGACCTCGCGGGAGAGCGCGGCGTAGCGCAGGTAACCCGCTCCGGCCTCCAGGACCCGGTGTCCACCCCGACCCTCGCCCTCGCCGCTCTGCCGGGCCGGCCCCAGGGGCACCGGGGACCCCTACTGGCCGGCTGCTTCGCGGGGGGCTGGGCGTGAACCGTGCTCGGTCTGGCGGGGGCGCGCGCGGGCGGGGAGAGTCTGGGCTGTCGGGACGGTCTTGCAGAACCCAGAGCTGAACCTCCCTGAACAGGCAGGTGTAGATTCTAGCTGTGTGGTCTTGGGCAAGTCGCCTAGCTTGTCTGTGCCTCAGTTTCCCTGACGCTAAAGGGAGTGATTGGAAGAACCTGCACAATCAGTTTATCTGTCCGTTCTGGTTCAGTTTTCCTTCCCCATCCCTGCCCCTGGCCCCTCTGCTCCACACAATCCCAGAGCCTCTCTTCAATTCCTTTAATTTGGAAGTGACCTGAGCCCCGGGGTCTTCCTCGTCTTTCTACCATCTCAATGCTACTTAATTGACTTTAATTCAGTGATTCAGAGGAGTTGAAGTTCTTTTCAACACTTTGTCCAATTCTCCGCATATCTTATTTTTTAAATAAAACTTTATTGCTGGGGGAATTTTTTTTTTTTTTTTTTAATTTAGGCAAGTACTAACAGGGTAAGCAGGTGCCCACAAAGCCATTGAGGAATTATAAGATTTATATTTTTAGGCAACTCTTAGCCTTTTTGTCCTAAATCTCCTGGTATATTCATTCTAACAAAACCCAGAAAGGGCCAAAGGAAGAATTTACTCCAAGGCAAACTTTTAGGAGACAAGAAAGGAAAATTTGAGAACATTTAGCTGTAACACCTCCACAATGGGTATTGTTGACTCCTCTCCTCTTAAAGTGATAAGCACTTTGCACAGTAGCTGGTGCCAAGATGTTGCTCAGTAAATAGTGAATGAATGCTCCTTACGGTCAATGCCACATATTTCAGCTCATCACTTAGGCAATGTCATAAATGCATGGGGGGATTTAAAAAGGGGGCAAATTTCCACATTTTGTAGAACCAAGAGCTACTACACTGCGAAATGCTCACACTGCATGGTTTGCCAACAGCAGAGTCTTCTTGTTTTATAGGTTAATAAATGTAAGCATTTTAGAAAGCTAGGTCATTTTTTTCCCCCTAACAGATTAAAAACCAAGAAACATAAACCAGAAGCAGCAGTTTCTTGACATGGAGAACCAAGCCAATAATACAATGGGGTAAGTGCTGAAAATTATCTGTTTGTTAAGTTGGTACTTAACTATGCCCCAAACTCCCTGATGGTACATGAATTTTGAAATTTGGTATTAATAGAAGGATGTACCAATTACTTTTGGTGAGGAGGATGGAGGGAAACTCAAGTGATTCTAATTAAGAACCTATGGTATGAATCTTTCCAATTTTGACTATGGATCTGGACTCAAAAATCACCATTTCCCCACATTTAGTGAGTTTTTACAGTGTTTGGGGATGATGGGTGCCCACGCAGGCCTCTTGTGCTCTTGGGTTTCCATAGGGCAGTGGCTCCCACCCATACTGCCCCTATCTTGCTGCATTGAGTGTCCCAGGCTTCCCTCCACACTTGCCCTTAAGGCCGAACTCAACCCTTAGCCTCAAAACAGATCTGGCTCCTACAGACTCTTTTTTTTTTTAAAACGTTTATTTATTATTGAGAGAGAGAGCATGAGCATGGGAAGGGCAGGCACAGAATCTGAAGCAAGCTCCAGGTTCTGAGCTGTCAGCACAGAGCCCGACGCGGGGCTCGAACTCACAAACTGTGAGATCGTGACCTGAACCGAAGTCGGACGCTTAACTGACTGAGCCACCCAGGTGCCCCATGGCTCCTACAGACCCTTAAGTCTAGAGAACAAACTGGTGGTTACCAGAGGGCACGTGGGTGGGGAGATGGCAAAATAGGTAAAGGGGATTAAGAGTCCACTAATCATTGTGAGCACTGAGTAATGTGTAGAATTGTTGAATCACCACATTGTACACCTGAAACTATTATATCACTGTAAAGTGTACTGGGATTAAAATTAATTAATCAAAAATTAATAACATTTTAAAAAACCGGATTTATCTCCTCAAACAACAGTAAGAACTGGATATTTTACCAAAGTCTCATAAAGCGATCAAGAATAGAATTTGTACAGCACTCACCATTGTAAATAATTAAATTCCCTTTCACAAATATCTGTCCCCACCCCTTCTGTGCCACCTGCACCACAAAGGTATCTCTTCCTATTGTTTCATTAGTCACCCGGCCACTGGCTGACTCCAGAGCTGGGGGACAGGGGAGGGGCCAGTGAAGGGGAGTGGTACTGGAGTGCCTACTCTGGACTGTGACTGACTTGCACTAGTCATACCACCCAGGTGGCTATTCTGCGCTGACCATGACTTTGACATCAGGCTAAAGGAGGGCTGCACAAGTCCAAGTAGTTACAGCCGTCAGTTTTGTAAATCCTACTCTATACTTCTTACAACAGCCCCGTTAGGCATTGTTCTCATTTTACATCTAAGAAAAGTGAGTGTATTAGAGTATAGGCCGAGGTCTTGCAATGAAGAGGCCCCAAAATGCAGTGGTTGAAATAAGGCTGAAGTTTATTTCTGTCTCATGAATAGGTTTAGGGATAAGCAGACCAGGACTGGTGGGGCAGCTCTGCCATCCTCACTAGGTGATTTTTCATCTCTGGACCCAAGATGATTGCTTCAACTCCCACCACTGTGCTCCTGCCAGAGGGAAGGGGGAAGGGCAAGGGGAGAATTTGGTTCCTTTTCAGAATGTGCCCCCGAAAGAGCAGGCCTCACTTCTCGTCATTTCCCACTGGCCAGAGCTACAGCTAGCTAAAAGGAAGGTTGGGAAGTGTGATCTCTAACTGAGCAGCTCTATGGCCAGCTAAAGCTTAGGTGAGAAAAGGAAGAAGAGTGGATATTGGTGGACAGTTAGCAGCCGCGGCCACATTTCTGAGCTCAGAAAGGTAGAAAGAAAGAGAAATAAAGCAGCAGCTTGCCCCAGAATATGCAGCTGGTTAGTGGAGAAGGCAGGATTTGAATTCAGATATGTCTGGTTCTAATCCCGGCATCCTTTGCTACATTGGAAATGGGGGCAGTGAGAGTATCTGTAAGCAGAGCCAGGTTAGGATTCTGGATTGAGCAGGTGTTAGGTCCCTGATGTGATGATGGCACTGAGGGCCTAGGTGCAGATTGAAGGTCTCAGACCTAAGGTTGGGTGCCAGATCGGAGGCCATGGAGACTGCTATTTCTCTTCATTCATTCTTTTGGGGCAAAAGTGTGGAATATTGAATGTGTGGCAAGCACAACACTAAGTCTTCTGGTTCATACAAAGATCATTAAGAAACAGATCTTAAACAACTTAGAATTTAGTAGGGAGCTATAGCACTTGTACAATGTGATTGCAAGTGTATTAGAGTGTAGGCTAGAGTATAGACCAAATTCTCCCCTTGCCCCCTGCCCCAGAAGTGAATGAGAATTACTAGAAGTTTCCATGAGCACGTACCCTACTGATCCCCGCAGACATGGGACCAGACATTGTCTACCATGGCCTACAAAGCATGAAGCGTCAGGTTGACTTTGCTTCTGTCCCTCATGCTGTTGAGAAATATGTAAAAATCTAGATCATAAAGACAGTAAAACTTCATCAGGGGCATGTTACAGAGCTTATCAAAGCATGTCACCTACATACGGTAATGTTTTGTGGTGCAACGTTCATTTAACAATACGTATCTAGAGTCTCCTATGAGCCATTGATTGTTGTAAGCACCAGGAAAAGAGCAGTGAACAAAACAGAGACCACTCCTCCAAGGGTCAGTGGGAGTCATTAACATGTTTTCTATGGTGATGTGAAGAAAAATAAAGTTGGCCAAGGATGAGAAGATGAACGGGATGGTCAAACCAGCATTCCCTGCTAAGGTGACATTTGAGCAAAGATGATATTGGGCAAAGAGAGTTCCAGACAGCAGGAACAGAAAGCGTGAAGGCGTAAGGTGGGCGTTTTTACACAGAATATTTGTTAGGTGAATTATTCTCCAACAGCTGGGTTGCAGCAGGGTTTGGTTTTCGTTTTAAATCCATGATTTCCCCCCAGTTATAGGTGTTTGTATTTGTGCCATCATAATCAACCTAAACTCCTTCTAATCAAAACAGCCATGTTTGAGTTTGTCCTTTTTATTTGTTTTTAGAGTGTGTGCCCAGAACATAATTATAAATGAGCAAACGATCTGTTTGTCTTGGCCTGCTTAAGAGAACCATGTCTACAGTTTGCTTTGTTTCAGCTTCCTTATTAATTTCTACTCTTATTAACTTGTCCTTCTTGGATTTATTTTACTTCTTTTGTTCTCTGGATTTTTTTAGTTAAAAAAATGTGGTTCGCTTATTTTTATGATTTCTGAATTTTATGATTTCTTTAAGTAATAAAAGCCTTTCAAGCTCAAGTTTCTCCTGAGCGCAGCTCTGCTGTGGGGCCATCCTATTAGTGTTTCCACTCTAGTTTTCTAAATAAATTGCCTGCGATTTCAGCTTTGATTTCTGTTTGACTAATTTGAGATACTGAAGACATGAAAGTTGTGAGGGAGGGATTAATTATATTTTTATTACTATTCCTTTCTAATCTCCCTACCACCATGGTCACAGACTATGGCCTATGTGACATTTCAGTCTCATTAAGAGTGTTCTTATAGTCCCTTGCATGATCAGCTACTATAAATGTCCTTTGGACATTTGAAAACAAATGTATATTCTGTATTGGTTAAGTAAAAAGGTTTACAAAGTTATACATAAGTCATCAGACCTCTAATAAGATCTAATAATATTTAAATTATGTTTTTCAAATCCATTTTTACCTTGCTTTTTGTTTATTTGATCTATCAAATTTTATGGAAGATCTTCACCATAATTGTGGTTTTGTCCAATTCTTATAGTTCAAACAGTTTTTGTTTTACATATTTCAGTGTTCTGCTGCTTAATGTATTGAGGTTCATGGATGTTATATCTTGATATATTATATGATTTAGCTTTATAAAATATCTCACAAATATAAGTTAACGTGTTTTGTTGTTGTTTTAAATTCTACTTTGCCTGATATTGATATTGCCATCTCTGTTCTGTTTTTAATTTATTTTAGTCTGTAATATCCTTGTTCATCCCCTTTGTAATAGAAGAAACTCCGTCTTTTCCTTTCTGTGTGGGAGAAACCCAGTTCTTGCCTACTACGTTTTTCTTCCCTGTGTGCCTCCTTTACCTTCACAGAGAACCCTTCACTTCTGATGCCCTTGTCACCAAATGCATGGAGGTTTTTCCTGCACCAAGCAATTGTCTGTGACACCAGCTGGGTGTCCTACAATTTAGCTCAATTCTGACACTATCTACCTGGAGATAGCATGCAATCACACAGGTTAAAGGCTCAGTACCACATGACTGCTCCTCCTGCCACTTCAGATGCCAGTAACAAGCCCAGGTTGTCACCTGTGCTTCTGACCAACTGCCAGTAGATACTTCTATGGGGGGTTCCAACGCCCTCCACCTTGGGCGCAATGCATTTGCTGGAGCAGCTCGCAGAACTCAAGGAAACACGTTTACCAGGATAAAGGATAAACACGTTTATCAGATGAACAGCCAAATGGAAGAGAGGCATAGGGCAAGCTACGTGGGAAGGGGTGCTGGGCTTCCATGCCCAGGTGTGTTGCCCTCCCAGCACCTCCTGTGTTACCAACCCAGACGATCTCTGGATCCCATACTTTTGGAATTTGTATGGCGCTTCATCATGGAAGCATAATGGATCATTACCTCCATTTGCAGCCCTTCTCCCTTCTCAAGATCATGGAAGGTGGGATGAAAATTCCAGGCTTCCAACCATGGCTGAGTCTTTCCAGTGACCAGCTCTCATTCTGGGAGCCCACACAAAATTTCCTCATTAGAACAAAAGGTACTCCTATCACGCAGGAAATTACAAAGGTTTCGGAATCCCTGTCTCAGAAACCAGGGTCAAAGATTAAATATCAGAACAAAACATGCTCCTAGCACTCTTATCACTTAGGAAATGAAAGGGCTTTAGGAGCTCTGTGCCAGAAATCAGAAATAGACACCGATATATATTTTCTATTATCTCATTTCCTTGTTTTCATTTTTTTAATATTGTGTCTCTTGTAAATAGCATACGGTTAGATTTAAAAACTACCTCAGTTGGAGAGTCTTTGCCATTAAAAAGAGGATTTTATGATCATTAATATGCTAACGTTTGACCCATTTTGATTTCCCCACATTTGCTACTCTGAGCTAGTTTTCTTTTTCCTCATTTTCTGTTAAAAGTTTTACATCCTATTTTATAAGTTTTCAATGAACACTTTCTACAAACATTGTAAATTTGGGTTTCTCTTTTGGCATCTTGAATTTTAACTGTATCTTTGACTTCCCCCATCCTTTTTTCTCTTTTAAGACTTAACTTTTAGGGGCGCCTGGGTGGCTCAGTCAGTTAAGCGTCCGACTTCAGCCAGGTCACGATCTCGCGGTCCATGAGTTCGAGCCCCGCGTCAGGCTCTGGGCTGATGGCTCAGAGCCTGGAGCCTGTTTCCCATTCTGTGTCTCCCTCTCTCTCTGCCCCTCCCCCGTTCATGCTCTGTCTCTCTCTGTCCCAAAAATAAATAAACGTTGAAAGAAAAAAAAAAAGACTTAACTTTTAGTAGCGCCTGTGCTTCCCCATTCCTTTATCTCACCTCCAAAAAGTTATCTGGATTTCTAGTTCCTGGTCGCTATTAATTTATATATAAATTATTACATATAGGATAATGTTAATTATTATTTTATTCCACTGTTATTTTAGAATCCTTTATTAATGGCTGTAAGTTTGCATTGCTTATTACTGTTGTTTGTATGCAAAATCTTCCCTGTTCTTAATTTTTAAAACTATTTTTAATGTTTATTTTTGAGAGAAAGAGAGAGAGTGCAAGCGGGGAAGGGCCAGAGACAGAGGGAGACACAGAATCTGAAGCAGGCTCCAGGCTCTGAGCTGTCAGCATAGAGCCCGGCACAGATGCTTAACCATCTGAGCCACCCAGGCACCCATCCCTGTTCTTAATTTTTAAAAAATTTTGAATTCATTTTAATTTGACTGAAGTACTTCCTTAGGTAATCTTTTCATAAAAATGAACATGGGTGACATACTTCTTAACTTGTTACATGTTCAGATGTCTTACTCATACTCTTATACAGGAACTCTGTAACATTGCTCTTTGGAAGCACTGAGTATTGCAGAGGGAAAATCCAATGCCAGTCTTTCAGGTCTGTCCTTTCTTCCTTTCCCCCCCCCCCCCCATGTTGTGTGTGTCTGAAAGTCTATAGAATTCCTTTTTTTATATAGTATTTTTTTAAGTTTTTTTTAAATTTATTTTGAGAGAGAAAGAGTAAGTGGGGGAGAGGTAGAGAGAGACACACTCCCAAACAGGCTCCACACTGTCAGTGCAAAGCCTGATGCAGGGCTCAAACTCACTAACCCTGACATCATGACCTGAGCAGAAATCAAGAGTCAGACACTTAACCAACTGAGCCACCCACGTGCCCCTATAGGATTTCTTTTTATCCTTGGAATTTACAAATTTACTGGATTAACTTTCTATGTATGGAATCTTCTGCAATAACCCTTCACTGTATTTGGTGAACATTTTTACACTAAAGATTCAAATCTTTTGAACTCAGTGACATTTTCTTCTATTTCTTTGATTAGTAATTCTCCACTCTCTTGTTTCATTCTCATCTCCTAGAAGGATTATATCTTTCTTTGCTCTCATAATTTCCATTGTTGTCCATTGTGCTCTATGTCCTGGAGGAATTTCTTGACTTTTCTCTTTTCTTTCAGCACCGATTACATTATTTTTATTGCCTCTATTGAGATCTTTGGTACTGGCAACCATGTTTTATTTCCAAGAACTTCTTTTTTGTATGCCTCTTTCATTGTTCCTTTTACAGTTTTATCAATGCAATTTACCCTTGACTTTTATTAAAAATATGAATAAGTGGTGTCTGAAATGATCTCTTATATCAACTCCTTTATAATCAGTCATTCTGAGGGTGTGGCTCTGGTATAGTTCTCCACATCCTTCAATTCATGCCTCACCCCAGGCCCTAATAACTGCTCCACAGCCCCTCCTTTCTCCTGGCCCCTGCTCCTCTAAAAGAGAAACTAATTCAGTTTTTTTACAAAATCTGGACACCAACTACAGTGCAGCTGCAACTCCCTGAGGGCTCAGCACAGCCGCCAGCCAAGGTGTTCTACAGTCTAGTAGAACTGAAGACTACTAAAACTTATGCTTAGTAACCTTTGACGGGCATTTCTAAATAGGAATTACACAAATGCACTGAGCAGGCCTAAGGTCAACATAATACATATATAGAGTCCCTAAATGTATGAATTCTGCAACGTTGCTTTCACAAATGTTTCTTTCCTTGTATAAGTGGATTCACATATAATGGATTACTTCTTTAAAATATCTTTTCTAGGGGCACCTGGGCGGCTCAGTTGGTTAAGTGTCTGACTCTTGACTTTGGCTCAGGTCATGCATGGTCTCTTGGTTCGTGAAATCAAGGACCCTCATGGGGCTCTGCACTGACAGCCCTGGAGCCTGCTTACGATTCTCTGTCTCCCTCTCGCTCTCTGCCCCTCCTCCACTCTCACTCTCAAAATAAGTAAATAAACTTAAAAAAATAAAAGAAAATATCTTTAACTAAAAAAAGAACATTTAGCCGGATCTTTCTTTACTTAGTCACACATGTATGTAATTTAAGAAGTCACTTGGTTCCTTATCGCTGTAATCAAAAAACAACAATCTCCTGTTCCCTCCCCAGAGGCAGTTCTTTTGGCTGAATCTTTTGGCATTTATCTCTATATCTCTAAATAACATGGTTTTCTTGCTACTTCTTGATTTTTTTCAGTTTTAGGCGTTATCTATTGACATCCACAGTGGTTATTTTTCCTGCCTCCACTACCTCATCCCCACCACACACATGGTCGCATACACGTATATGCCCACGGTCTCTCTCTCTCTTTCTCACACACACACACTTCTCTTTCTTCCATCATCCTCTCAATGCACCATAATTTTAGTTGGATCAATATTCTGTTTGCCTAGTTATGTCTTTGTAAATGCTCTTCGCCTTTGAGCCATAGCATACTGGGATGATGCTTCCTTCCCTGCATAACATTTTGTTTTCTTCCGGAGTTAATAACTCTGGCGTCTTAACTATTACTTTTTGAAGTTTTCTTCTTTTCTGCCATATTTTCTTCAAAAAATCACCTTCTGTTTGTATTTGAGCAAGTTGGTTGAAGTGCTTTTCTCAAATGTCCGTGATCCCTGACTGCTCGCTCCTGTGTAAGATGGCGGAGTGGAAGCTGATCAGAAGTTCCGCTGGACGTGGGCGGGGCTTGTTGACGGGGCTTCTCTACTTGTCATCGGGCTTGTCTCTTTCAGTGCCTGTCTCAGGCTGATCAGATTCTAGAGAACACTCTTTTAAATTCTCCTACTTAGAGGGTGTAAGTTGGGCCACCAGCATTTACCCTCTACCTAGCTGGGTTGCTTCCTGGCTTTTTCTCTACTGCTAGCTCCCATTATTTTTGTGCTCGTGGCTTAAAAATATGCCTTTGCTTTATTTTAGTAGAATTTGGGAAGGGAGCAAAATGTTTATGTTCATCCGTCTTCAACCGAAAGCCTCATTTTTCTCTACTAAATCATTTACTCTACTTTTTATTCTGTGACTTATATCTTAGCCATTCATCTCGTTCATGGAATCTTATCAAATCCTTCCTAAAAATCTGCTGCATGATCTGCCGATTTTTTAAATCTGCCATGAAAGTCGTATTTTCAAAGAACCAAGACAGATGGATATTAAAGTATAGCTTCTCACGTCTAATTCAGAAAAACCCTTTAAAGCAGTACTCTATGTGTGCATCTTTTTTAACCTTTAAAGTGTTCTTTCCCTCTGAGATATATTAATTCCTAAACACAACCGTACTTCCCAGTTTCTTAGTTTAATACAGTTTTAATTATAATTTGTAAAAAAAAATTCTACTATAAGTCAATATTTTGGTAGTTTAATAAATTGTAGTAAAGTAGTCTTTTTGCACATTGAAAATTCTTTTTAATTTGATTGATTCTCTTGCCTTCTGAATGGCCCAGACTCTACCCCCATTATTCTCCCTCCACCCTTTATCCCCAGCCACACATAATCTTTTCCAGAGGAATCAAATTTGACAATTTCTAGTTTCTAGTTTATCTGCAGAAGAAGCAAAGTGAAGTAGACCTGGGGTAAATCCCAATATTATTTCATATTAACACACAGAACCATGGCATCATTCATAATAAGCTACACATGCATTAGTTTGGATTCTGTAAGCCAATCTCTAGGACAATTAAAATTCCCTCTTGCTAAAAGGTCTATCTGGGGAAAGACTGCAGTGTTAGTATGTGTGAGGATAGTCATTTAATCCCTTTTCTATTTAAAACTAGAATAGAATAGTCATTATACAAAAAGTTTCAAGAAAAAATTTATCAGTAATACAGGTAATACAATAGTCATTGAAACTAGAATGAATAGTCATTATATAAAAAGTTTCAAGAAAAAATTTATCTGTAATACATGTGTTTAGAAGATCCTCCACTCTTTTTAGAATGTAAAAATATGAGACTTAAAGTTTGTATATACCTCGAATTCTGATGAAACATTGATAGGGAGTTGGAAGCTGTCAACATTGCACATTTTATTTCTCTGAATGTCTTTGATGAGTATGATGGAGGCCTTTAAAAGTACTTCTAAGCATGCTTTTTAGGAATAGTGGGATTTATACCTCCTCTACATATCAACATTAAGCTTATTGCAGATGAGGGAGAAGAATGGACCGAATATGAGCCACCATCTCAAATGTGCAGTAAAAATAGGCATTGTAACACTGCTAAGTCAGCACACGCTAAGGATGACGGTAAATAGCATTTTTTGGACAACAAGAAAAGTGCTTGAGAAGAGCTATTTTTAGCTATAATTTAGTAACTAATTTTGAACAAGGGCAACTGTGAAATTCTGATCTAGGGGTCATAAAGTAGAAGCCTTTCACTTTACTGTTTTAGGAGGAACGATCGAGTGAAGAGCAGGCAGACATCTCAGACATGTCTATGGAAGTGGATTCTGGGACTTCTGGGAGCTCTCCCATTCCATACTATTTAAGTTTCTGGTGTGGTGCGGTATTTGACGTGCAGAATAAGAATAGGTCTGTGAGCCACCACAGAAAAGTTAAATTATACCGGTATCACCAAATATATAGCAATATAAGTAAGACAAATAATACATTACTACATTTTAGAATGTGTTTCATTACAATATTTTGGAAAAGTTAAGACCCAGTATGATTGCTCATATTGCTCGTCAACCTTTTGAAAACGCATTTCCTTAGACTATTCCGTAGTCTCCTTTTTCTCTTCTGTCTATGCTTCCCTTCCTCATTCCCTCCCCTTCTTCCATGATAACTTCCATATTTATTTTTTAAGCCTGCCCTTCTCTCTCTCAAGCTGAAGATCCATTTCTATTCTGCTATCTATGTCCCAAAATGAACTCACTTTTTTTTTTAATGTTTATTTACTACTGAGAGAAAGAGAGAGAGAGACAGAGTACAAGTAGAGGAGGGAAAGAGAGAGGGAGACACAGAAGCAGAAGCAGGCTCCAGGCTCTGAGCTGTCAGCACAGAGCCCGATGCGGGGCTCGAACTCACGAGCTGTGAGATCATGACCTGAGCCGAAGTCAGACACTTAATCAACCAAGCCACCCAGGTGCCCGAACTCACTTTTTTTTTTGTGGACTTGTTTATCCGTTTTTATTTTCCAGTTTGATGATGGGTAGGCTGACGCCGCATCCCAGTTTGCCCAGAATAATCACTGCTTTATACCTATTGTCCTGGCATAATTATCATTAGTGCCCCTTTCACTTTCAGAATTGTCCTAGTTTGCATAATTGATCATATGATCACCATGTAGCAGGATTCTCACACAGAGAGTCATGACACCGAGGCTTTTCTTTCCAGGAAGCAACTTTATTCCTGCTGGCACCCCTCCATTGGGTTCGTACCCAAAGAACTGAGCCCTGAATGCCACATGACCAAATTTTTTATATACTTTTTACTTCTTCGTCTCCCATATATGGTAACACCACTGATTAAGTGGTCCCATGTTACAAGGTCATAGGGATGTTGTCACGTATGTGTATAGCCAGGTTGCCTTGAGTTTGTTTTTTTTTTTTCTTTCCTTAGGGTGGGGACCCTACCACAACCACAGCCATCTGATAAAGGTCTGCTCTTGTAAGAACCAGCATGTAAGCCTATATGTGAAAGGACTTTGGAGTAACATACATGTCCATGGAGACTGGGTGAATTGTATCTGATGGACATGTGTGTTACTCCAGCTCTTTTTACTCTGCATGCCTCTCCACGTTCCCTTCCCCTGTCCCCTCCAACACACCGGCCACTACTACCTCCATTTATATCATCAGCTTTCTATTTTGCTTTCTTCATCTTTAAATTTGACATCCTGATATTTTGACTCTAGGCTCCTCAGACTGTTTTGTCACCCTGCAAGTCTCAGTGTGCCCCCTTCCTACTGGCTTAAGACTTCTGTCCTCTGGGCACCTAGGTGGCTCAGTCGGGTAAGCATCTGACCTCAGCTCAGGTCATGATTTCACAGTTCATGCGTTTGAGCCCGGCATTGGGGCTCTCCACTCTCAGTGCAGAGCCCGCTTCGAATCCTGTCTCCCTCTCTCTGCCCCTCCCCCACTCTCTCCTTTTTTCTCTCTCTCTCAGAAATAAATGAACATTAAAAACAACAACAACAAAAAGACTTCTGTTCTGACCCCAGAATCCTTCTCTCGTGAATTGCTCCCAAGGATAAACCCGACAGTAAGGGTCAGGGTTTGTATGTCTCAAGTAGTGTATCAGTTACAATCCACCCAGTCTCCAAAGCTAGAAGACTTGGAGTACTTTTTTTCTTTTTTAGTGCCTCATTCAACTTTTCTAAAATAGGAATAATAAGTCCTACTTTATGGGATGTTGTAAGGATCCGTGAGAGCAAGAACAGGAAAGCAATTAGCATAGCATCAGTCAGCATTTGACTAAAGGAAGAAATGAAAATATAAATAATGTTAGTGCTCAGCTCTGTGAAGAAGGCTAAACTAAGCCTTTTGTATTTTATTTTAAAGTTCTCTAGATTTAGGAGCAAATATTGATGCTGCTGAGACAGCTCAACTGCTCTTAATTATCTCTGAAAAACTGAAGAAAGGAAGACATCCTGGAAGATGAGACAATTGAATTTCAAAAGAGAATATTAAATTTGACAGAAAGCTGGGTTTAGCGTAAGCCTGAGTGTGACTGGATCTTTGGTAGTACTCTGGAAGGAGTCGTGGGTGGCCTGCGAGCATCCGGAAGAAGCGGGGGTCACCAGGACTCCGCACGGACACGCCCTGACCGCTGCAGACTAGGTCAGCCTTGGCTCACAGGGCTCATATGCTAGTGCGTCTGCAAGCATATTGATAGAATTTTATTGGGACTTTGCCATGATATTTTACAGGGCTTTTCATGACATTTTTATGGGGAGAGGGAGAAAAAAATTGTAAGGTTAATTAAGTGGGTTAGAAACTGATTATAAGAAAAGAAATAATCAACGGATCCCTGTCACCCTGAAGGACTTCAGAATGTAGTAGAATGCCATAGAGCTCTGTCCTCCATCCCGTCTTTCATGATATTTTACAGTCACTTGTATGAAAAAAACATTTATATGTAAAACAAGTAATGCTTCTCAAATCCGCAGCTGACACAAAACAGGGAGGTAAAGTGAATATATTTTCTGTCAGAAACAGGATCCCGTAAGCCCTTTTACGAAGGCTTCTGTGGTAACCCATCCTGGCCAAATCTGTATTCAGTACCCCTCCTTTCTAGTCCCAGAAGAGCTCCATGTATTCATCAGTCTCTTATTGTGCCTGTCTTGTAAGTATCTCTGCACAGGCAGTTGGTCTCGTGTCTCTGTCTTCCCAGCTCCTCGCACAGTGGGCAGCAGTCGCTGAATGAATGTTTGCTTCATTAAAGAACCAGGGCTAGGGGTGCCTGGGTGGCTTAGTGAGTTGAGCGATTCTTGATTTCAGCTCAGGTCATGATCCCAGCCAGGGTTGTGGGATCGAGCCCCGTGCCAGTCTCTGCACTGAGCATGTACCCTGCTTAAGATTTTCTCTCTCCCTCAGCCCCTCTCCTCTGCTCGCATGCATGTGCGCTTTCTCTCTACCTCCCTCTCTCTCTTTCAGTTAAAAAAAAAAAAGGACCAGTGATAGCAATCTACATTGAGAGGCTGAAACTCTCACACTGAAATTTAATAAGGATACATATAAAGCCCTGCTCTTGGAGCACCCCCCAAAAATGAAACAAGCACAAGATAGTGGCTTTATTTTTAGCATGCATGAAAAAAGATGTTTGGGCAAAAACAAAAACAAACAAACAAGCTCACCTTGACATGGTATAATATCACTGCTTTGCCCTTCCCCCTCCCAGATTCAAAGCTAAGGTGATCCTCATCTGCTTGAATAAAAGTATAGATAGCACCTAAAACAAAGGATGTGAGAGTCCCCCTCTAAACTGATTAGACCATACCTGGGGGATTAAGTTAATGTTCTGAACAGTATATTTCAAGGAGGAAATCAACACAGGAACTTGTTCAGTGGAGAGCCATCAGGATTGTGAAGGAGAGCCACCAAATTATGAAAATCTTACCATAGTCATTCACTTTTTCATTTGTTCAACAAATGTATGTTAAGTGTCTAGTATTTGCTAGGCAGTACACTAGGTAGTGAGTGGTGGAAAAAAAAAGAAATCTCTATGAGAAATTGAAGGAAATAAAGATACTTGTGGAAATAAACAAAGACACCCAAATGAGAACAAATGAAGCCTACTTATTGAAAGCTTGATATAGCAGAGGCGTCAGCAGCCATCACTTGCATCTGGCAGTCTCGAAGGCGAGGTGGGAAAGCTTCACGGTGAACAAAAGAGAAGGCTTCACGTATGCTGTCTTGGATGGGGGCTGTTGGCACAGGGAAACTGGAGGCAGGATTAGTAGAAGCGGGGCATCCTATGTGATTGATTTGAGGAGCGTGTTTGGTTTTCTCTCGTTGGTCCTGAGTTGGAAGTAGGGGAAAAAGTAAGGCAGCTCTCAGTCATTGACCACATCCTGACAATTCTAGGAGTACTGCTGTAGAGGTTGTGGGTGAGAGTCTGTTAACGTAGGTTCCAGCCATTCTCTGTCTGAATGTTCAGTATCTACTCTTGAACGCTGAGAAAACTTGGCAGAAGCCAGAGGTACACTGATAGCTGTATTTGACATATTGATAACTGTATTAAGTACTCTTAGTCTACTGTGTTGAAAAGGCATTTGTTGTGCATGGTCCCAGTGGATCAAATTAGATAAGTGGATGAAAAAGCTCTTCAGTATAAGAAAGAACTTTAAGAAACTCATCGCTGTCTAGATGCAATCTCAGACAGTGGTTTCCTGGTAAAGGAAGCATTCAGACCTAGGCTGGATGGCCTGTTGGCAGTGATATTGTGAAACAGATCACAAACCCTGGTGTGCGCCAGAATCACTTGATATCTTTGTTAGTGATGCAGAATCTTGGACTCTGTTCTAAACCTCCTGAATCTGACCAGTAGGGCATCATAGATGATGCTAGTAAGACTGTGAAAGGTATACAAACACTGGTTGGACAAGATGACTTGTAAAACTCCCTTCACCTTGAGTCTAATATCCTCATTTTTGCACAGCGTAGTCATAATCAGGAAAGAAACCATTCACTCATTTATTTAATAGTACTGATGTCTCTACTTTCGGCCTGTATTTCAATTCCGTCCACGTGGTGCAGTCCTACCTGTCAAGGAGATAGTGAAGAGAAGAGCTCACTGGTTCATTTTTCAAAAATTTATTGAGTATCTGCTATATGCTGGAGTGCTGTGCTGAGCTCCAGGAAGATGGTGATGAGAAGGGCTGATACAGTCCTTTTGCGTTCAGAGCTCACGATAGCAGAAAAAAACAATGTGTTTACAATAAAGGGTGATACATGTTGTTATGAAAAGAAAACGGTGTGAAAACTATTCTTTTCGTTCTGTTGTTTTTCCCCCACATCATAACTCCAATTAAAATTCCATCAACTTATTTATAGAGGAATTAGTACTTCCTTTCCTCAGGTTTGTTTTAGGTTTTAAGTAAAAATGGGAAAGGCTTTGGGCTTTCGTCCAGGAATGCCAGAAGACTGTAGAATTGCACTTTGTACTTAAAAGCTCTCTGATGACAGAACTGGTGAGTCTGCTGTTGAATAAACCAATCACAGGAATATCCCATGTTCAGGCTGACTGGGCATTTTAGAAAGTGACTCTGGAAATTCTGAGTTCTTTGGGTTCTAATACCTGTTTCTGACCCTAATGCAATGGAACTAATTTATGCTGTATGTTTCAAGCAAGTTCTTATTCAGTGCATCATGTCTTTTGCTGTGTGGTGCGCAGAAGGGAGCTTACGATGGGAGACAGCTGCCTAGGAGCTAGATCTGGCTCCTCTACTAATTGATGTGTGGCCTTGACCTCTCCGGGCCTGAGGTTTTTCAAAATGCTAAATGATCCTTAATCACCTCTGAAATTCTGACCTGGTGAAACCGAATGGAGAAAATATTATTCTTCACCTGGCTTTCCCTCCTGCCTTCCTCACGCCTACACAAATGTAGTAGAGGCCCCATCACCACCATTGAATGGATCCTGAAATAACTTGCTTTCTAATCTGGACATTTGTGTGTTCCTTAGGCTGAAACCTGAGGCTTGTCCAGTCTGACTAACTGGACTTATGCCAGGTCCCTGTGGAATGCGTCAGCTTCTTTGAAGGAGAACCCTACCTTAGAAACACAATAGGCATCTCCATAAATCTAGCTCTCACCAGCAGTTTTGTTTCAAATATAAATAGACCCTCTAAGACCCAAGATATTGCCCCGCATCTGACTAATAATATCACCATTATCTAAAGACTTACATTACTCTGCCCACACCTGCCTGATCAGATTCCTTCCCAAGGGATACCAGCCAGATCACGCCAAGTTCCCCTCCTGGAGGAGTAACTCTGTAGCTCAGTTAGTATCCTTGAATCTGGTCCTACCTAGCCTGGGGTTGCCCTTCTAATCCTTGATAGGCACGACTGAAGTCCCACTTTGCCTGCATCAAATTTACTCAAGTTATGATAGACATAGGTACATGTGTATTTACATGTAAGAGCACTGAGCCATTTTTCATAATTAGAATTTGCCATCGAATCAGCCCACTCTAAAAATTTTATTTAATTTTATTTTTTTAGCTAACTTTCTTTCTTTTTTTTTTTTTTTAATTTTTTTTTCAACGTTTTTTATTTATTTTTGGGACAGAGAGAGACAGAGCATGAACGGGGGAGGGGCAGAGTGAGAGGGAGACACAGAATCGGAAACAGGCTCCAGGCTCCGAGCCATCAGCCCAGAGCTGGATGCGGGGCTCGAACTCATGGACCGCGAGATCGTGACCTGGCTGAAGTCGGACGCTGAACCGACTGCGCCACCCAGGCGCCCCTTAGCTAACTTTCTTTATTGCGACCTTGTTTCTGACAGAATCCGCATGATGTGTTTCCGCTTTAGGACTCCCTTGTCAATGTCAAAACTTTTGGCTCTGGGAGACCCATACACTACCACCTACACTAAGAAGAAAATACAAGCAGTCACTTTAGCAATGTATTGCATTATATTATGACAGCACCTATACTTTAGAAAATGTCATTTTAAAAAATGTGCTGTATATTCACTGAAATTAGCTTTCAGTTTTAATATAAAATTTACCCCCAGCTTTCAGACTTCTTCCTGTTTAAATAATTGAACAATTTGAAGAAATAATTGATCAAGCTGTTCAGAGCAATGGAATAATTTTTCCCGTCCTCACATTTCACTCTTTTAAAATGTGCTTTACTTTTTGACAATTGCCAGAGCGTCTCCTTGTGAGGCCGAACTTCAGGAATTAATGGAACAAATTGACATCATGGTAAGCAACAAAAAATTGGACTGGGAAAGGAAAATGCGGGCTTTGGAGACACGATTAGATCTTCGGGATCAAGAGTTGGCAAATGCACAAACTTGTTTGGATCAGAAAGGTCAAGAGGTACTGAATATATGTGTTAATAACATGTTAATTCCTCAAACTGTTATAAATAATATTTATTCCCTCAGAATATGTTTTTCATTATGTATCCTTTTTATCGGGCATCAGCAGTAGCATTTATTGCTAACAATTCTGTCATAGCATGCTGAATGTGTTCTATCAAATAAGTGACAATCAGAACCTAAACCCATCCAAATTTGCTGATGCAGACAAACATAAAATGTCAGTGCCGTCTAGAAAAGTAAATAGACATTCAGTATATATGTGAAATAAATACCGTTTGCGAGCAAAGATGTCAGTGCTTTTGCAGCTGTAGAAACAAAGTAGTTGTCCAAACTGTGTCTTTGGACATGGCCGAGTTCAAGAGCCTTTTCTAATCTACTAGAAGAATATTTCCTGAGAGAAGTGAAATGCCAAGACACAATTGCAGGACAAGGGAGAAAAGTGTTTGGTGAAGGGGGTGTATGTGTATATCTGGGCACCCTCTTAAGAGGGGTGCTTCCCAGCCCCTGTAAGGCTGCTTACAGTCCTGTTGGTGGTTGTAGAGTATCTGAGTGCTCTGGGGCCTCTGGAGGAGTTCAGGAAAACCATACACTTTACCTAATGTGGACTTTTGTGTCTGTGAATTTTTCTTTTGGGTGAGGCATAAGAGAAGGTGTTTACATTAATCCTATACTAAAACATCATCAGTCAACTTGTTCATCAGGCATTTCTCTACCTTTATTGGCCTCTCAATAGAACTTAGTTTTTAGGGGCGCCTGGGTGGCTCAGACGGTTAGGCATCCGACTTCAGCTCAGGTGACAATCTCACGGTTTTGGGTTTGAGCCCTGCATCCGGCTCTGTGCTGACAGCTCAGAGCCTGGAGCCTGCTTCGGATTCTGTCTCCCTCTCTCTCTGCCCCTCCCCCACTCACGCTCTGTCTCCCTCCATCTCTCAAAAATGAATAAAAGTTAAAAAAAAGAAAAAAAAAAGAACTTAGTTTTTCACATAGTTAACGGAGTTCTTGTTTGGCACAGTTAACTTAGTTATTGGCACCTGGTTTCCCTCCGTAGTAGAGGCCGGCCATCAGACCTGGAATATGCAAGGGACTGTTTTCTTACTTTCATATCTGTGATGACACCAACGTGTCATCACAGCAGGTGCCTCACCTGCTTTTTAAGCAGACAATTTCTGTCAGCCAAACCTCTAAGGACTCCTCTTAGATATTATTCCTTTCTTTCTTATAAAAATGTGATCATTGCTCCATGGTCCCACCAAAGCAGAGCTCACTGAAGGCAGTGGAGACAAAAATAAAAGCTGAGGTGTATCCGTAGAGGTTCTGCCTGAGTATGATGACATAGCCTCCTGAAAAGATAATGCAAAGTAAATTCTAAACCTTAATTTAAAGTGTGATGGTGATAAGGATCTTTTGTCAAACATCCATACTGTACTGTCCGAATGTGTGCCCAACGGAATAGTGCTAGCAATGTTTGGTTTTGTGACTTTAATTATTAATAGCTATTTTAAGAACTGTAGTACAAATATTTACTCTGGTTTTGGCACAGCAGTTTTATTTAAATTGTACTCCTTTTTTGCACATTTTCTGATTTTTGTCAGGCAAAATTTAGAAGAATCAAAATTAAATGTTTTTCTTGATGCAGGTGGGGTTACTTAGACAGAAATTGGACAGTCTGGAAAAATGTAACTTAGCAATGACTCAGAATTACGAAGGACAACTACAAACCCTGAAAGCTCAAGTAAGGAAAACTATTGTAATTTAATATCATATAATAATTTAACACATTTTGATATATCTTTTAACATATAAAATTATATTAGTTACTTTTTTATAAGTTGTAATAATTTTATTTAAATGGACTATTTTTAATACAAGTATAATTCTTATATTTTAACTACAGGTTATATGTTTGACCCTGTCTTTCATTGTTTTATTAGATTGCCTTTTTTATTGGACTCTCAGCCCTTTATCCCTTTAACTGTTAGCATAGTGCAAGACTGATACCTTTCTATGATATGATAATAATTAGCTACGTGAACAAAAGAATAATTTTGCTATTATGAAATAGATAATTGAAAGGATAAAACTGGTCTTTATAACTTGCTAGTGGTGGAACTGTTGCATAAATGATAGGTCTTCTGCATTGGGATGCTAATTTCTTTCTTATTTATCCCTGTGTCACCTCACTGTGAAGGCAAGCAAAAAGTCTTCTCTCCCTTAGCACAGAAAACATAGGGCAGTAATCACCTGTCATCTCAGGTCTGGTAGATGCCATGTCTTGCTTTAAATGAATCAGTGGGAAATACTGTTTGATTAAGAAATTTTTGAAGTGCAAAGATTTCATAAGTGATAATATAATCAAATGAGCCTAAAGTAGTTAATTCTTTATTACATAGCTTCTTATGGAGGTCATCAGCCATTAAGACTGGAATATGAAACATGATGCCATTTAATAAGTACACTATAATCTTAGACTAGCTCCAAAGTCTAGACATTTTGCCTGCAATTTACATAGCGGCCACTAGATGGTAGCTTGAATTATGAAACTAAATGGTTTTTCCTTGCTAAGACTCTAAGCAATCAACCAACCTTCTTTTTTGTATAAAGATAAAGCTTTAAAATAGCAATATATATATTAAATCACTATAGTTCAATATAAATGGAGAGTCCACGATCTAAAATAAGTTTGAAAAAAATACAGTAATTGAGATACAAGTGAAGATATCTCTAAATTATATTTAGTTGGTTCAGTCACTGCTTACCAAATCTTTAATGTCTGAGTTTTTTCACATCTGTTATTAAAAAGTTTTGAGACTTGCTTACAGGTGCTGAGCAGTTATTTAACATATGACTCCTTCCTATTTGATGCTTTGCAGTTTTATTCTATGACTTGGCTGCTGGCTAACCAACAAATATCCCTATGGCGGTTTCACAAAAATTTGTTCTGTGGAATGCTAGTATGAGAGTTTAGGAAATGCTGTTTACTTCCTCTCTGCTCTTGGACATTCACAGTGCATATCCAACAAACCAATTTAGACTTTTTCACCCATCATTTTTCAAAACATATTTGACCATGGAATGCTTTTTATTTTTCAAGCTAAAACCTACTTTACTATAGTACAGTCTTACAGTGTAAACACCGAAAACAGGTGTCTCAGAGAATACATTTTGGAAACACTACATTGTTGTTGAGAGAGCAGCCATCTGCTCCACTGCAGTTTAATGCTTCTCTTTTCTTCTCGTGTTAGAAGAAAGTTAAGAAGAGCATTAGGGAAGAAGAGCAAAAGAGAAGGAAAGAGGGAAGGGAAAAAGAGAGAAAAAGGAAAGTACTATGTACTTAAATTGGTTTGCATAATGGCTAGTAATATGTCATTTTTTTAACCAGAAAACGGTATCTCATGGCAAACATGATGCGGTTGCTGCTAGCTCACTCTACTGATTTCTTCTTTGATATTCCTGGTTTATTTACAATTGCATTTTACTAAAATATTTTAAAGATATACTTTACCACACTGTTCCTTGAATAAGTCAACTCTGCCAAAACTTTCTCATAGAAATTGCTTCCTTTTTAAAAAGAGGTTATTTTCTTTTCCTTCTAACCATAATGAAACTATGATTAAATTGTGTATATATTTGAGATTTTCACTTCTGGAAAGCTGGAGTTGATTCTTTTAGACCCTGCTAAATAAAACTAGAAAGTCTGGACATTATTTATAAAATCACATAAGATTCTGAGAAGTGGAGAAAAGAGGCAGGCCAACTAGGACGTCGGTACCCAAAGAGCAACATAGTGGTGAGTTCCCTGGGATTTCTTTTTGCCCCTTGTATCCCAGTCTGGGTGACAGAGACGCTGACAACCCAAACACTACAAGGGGCACAAACAGATAAAAAGAATCCCAAGGAATATCTGCTCTCTACAGCAGACCTGGGAAAGGCAGCCTACCAAGATTACACACTTTTAGAAAATAACTGCTCTACTCCAGCCCAACACCACAGAAAAAGACTTCAGCTCCAAACCACCCCACTAGCACAGACTGAGTAGACAGCCTTGGATTCTACCCTCACCAGCCTTTAAGGAGGTATCCCCGGCTCCCCAGCCTGGGTGGTGTTAGAGAAGACTTGAGTGGAGAGCCAGGACTTTTGTCACCACTAGGTGTTAACAAGGCCCTCCCCAACCCATGGTGTTAGTGGAGGCCATGTGGAGAGTCTGGACTAGTATGCCCATTTGATGGTGATGAGGAACTCCCCCCTGGGGATATCAAGGAAAGCCTAATTAGGAGTCAGGATATTCACTGCCTCTCAGTGGTAATGAGGCTGCTCACCCTCACTACAGTTTCAGTGAAGGCCATGTGAGAAGCAGTAACAAGGCACCTGTGCCCCTCTAGTCAGGGTGGTACAGTGAAGACTAGTGGGGATCCTCAACTCCCACTCCCACTCAGCAGTGGTAAGGAATGCCTCCCTCAGGTTACCAGCTGAGGCCAAGATCTAGACTCCCACCACCCAAGGCAGTGACGAGGCAGTGTCCCACTTTCCCTGCCAGAATGCCATCAGAAAAGGATGGCTGAAATACAGTCCCTAAAGAAAATCTAGTGTCTCATAACACAATACCCAAAATGTCCAAGTTTCAATAAAAAAAAATCACTCATCACACCTAGAACCAAAAAGATCTCAACTTGAGTGAAAAAAGACAACCAAGAGAAGCCAACACTGAGTTAATACAGATGTTAGAATTATCTGACAAGGATTTTAAAGAAGCCGTTATAAAAGTTCATCAGAGGGCAATTACAAACATACTTGAAACAAATGAAAGTTTTAGCAAAGAAAAACTGTAAAGAATAACCAGTTAGAAATTTTGTCTCTGAAATATACAATAACCAAACTAAAAAATGTCAATGGATGGGCTCAAAAGTAGAATGGAGAGGATGGAGGAAATAGTCAGTGCACTTGAAGATAGCAAAATAGAAATTACTGGATCTGAAAAATAGAGAGAAAATAGACTAAAAAAAAAAAGAAACTTAGGGACATGTAGTACTATAACAAAAGATTGGAAATTTGTGCCATCAGAGTCCCAGAAGGAGAAGAGGGCAGGATTGAAAAAGTATTCAAAGAAGTAATGGCTGAAAACTTGGCAAAATATGTAAACCTACAGATTCAAGAATCTGGATGAAACTCAAACAGGATGAACACAAAGAAATCTACACCAAGACACATCATAGGCAAAGTTCTGAAAACTAAAAGACAAAGAAAAAAATCTTGGAAGCAGCAAGAGAGAAATAACACCTTACCTACAGGGACGAATCAAGTCAGATAAAAGACTTCTCATCAGAAACTATGGAGGCCAGAGGAAGGTGGAATATTTTTCAGTTGCTGAAGCAACATAAATGTCAACCCAGAATTTTCTATGTCCAGAGAAAATATCCTTAGGAATGAAAGGAAAATCAAGTCCTTCTTGAATGAAGGACAGCTATGAGAATTTGTCACAGTAAACGTACCTCCAAAGAATGGCGAAAGAAAGTTCATTTAGCAGTAAGGAAATGATGAGGAAAGCATCTTGAGATATTAGGAAAGAAGAAAAACCAATGGGAAGAATTAAGAAATGGGTAAACATACTACTTTTCTTCTCTTGAGTTTTCTAAATTGTTTGGCAGCTAACGCCAAAATTATAACAGTGTCTAATGTGGTTCTTAATGTATATTGAGGAAATACTTAAGAGAATAATGCTGTAAATGGGTCAGGTCAAAGGGACATAAAGAAAAGTAAGACTTCTGCATTTCATTTGGGCTGGTAAAATGTTGACGCCAGTAGACTGTAGTGAGTTATGTAAATATAATACCTAGAGCAACAACTGAGAAAACTATTCAACAGATGCATTCAAAAACACTATAGATAAACCAAAATGGAATTCTAAATAATTCTCAGATAACCCTGAAGAAGACAGAAAGGCTAAAATAGAGAAACCAAAAAACTGGAAATCAGAAGGAAAAAAACCACCAACAACAAAAAAGTAAGGCTTAAGCTCTGATAGATCATAATTACATTAAATGGAAATTGCCTAAATACATCAGTTAGAAGATGGAGATTGACAGAGTAAATTAAGAAAGTATAACCCAACTATATGTCCTGCTCCAGAAACTGACTTCAGATATACCTATGTAGGTCAGTTGAAAGTAAAATGGTAGAAAAAAATACCATGCAAATATTAATCAAAAGAAAGCAGAAACAGTGCCAAGATAATTCAGTGGAGAAAGAATAGTCTCTTCAACAAACAGTAAAGGGACAACTGAATACCCACATGTAAAAGAACTAAGTAAGACCTAGATATAGACAAAAATTAGCTCAAAATGGATCAAAGACCTAAATGTAAAAACTAAATCTATAAAACTCTTAGAAAAAAAAATAGGAGTAGATCTTCATGACTTTGGATTAGGCAATGGTTTCTTAGATTTGGCACCAAGAGTACAAGAAAAGTTAGATGAATTTGACTTCACCAAAATTAAAAAAAACCTTTGTCCTTCAAAGGATGCCTTCAAGAAAGTGAAAAGATGACTCACAAAGTGGAAGAAAATATTTACAAATCATATATCTGATAAGGGACTAGTATCCAGAACTAAAAAATAACTCATACTAGTCAATAATAAAAAGTAAATGACATGATTTTAAAATGGGCAAAGATATGTCTATTGATGAATAGACATCTTTCCAAAGAAGGTATACAAGTGCCAATAATCACATGAAAAAATGCTCAGTATCATGAGTCATTAAGGAAATGCAGATCAACTCATGAGATACCTATTTGCACTGATGAGAATAGCTATAATCAAAAAGAGGGACAATAACAAATGTCAGCAAGGATATGGAGAAATTAGAACCCCATACATTGCCAGTCGTAACGGAAAATGGCACAGTCACTTTGGAAAAACAGTTTGGCAGTGCCTTAAAAAATTAAACCCAGAGTTTCCATATGATCCAGCAGTTCTACTCCTGGTTGTATACCCAAGAGAAATAAATATATATATCCACACAAAAACTTGTACCCAAATGTTCACAGCAGCATTCTTTGTAATATACAAAAAGTAGAAAGAACCTAAATGTCCTTCAGTAGATGAATGGATAAGTGAAATGTGGCATATCCATGCAATGGAATACTATTCAGCCATAAAATAAATGAAGTATTGGTCCATGTTACAACCTTGATGAACCTTGAAAGCATTATGCTAAGGGAAAGAAGCCAGGCACAAAAGGCCACATAACGTGTGATTCCATTAATATGCAATGATCAGAATAGGCAAATATAAAGAAACAGAAAGTAGGTTAGCAGTTTCCAGGGCCTGGGGACAGGAGGAAATGTGTAATCATTCTAATATTATGGGGTTTCTTTTTGAGGTAATAAAAAATACCCTCACATTAGTAATATGATGGTTGTACAACTTTGTAAATATACTAAAAACCAATTAATTTTATATTTTAAAGGGTGAACTTTATGGTAGGTGCATGATATCTCAATTTAAAAAATTATGTGAGAAAGAAAAAGAAAGCAAATGTGACTATATTAATATCAGATAAAGTAGACACAATTGTTCCTAGCTTTATTTGTGACATCCCACAACTGGAAACATCCAAAATGTCTCAATATGTAAATGGTCCAGCAAATGCTAGTTCCATCCATAGCATGGAATAACACTGAGCAATAAAAAGGCATGAATTATTGATACACACGTGTATCTCCAAGGCATTATGCTGACTGAAAAAAGCCAATCTCAAAATGTCATATACTGTTTGATTCCATTTTATAACATTCTCAAATGACAAAATTCTAGAAATAGAAACAAATTAGTGCTTGCCAAAGGGTTAAGAGTGGGAAGACGAGCGTCACTAAAAAGGCAGGAAGGTCTTTGTGCTGATGGAATGGTTCTGTATCTCGATCAAAGTTGTGGTCACGCAAATCTACCCGTGTGATAAGATGGCTTAAAACTATACACATATATTGTACCAATGTCAGTTTCCTGGGTTTACTATTGTACCATAGTTCAACAAGATGTCGATATTGGAAGAACCCAGAACCTCTCTTCAAAATCTTTGCAACTTCCTGTGAATCTTTAATTGTTTCAAAATTTAAAGCAAAACCAAAAAACTCTTATAAACAGTTATATAGAAATTTCTTCACTTTATGGACCATGCTGCTTTTAATCTATTATTTGAAGGTATAACAAGAAACAGAAAAAATAGTACAGAGTCTAAGTTTTTCTTCCTTATTGGTACGAAAAAGATGATATCAATTTGATACTTAAATTTATATAAACTGTCATTGATAAGTAGTTTGTGCTGTTTGTATCTTTTAAATTAAGTATTCAATTTTCTTTAATAAAGTATACACTTGTTATCTTATACATGGGGTTACTGAAATTAAAATTGTCAACACAAGATGGCACTAAGTAAAAGAAAAAACTTGGTTTTTAAAATTTGTGAGCTTTGCTACACAAATTAAAACAGAACTAAATAAAACATTTATGAAGTGAATCATTTAACTGTGCAGTTCATCAGGTCCCAGATTTACATGAAAACTGAATTGTGTTCAGTTTCAATAATTAGTTTTAATAACTGGTTCTGTCTTCACTAATCAGAACATTCAAGCATTACCGCATTTTCTAATCATGACTTAAATTTTCAAAGACGTGCCCAAGAAAGAACTCCAGTGAAATCAAGTTAGAAGCACCAGTAATGGTAAAACGTGAGCATTTTCTATTATATACAGTTTTCCAAACTGACGAATAGCTTTGAGAAACTGAGACTACACCAGATGAAACAAAGTAAAGTTCGGAGAAAAGAATTACTGCACCCCAGAGAAGAAATACCCTTTGAACTGAGCAATCTGAACCAGAAATTAGAGGTGAGCTGTATGTATTTCCTTAGTTTCCTCACGCATCGGAAGGATTGATTGCTGTTGTTGTGGGCTGTTTGTCTCTGGTGTACACAATGGCATGTACGGCCGTGGTAACAAACACCATTACAAATCGGCTTCTCGTTGAATATATTTTCTTAGCGCACCTTCCCTCTAGGCACTTAGCGAATTAAAACATCACTTTGATTTATGCATCTTTTATACAGATCAGCATTTTTGGAGAGCCAAAAAAAAAAAAAAAAGAGTTCAAAGAAACTGCAGATGTTGAGTGAAATTGAAGGACATCCCTGGGGTCAGTTAAATGGAATAGCTAATAAATCTTTTAATGGCTATTTAACTATTAGGTACTTAAATCCCAATGAAGCCTCCTAACAGTTTTCAGAACAGTGCTCGAAGTTTCAGGGGTATTTTTCTTAAAAGAGGTGGCGCCACTCCAAAATAGCCCTCCGTCCCTAAAATGGCTTACTGTGTCATGAATGCACTTATTTTTATCCCCTTAACTTCCCAACTTTGGAAAAAAACAAACCAGCTATTTTTCTTCCCTAATGCTCTTGAGGGTTTCTGCTAGAGGTCATGTAACAGACAGGTTCTACCATAAATTCCTCTTCTCTAACCTTAGCCTAGTTCCCAGTGCTCCTCCATTATTGTGTGTTAATTGGCCTCAAGTTGACCCTTATCAAGTTAGCCCACTCTGTTTCTTCCTTTATTCTCAAGCCCTAAACCCCAGCACCACCACCCTGATCTCCAGCCAATGATCTCCCTTTCTTCCACTTCACTGGTAGATAATGGTTGGTACCCCCCAGTCACCCAGGTGAATACCCAAGAATCTTTGATCTGTTCCTTTCTTACTCCCCATATTTGAGCCCAGCTTTGCCCCTTTCCCTGGTCTAATGCTTCTTATCTCCTTCCTCTTTGTCTAATTATCATTGTCCTTTTCATTTGCATCATTTTATTCTGCAATTAACAATCCTTCTCAAACTTTCCCTTCAAAATGTCTTTAAAAGAAAAAAAAAATCTAAAATCACAGCCCTAAAACCAGCCTATTGCAACAACTTTGCTGGAAGGCTTGCGTTTTAGCTTTTAAATTACTGTAGATTTTACATTCTGCTGAATAATGTACCGGGTTTTTTTTTAAATACAAAATTACTACCATCATGATGTAAAATTGACTCTACAGGAAGTTGCGCCATGTGTAACCACCTGCTGACGGTGGTGTGACCAGACTGTCTTCAGAAAGATCCTGGTTTCATAAAAGATGCCCAAAGATGTGCCCTGTAATATATATGCTTTCCCTAAAAATGCAGAGATCAAGTCACTGGTTAGCCTTCTGGTTGACTTTTTATGGGATTTTATGGGAGAACCACATTCATATAAATTGTTCATACAAAAAAAAAAAAAAGGCCTGAAATTAATATGAAGTACTTTGTGTGAACACTTTTACATTTAGGGAACTAAATTTTTACATAAAATATATTTCATGAATTTATAGATGAAATTAGTAGCAAAATATGACCTGATATGTTTGTACTCTGTAGGTAGTTTAATCTGTGTAATTATGGAAACATTTCATGTACCTGTTTTTACTTGGAGTCGTATGAAAAATTAACATGTAAGAGATGGACTGTTCCAGTTTTAGTCTACATCCAAGCATGTTTTTCCTTTGGGACAAATATTATTCACTGGTCTAGTAAGAGAAAGAGCATGTTGTTGTGGAAGAATATGACAGTTTAAAACACTTCTTGACTTCTTGACTTCTTGACTGATTGATTCCCAAAGCCATATCCTTTGTGTTAAATTGTGAACATTCACGTTCCATGAATATAATACTTGAGCAAAAACTTGAAGAAATGAGCATGTTGTGTCAAGCTAGTTTCATGTCTTCCTCAGGTTAGCTCAGTTGGCACTGGCATTTATTTGCCCTGTGACCTTTAGGCAAGTTGTTAGCCTCACAGGGATTTCATTTTTTTCACCAATAAATAGGGTTAAAAATACCTTATAGGTGACATTATGGTTATGGGAGAAACACACACACACACACACACACACACACACACATATACATATATGTGTGTGTGTGTGTGTGTGTTTATGTGTGTGTGTGTGTGTGTGTGTATGTATATTTAAATGCACACTGAAGCATTTAGGGGTGAGAATACATGAGGTCTGGAAGTTGGCTTAAAATACTCAACAAAAAAGTGTGGAGAGAGAGAGGCAAAATAAAGATGGTCAGGTTGATGGTAGTCAAACTGGGTGAAGGGTGCATGGGAGTTTTTTTTTAATCTTTACTTTTATGCAAGTATGAAAATTTTCATACTAAAAAGCTAAAGTCATCTTACAAGTGAAGGTTTGTAGAGTCCCTGACATATAACAATCACTAAAGAAATGTTAGTTCCATCTTCCAGTATTTAGTAAAGGATTAAAAACACATATATAATAATGTAGCTTCCCCTAGAAACTCTAATTTTAATGACCTTGACTTACTCGCAACCTTGAAGACCCAGAAAAGTTTTTTCAGCATGGAGACCTTACTCTGGAGGTTTAGGCAAGTTCTACAGACCCTCTGGAACCTGGTAGGACACCTCCAATCTCTACAAAAATCCTCATAAAGCTCTCTAGGTCTCTCTGTGGTCCCATAACTACTGGATATATCGTGCCGGCTTGCAAGTCTTGAAACCAATACATCTAGAAGATCAAGAAAGCCAGGACTGTTATGAGCACATGCTGATATGTCTGTGACACATATTTCTAGCTTATTTGGCCTTATTCTTGAGCTCATTTCTACCTGTTGTAGAACTTGTAAAGAACTAAGATTAATGCTCCTGCCTCCTCTTAAAGCATGCTGGGAAATACTTATTTTCAAGATTGAGGTTGTTGGGTGGGTAATGCTGAATATTAGCATATCTGAAAGGTAAGAACAGTGTAAGTCAACCTTGCCCACATTTTGACAAAGTCACTAAATCAGTCTAAGCCCCACCCCATAAAAACAAACAACCAACCAAAACCGAGGATACAGGTTTGGTGACAAGAATTAGAAGCTATGTCTAGTAATAAATCCAAGATGAGTGATTTAATACTTTTTTGTTTCTTTGTTTTCCTAATGGGGAAAAAGAATGGGTATAGTTTTTTAGAATGAAAATGTACAAATGAAAGAAGCCTTGCTCATTGTGCTTTTAAGTGAATAATTCTCCTCAATTTATGTTTGTACCTCCACTTTTTTAAAAGGAATTTAGAGCAAAGTCAAGAGAATGGGACAAGCAAGAGATACTGTATCAGACTCATCTGGTTTCTTTAGATGCTCAACAAAAATTATTATCTGAGAAGTGTAATCAATTTCAGGTACATTATCTAATACTATCCTCTAACTTAGAAAAAAATTAGAGGTTAACTATTGCTATCTTCATAATCTTACTACAGAGAGAAATGCCAACCACAGGAAAATAACCAGAACAGGTCTAATACTGGGTAAAGTCAAAAGTGCATGAACATTTTTAATGGTGAATTTAGTCCACGTGTCTCAAAGGATGGTACTTTTTAAAGTGTCCATTGTCATCATGTCATTAAATAACATATGTTTTTGCATGTCTATGGGCAAGTCGCTTAGAAAGTCTGAGATTGCTTGGTCTCTGACCTCAAGAATCTTACAGCTTAGAGGTAGAACACACATACATATTTACAGATAATTCATAGCAAGTGAATGGGAAACCCTTTTAGAGTTCAGAGGAGAAAGGGGGATATTGGGGCTGAGATAGTGAGCAAATATCCTACAGCAGGGGTTAGACTGGGGCTGGACCTTGAAGAAGATGTACAGTATTTTGAGAATATGTTTGGGGTGGTGGAAATAACAGCAAAATCACCGAAGCAAGACAGCAAAAGGCAAATTCTGGGTATAGAAAATGAGCCAACTGGTTGGGAGTCTGTATGGAAGGTGGGGAAGGTAGGAGATGGTAAGGCTGGTGAGTTGGATGCAGGTTATAATAAGCCTTAAAGTCTCATCTAAGGAATTTGGAATTTTTTATCAAAGCCAGTGAGAAACTATGGTTTTTGTTTGATTTGGGTTTTGTTTCTTATTTTTCATTCTTTAAGTTACTTGAATTATATGTTTATTATGTTCTCTGAGTTTAACAATACAAAATAATGTAAAATTAATAGCTTCATCTTCTACCCCGTTCTTATCCGTTTAATACAAACACTTAATAGGTGTTTTTCTTTCCATACTTTTTCTTTTGTTTGTACACACACGTAAAATGTGGATTTGGGAGAAATTATATATTTTTCCTTTTTAAAATTTTGTGGTTTTACCTAATAATAATTATCTGTCCGTATGGATACTCTCTCAAGTCATTACTTAGTTCTGCATAATATTTGATAGTATATGGTTTACATTACCATATATATATCATAGTATATAGTAGATATACCATAATTCTTTCAATCATCTCCTTACTGATGAACATTCAGGTTGTTTCTAGTTTTTTGCTATTATAATATTATAACAAATATCCTCTGATAGACGTCTTTAAATGCTAGTACTTTTCTTTTGTTAGATTAAAAATCCTAGAAATTATTCTTGAGCCACAGAGTATTATGTTCATTCAGATTTTTTTTTTTTAATTTTTTTTTTCAACGTTTATTTATTTTTGGGACAGAGAGAGACAGAGCATGAACGGGCAAGGGGCAGAGAGAGAGGGAGACACAGAATCAGAAACAGGCTCCAGGCTCTGAGCCATCAGCCCAGAGCCCGATGCGGGGCTCGAACTCACGGACCGCGAGATCGCGACCTGGCTGAAGTCGGACGCTTAACCGACTGCGCCACCCAGGCGCCCCCATTCAGATTTTTAAATGAATACTAGCATATTACCTCCCAAAAGATTATAGTAATGTACAATTCATGAGCAGTCTATGGGAGTGCCCATACTTTCACCAACATGGAATGTTATCAGTCTTTTTATTTTTTCCCAACTCGGACTGATAGTAGCATTGGCTTGATTTGTTTTGCATTTCTCTGACTACTTACAAGGTTGATCACCTCTTCATATCCTTCTGAGCCTTTTTCATTTCCTTTTCTGCATATTGCCTATTTACAAACTTTGCCAGTTTTCCTTTTGTGTTATTTCTCTTTTTCATATCGATGTATAGAAGTTTCTGTACCTTAAGAGTTATTAACGCTTGTTACTTGTGTTGACTGCTTTTTCCTACAATCCAACTGCTTTTGTTTAATTGTTTATTTTATTTTTCATCATATAGATACTTTCAACTACTGTGTAATGACATCCACAATTTTCCTCTTGTAAATATTCTTTCTTGCGTAATAAGACTTCCCTACCCCAGGCTTCCTACCCTACTCTGCATCTTGACTCTGAGGTTATACAAATGTATTTTCTTTTTATGTCATCCAAAACTGAAGTTTTAGAAAAAACCCAAGACTGAATTACAAAGAGTGAAACTTCATTATAAACATATTTAAAGATTTTTCCTAAATATTTTCTATCATTCTTGAATTTTATTCATGTAAGCTTAAATATGATATTCTCCATTTAATCGACACAGTCTTCGCTTTCTCAGAAACAGGCACAAAGTTACCAAACTCAACTAAATGGTAAAAAACAGTGCATAGAAGACGGCAGCTCAGAAGTTCCTCAGTTGATGTGCGAACCGGATCACAGTTGTGAAGCCAGTGAAAGAGATGAGTTCATTATTGAAAAACTAAAATCAGCTGTGAGTGAAATAGCATTAAGCAGGAATAAGTTACAGGATGAAAATCAGAAGCTTTTGCAAGAACTGAAAATGTACCAAAGACAGTGCCAGGTGATTATTTATTTCTCAATTGATCTTGCCCATGAGTTGTATAAATGATGAGTCAACAGGTGTATGGATTACATAATTTTCTATTACATGTGTAACTTCAATTCATATTTCCTCTTACTAAGTAATTCTCACTTGATGAGTAAATTCAGTAATCCCTTAAATACCCTACCCCACCAGAATGAACTTTGGTTCTGCCGCAGTATAATAATCATTACCAGTACAGTTTAACAGAGCTCACTTACAGATCTCTATGCCTAACACTCATGGCCCTTTAGCCTCACGCCACCCTGTGTCCCCACTACTCTCTCTGACCCTGTGCCCCTTTGACTTGCAGGAATCCTGGGTTGGAGACCCAGGAAATTAGTAAGGTTTCAACAATCTAATTACTCCAGGGAGGCCCTCCGTGTGATCTATCACTGTTCACTTTACCATAATCATTTACCAAAGAGTAGCCTGGAGTTTTGTTTTGTTTTGTTTTGTTTTGTTTCGTTTTGTTTTGTTTTTCAGGTAACCTCCACATTGGCAGATGGGATTGCTGATTTTTCCAAGAATTAATTTTCTTCTTAACCCAACAATCTTGTCTTTCTTTTTCTTTCTTTCTTTCTTTCTTTCTCTTTCTTTCTTTCTCTTTCTTTCTTTCTTTCTTTCTTTCTTTCTTTCTTTCTTTCTTTCCTTCTTTCCTTCCTTCTTTCCTTCTTTCTTTCTTTCTTTCATTCTTTCTCTCTTTTGCTCTTCTGCATCACTAAGGTTATCCAGCATTCATAAATTGGTCATTACCAATTTCTTTACTAAATGTATATTTCTTATTCATGGATATCCCAGTTACTTGACACATTCTATGGTTTTATCTACCACCTACAAGCATTCAGCCTTTTCTACCAATTCTCCCAAGTCAGCTGGCCCATTGTAGTCCCACTTTGTTCCTTTCTCATGCTAAGATATACTTTGGAGGTCACTGTCTGGGCAGACTTCCACTTCTGATCTTCTGCCACTTAAACTCCCAGGGGTTATTTTTTTAGTCTTGGGGAAACTCCTCATTCCCCCATCCTGCCACATTGTACATGGGATTAATTCTTTTATTTTAATATGATATTTATTTATTTACCAACTGCTATGAGAGAATTTGCCAAAATTATTTTTACAGATTTTGGTTCACAAAAAAAAAAAAAAAAAAAGATTTAATTATCCTTGGATCTAGGATCATTATTAAATTTAAACTAATAATCTCCATTTTATATTTTATACAAGAACCACATTTATTAAAAAAAAAAACTACTTGGCAATCAAAAATAATGAAATCTTGCCATTTGCAACTACGTGGATGGAACTAGAGGGTATTACATTAAGCGAAATTAGTCAGAGAAAGACAAATATATGACTTCACTCATATGAGGACTTTTAAGACACAGAACAGATGAACATAAGGGAAGGGAAGCAAAAATAACATAAAAACAGGGAGGGGGACAAAACATGAGACTTAAATATGGAGAACAAACAGAGGGTTACTGGAGGGGTTGTAGGAGAGGGGATGGGCTTAATGGGTAAGAGGCTTTAAGGAATCTACTCCTGAAATTATTGTCGCGCTATTTGCTAACTAATTTGGATGTAAATTAAAAAAATAAAAATAAAAAATATATTTGGGGAAAAAATAAAATTTAAATAAATAAATAATGAAATGAGAACAAACAAGAATGTATTAAAATGTATCAAATTGTATTTAAGTAATCAAATTGTTTTGTAATATGTAATATGTCTTGTATATGCGTACATAAAACATAAAAAACATAAACATAAAAAAACCCATAAAACATAAAAAAAAACACTAACCGAATTATCCTGGAATATTTTTTACACAAAAAATATGTTACAGCTTTAATGAAAAGATCTTTGAGAAGTAGTTTGTTTCAAAAACTTCAAGATAGCTAACATAAGATTTCTACTCCCAAAAAAACACTACTTATTTTTGATGCATTTGGGGAAAAAATGCTGAAAATAATGCTTTTATTTCCCTGTTTTATTTCCAAATTTGACCTGTGTTTCATTCTCTTTAAAGCAACACTAAATAAGAGGAGATCAATTAATTACTATTTGGTAGCTGATTTGAAGGTTTAAAAATCACTGCTTCTCTCAGACCATTCGGCAAAGTTCTAACTAAACAGATGGGCCTTAAACTTGTTTTGCAAAATTTATATTTTACCAAATGGGAATAATTGGAGGTAACTAATCACTTAACCAGTGCATATATTTAGAATGAAGTTTCCCTTCTCTTTTTGCAAAACTGTCATATGACAATGCTCCACATCTTGCACATGAATTTAAAAAGGCAACCATTTCAATTTGAATTATTGTCACTTATTGTATATAAAATTCTGTTTAGTTTACAGCATATTTTAATGCCAGATGCATCTGAATTTTTTTCTCACTTGTCTTTCCACAACTTTGAAATGTGTCAGTATACATACTAATTCCGTTGCATAGAATTATTTACTAGGCTGTACTACACTCACATTTTAAAAATATGCAACATTTCCTATTGGAGGTTAATGACAAAAAGAAATTGTCCTGCATTTTTCTAATATCTGTGCCAAAAAAATTGACCTTTTTTTATTTGTCAATGTGTCATTATGGGACTAGAGCAGCAATGTCCAGTGGAAATAGAATGCAAGCCACAAATAGAATTTAAGTTTTTCTAGTAACCACATTAAAAGAAGTCATAAGAAATGGGTGAAATTAAAACATAATAATAATTCATTTATATTCATTCAACATATATTCAAAGCATTATCATTGCAACATATAATCAGTGTAAAATTATTGAGCTAATGAGATATTTTACATTTCTTTTCATACTAAGTCTTCAAAATCCGGTGTGTATTTTGCACTTACAACATATCTCAATTTGGAAGCCAAGTAGTCACTGGAAATACTTGATCTGTGTTTAGATTTCATAAAATTTACAATTAAAAAAGTAGATTTACAGGGGCACCTGGCTGCCTCAGTCGGTAGAGCATGTGACTCTTGATCTTGAGGTCATTAGCTTGAGCCTCACGTGGAGGATTGAGTTTACTTTTTAAAAAAGCAGATTTACATACCTCAGCTGTTCCAAACAAACTTGAGAGTGTTCTAGTAACTGAATCAAGTACCAAAGAATCATTTTCCTAATTATTTGCATCCACATTGACAAATAAATAATTTGACTTTTATGCAAAAGCATGCCAACCACATCTAAGTTAAATAAATTCACTAATTTTGTGTCAACTTGGTATTATTAATGTTGAATTCAAAGGGATATTGCATAAATCAAAGAACAACTCTCAATTTACCAATATCAACAAAACCTCTTTTCTTGTACTTTCCTAGTCAATTTACATAATGCTGTCAATTATAATTAAAATCTTTTGCATACTCATTCATGTTAGAAAAATGTGTCAAATCATTATTATTGATTTGTATTATGAAGAGTTTCAATTTTGACATAAATTCTCTCACCTGTGTAGCGAGATCACAAAGCTTTTTTTTTTCCTTAGGGATAGGGAGCCCTTTCCCTAGGGGGGTTAGGGAGTATCTTCAAATATCACTCTTCTAGGTATTATTTTCTAATTAGAGTAAACATTTTACAGACTTTTAGCTAACTCCAGCTCATGGTGACTTTGCATTTCATTGGCCTGGAGTTACACCCCTTTTATGCTCCCCTGCCCCAAGTGAAGGAAGACCGAGCTGTCTACCCACAGCTCCAAGTTAGATTGCTCCGGAGGCAAATTTGCAAGACAGGGAGCACAGATGGTGCCTGCTTCAATTGGGCAAAGTCATGGATGACATTCACATCAAGTTAATTTGTTTTTCTACTTGCTAATCTATTGTTTCACATTTCTTTTGTTTGTTCCTTTTTGAAATTTTAGCCTCATCTGAAAAATCCACACTGTTTGAAACAGTGACTTTATGCAAACAAGTTTATTAAAGCATCCATTTGAATACATTTTTACTCTTATGTCCAGGTCAGCCAGGAACTTCTGGGGCCAAAGTATTGCAATTAGGTCCTTCACTGAACCCGGGTCTCGAGGTCTCCCAGAAAATAATACAAATTTAAGGCTTAGGTTAAAAAAAAAAAGTTTAGCTGGGAACTCATATATCCTATGCTGTCTGCGTAATGATATTTCTAGGCTCTGTGAATTTGGGGGTAAGAATGAATAAGAAAACATATGTCCACACAAAAGCTTGTAATGAAATTTTATAGCATATTATTCATAACAGCCAAAAAGAAGAAATATCAAATGTCTATCAACTGGTGAATTAATAAACAAAATGCAGTATATTCGTGCAATTAAATATTATTTATCAACAAAAAGGAATGAAATACTGATACATGCCATAACATGGATAAACCATAAAAGCATTATGCTGAGTGAGAGAAGCCAGTCACAAAGGCCATGTATTGTATGACCCCATTTGTGTGAAATGTCCAGAAAAGGTAATTCCATAGAGACAGAACATACCATAGCGGTTGCCAGGGGTGATGGGGAGCAAAAATAGAAAGTGACTACTAAAGGGTATTGGGTTTATTTTGGTTGTGATGAAAATGTTCTGGAATTAGCGGTGATGCTTACCCAGCTTTGTGAATATACTAAAACCCACTGAATTGTACATTTTAAATGGGTGAATTTTATGGGATGTGGATTATATTCAAATAAATCTATTAATGATACATACAAAAAATTATTAATAAATGATTTTTTTAAAATATCTGTAGTGTTCTCTGCAGCCTTTATTAGCAGAGGAACCTCCTGCCCTCATAACACCCAACCCTGTCTTTACCAGCAAGCTGCAGGTCTATGTCACTTATTTTGCTTGAAACGAATTATTTTTGCATCTTGAATGTTCCAACTGGACTAGTAGACAAAAGACCTGGATTTTTCTTTTCCAAAATCTGCCGCTTGTAAGCTATGTAACTTTGGACCAAGTATGGCCCTCAATTTCCTCATCTACTAAAGTGGCGATGGACTTGATGACCTAGGTCAGGTACACTTAATAAATAATAGTTTCTCTGTAGAAGCAAGTAAAAGAAATCCAGTGATATGGAAGCACTCTGCCATTCCTCGCCCCCAGAGAACAGCCAAGCACTGCTGGAGAAAATCACTCTCAACAGGCCAGGGTCACAGATCTCAAATGAACACGCAACATGGCCAGGAATCCCACTCTGTGGCTCCACCCAGCTAATTCTCCCATTCCCATTGCAGGCCATTTCAAACCTTCTCCACTCTTAAAAATCACTCCCATGCCCCCACCTCCCCTTCTCCTTCCAGTGACATTGCCTTTTTTACCTCCCAAGGGAAATAGAAGCCAACAGAGAGCCACTGTCTTCTCTCTCCATATCCAGATGCATATGCTGGTCTGCATTCCATTTTCCTGCTCTTCCCCTGGTGCTTTGGGACCTACCCTACCTACTTCTCAAGAACCCACACCATTACTGTTAATCCTCCTCTCTTCTGATTGGACCCTTCCCAACAGGTTTTAAATTTGCTCAAGCCTCTTGTCAACAAAATAAGACAGTGGGCTCACAGGATTGCTGGTGTCTCTAGTTGCCAGATAAAGTAGGACTACTACTGGGCAATAGGGGAACCATAGACCATGGTTTACAACTCACTCTGTTGGTTATTGTCTTGTTTAAGTTGGTAATTATTTGCCTTAATCCGAACTTTACACATTAATCGTTATTCCTACTTTTATGCTTCTCTCAAATTTACATACAATGTGACCATATTTGTGTGATTATTTGATTATTCTTTGTCTTTTCTTTATCACTAGACTGTGAGCTCACTGAGAACAGTCTTGGTATCCTCAGTGTTGAGCACATGATAAGGGCACAGCAAATATTTGTTGAATAAATGAATGAAGGAATGAAATTCTGTAAGACAGAGCCAGCAAATGACTAAAAAAGGACTAAATACCAGTTTATTTGAAATTAAGCTGGTTCATAGATGTTAAATATTTTTGGGTATACTATACATCATGGTATCCAGATATGAACATTGAACATTTTTTTGGATGTTTTTATTTAGGCCATGGAAGCAGGACTCTCGGAAGTGAAAAGTGAGTTACAGTCACGTGATGATCTCTTGAGAATTATAGAAATGGAACGATTACAGCTGCACAGGGAATTATTAAAAATAGGAGAGTGCCAAAGTGCTCATGAAAATAAGAAAAGGTATATTCTTTATATTCAGAAGCCTGAGAGAAACTGTTTAAGACATGATGTTTGAAGATTTTAAGAGCTTTAGATTTAAAACTAGAATGAAAAGTCTCTTTGTTTTGTATTTACATGCTGTTATTTGTTGGATAATATTAGATATTAAAAATAAAATCAGTGATTATTTCACCCTCAAAATTAATGTATTTACTTTCCTAGAAAAATGTATTGTATTCTGGTGTCTGGATACTTCTGTATCGCAGAACATCAGAAATTTTCTCAGAACTTGTATTTTTCAGGAGACTGTAAAAGCAGTAGTATAGAGCTGATATTTGTATATATTGCTAAATAAGAGTTATTCCATATTTTCAGATGTTTCTATCTTGATTGCCTATAAACCTGTTATTAACTTTTTCACTTGTAAATGCTGTATTTATTTTGGTCTCCATACGCACTCTCCCTTGTCAGTTGCATTAAGAGTTTGTTAGAACAGATTTTTTTTCCTCTTTTAAAATCAGGCAGATATTGTGTATTCCATAAGCACAAAGGAAATGGGATTGCTAAGGATTATTAAATATTTACACTTGTGAGTAGAAAGTTTGACTGTTCTATTCGTTGATGTTCTCATTCTCCTTGGAACTTGAATCCTTCTCAAATCTGAAGGCTCATGCAAGACCAGTGATAGGACTTTAAAAATTGACTAACCAAATGGTAAGGGATATTTTCTTGAAAGATGATAACATTGTTTCAAAGGCAGTAATTATTTCGTTAAAGTTGTGGGACCTGCTCAAATTTTTTTTGAGCCCTATGCTATGGCAAATGGCAAATGGCAAATTAAGGTTCCTAAAAATGACCTATTATGTGTCTCACCAAAGATGGTAGGATGCCTATTCACCAGTCAACATTATAGCATGTTCCACATGCAAGTTATATATTATTATCACCGGTCATTAGGAAATCTATTGGAAAAATATAATATGCAAGGCACTGTTCCAGTGTGGTGAGTTGGTGAGAAATGTCTTTGCACAAAGAATGCATATGCCTAAAAACATAAGAGGTGTCCTAGAAAAGCAAACCTTGCACCCCCTGCCTAGCTCTGGTTTTATGTAAGAGCATGGTAGGTCCTTTCTGTGGGGCTGTCTCACAAGGCCAATGCTGAATTGCAGACATTGCCAACTTTCCTTCAATATAGGATTTAATCTAAGATCTTGCACTTATTTGCATATTTGGCCAATACAAATCTTTTGTCATGCCTAATGCCATTCTCTATTGAAGTTGGTATTTATTTTGATCTTTCATCTTTCTCATTTGGAGGGTATTCCTCAGTTCTAGTATTCTGAGATTTGATGAAAAGATAGATATTTAACTTTTCACAGCTTCCCTTGTATCTTAGACTTTGGGCTGTCTTCTTAGCCTTCCTCTTTCCCATTGAAAATTTCTAATCCTTTGGTTTGTTCTCATATGAATGTGATTCCATCCTCTTTATTGTTTTGGTTTCTTTTATTTGGACTCTGTTTCTTCTTTACAGTTGTATTAAGGTGAAGCAGCCCAGACTTCTGAGTGCAGATGCACAATAGTTTTATAGAAGTAGCATAGGAATGCTTTTATTCATTTTCAGATCCTTTCTCAATAATGCCAAGATTTTGTTAGCTTTTTCTTTTTTTGAGCTACAGAAGCACCTTGGGCTGATATGTTCTGAGAGTTATTAAAAATAATTCCAACGTTCCTTTTCTACACGACAACTGATAATTCCTTTATCTATTTATATTAGCATTTTATATTAGCATGATTACTGTTTTCTTCTTTGAATTTGTCCACGTTGAAGTTTGATGTTTGTTCCGATCACTCAGTGAAATTTACACAACTATAATGAGGTGTTTCCCCCCGCCCCCCCCATTCAGATCATCATTCCACTCCCTGAAATTGCTTAGGAAGAATTGAAAAATAGGAAATTTCATTTTTCACCCCTTTCAAATAAGAGCAAATGAGAAGAATTTAAGACTGATTCTGGAATAATGTTTAAAGAGAATATTGGATAGAATGCTCACAATAGATGACTGAGTAGGAAACAGAAGGGACTGAAAAATGTGTGCAGTACATTCTAATTGTACGGAAATAGTATCTATATGCCTATGCAGATATGCAGATGTATATATTTATATATTTATAGGTATATTTATAGATATGTATATATTTATACACACATGCCTAGAAAAAAAGACCGTCAGTATACACAAAAACACCAACAATGCTTTTTCCCTAATGATAACGTAATAGCAGTATATACTCTGATATACTCTGTTTTCTACAGTTAACATATGTATTTGATTATCAGAGGAAAAGCAATCCAGTCTAGATACAAGTACCTCAGGGATATCACTATTAATTTATACCTTTTAAAGATACCTTTATTTTCAATATTTACATTCATTATTTCTCTGTCATTCCTCAGATTTTGTTTTGTTTGTGTGGCTTAAGTTTTTGATTGATGAAACCTTTTAAGAAGTTCTTTGGAAATCTGAAATTGTACTCACTCACATGTGGGTACATTCCTCAGAACACCAGACTTTCCCAGATTAGTCAAGCCATTGAAAGCATGCCACTTTCCGTGCCTGGCTAGTGCAAGTGATTTTTAGTGATTTTTCACTTACGAGCTTCCGAGATGTAGAAGGGAACCTGTTTCTACTTCTCCAGACTTCCTGTGGAAATTGTATTTTCTGTACCAGTTTCTGCTTCTCCTCTCTGGTAGCCACATGTGCTAGCAATTCCATTTTATAAATGAAGCAGCCAAAGAAGAGATGTATTTGAACTTTCTCTGGGCAGGCTGTCAGATTTAGTCACATTGGATCCCTTTTATGGAGTCCCTGCTCCCTTCGGACTCCCCCCGACATAGTTCCTTTCCACAATGTAGAAGCAAGTTAGATGTGTTTCCTTTTCTTAAGGGGTTCCAAAGCCATTTTATTACAGAAAACACTCTTCTTATATAAAAATCTTATCTACATATGCAAAGCCAGTATTCTGCCCATTTTCAACGTATAATTGAAATTCCATATTAATTGCTACCTTTTATTTTTTGTCACTAAAACCATTTGCACTCAGTTAAATATGTGAATACTTATGGGATCTGAATGTATTAGCATTTGCAATTTCTGCAGCTTGAAAATTTTCCAATAAACTAATAATCTCTTTCTGCAACCTACAATCGTCTAAATTAACAATATAATCACCACAGTTTACTCAGCGAAGTTTAATTTTTATTCACTTTAATCTGTAGACATGAATCATCTTACTCACCTTCGACTAAAGAACCAGAAAGGAAAAGGAAAGAGTTGTTTTCAGTGATCCTAGATCAGCCAAATCATGAAAAAGAGTTGAACAAGGTATGGAAACATTCTGAAGCCTCTGAATGCAGAGGGGGGAAACACTTCCTTCTCATTCCCTTCTTTTTTCCTTCTATAGTTCCCCCAAAGATAATAACCTACCAGCCTAATTCTGACATTCTTCTGTGCGACGCTGTGAAAAATGCAAACCTTCAGTCACCGTCGTGCCTAAAACGTGAAGGGCCTTGTGGCCCCGTGACAGGTAGCTTATGGCGAGAAGAATGAGAGCACAGACTCAGGCATGCAACCATATATATTAGGTGCATGAGCTTGGGGAAGTTGCCTGTGCAAGCTGCTCAGGGTCCGCATTTCTAGCTTGGGGATGGGATAATTAGCACCTCCCTCATAAAATCGCGATAAGGATTAACTGAGCTAATAAGAGCCTCTACTTGGCACTGACCTGTGCCAGGAGCTGTTCTGAGGGCTTAACAAATCTCAATTCATGTATTCCTCACAACCATTTTATAAGGTAGGTGCTAATATTATCTTACTTTCTCATTTGAGGACCCTAAGGCATAGAGAAGTTAGGTGATTTCCCCCGATGTTACACAGCTGTTAGGCAGCAGAGGTCAGATTGGAACTCAGGCAGTCTGACTCCAGAGTCCACGCTCTTCCCTTAAGTTAAAATCCGTTTAAAACTCGCAAGTAAAGTGCTTAGAACAGGGCTCGCCTAGCTCAGAGGGAGCGTCTAGTAAGCGAAGGCTGCTCTTGGTATTGGTTACACCCGCCCTTTGTCACCGAGCACCTAACATGTGCCAAGTAGACTGCCAGGTGCTGGGAATACAAGGGTGAATGAGGCCCGGGCGCTGTCCTTGAACACCTTGTGGTTCCCAGCTGCCTACAGAAAGCATATTCTCTTCTCTCCCTAGCAAAATCCAATGGTGGCTTCCTTTCCATGAAGCTTATCATGGCTGCTACCCACGTCTCTGGTCTTTAGGTTTGAGGATCACACCTAAATATTCAGTATTATGTGATCTAAACAATTGGAAAAACCTGAGCGTGGCTTTGAATTATCATCTATCCCAGCACACAAAAGTGAAAATAAGTATTTGGAGAATGAATGAAGGTGAAGGTCTCCCATAATTGTGTAGGTTCATGAATTCAGTGGCTGTTTGTATAAAGTCAACAATCATTTATTGAGCATCTAGCAGGACTCTCGCTATTCTGCTCATTTCTGTAGGAACTACAATGATGTGAAAGGCAAATCCTGTCTCCCAAAGAGTTGACCGTCAGGTAGCTATTAAGTGTAGAAAAGGTGTTATGAATTAACGGTCATTTTCCTTATATTTTTCACATACTCCCATGAAACTGATTTCACTGCTATTTAAAAGTATAACTTTGAAAAAGTGTTCTTTACTCGTGTCCCCAGTGAATGCATTATGATACAAAGGTTGATTAAAGCCACCTAAAGTATAGTTACACCATTCTGAACCTCCCACACTCAATAAAACCCTGAGTAATAAGGAATCTACTGACATTGCACAGTTTTGACATGGAAGGAGAGAATGCTAGGCACAAATTCTCTTCATGGGCTCTTGGAGACCTCTAGATAATGCACTGCTGTGCAGAAAAGGTAACAAATGAATTGGGTATAAATAGCTGTAGCTCCCAGGAAGTGTTTGTGGAGAGCATTTTCATTCTCTTGTAATAAAAGCAACAAGAGCCATGTATTATGAATCCTGCAAGTGTCTTATTTCTTTCTCTGTTTTCCAGTGTAGAACTATTTTTGTTTTGTGATAAAATTGACATTTTTAATAAAGCCAAAAGTCATTTAGAGCTCGGTAAATTAATCTCATTTAGCAGGAAGCTTTGCAGTATAGCATGTTGTTTTAGTATCTAAACGCTGTGAAAATAATAAAAATAGTTTATTCCTTTCTCATAATGGGATATTCATGTTTGCACATTTTAAAAGTTCCATTTTAAGAGAACATGTTAACTACACAACAGGGATGTAATCAGCAAAATCCAAACAGGGACAAACCCCAGAACAGCCCTGTTGTTTCATCAAATAAATTGTAAGGAAAAAAAAAAAAAAACAGAGAGAGAAGATTGGAGACAAAATGAGACCTGTAACATTGTCCTCAGGGTGAGGACATTTGTACCCTCTGTCTCCGGGTCCCTTCTTTTGCTCTTCGGAGTTGGGTGACTCAAGCCCAGTTAGTTCCCTTCCTGGTGAGTCCTTTTTGTTTTTCCCCCTCATCTATTCAATGATGGAGTTGGACCATGTGATTCCTAAGGTCATGTCAAACTCTGAAATTCTAAAAATGTTAGTACTGAGAACAAAATCACAGGGGGGTTGGTGGTATAAAGCTAAAGACAAGCCAAGTTTGCCTTCTGGACACGTGTCCTTTCCATGTTAGGTCATCCCATGCTAGCTTTTTCCAATGTGTGAACCACCTTCTAGGGCCCTGTGCCCATGGGTTACATGGCACAATGGGTAGTAAGGTCCTAGAATCAGACTGCCTGTCACCAGGAATGTGACTGTGAAAAGTTACATACTTAACTCCTTCATTCTGCAAAACAGAGAACTCTTGCATGGCTTAGATGATGTATACAGACTACTTAGAACACACACAAAAAGAAAGATATGATCCAGTCCACATATTTAGATCACAATTCAAATAAACAAACAGAAAAACATACATTGAGCTTCTGACACATTTGTAAATTTGAATACTGCCTGGATATTTGATGATATGGAGGAGTTATTAATATTTTTAAGATATTACATTGGTATTCTGGCTATTTTTTAAAAAGAGAAAGAGATATATTCTTTTACAGATATATCCTGAAATGTCTAAAGATGAAATGAAACTAAAATCAATTTTAGAAGTAAGTGCCCTGGAGAAATTCATATAAATCTCTTTGTGGATGGACTCCACCAACCTCTCCAGCCTCATGTGTCACAACACGCCAAGTCCCGGCCATTCCAGACTCCTCTTGCTTCACTGTGTCTGCATTCTCTCTCACCCCTACTCTTCACTCTTTGCCTGGGAGCCCTTCTCCACCCCTGCCTTCCGTCTGGCTTCTATTCATCCTTCAGTATTTGTCTGACGTCCCATCCTCCGAGAAGCCCATCCTGACATCCCCAGGTTGGGTTAAGCATCCCTCCACTACATACCCCTGACGTTGATTGTTTATTTTCGTCTCCCCCAATGGACCACGATCTTCTTGAGACTGGCGATTGGGTACTTTATCTCCAGATCTCAAGAATTAGACACAGTTAATGATTTCTAGAAAGGTGGTAAGAGGCTGGACTAAGACAGTGATAGTAGAAATGCAGAGCAGAGGAGAGATTTAGAAGTGCAAGGGACAGAATTTGCTGCCTGACTGTATTTGGTGGGACAGGGTGGGGAGGAGCCCAAGGTGAACCAGAGGTTGCTGACAGGGAAGGCCTAACTATGGTTAAGAATAAGAGACTCCACAGGCTTAAGGGCAGGAGGTGATGCATTTTCATGGATACACGAAGTTTGAAATTTATTATAACATGATTCTGAAAAACATAGCATTCAGTCACAAACAGTACCCACAATGTAGTTAAAAAAAAAAAAAAAAAAAAAAAGCCCTGAATTTAAAACCAAGAGTCCTAGGTTCTAGTCCTGGCTTTGCCAGTTAATAGCTTTATGACCTTGAACAAGGCACCTAACCGTTCTAAGCCAGTTTTTTTCTCCCTAAAAAACATGCCTGGGGGGCGCCTGGGTGGCGCAGTCGGTTAAGCGTCCGACTTCAGCCAGGTCACGATCTCGCGGTCCGTGAGTTCGAGCCCCGCATCAGGCTCTGGGCTGATGGCTCAGAGCCTGGAGCCTGTTTCCGATTCTGTGTCTCCCTCTCTCTGTGCCCCTCCCCCGTTCATGCTCTGTCTCTCTCTGTCCCAAAAATAAAAAATAAAAAATAAAAAAAAATAAAAAAATAAAAAAAAAAAAAACATGCCTGGTCCATCCACCTCTGGGTAGTGAGTCCAGACCTCTTCCGTCACACATTCTACAGTGGTTGTGTGATGGGTGTAGAGTGAAGTTATAGAGCAGGGCCTATAGCTGACAGTAAGATATTATGCACTTACAATTTTAAAGGAGTAGATCTCATGTTAAGTGTTCTTACCACGAAAAAAAAATTTTTAAAGGAACACAAGGAATCTTTTGGAGATAATGGGCATGATTATTACATCTGTTGTGGTGATAGTAGCATGCATGTATGTCCAAATTCACCAAATCGTATATAAGTACATGCAGTTTTTGAATACTAATTATATCTCAATGAAGCCGGGAGGTTCAGTGCTTGATGTTTTCTCCACCTTCCTGTCAAAGTGGTTGTCAAAGTAGGATCAGTGGTAAGTGGTGATGTGCATATAATAGAAAATAGAAGTGAGAAATGGAATTTTGAATTTGAAAGGAGACAAGTAAATCAGTCATTTATTGTGAGTATCTGTTTTTCGTTCAGCCTTGATTGGAAAAGGAGGGTAAAGTGGGGCCTGCCAAAGGTTTAAGGGAGGACGGGAAGGCTGAGCATGGCTAACAAAAGCTTCAAGCCACTTTCTAGAGAAAAAGATCTGTTGATATTTGCTGGAATGTATCTGCTGCAGATAAGAAGCCAACTGTATCAGGAGGAAGAGTGCCATGGTTCTGAGCAGGAAAGAATGAGGAATGAAATCTCGGACCTAACAGAGGAACTTCATCAGAAGGAGATCACTATAGCAACTATCATGAAGAAAGCTGCCTTTCTGGAAAGACAGTTAAAAATGGAGTTAGAAATAAAAGAAAAAATGTTATCAAAACAGCAGGTATGCAAGCGGGCAGGACAGCACTTGTCCAGGTCACTGTCTTGCTCGGCTCTGATAGTAAGTCTTCATCATTGATTCATAAGCCGTTGCATTTCTTGCTATTGTTTCTGAGGCTAGCATCATTTGCGAAATAATGCGAAGTGTCATCAAAAAAGAACCGGGGAAAAAGTGACAGCACAAGATAATTGCATTAAATTCCGTCCTAACATTTTCTCGTGACCTGTATTTTGATCGCCTCCCACAGGATGCTCTAGTCAAAGATTTTTTCTTGAATTTGTTTTCTATATCCCATTAGACTTTTTGTCTTAAAAAAAGGCCTCTATTCCAGCCTTTCATGGATACTTCCCACCCCCATGTACATATACGTGTATATGAGATATATATTTTTTAAGTTTATTTATTTATGTTGAGAGCGTGCATGAGCGGGGGAGGGACAGAGAGAGAAGGAGGCAGAGAATCCCAAGCAGGCTCTGTGCTGTCAGTGCAGGGGCCAATGCGGGGCTCAGTCTCACAGTCCATAAGGTCGTGACCTGAGCCGAAATCAAGAGTTGGACGCTAAACCAACTGAGCCACCCAGGCACCCCCCCCATTTTATATATTTATTTTGGGGTTTTTTAAAAATAGATGTTGAAACATGAAAATTAGTCCATGTTTACTGAACATTGACTCAACGCACAGCATGGTTCATGGTAAAAAAACTGCAATTATAATGTTCTACTGTTAAAATACTGCAAGAACTTCAAAGTCTTCCCTCCTTCCGTTTCTTTCCTTCCTTCCTTCCTTCCTTCCTTCCTAACTTCCTTCCTTCCTTCCTTCCATTTTGTTTGAAATTCCTTCAACACTTTACTCATCATCAAATTGGTGATTAAAAAGTGTAAGGTTTACCTGCTTTTTTAAATCCCAAATCAGGAGGCTTTGCGTGCACCATTCAATAACTTTCTGGGCATTTAAGGGTCACTTCATAAATAAGATGGTTATTTAAATCCTGTGTATTATAAAAACAAGAAGAGATTTGGCCTTTGTCCAATTATAAACCTTCAACTGATCAACTTGTACAATACACAGGAAAACAGCATAGATGGGATAGTGGCAGTGGTTGTACCTGATAGGAAAAGATATTTTACAGGTGTGAACAGTGACCTGGGTAACTGGATTATGGATGATTTTTTTTTGAAATGAAATTTTTAAAATTTAATCCAACTTAGTTAACATGCAGTGTAATAATGATTTCAGGAATAGAATTTAGTGATTCATCACTTACATATAACACCCAGTGCTCATCCCAGCAAGTGCCCTCCTTAATGCCCATCGCCCATTTAGCCCACCGCCCCGACACCCCACCAGCACCCCTTAGTTTGTTCTCTGTATTTAAGAGTCTCTTCATGGTTCATCTCCCTGTTTTTATCTTGTTTTTGCTTCCCTTCCCCTATGTCCATCTGTTTTGTTTCTTAAATTCCACATATGAGTGAAATCATATGACTCTGACTGACTTATTTTGCTTAGCATAACACACTCTAGTTCCATCCACATTGTTGCAAGTGGCAAGATTTCATTCTTTTTGATGGCCAGATAATATTCCATTGTATATATTTTTGTCCATTCGTCAGTCAGTGGACATTTAGGCTCTTTCCGTAATTTGGCTATTGGCGATAGTGCTGCTATAAACATTGGGTTACATGTGCCCTTTCGAATCAGCACTCCTGTATCCTTTAGATAAATACCTAGTAGTGCAATCGCTGGGTCGTAAGGTAGTTCTGTTTTTAAGTTTTTGAGGAACCACATACTGTTTTCCAGAGTGGCTGCACCAGTTTGCATTCCCACCAGCAGTGCAGACGGGTTCCTTTTTCTCCACATCCTCACCAACATCTGTCGCCTAAGTTGTTAATTTTAACCATTTTGACGGGTGTGAGGTGGTATCTCATTGTGGTTTTGATTTGTATTTCCCTGATGATGAATGATGTTGAGCATCTTTTCATGTGTCTGTAGCCATCTGGATATCTTCTTTGGAAAAGTTTCTATTCCTGTCTTTTGCCTATTTCTTCACGGGAATATTTGTTTTTTGGATGTTGAGTTTGATAAGTTCTTTATAGATTTTGGATACTAACCCTTTATCTGATGTGTCATTGCAAATATCTTCTCCCATTCCATCTGTTGCCTTTTAGTTTTACTGATTGTTTCCTTTGTCGTACAGAAGCTTTTTATTTTGATGAGGTCCCAATAGTTCATTTTTGCTTTTGTTTCCCTTGCCTCCAGAGACATGTCAAGTAAGAAGTTGCTGAGGCCAAGGTCAAAGAGGTTGTTGCCTGTTTTCTCCTTTAGGATTTTGATGGCTTCCTTTCTTACATTTTAGGTCGTTCATCCATTTTGAGTTTATTTTTGTGTTTGGTGTTAGAAAGTGGTCCAGGTTCATTTTCTTGCATGTTGCCGTCCAATTTTCCCGGCACCATTTGCTGAAGAGACTGTCTTTTGGTTATGGATGATTTTTATTTTCACCTTTATATTTTTTGGTATTTTTAGATTTTTGTTAAGGAAAATATAGTTTGTAATCTACAAAAGTAAATCTTTTCAAGGGAAATGTTTTATATAGAAATGAGCCTATGTAAATAAAAGAGAGGATACTATTTCTGAGTACTGCTAAGTAGAAAAAATCAGGGAAAAATAAATAAATTAGACAAAATGAAGCGGCCACACAAAAAGAGAGCCGTTTGGCAGAAATATTAGAACAAAATTAAACATCAAAGTCATATTTGCATATTGTTAAAAATGAGGTAGTGAAGAATTCAATGGGCAGTGTTATTCGAGCATGTTTTAAATAGTGGTTTTTCTGGTAATAATTGGCATACAATAGAAAATAGAAGTGATACGGAATTTTGGTATGGGAAAGAACATCATTATTGTCAGTATCTGTTTTTAATTTAGCACTGGTCAGGAAAGGAGGGTAAAGTGGGGCTGCCAAAGAGAGACCTGAATGCAAATACCTGATTTGGAACGATCATGCCTAAGAAGCGTTTCTCTTCACTGCCCTTAGAAAATGTTTATGTGAATAAAATTAATTTTAATACAATTGTGAGCTTTTATTATGAATTTTACACTCACTTTTTCCTACTGATCCCCTTCCAGGTCTCAGACATGAGATACAAAGCTGTCAGAACTGAAAACACACACCTGAAAGGGATGATGGGAGATTTGGACCCCGGACAGTATATGGTAATTAATAATGCTGAAACTATTCAGTAACTTGAACCGAGATACTACGTACTTGGTCAGGACTTGCCCAGACATTATTTGCTAAGCACGTCCCATGCGTCAGGCAGGCAGCAGTGGGGGCAGCAAATTATCTTGTACTTGGACTAAACTTACTTTTATCCTCAGGCTAGAACATTTGAATTTCTAGTTTTCTCCTCTGTTCTTTTCTTGGATTGGGCTACAGGCTGATCATTTCCTCAAACATACCACTTCCTTGCTTTTTTTTGCTCTCACGGTTGCCTCTGAAATCCTCGTGTCCTGACTCATGTGTCAACCGTACCCTTGATGAAGCCGCCCCTAAAACTCCAGTGAGAATGAGTTGTGCCATCCACACTGGGTTTATATTTTGGTGTCGCTTGTTTTGTAGCCTGACACTTCCCCACTGGGTGGTGAACAGGGGCCACATTTTACTGAAGTGTGTACCACCAGCACCTCACAATGTCAGGGGTATAGTAGGGTTCAGTGAATGTTGGTTGAATGAAAGGAAGGATGAAGAAATGAATGATTGAGGATTGACCTTGTGATTTTAACCAACGGCTCTGCATTGCTTAATATAGCAGTTGAAGGTTGGTTTTTATATGTAAATATAAGAACTTTTCTTTATTGAACTAATGAAATACTGTCGTTACTTGTTTAACATTTATTTGCTCTGAGAGAAAATTTTGAAATAAAATCATTTTTCCTCCACTGGGGGAATCGAGAGGATAAAAGATGACTATGGTGATTGCTTCACCTGGCTTCAGTCTCCTCAGCTATGACACAAGGAAGTTAGACTAGGGGTTCTCCATGATTCTAGATTTCTGTGATAGTAGGTACTTGTTCTCATAATAGTAAGTATCCTAACATCAAAGAGTTAGAGGCATTCCGCAAGCATTCTGCCTTCTTTGGCCCTGCTTACAGATTGTGTAATCAAAGGATAGACGGATAAAAAGTGAAGTGTACATGGTTTCCCAGTCTGTTACATAACAACTGTGTGACGTCTGGCGTTTGTTCCTATAAACGCTCAACACACAAAAATTTGAACTGAGTCCTGCCCTCATGAAAATCTTTTTTTTTCCCCCTCTCACAAAATGGTCTTTGTGGTGGTTTTGTCGTTTTTTTTTTTTTAAAAACTAAATGTTTTCAGGTATAAATTCTGCCTCATCACAGCTCACACTGAGCCTGCTTCACCCTGGTTTGTATAGGCGTTTGGTTTTGTTCACTTATTTGTTTTTGGCTTTTTCAAGAAATAAAACACGTAAAGATCTATAAAGAAGAAGCTAATTATTCCACTGCTTTCCCCAATCCCAATTTGGAATCCAGAGATATCCAGTGCTAACAAACTAGTATGTAGCATTCTATCACTTTTTCTTGCTCACACACACATATAGAAGGGAGGAGTTAAATGTCCCTTTACAGAAATAAGTGTATAATATACACATTATTCTAAATTGCTTTTTGACTCTGTATCACCAACATCTGTATAAGACAGAAAAAAAACATCTTTTTTTTTGTAATTTCTTAGGAAAATCAATATATACTCACGTAAAATATATATAATTTTTAGTAAATTGAATCATAACTTACATACTAGTGATTTTAGTGCAGTCGTTTGTTCTTGCTTCTCCCCTTTGCTCTGTTTCCCTACCCACCTCATAACCTCCTCCACCAGATAACACATGTTAACTGTTCAGTATGTATTGTTTTGTACTTTTCATGTATATTAATTCATATATATGTGTATGCGTGCGTGTGAATATGTATACATACATGTGTATAGTCATATAACTAATATCTATACATACATGTATATAGTCATATATTAACTTTTATTATAAATTGGATTACATTATGCATACTTTTCTCCATCTTGTTTTTGTCCACTCAGCAATATCTTTTGCGAATCGTTATAAATCAACTAGTTTAGGTCTATTTCATTTTGTATAATGGCTTCATAATATCCCATGACATGAATGTATCAAAATTTATTCAACTATTTTTCGGGATCAATTCATTCGTCATTAATTCAACTCTGTTTCTAGATTTGTGCACAAATAAACAATACTGTAAAACAAATCTTCATACATACATTTTTGAACAGCTTCCTAAGAAAAGAATTGCTGATTGAAAGAATATGTATGTTTTAGGGGTGTCTGGGTGGCTCAGTTGGTTAAGCGTCCGACTCTTGATTTCGGCTCAGGTCATGATCTCATGGCTTGTGGGATGGAGCCCCGTGTCTGGCTGCACACTGAAAGCACAGCGGAACCTGTTTGGGATTCTCTCTTCCTCTCTCTCTGCTCCCCCCCCCCCCCACCCTGCAAATACCCTCTCTCTTTCTCTCTCTCCCTCAAAATAAATTTTAAAAACTTTAAAAAAAGGATATGTATGTTTTAATTTTAAAACATTTGTTGTCAAATCATATTTCTACTATCTCTGTATGTGCATACCTTTTATGTTCCTCCTTACCAGGTTACTGCTTTTTAAAATTTTTGGCAGTCTGATGGGTATAAAGTGATTTCTCAGTAGTACTTGAATTTCTCTTTCCCTGGATACTGTGAGTATATTTTTGTATGTTATTGGCAATGTACTATGAATTATATTCTTTGCTCATTTTTCTGTTGGGATGTCTTTTTCTTGTCAATTTATAACAGCAATTTCCTTAATTTATTGTTTGTGATTTTATTTATGATATCTTTTTGCCATACACAAAGTTTTAATGTTTGTTTATTTTTGAGAGAGAGTGAGAAGGAGACTCAGAATCCAAAGTAGGTTCCAGGCTCTGAGCTGTCAGCACAGAGCCCGACGCGGGGCTCGAACCCACAAGCCATGAGATCGTGACCTGAGCCAAAGTCAGACGCTTAAGTGACTGAGCCACCCAGGCACCCCTACCATACACAAAGTTTTAAACCTTCATTTGTCAAAAACGTGTATCTTTTTGTTTACAGCTTCTGAATTTTCTTCCTAGAATAACAAGGTTTTTCCAACTTCTAGACAGTATACATTGTTAGAATGTCTTCAAAGATTTGTGTCTTTTTCCATCTAAGCTTTTAATCCATTTGAATTACAATTTTACATGTGATATAAAACAAGAACCCAATTTAAATTTTTATATGAAGGTTAAGGTCAATTTATCCCGTTTCTCCAGATAATTTCCTGTTGGGTTTTATTTGGAATCAAAATAAGTTTACATATTACTTTGAAAGAACTGGCACTTTCATGATAGTAAATTTTCTCATCCAAGGATATGACATCGTTTTCCATTTCTTCATATCTCAGTTTATGCTCTTCAATAAGACCTTACAATTTTCTTTCTTTAGGTTCTGTGCCTTTCTTTTAAAATTATGCTCAGGTATTTTATAATTCTTGTCACAGTTGTAAGTGAAGTATTTTCCTTTTTCCATATCTAAGAACTTATTTCCAATATAGTAAAAAAACCAAATTGTCTTTAAATTCTAGTAGGCATTTACTAGAGGTTCTTAAGGATATTTGAGATATACTATCATTTCAACAAAAATAGATAGTTTTAGCTCTTTTTTTCTACTGTTCATATCAGTTATTTTTGTCATACTGCATTTGCTAAACCCTCAAGGGAATATTAAATAATAAGAGTGATTGCTGAGAAAACTGTCTAATTTCTGATTCTAGATGAAATTGTTTTAGAGTTTCACTGTTTAGAATAATTATTGTTCTTGGGCTATGGTCTTATATCTTTTTATTCCTAGTTTACTTAGAGTTTTTAAGATTTGCTGCTAGCTTTTATCAAATAGCTTTTCAGCATTTATGACATCATGTGGTTTTGTCTATAATTTGTTGATGTATGATAGAGTATGGTTGACAGATTTCCTGATATTGACCCATCTTTGAATTTGCGGAATGAACCTTCTTGGTCGTTGTATTCATTTGCTGGGCCTTCCATAACAAAGTACCACAAACTGGGTGACTTAAAACAATAGAAACTTATTGTCATATAGTTCTGGAAGTAGAAGTCCAAGATCAAGGTGTTACCAGGGCCATACTCCCTCTGACACCTGTGGAGGAGGGTTCTTCCTTATCTCTTTATAGCTTCCAGTGATTTGCCAGCAATCTGTGGCAATCCTTGGATTATACATGCATCGTCCTATCTTCACATGGCGCCCTTCCTGTGTCTCTGTCTTCACGGCCAACTTTCAGTTTCTTCGTGTGGTCTTCCCTCCATGGGTGTCTGTCTCTGTATCCAAATTTCCCCTTTTTGTAGAATACCTGTCGTGTTGGATTAGGTCCTACCCTAGTGACCTCATCTTTACTTTATTACCTATGTAAAGATCCTTTTTCCAAGTAAGGCCACATCCTGATATATAGGAGTTAGGATTTCAGCATACCTTTTGTGGGGGGAGGGGAAGAGAAAATTCAACCCATAACAGTCATACTCTAACAATTTCAACATATTCCTGGGTTCTATGTGACAATATTTTATTTAGGAAATTGTGACCTGCAGGGGTGCCTGGGTGGCTCAGTCAACTGGTTAAGTGTCTGACTCTTGGTTTTGGCGCAGGTCATGATCTCACGGTTTATGGAATCGAGCCCCACGTCGGGCTCTGTGCTGACAGTGCAAAGCCTGCTTGCGATTCTCTCTCTCCCTCTATCTCTGCCCTTCCCTTCTCTCATGCTCTCGCTGTCTCTCAAAATAAATAAATAGGGGCGCCTGGGTGGCGCAGTCGGTTGAGCGTCCGACTTCAGCCAGGTCACGATCTCGCAGTCCGTGAGTTCGAGCCCCGCGTCGGGCTCTGGGCTGATGGCTCAGAGCCTGGAGCCTGTTTCTGATTCTGTGTCTCCCTCTCTCTTTGCCCCTCCCCCATTCATGCTCTGTCTCTCTCTGTCCCAAAAATAAATAAACGTTGAAAAAAAAAAATTAAAAAATAAATAAATAAATAAATAAATAAACATTTAAAAACAGAGATTATGACCTGTGTATATAAATGAGATTTATACACAGTTCTTTCTACTTGTTTTAAAGTTATGCTGGCTTTATAACAAAAATTGGGAGTATTCATCTTTAGGAGTTATCTAGAATAGTTTAAATAATATTGGAATTATCCATTCTTTAAAGGTTAAAAAGAGCTTAGCTGTGAAACCATCTGGACATTGAAGTTTCAGTGAAGTATATTTACAATTACCTTTCCATTCTCTTTTAGCATACTTGGTATTTTCAGATTTCACTTCTTCTTAGGTTGCTTTGATTGTATTTTTCTGGGAAATTTTTACACATTCCAATTTGTTTCCTTGTTACCAAAGGTAGTAATATCCTATAATTCTTTTTGTCTTTTCTATAGTCTATGTTCATGTTTCCTTTCTTATTTCTAAACTTGTATAGTTTAGCTCTCTGTCCTTTTTTAAAGCCTGGCACACAAGGGGATTATGTATTTTGTTAGTATTTAAAAGTGTTGGCTTTTGGATTTATTATTTCATCTATTCGTTCTAATTTCATAATGTTTAGCTTGTATCGATTTCCTCCTCCCAATTTGTTTTATTTTGTTGCTCTTTGTATTTCTTAATATAAACACTGAATTTCTTAATTTTATATGTTTTTGATTGTGAAGCCTTTTAAAGCTGTATGTGTTCTTTTGGCTATAACTTTGCTGCATCCCATCAATTGCCATGAAATATTCTCTTACCGTTCTTCCCAAACGTACTCTCACAGTCACAGAGTAGAGTGGGTTTGGTCTCTGAGATCAGGGAGAGCAGGCAAAATTGTCAGCCAAGACCTGCCCAGGATAAGTGGCCCTGCTTGGCTCTGGGGAGGGACAGATTCCTCACCAGCTCTCCCTGACAGGAGTCCCACACACCTGGCTCAGGAGTGAAGGGTTAGAAATAAATATGGGGGAAAAATAGTTACAGAGAGGGAGGGAGGCAAACCGGAAGAGACTCTTAAATACAGAGAACAAACTGAGGGTGGATGGGGGGTGGGAGGGAGGGGAAAGTGGGTGATGGGCATTGAGGGGCACCTGTTGGGATGAGCACTGGGTGTTGTATGGAAGCCAACTTGACAATAAATTATATTAAAAAAATAAATAAATATGGGACAGGGAGATGCAACAGGATGCCAACAACTTCCAAGGCTCCCTCGCTCCTCATGAGAATATTAGAAAATGTTTGTCCCACAGGGAAACTAGCACTCGTGTTTCAAGTCAATGAGCCAGTTTCAACTTCGTTTCTTAAAACTTAACCTTTTTCCCAGGTTTATCAAGGTGTAATTGACAAATAAAATCGTATATACTTAAATTGTACAATGTGATTGCATGTGTATATACATTGTGAGATGATTACGACAATCAAGTTAATTAACACATCCATCTTCATATAGTTATAACGTGTGTGTGTGTGTGTGTGTGTACGTGTGGTGACAATGCTTAATATCTATCCTTTTAGCAAATTCCAGGTGTATAGTACAGTATTATTAGCTATAGTCATCATGCTGAATAGTAGATCCCCAGAACCTAGTCATCTTATAAATGAACCTAGTCATCTTTGACTCAACATCTGGCCTTTTCCCCTACCCCTCAGCCCCTGGCAACTGTCATCCTCCTGTCTACTTCTATGAATTTGGCTTTTTTTTAATTGAAGTATAGGTGACATCCAATGTTGTATTAGTTTCCGGTGTGCAACATAGTGACTTGGCAATTCTGTACACTATGCAGTGCTCACCATGATAAGTATAGTTACTACCTGTCACCATACAAAGTTATTACAATATCATTTTGTTTTTTTAATTCCACGTATAAGTGAGATAATGCAGTATTTGTCTTTCTGTGGTTTATGTCACTTAGCATAATGTCATCCAGTTTCATCCATGTTGATGCAGATGGCAGGATTTCCTTCTTTTTTATGGCTGAATAATATTCCATTGTGTATGTATATAAGTATATATACACAAATAACACATTTTCTCTATCCACTCATCCATACCTTGGCTATTGTGAATAATGCTGCAATAACATGGGAATGCAGATGGTTATTCTAAATACTGATTTCATTTCCATTAGATATATACCCAGAAGTGGGATTGGTGATCATATGGTAGTTCTATCTTTGTTTTTTTGAGGAACTTCCATACTGTTTTCCATAATGATGGTGCAAGATTACATTCCCACCAACAGTGTACAAGAGTTCCCTTTCCTCCACATCTTCACCAACACTTGTTATATTTTGCCTTTTTGTTAATAGCTATCCTACCAGGTATGAGGTGATGCCTCATTGTGGTTTTGACTTGCGTTTCCATGATGATTAGTGATGTTGATCACCTTTTCACATAACTTCTTATTCTTGGCCCTTTATGGGTCTTCTTTGGAAAACTGTATATTCAGATCCTTTGTACATTTTTTAATTGCATTATTTGTTTGTGGGTTTTATTTTGTTTGTTTTGCTACTGAGTTGTATGAGTTTCTTATATATTTTGGAAATTAAACCCTTATCAGATATACGGTTTACAAATATTTTCTCCCATGAAGTTGCCTCTTCACTCTATGATTGTTTCCTTTGCCGTGCAATAAGCTTTTTTTTTAGTTTTATATAGTGCCACTTGTCTATTCTTGCTTTTATTGCCTGTGCTTTTGGTGTCAAATACAACAAATCATTTCCGGAACCAATATCAAATATCTGTCTCCCCTCTGTTTTCTTCTAGGAGTTTTACAGTTGCAGGTCTTATATTTAAGTATTTAATCCACTTCCAGTTATTTTTTTTGTGAGTGGTATAAAATAGAGGTCCAGTGTCATTCTTTTGCATGTGAATATCCAGTTTTCCCAATATTTATTGAAGACACTATCCTTTCCCCACTGTGTGTCCTTGGTGCTTTTATTAAAGATCAGTTGACTGTATGTGTGTGGGTTACTTTCTGAGCTCTTTGTTCTGTTCCTTATCTATACCATGCCACAATCACTACGGAATGTTTCCATTCATTCCATACATATTTACTGAATACCTACTATGTATCTGACAGTATGCCAAGATTGTGAATAAGTCAGACTAGATCCTTGAACTTAGGAAACTTAATATTAGTACAAGGAGACCAATTATTAGTAGATATGGACAATTAACTGGACACTTATGCTGAAGAGTAATAGGAAAGCTCAGAATTCAGGGGCACTGATAGGGATTACTTAACCCTGTCGTGGGATAATAAAAGGCATCTGGGGAGCAGTCAGCCATACAGATTGGTGGGAAAGAGTCATGCTGAAAGAATAGAATATACAAAGACCAGAGATGAGGGAGAGTCAGGGAAACTTGGAGAACTGTATAATAACAAAGATCTGCAATGTATTGGGTATTTACTCCATGCCTTATAATCTGCTGGACGCTTTACATACATAGTGTCTCTATCCTTATAACAAGTATGTGGTGGTTGGGTATGACGATATCATTTCACGGAAAAAGGAATGGAATCTTTATGTTTTTAAGTAACTTGCCTAAGATCATGTAGCTTGTAAGTTGGTTTGGATAACTCCAAATGCATAATACTGCTATAATATCCTATGGTTCTCTCTGTTTCTTCTGTTTTATTCATTGGCTCCTCCCACTACTGTTCCTGCCTCTCCTCATTCCCCCAGTTTTGCTGTTGGCTCTTGCGCCTCTGGCTCCATGCTTTCCCTTAAAGGATAGATCCGTCAACCACTCCAAGTTACCTCCTCTGGATTACCTCGTGGCTTCTAAGCTCTCCCCTTCTTATCCCAGACACAACCTTTCCTTGTGTTCTTCTTCCTGTCAAGAACATGTGCTCAATTTCCAATAGGAGGTTAGAACTCTTTATATTCCATGGCTTCCTTAATCTGGCTCTCCCACTTTGTGTCCCTTATAGTGACCTACAACAAACCCTCTGCTAGAGCTAGACCTGTCTCAGTCTCATCTGCATACGTGATGGTCACTTCTCATGCCCTTTCTTGCTTCCAGGCTTTCGCACATGCTTTCCTTCTACCTAAAAATTCCCTTTTCCCACTTCACATAGTTATGCCCTGTTAATGTTTTAGATAACTCGGCATAAATTTTACATGCTATACAAAATCTTCTTTGATTTTCCTCTGCTCTGCTAAGTGTCCCTCCTAGAAACCACCATGACATCCTTTATTCAACACCCATCATAGTACAGGGTTAAAATTACCTGTTTCTTGTCAGGGCAGTTACGGTCCTAGTTTACCATTATATCCAAGCACTTAGTACAGTGCCTGAACATAGAAGGCAGTGAAAGAATATTTTGTTAGATGAGTGAATGAACAAATGAATGAGTGAGTGAGTGAACAAATGAATGAATGAATGAATCCTTTATATATCCTCCACCTGAATGCTTTTCCTTAGCACTGAGTTCTGGATTGTCTTCCTTTATTTTTTTAACTGCTTAGTGTATGTATGTTTTGTCTCATCAGTCGTAGACTTCTTGATGGGAGAAGTGGACTATATTTTATACTTCTTCATAGAGGGTTTGGTATAGGATAGGGCTCGATGAATACTTGTGGGTTTGTGGGTCTCACCTGTAGTGTAAGAGGCATGAGTAAACTTTCATGGGAATTATTGCTCATATCATGAGAGATTGCCAGAGTGGTGTTTTATCTCACCTTCTGCATGATCTCAGTTGCCATTCATTGATTCAGAAACATTTGAGTTTATACATGGTGCAGCATAATTTAATATATAATTATACTTTATCTATATTATTCACTATTTTTTCATACATGTTAATTTAGTCTACTCGGTTTTATTGTATTTTCCATGAGAGCAGGGTCACTTTTTTGTACTTGATTACCTCTGTGGCACTTAGCACATATATATACAACATGTGTTTGTTTAAAGAGTGGTTAATTGGATGGATATCATAAAATGGAGTGCCATTGATGTGTGGCCTTCAGTGTGATGCCTTATTAAAATAGTATTTAATCATATATGCTTTATGTTGAATTGTAATTCATATAGAAAGTTAACTTTATCATTGCTCTCTCTTTTTTTGTATGTGAAGATTTATAATTAACTTTGATAACTGAAATAGTCAAGCCACTCCCCAAAGAGAAAAATCTCAAGTGCCTATTGAATTTAAAAAAAAAAAAAAAGAGCAAATATAATTCTTTGTTCTTTAAGAGTGTATGATCTGGGGCGCCTGGGTGGCTCAGTCAGTTAAGCTTCTGACTTTGGCTCAGGTCACGATCTCGTAGTTTGTGAGTTCAAGCCCTGCGTCGGGCTTTGTGCTGACAGCTCAGGGTCTGGAGCCTGCTTCGGATTCTGTGCCTCCCCCTCCCTCTGCCCACCCCTGCTCACTCTCTGTCTCTCTTTCTCTCTCTCTCAAAAATAAATAAACATTAAAAAGAATTTTTTAAAAAGTATACAATCTATTTTGTTACTTTATGTAACACTCATTAGTTTAAAGATTACATACTAAAGAAAACTCCTATCTGTTATGTGTTCAAATCCCACAATTAGATAGTTAATTCTTTCTGAAATAATTGTAATGGATAAATAAACATGGAATTAAAGGATTGGTGCTGAATTTTTACCCCAGGCAGTAAGAAACAAAATATTTACATCATTATTTTAGGGCTTCTACAATATGTGGTATTTGGATAATATTCGAATAACAATTCGTTTTCCTTTCCAGACAAGTGAAATCACTGACATTAAGGTAGGTCATTTCTAAATAACTAGAACTTTGGGAATTTTTCCACTTGACTAACTGTGAAGCGCCCTGTTTATCACACTTAGGGAAAGAAAGTTTAAACAAGGCCCTCACCCAGTGGTAGGGACCTGCCCTCAGTCATTAGCTGTCCCCTGCTCCCAGCTATGGCAGCTCCCCTTTCCCTCCATTGAGTATGTGAAGGAACTGCCCGCCTGGTTGGTAACTCTTCCTCGGGTCTCAGAGAGATGCTTTTAAAACTGTAACAGAGGGGCGCCTGGGTGGCGCAGTCGGTGAAGCGTCCGGCTTCAGCCAGGTCACGATCTCGCGGTCCGTGAGTTCGAGCCCCGCGTCGGGCTCTGGGCTGATGGCTCAGAGCCTGGAGCCTGTTTCCGATTCTGTGTCTCCCTCTCTCTCTGCCCCTCCCCCGTTCATGCTCTGTCTCTCTCTGTCCCAAAAATAAATAAACGTTGAAAAAAAATCTTAAAAAAAAAAAATTAAAAAAAAAAAAAACTGTAACAGAAGTGGCTCTGAGAAAGACGTTCCCCTTGGATTTGTGCAAAAACAGTTAGAGAAAAGTATGAGGTGTTTACCTGTATTTCCCTGGGTAGCTAATGAGAAATCAAGTTTTTCATGATAGTTTTTTTTTGTGATTCCATATTTACTTAGGCCCGTGAGCATATTTATTACATTTTCCTGCATCTAAGAAACGTGCTGTAAAATCAGATTTCATCAGAATTCAGAATTGGTGGTAATTTTTAAGACTCATTTGCTCATCTGCCCTTCACCATCCGTGAAGTTTGCCAAATAAAATAATAGCATAAAAAATTACTACCCTCACAACAATCTAAAACATCCATTTATGTATTAAAAATTAATATACTAACCGTAAAACAAAAACATGGTTAAAGCCTGTCCTTCTGTAGAAGTACTTTGTTAGCCTATTATTGTTGAACATACGTGAATTTAAAAGAAAAAGTGTAACATAAAATACTGTTCTTCAGACACTGCAGTAATTTAACTGGCCTCACGCTGGCATGCCAGAGTAAGTAAGTACTAGGAAGTTTTGCCATTTCGAGAATGAAGCAATGGATTAAAACTACAAAACCCTAAAATTTGAGGGAAGAAAATTTTAGCTAACAGGCCTATCAAATAACCCATCAGAAATACAGAGGTAGAATTTAATCAGTGCCTATTTTCACACGATAACCCATCTAGTGAAGGATATAGTCCTGACATTACTAGAAAAGCCTTTAAGAAAAACATGAAATGAGAGAGCCCAAAAATGTTGTCGTCAAGGAAAATGGAATATGCTTTGAAATATAAATTATGCAAATACATTACCTATGTAATTTTTTCAGGTCATGCTCACAACACTTATTTAATTATGGTGCATTTAGAAAATTATAGAGTCTTTTAAAAAATTATTACTATCATTCTTAATTACTTTAAACCAACATTGGGCCAAAAAGAATCACAGACGAAATCCAAATTTATAGAAAAGGCTTGAATAAAATTATAACCGAGCAGCAGACCATCAAGAATTACATATTTTGATGAATAGATTTTTTTAGAGTAAAATTTTCAATCCTTCATGAACTTTCTCTACCAGATCTGTTCATATGAATACTTATCTTAGGAAGGGCAAAATTTTATGAGATGGCCTCCTTTATATTTATTATAAATCTACTCTAATTTTAAAGATTTTTAACTTATTTATTTATTTATTTATTTATTTATTTATTTTTGAAGGAGAGAGAGAGAGACAGAGCATGAGCAGGGGAGGGACAGAGAGAGAGGGAGACACAGAATTCGAAGCAGGCTCTAGGCTCTAAGCTGTCAGCACAGAGCCCAATGCGGGGCTCAGACCCACAAAGTGTGAGATCATGACCTGAGCCAAAGTCAGACGTTTAACCGACCAAGCCACCCAGGCGCCCCAATCTACTCTAATTTTAGAATAAACAATCCTTTCTCTTGGAAAGCATGCTACAGATTACTCTTTTATCTGCACTGATGTATCTCAATGAGCAAACGTGAAGACCTACAAAAGGCAAGGGCCTAACAAGCAGAGACATACCTTTAATGATCCTTCTATTCCAAAGGGCACCTTGGTCAATAGCTGTATAAACACATAACCCTTTCTGTGTTGTTCTGGGGCAATTTGGCCTCCTGAAGAATTTTCTTTCAAAAGTGGGACCTTTCTAACGATTCATGAACTTCTATAACACATTAGGCAGTAAACAGAAAATGTAGTAAGCAGGCTTGGCCTTTGAAAGCAAAAATTAAAACAAATAGGTAAACCTTTTTAATACTTAATTTGTACACATTTCTACACTTATCAATCCTGATACTAATATGATATATAATATTATGTGAATAATATAAGACATGCAGTTAGTAAAAATAAAAATAATGACTTTATGGGATGCCTAGGCCATGAAGTGGCCTACATGCCAAAACCTTACATTTGGAAACTTCAAAATAAAATTTCTAAGACATATTCATCTACAGTCTTATGGGCTTATAACCATAGAAATTTGGAGCTTCAAAGATGATACTTTATCCATGTCATACTTTTTGTGCTAAAATATTACCCTCTGACAACAAAAAACTCTTGTTGAATCAGCAACTACATGACCCACAGATATCTAAATCACAGGACTAGAAAGGACCATGTAGTCATTGAAAGCATTTTCATGAGTTTTTGTGTGAGACTATGTCCTGTTTTTTTAAACTCTGTGAGAAGAAAAGTGTAGACTCTCCATAAAATTTCTTACAGCATTTAATTCAAAACTCATCAGAAATCTTTGTTCTTGCTTTGTAAACCGCTCATTTTGTGATCTGAACATGTTTCATATCCCCTTCTTAGGACACATTAAGATTAGATACCAGATAGTAAAACTACATCATGAAGCCGTATTCCTGAAGACTAGTACTGCCACAATTTCAACTGTTAGATCTTTGCTCTCAAATGGTCCAGAATCAGACTCCAGTCTGTATAGATTTAGTAGATAATTGTTCATCACCCAACAGTGGGGAATCGATATGTGATTTTCTATAATGACATATATTATTGTAATCAGAGCAAAAAAATCTTCCAAAATTGAAATGTGCGTTAATTCTGGTTCTATTATTAATGCTGGAAGGCATACCCTGTAGACACGAAAACCCTTAAATCCAGCCAGTCTGTTCTAGAGAGAGAGAGAACGCTAGTGCAGAAGTGAACACGGACAGTGGTGGATGCATTGCTCTCGTTGTGAAGCGTTCGGTGGCAGCTGTCACTGAGTGTCCGTGTTGTGAGGAGGTGAGGGCAGGAGAGGGCTTCAGGAGGCACACAAAGGTAGAGCCATGTCCCTGGACTCAGATGAAAGGGGCTTACGACAGCCATGTCTAAGTGCACAGAAAATACGCATTCCCTTATAAGGAGCAGTTTTTTCAGTGATGGTTTTTTCATTCTCTAGAGTTTGGACTTCACTAACAGGGAACATTCGAGGCATACGTCTATTAACAAACTGGAACACGAGAATGAAAGGCTCCGAAATGATCTTGCAAAACTTCGCTCCAATGGCAAATCAGCATGGGCCAATCAAAATACCTATGAAGAAATGGGACGGTACACCTATCAAAACCAAATGAAAATGGAAAAAAATGAAGATAGGTATGTTAGCTCCATTGTATAAGGACACAACTATATAAACATTTAATAGAAACATTTATTTTTAAACAACTCAACGGAGAACTTTTATATACTTTCTCTTCAATTGTTAGCATTTTATTCTGTAGTGATAATACAGTAGTATAGATATACTGTTTTATATTAAATTCTGTGCTGTCAATAGCTTTCAAAATACAACAGTGAAATGGTAGCGTTACAGTGAATTCTACTTACTTCAAACCCTTCTTAGAAGCCGATGTGGCACACAAAGTATACAAAGAAGTAATCTTATTTTTTTATGTCATAAGAATAGAAAAGCTAGATTTTAATATGTTACGTATATTGTTCAAACAGAATAGAAAATAGGTCACTTCTGACTTTCAAAATATACGCTTTATATTGACAACTCCAGCAGTAGCGACAAACTGTTGGTCCCTTCATAGGAAAGGAATTGGAGGGTGGGTAAGAGGTTTTCTCTGAGCGAAGAGAAGCATGTGGAAAATTAGTATCTGCTATCCACAGGATCCCCTTTTAAAGTGCCTTAGTTCAAAATTTAAGTACATACGTCAACCATAAAATTAGACTAATTTATTCCACTTTAATAAAATACTTACAGAATCAAAACTGTCCTTGGCGGCTTTCCACTGTTTTTCCAAACCTGGGAAATTCTCAGCAAAATAAACAAGTTTCTTTTCTCCAGGATATCTTAGAGTCATTACTATGCTCTTGTGCATTGTGAGTTTCAGGAAGGGGTGTGGCATGCAACATTCCCCGAACTTCTTTAACATCAGATTTGTTAACATTTCATGGTGCCAAGAAACGGTGAATTGATAGGACCTAACTTCGATCCAACTTTTGCTCAAAAACTCATCACACTTAGCATGAAAACCTTACCTACTGTTTGCATATAACATAATATTTACAACCTTGGGAAACGTACTTAAACTTTGTAAGCCTCAATTTCCCATCTGATAAATACAGATAATAAGTATAAGGGGTTTTTGTGTGTGTGAGAATTATAGAAGAAAATACAGTTCCATATAAAACATATATTTCCATAAATTTTAGCCATTATTGATATTATTATTACTAATAAAATTGTTAGCATTTATAACAATATGAATACTTCAGCAACAACTCACAGTGCCAAAAAGTAGCTTTGGGTGGCCAAACAAATGGCTGAATCTGACATTCCCTCAGCCACAGTCCTGTGAGAAGGGGCGATGCCGGCCTATCTTTGTAACTAAGCACGCCCCATCTAAAGGTGGATAAATCCATAAATCCATGGGACATAGCAAAAAATATGTCTGTCAACATTCTTGTAGACGTAGTGCAGCTCTCTTACAGGCTGTATCCTAATCCGATGCAAGAAATAGCAACCATTCAAAAGTGCTCAATTAATAACCTTTTTTCAAGACGTTCAGGAAGGAAATGAGGGCAGACTGGCTGCTATCCTAGAAACTAAGCACTGGGGGTGGGTTGCTGGTAGGGGGCGGCGGGGGGAGGGGATGCAGGGAGGTGGGGGAGAGGCAGGGGGCAGGTGGTGCCGTCTGGGTGCAGGTGGCAGAGTACAAACAGGGTGTGGGGGCGGATGTAACAGTCCGCTGAGGCCTAGCCATGGGCCGGTTCTGTGGTGCCCGTGCCAGGGTGTTCCGGCCTCTATAACTGAAAACCTGTCTCCAGAAGAGGTCTCATCTTGATTGTGGTATAGAAATATTTTTTCTGATATAGAACATACCCTTTTCAAAATGCTTCCCTACTCCACAGATTCATGTCTCCGTGGGTCAAATCACGACCCCACGCATTTGGTTCTTTTATTGTAAGAGAAAAGCAGGCCCCTAAAGCTGTTAGGGCCTTCCTGTGCACGTTAGTACTGGTCTGTATCGGGCACCCATTAGGCGCAGAACGTTGTTTCCTATTCTTGCTTGTTGGGAACAACTTTGAAAGCCTTGGATGAAGGTACCAGGTGCCGTCATTTAGAAGACAGTTATTCCGCCTTTTATTATTTTTAAAAAGTAATTTTATTGTTTGGGTTGCCCCCTTTTTTCTTTGCTGGGCAGTACAGAATGTGTTAAAAGTGCCTAACAAAAACAAGACAGTAGGGGACGCAGAAAGCAACGCAAGAGGTAAAATGCTCAGCAGGAGATGATCTTAATAAGCAGTCAGGACTACTCTTCCTGCCGCAGAGCCTCGTGTCCTGCCAGCCTCATCTGTTGAGAGTTTCATTAAATTTGTTTTAATGCCTTGCCTGATTTCAGTGTTCTCCAGTGACCTGATTTTTAAGAGAAACAGCATTTCAAATGTTCTGAATAAATTATTATCATGTAGAACCCAGTATGGGGAAAGCGTTGTTGAGTTGCAAGGACCCTGAACCCAGCAGTAGAGAGCTGTAAAATACATGTCTATTAATTTTAGCAAGTGAAAATGAAATGTTCCTTCTTTCCCTCACAGCACAGCTCAGTGAAGCCTAGATATATTTGTTAGGCATAAACATCATCGGAAAATACTGAGTCATATTTACATAGTACTGGCTAATGTCACAAGGCCTTATCAAACTATTTTAGAAAGGAAAAAGCTTTTAGGCAAACGTATATGAAGATGATGTTCCACAAAATGTTTAAGCCAAATTTTTAGGCACTTCCTCCTTTTAGCTGAGGAAGATTTGCATAATACATCTTTAATCTTTTGTCCGCTTGGAAGTAACCCAATTTTTGTTGTTGTTTTTCATTCCTATTAGAAGTAATAGGAAGTTCTTCATGCTCATCCACTTGAAAATGTGAAGCATTTTGGGATATTCTAACAGATTTGCTTTCCGATAAGAAAGTTATTCAGCACTTAAAGAAATTATGAATAAGATGCAATTTAATTTGGTGAGGATGTATTGAATTTTTAACATTTTTTTAAAAATTTATTTATTTGGGGGCACCTGAGTGGCTCAGTCGGTTGAGTGTCTGACTTCGGCTCAGGTCATGATCTCACAGTTTGTGGGTTCGAGCCCCGCACCGGGCTCTGTGCTGACAGCTTGGAGACTGGAGCCTCCTTTGGACTCTGCGTCTCCCTCTCTCTCTGCCCCTCCCCTGCTCATGCTCTGTCTCTCTCTGTCTCAAAAATAAATAAACATTAAAAAAATTTTATTTATTTTGAGAGAGAGCACTCGAGCAGGGGAGGGGCAGAGAGAGAGGGAAACAGAGAATCCCAAGCAGGCTCCGCTGACACAGGCTTGATCTCACAAACTGAGCGACCATGACCTGAGCCGAAATCAAGAGCCGGATGCTTAGCCAACTGAACCACCCAGGTGCCCCTGTACTGAATATTTTAAAAGTTTTTAAAAGTCAGAGTTTTGAAGTTTAAGGATGAAAGCTAATTTGAAATAGTGGTACCCAGAGCAATTAATATGTGACTAATTTTAATGACAACTCAATTTTGTAATAAATGGAGTTTCTTCTCTATATATGATACATACTTAAAGGTTACATCACGTACAGGAAAGAGTTTAGTAATCCTCACATTAATCATTAAAATTGCTTCAAATGTGGTTCATAAATAAAAAGTTTCTAATACTAAGAAAATCACAAAGTCGGTAGGTTTGTCATAACCACTCTCACAGGATCCCTTGTCAAAGAATGAACAGTCATCTAGAAGCAAAAAAGCAAGTTGAGAAAATTTACTGCCAAGGTGTTACTCAAGAAGAAACAAAACATAGCAGGCTGAGCAGTTGTGGGCCGGGAAATAATGAGTTGTTCAAAGAACTGGGAGCATCATGTGGAGCGTTAGAAGGTGAGGCTGAAGCAGGCAAATCAGCGGTTTGTGAAGGGATCCTATTCCATGCTGAGGACGTTATCCCATAGCCCGGGGAAAATTAACTGAAGGCCAGGAAGGGATGGACAGTTAGACACGTCTGAAAATTGCAGACAGTGGACCCAGGTCTCAGGTGGGCAGAGTCCTGTTCCCAACAACTGAGGACTGCTTTCCTGGCAGAACTCGGGCCTGTGGAAAAGCTGACTGGGCAGACCAACTCGTGAGAGGCTACTAAAAGCCATCCGAAATAATTCTGAGGAGCTTTTAAAATGATATACTGAGCACTTCTTGCAAGGTGGTTTAGGAAGTATTTGAGTCGCTGCATTCTAGAAGAAGAACTTTTCAGCTATAAAGACGATTTAAAGCAAAAGTACTTTACTCCCTCATGTAGTCTTTCCTTTCAATCTCTGCATTTTATTGATCGTACAATAAAAGAATGTTCACATGTAAGTTTTAGTAATTAACACTATAAAACGGTATCGATACGTCCAAAGCCAAGTGGATAATTGAGAGAATTCTTTAGATAATTTAGGACAAATAACACTTTCCCTGAAATCTTTGTATAATTGAGATTACAGCGAGATATATCTTTCTTGAGTCACTTCCATAATTATCTTATTTTGTCCCACTGTGCTTTAAAGTATAGATGGGAGCCTCCCTCAAATTAAAAGGTTCAGCGGAAGATTCTATGCAGATGTACTATGCAATTGTTATAATTCTATCTGAATTGCGGATGTTTCATCTTAACGTGCACATCATAAACCATGTTATTTCAGTTTAATTTGCTGTTCTGTTTCCATGGTAATTATGGTTTGGGAGAATGGATTTTAAAAAAGATATATTTCAAGATAAGTAAAAACGGAAAGCACGTTGTGTTTGTTTTTTATGTCCTAATTTACAGATGTCTCACTTAACTTTTATTGCTATTTGTATGCATCGCTTTGAAATGTTTACATAATAAGAAACCAGTCTGTGGAGACAGATAGTCTTTGGATAAGAACAGAGAACAATGATGTAAATTTGTTTGAACCGTGCAAAATTCAAATGTGAAGGCTTTGAAAATGGTAAATCATTACCTATGGAGAATTTGAATAATCAGTAAAAATGAATAAATAAGTTTAAGGTGAAGGGATTCTGATGTTTTCATGGGCTTTGATGATTTTGATTAAATTTCAACCCCAATTTCATGAATTAATGTGCAGAAAGATATTTATTCAGTTCTGAACAGCTCATACCATAGGATCTTTTTATGTAAAATTTTAAGGCAAGTTCGTTTGGTTTTTTGTTTTATTATTCATTTGTTTAGTCAGCATACGAAAATTTTAAATCTCACTGGTCTTTTATTCAGTTTCATCTTCTACTTTATATGTTAGCACAAACAACCGATTCTGTACTGTACCTTCCACCCAAACTGTGGAGTGCAAGTCTCCTAACAACTCATTTTTTATCATTGAAAAAACTAAAGTCACAGAAAGATCTAGTTACCTGCTTAAGGTCAAGGTCATACAACTAAGTGTGGAAGAGCTAAGGAGAAGATATTAATTGAAAAATACGTTACAAATTATTAAGCCCTATAGGAATTAGAATTATTGTACAAGGACTTATTCTGGCATCAAACAAACAAAACAAAACAAAAGAAGTATAATTCTGTTAAGAAAGCCAGCAAGGTTAAGTGAACTACAGAATACAAAAAGAGGATTATTTAGACTTCTCGAGGGCAGCATTGTTAGCTGTTCTGAGATTTTTCTGAAACGGGTATCATGTTTTTTAATTAAATGGCAAAGAGATTTGAAAGTAACATAGAAAAGGATGCAACAGAGGCAATAAGGATAGAAGAATATTTTTAACAATTACAAAGTTTTCTGTCCATTATTAACCATTAGAAATGATTTACCAGGAAAATTATTTTCAAAGAGACCCTGAGATAAGCCTAAACATTTTGTGATGCTCTCCCCTCTGTGAGACATCAGAGAAATGTAAGTGCTTAGCTACATGAACCAGCAGTATCCTTGGTGGTGGTGATGACGACCATCCTCCTCTTTTAGACTTAGCCAAGACCGGGAGCCCAACAGAAGTGTGACACCTCCTCTGCCGCCTTTGCCATTTCAAACCAGAGAAATGACAAGTCCCCTGGTTAGCGATGACGAAGTGTTCCCACTGGTGAGTTGCTGGTTGTGGTTATTTTTTTCCTGGAAGGACTGATGACTTTTACAGTGATACCTATATACTGGTATATATACACACAGTTGTTGGGGGAAAAAAAAAATTGTTGCTTCTTGACTAGGACTCCAAGGTGGGCCTGTGCATCATTTTGGCCTTGCCTTTCTATAGAAGGAAAAGAGATCCGTAATGTTTCATGAAGTATTTCAATCTCTGGTTACTCACCTCTAGTGCAGGCCAGAATTATGGGGGATGCTTTTGAAAATCTTGAGTGCTTGGGACTTATCCCTAAACATCCCACGAGCCCTCCACGATCTGAATATTTTAAAGAGCTACAAGTGATCTTTTATGCCTGTTTAAAAAAATCTTTTCTATTGACTCTGACATACATACAGAAGCTTGCACAAATCAGAATTGGACAGCTTGATGAATTAGCACAAAGGGCACATCAGTGCAACTACTACCCAGGTAGAACAGAACATTGGTAGCACTCCAGAGGCACCCCTCACGTCCCCTTCCAGTCACTCCTTCGACTTGCCCCCAAGGTAACCACTGTCCTGACTTCTAACGTCATATATTTGTTGTGGCCATTTGTCGATTTTACGTAAGTAGAATCCTATTACCTGTGTCCTTTGTGTCTGGCTTCTTTTGCTCAGCATTATTTCTGAGACTCGTCACCCATATTGTTTTATATGGCTGTACTTGATCCATTTTTGTTTCTCTGTAGTATTCCATTGTATATAAATGCTACGTAGAACGACACCACAATCTACCCATTCTACTGTCAACAGATGTTTGAGTTATGTCCTGCTTGGGAATAGCTCTGCTAAAAGCATTCTTGCATGTGTCTCTGGGTACACATGGGTACACGTTTCTATTGCGTTTACTCCTAAGAGTGGAGCTGCTAGGTCATAGGATAAGCTGCATAAGGTCAGCTTTTGGAGGTAGTGCCGAGCAGTTTTCCTAACTGCTGGAGCCAGTTAATGCCCCAATAAGTAGTCTATGAGTGTCCTTGTTACATATTCTTTCCAACACTTGGCATTATTTGGTCTTTTTCATTTTAGCTTTCCTGGTCAGTGTGTAGTAACTTCCTATTGTGGTTTTAATTATTTGTCTGGTGACTAATGGAGTTGAGGACTTTTTCATGTATTTATTGGCCATTTTGATATTCTCCTTCGTGAAGTGCCTGTTCAGTTTCCTTGCCTAATTTTCTGTTGGATTGTCTTTATTCTCATCGATTTGTATGAGTTCTTTACATGTTCTGAAGATAAGTCCTGCAGATATCTTCTCCCGTTCTTAACTTGACTCTTCACTTAAGGGTATCTTTTGGTAACCAGAAGTCCTAATATTAATACATCCAAACTTACGAATCTTTTCCTTTATGGTTAATATTTTTTGGTATGCTATTTAAAACTTTCCTCGTCCCAAGTTATAAAAATATTATTCTACGTTACCTCCTAGAACCTTTGGCTCTTTACCTTTTGTGTTTACATCTACGCCTGGAATTGCCTTTTACCTATGGTGCAAGGTAATATTCTCAATCCCTTCCCCCGTGGAAATAGCTGGTTGAACTTGCACATGTCTTTCAGTCCTGTAGATTCTATTTTTTTGTTTAGTTTTCTTGATCTATTGTACTAAGACCTCCAGGAAATGTTGAGTAGCGGCAGTGGTAGAGCCCGCATCTTTCTCTCAGTTACTGCAGAGGGAAAGCTTTACCATATTTGCTAGAGGTGTTTTGTAGATTTCTTTTATTTTTTTTTTTAATTTTTTTTCAACGTTTTTTTATTTATTTTTGGGACAGAGAGAGACAGAGCATGAACGGGGGAGGGGCAGAGAGAGAGGGAGACACAGAATCGGAAACAGGCTCCAGGCTCCGAGCCATCAGCCCAGAGCCTGACGCGGGGCTCGAACTCACGGACCGCGAGATCGTGACCTGGCTGAAGTCGGACGCTTAACCGACTGCGCCACCCAGGCGCCCCTGTAGATTTCTTTTAAAGATTAAGGAAATTCCCTCTTATTTCTATATTGCTAACTCTGTTCATGAATTGATATGGGATTTTATCAAATACTTTTTCTGCCTCTTTTGACATTACCAAAAAGAAAAAAGAAAAAAAAAAAAAAAGAAATGACCATGTGATTTTTCTCTTTTGCTTGCCTAATATGACGTATTTCTCGATTTTCGGTTGTTAACCCACCTCTGAATTCTCGGAATAAACTCCACTCGATAGCTGGATTTGGTTTGCTCACGTTGGCTTCGAATTTTTGCTTCGTGTTCACTAGAAGAATTAGCCTGTAGTGTTCCTTTGCTGTCCTTGTCAAGCGCTGATATCAGATGACGCTGACCTCATAAGACAGGGAAAGCGTTCTTCATCTCATATTCCTCTGTTTCTTCATTTTCCTTGGCAATCTGTGTTGGTTTCTATGCAGAAGGTGAAAGAGCCAGCTCTCCCTGTCTTGAGAGAGTGGCCTCGTGCAGGTTAATTTCGGATTTACATTTTTTGGTTCTTGACTTTTCATTTGATCCTCTTAGTTTCTAGTTCTGTGCTGAAATTTTCTACTTTATGATTTAATTTCTTGAACATAATAATCACAGGGTTTTTTAAAGTAGCTATTTGCCTCCAAAAGTAAGTCGTACTGGTGGCAATTACTTTCACTTGTATTCAAAGTACATTTGTGTAATTTTCACTGCCTCTCCCTGATATGCTAATGGATACAAATTATAAACAATGACAACAGAAAATGTCTAAACTGGATGGGGTGTCCCATGAGTACTTTACTGCTTTTCTGGAATCCATCACCTTCTTTTGGGAGAGACTGGAAGTCAGAGTCAAGCTATTTCGGAAGGAGATGACTTCAAACCATTAACTTTTGAAGTGTCAGAGACCTCTAAAGCCTTGAAATGCTCTTTTGTGTTCATCTCAACATAAAATGCCAAAGTTATCTGAAAAGAATAAAATTCTATGCCAACAAAGTAAACGAAATCAACTTCCTCATTTTAGCTGTAGGAACTAAGGGGACTTAGCCAATTCTGTATCGCAAATTTTTGATCTTGAAGGACTCCAAAGCAAGCATGTACTCCAGTGAGGCAAGAGGAAAACAAAACATGATGAATTGCTAAATGCCCCATGGTTCTAATATCAGATGATTTTAGCATTTTAGGATCGTTAGTCTCTGCTCAGATATCGCCTCATCCGAGATGTCTGAGCAGCCAACCTGTGGCGGCCCCTCCCTCTTCGATCCCTTGTCCTGTGTTTGTTTGTTTGTTTTCATAGCACTTCACCGTAAGACATTTTATGTCTGCTTGTTTGTTTGCCTCCCTCCCCTAGAATTTAAGCTCCATGAAAGCAGAGATTTTTTTTTTCTGTCTTTGTTTTACCGTTGTAACCCCAGCACCTAAAATAGTGTGTGGTACTCGTAGGCACGTAAAAAGCATACAAGAGTATCCGTCGTATTAACTTAAGAGACACTGGGCTTCCTTCTGTCTCTAAAATTCCACATTACTCCTTTGAGGACGTTCATGAGCCCCAGAGTCACTAGGAAAGAAAATTCTCTACTGTTTTAGGTCTGGGCGTGGGGAATTTAATCTGTGACAGGGCCCCAGAGTCTGAAAGACATAGCCCAGTCCACTGTTCTGAGTCCAGTGGTTTCTGTCAACTTCTGCATTTTAACTTCTATATCAGTACTGTCCCTACCGAGAGCACCAGCGACCTTCTAGTTGTTAATTCAATATGCTTTTAAGAACTCATCTTCCTTCATCATTTTTTCTTGAAACTCATATTCTCTGGCTTCTATCTGAAGCCAATGACACTATTTTCCACTGATTTTTCCTGCTGCCTGTTTCCTTTTTCCCAGTCTGCTTCCAAGTTTCTCTCTCCTATGCCTGTCCTTAGATGTCATCGTTCGTTCGTAAAACCAACCTGTATTACAAGCACCCAGGATATGGAAGGTTCTGTTTTAAACACATCTTTGATGAGACAGACAAGTCTACAGTCTAGTGAAAAAAAAGAGAGGAACCCCATCGATGGATGAATGAATAAACAAATAGTGTTATGGACACACACGATGGAATACTATGTAGCCATAAACAGGAGTGAAGTATTGATATATGCTATATTGTGGCAGGTGAACCTCCAAAATATTATGCTAAGTGAAAGCAATTAGCCACAGGAGGTCATATATCGTATTATTCCACCTATGAGAAGCGCTCAGAACAGGTAAATCATAGAAACAGGGTGCAGACTGATGGTTCCACGAGCAGTGCAGGGAGCAGGGAATGAGGATCAGTGGCTTGATGGGTTCAGGTTCCTTTCAGGATGATGAAAATATTTTGGAACTAGAGAGAGATGGTGGTTGCGCAACATTGCGAATGTACTAAGTCAGAACCAAATGAACCAAATTGTTCATTTTTAAATGGTCTTATTTTATGTGCCCTGTACCTCAAAAAAGGGAAGGAACAACTAATGACTAGAAACAAATGAATATATAAGAAAATATCAAAGAGTGATAAATTCTACGAGGAAAGAAAAGCCAGTGATATGATAGGAAGTGATGGCAGTGTGGGGAATTACTGTCAGTTGAGTGGCCAGGAAAATGAGGAGGGGACGCTGAGGGGGGACCTAAATTAACAGAAAAAGATCTAAAGACCTGGAGGAAGAGGGCTTCCGGCCGAGAGAACCACTAGTGCAAATCTGCAAGGCAGAAACAAGAGTAGTAAAGTTTGAGAACCAAAAGGGGCGTGGGTGGGGTCTGGAGCCTAGAAGGGGAGAGAGAGAATGGAATGAAAGGGGGGCCAGAGAAGCAGTCAGAGGAAGGCCATATGTGGAGAGACTGTAGGCCATAGGAAGGAATTTGACTTTCGTTTCAAAAATACCTTTGAAAAGACCCTTTGAGTGCCAAATAAGTAATAAATTCTAGAGGGCCAAAAGGAGAAGCGGGGAGAACCATCTCCGGGCTCTTTTCAGTAGTCCGGGCAAGAGATGATGATGCTAGCTTGGCAGCGTGGACACAGAGTAACACAGCGGATCCAGGAAACGCTAGAAGTAAAATATGGGGATCATCAGCATAGGGCTGGTATTTCAATCTATAGGACTGGATGAGTATAAATAGGGAAACTCCCAAGACCAGGCCTTAGACCACAATACTTAGTGGTCTGGTGGGGATCTTCAAGGAGAGGAGCAAAGTTTGATGGTGAAGAGGGGGGACCCATGAGTGACGAGATTCATCTGCAGAAGCAGCCACTGAGAAGACAAGAAGGAATAGAATCCACAGTACAGATAGGAGTAAGAGTCCCTGAAACAGAGTATGGCCTGAAATATGGCTATGGTGCAAATGGGTGTAGAGAGGAAGGGGCTCCCTCCCGAGAAAGAGGCGAGGCCACCCGGTAATGAGTGAGAAAATGAATATACTAGTAGAATGGGCAGATGGTGTTAACTAACCTTTTGACACATGAGGTCCTGAACTGTAAGTAAAAGCAGTCCCTGCAGTAATAGAATTCCTCCTCCATCCACCCACCCCAGCATTCAGCTGCTCAGGTGCAGGCATGCGTCAACACTTTATTTAGGCTTGGGTTTTACCAAGTACCTAGAACAGAGGAATGGTTACAACGATGGATCTGGAATATAAGCAGAGTCAGAAGGGAATGGATGCTGTGAGAAAGTAGGAATATGAGACGAAATAAGCTGGAAGGGTAATGGGTGGGTTGCTGAAAATCTTGATTAGTAAATAATGAAGTTATCGTTGATGACAGTGTCAAGAACACAGCCATGGGAGTGGGTGCCTGAAATGAAGCACTCTCCTAGATTCCTTTTTTTTTTTTTTTTGAGAAACAGAGTGAGACAAAGCGTGAGCGGGGGAGGGGCAGAGAGAGAAGGAGACAGAATCTGAAGCAGGCTCCAGGCTCTGAGCAAGCGGTCAGCACAGAGCCTGATGAGGGGCTGGAACCCACAAACTGTGAGATCATGACCTGAGCCGAAGTCGGACGCTCAACCGACTGCGCCACCCAGGCGCCCCCAAGATTCCATTTTTGAACTGCTGTTTTTATTTGCATGTTTTGGATGATTTCAGTCAGACTCACAGCTTTAATTATCTATAACTTTGAAATATCTCTAATCCAAACCAACCTTTTGGGATCTGGATTGATATATCTCATTGTCTACATGACAATCTGTTTGAGCCCCAAGTCACCTCTAACTCAGCATTATTTAAGATCAAATGCATTTTCTTCATTCATATATTAATTCAAAATTTTGTTTGAAATATACTCTGTGCTAGAAACTGCTAGAATCTGGAGAATCCAAAATAAATAAGACCTTACCCTTAATGGGCTCCTTCTACTGTTTTTCGTTTATCAATAAATGGCGTTGATGTCACGCAATCATCACTCAAGCCAGAAGTTGGGAAGTCATCTGAGATCAGGTTTCCTAGAATCTGAGATGAAGATTCCTATGAAAGTGATTTATTGAGAGTACTATTCTTGGCAGGAGGAGAGTCAGGGAAGCAGTCTAGGGGAAGGGAGAAAAGCTAAACAAGGATAAGATCTCAGCTAGAGAGGAGATTGGCGTGGTCTCACCAGGAACTTGGGGCACAAATTGCACAACAGAGTTGATTCCCCCAGAGACAAGAAGTCTGGCATTTTGTACCCCCTGTCAGTCAGTCATTGCCTCTTAGAGGAGAAGGGAATGGGCTGAGGGGGGTATTACAACTTCCCAGATGAGGCAGAAGGCTCCGGTTCAGCTGAGGGCAGGTCTCCAGAGAACCAACAACCACAGCAGCTGGAGGACAGATGCACTAGCCTGGTGAAGGAAATTCCAGTAGGGCACCAACAGCATCCACTATAGTCCACCTCTTGAACCACTCAGATCCGTGTTCAACTCCTGTTGTTCATTCCACTCAGACCTGTCTTCTCCAAGATTCTGACTGGTCATAATTTCTGGGAAAACCTGTAAGAGGAGGGTTGCTACAACTTGATGCTACAACCGGTCTCAAGGACTTGATAGACACCATCCCCTCACCCATTCTAGATTCCCCTCCCTCTCAGCTGGCCAGGTAGCTTGCCTTGTGGGGTGAGCCCCTGGTTCCCATGGCCTTATCCGGATGTGGTTTGCCATTTACAGTTGAAACTGGGCATGAGAGTATTCAAAGAAACCTCAGTGGCTCGACTAAACATAAAATATATTCTTCACTGCCCCCATTATACAGTAGTAGCCTTTGTAATGATTAGGGCCAGGTACCCCTGCTAGTATAGCACCTCTTTTCTGTGCCTCTGAACTGCCAGCATGAGGAGCCCAAAGTGGCTAGGTGCCAGCTAGTGCTTTAAGTGTAGTGAGACTCTTACAGGTCTCTTGGTGGAGGCATTTCTCCCTCTGAGACCCGGGACCTGTAGATCAACAGAGCCTAAAGATACAAAGACAGAAGGTACTAATTCTCCAAGTGGGTCAACAGAAATGATAGAGTGGAGCCATTCCTACATCCTCCGTTTCATTCCCAGATTCGTGTATTCTACCTGTTGGAAATACAGTAGCATATAAGGGCCATTGGTTTAAAGTCTATACCATATCCTGAAGAATAGTACCCCATCCTCACAAGTTAAAATTTGCAAGCTGATGCCTCAGTTCTGCCTTCAAGAAGCCTATCAGGGTAGCATCCTCTAGATGGTGCTATATGTGGTAAGACCAATGAATACCATGGTCATGCCCCCACTGCCATACTCCTCTGCTTTAAGGTAGGTTCCTTTACTACTAATCAGGATCCCACGTCAGTAAATCAGTCTCTCTGCGAGCTTTCAGGTAGTGGTCAAGGCCAAGGCCCTTCAGGCAGGAAAGGCAAACCCATACAATATATGTCAGTGCTGCTGGTAAGGATGAAACATTGCCCTTTCCAAGGTGTCAGGGACCTGGTGTAAACAAATTGCCAACAAGAGGCTGGTTGGTCTCTTTGAGGGATGGTGCCATGTCAGGAACTCAGCTTTAGTCTCTATTGCAAGCAGATCATTCAACAAGCAACCGTTCACTAAATTAACCTTGGTGAAAGGGAGACCATGCTGTTGGGCCCGTCCATAATTTCCACCAGAGTGGCCAAGGACAGAGGCTAGATCAAGTCATCATACCCGCTTCTTAGATGCTCTGTCTCAACTCAGTAGCATTAGAGGAACTGTTTTGTCAACAGTAGACGGTTTTCTGCCCCAGATGGCATGGCCTTGGCTTCAAAATCTTAAGGGTCTTCAATGCAACTTGACTCGTGAAACTTTGCAGAGGCTGCACAAAGCAATCTTTTTTCTGTATCAGAGATTCTTCTAGTATGGGATCTTCCAAGTCATTTTGCCCAGGTGGTAGGACTGCTCGTACCCCATTCCCAACCTACTGCAGTGTCCTTTCTTGCTCTGGGCTCTACCGCAAACACAAAATGAAACAGAAACAGCCTTCTGTGTCACCCAGTAAATGAGTCAGATTATTCCACCCAAGAGTGGAAGATGCTGCTTCCAAAACCTGAAGAGACCTACCAAGCTTTGTGCTTCTTTAGTGATAAGAAATGCAAGGTGCATTAATTTGTGCTTAAGAGATATCCTACCATGCTCCATATAACTGGACACCTAAAAACGTGTCAAACCCAGGGCTCCTGGGTGGCTCAGTCGGTTAAGCATCCAATTTTGGCTCAGGTCATGACCTCACAGTTTGTGGGTTCGAGCTCCATGTTGGGCTCTGTGCTGACAGCTCAGAACCTGGAGCCTTCTTCAGATTCTATGTCTCCCTCTCTCTGCCCCTCTCCCACTCTCTCTCGCTCTGAAAACAATAAATGGATATTAAAAAAAAAATTTTTTTTAAGTGTCAAGCCTGTGAACCATTTATGGGGTTTATCTTTCACTCTCTGGATGGAGTGTGTCCTTCCAAGCCTTCGACATACTTGCCACTTCCTGCTCATCAGATCTTAGCGTGATGTTAATGTTACTACATTATGCCCTATAATTTATAGCCCTTGGAATGTCCAGACGGCCCAGGCTTCTTCAGAATTTATTGTGACAGCATCCTTACATAACACATAACACTGGGGCAAGAACATGAATGTGTACTGTTGTCTGTCCCACGTGGACACCAGCTACTTACTTCTGATCCTCCTCCTCATTGGGTATTAAAAAGAGTGCATTTGTCAACTCAACAGCAGCATATCGTGTACCTAAGTCTATAGTAAAGATACTCTATTCGGCACCACAGCTGGCGCTACTACTTGGATGAGTTTCTACGGCACTCCATTATCATCCGCCATGATCCATCCACTTTGTCAGAGGCCAGACTTACGAACTCAATTCCCCTAGAGCAGGGTTCACCGGCATCCAGATCGTCAACTCTTGAAACACCATATAAAGCTCCATTCTTCCAATAAAACAAAAGTTGAAGAAGAGTTCAGGGACCCCAGAACTAGAAAATTAAAGTACAGATGTCCTCAACTTATTTTTTAAATTAACCCAAAACAGTAGTTTGAATGAAGCACGCGCACACGTGTGTGTGTGTGTGTGTGTGTGTGTGTGCATGTGCACACGCGTGCATTAGTAAGAACTTAGGTCACGGGCAGTTAAATGAGCACTTCCATATTGCCGTGAAGTGTGGAACTGGGCGCTTACCATGATGCCTTCTCAGTGGACAAACGAAATACTTTCCCGCGTCATGGCGTTCCCCAGGAGGAAGCCACTCTTACCCAGGATGCATCGTGCTGCCAGCCCTCCTCACCCGGCCAACTCCAAACAGCGATTAGCTCCCATTTTCAGCCAGTCCTTAATTTTTCCCCCTATATAAGCTTTCTTTGCCCCCGTCCTACTGTAATCTTAACATTTAGCTTTTTGGAGTTGCTTGTTTTCAGATGAAAACCCTTGGCTTTACAAATTAGTTGAGTGTGTTTGAGGCCAAGTTCCATGGGAATTTTGTGGGCCCTGCATTTGCAGCTGGACACGGTAATATTCATTTCTGGAGCTTTTTAATATAAGGGTGCTGTGATGTTGTCATTTGTGGAGGATTGCACGAGCAGTCACTGCGTTATACCAGTAGGGACGGTTCAGCCTGGATTGTTTCATTAAGAGCTGTACCGGGGGCACCTGGGTGGCACAGTCGGTTAAGCGTCCGACTTCAGCCAGGTCACGATCTCGCGGTCCGTGAGTTCGAGCCCCGCGTCGGGCTCTGGGCTGATGGCTCAGAGCCTGGAGACTGTTTCTGATTCTGTGTCTCCCTCTCTCTCTGCCCCTCCCCCGTTCATGCTCTGTCTCTCTCTGTCCCAAAGATAAATAAACGTTGGAAAAAAAAAAAAAAAAAAAAAGAGCTGTACCGTCTGACAGCATGCCAGGGATGAGGCATGCCTGGAAACAGGAAGGTTTAAAAGGCTTTGTGTTCCTCACCTAATGTTTCTTTCTCTCTTTAGTCTCCCCCAGATATAGTCTTCCCAGCCTCTTTGGCTGCACAGCATTTCCTTCTGGAGGAAGAGAAGCGAGCAAAAGAATTTGAAAAACTTCTAAATACACATATTGATGAACTGCAAAAACATACAGAATTCACTCTTAATAAGTACACCAAGCTAAAACAAAATAGACACATTTGAGCTTTTAAACTCTTTTATTTGCTTCCCCCACCCCAAGAAAAAAAAAAAAAAAGCTCTGGCAAAATATTTACAAAGCTGGATAATGAAACTGAGAAATTTTGTTCTGTTTTCTTGAGTAAATCATTTCTGTTAGGCAGCTAGAAAATAGGTATTTTGTTCGAGAAAGCTGTTTGTATTTCTGCATTAACATAATAAATTCTTTGGCTATAGAGTTACTATTAAAAAAACATGACTACTCCAAAAGAGATTTTTTTTCCAGTCTCAAGAATATTTTGGAATTAAATATGGAGTTTTTTCCCCCACTTGAATCATGTATACCGAAAACCCATTTCCTCCGTAACAACACAAAACGAGGGAAAGGGAAAATGCTGCATTTCAAATATCCAGGGCAGCTCAGTTGTACTAGGTTTGAAAACTCAAGAATTTTTCCAAATGAAAAAACCTTACTTTGAGCTCTGTAAACATCCTAAATTTCTGTTCGAAATTTCTTGTAGAAATAGCTTTACCGGTTCTACAATCATCCTTGTAATGTCTCTCTGTTTTAACACAATTAAGACATGGAACGTGCTGTTTACACATTTGAAATGTATGTACCAGCCAGAGATTAATGCTTTCCTGTTAGTACTACTTACTTCACGGAAATGAACAAGACAAAGAAGATCTAAAACATTGCTGCTGTTACAATCTTCCTTGTAATACCTCTGTTTTTAATATAATAAAGCGATATGAAATTCTGTGAATGAAAACTTAAATGCCTAATCTCGATGCAACAGTAATAACACGGTAGCGGGCAGTAAAATTCAAGTTACAAATGCATACGCATGATAATCCATTCTTCTTTCTCGAAAAATGACATTTACATAAAGATGATGAGAAATCCCAATAAAGTTACGCAAGGTAAGTCCTACAACTTTTATAGTTTTCGTTTCCTCTTCTAAGAGACTGAATCTCCGCGTACCCGAAGAGGAAGTCAAGTTGTCTTTAGATAACAGGTGTCATGTGAAAAAATGCAGAGCCCCATTCACTTGAGGGGACGGGACGGTGTAGTTTTGGAGAGCTCTTGATATTTGCCAAAAGCCTTCATGTAGCAATGTTCATTTCAACTCAAAACATGCCTGTGAAATCAGCAAAGCTAGTATCCTTGTTCCTGGGACTTGAGCTGTTAAGAAACTTACTAGAATCAGGGTCATCAAGAAAATCAGAAATACCCAGCTTCCAATGACTGGCTCCAATTCTTCCTACTTCCCAGTGTCACCTTTCGTAAGCAAACAGCGAACAATGCTGTATCCACAGACGCCATCTTTCATGACAAACCATCAGAGGGGTGCAAAGCTTTTAGTGTACCCAAAAAGACCCACATGAGGAAAATAATAAAAGTTATGATGATTTAACATTATTTAGTAATTTCTAGCCTGGACACAAAGAAAATAGAATATTTTTCAGTATTGTCTTTAGAAGACGGGAAGAAAAAGTATGTTCAGGAAAAGGGCCTTCCATAAACAATTCTAAAACCTTTGTATCTGTAATGCAAATGCAAACAGCGCAAAAGCTTAAACACACATATCTTTATAATCCCTCAAATCTGAATGCCACTTCATTCCCTTCAGGGTTGAGACCTGATTACAAATTGCAGGCTGAAAATAAAGATCTAGGCTACAGTGTTCTTAGAACTTAGCAGAGTCAAGAGAGCATGAACTTGGAGCATGTCCAGGACTAACAGTGAATTTGTTCTTCTGGATTATAATTTCAAGTCCCTAAGCAAACTTCCTTTAAATCACTAGTTCAGCATTGCACTTAATACCAGCTTTCTTAAATCAGTAGTTTTCAGTATTTTTTGCTTAACAGCAGGATTCATTGTTCAAAAGGAATCAAACACTAAAGCCTAACATATATATAATCAAGATAAAAAGCAAGCAAGCCGCTCAGTTTGCATGCTGAGAGGAGGGAAGGAGTGCGGCTCCCCGCTGCTCACCCTCCCTCCTCAGTCTCTCCCACCCTCCAGGGACCAAAGGGATTTCATGGAGCAGTTGTCCCAGGCAGGATGGGAGGGATTGGAGGAGAGGCAGGTATGCTCTGTATTCGCACACAATACATTTTCCCACAGAAACCATGTTGTGGATTATAGCCTCCTCCTCCCTACGACAGGAGCCATTTTGGCCCATGATTCAGCTAAAATAGGATGGAAGGAGAAGGAAAGAAACAGGTGAAAGACCGATGCTGCCATCCAACACAGGAAGCTGGCTCAAAGAGGAAGTGTGACTTGAGTTGACTTTTGCTTCATAACAGCTTAAATACATACTCCTATTTCTGTTATTCAGGAGCATATTAAATGGTCTGCGAATGAAGCAAATCTGGGGTAGGGAGGGGCGGGCTGCTGGAAAGTCGGAGATAACCCCAAATTTTCAGTTAAGAAGACGGACAACTCTTGATTATCTGTCAGGGGAGCACCTCCGTTGGAGTGGAGCTTGCGGTCACCCCAATACCAGCATCCTGAGGTGCAGCCCCACCTAGGCCTTGACTCTCTCCTCCCACTCTGGGAGAGCAACCAGAGCCAAGCGTCTCAGATCACCTAATTAGAGAGGCCTTCCCTGGAGGTGAGTTTCTCTAGCTAGGTCCCTGCTAGGCCTCAACTATGGTCAATCTGACCCAAGCAATCTAGAAGCAACTGTAGTTTCAACAGTGATATGCGGTTGGTTATCTCTTCCCCATCCCATTATCTCAGTGCATATCAATTTCCTCTTTGTATACGTGCCTCCCATCTCCAAGTGGCCCTAGGAGATTCCAAAAGATCCCAAAAGAGAGGATTAGTATTAGGCTTCCTAGCCTCCCTTGTGCTCCTAGCACAGGTCCTGATCCTGGGAGAGATTGGGTAAGCAGTGATTGATAGGCGGTTGAATCCAGACATGGTGGCTACATGTAGCAAAGGCAATGAGTAGAGCAAATTGGAGGCAGTTTCTGGAACGATGACAAAACACTACGGGTATCAAATTGTCGGCTGCGCAAGAGTACGTAGACTGTGAGTTTGAACACTGGTGGATGTGAGGGGGATTTTCACTCCCACTTGACCTCACATAGGACCATCTGAGTATCTACACCTTTTGTGTTTCAACTAATATCTAATAGGAATCCAATATAGAACATTAGCCATGGTGCTTAATAGTCAGAGCCAATGAAACCCTAAGAATCCTAGGACGTGAGCAATATGGTAGAAAGTGTGAGAAGGCCCAAGGATTTAAAACACAATTAGCAACTGAACTGAAACTCTGCCCAACCCTTCCAACCCTGTAGCCTAGAGCATCGCCAGGTGCTAAATTCTAAAGGATAAAATATTCCAAACTGATAGGAGGTTCTTCCCTCCTAAAGTGAGGCTATATACTGTGGCCCAGGGATGACAATGAATGGGCCATGGGCCTACTGAGGGAAAAGCCTGGGGAAACATTTTCATGACCTCCAGGGAACTCTGAGGGCAGAGGTGAGCCAAAATATCAGCACGAGTCAGAGAAGTCAACCAGGCAGTGTTCAGAAACTGCCCTTCGTCACCATCCTCCAACGTGGGTCAGGAGGGGTCACAGTCTTAAAATTTTTTTAATGTTTATTCATTTTTGAGAGACAGAGACAGAGCGTGAGTGGGGGAGGGGGAGAAAGAGAGAGAGAGAGAGAGAGAGAGGAAAAGAGACACAGAATCCGAAGCAGGCTCCAGGCTCTGAGCTGCCAGCACAGAGCCCCACGTGGGGCTCGAACTCACAGACTGTGAGATCATGACCTGAGCCGAAGTCGGACGCTTAACAGACGGAGCACCCCACGCACCCCAGTAGGGGTCAACAATCTTATAACAAAGATAAACATGAGTCAGAGGCAGGCAGGCAATTAGTGTTATGGTGGCCGACAATCTCCTCACATCGCAGAACTGCCAGGTAATCTAGAATAGCAAGGTTTCAAACAGGGAAGGCTTAGAATGAAGGAGGTGCTCAGAGCCACCAAGCTGGCCCCATAACCGGACTAGAAATTCTTAAGTCTTAAAGGTTCTCAATACATCAGGACAGCTTAGATCTATTGGAGACAGATGACTCTTCACGCCTTGGCCCCGTGACCTCAGCAAAGCTTCCGTTTCCCTAACTGTGAATAGTCGTAATACTACCGTGTCCAAGGATTGTTGTGAGAGCTGAAGGAGATCATATATAGAAAACCGTTAGAGTCTGGAACATAGCAAGGACTCCAGAAACGCTAGCCGTTAGCACTTGTTGCCATCCTCGCCCTCTGAGGCACCAGGTCTGAGCTCGGAAGACAAAATACAGCCTCCAAAAGAACAATCTGAGCATTTATCGAGGACCATGTGCTGGGCGCTACAATGTAAATTAAACTTATTTAATCGTTAGCAGTTTTATTAAGCAATAATTTACATACCGTAAAATTCACTCATTTCCAAGAGTATAATTCAGTGATATTTTACTGGGTTTACAAAGTTGTGCAATCACTACCACGACCCAATTTCAGAAAATTTCCATCACCCCAAAAAGATTCCCATGCCCATTTGCAGTCACTCTGACATTTACCTGAACGTTGCACATGAATGGATTCATATAACATGTGGGGTTTTTTGCACCTGGCTTCTTTCAGTTAGTATGTTTTTGTGGTTCATGTTTTAGCAGCCACCAGTATTTTGTTCTTTTTTTATTGCTGCCTAGTATTTGGTTGTATGGATAAACCATATTTTGTTTATCCATTTCACCCGTTGATGGACATTTGTTGTTTCCAGTTTGGGGCTATTCTAAATAAAGCTGTTATGAACGTTCACATACAAGTCTGTGTGTGGACATGTTTTCATTTCTGTTGAGTAGATTCCCGGGAGTAGAATTTCTGAGTCATATGGTATATTCATTTTTAACTTTCAAAAGAAACCGTGAAAAGGTTTTCTTCTGTAGCTGTACCATTTTCCATTTCCACTGGCAATGTGTAAGGATTCTAGTTCTCCATATCCCCTCCCATACATGTTCTTATCTGTCTCTTTCATTACAGTTCTTCCAGTGTGTGAAGTGCTATTTCATGCTAGTTTTAAGTTTTATTTCCCTAATGACAATCATGTCGAGTCATCTCTTTGTGTGCTTGTTGACCATGTCTTTTGGTGAAACGTCTATTCAAACCTTTTGTCCATTTTATAATTATGCGAAATTTTTTATATGTATAAAATATGTTTTAGCCAAAAGTTCTTTATCAGATACATGATTTGGATATATTTCCCCCAGGCTGTGGCTTATCTTTTCATTTTCTTCATGGTATCTTTTAAAGCACGTAAGTTTTTTATTTTGAGGTAGTACAATTCATCGATTTTTTCTTTTATGGATTGTGTTCTCATCTTCATATCTGAGAAACATTTGCCCAACCCAAGATAACAAATATTTTCTCCTACATTTTCTTCTGAAAGTTTTTTAATTTTAAGTTTTACATCAGGTTTATGATCCACTTTGAGTTTTTTTTTTTTTTTTAAGTTTTAATCTCTACCCTCATCATGGGGCTCGAACCCACGGCCCCGAGACAAGACTCATACACCCCTCCTACTGAGCCAGCCAGGCACCCCTGAGTTAATGTTTTTGTCTGATGCAAGGGTCTAGATTCATCTTTTCACGTGTGGATATGCCATTGTCCCAGCATCATTTGTTGAAAAAATTATTCTTACCCCCATCAAATTGTCTTGGTACTTTTGTTGAAAACTCAACTGACGATAAAGATGATGGATAAAGATAAAGGTTTATTTATGGACTCTTAATCCTGGTCCGTTGATCTGTGTGTGTCTGTCCTTAGGCCAGTACTATATAGTCTTAATTATTGTGGCTTTGTAGTAAGTTTTGACATTGAAAAGTGTAAATCCTCCAACTTACAAGGTTGCTTTGGCTATTTTGGGCCCTTTGTACTTTCGCGTAAGTTTAAGGATTAGCTTGTCAGCTTCTCAATTGCCAAAAGAGGGCTGCTGGGATTTTGATGTGGATTAAGATGGCAACTCTCTCCAAACTGATGGATACTGAATCTCAATTTGGTGAGAATTACCATCGTCATAATACTGAGTCTTCCAGTCAATCAGTAAAAATGAACTATCTTCCCATTTATTTGGATATTTTAAAATTTCTCTTAGAAATGTGGTAGATTTTTCAATGTAGAAGTCTTATAGATTTTTCCTAAATTTATTCCTATTTTATTTTATTTGATACTATTATGAATGAGGTTGTTTTCTTAATTTGACTATATAGTATTCATAACTAATTAAAGAAATAAGATCAACTTTTATTCTGTGAACTTGCTGAGCTCATTTATTCTCCATATAAGAATTTTTTAAATTTGTTAAAGATGTCTACATACAAGATCATATTATCTTTAGATAAAGATAGTTTTTACTTCTTCCTTTCCACTCTGGGTGCAGTTTATTTCTTCTTCTTACCTGATTGAGCTAGCTAGAAACTCTAATACAATGTTAAATTGAAATAGCGAAAGCAATCATTTTTGCCTTGTTCCTGATCTTAAGGGAAAGCTTTCAGTCTTTCACCATTAAGTATGATGTCAGCTATAGGGTTTTTGTAGATGCTTTGTTATCAGACTAAGGATGTTCCCACCTATTCCTAGTTAGTTGAGAGCTTTTATGACTGGGTGTTAGATTTTGTCAAATGCTTTTTCTGCACCTATTGAAATGATCATGTAGTTTCTGTCCTTTATTACTATAGTATATTACATTAATTTATATTCTGGGATAAACTGATATTGCATTCTTGAGAAAAATCCTACTATAATCCTTTCTATATGTTGCTGGATTCAATTCCCTAATATTTTATTGAGGATTTTTGTGTCTATATGCATGAAGGATAATGTTCTGTAGTTTGCTTGTCACATCTATGTCTGGCCTTGGTATCACAGAAATTCTGGCCTCCTTGATTGAACGGGGAACTTTCCCCTACTCCATTTTCTGGAAGAGTTCATACAGGATTAGCATTATTTCTTCAAATGTCTGGTGGAATTCGGCAGTGAAGCTATCCCAACCTGGGCTTTTCTTTGTGGGAAAATTTTAATTATCAATTCAGTGTCTTTCCTTGCTATAGGTCTATTCAGATTTTCTATTTCTTCTTGAGTCAGTGTGGGTGATTTGTGACTTTTAAATTCAATTTCACTTTTTTTTAAAATTTTTTTTTTAACTTTATTTATTTTTGAGACAGAGACAGAGCATGAACAGGGGAGGGTCAGAGAGAGGGAGACACAGAATCTGAAATAGGCTTCAGGCTCTGAGCTGTCAGCACAGAGCCCGACGCGGGGCTCGAACTCACGGACCGTGAGATCATGACCTGAGCCGAAGTCGGCCGCTTAACCGACTGAGCCACCCAGGTGCCCCTCAATTTCACTTTTATAAGAACCCCTCAAAGTAAGAATCAGGCCCATTTTATTTGGAGACTTAAAAGATCAAATGATTTATCTCAAGGTCGGATATCTGGAAAAGGGCCAGTCTGTGGGGTTCCAAAGCCCACACTGCTTCCACCAGGCCACACTGCCTCTAATCAGACATGACCTTCTTAAAGTGAGCCCCACCTCAACGGATGCCACTAAAAACAGCCCTCTTTTGGGAATGCCCTAATCCCTCTCTTTCTTTTCTCAAAAACCTGTGCCTCCCTGGAGTCCGAGTTGCTGGCAACATGGACGCTGCCCACAGACCATGGTTCTCCTCCCTTTAAAGCCCCACTGAGAATTACTGCCTTATGATCCCAGCATGATGCTCACAGGGGTTTCCCGGTGGGAAGGCACCCAGTGATAGAAGCAGCACTGAACAATTTAAACAGAACATTTTCCTCCCTTGCCTGCCAAGGAGGGAAAAAACAAAATGCCCAAGGACCTAAGTGATTAGAAGAAACCACATTTGTTTTGACACTGACAGCTGACAACTGATAATCAAGACCTCTGCTAGGGGCACCTGGGTGGCGCAGTCGGTTAAGCGTCCGACTTCAGCCAGGTCACAATCTCGCGGTCCGTGAGTTCGAGCCCCGCGTCAGGCTCTGGGCTGATGGCTCAGAGCCTGGAGCCTGTTTCCGATTCTGTGTCTCCCTCTCTCTCTGCCCCTCCCCCGTTCATGCTCTGTCTCTCTCTATCCCAAAAATAAAGAAACGTTGAAGAAAAAAAAAAAATTAAAAAAAAAAAAGACCTCTGCAAGGTCGCAAGAACCTTCAGTGTGCCTTCCTAAACCCCGGTCCCTCACACAGAAATGATGCGAAAGAACCCATCAGAGACAAAATGTATTTGGCTCTATGTGTTTCACACAAAATAAAGAGTTAAGCTTTTCATTTATCTTGTCAGTATGTCTTTTATGGTGAACTGCTTAAAGATTATTCTACAAGATAAAGCCAAAAGAGCCCATACTAACATTCTCCCCATTTGGGTATGATTTGTTTTGGGTTTGTTTATTTCTGAAAACAAGAACATTACAGCTTTGAAATTCCTCATTTTCATCAGCTTGAGGAAAATCTTCCAAAAGTCAGTACTGTTTGAGCTCAAACTATTTACAATTCTAGACATATCTCTTAACGGAGATCAATTATTTGATGAGTCATTCTCAAATGATTTTGATGGATAAAATTATGCGTAACCGAACTAAAACAGCTCTTTGGCTTCAAATACAAAGTTTGCTACATACAAAGTTTAATCTATAACCAAAGGTTTTTATATGAATAAGAGCTGAACCCAAGAATTTTGGGAGTATATACATGTACGTGGGTGGATGTATATGTATATGTATACAGTGTATACACATATACATACACATGAAGCTCTGAAAATAATCACCAACAAAAATAACGTGGGAGGAATCCTTTGAAGACAAAGAATATGTTCATGACAGATTGTGGTGATGGTTTCCTGGACGCATACTTTCTCCAAATTTGTCAAATTACATACATTAAATATGTACAGCGCTCTGTATGTCAACCATATCTTAACACAGTTGTTTAAAAAAACAAACATGAATCAAGAATATCTCAGAGCTTGGAAAACATACACATAGTTATGTCACTATTTTGAATATGAAAAATATGAGTACTGAAGAAAATATAGGATTTAATGGACAAACACAATTGCTTCATTTTGGAGAACGTGCATTTATTTCATTGAAGATACTATCCTTGATGGATAAGGCACCCCAAATTTGGGGTATGTTGTTTAAGCCACCCAGTTTGTAGTACGTTGTTATATATATCCTAGCAAACTAATACACTCATATATCCCAAACTTGGAGCTGAGAAATCCGACAATCTTTTTTTTTTTTTTTTTTTTTTAATTTTTTTTTTTCAACGTTTATTTATTTATTTTTGGGACAGAGAGAGACAGAGCATGAACGGGGGAGGGGCAGAGAGAGAGGGAGACACAGAATCGGAAACAGGCTCCAGGCTCCGAGCCATCAGCCCAGAGCCTGACGCGGGGCTCGAACTCACGGACCGCGAGATCGTGACCTGGCTGAAGTCGGACGCTTAACCGACTGCACCACCCAGGCGCCCCGAAATCCGACAATCTTGAAATGGCAACGGATGCAGATAAAAAGAACCCCAGCCAAGCCTGCTCTCTCTAAATAAAATAAAAGGGGCAACATAGCAAAGTAGAAAACTTCTACACAATAATAACTCTCATTTAGCCAAAGACCCCAGAAAAAACTGTGGCCCACCCTCACCCACACAAGCAAATGTAAACAGCCTAGGTTTCCAGCCTTGTCCCAAACCCCCTTCCAGAGTGTCCGAGAAGGCTGAGTAGGGAGGTGGAGACTATGTGGAGAGCCCCCAAGAGGCAGTAACAAAGCAACCATACTACCCCTCTGTGGTAAGTGATATCAATGAAGAATATGGAGAGTCAGTTTGCTCACCGTGGCTCAGTGGTTATGAGGCCACTCTTCCCCTACAGTGTCACTGGAGTCCATGTAAACAGCAGTAATGAGGCTCCCTTGCCCCTCCCAGCCAGGGTAGTATCAGCAAAAGACTACTGGGGGTGAGAAAAGACTCCTGGGGAGCCAGAACCCTCACCCACTCAGCAGTAAAGAGGAAGCCCTCTCCCCAGTTATTAACAGAGGTCGAGTCAACACCTGGATTTCCACTACCATCTGACAATAATGATACTTTACCCCATTTCCCTGCTCAAAAGTCATTAGAACAGGCCTACCAAGATACAAAATTTAAATAAAATCCAGAGTCTTATACTATAGTGCCCCAATATACAAGTTTAACTCAAAACTCACTTGTCATATCAAGAAGCAGGAAGATCGCAACCTGAATGAGAAAAGACAATCAATAGAGGACACCAAGTTGACACAGATTTTAGAGTTACCTGGAAAAGATTTAAAGTAGCCATCATAAAATGACTCAGCAAGAAATTAGAAACATGCTTGGAAAAATAAAAATATAGGAAGTCTCAGCAAAGAAACAGAAGATCTAAAGTTAAACCAAATGGAATCTTAGAACTGAAAAATACAATATCACACAAAAGCTCGGTGGATGGGGTCTAAAGTAGAATGGAAGAGACAGAGGAAACAATCAATGAACAATAGAAATCACCCAATCTGAACAACGGAAAGAAAATAGAATGGAAAAAAAAATCACCAGAAAAAAAGTCTCAGAAATGTGTAAAACTGTAACAAAAGATCTCACATCTGTGTCACTGAGGTCTTTTTTTAAATGTGTATTTATTTATTTTGAGAGAGACACAGGGGGAGGGGCACAGAGAAAGGGAGAGAGAGAATCTCAAGCAGGCTCCATGCTCAGCACAAAACCTAACATCAGGCTCAATCTCACAACTGTGAGATAATATCCCGAGCCAAAATCAAGAGTCAGATGCTTAAACCACTGGGCCACCCAGATGTACTACTGCAGTCTCGAAAGGAGAAGAAAGGGCAGGGCTGAAAAAGTAGTCCTAGAAATAATGCCCCAAAATTCCCTCCAAAGCTGAGCAAACTCCAAACAGTATAAACCCAAGGAAATCCACATTATAACACAATATAGTGAAATTTCCAAAAACTAAAAACAAAGAAAATTGGAAGCAGAAAGAAACAACATCTTATCTATAAAGAGAAAACAATTTTGATTAAACCAGAGATTTAATTAGAAATGTGAAGACCAGAAGTAAATGACATATTATTTTCAAATGCTGAAACAAAAGAACCATAAACCCAGAATATTATACCCAGTGAAAATATCCTTCAGGAATGAAGAGAAAATCAAGACATTCTCAAATGAAGGAAAACTAAGAGAATTTGTCACCATTAGATCTACCCTAGAAGAATTAAGGAATTTCTATTAACTAACTAACCAACTAACTGGATGGATGGATGGATGGATGGATGGAGGGATAGATGGATGGATGGATAGATGGATGGATGGGGGATGAATCTTGGAATAATAGGAAAGAAAAAAAAAAAAACGTGAGAGAGAATAAAATATGGTTAAACACAGTAGAGTGTCCTCCTCTTAAGTTTTCTAAATTATGTTTGATGGTTAAAGAAAATTTATTACACTTTATGATGTAATTCTAAATGTATGTAGAAGATATATTTATGATAATTATTCCGTACATAGGGCAGGGTAAAGGGAAATAAAGGAGATAAGATTACTACATATCACTGGAACTGGTAAAATGATAACACTAGAAGATTGTGATAAGTTATTTATATATCATATAACCTAGAACAACCAATAAAAAAAGCTATACAAGAAGATACAGTCAAAAACACTTTGATAAATCAAAATAGAATTCCTTAGAAATATTCAAGTAACCCAGAGGAAGGCAAGAAAAAGTAAACAGAAAAATTAAAAACAGAGAACAAAATTAAAAATAAAATATTTGACTTAGGCCCTGACACATCAATAACTACACTAAATATAAATGCTCTAAATGCACCAATTAAAAAACAGGAAATGGCAGAGTAGATTAAAAGCATGACCCAACTATATGCTGTTTATAAGAAACGCATTTCAAATAAATGACATAGGCAGGTTGAAAGTAAAAGGACAGAAACGATATATCATACAAACATTGGTGAAAAGAAAGCAGGAATGGCTATATCAGTCTCACATAATATAGACCCCAGAGCAAAGCAAATTACCAGAAAAGAGGAGGACATTATATAATTCTAAAAGGTCAATCTACCAAGAAGAGAAAGCGATCCTAAATGTGTGTGTACCAAACCACAGAACTGCAGAATACATAAAAGCAAAAACTTGACAGAACAAAAGTTGAAATAAACAAATCCACAATTATAGTTGGAAAATTCAATTGATTGAACTACTAGGCAGAAAATCAACAGGAATACAGAAAAAAAAATCAATAATATCACCAATCAGCAAAATTTAGTTAACACATATAGATTTCTCCACACAGCACCAGTGGAATACACATTCTTTTAAACTGCCCTCAGAACACATGCCAAGGTATATACCACACTGTGAGTCATCAAATAAACTTCAACATATTTAAAAGAAACAAAATAATAGACAGTAAATTCTACCACCACAATGGAACCAAACTAGATGTTAATAACAGAAAGAAAGTAGAAAATCAAAAATAGGAAAAGAAAGAACTAAAAATCAATAACAGGAAAATCTCCAAACAGTCGAAAACTAAACAACATTCTAAATAATCAGTGGGTCAAAGGGGAAGTCTCCAGGGAAATTTAAAAATATACTGAACTGAGTAGAAACAAAGTGTAACATAAAATTTGTGGGAAACAGCTAAAGCAATGACAAGAGGGAATAGTATAGACTAAATGAACACATTAAAAAAGAGAAAAAAAGTCTCAAATCAGTCATCTAAGCTCCTCTCTCGAGCGTCTAGAACAAAAAGAACAAAATAAACACAAAATAGGCAGAAGGAAGGAAGTAAAAATGTAACAGCACAAATCAATAAAATTGGAAGCAGAATAAACAATAATCAGTGAAACAAAGAGCTGATTCTTTTTTTAAAAAATCAATAAAATTCACAAATCTCTAGCAAGGCTGACAAAGGGAAAAAAAAAGTAAGAAGACACAAATTACCAATATCAGAAATGAAACAGGGGATATTACTGCAGACTCTGCAGAAATCAAAAGGATAATAAGGGAATGCTATGAACAACACTGTTATAAATGCTATGAACACAAATATTTATTTTACAATGTAGTTGAAACGGACCAAGTCCTTGAAAAACATAAATTACCACAACCCACCCACTATCAAATTAATCACTTGAGTAATTCTATAACTACTGAGGAAACTGAACTCGTAATTTTAAAACTATCAAAAAAGAAATCACCAGGCCCACATGTTTTCACTAGAAAACTCTAATAAAAGTTTGATTAAGAAGTAACACAAATTCTACACAATCTTTACCAGAAAATAGAAGACTTCCCAATTTTTTTCATAGGCTAATGTTACCATGATCCCAAAAACTTGACAAAGACCAAAAACAATGCAGACCAATATCTCTCATGAATATGGATGTAAAAATCCTTAACAAAGTATTAGCAAAGAAAATTCAGTAATATATAAGAGGAATTATACACCATGATTAAGTGAGATTTATTAAGGGATTCGAGGCTGTTTCAATATTCGAAAACAAATCAATGTAATCTACCTAAAGACAGATGAAGACTAAAAGAAGAAAAATCACATGTTCATATCAATTAATGAAGAAAAATTTGAGAAAATTAAACACCCTGCCATGATTAAAAACCTCTCAGAAGGAAACATCCTCAACTTAATAAAGAACACTTACCAAAAAACCTATGGATATTTTACTTGAAGGTGAAAATGCTTTCTTTCTCCCTAACATTAGAACCACAGGAAGTGGGGCGCCTGGGTGGCTCAGTCTGTTAAGCGGCCGACTTCGGCTCAGGTCATGATCTCGCGGTCCGTGAGTTCGAGCCCCGCGTCGGGCTCTGTGCTGACAGCTCAGAGCCTGGAGCCTGTTTCAGATTCTGTGTCTCCCTCTCTCTCTGACCTTCGCCCATTCATGCTCTGTCTCTCTCTGTCTCAAAAATAAATAAACGTTTAAAAAAAAAGAACCACGGGAAGTATGTCCATTCTCACCACTTTACAAATACAGTGCTCTAAGTTCTAGCCAGTGTGATAAGTGAAGGAAAAGAAAAAAAAAAAAAAAGAAAGGAACCCAGATCAGAAACGAAGAATAAAACTTTCCCTATTTGCAGATGACATGACTGTCTAGTAGAAAGTCCCAAGAAATCTACAAAAGAAGTCGCATGATAAGAGGTGAGGTCAGTAAGCTTGCAGGAGACAATATAAACAGCCAGAAATCAATTGTATTTCTATATACCAGCAGTGAACACATGGACACTGAAGTTAAAATATAATACCATTCACAATCATTCTAATTAATGAAATAAGTAGGTGTAAATCTAGCAAAACTCATGCGGGACTTGTATGTTGGAACACTGAGGAAAAAAATGAAAAAAAGACTTAAATAAATGAGTTATAATGATGGATCGGAAGACTCATAGGAAGGATCTCAGTTTTCCCAAAATCAATACGCAGGTTTAACCTAATTCCTTTTTTTTTTTTTTTTTTTTTAGTTTATTTGTTTATTTTGAGAGACAGAGTGAGAGAGAGCTGGGGAGAGGAGTAGAGAGAAAGAGGGAGAGAGAGAATCCCACACAGCCTCCATGTTCAGCACAGAGCTCGACACAGGGCTCAATCCCATGAACTGTGAGATCATGACCCTGAAGCCAAAATCAAGAGGCAGATATTTAACTGACTGAACCGCCCAGGCACCCCTAACCCAGTCTCTATAAAAATTTCAGCAAGATTTTTTTGGTAGACATAGACAGGATTATTCTAAAATTTATATGGAAAGGCAAAGGAACTCGAATAACTAAAGTAATTCTGAAAAAGAATAAAGAAGATTCGGTCTACCCAATCTGAAGACTTAATGTATAGGGAAAGCAAGCAAGACATGAGATAGGTAAGTCTCATAATTTGTACAAAAATTAACTTTTTGTAGTAATTAGAAAATTATAAAATTATACAAAAATAGATGACGGACTTGAATGTAAATCTATAAAATTTTTAGGACAAAAACATAGTTTCTACACTATGGGAGCTACTGAGTTGTTACACATGAAGGAAAAGCACAGTCCATAAGAGGAAAAATTGATAAATTGGAAGTCATCAAAATTAAAAACATTTGCTCTGTTAAGGCTCTGTTAAGAGAATGGAAAAAAAAAAAAAAAGCTACTGGGAGAAAATATTTGCAAACCACATATCTAAAAAGGAACCAGATGGGGCTCCTGGGTGGCGCAGTCGGTTAAGCGTCCGACTTCAGCCAGGTCAGGATCTCGGGGTCCGTGAGTTCGAGCCCTGCGGCGGGCTCTGGGCTGATGGCTCAGAGCCTGGAGCCTGTTTCCGATTCTGTGTCTCCCTCTCTCTCTGCCCCTCCCCCGTTCATGCTCTGTCTCTCTCTGTCCCAAAAATAAATAAACGTTGAAAAAAAAAATAAAAATAAAAAATAAAAAGGACCCAGCATCTAGAATGTCTGAAAGTTTCTCCAAACTCACCAGCAAAAAACAATCCAATTAGAATATGGATAAAAGACATGAAGACACCTTTCATCGAAGGGAATACACAGATTGCAAAAAAAAAGCACATAAAACGATGTTCAACATTATTGGCCATTAAGGGAATTCAGATTAAAACCACAATACGATATCACTACACCTCTATCAGAATAGCTAAAAGTTAAAAACTAGTGACGTGAAACGCTGGCAAGAACACAGAGAAATCGGATCGCACTGCTGGTGGGAATGTAAAGTGGTATTGCTACTTTGGAAAACAGTTTGGCAGCTACCATACGATGTAGCAATTGCACTCCTTGGCATTGATCCCAGAGAAGTGACGACTTCTGTTCACACACACACAAACCTCTCCGTGACTGTTCGTAGCAGCTTTATTCATAATAGCCCCAAACTGGAAACAACACAGATGTCCTTCCGCCGGTGAATGATTAAAAAAAAAAATAGGTACAAAACAAAGGTCAGTGAGAGAAATGACCACAGAAGAAGGATCAGAGAGATGCGGCCATGCTGGCTGGGAAGGCGGAACAGGGGACCACAAGCCAAGGAACACAGGCAGCTTCTGGAAGCTGGAAAAGATTTTCAAAGCAAAAATAGAGTTGGAATCTTGGCAGACCTGGACAGAGAGAGAAGAAAATTACCAGTGAATCTTGGCAGAACTGGACGAAGAGAAAAGAAAATGACTAATGCAGGGCCCATCTTCAGCAAATCATCCCAGAGCTGGCGTCACACCCCCGAGACCGGCTCTTCATAAGGACTTCCGGGACAGTGCTGAGCCGGGCACACTGGCGCCCAACTAAAGGCAGCATGCACACGCACCTTTGTCTGGATACCTCATAACTCAAGACACCGTTGGGGAGTCTTAGTCTTCCCGTTTTACCTCCCCTTGACCCAGAATGGAGAACATATTTTCCTGAAAGTGACTTTGTAATATCAAATGCCAAAGCTACTGTCACTCAGTGCTGTACCAACTGTGACTTTCAGAATTTTGGTGAGCTTCCTTGAAAGAATGGTCCGTTGCAAGTGAAAGCCAACCAGGAGGAGAACCAGGATGATGAGAGCTTTGGGAATTGTGTTATCTGAGGAACCAAGGATGCTGCCCGGGACTGTCACTTTTGGGTCACGCAGTTTGATTTTTAACTCTAAATGAGACTCCGCATTGGATGGTCACATCAGCTCACTCCCAAGCCCCCAGCTAGTTGGACTGAGTGTATCATGTTCCACAGTGGACTTTCAAGAACCATTTACAGTACTCAACTTGAAAACAAATGAGGGTGCTTTTTCAAAATGTGAACTAATAAGCTTAAAAAAGTTACACTCACATTTGCTGTTTATAGAATTGGTATCAGTGTAGCTTTTGAGTGTATACCCAACATGTCATCCTGAAATATTCTCTAACTCATAACTAGTTCTATTCTCAATTTTAAAAGAAAATCCAAGATAAGACTAAGTTGTTAGCCAATCTTAAACATCTTCTACAAACCTGGGCCACTATGAATAATGTGAGTAAATGCTATTAAAAACAGCTCTAAGAAGGGGCACCTGGGTCGCTCAGTTGGCTAAGCGTCCGACTTTGGCTCAGGTCATGATCTCACAGTTCGTGGGTTCGAGCCCCTTGTCGGGCTGTGTGCTGACAGCTCAGAACCTGGACCCTGCTTTGGATTCTGTGTCTCCCTCTCGCTCTGCTCCTCCCCTACTCACGCTCTGTCTGTCTCTCTCAAAAATAAATAAATGTTACAAAAATTTTTTTTAAAAATAGCCCTAAGAAAATAGTGGTATATCCAAGCCACGGAATAGCACTCAGCAATAAAAAAAAAACCAACTGATGCATAAAAACCCTAGAGGCCTCTCGAGAATTATGCAGTGAAAAAAAAGTCAATCCAAAATGGTTGTATTTTGTTAGACAGCAAAACATTCTTGAAATGAGAAAATGATAGAAGTGGAGACCAGATCAGTGGCTGCCCTGGGACAAGGAGGGAGCATGGGTAAAAGGGAAGTGGGTGTGGCTATAAAAGAACGTGAGCATCCTCATGATGATCTGTATCTTCACTGCGCCAATGTCAATATCCTGGTGTACTAAGATATTGCACTACAGTAATATTGGGGCAACGCTAAAGTGTACATAAAGAACTCTCTGTACTATTTCTCACAACTGCATTTGAATCTACAATTATAATAGAAAGTTTAATTTAAAAAAAAAAAGTAGCTATTCTTAGCTCTCCATCTGTTCAAAAACAGATGGCAGGCTGGATTTGACCCACAGGCTGTAGTAGTTTATGGAGTTGAATACAAACACCAGGAAATGCTATATGTTCATTTAATGGTGTTTTACATGCTAAAATGTAGAGAGCTCCAAGGACAATCAGAGGTCTTAAAATGCATTTTCAAGCATCAGTTCTTATAACTACTGTAGTGGTTTTCTAGAGGGACGTGTCTGTTCCCAGTCCTAATGTGAAAGGGTTACAAGCAGTGAGTCCATGGCCTCCTCTGGATGTGGAATCTTCAAAAGCCTCTGTTCTTGCTTTCATATCAGCATCACGAGCTCCTCATCTCCTTATATACTGCTCCGATTTCCCCACATCCTGGTTTTCACTATATCACGGGAGCTCGGTTTAACTTTCTCGGTATTTCCATTTACAATCACAGTCTTGTCTGCTGTGCAGCCCACAGAAAAATTTTAAACCATATTTAAAATACCCATATTCACATTCATATTAGGAAATCTACTTTGATCCAATGCAAATGTCATTATTTGATCATTCGGTATGATTTGTTTCCCTTGCATTGCTTTTTAACTGTTTCTTTGTTTGGCCTGTTATAATAAAATATATGGTGATCCTTAGCTGTCTGACTTTAAGGGTGGGGCACTAAGAAGCTCTGAGGCTTGGTGGAGTTTACTAATCCCAGACTTTGCAGAGCCTAATCCAAACAGATCATTTCTTTGGGTAGTCTACACTGTTAGGGCCCAGGTATTTTTTCCTGGGCCTAATAGATTACCTGGAGGACATGCTTTACCTTTCTGCCTGAAGGTTAATAATCCTCCTTGCTGCATTCTGCAGTTGTGGAAAAAAGGCTGGGATCTCAGCATTTGACATGTATCTCACTTAAGCCCCATATTTGTAGCACAAGACCTTCAGCTATACCTGGTGCGTGCAGCCAAGACATCATGTGTTTTGCCTTCTAAGAATCACCTGCCTTCCACCAGGGCTGGGGAAGAAATCTGGGGTCCTAATGAGTTTAGACTCACTTTCAACCAGTGTCCTTTCTAGCTCCACTTTCACAATTACTTCCAGAAGAACCTAGTTACATCAATTCCTGAGCTTTTCAGGGACCTGCAGTGCAAGCTGGGTTGATTCTTAGGTTTTCCCACTGCTAGTTATAATTCAGCCTTCTCAGTTCTGCTAAGCCAGTTACACGTGTCCATTTGCTCTCCATCTTCCCAGATGTTGCTGCTCTTAGCTCACTTTCTGTTCATCCTGGGAATTCTGTTTTCCTTTACCGTTTTACCATCAGGAGGGAGCAGGTGCTCAGCTCACCATCATCAACCAGAGGTCTTTATTCCAATAATCATAGTCTGAGCCAATGCATCAGGGACTTATGTGGCAGTAAGGGGGGTTAGCATGACATCTGGGCCTGTCATCATTCTAAGACAGTCAAGAGCTGGGATGTGGGGATATGCCCCAACCCGTGGTTACTTCGTGTACATGGGCTCCAATTATCATGCTGGATATAGCTGAGATGACTGCTTCCCATTAGAGCAGGTGGTTAGACTAGAAGGCAAGGGGTCAAATCTCAAGCCTAACTTGAAAGAGTAAGATATCCTTATTTCTACATGGAATATGCTTCAAAATCCTTTTTCTCCTGCTTTTTGTTTTGTTTTATTAATACCCACACTTGGGGCCCATCTTCTCCAGTTGCAGGCTCTCCTAATCTTAGGTACTTAATCAGAATCTATGAGGGTGCTGCAGGAAGAGATAGGAGATTGAACCAGTAACCTCTGCAGACCTTTCTAGAAATATGCACGTTTCGAACTTGGTGAAAATGTGCTCTCTGAGTTCCATGTAGCAAACATACATGTCAGCGGTAAGCTAGAGGTCAGCCTAAGGAGACACTCCCTTCGGAGAGAGCTGCAGAGTCGGACGAAACAGCCAAGCAGAGTCCTGGGGGCTGTTCAGCAGTGAGTGGCTCAACCTCTATTGTGGGCCTATAGGATGACATACCTCCTGCCTCGGGCCATGGCACCCACTGAAAGTTAGGATACCACATAACACAAGTAGTTCACTTCCTCAAGGTCATGGCTCACCTTGGATGTTTGCATGAGGGGATTAAGAACTGAGAACTATTTGTGTTATCTATTGCACTTGACATTTTGTAGTGCTGACACATTATCGAGGCATATATTTGTTTTTTTTTAATATATGAAATTTATTGTCACATTGGTTTCCATCCAACACCCAGTGCTCATCCCAAAAGATCGAGGAATGTATTTGTATATAAAGCAAGGATTTAGAGCATGTTTTAGGTTTTGCCAATTTGACAGGCAAGATGGTATCCTATTATTAAATAGAAATACCTTTGTTTTTAAAGTTGTGCTTTTTTTGCCCCCATGGGCCTGCTGGCAATTTGTATTTTTCTTTTTTTAATTTTTTAAAAATTTTTATTTATTTTTGAGAGAGAGACAAAGCACAAACAGGGGAGGGGCAGAGAGAAAGGGAGACACAGAATCCAAAGCAGACTCCAGGTTCTGAGCTGTTGTCAGCACAGAGCCCAACGCGGGGTCGAACCCACAAACCATGAGATCATGACCCAAGCTGAAGTCAGACACTCAACCAACTGAGCCACCCAGTCACCCCCAATTTGTATTTTTCTTTTGTGAACTATGTCTTCTTTCACTTACTTAATGTTTATTGGTTGGGGCACCTGGGTGGCTCAGTCAGTTAAGCATCCGAATTCGGCTCAGGTCATGATCTCGCAGTTTGTGAGTCTGAGCCCCACATCGGGCTCTGTGCTGACATCACAGAGCCTGGAGCCTATTTTGGATTCTGTGTCTCCCTCTCTCTTCTCCTTCCCCGCTTGCTCTCTGTTTCTTTCTCTCTCAAAAACAAATAAACATTAAAAAAAATAGAATTTGCCATCTATGAGTCAGATCTATTTCATTATGTTTGGGTCTTCTAAACCCTTATCTTTTATTCACTTGCCCTGTCATGGGCTAAAAATGGTGGACGAAGTCTCCATTTACTAATATGTTTCTGTCTATTACTCTTTGCAGTTCCTGTCATTCCTGTAAGAAAAACTTGATCATTTTAACTGGTGCAGCCACTGTGGAAGACAGTATGGAGCTTTCTCAAAAAGTTAAAAACAGAGCTACCCTACAACCCAGCAATTGCACTACTAGGTATTTACCCAAAGGACACAAAAATACTGATTCGAAGAGACACATGCACCCCAATGGTTATAGCAGCATTATCAACAACAGTCAAAATATGGAAAAAGCTCAAATATCTGTCACCTGATGAATGAATAAAGAAGATGTGGTTTACACACACACACACCCACACACTCAGCCATCAAGAGAATGAAATCTTGCCATTCGCAGTGATGTGGATGGAGCTAGAGAGTATTATACTAAGCAAAGTAAGTCAGAGAAAGACAAATACCATATGATTTCACTCATATGTGGGATTTAAGAAATAAACAGATGAACATAGGGGGGAAAAAGAGAAGCAAATGCGGAAACAGACTCTTAAGTATAGAGAACAAACTGAGGGTTGCTGGAGGGGAGGTGGGAAGGGGGTGGGTTAAATGGGTGATGACTATTAAGGAGGGCACTTGTGATGAGCACTGGGTGTTGTATGTAAGTGATGAATCACTGAATTCTACACCTGAAGCCAAAAATACACTATGTTAACTGGAATTTAAATAAAAGCTTGGAGGAAAAAAAAAATAGTAATTGAGTACATACATACATACAATCATAGCGGGGGAAAGAGAGAAGCAAACCAAGAAACAGACTCTTCACTATAGAGAACAAACTCACAGTTACCAAAGAGGAAGGGGTGATGGGTGAAATAAATGATGGTTATTAAGGCGGGCAGTTGTGATGAGCACCGGGTATTGTATATAAGTGTTGAATCACTAAATTGTACGCCTGAAACTACTATTACACTATACGTTAACTGGAATCAAAATAAAAACTTAAATATATATATTTAAAATTGTTTATAAAAAGAAAACCTTGATCATTTTGTACATATGCATAATTTTTAGATCTCCATCATGAAATATACACTCATTCATCCTTTATCTCTTTTGTGCTTTTTGCTCCCATTCAGTTTTAAGTGAGGTTGTGAACATCACTTCCTTCTGGTTTCCCCAACAATTTCATGTTCTTACGTTTACAGATACAAATATTTCATAATGTGAATTCTCCTCCCAGCACTCTGTTAGCCTTTCTGTATGTATCATGATCTATTTTTTTTTTGCCCATCCTTTTACTTTGGTTTTGAATCACTTTCAGATGCATCCTTTTTATATGATGTATACTTGGGTCTTCTTTGATAATCCCATTTGAGACATTTAAAAAATAATAAGTACATCCAGGCCACTTACGTTTACAGAGAAGACAGCTTTTTGGTTTTGTTTCTGTCATTGTATTTTACACTTTTTATTTCCATCAATGCTTTAAGATAATTTCCAACATATGGCTTACTTCCTTGGCTCATGTATATGTTTGGATCATTTTATTTTTTTATTTATTTTTGAGAGAGAGAGGCAGAGTGTGAGTGGGGGGCAGAGAGAGAGGGACACACAGAATTCAAAGCAGGTTCCAGGCTCTGAGCTGTCAGCACAGACCATGACGTGGGCTCCACCTCACGAGCCATGACATCATGACCTAAGCCGAAGTGGGACACTTGGAGCCACCCAGGTGCCTCTTGGATCATTTTAAAGGTTTTTATTTTGTCTTACCTTTAAATGGTTACCTTCTCGGTAAAACCTTGGTTTGCGAGCATCATTCGTTCCGGAAACATGCTTGTAATCCAACACTCATATATCAAAGCGAATCTCAAGAACCACTGGCTCAGTTGTGATCATATGACATTCAGCGTCAGGCACTACTTGTATCGCAAGACATCGCTCCTTGATCAAGTGAAATTTAAGAAACGTTCTCTCCTCTTGCAGAACACTCACAGAACAGGTCACTCACAATCCAACGTTTTACTGTATTTATTGATCTCCTTTGAGCTTCTAATGACACAGTATACAAACTACTACGAAATAATAATATGCTTTAACCCCCCTTCCACTAAATTAGCTGATATGATTTCTACTTATTTTTTCAGCCTTCACCCTTATAAAGTGTATTATAAACCTCAAATACTTTTTACTCCTAATAATGAGAGTAAGAAATCAGAATCCCATGCCACTTCTCGCCTTCTCCTCCAACCTCCAAGTTCTGTTACAGCATTTCTGTGACCGTAACTTGCACACGTGACCCTGTCTTTGTCTTACGGCAAATTCTTCTGCGGTAGTTTCTCCATTTATCTCGATTGCTTGCACTTTATCCTCTTGTGGCTTCTTTACAAAATGCTGATGATATATTCCTTCATTTCTCCATGTTTATGTGTATTACGTTCATACGGAAGTGGTAGTTTGATTGATACTTTCTCTTACTAGAATGGACACGTCAGGAATAGATGCCTGTTTTGTTCATTGGTGTATTTCAAAGCCCAGATAAATATTCGTTAAATGGAGATAGAAAGGAAAACCACAAAATAGGTCTTGGGTAGGGCTTCTTCCTCCTGAGAATTTTGTCAGCATCAATCTTCGAGTGCTAAATGCTAAAGATGAGGAGTTTGAGGCTGGTTTCTGCCTCTGCTACAATTTATTTTTAGTTCTCAGCAATCTGACCTTGACGTGCCTACGTGTGGTGTGTGTGTCTGTGTGACTGTGTGTGTGTGTGTGTGTGTGTGTGTGTGTGTGTTTATCTTTCTTGGAGTTATTGAACGTCTTGAACCTGTGGCTTTAAATTTTTCATCAAATTTGAAAATTTTTAAGCCAATTTTTATTAATGTTCCATGCGTGCTCTTAAAAAATATTCATGCTCTGTTGAGTGAAAAGGTCATTATTTATCTACTAGATCAAGGTGATTGATTTTATCATTCAAACCTTCTGTATCTTTGCTCTTTTCAGCTAATTTATCCACTTCTGAAAGGTAGATCTCAAAACCTCCAACTAACACTGGTGATCTAATTTCTAGTGTGTCCAGTCACTTGCTTTATATATTTTGAAGCTATATTGTTAGCAACATACATATCCATGATCATATCATTTGTTATTATCTTACTAGTAAACGTCATCCTTTGCCCTTGAAGGCATGTTCATCTTATCTTTGTTTTGCTAATGTTAAAATTGCTGCCATGGCCAGTCTGGGAGGACTATGTGAGGCAGGGAACCTCAAGGTTTCTGGAGAATCTGAGAGGACGAATAGATGGGTGGCCCTTCAACTGAGCCAGTAACGCAGTTAGCGGTAAAGGTAGTTCAAGGTGGAAGGACTTGCAAAAAGGAGTCCACAAGGGGCCTTATGCATTTATTCTAGTCCAAATGAGTTAGGTCTTGTGAGTTAGGCCTAATCCCAAAAGGCTTAATACGCTTTCTGAAAGAACCGAGGTGGTCAGCGTGTGGGCAGCTGTGCTTTGTTCCAGTTGGAAAAGGAATAGTCACAGGGTGGAGAAAAGTTTCCTTCCTACCTAGGAGAGCTCAGAGAGAGACAGCCTTCATATAACAATGGGGAAAGGGAGAGACCCTCACCCATGGCATTACTGAGCATCCCAATGCTCGCTCCGGTCTACTTTCCTTAAGTTATTACTCAACAGCTTAAAGGATTAAACCCTTTTTAAAAAAGACGGGCTCCGGGGCACCTGGGTGGCTCAGTCGGTTAAGTGTCTGACTTCGACTCAGGTCATGATCTCGCGGTCCATGAGTTTGAGCCCCGTGTCGGGCTCTGTGCTGACAGCTCAAACCCTGGAGCCTGTTTCAGATTCTGTGTCTCCTTCTATCTCTGACCCTCCCCCATTCATGTTCTGTCTCTCTCTGTCTCAAAAATAAATAAACATAAATTAAATAAATTAATTAAATAAATAAATAAATAAATAAAAAGACGGCTCCTTTCCACAGAACTGGCAGGCAGGGAAAAAATACAGATGACCCAACAGAAATACTCTGAAGTCAGAGACATTTTCCTTGCAGAGTAATTAGAAAATACACAGCACAGACGACAGACTGGCTAGTGAACTGTACAAAGCCCCATTAGAAAAATGAGGCCTGATGGAGAGGGTGAAGCAAAACCTACGTGCATAGGTGCTCTTCCTTAATCTGTGAAGCCTGGGGGAAAGCGGCACCGGGACCCGAAGGGAGTGCAAGCTCTCACCCAATCCTAGCATAGATATCCTGCCTGGCTGGGTCAAGAGGAAACTACTCATAGACTTCCTTGATCTGAAGGTTCTATACCTCATTTCTAATGCTGAAGCAAGTCTGTGGCAAATAGTGTAGAGAACACAGAATTAGAGATGGCGCCTGGGGAAAAAATTGCATTCAAAGTAAGGCAGTCATCTTCAAGCAGACAGACCATTTGGGACATTTTCAGTACAGAGCTGTAAAGGCACACACACACACACACACACACACACACACACAAATATATACAGACACACACACACACACACACACGATGGCAGACTTCCAAAAAGAAAGCTAAGAGCCACAGTTTCAAGAGATTTCCTTCTTTTTCTCCCTCTAACAGGTAAATAATGATGTGAGACCCTTTGGGGGAAAGGGAAGGACAATCATCCCTTCAATCTTCCTAACCACCCTGAGGCAGGTGCTCCCATCTCCAATTTACAGATGAGTCCAACTGCACAGCTCCTCCCTGTGTCCTCATGAAGGATGCATGGGGGAAAGATGGGCATGGACTGCTCTGTTCTGAACTGACAAGGCAAAGAATTAAAGCTGGTAGCTTCAGAACCGGCGGAAACACAAATACATCTTGGGATCATGGTTTTTTAAAACACATCAAGTGGCACCTTTTAAAGCAATGACAATGGCTTCTATTTCTGTTTCTAACCCGATTCCTCTTTTGGAATTTGCTCTTCAAGAAACATGAGGCTGGGTAATGAGGACTCTGAAAGGCCAGAGCCCAGATCTTGTTGCAGAACCCCAGCATGACTTCCTGTGAAAACTCCTAATAAATCATTCAGTTTTGCCTTGAAGCCACTGAATAACTTTGAATAATGTGAAAGCTGGTGCCTCAAATCGTTACCAGGACACCCACACGGGAGTCCTATTTACCCAGGGAACTGTTAAATTCCACCTGTGGTAAATTGGCATCTCCTCCCTGCCATGAGGTGGTTCACTTCAAAGTTGGTTACGTTTTAAAAGTCTTGCTTTCACCAAGCCTGTCTGGTAATTGCCTTCTCTTGAAAATCCAGATCCAATCCACCGGGCCTCCTGGCAGACAACAAAGAGAAAAACAGTGAGTGACCGTAAGAGCCAGAGCACCTAAAGGATCTGTTACACAGTGTATGGTATGGGGTCGGCCGGGCAAGTAAAGCCGTGGGAGGCAGGCCTTGATGTGTGCTCTGTGCGGCTTGACGAGGAGGAAGGGAATGGCCACTTATCAAGCATCTACACCGCACTAGGCGTGGTGTCATGCCCTTTTCCTATTTATCTTCCCAGCATCCTCTACATAGTAAAATGAACCTTACTTGGTGGATGTGGGACCTGACTGAGGTCATGTGGCCAGAAAGTGGCTGAGTTATAACTCCCCAGAATTCCTGCTTCTCTCACACCATACCCAAAATGTCCTAAGCAAGATTGCCAAAATGTTTTAATGAGGAACCCATGGAACAGATATGCCTCCTTGACTGCTACGGGGTTGAGGTTCCTCTCAGGGAGCAACAGATGAGATACTGATCAGGGTGTCAGATACCCGGTGGACAAAGCTGAACTCACAGCCTGTGTGTCTAAAGATGGCGTCTAAAGCTGTTCATGTCTACTGTTACCAGTAAGGGCTGTTCACACATCTGTGGGTAGGAAAGGTTTCCCTAGACTGGGAGAGTGGACAGAAGGACATTAGTATTTATTAAGAGGTAATAGATCTTAATGATGAAGAGCATGGGTGTTAGGGCCTGTCTGGGCCTTGATCTCATGTGCTGTCTTTCTGCAAAACAAACCAACATGTGTGTGCACGTGAGGGTGCCTGGGTGTGGGGGCAGCAGAGATAGACGAGCAGGAGTGGCCACGTGCTGGCTTTGCTGAAACTCATCAATGACAACGTGAGACATATCATATTATTCTATTTCTGTAGAGGTTTGAAATTTCCCACAATGAAAGCATAAAAATAAACCTGAGCTCCTCACTGCTCACCTGTTGTAAGACACTGACAAGTCTCTTGGCCTGCCTCAGTTTACTCCTGTCAAATTAAGTACTAATAGTACCTACCTCATAGGACTGTATGAAAAATGAATGAGTTAATCCATGGAAAATGTGGAGTAACCAAAACGTCCCAGGTATCAGACATGGTTTTACAAATTTACTATGTCAACTGATTCCTCCCATCAATCCTATGAAGCAAGATAACTTCCATTTTCACATGAGGAAGGGGACTCAGGGGTTCTGGCAACAAAACCTGCATAAAAACCCAGGTTTGCTCCATAAGCCTGGTTTGTATTAGATGACCCCCTTCCCTAGAAGCGACTCGACCAGTGATTTACAGACAGGGACACTGAGGCTTAGTGAGTTTCCACTGTTCTTGGCATAGGCTGGGGACAAGATACAGACCAGGCAATCTGTGGCATGCAGCCCGGGCTCTTTCTGGTAGACTGGACAGGCTGTCCCTGCGGCAGCCTCGACACCCACTCTTGGGGCAGGAGGGTGAAGAGCTCTGCATTTCAGTGGCCCTGTGGCCACCGTGAAGAACAGAGATGTCTCCTCCTCGCTGTGCCCCTGCGTGAGCAGGTCCTTGAGTCAGCGGCCTTCAGTCTTTCCCAGACCACAAGCACTGAGGCTTATAAAAGAGAACCAGACAAGGGAGAGAAAAATAGAAACCTATGAAAAACTTTATGTTAGCAGCCTCTGCATTTGATAAATATTTTAGTAAATCTCTTTCCAGGGCGACGGGCACTTGAGCGTGCCTAAGGCCGCACGGCGTCTCCCTCTGAGACCAGCTCTCACAGAGTGGCCCACAAAGCTCTGTCAGCCTCGCCGAGTCCCGGGATCGTGGGGCATCAGCTGGAGTCCTTCCTTTCAACAACTGCTTCATCTTCCCGAGGAACTTGCTCCCGGACATCCCAAGTCCCCTGTAACAGCCTGAGCCATCAGGGAGTAAGTCATGCAGCCTCGGTGATTAGAAAAGCACTTCTCTCCCCACAAATCTCTGTGTAATCAGCAACGACAGGAGGACAGACACCCTCGGAACAGTCATCATGAATCTGACTTCCAAAAAGGGGTCACTCCCTCAGGAACCGGGGCCGGGCTAACAATGCCCTTAGAGTACAGTGCAGAACCTTCTAGCAGGGCCAATGTGCAGCAAAAATTCAGCTGGGCTGCAAACAATTTGCCTCCTTTCAGCAGGAACAGGACCAAGTCTGACCCTTACCTCCAGGACCACTTTCGGGTGGCCTTTCTAACTGGTGGAAAAAGCACCTGTAGTCATATTCCAGTTAGAGCTCTTACTTTGCTAAAACAGACCAATGAATGTACCCTTCCTGCCCCTCTCAAGAGTTTCCCAATCTTAAACTGCTCCAGTCAGGAAGCACAAATGCTACTGAAAGGGATTCAAGCTGGGACTGAAGGAGAGGTGAAGAAGCCCCCGGGGGGGAGGAGCAGCGTGAAGAAACACACACACACACACAGAGCCACCCTGCACTTCCCTGAGAGCAAGGCCTCCTCCTGGCAAAGCAAGATAAAGCATCCAGTTTAAGGCTATTATCTCCTTTATTCAAAAAAATAAATATTTCACTTCTGAGTCGACATATTTCAAATCACATTAAGCGCAGAGAAGAAGTACAGTCCCTTTGGAAATTGTGGAGGGAAAGAGTCATGTTCAAAACAATGGGGATGGGGGTGAGCACTGATTCCAACTGATTCATGACCCAGAGATTCCTCCTCTCACCAGGTGGGCTACATATTGATTTTAGGAGAGACAAAGAAACACACACACACACACACACACACACACACACACACACACACACCGCTTTGAAGTCTGAAAGGCACATGAAGTGGACCATAAGGTGTATGGCACGTTCACTGATAAAACGTTCCCTATTCCCTCCCAGGGAAATTGGAGAAACTTTAATCAAGTCAAAGACCAGAGAAGACAGGGTGCCCCTGCTCGGAGCTCAGCATCAGGAAAATCTCGGGACACGAGAGCCATGTTTCGTTGGCCTTCCCCCTCCCGGGCCTCCACTGCCTGCTTGGGGAGCCCGCCCACAGTGCTCACTCGGTGACGGTGGGGCGCGTGGCCACGTACACAAACACCACGATCAGAAGCACGACCACGGCCAGCGTGGGCAGCACCACCGTGGTGATCTGCTGTCGGGCCTCCTGCATGGCCTGCTTCCGCTCCTTCTTGTCCTTGGACGTCTCCTTCTTGGGCTTGCCTTTGAGCTGCCGCATCTTTCCCGGGCGAGGCTAGGAAGGCGTCCGGAGAGGGTTTTGAAGGACGGGCCACGCTCCTCTGGTCAAGGCGCACAACCTCCTGTGGGGAGAACTGTGATTGAAAACGAACGGAGTGAAAAGGAAACGAAACTGTAAACTGAAAGGCAAATGCTAACCCAGGAGACATACCTGCAATTTAGAAGACAAGGGGTTAGAACAACAGGGGTCACACAACAGAGGTCACAGCCTCTGAGTGGTGGGGTTGAGGACAAACTGGATGGACCCCAGGGTCCCTGGCCTGGGGGCGTACCGTGAATGGGTCTCCGGCATGCTCACACAGGGCCTCTGTGCACGTGGGACACGGACGGCACGCTGTCTCCGCTCGGATGAGAGGAGCACATTTCTCCCCGCCGAGGCCCCACCCGCTTTCCTCACTGTTCCGAGTGTCACACCCTCCCCCACTGATCTTTACTGTTGGGCGGCCTGCAGATTCCAGGCACATGGCTCCATCCTGCCCAAGCCCCGGGCCTGATCGTGGGCCTGGTCAGCCTTGCTAGGGCTACAGAGGGCCCAGAGGCACTGACTTCTCCATCTCTGCCCCGGTTCGTCCATCCGTCCAAACCTTCCTGAGCACCTACTATGTGCCAGGCACTGCTGGAGGAGCTGCGGAAGAGGTGGAGGACTAAGTCCCACCCTTGCAGCACCCTCGGTCTGGGGGTGCACCACCGGCTGCAGGCACAGTGTTGTCTGGGTCAGGCAGACAATGGAGACTGGCTGAGCCTGCGGTCCTGCCGCCCACTCGGATTCTCGTGAATTCTGTGCCCCGAGGAGGGGCTCAGGTGGTGAAGCAGTGCCATCAGGGGCCTGGGAACAAATGAAAAACCCACGGACAACTTTACAGCAAGAGCTCCATAGAAGTCTGATTCTTAGCTTGAAGCGGCAGCAACCCTTTGACTGATTGAGATGGGGGAGTTGACTCAGAGACCTTTGGCACGTCTCAGGATCCCCAGAAAAGCCAAAGGCCTGGGCTCTGGCCACGAGCAGGATGAGGGAGCCGGGCGGCCATAACCAGAGCCCCACTCATACCACAGCACCACCTGGGCACCGCCACTGCAGCAGGAGGCGCCGAGGCCACCGCGACTGTCCTTGCAAACTAGGTGTGGCTGCTGTCACCGTCCAGGATGGGCTGCCGAGCGCCTGGCTTTTCTGCGCCACCAGCTCCTGTGTGCGTCAGACGAGCCAAGCGGAGGCCCAATACGCCCACAGCCCAGCCTTTCAATCTCTATAGTGGGTGGAGTGTTTTCTTAAAGCGAAAAACAAGCGGAGGTTAGATATTGGACGAGACAAGACATCTGTCCATCACAGTATCCTGGGACTAGCATGGAGTTCGACGCTCTCAGAGGCAGAAGGGCAGCACACGCCAATATTCCTTGCAGCATGACCTTGTGTGTGCAGTTTTGTCCCAGGGCAGTGTGCGGCCTGTCACCATGCTGACAAGAAGACAGCATTTACACCCAAGTCACCACATTAAGCGGCAGAATATGAAACGTGGATTCTGAGACAGAAGACGTCTTACATGAGATCCAACTGTTGGTAGAGGGACCCTAATATATCCTACCACTCCTCTCATCTCCTATGGACCCCGGAATTTTTTCTGTATTACCCACATCAGGCAGAGTTTCTTACGGCACAAGATGACTAATTTTAGTACACTGGGATGACCAACGCCAGCCAAAAGCAAATACTTAATTCCAGGGCAGCCCTACTTTGGCCAATGTACAATTTCCACTAGGATTTGAAAACTACTCATTAGTACTTTCTTAACACCTGACAGGTGTAGGAATCCCTGGCTTTACCAATTCTCCCTTTCAAATCTTTCACAGAACTTTCAGACAGACCTGGCTTCAAACCCAGGACACACCGCTTACTGGCTGCATGGCTGTGAGCAAGTCACTTAGCTTCACCGGACCTCACTGCCCTCATCTGAACAATGAGAACAGCGTCTCTCGCAAAGGCTGACCGTGAGGACTTGAAAACGCACAAGTGCATGGTGCTCTGACCACCTGCAGGGAAGCAGGACAGGCCGCTGAGCCAGACGGAGCCGGCTTCCTCTCCCCCACGACTCACCGGCCCGCGACCCTGGGCAGCCTCACTGAGCTTCTCAAAGCCCCGGCTACCACCTGAGAGGTGCTAATGATGGCGGTGTGCCCTTCACAGGACCATGGTGAGGACGAGACAAGAATCCGTAACACGGTGCGTGGCGTGGAGAAGGCACTCGATGCACGTTAGCTAATGCTGCTAGGGCGCATCCCACAGGGCTGTGAAGTTGGAACGCACAGGATGGAAGAGGCTCACTATCCCCCGTTTTAGAGACGAGGACACCAGCAGAGCAGTGGACAGCACCGCTTGTCAGCTAGGAACCGCAGTTCATCCTCTCCCTGACGGGGCCTCACAAGTTTGTTTAGAAAGAGACAAGCCATTAGCGGCACTCGGATTTGCAGCTATGCCCCGGCAGGGGGGAGCTAATGGCCTGTCGGGCCTGTGAAATACGGAGCACCCGCGGGTGCTGTTCACAAGGCCCCTCACAGGCCCGGCCGCAGGCAGGCACCCCTGGAAGCCTGGAGTTAAAAAGGGCCCCAGCTGCTCCTGCGAACCCTACAGGCCCTGGCTTCGGTCCTCCCACATCAGCATTTCAAAGGCATCAGCCTCCGTGGTGACCAGCTCCTGCTATCCTGCTATCCGTAAGATGCACTCAGAAGTTCCTGGGAGCTTAGAAAAAAGCCTCAAGTTGCTGGGGACAGTGCAGGTCTGGTCAGGATTGAAAGAACAAGCAGGCAGGTCTGAATCCCGGGCTCTTCGTCAGGCTACAGCAGGCAGCCTCCCTGCTCTCACTCACCTATGCTGTGGACCTCAGGCAACAGCCCCACACTCTCTCTGGGGCCCAAGAATCAGGGAAAACGTCTCTGAGATGACACCAGAGGAGAGGGGAGGGGACCAGCCAGGACAGAAGCTGGGAAGCACAGCAGAAGTGGAAGGAACCAGGCAGGAGGAGAGTGGCAGTTGGACCTGGAGAGGGCGGCAGAGGCCAGGTCATGGGGGGGGGGGGGGTGGGGCATGCAGGCCACAGTAGGGAGCCTCGTCTTATCCCAAGAGCAGCAGGAGGCACCACTGGCAGGCACAGGCTTTCAAAAGCTCCCTCTGGCTGCTCTGTAGAGAGCAGGGCGGGGGGGGGGGGGGGGGGGGGGGGGGCATGGCAGAATAACAAGGGAGGCTCAGGGAGCAGGCCAGCATGGGAGGGGGTGGCTCAGACTGGGGGAGGGAGTGGTGCCCGGGAGGACAGAGTCGGTTGGTCGTACTCTGGGGGCACAAGTGACAGGCCCTACTTACAGATTAGATGTGGCCTCTGAGGAAAAGGGGGGAAATCACAGGTGAACCTAAAGTTTGGAGTGCAAGCGGCTGGCTGGCAGTGGTCCTGCCTCAGGAGTGGAGGGAGAAGGGGTGGGGGAAGGGGTGGGCTTGAGAAAGACCGGGAAGTGCCGTGTTCATCTCTGTCCCTGTGTGAGGATGCCTATTGGACATCGCCATGGAAATATCAAGGAGGCGGCTGGAGCAATGAGTCAGGAGCTCCGGCTGGGCTGAGTCAGGAGCTCAGGCTGGACTGAAGATCTATATTTGGAAGTCATCTGCTATTAGCCAAGGTGAGCTCACTAAAGGTAGATGGAGAAAAGGCCCGGCCTGGGCCCCGCAGCCCCTGACAGAGGACAGAGAGTTGTGGAACAAGCAAAGAGGCCTGGGGAGAAGAGGCCAGTGAAGGGGAGAAACAGAATATAAAGTCCTGGGGGCCGAGAGAGTCAAGAAAGGTACTGCTTCAGAACACTACTGAGAGCCAAGGTGAAGATCGAGAAGCATCTACGGGCCTTGGCAACATGAAGATGTGACATGAGTGACTTCAGAGCGGGGAGGGTGCAGAGTAGGGCTATTAAAAGTGTCACCCACAAACTCAGCTGAGAAGGGAGAAGCTTGGGCCAGAAGGCAGATGGACACTCTGCTTCTTTCATTGACAAAGTTTAGCCATGGAGAAAAAAAAAAAGTCAGCTGAACTAAATCAGGCGTGGTACACAGCTGACTTACATTCTGGCGCACACTCCCGAATCCTGTGACAACGTGCGATAAATGGTTCACGTACCAGCACTCTGACCAGCACTTGCGCAGACAACTGGTCTGGGGCCCTGCTGGAAGAGCATGTGCAGCCGGGTGGGAAACCGGAGGATGTCTGGGGAGACCAGCAGAACGGGGCAAGCCCTGATGCTGAAAAGAGAGCACACGAGGACCACTTTGCCTTTGAGAGAAGTGAAGGCACGGCTTCAAATCCACCGGGAGACGGGGACGGGAGGAGGCAGGTCTGTGCTGTGCGGTAGGAATGAGAGGCTCCGACTTTCTTAATGAAACAGGAAAGGGCTCAGCTTCAAGGCTGGGAGTTGGGAGGCAGGTCTGAGGAAAGAGCAGGCAGGCAATAACCATCTTGGAGGGCAAAAAAGCAAACTCAGCAGGGAAACATCAGCCCTTAAGGCTGAAGTTCATAGATGCTTCATATCCAGGCCCCGCCTCCTTTTGAGCCGGCAGACCACCTCACATGCACTGGCCTCGGCTCACCGGACCAGGTGGCCTGCTGGGTCACGACTGGCTCGACCACACTTGGCCAGGACCTCTGACATGTGTGGCTTGCCTCGAGAAAATGGGCTGGGTCAATCAGCCCCCACCTGGGAAATCCAGAGTAAGAAACACTAAGGGACACTACACGTAGCCACCTGGGAACCCATCTGATGCCCTGTGCAGAAGGCAAGAGAGAAAGCCGGGTGGGGGACAGAGGAGACAGGAGCAGAGGGGACCACACTCCCGTCTTTCCAGCTCTACCAGGCTCTGGTCCTCACAGGATACTGCTGTGCTTCTGTATTTCACGGTGGACACCTCTTTCATGAGCTGGCTCCAGTGGACCTCTGGCTTCCAGTGCAAAGAGCCCTGGCTGCAAGGATCACCCCAGTTTCACCAGTGAGGAACCCAGAGCCCTGCCTCGGTCCCAAAATTAGGGAGTGGCAGAGTGGAAGGTCAATCCTACATCTGTCGGACTGCAAAGCCTGAGCAGTCACCACCCACCTACCTTCCTGACCCACTCCCCACTTGGGACCACTTCATCGCTTACCAGCCCCTCACAGAGAGGAAGGTGAAGATCAAGCTCACACTGGGCAGTCTGGCTTCTTCCCAGCCAGCAGCCCAGACAGGAAGGAGAAGCCACTAGCCGAGTTCCAGCTTCAGAACTGTGACTGCCACCTGGTCCCCCCCGACGGCCTCTAACTCCCCTAACCAGGGAAACGGAAGACTTCACAAACACTTGGGTTCCACCGGATTCCAATGACACTCCACCTGCTCTTCCCCCTCCCCCACCAATGCCAGTCCGGGGCAACTGGTCAGCGCTGCAACCATCCAACTGGGCCCCAGCGTGTGTAGGCAGGAGGCAGAGGCAGAGAGGAAGCGTGGGAACACCTCTTTTTCTACAGAGTCATTTCAAGTTGGCGATTTTTCTCTGATTATAGCCTTTATGTACATATATATGTGTATATATATATGTATACGTACATATACTTGTGTATTACATACACATGCAAGTATGTACACATCACGTACAGAGTTTAACTCTATTAGAGAAACAGCCAGGAGCAGAGGTAAACCAGGGTGTGAAACCAGGTTTGAGTCTCAGCTCTGTCAGGTCCAGTCATACAACCCTGGGCAAGGTACTTAATCTCTCATGTCCTGATTTGCCTCCTCTGTAAAATGGGATAAGAAAACCTGCTTTGCAGACGTGCTGACAAAATTAGGGAGGATGTGTCATCTGAACATCCAGTACATTAACAGGCCATACCAGTTGTTCAATAAACGGCACATAGTGCCTTGCTCTCCAGGGGGGTCTATCCAGTGGAGATACACATAAAGGGAGGAAACACCAGGGAATTCTGCTTTTCGTTTTTGTTTTCGTAGCGTGTAGCCCGTGGGTGATGGAATCCCCCAGTTTTTTCTCTTTTGGCTGCTGATAACTACCAGAGTCACCAATCTGGTGGTGGACAGGTTTGTTCAAAGGTTTGATGGGAGAAGGCTGGTTCAGGCTGAGGGAAGATTCCGGATTACACAGATCACTGCCACTCCCCACATTCCAGAACCGCTAACCCTTTGCTTTTCAATGAGGCAGCCGCTAGCCACACGAGCCTCTGATATTTGAAATGTGGCTGTGGTCCAAACTGAGCTGTACTGTAATGTAAAATACACACCAGAAAAAAATAATAATGTGAAATGTGTCATTTAAATTTTTACACTGATTCATGCTGAAATGACACTTTGATAATATATCAAAATATAATATTTTGATAAACTCTCATTCATGTTGAAAGAATATTCGTGTTGGGATGATGATAATAAGATCATATTCACGTTGAAATGATATTATTGGGACACGCCTGGCTACTTCAGTTGGGTAAGCATCCAACTGTTGATATTGGCTCAGGTCATGACCACGGTTCGTGAGTTTGAGCCCTGCACTGGGCTCTGTGCTGACAGCTCGGGGCCTGCTTGGGATTCTCCTTCCTTCTCTCTCTGCCCCTACCCCACTCATGCTCATTCTCTCTCTCTCTTTATTGCTCAAAAATAAACTTAAAAACATTTTTTTAAGAGAATAATATTATTAATTTCACCTGTTCTGTATTCCCTGTTTTAGTGTGGCTATGAGAGACATTTTAACCCCACGAAAGGCTCACGGAGCGCTTGTCCTGGACAGTGCTGTGCTTGCCCCATGCAAGAAGGCACACCACCTTCTGCCCTCTTCTAAGCTTTCCACGTCTTGGCCTCCACGCACAATGCTGAGGACTTCTGAGACTTCACAACCCAGCCCGAACACATCTCCCCAGCCTTGTCACGCCTGGCGTGAGCCACAGCCACCAACGCACCTGCACTCCCACCCTGCACACTCCTACCTCCGCACCTGTGCCACGGCGGTGCCTTTGCTGGAGACCCTCTCCCCTGTACTGTCCCCTGCCTGCTGGAGTCTCTCTCACCCTCGGTCGGCCCCCTCCCCGGGCTGAAGCAATGGCTCCTTCCTCAGTGCTGTCCCAGCACTCGGTTGGCGCCCCTATGGCAGCACCGACCAGTGGCTGGTGACCAGCTGGGGCTCTGATGTGCCCAGGGGACTGTGCGTTCCTATGGGGTAGCAATACTATTCCCCTGGATTGGCATGGTGCCTCTCGCATAACAGGTGCTCAGCAAACACCCGCTGCATTAAATATCCAAGCTGGAATAGTCTAACAAGCAGTTCATCGTACGGACTCCCCACAGAGGTACGGTAGAAAATTCTACAGCGCAGTAGAAAAAAGTTACAATAGAAAAGAATAAAGTAGCCAGCTGCCACTTCTCAACGCTCAGTTCATTTTCAACTCAGTCTCGCAAGATTGGTATTTTTCATCCCCATTTTATGTGAAGAAACGGAGACTCAGAAAAGTGTGGTGACTTCCCCAAGGTCAAATACCATTAGGGAACCAGCACGGCCTCAACCCCAGTGTAAGATCCATAACAGGCACTCAGCAAACATTTGATGAATGAACAGAAAGAGGATTTGAACTCAGACCTAATTTCAAAGTCCTCCCATCCTCCTTGTGTGACCCCACTACGCCTCCAAGGCACCCCGAGGGAGGAACAGCAGCTATCACTTCCCGAACACGATCTGTCAGGCTACCACACTAAAGTCGCCCACAAACACGCAACCCTCACTTTGCCTGTAACTCCGTTTTGCAGACCAGGGAACCGGGGCTTAGAGGAGGCCCCAGGCGGTCAGTCAGCAGTGCAGCTGGGATTCACCGAATGCTCTCTGGCTCAGAAACTGCTTTTCCCCACCACCGCGGCTGCCTCCAAGTGGCCGGCATCCTCTAGAAGCACGCGCAGGGATGGGGTGCAGAATCAAAAGTCCGCGTCTGGTTCCAGCCCCACGGTTCTGCGGGCCGTGGACTCGGGGAGGGTGACTGAGAGGGAGCACAGGCCATCCTGGGCTTGTCGCACTCAGCAGGGGATAAAGCCTGCCCTCCTTCCTGAAAAGTATGCCTGCACGCCCGCCCCCAGCTGGGCGGTGGGCCCGGCTGCTTTGACGTCGCCTGATTTCTTTGCTGTCCATTCTCACCTGATGTCACGGGCTGTCGGAGAGGTGCCGGTGGAGAACGGCACGACATGGCCTGGCCTGGTGACAGCGTTAAGCAGTTGTGAACTGCGTCAACGGCACCCCCACGTCGGCTCACAATCAATGCGAGTACGGAGGCCAGGCCCAGGTGGTGGCTCCCCAGGGAAGACCGCTCCCCCGGAAAACCGCCCGCCTATTTTCCATGCTGGTCACCTTTCCTAAAGCGCCGCAGCTCTCCCGTCTTCAGAAAAGGCAGTTTGAGGTGCTCGCTGAGAAAATGGAGGCATTTTTCTCCTACTTGAAAACCAGGCATTCAAACGAATAGACAACACGTAAGAAGGGTATATGTGGGGGGACTCCTAGCACCCCTTCTCGTGGCTGTGTCGTTATTGTAACAGGGAGCATCGGAAGGGCTGAACTGCTTCGTGCCCCATGCTAGGAGACTTGGGGAAGCTGCCCTGGGTTCAGGGAAACATAAATTGCGCGCCTGAGAGCGGCAGCTCTGTGTTTCATCAAGTGCGCCTGCTTCATTTTATGTGCCTGGTATTTAGCCATAATGGGCCTGTGATCACTTCACTCCAGTCTGCCGCAGAGAGCGGGGGCAGGGGGTGGGCAGGCTGCCAGGAGGATTGTGCAAGACGGGACTCCTGACACCCGCTAAGCACCTGCTGATAACATAAGCGCCTTCCCTGGGAACACAGACATGAACAGTAATAGCCACATGCATGCCAGCTCCAGCCACCCCCCCCCCCCCCCACACACACACACCGGTCCCCTAGCCACTGACAGGCCACAGGTCTGGTGGGGGGGATCCGAACTACCAATAGAAGCCAAGAGACACGAACGCACAGGCACAGAGTTCTCTCACCAAGGGCAGAAGGAAGAAGAAAGTAGGTAATTTGGCGAAGGCAGTACCGGCTTCTCCTAAATAAAAACCCAAGAACACAAAAGAGCCTTTGGGAGGGTTGCTGAAGAACAGATGTGAAAGGCTAGGGTTCTCAAAAAGATAGATAAGTACCAGTCCTTTGGCACCCCAGGGTTTACAAGTGCTTTCCTGCGCATTATCCGTTTCATACCCACAATAACTCTGCGTGTCACATATTACTGTCCTTATTTAACAAGAAAAAGGAGGCAACAAAGCAGTTAAGCTCATGTCAGGGTTTCCATCCTTGTCCTGACACTTTTAGGGTCTGTGGCCCTGGGCAAGTAACTCTCAGACTTTCAATTATTCTATCTATAAACCAAGGATAAAAGTACCTATCATTCAAATATTTTTTGAGCACCTACTGTATGTGAGGGGCTATTAAGGGGATACAGCTATGAACAAGACAGGCAAAACGCTGCCTTCAGGTAGTTTACAAGGACACGGGGAGACAGGCAACCAACAAATGAACAGAATGTGTGTCAGAGGATGCTATGTGTTGTGCAGAAAATACAGGGGAGTGGGTGGGGCAGAGGCTGCACATTTAGAGTAATCATTCGGGGAAGGCTTCAGGAGAAAGTGACTTTGGACCAGAGACTCGAAGGAAGTAAGAAAGTGACCTGTGCAGATTCCTGGGAAGACCTTCCAGACAGGGCAGAGCATGTGCAAAGGCCCAAGGGTAGCCCCCACGCCACTGCCAGCACATCTGAGAGGCAGTGCAGCGGCCAGCATCCTGGGGACGGCAGAAGGGAGCATTTAGAGGAGAGGCCACAATGGGAGCAGGAGGAGGATGAGATTACCCCACCCCCACCCCCCAGGGCTCTGCCTGCATTTAAAAAGAGCACTGTTGGACAACTGGCTGCAGGGGGCGGCGGCGGGAAGGAGACTGGCGAAGACGCCAGTGCACTATTCATGTGAAACACGGTGGCACGGTCCAGGGAAGGGGCAGATGGGGTGGACAGTGGTCAGGTCCTGCGTGCACTCTGAAGGCAGAGTCAACATGACTTACCAGCAGACTGGAACTGGAGTGGGAAAAAAGAAATGGACTAAAGCCTGAACGAACGGAAGGCTGGAGGGGCTGGAGGGGCCGTTCGGGGATTGGGAAAGATGCAAGGCAGGTGGGGCGGGGGCACGGGAAGCCGGGACGCATCAAGCTGGAGACCCTAGCGGAGACAGCGAGCAGGCAGTGGGATACAGGAGTCTGGTCCAGGGCGAGAGCTGGGCTGGAGGCAAGGATGTGAGGCTGCCGGGGCTGAAAGCCACAAGGCTGGTAGGCGAGCGCAGACAGGGACAGAGGCCGGGGCCAGACGGAGCTCTGGTGCAACATAATGCTTCGATCTGGGAGGGCAGAGGAGGAACCAGCAAAACAGACTAAAAATGTGTGAAAGGAGGAAGACCAGGAAGAGTATGGTGTCCTGGGAGGCAAGTGCGGAAAGCGCTCTGAGAAACAAGGAGCCGACCATCTCATCTGGTCCCAGGAAGGTTTTGGAGAGGTGAGGAGGGGGCAGCAAGAGGAGTTGGTTCCAGAGAGGAAAGGGGCGGAGACAGCAGAGGCCAGCAGGAGGCAAGTCTTCTCCGGACGGAGCCTGGAGGCCGGGGGTCGGCTCTGAAACCCCACTTTGGCATTTGCCAGCCCTGTGACTTGGGGCAAGGCGCTTAATCTTTCTGTGCCTCAGATTTCTCATCTGAGAAGTGGGGACAAAAATTGTACCCAATGAACCGATCAGAAGAATGCCAGATACTTACTAAGTACTACGGAAGGTTAGCAAGCATCATCATCATCATCAAAAGAGGGTCAGAATTATGGGCTAGGAGGACAAGAGCTTTGTTCTGTTTGTCTGTCAGGTAGTTAAGGCAGTTACAGAATGTTCGTACTATAAGGGGAAGTGCACCAGGAGAAGGAAGGAGAAAGATGTGATGGACGCACCCCTGGGGGAGGCAGAGCGGGCTCCGGGCCACTGACGTGGTGCTGGGAGTACGTGCAAGTCCCACATGACCGCCACTGGCTGTGCGTGATAACGGGAAGAAGGTCGCCAGCTCAGGAGGCAGGAAGATGGAGGGGATGTCAGAAGCCTGAAGAGAGAAGAGCTATGAAATAGCTGTCCCCGAGGGGGACAAATGCAACAGAGGGCTACCATGTAACCGCAGCAGCATGTGGCCCACCTGCAGTCACAGATCTTAGAGCGCGGACAGTCAGGTGGTACCAACAGAGCAGGTGCAGGTACGGGGGGACAGAGGTGGAGGGTGCTAGAAGGAACCAGGGTGGGGGCTCTGTCAGGACCACGTGAGAGACGGACAACATGAGGACGGCATGTGATTGCAAAAGCGAATGCCTGGCATAGGCCCTGGCGCCCAGAACACCACCATTGCACAAGGGGCTTCTGTGGCCTGTAGGGGAGCCCCTCCCCCAGCACACCTGCCTCCCCACCGCCCCCTTCCCCTAATACACCCAGAACGCAGGTTCTGAAAACCCTGTTCAGTCTCCGTTCTGCTTCGTCTTTGGAGTCACGTCCCCCATCTCCTTTCAGTTCAAGTTACAGTCACGTCTGTCAGGACAACATGTGACAAGATGACACCTCTCCTGCTTGTCTCCAGGAAAGCAAAGAAGCCCACGTGAATGCAGGCTGGTCCCCACATGCTCCTTGCAAGGACCAGCGACAGAGGAAGCTCTTCTAGCCTTGAGGAAACCATGGCTTTCCAGACCCCGCCCTACAATGGCACGAGGCTCTCAAGGTGTTCAACCACCAGTTCCTCTCACTGAAGGAGAGGAAGGGGAGGAAGCAGGCCCTTTGATGGATCTTGTCATTTAACTCTGGACAGCCTACTGTCCTGCTTTAATGAGGACTTTGACATTCACAGCGACTGGCAACTTTGTTTTAAGCCAGCCGCCCTGAAGCAAATCCACCCACAGGAAGGACAAAAAAAAGACAACTAAAAAGAAAAGAAGTAACTTGAAATTCTCGCAAGGGGGTTGAAAGCAATGGCTTCAGAAATGGTTATGATGCACAGAAAGCAATATAATTAATGGGGCACACCACACAAACTGAAACAAAGTTTTACAAGGTAATACATAAGCTTATTATGAACAACCACTCTGATGTGTTTTGTTTTATTTCACCAGAAAAAAAATGCCCACTGCAGTCCACTAAAAGAGACAATCAGTCTGTACAATCAGTAGACAGATTGAGAAACACTGCATTGAGAAGACCTCCGCATAGCGAGGGCCGCTAAAATGGTTAAAAATCTCATTTCCCCGTGAAATTGTGTGAACGCTAGGCCCGGAGGTCTGCGGATCACAAAGAACCGAGGTTGCATGCTGAAGAAGGGCCAGGTTTAGTTGTGCTCTGGAAGACAGACCTGAACGGAGGACAGAAGATGCCTACAGCTGGAGGAGGGAGTTCTCCATCGTGAGGGAAAACCAAGAGACTAATGGGAAGAGATTCAGAAATCAGACGAAAGCAAAGGACCAGGGTTCCACGCTGACGGTCTTCACCGTGATGGGTAACAGGCTTGTTTATGGATGAAACGCAAGCACCAAGTCAGGTCCGTCCCAGCACTCAGAAAGGCTACAGTTCCTGTAAGCGCAGTGACTCCCCAGCACAGTGACTCCTTAGGTGGCAATTCTGTATCCAAACCTATAGGTTCCCTCACTTCATCTGCTGTTCAATTAGGTACTTTAAGACAGCAGTTACTAAACGCAAGCATCCCTAATCTACCACTCTGTGAACGACAGCCCAACTCTGTGACAGCTTAAGAAGGAGGCAAGTTTGGGGGGGGATATTCATGAAAACGAGCAGCCCAGCCAGTGGTGCGCATTCGGTCTTTTTAAGGTGGTGCTTCGCCAACTTTTCCATCTCAGATACGGCAGATGTGAATGAACATTCACCCCTGGAGGCCAGGTCTGGGGCAGAGCCACTGCAAGAATAAAATTTCATTTGTGTCCTCTTTTACCTAAAAATGTCAAGCAATCATATATAACGTTGGCCCTCAAGATGTGCATGGCACTGTGATGAAAGCCTGCGGTGGCTGTCACTGAATGCTGACAGTGTCCCCACGCGGGAGACTCGCCTGTGTCACAGGCTCCCATCTGAGAGACGAGAATTGAGGTTTGGGGAGGTCAGGTAACTTGCCCAGGAAGGGCCACCACACGAGTAAGTGGTGAGACCCTGTGAAACCCAGACGGTCTGGTTCCAGAGTCCTGCTCTTAAGCACTAAGCATTGTGGAATTCGCCTCTTTCAATATTCCTGAAACATCACATTCTCCACATCTCTGGGTAAAATGTGACCCCAAGGAAGATGCACCCCTCACAGACAGCGGGGCTCTGCCTGGATGCCCCACACTCTGAAGCACCCCCGGAACAGAGAACCACAGCCTGCCAGGACTCATCTGCTTGTCCTCCGGCTTCTACGGCCAGGTGTGGGCTAACGGCCCTTTCTTTCCTCAGCCCGTAACGCCGTCCTCGTGTTCTGTTAGGCATGAACTTCATTAACAACCCAGATATAATAAGCGCTGGTTGTTTATGGCATCTTTAAAATGAAAAATTCATCTCTAAGCTAAATTACAGCAAGTTAATTACAGAGCCTGGCTGATGGCAGACAAACTGAGAAAGAGTGAGGTATTGACTGAATTTTCAAGTACAAACAGTGACTGCCTGCACCCAAGACTACATCTGGGCCGTCCTCAAATAACGAATCTCAGGGCTCACCCCCATCGAGAGAGTCGGTCTCAGAGGCGGGCAAGCTCTCGCATCCATTCATTTACTTATCCGCCAAACCCTTGCTGAGCACCCAAGCGCGGGGGACTAGCTAGTCACACGCAGAGTCACCCACTCCCCAACTCATTCATTCAAACACTTACTGAGCACCTACCAGGTACCAGGCACCGATTACATGTTGGGAATATGCACACTGATTAACGGACTGGTCCCCCTGAGGGGTCGCTGATCCCCCAGGTACAGGGCAACCTCCACGAGCTAGGTGCTGTCTTGGCAGTGCGGATGGAGTAACGAACACAACAAAGTTCCTGCTCCGACAGAACACACACTCTACGGGCAGGAGTCAGACAAGAGACAAAGATGTAATATGTCAAGGAGCAAAGTGCCATGAGGAAGACAAACCAGTGCACGATGACAGTAGGGGACCTGCTGTGACAGAGAGGGTTACAAGGGACTGCATCTGAGCAGAGAGCAGAGGCCTGAAGGAAAAGTACCGCAAGCCCTGAGCACAGCTAGGGGAAGGGGGTGCCGGGAAGGGAACAGGGAGGGCAAAGACCCGGAGGCAGGAGCTCCCCCCGCCCCAAAGAAGGATGTGTGGGAAGTTCACCTGAAACATGATGCAGCTCCTGTCTGCCTCCCCCCAACCCCCACCCCGAGCATGAGGAAGAGCGGAGAGGCAAGAAGCTCAATCCAGAAAGGGCTCTACAAACCCACCGGCGACTGTCTCAGGGCCTATTATTTGTGCTTCACTGCAGGCCTTGATTGCTGCCCAAATTCAAATATTCTGCAAAAGGCAGACCATAAACTAAGCTGCTAAATATTTCGGCAGCCGCATATCAATGTTCCCTGGAGGCTCCAGGAGGACGGATCTGGGGGTAGGGGAAGGAGAACGACCCCATCGGACAATGACCTCAGCCTGCTGGAGTTGAGTTTGTTGCTAACAAAGGGATACATATTTGATCTTTAGTTTAAATGATCTTTAGTTTAAATGCGACTTTTTTTTTTTGCTGACCCTTAGGCTGTTTTACCAAACTGAACAGTCAGTGAGGATGGTTTGGGCAAAGGGCATACATAGAACCTGCAGTTTGAAGACGAGGCTGACTGATTTTGCCAGTGGCCTGTCTGCAGACTCCAGAAAGTGCCACTGGCTCGCAAGGTGCCGGGTCCCTGTAGACCGCCGTGTGGCTGCTGCTAGCTGAGGCAAACCCAGCCAACAACTCGCTGTCGTGAAGTCTTCACTGCCTTCTACCCACATGTCTTCCTGTCTCCACCTCTGATTCCTCAGTCTCCAGAGTAACTTCACTTAATCCAAGGTCTGATCTTGGTCCTCTAGCTATACCAAGCCTTCAGGGGCCCCCAGGGCCAACAAAACACAGTGCACATTTGGCCTGGCCTTCTAGGCCTTGAATGCCGAGCACAACCCCACCCCCAACATCACCTCAAGCGGTCACACTTCTGCCCCTCTGAACGCAGAGACAAAACAACATGCGCCTACCCCCAGGTCTCTTCATCTCGGCCAGCTTTACACACTCTTGCTGTGCAGATAATGTCCCCGACCCCCATAGCCAAAATTAGTTACCCTTTTGCCTACTCTTATGCCTTGAAAATGGCCCTTCTTTCGTTTTGCCTTTTCAAAGAGTGAATCATTCTTTGTCTGCCTCCCCCACGAGGGGTTCCGTAAGTGTTCGCCGTATGATAGAAGCCCGTTCCTCTTAGTGATGTTGCTCAAACCAGAAGTTTGAGGTTTTCCGGGATACCTCCCTGACCCCCAAGTCCCAGTATCAAATTGTTCCCTGAGTACTTCCAGCCCCTTATCCCAAACATCTCTCAAACATATCCCCCCTTCTCCACCCCCACTACCATTATTAGGTCAGGCTCCCCTCTTCGCTCATGAGCATTTCTGCAACAGCCTCGTAGCCTGCGTATCCCTGCCTTAACTTCCTGCTTGCTCGAGCCCTAAATAGCACAAACATGTCTAAATCCTTCTAAAATCACTGCCTGTAGAGGCAGGGAAAGGATGCTACAACCTGCCCGTCCCCATGAGCAAATGCAGGAGATGTATGCATCTTCTTCAGCAAAGGGGTAGGGATGACTCGTCTCAACCTCGTGTATGTTTTAAAGCCTAGTTGCTGGAAACTCTTAGGCCAAAACACATCCCTGGTATACATATGCATTGCTGTATACTCCAAGGTTAACCGCCAACCAAATCATGCTAAACTAACAATGAGAAAGCCAAGCTAGGAGTCATTGCTAATTAAACACCTAGGTTCCCAGCAACTGCAAATTACCGGTCATTCAAGACGGTTTTGACATTGCCCGGTTACAGTGCCATTTCCAGCATCTACAGGAAATCCAACAGCCTGTGAGTCTGTGCTGCACAGGAGCCTGAAGCGCACCGCTTCCCAGCACAGGAAGGCGGCCGGACCCCAAAGGGGCATCCATAAACGCCAGAGGGGCTGTAACTCAACGCCGATCACACTTCGGGAACTTCTAAAAATGTCTCTGCGATTCCTGGCGGACAGCCTACAACATACCTTAAACTTGGAATTTTTGAGTCCCGTACCCGCAAAACCTGATAAAAGGCCTTGTGTGCGGCCTTCCGAACTGGACCAACGCCACTGGCAAGAGGCCTTGGAGGTAGAGACCAAGCCTACAGAATCCCGACTGCAAAAGACAGATCTGATCCAGGAACCCACAGGGTCTAGACTCCCGCGGGGGTGTTCCACCACACGATCAGGCCCCCGGCACACCATTCAGCACCCCCAACCCCCATGCCTTTACCTGTAGCGGCCACAACCATTGTACAGCTAGCTCTCTGGCTGTGCCACGCTCTTGCTGACCTCCCGGGCCTCCATCCATGCCGCTGTCTGAAATGCCCTTTTCCACCTCTTTTCTCCCGGTCACTCCTCCCACTTGGCAGACTCCTCCTTCAAGACCCATCTCGTGGGCCATGCTCTCTTAAGAGCATTTCACAACTTTTCAGGCCCTAAGGAGGATAAGGGGCTCATCTCTGTGCTCCCATGACACCTGGTAACACAACATCATAGTGCCCATCACACTGTATTAGCATCACCTTGCCTGGTATTCCCATTTGCTTGCAACACATCAGAGCGAACTATCAACCTGGAATCATTAAAAGTTTCAAATTCAAGATCACAGAAAAGTTGTCTGAATTTGAGGTCATAGTGTACCAGAACTAAAGCTGGGGTTTCAGGATTCCCATTAATTGCCTTGAATGGAAGGCCTGAGGAGAGCAGAGAGTGTCACTCAATTAAGACAGATTTCCCTTTTCAAGTGTGTTTGTGTGTACATGGTTCAAAAACTCAAGGTTAGAGGTGCCTGGGTGGCTCAGTTGGTCGAACAGCCGATTTGACTTCTACTCAGGTCATGATCCCAGGGTCGTGAGATCGGGCCCCATATCAGACTTCACATGGAGCCTGCTTAAGATTCTCTTTCTCTCTCTCTCTCTTTCTCTCTCTCTCTCTCTCTGCCCCTCTCTCCTGCTCATGAGCATGTATGCTTGCTCTCGCTCTCTCAAAAATAAATTTAAAAAAATTTTTTTTAAAGTTCAGGTTAAGGTAAAGAAAACAAGTAGGCTTCAGGGTAGGAGAAAGGTGTTTAAAAAGAAAAAGCTGTGCACTAATATTTAGTTTCTTTTTTCCCCTATAGAATGTCAGTCTTTTCTTCTGCTGACTTAGAACCAAGTTTCAATCATGATTTCTGGACCTAAAGGCTGCACATGTTTTTACATCGAAATATCTGGAAGGGAGGCTACTTGGAGAGGAGCAGGGGTATTAAAATTCCAGCCGATTACATACTGGTTATTTGCTTATTAAAGTTCCAAATGAAATAGTGGCCCACCTCTGTATTCTAAAAGTTGATATTGTGGGGTTTGGAGGAAGAAATCACTCCCTGTATCACTTTCCAGAACACAGCATCCATTCTAAGTACACCTTTGCCAGCTGCCAGCCTGACAAATGACTTGGAAAATCAGAATCATTGCAGCCTGCCGAAGAAGTCAAGAGCGAAAGGTTAAAGTGTCTCACGAGCTACCTGAACGTGATGTCACCAATGCTGTGAGACCTCTCGCCAGGCCTGGGGCCCAGACCACGCAATCCTCTCCGTGTGCCATGCTAGGCATGTTGGGATTCATCCATGTGCAGGAGGAGGTCACTGGCAGGTTTAAGCAAGGAGTGAGGTGACATGACAAGTATTTTAAAGACCACTCTGGGTCCAAAGTGATGAGCAGAATGGAAGGAAAGTGGGAACAGGGCAAGCAATTCAAAGGCCTTTGCAGTGAAGGCCTACTGGTGTCACTGGACTTCAGGGGTGGACAAGGGAGGGCAACAGATGAATTCGAGATCTACATTAAGGGCATCTCAAGGACTTGGGGATCTGGAGGCAGAGAAAGGTGAGTGTTAACAGACGACTCCCCGGTTTCTGGCTTGAAAAAGTGAGTTAACAGCTGCGCACTCTAATGAGATGGGGGTTAGGGGAGGTCTGCAAAGGGGCTGTGTTAGAAAGAGACCAAGAGATAAAATTTGGACCCGGTGAGCTTGGGGTACCCACAAGACACTCAAGTTACCCAGCTGCTGTAGTAGGTATAAAATGTCCTATAAAGCACAGAGGAGTCGTGTGGAACGATGGACGCCTGGGCCTTGCTCACTGGTGACCCTTCCCACCACCCTCCGAGGCGCTTGGATGTCCTGCTACTGTGCTGGGGCACCACATAAGGAGTTTATGGTGCCAAGTTCACCCACGCAGGCCGCTTCTATGATGACCCTCAGTAGTGATGCCGATGCCAGCTTTGGGGCCAGGAAAGCAGTAACTTTAACAGTAACATGATAAATGATATTTTGCATCCTACCACAAGAGGAAGTAAAGTATGTAGACCAATATTTTCTTCAATTACAAGCATCGTAATAGGTTTGCCGATTTCTCGATAGTGACGTTTTCACGGAGTCCCAGCAGAAGGTCTTAGTACCTAGTCCTGTGCCCTGCCGGTTATACCACTGGGAGTACCACCCCGCGTAGGGGGTTCCAAGTGAGAGCCTCTCCCAGGGAAATGCTAATCTAAGGTGGTATCAGATGCAGAGAAAGGTCTCTCTCTCTTAACAAAAGACCAGAGAAGACAGCCTATTTTAGGAAAACAATGACTCACTGAAATCACATCCTGCTCTTAAGTTAATATGCCTCCTTCTGGACTAGAACCTGCTGTCCTATCATGATGGGTCTGTTTTCCGAGTCCCCCGTCAAAGGACAAATCAAATGTCATTTAACAATCTGCCTTCTAATTAAAATTTGAGCCATTTTTTAAAAATCACAGTGAACTAAACAATTCCACGTGGCAATAAAGCACTGTGCTCTGCCGCCTTGATTAACAGAAGCATTTGCAACTATTTAAAGGAGAAGGGGGGGGACATCATTAGATACAGCGAGATGAAACCCCTCTTAGTGTCTTTCGGTTTACTCCTAGAGTAAGTATCAATGTAAACTAATTAAATTTCCTGCCTTTAAATAAGCCCAAACAAAAATAAAACTTACAGGACTGACTGGAGGGTCCTGGAAGGAAGAGAACTACTTTTTCAAGAAAGTGGCCCTGCTGGGGTGGGGGGAACACCAGGGTCAGGCTGCATGTCTTAACAGAGGGTCAAGGGTCCTCTCGGTGGGAGGAACCCCGGGATTGGGGAAGAGACAGGGCCCCAGGTTTCGTGATGGCAGCAGTGGCTTTCCAGGGCAAGGGCCAAGACGGTGCAGGGGAGGGAAAAGCTGAACTCCTTTCACGCCCGCAACATGACCCCATGCAAGACATCTAACTGCTCTGAGCCTGTTCCTGACTGAATGTGAGAAGGTTCCAGCTGCCCCTGCCTGTTCCCTAGGACTGGCGGGAGAAGACGACCTGGTGCAGTGTGTAGAAGCACCCCGTGCAAAGGTAAGAGACCACTGTGGTTACTGGAGGGGAGGAGAGGGGCGGGCAAGCACTCTATGTGAACGGTGACCCATAAACTGGGAAGATCAATAAGAAACTTCTTGAGGAGACTTAGCAGTGCAGTAAACAGTTTGGGAAAAGGAACCTGCTGACTCATTCGCTTAAAGCAAAAGGTCTGGAGCAGGGACGTGGGTTAAGATGCAACCGTCTGCTGACTGAAGCAGCTCAGAAGATCATACAGATGGATGGAGGAGGAGGTCTGCCATCCAGTAGACGGGAGGACACCTCCCCTCCCTTTCAATTTCTGGATTACTGCTCCTAATGTGGGCCCATATTTGCCCATAAAAACTAAAAATCAGACACAGAAGCTTTGCTATTAGCTTCATGTCACCAGTAGCCCAAAGAGAAAGGACATCTAGAGAGTAGCAATTTCTGATGGATGCTCAAAGAACAGAATCGATTTGAAAATGATACTGAAGGCCCCTAACAAGGGTGGAGTGGCAAAGGTGCAGAGTGAATCCATACAGGAACTGCCTGTCTAGTGGGGAAGGCTGAGATGAGACTCTGTTCAGCATCCAGGCACAACTCAGATGCACCCTCCAAGAGCTCATTATGGCCAACGTGCAAACACACAACTATAATCAGGTGTGGAAATACCCAGATGGTGGTGACGGGAGGTTCACAGAGAAGGAGCCACGGATGAAGATGGGACAGGGGAGGGGCACAAGTGATAACGTAAAGCTCGTTATGGTACCCGCCAGTGAGGAGATAGGATATGGGGATTCCAAAACAGGAGAAGCGCTATCAGCCGGGAGGGGATAAAAAAAGGCCTGATTTCTGGGGAAGTGACGCCTGATAAAGGCCTTCAGGGATCAACAGGAACCTGGCCAGGCAGACAGCATGGGGGCAAATAGTACATACAGGACTGGGCATGTCTGAGGAATGAGGGGTACAGTAATCTCTCCCCAACAATGGTTTCCCTCATAAGAGAACTTCAGTAGGTACAAATTTCCTTCTGTTTACCTTTTCTTCAACTCCAAGAACTGCAGTTTCAAGGCTTTCAGCAAACTGATTTCCAGTAAAGGTGACTTGGGTTATTCCTGTTGAGAAATCAAAATAAGAGGTATCATAGGTTTTGGGGAGCTACCCCTACACAGACCCCTTTTTGGGGATTCCCCCCCCCGCCAGGCCACGCTGAGAGGGTGGTCCCGTGGCTCCCCTCCCCAAACTGACTGGCTTGGGGAGGGACTCTCGCCAGGGTCAGCTACACTGCTTCCTCCCTTGCTCACCTGAGGATGAAGATGTGCAAACTTAGGTGAGCAGTGGTGAGCCCTTATCCAGGGAAACACACACACACACACACACACACACACACACACACACACACACAGGAGGTGAGCAGGACTGTACAACATGCAGCCTCTGGATTAAGGGGCCTTCCCGCTCCAGTCCCCAGCAGGCTGGTCACACTATGCTCCCTGCATTCCCGAGATTCCTACAGCAAACCCTCTGCTGAGGTCAGCCGGCCTGAGAGCATTTCTGTTCCTTGCGACCGAGAATCAACGATTTAAGAATGATGGATCCAGGGTCAGGACCAGAAAAAGAACAGAGTAGAGGGTGAAGAAACAGAGGCTTTTGGAACAAAGTCTTGGGAAAAATAAAAGAAGATGGGAGAAAGTGACCCGGGACTCTCCAGTACTGTCCCATAATAGCTGAGAGCGAAGGATGAGAGGGGTGTGTGAGACCCAGAGAGGAGATCCAACAGATATAATTCATAAAATCCCAGCTGTATTAAACATTAAGACGGAGGCCCAGACACTGGGGAAAAGGGGCTCTTAATATGGGCATTTCCCATAACAAAGCAAAGCAAATAAGAATTTAATTGAAAATACAGAGGTGGGAGACTGAAAAGTGTCTATAGCAAATAAGGAACAATTGAGTGTAATAATTTGAAAGTTGATTTACTGTGGGGTTTTTTTTTTTGGTCTAAAACAATAAACATTATATTTATTCATGGTTTGGTGGGTCTACACAATTAGTGCTGGGCTCAGCCAGGTAGTTTTTCTCTGGTCTTGCCTGGTTTACATATGTGGCTATAGTCATCTGGTGGCTTAGCTGGGCTGGGTGGTAGACCAGATGACTTAGCTCACATACTAGTGACTGATAAGGCGGTTTGCGCTGCTTTTATAGTTCATTTTAATGAATGTGAACTTCTGAAAGCTTCAAATATGTATGCCTACTATCCCCTTGCCGTATTTTTCCATTGGTTCTTGAGTTGGTCAACCATGAATTCACCCACTGTAAGGTTTCATAAATCTAACCTCTTCCTCCCCCTCTGCCAGGGAGTGATGATCTTGGTGAGGCTCAGAGATAAAGATGTGGGGAAGGGAGGGGTGAGAGGCAGGAGTGGAAAGGGCAAGGTTCTTCAGGGGCCCTGAATGCTGAGTTCAGTTGGATGGACTGCATTCAAACAGCAGAAGTCAAGATGATTGTAGTCTAATCCCATGTTCTTTCTCTAAGAAATAATTACCACTCAGAAAATGTAGAAAGTTTAAAAATGGGCTGCAGAGGGAAAACATGACCCAAACCACAGAGACTAGAAATTAAGTCAACGGCAACTTTTACCCTTGACAGGATCCTTTGCCTGCTGCTATTGGTTAACGGCAGCAGAGGCTTCACAAGATTCCCCTGGCTTCTGGAACTTCTAAGCAGCTCAGCGCAGTAGGTTTTCACTGAGCAGGAGCAGGGACACCAGTTGACCGTCAGAACAGGCTGCTGAGCCCAGGCCTGGCCCCCAGGAGGCCGCTACCACAGCCCTCCACAGTCTCTCCATTCCCACCAGTCATCTCTGTCCCACCACTTCCTCTCTGGGCGTCGGTTTCCTCATCCATGAAACGAGGGAAACTAGACCCCACGGCTACTCAAAGGCGGTCATCCACCAACTCTTCGCTGCTGGTTCACGACAAGGTAAGCACAGAAATCAGAGACGCTGAGAAGCTGGGACAACATACGATACTTCCACACAGCCAAGCACATGATGAGCGGGGCATCCTCGTTGAGCGAAGCACAGATTGGTACAGGAGTTTCCTGTGGCTGCCATAACAAATTCTCGCTAACTGGGTGGCCCAAAACAACAAAAATCTATTCTCTCACAGTCCTCGGGGCTTGAAATCAAAGTGGAGGCAAGGGCCACAATCCCTTCAGAGACTTTAGGGGACAATCTATGCCCTGCCTCTCCCAGCTTCTTCTGGTGGCCATCGGCATTCCTTGGCTTGTGGCCGCACCTCTCCTCTGCGTCGCTGCCTTCTCTGTGTGTGTGAAATCTCCCTCTTTCTCTCTCTTATAAGCACACTTGTGATGGCACTTAAGGCCCTCCTGGATAATCCAAAATGGTCTCACCTCCAAATCCTTCTTTCAATCACGTCTACAAAGACCCTTTTTCTAAGAAAGGTAACATGATTTGGGCACACCTTTGGGGATACCATTTAGCACCCCATAACTGGGATGGATATTGCCGAATTTGTGCGTGACCAGCTGTACCCGGTATGCACTGAACACTCGTATCAGATCACCACTGGGGGAAAGAAGACCCCACCCTGTCTTTCACTCTTCCTCTACAGCCCTGAGGCCTGGGTTGGACAAGATCAGATTGCAATGGGCAGCCCCCAGGAAAGGGAAGGAGGCTAACAGGAGGCAGGGGTACAAGAGCAGGTACAGACGTTCCGTCAGCCCTTCCCAAGCTGGTCTCCCACATTCTCTGGCAGGCAGTGGAATAGCTGGCCCTTCCTTACCCCAGCTTTCTGTCCTTCAAGCAGCTTTAGCTGTAAAGCAATTAAATTGATCTGTGTTCTGTTCAAGTGTTTTCAGAGTTTTCAATGTCCACGTTTGAGATCAGAAATGCAACTCTTCTGCTAAAATCCTTGTGTACCTAGCACTGTCCTGCCAGTAACATATCCTCTCCCCAACACCCCTCCCTGTAACCTCAAAAGCACTCAGGAAAACACTCAGGCTTCATAACAAAATGGAGAAAGCACTTGGAGACTTGACAAAGCAAGGGCATCATTTCTCATTAGAAGTTTTCTTGCCTTGCAAGAATACTCCTTGCTAAAGGAACCACTATGTTGAGTCCCTTTGCTATGTTACATTTCAGCTTTAAAGGGCGGACGATGTCAAAAATACCTGAAAATGTTTAAAATGATAACACTCGATGCAGGTATGGCCACAGTAAAATGGGCATTCTCATCATTCAACTACTGGTAGGAGTATAATAGGCACAATCTTTCTGGAAAGCAATTTGGAAATTTTTATTAAGCAGCTTAAACAGTACAAACCCTTTGACATTATAATTCCATTTTCAGAACTCTGCATTAGGGAATGAATCAGAAGCGAGGACAAACTTAATGCTCAAAGGTATCCATGCAGTGTTATAGACTGATAAGAAAAAAAAAACTGGAAATAAACTTAATAGCCAACAAAAGGAAATGATTAGATAAATTATGGTATATTCATAAATAAGGATTTACGCAGACATTAAAATGACATTTTACAAAGAACTTTTCATGAAAATGACATTTCTAAGAATAACAGCTGATCCTTACATGGCCCAGGCACTATCACAAGCTTCTTATTCCCACATTATAGATCAGAAAATGGAGACACCAAGAGTTAAGACACTTGCCCAAGGAAATCCTGCTAGTAAGAGACAGCATTGGGGTTTGAGCCCACCCAGTCTGACTCCAAAGTCCATGCTCTTAAACCCTGTGGTAGGCTAAAAACTGGCCCCAAAGATATCATGACCTAACCCTGGAACCTGTACATGTTACCTTCTATAGAAAAGGGTCTCTAGGGCACCTGGGTGGCTCAGTTGGTTAAGTGTCCTACTTGGGCTCAGGACATGATTTCGCGGTTCACGAATTCCAGCCCTGCATCGGGCTCTGTGCTGACAGCTCAGACTGTGGAGCCTGCTTTGGATTCTGCATCTCCCTCTCTCTCTCTCTCTCTCTCTCTCTCTCTCTCTGCCCCTCCCCCACTCACACTCTATCTCTGTCTCTCAAAAATGAATAAACGTTAAAAAAAAAAGGAAGAAAAGGGGTCTCTGCGGATGGGATTAAGATAAGAACCTTGGGGTGCCTGGGTCACTCAGTTAGTTAAGCGTCTGACTTTAGCTCAGGTCACGATATCAGTTCATGAGTTCGAGCCCCGCATAAGGCTCTCTGCTGTCAGCACGGAGCCCACTTCAGATCCTCTGTTCCCCTCCCTCCCTGCCCCTCCCCTGTTCATGCATGCTCTCTCTCTCTCTCTCTCTCAAAAATAAACATTTAAAAAAGATAAGAATCTTAAGATGAAGAGATAGCCTCAATTATCTGGGTGGACCCTAGAGGCCATCACCAGTGTCCTCATGAGAGGCAGAGATTACACACACACACACACACACACACACACACACACACACACACACACGGAAGGCATGTAAAAACAAAGGCTGATAAGGGAGAGATGAGGCCACGTGCCAAGGAATGCCAGCAGCCACCAGAAGCTGCATGGGACAAGGAATGGATTCTCCCTAGAGCCCCCAGAGGGAGCACAGCCCTGCCTACATCTCGATTTGAACTTCTGGTCTCCTGAAATGTGAAAGAATAAATTTCTGCTGTTTTAAGTCTCCCCATTGGAGACAATTTGTTACAGCAGCCACAAGAAACTAACATAAGCTCCTATGTTGTACTGCTCTCAATGCAAGAGAAAATATTCTTATGTTAAATAGCGAAAGTAGAAATTGAAATTTATACACAATGATCTTAATTATGCATACAAAAATACATGCAAATACAACAAAATGGTTTGTAGTGATTATCTCTTGAGTACTAGAATTATGGGTAATTTTCAGCATTATGCCTTTTGATATTTTTCCAAGTTTCTACAATTAGCGTGAATTACTTTTACAAAGGAAATAAAATTATTTTTTTTTTAAATTAGCAACTCATATGATATTTCTGCAACTCTAACTCAATCACAAAAATTAGAAATCAAGAGGGCCAAAACTCCCCAAGTATAACATTTCTTAATTCAGTCTCAGAACAACACCTGAAAAATCAGGAATCCAGATGCAAGCCGTTCTTGAAGTGACTCCACTCAACCCTCGGCCTCTCTAAAGCCTATTAATCTTCAGACTCTGGTAGGAACATAATGTGGCTGAAAAAGTTTCAGGCTTTGAAACAAAAGGATAATTTGAGCTGGTAAATGTTTTCCTGCCCATCGAGCCATATGAGAGGGTGAGGGGAGTGGGGAAAAGGGGGACTTCTCTGCATTCCCAGAGCTCATCCAGCCCAAAGTGGTGTGAGCTGCATGCCAAGAACCAAAGGCACTGGTTAATAACCATGTAAATGTTTGATTTCTCTGTAGGTGACTTCATAGAATGAAACAGCAAGTTAAACAGTAGGTTAAGCTTCTTACTGAAGTCCTGACTCCAAAGCCTCCTGCTGTCATCTGTCCAGGCAATCAGAAGACCAAAGGCCAATTTTACCATATCGATATCACGCCCTTTGATTAAATATATTCGCATAAAGATTGTATTAACATTTTCCCCCATGTCTGGACAGTACCGGATCAAAATAGAAAGTAGGGTGTGTTGTGCCTTTTGTTTTGAGCCTAAGAGGAGGGAAGAGTCACTAGTCCCCTCCAGAAAGCGCCAGATCAGAGCAGCGAAGCATGAACAGCACATCATTTGGTTTTATTCAGCTCACCCTGCACAGTGCAGCGAGTTCAGGCACTGGGGTGATGAGACCACAGCGTGGAATCTGTCCTTGAGTCTCAGATTTTTCAGGGCACGTGCATTCGTTCTTTGTTCAGCCAATCAACATAAACACACACCTACTATGTGCCAGGCACTAAGTGGAGGTTGGCTGACATTTTAAAAGACCTTATCTCGGACACACTATCCTCTCAGATGATACGTTTGGGCAAACGGCCCACATCCTAATGATCTTCATTAGTCATTTGGATCACAGGGATACCGGCAGTGGCAAAGTGTAGACAGGAATACCTAAACAGGATGGGCTGAGCCTTGAAAATGGAGAAGATAAAAGGCAAGTGGTTTAGTGCTGTGTACCTCCCTACATATCACTGTCATACCACTTGTAATTTCGGGTGACCAGCTGATGCATACTTGAATCTCCAACCTGACCATCCACTCAATACAAATAATATATGAGCGTTTTCTCCAAGTCTTTTTTTTTTTTTTTTTTTTTTGCTTGCACTGCATGCCTAAATCCACTAGCACCTAATCTTAGAAGGTACTTATAAAATATCTGAGATATAAATTAATGCATGAATGAACACAGGTAATCAGTTTCCTCATCTGTAAAAGTGGAAAAGTCAGGCTACACAATGATTTCCCACGGAAAATTCTAAGAAACCTATTTCTATGAGATATGCCAAGAAAAGGACATTCACATGTTATTCAACTTGGGAAATACTACAGTCTATTGCCTTCTACCCCCCTTCAAGATTCACAATGCACATTATACAATGAAGGATCTGAGAAATCCTTCAACTAAAAACCTGCCTGAGCATCCCTAAATCGAGTTAACCACAGATGCCCTTCAAGCTTAACGCTTACTGACATCACAGAGAACCAATATTCTGAGGAAATTCTGGAAAAATACTAACCCAAACTCTTCATTTGCTCAAATACATTTATTGAGCCCTTGCAATAATGATACGATGATGATGAAAAGAGCCAACACGGAACGAGTCAGCACTTAATAAGTATAGTACTTGGAGCTACCGCCACCAAGATAAATATGAAACCTGGCTCACAGTCTACAGTCTACTGGGAGAGACCCGTGAACACATGATTAGTAAAGCTGGGTATGTGTGTATATATATATATATATATATAAATACGTATATGTAGGTATGTGTGTATATACACTTGCACGCAAGGATGGAGAGTTGGTGAAGACAAGTGTTCCAGGCAGATGGGAAGCAAGAGAGTCCATTGTGTACAGATGAATGAAGACAGTCTGCTTTTCAAAGTATGGCCCAAGAACCTTTGCGGGTGCCGCAAGGTCAAAACGACCTTCAAGTTCTGTTGACACCTGCACTGATGGTGCAAAGGAAAGGGTGGGTAAAGCTGCTGGTGCCTTAACAAGAATCAAGGAGTGGCATCGGACCATATGAGCAGACACTCTTTGCCCTATTGCCACACATTCACAGTTTACAAAAAAAGAGTCAATTTCACCTAAGAATGTCCTTGATGAAGCAGTAAAAAATATTAACTGTATCAAATACTGACTCTTTAGTACACATCGTTTTAATATCCCATCTGACAAAATAGTAAGACCTATAAAGCCCTTCTGCTGCCAGCCAAAGTGTGATGGTTATCGGGAAGAAAACAGCACTTGCGTGACTGAGCTGCAAGTCGGATTAGCCACTCTTTTCCATGGAGCACCATTTTTATTTGAAAGAATAATAGAAAAACTATGGTTATTCAGACGTGGGTACCTGTAGAAATTTTCTCAAAAATGAACAAAGTAGGCTCGTTATCTCAAGGAAAGTTGATGATGTTTGTTGCTAAAAAAATTTTTTTGAGCTTTCAAGCAAAAACTAACATTTTTTTTAATATATGAAATTTATTGTCAAATTGGTTTCCATATAACACCCAGTGCTCGTCCCAAAAGGTGCCCTCCTCAATACCCATCACCCACCTTCCCCTCGTGCCCTCCTCAATACCCATCACCCACCCTCCCCTCCCTCCCACCCCCCATCAACCCTCAGTTCAAAAACTAACATTTTTAAAAACTTGTGTCAGTCACTATGAGCTTTGGAGCATCCCAATTCTTAGACTTTTCAGATAACAGTGGTAGTAACATCAACAAAAGTGATATTTTCCAAATGGCTAACGTATGATGTTTCAAAATGCATAAAAGATCCTTCCAAAGTGCAAGATGGACCAATAGATTTTAACATTACAAAGTACGAAAAGTTCACTGATATGGTTTCAGATTCTCAGCTGCAACAAACCTTTAGGAAACTATCACTTGTCAAGCTCTGTTGTAGTTTCAAAGACTACCACAGTTGAATGCAAACTGGTGCAGCCACTCTGGAAAACAGTGTGCAGGTTCTTCAAAAAATTAAAAATAGATCTACCCTATGACCCAGCAACAGCACTGCTAGGAATTTACCCAAGGAATACAGGAGTACTGATGCATAGGGGCACTTGTACCCCAATGTTTATAGCAGCACTTTCAACAATAGCCAAATTATGGAAAGAGCCTAAATGTCCATCAACTGATGAATGGATAAATAAATTGTGGTTTATATACACAATGGAGTACTACGTGGCAATGAGAAAGAATGAAGTATGGCCCTTTGTAGCAACATGGATGGAACTGGAGAGTGTTATGCTAAGTGAAATAAGTCATACAGAGAAAGACAGATACCATGTTTTCACTCTTATGCAGATCCTGAAAAACTTAACACAAGACCATGGGGGAGGGGAAGGGGGAAAAAAAAAAGAGAGGGAGGAAGCCAAACCATAGAGACTCTTAAAAACTGAGGATAAACTGAGGGTTGATGGGGGGTGAGAGGGTGGGGAAAGTGGGTGATGGGCATTGAGGAGGGCACCTGCTGTGACGAGCACTAGGTGTTATATGGAAACCAATTTGACAATAAATTTCATATTTAAAAAAAAGAAGACTACCACAGTTAACTGAAAAGGTTATTAAAATACTCCTCCATTTTCCAACCACGTATCTGTGTAAGGCTGTATTGTCTTTGTACAGTTCAACCAACGCAACATATTGCAACAGAATGAATGCAGAAGCATTTATGAGAATCCATCTGCCTCCCATGAAGGCAGACATCAAAGAGATCTGGACAAATGTGAAACAATGTCACTCTTCTCATTAAACGTTTTTATTTTGGAAATGGTTATTTTTCATGACAAATTTATGTTATCATGTTTATTACGACTATGTTTAAACTAATTTTCACAAATATTTTTAAATCTTTTCAATTTGGATTTCATATAATAAATATTGCTAGATATGATCCACATAACTAAAAGTTCTTTGGGGAAGCCATTAATTGTTAAGAATTTTTTAAGGGGTTATGAAACAGGAAGTTTGAGAACTGCTGCTCTGGTATACGGGGGAACAGGGAGTCACGGCAGGTGAGGTGTGGATGAAGAGGCAGCAGGGAAGGACACCCATGGTCTCCCACACAGCGATGAAGTGTTCAGAAGTGATCTTATCAGAGCCAGTGAACGGTGTAGAGCACCACATGATATGGACAGATTTGCCCTTTAGAAAGCGCAAGGACACCGTAAAGGGGCCCTCTGCTCCGTGAACATACAATTCCCAAAACAAGTCAGTCTGATGGGAAGTCCAACGGTAACACACGGAAGGGCCATTAGAACAATCTAAACAAATGCAAGACAAATTTCTATAAAAGATCAGGAACAGAAAAAAAATATTAAAATTTAATGATGGAAAGGAAAGAAGCAGAGTCTTGCAAAACAGACTTGCAACCAAATGGAATTCTGCAAAATGAGGGAAATCATCAGCAACAAAGTGCAGGGCTCTAAACATCTGAAGATGCCAAAATCAAGATGCATTTCAGGCAAGTTTAGAAAATAAAAATAAAGGAGCCAGCAAAGAGCAATAAACTGCAGCAGTAAACAGGGAAAATGAATGCGGCCCAGAGAAGACAAACAGAAGCATTTAGAAATAAAAAGTCAGGAAGAGGGGAGACCAGCTCCCATTTCCAGAGTGTGCACTCCATCCTATCGGCACGGCACGCACTCCACCACCTGGGGGGTGGGGCGGGAACAGATGGGGCAGGAAGCTCCCCCGTGGCCAAGGACAGCCCTGCAGCACCCAGTACGGGATGGGAAGGCCCAGACCAGACAACCAGGCCTCCTGAGCAAGTGTCTCACCCAGAAAAACCTGGATTACACCAATCAGGAATGCAGACAGTATAGAATAGAAAAAACACAGCTACCGACAGTTGTTCTCAAGGAGTTTATGATCATTATCAACTAAATTAAAAAAAGGAAAAAAAAAAAAAAAAGAGGGGTGCCTAGGCATCTCAGTCAGTTAAGCGTCCGACTCTTGATTTTGGCTCAGGTCATGATCTCCAGGTTGGGAGATCGAGCCCCGTAATGGGCTCTGCGCTGACAGTGTGGAGCCTGCTTGGGATCCTCCCTCTCCTCTCTCTGCCCCTCCTCTCCTTGTACTCACTCTCTGTCTCTCTCTCTCTCTCTTTCAAAATTCATAAATAAACATTTTTAAAAAAGGATAACAGGGTAGTTGTAACTAAAATGAGAATGGGGTGCTGTAGAAAACTCCAACTAGAAGATCTCGGTAAGTTTCTAGAATGCACTGGACCTCAGTTTCCTGTTCTGCAAAATAAGGAATCTGCCACTTACTCCACCAAGTGGGTGGGAGGAAAGGTAACGCATCGCAGATGCTCTGAGCACACATCTGGCATATAAACTCAATAAACAAAAAGCTGTGAGTATTTTCACTTTAGTTATGATTTTGGGGCCAAAGCGGACTACAGAGTTGTCATCGCACTTAATGAAAGCCAGAAAGGCCCCAAGGTCAAATATCAACGTTTTAAAAAGTCACCAGTATATGAACACAGAGAAAGAATCTGAATGGCTATGGCCCAGGCTACACTCACTCGACAGGTGAGAGAACTGCCCTTGACCTTGGTTGGGCCTGATACCACTGGGACTGTAGGATCTCTCCAATAACAAAGGAACATTGTCAAGCAAAGCACAAGGAGATCCAAGAAAGAAGGGAGAAAAAAACCAAAAACCAAAAAACCAAACCACCTTCCTGAACAGCCAACACTGCTACGTCATGTACCCTCCACACGACTGATCTCCCCCCTGACTGCCATGATCAGCCGGGCTGGAAGAGGGTATGCTGTCATCACCCCCATTTAGTGGCCCAGGAAGCAGTCTCACAGCTGAATTGCAAAGAACCAGTGTGGCCAAGGCCTTGCTCACTTGACCTGGGGGCTTAGGACTCTTTCACAAGACCACACTGCCCATCCCAAGGGGGACTGAGGGCCCGCCCAACAGATGTGGGCCAACAGCTCTTCACCCAGTTCGAACAGGACATTGGGAATCCACTGAATTAAAAGATAATCTCAAACAAACAAAAAACCCACTCAAAAGATTCTGAACCATCGACATGAATAAACATGGCCAATTAAAGAAATGCTTTCTGGAAAGGTTGGATAAGAAAAAGAGAGTGAGGAATATTTTGATAGATACAGTCAATGCTGCCAAACATGAGACTCCTGCCTTCCTTTACCATCCACAGCTAACAGAATACCCAGGAGGCATCCATTGATTGACATCGTACACCCTGCCCTCGGGACGGGACGGAGGATGTGAGCCAGCCTGTGACCCTGCCCCCAGACAGATGTCTAGTGAGCAAAGAACTGTTTCTTTATAGACGTAGTAAGTGCTGGTAAGTGCTGTGAACTTGCAGTTCCGGGTCCCATGGGGCAGGTCATGAGGGGCCTGAGTCTGAGAGATCAGGGGAACACATGCAGAGGCCCCAAGGGGTCTCAAATCCCATGAGACAGAAAGAGCTATAAGGCTCAAGAGGCCGGCAGGGACCAGGCGGCACAGACCTCGTGACCACACAGACTGTACCTCTCCTAAGAGTATGTGACTCTGCTCTAGGGAACATCATCCAATTTGCCTCATAAGAAGTTGTTTATTGTGCCTGCAGCTCAACGTGAAAGTACAGATGTCTGTCAAACAGAAACTTTACAACTTTTTTTTTTTTTTTTTTTACCGTAACTTACAGAATAGGAAAGACACTTTACAACCCAGTACGTATGTACTAACGCACACACACGCACACACTTTCGGCTGGTAAAGAACTCTCAATTACCTTCAGAACCCAATAACCAGTAACCGGAATCATGACCCGCAGTTGGAGATGGAGGCCCCGGATGGCGTGGCAGCGGAGGAGAGCAGGAGGAGGAGACAGAACTGATGGGGCTTGGTGACTAATGAGGTATAGGGCGGAGAGAGCGGGAGGTGTCACAGGGCTCTCGGGCCTCAGGGTTGATGGTGGTGCCATTTCTGAGACAGGGGAGCCTGGGGAGATGCAGGTGTAAGTGTGTGGGAGGACAGGAAGAGATCGGACTCCTGGGTCTAGACTTTTCTTCCCATCTAGACTTCCTGCCCGGAGGAGGATGTGCGTGGGGGTGACAAAAGGGACCTTCACTTAAACACTTCACCAAGCAGGGACCCACGCAGAGAAATCTCACATCAGAACTGCAGACCTAATAAAGAATGCATTTTTGCAGACTGTGCTCAGGGAGGTAGACCTTCATGAAGCGAGCACAGCAGCAAGTGGTTGCAGGAGGACTTGGGGACTTGGGGCTCCTGCCAAATGTCTTTCCTTATCTGACCAACATAAAGCACTAATCACATTTAATTAGAGTCCATCTGCCCATCTGTTCCCTCCACTAAGTGAGCTACTTCAGGGCAGGGACCACCCTGTCTCATCAATCTTTCTAGTCCCCAAGCCTCCCTAGCACACTGCCTTGCCTGCTGCCTATAGTAGGTGTTCAACAAACATCTGCTGCATGAGTGGCCATGATTCAACATGATAAAATTCCCAAAAGGCCACTTGCATTGCAAGAAACCAAAATAAGGCAGAGCAAATGGGAGGGGGGAGGCAGAATGTGCCAGGAGAATTCTGATCATTGAAGGGTGTGGGCCAACAAAAAGCCAACTGTTCACAGAGAAAATAAGTCTTCAAAAAAATGTTAAAGTCTGGAATGCGCTACGGGTCTGGATCTTCACCATCTTGATCAGAAACAGTAAGCAGGTCTGGGATGGAATCAGGAAGACAAAGGAAACATAAAATAGGGGGAATGAGGCATAATGTGTATATATCATTTGGCCTTTTCTAAAGATCACTCTAAATGTTTAATTCTTTATATCGCTTCTCTTGCCTCATTTTTCCATCAGCTCTAGTTCCTTCTTTGTGATGCCTCCCAGTTTCCAATCCTCAGTCATCCTCCAAAGTCCAACTCTTTGCGTGTTATTACCTGTTATATGTACATGACTTGTTCCCCCAACAAACAAGAAGGGTGTTATACACCTTCTGATCTACACCGCACCCACAGCCCTTGCACAGACGAGACACCCAATAATAGTTGATAAATTGATTTTTATAGTGCTGATTTGATTTTGTTATTAAATGCCAATTCGAATTCATATTTTTCTAGTCTCACCCCCTTTAGTTGAGACTGTAACTAAAACTTTCATTTTTTAATAGTAACAGCCCCATTTACTCAGCACCTACCACATACAAGACATGGCCAAGGACCGTAAGTACATTATCTCCTATAATTCTCAATCTGCAGGGTTGGATTATTCCTATTTTACAGATGACAAGACTGAGGCTCAAGGACAATATAGTTTAGTAAGTGGAAACTTCGGGATTCAAACCCAAGACGACTTAATTTCAAAGCCAAATAAATGTGCAATCACTCTAAAATTTCAGCACTATTTTCCCTGGCACAGAAGTGCAGAGAACAGCCCATAGATATGGAATCCATACTCAGTGCTCACCAAGACATATTTAGAGCTCACCTCAGAGGAAGCTTTTATTAGGCTTGAAAAGGCCATAATTTACCAAGACCCATTCACTCACTTCTACAAATACCTAAGTCCAGGTTACGCTTGTTTTAATTCTATGATTAAAAAAATGGAACATGCTAAGGGCACCTTTTATTTCTGAAAGAATGTTTAAGTTAAACAATGAAACAAACAGCTTCAGAACAATCAAGTCATTCATTAGTGTCAAGTAGTTAATAAAATGATCACAGGCACTATCAACAATAGCCAGAGTATGAAAAGAACCCAAAAGTCTACCAATGGATGAATGGATAAAGAAGATGTGGGGTGTGTGTGTGTGTGTGTGTGTACACACACACACACACACACACACACACACACACACACACATATTGGAGTATTACTCGCCAATCAAAAGGAATGAAATCTTGTCATTTGCAACTACGTGGATGGAACTAGAAGGTATTATGCTAAGTGAAATTAGAGAAAGACAAATATCACATGACTTCACTCATATGAGGACTTTAAGATACAACACAGATGAACACAAGGGAAGGGAAACAAAAATAATATAAAAACAGGGAGGGAGACAAAACATAAGAGACTCAAATATGGAGACCAAACAGAGGGTTGCTGGAGGGGTTGCGGGAGGGGGGATGGGCTGAATGGGTAAGGGGCATTAAGGTCCTGAAATCCTTGTTGCACCATATGCTAACTAAGTTGGATGTAAATTAAAAAGTAAAATAAAATAAAATAAAATAAAATAAAATAAAATAAAATAAAATAAATCACAGAGCTGTCACAACCTCTGTGCTCCCTACATTACAATTCCCCCAAAGTTTTCACTTACGTGTTATTGCACCTGAACACTCCAGTAACTATGAGGCAATTATTGTTGCCATTGCACACATGAGGAAAAAGATGAGCTAAGAGAAGTTCAGTGGTTGCTGAAGATCACAATGTCTATTATTTGGGGCCCTTGGTTGTAAGCAACTAAACAAAACACCTCCAATTAGCCAAGGCAAAAGAGAAACTTTGTCATAGGAAGGGTAGCTGGGGACTCGCAGATGAACAGAGATGTTTCCTCTCTCTGCTTCTCTCTGCCTGCAGGTTCCTCCTACCCCCCTGGCAGGCCAGCTTTCTCCTCCAGACAGGAAATCCGGGCCACCAGAGCTCCAGAGCCCCATTCCGGCTTCACCACCTCAGAGAGAAAGGCTCTTGGGCCTCAAGTTCAAAACTTCTGGGAGATGAGCTTAAAATGATGCCCACAAGGCCTCTCTGCTCTCCTCAGGCAGACGCTCGGTGGTATGATGGCGGGTACAATGGGACAGATGGCAGATGTCTCCAAAGACATCTCTCCATTAAATCCTCTTCCTCTCCACAGTCTGACTCCCACCCCCAATACCTTTGATCTGGCTGAGGGGTCCAAGAGTGGTAAAACAAGTTCCACGCTTTTCCTTTGTATTTTTCACACAGGAGGCTGCCTCACTTCAGTATGGAATACCCCAGTACTGGAGGCTCTGTGGAAAAACCCCATTTCACATCCTATTACACGGCCGTAATTATGGTCTTAGAGCCTCTGGGGCATCCCGGCCTCACAATAAATTCTGCCCTTATTACTAAATAAATAAAAATTTTTTAAAAACTTAAAAAAAAATAAAAACTTCAGAGCAAGGCCTGTCTGGCCTAGTCAGATCAATCAGTGGTCCACCAACGGCACAGGGGACCAATCAGGAAGGACACTCGGCAGGCCCCAAGGGCAGCGGGGGTGGGGGGTGCCAGGTCCAAAATCAGTAAGAGTTAACAGATTAAATATTAAAACTAAGTAGAAATCCTGTACACGCAACTGCTAAGCTACTACTCTTCAGACCCCAAGGCCAATGATCTTTCTTCTTCCTACACCAGGGCTGACCCTACTCGGGCGCTACTGGTGAAGCCAGTACATAATAAGGTGCTAATTGTGTAGTAAAGATGTTTAGTGCAAACAGAATTAGAAAGAGAGAGGTCAATATACCCATTTACATCGAGTAACGTCCTAAAATCAGAGCTTTGCGCATCACAATTTTGTCCTAAGAAGAGCTAAAAACTGTATTTCTTCATCAATGAAAGTCAGCCTAGCTTCCCCCCCACCAACCACCTCCTGGCCAAGCCCCCACCTCCCCTTCACCCCTTACAGCTGAGGGACAGAGCCTCTCCGTAGGTCCTCTACGCCGCAGGAAGGTTCATCCGGGCCCAGGGATGACTCAAGTCCCTTCTTCTGAGGAAGAAAGCAGGACTCAGACACACAAAACCAAGCCTGCGAGGAGGAACCCAGAGGCCCAGGGCTCTGCAGAGACTGGAGGCGGGCTGGCCTCAGGGCACTCTCTGAAGTCTGAGGAAGCAGGGGGGAGGGGGGGAGGGGAGGCATGCAGGGGGTGCTTCCCCATCGCTGCCTCCTGAGGACTGTTACAACTCGCTTGGGTTTGGCTTTTTTTTTTTTCCCCTTCTTCTTCTTTAATTTAATCAAACGCTTCTGTAGCCCTCGCTGCCTGCCACCTGCCACACGCTTTTCAAAGTGCTTCCCAAACTTGTCTTGTTCGAGCTGGTGGGAGTGAGTTTCCACCAGCTTCCACAGGCTGCAAGTGGCTATCTAGAAGAAATCCGGGAAACAGGACTTTCTGTCTCCTTTCTTCAAAAGTCTAACAACAACCTAGCTGGCTGAAATCAACTCATTTCTCTGCCTCCAGCATTTTGTGTCTCTCCCTCAGTCCACCGCATTCTCTCCTTCCGCAGAAATGAAACGAGACTCCAACCAAGACTGAAGTTAGTTAAATCAATTAGAAGTTAACATCTATTAAATGCTTACTGTGTGCCAAGCACTTTCTGTCTCTTACCTCGCCTAATTTTTTACTCGAGGCCAAATTCATGGACCATAAATTAACCATTCAAGGTAAAGTGTTCAATTCAGGGGTGTTTAGGAGATGCATAATGTTGTACAACTGTTTCCCCTAACCTAGTTCCAAAATATTTTCATCACCCCAAAAGAAAACTTGCACCATTAGGGGGTCAATCCCCAGGTCTCCCCACCACCAATCCCTTGCAACCACCTGGATATTTCACATTAACAGAATCATACAATATTTGGCCAATATTTGGCTTCTTTCACTTATAGCATAATGCTTTTGAGATCTATTCATGTTGCAGCACATCTGTAATTCATTCCTTTCTGTGGCTGAACAATATTCCACTGCATGGATATATCATACTTTATTTATCCATTCATCTGCTGACAGACATTTGGGTTGTTCCATAATGGGTGCTATGAACACAGCTGCTATAAACATTTGTAGACAAAGATCTGTGTCCTTGTTTTCAGTTCACAAAGATACCTAGAGTGGAATTGCTGGGCCCTATGGTAGTTCTAAGTGTAACTTTCTGAAGAACCCTCTAAAATATTTTTAAAATATGAAATTCTACACAGAAACACCAAAAGGAAACTGAAAGCAAATGTAAAACCACAATGAGATCAAAGAATTTTAAAGACAGATGTTTTTCTTGTCTTACTCCATTTTTGCATAAGTTCAAACCTGGGCAGAAGGAATCCAAATGCCCAAATAGTACACTTGCTTTTGAAAGGCCAAGAACACCATGAAGAGAAAATTAAGATACACAATTCTACCGAAGAGTTAACAAAGGGTGCTGTGTCTCCACAGTATTTTTTTTATATTTATTCATTTTTGAGAGAGAGAGACAGAGCACACACTTGTGCGTGTGCGAGCAGAAAAAGGGCATAGGGGAGAAGGGGGACAGAAGATCCCAAATGGGCCCTGTGCTAACAAGCGGCAAGCCAGAAGCGGGGCTTGAACTCACGAACCGTGAGATCATGACCTGAGCTGAAGTCAGACGCTCAACCAGCTGAGCCACCCAGGCGCCCCTCCACAATATTTTTAACAACAAAATCACACTTAAGCCAGGGCTCCGCTGAAAACCATGCTGCTGGCTATGAGATTTTGAACCAAAGAAAAGAGTTGAGAAGACCCAACATAGGCCATGAACAGGAAGGCTTTCTGTTATCAGGGAAGACTGGATTCTCTGCTCTGGCTCTCATTTTTAGTAAAGCCACTTTTCTCTTTGGAAAGACATAAACTTCTAGTGTCAAACAAAGTCAGCACTCTTTCAAAAACAGACTTGCCACATCATATGTCCTTGGGGCAATGTAAATTAAAACAATTATGAGACATTACTGTGCACCTATTAGAATGGCCAACCAGAACACCGACAAGACCAGATGCCGGCAAGGATGTAGACAACAGGAATGCTCACTCATTGCTGGTGGGAATACCAAGCAGTTTGGCACTGGAAGACAGAGGCAGCTTGGCAGTTCCTTACAAAATTAAACGTTTTTTGACCCTATGATACAGCAATCATCACACTCCCTGGTATTTACCCGAAAGACATGAAAACTTATGTCCACAAAAGAACCTGCACAAGGATGTTTATAGAAGCTTTATTCATAATTGCCAATACCTGGAGACAACCAAGTCTTCATCCATTTCAGCAGGTAAATGGATAAAGAAACGGACATATCCAAACAGTGGAATATTACTCGGCACTAAAAAGAAACGATCCAGCAAGCTATGAAAAGACGCGGAGGGACTTTAAAATGAATATCACTACATGAAGGAAGCCAATCCGAGAAGGCCTCACACTATATAATTCCAACTATACGACACTGTGAAAAAGGCAAAACTGCGGGGACACTAAAAGATCCATGGTTGCCAGGGGTCGGGGTGAGACGCATAGGCAGGGCACAGAGGATTTTTAGGGCAGTGAAAATACCAAATATGTGTCATTGGCTGAATCTGTGTCATTATACATTTGTCCAAATTCTTAAAATGTACAACACCAAGAGTGAGTATTACATTATGGTAAACTATGAGGGCGCCTGGGTGGCTCAGTCAGTCAAGTGTCCGACTCTTGACTTCAGCTCAGGTCATGATCTCACGGTTCACGAGACCGAGCCCCGCATCGGGCTCTATGCTGACAGCACACAGCCTGCTTAGGATTCTCTCTCTCCCTCTCTCTCTCTGTCCCTCCCCTGCTCATTCCCTCTCTCTCTCTCTCAGAATAAAATAAATAAACTTTAAAAAAAAGTAATTAATTAATTAAGGTAAACTATGGATTCTGGGTGATGATGACGTGTCCATGTAGGTTCACCGACTGTAACAACTGTACCACTCTGGTGGAACGTGTGGGTAATGAGGGAGGTCATGCATGGGGGGCAGGGGTATGTGGGAAATCTCTGTACCTTCTGCTCCATATTGCTGTGATCCTAAAACGGCTCTAACAAACTAAAGGCTTAATTGAAAAAGCAACTTATGTCCCTTCCCTTAAAAGAGTATTTCTCACTAGCTCTAAACCGTGAGCACTACTTTAAGAAGGACTCAGTAGAAACTTGGTCTGGGGACCAAGGGAGAGGGAGGCGAGCATGAGAACCACGCCAGGATGCACACATACCCTCTCTCTGCATCTGGTCTCGCAGCAGCTGTCATGAGGCTGCCATTCAGCCATGATCTTAACCGGGAGGACAGTGGCAAGATGGGAATGCAGAGGGACTGTCCCAGAAGAGGATGCATTGGCACCTTTAAATTAAGTGAAGAAGAAAGCAGTTCTCTGAAGGACACAGTAAGCTAACTGCAAGTGACAAAACCGAATCTTCTGGTACAAGCAAGACACTGACATGACAGGGACGGCTGGCAAACCAGGTAACGGGCAGGCGCGCTGGCAGCAGCTGCCGGGCAGGTGTTCAATTAGGCCGGAAGTGGGCTGCAAACGACTCAATTAATTCATTGTGCACGCCTGTCCCAGAGAACAGGGAGATAAACCTCAAACACCAGCGGCAGGCCAGAGGTGAAGTCCACAGCTCCACCTTTTCAAAAGGGCGGGGCGTCTAGCAAAGATGCACGTGCAAAATAGAAAATCACACCAAGATTAGCGTGGGTAAGCCCTTTAAAATTCCAATGAAACTGACGGCCAGAAGGGAGACAAAGCGAGAAAGTAGTTTAGTACACATCAAAAAGTCCTCCCTTTCTCATGAGTGGCTTTCCCTGGCCCACCTCACATACAGGCAGCCCCAGCGCTCATGCTGGGGAATATGGAAAGGACAAACACAGACAGGATTCAAAATCCAACGGCAAAGGGAAGGGATCACCCTCATCTGTAACCTCCCCAAGGTGTGAGGGTCTGCCACGTGGAGACTTAACTCCGGCCCACCAGGCATACCCATGGTCTGAATCCACTAAAAAAAGCATGGAAAGCATGGAGTCATTCTGCAGAGGCCAGGGAAAGGGAGATCCACTGAGAATATAAAAGCAAGGAAAGAAAAACAAAGGTTATGAGGACCAACAGTGGGCAGAGAGCTGCAGGTCCTTAACAGAAAATGGGATCTCACCCTCCCGGCAGCCAGCATCACATCCTGAGGCCTCAGAAGAAACAGAGTGCACAGCACGCAAAGCAGAACATTCGAGGTAGAAGGAATCTGAAGCATCTGGGCCTCTCCCTTGTTCTAGAGAAAACAACACTGAGGTTCAGCAATGTATCCAAGACCAGCTATTAACAATGGCAGAGCCAGGTCTATAATCCTGGTCTCCTGTAAAGACCTTCCGCTAATATTTGGGATGATGATGATGGTGGTGATGACAGCACCCATGTCCTAAAGAGTTCATATGCAGACGTTACTGTGACGGCTTTGCTTTTATTACCCAATTAAGCCTCTGCAAACTCCCCAGTAGTAGTATTATCATTAGCCCATTTCACAGATGGAATGCAGGCAGGTTAAGCTACGTGCCCAAAGTCACACAGCACGGGCTGTGACGACATGGATTAGGCTGGAGGGCATCACACTAAGTGAAATAAGCCATATGAGCTCACTGATACGTGGAGCCTAAAACAGTGAAATTCATAGAAGCAGAGAGCAGCATGGTGGCTTGCCAGGAGCCGAGGGCTGGGGTGAGTGGGGAGATGACAGTCAAAGAGTACAAGCTTTAATTTATAGGATGAGTAAGTTGTAGGGACCTGACGTACGGCATAGTGACTACAGTTAATAACACTGCGTCGTACACTTCATATTTGCTAAGAGTAGCCCTTCAGTGTTCTCACCGCACAAAGAAAAAAAGTGGTAACTACGGGAGCCGATGAATGTGTTACTTAATTAACTGGATGGTGGTCATCACTTCACAGCGTATACATATATGAAATCATCACACTGTGCTCCTTAAATATATACTATTTTTATTTGTTAATTACACCTCAGTAAAGCTGGAAAAAAATCAAGGGGGAAAACAGCACAGGCAGTCTAGAAATGTAGGTCTAGCGGAAGTCTGTGCTCTTAACTGTTACACTCGACTGTTTCCAAACAAGGGAGAAAGTCACATTTCCAGCTGAAGTATAAACCCGAAACTTTCGATCATTGAATAATTTTCCACCACCTTTCCCTCCCAAGATACGAAAGCAATCAGCACTAAGGGATATAAAGGGCAGAAATATTTTAACTTTGAGGGAGAAAGAAGGCTCACGACTCCCCAGGCTGTACTCAGAACTGAACAAACTCGGACTTGAGAATTAAGGCTAATGCCAAAGCAAGTCCCTTTGGGTTTTGCCCAACGTCTTGCACCTTCAACATGTCACATATTTACTTTCCAACAGTTAATTCTGACTGGGCAGTGGCACTGCTGGGCCCATTTGGTGAGTTCAGAAATCTGTATTTACCAGGTCTTGGAGCTTTCACTGAAAACATCACTGTTGTTGGACACAAAAGCACCAGTTTAATCACACACGTGGCTATGTTCGGCTTCAGGAAATAGCTGCCTGTATGTGTGTGGTTAAAAACAAACAAACAACAACAACAAAACCCATACTATTAAACTGAAACTGTTGCTTTTTGATTACATAAAAAGTACCTGGCTTTTCTAAGAAATACCACTTATAATCTCAGATTCCACAATGATATATATAGTCCTAGCTCACTGAACATGAGAGATGCCGTTTTCTCTAAGCTACAAAACCAGACCGCCTCGACCGTCTCTCTGCACACACAGACACCTGCTGCCACTGCTCCGTCCACTTCCTTTCACCACACGACCAACCACAGGCGGGGGCTTCTAGTTCAGTTCCAGATCTACAAGCATCACGGAACGGGAGCTCTGGCAGGGGCTTCCTGCCATGGACCCCACGTGAGTCACTTAGCCTCTCGTCATATTCACCACAAAAATGAGCAGCAGACAAACTTCCTCACTGCTTATCAGGTGCCAAGCACTGTGCTAAAGGCGCTGAGTTTCCTCTTCTAATCTTCACGGTACCTCAGAGGCGGGTGCCCTTACAGATGGAGCTGGTGAAGCTCGGTAGGGGTAAAGAAGCCACCCAAAGCCACACACCTGGACAGGGCACCCCCAGAATGCAAACTCAGACTTTGGAGTCAAGCTCTTAACTACCACATGCTCGGTGTCTCTCTGCTTTCCTCGCACACGGAGCCTGGGAAATACCGCTGCTCTCACTTCCTTGTGAGGACAGGGCAGTGTGTGTTCTGACTTCTTCTGGTCTGAAGGAAGAAGGGAGAAAGTAAGTTCTCCCAGACAGACTGACTGACCATGTACTCAACACTGGGTTAAGGATGGAGGCAACATAAAAAGAAAGAGAAAACAACAGACCCCTGCCCCCAGGCACCTAACAATCTAATCTATAATGATGGAAACTATAATCCCTATCTCTCTAGGACATTTTTGACCATGACTCGCAAGCAGAAATGCACAAACACACATCAGCCTTACCATCTGTGATGTACTGATAGTTTTTACTTGGCCTTTTTTCTTTCTTTTCTTCCCTTCTCCTTTCTTTTCTTTTCTGTCAACCCACGAAATTGATTCTGTGACTATGGATCATGGATGACAGCTTGAACAGCCCTGTTCTAGAATGCCTCATTTTAGCTCTAATTAAAAAAAAAAAAAAAAAAGAAAAGAAAAGTTAGGAAGTTCTTCCTTAGATCTAATTTAAATTTCTAGGGCTGTCAGGTTAATTAATCATGTATGGCTGGATCTGTCCTCAGGGCAGAGGCAGTAGTGTATATCGGATTAGTTAAACGCCAGGAATGTGGACTGACTTGCCTATCTGTTAGCTGGGTGGCTTCTCCAGATCTTAGCCTATAGAATAGGAGATAACACCACTCACACCTTGGGCTTGTTACCAACCACCTATCTGGTACTGGGGTACTGGTTTCGGGTCCCTCAACAGAAGCACTAGGGGCATGGGTGGGGAAGGTAGACAAGTCGGGTTTGTGGACAGGCCTGCCTGGTGCCACACAGCTCCCAACGCCCCCTGGTGGTACAGAGCCAATTCTGCAAAATCAACAGCGGCCACTGACCTGACAATCAGCCCCACAGCCTCCTTTCCAGCACATGAAGTGATCCCAACTGCCGCAAATCTTTTGCGTAGGTAGCAATTGTGTTTCCACATAAAGTGAGACACGTAAGATGCCTAGGCTATAACAGGGCACAGGCCAAGTCCCTGCCCCATCAAGCTGGGCAGATGGACAGGCAAACAGGTAACTGTAACCCACTGTGCAAGATGGTGTAACTAAAGTCTGCGAGCCCAAGCAGAGAGCAGCTCATGCTGGAAAGTCCTGTCCTTAATTCTATTTGCAATTCTTCCAGTAAGAAAAACCACAGCTTGCAAATTTCTAGTTTATAATGCATTAAGATTTAGAAACCACCGCCACCACGCCCACCACCACGCCAAGACTTAAGCCCTGGAGAAGAGCATCCTTATCGGCACCCACAAAAATACAAGGGCTGCCACAACGCCAGGTCTATCTCCCTGACAAGGCTGCAGTTCCTTGAGGCTGGAAGTAAAGCAGATTGCTCAACATAATGTGACAGACACGTGAAATCAGAATCCCCAAAGATCGAAAATCACTAGTCACCTTTCTGGTTCCTCTGGAACCTGCCCTATACCTGTCTGGCCTCAGAATTACAAGGGGTGGGGGTGGGATGGAAGGCCTCCCGTGAGGTGGTCAAAAATGCAAAGCTGAATCTGCTAGATGCTTCCGTAGGCCTTCAAGATGCAAGGCCAGAAGGTGTCAAATTTAGACTTTAAGTGGTCTCAGGAAAATTAGATAGTCACTGAATGTGTGTGTGCTAAAAGTACTGATGTGTCCAATGCACACACTTAAAATACCTGTTTCTAAAGCACTATTTTAGCATTTCTCCATCTTTTTAAATGGGCCCAGGCACTTGAGAGTGGCTGTGTAGTTAAAGTGGACTTCCCAGAGCTCAGGTTCCCAGAAAATGAACCAAATCACCAGCTGCCATTCCCTGAAACCAATAAGAATAGGAAAATCTTGGAAAGATTCTAGCTATAATCAGGGTTCTTTAGGGTTCCTTATGCTTTGTCCTCTGCTTCTCACTTTGGGGGAGGGGCTTGCAGGAGAAGTCAGTCACTAAGGCTCCGAGGTGGGGAGGGAGGTAGTTTCTCAGGCCTCTGCTTCTGTGGCAGCTCCAAGCCACTGTGGTTTAAAGACCAAAAGTATGGGGCACCTGGGTGGCTCAGTCGGTTACGCATCCGACTTTGGTGGGCTCAGGTCATGATCTCACAGTGCATGGGTTCAAGCCCTCTGTCGGGCTCTGTGCTGACAGCTGAGAGCCTGGAGTTTGCTTCAGATTCTGCCCTGGCTCACTCTTGCGTGCTCTCTGTCTCTCTCTCAAAAATAAATAAACATTTAAAAAAAAATTTTTTTTAAGACCAAAAGTAATAATCCACTCACTGAGTCCTGAGTGATTTTACGTACATTGTCTCATTTACATCTTTTAGAATACTATTAGTATTATCCCCAATTCATAGGATACAGACTCAGATTAAGAAACAAAGGCAGGAAATGGCAGGGAGGAGAACTAGGATGGGCCAGGGACTCCTGACAGGAAAACCCCAGCATGTACCAGCCAGCAAGACAGCATTTGATGGGGTTCTCTCACTTTAGAATACAACTGATTTTTTTTTTTTTTATTTTAGAGAGAACGTGTGTGTGAGTTGGTGAGAGAGGCCGAGAGAGTGAGAGAGAGAGAGAGAGAGAGAAAATCTTAAGCAGGCACCGCGTTCAGTATGGACCCTGATGCAGGGCTCGATCCCACGACCCTGGGATCATGACTTGAGCCGAAATCGGGAGTCAGACACTCAACTGACTGAGCCTAGAATACACCCAATTTTAAATAAACACTCCTCTGATGTTATCTACGAAACTTTCAGAGGAAGCTATGAGGTGTGTTACCTAAAAGTCTCAGGTCTATGGCATCCCTTGAGAATCCCCACCCGTAAAATGGGGTGACGGTGGCTTGCTGGGGATACTCAATGAGGCAATGCCTCTGCAAAGCACCTAAACATTCGGACACACCGGCAAATGTAGACGACCACGTGCAGCAACATTACCGCCAGAACTCTGTGAGCAGCTTAGGGAGGAGAAACCGGAGAGAAAGACACAGCACGCACACAGCCAAGAGCTTGTGTCGACGTCTCCAAAATGTAGAGAAAGCATGCAATCCTGACAACAGAGGAATATTAGGGTCAACTGCTGGTGTACACAGAGGAGGTGGTTAAAAGGACCCCATGACCACCTGCACCGTCATGGATCTCACCATCTCACGGCACTCACCCAAGGTCTTAGGCAAGAACACCTAGAGAAAAAGTGAAACAGGAGAAAACCCAGCAAAGAGTAAAAACTGACAATTCTGTGGTCTAGTTATCTCCAAGTGACAGAATAAAACATAACCCCAGTTCTGCATGGAAGCCGCTTTGCACTGGGGGCCCTACGTCCCCAACGCACAGCTGGGAAGTCCTATCTCCCCTCCAAACGGAACAGACCCGGGAGCTGCTCCCCTGCTCCCAGACAGGAATGTCTTCCATTCGCGGGCTCCTGAGACCCGTGTGGTGCGGTGCAAAGGCCAGATCCTGACCAGAAGACCTTGAGTGCAAGTCTCTGGCCTTGCTACTTACACAGTTGGTCTGCGAGCAAATTACCACACCACTTTGATTCTCTGCTTCTTCCCCTGTAAAATGGGCACAAAAATATCCATTTTCCAAGGCTGTGGTAAGGATTAAATGAGGTAATGCACATGAAAGGCTCAGCACACAGCAAATCAAGCAACTGGCTGCCATTACTAACAAAAGCAGAGGCCAACTAACACGGGGTAAAAATTAAATGGGATTTCTTAAAAGAAAAAGGTTCCATGAAGTTCGTGAGGATCAACAATTTTCAGAAAATTCAAAGAAGCGGGGCGGAACGACGATATGCCCCCGGCTTCCTGAAGGTTTCTGAAACCTCTCCACGGACCGACCGCTCTCCTGCAGGAATAGATAAGTGGAGTGTCTCGTTACGTCCAGACTCTTCACACTTTATAAATACACCGCACAACCAACCAGAGAGTGCTTGCTGCCAGCCTCCTGGACAAACAAGTCCAACAGGATTTGATCCGGAAATTAAATGGCCATGCAGCCCAGCCACGCTCGGTTCAAAATAGATATCCGTGACCTACTTAGTCTTCGAGGACCGTTCTCAAAGCCAGAAACGAGTGGACAGTGAGACAGGGCCACGACTTTGGCAGACCCAGCACAGACCCCTGGCTTTCTTATCAGATGAAACATGCAAGGACACAGCAATGACTCAAAAAACTATTGTGGGGATGGCTAGACAGGAAACCTAGTCACCTCTGATCAGCCCCAAACAATACATTTTCATTCATTTAGACTAAAGGCTATACCTCTCGTGACAGTTACTCGTCAAGCTACCTATGCCCGCCTTCATAATTGTGTCCTGAGTATATGTATCTTCCCCATGAGATGGTGGCTTCTTTGAGAGTAAGACCGCACCTTCTTTACCTCAAGATTGCACCCAGGGTCTTGCACAGTGCACAGTGTGTTAGTGCGGCCAGGACAGGCACTGCACCTGCCATGAGAAAGTGAGCTCCTTCCCCCACCAGTACATCTTCCGCATCCCAGCCCATATGCTTGGCCACTCAAGATCAGAGGATGGAAAGACAAACTGATATCTGCTGTAAAGACGAGGAAGACAGACAAGGCCCAGGGAACGTTGCTGTATACCTTCAATGATCACATGGCTACAAAAATGATCTCTGACGTTACAGCTCATCTCACCACAGAGATGGGAGTCTCGGGGAGGGTGAATCCAAGGGCCTTGAGAGAGACACACTCTAGAAAATCTCAGAGCATGCCAACCTGCAGTACCAAGCAAACAATGGAACACTGGTGCTTCACCAGCTAGGCGATAGTGATGGAAACAAGCTGATGGCAAAACGGAAAAAACAGAGCAAGGCAAACCTGCCACTCTTCACCTTCCAATTCATCCTCCTCAGGGCTCCAGGGTCGGCCCCGGACACTCCCCTCTACCAGGATATACTCAAAATGCCCATCATAGAAAGCTGCCTGACAGCCCCCTAGTCTACCTGGCACTTTCCCCCACATCGTGGCATGTAATCATCTACAATCGTGGCAGGCAAGCCAAACAAGCATCCCACCCACTTAGAAATGAGGAGGGGCGCCTGGGTGGCTCAGTCGTTAAGCAACCGACTTCAGCTCAGGTCATGATCTCACGGTCCATGAGTTCGAGCCCCGCGTCGGGCCCTGTGCTGACAGCTCAGAGCCTGGAGGCTGCTTCAGTTCTGTGTCTCCCTCTCTCTCTGACCCTCCCCTGTTCATGCTCTATCTCTCTGTCTCAAAAATAAATAAACATTAAAAAAAAAATTTTTTTTTAAATGAGGAAACTGGGGCACCTGAGTGGCTCAGTCAGGTGTCCGACTCTTGATTTTGGCTCGGGTCATGATCTCATGGTTTTGTTGAGTTCAAGCCCCACTACAGGCTCTCTCTCTGCTGTCAGCACAGAGCCCACTTCAGATCCTCTGTCCCCTTCTCTCTCTGCCCCTTTCCTGCTGGTTCCCTCTCTCTCTCTCAAAAATGGGTAAATACATTTTTTTAAAAATGAGGAAACTGAGGCCAAAGCATGTCACCCACAAGGCAACATAAGCACTAAAACGCAGAGACCTTCTAACTCCAAGCTCAGATTGGATGAGGCCAGGTACCCGAGCCCTGGGGCCCCCGCTACAAAAACCTTCTGGAAGAAGTCCAACACCCACCCTTTCCCAACACAGTGGCGTATACACTTCAACCTTCATCAACCCTAGTGTCCATCAACAGGTGGCACCTGCATCAGCCACACACACAATGAGCCGGACTGATCAGCCACCTCCCCGACAAAACGCGAAACCCAATGCTAGAACTTTTCAACGAGAGATGCACATGAGTGAGCTGGTTTTCTGCAAAGAAGTGGTGAGCATGGGGCAGGGTAAGAAACCATGGAGCCCAACAACCACTAACCAGAAATCCCAGAGCTCTGAGTCTCAGGGTCCTGGGTTCAAATCCTACTTCTGGAACTTCTTACTCTCTGTGACCTGAGGCAAGCAACTTTGTTTTTCTAAGTTTTAGCTTCCTCATTTATAACATTAAGGAGCTAAAGAAAGGGATCCCACAGCAAATGTACTTAATGCCACAGAACTGTAGATTTAAAAATGGTTAAAAAGGTAAATTTCATGTTATATATATTCTACCGCAATTTAAAAAATAGTTTAACGGGGTTTTTATTAATGTTTATTTATTTATTTGAGAGAGAGAAAGAGTGAGTGTAGCAGGGAAGGGTCAGAGAGAGAGGGAAAGAAAATCCCAAGCAGGCTCTGTGCTGTCAGCTCAGAGTCTGATGTGGGGCTTGATCCCACAAACCATGAGAGCATGACCTGAACTGAAATCAGGAGTCGGACCCTTGACCGACTGAGCCATACAGGTGCCCCAGGTTAACGTGTATTTTTAAAAAAAGGATCTTACAGATTCATAGTGAGGATTAAATAAGATATAATGGCAAGTTCTTACAGTGGCTATCGCATATTAAATTCTAATTTATTTATTACTTATCGTAATTTCAATAGTTTTTATTATAAAGGTAATAGGTTAAAAACATTTCCTGTTATACCAAAATCCAGGAATAATTTCCGAAATAAAGTTCCACAAAGTATTTTTCCTATGCATGGACAGTTCTTAAATTTGGAATGTAAAATTTATACAATTCTGTAGTCATGATCCATTCTTTTCTGCCTTACCAGTAACTGCAAAAACAATTCTCATAACAACAGCCAGAAATAAAGGGACTTTGTTCAAAGCGAAGATAAAAGGTTGCACGAAACCTGAGACAGGAGCGAGGAACTCACGGTGAACCACTGGAGACACCTGCTTCCAGAGCTAGGCTAGAGATTCAGGCCAAATCCCCTGCCAGCTGTTCTTCCCTCCCCCATCAAAGTTCACCCCGAAAGTGAGTGCTGTGGGGGTCTGGCCAAGCAGGACGAAGGCCACACGGGAGCTCTATGGAAGTGCTGCACATGTCGGGCTCTCAGGGACAAAGAGCTCATGTTCTTCCTGTCCCCAGGGAGCTCCCACTGTGACCAGGGGGGATGGTGCAGGCCGATCAGCCCAGGACCCCTGCATCCCAGGGGCAGGGGGGGCAGGAAGGCACCAAAGGAGGGGAGCCAAGAAGGCTCTCATTCCAACCATTTCATCCAACCCCCGGGTGGAAGATGAGACAACTGAGGCCCAAGGAAGCAAGCAAACGACGTCCCCAAGGCCCTGGCTGTGAGACCGTCCAGTAGACGGAGCTGTCGGGGCTCTGGGCTAACTCACAGCACACTGCTGCCTGCTCAGAGCCCAGCAAAAGAGGTCAGGGCCGGCATCCAGTAGATCCTGCCCATCAACAAGTATTTACTTAGTACGTGCTTGTGCTTGGGGCAAGTCAGCACAGAGATAAAGCCCCACCCCCACCCCCTGCCCTGAAACAGGACAAGGAAGCGGTTTCATGGGAACAGCTCTTCCGGCTCCCACTCAGGCAGGGCCTCCGCCTCTCGCAAGGCCAGACCCCAGACTTTCTGGGGGTGCTACTTGAGTCAAACGTCCCGCAGCGTCTGGCGGAGAAGGCCGCAGGATTTAAAAGGCACCTCCTCCCAGGAAGTGCTTTTGATGTGCTGGGGATAGCACCCCCAGAAATAACTCTGCAGGAGGAATTACAATCTCACAAAACACCTTTTAATGTTCATTTTCTAGCCAGGAAGAAACTTCGCAACTTTCATTTTGTACGGGTGTATGTTTTGTTTGGCGAGGGGGGGGGGGTGATGGGGGAAATGAGCGAGTGGTGCCCAAAGGCAACTAACTCCTGAAATCCTACAGACGAGCTGCTGCTCCTGGCCCTGGGGAGTTCAATCACCATCTCTGCTCACACAGAATTATCTTCTGAAGTGGTGCTTCCCCAGAGGGAAGGCAGCGCCCCCCGGCCTCCCAGGTGACCTCCCTGTGGGCTGCTTGGGGCACTACCCCCGGCAGGTGGAGGCAGGGAAGAGGGCCTGAAATCGGGCCGCCCGTGCACAGCCCACTTCTCGGGGGCCCCTCATCACATACAGGCCAGGCCCTTTCCTTTTGAGGCCCAAAGAGGAAATTAAATATCAGCCAGATAAGGAGATTTCCCTTCGGCTCTGACGCCAAGAATCTGAAGTAGGATTCCTCCAGCAGCCCCACGAACCAAAAACCAGCACAGGCCTCGGGCCATCAGGCCAGGCGTGTTGAACCAGCACAGGCCTCGGGCCATCAGGCCAGGCGTGTTGAAGACAAGCCACCGCCTGGAGTTCCTTTTCTATGATGTCCAGATGGCAGGCCTAAGTGTTTTTATGGCAAATAAGAAGAACAATGGGTAAAACTTTGTGGGCCAGTTACAGAGCAGGCAGCAGCCAGGGCCCCAGGCCCCTGGGCTAGGACCTTAGGATGGCTCGTCTGTCTCTCCACAGGTACTTTTGGGCATGCCTCCCTGCCCTGTATTTTCAAGGCCAAATGCGGCCTCCTGCCCAAGGGAGCTGACTCGACTCTTTTCACAGCGTGGTGACTTTATCCACGGAAGGATCCGCGGAGCTGAACACACTGAGCTCACACACTGACCTCAGCATTTTCTAAATCTGCCGGGGTGATAAACACCTTAACGCAGGCCTAGCATTCACCAGGCAGGCCCCAGGCTAGCGGAGAATAAGCAGCTCCCAGCAGGGCTGACACACACACAGGGCCAGCCACCCCCAGCCTTGTCTGCCTACTTTCTCTTCCATGTGCTTGTGGTTTAAGTGTGGGGAGGTGGGTGGGTCAAAGACATCTAGAAGGACCAAGAACAGCCTGGAAAGGGCAGTGGATCAAGGGCCAACGGAGCCCTGACACTTAAAAAAGAAACCGCAGAGAAAACAGTTGCCACAGAATATCTGGGTGGGTTCACACATCCTGCAATGGCCATGTGAATCTGGAACACTCCCTAAGTGAGCTGCTCCACGTCAGTCCTGCTTCAGCTCATGCTCCAACCACAACCGTGGCTCCCATCTCAAGAGAGCAAAAGGCCAAAGTCCTCTCGAAGACAGGCAAAGAGCTGCAAGGAGACCCTGGATGCCCCCACATACCCCTCGGCCCTCACGTTCTCCTATCTCACACACGCGCGCACACAGGACTGAGGCACTCGGGCCACACTGTCCCCGCACCATCCCGCACGGTCCGGGCAGGTGCACGTACCCACCTCAAGGCCTCTGCTGCCCCTCCACACCACAGCTCTGCGCACCACCCCCCCCCCACTCCTCTTCCACACGGAAGCTCAAACACCACCTTCTCAGCAGGGCCTGCCTGATCGACACCTCACCACCAGACCACTGTCCCTGGCACACCTCCTGCTTTTTCAGCGGTGATCGCCACCTCACCTATTGCTCTGGGTTAAACGGTGTCCCCTCCGCCCGCCAAATCCATATCCACCTGGAACCACAGAACATGACTGCATTTGGAAGTGGGTCTTTGCAGAAGTAATCATTTCAGATGACGACACACTGGAGTGCAGGCGGCCCAATGCAATGACTAGTGTTCTTCAGAAAACCTGAGACGGCCACATGGGGGCAGAAGCAGGGAGCAGTGCTATGCTGCCATAAACTAACACCAAAGCCTGCCTGCAACCACCAGAACCTTGGATCCCCTCTCGGAGCCTCCAGAACTGTAAGAGAATGAATTACCGTTGTTTGAGCCATCCAGTTCTTGGGGCTTGGTCCCAGCAGCCCCAGGAAAGTCATACACAGACCGTGAATTGTAATCATTTCTTATCTGTCGCCCCTCACTAGAAAAGAACACGATTTTAGCTTCTTTTGTTCAGTGCAAAGTGCCCAGTACTCAGAAGAGGGTCTGGCACTCAATAAGCACTCCTCAATAAATATTTGCTGAATGAATTCTGAGTCAATGAAGATAAGCTTAGAAGAGAGGCAGAGATGTTGCACCCATCCTACAGAGGGCAAAACTGAGAGGGCAAATGCTCTGACTTTGCTCAGAGACAGAAAAGCCAGGACCAGAATTGAACTGGGACCTTGTTTGCTCATTTGACAAATGATACTGAGCTCCTCCAGTGCTCAGTGTCACAACAGCCCTCAGGATAGCTGTCACACGCAGTGATCACTAACCGCACATGTGGAGGGGCAGGAAGGGTGGGCCCTGGGCTCGCTGTCCCTCAACGAGGGATATGACCCTGAACAAGGTGGCTTACCCATGGGTTTCAGTGTCCTCACCTAAAATTGAAGGGTGCATTTGGGGCACCTGGGTGGCTCAGTCGGTTGGGCATCTGACTTCAGCAGGTCGTGATCCCACAGTTCATGGGTTCGAGCCCCGCATCGGGCTCTGTGCGGACAGCTCAGAGCCTGGAGCCTGCTTCGGATTCTGTGTCTCCCTCTCTCTCTGCCCCTCCCCCCACTCATGCTCTGTCTCTCCCTCTCTCCCCAAAATAAGTAAACATAAACTGCAAGCATGCAGTCTGCCCAGGTCCCATCCCTGTCCCTGCCGGGTGGCTCTGTTCCTCCCAGGCCTACAGACAACAAACTCACACACTAAGCCTGGCTCCCGAGAGTGAAGTTTCCTTTTTCCCTCTGGACTTCTGAGGCCTCGCCTGCTTTGGTGGTCTTCGTACAGCCTTTTTCAAACTCAACCTGCAGGTCTCAGACCTCCAGTCTGCATGAATCCTCAAGCATATCGGGGATTTCAAATGAAGTTGCTGTCATACACAAACATGCATACGCGTACACACACACACACACACACACACACATACAGACACGTGTGTGTGTGGACATCACTCTCTGAGGAGTGCAATTATAGGTGATCAGGGGTATGAAACCCGCACAGACACCAACTGGGGGCCAGCACCATTAGCAACGTAACCGGGTAGAAGGTAAAAGAATGAGCTTTGGAGCCAGGCGGATCTGAGTCTGAATCCCAGCCCTGCCTCACCTGGGACTATACTTGACTTTCCCTCTCTGTACTTCAGTGAACTCATCTCACAAGGGGCTCGGGAGGAGCCTATGGCAGACCTATGAATGCAGTTCTCTATTCCCACACCTAGAAGCAGGCAGTATGTGGCAGTGTAGAGAAGAGGGGGAAGAGTCTCGACCCCACAGAGGAGGAGACCTGGACCCCATCTCCACTCTGAAATTACCAGCAGTGTGGCATGGGGAAGACGCTTTACCTCTCGGCCTCCACTCAGCCTCCTCCCAGACAAGTGGGAAAAGTTGGACTAAGGAGCCCCCAGCACTCAGTCTACCTTAAAAAAAAAAAAAAAAAAAAAAAGGTCTCTGCATGAGGGCTTTGGGGTTTCACAGCAGGAGGTCTGGTGTAAGGAGAGAAGTCACACTTGCTGTCCTGCCCCACCAAAATTTCCCCACCAAAACCCCCTGTCTTCCCCCTTTCTTTACTCCCACAACCCTAAGTGACCCCAATCTGGCTCTAGTCACTACTGATCTCCTGACCCCCCCTTTACAACCGCTACACTAGTCGCATTTTTATATTTAGCAAATGTAATATGCATTTATAAACATTTATTAAGGAAAGGGGACATATATCACAGTTTTTTTACTACCTATTAGGTAATGTGCTGAGAGCTTTACAAATATCACTCTCTGTATGCTCGCAACAACCCTGTGAGGCAGGTACTGATATTATCCCGGGTTTACAGATGAGCCAACTGAAGCCCAGGGAGGAAATACAACTTTGTTTAACTCACACAGCCATAAGTGGCTAAACGGAGGCTGGCACCGAGCTTGGCTGACCGTAGAGCCTCTGCACCACCCTAGGCTGCCTCCTCCATCACTCCTCTCTGGCCCCCTCTGAATGGCGGGTAAAGAACACCGTCAGCCAGTAATCCAGAGCTTCCCAAAGGCCACCAGATGGCTCGGCCTGCAGGGACTTGCCCAGTGAGTTCCTTCGTGGGGGTCTCTAGATGCCTCCTCCACCAGGTCAGGCCCCCGGAACATCTTCCAAGAAACCACGGCTTCTCCCCAAAGCACCCCGCTAAGAGGCAAACCATCGTGATAGTCCCACAAGGAGCCAGGACAGAGGGAGACCACCACATGCTGGAGGAAAAGACCCGCCGTGCACAGAATCTTGCTTCCCCACATTCATGGAGGCCATTCCAGAAACAAGAGCAGCTGATTTTCCGGCACACAATCTTTAAATGTTCTCCCAGGTCAGCTCTCCAGCCTCGAATCCCTGCCTCGGCAATGCAGACGCTGGTCTCAAGGTGCCACTTACACACGCTTGCCTCCTCCGGGAGAGGTTCACGGAAATACTCTGGCAGGTTACACCGAAATGAAAGTGCTCTACGACAGAACCGAGCCTCTGGGGAAAGCAGAGAGAGTGCGCAACCTGAAGCGTCCGCTTCCAGGGCCACGTTGACACCCCTGTTGGCCGGACGCTCACACCAGAGTGTGAGCAGAGTGTCGGTCCTTGAGAGCGTGGCTCCCTCACCCTCCCAGGTTCCAACGAACTTGGCCACTAAGATCCAAACACCACACGATGAGTCTCACCGCCTCACCAATAAGCAATGCGATGCCTACTAACACTACCCATTTCTTTCACCTGGAAGGAGGCCAGCGCATGGCGAAATGGGCCGCCTCCTATACTGCTGGTAATTTAGACCAGTCCAGCCCTTGAGAGCATGCTGGAACAGTTTTGTTTTTTTTTTTTAATTTTTTTTTTTTTTAACGTTTATTTTTTTTGGGACAGAGAGAGACAGAGCATGAACGGGGGAGGGGCAGAGAGAGAGGGAGACACAGAATCAGAAACAGGGTCCAGGCTCTGAGCCATCAGCCCAGAGCCCGACGCGGGGCTCGAACTCACGGACTGCGAGATCGTGACCTGGCTGAAGTCGGACGCTTAACCGACTGCACCACCCAGACACCCCTGGAACAGTTTAAACGTGTGGAACAGTTTAAACGTGTCCGACCGCTGACACAGCAATTCCGCTCCCAGAGAACCACATGTATGTGTGCCTAACGACAGGTACGTATGAAGATACAGTAGCAAAACCAATGAGTTAGGTTCTATGAATAGTGGGCCGACTCGTAAATCAGGACATAGGCTGTGCTATAAAATATTTTGTAGATGCAAAAGAGACAAACTAAGAGAGAAGAGCCACACGCAGAAAAGGATCTAGAAAATACATTAGGTGAAGAGAGAAAGATATAGGGAAGAGATAGGGTGGAATCAGTGTATGCTCACACAAGAAACAAAACTGCATGCATCTGTGTCTATGTGGGCTGACGGGCAGTTTCAGGATACACAACAAACTGCTAAGACTGGTGATTTCTGAGGACCTGGCAGAGAGGCGGTCTGTGGGGGAGGGGTGCAAGGGCCTCCCAGATTCATGTGTCACTTCTACTATCTAAGAAAAAAGCAACTCAACTGACTAAAGGAGAACAACAGCCAAACAGGATTTTCCTTCTGGTGCACAACAGCCGCACCCATCTGAACAAGTTTGGGTGCCCTGCTCCAAGGTCTTCCCAAGACTGATGGAGGAAGCTCAAGTCCAATTTCTAAGCCAGTGAGGGCAGACTGGATGGGGAGCAACGGGGAAGAAGGGAAGGGTGGGAGACAAGGGAAACATCTGTAAAAGTTCTGTGGAAGCTGCATCTCGGCTGAGCCTACCCCGAGCCTGCTGGGCTCTAAAACTCACTATCCTAACCCTTTCCTCCCTCTCACCCCCACAGGATGAGAAAAGAGAAAGCCAAAACTAAGGGACTATTCCCTCTTTCCGACAGCAGAGGAGAGGCCAAGATTGCTGCTAGGAGGAAGCGACCTGGCCAAACTCCGCCTTCCCCACAAAGTCACCTGTGCGCCAGGCTCCTGAGAGCGCAGGGAGGGCCGAGACGGGCAACCCCAGACTCACTCCCTGGAGCCCCTCCACTTAGGCAAACAGCCCAAGCATCTTTCAACACTCGCTACTGAAATCCAAACTGAACCGGTATACAAATCAGCCGGTTCTGCCAACAAAACAGCAACAATGTGGAAAAAAGGAGAGATAAATCAATGGGAGCCCGGCTAAATATATATTTATTCTTTCTGCTTGCCAGCAGTAGCACTTCTGTAGATCCAAACATTTGATAAATATCTTTTTTGCTTCCCGGTAATAATTAAAACAAACACACACCCCAAACACACAGGCACAGCTAAACACGAAGCAAAACGAAAACCAACAAAGGGGCTTTGCTTTGGTCATAATGTTCAAGAAGCAGGTGTGACAGCTGCCATCCCTAGGCAAAAATGTTTTTCCATTAAACAAGTACCCTGTTAGTGCAGCAGACAAACTCATGGGCGCTCTAACTGTCCACAGCTAAGGCGGACACCAAAAGGTGCCCTCGGGGCAATGAAAAGTGGTTCCATCTTGGAGGGAAGGAGGTGACCACCAAGCAGAAAGTCAGGGAGCTGAATCTTCTGCAGGGACTCAAGGCAGAGACGACTTGTGATTGCAGGTGCCAGGAAGCAGCGGTCCAATAAAGGTAACCCTTGGCCTCCTTACGGTGAGGACAAAGCCCAAATAAAGCCCAAACCTGATCAACTGGCTTAGTCTAGCAAGAAGAAACTAAAGGGCATGGGTGTTATGCATTCTGGAAAACGGGAGCCCAAGTAAGTTTATCATAGAGGCTGGCACTAAATAAGGGAGAGTGCATGAGACCAGCATATTCCTGACGTGGTGACACTGCATCCTCTGACAGGAACATGTGGACACCAGCCACCAGGACCAGCCATCTCCCCTTGCTCTGCCTCCGATTCACCGATTCACCGGAGTATGGCGTGGTTCCCTGCTGAGTCTGCACCCTTCAGGGGAGAGCTGGCCACCACTGTGAACTCACCCACCCTCCCTCCCATTCCCCGGCCGGCCCCTGCATGCTTGGTGACCACAAGTCACCCCTACCTAGAGGCAGACCAACTCCTGGGGAACAGCCAGAACAGAGGCCCTGGTGGGTCCACTGAGTCTACCAGGGAAGAGTGGGGCGCAGACTCCGCCCCAGGTAGGTTTCCTTCTCTGGGGGCCTTTTCCCTTTGATGCTTTTCACTTTGCTTGAATGCTCAAACCAGCATTTCCCTGAATGGTATCAGTGTCAGAGGAACCTGAATTCCATCCTCTGAGATGCTCCTGGAAAGGCAGAAATGATTAAGGCTAGGTGATGGGCAAAGAGAGGGGAAGGTGCTTTCAGGTTTCAGTCGGGCATCTTTCTCTAGCTGTCAAAAAAGACCAAAGGGGTTGGGGCGCCTGGGTGGCACAGTCGGTTAAGCGTCCGACTTCAGCCAGGTCACGATCTCGCGGTCCGTGAGTTCGAGCCCCACGTCAGGCTCTGGGCTGATGGCTCAGAGCCTGGAGCCTGTTTCCGATTCTGTGTCTCCCTCTCTCTCTGCCCCTCCCCCGTTCATGCTCTGTCTCTCTCTGTCCCAAAAATAAATAAACGTTGAAAAAAAAAAAAAAAAAAAAAGACCAAAGGGGCAATTTTGGTTTCTGCAGAGGCTGCTTTCAGTCTACCAAGGGTCAGTGTCTCCAGTGCCCAGCATGTGGACCAGAGCTACAATGGGGAGGGGTGAGGAGAGATAAGAATGGCTAGGATTTGGTTCCTCCTTCTCTCAGTGTCCATACCCAAAGGGACAAAGCGCTATCATCCTGACATGTCCCCGTTCAGTATCACCACCGCCACTGTCCTCATGTCTCCAGTTCATGCCCCATCACGAACTCTGATGGACTCATCAGTCCAGGAACTCTGATGGACTCATTTCTCCAGTCCCAACTTCACGCCCCACCTGACCCGCTCTCCCTACATGAGAACCCCCAGCCTATAGGACACAGTCCGACCCTGTCAGAGATGGCGAGGCCTCTGCCTGCACAGGTCCTGGAGTCACACAGGTCACCGAAGACCCGGGCTAACCCTTGGCTGGCTACGTGGACGCACACGTGTTCCTGGGCCCATCTCCCCATCTGTGCGTTGAGGACAGCACAATCGACCCCCAGAGCTGCTGTGAGGATTAAATCCAAGTTACAGACAGCTTCACTCTTCAAGAACCATGACGATGTTGACTCGACCTGTTTCCCAGCCAGCTCGGGAGTCTGTGTTTTGCCACCTCTATCATTTTAATTTTTTTTTTTTCAACGTTTTATTTATTTTTGGGACAGAGAGAGACAGAGCATGAACGGGGGAGGGGCAGAGAGAGAGGGAGACACAGAATCGGAAACAGGCTCCAGGCTCTGAGCCATCAGCCCAGAGCCTGACGCGGGGCTCGAACTCACGGACCGCGAGATCGTGACCTGGCTGAAGTCGGACGCTTAACCGACTGCGCCACCCAGGCGCCCCTTGCCACCTCTATCATAATGAACGACTACCCACGAACTCAGGGGCAAAGGAGGCACATTAGAGATCTAGAAATGAACGGTCATCAACAACCAAATGTGAAAGAAACCAAAATTAACTATCAAAATAATGCCAGAGGAGGGAAGGAACGGGAAGAGAAGGAAAATATTACTTTGGGGAGGAAATGTTTTAAAATATATAGCTCTATGATTTTTTGGACTTCATCCGTTTCAAAGATTAGGAAGATTACATTTCAAAAGCTCACAAAGGAGACACTTCTATTTAAAAAAAAAAAAAAAAAAAACTCTTTCTTAATTAATATCTTCAGAGAACTAAAAAGTGCTTTTATAGGCAGACTGAATCTTAATAAAATTCTCAGAAAAAGTCTGGCATCAGTCACATCAAACACCCTCTTGGAATTTAATTTCCTTTTCAGCATACAACTTACTATGGAAACTCATTTATGATGCCACCACAACCGGTCAAAATCTGCCCGGAGCACAAAAACTTCAAAGCCCCACAAGAGAGCCTTATAGGACGAGATGGAAACTGGCCCCATACTTAGCCAAATCCTACACCTAACAGAGATTCCCCCACACCAACTTTCCAGCTTGTACGGTCAGATTTCGCCTCTCCCGTCTCCTGCCCAGTCCTTACCCGCCCTGGCCCCACCTTACACAATACCTCTTCCACTGCCTCCTTCCAGCTAGAAACCTCCCCAAACTCAGTATCATTCCCCTGTCCAATAAAATGAATAAAAAGGAGGCAGGGCACAAAATTGGCAAAGGGAAACTTGCCTCATCCATCTTCAACCTTCTATCAAAGACTGTCCTCTCTGGCTTCTGGTTTTGTTCTCCCTTTCAGATGATGGCAGGGCCTGGAATATTCACTGTGTGCACTGGGCGTTGGGGTGGGAAGGCAAAAGCTGGAGGAATTATTCATAAGTACAAAAATGTACCATAAAAGCCTTTTTCCCTTGAGGCCAATTCCTACTGGAAGATTTAATCAATCCCATTATCCCAAGTGCCTGTAAGCAAGGGGAGAGAAAGGGTGAATGCCAACCTTTACTGAGCAACCACCCCCAATATATCTCATTTAATGTAACGCAGTGGTCCTGATTTTACATATGAGGAGACCAGGCTCAGAGGGGTCAGGGGATGGGCTCAGGAGGCACACCAAGGCCTGCCACATACATACCAAGACTCACGGCCTCAAGCTTCTAGTGTCCCCAAGTGCTTATGTTAAAATACTGTCCTGGGCTGGAGGCTACTTTACAGTTCACACATTGCTTTTCACATACATTATCTCATTTAATATCACAACCCTGTAGGATAGCTAAGAATTCCTTCTCCACTATTACAAAAAGGCTATTTGGTTTCAAAGATCATAGTGCAAACCGGCTACAACACTTACAGAGTTATGCTCTTCCTGAGGTTTGTTTTCTCACCTCCCAGTGTCTGATAAATGGTAGTGACTCAAATAGTTACTATTATTAGCATCATAATTTTCATTAATTTAATAGCATACACACAGACAGGCACACACACACGCATATATATACACACTACAGATATTTTAAAAATCCAATCTAATTAGTTAAGCCTTTACTTGTTGGAGAAGATATAATTTTACCACTTCAAACTCAGAGATAACCACTAACTGCAGCTTCCAAGAAACTGACAAAAAAAGGATTACTGCAAATGATGTGGTCAAACCCGATATGGATTTTGAAAGCTAATGGAAGAGAAGGACAAGGAGCATTCGGTTATGATAAAATACCAAAAAAAAAAAAAAAAAAAAAAATCTTCCTCTCCTTCCAGCATCATGGCTTAATCATTAATGTGCTGTTTGGCCCAGCATCCAAACAAGATAGCCAGCGGGTGACCTAGAAGTTCTAGTGAGAGGTTGCCCAGGGGGGTCTGGGGGATAAGGATGGAGTGGACACATTATTATTTCAGGTTATTTTTAATGTGCTGCATCTAATGAACCGTGTGCCTATGAATTACACTCACTTGAAAAGAAATCTGGGAATTTCAGAAATGCCAGACATAACAGGCATCAGCTGACGACTTCTCAAGCCACAGTGAAAAAGCTGACAGAAGTCTGGTGATACATGGATCCCAGTGTCAGACAGAAGGAGATCTTTAGTGCTGTGGCCCTAAGAGTTGCTGGGGATCTCATCCTGGGGATGTTCTTCGAATAAGGCTCCAGCAAAACCAGCCAAACCGAGCATCCACTCCAGGCTTGGAGGTTAAAACCAAAGAAAAAATTCAGGTCCGCAGGTAAGACATACATTATTATTTTTTTTTAAAGAAGAGTTAGCAACTTTCTAGTAAAGACCTCTGGCCAGCCACGTACACGAATTGCCTGCATGACAATAGTATTCACACTAGACATCTCGTACCAATTATTTGATTTTATTCTCTTTTGCTTTTTGCAATCTTCCTTGCATCTTATCTGTCGTAAATCCATCCGAATTTCTTTATAATAGGCTGAGGCTGACTTTGTGTGACAGATCTAGTCTCACAAGGAGAAACGTTTCAGTCTCTCTTCTGACTCCATCAGATCGTCTAGTTCTGTCTTTATACCCCATTTCAGAGAAAAGGAAACTGAGGCCCAGAGAGGACTCATCAAAGATCATACTCCTTGCTAATATACCCTAGGACTAGAACTAGGGCTCAAAAGGCCCACAGTGTGGGTCTCCAGCTCTATCAGTCGCAAATGACCTAGCACACTTGTGTCCTGAATACAAAGTTTATTTGAAAAAGGAAAAAAGGCCAACATGAGTCATGGCTGTTGCCAAGGGGCACCACACAGGTTGTTCTAATAAAGCATCCCACATCTCCAGAACCACTTGTTTCTGAAATAACGAGCCTCAGCCAGAGAATAAAGGGACACTTCATATTTCCCTTCAGGATATCCAGGACCGTCTGAGTAGATGTGCTGCTGGGCTTTGAGGACCTGCTAGCCCAAGCCAGGGAAGCCCTGACTCGTCCTCCAGAGAGGGAATGGGGTGGGTGGATGTGGGAGGAGATCAGACAGCTCTCTGCGACAGTTAGGATTTCATACCGTCCTGTCCTGCTCACCTTGGAACCCCTAAATACCTCATCCACTCAGGGATCCCTCCTCAACTTCCCCAGGACAAAAGCATTGCAGTCGGGGAGGTGAACCTGACAGATGGGGAGGGGCGGTACCTGAACCGAGCAGTGGAGGAAGCGACGATCAGCTCCCTCCCGCAGTCCTTACAGGAACTCCCCCATCCGGTCTTCAGACGCCAGGGGGGGTGTCCCCAACTCTCTGAGCCTGACCCCTCTCTCAGGGTCTGCCCCAAGGGAGGCAGAGGGTAGGCAAAGCCCACCCCGCACCGACTAGCCTCCGGTCCCTAGTGCTCACCAACCCCCCCGCCTTGGGGCCTCCCTCGCTCCCTCCTCACCCGCAGGGCTCCCGGCCGGACACTTGCCCACTGCAGCGGGAGACCCAGAACGCACCCCCTTTCTCCCGGCCCTCAGAGGATCTGCATCTCCCGCCTTCCCAAACGGGGCCCTCCCGGCTGCCCTGCGTCCAGCCCGGGACCCCCTCTCACCGCGTCCCTGCGCCCCCCGGGGTCCGCTCCGCAACCGCACTTCCCGCCCGGCCCACGCGGGCAAGCGGTCCGCCCCAACTTTTCCGGCCGCGGCCCCGTTCCCGCCGCGGCGGGGATTCCCGTCCGGAGCGGCGACTGGCGGGCGGGCTCGCGTCCCCTGTGCCCCCGCCCGCCCCGCCGGCACGAGTTGCGCTCGGGACCGGCTCCGCGCCCGGGCCGCGGCCGGCAGCCCGGCGCGGAGGCGGAGCCGGCGTGGCGGGAACCGCGCTGTCCCGGCGCCGGCACCCCCTCCCGGTGCCCGGTGCCCGGTGCCCGATCCCCGCGCCCGCCCGCCCGCCGCGCCGCCGCACCTCTCCCTGCCCACCTGCCCGCGGGCGCCGGCGCCGCTCACCTCCTCCCGTGCCGCCGCCACCGCCGCCGCCGCCGCCACTGCCGGGAATACGTGGCAGTGGCCGCCGTCGCTCGCGCTCCCCGCCTCGCCTCGCCTCTCCTCTCGGCGCCCGCGCGGGCGGCTCCGGCTCGCCGGACCGCAGCGCCAGGCGCCCTCTGCCGCCGGGAAGCCGAATCCTCTCGCCCTAACCCTAACTCGCCGGCCGCCCCCGCCCGGACCTCGGCCTCAGCCCACCGCCTTCGCCCCGGGCCCCGCCCTCGGCCCGGTCGGGCCCCAACGCTGGTTTCCGAGCCCATTAGGCAGGGTCGCCTTACCGGTCCCGCGTGCCGGGCCCGGGCCGCCGCCGCCGCCTCCGGGGAGCCTGCCCTGACCACCCAGCCGCTGGGCACCGCCGGTACAGGTCATCCCCGGGCTGACACATTTCCTGCTTCTCTGAAAGCGTCGCCACGAGGTCGTACAATCGAAGAAAGGGCGGAGGGCAGGGGAGCAAAACACCAGGTCTCTGGTGTTCAACGTTCTCTCTCCGAGGGCGCCCTGCCTGGAATACCGAAGTGCGCAATAAATACTTGTTGAGGGAGCGAAAGAGTGAGTGAATGAGTAGAGATTTGAGCAGCTCTCCACAGTAGGCTTTTAAACCTGAAGCGGACAGATATCTTGACCTGGATTTGTTTTTGTAAATTACACAGACACGTGCGCAGCTTTGCATGAATAAATGGGCTGCACAATTTCCACCTCAGACCAGCACCAAAGCCATGCAAAGCCCACAGCTAAATATTATTCAGGGCTTTTAGTCAGATAGACTTAGGTTTTAGATCTACCACTTAAAAGCTGGGAAATCTCTGGAAAGCTAGTCTCCCTGGGCGCAGTTACCTCATCTATAAATTAAGAATAATAAAATCTATGTCAAATGGGTTGTTGTGAGATTAGATGAGATCATGCATTGTATGTAAAGGGCTTTGCACAGCTGCCCCCCTACACCCCACGTATGCCGCCCTATCTAAATGGTAGCTATTTTTAGTATTGTTACTTACTGATCTAGTAGGTAGTAAAGACTATAGGGGAAACGTAAAAAAAATGGCTACCCTTCGCCCGAGGACAGCCTTGGTTCAACATTAGTTCTGTGTACCTGCGGTATTAGGAGCAAGGCCTCTCCAGTCCCTCCTCTCCTCACCAGCAAGAATGAGCTGGTCTCGATTTTTCCAAGAGATGTAGAGCTGGCTCTCCTACAAGGTTTCCAAGCAGGGTTTCCCTGGCCAATCTCTTCATGAACAGTATTTATTGTATTGCAGAGGCAGAGAACTGTTTGAGGGCCGCTGCAATCTCCTACCTCTTCCTGGTTTCTTTTTGCCCCTCTCTCAACACCTTGAGGCTTTCGCTTCTGACTGTGTGCTTCCTGCTCCGCACATAAGCAGCAGTGAGGAAAGTGTCCGGGCAGCAGATGGGGTGGGGCTGGAGTTCGGGCCCATCCACCTTGGGCTTTCTGCACCTCAGCCCCCCTCAGGGGAAAACCGTAGAGAGTAACACTTCTCGGTGGCACTGAGAAAGAATCGGTGACCCAATCTGGGAGTGAAGTCCCTGAAACACACAGGTGTTTAATAAATGGCAACTACTGACTCATTCATTCCACAAGCATTTAGGGAGCATCTACTGAGTGGTATAGGTGCTGGAAGGGCGAGGAAAATAAACATGGGTGAGGTGAGATCCCTGCCTCTGGAGGGGTTTGGGGTCTAGTCGATGAGACAGGCGTGGGTACATACCCCCACACATACTGGAGCAGAGGGTCTGGTGGGGATAGGTAGGCCATTAAATATGAAATCCGCAAGCCTCAAGTTCCAAACTGGGGCAACAGTATTACCGTGTGGATTGCTTTAATTCATTATAATTGTAAATGCCATTTTCCTCTAAATATTATGTACATAACTTCCCAAGGCCACTGCTAAAAATTAATGAATAATTTTATGAGGCAAGCAGAGCCATTTGATGTAGGATTCGGTCCCTTAATAAGGTGACTCCGAATGCTCCCTTCTACTAGTCATAACATCTCTATTGTGTCTTTGTGAAAGCACCACAACGTAGAAGTCAAAGCTCCGTATCTCGCAATGCACGTCGAAGAAGGAAAAGCTCACACAGTGTTGCACTGGTGACCTCTAAGGAATGCTACCTTGGTATCTATGCCCTTGCTGCAGCCCTCTCCCACACAGACCCTGGGCGAGGTTATGTGACGTGCGGTGGCCACTGGGACATACGCGAACATGGCAAGAGCATGGCAGATTGATGAGCACTCACGCCTTGTTCCTCGCTCTCTCGGAATGCTGTGAAGACAGAGAATACAGTGAGGATAGGTTTGTGGGCGACACGCCCCGCTGGGGTCCCCGTGGGACGCGGTGAAGAGGACAAGGACCACACTCGGGATAAACCAGGAAACGCTGCCTTGTGCGTCAGCGATGCGCCATGTTGTGCCGGGCTGTGCCAGGGATATAAATGCTGGAAGCAGTGAAGCAGGAGAACGGTGACAATCGCAGAAGTACGAACCCTCCCCACCGAGGCTGGGTTCATGGCCTGGCTGCAGCTGCCAGGAGCAGCGGTCGGCGGCCTATGTCCATGAACCTGCCCCCTCGGCCCGTCCATGCCGTGGCTGCCATGTAGTCTCTACCACAGGGGTCTCAGGCTCCCCTGCAGAGGGCAGCAGGCCTGTGGAGAGGTTTTTGCCATCCAGGGGCAAAACGAGAGTAGCGAAAGCAATGCGAAGCTAAATGTTGTCCTTGCCCCTATCAGTGAATATTAGGTTTGTGATAGTTTGGGGGTTTTGACTAGGGGTCATTTTTTGGCAAAATAAAAAGCTGGCAACCTCCGTCTCCCCCCAGCCGTTTTGGTAACGGTGCCGGTCCGTGCAACCTGAAAACCCCAAAGATGATCACTTTTTCATCTCAGACACCCAGGCAATCCCTAAGGTCTCAGCAGACTCAGTAGACTGTCGCTTCATCTACCACAGTTGTTGCTATTGTTCTAGTCACGTGCTCCCAGACTCTGTTTCCCTTTCTGCCTCACGTCTACTTGGCAGTCATATAGCTTCACAGGTCAGAATGTGGGATGAGGCCTCGCTCCCAGGACTGCATCTGTGACCAGGGTTCTGGAGGTGTCCGGCTGGGAAGAAAGCCCTGGGTTTGAGGTCTGGTCAGTGACCAAGTATGTGTGTGTTTGTGTGTGTCCTTACACTCACACGCACGTGTGTATGTGGTTGTGGCAGGGTGAGTCTTTTTCAGGTCATCCACACTGTTCCCCCAGAGGAAAGCTACTTAACCTAACCCTGAGGAGAGATACTATTTATAAAGGGGAAAACAGACCTAGATCATGTAAGTAAGTCACCAAGGCCTAGATGAATATGGAGGTCAAACAATTAACCCCTTTAGCTATGAGTTGAACTTAAATCTGATATGAATTTCCAGAAGCCTAACATTATAGAAAGACTTTTTTAGAACTAGGGAAGGGGTGAAATTTAACTTCCCTAATCCAAAAGGGAAACATGGTCCACTAATCTTCAACAAAGCAAGAAAGACTATCCAAAGTAAAAAAGACAGGCTCTTTGTGGGGCGCCTGGGTGGCTCCGTCGGTTAAGCGGCCGACTTCGGCCCAGGTCATGATCTCGCGGTCCATGAGTTCGAGCCCCGCGTCGGGCTCTGTGCTGACAGCTCAGAGCCTGGAGCCTGTTTCGGAGTCTGTGTCTCCCTCTCTCTGACCCTCCCCCGTTCATGCTTTGTCTCTCTCTGTCTCAAAAATAAATAAACGTTAAAAAAAAAAAAAAAAAAGACAGTCTCTTTAACAAATGGTGTTGGGAAAACTGGACAGCAACATGCAGAAGAAGGAAACCGGACCACTTTCTTGCACCATACACAAAAACAAATTCAAGATGGATAAAAGACCCAAATGTGAGACAGGAAACAATCAAAATCCTAGAGGAGAACACAGGCAGCAACCTCTGTGACCAAGGCCGTGGCAACTTCTTACTGGACACATCGCTGGAGACAAGGGAAACAAAAGCAGAAATGAACTATTGGGACTTCATCCAAATCAAAACCTTCTGCACAGCAACGGAAAGAATCAACAAAACTAAAAGGCAGCCTGTGGAATAGGAGAAGATATTTACAAATGACATATCGGATAAAGGATTCGGATCCAAAATCTATAAAGAACTTCTGAAACCCCACACCCCAAAAAATGAATAATCCAGTGAAGAAACGAGAAGAGGACATGAACAGATGTTTTTCCAGAGAAGACATCCAGATGCCTAATCCGAGAGGGGAAAATATCCAACTTCGTATATTTGAGAAGTAGTATAGCATGAAGTCCCAGACATTTGCGTTTCCACCAGAAGCTATGAAATGTATCCATTTCATACACTTAGCTGGACTTTGAATTCCTCAGAGAGAACTACCGCATAAGTATCAAGTATTATAATAAAAATGTCTTTTTCTTACTGGTAGGAATATCGAATAAATTTATTTGAAAGAAGGCTTTGGACAAAACCATACCTACTTCTACAGTAAAAGGTAGCCTTGCTCGTTTCCGTAAAGCTGTAAAATCCCATATGAGGGAAAGTTTAAAGATCTCTGCTTTCATTTGTACAGAGGCACCGGAGCACTAGTGAAAAGTTCAAGCAAGATCTTCACGCTCGCTGCTTCTGGGTTTGTGAAATTTAAGTATTCAGCTAAAGCATGGGAAGGAATCCCTACTCCCTCCCCACTGCCAGCAACCAAAGCAAACTCTCAAGCCAAGAACGCCAGTGAATTCTTTCAACTCCTTTTTTTCACCACTTTCTCCCTGCTGGCAAATGTTATGTTTCTATTTCAGGAGAAATAAGAGCTTCATCAACTTGCCTGTCTTCGTGCTTCTCTAACTCCTTCCAGGGTGTCTTTCTTTCTTTTTTTTTTTTAAATGTTTATTTATTTTTGAGAGAGAGAGACAGAGTGTGAGTGGGGGAGGAGTAGAGAGAGGGAGACGCAGAATCTGAAGCAGCCTCCAGGCTCTGAGCTGTCAGCGCAGAGCCTGATGCGGGGCTCAAACTCACGGACCTGGAACTCACGAACCGTGAGATCGTGACCTGAGCTGAAGTCGGATGCTTACCGACTGAGCCACCCAGACGCCCCAGTCAGGGTTTCGTTTTTTGACTTTTGTTTTGTTTTGGTATCTGCTTGGGGGAATGAGACCACATGAACGACATAGCTCCTTAGAGTTCTATTAAAGGCCGGACGGTCCACATGGTAGACGGGACAGGAGAGTTCCGCCCTCATTCCGTAGGTTGTGAATAGTCCACCTCAGGTTTTAAATTCCAAACCAGGAAACAGCCCTTCTTAATTATTGTAACTTTTGGGTCTTCATCAGTGACTCACTATCCCTTTTGGTCTGGCACGTTTCTAACATCCAAAGGTGTTTCTTAAAAACAACGTCCTTGCCCCCCATTGAGCCTCATCATGATCAGAAAAAAGATGGTTTCTAGCCTGTACTTAACTTTTCAATCACTCCACACGTATTTACTGAGTACCTCATACGGGCAGGCAATATACTGAATTTTGTGGATACAGAGGCAAGCAAAAAGACACAGTCCTTCCCTCCCTAGAGAAGCTCACAGACCACTGGAGAGAAAAATAAACATATAATTACAAATCACACTAAGCGTTCTAAAGGAAAAGAACAAGGTACTGTTAGAAACTTTAATAGAACTTATTTTAAATTGAGAGGTCTGGGAAGATCTTTCTGGAAGTGACCGTAAAGTTACAGACACCTGAGAGATGAATGGGTATTGACCCAGTGAGAAGCCCATTGGGCACACAGCCCTCCTCACCCATGGCTTCTCTGTCTCTCGGATAATGACCAAGACGAGGTGTGCAACTGCTCAGTGTCTCATTCCTTTCAGAGCGGGTCCTGGGAGCCTTGTCTCCATATAGGCACAGGCATAGGACGGGGACATCCCAGGTTCTTCCTTCTCCACTCAACCCACACTCTGCTCTCTGAACTCCTGACCCCCTGTTGAAGTACTAAGTTAGCATTCCAAATGAGTATCACTTAGGTTAGCAGGGCAGGTGGGTATTTTACCTGGGTCCTATATGTGTGCAGTCTCTCCATCCAAGCTCTAAGCTCTTGGAGAGCAGACGGCTCTGTGTTTTTCTCCTTTTGTGACGCTCACAGTGCCTGGATGAGAGCTTGACTAGTAGCTACTGTTCAGTGAATACCCATAGCTACTGTTCAGTGAATACCCATTCGATAGAATTGAATTTTATCTCAGCATTCAGTAGTGCAGCAAACATCTGATGTAGAATGACAGCTGAATCAGGTAAAGTACGCATTAGAAAAGATTAAAAGAAGCTGGCATGAAGTGCCATTCCTGAAGCTTCAAGGAATCACCTTGAATGGCTTTGACTCTGTAAGGCCACACTTTCTCAGTTCCAAGACTCGTCAACGATAGGATGCAACCCTGACTTCACAAGTTTACTTTTCTGAGAGTGGGAAGGAGGGGAGGGCTGCTTTCAATGTATACACACGTTGAAAGCCATATTATGATTTCAGAAGCATCAAAATGTTCCCAGGAAATGTCTTACCATTTAAAAAATCCCTCTTTTCTTGGGATGTAAAGTAAACTTTATTTTCTCTTTTGCCTGCCTCATGTCCACACCATTATTTTTTCTTTTCATTTTTCTTTAAAAAAAAAAAATATATATATATATATATATTTTTTGGTGGCATCTGGGTGGCTCTGTCAGTTAAGCATCCGACTCTTGGTTTCGGCTCAGGTCATGATCTCACGGTTTGTGGGTTTGAGCCCTGCATCGGGTTCTGTGCTGACAGTGTGGAGCCTGCTTGGGATTCTCTCTCCCTTCTCTCTTTGCCCCTACGCAACTTGTGTTCTCTCTTTCTCTCAAAATAAATAAACCTAAAAAGAATTTTAATATATGTTTTTTGGTAATAGCACCTCAAATTCCTTCTGACAAATTATTCTTCCTCATTAGATACAGTCTGCTATTTCACCAAGGTGCCTAGCTTTCTGCTAGTGAAGGAAAGGGCACCTGACCCAAGCAAGGCAACTGAGACATGAACAGAACATGGAATGATGATCAGAGAGTCAAAAGCCTGGCCATGGATGGGGCTTACTTATCCCAGATGTGGGATGCAGATAAGACTGTCCAGAAGCTTCTACTACAAAGACCCTCTAAAACTGCCTGGTTCCAGAGCTAGTTTCTGTTCTTTACAGACAAAGAATGCTGAACTGTCCTTGACCATTGGTATATCTAGAACTGGAGTTTTTGACCTGAGGTCCATTGGCTTGGAAATGGTGTATGGATGGGCCCTAGGGGGTCCACAAACATGATATATTTTTGTATCTGTAGATAAGTGGTGTTTTGTCTTGTTTTGTTTTGTTTTTTGGGTTTTTTTGTTTGTTGGTTTTTTGTGTAGATGGTCTACAGACAGCTTTTATTAGATTCTCAGAAGAATCCTTGGTTAAAAATAGATTAGACACCATTGATCCCAGAGCAAGGGTTTTTAACTAAGGTCTATGGGTGAACTTGTTGGGGGGGGGGGATTATATCTTTGTTTTCACGAACTGACATTCATGTTCTTTTTAATTATGAACATAAGCAACAAGCTACCGGATTATTAGCAATACCTAGGACTTTGCCATCAGTAGAAATCACATATTTTCATATCACATTATGGTGTTGCAGATATCTCAAAGTATAATTTACACCTCTCGCTACTTTAAAATTACACTGGTATTAGACCCACAGCTAGATCTTGTTATTGAATGTGTTAATAAAGAAGTATATATATCAGTTGACCACCGAATACTTCAGTATTTTAGAACTGCATCTCGAAATAATTGGTTTCCTTTATAATCCTGTATGCTTTATTTTATTCAGATTATTATTCTAGAAAGAGGTCCAAGAGCTTCATCAGACTACAAAGGGGTCAATAATACAAAACGTTTAATAGCCTCTTTAGGAAAAACTTAGTAGGATGGTCTCCTAGCCTTACCTATACTGGTTTTAAATTTTTTTTTTTTCAACGTTTATTTATTTTTGGGACAGAGAGAGACAGAGCATGAATGGGGGAGGGGCAGAGAGAGAGGGAGACACAGAATCGGAAACAGGCTCCAGGCTCTGAGCCATCAGCCCAGAGCCCGACGCGGGGCTCGAACTCACGGACCGCGAGATCGTGACCTGGCTAAAGTCGGACGCTTAACTGACTGCGCCACCCAGGCGCCCCCCTATACTGGTTTTAGAAAGCTAGTTTCTATCCTGTGGTCCCCCTCCTTTCTGCCACTTGACATACTGGCTCCCAGCATTGCAACCTCTGAATTCTTCCAAAGCAGCAGGCATTGCTGGTGGTCCAGAGAAACACACAAGTTCCTGTGCATCATGGGAAAGAAACAAAAGCAAAATAATAAACAAATTTTTTAAGTGAAGAGAGAGAGACAGAGAGACAGAGAGAGCTCCTGAATAGGTAAATCCATAGAGACAGAAAGCTGATTAGTCACGGCCAGAAGAAATAAAGAGTAACTGCTTAATGGATGCAGGGTTTCCTTTGGGGGTGATAGGGCTGTTATGGAAGCAGAGAGAGGTGATGTGGCCCAGTGCAGCGCCATGAGTGTGCTAAATGCCATTGAATTTTACTCTGCAAAAGGGTTAATTTTATGTTATGTGAATTCCATCTCAATGAAACATAACATAAAATCATAAATAAGTTGGAGGAAACCCCATTATAAGTTCCCCTGGGAATTCAAGACCCTACTTAGGGGAATAAAGAAAATAGATCCTGAGTTTTATGATATTTTGTTTCCCTCTCTCCCCCTCACCCTTGCCTCCCCCCCAGTTGCTCACGTACACTGCAATTTTAGATCACTTATGAAATTGCTAATGTGTACTTTAGCCTACACATTAAATTCTGGTTTGCACTTATGCATATTAAAACACACCACTAAATACTCATCTGACAAGCTATATTTTATACTTCAAACAAGGTTTTATTGTGCCTGGATGCATTTTAATATACCTACTAAATTTTAGCTGGAGTGAAAAATGGCTGGCAACGAGGATTGATAAGGGGAGGGTGGATCCTCTCTCTTTATATCCCACACATTCCGCTTCCGCTTGGGGTATTAGGCATTGGCAGCCCCCACTACTTGAGAGCTCTAGAGAGCTTTCCGGAAAAGATTTCAGACATGATCTTCTTGCCTTAAGCAGGGCCTGAGAGATCACGGCAAGGCTTCCCATTCCGGTAACTTGCCCAGCACCCAGGACCTCAGTGCATCCCATTAGAGCTTTTGGTCTTTGCCAGAACTGCGGTCAGAACGGGCTGGGATTAACTTTCCACAAGTCCCTCTCACATCTTTCCTAATTCCCTCTCTGCCGGGGTTTTGAAATTCCTTTCCTGCTCCCCACCCCTCGTGGCTGCACACAGCCTGCGGGCTGATGCCCAGGCAGCTCAGCCCAGGAAGGGAAAACCAGAACTGACATTTTCGGAGGCGCGGACGGTGCCCCGCACTGGGTGAGGGCTTCATATCAAGTATCTCGTTGCATTTTAGGAATCACACCAGTTTTCTCATGGCCACTCGGGGGCTGAAGGTCACGCAAAGTCACGCCAGTCAAGCCTGCACCATATTTCCCCATCACTCTTCTTTCCAACCTTTTCACTGCTGTTTTGGACTCTGATCAGCCAGGCTCCACGACTCACCATCCCCTGACTGTGCCACAAGGGCCTCCCCCTAGACTGTCCCTCCCTTTCCATGTTCTCGCTCCCACTCAGTGCTCAAGGTCTGGCTCAAGCTGTCCCTTCTCGGAGCTTTCTCAGGCCCTACTGCTCCTGCCCTCTTCTGAATCCCCATTTATTCCAGCACTGCTCTCTGGCAGGAAGTCGTGCCTCGCCTCCCTGCCTCCCCCAGTTAGGAAAAATCCCCCTGAGGGCAGGCACTGTGTCTTACTCCTCTTGGTATTTACTGCAGGGCCTGGTAGGACCGAGATGGAAACTGCTTGGTTCTCTCAATCAGCAAGAGATTTATTTTTCCAGGACGAAGCACTCAGCCTCTCTCCAGGCTCCTGTACTTCTCTTCCCTCTGCCCCCTGCCCCCCCCCAGCCGGAAGTCTGATGGGGCCCCGAGTCCTTCTATCCTGCCTGCCCTGTGCAGGTGATCCAGGCCTCACTCAGCTCTTTCGGGCCACAGCATCTCTCCTGGATGCAGCCTGCTTCCCCTGTAGCTGGAAGACGCAAAGGGCTCTTTTTTCCATGTCTAATGACATCATCCTTTTCAAGCAGGGACTTTGGGAAATTCATAGCGAATGAAGTATGGCCACTTATTCAGAGAATGAGCAGAGTGTAGCGTCTCCAGGTGTCTCGAGGCTGCTGAGAGGCTGGTGTGTGGTTCGGATTGGCAGGAAGGTGAGGTACAATGGAATTAAGCACCTATAGGACAGGACAGGGGCCTTGGGATGGGGAACATGGATGGAAGACAGAGCTGCCTGCATCATGTGATTTCGGTGATGCCGTGAGACCCCAAGAGCCCCCAGTCATGTTCCTTTGAGCTTTTAATGGTTTCTTCTTTCCTTTTGTGCTCAAAATTCCTAGCATTTCAGTTCTTCTCTGATTTCAATTATGTGGCTCCTTCCCTAGATGCACAGGTCGGGAAGACTAATTACGGGTGGTGGGTGATACCCACTTGTTTTCTGTGAACATGGGCCCAGCTGGGGAAGGGCAAAGAAGGCCACAGTGAGTAGCCTTCACTCAGTTTCTGCAGAGGACTGGCTGTCACTGTGGGGACACTTTGACAGGAATAATGTGTCAGAAAAGCGGAACAAAGAGTCAGGGATAGGGTAGGAGAGGAAGGAAGTGTCTACCAGGGGAAAGGACTGCGGGGGTGTGGAGAGGACACCAACAGCCCTTGACGCAGGTCAGCCTGACCGGCTCCCTGAAATGCACAAGCCCAGACTGGCCCAGCACCAGGCCATGGAGTCCCAGCCCCTACAATGACAGGCTGAAGATGAGAGTTCAGACTAGCAGCTGGGACCAGGTGGAGCCACAGAGAGACAAAGGAGCAGTCAGCCAAGAGCTACAAGCAGGCAGGAGGTCGGAATGAAGTGTCGTCGTGGGTTCCTACTGTAGGGCAAAGCCCCAATCCAGCCTTTGTGGGAAGGGAAGAGAAGTGGAGGGGTGGCCTTAGAAAGCACGCGGCTCCTGCAGCAGAAGGACTGAGGGACTGAGCAATTTCTTCACAGGAGATGCAGTTGCAAGGTAGGAACCGAGAATCAGGAACAAGGCAGAAGCACATTGAGCGATGTGAGAAAAACAAGGTCTTCAAAGACAGATGCGACATGGTTTTAAAAATCATTCTTATTGTCACAAAAAACACATAACATAAAATGTACCATTTTAACCAACCTAAAGGGCATAACTCAGCAGCATTAAGTACATTCACAGTGCTGTGTGACCATCCCTACTATCTTGTTCTAGAATATTGTCATCACCCCAAATGGAAACCCCATACCCATTAAGCAGTTGTTCCCCATTCCCCGCCCCCCCCCCCCCCCCCGCCAACGCTGCCAGCCCCTGGCAACCATAATTGCCTTCTGTTTCTATGGATTTGCCTGTCCTGGGTGTTTCATGTAAATGGAATCATACAATCTTTTGTGTCTGGCTTCTTTCACTTACCAGGATGTTTTTGAGGCTCAACCACGGTTGTAATGGTTAATTTTATGCATCAGCTTGATTAAGCCAGAGAGTGCCCACATATTTGGTTAAACATTACTCTGGGTGTGTCTGTGAGACTGTGTCTGGTTGAGATTAACATTTGGATTGATAGACAGTAAAGGAGATTGTCCTCCCCAAGTGTGGGTGGGCCTCATCCAACCCGTTGAACAGCTGAATAGCACATAAAGGCTGAGTAAGGGAGAATTTATTCTCTGTCTCTCTCTGCCTGACTATTTTTGTCAAGCTGGGGCACCAGTCCTTTCCTGCCTTTGGACTCAGATGTAGACTGGACCTTACATCATCAGCTCTCCTGAGTTCAACCTGCAGACGGGTCTTGGGACTTGTCAGCCTCCATAGTCATGTGACATAATTCCTTATTATATAACATAATATTACAATGTTATAATGTTATAAATTTTATAATGTTATAAATTATTAAACATTATAAATTATAGCATAACATAATATTAACTTATGACACATATTAATATATTGTATTATATTTATCAATAGATTATGTACATATATATATATATATATATATATATATATATATACATATATATCCTATTGGTCTGTTTTTCTGGAGAATCCTAGCTAATACATAACAAGCATCAGGACTTGATCCCTTTTAATGGCTGAGTAATATTCCATTATATGGATATACTGCATTTTGTTTATCCATTTGCCAGTTGATGGGCATTTGGGTTGTTTCCACCATGCACCAGGGTTTGAATCCTGATTAAGTCAAGTCATTGAACCTCTCTGGCCACCTGCTCATCACATGTGAAATTCTTACAAGGATTAAATGAGATAAAGCACATACAAACCTGATACAGAGAGGGAAATCAACAAATTGGTTTCCTTAACTGATATGGGGACCCCGATCACAACAGCACAACTGTGTTTCAGTGGATTTTAGATCCTCAAAATCCCCCTCAAATCAGAAATGGGTCCAGAGTCAAGGCAGATGGACACCTACAGGTGGGGCACAAGAGATCTTAGTTCTTTTTTTTTTTTTTTTTAAGTTTATTTATTTATTTTGAGGGAGAGCACAAGCAGGGAAAGGGGCAGAGAAAGAGGGAGAGAGAATCCCAAGCAGGCTCCACACCGTCAGCGCAGAGCCCAATGCGGGGCTCAAACTCACGACCCACGAGATCATGACCTGAGCCAAAACCAAGAGTCAGACGCTTAACTGACTGAGCCACCCAGGTGAGATCTTAGTCTGAGGGCAGAAAATTGTACCCTCTCTTGCCCTCCCCCTCTCCCTAGCGGACACACCTTAGGGAACTGAGGTTCTAAATCAGGGCCCCCAAACATGACCATACCTCTGTTTCAGTGTCTTCGGCCAATAAATATTGTGAGGAAATATCTCACATTTAACTTGTTAGAAATACCCCACATTTTGCAAATGTTTGAAAGAGAATGCACACACTGCCATTGTGCTCTATCTTAAAAATAAGTACTCTTCGGGTTTATTTACAACTTGTGTTCAGATTACTCCATAGCATAGCATGCACTCACATTACATAAAACTTGTGAAAAAATAACACCTATCATTCCCTAAATCACAGTAATTTCATGCGTTTACATTTATATTCTTTCTTTTTTTTTACGTTCTGTAACTATAGATGTCTCTTTCAAAGATGTCATGAAAGGCAACCTGAAAACTGAATTTAAATGCACGGAGTCGTCCTGGCTCAAGGCACACAGACAGAACAGTTTATTCCACATTCAGCGGTGGCCAATTCAATGGCCAACCTAAGAGCATTGGCCTGGGGCTCACACGGCTCTGGGTGCATGTCCTACGGGGGCCATAGACATGGCCTGAGCTGCTCTGAGCCTCAGTTTCCTCCTTCATTCAGCAGCACTCCCCGAGGACCACAGTGGGCCAGGCACTGTGCCAGGCTCTGGGGTTACATAGATGAATAAGAACCTCCACCGCTTACCCTCAGAAACCAGAAGTCAAGCGGGAAAAAAGCTAACACACTTAACACCTTACCGGTGCCAGGGATTGCCCCCTCTATTTCACATGTATTAGCCCATCAGATCTCTCTAAAAACCCTGAGATGGAGAGTGTAACTGGAGATACTATGGTTATCTTCATGTCACAGATAAGAAAACTAAAGCTCGGAGCAGTGCAGTAATTTACATGGCTGGTCAAAAGCAAACCCAGGCAGTCTGGCTTTAGGGCCTGCCCCGTTAATCCCCACATGACTATACCTCCATATGTATTTATATAATAGGCCTCCATGCAAGTGACACAGGAGCATAGAGCAGAGCAATTGATTTTACCTGAACAAAGTTACAGAAGGCATCAGACATGACTGTGTACCTTGGCAGGAAGAATGAGTGGGATTTCACCTGGCAGGGATGGGAGAGAGAAACAGAGAGCTAAGAGCGAGAGCAAAACGAGCTGGCCAAGTGTGTGGCATGGTCGGGCATGTGCAGAAGCCCCCGGCAAAAGATCAAGGCCACACGGTGAAAATGAAGACACAGGTTTATCCTGCAGGCCCTTCCAGTCTCTAATCCTGTGATTTGCTACAAATTGTATCTGCAGTCCTTCATTTAAGGATGTGCAATGCTTCTGTACACATTAGTGATCAGACTGAGGTTTAAGAAAGCATATACCTCTCTATCCTAATGCCTAAACTTCCTTTAAGCAGTTTATACAGTGCATGGGACATTTCAATGCGCGTTTTTGGAAAATTCACTGAGCAAACATGTTGAGTGTGAAATCAGTGCACCACGTCCTCTCCCTTCTGACTGTACCACCGTAGTGGAAGGAGAGCCTCATGTTTTGCCTGCAGTCTCTGCTTTCTTCAATCCATGTCTTCTCTTCTGTGGGGCATTAATCTACTCTGATTGCCTGGGTTCTCCCTCATTTCCACGGCCGACCATTGCATAAAGCCTGTCCTCTTTTGTCTGGCATTCAGCACCTTTCTCCATCCTTTGTGGTCTCACCTTCAACCTCGTCTCCCAGCCCTCCTCACCCCTCCCGTCTCCCAGCACTCTTCACCCCCCACCACCCTCACCCCGTCTACCCCAAGTACCAGCCCACTCCACACCATTTCCCATCTGAAGAGCATGCACCCTCTGCTTCTCTGACCTCCTCGGACAGCCAGTCACGCCTCCGTCCTGCAGCTCTCTGCTCTTGCCTGGATGGCAGTACTTACCCAGTCGTCCAGCTTGGTCTGGAAAACTTAGGTATGTTTCCCCAAGGCTCACCCAGCCTGCTTTTCATGTGGTCACTCAGCCTACAAATGCACACACGTCTAGTGATCGTATGAAAACCTGGCCTGTTAATCTATAAATATTGACACGGTTAAGCGTTCACTACTTACAAAGAAGTGTACAGGAATCTTTTTAGCATTTTACTTAATATTATTTTTTTAAGTTTATTTATTTATTTTGAGCGAGAGAGACAGAAAGAGACTGTGCACACGCACGAGTGGGGGAGGGGCAGAGAGAGACGGGGAGAGAATCCCAAGCAGGCTCTGCCCTGTCATTGCAGAGCCCAGCGTGGGGTTCAAACTCATGAACCGTGAGATCATGACCTAAGTCGAAGTCGGACACTTAACCGACTGAGCCATCCAGGTACCCCAGCATTTTACTTAGTATTCTTTCTTTTTTTTAATGTTTATTTATTTTTGAGAGAGAGAGAGAGAGAGACAGAAACAGAGCGTGAGCGGGGGAGGGACAGAGAGAGAGGGAGACACAGAATCTGAAGCAGGCTCTATGCTCTGAGCTGTCGTCGGCACAGAGCCGGGTGCGGGGCTCAAACCCATGAATTGTGAGATCATGACCTCAGTTGCAGTCGGACGCTTAACCAACTGAGCCACCCAGGCACCCCTTCGGCCACATTCTTGAAGTAAACTCATCGGTCCATTCGCCAAATACATTCGGAGCATCTCCCCTGTTCCATACACAGCTAGACACTGGTGATAGAGCAGTGAGAAAGGCAGTGGTTAGCAAACTGCCAAAATGGAGCTTACAAAACTTTCTAGGTGGGAAAACAGACACACACGAGAAAAGGATAAACATGACCCTGGCAGGCTCTAATAAGTCCTCGTCGGCAAGGACTCATCAGCAGGCAAGGACATGGTGATTGCAGGGAGCTGCTTAGATGGGTGCCTCAGGACAGCCTCTCCAAAGAGGCGATATGTGCACTGACACCCGATGAAACCACAAGGCCAGCCATGAGAGGAGCAGGGGCAATGGCACCCTGGGCCAAGGGGAAGGAGCTGCAAAGATCTGGAGGTGGGAAAGGGCACCGTGAGCATTCGGAAGGGAAGGGAGCAGAGTGAGGCTGCTCAGGAAGCTCGAGAGGAGGAGAGCTAGGGCTGTCGTAGGGTTACGTTAGAGTAAGCATGTGGGGTGTCAGCGGCTGCTCAGTAAATGCTAGCGGTCTGTCAATCATCATCATCATAAGTCTGGAAAGACAGAAGGTGGATCGTGCAAGTCACTACAGCGCATGGTAAGAAATCTGGGTTTTAACCTAAGAGCAATTGTGAGTCATTGATGGGCGTCTAGCATTGCTCCCCTGGCTGCTGGGTGGAGAGAGATCAGAGTAGGACAAAAATGGAAGGGGGGAGATGAACTAGGAGACCCTTATAATAATTGGGACAGGAACGTAATATAGAATGTTTAAGCACTTACCTTCTATTTTGATCTTAATATGAGTCTTAAAAATGAAACTGTGCTTCTGAGTCAGCTATACACTTGTGACGGAAGATGCGTGTGACCTTCTGATGTCCACGTTTAACGATGGACAGATTTATGTCGCTCTCTCAAGAACGCCACTGGCTGTTTTCCAATGGCAACTACCAGATCTCTGGTTCTCCGGTCACTGTCTGGATGTCCCACAGTTCAGTTCAATTCTGACACTAACTTCCGGGGGTTAGGATCAGACCCCACAATTTAAACAGCTCAGTTTCACCAGACTGCCCTCACTTCAGACGTCAGTCACGAGTCCTAAGGTGCCTGTACTTCTGACCGGCCGGCCACAAGCTGGGGATTCCCACCCCCACCCCCCTCAGGTTCAATAATTTGCTAGAATGGCTCCCAGAACTCAGGAAGACACTGTTCTTACTATTATCAGTTCGTTATTAAGGATACAGCTCAGGAACAGTCCAATGGAAGAGACGCATAGGGCAAGGAAGTGGGGGACAGTGCATGGAGTTTCCATGCCTTCCTCGAACATCTCCCAGCACCTCAATGTGCTCACCAACCTGGAAGCTCTCCAAACCCTGTCATGTAGGAGTTTTATGGAGGTGTCATCACACCATCATGATCCACGCAATCTCCAGCCCTCCTACCTCCCCAGAGGTTGAGGGGGGAGGGGCTGAAAGTTCCAGGCCTCTAATCAAGGTTTGCTCTTTCTGGTAACAAGCCACCATTCTGAAGCTATCTGGGGGCCTACCAAGCGTCTCTTCTTTACAGCAAAAGATATTCTTAGCATCCCTAACACTCAAGGGATTCCAAGGGATTTAGGATCTCTATGACAGGAACCAAGGACAAAGGCCAAATATATATTTTTTACGATGCCACACCCACCATTGGACTAATTTAAATATTTTATCTGAGAAGAACACTCTTGCTTATTGCATCTAAAATAAAATACATGGATAAATAAACTATGTTAATTTCCAGTGGCATTCTTTTTTAAATTTTTTAACATTTATTTATTTTTGAGAGAGAGACAGAGTGTGACTAGGGGAGGGGCAGAGAGAGAGGGAGACACAGAATCTGAAGCCGGCTCCGGGCTCCGAGGTGTCAGTGCAGAGCCCGACACAGGGCTGGAACTCACAAACCGTGAGATCATAACCCGAGCCGAAGTCAGACACTTAACTGACCTGAGCCACCCAGGCACCCTTTTCCAGTGGCGTTCTTGAGAGGGCAGCATAAATATAAGTAACTGCTAAGATCTACCTGAATGACTTATGTCATGCCCAGTAGACCTGGTTGTTTTGTCATAACCCGTTGACTTCCCTGTACATTACCCTCATAGCCCTATTAGTTCATAAAAAAACAGATTTGGTTTTTTTTAATGTTTATTTATTTATTTTGGGAGAGAGAGAGAGAGAGAGCAACCCCCTGCATGAGTGGGGGAGGGGCAGAGAGAGAGAGGGAGAGACAGAATCCCAAGCAGGTCCCTCGCTGTCAGCACAGAGTGGTACGCAGGGCACGAACTCACAAACTGTGAGATCGTGACCTGAGCTGAAACCGAGAGTCGGACGCTTAACTGGTGACCCCAGGCTTGATTATTTTCTGTGTGTGTTTGTATAGACAAATATTTAACACAGTCCTTGGCACTAAATAGATGTTCAATAAATGTTTCCCAAGTGCATGAAAGAAGACTGTGGGTTGTGAACTGAATGTTTGTGTCCCCTCCGCAATTCATTGATGTTGAAATCCTAACCCTCAATGTAATGGTTTTAGGAAGTGGGGATTGGGGGAGGCAATTAGGTCATGAGGATGGCATCCTCGTGGACGGGAACTGTGCCATTATAAGAAGATATCTCTCTCTCTCTCTCTCTCCCTCTGCAAGAAGCCACCAAGGAAGGCCATGTGAGCTCATAACCAGGGAAGAAGGACCTCACCAAGAACTCAATCCTGCCGGCATCCTGACCTCCAGCCTCCAGCACTGCTAGAAACAAATGTCTGCGTTTACACCTCCCGGTCTGTGCTATTTGTCACAGCAATCCCAGCTGACTGAGACATTATGGAAGCACCTCCACCTAAGACGGTCACTTCCCTCCGGAAGCTTCTAATCCATTTGGGAAGAGAACGGAGACACGAACACGTAACTAATAATTATTTTCACAATCCTCATGGGATAAAGGAGCTGATATGTGGTTGGAGTTAACCTGGGCTCCCAACATACTCGCCGTGTGTCCCCTGATGTGTTACTTGTCTCTTACACTTCCATCGTTTTCTGTTAATGGGCGGTTGTGAGAAGTAGATAAACCACAGAGAACGCTTAGAGCAGAGCCCGGAATGCAGCAAACGCCATCAATCTGAACCCCGAAGAGGATATAATTTTTGCGCTGAGTAGCACGAGGGTAAGGCTAAAGGGATTGTTTGGGTTAATAAGAAACAAGATGCATAATGAGTTGATGGAAAGCCTGTGTGATTTGGCATCCTGTGAACCTTGGAGGCTTCACCTCAACCCGGCAGAAATGTCTCTGGTCTTCAAAAGAGCAACTCTCGTTGGCAGCCCCTTCCACGACACCTGGACCTTGGCCGGGTCCTCCGCGGGTCCCTGCTGTGGGGTGTCAGCTTGGGCAGGATCCAGGGCACGCTGTGACTGAACCGTCTCCAGGAAGCCAGCTAGTCTACGTTCGGCCGCAGGGAGGTTTGGGAGCCCACTACTGCCAGTTCCAGCCGAGTGCTGGCCACGCGCTGGCAGTGAGGCTCTGGGAAGCTGTGACCTCTTATTTTATTAGATTCCGCACAGGCCCGTTTCCAAAGCTGGCTTTTGGCCCCCGCCACGGAGCTGGTGCAGAGCAATGAAGCAATGGCTGCTTCGCAGGGAAGGGAGATTGATTCATTACCCGGGGGTCTACACAGGTGATTTAGTGGCAGGCAGGCTACCCTGCCCACCTGGCTGCTCGCCCCTCTCCAGCTGGAACGCGGCGCCCTCCCGGCGCTCCCCCCCCCCCCCCCCCCCCCCCGGCCTTGGCAATACCATGGATTTAAAACGCTGGGAACACGACTCAGAGCCAAAGCGCTACTCTTCCCCCTCGCACGCCTCACCCCTCCCAACCACCACTATCAAAGGCATGTCACACTTCAGAAAACCCAACTGGAGAAGCCCAGCAGAAAATAAAGGTGATGTGCCAAGCCCTTGACACGTCAGATTCTTCAACTGCACTGAAAATGGTATCTGACACATTTCTAGAGCATGACATTTTTACGTAAGACTGGATATGATTATGAGACTATCTGCCCATCTTCTAATGCTTCCCTTTGCTGCCCCATATCTAGTTCAATGACACAGTCTGTTGCTCTTGCTCTCCATTATCTTCCACTTCTTCTATTTATACAGCATAATCGTTTACATTGGAATTTATCATATATTTTATCGTTATTGGAGGGGGACAGACGATCACAGCCACAGAGTCTTGATGGCCTGGGTTGGAATCGCCACCTCACCGCCTACTCGCGGGTGATCATAACCTCTCCGTGCCTCAGTTGCTCGATGTGGACAAATGGAGTTTCTATGGGGCACAAATAAGATCATACCCGAAATGTAGGAAGCCCCTCCCTCCCTCCCTCCCTCCCTCCCTTCCTCAGTGAACGTTTGCCAGGGATCTCCTTATCCCCAAAGCCTCTGGCCAGTTACTCAGGTCACCACCTCTTTCCTTTGTTAGCTCCACTCATTACAAACATAATGGGTATGTCATTCGTTCATACAACTTTTTTAATAGAATTGTTAAGTATCTTAATTTCTGAGGATTATAGAAATAACATGAAATGGCAGCAGTTAACGTTTACTTAGTGTTTCCTGCATGCTGGGCTCTCTGCTCAGCTGTTTACACGTATCACCTCATTTAATCTGCCTCATTAATAGTTTCCAAAGGCTGGACGTGGGCTCGAGCTAGCACAAGACTAAACTTGTCACCAGTCTCAGATAGAGACATCAGAAAACATTTTTTCTTAAAGATATGTTCATTTGAAGAAATTAATCCTTCCTCCCTTTTTTGGTCTTAAAATACTCTTTCTTTTATGGTGAGGGTAGATGACAGTTTCTTTTCTGGAGCATTTCTAGTTGGAAAAATAAAAAACTGGCAATGATGTGTTAGTCACTAGACTTCGTTTGGTTTTGGTCCATTAAATCCAACAGTCCCAAACTGTTCCTCACCACAAATCTGACGGGTAGATATTATTATTCCCATTTTACAAAATGAGAAGCCAAGGCCCAGAGAGTTTATGGGACTTGCCCAGGGTCACACAGCTAGCAAAAGGCAGAACTCAGCATCCTAGCTCTTAAGTTCTTGGCAACAACATTTACTGAATACCTCCCACATGCGGGACACATATCTCATTTCATTCTAATAGCTGCCCTGTGAGGAGGTATGAGTCCCCAATTTATAGAATAATGGAACTTGAGGAGGTTAGGTATCTGCCAAGGCCGTAGAGTCTGAAACATGAAAGCCGGATCGGAGCACACTTCTCTGATTCTGATTCATTCTTTCTGCACCTACCGTGTGTCAGGTACAGAAGCTAAGTCTCTCACAAACAGCTAAAAACTGTGCTCTGACCTCAAGAGGCTCATAGTCTGAGCCAGGAGACATTCAACTTATCACGACGCCCTCTGATAAGCACTGTACTGAGGTGTGTCTAAGGTACTTTGAGAGCATTAGGGAGGGAGAAGTTTGTTGTGACAGACATTTCTGGCAATATTGTAATATCTTGCCATATTGTATTTTAAAGCACGCCTTATGAAACTCAGGATTTCAGGTATCTACTTTTTATGAACACTTGCCAGGAAATCTTTTCCATTAAGAGCATATTTCTTGTGTTAGATATAATAGGATGCTCTTGGTGAGGATTTTCTGAGATCCTATAGACTAACACGTTTTATTTTTAAGATTGAAAAAATACTTATAACATATTTAATTTTTGTTAATTTAATAAATCTTATTAATTTAATAAATTTAATTTAATATATATTTCATATATAATGTATTATATATAATAGGAAGCCCTGAATGAGGATTTTCTGAGATCCTATAGGCTATAGGCTATAGATCCTATAGGCTAACACATGTGTTATTTTTAAGATTGAGAAATATTTTGGGGGCGCCCAGGTGGCTTAGTCAGTTGAGTGTCTGACTCTTGATTTTGGCTCGGGTCATGATCTCACTGTTCGCGGGTTCAAGCCCCACGTCGGGCTCTGTGCTGAAAGTGTGGAGTCGACTTAAGAGTCTCTCTCTCTCTCTCCTTCTCTCTCTCCCTCTCTCTACGTCCCTCCCCTGCTCATGCTCAAAATGAGAAAGATCTCAAAATAAAAATTAAAAAAAAAGATGGAAGAATATTTTTTTTTAATTTTTTTTTAACATTTTTATTTATTTTTGAGACAGGGAGAGACAGAGCATGAACAGGGGAGGGTCAGAGAGAGGGAGACACAGAATCCGAAACAGGCTCCAGGCTCTGAGCCGTCAGCACAGAGCCCGACGCGGGGCTCGAACTCACGGAATATGAGATCATGACCTGAGCCGAAGTCGGCCGCTTAACCGACTGAGCCACCCAGGCGCCCCAAGAATATTTTTAATAATACAAAAGACAGGGGCGCCTGGGTGGTGCAGTCGGTTAAGCATCCGACTTCAGCCAGGTCACGATCTCGCGGTCCGTGAGTTCGAGCCCCGCGTCGGGCTCTGGGCTGATGGCTCAGAGCCTGGAGCCTGTTTCTGATTCTGTGTCTCCCTCTCTCTCTGCCCCTCCCCCGTTCATGCTCTGTCTCTCTCTGTCCCAAAAAAATAAATAAACGTTAAAAAAAAATTTTTTTTTTTAAAATAATAATAATACAAAAGACATAAAACACTTTCAATTCTGAAGCCTCTATTGTGTCCTGAAGTGCCAACATGTTTCTCCCTGTGCCTTTAACTGTATCAGTCTGGCACTTTTGCAAAAGACTGAAGAGCACTTGATTCTATGCCCCTCCCCCGGTCCCACCGCCTCATTCAGATTTTTACCTAACAGTCTATAAATAGTAAAATAGGAGGAAGCACAAATAGCAACTGAAGGTTACATTACATTGGGGCAAGAAAAAAAAGTATTCAGGCTGAATTCCACTTTAATCCCCACAGAGGTAGCAGGTGAGATGTCCTTAGGCCAAATTCTTCTCTCCCAAATGCACTGTGGAGGCTGAGTCAGACACACCGGGCACAAGGATCTCCCACTGACGTCAGTGCACATTTGGAGAACAGGCTATTAAAACCGCAGGCAGGAAGACAGCCTTACAGCAAAGTCGTGCCCTTGGACTTTGCCTTTGCAGGTTAATGTATCACCATGTTTTCAAAAGTGTGGGCCGCCAGCTGGCTTCTGACATAGGGTATTGGGAATTGCCAAGTCCCAGCCTTTGGGGAGGATATTTCTCCTGGCCTATCAGGGCCCATGGTCCACAATTTACGGTGTCCTTGAATCCTGTTCTTTCAAAGTAAATGATTATCCAACCCAACATTCAGAAGCTAGGCTTGCATCATCCTATAGCTCCATTTTTTAAATACATTTCCCAGGGGCTCATTCACTCTTTGGCAAATACTTATGGAAGGGCTTGCTATAAGAAAGGTTTAAATGCATGGAAAAGCAAACATAGACATACATGGTTCAATCCTGCCTCAAGTTTAGAGTCTAGTTGAAAGCCAGGCAATCAATCAAATCAATCACACTAGTGAATCTGTAATACCAAATAGGAATTAATAGACTCAGGAGGAGAAGAAAGCTCTTTGCGAGTGAATAAGAAGGGAAGCTGACCTAGATTGAGGAGTTAGGTGTGAAGAGGGCAAGGAAGAGATCTCAGGCAGAGGCCAGGATGCAGGAGGGACAACGAAAATGGAGAACAGAGACAGCTTGGTGAACAGCCAAGAGCTAGGCAGAGCCAGTCCAGGCGGGGGGCTGCAGGGCAGAGTTAAGGATTTGATCCTCATCCTAAGAATAATAGGAGCTTCCAAAGAGTTCTAAGGTCAGGGTCATATTTGATGTGGTCAGACATGCCTTTTAGAAAGATGTCCCAACGGCTGTGTGAAGAAGAGAAGGGAAGGAGGTTGTCAGATAGTACAAAGACCAGTTAGGAGATTACTATGGTGGTCCCATCAAGACCCAATGGTACTGCCTGGGATGGTGACAGTGGAGGGAGAGGAGAAAAGATACCTCAGGTAAATGTGACTGGATGTAAGCAGGAGAGAGAAGGAGATTTGGGGGATGGTGCCTGACTCGGCCTCCACAGTGTGGTTTGGAGACAAGAATTTGATATGTAAGATACATATATATTTTTGGAACATGTTCTCTGCTTACACAGAGTTGGACTACATCTAGTTGAAGATTTATGCAGGCATATTCCTGAAGTCACCCATTTAAATTAGAGTTACATGGGGGCACCTGGGTGGCTCAGTCGGTTAAGCGTCCGACTTCAGCTCAGGTCATGACCTTGCAGTTCGTGAGTTCTAGCCCCACACTGGGCTCTGTGCTGACAGCTCAGAGCCTGGAGCCTGTTTTGGATTCTGTGTCTCCCTCTCTCTCTGCCCCTCCCACTTGCGCTCTCTCTTTTCTCTCTCTCTCTCTCTCAAAAATAAACTTTAAAAATTTTTGAAAAAAATAAGTAAGTAAAATAAATTAGAGTTACATGTATCAACACGGATCAGTGTAAAAATATGTTGAACAAAACAAAAAACAACTTGCAGAATATGTGTAGAATTATATTATTTGCATAAAGTTTTAAGATATGTAAAACAATACTATGAATTATTTATGAATTCATCCATACATGGTTTAAGAATATGCAAATCAATGATAAACACCAAATTTAGGAGAAGGATTGCCTTTGAAAGGGAGAGAAAGGACTGGCTTTGGGAAGGGCTCCTTGGGAGCCTTCCATTGTATCTATAAATGTTATATTTATTTTTTAAAACTTCCGAGGCAAACAGAACAAAAATGCTAAGTTTGACAAGGCGCTTAAAATTAAGATGAAGATTTCTAGATGCCGAAAATATTTCAAATTTTTTTAAAGCTCACAGGGCAGTGGGGAAATAATAAGTGATACAAGAGAGGCATTGATAAAAGATTACAGAAGGATTGGAGAGGAAAAAATTAACTCTAGCAGGAGAATTTATGTTGCTAACTTTATCATCAATAGAAATACGGGCAATGAATTCAGTAAACATTAAGTGCCATCGCGTTAGCTCTCAGAGACAAGGTGTGACTATGGCACTGTCTGAAACATCAAGGCAGACGCAGACTTCACAGACACAGCGAAGTGATACCAGCCAATGCTATGTTAGGCTTGAGTGAAAGGTTCTGAGATACCTATGTCTGCCTGGATATATGGCAAAAAGCTTCACAGAGCAGGAAATCTCTAAGAAATAGAAATGCATAGGAAGAGAGAAAAGGAAGGCCAAGAGAGGTGGCAGCTACAGAATATACAAAGGCGTTAAGTTGTGAACACGCAGCATGACTAAAAATGAGCCTTGAAAGGGTCCAGTTTATGAACGGCTCTGCATAAAGTGCTAAATGCCTGCCTCTTCCCAATAAATATTGGTGGGAGGGAAGGAGGAATAAATCTGTATCTCGATCTTTGGACAAAAGGCAACCAGTGGAAGTATTCCATCAAGGGAGTGGCAGGATATGATCGGGAGTGCTAAGAAGGGAAAGCTTGGCCGGAGTTGAGGAGAGCAGGGGTGGGGAAAGACAGGAGGCCCTCACATTGGTGCAGGGGGAGAGCTCCTGTGGACCTGAAGCAAGACTTAGCAATAGAGAGCGAGAGAGGTGAGAGAGAGAAGATTCTCCTTTGACAGCAATGTTGAAAGTCTAAGTCAGGAGAATCAAATAACTTATTAGTTGTGGGAGGTGACAGAAAGGAAGAGGTGCAACACCCTTTTTTTTTTTTTTCCCAGCTGGCTGGTTAAATCGACTTCCTAAAGATATGCTTTTCATAAGATAAAACTGCATCTACTTTAAGTATACGGTTTGATAAGTTTTGACAAATGTATACACCCACCACCAAATGTAACCACAAGCAAGACATAGAATATTTTCATCATCCAAAAAGCCTCATGCCCTCTTCGGTTGGTAAACAACTCCCCCACCCTCCCCCACCCAGGTAACCACTCACATGCTTTCTGTCCCAATACATCAGCTTTTCTTTTTTCTAGAATTTCATATAAATCGAATCATACAGTGTGCGCTCTTTTCTGTCTGGCGGATTTCATTCGGCATAACGTTTTTGAAATTCACACAGGATGTCGTCGATATTAGCAGACCGTGCCTTTGTTCTGCTGAGTATTATACTATTGTGTGGCTGGACCACACCTTATCTATTCAGTCACCTATTGATGGATGTTTGGTTTGACTTCAAGTTGAATAAAATTGTTAGGGACATTTCTGTGAATGTCTTTGTGTGGGTTACGTTTTTATTTCTCATGGGGGGCATAGCCAGGGGTTGATATTGCCAGACGATGTGGTAAATGCAAACTTAACCTTGTGGGAAACTGCCAAACAGTTCTCCAAAGTTGTTATATCCCTTCATAACCCCCACTAGCAACGTATATGTTCAATAGCCTTGCCAACACTTACACTGCCCACCTTTTTTATTTTAGACATTTTTGTGGGTATATAATGGTACCTGGTGGTTTTAATTTTCATTTAAGACCTGGTGATGGTAAGCATCTTTTCATATGCTTGTCCATTTGTACATATTCTTTTCTGTGTCTGTTCAACCTTTTGGTTATGAGTTCTTTTTTTTTTTTTTAATTTTTTTTTTAACGTTTATTTATTTTTGAGACAGAGAGAGACAGAGCATGAACGGGGGAGGGGCAGAGAGAGAGGGAGACACAGAATCGGAAACAGGCTCCAGGCTCTGGGCCATCAGCCCAGAGCCCGACGCGGGGCTCGAACTCACGGACCGCGAGATCGTGACCTGAGCCGAAGTCGGGGGCAAACACAGTTTTGAGCCCCCGTGGTTAAAGCACAGATAAAACATTTAGGTTGAAATGCGGGACGAATACTGGAAATAGCCTTCTGGAGCCCAAGAGAGAGTGACCCAGAAACATGTTGAGTTGCAACAAGTAGAGGCCCATCGGACAGCGTCAAATGTCACGAAAAGGTTGAGTGAAGTAAAGACTGAAAAAGAAAACGGACATTTGGATTTCAGCCATGTTTTTGCGATTGTGGGTGAGAATCTGTTGGAAATCCATTTAGTGGAGCTTTACCAGCTTTTTTAAAAAAATGAGATAGAATGAAAAAGTACATTGCAGGTACTAAGGTTAAGTGTAGTTTCATGAAACTTTTTTGTTATGTGTGTGCATTACATACTGGATTAGAGGGCAACATATATTTTTTACCTTGGACTAGGACAAAAGGAGACCCTGGAAGAAGGAAGTAAGCTCCAGAGGTCCTTGCCAATGTTATCCTAATATCCGGTAGTAGCCAAGGATCTGGACTTGGTGGGATCTGTGTTCATCTGGTTTCTTCCTCTTTGTTAGATGGTGAATAAAGTACAGAAATTCTTCAATTCTCATTTTCTTAAATTAGATTAGGAATAATGATGATATTCACCCCAAAGTTGGTGACAAAGCTGATTTGTGCACACTGGAGCCCTCCACCTCTCCCTCAAGACAGAAATCTTGGCTGCGTGTCAGCCCCGGACCCCTCTGATAGGCTGTCTGGTGTGATACCAACATGTGCAGGCTTTTGCCTCATGAGGATTAAACGGGGTCATGCTTGTAAACCACTGTGCACAACGCCTGGGACAGGCAAGCTCTTTATAACCATCGGTTGCTGTCATTCGATTAAGGAAATGGAGACAATGCATGGGGGTTAAAAAGCTTGGTTGAAAAAAATCCAAGGCAAATGTCTATTAACTAATGAGCCAAATGTGGTCCACCCATGCGATGGAATATCACTCAGTCACAAAAAAGCAGGGAGTGCTCATAGGAACCGGATGAACCCAGCGAAGTGAGAGAAGCTAGTCACAAGAAGCCACAGACAGAATAGGACATATTCAGAATAGGCAAATCCAGAGAGGCAACACGTAGATTAGCGGCGGCCAGGGGTTGAAGGGAAAACGGAATAGGGAGTGACTGCTCCATGGATGTGAGGTTTCCTTTCTGGGTGATGAAAATGTTCTGGAACTAGACTAGTGGTGGTAGTTGCAGGACATTGTGAATGTTCAAAATGCCGTTAAAGTATGCACTTTAAAATGGTTAATTTCAGGGGCGCCTGGGTGGCTCAGTCAGTGTCCCACTCTTGATTTCAGCTCAGGTCATGACCCCAGGGTCAAGGGATCAAGCCCCACGTTGGTGTCGGCGCTGAGTGTGGAACCTGCTTAGGATTCTCTCTTTCTCTCTCTCTCTCTCTCTCTCTCTCTCTCTGTTCCTCTCCCCTACTCATGCCATAAATAAATAAATAAATAAGCCTAATTTTATGTGTATTTTACCACAATTTTTTTAAAAAAGCCTTGTTCAACTTAGGGAGGCTTCACGGCCCTTTTGGCATCTCCCCAACCTGTTCCCAGAAAACACAGTTCGGTTGGGAGCATGATAAAAAGCATAGCTCAAGAAGACAGTAGTGCTGAGAGAAGGTTTGGGCAGAGGAGGGGAGGGGAACCAGGAACAGGGAAAGTGTTTGAGGAAAAGGGAAACAATTTCTCCAGTGCAGAAAACGTCTGTCCGTCTCCCCCAGCGGCACAAATTTCTGTGCAGCTCTGAAGGCTACTTAAGGGCCCAAGTTATCTGCTGAGCAGCCTTCAGGTGGTCACGAGTGGATCCTTCCTGCCCTCATTAGATGTGGGGCATATACTGTTGGTGTTCCTAAGGGAGAGAAGAATAATTGGACAGATAATTAATAATAATCCCCCATGGCCGCGTCTCTGACAGGTGTTTGGCTATGGCCCCAGGAGCTTGGAAGCTAAATAAATCTTTATTATAAACTGATTTCTCAGTGAATGGGACTATTGGTATTAATAATTAGAGTCAATTTACCATTACGTACACTATTGAGTGGAACAACAATGTGTATAATCTGGAGCACAGGTGATTTCTTTTAATGCTTTGCATTGTGTTACAGGTATTTGCTTCTCCTTCAATGTATTTACTTTCTTAATTATGTCTGACTTGAGACCATTTGAAAATCATTTTGCATTCCTAGAAGCAGGCCTTCTAGATGTCCTTCTCCTGGCTACTTTCCTCCCCTAAACGTGCTTGGCACTCCCCATCCTAAGATATTTTGACCGTAGAGTAAAAACCGGTTTTTAAAAATTGTCTAAACAAAATCACTAAGAGCAGGATATGTTAGAAGGATCATGGCAGAATTCATGATTCTCAGCCAGACTTGCTATAAAACATGCTGGCAATATCTCCCAGTCAATAATATTTAAATCTCCTTGTTAGTCATTCATTCAGTAAACAATTTTTGAGGGCCATGTAGCAGGTGCGGAGATGCAGAAACAAACAAGATGTGATCATTGCTCTCAATGAACCACGTTATAGTAGAGGGAACAGACATAGAAACAAACATTTGCTCTCAAATTTAATAAATATGAGGAAAAAAAGCAATCAATTCAGCCGGGGGTCAAGGCCTTCAATAAAGATGTACATGAGAACTATCTCAGAGTATTGCCTTCTGTAGCCTTAAGATTTCACACCTTTAGATCCATCCCAATCAGAGATTAAAACTCACCTGTGCACCTCAGACTCTCTCTGTTTAAATTATTGTGGATATTTTCTTTCTTTCATTTATCGTCACTGGTTTTATTGCCTTATTGTTGGTGCTTTGAACACATTCCATTGTTGGTGGCGCCTTTTTTTTTTAGTGTTTATTTATTTTTGAGAGAGAGAGAGACAAAGTGTGAGTGAGGGAGAGGTAGAGAGAGAGAGAGGGAGACACAGAATCTGAAGCAGGCTGCAGGCTCTGAGCTGTCAGCACAGAGCCCGACGCGGGGCTCAAACTCACAGACCGTGAGATTATGACCTGAGCCGAAGTCGGATGCTTAACCGACCGACCCACCCAGGCGCCCCGGTGGCACTTTAACTGAACACATTCCAGCATCTTTCCATCAACCTAAATGAATAAGTTAAAAAGCGTACCTGCTTATGTAGTCCCAGCAAACGTCTGAGGCCTAGAGTTTATAAATGAGTGTTTTTGGCCATCTGCAAGAAGACTCAGGACCACACCCAGACTCCAGCTATGGGCTCATGTGGACTTGGGACATTTGCCACCCTCTGTCCATGCCCTACCTCGGGTAGTAGAGTCCAGACACTCAACGCCCAGGGCCTACTAAGACATTGCTGGGATGGCAAGAGAGCATACATTTCATTGCTCCCAGGTGTCCAGGTAGATATCATGGGGGGTTGGTGGTCCACACATTTTATTCATTCCCTCTGGCTGGGAAGAAGCCTCTTAAACACCATCCCCATGGAAGAATAAAGAAGGAAAAAGCTGATTGAATCTGAGGGTTGGAATGGACCTTAAAGGTCCTCTCGACTCCTCTCACTTATTTGGTCATTTGTTCACGCGGCAACAGTTACTGAGCGCCTACTGTATGCCAGGCACCGTGTATGGTACTGGGAACAAAATGTACTATGTAGTTCGCTGATCTATGGAATTTACAGTCTAGCGGGGGAGAAGGGCAGGAAGTCAGGAAACAGATAAATAAATAAGGTAATAACATATCAGTGTAGGAGGTGGGGGCGGGAAGTGGCAGGCACCTTAAAAAGAGTGGTAAAACCAACAAGGGCCAGGAGATTAGGGATTAGGAGATTAGATATCACCAGAGTAGGGCTGGGAACTTGGGCTAGAGATGTGGAGAGACTATAAAAATAAGAGTTCAGTTGTCCCACTGTAGTCTATAAGCAGACTCAAAGAGGAGCCTGGGCCTGGAAAGAGGTATTACCTAGCTTTCATGGGTCACAGAATTTTGGAGGTTATCTAAATTTAGAGATTATCGGATGTTAGAGGCTAAATTGTAACTCCCCCCTCCCCCCACCCCAGCCCAGGACCCGTACGTTTAAGCCCTAACCCCCAGTAACCTCTGAATGGGATGGTGTTTGGAGACAGGGCCTCTAAAGATGTGATTCAGTTAAAATGAGGTCATCAGGGTGGGTGGTGATCCGATCGGCCTGGTGTCCCTCTGGGGACTAGGACACTCAGAGACTGTGCACCTCAGGCCGTGTCTGTTTAAATTATCACTGACATCAGGGATATCACACAGGGACGCGGGGATGCCCACCCAGAAGAAGGGCCCTGTGAGGACACAGCAAGAGGGAGGCCTTCTGCGAGCCAAGGAGAGAGGTCTCAGGAGAAACCAACACCGTGATCTTGGACTTCTACCCTGCAGAACTGTGAGATTAATCTCTTGTTTAAGCCACTCCGCCTCTGGTATCTTGTTACAGCAACCCAAGCTGACTGATACACCAGCCTAGCGTCATATCAGACACTTACTAATAAACGGAATCGTGTTGAGGGGGCACCTGGGTGGCTCAGTTGGTTAAGAGTCTGACTCTTGACTTCAGCTCAGGTCATGAGTCATGATCTCACGGTTCCTGAGATTGAGTCGCACATAGCGCTCTGTGCAGACAGCACAGGGCCTGCTTGGGATTCTCTGTCTCCCTCTCTCTCTGCCCCTCCCCCACTCATTCTCTTGCGAGAGAGAGAGAGAGAGAGAGAGAGAGAGAGAGAGAATTCCCAGAGAGAGAATCTTGGGTCCTGTGCCCCACTCCAGACTAACTAAATAACAACTTGTGTGGAGAAGGGAATAGAAATCTGGATTTGAAACAAGTGCCTCTCCAAATGATAGTAATAAATAGTACACGATTCTCATCCACACTGAAGTTGGAGAACTACTAGCACGTAGACCCACTTGTTCATTGTATGGATGAGAAAACTGGAGTCCAAAGCAAACAAGGGAAAGCAACACGTGGCCCAGGACCTGCAGGCCCGGTCTCCCAATACTGAGCTTGCTGTTCCGTCCGCCGCCCCGGCAGGGGCCTGGGGAACGTGCTGTTGGAAGTCAAATCTAGCCTCGGAACATAGACTTCCCAGCAATGTCCATTAGGCTCCAGTAATCTGCCTGTCGGGAACTCAGATTGAGCGGGTCTGGATGTGGTGTAAGGAGGGCAAGGAATTCCCTTCTCTCAGCCCTTTGCTGAGACAGCCTAGTCACATGACTCTTAAATATTCTGTAACGAGGTTCTGTTCTAGCCTCTAAAGTCTTCCTGCTGTGGGTGAAAGCTATTTCTTATTCTGCCTGGCAGAGGAAAACTATTGTTTATTTTATTTTATTTTATTTTATTTTATTTTATTTTATTTTATTTTAATTTTGTTAACGTTTATTTATTTTTGAGACAGAGAGAGACAGAGCATGAACAGGGGAGGGGCAGAGAGAGAGGGAGACACAGAATCGGAAACGGGCTCCAGGCTCTGAGCTGTCAGCACAGAGCCCGACGCGGGGCTCGAACTCATGGACCGTGAGATCATGACCTGAGCCGAAGTCGGAAGCTTAACCGACTGAGCCACCCAGGCGCCCTGGAAAACTATTGTTTATAACAACCTCCATTTAATTAAAGATGAGCCAACAACCTTGAGCCAACAACCATCTTTTTGGGGACTTGAAGCAAAGCCCATTGCTTTACCCTTTCATCTATTGGTTTGTTTTTATAGTTTTCCAAATTCTTCCTATACTGTGGGTCCCCAAACTAGCTATAATAGAATGTGATACATTCTTATTAAATAATTAGATGAACAAATAAAGGAAGGATTATCCCTTTTTTTCCCTTCCTCCTGTCTAGGTTATGAGTTCCTGTGGTCAAAAAAAAATAATAATCTGTAAGAACAAAAAAGACCTCAAGCAGTTACTCACAGAAAATCTGTCATGCAGAATGTTAGCTTTTGAGAAATGCAGATACATTGCGTCAGTCTTAACACATAATTACCAGCTGTGCTGACCCGGCATCTCCTGGCCTTCTTCCGTTCCCCAGATGCCATGTTCAGTTTCTACCTTCTGATTGCCTTGTCTTTTCCCTCAATCTTGTTTTCATCACCTTTCATCATAAAGCACTTTCTTTTTGCTTTTAAATAATGGAAACTGTTGTCATGGGAAAACCTCAGTTCTGCTCTTAGCTGTAGCAGGAGCTCATGGACAGGGAGGAAGGGATCTTTAGGGACAGGAATAGATCCCAGGCACATGATAGTAACTATGTAAATAAGCAAGGGCCTGAATGAGATCAAGCTGGCTCTATATTTAATGATTTACCAAAATATAACTGGATCCTGTCACTCTCTTGCTCAAATACACACACACACACACACACACACACACACACACACACGCGTGCGCGCGCGCACGCACGCATAGTTTAACACGGATCTTGGCATGGGTAAGTATTAAATACATGGTAGCAGGGGCGCCTGGGTGGCTCAGTCGGTTAAGCGTCCGACTTCAGCCAGGTCACGATCTCGCGCTCCGTGAGTTCGAGCCCCGCGTCGGGCTCTGGGCTGATGGCTCGGAGCCTGGAGCCTGTTTCCGATTCTGTGTCTCCCTCTCTCTCTGCCCCTCCCCCGTTCATGCTCTGTCTCTCACTGTCCCAAAAATAAATAAACGTTGAAAAAATAAATAAATAAATAAATAAATAAATAAATAAATAAATAAATAAATACATGGTAGCAATCAAATATGAGAAGAAGGAAAGGGAGGTGAGGGGGAAGGAGAACACTTTCCAGGCAGCCAGCGCATGCTTTCAAGGATAATGGAAGAATTTGTTAATGCACGCGTCTGTGAGGGAGAAAATGCTTGATGAGGGGTATTTTCAGGGGCTCTAAGGTACAAGACTCGAGGCATGCGCTATCGAAATCCTAAGTCCTCAGGATCAGGAAAGCTGGTAGCTAATATCATCAGACAGTCCATCAAGCATCAGTTCTGCCCCCCAAGAGCTGCCCGGCTGGATCTGTCGCCTGGTTGTAGAGTCACAGAGTCAGAAGGGGCTCTCGAAACCACTGCACCCAGTATTCCACCCAGATGCAGTAACAGTACCACCTCATAAGATTGTCATGAGAATCAATGGGTTAATGCAAAACACTTGGAATAGGGTCTGATACATAATAAGGCCTTTGTGAGTGTCAGTTAAATACCATTTGTCGAGTGCTAAGTGTGGGCGCCAACCAAGATACTGCACATACTTCTCAACATGTAACCCTCTGCTGGACCCTTACCCTATTTTATACGTGGGGGAGCTCAGCAAGATGAAGTGACTTGCCCAATGCATACCCTTAGTATGTGGAGTCGCTGGGATTCAAACTCGGTTTGATTTCAAAATCCGTGGTGCTCTTACTGCTAACTGTGACCTTCCAGAGCCCACGACAAGGAGCGTCCCCAGGCCTGCACACTTTCACAGACAGAGAATTCATCCTTGTAAGAGTGGCCCATCTTAGGGGCGCCTGGGTGGCTTAGTCAATTGAGCGTCTGACTCTTGTTTTCGGCTCAGGTCATGATCCCAGGGTCATGGGATGGAGTCTGCGTTGGGCTCCATGCTCAGCACAGAGCCTACTTAAGATTCTCTCTCTCCCTCTCTCTCTCTCCATCTATCCCCTGTGCTGCTCGCATGTTCTCTCTCTCTCTCTCTCTCTCAAAAAACAAACAAAAAAGAGTGGCCCATTCATAAAAAGTCTTTCTACTGAGCTGAGATTTACCTCAGATGGTTTGTTCTCTTTGGGCTACACAGACTGAGCACCCTGCTCTTCCACTCCACAGGCCATCAGATACTTGCAAACGCTATCAAGAGAGTTAACAGACCCGGAGCCTGGAAATCACTCTTCAGATCAGCGTTTGAGATTCTCCCACGTTGTAACTGTGGGTTGGGTCAGACTGGAAGAGAAGGGTTTGAATGGCAGGCCACTGTGTACTCTAGTTTTTGCTTTCCACACACTCCGGGGCCCTTCTCCAGATGGTTAGACTGCAGCAGGGACCGGCGATTGTTGCTGTGCTGTGATGGGGGCAGAGCGAGGGGGACCCCTGAGGACATGGCTCCTGCCAGGTTTCACCTGCCAGAGCCATAAGCTTTCACTAAAACGAGCCCTAGGCTCCACAAAGGACAGCCTGCGCTATCCCACTGGTGTCCAGTAGGGGTCGACAGAGAAACCACTGGCAGGAGGTTTTCTCTCTGAGAACGTTCAGAGAGAAAATGAACCCGTGCTGGCTGCCAGTAAGATCCTGGTTACAAACCAGAGCTCTGGAGACGAACACATTGCATCCTGAACCCAGCTCTGGCACCTAAATAACCACTGACCTCAGGGATCTCTGCTTCCCCGCCTGCCCCCTTCCCCCTCTGCATAAGGAGGATGGTAATAATGGTTCCTACTCCCTACAGTTGTTTTTAAGGATTTCCTGACATAACCACATCAGGTGTTTAGAAACGTGTGTGGCATTGCCCAAGTGCTCGATTAACATTACTTGTTGTTACTTGAAAGTTTCCTGTAGATGTAATTCACAGAGACACTTGGAGCAAATGTTACAAGCCCCATTTGATAGCTCAAGAAACGGAGGTTTAGAAAATGAAGTGGCTTGGCCAAAGACACTGAACTACGAACTGAGGAGTGCCATCACGGAGAAAGCTAGCAGACCCAGGAAATCAGCCCCACCAGGTCGAGGGCTGAGGTGTGGAGAAGAGGGAAAGGCGGAGGGAGGAGGGAACAGGGAGGAACCTCATCCTGGCAAGCAACCAGGGAGCTCAGTGAACAAGAGGCCAAAGGAAAGCCTGACCGAAAGAAGGCATGTTCACTGGCCTACATGAAACCATAACAAAAGGGTCACCCGGAGGGTGTGCTGGGCAGATGACCAGTGACTTGTTCCAGGAAGAAAGCCCCCCAAAGCCTCCACTCTCTTAACTCCCTCATCGGGCGGGGGAAGTAGTCCTCGGCAATCCAGTCTGCATGCCCCAAATGCCCCCACCCCAGCTGTAGGGAGGGCTGTACGAGAGTCCTCTGGTAAAGTACTGACGGGGATCTGAACACGCCATCCCCAAATAACGCCACATTAGCATAAGGAGTGTTTTGAACCGAATGTTCTCCCCCTATCTACAGAAAAGCAGATCAACATTTCCCTTTGTGAAGGCATTCTCCCTCCTGTCTCCCATACCAGGAGAACAATCCTGACTGGAGGCAGAAAGTCAGCACCAAGATGAATCTACACAAACCTTGCGAAACTAATCCTCATCAGGGCGCCTGGGTGGCTCAGTCACTTGAGCATACGACGTCGGCTCCCGTCATGATCTCACGATTCGTGGGTTCAGGCCCCACTTCGGGCTTTGCACTGACAGCACAGAGCCTGCTTCGGTTCCTCTGTCTCCTTCTGTCTCTGCCCCTCCCCCACTCATGATGGCTCACTCTCTCTCAAAAATAAATAAACATTAAAAATTTTTTTTACTAAAAAGAGCAAATAAATAAAAATAAAATAATCCTTATCTTCCATTATATTTAACCTTATATTTACTTTCCCTCAATTTATTGCCCCCAATAGTCCTTTTCCTTTGTCTTTTTTCTTCTTTTCAAATATATTATCTTTGGGGTGCCTGGGTGTCTCAGTCGGTTGAACGTCCAACTTCGGCTCAGGCTATGATCTCACAGTTCGTGGGTTTGAGCCCCATGTCGGTCTCTGTGCTGACAGCTCAGAGCCTGGAGCCTGCTTCGATTCTGTGTCTCCCTCTCTCTCTGCCCCTTGCCTGCTCACACTCTGTCTGTCTGTCTCTCTCAAAAATAAACTTAATAAAAAAATTTTTTGAATATATTATCCTTGTTAAAGTGGCATATAAGCCCCCAGGTCTTTAATGCCTCTCTGGGTCTTTATTTCTTTTCTATGATGATCTAAGCACACATAAAAATTAAAATAAAATGTGGGGGCTCTAGAGTGGCTCAGTCAGTTAAGCGTCTGACTCTTGATTTCGGCTCAGGTCATGATCTCACAGTTCATGGGTTTGAGCCCCACATCGGGCTCTGTGTTGATAAAGCAGAGCCTGCTTCAGATTCTCTCTCTGTCTCCCTCTGTCTCTGCCCCTCCCCTGCTTGAGCTGTCTCTCTCAAAATAAATAAACTTAAAAAAAATTTTAATAAATAAATAAATAATGAAAACATAAAATGTATTTGCATTATCTCCTGTAATTTCTCTTTGGTCTATTTAATCTGCAGGCCCCCATAATATTACTTAAGAAAGTAGAAGAATACATTTTTCCCCTCTCCTAAAATTGGAGGTAATTTATTCTGCAAACTGAGAAAATTTAAAAGCAGATACCTTGTGGAAGGCAACACATTGACTTCAAAATTAAACTTTTGAACAGTAAATATACATAACTACTTTATTGGTGAAATGCCAGCACATAGCCTGGCACTTAAAAGAATATATATATTCATTTGTAAATTGACAAGTAAATAACTGATCCCAAAATATTGTCTGAAAACAGGTTCTCTGGTGTGAAAGAGAGTAAGTGCTCAATAGATGTGGAAATTAAATGCTCTTGTTATGGGAAGGGCCACTCATGAAGGCAGAGAAGATCAGATAAAACCAGCTTCACAGTTTTGTTGAACCAGTTCAGTAGGACTGCTCTTGGCTGTTTGTGTTAAGACTTGACTTCTGTGCTTTCCAACTGTGTAGGAAGAGAAAAGAGAATGATGAGAAGGAATGGTATACTTGATTGTTGTTATATAAAAGTAATGAAAATGTGTGTGTGTCCAAAGATTTGGGGAACTAATTAGCAAGGGATAGTTCTAACAGATCACATAGACAGAGTAGCCTTGCATATTGTAGGGCTCAATAAATGTCTGGCAAGTTAGCTGAACAGAATTGAATATGTACATGGAACTGAATTTTTTTTTAAGTTTATTCACCTAGTTGTGAGAGAGAGACAGCACGAGTAGGGGAGGGACAGAGAGAAAGGGAGACAGAGACTCCCAAGCAGGCTCTGCAACTGTCACCAGAGAGCCTGATGATGCGGGGCTCAAACTCTTGAACCCTGAGTTCACGACCTGAGCCGAAACCAAGAGTGGGACACTCAACTGACTGAGCCACCCAGGCGCCCCTATACATGGAACTGAATTTAAAAGAGAGTTCAGGCTGGTCTTGTCCACTTCTTGGGTTAGCGCATTATTTTGGTCAGTTGAAGAGTTTGTTTTTTCCTGAGCTCAGAAGTAATTGATAAGCACTTGCATTGTCATGACCCGAGCCTCACCCTCCTCTTCTAATCCATTTCCTTTCTTTTCTTTCTTCTTTGTTTCCTCCCTGTTCCTTTTCCCTCTTATTCTTTTGAATCGATAATATTGCCTCCGTGATTTTTCTGTTTGCACATGCAACATCTGTATTAACCGCAAGAAGCATTCATTCACTCACAATTGACTGTTTCTCGGAAGAACTGCCTTGGGTTGTGGTTCCGTTCTCACGGACACTCTGAAGTTCCTCATTTCCCTTTCATCAGAGACACATTTCCCCACATTTCATCTGGGTCTTGAGAGTTGCTAGACTTGTAGGAATGATTTAAAATCAATTAGAAATCAGGCCATCTAACACGGCGGTATTTCCCTGATGTCTTCATCTCGTAACACCTCAGCCGCATCAAATTTTGTTGGATGGATAAAAATAATGAACACGTAAATGATTGATGAAAAGAATGAAATAAAAAAAAGAAGAAAACAGTGGGTTTTTTTCTGGCTCTTCCTCAAATACAATTGTCCTTATTAATAAAACTGAAAGGCATTGGAAACTCTACTCCAAAACATTTTGATATTTTAGATATTTTCTCCACCTTAACATAAGTCCATTGGACACAAATTAATCTTTGTTTGACTAGTCAGAGTCCCATTTCTCTGTGCTACAACGTAGACATATACTTGGGGATTTTTTTTTTTAATTTTTTTTTAACGTTTATTTATTTTTGAGACAGAGAGAGACAGAGCATGAACGGGAGAGGGTCAGAGAGAGAGGGAAGACACAGAATCCGAAGCAGGCTCCGAGCAGTCAGCACAGAGCCCGACGCGGGGCTCAAACCCACGAACTGTGAGATCATGGCCTGAGCCGAAGTCGGACGCCTAACCGACTGAGCCACCCAGGCGCCCCTTTTGGAGCCCTTTATCGTCCGCATGCAGGCATTGAGTCTAGGTGTCGGCTAGACGTAGTAGATTCTATCTCCTCCTTCTGTTAGCAATTACAGCCACCACCACCCGCTCCCTAATGGAACAGGTTGCTTCTAATCTCCAGCTGGCTAAGAAACCAGTCATTCAAGCAAGTTAAAATTGTGTCCAATAGAAGAGTAAATCGATTCCGAGTGAAGAGTCATGAAACTCTATCGTAAAAAAAATACACGAGCTTAAGTTTGTTGATTTGAGGCCATCTGTTTTAGTCGCGCAGTATTTGATTTTGCTTCCGAGTTGCTGTTGTTGTTGTTGTTGCTGTTGTTGTGGTGGGGGTGGCGAAGTTTTTGCCTTGATTCTGGGTCACCTACTTTGTTTCAGTTGGGCGAGGCTACCTAAGTGGTCCCTGACTCCTTTTCTATCCTAAGGGCTAGGCCCAGCTTCTCTTTCAAGGAGGCCCATTTGCTTAGTACAAGAATTAGATGATTAGAACATCAGACTACGAGAATTCCTGGACTGGGACTTAGAACTCTTGGCTTCAAATATGAAATCCCCCAATTCTAGCGCCCAGAACATAGCATATATTCAAAAAATGTTAAAATTTAAAACAATAATAATAAAAAAAAAATGTAATGCTCAAATTCACTTCCCTTGAAAGCATTCTCGGAACTTATATGACACTGTGGCCTAAGACTTAACATTTCTTTTCCTCCCTCCTGGGTTAAAAATAAAATGGCTTCAAACACACATACACATATGCAGGTATACAAATCAATCCTACCTAATTGAGGTCCCACCAAATTTAAATTCACGAAACGGGGACATGACTGAAATTTATTTCTGGAAAGTTACTTACTAGGGTAAACAAAGTCACAAGAAGAATGTTGGAGATTGGAAAGTAAACAATGTGCTGAAAGACCACACTTTAGAAGCATCCACTCACTGCACACGTAATTGCTAAGCTAATTGCGGATCATGGTCAGCTCTCGTCCCACAACTGGCCCTCCCAAAGCATTCACTTGGCAACATCTGCACCTGGTCTGAGCTACTATCTGTATTAGGAGTATCAAAAGTGCGTTTCTTTGGAAACATTCCCTAAATCAGACGTTTCTTCTCCCTAGTTAGTCTCAATAAACAAGGTTTGACAGAGCAGCCTAGAGAAAGAAATTGAACCAGAGCAATGCCGAGTCTACATTTATTCTTTTTTTTTCCCCTTTCATTTTACAAAAGGAGAGGGATTCTAATCTTTTGATTTGCCCGATGTACTTTGACAGCATGGACTCCTCGCTGCTCTTACAAAGATGCTAAGTCCCAGGATGGTCCTCCATTCAAACCATTAGTCCTTTCCCCCTGCTCCTTCTAAGCCTGGCATCCTCCACAGATAATTATCCTTCTAGATAAAGCAGGCTATATTTTAAGAATTTCTTACGTAGTTCAATCGACATAATGGGTATACTGCCAGGGAGATGCATTTTAAAGTATTATTACCAGGAGAGAATTTCCCAAATCCCTAAGTTATAAGGATAGAGACAGCAATTTAGAAAGAGTAGAGCAGAAAGTCTTTATATGTGCATTTCATAAAATGGATTGTACTTCATGAATTTCAATGTGGCAGGATATTCACTCTGCTGTCCTGCCATTACCAAACAAGATGCTTGTTGTAAAAAAGAAATATGCATGACTGTTCAGGATGTTGTGTTATTAATGACTGTGTTCTGCACTCTGTAAAATACTTCATTGGAATGTTGTCACCTGCACGGAAAGATATGCACAAACTTTCTTACCTAAATTATCTTCCTGAAGACATTCAGAATATGCTAACTCCACAAATCCCCAAATAAAAAGCCAGTTTAACAAGCCCCCGCGTCCTTAAATTTAACGTAGGAATAAAATACCAGAATCCTGACATCTACGGATGATTCTTCTCCAGTGAGTTGCAAGATATTTCTTTTTATTAATTTGCTCCATGCAGTTAGTTTTAATAAGCAGAACTGGGTAAAAACCTTTTTTTTTTTAAGTTTGCAACTAGGCAATTTGCTTATGAGGCAGTGTTCGTGGTGAAAATGGTATGGTGCTAATCAGTCTGAGGATAATGTGTACGACCTCCACAGAAGGGGCCAGGATTTCCTCTGCCGGGCACAGGAAAGGGGAGTGTGTATTTGTGAAAAGAATATATGGGTCTTTTTTCTAACACTAACCACTCCTTCTGTTGAGCTTTTGATTCCACCTTTTTCCACCCCTTTCAGGAATGTGTTTGTTTTAATATGTCAATCTCTTCTTTTTCCACTGGCTCCTCCTTCTGGGCGTATAATTCTACCCAAGTCTACCTCTGGTTGAAAATGTTTCTGGGGCGCCTGGGTGGTGCAGTCGGTTAAGCGTCCGACTTCAGCCAGGTCACGATCTCGCGGTCCGGGAGTTCGAGCCCCGTGTCGGGCTCTGGGCTGATGGCTCAGAGCCTGGAGCCTGTTTCCGATTCTGTGTCTCCCTCTCTCTGCCCCTCGCCCGTTCATGCTCTGTCTCTCTCTGTCCCAAAGATAAATAAGCGTTGAAAAAAAAAATTTTTTTAAAAAAAAGAAAATGTTTCTCTCGTTCCCGATGCTGGTCAAATTGCTCTACTAGCCTACAGGTGCACCCCTCACTTTTTTAACCTGCCACTCATTACTGAATGCCCAGAGACCTGCCTTCACCTCTACCTCTCATTAGAAATCACACTATGCAAAAAAACACAAATGGCTCTGTGCTCCCAAATCTAATGGTAATGTCCTAGCCTCTGTGGAGCATCGAAATCGCCGGTGTTTCCCTCACTGAGACTCTATTCCTATCCCGGCGCTGCTCTTGGCACTCTGTGCTCCTGGTCCTCTGAACTCCTTCTATCTCTGAGCTTATCCTCTGTGCCTTTCCTCTTCGAGCCCCGCAACGGTGGGCACACGCCTGGATTAAATCTGTCTCTCAGATTCCACCTAGTCTCGTGGCTCCCAGAAATCCTTCCACCTGTGTGGCCATCCAGACTTTTCTCTGAGCTTTTCCCAAGAGCCTGTGTAGTGTTCCCAGCTGCTCGTCCCTCCAGGACCTCAGACTGATCAGGTCTAAAACTGGATTTGTGCGCTGTCCTCCAGAGCAGGTCTCGTTTCCAACTTCCCTCTCTCTTTCTCTCGAATGTACCTCAGAGGCTAGATGAGACATGGTTTGACCTCATCTATTTTGCCCCTTCATCCATCTAGCCACCAATCCCTGCCACTTTGTGCCTTTGTGGGGTGCTTCTCAAGTCCTCTGCTCATCCCGCTGTCACTGACAGCAGCAGTAAATGCCGCGTTGATTTAGTTAAGCCAGAACTTAATCCATTTCCCTACATGGTTCCAGGTAAGAGGTAATGAAGAGAAGAATATGGTGGTCATAAGAGTGATTTCCAAATAACCAACCTATTCACACCTCCAAATGTAGCGAGTGAATTAACTGGCCCCAACTGCTGCTCTCTGATATCCATCACCACATAGACACCTGGCCACAATTTCCATGAACCGTCCAGACAATGACTGAGCGTGACAGGAATACTGAGATAGGGCTCATACCGAGGAGATGGGACATTCCTCAGATGGGCAACTTTGGCCTGAGGACTCCCCAGTGGCCTTGAAAAACTCTCTTAGAGTTGCAATGATCCACCCAACCTTCCTTTCTTCTCTCTCCCCTTTACCCAGGATGAGACCTGCACTGTGGTCTGATGGCTCTTTCAGCCTCCCTACTACCCTTGTTGTCTGTCCATTTTCCTTCACAGATGTTCCCCTTAAAAAGTCTCTTGTGAGGCACCTGGACGGCTCAGTCGGTTGAGTGTCCGACATTGGCTCAGGTCACGATCTCGCAGTTCGTGAGTTGGAGCCCCGCGTCGGGCTCTGTACTGACAGCTCAGAGCCTGGAGCCTGCTTCGGATTCTGTGTCTCCCTCTCTCTGCCCCTCCCCCACTTGTTCTCTCTCTCTCTCTCTCTCTCAAAAATAAACATTAAAAAAAATTTTTTTTTAAGTATTTTGTATAGCAAGTCCTATTTGGCTCCTGCTTTCCCAAGGACCTAGAGCAACACAAAGAATTTATGCAAGTTTTGGAAGATAGAGTGTATTAGCAGCCATTACTCTCTGAAGGTCATCATGGTTAGAAGTGGCCATGATGCGGCAGACAGATGCAGAGGGGCAGGTGCATTCCGGGTTGTCCCTGCTCTCCCTTACTTGACATTTAGCTCTTCTTGCCAACTGCTGGCCTTGATGACTAACAGTAGCCCATGCCCACTACCAGATGTTTGGCTGCATACTTACAAAAACAGGAGATACACAGAAGCGGCAACTTTCCATAGGCTTTTCTACTACCTCTCCTTTGTGGTCCCACCGTGGAAGCTAGACATAGCTACCCTCCAGATTCCCCAAGAAGCTCCAACTTTTCCACTCACACCAGTAACAGGAGGCCTAGTTAGAGACTCTTCTCTGACCTTCTAACTTTCCTTCCAGGGTCTTACTATGTCCATAGCTTCTCTCACAATAGTGTGAGGTGTATTACTACAGTGAACCCTCATTCCACAGTGGGTCTGCCTTCCTGATTGGACCCTAACTGACCCACCAGCCCTACATGCGCCTTTATTATCAACACCCAAACCACCGAAATAATGGCCTAACTCTCTCATCTTGACCAGTTCTGCTAGACTAATCTTTATAACTATACTCAAAGGATGAAAGGTGACTCTCCATTACCTGCACAATAAAATCTAAAGCATGGACGGGATCCTCCACAAGCTAACTCTCCTGGTTTATCTTCCTCATTCTCCCTCCATGAATCTTTCTCTGCCAAATTAATCTACACACTTTCCCCTGATATTCCTTGTTCTTACCCATTTTACCTGTTCCTTGACTCCATGTCTCATCTTTCTCTTTCCCTGATCCACTTCTGATCCATTTATTCAAATCTGATACATTCTAGACAAGTCAGTTCAAACCTCACCTCCTCTGCAAAGACTTTTCTATCTCAGCTAGAAGTGATTGCTATTTTTACAGAGCAACTTCCTAAAGCAATTAGGCCTTCTCTTGACATTTCTCTTCTATCATATGTACCAGAATGTGGATTCTGAAAACTCGTTCTCTATTTGACATAAGATGAAATGAAACTATAATATGCATTTCATTTTTAATAGGCCTTGGTAAAAAGGAAACAAGCATCATATGCTGTTGAAATTTATATGCAAACCAAATAACATATATTACTTATATGAATTTTTATAACTCCTATCTTATGAAATTAATTGGGCCCCCCTTTCTCTTGTTCAGTGCTGAGGATTCAGCTGAACAGCCACTGAAGTCAGCAGGGCTAGGACCAAGGATCAGGGTAGCAGGGTCAGGGTGATGGGGCCAGGTGTGGGAAGACATCCTGCATGGTCAGAAAACTGCTTACATATGGAAGGATGGAGAGAATAAGTAAATATATTAAGGATGGTGGGAGAGGAAAGACTGGAATAAGCCCATGATGATTAGATGGAATTGGAAATATTGGTGTGGATTCACATATTTATAAGTATAGGTGCAGATGTCTCTGTGTGTGTGTGTGCATGTGTGTGCGTGTGTGTGTGTGTGTGAAACAGAGAGAGAAAGAGAGAATTTTTGAGTGTGGTATGTTTATTAGAAATCAAAACATGTGGAAGGAAACAGATTGGGCACAAGGGGACATCGAACTGCAAGGCAGACCTAAGTCACTCTGGAGCACACGTGGCCTGTCAGAGTTCCTCACTGCACCAAAATGACCAAGCTTTATACCCTTCCCTTGACCAGTCACTAGAAGCGGGCTGGCTGCCCCCAGAAAGGTGGGACATTAGGCAACAAAGTTCTCAGCGAGTCTTTCCTTGAAGCGGAACCTGAGTGGTACATTTTCGTGTCCATCACAATGCTTGCATGCACGCGCCCATGTGTGAGTTTGTGTGTGTACCTATACAGTAGAACCTGGATTGCAAGTAACTTGTTCTGTGAGTGTTCCAAAGACAAGCAAGCATTTCTGATAAAGTTTAACTTGATAAATGAGTGGTGTCTTGCGATACAAGTCATACACAACGCCAAACATCACATGATCACAACTGAGCCAATGGTTCTTCTCTCTCTCTTTCTCACTGCAGGATTGTGACTGATCATCAATGCACTGTCACATTTCCACAAAATCCTCAAAAGGAGGCAAAAGCAAGTGTCATTGGATAGGTTCCTTGTTAAAGTTGCACAAAAAGAAAGATTCCATTGAGCCAATAGATAACAACAATTCCATTAGTGGTAGGGAAAGTCGTTCCTACACAATAACCCTCCTCTCTCTTGTCTCCCTCACACCAGCCCTGAAGGTTTTCAAAGGTAAGTGCAGGTTACTTTGTTTATTTTTCTTTATATCTTGCATTTTCTTCATTATTTTTTACCATATTGCAGTATTAGAATCATTTTTATGCGAATATTTTTGGGTCGTGGAATGAATCATCTGAGTTTCCATTACTTCATATGGGGAAATTCCCTTTGATATACAAGTGCTTTGGATTACAAGCATGTTTCTGGAACGAATTATGCTTGCAAAGTAAGGTTTTACTGTAGATGTCTTCTACGTGTATCTGAGAAGGCCCAGAAGCAATAAAACCCCAGTAGAATGATCATATTTAGTACCCAGATCTTGGTTACTAAATACCATTCTTTGCTCACCGGGCTCCTCAGAAAATGGCTGATTCCAGAGCTAATGTAGTAAAGGTACAAGATGCACCTGGGACAGTTTGTACCATAAAGCCAAGATTGATCCAAGAATGATGAGAACCTGTCAACAGAACACAGGCACCATCTTGAAGAGGCCTAATCTGGCCAAATATGCAGTATTTCAGCATAAAAATAAATAATGACAGCCAGAAATTATAAATCACTGAGTAAAATAGGGATCCATGAGTCCATACTAACATAAAGAAACTGAGGGAAGGGGAAGGACCTGACTTAAAGTCAAATGACAACTAATAGCAATTATAAAGGATTGACGGAATTAAAGAATCACCATTTGGCAATCATAACAGGAACAGTCAAGGCAAGGGTCAGCAATGAATGCTAAAATTATCAAATAAAACTTCATGGAGGAACTAGGTATTTAAGTAGCCTCAAAATATCACCCCACAGTCAACTATACTGCAATTTAAAAAACTATCTCCCTGGGCACCTGGGTGGCTCAGTCAGTTAAGCATCTGACTTTGGCTCAGGTCATGATCTTGCAGTTTGTGGGTTTGAGCTCGGCATCGGGCTCTGTGCTGACAGCTCAGAGCCTGGAGCCTGCTTCAGATTCTGTGTCTCCCTCTCTCTCTGCCCCTCCCTTGCTCGTACTCTGTCTCTCTCTCTCTCAAAAATAAATAAACATTAAAAATGTTTAGAAAAGGGGCGCCTGGGTGGCGCAGTCGGTTAAGCGTCCGACTTCAGCCAGGTCACGATCTCGCGGTCCGGGAGTTCGAGCCCCGCGTCGGGCTCTGGGCTGATGGCTCAGAGCCTGGAGCCTGTTTCCGATTCTGTGTCTCCCTCTCTCTCTGCCCCTCCCCCATTCATGCTCTGTCTCTCTCTGTCCCAAAAATAAATAAACGTTAAAAAAAAAATGTTTAGAAAAAAATTAAAAAAAGTATCTCCCTATAAAATGCTTATTAAGTAAAGGATAAAATACTATTTATCTTTACAATGGAGAAACCTGGTCAGACACTATCTTACCACGTGATAGAAGAATGGGGTAACTCTTTTATCATCTCTAGTAATGGGGCTAATCAACGTCATGTGCCTCTTGATCTGATGCACAGAGAAGAGCACAGCATTACTTCTGCAGTATTCCTGCCGCAAAGTGCATAAACTAAATGTAAACATGAAGAAGTATCAGACGAACCCCAAATGGAGGACAGAGCAACTGGCCTGTACTCTGAAAAAAATCCCATCATAGTCACAAAATACCAGGAGAGACAGAGGAAGCCAGTGGTATATTAGAGCCAGCTGGTATTGGCTCAGACCCACTCGAGAAAATCAATTGTGCGCATCACTTCCTGACTCTACACTTCAGTGATAGTGACATGAAGTTGCTAACTTGAAATTGGCCAGAATGGGAATATTGACACCATAAAAACCAGCAGCCACTACAAATCAGGGCTTCTTTTTTCTCCCAGTGAGCTGGTGTAGCAGCACAGCCCTGGGACGTGCCGGATTAAAGGAGACGAAGGAGACGTGACCGTGAAATACAGCACGTGAACCTAGATTTGATCCCAACTGTAAAGGACATGATTGGGACTCTCGGAGAAATTTGAATGAGCCTTGGGAATTAGATGATAGTACTGTGTCAGAGTTTATTTCCTGATTTTGATGGCTACACACTGGTTTATAGTATAGCCTTGTCTTTAGGACATATACATTGAAGTATGGAGGAACAATGAAGCATCATGTCTGCTTATCCTCCAAGGTTCATAAAAAGCCTCTAACGCGAACTAAATGGAAAGAGGGAGAATCACAGGGCAAACATGGTAAAATGTTAATACCGTGTCAGGGCATTAGGGATTAAGGAATAGCGTAAAGGCTGTATGAGAGTTTTTGTACTATTCTTGCCACTTTTCTGTAAATTTGAAATTATTTCCAAAAAATTTCTTAAGGACTTGAATTTTAATCAAATGCTGTTCAGTCAGCATTTGGTTCCTCTCCTTTTCGTCTTGGGTTGGCTAGGGGTTCAATCCCTTTCACATTCAGCAAAGTTAGGGAAACACTAAAGGGGAAAACGGAGTTTAGTAAACCTTCACTCGCGATGCTGTGTAACTAAATGCAATCTCTACGGGGCTGTGCCCCTTCCTGGGTCTGCAGAGAAGTGGGAAAGCTTCTGTTTCATTTCTCTCCTCAGAAACTCGCAGATTTGTGGATATGGGAAGACTTTTATTTTACTGCCATTATAAACAACAAGGACAAGGGCCACCTGGGAGGCTCAGCTGAGCCTCCACCCCTCGATTTTGGCTCACAGTTTGTGAGTTCAAGCCCTGCATCAGGGATGCTTGGGAGTTCAAGCCCTGCTTGGGATTCTCTCTCTTCCCCCTCTCTCTGCCCCTACCCTGCTCATGCTCTCTCTTTCTCTCAAAATAAATAAATAAACTTAATTTAAAAAACTAAAAACATAAGCAATAAGGATGAGAAGGTGGGTAAAAGAGGAGCTTTTTAAGGGAAACGCTTTCGTTTGTTTTGTTATGAGCAAAATAGGTATTCAGATATTGGTAGTATCATGTTCTGAACCCTCACCAGTAGGTATTAACTGTTGTTTCTTAAAAGGCTAAGAATTTATTACTGTAAAAAATTAAGCATGGAGCCTCTCGTAAATTCCTTTTAATTCAACGTAAAAATAGTGAACAAAGATCACATAGAGAGCAGTGGTTTTTATTTCAAAATCACCCCCCCAGGGGCGCCTGGGTGGCTCAGTCGGTTAAGCGGCCGACTTCGGCTCGGGTCATGATCTCGCGGTCCGTGAGTTTGAGCCCCGTGTCAGGCTCTGTGCTGACAGCTCAGAGCCTGGAGCCTGTTTCGGATTCTGTGTCTCTCTCTCTCTGACCCTCCCCTGTTCATGCTTTGTCTCTCTCTGTCTCAAAGATAAATAAACGTTAAAAAAAAAAAATTTAAAAAAAATCACCCCCCTTTTTCCTTCCATCCTTTCTCCGTGGCACTGTGTGAGGTGTAGTCCTCTTGGGCAGGTGCAGTGCTCCCTGAGGTAGGGACCACGGCTTCCACTTCCTTTGTCCCCCATAACACGTGCCAGCGCCACCAGCCTTTGCCACGGGTGAGTGATCTGCTTGATGAGACAACAAAGTGTTCCGCTAATGCTACAAAAGACAGCGAGTCCTTCTCAAACGATAATCTGAATTGTCACCATAGTTGATCTGAGAGTCAGGATGGAACCAAGAGCCTGACAAAGAGCCTCCATCGCTTGAGTGGGAACAAAGGTCTTCACCCCTTCCATCGTCACAAAGCGATTTATAATGGAAGGCGGGATGCGAGGCACTGGCTGTGAACTCATTTAGCAACATTTTTTCTCTTGGCTGTTCAGATTTGCCAAATGCTCTCAACTTGACATTTTAATGTTTCTCTTTAGGGAAGATTAATAATGCCAATCAGGCATTTCTATGCCTATTTACCTGTTGTCAGTTAAGTTCCATCTCTATCCTAAGTTCTAAAAACAGCAAAGACTCAGAAAGCTCGCAGTTGGTTACCTGAGTAACAGTAAGTGCCATTGGGCGAACACCACAGTCACCTACAGGGACAGGGCAGGGCCTGGAGGACTTGGATGCGTGCTCTCTGATTCCAGCCGTGCCTTTTCCCAACTTGTGGGACCAAATATGGACAACCAAGGGGCCTTGGGCTTGAGCATCCAGGGAAGGATTTCTAGCAAAAACAAATAAACTCCCACTAACATAGTGTGTGGACTAGTCTAAACTCATAAATACATACATTAAATCAACTTACTTTTCTCCAGTCTATAAAATGCTTTCCTCCGCATTTTGGCAACTCCCTAGTGACATTGTAACAGAGATGCTTTTGCACATAAATGGGCCTTCACTTAAATGTTGCTCAGGGAGCAGGAAGAAGCATTTGGACTTCCCCTAGCCTCTTCCTCCTCCCCACCAAAATATTGTACGGACATTGACCAACCATTAAAACTTTTACTCGCAATGTAATTTATGTGCAGTGAAATCAACAATTGAAAATCTTAAATTATTTTAATTGTACTAAATAAATACAACAACAAAAGGGATAATCCAGGCATGTTGGATTTTATCTTCTAAAACACCATTATTTGGTAGTCTCAAAACTTCCCCTATTTCCCTAAAAATTTATACATATTAACCAGTAACTTTTGGTAAATACAGTGTACAGTAAATTATTGTTTTATGTAAACAAAAACGCAGAAACTGGAATATAACCCTTTCAGTACACCCTAGGGATTTAATTTTAAATGTTTAATCAGATGTTTTACACGTATTCTAAATGTGTCTAGCTTTTAAAAAATTCCTATATTAAAATTGTTCCTCTCTGCCACCTTTTCGTAGCTGGTAATGTTTAGTAGCCATTTAAAGCAACTTTTAATTACATACTGCCAATCAAAATCTTGGCACCGTGGGCTGTGTTTTAGTCTCAGGGAAGACACCACTCTTTAATTACCGGTGCATTGTTTCTAACTCCACTTCCAGAGTATATCCTCATCTGGAGTGACAAGATGTAAAAAAAAATTCTTACATTTCACATTTGGCAATTACAATCTAAACCGCACAGGACACAATGGTAATCAGACTATATTGTTTCAATCCTACACATAGCAGAAGTGGGAGATGGGGCTCCTAATGGAAAGAATTAATCACGGGCTTTTTTGATATTCATGGAAGGGGGAGACAGTGACATCCTTTTGAGGGAGCCCAGCTTCTGGCTGTGAAACCCATTCCCATGTGATTTCTTCCTAACAAGCCGAGGAGCTGCTTTAATCTTTAAACATGAAGCATCGTGCTTACAGTATCAAAGGTAGACAAGTTCTCCCACTGAGGTTCAAAAGCAGATAATAAGAAGAACCTGGTTGCTAATGTCAGGCTGATGTCAGCTCTGAAATCACTTTTCACTTGATTGAGCCATTTTGTCCTCAGAATCGCTCTGTTCTGTTCCACTGAATTTTTTCCAGCCCTTAATAGTGAGCAGTACATCCAATGCTTCCCTGGGGGGCTTTCTGTCAGAAGTTAGAGCCCCTGCACCATAGACGTGTTATTTCATATCTAAACTCGCGTAGCCCGGGGAAAGCCGAGTAGATCCTCTCCACGCAGCCCCAGACTCACTCTTCTGGCTGCCTCCCAGGCGCCGACACCCACCTAGTCTGCTGAGGAGACTATGTCCACTCCCACCAGGCAGACCCCCCAGATCGCCAGACTTTCCTTTTTGCCTGAAAGGCCCACCAAGATGCTGGATTTCACAAAGACTTTCACAGTTCGCTTGTACCATTTGAGGAGCCATCCTGGAAAAAGTCTCCTACTAAAAACAAAGGTAAGTGAAACAGAAAACGATGCTCAAAATGAAGTTCCATTGAGACTCTTCAATACAGGAACAAACTAAGGGTTGATGGAAGGAGGTGGGGTGGGGGGATGGGCTAGTGGGGGATGGGCACGAAGGAGGACACTTGTGATGAACACTGGGTGTTGATGTAAGTGATGAATCACTGGGTTCTACTCCTGAAACCAATATTGCACCGTACGTTAACTAACTAAAATTTAAATAAAACTTTGAAAAAGAAAAAAAAGAATAAAACCTTTAAAACTTTGAGGAAAAAAAGTGAAGTTCCAGGCAACGCTGAGATAAAAGAAAGTCAAAGTGAATAGATGCCTCCACAGACCATTAGCATCCAACGTTTTTGCACACACACAACAGCAGACAGAGAGATTGCACAGCCTGCAGTGTGGGCATCATCCAAGTTTGGGTGAGTCCCCAAACTTCTACCATCAGGCTCAAACTTACCTTAATTTCTTTAGCAATTAAGCAAACAAGTTGTCTGGGACTGTCTTTTGGAGCCCAGTTTTGGACCACAGTTGCATTCCTCAAGTGAGTCAGATCTGGCACAACTGTGAACCCTCCTCTCTGCCCCTCATACCATTTTGCCTCCCTGTTTCTATTAGTTTCTTAGGGCTCTTATACCAAATTACCACAAATAAGTGGCTTACAGCAGCAGAAATTCATTCCCTCCCAGTTCTGGAGGCTAGACGTCCAAAATCAAGGTGTTGGTGGAGCCATGCTCCCTCCAAAGGCTCAGCAAGAATCAGCTTCTGGTGGCCGCTGGCATTCTTTGACTTGTGTCTGCGTCACTGTAAGCCCTGACTCTGTTGGCCACATTCCCTTCTCTTATCTGTGTCAAATTCCCCTCTTATAAGGACCCAAATTGCATTTAGTGCCCCCCAGATAATCCTGGATCTCCCCATCTCAGGAACCTTAATCTAACCCCATCTGCAATTTTTAATTAAAAAAATTTTTTTTGCCATATAAGTAACATTCATAAAGTCCACTATTGAGACAATAATATCTTTTGGGGGGGTGGGGGGATGGGGGGTATTACTCAGCCTACCACACTGTTACTGGTTGCTAAAACAACTTTTTTTGTCACTTGAAGGCAGGAACTGGCCAATAGAAGAAAGCTAAGTAGTATATCCCAGCTTGGGACACCTCACAGAGCATCCCAGGCTCCTAGGGTCCTTTATGATTAAACTATCCAATAAGACAAGATACTCAGTTTCTAGTCAGGTCGAGAGCCTCCAAAGAATAGAAGTAAATTATAGAAAGTTTTTCAAGCTACCATAAAACCTTCCTTAGGTGGATCCACAAAGAGCTATCTAAACTGGCCTGTGTTCGATTCAAGCAAACATATCATGTAAACTAAAAAAGTCCCAGGCAGTGTCCACATCTGAAGATCCTAGGAAAACCATACCATATCATTTCATTATCTTTCAGGTAATGAAAGCAAATCCTTAATCATAAAGGGATTCAACAACCTTTCAAGGGGTTGGACCAGAGGCTGGTGGCCTTCCAATGTTTAGATTCGGCCCATGAGTCTTGGACGGTCTCTAGCACGACCTTAACCTAAAATCCACTCTGACCTAATTCACCCAGCCTGCTGGCCTGTGCCAACCAAATATACTGGGTAATTATGCAGTATTGGACTTTGTCTCAGTTGGGTACACACATTTAGCTTATTTAATCAAGAGCGGTAATGCGGCAAGGCAACTTGGAAAAGAAGAAACACCAGAGCTCGGCTCAAGTGCTGGATTTAATGGACAATGCATAAGTAATGAGAAAGGCAGTACATGAAAAATAAAAGCAAGGAACCAAAAAACCTTGCTGGTGAGACTTTGAAAACTTTCCTTACGAATGTCAAAGCCTGTTTGTTTTTCTTGCAGCCTAGCTCCACCATGAGCTGCTTGGCAGTAAAATCTACTCTGTATTAACTCCGAGTCCATTCATATCGCAAAATGGCCGATAATAATGATGTCCCTGAGCTGCTAATTGATTGTGAAATGCTTTAAGAGCTTTATGACAGCAGGAAGGTACAATTAGTTATTATTAGATCATGCAATTCATTAACTTAAAGGGCAAACAAAACTTCAATGGCAAGTGTTTCTACATATCTTCAATGGCAAGTGAGAAAACAGACTTGTCAGGCCACTGTTGTTCTGCTATTAGCAATGTCACTCCTCCCCAGAATGCAATTTGCATATTTTGTCACAATACGAGGTTTTCTTACAAACATTTTTCGGAGCAGAGATAGAAGTGTGTTAATCTAGATGGGATGCTTTATCCAAAATATAATTTGGCCATCATATCTAATAACCAGCACTCAGTTGTAAATGCTTTTTAATTGTGTTAAATATCTGATAGTTGAAAGCAAAAAAAAGGAAGTCATGAGTTGGACACTGTCAAGAAGCCCATCGAAGAAACTCCACATCTATAAAGAAAAAAAGGTTCAAAATCACAAGGTTACTTTAAAGAGAAATATTTAAGGGCGCCTGGGTGGCGCAGTCGGTTAAGCGTCCGACTTCAGCCAGGTCACGATCTTGCCGTCCGCGAGTTCGAGCCCCGCGTCAGGCTCTGGGCTGATGGCTCAGAGCCTGGAGCCTGTTTCCGATTCTGTGTCTCCCTCTCTCTCTGCCCCTCCCCCGTTCATGCTCTGTCTCTCTCTGTCGCAAAAATAAATAAACGTTGAAAAAAAAAATAAAATAAAGAGAAATATTTAAATGGCACTCACATAATAAATTTCCTGTATGAATTAATATTGATACTATCCCATTTTCTGTTCCCTAAAACATCTTACCAATGAAAGGCACAATATTTTCCTCTGAGAACCACTGGCCCATAGCTATAGACTAGCTACTGCTCTAAATAGGCTCACTCACTAAAATTTAGGGAAACACAAATTTAAAAGGGCTCCAAAGAAACAAACCTAGAAATGTAAGCTTTTGGTCTGTGGTTCATTATCCCACCAATTAGATAGAAAGTTTGCTGAACGTGTTCGCATTACGTCTAGTGGGGGATCATCTGGATTCTTTGACTGCCAGTGACAGGCACCCAACCCCACCACCCAAAGCTAGGGGATGTACTGGATTACATGGTCATGGAAGGAGTAAAATAGAGCTGGTCTTAGGGACGCCCACAGTCCGGGACTCAAATGCTCTGGAGACTTCACTCTCTGTCTCTGCATTTTTCTGTATTTTGGCTTCATACATTTTATTGCAGGTGGAATTTCTCCACATGGCAAGGGAGACAGGAGACAAAGCACAGGCTGCTCTGGGCTTCCAGGCTTCTAGCTTAACGATCCGCAAGGAAGGAGAACTTCCCTTCCTGGAGGTAGTTGAAAACTTCCATGGAAGGGCGCTGGTTGGCTTAGCTTGAGCGACATGACTATGCATGAACCAGTCCTTGAGAACAGGGGAACAGGCTATTATAACTGCTCCAGACAGAGTCATGTGCCTATAATACTCCCATGATTAGTAGGGTAAGGTCTGCTTATTTCAACATAAGTAAACTAGTGAGTGAAAATAAGAGGGGATAGCATAACGATAGCCACAGCATCAGTCACTAAGGAAATCGTGGTGAGGTGAGTAGGCGAGTACCACGCACCCCCAGTTTGTACCCAACTGCATTCCCTGTGCACACATACGGAGTGGCCACTCCAGGCACACATCCCTATTTTGCAGTGGTCTCTGACATCAGACAGAACAGCGTTCAGTCAGGGAGAAGAAACATCTTCTTGGACAACAGCCCCCTCAGAATTCATATGTGAAAGTCCTAACCCCCAATACCTCAGGATGTGCCTCTAGTAGGAGATAGGGTCTTTAAAGAGGACATTAGTTAAAATAAGGTCGCTAGGATGGGCCCTAATCTAATCTGACTGGTGTTCTTATTAAGAAGAGGAGGATTTAGGGGCGCCTGGGTGGCGCAGTCGGTTAAGCGTCCGACTTCAGCCAGGTCACGATCTCGCGGTCCATGAGTTCGAGCCCCGCGTCGGGCTCTGGGCTGATGGCTCAGAGCCTGGAGCCTGTTTCCGATTCTGTGTCTCCCTCTCTCTCTCTGCCCCTCCCCTGTTCATGCTCTGTCTCTCTCTGTCCCAAAAATAAATAAACATTGAAAAAAAAAAAAAAAAAGAAGAGGAGGATTTAGACACAGGCCAAAGAGAAAAGCCTGGAACAGGTTCTTCCTTCAAAGCTCTCAGTAGACACCAACCTTGCTGACACCTTGATCTCAGTCCTTGAACTTCCAGATCCATGAGAAAATAAATCTCTTCCTTTTTTTAAAAGTTTTATGTATTTATTTTGACAGGGGAGGGGCAGAGAGAGAGAGAGAGAGAGAGAGAGGGAGAGAGAGAGAATCCTAAGCAGACTCCTCATTGTCAATGAAGAGTCCGACTTGGGGCTCAATTTCATGGTTCAGGAGATTATGACCTGAGCTGAAATCAAGAGTGGGACGCTTAACCGAATGAGCCACCCAGGTGCCCTGAAAATATATGTCTCTTATTAAGCTACCCCACGCATGGCACTTTATTATGGCAACCCTAGCAAACAAATATATCTCCACATTGTCACCCCTGTCACCAGCAAATGAGCCTCTCTGCCTCTTTCCAAGGAAGAAGAACCCATGCAACAACTAGTTGTTGTACGGTAACCAGTAGGATATCAGGCACTGTGTGTAGGCACAGGAGCTACAAAAGAAAGTGATGTAAGGATGTGTGTTCTTTTCTTTCTTAATTCCCCACCTATCCAGGAATAGCAAATTCAAGGTATGTATATATACATATCATTATACCCCAACTCTCATGACCATGATCAAGATCCATAGTCAACCCTTGCACTCTACCCACTGAGCCCAGATTATTGCCTCAGAATCTTGCTTCACACAGTGCTCTAGGAAATCACTAGAAATAAATCAAAATTGCTACTTGAGGTGAAACTTATTTACTCCAGGAGGAAGAAGCCGCTTATTGCTTACCCAGTATCTAACTATCTTCTTACTTAGTGGGGCAGCCATGTTTTTATTCAGTAAAGAGAACATTTTTCACCTTCTCCTCTAACACTAGTCAATAAAATACAATGGGAGATAGTGATTGGAAGACTCCTCAAAAAGACAGTTGCCTGGGGTGTACTATGTTGCCTTCCCCTTCATCCTTCGGGCTTTCTGGAATGAAACTGTGATGTCTAGAGCTTCAGCAGCCACTTTGGTTTATGAGACCACAATGAGAATGGAAGGTAACACCAAAGATGAAGGAAAAGAAAGAAGGAATCTGCTATCTTAATGATTGCGGATCCTCCATATCAATCTTAGATTATCTACATCCAGACTCTTATGTGTTTAAACCACTATTATTATAGTTTTCTTGTTGTATGCTAGGGGACCTTGATTTAGAATGATGGTATTTTAGAGGTATTGTAGAATGGCTTACTCAACACCAGTGATCAACTTCTTATTTGTGTTTTTCTCTTACAAAGGCTTGAAACCTATGTATACAAATACCTATCTCCCTTCCTTGCAGCTAGGAAAGCCATATGAAATGTAAGCCAGTTCTGGCCATTGAAATCAAAGGAGAAGTCCACTGGTGATTTTTGAAAAAGACTACCGTTTTCTTCCTTCCTCTTTCTGCCTGGAAGGCAGATGTGTAGCTGAGTGGCTCCATGGCCATCTGGAGATCATGAAGCAACAAGGATGAGAATAAAAGGTGCTGATAAAGCTAGAGACGGAAGGGTAGAAATATGGGACGGGCCTGGGTCCCCTACGGCATTGCTCAACTACACAACCCCCAGACTGCTTTCCTCTGAACTTTTTGTTATGTGAGAATAAATGAACACTGTTTGCTTAAGCCACTTTGGATGGGTCTTCTGTTATTTCTGGCTGAACGCATTCCCAGCTCTGTCTCTACACAAGCCCACTAGCATTTCGGCCCTCAGCTGAGGCAACACCCCCCACTGGAATCACCCCAAGCCTGGTGAATATTTTGCTTCCTGGGACAGCCAAAACAAATTGCCACAAACTGGCTTAACACAACATAAATTTATTCTCTCATAGTTCAAGAGGCCTGAAGTCCAAAATCAAAGTGTCAGTAGAGTTGATTGATTCTCCATTGATTTTTCAAGAGGCGCTGAAGGAGAAACTATCCCCCAGGCACTTCGCCTAACTTCTGGTTACTCCCAGCAATCCGTGGTGTTCCTCAGCTACAGTTATATCACTCCAATCTCGGCCTGTGTCCACACACCCTTCTTTCCTGTGTGTGTATTTCTGTCCTTTGTCTTCTTAATAAGGACACCAGTCACTGGATTTAGGGCCTACCCTTTACATCTGCAAAGATCCTATTTCCAAATAAGGTTACATTCACAGGTACTGGAGGTTAGAGCTTGAAACCGTTTTCAGAGGACACAATTCAACCCACCTACAGTGATGGACTCCCTCCTATTGCCCCCTTGGGGACCCATAGTATTACATTACCACATACGGCACTCAAGTCATTATTTCAGAAAGAGCCTCAAGCTGGGACTTCGGACCAAGTTCTAATTTCAGTCACCTCACTAATCATTTCAATGCCCTCGCCAAGTAATTTAGCTCTTCAGTGACTCGGTTTCTTTATCATAACACAGCAATAAAAACACCTGCTCTGTCTACAAGCTTGATGAGAAAAGCCACTGAGATAATGTAGATGACACAGCCTTGAAAACCACGAAGATTTTCAAGGAGTAAGGCCTTCTGGACTTCCTCTCCTTCTTCAAGAGCACCATGATCATTCATCTCTGGCTTTCCAATGCCTAAGGGTGAAAAGGAAAAAAGGAATGAGCTTGGGGAGCCGGAATCAGTAAGTCGAGACATCTCCTGCTTGCGGGGGGTGTTCCCGAAAACAGAGCAGGTCAGGACAAAGGAAGAGAGTGGTTGGACCACGGCTGAGTCTGCAGGAAATGACCCCGAGATGGAAGGGTGGCAGGCCACCAGGCACTGCACAAGCTCTTCCAAATTGAAGCTTCCATACTGCCCTGGACCTCACAGCCTTGTTATCATTCTTTAGGGATTCTAAAAACATTCACTTTTTAAAATGTAAGAAACATATAATAAGTTAATAAAAGCACATGTAGCCTCTACCCAGATTTAGCACGTTAATATTTCAGCATCTTCAATCCATACTTTTTTTTTTTTTTCAACGTTTATTTATTTTTGGGACAGAGAGAGACAGAGCATGAACGGGGGAGGGGCAGAGAGAGAGGGAGACACAGAATCGGAAACAGGCTCCAGGCTCCGAGCCATCAGCCCAGAGCCCGACGCGGGGCTCGAACTCACGGACCGCGAGATCGTGACCTGGCTGAAGTCGGACGCTTATCCGACTGCACCACCCAGGCGCCCCTTCAATCCATACTCTTTAAGAAACAAAATATAAAAATGCAACTGAAGCCCCCTACACCTAAAATCCCATTTCCCCCCCTCCTTTCCATTACTTTGAAGATGGTGTGTATCTTGCTTGCATGTTTTGATGTGTTTCTCCAAATGTCGATAGCTAGATTAAAAAATGCTCAGTGTCAGGGCACCTGGCTGGCTCGGTCCGTAGAGTACGCGACTCTTGATCTCAGGGTTGTGAGTCTGAGCCCCACACTGGGTGTAGAGATTACTTAAAAATACAAACTTAAGAAAAATGCTCAGTGTTGTTTCCTACACTGAAAACTTTTCATAAAAAAAGCATCATTCTGTGCATATCCTCTTGGACTTGTTTTTTTTCACTCACCATGATTTTGAAATTTATCCGTGTGGCTACATAGAAATCTATTCATTTCAACTGCTAAATATTATTGCATTACATGAATAAACCACAGTTTGGTTTTCCTACTGCCCTGCTGAGGAACAATTAGGCTGTTTCTAATTTTTTATATTATAACCAATGTACCAGTGAACAACCTTTTGTGTTCCTCCTCATGCCTATGTATGAGAGTTTCTCTAGATCTACCCATAACCCAAATTGCTGGGTTATAGGTATGTGCATCTTCAACCTCACAGACATTGAGTGTTAATGCCATTTGAATTAATCATTTTCTTCAAGAAGGTTTGAACTGTAGGGTCTTACTTAAGAAATCCTTCTCAACACTTATGGTTCTAGAAATAGTCACATATTTTTTTCACCTGTTTACATTGAGGCCTTTAATCCATCTGAAATTTATTTTTGTGCCTGGTGCAAAGTTGGTATCTAATTTTGTGCTTTTCCATCTGAATGGCTGGTTGTCCAGAACCATTCCTGGAAGTGTCCATTCTTTCTCCAGTGATTCGTGCTTTAACCTGAGGGGTAACCGTTCTAAAGCAGGGGTGATGCTCACCTTGAGCTCTTTATTTGGTCCCACTTGTCTTCTTGAGAATTCATAGCACATTTTTATTTTTTTTAAGTTTATTCATTTTGAAAGAGAGAGAGAGAGAGAGAGAGAGAGAACACAAGCAGGGGAGGGCCAGAGAGAAGGAGACAGAGAATCCCAAGCAGGCTGCACACTGCCAGCACGGAGCCCAATGCAGGGCTTGAACCCACGAGCCAAAACCAAGGGTCAGACGCTTAACCCACTGAGCCACACAGGCATCCCCTCATACCACATTTTTAAATTAATGTAGTTTCATAATAAAGCCTTTTTAATGTTTATTTATTTTTGAGGGAGAGATAAAGAGCCGGAGAGGGGCAGAGACAGAGGGGGATAGAGGATCCAAAGCAGGCTCTGTGCTGATAGCAGAGGTTCCGATGTGGGGCTCAAACCCATGAACCATGAGATCATGACCTGAGCCAAAGTTGGTTGCTCAACAGTCTGAGCCACCCAGGTGCCCCACTTTATAATAAGTCTTAATAGCTACATAGCAAGTTCCCTTCTAACGTCTTCCAAATTCCCTTGACTTTTCTGGGCCAAGTGACTTCTTAATAAAGAACTTTAACTCAGTAATTCAAGAGTAACTGACAACTTAAAGGAATAACATATTAGATGGAATAAGTTTAACTAAAAACCCATTAGTACTTCTTGTCACTGAGCAAAAAGCAGGCTTAGAAAGAGTCTCAGGGCACCTGGGTAGCTCAGTCTGTTAAGCATCCGACTTCGGCTCAGGTCACGATCTCACGGTTCATGGGTTCGAGCCCCGTGTTAGGCTCTGTGCTGACAGCTCAGAGCCTGGATCCTGCTTCAGATTCTGTGTCTCCCTCTCTCTCTGTCCCTCCCCTACTGTGTGCACTCGCTCTCTATCTCTCTCTCAAAAATAAATGAGCATTGAAAAAAAAAAAAGATCCTCAACATAAGAGGCCTTCAGATAGGGACCGGTGACGAGAGTCAGGCAGGTGAAGAGCTGAGATGGGGCAATGTGGAAAGCTGGTAGGGGGTTGGGTGGGGAAGGGGTGCAGATGACATCCAGCCTGCTCTGCTGGAGGTGCAGAGGGCCTGGGGGATGACACCCCTGTGGGGAGACAGCCTACACAGACAATCAAAGGCGCCCGTGCTGACAGTCAGCACCCACACCCCAGTCATGTGAGGGAGGCCTTCATGGACCTTCCAGCCCCATCCATCTGCCAGCTGAATGCAGCTGCAGGAGTGACCTCAAGCAGCGCCACGTGTGGCTGAAGAATCGCCCAGTCGACCCCCAGGACAGAGGAAAATAATAAATCATTGTTATTTTAAATCACTGTTTAAATCATTGTTATTTTAAAACACTAAGTTTGGGGTGTTTTGTTACCTGGCAGTAGATAACAGAAACCATCAGAGACATAACCACTTAAATATGATGGCTGCATTCCCCCCAAGACTAGCAGGAAAGCCCGGTTAATCGCTAAACAGGACGCACTTTGCAATGCAAAATAACAGAAAATTCTATGTACTGATCCAGAATGGTGAGAAAATTCAGGAGGGCCCTGGGTTTTGACATGCAAATGAAGACAAGAGCACTCCCCATCAGAATCAGACAAACTAGAAAAGTATTCACAATCTACTTGAATTCCTAGTCAATGCCCTAGGGCAATCTGCTTTTTAAAAAGAGAAGAAGAAAGAATCTTTAAAAAAAAAAAACAAAAAACACCCTTCAGTTCCACTTTTCAAATTTAGGCAGAATGACTTTCACTGCTTCACTCAAGTTTGTCAAAAAGTAATTTTCTACCTAATTTACTTTCACAGGACGAAGACCTTCTCAGAGGCCGGAGGAAAAATCCCTTTCCGACAAGGGTGAGAATGGAACTAGATTTCCTCCAAGGTTCCCTTCCTTCTGTGTCCTGGGCCCGTGTCAGGGATCCCAAGGACAGGCCTTGTTTATCCCCGCAGGTGGCCCCGTGTGTGGGAAGCATGGAGAATCCCTCCGTGGTTCGGCCAGGAGCCTGCTTTTGATTCCCCGCCATCACTGATCTCTTAGCCCTAGAGTCATGGTCAATTGGAAACAGAAATCCTGGTTTCCTGGGAGCTGTTACACAGCTAAGAGTGTGAGAAAATCCAGTGTGGTTTCTTGTTTACACAGGGGTCAAATGGAGGTGGAACGAACTGAAAACCAATTTTGACTCCAGCTTTACTAAGTAATTTACAACAATGCCAACAGAGATAAAAATCTTCCCAGGAAAGGAAAGCAGGCAGGTAAATTACTGTGGCTTTCTAAGTGAACTGCAGGGTTTTTGCTTATCTTCTCTCTCTGCGTTCTTCTTCAAACAGCTGCTCCTTTGCTTCATTATTTCCGTATGTAAATGGGAACACTTTTTATTAGCGAATGGCTCTGAAGGGTGATACCATTTCCCAGCCCAGACATCTCTGTGTGTGGTGTCCCCACACAAACCAGCACACCCCAACCTTTTCCTTTGTGCCCCAGATCCAATTGCGGGCTGTCATGAAACATTAGTGATTTTTAATTACAGAGTCTAATTACAGTGGTAGAAATTATCATGCAGAGAATAAGCTGGCGCCTGCACCAGCCCACTCAGACCTTTCCATCGTGATTCTACTCGCATTCTTGGACTCATAATTTATGTGCTGTGGGGAAACGTTGAGAAGGTGGCCAAATTCCCTTGCAACCTCCGAATTAAGATGCACGGAAGAGAAGCAGTTTCGACATAGCGGAGAAGGTAGGATCTTTGCCAGACCCTGCGCTTACATGGCCCGTGGGGAGGTTTGCTAAGTCCCAAGCTCGGATTTGCCGGAGAGGAAAGTCGGAGAGAACAGCAGGGGAGAGGGACGGGATGGGGCTCCTCTGCTACGTTCGGCAGCACCTCTTGTGGACTGTGCTAGACACTTTGTACAGAATCTTCACCATTACTTTCCACGGCAGCGCTGGGAGTGGGGTGTTCCTAGCCCCGTGCTCTGAGTGGTTACCTCACTTCTACCAGGAACACCTTCCTCCTTAACCAACCCGAGTTCCCTTCACCTGGTTAACTTTTTTTTTAAGTTTGTTTGTTTGTTTTGAGACAGAAAGAGCAGGGATGGGGTGGGGCAGAGAGAGAGAGAGACAGAGAGAGAGAGAGAATCCCAAACAGACTCCACGCGGTCAGTGCAGAGTCTGTTGTGGGGCTCGAACTCATGAACGGTGAGATCATGAACTGAGCCGAAATCAAGAGTCAGACACTTAACCGACGGAGCCTCCTAGGCGCCCCCCATCATCTGGTTACCTTTATCCTTAAGGACTGGCTCGGTCCTTACCACCTCTCCACCACCTCCTCTCGCCTGGGCCTCTGAACACTACAGCAGTCTGCGTTTAGCACTATTAAAACCCTTGTTTTACGCTCTGAGGAAATTCCTTGTTTATTTTTCCGCCAGCCGCTACTAGAGTCCTGCAGAGAGGAATTTGATCTTACCCATCTTTGTGTCCCTCAAATTTAGCACAATGCCTGGCGTATGGTCTGTGCTTGGTAAGTGTTTCGGGAATGGACTGAGTGAATTGCCCATAGGTACACAGTTAGTAAGGGGGGAGGCTTCTAACACACCAGTTCAGGTCCGTTTGATTCCAAAGGTCTATTCGAGGCTTTCTATCAAGGAGTAATAGTATGCAGAGCATTGTTTCAGCAAAAAAAAAAAAAAAAGAGAGAGAGAGAGGAAAACTCATTATCCAACTTTAAATTGAGGTTAGAGGTCACGGAGAATCTTCTGGCATTCTTGGAGAATGGGCATTCAGTGATACGTTGCTGGTGAGAACAAGGATTTGGCGCTCTTGTGCAGGATGAATTGGCTGTTTGTGAAGACACCAGAGCAATTCTGTCCCCTTTCTAATCCTTCTGTGCCCCTGGGGGTCACCAGGACCGGGGGATGACAGCATCTCCTGCCGCTGATTTCAGAGGCACCCTGAAAAATATCCAACACAAGAATTTAATCTTGGATTAAAGATTAAATTCACTTGGATTAAATAAATGGAAGGAGCAAAATTGGTCTCCCCCCTCACCCCAGAGCTCCTATGTGGGGAGTCCTAACCCCCAGAATCTCAGAATGTGACTGTATCTGGAGATTGAGTCTCTAAAGAGGTAATTAAGGGGCGCCTGGGTGGCGCAGTCGGTTAAGCGTCCGACTTCAGCCAGGTCACGATCTCGCGGTCCGTGAGTTCGAGCCCCGTGTCAGGCTCTGGGCTGATGGCTCAGAGCCTGGAGCCTGTTTCCGATTCTGTGTCTCCCTCTCTCTCTGCCCCTTGCCCGTTCATGCTCTGTCTCTCTCTGTCCCAAAAATAAATAAACGTTGAAAAAAAAAATTAAAAAAAAAAATAAAATAAAGAGGTAATTAAGTTACAATGAGGTCCTTAGGGCGGGCCCTGATCCGACCTGACTGGTGTCCTTATAAAAAGAAGAAATTAGGACACTGATACAGAGAGAATATGACGTGGAGGCACAGGGAGAAGGCAGCCATCTACACGTCTCAGAGAGAAGCCTCGGAAGAAACCACTCTCGCTGATGCCCGGATCCCAGAATTCCAGCCTCCCGAACAGAGAAAATAAATTTCTTCTATTTAAGCCATGCTGTCTGCGGTACTCTGTTATGGGAGTCTAGCAAACTGATGCATTCCCAAAAGTAAAAACTGAACAACTTTAATTTTCAAACACGGGCGAGGTATTCTGAGTGAGTGAGTGATGGCCTCTAAGTGGTAGATGGCCATAATGAGTCTGGTTTCCTCTGTACCAAGAAAGCACAGGAAAAGGAACTTAGCCTGACCAAACTCTTTGTAACGATAGAATGTTCAATCGTCATTGCATTTCAGTGGGCCATATTGCAATAAGAAATGTTTTGTTTCTTCAATATGGATTTTTTTTTTAATGTTTTATTTATTTTTGAGACAGAGAGAGAGCATGAGCAGGGGAAGGGCAGAGAGAGAGAGGGAGACACAGAATCTGAAGTAGGCTCCAGGCTCTGAGCTGTCAGCACAGAGCACGATGCGGGGCTCGAACTCACGAACTGTGAGATCATGACCTGAACTGAACTTGGACGCTTAACCGACTGAGCCACCCAGGCGCCCCTTCAATACGGATTTAGGTAGGTGTGTATGTGTTATTAGTGTGCAAGTGTGTCGTTAGTGTGCAAGTCCTCAGAGTTGTACATAGGGTCTCTCAGAAGACTGAAGAGGCCCATATGCACCTCATCTCAGCTAAGAGAACTTGGGAGGGCCAGTTAAAGTCCATCCTGAACTATTCCGTTGAATTTGAGACCAGACCACACAACTCAGAGCTTGTGAAATGTACTGATGGGACTTCCACATTGCAGCTTTTTCAGGGTCAGGGAACTGATCTGAGAGCCGGAAAACCCCTAAGGGTGATGGTTTTGTGACCTGGGAGTTTTGAAGAAGAGAGTGTGCTCCACCTCAGGATGGGGATGACAGCGGGGAACTGGGGCGTACTCCTGAGCATCCCCTTGTGACCGAGTGGACTTTGTTCATGCTTTCCCATTGCCTTTCAAGACAGTCACTTAGCAGTTTTTCTTTAAGATCTTTTCCCCTTCCGGGTGCCTGGGTGGCTCAGTTGGCTGAGCATCAGACTTCGACTTGGGTCGTGATGCCGTGGTTCATGAGTTCGAGCCCAGCGTGGGGCTTTGTGCTGACACTCAGAGCCTGGAGCCTGCTTTGGATTCTGTGTCTCCCTCTCTCTCTGCCCCTCCCCCACTCATGCTCTGTGTCTCTCTCTCTCTCAAAAACAAATAAATATTTTTTAAAAAGATATTTTTCCCATCATGCCCTATTTATTATAATTCCCTTTCGTTATACCAGCTCTTTGGTAATGTCTGACACACTCACTCATCGACCTTTGGGTGATGGTGCCGTGGGTAGCAAAGAGTTGGACAGTAGAGGGGATAGGTACACTACCCAGTCGTACCCCTCTGTGGATGCCCACACAAAGGGGTGCGTCCTACTGGGAGGACTGTACTCCAGGGGGGCAGGTAGATAGCCCAGTGAGAGGTGACCCACACCAGGGCTGGGAAGCGGTGAGGAAGGATGGGTGACACAGAAATGAGGATCTGGGTGACTCCGGGGCATGACTGGAGGGAAGTGGCCTTCAGGACACGAGCCTGGCTTTAGGGTTACAAGTGTGAGTTGCAGGTGGGGGGGGGAAAAGGAATTGTCCTAAGTAGTCTTTTCAAAAGCAGGCTAAAAATTCCTCATGAAATGATAATTAACCTGAATTGCTTTTGTATGACTGTTACTTGTCATCTTGAATGGAAAGAGCTAGATTTCACATGGGTCATTTCTCCTGCATGCCGGGCAGTCTCGGCCTGGCGGTTCTCAGGACACAGCTCTGTTCAGGAGAGGACAGAGACCCACAGAGACGTGCTGTTCTCCATGACCGTGTGCGGACCCTTAGGCCGTCATGGGCGGTCAGCGGGGTCCACTTGGAGCCCTCCACTGAAGTCTATCGAGTCTTGCTAACAACACGAGACCCAGGGACAGCATCTACTCCCCAGGCACCCTGGCAGTCTTCCCAGCCCCGGCCCTGACTGCTAGGGAATTCACAAAGATTTATTCTGGCTCACACTGTCCGCCGCTGCTTTCTTTTCTCTTTCTCCTGCCGTAAAATCTGCGTCATCTCATGTAATTCTGGCCCTCGATAAACCGTATCTTTTCTGTCCTCTGTTTTCAGGGAAAAGAGGTAAATCACTGCTAAACAGGCTAAGATTGGGAATTTACTATTTTCATCATTTTTTTTCAGGGCACAAAGGGGGACAGAAGTAAGAGGTTACTTTACAAAGCCTTGGCAGAGTGTGATTTCATGTCTGTTGCCTCATGGTCGTCTCACCACCCTCCATGATAAGGAAGGTCAGGTATTACCTCCAATTACAATGAAGGAAACTGGGCTTTGGAGAAATTGACTGATTTCGTCCAGGCCATGTGGTTAGAAAGTGGTAAACTGGGCCTCAAAGTGTCGCTGTGACACCACGGTCCACACTCTCTAATAGCCAATCTCATTGGCATTTATTGAGCGCCTACTGTGTCCCAGGCTTCACGCTAAGGAGTGAGCTTTAATTCTCCACACTCCCTGCTGTTAAAAAATCTCCAATTCACCTCCACATGTCTACATTCAAGGTGACCAACACTCGGAGAGGGTGCCGCATAGGTCCCTGTTCAGAAGCTTCTCTTCTGACGGCTCAGGGCAAAGAAACAATGCCAATTATAGTGGTTCCTGGATTTCGGAAATCTGTTCCGGACTTAGGATGTTGAAGTTGACATGAAGCCAATCCCTCACTTTTAGAGTCTAGACCCGTGCTGACCAATAGAACTTTCTATGATGATATGGAAATGCCCTAAATCTGCCCTGTCCAATACGTTAGCTGCTAGCCACATGTGGCTATTGAGCGCTTGAAATGTGGCTAGTGGGACAAAGCAACTAAATTTTAAATTTGTATTTAATATGTTTTTATTTAATATGTATTGCTTTATTTTATTTATTTATTTTATTTATTTTTGAGACAGGGAGAGACAGAGCATGAACAGGGGAGGGTCAGAGAGAGAGGGAGACAAAGAATCTGAAGCAGGCTCCGGGCTCTGAGCTGTCAGCACAGAGCCTGACACGGGGCTCAAACTCACGGACCGCGAGATCATGACCTGAGCCGAAGTCGGCCGCTTAACTGACTGAGCCACCCAGGCGCCCCTAATATGTGTTGCTTTAAAGTTACGTTTAAATACCCACACATGACTAGCGGCTACCATATTGGATAGCACAGGAGTCTAGACAATCGCATCAGGCAGACTTGAATTCAAATCCCAAATGTGTGTGACCTAACTTCTCTGAGCACCAGTATCCTAAAATGGGCATAATAAGATCTACTTAACAGAGGTAGTGGATGTGAAGTGTCCATGAGAAGGCCGAGGTGCTTTTATACGTCACAGTGGTGTTCTCTTGTTAATGTCTCCAATCCCTGCCAGACTATAAACTTCATGAAGGCAGGGACTCTACCTTATTTACATATGCATCCCTAGCAATAAGAACAGTATACAAAGTAGGCGTTCAGTAAATATTTCTTGAGATGAATTGAATAAAAGTTGGCAAGATGTCCTGAAGCAAGGCCAACGAAAAGAGAGTGGTGCCCACTGCCCCTTTGTCACCTTAGGCACTTTTCCTGAATTACCTGAATAACACCATCTGCCTGTATCAGAAGATAATACAAGAAACAAGAAAAATTTGTGGTAGTGCTACTATAAAAGATGTAGTTGAGGATGTTGTTCACTATGTTAAACAGTGAGATTTTATGAAGATGTTCAGAATAAATTTCTTTCTCCGGGTAGACTATCACTACTTGAGCGGTAATATTCTGCTTTATCCCATGACCTTCTTATGAACATATAACGAGGAAGTTTTCACATTTGGATCGGCTACCAAAGGGTGTCTGAAACATCTGAAAAATGTAGGATAAACTTATTTTTAAACAGAATGTTAGTTACTTTTAAAAACAATATGCTAACATGGCTTTGTGTCCAAATTAGACGCACCATAGAATATCAGACTGTTCATGTGAAAAAAAAATTATAATGACTACACTATTGTCCTGGTGTTTTGAAATGGTTTTTTGCCACTTCTACTGTATATTTATTGTATTTTCTTTCCAGGCTAACAATTGGATCCACTGCTTAAAATTTAGAGGTACTTCACCTGCAAAGGTGTCTGGAGGTCGAACATGTTATGTGAAAATGTAACTGATGTACTGTATGAAAATAAGCTTACTCTGCATTTCCAGACTTTGAACATCCTGTGGAAAGCTGAGAACCAAATCTGATGTTCAGATTTACTCAAGGGTTGTTCTGTTGTAAAGAACAGGACCCACTCAAGCTAACTCAACTGAGAAAGAAAGTTTCTGCAAGGAAATATCATACTGACATTAAGAACTGTCTCTCTCTCAGGAGACAGAATCTGATTAGCTCTATCCAGCCAACATTTTGCCCACCCTGGTGCCCACTTTAGTCTGCACTGGCTGCAGAACTGGGCCCAATACAGTTGACCACACAGCAGAGAGCAAGGGAAGAGGTGCCTAAGACTGGTTTATCGTTAAGTAATGTCTCCTACAGAGTAGTGTCTCTTTATATTCTAGGAATCCTTGTAAGCTATCTTAAACACTTTTAGGAAGGGATGGGAGAGAGTGGGTAGAGAGGCTGAGTATGTTGGGGAGCAAATATACAATGATCATTTATTTAACAAATGTTTACTGAGTGTCTACACTACAAAACGGGATAAGAAACAGTTCTAATGAATCCAAAATTTAGTCTTGGTGCCACCCTTGGCACAGGTCACAGGCTGCCCAAATCTGCTGTTCAGATTTTATATTTTCAACCCTGTAGGATAGAGGCCAGCCTTCAGAGCCATGACCCAGGTACCCAAAGAGCTTCTATCACCAAGAAAGATAAACTTCCATGTCCATTGAACTGTCTGAGGGTGGGAAAATGCACTTATCCAGTTGGAAGTAATTTTTAATAAGATCAGGACGAAAGAGGCTTCATGGTTAATTTTCAGTTAACCTCTTACTAAACAGAACACTTCGTTCCCCCATCGAAGCCCCTACTGTAAAAGATTTGCGTCAATGAGAGTAGACAAGCAAAAACAGAACAGTAACAAAAAAGAACCTCATGGAGCAAGATCGTTTGATAGTACATACAATCCAATTAATTGCTGCCTGCGTGACCTACAGGCACCTGTTAAACTGTGTTACGATGTCTCAAGATAGGGAAACACCAAACCGAGCCTACTGTTTCTATGCATCTGACTGAGGAACTTTGGGAAAATCTTACCGGGGACCACGGCATAGTAATTACAATGATGGTTAACACACCAGGCACTACAATGCTAGGTACTTAGTATATAATATCTTATGGAAATAAAACACATATAGACATATACATATATATACACGCACATATACATACACACGTACACATACATATACATTTATGTCTTATATATAACTCTGAGAAGTAGGGGTTATTGTCACCCTCAGTTTACAGATGAGAAAACTGAGTCTCAAAGACTGAATAAAACCTTTTGATTACCCAACCCAATCTGATTTTAAGGACTTTTTGTGGCCTACTAAGTCAATGTTTAAAAGGCAGAAAATAAAAGTGGAAGTAACTTAGGTAATTACTCAGTAGTTGTCCAGAGACCCCACCCAGATGATTCTGACCCAGAAATGGATTTTGGAGGGCCTGAATTAGTCATTCCTCTAAATGGGTTTTAATTTAAATCAGCAACAACCTCCACCCCCAAATCATGCAGAGAGGTGATGACCACTTATAAAAATCCGTAGGGAGTCTGACTCTTGAGTTCAGTTGTGGAAATAAGCCAAAAGGCGTTTTAACTCAAACACACGTGTGGTGGGGGTAGCATAATCATACCGAGTCAAGATCAAAGCTGACAACAGGGAAGTCATCTACTAAAGGAAATCATTCAAAGATCACAGCAGAATTGCTTGTTAAAAGCGATCATAAGCCGTGGTGCAAATATTGATGTTTCATAACATTTTTATTATTGTCATTTTAAACGGATGGCTTAGCAGACTATTTATTGGTCTGTTCTGGGGTCTCCCGACTTGCCTCTAATGAGTTGACCTTATAAAATTAGTGAAATCAGACCATGCTGTAAAGTGAAATCAGACCAGTCCTGTGAGGGCTTCCCCACAAAATCAACAAGCGAGAAACGCTGTGTCACTGGACGGGGACAGCGCCATGTGGAATGACAGAAGGAATGAAGTCACCTTTGGCAAAAATATAAGATTAGGTAGTTTGGGGCAACAGAAGAAAAAGCATTTATGCTTTCAGCTTCGTTCTCACCAGCCTCTGTGAGTGACACTCTGTCCCCTGCATTTCCTTCTGCCTTCCCCGTTGAGCGTTTCCTTTCCTCGGCCCAACAGACCTTTTTCCCAGGCTCTTAAACAGAAGGAAACACCCCTCCATGCCTCTGCCCACTCACTCCTCAGCATGAATGCCTGCTTTTCTGCCTCTCTTTTCCTCACCACAGTGTTGGCAGAATTTAGAATTATCTCGCTTCACTGAGGTCTGGGTCATAGGAGTGAGGGGATCAGAGGGCAGGAAGCAAACGTCCCCAGGTGGGAGAGCCGTGGGCAGGCTGCCCTGGCGCGTGGGCAGGACACTAAGCAGCCGGCCCGCTTGCGGCTCAGGTTCGTTCCTCCCTACTCCACGTTCTTGTGTTGAATGCTCCCCAAAGCACAGTGCCCTGTATTTCTGAGCAGCTGGCCGGGTCCTAATCGGACTAGCTATGACAGCGTGTGGAAGTTTTCAAAAAAAAAAAAAAAAGTGTGAAAGTGATTTCAGACTAGAACCCTGAGAATACATGTGACTACATAAGAAGTTGGTTGTAGGGGTGCCTGGGTGGCTCAGCTGGTTAAGCATCCGGCTTCAGCCCAGGTCGTGATCTCACCGTTGGTGAGTTCGAGCCCCGATCGGGCTGCTGCTGTTGGTACAGACCCCGCTTCAGATCCTCTGTTCCCCTCTGTCGCTGCCCCTCCCCCTGCTTGCACGGGCACGTACTCCTTCTCAAAAATAAACATTAAAAAAATTGCTTCCGGGGCGCCTGGGTGGCGCAGTCGGTTAAGCGTCCGACTTCAGCCAGGTCACGATCTCGCGCTCGCGTGAGTTCCCCGCGTCGGGCTCTGGGCTGATGGCTCAGAGCCTGGAGCCTGTTTCCGATTCTGTGTCTCCCTCTCTCTCTGCCCCTCCCCCGTTTATGCTCTGTCTCTCTCTGTCCCCAAAATAAATAAACGTTGAAAAAAAATATAAATAAATAAATAAATAAATAAATAAATAAATAAATAAATAAAAATTGCTTGCAGTGGTTGCCTCTGGGGAGAGGAACTGGAAGACTGGGGGGTGGAGGCAGAACTTGAATGTCACTGTCTTTAAATCCTCTTCCAGAGCTCGGATTTTGTATTGTGTGTTGGTCTTTTTCTTTTTTAATCAGGTTTTAAAGGACCTCGAGCGTCATTTAGTTGAAGCTAAGATGTCAGGCACGATTTTTTAAAAAGAGGATCCTTGACAACTGTTCACCTACCTCTCCCCTAGACCTCTCTGAAGTCCTCTCGAATGGGGACAGTCCACCGGCCCAAGCCCCACATTTGCCCACAGAACTGTCTCAAGAGTAGGGGAGTGGGGCGTGGGGGGGTGGGCTGGGGTCAGGGTCCTTCATGCGGCTGCCAAATCATTGCTTGTGCATCTTCAAATAAAAACTCGCCCTTCAAAACTCCTGCACTCTTGCTCATATTATTATGTGCCAATAGTATCAATATTTATTGAGATTTTGCTAAATGTATAGCATTCTGAATGCTCTAAATAATCCAATTTATTCTTATTTATAGATGGGCAAGCTGAAACAAGTAAAGTTAAGTGACTGGCTGGCTACCGTGTGCTAATACTGGGGTTCAAACCCAGGTGTATTTAACGCCTGCGCTCCTAATTCCATCATGATGCTCCCTTCCCTTCCTCGTGGGTTGTTTACTGCATCACCCCCACATTCACTGAAGAGTTTTCCGGGTGACATGGTGTTTGCATCTTCTCCTGACCTCACCTTTATCCTGGAGTGAGGGACGGGAGTGTGGAAGGGCCGGGAGGGAAGGTTGGAGGGCCACTCTGGATGGAGGGAAGCAGAATTAAAACAATAAGGGACAAAATCACCACTACGAATATCCAAGCACTGCCTCCTCATTGTCTATCATCACATCTTCCCCAACATGCGCACGCACACGCGCACACACACACACACACACACACACACACACTCATAATCACAAACACGCACGCTGAAGCCCTGACATCCATAGGTTCCACTGTTCAGACTTTTGTTTCCCTTCTTCCTAGGAGTTTGTGCTTTGACTTTTTATTTCATCTTTTATCAGGAGCATCACGAAAAGACTCCCTGGAAAGGGGAACAGAAAGACATATCTGGTCGATTCCCGCTGAATGGACCGAAAAGAAGACCTCCTCATGTGGGGAGGCTGCGTGGGATTGGGAGCAGGTGCAGTCCAGGGCATGGAAACAAAGTCTGGCCAGCAAGAGGCTAAAACAGGAAAGAAGAAAAGAACCAGGGTCTGGGAAGTTCAACCGGACAGAAGGAGGAAAGGACATCTTTTTCTGCCTTCCAAATGTGCAAATTAATTCAAGACATAAGAAAGTTAATCATCTTCCTCCCCTTGCCCCCTCCCTCATCAACGAACTGAAAATAAATAACTGAAATACTGTCCTCTCAGCCTTTACACAGTGAAACAAAACTACAAGCAGAGGTTACGTCCTAGGAAAAAACAAAAAACAAAAAACAAAAAAAAAAAGCCCACCGAGTTTATCTTTGGTTTTCAAACTCAGAAGGGGTCATCACAACCCTACTAAGGAACTTGCACACCACAGAGAACTTAAATACTAAGTATCTAGATAGGTATCTTTATATCACTTAAGTTTTCTATAGCTTGTATCTAGGCAGAAGAGGGGTGTCAAGTTTCTGACAGGGGACTGGCATACAAGAGAAACTCTGAAGGATTTAAACAGCTTTCTGCACAAGGCAAAACTCAAAACTGTCAAGAAGATTTACATTGTTTTGCTTTCGTACTTTCCCTCACCCTTCTTTTCATTTTTCTTTGCTTTTTTCCTTTCTTTTCTCCCCCAGTGCACGCCCTTCTCTTTCCTTTTTCTACTCTTCTTCTCTTTTTTCTTTCTTTACAAAAAAAAAAACATAAGACAGAACAGCCAATAACATTGCTTTCCCTCTATCACAGTGTGTGGGAATCAGAAAAAAATAAACGCCATACCTCATTAGGAGACCGTCAGCCCAGAAAGAGGGATCCAAATAAGAGACCTGGAAGCAGAATACCAGGAGCTGTCAGAGAGCCACTCACAATCACTGGGATGGGAAGGGCTGCATCCTTGGGGGCAGTTTTGTTTCATCGGCTGAGGGGATGGAAACAGATACTCACAGATCCTCAGAGTACGTTAACCGAGGTTAACACCATGAGCACATGGCCAAGCTTGCGCCAGTTCTCAATAAATAGTATTTCATTTGGATATCTGGACGGAACATATACGCAAGGTCTCCAACATGATGCCGCTGATCTGCATGCCAGTGTGACCCTTGTGTCAGAGACGACAGTGACAAAAAGAACCCGGATAATTTTTAGCAGTATGATTTCTGTGGGTTTGAGCATCCGTGTGGAAACCTCGGGGGGACAGTAAGGAATACCGGATTGGGAGTCAGGTAAAGCCAACGACGTCTGCTGTGTGCCAAATCTATGGGGGCAAGTTTGCAGACCCTCGCCCTGGAAGCTGCAAACTCTGCTGGGGGGGTAGCATGTTAATAGATATAGATATAGATATAGATATAGATATAGATATAGATATAGATATAGATTATATATATTATGTTAATAGCATGTATATATATATATATATACACACTCCTTTATAAATACACACAAACACACTTATAAGTGCAACAATAAGGTTAAGAAAATATGGAGAAGAAGTCACTCTGCTTCAATGAATAGAAACAGCTTCCTAACCATCTATAGCCCCCACTGTCTTCTGCCCTAAGCAGCTGCATTCCGTTCTCACCTCCAGCTCCCATGTGTGGGCATATACCCACCCAAATGCCAACATGACTTCCGCCAAGAGAGCTACAGTTTCCTCACTTCTGAGGTCTCTAGCCTGTCCCTGACCCTGGCAGCTGATAGCCCCTTGGTCTCTTGTGGTTCTCCAGGCTTTTCACTTTTAGCATACTTCTAACCAAAATGACCCATTCATTCCTTGGCCCCTGCCTGGACGTTAGGGACGGCTGACTTCCGGCTCTTCCTGTCCACTGATATCCCACTCTCACAGATTTTTTGGCTCACCCCCACCTAGTGATCTGGCTAATGCCCAGACTTCAACACTTCCTACCTTCCCCTGCCCTCGGCCTGATGGAGTCCGAGTTTATGGCTTGTCGGTGGAATGTCAAGATCCAACCTTCTTGCCCCAGTTAAGTGAGGTACATGATAATAATGGAAAAATAGGGAAATTACCCGACCGACCAATCCCTTTAAGATTTGGCATCCAGAAATAGGCTTCTGTGGCTTTAAGAGACCAACCAAGGAGTCACCACACCAGAGTGAGTCTCTGCCTTTCTCTAGTTATAAAATGAACTAACACCACAGAGGAAGTCAGCAAGTATTGCCTACCTTGAACTACACATTGCAAAAGTCCGAGAAGTACCACAGCTAAAGCCCTCTAAATGTTTAGGAGCCCGAGCAGGCTGGGTTTACTGAGGTCTGATTGTGTGGCTTGGGTCTGCATGAGGAAGGAACAGTGGAGCCAACACGGGGAACAGTCCACGCTAGCTGCCTTCCTTCTCTTTCTCCTGATAGGTACATTAGATATAAGAATGCGGGACCTACTCTGCAGGGGGATGCCGAGGAAATATTGTCAGTCTCCCCACTGGATTAGAAGCCACTAGGCTGGAGGCAGCAGCTCACATATCTCCATACCCGCATACTTAGGCCAATACCCGGTATGTAGTAATAGCTTGATTAATGTTTGATGAACAAATGATTAAGACTCTGTTTCACTCCATTCTGAATCTTCCAATTAAGTATTCCTCCAATTAATACTTATCAACTCGAATTCAAGTATCACTAACAGAGGTTAGGGGGCCTTTCTAAAATCGTGGCTTAGGAGACCCAAAATGTTTAACTAAAGCAGTGGTTCTCCTTCTGCTTGGGAAGCGTATATCATCGTTGGCCCAAAATAAATTAATTTGGATCCAATAGAGTCTGGATCTTAAGGTTTCCTTTCATAAGGTTGGTGTCACTGAGCTGTGACCCTCAGATAATAGTCTAGTATTCAGAGGTCGGAGCCTCAGGTCCAGCTAAGGTTAAGAGCAAACAATTGAATGGAATTGACTGAGAATTTTTCATGTGGACAAATTTCAAACAATGATGTAAAAATTATATTGTGTTTCCTGCTAACACGATGGGAATGTTAATGGGGAGATGCAGGACGCGCGCTCTCTCTCTCTTCTCTCTCTCTAAAGAGTAATTCCGAAGCACTTAACTGGATTCTTGAATAACAACAATGGCTTGGATATGGCTTCTAGAAGCAGGGGCAGTGCCTGAGAACCACTTTATCTGAGACTGAAATGCGTCTACCTCTTTCATGAAACCCAGACAGTGTTGCACACGTACAGGGGACCCACTGAATATTAGCGGAGCCAGGACCCGATCCCAGGGGGAAAAGCTGCCATATTTTCCTCAAAATATCAAGCCATTCTCTCAGAGAGCATGCCCAGATCCAGGGAGTTAGTCAGATATTTCCTAACCCTCCAAGTGATCTGCCACACTGCAGTCTAGTCTGAAAGATCCCCTCTGCTTACCAAGACTTGGCTGCTTCCTGGTGCAGACTGACTCCAGGTAAAACTGTAAAGATGCCCAAGTTTGTCTTTGTGGCCCCTCCAACTCAACTTTCTAGCCCCTTCATGCCCCCTCCCTCTGTCCAACCACCCTTAAATAGGCCTTCAGATACAAGTTCCCAGGAAAGGCTTGGTATGCAAACTCAGGTGCCTGGATTTCCTATTCCAGTGTTCTCTGTGGAATGAACGACTTTGTCCCTTCTAATTTAGGTGAAGAGATGTGTATGTTGTTGTGGGCACATGCATGTGTCTACGTGCCTAAGGAAGTCCTTTCCCAGGATCTTTCAATTTCAACAAATGTAAGCACTTTGGAAAGGCAGAGCGGTGAGGGGAAGTGACTCTCAATCTTGACTACAGATTAGCATCATCTGGGATGCTCCTGAAACTTACCAATGTCTTGCCCTTACTCAGTCCAGGCAATCAGAGTCTTGGCCAGGGTTTAAAACCACTGGCACGATGGAACACACTTGGGCGTGGCGGGTTGTAGGTTCAAATCCCAGCCGTGATACTGACGAGGGGCATGATTTTTAATAAATCATTTAACTTGGGTATGTCTCAGTGCCTTCACCAGGAAAATGAAGTAATGGTACCAATCTCACTGAGGTGTAGGGCAGTTAAATGACAAGCAGGGCACCAGACCCATAGTAGGGGTACAGTACCTTTGGTTCTTTCTTCCCCACTCTGCCAGGTGTCGAGCTAGATGCTAGAAATCACACATACAAAGAACCAATTACCATGACAGTATCTAGCCCTTCATAAAGATACCTCCCTTTGGATGAAAACATTTTTCCCCCTAGCAGTCCTGAAAACTTCTACCGGAGCAGTGACTTCTCACTTCTGGATGCACATGAAAGTCACTCTCGGAATTTTTTCTTTTTAATGCAGATGGATATTGGCTCCATTTCAAAGATTCTGACTTAATTGATCTGGGATAGGACCTGAGCATCAGGATTTTTAAAAAGCTTCTAAGATGAATCCAGGATTGAAAAGATACTGTCCTAGAACAAGGACAGATATATTATTCCAGAAAGAGTAATAAATAAAATGGTTCTGCCCTCCAGCTCTGCCACTTTCAGTATGACCTTGGACACATCATATAGATTCTCCAAAATTGAAAATGGAGATAATATTATTTGGCTTAAAGGGTAGTCATACGGATCAAAAAAGATAACGTAGGTGAAAGTGCTTTTGAAACCATCAGACCTTGTGCAATTTTAAGTTATCATTCCGGAGGCGACAAAGTCTTGGGTTAGCGTCATGGTTAACTACAAACCTTCCCAAGATTGTCCAGGCCCTGGGGCCAAATGGAGAGTTGGGATGGAGAGTCTGGGAATACAGAGGGACATGGTGTTGACTGTAATAAGACTTTGAGAAAGACGTTCTCCAAATGATAAAAGACTAATTTTTTTCTCTGGGTCAAAAATCCATCAGACTTCAAGGCAAATTGAAACAGCAAATTCCTCACCATCCCAAACAACGATTTATCTGATATATAAACAGCTAGTGGGACTTTTTTATTTTTGCAATACGGTTTCTGCTTCCCAAATTTGGCTTCCTCCAGCTCCTACAATGCTCCCCCACCAACAGGTCTTTGAGGTAGATTGGAATAGTTCATTATTCTAATCACGCAGGTCCTGGGTATTGAGTTTAATTTAGCTGCCTGTGCGGTAGGATGCTAGGATATTTTCAAATCTTTAGCCCCTGGCGCTGTAAATCAGCCTGAATGTCAGCCAAGAAAAGTGTTGAGATGTAAGCCAGCCCTGCGTTCACAAATACTACCCATTACTTCTGTTATAAGGGAAAACAATAAATGTCGCATTTAAACACTACTTTGTAGGGGCGCCTGGGTGGCGCAGTCGGTTAAGCGTCCGACTTCAGCCAGGTCACGATCTCGCGGTCCGTGAGTTCGAGCCCCGCGTCAGGCTCTGGGCTGATGGCTCGGAGACTGGAGCCTGTTTCTGATGCTGTGTCTCCCTCTCTCTCTGCCCCTCCCCCGTTCATGCTCTGTCTCTCTCTGTTCCAAAAATAAATAAACGTTGAAAAAAAAAAATTAAAAATAAATAAATAAACACTACTTTGTGGAGGGTCTTCAACATCAAGAAAGTTGAAGTGAGGGACTGTCACTGCACGCTGTTCCAACATTTCCTTAGACAGTGGAACTCAGTCTTGGCCCCATCACTTGGGAAGTGGTAGAAATCAGAGTCTCAGGCCCCACCTCTCACACTTAGAGTCTCCGAATCTGCGTTTTTAACCTGTATTTCCCCACAGGTGATTCTTATGACATGAAACCCTGTCTGAGAGAATTGTCTCATCAAATCCTCACAGACCCTGTGGCAGTTATTTCCCCATCTCACAGATGAATCAACTGAGACTCAGATGGGAGCAGCTAGGTCCAGGACTCAGTCAGCACCACACCATGATTTATGGACAAACCGAGACTGTCCCAGATCTGCTGATTCCAACAGCAGAGCACTTTCCGGCTCATGACATTGACCTTGTTGTAGGGTTTGTTTGTTTGTTTGTTTGTTTGAACTATCACTGAGGGCATGGTGTCTATAATTTATTTTGCATCCTCTTTAGCACGAAGCAGCTTCACAGGGATTATTCTTAACAGATAAACTGCACGTGGAAGTAAAAGAGAAAAGTTGTGGGAGACACAGCATCCAGAAAATAAACATGACAAAAAAGTGAGATTTTCACCAAGAAGGACCTCCACAAGAAAGCTGGAGAAAGGCTTCAATCTATGGATTTCTGGTAACCCTGGAAACCTGCACCTCTATAGAGCAAGGATAAAAACCCTCAAAGGACTGGGATGAAGATTAGTAACATAATTAGATAGAAGGCAGACGGAACCCTTTGAGAAAGAAATCAATACGTACACAGATGCAGAATACCAATATAGGAAACACCCCTGCCCCCCTCACCCCTGCTGCTGGGGTGATGTTCTGCAGCAAAACACTGGCCAGGTCCTAGCCGGTCCAAACGCGGGGCAGGGGCTCTGACCGATGAAATCACCCCCACCATCTTGCATTTTTGCCCTGCCTGATCCAAACTCTAAGCACCCACGATCCAGGCAGTGCCAGAGGCTGAAGGAGTAGGACTACGCAGAGGAAAAGCCCTGGGACAGGTATGGGAAGATGGACTAGCTGTGTGACCTTAGATAAGTCACTTAATGTCTCCAGATCTGTCTCTACATCCTTAAAATGGAGGACAACAACCCCGTCTTGTCCGCCACAGATTCTTCGAGTGTTAACTATGTGAGATTCTTTGAGTGTTAGCTATGTTAATCCATGCAAAAGTGCTTGGGAGTTCATGATCTTATCATCATGGAGTCTGATAATATGTATAGCATTATAATTACTACTTTTTTCTTGGCCATGCAGGCACAGACACTTGAAATTCACACTGGTGCTGAAAAATGGCCCTGCGCTATGCAGAAGCCATCAGCTTCTGGGCTGCTTGAATTGTGTGTCAAACTAGGTGCTAACAAACACTAGAGGGTGTAATAAACACAGGTTGTTTAGAAGGGACGGGGAATAATCCAGAAAAGCCCCCTAAGGCAGCCCCACTGGCAAGTCACATTGCCTCATATTCCACTATTCTGGCGGTATTTGCTTCCCTGAAGCATTGTCCTTGGGAAGCTTTGAAATGCAAATATTCCCAGAAAAGGTTAACATTTTAACTACTCTCTGGCACTTTAGTCTGAATTAGTCTATCCACAGATTCCTCAGATAATGTTCTTAAATTTCCCAACGAAGGGAATTGAATGGTGATTTCAATAGTGGAGAAAAGAGAGAATTTTGGAGGCTGAGACCCTGCCTTGAGACCCACTACCTGAATAGGGATGCGAGGGGCCACTGGGTGGGAGATAAAAGCCCCAAACCAGTGAGGTGAACACTAAATAAAAGTGTGTAGAGAGTGCTGAGCCGAATTCACCCTATACTTTTTCTCAAGGTCTAAAAGGAGAAGAATTGGATCCTGTGGTCCCCTGCCTGATCTGCCTCCCTCTTTGGGCCAATTATTTGCCTTTTCCTCTTCGTGGCAGAGTTTAGCTTGCTATTGCTCCAGAAAGTGGGAAAACAAAGCTAATTTAACAATCCCGACTGTTGCTCATTGTAAATCATTATTTATCGCAGACAAGCAGTTATCTGTAAGACTTGCCAAGTGTACCTTGTTTTTATCAAAAAGTTCTTTAAAGTGGGTTAGAAGTCTTTGGTCCAATATAAGTTACCTTCAAAAAAAAAAAAAAAAGCATTCAGGGTTCTAAATGATCCTCAAAGGCTGTAGGCATGGGAAATGTTCTAGAACCCTTTAGGGGTGTTACATGCTACCTCAGTTTTCCCAGGGTGATCAGTGTCTGGCGAGCTAAAGATCAGACTACAGAGGACAGCACTGATCCAAGCAAACACAAAATGAATAGCTCACACTTCCCTGATGGACCCTAATAGGTTCTGTCCCCCAAGCCTGCACACTTGTGAACCTTTAAATCAGCCAGCCAGCTCCTCCATGTCCCAGCCAGTCACTGGTCATGAACACAAATGATCCAGGGTATCCATGGCAATCACCCTTGACCCCACCCTTGCTCCAAATTCCTTTGCTCCTCCAGTTCTGGTGGGTTCTAACCTCACTGGTCTTCCCTCCCAATTCTGGCCTTAGAGTAACTCACTTGACCTCTGAATTGACATCCCAAATTTGATGCTCAGAACTCTGTACTCATTGTAATATATTGGATTTACTCATCACCCAATATTCTGATTCTTCTCCCCGAGAGAGAGGATTATAAAAGCTTGCCCTGTGGAAACCCAGAGTAGCTATAGGCTCACTTGGCCCATAAAAAGTGGGCAGAAAGGACACTAGGAACATTCCCTCTGTCTCAGTGACAGGAAACATTCAAGGGAGAGGCAATTCCATCAGCCTGGTCTCAAGATGCAGATGTGAGAGTGGCAGCTGATCCATGTAGGATACAGAAGTGAGAAATAAACATTTGTTATCATAAACATTGAGATTTGGGAGTCTTGTTTGTTACTGTAGCATAACTGATTCACATCCCCTTGGATTCCCACCACTTACGGCAACTTTAGACAGATTGCCAGACAGACTGCCAGACTTGGCTCTCGCCCCAGTGCACCATGATATTCAGAAAGGGAGGATAGACCCATCAGCCAGGGAAAAGCAACGTACTCATGTATTCTATGACGGTTCAGCACCTGGGCAGCGGTATGTAATGTTCTGAGTCCCTAGATTTCATCTGTTTCTCTGGGTTTAAGTCCCTTAACAAAGTCTCATCCCAGAATCTAGAACCCTACGTGATACTAAGGTCCCCTGTGGGTGAGCTAAGTAGAATGTCATGGCATGGGTCTCTTTCAGGCTTTATAAGAGGGAATCATCCATCTGGCCTTGCCCAGACCATCTACTTGTCTAGAAAATTACCAAACTCTATCCGACGCTACAGAGATGAATTTTCTAAGAACCCAGTAGTAATCATTAGAGGTGTTCCTTTCTATGTCAAGTTCTCTTCACGTATTGATTTTCCTTTCTTCTCTTTATCACGTTCTCAACCATAAAAATAAGGTGGCAAGGTCAAAAGACCATAGCTCTAGGATCTGACAAACATATGTCTTGATTATGCCATGTTCCCCCAGTGTAACCTTGAGAACGTCTGTACCTTCCTGGGGCTCCCGTTCCTTGCCTGTAAATCTGGGGTAACCGTTCAGAGATTTGCTGGATGGTGGTTCTGACACCGAATAAGAAGGCATTCCCAAAATAGGGGCTGCTCACTCTATCACATTTTCCAAGCCCTGCATTTCCTCCTTACTGGCAACAGATAAATTCCAAAAAGCTATCTTTTAAGGAGGCCTTTCCTTCATTAAGGTAATGTGTTAAAATTGTGTATTTCAGTATTTTCTCTCCTCCCCTCACCCCACACCTCAGGAGGATAGAGGCCGTAATAGACTCAAGTAGCTACCAGATGGCTCAGAGTGTAATAAATGTTCAGTACGGGCTGTGAAATAAAATAACGAATGAATGGACCCAGAATGGTGAGTCTTACAAAATAATATGCAACCACTTATTCCTTCCACTTCTTCACCCTTAGTTCTCCTTCTGTTCGTATGTCAATCCTGTGTTCACTGGTGTCAGTCATCAAATGAAGGAAATGTGAATGTGTGTGCATGTGTGTGTACATGTGTTATGCCCTGAGCTCTTCAGGAGAGTCTTGTGTCAAAAAGAAAAAGAGAAGAAAAAAGGTGTGTCCAAAAATGTATTCTGTTAAAGCAAAATTGGAGCGGAGAGCCCCTGCACCCACATGGCGAGTCACAGCCTACCCCACTTCGACTCCTCCATGTCCCCCAGGTCCTGCAAACAGCACATCGATTCTGCTGTGTCGGCTGATCTTTGTTGTGTTCAGAGTGTACACAATTTATTAGCAGGACTTACAGCCATCCAGTGATCTAAATTATACATGAAATCATAATAAAAATTTAAAAAGGTAGCCAACACCCCTGCCTGCAATTTTGTAGATTGTGAAAAATACCAAGCGTTCGGTTTTGTTCTTAAATAGATCTCAGATCTTCCCTGGCCTCGGTGTCTGCCCGGCATCCAACCAAACCCTGCTTTGGTACGTGTGTTCAGCTGTAGTGGGACTCTTCCACGCTCTCTTCCGAAGCGCGGCATGGGTTCCAGAGGCTTCCAGGGGATCTGGGTCCATCTAGGTGGGAAAAAAGTCTTTATCACAGTCAGCCAAGCCCTCGTTTTGAAGTGCTTTGGCAAAGCACGTTGGAAATACACGGTGGTTCTCTCCCCAAGAGCGCATTCAGAAAGTAAAGTGCAGTGCTTTGCAAATTGTGTTCCTTGACCACGTGCCTCAAAATCCCTGGGATGGGTGGATTTCGGTGCTGATTTCTGGGCCCTACCCCAGATGGGCTGGTTCAGAATTTTAAGAGAAGGAAGTACAGGGATCACTATTTTTAATAAGCATCCTAGGGGGGCGCCTGGGTGGCGCAGTCGGTTAAGCGTCCGACTTCAGCCAGGTCACGATCTCGCGGTCCGTGAGTTCGAGCCCCACGTCGGGCTCTGGGCTGACGGCTCAGAGCCTGGAGCCTGTTTCCGATTCTGTGTCTCCCTCTCTCTCTGCCCCTCCCCCGTTCATGCTCTGTCTCTCTCTGTCCCAAAAAAATAAATAAACGTTGAAAAAAAAAAATTTTTTTAAAAAAAATAAGCATCCTAGGGAAATCTTCAGCACATGCAGTTGTGAAAATCATTAGTATATCTGTTTGGAGCCTGGGTTCCAGAGTCAGATGGGACCTAGTTTGAATTCTTACTAGCTATGTGACCTTAGGCAAGTTACTTAACCTCCTTAGACCCCAGTGCCCAAACACCCGAAAAAATGCCCCACAGTGTGTTGGAAAGATAAAATGAAATGCAATTGTGCATATTGTACTTCTCCAACTCCACGTGGATAGAAACATCATCTGGGGATCTTTAGAAAGTGCCAATTCTGATCCAGGGAATGTGGGTCGGAGCCTGAGATTCTGACTTCTTCTAATAAGCCCCCTGGTAAAGCCAACGCTGCCGGTCCCCCCCGGCCACACTTGGAGAGACTGCCCGACAGAGTACATTCTGAATAAATGTTAACTGTTCCATTTCAATTGCCCCCTTATTCATTGTTTCGCTTTCCAGGGTCTCAGTTATCTGTGGTCAGCTGCGGTCTGGAAGCAGGTGATCCTTCTGACCTATGGTCAGAAAGTCAATGGTAGCCGAACGCCACGTCACAGTGCCTATGTCATTCGCCTCGCTTCATCTCATCTCGTGGGCTTGTTATTATTTCACGTCATCGCGAGAAGGGTGAGTACAGTACCATAAGATACTTTGAGAAATAGAGGCCACATCATATAACTTTTATTACAGTATACTGTTAGAATTTTTCTGTTATGCTTACTTACTGTTGTTAATCTCTTACTGTGCCCAATTTATTAATTACACTTTATCATAGGTATGTACGTACAGGAAAAATATAGCACATGTAAGTTGCACTACTATCTGCGGCTTTAGGCATCCACTGGGGATCTTGAAACATGTCCCCTGTGGCTAAGAGAGGCAAGGGCCACCGAACGAGAACTCGCTGGGCAAGGGTGAGAAGATGGAGCAGTGTCATTGTGTTTTAAACCCTGATCATCCATTATAATCACCGGTGGTGTTTTGAAAAGATCCCTGGGCTCCCATCTCCAAAGATTCTAATTCAGTATTTTTATGGTGGAACCTAGGAATCTATGTTTTCAAAGTGCGACAAATGGAGGGTGCCTGGTGGGGGGGATCAGTCGGTTGAGCGTCCGACTTTGGCTCAGGTCATGATCTTGCGGTCTGTGAGTTCAAGCCCTGCGTCGGGCTCTGTGCTGACAGCTCAGAGCTTGAAGCCTGCTTCAGATTCTGTGTCTCCCTCTCTCTCTGTTCCTTGCTGCTCATGCTCTGTGTCTCTCAAAAATAAATAAACATTAAAAAAATTTTTATAAAGTGCAGCAAGTGAGCCAGGATTGAGAAATCTTGTATCTGAAGTTGTAAGTATCTTTGATGAAATTTATTTTGCATCCACTGAGAGAATGTCAAAATGTCCCCCTAGTACAAAACTCTTATTCACTCTTGCTACAGATTGAATGTTTGTGTCTTCCCCGACATTTATAGATTGAAATTCTAATTCCCAAGGGGATTGTATTTAGAATTGGGCCTTCGGGAAGTGATTGGGTCATAAGGGTGGAGCCCTCATCAATGGGATTACCGTCCCTTACAAAAGAGGCCCCGGAGAGTCGCTTTGCCCCTTCGACCGTGTAAGCATACAGCAAGAAGACAACCCAGAAAGAGGGTCTCTACTAGGTACCATAGCTGCTGGTGCCTTTGTCTGGACATCCCAGCCTCCAGAACTGTGAGAAATAAGTTTGAGTTGTTTATAAGCCACCCTGTCTGTGGTATTTTGTTATAGCAGCCCAAACATACCGACACTATGATGCCAGTCTAAAGTGTACTGCCCGAGTCATGGCCATTAGTAGGGAAAAGAGGGAAGAGTGGTCATAGCCCCTAGACTGTTCTAGCAATTCATTATAGGGCCAGTCTCAGTTCCTTTCTGTCCCTTAAGGTACGAAGGAAGAGGGGGCCGCAGGAGGCAAACACCACAGGGCGGCCAACTCCATCACTTAACAGCTATGGCATCTTAGACACGTGTTTTAACTCCATGCTCCTCAAATACCTCATCTATAAGCTATGGAGATAACATCTAGTCTACCCACCTCATAAGCTCGTTATGAGATTCAAAGGAATACTCTAAAGCCTTGCTACTCAAAGTGTGGTCCATGGACCAGCAGTATCAGCATCCCCCAAAAGGTCGCTTAAAATGTAGACTCTCTGAGCTACCGAATAAGCCTCTGCATTTTAACAAGATACCCCTACCCACCCAGTGATTCCAATGCAAAGTTTACAAAACCCTGCATTATGCTGAAAAAAAAAAATTGGAGGGAGATATTATAAGAAGAAATAGCCCTACATTCTCATTGGAAAGGAGCAAGCCTTACATTATACATGAACAATGAGAGATGAGGACGAAGCCACCCAAATCAAGTGCTCGCTAGTGTCCATACGTTTCCAGAAAACGACAGCAGCAACAGCACCATTAGCTGACATTCTTTCCAGCTCTGATTATAATAGTCAGCGCTTTCCACATGTTTTCGCGATCGAGGAGCAAATAATGATAATAGTTACACATTGCGGTGGGATAAAAGGATGGGATTGTTCAAGCCCAGATCAATTGTCTTGGGCACAGCTTCTGAAAGTTAAATGGGCAGGCAATCACTAGGTGTCTTGCAAGAATGCAGATTTTGAGATGACGCTTGAAGCGTTGCATTTTGAACAAGCTCCCAGATGATGCCTGTGCATGGACTACATGTGACTGCATAATATATTGTTAACTTCTTTTTGTCAAAAACACCTAAAATAAGGATGAAAGGCAAAAAAGAAACGGGAAAAAAGGTTGGCAATTTAAAAAAGATTTAATACACAAAAAACAAATCAATAAGGGAAACACTCCTCGTGGAAGTGCAGATGAAGGACATCACCTAGGAATTCACACAAACAACGCATGTACAAATGCTCGATAAATCTATACCTAAAATATGCAAATAATCCCAAAATGCAGGCGGAAAGAAAATATTTTCCCTATGAGATTACTAAAGATGAAAAGTATTGACAAAACCCTTTTTAATGAGCATCGAGCCAATGGCACTGTCAGGTCCCGATGGGAACATAAATTGGTCAAATATGTCAAATAATGACGAAATGTGTCAAATGTGTCTTTAATATTCATATCTTTAAAAAAAATTTTTTTAACGTTTTATTTATTTTTGAGACAGAGAGAGACAGAGCATGAGCAGGGGAGGGTCAGAGAGAGAGGGAGACACAGAATCCGACACAGGCTCCAGGCTCTGAGCTGTCAGCCCAGAGCCTGATGCGGGGCTCGAACTCACGGACTGCGAGATCATGACCTGAGCCGAAGTCGGACGCCCAACCGACTGAGCCACCCAGGCGCCCCATCATACCTTGTTTTAGAGAGAGAGAGGGCACACGTGAGAAAGGGGCAGAGAGAGAGAGGGAGAGAGAGAGAGAGAGAGAAGCAGAGCTCACCCGAAGTGGGGCTCGTGTTCACGAACTGTGAGATCATGACCTGAGCCGAGGTCCGATGCTTAACCGACTGAGCCACCCAGGGACCCTAATATTCATACCCTTTGAGTCGGTAATTCAACTCCTAGAAATCTACCCTAAGGAGATACTTGCACTACAAGATGAATATTCATTCATTTAACAAATATGTATCGAGCTCCTATAGTTGTCAAGCATTAGATGAGGAGTTAGAGTTATAACCAAAAAGAAAACAGACAAAATGCCTGCCTTCAAGGAGCATATGTTATAGTCAGGGGAGACAAACGACAAATAAATTGTGTATGTGTTTGATGTGCGTGTGTGTGGGGGTGGTGGTGGTGGTGGTGATAATGGTAAGAAAAATAAAGCAGGGCAAAAAAAGAAAAAAAAAAAAAAGGTAAGGGCAACAGACGGTGGAAAGTATTGCTCCCAACAGGGTGATTAGAAAGGCCTGTCCGACAAGAAGACACTGAACAGACCCTTGAAGGAAGTAGAGAAGCAGGGTGTAGGGATACCTGGGGAAAGATGATTCCAGGCAGAGGGAAGGGTGGCAGCAAAGGCAGGCCAGTGAGGAGGCCAGTGAGACGGGAGCAGAGTTGGGGGAGGGGTAAAGATGTGGAACCTGACAGGGCAATGCTCTGAAATCACTCAGGGCCTTGTCAGCCACAGTAAGGCCGTTGGGGTTTTACCGTCAACGAAATAGGCAGAATCAGAGGGCTTTGAGCAGAGCGATGATGGTCAACGACATGAGTTTGTAAAGACTCTCTCTCGCTGCTGGGTGGAAAATAGGGTGCAAGTGGCCAAGAGCGTGAGCACGAAGACCACTTGGTTGTAATTGCAATAAACCAGCTGAAATATGATGGGGGAGGGGACAGTGGAGGCGGCTGAAGGTGGCTGAATTCTAGATACGTTTTGGAGGTAGAGCCACCAGGATTTCCTGACAAAGCAGATGTGAGTTAGAAGAGAAAGGAGTCGAGGGTGACTCAAGGTTTTGGCTGAAAAGTATGATATTTATCAAGATGGGAAAGCCGTTAGGGGGAGAAATTAGGTGAAATGAAGTCAGAGAAACAAAGGGCTTTCAACTCAAGTGTGTGGTATGTATTAGACTTTGCAGTAAAGACGTCAGGGAGGTAGTTGGATTAGGAATCTGGCGCTCAGGGACAGGTCCGGGCATATAGATAGCATTTAGCCCTGAGGCCAGATGAGATCACCTGAGGAATGAATGTAGACAGAGAAGAGGTCTGAGATGTGAACACTGGGTTGCTCCAAAATTTAGAGATCAGGAAGGCCAGGGGAAACAAGCAGTGTGAAGAGCAGTAGCCAATGAAACAGGAGCAAAACACTCCTACTAGAAGTGGTTTTCTGGAAGGCCGGTGAAGAATTCCAGGAGAGAAAGGAATGGTCAGTAGGTGAAATGTTGCGAGAGAGATATAAATGGAGCACCAACCGTTGGGTCACCAACTGGGGACCTTGACAAGAACTGTCTGTGGAGGAAAACCCGATTGGAGTGGATTCAAGAGAAAGTGAGTAGAAAGTGAGTAGAAAGTGAGGCTGGCAAGTATAAACAGTGCTCTCAAGAATTTCTCGGTGTCTAGGTAAAGAAGAAACCAGGCTGTAGCTAGAGGGGGGGTGACGTCAGGGAAGGTTTTTTTTTTTAAAAGATGGAGCTATTATCTGAATCTTGCTCCTAAAGAAATGATATGACAGAGAAGAAAAATGACAAAGGAATTCAGAGAGATAAGATGGGATCCAATTAACAAAGGTGAGCCTCTCTTGGAGAGAACTAGACACAAAAAATGGTTACACAATTATTTATAATGGTAAAAAAAAAAGGAAATTAATGAATAGTTTATCAATAAGAACTGGATAAGTGATTTAAGGGATCTAAGTACAATAAAATAAAACACAATCTTTAATATTGATAGTGAGGATTCTGTATTTATCTACATGATAACATATCCAAAAAAAAAAAAAAAAAAAAACCAGTATAGTAGGATCCTGACTAAAAATGATTAAAAATGCTTTATCTGGATGATAAGATTTAAAGGTTGTTTTCACTTTATTCTTTAGATATTCTGTGTTGATAACATTTTTTTTTTTTTTTACAAAGAACACATATAATTTGCTCAAAGGTATTTTCTCCACTTAGAGCTGCTAAAACAGAAAATGCCCTGCCCTGAAGCCCTCTTAGAGGCTTTGAATGGTGATTTACCACTTAATCTCAGGCCCTTTCAAGACTTCTCCTTTTCCCACTTAACTCCTTCCCCACAAACATCAATTCAAATCTGTCATTTATTAGCTACTTGCTTTTGAGCAATATTTTTTAATCTTAATAAGCTTATTTCTTTATTTGTAAAATAATGACTTAAAAAATTGCTGGTTTTTTTTTAACGTTTATTTTTGAGAGAGAGAGTGTGCACAAGTGGTGGGGTGGGGGGGTGGTGGCAGGCAGAGAGAGAGGGAGACAGAATCCAAAGCAGGCTCCGTGCTGTCAGCACAAAGCCAGATCTGGGGCTCAAACCTACGAACTGTGAGATCATGACCTGAGCTGAAGCCAGACGTTCACAGACTGAACCACCCAGGCACATCTCCTCGGAAGTCTGTTGTGAGGATCAAAGAAGATAATGTAGGTAAAACGCCTAGTATGGTGCCTGCATATGGGCATATGGGCATATGGGCAGTACATTAGGCTACTATTATCTGGTGTGGGCCGGTTTGCTTCCCTAGGGCAGTCCAACTACGCTATACGCACTTAGAGAAGAAGATGATGAAGGGGACCCACTCTTATCAATAACACTGGCACTGCCTTTGCTTCTTCCTATTTCTGGTGACCCTGCTCTCTCCTCTGTCTAATGCAAGGGGACTTGTGAAAGGAAGAAAAACAATTCCTAGTTTCCCATTGTCCGCAATCATTTCAAAATTTGACAAATCCGCCCTCTAGTGGCAGACATTATAATTTCTACCACTTACCCCCCCAAATTGGAGTTGAACTATCTGAGGTGCTGCCTCTGTCCTAAGGCACCTGAGAAGGTGCCTAAAACTGGCTCATTGCTCCCTTCCTTGGGTTAAGGGTTTGAAAGACCTTAAAATGCCAACCTGTGCCTACGCCTTCAAGGAGTGGTCCGCCTGTGAATCTTTGAGCTTGGATTAGACAGCCAGAGGAATGAAACCTAGTAATATAAACAAGGGTCGAGAAAGTCAATGGGAAGTTAGCCATTCAGGTGAACCCTAAAGGGGGCTGCTGGCTATTCAAAGGACGGAAACCAGGAGGCATGATTCCCCCAAATGCTTCCTCTGGTCCCTCAAAAATTGTAATTGTCTATCTAGGAGTAATACCTCAAAACAGGAGTTAATGTAATAACACTGGAAATTCGGTCTTGAAGGAAAGGAATGCAAAACTTATCTAGCTTGGGAGGTGACTGTCTTGACTATGTTAGTGTGCATTCGTGCCGGCATAAAGGACCTATGCTACTCATCCCATTGACAAGATGTGTAATACCAGGCAAGCTATTTAGTCTTTTTGAGCATGAGCTTTCTCATCTGTAGAATGGGGACAGTGGTGATCACCGTGCTCTCGGTGAAATACTTGGCAAACCATAGATCATGTAATGGTTTTGTTTGTTCCTTTAAGTCTTCCTGAATGTGGTATGTTTGTGCCCAGTGTTGAAGATGGGGGCACGTACCAGAGAGGGGGTATGCACACCTCTTCTGACCTGGGCCTGGGGCCTTGACGACATCAGGGGATAGATTATGAAGTCCTTAGGCTCTTGGCAAAACTAAGGAGAGAGACTGTAAGATGAGTAGATCTCTATTAGAAGATTTGGGTGCAATTCCAGTAGTAGAATCCCAATAGTGAAGTCTTAGGAGCAAAGAAGGGAGGGAAGAGAAAGAAAAGGAGAAAAAAGAACACAGAAGCTTGAAATCTAGGAAAAGCTACTGGAGATGAGATTCAACTCACAGAAATAGGATAAGGGCTTTGTCTAAAGAAGAGTCAACAAAAGCCCAAATGTGAAACCCACAGACATGGTCTGAGAGAGATAGAAACTGCTGGAAGGGGCTCGGGGAGCTCCAGAGAAGGTGGTTCTGTAACAAGTGGTGTCAAACTCATTCTTAACTGATCTGACGGAATATTGGGTCATCAAATGCCATTCACTTACAAATAAGTCAAGGAAAAAGTGGTATGCCAGAAATGGTCTCATGGTCAAAGTTTTATCACATGAGAAATATAGAGGGAAATATAGCAATTCACAGCTAACCAATGAATTAAAGCCCAGTTATTTCTGAAGATAGATCATATTATAATAATCAGAACACAGAGCTGAAAACAGTCTCATATCTAGTGTTTGTGGGTGCATACTTTCTTTCACTTATTTATTAGAAATATATTTAGGACCACCAGTGGTTTGAACCCTGTGCTCTACCCAGCCCCATACAAGTGCAAAATAAATTAGACGTGGCAGTTTCCTCCAAGATGTTTGCAGTCCACCAGAGGATATGGCACAGTTATAAAATAATTATAAAACTAGGTAGAAGGGTTGTTAACGTCGAGCAGAGAAAGTTTGGGATACAGTCGGATCCTAGCTAGAAGAGAAACACAGGAAGTACAGAGCATCGTTTACACAACTACTCAGTAAATATGTACTGAGTGATTAGAGTGGAATGGAAAACATGGCATTAACAGAGAGGAATGGGAATATGGATTTGGTGTTGGAAACATCTGGGTGAAAACCTCAGTCCTGTGACTTGAGCCACGTACTCCGGGCAACATAAGGGCTCAATAAAAGGGTAGCTATTAGGATGTTGTAGCCTAGGGGTGCCTGGATGGTTCGGTCGGTTGAGCTTCCAACTCTTGATTGCTCAGGTCATGATCCCAGGGTAGTGGGATCGAGCCCGGCATCAGGCTCTGTGCTGAGCATGCAGCCTGCTTAGGATTCTCTTCCTCTCCCTCTGACCCACTCCCACACTCGTACACTCTCTCTCTCCCTGCCTAAAAAAAAAAAAAAAAAAAAAAAAAAAAGAAATACTAAAAAAAAAAAAAAGACTATCTTAGCCTTGAAAGATGGGCAGATTATAGATGAGTGGAAAAGAAGGGAAGGGCATTTGTGTCCCATGACTTATCAAACATATACTTGTCTTGATACTCGGAGGAACCATCCTTGTCGTCAAGATGTTCATATTATAAGCTAGCAACACAGAGGCATGGTAGGAAGAGGAGATCAGCCCCGGAAGTCAGACAACATTGGTCCCACGCTACTAGGGAACAAGGACTCCCGCACACTTTGCACCTCTCTAGTGTTGTGATTTTATCCTGTGAAACCCTGAGTGATGAGCCAATGAAGAGAGTTGTTTCATGTATTTCACACCCTTGCACTAGCTTCAGGAGGAAGCATTCTCGGTTGTATTGTACCCCCCAAGCATATCTGTGTTGAAGTCCTAACCCCCAGCACCTCAGAATGTGACCTTGTTGGGAATAGGGTCATTGCAGACATAACTGGTTAGAATGAGGACACACTAGGGGTAGAGTAGCCCCTAATCCAATATGGTGTCTTTGAGTGGTGTCCTTATGAAAAGGGGAAATTTGGACATAGACACACACACAGGGAGAACACCATGTGAAGCTGAAGGCAGAGATCAGGGTGATGCTTCTACAAGTCAAGAAACTGCCAGAGGCTAGCAGAGAGGCATGGAATAGCTCCTTCCCTTCAGAGGGAAGATGGCCCTGCTGACACCTTGATCTCAGACATCTAACCTCCAGAACCGCGAGGCAAGGAATTTCTGTTGTTTAAGCCACTCAGTTTGTGGTTCTGTGTTATGGCAGCCCTAACAAACTAATACTGAAAGGTGCTAAGAATTTGAGAAAGGGGGGCGCCTGGGTGGCTCAGCCGGTTAAGCATCCGACTTCGGCTTAAGTCGTGATCTCACTGTTCGTGGGTTCGAGCCCCTCGTTGGGCTCTGTGCTGACAGCTCTGAGCCTGGACGCTGCTTCGGATTCTGTGTCTCCCTCTCTCTCTGCCCCTCCCCCACTCGCCCTCTGTCTCTCTCTCTCTCTCTCTCTCTCTCTCTCAAAAAAGAAATAAACATTTTTTTTTTTAATTTTTTTTTTCAACGTTTTTATTTATTTATTTTTGGGACAGAGAGAGACAGAGCATGAACGGGGCAGGGGCAGAGAGAGAGGGAGACACAGAATCAGAAACAGGCTCCAGGCTCTGAGCCATCAGCCCAGAGCCCGACGCGGGGCTCGAACTCACGGACCGCGAGATCGCGACCTGGCTGAAGTCGGACGCTCAACCAACTGCGCCACCCAGGCGCCCCAAAGAAATAAACATTTTTAAAAGATGACTCTGACTCTGAACAGCAACAGGTAACAGCACTACCAAGATAAGATCTGGACACATGCGACTGGCACTGAGGAGTCTGCCATAATCCAATGTCAGTTAGGAAATGACCATCAATGGATCTGTTGATTCCAAAATATACAGTATAGCATCAAGCTTAGGTGTTTCACTTTGGACTAAAAAGTCCTAACTTGGAAGTCTGTTGTGCTCACTTCCTAGGATGTGACCTCTCTGAGTCTCGGCTTCCTCATTTGTAAAATGGCAATCTCAAGGTTACCCATTTCCTAAATAAGTAAGTATCAGAGCTAGGGTAAGAACTCCAAAGCCAGTATACTCGCTCGACCACCCACCTGCCTGTACCAGCAAGTGGCCAAGGTCTACGTCAGTAAAGGAAAACACTACCCACGTTTTAGATAGTGTCATGACCTACCTCTACCACTTATTCATATTGGGACCCATTTGCTTCCCCTTCTCTCTTCCTACTTGGACATAATAAATTGCTCTGTCGTGACTTCACCTCACATGGGGCCCTGTGTAGGGCAGCGCTTCTCAAATTTCAATGTGCGTACGATTGCCTGCAGATCTAGTTCAAGTGCAGGTTCTGAGTCAGTAGATCTGGGATGGATCCTGAGGGTCTGCATTTCTAACAAGGTGATGCCAACGCTTCTGATCTTTGGACCACAACTTGGGAACCATGGGTGTAGATTACTATTACGTTCACAGGTAAATGAAAATGAGTTGGGATGAAGGGACCTCTGAGCAAACAGTGGTGATTCGTGTGTATAAAGCTAGATCAGTTAAAGCAGGTCAGGGGCGAGTGACTCAGTTGGTCAAGAGTTCGACTCTTGATTTCGGCTCAGGTCGTGACCTCACGGTTCATGAGATCCAGCCCTGAGTTGGGCTCTGCGCTGCCAGCATGGAGCCTGCTGGGGATTCTTTCTCTCACTCTCCCTGTGCCCCTCCCCACTCTCAAAACAAATAAATCAACGTCAAAAAAAAAAAGTAAAGCAGGTCGAATGGCAGTAACAAAGAAACCTGTGAAAGTTGCCTGCCCCAAGCCTGTACGGGTGGCCAAGCTGCAGTACGATGTTTTGAGAGTTATGTTTTTGCTTTTATGTAGGATGTTTACAACTTAAATTTTAAAAATGTAATTTTCACAACTTCTCCGCAAGATAGCGTGGGTGCTAACATTCCTGGCACACAGAGTGCCTAATAGACGTTGGGTATTTCTATCTCTATTTTATATAGAGAGGCTGAGCCTCAGAGAGTTAACTGTTTGTCCAGCAGATGTTCAAACCCACATCAGCTGCTTCCAGCTGCAAAACTCTTCCCAACGCCATCTCCTCAACTGCTATGTGCTCGTCTGGGTTGTACATAATCTCCTTCCCACTCACCCCACAACTTTTCACTTAGACTTCCCTCACTTTTTAGGTATGTAACTCACAGTCTACCCACTAATGGCTTAATAAACATTAGTATATTAATAAATACTGTATTAGCGATGTGCTAAAAAAGACTGAAAATATGAAACGCGACCAATCAACTTCCCCAAACTCTCCTCTCCTTTCTCACTCTCCTCAAATAAATGGCCCAGTTCCTCACCACCCCAGAACTACCCACACACCTTTAAAAAAAAATATTTATAGCTTTTAAAAGCCTTTCTCAGCCCATCTTTCCTCTCCTGCCGGGCACTCTCAATCTCACTGCTGGTAGCAGTTCTAAATTATCCTCTTGAGATACTATCACTTGTTAAACTCTCGTGGTGTTTATGCCAGAGAGAGAGAGAGAGAGGGCAGTTGGCAAATGGTAGGATGGCTGATGATTTCTCTTCTTGCAGAGATTCTCTTTCTTCCGGAGTTGACACGCGACAATTATTGAGAGTGTTCCTGCTCCCCACTCACCACCACTGTAATTGACGTTACACTCACACTGGATGTGTGCAAAGGTTCCTGTGCATTCAGAACAGTAAAGCTCCTGCCATCTGAGAAATGTCTTAAAGGGCTCCAATCCTGGAGGGCTCCAGCTGCGTTTTAAGGAGGGGCAGCATCACACGGCAACTCTCTAGACTAACTCAAGTCATCACTGCCTACGGCCACTCTTCCTCTTGATCACCGCACACTAACATTCATTCCTGATGGCCGAACAACACTCGAGAAGCTAAATACACATGCCTCTACCCCACAAAATACAAAAGGACCTAATTAAAAATTAAGCCCAAAACACCAATAGACACTTAAATGTGGTTGGGGTTTGTGTGTGTGTGTGTGTTTCTGTTTTTGTTTTTGCCTCCTGTCGTCTGAAATAAATGTATTAAAATGGAAGCCAAAATACTTAACGTTTATCACATACTTTGTGCCAGGCATTGTCTCAAGAGCTTTAAACCTCACAACAATACTACATCCTTTTTAAAGCCGAGCACATTGACTTTTGAGGAGGTTCGGGAACTAGCTCAAGGTCAAAGAGTTGTTAAACCAGAAATTTAAATCTAGGCAGTGGGACTCGAGGTCCAAGATCTTAACTATTATCCTATACTATTTCCTGGGATGCCCAGATGTTGTTTGTCCATGAGAACTTAAATATAAATCTACAGGGGCACCTGGGTGGCTCAGTCAGTTAAGTGTCCGACTCTTGATCTCAGCTCAGGTCTTGATCTCAGGGTCGTGAGTTCAGCCCGCATTGGGCTCTACACTGGGTGTGAAGCCTACTTTTAAAAAATAAAATCAGGGGCTCCTGAGAGGCTCAGTAAGTTAAGCGCCCAACTTCAGCTCAGGTCATGATCTCACAGCTCGGGGGTTCGAGCCCTGCATCAGCCTCTGCATGGACAGCTCAGAGCTTAGACACTACTTTGGATTCTGTCTCCCTCTGTCTGCCCCTCCCCCGCTCGTTCACTCTCTTTCAAAAAGAAATAAACTATAAATAAATAAATAAATAAATAAATAAATAAATAAATCTATCTACAGGCTCTTTCAATTTGCATAAAAGGGGGTGGATTTAATAGCTCCTATCAGTAAACTAGAGAATGAACTGTGTCCAGGAACTTGAACATTCAGGATTCTCTGTGTTTGAGATGAATGTCAGTCTCATTCTTTCAACTACCACATGTTAGGAACCTCGCTGGAGAAGCTCCAGTGTCATATTATTTTTGTTTTTTAAGTTTTTTATGTTTTATTTTTTATATTTGAGAGAGAGACCGAGAGACAGAGAGCGAGTAGGGAAGGGGCAGAGAGACTGAGACAGAATCGGAAGCAGGCTCCCGGCTCTGAGCTGTCAGCACAGAGCCCAACACGGGGCTTGAACTCACAAACCGTGAGATCATGACCCGAGCCGAAGTTGGACGCTTAATCGACTGAGCCACCCAGGCGCCCCATCCGGTTTCATATTCTAAGATTAGCCCAGAGAGGAAAAAATTCATCCCATCTGGCTCCAGTAAGAAAAATTCCTGTGAAAGATTCTGATTGGCCTGATTGAGGTCATGTTCTCATCCTTTCATCAATCCCAGTGGCAAGGGGCAGAGAGGACTGTAATTTGCCCAATCTGGGTCACTTGTCTCCCCCTGTGGCCTGGAGGGGTGGATATATACCAGAGGAGGAGAGAAAGTTGCTAGACAAAATGTAAAATAGCTGTTATATTACGTAAATGGGGATACCTCTTTGGAGTGTGCAAAATGCTCTCATGATTCCTGCCTTTTGAGTCTCACAACCAGCCTACAAAGAGGGCACGCCGAGTATTACTTAAAAAAAAAAAAATGGTGATGAATGGCATTAATTCTTTATCACTCTCTCCATTGAGAGACAGGGTTCACTTCTCTTCTCTTGAATCTGGGCTTGCCCTGTGATATTTAATAAAATACGGCTGAACTTGCCATAACTACTTATCAGTTTTGTCTTTAAAAGGCCCTGCACGCTCCACTTTCTTTCTCTGGGAATACTCACACTTACGATGCTCCCTTTTAAACTCTGCTAGTAAGAGGTCAACACACAGAGAATGGCCACAAAGAGTCATACCATTCACCAGATCCAGCTGAGCCTTCCACTGACAGCCAGAGTCAACTGCCAGCCATAAAGAGTGAGCCATTGTGGGCACTCTAGGGTGGTTTGGCTGGCAACAACAGAGAACCAAAACAGAAACTAGGGCTCATTGGCTTCGTGTCCTACAGTTAGAAAGTCTCAGAGTTGTAATGCTAAACCAGATGCTCTGACTCTAAGCCCACTGGGCTTTCTTTGATTCCTAACTGCCTTCTATTGAAAACAGAACAAGCCTTAATTTAAAATCTCCGATTGCAGAATTTCTGCCCAGGATGCAGGTTGGGGAAGTGAAGCATATAATTCACTCAGCAAGCATTTAAGAAGATGTATGTGGCCAGCAACTGAACAAAATGCACTACTGGTTCTTGAGGAACTCAGAGTCTAATCAATAGAGAGGCCTATTGACAGCTCATTTCAATAAGAACTGGTAAGTGCTATGATGGGAAATGTACAGAGTACTTTTGAAAAACATGGCGGGCACTAAACCTACCCAACAGCATGGAATAATGGGCACATCTTTTTTTGGGTGTAAGAGGGTATCTCTGAGTCTATGTTGAGAATGTTGAAGAATATGTTTAGAATGAAGCAATTATTCATCAAGATAACTATGACAGGAAATGGAAAGGGAGGAAAAATTCTAGTATTTAGGATAAGGACATGAATTCTAGTCCTGGTTTCACCCTCCACGTACATGTGCTTTTGGCCAAGTCACTGAATTTCCCCTTCACTTAGCTTCCTTATTTGCAAAGCTGAGGTGGGATCACACTATTTATTCTTTGTGTCCTTGGACAGTTTGTTTCTCTAACTCCCTTTAAGTTTTGATGTTCCTCAGAGTTTGGTCCTTAGTTCATTGTTCTTCTCACTCTGCAAACCCTCGCCAAGTGATCTCATCCTCTGGCTATCACTCTGCTCTGGTTGTCACTCATATGGAAATGAACCCCAAGTCTGTATGCTAGCCCAGCTCTGTGGGCTATCTACCTCTGTAGTCATCCACTATTGCCCATCACTAAATGTTCCACAGGCAAGTAAAGTTCAATGCGTCCAGAGCTGAGCTCATCTCCTTGCCCACTTTAACTGACTCCCACTTCTGATTTCTCCCTTGGTTGGTGGCACCACCTATGAGATTAATTTCACTCTCAACTTTCCCCCCAACCTCACCCATAGTCCTTTGTCAGTACTAATTTTGCCTCCGAAATATTTCTACAATTCATTCCTTTGTCTAGATATCCCATAAAAAGCTCAGATTCAAAATATTCAAAACTGAACTCATTGATTCCCCCTCAAATCTGCTTCTTTTCCTGAGTTCTAGCAGGATGTTATCCTTATCCACTCACTGTATGTTGCCAAACATACATAGAACTTAGGCATCATGGTTGATTTCTCCCTCCCTTTGCTTTCCATAACCAGGTAACCACCAATTTCTGATGTTTGGCCTCGTTTGCTTCTTAAATCTACTCATTTCTCTGCATTCTCATTATGATCATCTTTCACTTCCTGTAGTAGTATCGTAAATTGATAGTTTTCAGCCTTCAGTCCCTTTGGCCTCTTCTGCACAATGATGCTGAATCTGATCATGGCAGCAACTTCCCTCTTCCCCACTCTCCATTTTCTAATTGTTTGATTTTTCGTGTTTTAACTTCAGGCTACAAAATCTAGGAGAGGGGCCATAATCCGTTTACCCTGGTCTCCCCTGCACCTACCACACTGTACCCGGCACATAATAGTCGCTCAATAAATACGAACCTGGACCACATCCCTTTTCTGATTACAGGTTATTTATAGTGAGTAAATTTGTAACATGTTCTACATGTATCGGACCTTTGGAGGCACAGAGTGTCATGATACGGTTCAGCGTTGTACAAACTGGAGGCCTTGAAGGAACGCTGTGAGACACTGCAGCATAATGTACCGAATGAATTGTGTAGGCAGTGCACAAAAGGATATATATCCCAAGCCATCTTCATAACAGGGCTTAAAACTAAAGTCCCCTCAACGCTCTGGGCAAATATTTTCCCCTTACTGGACCTCTGCCTCCTGATCTATAACATGAGCGCATTGAGAGAAAGGCAGCAACCTTCAAACCCGCGGCAGGTATGAGGAATAATGGGCCGATCCATAGGGTTTGACGCGGGCGCGGGCGCGGGCGCGGGCGCGGGCGCGGGCGCGGGCGCGGGCGCGGGCGCGGGCGCGGGCGCGGGCGCGGGCTTTTCCGGCTTGGCAGTCCCGGCTGTCCTCGGGGGAGGCGGGACTAGGCCGATTCCCGCGGCTTGGCCCAGCCATTGGCGGGCTGTTTGAATGACGGAAGTGACGGGAGGTCGACGATGGCTGCCCCGCAGGCGCACAAACGGCTGTTGGGAAGCTGGTGGGCCCCTGGCGCCGGGGCCTTTTCTGTCTGAGCTGTGATTCCTGACCCCGGGTTTCTGGTTCACGGGTGAGTGACGGACGCGCCTGCTTCCCGCGGCCCGGCCGTGCAGAACTCCTTAAGTCCCGGAACTCGAGGTGTTGCTCCTCCGGAAGGGGATACCTTGAAGGCCCCGGGCCCTGCCTGGGGTCGGGCTGGCGGCGGTGAGGAGTGGGGGGACTGGAGGTGCGTCCGGACGCAGACCCGCTGCTTGCTGCGAGAGGCTGCTCCCGGACCGTAGGCGCGTGTGGCCTTGCGCCCCCTCCCGGGGTGCTGTCGCGCGAGGTCCTTGGGCTTGCGAATCGGGGGCAGCCGGGAAGGCCTCCGCGGTTGCTGCTGTAAACGAAACGCTTTTCGGTGCGTCCTGCCCTCCCTTCCCGCGTGTCAATCTTGGGCTTGGCCTGAAACCTTGTACCCGTTTAAGAACACTGCCTGGAATTGTTTCTTGCAGACAGCGTGCTCTATTTTGGTGTCTCTCACCTTTAATTTCTCAGGTAGTACGTCCGGCCGCAAGCTGAGCTTTTAAAACAGTGGGGGAATGTTTGAGTCTTTAATACTAAAACAGGATTGGCAGTTTCACATTCATTAAGTCACGTAATCATCAGAACAACCTTTTGGGGTAGATGATGTGATTTCCAATATAGTTTAAGAAAACGAGACCAAAGTAACGTAAGTGACTTGGCCAGTGTCTTCTTGCAGTAAGTGGCCATGATGAGTCTTGAACGCAAATCTTCTAGGGCTTGTATTTTGTGACTACAGTATGTGCCATTTAATCCTCGGGACAAATTCTTAAAAGATAAATTAGTATCATCTCTGTTATTGGATGGTATTAATACGCAGAATTTAAAAATCCATATTGATAGGAATAAATGATTTAATGAATAAGAGAAGGAGCAGGGGAAACTTCCGTACAGTAGGATTGCGATTGGTAAGTGTAGGAGGAAGAATGGAAATAGAAAATGCTTTTTGGCAAACGTCACAGTTAATGTTTCAAACAGTCATCAGCGGTTACTCAGGAGCAAACGTATAGTAAGGAACATGATACTTACATACATAGCCTCAACTGTCTCTCCACCAGATACTTAACAAAGGAGAAGCGGAGAGACCTGGTAGACACCACCCAACCAAGTGATCAAAATTAACATCAGCAGCTGGCAGTAAGACGTGTTAACACAATTTAATACACTGAGAAAGGTCGCATCATCACTTCTGCGGTGTTCTTGCCAAAAATGCATACTCTTAGTGCAACTACAAGGAAAGATTAAGTAAATCCATATCGAGGGACGTTCTACAAAATAACTGACCAGTAGTTTAAAAAAAAAAAAAAATCAAGAGGTTGAAAAGAAAGGCACAGACTGAGGAACTGTCCCAGATTAGAGGAGTCAAAGGAGGCATTACGATTTCAGCAGTGGTGAAAATGTAGTTCACAGACCTTCAGCTCCCGTATTCTGAATTCATTTGCATGGCTGCTTCTGGCCAGTGGCTGAACATGGCATGGACATTAAGGCAGGCCTATTCCTGAGACACAGGGACTTTCGCTTAAGAACTCCTCAGAGGTCTTACTGAATCAGTCTCTTTAGACTGCATGGCAGTCATCTGCCCAAATTTCCCTTTCTCCATTAATTGTCAGATTTGCATGGAAGTCTGTCTGAAGTGCTCCCAGCTTTTACTGGCTCCCTCCCATTTTACCTCACACAGGCATCTCCTAACAAAATCTTTGTGGGTTTAATCCTGTCTTGTCCTCTGCTTCTTGGAGGATCCAGAGATATACAACTGTTGAAAGCAATGGGTTGTCCTTGAATTGGGTCCTGGTTCAAAAAATGGACATTAGTGGAGTACTTGACAAAATTTGAATAAGGTCTGTAGATTAGTTAAAAGTATTGTGCGAATGTTAATTTCTTGGTTTCGGTCGTTGTGTTGTGACTGACACTTAGAGGAGCTGGGGAAAGAGTACAGTATACGGGAATTCTAAGTCTGAAATTACTTACAAATAAGTTAAAAAATTAAGAAAATTATATGCAAGAGAAAAGTCACTCTATCACATCTAAGGAGGTAAAAGTAACCTATGTTTTCCTATGCTCCTGAAGCAAATAAGATGAGAAATACTCAAAGCAATCTGAAAAAATAGTGTCACCCCCCCCCCCCCCGTCTTTTGAGGTTTAACTTAGAATAAAGTATAACCATCCAAGTGTAACATGTGAGGAATTTTTACATATGTATACACCTGTGTCATCATTATACAGATCAAAATACAGATCATTTCTAGCACCCTTGCAGGCTCCTTTGTGTCCCATCCTAGTCATTAACCTACAGAAAGATGACCCCTATTTTAACCTCTCTAATCATAGATTGGTCTTGCTTGTTTTTGAGTTTCATATAAATGGAATTTTGTAGTGTGTTCTCTTTTTTGTCTTTTTTCCCTTGATACATTGTGAGATTTATCAGGTTTGTATATGAATTTTCAGAGACCTTCAGAAAAATTGTGAGGACTGAATTTAATCTTGCTCATTTTTTCTTTGTTTAGTACTTCCTTGTTCATCAGTCCCCACTCACAAAAAGTACTGGTTTAAGCCAAAATTTCCTCATTCCACATGTTTTAGCATGTCAGAAAGTTAGGAGCCATATGGAATAAGGAAACCAGATTCTTCCTTTGGATCTGCCAACAGATCCTGTCGCTTAGGTCAAGTCCTTTAACCCAAAAGGCTTTTTGATTCTTCATTTGTAAAATGAGGAAGACAGGGTCGCCTGGGTGGCTTAGTTGGTTAAGCATCTTTAAGCGGTGGACTCTTGGGGTGCCTCAGTCGGTTACGCCTCTGACTCCTGCTCAGGTCATGATCTCACGGTTCATGAGTTCGAACCCCGCATTGGGCTCTGTGCTGACAACTCAGCCTGAAGCCTGCTTCAGATTCTGTGTCTCCCTCTCTCTCTGCCCCTACCCCACTTGCACTCTCTGTCTCTGTCTCTCTCCCTCTCTCTCAAAAATAAACAAACATTTAAGGGGCCGACTCTTGATTTTAGCTCAGGTCATGATCTTATGAGATCAAGACCCCTGCATCAGGCTCTGCACTGACATCGCAGAGCCTGCTTGGGATTCTCTCACGCTCTCTCTCTCTCTGCCCCTCCCCTGCTTGCAAAAAAAAAAAAAAATGAGGGAGGGGCGCCTGGGTGGCACAGTCGGTTAAGCGTCCGACTTCAGCCAGGTCACGATCTCGCGGTCCGTGAGTTCGAGCCCCGTGTCGGGCTCCGGGCTGATGGCTCGGAGCCTGGAGCCTGTTTCTGATTCTGTGTCTCCCTCTCTCTCTGCCCCTCCTCCATTCATGCTCTGTCTCTCTCTGTCCCAAAAAAAAAAAAAAAGTTGAAAAAAAAAATGAGGGAGACAGCACTTCACCTACTGTTATCAAGGCCCTGTTATCAAGGCCCTGTGAATATCAGATAAATGGGATGCATTGGAAAAGATTTTCAAATGCAAGCCGTTATTTCTTTTTGGACTCAGAGTCCTATTAGATAACTTTAAATCCTCCTAGCCCAAAACAATATCCATCCATAGCATGTGCAATACTGCCTGGTAGTTATTTGTTAAATTAGTTTGAATATTAAAATAAAACGATAACCTCTGTCCTTCAGTTGTTAGGAATCTAGCTAGAAAGGGCACACTGTAATAGATGAAAAACTAGAGGAAGGTAATACCAAGACAACATTAGATTGGTCCCCATGTGAATGTAAAGGTAATATTCATCATAGGTGAGCAAGTCAGGAATGGGGTGGTGGGTGGGTAAGGCAAAAATTGATAGAGTCTCATGAAGAAGTGGGTCATAAGCTAACTTCCGAAAGCTCTGAGTATCCATGTTATAACCTAGGGTGGAGAGTGACAACACCTGGTCAACGGCATTAGAAGAGTAGATCTGAGAATCTAAACACCTGACTCATCCAAACAACAGAATTATTCTCAGAAAATTTTTAAATGGTTGTTGATTTTTAAAAAAAATCACACCATAGTAATTATTAAAGAATTGTTGAAGGTTGATGTGATTCCATATGATACAGTGACACTTGGCGAACAAGTTATACACAGCAGACTGAGAGTTGAATCTAGGGAGCAGGAGCCTTTTACAATTACAGCAGTCTTGCTGGTTATGAACAAGTTATCAGCGTTCTCGAGTGTAACATTGTAATTGTGAAAACATTTATGCTAACACATTTTTTTAAGTCTTTGTGCTTTTTTTACATTTAAGCTAGGTAAACTCTGTAAATCTTGATCAGAAGTCAGGTTCCAGATACTCTAGATAAACACACTGCTGTAATGGGGGAAAACGTTTCCAAGTAAATGCTACTTGTAAATATAAATCGACTTAGTCTATCTAAATTTTTTTTCATATGTATATAGTCCTTTAAATATGAACTGTTAAATACATTTTAAAAATTGTTCTAATCTTTGCTACCCTATTTTAATAGACATTTTTTTTCTTTTCTTTTTTTAAATTCAGAATCTCTAAAGTACCCAGAAATGAAAAGAAAGGTAGGGAATGCTGGCAAGCTGAGATTGAGTCCTAATGAGGAAGCTTTCATTTTAAAGGAAGATTATGAAAGAAGACGAAAACTAAGACTGCTGCAGGTAAGATTCATTTAGAACAATGTTTCAAATTCTTTGTCTTCCCCAAATTATTAGTGGGTTTATAGTAGAGAGTTCTAAATGTTGCATTTAAAGCCCTTTTCTGGGGTGCCTGGGTGGCTCAGTCAATTGAGCATCTGATTTTGGCTCAGGTCATGACCTCACAGTTTGTGGGTTTGAGCCCCGTGTTGGACTCTGTTGACAGGTCAGAGCCTGGAGCTGCTTCGGATTCTTTGTCTCCCTTTTTCTCTGCCCCTCCCCTGCTTGCGCTCTGTCTCCATCTCTCTCTCAAAAATGAATAAACATTAAAAACATTTTAAAAAATAAAGCCCTTTTCTGGCTGTACAAGAGCCCTGGTTCTTGTGTATTAACTAGTTTTGGAAAATTCGAAAAATAGGCTGTAATAGTAAACAGATGAAGAAGAGTTTGAGCTTAGGGATTATTTGACTTGATAATTATTTGAAAATCGTTCTTTAAACATTTTTTAAATTATGTGTTACTGATGAGGATTCAAGTAGGAAGATTAGAATGGCTTTGAAGACTTACTGGAAAGATTATTAGCTGCTGCAACAGACTGATTAAGAAGTTGTAGATTATTCTTTTCTAGAGGTCTTCTCAGAGTAAGATATTTAAGTCCTCGTGAAGCGTGTTGTAGGTGCCATTCTGTCTAGAATTGGGGATGATGTACCACAAACATGGACTTCTCATCCAGCTCTGTCTGTATTCACCTGGGCTGGAAATTTTGTTGATCATCCTTACCTTTTTAACCTCTTATAGGTTATTAAAATGACCATGGTAATCCTGTTAGTGCTTAGATTGGAGAGGAGAAGATAGTAGCTAATGAGTTAGAACTTTAGAAGTAGTCTTGAGGGTTTAACTTCTTACATCACTTGGATTTTCTGCTTTCCGTAGGCCTTACCTAATATATGGATATTCAGGAAAATTGATATACCTGAGGAGAATTCATTTAAGTTCCTATTTCCAAGTGGCTTTTCAGAAAACTTGAAGTAAGCCTCTTTTCATATAATCTGTTAAATATGCATTCTTTAGGTTCGAGAACAAGAAAGGGATATCGCCTTTCAGATAAGAGAAGATATAAAACACAGGAGAAATCAGCAATTAGCCCGTTTGGCAGAGGAACTAAGGACAGAATGGAAAGAATCACAAACTCAGAAAATAAAGACCTTGGAAAAACTGTATTTGGCAAGTTTAAGAAATATGGGAGAGGGACACCAACAAGCCAAAGAAAATGTAAGTGAACACTTACTGACCGCCTGTCTGGTAGTAGTGGTTAGAAGTAAGTTACAGTTATTCAGTGTTGTCTGGTATGAATGTTTGCACGTATAGAATTTATTTGGGGCAGCCTAAACTTATGTTTTCTACGGTCTTTTTTTTTCTTTATTTAAAGTGGTTGACATACAATATTTTATTAGTTTCAGGTGTACAACATTGTGGTTCAACAATTACCTTATGGGTGCTCACCCTGATAAGGGTAGTTACCGTCTGTCGCCTACAGAGTTATCGCGATAGTGTTGATTATATTCTCTATGATGTATTTTTTCATTCCTATGACTTGTTCTATAGTGACAAGTTTGTACCTCTTAATCCCCTTCACCTATTTCACCCATCCCCCACCTACTCACCTCTGGCAACCACCAGTTCTCTATATTGATTAGTCGGTTTCTTATTTTTTTGTTTGTTCATTTGTTTTGTTTTTTTAGATTTCACATACAAGTGAAATCATAAGGTATTTGTCTTTCTCTGTCTGAATTATTTTACTTAGCACATTACCCGTAGGCTTTCCATGCTGTTAGAAATGGCAAGATCTCTTTTTCTTTTTTTTTTATGACAGATATTCCATTGTATATATACATACACTATAGTTTCTTTATCCACTTATCTGTCAGTGGACACTTAGGCTACTTCTGTATCTTGGCTATTATAATAAATCTGCAGTAAACATAGGGGTACATATATCTTTTCAAATTGGTGTTTTCATTTTCTTTGGGTAAATACCCAGCAGTAGAATTACTGGTATTTTTTATTTTTAATTTTTTGAAGAATCTCCCTGCTGTTTCCACAGTGACTGCACCAATTTACGTTTCCACCAACAGTGCGCAAGGATTCTCTTTTCTCTATATCCTCACCAGCACTTGTTATTTCTTTTTGATACTTGCCATTCTGACAGGTGTCAGGTGATACCTCATTGTGCTTTTGATTTGCATTTCTTTAATTAGTGATGTGGAGCATCTTTTTGTGTGTCTGTTGGCCAGCCATGTGTCTTCTTTGGAAAACTGTCTAAGTCCTCTGCATATTTTTAAATTGGATTATTTGATTTTTGTTGTTTTGGGTTGTATGAGTACCTTATATAGTTGAGATTAATGCCTTATCTGATACATCATTTATCGGTATCTTCTCCCATTTAGTAGATTACCTTTTCGGTTTTTGATGGTTTCCTTCACTGTGAAAAAGCTTTTTAGTTTGATGTAGTCCAGTTGCTTATTTTTGCTTTTGTTTTCCTTGCCTAAGGAAACATATCCAGCAAAATAATGCTGAGGCGGATTTCCAAGAGATTACTACTTATGTTTTCTTTTAGGAATTTAATGGTTTCAGGTCTTACATTTAGGTCTTTAATCCATTTGGGGTTAATTTTTGTATCTGGTGCAAGAAAGTGGTCCCGTTTTAATCTTTTGCATGTGGCAGTCCAATTTCCAACACTATTGAAGAGACTGTCTTTTCTCCATTGTATATTCTTGTTTACTTTGTCACAGATTAATTGACCATATAAACATGGGTTTATTTCTGTGTTCTGTATTCTGTTCCATTGATCTGTGTGTGTGTGTTTGTGTCACTACCATACTGTATTGATTACTATAGTTTTGTAATACAGTTTGAAATCAGCAAGTGTGATGCTTCCAGGTTTCTTCTTCTTTCTTAAGATTGCTTTGGCTATTTGGAGTCTTTGTGATTCTGTACAAATTTTAGAATTATTTGTTCTAGTTCTGTGGAAAATATTGTTGGTATTTTGATAGGGATTGCATTGACTCTGTAGATTGCTTTGGGTAGTTTGGACATTTTAACAATATTAATTTTTCCAGTTCTTGAACATTGTATACCTTTCCATTTATTTGTGTCATCTTCAGTTTCTTTCATTGGTGTTTTATAATTTTCAGAGTATAATTCTCTTCACGCCTTGATTACATTTATTCCTGGGTATTTTATTCTTTGTGATATAATTGTAAATGGGATTGTTTTCCTAATTTCTTTTTGTCCTACTTTGTTAGTAAGGTACAGAAATGCAACAGAATTGTGTATATTAATTGTGTATCCTGCAGCTTTACTGATTTCATTTATTTTAATAGTTTTTTGGTGGAGTCTTTAGGGTTTTCTATATGTAAAATCATGTCATCTGCAAATACTGACAGTTTACCTGTTCCTTTCCAGTTTGGATGCCTTTTATCTCTTGTGTGATTTCTGTGGCTAGGAATTCCAGTACTGTGTTGAATAAAAGAGTAGCCATCCTTGTTTCTGATCTTAGAGGAAGTGCTTTCAACTTTTCACCATGGAATATGATGTTAGTTGTGGGTTTCTCATAAATCGCCTTTTGTTATGTTGAGATATGTTCCCTGTGAACCCATTTTGTTGAGAGTTTTTGTCATGAATAGATGTTGAATTTTGTCAAATGCTTTTCCTACATCTGTTGAAATTGATCATATGGTTTTTATTCTTCATTTTGTTAATGTGCTGTATTATAGTAATTGAGTTGTACTTTTTGAACATCCTTCATTCCTGGTATAAGTCCTGTTTGATCATGGTAAATAATTCTTTTAATGTATTGTTGAATTCAATTTGCTGATATTTTGTTGAGGATTTTTGCATCTATGTTGATGAGGGATTTTGGCCTATGATTTTTCTTTTCCTGTAGCTTCTATCTGGTTGTGGTACAGGGTTATGCTGGCCTTATAGAATGCATTTGGAAGCATTCCTCCCTCTTCTATTTTATGGAATAGTTTGAGAATGGTAAGTATTAATTCTTTTTTAAATGTTTGGTAGAAATTCACCAGAAGCCATCTAGTCCTGGACTTCTATTTTGGGGGAGCTTTTTTTTTTATTATTAATTCAACTTTAATGTTAGTAATCAGTCTGCTCATGTTTTCTCTTTCTTCCTGATTCAGTCTTGGAAGATTGTTTCTGGGAATTTATCCAATTTTTTCTAAGTTGTCCATTTTGTTGGTGTATAATTTTTCATAGTAGTCTTTTCTAATTCTTTGTTTTTCTGTGGTGTAAGTTGTCTTTCAGATTTTATTCACTTAAATGCTCTTTCTTTTTTCTTGATGAGTCTGGCTAAATGTTTCTCAATTCTGTTTATCTTTTCAAAGAACCAGCTTAGTTTCATTGATCTTTCTTTTTAATCTCTATTTCATTTATTTCCACTCTGATCTCTATGTCCTTATTTTTACTAACATTTGGCTTTGCTGCTTCTTGTTTTTTAGTTCCTTTAGGTATAAGATTGGTTATTTATTTGATATTTTTCTTGTTTCTTGAGAGAGGCCTGTATTGCTTTTAACTTCTGTCTTAGAACTGCTTTTGCTGCATCTCAGAATTTGTGTTTCCATTTTCATTTTTCTCTATTTTTTTATTTCCTCTTTGACTTTTTCATTGACCCATCTGTTGATTATCTTTAGTGTGGTTGTTTTTTTTTTTTTTTTCTTACCCCCAGTTTTTTTCTTGTAATTGATTTCTAGTTCCATACTGTTGTGGTCAGAAAGGTGCTTGATATGATTTCACTTCTTAAATTTAATGAGACATGTTTTGTGGCCTAACATGTGATCTATCCAGGTGGATGTTCCATATGAACTTGAAAAGAATGTGTATTCTGCATTGTTTTTTGTTTTTTGTTTTTTTTAGATAGAATGTTTTCTCTCTATATTTTAAGTCCATCTGTCTGGATGATCTATCTGTGTATGTAAGTGGCTGTTAATATTTATTTTATATATTTATATGTTCCTATGTTGGGTGCATATATATTTACAGTTGTTATAGCCTCTTTTCATTATGTAACGGCTTTCTTTGTTTCTTGGTATAGTCTTTGTTTTAAAGTCTGTTTGTCTGATAAAAGTATTGTTACCTGGCTTTTTTTCCCTTTTTCTTCCATTTGTATAGAATATCTTCTTCCAGCCTTAACTTTCAGTCTGTATGTGTCTTTAGATCTGAAGTGGGTCTCTTGTAGGCAGCATGTAAATGGGTCATAGTTTTTATCCATTCACCCCATGTCTTTTTTTTTATTATGTTTGTTTATTTTGAGAGCGCCTGAGCGGGGGAGGGGCAGAGAGAAAGGGAGACAATCTGAAGCAGGCTCCAGGCTCTGAGCTGTCATCACAGAGGGGCTCCAACCCGTAAGTTTTGAGGTCATGACCTGAGCCAAAGTCAGATGCTCAACTCACTGAGCCAGGCGCCCCAGCACCCCATGTCTTTTTGATTGGAACATTTAGTTCATTTACATTTAAAATAATTATTGACAGGTATGTGCTTATTGCCATTTTGTTATTTTCTGGTTGTTTTTTGTAGTTTTTCCTGTGTTCCTTTCTTCCTCTCTTGCTCTCTTTGTGTTTTGATGACTTTCTTTAGTGTTATGCTTGGATTTGTTTCTATTTTGTGTGTCTATTATAGGTTTTTGGGTTTTGGTTATGAGGTTCATATATAGTATTCTGTATATATAGCAGTCTATATTAAGTTGATGGTTGCTTAAGTTCAGACATTCTAAAAACACTAAATTTGTACTCCCCCTTTTACATTTTATGTGTGGTATAATATTTTACATTATTTCATGTGTCCCTTAACTAATTATTGTAGATATAATTGATTTTATTACTTTTATCCCGTAACCTTCATACTAGCTTTATAAGTGATCAACCAGTGGAATTTTTTCCTTTCATAGTTTTCTTGCTTCTAGTTATGGCTTTTTCTTTTCCACTTGAAGAAATCTCTCTAACATTTCTTGTAAGGCTGGTTTCAAGGTGATGATTTAATTGTTGATGTTTTAATTGTGTATCTTGGTGTGAGCCTCCTTGGTTTCATGTTGTTAGGTCCTCTGTGTGCTTCCTGGACCTGGAAGTCTGTTTACCTCCCTAGGTTAGGAAAGTTTTCAGCTATTGTTTGTTCAAATGTGTTTTTCTGTTCCCCTTTATTCTCCTCTGGGACCCCTGTAATGTGAATGCTATTATGCTTGAAGGTATCTTGGGTCCCTTAACCTATCCTCATTATTTTTATTATTATTCATTTTTATTTTTGCTGTTTAGCTTGGGTGCTTTCCGCTGCCCTTTTTTCCAGCCAACTGATTCATTCTTCCGCATCCTTTAATTTGCTGTTGATTCCCTCTAGTGTATTTTTCTTTTTCTTTTTAAGTTTATTTATTTATTTTTAGAGAGAGAGCATGAGTGCAGGAGAAGGGCAGAGAGAGGGAGAGACAGAATCCTAATCAGGCTCTGCGCTGTCAGCAAGGAGCCATGCACAGGGCTTAAACTCCCAAACTGTGAGATCATGACCTGAACCGAAATCATCTTCACCAACTGAGACACCCAGGTGCCCTGTGGTTGGTTCTTTTTTATATTTTCTATCTCTTTTTTTTTTTTTTTATTTTTTTTTTTCAACGTTTATTTATTTTTGGGACAGAGAGAGACAGAGTATGAACAGGGGAGGGGCAGAGAGAGAGGGAGACACAGAATCGGAAACAGGCTCCAGGCTCTGAGCCATCAGCCCAGAGCCTGACGCGGGGCTCGAACTCACGGACCGCGAGATCGTGACCTGGCTGAAGTCGGACGCTTAACTGACTGCGCCACCCAGGCGCCCCTCTATCTCTTTTTTAAGTTCTCACTGAATTCATCTACTCTTAAATTTGGTGAGCTTCCTCCTCACCATTACTTTGAACCCTTTACCAGCTATATTGCCTGTCTCCATTTTGTTTAGTTGTTTTTTTTTTTTCTTTCTGTGGTTTTGCCTTGTTCCTTTTATTTAGAACATATTTCTCCATCCCCTTCTTTTGTCTGACTTTCTGTGTTTGTTTCTGGGAGTTAGGTAGAACAATTCCCTCTCCTGGTCTTGAGGGAGTGGCCTTATGTAGGAATGTCCCCAGAGTAGACTGAGTGTGCCCAGCAGCTATTGCTGGCCAGCTGGAGCTGGTGTGGTCATAGCCCAGGGGCCTGATGCGCTGTACTGCAGGGCTGCCCTGGCACGAAGACTGAACTGGAGCAGGCTGGGGTTCCTGGGGTGCTCCATGCTGGGGCTGCCCCAGCAGATCTGCCTCAATTTTTTATATATTAGTATAATTTAATAATCCTGCTAGATGCATTTCCTAATAAGAATCACTTATTAGGAAAGTAAAATCTCTCTTTAACATATGATGTTTAAATTGGAAGTATTTTCTTCCAGTACTTATTTATCTGGGTAAATAAAATAACCTTCTGAATCAGAAGTTGTTTGTTGCAAGCATTTTGGACAGATTTCATTGGGCTGAATGCAGATTTCCCATTTATGATTCTTCATACCTCTAGAACATGTATAGTGGAATATGTATACACTTGGATTTCATTCACAAACAGTAACAGTTCTTTGATGACTTTCAGAAAGACAAAGTAGAATGTAGTGTTTAAGACTATTCCCAAGCCATGTGTTGTTTATTGTGATTTATGGTTGGAAAATACTAGATTGTGGTCCTGGATACAGTCGCACAAAATAAACAACCTGGTTCCAAAGAAGGAAGGTCTTTGATATCAAACAATTAGTGAAGAAAATAAACATCCTTGAAGTATGTGACAATGATATGTGGTCCTTGATCCCTGAGATTAGTCTGTTTTTAGTAATAGCCTTAGGATTGTGACATCTGATTTTTGTAGTTTTATTTATGCCACCGTTAACTTTATGCTTTAAGTGCAGTGTTTCCTAAACCTCAGTCATTTGAATACCTTTGTGATTTTTGCGCTGGCTGGAGAACCACCCATATTATTTGTTTGGCATGTTAATCTTGTTTAACATAACATTTTAAGTAATATATATTTTTAGGAACCTGATTTGAATGCTCTGGCACGGCGGGCAGCAGAAAGAAAAAGAAAAGCAGAAATGAGACATAAAGAGGCTCTGAAATTACAGAAAAATAAAAAAGAAGAACTAATGAAACAAAAAACCTGGTAAAATAATAATGATTTTTACCATATTTTCCACTGAAACCGATGGGGCTAGAAGTAGAGAATACATCGGATACTATTTAAACAGATATTAAATATAAGTCATGTAGTATATCAATTGATTTGTTAAACTTGGTTTAAAAATAATGTCTTGGGGGGCTCCTGGGTGGCTGAGTCAGTTAAGCGTCCAGCTTGTGATCTTAGCTCAGGTCTTGATCTTAGGGTTGTGAGTTCAAGCCCCATGTTGGGCTCCATGCTGGGTGTGAAGTCTACTTAAAAATAAAATGAAATAAAAATAATGCGGTGGGGGTTTGGTTTGCCTAGGTGAGCAAATTAACAAATGAGCTTTCTCTTCTAGTATGACTTTAGCAATTCCTTAGTTTCTGGAAAAATGTATGGCTAGTTCAGAATGAATGTCCCCCCAAATCTGTCTGCCTCCGATATAAAAAAAAAAGAAAAATCAGTGCAGTTAAGAGCATGGAAAGAGACTCAGACTATTGACAAATCATTTAATGTGTATTTTTGCATGTTTTAAAAGTGATGGAGCCTCTTACTAGTCAACAGTGCTCATTTTATACAGTGGCCCACCTTTATCAACATTTCTAGTTTTTTTACTCTAAATCATTGTAAATTAAGAAGCATTAGTTTGTTGGGTCAGTTTCAGCATAGGGCTTTATGTCTTTAGCTACACCTCTTTTACTTGTAAACATGTTCTTACATGTCCGTTGTGTAGAGACTTTTTTTTAAACGGCATATTGAGCCTGTGGGATCCAACTGGAGGATTTCTTGCCTTTTATACTTTAGACCTTAAAGGTTGTGCTATAATATTACCTGGGAGATTAATTTAGGACATCTCTTGTTTTTTTCAAGGCATATAACAGCTCGAAAGGAAGCATTACTTGTGGAAAAAGAGAGATCTGCCAAAATTACAAGTCTGCCACCACCACCTCCAACTCTTTTTGAGGTGAATTACTTTGAGTGTTGAGAAGAACTGGCTTATAATAATTCTTTATTATTAGAATTCAATGCAGATCAAAATTTCATTTGTTTAAACTTAATTTTTAAATTTGCAGGTAACACACGTCTAGAGTATTTAAAAATAATCCTAGATACTTTTTTACCCCTTCTTTAGTATATATCTCTGATGTATAAGGATTTTTTTTTTAAGCACAGTACTAATATTCGTGATATCTAATACCCAGTCTGTATTCAATTTTCAGCAGTTGTCTGGGTTTTTTTAGTTGTTTCAAAAGCTATGTTTTTGATTTTTAAAAAACTATAAATGGTTTGGTCTTAAAAATGCCCTTTATTTATTGGGGGAAAAAACCTGGATTACTTACCCTGCCAACTTCTTACATTCAAGATTTGGGCATTGTAAATGGTTAGCCTCTTAGAGGTAAAGAAGTTTGGTTTAGATAAATTAATAAATTTACACGAGATTACTTAAAGTGGATGAGAGACGTCTGTTTCTCTGTGGGAGTAATATGTGTGCTTTTGTGATTTGGAACTTATTTTAGAAAAGACAAAGTGGAAATTAATTTTAAAAGGTATTGGTTCTTTTGTTTTACAATAGTTTGTTGTAGTTATTGAAATGGCTGTTTGGGTGATTATCACAATTACAGTTATTTTTATCTAAAAAGTAGAAATTAAAAAACCATTACATACAGGGCTATCTAATTTCATTGCATATACAAGTATATCTTATGTAGGTAAGATCAGCAGAGGTACCAGATGTTGGCCTCTTAAGGCTTTGATTTTGTCAGCCTTCCTGCTTTTATGTGGAGCCATCTGCCACGTGACATTTGATCCAAAAGATTCAAATGGGAGCATTTCAGATTTCGCTCTCTCCCTCAAGTACCGTCTCCCTCAGTACCTCGTTAAAACACAAGCAGTATTTTATCCATGATGCCTTTTGATTACTTTTATTGTAATTCCTGATGTTCTAACAAGTCAGGGTCAAATACTTACAAAAAGCAAACAAAGCATTATCTGTGTAAGTGATTTGACAAATAGGGATTGTATACAAATGTGTGGTTGTACTTTTCCCCCCAACTTTTTATTATGAAAATTTTCAAAATACAGAGAAGTTAAAAGGCAAGTACAGTACAATGAGTAGCTGTTTACACCTACATGTGTGTATAGATTTCAAAGAGTTGTGTGTATAAATGCATACATTTGAATATAAATTGTAGCATATTTTATGCTTCTTATAAGAATAAGGACATTCTCTTATGCAATGACAGTATCACACTAAGGAAATTAATATTGATTTTTTATACCATTTAGTATATAGTCCATAATTAAGATTCTCCAGTTGTCCCTAAATTGTTTTACTTTACAACTTTGTTTTATGTTTGTATTTATATTTATATTTATATATGTATAAAATCTATTGTCAAGTTAGCTTATAGTGTATACAGTGTGCTCTTGGTTTGTAGAAACAACTTCTTTCTTTTTTAAATAGGATTCCAGTCGGCTTCACCCATTGCTTCTGCGTGTTTTGTCTTAGTCTCTCTCAATCTAGAACATTCTGTCACTCAACCCTACTCAATTTTCGTATTTCAGACTTTTTAAGGAGACTAGTTTCTTATATTCTGTTTGTCTCACTTGGTTATGGTGGTGAATACAAGACATCTCTATTAAACAGGTATATTTTGCTCCGTTCAGTTATCAAGTAATCTGGGAGGTGATACTTTGGCACCAGACAGGTGTCTGTCATCCATCTATGTTTATTCACTGTCTTACTTCTGTTTGAAAAAGGACAGCTTTCTCATCACTGGGCGTCCACCACCATAACCAAGTGCTCAAACTTAGAATCCGTAATAAGAGAGCAACTTGCCATTATGTACCTTCTGATGTGATGCAGTAAACTACACAGCATCACCAATTTAGTATTCTTGCCTAAGTATACTCTAGTTTCTCAACCTATATTCCCTATTAATAGAAATACAGTGAATGATTCTCATGTAAGAAAAATGAATAAGAATAACTGGTTAGATACAAAATTACTTTTTTTATTGGGTTCAGCTTTAATTGAAAATACTGTTAACCTAATAATCCATTGTCTACGTTCCTTTTTCAGAACATTGAATTAAAGAAAACTTCTCATGTGAAAACCAGTAGTTCTACCTATCATCACCTCCACACTTTTGTGAATAGAGAGATGGACACAAACCAGGTGATTGACTTACTGTTGTTCATGATCCTCACTTTATTTCTGTTCATTGAAGTGAGTTATATGTGTAATTTGGCACTATACACATAAGCATAAACTATAGGAAAACAACTACCAATGTCATCACCAAAGAGTAATGTGATTCATACATTAATGAATTCATTGTAGCCTTTGTATATATAAGTATATATGCATACTTTTTTTTTTAATTTTTTTTATATGTAATTTATTGTCAAATTGGTTTCCATACAACACCCAGTGCTCATCCCAACAGGTGCCCTCCTTAATGCCCATCACCCACTTTCCCCTCCCTCCCACCCCCTATCAACCCTCAGTTTGTTCTCAGTATTTAAGAGTCTCTTATGGTTTGCCTTCTTCTCTCTCTGTAACTTTTTTTCTCTCCCTTCCCCTCTCCCCTCGTCTTCTGTTAAGTTTCTCAGGATCCACATATGAGTGAAAACATATGGTATCTTTCTCTGCCTGACTTATTTCACTTAGCGTAACACTCTCTAGTTCCATCCACTTTGCTACAAAAGGCCATATTTCGTTCTTTCTCATTGCCAAGTAGTATTCCATTGTATATATAAACCACAACTTCTTTATCCATTCATCAGTTGATGGACATTTAGGCTCTTTCCATAATTTGGCTATTGTTGAAAGTGCTGCTATAAACATTGGGGTACAAGTGCCCCTATGCATCAGCACTCCTGTATCCCTTGGGTAAATTCCTAGCAGTGCTATTGCTGGGTCATAGGGTAGATCTATTTTTAATTTTTTGAGGAACGGGACCCCCACTGTTTTCCAGAGCAGCTGCACCAGTTTGCATTCCCATATACGCATACTTTTCAAAACATAATTTTTATAGGCATCATAGAGTTTATTTAACCATTGTTCTTTTGTTCATTTCTTTTTGCTTCTGTAAATAATGCAAACATAATAATCTTGTAAATTTTTGTGTATAATTCTGAGGTATATTTAGAATAGACTCATGGAAGAAATGGATCCAAATTATAACATTTGATACAGATACTTGATATGGATCATTAAATTGCCTTTTAAAAAGTATCAGCAACATATGAAAATGGGCATCTTATCATACCCTTATCTATTCCCTTGTATGGATTATTATGGTTTAGAAATTATTGCCAGTCTCGAGTGATAAATGGTAATCCTTGTTATTATAATTGCTATTTCTTTATAACTGGATTTTAATTTCTTTTCATGTTGGATATATTTGGCTACTAAGAAAACAAACTTTCCCAGTATAGCTTTCTTATGAAGTTTAGAGTGCAGCAAATACACATTTTGGTTAACTACTTATTGGCAGATGTTAAAATCAATATTCAGTTCAAACCTGAGATAGATGAATATTCTCATCATAGAATTAACTTCTAAGAAAAAGAATAAATCTTAATTTGTTTAAAATCGTATTGTTATTACAGCTTTAATAGTATTATAACATAGGGACAGTAACTTCAGTCTGTGGCTAACTTGCTTTTGTGGTTACTATACCACATTTTGCAGTATTAAGTAGATGTTCTCTCTCAAATAAGATTGATGAAGAAAAACATTTTTTTTTTTTTTTTTTTTTTACCTAGCTGTTGTATAGGGTACCGCTGATGGGGTTACAGTAAGTTATTAAACTTTCCTCTTTGATAGTAAATAAAAGACCTCTCTCCTCTTTAATTTCTGGATTGAAGATTGGATCAGTACTTGTAGTTTTATAAAAACAATCCCATAAACTAAAGCATTCTGATATTTGTTTTATTTGCTACTTTATACCATTACTTAGGAAAAAAAAAATCTGTCTTTAAACCTGTTTAAAATGTGACAGTGGAGCAGCGTATTTGGTTTTCAGGATAACAAAATTACCTCTGAATTTTCATCTGCATCTTGTTCCTTTTTTTTTCTAATTTTTTTTTTAATGTTTGTTTATTTTTGAGAGAGAGATAGAGCGTGAGCAGTGGAGGGGCAGAGAGAGAAGGAGACAGAATCTGAAGCAGGCTCCAGGCTCTGAGCTGTCAGCACAGAGCCCAATGTGGGGCTCAAACTCACAGACTGTGAGATCATGACCTGAGCCGAAGTTGGATGCTTAACCAACTGAGCCACCCAGGAGCCCCTTGTTCCTTTTTTTTTTTTTTTTTTTAATGTTTTTTAGTTTTGAGAGAAACAGAGCATGAGCTGGAGAGGGGCAGAGAGAGGGGGAGACACAGAGACACAGAATCAGAAACAGGTTCCAGGCTCTGAGCTGTTAGCACAGAGCCCTACATGAGGCTCAAACTCACAAACTGTGAGATCATGCCCTGAGCTAAAGTTGGACACTTAACTGACTGAGCCACCCAGGCGCCCCTGCATCTTATTTCTTTAGTAGCTTTCTGTAAATAAACAACTTTCATATGTTCAGTCAGCCTTTTTAACATGTACAAGTGTAAGATGTTTCATTTGAATAGCCTGATAAAGTAGTTCTAAAATCTTTTATGTCATAACATTTGTCTTTGGCTTAAGAATGATGAGGTAGTCTCCTGTATCCCCACTTAGAGCCAGTTATTCTCTGAATTATGTTTAGCTACATTTACTTTCTATGCACACAATAAAGAAAAACATGTTTGCGTTTTCTAAATTACTCATGGCTTTCCTTGTGTTTGTTCCTTTGTCCATGACAGTTGCATAGCAACTTGTTAAAAATGGATTTTTTGTCCCTAGAAGTATTTTTCCAGTCAAATACACTGTATTGTTTGCTGTGAGACCCAGAAATGTCTGTAGACAAGAAAAGCAGAAACAGTTGAATTCATCAGTTACCCTGCTGTCCTACTTAAAAAGATTTCTGTCCAAATGTCTGACGTACAAGATGCAGAAGTAGCATATTTAATAATATCATGTTGTGTGCACTGCAGATTTTAATTGATGGAAGAGTTTTTTAGAAACATGTTTTCTAAAAAGAAAATTTGTGTGGGATTCACAGTTTTTGCAAATTTCACATACCTTTTGAGTTCAGCTGCTAAAAATTTAATCTAACAATTATTTCAACAAGATTTGTGTCTAAATTTTGAGTGTCATTAACACAAGTCTATAAGGGATTGTCTTCCTAAAGCATGCTTGTAAAATCTTATTTTGAAGTTTGGGCACTCTAACCCTTTATTTTCTTCATATCTTTTATGTACCTCATTGTGTTTGGACTGAATATTGTGAAAGTTGTGTATTTTTGAAATTTTTCCTTCCCTTAAAGTTTTGGTTTAGCAAAATTGACATTCTGCTATTAATTCACCTTCAAATGGTGTGGTGAATTCCCAAACAACACTTCTTAAAAATGTCATGGCCTGGTGTGGGTGGCTCAGTCGGTTGAGAGTCTGACTTTGGCTCAAGTCATGATCTCACTGCTTGTGAGTCCGAACTCAGCATTGGGCTCTGTGCTGACAGCTCAGAGCCTGGAGCCTGCTTCAGATTCTGTCTCCGTGTCTTTGCCCCTCCACTGTTCGTGCATGCGCTCTCTCTCTCTCTCTCCCAAATATAAAATAAAACATAAAAAAAAATTTTAAGTCATGGCCTAAATGGAATGAAATGGTGTTCTTAAAGATTACTTTATTTAATTTTATGCATTTTAATTCCCTAAATAAATTTTTTGGAAATTATAGTATTGATTTAATCTAACCTTTGTTCTGCCTGGTGTTCTGTGTAGATTTGCACAAATATTGATTGACTCAAAAGGGATATAATTTTTCTTGAATTGTATTAGAGTTTATATGTTTGCCTTTCTTCTAGCCATTATGCACCCGCATAAAGTAGCTTCATTTTCAGTATGAGATAAAAAGTTATTTTACAAATAGTGCAAAGTTTTCATGCTTGCTGTTGTAGCTGCAACTATAGCTATATAAATTTCCTTTTCTTCTTTAACCACGGTTCTTACCCTGGATTCATTTATCCTGAAATGGCAGGCGAGCACAGCTGCAGCCCGCAATCCGCAGGACATATGAAGCAGTGCAACTTTTTCTTGTAATACCATGACTTTTCCTTGCTTCTTGGGAGTACTTCCAGCATCACTAGTGGTACTTTGTATGGGTCCCATGATGTTATGCAAGGTTTATGACACTGCCCTAATAAACATGATGAAAAATACACAAGAACCACAAGACATCACTCTTTACCACTTTTTACCATATGCAGTTAACTGGAGAGGTAAATTGCTCATGTAGAAATGATTGGTGTCACAGTGGTTTTAAGCAGACACAACATTTGTGCTCACTGCAACAGCAACCAGAAGTGGCTAAAAAATTAATACAGGGTGCCTGGGTAGCTCAGTCTGTTGCATGTCTTGCTCTTGGTTTCTGCTCAGGTCATGATCCCGCGGCCATGAGATTGAGCCCCACATTGGGGCTTAAGATTCTCTCTCTCTCTCTCTTAAGATTCTCTCTCTCTCTCTCTTCCTCTGCCCCTCTCCCCTGCCTCTAAAAAATACAGATAAAAGATAAATAAATAATGATGATAGTTCAGTACGTGCTACAGTTAATTTTATGCAGTTATGACTTAAACATTAAATCTTTATGTCTGTTTACATTTCTCGACCGTGAGTGCCTCCACATCTGGTGTATAAGTGCTTGTGTGTGTGAGTTTTGATAAATTTTAACTTTTTATATCAGTTATGGTAGTAAATGATAAAATAGACTAGTACCTTACATATATTTTACACATTCATGACATACCTAACTTTTCTTAATATTTTTGATATTTCTAGGCTCCCTGGTTCATCTGTGAGTTTTTTCAGATTGTTGCAAATCTCCAAAAATTTTTCGAATATAATTATTGGAAAAAAACCCATGAATAAGTGGACCTGCACAGTTTTATACCTGTGTTGACTCAACTAAAACAGCTTTCATAGTCATCGTTCTTAGCTCACCTTAGAATTTCAGCATATAAAGGATGCATTTACTATGCTTTTTAAGATGTTTACTTAAAGACACATTTGTAATGCTTAAACCTGTACTTGAAAGTGAACATTCAGGTTCAACAGTAAATCCAGGTTATATACCCTTTCCCCTCCTGTTTGCTACCACTGTTAGCTTGGTGAGATAATAGCTGACTGTACAATCACATAATCTCTGATTATGCACCAGTTTTAGGAAGTCAGAAATTATCTTAAAGTAGCTGTTTTGGTGACTTGGCCTCCCTGAGGTTGAAGTGCAGCCGCAGCTGTTGACTGAAAACCAAAGACAGATCTCAGTGCTTCCCTAAATGACCTTTGATGCGTGTGGGTTCTTCACTGCTAGCTTTGTGAGTGCTGACAACACTGTTATTTTAATGGAGTTTCGGAACAGAACAACAATGGAGGAATGTGTTTGGAGGAGTATAGTGTAATCTGGCTTAAAGTGAATGAATTTGTTCAACTTTCACTAACAATTTGATATTTTTCATTTATACATACAGTTGATAATTGTGGGCATTTAAAAATACAACTCTTTCTATTTTATTTAAATAGGGAAGCATGATTTTAAAGTTATTATTTAGTTATCACTTTGTTTCACAATTTTTAAATTTTCTGAAATGTACTGATTGACTGCTAGCCAGATCCTCGTGTGGCTGCTGAAGAAGAAGTGAAAAGACTGGAAGAACGACAAAAACAAGCAGCACAAGAGAGAATGGAACAGTGTGAAAAGGCGCACGTGCGGGGTTTCCAGGCAATGAAAAAGATCCACTTGGCTCAGGTAAGAATCCTGGCTGTAGACGTACCAATAGGCTGTAGAACTGATTAGTGGACGGGCTCAGAGGTCAGAAGTATGAAGAACGTGCAAGTACACTCTTTGACTCCTGTCTTTGCAAATTTCCCATTTCACATTCAGGTTGGATGAAGCAGTTCTCACTGACAGTAGTATATTGCTGTTCTAACATTTTTTTGCAATGATGAATTTATTAAAAGTTTAATATTTTAATCAGCCAAAAATGGCCTGAAGAGAAATTAATCACTTTTCTCATTTAATGAATTGCATTTGTGCTCTGTGAATTTTGGGATTCTGTTTACTAAATATTTACTGAGCAAAGCACTTGCTGACTTTGCAGAGTATTGATTCAGAAGTAGAGTCATGGTTCTTCCTATCAGGGAGCTTTGAAAAAGTGTCACAGAGCTCTAAAATATGTATAATGAAGCCTGGCTTTATAAGTTTAGCTTTACTTCTGTCATGCTTATTATCGTTCAGTGTTTATCCTTATCCTTATCCTTGGAACATAGCAGAAAACAATTCATTTTAGAAGTCAAATGATTTTATTTTATGTATTTGACTAATGCATTTGGATGTTTTAAACACTCATGTGAAGAATGAGTTTTTAAGTGCTTCTGTGGGAATTAAAAGCCTTAAAGTGGGACCACTGGGTGGCTCAGTTAGTTAAGCGTTGGACTCTTGATACTGGTTCAGATCATGATCTCACGGTTTGTGAGATTGAGTCCCGTGTTCAGCCCTGCGCTGACAGCGCGGAACCTGCTAGGGATTCTCTCTCTCCCCCTCTGCCCCTCCCCAACTTGCTTGTGCACACTCTCTCTCCCTCTCAAAATAAGTAAATAAAATTAAAAAGAAATAAAAGCCTTAAAATTCATTGGTATAATTTTAACTGATTCATACACAACCTTCTCAGTTAAATTTTTAGGTTTTTATAAACTGGGAGTAAATTATGACTAAAATAACTGATTACCTGAATTATTACCAATAGTTCTCATCCTAAGACTTAAACTGATAGAAAAAAAATGTGAAAGACAATCAAACTGAACACATTGTTCCACAAATCAGTAATGTTTAGTGGTTAAGAAGGTAGACTCCACAGTCTGCCTGGAATTTCTTCTCTTCACTGCTTGGCTGGTTGACCTCAGGCAAATTACCGAACATCTCTGAATTGTTTCATTGTCTGTTTTGAAGATTACATGAGTTTAATAAGCCCTTAGAATTGTGCCTGGAATTTCATAAGCTCACAGCAAATGTCAGTGGTGATGGAAGATGTTAATATAAATGATTCGAGTAGAATAATATGCCGTACTCGCGCTGAGCTAGAAAGAGTATATTCAAAGAACTTTGAAGTTAATTGAATGGGATTGTTTGAATCTTAATATAAAAAAATGAGTCATAAAACTTGACATAAGAATAAGAACGAGTAGTGTTGTGGGGCCCCTGGGTGGCTCAGTTGGTTAGGTGTCCGACTTGAGCTCAGGTCATGATCTCGCGATTTGTGAATTCGAGCCCCACATCGGGCTCTGTGCGGAGAGCTCAGAGCCTGAATCATGCTTCGGATTCTGTGTCTCCCTCTCTCTCTGCCCTCCTTTGCTTGCTTTCTGTCTCTCTGTCTCAAAAATAAATCAACATTAAAAAAAATTAAAAGAAAGAATAAGTAGCGTTGTGTCTATCACCACTTGGCGAACACTGTTACATGGCGCTCTCTCTGCCTTTTTGTAGGCTCAGTGTCTCTTACATGAGAATGGTCATCAAAACCTGCAATCATCAAAACCACTGGTAGAGGATTTCCTTTTACCTGTGTGAACCTTTTTGCTGCAGACCCCATTGTGTCCTGGGATCTCATTTCCTGCTAGTGTCTGTTGTAAATAGTATTTGGCCCCTGCATACCTCTCCAATATTATCTTTTTCCCTTAACCATCCTTGCCCTCGGTGCCCTGTCTGTCCATTACCTATAGCAGTGTATTTTCTCCAAATGCCCCATGCCTTCCTCTCTATACCTCCGTGCTGCAGTAATTATTTCTTATGTGTACTCCTCCACCCACTTTTATCTGCCTTAATCCTCAACTCAAGGGATGAGAGGTCTTCCCTTATCCTCCCTTACTATCTTACACCACTAAAATTCAGTTAGATAACCTCACTGAAACATTCTGCTTAAACTTTCATATTAGCCTACCTTCTTAGGCTTAAAGACCTATAGATAGATCCTGTTTCATCATGGGGATTCACAAGAGTGTGAAGTAACACGAAATATCTGTTAAGCCAGTCACTCTGGGTCTTGGTGCTTCTCTGAGGCTGTTCTATGAGACTCCTCTAGTCTAGGAGCGAGGTTGTGTTCTAGCATCGAGCATGGTATCTGGCTTCCAGTAAACTTTTTTGGAATGAAGAATTAATGACTCTTTGTGGTAGAACACAGGAGGGGGGTGGGGAGGGAACCCCAGTCCCTGTTCCTCGTGACTTCTCCACTTGGCCCTTCCTGTGAACGGTCCTGTCTAAGGTCTGTGCCTCCACTGGTGTTGATTAAGTCTCTCCGTTCTCGAAGACTCAGGAGAAAGTAATGAAAGAACTCAAACAGCTGCAGCAAGACGACCTGGCACGCAGGAGACAGACTGTGGCACAGATGCCCCCGCAGCTAGTTGAACTTGCGTACAAGCGCAGTGAGATGAAAGAAGACCGGCAGAGGGAGCTGGAATTTGCCTTTGAAGACCTGTATGACGCAGACAGGAGTAAGACCCTTTCAGTACGCTTTCAACAATGCTTTTAGAAGTGTTTGGGTGGGAAAATACATTTGTATTGTTGAAGCAGTCGTTATTTTGAAATGACTTCTCAGTTTGAAAGAAGCTCTCAGGGGTTAGACTTGGAAACCATAACGGCCTTTAAATTATATGCTCAAGTTCTTCTTGGTCATTTCAGAATGGAAACATTATCTCTCTATTTCTTTATTGAGAGGTAAAAGGAAACCTGATTTTGCGCCTTGAACCAGAACCTTTGCCTACTGTGACTGATCCGATCCAAGATGAAGAACTGGACCTCTCAATGGAACAAGAAAATTTAGCAGAAACTGAGAACATTCCAGTGACAGAAGCCGAAATAATATGTTCTAGTGAAGCAGACGGTAAACACTCCTGGGCTGAATATTACAATGTTTCATAGGAAAAAATGCTAGTAATTTGCCAGTAGGAAAGTCTGGTCTAATTTTAGTGCAAACAAATAACTAATACTGATGGGAGTGACGGAAGAAGGAAACCATGTTTTTAGATTTCCATCATTAACGATCCTTTTCATATATGTGGGAGGAAAGTCATTTTGTTCACATGTACATAGGTTATTAGATTATTTAAGTTAGATACTCAACTCTAAGTTCATTTGAAAACTCAGCATTATTTTTAGACTTTCATCAAGTCACCACAGAGTTTCTACTCTGTTAATAGGAAAAAACTAGTAAATAGTTCATGTATCATGATGAGCAGCACAAATTTCAGCCTCTCTTCTAAACTTCACCCCTGTCTCCACCATTCTTAACTTTGTCACTTGGCTGTCTCACAGTTACTTAAAACTCCCTGTCTGATGATAAATCTATCCTCCCTTGTCTACTGAAACGTTGTCTTCCTCAACGTTAGCGAATGGTCCCACAGTCTGCGGTTATCTAAGCCAGCCCGGTGCGACTTACATGTAACACTGCCCCCCTTACTTCACATCTCTTTAGAGACCAAGTTCTCTTTATTTTGATCTCTTTTTTCCCTCCATACCTTTGTTCAAAACCACTCAAGCTTTCTTATCATCTTTACCCCACACTGGTTAGGTAGCCCTTCGGTGTTCCAACTTTATGTGGGTCCTCTGTTAGATTGCTGGGTGAGACTCTTATTAAGTTGTAGGCTCTATCCCTGTCCCCTGTGCCCACACTGCCCTCTGAACGGTGTACGGTGACTGTGGTGTCTCATAAACATGAGAAGATGGGTTTAGGGCTCACTTGCCTTCCAGAATTCCTGCCTACACTTTATTTCTGGCCACTGCAGAATCTTCGATTTTCTTACCAGATCAGCCGTGCCTTGAGGAAGATATTTTTACTGTTTCATCCAGCTCTTTCCGTTTTTTAATTGGGAGTACTATTCAGATCTCTAGTTTGTCAGAATTGTAATTCTTGCATATCCAAAGGAACACTTACTTTTCAGCCCCTGCAGTTCCCATTTGGAATTGCTCGCTTGATGTTGCCAACTCTCTTGATTTTTCGAAAGCATCTAGGAATCTCATTGGTTTAAAAATCCTTATTTTTAAATATTGGCCACAGATTTAATTTCTTAAATATGAGTGAATCACAAACTAATGGTGAGTAAAAGCAGCCAGACAAAAGAATACCTAAGTGTAATTCTATATTTGTACGAAGTTAAAGTAAACAGAACTAATCTGGTTTCAAGGTTAGAACAGTGGTTATCTTTAGGGGTGTATTGACTGGGAAGGAGTATGAAGGAGCCTTATAGGTGTTGGTAATGTTCTACATCATGATCTGGATTGTATTACGTAGATATATGTAAAATTTTTTCAGCTGTACACTTGGGTTTTGTGTACTTTATTGTTTGTAAGTTAAAATTAGAACATTTTTTTTAATGTTTTTATTTATTTTTGAGAGAGAGAGAGAGAGAGAAAGAGAGAGCGCGAGCAGGGGAGAGGCAGAGAAAGAGAGGGAGACACAGAATCCACAGCAAGCTCCAGGCTCCGAGCTGTCAGCACGGAGCCCGATGCAGGGCTCGAACTCACAGACCATGAGATCATGACCTGAGCCGAAGTCAGATGCTCAACCGACTGAGCCACCCAGGCGTCCCATATTATAACATTTTTTAAAAAGTATGTCAGACAAAACCATAGTTTGCCAGTTTTTGCCTTCAGTAGATTGTTTTAATTTTATTCCTTGATTAAGCCAGAGAACTATGTATTTGCAACACAGTTCTGTCCCCTTAGAGAGTTGTTTTTACTATACTGAGTTTTGGTGTTGTCCTGTTAACCCATATGGAAGGATGTTTGGGGAAATGAGAATCTTGTTTTTGACTGAAGGGATCTCTTTATGAAGGTAGTTGAGCGAAATTTTCCCGATCGTACCGGGGATAATTCGGGAGCACCTGATTGTCTTTTAAGGTTCTAGCTAGTTCTGTTTTCCTCTGTAGCCTACTAGGAAGTACAGGGCCCGGGCAGCTTTTTGGCTCAGGTGGTTGAATGTCCAACTCTTGATTTTGGCTTAGGTCATAATCACAGGGTCATGGGATCGAGCCTCATGTCGTCGGCTCTGCGCCGAGCGTCCCATATTTGGGTCTCGTCTCTAGAATAGAGTATAAAACCTTATAGAACGTATTTTGAATGCTAATCTTCCACAAGTTAATTAAACAGTATGCATTCTGTCATCGTTTAGCAAACAGAAAAACATCTTCCTGAAAACATTTTTAAGTTTGAAATTTGTATTGCATGCATATTGTTGGAAAATAGTCGAATTTTGGTGTTTTTGTTTGAATTTAAATTGAAAATTCTTCCTGGTTATAAAATTGTTATGGGGGCCAAATAGCATTGTATATGCTGCTAATTTATAAATGTAGAGAATAATAAAGTGCTTTTATTATAACTAGTGAGTGTGGCAGGTACTAAGTATAATGGTAGAATAATTTGCTTGGTATATAACAGATGCTGAATAAGTGTTTTTCTTTTCTTTTAGCTTCCTTATCAATGAAGACCCACCAGGTTCCTTCAAAAATTCTTTTTAAAAAATTATTAAATAAGATCCGAAGCCAAAAATCTCTCTGGACGATTCAGTCCACGTCTGAAGACGAAAACGAAGTGATTACCACTGCTAGTGAGACTGAGAGTAAAGCCCCAACAGTCGAATCAGGAGCAATTGCTGACGAAGATAGAACATTATCCTCTGGGCAGGAACAAGGTGATTCTCTCCAAGAGTCTGATTTTTGTAGCACACAGACCCTTTTTAAGTTGTTCAAAAATATGATACCTGAAAAATCAAAGGAAGAAAATGCTTTAAAGCCCATGATGCTGCTACTTCAAGGCAGTAAATGTTAAAAACCTTAGTGAATCTCCTTCCATACACACTAACATGGTAGTATTGTTTATATATGGTTGACCCTGGCACAAAACACGTTTGAACTACGTGGGCCCAATTATACGTGGATTTTTCCATAAACATATTAGAAGATTTTTTTGGTGATGACGATGATTTGAAAAAACTCACGAACTGCGTAGCCTAAAAGTACAGAAAAAATTAAAAAGTTAGGTATTTAAGAATATAGTATATAGGGGCACCTGGGTGGCTCAGTCAGTTAAGCGTCGAACTATTGATTTCTATTCAAGTCATGATCAAGCCCCGTGTTGGGCTCTGTGCTGACAGCACAAAGCCTGTTTGGGATTCTTTCTCTCTGCCCCTCCCCAGCTCATGGTCTCTCACTTTCTCAAAATGAATAAACTTAAAAAAAAAAAAAAAAAGAATACAGTATGTAATATCTGTAATATACAAAATATGTGTTAGCTGACTGTATTATTGGTAAGACACCCGGCCATCAGTAGGCTATTAGTAGTTAAGTTTTGGGGGAGACAGGGGGCACCTGGGTGGCTCTGTCAGTTCAGGATCTGATTTAGGCTCAGGTCATGATCTCACGGTTTGTGGGTTTGAGCCCCACATCAGGCTCTGTGCTGACAGCTCAGAGCCTGGAGCCTGCTTTGGATTCTGCGTGTCCTTCTCTCTGCTACTCCCCTGCTTATACTGTGTGTGTGTGTGTGTGTGTGTGTGTGTGTGTGTGTGTGTGTGTGTCTCTCTCTCAAAAATAAATAGACATAAAATTCTTTAAAAGTTTTGGGGGAGTCAGAAGTTATAATTGGGGGTTTGGCTTCTAACTGTGGTGGTGTTCAAGGGTCAGCTATTTTAGGTCCAGTAATTGATGAACCAAAATTAACTGGCTTGCTATGGTTAAAATATTTAGCGTATTTCTAATTTTTCTTGTTATTTTTTGTGCTGTAGAGAGCATCCTTTTAGCAGTCTTTGCCCACATCTTTATTTCCTTAGGGACAACTCTTGAATTCCTGAATCAAAGAATATGAACATGTTAACAGCTTTTGAGTATATTGTGTCGCATGTTTATTTCACATTCCCACCAGAGATTTGGCTTCTTTGTTACTCTTCAAGAATTTAGGGCGTTTTTTGGTAGACAAAAAGGTTATTTTAAATACATTTCCAGAAGTTACAAAAGTCAAGCACAACAGCGTCTGAAGTTACAGACTAACAAATGAATCATAATGACATAACTCCTCTTTGATTTGTTTTTTTCCTTAGAGCTTTATCTTCTATGTATTTTTTTTAATGTGATTGGATTTGTATGGAAATATTTTGCTACCAAGTTTCTGAACCAAGTGACTTATAGCTCATGTCTAGATTTTGGATTTTATCCTAAGTACAACAGGAAACCTTCTGGAAATAGTTTCTTCCCTTGACCTCTTGATACCACCTTCTCTTGGTCTTCTTACCTTACTGGCTCCTCCTTCATAATTTCCTTCGCTGCTCTTCTCATCTCTACAACCACGAGTCCTTGCCCCCAGAGCTTGTTTCTCAGATCTTTTCACACTCCCTAAATGCCAATGTCATGACTTTACGTTACCATCTTCGAAGTGTGTGTTTCTAGCCTTGACCTCTCCTTGGAACCCCACTCATTTACTTAAATGTCTTATTTGACATCTTCCTGTGTAATCGTCATAAACTTTTCCAAAACTGAACTCTTAATATCCCCTCTAATACCCACCTGCTTTTCCTACACTCGTCCACATTTCAGTAAGTGGCAATAAAGTTTTCTTGCTGAAGCCAAAAAGCCTGTCCTTCTGGTTCCCTTTTTTATATCGTACAACCAAATCGTCACAGATCCTTTTAGTCTCACTCTCAAAACCTGTCCACAGTGCCACCACTTCTCACCACCTACTGCCCTAGTTTAAGCTAAATTTCTTGTCCAGTGCGGATTCTTGCAGTAGCCTGCTAACCGTCTTCTGTGTTCAGATTTTGTACCTTCCTGCTGTGGTGTAATCCCAGAGTCATCCTGTTAAAACACAAATCACCTCATGTCATTACTCTCGGGGAGGCCCTCCAACAACTACCCAATTCGTGCAGTTAAAACCAACGTGCTTATAGTGGCATCAAAGCCTTGCATAATCTGCTCGCGCACACACCTCTCTCCCACCACCTCTCTCACCCTACTTCCTCTTGACTTCCTTTCCAGCCACACCTCCCTCCTGAGCCACTCACCATACGCACTGTCTTCCTGGCTGTTCCGTGCACACAGCAGACATGACTCACGTGGTCTTTGCAGATTGCTGGTCTTCTTGGCTGGGATGCTCTTGGATATTTCTGTGCCTTACTCTTCCTTCAGATACTTGCTGAGACCTGGCTTTCTCAGAAAGGCCTTCTCTGTTCACTCTATACAAAATGGCAAGTTACTCCTCTCCCCCATTCCCCTTACCCTTCACTCCCTATCCCCTCTACCCTGCTTTCTCTCCATAGCTGTTACCAGCATCTCCTAGACCATAAATTTACTTTCTTGGCTTATTTGCTTCTTGCCTTGACACTCTGTCCACCCTGCACATCCTCCAATCCTGGTATAACCTCCATTGAGGGTAGGAACTTGGTTTTGTTCATTGCTGTATCCCCAAGGCTTAGACAAGTGCCTTGTGCATAAAAAAATGCTGTTAGTATTTGTTGAAATAATTGAGTAGCTTAAAGCAAGAGAGGTAAGTTTGGAAAGTCAGATGTATATATGATATTTAAAGCCATGGGAACTCTTTCAGGGGAAAGAATTTGGTGAGAAGAGGACTTAGGAGACCATTTGAGGGACTCCAGCATTTAGCAGATAACTAAAGAAGGGCAGACAGCAAAGTAGTAGAAAGGGCTGGCCAACAAAGTAGGAGAGAATATGATTTCGGAATTCAGTAAAAGGGGGATTCATCTTCAGTCATAACCAAGTTAATTTTTTGAAAGGCCCTGTATGAGTGGGCTTTCTCCAGCTTCATCTTGCTTCTTTCTCCCCCTTGTCTGACTACACCTTATATTCATTCTTAGACATCCCCACATTCTCTACCCAGCTGATTCCTCCTTACCTTTCAGATGTCCGCCTAAATGTCATTTCCTAAGACAAATCTCATTTGAGCCCCTAGCCTAATTCAGATTCGCTTATAGTACTCTATTATATAATCCTTTATTTCTCTTATATAGCACCTACCAGTTTCTAGTTTTATAATTTTTTCTGAAGATGAAAGGTGAATATGTAATGTTTCTGTCTTCCCACTTGCCTGTAAAGCCTCCTGTCCACCTTTTTAAAATGTGCCACTGTGTCCCCAGCATGTAGCACATAAGTAGGTGCCGAATAAATGAGTGAGTGAGTGAACGAATGAGTGCTTGATGCAGCGTTCCTGGCTCCCCTGATATGATCAGAAAAACTGATTTAACTTCCTTCTCTGCTCTGATTTAATAAATAACCAAAATCCTGATATCTAAAAATGTCAAGGAGGGTACTTGGGTGGCTCAGTCAGTTAAGTGTCTGACTCTGGGTTTCAGCTCAGGTCCTGATCTCACAGTTTGTGGGATTGAACCCCTCTTTGGGCTCTGTGCTGGTGGCATAGAGCCTGCTGGAGATTCTTTCTCTCCTCCTCTCTTTGCCTCTTCCCCATTTGCACTCTCTCTCAAAATAAACTTAAAATAAAAATGGACTTTCCTTAAGCTTCTCTTTTTTAAACTTTGGTACCTTGCTTATTCTACTCTTTTATGCTTTTCTCTTGTGTTTGGAACTATCAGTACACCTTTTTAATCAATTCTTCATTTTTTCCTTTTGGTTCACAATTTTCGTCTCCCATCAGTCTTCTTTTATTAGGCTCAAGTTTAATGGATAAAATATGTGGTCATCTGGAACATGACTGGATCTTAACTAAATAAGACATATAGATAAACCAAAGTTGAATTGTTAATCTGAATGCAAGTTTTTTGTTTGTTTGTTTGTTTTATTTTGTTCAGATTTAAGCTTGACAGTGATAATACATTCATAATAATGTATCTTTACAGTTGCTGAAAGTGATACTTTAACAGTTGACTCTGGACCACTTAGTAGTGAAGAGAAACCACTTTCATTGGATACAGACTATGAAAAGGAACAAGGTATTTTTATCACATTCTCAGATTAAGCTTGCTTAACATTCTTTGTTTAATACAATTACATATGTGACAAATGAATAAAGAGAATAATAGTGGTGTCAAAATTCTAAATTATTGAAACTAATTTTTGTTTTGGGGATTCTCCTAGAAATAAATGAGACTCAGCCCATCACAACTGTAGCTCAGAGTTCGGTTCTGCTTCATCCTCAAGAAGAAGCAGCCAGAATTAGAATGGCAGCAAGGCAGAAACAGGTAATCTGAACTTTTTATTTGTAGAGGTTTCTTTCTTCGGCTAGGTACCATAATGTTGTTTGATCAATGAAATTTGTCTTCCTATCTGGCTACTTTTGATACTGTTTCTTCTACCTTGTTAGAAAGGACTTCATCTCTGCTTATAAACTATTCATTTAACCCTTACTACATTCTGTTTTGTATTTAATACTTTTGTATGTATCTTATTTTCCCTGTAAAACTTACCATTTTTCTTTAAAGACAGAGACTGTCTTTTTTAAAAATTCAATTCATTTTACATAGTTTCTGGTTCAGTGCCTTATACATAATAGTAAGTGCTCAATAAATGTTCGTTGAATAAATGAGTCCCTGTCATAATATTAGATACTCAGCTAGGCTTTATAAATCTCAAAAGTTTTTCTGAAATACTCTTTTTCAGAAGAAAAATTGTAAATTCAACCTCCTTAACTATAATTTTGGTCCCATCAGCTTTAATAAAAGATTTTTTTTTTTTTAACACAAATTACCTTAAAGGTGGTTAATTGTTACTAAGCCAGTTTATAGTCATAGTTTTTATATAAATACAGTTGGGGAGTGAGAATTCTATGAGCCAGTATTCTCAGATAAGTGTTTTCTAATCAATATTCTAAAGTGATATTGTCCAATAGAGCTTTCTCTGCTGTGGAAATGTTCCATATCTGTGTCCAGTATGGTACCTGCTACATGGGCTGTTGAGTACTTGGCATGTGACTGTCGCCACTGAGGAACTGAATTTTAAGTTTTATTTAATTTTAATTCATTTACGTTTTAATAGTCACATGTAGCCAGTGTACTTCTAGAGGTACTACTGAAATATAAACGGTCCAAATTCAGTGGCTCCTATGAGTGAGGGAAAGAAAGGAAGGTGAAGACAAGAACTCGGCCGTAGCCACTACTGCCTGATCAGGAATAGGTAAAATACCACATTGAGACATTTTTTATTTTCAAAACCAGATCATTCTTCATTATCTCTAGTGGAAGTGTTCCTCTTGATAAAACTTCACATTCATTCCTTGTTCTACTTATTCAGTAAGTATTTATCTGTTATGTGTGTTCTAGGGACTGTACGAGATGCCCTCTTTAGCAGGCAACCAGTCACACTAGTCCCGTGCTCAAGAAGCTTGAGGTTCCTCTGGCATGTTCTAATTACTTGGATCTGTGTGTGTGTGTGTTGGTGTGTTGGTGTAATTATTAGAGTTTATGTGTTACCCCTCTGCCATTGTCTTCATCTGTTTCATGTCTGACAGAAAAGACACAGAATGTTGCTCATGTTTTATTTGGCCTCTAGATAACTGCACCCCTTCATGGGTGGGCCTAAGAAATCAAATTATTTGTGAGGCCTTAGTATTTAATTTCTCTAGTCATTTTTCTTACTGAGAACACTGGAAAATTAAAGGTGCGAGCACAGAATTTGGTCGAGCATCATAACAGATAAAACAGTGGCAACAAGAGAGAAAACATTACCACTTTCTTCTCGACAGCTGGTACTCTTGGTGATGAGATCGGTTTCCTTTCAATGTAATGCATGTAAACTTTTGTTGAGTTTGTCGTTAATAGATCAGTAGTATTTTTGTTACTTAGATCATGGAAATCGAAGAGCAGAAGCAAAAGCAGTTGGAATTACTTGAACAAATTGAACAACAGAAGTTACAATTAGAAACTGATTGCTTCAGGGCTCAGCTGGAAGAAGAAAAAAGAAAAAGAACTCAACAGACTGGGGTAAGATGCAGGAAATCTCATCCCTACATAGATTGTTGAGGGATAAGAAAATATGAGCAATCTTAGCATTCAGGAAAGTGAAATGCAGTTTTAATCTTATTTGGTAATTTTTTTTCTTTTAGTGCTGTATGTGTGTGTGTGTGTGTGTGTGTAGATATAGGTATACTTACACAAACCTGATGGCTTTTACGTTTCAGTTTCTAGAGGGTGCCATCGTATATGACCATGATTTATATGTAATGTGTACATTGAGCTCTTGGGCTTGGCACTAAAGGAGAATGGTGGGTTACTTCATTTCTTCATAATGGAAGTGCCAGTCTTTTGTATGAAAAATAAAGCTATGTGAAAGTTTACAGTCATCGAACTTCAGTTTATGTAAAATACTTTAGGACTTGTTTCTAGATTTGCCTTTCAACTAGTAGCTTTGTCTTTCATTAGGTCGGCACTGCTCCAGCATCACGCGCCGTCAAATCCGATGAAGATAATCACAGGCAGATGATTCGTAACTATCAACATCAGCTTTTACAGCAAAACAGGTATTAGCTAGGGTACGGTTTCTTGTGATAGTGTGTGGCTGCATCTGCAGGATTTATTATTTGGTTTATATGAATATCTAATCGGGATTCTCTTGGAACTACAACGTAGAGGTTTCTCAGAGGTCAATATGAATGTTGTTCCTTTTTTGTCATAATAGCCAACCCTGAATTGCTGTTGGTTAAATTTAATACTTGGGTTAATTGAACACTTGGGAATATAGGGCATGTTTTCCTCAAGAAAGAACAATGTTTGTTTTTTGTCTTTGTTTTTGGTAGGTTTCACAGACAGTCTGTGGAAATAGCCAGGAAGCGATTACTCGAATATCAGACTATGTTAAAAGCAAAGTACCCACCCGTGTTAGCCACTTCATTGGTATCTGATTCTGTTGTAACAGTACCACCACAGAAATCTGAAAGACCCACTGTTCTATCAGAGCATTGGGACCAAGGTCAGAGACCCAAGTTGAGTTCAGATGTTTTAGCCAAGCAGTCTCTGGAGTCAGAGGAACAGCCTAAGCAATTCTCACAGAGTGAAGTACAACAGGGAGACTATAAATTGCCTCATAAAGATTCTCATACACTTTCAAAGCCTTTGTCATATGATAGACCGCGAATATTACACGATCCTAGAGAAATAGCTGAAACGTCTACGGCAACAACTTCTCAAACTTTAGACTCCCAGCAAAGATTCTCAGAGAACAATGAACATATACCCTCTAAGCTAACTGAACATTCTTCATTCCAACCACTGGCAGCTGAGCGTGCTTTTAGTTCTCTGCCTGCTACAGTGGAATCTGGAAAAATCCAGGAACCCTTTCCAACCATAAGCAAAAGTACAGTTCCTGTCAGTCCTTCTGTAATCAGCCAAATACAGGATAAGTCTTTGCCATTCTCAGAGAATATCACAGCCCAGCAGGGTAATTTGAAGGCTCTCCAAGAACAGTTAGACCGACAGAAGGAAATTCTTCGGTCAAGACAGGAAGCTCAAGAACATTTGCTTTTGCACAAACGAAAAGAATTGGAAGGACAAACTGGCCTCTCGATATCCCTTCCATTAGTACCTCTGGATTCATTTGCTACACTGCCTTCTGCCAGAGCTGAATCAGGGAGAATCCAGGAATCTTTTCCAATCAGAGATGATACTGCAGTTTCCTCAGGCCATCTTGGGGTCCCACGACTTCAGGATAGGCTTTTGAGTTTTTCACAGCCTATCTTATCACAGCAAGATAATATTAAATTTCTCCAAGAACAGTTAAATATTCAGAGGGACAGCCAACAGGCTAGGCGAGAAGCCCAGGAAGTATTATGTGTACATAAACAGAGTGAAGTGGATGGAAGAATATGGTCTGAACAGACTGAACCCCCCTCTCTCCCATCTCAGGTGGCTCAGCATACATTGACTTTGCGACCTTCTGCCGGCACTCATTCTGGAAAAACCCAGGAGCAGTATTCATCTGAGAGTGAGAAGGGACTTCTCTCAAGCCAGCCTGAAATCCAGCAATCTCGGGATGGGTGTTTGAGTTTCCTACAGCAGTTCCTACCTTTGCATGATAGTATGAAGCTGCTCCCAGAACAGCCGACGGCACAGAAGGGCGCTCTTCAGGCGAGGCCTGAAGCCCAGGCGGAGTTGCTTTTGCAGAGACCAAGGGATTTGGGAGACAGTACGTCTGGGCAGATGAATTCTTTATTTCCACCAGTGGTTGCTCAGTGTTCAGTTGCTTCACAACCTTCTGCTAAAGCTGAGCCTAGAAGAATTTCTTTATCTGAGAAGGAGAGTACCGTTCCTTCAAGTGACTTGGTACTCCCAGCATTTCAGGACCAGCCTCGTAGTTTGCCACAGTGGGAAAATTTGACAGCACGTCAAGAACAGTTACACGTGCAGAGGGTGACACTTGGTGCTAAACAAGAAACCCAGGAATTTGTACACAAACAAAGTGAATTAGAAACAACGGTTTCTTCTGAACAGACTGGCACCTCTTTATCCCTGTCCCAGGTAGCAGAGTCTGAAAGAGTCCAGGAGTTTATGTCAGTCCAGAGTGATAGTACAGTTCCTGTAAGCCATTCTAAGATCCCGAGAGTTCAGGAAAGACTTCTGAGGTTTCCACAACATATACTACCTCTACAGGATGATTTGGAGGAACACCACAAATGGCTAGGCCTGGGGAAGGAGGCCCTTCATTTTAGCCAGAAAACCCAAGGGAATCTATCTTCTGAACAGACCGACTCCTCATTCCTGCCCCAGTTAGGACAGCCTTCATTTACCTCATTACCTTCTGCTGAATCTGGTACAACCCAGGAAGCCCTTTCAACAGAGAGTGACACTAAAATTCTTTCAAGCCATTCTCAGATCCCACAGTTGCAGGATAGGCTTTTGAGGATATCACAACTTATCCAGCCTCAACAAGATAATTTGAAGGCTCTTGGAGAAAGGTTAGCTATACAGAGAGAAGCTGTCATTCAATCTAGACAGGAAGCTCAGGAAGAATTACTTTTGCATAAACAGAGTGAGTGGAAGGAAAGAATATCTCCTGAACAGGTTGGCGCCTCTTCCTTCCTACCCCCAGTTGCACAGCATTCATTTGCTTCATTACCCCTTAGTGAATCTCGAAGAGTCCAAGAACCTTGTTCAGCTAAGAGTGATAATTTGGAGATCCCAAGATTGCCTGACAGGCTTTTAGATTTATCACAACCTGTTTTAACCCAGCCAGATCACCTGATTGCACTTCAACAAGAACACTTGTCTGCACAAAGAAATCCCCTTCCGTGCAGCAAGAAAACCCAGAAGGAATTGGTTTTGCCCAGACAGTATAAATTTGAGGAAAAGTTACCTGCTGAGCATTTTATCCAACCTCACCAGGGTGATTTGAAGGCACTTCAGCAGCAGTTAGATATACAGAGGAGATCCATGCGATCTAGACAGGAAGTCCAAGAAGAATTACTTTTGCAAAGACTAAGTAAACTGGAGAAAAAGGTCTCATCTGAGCAGACTGGCTCTTCACCCTTATCCCAGGTAGCACCGCCTGTTGCCGATTGTGAAAGAATCCAAAAGCCTTTTGTACCCAGATGTAACAGTACTGTTCCTGTAAGTCACCCTGAAATCTCAACATCACAGGACAGACCTTCGAGTTTATCACAGCCCGTTCTGCATCAGCAAGGCATTTCGACAGCACAGTTGGACTTACAAAGGGAAGTGGTGCTTTCTAATGAGAAAGTCCAGGAAGAACTTCTATTAAACAAACACACACAGTGGACTGAAAGTGAGTCTTCTGAGCATGCTCTTCCCTCTTTGTTTTCAGCTCACAAAAGAGAGCATTCATTTATTCCGCTGCCTTTTGCTGAAGTTAAATCTAAAAACAGTTGTGGATTGTATTCCTCTAAGAATGAACATGCAGCTCCCTCCAGCAATTCTGTGATCCCCAGATTTCAAGATAGGCTTTTGAGTTTTTCACCACCTGTCTTAACTCGGCAAGATAACCTGGAATTTCAGAAGCAGTTGGATCTACAAAAGCAAGTTCTGCATCACAGCCAAAAAGCCCAAGAAGAGTTGCTTATACAGAGACAGATGACACTGCAGCAGCAGATACAGAAACATCAAGAGACTTTGAAGGATTTCTTTAAATACAGTCAGGTATGTAATTAAACTTGAATGCCTAGAAATTAAATAATGGACGTAACCCAACTCAGACAAGCTAAATGTTTTTCAATCTCAGGCCTGAATAAGTTCTTAGTTATTGAGGATAAGTGGTTTGACCTTAACCGCTTTATTTTTCTACCTTAAACAATGTGGAAATTAAAAAGTAAGAATTGATCCACCGTGCATGGTGTTTCGGAGGTTAATAGTTCCTAGAAGCCCAACTGATTTCGGCCAGTAGTTTGACATAGCCAAGTGCAAACACCATTAAAAATGTAGATTGTCATTTGAAGTTTTATCATAAAGGGTTTTGAACTTACCAAAAGGTTAAATTGCATAATAGCGGAATTTCTTTTATGCAGATAGCAAGTCTTGTGCTTTCTGCATAGCACTTTGTGGACGATTGTATATGAATCAAAATTAGTACCATCTTTTTCCTTAAGTGATCATATTACCGCATGATTTTAGGGCTGATGGACAGTTAGAACTGCTGCCTGTTACTGAATTAGAGGGCAGACTCTACCACGGTCACGTAGACATCCATGTTCTCAGTAGGGGAGACAGGAGTATATTCTGAGTGTGAAGGTGTCTATTTTATTTTAAAAGGTTACTTCCTAAATCTATGGTTTAGTCTAAATAGAATTCCTTAAATCCTTTGATGTTCAAGAGAAGCTTGAGTTGAGTTCATGAGTACTTGAGTTCTAGGGATTTACTGGTCTTTTTAAGGAAAAGTAATGGGGAAAGAAAAGCAGGGGGGAGTCCTCAAGTAGAATGTCTTACGAAAGATACAGTGGAAGCTGAGTTTTAAGTCCAACATTGTACTTTTCAATGGAATATGGTTTCTGTATAAGAAGCATTTCTCATCTTTTTTTATGTATAAAGCTGTAATAGTGTGAGTGATGGAATTATTTATTTGCTTGAGGTTCTAATTTAAAAAGGGCAGTACACATCTGATGAATTCTTCACATGATCTCTCATTTTGTGTCATCCCCACCCTCAATTGTCCACTTTTTCAGATAAGTCAGCCCACAGTTGGAAATGACGTGCAAAGTCAGAAGCTCAGAGAGTGGCTTCCTCGTCCCCAAGACCTAGCAGGAGACGATCAGGAAAACATTAGGCCTGTTACTAGGAGCAACTCCGATGACACTCAGCTGCTTTCAGAAAGTAGTGCCAAGCAAAGTGGTAAGATAATTGCATTTTATTGTTAACTGTCTGCTGGTTACTCTTTGCTTTCACCTCCCGCAACCCTCTGGCTGAAGAAAAGTTTGTCGTATGTTAACAGATCTGTACTATGCCTAACTTTGTCTCTGACTTGATAGGCAAGCATCTGGACAAAGAACTGGACAGGAGATCCTCCAAGCCGCCTGTAGCAAAAGTTAAATGTGGATTGGATTTGAACCAACACGAACTTAGTGCTATACAAGAGGTAGAATCACCAGCAAGTGGCAGAACTTCTCTACTAGGTAAACATATGGTTTGATAAAATAGGGTTTTGTTTTTAATTTTTTTAACATTTATTTAATTTTGGGAGGGGGAACTAGCACTAGTGGGGCAGGGGCAGAGAAAGAGAGACAGAGGATCTGAAGCAGGCCCTGTGCTGTGAGTGGAGAGCCCAACGACGGGCTCGAACCCACAAACCGTGAGATCATGACCTGAACCAAGAGTCCGAAGGCTTAATTGACTGAGTCACCCAGGCGCCCCAATAAAATGTGATTTGTTTAATAGTTTGCCGGTTTTCTACATTTTTTTCAGGATGCTAAATTTTTGTTTTGAAGATACAGACTGCGAATACTCATGAAAGAAAAAAATGGGTTTACATAAACAGTATTTAAAATTTGGACTTAAAGAAATGTGGCATTAGGGAACTAATTTCTTCTTGTGTATGGTGAAAACCTATTTACTGTATTCCCTATGCTTCCTTTCATATCTGCCTTCTAAACCTGTTTCTTTAGGAGTAACTCTTTTTTTCTCTTCTTCTTTGCTGCTTTTCTACTTCAGTACCTTCACTGCTCTTTTCGTGTATCTTTTGAGGATAATTATTATGCTTAAAATTCTGGCTTTATGAACAGTTACAAGCAGGTATAGTTCTTCTCTCTACTTCTTCCTAGATGCAGTTATCTGGAAAATTCCTCCCTGCGATCTTTAGTAAATAGCCCTGTTTGAGTTTCATAATGATTTTTAGATTTCAGACTCAAGCAAATAATTGATCGAGTTTATCCAAGCAGATCCTTGTGTCGATCTCTCCGACACGCAGTAACCCATCACCACTTCTCAGTTCTTGTTCCGCTCTGGCACCTGCCTGTTTCCCTGCCCACTGCCACTCACTTCATGCAGACTCCTGAGTGGCTGCTACGGCTTCCAGTGTTCCCTGTTTGCAGTCTAGCTTTACTCTCATTTTCCCATGGCATATTCAGAGTAGTCTCCCTCTGCATCTCCGTGTTTGAAACTCTTCACCGGGTTTCCCTTCGAGTCGAGGAGTAAGTCTAAATTAAGTCAGAGTCCCTACTGTCACCTGCAGGCCCTTCGTGATCTTGCTCCTTCCTTCAGGGTGGGGTTCACTGCTACTTCCCTGTAAATTTGTCCTGAGCTATCAAGTGTCCCGCCCCCTGCCTTTGGGAGCTTTTATCCTAGCCTTTATCACACTTCTTTGGGTAACACTTCTAGTCAGAATACTACAGGCACACAGTTTAAAAAGGCAAATAGCGCTAAAAGGTTATAACATGAAACAGCATGTTTTCCTGCCCCTACCCACCCTTCACCCCTTAACTTTACCAGAGACAGCCACTTTTCAAGTCTTTTATGTTTCTTCTTATATTTACCACTATCCTTGGCAATAAATTTCAGGAAAAATCCAGCTAAATTACTATCATGCTAACATGTTAAGTTTTTTTCACTGTTCAGTTAGTGTGCTATATTTCCTTTTTTGTAAAAATTTTTTTTTTTAATGTTTATTTTTGAGAGAGAAACAGAGTGCGAGTGGGGGAGGGGCAGAGAGAGCTGGAGACGCAGAATCCAAAGCACGCTCCAGGCTCCGAGGTGTCAGCACAAGAGTCTGACGTGGGGCTCAAACTCACAAATGGCGAGATCGTGACCTGAGCTGAAGTTGGATGTTCAACCAATTGAGACACCCAGGCACCCCCTAAAACTTCTTTTCTATAGTAAATTGTCATTTTTTATTTGCTTAAAGTTTCTGTTGAATGTCTGTCTTCTTACACTAATACTTCTGTTAAATACCTCTAATGTAAGGGAAGATCACACTATTTTCTCTGTGAAACACCTAGTTGGAAGTTGGAGGACAGCTGTTCTGCATTGTTAAGGGTGTTAGCGCTTCCAGAAGGGACAAAAACTGCTTCTTGGAAAGGTACCAAACCACAGTTATACAGAAAAAGATAAGCAGTACGTTTGTAGTTACTAAAATTTCATGGAGGTAGGAGGCAATTAGAGCAAGAAATAATGACTACAAAGACTGATGATAAAAGTAATGTTGAGAAACACTGATCTATATCGATCCTCTAATTTTCTTCTCTATAGTTCATTTCTTTTGGTTTTACTTTCTGGAAGAATTGCCTCAGTGTATTTCTAACTTACGAATTTTTATTTTGACAATCACATTGCACTTTCTAAAAGCTTACTCTTCCTGTCTTTTTCCTTTTTCATAGCATCCTGCTGTTGTGTCACCAATGCAATTAACTACTTTGAATATATATATATATATATATATATATATATATATATATGTGTGTAGTGTTTTGTTTGTTTGGGTTCCTGTATTTTCTCTGTCCAAATTCTTTTGTTCCTTTTTTGTTGTTTCTGATTTTTTTAGAGGCTTTTCTCTAATATCTTGCATATTTGAGTGGGATGCTCATGGCTAATTAGAAATTCTGGGGGCGCCTGGGTGGCTCAGTTGGTTAAGCGTCCGAGTTCAGCTCCTGTCATGATCTCACGGTTTGTGGGTTCGAGCCCCACGCCAGGCTCTGTGCTGACAGCTTGCTCAGAGCCTGGAGCCTGCTTTGGATTCTGTGTCTCCTTCTCCCTCTGCTCCTTCTCTGCTGGGACTTTGTCTCTTTGTCTCGAAAATAAATAAATGTTAAAAAAAAAAAAAAAGAAAAGAAATTGTGTAGTTGGCGGCCCTGTTTCCTGCTGGACTTCATTAGAAAAGGTGGTTTCTCATCAGGCACCCTCAATTTAGTATCTGTGGTTCTTTCCTTGAGGCAGTTTAGAGTTTAGTTTCTTCAAGGAAAGATCTGCCAAGCTTGATACAAGTCTGGCTGTTGCTGTTATGGAGCCAGACCTGGGGGGAATCTGCATTGAGGATGCAGACTTTACTACCCCTGACTTCCTTTTGGCACTCTTACTTCCTCCCACCCTTGTTTTCTTTCAGTGCCAAGCCCCCCCTGAGTTCAGAGTGTACTGGATTCAGTTTCTCCAGAGCATAAATCGTTAGTCTCCTCTGGGGATAAATGTAGGCGGTGGGATGGGTCTGTTCGCAGTACATATTTTTAAACATTGTCCCTGTCTTCAGTTCCCTGGTGCACACTTTCCTTATGTAATATTCGGTGCCTTTAACTGCCAAGTTTTTCTAAGGTGGTGCACAGTAGATTAGCTTCTACTTTTGGGTATCTCCCATGCCTCTATTTCCTTACTTGTTCATTATTATATTTGTATCAAAGTATAATATTCAGAGAATTGCACAAATCATAAGGGTTTATTTCAGTGATTATCGCTGTAATAGCCATCCCCATGTAGCCACCACTCAGGTCAAGAACTAGAGTGTTACAGAACTCCGTAGACTGTCCTCTCGCGTCCTCCCAACTATGGCCTCTCAGTTCTCTCCAGAGCAAACCTCTGTCTTGATGTCAAACCACAGATTAGCCGTGGTTATTTTGACTTTATGCTATCAACACATACCTTAGAATACTACCAGTGGTTAGTGAATTCTCCAGGAACTTGATCCTGTGATTGGTCAATACTGAAGTATTATCTGGTATTTGAACTAGGAGCAGCCTTAAAGTTAGGGAAATGGAAGTGAAGTAATTTAAAGGCCTGTGTGAAAAACTTAAGCGGTTATTATTTCCTTGCTACATACATCAGGTGTGTAAAATTTCAGATTTTTATCTGTAATCTCTATTGCCTTTTTTGTTTGTTTTTGGGTTTTTTTTTATTTTAATTTTTAATTTTTTTTAAGTTTATTTATTTATTTTGAGAGAGAGATGGCACAGGGGAGGGGCAGAGAGAGAGGGAGACAGAGAATCCCAAGCAGGCTGCTTGCTGTCAGCACAAAGCCCGACACAAGGCTTGAACTCGTGAACCATGAGATCATGACCCGAGCCAAAACCAAGAGTCAGGCACTTAACCAACTGAGCCACCCAGGCGCCCCTAAATAGCCATTTTTATTTTAACTAACTGTGGAAATGTAAGTGGAAATGTAATGAGTCCATCTTTTTTTTTTCCTTGCAGATTCTTGTCAAGACAGGGATCCCCTGAGGGTCTCAATAAGCCGAGAACAAAGTTTCTTTGGGAGCCCACTGGACTGTGAACCATTTGGTTGTCTTTACCCGGTTGCCCAGGAGAACGTCTGTGGTGCTAACTCCAGTGAAGCAGGTGAGAGACCAGTGGAATTCCTGTGCACAGAGATATTTATTGTAGTGTAATTTATAATGACAAGTGGTAGATAACTTTAATGACGGTTGGGAATAGAATCCTTATGGCGCATCCGTAATGTGCAGTTCTGTGTACTTGTTAAATAAAGGGGGGGTAAAACCTGTCTTTATGGTGTAAAAATTGTATGGAATTATCATCACCAAAGTGTTGGTACAGGTTTACCTTTGTTGGAGGCCAGGTTTCACTTTCTATTTTATATGCTTATGTATTGTAGGGTTGTTTGTTTTGTTTTGTTTTGTTTTACAAAAAGCATGTACTGTTTACACAAAAAGTTGAATGAGGGAAGTGGAGTTTATTTAGAGAATGGTAATTTTGCTTTTAAATTGTTTCACTAAATAAATGCTGATGGGAAGCATATGAGGATATAAAGTTTTCACAGTTGGCAACTTCTGCAAATTTTGTTTAAGCTTATTTGTAACAATCCACATTTAACTTAATACTGTTAAATATTATCTTTAAAAAATTCTGTGGTATTCTAAATGACGTGCTTTATGTTCACTTTTAAATATTTGGAAAATAGAGTTGCAAGGGAAAAATTTTAAAGTACTTAATCCTGCCACCAAAACACAACCAGATTAATTTCTTCACTTATGAATTTCTGTTTTATAGGTATAATATTGCTTGCCCTACAAAGCATAGTTCCAGTGCTGCTTCATTAGTGCCAATACTTTTCAGCAGTTAACCTTTTCCAAGCAGATTTCTTTTAATTTTAGCCATCACTGTCGTTTAATAGAGTGAGAGATGAGAGAGAGCCATTCTCTTTTGAGGGTTTATAGAGAATTTCACATCTCTTTTTAATTGGAGATTGAAATACCTGCAAAGGATATAATTTCCAGTGAATTAGAGTTTTTGATATTTTGTTTATTTACTTTTTAAAAAAAATGTATTTACTTATTTTTGAGAGAGACAGAAACAGCACAAGTGGGGAAGGGGCAGAGAAAGAGGGGCAGAGAGAAATCCAAGCAGGCTCCGTGCTGTCAGCTTAGGGCCCCATGTGGGGCTTGAACTCACAAAACGTGAGATCATGACCTGAGCCAAAACTGAAAGTTGGATGCTCAACCAACTGAGCCACCAAGGTGCCCTGAGTTTTTGACATTTTAAAATGGAACTGTTACCATTCTTCTAAATTTAGCCAAAGAATACTTGTATTTCCTTTTTATTCTACCCGCAACCATCCTCTAGCCAAAGAGGACCAGGAACATAGCCATAGTTGAACAAAGTGGAATGTTCTGACTTGTTGCAGGGAGGTAGAATGCCCAGCACAGGGAGCTGTGAGGTGTTTCAGGACAGGTATTAGAAAGGACTTACTGTAAGATTCGGGCCTGTATTTGGTGATCTGGGGGAGGCTTTAAGGAAATGGGCCTTGCTTATGAGTATTGGATGTTATCAAGAAGCAGGGGCAATTCCACTCTTGGGTACCATAAAAACTTATCCAGGAGGTAGGAATGATGGTGCAAGGCTTATGAAAACTACGCTTAGTAAAGAAGCATCAGTTACTCAGAAAAAAAAAAAAGGCAAGAGAGAAAACACCAAAGTGCAGTAAGTGGTTGCTTGTGAATGGTAGGAAAAGGAAGAATTTTATTTCTTCGTAACTTTTGAAATCGTAACTAGCATCTATTGCCTTTATTATAAATTATCCAAGGTTTTTCGTTTTGAGAGAGAGAGAACGCGTGGGAGAGGCAGAGAGAAAGGGAGAGAGAGAGAATCCCAAGCAGGATCCACAATGTCACTGTAGAGCCCGACACGGGAGCTCTAACCCATGAACAGTGAGATTGTGACCTGAGCCGAAATCAAGAGTCAAAGTTAAGACTCTTAAGCCAAAACGCTTAACCAACTGAGTCACCCAGACAGCCCTCTAAATTATCATTCTTAATTATGTCTGACAGATTAAACATATATAAAAATTACAGATTCTGTCTCAATAATTCAGGCCATGGCAAAGAGATGCTTGATCATTTTTATGGTTTGGATAATACTCATGGTTTTGTTTATGTTTAGACATGCATACCAGTGGCCTGATTTTTGTCTTGATCCATCATAGTCACAGAATGGCCTTTTCTGTTGGTACCATGAAATTCCTCATGTTTAACAGAACACCAAGGCCTCAGTGATAGTGCTGGGTCAGCTCCTAGTTCTCAGGGACTGCTTTTCTCTTATAATCATCCCTGGATTCAGATCTTTTCTGTCCTAGAAAACAAGGTCCTAGCTTTCTACTTCTTCTCTGTTCCCTCCCTTCCTCTTTATCCAGGTCTTCATCACCTTGCCTTAATTTCTTTAGTAGGTTAAGTGGGATCACTAACTTCAAGCTCTGTAGCCTTTGCTTTTGTAGGAAAGCAGGAAACGGGGCTTTGCTTCTGAAGGAAAGCAGGAAATTCTTGGGTAGCATGGGAAGATTACTCTGCTTAAGGCATTACCCTGCTTTCGTGATGCTACTTCCCTTTTTGAGTAATCTCATCATGGGCCCCGTCTATCAGGGACAAACCAGTGACCCTTTTTTCTCTGCCAACTGCCTTTGGGGACCTGTCCATTGAATTCTTCAACATCGTTAATTACTCTGACCTTGTTCCTTTCTCATTTTTATTTTTCACCTCTTACCAGTACCCAAATCCTCCCTCTTGGGGAGTCTTCTTGGTATCCGTGTAGAGTTGTGATTATGAATTGAAAAACTGCAGATTAATTTCCTATCTCCCAACTAGCTTTTGAAATGAGCTGCCTAAGAAAAAAATAACAACTTACCCTGCAATTCACCATATCTTAGTTTCTTTACTGAAAATTGTAGTGTGTATTGAAGAAACCGAGTAACAGTTTATTGGTTAGAACAGTTAGGTCACAATGATATATTTTTTAATGAACTAGAAGAGAATAAAAAAGTGTTTAAGAACAGATTGTACTTACTATAATATTTGGTATTAGCTTTGCTTCTGCTTCATTATCCATAATATAAATATTATGAATTTATGAGTAATATGCATGCATGGCCTGGGTTATCTTTTAGAACACTTCTCACACAAACATTTAAGAAACATACTGTTAATGTGTATGATATCTTGTAATAAAATCACGGTGATAATGAGACACGAAGTTTATGTATTTGGTGGCACAGTTTTAATTTTATTCTGTTTTAGAGCCACAGATGACTATACGCTTTGGCCAGTTTTCTCATAAACTCCTTGGAGTAAGAGAGAAATTAACTCAGAATACCTGAATTATCAAGTGAGGCAAAATAATGTTTATATATTTTTAATACATCAAATATAATTAAGAATCATTCATAATAAAAGCAGTATGTGCTCATTGTGATTCTAGAAAGCACCGAAAGTAAAATTCCTCTTTTTCCTACCACTTGTTGCACTTTGATGTTTTTGTCTTTTTTTATATGCATTTTTCTCAACTTTGAGATCATCTTGTATTCATGATAGAATATTCTTCACTTAATAACAAAAGCATTTCCCATCATACTAGCAGTTTTCTATTTTTCATAGAGTAATAACAAGTACAGTTTTCCAGGGAAAAGGTGACTAGGAAATGTTTTTAATGAATAATAAAATGAATGTTTTTGTTTCTTTTTGGTCTAAGATAAGGCAATCTTACAAAGCAAAATATGAAAGAAAATTGTCGGAAAACAGAAATGATGTCCTTTGGTGCTAAGAACTTGATTTGTAATAGTCTAAATTCTCTCCCCTCCCCTCCATTTCAGTCAAGGTCAAGGAGGCTGTGACTGAGAATGATACAATATTAAGTTATGCTGTGGAGGAAGAACATACATATCTGAGTCCACCTGTGAAGCCACATAATGTTAGTAATGTCTTAATGTGTACCCCATTGTTGGACCTGTTTGGTTTTACGTTGTCTTTAGTTTATACAAGTTGTGAAATGTTAAAGTCTGTGTTCTCTGAGATCTACTCTTCCTGAAGTGGATCAATGATGAAAATAGCCAAATCTGAGCATCAGAAGACTTTCCAGTCTATCTGATGCATGATCTCTGTAGTTCTGAGAAGCAAAAGTAATTTCAAACAGTAAGGGCCTATGTCTGGTGTGTGTGTGTGTGTGCGTGCGTGCGTGCGTGCGTGCGTGCGTGCATGTGTGTGTGTGTAAAGGTGATAGTATATAACCGAGAACTTGATGAATGAGATAGGGATGGGGTGGAGGAGATACGTGTGTGTATGAAAGTCTAATCAGTTCTGAGCAATGATGAAAAGGTTTTAGTACTGACCTTTACAGCTATGAAGGTTTCTACACTTGATCTGAGCTCAGAATTGATAACTGCTAAAAGAGAACTGTTACTGATTTGAGTTTTTTCTAGCTATTACTTCCTACATTGTAGTCTAATGTTCCCCTTAATTTTTAGGCTGAAACAGAAGAGATTTATCATGAGCCATTATCATCAATAACTGTTTCTACTGGGAGCTTTTTAAGTTATGAAAACACAGATTTGAGCCTTACAGATGCAGGTAATAATGTCAAAATGTTTGTAAATAAGTTGAAGGACCAGCATCAGTGGAGTTTGATAGATTGGTGAGAGCAAACATTGAGAGATCATCCCAATGTGCTGAGAGGGATTGTTTCTTTAAATCTCAGGAGTAAACTATTCATGCCTGACAGAATATTGGACAGTATGATACTCTAACCATGATTGGAAGTCACAGGCCTGCAGACCCACAGAGATGCTCTGTGGATCTCCAACTACATTTTGACAATTATCTGCTATGGTCATATTTTCCCATTCAGTGGGAATCTATCTGAGCAGATTTCTTCATTGCCTTGCTCCCTTATCAACGTATATTGTTGGGCCTCCCAAAATGTATCTCTAAGGAAGTGCCCAGCCATTAAATATTTTCCCTAAACTCAATTTTCAGGGTCATTTTCAGAGCATGCATCGGACCACAGGGAACAAGAACCTACCACTGCTAAAGAAGAGGAAACAAATGTATTAAGTTCTGTAGTTCCTGCATCACAAGTCAGTTATCAAAGGCAGGACCCTGGGGAAGTTCATAAACCTGTGTTGCCTGCAGTGGAAAAATTCACATCTGGTCAGACACACCTTCAGCAGATGATGGAAAAGCACATAAATGAAGCAAATTTGATGACTGAGAAGACAGACTTGCGGGGTAAAATGATTTTGAACAATACTTGTATATAACCTTTCATCCTTTCAGTTTGAAGGAGTGATTGAGCTTCGTGTTTTTGTTTTTTAATGTTAATTCATTTTTTGAGAGAGGGAGACCGAGCAGGGGAGGGGCAGAGAGAGAGAAGGAGACACAGAATCCAAAGCAGGCTCCAGGCTCTGCGCTGTCAGCACAGAGCCTGATGTGGGGCTCAAACCCACGAACTGTGAGATCGTGACCTGAGCCAAAGTCAAGACGTTTAGCCGACTGAGCCACCCAGGTGCCCTGAGCTTTATGTTTTTATGGACTGCTGCAGCAGTTATGACATGGACACGGCAAACAGGGCATTTAGTGCAAGAGGGGATCTGGGACAAATCAGAGTGAAGAACATATAGAAGAGATCAACAAATCTTCCGTTACCATTGCAAAGTTAGCTCTAACAGCTGAGGCCCTATTGCCAGTATTGAGAAAGGAGTTCACAGATGAGACCATTGAGTCCTAGTGTGATCGTTTTTAGCTGTGACACCATGGGCAGGCTGCTCGTTATTCTTTCATCTTCTCTAAAAGAGGGATGTTGGAGACTAAACAAAATGATACACATGAAGTACAATGCCTGACCCATAGTAACACCCAGGACAGTGAACAAGGATTTTTTTTTTCTTTTTTTCTAATGTTTGTTTATTTTTGAGAGAGAGCCCGAGCAGGGGAGGAGCAGAGAGAAGGGGGCGACAGAGGATCCGAAGTGAGCTCTTTGCTGACAGCGGATAGCCCAGTGCAGGACTCAAACTGTGAGATTGTGGCCGGAGCCAAAGTTGGACACTTTTTTTAAAAATCCCTGATCCTAAAATGAACTGAGAATAACAAAGCTTATAGCAAAACAGTGATCATAATGGCTTCTTACTCCTAATTATTAATCTCTTACTTTAGAGCTAGTAAAAATGGAAATGTTGTCAAAAGGTTTTGGTCATTGAGTATCCTCATGTTTTGTATGTTGGACATGATGATAGGACTTAATTTGAAAGCATCTACTGGTAATGAAAAAAAAAATGGAAAGAATTTTGTTGAATTGGGAGTTACCTAAAACTAAATTTTATCTTTTTTTCTCAAAATTCTAACAGTTGATCTTGACTTTCCGGAATTAGAACACACTTTTCCAAATCTGCATCATCAGCTATTTAAACCCTTAGAACCACATCCAGATTTTGATATGTTATCATCATACTCTGGGATTTCTCAAGACAGCAGAGACTTTTACCAGGTAAAGTAATGTAGATGCTTCATTGCTGTGAGTTTCCAAAAACAGTTTTTCTTCTGTTAGAGCAGAACAGTGGTTCTTAGCCTTGGCTGCTGATTAGAATCCTGTGGCAAGTCTTTAAAAATCCCAGTGCTTGGACTGTGCCCAGAACAGTTAAATCAGAATCTCCAGGAGTGCTTTAGATTATCAGGATTTTTTTTAGGCTCCCCAAGTGATTCTAATGTGGAACCAAGATTGAAAACCAGCTGCACTAGAATTTTGTCCTGTGAGCCTTATCTCCAGCTAAGGATTATAATCCATAAGATGCTCAAGAACGTTTTTATTGTCATTTGTTATTAATATTTTTAAGTTTATTTACTTTGAGAGAAAGAGCAGGGGAGGAAAGAGAGGGAGGGAGAGAGAATCCCAAGCAGGCTCCTCACTGTCAGTGCAGAGCCCAGTGCGGGGCTCGATCTCACGGTTCGTGAGATCATGACTTGAGACAAAATCAAGAGTCGGATGCTTAACTCCCTGAGCCACCCAGGTGTCCCTGTTATTTTATTTTTTTGATTTTTCAAAATTAATGCCTCTTCCTACATAGTACAGCAGCTGAGATTCAAATCAGGTCTTTTGCTCCCATACCCTGACCTCCCCGGCTGTCCTTACATAATAGTTCCTGCTTTTAGAAGACGATCTCATCATATTCTAAACTCTTATCTGGTTAATTTGCAGTTTGTTTTCTAAATAATCTTTTTAAAAAAAATTTTTTTTTTTCAACATTTATTTATTTTTGGGACAGAGAGAGAGCATGAACGGGGGAGGGGCAGAGAGAGAGGGAGACACAGAATCCGAAACAGGCTCCAGGCTCTGAGCTGTCAGCCCAGAGCCCGACGCGGGGCTCGAACTCACGGACCGCGAGATCGTGACCTGGCTGAAGTCGGACGCTTAACCGACTGCGCCACCCAGGCGCCCCTAAATAATCTTTTTTTAAAAAGCCTCTTGGGGCGCCTGGGTGGCGCAGTCGGTTAAGCGTCCGACTTCAGCCAGGTCACGATCTCGCGGTCTGTGAGTTCGAGCCCCGCGTCAGGCTCTGGGCTGATGGCTCAGAGCCTGGAGCCTGTTTCCGATTCTGTGCCTCCCTCTCTCTCTGCCCCTCCCCCGTTCATGCTCTGTCTCTCTCTGTCCCAAAAAAATAAATAAACGTTGAAAAAAAAAAAATTAAAAAAAAAAATAAATAAAAAGCCTCTTTCATATTGACTGAAATGGAAGAATGGGTTTAAATAGTCAAATTACTAGTGTGAAAGAGAAGTGGTAATTAAGGAAGAGTAGTATCATAAGAACGTGATTATTGATTCGGTTGGTAATACATAATCAGTATTTCAGCCTTTCTCTGTTGTTTTCGTCAGAACTCTGATTCTTCATGGGAAAGCCACCGTACTACCGTTTCATCCAAAAGTACAGCTTCCTTTACAGCGCTGAGAACCAGCCTGAATCCTTCTAACACAAGCCCGAACCAGCAACCTGACCCTCACTTGGCTCATGCTGCAGCTCAGATTTTTGCTACAGAAAACATTACTGAGGGTGTGTATGATTAAGTTAGAAAAAGTTAAAGAAACTCCACTGCTTTTTCCATGGTTTACATCCATTTTCTTTGGAAATTGTGCCTGGCAGGTCTTGGTATGTCTCCACTCCTGCGGTCACCAATCCCCAGTGTTACAACTTCTGTTTCTCTGTGTATCCGTTTAAGTAACAGGAGTAATAATGCTGTTTGCATTTTTACAGTATGGAATTTGATAAAAGCAAAAGCACTACCTCTTGTTCCTCAACTTCCTTACCTCAGCCCTTCCAGTTAACAGTTTAAGTATCCTTATAAAACTTTTTATACAGGCCAGTAAAGCTTCCAGGTTAAGTGTCTTACCCTTAATTTCAGCTCAGGTCATGACCTTACGGTCATGAGCTAGAGCCCTGTGTGGAGCCTGCTTAAGATTCTCGCTCTTTCTGTCTCTGTCGCTCTCTTCTCCTTCCCTCTTTCCCTTTGCCCCTCTTCCCTGCTCACGCTTTTGGTCTTTCAAAAAAAAAATACTTCTTGTACAAATTTTTTATATACACACATATGCACACCTTTTTATATATGAGGTACATAATGTGCGCATTTAGTCTGTTATTAAAATCGGTATTCTCTCTTAATGAGGGAAAAGTCCTCAGCAGATCTAATAACCATATTTTCTTTATTAGACTAGGAGAAAATACATGGTATGAGCAGTGGAGTTATTAAAAATCACTGTGACCATCCTTTCGTTCTCTATTCATGTATACATACATCAGCTTTCACTCCCCAAGTAGTAGGAAGTAAGCTGAATTCATTATTTACTCAAACTGTTATCCAGGTTTTACAACATGTAATTATGGTTAACTTATTTCTTACAGGCTCTGAACAGTCTTTTCAACAGCTTCTGCCAGAATTTTCTTCACAGGAGGGGAGCCAGCATGTTGATCTACCAAGTATTTTTAGCATTGAAGCAAGAGATTCTTCCCAAAGCATGGAAAATCAGAACTACTCTGCACAGACTGAATTACAAAATAGGAAAAAAAGTGTTCCTTTCCAGCTCTCTGTAGGAAATTTACAAAATTCAGGCTTCAGGTCATCTGATGAGGCTAATGTATTTCATCACTTAAATCTACAGCATAGCACTCCCTGTGGTTCTACCTCTAGTGAATGCTCAATAAAAGCCCAACCAGAAGGCAGAGAAGAAACACTGTGCTCTGAAAAACTATCAGAAAGAGGGATTGATACAATGTTACAAAGTCAAGGACTCAATGGAGACAGAAAGGAAACCTGTGGGGTTTTAAATATAAATTCACAAGTAGAGGAAATCGATTCACAGTTGTGTCTGAGAACAGTGGAGATGGGAACTTCAGTTCAAGCACCATATTCTGTTCAGAATGAAAAATATTTTGAGAATTCAGCTAAAGCAGAAACTCCAGAAATCCTAAGAAACCTCTCTCAACTAGCACAGTCAGAGCTCTTTTTAAGTTCTGGATCATTACAGAGCTCTATTCCAATGTGGGTAAGTGAAATCTGTGTTGTGTGGAAATAAATTCATTTCCAAGGAAGACTTTTGAAACAAATTTAGAAGCAATAAAGCTACTTAACATTCCTGAGCTAGTCAATCATGTAATCATTGGAAATTTCCAATGAAATGAGCAAACTCCCAAATTTCAAGTTGTTTTTTTTTTTTTTTTGAAGTTTGAGAGGGAGAGGGCACATAGGGGGAGGGGCAGAGAGGAAGACGACAGAGCATTCCAAGCAGGTTCTGAGCTCAGGTTTTAAGCTGACCTTTAAATTTTACAACCGGTCTGCTCCCAATCGACATATCCCCCCCTCATTTCCCTGAGGAATAGCTTGGCCTATGCTTCAGCACTTTCAGTGTGGAATTTCTTGGCACTGCATTGTATTAATCTGCTTGGTTTCAACTCCGGTCGCCTGAGTATTACCTTTCAGTATTGTCCTTCCACAGATGAACATGTAATACAGATTGAGAGCAAGAGTGACATCTAGGTCACAGATATTTTGCTCCTTTTGGGGTGTTCTTTTGCAGATTCTTACTCAGTAGTTGGATACTTCCCTCTAAAGATGTAGTTTGAGAACAGTCCACTAGCTCCTGCTCCTTTAGATAGGTCAGTTACACCCTCAGGTTCTGCACTGCTGCCTGTCAACCTGCATCAGCCCTATAATATAAACACTTGGGCTTATAATTCTTGCAGTAGCTATCTTCAGACATTTTGCCCATCCCCAAAGTCTTCAGTATTTCTAAAAGTGGGTTGGGATGGGGGAGGCACCACATTGTCAATGTACATTACTTTTACATTTTTACTATTTCAAGGCTGTTACTTTGAATATGGTTTCTTTTTCAATTTTATCACACAGTTGACAGAGTCTGGACATGGTATAATGGAAGAGCCAGAGCTTACATTAGTAAGCACCAGTGATATCAGTATTGCTGAAATGGAGTTTGCAAACTTAACCCTAGAAGAAAAGAAAGAAAATGAGGCAAAAAGCAGCTTTCAGGTAAAGGTCATAGCTCCCTTTAATGTGAATACACTTCATTTACACAGCAGCACACAGCTGAGAATAAGGAATTATTTATGATGCTGCAGATTTCATTAGGGCTTAGAAGGGTTGAAACTCATGCCTTCCATCCCCCAATAAAAGATATAGGAAATTCTGAGGCACAGAGAAGCTCTAGAAGATACATAAGTAAATCAGACCTAATGGGGATACAGAGTAAGTGCTATTGCAAGTTTATTTTCAAATTATCAACTTGAGTACAACAGATTTACAGTCCTATTAGCTGCAGGTTCCTTGTACTTTTCTCCACTGCAAGCAGACCATTCCTATGGGGCTCACTTCAATTCTTAGAAGGTAGTCATTGGAGGAAATCCTGCTGTAAAGCTTATAATAGATGAATTCATGGATTACAACAGAACTACAGTTGGAAACTGAGCCAAGTCTAAGTCACCACCCATCAACTATTTCAGTGTATTAAGTTGCCCTGCTACCAAAGTCCCAGGTTGTACGTGCTACTACCGTGGCAGGACTAATGTTTTTGTAGCCTGATGCTGAATTAGAGAATTCATCTTAAAAAAATAGTTCCACACCTAGTATTTGTTTCCATGATTACTGAGAAGGGTAATGGGGAGGCAGCAGACAAGAAGTGCAGATGCAGAAGTGGTATAGAAGCACTTGACAAGAATCAGGTGAGGAAAAAAGCTTTGGGCTAGAGGAGGCTGGGCAAAAGCCATTCTCTAACAGAGCTGGAGAGTAAAGCATCTTAATAGGAATAGAACCACTTATTAAGGACTTTCCCTTCCCAGAAAACTCCAGCCCTGCCATTTAGATGTGAGAAACCACACAAAGTGGTGAAAACAGAATAGGAACTAAATTCATTGGACGCAGATTCCTACACTGTATTTGGGGATTGAGAATAGGCACTCAACTTCCCATCTCCCCCAAACAGCAAATCTCCCTCTACCAAAAGGAACCAGGGGTTTAGAAACTGTTAAGGTTAGTGGAAGATCATTTACCTATGATTTTATCTATGATTTACTTGCAATTAGGTGAATGAATTTCTGCCTCTTATATCAGAAAAAGAAACCTCAGATTATCCAGTTGTATCAGAACACTGTGTGGAGGAGCCAGTGGCCGTTTCGGCAGGTATGCCTTGAGCATCTGAAAGGGTCCCCTGCTCAACCTCTCAGCCTTCACATTCCCCACAATCTCGTAGACTGCCAGCACAAAAGTGTCAATGAGCTAAAAATAAGCTTCAATTTCATCTTTAAACAGAAACCCTGCCGAAGTTTACAGCTATACCTGGGAGCTTACAAGAAGCATTTGTAAAGAGGAAAAAATCATTTATAGAGAGATCTTCCCAGAGACAGAAAGAAATAAAGAATAAGATTTACCTTTCTGAGAAATCTCAGATCAAAACAGCTAAGGAGAAACCAACAGGTATGTTCCCCACATCTGCATCAATTCTCACAAAGAGCATATAGCAGGGTAATATTTGCCAGATCACTTATTCTCTGCTCAGGCTCATCTGTGAGTCGCCTGAAGGGTGTGAATAAGGTCACAGTGTCACTTCCTGAAGACAGAAAGACTGCACAAGCCCTCATGCGTCAAAGGGCTTTAAGGTATGTATATGTTTCTGTGTCGTGTGTGGTTACTCACATTCCTTAAGTATTACTGAGAGTACGAAGAATATGTAAGAATAAATTTCTTACAGATTATACAATCAGTTAGCTGAAGTGAAACAGCAAAGGGAAGAGAAAGCAAAGCAAGATGCATATGCCCAAAACCGAGCAAGGGCAAAAGAATTTCATAAGGTGAGTGAGGCCCCCTATAATCTTTCCAGGTCTAGGGCACTGCAACTGTTAATTTCATTTTTCTATTCCCTCCACAGAAAACACTAGAGAAACTTCGAGCCAAAAATACGTGCTGACTTTCTACAAAATGTGTAAAGATTCTTTGTTTAAATTATGTGTAACATAGGTGAAGTTATTTAAAGTCAATAAATTTTTATTTAAGAATTTTAACATGGGATTCCTTCCACTCCCAAGCACCGTCGTTCCTCCGAGTCAGAATCACATTCTTCAAAATAGCCCTGAGAACGAGAGTATATATTGGTTAAATTTGGGAGACATTTCTTTCCCACATGGCTGTAAAGGAGCTAAATCTTGTATCTCCTCAGGAAAACATAGCAACACTGAGTAACTATTATATCCTATGGAGAACTTCGATATCTGGTCACAGCGTTAAGGGCTCTTGGTTTTAGCCCCACAAGCCCTCTTTGAAATGACCTATAAATTAGACCTTTAAATTTTTTCAAATGTGTACATACCTTTTAAAAGGAGCTTTCTGTTCAATACACAGTTGTCACCATCAGTCCTATCCTATAGAAAAGGAATAGAAAAGTAAAACTCCATTTCCAGAGATGATCCTGTAAATAAATAAAGCCAATCTCCCTCTATTAGATCAATTATTAATATTACAAGTTGCCCAGTTACTAGTAACAACAGAGATCTAGGCATGCACCTTTCAAAATACTATGTATGGTCAGATGAGAATTTGAAATATGGCTGTTGTAAATGTTCCCAATAGGCTGAACGCTAGCAAAGTAGCATAAAGAAAGCAAGCCTAGTGGAAAAATTTTTTATGGTCATGTCCACAGCAAATGAGAAACTACATTCTCAAAGCCTTGGTAATGACCATTATACCATTAAAGATAAGATAAAGAACTAACTTGCCAGAGTTCTTTCCCTTGGGCTTCTTTAATCTCCACTTGAATATGGACATACTTCAGGAATTCCCCACCTATGGACGATTTTAAAGTTTAGACTAAATTTCTCAAAATGTGGTTTTAATTAGGTTTCAGAGTAGCCGGATACCCAGTTCTGAACTAATACATATTGAAATTTCCAGGCTTAAAAATGCAGAGTTGGAATAATTAATTTTTCAACCCATTCCATTTTTTTGTTTTTTTTTGGGTGGGGGAGGGGCCAAGAGGAGGGAGACACACTTCAAGCTCTGATCTGTCAGCACAGAGCCCAACGTGGAACTCAAACTCATAAATCACGAGATCATGACCTGAACCAAAGTTGGACACGCAACTGACTGAGCCACCCAGGCGCCCCCACTTATTTTTTAAATACTGTATTTATTTTGGGAAGAAAGAACATGCCAGTGCAGGAGGGGCACGAGAGAGAGGGATAGAGGATCCCAAGCAGGCTCAGCGCTTATCAGCCCAGAGCCCGAACTCAAATACACCAACCATGAGGTCATGAGCTGAAGTCACTGAACTGACAGAGCCATCCAGTGTCCCCCAGATTTCATTTAGATGGATGTTCAGAAAGGCTACTTTCATTCAGCCCAGTCAGAGCAGTTGAACATTTTGCCCATCATCATAACATCACAAATTACTGGCAAGTTGTATAAACACACGTTAATATCTAGGGTTTTTTTTTTTTTAATTAGGATACAATAAACCACCAGGATTAGCTGTTGCCAAAATTAGGTAAACCAAAGCATTAGGAACATTAATGAAGTGTTATGAAAGAAAAAGCTTTCAACTCCTGTAAGATTGGGCACTTGAGGGGAAATCTTACCTGCAATCTTTGGGATCCAGTTTTTTTTTTTTTTACTTTAGGGCCCTAGAAATCAAGTTTTAAGAATTACACTGATTGCTGTTTTGGCAAATGATCTATAAAATTGTTATCCCTTAACTGCTTCCAATATGGGAAAGTCTTGTTACTTCCACTCTACTCCACAGGCCTAGCAGAAAATGTTACAGGTCTCATTGTCACCACTGCAATAAACTTGCTGTGATGCAAGCATTACCTGTGTCTCAATGTAGCCACATTAACAATTCCTGGACACCATGAATGATAGTGCCCACTTCCACCTTAGAATGAATGAGGCTTTTAAAAATTTCCTCTCAAGCTTATGTATAAGCTATACAAAGGTTTCTGATTCCATATAGAAGTCCTGCTGTTTGCTAGCAATAAAAGCACCCACCAGAAGCAACAGAAATAGAAAACCTTACATGTTTAGGGTCAGACTAGATGGACCCCTGGTTCTCAATTTCAAACACCCTAGAAAAAAAGAGAAGCATTAGTTCCTATCAAAGATGATCTCAAATTCAGTAATACGAAAAACTATAGGAATACTGTTTCAATAAAAATACCAGGTTTACCATGCACGAAGCCAAGAAAACCAACGATGCCAGATACTGAATTGATATTGCACTGTCCTTTGAACACCCAGCAGGAACAAGCTGCTGAATGCAGATACCATGCAGTGCAATCATGACTGAACTGTAAACCCCTGTACTTCAAGGTTGCAACACCACTGAGAAACTTATCTCTAGAGATTTAAGTTCTTGTAATATGTAATTTGACTTTTATTCCTAATTATCATTCCAATGAGGCAACTACATTAACTGCATCTGAAATTATAAATCTAGTCCCCATTATCTTTATCCTGTCTCTGTATTATACATACGGAACTATTAAGTCAAATACTAAAAGAAATGATGCATTAGAAATCAAGACTGTGGCTTGTGGACTGCGAAATCAATCTGTAGCTCAGATTGCTATTAGGCAGAATTTAAATTCAATATCCGTACTGTAACATATCCAAAATACACAGGTTATTAGGATGAACCATAGCAATGGTTTCATAAGGATACAAGACGGGAGGGGGCATTTTCATGTTATTCCCTAGACATGCAGTCTCCTCAGTTTGTCCAATTCGGTGTATAAATATCATGGCAAGTACCTTTGCCAAGATCTCGACACCTTTTTAATTTTAGAGAACACACAAGTGGGGGAGATGGGCAGAGGGAGAGAGAGAAAGAAAGAAAACCTCAAGCAGGCTCCCCGCTCAGCGCAGAGCCTGACACAAGGCTCAATCCTATGACCCTGGGATCGTGATCTGAGCCAAAATTGAGTCAGACTGCTCAACTGACTGAACCACCTAGGCACCCTAAGATCTAATACTTCTGTGGCATACCCAAATAACTACGAGGCACAACAGTAATGGGATACCGTACTCACAACTCACATTTTTTCAGTACTTTTGAATTCTTAATAAATTTCAACAAAAATTAAACATTCCACCTACCTCTAAACGTAAATGAGTTCAAATCATATTCACCCCTACAGATAAAATACCAAATAAAAGATTAAGAACAATTTAAATGTGTGATTAAAATCTAAAATAGGTGCTTAGCATCCAAATTGACAACCATGGGTTTTTTTTTTTTTAAGCTATCGTCAGCTCCGTCAGAATCAAGTTTTAGTTCATGTCTGTAATCATTCAGCAGTTGAACAGTTAAATTCATCATGTGAACTGTAACGGTGCCCCCAAGATTACACTGTCCCCAACAAAAACTTACCTAAACTAGCACGCCCTGAACTATACAGATTCTTGGGATACTCCAATACCTAAGATTTAAAATATATGACCGTTAGGTCTTTCAGTGTTTTAGCAGATAGATGTCTTGTAGTTCTTTCCCACAGATCTAACACATAGTTCTGTGAATAAAGGAAACCACACATATACTCTATGAGGCGTTTCCAACGATGTAGGTCTACAGAAAAAGCCCCATCGGGATAGACCTCAACCACTGTTTACAGTTTTAAAACTGAAGATTCCACAAGAAAACAATTAGACCTGTGATTTGCTCTAAATCTGAGTTCAAAATTGTGCAAAAAGCCAAACATCCTATTTACAACAAACTTATTCCATAATTTAATCGCATGATAAGGATTTTCTGAATGGTTGGTTACCAGAGTGTATACTGAGATAGACATGCAAAGTACCAAATAGCTATTCTAGAACCACCAAAGAAAAAAGATTTCCATGTCTGAAGTCTTGATTTTTACAAACTCCAATGAAATTCCCAGGATTACAGCAAAATGTTTAAGATTCTGCCTCATTTTAAGAACTACAGTTATTTGACTTAAAAAATTTTCAGGAAGGGGCGCCTGGGTGGCGCAGTCGGTTAGGCGTCCGACTTCAGCCAGGTCACGATCTCGCGGTCCGTGAGTTCGAGCCCCGCGTCAGGCTCTGGGCTGATGGCTCAGAGCCTGGAGCCTGTTTCCGATTCTGTGTCTCCCTCTCTCTCTGCCCCTCCCCCGTTCATGCTCTGTCTCTCTCTGTCCCAAAAAATAAATAAACGTTGAAAAAAAAATTTTTTTTTAATTTTCAGGAAAATATTAATATGGCTGTACTTATGTTCTTCCCATTCAGGAATCCCTGGAAGATAATAAAAGAAATTGGATGACTGTGAATTAACCTTTCCATCATTCAGGTTTAGGAAATCTCATGTAATCATTTCTAACATTACACTATTAAGTCCTAAACCTCATTTTAGATTATGCATTAGTTTAAGCTAACGTAGATGCTTAAAGTGGGAATATCCTGTATTCTGATTATTGCCATAACCTAAGTTACAGTTTGGGGACCCCTTCCTGTAAGTGAAGTAAAGCTTGCATCTGTCACTATAAAATGTATGAACTCTAAAATCTTTTTCTGAAATCACGTCATAAACAAATTAAAACTGGGAAAATGTCTTTCAACAATGAAACCTGTAGAGGTTTATATTATCTGATAAAGTACATTTAAACAAATCTGATCCAAAAATTCACCAAAAGACATTCCTTCACTGAAAGCAGAAGACATACCTTTGTCCAGACTTTGTGCTCTCAAATGAAAAGCCTACAACAAGAAGGCATCTTTGTTTTATGTCAACATTAAAATCGTAATACTAATTCACCATAGTTGAGAATTCCCTTTTGTCTTGTGCTTTAGTCATTCTACAGTCCTGAAACCAACTTTCAAGTTTATCAAACCCCCCACCATCACTTTAGTTGGTTGTAGGGATCTTGTTCCTTCTTACATGTATCAAAACTCATATTGAGCCATGAGTTCTGGGTTGCAAAAGAGGATTTATTTTCTGCACTTGTCTAAGTCTTTGTCCACAAAACTGAACAAAAACAAGCACAAGTGCAATCAATACAGCGTTATTTAGTGGCATAATCAGCAATATACAGTGGTGATGAGAAGAAAATTGTAGTTGACACAGTCTAGGTAGTTAGAGAGTTCTTATTACAATAACACGTTTGACACTACAGGTCTTTGAATAAAACTGGGATAAAAACGGCTTCAGGTATCCCGAGGAGATGTCAATCATTAGTGATTACATTTATAATAAAGGTTTTCAGGAGATAATCTCCATACTTCTTTGCTCAAAATGACACCTTTAAGCTCTTGCTCTGAAACAAAGTATGGACAAAAACAGTAGGATCCTGTTTATTATTTATCACATGATTATTTCTGCTATGCAAGCCTTAATTCTTTTCTACATGTAAACAATTCCACAGCTTTAAAATGCTTTTCCTGATAATTCAGAGTTTCACTAATTTGTTCAGGTTCTTTTTATTTTCTCCTTAGATTCATTTTTATCACTGACATATATATTTGCATTTATCATCTTTATTTTCTACGAAAAGCTGTTTTTCTCTGTGCTGATTACCTTAACATTCATATTCCTATCTCCTTTTCAGACCATTCTATCCTCTGTCCAATGTTTTTGGACCTTGATGTTCTCCTTTTAGACACAGCTGCTTCTTCAGTATATTCCTCTTGTTCTAAATACACATTCTTCTTCTTTGGTACTTCAGAACTTACTATGAAATAATTATGGTCCTGCATAAAAAACATCCATATTAAGCAACAACTAAATTTTACTGCTTTTGTTATCCCACATAACTTAACTCTAGGTTACTGAAAAAACCTGGAGACGGTCTAAATGTTAAAAATCCAAATTCAGCTTCTTTTCCTCACTAGACATCCTAATAGCAATTACTGAAAAGCCCATGTTCTCACCAGGTAAGTATCCAAATAATCCCTATTTTTATTTCCTGCACCAAATCTATTAAGCTTTTCAAAAACTAAATTCAGAATCTAAGTAACTAGTAGAATAAATTCTTCCTGTACCAACTGCTATTCTAAGACGAAATAAGACAAAAATGTCACTTACCACCAATTTGATATCACATTCGTCATCATGTTCAAGATTTGTTGCAAGATCATCCTCTGCTCTGTAACATTAAAATATATCCTCACTCAGATGACAAAAACTTCTGAACCCATTAGTAGTATACTATCATGATGTACAACTGAAACATCAATACTAATTAAAAAGAAAATTTACGCTATCATGTGTAACACCCCAAAATGGATGTCTCATGTGCCAAACTCATAGCTCAACTACCAACCCAAATGGTTTACTGCAAAATATAAACAAATTGATAGCATGATATGGAACATTAAAATTCAAAAACATTTAATTCGACAAAACCTATGACCAAAATTATTTCACGTGAGTAAACTTACTCTGACTCAATAGGAGAGAGAGATCCATCATCATCCAAGTATTTATATCTACGACTGTCAAAATCTTCTTTTTCTAAATCTTCACCAACATTCATTTGTTTCAAGGATTCCTTGAGGTAGTATTCATACTTCAGCTTTTCAAGGTAGTTGAAAAATCCTCTTGCCACTGCTTGCTACATAAAAACGCTGTATTGTAAGTAATGGCCTCACAAAATAAAAAACTTCCCTGACTCAGTAGATGCCTTATGTTCCAAAATAGAAAGGATCCCTCTGCTAAAAACTCTTATATGATCTTGATTTAGTTACTCTGCCATATGTGGGCCACATATGCCAGATGCTGGTTTTAAAAGGAATTTGTGGTCTACCTAGCATATTACCAAATTTACCTACGTTGGTATACCAAGAAAACCTAAGCACAAATCTTGTTTGCATTAAAAAATGTCTTTAGAAGCTCCCAAAGAAACAAATCTCTATAAGAGAATTAGCTTAAAACAAAAGCTTAGAGAATATTCTTTCAAATATATCATCAACTCTAGAGCAAGAGACTTATGAATTATGCAGTCATTTAACTAAAATATTTGAGAGTTTACTGCTAAGTAATTGTTGGGCAGTTCTATCAGAAATTGAGTATTTGGTATCAGAAGAAAATGGCCTATTCTAAAGCCACTGCACATGGAAGGTATGGATAGGTTTGGCTTAGGTTACCATAAAACCACTGGGAATCATTTCAGTTTTAGGAGTGTTTAAAGGCCTGATTAAATCAAGTGATTTTATATAAACAGCCTTGAAACACCTCATATATGGATATGTTCACTGAATAGACCAGTGAAGAATCCACCCAGGAACCCAAGTGGTATTTGTGCTGAAGGATGGGTTGTGGTCTTGAAGTGGCAGTTAGTACAGAAGAGTATTAACAAAGTTGAAGATTTTATGTTCCAGGTACATCTCAATTCTAAAAGTGGCCACCAAGGGGAGCCTGAATGGCTCAGTTGGTTGAGAATCTAATTCTGGATTTAGGCTCAGGTCATGGGAGACTGGCTGTAGATTACTGAGAAAGCCTAAGACCAACTGCAGGTAACTTCTACAGTGAAAACTACTTCTGGGAATGGAATATAAAAAACAAGAACCACAAGTCTTAACTCTGTTCAAGTAAAGGGAAAGACCATGCTTATAGCTGTGCCAATATTAGACATGAATTCCTTACACATTTCGTCACCTACAAACACAAGTAGTTAACTCTGGAAGAGACTACCAAAAGAATAAAGAGATACAGTTGAAAGCAAAGTAGTGTCTGACCTTATTTATCCTAAATCAAGCAGGGCTAAGTTCTAGAGAAATCTAAATCCAGACATCTCCTGGAATGCTTGTGTCAAACTTCCTGGAACGGGGCTGGCAAATGTTGAGATTGAGCCCCACATTTTTCCGGCTCACCACTGACAGCAGAGACTGCTTGGGATTCTCTCTCCTCCTCTCTATACCTCTCCCCAGCTTGCTTGTGGGCTCCTTCACTCAAAAATAAACTTTACAGGGGCACCTGGGTGGCTCAGTTGGTTGAGCGGTTGACTTCAGTTCAGGTCACGATCTCACAGTTGATGAGTTCGAGCCCTGCGTAGGGCTTTGTGCTGACAGCTCAGAGCCTGGAGCCTGCTTCAGATTCTATGTCTCCCTCTCTCTCTGTCCCTCCCCCACTCATGCTCTTTCTGTCTCAAAAGTAAACATTTAAAAAAACAAACTTTACAAAAAAAAGGGGGGGGGGGCACTTAAAAGTGGCCAACAAATCATTTCAGGCATTTTGGCTATGTGTATCCACATTTATAAAATACTGACCTCAAAGGTTAAAATCTTCCTCCAAGGTAGTGGTTTTCTTTCATTCTCTGATTCTAAAAATGGGAACCCAGATCCTTTGTCTCTAACTTGTTTCCTATTTATTTGGGAGCGTCTAGTATTTTTTCTTCCTTTTGGTCTTCCCCTTGGTCTTCCTGTTGGCTTGTATTTCCTCTTTTTACGTTTCTTTTTTTTGAATCTTTCAAAAATAGCTTTTAAAGTCAATGGTCTTGGTTCTAAAGATGAGTCACTAGAGGAATCCTTTGCTTGAACACTTTCAGGTGAATAAACAAATTTTCTGATAGGGTTTCTTTGCCTCGGTTTAGGTGAGGAAGGGACACACTGAGTTTTAAATAAGCTGCTACCAGATGAAGAATTATCACTGGAAGAAAAAGGGGAAAAATTAATCAAACCCTCTTGTATTACTGAATACTGATTACTGTAATACACTTTTCTTCCACAGACCAAAAGCAGGAAAACATGTTCAGAATAATTTTTAAAAAGATGGGCTCAGTACTAAGCCAACTATTTCGTTCTAACTGCTGAAAATGGCCTATAGTGCCATGATCTCATAGCATTTACCAAAAAATGATCTTCCAAAAGAAAGAATATTAATTTCCAAAGACGGTCTTGTTTACTGCTAGAACTTGCTCTAAGTAAAACTAGAGGAACAAAGTAAACATTTGACTTGAATACAGTATAAATGCCCATTTCATTTCCCTGTTAACTAGATATTTCCATCATATATATATATACATGTACATGCCAGCATTCTCGATAATGTGCAGTATCACAAAGTAATTTTTAAGCAAGATCACCCACTGATGTCCATTGCCCGTTTGTAGGAGTAATTTCATCAGGAAGAGACACCAAACTGGCCAAGAGTATTGCTTCCATGGTTAAGAATGTGTCCCACTGTTAATTATATAAACAAGCCGAAGACCTGTAACAGGTTTTCCTTTTCTTTTCTAATTCTTGAAAATTACCTTTACTGCTTACTAGGTAATTCAAATACAATAAACATTACCATCAAATTTAGTCAGCTTTGCGATAAAAATCTAGTAATGGGTGATTAAAAAACTTAAAAAGCACTTACCTGTGATTTTCAATTTCCACAGCTGAATCAGATGCCATTATAGGGTTCAGAGAATTCATTCCTGTTATGTATTCTCCAAGCTCCTCTCCAAATTATTCATCACTTATTACTTGCTTCAGATTTCCAACAACTCGGCAAACATGATGTGGCTTCTCCGAACGAATGCTAACATAAACAGCTATTATCTAAACAAAATTTCACGTAGTCAGATAATGCCATTTTATGTAAATTAAGGAAAAAATCAAATACAAGGCCTTTAATATTTTTATATAGGAACTATCCATTTCAAATCAAAAATTCTAAAATCTACAAAGTGAATTCATGGTTTCCATCTTTCAGTTGTGTCTTCTCAATCTATCCAAGTGGAATAAGATTATAGTACATTTCCAAAAAAAAGTATTAAACATCTTCCCGTAATACAGAATGTAAATTCACTAGCCATATTGTGTGCAAGTATTAACACACCGTTAATAGCCAAAAAGCCATTTGTTAAGAGCAGATGAGCACTCCCAGGAAAAACTACATCCGAAGGCAAGAGGCAATGCTGCCTCAGTGTATCAGCAGAAATAATCCCCACGATTTACTCTGTCAATCCAAACCGCTGGCCTCATTTTTTTATTTGTAGCCTCTTCTCATTCATACCGTGATTCCAAGTCACTGTGAAATTTCTATCTCGGCATATAGGATTTCCTGATAAGTCCTGAATTCTCAAACTTTTCAAGGAAAGGCTAACAGACTACACAATGGTGCCCTTCATCTCTCTTGTTTTAATCTCCTTGGAAGCTCTTACAATAACAAAGCAAAAACTGTCTTACTAGTTTGCTACCTCATCTCCCCCATAGGTGATGCCTCCATTCTTCCGCTCTTGTGTTTAGTCTTTACTTGGGAAGAACAACTAAGGAAGAAAGGAATCCTAGAATTAAATGGCAAAATATCTCAACTCAGGAAATCCTTAAAGTCACACAGATCTTGTATCTGCAAAATACCCAACGGACTCGTGGTAATTTTCAGGATATGTCTTGTTGCAGCTTTGCATTTTCAAAATGCAAAATCTACGAATTCATGAATTGCCCAAAAACAGCAATTTAACAAAAACTGGGTCCAATGGCACTGATGGGATACCGGAGTTTAAATCTGCCTTTTAAATATCACAGTGGCATTAACTCAAAAACCACTTTTTCGGAAACGGTTTAGAAAGCACTCCTGGGGCCCCTGGGGGGCTCAGTCGGTTGTACACTTCAGCTCAGGTCAATTTCACCGTTCCTGAGCTCCAGCCCCATCCTGCCTCCCGACTCTGCCACTCCCCTACTCGACACTCTCTCAAAAATAAATAACCATTAAAATAAATTTTTTTTTTAATTTTTTTTTTTCAACGTTTATTTATTTTTGGGACAGAGAGAGACAGAGCATGAACGGGGGAGGGGCAGAGAGAGAGGGAGACACAGAATCAGAAGCAGGCTCCAGGCTCTGAGCCATCAGCCCAGAGCCTGACGCGGGGCTCGAACTCACGGACCGCGAGATCGTGACCTGGCTGAAGTCGGACGCTTAACCGACTGCGCCACCCAGGCGCCCCATTAAAATAAATTTTTAAAGAAAGCACTCCTAAGTGTCGCTTCCGTCCCACGATCCGGCGCTCGTGCGTGGTGGTTAACAACCCCTTCAACCACTCACTATGCCTGACCTTCGAGTAGAATGTCTCCAGGAAGCACCCAACCTCATGCAAGGAAAATGGCGTCAGAAATGGTTACCTCGCACTTACGAAGATTAACAAAACGTGTGCTCGCCCGTAATACTTAATTTTAACAACTTCACTAACATACAACGGAGCACGCCTACAAACGCGTAGGTGTGGGCCGCCATCCAGCCACTAGGCCCACAGCCGCGAGCCCACCACCCTCAGGGCCTGCCTTCTGCGCTGTGGCGGCAACCTGCCGGGCAACGCGAGGATCCCGGGGAAACCTAGCTCCTCCCTCGCTCACCAGGCCGGGACGATCACGTCCTCTTCCTACCCACCCAAACTGGCAAACGGCTTGCACCAGGAGCGCCGGCTCGGCACGGGCTGAGCAACCCAGGCCTCGGAGGTCCGCATCCGGCAACCTCCTGACCGCAGCACCCCAACGCGCCTAGGACCACCTACCTCCACGTCCTCTCGAAAGAAAAGGATGGCCCATCGCACCACCCAGCTAATAGTGGGCCCGAAATCTCGCGAGAACACTTGACGCCACGAGGAACGTGAAAGGTGGGAAGCAGCAAGATGCGGGAGCGCCATTTTGATCGCCGCGAGGGGCGGGGCGATTGGGGTGGGCGGTGCCTGAGCTCCCTAAAGCGGAGGAGGCGGGGTTGACAGACGCATTTCTCGCGGTTCAGGAGTCGGCTCGGCTAACTGAATAGGTGAATGGAATAGCCAAGAACTTTTCGGCAAATGGGGTCAACTTTTCGGAGTGGGTGTGAACTGCCAGGAGGCAGCCACTCAGCCTGATCTGTTTCCGGTGTCTCGCATTTGCTGAGCCGCCGTCTGATTTCCTAAAGCCTGGTCGGGGGTGTGTGCGTGGAGGTGAGTGTGGTGCCGGCTGTGTTTTGTTAGATCTACTTCTGTCTTCAGAAATCTCTTCTGTGTGAAACTGTGACAGACCCCTGCCTTGACCTTGACTCAAAATGTGTAACCTTTGTACTGGAAGCCGGTGTTACTCCATTGCACACCCGGTTCCCCTCTCCACCTTTGGACTTGTTTTGTTAGCTCACTCTTTCCCTCCAAACTGAGGGTCAGCCTCCTGGAGCTGGGCAACGTGTCGCAAGAGACACCAGCGGTGGATTTTTTCTTCTGGGTGTTTGACTTCGTTCCCCGAACGGCTACTGAGTGTTAAAAGTTTCAACTAGTCTAGTTTGGGTGGTTTTTTTCTTTCTCCTAAAGGAGTTACAAAAAGGAATGAGCTGGTTTGGTGTGTCCACTTTCAGGTCTCTTGTATCATATGATAGACCCGTAAAGTTGCCTAGTCCCGTAGAGTCAGTGTGGTCTCAGGATTGAACAGACCTTGAAGGTAAACTGATCTCTTTACATAGTTTCTCTCTACATACTGAAACATTCCAGGCGTAAAAGTCGAATCCCTTAGGTAGGCGGGCATTTCCACAAGTCTATGAACTACTTGGAAACGCCACGACAGGTATGGTCGTGTTACTCGCTGTCATATTTGGGAGCCGCCCTGGCCATGTAATTTGTGAGACTCCGTACAAAATAAAAATACAGGCTCCCTTGTTCGAACAGCAGGGCGAAGCGCCACTAAAGATACTAAAAAGTAAGCTCTCTCCTTTCTTCTAGTATCTCCTTTGGCTTGTCACCGTGTTTCAACTAATAGCATCAACTTTCTATTAATTATAACAGCATGTTAGTATTCATTTGTTAATAGAAATTTGCTATTTAATGTCAAAATAAAAATTTGGGGGCGCCTGGGTGACTCAGTCCGTTAAGCATCGGACTTCGGCTCAGGTTATTATCTCCCAGTTCGTGAGTTCAAGCCCGATGCATTGGGCTCTGTTGCTGACGGTTTGCAGCCTGGAGCCTGCTTCAGATTCTGTGTCTCTGTCTCTCTTTCTCTGCCCACCCCCCACCCCCACCCCCATTTGCGCTCGGTCTCTCTCAAAAATAAATAAACATTAAAAATTTTTAAAATTTAAATTATTAGCATGTTTTACTTTTTCTATCGTGCAGTGCCAGTTTTAAATACAGATGAAAGAACAGTCAACTCGTATGCAGAATTGATTAAATTTCACAATATGTATTTTGTAGCTCATACAAACATGTATTTTGTTCTTACCAGAACAGTGGAAACTGCACAAAACTAACATATTTTTTTTTTACTTCTTGATGTATGCAACACCAACACTATGCAATCCGGGGACCTTAAGTCTCCCTGAACTCCCACAGATGGTGGGTCCACTAGATTTCTGTGTTCTTGGGGCTTCACAAATGCATTATGGGAGTGAAGTAGCAAGGAATGGTGGTGGTGGACATGCCCGATGCACCTCCGGCCTCTGATCCTGCACGTGCTCCATTGTCCTAGTGGTCCTAAAAGTTCAAATATAAAGTTAAGAATTGCAGGGTGGTGGACAGCAGAGCACTAAACCAAGTGCTGTTCTGAATACATGGCCCTGTGCAATTATGCTAGTTGCACACCCACAAGCCAGCCCTATCCCAGAGGCTTATGTGTCTGACACGTTGTAAACGTTCAATAAATAATTAAGGCTGAAATGGTGCCCACTAGGAAGGCACTCGGAAGACAGATAAGAGAGCCCTAGTCCTATCTTCAAAAAGATCACTCACTGCCTAGCAGGAAGAAACAAAGCAAACAGATGACACCTCTGAGTGCTCTCAAGATGACTGTATGCAAATTCTTCCGTCTGTGAGCTGAGCTGTGTCATTCTATCTCAGGTTAACCTCGGAGTTCTGCCTTTACAGTGGGCTACATTTGATTTTCAATTATTTTTTTTAATCTTTCTTTTAATAGCTGGGTGATCTCAAATAATACATTCTCTCTGGCCTATTCCTCTTTTGTGGAATGAGAAATGTATTGTCTCTTTGGAGTGAGAGGTTTTGAGAGAATGTAAAGTGGCATATCGTACGTACCTATTAATATAGCATGCACTCAATAAAAAGTTATCAGCTTGGTTGCTACAGTTGTTCTACCCTGTTAGGCATTGTTTCTGCAGTTCCACTTATCCAACTGCCTTCTATTTATATTTTTTCCATCTCTAGACCCTACTGCTGGGCCACTGACTCCCAGCAATGGAATCTGGAGGGTAAATATCCTGTGCTCCCAAAGCTGTCCTCCTAGAGCCACTCTTGAGTTTGTATTAGAACCTTTTTTTTTTTTTAATGTTTATTTATTTTTGAGAGAGAAACAGAGGATCTGAAGTGGGCTCTGTGTGGAAAGCAGAGCTCGAACTCACAAACCATGAGATCATTACCTGAGCCAAAGTCGAACGCTTAGCGAAATGAGCCCCCCGGGTGCCCCTGTATTAAAACTTTTCTGGGGTTCCTGGGTGGCTCAGTCAGTTACGCTTCTGACTTCTGCTCAGGTCATGATCTCTCAGTTGGTGAGCTCAGGCCCCACGTCAGGCTCTGTGCTGACAGTCCAGAGCCTGGAGCCTGCTTCAGATTCTGTCCCCCTCTCTCTCTGCCCCTCCCCTGCTCACACTCTGTCTCTTTCTCAAAAATAAACATTAAGAGCGGCTGCACCAATTTGCATTCCCACCAACAGTGCAAGAGGGTTCCCCTTTCTCCACATCCTCTCCAGCATCTATAGTCTCCTGATTTGTTCATTTTGGCCACTCTGACTGGCGTGAGGTGATACCTGAGTGTGGTTTTGATTTGTATTTCCCTGATAAGGAGCGACGCTGAACATCTTTTCATGTGCCTGTTGGCCATCTGGATGTCTTCTTTAGAGAAGTGTCTATTCATGTTTTCTGCCCATTTCTTCACTGGGTTATTTGCTTTTCGGGTGTGGAGTTTGGTGAGCTCTTTATAGATTTTGGATACTAGCCCTTTGTCCGATATGTCATTTGCAAGTATCTTTTCCCATTCCGTTGGTTGCCTTTTAGTTTTGTTGGTTGTTTCCTTTGCTGTGCAGAAGCTTTTTATCTTCATAAGGTCCCAGTAATTCACTTTTGCTTTTAATTCCCTTGCCTTTGGGGATGTGTCGAGTAAGAGATTGCTACGGCTGAGGTCAGAGAGGTCTTTTCCTGCTTTCTCCTCTAAGGTTTTGATGGTTTCCTGTCTCACATTCAGGTCCTTTATCCATTTTGAGTTTATTTTTGTGAATGGTGTGAGAAAGTGGTCTAGTTTCAACCTTCTGCATGTTGCTGTCCAGTTCTCCCAGCACCATTTGTTAAAGAGACTGTCTTTTTTCCATTGGATGTTCTTTCCTGCTTTGTCAAAGATGAGTTGGCCATACGTTTGTGGGTCTAGTTCTGGGGTTTCTATTCTATTCCATTGGTCTATGTGTCTGTTTTTGTGCCAATACCATGCTGTCTTGATGATGACAGCTTTGTAGTAGAGGCTAAAGTCTGGGATTGTGATGCCTCCTGCTTTGGTCTTCTTCTTCAAAATTACTTTGGCTATTCGGGGCCTTTTGTGGTTCCATATGAATTTTAGGATTGCTTGTTCTCAGAAAATTAAAAATAGACCTACCCTATGACCCAGCAATAGCACTGTTAGGAATTTACCCAAGGGATACAGGAGTGCTGATGCAGAGGGGCACTTGTACCCCAATGTTCATAGCAGCACTCTCAACAATAGCCAAATTATGGAAAGAGCCTAAATGTCCATCAACTGATGAATGGATAAAGAAATTGTGGTTTATATACACTATGGAATACTACGTGGCAATGAGAAAAAATGAAATATGGCCTTTTGTAGCAACGTGGATGGAACTGGAGAGTGTGATGCTAAGTGAAATAAGCCATACAGAGAAAGACAGATACCATATGGTTTCACTCTTATGTGGATCCTGAGAAACTTAACAGGAACCCATGGGGGAGGGGAAGGAAAAAAAAATAGGTTAGAGTGGGAGAGAGCCAAAGCAAAAGAGACTGTTGAGAACTGAGAGCAAACTGAGGGTAGATGGGGGGTGGGAGGGAGGAGAGGGTGGGTGATGGGTATTGAGGAGGGCACCTTTTGGGATGAGCACTGGGTGTTGTATGGAAACCAATTTGACAATAAATTTCATATATAAATAATAAAAAAAATAAATAAATAAATAAACATTAAAAAAAAAACCTTTTTCTAACCCCTTTCTCTCATCACTCCCAGCTCCAACCTCCAGCCCTACCTCCCACATAAACACTTACACACACACTACCGCTGCCTTCTGGGCTGTTGGCTAACCTGAAGTTCTACATTTCCAAACCAGTTATTCAGCTGTAGCCTCCTGGGTTTGGACTTTGTTTCTGTTTTGGTGAGGAAAGAAAAACAAACGAACAAACAAACAAAAAAGAACGACAACAAAAAAAAAACCTGACCTTTTCAAGGTAGCACAAAGTATAAAATTAGGATTATATTTGAATTTAAGCTTGTCTTTATTATTCCTACTATAAATAAAAATATCTAGAGTGCTTTTATTTTCCTCATTATAAATATAGTATTGAGCAGATTTTGACATGTTCTTGATTATTACTTGCTGCTTTCTGAAAAAACATAAGATGTTAAAATTTGGAAAATCTAGGTGAAGGTATACAGGAATATCTGTGTGTTTTCTGTCCATCTGAAATTAATTTCCAGAGAAAAAGTTAAAATGTCTCATTCTTGAACAATTATAAATTGTTCAACTGAAAAACATGCTTGAGATCATTGAAATATGATTATATAGGACTCAGGGCCCATTATCAACAGTTTATATTTTATTTGGGAGACTAGATTATGCATATAATTAAAGGGTAATAAAAGTTGGTATTTGATGAGGTACTTATGTGAACGTTAAGTCCTACATGTATGCGCTAGCATGTTTGTTGAGGATATGTTGTTTGAAATCCCCACCAAAACCAGAAGCCCAGTTTCTAAGAAACCTGCGAAACTTTGGAAAATTAAAAAAAAAAAAAAAATGGGGGGAGGGAGAATTTTTCAAGTGATGTTGAAAGACCACCTTCCACTTACTAAGCAAGCCTGTATCAAGACTGTTCAGGTTAATAATTAATGAGATGTTCCATTAACAATTTTAATGAGAATCTGAATAGTGCTCTTAGAAACACCCTTAAGAATGTTACCAGCATTCTTTGTTGCAGTTGGCCTAGAGCGGGATCCCCTGCCCACCTTACATTATTTTTGCTTGGGTTTTAGGGTTTTTTTTTTTTCCCTTCATTTTATTTACCTCCCTCTGCTTGCATGCTTCATCACCTCACCTGAACTCTTAAGGTAAGATACTAATCTCTGTGTATATATGTTTCCCTATTGTAAAATATACTTAGCATATATTTTTAAGACATCAAACTATAATCAGGTTAGAATAATTGAACGTTAAAGCTGCTTACCAAGAAAGTATGTTTATTTGTAAGTAAAAGTAATACTTTGAGTTTCAGTAGCTACTCGTTTGCAGAATTTTGCACTTTTCTTAGTAATTTAAAATTTCTTTTGCAAAAGTGGTAGTCTAAGAAACTTGCTTAATTTTTAGCCTATATGTCAAATATAGAAGACACAAATTATCTATGAGAGAATTAATTCCTTGAGCATCTTATACTGTTATCTCTAACCGTTTAAACAGTTATCTATAAACCTTAAAAACTACTTTTTGCCTCAGGACCTATATTCCTTAGATCAACCATTAGAAAACTACGTGTTTAATTCACATATATGACTAAAGAATCATGTGCCTTCTTGGTTTGGCCATTTCCTCTTGTCTATTTTAAGTGTTGACTGTTTAAAGAATCAGTATTAAAAAAAGGTTACTTGTGCATTTCTCGCTTGGAATATTAAATACCAGAAGCTGTGATTGCTTTTCTATGAGGATAGAAACCCAAATGCCCTTCTGCCCTTTTTATATAACTGAACTCTTAGTGTTTCTTTCCAGAACAACAGCTGTTCATGCTTCGTTTACGGGGAACTCTTGTGACCATTAACCTCCCATAGCTTTACGTGTACATCCTTGCACCTCAAGAAGAGATGGCTTGCGCTGAGTATTCTTTTCACGTGCCAAGTCTTGAGGAGCTTGTTGGAGGTAAATACAATAGTAACTGAAGGGTTTTTAAATTATTCTAAGGAAAACAATTAAAAATAAAAATATTGTAGGGGCGCCTGGGTGGCGCAGTCAGTTAAGCGTCCGACTTCAGCCAGGTCACGATCTCACGGTCCGTGAGTTCGAGCCCCGCGTCAGGCTCTGGGCTGATGGCTCGGAGCCTGGAGCCTGTTTCCGATTCTGTGTCTCCCTCTCTCTCTGCCCCTCCCTCGTTCATGCTCTGTCTCTCTCTGTCCCCAAATAAATAAAGAAATAACGTTGAAAAAAAAAAATTAAAAAAAATAAAAATAAAAATAAAAATATTGTAAGACATAATTTATGTGATAGTATTTTCAGTGCAGAGCTCATTTTCCTTTTCGGTGTCTCTTCTGTACTATTTTTATTGAGAAAGTCCGAAATTATGCCCCTCCAAAAAAAAAAAACAAAAACAAAAAGTAAACTCACCACTTGAAGATTCTTGTTAAGATACCAACTTTACAGAGTGAAAATGAATATAGTAATCCAATACTTAAGTATGTGTGATGCCCGAAAAGTCACACCGTTTTAGCTTTTTACCAGTTACAATATTCTTTAAGTATAAAATCTGTGGTATATTAACCATGTTCCTAACATTACTACTTTTTCCCCTTCTCCTGATATGATAGACTGCCAATGAACTCGCTTAGATTTCTGTATGTATTTTTCTGCATTTCCCCTTGTTCAAATAGGAATTTAAGGCACCTTCGCAAGATGAATTAGGTGGGGTGACAGATAAGAAAAAGAAAGTAAAAATAAGAATATGAAATGAAGCCAGGAATAGTACTAAGCCAAAATTGTATAGCCTGTCAGAAAGCTAACATTTGATTGATGGCCTCTAGCTTGTATTCTGACGGCGAGTATAAAACCTACCCTTACTTTTCAAAGTGCACCCATCCTGACAGTTCATCTGTCTTCCTGATTAAGGTTGAAGTCAAAAAGCGTACTCAGGTTTTGCTTGGTTATGACTCTCTTCTTCTGACCTTCCTAGTTTTTCCTCAGTGGGATGGCGGCTAACAAATCATCTGTATGACTAGTATTCTTTGCCTGTATTTTCTTTCTGTCAGTCTTTCTGCCTTCCCTGTTATGAGAGGACAGCTAGGAATCTTTTCTTTGAGGGCCTTTCTACATCTATCTTCGCTTGTGTGTCTGCGTTTCTATATGTTCTTTCTATATGTACAGGATATTTTCAGTACAAAATAGATTGGAATCTAAGTTTTTTGGCTTGCAATTGATTTTCAATTTTACATAAAGTCCTACAGCAAGAATTTGGTCTCCTTGAAATCGGTAAAAAATAGATTTAACGGTATTTCCACATGCTGAAATATTATAATTTCCATATTGATAAGTCTGCTGTCATTAGTTTAGCTAGGGGAATTTTCCAGGCAATTTGGTTTCTGTTTTCATATGGATAAAAGATCTGGTATGGAATGTCTATGTGGCTAGATTTAGGATGACTTCATGTTTTGGAGAGGTTGATTCTACAAAACTTAAACTAATGACTGACACTACTATCAGAGAAGTTTTTATGGAAACTTTCCATCCTTAGAAGTACATTGCTCCTAGCATTATAAGTTTGAAATAGGTTTCTTTTTTCCCTTTTTGTATTGAGTTACAACATGTCTGCAGTAAAGTGCACTAATCTTTTTTTTTTTTTTAATTTTTTTTTTCAATGTTTATTTATTTTTGGGACAGAGAGAGACAGAGCATGAACGGGGGAGGGGCAGAGAGAGAGGGAGACACAGAATCGGAAACAGGCTCCAGGCTCCGAGCCATCAGCCCAGAGCCCGACGCGGGGCTCGAACTCACGGACCGCGAGATCGTGACCTGGCTGAAGTCGGCCGCTTAACCGACTGCGCCACCCAGGCGCCCCTAAAGTGCACTAATCTTAAGTGTACACCTTGATGAATTTTAGCATGCTTACACTCATGTCACTACCACCCAGACTGAGATATAAAATACTTCGGCATTCCAGAAGACTCCTTCAGGTATTTAGCCAGTCACTATCTCTACCCAAAGAGGTAACCACCGTTCTGACTTCTGTCACCTTAGATGAGTTGCCCGATTTTGAAGTATGTGTAAGTGAAGTCCTATAAAGTCTTTTGTGTCTTACTCCTTTTGCTCAACGTTTTCTCTTCAAGTGTCCATGAAGTTGTTACATGTAATTGCTTACTGTCTAACAATTTAAATATAGACATTTCCATAGGTCTTTGGAATTCTGTCTGCAAAACAAAAGTAGTCCTCACCTTAGTGCAGTGTTTAAATCTCTACAGATCTATAGTGATTTTGATGGGGATTATTTGTGTTTAATTCTGTCTTGTGATTAATTGTGTGTTGGTGTCTAATTATATTAATAAGACCTTGTGATTGTGTGTCTAATGGCTAGTTATATTCATTAGTAAGACCATTTCCCTCTTTTTTTAATGCTTATTTATTTTTGAGAGAGAGAGAAAAAATGCAAGTGGGGGAAGGGCAAAGAGAGAGGGAGACACAGAATCCGAAGCAGGTTCCAGGCTCCAAGCTGTCAGCACAGAGCCCAATGTGGGGCTCAAACCCAAGAACCGTGAAATCATGACTTGAGCCCAAGTCGAACGCTTAGCCAACTGAGCCACCCAAGCACTCCTCTCTCTCTCTCTCTCTTTTTTTTAATTAAAGTAAGCCCTGTGCCCAACATGGGGCTTGAACTCATGACCCCAAGATGAAGAGTCCCTTGCTCTACCAACTGAACCAGGCCCCTCCCCTTGCCCTCTCCCTCCCCCGCCTTTTAATTATACAAATTTAGACTGAGAGCATGATACCCAAAATGTTGAGGGAAGATTTGATATATGGTGGCAAATTTTTACCTGATGTTAACCCTTTTCCTTTTCTGTCAGTTCTGCAGAAGGGCCTCAAAGATAACTTTGCTGATGTCCAGGTGTCTGTGGTCGATTGCCCTGATTTGACTAAGGAGCCATTTACCTTTCCTGTAAAAGGTAAACAGTTTTTGCAATTCACTTTTTTCAGTCCCCATCTTCTGGAACTAAAATTATTATGAAGGATTGTCTTAAATTACCTACAAATAAAGGATATTGTCCCAAATTTTAGACTAAATTGTACTGAATTTCTGTGCAGTTTTCTTAAATTGAGCAAATTTCGTTTTATTCCTTTGTGGGAAAATGCTGTTTTATGCACTTATGTTATTTTCACAGGTTCTATCATCGATATTTAGTAGGCTAGAATCCTTTATATCACATGAGAGTTTTGTTTTTTAACTGTTGGAGCGACTGTTAAGGAAATGTAAATTTCGCTGTTTATATTTATTTATTCAAGACCAGAAGGAATCTTGAAAGCCTTGTATTTGAGCCGTCTGTTAAATTCTTATTTGCCAAGTGATCATCCAGCCGATGTTTAAAGTAAGAAGGAAGGGAAAAAATATTGGTTGAGTAAATATAATTGGTATGATAGATAAACACCTATATTTGGTGACTTAATTTTGACAATAACCCTGCAAAGTAAGTGCTCGCCCCAGTCTAGGGATGAGAAGACTGAAGCTCAGAGAGGCTAGGCAAGATCAACAGTAATCATAATCAGGATTCAAATCCAAGTCTATCTGTTCTGAAAGTCTGACCTTCTCCCATTATATCCTATTGTGATGAGGAATTTGGAGATAAACACTCACACTTCCTCTTTGATTATGTTACTGACATAATTATAATTTTTTGTTAAAAAGTAATTTTACACAGAAGTTCTAGACTCTGCTTCTTTCTCTGCCACGCACAGATTTCATTACCCTAAGGAAGCCAAATAATATATTTGGGCTTCAGATATATTAAAATGGAGAGATTTGGCTTTCATTTTCTTTCTGGGTCTTTCCAGCTTAAACAGTCTCTGATTTTAAGTATTCTTGTAAATTCTACATGATCTCACGGCTCGTGAGTTCGAGCCCCACGTTGGGCTCTGTGCTGACAGCTCAGAGCCTGGAGCCTTCTTCATATTTCATATTCTGGGTCCCCCTCTCTCTCTCTCTGCCCTCTCCCACTCATGCAGTCTCTCTCTGTGTCTCTAAATAAACAAACAAACAAACAAGCATTAAGTATACTTGTAAATTCTGGAAGTTTTGTGTACCAGAGGTAATATATTCTCCCCACTAAATAAGTAGTCAATGGAAGTAAAATTAAAAAATCAGAAAACACAGAAGAGTACAAGGAAAAGGAAAAATGATTCATCTTAATTCTGTCATCCAAAGAGGTTTCTAGATGATAACTTGTAAGCCTTTAAATTGCAACACTAAGGAAGCTAGATATGTACGTTTATATGTATCTTATCTTTTACAAGTGTTAGGTACTTTCTACCTGGTCTGACTGAAGTCACCAATGACTTTGATATGTTTACTAGTATTATTTGGTTTCTCACATATTTCATAGTATTTGGCCATGGCTGCCTGACATTCTGTCTCCCCTTAGTTCTCTCTCCTTTTTCCTTGATTCTTTTGCCTTCTCTTCCTTGGTACCTTTCCGACTTCCATGATGTTCTTTCTTCCTCATTTTTCCTAGCTCCTTTCTCTTTCTGGCAGGCTCTTAAATCCTGACATTTTCTGGAATTCTTTCCTCAACCTCTTCTTATTCTGTACAGTCTCTCTGCATTTTTCCATTTACTCCTGTGATTTTAAATTACTGTGTGGATACAAGAACTTGAAATCTGCACATCTCACCTAGGTAGGTCTGTCTTTTTCTTGGCTATAGATGAGTAATTCCAGCTGTCCACAGGACATCTCCACCTATATATGCTAAGGACAACTTGAGGTCAGCATGTCTAAAATTTAGCTCAATCCTTCACCATAGTTGTCTATTCTCCCTTGTCCTCTTTCTTAATCTACTCTTCTCCATCTCTACAGTCCCCATTTTTAGCACATTACTTGTCTTTTCCCAGGACTACTAAAATAGTCCTCTAATGGTTTCTTTAAATTTCAGTATTACTATCACTTATGAGAAAGACTCTTATCCATGAGTAATTTCTGCTGATCCCATGGAAGAAATTTCTAAAATCCCTAATTATAAATGGGATGTATAAAAATCCTGTACATCTTCCATCTGCATAGCTAAAGAAATAGCGACGTATGTGTATACTTTATTTTGGGATATTGTTAGTATAAAACTGACAAGACTGCTTTTTTTCAAACAAAAAGTAATTATTTTCTACTTTACAGTAAAAAAAAAGAAGGTGCCTTTCCCAAGTTGTGTCTAGCTGCACCTGTGATGTTAATTGAAAGTGTCAGTATGGGGCGCCTGGGTGGCTCAGTCAGTTGAGCGTCCGACTTCAGCTCGGGTCATGATCTCACAGTCTGTGAGTTCGAGCCCCGCGTCGGGCTCTGTGCTGACAGCTCAGAGCCCGGGGCCTGTTTCAGATTCTGTGTCTCCCTCTCTCTCTGCCCCTCCCCATTCATGCTCTGTCTCTCTCTGTCTCAAAAATAAATAAATGTTAAAAAAAAAAATTAAAAAAAAAAATAAAAGTGTCAGTTAAAAAAAAAAAAAAAAAAGTGTGAGTAGAAAGTTCCCAACGTCTGAAGTTATCTCTAATTACTTGCATTTCTATAAACAACCTTGGGAATAAACAACTTTGACAAGAGGATCTCCCAATATGGATTTGTTTAAAAATTTTTTTTAATGTTTATTTATTTTTGACCCAGAGAGAGAGACAGAGCATGAGCAGGGGACTGAGCCACCCAGGTGCCCCACCCAATATGGGTTTCTTAAAGAACTAATATTCTACTGGAGCAAAATACGTTATACTAAAGTACAATTTTAACCAACTCCTCTACCAAAAGCACAGATTTTTTTTCAGTTTTTTTAATGTTTATTTATATTTGAGAGACAGAGACAGAGCACAAGAGGGGGAAGGGCAGAGAGAGGGAGACAGAATCCGAAGCAGGCTCCAGACTCTGAGCCACAAGCTGTCAGCACAGAGCCCAACACAGGGCTCGATCCCACCAGCAGTGAGATCATGACCTGAGCCAAAGTCAGATGCTTAACCGACTGAGCCACCCAGGTGCCCCCAAAGCACAGATATTTAAAGGAATAGGTCATTACAGACTAATTGTAGAATTCTCATCCTATCTGAACTTCGGCTTCAATTCTAGCCCTTGCTCTATTATCAACTTTCCGTTGCCTTTATGCCCGATAATGACAGTATTAGATATATAAGTAGTTAGAATAGGATAGGGATCATAGCTATTTCTGTCTTTCAATCCCTACTATTTGTAAAACTATAAGAATGGAAGAGTTAGGTACCCTTTAAATAATAAATAAGTTAGTGCCTTTTGGCATTTTATACTTAAGTTAGAGGTTTGCCTATTTTTTTTTTTTAACGTTTATTTATTTTTGAGACAGAGAGAGATAGAGCATGAATGGGGGAGGGTCAGAGAGACAGGGAGACACAGAATCTGAAACAGGCTCCGAGCTGTCAGCACAGAGCCCGACGTGGGGCTCGAACTCACGGACCGCGAGATCATGACCTGAGCCGAAGTCGGACGCTTAACCGACTGAGCCACCCAGGCGCCCCGAGGTTTGCCTATTTTTAAAGTTACTTTTTTTTTTTAGGCATCTGTGGGAAAACTAGAATTGCAGAAGTAGGAGGTGTGCCTTACTTATTGCCTCTTGCAAATAAAGAAAAAGTAAGTGTACTTTTACTCTTCACATTCACATGAAGATTATTAGAAGTTGAGTTGATTCCTCTTTTTGTTATTAGAAGACCCACTGACCAATGTGGCATGGAAGTATTAATGGACTCAGTGAGAAAAAAGTACAGATTTGTATAAGTTGTGATTTAAATACTATTTTTTCTTCTTGTATAGGTTTATGATGTAAATAAGATTGCAAAAGACATTAAGCTTCCTGGAGCTTTTATTCTTGGAGCAGGAGCAGGCCCATTTCAGACTGTTGGGTTCAACTGTGAGGTCAGCATACATATAATTATTTTACTTTATTTTGTTATTATTTTTTTAAATTGTTTTATTATTTTCTTATTTTATTTTATTGATTTGACGTTTAGTCTACATATTTTTCTTTTATTGCCCTACCCGAAAGTCTGCTTTCTGAATGAATTGGTATCCTCTTTCTTTATAGATTTGATATTGTTTGGTATCGATTTGGACTATAGCCTATGCTCCACTATAATGGAGCACCAGCCCCTAATTTCAGATTTTCTAGGGTATGCACTCTGTGTTAGATGAGTCTAACATCCTAATGTGGTCTGCTGAGGTCCCTGGATTGTGCAAGATTTTAATCCTTTATCCATCAGAGAATTTCTGCCTTCACTGTAAATCTTTCCTTTTGATATGAAAGCAACTTTTGATGAGAAGATGAATGGAATATTTAATGATCTCGTCAATTCCCTCTTTCAGACTAAATAGCAAGGACCTACCCCAGTGGTATAATGATTATTTACAAAAGATACTATCGATTCCTGTGTGTGTTAGTATATTTACAACATAAAAACACCACGGTCTCTTCCCATCTCTGGACCAGAAAAGTAAAAGACCTCTTGAGTCTGCCCATTCCCTCATCTCTTCAGATGTGACCATTACTCGATAGTCATACAAGGTTCTTTTGTAGAAAGAGTAATATAATTTACCTAGTGTTCAAGATAGAAAAAAAGTCTAAAATTTAAAGCCCAGTTTACAAGGTTTTTGAAACACTGTAAGAAATACTAGACATTTTATAAAATGTTTTTTCAACTTTTTGATGTTTGTAAATCTTCAACATTTTGAATCTAAAATTAAATATTTCATACTTCATGTTTTCTTAATAGGTCCTGAAATAAAATATCTTAAGTCAAGGATCCTCAAGATATTCTCTTCGGATATTGATGCCAGGATTGACTAATTTACTTTTCTTATTTACATTTCTTTTCAGTTTATGCCAATTATTCAAACAGAAAGTGAACACAAATCTCCAGTAAATGGAAGTTACTTTGCCCATGTTAACTCTGAAGATGGAGGGTGCCTGCTCGAGAAATACAGTGAGAAATATCACGATTTTGGGTGTGCATTACTGGCTAATCTTTTTGCCAGTGAGGGCCAACCTGGAAAGGTGATTTTTTGTTCACAAAGACACAGTATTCTCCAGAAGTTCTCAGATAGCTAAAAATTTGAACTTTAACTGCCACAAGTACGGTTTTCTTAAAAGTCAAAACCAGCTGAGCCAAATTTTATTACAGATTCAGAGAGTACTACAAGTAAGGTGAAAGTCTTATTTAAAACTGAGGTGAAGAATACTTAGTAAGCAATACCTTGTTTTCTGAGGAATAAAAGGTAATGCTATTCATGTGCGGAGTGAGTCAAATAGATGAACCACGCAGCTGAAATAGACAGATACTACCTACCTGCAGTTACTATGTAGGTAATTTGTTCATTGCTGATTGATCAGACGTTGGTTGAGCTAGACAGAAATTGTGGCAGCAAAATATTACATCAAGAAAGCGGTAAAAAAAATTAATGCCTCACCTCGTATTTACTTCCTGTTAGAACACGAAAAGATCATTTCAATGTTAGCAGTTGTGAGAACTCTCAGATTTTTAAATAGAGGGAGCTACTTCGGCTACTTTGAGAAGCCAGGTAGTGAAGTAAAAAGACCTAATTAAGTGGAGGTAACACAAGTCCAGAATTTTAAGGGAAAGGAAAAGATGTAATCACTTTCTCCTCCCTTCTGACTTACCAGAGGTTAACCCCTTTGAGCCAGGAATTCTCAACCTTTTGCCGCCTTGACATGTAAATGATAAGAATCTCTAGAGCTCAGTAGAAGACTTCGCTATAACTCTCTCTGTCCAAGAAAACATGAATAAGACTTATTAGAGTAAATGATAACTCATCATACACACACATACATACACACACACACACACACACACACGCACGCACACTATGTATTGTTGATCAAGACAGGATTGAGACATCTCGCTCAACTCCTATGTGTGTGCTCCAAGCAAACAAGTGACTGCTTCATGGCATTAGATTGTATGTTTCATTTTGATAGTTATTCACATAAAATTTTGCAACTTAGAGCAATGGAATGCATATTTATGTCCTCTCTAGGTCATTGAGGTGAAAGCCAAAAGAAGAACTGGAAAACTTAACTTTGTGACTTGTATGAGACAGACTCTTGAAAAACATTATGGAGATAAGCCTGTAGGGATGGGAGGTACTTTCGTAATTCAGAAGGGAAAAGCGAAGACTCACATAATGGTAAGAGTCTTTGTGTACATGTGTATATGGGTATGTATGTGCACATACTTCAGATCTTGAGATTTTTTAATATACATTGAGAATTCTACCCTTAAAACACCCTGAATGCTTTTACTATGATTGTATTAATTTTACTTATTTACTTATTTATTTAATCCTTTAAGTTTATTTTATTTTGAGAGAAAGAGAGAGCAGGGGAGGGGCAGAGAGAGAGAGAGAGAATTGAGAATCCCAAGCCAGCTGCACGCTCAGTGCAGAGCCCGACACAGGGCTCGATCTCGCAAACCGTGAAATTATGACCTGAGTGGAAATCAACAGTTGGACGCTTACCTGACTGAGCCACCCAGGTGCCCCATGTATTACTTTAAAACTTAAATGACAAACAATACTGTAAATCATACTGTAAGATACTGTCTAACCAGAGTCCTTTCTTTATGTTAATATATTGGAACTTTCTGTTTTTAAGATGTAGATAGGTATGAGTATAAGCCTTAGAAATAGATTATGAATTTTTTTTGGATTATCATTTTTATTGCCAGAATCCCAAACTGCATATGTTGACTTTGCTATCTAGATGGTTGTGGTTTTGGGGAAAGGAGTCATTATGAAAATTATAATCTTATGGGCTAATTATGTAAGTTTATAAGACAATAAGGATGGAATACCGTATGAAGCAAGACCCAGGGCATTTTTTTTTAATTTTTATTTTTTTTAATGTTTATTCTTGAGAGAGAGAGAGAGCGCGCGCGTGCACACGTGCATGAGTGGGGGAGGGGCAGAGAGAGAGGGAGACACAGAATCTGAAGCAGGCCCCAGGCTCTGAGCTGTCAGCACAGGGCCCAATGTGCGGCTCGAACCCACAAACCATGAGATTATGACCCGAGCTGAAGTCAGACGCTTAACCAACTGAGCCACACGGGCACCCTGAGGTTTTAAAATAATGTTTTGTAGGTGAATGAATGAATCAAGTGTAAAAGTAATTACAACTTAATTTCCTTTTCATTCTGTCACTAAACTCATCAAAAATGTTTGGTTCTGGGGCGCCTGGGTGGCGCAGTCGGTTAAGCCTCCGACTTCAGCCAGGTCACGATCTCGCGGTCCGTGAGTTCGAGCCCCGCGTCGGGCTCTGGGCTGATGGCTCAGAGCCTGGAGCCTGTTTCCGATTCTGTGTCTCCCTCTCTCTCTGCCCCTCCCCCGTTCATGCTATGTCTCTCTCTGTCCCAAAAATAAATAAACGTTGAAAAAAAAAAAAAAAAAAAGAAAAATGTTTGGTTCTAATGTTTTTTATCCTGATAATTTTAAATGGCAAGTCAGCTGATTTTGCAAAGAAAGACACAACATTTACGAAACTACTTAATTTTCCAAATTGTTAAAAACAGAATTGTAGATAAATCTAATTGCAAATACCAAATAAATACAGGCATTTTTAAAACTCAAGTACACAATACTTTATTATTAACTATGGGCATATCTCATTTTACTGTGTTTCACATTATTGCATTCGCAAATACTGCATTTTTCATACATTAGTTTGTGGCAGCACTGCATCAAGCAAGTCTTTTGGCACTAAATTTCCAACAGCATTTGCTCACTTCCCCTCCCTGTGTTGCATTTCGGTAATTCTCGCAATATTGCAAACTTTTTCATTGTTCTTATTATATTTGTTATGGCAGTCTGTCATCAGTGATCTTTGAAGTAATGATTGTACTTGCTTTGGGGTGCTACAAACGGCACCCATGTAAGATGGTCACCTTAATAAATGTTGGTCTGTTTTGACTTTTCCACCAACCAGCCCGGTGTCTCTCCCTCTCCTCAGGCCTCCCTATTCCCTGAGACACAACAATATTAAATTTAGGCCAGTTACTAACCCTACAGTGGCCTCTCAGTGTTCAAGTGAAAGGAAGAATCACACGTCTCTCACTTTAAATTAAAAGCTAGACATGATTAAGCTTGTGAGGCAGGCATGTCAAAAGCCAAGGAAGACCAAAAGCTGGACCTCCCATCCAAACAGCCAAGGTGTGAACGTAAAGGAAGAGTCCTTGATGGAAAATTAGAAGTGTTACTCCAGTGAATCCACAAATGGTAAGAAAGCAAAAATAGCCTTGTTGCTGACATGGAGAAAGTTTTAGTGGTCTGGATGGAAGATCAGACAAGCCCTAACATTCCCTTAAGCCAAAGCCTAATCCAGAGCAAAGCCCTTCTTCAATTCTGTGAAGGCCGAAACGGGTGAGGGAGCTGCAGAAGAAAAGTTCGAAACTAGCAGAGGTTGGTTCATGAGGTTTAAGAAAAGAAGCCATCTCCGTAACATAGCAATGCAAGGTGAAGCAGCAAATGCTGATGTAGAAGCTGCAGCAAGTTATCCTCCAGAGATCTAGCTAAGGTAATTAATGAAGGTGGCTACACGAAACAACAGATTTTCAAGGTAGACAAAACAGCCTTCTGTTGGAAGAAGATACCGTCTAGGACTTTCATACCTATAGAGAAGTCAATGCTTTGCTCCAAAGCTGCAAAGGACAGGCTGACTCTTCTGTTAAGGCCTAATGCAGCTGGTGGCTTTAGGTTGAAGCCAGTGCTCATTTACCATCCTGAAAATCCTAGGGCCCTTACGAATTATGCTAAATCTACTCTGCCTGTGCTCTATCAGTGGAACAGCAGAGCCCAGACGATAGCACATCCATTTACAAAATGGGTTACTGAATATTTTTAGCATGCTTTTGACGCCAACTGCTCAGAAAAACATATTCCTTGCAAAATATTACTGCTCATTGACAATGCACCTGGTCACCCAAGAGGTCTGATGGAGATACACAATGAGATTCATGCTTTCATGCCTGCTAACATTGCATCCATTCTGCAACCCACGGATCAAGGAGTAATTTCAGCTTTCAAGTTTTATTATATGAGAAATACATTTCAGGGGCGCCTGGGTGGCTCAGTCGCTTAACCATCTGACTTTGGCTCAGGTCATGATCTCATGGTTCGTGTGTTCAAGCCCCATGTCATGCTCTGTGCTGACAGCTCGGAGCCTGGAGCCTGCTTCGGATTCTGTGTCTTCCTCTCTCTCTGCCTCTCCCCTGCAGGCACTCTGTCTCTCTCTTAGAAATAAGTAGACATTAAAAAATTAAAAACAGTACATTTCATAAGATTATAGCTTCCATAGAAATATGGCAGCTCAGGGAAAAGTCAGTTGAAAACCTAGAAAGGATTCACCATTCTAGATACTATTAAGAACATTTGTGATTCATGAGAAGAGGTCAAAATGTCAGCATAAATAGGAGTTTGGAAGAAGTTGATTACAACTCCCATAGATGACTTTGAGGGGTTCAAGACGTAAGTGGAGGAAGTAACTGCAGAAGTGGTAGAAACAGCAAGAGAACTAGAAGTGGAGCCTGAAGGTGGGGCTAAATTACTGCAATCTCATGATCCAACTTGAACAGATGAGGAGTTGCTTCTTAGGGATGAACAAAAAAAGTGGCTTCTTGAGATGGAATCTGCTGGTGAAGATGCTGTGAAGATTGTTGAAATGACAACAAGGGACTTAGAACATTACATGAACTAAGTTGCTAAAGGATTGGCTCCAATTTTGAAAGTTCTGTGGGTAAAATGCTACAGAACAGCACTGTTCACCACTGTAGCACCCTGATCACTCAACCCTGAGCCATCAACACTGAGGCAAGAGTTTATGCCTTGAAAAAACAAGTTTATGACTTGCCGAAAGCTCAAATGATTGTCAGCGTTTTTTGGCAATAAAGTACTTTTAAATTTAGGTATGTACATTTTTTAAGATATAATACACCCTTGATAGACCGCAGTATAATGCAAACATCACTTTTACATGCAATGGGAAACTAAAAAATTCATTTGACTTGCCCCTATTTTATTGCAGTGGTCTGGAACTAAACCCACAATATCTCCAAGGTATGCCTGTAGTTAACCATAAGGTGCATTATATCTCTAAAACTTACCCATCTTGTAACTGAAAAATGTTGTACCCTTTGACCTTCACCTCATTTTCCCCATTCCCCAGCTCCTGGCAACCACCACTTCATGTGTCTGTTTCTCCAAATTGGACTCTTTAGATTCCAGTAAGTGATACCATGCAATATTTGTGTTTGGCCTATTTCATTTTAGCATAATGTCCTCCAAGTTCATCCATGTTGTTACATCCATGTTGCAGGATTTCCTTCCTTCCTAAGCCTGGATAACATTCCTTGTATATGTGTGTGTATACATATGTCATAATTTTACATATTTATACACACTCATATATAATCAAATCACACATTTATTTATAATACTGTTTTCCATAATGATTGCACCGGCTTACATACCTACTAACAGCATACATGTGTCCCTTTTTCTCCACATCCTTGTCAACACTTGTTATCCCTTGCTTTTTTGATAGCAACCATCCTCACAGGAATGAGGTGATATCTCATGGTTTTGACTTGCATTTCCCTTCCCTGATGATATTGAGCACCTTTTCTTATACCTGCTGGCCATTTGTATGTCTTGTTTGGAGAAATGTCTAATTTAGTTCCTTTGCCCATTTTTTAAGTTGGTTGTTTTTTGCTATTGAGTTGTAGGAGTTCCTTGTATATTGTGGATATTAACCCCTTATTGGATAAATATTTTTTCCCATTCCATAGATTGCCTTTTCATTTTGCGGCTTGTTTCCTTTACAGTGCAGACGTTTGTAATTTGATATAGTCCCACTTGTTTATTATTCCTTTTGTTGTCTGTAGTTTTTTTTTTTTTTTTTTAATTTTTTTTTCAACGTTTATTTATTTTTGCGACAGAGAGAGACAGAGCATGAACGGGGGAGGGGCAGAGAGAGAGGGAGACACAGAATCGGAAACAGGCTCCAGGCTCTGAGCCGTCAGCCCAGAGCCTGACGCGGGGCTCGAACTCCCGGACCGCAAGATCGTGACCTGGCTGAAGTCAGACGCTTAACCGACTGCGCCACCCAGGCGCCCCTGTTGTCTGTAGTTTTTATGTCATATGCAAGAAATTATGGTGAAAATCCCATATTCTGAAACTTTTCCCTTAAATTTTCTTCTAAGTTTTATATTTTAGCTCTTACAGCTAGGTCTTTGATCCATTTTGAGTTCTTTTTTTGTACATGTATAAATTAAGGGGCGACTTCACTCTTTGCACATGAATATCCAGTTTTCCCAGCACCATTTTTTGAAAAGATAGTCCATTTTCCATTGAATGGTTTTGACACCCTTATTGAAAATTATTTGACCATATATGCAAGGGTTTATTTCTGGGATCTCTGTGCTATTCCACTGATTTGTGTGTCTGCCTTTATGCCAATGTTACACCGTTTTGATTACTTGTAGTAAGTTTGATATCAGGAAGTGCTAGGCCTCCAACTTTTCTCTTTTCCCCGAAGATTGGTTTGGCTCTTCAGGGTCCCTTGAGATTCCACATGACTTTTATGATGGATTCTTCTATTTCAGCAAAAAACTTTATTGGGATTTTAATAGGGTTGGCATTAAATCTTTAGATTGCTTTTGGTGGCATTAACATCTTAACAATATTGTTCGATTCATGAACACAGGATATTTCTCCATTTATTGGAGTCTTTTTAAATTTCTTTTATTTTTTTAAATGCTTTATTTTTGAGAGAGAGAGAGAGAGACAGAGTGCCAGCAGGGGAGGGACAGAGAGAGAGGGAGACACAGAAACCGAAGCAGGCTCCAGGCTCTGAGCTGTCAGCACCGAGCCCAACGCAGGGCTCAAACTCACAAACCTTGAGATCATGAGCCATAGTCGGATGCTTAACCGTTGAGCCACCCAGGTGCCCCCTTGGAGTCTTCCCAAATTTCTTTTAGCAGTGCTTTGTAGTACAAGTTTTTGTTTGTTTTGTTTTTGCTTCCTTGAATAAGTTTATTTTATTCGTTTTGATGCTTCTACCAACTTTTAATGCCTTGTTCCCCACCCACACACCCCTCGATGTACTGGTAGCAGTAATGAGATTTAAAATTAGGACGAGGATATATTTCCAGGAAAACTGAGAAGCTATGAAAAGTAAAAAGATAGTAGTAGGCTCATTCTTTCATTTATTCATTCATGCATTTTAGCTTATACACTTGATTGGTGATCCTTTTGAAAACTATGGTATATTATTTGTTTTGATTCTAAAAATAGTCAAATGTATAAGAAGGCTTACATTTCTAATGTAATGAAGTTAGATACAATTTACATTTTAATTCTCAATAATATTCTATATATTTAGAATGATCTTTTATTGTAGCCCACAGAATTTTCTTCCTGCCCTTTGAACTCTGATGAGGAGGTGAATAAATGGTTGCACTTTTATGAGATGAAAGCTCCTTTGGTTTGTCTGCCAGTTTTTGTCTCCAGAGACCCAGTAAGTTTATGTCCGTCTTTTATATTGCAGTATAATACAGTGATTATGCTTAGGTTTTAGGATATTCTTTTAAAATTAGGCACTTTCTGAGTTGTCATTTAAGAACTAGGATAGTCTCCAGAATTATCTTGAAAGATGAGGGAGCAGGTGGCTAACGCCCCTATGAGTTAGTTAGGCAGGGCAGATTTTACCTTCGAGCAAACCAAGGCACAGGTATTTTACATGATACCCAAAGTCATGTTATTAAATAGTAGAATCAAGACCATGATTCGGGTCTCCTATCACCTTATTTGTTGCTCATCATACCATTCCTTATATTCTAACACTAGACACTAGAAAAAGATATGAGAGAGACCAATTCAGAGAAGGTAGCTACCACAATACTGACTTTTGATCCAGCGGTTACGTGTCTAGGAATGTATCCTTAAATATATGTGTAAGTATTTAAAATTATTAGTTAAAAGGTTATTCATAATAGCATTACTATAATAGCAGCATTGGACATAATCTAAATGTTAGTTGAGAATTGGTGGAATCGGTATGTGTGTACAATAGAATGCCATGTAGGTGTAAAAGAAAGCAGAAGCTCTTTTATGATCTAATATACTAAGATCTCAAGCTATATTTTTAAATGAAGAAAAGCAATACTCATCACAGTATGTACAGAGTGAAAATTTGAGTAAAAATTACAAAAGTTAATATTTCTGGAAGGGTATATAAGAAACTCCTTACACCGGGTGCCTGCAAGGAAAGGAAGGAAGGAGGTATAAAGGCAGAAGATGGAAAGACACACTTTATGGAATATATCCTTTTTTACTCTTTGAATTTTGAATTAAGTATATATATTGCTTACTTAAAAAATAAAATAAAAACTATTATAACAAATAAAAAGGTCTCCCTCCCCCTTAAACAATTCCTACCCAGGATAATTTAAATACTGACAGATAGCTTGTCTGTTGTCCTAGGGGTTTGATTTGCGATTGGAGCACACCCATTGTTTCAGTCATCATGGAGAAGGTGGACACTACCATTATGACACTACCCCAGACACAGTGGAATATCTTGGATACTTCTTGCCTGCAGAGTTTCTGTATCGCATTGATCAACCAAAGGAGACCCATTCAATTGGGCGAGATTAAATCAAATGAAAAAGAAATAATTAAGGTTAAGTAATCAACTCATTGATTGATACTAATATAAAATCCAATAGAAATGATCTCACGACTTAAATCCCATTGTTTTGGCCATTAACTGAAAGGTACGTTGACCTCTGTACTCTGGATTATCTGATATATCTTAGAGATTATTGGGAACAAACATACATAATGAAAAAGGTTCATTTTTTTATTCTTTATTCACAGCAAAATCAGTCTTATGTTTATACCTTAAATATAACATGATCAGGAATCACGTGATTATACCTACTATCTACTGGTAATAACTTACATTTGTATAACATTATTAAATTTTTCAAAATACTCTCACAAGTCCTAAGTGGATGTTTCTGGGTATGAGAAAAATCAGTGTTGCAAATGCTGATAGTTATTGAATCTGTAGTATTAAATTTTAAAAATCCATTTTAGAAATCAGAGTATACTTTTTTATTTTCGTGGAATAAGGTGGGCAGAGGAAGCAAGTTTCCCCCTTTTGGTGGGGTTGAACCATACTCAGGAGTTCGCAATTTGACTTTCACAAACATTGGCAACTAGGTGGTTAGCCATGATGCCTCCTTTGTTTGGGTTGCCAGTTGGAAGCAGTTTGTAACTTGTTGGCTATTTGCCAGAAGGAAAGGGAAAAGAAACATCCAAATACAACACTGAAGTGGGTATACTTTAAATTATAAGTGAGGCCGTTGGTACACATGACACTGTCCTTTGTGAAATAAAAAATTATACTCTTTTACTGATTGAAATTGTTGACATTATCCTCAGTATTCTTCTTTAATAATCATTAGCCAGAAATCAACTGTCTAATCGTAATCTTGCTAATGCTAAGCATGTGCAGATTTAGGAGCTCTTTAATAGCAAACACATACTAAATCTTCAAAAAATATTTTTTGATTGTCTTCTTTGAATGTTACCTATAACCTGTCCTGTGAGTAGAAATTTGTAAATGTTATTTTTACAAGAAGCACTAGTTTGAAGCAAAAAATGAATAAAAAGTTTATAGTCACAATATGATGTTTCTTTTTAATATCTTGCCTCCAGACAGGAAAAAAAGAGCTTTGTTTACCAGTGTAGCACTAATGCCTTTAATAGTGCCTGGCCAAAGCAGGCACTCAATAAATATTTGTTGAATGAATGAGTGTATAGAAGATTATGTCAGACACTTCACCAGATGCGGGCCTCTATCATTCAATCGTTTATATGGGGGGGGGGGGACTAACAGTAAACAAATGTGTTATATGACAGGTAGTATTAAGTCCTATGAAAAAAAATAAAACACAGGATGGATTATATTTTTTTTTTTTCAACGTTTATTTTTCGGACAGAGAGAGACAGAGCATGAACGGGGGAGGGGCAGAGAGAGAGGGAGACACAGAATCGGAAACAGGCTCCAGGCTCTGAGCCATCAGCCCAGAGCCCAACGCGGGGCTCGAACTCACGGACCGCGAGATCGTGACCTGGCTGAAGTCGGACGCTTAACCGACTGCGCCACCCAGGCGCCCCAACACAGGATGGATTATAAAAGAGTACGCTATTTTTTGAAAAGTCAATTTATTTTTGAGAGACAGAAAGAGACAACGTGGGCAGGGGAGGGGCAGAGGGAAAAGGAGAAAGAATCCCGAGCCATGCTGTCATTGCAGAGCCCGATGTGGGACTCAATCTCACGAACCGTGAGATCATGACCTGAGCCAAAACCAAGAGTTGGACGCTTAACCGACAGAGCCACACAGGCACCCCCAAGGAGGATGCTATTTTGTTGAGTCCATCCCACATGAGACAGGATGGACTCATCACCCCAAATTAGGTTTGGGTGTCAAGACCGATAAAGTCACATACACCCCAACAGGGTATGAAAGGATTTGCCGCTTGCATAATGAGGCTTTCTGGGGAAAGCAGGACAGCTCCCAAGCAGGTCCAAAAATGGCTGAGAGAACAGAGAAAGGAGCCTGGTTTGGGGTTTCTGTGGTAATGAACAGTTAGGGCCAAGGTGATGGTTCCATATGCAGTTTAAATTTCCCACAAGTGTCAAAGAAGGAGCAGCCAGGCTTGCTCAAATATGGAGCAGAATGGGAAGAGAGGGGAGTGAGGCTTAACAGCTGTCAACAGTCAAACAAAAAAAGTGGAATTAGGTTCCTTATTACACATTTTATATAGGGAGATCAGAAAAAGACTCTGATAAAGAGACACTTGAGCAAAGACCTGAAAGAAATGAGAAAGTGAGCTATGAAGTTATTTGGAGAAACATCCTTCTTGGCAGATTCAAAGGTCCAGGAACAGGAGGGGATTTGGTATGTTTGAGAAGCAGTAAGAGGCTGGGGCGCCTGGGTGGCTCAGTCGGTTGAGCATCCAACTTCGGCTCAGGTCATGATCTCACAGCTCATGAGTTTGAGCCCTGTGTCAGACTCTGTGCTGACAGCTCAGAGCCTGGAGCCTGCTTCTGCTTCTGCTTCTGCGTCTCCCTCTCTCTCTGCCCCTAACCCACTCGCATTCTGTCACTGTCTCTCTCAAAAATAAATAAACATTAAAAAAAAAATTAAAAAAAAAAAAAGAAGCAGTAAGAGGCTGTTGTGAACAAAATAGAATCACCTGACTGGGCAGCAAACATCTAGTGCATGCTCTGAGAAGCGTGTAAACGTAGTTTTGTAAATGCTATACATGTATTCAGAAAGTTTTATGTTAATGCCATGCTTACTTTAAAATTCGAAACGTGACAAGTGTGTCCAATATTATCAACTATTGGAGGTTCTAGCCAGGAAAAGCAAACAAGAAAGAATAATGACTGAAAAGGAAGACAAACATTTTTGGCAGAAAGCATGATTGATTCTTAGAAAACCCAAGAGAGTTTCTAGTGAAATTACTAGACTGTATTCAAGAAGATTTCAAAATATAAAATCAATGTTTAATAATGTGTTACATTTCTTCATACCAGTAAGAAATAGTTAAAAATGTAAATTTGAAAAAGATATCAATTACAATGCTATCAAAAGCACATAGCAATATTTTCATTTACCAAAAATTATATATAACCATCATGGGGAACATTATAAAACTGTTGAAAACCTAAAAACATGAAAAATAAATACTTCTATCTAGGAAAATGCAATATCATAGAAGCATCAGAAGCCTTTCTTGTCAAATCTATAAATTCAATTCAATGCCAGTCGAATGCCAGTGGGCCTTTCCATAGAACCAGTTGATTGGAAAATGTATGGGATAGCAAAGGGCCAAGATAAAGGTGATTTTCAAGAAAACAAGGTCAAGGGTATTTGATATCAAAATTTATAAACTTGTGAAAGTAAAAGTGTGGTTTTGGCACAGTGATGACAATCAAACCAATAGACTAGAAAATCATTTCCAGTTTCTGTTGAAACCTTTCATCCATTTTCTCCATTTTCATCTAACATTACTGTTCAGTTATTTTAAAGTTCTTGCCTACCATCTCCAATGTTTTGATCATCCATGGATATGTTCCTATTGTTTTAGGTTTTTATTATCAGTCACTCTTGCCTGCCTTTTTACATTTACTGCTATCATATGCTGGATATTGTGTGTTCAGGTATCTTCCACGGTGAGGGTTTCCATCTTTCTTTTGTTAGGTAGATAAAGTGAGAGACCGATTTCCTCAGTGTAATCAGAGACTGAGCTGGAATAGGGTAGGGCTGCATTTTACTTTTTTAAGTTTATTTATTTACTTAGAGTACCCATGAGCGAGGGAGGGGCAGAGAGAGAGGGAGAGAGAGAGAATTCCAAGCAGATTCCGAGCTGTCAGGGTGGAGCCTGACATGGATGGGGCTCAATCCTATGAACCGTGAGACCTGAGCTGAAATCAAGAGTCAGGTACTGAAATCAAAAGTCAGTTGCTTAACTGACTGAGCCACCGAGGCACTCTGGGTTACATTTTAAATAAGACTCAGGCCACCCCTGCTTATAGCCTGTTATTCCTTGTGTTCTGTGGAGTTTTAATTGAGAGCCTAGCAGATCTCTGTCTCCTCACCCCTTAAGGATGGTTCATCTCTTCCCTTTGGAAGATTTGAGCTCCATGAACCCTCAAAATGTGACAAATATTTTTTCATAGAACACTTCTCTTTAAGCAGGACTTAGCCTCATACATATATCTGAGTCTGCAGAAGACTTCACTTTTTTTTTATACTTACATCTTTAATCCAATTGGAATTTTTATTTATGGTGTGAGATAGGGGAATGTAACTGGATGATTTTCCATATGTGATAGATTGTTGGCCTTGATCCTCCCTTTATCCATACCCCCTTTCCATGTAACTCTGCAGTTTCTGCAACTGAAAAGGCTGAGTGTCCCCTCTCCTATCCTTGACTTTTAGGCTTGGCCATGGGCCATGTGATTGTTAGACATGTAATGCAGGCAAAACCTCTCTCTTGTACCTCGGCCATCACCATAAGAACACATCCTGAGCAGCCTGCTAGTCCAAGAAGAATGAACGAAAGACACATGGTACAGAGTCATCTGAATGACCTGGAGACCTATATCTTGAAGTAGAACCCACCAGCCGAGCCCAGCCTCAATTCTGATTCTCAGGTGTGTAAGCTAACCCAGATGAGATAGCAGTTGCCAGGGCCAAAATGCAGAAGTATGAGCACCTTAAAAACATAAAATGAAAAGTATGGTTAAAACCAAGCACAGTGATGGGCACAAAATTTAAAATAAAGTATTAAGAACTTTTACAAACTTATGCATAGAGTACAGTGGTTCTCAAACAGGATTGTGCAAAAGAATCACTTGAGCTTGCCAAAAATAGGTTCCTCTCTTGAAAATTCACATTCCCAACACACTCCCACATATTGTTTCCTTAGAGACTGACACCAGGGAAATCTTATTTTCCTAAACACCTTAGGAAATAATTAAAAAACTTAAATGTATCTTGGTCAGTACAAAACTTGAAAAGGCTCATGATTGACGTGGGGTCGCGAATGGTCAGGGAAGAATTCTTGAGACGTTTTTGGTGCAAAAAAGGTGCTTTTCTTATAAAACGGGGCCAGGACCCCATGGGCAGAAAGAGCTGCCCTTCGGCTTTGTGAAGCTGGTGCTTCTGTATGTACTTAGTGCTCAAGGGGGGACATGCAGGGAGTATTAGATCCGAAATGTCTTCTCGAAAGATTTCTCTGGTGCATATCATTCAGCTCGATACTAACTATCCGTGAGATGTAGAGGCAGTCATGAGACCCTTTAAGAATGCAGCCGTCAGCATCTATTCGATCTTTATCAAAACTATGCACACTATAGGTCAGCCTTCTGGGCTAAAGGTGAACACTTTTCTGCTCATATCCTTCATCAATGATAAATGGTAGACACAATTCCTTAAATAGGAGTTTTGCGATATCTGTCCTCTGTGGAATTAATACTTATGACATAGTCTCGGGCACTCAGACTGTTAAGTTTTACCACTGCTTCTTAACCCTTTAAGCATTGCTTATCTCCATTACTCAGGCATAAAATAAAAATTAAGCTCATATTACATGCCAGTGTCTATTATTTTTTTTTTAATTTTTTTTTTCAACGTTTATTGATTTTTGGGACAGAGAGAGACAGAGCATGAACGGGGGAGGGGCAGAGAGAGAGGGAGACACAGAATCGGAAACAGGCTCCAGGCTCTGAGCCATCAGCCCAGAGCCCGACGCGGGGCTCGAACTCCCGGACCGCGAGATCGTGACCTGGCTGAAGTCGGAGGCTTAACCGACTGCGCCACCCAGGCGCCCCTCCAGTGTCTATTATTAAGCTTGCTGGAGATAGTCCCTCTCCAGGAGTTTACCACTAATGGGAAAACAGATGATAAGCACAATGTATTGTTTTCCTCAAATTACGTCTTCGTTTTATCACTCTTCAGACATGTTTCCTGAGGTGTAAGCCCTCAAATCTCAGCATTCTCAGAAGGACGCTCATTGCTAAGACCCAGGGACCCATTAATTTCCTTTTCCCGACTTCTTTCCGGCCTTCTCCAGCTTCCCACCTTCCATCGCTTCAAGCAAGTAACTTTTAAAACGCAGACGAACACCACGGACCAGCCCGCCCGCGCCCTCGGCACTAAGATCCCTCCCCACCGCCCTCTGCCGGCCGCGCCTCCTTACAGACGAGGAAGTTTTTCCCGGCGCTGCACTGGGATTCACCGGAAGCGCTCCCCCCGGAAGCGTGGAGAGCCAGTGCCTGCCAGTCGGGTTCCGGGAGACTCCGAGCGGGGGCGGGGAACTGCAGTGCATTCTGGGAAAGCCGCCAAGCCCTCGGCTTTGTTTCCCGCCCCAGCGCGGCGTTTGGTTTCCGGAGGTCCGCAGAAGCACTGCGGTTCCCGGCTTGCGGGCTTTCCTCGGAGGCGTCTCTCCTTCCCACCTCGGGTTTTGGCTCGCGCGGCAGTCCTCCCGACGCCGCCAGCATGTCTGGGGTGCGCGCTGTGCGGATCAGCATCGAGTCGGCCTGCGAGAAGCAGGTCCAGGAGGTGGGCCTGGATGGCACTGAAACGTACCTGCAGCCGCTGTCCATGTCGCAGAACCTGGCGCGCCTGGCCCAGCGGATCGACTTCAGCCAGGGTTCGGGCTCCGAGGAGGAGGAGGCGGCGGGGGCCGAGGGGGACGCGCAGGACTGGGCTGGCGCCGGGTCCAGCGCAGACCAGGACGACGAGGAAGGTAAGGCCCGTGTGTGCTACTCCAGTCCGCCGGCCGGTCTGGGGACCCCGGTACCCGCCCAGGTAATGCCACCCTGAGTCTCCCGTGCTAGACGAGATGCGGTGCGTGGGCGAACTTTGAAAGTAACTTCAGTGCGGAAGAGTGATCGTGCTCACTGTGGTCTTTTCACAGCCTGACGATTTAGGGCGCTGCCTGCCTCCTAATACTCCTTATCCTTCTGCACGTTTTCTTGAATTGGAGCATTTGAGGGACTGTCACTGATGAAGCGTTTAAGTCTGTTATGGGGCATACTTGGTGAAGAAGCCTGCGGTTCATATCGCGGCTCTGCCACGTCTAGTCGAGTTACTTTGCTTCCCTTTGCAATGTGGATGATGCTAATTACACCTGCTGAAAAGAGAGAGAGGTCTGTATTGACTGGAATATAAGATAAAGTCTAAGAGGTAGGCTGGGACCAAATCGTGTACAGCCAGTAGGCCAAGATAAGCATGTGACTTTTATTAGAAAGCCAGTTGAAAGCTTTTGAAGGATTTTAAGTAGACTGATGATTCTGTTTTAAAAAAGATTATTTTGGGGCACCTGGGTGGCTCATTGAGTTAAGCGTCCAACTTGGGCTCAGGTCACGATCTCACAGCTCCCTGAGTTCCAGCCCTGCGTGCATCTCTGTGCTGACAGCTCAAAGCCTGGAGCCGGCTTGGGATTCTGTGTCTCCCTCTCTCTCTGCCCTCCCCTGCTCGTGCTCTGCCTCCCTCTCTCTCTCAAAAACAAATGAACATTTTTTAAAAATTAAGAAAAAAAAGATTATTCTGGATCCTATGTAGCAAATGGATTACAGGGAAAATGAAACTGGAAGGAGGGAGACTGGTTAGGAGAGAATTATAGAAAAAGTGTGAATGGGTTTTGGATTTTCATTATTGTCAGGGATAAAAAATAGTCACAGTGATTTAGGTATGTGCAACAGACCCTGTGTAAATGGGAATTTAAACATGGCGTTTCAAATCAGTGGTGTTAGGATAACTGGGGGTCCATTTGGGAGTAAAAAGCAAATACTGCCTCCTACTTCACACTCAGATTAGTTCCACAAGGATTGAAATACAAATGAAGAGAATAAAGTAAAAATTGGAAGGAAACTGTAATCATAAAACTTTGGGAGTAGAAGAGACCTTCTTAATCAAGATAGGAAATACAGAAAATATAAAGACAAAGAGATTAATTACATAAAAATGTAAAATAATAACCGAAAAAGGTGCCATGAACAAAGTAAGAAAATAAATGACTGGGAAAAGTATTTGCAACATACAGGACACATAGTAGTCAATATCCCTGCTATTCAAAGATTCCCTTCAAACTGGGGGGGGGGGGGGGGGGGGGGAGACAAGGCACTGGAAAAACAGCCCAAAGGCATAAACAGCTCACAGGAAAAGACTTCAGATCTCACAATTAGGGAGAGGCAAATTAAAACACTATTCTGGTGCATTAGCAACATAGTATCCAGTGTTGGAAATGTGAATTGGTAAAGCCTTTTTGGAAGGTTTAGCAGTTCCCTATGTGTCAAAAATGTTAAATGTGTATCTCCTTTGTCCTACTAAATCATGGCTAGGAATTTAACCTACAGAAAAAGTTGTCCACATACACAGATGTGTGTTGAGCATGTTTACCATTACTGACATTATGGAAAGCAACGTACGTGTCCGTTAAATAGGAATGGTTAAACTTACTGTACAGCTATGCTCCAGAATGTCAAATAGCGTTAAAAGAATGAAATAGATCTATGTACTGACATGGAAGTAGCTGTAGGACATATTAAGTGAGGAAAAAAAAAAAAAAATAGAAACATGGAAGTAAATGTATATAAATGCATCGAAAAACAGTTGGATGGGTACACCTCAACTGTTAATATTGATTACTTCTCGGGATGGGACAGAACTAGGGGTGGGGAACAAAGGAAAACTTTTACTTTTTTACTCTATAACTCTATTTGAACTCTATATAATGAGCATGTATTTGGTGGAATTTAATGAAGTGATTTAAGAGGTTGGAAGGCATGTTAACATTTTTTAATATCGGAATGCTGCCCTTATAGATCATTTACAAAAATTTTTTTAAGGTTTATTTTGAGGGAGAGAGAGAGAGCCCGCATGTGCGTGGCAGTGCAAGAAGGGCCGAGGGAGAGAATCCCAAGCAGGCTCCTCCCTGTCAGCAGAGAGCCCAAAGTGGGGTTGAACTCAGGAATGTTACCCAAGCCTACCTGAGCCAAATCTTGGCCTGAGGCAAAATCATGAGTCAAGTCATTTATCTGACTGAGCCACCCAGGTGCCCCTGTAGGTCACTTTTATTTTTGTACTTTAATGTATTTTGGAAATTCTCTCGTTATTCAAGTTTTGTTGTTTTTTTTTAATGTTTCTTTTTGAGAGAGAGACACAGAGTGTGAGTAGGGGAGGGGCAGAGAGAGGGAGACACAGAATCCGAAGCAGGCTCCAGGCTCTGAGCTGTCAGCATAGAGCCTGACACAGGGCTCAAACCTACGAACCGTGAGATCATGACCTGAGCCGAGATTGGACATTTAACCGACTGAGCCACCCAGGCACCCTTCCAGTTACTCAAGTTTTAAAAGCTGGGAGAAAAGGGTTATTTAAAAGTCTTGCATTCGGGGTGCCTGGGTCGCTCAGTCGGTTGAGCGTCCGACTTCAGCTCAGGTCATGATCTCACAGCTCGTGAGTTCGAGCCCAGAGCCTGGAGGCTGCTTCTGCTCCTGTGTCTCCCTCTCTCTCTGCCCCTAACCCACTCACATTCTGTCTCTGTCTCTCTCAAAAATAAATAAACATTAAAAAAAAAAAAAATACAAGTCTTGCATATATTGAAAAAAAAAATACTGAAATGCTTACCTGTAATGTTGGAATGTTAGATTTAAGCTGTGGAAATTAGATATCATGTTTGTCTTGCCATTGTAGGAATGCGAGCTTAAATATTAACACAAAGATTCATGAAAGGGTATGTGGAATGGGACAAAACAGGAAGCGATTTGATCATTGTTCTTTTAGTACCTACAACATCTCAGTGAGATTTCTGCCTTCTAGTCAGTGTAACTCATACCTGTGTGTTTCTTTTTTTCTTTCTCTTTTTAGGGTTGGTAAAATTTCAACCTTCTCTTTGGCCCTGGGACTCAGTGAGGAACAATTTGAGAAGTGCCTTGACAGAGATGTGTGTTCTCTATGATGTCCTTAGTATTGTTAGAGATAAAAAATTTATGACTCTTGATCCCGTCTCTCAGGATGCACTTCCTCCAAAACAGGTATTTGTGGGCTTTAATTGAATAATGATACCATTTTATTGAGTCCCAGGACCACTTTTCAGGCTGTGTGCCTTCTGTGCTCTTTGCCTTTCATGCAAAATTAAGTCCAGATGAAGCTGTGAAGACTGGTTCAAAACAAAGGTGTGAAACCCCATCTCCTTTATTTATCATTTTATTAATGGTCCTGAGACCCTTAGAGGAGTTAAGTTTCATTAATAATATAACACTTGAAAGTTTCCCAGATCTTAACAAATTCTTACAGCCCGGATCATTGGTCTGTAGTATATTACACAAAAACGTGATAGTGAAATGGCTGTGGAGTCAGACAGACCTGGGTTCGAATCCCACCTCTACGGTCATTAGTCCTGGGTCCTTCAGCAAGTGAGTTTTTTCAGTCTCACTTTTCCCCTCAACCTGTTTCTAGGGCCTGGTTTAAAAAGGCCAAATTATGAAAGCTAGGTGAGATTGTTGCAGTTTGAGGAAGAGCGTGTTTAATTTTTGAGCATTAGAGGATGAAAGGGAGGCAACAGAAGGATACACTAGTGAATGGAAAGTCTGAAATTAAGGAGGCCACTTGGGAGGTTCTCAAGGAAGAGCAGCATTAGGTCCACGACCAGGTTAATGGCGAGAAGAGGAAGTAATGGTTGTTCTTGCCCATTTGTACGTAAAGTGCATTGAATGTAATTACTCATGTGGTGATAGTTTTGGAATCTAGAAACGCCATGCTGGAAGACTTCTTACAGATCATTCAGCCTGGTTCCTTCGTTGTACAGAGAGAACACCGAGGCCCAGAGGGATGCGGGACACATTCCGAGGCAGCACAGCCCGTGGTTAGAGAGCCAAGACCACAACTCTGGCACCTTATTCCTAGCCCCCGGCCTTTACCTGTGCTCTTCCCGGAGAGGGGTCTCCAGGAATTTCTTGATCTCTCCAAGAATTTAGAATTCACTTCCCTGACACGGTCCAAAGATTATTGTGACCAGCACTATTCTTTAAACCTGTGGATGGGAATTTTCCCCGTTCTTGGTTACGCTGTAGTGCGAAAGAATTCCTGGCTCTTTCTCTTGCACGGCTGACCTGCCATTCTGCTGTTGCTATGTAGAGTTAAGGAACATAACTATTCAGAAAATTAAAAATGTATTACGTTTTAATTGTAATTGACAGGTGAGTATTGTGACATTTTATGAAACTTGGTGATTTTGATTCATGCAGCCAGAAGACTTTCTTTTGTTAAATTTGGCTTATTTGGAAGTGTATCCGGTTACTAGAGTACACAAATCGGTGGTGATTAATGGGTATTTAGGTAGGTACATATAATACACAGATTATGCTATCTCATCAGTTTTCCAGAAATCAGCCTTCAGTGAAGTGCATTAATTTTAATGCTGTGTGGCTTCAGTCTTTATTCCAAAGGCACATTGGTAGCTTGCCATCGTGTAATTATACAGCTGTACTCATTGGGGTCATTCATTTATTCCAGAAATCAAGTAGTAGGTGCTGAGCATTGTTCTAGCGTCCATGGACATAGTGGGTCTCGCCATCATGGGTGACTTTGAAGCAGGGATTACAGAGAAGGGTATACACGGGGCTGGGGGTGAGCATTTGTACGACACGAGAGGGGAACCCCATCTAGACTGGGCAGAGTTCACATGAGTTCTGATTTGTAGTCCGGTGTGGTGTTTGTGGTTTAACATAAGTTCATTTGAGTTGACGGGAGAAATCGTTAAGGTTGTTATTTTTCAAAAAAAACAGTGCTTTTCTTTAATTTCTTAATTTTCTCCTGAGTAGGTATTTTATTATTGAGAAATGTTGAAATCATTTACAAATACAGAACTGTATGGTTGGATTGTTTTTGCTAGAACCCTCAGACACTGCAGTTGATATCTAAAAAGAAGTCGCTGGCTGGAGCAGCACAGATCCTATTGAAGGGGGCAGAAAGATTGACCAAATCAGTCACTGAAAACCAAGAAAATAAGCTGCAAAGAGACTTCAACTCTGAGCTTTTGAGATTACGGCAACACTGGAAACTCAGAAAAGTTGGAGATAAAATTCTTGGAGATCTGAGCTACAGAAGCGCAGGTATAGATCATTGTTAGAAACGGTCCTTTTAAGCTGTAGCTTGTCACAAAACTATATGGGGTTGACTGTGATGTTTATGTGTATGGCTGTAATGTATGGCTTCTCAGTTACAGGTTACATTTTGAAATTTTAATTTCTGTACACATAAGCCTGATAAGCTAAAATTACTCATATAGCCTTATAAGTGACTATATAGAGAGAGGGAGGGAGGGATTCAGTTTGAAAATCTTTAGATGCATTTAACAGAAAGCTTATGTGCTAACACACCCGGAACCATAATTGACATTTTAGTCAGAGATAAAGGAGCTAGGACTGGACTCGATCAGGGGCTCCTTTGTAACCCTTAAAAATTAAGCAAAAGGGGCACCTGGGTGGCTCAGTCGGTTAAGCATCTGACTCTTGACTTGGGCTCAGGTCATCATGTCATGGATTGGGAGTTCGAGCTCCACGACAGACTCTGTGCTGACGGTGCAGAGCCTGCTTGGGATTCTCTCTCTCTCTCTCTCTCTCTCTCTCTCTCTCTCTCTGCCCCTCCCCTATGCTTGCACATGCTCTCTCTCTCTCTCTCTCAAAAAATAAATAAAAATAAGCTTAAAAAGTTAAAAAAAAAACCTGAGCATAAAAGGAAAAAGAAATGTTTCCATTCCACCTTAATTCTTTTTTTCTCCATTAAGTCATCTAAGCTGTTGTCACATCCTGGGTTAAGGGAGAGAGTGGTGAAAACACTTTGCCTTTTGCCCCATTCTACCAAGGTTGCAGGAATATATTTTGTTGGCATATACCAAAATTTGATGATCTTGAATTCACATCTGTTTGTACAAACTTTTTATTGTTGACCTATAATACGTTTCCGGAGGTAATCATGCTGCTGTCTCGTAAGCCACTAAGGTGTATTCAGAGGTGCGACACAGTAAAGGTTTACAAGACTCCCAGCTCAGTGGAGTAAAAGCTTTGAGTGCCAAGGGACAAAGCAAGGAGCCCTGGCTGTGATCACCGTGATAACAGGAGAGTGATAGTTTAAAAAGACTCTTTTGCCAGAGGGAGCCATTGTTGTCCTACCATTAAAAGCAGGCAAGGTGAGGTGGTTTAAGTCAGTACCGGAGAACCTAAGTGTCTCAGCATTCGATGTAAACTGGGGAATTCTGAAGGTAAAATCCTATTTCAAGATGACCAAGACTTTTTTCTGGTTTTTTTACATATTTTTAAAAACTAATTACTTAATTATTTCATTTACATCCAAGTTAGCATATGGCACAATAATGATTTCAGGGGTAGATTCCAGTGAGTAATCCCCTATGTATAATACCCAGTGCGCATTCCAACAGGCGTCTTCTTTAATTTCTCTTACCCATTTAAAATGCCCATCCCCCAACCCATAACCCTCCAGCGAACCTCATTTTATTCTCTGTATTTAAGAGTCTCTTATGTTTTGTCCCTCTCCTTGTTTTTATATTGTTTTTGCTTCCCTTTCCTTACGTTCATCTGTTTTGTATCTTAAAAAGTCATATGAAGTCAAGATATTTGTCTTTCTCTGACTGGCTAATTTCGCTTAGCATAATATCCTCTAGTTCTGTCCACATAACTGCAAATGGCAAGAAATTTATTCTTTTTGATTGCTGAGTAATACTCCATTGTAGATGTGTGTAAATGTGTGTGTGTGTGTGTGTGTATATATATATATATATATATATATATATATTTATACACACCACATCTTTCTTATCCATTCATCCATCGATGGACATTTGGGCTCTTTCCATACTTGGGCTATTGTTGATAGCACTGCTATAAACATTGGGGTGCATGTGCTCCTTTAAAACAGCACATCTGTGAAATATTATATACTTAAGGTATGTTAAATTTATGTGTTAACTTGTTTCTATTTTCTTGTTTTTAATACCCCATTAGGATCTCTCTTTCCCCATCACGGTACATTTGAAGTAATAAAGAATACAGATATTGATCTGGATAAGAAGATACCTGAAGATTACTGTCCCCTCGATGTACAAATTCCTAGTGATTTAGAGGGGTCTGCATATATCAAGGTATTTGCCGAAGTTTTTTTTTTTGTTTTTTTTTTTTGAATGTTTATTCTTGAGAGAGGGAGACCACACAAACAGGGCAGGGGCAGAGAGAGAGGGAGACAGAGAATCCCAAGCAGGCTCCGTCTATGCTGTCAGCACAGAGCCTGATGTGGGACTCAGACCCGCAAACTGTGAGGTCATTCCCTGAGCCGAAGTCAGACACTCAACTGACTGAACCACCCAGGTGCCCCTTGTTAAAGTATGTTTTAGTAATTTCTTCATCCAGAAGTTAATTTGCTAACATTTTTTCATGTTTTTATTGTCCCATAGGTTTCAATTCAAAAACAGGCTCCAGACATAGGTGACCTTGGTACAGTCAACCTCTTCAAACGACCTTTGCCCAAATCCAAACCAGGTGCAGTTATGTTCTGTCCTCTACCTTCTGGTCCTGTCTGAGCTTACGTTCCCAAATAAACTGGTGATAAACGTAGATCGGAAAAGTCGGTACTCTGGAGTAAGGACAATTGGAAATTTATTATTTATAATCCGTTAATTAACCGTTGGTGAATAGCTGTGCAATCTTTTTTTTTAAGATCGAACTTCTTTACCAGTTTTCTATGTAAACGAAAGGAAAATTTTTGAGTTTTGGGAAAGATATGCTGTAGTACAGTGTTTTCTGAACTTTTGTCGTATGCATTCAAGTCCCCACTTAAGCGAATTAATGCATAATCCGGTCAGATAATTGATATATACATATGTCCCCTGTCTTTCAGGTTCCCCACATTGGCAGACGAAATTAGAAGCAGCACAGAACGTTCTCTTGTGTAAAGAAATTTTTGCGCAGCTCTCTCGGGAAGCTGTTCAAATTAAGTCACAGATCCCTCACATTGTGGTGAAAAACCAGATTATCTCTCAGCCCTTTCCAAGTAAGAGCAGCCAACCCTTTTGAGTTTATAAATAGGACTTTGTCGTTTGGGGAACAGGGCAGAGGGGCTAGTTACATATTTGGCTGCGTTGAGGGAACAGTAAGAGCACAGCGGTAGCGGGCTGTCCATAGTGGTGGCTCATAAAGCGCGCAAGACACAGCACGTCTCCAATTCTAGTCTGTGTCCTAAGTAGTGTCACTCCTGGATTTTAAACCACATACGCGAAAAACGTGTACTAGCAAGGCTGTTATTCAGCAACAGTTGCTTTGAGGTGTTTGCTGACACCGTTCGTGGACTATTTCCCAGGGATCCTGTCCTACTGGCTAAATAAGATGTCAGTCAGACAGTGGTTATTAAAATACCCGTAATATTCCTAAATTTGTGGAAATTGGGATTTTAATTATATTATTATTCAAGAGCAGTTGGAATTGCCCTGGAGATCAATTTGTTGTTAAGCCGTGTCACTGATTTTTGTTTGTTTGTTTGTTTGTTTGTTTGTTTTTAAAATTGTGAGGGGCGCCTGGGTGGCGCAGTCGGTTAAGCGTCCGACTTCAGCCAGGTCACGATCTCGCGGTCCGGGAGTTCGAGCCCCGCGTCGGGCTCTGGGCTGATGGCTCAGAGCCTGGAGCCTGTTTCCGATTCTGTGTCTCCCTCTCTCTCTGCCCCTCCCCCGTTCATGCTCTGTCTCTCTCTGTCCCAAAAATAAATAAACGTTGAAAAAAAAATTAAAAAAAAAAAAAATAAAATAAAATTGTGAGATGTAGCTTCTTGAGTCCTGTCAAAAGAATGGGTTTTACAAGTGAAAAATTCCATCCATGCTTTCATGACAGCAAGGAAGAGATTTGTCTTTTTTCTAATCAGCAAGACCAGATACCCACTTGGTGGGGTGTTTTGTTGTTTTTCCAAGGTTTTTTTTTTTTTTTTAATATTAATTTTTGAGAAGAGAGAGTGAGCATGGAGTAGGGGCAGAGAGAGAGGGAAACAGAATCAGAGGATTGGAAGCAGGCTGTGTGCTCACTGCAGCGAGTCTGATGTGGGGCTTGAAGTCATGAACCGCGAGATCATGACCTGAGCCGAAGTTGGACGCTTAACTGACTGAGTCCCCCAGGCGCCCCAACTAAGTGTTTTTTGTTTTTTCAAAAATGGTGTTGTGTTTTTTGTTTTTAATGTAAAGGCAAGAAGAAACTAATTCACATACAGTTTCTGTTGAACTCTCTTTATCCACAGCTCAAAGTCAACAGCCACATTGTAGGTCAATAGAACTTGAATTGTTAAAATACGTGATGGTTTATTATATTCCTGAATAGTCATTTTGGTGTGAAAATGGTAATCGTGAAGTCTGATCTCCAAGTTTAGAATGCTCTTTTGAGAAAGGGCTGTGATTATACTTTATGAAGACAGTTGTGCTTTTCTGTATCTTCGGTTATTTGCATCTGTCCTACTTCTTTTTATAAATAGGCTTGCAGTTACTGATTTCTTTATGCCATTCCTCAAATGATAAGAAATCCCAAAAATGTGCTACTGAGAAGCAAAGTCCGGAGGACCATCTTTATGTCTTAGAGCATAATTTGCATCTACTAATTAGAGAGGTAATGGAATAAATGTCTCTTCTTGCGTTTTGGTAAGCATACCCAGTGTGGTGAATGTGCACAGGCTCCTCTCTGCTGAGTCCTCGTTATTCCCCTAGTGATGGCTTTCACCGTCTGTGATGTGAAGGATCCTTGCTCTGTGTTGGGGGAATACGCCGATAATCGGAATTCTCAGTCTGTGTTCACAAGCTTAGCTTCTAGTGGTAGAAATAAACCTGAAGCTTGATACAGACGCACCAGGAAAGTGTGCAGGGTACAGAGGGAAAAGTGATTCTGATTGAGTGATGGGGAAAGTGTCATGCCAGAGCCTGTGAACAGGATAGTTATTTCAGGACATATTCTGCTTACAGGTTAACTAGAACTGTGTTTGCAGAGTGCTGGCTCACAGTTTAGGCTAATTTCAAAAGAATCCCCTGAGAAACTTAATAGAAGTATGTATTCCAGCCTCCCCTGCCTTAAATATGTAAGTATTAGTTGCTTTAAAGAAAAAAAAAAGTTTTTTAAATTTGCAATTGTTTACGGTGACAGATGTTAACTAGGATTATTTTGAATCATTTTACAGTATATACTAACATCAGGTCATGATATTGTCTGCCTTACACTAATACGTTCTATGTCAGTTATGCTTCGGTATGAAAATTAATTGAAAACGGCTCTTCTTGTTACAGTTTCATAAACAGACCTTGAGTTCCATCACGATGCCTCATCCAGCAAGCGCACCTTTTGGTCACAAGAGAATGAGACTTTCGGGTCCCCAGGCTTTTGATAAAAACGAGATTAATTCATTACAATCCAGTGAAGGGCTTCTGGAAAAAATAATTAAACAAGCAAAGCATATCTTTCTGAGGAGCAGGTAAAGATGAACAAAGTAATGGTTTTTCTTCAAAGCCTCAGTCATTTTTCCTTTATTACTTACCTCCTATGCATTATTTTTGGCATGCTGTAACCTTTTGTGCCAGGGAGAGCAAGCGGGGTGTGGGATAAGAGTTGACACAGATGGTCCTGTCAGGTGTGGGGAAGACTTAGCTTCAGGGCCCATGTAACTTATAAGATGGCTTCTGACGCTGGCTGCAGTTTCGGAAGGCACCTGACTAGGAGTATGCCCTGAACCCCACACCTTCTTCAGTGACCCATTCAGGAGATACTTGTTCCTGAACTGATTCTAATCTTTTTTTTTTTTTTTTTTTTTTTGAAGCTTTCCCTATTTTGGGGGGCTGTCTCACGTTTTAGGACTTGGGAAGGTGCTTTCCCATATGTTGACTTCTCTAGCTTTTGTTCTCTGGCATCAGGTGGTATTAGTTATTTTCAGTGATGAGAAGGTTCCAACTTAGAGAAGTTGTACAACTTGCTCCAAGTGAGACTTGTAAAGAGTAGCAAAATCAGGGTTCATGCCCAGCTCTGTGGAGCTCTGGAGTTCGTTTTCTTGCTTCCATGCACACGACAGGAAAACCTTGGTCTGTGAGCGTAATTCGTTCGGAAACATGCTTGTCATCCAAAGCACTCTTCTCCTATCAAAGCGAATTTCAGGAACCATTGGCTCAGTTGTGATCATGTCACACTGGGTGTCACGTACTGTTCGAATTGTAAGACACGCTCATTTATCAAGTTAATATTTGTTAGAAGTGTTTGCTTCTCTTGGGGAACACTAGCAGAACAAGTCACTTGCAACCCAAAGTTTTATGTTTACAAAAGAACTTGTACTTAAATGTGCCTTCTTCACATGCTAAAGGTTTGCGCGCCTGAGTGGCTCAGTTTATTTTGAGAGAGACAGAGACAGTGCAAGTGGGGGAGGGGCAGAGAGAGAGGGAGGCACAGAATCCCAAGCAGGCCCCGTGTGCCAGTGCAGAGCCCGATGCCGGTCTCAAACTCACAAACAGCTAGATCATGACCTGAGCCAAAACCAAGAGTTGGATGGTTAACCAACTGAGGCACCTAAGTGCCCCAAGCATCTGACTCTTGATTTCAGCTTAGGTCATGATCTGGAAGCAGGGTCATGAGATTGAGTCCTACATGGGATTTCTCTCCTCTCTCCCCCTCTCTCTCTTTCTCAATCTCTCAAAACAAATAAATAAACTTTAAAAAAGAAACATGTTGAAGGTGCTCTTGTATTTTAGTATTGTTCCTTGGTGAAGAGAGCTGTTTTTTACTTCATTTAGAATGGTGCCTTGATAATATTCCAGACTCTCAGGTGTGGGCACACTGTGCTGTGGATGAGTGTTTATTTTTGATTTTTATTTTTTTCATGCTAATACAAGGCATGGTTTTCTTCTTAAATTTCTTTTAATGTTTTATTTATTTTTGAGAGAAAGAGACCGCGTGAGTGGGGGAGGGGCAGAGACCGAGACACAGAATCCGAAGCAGGCTCCAGGCTCTGAGCTGTCAGCACAGAACTTGTACCCAAGAACTGTGAGATTATGACCCGAGCCAAAGTTGGATGTTTAACCGGCAAAGCCGCCCAGGCTCTTCTGCAAGTCATGGTTTTAATGGCACATACGTTTGTAGTCTTTAAATGGAAACCTAAGCCTGAAGCTTATAGTAAAATGAATTAGGAAGACATGTTCTGAGAAGACAGCATGGTGCAGTAAAAGGAATAAGAAAGTTGGGGTAAAAAAATGTGCGTAAACCAGGGCTCAGAAGGCGCTTGGGTGGCTCAGTTGTTTGAGCATCCAACTTCGGCTCAGGTCATGATCTCACGGTTCCTGGGTTCGAACCCTGCGTGGGGCTCTGTGCGGTTTGTGGGTTAGAGCCCCACATTGGGCTCTGTGCTGACGGCTCAGAGCCTGGAGCCTCCTTCAGATTCTGTGTCCCCTTCTCTCTGCCCCTCCCCTGCTCGTATTCTCTTTCTCAAAAATAAGTAAACATTAAAACAACAACAAAAACAGGGCTCAGTTACTTGCTAACTAACTTTGGGGCGTTTTTTGTTTTTTTAGTTTAAGTTTATTTATTTATTTTTAGAGACAGCATGTGCATGAGTGGGGGGTCGGGGGGCAGAGAGAATGGGAGGGAGAGAATCCCAAGCAGGTTCCGCTCTGTTAGTGCAGAGCCAGACGAGGAGCTCAATCCCACAACCGCTAGTTCATGACCTGAGCCAAAATCAAGAGTCAGGCACTTAACTGACTGAGCCACCCAGGCGCTCTGCGAACTTTGGTTTTCATATCTATGGCCCTCCACCTATTTCTCTGCCAGTTAGGGATATAGGAGTCTGGTCTTCGGGTCAAACGAAATAATATATGCAGAAGTTCCTTATAAACAATAAAATAGGGTAGGTTACTGTTGTCACTTTCATTTGTATGTTTCAGTTATAAAAACCTTTAACCTAAAGTCAGGGGAATGAAGGTAGCTATTTTTGGAATCCTCATACATTTTCAGAGTATTGTTATAGTGTTGGAGGCAGCAAAGCTTTAAAAATATTCCTGTGTTCCCCAGTTATAAAATAATTTTCCAACGTATCAACCCCATCTGTATAAATACCATACACAAGCAAGACCTGTTATTAACATGCTCATGTATTTTGATATATATGTGTGCTAGGGTATGTGTGTATCTTTTTTTTTTAAATCTGGAATCGGGGCGCCTGGGTGGTTCAGTCAATTGAGTGTCTGACTCTTGATTTTGGCTCAGGTCATGTGCTGGGGATTGTGGGATCTACCTCTGTGCTGCTTAAGATTCTCTCTCTCTCCCCCCTCGTGCTCTCTCTCAAAAAAAAAAAGGAAAATTCGGAATCACAAAATTATATATCCTGCTTTCACTTAATATTATAAATGTTTTTATCTTTCATTAAATGCTTTTCAGAGATATTTTAATAGCTGTGCAATATCCCATTATGTAAACACTCCATGATTTCTTTTACCAATTCTCAGTCACTAGATACTTTTTATTTCCAGTTTATTGAGGCATAATGCTAAGATCAGTGCTCACATACATATCTGTCTGCTGTAGGAATTTTTGGAAGAAATTCTGTCAAGGAAACAAATCCCAGAAAAGGAAGAGAAAGTTTAAGAGGTTGAAAGAAACCAGTACTGGAGCAGAAGCAGTAAAAGAGCAAACCCCAAACCCATTTATGTAAATAGCCTCTTGTCCTCAATGGCGGTTTGCACTTCTTCCCAATCAAGTATTGGAATCAGATAACTAGAAACCTGAGACCTCCAGTAGTCTCATTAAGTGTCATGAATTATGCTTTGGTTCTGGGTAGTAGCTGTTTGATTAGTATGTTAGACTACTGGTTATATACCTCAGCTTATGGCTGTGTCACCTTAGGCAAATTACTAAGTGTGGCTAGACTGAAAAATAGAGATAATCATAGCGTCTACTTGACAGGGTTGTTAGTGAGATGAAACGATATAGTTCATGAAAGCACTTACTATGATCTGTGGTACATAATGAGGAGTTAAATCGTATTTCTCGTGTACATATTTATCTTTCTTGGAGTGTAAGGTTTTCATTGTGCAGAAAGGCTCCCTGGCTTCTCAGGAAAATGACTGTAGTTCCGTGATAGTAAATGAGCCTCCACTGTGGGTGTGCCATTTGTTACCAGGGACCAAATGTTAACATCCATGAATGATTTCTATTCTCTTCAGACCTGAGGCATATACCCTAAAAGTACCCTTCTTCCTCTGTTCTGACGAGCTTTCCTGAGAGAAAACAAATTGGAGTTCAAAGGAAATAAACCTTTTTTTAAGAAAGGTCTTTGCTTTTCAAATGTAGTATTTTTGAAACTTAGTCCTCCCGTTTTCAAATAGCCATAACATTAATAAAGTGATTTATAATCTTACTATTTAAAATGGTAGCTTTTTAAAATTTTCACCTTCTTTTCTTTAAAAGAGCTGCTGCAACCATTGACAGCTTGGCAAGTCGCATCGAGGACCCTCAGATACAGGCTCACTGGTCGAATATTAATGATGTTTATGAATCTAGTGTGAAGGTTTTAATCACATCACAAGGTTATGAACAGATATGCAAGTAAGTGTCAAAAATAAGTTGTTCGTTTCAAACGTTAAGTTGCTTTTTATATATTGATGTTTGTTGCATGATTATATCGAGATTTGGGGTTTTATTTGCTGCGGTGCCATAGCATTCCAGTAAATTCTATCAACTGTAGAGGTTTTGTGCAAATGAGAAGTAAGAATGTTTGAAATAGTCTCCGTAAGGTAAATGTCACATATTTGAGTTGTGGCAAAAAATGAACCTCATCATTGAGCGGCCACACCTTACACTCTGGTCCGCTTCAGTTCTTGCTCAAGGTGGTGGCGAGTCTGGGGTATTTGAAGTGAGCAAGGCCGTTTGTATTAGAGCCTATACTCTCCATATTGTGCCTAAAACAGCCTAAGTTTTGTAGCTCTCCTGGCGGGGGAGATTAGAGGATTAAACCTGTGTCTAATCCAGTTCATGATTATGCCCTTAAAATGGGACTGAGAGCTGTGTCTGTAAAGGGGGTGAAATGACTTTTGTCCCGACCATTCACAGAGAAGCACTCTCCTTCACTTACATTCACAAATCACGGGCTAAGATACACGGGACAAATTGGTGGTTGCCAGAGGTTGGGAAGCGGGGTGGGCAAAAGGTACAAACTTTCATTTGTAAAAGTTCTGGGATCTAATGTACACCATGGTGACTATAGTTAATAATACTGTGTTGTATATTTGAAAAGTAGCTAAGAGTAGATCTTGAAAGGTCTTATCACAGGAACAAAAATGGGCAGCTTATGAGGTGATGGGTGTTAACATACTACGATGATCATTTCATAAAATATATACACTTATTACATCATCATGTTCTACATACACCTTAAACCAATCAACGATGTGTGTCAATTATATTTCAATAAAGCTGGGGAGAATAAACCAAGTTAATAAAATTAAGCTTGTAGCCACGGAAGGCATTTTGGCCTCCGTTTGAGCCTCTTTTGAAATTTAACAACTGGGGTTCCTGGGTGGTTCAGTCAGTTAAGCGACTAACTCTTGATTTCAGTCCAAGTCATGATTCCAGGGTTATGGGATCGAGCCCCATGTCAGGCTCTGCACTGGGTGTGGAGTCTGCTGGGTATTCTCTCTCTTCCCCGCCCCCCCCCCCCCGGCCCCTCTCCTGCTTGTACTCTCTCTCAAATAAAATATTAAAAACTAAAATTAACAACTGACAGGATATAGTTAAGTCCCCTTCCCCAGGTCAGTCTGAGAGAGCCATTAGCAAACATTTATCAATGTCAGTGAGTACCTTTTCTTTTTCAAGTTTTAGTTGCTTTATTTCAGGCAGACCTAACTAGCCACTGTGCTCTCTCCGTTGAGCAAAACACACTGAAAACAAAATCACCACCCTCAGGAGTAGGAGAGTATAATACCCTTAAATTGTTGTTTGTTTGTTTGTTTATTTATTTATTTATTTATTTAATGTTTGTTTATTTTTGAGACAAAGACAGAGCGTGAGCAGGGGAGGGACAGAGAGAGAGGGAGACACAGAATCCAAAACAGGCTCCAGGCTATGAGCTGTCAGCACAGAGCCCATTGTGGGGCTCGAACCCATGAACTGTGAGATCATGACCTGAGCCGAAGTCGGACGCTTAACCGACTGAGCCACCCAGGCGCCCCTTAAATTGTTATTTTTAAAAATTTTTTTTTAATGTTTTATTTATTTTTGACAGAGAGAGAGAGACAGAGCATGAGCGGGGGAGGGTCAGAGAGAGAGGGAGACACAGAATCCAAAGCAGGCTCCAGGCTCTGAGCCATCAACACAGAGCCCGATGTGGGGCTCGAACTCACGGACCGCGAGATCATGACCTGAGCCGAAGTTGGACGCTCAACCAGCTGAGCCACCCAGGCGCCCCAATTGTTATTTTGTTAATATAGAGACTTTAATTGACTATTTTTCAAAAATGAAAAATCGCTAGGGAGCATGATGTAAAAGATCGGATATAGAAGATAAAGGAATACACAGTGGAAATCAGTCTTGCAACTTCCAGGAAAAGATGGTGGGGTGAAGGTGGATCATGGTTTTCTTCCCCTATACTATAGAGAAATAAGGAAATAATTGAGGTGATTTGGAGTGTGGTGGGAGAGTAGCCGTTGAATAAGGTAAAACAAGTTTGGCATGCATTTTAACTGTTACGGCTAGGTGATGGGGCCATTGGCTTTCATTGTATTTCATTGCATTACTTTCGTATATGTTACTATATATGCAAAATCTGCTATGTACTTTTGCTTAAAATTTTCCACCATAAAACATTACGAGAAAGAGTACAAAGGAGTGGAAAAGAAAAAAAATTGTCAGCATTGAGTTATTTACGTTTACAAGACCAAACAAATGTGAGATTATGGTTTCAGGGCCCGGGGTAAAAGTTCTAAACTTCTGAGAAGAAGGGTTGTTGACAATGTATCCATGACAGCATCAAGAGGGAAAGGAAGTAGTAGAATGTCCTTTTCCTCATCTTTTATAGCTGGGGTCAACTTAGGTTATTTAAAGTTGAAAGTAATTCTCTTAGGACTTCCCAGAAGCATCTAAAAAGTTTCTACACATCCATCTAGGAAAGTCTGTGCATTTACAAGCATATATATCCTACTTTTTTCCTACAATATTGTGTGCTTTTAATTTTTTTTTTTTTCAACGTTTTTAATTTTATTTTTGGGACAGAGAGAGACAGAGCATGAACGGGGGAGGGGCAGAGAGAGAGGGAGACACAGAATCGGAAACAGGCTCCAGGCTCCGAGCCATCAGCCCAGAGCCTGACGCGGGGCTCGAACTCACGGACCGCGAGATCGTGACCTGGCTGAAGTCGGACGCTTAACCGACTGCGCCACCCAGGCGCCCCTGTGTGCTTTTAAAATATTGAGACGTAATTCACATAAAACATTTACTATTTTAGAGTGTACATTTCAGTGGATTTTAGTATATTATTTATGTTGTATATCATCACTAATTCTAGAACATTTTCCATTATCTCAAAAAGAAACCCTATACCTGTCAGCAGTCATTCCCAATTTGCGTGTTTTTTTAAATATTATATTGGTGAATTACATTATGTTATATTGGTGAATAAGCATTCCTTACCACTACATACAGGTTTACTTCATTCTTTTTACAGCTTCATTGTGTTCATTGTATGTACCAGGACTTTTAATCAGCCTTCTGTTGATGAACATTTTATTGTATTTTTAAATATTTATTCATTTTTGAGAGAGCGCAGGTGGGGAAAGGGCAGAGAGAGGGGGATAGAGGATCCTAAGTGAGCTCTGCACTGACAGCAGTGAGCCTGGTGTGGAACTCAAACTCAGAGCCACAAGATCATGACTTGAGCCGAAGTCTGACGCTCAACTGACTGAGCCACCCAGGTGCCCCCTGATGAACATTTTAGTTGGATGCCAGCCGGGTAACTTGTACACGTGCAAGTACATCCGTAGGCAAGTATATCCGTAGGATAAAGCCCTCCAGGTGTAATTGCTGGGTCAGAAGATAAGGACATTTGAACTTTGTGTTAATGTTACCGAATTGCTTTTCAAAGCGCTTGCCACAACTATGCTTCTACCAATAGTAATCATAATTTTTTTTAAGTTTATTTATTTTGAGAGAGAGAGAGCATGCACAAGTGGAGAAGGATCAGAAAGAGGAGGAGAGAGAATCTCAAGCAGGCCCTGCACTGACAGCGTGGATCCCGACACAGGGCTCAAACTCACAAACTGTGAGTCGAGCCAAAATCAATAATCACTTAACTGACTGAGCCACTCAGGCGGGTGCCCCAGTACTTAGGCTTTTTACCATTTGGTTAAGTTTGTAAGTTTTTCCTTTTAAGCCTTCTGAATTTTGTGTTTTTCTTTGAAAGAAACATGTAAACTTTTAATACATCAAAATTACAATTTTACATAGATAACTGACACAATGTTTTATTCCTAAGTGGTCACTGTAAAGTCAAGTCTAAAAAAAGAGGTATTTTCAAATGTGAGGAGATATAATGCTATTTTATCCTATGGTTCATCTAGATGGTTTGATTTGGAGAATTTCATATTTCTCGTAGATGTTGTATGCTAGTGCTAAAAATTTGTAAATTGGTTTGGAAGAAGGTCGTTATCTGCATGTTGTTTTATGAGTTTCCTTATTTGACCTAAGCCAAGTTAATAGAGTATATATTTTGACTTGTTTGCCGATTATTTCAGGAGAGGGTGTGGAGTTAATAAAAGCTTTTCCCTTTCCGTATGAGAATTTGATCTTCGGTTAACTCTTTAGCTATAGTCCCCTAGTAACCTGCTAAGAAAAGATGCCACCTGTGTTACTAGGCAGCATTGCTTTTGGCAAAAATGATCCCAAACTGGTAAAGTGGATCTGGACTGGAAGGAATTATAAACACCTGATGGAGGTGCCTTTGGCTTTTCCCAGATGGAGTGACTTCTCAAACTGGGCAGTATCTCCTGGGGGGGGGACTGTGGAGACCATGTCTATGGAGTTGTCATGAGGACATGTGGCTCTTATACGGAATGAGGTTTCTAAGTCGGGGCAGGTCCCCCACATGCCCAGTGTAGATCTCATCTCAGTGCAGCAAAGGTGTGCAGATTGTCAGAGCAGAGTGGCAGTGGGTGTTGGCCGGCTGGCAAGCTGGGCTTCCTCTCCTGCATCCTTCTGCGCGCATGGGTGACCTAGGGGCATCTGGTGGGAGTCTGACGGTTACCTTGAACCTAAGACAACCCCTCTCTCCCATGGGTGTTGGTATAGGTTATCAAAATTGTTATTTTCGGTTTCTTTGGTGTTAAGGTTTAATGTCTGTGGCATCGTATGAGGTAATTTTGAACATTTCTGATTTTTAGTATATGTGTCTATAAAGGTCCATTCAGCTGCAGTTGAATATCGGAGTTGAGCAGATCCGAGTTGTACACAGGGATGGAAGAGTGATCACACTGTCTCACCAGGAGCAGGAGCTACAGGACTTCCTCCTGTCACAGGTAAGAGTTATAGACCGCAAGTCTGGGGCCTCTTGCCCTTGTTACTGCTTAAAGAACAAAATGAGTAAGGAAGGGTTAAGGTATATTATAAAAAGAAAGCTATTTTTGTCCACCATCTTGCTTAATTTCTAGTGCACATTTTACAACTTAATGACTAATTGTGGAACTTTGATAAATTGTCCTAGATATATTTCCAGTTAGTTTGTGGTTAAGATGAAGGAGCAGCTCGGAGACTGTAAACTTCGGATTTCTCACGTTTGCCTGGGTTTACAGCCCCTTTGGGTCCACACAAAAGTGGAGAATTACCCCAGAAAACCAGAGGAGAGATCAGATACAAAACTCTAGCGACCCTCCATGATAATAAGTGGGATATTTTACTTAAGCCCTCAGATATAGTTCTTCCGTGTTAAGGAGCAGCATGGAAAGTGCTGGGTTCTAGTCCCAGGTCCACCACAAATTTGCTTTGTGACGCCAGACAAATTTCTGGACCTTCCTTTCCTCTTCTGTAAAGTTAAGAATAGTATTTCTCCTGTGTTCTTCATGGAGTTATGATCCAGTGAAAAATTGACTTGTGGGAGGAAGGGTAGGTTTAGAGAAGCTAATACGCTTTTCACAATATACACATTTATATTTCACATAAAGCTGAAAAAAACATGCTCCATCCCAGAAGCAATAATCTTCTATACTGGCTTCTTTCTTTGGTGCCAAGTAAATAAAATGCATTTGTGAGATACGGCAGTTCTTGGTTGATTACACTTAAACTGACTTTCGTGTCACACGCACGCACGCACGCACGCACACAGAACTATATTGGGAGGCTGTCGGGTAGCTCCGAGAACCGACGGAAAGTCCAGAGAACAAGGCTGGCAGGTGGCGGAGACCAAAGGAAGCTGCCCCGTCAGAAGCACAGCCAGGACAGCGGCGGCTGTCAGTTGCCATCCTGACACTCCCACTGCCTTCATCGCTAGTGGCAGAGTGCGCTCTAACTTGCCGCTGTGCATTAGTCAGGATTTTAGTAGAAAATAGGTGGCACTCAGTAATTTTTCTAAGGATTTCCAAAAGTGCGGGTGTAGGAGAACCGCCAGGGAAAGTATGGTAACCTGGTGCCAGTACCAACCAGGTAACCAGGCTGGGGGGTGCTGAGTGGTCACCAGTCCTAAGCCAGACGGATAAGGGGAGGGCTTGTAGGTGCCCTAAAGGGGGAGAGTCATGTGGAACAGGCCACCTTGGAAAAAAACTAGTCGCCTTTCATCACCGGATACAAGCTCACCGGGAAGGGTACCGACCTTGCTTTCCTCTCTCTGTCGCCATCCTCTGGCTCCCATTACCTTGGTTGCTCCCGTTGTCTGAACCCACCCTGAAGCCAAATGATGTAACCATATGGGTCATCCTCTCTGGGTGGAGTAGGGTGGAGAGTGGATTTGCAGGGGTAACTGGAAGATACTCAGCACACCCCGCTGCCTTTGGTACTGCGCCACATTCGGTGATCCAGGTGGGAGTCTTCGGTTGGCCAAGTTTAGGTCACGTGTCTGTGCTCAAGCTGCCATCGGGCAGGGAAGGCGAGCATCAGGCTATTTTAGCCTCTGCGGTGGAAGGTGGGATCCTCCCCCGGTAATCACAGAGGAGGGTTCCTCACACAGAAGATAGGATTCCTGTCTGTGCTCGGCAGCGGACACCCCAACAAAAAGTTCACAGTCGTGATGTCAAGCTACCGCAAAGTAAATATCCATGGCAATGACACATAAAGTTTCCTTTTTCGTTCACAGATGTCACAGCATCAGGTGCATGCAGTTCAGCAGCTCGCCAAGGTTATGGGCTGGCAAGTGCTAAGCTTCAGTAATCACGTGGGCCTTGGACCCATAGAGAGCATTGGCAATGCCTCTGCCATAACGGTGGCCTCCCCGAGTGGTGACTATGCTATCTCAGGTACTGGCTGCTGTTTGGAATGTGAAGAGGCCTTTGGGAGTTTGGTCTTAACATTTACCTGTAATAGACATACTTGGGAGTCATTTATCTCTGCAGTGAGTTCATATAGCAGTTATGCTGAGCTTTTATCTGATCATAGCTATTATTCAGAGCAACAAATTATTCTCTTCTAGTGGTCTTAAAAATGTTTTGCTTGGTGACACATTTTCCTAAGAGATCTGAAAACTGCCATCAGCATCGTTACTCCTAAAGTTCAAAACCTTTGATGGATAAGTGCTTTTTGAAAATGTACTGCAAATTGGCAAGAGTAATATCGGATCCTAAGGACATGACGGGATGGAACAGAGAGGAGAGGTGTTTTTGGAGTACTTGCGGCTTTAGTGTAGTCTTTTCTTTGCTTCTTTCTTTCTTTCTTTCTTTTTTTTTTTACCGTTTATTTTTGAGAGGCAGAGAGAGACAGAGCACAAGCAGGGGAGGGGCAGAGAGAGGGAGATACAGAATCTGAAGCAGGGTCCAGGCTCTGGGCTATCAGAACAGAGCCTGACGTGGGACTCAAACTCACAAACTGCGAGATCATGACTTGAGCCGAAGTCGGACACTTACCTGACTGAGCCACCCAGGCGCCCCTAGTGTGGTCTTTACTAATACCTGTTCTAAATATTTGAAAGAGTGAGCAATTAGAAATTTTTCCCCCAGAACCATGGTCTGAATCTGTAGGCTTGGTCATTTGCTCGATCTTTATTGATAAGAGTTTCAAAATACCCATTTCTTCTTCGCTGAGTAATTGAAGCCTCATTAAAACCTGAAGTTCGTAATTCAGAATAATCCTGCCTTCTCCCTCCCAGTCCTGATTCTGAACATTTGAGTTTCCTTCTATATTAGATGTGTATCAAGTGTTTTAGAAAAAAATAAATTGGTCTTCTGAAAATATACAGGACATATGACTTTCCTAAGCCAGAATTCATCTTGCCACATTTTTATGATACAAACAGTAATTCGTGAATATTTATACCAGCCTAGTATATATAAATCAGCAAGGTTTGTTTGGTTTTTTGCATATGAAAACGGACCAGCGCTTTTAAACAAGAGCTTTTAAGTGCATATGCAGAAGAGGTTTTTGTATTCGTGGTAGAATGGAGTTGTGGGACGCTTCCTTGTTTTCTAGTTTGGAAATTGACCATACTGATATTTTGGTTTGGCTCCGCAGTTCGCAATGGCCCTGAAAGTGGCAGCAAGATCATGGTTCAGTTTCCCCGGAACCAGTGTAAAGACCTTCCGAAGAGTGATGTTTTACAGGATAGCAAATGGAATCATCTTCGTGGTCCGTTCAGAGAAGTTCAGTGGAATAAGATGGAAGGTCGAAACTTTGTCTATAAAATGGAGCTGCTTATGTCTGCGCTCAGCCCTTGCCTGCTATGATCCTTGTTTCCAGCACGGTCTCTGGATTGTTTTTTGGCAGAGAAGTTTCCAGAAACGGACTTGAGAAGATGAACCATTAAGCACAAGGAAGAGAAATTTTCCAAAGGAGTATTGTTTTAAAAAAATAATTAGCAGATGTTTACCTAGCATTTTGAAACCTTTCACTTTATAAGTGACGAGTGCTTTGAAATGCAGAAGCTTATGTACAGTTATAGGGTATATAGTATAGGGAGATGCAAAACCACCTTTTTTATGCAGTTAACTTGAAATGTTACTAATTTATGGGTTTGAATTAACTTTTTAAAATATTCCTTTGATGTTGACATCAAATAAAGCATATGGTTAAAAATTCCAGATACTCGTTGAACTCTTAACAACCTAAATGAATGGTCTTTTTTTTTTTTTTAAAAAGAGCACTGATGATTTTAAAGTTTATTTATTGAGAGAGAAGAGAGCAGAGGAGGGGCAGAGAGAGGAGAGAGAAAATCCCAAGCAGGCTCTGTACTGTCATCGTGGAACCTGTCCCTGGGCTTGAGGTCACAAACCGAGAGATCATAACCTGAGCCAAAACCAAGAGTCAGTTGGTTGCTTAACCGACTGAGCCACCTAGGCACCCCCAAATGAATTATGTCTTTTATCAACTCATCTCATTCTCCTATTCGTTAAAAAGATTGCTTAAGAATATACAAACGCTCTTACGACCCAGCTTTCGTACAGAGCGTGCTCACAGTGAAAGAAGACCTCTTCCCCTGAACTGGAAGGATCTACATGCTGGCAGGAAGATCCTCTCCCCCTTTCGTAGCAGAGCTATTAAAGCTACGCTTGTCTTGGCAAATCGACTTCCTCTTCCTCCAGTTGTCTTTATGTAATCTGGGTCCTCTGAGGGCATCCTAGAAAGTGCTCAGCTGAAGGCACAGAGGGCAGAGTGTATTTTTAGGGTTTTCTCAGGTCCCTTTTTTGTCTCTTCCGCCACTTGAATGACCTCTGTCCCTTAAGACGGCAAGTGCTCACACCCCGCCCCGCCTGCCCCTGCAATTCTGCAGCCTCCACCCAACAGCTCTGGATTCCTTCTTTCAGTGAAAGTATTGTCCTGTCTCACTCCATAAAGCGCTCTTTCTCCAGGGAAAAATACGAATGGATCTGTGGATTACATTTTACAAATAACATATTTAAACTTTCTGGAAATAGTGCCCCAATCCTAAAATGCACCTGAGTTACTTCCCTTAATAAGAGACTTAGGTTTATATGGGTCTTTTGGAACAATTATAAATAATACATAGGGAGTGTATTCCTTATGAGAAAGGCTTTCAATTTTTTAAAGATACCCTTTTAATAAGCTATGACTAAAATCACTTCATAAGGTTTATATTTCTCCTTTTTTCTTTTAAAAGAAAAATGGAACTTGTAAGCCGCAAAGTACCATAACATCTCTGCGTGTGTTTGCTTGTTTTCCCCTCCTGATCGAGATGCTGCATCTTTCTATCCATGGAAATTCTAAGAAACTGTTATGACTCTACAATTATAAAGCTTTATAAAAAATAAATCTCTTCATGGTGGCCCACAAAAGTTGCCTTAGCTAATTATCCTAAGCTAATTCATACAGATCTACTCACATGTGGAGTCTTCTGTAATTTTGAAGGCTCATACTCAAAAGGACTTTTGCCAGGAGACTTCGTTTTGGTGGGGGTTTTGTTTTTTGTTTAATTTCCATCCACTGCAAATTGATAATTTGGTAAATATAAAAATGAGTTATTAGAAGAGTTACAGTTTAAAGAGATCCAGAATAAAAGCCCCCCTCTTATTATAATAGACATAAAATGGCTATCAGCTAGAAAAAACGAATGCTTTGTTGTGTAGGATTATCTGGTCAGGAGCCAGTGCCACGACCACACTGAGTGGAGCGGAGAGCCCAAGGTGTAACCCCGGGCTCTCTTAAGCTTCATCCGAGGACAGTGGAGCAACCGCACGCTGCCACGATCTTCATCGCTGGGGAGTGAAGAGCCATTACCCGCTACTTAGAAAACAGTGGAAAAGGAAGGAGAGGCAGGGGGAAGATGGCAGCTCGGCCACTGGGCCAGCAACTCGTGTGCCTTGTGTTGATTCACATTCTCCAGCTTAATTAGTGTTGCAACCTGGATGACCCGGCAATGGAAGAATATACCGTGAAAGTTGGGAGGCCAGCGGGAGCAAACCAGTTAGTCCCTAACCGTGTGTTTTTAACGGGCTGGCAAAAGAGCTGGGTTCTGATGTCGGTTCTACCCCTGCTTAGCTGTCTCCGTTTGGCAACGTTACCCCGGCTGCACCCGGTCCCTTACGTGTTAAAACAAGGACAAGAATGCCCCTGCTCACCTCAGTGGTGGTTCAAAGGTCTCAGTATGGTTGGTAATGGATGTGAAGTTCTAAAGGGCTGGCAGATAGAAAACATTAAGTGACTGTTCTCGGAAAGTCCAGCGTTTTAGAAGTCAGTCAGTGGTTAAGACGCCGGCTTTATTTGTATTTATCGGTAGGAGAAAGCATTTTAGAATGTCCTGTTTTGCTCAAATTTACAGGTGATAAAGACAGCGAGTGCATCTGCGGCCATGAAGATTTTTGGTTTTTTCCAGTTCATTTTGAAAGCCATGCTCTGTGGTCAATTTCTTGACATACCTTGGTTCACTTCTACTTCGTACTCCAGTTCTTCGTTGCCTTGGGACTAAAATCTCTGACTCTCACTTCAGGGTGGGAACTGACGTTGACAGGCAGTTCACAGCTGAGAAACCCTGTGTCTGAAATAGCAAGTGCCAAGTGCTACGCGAACTTTGTGACTGGAGCTTTGTCTTCGTTCTCAAGTTTGCTGTTTCCTATTTACAAGTCTACCTCTAGAAATTCATCCTCTAGGCATACTTCGCAAAGGACAGAGTCACAGAGATCACCGTCTGCAAACTGAAAAATTGAGACCGATCTAAATACCCAAAAAAGGAAATGGCCTAAATTATGGTAAAGGAGCCCGAAATAACTGGTGCTTATTTGTACTTCTTTAAAAGTTGAGCTCACCACATGGCCAACGTGTTTTTCTGCTCCCAATATTCTGGCTCCCCTTGATGTGGAACCAGGAAAACTTCCGTGTTATACTTTATTTCTCTTCCTATTTACTGATTGTGAAACATTTGTTGTAGAACAACAATATTTGTTGTTGTAGAACCCTATATTTGGCTTGAAGTGATAGATGAGAGAGAAGTTTGAGATATAAAAGCACACGTGCAACAGGATAGAGAGCCTAGAAATAAACCCATAGCTACATGGTCAGTTAATCTAGGACAAAGGTGGCAGGAATATGCAATGGGAAAAAGTCTCTTCAACAAATCGTGTTGGGAAAACTGGACAGCTACATGCAGAAGAATGAAATTGGACCGCTTTCTTTCACCATACACAAAATTAACTCAAATGGGTTAAAGATGTAAATATGAGACCTGAAACCATAAAACTCCTAAAAGAAAACATAGATAGTAATCTCTTGGATGTCGGCCTTAGCAAATATTTAAGGATATGTCTCAAGGGAAACAAAAGCAAAAATAAACTACTGAGACTTCGTCAAAATAAAAAGCTTCTGCACAGCAAAGGAAACTATCAACAAAACCAAAATGCAACCTGTTAAAGATATGTGCAAATGATATAGCCAAAAGGGGTTAAAATCCAAAATATATAAAGAGCTGATAAAGCTCCACACCAAAAAAAAAAAAAAAAAAGCAACAACCTGATTTAAAAATGGGCAGAGGAACTTAATAGCTATTTTCTCAAAGAAGATATACAGATGGATAACAGACTTATGAAAAGATACTCAGCATCAGGAAAATGCAAATCAAAACCACAATGAGATGCCACCTCACACCTGGCAGAATGCCTAGTATCAAAAAGACAAGAAATAACCATGTTGGTGAGGATGTAGGGGAATGCAAACTCATGCAATCACACTGGAAGACGGTGTGGAAGTTCCCCCCAAAATTACAAACAGAAATACCTGTGATCCACTATTTCCACTGCTGGATATTTACCCAAAGAAAATGAAACGATATGGACCTCCTGTGTTTATTGCAGCATGATTTACAATAGCCAAGGTATAGAGGCAACCCAAGTTTTCATCAATAGATGAATGGATAAAGAAGAGTGGTGTGTGTGTGTGTGTGTGTGTGTGTGTGTGTGTGTACTTCTATATATGTGTATACACCTATTATGCTAAGTGAAACAAGTCAGAGAAATACCATAGGATTTCACTCATACGTGGAATCGAAACACAAAAGAAGAAACGGAAACAGACTGGAATACAGAGAACAAACTGGTGGTTGCCAGAGGGAGGTGGGTGGGGGAATGGGTGAAATTGATAAAGGGGATTAAGAGGTACAAACTTCAAATTATGAAATAAGTCACAGAGATTAAAAGTACAGCGCAAGAAATACAGTCAATATTGTAATAACGTTACACGGTGACAGATGGTATCTAACATGGTGAGACCTGAAACTACCATAACATTGCGTGTGGATCATACTTCAATTAAAACAGAAACCAAAGTGGGGCGCCTGGGTGGCTCAGTCGGTTAAGCGTCCGACTTCGGCTCAGGTCATGATTTCATGGTTCGTGAGTTTGAGCCCCGCGTTGGGCTCTGTGCTGCCAGCTCAGAGCCTGGAGCCCGTTTCAGATTCTGTGTCTCCCTCTCTCTCTGCCCCTCCCCTGTTCATGCTCTGTCTCTCTCTGTCTCAAAAATAAACATTAAAAAAAAAAAAAAACAAAAACAGAAACCAAAGCTTTCTGAGGTTAAAAATGTACATTTCTCTTAGTAGAGTCTTGGCTGTATTTATTCATGTAATTTAAGATTAACCCGCCCCCCCCCAAAAGTAACATACAATCTGCAAAACTTCCCAATAATTTAGTTGAAGCCAGTGATGTGTCTCTTACCTAAATCTACTCACAGCTTTTCTTTTGACGCACTTGACAAATGTTCCCAGTCCAAGCCCCTTGGGACCCAAAAGGCAGTAATAGAGAACTGTGATCTGTGTTTAGTATTTGAAAAAGCCTAAAGGCGATCACACATTTACCCAACAAAACTTCACCATCAGATTTCTTTGCCAGAACACTATCAAATCAAAGTGATACCAATGATTTCGTTTTGACCAGGAATCCTAATTGACACTTTAGTATTTGTGATTAATAAAAACAGGAAAATAAATAATTGTTTAATAAATTCATTTTGTTTGGCAAGAAAAGAAATCGTTCAAACCATGAAGTACCTGAAGGAAAAATACTTTTAACATTTTTAGGGTCAGAACTGCCCAAAACAAACCCTGGTCTGTTGCATCAAAGGAATGTAACCTACCTGTTTCCACTTTATAAGGTGACATCTAAAGCTGAAACTTTAGGGGTGCCTGGGTGGCTCAGTCAGTTGAGTGTCTGACTTCAGCTCAGGTCATGATCTCGCGGTCTGTGAGTTCAAGCCCTGCGTTGGGCTCTGTGCTGATAGCTCAGAGCCTGGAGCCTGTTTCAGATTCTGTGTCTCCCTGTCTCTCTGCCCCTCCCCTGCTCATGCTCTGTCTCTCTCTCTCTGTCAAAAATAAACACACACAAAAAATTTTAAAGCCGAAACTTTGGATTTCTTTTACATGAACAATACTCTGTCTCCCTCCTCCAAATAGTCCCTAAGAAGCTTTACAATAAAACCCACCAGGGGCGCCTGGGTGGCTCAGTCGGTTAAGCGTCCGACTTCAGCTCAGGTCACGATCTCGCGATCTCACAGTCCCTGAGTTTGAGCCCTGCGTCGGGCTCTGGGCTGATGGCTCAGAGCCTGGAGCCTGCTTCCGATTCTGTGTCTCCCTCTCTCTCTGCTCCTCCCCCATTCATGGTCTGTCTCTCTGTCTCAAAAATAAATAAACATTAAAAAAAATTAAAAAAAAAAAACAACAAAAAACCCACCAATATTATGAAACAATCACTCTGAAGTCCTGAAAGAGTAAAGGATTCCTAGGGAACAGAGCTGACTGTGTTAGTTAACAAGAAGCAGCCACCTTGGTTGAAGGAACAAGTCTGCCATTGAAAGAAAGATGGCTCAAGATATTTATTTTTGTATATATCATTTGAAATAAAAAGTACCTTCTGAGTGAACAATTGTAATGGATCCATGCTAGGGATTGCACTGTGCAGGCAATAAGAATGAAGTTTAGGAATAAGTAGAGAAACAAAATAATGCCTAAGAAACATTAAGGGAAAACAAGCCAATTGTAGGATAACACATATCACAGAAGCCCATTTGCCTAAAAAGAAAACAGATGGACTATTGGGATGTGTGCATGGAAAGAAAGAGAAAGAGAGAGAGAGAGAGAGAGAGGTGTTCACAGATGCCTATGGCTAGAAGGATACATGCCCAATGTAACTACTCTTCCCTCTGGGGAGTAGGACTTGAGGGAGAATTTTACTTTTTACTTTATATACAGACTTGAGTATCATTTCAATTTTAAAGAAGGATTTCTCACCTTTGCAATGAAACCAAGCCCCAACGCCCACCCGATTTCTAAAAGGCAGTGGAAGTGGTGTCCTGAGCCTCACCACGCGCGGACTGGAAAGGCCGCCACCCCATGAGAAGTTGCGTTGTGGACAGACGCGCCCACAGTGGCCACAGGCCTGGCTCTGCGTCCCTAAACCAGAGGTGCTCGATGCTTCCCTGCAGCGGCCAAAGAAACCCAGGCTGGGATATGAAACCGATGGCAGAGGGAGGGTTCCCCTTGCCCCAGGGTTTGACAGCAGGCTCCTGCTCAGGGCAGGTCTCAGAACTGGCTACCTCCCACTGCGCAGCTCCTCACCTTCCTGTGACTTCTATCTCAAGGGAGCGTGGCGTGCTGTGCGTGCCTCCCACGGGGGCCTCCGCCGTCCTTCCAAACCCGGAACGCGATGAAATGAGAAAGTACGGTGTATACCTTTTTAATTTTCTTAGATCGCAATCTGAGAGGACGTTCTGTAGACAGAGCATGTTACGTTCCGTGCGGCATCTCACGCACTGTTGAACACGGTGGTACAATGGTCACATCTTTATTTCAGCCCTTTCCGGAAGCAGAAAGGACTCTGTTGAATTATGATTAATACTCTGGAAGCAAAAACTTCCAATTAGGCTTCTGGGAGGATGCAGGGCAGAATGACGGGCAGGTGTTTTTCAGAATCACTAAAAAATGTTTACAGTTCCTTGTCATTTAAAAAAGGTGCCAGGCGAGGATGTGGAGAAACAGGAACCCTCTTGCACTGTTGGTGGGAATGCAAATTGGTGCAGCCACTCTGGAAAACAGTGTGGAGGTTCCTCAAAAAATTAAAAATAGACCTACCCTATGACCCAGCAATAGCACTGCTAGGAATTTACCCAAGGGATACAGGAGTACTGATGCATAGGGGCACTTGTACCCCAATGCTTATAGCAGCACTTTCAACAATAGCCAAATTATGGAAAGAGCCTAAATGTCCATCAGCTGATGAATGGATAAAGAAATTGTGGTTTATATACACAATGGAGTACTATGTGGCAATGAGAAAGAATGAAATCTGGCCCTTTGTAGCAACGTGGATGGAACTGGAGAGTGTTATGCTAAGTGAAATAAATCATACAGAGAAAGACAGATACCATATGGTTTCACTCTTATGTGGATCCTGAGAAACTAACAGAAACCCATGGGGGAGGGGAAGGAAAAAAAAAAAAAGAGGTTAGAGTGGAAGAGAGCCAAAGCATAAGAGACTCTTAAAAACAGAACAAACTGAGGGTTGATGGGGGGTGGGAGGGAGGGGAGGGTGGGTGATGGGTATTGAGGGGGGCACCTTTTGGGATGAGCACTGGGTGTTGTATGGAAACCAATTTGACAATAAACTTCATATATTGAAAAAAATAAAAATAAAAATAAAAAAGGTGCCAGACCCATGGCTGTGGCTGGGGTTTTTCTAATGCCCACAGGTGATGGAAACCTCACCCAGGGCCTCTGAGCGCTTGGCAGGACTGGGCTCACACACAAAGGGCTGGAGCTTTATTTTCAGGCTTTATTTTGTTCTTTACAACAATTTTTTTTTTCTTCACAGTTTAAAACATAACTTATAGCTTAACATTTCCAGTGGCCAACCTCTGGAATTTCAGATTTTCTTTTCTGAAAAATAGACAAACACTTCAGGCTCTGGAATCAAATACTTTCCACAAGACTGTTCAGGATGCAGGGAGCTTTAAAAGTGCAAAATAAAGAAATGGAAAGCCAGGGGCATAACTTTTCATGAGCTTTGGGGTGGGGGGGCAGTTTAATTTACATTTGGGTTTGCCATGAAGGCCTCTCACTGGTTCCGCTTTTCCATTTCTCCTTTTATTTTGGAGATTACCACCCCTGACTTCTGACAAGCTAGAAGCACAGTTCTGGAAAGCAGGTGGTGTAAAAGAGCACACACAGATGCCAGCAGGTGCCCGGATCCAAACGGGTTTCCCGCTGATGCGCTTTCTGTGGGAAAGAGAAGAAAGAACTAATCAGATTATCCTTGACCCCCTTTTTATTCCCGTACCCTGCTTCTTCATGATAGTGGGGACTTGTATGAGGAACCCATCCCGGTGGGGGACTGGTTCCTCTGACTGCTGCCTGGGGAAAGGGCACAGTTGTGCGTGCTTACAAGTGTGTGCACAGGAGGTGGCCTGGGGGGTGAGAACCTTCTCTGTGCAGGTGCTCAAGCTACAAATCAGTTGTGTAGACCAACTGCTCTCTTGCCTTTTGAATCAAGTAATGCCTTTAGAGACTTTCTCTAAGAGCACAGAGCTCCTGTCGTGACTACTCCAAAAATCCCTTCTTGTTACCCCGGGTTATTTAGAGAAAGGCCTACCTTCTCCAGTCAACTTTTTTTGCCACATGGGAAGGAGAAAAGATATTGACACTGGGGACTTCAAGCGAAGAGAGGGGCACCTGAGTGGCTCAGTTGGTGAAGCATGGGACTTCGGCTCAGGTCATGATCTCACAGTTCATGAGTTCATACCCCAAGTCGGGCTCTCTGCTGACAGCACAGAGCCCATTTTGAATCTTCTGTCCCCCTCGCTCTCTGCCCCTCCCTGCCCCCCCCCCCCCCCCCCCCCGTCTCTCACAAAAACAAACATTTCAAAAAACAAAGAGGAGAAGAGAAGGGAATGCTCCACTAATTGGGCTGGTGCGTTTGGTCTGTAGCTAAGAGTGTTGGAGAGAGAAAGGATAATGGAAAACAAGTTCATGCCTATTTAGAGCTTGCCAAATGGAAGTCGGGGTGGAGAAACTTTCAAGTAAACACGGTGACTGACAAGCCGAGAGCCTAAGAGCCCAGGCCACTTGTGCTCTAGTTCCCAGGTCCCCGCGGAGCCCCGGTACACCAGAGCGTGTATCAGTTTACAGCACTCGGTAGCCTGCTTGGCTTTCCAGACCCTTGAAGAATCCTCCCGCTTTCCTGAAATTGCTCAGTGAGCTCTGTGCATACTGTGGGCTTCACCTGATACCCCGACTGTGAGGTAGGTGAGCGCCAAGTGTTCCTAAGCCCACTTGGGAGGGAGCAAGGGTCTGACTTGAGACAAAGTGTTGGTGACGAGGGGCACAGTTGTACCACCCACCACGCAGGCTCGCTTTCATAGGTACCAGAACCTGGCTTGTCGGGAAGCCATTTGGAGGCCAGCTGCTGCCCACAGTGGAGATGAACATCTGTGTTCCTCACTCTGGCCTAAGTAGGGGCCAGAGGAGGGAAAATCCAATTAATGTTGGGCTACGAGAAGAAGAGAGAGGTCATATTCTCCCTATTCCTTGCTTCTGACGCTGGTCCCTCAGGAACAAGCGGAGCCCCTCTCCCTAACCAGGCCCCGGGGTCTGCTCCAAGCACCTCATTAGGGCCCAGTCTCTCCCCTTGCATGGCAGGCAGATCATCTAAAAGCGTTGGGTTTTCTCACAGTAGCTCCCACAGCAGAGGTTGGAGGGACCAGCAGAGCAGAAAGGAACACAGAGAGCCTGTCCAATGCTGGCTGCACGCTCGGTCCGGGGCCACTCTGGCCTCGGACACGGGGACACCTCCAGCGGCCACCCCTAGGGCCGCGACGAGTGTAGCTAGCAAGCGGCCCCACCAGCACGAGGCCACTGGCATGGGTCCGCAAAGCAGCAGCCGAGCGAGGCTCTGGCCCAAAGCCTCAAGCACGCTGCTCCCTGAGCTTCTTCCAAGTACTAGAGCGGAGTTTGTCCAATCCAGAGTCCTGGAGTCCACAGAGTCAATTTCGCTAACATCCGCAGTCCCCTCGGGACCGTGTGGCTACGGCCGGGCGGCAGGAGGCTGGGAGGGGAGATTGGCGGCGTTCGCACCCTTTGTGGAAAACACTCTTCTCCTCTTGAGGTAGGAATGTAACTGGGCGCAGCCTTGGCTAACACTCCACATCTTGCAGCTCAATCTCCTCAGTGGTGCTCTCTGCAAAGCAAAAGACAAGCCGGTCAGTTGCCCGCCAGCCACGGGGGGGGTTGGTTCTCGGTGAGACCAGGATAACAAGAACCACCTCCAGCCATAAAAGCGTGAATGGATCACCACAGGGCCCAGAGAATTACCTTTGAGTTTGTGTCTTCTCTTCCTCTGGAATTTATACGCACACTTATTACAAACCCACATGAGGCTGATTAACAGCGCGGCCACGGCAGCGAGCAAAGCAAGGAAGACAGCCACAAAATGGAGGTCTTCGTAGAGGATCTCTACGGGGCGGGCAGGGCAAGGGGAAGATAATGTCTCTTAATACCACGAAGTCGCTGCCCCACACGTGGGCAGTTCAGAGAGGTGCCAGGCCCCGGGGGGGCTGCCTTACCCGACACGTGCAGCACGATGGTGCCAAACTGACTGCTCCCCAAGCGCTCCGTCACCGTGATGATGTAGTAGCCCGAGTCCCTCACGCCCACGCTGAAGAGCTGGATGGAGCCGTTGTCGAAAGTGCAGAGCCTGTCCTTGTGGCTCTGGGAGATGTTGGCCTGAGTGCCCGGCTTCCACTCCACGATCTTCTGTGCGCCCCAGTTGGAGGTGTACTTCCATTCAATGGTGGGGACGCCATGGCAGGAGTACTCAACCGAGAGCAAGATGTCTTCCTCCACCGTGGCATTGATGGCCGACTGGGGGATGTACAGGGACACACCCTGACCTGCAGGATGGAATGCCAGACGTGGGGCAGCGTCTGTATGAACTTAGAGGAAAGCGGACTTTCACGACTCGTTGATTTATTCAGCAACTATTTATTGAGTGCCTAGCACATGCCAGGCTATCTTCTAGGTTCGGGTGCTGGCACTACAGTGGTGAACATTATAGACTGAGTAATTGTACCCCGTATCACGAAACTCCCATGTCGGAATCCCGACCTCCAGTGTGACTGTATTTGAAGATGCAGCCGCTAAGGAGGTAATCAAGGTTAGGGGCACCTGAGTGGCTCAGACGGTTAAGCGTCTGACTTCGGCTCAGGTCATGATCTCACAGTTTGTGAGTTTGAGCCCCGCGTTGGGCTCTGTGCTGACAGCTCGGAGCCTGGAACCTGCTTCAGGTTCTGTGTCTCTCTCGGCCCCTTCCCCACTCACACTGTCTTTGTCTCTCTAAGATAAACATTTAAAAAAATTAAAAAAAAAAAAAAAAAAGAGGAGGTAATCCAGGTTAAATGAGGTCATAAGGGTAGGGCCCTGATCCAATAAGATTACTGTCTTCATAAGAAGAGACACCAGAGAGCTCTCTCTTTCTCTCTCTCATTACCTCTCCACGGGAATGCAAAGGGGAAATGAAAGAAAATGCTATGTGAGGTTGCAGCAAGAAGCAGGAAGAGAGATTTCACCAGAAACTGAACTGACCTGTGCTTAGACCCGGGATCTAGGACTGTCCATCCTCTGGAACTGTGAGAAAATAAATTTCTGTTGCTTAAGCCCCTCAGTCTGTGCTATTTTGTGTGTGTGTGTGTGTGTGTGTGTGTGTGTACACACACACATATATATATATACATATATATATACATATATATATACATATATATATACACACACACACACACCCCGTGAACAAGATCCAAGGTGACTGTTTACTGGATGAACAGTAAACCTCCCTGGTGACTCCATTCTAAACGGGAGGCACACAAGGATGAAATAAACAAATGAAATCATTCTGGATAATGACAAGTGCTTTAAAGACAATAAAACAGGGCACTAGTGACCAGTGGGGTAAAGGTGGCTCTAGAGAGAATGGTCAGGGAAGATCTCGCAGAGGAGATGACTTTTTTTTTTTAATTATTTTTTTTCTTAAATTTACATCCAAGTTAGTTAGCATGTAGTGCAATAACGATTTGATTTCAGGAGTAGGATCCAGCGATTCATCCCCTACGTATAACACCCAGTGCTCATCCCAACAAGCGTCTTCCTTAATAATGCCCATCGCCCATTTAGCCCATCCTCCCACCCACAACCCCTCTAGAAACCCTCAGCTGGTTCTCTGTATTTAAGAGTCTCTTATGTGTTTATATTCTTTTTGCATCCCTTCCCTTATGTTCATCTGTTTCGTGTCTTAAATTCCATACATGAGTGAAGTCATATGATATTTGTTTTTCTCTAATTTCGCTTCACAGAATACACTCTCCTTGCATCTACGTTGTTGCAAATGGCAAGATTTCATTCTTTTTGATAGCTGAGTAATATTCCTCTGTGTGTGTGTGTGTGTGTGTGTGTGTGTGTGTGTGTGTGTGTGTGTATTCCACTTCTTCTTTATCCATTCACCAGTCGATGGACATTTGGACTCTTTCCATACTTTGGCTACTATGAACAGTGGGGTGCATGGGCCCAATAGAATCAGCACTCCTGTTATCCTTTGGATAAATACCTAGTAGTGCAATTGCTGGGTCGTAGGGTAGTCCTATTCTTCATTTGTTTGAGGAACCTCCATACTGTTTTGCAGAGCGGCTGCACCACTTTGCATTCCCACCAGCAGTGCAAAGGGGTTTGAGGAGATGACCTTTGAATGGAGACCTGAATGACAGGCAGGCAACGTGTGGAGACTTGAGGGAAGAGCAGGTCAGGCAGAGGGAGCATGTGAAAAAACTGTGAGGGGATAGTGAGTGCTGGTGTGTCTGAGGGACAGAAGGAAGGCCAGCATGTCAGAATGCAGTGGGGAGAGACAGAGGTGGGGCTGGAGAGCTGGCAGGACACGGGCCACAATGTGAGGGTCAGGAGTGGGGTTCACTCATGGCTGATGGGAACCACAGGAGGGCTCAGGCAGGAGGGGACATTCTCCGCTAAGCTTGAGAACGTCTGCTGTGGAGAACATTCTGGGGGAGAGGGGATAAGCCCAGATGCAGGAAGAGCAGGCAGGTGGCTGCTGCAGGGGACAGATAAGAGATGGAGGTCTAGGGGCACCTGGGTGGCTCAGTCGGTTAAGCGTCCGACTTCAGCTCGGGTCATGATCTCACGGTCTGTGAGTTCAAGTCCCACGTTGGGCTGTGTGCTGACAGCTCGGAGCCTGGAGCCTGCTTTGGATTGTGTGTCTCCCTCTCTGTCTCTGCCCCAACCCTGCTCATGCTCTGTCTCTCTCTCTCTCTCAAAAATAAACAAACATTAAACAATAAAATAAAATAAAAAGAAGAGATGAGGCATAGCCTCACAGGGCATGAACGGGGAGAAGAAACATGCTGGCGAACTAGATGTGGGTGGTGGGTGAGTCAAAGAGGCGTCAAGCAGAAGTTTCTGCACAAGCGTGTACTAGCACCGTTGACTGACGTCATACATATATGCCGTCATACGTGTAGTAAGCGGGTGCCACGCACAAGCCCCGTGCAACCACCTGCACAAATTGCCTCATTCATGTCTCGCACACAACCTACTGCAATTCTATCGAGAATGGAGCAAAACCTCATTGTCAACAGGACTAACTAGCTTGTCCAAGTTCATTCTGCAAGGCTGAGAGTCACGCAAGCTGGCTCCAAAGCCCACATATTTAATCTCTATGCTCAAATCAGTCATCACTGGTTGGCAGTGGAGAGCACGGAATGTGACAAATGCCCCCGCACCCTCCCTGAGAGGACCGGCCAGAGACGGCTGGACATTGGGTAACGAACAGGGCAGGACTTAAGCCCAGAGCCCATCCCTTGGTTTCCACCCTCCACTTCCTGTTTGGCCCCTCAATTTTGGGTGTCCAGGTGCTCCAAGGCCTCTGCTGTGTGGCTCTAGGTAACCACACCTGTTAACTTTTCCAGACATTTCTTCCTGCCTTCTCCCATCCCCAGCATTTTCCACTAGTGTTTCTCTCCGAAAGGCCTCGGCTAGGTGACTAGACATAATCTGATAAACATCAAGGTGAGACACTGGGAGGTAATAATGGTTCTCACGGGTTACAACTGCCGAGTAACAGAGATTGATTTTCTCGCCAACTCCGGGCTTTAAAACATGTTAAATTCACAGCAAAGTTGAAAGGCAAGTACAATTAATATGTACCTTCTCCTTAAGTCACTAATTATTAACATTTTGCCACATTTGCCCCCTCTCTCAGGAAGAAAACAGAGGTCAAATTCCAGGTCAGCCCTCAGAGGGCAGGAGTTAATGTATTTTCTTCATCTTTGTGTCCCCCAGCAGAATTCCGGACACAGAGGGATTGGTCAGTAAATCTTTGTTGAGTTGAATAAGTGAATGACAAATATTTATAGCAACAAGAAGGGTAAGATTTCCTGAGAAATGTTGCTGCCGAAACAAAAATTTGACAAATTTGCATATCTAAAAGGTAACACGCGGGGCGCCTGGGTGGCTCAGTCAGATAAGCGGCCTGCTGACTTCGGCTCAGGTCATGATCTCGCGGGTCCATGAGTTCGAGCCCGCGTCAAGCTCTGTGCTGACAGCTCAGAGCCTGGAGCCTGTTTCAGATTCTGTGTCTCCCTCTCTCTGACCCTCCCCCGTTAATGCTCTGTCTCTCTCGGTCTCAAAAATAAATAAATGTAAGAAAAAAAAATAAAAATAAAAAAATAAATAAATAAAAATAAAAGGTAACACACAAGTAGGAAAGAGAAGTATAATTTAGGCAAGACTTCATGTGCCAGTTACGATAATACATACTTACGTGCTTACCAATCCTTCTAATTTTTTACATGAGTCAGCAACATGCCCATGTAGCTAGGAAATGGAATGGATGGGACTTAAGTGCAGTTTTGTCTTATTCAAAACTTTTTCCTAAAGACACCACCAGAAATTTAGCAATATTAAATGAATCCCGTCATTGCTGAATATAGAATATGTAGAAATCTGTTGCATCTCCATACACTATGATAAAGTAGCACAAATAGAAATTAAGAAAACATTCCATTTGCAATTGCTCTATAAAGACTAAAATACCTGGGGGTGAACCTAATCAGGGAGGTGACAGACCTCAATGAGGAAATCAAAAAGAAATAAAAATATCCATAGAGACAAGAATGAAAACACACCGATCGAAAATGTTTGGAATACACACACACACACACACACACACACACACACACACAATGGAGTATTAGTCATAAAAAAGGATGAGATCTTGCCATTTGGGACAACACATATGGACCTTGAGAGTGTGATGCTAAATGAAATAAGTCAGACAGAGAAATTCAAATACCGTATGAATTAACCTACATGTAAAATTTAAAACACAAAACAAACCAACAAACAAAAAGCAGAAACAAGCCCATAAATGCAGAGAAGAAATTGATGGTTTCCAGAGGGGTGGGGGTAAGGAGATGGGTAAAATGGGTGAAGGGGAGAGGGAGGTACAGGCTGTAGTTATGGGACAAGTCATGGGTACAGCACAGGGAATGTAGTCAATGCAATAGTGTTGTATGGTGACAGAGGGTAACTGCATTTGTGGTGAGCACAGCATAACATAAAGACCTGTGGAATCTCACTGTGTAACATTGTACGTCCACTATACTTCCGTTAAAAAAGCAAACATACAAAAAACTGTTTTTCCCACTTCACCTTGTGACGATCATTTATCTATGTTTTCAGATTTCTCTGACCCCAGTTGGAATATGATTACCATAAGATTTGGAGAACCATATTTAGAGCTAGTGATAAACCTGCATCGCAACATGTGTATTTCACGCACACTCATGTTAAACATGTTGGTAAAGGTTACTGACAGATTAGTTTCCTGGGTACTGCCAGCCCTTTCAATACCCTTAGGGACCTTCATTTTGAGTCTTATAGGTACTCTGGCCCAAGAAATAGCAAAACTGAAAAGCAAACAAACAAAAATAACAAGCCCAAGTTCCTGAGACGCTGATACAGCTGGAAACTGGTCGACTAGTCTGTATTTTCCTTTGACCGTAAAAACCTCCTCCTGGGGTGTCTGGCTGGCGAGGTCAGGGAAGCATGTGACTCTTGATCTGGGGGTTGTGAGTTTGAGCCTCACCTTGGGTGTAGAGATTAACTAAAAAAAATAAATAAATAAACTTAAAAAAATAATAAAGATTTTAATATTAAAACCTCCTTCTAATCAAACCAACCAGGCATTTAACTAGGTTTTTAGAACAAAGAGTTCCTTTTCCTATCTATCTATAATTAGGAGGGAAAATTAACAGTTCTAAAAATGTAAAGGCAAACTGCTTGTCACCTTAGTTTAAAAAGTTGAATTAATGAGTAACCCGCCTCTGTACCTCATGCTAAGATCACTCAGAATAAGTCCAGAGAAAGTTAGTAGCTAGACCAATCCTTAGACCTGGCTCAAAATGTTCTATTCAAGGAGGTTGGTTTAATAAATCAGATTTCACTTGTAAAGTGGATGCCAGGCAGCCATTAACAAGGATAAGTTTTGCATGGACAAGGGAGAGTGTCTACAACATGTTACTAGGTTAAAAAATAGATTTATAAAGCAGCATAATATGATCTTATTTATGTTTGTATAAATAGGTAACTATTACATACAGAAAATGTTGTAGTAATATATGTTCACGGTCAACGGGGATTGCCCCTTAGAGACTGGATGGCAATGGAATTTTATTTTCCAAATTATACATTTATATAAGTTTTGAATTTCAGTTGTTTACTGGATAAAAAAATAAAATGTATTTTAAAAAACCTTTTTAAGGTTCTCCTGATTAGACCAAGCAATCTGGTGGACAAAGTTTAAAGAAAGGTTAAAAGCTGACCTTGGTTTATATCTTCACTTGCTTTCTATGTGAAAAGCAGAGAAGAACTAAATTCTACCCATTTCCCAGATGCACATCCCTCCTTTAAAGAAGGTGTCACAGAATTAAAGATTTTTAATAAGGCAGAAGTCACTGGAACCTGAACCAAGGTGCTCCCTGAAAGCCTGACTTCCTGATACTGGGGAGACCCACTTAGAACTAATCGGAGGGAGGGGCACCTCTGACTCTCAATTTCGGCTCAGGTCATGATCTCACACTTGGTGAGATTGAGCCCTGTGTCAGGCTCTGGGCTGACAGCACAGAACCTGCTTGGGATTCTCTCTCCCCCTCCCTCTCTCTCTGCCCCTCCACCGCGCGTGCTCGCTCGTGCTCTCTCTCAAAATAAATAAACATTAAGAAAAAGAAACTAATCAGAGGGAAAGTGCCAGCAGAAATCAGCTACTAGGAATGGGCTGGAATATACTACTCAGAATGGTTCCTTACTCCTTTTCTGACAAATAAATTACAGAGGTTGTATTTTGCTGCTTTAAAGAAATTGATGATTGAAGATGATCTATTTCCTGAAATCACAGCAAAGGTCAAGCCTATTCAGACCACAATCTCGATGAACAAGGGTATCAACTAATGGACGGATGGCTGGTGCAGACTCTGGGTGTCAGGAGTCATGGAGGCCACCTCTATCGGGACAACTCATCTTATCTGGAAAGCCACCTGTGCAGCCAGCGTGACCATCTGACACAGCCGAGAACCAGCAAGTGTTGCTGTCACCCTGAGCGAGCCTGTGAGCAGTAAACTGGAAGTCAGAAAGCCTACATCAGGAACACTGCTGGAGCAGGGCGGCGGAGCGAGGAAGCACAGGACAGAAGTGTTATTCCAAGGGGCGGGGAGGTGTGGTGGAGGCTCATGATGTGAGCAGATCCACGTGGACTCAACCCGGGGGGTGTCCTCCCCGTGGAGAAATCCCTTCACCTTCGAGAGCCTCAGCTTCCTCTGCTGTGGAAAGAGGACCAAAAAGCCTCCAGACGAAGGCTGTGAGGCGGGGGAGGGCGGGTGACAGGACACGTGTGAGGCCCCGCAGGGCACAGCACTCGGGCCCCAGTGCTTGCTCTCCTCGGCTCAGGTCTGTGTCACTAGCCTTGGGATGACCAGCCTTTCCGGGGTGCCCAGGGGTTTTCCCAGGATTGGGGAGTGTCAGTGCTAGAAGCAAACCAGGACTGTCGGCTACACGGAGACTCACAGAAATGTTGAGGAGCAACGAGAAAACTCCAAGGTACACAAGAGCTGATCTCTGAGGCACCCGAGGGTGGGGGGCAGGGGCAGAGGTGAGGGAGGGCCAAAGCCACCCTTCCCTTAACGCTCTGCCTTCCTAACGCATCTCCAAGGTCAGCAATCCCACTGCAGCCCCACAGTCACTGAATGCCACCCCAGAACGCCATCGCATTCTCTGCAACAGGGCGCTGGCTGGCGGGTGTGGCCTGGTGAACAGTATTATTATTATCCCCATTTGACAGAGTAGCACATGTTAAGTTCACTGAGGTTACAGAATTTGTGCAATGTCACATTAAGTGGCTGAACTGAGACTGACATCCAGTGTGCATTTCACTGCCCTGGAACGAGCCAGGGAGTTTGCAAGGAGCTGGAGAAGGGAGCAGACAGACACAGAATTTGTGCAATGTCACATTAAGTGGCTGAACTGAGAGTGACATCCAGTCTGCATTTCACTGCCCTGGTAGGAGCCAGGAAGTTTGCAAGGAGCTGGGGAAGGGAGCAGACAGACACTCAATGAAACGAAGCCGCGGGGCACCTACGCGGCTCACTTGGTTAAGCGTCCAACTTTTGATTTCAGCTCGGGTCGTGATTTCAGCTCAGGTTCATGGGTTCGAGCCCCGCATCGAGCTCCACATCGACAGCACGGAGCCTGCTTGAGGTTCCCTCTCTTCTTTCTCTCTCTCTGCCCCTCCCACGCTCATGCTCTTTCCGTCTCTCAAAATAAATAAATAAGCTTAAAGAAAGAGAAAGAAGCAGAGCCTTGAAGGATAAAATTTTAAAATTGTGGGAAAGGGAGGAAGCGCCATCCTGGCTGGGAGAACAGTGAGCCCACCCAGGGAGGCAAGAAGGATCCTCTGCTCCCTCCGGCCCTGCTGAGTAGAAGGGTGGTAGGTAGCCTGAGGAATCTGTGGCAAGCTGGAGATTATCTGAGGGAGCTAGCCCTCGCAGGGAGGCCCTCAGATGGCATTTAAGTAGAGGCACAGCATGATCTGAACGGGGCTTCCTGGAGGGCGATCTGGCAGCAGATCGAACATTTACACGCACATGGCTCACACTGCCCTGAGCCCACCACATGCGCCTGTCCTACACACCTTCAGGACAACCCACGACTGAGCCCCAACAGTTGAGAGCAACCCCAGGCACTGGCTTTGGCCTGTACTTGGCGGGGAGCGAGGGCAGCAGGAAGTGAGCGTGTGCACAGTAGGTCTGCCTGGAACTCGTTTCCAGTCATTTCAGAAGCCCCAGAGCCCAGCACAGTGCCTGGCACTTTGTGTGCACTCAGAGTATACTGGAATGGAGGAATAAAGACACACGTGCCCTGCCTGTCAAACTGCTGCCCCCCTGGAGGGATCAGGAACAGGAGGATCTGTGCCGAGCTGAGGGGGATGCTGGTGAGGCCCCCTTCCCCTCCAAGTCTGCTGAGGGCCAAAGAGCTCAAAGGAGAAACAGCAGTTTTAAGCTGCAACTAAAATGTCTACGTCGCTGCCTAACTTTTGTCATTCTTCTTTTTAATGTTTATTTATTTTGAGAGACAGAGAGACAGAGCACGGGTGGGAGAGGGGCAGAGAGCGAGGGAGACCCAGAATCTGAAGCAGGCTTCAGGCTCTGAGCCGTCAGCACAGGGCCCGACTCAAGGCTCGAACTCGCGGACCGTGAGATCGTGACCTGAGCCGAAGTTGGACACTTAACCAACTGAGCCACCAAGGCGCCCCTAACCTCTGTCATTCTTGAAACAAGTAGCCTGGAATTTTGGAGACCGTTCTACGTTGGAGGCCAGCATGGCAACCCTAAACATTGGCATTTGGGTTTAGACGCCATGAATGGTGTTGAGGGTGGACATGTGTGCCCAGTTTACAGGGTATCTATCCCTCCTATTAGCTCAGGTAGTAATTCTCCCTCTCAGTGCCTGATTACTCAGGGACCAAAGCTCAGCTCGCCCCTGATCATCTTACTGTATAATGAATGGCCTTGAGGAGTCACCCAGTCGTCAGCCAAATCCAAGCAGTGTGGACAGATGCAGGTTTAGGCGAAGGCTTGCAGGGGCCTCCCCTGCATCAGGTTCCTGTAGTTGTACCCCAACCAAAAAAAAAAAAAAAAAACACTCCAAAATAGCATTTCTGTGGGTCACCACCTGTGACCACCTGTCTTATGCAATTATCACAGCCCAGCAAAACCCCGGCTGGGAAAGCTGAATGGCTTGGCCGCTATCCGCTGGGAAAGACGAAGCGGTCTGATAACGTTACGTTGTCAGAAGCAGGACGAAGTTATACTCCAACATTACTGTGGGGATTTGTAAATGGGTGTCACCTTCTTGGAGGGCAATATGGTAAAATCTATGAAAACAGTATTAGCACACACCTCTTGACCCAGAAATTCCACGGTTATGAACGGATCCTACAAGTAATAAGGGAACACAAATGTAGGTTTTGTTACTGAAGCACAGTGTAGTCTTTTGTAGTAGCAAAAGACCAGAAGCATCCTGTATGCTCACCGGTAAGAGACCAGTAAGGGAAAACGGGCTCTTGCACTACTCGTAACTCTTCCAACACCAAATACCCGCAGGGAGAGCACACCCCACCCCTAAAGGGCTCCGTCTTATGAGACCGCCCCCACTTTAGACACCAACTACAAGTCCAGGCCTCTGTACTTCCTTCTTTTAAATGTTTATTTATTTATTTGGGGGGGGGTGAAGGGGCACAGAGAGAGGGAGATAGGGAATCCCGAGCAAGTTCCGCATTGTAGGTGCAGAGCCCGATGTGGGCCTAGACCTCACAAACCTCGAGATCATGACCTGAGCCGAAATCAAGAGTTGGATGTTTAATTGACTGAGCCCCCCAGGGCGCCCCTGGGCCTCCTGTACTTCTGACCAACTGGCTATAAAACAGAGGTTTCTGCCACCCCCTCCTCAGGTTCAATAGTTTGCTAGAATGGCTCACAGAATTCAGGAAAGCACTCTACTATTATCTGTTATTTTTATAAAGGATACAACTCAGGAAGAGCGACACGGAAAAGAGATGTAGGCAGGTATGTGCAAAGGTTCCATGCCCTCTCCAGGTGTGCCACCCTCCCAGCACCTTGATGGGCTCACCAATCCAGAAGCTCTCCAAGCTTCTTCAGTTAGCATCTGGGGGGAAGTTCCCTTACTTGGGAAGAGTTGATAAAATCATTGGCCATTGGTGATTGACTCAATCCCTAGCCTCTCTCTTATCTCCAGAGGTTGTGGTGGAAGGAGGTTAGGGCTGAAAGTTCTAACTTTCTAATCCCATGGTTAGCTCCTCTACCAACCAGCCTTCATCTTCCAAAAGTCACTTCATTGGCAAACAAAAAGACAGACTTATCACTCTGGAGATTCCAAGGGCCTCAGTTAGCTTTTGCGTCAGGAACCAAGGAGTAAGACCAAATATTGTAACAGGAGATGCTCCTATTACCTAGTAAATGACTAGGATATGAGGGGCTCTGTGTCAGGAACCAGGGAGAGGTGACCAAATATGTAGTTCTTACTATGTCACAACTGGTTAAACAAAATTATCAATATTCATATTCTAGTACTACAGAGACATTTAAAGAATGAGATACATCTATATGCACTGATATTCGATTATCTAAAAAATAATGAAAAAGCACAAGGCATAACAGTATATAGAGAATATTTCCATTTAAGTAACAATATGTATATACACACGCACATAGAGTTATCCACATAACGACATAGAAGATCTCTGGAAGGATACTCTAAAAACCAGTGATGTGCTCGTCTTTGGGGACGGACTGGGTGTCTGGGGTTGAAGAAAGCCTTACATTTCACTTTATGCCTTTTTGGACAGTTGGGCTATTTTAGCAAGTTTGTGAATTACTTAAAAAATAAAAAATGGCGTGATCCTCAAAATAAATAAATTGCATGCCAATCTCAGCCATGGACTTTTCACATTGGAAAATGTTAGTAATTCACAGGTACTATCTCCACCTGGGACGCAGGCAGGCAGGAGACCTGGGTTAATATGCTTCACGGGCTGCCTGGGTGGCTCAGATGGCTGAGCGTCCGCTCTTGATTTCAGCTCAAGTCATGACCTTAAGGTTCGTGAGATTAAGACTACCCCCACCCCACCCCCACCGCGTTGGGCTCTGTGCTGACAGTGTGGAACCTGCTTGGGATTTTCTCCCTCTCTCTCCGCCCCTCCCCCACACATCTGCTCCTCAAAATAAATACATAAACTATCAAAAAAAAAAAAAAAAAAGAACTATGCTTCACTTGCTTATTTACTTTACATTACTTTCCGGACAAGGACACGGAGGCCCAGAGGCGTAACACAGAGCCCAAGCTCTCACCAACTAGAAAATCAGAGCTGAGGCTGGAACTCAAGGCACTTTCTTTTCTTTTCCTTTCTTTTAACACTTATTTATTCTGGGGAGAGTGCAAGCGGGGGAGGGGCAGAGAGAGGGGGACAGAGGATCTGAAGCCGACTCTGTGCTGACAGGCTGACAGCAGTGAGCCCCATGTGGGGCTCGAACTCATGAAACCCGAGATCATAACCTGAGCTGAAGTTGGACCCTCAACCGACTGAGCCACCCAGGAGCCCCCCCAAAGCACTTTCAATGCTCCACAGACGCCTCTAATAAAAATAAAGCACTGAGGACAGAGGTGGATTTTTACACCTCTTTTATATTTCCCCACATGGCACATGGCTCAGTGCTGGTAAAGACTTGCAAGGCCCATGTCACCAGAGGCAACAGTCCCGAGCTGGGCTTGCCAATACGGGAGCTACTAGCCACACATGTAGCTGTTGGGCACTTGGAATTGGCCAGTCCGAACAGAGATGTGCCCTAAGTGTAAATACACCCTGGATTTTGAAGACAGCATTTAGTATGTTAAACAGAAGGCAAAATATCTCATTAGTAATGTTTTTACATTGATTAGATGTTGGAATAATACCCTGAATATATTGGGTTAAAAATATATGATTAAATCACACCTGTTTCTTTTTACTTTTTTAATGTGGCCACTAGAAAATTCAAAATTACATATATGGCTTGCAATATATTTCTTTTAGACAGCACTGGTTTAGACGATCACTTTCCTCTGCCTTGCAAAATAAAATCTGTTCTCTTGCAGTTGGTCATTCCACCCTCTCCCCTCAACAGCAGGAGAAATCCCCCAGTCTTTCTTCTTCTCCTTCTCCTTTTTGTAAAATTATTTTTTAATGTTTATTTATTTTTGAGAGACAGAGAGACAGAGTGTGAGCAGGGGAGGGGCAGAGAGAGGGGGAGACAGAGAATCTGAAGCGGGCTCCAGGCTCTGAGCGGTCACCACAGAGTCCAACGTGGGGCTTGAACTCATGAGCCGTGAGATCATGACTGGAGCATGACCTGAGGCGAAGTCGGATGCTCAACCAACTAAGCCACCCAGGCGCCCCTTCTTTTTTTTTTTTTTTTGAGACAGACAGAATGAGAGAGAGAGAGAGAGAATGGATCCTAAGCAGGCTCCACACTCAGCACAGAACCAGACTCGGAGCTTGATCTCACGACGGTGAGATCGTGATCTGAGCTGAACTCAAGAGTCAGACGTTTAACCAACTGAGCCACCCAGGTACCCCTCTTCTTCATTCTCTGAACACACTGGCAACTCTCCTGTGGGGCTTGGCATCGCTGTAAGCACCTCCAGCATCCCCCTGGACAACCCATCCAGCACCCTCGCCTACCAGAACATTCACCCTTGGCCTCCAGTAAAGCAGCCCGCTCTGACCACAGCCTTTTCTCGTTCCTGTTTACTCTTCAACTGCTCCCACTGGCCTCATGCGTCCTTCCCTTCCGACTCCTTCCACTTTTCCCCATCCATAATCCTCACTTCCCTCCCTAGCCAGCCTGGGTACCATGGCCTGCCATGTTCCAAGCACTCTTGTCAGTTCTTCCTACTCCACTGGTCTCTGTGTTTTCATCACATCTGCCGAGTCTGGGTCCACAGCTCTCTACTTCCTCTCTGCTCAAACCCGAGCCGTCAACACTGCGGGAGAATGTCCCTCAACAGACACCCTCCAGAACAAAGCACACGGCTTCCAGCACACATTCACGATCACCAAATTCAAGGGGACCCTCCATACTGCCAACCTCACAACGCTTTTTCTTGTGAATTTACTCCCTTTTCCACGATTACTATGACCAGCTCCCTCCAATCTCTTTAGACCTCCAAATCCTCTTCCTTCTCAGCAAACGACCTTCTCCTCCTGGGCACCGCTGGCCACCTCTCCTACCTGAAGCACACTTGTGCCTTCTGGACTGCCACACTCCCCGGGTATCCTGGCGTCCCTTCTGGCTTCTTCTCTGACCACACAGAGAACACTCCGCAGGCTTCCTCAGACGCTGAGAAGGCACACCTGCCTGCCGGAGCGGAGGGTGGCAGAGAAGGGCAGGATGTGGGCCTGGGGAGGCCACTCTACTCACACTGTGTGTAACCAAAAGCCACAGGTGCCGTTTGGGTGGCACCACACCCTGGCTGGATGACCCTGCAAAGCCTTTTATCTCTCTGCCCCTCCATTTCCTCATTTGTAATTAGGGACCATCAAGGCTTGGCTGTCAATGATCCAATAAAAAACCCCCCCCAAAACCCTTAAGGCTGTGAGAAGCTGATAGCCGGGGCACAGGGAGAGCTCCCTTCCCTGATTTCTCACCCAGATGGAGCTCTGATTCCAGGCCATGAGAATCCAATCGAGTCTCCTTCCATTCAACAAGCACTTAGGAAGGGAAGCCAAGGGGACTAACATTCACAGAGCACCAATTCGGGTCGTTTGCTCTGCGTGGAAGGCCATTATTATTTAATGTGGTGCCTGACCAGCTCCACTGCTATCACTCTCAGAATTCCCATGCAAAGGGCCTTTCAGCCGGCCTCCCCGGCCACAGCTAACTGGACCCAAGTGGGCCACTTGACCTAATCTACTCATTCACCATAGCCGAGAAGCCTGATTGAATCCTGACATCCTTGATTGAACATTAGATCATCTGGGGAAGCTTTTAAGAATCCTACCCCTTTGGGTAGAGGTATTCAGAATCTTTGGGGGGCAAAGGAAAGAGGGACGGAAGCCTCTGCGATCTTTAAAAGTCCCCATGTGGGGGGCGCGGAGGTGGCTCAGTGGGTGAAGCATCTGACTCTTGATTTCAGCTCAGGTCCCCATCTCATGGTTCGGTTCATGAGTTTGAGCCCCACATCAGGCTATGCAACGACAGTGCAGAGCCTGCTTGGGATTCTCTCTCTTTTCCTCTCTCTCTGCCCCTTCCCCATGCTCTCTCTCTCAAAATAAATAAACTTAATAATATCTAAAATAAAAGTTCACATGTTATTCCAGTGTGCAGCCAAGATTGGTAACTACTGAGTGAATCCGCACTAAGGGGCTAGCCGCTGAAGGCTCATAACCCTTCAAAGAAGCACTTAACAAAGCCTAAAGCCAAAGCAATGGAGGCCTGCCAGGTAAGAGGGATGTGTGGGGCACCTGTGCCAGCTCTTTCTGGGAGAAATGAATTTTTTCTGGCACCCTGCAAATTTTATTACTTCTAGGGATGCTTTGGGGGTTAGGGAGGAAAGTTAAATAATTCCATTTGCCCCTCCCGTTTCTCCAAGGCTATAATGCAGTGGTTCTCAACATTTAGCTGGATCAGAATCACCGGAGGTCTTGTTAAAATGCAATTACAGTCACTTAAGCGTCCGACTTTGGCTCAGGTCGCGGTTGGTTGGTGAGTTCGAGCCCCGCGTGGGGCTGACAGTGCGGAGATTGCTTGGGAGTCTGTTTTCCTCTCTCTCTGACCCTCCCCCGCTCGCACTCTCCCTCTCTCAAAAATAAATAAATGACCATTTAAAAAATAAAATACAATTGCTAGGCCGCATTCCATTTCTCATTCAGTAGTCTTGGGGGAAGGCCTCAGAGTTTGCATTTTTAACAGGTTTCTAGGTAATGCTGCTGGTCTTGGGACCGCATGCTCAGAACTTTGGTAGCTGTGAATCTGCAACTCTGAGGGTCACTGAGGATGCTCCCAGGATCCCTGCAGGCCGGCCCCTCCTCTCCTTCCCCGACACTGCTAACACCTCTTACGCCACGCGGGGGCGGGGGGGGGGGGGGGGGGGTGGGGGGTGGGTACCGCCTCTGCTGCAGAACCTCTCATCTTGGAGAAAGGAAACTTTGGGACGCCCAGTCATTGCCAGAATGAGGATCGGTGGGTAAAGATTGAAATGAGGAAGGTTCTGGTAAACAGAACTGAGGCCGTGTGGGTGTAATAGATGCATTCAGGGACTCTGGAGTCAGAATTTAGGTCTGCCAGTAATGGCTGTGTGATCTGGGATAAACTCCGTAGTCTTCCAGCGTCAGTTACGTACTTATGAAATAGATACACTACAATAGTGCTGTGACCCAACCTCCTGCAGCAGAAAGAAGTTTCAGCGAGACAATACCTATAAGGAGCGTATCACAGTTTCCAACGCCTGGCGATCACTCAATAAATATTAGCTATTATTAATGAAAATTCTCTGACGATCCACTGAGCTGCTTACTGAAGTAGTGAGCTCCCCATCCCTGGGTGTGTGCAAACAGAAGCCGGAGTTGTACCAGGGACCGGAGCTGGTTCTTCCAGCCCAAATCCCATAGCAGGTATAGACCGGAATGAGCACTTGTAAATCTTATGATTTCCTCACAGAATTCCTTTTGGGGTCTCTCTACCACAAGCAAGAGCCACCCTTGCTGCAAAGCTGAACTCTTCTGAATAGCCATGGGCTGCATTTCTACCCGGATGTCAAGGAAGCCAGCCGGGCATGGTGGAGGCGGGCTGCCTGGCCCTGCACAGCCTTGTGGGGGGTTCGCTGTCGGCACAGCGGGACTACAGGACTTAGGGTCGGGCCTGGGCCAGTGTCCAGCCTGGGGAACTGGAAAGTGGGGTTCTCAGGTAACTCCACAGTTAATATGTGTGGAACAGGAGGACTAAGGAAGAAATGAAGTGGGGTGACTTCCCAATGGTTCTTTGAGAGGTATTTATAGGATGCCTGAAGGCCCTTGGAAGAAAGGTATAGAGCAATGAAAGGATTTAGGCACATTCATGACTAAGTAAGTACCACAGTTAGGGTACAAAGTTCCCCCTTCAGAGGCACTAAGGGGCCGATTCCTCTTCACCCTGTAGATTTTACATATCACTTCTTCCAGGAAGCCTTCCCTGATCGCTCCACTCTAGGTTAGGGGGCCCAGATCTGTGTTCCCATAGCTCCCTGTTCCTGTCTATCAACACACTTATCCCGGTCCGTGGTAATTCCTCGTGATTAATGGCTCATCCTCCTCGATCAGCTGTCAACTATGAACATGGTGGTGGCGCGGGCAGATCCATTTTCTTCACTGTTGAGTCCCCAGGGCGCATCACAGTGCCTGGCACGGTGGGCTTTCCATAAGCGCCTAGTGGAATGAGTACCTTTAGGCAAGCTCCTCAACCTCTCTGAGCCTCAGTTTCTTCATCTGTATAATGGGGGCCAACAGCCAACAGCACCTATTTGCAGGATTATGTGAAGGTGAGTGGAAGCCTGCTGTTTGCAGTACCTGGCACAAAGCAGGTGCTCAATAAACAGCCACACATATCGTTGTCTTGTCACTGTTATTAGCAAGTATAAAAACTCAGGAGAGACCGCCTTTTCTTCTCTTAGGTCGGCTGGAGTGATCTTCTAGACCACACACATGCTTGTGTCTCCCCTGGCTCTGAAAGTCCTCAGTAATCTGCTCTCAACTTTCTTTTCCATCCCCATCCCTCAAGACTCCTCGCCACCCAGTTCTAGTTCACCAGACTACAGACCTCTCCCCTCTGGGCCTTTCTCCCCTCGTTCTCAGCTCAGACTCCCCCCTCCCCTATCTCAGGTGTGTGCTCACTCAAGGTGCCTCCTCCGCCAGGGCCCCCCCCCCCACCTGGCTCCTGTAACATAGTTCCCAGCCTGCCTTGCGTTCATGTCAGACGACTGACTGCCCACCTCCCTGCCGGAAGGAGCAGGTGAGCGCCCAGCATGTGCTGAGGTCCGAATGGCCAGCGCCCAGTGACGTGTAACACGATGGATGGCTCATTCAGGCTGGGGCTGCCACGTTGAATCCATGGTCTCCTCGACATGAAGGAATAAGCTGTGGTTCAAGAATCCCTGAAATCCCATCCTAACGTATATAGAAGGCTTGGTTTGATGGCAACAGGAAAGATCAAGCCTGCGCTTCTGCTTCTGGGCATTGGCTTCCAAAAGGAATGTGATCTATTCCCCTAGTGAGCCCGGGGGAGCGAATGTTACATTGGTAGAAAAGGGCAAATCGAGAAGCCTCACGTGAGGTCCCCTGGTCACTGCCTGGGGCCAAGGGACCCACATCTCCCTCCCAATTCTCTGGCACTAGTGTAAGGGTCTATCAGAGGAACTATTCCAGCACGCTCAACCTATGATCCAGAGCCAGAGCCTTCCCAAACTCTGTTTCTTTAACTTTTACAGAACTTACAAGATTGCATAGGAAGAAATTGGCCAAGTGTTGGAAGACCTGGTTTAACCAAAGAATGGTCACCTGCTATTGGCGCAAAGGGAAGAAAGAGGGCAATGCTGGGTCTGTGCTTCTTAATTCCTGTTACTCAGAACTGCCTCCCTCCTTGCTCACCTGGCTACCTCCTACTTGGCTTTCCCCGGTTTCCTCTTCTAGAAGCCTCTTCCCAAATCCAAACAAGCCAGGTAAATCCCTTTCTCTGTGGCCCCAGGGCACCTAACATCCAATCATCAGGCTAGGATGTGACTCACCCCGCCCTCCCTGCCCCTGCCCTGCCCCAGGCCATGCCTTCCCCTCCTGCTGAGTATCCTGGCCTCTCACACCCTGGGTACTCAGGAACTATTGAGCAAACCCGACTTCCAAGCTAGGCAGCCTTGTCTTCCCGACCTAAGCCTGGTGGGAAAGTGTCTATAGGTTGGTCAGGATAAAAACCACACATAAGACATAAGTGAGGCTCCGCTACACAATGGTGGGTGTTCTGAGACCAGAAGGTAGGAGAGACATGTACGCTTCCTGACTGTTTCCGTGGGATGAGACTCATGGAGGGGACATAGAAATGGCCTAGTCCAGGAGCACTGCCTGGTCACACATTAGGATCACCTAAGGAACTAAAAATCAGAACACAGCGGTACTGGCTCCCGCCCTTGGAGATACCAGTTTGACTCTCTAGAGTAGGGTGTGGGCATCTGTAGGTCTTACAAGCCCCCCACGGGGTTCTAATGTGCAGCCTTGGCTGAGAACCACCAAGCTCACTGCCCTGTGCACTCAGAGAGGACGGGGACTTGCGTGGGTACAGGGTTTACAGCCAGCGCTGGGACGGGGACCAGCTCCCCGGGCTCTTCCTTTTCTGCCAGCTAAGGATTCCTCAGGAAGTCCCAGAGCAGCCAGGCTCCTCTGGGGTCTGCATGGCACAGGCCATAGCTGTCCCCAGGGCGCGACTCAGCAGGAGGAAAGGGCAATGTGCTTCCTGAAGCACACTCGAACAAGGAACGTCCAGTGCTCCCTTTAAGGTCCAATGTGCTATTTCTTCTTTGCCCACAAGGCTGACTGGGGCCTTCCCAGTTACGGGAGAAAATCATTTTCTAACTTTGAACTTGCCAACCTGGCCTCTCTCCTACCCCCATTTACTGCCGGATAAGTAAATACTTTCCTGTCCAGGGAAAACGCAGGTGCGGGCAGACCAGACTCACGAATGCACTGGACCAAGGAGGCGCAGTGTCAGCAGGGTCTCGGAGTGGGGTTTCCGCTAAGATCCTGGTAGATGCAGGGTAAGGCAGCAGCACATTTCCCCTTCCCTTGTTTAGCATGTCTGGACCCTTCTGGGCCAGGCCCGAGAAGGAACCGGGCACCTATTTTTTGAGTGTCTGCTGTATCCCTTGAATTGTCTACTCCATCTCGTCCTGTGGTATACACGACTCATATTTCAAGACTCAGCCTCACCTTCTCCATGAAGTCTTTCCTACTCCCCAGATAAGAAGTCTCCTGGTGACTGACAGAAGCAACACACATCCTCTCAGGAAGGGCTCAACTTCCGTCTAGGCCAACGGAGTTAGAGCAAAGCAATCAATTTGATATTGATGTGTCCTGACTTGAGATATATTAAAATATATTTTTTAAGAGTCTAACAGCAGACAGAGCAATGAAAAGCAACCAAGCTGAGCAGCAAAAAGGAAAAAGAATAGTAAAAAAATGAGAATAGGTTAAGGGAACTCTGTGAAATCATCAGGTGTAATAACATGTGCATTGTAAGGATCCCAGAAGGAGAAGAGGGAGAGAAGAGGGCAGAAGACTCCTATCAGGGGTGCCTGGGTGGCTCAGTTTGTTAAGTGTCAGACTTCGGCTCAAGTCATGATCTCGCGGTCTGTGGGTTTAAGCCCCATGTCCGGCTCTGTGCTGACAGCTCGGAGCCTGGAGCCTGCTTTGGATTCTGTGTCTCCCTCTCTCTCTGTCCCTCCCCCGCTCATTCTCTCTCTGTCTCTGTCTCTGTCTCTCTCTCTCTCTCTCTCTGTCTCTCTCTCTCAAAAATAAAAAAATTTTTAAAAAAATGAAGAGGGGCGTCTGGGTGGCTCAGTTGGTTAGGCGTCCGACTTTGGCTCAGGTCATGATCTCACGGTCCATGAGTTCGAGCCCCGCGTCGGGCTCTGTGCTGTCAGTTCAAAGCCTGGAGCCCGTTTCAGATTCTGTGTCTCCCTCTCTCTCTGCCCCTCCCCTACTCACGCTCTGTCTCTATCAAAAAATGAATAAACAGGGGCGCCTGGGTGGCTCAGTCGGTTAAGTTTCCGACTTCGGCTCAGGTCATGATCTTGCGGTCCGTGAGTTCGAGCCCCGCGTCGGGCTCTGTGCTGACCGCTCAGAGCCTGGAGCCTGTTTCAAATTCTGTGTCTCCCTCTCTCTCTGACCCTTCCCTGTTCATGCTCTGTCTCTCTCTATCTCAAAAATAAATAAACGTTAAAAAAAAAATTTTTTTTTAAATGAATAAACATAAAAAATTTTTTTTTAAATAAAAAATTGAAGAAATAACAGCTGAAAAACCCTAATCTGGGGAAGGAAACAGACTTGCTGATTCAGAAAGCACAGAGAGCCCCTAACAAGATTAACCCTAGGAGGTTCACACCAAGGCACACAATCATTAAAACGATGACGATGACGAAAGAGAATTGAACCTTTAATTTGAAAAGCAGCAGGAGACCAGGGCACCTGGGTGAATCAGACAGTTAAGCATCCAACTCTTGATTTCAGATCGGGTCATGATCTCCAGGTTTCATGGGTTTGAGCTCCACATTGGGCTCGAGGTGACAGTGCAGAGCCTGCTTGGGATTCTCTGTCTCCCTCTCTTTCTGCCCCTCCCCGACTAGTGGGGTCTGTCTCTCGCAAAATAAACAAACTTAAAAAAAAAAAAAAAAAGCAGCAAGAGAAAAGCCAACAGTTACATACAGGAAAAACTCCATAAGGCTATTGACTGATTTCTCAGCAGAAACTTTATAGGCCAGAAGTGGCATGATATATTCATATTCAAAGTGCTAAAAGGGAAAAACTACAACCAAAAATGCCCTACCAGGCAAGGTAATCCTTCAGAATAGAAGGAGAGTTTCCCAGGAAACAAAAGTTAAAGGAGTTCATCACCACTAACCCAGGCTTACCAGAAATGTTAAAGGGAATTCTTTGAGGGGAAAGAAAAGGCCGTAACTAGAAGTAAGAAAATTATGAAAGAGAAAGAATTTCACAAGTAAAAGCAAACATATAGTAAAGTAGTAGATTAACCAGTTACAAAGTCAGAATGGAGATTAACGTGCAAAAGTAGGAAAATCAATTATATCTACAAAAATTAGTCACGGGATAGGCAACATAAAAACATGCAAAATATGATATCATATACAGGACACATTAGTGCTTTTAGAATGTGTTCCCAACTTTAAGTGATCATTAACCTAATATAGACCGCTATACATATAAGATGTTGTATTTGAACCCAGTGGTAACCACAAATCAAAAATCTATAATTGGTGTGCAAAAACCAAAGAAAAAGAAATCCAAGCACAACACTAAAGAAAACCATCAGACCACAAGGCCAGAAAACAAGAGAAGAAAGGAGCAGAGAACTACAAAAACAACCAGAAAACAATGAACAGAATGTCATTAAGTACCTACCTATCAATAATTGCTTCAAATGTAAATGAACTAAACGCTCCAATCAAAAACATAGGGTGACTGAAGGGATTAAAAAAAATACCCATCTATATGCTGCCAACCAGAGACTCACCTGAGACCTAAAGACACATACCAATTGAAGTGAAGGGCTGGGAAAACATACTATGCAAATGAGAGGAGAAAAAAAAAGCCAAGGTAGCAATGCTTCTATCAGACATAATAGGCTTTAAATGAAGACTGTAATGGGGTGCATGGGTGGCTCAATCGGTTAAGTATCTGACTCTTGATTTTGGCTCACGTCATGATCTCATGGTTTGTGAGATCAAGCCTTGCATCGGGCTCTGTGCTGACAGTGTGGAGCCTGCTTGGGATTCTCTCCCTGTCCCTCTCTCTCTGCCCCTCTCCATCTCTCTCCCCCCCCCCTAAATAAATAAACTTAACAAAATAAATGAAGGGGAGCCTGGGTGGCTCAGTCAGTTAAGTGTCGGCCTTCAGCTCAGGTCATGATCTCACAGTCTGTGAGTTCGAGCCCCACGTCAGGCTCTGTGCTGACAGCTCAGACCCTGGAGCCTGCTTCAGATTCTGTGTCTCCCTCTCTCTCTCTGCCCCTCCCCTGCTTATACTCTGTCTCTCTCTGTCTCAAATATAAATAAAAACATTTAAAAAAAAATTTTTTTTAATAAAATAGAAAAAATACATTTAAAAAACCATGAAGACTGTAGCAAGACACAAAAAAGGGCCCTACATAATGATAAATGTATCAGTCCAACAAGAGGATATAACAATTGTAAATATTTATGGACCCAACACAGAGTTCCTAAATACATACAGCAATGATTTTCAGACATAAAGGAAGAAACTGACATAATACAATAATAGTAGGGGACTTTAACACAGCACATACATCAATGGGTAGATCATCCAGACAGAAAATCAACAAGAAAATAATGGCTTTGAACAACAAACACATTAGACCAGATAGACTAACACATATGTACAGAACTTTCCATCTCAAAACAATAGACTACATATTCTTCCAAGTGCATATGGAACATCTTCCAGGATAGATCACATGTTAGGTCACAAAACACGTCTTAATAAATTTAACAAGATTGAAATCCTATCAAGCATCTTTTCCAACCATAACCATATGAAACTGAAAATCAATTACAAGAGAACAACTGGAAAACACACAAACACATGGAGGCTAAACAACATGCTTCTAAACAACTCAATAAAGAAATCAAAGAAAAGACGAAAATACATGGAGACAAGTGAAAATGAAAATACAACCATCCAAAATCACTGGGACACAACAAAGCAGTTCTAAGAGGGAAGTTTATGGCAACAGGTCTACCTCAGGAAACAAAACAAATCTCAAATAAACAACCTAACCTTACCTATAATGGAGTCAGAAAAAGAAGAACAAAGCCCCAAACCAGTGGAAAGAAGGAAATAATAAAGATCACAGCGGAAATAAATGAAGGAGGCAGAAAAAACAGTAGGAAAAAAAAAATCAATGAAACCAAGTGCTGGTTCTTTGAAAAGATAGCATTGACCAACCTTTACAGCCAGACTCATCAAGAAAATAAAGAGAGAAGATTCTAATGAATCAAATCAGAAATGAAGCGGAAGAAATAACAACCAACAGCACAGAAATATAAAGAATTATAAGAGAATATTGGGAAAATTTATATGCCAACAAATTGGACAACCTAGAAGGCGTGGGTAGATCCCTGAAAGTGTATACCCTTCCACAACTGATTCAGGAAAATCTGGACTAATCAATTACTAGTATGAAAATTGAATCAATAATAAAAAAAACTCTCAACAAACAAAAGTCCAGGACCAGATGGCTACACAGGTGAATTCTCTGACTCATTTAAAGAAGACTTAATACTTATTCTTTTCAAACTATTCCAAAAATAGACGAAGGAAAACTTCTTAATGGATTCCATGAGGCCAGCATTACCCTGATACCCAAACCAAACAAAGACACTATAAAAAGGGAGAAAACTACAGGCCAATATCTCTGATGAACAAAGACGCAAAAATCCTCAGCAAAATATGAGTAAACAGAATTCCACACCACAGTAATAAAGTCATTCACCATGCTCAAGTGAGATTAATATAAAGATCCAGGTGGTTCAACACTTGTAAATCATTCAAGGTGATACATCACATTAACAAGAGGAAGGGTAAAAACCATATGATTAGTTTAATAGATGCAGGAAAAGCATTAGACAAAGTACAACACCTGTTCACGATGAAAACCCTCAATAAAGTAGGTCTAGAGGAAACATACCTCAACAGAGCAAAGGAAATCTATGAAAAGCCCACAGCTTACATCATATTCAAGGGTGAAAAACTGAAAGTGTTTCCTCTGAGATCAGGAACAAGACAAGGATGTCCACTCTCCCCACGTTGATTCAACATAGTCCTGGAAATCCTAGCTGCAGCAAGTGGACAAGACAAAGATTTTAAAAGGCTCCATACTGGTAAGAAAGAAGAAAATTGCCACTATTTGCAGATGACATGATACTATATATAGAAAATCCTAAAGACTCCACCAAAAAACTATTCAAACTGATAAATGAATTCAGTAGAGTTGCAGAACACAAAATCAATATGCAAAAATCTGTTGCATTTCTACACACTAACAGTAGCAGATAAAGAAATTATGAAGACGATTCCATTTACAATAGCACCAACAAGAATAAAATACCTACGAATAAATTTAACCAAGGAGGGGAAAGACCTAAACTCTGAAAACTATACTGATGAAAGAACACTGATGAAAAACTGCATTGATGAAAGAAATTGAGGATGACACAAACGAATGGAAAGATATACCATGCTCATAGATTAGAAGAATTAATATCATTAATTCTTATTACCATTAATCCATATTACCCAAAGCAATCTACAGATTTAATGCAATCCCTAGCAAAATGCCAACAGCATTTTTCACAGAACTGGAACAAAGAATCCTAAAATTTGTATGGAACCACAAAGACCCCAAATAACCACACAATCTTTAGAAAGAAAAACAAAGCTGAAGGTATCATAACCCTGAACTTTAAGATATACTGTAACTATAACTATAATAATCAAAACAGTATAGTATTAGCACAGAAACAGCACAGAGATCAACAGAACAGAACACAAAGACCAGAAATAAATCCAAGATTATATGGTCAATTAACTTACAACAAAGGAAGCAAGAGTACATAAGAGAATACTTGTCTCTTCAACAAATGGTTTCGGGAAAACTGGACAGCTACATGCAAAAGAATAAAACTGGACCACCTGCCTACACCATACACAAAAATGAATTCGAACGGATTAAAGACATAAATGTGAGACCTGAAAGCATAAAACCTCTAAATGAAAACAGAGGCAGTAATCTCTTGAATATCAGTCTTCGCAACATTTTTCTAGATACGTCTCCTCAGGCAAGGGAAACAAAAGCAAAAATAAAGACTCAGGACTACACCAAAATAAAAACCTTTTGCTCTACAAAGGAAACCATCAACAAAACAAAAGGGCAACTATTGAAGATACTTGCAGTGGTATATCTGCTAAGGGATTAATGTCCAAAATATATAAAGAACTTATACAATTCAACAGCAAAAAACCCAAACAACCTGTTTAAAAATGGGCAGAAGATCTGAATAACCGTTTTTCCAAGGAAGACATACAGGTGTCCAACAGACACGTGAAAAGATGCTCAACATCACTAATCATCAGGGAAATGAAAATCAAAACCGCAGTGAGATACCACTTTGCACAGGTCAGAACAGCTAGTATCAGAAAGACAAGAAAAAAACCAATGTTGGTGAGGATGTGGACAAAAGGAAGCCCTCATGCATTGTTGGTGGGGACGAGAGCTGGGGCAGCCACTGTGGAAAACAGTATGGAAGTTCCTCAAAAGATTAAAATTAAAACTATCGTGGGTTCCAGGATTTCCGCTGCTGGAAAACCCAAAGCAAACCAAGACACTAATTTGAAAAGATATATGTAACCCTATGCTTGTTGTAGCATTATTGTACAATGGCCAAGACATGGAAGCAACAGACGTGTCATCAATAGATGAATGAATAAAGAAGGAGTGGTATATATCTACAACGGAATATCACTCAGCCGTAAGAAAGAATATCTTGCCATTTGTGACAACATGGATGGGCCTAGAGGGTATTATGCGACGAGGGTATTATGCGACATGGATAAGACAAATACCGTATTATTTCACTTATATGTGGAATCTAAAAAACAAAACAAACGAACAAAAACCAGAAACATGCCCTTAAATACAGAGAACTGGTGGATGCCAGAGGGGAGGAGGCTGGGAGGGTGGGGACACGGGATTAAGAGGTACAAACTTTCAGTTATAAAGTAAATGCCACGGAGATGAAAAGTACAGCATAGGCAACGCAGTCAATCATCTTTTAATAATGTTGTTGGTGACAGAGGATGACTACGCTCATCTTGATGAGCACTGAGCAATACATAGAATTATCAAATCAATATGTTGTACACCTTAGGGGCACCTGGATAGCTCAGGCGGTTAATCGCCCGACTCATGGTTTCATTTCCGGTCATGCTCTCATGGTTCACGAGTCTGAGCCCCACATCGGGTTCTGTGCTGATGGCGCAGGGCCTGCTTGGGATTCTCTCTCTCTCCTTCTCTCTGCCCCTCCCCTGCTCGCTCTCTTGCTCTCTCTCAAAAGAAATCAATAAACTTAAAAAACAATTTAAAAAATCTAAAAAAAAAATATTGTACACCTACAGTAATATTGAATGCCTTATATGTCCATTATACACATACATACATACATACATGTTAAAGAAAAAAGTCTGACAGCAAATAGGGTGTCACATATAGGTGTCCTCAGGTCCTGGTGGTAATAGAGAAAGGAGGGTCTCCTGTCTGCAGCCCCCTCCCAGACGAGCATGGAGTATGTCAGATCTCCCGTGGAGATCAGAAATGAAGGAATTTGGAAGACTTTCTTTTTTATTTTTATTTTTTTTTAAGTTTTTTTTTTAATTTTTTTTTTTTTTTTTTAACGTTTATTTACTTTTGAGACAGAGAGAGACAGAGCATGAACGGGCCCTGTCCTGCAATGGTTTCTGGGCCTTTCCGGGGGCTTCGGTGAGATTCCCCCTACACTGGCTCTCCCGCCCCTTCCCACCCATCCCGTCCCCAGCTAAGCCCAGAACCCACAGCTCCATTCTAACCGTGGTGGCTTCTGGCCTATCCACTCCCTCCCCAGACCAGACTCAGCCCGCTCCTCTGTCCTCTTGGGGACCAGGCCACGAATGACTCAGTGGGGCCAGTTCTCCGGTCTGGGTTCTGAACGTCCAGGGCTCCCAGAAGGTTTGCGCTTCCTGCCTCTCCAGACTCACCACTGCAAGCTGGCACTGTCGTTTGCTTGTCTGAGGGCATGACTCTGAACTAGGTTTCCCCACCGAGGCCTGCTTCCTACAGGCAGAGGGGGCCCTGAACGAGTGAGCGAATGAATGAATTACACACTGTGGCAATTGGCTGGCGCCTGAGTCTTGGGAACATCTGTTGTGTAAGAATGGTGGTTGGAAACGTGTCGGAGCCTTGAAAAACAATTGAAAAGGTCACTGCCAGGCCAAACACACCCACCTACCTGAGAAATAACAACCTGTTACTTCTCCCTCAACAGGCAGCCAGAAGTGCATGCCCGGTCCCAGTCTTTCTGGGTTTCTGAGATGTGCAGTCTCCAAAGCTGGGGTCTAGTCAGAGAGGTGTAAGGGTGCAGTGCTAGAGTGCTCGGGTTTGAACCCTGGCACCCCACCCTCCCCAGGAACAGCTGGTGACTTTGTGCAAGTAGCAACCTCTGTGTCTCCTTTCCTCACTTGTGAAACAGAAATCGAGTAGCACTTAAGAGGGTTGCCTTGTGGATTCAAGGACAGAAGTCTTGTAAAGTCTGAGGGATCGTGAATGCATCCATGCTTAGTAAGAGCTGGCTCTTACTATTGGCCCTCCCACCTCCAATGGCCCTGCACTGGTCACTCTGAACCTCACTTAGCTAATCTGTAAATGGGAATGACAATAGCGTTAATGACTAGACGAGAAAGTAAAACTTACAGTCTGTGCCATTGGGAGTTTGTGCAGCTGTGCCTTACATCCAGACTCCCCATACTAGGGAGATTCTAGGGTCACCCAAAGCCCGCCACTCGGTGCACAGTGGCAAGGGCCACCTCAAGCCCCAACACCCAAACCCAAACCCCCAGAACCCCTTTACTTCAAGAGAGTCTGCTGTGGGCTCTTCTGCGTTTAGGGAAGGCCTACAGAATGTCCTGGTGACCGCGGAAGCCCGGAGGAGGACGAGGGGTCCCCACAGGAGGGGGCGGGGCCCGCGTGCCCTTGGGGTCGGAACACCTCAGCTGCAGTCCGGTCATTCCAGGAAAAAAGAAATAGAAAATACTGCAGAGGAGGCGGCCGCCCGGGCCCGGAGCCGGTTATCTCCCCGCCGGCTTCCGGCTCTGATAACGCCCCGCCGGGCTGGGCCGGGACGGGCACCCCCAAGTGGCCCAAGGTGCCAGGACCGGAGAGCCTGCGGTTTGCTCGTCCCCTCCGGCCGCGATCGGCGCCCTAGGGGACGCGCCCAGCCCCGCCGGGGAGCAGCGCGTCCCCTGCCAGGCGGGGCCCCCAAGGTGGGCTAGGGCCTGTGGCCCGGCAGCCGCGACACCCGGGACCCGAATGCCGCCCCACGCCGCCCTGCGGTCCCCCGCCGCGCCCCGCGCACCCCGCGGTCCTCCGCAGCCCCCCTGGCCCCGCCGCTCCGCCGCGCCCCGAGCCTCCCCGCTGCGCTCGCCCCGCCGCCTCCCCCCCTCCGCCGCCCCGCGCTTACTTTGCAGACAGCAGGCTGCGGTCAGGCAGAGGGCGAGGAGCCCCAGGGATATGCCGCGGTTCTTCCTACTCCCGCTCGGCAGAGGCCTCATGAGCAATCCCGGCACGGCTCCGGCCCGGCATGGGCTTCCAGGCGGCGAGCGCGGGCCCGACTGTGCGCTGTCACAGCGCCGTGCGGCTCCCGCCCGCCCGCCGCCTCTGCCCTCCTCCTCGGAGTCTGGCAGGTCCTCTAGGGCCAAATGCAGATGAGCTGATCCTATTGTGGTTGAGCCAGTTCCCAAGGAGTGGGAAGGAAAAGAGAGGAGAGACAGAGAGAATGGGAAAGCAGTGGGAATGCACACGCTCAGAAGTAAATAATGGCAAATAAAGAGCAGGCTCCTTCCGTTCACACCCAGCGTCCTGGTATTGATTCCAGACTCAGCTGGATGCTGGATACAAGAGGGAGGGAAAGTACTAGCTGTTGGCTGAGGACCAAGAGAGACCATCTAATGGCTCCACGGGCAACCAGAAGGCTTTTAGGAAAGTGAAGTGACAGCCTGGGGTAAGAGGGGTGGGAAGAAGGGGACAACAAGAGAGCCTCAGGCAGCTCTGGGTGGAGCCATTGGATACTAATGATATCCACCCACCATCTATCCATCCATCTGTCCACCATCCACACACCGGTCCATCCATCCATCTACCCACATACCCATCTACCCATGCACCAATCCGTCCCTTCATCTATCCAAGTGTTCTTGGACAGCCTATTTGTTTGCAAAGGGCCTGGCCCCTGGGAGATACTAAGAGAGCATTGAACCAGATAGTGTTTGGTTCAGGGATGGGCACATGGGCCTTTGGAGGCTGCCCTGGCGTCATTGCTGGGATTGCTGAAATCAGAGGATACAAACCTGAGAACACTGGGGAACCATCTTGCCTGTCACGTGGAGAGCCTGTGAATTAAGAATGAAGCCAACGGACACAGATTGAGCCAGCTGGGAGCCGCCAAGAAAGACTGAGCCCTAATAACATGGTCTGACCTCTGGGACTCTGCACATTTGCCTTTGCCAGTTACGAGCAAGTAAATACCCTCTCTTGATGGAGAGAATTTAAGTTAGATTTCAATGACATAGAATTGAGAGAGTCCTAATACAAGTGGTCTTCTTGACATTTTTCTGTTTTCTTGATCCATGTGTGGGGATTTAGGAATCACTCGTATTTGATTATTCATCAAACTTTATCAAATCTGCCTTTACACCAGGCAATGTGCTAGGCTCTGCAGCTCCAAAAATAAATAACTCGTGGCTCCTGGTCCCAAGGAATTCACAAACTAGTGGAGCCCAAATGATCCAAATTGAGAAAGGCATCCAGGTTTGAGGGCTTTTCTTGCTGAGGCCAACGTGAGAGGAAACTGGCTGTTTTGCTCACTGCTGTAGACCTGGCACAGGGTAGGTGCTTAATAACTATTTGCTAAATGCGTATATGGACGAGAAAAACTGAAGTCTGAGACATTTACGAGAGAAGAAAGAATATCGTGAGATCAAGAGCTGATAAAGGCTAGAATGACCCATCACTTACAGTGATGCTGTAAGTTTATATCCCGCCTCTGTCACCTCCCAGCTCTCCAGCCATGGAGAAGTGACATCAACTCTCTGGACCTCTGAGGGGACTGGGCTGTGCCAGAAATGGTCAACCCTGTCTGCACATTAGAAACAAAGCACCAGGGGACTGAATGTTACAATATGGAACTGGGTGTCCCTCCAGTTCAATGAATCAGATTTTCAGGGTGGTGGGGGGCAGGGGTTGGGCATTAGTGTTTCTCAAAAGCTCTCTCAGTGATTCTGATGTGCAGCCAGGGTTGAAAACCACTGCTCTGGATTAGTTAGAAGCTTCTTGAGGTCATGTTTGATGACACTTAGAACTAAGTTTATCAGATCCTTTCTTTAAATTGTTTTTTTAACGTTTATTTATTTTTGAGACAGAGAGAGACAGAGCATGAACGGGGGAGGGTCAGAGAGAGAGAGGGAGACACAGAATCTGAAACAGGCTCCAGGCTCTGAGCGGTCAGCACAGAGCCCGACGCGGGGCTTGAACTCATGAACCCTGAGATCATACCCGAGCCGAAATCGGACGCCTAACCGACTGAGCCACCCAGGCGCCCCTCAGATCCTTTCTTTAGAGTAGGGTTGCATAGAGGGGAGCAGGAAGATAGCATGAGTCCATTTCAGCCATGATTATATTTACCATTTCCTTTTCTCTCTCTTTCTTCCTTTCCTCCTCTCTGTCTTTCAACAAATATCGGTTAAATGCCTACAAGATCCCAGGCATGGCATCAGTCTGGTTGAGGCAGAGAAGGAGGAGTGGGAAGGAAGGCCGGAAAAGTAGACTGGGACTAAGACTTGAAGGGCTGATATACTGAATACTGAGTGAGGGTGCTTGTTTTTGCTAAAAGGATGTAATTCGAGAGTCACACCTAATCCGATATATTGGCTCCTTCTTTGCCATCTTTGGCATATATTACAGCAATTAGGTATTTGGTAACTCTTCTCACCAACCAACCACTCTGGAAAAGAATCAACATCCACCAGTGCTTATTTTCTCAAAGCCTTCGGAGCCATTTTCACTTCCAAGAGAAACAAAATGATGTGTTTACAGCGCCCAAGGTTATGGCAGCCCTATAGCTGCACACAGTTCTTGTTTTTGAGGACAGTCCTGATTTTACATATGCTCTTCCATTGTTTCTGTACGTACATAAGAATTTGTGAGGCGATATATCCTGGCGTTTCTGGAAAATTGACCCTACGTCCAGATGATCTGTAGCTTCTTGCTTCTTTTGTCTCTCTTGAAAATATGCTTATTGTTTATCACGAATGGACGTTGGTAAGGTGCCAGGAGGGTGGCGGGGCTGGGAGGGGATTGAACGTTACAATATGGAAGACCTACACAAGCTTCGTTAAAGTTGGTTCCTTGGAGCTGGGTTTTTATGGTGCTATATAGTGTACTAAGGCTCTTAACACTGGACTGGTTTGGTCCAAACTGCCTGTATCCTAGAGTGTAGTCTCTATGACCTACACTCCCAATGAGCCTTAAGGGTGAGTGCCAATGCTTATTATGTTTCTCTCTCTCTTTTTTTTTTTTTTAGTTTTTTTTTCCTTAAGTTTATTTATTGAGAGAGAGAAAGACTGTGTGTACTCATGGGAGAAGAAAGGGCAGAGATTGAGGGAGAGAGGGCACCCCAAGCGGGCTCCGCACTGTCAGCGCAGAGCCCAGTGAGGGGCTGGAAACCACGAACCATGAGACTACAGCTTGAGCGGAAACCAAGCCTGCCGCCCAGGCTCAACCAACGAGTCTGTTCTTTTTTATCCCGATTTTGAAAATCCCTATTGCATGATAATAGAGAGGCTGGAGACACAGTGCACAAGAACTCCAAACTCCAGTTCGGGAGTCAGACAGACCCAGGAAAAGCCCAGCTTTTCTACTCCTGGCTGTGTGACCTTAGGCAGACTATTTAACATTTCTTTACAGCAGTCTCCTTGGCTGTGAAGTGGGATTTCAATATTCTTACCTACTGGTGCTGCTGTGAAGGTCACTAAGACACAGGTGTGAAGGGGGTGACTGCATGGAAAACTCTGGATCCTTTATCACAGAGTCGAGATTATTAGTGCCTTGCATAATAGGTGCTCAGTAACTGAATAAATTTCCCTGTGGTATTCGTGCTTTTTAGTTTGGGCTCAAAGATTGTACTTCTAAAGGACGGAGACCATTTATTCTAGATCTTCTTTGAGTTATCTATATAGCGCTGAGCATGTAAAAGGTGCTCAGTACATATGCAGTGGGGGCACTGGGGCGGCCGGCAAAAATCTAACTTGAATTCTGGTCTTAGCTGTTCCATTGTGGAAATGATTTAATGTCTCTGGGTCTCAGTTTCTTCCTCGGTAAAAATGGGATATTAGGCATTGGGTACACGGTCTGGAGCAGATGGCATGTGCTTGATCTCAGAATGTGGTCTGCATATTTTCAGACAAACGTAACAAAACAAACATGAAAATTAGGAAGACAAATGAACAGGGGCGCCTGGGTGGCTCAGTCGGTTAAGTGTCTGACATTGGCTCAGGTCATGATCTCGCCGGTCGTGGGTTCGAGCCCCGTATCGGGCTGTGCTGACAGCTTAGAGCCTGGAGCCTGCTTCAGATTTTGTGTTTCCCTCTCGCTCTGCTCCTCCCCCACTCATGCTCTGTGTCTCTCTCAAAAAAATAAATAAACATTAAAAAATAAAAAAAAAAAAAAAAAGAAAGACAAATAAACAAACTGGTTTTCCTGAACTGGCTGGCATTTGTAGTTGGCTCACAGGGTCTGATATTACCATTTTGTGCCTGGATGGGCTGGGCATCCTATGGACAAGACAGGCTCTGAGCTGTTCAAGTCTAATTTCAGTAAAAGTCAATGAAAACGTCATGAAGGCTGGGCACCATGAGGGAGTCCTGCCAAAGAAAAATAAGTGTGAGACCAAAGCTTATCAATCATATTTTAAAAATCGCAGTTTACCACTATATTCAGTAACAATTACTGAGAACCGTGTGCCACACAGAATTTTCTGATCCCGTGAACCATTACAGAAGACAGTGGCTGGTGTAGGGGCGGTCTGCTCCAGCAGGAAAGAGCATTTTGTTTTGAATTGCCAGTGCCTGGTGATCATCAAAAATTGTAGGTGGGTCTCATTCTTATTTTTTCATTCTCTTTAGACACTGAACCTCCTCATTTTGCATCAGGGGCCAGTTGCTGGTTCCTGGTTCTCCATGGATTGAAAACATTTAGGTGCCCTTGGACTACACCTCTTTGGTTCCTTACACCCTGAACATCCTTCTCATCACCTAGTTCTCAGCACAAGCACAGTCATTGCCCCATGTTTTAAAACCACCTTTACTGAGGTTTCATTAATGTGCGGGAAACTGCAGCCACTGAAAGTGTGCAGTTTGAGGAGTTTAATTATGTGGATACACCCATGAAACAGCCACCAACAATCAAGATACGGAATATTTCCATCGCTCTCGAAGCTCCTCTGTGCAGTCAGTCCTTCTCTCTGCCTTCAGCCCCAGGCAGCCATTGGATTGTTTTTGTTATGACAGATTCATTTGCATTCTCTACAATGTTGTATAAACCGAATCATACAGTACGTAGTGTTGGGTTTTTTTCCATCCAGGATCATTTTGAGATTCATCCTGTTGTTGAATACATCAGCATTTCATTTCTTGTCCACAGCGTGTGTATTCATTCACCTGTTGATGAACATTTGGGTTATTTTCAGTTTTTGCCAGACATCAGTCTGTTTTACTGTCTTCGGTGCATAATCGCTATCTGATATTATCTTGTGCTTTTCTTTGGTTGTTTTTGTGACTCCCTCTTCTCCTGAGCTAAAACAAAAGTGATTTAGTCTCTTGTCCTTTACTTTATCGGTAGTGGGGACACATGATAGGAGGTCATGAATTCATTAATTCCAGGAATTTCAGTGTTGGGCTGTACTCGGAGCGTTCCTGAGTTCAAACACCAAGTCTGGCACCATTAGGTTTGTGACCTTGAGCAAATGGCCTCACCTCTCTGAATATCAGTTACTACATCTGTAAACTGAGTAGGAATCATACTGTCTCACAAGCTTGTAGCGAAGATACACGTAGATTACTAATAATGGAAGGTCAGTGCTGTCCACATTGTCTTGTAATAACTCACTTAATCATTTAATCAATTAATCACTCCCATGCAGAAAGTACTCTATCCCTCTACCCATTTCACAGACGAGAAAGTTGAGGCACAGAGTCAGTAAGTGCCAGAGCTTCACTTGCACTCAGGCTGTTAGGCTTATGAGACTGCTCTCCCTGTCACTCTGTTATTCTGCTTCTCTGTTATTAAATGACACAATATGTGAAGTGCCCAGCACAGTACCTGACATATACTAGCTTCACAATAAATAGTAGTTTCCTTCTTCCTTAGGTGTAAAGTCACAGAGAAAGGTGCCAAACATCCTAGCATTTACCTATAATTCCGGAACAGTATGTGCAACGTTGCAGCATGTAAAATTCAACGGAATTTTATAGACCGGATGTACTGCATTATTGTCAATCCATTGACATTTTAGTTTCTTAGCCTACGATATGATTAGAAGTATTGAGAAGGTTGATAAGTTTGTCCAGTAAATCAGTGTTAATATGTTTTTCCAGTAAATTGTGAACCCTCGTTGGTACATGTGGTCTAGGAGACTCCTGAGACCCTTTTAAGGCAAGGTGAGGGCCGGGCCGGAGAGCCGGGTCTGCCCCAGAGGGGGTGCAGGTTAGCACCGTCAGCAACTTATAAACAACCACAATCAATGCCAAATGATCAGTGTAGGGGAGGTGCCAACCCTCAGGGATGGGATGGTTCTTTTCTGATTTGGACCATAAAGCACTTTACAAACAATAACTGTTGAGGAATATTCTTATGTTTGTGATTCATTGTTTTATATATTTGGGGGCTCCTGTATTCGGCGCATAGACATTTATAACTGTTAGCTTTTCCTGATGGATAGACCCTGTAATTATTATATAATGCCCTTCTTCATCTCTTGTTACAGCCTTTAATTTAAAGTCTAGTTTGTCTGATATAAGTATGGCTACTCCAGCTTTCTTTTGACTTCCAGTAGCATGACAGATAGTTCTCCATCCCCTCACTTTCAATCTGAAGGTGTCCTCAGGTCCAACATGAGTCTTTTGTAGACAGCAAATAGATGGGTCTTATTTTTTTCCATTCTGATACCCTATGCCTTTTGGTTGGAGCATTTGGTCCATTTACATTCAGTGTTATTATTGAAAGATATGGGTTTAAAGTCATTGTGATGTCTGTAGGTTTCATGCTTGTAGTGATGTCTCTGGTACTTTGTGGTCCTTGCAACATTTCACTCACAGAGTCCCCCTTAGGATCTCTTGTAGGGCTGGTTTAGTGGTGACGAATTCCTTCAGTTTTTGTTTGTTTGGGAAGACCTTCATCTCTCCTTCTATTCTGAATGACAGACTTGCTGGATACGGATTCTTGGTTGCATATTTTTTCTGTTCATCACATTGAAGATCTCCTGCCATTCCTTTCTGGCCTGCCAAGTTTCAGTAGATAGGTCTGCCACTAGTCTTATGGATCTCCCTTTATAAGTTAGAGGCTGTTTATCCCTAGCTGCTTTCAGAATTTTCTCTTTATCCTTGTATTTTGCCAGTTTCACTATGATATGTCGTGCAGAAGATCGATTCAAGTTACGTCTGAAGGGAGTTCTCTGTGCCTCTTGGATTTCAATGCCTTTTTCCTTCCCCAGATCAGGGAAGTTCTCAGCTATGATTTGTTCAAGTACACCTTCAGCCCCTTTCTCTCTCTCTTCCTCTTCTGGAATTCCTATGGTACGGATATTGTTCCATTTGATTGCATCACTTAGTTCTCTAATTCTCCCCTCATACTCCTGAATTTTTTTTATCTCTCTTTCTCTTAGCTTCTTCTTTTTCCATAATTTTATCTTCTAATTCACCTATTCTGTCCTCTGCCTCTTCAATCCGTGCTGTGATCACCTCCATTTTATTTTGCACCTCATTTATACCATTTTTTAACTCCTCATGACTGTTTCTTCATCCCTTGATCTCTGTAGCAATAGATTCTCTGCTGCCCTCTATACTTTTTTCAAACCCAGCAATTAATTTTATGACTATTATTTTAAATTCATGTTCTGTTATATTGCTTAAATCGTTTTTGATCAATTCGTTAGCTGTCGCTACTCCTGGAGTTTCTTTTGAGGAGAATTCTTCTGTTTCGTCATTTTGGACAGTCCCTGGAGTGGTGAGGAACTGCAGGGCACTTCCCCTGTGCTGTCTGGAGTAACTTGTGTCGGTGGGCGGGCCGCAGTCAGACCTGATGTCTGTTCCCAGCCCACTGCTGGGGCCACAGTCAGACTGGTGTGTACCTTACCTTCCCCTCTCCCAGGGGCAGGACTCACTGTGGAGTGGTTTGGCCCCTGTGTGGGCTGCTTGCACACTGCCAGCCTTGTGGTGCTGCTCTGATGGGATCTGGGTATTAGCCGGGGTGGATCCGCAAGGTGCACAGGGGTGGGAGGGGCAGGCTTAGCTCACTTTGCCTTCGGTGGTCCCCTGTGGGAGGGGCCCTGCAGCACCGGGAGGGAGGTAGGCAGACCCCTCGGAGGGATGGATCCAAGGAAGCACAGCGTTGGGTGTTTGCACTGTGAAAGCAAGTTCGGTGACAGAAACTGGTTCCCTTTGGGATTTCGTCTGGGGGATGGGCGAGGGAGATGGTGCTGGCCAGCACCTTTGTTCCCCGCCAAGCTGAGCTCTGTCGTCCGGGGCTCAACAACTCTCCTTCCCAGTGTTCTCTCACCCTCCCTGCTCTCTGAGAGCAAAGCTGTTCACTTTTAACATTCCAGATGTTAAGTCCTGTTGGCTGTCCAAACTCACGCAGTCTGGCCCCTCCGCTTTTGCAAGCCAGACTTCAGGGAATCTGCCTTGCAGGCAGGCTGCCCCTCTGCCACCCCGGCTCCCTCCCGCCAGTCCGTGTAGCACGCACCGCCTCTCCCCCCTTCCTACCCTCTTCCGTGGGCCTCTTGTCTACACTTGGCCCCAGAGAGTCTGTTCTGCTAGCCTTCTGGTGGTTTTCTGGGTTCTTTAGGCAGATGTGGGTGGAATCTAAGTGATCAGCAGGACGAGGTGAGCCCAGCGTCCTCCTACGCCGCCATCTTCCCCTGGATCTCCTGTTGAGAAATATTCTTAGAGCTACCACCCGTGAACTCTGTTCACAGCCTGTTATCCGAGGATCCAATCTGGCAGAGGCCTTCAGATCCAGGGAGGGGCTGGAGGGAGGGGGAAACTGACTGATGTTGCCCACAGCAGCATCGCTCTCCCTTGGTGGAGCATTAGCCCAACGGAGGTAGGTGCAGGACCCGTGACTCAGGCACGGGCCCATTCCTGATCTTGGGGGACTTATCCATGCCATGCCCCTGTGAGAACTGGTTGGGGGGAAATAACAAAGGGGTCACTCTCCTGTCCTCTGGCACTTTCCAGTCTCATGGAGGCAGAGGAGCTAACAAGACCAGCGCCTCGTTGTAGGACAATGTGTGAGGGAGTTTTAAGGCACAGAGTACGGCGTACTCCTGATGAGGGAGCCCAAGGCAGGCTGAGAGCAAAGCACAAGCTAGCACACCGCACCTTCCAAGGTGGGATAGTGTGATATTCCTCAGGCACTCCTGGCTGCCCAAGGACAAAGGAAAGGTCAGAACACAAATGTTTAAACCGATAGAGTCTCCAAATATCTTAGTACAATGACAAGGAAAGGACAACCTTATCAACAGCCTGATGCCCAGGAACTCCCTGCCGTTTTAACGTTAATGCTCTGCTAGAGGGAAAAACAACCTTAACCTTGACAATAGCTAGGCCTCCAGTAACCTGTGAGTCTTTAGCATATGAAAATCCCTTTAAGAAACTTCCTTTCAAGTTATCTCCCCCGCAGACTATGAGTCACTCCTCACAACCCCACTGCAGCTCTTTCTGCCCACAGCTCCTGTCCCCGGGCTTTAATAAAATCACCGTTTTGCACCAAAGACATCTTTGAGAGAATTCTTTCTTGGCCGTCAGCTCTGAACCCCACCGTCATCCCAAAATACCTCATCACTCCAGTGCTGAGGGGATGAGAGTTTGGGTGTCAGGGTAACCAAGTGTGGTTTCTTGGAGTAGTTAAGTCTTGAACTTTGCCTGATCTGTCCTTGGGCTGACTTCATGGGTGTATGACCCACGCTCAGAGGCCCTCACACTCTTGGATTAAAACTCTGCTGTCACCATCTTGAAATGCTTAATGATTTTTGAACAAAGCGTACCACATTTTCATTTTGTACTGGGTCCCGCAAATTATGTCCTCATCATCCTTATCAGGTTACTTCCAACAATTACTATTTTTCCTCCCAAATCGGCTTCTCCTTTTTAGCTTCCTCATCTCACCAAAACACACCAGCTTCTTCCCAGTCCTCTGGACTTGAGACCTCAAGGCAGCTGTTAGCCTTGCCTCACCCTCCACAGCCAAGACCTGAGGAGTATTCCTTCACATGCCCTGACGTCCTGCAGCCTTGTGCTTCTTACCACTTCCAGAGTCATACACGCAGTCCAGTCCCCCTCGGCTTTTGCCTGGAGTCCCTAGACCCTTGCAACTTTGGGTGGTCTAGGGATCATCAGCACCAGCATAAAGTGGACCTTGATGGGCATGCAACACCTTGGGCCCCACCCTAGATCTACATTTTGACCAAAAACGTAGGTAATTCTAATGCGTTGTAAAGTTTGAGAAGTCCAGAAAGCAGACTCTGGCTATATTTTGGAATCACCTGGGGAGATTGGAAAACCACCAATGATTGGGTTCTATCCTTAGACATTCTGATATAATCATTTAACATCAGTATTTTCTTTAAAGCCCCTCTTTCCCACTTGTTTTAGTTCATCTATCGCTGGGTAACAAATTGCCCCAGCACTTAATGGCTTCAACCAACACATATCTGTTACCTCACAGTTTCTGAGTTCAGGGATGCAGACACAGCTTAGCTAGATCCCCTGCTTCAGGGTCTCTCATGAAGTGGCAGTCAAGGTGTTGGCCTAGGGTCTCTCAGAAGACAGCAGTCAAGGTCCAACTGCAGCACGATCTGCTTCCGAGCTCACTCAGCTCCCTATGGGCCACTGGACCGAGGGTCTCAGTTCCTTCTTGGCTGCTGGGGGGAGGCCACTGTCAGTTCTTTGCCACTTGGACCTCTCCAACATGGAAGCTTTGCTTCATTAAAGTCTGTGTGTGAGAGAATCTGCTAGCAAGACAGAAGTCACCATCTTTTATAACCCATTCACGGAAACAACATCCCATTACTTTTGCTATGTTCTATTCATTAGAAATAAGTCACTAGGTCCAGCCCACTCTCAGAGGAAGGGGATTCACAAAGGCATGCCTACTAGAGGCAGGAATCACTGGGGCTCTCTTGGAAGTCCGCCTATACCACCACCACCAGGATTGAGAACCATTGCTCTAGAACAAGGATGTAAACAAACCTTCCTTTATCTCCACTCAGATGAAACAGTGATTAAAGGGATTTCAAAGCTATAGCTGGGCTCTACGGGGTCAGTGTGGATATCGAATAGTGCCATCTGACAAGGTCAAGGTATAGGTCAAATATAGAATATGCCATCCCTGGTCTAGACTCTGCCAACCCAAACATAGACTTTTGGGGCAGTTGAGTAACCCTCTCTGATCTCCTCTAGTCCTCCAACAACAATAATTTCTAATTTGTTTGCAACATCAATTGTTCTAAGCCCAGTTGTAGGTCTTTCCTCAAACAATCCTGTAAGTAATTGCTAACACATTTTGAGGGCTTCCTAAATGTCAGGCAGTGTTCTAAATGTCTTACATTTATGACCCCACTTAACCTCACAGTGTAGTGAGGGGAGTTACTATCAATATCGTCACTTCCAATGAGGAAATTGAAGCAGAGACAGGTCGTATAACTTTGCCTGGGTCACAAAAAGCAAGTGGTGAGACTGAGATTCAAACTGAGATGGTCTGGGCTCCAGAGTCCCTGCTCTTAAACCACTTATTCAATGTAAAAAATCTTCAGTATGTACACATTTCCATTTGTGTTGTCATGACATTGCCATTTACAATAATGAAAGATTGGAAACGACATACCTGTCCAACAATAGGAAAGTGGTAAAGTAGATTATGATGCATCTTTATGGTGACCTTTTACGTTCATTTACAAAAAGGCACGCTTTTCAAAGAATTTTAAAGACGTGGAAAAAATGCACAAAATGCTTTTTTTTTTTTTTAATTTTTTTTTCAACGTTTTTATTTATTTATGGGACAGACAGAGACAGAGCATGAACGGGGGAGGGGCAGAGAGAGAGGGAGACACAGAATCGGAAACAGGCTCCAGGCTCCGAGCCATCAGCCCAGAGCCCGACGCGGGGCTCGAACTCATGGACCGTGAGATCGTGACCTGGCTGAAGTCGGACGCTCAACCGACTGCTCCACCCAGGCGCCCCGCACAAAATGCTTTTAAGAGAAAAAGGACTGTGTGGGACATTTAACCATAATTATGAAAACAGATCTGTATGTGAATAGAAGTGGAAATATAACACTACCTTTCTGTGCATTATGTAATTATGATTGTTTTTAAAAACAATTTTTAAAAACAAACATAGGGGCGCCTGGGTGGCTCAGTCGGTTAAGTGTCCGACTTTGGCTCAGGTCATGATCTCGCGGTCCATGAGTTCGAGCCCCGCGTCGGGCTCTGTGCTGACAGCGCAGAGCCTGGAGCCTGTTTCAGATTCTGTGTCTCCCTCTCTCTCTGACCCTCCCCCGTTCATGCTCTGTCTCTCCCTGTCTCAAAAATAAATAAACGTTAAAAAAAAAATTTAAAAACAAGCATAATTTATACACAATAGAATGCCCAGATCTTACGTGTCCAGGTCGATGAAGTTTGTTAACTACATATAACTGTCACTGTCATCCAAAATGATAGAACATTTCTATCATCTGTTGAAGTTATTCATTCCCTGGCCTTCTTGCCAGTCCTACACCATGCCTTTTATCACAACAGATTGGTTTTAACGACATGGAAAAATGGCCCTCCGTTTTAGAGTCTCACAAAGCTGCCGTCAAGGTCAACTGGGGCAATTTGTTTGTTTTTGAATTTTATATGAATGGAATCATATTCTTTTGTGTTTGGCTTCCTCCACTCAACGTTTTGGAGATTAATCATTACATTGCATGCTCCTTTTTATTGCTGAGTGATATTCCATTGTGTGAATATACCATAATTATTTACCTATCTTCTTATTGATGGACATTTGGGTATTTTCTAGATTTGGGGTAGTATGAATAAAACTGCTATGCGTATTCATGTTTTGTTTTTATGTGATCATAGATTTTCACTTCTCTTGGGTATATACCAAAGAGCGGAATTGTTGGGTCAGGGAGCAGATGTATGTTGAGTTTTATGAGGAAAGAAAAGGACAGTTTTCCAAAGTGGTCGTAACAGTTTACACTCCCACCAGCAATGTGTGAAACTTCCAGTTGCTTCTACATTCTTGCCAAATTTGGTCAAGTCAAATTTTTAGCCAGTCTTGTGGGTGTAAAGTGATATCTTGTTGTGTTGTAGTTTTGAGGGGTGGGGGAAACTCCTTTTTAACCTGGTTTCAAGTTTGTAGATAATTCAAATACCTTCCCAGATCCCTCTATGTGTCTTGTGTTCCTTTAGAACTGGACTTTTCCTGTGCCCTGAATCCCATGCTTTCCTGCCCCCGGAATGGTTGCAGTTTTAAGGCAAGGAGTTAGGAGTGGAGAACAGGAGGAGCAGAAGACAACTCAGAAGGGAAGACAGAGACAGACATATACAAAGGGACAGAAAGAGGCAAAGTGGCAGAGAGATGGAAATCAACCAAGACGAGAAAGACAACGATAGAGAAGGAAGGGAGGTAGGCGTGGGATAAAGGGGGAGAAGGACAACGAGAAAGCAGGAAAAGTGACAGAGTAAGAAGAGGTGTGAGGGGGGAGGGGACGAAAATAAAGTGAGAGGGGGACAAGGAAGGGAAGGGAAGGGAGGGTAGAGATGGGAGACGGAGGAAGGGAAGGGACCGATGTGAAGGCGAGAAGCCAAATCCTTCCCGTGCCACCCATCCAGCAGGCAGCCTTGGAACGGCCTGGAAGTGGAGGGAAGTGCACTTGCCAGTGAGATCTGTCTGCTTCTGGAGGGCTGACACTCAGGAAGCAAAGCTGAACTGTGCTGAGAGCATCCCTCATTAATATCAGAGGCCCCAGACAGCCTTAATGCTCCTGAGCCTGTGGGCTGCGAAGAGACTGGAGTGCTAACATAATGGTTGGGTGCATGCCAGGCTGTGCTCATAGAAATGGCATCGCCCTGGGCCATCCTGGGGTCTGATGCCAGGCCAGGGGCTAGAGACTGCTGAGTCATCTGGAGGACACGGAGTAGTTTGTTTGGGGTGATGGAAAAATGATGAGCACGCTTCCCTCTCCTGGGCCTGACCGGGGTGACAAGAAGCCCCCGCGAGTGTAGCTAATGGTCAGAGAAGCACTCGTGGCAGCTGTGTTATTGAAGACATGGTCAGTTGTTTGGGTCCGTTTGGTCAGTCAACAGGCACTGAACCTTGCCTGGATCCCACGTGGCCTCAAAAAGCTCACAGTCTGGTCAGTAGGAGGTGAAAGTCAACTAAATTACTAATAAGACTGAACTATGTCCTATAAGAGATAAATACTGTAGCCCCTTTCAAATGTCAGGACTCAATAACGTTTATTAAATGAATGAGGGATTGAAGGGACGTTCAACCCATGTATCTAGTATCATAGAGGAGGACGGGTTATTTTTGAACTAAGTTTCTCAAAGTTTATTTTATTTATTTTGAGAGAGAGAGAGAGAGAGAGAGAGAGAGAGAGAGACAGTCTCATGAACCATGAGACCATGATCTGAGCCGAAACCAAGGGTCAGACACTTAACCGACTGAGCCACCCAGGCGCCCCTGAGCTAATTCTTTGCACTGGGATTGAACACATGGTAGACTAGGGATCAATTCAGTTTCATTAAATGAATGGCTGATTACATTTCACTGCAATCAGGAATGTAATACTCTCCAGAAAAGTACCACTCTGAGCTGCAGTTCTCCCTGGTACTTTATTATTTTTTTATTTTAAAAAATGTTTATTTATTTTTGAGAGAGAGAGAGAGAGAGAGCGAGTGGAGAAGAGGGGCAGGGGGGAGAGAATCCTTTTTAAAAACGTTTATTGACTTATTTATTTGGAGACAGAGAGAGAGCAGGGGAGGGGCAGAGAGAAAGGGAGAGAAAGAAACCCAAGCAGGCTCTGTGCTGACACGGGGCTCGAACCCACGAACCATGAGATCATGACCTGAGCTGAAGTCAGACACTTCGCTGACTGAGCCACCCAGGTGCCCCCCTGAGACAGGGAGAGAATCTTTTTTTTAAATTTTTTTTTTCAACGTTTATTTATTTTTGGGATAGAGAGAGACAGAGCATGAACGGGGGAGGGGCAGAGAGAGAGGGAGACACAGAATCGGAAACAGGCTCCAGGCTCTGAGCCATCAGCCCAGAGCCTGACGTGGGGCTCGAACTCACGGACCGCGAGATCGTGACCTGGCTGAAGTCGGACGCTTAACCGACTGCGCCACCCAGGCGCCCCAGGGAGAGAATCTTAAGTAGGCTCCACGCTCAGTGCAGAGCTTGACGCAGGGCTCGATCCCATGACCCTGGAATCATGATCTGAGCAGAAGCCAAGAGTCAGACGCTGAACAGACTGAGCCGTCCAGGCGCTCCTCACTGGCACTTTAATACAAACTTCTGTCCTTTTTTGCTGATGTTTATAAATCACAGTCCCTCCATTCTGTGAGGTGGGCAGGGCTCGAGTCGGCATCTGTCTTTACCGATGAAAAACTGATGGCCCAACAGGCTGAGCGTTGTGCCCAGTTGAAGCACTTGCTAGAGCCGCAACCAGAATGCAGGGCTCCTGAAGCTCAACCAGTTCTCATTCCATTGGTCCACATGGCCCTCCTCATGCCCAGTATTGGCTAATGGAGGGACCTGTGAGGCAACTGGGGTTTTGTGGGGGGAAAGACTGATGGTGGTGGATGCGGGAACTATGTGCTGGCACGAATGTCGTAGCTGGATAGAAATTATTTCACTTAACTATTACAATGACCTTACGAGGTGGGAATTACTATCCCTATTTTAGAGATAAGGAAATCCACGTTTAGAAAAATCGAGTAACTTGTCCAAAGTCAGAACTGGGATTCATATCAGATCTGTTGCACTTCAAAGCTTAGACTTTTTCCAGGGCGCCCTGGTTACTTGAGGTAGTTTTGGAGAGCGAAGAACAAAGCGGTAGCACGAAGTTCCCGAGGCTCTTCTAGCAAGCACGGTTGCTCTGGGGCAGGATGGGAATGGAAGGAAGACTGCATCTCCAGGCCTCAGGGACACTTCAAGATTTCTTCCCTGTGGGGTGAACACCCTGGATTTTATCTGGCTTCTTTTGCAGAGATAGAAAGAGTGGAAAGTTCTCATTCATTGGGGTAGCTGGCCTTCCAGGCAGATTTAGGAACCAACCAATCAAAGTTGCTGGGACAGAGTAGGGAGAGGTTCTGAGGGGAAAGAAAACAATTAGCCCGTCATTCTCTGAGGTAGATTTCTACTTCATGCCTGCAACTGGCTTGGGGCATTTAAGTGCCTGGAAGACAGCTGAGCTTCTCAGTTCAACCTTCTCCTTTTCGGTCCATCTGATTCAGCACGGCTCCCACGGCCCCACCCCATGACTTTGCTGTTACCAAGAACAAACCTACTTCTGACATCTTAAGTGGCTTTCTCCTTCACACTGCCATTTAAAAATTTATGGAAGCTTCCAGAGACTGGAATCCAGGGTCTGATCTGTCTGGTATCCGTTTTTTGTTTTTTTTTTTTTTAATTTTTAAAAAATGTTTATTTTTGAGACAGAGAGAGAGACTGAGTGTAAGCGGGGGAGAGGCAGAGAGAGAGGGAGAGGGAGACACAGAGCCCAAAGCAGGCTCTAGGCTCCGAGCTGTCAGCACAGAGCCTGATGCGGGGCTCGAACCCACAAACTGCGAGATCATGACCGGAGCCAAAGTCAGACGCTTAACCGACTGAGCCACCCAAGCTCGACGTTATTAGTCGGCGCTTTTCCAGAGGCAAATGCTAAGACCCCACATTAAACTTGCTGAAAGAAAAAAAAAAAGTTTTGAGGACAGGCATGCAGTACCTAGGGTCAGAAAATGTCAGGCTTAGGATCCCTGCGCACAACTGTTCAGGTTGTGCACTGCACAAGGGCACCACATCTAAGAGACAGCCCCCTCCATGGTATTATATGTGAAATACATGCCACTCACGTAATAACCCACATGAAGCCCTGGACAAGCTTAGGAGACTATGTACACACACGTGTGCAACTGTGCCCTGTTCCGACCACTGCCTGCCTCCCCCGAGACTGCTTCTCTTACCCCATAGCTCTCAGAGACACACTCCTGTTCTGCCCCTCAGCTCCAGCATTCCTAAGAGGGGAGGACAGCCACTAGGGTAGAAAGCTTCTTCAGAGTGGCCCATGTCTAGGGTCACTGACCATGGCAGAGGGCACAGATACTTCTATTCCTGTTTTCAGGGCCGATGACTTATGGTTGCTTAGGTTGTACAGTGATATATTGACAGAATTAAAAAAAAAAAAAAGAACACTTCCTGAGTTCAAGCCCTGTGTCAGGCTCTCTGCTATCAGCACAGAGCCCACTTTGAATCCTCTGTCTCCCTCTCTCTCATTGCCCCTCTTCCGCTCATGCTCACTTTCTCTCTCTCTCTCTCTCAAATAAATAAACATTAAAAATTTTTATTTAAAAAAAAAAAACACCTTTTTTCGGGGAGGCTGGGTAGCCTAATTCATACAAAGATGCTATGTAGGCTGGGTTGACCCTGGCCAGTCTTTTACTCTTCATCTCTCAGGTCAGCTTCTAGCGTTTCCCCACTGCCACGGAAGGGCTCCTCTCTACTGTGGGGAGGATGCTTCCGGGGGCCCCAGACTCTCATACTTCGAGTGTGAGTCCTCCACCAGCAAAAGTGTGGCTTCCAAGCTAGTTCCAGGGGAAGCATTACAAGGAACACTGATTGGCCTGCCTTGGGTCACATGACTGCCTTTAGGTCTATCATTGGGTCTCTCAGGAGGATGGAGTCCTCTGATTGGACAAACCTCCATCATGTGACCACTCTTGTGACCGGGAGAGTGGGCGTATCCATCCAGAAGAAGGGGAAGGTCTGCTGAGGAGTAGAATCAGTAGCTCCTCTTTTAGCAAAAATGTATTGAGTTGCCAATTTGCTTCAGGCCCTACACTATGCTCCCTTTCTACACAACTTGAACCCTGTGGTGAGTCACCAGAACTCTCTCGCCAACGACCTTCACTGTCTGGGCTGATATGGCAAAATTCTGACTCTGCATCTGTCTCATACACTGTGTTTTCTGCTCCTCTACTTGGTCTGTTGCGGGTTGGCGTCTTTGCAAACTCATGATTTCGCATCTCAGCTGGATCCTCAGTGCAGCTCGATAATCTATTTGTCCCTGAATACCTCCTTCTCTCATTCATTCATTCGTACAATAACATCGGATTTACACCTTAGAAAGATCGCTCTGGAGCCTGATAGTTTGAAGGTGGACAGACAGACAGAAATCAGTGATGCCTATTTGGATTTGGAACCCAATGTTCCCATGACATCCTGGGTATGTCTCTATCACAGCACTTTATCTTGTTGATGCTGTCTGTCTGTTTTCCCCACCAGTTGGTCTGTTCTGGGAAGACAAGGGCTATGTCTAATTCATTTGTGCATCCCTGGGCCTGGAAGGGAATTGAACTGATCTAAACCGGCCTCTGATCCATGAAGCTTTTCCAACCACTTCTCTATGGAAGCTTTACTAGGCACCATTTTTCTTTCATGCGCTTAAGAGCTGCAGCCTTTGTTCCAAGAGAGTAAAGTACATTTCAGTCCTGCTGGTGCTGCACTGGGTTTCCTGCTTAAGCCACAGATAGAGCAGATGTCCTACAGAGCTACCCGACAAACCACTCGTTGGCTTCCTGGTCCACTCTTGTCATTACAGCTCCCAGCATACAATCCGAGAGGTAGACATGTCCTGGCATTCAGAATCACGCCTCCCCTCCATCATCATGACTCCCAACATTCAAGGGACTCTTCTATTAGGATGAATGCTTTCCCAAGATGGTACTTGTTCCTGATGTAAAACAGGCCCCTGGCTCGCAGTCAGTTGCCCAAACATGCTTGGCTAGGTCTGCACCACAAGTAGGCGTGGCTTAGCTTTTGAAAGCAAGGGACTCACTTTCACAGGAGGTTGGTTTGAGCACGAATTTTGAAATTCAGAAGAAGCTTGTTTTCCTTGGAGATCCTTCGTTGATGAGTACTATTGCCCCACCAAACGGTCCAGGGAGAGTCTCTGACCTGATGTGATTGTTCTCAGAACCTGGACCACCAGGTTGTGTGAAAAGAGAGAGAGAAAGAAGGCTTCTCTCTGTAGACTTTTGAGTCGCAAGATGGCTGCTGGTTTCTTGTGCCCAAAGAGAGGAGAGGCCTCTACTCACACAGGAATTTTCATTATTTAGCATTTCACATCCCTAATATAGTTCTGTTGAACAGTCTAGAAATGAGTTTCCAGGAACAGTTCTTAGAAAGGTATAATGGGGCAACACTGTAGGGCCCAAGTCTGGAAGGCTTACCCATAGCTTTTGGGCTGCCCCTGAGGCTGGAAGAGAGAAAGTGAAGGGGCAACCACAGAGAGTGGTGTGGCAGGGAGGAAAGAGCTAGCAGATGGGATCTGGACCTAGACTTGATACCTGGGAAGGTCATTTTTTATTTTATTTTATTTTATTTTATTTTATTTTATTTTATTTTATTTTTTATTTTATTTTTTAAATTTACATCCAAGTTAGTTAACATATAGTGCAACAGTGATTTCAGGAGTAGATTCCTTAATGCCCCTTACCCATTTAGCCCATCCCCCCTCGCATAACCCCTTTGTTCTCCATATTTAAGAGTCTCTTATGTTTTGTCCCCCTCCCTGTTTTTATATTATTTTTGCTTCCCTTCCCTTGTGTTCATCTGCTCTGTATCTTAAAGTCCTCATATGAGTGAAGTCATATGATATTTGTCTTTCTCTGACTTATTTTGCTTAGCATAATATCCTCTAGTTCCATCCACGTAGTTGCAAATGGCAAGATTTCATTCTTTTTGATTGCTGAGTAATACTCCATTGTGTGTGTGTGTGTGTGTGTGTGTGTGTGTGTGTATGTATCACATCTTCTTTATCCATTCATCCATTGATGGACATTTGGGTTCTTTCCATACTTTGGCTATTGTTGATAGTGCTGCTATAAACATTGGGGGGGATGTGCCCCTTTGAAACAGCGTACCTGTGTCCCTTGGATAAATAGCTAGTAGTGAAATTGCTGGGTTGTAGGGTAGTTCTATTTTTAATTTTTTGAGGAACCCCCATACTGTTTTCCAGAGTGGCTGCACCAGTTTGCATCCCACCCCAGCAGTGCAAAAGAGATCCTCTTTCTCCACATCCTCGCCAACATCTGTTGTTGCCTGAGTTGTTAATGTTGGCCATTCTGACAGATGTGAGGTGGTATCTCATTGTGGTTTTGATTTGTATTGCCTGGATGACGAGTGGTGTTGAGCATTTTTTCATGTGTCAGTTGGCTATCTGGATGTCTTCTTTGGAGAAGTGTCTCTTCGTGTCTTTTGCCCATTTCTTCACTGGATTATTTGTTTTTTGGGTGTGGAGTTTAATAAGTTCTTTATAGATTTTGGATACTAACCCTTTATCTGATACATCGTTCGCAAATATCTTCTCCCATTCCACCGGTTGCCTTTTAGTTTTGCTGATTGTTCCTTTCACTGTGCAGAAGGTGGAGGTCAGCATAGTTCATTTTTGCTTTTGTCTCCCTTACCTCTGGAGACGTGTTGAGTAAGAAATTGCTGTGGCCACGATCAAAGAGTTTTTTGCCTGCTTTCTCCTCAAGGATTTTGATGGCTTCCTGTCTTACATTTAGGTCTTTCATCCATTTTGAGTTTATTTTTGTGTCTGGTGTAAGAAAGTGATCCAGGTTCATTTTTCTGCATGTCGCTGTCCAGTTTTCCCAGCCCCGCTTGCTGAAGAGACTGTCTTTATTCCACTGTATGTTCTTTCCTGCTTTGTCAAAGATTAGTTGGGTTCTCTACTCTGTTCCATTGATCTGAGTGTCTGTTTTTGTGCCAGGGAAGGTCATTTAATACAGCCTTTTCTCAGTTTCCTCATTGCACAATGAGAACACTAATGTGTGGTCCATGCTTCCTACCTGAGCCACTTGCCTACGTTTACTTAATCACTGCATGTGAGGCGAGAGTCAGTCAATACTGGGTGCTCATGTCTAACTGTGGTTAATTTTATGGGTCAACTTGACTAGGGTATGGTGCCCACTTGTTTGCTCAGACGCTAGTCTAAATACAGCTGTGGAGGTATTTGTGAATGTGCTTAGCAGTTATAATCAGTTGACTTTAAGTAACGCTGATTATTCTCCAATATGTGGGAGGGCTTCATCTAATTAGCTGAGGACCTTAAGAGCAAAGACTGAGATTTTCTGAAAAAGAAGCAGTTTTGCCTCCGGATTAGAACATAGAAACCCTGCTTGAGTTCCCAGCCTACAGCCTGCTCTGCAGAGATCGTACTTGCTGGTCTCTCCATCGTGTGAGCCGATCACACGACACTTTCTCTCTATGTCCTATTTGTTCTGTTTTTTTCTGGAGAATCTGGACCAATACATTGGCTCACCTGTGTCCCAATCTCATCTGCACTGTTTACTAATCTGTGACCTTGGACACATCCCTTGACCTCCCCGATTTTCAATGTGTCGATCTGTAAAATGGAGATTTAAAAAAATATTATGTAAAAAAATCTCTTTTTCTTGCCTTTGATTTTTTTTTTTCAACGTTTATTTATTTTTGGGACAGAGAGAGACAGAGCATGAACAGGGGAGGGGCAGAGAGAGAGGGAGACACAGAATCGGAAACAGGCTCCAGGCTCTGAGCCATCAGCCCAGAGCCCGACGCGGGGCTCGAACTCACGGACCGCGAGATCGTGACCTGGCTGAAGTCGGACGCTCAACCGACTGCGCCACCCAGGCGCCCCTCTTTTTCTTGCCTTTGTACATAGCTTCCCTGCTTGCTTCCCCTGTGTCCACAAGGGAGTGTCTGAGGGGTGAAGCACCAGAGAGAGTGCAAACCGGTTGTCATCTCTTACCATCAGGCCTGAATGATTCTGACCTGTTCTTCTCCTGCCCGTGGCCCTCCCAGGCTGTCCACTGTGCTCCAGTGAAACCCATGGCAGTGACTCTTCAGGCCCAGCCCCCATCAGAACTCAAAGAATGTGGCAGCCTTCTTTTTTTTTTTTTTTTAAGTTTATTTATTTATTTTGAGAGAGAGCGAGAGAGCGTGCACAAGCAGAGGAGGGACAGAGAGAGGGAGAGAGAGAGAATCCCAAGCAGGTTCCACACTGTCAGTGCAAAGCCTGATGCGGGGCTCGAACTCATGAGCCATGAGGTCATGAGCTGAAATCAACACTTAACCGACTGAGCCACCCAGGCCCTCTGGTAGCCTTCTTTCCACTGCCCAAGGCAGCTTCCAACCAGGATGGTTCCTTCTGGTTCAGGAGCCCCTCTGCCTTTGAAGTCCACACATCTGGGCATGACCAGCCTCCCTGTTCTTAGGGGCATCATCCCCTCCCCTTCAGATCCTCTCCCTTGTTACCTGAGCAGGACATCATCACCTGCCTAGCTGCCTCTGCAACCCTTTTCTGTACCATTGTTTTTGTCGACTGCAGCTGATGACCTATCCAAACCCAGTACCCACGAAAAGGACATAAAACATCACACACAACTTGTCAAATGATAAACACAGATGTGCAACTTAACAAATAATGATAAGACAAACACCTGTGTTACCATGTGTTACCACCGTCCAAGTCAAGAAATAGAATATCGCCAGAGCCCCCAGGGGTCTCTTTTGGGTCACAACCCCCTCCCTTCACCCAGAGGTATCCATGCTCCCGACTTGTATGTAATGATTTTCTTGCATTTCTTTGTGGTTTTAAGGCCGTTTATGCATTCCTGAACCCCATAGTATATATAAAAAGCATTCTAGGGGCGCCTGGGTGGCGCAGTCGGTTAAGCGTCCGACTTCAGCCAGGTCACGATCTCGCGGTCCGTGAGTTCGAGCCCCGTGTCAGGCTCTGGGCTGATGGCTCAGAGCCTGGAGCCTGTTTCCGATTCTGTGTCTCCCTCTCTCTCTGCCCCTCCCCCGTTCATGCTCTGTCTCTCTCTGTCCCAAAAATAAAGATAAAACGTTGACAAAAAAATTTAAAAAGCATTCTATTTCTGTGAATTTTACCTGTGATGTTTATAGATGTGATGTGTAATGTGTGCATGTATTTGTTTCGCTTCTTTAGCTCAATGTTATGTTTGTAAGATTCATCCACAGCGTTGTAAAGTGTGATCCATTCATTTCCAATGCTGTATCCTTCTCCTCTGTCTCAGGGATTGGCAAACTATGGCCCACGGGCCACATGCTGCTGGTGACTGACAGGTTTTGTATGGCCCATGAGCTAAGAATGCTTCTTACATGTATAAAGTTTTAAAAGAAAGAATCCCACAAAACCAAGATTACAAGATAGAGACCTGCAAAGCCTAAATTACTTACTCTCTGGCCCTTCAGAGGAAAAGTTTTCTGACCTGGCTTTACATGAATATACTGTAATTTACTTTACCGTTACATTCTGGATGGGTATTTGAACAGCGTGCAAGTTTTTGACTCCTGAAAATGCTGCTATGCACATTTTTGTGCATGTTTTGTGATGCACATATACATGTTTTTTTTTCTTTTAAAAAAAAATTTTTTTTTTAATTTTTTTTTTTCAACGTTTATTTATTTTTGGGACAGAGAGAGACAGAGCATGAATGGGGGAGGGGCAGAGAGAGAGGGAGACACAGAATCGGAAACAGGCTCCAGGCTCCAGGCTCCAGGCTCTGAGCCATCAGCCCAGAGCCTGACGCGGGGCTCGAACTCACGGACCGCGAGATCGTGACCTGGCTGAAGTCGGACGCTTAACCGACTGCGCCACCCAGGCGCCCCTTTTAAAATTTTTTTAATGTTTATTTTTGAGAGAGAGAGAGAGAGAGAGAAAACTAGCAGGGGAGAGGCAGCGAAAGAGGGAGGCACAGAATCCGAAGAAGGCTCCAGGCTCTGAGCTGTCAGCACAGAGCCTGACGCGGGGCTCGAACTCACAAACTGCGAGATCATGACCTGAGCTGACGTCAGACGCTTAACTGACTGAGCCACCCAGGTGCCCCTATACATGTGTTTTTCTAAGATATGTATCTAGGAATAAAAGTATACATATATTCAAACTAAGCCGATAACCCCAAGCAGTTTTCCCAATCAGCCGTATCACTTACATTCCCAACAGCATTATATGAGCATTCTAGTTGTTCTATATCCTCAACAACACTTAATAGTATCAACTTTAAAAATTTTTGCCAATTGGTGGGTGTGTAGTGTTATATCATTGTTGTAATTAGTATTTTCCTGTAATGAAGTTCAGTGAGTATTAATATATATATTTTTTCTTTTGGCAAAATGCTGGTTCAGTGTGTGTGTGTGTGTGTGTGTGTGTGTGTGTATTTGTATGTGTGTGTCTGTATATAAATATATGTACATATATTTGTATGTCTATTACATATACATACATATATTTGTATGTCTATTACATATACATATACAAATATATATTTGTATATATGTGTGTGTATTTGTGTGTGTGTGTGAATGTATATCCTTTTACATTAAAAAACTTGAATATACCTGGAATTGCTTTCTGTTTAACTTATATGGATAGCTACTTGTCCCAAGCAGCATTTATTAAAAAAGCTTTCCTTTGCCCACCTCCATCAAGTGCTCATATAATACAAAGTTCTCTTTCTGGACTCTACTTTATTGGTCTATTTATTGGTTTGGACCCATGTATTGTTTTATTTAAAAAAATTTTTTTTTCAACGTTTATTTATTTTTGGGACAGAGAGAGACAGAGCATGAACGGGGGAGGGGCAGAGAGAGAGGGAGACACAGAATCGGAAACAGGCTCCAGGCTCCGAGCCATCAGCCCAGAGCCTGACGCGGGGCTCGAACTCACGGACCGCGAGATCGTGACCTGGCTGAAGTCGGACGCTTAACCGACTGCGCCACCCAGGCGCCCCTATCTTATTTAATTCTTATAGCCATCCTGAAAAATAGGCATTTTTATTTCCATTTAGCTAGTGAGGAAACAGAGGCTCAGGACACGTTCACATGGCTTTTGTCAGCTCAAGTTCAGGACTGTTGACTTCAGTCTGGTTTTCTTTCCGCTGCCCATAGTTGCCTCCCCTGTTGGCACCTTTGAAAATGTGGGTTTTGTAGTGTTTTGTGGGGTCTGCTCAGAGTGAAATTGAGGGAGCTCGAGAAGATGGACTAGGCTCAGGAGAAAAAAGGTCTCTACATAGGTGGACTGGATTTTATATTTTCTATTTGACAATGGATGCTATGGTCTCTTCTGTGAGAAACCATAATTCAGCCAACAGATCAGAGTTCTCATTAAATTTGCTTTCATATAGGCTCTCAATTCCCAAATTAATATAAGTCCTAATAAATAAGTAATTTTTTTATTATATTGGAAGAAACTTGAGGCCATATATTCATTCTCCTTGTGCCTGTTTTGGGCAGTAGATATTGCTCAACGAATATATTTTTTCTCCTCTTACTATCTAGAACTCTTTCCTCCGGAAGCTAAATGTTGAATACCTTGAAGGCCCACTAGGTGGCGTTCCAAGACTACAGAATGTACCCCACCCCCTGCACCCACTCCCGCCCCGGGTGACTGTTCAGCATTGACTCTTGATTTGGACTCTTGATTTGGTTCGGGTCATGATCCTAGGGATTGAGCCCCATGGCAGGCTCCATGCTCAGCTCCGTTGTTTAGATTCTCTCTCTCCCTCTGCCCCTTTCCCCTGCTCATGTGCTCTCTTCTCTTTCTAAAATAAAATAAAAAAATTAAAACAAAAATTAAAAAGAAAAGACTGCCTAGTGTAGATCGTACTTGCTGAAAAAGAATTCTGGGCACAGAGACGAGGAACTGAACTGTGATTTTTGCTTTTATATATTTTTTTAATGTTTATTTTTGAGAGGGAGAGTGTGGGCGGGGGGCAGAGAGAGAGAAAGAGAGAGAGAGAGAGAGAGGGTGGGGATCTCAAGCAGGCTCTGCACTGACAGCAGAGAGATCAATGAGGAGCTCTAACTCACAAACTCACAAACTGTGAGATCATGACCAGAGCTGAAATCAGACGTTTAACCGACTGAGTCACCCAGGCGCCCCTGAACTGTGATTTGTAGTTTGAAAAAAGGAGGAGAGGTATAGAAGAGAAAACACCTTTGGTCTTACCATTCTTTGCATTTACAGTTGAGCCACAGTATGAGATTTCCTGTGTCTTTACTTAAGTGTTCATGACTCCCTCACATTTGATGCATTTTCTAGCTTCTCCCAATCAGGGGCTCTCCTGTTTTTCTTTGTACTCAATACAGAGGTCCAGTGCATTGTAGGAACCTGGTAAATACTTGTTGACCTGAGATGACCAGTTCCACGTGCAAGTCTGCTCCCTCATAACTCTTCTCTGCATTAGGCTTCCTCCTCCGTCCATTCCCTTTCTTGGCTGATGGCATCTATTCCTCTCTGATGCCAACCATGGTATCACAGTCGAACCTTAGAGCCACCTGCTGCCAGCCCTCGATGAGTCTCCGGTGGGCATTCAGTCTGGCTCCTTATGATAACTGTTTCAAACCTTCAGTCCTCCCCTCACCTTCCCCTCCTCTCTCTTGTCACCCTTCCAGACATCTTGTGGAGACTCCCTCAGCTTCCTACCTTGTGCCTTTGAACTTCCTCAGATTCCCATCTGCCTTCCTCTACTCTCCTCCTGTGAAGCTAGTCTTTGATTTAGGTCAGGGCAAATTCTATCCACCTAAACCCTTTCATTCTCTCATTTCATGTGTATATCCATTCTTCAAAAAAAATTAATTATCCCTATGTGCGAGGTTCTGGGAAAACAGGGGTGAGTAAAACTGACAAAGTATAGTAGGAAAGACAGCTGTTAATTGAATAACCAACCCTCTAGATGAGGAGGGGTCAACATTTTCATGCTACAATGAGATGTGCTAAGAAAATAAGGCTTTTCAGTTCCTGTAACTGATGTATCTTCCTCACAAACCAGCTGTGGTACCTCAAGACTAAGGAATCAGACGAAGCACACCCAAGCAGGCAACTTCCTCTGATAGAACCACCTGTACTGCCAAGGGAGGCCCCTGCCTGTTTTGCTAGGTACAGGGGCAAGGAAGGCCCACCAAAAGTCTGGTGACTGTGTTTGTTACATCACATCATCCTTATGTCTGTGGTTCAGCTCTCCTCATGGGCTCTATGTACTGTTGTGGGAAACAGAGGGAAACTGGGTGGGGGTAGAGTAGGTGAGTGTGATAGTTATGGCTACAATCAAAGCAAAGGATTCTGGGAACAAGGAGGCAGGCTCAGCGGGTTTTCAGGCCGGGTCCATGCCCAGAGTTATTAAATCCCAGAGGTTACAACCTGAGGATGGGAGTCAAGATGGGAACCAAGCAAGTCAGTGACTGAGGGGACTCAAGTGCGAGGAAGCTTTCAGCACATGTTGGGAAGGCAAGGCCAGGTTGAAGGGTTTGAGTTGAAGGGTCAGAATCCGCTTCACGGCTTCCTGGTAACTGCCACTCCTATCTGCAACTCCACCATTAGCTACTTACATAATGAAAGGGAATTTAAAAGGGAAATGGAGTTAAAAAGGGAAATGTGTTAAAAGGGAAATGGAGTGAGGAAATGGGTGTCTGCTCTTACTTCTTAGACTCTTACCATTCGGTTTAGATAATATTTGTTGAATATGAAAGGGATTAATGCCCTTATAAAGGGGACCTCAGAGAGCTCGCCCACCCTTTGTGCCATGTGAAGAAGACACAGCGAGAAGACAGCTCTCTATGAACCAGGCTCTCACCAGACACTGAATCTGCTGATGCCATGATCTTGGACTTAACCAGCCTCCAGCCCTGTGAGAAATTAAGTGTTTGTTGTTTAAGCCAGTCTGTGGTACTTTTGTTATAGCAGCCCGGATGGACTTAAACACATACACTTTTAGAAATGTAATGCCCACAACAACACTGTGAAGGTAGCATTGTTACTTTTATTTTGGAGATGAGGAAATTGAGGTTCAGAGTGGTCGCCCCTGCCATGTGGCTGGTAGTCCTCAAATCTGGAAACAAGCAAACTGTTGAACTGCTGAGGCTTGGGGATGGGTACGTGAGGATTTCTCTTGACCTTGTGTCTATTTAAAATTTTTCTAAAAGTTTAAAAAGAAAACCCAAAGAACTTTCCGCTTTTCTATTATTTCTTCATTTCTTCTTGCAAAGTTTCTGTTCTTGAGTCTTGTGATACTAATCCCTGGAGCAGAAGGTGAGGGAAAAATAATACAAGCAAGAAGGCCTGAGACGGAGCATCAGCATACCTTCTCCACATCTGTTTAAGTTTATAGTTGATGGGATTGCATGGTTGAGCTCTTCGCTGATAGTTGAACTATGCCTCCCTCCATAACCTGGAAGCCTAAATTAAAATCCCATTCCTGGTATTTACTAGTTATGGGAATTGGGGCAATATTCCTAAATATTGTGAGTCTTTTTTTTTTTTAGCCATAAAACTGGACATTGGTGTCTACCTTGTTGGATTATTGTGGACCCGAAATGCTCTGATGTGCCTAGCAAAGGGCCTGGTCCATAACAGCCGTTAAGTGTAGATGGAACTTCTCTCCATCTTCTCCTTACTTGTATCTTTAATTTCCACTGACTAGACAGGACAAACACCTGTGGAAGGGCAGGGTCTGGTAGTCCCTGTACCCAGTGTCTAACACAGTTCTTGTACCAGTAGAAGGCATGCTCAGTGTTTGTGGAGCGAGGAGCTAACAAAGGAGGGAAAGAGGAGACAAAACTGGATGAATCAACTTTTCCCAACTGTGGTAGCCAGCGTCCGAGATGGCTCCAATGATCCCTGCCTACTGGTTTGCACACACCTTGGTCTGTGTGACCAATAGCACATGGCAGAAGTGATGGTATGTCACCACTCAGATTAAGTTATTTATTTATTTATTTTTTGAAATTTATTGTCAAATTGGTTTCCATGCAACACCCAGTGCTCATCCCAAAAGGTGCCCTCCTCAATACCCATCACCCACCCTCCCCTCCCTCCCACCCCCCCATCAACCCTCAGTTTGTTCTCAGTTTTTAAGAGTCTCTTATGCTTTGGCTCTCTCCTACTCTAACCTCTTTTTTTTTCCCTTCCCCTCCCCCATGGGTTTCTATTAAGTTTCTCAGGATCCACATAAGAGTGAAAACATATGGTATCTGTCTTTCTCTGTATGGCTTATTTCACTTAGCATAACACTCTCCAGTTCCATCCATGTTGCTACAAAGGGACATATTTCATTCTTTCTCATTGCCATGTAGTACTTCATTGTGTATATAAACCACAATTTCTTTATCCATTCATCAGTTGATGGACATTTAGGCTCTTTCCATAATTTGGCTATTGTTGAGAGTGCTGCTATAAACATTGGGGTACAAGTGCCCCTATGCATCAGTACTCCTGTATCCCTTGGGTAAATTCCTAGCAGTGTTACTGCTGAGTCATAGGGTAGGTCTATTTTTAATTTTTGAGGAACCTCCACACTGTTTTCCAGAGTGGCTGCACCAATTTGCATTCCCACCAACAGTGCAAGAGGGTTCCCATTTCTCCACATCCTCTCCAGCATCTATAGTCTCCTGATTTGTTCATTTGGCCACTCTGACTGGTGTGAGGTAATATCTGAGTGTGGTTTGATTTCTATTTCCCTCCACTCAGATTAAGTTATAAAAGACTTGGGCTTCTATTTTGGGTGTCTTCCCCCTCTCTGTCTTTAATCTCTCGCTCTGGGTGAAGCCAGCTGCCATGTTGGGAGCAACCCTATGGAGAGGCCCACGTGGCAAGAACTGAAGCCTCTGGCCAATAGCCAGTGAAGATCAGAGGCGTGCCAATAACCATGAGAGTGAGCTTGGAAGAAGCATCTTTAGCCCCAGCCAATCCTAGAGATGATAGTGGCCTTGGCTGTCAATTGATTTGACTAATATCTTGTGAAAGGACCACCCACAACCATCCAGCTCAACTGCTTCCAGATTCCTGACAATGGGAAACTTTGAGATAATAAATGCTCTTTGTTTTGAGTTGCTAAGTTCTGGAGTAATTTGTTTTAAAGTAGTAGCTAATTAATACAGATTTTGGTTCCAGGAGGTTGGGTGCTACCCTAGGTTAGGTTAGGTAACCAAAACCTAAAATGTGGGAGCAGGCTATGGGATTTTGAAGAGAATGTTAGGGAAAGCTTTTGGTGCCCGTGGGGGTCACAGAATTTTGGACTTTGAGGAGGTTGCAAGCGAGGGCTTAAAAGAAAGTAAGGAAAATTTCATTGGAAACTTGAAGAAAGGAGATCCTTATTACGTAATGACAAAAATAATAAGCAGCACTCTTGCCTGCAGCGATGTAGAAAGTAGAAAATAAGCTTAATGCCGTGGGCGAGCTACTTAATGGGGTTTCCAAGTGAAGGGTTGAAGGTGCCTCCTGATTTCTTCCTGCTGCTTATTGTAAAATGTGAGAAGAGGGGTAAGTTGTAAAATGTGACAAGAGGGCTAAATTGGTGGAAGGACTGTTAAGCAAAAAGAAGCCGGGACTTCCTTGATTGTTTTGAACATTCTCAGCCTCTGCCGATGGCAGCTGGTGCTAAAATTAAGAAATGGCTTTCCAGCAAAGGTCAAATCCAGAACACTGCCGGGAAGCATGAAGATGAAGTGTGACTGTAAAACCTGTTGTTAAGATCTCAGAAGTATCAAAGATGGCGCCTCTGAGTACCCCAGATGGCCGTCTCTAGCCCCGACTCTGACCTCTGGACCCCTGCTCTCAAGCCCACTGGGTACCTGCACTCAGGTGCTCTGCAGGGACCTCAAAGGTAACATGTCGCAGTTGAACCCCGCAACTCTCCACCCATACCTGGGACTCCTCTTGGGCCGTCAGAATACAAACTACTCCAAAAATACAGACGTGATTGTGTTTTCTCACCGCTCCCATCTAATGACGCTCTTCTGTAAACTTCTGTATTTTGGCTCTTACCACTCCCTCCTCCTTCGCACATGCTGCGTATCATCCACAAAGGATGCCTTGTGTTCCTCACACTTGTGCCCTCTCTCACCTCTCAACCTCACGCTGCCGTTACCTCTGACTGAAACACTTCCCTTCTCCATCCCTCTGCCGCCGGTCTCACACTCTGCCTTTGAAGAGCTTCCTCGGGTCCCCAAGACTAGGCTAGACATCCCTGCTGTGTGCTACTGTGGTGTGAACAGTGGAAAATGGAAGATGAGGGGCAATGGGGAAGACACTTGGAGAAGATAGAGCCCTGGTCATTAGGAGGACCTGCTGTGCAGAATCTCTGCGGTTCAGATTTACCTTGAGACCTGACTCTGTGACTATCGAAAGGAGCATCTTGGTCAGGGCCCAAGGCACCTGAGTCAGAGCCTAAGCTCTGTCCTGGGCATCCTGTGGATCACTGGCCACATCTATCCTAAGGGACAATGACCAAAGGATGAGACTATTCTGCCTTTATGCTTTCTATAAGTAGGCTACTTTTCTTTTTTTTTTAATTTTTTTTTTTTCAACATTTATTTATTTTTGGGACAGAGAGAGACAGAGCATGAACGGGGGAGGGGCAGAGAGAGAGGGAGACACAGAATCGGAAACAGGCTCCAGGCTCCGAGCCATCAGCCCAGAGCCCGACGCGGGGCTCGAACTCACGGGCCGCGAGATCGTGACCTGGCTGAAGTCGGACGCTTAACCGACTGCGCCACCCAGGCGCCCCTACTTTTCTTTTTTTAACAGCCTGGGCTAAAAGCAATCAATTCCAGCGCCCCCTAGATGTGGCATCACAATAGCATCTTTGACCCTCTCCCAGAGCTCAGTCCTTCAGAGAGAAGAGCCAACAAGAACAAGGCAGCTGTAACCTTGACCTGGAGGGCAGGAATTGCTTGCTCAGCCACTGGCTTATGTGTGGCCCCAGATAATTCACTCCTCCTTCCTGGTAGTCCTTTATTCACCTGTAAAATGGGTGTAATAGTTTTTACCTACCTCAGAGGTATGTTGGGAGGTATAATTAATGGTGGTTAAAATACTTTGAGAGGCACAGATGAAAGGCCTTACGTAAGTACACATCATTATTATGACTAATGGTATTTTTCTTCTTCGAACGCACTGGGAAACAGCCCTCTTAATTTGAGCCATTTAGCTGCGTCTCAGATCCCCATGCAGATAAGAGACAGCAGGTACAGCCTCCCAGCTGGCCACACAGCAAACCTTTAATGCTTTGGAAATCTACGGACATCCTGAAAGTGATTTGACTCTCTCTCTTATCCGCCCTCTTTTGACATTTCCTTAACATGACCTGACTTGAAATTGGCAGGTTTATGTATTGTGAATAATCTGTTTAATCCAAAACATTTCCCCAAGTGTGAAAGAAGGAGAGAAAAATGCTCATTATTGTTCACATGCACTGATTAACCCAGCATGGGCTCCAGCTTCTCCCAGACCACGGAGAAAACCCAGACATCTGTGAGCCAACAAGGGACCTATTTCCCAAGGTAGGAACCAAATTGATTTATACGAGGCCAGCACTAAGATCTTGTTGGGTACCGGAGTTCCTGGGATTTGGGACCCCTGTGAGAAGGGACTTGCTTTGTGACCCCCACCCTGCCCCTCCAGCCCTGTCTTGCAAAGCATGATGTTTAGCGCAGGCTGCAATCAGCAATGGCCCAACCAGTACCCGCAGAAAGGAAGACCAGTCAATCATCTTGGAGCAAACTAATAGTCGTAATCACCGAAGAAAAATAGCTTTAGATTTGGAATGAAATGAAACTGAATCCTCTGGGTTTATAGCTTTCTGCAGTAAGCACCATTATTATGTGTTGTTACTTGCCAGATGAGGGTAGGAAGATACAAATCTTGGGTCCTCCACGGAATTTATGGGCCTCGAGGCTGTTATCCCAGCCCTGGCTCCTTTTCACTCCTTTTGAAATGTCCAAGAGGCTGGGTTTAGGTGGTAGATTTTATCTATTTTTCTGATGAACTTTGAGGACAGCTTCACATCGGGTATAATATGACGAATTCTCCCAACAGTGTGAGCTAATTTTGCCCCAGTTCTTTTTTTTTTTTTTAATTAAAAAAATTTTTTTAATGTTTATTTATTTTTGAGAGAATGAGTAAGAGAGAGAGAGAGAGAGAGAGAGAGAGAGAGAAGGAGACAGAATGTGAGTGGGGGAGGGCCAGAGAGAGAGGGAGACACAGAATCCGAAGCAGGCTCCAGGCTCTGAGCTGTCAGCACAGAGCCCGACCCGGGGCTGGAACTTACGAACCATGAGATCCCGACCTGAGCCGAAGTCGGACGCTTCACTGCCTGAGTCACCCAGGCACTCCTCCGTGTCCCCATTTTATTTTTATTTATTTATTTATTTATTTATTTATTTATTTAAGTTTTTTTTTTCAACATTTATTTATTTTTGGGACAGAGAGAGAGCATGAACGGGGGAGGGGCAGAGAGAGAGGGAGACACAGAATCGGAAACAGGCTCCAGGCTCTGAGCCATCAGCCCAGAGCCCGACGCGGGGCTCGAACTCACTGACCGTGAGATCGTGACCTGGCTGAAGTCAGACGCTTCACTGCCTGAGCCACCCAGGCACTCCTCCGTGTCCCCATTTTATTTTTATTTATTTATTTTTTTTTAATTTTTTTTTCAACGTTTATTTATTTTTGGGACAGAGAGAGACAGAGCATGAACGGGGGAGGGGCAGAGAGAGAGAGGGAGACACAGAATCGGAAACAGGCTCCAGGCTCTGAGCCATCAGCCCAGAGCCCGACGCGGGGCTCGAACTCACGGACCGCGAGATCATGACCTGGCTGAAGTCGGACGCTTAACCGACTGAGCCACCTAGGCGCCCCTCCGTGTCCCCATTTTAATAAAAGTGATGATACTAAGATCTCAGACCAAAGCATTTCTTCGCTTGCCATTGCTTCGATACTTATACGTGAGGGTTGGAGCTCCATGCCTGGGCCAACCAAGTCTTCCAGTGCTGTGTCCCCCGTCTCTGCTCTGCCCAGAGTGCTTCTTGCACACTCCCCTGCCAGGATAACAGGAGCGTGGCTGGGGTGGGATGGTGGCCGTGAACCTCCTGGTTGTGGCACCACGGCCCATTCCATACACGATGGTGGTTACCTGCACAGGATCTGGGTCAGTTACGCCCCCACTGAGTCTGGGTTGGGGACCTTGGTAAATGCTTTATCTCCGAACCTTCATTTTCCCATCTGTAAAAAGAGACCGATGACATCAAATATTGGCTTCAGGGGATTGTGGTGAACTTTCCTGTTGGCTACTATTTATCGAGCGTCTAATCTGTGCCGGGCATATGTTAAGTGCTTCACGTAGGTTTCCTCATGTGGTTCCCACAACTCTGTAAGATTGATGTTATTATTCTTTCCATTTTACAGACGGGCAAACCGAGCGTCCAAGAGTAATCAGTCTAGTTCAAGATCACACAGCCATTACGTAACAAAAATGGATCAACACCTGCATCTTTCTGATTCCAGAGGTAATCTCTTAACCACATAATGAGATATGAGAGTATAGTGGGTGCTCAAAATAAGCTACTTACGGTGATAGAATATATGGAGTGTGGCGAGATTGATCGTTCTTTAGCTTTGGGGGACGGAAGCCAGAGACTCACCTCAATCCCTGCCACTCTCTCTTGCCGTATTTGCCCTCCCAGGGATCATCCTACACTCTCTGGAAAGGGAGAAGTCCTCCCTACAACAACACAGCTGCTTCCTTGTTAAGACTGAGGCTGGCTAGCTCACTGAAGGCTGAATGAAAGAAGTACACGGATAAAGGGAAACCGCTCATCCATCGGACCCTACAGGAGAGGTGATCGTGTGAGGTTGGGCTGCAGGAGATGGAGCTAGAGTCCAGTCTGTGGCTAATATTGGGTCTTCCACTCACTGTCTCTGGAATGAGGTGGGGCCCAGCGAGTGTTTGCAAAGGGTGTCTGAGATGAACGGCCATGCCCTATTTTCCAAGGAGCTTTGCCAGTTTTCGTTGATCTGTTTGTTATTGGGGATAGAGGGCAATTAAATCATCTGTGAACATTAAAGACACGTTGCACCACTCTGTGCCCTCACCGCCTCCGTGCCCTTTGCAAAACGGGCACTCTATAAATGTCCGTTTTCACTGATGAACGTGGGGCTCACCTGGCTTTCCTTACCGGCTCTGCTTTTCTCCATCGACCCCTCTTCTATTAATTGGGTACTCAGTTGTGAGGTGCCATGAATGTTTATGTGGGGGGTGCAGGAGGGATGGACGTGGCAAGGGGGGAGGAATGGCACACTCTTCCGTTCCTCTTGTACACGCCAGGGCGTATAACGGTCAGCCCAGTGGAGTTCCTAGCACTAGAGGCTTGTGTGTGGGTTGGGATGTAGAAGGGAAACCAAATGCAGAACAATAAAATCCCCAATTCTAAACAAATTAGAATTCAGAGGCGCCTGGGTGGCTCAGTCGGTTGAGCGTCCGACTTCGGCTCAGGTCATGATCTCATGGTTCGTGAGTTCGAGCCCCGCGTCGGGCTCTGTGCTGACGGCTCGGAGCCTGGAGCCTGCTTTGGATTCTGTCTCTGTCTCTGTCTCTCTCTCTCTCTCTCTCTCTCTCTCTCTGTCTGCCCCTCCCCTGCTCATGCTCTATCTCTCTCTCTCTCAAAAATGAATAAACTTAAACAAAAATTTAAAAAAAAATAAATTAGAATTCACTGCTCCAGTGAAAGTTCTGAAGGGCCCGTGAAGCTGAGCCAAGCAAGCATCTGGGCCAAAGAAACCAGGAGAAGTAGAAGAGAAGTAGAGAGAGGAAGCCCAAGCAAGCTCTGACCTGTCATTGCCGAGCCCAGTGCAGGGCTCAGTCTCACAAACTGTGAGATCATGACCTGAGCCGACGTCAAGAGTCGAACCAACTGAGCCACTCAGGCGCCCCTATTTGTTTCGTTTTGTTTTTTTTTCTTACCGTTACCACTGGCTTAGCGTGAGCAATGTTGTCGTTCATGGAAAAGCTTTGGGTATTCCAGGCCTTCATTTCTGGCAGTTCTCATTTCTTCTTTATTGTGAACCATTGGCGAGGCTCTCCATCGTCCTCAGTTTGCCTTTGGGTTATCAGGCCGCCCAGCATTTCCGCCAAATTGCAGGATTTCAGATGAGGTGAGATGCGATCTGTGGCCAGTCGAGTGAGGTGCCTGGGCTGGTTGGGTTACTGATGTGGGGCTACAGGGGCTCTGAGTATAAAGTAGTTTCTGAGTCTTCCCCGGAAGGTCTACACCACCAGCCGAACTGATAAACTAATTTATGCAAAGGGCATCCTGGGGGGTGGGCAGAGGCCTAGGTTTTAAATCAGAAGACGTGGGTGTAAATAATGGCTCAGCTAATCGCAAAGCTGTGTGTAAACTGACCACCTCTCCGAGTCTTGCTTTTCCTCCCTTAGTGACGGGGTATATTCATCTCTCTCTGTTTCCACAAGCCGGGCGGGGAATCAACAGGATAGTGAATGTGAGTGGAAGGGGCCATGCGGGGGGGGGGGGGGGGGGGGGAAGGGATTTGTATTTGTAAATAGTGTCAGGAGAGGGTTGGAAGACTAACCAACATGCCAGCGCACGTCCACATTTTAGCTACGTTTTCTGAGGACGTTCTCTTCGTTGTCCAGCACATATAACTCCACTTCTGGCGACTCTGAAGTCACACAGGTAAGAAGCCAGTGCCTAGAACAACAGGCGGTGTATGGCAGCCACTCAAACATTAGTTGACGAGGTGACATAATAATTGGGTGTGATATGTAGGTGCCTCCTGGGTATCGCGGGACCATTGACTTACTGGGCTCAAAAGCATACCTTTAAGTGGAGGAACTCAGATCCATTCAAACTAACTATGGGAAGCTTTTGGTTGCTCAATAGGGAATTTACAAAATACTATGTATTAGAGATTACAAACCCCGTATTATTCTTAGTAATTTCAAAATAAGGGAGTGTGTCAGTTATTAAACTATTGTCTCCCAGCATCAAATCCGCTCTTCTCCATGGGGGTCCCCCCCCTTACCCACGGTTTTGAGTTAAACTTTATCATTGGTATGCATGTACAGGAAAAAACAGTGAATACAGGTACTATCTGCGATTTCAAGCATCCGCTGGGGGTCTTGGAATGTTTCCGGCATGGATGAGGGGGATCTGTTGTACTTGGCTCTGGGGCGGGGCTCTGCAAATCCCCGTTCTCTTCTGCCAGCTGCTCCAGGGTGGCAGCAGTAGGGGGTGCCAGAAGAAGGCTGGAAGAGGAAAGACGGACGCGGACGTAGCCCTGTTCTTGCTTCCGGCGCCTCTCAGCGTGACCCCAACAAGGCTGCTGCTTCACCGTGGCCGCCCAGTTGGGTCCAATGGCAGCGGGTGAATCCAACTCGCAGTTTCCCCAACGTTTGCAGAATCAGCCTCATGGCGACACTCTTCCCCGCCTGACCTGGGCCAACAGCTCCAGTTGGCCAGCACCTCCCACTCTGAGGTCTGGATCCCAGCCCTGTCGTGCCTCTCCTCCGAGCTTCTAGGTATTTCTCGTTCCCACCTCTTCTCTTTGTTTCCCCAGGCCTAGGGATGGGAGCTACGTCTTGCACTTGGTACCGCAGAGATAGCTTAGACTTTTCTTTTTGCCTTTTCACCTCTTCCAAACCTAGCTAACCATTCTCTCCATTAAATTATCTCTAGTCTTGGGACGCTTGGGTGGCTCAGTCGGTTAAGTGTCTGACTTCAGCTCAGGTCGTGATCTCACTGCTGGTGAGTTCGAGCCCCACATCGGGCTCCGTGTTGACAGCTTAGAGCCTGGAACCTGCTTCAGATTCTGTCCCTGTCTCCTATGTCTCTGCCCCACTGCTGCTCACACACTCTCTTTCTCTCTCTCAAATATAAACATTAAAAAAAGATTTTTTTTAAATTATCTCTAGTCAAATAACTGCGGTGGTAGTTGGTATGGTGTGGACTGTATTGTGACAGATGTCCTGAGTCTTGGAAAACCGAGAGCTTTGATGAGAAGTCTCTCCCTTTGGCGGGTCCTCTTTTGATAGCCACCTTTCTGGAAGGGAGGCACAGGGGGCAGGAGCAGCTAGATATATGAAGAGGTGCCTGCTTGTTCCAGAATGTTTGTGGAGACATCTAGGGGGCATGTCTTTAGTGGGAGATGGAATTACAGATATCTCTATCCTGGTGTTTAGAACTTTTTCTCTAAAAAATAAAAAAAAATTTAATGTTTATTTTTGAGAGAGAGAGAGAGAGAGAGAGAGAGTGTAAGCGGGGGAGGGACAGAGAGAGAGGGAGACACAGAATCCGAAGCAGGCTCCAGGCACCGAGTTGTCAGCACAGAGCCTGGTCTGGGGCTCGAACTCAGGAACTGTGAGATTATGGCCTGAGCTGGATGTCAGATGTTCAACTGAGCGAGCCACCCAGGTATCCCTCTAGTGTTTTTAAAATAAAAAGCTGGGGGCGCCTGGGTGGCTCAGTCGGTTGAGCGTCTGACTTCGCTCGGGTCACGATCTCACGGTCTGTGAGTTCGAGCCCCGCATCAGGCTCTGTGCTGACAGCTCAGAGCCTGGAGCCTGCTTCAGATTCTGTGTCTCCCTCCCTCTCTCTCTGGCCCTCCCCCCGTTCATGCTCTGTCTCTCTCTGTCTCAAAAATAAATAAATGTTAAAAAAAATTTAAAATAAGAAGCTGGAAGAGGCTTTAAGGACCACTTAGCTCAATCTCTTCATTTTATAGGTGCAGAAACTAAGAGAAGTTGATACTTGCTTGAGTTCAGTTAATTAAAGCCATTGTCCAGCCGGGAACTCGTGTGTCTAATGCTTATCCTGAGCATTTGTCATGACATTATGCTATACTGAGAAACTCGCCTTGGCCGATTCCAAATCAGATGGGTCTCAGACACATGTGGGCCACCCGGGGTTGTACTTTCTGGGGTGATTAGGCAGAGGCTGGCTCTTCAGGGCTGCGCTGTGACATGTGCCTTGCATTCTTGCTGGATACCTGACATCTTAGATGCTACAGAGAAATGATATTCCGACGATGGGGAGGAAAAATAGGTTTGCACTGCTGGCTTCTTGCCTTCTAAGTGTTGAAGTCCCCTAAACCTCAGGCTTTGAACCTGTTCTGTAGCTATACTCAGATCTGTAGGTGATCTCACCTAGTTCTGACTTGTAAGTTCATTCTTTTTTTTTTTATTTAATTTTTAAAAATGTTTATTCATTTTTTGAGAGAGAGAGAGACAGAGTGTGAGCAGGGGAGGGGCAGAGAGAGAGGGAGACACAGAATCCGAAGCAGCTCTAGGCTCTGAGCTGTCAGCACAGAGCCCGACACAAGGTTCGAACCCATGAACTGCAAGATCGTGACCTGAGCCGAAGTCGGACGCTTAACCGACTGAGCCACCCAGGTGCCCCTTAAGTTCATTCTTTATTCCAGATTTATGTCTTCAGTCCTGACCTTTATGCTACCTTCCAGATGCGTAACTTACTGCCTATGTATCATCTTCCTGGGGCTGCCAGTAGGAAACTCAGACTTGACGTGCCTGAAATCAGACTTTCATCTTCCCCCCTGTTCCTGAGCCCGTTTCTCCCTCAGTGTTCTCCATCTCTGTCAATAGGACCACAACTCACCTTGCTGTTCTTGGCAAAAAAGCCTGGATTTTTCTTTTTCTTTCACTTCTACCTATAATTCCCCTGCAAACTCTCTGGGTTCTACATTCATAATCTATCCAGAATCTAACCTGTTCTCATTTCTTCCATTGCTCTACCCTACCCTTCCTTTTCTTTTTTTTTTTTTTTTTTTTTTTTTGGGGACAGAGAGAGAGCATGAACGGGGGAGGGGCAGAGAGAGAGGGAGACACAGAATCGGAAACAGGCTCCAGGCTCTGAGCCATCAGTCCAGAGCCTGACGCAGGGCTCGAACTCACGGACCGCGAGATCGTGACCTGGCTGAAGTCGGACGCTTAACCGACTGCGCCACCCAGGCGCCCCAACCCTACCCTTCCCCAGATTACTTTATAGTCTCCAGTTGGTCTCATGTTGCCAGTCTTGCCATCTTTCATTCTATTCACGTAACAGCCAGACTCGACTTTCATTTATTTTTATTTTTTATTTAATGTTTATTTTATTTATTTTTGAGACAGAGAGACAAAGTATGAATGGGGGAGGAGCCGAGAGAGAGGGAGACAGAATCTGAAGCAGGCTCCAGGCTCTGAGCTGTCAGCACAGAGCCCGATGCAGGGCTCCAACTCACGAACCGGTGAGATCATGACCTGAGCCAATGTCAAACGCTTAACTGACTGAGCCACCCAGGCATCCCCAGATTTGACTTTTAAAACCACAAATCAGGGAATTAAAAGCACACACAAAGAGCCTGAGAGTCACCCCAGCTTGCTGCCCAGAAGTGTCTTCCGGACTGTGGTGCAGGGGGCAGAATCCAAGCAGAACGTGGTGACCTTGCTGAGCTGAGGAGAATTCAAGTTTGGAGGGGCTAAGGCGGCTAAAATGGGCAAAAAAGAGGAATGAAAGGGGGAGGGGAGCCACACAGAGGAAGAAATCTTTTTAGGGGTTCCTTTGAGTCTATTCCTGAGTACCAAACTGTGCATGCATAGGGTAACCTCCAGGAGGCCAAGCAGAGAATGACTAGATCCTAGACATTGAAAAATTGCCAGCGCTTATACCTGGAAAGCTGGAAGATGTTTGTGTTCTAATCAGCTGAGAGGGTGGTACTATTCAATTCCTTGGGCATTTAGGAAAGACCTCAAAGGGTTAACGATGCATTTATTAGGCTAAACTAGCCCTAAAGTGAAGACTACTTTAGACCTACACTAATAAAACCTAAAAACAAGGCTCAGAAGGATCAAGTTGAACTCCAAGTAACTTGTCTACCCTACTGGAAAAAAATCCAACACTTTTTACAGAACCAGATTCAACACTCAATACTATAAAATTCATGATGTCTAGCTTCCCCACAAGAATGACTAGCCATTCCAAGACATCGGGAAATGTGACCAGAGCTGTTGCTGTTTTAGGGTCTTTGCATTTGATGCTCTCTCAGCCTAGAACTCTCTTTCCCAGATGTCTGCATAACACGTCAATTCATTTATGGGTCTGTTCAAATATTACCTCCTCAGAGAAAGCTTCCCTGATATGCAAAATTGTCTTCATGTGTTAATCTCAGTTCCCTCATCCTGTTTTTATTTATTTTTTATTCACAGCATTTGGTCATGAGATTATATATGTCTCTGGTACAGCTTTGCTTTGATATGTCTTATATAAAGTATATATTCAATGTACGCATTGAATAATTGAGTGAATTGATACAACTGAATGAATTGATATTGATATTGACATTGAATGAATCTATATGCAATGAATGGAATTCAATGTCAATGAATTGATATTAAAATTGAATGAATATGATAAAGTAGTTTAGTCCCTTTGGGTAAGGCTAAACATGGTTACTTAAATTTCCAATAAACGCTAACAGGATTTTTGTGTTTATAAAAGGTAGTCTGGCTTTACCTAGTTATCTCATCAAATGTTTCCCATGTTATGAAGTTAGTATTATTATATGTGTTTATATGTGCCACTGATTTCTTTGTTCAAAAAAACATATATGGAGCACCTACTGTATCTGTCTACATATGGCAAGCCAGGGTCAAGTCTACTACCTTGAAATCTCGCATTTGTGTAAGTAAATGGCTTGCATTAACTGTGGTGCAGCAAGATACTGTGAACCCAACATCCAGATGTTAGGACCAGTGACAGGATCTTACATGGCTCTTATCCTGGCCCTAAAATTGTACGAAAGGCAGCAAACCCTCACTTCCAGGCTTCCTTGACCCAGCAAATTCCTCCCTCCCTGCAGTCTGCTGACTCTCCTGGATTTTGGACACTCCCTGTGAGAATCAGGGAGTGTCACTGACCATTTGCATTATTATGTACCCTTGAGTGTGTGTGTGTGTGTGTGTGTGTGTGCGTGCACGTAGTGAATTTATCTCTTCTTACAGACTTCTACTTTCTGAGTTACTTCATTTAATAGCGTCTCCTTCTCAATCCTGCTTCCAATCAGTTACTGCGTTCTGTAACCCTAAGGTCTCCCGACTCTGTCCACTCCTCTTCAAGCCACTGCCACCGGCCTGGTTCGAGCTGTCGTCTTTTCCAGTCCGGGAAACTGCAACCTCTGACTTCTTTCACTCATCTCCTGCCTCTGGTCTTGTTCCGTACAATCATTTCTTAAAAACCGATCACTTCCCTCCTCCCTTCTTTCAACGATGGTCTCTTCAGAATAACGTCTGAAGTCCTTGATGTCACCGAGCAGATGATGGCATTGTGTTGTGTGTGTTCTCTGCATCGCCAGCTGGCCGAAGTGCTGGAAAAGCAGAGTAAAAGCAGCCCTCTTGAGTCAGAGTTGCCATTCTTTCTAGTCTTTGAACCTGGGATCGCTCTTGTGGTCTTGCTAAACTAAACCCCCGAGAGGGGAAGAATGCCAGGCAGACGATGACAGCACCAAGCAGTAAGTGCCATCATAAAAGCCAACACTGGGTATTCTGCAGGAAGCAAAGAAATAGATGCTTGACTATTCGTGGAATGGCAGGCGGGGGCGTTGAAGGAAATGACGTGTAAGTTGAATCTGAAGGAATGAATTGGAGTTTTGCAGGTGGTCAAGGTGAGAGAGGGCCTTCTAGGCTGGGCATACAGCTCTACCTACGCACAGCAGGGGTGCAGAGGTGTCAGATGATGAAGGGTTTGATACGTCGTGTGCATGAAATCGGGACATATCTTGCCAGAGGGATCACTGGGGGATTTTTGAATCAGATTTGTGTGTTGAAAGATGACTTTGGCAACCGAGCACGGGGTGGATTTAGGTGGGGATTGGAGGCAGGAAGCCAGTTAAGAGAGCACTGCGATGGCAATAGTCTAGGGGCAGAAATCACATCGCTAGCTAACATTGATTCGAAGCTTGCTATGTTCTCAGCACACAGTAGGTTCCCATTTTATCTCGTTTTATCCTAACAACCTTCCTATGAAGTAGAGAAAGAGACAGTGGTCTCAGAGCTCAAGTCCTACAACACAGGAGATGGACTCTTAGGATATTAAGTAATTAAGGGATCGGTTTTCATCTCTCTTCCAGAACAGTCCAACCCAGAGTGCTTGATTTGGCTTGTGGGAGTGTCAGCAGAGGCCAACCCACCCTCCCCTGGGCACGGAGGCCATGAGTCAGGCCATGTGGGCTGATGGCTGGGCCGGTTTTGTGTTTCCTCTGAGTTTTGCTTGCTCTGTTTCTACTTTGTCACACAATGCCACTGGATTTGAATTATGAGAGTTTCTGTGTCAGGCTGGTGCCAGCAAGTTGCATGACAAATGCACTCTCAAAATGGGAAGGAATGTTCCCTGTGGGCTAAGCGTAGGGTACATGTGATTCATCAGAAGGGCCAGAAAAGGATGGCATTTAAGATTTATCGCCAGCCTCTGTAAGGCAAAGCATATGTCTGTTTTCTGTGAAGAATTAAAAGAGAAGGAAATGGATTCCCAACACCCGCAGCTCACCAACGAGGTAGACTTTAAGACCAAAATGACAAAAATTGTTGAAGTTTGCATTTCCCAGATCCTTTCAACCTAATAGAAATGTGAGTTAATTTTAGGCTTTAAAACCAGGCACACTCACCATCTATTAGTGATGACTGTATCATCACGCGTCTTTTTGCCAAAATAAACCTGTTTGTGCTCCGTTGGCAGTTGGCTGAAGCAGAAGTAAGTCAAGCAGGAAGCGTGCTCCTTGAGAAGCTCTGCAGGTGTCTGAGAAAAGGCCAGCAGCTCTGGCGTCCGCATGACCTGATTGGGTTGCAAGTCTTTTCTTTTGGGATGACATTCCCCAGGGGACTTGAACCTGCTAGACCGTCTGTGTCTTGCAGCCTAAGTCCTCTGCCTCAACCCACGTTAAAGAAACAAAAATCTCTAAAAATTTAAACAAAAATGAGGTAACTTCTTAAAATTTCAAAACAGTTTCGTTGGCAGCATTTTCAATGTGTTTAAATCTGTAGCTCTCAAAGAATCACTGCTTCGCTTCTGGTAGGTCTCTGACCAGAGCCTCCTGACCACTGAGTATAAATACCAGTGTTCCTTTGCCCTGTGCGCACCATTACCCCCCAGCCCAGTTGCCCAGGTTATTTTTCTCCTTGACACTTAGTGCCTGATAAATACATTGTTTTTCATCGATTTCTCCTTTCTTACAAAGTTCCGTGAGGGCAGGGACTTTATTTTATTCACTGATCTATCCTCAGTATCTAGAATCGTTCTTGGCACATAGTAGGTGTTCCACAGATATTTATGGAATGACGGAATAAATGACTCCCAGCTGATTTCTCGTTCCATTAGTCTATTGCATATTTGGAGTCTACACTGAGCTCCAGGCTTCGGATGTACTCAGAAGCTTTCCATTTCCTCCACCCCTTTTCCTGTATTTTTCTGGTTGCTACACATTTGCCAGCTACAGCACTCCTTACATGTGCCAGAGTTTTCTTTGATTTTTGGGAATCATTTCTTTATATGTGTATTTATTTTTGAGAGAAAGAGAGTGAGTGGGGGAGGGGTCTAGAGAGGGGGGAACCGAGGAGCTGAAGCAGGCTCTGTGCTGACAGTAGCCAGCCCGATGAGGGGCCCAGACTCATGAACAGCGAGATCAGGACCTGATTAGATGCTCAACCTACTGAGCCACCCAGAATGTCAAAGGCCTCAGCCATTAGAACGAACAACGTGATCCTCTCCTTATCATTTGTAACCTCCTTTTTTTTTTTTTTTTTAAATCTCTACCTTTGTTTTCATTGAAGGATGCTTCTTTCCTTAATAATCTTAGAGAAGACTTCAAACTCTTGAGGCAAGGGAAACAAAAGCAAAAATAAACTATTGGGACTTCATCACGATAGAAACTTCTGCACAACAAAGGAAATAATCAACAGAACTAAAGGCAACCTACTGAATGGGAGAGGATATTTGCAAATGACATATCTAATAAAAGGTTAGTAGCCAAAATGTATAAAGAACTTATACATTTTTTTGGTAACATTTATTTATTATTGAGAGACAGAGAGAGACAGAGCATGAGCAGGGGAGGGGCAAAGAGAGAGGGAGACACAGAATCCGAAGCAGGCTCCAGGCTCCAAGCTGTCAGCACAGAGCCCGACGTGGGGCTCAAACCCCCAATCCGCGAGATCATGACCTGAGCCAAAGTCGGACAATTAGCCGATGGAGCCACCCAGGCGCCCCTATAAAGAACTTATAAAACTCAGCACCCAAAACCAAATAATCCAGTTAAGAAATGGGCAGATGAAATGAATAGGCATTTTTCCAAAGAAGACATCCAGATGGCCAACAGGCACATGAAAAGATGCTCAACATCATTCATCATCGGGGAAATGCAAATCAAAACCATAATGAGATGTCACCTCACACTTCAGAATGGCTAAAATCAACAACACAAGAAACAAGTGTTGGTGAGGATGTGGAGAAAGGGGAACCCTCTTGCACTGTTGGTGGGAATGCAAACTGGTGCAGCCACTCTGGAAAACAGTGTGGAGGTTCCTCAAACTGTGACCCAGCAGTCAGTTTGTGTTCACACAAAAAATCAAAAACACTAATTCAAAGGGATACATCAACCCTGATGTTTATAGCAGCACTATCTACCACAGCCAAGATATGGAAGCAGCTCAAGTGAAAATCAACTGATGAATGGATAAAGAAGAGGTGATTGGACACGGGGGTGGCTCAGTTGGTTAAGTGTCTGACTTCAGCTCAGGTCATGATCTCATGGTTCGTGGGTTCGAGCCCCAAGTTGGGCTCTGTGCTGCCGGCTCAGAGCCTGGCGTCTGCTTTAGATCCTGTGTCTCTCTCTGCCCCTTCCCCTGCTCACGCTCTGCTTCTGTCTCTCTCTCTCTAAAAAATAAATAAAACATTAAAAATTTTTACAGAAAAAATAAGAGGTAATACACACACATATTCAGCCGTAAAGATGAATGAAATCTTGTCATTTACAATAGCAGGGATGGAGCTAGAGAAAATAATGGTAAGTGAAATAAGTCAATCAGAGAAAGACAAATACTATATGATCTCACTCATACGTGGAATTTAAGAATACAAATGAGCAAAGAGGAAAAAAGGCAAACCAAGGAACAGACTCTTTCTAATTTTTTAACGTTTATTTTTGAGAGAGAGAGAGAGAGAGTGCACACGCGAACAAGGGAGGGGCACGGAGAGGGAGGGACAGAGGATCTGAAGCGGGCTCTCTCGCTGATAGCAGATAGCCCCATGTGGGGGCTCAAAGTCATGAACCGCAAGATCGTGACCTGAGCTGAAGTCAGACGCTGAACTGACTGAGCCACCCAGGTGCCCCAAGAAACAGACTCTTCATTATAGAGAACAAACTGATGGTTACCAGAGGAGAGGTTAGGTAGGGGATGGATGAAATGGGGATGGGGATTAAGGAGGGCACTTGTCCTCATGAGCACAAGGTGATGTATGGAAGTGTCGAATCATTATACTGTACACCTGAGACTAATGTAACGCTGTATGTTAACTAATATGTTAACTAATTGGAACTAAATTAACTAATTGGAACTATGTTAACTAATTGGAACTAAAATAAAAACTTAAAAAGACGAAAAAATTAAAAAAAAAAAAAACATCTGAGACTTGCAGTGTGCCCCAAGAATATGTTAGAGGGCAAAATGACTGTTAATACCATGAGATGGTCAAGGGCACTTTGGCTCCGGAGTTCAGCTTTCTTTTGTTTTGTTTTAAGTAGGCTTCATACCCAGCACGGAGCCCAGCGCGGGGCTTGAACCCACGACCCTGAGATCAAGACCTGAGCTGAGCTAAGAGTTGGACGCTCAACCAACTGAGCCGCCCAGAAGCCCCCAGCCTTGTTTTTGTGAGAAGGTCTGTACATCACAAGTTCACAGAGAGCTGAGCTACTTTACCCCCAGGTGTGCATAGTGTGAAGCCTCTGTCCCTGTCACTGGGCCTCCTTGGCGTGCTTCTCGGAGGCCCTGAGAAGTCCTGCTTCCTCCCTATGCTCCCACTGTGCCCTTGGCCTGGGATGGCCTCTCCTTTCCGTTTGTCCGACTCAAGCTCCTCTCCTCCCGGGAGCCTCCCTTACGGCTCCAGCCCACAACACAGAGCCCTCTGCCCCTTTCCTCTGAACTGGCCTTATCTCTTCAATGACGCTATGAACAGTGAGATTCCATGGAAGGAACCTTTGGAGTTGGAGTCAAAAGTTCAGCTTCGGGCCTCATATCTGCTTCGTCTTGGGCAGCCACCTCTGAACCTGTTTCTTCCCTAGTAAAATGGTGATCACTATTGTCCCTGGACGATGTGACGCAACTGTTTTCGGGTCAGATATGCTCACATAGGAAAAGGGCTTTGCAAACGATCCAGCCTTTGCAAGCATCCCAGACATTATCGTCATAGAATTTTTGTGTGTTATGCTATAAGGGAAAAAAAAATCTATTATTTTCCTTTATACTACATCCAATACTCTGACTACTTCTGTATTCTAGTAACGATTGTGTGGTAGTTTTTCCCACATCGGGCAATTCTGCAACACCACATGGGTGTCCTACAATTTCACTCAAATCTGACACTATGACTTAGAGAAAGCCTAAGGTCCCACAGGTTAAGAACCCAGTCCCACAAGACTGTCCTTCCCTCCCTCTCCGACTTCAGATGCCAATTGCAAGCCCCAGTGTCCCCTGTGCATCTCAGGGATTGGCTACAAAACAGAGGTTGCCACAGCGCTTTCTCTGGTTTGATTAATTTGCTAAATTGGCCCACAGAACTCAGGAGCCCAGTTTACTTGCTAGATTACCTAATAGAGGATATAACACATCGACTGCCAGATGGAAGAGATTTACAGGGCCAGGGATGTGGGAAGGGGCGTTGAGCTTCCATGCCCTCTCTGGGTGTGCCACACCCAGGACCTTGATGTGTTTGTTCATCAATGCAAAAGCTCTCTCAGCCCTGTCTTTTTGGGCTTTTATGGAGGCTTCATACACAGGCGCAATTCATTCAATCATTGACCATTGGTGATTGAACTCAGTCTCCAAGCCCCTCTCCCCTCCCTGGAGGCAGGGGTTGGGATGGTGGGGCTGAAAGTTCCAACCCTCGGGGCGCCTGGGTGGCGCAGTCGGTTAAGCGTCCGACTTCAGCCAGGTCACGATCTCGCGGTCCATGAGTTTGAGCCCCGCATCAGGCTCTGGGCTGATGGCTCAGAGCCTGGAGCCTGTTTCCGATTCTGTGTCTCCCTCTCTCTCTGCTCCTCCCCCGTTCATGCTCTGTCTCTCTCTGTCCCAAAAATAAATAAACGTTGAAAAAAAAAAAATTTGAAAGTTCCAACCCTCTAATCCGGTGGTTGGTTTTCCTGGCACTTGGTGCCCATCCTTAGGGGCTTTCCAAAAGTCCTGTTATTGACATAAACTCAAGTGTGGTTTGAAAAGGGTTTGTCATGAATAACAAAAGACATCTCCGTTGCTGTTATCACTTCGGAAATTCCAAGGGGTTTGGGAGCTCTAAATGAAAACATACATACACACATACATACATAAACATTTTTTTTATTAGAGAGAGAGAGAGTGAGCAGGGGAGAGGGGCAGAGGGAGAGAGAAAGTATCTTTAGCAGGCTCCACATCAGTGCAGAGCCAGACCTCGGGCTTGATCCTGTGACCCTGGGGTTATGACCTGAGCCGAAACCAAGAGTTGGACGCTCAACCTACTGAGCCACCCAGGCCCCCCTGGAAATATAGATATTTTTATTACAAGTTGCAATAGCACAATGCCGCATCTAGAACAGCATGGCCCGTGGGGGATGGGCAGAGAGAGAGAGAGAGAGGAAGAGAGAATCCCAAGCAGTCTCCCCACAATCAGCACAGAGCCTGATGCAGGGGCTCAAACTCACGAACTGTGAGATCATGACCTGAGCCAAAATCAAGAGTCGGACGCTTAAGTGACTGAGCCACCAGGGCACTCTGGAAGCTGACTTTTAGAGTTGTGCATTCACTCAGTATAAACTGCTTAGTATAATTACATTTCCCCAACCCCTTTGCAGGTTTGGAACGTTCGTTTTTTTTTCTTTCACTTACTCATTCACTAAACACTTATTGTGAGTCTGTCACGTGCTGGGTACTGGGGAGATAGGAATAGGGATAGAGATATCCCTAGAAGAATAGGAATAGGGATAGAGATATCCCTAGAAGAATAGGAATAGGGATAGAGAGGAATAGGATAGAGAGGAATTAGGTCTATCCTGCATCAAGGCTGGGTGGAGGGATCTGGAGTGTGAACAAGTCAGGTGGGGCAATGGGGTTATGTCCAGGGAACAGAGGGGCCGCCTGCTCCAACCTGGGGGTTGTCTATTATTCTCAGAAGGTTGTTTGCATGCAGGGTAAAAGGGCATAGCAGGCTTGTGAGGCACGTGGAGGTAGGGCAAGAAAGTATTCAATGCAAAGGAATCTGTCCAACTGTGTTGTATTCCTGCACCCACATTCTCAGTCACGTCAGGGATGAACTGCTGGATTCTCAGGGGCCAGGGGGCATGGTCATTGTCTCTCTGACCTAAACTAATTTCTTTGGACCCCCTCTCAGCACATTGCCTTGGAGGAAAAGGCTGAATCAGGGAGCCTACTTAATGAGCCCTGTGTCTCTTGGCTGTGGCAATGATGCTCACACACAGGACGACCTAGTTGAGTCTGCCTCTAATTTATGGCTGATTTGGGTTTTCCAGACTGTCGCTTGGGTAGGCTGGGAAGCTCCAAGCCTCTTAGTCAAAGTCCGTGTTCCTCGTTTGCTTTTCTTTCTCGATAACTTAAAAAATCGAATACAGTTTTACATTTGAAATCCTGTATTATTTAAAGTAAGTCACAAAAATGAACACGGGGTGTGCTCATTTCTACTGGAGGCCCATTGTTTCTAGCTCTCTTAGGCACAGCCAGGAAATACATGTTTACGTAATAACCTGTACACCTACACACATCTGTATTTCTGTGCCTGTCCATCCGCATCTGTGTTAAGCCAGACATGAGTTTATACTGATGTCCTTGACTCTAATCCAGGACCACACGGGCCATTCTGGCCTCCCTTGCCACTTCTTCCTTTAACAGTGAGAAACCTGCCTCCCACCGCCCACCACCCAACCCCAGGATGCACGCGTAGCAGATTCATAATTGTTAATTCCTACCTCTCCGAGAAAGAACTTTAGAGTACAGTGTCCAAGTACGACCCCCTTGGTATTTAGCCTTGAGTCTCCATGCAGCACAACTTTTTCCAAATTTTCTCGAGCTACTTACGTTAGCTTTATTTATTGCCACCCACCCCCCTCTTCAACATGCACCCTACAGTGCATCTCCCTGGGCTAAAATTATTTCTGCCCATTTGACCTGGGAGAAATACTGCATATCGGTTTGCCCATAAGCCTTGACCCATGAAGTGTCTCTCAAGCCAGTGTTGGGACTGCAAGAACATTTCCCCAGACGCGACAGACCGATGAACCTGCTAGATGGTTTTTGTAAAACGGTAAACTCAATTTTTTTCCACACATATTTGTAATTATACAAGTTTTCCTTGCCGAGCCTGGAACACGTGAAAATTTTTATACCGTAGGCAAAGCGTAAAGACTAAAGTGGGACAAATTTCCAAACTCACCGTGGAGAGCTATTTTCTTATTTTCAATAACATGTGTATCGTGTTCTAAAAGCGCAGCTGTGTCCTGAAGGAGCAATGTTAAATGTCCAGAAAATGAGTCTGAGAAATGTCAGTCAACGGTGGTCTGGAAACACATTGGTTTCTCCTGAGACAGTAAGGAATTTTAAAAGCTGAGATGTGCTTGAAGACAGAGATTGAAGTGGAAATCATGGCCCAGCCATTTCTGCGGCTCCTCTGGGCCACTGTGCATTGAGATGTTCCCTCTGCTTAGACCCTTCCTTCCAGAACTGAGAGCCCTTCCAGTCCTCCTCTCCCCAGGCACCTTTGCTTTGGCACATTGTGGGAAGTCAGGAAATAATTGTGGAGTAGCTGAAGACGAGACGTAGGTCAGCCCTGAAAATCTACTTAATTTCAGAGTTATTGTCTATTTGGCAATAAACGCTTTTTTTTTTTTCTTTTTAGTGGATTAATCATGACAATTCTATTCTTGGCCCCACATTTAAAATGTCGGTGGTGCTCTTCCTGCCCTCCAAAGCCCTTTGCGGACCGCATTAGCAGAGCCCTGCTGCCTTTACGAGCTGGGCCCCGCCCCAGGGCGGCTCAGTGTCCCCTCCCCCCGTTTTATTGTCCAGAGAATGTTTGTACCTTGGTGTCTTTAACAGCGAGTACCTTTTACTCACCAAAGGAAGAACCACAAGAGGGATTTTTGCCAGAGGTAGAACACTTTTCTCCTCCCTTGCTCCCAATCCATCAATTTACACAGAGGGTGTCTCAACGAGAGAAAGCTCATAAAATTCTTTGCTTTGGCTTTTCTCTCCCTCCCAGGAGGTAGTACTTGGAGCGTATAGAGCCATTCTATCTGGTGACCAACTGTCGTAGAGACTTCCCCTCTCTAAGCCCAGCTTCCTTCTGGTGTGACAAGCTCAGGGTGCTGTCAGGGCTGAGGGAGCCATCTGGTGTTAGCGCAGTGCTGGGCTCCTCACAGGACACTTGGTACATCTGTCCTCTGGGGGTTGTAGGTGTGGATTTGTGTCAGTGCGCCAGCAAAGGGGACGCTGAAGAGGTTGCCGGTGTTAGTTGTGACAGCGGCAGGGCTTCCCTGTTCAGTTGAGCAGGTTGCTTCTGCGCAAGGCAGTGTGTCTGGGGGACGGGGGTGGGGGGGATGATCCGGCCTGCACCCCACTCACCTGCCCTCTGGCATGGGGCTGTGTACGAGTCTCCCCAAGCTGCTACCAAACTAACAAACTACCATGGTCTGGGGGGCTTAAAGCCATAGAAATTTATTGTCCCACGGTTCTGGAAGCTAGAAGTCTGAAATCAAGATGTCAGCTGGGTTCTGGAGGCTCAGAGTGGGGCTTCTGTTCCATGACTCCCTCCTGATGGCTGCCGGCCATCTTTGGCATTTGTTGGTCTTTGGCGTCCTCACTTCAATCTCTGCTTCCATCTTGACTCGGCCTTCTTCTATGTGTGCTTCTTCTCTTATAAGGCAGTGTTCATGTTGGATTTAGGGTTATGGTTCACCCTAGGGTCCACCCTAGCCCAGTATGACCGCTTCTTAACTGACTACATCTACAAAGACCCTATTTCCAAATAAGATCACATTCTGAGGTTTCTGTTAAACATGAATTTTCTTTGGGGGGGGGGGGCGATATTTAACCCATATAGGCTGCATCAACCTGGGCGAGAAGGTGCCGATTTAAATATGCCATTGCCAAGCTGTAGTCGCTGCCTTTTTTCTAATTTGTGCAAAGGTGCCATTTGAGCTAGCAGGGGTCGTGGGTATCTTCTGCAGAAGCGATCAACTGTGCAGGATCCATTAGTCTGCAAGCTAATAAAGCGGGGACCCTGTCTGATGCCTCTTTGGTAATTGCCGTAGCTTGTTTGGTAAGTTGAGTTCGCAAAGGTGTTTGTTGCAATGACAGTAAAAAAACCGGAAAAGAAAACTTTTGATTCCAGCTATTACAGCAAAACTTCTTTTCTCTTCTTTCTTTCTTTCTTTCTTTCTTTCTTTCTTTCTTTCTTTTCTTTTCTTTCTTTTTTAAACACAGGTGAGTAGTCCTTAACCTGGTTCATCCTATATTTTTCTACTTCTCTGGTGGTTTGGAAAAGTCTCTTGGATTCTCATGGGTTAAGTGAGGTAGGTTCTACCTCATCACTGAGTTATGCAGTGTTTCTCAAAGTCTGCTCCATAGGATATTAGCACCATAAACATTGTTCCAGGAGAAAAGGGCTTTGTGGTCAAAGAAGACTGGGCAGTTGTGGGCTTGCTACGCTCTTCCTGGAGATTAGCAATATATACTGACTTTGTAAAGGCTTTGATAAGTCCTGTAGTGAAGGAACCTATTAAACTCTGTTTAATCCAGGGTATCTCAAATTAATTTGACTCCGCACCCCTTATTTTGTGAATGAATAACACCTATTGCAATCCCTGGAACTAATGTCTAAGCAATAAACTCTGAGAACCACTGGAGGGTGGCCAAGAATATAAATGTTGAAATCAGGCTCAAATTCAAAACTTAGATACATTGACTTTGGACAAGTTACTGTACCTCTCTGAGCCTGAGTTTCCTTATCTTAAGATGGCATTGTTATGCCAGTTGTTTTATGGGATTAACTGAAATAATGCAGATAAAGTGCTTAACACAGAACCTGGGATATAGTAACAAATTAAACACCTACTATTATATTATCATTTATTATTACTCTATTATTGTACAGCCTTATGATATCTTATATCATTCTTAGAGATCATTTGGGGGAAATGACAATCTGGATTCTAACAAGATGAAGTTTTCAAAACTGTTGTCTTTTTAAAAAAATCGACCCTGGTAAGAAAGTTGGTTTTTTTTCCTCAGCTTCTCAGAACTCTGGGGATTGCCATTCACCAATTCCAGTCCTTCTGAACCTGGGGAAGCCGCCCTTGTGTGTCAATCAGTTGTGACTTATTAAGTCATGTTCACCCGGAAGAAAATTAAGCCCAAAGTGTCCAATGAAGTCCTGTATTTCAGAAGGCATTTCCTAGTTCTTGGCTTACCTCTGGGAATGTGGGGTTGGAGTAGGAGGGAGCCAGTGCGAACAGATCAGGGGAAAATGACTTGGAAATTCCTGGGTTCTAGAAGCACCCACCTCTGGCCTTTTCTGATGCATGTACCACAGAAGATGTCACAGAGTCCACTGGCAAGATGGCTAAGGCAAAGCACGGCTTCCACCGCACCGATGCCCAGAAGGTTGGAAAGCAAGACCACATTCCAGAGGACAATATGCTCAGGCTCCCGGCAGGTGGCCCAGGTGGGCTGGTTGAATAAGTAGTTGCCCCTGCAGGACAGAGGAGAACGTTGGCTGGCCTTGAGAGACAGTAAAGGGAGGGAGCTGTTACCTACAAGCATGTAGATGCACGAGTCTAATACAGGTGCTGCAAAGCTTACGTGCCTTCATTGTTCTCACCTTCGTAAAGACAGCAGAGTTATTATTATCCATTGGTCAGAGGGTTGGACACACCAACTTTCCCTCTAATAGCGCAACATCTCAGGAGGGCTTTTGTGGGTACAGACGTAGCCACACAAAAGAGCACGTGGAGGAGTGGGAAATTGTGTGATAACAAGATTTTAACTGGCGTATGGATCTCAGGGGCACTGAGGAGGGGTTAAGAGCTTGGGCTTCCAAGTCCCACAGACCTGGGTCCTGATTCCAGCCTCTTCACTAAGAAGTTCCAGATAGGTTTCCTAAATGTTTCTGTACATCAGATTCTTTATGTGGAAAATGGGGTTGATGATAACATCAATACCATAGCACGGTTGGGATGATGAGTCCAGGTGTTAGGACAGTGCTCTGTGTGTAGTAGGTGGTATATTCTAGTTACATCATAATCATTATCAGAGAAAGGGGAGATCCAAGGGGTCTAGAGTAACTGGAGGAGACCTCATCGGGAAAGCTGGAGTCACCTGGCCTTAAAGGAGCAGCAGTAGAGAGGAGAGCAGTGAACCGTAGGAAGAAATAGCTTGTAAGCAAAAATCATAAGAGAAATTTGGAATCAGAGTCCTAGTTGGACAAAGAGAATTGGAATATGTTTTTAAGCCATATTTCATGGGGCTGTGTATTATATCTCTGTCTCTCTCTCTGTCTCCCTTTACCCATATCCATGTCCATTTCCACGGAGTTCCCAACGAGATTGCAAGTTTCTTAAATATAAAAATGTCGTGGCCTCATCAGCACGTTTACATCTGACAAAGCCCCTTTGACAAATGTACGACAAAGGACTGAAGGGCAAAATGGAAGTGAGATACTTGTTGGAGGGAATAGGGTGCTCTAGGTGAAGACCAGTGGCCAGTTCAAGATCTACTGTCGAGGAAGGACTGACAGGGCTTGGTGGTGAACTGAATGGGGAAAGTAAGAAAGGAGAAGCATAAAGATGACTCCCAGGTTCCGGGTGCCATCTAATGCACTGTGATGACCGAGAAAGATCGGTGGGGGGAACATCAAGGGTTTTGGACATATTAACACTGAAATGCCATGAGACGTTCCAGAGGAAATTTCAAGAAGGTAATTAGACATTTGGGTTAAGAATTCAGAAGAAAGATCTAGGCTAGCGATAAACATATTGGGATTATTTACATGTATAGATGGATGGTTCTGAAAGCCATGGGGACAGATGAGATCTGCCAGGGAGACAGCAGGAAATGAGAAGAGAAGCAGGGTCTTTCTCAGTCATTGGTGCTAGGTTTCTGCATTCCTTTAGGAAAATAAATGTGCATCACAGGGCCCACCCATGTCAGGATATTTGTGCAGCCCTAAGTGCAGTAAGTGTCTCCCCAATTAGATTGTGAGCTCCTTGCAGGAGGCAAGTTGTCTTATTCTTCCCTTGCAGTCCTTTCTCTCACCATAGTGCCTAGGCAGTACTAGGAAGGTCCTCAGCACATACTCAATTGAGTTTAATAATTAGGGCTAATGAAGTCAGGCTATCGTGGGGACTACCGTAGGTGGATGGCTTAATCCATCAGCACATGAGGGCTTCTCGCCTTGGCCAACCACCTCCTAGCTGTTGTTGCTTTGGGAGCAGGTGTGGAGAGGGGAACACGACACTGGGTACGAATGGAGGTACCTGGCCGCATTGCTGGGGGGTCAATATCGAGCACACACACTCTTTGTGGTCATCAGCTGTATCATCTTTAGATGTTGGACACTGACCCAAGGCCATGAATGTTACTCACTCCAGGGTGTTATTCCTGAAAGGGTAGGTGTAGTTTCCACTGCCCGCGTCACAGAAGGGGCCGCTGAGCAGACCCAGTGAAGAAATGACCACACAGTACATCGCCCCCATAGTGCCCTGCATGGCCAGAAGCACAGGGAACAGCATCTGCAATGGAACAGAGCCCAAATTTCAGTGCCACCCATGAGTAGGTAGGGGGTAGTGTTTTCTAAAGATGCGTCCCCTGAGTTTCCCGGTAAATTGAACACGATCTGAATCTTTTCTTGTAAAGATGCCAGACCGGGTAACTTGTTTCTGTTTCGCTTACCAAATGTGCCAAAAAAAAAAAAAAAAAAGGAGTACTAGAGCTGAGAATCCCTCTGTCCCTTCACCTGCCTCAGATGCAATTCTAGAGAATGAAATCATTCGCTACAAAATTGAGCTATAATTGACTTATTCACCACTGAACTGCCAGTGCCTACCCACGGCCTGGCACACAGACAATCTCTCCTCGTCTGCACTCATGGTAGGCATCAGTAATGGATCTCAGCATCTTCCCCGCCAACCCTGGACAAGGCCTCGTAGTCCTTCACGGCACAAGTAGCCAATCGGCTGGTGTCGGCCCTCCAAAGGAGAGCTATTAGCCATTCCGGCGGTGGGTGTTCGGTAAGTATTTGTTGTATGATTGGATGAGTAAATGAATACGTGTTTTTCCAATGCCTGAGTCAGTGACCGACACAGGGCTTTACTGTGTACAAACTCCATGAATACATGTTGACTGGATGGGTGGGTGAGTGTGGCAGTGAGGCCAGTGTCAAGGAAAGGTGACCTTCTGGCATATTAGTGCATTAATGCATTGGGGCAAAGCTGAGGGATTTGTTTGCTTCAAGGCATGAGCTTTCATTCCTGACGTGTCCACGTTGTGTCTTTCGTATCACAGGGCCTGAGGGAGGGGGACAGCAGGGGCTGAGCAGAACGACTTGGGGAGCCCCTTGAAGATGGTCTGCAGACAACACAGAGCTAAGGATCTGTGGACGATCTAACTGGAGGCTGCAAGAGACATGAGAGGGGACTTTGGAGCAGGAAAGAGGAGTGACATGCTGTATGAACCAGAATTGTGAGGGCTGTGATTGAGGACATCGGGAAGCAGTTTTGCATGTGGGAGACAGTGTGATCCCAGGAGTCAGGTGACAGAGCCTGAGTCCCAACTCGGCCAGTCCTGTCTTCATTTGGAGTGACCCGAGAGCCAACTGTGTGTCAGGCACCTGGGGGCACACACGTGATAAGATCCAGGCCTGGTGCTAAAGAAAGAAACTTACACTCTCCTCGAGGTTGGATAAATAATCCCACACATTCTTTCCGGATCTAAGATTAAAGCCATGCCAACCTGGGCAGGCGCTTCAGTCTCTTTGGGCTTTCCCTTTCCTAGTTGTCAAGTGGAAACAAGTTTGCGAAATTGGCAGTGACATTTCCACCACTTTCTTCTAGCAGTGCTGGATAGGACAAAGGGCATTGGTGCAAGAGGGGCCACGAATCAGGAATGGGAAGTAGGTGCACAGTGGATGAACTTAGAGCATCAGCCTCTGTTCTTCGTGGGGCCACTGGACGAGTGTATCGGAGTAAGTGTTTTGGGGAGAAAGATTTCCAGTGTCCCTTCTTGCTTGAACCTCAGTTCTATCATGTGTTACTCCATTGGCTACTGGGGAAATAAGAAAGCCAAAGGATGGGAAGGTCCTAGACTTTCTCACAGATGACAGATAGAAACAGCCACAGACCCCAGCAGGCTGGGCTACCAGGGCTGGAGGACATTGAGTCCATTGTGAATGGCTCTCAGCACACCCATTCTACAGGCTTGTTTGTCCTGGGATCTCATGCAGCAGCTCCCGTCTCTGTTGGCGAGAGCCCTACATAATATCCCTGTGCTTTAGAAGGAGGGTATTAGAAGTACTAGACACCGGTCAATAGTCTATCCTTCAAAAAAGAGAGAAAGCACACAGCCTTGGAACTAAGCCCTCTAGGGGTGGGGGTGGTGGGAGGGTAACCCACGTTGGGCTCTGTGCTGGTGGCACGGAGGCTGCTTGGGGTTCTGTCTCCCTCTCTGCCCCACCCCCGCTTGCTCTCTATCTCTCTCCCTCAGAAACAAAAAAATGTCTAATGGTTCTTCATCGTGTGTAGGATACAGCACAGCCCTTCATAGCCTGGTCTCGTCCTGCCACCAGCGCCTCACCTCTCTGTCATCAAGACCTCCCAGCGTACCAGCTGATGGGCTCCCGGGGCAGGGCCAGGACTTTCCTACCTCTGGGCCTTGGAATATGCTCTTCACCCTTTGCCATGTGGTAAGTTCCTATTCGCCCTTAAAGGGCCAGTTCAGATGTTACCTCCTGTGGTAGGCTGAACAAATGGGCCCCCAAAGATATGTTCATTCTCAATCCCAGGACCTGTGAATATTGCCTTATATGACAAAAGATATGATTATGTTGGAGTCTTTCTTTCTTTCTTTCTCTCTCTCTTTCTTTCTCTCTCTCTCTTTCTTTCTTTCTTTCTTTCCTTCTTTCTTTTAGAGAAAGCATGAACAGGGGAGGGGCAGAGAGAGAGGGGGACAGAGGATCACGAAGTGGTCTCTGTGCTGACAGGTTGAGCCTGGAGCCCGCTTCAAGTTTCTGTCTCCCTCTCTCTCTGCCCCTCCCTCACTAGCGCTGTCTCTCTCTCAAAAAGTAAATAAACACTAAAATAATTTTTTAAAAAAAGAGGAAAATGTGTCAGTATAATATAATGCAGGCGGGTGGGTACTATGGAGAACTTGGGGGGCAGGGGTACAAACCCCTCCTGGAGGCATGCAGGTCACTGTGGAGCCAGCCGGCCAGACGCTACACCAAACGAACTTGGGCCAATTACTGGCTAGTTATGAAGCCTTGAGTGAGGGCCGGGGAGGAGACGTGGCGTCTAGTAAAAGGAGAGCCCCTAGTTTTTAGATTGGGCGGTGTGTGTCCACAGTGCTGGAGAAGTGTGCTGAGTCTGCCTTATCAGCTCTCTGTCTCCAGTGGAAATGTGTCCGACCATCACGACTCCGTAACACTAGGTGCAGTGGTGGTTCCGACAGCCCCTTCCCCCAGTTCTCTTACAGCTGCTGTTGAATGAGCAGAGCTGTGAGCCAAGCTTGGGACTGGGTGCTCTCTGGGTGCTCTCACCACAACCACGGGAGGCGGCTACTGCTATCTCCCCGTTTTCCAGTGGGAGAAACTGAGACTTAGCGAGATGCAGCGCCTCTCTAGGATCTCACAGCTGGCCTGCCACAGAGCATGGTCTGAAACCCAGCTCCGTTTGGCTCCTGCCACCCTGTATGCCACTTCCCATGGAGATGAGAGAGAAGGCTGACCTTTCCACCCACCTCCCAACCACTGTCTTGGCAGGAGAATCTCACCTTGGGGTAAATACACTGACATTCTGATTTATCACTCAAGCTTTGGTGAGTTCAGTTAGTATCATTGTTCTCGGTTCCTGAGAGGTTTCACTTTGTGCCCAAGTGAAATGGGGGTCCTTATCCGTAATGCCGCATATCAGACCTTGGCCAGAACGGACCCCACCGAGGCATTGCCACTCTGAGCTGTCACTGTCCTCTGTCTAGGGCATTCTTTGAGCCCAGAGACCTGCATTCTACACCTTGCTGGGCCATACCCTAGCTTTATGGGCTGGATCTAGTTTAACCTCTCTCGGGTCCTAATTTTTAATCTATAAAACAAGAGGGATTAAAATATTGACATCTAAGATTCTTTCCAGTTCAAAGATTCCGTTCCAAGGTGCCTTAAATAGAGTATATATTTTTTCTTTTGATTGGAAAGTTTGCTGTGGGAGCCTTTTCCTGCTCTGGGGACTGATGATGTGAGAAAAGAGAGGAAGAGAGTTATTAAGGGCATACTCTCCCATTCTTTCGCTTTCCCTTCCTGGTTTTCTACCTTGTTTTCTTTCCTCCTAACAATGACACAAACCAGGTTATGTAGCTGAAATCTTAACCCCAGAGGAGAAAACTATACAAAGATCAGAATTGCTGGTGCTTCCTGCAGACCTCATGCAAATGACCAAATGGCTGTGTGCCCTGCACGGTTTTACTGCACGAATAAGACATAGTAAAATTTTCAGGAAAATCTTGACGAGTGTAATGGGCACGTATGCTCCCCATTTGTTCAATGAACATATTTCTTTAACTGAAGTATTTTCACAAAAATCTCAGATTTTCAGAATCACCTCTAGGTAACTCAGTGCTAGGATCTAGGGCTGATGAGAACCTTCCAGGTAGGAAGAGATGCCCTGGGGGGATGAATGTGGGCAGCTTCGGGCCTCAGGTCTCTGTACACCTGTATCCTGGATGATTGTACAACGCTCTCCCTCTTGCACATTTCTTTTCTTAGCTGTGATGAATCTTCCGGCATCAGGAGCTACTTGTGTTCTTCCGTTGGGCCCTTAGGACACCATAGTTCCTTGAGTCCCAGGACCATCTAGAGATTGTGTGGTGAGGGCACAGCTTTGGGGCTGACAAAAGAGAACTGTGGGAACCACCGTGGAGGACGTGGGTGCTAAAAGTCTCTCTAAGCACCTTCTGGGGAGCACAGCTTGGTGCTTAGAGCAGGCCAGGCTCCAAGGATGGGCCAGAGTGCACTGATGGCTTCAGGTCAGGATCGTCATAGCTCGATGGCACCTGGGCATGCTTCTCCCCTGCTTTCAAGTTCCAGCGGCTACTTCTCTCTCTGACCTCGTTTCCTCCCCTCTCTCCTAAACCTTCTTGAGCTGGCTCTAGCCACACTGGTTTTCTTGCTGATTCTGGAACTATCAAGCACATTCCCAGTTCCGGGCCTTAGAACGTGCCATTCCCTCTGCTTGGAATGCTGTTCTCCCAAACAGCAACGTGGCTTATTCTCTACTTCATTCAAGGGGCTGCTCAAAAGCCACCTCCTCAGGGAGTATTTTGCTATCTGTTCTATACTCTATTTCCTCCCTAGTCGAGGCACCTGACATTATAGTATTCAGTTGGTTATTCATGGTCTTTCTCTTCCCCACTAAGGGCTAGGAAAGCAGGAATTTTATTGGCTTTTTTTCCTGCTGTGTCCCTTACGCGTGGAACAGTGCTAGCACAGTGTGGTGCTCAATAAATGCTTGTGGGTGAAGCACTCAAGGGTAAGAAGCTGCTAGTCAGCATGGTGCACGAGGTGATGCAGAATTTTGCCTGGGTCTGCATTCTAGCACCCCTTGCCTGCAACACCCTCCTCCCTTCTCTGGCTGGCAAACACCTACTAATTCTGTACAGTACAGCTCAGACACCTCCTTCCCTCGGCCGCCCCTCTTTGTTCCCCAGGGTAGAGTTAATTATTTCCTCTTCTGCAGACCCCAGGCTCCACTGCAGCCGGGACTCCCTCCATTGGGTTGAATTATTTGTGTGTTTGTCCGTCTCCCTTGTTCTGCAGGAGCATAGGAGCCATCTCCATGGGGGCGGGCAGACCCTTACTCCTGATCAGGCCCCTAAGTGACCCCAAACCACACTACTAACTAGACCTCAGCTGTCCCCCCTAAAGGTCTTGCCAAGTCTGAAAATAATATTTCTGGAAACTAACCACTAGCTGCATGGAAAAAAAATGGGGGCTCCGTTTCTCAGTCCCTGGAATACGCAATTCATGGTATGCTTGTACCAGATGCCCATTTTTGTCTAAACCACAGAACCTTGCTGGTTCTGGGTTGGCCTGGGGTTCCATGAAAACAGAGAGCTTTTATTCTTGGCATTGGCTCTGTGAGACAACCACCTTGCTGACGTCACGAGGCTGCCTTCCAGCAACCACAGGGGGAGGCTGAAGGGGGCTTCCCTCTCGAGGAGATGACATGGTTCTGGGCACGTTTTTACACACCATGGCTGTGACCGACTGCGGGAGGAACTCAGCCCCCGAATGGCTGTCTGCCTGGCGGCGTGGGGGATGCCGGGCCGGCGGTGACTCAAGTGGCCCTGGTTGTCTGTCTCATCTGAAAAGCAGCACTGTCTGCAGCCCCCCTCCCGGTGCCTCCGTGTCCTGTTCACCGGGTTGTGGCATGGAGCAGGACCTCTACCGGCATAGCTCCACACATACCCTCTTTTTCTGATCCTGGGCTGTGTGTGCACGTATGCATCAGATGGTGGAAAAAGGGAGAGGGGACACGCTTTGGACTCAGACGGGGGATGAAGCCCCATTTCTGCCCTCTGTGTGGCTGCGGCCACGTGACTTAATCTGCCTGGGCCTGCTTTCTTCACCCGTCGGAGGAGATGATGATTCCCACTTGGCAAAGTTGCCGCGGGAAGTAAATGGAACCTTCGCGCAAATGCCCGTCACCATTGTTAAGGAGCAGAAACCGTGAATTCTGGTAGATCTACAGATCCTTAGTGTTGTGCATGGAGCTGATGCTAGGTAAATGGGTCTGTGCTTCTTACTGCCCGCAGGGTGTCCCGTGTGGCTTTTGAGATCTTGTTCTGGCCTTCCTTGCATCAGGAAGGCAAGCTCGGCCTCCGGCCCTTTCTTCCTCGTTCAAAGCCCAGCTCCCCACCTGCACTCACTCCTCTGCTCCCTGCAGTCTGGACTTCCCAGCCAGCCCCAGGGCTGCTCCGGGCACCTCATGCAGCAGATGCCCCCCGGGGCCCAGCTCCTGTCCCTTCTGCTGCGATGGACACTGTGATTCCTCACTCTTGGGACTCTTCTGCTCAGCTTTTCTCTTTCCCCTTTGCTGCTTCTCCTGAGACTTTTCTAGGCGTTCTCACTCAGTCTCCTTCCCACACTCTCCTCCCTCTTATTCCTCTTCATTTGCAGCATAGCCAGGGGGGTGGGGTGGGGGCAGGCTCTGACTTGGGTTCCTTTCTTCTCTCCATCTACTCACGAGCCTTGGATGGACCCCCCACCCCTGGGGCTCCACATCACCTCTCCACAGGGGATCTCTGTCTTGCTTCTCTCCTGTCTCCATTCCTAGCCAAGCTTCCTCTGGAACTTCTGCCTTCTTCCCGGCTCCACCCTGAGGTCCCTGCCAGGGAGAACGCCATCAACAGCTCCCCAGGTCCCCTGGGCCAGAATGCTGGAACCAACTTGGGCTGCTCCCTCCCCTCACTCCCATCAGTCTTCAGACCCTGCCACATCCACCTTTCAATATGGCTCCAGTGTGCCCTCCTCTCTCCAACTCCACAGCCCCTGCCTTAGTTTGCCTTAGAGTTGGCACGTGTGAAGGCCCAGAATGGACACTGAAGACCAACTGAGCAGTGAAAGAAGAAAAAAAAAAGGAAGAAAAAAGGGAAAGAAAAAGAAAGAAAGAGGAGAAAGAGGAACTGAGTCAGGCTTCACTCTGCTTTCCTGAGGACCGTGGAATGTTTTCCCTCTGGGTTACTGTCTCTCAATAAACCTGAGATTCTGCTGTTAGGGAAACTAAATATCCTCAAGCTGCTTGGTTTGATTCCCTTCAACACTTCCTGCATTTGCTCATTATATCTTGGGAGAAGTTGGGTGCTGTATATCCTACAGATGAGGAGGGCTCTAAGGGGAGTTCAGCCTTTGCTTGGTGGTGGGACTGACCCATGCAAGCCCATCCTGTGGGAGTAAGCAAATGGGGGGCGGGGTGAGGCTCGAGAAGGCGCTTGGCTGGTCTGGGGAGAAGGAGCTGGTAATCCGAGCCAGGAAAGAGGGCAGATTGCATTTTAGTGGCTGCCAGGTATGTGCGGGGCGCGCTGTGTATGTTCTCATTTAATGTGCTCCACACTGAAATGGAAGCTCAGGAAGGTCTGCACCGCAGCTCAGGGGCAGACTTGAGACTTGAACAGGGTCTGGCAGACTTCCTAGGTCTGCGTGGCCTCCTAGGAAGGGCTCTGAGCTGAGACACAGACCACTTTTACCCCGGTATTGCTGTCTTAAATGTTCTCCCAGGCAGGAAGGCCCGGCCTCTGCCATCATGGGAGGGGCAGATGGTCACTGCCTCTACTACCGTGGGGGAGAAGAAACAGAACCCTTTTCCTGAGATGGATGCATGCGTCCATCCATGGGCTGAGCACCTACTCAGTGTCTGGCATTGGGTCTCCATAAACAAATGATCCTCTCATACGGGAACGCTGGATACGTGGGAGAGTAGGAGCTGAATGAAAACGAAGGTGGAAAGGAAGGAAAACACTCAGTGTCTCAGGAGGCAACAAACTGCCACATGTGGGCTAAATCCAGCAGATTGCCTGTCTTTATAAATAAAGTTTTATTGGAACAATGGCTACACCCATTTGTCTATGTATTGTCTGTGGCTGCTTTTGCCCTTTGGTGGCAGGGTTGAGGAGTTGAAACAAGAGACCACATGGTCCGCAAAGCTGGAATGATTTACTATCCGGCCTTTTACAGGAAAAGTTTGCCAACGCCATAATTTTGCCTAGGGAAGCCTCGATGAGTGGTACACAATTTTCAAGATGGTCATCTTGAAACCTGATGAACCTGACAAATACTTGGTTATTATGCTTTTTATAGTGTACTTCCTCATGCAATTAACAAGCACATATTAAGCTCTAGTCTAAGCCAGCACTTTGCTGGGTAGGCACTTAGAGACAAAGGCGAATGAGACTTGGGCTGTGTTCTTGACGAGATCACGGCCCAGTAGAAGAGCACATAAATAGGTGCTCGCAGTACCATGTGCCCAGTGTTTATGTATCGTGTGTTGTGAGGTACAGAGGGAGACAGCTAGCCACTTTCTGGGGGCCCAGGGAAGGTGGGCCCAAGATGAGATGATTGCTTTGTGACTTGGAGGAGGCAAGGTAGATAACTTCATTCTTACCAAGAGTCCAGCTCCCCAAAAGCCATGGAAAGACCAGACCAAGTCTGTAATCTTGGCAGGCTCCAGCACCTGCCCATTGGGAAAGTATAGTAGGAGGTTGGCGATGATGGCCATGATGGCCAAGGCCAAGAGCAGCATGCCTGTGTACCTGGAGCCCGTCTCAGAACACATGGTGAACCCTCTCTGGAAGGGAGAGAGAAAACAACCAATACTAGGAAGGTGACTGGTCCAGCCATTGCAGAATCGGGAGACAGAGCACCAGCCTCAGAGCCCCAAGAGCAAGATGCCAAACACAACTCCACCATTTGTAGGGAATGTGAACTGGGGAACCATCTTCCCTCTCTGGGCCTCAGTTTCCTCCATAAAGCAGAGCAAATATCGGCCTCATAGATGATGATGTGTGTAAGGTAAATGGGAGAACATCTGGCTCATAATGGATGTTCAGCAGGCTTTCTCTAAAAGATTGGGGGAACTGAGGTCATGTTTGGGAAACCACTGTTACCCTGTTCTGGTTCTTTCATCCTTTCCCTGGCGAATTCTGCTAGTGATTATGAATTAGGTCCTGGGTCCAAACCCTGACTCCGTCACTTGGCAGCTTCTGTGAGCTTGGGCAAGTTATTTTACATCAGTCACCTCAACTTCCTCATCTATAAAGCGGGACTGACAATAGCACTCATCTGGTGGGATTGCTGATGGTCTGAAAATAAGACAATATATTCAAAATGTTCTCATACAAAGCTCTCAGTGCAGGGTAGCTGCAGAATAAAGAACCAAAGGGGATCTGAGTCATCTTGGCCTCACATTTTTTGTATGTGGAGAATTTCCTTTCCACTCTCTTTGTCAGTTGAGTTTATTGACTCCGGAGATTTCCGAGAAGCCGGGATGGAGGCACATGGAAAGAGGGAAGGAGTTTGCAGCTTGCTGTCTCTGCACTTGCTGTTCCTGAGCATAAATGAGATGAGGGAACTCAGTATCTCATCTGCTGAGCGAAGGCTGCTGGAGAAACTTTTAAGGCTGGTGCTCTGGGTCTCTGGGGCTCTGGAACATGTCTCTGCAACCCAGGGAGGCGTTCCTATTTTGCATTAGGTGGCACTCTCTTAACACCCCCTTTGTGCCCATTCTGGCCTCAGATGCATGCTGAGATTGTTAACTGGCTCATGAATAGCATCCCATTCACCGCTTTGGTCCCCAGACACAGAGGCCTGATGCCATCTCTGGCCCTTTCCACGGGGGAAGCCTGGGGCAATTTGCAGAGCCAGGGCCCTCTCTCTGGGGGCAAATCTGAGAAAAACAGCCTTAGCTTTCCACTCCTACAGAAGAGCCAAAGTTATTAATGAATAGTGGCTCCAGCAGGATGATAATGCTTAGGCTTTTATTTCTATTTGATATCCAAATTCAGGGCTGCAGAAAGCTGATAGTTGAATGGGGTGCTGCCTCTGTCCCCTCTGTGTGGATGAAGGAGATCGAGACTACTGACGTCACTCCCCATTATGATCACTAACAATAGAGATCATAAAAATGTAACTCTCAGCTGGAAATAATACTTTATGATAGACAACAACACATACAGCTACCGCTACTCGCTCTAGACACGTTCTTGACATGATTTCATTCAATCCTGAGAATGTCTCCATGAGGTAACAGCTCCAGAGCTGCTGGAGGGAACAGGCTCATAGAAGAAAGGTAAGATCCCAGGGTCTCCCAGCCGGTAAATAACAGATCTGTTACGCAAATGCGGGTCTGCTAGTTTCCACCTCTAGTTATTCCTAGTTAGGGCAGATGAGTAGGAAGAAAGAGCACTATTGAACCTTCTTGGATCCTGTACAAAGGTACCAAGCCAAAAGCCCCCCAATTGCCCCTCGACGCCTGGACGTCACAGCTCTTACTACAATGAATACAGTTGTGCTCACTCTCCAGGAAAACTGCAGGTTTTTGTTAGAGGAAAGGGTGGGGGAGACTGCAGCCACATTTGGAAGGGAGAACCTTTTCAAGGTGGGCGCTTAATATAATGGGGAGAAGCCGATCGTTCTCTTGGGTCACGGTAGAGAATATGAAAGCTACAAAGGACTCTTAGAAATCCAGTCCCTTCATTTCCTAGGAAGCGTAGCCCCAGAGGGTAGTAATTACTTGTTCAACGTTATACAGCTAGGTAGTTGGGGGAAAAAAAAAAGCAAATATAGTTGCAGTCATGTTCACAGGCATTACCTTGTTTCATTCTCTAATAGTCCAGTGAGAGACGCATCCTCATGATACCTGATTCACTCATTGCTGCTGAATATTCTGAGTCTCAGAGAAGCTTAGGAACTTGCCTGAGGTCACACAGCTTGTAATGGGGCAGCTCATCTTCTGAGTCTATCCAGTTACGATGGCTTTTGTCCTCAACATGCTTAGTGGGTGAGAAAATCATAAGCCTTTGAATTCCTTAATCACAGACTTCATATCAAAGAATCTGTCTCATGCTCCCCAAATGTTTACATACAGACTTGCCAGACAATTACACCTTAAATTTGGTTTGCTGCATGGTTGCTGCATTGAGGTTACGATGAGGGTGCGATGACCCCCAGGGGCCCTGCTCCACGTTCGACTCGGCTTTCCCAGCCCGGCAGCACTGGAGGCTGTGGGTGAATGCCCTCTTTGCCTTTGGTCTTGCTGCCACCCCTTCCTGCCCATGAGAACATGCTTCCCTTTAGCAATCTGGGAAGTTTTACATTTTCTCCCCGGCAACTACCAGTGTGCTGCTAAGCCCCTGAGAACGTGGACCAGACGCCTGGCTCTCGAGACCTAACTATGTCATCATTTAGGACAGGCAGCAAAGTGCTCTCCTCTGCTGTGCCTGTGCTCTCTTCTCTGAGATCCAAGGGACTGTCAGGATGATATTACTTTTTCCTCTTGCTTCAGATGGGGAAACAGGATCAGTGAAGATCTGACCCGCCCAAGGTCAGTGCGACCAAGGTTTGTTCTCATTTTTATGCTCTTCCTACGGCGTTGGGATAACCTTCTGATCGTGGACTGAGCCCTCGAGTTTACCCCCCACTGCTTGTCACCTACAGATGTGCCCGGATGGGCTGCCCTCCAGGGAAGGTAGCGCTCAACCCAGTGGTGGGGTGGCGGGGGGCGGGGGGACAGCTCTTAATAAAGATGTGACTTTATCCGGTCCCCAGGTCGGCCTGGTAGAGGAGGCATTTGGAAGATTTTCTCTTCAATGCTGCCAAATGTCAAATGTACTATTTTAAAAAGAGCACACCGTTCTTAAGGATCAAAAATAATGCAAACATCTTCCAAAGCGTAGCCTTAACATCATTCCCTGATGAATGTGCTTCTAGGAGCAGACAAGGAGAGATGGGGAAATCTCACCTGTGGCTTGTACAGAGGTAATAAGATAAAAATGTCAGGGCACCTGGGTGGCTCAGTCAGTTGAATGCCCGACTTTGCCTCAGGTCGTGATCTCACGGTTCGTGCGTTCGAGCCCCACATTGGGCTCGCTGCTTTCAGCGTGGAGCCTGCTTCGGATCTTCTGTCCCCCTCTCTCTGCCCCTTCCCCACTCACACTCTCTTTCAAAAATAAACAAACATTAAAAAGAATGTCAAGCAGGCCAGCAAAGTATGTGTATTACCCTTCGATACATATACATACAATAACTCACATACTTAAATCAAGTTTTCTGATTTAGAAAGAGATTTCAAACACATTTCGTACAGTAGCCCTCTGAGAGAGGTATTCTTTCACAGAGGAGAAACCTGAGCTTCAGAGAGAATTAAAAAATGCCCGAGGTCTTACAATGAATAGATGGAAGATGTGGACATTTTACCTGTGTGTGTATGCTTGCTCCCTTGCATACGACTGCTATACACACATGTGATACGTGTTAATGTGTGCTTGTGATTATATGTCAGCATATGAAATAGGGGGCATGCTCACCATTGTCTGACTTGTTAAAACGTCATGGGGTGATGTGCTTGCTGGGTCTGCCGCTCTGGCCCCCAGAATCCTGACTGCCATGGTCTCGTCCACCCTGTTCAGATACTGATCACAGTAACTGGAAAGACCTTATGAGGATTTCAGAGAGATTTAGTGGATGTAATTATTAGTGCAAACACAAAAACTGCATGGCGATAACTGAGTTCTATGTAGAGTTCTTTTGTGTCTCCAGTTCCATCTCACTAAAGAAGTGACATAAATTCACAGCCAGCGGAGTGGTTTCCCTGGGGTCCAGTCCGAGCTTTCTCTTCTCCCGGGCTCTATTGATCCTCTCTTACATTTTTCATGCTGTTCATGTATTATGCTGCTGAAGAGCGCAGTCTCGGGATACTAAAAACCTCACTCTGCCCCTTGCAGGTTGTAGGTATCTGGGTAGGTTACTCAACTTCTCTGTATTTCAGTTTCCTTATCTCTAAAATGGGGATCGGAATAATAGAAGGATCACCTCATAACTCATAGGGTTATGTGAAGATTAAAGGTTCCCAGTACATGCAAACCCAACTTATCAATAGAGAGGTGGTAGTCATAAAATGTCACGTGACACTGCCGGATGTGGATTAAATGCTCAGTAAATGTTACCCACTCATATCACGCTAGGGACCACTGACTATCAAGTTCTTAATCACACTCTCTGAGGACGTGTCTATCATCACCTTGATCCAGGGCATTGCCAAGGTGGGGGCTTCCCTCCACCGTGCCCAGTGCAATGCTGGAGCCTGACCATGGCCCCAGGTCATGGTACTGACTCGCTCCATGGTACCCAGCTGCTGGTACTGACCCTCTCTGTAGCTCTTTAGTCTGAGCTCCTTGGTCACATTCACTGTTGTCGTGGGGAAGGGTGTTAAATGAGTTGGGGTGGGAGAAGATCCAAATTGAAAATGGCGGCTGCACCATGTAGAGCCACGAATACTGAGAAACATGTTAAATATTCTCTTTCCCTGTCTTTGGGACAGCCTAAAGAATGGTCCCATTGATGACATATAGGGTCAATTTTGGGTAGAAGAATTTAAGTGAAGAGCACAGATTCTGGGAACCTATTGGTTGAATTCTTATCTCAGTTCTGCTACTTCGCTGCTGAATGGTCAGGGCCAGTTACAAGCCCTTCCAGCTGTCTCCCTTCTCATTCAGTTAGGTTCTACACATGCATTTGCTTTTCCCTTTCCCCAAATATGTTCCCATTTTCCACTCTGTGATCTCCTCTCCCATCCTTTTATCCTTTTCAATTACTGTACTGCGTTTTTGGAGGGAGTATTCAGGAGGGGGCAGAGGCAAACACAGTACCATCCTTCCTGGTTAAACAATAATCCTATTTGATCATCTTTAGAGTTGACCGCAGAAATACAATATTTAACATGACTTCAGGAACAGCAGTTTTGCTTTTATTACTTACTGTTTGGATTAAAATTTTTTTTAATGTTTATTTTTGAGACAGAGAGAGGCAGAGCATGAACAGGGGAGGGTCAGAGAGAGAGGGAGACACAGAATCTGAAGCAGGCTCCAGGCTCCGAGCAGTCAGCACAGAGCCCGATGCGGGGCTCGAACTCACGGACCGTGAGATCATGACCTGAGCCGAAGTCAGATATTTAACCGACTGAGCCACCCAGGCGCCCCAAGGTTTGGGATTTTTGAGCATAAACTACACATGTATAATTCATCTGCTTTAATGAACTGGATAATTAATTAAATAGGAAATTAAGAATGTAAATACTGTCTTTTCTTTCTTTCTTTTTTTTAAAGGATGCTGGGACCCTCCTCTCCAGTTTTGCCATGAGTAGCCAGCTTGTTTATTTTCATCAGTGATTTGGACCCTCTCCTAAGTAGGGCTATGGGAGGCTGGCTGGCTCCTTTGTCAGGATGTGGCGGAGGAAACTAAAGATCAGGTGGGCGACTGAACCACGTGAGTGTCAGATTGTCTCACATCTCTGGGGTCTAACGTCTATTTGTAATTCCGTGGCTCTTTTTTTTTTCCTTCTTCAAATTTTTATTTCAATCTGGTTAGTTAACATACAGTGCAACACTGATTTCAAGAGTAGAATTCAGTGATTCATCCCTTACATACAACACCCAGTGCTCATCACAATGAGTGCCCTCCTTAATACCCATCACTCATCTAATTCAAGCATGAACGTCTCATCTTCTCAGCCTCTCTGCTGAAGTTACTAAATAGCTTTCATGTGTGTTTCAAAACTTTATTTTGGTTCCTTTTCTAGCGATCAGTTGAGAGAAATTTGTATTGATCTCTACCATTTGGGGCTTTAATACTTGCAAATATCAGAAAGCACCACAGGGTCTGAGAGGTCAAGTCCTATTCTGGGTACTGTATATCCAGAGAGGGGACCCAGTCCATCAGGTTTCTGGGGGGAACTTGAGGGACTCCTTTGTAACTACATATGACCATTAGAGGGCGCCTTGACCTTGTGAGAGCATAAAACACCCACACTCGGGAGTAAAGAGGACTGTGTGCAAAGAGCTGCAGAGCACAGAATCTCTTATGCACTTTTAAATTTCGCTAATTAAGAAAATATTATGCCTGGGAAGCTGCATGCCTATTTCCTGAGGGCTCGTGGACAAGTTCATTAACCCTACAGGGGTTTTTGTGAATCCAATAAACTTACTACTAGTAGTAATGATTATAAGTATTTATGCCGTTTTTGGAAACATTAGTTACAATTAATAAAATATTTGCTAATAATAAGTTCATTATTAGTGGTAACAATACCAGTCATCATTTTCTAGGGGAGCAGAGAAGCCCGTGTAACAGGCTATGTCTGGGGACTCCCGGAGACGTGGGAAGTACCTTGCAGTGGAGACAAGAGGTGGTCCCACCCAGGAGCTGAGTTCACCCAGGGCTCCATGGGTCTGAGGGAGGGTGGCGACTGGGCTCCAGCCCTCAGCAAAGGCTCTGTACAGACTGCAGATCTGCTTATTTCCACTTTATTCCCTTGAATAAAAAAACCCCACGGGTTAAAAAAAAAAATAACCGTCCAAGCACCTGCTCCTCTTACTTTCCCCTAAAATCTTATTTCACTCACTCTCCCGTTTCTATCTGTGCACAGTGCAACGTTGTTTCTATCTGTTCTAACGCACATATTTCTTATGGACCCAAGTAAGTGATGAACTACTGATCAATGGACACCGGTTCTGTCCTTCCTTGAATTCTCCCTGGCATCAAGCATAGGACTGAACACCTAATAGGGGGGCGTTAGAAATACTTGCTGATCTGTTTAGTGAATGGTAAGACTCTGCCCACAATTAACTAGGGCTGTCTTTCTCATTTCTGCCCCTCTTCCCCTGCTCTCTGTGACCTACTCCCTTCCTCCTATGGCTCCACTCTTCCTTGGCCCCAGATCACTTAGCCAAAAGAGGGAAAAATGAAGCTCATAATTAGGCCCAGTCACAAGTGTCTTCAGAAAGAATTGTCTTCAGGACTTTAAAAAAAGAGGTTAAATCTCCCAGAATCCCTTATAAGGGTCCTGAGGCTCAGTGATCCTCCCCTTAATCCTAAGTGACAGATCCAACCTAGCAGGTTGATCATGAGAGCCCTTGGCCTCAGTTTTCCCATATGTATAATGGGGTTAATAGCACCCGTCTCCTACTTTCACAGGAACACGGCGAGATAATGTTGTAACATGCACTACAGTCCACAGATGAAAGCTACCATATAAATATCAAATGCTATTAAAAGTCCTTGACTTGTGGAAGACCATGGAAGCTTCATTGCTTATGGGGTTCACAGCAAGATGGATGAAAAGACGGGGGGATGTACCCAAGGACTTCTTGATGCTGGGACCTGGCAGCTGTCCATGAGAATTTGAATCTGTACACGAAGCAAGGGCTTACGAGCAATTTGGCAGTGATCCCAAAGGAAGCTTTAGAGTGCTTTAAAATTAAAACAAAAACAAAAACAAAAACAACCAACCATGAATTTATAAAATAACTGAGCTTGGTTAATAAATAAAATAGTGTAGACCTCTGGCCACTAAAAGGCACAGGTCCTTGCCTTTTCCTTTCCTAACTCCTGTCCTCTTCCCTAGGACGGCCTCTTGTAATCCTTTTATTGGTTCTTTTGGTATTGCTCTTCATATCTCTAAATAAAATGTTTAAATTTTTCAGTTTGGAAATTAGTTACTGAGTTTCCGCCGTTGATCTGCGGTGATTTCACCGTCCTCCACCCCCCCTTTCGCAACCTTTGAATTTAGCTCACTCCCTGTTGCGCTGCTTTCATCAGTTTCCTTGGAAGCGTTGTCACAAATTTACCATTCCAGGTCTCGTTCAGCTCTAGACGTTTGTTGACTCTCGCCTTGCAACACGGGGCTGTTTGCATTCCTGCCCTGCCCTCCGGCTCCCCTTCCTGCCTTCCACCTCCCGGCTTCTCTCAATTGAACATCCTGGTTATCATGATTGATGATGTATACATTCTGTCCTGACACCATAACTTACACTGTGATTTGTCTGTGGGCTTAGTTTAAGAGCGGAAGATCATTTTAGCTGTTCAGGGCAGAGTCTGATTTTGTGCGGTGATTATATTTTTTCTCTTGTAGAGAGTTGGGTGTTTCCTGGAAGTCCTTTCTTTTTCTGGCACTGTTTGCTTTTGTGGCATCCTTAATTTATTTTTGAATGCTCGATCCGAATAGGCATTCTGGGAGATAGCCTGGTCTGTTTCCCCCAGATCCCGCCTCCTGGGCCTCGATCCTCCAACTGACTGCTGTCTACCTGCTGCACTGTCACTCTACTCTGGGACTTCCTCTCTGCTTCCCAGTTTTGGAGCCCATGTCTTCCTTGTTCTTGGTTTACTCTTTTGTTTTGCTAGGGAATATCCTCAGTAGTTTCCCCCCAAAAGCCTATTAAAAGTAAATTGTGAGGGGCGCCTGGGCGGCTCAGACGGTTAAGCATGGGACTCTTGATTTCGGCTTAGGTCGCAATCTCACCGTTTCATGCGTTCAAGCCCCTCATCCGGCTCTGCACTCACAGCGCAGAGCCTGTTTGGGATTCTCTGTCTCCCTCTCTCTCTGCCCCCTCCCCACTCACGCTCTCTCTGTCTCTCAAAATAAATTATAAAAATAAATAAGTAAATTCTGAGGTTTGAATGCCTAGACATGTTTTTATTCTGCCCTCAACTTAAGTGATAGTTTGTCTGGGTAGAGAATTCAAGGTTGAAAATATCTTTTCCCCAGAACTTTGAAGGCATTGTTCCATTGTCTTATCGTTCCGTTAAAACTGGTGTCCTCATAAGAAGAGGACATTTGGACACACAAAAAGAGACACCAGGGATGCGCACACAGAGGAAAGACCATGTGAGGACACAGCAACAGGGCCACCATCTGCAAGCCAAGGAGAGAGGCCTCAGCAGAAAGAAAATCTGCTGACACTGTGATCTTGGACTTCTGGCCTCCAGGACTGGAGAAAACACAATTTGGTTGTTTAAGCCACTAGTCTGTGGTGCTTTGCTGTGACAGCCCTACAAGACTAACACACTGGCCGAGTTCAAGCAACAAATATAGGAGAAAACAAACTTTTAATTGGCTCTTTTTAGTAAGGAGGATTTATTGGCCCACATTACTAATAGGTGGGAGGCTGGCTTTGACCACTGCTGATTTCTGGGGGCCAAGCAACATCACTGGATGTGGATTCTTTCATCTCTCGGCTCTGGGTCCGACCCTTCTGCTGAGTCTCACGTTCTGAGCCAGTTACTGAGACCAGGAAGATGAGGTGCTCTGATATCTAGTCCTGTGTCACAGACACACCTCTTGAGCTGGGGGTATGGGGTCATCTCTGTGCAAACTTCACGAGTGAGAATGGGAACACGTTGATTTTCTCCGCAAAAGTTTCTACGCTGTAGGTTAAGTGCTGATTTTAAGTGTGTCAACAGAAGCATAGACATTCAAATGACATAAGTCTAGGGATTTTAACACCGGAATAATGGTGAGAAACAGTGAGAATTCGATCAAATTAGGATTCAATGAGCATTTACTGTGTATCTTGAAGGTAAGTGAAGAGGAGGACAAAGCACTTTTTTTTTTTTTTTTTAACTCCAGTGAGTGTGTGAGGTCAGCGGTTGTTGTAGAGTTTCCGTGGGTGGCCAGACGGGTCATACTAGAGCACTTGTCCATGACCTCTGTCTTTGTGAGTTACAGCTCTTCTTATGCCTCAGCACTCTGAAGCTCCACGAGACAGCTCTGGGAAGAGAAATTTATTTCACAGAGCTTATCATCACAAGTCCTCAGATCCTAAAAATTTTGCCTCATCCCTCTTCACCCTCTATACTCAGGGCATGTGCTGCTGTGCCTTTGTCTGACTGATGGCCTCCAGGCTGATGTTAGGGTAGTGAAAATGGAACACTTTCTTGTGAGGAAATCTCCCAAGACTTGAGATCTGAACACCTTTTTCCACTATCCTCAGAAAACCCATTTCTGGCTTGGTTCGAGGTTCTATTCTTGACTCACTGGATAGCCTCTGGTCTGTACTTCCATAGTTCATTGCCTCAGTTTCCCCATTTAAGAACAGGTCTGACCAGACCTGTTTCTTACTCTAAGATGTTGAAATATATAATTGGAGTTTTACTTTTTCTTCTTTCCCAAATTTATGTCTTCCTACAAGCTGTTCTCATTGCCAACTGATCTCAGTTAGAAGGAAGGTGGTAATAATAATAATAATAATGATAATAGTAATAAACAACAACAACAACAACAGTAATAATAGCTTATATCTATTGTGTGCTTTTTTATTTTTATTTTTTTATATATAATTTATTGTCAGATTGGTTTCCATACAACACCCAGTGTTCATCCCAACAGGTGCCCTCTTCAATGCCCATCACCCACTTTCCCCTCTGCCCCACCCCCCATCAACCTTCAGTTTGTTCTCAGTATTTAAGAGTCTCTTATGGTTTAGCTCCTTCCCTCTCTATAACTTTTTTCTCCCCCTTCCCCTCCTCCCTGGTCTTCTGTTAAGTTTCTCAAGATCCACATATGAGTGAAAACATATGGTATCTGTCTTTCTCTGCCTGACTTATTTCACTTAGCATAACACTCTCCAGTTCCATCCACTATTGTGTGCTTTTTACATATTAAGTCTCTGCTAAGTGATAGCTCTTAATACCCACAACAACACTTTGTGGTCAGTGTTCTCATCATGTTGCCGCTATTTAACATGTACAGAAACTGAGGCATAGAGAGGCTAATCTGGAGGCATTGTTCTGAACTGTTATACATCACTACCTTCCTGAACAACATGAAGGCAAAATGCTTAGGGACCAACAGCCAGCTTCTCTCCTAGGGCTGCCCAAGTTCAGTGGTCAGAGAACCAGAAACACTTGGGGGACCTAGAAAGAAACTTGGTGGTCATAGAGCCTGACAGCCACAGGGTAGGAAATCAAGGTAAATAGATGGAGTGACTTGCTCAAGTCACCTAACAGTACCTCTTTGTCAACAATGATTTCAGAATACCTTTTCAGACCCTAGCAGAACTCACATGGGGAGAATAGTTAAGATGGTGGAGGAGTAGGGTGACCTTAAACTTGCCTCATCCCTTGAACACAGCTAATAAATATTAAATCATTTTGAACACCCAAGACATTGATCTGAGAACGGAGAGAACAAAACTGCACGTCTTTATGTAGAAAACAACCACCTCGTGGAAGGTAGGAGCTGTGGAGAGTTGATTTTGGGAAGAAAAGAGCCACAGGTGCTACAGAGGGAAGGGAACCCTGATCACAGAGAGAAAAGCAAGAGGTAAAGAGAGAAAGAGTGAAAACATGCACAAGGGATTGCACTAGAAAACTCTTGAGTGGGAAAAGGAGAGGGGTTAAATACCACGAGTTTTTTTTTTTTTTTTTATAAGCAGTAGAACACAAAGTCTGGGGTTTTAGAGGTCTGTGTCATCGACAGCCTCACATCTGGTGCACTTGGCAGTGCTCTGGTGGGGAAGGAAGGCAGAGACCCGGAAGCAGGCATCATGGTCTTAGGATACCCTGGGTTGCTCGGGGAGAAACTCTTCCCCTTCTTGAGTGCATTTGGGAGAGGGGGCACTGCCTCTCAGGAGACAAAAGACCCTGTGGGCACTACTGGCCCACCCAGTTCACCAGTAGAGGAATGGGGATATGGCCTGAACAATGAGTCTTGGTATCAGCTTTCTGCTGTGCTTTACCATAAACTCCAAGCTGCTGTGTGGTCACATGGCCATTTTCTGGGACAAGACTGGCACTGGCCACAGCGCAACAAGACCCTTCCCTAGAGGATCAGTGTGGGTGTGTGTTTCGGGGGTCTCTGAACTTTGGAGTTTTGAAACCCACAGCTACGCCTGCTATAAAACATAGGAGTGCTGTGCTGGCTGGCAGGTGGGCAGCTTGGACACAGACGGGGTGATGGCAGGGATCTGACAGAAGATGGGGACACAGGAGAAGTGATTGCTCTTCTGTGAGGGCTTCCTAAGGAGTGGCAAGCATAAGCTCACTGTTCCAAAGATGAAAAAGCAGGTGATGCCATCACACACCCCCATCCTCCCATCTACACTGACCGACTTCAGTGAGCAAAACGGTGCGACCAAGTGGAAGCAGGAGTAGCTTACACCAAACTCTGCCCCCTGTACTTTGCAGGTGCATCTCCAGTAGGGCAAGTCAACCTGAAAATCAGACAGCAGGCCCTATCCCCTGAAGACCAGGACAAACCCCTGCAACACACCAACTCTACTGATCATAGAGTGCTGCAATGCTTAAGGTCTAGGGGAAACAGGATCTAGCTTCCTTTTTTTTTTATACACAGAAGAATCAAGTTTTTTATTTTTTATTTTATTATTTTTAAATTTTTTTATTTTTAATCTTTTTAACGTTTTGGATAAAGCTTTTCTTAACAAGCAGACCAAAACACACTTAGGATCTAGCTTCCTTTTTTTCCCCTCCAAAATGCAAGATGGAGGAATTCACCCCAAAAGAAAGAACAGGAAGAAGTCACAGCCAGGGATTTAATCAATACAGATATAAGTAAGATGTTTGAACTAAAATTTAAAACAACAATTATAAGAATACTAACTGGGCTTGAAAAAAAACATAAAAGACACTAGAGAATCCCTTATTGCAGAGATAGAAGAAATAAAACCTAGTCAGGCAAAAATTTAAAATGCGATCACTGAGATGTAAACCCAAATGGATGCCATGACAATGAGGATGGATGAAGCATAGAAACGAATCAGTGATATAAAAGATCAAATTATGGAAAATAATGAAGCTGAAAGGAAGAGGGAAAGAAAGGTATTGGATTATGAAGGTAGACTCAGGGAACTCAGCAACTCCTTAAAGTGTAATAACATTCGTATCGTATGAGTCCCAGAAGATGAAGAGAGAGAAAGGGGAAGGTTTATTTCAGCAAATTATAGCTGAAAACTTCCCTAATCTGGGAAAGAAAACAGACATTGAAATCCAAGAGGCACAGAGAACTCCCATTAAATCAACAAAAGCTGGCCATCATGAGACATAGATCATTGTCAAATTCACAAAATACACAGTCAAGGAAAGAATCCTAAAAGCAGCAAGGGGAAAAAAGTCCTAAGACAGATCAGGTTTACAGCAGATCTGTCCATAGAAACTTGGCAGGACAGAAGGGAGAGGCATGATATTCAATATGCTGAATGGAAAAAAATACGCAGCCAAGAATACTTTATCCTACTGTCATTCAGAATAGAATAAGAGATAAAGAGTTTCCCAGGCAAGCAAAAGCTAAAGGAGTTTATGACCACTAAACCAGCCCTACAAGAAATATTAAAGGGGGGGGGCCTGGGTCGCTCAGTCAATTCAGCATCCAACTCTTGATTTTGGCACAGATCATGATCTCACAGTTTGTGAGTTTGAGCCCCAGATCAGGCTCTGCACTGACAGCACCAGAGGCTGCTTGGGATTCTCTCTCATCTCTCTCTCTGCCCGTCCCCTGCTCACACTTGCTCTCTCTCTCTCTCTCTCTGTCTCTCAATAAATAAATAAACCTTAAAAAAAAGAAATATTAAAGGGGGAAAAAGACCAAAAGAAACAGACCAGAAAGGAATAGAAAACATCACCAGAAAGAGCAACTTTACAGGTAGCACAATGGCACTAAATTCATACCTATCAGTAATCATTCTGAATGTAAATGGACTAAATGCTCCAATCAAAAGACATAGGGTATCAGAATGGGTTAAAAAAATAAGATCCATCTATGCTGCCTACGAGAGACTCATCTCAGACCTAAAGACACCTGCAGATGGAAAGTGAGGGGATGGAAAGCCATCTATCATGCTAATGGATATCAAAAGAAAGCTGGAATAGCCATACTTATCACAAAAAAAAAAAAAAACAGATTTTAAACCAAAGATTGCAAGAAGAGATGAGGAAGGGCATTACATCATAATTAAGGGGTCTATGTATCAAGCAGATATAACAGTTATAAATATTTATGCCCCCAACTTGAGAGAACTCAAATATATAAATCGATTAATAACAAAGAAACTCATTGATAATAATACAATAATAGTAGGAGACTTTAACACCCCACTTACAACAATGATAAGATCATCTAAGCAGAAAATCAACAAGGAAACAGTGGCTTTGAATGACACACTGAACTGGATGGACTTAGATATATTCAGAACATTTCAACTTAAAGTAGCAGAATACATATTCTTTTCTTTTCTTTTTTTTTTAATATGAAGTTTATTGTCAAATTAGTTTCCATACAACATCCAGTGCTGATCCCAACAGGTGCCCTCCTCAATGCCCATCACCCACCCTGCCCCCCTCCCACCCCCCATCAACCCTCAGTTTGTTCTCAGTTTTTAAGAGTCTCTTATGTTTTGGCTCCCTCCCTCACTAACCCCTTTTTTTTTTCTTTCCTTCCCCTCCCCTATGGTCTTGTGTTAAGTTTCTCAGGATCCACATATGAGTGAAAACATATGGTATCTGTCTTTCTCTGCCTGACTTATTTCACTTAGCATAACACTTTCCAGTTCCATCCACGTTGCTACAAAAGGACATATTTCATTCTTTCTCTTTGCAACGTACTATTCCATTGAGTATATAAACCACAATTTCTTTATCCATTCATCAGTTGATGGACATTTAGGCTCTTTCCATAATTTGGCTATTGTTGAAAGTGCTGCTATAAACATTGGCATAAAAGTACCCCTATGTATTAGCACTCCTGTATCCCTTGGGTAAATTCCTAGCAGTGATATTGCTGGGTCTTAGGGTAGATCTAGTTTGTTGTTGTTTTTTTAATTTTTTTTTTACATTTATTCATTTTTTTAAGAGACAGAGACAGTACACAAGCGGGGGAGGGGCAGAGAGAGAGGGACACACAGAATCTGAAGCAGGCTCCAGACTCTGAGCCATCAGCACAGAGTCCAAGGCAGGGCTCAAACTCACAAATTGGGGGATCATGACCTGAGCTGAAGTCGGACGCCCAACCGACTGAGCCACCCAGGCGCCTCCTATTTTTAATTTTTTGAGGAACCTCCACACTGTTTTCCAGAGCTGCTGCACCAGTTTGCATTCCCACCATCAGTGCAAGAGGGTTCCCGTTTCTCCACATCCTCGCCAACATCTATAGTCTCCTGATTTGTTCATTTTAGCCACTCTGACTGGCATGAGATGATATCTCAGTGTGGTTTTGATTTGTATTTCCCTGATAAGGAGCGACGTTGAGCATCCCCTCTGGATGGCCATCTGGATGTCTTCTTTAGAGAAGTGTCTATTCATGTCTTCTACCCATTTCTTCACTGGATTATTTGTTTTTTGGGTGTGGAGTTTGGTGAGTTCTTTATAGATTTTGGATACAAGTCCTTTATCTGATATGTCATTTGCAAATTATCTTTTCCCATTCCATTGGTTGCCTTTTAGTTTTGTTGATTGTTTCCTTTGCAGTGCAGAAGTTTTTGTCTTCATGAGGTCCTAATAGTTCATTTTTGCTTTTAATTCCCTTGCCTCTGGAGATGTATCAAGTAAGAAATTGCTGCAGCTGAGGTCAGAGAAACTTTTTTCCTGCTTTCTCCTCTAGGGTTTTGATGGTTTCCTGTCTCACATTCAGGTCCTTTATCCATTTTGAGTTTATTTTTGTGTATGGTGTAAGAAAGTGGTCTAGTTTCAATCTTCTGCATGTTGCTGTCCAGTTCTCCCAGCACCATTTGTTAAAGAGACTGTTTTTATTCCATTGGATATTCTTTCCTGCCTTGTCAAAGATTAGTTGGCCATACATTTGTGGGTCCAATTCTGGGGTCTCTATTCTATTCCATTGGTCTGTGTCTGTTTTTGTGCCCATACCATACTGTCTTGATGATTACAGCTTTGTAGTAGAGGCTAAAGTCTGTGATAGTGATGGCTCCTGCTTTGGTTTTCTTCAATATTGCTTTGGCTATTTGGGGTCTTTTGTGGTTCCACACAAATTTTAGGATTGTTCTAGCTTTGAGAAGAATGCTGGTGCAATTTTGACTGATATTTCACTGAATGTGTAGATAGCTTTGGGTAGTATTGACATTTAACAGAATTTATTCTTCCAATCCATGAGCATGGAATGTTTTTCCATTTCTTTGTATCTTTTTCAATTTCCTTCATAAGCTTTCTATAGTTTTCAGCATACAGATCTTTTACATCTTTGGTTAGGTTTATTCCAAGGTATTTTATGATTCTTGGTGCCATTGTGAATGGGATCAGTTTCTTTATTTGTCTTTCTGTTGCTTCATTATTAGTGTATAAGAATGGAACTGATTTCTGTCCATTGATTCTGTATCCTGCGACTTTGCTGAATTCATGTATCAGTTCTAGCAGACTTTTGGTGGAATCTATCAGGTTTTCCATGTATAATATCACGTCATCTGCAAAAAGTTAAAGCTTGACTTGATCTTTGCCAATTTTGACGCCTTTGATTTCCTTTTGTTGTCTGATTGCTGATGCTAGAACTTCCAACACTATGTTAAACAACAGTGGTGAGAGTGGACATCCCTGTCGTTTTACTGATCTCCAGGGAAAAAGTCTCAGTTTTTCCCTATTGAGGATGATATTAGCTGTGGGCTTTTCATAAATGGCTTTGATGATGTTTAAGTATGTTCCTTCTATCCTGAGTTTCTCGAGGGTTTTTATTAAGAAATGGTGCTGAGGGCGCCTGGGTGGCGCAGTCGGTTAAGCGTCCGACTTCAGCCAGGTCACGATCTCGCGGTCCGTGAGTTCGAGCCCCGCGTCAGGCTCTGGGCTGATGGCTCAGAGCCTGGAGCCTGTTTCCCATTCTGTGTCTCCCTCTCTCTCTGCCCCTCCCCCGTTCATGCTCTGTCTCTCTCTATCCCAAAAATAAATAAACGTTGAAAAAAAAATTAAAAAAAAAAAAAAAAAGAAATGGTGCTGAATTTTGTCAAATGCCTTTTCTGCATCGATTGACAGCATCATATGGTTCTTATCTTTTCTTTTATTAATGTGATGCATAGCACTGATTGATCTGCGAGTGTTGAACCATCCCTGAAGCCCGAGAATGAATCCCACTTGATCATGGTGAATAATTCTTTTTATATGCTGCTGAGTTGAATTCAATTTGCTAGTATCTTATTGAGAATTTTTGCATCCGTATTCATCAGGAATATTGGCCTGTAGTTCTCTTTTTTTGCTGGGTCTCTGTCTGGTTTAGGAATCAAAGTAATGCAGGCTTCATAGAATGAGTCTGGAAGTTTTCCTTACCTTTCCATTTTTTGGAACAGCTTGAGAAATATAGGTATTATCTCTGCTGTAAATGTCTGGTAGAATTCCCCTGGGAAGCCATCTGGTCCTGGACTCTTATTTGTTGGGAGATTTTTGATAACTGATTCAATTTTTTCACTGGTTATGGTCTGTTCAAGGTTTCTATTTCTTCCTGTTTGAGTTTTGGAAGTGTGTGGGTGCTTAGGAATTTTTCCATTTCTTCCAGGTTGTCCAGTTTTTTTGGCATATAATTTTTCATAGTATTCCCTGATAATTGTTTGTATCTCTGAGGGATTGGTTGTAATAATTCCATTTTCATTCATGATTTTATCTATTTGGGTCATCTCCCTTTTCTTTTTGAGAAGCATGGCTAGAGGTTTATCAATTTTGTTTATTTTTTCAAAAACCAACTCTTGGTTTCATTGATCTGCTCTACCATTTTTTAAGACTCTATATTGTTTATTTCTGCTCTGATCTTTATTATTTCTCTTCTTCTGGGTTTGGAGTGTCTTTGCATTCTGTTTCTATTTCCTTTAGGTGTGCTGTTAGATTTTGTATTTGGGATTTTTCTTATTTCTTGAGATAGGCCTGGATTGCAATGTATTTCCTCAGCACTGCCTTCACCGCATCTCAAAGTGTTTGGATTGTTGTATTTTCATTTTCATTTGTTTCCATATATTTTTAAATTTCTTCTCTAATTGCCTGGTTGACCCATTCATTCCTAGTAGGGTGTTCTTTAACCTCCATGCTTTCGGAGGTTTTCCAGTCTTTTTCCTGTGGTTGATGTCAAGTTACATAGCATTGTGGTCTGAAAGTGTGCATGGTATGATCTCAATTCTTTTATAGTTATGAAGGTCTGTTTTGTGACCCACTATGTGATCTATCTTGGAGAATGTTCCATGAGCACTCGAGAAGAAAGTGTATTCTGTTGCTTTGGGATGAAGAGTTCTAAATATATCTGTCAAGTCCATCTGATCCAATGTATGATTCAGGGCCCTTGTTTCTTTATTGATCCTGTGTCTAGATGATTTATCCATTACTGTAAGTGGGGGCTCCTGTATTTAGCACGTAGACATTTATAACTGTTAGCTCTTCCTGGTGGATAGACCCTTAATTATTATATAATGCCCTTCTTCATCTCCTGTTACAGCCTTTAATTTAAAGTCTAGTTTGTCTGATATAAGTATGGCTACTCCAGCTTTCTTTTGACTTCCAGTAGCGTGATGGATAGTTCTCCATCCCCTCACTTTCAGTCTGAAGGTGTCCTCAGGTCTAAAATGAGTATTTTGTAGACAGCAAATAGATGGGTCTTGTTTTTTTTATCCATTCTGATACCCTATGTCTTTTGGCTGGAGCATTTAGTCCATTTACATTCAGTGTTATTATTGAAAGATATGGGTTTAGAGTCATTTTGATGTCCGTAGGTTTCATGCTTGTAGTGATGTCTCTGGTACTTTGTGGTCCTTGCAACATTTCACTCACAGAGTCCCCCTTAGGATCTCCTATAGGGTGGGTTTAGTGGTGATGAATTCCTTCAGTTTTTGTTTGTTTGGGAAGGCCTTTATCTCTCCTTCTATTCTAAATGACAGACTTGCTGTATAAAGGATTCTCGGCTGCATATTTTTTCTGTTCATCCCATTGAAGATCTCCTGCCATTCCTTTCTGGCCTGCCAAGTTTCAGTAGATAGGTCTGCCACCAGTCTTATGGGTCTCCCTTTATAAGTTAGAGGCTGTTTATTCCTAGCTGCTTTCAGAATTTTCTCTTTATCCTTGTATTTTGCCAGCTTCACTAAAATATGTCATGCAGAAGATCGATTCAAGTTATGTCTGATGGGAGTTCTCTGTGCCTCTTGGATTTCAATGCCTTTTTCCTTCCCCAGATCAGGGAGGTTCTCAGCTATGATTTGTTCAAGTACACCTTCAACCCCTTTCTCTCTCTTTTCCTCTTCTGGAATTCCTATGATACGGATATTGTTCCATTTGATTGTATCACTTAGTTCTCTAATTCTCCCCTCATACTCCTGAGTTTTTTTTATCTCTCTTTTTCTTAGCTTCTTCTTTTTCCATAATTTTATCTTCTAATTCACCTATTCTGTCCTCTGCCTCTTCAATCCGAGCCATGGTCACCTCCATTTTATTTTGCACCTCATTTATAGCATTTTTTAACTCCGCATGACTGTTTCTTAGTCCCTTGATCTCTGTAGCAATAGATTCTCTGCTGTCCTCTATACTTTTTTCAAACCCAGCAATTAATTTTATGACTATTATTTTAAATTCATGTTCTGTTATATTGCTTAAATCGTTTTTGATCAATTCGTTAGCTGTCGCTACTCCTGGAGTTTCTTTTGAGAATTCTTCTGTTTTGTCATTTTGGACAGTCCCTGGAGTGGTGAGGAACTGCAGGGCACTTCCCCTGTGCTGTCTGGAGTAACCTGTGTCAGTGGGCGGGCCGCAGTCAGACCTGATGTCTGTTCCCAGCCCACCGCTGGGGCCACAGTCAGACTGCTGTGTACCTTACCTTCCCCTCTCCCAGGGGCAGGACTCACTGTGGAGTGGTGTGGCCTCTGTCTGGGCTACTTGCACACTGCCAGGCTTGTGGTGCTGCTCTGATGGGATCTGTCATATTAGCCAGGGTGGATCCGCAAGGTGCACAGGGGTGGGAGGGGCAGGCTTAGCTCACTTTGCCTTCGGTGGTCCCCTGAGGAAGGGGCCCTGCAGCACCAGGAGGGAGGCAGACCCGTCAGAGGGATGGATCCGCAGAAGCACAACGTTGGGTGTTTGCACGGCACAAGCAAGTTCCGTGCCGGGAACTGGTTCCCTTTGGGATTTCTTCTGGGGGATGGGCGAGGGAGTTGGTGCTGGCCAGTGCCTTTGTTCCCCACTGAGCTGAGCTCTGTCTTCCAGGGCTCAACACCTCTCCCTCCCGGTGTCCTCTTGCCCTCCTGCTCTCTGAGAGCAGAGCTGTTCACTTTTAACATTCCAGATGTTAAGTCCGGCTGGCTGTCAGAACTAACAGAGTCCGGCCCCTCCGCTTTTGCAAGCCAGACTCGGGGGCTCTGCCTTGCTGGGTGGGCTGCCCCTCCACTGCCCTGGCTCCCTCCCGCCAGTCTGTGTAGCATGCATCACCTCTTTGCCCTTCCTACCCTCTTCTGTGGGCCTCTTGTCTACCCTTGGCTCCGGAGAATCCGTTCTGTTAGTCTTCTGGTGGTTTTCTGGGTTATTTAGGCAGATGTGGGTGGAATCTAAGTGATCAGCAGGATGATGTGAGCTCAGCGTCCTCCTACACCGCCATCTGCCCCCCTTCTTCCCACATTCTTTTCAAGTGCACATGGAATATTCTCCAGAATAGATCATGTATGTCACAAATCAGCCCTCAACAAGTACAAAAAGATTGAAATCATACCATTCATAATTTCAGACCAGAATACCAGGAAACTTGAAGTCAGCCACAAGAAAAAATTTGGAAAGACCACAAATACATGGAGGTTAAAGGATATCCTATTAAAGAATGAATGGTTTAAGAAGGAAATTAAAGAATAAATTAAGAAGCATATGGAAGCAAATGGAAATGAAAACATAATGGTCCAAAACCTGTGGGATGCAGCAAAGTCAGTTCTAAGAAGAAGGAAGTACAGAAAAGTCTCAAATACACAACCTAGCCTTGCACCTAAAGAAGCTAGACAAGGAACAGCAAATAAAGCCTAAAGCTATCAGAAGATGGGAAATAATAATGATTAGAGCAGACGTAAATGATATAGAAACAAACAAAAAACAGTAGAACAGATCAACAAAACTAATAGGGAGTTTTTTGAAAGAATTAATAAAACTGATAAATCCTTAGCCAGACTTACCAAAAAGAAAAGAGAAACGACCCAATAAATAAAATCACAAATGAAAGAAGAGAGATCACAACCAACACCACAGAAATACAAACAGTTATAAGAGAATATTATGAAAAATTGTATGCCAACAAACTGGGAAATTGGGAAGAAATGGACAAATTCCTAGAAACTTACAAACTACAAAAACTGAAACAGAAAGAAATAGAAAATTTGAACAGACCCATAACCAGCAAGGAAATTGAATCAGTAATCAAAAATCTCTGACCAAACCAAAGTCCATGGCCAGGTGGTTTCCCAGGGGAATTCCACCAGACATATAAAGAAGAGTTAATATCTATTCTTCTCAAATTGCTCCAACAAATAGAAATAGAAGGAAAACCTCCAGACTCATTCTGCAAGGCCAGCATTACCTTAATTCCCAAACCAGACAAAGATCCCACTAAAAAGGAGAATTATAGGCCAATATCCCTGAATAACATGGATGCAAAAATTGTCAACAAGATACTAGCAAATCAAATCCAAGAATACATTAAAAGAATTATTCACCACAATCAAGTGGGATTTATTCCTGGCCTCAGGGCTGGCTTAATATTTGCAAATCAATCAATGTGATAGACCATGTTAATAAAAGAAAGAATAAGAACTATATGATCTTCTCAATAGATGCAGAAAAAGCATTTGACAAAATACAGTGTCCATTTTTGATAAAAACCCTCAACAAAGTAGGTATAGATGGAACATACGTCAACATCATAAAGGCCACATATGAAAGGCCCACAGTTAATATCATCCTCAATGGGGAAAAACTGAGAACTTTTCCCTTATGGTCAGGACAAGACAGGGGTGTCCACTCTTACCGTTACATTAATAATACTGGAAGTCTTCGCCTCAGCAATCAGACAACAAAAAGAAATAAAAGGCATCCAATTTGGCAAGGAAGAAGTCAACTTTCACTATTTGCAGATGACATGATACTCTATGTAGAAAACCCTAAAGACTCCACTGAAAAATTGCTAGAATTACTACATGAATTCAGCAAAGTCACAGGATATAAAAGCAACATGCAGAAATTTGTTGCATTTCTATATACCAATAATGAAGCAGCAGAAAGAGAAATCAAGGAATTGATCTCATTTACAATTGCACCGAAAACCGTAAGATACTTAAGAAAAAAACCTAACCAAAGAGGTGAAAGATCTGTACTATGAAAAGTATAAAACATTTATGAAAGAAATTGAAGAGGACATAAAAAATATGGAAAAACATTCCATGCTCATGGATTGGAAGAACAGTGTTAAAATTTCTATACCACCCGAAGTAGTATACACATTTAATGCAATCCCTATCAAAATATCACCAGCATTTTTCACAGAGCTAGAACAAACAATCCTAAAATTTGTATGGAACCACAAAAGATAGCAACAGGCAGAAGAATGAAACTGAACCACTTTCTTACACCATACACAAAAATAAATTCAAAATGGATGAAAGACCTAAATGTGAGACAGAAAACCATCAGACTCTTAGAGAAAAACACAGGCAGCAACCTCTTTGACTTTGGCTGTAGCAACTTCTTACTAGACATATCTCGGGTGGCAAGAAAAACAAAAGCAAAAATGAACTAGTGGGACTTTATCAAGATAAAATTTCTGCAGAGTGAAGGAAATAATCAACCGAACTAAAAGGCAGCCTACGAAATAAGAGAAGGTATTTGCAAATGACATATCAGATAAAGGGTTAGTATCCAAAATCTATAAAGAACTTATCAAACTCAACATCCAAAAAAAAACCAAATAACCCAGTTACGAAATGGGCAGAAGACATGAATAGACACTTTTCCAAAGAAGATATCTGGATGGCTAACAGACACAAGAAAAGATGCTCAACATCACTCATCATCAGGGAAATACAAATCAAAACTACAATGAGATATCACTTCACACCTGTGAGAATGGCTAAAAATAACAACATAAGAAACAACAGGTGTTGGTGAGGATGTGGAGAAAGGGAAACATTCATGCACTGTTGGTGGGGATGCAAACTGGTGCAGCCACTCTGGAAAACAGTATGGAGGTTCCTCAAAGAGTTAAAAATAGAACTATCTTATCACCCATCAATTGTATTACTAGGTATTTACCCCAAGGATACAAAAAGATTAAATTATTATCAACTATTAATATCAACAATAGCCAAACTATGGACAGAGCCCAAGTGTCCATCGAGTGATGAATGGATAAAGAAGATATGGTATATATATGATGGAATTTTACTCGGTCTTCAAAAAGAATGAAATCTTGCCATTTGCAACAATGTGGGTATAGCTAGAGTGTATTATGCTAAGCGAAATAAGTCACTCAGAGAAAGACAAGTACCATATTATTTCATTCATATGTGGAATTTAAGACACAAAACAGATGAACATAGGAGAAGGGAAGGATAAATAAGATAAAAGCAGACAGAGAGAAACAAACCATAAGAGACTCTTAAAGATAGAGAACAAACTGAGGGTTGATGGAGGGAGGTGGGTGGGAGGTGGGCTAGATGGGTGATGGGTATTAAGGAGGGCACTTGTTAGGGTGAGCACTGGGTGTTGTATGTAAGTGACGAATCACTGAATTCTACTCCTCAAACCAATATTGCACTGTATGTTACCTAATTAGAATTTAAATGAAATTAAAAGAACTTACATGTTAACTGTGAATTAACAAAATGTTCTGCTCCTGTAACATTGGTTTTCAGTGGTAAATAGAAAAGTTGCAAGCTCATCCTTCTGATATGGATACTTTCCAATTCAAGAACCGAATCATATTCTTCACATCAGTACATTCATCCAACTCTTCAGCAAAATGTTTGTGAGTATGCATGTGGGCTTGTCACTGTTGTCCCACAGGGGATGCTGTCAATGTCACCTGGCACAGGAATTTTATCATGAGCTCCTGTTTCCTCTTTAAGTATCACATTGTTTCTCCGAACTTTGGGGCTGGTTTTGGAAAAATTTTGGAAATATACGATTTACTCCTGTCGTGAGGAGCACAAATTTGAGCCAGGCTTCTGTAGGTTTTGTCTCTTCCCCAATGACTCAAATGACCAATTTATTTAAAAATAAGCCCACCGGGTTTTGTTTAAACATGAAACAAGAGCATCTAATGGCTTTGTATTTGAAGTTCCATAACAGACAGGACACTGGGCACCAGAGATGAGTGGATTTCCCCATCATTAAATCAACTTTTCTGAAAGTAATGGTGGTATTTCAACATAGGTAACTTCCTTGTTCAGCTGCTGTGGAAAATTGTCACATTCAGAGAGTCACTTATCCCAGTACAGAATCACAATTTGTATGTATACTAGCATCGTTTTCACTCTTTATATTTACGATTTTATTCTGAAATGCATTGTTGCTGTTCTTATTTTAATCCTGACTTTTGATACCGCAGGGAATCATATTTGAGGACGTGACCCAATTTCCGAATTGGAAGCATAATATAATACCGTAGTTAGAGTAAAAATGCGAATTTAGCAAACAGGAACAATAATCTGTGAACGATGTAAAGTGTGTAAAACTTTGTGAGCATAATTCATTCCGGAAACACGCTTGTAATCCAAAGCACTTGTATATCAAGGTGAATTTCAAGAATCATCGGCTCAGTTGTGATCATGTGACGTTTGGGGTCAGGTATTACTCGTATTGCAAGATATTGCTCATTTATCAAGTTAAAATTTATCAGACATGTTTGCTTGTCTTACGGAACACTCGCAGAGCAAGTTACTTGCAGTCCAAGGTTGTACTGTACTTTAGCTGAGACAAGCCACCTTTTGTGGTGGCTCTAGTCATAGCAATATGGGGTCCTTAACTTATCGAAGGCTGTTCAAGTCCCCATTGCACCCCTGCACTCTTTCTGTTTCCTCTCTTTATGCCTTACCCTTCACTTTCCAGTTTTCCATTTCATACCCGACACTTTCTACTTCACAAGTATAATAATTAAAAAAAAAAATTTTTTTACATTTATTTATTTTTGATAGAGAGAGACAGAACACAAGTGGGGGAGGGCAGAGAGAGAAGGAGACACAGAATCCGAAGCAGGCTCCAGGCTCCGAGCTGTCAGCCCAGAGCCGACGCAGGGTTCGAACTCACAGACCGCCAGATCATGACCTGAGCCACCCAGGTGCCCCACAAGTAGAATAATTTTTATGACTATATTGCTTTTACCTACTCTCCCTACCCTCCATTTTATTGTTGTCGTGACTTTTGGTTGTATATATTATAAATCTCTTCTTACAATGTTATTAATTGTCACTTTTAAATAGTTTTTAAGGAACGTTCAAGACGAGGAAAAAACCACAGTATTTTACATTTACCCACAGTTTCTGGCATTCTTCTTTTCTTTCTGTAGAATCAAGTTTTTATCTGGTAGTATTTCCCCCAATCTGAGCAACAAGCTTTAGCATTCGTCAGACAGTCACATTGAAAGGGTAAACTGTGGTATGGGAAATTCCCTCAGCTAGCTTTCATCTAAAAATGTCTTTATTTTATCCTCATTTGTGAAGGTGATTTTCACCGTGTGTGCTTCAGAGGTTGGGAAGAATGTTTCTGGACCGGAATTTATGAGCAGCTTTTCTTCTGAGGCTGTATTAGCTCCCCGGTGTACTTCCAATAAAAAGCAAATTACAAAAAGTCCCAACAATGAGAACCGATGAGTTTGTGAGAGCACTTGTAAAGACTGCTTTTGACACGGAGAAATGCTAAGTAATCTTTTAGATAGAATGCTAACAGCTCTGCCTGGACAGATGTCTGCTTTAAAACCAAGGGGCCTTTATTGTAAAATGCTTTGGGCAAAGGAAGTCTTTGATGAAGGTGTGTTCCTTCTACAAATGACATGAAAGATGGCATGCCAGATGTGGTCTCACACCACATCACACGTAAAACAAGTCTGTAGGAAGAAGTATCAATACATGAAAACCCTATTCTCTGTCTATACACCTCTTTCATTAGGGCTCATTAGAGCCCGGGCTGTTCAGTCCTAAGCATTTACCAGCCGCAGCGGAAAGTGGCGCTGGGCGCAGGCACACAGCTGTTCTGTGGCACGTACTAGTAGCTGGGGACACAAGTCCCGGGCCTGGGGCTGCTTGCACAAGAACTATGGTGCAGAAGTCGGTGGCATCGACGAGAGCGGCAGCTAGACAGGACTTAAGCGTCCAAGGAATTAGGCAAGTGAGGGAAAGTGGGCAGGACTGACATTGCTATGGGAAATCTTTCCGGGAGAGCTGGATTTTGAGACCCATCTCCAAGGGGTAGACGCCGTAGGCCGGAGGAGTGAGGAGATTTAAGGAAGGAGTGCTCGAAAAGGAACAAAAGCATAACAACCCTGATATGAACATGGAGAAACATTTGTTTGGCTCAAGCACAGACGGCACAGCAGGAAATGGGTACGAGATTGCAGAGGTACAGGCTGTCGGGAGGCGTGGGCTGCATGGGACTGACCTGTGGCTGGGAGCCGTGGCTACAAACCGAGAGGTTACAATCTGATGTGACAGGTAACCGGGAGGCACTCAGTGGAAAACTGCCATGTGAAAAACAGAGTTTGAGAAGGGGCTTTCCAGCGCAGAGAGATGATGGAGCAAAACTCGGAACCACGGGGGCGTTGGAGACTGACTAGGACACTGGAATCATTTTAGAGCTGTGCCATCCAGTAGAAATAGAATGCAGGCCACATACGGAATTGTAAATTTCCGACAGTCACGTCAAAAGAGTGAAAAAGAAAAAGTCAAGTTAGTACAAATAATATGCTTTATCCTGATGGATTGAAAATGTGACGCTTCAACACGTAACCAATATACAGATTATCAATAAACTACGGGACAGCTTTTGCATCCCCAGCCTTTGAATTCCGGCGTGCATTTAGGTTTATGGCACATCTCAATTTAGATCTTAAATTTTCATGGGAAGTGTTTGATCCGTATTTAGATTTTATAAAAGTTACAGCTGAAAAGTTGATGGGCATACTCAAGTTGTTCCAAACACATTTAAGCGTTTCCCAGTAACTGAATTGAATATCAGTTATGAAATTAAAATGAGTTAAAAGTAAATAAAAGTAAAAAAAAATTCAGTTCTGCACCAGCCATATTTTTTTCAAGATTTATTTTGAGAGAGAAAGAAAGCATGAGTGGGGGAGGGGCAGAGACAGAGAGAGAGAGAGGGAGGGAGGGAGAATCCCAAGCAGGCTCTGCACTGCCAGCATGGAGACTGAGACCGGCTCGAACCCATGAACCATGAGACTATGACCTGAGCAGAAATCAAGAGTCAGACGCTTAACTGACTGAGCCACCCAGGCACCCCTGTACCAGCCTTATTTTAAGTGCTCAATAGCCTTATGTGGCTTGTGGCTACCCTACTGGACAGCCGAGGCCTGATCACTGAGAGAGGACACAGAAGCACATTCCTGCCTGCCTCTCAGGGGCTCTGAAATAGAGAACGTTGAACAGGGATTCAGAAAAGTGAGCTCAACAGAACTTGATCTGAGAACTCTCTCCCTTTTCTTCTTTTCTAGTTCTTCTTCCCTTCCTACCCCTGTTTTTTTTCTTCCCTTATATAAGGATTAATCTCTGAAGTAGGCACAGAAAGTTGTCCTACAGTATTATAAAAGTCGAGATTTCTGACTTTGTGCTATGATTTCTGCGGAGAGCCTTGGTCACTGCTCTGTGAGAGGGCAATGGTCAGATCAAGACCCCACAGAAGGTGCCCCTCTCATCTCGGTGAAGACAGGAGTGAGGGGTGGCCTTGACACCACCTGCAAGGCCATTCCCATCACTGGTGGGCCCAATTAAATCACTGTGCCACCTGGAGCTTCCCTAACTGGTTTCCAAGCAGGCTTCACATGTGAGATACATTTTTTACACCTCTTTAAAGATCTTTTTTTTTTTTTTTTAATTTTTTTTTCAACGTTTTTTTAAATTTATTTTTGGGACAGAGAGAGACAGAGCATGAACGGGGGGGGGGGGGGGGCAGAGAGAGAGGGAGACACAGAATCGGAAATAGGCTCCAGGCTCTGAGCCATCAGCCCAGAGCCCGACGCGGGGCTCGAACTCGCGGACCGCGAGATCGTGACCTGGCTGAAGTCGGACGCTTAACCGACTGCGCCACCCAGGCGCCCCAAAGATCTTTTTTAAAGTACAGTTTTGGGGGATCCCGGGTGGCTCAGTTGGTTCAGCAACTGACTTTGGCTCAGGTCATGTTCTCACAGTTTGTGAGTTTGAGCCCCACGCTGGGCTCTGTGCTGACAGCTCAGAGTCTGGAGCCTGCTTCCAGTCCTTTGTCTCCCTCCCTCTCTCTCTCTCTCTCTCTCTCTCTCTGCCCCTCCCCTACTCACACTCTTTCTCTCTCCAAAATAAATAAACACACACACACACTAAAGTACAGTTTTGGATTTACAAAGAATAATTGAATAGGTAGTACATAGCGTTCCACGCATCCACCTCCCTCACCCCGCCACGCCCCAGCGTAGTTTCCCCTGTTCACATCTTGCGTCAGTGTGGCAAGTTTGTTAAAATTAATAAACCAATATTAATACATTTTTCTTCACGGAAGTCCATAGTTCACATTAGGGTCGTCATGGTGTTGGACACACTATGAGCTTTGACAAATACGTAATGACGCGTAGCCACCATTACGATATCGTACAGAATAGTTTCCCTGCCCTAAAAGTTCCCTGTGCTTCACTTAAGCAATCAAAGGGGCGCCTGGGTGGCTCAGTCGGTTGGGCGTCCGACTTCGGCTCAGGTCATGATCTCGCACTCCGTGAGTTCGAGCCCCGCGTCGGGCTCTGTGCTGACAGCTCAGAGCCTGGAGCCTGTTTCAGATTCTGTGTCTCCCTCTCTCTGACCCTCCCCTGTTCATGCTCTGTCTCTCCCTGTCTCAAAAATAAATAAATGTTAAAAAAAATTTAAAAAAAAAGAAATCAAAAAGACAATAATATTTCACTACATATGAAAACTGTGTGAAACTCAAATTGCAATGTTCATGAGCAAAGTTTTATTGGGAAGCAGGCACACCCATTTGCTTACATATGATCTATGGCTGCATTGGCTCTACAGCAGAGTGGAGTAGTTATGGGGGGGGGGGGGGCGCGTGGCCTGCAAAGCTGAAAATATTTACTATCTGGCCCTTTACAAAAAAAGTCTGCTGACCACTAATCTAGACGATAAGTTCTGGAAAGTTTGAATCGTCACCTCTCAGCACTTAGCAAGTGGATGTGAACCTAGTAGCTTTCTGCTCTAACCTGACTTTTTTTAAGACAAAAATGTCCCGTCTGGAATGTTAGCAATTCTTACCACGGTCCATTTTCTCCCTAGAATCCCTTCTGCCATTTTGTTATGGGTCTTTATCACTTACGTCTAGATTTTTTTTTTTTTAAAGGTGAATCTCTGACAAGAGGTGTGCAGTTGATATGTTCATAAGTCATAAAATTGTGGATCAAAGAATTTATTCATTTGCTCCTGTGGTGTCCTCCCTCCTCCCAACAAACATTCACTTAGTATTTGCTTTCTGTTATGTGCAGTCCTGCTTCGTAAAGGTTAAAAAAAGGAGCCCTAGTCCTTAGGGAGGTCAGAAATGACTCCGGATAACAGATAAAATAACTCCAACACAGTGTGGTAAGTGCTGTAATAAGCTTCAGACACCAATAACAGAATCATAGGCCCAAGAATCAAAGAACCACCAATCATTTATTTAACAAATGTTTACCAGGTACCTGTTAAATACCAAGTACTGTGCTAGGTGTTGGGAATATTATGGGGGCAAGACATCTTAAAGAGCTCTTAGTCTACCTTATATTTATCATAAATATAGGAGGGATTTTTGAGGCCATGTGATGCAACCCTCTTATCTGATGAAAGAACCCTCGCCATAGCTATCTTGGCAAGTGTCACGGACATTAATGTGGTCTATTCCAGTGATAGGAAACTCATGGACTAATTTATGTCTGATGTTAGACAATTATAAATGTTGGTCATTATGCTTTATTTGAGTGAAACTGTGCCTCGGTAGAAATTGTATGTTTCAGGGCTCAAAAGCACCTGCTGAAAAAATCTGTTCTTTTTAAAATATTATTTTATTTTTTCATCATGATAAGTGTACCCTTTAATCCCTTCACCTATTTTGCCCATCCCCCACTCCCCTCCCCTCTGGTAACCACCAGCTTGTTCTCTATAGTTAAGAGTATTTCAGAGCACCTGGGTGGGTCAGTCGGTTAAGAGTCTGGCTATTGATTTTGGCTCAGATCATGATCTCACGGCTCATGAGTTTGAGCTCCAGGGAGGGCTCTGCGCCGACAGTAGGAAGACAGCTTGGAATTCTCTCTCTCTCTCTGCCCCTTCCCCACTTGTGCACGCCCCCGCCATCTCTCTCAAAATAAAATAAACATTAAAAAAAAGACTGGGTGGCTCAGTTGGTTAAGCTTCCAACTTCGGCTCAGGTCATGATCTCACGGTTTGTGGGTTCAAGCCCTGCATAGGGCTCTGTGCTGACAGTTCATAGCTCAGAACTTGCTTCAGATTCTGTGTCTTCCTCTCTCTCTGCACCTCCCCCACTTGGGCTCTGTCTCTGTCTCTCTCTTTCAAAAACAAATAAACATTAAAAATTTTAGAAAAAGACTGTTTCTTGGTATGCATATGTGTGTCTCTCGTTTGTTTCCTTTGGTTTGTTTCTTCAAATCCACATATGACTGAAATCATGGTATTTGTCTTTCTCTGACTGACTTATTTCACTTAGCATTGTACTCTCTAGCTCCATCCATGTCGTTGCAAATAGCAGGATTTCATTCTTTTCATGGAGAGTAATATTCCATTGTGTGTGTGTGTGTGTGTGTGTGTGTGTGTGTGTGTGTGTGTATTATGTTTTCTTCATCCATTCTTCTGTCGATGGACACTTACACTGCTTCCATATCTTGGCTATTGTAAATAATGCTGTTGTAAACATCGGGGTGCATATATCCCTTTGGATTAGTGTTTTGTACTCTTTGGGTAAATAGTAGTACAATTGCTGGGTCAAAAAGTAGTTCTATTTTTAACTTTTTGAGGAAACTCCATGCTGTTTTCCAGAGTGGCTGCACCAATTTATGTTCTCACCAACAGTGCAGGAGTGTTCTTTTTTCTTCAAATACTTGCTAACACCTGTTGTTTCTTATGTTGATTTTCGCCATTCTGACAAGTGTGAGGTGGTATCTAATTATGGTCTTGATTTGTATTTTCCCGATAATGAGTGATGTCGAGCATCTTTTCGTGTGTCTGTTAGCTGTCTGGTTGTCTTCTTTGGAGAGATGTCTGTTCATGTCTTCTGTCCATTTTTAATTGGATTATTTGGATATGCTCTATCCAACAGATAGAGCATCCGACAGATATGTCTTTCAACAGAAGGAATTTAATATAAGGAATTGGTTACAGAAAAGACCAAAGAGCTTAGAAGCCAAACATGAGATGAGACAATCCCATGATTAGTAACAGTAGGATGTTTAGCTCCATCCCTAGGCCGAGCTCGACAACAGAACAAGGTAGCCATGTCAGAGTGCGATGCTGGAACTGTGTGGCCAGAGTCAGAGCCATTCAGAGGTGGGACCACAAGAAGTCACAGAAGCTGGGGCTCAGAGGGGACGACCACTGCCAGAAATGCCACCCAATGTAGACTGGAAAAGACACCATTATCTTGGTTTCTGCTCTCCTCTGCAAGGGAATCCAACTGGCCTCACCACCCAGAAGCCAGGAGACAAGGGAGTTTGTGAAATGCAGAGAACGGGTCTGAGAGCAAATCGGGAACTGGCCAGCTCCCTTAGCATTCCTCCTGCATGTTGCATGCTTACAAATGGTGCCGAGGGAGTGCCCCTGGGCTCAGTGGTGCCACAAAGCTTGTTCCACATTTGCTTGCATATTTCCTCAAGGTACTTTGCCCCTCCTTATCCAGTCACCCTCCTGTGCCAAGAGAGACAAGCCTGTGGAATGCCCGCACACTCTAAAGTCTCCAGAGTACAGGCTGGAATGACAACTGGCCACAGAAGGTATGAAGAAAGCTTTAGCCCAAGTTTTACCCCAAGTCTATTCGCTCAGCAAGTTATTTAAGCAGTTGATCTACCAGGAGGATAAAAATGAATAAACACTCTCGTCTGCTTGCAGGAAAGCAATGAGATAATCTGTGTAGAGTCTGATACGTGCTCTATGTGCAGGGTATGGTAACTATTATCATTCATTTATTTACACACACACACTTAGTGCCTATCATGTGCCAAAGTCTATTCTAGGGTAGATGCTGTGAATAAAGTGATAACCAAAAGACAAGATTCGTGCCCTCTTGGAGCTTACATTTTAGTGAATGTCAATACCTTTTTCTTTCACTCCAAAAAGAAAATGAATTTAGACTCGCTCTTCTCATCTCGCCTTGTTCACACATCGTTCAGTTGAAAGACTTATTGACACCCAGCACAAGGTGATGCCTACTCTCTGGGCGTAGGGAGGAGGGCATATGAATACGTTCTGAACCAACCAGTCAGACCACAAAATGGCCCTCACGTCCCAGAAATTGGTGCCTGGAAGTAGCCATGGGCAGACAGGTAGTAACTGAACATTCTTTCATAGACTCCACAGATGAGGCTAAGAATTTGCCCCCCTACACGTTGGTGTGGTGTACCCTTTGCTGCTCAACGATCCCACCAATCAGAACCATCAGCAAGCTCTGGGAGTTGGTTAGAAATGCAGAATTTCAGGCTCCAGCCTGGCTTTACTGAATCAGAACCTACAATTTAACAAGATCCCCGGGTGATTTGTATGCACATTAAAGTTTGGGAAGCACTAGTGTAATTCATGAAGTTAAGACTTTGCTCAGCTGGTATCACAGGCTTCTATGTGGGGATTTCTGATCGTGAGGCACAATGTGCTGTTTTCTGGCGTGGAGAAATCTTTCTGAGTTCCCATGGAGTGAGCTCATCCTGCTTTACCTCTCAGACAAGCTAAGAAATTGGACAGCTGGAACATGTTCCTGGTACTTCTAACAACAATGGAAAGAGAAGGAAAGAAAAAGAAAGAGAATGAAAGGAAGAAAGAGAGAAAGGAAGAAAGAGGGAAAGGGAAGAAGAAAGAAAAGAAAGAAAGGGAGAGAGAGAAGCAGGAGGAGGAAGAGGAAGGAGAGGAAGAAGAGGAGGAGGAAGGATGGAGGTAGGGAGGGAGAAAGAAGGGCCACGTTTACATAGGAAGAGAGGGCTCTAAGCCAGAAATGCCCACACTGTCCAGGGGTGAATCTTACTGGGTAGCTGCACAGTTCTGACACCAGCCTTTCCTCTAAAGCTAATGTGGGCCCAGGATCCTATGTATAAGCAACTTAAAACTGCCTGTCTCTTGCTGTCAGATTTGGGCAGTGGGCAATGGGTCAACTCTTAACAATCTTTGAAACAGCCAAACTCTGATTTTAATTCCTTCTTGCCTTCTCTGACAGCATGGAAATTACTATTTATTCCTAAAACTGAGCTTAAGTGCCAACTCTTCTGTGATTCCCTGAATATAAAGCTTACCCGAGGCCTTCAGTACCCTTCTAGACTGACCTTCCAGGGCACGAAGCTATGGTAACTCTTCCCTTGCCAGCCTCCTCTGCTCCCTCTTAAAACTCAGGCTAGCCTCTTATCCTCGCTGCTCTTCCCAAGGAGTAAGGTGCCAACTAGATCATCAGATAAATGGGTCATGCTTCGATGCTGTGGGAGAGAATTAAGGGTGGTTCAGGTGTTTATACAGAGGCCTCCTCGAGTCCTTAATGAAGTCTACTAACTACTTGGAGGAAGGCTTCTGTCCAGGTAGAGAGAAGCAGTAAAAAGAGAAGCAGAGAACTTCCTGTGTATGCTTCTGGACAGCCATGTTGCCTGCACGCAGGGCTTTGTTACAGGCAAAATTAATTTGGCAAAGATGGGTTGTTTCTTAGCCTGGATCTCTGCCAGAAAACACGGGGCAATAATTCATTCAGCCCATAGCTATGTGCATGAAGGGTGAAGAGATCCCTAAAAACTATAGCTTTCAAGCCAGGGATGGGTTGGGTGCTGCAGAGGGGGGCTGTGCACACATGTGGGTGTGTATTTCAAACCTTATAGGATGCACAGAAGGACAAATGGGCTTGTATATTTGGGGAAAGTTTCCTGGGTGTTTCCCAATCATTTACCCAACGATAACCACCTAAACCAATCAGTTTCTCTCATTCATTGCGTTATTCGTTCATTCATACAGCAAACATATTATGATGCACACATACAGAGGTTAATAAAACAGTCCCTGTCTTCTGAGTGCTTACAGTCCTGCTTGCTTGGACCTCATCCATTTATGAACGAATTCAATTCTTGTCTGTCCTGCCTCCATCGCAGTCCTGCCCTGGGAAGACTCCGCGGTCCCCTTCTCTTGTTTTTAAGTTGGTAGACTTTATCTTATTTTTTTTAGCAGTTTTAAGTTTGCAAACAGTTGAGCACAAAGTATAGACAGGCTCCCTCACTCCCCACCCAGCCGTTCCTATCATTAACATCTTGTGTGCATTTGTTGCAAGGGATGAGCCAACATTGAAACATTATTACCTAAAATCCAGTTTGCATTAGGGTTCATTCCTGGCGAGCATCCTAGGGTTTGGACGAATGTATAATGACATATGTTCCCCATTATAGTATCATATAGAATAGATTCACTACTCTAAAAATCCCATCTGCAGCCCCTTTGCTCACCCATCCTGTTCTTCTCCAGTCTGCCTCCATGCCTCCCCTGCCCACGCAATGATAAGGTAAGATTACACTCACTTGGATTGTAATCAAGGTGCAGAATATATTCAGGTTACCTTGTCCCGCCCCTGATTTACCAGCCAGACACCACTAAATCTTCCCCAAACTTGACAGGAAAGATGTGTCCTACCCAGATCTCTGCCTTTCCACCCTGCCTACCCAGTGGAAAGATCCTAAAGGAGATAGGAGGAGGCCGTGTCTCTAGGCACAGAAAGTTACAAAGAATCCAGTCAGCTAACAAGACAATTTAATTTCCTGCTGAGCAGCCTCAGGGAATTTCCCAAGAAATGCCAGGATTTTAGAAATGGCTTTTCTTTAATCTGGATGACTCATTCCTCCGGAGCCAGCCCCAGTCCTTTAATGGTGCATTTTGCAGATGTAATTTTAGTGGCGCTACAACGTGTCTAATGAAGTGATAATTTATGGATGCGCAGAGTATACGAGGCAGCAGTGGGGGGGGGGGGGGGGTGCAGTTTAGCCAGTGCAGAAGGGAAGCCAAGGAATCAGCCCCGCTGAGAAGCTGCCCATGTCCCAGGTCCCACTGGCTTTGCTGCATGTTGGGTGCTGGGAAACCTGTGGCTGGGAACGACCCTGACAATGTATTTTATCCTTTATTTTTAGAATCATTGTTCCAGGAAGGCTGCAAGGCAGACGGTGGTCATTCCAGTTTGCAAGATTATATCTGAATCTGGGGGCAACAGGTTCAGTAGGGTTGGGAACTGTGAAGTTCCTCCTTAGGACACTGATCTTTGGAAAACAATGATAAAGTGACATTCCTCATGGAGGAATGATAAATGATAAGTGGGGTTTCCAGGAGGCCAGGACTGTCCCCAGTTCTCTCCCAAGGGCTCCTATTCCAGATTGCAGTGAACTGCCATCTGATCCTGTCTGGCAACCTGTCACTCCTTACAGCCGGTGGTCCCGCCATCACGACGGAACTCTTCATAACCCCTTGTCCCTGTCTCCTTACTTGTCCATAGGCCCCACTAGACCGTATGCTCCCTTTTTACCCACCGAGGTCCGGACAGGCCGCACAACAATGTCAGCAAAGTATACAGGTTACTGGTACCAATGAAGGAACGGAATGGTCGTGGTGGCTCTCCATTAATGGCACCTCTGTGCTGTAAAACAGAAGCCCCAGTGCTGTTTGAAGTTCTTCCCTTTCCAGCATGTGCTCATTCCATTTGGTCACCAAGTCCTATCAGTGTCAATCCTGAAACATCTCTGGAATCCTCTTTCTTTGTTTCTACTGAAGTTAAGACTCAGCATCTCTCGTCAAGGTGGCTAGATAAAATGCAGAATGCCCCGCTACATTTGAATGTTAAAGAAACCATAATTTTTTTTTTTTAGTGTAAGTATGTCCTAAAAATTGCATATGACATACTTACGTTAACAAATTCATTGTTCATATACATCTCAAATGTAATTGGGTAGCCCTGTATTAAACTCTTTTTTGTTGTGATGAAATACCCATCAAATTTAGCCTTTTTAGCAGTTTTCAAGTATACAATTCAGTGACATGAAGTGTATCCACAATGTCGTGCAGCCATCACCACTATGCATTTCCAGAACTTTTGCATCATCCCAAACAGAAACTGTACCCACTGTAAAAGAACTCCTCACCCCCTCCCATATGCTCTAGTAACATCTACCATATTTTCTGTCTCTTATGAATCTGCCTATTCTAGGTGCCTTATATCAGTGGAGCCATACGATATTTGTCCTTTTGTGTCTGTCTTACTTCACTTAGCATAATGTTTTTCAGGATCAGCCATGTCGTGGCATGTGTCAGAATTTCATTCCTTTTCAAGGCTGAGTAATTCGATTTTATGTACCACATTTTGTTTATCCACTCACCTACTGATGGACATCTGGGGTGTTTCACCTTCTTGTCTATTGTGAATAATGCTGCTGCGAACGTTGGAGTTCATAACTACCTGGAGTAGTCTCAGCTGTAATTGTTTTTGGAATCCACTAGAAGTGGAGTTACCCAGTACTTCTATGTTTAACTTTTTGGTGAGCCATCAAACTGTTTCCACAGCAGCCACATTATTTTATATTTCCACCAGCAATACACAAGGATTCCAATTTCTCCACATGCTTGCCAACACTTGTTATTTTCTGTGCTTGAAAAAATTTATTTTTAGAATAGCCATCCTACTGAGCGTGAAGAAATACCCTGTTGTGTTTTTTTTTTCCATTTTATTTTATTATTATTGTTTAAATTGTAGTAAGAATATTTAACATGAGATCTATTCTCAACATTCTATAAGTGCATAGGTCAGTATTGTTAACAATAGGCACAACGAGGGCGCCTGGGTGGCTCAGTCGGTTAAGTGTCCGACTCTTGATTTTGGCTCAGGTCATGATCTCACACTTCATGAAATCGAGCCCCGCATCAGGCTCTATGCTGACAGCATGGAGCCTGCTTGGGATTTTCTCTCTACCTCTTCCTCACTTGTACTCTCTCTCTCTCTCTCTCTCTCTCTCTCAAAAATAAACAAATAAACTTAAAAAAAAAAACCCAATAGACACAATGTTGTACAGTGGATCTCTAGAACATATTCATCTTGCATAACTGAAACTTGATATCTGTTGAATACCATCTCCCCATTTCCCCCTCCCGCCCCTGGCAACAACCATTCTACTCTCTGTTTCTGTGAGTTTGTTAATTTTAGATAACTCATCTAAGGGGAATCATGAGGTATTAGTCCTTCTGTGACTTATTTCACCTTACATGGTGTCCCCAAGGCTCATCCATATTGTCACATTTCACAGAATTTCCTTCTTTTCAAAAGACTGAATAACATTCCATTGTATGTACATTGCCATATTTTCTTTATCCATCACGGACTTTTAGGTTGTCTTGTCTATTGTGAATAATGCTGCAATGAATATGGGAGTGCCAATAACTCTTCAAGATTCTAATTACAATTCTTCTGGATAAATATCTAGAAGTGGGATTGCTGGATCATATGGTAGTCCTTCCTTCCTTCCGTCCCTCCCTCCTTCCTTTCTTCCTTCACTCCCTCCCTCCTTTCCTCCTTCCTTTCTTCTTTCTTTCTTTCTTTCTTTCTTTCTTTCTTTCTTTCGGAATCCCCATGCTGTTTTTCATAGCAGTGGTACCATTTTATTTTCCCACTAACAGTGTGCAAGGGTTCCATTCTTATATCTTTGCCAATATGCATCTTTTTCTTTTCTTTTCTTTTCTTTTCTTTTCTTTTCTTTTCTTTTCTTTTCTTTTCTTTTCTTTTCTTTTCTTTTAAATAATGGCCATCCTAACAGGTGTGGGGTGATATCTCATTGTAGTTCTTATTTGTATTTCCCTGATGATGAATGGTTTTGAGTATCTTTTCCTGTGTCTGTTGGCTCTTTGTTGTGTCTTCCTTGGAGAAATGTCTGTTCAAGTTCTTTGTCCATTTAAAACAATTTTTTAATGTTTTTTATTTATTTTTGAGACAGAGAGAGACAGAGCATGAGCAGGGGAGGGGCAGAGAGAGAGGGAGACACAGAATCTGAGGCAGGCTCCAGGCTCTGAGCTGTCAGCACAGAGCCTGATGCGGGGCTCGAACTCACGGACTGTGAGATCATGACCTGAGCTGAACTCAGACACTTAACTGACTGAGCCACCCAGGCGCCCCTCTTTGTCCATTTTTTCTATTGTGTTATTTCTTTGCTCTTGAATTTTAGGGTTGCCTTATGTACTTTGTATATTAATCCCTTATCAGATATGTGGCTTGTAAATATTTTCTTCCATCATTTCCCCCCATGCTTCATTGTCATTTTGATTTTCATTTTCCAAGTAGCTAGTGATGTTGAGCAGCTTTTCATGTGCTTTGAATGTTAGAAAAACAATAAATAAATTTATGGCCATCTATATGCCTTTTGTGGGGAACTTTAAGTCCTTTGCCCATTTTTGAATTTGTTGTTGTTGTTGTTGTTGAGTTGTAGGAATTCTCTGTATACTTTGGAAATTAATCCTTGGTACCGTATATCAGATATATGATCTGCAAATACTTTCTCCCACTTTATGGGTTGCCTTTTCAGGGATCCTGTATTTTTATTTGCTAAATCTGGCAACTCTGTGTGTGTGAGTCCATCTACCCCAGCGTTTCTCTCCTGGGGGTGATTTTAGCCTCAGGGACAATTGGAAGTGTCTGGAGATATTTTTGGGTGTTGCAGTGGGGAAAGAAATGCCTCTGGCTGCTAGTGGATAGGGGCCAGGGACGCTGCTAAACATCTCACCATGCATAGACAGTCCCCAGTAACAAAAAAACTATCCAATCCACAATGTCATGGTGCCGAAGCTGAGAAACTCTGTACGCTTCTGCTTATCAGCTCATCACCGTCCGGGATACTTGGAGTGGCAGCGTCAGTGATGATACTGCTCTCGCTGCTTTTCTCAGGGTCCTTTGAGACTTAGTTCTGCTGCGGTGGGTAGGGAAGGAGAAATTTGGACAGCAGAAGGAACCAGATCACCATGAGGAGTGTTTAGAAAAATACCCTGCTCACTTGTTCCATGGAGATATGATGGCTGTGAAACTTACTTCCTTGACTCTCAAGGACCAGATCAAGTTTTATTTCTGATAGGAAGCATCCCAGACAAAAGAAGTACAGTGCTTCCCCCTAACACATGGGGGATATGTTCCAAGACCCCCAGTGGATGCCTGAAATCACAAATAGTACTGAACGCTACCTATTCTGTTTTTATATAGACAGATCATATCATATAGATAGACATATCATATAGATATGATAAAGTTTAATTTATAAATTAGGCACAGTAAGAGGTTAACAATAGCTAATAATAAAATAGAACAATTATAATAACAATACGCTGGAATAAAAGTTATGTGAATGTGGTCTCTCCCTCTCTCTCGAAATATCTTTTTTTTTTTTAATTTTTTTTTCAACATTTATTTATTTTTGGGACAGAGAGAGACAGAGCATGAACGGGGGAGGGGCAGAGAGAGAGGGAGACACAGAATCGGAAACAGGCTCCAGGCTCTGAGCCATCAGCCCAGAGCCTGACGTGGGGCTCGAACTCACGGACCGCGAGATCGTGACCTGGCTGAAGTTGGACGCTTAACCAACTGCGCCACCCAGGCACCCCTCTCTCTCGAAATATCTTGTCCCATACTCACTCTTCTTGTGATGATGTGAGGTGATCACATGCCTATGTGATGAGACAGAGCAAGGTGAATGTAGCGTTAGGTGACCTAACACCTGGTGACCTAGCGTTAGGCTACTATGGGCCTTCTGACAATAGTCAGAAGACGGATGGATCATCTCCTTCCAGACCACGAATGACTGCGGGTAAGTAAAACCGTAGATTACTACTACTGTATTTATTGAGCACCTATTCTCTGCACCAGGTACTGTCCTGGTCACTTTCATAAACAATTATCTAATTTAATTCTCACAATGATCTTGGGAAGTAGATATCTCTTCCCTTTTACATGTGAATAAATTTTTAGGAAGGTTATAACTTTATGTACTTATATTGGAGTGCGTTTTTTCCCACCTTTGTACCCCCGTGCATAGCTTCTAGATTGGAGAATAGAAGAAACATAATGAACATTTGTCGAATAGGTGAAAGTTACATGGAGGAACAAGGCTTTGCCTTCCCAGTTCAAGTGTAGGCTCTTCGCGAGCTGGGATCATTTGCTATAATTTTAAAACTAGTTCCTTGACTGCTTCGTGTGCTAGTAAGAATATCATGAATGTATAAATACTTGGTTCTTTGAACTAAAATGAACTGAGTTCATTTGGGGCGCAAATTCATCTCTTTGGAACCTGAATGTTTGTCTTGTTCTACGGGCTTTCCATGGATTCATAGAATCCCAGAGCTGGAGGATACCTTGGAAGTCATTACAGCAGCCAGCCCGATGGTAGGAGATCCTCTTTAGCAGTGGTTCTCAAAGTGTGGCCCCTGGATTAGCAACACCAGCAGCACCTGGGAATTTGTTAGAAAAGCAAATTATCTGGCTCTGCCCTAAGCCTGCTGAATCAGAAGCTCTGGGGTGGAGCTGAGCAATCTTGTGGCTTAAGAAGCTTTCCAGGTGTTTCTGAGGCAGAGGAGGTTTGAGAACTGCTCCATTGCAATCTTGGTGGTGTGGTCTCTTTCTTGGACACGCCCACTAATGAGTTTCACCGTATTATCAGATTGTCATTCCATTTTCATGTCATTTTAATTGCCAGAAAATTTCTTTTTATTTTGAGCCCAAGTCTGCAGCGGTTCCTACACATTGCCTCCTTCTGTATCCTGGAGCTAAACAGAATGAGGATTAATACACTAAAATTTTCTCTATCCAGATGAAGATAGGTATCATTTATGAAATACAAATCTGGCATTAGAACAATGGGGGTAGGGTGGACAGCGACAGCCTCAGTTGCAACTCATCATGAGCGATTTGGAAAATGGCCCAATCCCCTAAGGACTGCCTAGGCTCAGATCAAGGCTCAACAGCTCGGCCAGGATTAAATTACTGGCTTCAAAGCCTTTTCTGTCTTCTCTTCCATTTGATTCAGGTGTCTCTCTCTAACAAAGCAGTTCACGGGGATCTCTCAAGGGGATTTCCCCACCACCTGCCACAAACATGAAGCAACCAACCCTCGACTTTTCATAAACCTGAGCTTCACCTTCAAGCAGCCCAGAGAAACCTGTGTTGATGCGCTTCAACTCTGCCTTGTGTGGAATCTTGTATTCTTGCTGATGGAAAGAATCCTACGGGTCATCTAGTACATCTTATAAACATAAAAACAGAGGCTCAGATGACCAAACTGGCACTTGGTCTTGGGATATCCGTCTCGAATCAGTTTTATTTTCAGGCTACCACTTATGATCATGATTTCCCAAAACAGCCTTACGCAGAAAATAATTCACACACCCGGGGATTCACTCAAAGTGTACTGCTGGGGTTGGATCCACAGCGCGAGCAGAGAGCGGACCCTGGAGAGTCCTGGGCAGACACACAGCCAGTGCCGGCCTAGTTACACTCACGCCCCCGCCCGGGGTGAGCCACAGGGGCCAAAGGCAGCCAGTCAGCTCACAGCCACCTGCCTGCGGGCCCCGCCCCAACCGCCTGTCGCCGCCCAGGGAGCAGCGGCCCAGAAGGGCTCACCCCGAGGCCCCTACCGGGACAAGAAGGGCATTGCAAGGAAGGTTTTGGAAACAGTAAAATGGTTCGATGTAAGAAACAGACAAGGTTTCATCGACAGGAACGACACCAAGGAAGATGGATTTGTACCCCAGACGGCCACAAAGAAGAATGACTCCAGGAAGGACCTTCGCAGTGCAGCAATTGCACGGACTGTGGAGTTCGATGTTGTTGAAGAAGGGTGCAGAGGGAGTAAACGCTCCAGGTCCTGGCGGAGCCCCAGGGCCAGGGAGGAAATATGCCAGGGGCGGGCCGCTCGCCACCGCGCGGGGTCCTCCCTACAATTGCTTGCGTAAGTGCCAGAACAGAGAGAGAGAGGGAAAGAAGGCGAGATGGGAGAGTGCTCCCGAAGGCCAGATCGCTCAGCACCCGCCCTTACCTGGGCCACGGTGCCCGCCTGACCTCAAGGAGACCCTATGGGCGGGCGTCAACCACTGTCCTCACTCCTCCCGTGCAGGGAGAAGGGATGGGGGATGCTGACCTGGGGGGTGCAGGAGAACAAGGTAGACGGGTAAGACAGAGTGTGGACGGGGGTACAGACCGTGATTCCGTAGGAGTCCCCCACGGCAAGGACGGCCTAGAGAGGAGGGCAATGAAGAAGGTTATGGAAAATCAAGGACGTGAGACCCAAGCTCAACAGACACCTAACGCTGATAGTACTGCGCCTTCAAATACCAACACAAACACCCAGGACACCCGAAACCACAAGATGGCAAAGAGACCAAAGCCGTCCATCCACCAGCTGAGAATGCGGCCTCTCCAGAGGGCGAGACTGAATAAATGCCAGCTTACCCTTTCTACTGTCAAGTTTAACCACCCAGCAAGAAGAAATGAATATGAAATCCCAGCAATAATAAATGAAGGAGGGGTGCCTGGGTGGCTCAGTCAGTTGAGTGTCTGACTTCGGCTCGGGTCGTGATCTGGCTACTCGTGGGTTCAGCCCCAAGTTGGGCTCTGTGCTGACAGCTCAGAGCCTGGAGCCGGCTTGGATTCTGTCTCCCTCTCTCTCTGCCCCTCCCCTGCTCATGCTCTGCCTCTCTCTCTCTCTCAAGAATAAATAAACATTTAAAAATTAAAAGAAAAAGAAAAAGAAAGAAATGAACGAAAGATTGGAGCAGAAGACCTTAAATGCTTGCTTTTTACCTGTTGACCAGGTAGCTAGAACAGTTTGCATTATTTATGCAACATAGGCTTTTTTTTTTTTTTTTTTCCTCAAGATGTATCTTTTTGCTAATGATAAATGTGTGGGGTTTTTTTTTGGTATTTGTTTCATTTTGTTTTAATTTTAATTTAATTTTATTTATTTAAAAAAATTTTTTTAATGTTTATTTATTTTTGAGAGAGACAGAGACAGAATGCGAGTAGGTTGGGGGAGAGAGAGAGGGAGACACAGAATCTGAAACAGGCTCCAGGCTCCGAGCTGTCAGCACAGAGCCTGACGCGGGGCTCCAACTCACGAGCTGTGAGATCATGACCTTAGCTGAAGTCGGATGCTCAACCAACTGAGCCACCCAGGTGCCCCTTAATTTTATTTTTTTTAATGTTTATTTTTGAGAGACAGAGAGAGACAGAGTGTGAATGGGGGAGGGGCAGAGGGAGAGGGAGACAGAATCCGAAACAGGCTCCAGGCTCTGAGCTGTCAGCACAGAGCCGGAAGCGGGGCTGGAACTCACAAACTGTCAGATCATGACCTGAGCCACAAACCTTAAGGTCATGACCTGAGCCTGAGCCGAAGTGGGAGCCACCCAGGCGCCCCAGTTTTGGACTTTAAACCAGTTTAAAGTCTGGTTTTTCTCAATACACCTTTAAAGGTTTTAGTATTGTTTCATGTCTGGTCGAGTTGAGATTTTAAGAACCCTCATTTTTAAATTTTGTGATAAAAGCTTACAACTTGATTTTTTTTTTCAAAAAAGTCAGCAAACAGCAAACACCTGTTAATACAGGTCTTAAATAATAAACAAAAAGCCCAAAACTATTCAATGGTTTCTGACCTATTACTTTATTATTTTTTAAAAAGCTGTAGTAAATAGACGTAACAAAATTTGCTATTTTAACCATTCAAAAACATTTTTTTGAGAAAGAGTGAGAGTGTGAGTGGTGGAGGGGCAGAGGAAGAGGGAGAGAGAGAATCCCAAGCAGCCTCCATCCCTGTGTGGAGCCGCGAGCTTGACCCCCAGCGTTTGATCTCACCAGCTGATCATGACCTGAGCTGAAATCAAGAGTCCCACGCTTAACTGACCGAGCCAGGCAGATACCCGTATTTGAACCATTTTAAAGTGTAGAGTTCAGTGGCATTAATTATATTTACAACGTATGCAACCATAACCATTCTTTCCAAAGCGTTTGCGTTACCCCAAACAGAAACTTGTAACCATTAAACGATAACTTCCCATTCCCCCTCCCTCAAGCTTTGATAACCTTTAGTCTAATTTTTGTTTCTATGAGTTTTCCTATTCTAGGTATTTCATATAAATGGATCATACAGTATTTGTCCTTTTATAACTGGCTTATTTCACTTCGCGTAATAGTTTCAAGGTTTATCCGTGTTACAGTATGTATCAAGACTTCATTTCTTTTAAATATTTCGTTGTCCGCACTACCTTAAAATTTTTTTTTCAACGTTTTTTATTTATTTTTGGGACAGAGAGAGACAGAGCATGAACGGGGGAGGGGCAGAGAGAGAGAGAGACACAGAATCGGAAACAGGCTCCAGGCTCTGAGCCATCAGCCCAGAGCCTGACGCAGGGCTCGAACTCACGGACCGCGAGATCGTGACCTGGCTGAAGTCGGACGCCTAACCGACTGCGCCACCCAGGCGCCCCCGCACTACCTTTTGTTTATTCATTTATTTGTTGGTGGACACTTGGGTTGTTTATACCTCTTGGCTATTGTGAGTAAAGCTGCAATGAACATTGGTGTACAAGTATCTGTTTGAGTCTGCTTTCAATTCCTTTGGATACAAACCCAGGAATGGAGACTAAAACAAGATTTTAGTGAAACACTTTTATTTTAAATTGGGAAACATTGTAAACATTGAGAAAAGTAGAGAAATGATAGGGATTACAAACACCCTATGAAGATAAAATAGATATTAATAGTCTATCATGTTTGGTTTAAATATTTTTTAAAAGAATCAAAACGTTATAGAAATAGCAAAAGCCCTACCTCCTCATTCATTCCTTTTCCCTAGCATTACCACTTCTCTAACCACTATCTCAAAGTTTCTGTGTATTCTTCCCATGAACTTTTGAAACAATTTGATTATATAAATTTTTGTGTGTACGTATATAAATATAGAAAACAATATATGTTATAATTTGAGGTATTTAAAAATATGCATAAATGTTATAATGTTGCAATATTGTTTTACGTCTTTTTCCCCCCACTCAACATTGTGTTTGGGGCTTTATCCTTGTTGACACATTTGGTGCATTAATTTTAACTGCTGTATGATATTAAACAATATTTAATTAAATTTTAAAATATTCTGGGATTTCCTTGTAACTGCTAAGTTTAACCTTCTCGTGTGCTTATTTTTATTATTGATGTATGTAGATTTCTACTATCCTGTTTTGTTCTTTCTAATTTCTGTTTGAGTTTCTTTTCTGCTCCTTTCTTGTCTCCTATTAGATAAAATTTTCTTTATTTCTGCTCCCTCCTCTATTGCTCCTTCTATTTCTTTTATTTTAGCAATTACCCTTAAATTTTTAATATGAATGCTAAACATAAATTCTACAATTGTTCAGTATCTCTTCTTTTGTCTCGAATAACACAAGGACGGTAAGTGGCTTTAACTGATTCCTCCCTCCCATTTTGTTTTATTGTTTGCTAGTATTTTAGTGCTATATTAAAAAAAATACCTCCAAATTACTTTAATTAGTATTATTGTTGTTTTATTATTATTTCATTCAAACAATTCATGTTCAAATTGATCCTTTTTCCTCTTAATTTTGCTTCTTACATCTCATTCTTTCTACCTGGATTCAGTTTTTTTATTGCTGAAGTGCATATGTGAGTAGTTCTTATTTGCCTGAAAATGTCTTTTTTTTTAATGTTTTTTTATTTATTTGAGAAAGAGAAAGAGAGAGCATGGGGAAAGGGAGAGAGAGAGAGAGAGGGAGAATCCCAAACAGACTCCACACTGTCAGCACAGAGCCTGATGCAGGGCTTGATCTCACGACCTGCTCACATCATTACCTGAGCAGAAATCAAGAGTTGGATACTTAACCAACTGAGCCACCTAGGTAGGTGCCCCTTGTTTGAAAATGTCTTTATCCTTATGTGATAGTTTAGCTGGGGCTAATAGTCTAGGTTAACAGGTATTTTTGTCTCAGTATTTTGGAGACATTTTTTTAGCCTCTGTTGATGTTATTAGGAAGTATGTTGTTAGTCTAATTACCATTTGTGGTGACCTGTCTGTTCTCCCAGGCTACTTTTAGAATCTCCTTTATGTCTTTGATGTTTTATGATTTTGTTACCAATGGGAGATTCTGTGTTGTGTGAATAGAGGTCTTGGTTCTTGGATGCCCCATGCTAGAATAAAGGCATCCAGAAGGAAAGCAGCAAGCCCAAAGCAGTTTCTTTGGGACAGTATACTCTCAAGATGGGAGAGTGGGCAGGAAAAGAGGTGGCAACTTCCCTGAGGCTACAGGGGTCGTGGACAGGGTGGTAGAGGCTAGTGGAGGCTGCCTCCAATCATTTGGAGGGGGGGGGCTCCTCCCACTGACTGGGGAGGAGTTTTTGACCCTACAAGGTTTGTACCAGAACATTATGGCAGCTTTTCCCCATGCAGAGAGGGAACTATAATTCAAAAGCATTATAATGAGCCTAGGGGTTACCCTGGGGCAGAGGTATAAGAGGAGGGTGCTTGTTCTGCACCTGTGGTTCTTGATCTGTCAGCCCCGGGATACTGGAAGCCACAAGGCCAGGATGATGAGAGCCACAAAATCTGGATGTGCCCTGGGGGTTCTAATGTATAACCCATTTTTCCCCACCCTTGTCTCCAGCTCTAGTCTGACTGCCTACTCTATTAGTTTCAATACAATTGGCCAGGATATGGACTTCTAAAATTCTGTTTGGAAATGTAATGCTCTTTTTCTGGATTTATGTCTTTCATTAATTGAGGAAAACCTCAGCTATTGTAAGTCAAACGTTTTTATTTCTTTCCTTCTAGAACATCTACTAGATATATATTAGACCCTATCTTTCTATCCCAACCACTCTTTCATATTGTTCATTTCGTTATCATTTTGTGCTGAATCTTGTAAATAATTTTTACTTCCAACTCCCTTATTCCTGTAAAATATTGACAAAAAGACTCTCCGAAGTTTAAAACCTTTTAAAAACATATAACTTCATATTGTTTTTATATCACTTGAGTAGAAGCTCCAGTGTAATGTCAACTGACTCTGCAAGAGACACAGTATAAAGGCGTGGTGTACGTCATTGTCTCCCAAACAGCAAAGGGTAATGGACATGCTCTCAAATTCCAATACCTGTGCTAATCGTTATCCCAGTACATACACTGATAGGCACCCTAGAGTTGGAGGACTTTTCTGAGTGTAAACTTCAACAGCTTCTATTTTATGTTTCATCTTATTTATTGTTTTCAAAACTTCCTGCATTTTAAATCTCTTTACAACTTTTCTTTATCCATAGCTAAACTTCCTTTTTTCTCTCCTTATCCTAAGCAATTAGATAATTGAACTATCGATGTCCACAAATCTAAAAATCAAACACAGAACTCTTCAGCCAGGTTGCATGAGATATATATTTAAACACATAAAGTTCCCTAGTGCTTTGCGACTAATTTAATTAATTTAATTTTTATTTTAGAAAGAGGGAGAGTGCAAGTGAGGGGGAAAATAGGCTTTATCATGAGGATATGCAGAACTTCCAATGTATTTTTTTTTTAATTTTTTTTTTCAACGTTTATTTATTTTTGGGACAGAGAGAGACAGAGCATGAACGGGCGAGGGGCAGAGAGAGAGGGAGACACAGAATCGGAAACAGGCTCCAGGCTCCGAGCCATCAGCCCAGAGCCTGCCGCGGGGCTCGAACTCACGGACTGCGAGATCGTGACCTGGCTGAAGTCGGACGTTCAACCGACTGCGCCACCCAGGCGCCCCTCCAATGTATTTTTAAATACAAGTAGAACTTAGCATAGCATTTTTTTTTATTTTGGGGTTCTTGTTTAATTTACAAAACAACAAGTATTCCAATTATTATCAATCATTTTAAAATACATTAAAGGATGAGGGAAGATGGCGGCGTAGGAGGACGCTGGGCTCACCGCGCGTCCTGCTGATCACTTAGATTCCACCTACACTTGCCTAAATAACCCAGAAAACCTCCAGAGGATTAGCAGAATGGAGTCTCTGGAGCCAAGCGCAGACGAGAGGCCCACGGAAGAGGGTAGGAAGGGCGGCGAGGCGGTGCGCGCTCCACGGACTGGCGGGAGGGAGCCGGGGCGGAGGGGCGGCTCGCCGGCCAAGCAGAGCCCCCGAGGCTGGCTGGCAAAAGCGGAGGGGCCTGATGGACTGTGTTCCGACAGCAAGCGCGACTTAGCGTCTGGGAGGTCATAAGTTAACAGCTCTGCTCAGAAAGCGGGAAGGCTGGAGGACAAAGGGAGGGAGAGTTGCTGAGCCCCCAGATGACAGAGCTCAGCTTGGCAGGGAACAAAGGCGCTTGCCAGCGCCATCTCCCCTGCCCATCCCCCAGCCAAAATCCCAAAGGGAACCAGTTCCTGCCAGGGAACTTGCTCACTCCACGCAAACACCCAACTCTGTGCTTCTGTGGAGCCAAACCTCCGGCAGTGGATTTGACTCCCTCCCGCTGCCACAGGGCCCCTCCTGAAGTGGATCACCTAAGGAGAAGCGAGCTAAGCCTGCCCCTCCTGCCCCTGTGCACCTTGCCTACCCACCCCAGCTAATACACCAGATCCCCAGCATCACAAGCCTGGCAGTGTGCAAGTAGCCCAGACGGGCCACGCCACCCCACAGTGAATCCCGCCCCTAGGAGAGGGGAAGAGAAGGCACATACCAGTCTGACTATGGCCCCAGTGGTGGGCTGGGGGCAGACATCAGGTCAGACTGCGGCCCCGCCCACCAACTCCAGTTATACACCACAGCATAGGGGAAGTGCCCTGCAGGTCCTCACCACGCCAGGGACTATCCAAAATGACCAATCGGAAGAATTCTCCTCAGAAGAATCTCCAGGAAATAACAACAGCTAATGAGCTGATCAAAAAGGATTTAAATAATATAACAGAAAGTGAATTTAGAATAATAGTCATAAAATTAATCGCTGGGCTTGAAAACAGTATAGAGGACAGCAGACAATCTCTTGCTACAGAGATCAAGGGACTAAGGAACAGTCACGAGGAGCTGAAAAACGCTTTAAATGAAATGCAAAACAAAATGGATATCACCACGGCTCGGATTGAAGAGGCAGAGGAGAGAATAGGTGAACTAGAAGATAAAGTTATGGAAAAAGAGGAAGCTGAGAAACAGAGAGATAAAAAAATCCAGGAGTATGAGGGGAAAATTAGAGAACTAAGTGATACACTAAAAAGAAATAATATACGCATAATTGGTATCCCAGAGGAGGAAGAGAGAGGGAAAGGTGCTGAAGGGGTACTTGAAGAAATAATAGCTGAGAACTTCCCTGAACTGGGGAAGGAAAAAGGCATTGAAATCCAAGAGGCACAGAGAACTCCCGTCAGACGTAACTTGAATCGATCTTCTGCACGACATATCATAGTGAAACTGGCAAAATACAAGGATAAAGAGAAAATTCTGAAAGCAGCAAGGGGTAAACGTGCCCTCACATATAAAGGGAGACCTATAAGACTCGTGACTGATCTCTCTTTTGAAACTTGGCAGGCCAGAAAGAATTGGCACGAGATCTTCAGTGTGCTAAACAGAAAAAATATGCAGCCGAGAATCCTTTATCCAGCAAGTCTGTCATTTAGAATAGAAGGAGAGATAAAGGTCTTCCCAAACAAACAAAAACTGAAGGAATTTGTCACCACTAAACCAGCCCTACAAGAGATCCTAAGGGGGACCCTGTGAGACAAAGTACCAGAGACATCACTACAAGCATAAAACATACAGACATCACAATGACTCTAAACCCGTATCTTTCTATAATAACACTGAATGTAAATGGATTAAATGCGCCAACCAAAAGACATAGGGTATCAGAATGGATAAAAAAAACAAGACCCATCTATTTGCTGTCTACAAGAGACTCATTTTAGACCTGAGGACACCTTTAGATTGAGAGTGAGGGGATGGAGAACTATTTATCATGCTACTGGAAGCCAAAAGAAAGCTGGAGTAGCCATACTTCTATCAGACAAACTAGACTTTAAATTAAAGGCTGTAACAAGAGATGAAGAAGGACATTATATAATAGTGACAGGGTCTATCCATCAGGAAGAGCTAACAATTATAAATGTCTATGCGCCAAATACCGGAGCCCCCAAATATATAAAGCAATTACTCATAAACATAAGCAACCTTATTGATAAGAATGTGGTAATTGCAGGGGACTTTAACACCCCACTTACAGAAATGGGTAGATCATCTAGACACATGGTCAATAAAGAAACAAGGGCCCTGAATGAGACATTGGATCAGATGGACTTGACAGATATATTTATAACTCTGCATCCCAAAGCAACAGAATATACTTTCTTCTCGAGTGCACATGGAACATTCTCCAAGATAGATCACATACTGGGTCACAAAACAGCCCTTCATAAGTTTACAAGAATTGAAATTATACCATGCATACTTTCAGACCACAATGCTATGAAGCTTGAAATCAACCACAGGAAAAGTCTGGAAAACCTCCAAAAGCATGGAGGTTAAAGAACACACTACTAACGAATGAATGGTCAACCAGGCAATTAGAGAAGAAATTAAAAAATATATGGAAACAAACGAAAATGAAAATACAACCATCCAAACGCTTTGGGACACAGCAAAGGCAGTCTTGAGAGGAAAATACATTGCAATCCAGGCCTATCTCAAGAAACAAGAAAAATCCCAAATACAAAATCTAACAGCACACCTAAAGGAACTAGAAGCAGAACAGCAAAGGCAGCCTAAACCCAGCAGAAGAAGAGAAATAATAAAGATCAGAGCAGAAATAAACAATATAGAATCTAAAAAAACTGTAGAGCAGATCAACAAAACCAAGAGTTGGTTTTTTTTGAAAAAATCAACAAAATTGACAAACCTCTAGCCAGGCTTCTCAAAAAGAAAAGGGAGATGACCCAAATAGATAAAATCATGAATGAAAATGGAATTATTACAATCAATCCCTCAGAGATACAAACAATTATCAGGGAATACTATGAAAAATTATATGCCAACAAATTGGACAACCTGGAAGAAATGGACAAATTCCTGAACACCCACACTCTTCCAAAACTCAATCAGGAGGAAATAGAAAGCTTGAACAGACCCATAACCAGTGAAGAAATTGAATCGGTTATCAAAAATCTCCCAACAAATAAGAGTCCGGGACCAGATGGCTTCCCAGGGGAGTTCTACCAGACGTTTAAAGCAGAGATAATACCTATCCTTCTCAAGCTATTCCAAGAAATAGAAAGGGAAGGAAAACTTCCAGACTCATTCTATGAAGCCAGTATTACTTTGATTCCTAAACCAGACAGAAACCCAGTAAAAAAAGAGAACTACAGGCCAATATCCCTGATGAATATGGATGCAAAAATTCTCAATAAGATACTAGCAAATCGAATTCAACAGCATATAAAAAGAATTATTCACCATGATCAAGTGGGATTCATTCCTGGGATGCAGGGCTGGTTCAACATTCGCAAATCAATCAACGTGATACATCACATTAACAAAAAAAAAAGAGAAGAACCATATGATCCTGTCAATTGATGCAGAAAAGGCCTTTGACAAAATCCAGCACCCTTTCATAATAAAAACCCTTGAGAAAGTCGGGATAGAAGGAACATACTTAAAGATCATAAAAGCCATTTATGAAAAGCCCACAGCTAATATCATCCTCAACGGGGAAAAACTGAGAGCTTTTTCCCTGAGATCAGGAACACGACAGGGATGCCCACTCTCACCGCTGTTGTTTAACATAGTGCTGGAAGTTCTAGCATCAGCAATCAGACAACAAAAGGAAATCAAAGGCATCAAAATTGGCAAAGATGAAGTCAAGCTTTCGCTTTTTACAGATGACATGATATTATACATGGAAAATCCGATAGACTCCACCAAAAGTCTGCTAGAACTGATACATGAATTCAGCAAAGTTGCAGGATACAAAATCAATGTACAGAAATCAGTTGCATTCTCATACACTAACAATGAAGCAACAGAAAGACAAATAAAGAAACTGATCCCATTCACAATTGCACCAAGAAGCATAAAATACCTAGGAATAAATCTAACCAAAGATGTAAAGGATCTGTATACTGAAAACTATAGAAAGCTTATGAAGGTAATTGAAGAAGATTTAAAGAAATGGAAAGACATTCCCTGCTCATGGATTGGAAAAATAAATATTGTCAAAATGTCAATACTACCCAAAGCTATCTACACATTCAATGCAATCCCAATCAAAATTGCACCAGCATTCTTCTCGAAACTAGAACAAGCAATCCTAAAATTCATATGGAACCACAAAAGGCCCCGAATAGCCAAAGGAATTTTGAAGAAGACCAAAGCAGGAGGCATCACAATCCCAGACTTTAGCCTCTACTACAAAGCTGTCATCATCAAGACAGCATGGTATTGGCACAAAAACAGACACATAGACCAATGGAATAGAATAGAAACCCCAGAACTAGACCCACAAACGTATGGCCAACTCATCTTTGACAAAGCAGGAAAGAACATCCAATGGAAAAAAGACAGTCTCTTTAACAAATGGTGCTGGGAGAACTGGACAGCAACATGCAGAAGGTTGAAACTAGACCACTTTCTCACACCATTCACAAAAATAAACTCAAAATGGATAAAGGACCTGAATGTGAGACAGGAAACCATCAAAACCTTAGAGGAGAAAGCAGGAAAAGACCTCTCTGACCTCAGCCGTAGCAATCTCTTACTCGACACATCCCCAAAGGCAAGGGAATTAAAAGCAAAAGTGAATTACTGGGACCTTATGAAGATAAAAAGCTTCTGCCCAGCAAAGGAAACAACCAACAAAACTAAAAGGCAACCAACGGAATGGGAAAAGATATTTGCAAATGACATATCGGACAGAGGGCTAGTATCCAAAATCTATAAAGAGCTCACCAAACTCCACACCTGAAAAACAAATAACCCAGTGAAGAAATGGGCAGAAAACATGAATAGACACTTCTCTAAAAAAGACATCCGGATGGCCAACAGGCACATGAAAAGATGTTCAGCGTCGCTCCTTATCAGGGAAATACAAATCAAAACCACACTTAGGTATCACCTCACGCCAGTCAGAGTGGCCAAAATGAACAAATCAGGAGACTATAGATGCCAGAGAGGATGTGGAGAAACGGGAACCCTCTTGCACTGTTGGTGGGAATGCAAACTGGTGCAGCCGCTCTGGAAAGCAGTGTGGGGGTTCCTCAGAAAATTAAAAATAGACCTACCCTATGACCCAGCAATAGCACTGCTAGGAATTTATCCAAGGGATACAGGAGTACTGATGCATAGGGGCACTTGTACCCCAATGTTCATAGCAGCACTCTCAACAATAGCCAAATTATGGAAAGAGCCTAAATGTCCATCAACTGATGAATGGATAAAGAAATTGTGGTTTATACACACAATGGAATACTACGTGGCAATGAGAAAAAATGAAATATGGCCTTTTGTAGCAACGTGGATGGAACTGGAGAGTGTGATGCTAAGTGAAATAAGCCATGCAGAGAAAGACAGATACCATATGGTTTCACTCTTATGTGGATCCTGAGAAACTTAACAGGAACCCATGGGGGAGGGGAAGGAAAAAAAAAAAAAGAGGTTAGAGTGGGAGAGAGAGCCAAAGCATTAGAGACTGTTAAAAACTGAGAACAAACTGAGGGTTGATGGGGGGTGGGAGGGAGGAGAGGGTGGGTGATGGGTATTGAGGAGGGCACCTTTTGGGATGAGCACTGGGTGTTGTATGGAAACCAATTTGACAATAAACTTCATATATTAAAAAAAATACATTAAAAAGAGCACAGAAACTGAAATCATCACCTGTTTTAAGATAGAATTTAGAGGGGCGCCTGGGTGGTTCAGTCGGTTGAGCCTACAAGTCTTGATTTTGGCTTAAGTCATGATCCCAGGATCGTGGGACTGAGCCCCGTGTCAATGGGGAAAGGGAGAGAGAATCCCAAACAGACTCCACACTGTCAGCACAGAGCCTGACACGCTCAGCGTGGAACCTGACACGGGGCTCAATCCCACGATCCTGGGATCATGACCTAAGCCAAAATCTTGAGTTGTATGCTCAACCGCCTGAACCACCCAGGCGCCCCTCTAAATTCTATCTTAAAACAGGTGATGATTTCAGTTTCTGTGTTCTTTTTAATGTATTTTGAAATGATTGATAATAATTGGAATACTTGTTGTTTGTAAATTAAACAAGAACCCCAAAATAAAAAAAATGCTATGCTAAGTTCTACTTGTATTTAAAAACACACTGGAAATTCTGCATATCCTCATGATAAAGCTTATTTTCAATGCACAGTACTTCAATTTTGATGACATGGTTTTTTATGACACGTCTTTTTTCAGGCTGAGCACTCAAATGGGAAATTCCTGTAGATTTCCAAGTGGCCTTGGTGCCAGTGATGCATATTGCTTCCCTCCTAATGTTGATGGATAACTTTCCTCGACATTTTTTCACCTGATCAGCATTCGGAGCATAATGCTAGTAACTAAGCTGAGGCAGCTGTGCTGCAAAATATCAAACACCACGTCTGAAGATGAATCCTGTCAGCATAACTGAACAGCAGAGGTGCCAAAGAAACTGCCAAAATCAACCGGGCTGCGATGTTTACTTTGCTGACGAACGTTGGCTTTAATTTAGCAGTGACACAGCAAGGATTGAAAAACTTAGCAACTGTTCTCAGCATTGGAAGAATTCAATAGCGGACATAAAAATATTGGTAGCCACCAATATTACATCTGTGACGTTATCATATAAGCAAGTGAAACTGGAGTAAGACTTGCATAGATCAAGCTAATATTTAGGGTGCCATTGGGATTTTACCAGCAAGTGGACCAAGAACGTTTCCCAAATTGACTCACAATTGTCCCAATTTCAAGCAATAAATCCACCCAACAGATCAGTGAACCCAACTAACGCAACAACTCCTCGGGCAACACCAAAATCTTCTCCAGTAATCCAAGAGCCCCAAACTGGGGCCAAGTTGATTCTCGTCATTGACAACATACATGGAATCGTCTGTGGGTTTTCTTACAGGCTTGGTGGTGCTTGCCAGGCCCCATCGTCTGCCTAGAGCCTCGGTGGCAGTTATGAGGACCACCTTTCTTGTGCCCAAGCAAAGGCCTCTCCCAGGGGATTAATATCTCTCATCTAGTTGACTTGTTTTCTCTTCGGGTGTCTAACACCAGGTGTCAGGTGTCTGCCTCATCCACTGTTTACAGCTTCAATGACTTTTTTTTTTTTAATTTTTAGAAATTCTATTAAAAAAAATATACCCATTGGTTTTCACAGTGACACCTTTTTATTAGGGTTTATTTCTTCATTAATTAATTTAAATATACTTATGTCCTATCTCTTAGATTTCAATCCCGTTATCTCACGTTTTTAGGGCTCAAATCCTGCTATTTACTGTCTGCTGACTTGTGCTCGTGGTGATGTTCTCCTCATGTGTTTTGAAAATGTTGATTCTGAGCTCATCACTGATGAGCCTTGCTTGTTTTTCCTAAGAGAAATTCTTGTGGCCTGGCTTGGCCTCCCTCCAGAATTTTCCACTTAATTTTCTCAGAATTAAGTGAGCTATCACTGGCTTGGGATCAATTATTAGAATTCCTTGGCCTGTAGTTTCTGGGACCGTGAGAATAGCCAAAAAGAAATACCCAAGAGAAAATCAAATACAAATCCTCATGAAATAAAGCTCCAGGTTTGCATATTCTTGACTGAAACTATTTTATTTTTTCCTCACTTAGATTCTAGGTGAAAACAGAGATATTCTTTGCTATCATTCAGTGCTGGTGGATGGATTTTGTTTTTCTAGTTCACCTTTTTACCGAGCCTTTTACTTGTAGACGATTCTGGCTGTGTGTACAGGCCTCAGTGCTAACTTCTATTCTTTGCAGGACCAATAGCTCATTTTCAGGGCTCACCAGGTGGCAAAATCTAGGTGCCCAAGTTACTGAGTTCTAGCATCTTCCTCAGGAAGCCACAGGCTTTGTTCTCACTACTTACTATTCTCACTACTCTCCTTTATACCTTTCTCTTGTTACTGACATCTATATATTTCTTCCTTTTTCTTGTGAATTCATCTATGCATTTAAATTTTATATTTAATGCCTCATCTGAATGCCTCATCTAGATTTTGGCATGTGAGAAGTACAAAATGGTCAAGTAGGGTTCCTTTGCTTCCTTGAACCCTAACACACTATGACTACTCTGCACAAGTAACCCAAGGAAAGATCTAGGGTCCTAAATACCAAGACCTCTGGAGGATTTATATTGATTCTGCTGCTGATACAGGAAGTATTTTGAAAAGATGTATTTTTAGTCCATTCTGGCAAGTAACAAATCAGAAGAGTTCTAGAAAGCCATTCTATTAGGCAGAGCTCAATGGTGAGAATAGACCAGGGACTACATCCAAGGGAGAATTTTTTTCTGTTCCTCTTCAAGCATTTCCAGGCTGATTTGTTTCTTGAACCTTCAAGGCAGAAGGAGGTGTTTCTGGGTATTCTTGATCTTATCTATATACATTCCTTTATTCAAATTCAGCATTTAGGGGAGGGGAGGAAGAGGGTAGGCAATTATTACCTAATTATGTTAATTGACATCAAAAACATTGGGGCAACATTATTAAAATTATAAATAAAAGAAAGAAGATATTCATACATAATCCCATGGTCCTAAAATATACTTTTAATTTTCCATGATCCTTTCTAATCCTTTTTCATTTGTGTAGATTTTAGATTCTTTTAATTATAGTATAGATATAATTTTACATTATGCTTTTTCTATCAGAAATATTTTTTATGTCATTCCTTACTCCTTATGTTTGTAATTCCTTAAATAATTCTTTTTGTTGTGATAAAATATACATAACATAAAACTTTCCATTTTAACATTTTTAAGTGTACAATTAAGTAGCATTAGGTGTACCCGTATTGTTGTACAAACATCACCACTGTCCATTTCCAGAACCTTTTCATCATCCCAAACGGAAACTCTGTAACACCCTGAAATGCATTACCCTTGTCCTCCATTCAAAGTAAAACTGTAGGTCAGGTGGGGTAGCTGGTTTCTGAGGTCTGCTCTCTACCATTACGGCCATCCAAAGTCTGCAGATAGGAAAGAAAGTTAAGGTTCCCTGACCATCCTAGCTCTCATTGTTCTTACCTCTCCACTCCCGAAGGAAGAAATGAGGGCAAAACCATTTTAGATTGATAATAAGTTTCCTATTGTCCTGATAGACTGTACAGCATGTTACAAAAGTAACAGTGATTGGAAATAAACACAATAGAAACTAAAACAACAAAAAAAACACATCAATGAAACCAAGATCTGGTCCTTTGAAACGATCAACCAAATAATTAAACTTTAGTCAGACTTCTAAAAAAAAAAAAGGAGACAGGGAGAGAGAGAGAGAGAGAGAGAGGACACAAATAATCAAATCAGAAATGAAAGAGGAGAAATAGGGGCACCCTGTGGCTCGGTAGGTTAAGCATCTGATGTGGCTCGGGTGATGATCTCCCAGTTCCTTGCGTCGGGCTCTGTGCTGACAGCTCAGATCCTGGAGCCTGGTTGGGATTCTGTAACTCCTTCTCTCTCTATCCCTCCCCTATTCACACTCTGTTTCTCTCTCTCTCTCTCAAAAATAAATAAATAAATAAAACTTTTTTAAAAAAAGAAAGAGGAGAAATAACAACCAACACCACAGAAATATAAAACATTATAAGAGAATATTATGAAAAATGATATGCCAACAAATTGGACAACCTAGAAGAAACAGATAAAGTCCTAGAAACATATAACCTCTCAAAACTGAATCAGGAAGAAATAGAAATTTTGAACAGACCAATTTTCAGCAGTGAAATTGAATCAGTAGTCAAAAAAACTCCAAGCAAATAAAAGTCCAGGACCGGATGGCTTTACAAGTGAATTCTACCAAACATTTAAAGGAGAGTTAATACCTATTCTTCTCAAACTGTTCCACAAAGTAGAAAAGGAAGGAAAACTTCCTAATTCATTCTGTGAAGCTAGCATTCTCCCAACACTAAAACCAGGTAAAAGAGAACTACAAAAAAGGAGAACTACAGGTCAATATCTCTGATGAACATATGCAAAAATCCTCAACAAAATATTAGCAAAGCAAATCCAATGATACATTAAAAAAAATCATTCACCATAGTCAACTGGGATTTATCCCTGGGATGCAAGGGCCGTTCCATATTTGCAAGTCAATTAATATGATATATCACATCGACAAAAGAAGGGATAAAAACCATATGATCATTTCAATAGATGCAGAAAAAGCATTTGACAAAGTACAACATCTATTCATGATGAAAACCCTCAAAAGAGTAGGTTTAGAGGGAACATACCTCAACATAGTAAAGGTCTTATATGGGAAAACCACAGCTGACATCATACTGAATGGGGGAAACCTGAGGGCATTTACCCAGGGTCAGGAACAAGATATGGATGTCCACTCTCACTACTATTATTTAAGGTAACACTGGAAGTCCTAGCCACAGCAATCAAACAAGAGGAAGGAATAAAAGGCATCCAAATCAGTAAAGAAGAAGTAAAACATTCACTATTTGCAGATGGCATGATACACTATATGGAAAACCCTAAAGACCACCAAAAAACTACTAGAACTGATAAATGAATTCAGTAAGTTGCAGGAAACAAAATCAATGTACAGAAATCCATGGAATCTTTTAAAATATAATTTATTGTCAAATTGCTTTCTATACAACACTCAGTGGTCATCCCAACAAGTGCCCTCCTCAATGCCCATCGCCCACTTTCTCCAACCCCCCATCAACCCTCAATTTGTTCTCAGTATCCAAGAGTCTCTTATAGTTTGCCTTCTTCCGTCTCTGTAAATTTTTCCCCCTTCCCCTCCCCCATGGTCTTCTGTTAAGTTTCTCAAGATCCACATATGAGTGAAAACATATGGTATCTGTCTTTCTCTGCCTGACTTATTTCACTTAGCATAACAGTCTCCACTTCCATCCACGTTGCTTCAAATGGCCAGATTTCATTCTTTCTCATTGCCAAGTAGTTTTCCATCATATATATAAACCACATCTCTTTATACATTCATCAGTTGATGGACATTTAGGCTCTTTCCATAATTTGGCTATTGTTGAAAGTGCTGCTATAAACATTGGGGTACAAGTGCCCCTATGCATCAGTACTCCTGTATCCCTTGGGTAGATTCCTAGCAGTGCTATTTCTGGGTCATAAGGTAATTCTAGTTTTAATTTTTTGAGGAACCTCCACACTGTTTTCCAGAGCGGCTGCACCAGTTTGCATTCCCACCAACAGTATAAGAGGGTTCCCGTTTCTCCACATCCTCTCCAGCATCTATAGTCTCCTGATCTGCTCATTTTAGCCACTCTGACTGGCGTGAGGTGGTATCTCAGTGTGGTTTTGATTTGTATTTCTCTGATGAGGAGCGACATTGAGCATCTTTTCATATGCCTGTTGGTCATCTGGATGTCTTCTATAGAAAAGGGTCTATTCATGTCTTCTGCCCATTTCTTCACTGGATTATTTGTTTTTCAGGTGTGGAGTTTGCTGTGTTCTTTATAGATTTTGGATACAAGCCCTTTATCTGATATGTCATTTGCAAATATCTTTTCCCATTCCGTTGGTTGCCTTTTAGTTTTGTTGATTGTTTCCTTTGCAGTGCAAAAGCTTTTTATCTTCATAAGGTCCCAATGGGTCATTTTTGCTTTTAATTTCCTTGCCTCTGGAGATGTGTCAAGTAAGAAATTGTTGCGGCTGAGGTCAAAGAGGTTTTTTCCTGCTTTCTCCTCTAGGGTTTGGATGGTTTCCTGTCTCACATTCAGGTCCTTTATCCATTTTGAGTTTATTTTTGTGTATGGTGTAAGAAAGTGGTCTAGTTTCATTCTTCTGCACGTGGCTGTCCGGTTCTCCCAGCACCATTTGTTAAAGAGACTGTCTTTTTTTCCATTGGATGTTCTTTCCTGCTTTGTCAAAGATTAGTTGGCCATACATTTGTGGGTTCAATTCTTGGGTCTCTATTCTATTCCATTGGTCTGTGTCTGTTTTTGTGCCCATACCATACTGTCTTGATGATTACAGCTTTGTAGTAGAGGCTAAAGTCTCGGATAGTGATGCCTCCTGCTTTGGTTTTCTTCAATATTGATTTGGCTATTCGGGGTCTTTTGTGGTTCCATACAAATTTTAGGATTGTTCTAGCTTTGAGAAGAATGCTGGTGCAATTTTGACTGATATTTCACTGAATGTGTGGATAGCTTGACATTTAACAGTATTTATTCTTCCAATCCATGAGCATGGAATGTTTTTCCATTTCTTTGTATCTTTTTCAATTTCCTTCATAAGCTTTCTATAGTTTTCAGCATACAGATCTTTTACATCTTCGGTTAGGTTTATTCCTAGGTATTTTATGATTCTTGGTGCCATTGTGAATGGCATCAGTTTCTTTATTTCTCTTTCTGTTGCTTTATTATTGGTGTATAAAAATCCAACCTATTTCTGTACATTGATTTTGTACCCTGCGACTTTGCTGAATTCATGTGTCAGTTCTAGCAGGCTTCTGGTGGAGTCTGTCGGGTTTTCCATGTAGAGTATCATGTCGTCTGTGAAAAGTGAAAGTGTGACTTGATCTTTGATAATTCTGATGCCTTTTATTTCATTTTGTTGTCTGATTGCTGATGCTAGGACTTCCAACACTATGTTAAACAACAGCGGTGAGAGTGGACATCCCTGTCATGTTCCTGATCTCAGGGGGAAACTCTCACTTTTTCCCCATTGAGGATGATATTAGCTGTGGGCTTTTCATAAGTGACTTTTATGATGTTTAAGTATGTTCCTTCTATCCCGACTTTCTTGAGGGTTTTTATTAAGAAAGGATGCTGAATTTTGTCAAATGGTTTTTCTGCATCGATTGACAGGATCATATGGTTCTTATCTCTTCTTTTATTAATGAGATGTATCACATTGATTGATTTGCGAATATTGAACCTGCCTATAGCCCAGGAATGAATCCCACTTGATCATGGTGAATAATTCCTTTTATATGTTTTGGAATTCGATTTGCTAGTATCTTGTTGAGAATTTTCGCATCCATATTCATCAGGGATATTGGCCTGTAGTTCTCTTTTTTTGCTGGGTCTCTGTCTGGTTTGGGAATCAAAGTAATTTTGGCTTCATAGAATTAGTCTGGAAGTTTTCCCTTCATTTCTATTTTTTGGAACAACTTGCAAGGATAGGTATTATCTCTGCTTTAAATGTCTGGTAGAATTCCCCAGAGAAGCCATCTGGTCCAGGACTCTTATTTGTTGGGAGATTTTTGATTATGGATTGAATTTCTTCACTAGTTATGGGTCTGTTCAAATTTTCTATTTCTTCTTGTTTGAGTTTTGGTAGTGTATGGGTATTTAGGAATTTGTCCATTTCTTCCAGGTTGTCCAGTTTGTTGGCATATAATTTTTCATAGTATTCCCTGATAATTCTGGGAACATAATTCCCTTGTATTTCTGAGGGGTTTGTCATAATAAATCAATTCTCATTCATTATTTTATCTATTTGGATCCTCTCTCTTCTTTTTGAGGGGCTTGTCTAGAGGTTTATTAATTTTGTTTATTTTTTCAAAGAACCAACTCTTGATTTCATTGATCTGTTCTACTGTGGTTTTTGGATTCTATATTTTTTATTTCTGCTCTGATCCTTATTGTTTATCTTCTTTGGCTAGGTTTGGGGTGTGTTTACTGTTCTGCTTCTAGTTCCTTTAAGTGTGCTGTTAGATTTCGTACTTTGGATTTTTCTTGTTTCTTGAAATAGGCCTGGATTACAATGTATTTTCCTCTTAAGACTTCCTTTGCTGTGTCCCAAAGGTTTTGGATTGTTGTATTTTCATTTTCATTTGTTTCCATATATTTTTAAATTTCTTCTCTAATTGCCTGGTTGACCCATTCATTCTTTAGTAAGATGTTCTTTAACCTCCATGCTTTTGGAGACTTTCCAGACTTTTTATTGTGGTTTATTTCAAGTTTCATAGCATTGTGATCTGAAAGTGTACATGGTCTGATCTCAATTCTTTTATACTTATTGAGGGATGTTTTGTGACCCAGTCTGTGATCTATCTTGGAGAGTATTCCATGTGCACTTGAGAAGAAAGTATATTCTGCTGCTTTGGGATGTAGAGTTCTAAATATATCTGTCAAGTCCATCTGGTCCAATGTATCATTCAGGGCCATTGTTTCTTTACTGATTCTCTGTCTAGATGATCTGTCCATTGATGTAAGTGGAGTATTAAAGTCCCCTGCAATTACCACATTCTTATCAATAAGGTTGCTTATGTTTGTCATTCATTGTTTTATGTATTTGGAGGCTCTCTTATTCGGTGCATAGACATTTATAATTGTTAGCTCTTCCTGATGGATAGACCCTGAAATTATTATATAATGCCCTTCTTCATCTCCTGTTACAGCCTTTAATTTAAAGTCTAGTTTGTCTGATATAAGTATGGCTACCTCAGCTTTCTTTTGACTTCCAGTAGCATGATGGATATTTCCTCATCCCACTTTCAATCTGAAGGTGTCCTCAGGTCTAAAGCGGGTCTTTTGTCGAGAGCAAATAGATGGGTCTTGTTTTTTTATCCATTCTGATACACTATGTCTTTTGGTTGGAGCATTTAGTCCATTTATATTCAGTGTTATTATTGAAAGATGTGGGTTTACAGTCACTGTGACATCTGTAGTTTTCATGCTTGTAGTGATGTCTCTGGTACTTTGTGGTCCTTGCAACATTTCACTCACAGAGTTCCCTTTAGGATCTCTTCTAGGACTGGTTTAGTTGTGATGAATTCCTTTCAGGTTTTGTTTGGGATAACCTCTATCTCTCCTTCTTTTCTGAATGATAGGCTTGCTGGATAAAGGATTCTTGGCTGCATATTTTTCCCGTTCATCACATTGAAGATTTCCTGCCATTCCTTTCTGACCTGCCAAGTTTCAGTAGATAGGTCTGCTACTATTCTTATGTGTCTACCTTTGTAAGTTAGAGCCTGTTTATCCCTAGCTGCTTTCAGAATTTTCTCTTTATCTTTGTATTTTGCCAGTTTATGATATATCATGCAGAAGATCAATTCAAGTTACGTTTGAAGGGAGTTCTCTGTGCCTCTTGAATTTCAATGCCTGTTTCTTTCCCCAGATTGGGGAAGTTCTCAGCTACGATTTGTTCAAGTATACCTTCAGCCCCTTTCTCTCTCTCTTCTTCTTCTGCAATTCCTATGATATGGATATTGTTCTATTTGATGGAATCACTTAGTTCTCTAATTCTCCCCTCATGATCCTGGATTTTTTTTTCTCTCTTTTTTTCAGCTTCCTCTTTTTCCATAATTTTAGCTTCTAATTCACCTATTCTCCCTGTGCCTCTTCAATCTGCACTGTGGTCACCTCCATTTTATTTTGCACCTCATTTATAAAATTTTTAAATTCATCATGACTATTTTTTAGTCCCTTGATCTCTGCAGCAGTAGATGCTCTCCTGTCTTCTATGCTTTTTTTAAGCCCAGCGATTAATCTTATGACCATTATTCTAAATTCTTGTTTAGTTATGTTGCTTATATCTGGTTTGATCAATTCTTTAGCTGTCACTTCTTCCTGGAATTTCTTTTGAGGAGAATTCTTCCATTTCATCATTTTGCCTAGTTTTCTGTCCCTTATGAGTTCTAAAAGCTTGTTATGTGCTCTGCGTCTGAGAACACTGCTATATGAAAGTGGGGGGTCATACGCTATCCAGGGCCTGGCCCTTCAGGAGGTGTTTTTTTTGGAGACTGTTACTTGTTGTCTGTTGTTTTGATTTCAGTTACTGTATCTCCCTACTCGTAGTGATGTTTTGGACCCTCCACCAGGTGTGCTTTGATTTGTTCCTTGAAGTAGCCTTGGAAAGGAAAACAAACAGACAAACAGGAAACCAAAACATGCAAACACACAAACCAAGAAAACAAACAAACAAAGAAAAATAAAAAACCAAAAAACTAAAAACAATCCAAAAGCAAAAACCAGAAACACTAGCTACAAGCAAAGAACAGGGTAGAGGCGGTGCTGATGGAAGAGTGCATACAAAAAAAAGAAATGACAGGGGTGGGAAAAAGTAAAAAATAAACATTGACCAGGAAGAGAGACTAAAGGCCTAACCCAGGGAGAGAGAAAGGAAAATAAGGAAGGGGGGAGGAAAAAGAAATGAAGATAAAGTTACCCAGACAGAGAAATTATATGGCTTGGTTATTCCAGAGAGAGAAGGGAATGTAAAGAAGGAGGTGTAGAACATGTATCAAGAGAATGGATTAAATATGTCTGTTTAAACAAACCAATAACCAGAGTAAATAGCCTAGAGGAGGGAAGAGATAAGAAGGAGAAATGGAAGGGAGAATATATCCAAATAAGAATTGTCCTACAGTTAATCCAGGCAATGCAACAGTGCTGGAATGGAGAAGGGGTCCATCTGGTTCCACAGTGTCTATCCCACTCCAGTAGATATGCAGTTACCCATGGGGAGGGGGGTGGTTTGGTGTAGGCTGGTCCCGCCTCCACTGACCAATCCCTGAGGCCCTGCCTTGGTGGTGGTGGGGAGAAAAATGGCAACCCCCCAGTCTCTTCTCCACGACCCAGTGTCCCAAATCACTCCTTTGGAGCTGTCCTCACTGTGCTGCAGGCACAGATGAGGCTGTGTGTCTCACTCCACTGACTCCCTTGCCCCAGTGCTTGGCTGGGAGTTAAACTCCCACTCCATATGCCCCGGTACTGGGGAAGCGCCTCCCGATATGTGGTCCCAGCTGGTTTTGTCCTGTGTTGCAGCACTTCAGGGGAGGGGACCGGTTTCTCCTGCTGTGGACTGTGCCCTTGATCTGCCACTGAACCTGGAGGTGGCTCCCCTCCTCCCCAGGTGCGCGAACAGAGCAGCCGGCCCCAGTCCGAAGATGGGATCTGCAGTTAGAGATCCTCCAACCTGCAGTTAGAGATGAGATCCCTCTCTGTCCTGGTCCAAGGTTTTTTCTCTTGTCCAGATACAGTCCAACACTTCCCCAGCCACTCTTTGTCTTCCCTTTGTCTCTCTGCAGAAGGGGATCCCTCCCCTTTGTGCCTACGAGGCCTGTTTTATCTCCCCCAGTTCGCAATCACCCAGCTATGGCCCCTCAGATTGTCCCAGTTTCTCCCCGGTAGACTAGTCTCTTTTCCTCCCAGACTCTTGGGGTTCAAAGTCCTTTAGCTTCAGTCCTTCTTTGTTTGAGAGACGCGGGAAGTACGGGTTCCCCTACTTCTCCCCCATGTTGACTCCAGTCCAATTACATACCAGAAATCTGTGGAATTTTTATGTACTAATAATGAAGCAAGAGAAAGAAATTAAGGAAGCAGTCTTGTTTACAATTGCACGAAAGATACTAAACTACCTAGGAATAAACATAACCAAGGAAGTGAAAGACCTGTACCTGAAAATTGTAAAACATTGATGAAAGATATTGACAATGATGCAAACAAGTGGAAAGATATTCCATGATCATGGATGAGAAGAATAAATATTGTTAAAATATCTGTACTATCCAAAGCAATCTACAGATTCAATGCAATCTCTCTCAAATTACCAAAACATTTTTCACAGAACTAGAACAAACGATTCTAAAATTTGTAGGGAACCACAAAAGACCCCAAATAGCCAAAAACAATCTTGAAAAAGAAAAGTAAAGCTGGAGGTATCACAATTCCAGATTTCAAGTTATACTACAAAGAGGTAGTAATCAAAACTAACATGGTCCTGACACAAAAATAGGCACATAGATCAATGGAACAGAATAGAAAACCCAGAAATGAACCTACAACTATATGGTCAAGTAATCTTCAACAAAGCAGGAAAGAGTATGCAATGGGAAAAAGACAGTCTCTTCAATAAATGGTGTTGAGAGAACTGGACAGCAACATGCAAAAGAGTAAAACTGGACCAATTTCTTACACCATACACAAAAAGAAACTCAAAATGGTTAAAGACCTAAATGTGAGTCCTGAAACCATAAAATCCTAGAAGGGAGCATAGGCAGTAATTTCTTTGACATTGGCTGTAGCAATATTTTTCTAGGTATATATCCTGAGGGAAAGGAAATAAAAGCAAAAATAAGCTATTGGGACTATATCAAAATAAAAAACTTCTTCACAGTGAAGCAAACAACCAAGAAAACCAAAAGAGAGCCCACTGAATGGGAGAAGATATTTGCAAATGACATCTCTGATAAAGGATTAGCATCTGAAATATATAAAGAACTGATACAACTCAACACCAAAAAACCCAAATAACCTAATTAACAAATGGGCAGAAGATGTGAATAGACATTTCTCCAAAGAAGACATACAGACGGCCAACAGATTCTTGAAAAGATGCTTAACATCACTCATCATCAGGGAAATGCAAATCAAAACCACAGTGAGATATCACTTCACACCTGTCAGAATGACTAACATCAACAACACAAGAAACCACAGCGGTTAGAGAGGATGTGGAGAAATAGGAACCCTCATACACTGTTGATGAGAATGTAAACTTGTGTAGCTCCTGTGGAAAACAGTATGGGACTTCCTCAAAAATTTAAAAATGAGGCCTACCCTATGATCCAGTAATCACACTACTGGGTATTTACCTGAAGGCTAAAACAAAACAAAACGAAACACTATTTCAAAGGGATTCATGCACCCTTATGTTTACTGCAATATTATTTACAACTGTCAAGATATGGAAGCAGCCAAAGTGTTCATCAATTGATGAATGGATAGGGGCGCCTGGGTGGCGCAGTCGGTTGAGCGTCCGACTTCAGCCAGGTCACGATCTCGCGGTCCGTGAGTTCGAGCCCCGCGTCGGGCTCTGGGCTGATGGCTCAGAGCCTGGAGCCTGTTTCCGATTCTGTGTCTCCCTCTCTCTCTGCCCCTCCCCCGTTCATGCTCTGTCTCTCTCTGTCCCAAAAATAAATAAACGTTGAAAAAAAAAAATTTAAAAAAAAAAAAAAAATTGATGAATGGATAAAGAGGATATGGTATATATATATTCAATGGAATATTATTCAGCCATAAAAAGACTGAAATCTTGTTATTTGCAATGACAGGGTTGGAGGTAAAGAGTATGATGCTAAGTGAAATAAGTCAGTCAGAGATGGACTCATATGTGGAGTTTAAGAAACAACAAATGAGCAAAGGAAAAAAAAAGAGACAAACCAAGAAACAAACTCTTAACTATGGAGAACAAACTGGTGGTTACCAGAGGGGAGGTGGTGGGGGGGGGGGGATAGGCAAAATAGGTGATGGGGATTAAGGAGTGCACTTACCATGATGGGCACTAAACAATGTCTAGAATTGTTGAATCACTATATTATACACCTGCAACTAATATAACACTGTATGTTAATATACTGGAATTAAAATTAAAAACAATAAAAAAGTAACAGTGATTGAAACCATATAGCTTGCAGTTTAAGAGATTCATCAGTGCAATAGAGTAATAGAAAATTCAGAAATTCAAAATTGTATAGAACTTTATAACATAGTAGAAACAGTATGACAGCAGGGAAAAGGATCATTATTCAATATGCTTTGTAGAAACTGGATCTCAGTAAGGAAGAGAATAAACCTCAGAGCTATACCATGGAATAGACACTCAATAAGTCAAAGAACAAACTATTTAAAAACAACCTGTCAAAAAAGGAGCTTGAAGTAAAAAATTCACGTAACTGAATACTATGGAAGACTGTCATGGGACAGCTTGAAGGTCAGTATCACTATGTTGCCTGACTACAGGGGCACCATTCATGTACAAATTTCTGTGATAGCAGATGTTGTAAGTACCCATTGAAAAGAAAAGACATAGGTTGGGGAAATTTTATATCTGAATAAGTGTAAAAATTTTATAGAAATGTATAATGTTCCCATTTGGATACTACTTTGAATGTAGTAAAAAATGAATAGATGTTTTGTTGCTGATGGAAAAGATGTTGTATCTTATCATGTGATAAAATGTCCATCCATGCTAGTGATTAAAAACAGACAAATAAAAACAACTCAGAGATACTATTATACCCCCATTAAAGTAACAAAACTAGTGATAAAATCCAATGATGACAAGGTTGGAAAGAAATAGTTTCATGAGAAATTGTATATTAGCCCGGTCTCTTTGGAGATCAGTGTGGTGATGCCCCTAAAAGGTTGTAAAGATGTTTATAAGTTTTGACCAGATAATTGCTTGCTGCCACAGGGAAGCACTTATTGTTTAAGGCCAAAGATGCTCATAAGAAAATCGATTATAAAAACATAAAGGATAATGAATAGGCATGTCTATAGCTGTTAAAAATGGCAAAAGCCTAGATGATGTAAAGTGAAAGATGAGAACGTGCACGATTGTTCTCTGCTGGCTACTATCATATAAAGCTATGTATGGACATTGATAGATATCGAGAGTTAGTTCAGTTTACAGAGTACTTGCTAGGAGGTATGCTAGGCTCTCAGAGACAGAGGAAAAAGACAGGCATAGATACCCAGGTAATTGTGCAGATATTTTCATTGTAGTAAGCGATACCAAAATAAATGTAACAACTAGCATTTAGGGCATAGTTAATACATCCCAGGTATAATTCTAAGCACTTTACATAAACCTCAAGTAATTATCCTGATAACCCTTGAGGTGGAAACCATTCTTCTTCTTCTTTTACAGAGGAGGAAGCAAAGATAAGAGAGGTCAGGTCCTGTGCCCAAGGTCGTATAGCTCTGAGAGAGGTCAGCCTAAGATTTTGCCAGAGCTTCAAGGTGGAACGGCTAATCCAAGCTGGGGAAGACCAGAAGTGTTTCCAGAGAAGGTGATACATGCTCTGAGTCCGGCAGGACAGGAAGACAGATGGGGCAAGGGCATTGCCAGCAGAGAAACTGGGTGAATCAAGGTAGAGAGGAGAGGCGGTGTGGCATCGTGCATCCATGGACTGCTGGCAAGGCGTATTGCTGGAACACAAGGTTTCATGGGAAGAGGGGCAGGTATCAGATGTGGGCATGCATCAAATCAGTAGGGCTTTATATGTTGTGATGAAAACTTTGGACTTAATTTTTTCGAATTTGACTTCAGTGATGGAAGAGAGAAGTACTAACATTTATTGCTTACTACCATGTGACAAACCCTCTTTTATGTGTTTGACAAGGGTTATTTCAACAGATCACATTCTTTCTACAAAACTTTCTGTATTAATAAGGAACAGAGGGCACAGGTTATTTTCATCAGCCCAAAGGCTCTGTGACAACCTATCCCATTTCATGTTGGCACCATAAGAAAGATACTGCCAGAATTAATGTTACAAAGTACTGTTTTCAATGGGAAAGTGATAAGAATAATGTCCATGTGTTATTTATACTAGATAAAAGCTTCATAAATATTATATTATTAACCTTAAAGTGACAGGAACAATTAACCAGAAACCAACGTATCAGAACTACAAATCATCTTTTTTTTTTTAAAGTTAATTTGTTTTGAGAGAGAGAGAGAGAGAGAGCAAGCAGGGGAGAGGCAGAGAGAGAGGGAGGGAGAGAATACCAAGCAGGTTCCATGCTGTCAGCCTCACTGAGAGGCTGGAACCCATGACTGTGAGATCATGACCTGAGCCAAAATCAAGAGTTGGGTGCTCAACCAACTGAGCCACCCAGAAGCCCCACAACTCATCTTTTTTTAAAGGTATCTTTTCTATTTTTTAATTAAGTTTTTAATTCTAGCATAGTTAACAAATAGTGTTATATTAGTTTCAGGTATAGATTATATGATGATTCAATAATCTATACATTACTCAGTGCTCATCATGATAAGTGTACTCTTGAATCCCCATCACCCATTTAGAAACATAAATCATCTTGATCTCACCCTGTGATTCCAGTTTGGACCTTCCACCAGGTGTGTTTTAATTTGTTCATTGAAGTAACCCTGGAAAAAATGAAAAAGGGGGAGGGTGGAAGAAGGCTTACCCCATAGAAAGACAGAAATGACAGGGGCAGAGAAAAAAGACCAGGCAGAGAATCAAGGAAGCCATAGGTCCCACCAAGCTGTCTCCGTACACTCGTGGAGATGTTTCTTTCACTCTGTAGCCTGGATTCCTGGAGTTCCAAGGGTTCTGATCTCAATACTGCTGTGTTCCAGGGACCATGTTAATTCTGGTTCCCTGACTTCTCTGCCATCTTGGTTCTCCCCTCTGTGATTCCACTTTAAGGAGAAATAAGCAAAAGACAAAAAAAAAAGTTGCTTTAGACGTATTAAGAGAAAAACCAACTTCTGAGTCAAGTCCTAAGGTCAACGAACATTCATTCCGACTCACTGTCTCTACCCTGCAGTGTGTACAACGAGGCCTGGTGTCCAGAGCAAAGACCACTGACCCTGCAGGATGGCAATTATCAATTCAGTTCATTGTGCTATACTTAATAAAGCAGGGGAATTTAACAAACAGTATAGAATAATTTTTGTATGGGGCCTTTCCAGGAGCTGGAGTTTTCTCCAGAACAAGGGAGTTCTTGAGCTGAGACATGAGATATGGAGTTTGTCAGGTAGACAAACAGGAAGGAAGTGTATTCCAGTTTGGGGGCCCTGAAGCCCCACTGCACATGGTGGGTTTGCAGACATATAAAGAATTCTCCACAGTGGAGGGTAAAGTTAGCAGGAGGTGTATGAGGTGGTGAGGCTGGTTTGTCCTCAGGGACCAGATTACCAAGGGCCTTGAAGAAGGTTGAACTGGATGGATCAGGATCAGATTCATGTAATCGAAAGACAACTGGCAGAGTGGAGCCACCATGGAGGGGACAAGAAAAGCCCCGAGACCAGTGAAGACATGAGCCATCTCCAAGTATGAGATCACAGCTGTCTCAACTGTGGCTGTTGAAGTGAAGAGGAAAGGTAACAGTTGTTTAGGGAGACGGTAGTGGTGAGTATGGCAGAAAGTGAGAGGAGGGTGTAAGAGGAATCCAGGTTTCTGGCCTAGGTGCCTAAGTGATGGTGGGACTTGTAGCTAATATGGAAGCAGGAGGGGCAGGATTGGGGGTTGAGATGTAAATCCTGGTAACACTAGTCCTAATTTCATACTTTAATAACTACAGGGACAGGTTATTCCTCCCAGTCCCTGGTGATGGAACAGCTCAAGTCAGATCAGTCCTTGACAGAACTGAAGGAGTCGTGGGCCTACCACATGGCAAGACACCATTTTCCATTTCTAAGAAGCAAAAATGGATCCCACTCACTTTTTTTCCTTTTTAAAAAATAATTATACAACTTCTATGTGACCATAGGCCTGTTGGAAAAATTCAAGTTTTGTAATTTTCCTTTGCTAGGTTTATCAGAATAAGTCAGCAGTCCTCAAACTTTTGAATTCAAGACTTCTTTATACTCTCAAAAATTATTAAAGACCCAAAAAAGCTATCATTATGTGGATTATATCTATTGATCTTTACACATTAGAAATTAAAACAGAAATTTAAAAACGGTTAATTTATTTTAAATGAATAATAATAAATGTTAACATAATACCTATTAAATGTTAACATAAATAACATATTTTTTAAATGTTTATTTATTTTGAGAGAGAAACAGCACATGCACATAAGCAGGGGCAGGGGAGAGAGAATTTCAAGCAGGCTTTGTGCTAAGAGCACAGAGCCTGATGCAGGGCTCAATCTCATGAATCATGAGATCATGACCAGAGCTGAAATCAAGAGTTGGAGGCTTAACTGACTGAGCCAGCCAGGTGCTCCTAAATAACATATTTTTAAATAAAAATATATTTCGCCCCAAAATACTTAGCAAGAACAGAAGCATAGCTATACAGTTAGGCTAACTTGTTCAGAGACAGATTGATATTCTCATATATGCTTCTGCCTTCAATCTGTTGCTGTATCACACATCATGCACCTCCGTAGAACTTCCATACATACCTGATAGGATGAGAACGACAAAAACATAGTCTTGACCTCACAGATGCCCTGAAAGGATCTCAGGGACCCCAGAGGCCCCTGGACTACACTTTGAGAATCACTGAACTAAGCACATTAAGGGAGGCATCACAGCTGAAGTGTAGTTGGGTTTCAGCGAAGTGCCTGGCGGTCTCAAGAGAGACATCTACCTTCTGACCACTCAGCTTCTCACTAAATTTAGCTCTGCCTTGGAGCAGCTTTGGGGCATTGCATGAGTCATGCAGCTCTCTGTGCCTGGCTTGCACCACCTGTGAGATGAAGTGGTAAGACTAGAACATCTCCAAGGACTCTTCATGCTCTAAAATTCTATACATTTATACGGCTGCCCGTAGCAGGTGCTCAGTACACATATTTTGAATAAATATGTGAAAAGTTGAATAAAGAAAGACTGCATGATGTTGTTGAAAGGACTTTGCATTCGGTGGAAACTTGTACCAGAATTCAAGGGTCACAAACACACACACATTTTCCGGCCAAGTGTCCTGAACAGATGAAGTAAACAGATGCAAGACGGTGAGGAATGGTTAGATCTATGATTAACTGGAGGGCTCGTATCCTACTTAGATGAAATAAAGTTCAGAATTTGTAATAGGCACTAATCTAGACCAGCTACACAGGCTGGGTGTGGCCTGTGGGCTGTGGGTTACAACTTCTGAACCAGATGGTCACTTGGATTCCTTCTGATTTACTGGACCTCTTCCTGGAAGACCAGGTGCCTTGTGCCCCCTCCCTTTTTCCTCCCAATCTAAACCTATTCATGGGAAAGGATCTAATAAACTCATTCATCGAAGGCAACCTCAACCAGTGAGACCAATATCATGAGATATATTTACATGTTTACAGTGTTAGTCTTAAGCCAAAATCGGGAAGCTCTGATGGTGGAGTTGGAGCATCAATGATGAGACCAGAGCAGGGAGTCTTGGCCATGGTCCAGAATCCGTGCTGCATGTGCCTACATGCCCCAACTTGGGAGCTGAAGCATTACCTATAAAGATCTTCTCTACAGAATCACTAGGTGCTTTGATCGTCAGAGACATTTCTCCTGGGAATCTATGTCCCAGGGAGGTCTCAGGTGAGGTATGCCCCACCTGGAGCCAGGGCCCTCCTTTCTAGTAGGAATTCACTTCCTGAAGCCACCCACACCCAGACATTTGCTACAGTTAACCAGCATCTTTGATGCCATATACTGGGGCTTCCTGAAGAGGAATCTTCAGGTGGGGTTTTTCAAAAGTGTTGAGATGAGCAGTCTGCTACCTTCTCAGAAAACATGTTGGAAAGTCGATAAACCCCTTTCTGAGTGCCCTTCCCTGCTCCTCTGCATTCCATAGAGCCAGGTCACCAGGGGTATACTAAGGACAGCCCTACTGAACCATTACTGGAAGAACAATAGAAGGGGGGGTGAAGGTAAAGGGGCTTTTCCATCTCCTAAAAATGGGGGAATCTAGAGTCTGGATTGACTTTCAACCGATCAATCCTATATAGCATCTTGATTTGCCAAATGCCTTCACACAGATATCACTCTGAAACCCTCGGGCCTCAGACAAGAGAATTCTAAGTCTCTAAGACTTCTTTGGTCGCTAATGATTAAGGGAGTTGGTGTTTTCTCCACTGGTATAAATCAAGACCATCACAACCAAGATTATTATAAAACGAGCCTCAAGGGTCAGGGAGAACCCACCTATTTTAAGAGAGTATTGGATACACACAAAAACTCTAGGTCCCTCAAAAGAATCCTGAGACTTTTGTTGCAATGGAATCTGCTACCGACCACTCAGCGAATTGTCAGACCATTGTCTTCTTAGTTTATGAATTGTGCACACACAGGCAGTCTCAAGAACATTTAGAGATTAACTTACAACAGAGCTGGCCATGAGATCTGAGCATGGAGGACAGCAGGGCACAGTCATGATGTCACAGAGATGGTGAAGGATAATCCCTGACATGGAAAGAGACAGGGAGTGGGTCTCTACCAGCTCTTTGCTCTTGGTTTTCTCTTTGAATGAATTACCTTAAAGGGCTTAGAAATGTCACTGAGATGTTATGAAAAAACCCTAAGTCTAGACCACAACGGCCAGATTGTTCCACTCCACTCCCCGACACACACACACACACACACACACACACACACACCTGGAGCTGAGGGAGAACTGAACCCAGTATTTCCTTAGACCTGGCAACAGAATCCCTGCTCTGAGCCCTGGCCCTTAGGAAGTTCCTTGTTTTAGAGAGACTTCCTCCAAGGTGGTTTCCCTCTGGTGTCTGAGACTGTCTGGGCCTAGCAGTGCCACCTGGACAGGGTACCTTGAGCCCAGACAGGAACCTACATAGACTTCGGTCTGTGGTCCCATATCACCCCTTTGAGTGCTCTCCAACCCTCTAGCTTGTGCATGGGGTTGACCAGACGCCACCACGGGCTCTAGGATTTGCTTTTACACAGTTATCCCATGTGGCCTGGTGGGCAGATTGCTCCTGTTGGCAGATGTGACATTTCTTTTGTGGGATTGTGTAAGATTGGCTTCCAGAAGGGTGCTAACACTCCAGGTCTTCATATTGACTTCCTCCCTACCCTGCCACACACACCCGAGGGGCAGCCCTGTGTGAACCCATCCATACATCAAAGAAGCACTAGGGGATTGAATCATCTCCTCCGTCTGTGTTGGTTTGTGTGAAAAAAGGGGAAGACAGTGGAGTCTGAGGAGAGAGCAAAGGGAAGTCCATTTCCTCTGCTCTTCCTTTGACTGTGTCTGTGATTGAAGGCTGGCTCTCTTGACTCTCTGACAGCAGGGGTTTGCCTCAGGCCTGTGGGAAGTGAGGTATCATCTGGTACTTCCCTAGTGGAGGAACAAATGAGGCCCTGAAAGTGGAAGTTCCCACTGGGCAGGTATGTGGCCCATTAACTTTCCTCCCAGAACTCAACCAAAGTGTCTCTTAGATCTGACGTTGGGTTTTTTATTGTTGTTGTTGTTTTGTTTTTTATGATGGCAGTGGGTGCAGCTTCTAGGGATGGGACTTCGATATGCTCTATTCCACCCTATAAAATATAAACATGCTTCAAGAACAAGCTACTAGGCCACCTCCCCAAGCACCTCACACATCCTGGGTGCGGTCCTGATATGCTCCCCACACTATTTGTACTGAATTGAACTTGAACCTCACTGAACTGAACACAATATTTAGTTAATATTTTGAATTAGTATTTTAAAACTTACTTCTTTTTTATATTCTGTCTCCCTCACTAGAGTATAAACTGGTTGAGGGCAGCAACCTTGCATGTCTCATTGCTAGTTGACTAGAACAGTTAACAAGGTAGATGCTCAGTAAATATTTTCAAATGGTTGAATGAATGATGTTATCACTGGACTTTTGTGGACTAATTGTCTATGTACATTCTATACCCAATTCTGTTTAAATTCTTAGGTGGTGTCTATATATGAAGGAACTTCTCATATATTGCTAATGTTTCTTTCCTTGAAATGGTCTGCTGACCTTGCCTTAACTTTCAGTGCAGTGCAGTCCCACTAACATCTATTGAGTTTGGCTGTCTGGAATGGAAACTTCTGAAACAGGCAGACTGAGGAAGGTTTGAATCCTGGGTCTGCTATTTTCTACTTATGTGACCTTGGACAAGTTATTCGCCTTACCAAACCTTGGTTTCTCCATCTGAAATACAAGGACACAAATATCTACCTCAGGGAGTATCATGGTATGATACATCTTACTGCTCAGTAAGTGAGCACACTGCCTACCATATTGGAAATACAACAGCTGTTAATACTGTTTTCTCCTCAGTGCCTACTGCTAACCACTGGCCTGTGCTGACCACTGAGGATGCAGAGATGAACAAGATGCCTTTTAAAGCTCCCAATCCAGACAAGAAGAGGCCTGAGCAGCAGACCGGGGCATGAGGCTGAGGCAGGACTGGCTTTCGGGCCTCAGAGCTTGGAGCAGAGGCATGAGTGAAAGATAGCACTGTGGGAGGGAGGCAGCAAAGAGAGGGGGAAGGCCAAAACCCCAGCCTAGGTGAGTCAATGGTCCAGAAAGGATGGGCGGGGTGAGACTGTTGGAAGAGTGAATGCAGAGGCTGGGCACCCTGGGCAGGGGGGAGGGGGGCAGGTGGAGGCTGGAGCTAGTCCCTGAGCTGCAGGTTCTTTCCTTGATACCTCATGTGTAGTGTGAGAGAGGTATTAAGGGCTGGTTGGACATTGCTGTCTAGGAGTTTAGAGACTAGTAAGGAAGACCAACACGTAAGCAAACAATATTATAAACAGTGTTATTAGAATATTGTATGCGCGCCCGTGTCCAGAGGAAGCACATCGGAGGGAGTGGCTTATGCTGTGGCCTGGGAGGGTAGGCGTGGTGCTTGCAGCAGCAACCAAGGAAGGCTTCAGAGACAAAGAGCTTAGGAGGGTTTGGAGGATGAGAAAGAATTCAGTGGGGGTGAGAAATGGAGTTGCTGGAGGGTCTGGATCTAAGACGGGGGAATGAAGCAGAATGGTATATGTCTGGGTGTTTTCAATGTTCTGTAACAAATTAGGACTTTACCTGGGCTGTCGGGGGTGCATGGATGGGGCTGGAGGCGCATCTTGGGATCCTTTTCCAATGGACAGGTCGGGCTTATGTTTCTTTACAGAGAACGGGTCCCACTCGGTATGAAGCAGGCCACCATGATCGCTGGGGCACCCCCCTCCTGTTCTCAGTCTGAGTGAACTGGGTAGGAATACTGGCTTCGGAGTCTCACAAAACTCTGCTGTTCACCAGCTGTGGGGCACTGAGCAAATCACCTCACCTTTCTAACCTTAGAGTTTCCTCATTTGGAAAACAGGGATGAAAATGGTGCACCCTTAATAGGGTTGTTTTAATAATTAAATGAGATGGTGCATGGAGAAGGCTTTGTATGGAAACCACTGCACAATACACCTGGGGTACATATCGGTAAGCATCCAATCATTCATTCACCCATGCATTGGTTCACCATTTAACAGCAGACACAGGGAACACAAATACGAGCAAGGCCCAGTCCCTGCCCATAAGGAGCCCGTACTGAGTATTTGTGTGGGAAGGCAGACGAACAAACAGGTGATTACCATGTGTGTGATAAGTGCAATGGCAGAGGCACCCACAGAGTCTTGACAGAAGCACAAATGAAGGGCGCACTCGTTGCCACGATCACGATCATCATCAGAGCATGGACGAAGTGTTGAGGAGAGGTCCCAGTCCCCAGGAGTCAGATCAGGACCAGCCTTGAAAGTCAAGTCAAAGCTGTCAGCCTTATCCTGAAGGCCACAGGAGCAACTGAAAACTCTGAAGCGGTGGGGATGTGCTGCTATCTGCATTCAGGAAGGTCACTCTGGCCTCAGGGAGAATGGTTAGGAAGCTATAGAATTCCAGGTGAGAAATAATGAGGTGCCGCCCAGGAACTGAGGGTCCTGATGAGACCCGAGAGCCACAACCTGGCAGGGGAGTAAGACTGATGGGAATTTTCAATCCGAGTTTAGGATACCAAGAATCACTTAAGGAATATTTAATGTAGTTCCCAAAACACACACAAAGCCAGAGAAGGACAGATATCATGTTTTCACTCATATGTGGATCTTGAGAAACTTAACAGAAGACCATGGGGGAAGGGGAGGGGGAAAACTAGTTACAAACAGAGAGGGAGGGAGGGAGGCAAGCCATGAGGCTCTTAGATACAGAAAACAAACTGAGGGTGGATGGGAGGGTGGGGGAGAGGGGAAATGGGCATTGAGGAGAGCACTTGTTGGAATGAGCACTGGGTATTGTATGTCAGCCAATTTGACAATAAACTATATTAACAAAAAATACATTTTCCATTGTCATATTGTAACTGGTGTATTTATAGAAATTTATAGAAAAAATATTTATAGAAAAAAAAAAGAGTGGGATAGCCAACTTCGTCTTTGACCCTTTACTATTTAAAATGACACCTCAGCCAAGGCTAGCTAGAATACTATTTCTCTGAATTGGTTTCTCCCATGAACGGTTTTGTTGTTGGAATATCCTGTACTCTGTTTCAGAGAAATCTGATTTGATGCAAGACTATCTTTCTCTTCTATCAATGCATGCCATCAAATTGGCCGTATCTCAAACCTGGTGAGTGTATTGAGGAAATAATGGACTGTCATCTCACACAGTCAATGCTCTCTAGACACTGGGTTTCTCTGCTTTATTTATGTATGATTTGTGTCCAAGGGAGTTGAAAATACATGTCAGTGTTATCACTCACAGATTTCCTAATCAAACGCCAGACACTGCCCACCACGTCTTGTATTTAACTTCGGGTTCTCAGAAATGAGTGTCATAGGAACACTGCATTCACTTACACCGGTTACTTCCCTTTCTTCTAGCTCTTATGCAATTTAGTTCCTTGCTGAGCATCTTCGTTGTCCCAGGGTAAAGAAGAATTTCAGAGTGTTTTCCAGATGCGATTTCACTGCTTTCAGTAAACTGTTTCTCTGTCTCTTTTGCCCCTTGGGAGCCACACTCTTAGCTCCAGACAGATTGAATGCCCCGGTCCGCTGCCGGAACTCTGGGGCTTCGGGTCTCTCGTATCCTCTGTCAAGCCTTGGTGTGAATCAGAAGTTAGGTGATGCCTTCCTCAGGGACTCAATCACATGCATTCAGTGTCCCAGGTAGGAAAGTTAACTCTTTTGTGTTTTCGATCTGTGCCACTTATACCTCTGTTTCTTCTGCCCACCCCCCCCCCCCAATTGCGGTGGACTATATCCTAATGAATTTTTTGATGCCACATCAAGCCTGCTTGACCTAAAATAATCTGCTTCTGGGGTGCCTGAGTGGCTCGGTTGGTTGAGCATCTGACTCTTGATTTCAGCTTGGGTTATGATCTCAGGGTTGTGAGAGCGAGTCCTGCATTGGGCTCCGTGCTGGGCATGGAGCCTGCTTGGGGTTCTCTCTCTCCCTCTACCACTTATGCGAAGGAAAGAAAGAAAGAAAGAAAGAAAGAAAGAAAGAAAGAAAGAAAGAAAGAAAGAAAGAAAGAGAAAGAAGGAAAGGAAGAAAGAAAGAAAGAAAGAAAGAAAGAAAGAAAGAAGGAAGGAAGGAAGGAAAGAAAGAAAGAAAGAAAGAAAGAAAGAAAGAAAGAAAGAAAAAGAAAGAAAGAAAGAAGAAAGAAAGAAAAAGGAATAAAGAAAGAAAAGAAAGAAAGAAAGAAAGAAAGAAAGAAAGAAAGAAAGAAGGAAAGAAAGAAAGAAAGAAGGAAAGAAAGAAAGAAAAATAATCTGCTTCTCTAGGGTATAAACACAAAGCTCTTTGGCCCAAGACATATCCAGATTCCAAAAACTCCTGAAGCCCTATTTCTCTTGAGGCCATGCTCAGATTCACCCTGTGAGTCCTTCCTCTGTAGTAGCTATTAGTGACAAACTCACACAAAGCTTCCAAATGCATATTGAAGAGTAGATTTCAGTTAAAGGGAAATGTGCTATGGCAATTACTCTGTAAGTGTCTTGACGTAAAAACAAATCAATATGGCCAAGATGTTGAGAGGCTGGTTATGAAACAGAATACTCAGACATGTATTTTATCAGCTAATATGGATGTTAATTCAAAACTCATGCTGCAGCACATCTCTGAGGTATCTATAATTTAAAGAAAAGGGACTCTCTTACTTGAGGCTTGTGGGAGATATGGTGGATGGGACTCCTGGGAAGAAAGCAGAAGGTTGGAGATGGCATTCTGTCATCACAGAGGCTGAGGGAGTCTTTCTTAAGGGGGTGTGGATGGGGAAGAACGAATTGAACATTTATTGCACACCTACTCTATGCTGGAGCCATGATAGGAACTTTGCAGACATCTTTTTAAATATATATATTTTTTAACATAGATTGTCTTTTTTAGAGTGGTTGTAGGTTCACAGAAATGTTGAGCAGAAGGTACAGAGCTTTCCCACACATGCTTAGCTTTCCCTATAATCCACATCCCCCACCATCATGGTTCAGTTGTTATAACTGATGAGTCACATTGACACATCACCCAAAGTCCATAGTTTACATTAGGGTTCACGCTGGGTGTTGTGCTTTCTATGGGTTTAGACAAATGTATAATGACATGGATCTATCAGTATAATATCTTATAGAATATTTTCTTATATTCTATAATATTATATATAATATAGTATATAATATAATAATTCTTATATTTTATAATATTCTTATAGAATATTAGCTTGTTTCCTTTTAATGCTGCATAATATTCCAGTGTTGGGATGTGCCATAGTTTATTTACTTACTAACCTACTGAAGGACATCTTGGTTGCTTCCAAGGTTGGACGATTATGAATAAAGCTGTTGTAACCATTCATGTGAAGGTTTTTGTATGGACATAAGTTTTCAAGTCCTTTGGGTAAATATCCAAGAGCATAACTGCTGTGTCATATGGGAAGAGGTTTTGTTTGTTTGTTTTATTGAGGTATAATTGACAAATAAACCTGTAAGATATTTAATGTGTGCTGTATATTTAGGTTTTTTAAAAAAATCTTTTTGAGTTTCTTGAGATTCGTTTTGTGGCCTATTCATGTACTCAATTCTGGAGAATGTTCCATTCGTATGTTTAGTTCTGTAAGAAAGTGCCAAAATGTCTTCCCAAGTGGCCGTATCATTCTGCATTCCCACCAGCAATGAATGAGTGTTCCTGTTGCTTCACACGCAGCATTTGGTGTAGTCAGTGTTCCAGATTTTGGCCATTCTAATAGTTGCGTAGTGGTATCTCATTGTTGCTTTAATTTGCATTTCCCTGATAGCATGTGATGTGGAGCATCTTTTCCTATGCTTATTTTCCATCTGTATATCTTCTCTGATGGGGTGTCTCTTGAGACCTTTTACCCATTTTTTAAATCAGGTTGTTTGTTTTCTTGTTGCTGAGTTTTTAAAAGTTTTTGTATATGTTGGATAACCGTCCTTTATCAGATGTCTTTTGGCAAAATATTTCCTAGTCTGCAGTTTCTGTTCTCATTCACTTGGCAGCAACTTTCACGGAGCAGGAATTTTTACTTTTTGAGTCTAGCTCAGCAGTTGTTTCTTTCATGCACTATGCCTCTGGTGTTGTATTGAAAAGCTCATCATCAAACCAAAGATCATCTAGATTTGCTGCTCTGTCATCCTTTAAATCTCCTTAACAGTCCCTCCATCCCTGTTTTACAGATCCAGGCTTAGAGAGGGCGAGTGATTCTTCAATGCCACTATGTGGTGGGACTGGATTGAAACACAGGTCTGCCAATCTCAAAGCCAAGCCAGAAGGCTGTCTTCTTATTCCATGGCTGCTGCCTCCAGAGCAACTCTTCATGGCGATCAGATTGGCGCTCCTCCAGGGTTGGACAAGGTCTCTGTCAAGATTCTAGGTCACAGATTAGAGCACACAGAAGAGTAAGTACTCCCTTCGCCTTTTTGACTCAAACACCTGCTACAGAATTTTACCTTCATGTGCCTGAACGGTACTCCTCCTGCAGCATTTTCATTCATCCTTACAAAGGCAGCTCACTGAGGGTGATGACCTCTAAAATTTTGGCTGAACTGAGTAATTGAGCTTCTCGTTTTTGCTGGTAAGATTTGAGAGAATTTGGGGGAGATGGTGCATGACCAAATGGAGAATTAGTGAGGTTTTACAATGTTGTTATAAACTTTATGATGTGAGTTGATTGTTTCATGTAGCCTCATAAAACAAGTTGGAGATGGCGGAGGGGGATTACATCACTCCCTCTGCCCTCCCATCAGAGATGAAGCTTTCTTTAGTGCTCAGGAACTTTCCTGATGGTCCACTCAGGCCAGCCCAGTTTCCAGATTTTAATATGTTCCTATAATAGGTGTGGAGAAAAAAACGAGGAAGAAGGGAGGAAACCCATTAGCCCAACTTGTTGCATTCCCATTCCTGGCAAAGATGAATGACTAATGTCACAGCCGTGCACACATTTCTTGGATGGCAGGCAAACGTTTTGTCATCATCGAACTCCCCTCATTGTTCGCGCTACTTACACAAGTTGTCAGTCTCTGTCCCAACCCCAAGCCACCTAAGGGGGAGGAGCTGGGCCTCGTTCATTCCTTATTTATAATTAGCTTCAAGTGAGGGGGAGGGACAGGCCGGGCTGCCTCCTGTGCAGGCTGCTTGCCTGAGTTACATCCACAAATGCCTCGGAAGCAGCAGGCTGACTGCGTCTTTCTCTTCACATTCCTGGGTCTGTCTGGGCTGGTTGGTGCAGTTACCAGAACATACCACATTGGGATTGTGGAAGAATACTGGAACTATGTGCCCCAAGGAAAGAACGTTATTACTGGGGAAAGCTTTTCAGAAGACAAGTGAGTAAAGTTGGGGTTCCCGTAGACTCCTAGGTTTGGCTGTTTTCTTGCCTCTGCATGGAGGTTATAGTCCTTGGGTGGTTGTAATGGGGAGGGGTTGATCTAAACCAAGTGAAGGGGTTTTGTGTTGGTCTGGAGGGCCCTCACAAGGGAGGGTATGTAATGTCGACATTCTTAGCCCTACCTATTTGTTGAGCTGTCTATTCACAGCCTTCTCTGTGAAGCACTCGCTACACAACCAGGTGTTTTCAATAATGGCTCACTCTATAAAAGGACCATTTTCGCTGAGCACTACTAGGGACTTCCAGGGGGTTCTGGGCTCAGGATGTTAAAAAAAAAAAAAATTAACAGCAACCCTTGGGATGAGCATTTGAGAACTTTTACGAATTCTTTACCGTTAAAACACGGTGTTTTCTAAGTTTTTATTTTTGGAATGAAGACTGGAGATAAGTAAAATATGCCATAGGTAGTTCTGTTTTGTTTTTCTTTTGTAACATTTAAAAGAGGGGCTGGGGCGCCTGGGTGGCTCAGTCGGTTGAGCGGCCGACTTCGGCTCAGGTCATGATCTCGTGGTCCGTGAGTTCGAGCCCCGCGTCGGCTCTGTGCTGACGGCTCAGAGCCTGGAGCCTGCTTCAGATTCTGTGTCTCCCTCTCTCTCTGCCCCTCCCCCGTTCATGCTCTGTCTCTCTCTGTCCCAAAAATAAGTCAACGTTGAAAAAAAAAAAAGAATCTCTTATTAAAAGAGGGGCAGTTACAATAGATTTGGCTGGTATTTTAAGAGTTTCCCTGAGGCTTTTAGAAATGGCTTTTTCACTGGTGAAAGGTTTGTTACAGCCACCTCAGAGAAATATTCTAGTCCCCAGGCCTGTGGCATAGCTGGGTAAGATGGTATCAGAGTGTTGTATTTCTCTGATTTTTAATTTTTTTGCAGAAAATAGCCCTCGCCCTTCCTCTCTCTCTCAGGGTCCAGTGTCTTATATCTCTTATTTGTTCCCCGGAGCTCCCTCTGAAATTAGCTCCCGGCTTTAGAAGCTGCAATTCATACTTTCAACTTCGTGGTTCTTAGAACATCTTATGAGATGTTCTCGCAACCACTGTTGGATATACAGACATACTGGCTTCTTTCTGATAGGCAGAGCTCAGTACGCTCAACATCCAAGTTCTACTTTCTAAGGATGAAGTTAGTCGCTAACATTCAGGAATACCACGGGGTCTCCCAACAAGTCTTTAAGGCTTGAGGAAAGACCTCCCAACAAGGCTCCCAAGAAGTCCCCCTGCCTTGAGGAAAGACCGAAGAGCCAGTTGGCTTAGACACACATCTTCCGGGTTTTCTAACAATACAAAGGTGGCCTAGTCATGTTTGGTTAGAGAAGGGTAAAACTCATGCCAGCCAGGCTGCCGAGAAAGGATCTTCCTAAAGCCTTGAACCAGGAAACTTCATGTCCAGGGGGCTGTTGCCACACAGAGCTCTTGACTTCCTTCAATCTCATATCTGCTGACCATTGGTTGTGGTAGTGTTTACTGTGACAAATGGATGTGGGAGCGAGAGGTTACCCTAACTGCCAGTAACCTTTCCCAAAATAGAGCTCTGCTGTCCTCAAAAAGAACTCAATAGGAAATCGTCATTGTGAGCGGCTATTGAACATGAGACTGTTCAAGACGTGTGCACGGAGCGTAGTGAATATAGTCTTTAAGCATGACGTGATATTGGATTGCCTTTCCACATGGTTGAGTAAAAAGCTTAGAAGTCTATCTTTCTCCTAAAATGTCAGCAGAACTGTTTGTGAGCATTTATTCTGACAGTGGAATTTCACCAGAGACTGACTTTCTTTCTTTCTTTCTTTCTTTCTTTCTTTCTTTCTTTCTTTCTTTCTTCTCTTTTAATTTATTTTTGAGAGAGAGAGAGAAACAGAGTACTAGTGGGGGAGGGGCAGAGAGAGGGAGACACAGAATCGGAAGCAGGCTCTGGGCTGGCAGCATAGAGCCCAATGCGGAGCTCGAACTCTCAAACTGTGAGATCATGACCTGAGACGAAGACGGACCCTTAACCAACTGAGCCACCCAGGTGCCCCTCACCAGAGACTTTCAATTCATTATTGCTTGCAAATGTTATTATTCCCATTTTACAAACTGAGAACTGAGGTTCCGAGGTTAAGTATTGTTGGAGTTTACAGAGTGAAGGCAGCACCAAACTCAACATTGCTCCAGATCTCGTACTTTTTTTTTTTTTTTACCATACAACCTGCTTCTTGGTAAAGGTAATCCTCTCCCGCTGAATTAAACTCAGCTTTGATGGCAGCCGGGGATTCCAGCAGAAGGAACTTTCTAGAAAGTCCCAATTCTTACCAAAGGTAGGTTTAGTCCCATGGGTTACTCTTCCCAGAGAGATATTGTGGCCAAACCGGTTACCTGGGTTCATTCAAAAACCCAAAGTACTTTAAATACCCGAATACTGCAATGCTGTTTCCACTAAAGCGGAGTGCGGGAAGACGTTAGGGACTCTGTTGATCATTTCAGTCAGAAGATGGTGCTTTGAAGAACATACCATAAAGTGTTTGAAAATAATTATGGTGAAAAAGAAAAACAATAAGGCATGGCTAAGTCATGGTTCGGTATCAGTTTAGAGTGGGGTGGTTTAACAAATGCTGTGGCCCCCCAGGAGAGGACTCTTGCCCTTCAGGCACAGCTGGCTTTCTAGACGTCATGCCGAAGTCCCCAGATATTTCCTTCTCATGGGTAAAGGGGTGGTGTTTGTGCAGGGCGGCTTCCTGATGCTTAAGGGGGAGCCTGGGTTACACAGTGTATACCGGCTTTTATTAGCAATCGTGTCCAGCAGGCTACTGGTGTGACAGGTGGCCCAGGGCAAGCCCCTGAGAGGGAACACTTGGAGTGGGCTGCTGACTCTTGCTTGGAGAACACAGGACACATGTCATGATTCACGTGTGTCACAGCTGCCACAGGTGTCACGTGTGAAGATGCCACAATTGTGGGACATAGGGAGTTCAGTACGTGTATTCTATTTTGTGCCATTTCCCCAGAAGCAAGGAGTCATCTTGGATACTGTGACCATGCCTCTCACTCAGCCTCCTGCACTTCTGAGGACAGTCTGCTGTTGAAGATATTCAGATCCAGACAAATGCCTGATGTTTAGGGGTCCAGGAGAGCCCGGGGTCTAGATCCCACTTTGAGTGGAAGGATTCTGACATAGGAATCAGGAGACCTCACTTCTAGTCCTTGCTCTGCCCCCAACTTGCTGTGAAACCTTGAACATCTCACATCATCTCTCTGAACATCAATTTCCCTAATTTGTATAACCAGGTAGTTGAACTATAATCCCTAAAATCACTTGAGAAGCGTAATTGTAAGGAATCAAAAATAATTTTTGAAACCGAATGAGAAACGTCTTACTTGGCTCACTGGTTCTAGAAAGATTTTCCCAATGGTGAAAGAGAGAAGATTTGCATACATTCAGTCTAGGAATCAGAGTTGGAGAAGGTCTGAGAGTGCGGATGTGTGACAAATTTTGAAATATTCTATATTTTTCTTTCTCTATCTATTTTCCCCCTGTTCTTTAAGAACTATCTCCACTTTTTTATGCAAAAATATTTCCCTGCAACCCTGGCTTATTCTGATCTGTTTCCTTCCTCACCGTTCACGGAGCTTGGTGTCTTTCTTAAGCCTGGGACACAGCGTTTTCTTCTCCCTGCATTGCTGTGTGGGTGTTTGAGGTACACTGGTCCCCTCTGCAGCTGAAAGAAAAGTGCCACGATGGCTCAGAGGAAGGCCTAGAGTATATGTAATAATGCCCCTCACCCACACAGAGCTTCGCTGGTGACAGTGATTTATAGAGGACTGAACACAAGGCTATTCCTTTGGAATCATTAAAGCAAAAACTAACCCCTTTGTCAATTTAGTTATTGGGTTGCTTGATCTTTGATTACGAGGATGGGGAAAATTAGGGGGATAGAATGGTGAGTGCCAAAGTTTCAGTGATGTGAAAAAAGCTTGGAAACCAAAATTAGGCAGCGCCAAGAGCCCAATAAATCCTGATTCATAAGGATAAAATAGGGAATACACTGACATCATTTTTTCCAAGACTCCATAGAAGTCAGATGGTACAATTTCATTTCCCTTCTTGGTACCTCTGCTTAATCATAGAGTTCAGAAATACAACAGAGACTGTAGGCACTAATATTTCCTAGAAAGCACAAAATTTAAGAGTTATATTCTATTTAGAAATATTTTATCCAGATGAATATATTTCCCCTGTTCCCCTTTGGGCCTAATGGGGACACTGGGCTCCTTTGATTTGCCTGGGGATGGTGTCAGCATTTGATCCATTCGTGCCCGTCCTGTTCGGGCTCATAAAGCGCTTAATTAAGGTGTACCTGTGCTTCGGTGGTAAAGCCTTGTCTTTAATGGAACCAGAGTGGGGTCACCTTATTTAAAGCTGCAATTCTCACCAAAGACCTCATTAGGCAACCAACACACATGCAGGATTTTTCTTCCCAGTAACGTGGGGGTTTTCATGGGTGCTAACTCACAGGCAGAACCCACCCTTGGCCATGAATGAGGCTGACCACTGCTCAAACCCCATCCAAGTTAGTTAGCATATAGTGCAATAATGATTTCAGGAGCAGATTTCAGTGATTCATCGTCTGTATATAACACCCAGGGCTCATCCCAACAAGTGTCCTCCTTAATGCCCCTCACCCATTTAGCCCATCCCTCCACCCACAACCCCTCCAGCAACCCTCAGTTGGTTCTGTATATTGAAGAGCCTCTTATGTTTTGCCCCCTGCCTGTTTTTATATTATTTTTGCTTCCCTTGTGTTCATCTGTTTTGTATCTTAAATTCCATGTGAGTGAAGCCATATGATATTTGTCTCTCTCTGATTGACCGATTTCGCTTAGCATAATACACTTTAGTTCCATCCACGTTGTTGTAAATGGCAAGATTTCATTCTTTTTGATTGCCGAGTAGTACTCCATTGTATATAGATACCACATCTTCTTTATCCATTCATCCATCGATGGACATTTGGGCTGTTTCCATACTTTGGCTATTGTGGATAGTGCTGCTATAAACATTGGGATGCATGTGCCCCTTCGAAACAGCACTCCCGTATCCCTTGGATAAATACCTAGTAGTGCAATTGCTGCATCATTGGGTAGTTCCATTTTCAACTTTCTGAGGAACCGCCATACTGTTTTCCAGAGTGGCTGCACCAGTTTGCATTCCCACCAGCAGTGCAAAAGAGATCCTCTTTCTCCACATCCTCGCCAGCATCTGTTGTTGCCTGAGTTATTAATGTTGGTCATCCTGACAGGTGTGAGGTGGTATCTCATTGCGGTTTTGATTTGTATTTCTCTGATGATGAGTGATGTCGAACATTTTTTCATGCGTCTGTTAGCCATCTGGGTAACCCATGATCCTTAGCATGTGACTTGATTCCTTAAGGTAGTTCATGGTCACAGTATGGCTGCTGGAACTCCAGCCCTCATGTCTATGTTCCAGGAAGGAAGAGAGGAAGGGAAAAGGTAAAGAGGGCACAATTCCTGCTGCATTATCCTATTAGCCCTTTAAAGGGCTCTCATGGAAACTCCAGACAGTCAGTTCTATGTACATCTCACTGGATACCCAAAGCCACAAAGGGGGCTCATAAATACAGGCTTTTAGTTTTGTGTTTTTCTTTCTGAGTGAAAGCAGACTTTGATTCTGTTACTCAGAAGGAGGGGAGCATAAACATTGCAAGGCAGCAGGCAGTCCCTGCCAACCTTCCCTTACCCCATTTCTCCCTGTTTCCTTCCCATCCATCACAAACACCCTCTTGGTCCCCCTCTGCCTTTTCCCGCCTCCAGATGGCGGGGGGGGGGGGGGTTCCAAGTCCTGGTTAGTGGGATTTAAGAGAACTCACAGACAATATAGTTGCTAACCGTCACTGCGCCCTCACTAGGTTCCAGGCATTATCATAAAAGGTTTTTATGCCACGCAGTGGGGTGACAGATGTCCTGTCTCAGGTCAGGGGGACCAGGAGTCCCAGGGTGGGTTTCCCTAGTCAAGTGTAGTCCAGCAGTGGTCTAACAGAGATGCCAAGGCAGCCTGGCTGGCTGGGGAAGTGTGCTCTGGCATCACCTGACAAGCTTACAGTTCTTGTTTCACCAACAGAGTAAGTATCTGAATCTCTCGTTGCCTCAACATGCTCATCAGTAAAATGGGGATAATGATAGCACTTGCTTTGGGGGTATACGAGTTCCCTGTGGCTGCCGTAACAAATTATCACAAACTAGGTGGCTTAAAACAACAGAAACGTGTTCTATCCTACTTCTGGAGGCAGAAGTCTGAAATAAAGATGTTGGCAGGGACACACTCCCTCTGGAGGCTTAAAAGAGAATCCATTTACTGACTTTTCCAGCTTCTGGTAGGAGCTGCTGGCGATCCTTGGTTGTGCCAAGGTGCCATGGCTCCGGCTTCTGCCTCCCTTTTCTTATCACTTTCTCTATGTGTGTCTCATCTTTCTCCTCATCTCAAAATCCTTAACTTGATCACATCTGCAAAGACTCTTTTTCCGAATAAGGGAATCAGGACTGGGACTTGTCTCTGGAAGCCATTATCAGCCCACTCTGGGGAGGAGGGGATCAGGAGGCTCAGATGACATAGGATCCGTGAATGTGCTCAGAAGCGGTGCCTGGCACTGTGGGTTTGCGTGCAAGAAATGCTAGCCATCATGGTAGCTCTCCTATCTTGAGGGGTCTCTGGAGAGCAGGAGTTTTGTGGGAAAGAGACTGAAAACGGTCACGTTTCCCTCTTTCTAATTAGAGCTTTGCCATAACTCCCACCGACTGAGCACCCCCCTCTCCCAGATCCTCCGCAGGGGGCTCCATATCGCCTCCTTTTCTCCTCATGATGGCTCTGTCATGGTCACCAGTTTTCAGCCAAGGAAACCGGGGTTCAGAGAAGTTGCTTCCCCAAGATCTCACAGCATCAAGTAGGGACGCTGGGATTCAAGTCTCCTCTCTTTTCCCTTTACTGCAGAAATCTGTTTTTAGCCCACCTGCGTGTGTTCTGAGGGGCTTCTGGGGACATGAAGTGGGAGAAGGAAGAACTCAGGACTTGAGTGGTGCCAGGGGAACCAGGGTGAGAGACTGTGTAGAGGAACGCATTGATTGGATGGCTTAAAATACATTAATTAGGGAGGGCGTGGCTGCACCCAAGTGTGAATGCGCATAGTCACCATCATCACCCTTCCTTTGCCAAGTAGCACTTGCCCCAATCTGGTCCTGTTTTCTCAATGTCCCTTCTCAAGCTCAGGCAACAACGTTGCTCGTCCTTCTTGGGACCATCATGGTCTCTCGCATGTTTGCTCTGACCACACCCCCTGCTGCTGCTCTGACCACACCTCCCCTTCACCCCATCTCCCCTCCACACACTCACACCTGCAGGGTCTATATGGTGCAGCTGTCAATATAGAAAACTGGGTCTGGCCATTTACTCTCCTGTCTACGTTTTGGCTTCCCAGCCAGATGGTAAACCTCTTGAATGCAGAGACTGACATTCACACATCTTTGCCCCAGTTTCTAGTGTAGTGTCCCATTTAAAACGGAGGTTTATGGGGCGCCTGGGTGGCTCAGTCGGTTGAGCGTCCGACTTCAGCTCGGGTCACGATCTCGCGCTCCATGAGTTCGAGCCCCGCGTCGGGCTCTGGGCTGATGGCTCAGAGCCTGGAGCCTGCTTCCGATTCTGTGTCTCCCTCTCTCTCTCTGCCCCTCCCCCGTTCATGCTCTGTCTCTCTCTGTCTCAAAAATAAACAAAAAACGTTAAAAAAATAAAAAATAAAATAAAATAAAACGGAGGTTTAACAATTGCTCAGTAGTTGAATGGATGGGGGAAAAAATCTGACTGAAAGATCCAGGTTGTCAGGGACAGAGGTGCTGGTGAGGTGCACATATGCTGTGAGCTACCAACTCCTCAGAATCTAACCTGGAAGCCCATCTCTGCACCGGTTAGATGGTTCTCGAAGTCAGGTTCCTTCTCACAGTGGCTAATCTCCCCTGCTCCTGGAAGGCGTCTCCCTTCACGGTATTACCTGTGGCCTTGGCAATGTCAATGTTCTATATGCTCATTTTGTCTTTCAAGCAGTTGCTCATGAGAAATTTTCCAGCCCGACTGGATTTTTTTCACAGCATAAAATACATACCTCCTCAGTTTGAGTCAAAACGTCAGAATGTTGGTTAGGGATGAGCCTGAGCGGTAGTGATTGCTCGGTCCCTCACAGTAGGGCCATCCTGCGGCTACACTGTAAATCATATAAAGTCCACGAGCACAGACGTTCCAACTAGTGCTCTCTAGCTGTGTCAGAGGCTGCTTTCTGTGGACGGCTTCCTTGAGGTCACCTTCTTTTGTTTCTTGGGCAAGGGTTGCACCTTCCCAGACTCCTGCGTGATGGAGCTTCTGTCCCACTGTTACGAATGTATAATGCGTTCTTAGCAGCAACTTGCTGCAGAGCCATTAAAAAGACTGATTTCACTGACTTTCATCTCTCCCTATTTTCTCCTCTTTGGCTGGTTCCTATGGTTTCAAACAGTTATTATGTTCTAGTTTCAAATAGCTGCTACGGTTTTTGTTTTGTACTGAGTACTACAGAGACGTGATTTCCCAACTTGTCTGCACATTCAGAACTGCACGGGTTAGATAGGACAGGTTGTGCCATAGCAACAAACAGCCCCCAGATCTCAGGGGCTTAACCCCACAGAGGCACATTTCTCACCCACTCGGCTTCATACAGGGCCATATGGCTCCAGGACAACTGTCCTCCTGGGACAAGTAATAAGCGGGGCTGCATGGATCTCGAGGCTTCATTATCTTCACTGTAAGCTTTTCCTACAGCAGAGGAAGTGAGGGGGTATTGCAATGGCAATTAAATGCCCCGGCCCAGAAATGACACGTCACTTCCACTCACAGCCATTTGCCAAAATCGCGTGGCCCCACCTATCTGCAAAGGCTCTTTGCTCTCCCCTTCTGCTGGGAGGAAAGAAGAATCAGAATGGGTAAGCACTGGAAAGTTCTGCCGTAAGAATCGTTTGGTGAACTTAGGAAAAATAAAGATGCCACGCCAGAAAGTGTGATTCAGTTGCCCCGAAGTGGGGCCTGGGGGCGCAAGTTTTTGGCAAACGTCCCAAATAATTCTGAGGCAGCTGATACATGGATGGACATTGGGGAAACTACTGCTTTAGAAAACCTGATCCTGTCTCAGGGTGACTATCGGCTCCCTATGTGGGAAGACTGACACGTCCAGGAATGTGCAAAGCAAGTCAATACATACAAGTCAGTGCTAAAATATGCAGCATATGTAATAGGTACTGTGGGAAGTCAACAAACATTCGCCCTCCTTCCGATACGCTTGCCTCTTGTTTGGGTGGCTCCGCCAGACAACTCGCTCCTGCTCAGGAACTCTTGCTCAGCACGCATTTGCGTGTGTGAGAGCGCGCATGCGTGCCCGCGCAGGCTGGGAGCCAAGAGTAGAGAAGCGGGGAGAATCAGACGTCCTTCTTTCCCTGCAGACCCTGCTGGAGAGACAGGGCCCTCCCTATGAACGACCTTTTTATAGCCTTTTCCCCAACAGGCTGAGCCTACAGAGGACGCCAGTGATTCCATATCTAATCCTTCCTCTGTCGTTGCCTTCCTGGGTGGTCCAGTGTCAGCTATAAAGCCAGGTAACTCTCCTACTCTGGGGCCAATTAGCCAGCCTGAGGATGACTCAGTTCTCCCCTGCTTCTTCCTCCTCCTCCTCCTCCTCCTCCTCCTCCTCCTCCTTCTGAACAGCCTATTCAATTAGGACTTGTATTCAGCTGCTGGTTAACAGAAGCCCGAAAAACGCTCAAATGTATTTTTTGGTTTACTCAAGAGAAAGCCAGAGGTTGGCAATCTTCAGGGTCCCAGATGCCTTTGGCTTTTCACTTGCCCTTCTGGAGGGCGTGACCTTCTTCCCCATTCTGTCAAGATGGCTGCCGAAGCTCGTCATCGTATCTTTATTTCAGGCATGAAAAAGGGGAAGGGCAAACAACGGCGAGGGTCTGCGCCAGAGGAGTCCAGAAGAAGTCTCATAGAATGACACATGCGTACATCTCATTGGCTAGAACTGTGTCACATGACCATCCAAGCTGCAAGTGAGGCTGGGAAATCTAAGGGCTCCTATCCCCAAAGCCCCAGTGTCAGGCGCCCAGACTTTTTATCCTATTCCCCTGCACAGGGAAATAGGCTTCTGCCTCATGGAACAGAAGAGGGTTGAACGCCTGTTTAGGGGCAGACACACACAGGCTCGGTAGATACACAGAAGACCGAGTGTTTACACACGGGGTCTGTGCCCAAGTTCTCGGTCTCGATGCCTGAGCGAGGACTTGTCAAGCCAGAGAGGTTGGGCAGTGACTGCCTTCCCTCCAACTCAGGCTGCAGGAGCTGTGCTCCCTGCTCAGGGCGCCAGTCCCCCCGCCAGTCCCTGCCAGTCCTCCCCTCCGTGGAGAACTCACTCGAACAACACCCCTTGTGGTGGCAGCTATGTTTTCAGAGGGAGAAGCCACATGAGAAGAGAAGTTTGGCCCCTCAGTTGCCTAACAGCCTGGACGCTCTCTTCTAAATAAGATGTGAGCTTGTTTTTTTCATTAAAGTTTTTTTTTTTTTTTAATTTTTCTAATGTATGTTTATTCTTGAGACAGAGACAGAGCGCGAACAGGGGAGGGGCAGAGAGAGAGGGAGACACAGAATCTGAAACAGGCTCCAGGCTCTGAGCTGTCAGCACAGAGCGCGACGTGGGGCTCGAACCCACGAACTGTGAGATCATGACCTGAGCCGAAGTCGGACGCTCAACCGACTGAGCCACCCAGGCGCTCCGATGTGAGCTTGTTTTTATTATGAAAGTAAATAAAAGGTATAGAGTCAAACACGCCCAAGTACCGAAGAGGGTGAGTAAACTCATTCCTTCCCACTCCTGCCTGTGGCCTCAGCCCGTGGCCCAGCGGTTACACTTTTATGGTTTCCGTGGCCACTTTCCAAATGTTTTCTGTGCATATGTGTAAATGTGTATATTGTTAAAAAAAAAACACAGAAATGGGATCATACTTTACATGCTGATCTGCAATTTGCTTTTTTCATGTGGTATCTTGGAGACTGTGCCATATTGCCCCCTGTAGAACCTCCTCATTCTGCTGTCTGGCCATGTGGTCTGAATATGCCATAGTTTATTTCTCCAATCACCATTTGAAGAACATTTTGGTCTTTCCAGGCTTTTGCTACCAAAATCACTGTGGTAATACTCCAATCCTTTTGTCAGGATTCCTACCTTGTTAGTCCCATTATTTAGGTGCTGAACCTGGCAAGTTGGGGACAAAGAGCCTTTGCTGTCTCTGGGAAGACTAGTCCCCTGGTCCCTGGCTCCTCAAAGGGGAGCCTAAATCCATGGGTTTCCCCTCTGTCCTAGGGACGTCCCACCTACTGACTCCACACTAAGGGCAGGGCAGGGTTGACACTTGTGGGTGCCTGGCCAGGCTAATAATCTGGTGCTCTGGGAAAATAAATAATATTGGGTCTCCTTCAACAGATACTTGCTCAACTCTTATTTGGAGGCAAGGCTGAGTGCCAAGGAGAGAGGAAGGTGGCCTGGTGGTGGCAGTTCATACCATCCCCTTGGTCACCAGAAGAAGGAACCCACTCTCCAGGTCACTGGAACAATCCTTCTCGGAAGGGATTTCGGTGACCACCCGCTACTACGTGCACACATCCCCGGGGGGCTCCTTCCTTCCACCTCACAAACCCCATCTGAAGCAGCTGATTCTTTCTGACCATATACAGTACTCACCACCCAGAGAAGTTCTAGAAGTTGCAATTCTCTCCACTTCCAATGTCATTTCCAGTTAATTTTATCCCTCTGGCAATGCCTTCAGCTCTACAGTGATGTGGCAATGCCCTTTGGAGCTGAGGTCTGGCTGCTCCACCCCTTAATTTGGCTTGGCTGAGAACTCTGGGAAGTTCCCTTCTTCCAAGGCCAAGACCAGTCTCTTTAAAAGGGGCTATATTGGGGTGCCTGGGTGGTTTAGTCGGTTAATCGTCTGACTTCAGCTCAGGTCATGAACTCATGTTTCGTGAGTTCAAGCCCCTTGCCAGACTCTATGCTGACAGCTCAGAGCCTGGAGCCTGCTTCAGATTCTACGCCTCCCTCATTCTCTGTCCTTCCCCTGCTCACACTCTGTCTCTGTCTCTCTCTCTCTCTCAAAAGTAAAGATTTTTAAAAATTTTATTAAAAAAACAAAAAGGAGGGCTTTATTGCTGACAGGTGTGACCATGGTCTGTGATCTGGAGTAAGCTGGGTGTCCTAGCTGGTTAGAACAAGGAAGTAATGACGCTGTGAAGAAAATGCTATTTATTTATTTATTTATTTACTTATTTGAGTCGGTGGGGTGGGGGCGGGGGAGGAGATGGGCAGAGAGAGAGAGAGAGAGAGAGAGAGAGAGAGAGAGAGAGAGAATCCCATGGGGCTCAATCCCATGACCCTAAGATCATGATCTGAACTGAAATCAAGGTTCAGGTGCTCAACTGACTGAGCCACCCAGACGCCCCAAGAAATTGCTTTTAATCTGACTGGAAAACCATGCTATGTTCTGTTTAAATGCTTTTGTTTTAAATTTTGTTGTGCTGTAAGGGTCTGCTTATACATTACAAAAAAGCAAGATGGCTGTTTGTCAGTAGGTCCTTAGGAGAAAGAAAACAGTCTTTGGAGGACAGGTCAGCAAACCAAATCTCATAAGGTCACAGGTTGGATTTCAGGGATATTCACTGGATATCTTCTGGTGTCCACAAACTCTGCCCTGGACCCAGCCATTATTGGATAGAATGTATTCTGTATTTTGGCTGCAAAGGGACCTGAGAAACAAGCAATGAGGAGCTAATTCCCTCACTATTGCTACTACGAGAGAACAACTCGGTGTATGTTCTGCCAGTAGTGATAGAATTCTGTCATCCAGTTGTAGAGAAGGCCACACCCGAAGACCCCAAAGTATCCTGTTACCTGGCAGTCTGTGTAGAGCAAAGAGAGCAACCAAGCATGCCTCCAACCCCACATCCACAGTACACATCCTGAGGGGTTCATTCTTCCGCCTGCTTGAACTCAACCTTGACTTTTTCCCCTAAGCAGTCACTACCAATCAATCAGATTTGGTGCACAAGTTAAAACCTATCTGCCATCCCTGGCCTGGAGAATACTCAAAGTCAAGTGTGGCCACATACCCTTTTCTGCAAACGTAGTTTGCAAAATTATCCCAGTTTTAATCTGCCAATCTGGGGGCAAATTCAAGGCTTTTCTTTTTCTTTATTCCAAAGCCACTAAGCACCAACGCTTCTTAGGCAATTACTAAGCATTACAATAAAAAAAGGTATTTGATGGATTTTTGTCTTCAATTAGCTCACAAACCAGAGATGTACGTATCTTACTGTGACACGTTTTTGGCAAGTGTGTGATTCGTGCATGAACAGAGCACTGTGCATGTCCAGAAGGGGAAAGGAGGAAGAGTTTCAATTGATTTGGAAGGGTGCTTGACAGGTAGAGAGTAGGGAATAACATCCAGACGCGGGGAAAGAATGTGTGCAAGTCTTGGAATGCTGGAAAGGATACAGTGCATTTTGAGGAGGCTGAACGTGAGGCCTGGCAGAAGTGTGAGGTCAGGGGAGGTAGGCAATGAGGAAATGAGGAAATGAGGCCAGGGAAGAAAGCTGGGCTGGATGTACCAAAGAACACTGCTCCTGCTTTGACTTGAGCCACTGGATCCCTGTCCCCTGCTTGACCCAGACACCCTCTCCTCCATCTACCTACACCCCTATCTGCTGCTCCATGGTGGGCTGGATGCCTGGCTGCTTGACACGCTGACAGCTGGCTCCATCATCCTGAAGAGCCTGCGGGGTGGGCAAAGCTACCATTCATACCTGAGACTGCTGGACAGCTTTGTGGTAGGAGCTGCTTGGGAGCTTCGTATCTGAGTCACTGGTTACAAACACTGGGTAATCTCTTTGAGGAAATGAGGACGGAACCCTGAAAATATCTTGTGTCTTTGGCTTTTTGATCTATAGTGCTTTCCCCAAACTTAATGAAGCAAACAAATCCATTAGTCAATACTGAGACTCTCAGACCTGGTGTGACTCCATCAACTCAATTGGTACTTAATCACATACTGCTGTATGTCGCTACCCAATTTTTCCATTAGGTCATACACTCTTTTGTATCCCTCCATAGCACACAGCAAGGTGCTGGGAACATGGTCAATACCTACTTAGTGTTTGTTAAAAGAAAATTGAAGGGGAACGTGTTGAACCCAAAGGGGCAAATGGACAGCCCGATTTTAGAGCATTTTGGTTTAGTTTGGTTGTGAATATTATTTGTGTCTTTTGGCTTGTCACTTACTCTCTTAGCCTCAGTTTCCTCAAAAGTAACTGAAAGATAATCTCACCATCTCTACAGAGTTTAGAGGGTTGTGTCCAACACCATATAAGAAATCATACACTCAAGTACTTTATGAACTGTTAAAATAAGCTATTAGGATTTCTCTTTTAATGTTAATTATAAAATATTTTCTTTCTTATTTTTAGACTTGCAACCTTATTTCTCGAAAGAGGGCCCAACAGGATAGGTAGTCTTTACAAAAAGGCTGTCTATAGACATTACACAGATGAGACCTATTCCACGGAGATCCCGAAACCTCCCTGGCTTGGATTCCTGGGCCCTATCTTGAGGGCTGAAGTGGGTGATGTGATTGTCATTCATTTAAAGAACTTTGCTTCCCGACCATACTCTTTGCATCCGCACGGCGTTTTCTACAACAAAGATTCAGAAGGTAAATCCAATCATTGGTGTCTTGTCTGTATTCCATAAATAAAGGAACTGTCCATTTCAGTTAAAGGGATCTAAGAGACAATGATCACACGTGTTCATTTGTCTTTTCCCGTCTCCTCTCTCCCCATCTCCATCTGTTCCCCCTGATATAGAAGACTTCAACAACACTGTCAACCACCTTGACCTAATGGACATCTATAGAACATCTCATCCACTGACTAAAGAATACATCTTCACAAGAGCATATGGAACTCTCCTCAGGGTAGACGATAGACTTAAAAGAAATCTAAATAAGTTTTAAAGAAATGATAGAAGGCAAAGTATATTCTCCGATGGAATTAAATTTGATACAATCAATAAAAGAAATTTTGCAAATTCTTACAAATATTTGGAAATAAACAGTATACTTCTAAATAATCCATAGGTCAAAGAATAAATCACAAGATGGATTGTAAAATATTTTGAAATGAATAAAAATGGAGATAAACCCTACCAAAATTTATGGTATACAGCTAAAGAAGTATTGAAAAGGAAATTTAGAGATTTAATCACTTATGTCAAGAGAAAAGAAAGGTCTCAAACCAATAACATAAGCTTCCACCTTAAGAAGCTAGAAAAGGAAGAGGAAACAAAACCTAAAGCCAGCAGAAAGAAGGGAATAATAAGGATTGGAGCAGAAATTCATGGAAGAAAAAAAAAACAGAAAAATAATATAAAATACATTAAGCCAGAAGTTGGTTCCTTGAAAAAGATTAATAAAATTGAGAAAACTTTATCTAGCCTGATGAAGAGAGCACAAATTACCAAAATCAGGAATGAAAGATAGGACATCACTGTGACCTTACAAAAATTAAAAGGATTGTAAAGGAGGATTATAAACAATCTAATGGCAAAATATTAGACAACTTAGATAAAACTGACAACTTCCTAGAAAGACAAAATTTACCCAAACTGACTTAAGAATAAATTAAAAATTTGAACAGACCTACAAAATGTAAAGAAATGGAATTAGCAATTAAAAATCTTCCCTCAAAGAAAAACCCAGGCTCAGATGGTTTCATTTCTAAATTCCATCAAATACTGTAATAATAGTAATAATGAGAATCCTTTACAAAATCTTTCAGGAAACAGAAGAATACTTCCAAATTCATCCTATGAGGCAAACATTATCTTGATGCTAAAGCCAGATACATACATCACAAGAAAACTACAGACCAATATTCCTCATGAATGTAGACACAAAAATTCTTTAAAAAATTTTAGCAAACTGACATCAACAACATATAAAGAGAATTATACACCATGGCCAAATGGAATTTATCCTGTGATTGCAAGGTTGGTTTAATACTAAAAAATAAATGAGTGTAATACAACATATTAATAGAATAAAGGACAAAAACCATATGATCATCTCAAAAGGTGCAGAAAGGCATTTAACAAAATCTAGTACTTATCAATTAAAAACTTCCAACTAGAAACAGATAGGAACTTCCTCATCCTGTTAAAGGTTATCTAAGAAAAACCCACAGGTAAGATCATGGTTAATGGAAGGGATGCTGAATGCCTTCTTCATAAGATTGTGAACAAGGTGAGAATGTCTGCTCTCACCACCATTATTAAGTATTGTCCTGAAGATTCTAGCAAATGATAGACAGGTCTTCTAGCAACAAACTCAGTCTTTGTTTATCTAGAACATCTTTACTTTCCCTTCCTTTTTTTAAAGGGATAGTTTGCTGGATAGGGTATTCTCAGCTGGCATTTCCCACCCCCTCACCCCAACACTTTGAGTTTGTCTTCCCACTGTCTTCTCATCTCCCAATATTCAGATGGGAAGTCAACTGTTAATCATGTTGATGCTCCCCTGTATGTGATGAGTCATTTTTCTCTTGTTTTTAACGTTTCATCTTTGCCTTTTTTTCCCTAACAATTTGACAACAATGTGTCTGTGTATGGATTCTTTGTATTTATTCTACTTGTGGTTCATTATGCTTCTTTGATGTGTAGATGAATATTTTTCATCAAATTTGAAAAACTTAAGGCCATTATTTCTTAAGAACAGGTTTTTGTTTGTTTGTTTGTTTTTTGTTTTTTGTTGTTTTGTTTTATTTTTGTTCTGTTTTGTTTTTTTCCTGTCCTCTTTTCTGTCTTTTCTCCTTTGGTGGACTACTACTATGCATATGTTAATACACTTGGTGTTGATCCATAGGCCTCTGAGGTTCTGTTTATTTTCTTCAATCTTTCCCTCCTCCTCTTTTTCAGACAGGATAATTCTGTTGATCTGTCTTCCAGTTCATTGATTCTTTTGCCATCTTGAATCTGTTGTTGAGCCCCTCTAGTAAATGTTTTATATCATTTATTGTACTTTTCAATTTTCTATCTCCTTGAGGATGTTTTCCATTTGTTGAATCATTTTGTCCTACTTTTATTTAATTATTTAAACATAGTTTCTTTTAATTGCTTGAACATTTTTATAATAGCTTCCTTAAAGTCCTTATCTGCTAAATTTAACATCTAGAGTCACTTAGAGATAGTTTCTATTGGCTGCTTTTTTCCCCTGAGAATGGGTCACACTTTCTTGTTTCTTTTATTTTGTTGTTGCTATTGAAAACTGGAATTTTTTGAGAATATATTGAAGCAACTCTGGATTGGGATCCCTCCCTCATCCAAGGTTGTTTTTCCTGTTTGTTTGCTTTATTATTGAGTAACTTATCTGGACTAAATCTGTGATATCTGTCTTCCCTATAGCGTGAGGCCACCAAGGTTTCTGCTCTTTCTTTTTTCTTGTATTTATTTTTAAGGCTGGTTGCTAAGGGTCACCTCTACATCTGCTTAGCTTTGAAGTCAGAAAGTTATTGGACACAGGTTGTGGTTAAGCATCAGTAAATCTTTAGTTCTCTGCTGTTGAAATTGTGGGTGGATAGAAAACCCATTCAAAGTTGTGATGGTTTTTGTCTGCCTTGGATTTTAGTTTTTGCTGGGCTCTTTGCTTCTCCTCTTTACGAGCACATAGCATTAGAGTCAGCCAGGAGTATGTGTATAAACATGTGCAACAATTTTTCAGGTGAAAACATTGCTGGGTGCCTTGATTTGATTTCCAGAGCACTGAAATGGTCATTTTTCTCCATTTCTTTCAACTTTATGATTACTTTTGGGGGAGAGGATCTCACTCTCTTCTAATGAATTTTTCTCTTGGCTATAGTTGCACGCCTGCTAGTCTTTTTTTTTTTTTCTTTAAGTTTATTTATTATTTTTTTTGAGAGAGAGAGAAAGACGGAAGAGCAGAGAGAGAGAGAGGTAAAGAGAGGATCCCAAGCAGACTTTTTTGTTGTCATCATGGAACTTGATGTGGAGCTCCAACTCATGAACTGTGAAATCATAACCTGAGCCAAAATCAAAAGTCAGACATTTAACTGATTGAGCCACCCAGGCGCCCTGCAAGCCTGGTAGTCTTGAAGTCCCTGCTCAGTTCAACTTAGTGTTTACTGTGAACTAGACCCAGTGCTGGATACTGGGGCTGTAAAAATGAGTAAATACACACTTGTTGCTTCCAAGATATTCATCTGCGGAGAGGTAGAGAATGAACTCAGAAGAAGTAGGTAGGTGGGACTAACATTGATTAAGCAATTACTAATATGCCAATGCCTATGCTAGAGTTCTTACATGCATTATCTCACTTAATAATAGAATTAACTAGTGCTTTCTTGATCTCCATATGAATATAGTTAAGTATCAGGACTATTTGCAAACAAACTTTATTTTTATCTTTTTAATTCAGAGAAGAATAAAGAAGGGGAAAATATCTTACATTCTGATTTCCTACATATCCACTAAAATGAGTTCAAAATAAAAAATTAAACAAAAAGTAGTATGTGAACATGGTTAGAAAATTTTAAGAGTGCAGAGAAGTATGAAAAGTAAAAATTCCTCCTACTTGTCTCTTACCTGAAAAAGGATCGCTTTAAAAAATGTCTTATGGGGCACCTGGGTGGCTCAGTTGGTTAAATGTCTGACTTGGGCTCAGGTCATGATCTCACGGTTTGTGAGTTTGAGGCCAGCATTGGGCTCTGTGCTGACAGCTCAGAGCCTGGAGCCTGCTTTAGATTCCATGTCTCATTCTCTCTCTGCCCACCGCCCCCCCCCCCCCCCACCGCCCCAGCTTGTGCTCTGTCTCTCTCTGTCTCTCAAAAATAAATAAATGTAAAAAAATTTTTTTAATTAAAAAAATTAAAATGTCTTATAAATTTATCTTAGAAAATTTTCTATATATATATATATATATATATATTTGTGTGTGTGTGTGTGTGTGTGGTTATGTGTGTATGTGTGTGGTTTTGTGTTTATTTGTACAAAAGAGATTATACTATCAGACTGCTATGTATTTCCTGTTTTTCATTTTTCACTTCATCTTGGAGGGTTTCTCATATCATCACACATAGAAAGACCTCCTTTTAGCACTTGTGCAATATTCCGTTGTGTGAATGGACCAGTTTGGTATTGACGATTACTTAGGTTGCTTTCCGTTTGGGGTTGATACCTGCACATTCCCCAATGAATATTCCAGTTCCAGTGTACAATATATTCCAGTGAGTTTTATTTGTTTTTTAATGTTCATTTATTTTTAAGAGAGAGACAGAGCGTGAGCAAGGGAGGGGCAGACAGAGAGGGAGACACAGAATCCAAAGCAGGCTCCAGGCTCTGAGCTGTCAGCACAGAGCCCAACGTAGGGCTTGAGCTCACAAACCAAGAGATCATGACCTGAGCCGAAGTCAGATGCTTAACGAATTGAGCCACCCAGGCACCCCTATTCCAGTGTATTTTCAAAAACATTTTCAAGGATATTTCAGGGGTAAATTCCTAAAAGTAAATTGCTGGTTATACTCATATTCCTTCCCTCCTTCCTTCCTTCCCTCCTTCCCTCCTTCCTTCCTTCCTTCCTTCCTTCCTTCCTTCCTTCCTTTTTCTTCCTTCCTTCCTTCCTTCCTTCCTTCCTTCCTTCCTTCCTTCCTTCCTTCCTCTTTCTTTCTTTCTTTCTTTCTTTCTTTCTTTCTCTTGCTCTCTGTCTCTCTTTCTCTCCTTCTTTCTTTCTTTCTATGGGAACTGGCAAGTTGTCCTCCAAAAAAATTGCACATTTACACTTCCACCATTTGTTTATGAGCTGGCCTGTTAACTCCTACAACTTCACCAGTCCTCAATATTCTCAAATCTGATGGGTGAAAACTTGTATATAATAATTTCTAAAAACTCACACAGTCTCAAATGCATAAAACCAAATGAATGTTTTAAAAATACTCTTATATTGTTAATGTTACCACTGCTCAAAACCTTTGCTAAATCAAAATCCCTTCCTGGGGATAACCTTCAGAACAACTTAATAAGCTACCCCCTCCCAAATCACTTTTTACTTTATATTCATGGTTTATTTTGCATCCCAAATGATCTTCCTCGTCTTGAGTGCCGACACCAAGGATTTGCTTGGGGACTCTAGCCCCTCCTTTCAATAATAGCCATCAACACCTCCCAGTGATAATAAGCAAAAAGAAAGCACGTTAAATAAATTGTGAATATACGAATCTCTGGAAAAATTGCTACTGATATTGATTTGTATCATATAATCAAAGCAAAATGGGTGCTCTCAGTTGAAGTTTCTAGACAAGTCCACAACCCTCCCACCCTCCCCCAGCTACTGACCCTCAGTAAATTCAGAAGCTTCCAAGCCATGCATTTTGTTCACAGGGCTTTGGTGTATGGTGTATACTCATGACACTCATTCATTATTTCATTCAACAGACGTTTGATACTGAGCACCCACTATACCAAGCACTGAGCTGCATCTTGCATATAAAATTCTGAGCATGAATAAACTTGGTTTGCATGGAAATTGCAGTCTAACATGAGAGACAAGTATCTATCAAACATTACAGACACAATATTATCCATGTATAATTAAAAACATGGGCAAGTGCTATGACTAAATAATAGCTGATATTTACTGAACGCTTACTATATATGAGGGGCTGTGATAGATGTTTTGTAGATCATATGTCATGTAGGCCTCAACAACTCTATGCCATAAGGAGAATTATCATCCTCTTACAAATAAGAAGCTAAGATTCATAGAAGAGAAGGAAATTGCCTAAATCACAGCTAAGAAGTGAGAGAGATGAGATTTGTTTTCAGGCAGTCTAGCTTCAATGGCTGTGAACTTAATCACTGGCTATTCCGCCCTTCTCTTTATGTGAATGCATTTTAGAAAACTGACCTAGTCCAGCGAGTTCAGGATTGCAAGTTTGTTGAATGAATTGGTGAACAAATGAAAGAATGAAGAATGAACTTGGAGTGTGTCCACACCCATGTCCTTCTGGGCCCTTCACCTTCCAGCCTTCTTCTCAGTGCCGTCCAGTTCTTCCCCGTCCTTCCAGGCCCCTACCTGCTATCCAGGTGGTTATCAAACTAGTTTTAGCAGTGGACTTGCCTTCATTGAAAAATCTTGTGCCATCTCAGTTTATATAACAGAGGAAGGGAATGCCGTGCCCATTTGCCCCTACCCGCTCTGTGGTAGACCCCCACCCCCACCTAGCTGAGCCCAAAATTTCATTCAACACATCACTCTATTTTACTCTCCAGTTGTCCTATATGATAACGATTCCTATTCTGGTCTGCTAAACAGAACCGTAGGCTCTCTGGAGGAAAGATGAATGTCTTACTCTTCCTTCCTATCTTTTATGAGACCCCAAACAAGTGCTGAATCAGTAATAAGTGCCCAAGAATTTCATTATTTCTTCTGCCCTTTCTCCTTTCCTTCTTGCGGTGATGTTAAATGGAGTGGATTCAAATCTTCCTGATTGGTACAAGAGGACCATCAGAAGGGGTCCTTATGAACATTTATTGAGCGTCTGGTTTTGTTTTGTTGCTTTGTGTACATTGTGTCACCTAGTTTTCACATTCCTATGGGGTCGATATCCCCATTCTAGCTTTCCTGATAGGAAACCAAGGCACTGAGAATTTAAGTAACTTGCCTCAATCCCACAGGAAATACAGTTTAATTCATATGTGTTTGATTCCAAAGCTCCGGCCCCGTCCACTATAGCATGTGATCTCTGTATTTTAAGTACGTTTTATCTTTTCTTGGAAGGAGCTCTATACCCAGATGGAACATCTGGAAGGAATAAGGATGATGATATGGTTCCTCCTGGCAAAAACTACACCTATGTCTGGCCAGTGAGAGAAGAATATGCCCCTGCTCCAGCGGATGCCAACTGCCTGACCTGGGTGTACCATTCGCACATCGACGCTCCTAAGGACATCTGCTCTGGGTTAATTGGCCCACTGCTAGTGTGCAAGGAAGGTAAAGAGAGCCCCCTCCAACACACACACACACACACACACACACACACACACACACAGAAGCCTATTCCCAGAGGTGTTGAAAAGTGTATCTAAATTTCAGGTCTTGTTTTGCCCACCTGCCTTGCTGCGTATGGAATGTGCCTTTTCTTCCAAGCTTTCTGTAGGATTCAGGAAATTCTTCTAACATAGAAGGTCAATCCGATGCCACAGCAGGGGCAATAATGCAGACTTCAAGCATCATAGCATTCTGAAACTTGCATGCTTTTCTTTTTCAAACAACAGGGACATTCCCTATTGAGAGCCATTCAGGCCACCCTGACACCACACATAGGCAGGTGAAAAAATGTAGCCCAATGACCATGGGGGCTTTTGTTTTGTTATTTCAACTGCTTGATCATTTTGTGATTTTGTTCCCTATTGCTGTCAGTAAAGCTGACTCCCTTTAGGAGCAAGATTTTCAAGTCTCTGGTTGTGAAGACTTCTGTTTTATGACTTTTCTCTTCAGCTCTGTCATTTCTATTAAAATCCTTTGCCTGCTTTCATGTTGTGGTTACTCCTGTACATGTAAATCTTGATGAACCTTTACACTTACCTGGTACCATTGGCAAGAAACAAAACTCAACTTGATCTAATCCACTTTGAACTTTTTTCTCTACTCTTTTAAACGTCCCCGATAGGTATCCTGAATAAATATTCAGGAACAAGGACAGATGTGGACCGAGAGTTCATTATAATGTTTACTCTGGTGGATGAGAACCAAAGCTGGTACCTTGATGAAAATATCAGACATTTCTGCACTGACCCCGATTCAGTTGACAAAAAAGATGCTGTTTTCCGAAGAAGTAACAAAATGCATGGTGAGTATTTCCCGTGTTGTCACATATGTACCAAATGCCTTTTGTGTATCTGATACTATGAGGGATGCAAAAACACAGAAGTGTCTAACCTGGTTTTCTAGGATTTATAGCTCAGGGATAAGAGTGATTAGAAAGTGATATGAAACACAATACATGTCAGATCCTAAAACAATCTGAGAAGGGAGAAAGCGATAGTTATAAGCTAAATTGGGTATGACAAAGCTATGATATAGAAAATGGAAGGATTAATGTTCTAATTAGGAAAGAATCAGGAGGTGAGCCTAGAGAGGATGGATGGGTTTATACTGATGGGAGAAAGGAGAATGAATCATCATCATATAACAATCCTGTGGTTTGAAACCTTTTGCATTTATCCAGTAAACATTTTCTGAGTGGCTGCCAAGTTCAAGAACTATGCTATATGCTCTGTTTAAATACACACTGCTGAATCTGTTATGTTTCCCAGACATCCTTTCAGTCAACATCTATGGAGCATTCATGATGTGCCAGACCCTGTATTTGTTGAAAATAATGAATTTCTATAGTTACCCTGTCCATTGAGAAAGAACACGTACCCATTTCTGTTTTGCAGAGCAGTGGCTTAATACAGAATTTTAGGACTTGAGGATTATTAAGTAGTCTCATTCTACTGTTTTCCCAGAGAGTTCTAGTGAACAGAAAGAACATCTTCAATGTAAACAAACTCTCCATGTCATTCATTGATAAATTTCCTCCATATTTGCTTGTCTGTCTCCCAGAGTCATCCTAACCAAGGCAGCATCAATGTAGTCATAAAATCATAGGAGAGAGGGAAGGAGCTGAAGACCATCTGACCTCCCCCATTTTACAGATGAAGAAACTGAGGTCAAGGGACCATCAATGACTTGCCTGAGGTCAAAGTGGTGATTAGTGCCAGAGTTGCCTGACAGAACCTGAGAGAGAAGTCCCATAGCAAATAAATTTTAGTTTGGTTGTGTTTGATTCCAAAGTGTGCAGAAGTGTGAGTGTCCCTATTCTGACTGTTTCCACTGCATCAGACACCCTCTCTTTTCTTCCTAGTGGTATTTCAGCCACCTTGCGTGATGTGGATGTTGGGCAAATATTTTAGGAAGGAAGAAGTAATGGAGAGAAGGGAGGGAGGCAGCGAAAGAAACGAAGGATGGAATAAACAAAGACTTAAATTCAAATCATTGCTGTGTCCAGTCAACTTGTACCCCTATTCCTTACAAAATGGTAGCGATGATCTCAAATCTTGCTGAAAACTACTAACCGTGATGGTTTACGACTCAGCTGTCCACATAATTCTTACTCTTTCAGATGAAAATGTCCAACAAAAGAGAATGAACCACATAAGCAAATACAGACTATATTTAAAATAAAATCCGTCCTGTGTGCAGAAGTAGGTGTTTGTAAACAAACAATCCTTCTTGGAGCTGGTAAAGGAGACCCAATGATAGAAAACAGAAAATTTTTAAAAACAACAAAAAAATGCTTAACCAATATAAGATTTATTGAAACATTTATTTAAATTTACTAAAATTATTCAGAATCAATTGTGCTGCCTTAATCATCATTATCTTAGTAACAGCTGCTTCTTAACTCAGTTTGAATTTAGGAAGTGATGTTGTGAGGGACGCCTGGGTGGCTCAGTCGGTTGAGCGTCTGACTCTTGATTGTGACTCAGGTCATGATCTCACAGTTCATGGGGTTCTCTCTCTCTGCCCCTCCCCTGCTTGCTCTCTCTCTCTCTCCCTCACTCTCTTTCTCTCAGAATAAATGAATAAACCCTTAAAAAATAAAAAATTCCTAAAAGAAGAAGAAGAAGAAGAAGAAGAAGAAGAAGTGATGTTATGACCCTTTAAAACCCTGAATCAAGTTTTCTTCCGCTCTTGGTCAAGTCCTTGCTGCCATTCAGATGATTTGAAAGAGTGGATCTTGGACTTCCAGTGTCAGCTCAACCAGTAAGATTCTGCCCCAGCAAGACCTAGTAAAAACACTGGCTTTTCTCCCTCATTTTAAAGTAACAAAACTTTATATTTTTTTTCAACGTTTTTTTCTTTTTTTTTTTTTTATTTTTGGGACAGAGAGAGACAGAGCATGAACGGGGGAGGGGCAGAGAGAGAGGGAGACACAGAATCGGAAACAGGCTCCAGGCTCTGAGCCATCGGCCCAGAGCCCGACGCGGGGCTCGAACTCCCGGACCGCGAGATCGTGACCTGGCTGAAGTCGGACGCTTAACCGACTGCGCCACCCAGGCGCCCCGTTAAAGTAACAAGTCTTATAGGTCCCTTCTAGTCAGCTCCTTTTCTTTTCCTTCTTGTTGCAAGCTTTGGTTACTCAAGTTAAGTAGCTACTAGGTGCCAGCTTTTCTGCCAGGTCCTGACAGCTGTGAAATGAGTAAGGCAGAGTTTCAGGAAACAGAGCCCTGTAGGGAAGTCAGGTATGAAAAGGAAGGATCTCGGCAGGAGATGGCGGAGCCATCCTGAAAGTCTGAGCAGCGCTCCGTTTACTCCTGACCTGGGTGCTGTGTTCACATAGCAGCTCCAAGGCTGTTTCCACGTGTGCTCATCTCCACTTTTGCTGAGTGCTTTTCTCTTGAAAAACCTAATACCTTTCATTCCTTTCTGGGACTATGTGAAAGGAGCCGCGCTTTTCTGCACAAAAACCTTGCAACCGATGACCAGTGCTAACTCTTCAGCTGTGCCGGCGCATGTGTTACCATTGTTTCTGGCCCTGCTCGCCTCTACAGGGGAGTCTCTCCCACCAGTGTGCTTCTGTGTTTCAGCCCTCAATGGATACCTCTTTGGAAACTTCCCGGAGCCTGATATGTGTGTTGGTGAATCGGTGTCCTGGCACCTATTCGGGATGGGGAATGAGATCGACATCCATTCCATCTATTTTTATGGTAACACCTTCGTCAGCAGAGGGCATCGGACTGATGTCGTCAACCTGTTCCCAGCCACTTTCCTGACAACGGAAATGATAGTCGAGAATCCTGGGAAGTGGATGATAACCTGCCAAGTTAGTGATCACCTGCAAGGTAAAAAGGACAAGGACCAGCGTGTAGATGCTGAGAGTTGTACAACTGTACCACACAGTCAATGGTGTTCACTCAGTGCCTGCTGCTAGACAGATTCTTGTATTACATCTAATTCAATATTGAATACATAGGAATGCACGTGCTCATTTATTTGCCATCCTGTCACCAGGTATTTAGTGATCACCTCTCTGGGAGACAGGTGGGAGGTGAATGCAAGAAATGGTAAGACTTTCAAGGAGCCTACAGTCTAGTAGCTAGACTTAGACATTTACAAAATGAAAAAATTTTTGAGGGAGAAAAATAAAGGTTCTTTGTGCACAACAGTCAATTCTCTGGAACAATCAGAGAGACTTCCTGACGAGTTGGCTTCTAGTCTGAGTCTTGAAATATGGGCAGGAATTGAACAGATGAAGAAGGGGAGGAAGGCTTTCCAAGTAGAGGGAGCAACACGAACCAGGAAAATACATGTTCTATATGAGCAACTCTACATCAAATGATAACATTTTACCATCGGAAAGAAGTGTATAGATAATCTGGACCCATCCACCATCCAATTCTTGAATTTCTTTTGGGACTTCTCTTTTAAGTAATCGTAGCAGCCCATTTCATCTCTGGGCCACTCTGTTAGAATGTTCTTCCTTATACTGAGACAAGATCCAATGATACTTGCTAAATCCTAGCATAGGTACATGATAGAATATTTTTTTGACTTTAATACCTGGATAATGACTTAGTCTTGGTCCCTTGGGACCACATAGAATCGGTCTCTATTCACCTGGACCACAGGCTTATGCCAGAGGAGTGACAGGAGAGAAGCCCACGGAGGCAGAGCCCAGTGGGAGGAGCTTTGAATGGGAAACTGAAGGAAGCAGGGCTGTGTCTGGAAGGCCACAGTGAGTGCTTCCAGATCCTTTGGCACATCAGTGACATAATCAGTGCAGCAATTTAGGAAGATAAATATGGTACCTGTGCACAGAAAGGATTTGGTGGAGAGATTCTGGCCCCTGGATGTTAGTTAACAAGCATGGTAACAATAGAGTTACGACATAGAAAAGGTCTGGCCTAAGAGAGTGAAAACAGAATAGAAAAGAAAAGTGTCACTGGAAGAGACACAGAAGAAATAATGTGTAATTATTGACGAACTATACACAGTCACCAGCAGGTACGGTACAGGGATGAGACTCTCCAGGGCAGGCTTTGAGGACATATTCTTGTTCCCGTCCACCTTATCTTGCTGCTGTCAGCCTCAAGCAGCTAATCTTAGCATTAGTCAGCTGGATTATTCCAATTCAATTCAATTCAACAAATACAGAATTAATCAGTTAGTATGTGCCAGATACTGTTCTGGGAAGACACAGATTATGAAGACAAGATTGCTATTCTTATATCCTCTCAGTTTCATTGAGGCATAGTTGACACATAGGAATGGTATATTTTTTTTTTTTTTTTTTTTTAAATTTTTTTTTTTCAATGTTTATTTATTTTTGGGACAGAGAGAGACAGAGCATGAACGGGGGAGGGGCAGAGAGAGAGGGAGACACAGAATCCGAAACAGGCTCCAGGCTCTGAGCCATCAGCCCAGAGCCCGATGTGGGGCTCGAACTCACAGACCGCGAGATCGTGACCTGGCTGAAGTCGGACGCTTAACCGACTGCGCCACCCAGGCGCCCCATGGAATGGTATATATTTAAGATGTGCAGCTTGATGTTTTGATATATGCATACATTGTGAACTGATCACCATACTCAAGCTAGTTAATATATCCATGACCACGCATAGTTAGCTGTGTGTGTGTGTGTGTGTGTGTGTGTGTGTGTGTGTTAGGAATACTTAAGATCTCAAAGAGTACAAAGTTTCAGTTATGCAAGATGAATGAGTTCTGGAGACCTAATGTACAGCATGGTGACTATGGTCAATACTGTAATCGAAATTTCCTAAGAAGGTAGATATTAAGAGTTCTTACCACAAGATGCCTATTCTTAAATGTTATATCTGGGGAGAAACTAATTGTAAAATCAAGGTATTAGCAGCCATTTGAGACTAATAAGATTACTAAGCTTGGCCAGTGGTTGTGGACATAAACTGGTGTTTGTACATTACTGAAATATGATATTTTCTAAATTGTCCAAATCCCCCAAAAAAAAAAAAAAGTTATTATAAAAAATTAGAAAATACATTTAATTTTTTATTTTATTTTTTACTTATTTAAAAAAATTTTTTTAACGTTTATTTATTTTTGAGACAGAGAGAGACAGAGCATGAACGGGGGAGGGTCAGAGAGAGGGAGACACAGAATCTGAAACAGGCTCCGGGCATCGAGCTGTCAGCACAGAGCCCAACGCGGGGCTTGAACTCACAGACTTTGAGATCATGACCCGAGCTGAAGTTGGACGGTCAACCGACTGAGCCACCCAGGCGCCCCTACATTTAATTTTTTAAAAGTTTATTTACTTATTTTGATAGAGGGAGAAAGAGAGAAAGAGAAAGGGAGAGAGAGAACAGTGGGGGAGGGGCAGAGAGAGAGGAGAGAGAAAATCCTAAGCAGGAGGCTCTGTGCTGTCTGCACAGAGCCCGAGGCAAGGCTCCATCTCACAAACCAGGAGATCATGACCTGAGCTGAAATCAAGAGTCAAGCATTCAACCGACTGAGCCACCCAGGTGCTCCAGAAAATACATTTAATTTTTTTTTTTAATTTTTTTTTCAACGTTTTTTATTTATTTTTGGGACAGAGAGAGACAGAGCATGAACGGGGGAGGGGCAGAGAGAGAGGGAGACACAGAATCGGAAACAGGCTACAGTCTCTGAGCCATCAGCCCAGAGCCTGACGCGGGGCTCGAACTCACGGACTGCGAGATCGTGACCCGGCTGAAGTCGGACGCTTAACCGACTGCGCCACCCAGGCGCCCCACATTTAATTTTTAATAACAGTAATCCTGTCTTAGGATAACGGTATCACATTTTGAGGAATATTCTCCCTATTTTCTAGACTTTTATACATAAATGCATGTTATTTATAAAATGAAATTAATCTATTAACACTGTCCTTTATCTTACTTTTCCCACTTATTAATGTAACAGAAATATATTTCTATGTCAGTCAATAGAGACCTACTTCATCATTGTATATCCTCCCTGTGTCCTTTCAAGGGAAATTACAATTTACCTAACCAGTACCCCAATGCTTAACATTTGAATCCCCCCTTTTTCGTTTTTATAAACTATACTAAAAACCGGGAATTTATAGATATATTACACCTTTGTCTGACATATCTTTAGGAAAACGCTTACACTTAGAATTCTTGGGCAAAAGTGATTTCTCTCTTAAAGCTATGGACAGACATGCATTGCCAAATTCTCTTTTATTCTTCACCCTTAGTGTGTGAAGATTCCCCTCCCCCCATTCATCTGCCAACACTGAGAATTATTAATTTTTCTAATCTTTACCAATCTGATAAATGAACAAGAGTGACACTTGATTACTATTCAGGTTGAACTTTTTTTTCATGTGCTTATAGTTAGATAGTATTTACAGAGATTTTGTGAATAATATGTTGATGTCCCTGGCCCACTTTCCATTAGGATATTTACTTTTTTCTTTCTCATTTGTCAAATATATTTACATATTGATCTGTCATCCTATGCATTAAAATATCTCCCAGCCCACCATGTACCCTTTACTTTTAACTTTGTTAAGGTCCTATTTTCTGTACAACAGTTTTAAATGTTTATGAAGTCAAAGCTATCAGTCTTTTCCTGTCTGATTTCTTATGTGAGCATTTATACCCCGGCTTGTGGTTTTCCTCTGTTCTGCAGCTGGCATGCTGGGGCAGTACAATGTTGGTAACTGCAAAGGTGGTATTTCTCATCCCAGGATGACGGGTCAACAGAGGCGCTACTTTATAGCAGCTGAAAAAATTCTTTGGGATTATGCTCCTCAAGGCTATAACAAATTCAGTGGTCTTCCCCTAAATGCCTCCGGCAGGTAAGCTCTCTTTGCTGGCGTTTCTAAGACTCTCATAAGAGAGGCACCTGTTAGACTTTTCCCTGTGACCTCATTTATATACACAGCCCTTCTCCTATGAGCACATATGCATGGATGGCGTCATGACACCACGTAAGGAGTTCTGAGCCTCGTAATGTACATATTGCTGAGAATTGGCAGAGTATTTATTGTTTCATGATTTGCTGGCTAAATCAAAGCACTAGGTTCATTCATTCATTCATGAAGCATTTCTTGAGCACCTACTGTGTGCAAACTGCAATGCTAAGTGCCATAAGAAGTACTAAGCTGACAGAGAATAGAATAAGGCCTCTGCACATATGGAAGAGAGAGTTTTGAAGAGAGAAGAAGACAGGACCCTCTCTCACTGGAGGTGAACTGGCCAAGGAAAGTTATCCTTTTTGGTTCAAGGACAGCCTGATAGGTTATGACTTCTCTACCCAGAATGTGCTTGTCCTACCTATCCAGCAAAATGTTACTTTTTCTTCAAATTCTAATGTAAATACTTCCTAAGTGAAGTCTTCCCTGACTCCTGAGTCATTAGTAATCATTTTCGCTCCCAGAGCATGTAGTATTTTTCAAATTGAATCTAACAATTCATTAAGTGGATGTGGACTCCTGTGACTTGTTATTATAGAATTCTGTGTAATGGTGTCTGTGAAAGCATTTAAAATATATGGTATGATACAGGAATGATTTTTATTACCCTATGATCTCTTTTATGTTCGAGGGAATGTTTTTAAAATTTTCTTTCTGATTGATAAGACACCCTTTGTTTCTTTCATTGTAATTTTCACTCACTCATTCATTCATTCATTCATTCTTCCACCAAACCAACGCACCTGACCCCAGCCTAAAGAATTTGTGTGAATCATTTATGAACGTGTTCGATATCAAAACTCTCTTTTGACCAGTATTTCTCCATAAACAGAATGAGAATTAGCACTAAGAATTCTGTCTTAGAAGCCTTCCAGAATTCTGAAGCACCTTACAAAATATAAAATATTGAATTATATTTAACTGATATTTAATGTGATATATGAAAGCACAACATAAAAAGCTATGGGAGAGTTGCACGGAGGTGCCTAAGACAGTGTTCCCACCCTCAGGTCGGAAAGAAACTGCATGCACAGGAGAAGAGAAGTAACTTTGCAAGTTACAAATAAGATTAAGATGAGTTGTCCAGACAAGTGAGTTCTCTGGGCATTCAGAGAGCACTAAGATAGCCAGGGAACCCTTCACAGAGTCAATGGAACTTAAGCAGGGTCCTAAAGAATAACAGAATTCATGAAAGTGAATAGTAAAGAGAGAAATTTTATTTTATTTTTAATGTTTATTTTTGATAGAGAGAGAGAGAGAGAGAGAGCAAGGGAGGGGCAGAGAGAGAGAGGGAGACACAGAATCCAAAGCAGGCTCTGAGCTTTCAGCACAGAGGCTGACATGGGACCGAACCCACAAACTGTGAGATCATGACCTGAGCCAAAGTCAGAAGCTTAACTGGCTGAGCCACCCAGGCGCCCTGAAAGAGAGATATTTTAGATGCAGGGGTTAGTTAGATCAAAGTGACTGGAGTGAATATTTGCATAGAGCCATAGGAAGAGAACTGGGTAAACTGGATCTCAACTGCATAGGGCCTATCATCCTTTTGAACTTGATTTGATTGGCATTTGCATGTGAGTGAAGATGCTGGAGCAGGTAAATGACTGTGAATATTACCATCTTGGGGATTAATATTATAGTAGTGTGTATGTTGAAGGGAAACTCCGAGTGAGCCAATGGAAGAGGGAGGGTACCAAGAGCACAGTCGGAGCTCCGTGTAATGTTGCCAACATAAGGCGACGAGGGCAGGTACTGGGGTTGCAGCAGTGGGAAGAAAGGAAAGGAAAAGATGCCAAAAGGGCACAGAAAGGAAGGAAGCAGCAAAAGGCTACAAAATAAGGGTGAACAAGATAAGGGAATGAGGCAGAGAAAGAGGACAAAGTCAGCCTGTGTGACTCCAAGAGTGAAAGCACCATTGGCAGAAATAAGGTGTCTAGGACAGTGCTAGTCAGAATGTACGTTACTGTATTTCACATTTGGAATTTGGCTTTTCATGTATGTCGTTCGTACGATAACTCCACCAACGAAGCTATTTGATGAACTAGACACTTCATTCCTTGATCATGCCAGGTATGAAAGAGCTTACTATATGCAAGACTATTCATACTGACATCAGCAAGAGGTATAGAGGGATACTTACTCTGCAAAGAAACCAGTTAGCTCTTTGCTTTGTAGGACACCATTCTGGGACTCTGACGCCGGTAAGTAAGGAGTTCACCTGTGCTTTCTTCGGTTGCTGGACCTCCGGGGAAGAAAGTACAGTGGCTGAGAGAGGAATGAGCTTGACCACCATCCAGCCCCCCGGAGACTTTCAAAGCTGGCTAATTATTCCTGGGAACTTAGTTGAAGACGGTTCCGTCTTTCCTGGGGAGATATCTGGGTGGGTGGACGAGCTAAGGACAATCAAAGGGAGCTCCATAATGAAGGCATCTGGTGCATATGTAGAGATGTGCTCTCAGCCAGGTTCCTATTCTTTACACAGTGACTCCGAGCTCTACTTCACACAAGGGGACAACAGAATTGGAGGAAAATATTGGAAGGCTCAGTATATGGAGTATGTTGATGCAACTTTTACTCGAAGAAAGAGACTCTCTGAGGCAGAAGCCCATCTTGGAATTCTTGGTAGAATAAAACCATCTGTCATGTTTTGAATGGGGGGAGATGCTTTAGTGGGGCATATATGTCTACGTGGAATGACTCTTCCTCTCCTGCCTATATTCACTTCTCTCTGCCTCTTTTCATCCTCTTCTCCCTCCTCCTCTTGATATTTTTCAGGCCCCGTCATCAGGGCTGAGGTGGGTGATACCCTGTTAGTGACCTTTGCCAACAAAGCCGACAAAGTCTACAGTATTTTGCCTCATGGCGTCATCTATGACAAGGCCTCTGATGCAGCCCCGAACGTAGATGGTGAGTCTCAGCCTGGCCTCTGGGAGGAAAGAAGATGAGTAAACAGAGGACTTAGAAGTGGGTAGATTTGGTTCAAGTCCTGGTCCCTTTCCTTACCGGCCCTGTGAGCTTGTGCCATCATTTAAACTTTCTGAACTTTGTTCTTCTCCCCTACTGAGGCAGGTAGTGACACTCACCTCACAGGGCTTCAGGACGAGCTGGAGAGAATTCAGGGCAGGGTCTGCCCCGCAGTAGGCACTTAGGAGATGTTGATGCCTTTCCTTCTCCTTCAGCAATGTAATAAATCTCAACGTGGGCTACGTTCACAGTCACTCCCACTACCCTGAGATGGAGAGATTTTTAGCCACGGGTTGTGGGGGATTCTGTGGGTGAAGGCTGAGGAGAAAATATGATTTCCAATGTTTGGTTGTCTTCAAAATCTTACACATGGTCTTTGTTCTGTGTCTGTTGACAAATATTTATTAAAACCAGTCTTTTATGCCTACCATCATATATGGCCTCTCCTCATTACAGAGGAAGTAATAGAGATTCTACATATAAGAAAGGCAGTTTCTGCCCAGTGGCTGCAGGAACTATCTTCCACTCATGATATTGCTCTTGGGAAACTCCTGATATCTTTGGAAGCCTTCCCCATTCTGGCAACAGACATCATGAGTTCTGGGATACTTCTTTGTGCCCAATGATGGGGCTAGGCCCAGTCCAGAGCAGGTGTGAGGTGATGGGGAGGGAACAGAGAAGGAAGGAACGGAGGGAGAATTCCCCCTCCTCAGACCCATCATCACTCTCCCCACCTGGAGCATCATCTCTTGTACCTGCACTTCCTTGGTCAAATGGTCACAAACACTGTGTGTGTGTGTGTGTGTGTGTGTGTGTGTGTGTGCGTGCGCGCGCGCGCGCGCCCAGAAAGAACACCGGTGATAGCCCAAATGTCTATATTTTCTATTGTTTAACTTAGCAAACTTATTGGGCACCTTTTTGCAAAACTCTGAACAATATGCAGAGAGTTTCTGACCTCAGTCTAGCTGGAGAGACTCAACGTGTTCATTTAGCAATATAATATGCAGGGTGAGTGCAAAGTCTTGGGAACCAGACAGTGCTGAGTTTGAATCCCAGATCTGTCACTCATCAGCCTTGTCACCTTGAGTATTCACCTACCTCCTCTATCTTATGATTATGTGGGGTTATTTTCTAGTTCAACCTTCTAGATTTCAAATTCTATTTTTTTAAAGATTTTTTTTTTGCATTTCCTTTTTTTAGTGTTTATTTATTTTTGAGAGAGAGAGGCGGGGGGGGGGCAGAGAGAGAGAGGGAGACAGAATCCCAAGCAGGCTCCCTGCTGTCAACACAGAGCCCTAGGTGCAGCTCCAGCTCACAAAGCTGTGAGATAATGACCTGAGCCGAAATCAAGAGTCAGACGCTTAACCTACTGAGCCACCCAGGCACCTCAAGATTTCCAACTCTTTAAAGTGAGGTCTCTTGCTTAACTTTCTGGGATATCCTCGTAGTGCCAACTTTAATATATTCCACATACAAAGGCGCTCAATGATATTTTATAGATTTACATTTAATTGTGAAATAGGCAACTGTCACTCTTTTAATATTTGCTAAACCTAGTATTTGAGTAAGAAATAACATCTATGAAGGTACTAAATGTAATCTCTGAAGAAGATCACCCTTTGATCCAAACTTCTCTCTCATAAAACATCAGACTGTGGCAGTGGTCTCCCTGGTAGCATACACACGTGGGAACAACTGTCCTTCTACAAAATACATCATCAGAGAGAGACCCAGGGCTGGAAGACCCAGTCCAACAAGTTTAATGTCGTTGGCTCTGGCTTTGAGTAACTTTCATTTACCTCCTCAGGATTTCTGAAACCAGGGGCACATGTTAAGCCGGGTGAAACCTTCACATACAAATGGACGGTGCCTGAAAGTGTAAGCCCGACAGCCAGTGATCCCCCCTGTCTGACCTACCTTTACTTCTCAGCGGTTAAGCCAATCCAGGACACCAGCTCTGGCCTTGTGGGGCCCTTGCTAGTCTGTAAAAAGGGCGTTCTCAATGCTGATGGGACACAGGTAGGCCATCAAAGATCACCAAGTTCTTCTCAGGGTTGTATGTGGGAGACACCAGGAATATGGCTAGGGATTAAATAGTAATAAAAGGTCAGGTACGAAAAGCAATGCTTCCTCCACCCTCTTAATATTGATTTCTACATAATGAGTAATTTATTTTATTTTTTTGTAAATTTAAGATCTGAATTTAAATTTAATGTAATCTTAATGTAAAGTTAAGATCTAAAACTTACAGATGCCCACCCAGAAATCCAGGATTTCTGCTCGTTGCGGATGGGATTCAGTGGGTCCCTTTCCCTGTGCATTGTTTTGATTCTAGAATCTTCGGAGGTCCACATGGAATGTGAATTGAGGCCCTTTCTTCTTGGACGACGCTTCTCAGACTTGGCCACGTGGGGAACCTTTTAAACATCTTTTATTCAGGCACTCCAGACCAATTAAATCAGAATCTGCAGGGGCTCTCCAATGTGCAACCAAGGCTGAGAACCACTGTAACTCACCGCTGTAAGCCGAAAGTTAATCGTTAGGGTCGAAGGCACAAGAAAGCATGTAGATAAATTCTTACAAGTCCCACCTTTGAGGCTCCCCTGGTTGCACTGACTAGTGTGGCACGGCACAGCACTTCAAGCTATGTCCACATGATATTAAACACACTGATGAGAAGAGGCAAATCTAATCATGTAACCATTGTGGTTTACTTCACCAATCAGAAATAGCAAGACTATTTATTTAAATGGTATATTATATGATGTTTGGCATTGTAAGCACCCACTTCTGGACTCAACGGGATTTCTAGGTAGAGGACACAAAGTGTCTCGGTCCGCCTCAGACTTGTACTTCCCTGCACAAAGTTCCAACCCTAGAAATGTCTATTAGAGGCTGTGTCCCTGGCCCTCGGAATTGGCCCTCAGTAACGCACGTGCAATAAGACTGAATACAGTTGCACTGTACAACAAGAATCATATAGGGCAAAGCAGAATGACTATCCCTATTTTTTAACTAAGATGTTTATTTATTTATTTGGAGAGACAGAGAGAGAGCATGCATGCGTGCACAAGTGGGGGAGGGGCAGAGAGAGAGGGAGAGAGCGAATCTCAAGCAGGCTCCGCGTTCAGCACGGAGCCCAAAACGGGGCTTGCTCTCACAACCGTGAGATCATGACCCGAGCCGAAATCAAGAGTTGGCAGTTTAACCGACTAAGCCACCCATTGCCCTAAGGATCCCTCTTTTTTTTTTTTTTTTTTTAATTTTTTTTTCAACGTTTATTTATTTCTGGGACAGAGAGAGACAGAGCATGAACAGGGGAGGGGCAGAGAGAGAGGGAGACACAGAATCGGAAACAGGCTCCAGGCTCTGAGCCATCAGCCCAGAGCCCGACGCGGGGCTCGAACTCACGGACCGCGAGATCGTGACCTGGCTGAAGTCGGACGCTTAACCGACTGCGCCACCCAGGCGCCCCAGGATCCCTCTTTTAAAGCTGAAGAAACTGAGGTTCAGAGACAGTGAGTGACATCCCAAGAGACACCCCTAGTAAGTAGTGAAACTCGGCAGTAGAACGCGGGACTTTGAGCTTCCAACTTTGTTTTTGTTTTTGTTTTTGTTTTCCAAGACACCACCCTGCTTCCTCTAGCTCAATACTGAGCCCAGGAAATTGAGTGCCAAAAAACTTGTGTAAGGAGGCCCTGATTTTCCCCCAACTGCATCTATTTAATGGTGGCTTGAACGCTTGCTAGAAGCACCTTATGGTACGTGGGGGGTTGTTGCCTGAGCCAAACACTATTCGCGGCCAATCCATTTCCACCAAGTTCATGAAAAAATTAACCGTAACCCGAAATACACCTTACTTGGGATTTGGCCGAGCGAGGAGTCCATTTGGCCAGACAGAAAGTTATTTTCAACGCAAAAAATACTTAGGAAATGCATACTGAACCAGGCCCTCTATAGGTAAAAGCTTACGTCTCTCCTAGGTAGGTAGGTAGAGAACATAAAAGGTGTTTTCAACTCTTTCCAGTAAATTCTCCCAGAGGTGAATGGTTGTCACAGAATCTAACCAGGTGCTATAGGGCCCTTTCTAACATGGATGACCTTCTGCAACAGCCACTTAAACTCCCTGTTTGTCTATCCAGCCGTTTATACCGCCCTTATATTTTTTTATTTTGAGTAATTCAGTTTCAGATTTATGTAAAAGTTGCAAAGAAAAAAAACCCACAAAGAATTCCCATATATCCTTCGCTCAGATTGCCCAAATGTAAACATTTTATCTCATTTGCTTTCTTAGGCTTCTCTTTATTTTTCTGGGTTTTGTTCCCCTAAACTATTTGAGGTAGGTTATAGACATGACGTCTCTTCAATGTGTTTCCTAAAAGCAAGGTCACTTTCGGACATAAACACAATGTAATTATCCAAGTCAGGAAATTAACCTTGATACTGTACTATTATCAAAGCTGAGTACCCTTTAAAATTTTTCTGTCTTTATCCTTTATAATAAAAGGAAAACATGTTTTTCCTCGACCAGGCTCTGGTCTACATCATGCATCATCTCTTCAAGCCCCTCTTTCTCCTGTGATCGGTTTCATCACAGGGAAGCAAGTGTGACTTTTTTTTCTTTAAAAAAATTTTTTTTAATGTTTATTTTTGAGAGAGAGAGAGAGAGAGAGAGTGTGAGTTGGGGAGGTGCAGAGAGAGAGGGAGACACAGAACTCAAAGCAGGCCCCAGGCTCCGAACTGTCAGCACAGAGCCTGACACGGGGCTCGAACTCACAGACTCACGGACCGTGCGATCATGACCGGAGCCAAAGTCGGTCGCCCAACCGACTGAGCCACCCAGGCGCCCCACAAGTGGGACTTTTCTAAAATGCAAACAAGGTCACGTAATATCCATGTTAAACACCCTCCAGTGACTTCCTATCACACTTGGCATAAAAATCTACATTTCTTAGCCTAGACCTATGTCCCCCGGCCTCCAACTCCTTTGATGTATCTCACACACACCCTCATGCCTACTTATACTCCATCCACATAAGCCTTCCTGTTCCTTGAACAGGCCAAGCTTATCCTTGGCTTAGGGCCTCCTTACTAGGCTCCCTCTGCCTGACATGCCTTCTTCTGACCTTTGCGTGGCTGGCTCTTCCTGTCACCTCCTTAGAAAAGTCTTCCCTGATCACCAAGCTAAAGTCATATGCTATTACATGACCCGATTTTAATATCACTTACCACCAGAGGACATTTTCTTTGTTTACTTTTGATGTGTTATAGAACGTTTCTCCTCACAAGAGTGTGAGTACCATGGAGCAGGACACTGGTCTGTCTTATCTTCCTTTCCCAGAACAATGCCTGGTGCATTGTTGACACTCGACCAATATTATGGTTGATGAATGAAATACAGGGTAAGCATTCTTATCTTCAAAGTCATTATTAAGAAGTTTAGTTAACAAAAGGGCCACATTACACACACACTCAAACACTCCATGTGTGGCCTGCAAATAGACACTAAAAATTCCAGGACAGGCTTATTTGCCAAACTCCCCACATCCACGTTTTAAACACTCAGAGTTGTGTGAAGGACCATGGTTCAGACATCCCAGCTTCCCTACTGCTGTGGGAACCTAAAACATAGTGATGTTAAGTGCTTTTCACAGAATAGCTTTGTGCTGCAGACGCTAGCCATCACTCAGGTACATTCCATGCATGAGTGCAGGTTGGATTAATCCAAGTTCTCCAACGAAACAGAACCATAAGGATGTGTATGCAGACAGAAGCAGACTTATTATAAGGAGTTTGCTCACATGATTATGGGGGTTGACAATTTCCAGGACCTGCAGGGAGAGTCGGCAAGCAAGAGACCCAGGAGACACAAAAGTCCAGAGGGCTCAAAGCCTTTGGAAGAGCCTCTGTTTGAGTTTGAGTCTGAAGGCAGAAAAAAGTCAATGTTCCACTTCAAAGACAGGAAGAATTCTCTTTTACTTTTTGTTCTATTGAGTCTTTCAACTGATTGGATGTGGCGCACCCACACTGGAGAGGGCGATGTGCTTTGCTCGTCTACCATTTAAATGTTTGCTCATCTACCATTTAAATGTTAATCTCATCCAAATACACCTTCATAGAAACACCCAGAATAATGCTTGACCTAATATTTGGGCAACTATGGCCCAGTCAGGTTGACACATAAAATGAACCTTCACGTGGGTTATCACCATGTGGTATCACCTACTTTCTAACCTTTTCCTGGGTTAATTTCCCACCCTCATAGACCTAGTTACCTTCCAACTGACTCTCAGGTGATGAGGTTCTTCAACTCAATGCCTTTCAGTCATTCCTTCTTGTCTTATGGACAGTTGCAATTGCAGCTAATAGTCACGATTAACATTGAACACTTAGTATCTGCCAGATGTTGTCTTGAGTGCTTTACCTATATTATCTATTTTAACCTTCACACACACACACACACACACACACACACACACACACAAAACCCCAGGAAGTGGAGACTACTCTTATTCTCATTTTTCAAATGAAGGAATTAGAGCTTAGAGAGAATAAATCACTTGCCCCAGTTTTCACAATGGATGTGCAGAATAACATTAGCACCCATAGCCCATAATCTTTTAAAATATCTTTGACCTCTTATTTCTCTCTAATTCTTCATATTTTCCTTTAAACATTGCAAGCCTACATCATTTCTTTTCATATCCCATGATCTTAAACTACTGCCTGCTGAAACACCATGTGATAAAAGCAGTAGGTGCATATAAGATATGGTGTGAGAATAAAGCAAAGGGCACCCACATCTCTGATGATGCATTAGGAAAACATCACAGAGGTGATGCTTTGGGGTGGCATACCTTCAAGTTGAAGGGATGCATGCACGAAGGCCTACGGAACACAGCAAGTTCAGATCGCTGCAAGGGGCTTGGCCTCACTTTGGTCAAAGTGCCAAGAGGGAAGGGCTAAGAGCAGGTAAGCAACAACGAGATCACTGTGAGTTTAGACTGTATTGTCCAGTTTCAGAAGGAGAGAGATGTGATCTGTGGCAGTTCTGGGGATTCCTCCAGAGCAGGCAGCGGGTTAAAGGGTGAGTTGGAGGGGAGTACATTAGACATAGGAAGATGGTTGAGGGACATAAAATACAGTCACCTCTCTGGTTCAGCTTTAAAGAAAAGCATATTTCGGCAATGTAGGATGTTGTGTGTTGCGTGACATGCTCGGACAGATAGATTAGGAATATACACAGTGGGAAGTAATCCATGGTGCCCTCCATTTCAACTTACATTAACGTAATTTAGCAAAGTCTGATGGGTTATGTGAATTCATTATTTCACTCAAAAACATGTAGAGTGCCTGCTTTTCCAGACATTATTTTTATTTTATTTTATTTTATTTTATTTTATTTTATTTTATTTTATTTTATAAGTTGATTTATTTTGAGAGACAGATGATGCGGTTGGGGGGGGGGGGCGGGCAGAGAGAAAGGGAAACAGAGAATCCCAAGCAGGCTGCATGCTGTCAGCACAGAGCCCAACACAGGGCTTGAACTCATGAACCACGAGATCATGCCCCAAGCCAAGACCAAGAGTGGAATGCTTAACCAGCTGAGCCATCCAGGCCTCTCTCTAGGCATTTTTTTTTAAAGCCGGGGACACAGAGAGGAACCCAAAACTTCCCTACTCTCACAAAGCTACAATGCAATGGGACAACACTAAAAAAATGTAAGTTCACAAATGAAATATAATTGCAGGTGGAGTTAAGTACTATAAAGAAGAGTGAGTTGGGGGTAAGTGAGGTGAGTTTGCAGGCGGGGTGGATGCTAGGTGACTGTTTTAGACAGGGTGGTCAGGAAAGGGTACTTGAGGTGACATTCGTGCAGAGAACTGAATGGAGTAAGGGAGTGAGCCAGGAAAGACCCGGGAGAACCTTCTAGGCAATGGGAACAGCACATGAAAAGTCCCTGAGGCAGGAGTGAAGTTGGTGTGTTCACAGAAGAGCAAAAGGCCGGGGTGGCTGGAGTAAATGAGGGGTGAGTACAAGGAGATGAAGTCAGAGAGAGAGACAGCCCAGGGCATGGAGGCCCTGGGAAGGAGAATAAGATAGTGATGACCAGACTGAAAATAGGAGTCCCACAGTGTAGGGAAGCTTCTGAGCAAGGACCTATTTCCTCTGAGCAGATCTCATGGGGAGGGATAAGGATATAAACAGAAAGCTGAAACGTTAGGGTGTAAAATGAATTGATCAGAATCATGCTCAGAATCCTGATTTACAAAATGACCCAACTCACGTTGGTCCTAATTTATTTGTGTTCACGTTGAAAGTGAAGTAGAGATTAGAATTCCTCCAAGCTGTACTTTTTATACAGTTATGTTCTTCTTCTCTTTAGAGAGGAATCGACAAGGAATTTTATCTACTATTTACAGTCTTTGATGAGAATCTGAGCAGGTATCTTGATGAAAACATTCAGAGGTTTACATGGCGTCCCTTCAGTGTTGACAAAGAAGACAAAGATTTTGTGAAGTCCAACCGAATGCATGGTATGAAAAGTGTCTTTCTCTTCTGTAAGGATTTGAAGTGAAAATATTTGGAATGTTTAACTATCTTGATTTTGGTTTCTTGGACATTGTTCTTGGTCAAGAGTAAATTGTTTCATGACTTCATCTCACAAGGTCTGGTGAAACCTCCTACCTCCCGGGGACGTTGTGCAACTTAATTAATACTTCTGAAATACTTCATCAGCTTTAGATGAAGCAACACAAAATATGAACCAGCAAAGACTGCAGTACTTTATAAATGTAGAAAATGACTGACAAAATGCCCTCCCTTGGGTTCGTAATAACATCATTGAGGCTAATAATCCAAGTGATAATTGGAGATAATCATTAAACAACAAAGTGTCTCATCAAGTTGCATGAAGAACTGTCTAACGTGATAATGTGTAAAATACTAGCGAATTCCCATCCCAGATCTTATTTAAAAGGAATTACTTAATTCTCCTTCTCTTTCTTATATCAGTTGTAACAGTGGCAAACCACCTCATAATTGGCGTGACTTAACACAGGAGTCTCGTTAGTCTTAGACACACTACCCTAGATGGCAGAATAGTGAGCGAGAGCCCAATCCCAAATAACTATGAGAGCGTGCAGTCAAAAAGGAGCTGAAAGCAAGCATTGTAAGATAACACGTGCTAAATTGCTTGTTTTAGGACCAAGGACAACATCTATTTATTGTTTTCAAAACATTATAGGAGAATAACAAAATAGACCCTAATCTCCTTTCCCCACAAGGAGGTCAAGAAAGTCCAAGGTTCCAAGTGACCCACAGCAACCAGCTCACGGACTCCTATGGTCCTGGATACTCCATGCCAACAGTCTCCTCTTGGACCAATGGAAAGCATAGAGTAACGCATTTTCAGTACCATTTTCTACAAAATGTTTGTTATAACTGAATCATGAAATTTGTTTCCCACCCTCCTAGCAGCCAAAAAATAAAAAAATAAAAAAGAAGAAGAAAGTAGAATGAGGAAACATAGCAATTCCTTAGTGGAGAAGCTAAGTCGCAAAAGAAACTTATCCTAAGAGAGGCCCTTAGGATAAAGGATAAAGAGAAAAGATAAAACAACCCAACAGACCACATCACATCCAGCTTCATCCTGATTTGGCAATGTAATATACACTTTCATATTTTCGACATGGAGAGTACGTCATCTTTAAAACAAAATGCAAGGAAAACAATGTATTTTAATTTAAATTTTACATTAATTATGAATTAAATTCTATCTCCAGTCTTGCTTGCATGGAGTATGAGAGACAATGACGGCAACAATACCAAAGAAACAGTGCCTCTCGTGTTACCCAGTGCCTTGCATTACACCTATTATGTGGTCTATATGAAAAGATGTGGACCTCCTTTCCTAGAGGGCATCCTCGACAGCTTGTGAGCTATCCTTGGGGGTCTTTTCTGATGAAAAAGAGGCATACCTACAGTAGTTCTTGGGTTAGTCAACAAATATCATCTGGGTTAGAGGACAAGTCTACACGAGAAGGCAGAACAGTATAACTTCTTTACCAGACCTTACCATGGGCTTTGACTACCTTTATCTGACACTATAACCAGCAATGACATCACTCTTTCAATAAATTTTTAGAGTACTGTTAAACAAGCAAACAAACAAAGGTGTTTGTTGAATGCATGAATGAATGTTCCAGAAAGAGAGAATTTAAACTAGAGTTCCAAGGCAAGAGAAGATTCTCTACGGGCCAGTCAAGGACTAAATCATTAGTACCCCAATTTACAATATCACTTTAACATTCAATGGGCAGGATTTACATAATTTATTTGCAAAGGTATTATCAAAGATTTTTTTTCAGAAAATGCAATGTTCTCAAAGCATCCTTCTTAGATTTTCTGCTAATAATCTCAGATATTTGAGTAAAATTACCAAGCACCATTGGTTCTGCAGACACAGAAATAAAAAGCAATTTTATCTGGCAATGGGATTATAACAGAAGGTCACTTAGGTGTGTGATAGTTGTTCTTTCCTACTATGGGCATTAGTAAGAAGTGGGAGAGGATAGAATCTTTATCTCTCTACGGGGCATCACGCATAAGACATGTGTGGTCACCCCTCAAACAGTGCTATTCAGTTAATGCATTCATCCCACACAGAGTGGGGTTCATCCCACACAGATGTGGTTTCTAAATTCTTTTCAAGACACTGCTCCAGGGAGCCACTATCAATGGATCGAGGTTGATATAAAAGAGAAAAACACTTTTCATTTCTGGAGATTCAGAAGGTCTTCATATCTAAGTAACCATTATTCAAATTTCCTTCAGTTATTTTACTGAGGCAGGGAAATAAAACTTACCAAAAGGCAAAATTATTTAATCAAAGGCTAGTCTCTTATAGACTTAGCATCCTTCTCCCTCCCCACCCCGCCTCAAAACAATCCCTCTTCGGGGCGCCTGGGTGGCGCAGTCGGTTAAGCGTCCGACTTCAGCCAGGTCACAATCTCGCGGTCCGTGAGTTCGAGCCCCGCGTCGGGCTCTGGGCTGATGGCTCAGAGCCTGGAGCCTGTTTCCGATTCTGTGTCTCCCTCTCTCTCTGCCCCTCCCCCGTTCATGCTCTGTCTCTCTCTGTCCCAAAAATAAATAAACGTTGAAAAAAAAAAACAAAAAAAAAAAAAACAAAAAACAATCCCTCTTCACTGACCAGACGTGCAAATACAATGTCAATCAATTGCAAATCTTTCAAATGACGCCAGTTCCATGAAATCAGTAATGAGATGTCTGATAACTTCTGGAATCAAATGTAAATCCATTGGCAAATGAAAATCTGATGAAATTAAGTGAATTAATGACCGAAGAAGAGACACTTAAGGGAGATAACAGAATAAGAACCTCAGAAGAAAGTGATTTTCAAATCACGAGTTTGGGGGAAAATGGCGAAGTCCATAAATATTTTCACAAGGACGATGCTCTTTATAATCTGCAAAACTAAAATGTGAAATGAAGGATATTGTATTACACTGTCAAACAATTTTGTCAGAAAAACTTATGCCAGAAAACAACCTGATTTGTTCCTTATCGATTCTTAGGGTTTGTGCCCTTGTGTATACATTGTTACACATAATATTTTCACAATTTTAGTATATTTTCATTATTCATTGTTCCTCTTAGTCTCCATTTTGGATTGAGTCACTGTGTGACTTTTCTCTAGTGTGTTTACTCTCTGGTAGTAAGGATCTTCTGTAAATAGTTTGAACTTGAGCAATTGAACAGACTGCCCCCACACACTGATAATCTTGTACTAAAATGGTGTGTTTTCTGTATCTATAAAATCGTACTGGGCTCTGACTATCTTTTTCCTTTCATTTAGCTATTAATGGCTATATGTATGGCAACCAGCCAGGCCTAAGCATGTGCAAAAAGGATAGAGTTTCCTGGCATATGATTGGAATGGGCACCGACACTGATATGCACGGAGTTTATTTTCAAGGGAACACCATCCACCTACGAGGAACTCATCGTGACACCCTGGCCCTGTTTCCCCATACCTCCACAACGGTGTTCATGCAGCCAGACCATGCAGGTAAACTCGGCAGGGCCACCGCAGGTGACCAAATTACTGTCTTCAGGCATATACCCTTAGCGTCCTCCCCTGGAATAAACTGGTTGAATTTGGGCACTTCAGAGGATGTAGCAAGACATACAGTCTTGGTTACAATCAGATAATCCTAACTATTTTATTCCAAACACACAGTACAAAGGACAGAGGAGAAGCATCTAAAACGACGTAAAGCATCTAAAATAACACAAAGAAGAAGTCCCCTAAATGACCTTGCCACACAAATCTTGGGAGAATGCCCTTGATTCATTCCTAGGAATGATTCAGCCCCAAGAAAGAGGGTATTTCTTGTTCTCCTGAAGCACAGACATTTTAGTTGCTGCTCTGAAGCATCGACCAGGTATAGACAGCCCAGTGGATGCTTCCAGGTGATAGACATGAGCTTCTTTAGAGACTGATAAGTTACTTGGAGACGTCTCCATTTTCATTCTGTTGGGCACCATTAGTTTCCCTGGAGGGTAAGCTGCACTGGGTCAGAAGTCCACCGAGGGCCCATTGAAGGGCCAGCACTCATCCCTTCTCTTAGACATTTCCAAGCTAATTGGATAATTGGGGCATTTTTATACAAGATTCAGAGCAACACATGGCTCGTTTGAAAAATAAGATAGCCAGTGCCATGGGCATTCAAAATGTTTCTCCAACCCAACTTTTTCATTAGTCTTAAAACGAAACCAATATACTACCCAAGATGAGTACTTGTTGGCTCTGTCTTCTTTATGAATTAGTGTCTACTTTGCTTCGCACTAGAAGTACAGTTTAGATGCCTCTCAGTGTCATTGGTTAAACACTTAGGGCTTGTGCTTCAAAACTTTTGCCCAAGAACTGCCTGAAATTAGGAGTTCCATAACCCGTGCATTATAGACTTTGAGTATTCTACCTTTCTACATTAGTATAATTGATCAGTTATGAATCACCCAAACCAAGGAATGCCTTGAGCACAATGATTTTTGTTTTTGTTTTTTAAATATGCTCTTCGACACTGAAGATGGGAGAGGAGGGAAACAGCCAGATTTAATACACAGAAATAGAAACTGGCATTCAAAGCTGCAGTTGGCTGCAATAATTTTAGAGACTTGGTTAATTATTCTAATGCTTTGGGTATTACACATGTGCCCTACGAGCTTCCAAACTGCTTATGACAATGTTTTCCAGTTTATGTTTTGTGGTGAGTATAAATCTGTGACTGCTTAACAGCTTGGTCATTTGGCCAAAATATGAGTAGACGCTAGGCTTCGACTCACATTTTTTTGTCTTTGTTCTTTTTTCTAAAAACCACATTATTGAGATATGACTGATAGATAAAAAGTTGTTGATATTTAATACATACAAATCAATGAGTTCGTTAGGCGTCTTGTCATGTGTCTGTTGGCCATCTATATGTCTTCTTTGGAGAAATGTCTATTCATGGACATTTTTAAAATTTTTTTTTTTCAACATTTATTTATTTTTGGGACGGAGAGAGACAGAGCATGAACAGGGGAGGGGCAGAGAGAGAGGGAGACACAGAATCAGAAACAGGCTCCAGGCTCCGAGCCATCAGCCCAGAGCCCGACGCGGGGCTCGAACTCCCGGCCCGTGAGATCGTGACCTGGCTGAAGTCGGACGCTTAACCGACTGCGCCACCCAGGCGCCCCTCATGGACATTTTTTCATTGGATCATTTGCTTTTTGATTATTGAGTTGTATCAGTTCATTATATTTTCTGGATACTAACCCTTTATTGGATATGTCATTTGCAAATATTTCTCTCATTCAATAGGTTGCCTTTTAGTTTTGTTGATTGCGTCTTTCACTGTGCAGAAACTTTTTATTGTAATGTAGTCCCAATAGTTTATTTTTGCTTTTATTTCCCTTCCCTCAGGAGACAAATCTAGAAAAATGTTGCTATGGCCGACGTCAGAAAGATTACTGCCTGCGCTCTCTCTCCAAGAATTTTTATGGGTTCAGGTCTCACATTTAAGCCTTTAATCCATTTTGAATTTATTTTTGTGTATGGTGGAAGACGGTGGCCCAGTTTCATTCTTTTGCATGTAGCTGTACCAGTTTTCCCAACACCATTTGTTGAAGAGACTTTTTCCCATTGTATATTAATTCCTCCTTTGTTGAGGATTAATTGACATGATTAATTGTTGAGGATAATTGATATAATTGATACAATTAATATAATTGTGGGTTCATTTCTGGGGTTTTCATTCAATTCCATGATCTATGTGTCTACTTTTATGCCAGTACCATACTGTTTTAATTACTACTGGTTTGCAATACAACTTGAAATCTGGAATTGAGATCCCTCCAGTTTTTTCTTTTTCATGATTGCTTTGGCCTTTTGAGGTCTTTTGCGGTTTCATACAAATTTTAGGACCGTTCGTTCTTGTTTTGTGAAAAATGCTGTTGGTATTTTGATGGAGATTACATTAAATGTGTAGATTGCTTTGGGTAGTACAGACATTTTAACAATATTTGTTCTTCCAACCCATGAGCATGGAATGTCTTTTCATCTCTTTGCGTCATCTTGAATTTCTTTCATCACTGTTTTATAGTTTTCAAGTACATGTCTTTCACCTTGTTAGTTAAGTTTAGTTCTAGATAGTTACTGTTTTGGGTGCAATCGTAAATGGGATTGTTCTCTTCATTTCCTTTTCTGCTGCTTCAATATCAGTGTGTAGAAATGCAACAGATTTCTTCACATTGATTTTGTATCCTGTGACTTTACTGAATTCATTTATCAGTTCTAGTAGTTTTTGGGGGGGAGTCTTTACAGTTTGCAAATTAAAACCACCATGAGATGTCACTTCACACCTGTCAGAATGGCTAAAATCAAAAACATAACAAACAATAAGTGTTGGTGAATGTATGGAGAAAAAGGAACTCTTGTGCACTGATGGGGGGATGCAAACTGGTGTAGACACTGTGGAAGACAGTCTGGAGGTTCCTCAAAAAATTAAAGCTAGAACTACTCTATGATCCAGGAATTGCACTACTGGGTGTTTACCACCCCCCCCCCCCCACAAAACACACAATTCAACGGGATACATGCACCCTGATGTTTATTGCAGCATTATTTACAACAGCCAAACTATGGAAGCAGCCCAGGTGTTTATGAAAAGATGAATATATAAAGAAGATGTGGTATATATGTACAATGGAATATTAGTCAGCCATAAAAAGAATGAAATCTTATCATCTGTAACAACAAGGATGGAACTAGACAATATAAGGCTAAGAGAAATAAGTCAGAGAAAGACAAATACCATGTGATTTCACTCATATGTGGAACTTAAAAAACAGAACAAATAAAGGGGTTCCTGGGTCGTTCGGTTAAACGTCTGACTTCGGCTCAGGTCATGATCTCACGGATTGTGAGTTCGAGCCCCATGTCAGGCTCTGTGCTGACAACTCAGAGCCTGGAACCTGCTTTGGATTCTGTGTCTCCCTCTCTCTCTGCCCCTCCCCCGCTTGTGCTCTGTCTCTCGCTATCTCTCAAAAATGAATAAATGTAAAAAATAATAATAATAAAAAAAGAAAACAAATGAGCAAAGGAAGTAAAGAAAAGGAAAAGAGAGAGAGAGAGAGAGAGGGACAAACCAAGAAACAGATTCTTAACTACAGAGAGCAAACTGATGGTTACGAGAAGGGATGAAAAATAAGTAAAATGATAAAAAATAAAAGAAACATATATTTATGCATAAAAAAAAACAGATTAATGGGGCGGGAGGTAAGTATATATACATCTGTGAAACCATCGCCACAACCACGGCCTTCAATTCCTCTTTGTTCTTAGAGAAGATAATTCCTCGGCTAGTGAAGAACATAATGAACACATGAATAGCAGGCTGCCTGCCAAACAACACGTGCAGAGGGAGCTCTTCCCATGTCTACCTTCAGAGCGTCTTCTGTGTGGTTTCCCAAAGACCCTTCCTCATGAGGTCCTCGTCAGTGCTGGGGGGCTTGAGTACCCACTGAACCAATGGGTTTTGCTCATCCTCAAGGGGTGATTAATGAAACTAATCCCTGATCACTCGCCTCTAAGAACAGTGTCTACCAAAGGAAGGGAAGGTTTATTGATGCAGCAATCCCACTGACAGTTAATATCTTCCAATATTTTTGTTTCATATGATTTTATGGTGAGTTCAATTAAGATGTATCTACCTGATGCCAATCTAGAAAATTCAGTTTATAAAGTTACACAATTCTCAGACATGCTTGTTGGCATCATGTAGGGCAATCTGGCTGATTTTTTTTTTCTTTTCGTCTGGCATAATGTAGACCTGCCATTGGTAATGAGAACCTCCTTTGCTCAAAGGCCTAACGAAGTAATAATACACCTGGCTTTAATAATAGTACCTTACCTGTATATTGCACTGTATATAGTTTATGAAATATTTTAGGGCATAATACATGATTTCAGAAATGTGCCCCTATTTGAACTTTGTTTAGAATATTAATGATACAGGTTATTAGTTCATTTTAAACTGGACCAGGCTAAGATAATCGTACCCATCAGTGATTTTCCAGGGGCAACTATCTTCTAACAGGTGTATACAATAGGGAAGACCCAGAGAAATCATTTCTCGGTAGCAACTTTGCAAGTTTTAATTTTCCATTACCAATGAATTTCAGATGGTATCTTTCCCCTGGTAAGTAAATATATTCAACGTACTTTATTCCCCCTTGGAGTCTGGCTTTAAAATACCATATAAAATTGATATTTTAAGAATCCACCTTACCATTTATTTATTTGGGAATAAAATGCTGTAGCTTGTGAGCGAACCGAAATCGAAAGCATGGAGCGCCGCACACAACGCCAAGCGATTTCTGTTTCAGGTATTTTCAGGGTGTTTTGCTCCACCTTGCACCACTTCGTGAGAGGCATGAATCAGATATATGAGGTCAACAGCTGTGGCAACAAGGACCCTTCTGAGCAGCCGTACGGGATGATAAGAACCTTTTACATCGCCGCTGAAGAGGTAGAATGGGATTATGCCCCTAACAAAAACTGGGAGTTCGAAAAGCAGCACGCGGACGCAGGAGGGGAAAGGTACCACGGGCGAAGCCGTCACGTCTCTTGGGTGGGATTGCACACACTCTGTAGACGTTTAGCAAATGTGAAAACCTGAACACGCCCTGCTTCGGTCTGCACTATTTTGGCAGACAGCGGCTTTTACTAGGGGCACAAAAGAGGAGGGAAGCTGCCAGGGCCTCATCCCGGGAGGGGAGTCTGAAGGAAGTCATTTGCACCCCCATCCCCACCCCCGCAGGCTCCGTGCATCCCCACCCACGGTGCGGTGCCGGTTGCAAGCATGGCTGTCCCAAGAATGCATGTGCCTTTGAGAGAGCGCCTAGCGTGAAAGAAGGCCTTAGGGAAAGAGGCAGATCCCAGTGACGTGGGACTGTGAAGACGAAATGGGAGGGAGGGAGGGAGGCAGAGGCGGGTGCGCAGTGGGGTGAGCAGATGGGCTGCTCTAGATTGAGGAGCGTGGGGAAAGAGCATCCATCTGGATGGGGAGTGGGTCCGAGGCATTGCCTTGGCAGAGATCCTGGGACTGGGGGAGGGAGGAGCTGGTCTCTCTACTAGGCCCTGTACCCAGAAGGTCCCCAAGACCGACCTTCCCGTGAGAGCACTGTCTGCCGAAGCTGAACACCAAAGAGTCGGCAAGGCTGTGAGCCCTGGCCCCCCACCCACCCTAAGTATCCTTCACTTCCCACTGGGATGTACTGGGGTAGAGTCATGGAAGGTATAGAGGCATCTGCTGGGCACTGACCTGCAGACTCCACCCCAAAGTTCGTACCCTCCACTAAACAACTTGCTGCTTAGGTTATTTATTCCCTGTCCCCATATACAGACCAGGAGACTCAGGGCACAGAGGTAAGACTCACCCCTAGTCATTGACACTGGAATTGAACAAAGACCAATCTGTGTTCTCACCACCAAGCATGTTAATTTCCATGCCTTTGTTCCTCTTTGTTGTTTATTATCAGACCCCCTCCCCCATACTAATTCTCTTTAGTCGTGTGACACACGGACTCCTCTATGCCCAAATGTTCCTAATCTTAACATGTCTTTTTTCTCGTCTTACTTGTTGGCCTGTTTTGAGGGTTTAGACACCCGGAAAAGAGAGTGTAACAGCATCACCTCATGGATAAATGAAGAAACAAAATGCCTCCTCCACTTAAAAAAGATTTGCCTCAGGGACAGGACGGTTTAAAATGTATTTCACGACTCACCAACCCACTTATTAAACCAGACATTCCTCTCCTGCAAAACCAGTGCCGCCAATACAAGCTAAAGACTAATACTGGTGCATTGGAAAATGAAATGAATCGTAATTCAGCCTTTTCTAAAGTGATTATTTTTACTAAAAGGCTGCTATAACTGAAGAAATAGTTGTATGATAACTCTGTTGTATGTATATTGCGTGTATATTCTTTTTTTTTTTTTAATTTTTTTTTTTCAACGTTTATTTATTTTTTGGGGGACAGAGAGAGACAGAGCATGAACGGGGGAGGGGCAGAGAGAGAGGGAAGCACAGAATCGGAAACAGGCTCCAGGCTCTGAGCCATCGGCCCAGAGCCTGACGCGGGGCTCGAACTCACGGACCGCGAGATCGTGACCTGGCTGAAGTCGGACGCTTAACCGACTGCGCCACCCAGGCGCCCCTTGCGTGTATATTCTTAGCCCTTATACTCTTCGTCTTCCATGACTTTCTTGAGACTCAGTGTAATTTGTGTCTTCAGACCCCATCTCTCTGGGCTGGCAGGAAGCTCTAGTCTCAGTCTTCCGGGATTGTCTCCAGGTGACGTAGAGAGATAAAGTGTGTCGGGTGTGTCGGTACCCTGCCCTGCCACTCCGGATATTGCCCATAAATCACTAAAAACAAAGCCGATTGAGAGCTTGTTCACGTATTCAAAGTACAACAGATTTGTAGATAAAAATTCAGTAGACATTGAAATGACCGGTTCCTGTCGTGGCACGCCTGTGGCACCCCGGCGGATCGAAGCCCAGGGACAAATGTCCTTTCTGCCCCCCAGTGGCTATGCCTCTGCTCGTTGAGCCAAAGCCATGGCATGGAGACACCCAGCTTTCAAACCACCTCTCAGTATGGGTTATCCCTGAGACATTTATTGTCCGGGTTAGCCCAGACCCTCTGCCTCAGATGTCTTTCCCACAGCTTCCTAAGAACGCACTGAGAAGCCCTCGGGATCCCAGAAAAGCAACCAATGGGACCATCAGCACAATGCCAGGGTTTGTGCAGTGGGAGAGAATTCGAAAACAGAGATTAAGTTGTTATAGAGAAAAAACCTTGTATTCCCAGTACTCGTGAGCTTGTGGACTGATACGCATTTAATTTAACCACCCTGGGACTTGAGATAGTGACTGCCATTTCTTGAGCACCCGCCATGTGCCAGGCATTTGCTAGGGTTTTTACAAACCCTATCTGATAAAGACCCTTAGGGTATACTTGACCCATTTGCTCAGCTTTGGCCCAGCATGTCACATGACTTCCCAGCAAGATGGTGATAGAGCATGCGCTTCCCTGGTGCTCAGTATGTGTCTGGCATAGCGCTTTACAGATCCTAACCCATATAATCCTCACAGCAATCTGGGAGACGAATGCCTTATTATCATCCCACTCCGCAGAAGAGGAAAGCCGAGAAACAGTAAAGCTATGGCTCCAGAGGCATTTCTGTCACTACCACGTGTGTTATTAGGACTTCTGGAAAATAAAAGTAGGAGAAAAATTCTCTTGCCTCGGAAAGCATATGGTCTAGGTCAAAGATAAAGGTGCCTTTGTTAAGTACCTGCTGTCTGCTAGGCATTGTACAAAGTACGAGTGAAACAGTGCTGATAAGGGCAGGCCAGGTCCTTCCCCATACAGACTTCATGGTTCGTGGGGCAGACATTAGAACAAGCATCCTGAGTGAGGCAATCACTGTGCGAGGAGAGGTGCAGGGCACAGGGGGAGCTCACGGCAGGCGCACATGGCCCCACCTGGGGGAGAGAGGGAGAGAGGTGGTCAAGGAGGGAGTAATCTTTGTCCTGGGACTTGAGGAATAGGCCAGTCAAAGAGGTGGCAAGAGTGTTCTTGGCACAGGGAATAACCCGTGGAAGGCCCAGAGGTGGGGAGGGCATGTGGAGCTCAAGAGAGAATGTTTAGGATGACCGGAGCGTAGAGTGCGTGGGTGCCAGTGACGAGAAACGAGGCCTGAGAGGTTGGCAGAGGCGGACAGCAAAGGGGTGTGAGAGCTAATTCGAGGAATTTGGCAGTGGGAAGCCATCATCAGGTTTTCCGCAAGGACTCACTTGGTGGAATTTATAGGTTAGGGTCACTCTGCGTGTAGAGTAGAGGATGGAGGGAAGGGGAAAGCGTGGGTGGCAGGGAGCGTGATTAAGAACAAGTCCAGTTAATACGGGTAAGTGACCTAGCGGGCTTAGGTTGGAGTGCAGGTAGTTTAATAGAGGGAAATGGAAGGATGGGAGACATTCTCTATTTTGTAGCTAAAACTGATAGATTTTTTTTTCTGTCTTTTTGTGATGATGTATCTTGGTGATGGATTAAATATATGGTTGATCCTCATTGTTTGCAGATTCCATATTTGTAAATTTGCCTAGTCACTGAAATTTATTTGTAACACCCAAACCAATTTTTGTGGTGCTGTTGTGGTCCTTCATAGGTATGCATAAAGCAGCAAAGAGTTTGTGTCTCCCAATGTGCACATTTCCAGCTGAGGTCAAACAAACAAAACATCCCTCTGTCTTCACTGTCTTGTTTCAGCTTTCACACTGTAAACAAGCATCCTCTTTGTGGTCTATTTAGTGCCTGTGTGTGTGTGTGTGTGTGTGTGTGTGTGTGTGCTTTTCTTTGGTGACTTAGCTGTTTAAAATGGCCCCCAGGGTAAGTGCAAGAAGGCTGCGATGTGTCTTACAGAGGAAATACATGTGTTGGATAAGCTGCCTTCAGGTGTGACTTATAGTGCTAGTGGCCATGAGTTCAAAGTTAATGAATCAGCAGTATATATTAAATAAGATGTCTTGAAACAGAAGCACACATAGAACAAGGGTATTTATCAATCTGTTGATGAAAGTATTGGGACCAGAGGTCTGAAGAAGCTTTTTTGCCGGGGAGGTGGATTTTCCTCTACCGTTCAAATTCTTCTGGCTGGCCTAAAAATTAAATTGACATGAGACAGATGAACAGGAGAGAATCAAATTTACTTACATAGGGAGAATCCACATAGACATGAGAGATTCCAAAGACAGTGAGGCCAAAGGAGATATATATGTCACTCTGAAGGAAGGAGAAGGAAGTAGGGGTCCGGGACTTCAAAGAGAAGGAAAGCAATTCATAGGAAGATGAAAAAGAGTACATGTTAGGTAAACAAATGTTGACTGGGCCACTCAGAAACAATGGGACAGAGAGAAGAATTTTAACAGACTTTGCTAAATTCCTCTCTGTCTCCCACCCCTAGTTCATATTATAAGATAGTTACCTTCTGTAATAGCCCCTTCCGGGAGTGGGTCCTCTACCTAAATTCTTCTGGGCAGTTAGAGGGAAAGTCAGAGCTTTTTCCTGCATCTTTTGGGTCTTGATTGCTTTCAACTCAACATAATCCACATGCCAAAATGGCACGTCTTGGGGCATTTCGTTCTGAACACCTGCAAAACGTACCCTATGTTTCCCCTAGGGACAATGGTTTAGTGTCATTATTTCAGTATTCAAAGTGGCTTTCTAGAACATGACTCCTGTGAATACCAAGAATCAACTATGCCTATATTTGTATATGAGTATGTGCATAATATACAACCCAGAGTCTTTCTTGAGATCTTTAAGGTGGAAAAGTAGAACAAGGTATGGAATGATATAAATGGAATCTGAAGGAATTCAGGGTAGTAGAGTGTGAGCATGTGCATGTGTGCATACACATGCATGTGTGTGAGCTTGGCTAGTCCCAGGAAGAGGAGTACCACCTCAAGGGGCCCTTAGGAGTCTCCAACTAAGTCTGGCCCCCATTCAGCACCCTTTGGAACAATGGTTCCCAAGAAGTAAGACCTGGGCCAGTGCTGGCCTGCCCCAGTCAGAACCCCCTGTGGTGCTTTCAAATGCAGATTCCTGGCTCCACTCCCAGAGAGCCTGGTGCAAAAGTTGAGCTCCACTGGGAGATTCTGATGGCAGCCAGGTATGGGAAACTGTGCTCCCGAGTACCCCTGAATCACTCAGGAGCACCAAAGGTTTTTCTACCTTCTGACAACTTTAATTTCTGCTGCTTCTGATTTATAGACATGGAGATATATTTATGAACCACACTGAAAACTGGATTGGCTCTCAGTACAAGAAAGTGGTTTACAGAGAATACACCGATGGGGAATTTGTGGAGATCAAGGCCCGGCCGCCACGAGAGAAGCATTTGGAACTGCTGGGTATGACACAGATCGCAGCCATGCGCTGCCAGCCCCAAGGCACGTGAACATGTACACATACACTGTCACACTTAGACCTGAGAAGGGACAGCAGGGACAGAGTGGCCTGAGTGCATTCACCCAAGTGTGACATCTTCCTGCCCTCCCATTGTCAGGGAGCATGCTCTGTACTCAGCTCATTCAAAGGAGAGTCAACCAGATAACACGCAAACACGAGTCCATATAGTCAACAGTCTAACCAGCATCTGTTGCCCTGAAATTCCTTTCCCATCCCTCTGCTGAGCCAGGACATTTTAATTGGAATAATGTGATGCCTCAGATGAGCAAGCAGAGTATTTGCATAGCTTCTTCAAGGGCCTGGATCATCTATGCACAGGGCCATACGAACACACCATAAAAACAACTCCAGCAAAGGGCGCTTGGGTGGCTCAGTCATTTGAATGTCTGACTCTTGATCTCAGCTCAGGTCATGATCTCATGGTTTGTGGGATCAAACCCTGCGTCAGGCTCTGTGCTGACAGCACGGAGCCTACTTGGGATTCTCTCTCTCCCTCTCTCTTTCTCAAAATAAATAAATAAACATTAAGAAAATAATTCAAGCCAATGAGAAACTCCTTGCATAAGAGGAGTGCTAAGGGTAGAAGGCCTGGTTTGAGCTCAGGAGGCCCTGAATGTGGCCATCTCAGAACCTACTGTGCCTGTCTGATACCCTGGGCTGCCTGACCTGGGGATCAGATAAGCTCCTCCTTCCTGCTTTCCTTCCTCACTTTCACCTGGGAGTCACCAAACCTGACCCCATCATGAATATGAGATCTTTAGGCAGAAGGCTAATCTAGATGACTTTCTGAAATCCGTTCCCTTTTTTTTTTCTGTTCTCATTTTTATTTTTTTATTTAAAAATTTTTTTAATGTTTATTTTCGAGAGAGAGAGAGAGAGAGAGAGACAGAGCACAAGTGGGGGAGGGGCAGAGAGAGAGGGAGACACAGAATCCGAAGCAGGCTCCAGGCTCCGAGCTGTCAGCACAGGGCCCGACACAGGGCACCTCGAGATCACCACCTGAGCTGAAGTTGGATGCTTAACCAACTGAGCCACCCAAGCGCCCCTCTGTTCCCATATTTAAATGCACAAGGTGACTTGTATAAATAATATGAGTTTACACAGTGCTTCTTAATATTAAAAAAGGCACCAGGACAGCTAGCTTGATAAATTATTAGATGCCCCATCCACCTTCCCTGCACCCTCCCTGCATTGACATGCAAGCTTATCACACTGAAAGAGTCAACCCAGTGGGAACATTCCTTCTTTTGAGCTGTGTTTGTCATATGAACTCCAGAAAAAAAGGTGCTGGTCCTGCCAAGGGTGGGGTGGTTTGCCCCTCAAAAAGCCCCGGTTTGGGTCTACTCAGTAAAATGACACAAAGGAGGGACTCCGTCAGAGGCAAGCCCAGTGGTACTTCCCCTCAAGAGAGCACAAGGCCCATCCACTCATTTTCTGCATTTTTCAGGGACAGGCCTGTGCTCCTGAAGTTCCAAAGGGCACAGGTCAGGCAACAGGCACACCTTTGCTCCTTACCACTCCCTGGGACCTATCAGGCCCCGAATCAGAAGACATTCACCCTTACCAGTACAGCAAAGCAGGTGCAATTGAAGTGGCAATGAGTCACAAATAAGGATTTTAGTACATGCGTGCACGTGCACCTACCTGTAACTATGCCCAAGTATGCTGTTTAAAAACATGCATTCTTTTCTAGCTCTATCATAAAAATAAAAGAGCGTTTTTTCATACACTTCCTGATTCATACTCAGTATTTGCCTCCAAAGATCATAATAGCCCAACAAATTTGATTTAAATTTTTTTTAATGTTTATTTATTTTTGAGAGAGAGAGAGCGAGGGAGAGTGCATGAATGGGGGAGGGGCAGAGAGAGAGGGAGACACAGAATCTGAAACAGGCTCCAGGCTCCGAGCTGTCAGCAGAGCCCAACGTGCGGCTTGAACCCACAGACCACGAGATTATGAGCTGAGTGGAAGTTGGAGGCTTAACTGACTGAGTCGTCCAGGCACCCCAGTCCAACAAATTTTAGGCTGATTTAACACTTCAGTGGCCTTTCTCAGAAAAGCAATTGTGACCATCAGTAAAGACTGGATGGGTATATTCAGACTCCCTACCATGAGTGTGTCTTTCTATGATGTAGACTGCCATGGGCACCCAAGAATGCAAATAAATCCCTCAGGACCATAGGACCAGGTCTAAGGTGACTCCCAAATGGGAGTCTGTTCCATCCTTCTCGAAGTAGTGTCACATGACCCCGGTGTGTCTGGTGCTCTGTCAGGGGGGCGCCTGCACTGAGCAAGCTGCATTTGTGCCACTGTTGAGGCACGGAGAGGTGAGGAGCACCCGGCATGGGCGAGGGCTATCCCACGGTCATGCTGGTCCAGCAGGGTGTGGGCCGATTCCCAGTGGCACACAGGAGGGTTGCTTCTCACAGAAATGTGTGTGCATGAGTGCTGAGGAGCACACATCTCCTCAAGGTATCCAAACACTGGGACACAGCACTGGATGTGCATTAATGAAATCACTGTATTGATCATAAATCAGCACGTGGATGTTTTAATTTTGCTCTTGTCTTTCAAATCCCTTTTATACACAATATTTTTTGGATCCTCATGATGGTGGTGGTTATTAATATATCCATTTACCAGAAAATGAGCGATTTCAGACTTACCAAAGGTTACATACAACTGAAAAGCCACCATATCATGTGGATATGGCTTTTCCTGGAGATTATGTCTCAGCAGTAGTAAAATTGGCAGCATTTATTTATTGAGTACTTACTGTGTTTCAGTGCACTGAGATAAGCGCTTTACATACATTATCTTATTTAATCCTTACGATAGGTGTTATTAAACCCATTTCGTAGGTGAGGAAATTGAGAGTCAGGCAGGTTACTTAACTTTCCCAAGACCTCTCTAATAAGTGAAGGAAGCAGGATTTGAACCCAGGTTGGTCCAATTGCCAAATACTACATGAGTATTTAATGTTACGTATATTGCCTTCCAAAGGAAGTGCACTAATGAAGAAGGCAACCTTTGTTTTATTTTGCCAAATACGATCTACATTTATATTATATCAATGTTGAAAAGAACAACGATAATGCACACAGGCCTGTGTTTTGCCTTTAGGCCCAATGGTTCATGCCGAGGTGGGTGACTCCATCCTGGTCATATTTAAGAACAAAGCTAAGCGGCCCTACTCCATCTCAGCCCATGGTATTGAAGACATGGATAGTGGGAAGCAACTCCAAGTGCCCATCACAAAGCCAGGTAAGTTACACCACACATCTGCTCCATGCTGATAAGGACACTGGACTCAACTCTCTTCTGATCTTTGAAGGGTCGTGGAAAGTTCATGTTAGTGTCAATATGTTCCAGCCATCACCCAGTCACTCCCAGTATGAAATCATCATTCATCTAATGACCAAGTGGTTATGGTGTTTCTAGGGCTCCATTTGGGACCTAAAAGTGTAGTAAGACATAATAATAGCTAACACGTATTGAATGTTCATCTTTGGCCAGGTGCTGTGCCTTATATGTTTTTTAAAAAAACTAATAATCTCATTTTCTAGCAAGGTAGACACTAACATAGGTCACGGACTCTGATACCATTGGTTGTAATATCCATCATTATTTGATCTGTTACTAAAAAAAAGAAAAAACACACTGCCAATTAAACTTTAACGTGCCACTGATTTGAAGATGCATCTTGATTTCAGTTATGTGAAAATGTGAAAAATGCTCATTCTGTAACTGAGGAAATACGCTATTGTCACGTCCACTTAACAGATGACTAAAACACAGAGGGGTGAGCTTGACCAGGTCATATATTAGTAATGGCAGGACCTCAATCTGTTGGATTTCAGAACCTATGCGCTTAACCATATATTTCTTTTGCGATGCTTAAAATGAGTTTGGAAGAAAAACAAGACAAGCAAGATGAATTATTTCAGTAGTAATGCAGACTATACATAATGAAATTCTAACTGGTGGAGAGTTTCAAGAATGTATCTGGGAGTGTTTATAAAAATTTCAGAGAAGGAAAATCCATGAAGATCGATTGATTGATTCAGAGAAAATAGAGAAAGCCTTATAAAATAGGTAGAACTCCAGTTGAGTTTTAAAATATGCATTGAAGGGAGAGAAGATCTCATAATTAAAAGAACCATACATTTGCACAGTTGGAATATGGTTGTAGTAAATGTTAAGAGCCTCTGTGACCTTCAGCTATGAAATTGAGAGCAATCATAGGTGTAATTACAGGGGAATTATATGCCACTTTACTTATGTATATATATGAATAATACTAAATACTATAGTAATTACAATAAAAGTCATATAAGCCTTGGAAAAAATTAAAGATGCATAGAAGGAAGAAAAGAAAACACTCTGATGCATCACCAGAAGACGTTAGCAAGATACTCTTACATGGATGGGGTTGGGGGGAGGAAATCTTCACTGGACACAATCCCAAACTCTCCTGCCTCTCCGCACCCCACCCTACTCCCCAATTCAGGAGCCTGTGTTTTACTGCTTTAAGAAGTCTCTCATGAATGTTCTAAATGTTTGTCTATAGGGAGATACTTAAATTTTGGAATCCCCTTACAGTGAACTATTACACAGCCATTAAATGGATGTGAAGGTTTTAATGACATGAGAAAAACCTGTGGTATCATATTAAGCAAAATACAAGTATGGAAAAAAGGTTAAAAAGGAAATAAGCCAAAATGTTAATAATGGCTGTACATTTTGGGTAGTATTTTAAGTAATAGTTAGGTTGATACTCTTTTCTATTTCTTCACGTTTGTACTTTCTTCATTTTCTGTAATGGATGTCTTGCTTTTATGAAGAGGGCAATTGTTTTAATTAATTAATTAATTTATTTATTTATGTTAAGTTTATTTATTTTGAGAGAGAGAAAGTGCGAGTGGGGGAAGGGCAGAGAGAGAGGAGACAGCGATTATCCCAAGCAGTCTCTGAGCTTTCAGCACAGAGCCCGATGTGGCGCTCGAACCCAAGAACTGTGAGATCATGACCTGAGCTAAAGTCAAATGCCACCTGAGCCACCCAAGCACCCCTGAGGGAGATGGTTTTAAATGGGTCAAAAAAGCAGTTAAAATTACTCATTTTTGATGGTTAAAAGCAACTCAGGAGGGAGGAAGAAAAGTGCCAATCAGGCATGGGTAGGCAGTCTGATAGGGCTGTTGGGCCTGCTGGGTGAGCCCTCACAGGCTGCTGTGCCCTAATGGTGAGGACTAGTAAGGGACATAGCTCTTCTGTGCTGACTAGACTTCTAAGCATCCTTGATGGGGTTATGGGGTTAGAGAGAATGATTAGAACATGGCAGAGAAGCATTTTTCTCACTGAAACTCTGAGGGGAGAATCCCTATAAGGGATCCCTCTCTGATTCTATAAGGGTCTCTGACAAGCCTGAAAGTCTTGGGAGAGTCCAGAGATTAGGGGTAGGAGCAAGAAACTAATTTGGTGCACGAAATCCATGCAAATTGGAGAAGAATGGTTATTCTAGGCATGCCTGAGATAAGGAAAGCAAACTAGTGCCTAAGAAAAGTAAGCAGCCCCCTCTCAGATTTCTCCTCCTCCTTCTTCTTCAAGATGCCACTCAACAAACATGCACAGAACATCCTCTTTTGTTTAGAGCTGCACCCCCCACTGGGGCGAACAATGAATCATTCCAACTTTAATAACACCACCCCTTAGCTATTTGCATTTAGGAAGCTAAATATCAGCTGTTTATCTTACAATTAACAATGCAGGGGGGCTATTATGAAAGGTAATGGAAACCAGACCTAAAATTATATTGCTAACCTACTGGTGTATTTGCAAATATGGAGCAGTTTCATGTAAGCATAATTTTTGTTTAACCTTGTGGCTCACATTCAGCTATAGGTTGTATGTACTGATGGGGTGGGGATGGGACCTAGACAGTTCAAAAGGAGATAATGATTTAAATGTCGTTTTTATTTGAGACGTTTACAATGTGATTATCTTGCTAATTTATGTGAGTTTATTTATTACTTCTCTGCAAGGCTCTGGGTCAGCCACAGGGGATGCATAGATGTAGTCCCTGGCATACGTTTGTTATTAGTATACATACAAATAAACATTTATTAACTGCCTTCAATGTGAGACACTAACCTAGGCATTTAATTTTATTTAAACTTCACAACAATCTGAAAAATGGATGACTAACCCACTTTACAAATAAGGAGACTAAAGGTCAATGAAGTCAAGTAGCTTGTCAAAGGTTAGATAAATAGGAAGTGATAGGGTTGAGACTTGTAACTAAGTCTCTCTGATTCTCTCTGGTTCTAAATAGGTCCTGCTTATCTGCACATTAGAATCACCTGAGAATCTTTAAAAAAAAATACTGATGCCCTTGTCCTAGGCCCCGGATACTCTAATTTCACTGGTTTGTAATGAGATCTCAGCAGTTAAGAGTTTACAAAGCTCCCTGGTGATTCAATCAGAAATCAAGGCTGAGTCCTACAGTAACTCAAGTGTGTTCAAGCATAGCTCTTGTGAGGGAGATATGGAATTTGAGGAGAAAAAACAGTGAAAAATAAAATAAGTCTTTATGCCTTGAATAAACATCAGTTGATAATATATAGGGCAAATTAGAAAGAAAGCTATAGTCTGAAATGAAAAATCTGCCATTTTGAGAATAGAGAAACTCAAGATGTGAGTTTAATTGGAGCATTTCTAATGAATGAGTAATTCTCCCCAGTAATAAATATTAACCAAAGTACATAAAGATCTGTTTGTTATTTCTTTAGGTAAAACATCTGGACCAGAAGTAACACTAGTAAATTCTTTCTATTACTTCTCATTTGTTTCAGGAGAAATAAAAACTTACAGGTGGAATGTCCCTAAAAGGTCTGGTCCAGGACCAAATGACCCAAATTGTATTCCGTGGGTTTACTATTCAACAGCAAACTTTGTGAAGGTAAGATGAAGGGGGCAACCAAAATGCTTAAAGTAATATGACTTTAAATCGATTATTCAAGTTATCACAACTCTGGTGTGTATATGTGTAATGGCCAACAGCAGGGATCTCAAACTATGGCCATGCACATTTGTGAACATTGTCTATGGTTGAATTGAATAGTATTAAGAAAACAAAATTCAACTGAATAAATTTGAAAGATCTAATTAGCTTTATTCAACAATTCATGGGCAGCGTCCCATCTAGCAGATAGAAAGGATGTTTGAAGAAGTGTACAAAAATGAGAGACTTTTATAGGCGGAAGGAGCCAAAACAAGGAAGTTGCCAGCAAAAAGGAGATTGTCTGGGGCAAGGTCACCTTCCTTTGAGGAATAGCAGTGGTCTCACTACTGCTAATCAGGTAATTCCAGATTGACTAGTTTAAGATTCTGCTCCTGGGAGAGATTGAAACTTTAGTTAACCTAGGAATTAAGCCTTAGTTTGGTGATGTGGGCTTAGCACAAGTGACTCTATTTTGGACCTGTTGTCTCTCTCTCTCTCCCTCTCTCTTTAACAATTCCCCTGTTTTGATCAGACTCTCATCTTAATTGAGAGATGTGATAAAAATTTAAGGCATTAGCACCTCTCCCAGCTACTGCTCTGAAGCTCCCACAATTTTTGTTCATCTTCTGTGTGGTATTCACAGGTCATAATGCTTTTTGTTGAATCTCTGTGGTATTTATAGGACACAACTTTAGGTTCACATTTCTTAAATTGGTCATTTTCTTCATTCTTTTTCTGTGTTCTAGTCTTAGTGAGATCATTTGCTTGTTTAGCAGCCATGAAAATGCATTTCAAGCTTTTGAAGGAATACAGTGCACCAGGGAGACTACTGTGATTATTATAAGCAGAATAATCCCCCATATCTGGTGTGCACTTTGGAACCATGGTCTCCAAGGCCCAAACCAATCAAAATCAAATAAGTCAAAGAAAGACCAGGTTGAAGGAGTCACTTTCTAAAGCCAAGTGGCTTGTTCAGTGGTTTCGTGTATCTGAGTTTCAACTTCCCAGAAATGTTATCCAGGTTCAAGTGGTGTTGGCCACAGCAAAGGCACCTCCTTGTTCAGCTAAAAGATAATAAAAGGCTATCATATGATCAAGTACAACTTTGGCTTTGCAAAGATGCATACTTTTAGTGAGATCTTTTTGTGATTGGGGCAGATCTGATTTACATAATCATAAGAATGTAGGGGTGAAAATGTACTATGATTTGCATAGGTATTTGTGTTTAACTGAGCAAAGTACAGTTACAACTGGAGAAAGGTAAAAATGGGATACTGGATATTCTGGCCATAAAAGTTGGACTTTGTAAGTGCACTCCTAACTGGTGGTGGTGGGGGGGGTGTCAATTGAGAATAGAAGAAAAATTGGTTGGAGGGAGGATCACAGGGTCTTTAGCATCATGGATTTTGAGGACAAATCTAGCAGTCTGAAAGGTTTCTGTCTCCCCTCCCCCCGCCATTTAGCAAGGGCCTGAGAGATATAGATGATGGTGTTATCTTTCCAGGCCAATGCCAGAGTATAGGAAGGAAAGAGAAGAAGGAAGGGTTTCATGTTTAGTTAAAGCATGCAGCTTCGGTGTGGCATCTTGGGTGGAAGCAGTTTATCACAATGTAGGCTATTTCTTTTCCTAGTCAATTTGATTTGGAAATCTCTAGCATTTCTACAGGAACAGATATCAGGTGTTGGAGCCTTTTTCAGCTTTGAGATGTGTATTTGAGATCTAGTTTTACAGAAGTGTCAATGGTCAGGAGCACTTGATAAGGCCTTTTCTATGAGTCTCACTCCTACAAAAATATCAGAGTAAATAATAACTCTCTGTGAATGATAAAAGTCTTCAAAATTTTCCATGGTTAAAGATCTGATGAGAGTTCATTATAATGGAATTTATAAGGAAGTTTGGTTATTTCTGTAATATACATTTTAAAATAATACATGGAATTATGACTGATAAAATTATACTAGGGTATATCAAATTTCTAGGAATTTAATCAATTTCTAGAACATTTATAATATATATCCATATGAATATAATATAAAAAAGGCTTAATATTACTTCTTATTTCACAATGTTTCTCATGTAATTTAACCTATCAAATACACTTAATTACTTTAACATCTCTCTTTCAATAAGGGGAGAGAACAAATCTTTTGAGATATCCCAGGACCCTCTTAAAATATCCCCAAAGTTGGTTCAAGGTCAAAACGGCTTAATTTAGGATTTGATTTTTGGGAGGTTTCTGAAAAATATCAAAAGATTTAAAAACACTTGGTCAAAGAGGATCATAGGTCTCTGTGAAACAATAAATAGTTATCCACTTAACCATAGTGACAAAGATTTCACAAGGTTAAATAGTGAGGGTTAAATACACAAATACAGAAGGTTAAATAGTTCTAAAAATATCTTAGCTCTTCTAGTAGAGAAGACTCAGCTCTTTCAAGGAATTGAAGACTTGATAAAGACAACATGAAATACAGAAAATTATTTTGATAAGATAGAATCTCTGTTTTCTAGGCAGATTATGTAATCTGGGTAAAAAAAGAAAACTATACACACACCTTTTATTATCTCTTATCAAGAGTATATCAATAATCCAAGAAAATTTTATCACTTTAACAGAGAGGAAACTAAATTCTCACTTTATACCAGTGTACTGTTTTTTAAAAGGATAATGAACATACTATTAGTTTCAGGGGTACAACATACTGATTCAACACTTCTGTATATTACTCAATGCTCACCACAATAAATGTCAGTCACTATCTGTCACCATATAATATTACTACAATATTATTGACAATATTTCCTATGCTGTACTTTTCATCGCCTAGACTTATTTATGTTAGAACTGGGAGTTTGTGCTTCATAATTCCCTTTACCTATGTCACCCATCCACCCATCCACTGCCTCTCTGGAAACCACTAGTTTTTTTTTTTTTTTTTAATTTTTTTTTCAAAGTTTATTTATTTTTGGGACAGAGAGAGACAGAGCATGAACGGGGGAGGGGCAGAGAGAGAGGGAGACACAGAATCGGAAGCAGGCTCCAGGCTCTGAGCCATCAGCCCAGAGCCTGACACGGGGCTCAAACTCACGGACCGCGAGATCGTGACCTGGTTGAAGTCGGACGCTTAACCGACTGCGCCACCCAGGCGCCCCTGGAAACCACTAGTTTAACTTGGTTTGGAGTTAACTTGGTTTTGTTTGTTCTTTGTTTCTTTATTCATTTTTTTTTTTGCTTTTTAGATTTTACATATAAATGAAATCATATGGAATTTTCATTTCTTTTGTTGATTGCACTCAGCGTAATACCCTCTAGGGCCATCCACGTTGTCACAAATGGCACAGTCTCACAAATCCTTTTTATAGGCTGAGTCATATTCCGTTGTATTCCTCTTCATTTGCTTCCATATCTTAACTATTGTGAATACACTGCAATAAATATAAGGATGCAGATATCTTTTTGAATTCGTTTGTATTTTCCTTGGGTATTACCTAGATGTGGAATTACTAGATCATATGGTTTGTCTATATTTAAGTTTTTGAGGGACTTCCTTACTGTTTTCCACAGAGGCTATGGAAATTTACATTCCCACCATCAGTGCAAGAGGGTTCCTTTTTCTCCACATCCTCACCAACATTGCTATCTTTTTTATCTTTTTGATTCTAGCCATTCTGACTATTGTAAGGTGTTATCTCATCGTGTGTTTTTTTTAATGTTTATTTTATTTTTGAGAGAGAGAGAGAGAGAGACAGTGTGCAAGTGGGGGAGGGGCAGAGAGAGGGAGGTACAGAATCCAAAGCAGGCAGGAGGCTCCAAGCTGTTAGCACAGAGCCCGACCTGGGGCTTGAACCCATGAACCATGAGATCATGACCTGAGCAGAAGTCTCAACTGACTGAGCCACCCAGGTGCCCCTCATTGTGGTTTTGATTTGCATTTCCCTGATGACTAGTGATTTTGAGCATTTTTTTTATGTGTCTGTAGGCCATCTGGATATATTTTTGGAAAAATGTGTACTCAAATCCTCTGCCCATTTTTAAATTTGGTTACTTGTTTTTTTGGTGTTGGGGTGTATAAGTTCTTTATATATTTGTAATATAACCCCTTATTCAAAAATCATTTGCAAGTGTCTTCTCCCATTTAGTGGGTTGCCTTTCCATTTTGTGACTGGTTTCATTCATTGTGTAAAAGCTTTTTATTTTGGTGTGATCTCAGTTGTTTATTTTTTTGCCTTTGTTCCCCTTGCCTGAGGAGACATATCTAGAAAAAACTTGCTAAGACTGATGTCAAAGAGTTTCCTACTGAGAGGGAGAGAGAGAGAGAGAGAGAGAGAGAGAGAGAGAGAGAGAGATTCCTACCCTGTTTTCTTCTAGGGGTTTTATGGTTTCAAGTCTCACATTTAGGTCTTGAATCCATTTCGGTTAATTTTTGGGTATGGTGTAAGAAAGTGGCCCAGTTTCATTCTTTGCATGTGGCGGTCCAGTTTTCCCAGCACCAGTTATTGAAGAGACTGTCTTTTCCCCATTGTATATTCTTGCCTCCTTTGATATAGATTAACTGACCATATAATCACGGATTTATGTCAAGTATCTCTATTCTGTTCTATTGATCTCTGTGTCTATTTGTGTGCCATTACCATATTATTTTTATTACTACAGGTTTGTAGCATATCATGAAATCTGGTATTGTTGATACCTACTGTTTTGTTCTTTTTCAACATTGCTTTGACAGTTTGCAGTCTTTCATGGTTACATACAAATTTTAGTGTTATTTATTCTAGTTCTGTAAAAAATGCTGTTGGTATTTTGATAGTGATTGCACTGAATCTGTAGATTGCTTTGGGTAATATGGACATTTTAACAATATTTGTTCCTCCAACCCACGAACACGGAATATCTTTCCCCTTGTTTGTGTCATATTCAGTTTCTTTTGTCAATGTTTTATAGTTTTCAGAGTACAGATCTTAACTTCCTTAGTTAGGTTTATTAAGTATTTTACTCTTTTTGGTGCAATTGCAAATGGAATTGTTTTCTCAATTTCTCTTTCTGCTACTTCATTATTAGTGTAGAAATGCAACAGATTTCTGTATGTTAATTTCATATGCTGCAATTTTGCTGAATTCATTTATCAGTTCTAATAGTTCTTTGGTGGAGTCTTTAAGGTTTCCTATATATAGATTACTCACCTTATTTCTATGGCTAGGATCTGGTACTATGTTGAATAGAAGTGGTTACAGTGGATATTTTTGTTTTGTTCCTGATCTTAAGTGAAAACTCTCCATTTTTCACTATTAGGGATAATGTTAGCTGTGGGTTTTTCATATATCACCTTTATTATGTTGAGATACGTAAAATCGCTTTGTTGAGAGTTTTTATCAAAAATGAACGTTGTATCTTATCAAATGCTTTTCTCCATCTGTTGAGATGATCATATGGTTTTTATCCCTTCTCTTGTAATATGATGTATCACATTGATTTCAAATATCGAATTACCCTTGTATCCCTGGAATAAATCCCGTTTGATTGTGGGGAATGATTTTAAGTGTACTGTTGAATTCTGTTTGCTAATATGTTGTTGAGGATTTTGGTATCTATGTTCATCATAGATATTGGCCTGTGGCTTTGGGACTTTGTTTTGTTTTGGTGTGGTTTGGTAGTGTCTTTGTGTGGTTTTGGTATCAGGGTGACATATTGACCTTGCCCACCTGCAAGCCCATGGCAGTCTCAGACGGGCCCCTCAATAGCCTAGGGACCAAACCCTGCCCTGTACGTCCACAGCAGGTCATTGCAGCTCACTGCACTGAAAGCAAACATGTCTCTGCCACAACAGTAGGAAGCACACAACTCACATACGAGACATCCCTGTATCACATGGTTCTGGTGATGGGAGGACAACGTGTTACAGGGCAGTACAGTACATCTTTTACAAAGGCCACCATTTTCAAGAGCAGGAGATGTGGTTGACCTCTCCATTACATAGAAACACAGAGAGTTAGACAACATGAAGGGACAGAGGAATAGGTCCCAAATGAAAGAATGAGACACAACCATAGCAAAAGAGCTAAATGAAATGGAGATAAACAACATGCTTAATAAAGAATTCAAACCAATGGTCATAAAGATACTGGGCTTAAGAGTGGATGAACTCAATGAACACTTCAACAAAGAGATAGAAAATACAAAAATGAACCAGTCAGACATGAAAAATTCAATGACTTGAATAAAAAGAAATACACTACAGAGAATCAACAGCAGATTACAAGATGCAGAAGAATGGATTAGTGATCTGGAAGACAGGGTAATGGAAAGCAATCAAGCGGAAAAATAAAATAAATAAAATAGAAAAATAAAAAATGAGGATAGGTTAAGGGACCTCGGCGACAACATCAAGCATAATACCATTCACATTTTAGGGATCCCAAAGAAGAAAAAGGGGAGGAGAAGACTTATTGGAAGAAATAATAGCTGAAAACTTCCCTAATCTGGGAAAGGAAACAGACATCCTGAACCAGGAAGCACAGAGGGCCTCTGATAAGATTAACCCAAGGAGGTCCACACCAAGACCTATAATAATTAAAATGGCAAAAAGTAATGATAGAGAGAGAATTTTATTTTATTTTTTTAAATTTTTTTTTTCAATGTTTACTTATTTTTGGGACAGAGAGAGACAGAGCATGAACAGGGGAGGGGCAGAGAGAGAGGGAGACACAGAATCGGAAACAGGCTCCAGGCTCCGAGCCATCAGCCCAGAGCCTGACGCGGGGCTCGAACTCACGGACCGCGAGATCGTGACCTGGCTGAAGTCGGACGCTTAACCGACTGCGCCACCCAGGCGCCCCAAGAGAGAGAATTTTAAAAGCAGCAAGAGAAAAGAAAACAGTTACATACCTGGGAAGCCCTATAAGGTTAAACAAATCTTTGAAATGTAGCCATACCAGTTTTTAACAGGAAGTTTATAGCAATACCTCAAGAAATAAAAAATATCTGAAATAATCTAGCCTTACACCTAAACGAGCTAGAAAAAGAAGAACAAACAAAGCCCAACACTAGTAGAATAAAGAAAATAATAAAGATCAAAGCAGAAGTAAGTGAGATAAACACACACACACACACACACACACACACACACACAAAACAATAGAAAAGATCAATGAAACCTGGAGCTAGTTCTTTGAAAAGATCAACAAGATTGATAAAACTTTAGCCAGACACATTAAGAAGAAAAAAAAGAGAGAGGACTCAAATAAAATCCGAAATGAAAAAGGGGAAATAACACCTAACACCACAGAAATACAAAGGATTATAGGGAGAATACCATAAAAAATTATATGCCAACAAATTGGACAACCTAGAAAAAATGGATAAATTCCTAGAAAGATAAAATCTTTCAAAACTGAATCAGGAAAAAATGGAAAAATTTAACAGACCAATTACTAGTAATGAAATTTAATTGGTAATCTAAAAACTCCCAAGTGACAAAAGTCCAGGACCAGATGGCTTCGCAGGTGAGTTAAATGATACATTTAAAGATTTAATATGTATTTTTCTTAAACTATTCCAAAAATAGAAGAGGAAGGAAAACTTCCAAATTCATTCTACAAGGCCAGCATTATCCATGTATCAGTATACTTTTGATATTAAAATGTTTTTTTACCAAGTTTATTAGTCTTAGCCAGCTTGACTCACATAAAATTTCCTTCCCAAGATTCCCTTTTACAAACCTTCTACAACTTCCTTTTTCAAATCCAAATTTTGTCCTTTGTTTTCTCTCTTCCTTATTTTGAAATAACCAGCCTTGCTTTAGGACAAAATTGGTTTCCTTTCCCTCAACGAAAATGCATCTCCATTTCTCATATCTTCTTTTACCAAAAGCACACAGCCTAGTTTCCTTGTGAACGGAGTTGTTGCCTTTATTGTTTCTAGCAGCTTACGTATATTGAATTTTTAAACATTAAACACCTTAATTTCTAGTGAAAATAAAAAAGTAAATAATTGTTAGCTTTTACGTTGGTATTTTGTGGTTCGGCAAATTTAAAATACATTTCATACGACACCCAGAGACCAATTTGACAATAAATTTCATATTAAAAAAATAATAAAATAAAGTACATTTCATAATTTGTAGCAATATATTCTTCCGCAGAGTAAATTTGTTAACATGGCATAAAACTTGTTTACTAATAGACCTCAATTTCTGGGCCAGTGTTTTGGTGATGGACCCCTCGGAGGGTATAATGAGGAAGGCCTAGGTATTGTTTTAGATACCTTTTGCATCTTTGTTTTTTCGTTGGCCTTTTGCAAGGAAAATTTTTTTAATGTTTTCTTTATTTTTGAGAGAGAGAGAGAGAGAGAGAGAGAGAGAATCCAAAGCAGGTTCCAGGCTCCGAGCTGTCAGCACAGAGCCCAGTGCAGGACTTGAGCTCACAAACCATGAGATCATGATCTGAGCTGAAGTCAGACACTTAAGAAATTGAGCCACCCAGGTGCCCCTTGCAAGGGAAATTTTAATGAAGCTGTTTTGGAATCTTAAAGCCTTTTGGAAGCTTTTACACACCAAATAAAATAAGTATCCCTTTCTGTTTGCTTGATTTGGAAACCCTTGTTTTTAAGTGCACTTCTTAAATAAATTATTTTGTCTCATTGGAATGTTCCCCATAATGGCCATTATAATTCTAGGTTGTCTTTAGTTAGATTTTGCCATTTTGTTAATATTTATAGTTTCTGGGAAATAGTTCTAAGACATAAAATAAGCAGGTGTACCAGAAGGTGGCATGCTCAACTCTTTGGAATTTGAGGACCCCATTTTTTTTAAGCTAAGCTTTTGGGTCTCTTGGAGCCAAACTAATACCTATGGGGGATGTGCCACTGGGTTGGGGATTATGTGGTGTTTTACAGAGTACCTCTGTGCACAGACGTTTTCTTAAGTTGGTGAGTGACCTAGTGTCAATCTAATCCATTGCATGACCAACTTATCCTACCACAGGAGTCTTAGAGTTAGGTAACAGATGTTGTAACAGCTTTTACGTGCTCAACCCATGCCCACCAATTTTGTAGCTTTTGGCTTCCAATTTTCCATTAGCAACAGACTTTACCTACGCAAAGCAAGTAAAACAAAATTGTATTTTGGACACTGTGCGGTTTTTAAGTTGGATCCAGTCTGATTCCAGCCAATAACCACCAGCAATTACAAATGTGGAATTTGGGGACTGAACCAAGGGCTGGAGATTCCAATCATATGGGGAACTGTAGAAAGCTAATTAGATTGGGAACTTGACACAAAGAGAGTGGAACTCAGAACCACGAAAAACTTTCCTACAGTCCTCAGAAATGGCAGTAAAGACAGAATTCAAAGGGTTTGCAGGTACCATGCCTGTGTTTCTCATTGTCCCTGATGCCATCAGGAATGTACTTTGGATTCCATCATGGCTACCAATGCTCTTAAAAAACAAAACTCAATTGACTACATTTTAGAGTTCCTATTAGCTTTATTCAGTGTCTCACGAATCAAGCAGCATCCCATCTGGCAGATAGAAGAGAGCGCCAAAGAGCTGCACAAAATAACTTTCATAGGCAGACGGGGGTGGGATAAAGAGGTTTCTAGTAAAGAGTGGATTGTTTGTGTCAAGGTCACCTTCATTTAGGGGGGATGGCAGAAGTCTATGAGGCAGATTACCTCACTAGTGATGACCATGTCATTCCAGATTAAGATTCCACTCCTGGGAGAGGCTGAAATTGTATGGGCTTAGCACAAGTGATTCCATTTGGAGCCTATTGTCTCTGTTAACAGTGGCTGTGACCGAAACAGTATGGCCAACAAAGTAAAAAGTATTTACCATCTGGTGCTTTACCAAAAAAGGTTTGCCAACCCTTATCTAAAATATAGGTTACACACACACACACACACACACACACACGAAATCCCAATGTTTCAGTTGCCAAATTTAGAACTTACAAGGTAGCTGGAAGCAAAAGAGAATATGTAAATAGATAACTATAAAATAAAAATATGTATTAATGGAGTTTATATCACGGATTTTGATGTGTGAAATCTACCATTTTTAAGGCATTACCATGTTATTATCTGGACTCAGGAAGGAAAGCACACTCCAAACATAATAACCAAAACTATAAACTATTTGAATAATAAATAAACTAAAGATTCAATATTGAATTCAAGTCAACTATGTATATATAAAACAACTAGTCTCGAACTTTAGGTCGCAAGTCAAAATCCTAACTAAAGGCGTATCTGACATATAATGAAGCATTGCCCATTATTTAAAAAAGGTGCAGGATTATCTAACCTTCCTCTAAAATATTAGATGGCTGCATTAGCATCCTTGAGTTGTACTGGACAGTGCAAGAGTTCAGGAGAGAAACACAAGACATTTGAAAAAATAAAGTTATATATTGGAATTATGGGAAACCCACATTTGTTTATTCCTTTGTGCATCCTGATAAATATTTATTGAGCACTCGTAATATGCAAATGGACCTACCAAGTTCTGTGAGGGATGCAAATATTCTTATCTTGAAGGAATTTATCATCTTTGGGGAAAATAATACATGTGCACACCCATAATTATAATACAACTCGGAATCTGGTGAGTTCAGTAGGAGTACAGAGCTATATAGGAGACATTGGAAAGGGAGTCTAAGAAGAGAGAACATTATGAGCAAAGTTGAAAATAGGAAAATAAAAGGTATGTTTGGAAAATGTTGAGCATCCTATTGGCTATCATATAAGGTAGGAAAGGAAAGCAGTTTGGGGATTATAAGATAGAAAAATCCATTCGTGGAGCACATGAGGGGCTTACAGCCCTGTCAAGGATTTGTATTTTATGCAGTAGGAATATCATGGGAAAATCACTGATGACTGGTAGATATGGGGGTGATGAGAGTAAGCTGATGGTGCTCAAAAAGATAGGCAGCAGGTGAGGTGAGCCAGAGACCACAGAGGAACTGATTTCTAATCCAGGGTGACGCATTAAGATCCTACACTAGATGGATGGCAGATGGAATGGAAAGAAAGTCACAGAAAGGAGAAGCATTGTGAAGGGAAAAGAAACATAAGATTTGACAGCAAGCGAGATGGGACAACGTGAGAAAGAAGTAAGAATTAAACACTGAAATGAAGTTTTCTGACTTAAATGACAGGAAATAGCATAGTGCTGTCAACAGAAATAGAGAGTTCCAGAGAAGGAAATGGTCTGAGGGAAATAATAAAATCCACTATAAAAATGCTCAGCAGATTGAATTGTTGCAGGAAGTACATCCAGATGGAATATCTAAATAGGAAGTTGGACATATGGGAGTTTTCGTTCAAAAGAAAGCTTAGGGGCTGAACAATTTGACGTGGAGGTCATCCATGGTCCCATATAATTTTCTAATTATCCTGTTCACTTTTACCCATAGAAAATGGAATATAAGCATCTGCATGTAGTCTCACTTGAAAAGCAAACAAGAAAATAAAAATAAGAATTAATTTATTCAACAAATATTTGAGTACCTTCTATGTTCTAGACACTGGACTATGCTCTGGAGACTCAGTGATGATGGAAGGACACAGCCTCAGCCCTCAAAGAGGTCACTCTGTAGTTCATCTTTAGGAACACTCAAGGCTTCTTAATACTTATTTTGTGGCCAATAGTCTTTTCACAATGACTCGTACAAGCATGCAATCTGTATTATTAAACTATGTAAAGGCTCTTCTAATTCAGTCTATTTTTCTTTCAGGATACGTATAGCGGTTTGATGGGTCCTCTGATTATTTGCAGAGAAGGGGTATTGAATGAAAAGGGAAGAAGAAGCGATGTTGATTATGAATTTGCTCTCCTGTTTTTGATATTTAATGAGAATGAATCCTGGTATCTGGATGACAATATTAAGAAGTATCTCAATAAAGATCCACGAGATTTTAAGCACACTGACGATTTTGAAGAGAGCAACAAAATGCATGGTACACCAGAGGTTTAAAAAGAAACCCTTGCTGAGATAAACTCATAGAAATTCCTATAACTGTAGGAAGTCCCCAGCCTCCTTCTCTGAACCTTTCCCATTCCCAGGGGCACCTAGACTGAGGAAAGTCCTCCAAAACTTTCCTTCAGAGGGAATGAACTAAGCCATTGGTTGATTGCCAGCAAGGTCCAGTGAGACTCTGGACCAGTTGTTTAGGGAGCTCTGTCTCTGAAGGCTGGACTCCCTAAACTATAAGCCTATAAAGTAATTCTTAAAAAATGAATCATCACTTATTGGTGTATTTCTATAAGAATACACAATGACATCTAGCTAATCAAATTTAAGGGTGTGGTTTAACTGTTGCTGAGACATGAAGCACCATGATCAAGTTTCTGTTTTAAAGTGTCTATGTTATTTATTTAATTCTATGTAATTTAAGGTGTTTTTTTTAATGTTTGTTTGTTTATTTATTTATTTATTTATTTAGAGAGAGGGAGGGAGAGGGAGAGGGAGAGGGAAGGAGACAGAACGCAAGTGGAGGAGGGGCAGAGAGAGAGGGAGACAATCTGAAGCAGGTTCCAGGCTCTGAGCTGTCAGCACAGAACTCACGAACTGCATGACCTGAGCTGAAGTCAGATGCTTAACCAACTGAGCCACCCAGGTGCCCCAGTAGTTTCGTTGTTTTTTTTGTTTGTTTTTTTGTTTTTTAAGAGAGTAATATGTTGACACATCCACACTCTCTGTCCAAGATCTACCTCTGACCAAACGTATACAAAAAGAGGGCTGGCCTGAGATCACAAAATCAGTTCATTGATAACATTGATTAGAATATAGTAGGCTGATTTCTGATTCGGCTACTCTTTCTCCTATAGTTTTGCTTCCCTTTCCCCAAAATTTCTTAGTATGCTCTCTATTTTTAATAAATGTAACTCATTTGGTTGTGCCATGGTGCACAGAATAAAAAGTTAGTAGAAAGAGTGAGAGTTTCCATCATGTCAATCCAGCTTGAGTTTGCTTTGGTCATTGTTAGGTCACGGGCTCAGCCCATGTGAAGCTTTCCTTCTTTTGGAAATTCAGGTATTCTTAGGAACTTGCCCTAAACTCGTTCTCAGAAAGTGAAGTATTAAAGAAATGGCTCTTAATTCATTCAATTTTGATTTATATAAACTTGATTCTCTGTGCTTTTAGTTCACTCATCTATAGACTGGTATAAGTAATGGCTGCCTCACAAATGAGCCTCTAACCCTCTCCATAAAGAGAATATGCCAAACAAACAAGCAACCAAACAGCACACGTTGCTACCCAAGACGTAGCTTTTAAAAATTAACTACTACTTCCCTTTTCTGTCTCTCTTCTATAAGGATTTCTTAGTAATCTGAGTTTTGGGTCTAGAATGGTGGGGACATGTTTATCAGGTAGATGAAAATATCGGTAACCTAAAGATCTTGAACCATTTCTAAAACCAGATTAAGTACTGACCGCTAATTGAAGGCTATTTTGTTTTTCACCTTCCTAGCTATCAATGGAAAGATTTTTGGGAATCTCCATGGTCTTATCATGAATGAAGATACAATGACAAACTGGTATCTGTTGGGACTAGGAAATGAAGTGGACATACATACCATCCATTATCATGCTGAGAGCTTTCTTTTCAAAGTGAGTATAAGGAATATGCTTTGGGGAAGACTTTTTGAACTAAAAGATTCAATTTTTCACTGTGAACAAAGAGAGTTATTTGGCACTAAGGCTTGTGAGGTTCATATTAGAGATTGGAACAGAATAATGTGAGCCCGTCATTGGGTGAGCTCGAGCCCCACATTGGGTGAGCTCAAGGTAAGCAGGAGTCCTGCTTTGGGTAAGCTTGAGCTTCACTTCCCTTTCTCTCTCTAGCCCCCCTCCCCGCAATTTCTCTCTCTCTGCCCCTCGTGGGAGTCTCTCTGTCTCTCTGCCCCTTGCTCACCTGTGCCCCCCCACTCTCTCTCAAAAATAAACAAACACACAAATAAATAAGTAAGTAAGTAAGTTATCCCAAGTGCTTAGTGAAATCTATAAGGAAATAGAATAGAAAAGAATCATCACATCTAATCTGTGGAAGTAACTGCATTGGTCCTTTTCTAGTTATACAGGAAGGAATAAATAGTATATTTAGTAAAACATCTATTTTTCCCCTCTGTATATTTATTTAACATAGTTTAAGATACCCAGTATTAGTCTACAGTGATTACAGTTTTACATCTTAACTGGCTATCCTGCTTTTCAGAATTTGGCCTTTTCAACTCACATGTTAAAAAATGTATGAAAATTTATAGAATTCAATAAAATTGTAAAAATTGTAAAAATTCAAAAAAATTGTAAAAATTTACAATAAAATTGTAAAAATTGTAAAAAAATGTAAAAATTATAGAATTCAATAAAATTGCAATTATTTTGTATTATGCCTGTAAACTTGTAAAATTCAGTGTAATTTACATTGAGTAAAAGTCCCTGTTTTGGAAAGCACATACAGTAGTGTCATCTTAAAATATAGGACGTCTCCATCACCCCCTAAAATGTTCGTGTTGCATTTTCTGGAGCCAGCTACTTCTGACTGATTTATTTCCATCTCTCTCGTTTTGCCTTCACGGAAATGTCACATAAATACCACCCATAGCACTTTGAATCTGGCCTGTCGCACTTGGCGTAGGCATTTGAACTGCATCCCTCTCGTGTGCATCAACACTGTGTTCTAGTTGATTGTCGAGTAGGAGTCCAGTGGATGAATACACTGCGGTTTGCTAATTCGTTTCCCTATTTAGGGACATTTGGGTCTTTTCTGCGTTGGGGTCATTACACGTAAAGTCATTATAAATATTTGTGTACGTATCTTCCTGTGAACCTTCTCATTTCCCTTGAGAAAATACCTTGGAGTTGGATTGCTAGACCACGTGATACGTGTACACTTAACTTGATGAGAAACTGCCAAAATACTTCCACAGAGGCAGTGCCACTTTGCATTCCCACCAGAAAAGTATGGGAGCATCACTCGTGCCATATCCATGTCTGCACTTGGTGTCTTCCATTTTTATTCATTTTTTCTTCACCATCCTATTAAGTAAATAGTGGTATCTCATTGTGTTTTATTTACATTTTCCTAATGGCTAATGATATTGAGCATCTTTTCATGGGCTTATTTACCATCTGCCATCCGTAAACCTTCTTTGGTGAAGTGTCCACATTTTATGCCCATTTTTTAAATTTCATTGTTTGTTTCCTTATTGTTGAGTTTGAGGGATTTATACATACACATACTTTACCCGCTATGCAATTGCAAATATTCGCTCCCAGTTGGTGGCTTATCTTTTCATTTCCTTAATGTTATCTTTCAAGGAACATAAATTATTATTTTTTAATGTTTATTTATTTTTGAGAGAGAGAGAAAGAGAGTGTAAGCAGAGGAGGGGCAGAGAGAGAGAGGGAGACAGAATTAGAAGTAGGCTCCCAGTTGTCAGCACAGAGCCCGATGCGGGGCTCGAACTCACAAACCAACAGATCATGACCTGAGCCCAAGTTGGACGCTTAACCGACTGAGCCACCCAGGTGCCCCAAAGAACATAAATTCTTAATTCTGATGAAGTACAATTTATTTTTTTTCTTTTATGCATCATGCTTTTGGTGTCATATCTGAGAAGTCTTTGCTTAACTCAAGGTTACGAGGATTTTCTTCTAGCAGTTTTATAGTTTTAGGCTTTATATTTAGACCTCTGATCCATTTTAACGTTCATATACGGTCAAGGTTTAATTTTTGTATATGGATATCCAGTCATTCCATCACCATTCATTGAAAAGGCCACTGTGTCAAACTCGTATCGATTGTATATATGTGGGTGTGTTCGGGGACTGTCCATTCTGTTACATTGATCTACGTCTCTGTCCTTTCTTGAATACCACCCTGTCTTCATTACGTTAGTATGATAGCCAGTCTTGAAATCAGGTGGTGATTATTTTAGCTATTCTAGATCTTTGCCTTCCCATATAAATTTTAGAAACGGCCTATTGATTCCTATTAAAAAATCCCACTGCAATTTTGATTGGAATTGCATTGAATCTGTACATTGGCTTGAGAATTGATATCTTAACAATATTGAGTCTTCCAATTCGTGAACGTGGCATACCTCTCCATTTGTTTAGATCTTCTTTGATTTCTTTCTTCAGTGTTTTGTAGTTTCAGCATACAGATCTTGCACATATTTTGTTGGATTATTGCCTGAGTAATATCATAGGTTTTGGTGATAGTATAAGTGGTAGTGTCTTTATTTCAATTTTTAATTGCTCATTGCCAATATACAGAAATATAATTGATTTTTGTATAATCGACTTTGTATCCTACAACTTTGCTAAATAGTTCTAGTAGCTTTTTTGTAGATTTGGGGGTGATGGTTTCCTGCATAAACAATCTTCTTTTCTGTGAATAGAGATGGTTTTATTTCTTTAGTTTCCATTTGTATACTTTTTATTTCTTTTCTTCCCTTATTGTACTGGCTAGGACCTCTAGGATAATGTTGCATATGATTAGTGATGGGGGGAAAGGATTCAGTCATTCATCATTAAATATAAAGTTATCTGTAGGGTTTTTTTTTTTTTTCCAATAGATCCTATTAACAAGTGGACGAAGTTTCCTTCTAATCTTAGTTTGCTGATGGTTTTTATCATGAACAGATGGCAAATTCTATCAAATGCTTTTTCTGCATCTATTGAGATGGTCACATTTTTCTTCTTTAGTCTGTGAATTATTTTCTTTAGTGCATTGGTGATTTACATAGATTGATTTTCAAGTTTTGAAACAGTTTTCAATCTCAGGATTGTCATAATGCATTATCCTTTTTATATATTGTTGGATTCAAGTTGCTAGTGTTTTTTTTTAAAGGATTTTACATTTATTTTCATGAAGAATATTGGCTGTAGCTTTCTCTTCTAGTAAAGTATTTGTATTATTTGGGTATCAGGGTAATGCTGGCCTCATAAAATTAGTTAGAAGTGATCTCTCCTCTTCTATTTTCTGGAAGAGTTTGTTTAGAATTGGTATTATTTCTGCTTTAAATGTTTGGCAGAATTTGCCAATGAAGCCATATGGACCTAGAATTTTAACTTGTTGGAAAGTCTTAATGTAATTTCAGTTTCTTTAACAGATAATCTGAATAGTGACGTGAGGCAGTTTTCATCTTAAGGAATTTGTTCATACCACCTAAGTTGTAGAATCACAGACAGTTATTCATAATATTCCTTTATTATCCTTTTTAATGTCCGTAAGGCCTTAGTGATGTCCCCCTCTTTCATTCCCAGTGTTTGTAATCTGTGGGCTTTTTTTTCTTGGTCTGTTTGTCTATGAGTTTGTATTCGTTTTTTATTCCTGTGTAACAAATTACTCCAAAACTTAGTGGCCTAAAACAGCAAACACTAACTCACAATTTTTCGGGTCGGAAATCTGGGAGGAGTTTAACTAGTTGGTTCTGATTCAGCAATTTCTCATGAGGCTGCAGTCAAGATGTCGGCTGGAGTTGCAGTCATCAGGTTTGACTGGGACTGGAGAACCCACTTCCAAATTCACTCACAGGGCTGTTGACTGGCGGTTTCAGTTCCTCACCACGTGGCTATGGCACAGGAGCTGACTTCCCCCAGGCTGAGTGATCCAAGAGAAGGGAGCAAGACAGAGGGTCTAAATCTTTTGGAAGTAGAATGCCATCACTTCTGGCGCACACAGCTGGTCTCACAGACCGACTCTCACACACGGTAGAAGGGGACTACAGAGGTTATGAATATCAGGAGGCAGGGATCATTGGGGGCCATTGTGGAGAATGGTTACCACAAGGTTTATCACTCTTACTGACCTGTTCCAAGAACCAGCTTTTGCTTTCTTTGATTTACCTCTATTATTTTTCAATTCTCAATTTTATTGCCCTCTGCTCTTATCTTTATTACCTTCTTTCCACAGATAGATAAATCTTACCGAGAAGATGTGTATGATCTCTTTCCTGGGACATTCCAAACCATTGAGCTGTTTGCAGATCACCCAGGGACATGGCTGTTACACTGTCATGTGTCTGACCACATCCACGCTGGCATGGAAACAACTTACACGGTCCTTCGGAACATAGGTACTGTTTTCTGTCAGTGATGATGGGTGATAGCACCGGGCTTCCTGTACGCCCTGAAAATAGGGGGCACTAGACCCCCCAAGAGCTCAGAGTCAAGTAAGAGAAACAGACATATAAATAGTAACTATAAGGAGTGCCTGGGTGGTTCAGTCGGTTGAGCATCTGACTTCAGCTCAGGTCATGATCTCACAGATGGTGAGTTCCAGCCCCACCTCGGGCTCTGCACCGACAGCTCAGAGCCTGAAGCCTGCTTCGGATTCTGTGTCTTCTCTCTCTCTGCCCCTCCCCCGTTTGCACTCGGTCTGTCTGTCTGTCTGTCTCTCATAAATAAATAAATGAATAAATAAATAAATAGTAACTATAATAGAATGCGATACATGCCAAAATAGAGTACGGAGGACAGGTTCAGTGGCAGCAGTAGGAGGTAATGGTTTATAGTTTGGGGGGGCATGAGCAAACATTCTAGAGACTATAATGCTTCAGCTGGGTCTTAATGGGTGGGCAGAAGCTTGAAAGGTAGATGGGGTAAGAACAGCATGTGCACTGGTGTGAAGTAGAAAAGGGAGAATTTCAGAAAGACTTGCGGATACAAATGGGATAAAATCCTCATTGGTACAATGAAATAACTCTTGAAATAACTCACGTCATGAAAAGAATCTGCTTCCGTTGTTTATAAAACAATCACCTTGTCTTCTTTGTGCAGACAACAGGATCCCTTACTCCACCAAGTCTCCGTCTGGAGCAGCGTCCACAGTGCCCCCCAACGGTAATGATACCCTCCCCGAATCCTGCATGTGAGTGGTCAGTGTTCATTCCCTGGGGAAAGGCAGAGGACTGACACCTCACCTCTTCTTGTTCACAGAAGAACCTGGCAAGGAGCAGCTCTATTTCTTTGGCAAGAATCTGGGTCCTAGGGGGGCCAAAGCAGCCTTGGTCATCCTCTTCGTCATCGGCCTCCTCCTCCTGGCCTCCACAGTGGTTCTCTCCCTCAGTCTGCACTCTGCAAGGAAGCGGGGTGTGTACCAGGAAGTCCAGTCCTGCGCACTCCCCACGGATGCTCTGTGACCCAGCTGGCCTTCCTCAGCAGGGAAACTGGACAAGATATCGTTCATCGAGAAAGGTTTACATTATTCCTGGATCAGGCTCTGATCGTCCGGAACACAAAGCAATTTGCTTTTACTTATTTATTTTTTAATGGGCTGTGAATAATCCTCAGGTATGAAAAACAGAAAGGAGAATATGTGTGACCGAGAAAACACACTCGGCCTGTTCTCTGAATGAATTTGCTGAAGTGGGGAAACCCTCTGAAAGGGATCTTTATTTTCCATTTCTCATAATTCTTAGATTAGACAGTGCTAACCATCCCAAGTTTCCAGAAGGACGACCTTGGGAAAAGAGTCATAAGTCCTCAGACATCTAACGGGAGTAGCACTGATTTTTCAACACTGTTATGTAAGATGCTTCTCTTAGTCGTTCCAGGGAAAATAACTTTCTGAGGAGTTCACGAAAATGTCTAACTCAGTATCTGCTGATAGAATTTGATCAGATGAAGTTTTGGGGAGGCTTTTTGCCGGCTCTCCTGGCCTTTTCCACTTGAATATAAACAGCCTGTGCAGTTTGCCACAGAAGGCAAAGGTATCAGCATTTAAAAAAATAATTGCTGCTGTTTTTATGCAAACCTATAGAGATACTTTAATGTTTACACCTCACTTACATGTTTTTACAATGTTTCCATTGCAACTTTTTTTTTTTTTTCCAAAAATCATCTGGAGAATTTGTACTTATAGTTGAGAATGTGGAGGGCTGGAAGCTGTAAAATCACAGGCTAGGTTCTCCTGTGATGAGACAGAGACTCCCTAAAAGGTGAGTGAGAGATTGTACGAGGGAGGGAAACTTTGCAGAAGGCAAGTCTTGACTTGAGCTCTGAGTCTGATTTTTCATTCACCTAGCAGGATCTTCCCATGTCTGCATCTTCTAGGAAATAAAAACAGCCTCATCATGTGAAAAACACCAGAAAGAATTCATCAGTGCAGCTGACTGGTTGCGAGAAGAGATCTTAAAACATTCTTGATTCCATGCCTCTTAAAGACATAGCCCTTTGTGGGAGGAGAAAACAAAAGGAAAAAAAAGAAAAGAAAAGGCTAGAAAAAGGGAATACCAGTGGGAAGTTTGTAATCAGTAAATCAGCTTTGAAGATGTGCATTACAGTTTTCAGAAAGGCTCAAATGTACAATTAAAATATCAGCAGCTAAAGTCAACCCATTACAAAGCAATCCATACTCTCTGTACGCATGCCTAAACATTAGGTTAAGATTGATAAAAGCAACTTTGCTTATGACTAGACTGAGACATTGCCCTTAGCTCGAGGTGCCCTGCGATGCCAATGTCAATGCCAGATGAGTGATATCAGTATATCTGCTTTAGCAGATCATTTGGATGTCCAGGTGAATGAGCAGGACCTAAAAAAAATACTCTGGTGGCGGGATATTTCATACTTTCTCATCTTCATCTTGGTGAGGGGAAACGGGTAATTTGATAGAAGCTATAGTCTTATATCAAACAGGAGGCGAATGCTAGTAGTTGTTTGCTCGAATGTCATATCGAACAGCGTACCCAAAGGATTTTGAATTCCAGCCTGCTAACCACTGATAATGTGATTTTGTAGTACGTGCTCTACAGTTTTCATCTGTGTATAGGCTGTATACTTTCATAATAATAATTATGATACATGCCTTATTTATAACTCATCTAGACAACAAATTAGTTATTTTTTCCTTTTCTCTTAGTCTATTTTTTTAAATGAAAATGAAACCACAGAGTAGTTTGATCATACATACCATTTCTCTTTTTAATAAAGTTTCCCAGATTATAAAACGGCTATTTGCATTTTTTTTTCACTAAGTACTACCAATCCCTGGACTTGGCATAGGAGATTGGTTAAAAGAGAACTATCTCTTAGATTTAGCAATTATCTTAGTTTTAGCAATTATCTTAGATTTAGCAATTATCTTAGTACATGCTAAAGGAAATGAAACAAAAATAACAATATATCTCCAGGAATAATAGGACTCCCCCCCCCCCCCCCAAACATTGTTACCTGAAATGTACCATACTTCTTTCTCTGCTGGGATCCTTTGAGAAAATCAGTTACATTTAGATACATCTCCTGTTACAATGCAGGACGTGTCCTTGCTCCTGGCAGGGCCCCTCTCTCACTTGGCTCTGGACCTCACCATTCTTACTTGCTCAAGGACTTCATTCCCTCATATTTTGTTTTCTCTCTGAGAGGAAGTCGTCAACGGTACCCACCACTGAAAGTAGAAAACAGAGGGCTGTTGTCCTCAATTTCATAACCTAGTTTCTCTGTTCCCTCCGTAGCAGAACTTGCTACCTGTAACCACCTCACCTCCCGCTTTCCTCAACTTATTCCAGGGGCTTCCAATCCAGTGTGCCTTGCTCCCACATCCCAATATGCTGTTGTCAAAGCAACAACCATGATGCCATTTCCAGTGGCTTCTTCCCCATCTTTATTGCCCTCCACCTCTCCGCAACAGTCAGTCGACAGCTCCTTCCTTCTTAACACCCTCTGGTCCCTTGGCTCTTCAACATGAACCCCCACCAGCCTTCCTTCTTCAGTTGTTCTTCCTTCTCAGGCTCTTGCTAGTTCCTTCTCTCCCTTATAACTTAAGTGTTAGCATGCCTCGGGGCTGGACACTGGACCCTCTTCTCTCTTTCGCCCTCTAGGGTAGGCTGAATAATGTCCTCAAAGATTTTGTGTCCTAATCCCTGAACCTGAGTTGCCTTGTATGGCAAAAAGGACTTTGCAGGTATGAATAAGTTAAGGATTCTGAGACAGACTACCTAGATTGGCCATAAATAAAGTCACAGTGTCCTTCTAAAAGGGAAGCAGAGGGAGATTTGACTATAGAAGAAGGCAATGTGACAACTGGAGCAGGACACTATGCTGCTGGCATTGGAGACAGAGGAAGGGGCCACAAACCAACGAATGCTGCTCTAAAACCGGGGAAAGGCAAGGGAACACATTCTCCCCCAGAGCCTCCAGAGGGATCTTGGCCCTGCTGGCACCTTTTGTTCCAGTGAGCATGATTCTGGATTTAGAGCTCCAGAACTCTTAGAGACTAAATGTGAGCCATCAAGTTTGTGGCAATTTGTTATAGCCTTCTCCATACCTTATTTTATGTATCTTCATGAATCTGAGAACCATCTTTATGCTAGAAAATTAAAAATGTGTTTGGGCTGCAGGCCACAAATCCTGCTCAAGCAGGATCACTGCGGCAGTCTCCTAACCAGCCTCTCCACTGTCACTCTTGTCCCTTCCAACCGCTCCAACAGCTGCAGTGGTGTTCTTCCAGATCTGATCATGTCACTTCCCTGGGGAATACCCTTTGGTGTCTTTCCATTTCACTTTTAATTATATCCAAACTCCTTACCTTGGTCTAAGGCCCAGCCTGATTCGGCCCGTGCCCACCTCTCCAACTTCATCTCCAACTCTTCCCTGATCTTTTATCAGGTCTTGTGCCCTGCTAGTTCTTTCCTGCCTCAGGACCTTTGCACAGGTTGCTTTCTATGCCTGGAATACTGTTCCATTCCCCTCCCTCTCTTTCCTAGCTCATCTGTGAGCTCCCCTGACTGCCCTCTCTAAAACAGATCTCTCCCCTTGTTATTTCCTATCTCCACTGTTTTCCACTGGAGCAGGGCTGGGGGCAGGGCAGGCGGGGAAGAAGATGCGTCATTCAACCCCAAAATGTACCTTACACTTAGAAACAAAGCAATGTCATCAAGACTAAGGAGCGTCTAAGAAACCGTCATAGCTAAGAGGAGCTAAGGAGACAAAGAAACATAATGTGGTATCCTAGATGGGATCCTACAACAGAAAAAGGATCCTAGGTGAACATTAAGGAGATACGAATAAACTAGATTTTCACTAATATTAACACATCATACTAATATGTTCACGGGAGGGGGAAGTGGATGCAGGAAGGAGTGGGAGTAGATGGGAACTCCCTGTACCATCTGTTCGATTTTTCTGTAAATCTAACGCTATTCTACAAATTAAAGTCTATTTTTTTTTTCAACGTTTTTGTTTTTTTTTTTTTTTTATTTTTGGGACAGAGAGAGACAGAACATGAACGGGGGAGGGGCAGAGAGAGAGGGAGACACAGAATCGGAAACAGGCTCCAGGCTCTGAGCCATCAGCCCAGAGCCCGATGCGGGGCTCGAACTCACGGACCGCGAGATCGTGACCTGGCTGAAGTCGGACGCTTAACCGACTGCGCCACCCAGGCGCCCCTAAAGTCTATTTTTTTATTGAAAAGCAGCGTTACACACACTCCGTGACACCTTAAACAGTAAATTGATAAATGCTTAAACGAATACTGTTAAATTGTCATTGTGATTATCACTAGAAAGGAAAAATAGGGGTGCCTCGGTAGCTCAGTCGGTTAAGCGTCCGACTTCGGCTCAGGTCATGATCTCGTGGTTCGTGAGTTTGAGCTCTGCCTTGGGCTGTGTGCTGACTGCTCGGAGCCTGGAGCCTGCTTCGGATTCTGCGTCTCCCTCTCTCTCTCTGCCCCTCCCTTGCTCGTGCTCTTTCTCTCAAAAATAAATAAAACATTTAAAACAAAGAAGGAAAAACAGAGGGCACAAATAACAGAATATTCCCATAGCATCCACCAATCGCCAGGCACTGTTCTTGGCACTTTACATGTGTTAACGCATTTGATTCTTAGCACAATCCAAAGAGGCGTAACACTTTACAGATGAGAAAACGGAGGCACAGGAGGATGGACTAACTTTCCAAGGCCCACAGCTAGCTACCATTAGTGCCAGCATAACAAGAATATACAACAAAGGGCCTAATTCAGTTAATTTACTTAGGGAAGACTTTCCTAAGGCAATGACATCCAGCTGAGGTGAGGAGGGTGCGTAAGGCCAAGCAAAGAGGCTACAATGGCAGTGTCTGGGGCAGGGAAAGGCTTGGAGGAGGCCAGGGGCTTGGCCAACTTGGAAAACTTTAGGGGAAAGTGTGAAGTTTGGTGAGGCAGGCAATGGCCATGCTAAGAAACAGGGATTTTATCCTAAACCCATTGTACACTTTAAGCAGGGGGGTGGGGGGACGTGGTCAGATTGGGTCTTTTAAAAGTTCCCTCTGGGGGCGCCTGGGTGGCGCAGTCGGTTAAGCGTCCGACTTCAGCCAGGTCACGATCTCGCGGTCCGTGAGTTCGAGCCCCGCGTCAGGCTCTGGGCTGATGGCTCAGAGCCTGGAGCCTGTTTCCGATTCTGTGTCTCCCTCTCTCTCTGCCCCTCCCCCGTTCATGCTCTGTCTCTCTCTGTCCCAAAAATAAATAAACATTGAAAAAAAAAATTAAAAAAAAAAAAGTTCCCTCTGGCAGCTGTGGGAGCAAAGTGGCTCCCACACCTAGCGGATATACTCCTGTATGTGGTAAGGAGATAGGATGGTGGCCTGGATTCCAGTGTTGGAAATGCAGGTGGAGAAAAACCATCAGATTTTCTATATTTAGGAGAGAAGCGCCCAGTGAATTCGGAAATTGGTTATGGCAGCTGGAGAAATGGAAACGTGAGAGGTGGTGCTCGAGGTTTCTGGCTCGGTGGTAGGGGTGGATGGTGGGGCATTCCGCCAGATGGGGAAGACGGGAGTTCCGGTTGAGAGGAAGGGGGGTGGGCTGCAGTCCTGGCCGTGAGGAGTCTGAGGTCCTGTGAGCCATCCAAGTGCAGAGTTGCGCAAACTGTTGGATGAGCGCTCAGAGGACAGGCCAGGGTGGAGATCTGCTGGAGGGACCTGAGGGCACACGGAGGAGGCCTGCACGGACCTGCCCAGGAACAAAGGGCAGAGAAGGCAGCCCAGGCTAGCCCAGCCCAGCCCGAGGAGCCCTCTCGCTTAAAGGTCCTGTCAACTCCTAATGTTGCCCGCTAGAGCATCTCCTCGTGTCTACTTCTGCTCCTGCTTACTTCCCGTAAGCGGTTCAGGAGCAGCCGTCCCCAGCCCCACACCCGTTCATTTGCGCTCAGCCCGAAGCTGGCTCCCATCCCGAGGCTCTGACTGGGAAGGCTGGAGGCAAAGCGCGGACCGGGCAGCAATAAGGGAAGTGGGAGGCTCCGGCTCACCACGGACCTCGCGCCTCCCCTCGCGCCCAGCCCCTGGAAGGGTCCAGAGTCCCCTCTTCTCTACACCTCTTATGGAAGCCGTTGCTCTTTGAAGCCTTTGCGGCTCCTTTTAACCCGATTCCACCGTGTAGGAGTGTTGCGAGTGGGGCGTCAACGGGGACCATCCTGTCTCCAGGGTGCGGGGTCGCTTTCAGAAATGATTTCAAAACTCCCGGTCCGGGAAGAGGGGAAGGACGAGGCCGAGAGGGGCCGAGCATTTCCGAGGTCCCGCCCCGGGGGAAGACCCCTCCGCAGAGGTGCGTCCCGGGGTCGCGCGCCGGCTGCCCGCGTCACCGCGGTTTCCGGCAACTCCACGCCCCCGGCATCTCTGGCTCCCCGGTAGTTCCGGAAGAGCGCGGCTCAGCGAGCGAGCGAGCGAGCGAGCGCGCGAGCCGGCCGGGGGCGGCTTCTGCCTCCGGAGCGGGGCGGAGGGGTCGCGGGAACGAGGAGAGAGGTTCTCGCGCCTGCGGAGGCGGGGCGGCGCGGGGCGCAGGCGGCGCGCGCATCCCTGGGGCCTGCGCGGGCCGAGCGCTCGGGGGCGGGCCTGCGCCCGAGCGAGCGCGAGAGCTCCTGCGCCCGGGCGCACGGCGCGAGCTGAAGCGGCGGCGCTGTGGCTCGCTGGGAGCCGGGCGCCTGTAGACACAAAGGCTGGTGGGTTGTATGAGCAACCGGGGAGCCGGCAAAGGGAAAGCGAAAGCCGGGGGCGCGGCAGGTGACGGAGAAGGTGCCGCGCAGTCCTCCGAACCCTCCAGACGTCGGCGGTACCGGCGCCTGCACTCCTGCGCCAGAGCGGCCGAACCCGCGCGCCTCAGCCATGGCTATCGCCCACCTGGCCACCGAGTACGTGTTCTCGGACTTCTTGCTGAAGGAGCCCTCGGAGCCCAAGTTCAAGGGGCTGCGGCTGGAGCTGGCAGTGGATAAAATGGTCACGTGCATCGCGGTGGGGCTGCCCCTGCTGCTCATTTCGCTGGCCTTCGCGCAGGAAATCTCGATCGGTAAGGCCAGAGGGGCGGGGAGGGGCGGGTCGGCCTGGCCGGCGCTCTCCGAGGTGCCGGGGTCTGGTGGGAAGTGATTTTACTGCGCGCCCCTGGCAGTCCTGGAGGCTGCGATGGATTGAGCGTTGGGAAGAAAGGTAGCCCCAGTTTTATTCTTTGTCCACGTGGTTCATTTATACCCCTGTGGATCCTGCTTGCATCCCTACTGCTCAGTTCTTCTCTCTGCTCCCCGCTGATCCCGACAGCGGCTTAGTGTTCATGTCCCACACTTAGGACCGGCGCCCTTGCCATCAGATTTGTCGAACGGCCTCCTGTCTCCTTCCCGTACCCCTACATTTGTGCAGTTACCTAAAATTTTGTAGCAGAGAAGTTCCTGAGTGGCTGAATAGAGGATAAGCACTCCAGGAAAAGTGTGTGCGCTCTTCATTACCTGACATTTAGTTGATCCTTACTGAGACTTTGGCTCTACAGGGTTGTTGTGAATCATGGGAGAGAACTGCACTTGGCAGATGTCAGAGGGATACCAGAATTCTTCATGGTTTGGGCAGGATTACATGGCCAATAAGAGTCTGGTCTTCCTCAGATGTTATGACTTACACTATCGAAAAGGATGCTTATGAGTCAACAGGAAGTCAGTGTATGACAGCTAGAGACTGTTCAGTGAGGGAGAAGAGAGACCCGTGGGACTGGGCCTTGGGGAAAGCTTATGTGAGAAATTGTGCTGGCCCTGAGCTCTGGAGCATGGGTGGGAATTGAATAAGCAGAGGTGAGACCTTTGCCAAGATTATGAGATCGCAGAGAATGTTGCATGTTCCTGGAAGGAGAGAGGCAGGAAGGTTAGTCACAGTTCTTGGGATATGAGCATGAATATGGGTCCAGGTCAGTTAGAACAGAAGAGTACAGACTTGATGGTTTCAAAAGTGCAAAGTTACTGTTTGAGCAGAGGATGGACCCGTTGAAAACAGTCCTTAATAAGCCTGATGGCAACATGTAGGGTCTGTGAAGGGAGTTGGAGCTAGGGAGGCCGGATGCCAGAAGCTGGGGCATTGTTTGAGGTCTTGCGCTTGGGCCAGGACTTGAAGGGAGAGGGTGGGAAGGGTGACTTAAAAGAGATCAAGGAGCAATAAGTGGCACTTGGGTACCTAGTTTTTAATGGGCCATGAAGGGAAGAGACTGACCAGAGTTGTAAAGGCTGCAGGCCCGAGTGATTGGAAATGGTGGTTGATTAGGAAAGGGTTGTGGTGATCTTGATTTTGTGATCTACAGCACTAAGTTGTTAAACTTGGCAGGAAATTGCCAAATTCATTGTGGAAAATAAGTGTTCACCTTGTCTTTGGGCAGGCATAGTCATGGGGTATCCTTCCACCTTCCAGATGGCCAGGAGTTGGGGAGTTCCAATAGAAAGGAAAACCAGCAAGTAGCTTGGGTCCTGGAGATAATCTCTCCCTTCAGCAGGTGTTCCTTGAGTACCAGCTGTGGCTGGACCAAGGACCCAGGAGTAAAGGATGCATGGTCCCTGTCATGGAGAAGCAACAGTCTTGGGCATCTATCTGATGCCAGGAGGGAGGAGTTGGTTACCCTCTGTGATCAAACTTAATGTCTACCCCGCATATGAGAGGGATTCTGAAGGCAGCCGCACTGGAAGCACTCTCGACACATCCAAGTCGATGGGCTGCCTGAGAGGCATTTGGTTGGCATTGGAAGTGGGCTTACCCAGCAGGAGACTGACCTTATGCTATGTGCAGAGCACTGCTGTGTGCTGAGTGGGACATGATTGAGGCATCATCTTCTTCCCACCCTGCAAGAGTTTACCGTCTGCCTGGGCGCTAGAACAGACATGCTGACAGGTGCCATTCAGCAGCGTGTGACTCAGTGACAAGACAGTGTCGAGCTCTGAGCACCAAGCAGGTGAAGGCTGGCAGGGACTGGGGTGAAGCTGTGGAGAGACCCCCATTCTTCTCAAGAGCTTCAGAACTTCCAGGGAGAGGACAGGATGTGGGATGAAGCCAGCAGGACTAGGGAAGACCTGTCAGTACTCATTAGATGAAGCCAGAAAGAAAGACATTAGAGAGGAGAAGAGAGGTAACATAAATTAATGCATGGAGTTCGTACAGCGGGGTCATGTCAGACAGCATTGATTTTTGGGTAATGTCGGCTTTTGTGTAAAAGCAAAAACAAGCAGAGCAATTAAGGAGAACAATAACAAAGAAAGAGAGTAGTAATTTTTTTTTTTATTTTAAATTTTTTTTTTTCAACGTTTATTTATTTTTGGGACAGAGAGAGACAGAGCATGAACGGGGGAGGGGCAGAGAGAGAGGGAGACACAGAATCGGAAACAGGCTCCAGGCTCTGAGCCATCAGCCCAGAGCCTGACGCGGGGCTCGAACTCACGGACCGCGAGATCGTGACCTGGCTGAAGTCGGACGCTTAACCGACTGCGCCACCCAGGCGCCCCGAGAGTAGTAATTTAACATGTTTATTTTTTACTGTTGAGAGAAAGCGAGCGCATGGGCAGGGGAGGGGCCGAGGGAGACGGAGAGAGAGAATCCCAAGCAGGCTCTGCTCTGTCCCACAAACCATGAAGTCATGACCTGAGCCAAAACCGAGTCAGATGCTCAAGTGACTAAGCCACCCATTCTCTCAAAGAATGAATAAATAAACTTAAAAAAATTTTTTTTAATCCTCTTTTTTTTTTTTTAACATTTTATTTATTTTTGAGAGACGGAGACAGAGCGTGAGTGGGGGAGGGGCAGAGAGAGAGAGAGACACACACACAGAATCCAAAGCAGGCCCCAGGCTCTGAGCTAACAGCACAGAGCCTGACACGGGGCTTGAACCCACAAACCCCAAGATCATGACCTGAGCCGAAGTCGGACGCTTAACCAACTGAGCCACCCAGGTGCCCCCCCAAAATCCTCTTAAGCATAAAATAAATTTTATTTTCCAGTTTCTGAAAACTAAATTTTCCATTAACTGATTTCTACAAAACAGGATGCAGGTTGTAACTGGGTGACAATTTTTACTTTAAGAAAACATTTTTACTTTAAAGAAAAGATTCTAATAAATCTGAAAATTTGCACAGACTTTTTAGAATTAAAAAAGTGTATGCATATGGAAGCAGAGTGTTGAGGATTGGAGAATGTCCTCGTGATAAAACATATTAGGCTTTGTATTAAAGGCTTCTCCTTAGTCTTTGGCCCATTTTCTCACTAGTTCAGCCCACCGGGCTCCTCTCAGAAAAAAAGGGACAGACCCTGCCCAGGCCACAGGGACCCGCAGGTGGGGCAGTGAACGACCTTTATTTAGGCCCTGCTGGCTGCCGGCACAAGGGCTGCAGACAGAATCCCCTCCACAGAGATTCTGGCCCCTTCACTTCCCATGGGCCCTGGTGAGGGGCTGCTTGCAGGGATGAGGATTGCTGCAGGGGTGGGGAGCAACAAGGGACTCCACCTTGCTATTTGCCCACAAGGTGTGGGTCATCATAGAAGTGATGAGATGCAGACGAGCAGAGAGGGGCTGGTGCCCATGGTCAAGGTAAAGGGAACTCCGGTAGCGCCTGTAGCGGCCTGAGGCTGGGACTGCTTACTGATCCTGACTGCCCCGTGATGGAGAGAAGTACAAGCAGAAACATTCTGGAAGGAGTTGCTAGGGGACTTCTTAACCCCTGAGTTGTGGTTGGGAGCATTTTGAAGGCTTTTGGTAGTGAGCCACTGACTGTTGAACTGATGTAAGAATTAAATAACTCCTGGTCTGGTTGGGCCCGATGCTTCTACTCTGCTCTCCTGAAACACTCCAGGCCCTCCCTGCTCCCCAGAGGGTAAGTTGGGTATGGAGAAGAACAACCACTCAATTTTACATCACCTGGCACGCAGCAGAAGACGGTCTAAATGTAATTGTGACCGGACTGGGACGATCACGTGGTGGGAGCCCGGCAAGGCAGAACGGACGCTCTGTTTGACCAGCCCTCACTTTTTCTCTCTCCGAGTCTGGCGTCATGTCTTGTACGCCACGGGCGCTCAGTCAAAATGTGGTGAAGGAAATGCTGGAGCACGTTCAAGACGCTCTGGGGTCCTCTCTTGGACTGCAGCTGGGCTGAGGGGGAGCAGGGGCATTCCGGGAAAGGGGAAGCATGGAAGACGGGAAGCCAGGTTCACATGCCAAGGTCAGGCCAGAGGTTGCAGTTGGCAGGTCCTACCCGGTGCCTGGAATTCACCAGCTAGAAGCGTGGGGTCCCTAGTATGGAGAGGGAGATTCCCAGTCACCGGGATTCCCAGGTCTTTTAAAAATCCAAGTCATGCCTTGTCATGGTTTCCTTCCTGACGTCTGCCCCAGATAATAGCATTGACGGATGTGGGTTATCAAGAGACAGAGCCAAGTTGCCTCACTTGACTTAGAAGTCTAGGTTATATTCCAGGTACCTCCAGTTCCCTTCTGCAGTGTTCTGGGGCATGGAGGGAGCTGTGTTTGTAATGTTGAAGGGCTCTACCTCTACTGTGTAGGGTGGATGAATGTCATTCCCTGTGGCCCAGAGAACACACACGTCACCAGTGTGGAAGCTGCAGGGAGACAAAGGTCTGGGCCACAGAAGCCCCCTCATTCTTTTTTTTTTTTCATTTTCTTTTTTTTTTTTTTTTCCAATGTTTATTTATTTTTAGGACAGAGAGAGACAGAGCATGAACGGGGGAGGGGCAGAGAGAGAGGGAGACACAGAATCGGAAACAGGCTCCAGGCTCCGAGCCATCAGCCCAGAGCCTGACGCGGGGCTCGAACTCACGGACCGCGAGATCGTGACCTGGCTGAAGTCGGACGCTTAACCGATTGTGCCACCCAGGCGCCCCTCATTTTCTTAATATAATTCATTGTCAAGTTGGCTAACATACAGAGTATACGGTGTGCTCTTGGTTTTGGGGGCAGATTCCCATGATTCTTTGCTCACATACAACACCCAGTGCTCGTCCCAACAGGTGCCCTCCTCAGTGCCTAACACACCTGTTTTCAGAGAGAGTTTAGGAAACATGCGGGTGACAACTCTGTGTAGAATACAAACGTAAGTAGACTACGTGGCCTTTAAGCTCAGATTCTGAGTATGTATCCAAACTATTGAAGAAAAGTGCTACCTTTCAACGTGAATGGGATTGTGTTCTTGGAGTCTTTTGACGGGGTCTGCGGTGCCCTTGGCTTAGGGCTGTTCAGGGCCTGATGCTGAGATAACTCCTCCTCAGGGACCGCTCTGATTCTCTGGTGCCGTAATCTGGCACGTTAGGCAGCCCTGGGAGAGGAGAGCTCCCGTCTGCTGCCAGGATATGCTGCTTGCCCTGAGCCCGGCTGGCTGGAGCAGATGGGCCGCGGGGACAGCCAGCAGGCCCTTGGGAAGGGGTGTTTTGTCTGCCCTTCCCTCCCTGCTGCCCTCCCAGTGAACACCCACAGTTCTGGGCAAAGGGGTTTGGTCTCTCCGGGCTGGCTCCGCTCTCTGGCTGTTTTTACAGGGCACTGCTTCCAGTAAGCAGTGGGGAGGCTGCCAACGAGTACAAATTTTTCAGGGTGAATTTTGTCTTAACTGTTGTATTTTTATTGTACGAATAGTACCTAAATACATTCTCATGGTAAATAATGCGTAAACCTCCTCCATCATGTGCCGGAGGTAATCGCCACGGACACCTGGTATAGCTGTGAAGCGCTTTCTCTCATTAGTGCAACAGGTGTACGCATTCTTTTAGAAACAAATTGAGTCATATGTAGTGGTTTGCTTTTCCCCACATAGTATGTTTTGGAGAGCATTCCATGTTAGTACATAGGCATTGCCTTACTATTAGTCTTTAACTCAAGTGTAGTTAACTTACAGTGTTAATATTAGTCTCAGGTATACACTGTAATTACTCAACTCTTCCATATGTTACTCAGTGGTCATCATGACAAGTGTCCCCTTTTCCTCTTTACCTGTTTCACCCATTTCCCCCTCTTGAAACCATCAGTTTGTTGTCTGTGTTTAAGAGTGTACTTTGGGGTACCCAGGTGGCTCAGTTGGTTAAGCATCTGGCTCTTGATTTCAGCTCAGGTCATGATCTCATGGTTTATGGGATCAAGTCCTGTATCCTGCTCCGTGCTGACAGCATGGAGCCTGGTTGGGATTCTCTTCTCTCTAACCCACCCCTGCTTGTGCAAGCACTCTCTCTCAAAATAAATAAATAAACATTTTTTTAAAAAGTCTATTTGTCTCTTTTCTTTATTTCTTAACTTCTACATATGAATGAAATCATAGGGTATTTGTCTTTACCTCCATCCATGTTCTTACGGAACATAGTATATCCTTATCATAATTCATCTGAGCACTCTCTGAATGATGCACATCTAGGTTCTTTCAAAATTTCTTCTATTAAATTTTTTTATGTTTATTTGTTTTTGACAGAGAGAGAGACAGAACATGAGCGGGGGGTGGGGAGGTGGGGGGAGAGAGGGAGACACAGAATCTGAAACAGGCTCCAGGCTCTGAGCTGTCAGCACAGAGCCTGACGTGGGGCTTGAACTCACAGACGGTGAGATCATGACCTGAGCCGAAGTCAGATGCTCAATCAACTGAGCCACCCAGCTGCCCCAAAATTTCTTCTATTAATTAAACACAAAGTTTGTTTGTACATAAGTCTTTGTAAATACTCCCCTCCTCTCTACATTGAAAGAAGAAACCAGTATCAATTTCCAGGGTGAAATCATTTTCCAGGATAGTTGTGCATTCCTGTGTTCTTACTGCAAGTAAGTACAAAACACACAAGAGCCTCCACCACTACCTCCCTCTAAATGTGACTCTATCAGAGGATTGGAAGAGGCGTTTTGATGTGCTTCCAGCTTTAAGAAAGAAATAGCCTGTTTCAGGAGTAAAATCATAATAGTCAGTGGACTTCCTGATGTGTTCTCACAGCATCTATAAGTTTCCTTCCTAGCACTTAACCACAAGTTACAGTTAGGTAATTTGTGTAAGTATTTGTTAAATACTGTCTCCCCCTAAGACTGTAAGTTCACTGAGGGCAGGAACCACCTGTCCTCTCTGGTTGACTGCTCCATCCATAGCCTCGAACATAAAACTTGATACATAGCAGGCGTTTAACAGAGTGTGTGAAGGAATAGAATGAGCAGGGATGTCAGAAGGATTGAATCTCTGTAAAAATGGAATTTTATGTATCTTGGAAGAGTCAGTGTTAAAAAATTATCATAAAAATATTTGAAAACTCTGTATATTATCATTGGAACTGACTAGAATAACAATAATAGAGCAAGGAATTGAACTGAGAGATGAAAAGCAAACATTTAGTAATGATGAGATTGGTTTTTAAAACAACTAGAAGTTGCCCAGGCAGCATTTGTTCTGTTTTATTCTTATTTATTTATTTATTTATCTTTTGAGTATAGTTGATACACAATATTACATCAGTTTCAGGTGTACAAGCTAGTGATTCAACATCTCTATGTGTTACGTTATGCTCATCTCAAGTGTAACTCCCGTCTGTCACCATACAGTGCTGTCACAGTATTGTTGGCTATATTGCATATGCTGTGCCTTCTCTTCCCATGACTTACTCATTCCATAAGTGGTACCCCTATCTCCCACTCCCCTTCACCAATTTGGCCAGTCCCCCCATGCCCCCTTCTCTCTGGCAACCATCAGTTTGTTTTACATATTTGTAGGCATGGTTCTGCTTTTCATGTATTTGTTTTCACTTATTCATTCGTTTTGTTTATTAGATTCTGCACCTGAGTGAAATCATATGGTATTTGTCTTTCTCGGTCCAACTTATTTCACTTGGCATAATACCCTCTAGTTCCATCTATGGATTGTCATAAATGGCAAGATCTCATCCTTTTTTGTGGCTGCATAATATTCTTTGTGTGTGTGTGTGTGTGTGTGTGTGTGTGTGTGTGTACATTTTTATACATTCATCTATTAATGTATACTTAGGTTGCTTCCATATTTTAGCTATTATAAATCATGCTGTGATAAACATAGGGTGCCTTTATCTTTTCAAATTAGTGTTTTTGTTTTCTTTGGGTAAATACCCAGTAGTGGAATTAGTGAATCATATGGTAATTCTATTTTTGGTGTTTTGAAGAGCCTCCTAGTGTTTTCCACAGTGGCTATATCAATTTTTACAGTGGGAAAAGGACAGTGTCTTCAATAAATGATGCTGGGAGAACTGGACAGCTACATGCAAAAGAATGAAACTGGCCCACTTTCTCATACCATACACAAAAATAAGCTCAAATTGGATTAAAGACCTAAATGTGAGACCTGAAGCCATAAAAAACCTTGAAGAGAACATAAGTAGTGATTTTTTTGACGTCAGCCATAGCAACATTTTTCTAGACAGGCCTCCTAAGGCAAGGGAAATGAAAGCAAAAATCAACTGTTGGGATTACATCAGAGTAAAAAGCTTCTGCACAGCCAAGGAAACCACCAACAAAACCAAAGGCAACCTACTGAGTTGGAGAAGATGGTTGCAAATGATATATCCAATAAAGGGTTATACTACCAAACATACATAAAGAACTCATACAACTCAACACCAAAACAAAACAAAAAGACCAGTCTGATTAAAAATAGAAGACATGATGGGGCGCCTGGGTGGCGCAGTCGGTTAAGCGTCTGACTTCAGCCAGGTCACGATCTCGCGGTCCGTGAGTTTGAGCCCTGCGTCAGGCTCTGGGCTGATGGCTCGGAGCCTGGAGCCTGTTTCCGATGCTGTGTCTCCCTCTCTCTCTGCCCCTCCCCCGTTCATGCTCTGTTTCTCTCTGTCCCAAAAATAAAATAAAAAACGTTGAAAAAAAATTAAAAAAAAAAAATAGAAGACATGAAAATTTTCCAAAGAAAGACATACAGACAGCCAACAGACACATGAAAAGATGCCCAACATCACTTATCAGGGAAATGCAAATCAAAACTACAATGAGCACCTCACACCAGTCAGAATGGCTAAAATAAAAAAAATAAAAACAAAAACAAGAAATGACAAGTTGGCGAGGATGCAGAGAAAAAGGAACCCTCATCTGCTTTTGGTGGGAAGGCCTTCTTTCTGTTTCTGTTTCAGTGCACAATGTTTCCTGACTTGAAGAGTCCCAGTAAATTAGATCCGTATTTGATTATTTACTGCTCCCTTTCTGTGTCTCCCCATTCCTACCCCAAGAAGAAAAAGGAAGGAAAGAAAATGAAACTTGAGGTGGGGGAAGTCTATTCTTTCGAAATAGATGGAACTCCCATCCCTAGCAAAAACTGAAAATACATCTTGGACCTTTGGCAGATTCCAAGTTTGGATCGGCAGCATCCTTTTTAAAAACCATGCAAACACCACCTTTCCGCTGCAGATTGCTCCCTTGGATTGCTTTTGTCTCAAACCCCTAACTGAGGCAGTGAGTTTGGTCCAGAGTGGAGAAGGGTAGGCAGTTTGAGGCCCATGCCCACTGGGCCCTGGCTGAGTGAGGAGGGCAGCGTGGGGACATAGGTGGCCAGGGGTGGGGGAGGAGGGACCTACAGAGAACCCATGTGCTACCGAGGCAAGCCTGGCTCTGTGTGGGATACAAGGAGCGTGTTGGGAAAGGGGTTTTCATTCTTATGTATTTTTTATTCATCCTCTCTAAAGCTCGTATTCCTTTATATGTGTGTGTGTGTCTGATTGTAAAGATGGGGCTTATTGTAGAAAATACAGGAAATGCAGAAGAGAAACTGGTAGTAATTCTACCACCAGTGTTAGCCACTGTTACATCTTGGTGTATTTTATGCCTTGGCTTTTTATATATACATAGCTGACAGCTTCTACTTAAAAAAAAAACCAATCAAACACTAATTCAGAGCACTTTTGCCATATTCTTTTTTTTTTTTTTTAAGTTTATTTATTTTGAGAGAGACCGAACACTTAAGCATGGGAGGGGCAGCGAGAGGGAGAGAGAGAATCCCAAGCAGGCTCTGCGCTGTCAGCACAGAGCCCAAGACGGGGCTCAAATCCATGAACTGTGAGATCAAGACCTGAGCCGGAGTTATAGAGCTAGACACTTGGGGCGCCTGGGTGGCGCAGTCGGTTAAGCGTCCGACTTCAGCCAGGTCACGATCTCGCGGTCCGTGAGTTCGAGCCCCGCGTCAGGCTCTGGGCTGATGGCTCGGAGCCTGTTTCCGATTCTGTGTCTCCCTCTCTCTCTGCCCCTCCCCCGTTCATGCTCTGTCTCTCTCTGTCCCAAAAATAAATTAAAAACGTTGAAAAAAAAATTAAAAAAAAAATAAAGAGCTAGACACTTAACCACCTGAGCCACCCAGGTGCCCCATTTTGCCATATTCTTAAACTTGATGTTTGGTGGCTGCAAAACTGGACGTTGAATAGGAATATCAAAATTTAACCCTTGCACAACATTTTTGCTGATATAAATGGCATTGTGCAGAATACACCTGAACACAAACCTCTTCACTATAAAGATTTCAGTATTTCAACAAATTGTGTATGTATGTCTCATTATGAGGCCAAAGTGTGTGCAGACAGTTTCAGGACTGGTTGGCATGGCAGCTTGCCCTCCGGAAGGATGGTCCCTGCCGCTTCCACCAGCAGTGAGGAGAGTACCCTCCTCATCGCCGCCAGCAGCATGTAGCGATGGTCCCTGGCAGTTTAGTAGACGGATAAAAGTACACCATTGTTTTAGGTCACATTTATTCAATTACTATGTTGAACATTTTTCCATAGGTGTTTTTACCATTTATATAGTTCTGTGACTCGTTCTTGTCTTTTGCTTATCTTTCAAAGGGGATGTTGGTTTCTTCTTCTTTTTTTTTTTTTTTTAATTTTTTTGAGATTTATTTATTTTGAGAGAGAGAGCGCATGTGCATGCTGGAGCAAAGGAGGTGTAGAGAGGGAGACAGAGGATCCCAAGCAGGCTCAGTGCAGAGCCTGACTCGGGGCTCAATCCTGCAAACTGTGACATCATGACCTGAGCCGAAATCAAGAGTCAGACATTTAACTGAAGGAGCCACGCAGGTGCCCCAGGATGTTGAGGTCTCAATGGATTTTATGAACTCTATGGGTAACATAGTTTCAGATATTTTTTGGCTCTCTTTTATTGCAGGTATCTTCCTTTCAGTTGTCTGTGACCTTTGAATTGTGGCTGTGGTTCATTTTGATGAGCAGCAGTTGTTTTAAGTTGTCAAACTGCCCATTTTTTAAATTTCTTTAATTCTGTTATGATGAGATTGATATAGCTCCTCCTTACAGCACTTAAATAACCATCTCCTTTTTCTTCATTATCTTCAGTGATCTTATTTATTAACCGTTACCCCTTCAGTCTGTTTTGTTCTTTTGATGGTGGAAGTCAAGACTGTAGCTAATTCCCCCATTTATTCCCCCATGTCATTTATTGAGGAACCTATTCTTTACTCATTAATCTATGGTGGTTTTCTTACTACAAACTCTTACGTAAGTGAGCCTGTTTTCGGGCTATGTGTATCGTCCCTCTGGTCTATTCTTGTAAAACACCAGACCTTTCTGTTATTGCTTTCGTACTGGCTTGTTTCTAGGTGCAAGGAGATACGTGTGTCAATTAAGTAACTGCAATCATGGAATATTAGAATCATGAGCTAAGAAACCAGTGCAAAGCTCAGCAGTTGAAGCAACGGACTTGCCTAGGGCAGATCGTTGCATCTTTAGGAGAAAAATTCTTCACACCGTATTAAATATTTAAAATGTTATTGGATTACAGGAAGAGGATCATTATCAGCTGGTCCTTATTGGGAACTTGTCAGGTTATCTCAACTATTGGACATTTTGTTTTGATAGTTGCAAGAACCAGTCTATTGCTACATTTTGGGGTGTCATCAAGGTTACTTTCCATATTTTGATCACTGCTATTCCTCTGTCTTTGGGATGACAGGAAGTTGAAACAGATTATGAATGGGCTTTGAGAAGAATTACGATTTCCAAGTTGGTTTGGAAAGTGGTGAATATTCCAGGAGGAAGTATGAATAAGCTGTACATGACCTCGGGCTTCAGCTGATGAGACAGGCTGTGGGCATGAGGCTGTCCTGAGATGCTCCCTGCCCCAGTAGCAGTAGGTCTCACCACCTGCTGCTGATAGGATAGTGGAGGGAGTTTCCCAGATATGTCATTCGAATTTGCCACATGTCTGTAAGTATGTGTGTTTGTGTGTGTCTATGTTAAAGTTCAGACAGTAAGAGAAAATTAAAGCCCTGCCCTTGCTCACTCCCCAGAGGTAACTAACTACCGTTACTGCGTACTGTTAGTGTTTTATGCTGCTCTGTGTTCCCGTGGAAAAAACATGATTTTATTTGCATTTCATTATTATTAAATTTTTAAAGTTTTTTTGAGAGAGAGTGAGGGAGGGAGGGGCAGAGAAGAGAGAGGGAGACATAGAATCTGAAGCAGGCTCCAGGCTTCGAGCTGTCAGCACAGAGTCTGATGGGGGACTCGAACTCATGGACCATGAGATCGTGACCTGAGCTGAAGTCAGATGCTTAACCGACTAAGCCACCCAGGCGCTGCCGTTATTATTAAATCTTTAAGAAAATGTTATGCCACGTATTAATAGTGTGCAATTTGCTCACTTATCTGCAGTGTGTCCTGGAGATATTTTCACGTTGGTGCACGTAGATGTATCTGCCTCACTCTTTTTAGATGTGGCATCATTTTCCATAGTCTGACTACACCCCAGTTCATTTAACCATTCTGTTAAGGGACATGGAAGTTCATTCTGCATTTTCCTACTATACACAGTGGCTCAGTGAACATCCTTGGATGTGCTTCCTCATGCAAAATGTGTTTCTCTAGATCAGTGGTTAGTGGTTCTCAAACTTTTTGGTCTCATGACATTTCACACTCTTAAGTCTTATTGAAGATTTCAAAGAACTTTTGTTTGTGGGTTGTGTCTGTCAGTATTTAGCATGTTAAAAGTTAAAACAAATTGCGAAAACATGAACTTAATAAGAAGCCCATTATATGTCATATTGTCATATATTTTCATTAAAATGTGTTATTTTTTTCACATATGTGTGAAACATATATATTTTCATTTAAAAAACTTCAAAAACAAAAATCTTATAAGAAGAGTAGCGTTTTCCATTTTTGCCAAATCTCCTTAATGTCTAGCTTAATGGAAGACCACTGCATTCTCACATCTGCTTTTCATTCATTATGTGGCAATATCCCATGTCCGTAGCCTCTGGAAACTCACTATCTAAACTCATAAAAGAATGAGAGTAAGAAGGCAAATAAAGCTGATTGTGAAAGCAGGCTTAACATCACAATCTTCTTGAAAGATTCTCAGGTTCCAGACCACACTTTGAGAACCATTGCTCCAGGGTCAGACTTGAGGGTGGAGTTGGAAGTTCAAGGGTCACAAGGTATGCACATTCCAAATATAAAAGCTACTTCCGGTTGCTCTCAGAAATGTTAACTCACACACATCAGGGATGTAGGGGAGCAGCCCCCTTCCCCACTTCTTTACTGATACTTAATATTTTCGGAGTTTTATATTTGCCATTCTCTTGGAAACGGCATCTCACTGTTTCAGTTAGTAGTTCCCTATTTGCACTGGGATTTCACAAGACGTGGCTCTGGAGTCTGGCTATGACACTTAGAGGTGTGCTAGGGGCTGCTCATTGTTTCCAGCCACTTACTGTTGCGTTTTGGCCTCAGGTATTTGATCCTAGAGAGGCCATCAGGTCTCAGCTCTTTATCATTGCTTTATGAAATCTCCTCCAACCCCAGTCTATCTTGACTTTTTTTTTTTTTTTTTTTTTTTAAGCAAAACGTTCTCTGCTTAATCTTAGTCAATGAGCAAAACTAGCACATGCCTACTAGGAAATGTAAGGATGTCTTTTATTTTATTTTATTTTATTTTATTTTATTTTATTTATTATTTTTTTAAATTTTTATTAATTTTTTTAAATTTTTTATTTTTAACGTTTATTTATTTTTGAGACAGAGAGAGACACAGCATGAACGGGGGAGGGTCAGAGAGAGAGGGAGACACAGAATCCGAAACAGGCTCCGGGATCTGAGCTGTCAGCACAGAGCCCGATGCGGGGCTCGAACTCACGGACCGCGAGATCATGACCTGAGCTGAAGTCGAATGCTTAACCGACTGAGCCACCCAGGCGCCCCAAATTTTTATTTTTTTAAATAGAATGTCAATTTGGCTAACATGCAGTGTGTACAGTGTGCTCTTGGTTTTGGGGGTAGATTACCACGATTCATCGCTTACGTGCAACACCCAGTGCTCCTCCCAACAGGTGCCTCCTCAATGCCCATCACCCATTTTCCCCTCTCCCCGTCCCCCCCCCATCAACCCTCAGTTTGTTCTCAGTATCCAAGAGTCTCTTATGGTTTGCCTCCCTCCCTCTCAGTTTGTAACTATTTTTTCCCCTTCCCTTCCCCCATGGTCTTGTTAAGTTTCTCAAGTTCCACATGGGTGAAAACATATAATATCTGTCTTTCTCTGACTTATTTCACTTAGCATAATACCCTCCAGTTCCATCCACAGTGCTGCAAATGGCAGGATTTCATTCTTTCTCATTGCCAAGTAGTATTCCATTGTATATATAAACCACATCTTCTTTATCCATTCATCAGTTGATGGACATTTGGGCTCTTTCCATACTTTGGCTATTGTTGAAAGTGCTGCTATGAATTGGGGTACATGTGCCCCTGTGAATCAGCACTCCTGAATCCTTTGGATAAATTCCTAACAGCGCTATTGCTGGGTCATAGAGTAGTTCTATTTTTAATTTTTTGAGGAACCTCCACACTGTTTTCCAGAGCAGCTGCACCAGTTTGCATTCCCACCAACAGTGCAAGAGGGTTCCCGTTTCTCCACATCCTCACAAGTGTCTGTTGTTTCCTGAGTTGTTACTTTTAGCCATTCTGACAGGTGTGAAGTGTTATCTCAGTGTGGTTTTGATTTGTATTTCCCTGATGATGAATGACGTTGAGCATTTTTTCATGTGTGTCTGTTGGCCATCTGGATGTCTTCTTTGGAAAAGTGTCTCTTCATGTCTTTTGCCCATTTCTTCACTGGATTATTTGTTTTTTGGGTGTTGAGTTTGGTAAGTTCTTTATAGATTGTGGATACTAACCCTTTATCTGATATGTCATTTGCAAATTTCTTTTCCCATTCCGTCAGTTGCCTTTTAGTTTTGTTGATTGTTTCCTTTGCAGTGCAGAAGGTTTTTATCTTGATGAGGTCCCAATAGTTCATTTTTACTTTTAATTTTCATGCCTTTGGAGATGTGTGCAGCAAGAAATTGCTGCAGCTGAGGTCAAAGAGGTTGTTGCCTGCTTTCTCCTCTAGGGTTTTGATGGTTTCCTGTCTCACATTTAGGTCTTTCATTGTAAGGATGTCTTTTTAAAAAGTCTTTTGGGGGCACCTGGGTGGCTCAGTCGGTTGAGCATCCAACTTCGGCTCAGGTCATGATCTCATGGTTTGTGGGTTCGAGCCTCGCGTCGGGCTCTGTGCTGACAGCTCAGAGCCTGGAACCTGCTTCCGATTCTGTGTCTCCTTCTCTCTCTCTGCCCCTCCCCTGCTCATGCTCTGTCTCTTTCTGTCTCTCAAAAATAAATAAATGTTAATAAATAAATAAGTCTTTTGCATCTCCTGGGTGGCTCAGTTGGTTGAGCATATGACTCTTAATTTTGGCTTAGGTCATGATCCCAGAGTCATGAGATCAAGCCTGTGTTGGGCTCCACACTGGGCATGGAGCCTGCTTGAGATTCTGTCTCTCCCACTCTGTCCCTCTCCCCTGCTCACACCCTCTCTCTCACACTCTCTTAAAACAAAAAACAAAAAACAACAAAGCTCTTTCTTTTAAGTGTTAACATCTGCTGCACATTTGATGATCATGCATAAGGGTTCTTAAAATTTCAAAAAGCACAGAGAGAGATGTTCTGTACCCTTTCTTGGTGAGGTTTCCCTCTTCTTTGACCAGGTTGTGTTTGCAAAACAGAAAATGATACCTATCAAATGAGAGAATAGATGGAAAGAGGCCTGAAGCATGGTTTGTATTCAGTACGTGCTGGTTGATGCTGAAGCTAGTGTATGTTAAGCTTTTGCAACCTGGGCGTGCTTTGCAGTATTGTGATGAGCCAATACAGCTGAGATGAGAGGCTTTGCTTCTTCCCAGCTCTCCCTCATACTCAGGCACCACTCAGGTGCTGGAGGCTCAACTCCGGATGAGTCTGGGTGACAGTAACTTGCCTCCTTTCCCTTCGCCAGTGTCCCTTACAGGAAGGAGAGTCTGATGATTGTGAAAATCTTCTTCCTAATAAGGCTTCATTCCTTTTAAGTCTCTGTAAACTCTCTAAGCCTTTATGCTTTCAGTTTTCTCTGCTGCACACACCAAAGTGAATAGTGGGACAGAAAACGGATGCTCTGGGGCTGTCTGGGCGGCTCAGTCGGTTAAGTGTCCGACTTCAGCTCAGGTCACGATCTCATGATTTGTGGGTTCGAGCCCTGCGTTGGGTTCTATGCTGACGGCTCAGAGCCTGGAGCCTGCTTCAGATTCTGTGTCTCAGTCTCTCTACCCCTCACTCGCACTCTGTCTCTCTCTCTCAAAAATAAACAAACATGAAAAAAAAAGGATGTGCTGTAAAGAACAGAAGGAACACTCTTGTGACACTTAATGCTTCCCAGTGAGGAACAGCTGTGTGGGGCATGTGGGCCCAAAAGGCATCTCGCCTTAGAATCTGTTTCAACCCTTGTAACGTGAGGACATTGGCTAAAATTAGTTACTGGATGCACACCAGTCCCCTTCTGATTCTGGCCTGCGGTTCCCTCTGTGCCTTACTGTTTCCTTTCCACCCCTCATCTCCATTTGTTCATGTTCTTATTCATTTGGCCCTTCACTGAGCACCGCACTGTGCACTAGGACCTACCAGTGAAGAAGGTCGGGAGCTTGCAGCCTGGCGGGGGAGACAGCTCCCTGGGAATTGCCGTGAGGAGGGTTTTGGAGCAAGGGCCCTGGTGGGGAGCCTCACCCCATCCGGGACACTGGAGATGGCTTTAGGAGGAGCGGTCCATCAGCCTGTGTGAAGCCTCTTAGGGGAGAGCGGACATGGTTTCTTGAAAGAAGCAGAAGAGGGTCAGTGTTACTGGGGCCTGTTGAACAGGGGGAAGAGGTGGGGGGCAAGACCTGGGAGGGGTGGGCAGGGGCCCCATCAAGGAGCGCCTGTGGCATTCGGATTTTAGCTTATCCAGCGCAGTCAGAGGGCTCTTAGCTAAACGGGACATAATCACAGCCACGTTTTTAAAACCTCACCCGGGTGGGTTGCAAGAATGGATTGCAGTTGTGGAGATACTAATTAGGGGCTCCTGCAGTGCAGTTCAAGCTGACGATCTCTGTGCACTTTGAGGACGGGGACTGTTACAGGTGTCTTGGAGTCCGCCACGATATTCTGTGTGGGGCGGATACCTTATCACAGTTTCCAAGGAGCCATCGTGGGGAACTCCGTGAGCACATGGGAGCTCTCCTGCCCCTCCTGGGGTGTTGGAGCTGACCTGGGAAGGACCCAAGCCAGTCCCATTGGGCAGCTCTGCTCTGGGGTTTCGTGGTCACTTCCGCAGCCTGGCCTGGCACTGGACGGTGAGGAAGGAGTGGGCCGGGCCTGGTGTGGAAGCCTGATGTCCTGGGTGGGGCTGGCGGTTGGCACTCAGCACCAGGCCGAGCAGGCGGCCCTGTTGTGGGCCTGTGAGAAGCCGCAGCTCTGGGAGGGCCCTGGAGGGGGGCAGCTGAAGGGGCTGGGGTCCTGCAGGGAAATGCCACTTCCCTCTGCGCCTGGACAGTTGCTCCCAATGCCTGCCTTCCTCTGCTGTCTTTAGGACCAGTATTAACAGCTACTGAGGTGCATGTATATACACACACACACACACAAATTTTATGAAGGCTCTACTTTCCTAGAGCATTAAGTTCACAGCAAAACTGAGGGGAGGTACAGAGATTTGCTAAATACTCCCTGCCCCTACACAGGCATGGCCTTCCCCATTATCAACATCCCCCGCAAGAGTCGTACATTCTGTGGGCTGGGAAACCGTGAAAATGACCTGTATCCATCATTATGGTATCATACAGAATATTTTCACTGCCCTAAAAATCCTCTGTGCTCTGCTTATTCGACCCCTACCCCCACACCCCTGGCAACCACTGATCTTTTTACAGTCTTTAGAGTTTGGTCTTTTCCACAGTGTCATAGAGTTGGAACTGTATGGTATGTAGCCTTTTCAGATTGGCTTCTTTCACTTAGTCATACACACGTTTCTCCATGACTTTTTGTAGCTTACTGGCTCATTTCTCTTTAAATTTTTTTTAAAATGTTTATTTAGTTTTGAGAGAGAGACAGAGACAGAGTGTGAGCAGGCAAGGGGTAGAGAGAGAGGAGACACAGAATCAGAAGCAGGCTCCAGGCTCCAAGCTGTCAGCACAGAGCCCGACACGGGGCTCGAACTCACAAACCACGAGATCATGACCTGAGGCAAAGTCCGACACTCAACTGAGCCACCCAGGCTCCCCAGCTCATTTCTCTTTAGTGTTGAGTATCCCATTGTCTTGAGGTACCACGGTTTATCTGAAGGACATCATGGTTGCTTCCAAATTTTGGCAAATTATGAGTAAAGCTGCTGTAAACCTCCATGTGCAGGTTTTTGTGTAGACATGAGTTTTCAAGTCCTTTGGGCAAATACTAAGGAGCAGGATTACTGGATCATGTGGTAAAAGCATGTTTAGTTTCTTAAGAACCTGCCCGAATGTCTTCCAAAGTGGCTCTACTATATCGCATTCCCAGTCACAACGAATGAGTGTTCCTATTGCCCCAGGTGTTGTCAGTGTTCCAGATTTTGGCCATTCTAATGGGCACGTACTGGTACCTTGTTTTCATGTGCATTTCTCTGATGACACATGACTCTCTTCATATACTCGTTTCCCATCTGCTTGTCTTCTTTAGTGAGGTGTTTGCTAAGGTCTTTGGCCATTTTTAATTGAGTTGTTTGTTTTCTTATGTTGAGTTTTAAGAGATCTTTGTATATTTTGAGTAACAGTTGTCTCTCACCTGAACCCAGCATATACTGACTCCACCTCTGTGTCAGGTCCTTTCAGCGCCGTGTTTTCCCGGCAGCAGTCCTTCCAGACAGTTCCATTTGTTTTTCACTTTTGAGAGACTGTGGGATAGCCATTAAGATGCGAGTTTTGGAGCTGGACTGCCTGGGTTCCGGTCCCGGCAGGCGACATACCCACTGTGAGACCTGAGGCAAGTTGCATAATTTCTCTGTCCCACAGTTTCCTCATCAGTAAATTGGGTAAGAGTAGAGCCTGTCTCATGGGGTGGTGACAGTGAAAGGGACTAGCACAGCGAGCACCAGACCAGGGTCTAGGACAGGGCAGGCACTCTGGAAAGACTGGCTGCCGAGCCGACAGATGAGGAACTGAGGCGGGCAGAGGTCAGATCACCAGCCCGGGGGCACGCGGAGCAGGCCTGGTAAGCAGCTCCGTCCCGAAGCCTGTGTACTCTGCCCTCCCCCAGTCTTGTGAGCGGGGAGCAGTGCAGACAGAGCAGGCTAGCTCGTGCCCCAGCACAGAAGCTGCTCACTTATGCTGGGGCTTGGGTCCCGCCGCTGTGGGATCACCCTCCCCACCGCTTTCACTCTTGCTGGGGAGGCCACTTGCTCTGCTGCAGCCATGACCAGCCCCACCCCAGCCCTGCAGGTCACCAGGGCTGCAACTGTGGGGCTGACGGCCCCAAGGACGTTGAAACCCCCTCCCCCCACCAAGCCCTCCCTGCCAGCACTACAGGATTGAGTCTGCAGGGCTGTCCTTTACGTGATCCCCAGATGGACCCTGTGTCCCGGGTGCAGTGGTCTGCTCCCCTTCATGATGCGCCACAAACTCTAAAGGCTCCAGGTGTCTGCTTGGGCTGGTTCCCCAACTGGGTCCTCCTCTCTTCAAACAGGAACACCTGCCAGGGCTCAGCCATCACCCTGATGCACTTTGTCTTGTCTGTTATCACTGGTGGCTCTGTTCTTGGCCTCCTCTACTGGACTGTAAGCTCTTCGAGGACAGGGACCATGTCATCTTTACCTTTGAGCCCCTTGTGTGCCCCATACACCATGTGCGCAGTAGACGCCCAGTGAATCTTTATTGGGTTGAGCTTAGCACCACTGAGTTCTGAGTACCTTCGGGAGAACATCTGTGCTGTGTTGCCCTGTGATAGACACAGGAAGAATAGAGCTCCTGGGGAGGGTAGGTGTCCTTGGCACCTTGGCTGTCTCTGATATGCTGCTGGCACAAAGGCCCTGTGCCATTAAATACCTAGCTCTGATGAACTTGGATGTCTCTTTTCTTTTTTGAGGCTTCTTGAGAAAAGTGTTTGCCGTGTAATCCGCGATGTCTTAGAATGAGTGTCTTTGTATTTGCAAATGAGTCTTGTGACCGGTTATCTGAATAATGGAAACAGTTGTTGTGAATTGTTTTCATTTTATTGGAGTCACTAACTTTGATTCATTACCAGATTTAGACACTCAAAGCCTTATCCTACACAATAGAGCTCCTTTGTTGCCAGAACTCCAAAAGCTAGCTTTTACAAGCCATCATTGAGGGGGAGATGATGCAAAAGGACTTAACAAAGCTGTCTGGTCTCAGGCTGTGGCCCCATTAAATCTAAGATCCCAGTTATCCAAGGCAGGCTTTCACGGTACGTATGTTCAAGAGTTGTGGGAGATAAGACAAATGTGTAAACCAGTTAATAAAGGTGAAATTCAAATAATTATAAATGCACTGAAGAAAATAATACAGGATGTGACCGAGGAGTCCCGTATCCCCATTGCTTACCATGGAGTCTGATGCATAGAACATAAGACTGACAGCTGCTGCTTATTGAGTTCTTATGGTATGCTGGCACTGTGGCAAGCATTTCTGTGAGGCTTTGCCAATGAGAAAAATCAGGTTCTCAGAGGTTAAGTGACTTGTTAGTAAAAGAGAAAACCCAATGGCTCTTCAATATCGTGAGATCTTTATAAAAGCAATATTCAGGAATAAAGATTCCAGAACCTTCCCCCCCCCTCCTAAAGATTTACCTAACTTTTCCCTTCAGGCTAAAATGCCTTCCCCCTATCCAGTTGGACTTCCATATTTCTTTCCACACAGGTTGGCCTCTGTGTCAGGGACAACTAGCTGGATGGTAATTTTCTTCTAACCTCTTTATACTTCAAAGCGTTTGTTGGGGCGCCTGGGTGGCTCAGTCGGTTAAGTGGCCGACTTCGGCTCAGGTCATGATCTCGCGGTCCGTGAGTTCGAGCCCCGCGTCGGGCTCTGTGCTGACAGCTCAGAGCCTGGAGCCTGTTTCAGATTCTGTGTCTCCCTCTCTCTGACCCTCCCCCGTTCATGCTCTGTCTCTCTCTGTCTCAAAAATAAATAAACGTTAAAAAAAAAATTTTTTTTTAAAAGTGTCTGTTAAATTGCCCCTTGGCCTTAAGTGTCTGTTCATTGGACATTTTTTCTTAAGCTGACTTCTTGCCCCTGACCTCCTTGTTTGGACAGCATCCATTTCTCGTGTTCATTTTGAAATGGTGTTTCCCTGCTGCCCTCTTACAGTGCAGAAATCCAGGCTGCATTTCCTTTAGTGGAGGTGTGGCAGGTCTGGGACTGCTAAGGAACTTATTCCTGGCTCTCACATGTCGTATTCCTGCTGGGATGTTTTGATGACACAGTTTATTTGATCTGGCCCTTCCCTTCCATGGGTCCAGCCTCCATCCCACATCCCTCCATCCCTAAACTCCATGCCAGAGATAAAGACTCATATGTGCCACCGGCTGAGCCAGCCAGATGCCTGGCACTGTGGGTTTTGATGACACTTTCTTATCAGCTTGGGCCCGGAGCTCAGGACCAGGCTGCTGGGGAGCTGAGGCTCGCCCTTTCCTGCTTCTTCTCGTGTCATTGGCTGGCCTGGCATTGCGCAACACCTACCCTTCTGCACTCCACCCTGCCTCCATGCCCTGCCTCCACCTTCTCTCCTCCCTGGTCACTCATTCCCAGGGTGTCATCACCCTGGGGGAAGAGCAGGGACTTGGGATCGTGTCGCATCTGCACCAAGTATTAGCTGTCTGACTTTGGAAGTTACTCTGAGCCTTATTTCTTCATCTGACAAATAGGACCAGATGACAACTAGTCCGTAGGTTCTTTCACTGGATTGAACAAGAGCATCTAATTCCTATTTAATTGTAGTATTTAACAAATGACCCATTTTCCTTTAGTAAGTGATTCTGTGATGGGAAGTAGCTTGTATGTGATCAGTACGTGAGGGAATACCAGTATGGGGGAGTCACATTGGTTTTCATGGCTTGGCGAGTACATGGTACCCATTCACCCCATGCTCTTCCTCTGGGCTCCGTTTGGTCACGTGCCGTGTTTCAGAAGTGCTGTCAGGCAGTTCTCTCTGGTCTTTCTCCCTTTTCCTTTCTCTTCTTGTGCACATAACCCAGCAACCTTCTTCACATACCCTTTCATCGCACTAGTATGTTTTTATCAGGATTATTGCTGTTTGGTTAGTGCTCTAGGTACAGATCTTGTGTGATTTGCTAGAATAGTACTATTCTTTTTTTTTAACACGTAAATGGCATTATAGCAGAGATGCTTGTGTTGATTTCTTTGTTCTGCCTCCCATCTGGCCTTTTGCACTGCGCTTCATTTTATGGAACCAATCCTTTAGCCTGGACCTGGCTAGGACCTACAGGAAATCAAAGACAGTTCAGCCAGGGGCACCTGGATGACTCAGTTGGTTAAGTGTCCGACTTCGGCTCAGGTCATGATCTCACAGCTTGTGAGTTTGAGCCCTGTGTGGGGCTCTGTGCTGATAGCCGGGAGCCTGGAGCCCACTTCGGATTCTGGAGCCCTCTCTCTCTCTCTCTCTCTGCTCCTCCTCCACTCCCGCTCTGTGTCTCTCGCTCTCAAAAATAAATAAACATTAAAAAAAATTTTTTTTAAACAAAGACAATGCAGGCAGTTGCATACTGTGACTGTTTTTTGTTTTTGTTTTGTTTTGTTTTTTCTTTAGAGAGAGAGAGCTTGAGCAGGGGAGGGGCAGGGAGAGAGGGGGACAGAGAATCCAAAGTGGGCTCTGTGCTGACAGCAGCAAGCCCGATGAGGGACTCGAACCCACCAATTGTGAGATCATGACCTGAGCTGAAGTCAGATACTCAACCAGCTGAGCCCCCGTGTCTTTTCATGTGTGCCCCTGTGACTGTTTTTTTGTGTTGTTTTCACCTGCACTGTTGTGGCACATTCCTGACTGGTGTCCGCTTCTATTCTTGACCCTGGATGCGCAGTTGTTGACATCGCATCTAGAGTAACCCTTTAAAATGAAAATCAGAATATATGTTTGCGTTAAAAATTCTGAAAGTTATTCTGTGTGAATTTTAGGATTGAGGAAATGAATATGTGGATATATTTGGGATCTAGGGTTCTCACTGTAAGAGAAAATACAGATGTGGACTGGGGGAAGGGCAGTGGTGTTAAATTGGAATTTTCAGTATAAAGTCCGTCTCTCTCTCTCACACACACATGTGCAGATTGATTTCCTAGCTGTGTCTGCCGAAGGAGGCTAGGAGCAACGGCATCCCTGAGCAGTGGGCACATCTGGCTTCCATATCCTGGGTTTACAAATTCCGTTACCCACTAAAAGGAACTGGGGCTCCCTGAAGAGAGAATTCTTAAACTTCTTCCCCACAGGGAGCATGGCAGAAGGACACAGGAGCTAGTTTGAAACATTTTGAGTGTCAAGATAAGTAACAGCAACCAGATCATAAACTGTTGAAAAACAAAAGACCATATGAGTCCATATTGATACTAAAAAGCATAAATTGGGGGAAGGGGAAGTTCCTTGTTATTGTAAAATGCTAACTGTTACAAATGCAGCAGGAAGGATAAAGTTGGAAAACTCCATCTGCGACCCCAGTTGAAGTGTCTGATTCACCTCTGGGTGAAAGTTTGTTGGGGACCAAATACTTACACAGTCAGAGGACACAGACAACTTGCTTCTCAGGAAAAAAAGGCACTTTTACGGCAAAGCCCTGACAGCAGCTTAACCAAGTAACCGTCATATGTGACATCACTTGTTCTGGAGGAAACCGATGTCAGGTGCCTTCCCAGGGTGTCCTGCAAGGGACCCCCAACCCTTCTGTAGGAGACCTGCCTGTAATGCACAGTCTGGGTTGGAGCATGAAAAGACAAGCAGATGAACACAAATTAGGGATCATCACACAAAACAGAGGGCCTGTGGTCTTTGCCCCCGTGAGGGTCACAAATAACAGAGGAAAGCTGTGGAACCCTTCCACGACAGGGTGACTGAAGAGACGTGACATCTGGATGCATGCTGTATGGTGCAGGATTGGATCCTGATTGGAGGAGGGGAAAGTTGCTGCATAAGATAGTTTAGAAAATCCAAACATAGATAGCAGTATTGTATTTTTTTTTAAATGGATAATTGCACTGGGTTCTATAGGAATGTCTTGTTCTTAGAATCACACACTCCTGAGAGGAAAGGCTCATGACCTCTGCAACTTACTCTCAGGTGATTCGGGAAGAAAAATAAACGTATGTATTATATATACATGTATAGATGGAGAGAGCAGAATGTTAACAATGGTTGAATCCAAATGCCAGAGTATTTGGGATTTCACTGCAATACTCTTTTTTGTTATGCCGATACTGTATTTCCTGCACGTTTACAGATTTTATGTAATTTTTCCATTCGTATTGTACAGCTCTCTTCAGAGCTGTAACTGACATATAATATTGTGTAAATTTAAGGTACACAACATAATGATTTGACATATGTATGTATTGCAAAATGATGACCACAGTAGTTTTAGTTAGCATTCATCACCCCACATAGTCTTTTTTCTTACGATGTGAACTTTTAAGATTTTATTAGCAGCTTTTGAATATATGGTACAGTGTTGTAGTTTTAACTGTAGTCACTATGGCATGTATTACGTCCTCGAACTTACTTATCTTCAAACTAGAAGTTTGTGCCCTTTGACCACCTTCACCCACTTCCTGTACCTGCCCCCATGTTCCACCTCTGGCAACTACCAAACTCTTCTGTTTCCGTGAGTTTGGTTTTGCTAGAGAAAACATGGAAGTAAGATCATACAGTACTTGTCTTTCTCTGACTTCTTTCACTTACCATAATGCCCTCAAGGTCCATCCATGGTGCAAATGGCAGGATTTCCTTCCTTTTTTTTTTTTAAATACTTTATTTGTTTTTGAGAGAGAGAGACAGAGCAGAGTGGTGGAGGGGCAGAGAGAGGGGAAGACATAGAATCTGAAGCAGGCTCCAGGCTCTGAGCTGTCAGCACAGAGCCCGACACGGGGTTCAAACCCAGGAACCGTGAGATCATGACCTGACCCGAAGTCGGAGGCTTAACCAACTGAGCCACCCAGGCACCCTGAGGATTTCCTTCCTTTATAAGACTGAACATTATAACTTCTCCGTAGGTCTGAAAAAAAAAAAAAATCTAAATAAAATGCTTAATTAAAAAAAAAAAAGTAAATGCAACAAAATGTCAATATTGTTTTAAACTCCTGGGTGTCTGTTATATTATTTTCTGTAATTTTATGTATGTTTACGTTAATTAATCTCTGATGATAAAAAATTTTTAAAATAAAGTATTTAGTACATTGAGTACTACTTGCCTCTTTACTAGAACACTGAGTTCTTTTTATGCCTTTTTTGCCCTGGTACCCAGGTTATGGGAATTTTTTTACTCACTGGACAATCGTCAGGTTTATACAAGCTCTTCTTCCCTGTGGTGTAGACTTTCGGGGTTCCCTACCACAGGAAGGAAACCCTTCTCGTTACTCCCACCCTTCTGTGCCAGCTTGGCTCCTGCTGTTCCCTGACTCTTGACTTCCTGTATTTCTCATTTCTGGCCTGGGAATACCCTTCGGGGCTCGATGTGTTTCTTTTCCTGGATTTGTCTTGACCCTTCCCAGAAAGCTCTGCCCCTCTGGTCACTCAGAAGAACCACTTGGCCCAAGTCGCTCCCATTCCAACAGCGCCCTGGCTCCTGGGACCCCTCTAGCATGGCCTCGTTGGAGTGATTGGCCCAGAGAGGAGTGTTTTAAGAGACTGAGAGATTAAAGTTCTGGTGTTACCAGTTACTAGCTTGGATAGAGATTATTTTGAGCTTTTGGTTTTATCTAGGGTAAAATGAAGATAAGATACCGTTTTCTCCCTCCCTCTCTCTTTCTCTCCAGTTTGGTCGTGAGGTTTAAATGAGGCAAGGGTTTAAGGACCGCCTGTATCCTGTGAATGTGGGTTGTGTGTTGTCTTTTCTTCTGACCTTCCATTCCAGATGAAAAACATTTTGAGCTCAGCACATCCTCAATTTCTGTCTCTCTAGACTCAGTTACATTTTCTTTCTTCCTCTTTTGCAAAAGCTTTGGTATGAAAAGTTTACTTATTTATGCTCTGGCAGTTTCCACCGGTGCCTTGGGGGAGGTTTTTGAGGTCCCAAGACAGGACCTGAAACACATTATCCTATAGAAAGAATGTTACTACATGCTGGCTATGTGCACTGCCAGGACCATACCTAAGAAATACAAGGAAGGAGCAGACAGGTTTTCATGAAATCCTGAAAGTACTGTCCTTTTGCATGAGAAAGTATCTGGAGAGACGATACCAAGCAAGCAACGCATCAGAAACCATCCATTTATAACCGAGATCAGTAAGCCTTGGTGGGTGGGGACTTCCTAGGCAGCGTTTAGCAAAGTCATGCTAATGCAAGAGCTGTGTGACGTTATCCCTACGGCCCAGCGCTGTTCTGACCACTCTGTTTTTATAAAATGCAAGAACTGAAGTTCAGTGGACTATGAGAATTGAAAGCTCCTTGAAATGCGTGACCCACCCCCAACTCATACTGAAGCCATTCCTAGCTGGCAAGAACATACCCTATCGTTGGACACTCTCTGACGATATGTGACTTTTCACTGTGATGTCCTCCAAGGGCTCTTGCTGAAAAGTCCTTTCTTGATGTCTGTGGGTATAAAAATACCCAATGAAGTGGGGGTGCTCTGACCTCATTGTACCTCCTCCACCACAAGATTCTGCTCCCCAGACAACATCCCCGTCACTGCCTTCTCCTGCCACAAGCGTAAAGCCCACTCCCTCCCCAGAGGGAGGTGACGCTTTGAGGCTTTTTATGTTTCAGGGACTAGGGAAGTCCACCCCAGTATCTTCCTGCCACCCCTTTCCCCTCTTTCCAGGGTGGGCATGCCCCCACTCTTTAAAGCAACAACAGAACCTGCTAGTTACCTCATACAGAAGAATGCAATACTTCCTGAGTAACTCCTGGGAACCAGGCAGCCTACTGAGAATATAGACATTAATGTCATCGTCTGTTTGGAGAGCCTTGGCTTTGGAAGGTGAAGTGACCTGAGGTCACCCAGCTGTGAGTGGCAGAGTTGGGTTTGAATAGAACAGCATCAGAGCCCAAGCACCTAGCACCTCTCACACTGTGCAAGGTGTGGAGGACAGTGTGCCTGCTCTCGGCTTGAGATACACGTTCCCACATGTGCCAGATGGGGGCCCGGGAGTAGGACCCAGGTTTCCTGCCACCCCGCCCCACACCCATCCCTCCGTTAGCGGGTTTGCTCTCTCTTCCTTGGGCTGTACTTTTACCTGTGCCTTCTTTCTTCTTGGAGGAGACGGAAAACTGCTGATTTGCCATCCAGTGACCTGTCACCAAAAGTTCCTTCAGCCTTCCCTTCATCAGGGTAGAAGTCCTGGCTTCTCTGTTCTAAAGGACTCCTTTTCTAGTCCAGTTTTCTTTCTTTTTTAAAAAAAATTTTTTTTAATGTTTATTTTTGAGAGAGAGACAGAGCATGAGCAGGGAGGGGCAGAGAGAGAGAGGGAGACACAGAATCTGAAGCAGGCTTCAGGCTCTGAGCACTCAGCACAAAGCCCAATGCGGGGCTCGAACTTATGAACCACGAGATCATGACCTGAGCCGAAGTCAGAAGCTTAACCGGCTGAGCCACCCGGGCACCCCATCTTTTTCTTATTTTTTTTTTAATGTTTATTTATTTTTGAGAGAGAGTGAGAGCACATGCCTGAGCAGGAGAGGGGCAGAGAGAGAGGGAGACAGAAGAACCGAAGCAGGCTCTGTGCTGTCAGCAGTGAGCCTGACACCGGGCTCGAACTCAAGAACCGGGAGATCATGACCTAAGCCAAAGTCAGATGCTCAGCCAACTGAGGCACCCAGGCACCCTTTTGCCCAGTTTTCTGATAGACTCTCCCCCCTCCCCTGTAACCCCCCCCCCCCCCTTCACTCAAACCTCACCCAAATTCAGCCAGCCTTGCTATTCTTTTAGCCCTGGTTCTTTTCCTGCCCACTTTTTCTTTTTATGGTGGTTTCACTTTCAAGAGCTTTCTCCAGCTGAGCCCAAGCTGCCATCATGACCAGCGTCGGCCAAAAATCTCTCAAATACTCAGCTTTAATATGAATCTGGTTTTGGTTCTGACCTTGTGGCGCATTGCTCTGTGACTGCTACCACTGAGAGACCTGAGGCTGGGGGGTGGGGGGTGGGGTGGTCCAGATACTGCTCACACATTTATTTAGCGCTGTCTCTTTTTGCTTCTCAGGTACCCAGATAAGCTGTTTCTCCCCAAGTTCCTTCTCCTGGCGTCAGGCTGCCTTCGTGGATTCTTACTGTTGGGCTGCCGTTCAGCAGAAGGACTCCTTGCAGGGCGATTCCGGACACCTTCCTCTGTGGCTGCATAAGGTAACTGGGGATGTTTTCTCACCCGATAGCCTTGTAGACGGGGGAACCGAGGCCCAGAGAGGCTGTGCCACGTAGTCACACAGATGCGCATGGCCAGCCAGCAGCCCTGTCCCTCGGATCATACAAGCCTAGCACTTTAAATTTGGTCAGAAGAACTCAGAAACCTCAGAGATTACTTGGTTCGGCACCTTCACTAGCAGATGCAGAAACTGAGGCATTTTTTGGATTTTCGCGCCATAACGGTGGGCACCTGTTGTGTCCTGTTTCTACCCTTACTGCCCAGTGGCGTCTGATGCAGAGTAGGCTCTCGGTGCCTTTTGAATTGCCTGGGTGAGCGATGTTAGATAGGGGCAGAGCCAGGACTCAAACCTAGCCTTGGCCCGCGCCTTTTCCACTGCTCCCAGGGTCCCTTGGGGAAAGTGGCGGCCAACATACCATTTGGTTTCTTCTCGCCAGTGCGTTGCTGGAGCATCGGGAAGCCTAGTGATGACTCCTTCTGGGGGTGTTGGCTGCGACAGAGCTGCAGGGATCGATTCCTTGGCGTTTTGACAGGTCCACATTCCACAAGGAAGGGGAGACATACTACATAGGAGACTCCAGTGTCCTGCAGAGAAGAGGCCCCGTCAGGAGCTCCCTGGTCAGGGAGTGATGGAGTTGGGGGGTAACATGGGGTATGGGCAGTGAGGAACCGGCGCCGGAGTCAGCGGGTTTGTGCAGAACGTTCTTTGTGTCACAACACGGCTCGAGTAGGTCTTCTCCATGCGTGTGAAAGTAGGACTGTGTATCAACCCGTCATCATTTTCAACCACTGGTTCTGCCATCCATCATGAAAACAAAAAGAATGTTTGTGTTTCTTCTGGTGTTCTCCTCCACTGAGGAAAGAGTGCTGCTTTAGTTTCTGAAAAGCCAAAGGCTGAAAAGTTTGACTCTGGCCTTGACCTATTGCTGAACACACCGCATCCTTTGTAAAAAAAAGAACAGTTTAAGTCCTTTGCTATGACTCAGGCCTCATCCCCTCGTGTTAATTTATTGTGTGCCACCAGGCAGAGTGATGCCTACAGTGGCTGCTTTCTTCTTTGGGGTTGGGCTTTTCTCTTTGACTTTTAGCCTTAGCGCTAGCTGGGTCCTCGTCAACACTGTAGGTCTTAGTAGCCAGGCCAGCAAATAATAAAGATATTCTATAGGAATGGGCACAGTTCCAGAAGCTGAACAGCCTTGTCTGTACGTCAGAATCCATGCTGTTTTAACGTGGGTCTCTGTGTTGTGATGCTCTTAGGGGAAGGAAGGGTGTGCCAGGCTGGGCACTGACAGAGCCGCAGAAGAAGAATGTATCATCTGGCGTGTCCAGCGTATGTTAGGGATGTTAGAGACTGTGAAACTTTGAAAGTAGGAAGAAACAAGGGTTTTGATGCAGTATAAGGTGAAGGACACCTAGAGAGACAAGCCGAGGACTCAGGACTAGTTGCTGACCACAGTCAGGTCCCTGGCCATCCACTGCCCCTGCCGTGTAGGAGGAGAAGCCCTGTAGAGTGGTGTGGGCAGCCAAGCCCCCGGTGTCCAGTGTTAGTGAGACACTAAGGAGCTTTGTGGTGGTAGTAGGCTAGCTTGTTTGGATGGAAGTTTGGCTGAGAGACTTTTCCAGATCCACAGGGCTTGGGGCAAAAATTAAGAGTTGACACAGCCAAGTTGAAAGGAGCTTGGTCAACACACCCCAGGCTCGAGAGCCCGTTGCTAGGGAGTAAGGGGTGATCCTAAATTAGACCAGCCCTCATGGGGACCAGCGTCCTGGTTTGAATCACTTTCAGTACTGACTGAATGAGGAGATACAGGGACTGTCAGCATCTCGAGTCTGCCCACCAGCCAGCAGCAAAAATAAATCTTTTCCGGAAGTAGGTAACTTCATCCAGAGCCTCAAACTCTTGTCTGGTTTTTCACGTGTAGTTTCAGTGGCTGATACACAGGAAAACCAAGAGAAAAATCAGAACTAGAAACAGACCCACAGGATATCCAGTTGATAAATTGATCAGATACCCTATTTATTTATTTGTAATTTTTTTATTATGAAATTTATTGTCAAATTGGTTTCCATACAACACCCAGTGCTCATCCCAACAAGTGCCCTCCTCAATGTCCATCACCCACCCTCCCCCCTACGCGCCCCATCAACCCTCAGTTTATTCTCAGTTTTTAAGAGTCTCTTATGGTTTGGCTCCCTCCCTAACTTTTTTCTTTCCTTCCCCTCCTCCATGGTCTTCTGTTAAGTTTCTCAGGATCCACATAAGAGCAGATACCCCATTTGAATAATCACTAATACTATAGTATTAGTATTAATACTGATGATATGGAGCATTTCAAGAGAGTGGAAATTCTTTTTTTTTAAATATGAAATTTATTGTCAAATTCGTTTCCATACAATACCCAGTGCTCATCCCAAAAGGTGCCCCCCTCAATACCCATCACCCCCCCTCCCCTCCCTCCCATCCCCCATCAACCCTCAGTTTGTTCTCAGTTTTAAGAGTCTCTTATGGGGCGCCTGGGTGGCGCAGTCGGTTGAGCGTCCGACTTCAGCCAGGTCACGATCTCGCGGTCCGTGAGTTCGAGCCCCGCGTCGGGCTCTGGGCTGATGGCTCGGAGCCTGGAGCCTGTTTCCGATTCTGTGTCTCCCTCTCTCTCTGCCCCTCCCCCGTTCATGCTCTGTCTCTCTCTGTCCCAAAAATAAATAAACGTTGAAAAAAAAAAAATTTTTTTTAAAATAAAAAAAAAAAAAAAAAAAGAGTCTCTTATGCTTTGGCTCCCTCCCTCTCTAACCTTTTTTTTTTTCTTCCCCTTCCCCATGGACTTCTGTTAAGTTTCTCAGGATCCACATAAAAGTGAAAACATATAGTATCTGCTTCTCTCTGTATGACTTATTTCACTTAGCATAACACTCTCCAGTTCCATCCACTTTGCTACAAAAGGCCATATTTCGTTCTTTCTCATTGCCAAGTAGTAGTCCATTGTATATATAAACCACAACTTCTTTATCCATTCATCAGTTGATGGACATTTAGGCTCTTTCCATAATTTGGCTATTGTTGAAAGTGCTGCTATACACATTGGGGTACAAGTGCTCCTATGCATCAGCACTCCTGTATCCCTTGGGTAAATTCCTAGCAGTGCTATTGCTGGGTCATAGGATAGATCTATTTTTAACTTTTTGAGGAACCTCCACACTGTTTTCCAGAGCGGCTGCACCAGTTTGCATTCCTACCAACAGTGCAAGAGGGTTCCCATTTCTCCACATCCTCGCCAGCATCTCTAGTCTCCTGATTTGTTCCTTTTAGCCAGAGAGTGAAAATTCTTGAGCTGAAAACAGTAAATGACAATTGATTTTAGCTGACATTCACTGACGTCCTGCCTACCGTATACTAGAATGTATGTGTGGCATCAGAGAGCCACACGTGACGCGGCCCCTTCCTCAGGAAGCTCCCTGTTTGGTGGGGAAGACAGATATGTAACGAAGACGCTGAGAAGGAGTATTCCAGAAGCGAGATGGGAAAAGAAGAGTGTGGTTGTCACGGAAGCCTGGGGGAGAGTGTTCTTGGACAGAGCAGTGAACTCTGTTCAGTGCCCTTGCAGAGCGGACAGTGCAGTAGGAGTGAAACAGGCTTACTGGCGTGGGTGAAATCATTAGTGCCCCCGGCAGAGGTGATTTTAGTGAAGCAGTGGGTGAACGGTGAGGTGAGGAGGTGAAGATGATGGTGGTAGATAGTTCCTTCAGATTTTTTTCCCCCAGAAAATCTCTCTCTCTGGGAAAAGGAGGAGAGAGCAATAAGCTGGGTGGTAGCTGGAGGGAAGGTTTGGGAGCCTCTGGGAGATTGTGTGATATGAGAGAGTTTGGCACACATTCAGATACCAACGGCAGTAAGAAAGTGGGCTGGCTGCAGCAACGGTGCACTGGCTGGGGAGGGCCTGTGGCACCTTCTGGCAGAGGGGAGGGCGCCGGCTTGTCCTGTTGGGGGGCAGCGGGGCCTCGACTGACTCTACAGGGTAAGCCCAGGTTATACGGGACCTTTGAAACCTTAACAGGTGTGTGTAGGCTAAGTGCTGGAAACGGTGAGAGCCGCTGCAGTTCCTTGATGGGGGAACATGGTGTTCCCAGGAGACAATGCTCAGAGATGGAGTGCGGGAGGAAAAGGAGGGAGGGAGGCAGGGAGGGAGCCGCCTGGCAGGCAGATTGAGGCTTCTGATCAGGAGACAGAAAAGAAGGGGAGCTGTTGGCACGAGAAAGGGAAAGAACAATCTAAAAGCGACACAGGTGTTTTGTTGTTGGCTGGAGGACCACAGTGAAGGACAGTCACAGGTGACATCCGTGTTTAGGGGTCAGCGAGCTTTTCTGTGAAGGGCCACACGGTCCATTTTCTCATCAAGGCAGGTCTGGCAGTCACTCTGCGGAGATGCAGATGCATCTGTGGCCGCATTGGGCTCGTGGGAGCGTTTTGCTGTCCCGCGGGCTCAGGGGATAGCAGTGGGGGTGGTGGGAAGTACAAAGATTCCGGGCATCTTGGAAGATGTGCCAGTGGGACACAGAGGACAAGGGAAAGGTCAGAGTCATGGACACGGCACGCCCAAGGATTTAGGCAGTGGGTGAAGAAGGTGAGGCCATTCGCCCCTTTGAAGAAGTCTGGGGAGGGAGAAGGTTTTGGAGGAAAGCCAAACGGTTCTGCACACATGCAGTCAGAGCTGCTCGGTGAGCGGCACGATGTTAGGTAGGCCGTGGGCCGTGCGTGGTGTCCCGAGGTCCAAGGCGAGAGGGGTGTGGAGGCACCCGCGACAGTGTGTCAGAGGGAGGTGGTAGTCAACGCTGGGGTTTCCTAGGGTGTGCGTGCAGACAGGGCAGTGTCTGAGGGGGAGGAGGAGAACTTGGCCGAGGAGTCCGAGCCGCGGCTGGTGGGGAAAACGTGAAGGCTGTGCACCGCACGAAGGAAAGCCAGGAGGTCCTGTGAGGAAGGCCTGTGTCAACATAGTACCGTGTCAGGTGCTGCGGGGGGATGGAGATGAAGTCTTCATTTGGGTGGGGGTGTGACCTGAATTGTATCCCCTAAAGGCTCTGTTGATGTCCTAACGCCCGTCCCCTCGAATGGGCCCTTTGGTGGAAATAGGCTTGTTGCAGGTGGAATCAGTCGAGGTGAGGCCCTGCCAGAGTAAGGTGGGCCCCTCGTCCAGTATGGCTGGTGTCTTCCTGATTGGGGGACATTTGGGCGCAGACACACACAAAGGGGAGAGATGCGAGACACCGGGGACAAGATGGCGTGTGACGCAGAGGCCTAGCGCAGAGCTATGGTGCCGTGAGCCAAGAACCCTGATTCCACTTTCTGCAAGAGACGGGCACGGGTCATCCCCCAGAGGCTCTGGCGGGAGCAAGACCTGCCAATACCTTGATTTCAGACGTCCGGCTACCCGGACTCTGAGAGACAACGTTGTTGTCTAAACCATCCAGCCCGTGGGACGTGGTTAGGGCAGCCCTAGGGAGCTGGTGCAGGTGGTTAGAGAAATCGGGACTCCGGCCTCATTGGAGGGGAAATAAAAGCTATGTCAGATTTGAATGTCCATGGGGCTTTGTTAGCCAAGCCAGATTCTGTGATCGCAGCTGCTTTATTTTCACATTGATTTCGTCTTCGGCTTTTTTTCTTTTAATTGTGGTCAAATGCACACCACGGAAAATGTACCTTCCTAACCCCTGTTAGGTGTGCAGTTGGGCAGCACAGAGTACGTTCGCCATGTTGTGCAACCATTGCCAAGATCCATCTGAACTTTCTCAGCTTCCCAAACCGGAACTCTGTGCCCCTTCGACACCGACTCCCTGCTTTTCCCTTCCGCCAGCTCCTGGCAACCACCATTCTACCTTCTGAGTCTTATCTCCTCTTCCAGGCACCTCAGATAGCCACGGTCACACAGTCTGTGCACTTCTACATCTGGATGGTTTCAGTCAGCATGTCTCCAAAGTTCACTCGTATGGTAGCATGATCAGAACTCCCTGCCTTTTTAAGGCTGCATAATATTCCATCGTGTGTGTGTGTGTGTGTGTGTGTGTGTGTGTGTGTGTGTGTGTGTATGCGCCATGCTGTGTGTGTCCACGCATCCAGCCGTGGGTGCTTACCTTTCTTGCACCTTGTGGCAATTGCGATGAATGCTGCCCTGAACATGGTGGGTACAGACACCTGTCTGAGTCCCTGCTTGCAGCTCCTGTGAGTATATACCCAGATGTGGAGTTGCCAGATTCTTTCTCAAGTTTAGAACATCTTTCCTGGTGGCTTTCTCTTGGCTTCTCCACATTTAGCCGACTCCTGATTGCTACAGCCAGCAGGCACCCTGTGAGCCAGGCTCCCCATCTCCTGAAGGGCCAGAGCAGTCGATGCTGTGTGCAAGGCCCCATGGCCAGGTGGTGGCAAAGCACAGGACCGCCTTCAGACTTCAGGTGTTTCTCACATGTGAGAAGGTGAAGGCTTAATTTGTATGGCTTCAGAGTGTGCACTCTAACCTGGGGGTAGCTACCAGTGGCTGAACTTTGGCTCGACACAGAAAGGGAGTTTCTGGCAGAAGGGCTGTCCGGCAGGGGGCCCACCTGCTGGTGGAACCAAGGAGGTCTTTGGTTCCAGGTAGGCACAAAGGTGTGTGTCTTCTCCCCATGTCTTTATTCCTTACCCCTGCTGCGCTTCCTTCATGTAAAATCCCTCCTGAGCTATTCTTGACACCTGGCTACGTCATTCCCCCCCCCCATTGCTGTCATCCTCTGTCACCCCCATTCGTTCACGACTGCGGTAGTGGCTCATAGACATTCCCGTCCCAGGAGAACTCTGTCCTCCCCGAAGGTGCATCCAGTATCCCATCCACTGTCTGATCTCCAAGGACTCTGACCCCCTCTCCATATATCCGCCTCATCCTGTGGCCACCTCACTCATTACCTGGAACTAAAGAGGGGACCCTGCTCCCTGCCCCCACCTCCTGCCCTCTGAGGTCCTGCCTTTCTGACTCTGTCATTTCCCCAAACAACCCCCCCCCCCCAGAGTCCCTACAAAATGTCTGTATTTCTTTCAAAAGACAAACTACTCTGGCTTCCAAGCTTCTCTCTGCCACTGGGCCCTGTGAACCATCCCAGCCTCACTTCTGGGCCCATCCCCACCATCCCTGGGCCCCCGGGAACCTGACTTCCTGTAGCTCTCACCTTTCCTGGCTGTTTCACACGCATCTTCCGTTGACCCCTCCTCCCCTCTAATCTGGCCACCTCCTATTGTATGATTCTGCTCTCAGCTTCCACCTGGAAGTTTCCTCTGGATCTCTAGATGGAGGCTTCTTGCTTTCAGGGCCAGGTGGGTCAATGCGAAGTCTCCAGGAATAAGACCATGAGGCCACTGTGTGGACAGTAGACCGCACACCCTGCCTAAAAGCAGTCAGATCCTAAAAATGGGGTGTTAACCAACAAAACATCGGCTGCACCACACACACCCTGGTCAATACTGTGCACTCCCAAGCAGTCTGTGCTTTTCCTGCAGTCACCATGGGACGTGGCAGTTACTTGCCTGAAGTCTACTTAATTGATTCTTCATTTCTTTTTATTTAAAATTATTTTTAACATTTATTTATTACAGAACAGGGGGGGTGGGTAGAGAGAGGGAGACAGAGGATGCAAAGTGGGTTCCGCGCTGTGAGCACAGAGCCTGATGTGGGACTCGAACCCATGAACTGTGCGATCAGGATCCGAGCCAAAATCAAGAGTCAGTCACTTGACTGATCCACCCAGGTGCCCCTGATCCTTTATTTCTAAGACTGCAGGTTCCATGCACGTAGAGACCATGCCCGTGTCCCTCATCAGTGCACTCTGGGACAGCATAGCCCATAATGGGTGCTCAAATCACATGTGTGGAAGGGAGGAGGAGAGTGAGGCGGTTTCTATGTGCTGTTCAGAACCGGAGTTCATTCTCCAGGAGCATTCTGAGTCCAGGGCGAGAGGCTTAGAGGCACCAGGTTTATATGAACACTTCTCAATTCAGTTCTGATGCCAGACTTCAAACCAGGAGACCCAAATTCCCCCCAAAGAAATGAGTCAGTGTAATCTTTAAGTGTACATCAGTGTAGTGTGTGGTCCTGGTATAATTAATGCTGTACTTTCTTTCTCCCCAGCTGTTTATTCCATGTCTCCTTTCCTCTTCCTCCCCCTACTCTCTCCTACTCCATTTCTTTCCGGTAGCCTCCAGTACCTCTGAGGAAATAGATTTGTGGAAATGAGTGTGCTTTCAGGTGGGACCAGCAGGTGGTGCTGTAGGACCTCCAGGACTGTTTGATAACCGGCATTTTCTTTTTCTTTCTGCTTTCTTGCTTTCTTTTTTTTTCTTTCTCTCTTTCTTTCAGTGCTCTTTTCTCTTTGTTCAAGTTCACAATGTAGGCAAACCGTTAGGCAAGATTTTTTCAGAAACAGGAAAGCAGGGTTTTGACTGAAAAAAAAAAAAAGCAACAGAACAGGAAAATAAAATTAATAGAATGAACAAATCTTTATTTCCTTTAAGTGGATTCACAGAAACTTAGTTTAGAAGGGTCCTCTGAGGCTCCCAGACCAGAGGTTTCCAAGCCTTAGCATTATCTGGGGTGGGGGGGTAGGGGGGGTGTGAAAATTTAGGATCCTGAGGGCCAGGAATATGGTTTTCATCAGCTTCCCAGGAGATTCAGATACTGCTGGCCCAACTTGGGCTCCCGTGTGGGTACCCCTCATCTAGACCAGTGTTTCCCAAATTCTGTGTGTATGAAAATCACCTGCAGAACTTGTTGAAATGTTGACTCAGGTTCAGTAGATCTGACAGGGCCTGCATTTTTCCTTTCTAACAAATTCTCAGGTGATACTGACGTTGCTGGTCTGTGGACCATTCTTTGAGAAGCAAGGATCAGGAGCAAGGGATTGACAAACAATGGCCTAAACGCTCCAGCCAAATCCAGCCCATCGATCACCTGTTTCTGCAAATAGTTTTATTGGAACACAGCCACGCCCATACCTTTACACATTACCTATGTCTGGTTTCACGTATGCAACAGAGGTCATATAGCTCACAAACATTTACTGTCTGGCCCTTTGCCCGCCCCTAATCTGAAATTCTAAAGCCCTCCCAGATGATTCATTGAAAGGGAACTCCCTGCCTCACAGGACAGTTCATTCCATGTTCATACAGATCTTTAGGAAGGTTTTTCCTTGCTTCCTTGTGACTTGGTATTAATTCTGTTGTCAGGAGTCTCTTTCTACTTCCACGCCTAAGTGCTTTGCTCACCATCCTGTCTTCCCTAGGTCTCTCCTGTGGCCCTTCTAGGCCCTTCCTAGAATGTCATGAATCATGAAGCCCACTGCCTTGGGTGTCTTCCCAAGAGCACAGAATAGAATGGCGTACCACCTCCTTCTCTGTCCTCTGTAAGCTGCTCATGGAACGCATTGCATTGGCCTTCTGGGTAGACCTTCACTCGTGACTTCCTACATTTGGGATTATCTTTAACGTGGGTTTCTCTCTGGGGCGCCTGGGTGGCTCAGTCGGTTAAGCCTCTGACTCTTGATTTCAGCTTCAGTCATGATCACATGGTTCATGGGATCTAGCCCTGCGCTGGGCTCTGTGCTAACAGCACAGGATTGTCTCTCTTCCTCTCTCTCTGCCCCTCCCCTTGCGTGCGCGCTCTCTCTCTCTCTCTCACATTCTCTCTTTCTCAAAATAATAAACTGAAAAAAAAAGTGGGCTATTATCTGAAAAACATGCAAACAAGAGCAGACATCTTTTGTGTCTCTTTTTACATCACTTCCCCAGTGCAATTTGTTCTTGGTTTACCTGCTTCCTACTTTCTGACCATTCCTTCCCATGTCTTCCAGGGTTCTCTTTTTGCCCGACCCTAATGTTAGGATCCCATGTCCCTCTCTTATTCTCTTGTCTCCTTCTACATATTCTCCTTGGATGATCTCGGTCACTCTTGGCTTCAACCATCCATATGCTACAAAATCCTCAATTGTAAGGTTAGCTGGAGTTTTTTCTTTTATTTCCAGTTACTTACTCTCCACTAGGATTAGAGTTTTGGGGTGTGAGTAGCTTATGTTCATAATTTCTCATCTTCTTGGGTCTGCCTCCCACCTCACTCCCCTCTGCTTGGAATCTGTTCCTTCTTGCTTCTTTATTGCAACTAATGGTACTATCACCCACACCCTTGCATAGGCTAGAAATGTAGAATTAGCCTCTGTTCTTCCCTCTTGCATCCCTCACTTCCAGGTAGGCACTGAAATGTCCGTCTCTTGCTTTTGATAGCTCTTAAATGTCTTCCCCTCTCCCCACGGCTGCTGCCTCAGTTCAGTGCATATCACTTCCCGCCTCTCCGTCGCAGCAACCAACTGCCTTGTCTCTCTCCCCTCCAGTGTGTTCCCTTCTCCACGGCTGAAGCAATCTTTGCAAAATAAATTTTCCTCATGCCCCCCACCAGTGGGCTTCCCATTGTGTATGATGTGGGAAGGTGAGGGCCTCGTAATTTAGTTCCTGCTTACCCTGCATATGAGTCTTCTAGGACCACTGTAACAAATTACCACAAACTCAGTAGCTTGGAACAACGGAACTTCATTCTCTCATATTTCTGGAGACCAGGAGTTGGAAATGAAGGTGTCAGCACGGTGGGGTCCTTCTTGGGGGCTCAGAGGGAGAGTTGTGTGCCTCTCTTCTAGTGGCTGGTGGTGGCCAGCCATCTGTGGCGTTCCTTGGCTTGTAGATGCATCACTCCAGTCTCCCCTGTGTGTCTCTGTGTCTTAAAATGGTCTTCTTAGAGGGACATCGGTTACTGGATTAGGTCCCACTCTGATATAGTACAGCCTCATTTTAACTAATTAGATCCGCAAAGTCTCTATTTCCAAACAAGGTCACATTCTGAGTTCCAAGTGGACATGAGTTTGGCAGGGAGGGACCCCATTCAACCCTAGTACATTCTTCCAGCCTCAGCTCTTACTGTGTCCTCACCATGGGCTCACTCATTTGCTTTGGTGCCCTCGACGGGTAGGAATTCACTTGGCAGAAAAAGAGAATTCCATGCAGAGGAAGGAGTGTGTCTGAAGGGCCACAAGAAGGTGAAATCTGAGCTGGGTCTTAATATACTCATGGAATTGTTTTGGGGGTTTTTGTTGTTGTTGTTATTGCCTCACAGTACTTGAAGACGTAGCTCAGATGTCACCTCTTTTATGAAGCCTTCCCTGAGCTCCCCAAGGACATTTCAAGTTGCTCGCTACTTAGTACCTATGTATTTAGTGGCCTTCACTTTTATGTTTTGTTTAATCGTTAGCTTGCATTCCCATCTGGCCTGTGTGGTCCTGGAGCAGACTCTGTGCATTTTGTCTGTAGGGGCCAAGCTTCCAGCCCAGATGTGGTTTTCCGGAGTGGGAGGTGGTTTGCCTTTTGTTTTTAAAGATTTTATTTCTTTAAGTAATCTCTACACCCAATGTGGGGCTCGAACTCATACCCGAGATCAAGAGTCACGTGCTCCACTGACTGAGCCAGCCGGGTGCCCCCAGCCCAGATGCTTTTGAAAGAAATTACCCATCTGCATTTAATCCCGTAAGAAGCGATCACATACATTTCAGGGGAGGAGATGGTCAGTCCTAACTGGATGCTTCTTCGCCTTAGAGGAGGTCGGGGTGACTCGAATGTGGAAGGAGGCTGTACCAGAGCCTCTCCACACTTCCTTCCATCTGGAGCTTCTGTTGTTCTAACTACAACCCCTTCCAGAAACAACGCAAACTTTTAAGGCACACAGACTGGGCATTGTGCTTCCTTTTGGTGGTTTCGAGAAGCTTCACTGTCACTGGAAGGGCTCGGTGTTAACATGAACCACATTAACGGACCCCCGTGGCCTTGAGAGATGCTCGGTGTCTCGGACCTCACTGGGAGCAGACAAAGCTTATGGACAAAGCCATTCCCACCCAGCAGATGCACTCGTAAAGCTTGGCAGTTTTTCCATGTTCTTTATGTGGACAAAAGGATTTTAAAGACTGTAATTTAATGCTGTTTTGGATTCCTGTTTCTGTTGAATCGATTTTAATACCACCTTGTTACAGAGTCACATTTTCCTTTTTGATGAAAACGAAAAAGAGGTTTCACTGTGGGGAAAACCAAGGAGTGGGCCATTCAACTACATTCCTTACAGAGGTGATCAAGGTACAGGGATATTGGAAGAGAAAGCAAACACCCTATATGTAAATACCCTTAAACATTCATTTTTTCCAATTACAATGAGCTATGTTGATCTATTCATTGGTACTAATTCTTGTACCACCTAGGCGTGTTGGGAAAATTGCCACAGATTGTAAACAGGCACTTTTTAACTCAGAAGAACAGTTTGTGGTAAAATTCTATTAATTCAAATTGCCTAGAAACAAAAGTGACTTCTAAAACTACTCCGCAGTCCCAAATTAGAGATCGTGTTCCCTCTGTAGTTTCCAGAGAAAATGCCAGATTCTCTTGGTCTTGGGAGCAGCACTGACTCTATATCACGGTTACATTTTTATCCCATTTTTACCCCCCTTTAGAGTACGCTAGGATTGAAGGAACAGAGCTTCTCACCGCAGCCAGCTACGAATTATGTAGCCGAAATTCATGGAATCGCAGCCTGTCACGGTTGTCATTGTGTAGCGGCCCTTTGCACATGGGTTGAATCATTTTGAGAAACCCCATCCCATGCCCAGTATGGACTGAAGTGCCTGTACTGGTGAAGGGGCTTTGCAGAGTTTCAGAGGCGTTGTGCCATTGCCGTCTTTCCTGTGGGGCGGGAATTCCGAGCGTGGGCTCCAAGTGGTGGCAGGGAATCCGGGAACGAGGGTAGGAAGACACGTCACAGCTTTATTTTTTATGCATCTCTTGACTAAAACTTAACTTCAGAAAACATGTACCATGGAAGCAACGATACATCATGGTATTTGTGGACTCTGTGATTCTGTTACAGATCTCTTCACCACTTCAGAGTTGGTGGTACAGCACGGGTAGGTCCTACTTAATGTGTTAATAAGCACACACAAATTTGTTTAATATTCTGATAACTATATCCGTATCACCCATTTCTTCTGTGAACTTTTAGGTGCTACTTTATGTGTTAGTTTTAAATGAAAAGCATGGAAAACATGAAAAACCAGGAAAGACCTGAGAAATTGTCACAGAATCAAGGAGACGAGGGAGGCACGACGCCTCAATGTCACGGATAGACCCCGAACTGGATCTCTGAACAGAAAGAAGACAATAATGGGAACACTGGAGAAATCCAAGTGAAAGTCTGAAATTTGGTCAATGATGGTTTCTTAGTGTTGACAAGTATACCACGGAAATGTAAAGTGGTAACAGCGGGAAAACCAGATGAGTGTTACTTGAGAACGCTCCGTACATCTGATTTTACAGTGAGAGTCACGGTGTTGGGCCAGCTGCCTGCCCCTAGAGATCTGTGGGGTGGGACTTCTGTGTCATCTCAAGGCCATCACTGTCACAACTCTGAGGCAATTGGAGACCAAGCCAAAGATCGGGAGAAATTTTCCAGAGAAATAATTTGCAGCGTATTCCAGTGGGAAAGGCATGGCCGTGGGTTCACTTTGTCCTCTGTGGCTAGGAGCTGTTCTGGGCTTCCTCTTCCCCTTTGAGAGTAAAGCCATTGATAAAGGCCTTATCAGTGTCCATGCGAGGACTAAAGATCACGTGCCCACCAGGTGGCCCTTCTGTTGGTTTTAGCTGGTGTGCTGTCGTGCATTTTACATGCCAGGCACCACACTAAACACTTTTCATAAACTATCTAATTTAGTCTTCATAATACCTGTATCACACAACCATTTCATTCTGAGAGTGAGAGGCTCAGTGACCTCAGTACCCAAGAATGCTTAAGCTGGACTAAATCTCAGGTCCGTGCTAACTGCGGTACATGGTGTTCCTTTATCTTCTCTCAGGGCTAAGCCTTTCCTAAGGCTGGATGGACCTGGTGACCGGGTGCTCTTTGCTTTCTCTGACTCCTGAACCCCTCTGTGTTTGTTTTGCACGTACATCCACATCCAGATGCTCTCCACATGTCTGTTGCCCGTCACGGTTGGCTTGTCTGGACTTGAGATTACTCCACTGTAAAATGAGGGTGTTGGGTGGTCCTCAGGAGTGTCCAGCATGGAAGGCCTATTCTGCATTCTGTGAATTTTAACGGCTTATTCCAGCTGTTTAATAGGGGTGACTATTGGATCACTGAAGCCACAATTTTTCTAATTCGTATTGGATAAGGTCTGCATTCCTGGGTCGTTCTCCCAAATTCTAGAGAGAGGAGAAAGAAAAGAGCTCTAAGATTAGTGACCTCCTAACACCATGGCAATGGAAAACAACCCAAAAACCACCAGAGACCACTGTGACATTTATCCGTTCCCTAATTGGGATTTTACTGAGGGATTACTCTAAAGGCCGTGGGAGTAATTTTATTTTTTTGTTCCCTTCCGTGATTAGGGCGGAGGCACCACGCGTCACTGTGTAGTTGCCAGTTATTTCAAATTGAAGTCTTTTGGGGCGCCTGGGTGGCGCAGTCGGTTAAGCGTCCGACTTCAGCCAGGTCACGATCTCGCGGTCCGTGAGTTCGAGCCCCGCGTCGGGCTCTGGGCTGATGGCTCGGAGCCTGGAGCCTGTTTCCGATTCTGTGTCTCCCTCTCTCTGCCCCTCCCCCAATCATGCTCTGTCTCTCTCTGTCCCAAAAATAAACAAACGTTGAAAAAAAAAAAAAATTCAAATTGAAGTCTTTTGGAGGGGGAAAAAAAGGTAGTTACCGCTGTTAAGTAGCTGCGCAGGTGAATTCAGCCAAAAATGGTTACGAGGTAATGAGCCCTATTTCCGAAATTGACATGCGTGTGCACATTGTCTCAAAGTGAGAAAAGTGAGAGCAGCACTGGTACACTTTGTTTACTTAAGTGGGGCACCTGTTGAACCCATGATTTGCTCTCTTGTTTTCCAGTTTTTCCCCTACATCCTGCTCCTGGTCGCCATCCTCCTGTACCTGCCCGCCCTGTTCTGGCGTTTTGCAGCAGCTCCTCATCTTTGCTCAGATTTGAAGTTTATCATGGAAGAACTTGACAAAGTATACAACCGCTCCATTAAAGCCGCAAAGAGCGTGTGTGATCAGGACATGAGAGACGGTCCCGGCCCCGTTCCAGGTGTTAATGAGAACACAGGACAAAGGTAACTCAGCCCCCGGCTCGTTTCTCATCAGGCTTTGGGGTGTGACGTCTCAGCCCTTCTCCTGCCCCTCTGGGCTTACGGTTCGCACTGTACTAGATGGGGGGGGGGGTGGTCATCCACCTACAGACAGGCTGTGGGAGCCTGGAAGGCCCGCCCCCGCGAATCTCACCCCCACCTGCCTGCCTCCGCACCTGTCCTCACATCAGGAAACTTTCCCTTTTTGCGAGCAATGCCGCCGTCTCGTGGTCTGGAAGGCAGATGTAGGTAGGGTAACAGGTTAAGGCGCTACGTACTTGCTTGCTTTGACCTGCTCCTCAATGGAGAAGCACAGAGGATTATGGGGCTGCTGAGCTTGGAGAACCGGGGTGAGAAAAATGGGCAATGAGTAGGCAGTGCATTGCCTGTTGCACAGTCTTCTCTGGTTCTTGTCATCAACAATGGTGATCATATTTATAGCTAATATTCCCGATACCACATTGAGCTCTCCTAGTACATTATCTCATTTAACCCTCAGAATGTCGTTACAACTAACTGCATTTATTTACTGCCCCCCACCTTTTCCCCAGATAAAAACATTCTCCCATAGCTACCAGTGGGAGAGCTGGGACCTGACCCTGGTCTGTCCGTCTGGAGCCTGACCCCCCCTTGCCCTAGGAGCTGGCTGCCTCCTGCCCCTTGCCTGCAGGAGGCGCGCATGTTCTGGTTGGGCTGGAAAGTCTTTATTCTGCACACTTGAGAAAATTGTAGGTTTTTTTTTTTTTTTTAAAGTAGTAGAATCAAACAGTCAACATTTAGCATTTACTGAGTGCCAGGCACTTTAAGGATTTACAATTATAACTCATTTAATGAACCAGACCTTTAAAACGTTAAGGGGGAGAGCATTTTATTTGATTTTTTTAAACAGGATTTTATTCCCTGATACCCCAGCGAAGTTATAGGTAAAGTAGGGAGGGAGGAAAGGTGTTTGAGATTTTTAGTGTGATATTGCTCTGTGTGTACGTCTTTAACATTTGATCTTCGTAAGGGTTGAAGTTTTTATTCTCCCCCCACCCCCTTTAGTTTGTGGGAGATATCTGAAAGCCACTTCAAGTACCCAATTGTGGAGCAGTACTTGAAGACGAAGAAACACTGTAACAATTTGATCGTCAAGTACGTCAGCTGCCGGTTGCTGACCCTCAGCATAATACTGTTAGCGTGCATCTACCTGGGCTATTACTTCAGCCTCTCCTCCCTCTCAGATGAGTTTGTGTGCAGCATCAAGTCGGGGATCCTGAGAAATGACACCACCATCCCCGAGCGGTTTCAGTGCAAGCTCATCGCCGTCGGCATCTTCCAGCTGCTCAGCTTTATCAACCTCATGGTGTACATCCTGTTGGCTCCCGTGGTTGTCTACACGCTCTGTGTTCCGTCCCGACAGAAGACGGACATTCTCAAAGTGTACGAAATCCTGCCCACTTTCGAAGTCCTGCGTTTCAAGTCTGAAGGGTACAATGACCTGAGTCTCTACAATCTTTTCCTGGAGGAGAACATAAGTGAGCTCAAGTCCTACAAGTGTCTGAAGGTGCTGGAGAACATCAAAAGCAGCAGCCAGGGTGTCGACCCAATGCTTCTCCTCACGAACCTTGGCCTGATCAAGATGGACGTTGTCGACGGCAGAGGACCCGAGACTGTGGAGATGATGGCACAGGAGGAGGAAGACCCGACAGCAGAGCTCAAAGGTAGGGTTAGCTCTCAGGGCAGAGGCTGAGGAAGCCCACGGAACACCCAGGCGGCCGGCCTCCACGAACCGTCCCGTCTTTACCCCGGCCCGGCGTCCCTAAACCATTCTCCTGTGTGGTCTTAGGTGAGACCCCTCCCCTACTGGGTGACGGAGGGAGAGAACTGGTGCTGCCTCAGACCTCCACAGGAAGGTGTGCCTCCTCCAGACTGTTCTCTCCTCCTTTTCCTCCTCACGCTGTCTCCTGCGCTGCCTCTTGCTCAGGCATTCCTGCTTGCTGTCATGCTCGCTCATGCTTGTCCCGTTCTGCTGCTTCTGTCCCTGCACCTCTGAGCCTCTTGCCTGTTGTTGTCCACCTCCTTTCAAAGAGGCTGAAAGTTCATTGATTTAGTCGTGGCGCTGACCTAGCTTCACTGTGCTCTGAAATTTGGCTCAGAAGCAAAAGCCGGTAAGGCAAAGAATGCTGAGATTTCTAGAAGGGAAAGTAATTCCTGCTGTGGCTTCCTGCTGTGTGACTTCTGCCATCAATATTTGTTTTCCATTTTGACAGATTTGAATGCACCCAGTGAAACTAAAGCAAGCAATGGAGGGAAGGATGCTCGGCAGAGGCTTCTGGATTCTTCTTGCTGAAGGTTTTTTCCTTTGAACTTGAGATCTGTGACTTCTGTGAGGTGGGATTTGTAACGGCTGAAGCACTCGGGTCGGGTTTCCAGCTGGTTTGCAGCCAGTGCTTCTTGGTAGAAACACTGAGCGTGTCTTATCGAGTCCCTGATGAAAATTACGGTCAACAGAATGGTGTGGAAGTAAGGTTCATGGACTTCCAACGAGAAGCACCATGGAGATGAGTGAACCACAGCAAGTGTTGATGTTTAAGTCCTCATCGAATGGAAAGTGGAAAGGCTCATCAAAGAGTCCTAGCCCTTTGAGTGCCTCAGAGGGACACCTTTCTGTGGAGATAGTGCAGTGAGACTCAGAGCTACCAGCAAGGACTTTGGGAGGCCTTATTTTTAATTTGTTTCAGGAAAAAATAATAAACATGTCAGGATACAATTTTAATCTGAGTCTCCTCTGTGTTAATAACTGTTGGACAAGAGAAACATCCACCAACCCACAGGCAGTCCTGCTCCCGGTGGTGTCCTAACCTGGGGACGGTGCTGGTGTCTCTTCACACTGCTGCTTGTCACCCTGGCTAACTGAGTTTGTCGCACTCTGCTGGGAAGGGCTGCAGGCCCATGCACTGCTCTGACGGGAGACTTGGTGAACGAGATGTGTGCAAAGGATACTTCATTGTGACTTCTGTACAGGAAAAGAATGCCGCGAAAAGGGCCCCGTGGGGAAATCTGCACGTGCACAGCAACTCAGTTTTCCAAGGGGTTTTCTGCAGGTAATCCTCTGCTGTCAAAAGAATCGAAACAGGATGTTACTTAAATGAGCGGAACACAGAATGCTTAAAACGAGGGACATTTTGCTTATTATGATCAGAACATATAAATGACATCTGCCATATGGCGTGCTTGGAGCCAGAACAACTTAGCGGTTTATTTACACTGGAGCATATCTTTTAAAAATTCATTTTAATTTAGAAGTGTATGGTATCAAACTTGAGGCCATTTGGGAAGGACGTTCTGGTTTTGATGGAGAATTGTAGACTACATGTTAAAAACGGGTATATAACACCCAAGCATTATTTCATAAACATTTAAGTCCGATTCAGAGTATGTAAAAAAAACTTTTCCCTTTCTAACCATGTAAGTGGGTCCTAACTATGTTTACATTTTATACAAAATTCTTTAAAACCGTATCTGTGGATCTCCCTGTGTTTGTTCTTAGGACGTTAACACATTTCTAAAGTAAGTAATCCTCAGGAACCTAAAGTTTACGTTTGACTCTTAGCGATAGTTGTTTAATATAATTACTGTTTTTTGAAAAACAAAAGTTATATAAGCTGAGAATATTCTGAGAATATTCTAGTCTCTCTCCAGAGTATTCACAGAAGTGGATTTTAGCTGTGCCTCTGTGATGGTTTCTGAGATGGAAAGCTAATAATAAGTATTAAGGATGCAATCAGTGCTTTAAATTATTCTTATTACGTGATATTTATTACCATTGAATTACAGTGTGATTTAGAAATGGTAGTAACCTAAATATCCCATTTCCCCTCATTTTTATATCACTGTGTGTGTGTGTTCACTGTTCACAGTTCTCCTCACTGGTTTCTTTTTATACTCGGAAAAGATTTCGGAGAGGTATTTTTCTATCATATACTTCCCCCGCCCCCACAAAAGCTTCATCTTCTCTACAGGCTGCCCCTTATTTGTATTTTGAAGAAGTAAAAGTGGATCCATTATCTTAGGAAAACAGCAGTTCCGTAAGCCCTGGCACACGTAATCCTTTCATCAGGATTGTGGTTGGAGTCCTTGACCTCTGTTCCTTTTTGCTGTTCCTACCTGCTGAGCTCCAGTGGGGTCTGCGATGTCCCAGGCTAGTCCTGCTAGTCACTGATTGTGTGGCTCTGATGAATAAGGCACAGCTTTGAGGAGTTCACAGTCTAGTCAAAGGCCGCAAAGGCAGAGGCAGGTACAAAAAAGGAGCAGCCACAATAAAGGCCCTTCCAGAAAACTTCCAGCAAACGCTCTGTGTTCTGGGTGGATGCCATATTGTTTTCCTCTCTGCCGTAGCCTCTGTAGCCGGTGGTTTTAAGAATCTGGTCGCAGTTTTTCCCAGAGCTTCTTTAGCCACAAGTACTCCAGTCTGAAGCTTGGACAAAATGATAAGGTATCGATTTTGAGTAGTAGGAGCTCCACTGGCCTTTTGCACCTGACCTTGCGGGTGAGGGCAAGCCTGTGGCGGACATGGAGTTGCCCGTGAACAACAGTCGTGGAGCTAAGGGGCTGATATGGATGCCTGGTCATACATTCTGGCTTGGGAAAAAGTGTTATCAAGGAAGGTAACTCGTTCATCTCCTGTGAGTTGCTGGCTTACAGGACTACTTTTGAGGGTCCCATTTTCTGAGGGTAAGAGTCATTTAAAAGGGGACAGACCGATCCTAAATGTGTACCCCAGCGACTGACTTTGTTTCCGGCTCACGTCTTCCTAGTAAAGCACCAGCTGGGCCTCGAACGGATCATTCTGAAAGCAGTATCCAGCCACGTGTTCGCTTTTACCACACGGAAGGCAGAGACTTCCCATCTTAAGACGGGAATGTAGACATTCTTAAGCCTCCAGGAAGTTACAGACCCCTTGCCAATACTTTTAAAGCTACGAACCCTTTCCTCTGGGATGCACACAACACTAAATACACCTTCAGGGGGCCATTGTCGTCCACGAAGCTGTGCTCTTGTGGCTGGAGACCAAGGCGCACGGCACAGAACGGAGGCCCCTTTGCCCACGTGGAAAGCTGCTGCGTGTTTAGTGAAATCGTGTCTGCGCACTCTTGAGCGTGCTCTACCTTTTGAGGAATGGATTTCATTTTGTAGAGTCAGGCTGAAAAAGTCAACTAAGAGAGTGCGTGTGGCTGGCAGTGGCCCGGAGCGACCCCTGTCCGGCTTCTCTAGAGTGCGGGTGAGGGTGAGCACAGCCCTTGTCAAATGCTTTGTCCTCCTTTGTAGCTGTGCTGTGAAAATGCGGGAACTTCCAGCTGTGCGGCAGGGCTTGCTGCACGTCTGTGTTTCGCTCGCTCGTAGAAGCTCCCTGTTCACTGAGCATCCTCTCCTATCCAACACTGAGCGGAGGTGGGCTGGGGGCGCTGCCGGCCTCCGTCCTGTGACAGGGAGTTCTGCTCCTGGGGGTGGATTGCCGCATGCGTTTTAAACTGTGTTCGCGTTGGTTTATTTTGCTTATTGTCAGTCCCAGTTGACAGAATATCTACAGTGATGGGAGTTGTTATCTAGTGCTGTACCGCAGGCTCCTAACACAGCGACTGGCTGGAGTGTAACGGACATTGTGTAAATATTTGGTGAACACATGAACACACTGTTAGGAGAAGTCCTAGTTTGTTGGCAACTAACTGTGTTGATTTAAAAGGCAAACTGTCCTCGGCAGGAGACGAGAGGGGAGACTCAGCCTCACGGTGGAGAGAGGAATATTTCTGTAAATGACTAGGTCTCTACATGTAAGTAATGACAGTCCTTGGCTTTTTACTGTGAAGTTGTGACCAGTTTCCAAGTTCAGTACAAGTTCAGTGTTGCCTTGCAGTGATGAATTTTTTTTTTTTTTGAAATTGAAGTTTTAAAGCCCCTGATCTCCGTTATTTTCCAGAACGACCTCTTGAAAAGGAACGTTGATTGAAATGCGCAATTGCCAGTAATTGGGGGTTCTTCTGAGGGCGTGGAGATGAAGTGGCTCCTTCTGGGTGATCGTTGGCCTTTTGGTCCTGTTTTTCACAAGTGATGTGAAACCTTTAAAAAAGATTGGCAAAGATGATATTGTGTCATTTGTGGAACATAATAGATGTTAATTCGTGATTGCTTTGTTCGGCCTGCTGGAAATGAAATGTATTGTTTCAGCGTTCTCTCTTTAGCCGTAAAAATACTGTGTCACTGAAAGCATGTGTTTGATCCGTGATTGTTCTTCAAGTTCTTGAAAGTGACAAGAGTTTCTAATGCCTTGAGTGCTCTCCCCTGCCCACCAGAGGAGGAAAGTCCTTGTAGAATTTGACAGTGTCACCAGTGTTCCCTACAAAGGATGAAGCCATCAATTCCTGTTTACAAGTCGGAGTTTTTTAAAGGCACCGTAATTACAGCCTAATGGGGTTCTGTAAAGCGGTGCTCTAGGTGTAATTCACATTCTTTTCAACGACCAAACATCTCCAGAACTTTTAAAGAGAGACACGCATGCTCTTTTTGCTGTATCATTTGGTAAGAACGATCACTTTCTGTTCCACAAGGATCAAAGGATGACAGCGTATCATGGTTAGAAAACGGTCCTTAAAGCACAAGAACCTTGAAACTCTCTAGTTTGGTGGCTATCACTGTTACATTTTTGTATTTCCACGTAAGCCGCCTGTCCAAGTTCTGCGTTCTGATCCAGCCGGCCTCCCTTTAGGGAGGGATGAAAGGTGGATCCCTCCCTAAATCAAGGCTGCTGTGTAGGGAAGGGTGAAGCACTCTTTTGGTTCTGCACTGTTATGCCCACCTAAATAAAACTTCTCTCACCAGTGAAAAATGTGTCTTCCTGCTTCTTGCCTTCTCTTCAAGGAAGACGGGCCCTGAAATGCGTGGGGAGGCCCATATTCCTCTCTGCTGGACACATGAGATTCACTAGGTACTCTCCACAAGCCGGCTGGCAGCAACCGAAGAAGAAAGTCCTCGATTAAGGGCCCACGGATCCTGCAATTTCCACAGCAGAAATCACACGCGCTCTATTGCCTAGAATCGAGTCCCAGGTCCTGCCCACTAAGGGGGAGGAGACTGTACAGGCGTAACCACGGGGGAGAATCATAGGGCCATCTTGGGAGGTTCTCCTAAATCCCAGCCCCTCTGTCTCTGAGCTTGCTGTACAACCTCGACATCTGTCTGAGGCCTCCCTCCATTCCCAGAGCTATCTTCGAGCCTCTGACCCCCTCTTTCCTGAATTTCTTTTATAGTCTTTCCCTGTCTAAGCATCTTCTACATTCCTCTCAAGACTGTTGAGAATACAAATCCGGTCATGCCAGCCCTCCCCACCTCACCCCCACCATTTTAAATCCCTTGAGAGTCTTCACGGATTTGGGGATAAAGAACACACTTCTGCTTCTTCAGGCTCATCTCTACCACCGTCCCTCCCATCTCGGATGCAGCCTCATGTCCTGCTCCTTAAAGGACCCTCTTCTTCCTCAGGCGCTCTTCCCTGTCCCCACCCCCTCTTCCCTTCTGTTCAAAAGTCAGCTCTGTGTCAGTGGGAATGTCAAATGGTGCAGCCACTATGGAAAACAGTATGTCAGGTCCTCAGAAAATTAAGCATAGAATTGCCATCTGATCCAGCCAGCAACCCCACTTCTGGACCTGTAGTAGCTCAGGCTGCCATAACAGAACCCCAGAGGCTGGTGGCTTACACAACAGAATCACTTTCTTATGAGAAGGGACCCTCTTTCTGGAGGCTAGACATCCAAGGTGGAGGTTCCAGCCAATTCAGTGTCTGGTGAGAACTCTTCCTGGCTCGCACACAGCTGCCTTCTTGCCACGTCCACACGTGCCTTTCCTTGGTGTATGTGGTGATTGGGGTGGGGCTGGGGTGAGGGTGGGGACATATGTCTCTTTTCCTCTTCTAAGGCTACTAGTCCTATGGTGTTAGGACCCCACCCTTATGAGCTCATAATTATCTCCTCAAGACCTTATCTCCAAATACAGTAGCATTGGGGGGCTAGGGTTTCAACATATGAATGGGTGGGGGCGGGGGCAGAGGGAGAAGGACTGTCCAGTCTGTGCACTAACATGTTAAGGTGACAAAAGGGTCTTTGTCATGTCTGTGTGGAAATTAGGAAACCTTGATTTTTATAACCGCACTAGATCTTGTGACATGCAATTATACCTTTAGAGAGCTGCCTGTAGGCAGGTATATTCCTTCCCCTTTTTGCACATGATCCCCTGTGAGCTAACAAGCTTTGGAGTTCTTCAGAGCAATCTGGAAAACTGCCTGCTGGGCTATATAGTCCTCGGTAAGACAGGGAACAAAGCCTTTACTAACCTACTTTGAGGTTGACTTTTTTTTCAGTCAGCAAGTCCAAAGCAGGGTATATAACTCAGAGAACTGAAATTCGGGTCTTTTTTGAGAGAGAGTAAGAGCACAAACAGTAGAGGGAGTAGGGAGAGAGAATCTTACACAGGCGCCAGATTCAGCACACAGCCCAACTCAGAGCTTGATCTCATGACCCTGAGATGATGATCTGAACCCAAGCCAAGAGACGCTTAACTGACTGAGCCACCAAGGTGCCCCTGAAATTGGGCTCTTGAAGAACTGTGCATCTGTGTTACAGCACCATTATTCACAATAGCCAAAATATGGAAGCAACCAAAATGTCCATCGGTGGATGAACCGATAATGGAATCATTTATATACAGACCCTCCTTAAAAAAGGAAGCAATTTCTGATACACGGTGCAACATGGATGAACCTTGAAGACATCATACTCAGTGAAACGAGTCAATCACAAAAAGACAACCTCATAGGATTCTACTTCTATGCATTACCTAGAGCAGTGAGATTCACAGAAATAGAGTAGAATGGGGTTTTCCAGGGGCTGGGGAGAGGGGACGAGAGAGTTTGTTTAAACAAAACAGAGTTCAGTTTTGCAAAACGGAAAGAGTTCCACAGATTGGAGAGTGGTTATACAACAATGGGAATGTACTTATCACTACTGAAATGTACACTTAAGAGTGGTTAAGGCGTTAAATGTTATGTTACGTGCATTTTGCCACAGTAAGAAAAATGCTCCAGCATCCACTGCAGGCATCCCTCTGTTACCCCCCCCCCCCACTCCTCTTAAACCGCACCGCTCCCCCTGCTGAGCTCAGATCACACATTTTGGCTCAGTGCAAGGCAGGACTGCCTGTCTCCCACTGTTGGAACAGTGCCTTCCTGTCCCTGATTCCTGGCACCTGGCCCGCAGCCTAGGAATTTTTCATACCTTCATATCCCCCATGATGTCTCCTGGGAATGCCCAGTGCAGACAGACGAAAGCATCAAATGAGAAGGGACGCTCCCCTGGCCGATCATTGGTCTCGGCACTGCTCCCTCCAGTTTGCCCAATTCAAGGTGTCCAAGGACAAGGCATCTTCTGTTTCCTTCTCCCACTTCAGTGACTGAGGGCTTAACTGGGGCCTTTCTGAAACACTTTTTTTTTTTTTTTTGACATTTACTTTTGAGAGAGAGAGAGAGAACAAGCAGGGGAGAGACAGAGAAAAAGAATCCTAAGCAGGCTCTGCACTGTCAGCACAGAACCTGACTTGAGCTGAAACCAAGAGTCGGATGCTTAACTGACTGAGCCACCCAGGAGCCCCTCTAAGGCACTTTTAAGGAGCTTTCCTGGTTGGTGATTTCACCATCTGCACCCATGCCCGTTTATGTCATTTCATTTTCCAGGGGTTCTAACGTACTTCGCAGGTAAAATTAAATTTCCTTCCAACCTGCAGCCCATTGACACATACTTGAGGTAAACACAGAGTGTAACATTTCTCCAGGAACTCCCTGCTGTCTTAACGTGAATGCTTTGTTGGAGGGAAAAACCACCTTAGCTCCACAATAGCTCTGCCTCCAGTTTCCTGTGAATCTTCTTTAGCATATGAAAATCTCTTTGGAAACTTCCTTTTTGCCTTTACCTCCCCAAGTCCACAGTATATAACCAGCCATTCTTCACAACCCCAGTGCAGCTCTTTCTGCCCATGGGTCCTGTCCCCAGGCTTTAATAAAATCACCTCTTTGCACCAAAGACATCTTCAAGAATTCCTTCTTGACCATCAGCTCCAGACCCCACCATCACCCCGAAACCTCATCACAACCACCCCCACCACCCGGGGATGAGGGCAGGGGGATGGGAGAGAGGTTGGGCTGGAGGCTGCCGACTTGAGTCAGCAGCTCTGTGCCCTTCCTGCTAAAACTGAATTACAGTGAACAGCAGAACGGACAATTTGTTGATTCAAATCCCACCCCTTCCCCCTTCAAATAACATCAGTGTCCTAGGTTCCCCTTCTTGAAAATGAGATGAGAAAATGAGAAGGAACATGTAAATGCTCCTTTGTGGTCTAGCGACTGCAGACCCCTCAGGGAAAGGAGACGCAAGTCAAATCCAGTGAATGAAAGGACTCTCGCAAGAGTCCTGTTTGATGGTTTCAACGTGGCTTTTCAGATGCGAGGGAAAGGAAAACCAGAGAAACTAAAATGTTGTCAAAAATCATTTCTAAATCCCCAGAACTGTGATTCACATTACCCTGAGGAAGCAGAGTCCCTCAGAACCAGAGCTTCCATGGAAACTTCAGGAATGTAAAAGGGACTGTTCTGATGGTGATTTCAGAGGTAAAGATTTTAACGTTCATCTCTTTTGCTCATTTTGAATATGAAAACTGCTACCAAGGAAGCACTGTTAAGCAGAGAGGCCCTGGAGGCTCTTTACCATCTTTTAAAGTACTCTATAAATAATATCACCTCTTGAGATAAGGAAGATCATTTAAGAGAAATTACCCAAAACTACGGCTGCTACAAAAGGGAGCAGAAAAAAGAGTCAGCATTAGAATAAGCATGGGCTAGATAGGCTGTCCAATAGACTATGAGAGCCACATAATTTAGAATTTTCTAGTAGCCACATAAAAAATAAAAGGAGGGGTGCCTGGGTGGCTCAGTCCGTGAAGCGTCCGACTTCCCTTAGGTCACAGTCTCACGGGTCGTGGGTTCGAGCCCCACGTCAGGCTCCGTGCTGACAGCTCAGAGTCTGGAGCCTGTTTTGCATTCTGTGTCTCCCTCTCTCTCTGTCCCTCCCCTGCTCATGCTCTGTCTCTGTCTCAAAAAAAACACCAAAAAAAAAAAAAAAAAAAAGTAAAAGGAGACTGGTGAAATTAGTGATAATAATTATTTTAACCCAATATACCAAAAATATAATTTCAATATATAACCAATATAAAACATAGTGAGACATACATTTTTTTTGTACTAAGTCTTAGAACTACCAGCCATGTATTTTACACTTACAGCATATGTCATGTCACACTAGCCTCATTTAAAGTGCTCAGTGGTCACACGTGGCCAGTGGCTACCATATTGGACAGGGTAGGTCAAAACAGAATGCTGTGCCCACATCTTTGCTCCTGCTCAAAGGCTTGTGCTTTAAATTTAATTGTGCCTTTGCCAGTGTCCTTCTTCTGGCCTGGGGTTCTCTCTTCTTGAAGCCTAGCTCCTTTCTGAAAGATTATCTGACCTTCTCAGAAGGGCGCGTGTCCTCTGCTTGAAACTCAAGAAGTCAGTGAGTACTCACATCACCTGCTTGCGAAGAGTTGTAAATCAGATACCTCCCTCTGAAGCAGCTTTCATCTGGAGCGAGAGTTGGTGGCTGCTTCCCCAACCGCTCTTGCTCTCTCTTGCCTTGTTTTGTTTGTTGCGACTTGTCCTCGTTCTCCTCAAATGAGCCATAGACCTGTTAAATTCAGGCATCTGGTCTCAGTGTCTCCACGGTACGCCTCCCCACGCCAACCTCCGCGTAGCAAATGCCAAGCACAGCTAGAAGAAACGAGATGGGGAAAGTTAAGTCTGTGGGTGAAGAAGTGTTCCGTTCCTCTGAGAGCAAACTGCGGGTGCTCAGGGTCATTCCTTCTCCTTCAACCAAAGCCTTGATGAACCTGGGCCAAGAGATGTAATAAAAGTGCACAGCAGAGGCCCTCCAAAAATGTCTGCCCACCAGTGAGCTAAGGCATAGACTTTCACCACCCAGGTGGAAAAAAACAAATACTGCATGTGTTCCCTTGGCAGGATCAGGCACTGAAACTCTGAAGAGAGAACTTCGAAGTCAGCGAGTAGAGAACAACTTGGGACTATAATGGGCTGGCTTATGGCGGCTCCCTTTCCACACCCAAAGCCCTTGGTAGACAGAGAAGCTCACAGTTCTGAGGTCAGAGTGTTGTTGAAAACCAACTCTCATATTTTGCAGCCAAAATGGAACTCCAAGAGAGAATGTGGAATAAAGAGGAGCATTAGCTCTCTTGCTTTGCTGGGCAAAAGAGGCTGCCGCCCGCTGAGGCCTTTAAAAACTGCAAGCTGGGTGGGAGGAAGGGGCTGGTGGGTTTTATAGGGAAATAACGGGATCTTGCCACTCTCAACAGGAATTGTGTACCTCCTGCCAGCCTCTTTCGTTACATTTTCCAGGTGGTACCGGGTTCCTGAAGCAAAAGGCTAAGAAGGGAGGAGGGGAGTTTTGCAGAAGAGAGGAAAAGATTACTCAGTTGCAGCTTCGTGAAGCATTAGTGCAGCCATATTGATTTTTGTTCAACTCTATGCTTTCAAGAGAAGTGAATCAAATTTTTACTCTCCTACTAAGAGCTATCTATATGACCTCCAGGAGCTTCAGGTTTCTCTTCTGTAGAATGGGATAATATCTCATAGGCTTTCTGAACTTTTATTTGGAAGTACTTATAGACCCACAGGAAACTGTAAAATTAGAACAGAAAGGTCTCCTTTACCCTTCACCCAGCCTTCCCCAATGGTAACATCTTACAAATTATAGTATGATATCAAAACCAGGAAATGGACATTGGTACAATCTACATGCTTTATTCAGATTTCATCAGTTTTACATGCACTCGTGTGTGTGTGTGTGTGTATGTGTGTGTGCCTAGTTGGTACAATTTCTCACCTGCATAGATCTGTGTGACCACAATCAATCAAGATACAGACTGGTGTTTTAAAGTTTATTTATTTTATTTTGAGAGTGAGTGAGAGACAGCAAGTGCATGCAAACAGGGGAGGGGCAGAGAGAGAAGAGGGAGAGAGAATCCCAAGAAGGTTCCTCAATGTCAGCACAGAGCTGACTCCATCTCACAGACCATGAGATCAAGACACAGACCATGAGATCACAGATGCAAGGCTCCATCTCACAGACCATGAGATCAAGAGTCAGACACTTAACCAATTGAGCCACCCAGGCACCCCAGAACTGTTTTATATCTACAAAAGGATTCCACGCTTCTCCTTTATAGTCAGGCCCCCACCCACACTTCCCCAATCCCTAGCAACCACTAATCTATTCTCTACCTCTATAATTTTGTCATTTCTACAATGCTTATATAAGTAGAATCATACAGAATATAACCCTTGGAAATGGCGTTTTTTTTTTTTCACTCAGCATCATGCCCTGGAGGTCCATTCATGTGGCTGCATGTATCAATAGCTCATCCCTTTTTTACTGTTGAAGAGTTTTCCATACAAGCTAGTTTTGAGGATCCCACAGAACAGCACAAAGGCAAGTCACGAGCACAGTGCTCAGCAAACATTAGGTCTTTCCTGAAAGCTGATTCTGAGCTCTTGCTGAAGATCAACACCAGCCTGGGGCAGTGATTCACCCTGCCCATGAATTTACACTCTCCCTCAGTGTGTTTCCCCATTGTATACAGCCTTGTGGTCAGAGCTCGTCTGGTCCACTCCTTCCTTGCAGGGTGGAGGGTAGTACAGCGCAGAGAGAGAGGAGGCCAAGTACGAGACGCCAGGTCATGCATTCAGGGTTCCTTCCACTGTACTGTGCCTGCTCCCCAGCCCACAGCCTATGGCAGGTGGTTAATCCCGCACTTGGCCGGGGGCAGTCTGTGTACAGCGCGTTAGCTGGGAAACTGGGCTCCTCACCAAGTCAATGAGTCACCCCTGAGCACTGATTGAGTTGGGGCAGGGAGCCAAAGATTGTCAGTTTTCCCCTAGATACAAAGCTCCGGGGTGGGGGGGGGGGGGGGGAGCCTTCAAAACTTCAAACGCAACTTAACTACAAGATGAGGTTGGCATTCATTCATTCAACAAAGGCTTTTCAAACTCCTACTGTAACAGATGACGGATATAAAGTTGAGCAAACCAGTAGGCTTTGGTCTTCATGGAGTCTCCTGGGAATTTGGGTGGGGGGTGGGGGGCGTGCTGGGGGAGGCCGACAAAGACGAAGTCTTTGTTTCCATCCATCATTTCACTTCTCCTAGCTGTCTGCTCGGTGTGGGGCTCAGACTAAATAGCCTCTGAAGTCTAACATCTTTGCTTCTGGGATCAATACTGTCACGCTCTAGATCCTTAGAACCCGGACAGAAAAAGAAAGGAATCAGTATTTGTTGAGTACCTGTATGCCAGGCATTTAAAAATATACATTATCTTCACAATCTAGTGAGAATGTTCCCTTAGTTTGGGGATGATAGATGTAATCAAGTGATTTAAGGGAACGGCTGCTTAAGCAAGCTGCCCGAGTCCTGTCTGACCTCTGTATGACCTTGGCCCCTGACTCCTCTAGTCCTTGGTCTCCTCATCTATAATATCTATATCATCATGGGGTTTCAATGAGGATCAAAGGCATCTAAATAAAGGCACTCAACATTGTGCCGGCACATGGAAAACATTTAATTCTTGTTTAAAAAAAAAAAAAAAGCCAAGTTCACAAAGTAAACCATATTTGAAAACTAGAAAACCCCCAACTCATGAAAAGGCAGGCAGCCTGGCACACTGCAAAAGCTCAATTTGAGTTTTGATCAGAAAATCTGGTTCAGTGCCTTAGCTCTAAAATTACAAGAGGTGTCTGGGAAAGTCATTTAAAATGTTCTTCCTTGTGCCAAAGTTCACCTTTCAGGACTGTTGTGAAAATTCAAGGATATTATGCACCTGGCACCGAATAGAGCTCAGAAATAATGGCCATTTGTCTTACCTCAAACAGAAACCCACTAATGACAGCTAAGGACAAGGGAAGCCCCTTGAATGTTTTCATAGAACCCAACGGCGGGGCACTTGGCTGGGAAAGTATCTGGAAAGGTCGTTGCTAAGACAGGAAAACCTTCACTGTTTCCAAGAGCAGCTGGATACTTGATCCCGGGGTTTCGTGCCTGGGCCCCACACGAGTGGCAGCAGAGAGATGGGACTGTGAGGGTGGCTTGGGGATTTTCGGAACTACTCAGGAGTGTCCCTGAGTCAGCGAGCCAGATGGGCCCTGTGGGTGTGAACCTGCCAGCATTTGGAGCAGATGCTGGAGAAGCTTCCCCGAGGGACCCCCCAGCCCCCCGCCTTTGTGCTGACAGGCCAGCGTGGGTGTCAGCGCCCCTGTTCCCACGGGAGGGCACCGCGCACCCCTTCCCAGCCTGGAGCAGCGAGGAGTGAGGCCCCAGGCTGGCCGGCCCCTCCTCCCGTTCCTCCCCATTTCTTCCTTTTGTTTCCAGCCCCCGCCCAGGGCCTTGCTCTGCCCACTTAATGCTTTTAGGACTGAATCATTCAGGAAGAGGAAGAGTGTCATAATTTTCTGACACGTATTTTTCTAGCAACCTGTAACATTTCAGTCAAGCATTACTGGCTTGGGAGGAATTCTTTTTCAAGTGCATTTAAAGAGGGCTCAGAGGGTGGGCTCTCCAGCTGGCAGGCTGGCTCCCAGTGTGGTTTTGGTGCTTGACTTCAGGGCTTCTCAGCCTCCTGATGATTCCATATTCAGCTGAAAACTGGGGATAGTATCACCTACCTCAGAAGACCCTTGTGAGGTTCAAATGAGGGAAGACATACAAAGAGCTACGCTGCCTGGCACAAGTGAAGTCCGTTAGCTCTCCTTCCTTGATTTGACTCCCTTCGCTTGCTGTACAATGTAACCCTCCGTCAGCCGGTACTACGTTTTCAGGCTCTTGGTGGTTGCCTCACAATGGGAATCTATCCAGTTTACCGACGCCGAAAGGAGCCTGGTGAATTTAGGCTTCTGATGCTTCTAGAATCCATACTCAAAGAAGTCTCGGCTTATCCTCTCAGGTCCTCAGCTTCCTCATCTATAAAATGGGGACCATAATAGAATTGTTGAGAAGACCTATTGAGTAACATAGGTAGAGCACAGAGGCCCCGCGGAAACCCACACCCTATGGCAGATGTAATTATTCCCAATGTCACGGCTAAATCAGATAACATATACAAAGTGCTTGGGCCAGCGGATGCGCAGGATAGATTAGCCATTGCTCCCATAATCAGTATTAGGTCCATCCTTAAGAAACCAACTTTGGATTTGATACCCCCAAAAAGAATCGTTTTTGCTGTGGATAGCTTCATGTGCATTTTTGCCTTGTACAAGAACTGAAGGTACTGAGGAGAGTGTTTGCCTCACAGCCCATTGTCAATTCCAGAAGATTCTATTTGGACGAACTGCTTGGCTTCAGAAAGACACATGGATTGCAGGCAGGCACCCCATGTGCACAGTTAACGGGGCCTATTAAAACAGTGAACCACTAAAACGTAATGCAAAAGGTCTGCTGGGATTCACCCAGAGTTGTATAGGGCCTTCAAGTCTGAACTTCCTGTAGAAATCACTTTTGGTGACCCCAACATGACCCATTGGAAGGACGTGATGAAGATAAAATTCAGGCAGTTCTGAACCAGAGCCAGGGGACACTGGGTGCTACAAGCTATTGTCTCAGCTTTTAAAACATATGTTGCCATAAAATGAACATAACATCCAGAAACAATCTTGCCAGAAGTCGGGAATTATCCACAGGGGGAGAAACTTGCAAGTTGTTTGACAAGAGAAGATATCGTAAATCTCTTTCGTTGTCAGAATCGCTGTGTGGCCCCAGGCCAGACCCCAGTTTCTGTAGTGCCAGGGGCAGAGCAGGTAGAAACTGATGGTGGAGGAAACCCTGTATGGACCTGGAGCCAACCTGGGGTCACGTGCGCTCATAATTCAGAGGCTGAGGTTCAGGGTGAGACATGTAGGCAATAATCAGGAAGACCCAAGCTCTCCAGCGGTGGTCAGAAGCATCCATCCTGAACCAGATGGCATGGCAACTTCTCACCTAGGAATTTTCTAGAGCTGTCCTCTTCCTCTCAATTCACAGAAACATGTGACGGCATCTCAACACGTCCTGGCCTGAGCTGAGCACAGTCTTCCATTTGTAGTAGGAAAGAACAGAGGTCCAGTAGGGTTATTAATTCTCATGATCTGAAAACCAATGAGCTTGTAACCTTTAAAGTTTGTCTCAGTCTCATCAACAGTTTTGCGTTTAACACTGTGAAATAACACAGCCATGCGTCCATTCACTCAACAAATATGTGTTACTACTAAATGCCTTCCTTCTTTAAATGTCACCACCTCGTCTCCATTCCCATGTGGCGACACCCTCCTCTTCCATTCGTCTTGTAACTACTTTTTTGGCTGCCCAGGAAATTTACAGCAAGAGCTATGGTATAATTTGCACAATATCTACGATCCGCATGGTGGGCTACGCGGGTTTTTACATCTTCATTTCCTTTTACACGAGGTGATAAACCAGAGAGCTGAATTTGAAGGTTTGGTGATGGCGTGCCGAATACAAATTAACAGCCTGTGTCCAGAGCCTGGAGGTTGGATCCCCATTAGACACTTCAAACCAATATCAGAAACAGGCTGCTCCGTCCACCACCTCCTTTACCCCAGCTATTCTTCCCCACTTCCCAACGGGCATCAGCTCTTTTAATTCTCTCTATATCCCCTTCAATCCCTGGTCTGCCTGGAGTGAGTAAAAAGAACGGGGAAAATGTGGACAGTTGAAGCTGTGGTTCTCAAAGTGTAATCCCCGGATCAGCAGCAGCACCAGGGAGCCAGTAGAAATGCAAACCCCCAATCCCCACACCAGACCTACTGAATCAGAAACTCAGTGGGGGTGGAGGGGCAGCTATCTTAACAAACTATTTTTTTTAATGTTTGTTTATTTTTGAGAGAGAGAGAGAGCACACACAGGAGAGGGGCAGAGAGAGACACGCACACAGAATCCAAAGCAGGCTCCAGGCTCTGAGCTGTCTGATGCGGGGCTTGAACTCAACAAACCATGAGATCATGACCTGAGCTGACGTCTGAAGCTTAATCGACTGAGCCACCCAGGCGCCCCTTAACCAACTTTTTAAAAAAATTTTATTTATTTATTTTGGGAGAGAGAGACAGAAAGTGGGAGAGGGGCAGAGAGAGGGCTGGAGGGAGGGAGAGAGAGAGAGAGAGAGAGAGAGAGAGAGAATCCCAAGCAAGCTCTGCACCATCAGTGTAGAGCCCGATGTGGGGCTCAAATTCACGAATCATGAGATTATGACCTGAGCCAAAAGCAAGAACTATACTGAACCACCCAGGCGCCCCATAACCAACTATTTTAACAACCATCAAGATGATCCCAAAGCTTGAGAATAACTAATTCAAACCATTGCATAGAATGAAAGGCATCAACTTTTGGTCATAAATTAAGCACCTATATAAAGTATCTGTTTAACCCAGCCTAAGCTGATAAAGATTCCTTGAGAGCACTCCCAGCAGCTTACCACTGCCTTTGTTCTGCCTTCTCGCTTTTCAGGGGCTCCCAGAAAAGGGAATTCCTACAAAGAGAGAATATCAGTCCTGTTGTCCATATTCTCACTCCTCCCACTTAGCAGTGTCTTTGGAGACACCAAGATCAAGGCTCTGTGTGTGTGCCCCTTCAGTGTTTCTACATCTCTGGTGAAATGAAAATGTTTCTTCCCACAAAAAGATTAGGATACATTTCATATTAAGAGTGAAGCCTGTAAGAGGCGCCTGGGTGGCTCAGTCAGTTAAGCACCAACTTCGGCTTGGGTCATGATCTCACCGTTCCCAAGTTCGAGCCCTGCTTCCGGCTGTGCTGACAGCTCAAAGCCTGCTGTGGATTCTGGGTCTCCCTCTCTTTCTCTGCCCCTTCCCCATTCATGCTCTCTCTCAAAAATAAAGATTAAAAAAAAATTTTTTTTAAGAGTGAAGTTTTAAAAAAATCTGCTTGGAGGGGCACCTGGGTGGCTCAGTCAGTTGAGCGTCCATCTTCAGTTCAGGTCATGATCTTGAGGTTCGTGGGTTCACACCCCACATGGGGCTCACTGCTGTCAGCATGGAGCCTGCTTCAGATCCTCTGTCCCCCTCTCTCTGCCCCTCCCCTGCTCACAATTGATCAAAAATGAGTGAACATTTAAAAATTTTTTTTAAATATTTAAAAATCTACTTGGAATGGCTACAATGAACAACTCAGGCAATGACAGATATTGGCAAGGATGCAGAGAAAGAGGAACGCTTTTGCACTGCTGGTGGGAATGAAAACTGGTGCAGCCACTCTGGAAAACAGTATGAAGTTTCCTCAAAAAATTAAAAATAAAACTACCCTATGACCCAGTAATTGCACTACTAGGTATTTATCCAAGGGATACAGGTGTGCTGTTTTGAAGGGGAACATGCACCCCAATGTTTATAGCAGCACTATTGACAATAGCCAAAGTATGGAAAGAGCCCAATGTCCATCAATGGATGAATGGATAAAGAAGAAGTGGTGTATGTATATGTGTGTGTGCGTGTGTGTGTGCGTGTGTGTGTGTGTACACATACACAATGGAGTATCGCTCGGCAGTCGAGAAGAATGAAATCTTGCCATTTGCAATGACATGGATGGAACTAGAGTGTATTATGCTAAGCAAAAGTAGTCAGATAAAGACAAATATATGACTTCACTCATATGAGGAATTTAAGATACAAAACAGATGAACATAAGGGAAAGGAAGCAAAAACAATAGAAAAAAGGGAGGGGGACAAAACACAAGAGACTCTTAAATATAGAGAACTGAGGGCTGCTGGAGGGGTTGTTGGGGGGGACAGACTAAATGAGCAAGAGGCATTAAGGAGGACACTCACTGGGATGAGTACTGGGTGTTATATGTTGGGGAAGAGTCACTGGCATCTACTCCTGAAATCATTATTATACTATATCCTAACTAACTTGGATGTAAATTAAAAAGTAAATTAAAAAAATCTGCTTGGAGATATTGCATGATCATGTCATGAGAAGTTAATTGAGGGGGAAGGAATGAGACACATATAAACACAAGGCAGCTGAATGGTTAAATGTACACCCACCTGTGTCTTTGCCAGGGGTCCACCAACCACATCCTGGGAGATCTCAAAGTTCAGTCCAGGTCAGGCCCTTACATGGCCCCACTTGTCTAACTTTCTTCTCCACATGATTTCAGCAGTTCAGGGGCAGGGCCTGGAGGTTGAGTCTGGCTGCCTGCAGCCACCGGAGGGTCAACAGAAGCGAGAATCCAGGAAGTGAGGCAGAGAGCTCTTCAGGCAACAACAAAGCTTGTTCTCAAATACATGCTCAAATAAATGCAACTGCATGAAACCACAGGGGTTGTTTATCTCTTGTTTGTTTGAAACATAGAAATAACCACAAGTTGGGGGGCGCCTGGGTGGCTCAGTCGGTTAAGCACCCGACTTCGGCTCAGGTCATGATTTCACAGCTGGTAAGTTCGAGCCCCGCGTCACGCTCTGAGCTGTCAGCCCAGAGCCTGGAACCTGCTTCAGATTCTGTGTCTCCCTCTCTCTCTCTGCCCCTCCCCTGCTCGTACTCTGTCTCTTTCTTTCTCTCTCAAAAATAAGTAAACGTGAAAAAATTTGTTTTAATAACCACAATTTTTAAATGTCAAGAGGGAGAGAAACAAATCTATCATTTCAAAAGCCTAACCTAATGGCTACTGTAGGTTTTTGCATGAGATTTTCAGTCTTGGGCCGTTTGCACTCTGTGCTGAAGTATGCCTTGTGTTTCGCGGGTGGTCTTTTCTCTTAATGTCATCATTAATGCATTTTCTCCAGGTTGTTGCCAGGCAAACACTGCAATCTAACCAGAAGGTTACCTAGAACCATAGAACATCAGAGCTATATAGGACTCTGGAAGTCGTCTTCTCAAGGAATTCTTAGTTAGTTCTTCATAGATGCTTTGTGCCACACCTGAAATTACTTGCAGAATTTTACCATAAACATGTACACCTTGCTAGGGATAACAATATCTGTTTTTCATCTGATCCTCCAAATGGCTTAGACCCCCCCAAATGTGATCCATTCTTTCCACAAGGGTCACTGTGTACAGCCCTTCAGGCTGTTCCTTGCACAACTCTGGGTGGGAGATTCACCCACTCAGGGTATAACACCCCATAGAAATGTGCAGTGCACAATCTGTATACACATGGATGATGGGCCTGCATTCTATTCTATACTCATTTTATGCTTGGCACCAAAGAGCAGAGACGTGATTTGCCCTTTCCTTCCTTCCATAGCTCCTTGCAGATAATTCTTTCATTACTGAGATTATACTGAAATGACTTTAGGAAGTATGTTTAATTCTAGGATTCAGTATTAAGAAATCCACTGTTGCACCTGTTGTCATGTTTTCCAATGTCAGTTTTATTACAAATAAAACCAACATTTTATTCTACCTGAGCCTGACGCCTTTTTAAAAGAATTTTTTAAATGTTTATTTTTGAGAGAGAGAGAGAGAGAGAGAGAGAGAGCAGGGGAGGGGCAAAGAGAGAGGGAGACACAGAACCCAAAGCGGGCTCCAGGCTCCGAGCTGTCAGCACAGAGACTGATGCAGGGCTCGAACTCACCGACTGTGAGATCATGACCTGAGCCGAAGTCAGAGGCTTAACTGACTAAGCCACCCAGGTGCCCTCTGACTCCTTTTTATTTTGCGGTTGTTTCCCAAATTCAGGTAGACAAGAAGGATGCTATTTATTGTCCCCTAAATCTTCTTTTTAAGTTATTTTTTTCTTGTGGAAATAATTCTTTTTTTAAATTTTATTTTAGAGAGTGAGTGAGGAGGGGAGAGGAGCAGAGGGAGAGAATCAAGGAGGCTCCACTTTCAGCCCAGAGCCTGACATGGGGCTTGATCCCATGAACCTGGGATCATGACCTGAGCTCAAATCAAGAGTTGGACGCTCAGCCAACTGAGCCACCCAAGACCCTGTCCCTTAAATCTTAAGCATGTTCATGAAGAGTCAATCAACAATTCATGAATAAAAGAAGTAAAAAAAATAGCTGTACAAGGCAATGAGGACTAAGGACCCAATGAAAAATTAATTCCTTCTGTAATTCTAGCTGCTAGAAATATTTCCCTTAAGGGTATTTTCATACTTTGCTGTTTCTCTATTTAGAAGCCTCTGTTCCCTCTTCTATTAAATTTTGCAACGGCTTCTATGAATTTTAACAATCAATAGCTGATCCTCATGGTTCTCAAAACACAATTACATGAGTTGATGTCTCAACAGGAAGAACAGGTGTCATCTCCATTTTACACAAAGAGAAAAAAATAAGACTGGAGAGACGGTATGACTACACTTTGTGAGTGGCACAGCTGGGCCTCAGCCAAGGTATGTCTGGCTTGGAATTCATCACACTAAGACCCCATTCCAGGCAGTGTGATAGACAACACAAATGATCACCAATATCTAGTTCTCCTCTACTTCTAGGCAAACAAAGGATTGGGCTTCCCTTAGAGTTGGACATGGCTGCTTATATTGGCTAGTTATGACCAGTAATGAGAAAAGGCATTGGTGTCACTTTTGCACCAAAGCATTTAATTCTTGGTGGCCAACTCATCAGCTCTCCTTCTTTCCCTGTTACAACTTCCAAGGCATAGAAGCAAGTTGTTATATGGAGGTGCCATATGATCAAAACAGCCTAGAATGATAAGACAACAAATGGAAGACATTTGCTCTGGTGAGCCACCTGATCCTGTAGCTGACTTTTCAGGAGCAAGAACTTAACTTGTACTGTGGGGCAGTCAAGAAGATTTGGGGATTGTTTGTTATCACAGCATAACCTAGCCTACCCTAATTAATACCAACAGACTCCCTATGGGACTAGTCTTCTCTCTGTTACAGCTCAGGCTGGTGCTCTGAGAGACACGTGAAACCATGTTCAAATGTACTTCCCTCCTCAAATTCAGCAATCTCCTTTGTATCTGGAGACTTCAGCTACCACATTTTAAACCATGGATATGGCAGAAGATATAGCCCAGAGGAGGAGAGTTGGGAAGGGGCAGATTCCTGCATGGTTGAGGGGAGACATCCCCTCAGGTGTAGTACATGCTGTGGGCTGGGTCGTATATGAGTTTCCCATGATTGACTGTAGTGGCCTAATGAGATGAGGTCAAGATCATCATCCCAAGACCACAAGGAAAGGAAAAGATCAAAGTAGCAAATGAGGGTCAAGTAAGAGAAAAGGGTCAACCTGGCTGGGAGCTGATTCAGCACCACAGACAGATCCCGTGGGCCTATTCTGATTATTTTTCCCAGGCAGCTCAGTCTTCAGTTAGCCCTGCCTTTGAAGTGTCCTTGTAGGTTCCAAATGCCCAGCGCTTCCCAAGTAAGAGCTTGTCATGCCCTAGACCAGGGACCATGTCCTTATTCATCCAACACAGTGCTCCCAACTTATTTTTCTCCATTGTATATGATGCATGAGAATATTTACCTGGCATCCTGGGATAAATGCTTGGGGCTGCTTCTGGCTAGAGGTGGCAAACCTGTGAGCTCCAGCCAACCCAAGCCCTGCCTTATAGTATCCTACCACACTTGTAATATCCTCCTGGGAAGTTCTGATCCAGTAATCCCTCCTTACCCTCTACTTGTCAGGGACTCGGCTAGGTCTTCTAGGTGACCTTTGGGCCAAGCTAGGTCTGGGTCTTCCATCACTTGACCCTGGCTCCTTTGGACCCTCTTCCCAAATCTTACTATGCTCATAGCTAGGCCAGAGGTCCAGAAGACCAAGGCAAAGCATCTGGGACTCCCCACTCCTTCCTACACTCATTTATTCATTTGGCACATATCAAGCACCTGCCATATATTAGATTGATAATTACCTCTGAGAATACAGTGGAGAACAAGATGGATATGGTCCTGCTCTCCCATAGCTTACAGTCCATTAGGGGAATCATTAACCAGCACTTATAAGAAAGTCTGATTAGTATTATGATGGGGACATACACAGATGCTATGGATTGCCTAGCTGAGGAAACTAACTTGGAGGATGGGTGAGTTCAGGGAGGACTTTTGACAAGTTTTAGTCCCCTTTTGAACTATTCCTTAATATGTATCTATACGTAACTGTGGGGATCTAATGGGTGGCATGAAGTATGGATTTCCCATGACTTTAAATTCCGCAAACATTTTCCAGGCACTATGTTGGATGTTCACCCTTGAATTACCTAACAACAACACTGAGGGAAGGGTTTTGTTTTTCTAATTTTCTGTGCAGCCTCGAGAGGCCCCATGGCTAGTTTACAATGGACTCACATGTTGGACTCTTTCCCATGCTACACTGAGCCTATGGGAGCTCCACTCGCCCTCTGTCCTGCTTCTGAGAACACATACCTCAGCATTCTGAGAGCTCAGGTCCTTATGCCCTTGAAGTCTTCTGTGGAGAAGCAGCATCCAAGTTAGCTACAATTTCCTCAAGGTGTTTGGTTGCTTCCAAGAAGTGTTCACTGCGTGTGTGAGCGGTAATAGGACTGCTCTTGTGGCCCCTTGATGTAAGAAGGTGGCAAATGTCCCTACAACCCGCCACCAAGGATTTCCTTCCGCCAGGTGAAAGTGTCCTTGTGGAAGCAGAACAGTTATCCTCACATCACTCCAGCCAGAGGCGCAGACAGGAGCAGAGGCAGCATGAAATCCCCGGGACACACCCCTGTCCTGTCTTACTGTGAAGGAGATTTGGCTCTTCCTTATTGTGATTTTCACTCCAGACTTGCTGGCTCTAGCTGTGTTCCTGCCAGAGTTGCCCATCTTCCTCTACGTTTAAAAATGAGATACCTGGGGCGCCTGGGTGGCTCAGTCGGTTGAACGTCCGACTTCAGCTCAGGTCATGATCTCGTGGTCCGTGAGTTCGAGCCCCATGTCGGGCTCTGGGCTGATGGCTCAGAGCTTGGAGCCTGCTTCCGATTCTGTGTCTCCCTCTCTCTCTGCCCCTCCCCTGTTCATGCTCTGTCTCTGTCTCAAAAATAAATAAACGTTAAAAAAAAAATAAAAAATAAAAGAAAAATGAGATACCTGTTTACCTCTTTTTTTTTTTTATGGGTTACTGTCAGGCAACGATTCTCAAACTCAGGGACCACAAGTGTCCAGAGGAGCACCCACAGATAGACCTCAGCTAGTTTTACTGCATATAATGTGAAAAGGTCTGTGCTTTCCTTGAAGGCAGAACTTCAATTAGTCTTTCTCTTCTCACCTCAAGTGAACATGAACTCAGGCCTTTGCTCCCACTATTTTCTCAACCCGTGATGTCTTCTCTCTTGCTGACTGCCTGGCCAACAGTAGCATGTTTTCCAAATCTCTGCTCTACCTCCTTTATGAGTCCCTCCTTGACCACGCTCCTTTGCAAGGTAGAACTTATCTTCTTACTCTAGGACTCTACTGTGTGCTGCACACACATCTATTATAGCATCCATGATGTTCTGTCACAACTCATTCTTCATAGGGTGCAGGTTGGCCACCCAGCAAATACTTGTTGGATGAACTCAGGTGTTCCTGTGGAAAGAGCCCTGAAGCCAGAAGGCCTGGACTTCGGTAAGTGTGTGAGTTTGACTAAGTCATCGCACAGCCCTACGTCTCATTTTTATCTTCTCTAAAATGCACAAGTTGGAAAGCTGGAGTAGCCATACTTATATCAGACAAACTAGACTTTAAATTAAAGGCTGTAACAAGAGATGAAGAAGGGCATTATATAATAATTACAGGGTCTATCCATCAGGAAGAGCTAACAATTATAAATGTCTATGCGCCGAATACCGGAGCGCCCAAATATATAAAACAATTACTCATAAACATAAGCAACCTTATTGATAAGAATGTAGTAATTGCAGGGGACTTTAACACCCCACTTACAGAAATGGATAGATCATCTAGACACACGGTCAATAAAGAAACAAGGGCCCTGAATGATACATTGGATCAGATGGACTTGACAGATATATTTAGAATTCTGCATCCCAAAGCAACAGAATATACTTTCTTCTCGAGTGCACATGGAACATTCTCCAAGATAGATCACATACTGGGTCACAAAACAGCCCTTCATAAGTTTACAAGAATTGAAATTATACCATGCATACTTTCAGACCACAATGCTATGAAGCTTGAAATCAACCACAGGAAAAGTCTGGAAAACCTCCAAAAGCATGGAGGTTAAAGAACACCCTACTAACGAATGAGTGGGTCAACCAGGCAATTAGAGAAGAAATTTAAAAATATATGGAAACAAACGAAAATGAAAATACAACAATCCAAATGCTTTGGGACGCAGTGAAGGCAGTCCTGAGAGGAAAATACATTGCAATCCAGGCCTATCTCAAGAAACAAGAAAAATCCCAAATACAAAATCTAACAGCACACCTAAAGGAAATAGAAGCAGAACAGCAAAGGCAGCCTAAACCCAGCAGAAGAAGAGAAATAATAAAGATCAGAGCAGAAATAAACAATATAGAATCTAAAAAAACTGTAGAGCAGATCAACAAAACCAAGAGTTGGTTTTTTGAAAAAATCAACAAAATTGACAAACCTCTAGCCAGGCTTCTCAAAAAGAAAAGGGAGATGACCCAAATAGATAAAATCATGAATGAAAATGGAATTATTACAACCAATCCCTCAGAGATACAAACAATTATCAGGGAATACTATGAAAAATTATATGCCAACAAATTGGACAACCTGGAAGAAATGGACAAATTCCTAAACACCCACACTCTTCCAAAACTCAATCAGGAGGAAATAGAAAGCTTGAACAGACCCATAACCAGCAAAGAAATTGAATCGGTTATCAAAAATCTCCCAACAAATAAGAGTCCAGGACCAGATGGCTTCCCAGGGGAGTTCTACCAGACGTTTAAAGCAGAGATAATACCTATCCTCTCAAGCTATTCCAAGAAATAGAAGGGGAAGGAAAACTTCCAGACTCATTCTATGAAGCCAGTATTACTTTGATTCCTAAACCAGACAGAGACCCAGTAAAAAAAGAGAACTACAGGCCAATATCCCTGATGAATATGGATGCAAAAATTCTCAATAAGATAATAGCAAATCGAATTCAACAGCATATAAAAAGAATTATTCACCATGACCAAGTGGGATTCATTCCTGGGATGCAGGGCTGGTTCAACATTCACAAATCAATCAACGTGATACATCACATTAACAACAAAAAAGAGAAGAACCATATGATCCTGTCAATCGATGCAGAAAAGGCCTTTGACAAAATCCAGCACCCTTTCTTAATAAAAACCCTTGAGAAAGTCGGGATAGAAGGAACATACTTAAAGATCATAAAAGCCATTTATGAAAAGCCCACAGCTAACATCATCCTCAACGGGGAAAAACTGAGAGCTTTTTTCCTGAGATCAGGAACACGACAGGGATGCCCACTCTCACCGCTCTTGTTTAACATAGTGCCGGAAGTTCTAGCATCAGCAATCAGACAACAAAAGGAAATCAAAGGCATCAAAATTGGCAAAGATGAAGTCAAGCTTTTGCTTTTTAAAATGCACAAGTTGGAGCTGATAAGGTGGAAGGCAACTTCCTGCTCTAAATTTCTATTTAGAAGTAAAAATGGAAAGACCACTGTGATGGTCTTTTGCAGGGTTGACTTGGCTAGTCTACAGCCCCTACTTACTCAAACACAAATCAAGGTATTGCTGTGATGGTATTTTGGAGATGTGATTAATGTCCATAATCAGTTGATTATCACAGATAATAGGTGGGCCTGGTTCAATCATTTGAAAGGCCTTAAGAGCAGAGCTGAAGCTCTCTTAAAAAAGTAGTTCTGCCCGTGGACTCCAGTATCAGCTCATGCCTGAGAATGCCAGCCTGCCTTTTCTGATGACCTACCCTCCACATTTCTAACTTGCTTATGCAGTCCTCACAGTTGTTTAAGCTAATTCCTTGCAGTAACTCTTACTATGTATCTCTGTTACTCTGTTCTGTTCTGTTACTCTGGTTGAACTCTGACTGACATAGCTTTATACTCATGGAAACCCCAGTCAAAACCCCAGCTCTACTACTTATTAGTTGTGTGATCTTAGGAAAGATACTAAATGGCTCTGGGCCTCTGCTTTCTTATCTATAAAATGAGAGAAATAACTACTTCATAGTTAATAATAAAAGCTATTCTTATTTATGTGTTTTGGAGCACTACAATGTTTGGTACTTTCTATGTTTCAGCTTCTCTGAGAAGCACTTAACATATATGATCTCATTTAATCATCTATAAACCCTTATATGATTACATGCCATAATGCATGTAAATGATGATAAACACAGCCATACCATATGCATTTAAGATGCTTAATAAGAGTTAATTCTGCCTTTTCCTTTCCTTTACAAACATTTTTTTTTTTCATTTCAGAGAGCATTCCAGGAGAAGGGGGCAGAGGGACAGAGAGAGAGAATCTTCAGCAGGCTCCACACTCAGCACAGAGCCCAACATGTGGCTCAATCCCACAACCCTGGGATCATGACCTGAGCTGAAATGAAGAGTCAGACACTCAAGTGACTGAGCCACCCAGGCGTCCCTGTGTATATAATATTTCTAAATGGTAAGCTGTCATAAGGAGGACCCATTCTTTGTATCCATTCTCATGAGGCTTTACAGTGATGGGGAAGGGGATGAGAGTGGGAAGACAGATCTGAACTGGGCAATTGGTAAAAATAAATACGCTGTAATTGTATGGGATTTTTTTTTTTTTTTTTACCCCACTGGTCTGTACCATTAAAAAGTTCTGGAAACAATGGTTTTGACTGTGTATATGACTTAAAGAAAACAAGCTATGGGATTAAAAGACAATTAACTTTGTTGACCCACTCTCATCTCCAGACTGGTTTGCAGATATATCCCTCTGAACATTAAATTGCCCTGGAATTCTAGTACCTTTTGTATGAGGATTTATGAAGATGGTCTATATGCATCAGAGAGGAAGAGGAGATCACCCCTCACTCCATGGAAAAAAGTGAGGTGACCAGAAATGTCATGAAGTCAAATTAGAAAATATCAGCTCTCTGGATTAATCACAGATTTGTTTCACTCTGTAAATCAGATTAAAAAGTACGGTACATAAAACACTACCTGGATGCACAGGGCTAGATTAGGATTTGTGAAGATATAGGTATATAGACATAGAAGTCCCTGTGTGCCAGAAAGAAGTTTACTCAGTTCTAGGAACTCCATGCCATTTAATACAATCAACCTCACTTATTCATCCTGGCCCAGTCATTGAGCAGATACAGGCCTACCCACCGCCTCATCTTCATGCTCAAGCATAAAGGAAGAGGAAGAAGCAAAGTCGGTAGTAAATGGGGCACTTGTGAGTGGGGTAGAAGGTGCTTAGATACATAGCCTTGGAAGGTAGTGCCTGGAATAAGGGGTGGACTGTTAAGTAGGTGCATGGGAGAAAATGTGTAAGCACAGAAGCGAAGGATTAGACAGTCATCCATGGATGCAAGTTTCCACGCTAAGTCCCAGTTTCCATGTTGCCCTGGCTCTTTCCCCAGGTCTACAACCCCTTATAATCGGCCATACTGATGTCCATTCCACCAGTATGCAGCCTCTGTTGTGCCCTTTTCCCAAGCCAGTCCTGACTGATGTGGGAATATATTTTTTAATTATTTACTACAGAAAACAAACATATATATAGAAGTAGAGAGAATAGTATTATGGATGCACGTACCCACTCCCCAGCTTCCACAATTTTCAATGCATGGCTGACCTTGTTTCATTTATATTCCCACATACTTCTTTCTCATTCCATGAATAATTTTGAAGAAAATTCCAGACGACATATCATTTCATTCACAAATATTTCAGTATGTATCTCTAAAACATAACGACTCTAAAAAATAACTAATATATTTATCACGCCTAAATATTCATCATAATTCCTTAATAACAGTAAGCATTCTGCCAATGAATCATCTTTTTGTTGATTTGGTGTGCTTGAGTCAGATTCCAACTAAGACCCATTTGTTGTTATTTAATTTTATATCTTACAAGTCTCCTTGACTCAGCAATACCCTCCCACCTCCTTTTTCCCTCCACTTGCAATTATTTGTTGAAGAGAACAAGCTGCTCATCCTGTAGAGTTTCTCACAGTCTTGATTTTGCTGATTGCATCCGTATGGTGTCATTTACAGAAATGGTATTTACAGACCACAGTCTGAGAACTAGGGTATTCAGTTCCTACTGATGGACACTTGGTCGTTCTAGTCTTTTAGTGCAGGAGGGTTCCTCTGCCCTCATGAGTGGCATATAGCATTAGTTCCCCCCCTTAACAAAGCCATGAAACCAATATGGTTTTCCTATTTTTCCTTTTCTGCCACTCATTCACTCTGTGGAAAAATCAGTAACTACCTGATATTTAAGAAGCAAAATAGAATAGCTGTTAAGAACACATATTCTGGAGCCAGCCTTCCTGGTTTTAGATCCTAGCTTTGTTATTTACTAGTTCTCTGGCCTCTCTATACCTCGGTTTTCTAATCCCTAAAAGAGTAGTGGCCATAACACAACTTAAATGGCATTATTTTTGAATGAATTAATATACATAAAGCATTTCAATAATGGCAGGTACATACTAAGCATGTATAAACACTTACCATTAATATTTGCAGTGGGCATTGTACATGTGCAAACACAGGTACTTCAGCATGTAACTCAACTCAAACTAACTTAACAAAAAAAAAATAGGACTTACTGAATTACAAAGCTTGCAGTAGTCATGGGGAAGTGATAAAGGGGTGAGGTGTAAGAGCTAAGGACTTACTCAGAAACTGGAGTAGAGGACACAAGCCTCCTTACCCTACATATCACTGTTCAATTCTCCTTCTGTCTTGTCCTCACTCTTTTTCCTTCAGATAGGTTGGTATCAGGGAATTAGGCTGCTGCAGCCCAAAATCAATGTTCTTTCAGCTCAGAATCCAAGAAAAAATGGCTACCCTTTCCCTTCCAATGCAGAGAATTTAATGAAGCACTCTGATGGCTGACCTTGAATCATATGTTCATCTTTGGGCTAATCCAGGGCTTTGAAGGAGTATTGAATTATGGTTTGCCCTGTGTGGGTCACATGCCTACCCCTGTGAATGGGGGAAATCTTAAGTAAAGCCTACCAGGACCACACAGAGTGAGGAAGAGATCCCCAAAGGAAAAGACACCCCCTTAAAGAAGGGAGAAATGAAAGCATACTGGAGACATAAAAACAATAACCGCCAGAGCTAACTACGAAGAAATTACAATATGGTGCCCACTTTCAAGGAACTTGGATCCTGGTAGGAGAAGAGGCATAACAGATAAATTAATCATGCCATTATTAAGCAACTATTCCATGTCAGGGACCACGTGGTGGCGGTACAGGAAGGAGTGAGAGACACCCTCTTTCTCAGCAGCTGGTCTAATAGAAGTATCTTGCTTTCCCTATTGTGTTCCTGAATGCCTAATGCTCACTCTGGTGTTTGAAATGCAGCAAGCAAACTGGGCACAGAGATTTCAGGCCAGACTCCAGAGGAATGAAACACAGGCACTCATTTCTAATTTGGGAAGGAGCTTGTCTGGGCAGTCTTTCTTCTTCTTTTTACAAACCCTTTAATTATATCATAGAAGTCACATTTACTGGGGGGAGGGGCTAGGACTTCCTATCGTTTGGGAGAGACATGCAACTTGCAACAAGCTTCATCTCATTTTCAAGAGATTTGAAGTAACTTACAACAGTGAATGAAAGTGGAATGTCCCACGCATCCCATCAGCTGGAGAGCATGAGGAGGTTACGTGCACACCAGCATTAATCTCCTATCTACAACGACAGCCTCTCCCTACCTGATTATGGGCAACTTCCAAAACCAAACCAGACAACAATAAACCTAAGAGCGCTTTCTGAGAGGTTTCCCCAACAGGGAGGAGGACCATGTTCTCACTCTTGAGCCGCATCTTATTGTCTCTGTGGCCGGTGACACCCCGAGAGTACTGGCCACTGGTACACTCCCTGCATTTCTATGGCCAACGCTGTGGTTTGTGGCCATGGAAAGGATTTAGGTCCTTGTCCTCCCATTGGTTGCACCTTTTTACAAAGTTGTCCTGAGCCCATCCCAGCAGCCTGGGGCCCTGCATATTCCCACAGAGGCTTCTATCGAGGCTGGGGCCAGACTACACCACTCCCTCCATGGGTATCATTTCTGACTGTCGTCCTTACACCAGGGCACACAGCTCTCCCATCCATTGTTTCCCCTTTCTCCTCCGAACCACACATAACTGCAAAAGCCTTTTCTATCATTTTATGAAATTAGATCCCCAAAGAGCCCAGAACAAATCTGTAAGAGCCTGAACAAACAACCAGACTTTGAACCTGGGGGTGAGCTTACCCTGAAAGCAGGAGCCCAAAAGCATCTGCTTCATATGCAAATCCATCTTTCCAAAATAAAGAAACCCAAGAAAGGGGGAAATAAATGTAGATTTATTACAAAAAAATAAACAGAAGGCCAGAAGAAAAAGATTATACGTAGAAGCACACACTGTACAGTTGTGCAGCTGAGCTTTGCAGTAGCTAAAGTGAAGACAGAAAAAGAATCCGCGAGCAGGTTCAGAATTTCATCGGAAATAAATAAAACCAGTAGTTCAGGAGGAGTATGGCTTGGTCTGGCGGTGTTCTGGAGTCTTTACTTCAGTTAACTTTATGTTTTGGTTTGCTGCTTTGTCCTATCAAGTCCCCTTCCCTTTCCTCTGGGGACACAGACCACATTCCCCAGCTCTCTTGCTGTCAGGTGTGGCCGTGTGACTGAGCTCCAGCCAAGGAAATATGGCCAGAAGTGCTGTGTGTCATTTCTGGGCAGACTCTGATAAGAAGCAGGTCTACCTCTCCTATAGTTTCTGTCCCCATCTACCAGTTGAACAGGAAAAACTCTGCCCCTCATGAGGAGAGTGGATCATGAGCTGGATAGAGACTGGGTCCCCAAGTGCTGGTGTGGAAGGCTGCTAAGCCATGCCACTCACAGCAGACTGAGCCATAGGGAGAGGTAACACAATCAGTAGTAAGCCACTGAGACTGCAGCGTTTATCTGTTAGAGCAGCTGATGTCACCATGCCCAAAATATACGGGCTAACACTGGCCTCCCTTGTCTTAAACTTCTCTTCCACCCACTCTCCCCGATGCCCCAACAAACATTCCAAAATTTTATCTGCAACCTCTCCCAGCACAATAGAAGATATTCTATCAGGGGAGGGCTCAAAGCCACTTAGATTGACTCTGAGCCTTCGGATGATCTTTCTTCTCCTGGATCTCTATGCCCTCTAGCTAATATCACCCTGTCCCTTGCAATCTGACAACTGTCCATTCTTCATACCAGAAGAGACCAAAGGAGGTGGGATTTGGGAAATTCTGCATTCTCTCCGCACTGGCCACACTGCAACATCTGAGAGTTGTTGTTTCCTGTGACGACAAAACACCAAGAATGCGTCCCTCCTGCTGAGTCACAGAACAGGCCATGTGGCACACTGTCCAGAACTGCAGGTCCCCACAGCCCTTTTAGAAGAGCCAGGGGGCATGAAGGGTGGAGAGGGGCCAACCCCAGCCAGTCAGGTCTTTCAGTAAGTTAGGCGTTGGCCTGGAAGGAGGTCCACAGGCATGCTGATACAGCTGATGGAGTCCTGACTGTCACACCATTAGTACTCTGAAGGACTCAGGTACTATCGTTTTCTGGGAGGTCATGTTGACATAACATTCCCATGGTAATTGGCCTTGCAAAATTCACTGGTCAAAATGTTCATTTCCTGAGCAGAGATTGCAAGTAGTAGCCAATCAGTGAAGCCAATCACTCAGCACATCTATGTCAAAATTTGAAGAGTTCTGAGTAGCTCCGTCACTTGGGCACTTGCTAAAATCTAGAAGAAATATTGGTCTGGACGACATAATGCCTGGGTTTCAACTGATCCAACAATAGCCACCACTTACGGGGTACTTGCTGCGTCCCAGATCATTCTGGGCACTCTGTATGCAGCATTTCAAACATCTCCTTTGAAACAGGGTATCATTTGCATGCCCATGTATTTGAGAGATAACCTCATTTCACAGAAAAATACAACTGTCTACTGTACACACAACTGTAGGCTAGTCCCTCCTGGAAATAGATCAGGACTTTGATTTTGAGTTTAAAATCTCTTTGTGGAAGTGAAATTTTTCAGAAATAATTTGAGAATCCTATAAAATAGCATACACAGCTAGCCTTTTTTCTGCTCAAAGCTAGATGGGGACTGAAGGTTCTGTAGAGAAAAAGGGATGTGTGGGGGGCGGGGAGAGTCATGTCAGCCTGAGACGTAAGGCCAGGGTTGCAGGGTAAAACCAGCCCCGTTACCAGGGGTCTGGATGGACAAACACCAGTTGCTGAGGGGGAGGACGGCCAGCACTGAGGTGCAGGTGGGGAGGTAGAGTAGACAGCACCTTGGGAGAGAAGAGATGAGGCGCTCAAGAAGAAGCTGAAGACGGCCTGTTTTCATTCTGTTGGGCAGCTGCCCCAGAGATGCCCTCAGAGCAGTGACTCTGACCCACAAACCGCGGCAATCAGCCTGGGAAGCCAAACCATCAGCTAGCAACCAGTCAATGAAATCAAATCACAACCTCTGTAGCAATAGGCCCCGATCAGATTTGATCAGTAACTGATGGCTTCGCTAAGTTTTGCCCTCACTTCCGACTCAGGATCACCCAGACATGGCCAGATATGTTCCCCTCACCAATTACGCAGGACGCTCAGCTCTGGTTATCCCACCTCCTGCTTCCCCATGCAAACTGCCTCCAATAGGCGCACACCTGACCCTTGCCCTTTTTTCTCACTATAAAGCTTTTTCACTCCCTCGCTGCCTTTGAGTCTCTGCCCAAATGCAAGTGATGGGGGCTGACTCTACCGTTAGAGCAAGTCCTGAATAAATAGCCTTTACCTGTCCTCATGTGGGTGGTCTTTGTTTATTTCCACACAACCAAGCAAGGAGGAAAGAACAGGAATTAAAAATCAGACTGAATGACTGAATGTCGAAGTCCACCAGTAGAAAAATGAATCCATGGTGATGGAAATAAGAAAGCGGTTGTCAGGATGTGTGTGGGGGGGGGGGGAATGGCAGGAGTGGGGTGAATTCACTAAAAAGGGTCATTAGACGCTTTCTAAGATGATGGAAATGGTCTGTCTTATTTTGAGTGATGGTTACATGGTGTATTAAGTTGTCAAAACTCATTGACTTAGATCCTTAAGATTTAAAGTGCATTAAACTGTACTAACATTATTAGTTATGGCAGGCTGCCTTTAGGAGGGTCCTCAACTCCTGGTATTCACACCCTTGTGCAGTGCCCTCCCCTGGTGTGTGGGCCAGACCTAATGACCAACTTCCCACAAACAGGTACAGCACAAGTGACAGTTTATCACTTCTGAGGTTGGGTTATGAGAAACTGTGGCTTTCAGGATACTCTGTCTTTCTCTTGCTCTCACTCTGGGAGAGGCTGGCTGGTCTGTTGTGAACTTACCCTAAGGAGAGGACAACATGGCAAGGAACTTAGCTTCCAACCCACAGCCAGTAAGGACCCTGGGGCCTGGCAACAGCCAATAAACTTGAAGCAGATCCTTCTCTGGTAAGCCTTGCTGTTATCTTGATTGCAGCCTTGGAAAAGACCCTGAATCAGAACCACCCATCTACACTGTGCCTGGATTCCTTGGCCACAGAAACTGTGAGATCATAAATATTTATAATTTTAAGCTACTAAGTTTTGGGGTAATTTGTTATGCAATAATAGATAATGAATACAAAGATGAAATCTGTTCTATATCAATTAAAAAAAAACCAACCACTTGTTAAAAAGGAAGGGAATGGGGGCGCCTGGGTGGCTCAGTCGGTTGAGCATCTGACTTCGGCTCAAGTCATGATCTCATGATTCGTGGGTTCAAGCCCCACATCAGGTTCTGTGCTGACAGAACCTGTGTCTCCCTCTCTCTCTATGCCCATCCCTCACTCATGCTGTCTCAAAAACAAATAAACATTAAAAAAAAATTAAAAGGAAAGGAGGCACAGTACCTGGTAATACATGCCTTTGTTCCTTTCCTAGCTCAGGGACTCTGCTCTGTCCACCATGATCTACCCAAGTCTTTCCCGGAAAGCGTTCTTCCAGAAGAGAAGTTTTCTCAGTATAAAAATAAGTAGGACATACAGACACATCCATGGAAGATCTCCTCTAAGGCACAGGGAGAGAGATTCTCCACATGCTGTTACAGGAACATTCCTAGCTCTGAGGTGCACATGGAATTCAAACATGCTGATACCCAGACAGGTTCATGGAGGGAGGGAGGTGGCAGAAGGGGCTATCTCTTCCCTCAGATGCATGGTCTTCACCATGCAGCTCCTCCTCACATCTTCCCCTCTCTTAGCCCAGAAGGCAGGGGAGAGCATCCCTGGTCAGGACCGCCTCTGTCAGGGGGATAGCGGAGAGAGCGTGGGCTCTGACAGCACACAGATCTGGACTCAGGTCCAGCCCCATGAGCGGTTGGGGGCGGGGGGGGGGGAGCTTTAGTGCACGGAGGAAGCTCAGGACGTGCCACTTGGTATAGTGATTATTTTGAGCTCAAAGCACTTGAAAAATAATACGTGCAGAGAGATACTTTTCTCTGTACACCCTTATCTGCCTAAAGACAGAGCCTCCAACAGGAACTCAACTGTTATAAATCCCCTCCCCTGGGGTTCCATCAACCAGAGGAGATGGACCCCTTTCACAGGAAAGGAGACTAGAAGTAGATGCCACATCCAGGCCAACTTTGTCACAAACCATCATATCTCCCCCACCTATTTTGCTTGGGGCCCATTCATCTTCCCTAAAAACCACTCACTCACCTCCCACTTCCCTTATTCAGATGGCATGTCAATTCTGAAATCTCACCACGTCTGGGGGCATTCACTTTTCTGTGTATGACATCCCTCTGCGCATAATATTGAAAATGAATAATTGTATATTCCTTTTCTCCCAGACCTAGACGAGGACAGTAGAGGGAAAGTCTTTCCTTCCCTGCAACACCATGACTCCTTTCTGGCCTCAAGAACCTCATCTATAAAATTAAGATAACTCCGACCTTGAGGAATGATCGTAAAAATTAGCGACAGACACCAATATGGATGAACCTCAAATGTACTGGCCTGAGAGAAAACAGCCAGATTCAAAGGCTACATAATATGACATGCTGGAAAGCGCAAAACCATAAGGGCAGAAAACAGATCAGAGGTGAGAGGGTGGGAGGAGGGGAGGGCCACAAAGTGGCACCAGAGAACTCAAGGGGGGCGGTGACACGGCTGTTCTATATCTCAATTATACTGATGGCTGCATGACTGTATGTGTCAAAATGCACAGAACTGCACATAAAATTGATGAATTTTATTGTACGTAAATTGTACCTCAGTACACCTGCTTTGAAAAATAGGGGCAAAGTAAAAGGCACAGACACAATAATTCTCTCGTTCTAGCCCACTGCCCAGGCTGGGGTCACAGCCTCTAAGACTGCCCACTGACTCCTCTCTGCCTTGGGGAGTTTGTCATTTGGGGGCACACAGACTTAGCCCTGGGAAGAGTGGTATCAGGACCATTCAAAGATGGCACCTGTTCCATCAGCTAACAGGGGAACATTAAGAGTCAGCCATTTTCATCTATCATTAGCCTCTATACAAATTCATGTATGTTTTTTACTCCAAACCAGCAAACAGGATGTTGACACAACCATAGAGCAGTGCCTACAAATCAGACATATATGTTATATGTAAGCTGCTAACAAACTATTGAATTCACCCACCCTCCTTTGCACCAGCAAGGTAAAGAGCAGAAATGTGAGTTTTTAATCAAATCAGAAAATGAGAACCAAAATATGGCAATGGTGCCTGTTAATCTCCTCTAAGTTTCCACAAGGATGGGCCCAGCCAGAAGCCTTCATTTCAATGGAAGATACAAATGGTTAGTTTGGATAAAAGAAAATGAAACCAGGGCAGAGAAGGGAGTGGCTACATCCTGAGCAAGACTGAATTCCGAGGTTGGTCAGTCGAAGGGCAGCTTATAGCTCGGAAGGCAAAGCCTTGGGTTACCAAGCCCAGGCAAAAGGATCTTACAGGCTGGAGGGCTGGTAAGAAACCTGGATGTCCAACTTCTTTAGGCCTCGGGGATTCCAGAGAAATCCAGCGAGACTTGTGTGGGTGGGCCAAGGCAAAAGCACAGGCAGGAGAAAATAGGGAGGGGATTCCACGCCCAGCAGGAAGTGGTTCCCGACACCCCGGAAATACACTCTCCTCTGCAGGCATCTGTCTCCACTGTACCACAGATCAGGCTATAGTAATAGGCCACTTACTTGCTGTCTCCACCACTGGATTCCTTGTTAAGAGGAAGGGTGTATGGAACTCATCATTGTATTAACAGCTTCTAGCTCTGTGCCCAGCCCTTCTGGCAGCAAGTACAACAGGAACAGCTAACTCTCATATAATAACAACAACTAACACACATTGCACTCTGAATGTGTCATGTGTACTCTAAATTCTTCACATCTATTAACTTAATTTTTTTTTAATGTTTATTTGTTTTTGAGAGAGACAGAGACAGAGACTGAGTGGGGGAAGGGCAGAGAGAAAGGGGGATACAGAATCTGAAGCAGGCTCCAGGCTCCAAGCTGTCAGCACAGAGTCCAATGTGGGGCTTGAACCCCTGAACTGCGAGCTCATGACCTGAGCCAAAGTTGGACGCTTAACCAACTGAGCCACCCAGGCACCCCACATCTATTCACTTTTAAAATTCTCAGTGTTGGAGAAACTTAACAGAAGACCATGGGGCAGGGGAAGGGGGAAAAAAAGTTACAGAGAGGGAAGGAGGCAAACCATAAGAGACTCTTAAAAACTGAGAATAAACTGAGGGTTGATGGGGGGTGGGAGGGAGGGGAAAGTGGGTGATGGGCATTGAGGAGGGCACCTGTTGGGGTGAGCCCTGGGTGTTGTATGGAAACCAATTTGACAATAAATTTCATGTTAAAAAAAAAAAGAAGGAACATAACAAATGACACAAGAGAAAAAAATTTTCAGTGTTAATATTATATTTTATAGATAAGGAAACTAAGGCACAGAGAGTTCAAGATGCTTGTCCTAGGCTATACCACTGGTAAATGGCAGAGCTGGGCTGTCTACTCCAGAGTGTATTTTTGGCCTTCTAATAATGTACTTGGTAAAGATCTGCTGACTGAACAGGCCAAGGCTCTGTCTTTGCCCTCTTCTCTAGGACTCTTTCTCCATGGCCTCATCTACCTCTTCAGTTCCTAATATTACATCTCTGCAGCCTAATCTCTCTCTTCAGCCTACTTCCCAACACTAAAGACATCTCTGCCTTTAAATGTTTATGGTTTAGTCAAGAGACAGATACATAATCAATACCAGTAAATCATTCACCTACCGGTACCACCCTACCTCTCTACCTCCTCTCTCTCTCTCTCTCTCTCTCTCTTTTTACGTGTGCACACACATGAATCCCCAAAGTCCATCCCTTACTGCCTTCTCCTCGGTAGGATATAACTGACCAGAAGGGGTATGTCTTACAGTTAACCTACTGAATAGCTGAGTCGGTTACTCAACACCAGTTCTCTGTTTCTACTACCAGCCCCTCAGCACACAGAACAATGGGTAGGTAGCAGCATTTTCCCCCAGCGTGAAACCGGAGACCTGCTCTACAAGGAAGAGTCTGCATGGAGAGGCCAGGGCTCTCGGGCGGGAGTCTGCTGCCCACCTCAGGGTAAATCTCTCTTCATTTATCTGCAAAGTTGGAGATGGGGGTGAGGGGCGACCCTGCCTGTCTGCTTCCAACAAACATAATAATTCACTCAATGTACTCTACACAAGTACAAGAGCTCACAGCCAACCCTTTTCACTTGGGAACATATGCATTGGAGAAATGGCAGAGGAAGCCTCTCTTTCCTAAATACAAAAGGAAACCCAGGATCGTAAGCTTTATGAAAAAAATCAATAGGTTAAAAGCGGAGAGCAGATAAAACAAAACAAGAAACTCCCTCAAAACAAATTCTAAAAAAGAAAAAATCGGACTTTAGAGGAAACAGGATACTCAAGAAAAGAGGGAAAATGTAAAAGTTTTTATTAATATGATCAGATATTTGAGAAGCTATTACATCAATGGAACATGAATAGGCTGCTAATACAGAGGACATTGAGAAAATAATTGACTGGAAATTAAAAATGTGATTTCTGCAATAAAAATTTAAAAGTAGGGGCTCAATGATAAAATTAAGGAAATTGTCAAGAACATGGAACAACAGGGACACCTGGGTGGCTCATTTGTTGGGCATCTGACTCTTGATTTCAGCTCAGGTCATGATCTCAAAGTTCGTGAGTTTGATTCCCATGTCTGGCTGTGCACTGACGGTGCAGAGTCTGCTTGGGATTCTTTCTCTCTCTCTTCCCCCCGCCCCGCCCCCCTTCTCTCTCTTTCTAAACAAAACAAACATAAAAAAGACATGGAATGAAAGAAAAAGGATACAAAACATGAGAGAAAAGACACAAAGCATCAAACCAGGCATCCAGGTGTCCAACATCCATCCCAGAAAAACTGAATCCAGTACATGAAAGAGGACATAATTGAGAAATAAAAAAATATATAAATTTTCCAGAGTCCCCCCAAAACTTCACACCTTCAGAATGAAATGTGTTCCCCCAAAGCTAGAAGAAGAATGAAAAAAGATATGTACACAAATACATCAGTATAAAATTTCACTAAGAATAGATACTCTTAAAAGCCACCACTAAAAAAAAGTAAAGCACACATAAAGTTGGTCAACTCCAAAGGGACAAAAATTAGATTGACTACCGACATTGTAGCATTGATATTGGAAATTACAATATGATCTAGCAGCACCTGGGAAATATTGAGAAAATGACACTATGCCCACTGGCTTGGCTGTCCCAAAGGATGGATGGAGAGAGTCAAGAGACACAGGCAGACATCCAGATCCTTCCGTGTAGTTAGAAGGTACAATTACAGCCATACAGAGCACAGAGCAGCAGCACACCCAGTCAGAGTGCAAACCCTCTGGCTTTCACATCTCCCTGAAGGCTCACAGCCGCTGCTGTCCTACCTGGCTCAGGTAAGCATTCCATTCAAGAAGCTGTTTGGGGTGTGTGTGTGTGTGTGTGTGTGTGTGTGTGTGTGTGTGTGTGTTTAATGTTTATTTATTTATTTTTGAGAGAGAAAGAGAGAGAGAGGGAGACAGAAAATCTGAAGGACAGAGCCCATTATGGGGTTTGAACTCATGAACCATGAGAACCTGAGCCGAAACTGAGAGTCAGACGCTTAACCAACTGGTCCACCCAGCTGCCCCCGGTGTGTTTTTGTATCGAATCCTTATCCACACTCTGCCAGCCCAATAGGAGCAAGTAACTGATTACAACTCCAGCCTGTTCCAGAACGTTCACTGCGAGACAGGATGAATCCGAGGTTAGTCTCCCAAAGTCAGTCTCTTAGGCATCCTGCCCTCCAGCAGATCTACATGTGAGGGTCCCTTGAAGCCATTTCCTGCTGCAGTCAGTCACCATGGGGACCAAATTCATTTCAGAACTACAAGAGGTCAAAGAGTTTATCTCCCATAGTCTTGCTGAAAAAATAATGACTTGGGAATTTATTCGGAAATTGAAAAATGAAACTAAAAAAAGAAGAATTTAAGAACAATGTGGATTGGAGGATTGTCTACAATAACAACAGAAAGATTTATTCCATGGAAACAACAAAAAGGCGAATCAGATGACAATTGTACAGGGAGTTTATAAACCAATTGGCCCAAATTAGAAACTGAAGTCAAAGGACTTAAGATGAATATCTCCAAGAAAAAAAAAAAAAAAAAAAAAAAAAAAAGGATTTCGCTCATCAGATAGTATTAAAAACCTAGAAATATCCGGGAATTAAAAAGGCATTTATTTCTCTCAACAAGAAACAAGGAAACAATTAGAAACTCCAAGGAAAGCAAACAAGCAAATGTGAGAAAAATCCCAGTACAAAGACAGAGAACAAACTAAAATGGCATGGTTTTGAGCAAGGCTGGAACGTGAGAGAATTTAATTGCTCCATGGGCTCGAATATTCTTTGAACCGAGCAGGATTAGTGACATGGGATTTCACTGTATTTGGTTCTACAGTAAGTGAAAAATATATAACCATCATACGGGTGGTGATGTTTTATTTTTTAGAGTCAATCTGTAGACAAAACATGAGATATAATTATAGACACACAAAAGAATTCAAACAGCTGAACTTTGCAAAAATGGTAGTCTGCAACTGACAAGGAAAAAGTGGAAGATGTTGCATCAGCTCTGACTGCTCCTCCAGCAGGGACCATCTCAAGTTTACTGAACTGAAATTTGAGTATATTGTGTAGTTCACTCTACAGTGACTTACCACACGCCCTCCACACGCTACGCATTGCCCTGGGTCTTGAGAGACGATACTGAGCATGTCTACAGTGCTGACAGGCAGGTTTCCTGCCCTTGGGGAGCAGGTCATGGGACACTGTGGAGGGAGAGTGCAAGTGACAGAAAGTCACCATCTTTGACGGCAGGCAAAGAATGTAAGACTCCTTGACAATTATGGTAAAAGCCAAACAAAAAATAAAGTTAGAAATGGTTAAAAGCACTTGCCTGTAGAAAGTAAGACTGGTTGGTGGGGCAGTGGAGTTTAAGAAATGAGTTTTTTTACTTGACTCAATTTGCACTACTTTGAACCTTGCCTTATAAGGTTTATTTTAATCATAATTAAAAAAAAAAACTGTAATAATGCTACTTCTAACCGGCACGGTCAGAGTGGCTCACACTAAGTGCAAATGTTGCATAAAAGACCTGATGTCAGGGCTTCGGGATCCTGAATTTTGTGCAAAGAGTGTGAAATGGTGCAGCTGGGAGCCATTTTCTTCAATATACACTGAGAAGATTTTGGTCCTATAATTGTGCATCTGGATATTTTAATAGTGGTATGATATAAAATAAGCCTCTAGAAATATACTGTGTTGCCCTTTCTGCTTTTTTTATTGCTGTAAGTTGACTTTTAATTTTTTAAGTAGTATATAAATATTTTAGAAGGTGCTGTGAAAAAGTGCTTAAGAAAGTACATACTTGGGGCACCTAGGTGGCTCCGTTGGTTAAACAACCAGCTTTGGCTCAGGTCACGATCTCGTAGTTCATGAGTTCAAGCCCTGCATGGGCTCTCTGTTATCAGCTCAGAGCCCACCTCTGATCCTGTCTCCCTCTCTCTCTGCCCTTGTCCCACTTGCTCTCCCTCTCTTTCTCTGAAAATAAACATTAAAAAAAATGCATACTTGTCTATACACAAAAAACATGTTTGAGTGGTTCAACCCCTCTTATAGCCCATATCGAATAGTATGTTGGGATCTAACCATCGTGGGCAACAATGATCCCTGAAAAGACGTGTCCAGAGGTCTGTTTTGCCTGATCCCTTCCAACCTCTTTCGTCATTCTCTCCCAGACTACCTGAAGCTGCCCCTCCATAGCTCTAGAACTCTGGGAGCAGGAACAGTCATGGGGAAAGACGGAGGGTGGAAGGGGGTCCGCTTCAGAATGGGGTGGGGTGAGAAAGAACGAGGGGCACTGTGAAAGATCAGCTCTGATCTGGGAGGGACTCTGAGGAGGCATTAGGTTAGAGGTGAGCAGTGAGGGGCAGAGAAGAACGGATCTGCCCGTAAGGCAGGAGAGGGTGTGGGAGCAGTAGGAGAGCTGGTGTGGAGTTTAGGGCAGTGAACAGAGTGGCTCCAAAGGGACTGGAAGGAAGACCTGCAAGGCAGGGATGTGGTGAAGGAAAAGTGAGGGCAACACAGCCAAGCCCTTGTGGTGAGAAATGAACTGCCGTAGACATTGCTCAGGAAAGGTGGGCATCCCAGGGCCTGCCTGGGAAGGGCACGTGGTCTATCTTAGGTGCTTTGGCCGTGTGGTCTCGGGTCCAAGCCCACCCAGGGACTTGGTGACACAGAATGGAGAATTTGTTTAATGAACCCAGAACATAAAGAATCTGATCAACAAGGCATAAAAATCACTTGGGGACTACCCCTACCTCAGTTGTGTCCAGTTGGGGGTCTGTTCTGTGGCCTACTTCCCATCAACCTCTGCTCTCATCCTTAGAGCAGGTGTCCGTGAGCACTCATTTCTGCCTCCACCTCCAGGCTGTCCTGGGACGCGGGTCTGGGTCACAGCTCCTGGACACTGAAGAGACACAGAGGGAGAATGTGTCTGTACTTGACCATCTGAATCAGAGCCCCGTGCTCTCAGAAAAAGGCGGTGACTCCCCCTGACCTACATTTTCAGGACTCGCGTTCTTAACCCTGCCATCGAGGGTGGTGACAGCTGCCAAGCACTGTTAATTCTAGACCTGTCACCAATCCTCTTCCCTGCAGGGCTTGGACACAAAGAACCATGAGCCATTGTTGCCTTCTTTCTGCTGTGTAGGAAGAAACTACGACTGATTCCTTTCACCCTGAGCTTCCTGAGAGTCGGAGTCACATGCCATGGGCTTTGGAAACACTGACCTCGGCTTGAGTTCCAACGTCACCATTTTCTAGCTGTGCAACTTGCAAATTTTCTTAACTCGTCTGAGCTATAATTTTTTTAAATTAACAACTCGATATTAATAACTACCTCATTGTATTATATGGAGAATTAAGTGAAATAATATGCATAAAGTAAAGTACCTAATTCAGAGTCTGGCACGTTGTACTCATCTTTGTTCTCCCATGTCTAGACATAGGTGGTGTTGAAAGTATCCTTGCGCGGGGCGCCTGGGTGGCGCAGTCGGTTAAGCGTCCGACTTCAGCCAGGTCACGATCTCGCGGTCCGGGAGTTCGAGCCCCGCGTCGGGCTCTGGGCTGACGGCTCGGAGCCTGGAGCCTGTTTCCGATTCTGTGTCTCCCTCTCTTTCTCTGCCCCTCCCCCGTTCATGCTCTGTCTCTCTCTGTCCCGAAAATAAATAAACGTTGAAAAAAAAAAATTAAAAAAAAAAAAAAGTATCCTTGACCTCATTTCCTGGCAAAAAAAGTGGGACCGCAGGACCCAGCTGTCTCCCATACCCCCCCCCGAGTCAGGTCCACACCCCGTTGTCACTGCCTGCACGGTCCCAGGTATGGTTTTCGGGCAGACCCTCCCTTCTTTCTGTTTATAGATCATATAAGCATGCTGCAAACCAAGAGGCTCTCTCTGGTTCTTGTCACATCCGTGTTGAGTTGCCATGCTCCCCGACTCTGTGCAGAGGGTGTAGCTGGCTGTCCAATGCCCACTAAGTCAGCGTGAAGGCTGGGTCTCAGTCCAGTCCCTGGGCTAGCTTCCCAGGGCTACTCCAGGCAGCCAACCCAGCAGAGCTTGCACACCAAAACCTCAATCCCAGCTTCTCCTTCTCTGAGTTCACCCCATGTGGGCACCTGTCTCTTTCAGCTGCGGGAAAAACTCCCAGATACCAGAACAAATGAGTCTGCAGGGTCATTCTGGCCTCTTACTGGATACCAGCAGCCCAGATTCAGAAAGACCAGGGCTTTCCCAGCAAAGGTTCTGGGAAGCCTGCTTTTTCCTCTTTTTTTCTCTTTTCTTGTGTTACTCTATTTTTTAGAGATCCTAGCTGTTGAAAAACATACTTTCTATCAACCACGCTGACAATTTCAACACAAGATAGTGGTTGAGAAGACAGGCTTTAAATTTGGATAGAACTAGAGGTGAATTTCATACCACAATTTATGAGCTGTGTGACCTTGAGCTAGTTACTTTAATCTTCTCATCCCAAACTGAAAATGATAGTATCTAAAGCATGTATTTCATCATTTGGTTGCAAGTGAAGAAATCTGACTCAGTGGTTTAAACAAAAAGGAATAGTTTCTCTCACCTAGCAAGAGCTCTGGAAGTGGTGACTGTGTAGTTTCAGCACCTCATAAACATCTCCCAGATTCTTTTGGCCTTTATCTCATCCTTATTGCCTCATGTTTATAAAATGGCTGTTGTGGCTCCAAATATCACATTTATATCAAGGTACCTGTATCTTTCCTTTTAACAGGAAAATAGAAGGCTTCGCAGTAGTCTTTGTTCTGGACTTTTCTTTAGATCCTATTAGCCAGAACTGGGAGATATGGCAATTCATAGCAAGGGAGCTGGGAAATTGGGGAATATTATTGGCTTAGACCAAACAGAATTCATATCTTGGAGCTGGGCACATTGCAGCTCAGGGGGAAAAAAGTCAGGGTTTAGTTACCTAATGTGATACTGTGATTTATTATAAGAAATACATATTTGTATTTCTTATATTTGTATTTCTTATATATTGTATCAAATATTTGGTCTTTGTCCCCATTTCTGGCACACAACTCAAAACCCTTGGAATTTCCTGTGTTGAGAGTTTATCACACTTTGTTATGTTAATGAGGGAACTTTTGGAAAACACCTCAGGATGGGGGCTGGTTGCCAATGGAGCCTATCTTGCCATGGTTGCTCCATGGTTGCCAATGGGGCCTGATTTTGATTAAAGGATTAGAACTTTCACTCCTCACCCCCCTCCCAGTCCCCACCTCCCTGCCCCCCACCCTGACCTCAGGGGAGGGGAGACAGGCTGGAGGTGGAATCAATCACAATGGCCAATAATTTAATCAGCCATGCCTATGTAATGAAGCCTCCATAAAAACCCAAGAGTACAGGGTTCAGAGACTTTCAGGGTTGATGAACATGTGGACATCAGGAGACACCGGGAGAATGGTGTGCCTGGGGAGGACACGGGAGTTCTGCACTCTGCTCACACACCTTGCTCTATGCATCTCTCCCACCTGGCTTTTCCGGAGTTATATCCTTTCATAATAAAGTGGTAATACAGCTAATAAAATGTCTCTCTGAGTTCTGTTAGCCAATCTGGCCAGTCAACCAAACCCAAGAAGTTATAGCCAGTTGGTCAGAAGCACAGGTAACCTGGCCATGTAACTGGCATCTGAAGTGGGGGGGGGGGGGTTAGTGGGAGGGGGGACTCATGGTGAGGGGGGGGCTCATGGTGAGGGGTAGTCGTATGGGACTGAACACTTAACCTGTGAGATCCAATACTATCTCCAGGCAGATGGTGATAGAACTGAGTTGAATTGTTGGACACCCAGTTGGTGTCCCCAGAGAAGTGCGGGTGCAGGTAACCCACATTGGAATGGAGTCTCAGAACCATTTTCCCAAGCAAGAGGTAGGTATGGCTAACAGGCAAGTAACCAGAGAAGTCTGACTTGACACAGGCTTGTGGTATTAAATTTAAGAATATTTGTAGGGTCGCCTGGGTGGCTTAGTCATTTGAGCGTCTGACTCTTGGTTTCAACTCAAGTCATGATCTAACAGTTCACAGGTTCGAGCCCCGTGTTGGGCTCCATGCCAACCGTGCAGAGCCTGCTTGGAATTCTGTCCCTCTCTGACCCTCCCCCACTTGTGTGTGCATGCGTTCTCTCTCTCTCAAAATAAATAAATAAACTTAAAAAATTGTTAAAAACAAAGAATATTTATAAAGTACTTAGTGCAGTGTCAGACTTATAAGTAGTGTTTAATACATTATACCCATCATTATCAATAAAATATAAATTGTTGGGGGGCCTGGGCGGCTCAGTCAGTTGAGCATCCAACTCTTGGTTTCAGCTCAGGTCATGATCTCAAGGTTCATGAGTTTGAGTCCCGCATCAGACTCTGCGCTGACAGTGCAGAGGCTGCTTGGGATTCTCTCTCTCTCTCCCTCTTTCTCTGCCCCTCCCTAGCTTGTTCTCACTCTCTTAAAATAAATCAATAAAAACTTTAAATATATATATATAAATATATGTATATATATATAAATATATATATGTATATAAATTGCCAAAGTTGGTTGATCATGCCCTATAGATAATTAAATATAGTAGTTAGAAAGTGATAAAATTGATAGCACAACTCAGCTGTACTGATTTCTGAGTGTCCCCCACCCCCACCAGCGTAGGACTTATTCTCATTCATTCTTTCAGGCACAAATATCAAGTACCAACTTTCCATCAGGTGCAAGGCCAGGTACAGGCAATAATCCCTCTCCCTGACTCCCTAGGCCTCAGAAATTTAATTCCCATACCTTTTGTGCTCGTGTTCTCTGGCTGGAACCCCAGGTCCAAGCTCCTTCAGACCCCTGGATCTTCCCTTTCCCCGCCAAAGTCAGAAACCACAAGAATGGTTTCAACTTAAGGGCAGCACGGTAATTCATGCCACATCCACACCTTCCTTTTTGGATTTTGAGATTCCCCGGAACATAAATGCGAATGAAGCAGACACCCAAAGAGCTAGCAGGGAACTCTTCACAAAGCGCACACTTTTCACGAGCACCAAACCGGGAGCTTCCCCAGATTCTGTCGACTCCTTATGACTGAATTCAAACGTTTGTCCAGCAAGGGCTGTTCATAAGCAGACCTTCTGTGCTGGACCCCAAGAACACGTTCCAGAGCACATCCTCAGTTTCACCAGCAGTGAGGTCCTCAAAGCGGGCCTCATCCTCCATTAATAATGGTGTTAGAACCCATAACGCGGCTGTTCACAGTGCCAGGTCCTATTCTAGGCACTTTATATACATTCTCTCATTTAATCTTCCTGCACTGCCAGATGGGTACTATTATCTCTAGTTTACAGTTGAGCACACTGAGGCCCAGAAAGGGTAATTTACCTGAGGTCACACAGCAAGTTGATGGCAAAGCCACAGCTGAAACCCGAGCCTCCAATATCTAATCCCAAACACTGCCTCTGGGGCTATGTGGCCCCTCATTACATGCATTCTCTGGAATAATGTTCCTGCTTCGAATCTTTTTTTTTTTTGCCATCGGAGTGGAAGTTTTCTAGAGAAAGATAGTATTCTTTAAGCTAGGAGTGTGGATTTCGGCCGCCTGTATTTTCTATAATCGCATTTCTAGAAATGACCAAATTGCTTTTTCTTTCCCTTCCTGTACCTCACCACCAGCACCACCATTTTGCTCTCCTTTTTTGCCACAGAAGAAGCTATGGGAGGTAGCGTTAGAATGAGCTTGACGACGGAATTGCAAAGAATCACTGAAGTGCTGTCCACCCCATCTAAACCGTCTCTACAGGAAGAGACCCTGCCAGTACCAAGGACGCATCTGGGAGAGTATTGTGGAGAGAGAGGTAAGAATAAGGATGGGAATTGCCAATAGGCTGCAAAACGACCTATTTAAATCTGGTAAATATTGGCAGGAAGAGAAATGAAACACATCTTGAAATGGAGATGGGGCAGAACCCTGTTTCCCTTTACTTCGTTCCTGATGCAGAGATTACACAACAGCAGCATGACCTCGCTTGGAGCCTGGGCCTGTGCCACGTGGAGAGAGGGAGGGGAACCAATTCACTGTGTCCTATGCTCAGCTGAACCGTTGCTACCTACTTGGTCTGACCAAACTTCAAGCACAGCCTCCTTTCCCTTCCAGTGCCCTAGGAAACTGAAGGGAAGCCCCTATACCAGGTGACTCCTGAAAGATTTCTGAAATTGTACCCTGCACGCCGTCTCATCCCGTTGTGCTTTACGTCAATGCCGTGTCAGAAAACCAGGGCTCACCTCAGGGTCAACACAGAACAGAAATACCCAGCAGATATGCTCACACTCTCTAGCCTCACGCAGAAGTTCGCTCTATCGTGAAATTTGAATCCAAGAGTTCTTGCAAGAAAATGTGGCCCTGCTGCTCCTGCAGGTCCCGGTGTTCCTGTGACTGTCCTCCAGTCTTTCTGGAAATCAGGGCCATCGTTGTTTCTTATCAGGACATTGACAGAACCTGCTGGTGTGACATCAGCTTTCTCTAAGACAGACAGACGGGTTCCTGCTGTTCCCTCCCGGAGAAGGGAAGCGAAGGGGCAGATCTATGAAGTGCAGCGTACCTTGGACAGAACCACAAAGCCCAAAAAGCACAGTCACAAGTGGGGAATTCTCTTTTTGGTGGGTGGAGGAGGGAGGAGGGGGCAGTGTACAATGACTGCCCATATTCTTCATTTGGAAGAGACTAAAATAAGTAGACCTAGGTGTTCGGGCGAAGTAGGATGAACTGAGTGCCAAAGACAGAAAACATGACTGGTTCGTTCCATTATCAATGATTCACTTACACAGTCATTCACTTCTCATCCATTCATGTATTCATTTCACATTCATGATTATGTACTGGACATAGCCCTAGAGAGAAGGCAGAGAAAGACCCAAGGATGTAATCCCCCTGCTTTGTGGTAAGGGCTAAAGAAGTCCACGAAGGTTCACCATCGAGTTGCTCTTTCCTCTTTTTCTCTGACTCACATCCTGCAAAGGTTTGATTTTTGATAATTTGCCTGAGCTTTACTGATCCACTCTCCAGAGCTCTAGAAACACTATCTAGAGTACCATTGAAACAAAAATGATGAAAATGATAATAGACAACACTTACTGAGTACTTTTTGTATGTGAAGTAATGTTCTAAACATTTTAAGTAGATTACCTTATTTATACATTGTAAGAGTGTGACAAGCTGGGTACCATTAATATGCTTGTTTTCCAGATAAGAAAGCTGAGGTATAAAGAAATTCATCAACTTGTCAATGCCACACCACAAATAAGAGGAAGAACTGGGGTTTGGATGAAGGCAGTCTAGCTCCAAAGCTTCCCTTTTAGCCATTACTCTATCTGTATAATGGATGAAGTGTTTGACCTCAGAGAAAATTTCAAGTATATGTAGTTTTCTTTGCTGACTTGAATCATATAATTTTAAACATCCAATAGTGGTTGCTAGTGGAAACTATTGGAAACCTGTTCAGTACTAAACCCAGTCATTAACAGCCACTCTTGAAGCCAGGCTGTGTTTAGCCCTCCCCAAGCAGGGAAGAAACAAATTTTACTGAGAAGGTGTCAAAGTCACACAGCTAGTGAACCATGGGGCCAAGGTTCAAGCCTGTGCCTAGCACGTGGCCTTCAACAAATATTTGTTGAGCAATGAATAAATGAATGCATAAAGAAAATGAAAACGTGAGCAAGCAGGCAGGCAGGCAGGCAGGGCTGTGTAGCCCAAAAGTTCATGCTCCATCCTTTGTACTGGTGGTTTTAAATTGTGTGCCACAAAGGCCTCAGGTAATGTGAGGAGGGGTAGTGTGGAATAGCTAGCTACCTGTGAGACTGGAGCCCCAGGCCTCTTATCCCTGCTCCAATCAGAGAATCTCTGCCTCTATATGTGTTAGGTACTGGAGGACAGGTGTCACCAAAAATAGTAGGGAGACCCAAGTATCTATCCCTCCACTGAAGAAAACATTAAGCTGGCAAAAATAATCAGAATGAGGAATGTAATAATAATAAAAAAAAAAAATTTGCGAAAACCAGGGAAGTGCTTAATGAAGCAGCTGCTGCTAATTTTAGTAAAAGCATGTGGCATTTTTCTTACCCACCTACGATCCCCCCCATTCTCTAGCTTGGCCCATGGCCATGTTGGTGGTTAACTCCCATTCCTGGTGGTTCGGTTTGCTGATGCCAGAGGGGCAATTCAAACTTTGTTATCAAAGAACTGTAGTTGTGCATTTTGACCTGTCTGTCAGTTCCCTGACTCACTGGCTCAGAGGCTGCCTTTGTTTTGACCCTCTTGGAATTTTCTCAGGGATGGAATGGCCTTCTGGGCAGCATTCGTTGAAAGGATGTAAAGGCATCTTACTACTGACAGTCACCTGGGGCAAAGGATGGAGAATGGGACAAGCAGCTGACAGACCAAAAACTTGGGAAAGAGTAGCCTGAGGAGGAAGATAACTGAAGGTATAAGGGCTTGGAAGGGTTTCCAGGTATGCCAGGGAATCTGGAGGGCCATATGCATCCCAAGTCTGAATATATATACTCAGAAAAAGTGAGGTGATCTGATCTTTGGGTTCTTTGTGAGAGTTAAGACAGTTGTAGATGGTCTGGCTAAGCACTGAAGGACTGTAGTTCACAAACAATCTGCAAAGACTGCAAATACCACAAAGTCTTTTCTGTTTTGTTTTCTTTTTGGTTCCAAACACTTAAGGAAATATCTCTCAGGTTCCTGGATGAATGCTGAGATAATGGAAGCGAGACTTGCATGACCACAGATGACAAGAAATGTATGCAAAATCATTTGGAAAAGTCACTAAATAAGTAGATGATTGTAACTCACAATAAGAAACAATAGCACATCATGGGAAGGGGAAAGAATATGATTTCTGGAGTTATCACTTTATAATACTCAAAATGTCAAGTTTCCAACAAAAATTTAGCAGCATGCCAAGAAACAGGAAACTATGGTGCATTCACAGGAAAAAGAAAATAAAGTGACAGAAATGGTCTCTGAGGAAGCCCAGACAGATTATCTTGAAGATGCTCAAGTCAACTATCTTGAAGATGTTCAAAGAACTAAAGGAAACCAGGAGAATGATGTCTCAACAAATAGAGAATATCAATCAATAATAAAATGAACCAAATAAAAATTCTGGAGCTTGAAAGTACAATAGCTAAAATGAAAAATTCACTAGAGATGTTCAGCAGAAGATCTGACAGGAAGGAGAATCGGGTAACTTGGAGATTGGTCCATTAAAATTATCCAGTCTGAAAAGCATAAAGAAAAAAGAAAGAAGAAAAGTGAACAGACCTAAAGGGACATGTGGGACATCATCAAAAGTACCAACATGCACACTATGGGAATCTCAGACAGGAGAGGAAAGAGAGAAAGAGGCAAAAAAAAAAAAAAAAAAAAAAAAAAAAATTGAAGAATTAATGTCCCAAGAGTCCCAAACTGATAAAAAAACATGAATCTACGCCTCCAAAACGTTCAATGAGGCTCAGGTAGGATAAAGTCAAAGGCATCCACACTGAGATACATTGTTAATCCAATTGTCAAAAGACAAATATAGTCTTGAAAGCAGCAACAGAGAAGCAACCAGTCATGTGCAAAGGATCCTCAATATAATAACAGCTGGTTTCTCATCAGAAACCACAGAGGCCAGAGGACAATGGGGTAACATATTTAAAGTAGTGAGAAAAAGAAAAAGAAACCCTCTCACCCAATAATTCTATACCTGGCAAAAGTATCCTCCAAAAGTGAAAGAGAAATTAAGATATTCACAGATGAACAAAAACTGAGGGAGTTTATTGCTAGTTGACCTGCCTTAGAGGGTATACCAAAGGGAGTGTTTCAGAATGAAATGAAAGGACACTAGACAGTAACTCAAAACCATATGAAGAAATGAAGAAGGCAAATATGAAATATAGGCAAATATGAAAACCAGTATTACTGTATTTTTTGGTGTGTAATTCTTCTTTCCTTTCCTATATGATTTAAAATACAAATGCAGTGGATATTATTTCATTTTATGGAATCACTAAGTTCTTTGTCTCCCCTCATTGTCTAATAATTTCCTCTCCCTCTTTCTTTTAAGCTTCATTATTTTCCACAATTTTATGTTCCATATCACCTATTCTCTCTTCTTCTTCTTCAATTCCCATTGTGACTGTATCCAGTCAGTATTACATCTTAGTTATAGCATTTTTTTAATTTCAGCCTGACTATTTTAGGTCTTTGACCTCTAAAGCAATGTTTCTCTGGTGTCTTCTATACTTTTTTCAAGGCCAGCTATTAGTCTTATGACTGCTGTTCTAAATTCTTGTTCATATATATTGCTTACAACTGTTTTGATCAAGTCCCTTGGCTGTGATTTCTTCTTGACCTTTCTTTTGGGGAGAATTCCTCTGTCTTGTCATATTGGCTAAGTTTCTGTCCTTTGCGTGTTTTAAAATCTTGTTATGTTTCCTGCTTCTGAGAGTACTACTATATTAAAAAGGGCCATACACTGTCCAGGGCTGGCACTTTAGGAAGTGTTTCTGGTGTGTGCTGTGTGCACTCTGCTGTTGAGTTTTGAATATTCTTTTTCACTGGTCAGTCCTCTGCAGAGCTCCTCTTGCAGTGGGGAGTGTTTAGACCTTTAACTAACCAGATATAAATAACATAACTGATCAAGAATTTAGAATAGTCATAAAATTAATCACTGGGCCTGAAAAAAGCATAGAAGACAGCAGAGAATCTATTGCTGCAGAGATCAAGGGACTAAACAATAGTCATGATGAATTAAAAAATGTTATAAATGAAGTGCAAAATAAAATGGAGGTGACCACAGTGCAGATTGAAGAGGCAGAGGGGAGATTAGGTCAATTAGAAGATAAAATTATGGAAAAAGAGAAAGCTGAAAAAAATAGAGATAAAACAATCCATGATCACGAGGGGGAGAATTAGAGAACTAAGTGATTCAAACAGAACACTATCTGTTATCATAGGAATTCCAGAAGAAGAAGGAGAGAGAGAGAGAGAAAGGGGCTGAAAGTGTTCTTGAACAAATCACAGCTGAGAAAACTTCCCTGATCTGGGGAAGGAAACAGGCATTGAAATCCAAGAGGCACAGAGAACTCTCTTCAGATGTAACTTGAATCGATCTTCTGCATGACATATCAGAGAAATTGGCAAAATACAAGGATAAAGAGAGAATTCTGAAAGCAGCTAGGGATAAACAAGCCTTAACATACAAACGTAGACACATAAGGGTGGTAGCAGACCTATCTACTGAAACTTGGCATGACAAAAAGGAATGGCAGGAAATCTTCAATGTGATGAAGAGAAAAAATATGCAGCCGAGAATCCTTTATCCAGCAAGCCTGTCATTCAGAACAGGAGAGATAAAGATTTTCCCAAAGAAACAAAAACTGAAGGAATTCATCAGCACTAAACCAGCCCTACAAAAGATCCTAAGGGGGATTCTGTGAGTGAAATGTTGCAAGGACCACAAAATACCAGAGACATCACTACAAGCATGAAACCTACAGATAACACAATGACTCTAAACCCATATCTTTCAATAATAACACTGAATGTAAATGGACTAAATGCTCCAACCAAAAGACATAGGGTATCAGAATGGATTAAAAAAAAAAAACAAGACCCATCTATTTGCTGTCTATAAGAGACTCATTTTAGACCTGAGGACACCTTCAGATGGAAAGTGAGGGGATGGAGAACTATCCATCATGCTACTGGAAGTCAAAAGAAAGCTGGAGTAGCCATACTTATATCAGACAAACTAGACTTTAAATTAAAGGCTGTAACAAGAGATGAAGAAGGGCATTATATAATAATTACAGGGTCTATCCATCAGGAAGAGCTAACAATTATAAATGTCTATGCACCAAATACAGGAGCCCCCAAATATATAAAACAATGAATCACAAACATAAGCAACCTTATTGATAAGAATGTGGTAATTGCAGGGGACTTTAATATTCCACTTACAACAATGGATAGATCATCTAGACAGAGAATTAGTAAAGAAACAATGGCCCTGAATGATACATTGGATCAGATGGACTTGACACATATATTTAGAACTCTTCATCCCAAAGCAACAGAAAACACTTTCTTCTCAAGTGCGCATGGAACATCCTCCAAGACAGATCACATACTGGGTCACAAAACAGCCCTTAATAAGTATAAAATAATTGATATCATACCATGTACACTTTCAAATAACAGTGCTATGAAACTTGAAAGCAACCACAGGAAAAAGTCTGGAAAATCTCCAAAAGCATGGAGGTTAAAGAACATCTTACTAAAGAATTAATGGGCCAATGAGGCAATTACAGAAGACATTAAAAAATATATAGCAACAAATGAAAATGAAAATACAACAATCCAAACACTTTGGGATGCAGCGAAGGCAGTCCTGAGAGGAAAATACATTGCAATCCAGGCCTATCTCAAGAAACAAGAAAAATACCAAATACAAAATCTAACAGCACACCTAAAGGAACTAGAAGCAGAACAGCAAAGACATCCCAAACCCAGGAGAAGAAGAAAGAGACATAATAAAAATCAGAGCAGAAATAAACAATATAGTATCCAAAAAACAGTAGAGCGTATCAATGAAACCAAGAGTTGGTTTTTTGGAAAAAAAAAAAAAAAAAAAACTGATAAACCTCTAGCCAGGCTTCTCAAAAAGAAAAGGGAGACGACCCAAATAGATAAAATCATGAATGAAAATGGAATTATTACAACCAATCCCTTAGAAATATAAGCAATTATCAGGGAATACTATGAAAAATTATATGCCAACAAACTGGACAACCTGGAAGGAATGGAAAAATTCCTAAGCACCCACACACTTCCAAAACTCAAACAGGAAGAAATAGAAAACTTGAACAGACCATAACCAGTGAAGAAATTGAGTCAGTTATCAAAAATCTCGCAACAAATAAGAGTCCAGGACCAGATGGCTTCCCTGGGGAATTCTACCAGACATTTAAAGCAGAGATAATACCTATCCTTCTCAAGCTGTTCCAAAAAAGTAGAAAGGGAAGGAAAACTTCCAGACTCATTCTATGAAGCCAGAATTACTTTGATTCCCAAACCAGACAGAGACCCAGCAAAAAAAGAGAACTACAGGCCAGTATCCCTGATGAATATGGAGGCAAAAATTTTCAACAAGATATTAGCAAATCAAATTTAACAGCATATAAAAAGAATTATTCACCATGATCAAGTGGGATTCATTCCTGTGCTTCAGGACTGGCTCAACATTCACAAATCAATCAATGTGATACATCACATTAATAAAAGAAGAGAGAAGAACCATATGATCCTGTCAATAGATACAGAAAAAACATTTGACAAAACTCAGCATCCTTTCTTAATCAAAACCCTCAAGAAAGTCGGGATAGAAGGAAAATAATTAAACAGCATAAAAGCCATTTATGAAAAGCCCACAGCTGGGGCACCTGGGTGGCTTAGTCGGTTGAGCGTCTAACTTTGGCTCAGGTCATGATCTCATGGTTCGTGAGTTTGAGCCCCACATCAGACTCTGTGCTGTCAGCTCAGAGCCTGGAGCCTGCTTTAGATTCTGTGTCTCCCTCTCTCTTTGCCTCTGCTCTGCTCACACTCTGTCTCTGTCTCTCAAAAAAAGTGAATAAACACTTAAAAAATATTTAAAAAAAGCCCATAACTAATATCATCCTCAATGGGGAAAAACTGAGAGCTTTCCCCTGAGATCAGGAACACAACAGGGATGCCCACTCTCAGCACTGTTGTTTAACATAGTGTTGGAAGTCCAAGCATCAGCAATCAGACAACAAAATGAAATCAAAAGCATCAAAATTGGCAAAGATGAAATCAAACTTTCACTTTTCGCAGACAATACGATATTCTACATGGAAAACCAGACAGACTCCACCAAAAGTCTGCTAGAGCTGATACATGAATTCAGCAAATTTGCAGGGTACAAAATTAATGTACAGAAATTGGTTGCATTTTTATACACCAATAATGAAACAACAGAAAGAAAAATAAAGAAACTAATCCCATTCACAATGGCACCAAGAATCACAAAATACCTAGGAATAAACCTAACCAAAGATGTAAAAGATCTTTATGCTGAAAACTATATAAAGCTTATGAAGGAAATTGAAGAAGATACAAAGAAATGGAAAAACATTCCATGCTCATGGATTGGAAGAATAAATATTGTTAAAATGTCAATACTACCCAAGGCAATCTACACATTCAATGCAATCCCAATCAAAATTGCACCAGCATTCTTCTCAAAGCTAGAACAAATAATCCTAAAATTTGTATGGAACCACAAAAGACCCCGAATAGCCAAAGTAATACTGAAGAAGAAAACCAAAGTGGGAAGCATCACAATCCCAGACTTTAGCCTTTACTACAAAGCTGTAATCATCAAGACAGTATGGTATTAGCACAAAAACAGACACATAGGCCAATGGAATAGAATAGAGACTCCAGAATTGAACCCACAAACGTATGGCCAACTAATCTTTGACAAAGCAGGAAAGAGTATCCAATGGAAAAAAGACAGTCTCTTTAACAAATGGTGCTGGGAGAACTGGACAGCAACATGCAGGAGAATGAAACTGGACCACTTTCTTACACCATACACAAAAATAAACTCAAAATGGATAAAGGACCTGAATGTGAGACAGGAAACCATCCAAACCCTAGAGGAGAAGCAGGCAAAGACCTCTTTGACCTCAGCTGCAGCAATTTCTTGCTGGACACATCTCCAAAGCCAAGGGACTTAAAAGCAAAAATGAACTATTGGGACCTCATCAAGATAAAAAGCTTCTGCACTGTAAAGGAAACAATCAACAAAACTAAAAGGCAACTGAAGGATTGGCAAAGTTATTTGCAAATGACATATTGGATAAAGGGCTAGTATCCAAAATCTATAAAGAACTCACCAAACTCCACACCCGAAAAACAAATAATCCAGTGAAGAAATGGGAAGAAGACATGAATAGACACTTTTCTAAAGAAGACATCCAGATGACCAACAGGCACATGAAAAGATGCTCAATGTCACTCCTCATCAGGGAAATACATATCAAAACCACACTGAGATGCCACCTCATGCCAGTCAGAGTAGCTAAAATGAACAAATCAGGAGACTATAGATGGCTGGCGAGGATATGGAGAAATGGGAACCCTCTTGCACTGTTGGTAGGAATGCAAACCGGTGCAGCTGCTCTGGAAAACAGTGTGGAGCTTCCTCAAAAAATTAAAAATAGATCTACCCTATGACCCAGCAATAGCACTGCTAGGAATTTACCCAAGAGATACAGGAGTGCATAGGGGCACATGTACCCCAATGTTTATAGCAGCACTCTCAACAATAGCCAAATTATGGAAAGAGCCTAAATGTCCATCAACTGACAAATGGATAAAGAAGTGGTTTAGGGGCGCCTGGGTGGCGCAGTCTGTTGGGCGTCCGACTTCAGCCAGGTCACGATCTCGCGGTCCGTGAGTTCGAGCCCCGCGTCGGGCTCTGGGCTGATGGCTCAGAGCCTGGAGCCTGTTTCCGATTCTGTGTCTCCCTCTCTCTCTGCCCCTCCCCCGTTCATGGTCTGTCTCTCTCTGTCCCAAAAATAAATAAATGTTGAAAAAAAAAAAAAAAGAAGGTGTGGTTTATATATACAATGGAATACTACTCGGCAATGAGAAAGAATGAAATCTGGCCATTTGTAGCAACGTGGGTGGAACTGGAGGGTATTACGCTAAGTGAAATAAGTCAGGCAGAGAAAGACAGATACCATATGTTTTCATTCATATGTGGATCCTGAGAAACTTAACAGAAGACCATAGGGGAGGGGAAAGGGGGAAAAAAAGAGAGAGGCAGGGAGGCAAACCATAAGAGACTCTTAAATACTGAGAACTGAGGGTTGGTGGGGGGTGGGGGAGAGGAGAAAGTGGGTGATGGGCATTGAGGAGGGCACTTGGGATGAGCACTGGGTGTTGTATGGAAACCAATTTGACAATAAATTACATTTAATATAAAAAAAAAGAAACGAGAGGAAATCAAAATGGCACACAAGAGAAAAAACGAAAGAAGAATTTAGAGGTTCTCTGGTTCATCCTGCCAAAGGAAGCAAAGATTATCTTTCACTGGATCTGACATGTAGCCCAGGGCAAAATGAGGCTACTCCAAACAGAAATTCAGCCCATATAAGGCTTTTACCCAAAATATAATATAAATGTGAAGCATTATCTAAGTAATAGGTATGACCCAGGAGCTTGATATGGTCTGAGCACCTTCCCCACTACTGATACTGTGAAACTGATGCCTGTTGCCACATAGCAGCCCAGGACTTCCCTATGTGTGATCAGCAAAGCACTCACGCCATGATGTTTGTGGCTATAACACACACAAGGACTGCTGTGGTCAAATATGTTTAGAAATACTGGGTTAAGAGGAGTCCAAGAAATGTCTTTATTGCAGGACACCTTGTTGTTATATATCATGCATATAGACTGAGTCCTCAGGAGGTGGTGATAGCATGAATACTTCCCCAATTTTTTATGAAAGAATCTGTTATTTGGGAGATGGGGGCTTCAGGGAACATCCTTTAGGAAAGAGTTAAACATAGTATGGAGGTTTTCTATACCTCACGTTCTTCATGACCACAGATGGGGCGATGGCATTTAGGGTTGCTGTGTAATAACCTGAGTGACATACCTGGCCCAGTGCCTGAGCAAGCACTTAATACTTTGCAGATTTGATTATAAGATCTAAGTGCCAAGGAATAATTCAATAGACTTTTTTTGTCCTGTTTAATGTCAAACAGGAGAACACAGATTTTGAAGCTAGATAGACCTAGACTCAAATCCTTATTTCTCACTGCTAATTATGGATTTTAATAAGTTCTACAAAACACCTGCACTGCCACATCTAGGTTAGTGTTACTGAATAACAGGGGATACTAACCCAGACAAAATGACATATAGAACTATCACAGTCTTCTCTTGTCAGCTTGGCACCCACACACATCTTAAACCATACTTAATCTCCAAGTAAAGACAATAAAGTCATACTACCATATGATACAGTTATCCCCAATACAACCAGTAAAGTGCTAATCCATTCCAAGGAGAGTTAAGATCTTTGGGTGATATTTACTCTTCTCCTTTGATATCCTATAATTTGAATACTGTGATATAAAATTAACTATTACAGGGCACCTGGGTGGCTCAGTCGGTTAAGTGTCTGACTTCGGCTCAGGTCATAAGCTTGCTGTTTGGGAGTTTGAGCCCCACATCGGTCTCTCTGCTGTCAGCACACAGCCTGCTTTGGATCCTCTGTGCCCCTCTATCTCTGCCCCTCCCCTGCTTGTGCTGTCTCTCCAAAAATAAATAAACTTTAAATAAATAAAATTAACTATAACTAATATATCTTAGGTTAGATGATAAGGAGATAAGAGCTTAAACAACTTGTATAACCTGTCTGAGGTCATCTGTAAAATGGGTTTATAATACCTATGCAGGGTTATTTGCTCATTCATTCAGCAATCATTTGGACTAATCAGTACAAACTGTGTAGTATACAGTATTGAACTACACATGGTTTTTGCCCCTGACTAGCACATAAGACAATGAGATAAGGTCTATCAAGAGTTTGGGCCTAGACCAGAGTAATACTTGAGAAACTGTAGCTGACTTCCCCTTTCTCCAGGAATGGGAAAGGCACAGTTCTCAGAATAACCAATGGTAGATGGTGTCTCCTCACTCCACCTAAAGGGACCATTCATCCTGCAGTAGAAAACCCAGGAAACTTCTTCTGAATCCAAAGAAATCACCATGCCAGGGAATTTGGAGGAGATCGAGAGTTTCCACATTTCTGTGGATATGTGCAGTGCTCTGTGTTTAAGGATAATGCACTAAGATGACTCAGTAGTTCCTCTTAAGCCCCAGTGTCCATAGCAACCAGACATTCCACAGGCTTTGATTAAAAACAAAAACAAACAAAAAAACAGAATCATCAATTCAGGTATGAGGAGACGTTTAGCAATTAAAATCTAGTTTCGTAAACTATTTGAATATTTACAATCATTAACATTTTTCCAGAGTATTAAGTCTTCAGTAAACATCATACATTTAAGAGCTCCTCATAATGTTATATCATAATGCTTTAGAATAGAGGTCATGGAAGAATCAGAAAATTCACTTTTCTAGAAATGCCAACTGCTTCATCATTGTTTTACCGGAAGGCAATTTACCCACAGTCTCTTGCAAAATTGATTTTTCCCATCTCTACCTTGTCATTTGTAGGCACAAGGGCATGAGGAGTCAAATATTTGCCAACTTCAAATGATCCACTTTCTACCACTTTCTTTCCAATAAACAACAGAACACATGATGGACCTTCCAATCCTTCTGTGCATTTTCTCAGACATTTTCAATGTAAGACCAAGACATACAGACCAAAACAAATCTAGTTTATATTTGTTTGTGTATTTCCTTTAGTCTGTGAAATATAAGCTGATCCAATTCCATTCTTTGAACTTGAAATTATGTACATGCCTTAGAGAAAAACAATTCACCAGTCACAATAGCCAACGCTTATGGTTAACAGAGCTGTGGGGAGTCAAGAAGATTAGTAAGACAAGACCAAAACAATTTTAAAAAAAGATGGACATCCACAAGCTTGTATACCACATACACATAACTCTTATAACTCTTACCACAAAAATTCTGAGGCTTCCTAGAATTTGTCCGGGTATACTTCTTAGTAAAAATGAATCATGGAAGAGAATCCTTCTTACCAAAAAGAATTACTTGTTCATTCAATAAACACCTAGTGAGTGTCTACTCTGTACCAGGCACTCAGTTACAGCTGTGAAACTGACAGACACAGTCCCCACTGGTCTAGGAGCTTTCAGGCCACTAGGGAACATGTAAGTGGGCAGGCGATTCTGGGATAGTTGTGGCGTCATAAGAGAGGTCACCCACAGGTTGTGAGAGCACCAGGAGGGACACCTAACTTAGACTTGGACTTCCTTGAATGTGGACCGCTCCAATCTGAGACCTAAAAAATAAGGTGTCTGATAAGAGAAGTACTAAGAGTGTTGAGGACAGGGGCAAGGTCCCAAGTAAAAGGGGACAGCATGTGTAGAGACCTGAGAAAGAGTGACCACAGAATGTTGAAAGTATTAAAGATAGTTCAGTTTAGCTGGGGCTTGGGACCCCTGTCTCTTTTAAGGCTAACACCAGCATTGGCTCACGTCCCATAGATGGGGGGGGGGGGGAGCTGGAGGGAGAGTACAGTGGTGCTAAGAGTCATGATCTAAGCAGCCATGCCTGGACAGGACCTCAAAACCATCTAAACCATACGTATTATAACCATGTGAATTTGTCCCAATCTAAACGAACATATTTAGGAATGTTTCAAGATCCTCTGAGAGGAGCTACACATAGGTCTGTGCTTTCTCAGACAAATTTTCAATTTTAAATACAGTAGGCAGGTGGGATGAAACATCCAAGGGACAGGTGCTGGAAATTGGACCTGAGGAAACAGCACTGTCCACAGGCTCAAAAAGACTGGGTTCTACATACAAGTTCAGGCCCCTGTGGATCGTCAGATGTGGCACATACCACTCATTTATTCAAACATTTGGAGGCTCTTACATACACCATAAACTGTGCTGGAGGCTAGTAGCCAAAGGAGGAGACAAAGTCCTCACCCTCAGGGAACTCCAAATCTACATAGGGAGGCAAGCAATGCAGAATATTATGCTACCTTGTAATAAACTCAATACTAAAAAATAGTATGGAAACCTATGGGAGTCCACAGAAGGGACCCTAACCTAGGGAGAGGCAAAGGCAGGCTTCCTAGAGGTGATGCTGCTTGAGTGGAGCCCTAAGAGAAGAGTACTTGGGTGAAGAAGCCGGGAAAGGTCATTCCTGGCAGATGGAGCTGTAGGTGCTAAGGTACAGGGCAGGGGCAAATTCAGATAGCAGCAAGGATTTCAGCATGGCAAGTGTGTCCGGTGAGGATGGGATTGGGAGGAAGAGGAACTTCCGCAGTAGCCAATTGCCAGGCCAGGAAGAATTCTGTGTGTCATGTTAAAGGATTCGCATGAGGTGGGAGAGGAAAAAGAGTCCAGGATAACTCCAGGACCATGACCTGGATGACTAGAGGGAGAGGGTCCCAGTAACCAAGAAAGAAAAGCAGATTGAATGAAGAGCTAAGAACAACCAGGTCATACTGAGTATAAGGCGCCTGTTGGAAATCCAAGTAAAATACTCCTGGAGATAGATCAGTAGACACCCTCACATATCTGCCATTCTACAGGTCAGGACTGGAGAGAGATTTAAGAGTCACCTGCAGAGAGGAGACAGATCACTGAAGCTACACTGGGGGTAAGGTTGCACAGAGAGAGTATGGACAGTAGAAAGAAAAGAGGCCCAAGGAGAGCGTTCAAAAAAACCCACTTAAATGGCAGATGGAGGAAACAGAGCCTGCCAAGGAGACGGAGAAGGGACAAGTTGAGATGTTGGAGGGAAACCAGGACACAGAGGAGCCCTGGGAATCAAGGAGGAGATGAGTTTTAAGAAGGTAGGAGGGATTCTGTTGGCCAAAGGCAGCTGAGAGGTCAACTAGGATAGAACAATTTGGAGGTTGTTAGTGAAGTTGGCAAGAGTGGATGCCATGGGATGGCAAGCAGAAGCTGAACACCAATGGTTCATAAATGAATGTGAGGTGACACAAAGAAGCCACAATGAACACATACAGGTGTGTTTTTAGGAAGCAAGCCTGGGAAGAGAGAGAGAGAGAGAGAGAGAGAGAGAGAGAGAGAGAGAGAGAGGTTTGTAGCTGGGGTGAAACTTCAGGTCAAGAGATATTTGCGGGGAGGGATGCCAGGAGGATTGAGAGAGACAATGTATTGATTTCAGCTGCACATTTTAAACTGCAAACCTTAGTTATTTCTTAAAACCTATCTCCCAGCTGCCCGGCAGCAGCCTGGTTTGGATGTCACAGTGAGACGCTGGCACTGGGGAAACCGTGTTGAAGGGAAAAGAATCCAGCAGCCTGAGAAGAGAAATAAGTAGGCAAGTAAAGACATTTGTTCTTTGTGACATACCTTTCTTCCAACTCCGATTTTCAGCTAATCACTTTCTGGTGGGACTTTGATGCTTTTCTGTTTCAACCTACTTGGACTCTCTTCAACACTGACAGGCTTCACACTCATTTCCTTTTGTGGTGGCTAGACCTAGAAAGTGGTCTCTTCACATGGTGATGAAAGGGCACTGACGCACTGAGACCTCACAGAACTCACCAGAAACTGTAGATGTTCCCAGGTGGAAGTCGGAGGGGGAGGGAGGCCAGAAGGGGGAGAGAAGGGAGAGAAAGAGGACGGTGAGGAGAGAAGACAGGGAACAGAAAATGAGAGGTCATTTTAAACTCCAGGTGAGGATGGAATAAAGGAAGGGAGGGAAGACGGAAGGGCAAGGAGAGAGGATAGGTCAGGTTATCCTAGGGAAGCGCGTGGATAGTTTTATTCTATGCAGGTATTTTCTGCCCATTTCCTCAGCAAACATGTATTGACTAGTCACTCTGGGCCAGGCACTGTGTTTGGTACTGTGAGTACTCCTGTGGTAAATTCCACGTCGGTGACAAGCATAAGACCCCAAGAGAACAATTCGCCAATCCTGGGGGGAACCACACAGGTTCCCTGAGTAGCCATCTGTCCTCTGAGCTAAAGGGCCAGTAGGAGTTACCAGTCACAGAGAGTGAGCTCTGAGAGAACAGCCAGGCAAAGGAGAGTGATGGGAAGTTAGGGATGTTGAGGGGTGAGGACTGCCTGCAAGGCAGGTGAGAGAAAGGACCACAGGTTAGCATGGAAAAGTAAATAGGGACCAAATTAAACAGGGTTCTTGTCACATGTTAAGGTTGGGACTTACCTTAAGCCTAGAAGGGTTTTAAACATGGGAGTAGCTTAATCTTTACCTTCTTTAAAAAAAAAAGTTTATTTATTTATTGTGTGTGTGTGTGTGTGTGTGTGTGTGTGTGTGTGTGAGAGAGAGAGAGAGAGAGAGAGAGAGAGAGAGAGCGAGGTATCAGCACAGAGCTGGACACAGGGCTGGAACTCACAAACCCAGATGACCTGAACCTAAGAGTCAGACACTTAACCAACTGAACCAACCAGGTGCCCCTAATCATCTTTACATTAAAAAAAATAATTTGAAGCGAAAAAACCTGCAGGCAAATATTGAACTCTGGTTAATGATAAGGATGCACAAATTATTTAGGAGGATGTTGGTGACCAAAAGGAAGACTGATGGATGACCAGAAGGCTAGCTAGATGTGGGACAAATATAGCAAAAGGGTAATGGCAAAATCAAAGTCGTGGTTATATGGGGGCTCACTGTAAAATTCTCTCAACTTTCCTTATGTTTGAAAACTTTCATAGTAAAATACTGGGAAATTAGATCACTCTGGCCGCTGCTTGGATAAAGGTTTTGGAAAGGGGCAAGGGAGCCAGTTAGTAATTGAGGCAAGGCGTGGTCGCAGCCCAGGAATTGGGAAGAACCAGGGATAAAAGAATTTGAATTGAAGAGATCCTTTGGGAGGGGGGCGCTTGGGTGGCTCAGTCGGTTAAGTGTTCAACTCTTGATTTTGACTCAGATCATGATCTCACGGTTCGTGGGATGGAGCCCATGCTCTGCACTGATACCACAGAGCCTGCTTAGCATTCTCTCTCTCTCCTTGTCTCTCTGCCCTTCCCCTGCTCATGCTCTCCCTTTCTCTCTCTCTCTCAGTTTAAAAATTTTTTTTCAACGTTTTTTATTTATTTTTGGGACAGAGAGAGACAGAGCATGAACGGGGGAGGGGCAGAGAGAGAGGGAGACACAGAATCGGAAACAGGCTCCAGGCTCCGCACCATCAGCCCAGAGCCTGACGCGGGGCTCGAACTCACGGACCGCGAGATCGTGACCTGGCTGAAGTCGGACGCTTAACCAACTGCGCCACCCAGGCGCCCCTCTTTCTCAGTTTTAATTAAAGAAAAAAATTGTTTAAGATACTCTGGAAGCGAAATCAACAGTTTGGTGATGGAAAGGATGTGGAGGGAAGGAGGACTAGAGATAAACAAACCTGCCTTAGCCACACACCAATTAAGGGTCGAGTCAAAGATGGCCAGTAGATTTTGGGGTGAAAAGAACTCATGAGGCCCATTAAGAACTCTGAATCACCAATGTCCCCTTCAGCTGGCCTCTGACTTCAGATTCTCACCAGGAGATTCCTGACATGAAGTCTTGCCTTAGTCTGCTCTCAGAACTCAGTGGGGCTGGGCACCTTGGGCGACCTCACAAGCAGGGGGGGGGGGGGGGGGGACCCGGAGAGGGGCTCCTACCGTGCATGTGTGGTGGCCTGCTCAGGGCTAGGCCGTCCTGCCCAGCTCTCCCTCCCGTCAGACCTCTCTGAGAGCTGCTTTCTGAGAGCTGCTCTGCTCTCATCAATTTAAGTGTTCTGTTTTGTTTCTTTAGAGCAAAATTGTTTGGGGTCAGCAGCTTTCAATGGCTTCATCCACAGCCAGGTTTAATTTATCAGCTTTCAGTTACAAAACAGATTTCTCTGGAAGACTCAATCACAATAGAGCAAAAATGAGTTTTCTTCAAGGGCTGCTAACTGCCTCTTTGCTGGAGCAGATGTTGGCCTGATGGTTCTCCGAGAGGCAGCCTCCATAATCCCTCCCTCCCCCGGAACCCGCACAGACTGTAATTTTAGCTCATTTCCTACAGCCTTGTCCTAGAGACTGTTAGCGAGCCCCTCCTCGTCCTCCTTCCCTCCACGTGAAGAATGTTTATCAGAGGACCTGTTTTACATTTCAGTAATTACTCCTGCGCTTCATTTCTGGATTCTTGTCCCTGGCACGTCCACAGTTTACAGCCAACTCAATGTTAAACCCCAACGCTCTTTCCTCCTCAAGGCTTACTGCCCGTGAGTGTTTGTCAGGACTTGAACAGGACAGGCCTGTCTGCTCTGCCCCTGCTGAGTGGACGCTGGTGGAAAGAGACCCAGGCTTCAGAAATGCAGTTACTATTTGGTATCGGACCCTGAAAGGGGGACTCCTAACTGCTTAAGGCAGGGACTCGGGAGGCTGGGCTGGTAACCATCACTGTTCCCAAATAAAGCTGGCACAGGTCTCCCAACACACAATCTGATGGTGGCATTTGACTCTTTAAAACACAGACTTCGCTTGAGACCTGGATGGCACCTACCCCTTCAGTCTTGGAGGTTGCCCCCGTCAGCTGGTCCTTAGGCATCAGATATGGGGTATTGACCTGAGTTCAGATCCTAGCTCTCCCACCCCCCAGCTGAGCCTCAGCCTCCCCACAGTTAAATCAAGGAGGGCATTCAGCTTGGGGGTCGTTTCTAGGGGCTTTGTTTCCCTCAAATATAAAAACGCTTTTATTGTTCTCATTTCCTATGTGTTGGTAACATGTCAGCCACTTTGGCTGCTTGTCCCTTGGAGAGGGGACTGGGTTCAAGAAACAGGCAAGGAGAGGGGCTCCTTTTCCAGCATTTTCATTACCTTTGAGACTCTCCCAAGAGTCCTGTCCCAGTTTCCCAGCCTCTCCTTGTTAAGAAGGACTTTCTTGTGTGCATCATCACTGCTGAGGACACTTGCAGAATATTTCACAGGACAGGGTCTCTGCATGCTAGGGGAGACAGTTCTGTGGGCTGTGGAGGGACTTTTTTGGTTTTGTTAGTTTGGGATTTGGTCACACCTTTAAATTCTTGGGTCTCCAAGGCCCCACTTTATCTCTGGGTCACTGTGCTGCCGTGTCTGTTCCCTGGCAGGAACCTTAGCTCCTGTGGGCTGACAGAGGTCACTGTTACTCAGGCCACCAGAGGGTGCATCCCAGGTACCTTAACTGACAAAGGGGCAGGTAGAGCTGCGGAACGGGGCGAGAAACACTGCACAGGAGAAAGGAAAAGAATTAAAGCCGCTAAGACTTACTCTGTGCCAGGCACGATGCCAAGTCCGTATGGTGTATTTTCTCTTTCACTGCGTTCCCCCAGCAATCTCTGTTATAAAACGGCCCTCTATACAGATAGGAAAACTTAGAGAGTTTGGCATTTCCTCCAGGTCATCCAGCTGGCAAGGAGCAGAGCCAAGAGCGGAAGTCAGTAGCCGACGAGAGCCCGGGATCCGACCCACTACCTGGTCTCTGCTTCTCTGAGTAAGTGAAAGCCTCAGGCTCCAACCACAGAAGACCCCTTCACCTCGGTGAGATGGATGTGTTTAACCGGAGCCACCTGGAGCTCTGTATTTGCACCTGGGCTGGTAGGAAGTGGAGTGGGTGATAAATGAGCAAGATGGCAGCCTCCAGTCTCTGGAGGTGGGAGGGAGCGGCTCCTGCTATGAAAGTAAGTATGAAGAAAGCAGTGGAAGGAGGAGCATCTTTCCTCTAATTCCCCTGATGCACCAGATTCTTTAAAGATACGGGATGGCTGCAGCTATGCCTGAGACTGGAGGGGGGCAGCCGCAGATTGGGACTTGAGGGTAGGCTTGGAAGGCGGGACGGGGTCTCCATCCCCAGCCTGCTTGATGCTCTAAACTCAGGTGAGGCCAGAGGTTTTCAATTTCACTCTGATGGGTCCGTGGTCCCTCTTGCAAGGCCTGGGGGACTGTGGGAGCCAAGGGGTCCTGGGTGGGTCAAGGCTGAGGGAGCCCTGTTTCCCAAAGTGTTGGGCACTTGAGACACGGTGCTCTTCTGCCTTTCTTCTTTTTGTCTCCCGTTTCTTTCCCTCACATTACCAGCACTGCCCAGAACAGAGTGGGAAACACAGTGCTCAACAAACATCAAGGGAAAAGTCAGCTTTCTCACTCCTGTGGTGAGGACCTGACTTTGGGTGCACAAGGCCGGCACATCTGACTGCCTGGGCATGCTCCCTGGCTCTGGGTGCCCAGGCTCCTGCTCAGGAGGGTTGGTGATGGGTTGGAGCTGGTGGAGGCAGAGGGGCTGCCATCACGGCTGGCTCTCGATGGTGTAAGGATTGCACTTGTCACACTACCATGTCCCACCATGCCCTCTGTCCCCTGTAGAATCTGGTGATTTGCTCTGTTCCTCACCCAGAATTAAAGCTCTGAATTCCAGCCCGTATGTCATGGAGTTGGAAAGTCTGCCTTGGAAGGGGAGGGACCAAGAAAAGCTCCCCAGAGCAGGCTGGAGCCATTTCACCAGACCCTCCCTTACCTCAGGGCTGGCCTCTTCCTGGGATTTCACTCACGTGTCTGTGCATCCGTTGGGGGTGGGCATCAGAACTCTCAGGTTTGTTTCACCTGCCCTGACGTTTTATGATGCTGCCTCAGATAGAGGTCCTCGGGGCAGCCAGAGTGTCATAATCACTTGAGGGAGGGAGCCTTGAAACCCATACTCACTCCCTGGGAGAGTAGAGAGAATGGAGCGGGCGTCCTGTCTATCACACAAGCAGGTGGGTCTCCTCTCTGCAGTAGGCCATGGGACGGTGGTGGCAGCTCGTGTTACGGCTGTGGACAGTCGTGCCCATCTGGGCTGGGGACGAGCTGCTCAATGTCTGCATGAACACCAAACACCACAAGCGAGAGCCTGGCCCAGAAGACCAGCTCTACGATGAGGTACAAAGGCCAGACCTTGCCTGGGGACGGGAGTGAGGCTGCTGTGGCAGATCAGGGAAGGGACACAAATGCCAAGATGGCTTCTGAACCATCACCAACCCTCACTCATTTGGTTCCTTATGTTGGGATTTGGGCAAAGACCACTGGAGGGACACTTTGGCCTTTTGAGATCATAACTGTTGAGTGCTTCCAAGTCCCCATACCTGAGCTGCCCGGCCACTTGGGGGACAGGGGCAGGGGCAGATAGTGATCCAAGATAGTGAACCATCACTGGTTCAGCATACATTCAAACAAACCAGGTCCCCCTTCTTTTTTTCTCTTTTTTTTTTTTTAATTTTTTTTTCAACGTTTATTTATTTTTGGGACAGAGAGAGACAGAGCATGAACGGGGGAGGGGCAGAGAGAGAGGGAGACACAGAATCGGAAACAGGCTCCAGGCTCCGAGCCATCAGCCCAGAGCCCGACGCGGGGCTCGAACTCACGGACCACGAGATCGTGACCTGGCTGAAGTCGGACGCTTAACCGACTGCGCCACCCAGGCGCCCCAGGTCCCCCTTCTTTAGCCTTCCTACCCATAGGCACTGGGGAGACTTATGACTCAGGTGACTCCTCCCCAGACCCCTAGAGGCAACTGACAGGGACACAGGAGGAGTCGTGGAGCTGACTTTTACCTATAAGCTCTTCTCAACTCTGGTGCCCTCCCATCCAGGGCAGCCCCACACTCCTCTGGGTCTTGTGGGGTTCCTCTGCTGCCTTTAGGAGCTGAGATCCTGGAAACCCTGTTTCTAGGGAATGGCATCAGCCTGTGGCAGGGAGATTGGTGTGCAGGAGCCCTTTGGCTACAAATATTGACATAGTATCACCATTCCTTCTAGATGGGCATTGCTGGCCTGAAGTCCTCCCATTTGCCCAGTCCCTCTTCTAGGGGACATTTTTACCTCTCTGCCCTGGACACTCCTCCGTCTCCTGCCTCTTATCCAACCCCGTGCCTTTTGCTTCTTCCTCCACCTTCAGTGCACCCCCTGGAAAGACAATGCCTGCTGCACGGCCAGCACAAGCTGGGAAGCCCACCTCGATGTGTCCCTGCTTTACAACTTCAGCTTGATTCACTGTGGGTTGATGATGCCAGGCTGTGAGAAGCACTTCATCCAGGCTATCTGCTTCTATGAGTGCTCCCCAAACCTGGGACCTTGGATCCGGAAGGTCAGAAGGCTGGGCTGGGGAGGCAGGAGGCACATCCACACAGTGCCCTGTTACTAAGAGCCTGAGGTCCACGATGCTAGCAGGAGCAGGACATGCTGTCCCCCTACGGACCAGAGCACAGTCAGAAGCTGGGTTGGGGAAAAAAGTGGAGAGAAAGCCACCTCTGGGCCCCAAAGAGCAGCATAGGGGAGCACCAATGAGAACTTTAGGATAAGGGACGACACTAAAACCTTGGCTTGTGAGCATAATTCATTCTGGAAACATGTTTGCCATCCAAAGCACTTGTATATCAAAGTGAATTTCAAGAACCACTGGCTCAGCTGTGATCATGTGACATTCCATGTCATGTACTACTCATATTGCAGGGCATCACTCGTTTATCAAGTTAAAATTTATTAGAAACGTTTCCTTGTCTTGCGGAACACTCGCAGAACAAGTTACTCACAATCCAAGGTTTTGCTGCCTTTGAATCCCATCTCCTGTATGTAGGAAGTTGTGTAGCTGGGGCCAAACCATTCAGCCTCCGTAGCCTCATTGTTCTCATTGGTTTTCTTTTTTTAAGTTTATTTATTTATTTAGAGGTGGGGGGAGGGGCAGAGAGAAGCCCAAGCAGGCTCCCTGCTGTCAGTGCAGAGTCCGATGCAGGGCTCTCTCCCATGAACTGTGAGATCATGACCTGAGCTAAAATCATGAGTTGGACACTTAACCGACGGAGCCGCCCAGGCGCCCCTCATTGTGCTCATTTGTAAAGGAATGCTTACAGACTTCCTAGGAGTCAGTATCTAGGAGTCTGTTCCGTGTCTTCCAATGGTAACCGGCAGAGTACCATTGTAGCTACCGATCATCTCTGGATCCTGGCTATTAGCATTCTTGTCTCTTGCTATGCCTGCACCCAGATGGACTTGGCTGGGCCAGGAGAGCGAATCCTGGATGTGCCACTCTGCCAGGAGGACTGCGAGCAGTGGTGGGAAGACTGTCGCACATCTTACACGTGCAAGTCCAACTGGCACGGCGACTGGGACTGGAGTCGGGGTGAGTGGCGCTTGACAGGGCCCCCACCTGGCAGCAAGCGCGAGCTCCCTCTGCTCCCCTAGGGCAAAGGATGGGGACGTGAGGGTGGGAGTCTTGGGAGGTAACTTTGTGCCTCGATCCCCCCCCCCCCTCGCCTCCCTACCAGGGAAGAACCGCTGCCCTGCGAGGGCCGTCTGCCACCCCTTCCCCCATTACTTCCCCACCCCCGCTGACCTGTGCGAGAAGATTTGGAGCAACTCATTCAAGGCAAGCCCTGAGGGCAGGAACAGTGGGCGGTGCCTGCAGAAGTGGTTTGAGCCCACCCAGGACAACCCCAATGTGGCCGTGGCCCGCCTCTTTGCCAGCACTGCCCCACCCTGGGAAGTCTCCTACAGTCTCCTGGCCTTCTCTCTGTACCTGTCATTCCTATCCTAAAAGCCCCTTCTCCCTCCCACACTCCTATGCCCTCCCAGCCACCCCACCCCCACCCCCACCCCACCCCCCCCCCCCCCCCCCCCCCCCCCCCCCCCCCCCCGGCTATGGGTCAGGCCAGCCGTGGCAGCCTCCTCCCTTGGGTCCTTCCTTTAATGGAGCAGAGCAGGCCAGGGGTTTGGTAGGGACGCTGAGGCTGTCGCTGGTGCCCAAGCCATGAACACTCGGAGCTAGGCCCCCCCTCCACCTCTCTGCTCTGCTTTCAGGGGCTGGGAGAGTCAATGTGACCTGCCCCCTCCTGCCTTTATGGCTGGCTGGAGTCGGGGTCTCTGAGGTGGGACTCCAGGCCTCTCTCCTCCAGTGTATGCCCACCCCCTTCCCTGGCAGAGCTAATGGTGCTCCCAAGAAAACAGCAGCTTCCCTTTCTCTCTGAGGGACCCACTCTCTCCTAGCTCTATGGTCAGGGAGTCAATGTCCAAAGAGGGAGTCCGTTTGCCTCCTGCACTGAAGTCTCAACGTTGGTTGCTACTTAACTAATAACCATTAGCTGCTTGACATGTGCTTGGCCTTCTCCTATCCTCGCAACACCTCCTGGGGGGGAAGACTCACAATCTCTTTTGCTTTGGGAGCAGTACAGCCTACAAAAGACCCAAAGCCAGGGTAAGGACTACCCAGACCATCGTCTTTACTGTGGATGCAAGGCTGAAGCCACTGCCTCTATTGCTTTAGGCGTCTCCTGTCCTGATGAACCCCAGAATCACAACACGCTGCTCTGGAAATTCAGAAGCCAGAGCTCTAATCCAGTTCTACCACTTTCTGTGTGACTTTTGGCAGGTCCTTTGGCCTTTATTTAAGACTGTCTCTGCTTCCCTCTCCCCTGAGACGAATGAGGGAGTTGGACCCCCTTGATTTTAACTTACAAAAAGAAAGAGGAAAAAGCCAATGCCGGGGTGCCTGGGTGGCCTAGTCGGTTAAGCGTCAGACTCTGGATTGCAGCTCAGGTCCTGATCTCACGGATCTCACGGTTCGTGGGATCAAGCCCTGTGTCAGGCCCTGCACTGACCGTGCAGAGCCTGCTTGGATTTCTCCCTCTCCATCTCTCTCTGCCCCTCCCCTGCTTGCTTGCCATCTCTCAAAATAAATTAAAAAAAAAAAAAAAAAGCCAGTGCCATTGTTTGTGGGGATCTAGTCTGTGCCTCTCGGGCAGTGCCAGCCCCTAAAGAATAAGAGTCAGAACTGAACTCAAGAAGGGGCATCAGGGCAGCCTTCATGTCCTCTGTGGAAGTGGACTGGTGGCTAACCTGCCCACTTAGCACCTTCTGGAGGCTGAAGCCCAGCAGCTTCTCAGCACAGATGGTGCCTTCCCTACAACCTTTTCTTTGACAAAGAAGGTTTCTAATAGGTCTGCATCTGAGGTAGTTGATTTTGCTGACGATTACTCATTCTCACCACACACCAGCAAGCCCTGCTGGTCCATTAAACTCTACCCCCATTCCTCCCACGCCTCCCCTGACTGTGCTCCTTCACTGAGCAGAACCTCTTACAGGCAGGGCACTCGTGTTCTAACACCAATGAGGATGGTCCTCCTACGTGAGGTGCTCAGAGTCTGGAGTAGGAGACTGATGCTAGCAGTGGAGACCAAGCAAGAACAGGGCCTGGGCTGGGGGTCCTCATGAAGGGGGTGCTGTCTGAGCCCCAGTGAAAAGGGTCACTTCGTTAAGAACAGGAAATAAAAGGGGTGCCTGGGTGGCTCAGTCCATTGAGCCTCTGACTCTGGCTCAGGTCATGGTCTTGCTGTTCATTGGTTCAAACCCCATTCGGGCTCTACGCTGACAGCTCAGAGCCTGGAGCCTGCTTCCGATTCTGTTTCCCTCTCTCTCTGCCCCTCCCCCATTTGTGCTCTCTCTCTCTCTCTCTCTCTCTCTCTCTCTCTCTCTCTGACTCTCTCAAAAATAAATAAGCATTAAAAAGAAAAAAACCTAGGAAAAAATTGCTGAATGAAAATCAGGCGGTCCCTAAAGCACTTAACTATCTGAAGCAGGAATTTCACTTGCTCTGAAATGAGTCAATAAATTGTGGCTTCAAAAACACATCTAGGTAAAGTTTCTTAAGAACTGAGGACTGGGGGCACCTGGGTGGCTCCATCGGTTAAGCGTCCAACTTTGCCTCATGTCATCTCATGGTTTGTGAGTTCGAGCCTGCATCAGGGTCTCTGCTGTCAGCATGGAGCCTGCTTCAGATCCTCTGCTCCCCTCTCTCTGCCCCTCCCTTGCTCATTCTCTCAAAAATGAATAAACGTCGGGGCGCCTGGGTGGCGCAGTCGGTTAAGCGTCCGACTTCAGCCAGGTCACGATCTCGCGGTCCGTGAGTTCCAGCCCCACGTCAGGCTCTGGGCTGATGGCTTGGAGCCTGGAGCCTGTTTCCAATTCTGTGTCTCCCTCTCTCTCTGCCCCTCCCCCGTTCATGCTCTGTCTCTCTCTGTCCCAAAAATAAATAAACGTTGAAAAAAAAATGAATAAACATCTAAAGAAAAACCTGAGGACTGAATGAAGTGTCTGAGGGTATGTGTGTGGTAATAAAGCTGAGAGTTTAATGACTTTTTATTTTTAACATTTATTCATTTCTGAGAGACAGAGATAGAGCGCAAGCAGGGGAGGGGCAGAGAGAGAGGGAGACACAGAATCTGAAGTGGGCTCCAGGCTCCGAGCTGTCAGCACAGAGCACAATGCAGGTTCGAACCCACAAACTGTGAGATCATGACCTGAGCCAAAGTTGGACACTTAACAACTTAGCCACCCAGGCACCCCAAGTTTAATGACTTCTTAAAAAGGAGTTTTAGGTAAAAATATAAAAATAAAGTAGGGTTAAAACAGCCAAAACAAGACTAGTCCTGGGAACCCTAATAACTGTTAGTATATATTGATCACTTACTCTGTGCCTGGGGCTCTGTTAAGCTACTAACATGTACTAGCTGATCTGATGGCTCCAAAAGCTTTGAGAGCCACACTCATACCCATCTTTCTGTCCTTTTTTTAAATGTTTATTTATTTTGAGAGAGGGAGAGACAGAATATGAGCAGGGGAGGGGCTGAGAGTGAGGGAAACACAGAATCCAAAGCAGGCTCCAGGTTCTGAGCTGTCAGCACAGAGCCCGTCTCAGGGCTTGAACCCATGAATCATAAGATCACGACCCTGCCGAAATCGAATGCTCAACAGACTGAGCCACCCAGGTGCCCCCCATCTTCCAAATTAGGTCAGACATATGTGGTTTGAAACCAGGTAAGTCTGACGCCACAATCTCAGCTCATGAGGCTTACACAGAATACCCTGGCAAGTGGGGCTGGAGCAAATGTGGGGAATGGAGGGAGAGGGGAAGGGCACAGGCTATGGCAGGTTATGAGCAGGAAATGGGGACTAAGCTTTCTCCCCATAAGTGGTTAGAAGAGTAATAGTTTTCAGCAGTAGAATGGAATGATCAGATTTGCAGTTAACTGATTTGCTTTAATCAGAGTGATCTATGCATGTGGCTAAAACACAGGTCAAAGGATCTCTAACACAGAACCACACAGCCCCAGCCAGCCAGTCCCTTGGTACCCACTTTGGAACCATTTCTGGATTTAAGCCTATGAAGAAGTTCCAAATGTGGCTTATCTTTTCTGCCACACAGGCTACCTTTTTGCTCTCTGTGTGGTTAGTTTCTTGATCCTCCAATCTTTTTAATTTTGGAAATTCACTTTTAATTTCCAGGAGATTTTTTTTTTATTCCCTTGTTCTTCATAGCCTGCTGTTTTTGGTTTTATGGATGTAATATCTTCTCAACTCTCACTGAAGCTCTAATCAGAATTTTTGTTAAGTCTTTTTTTTTTTTTTTCCCCCTAGTGTCTGAATGACCTATTTCCTCCAAGGGCAATCTGCTCTGTTTATCTTAATCTTCCCCTGTGTGCTGCTGGTTCTCTCTATGTCTGGTGACCTTGGCTGTGTATCCATATTTAAGAATGACAGGCTGGGTTCATTTTTCTAGCTAGCTGGTATAGGTGTCCTGTGGTTATATCTGTGCCTCTTCTTGCCCCTGAAGAGCAAAGCTGATGGGGAGTTCTGGGTATATGGGGGAAGGCTTATTGGCTAGCAGGCACCTTCTGAATATGGAAGGAAATGAGAACAAGCAAATTTATTTGGTCAGAGCTTGCTGTAACGAGGCGGTCAGTCACCATCACTTGAGTTCTGGCAGACACCCAAAAGCTTTGAAGGGGAAAACTTCAGGTATGCCCTAATGGAGGCTGTTGGCATGGGGAAGCTGTAGGCAGGCTAACTGGAAGCGGGGCATCCTAGGTGGTTGGTTAATAATGTGTATTTGGCTTTCTCTGGAGATCCTCCATTGGGAACAGGGATAAAAAGTAGGAAAGCTGTCACTCGTTAATCAAGTCCTGCCTGTTGGGGCCAATTGTTAACTGGGTAATTGGCTGGCTTCCTGGGCTGGTTGTTAAAATAGCGGCCTAACTTCCTGTAAGTTTAATTTAGATAGCAGGCTGGCTTTCTGAGCTGCTTACTGCAGATAATGGGTTGAAACTCTACACCCAACCGTTGTCCATTTATATATGTACGCTATCAAGATTGAGTTGGCAGGAGCCATATTGGAGTGCAGACCCCTCAAATACTGGGATAAAGATGGTTCTTTTTGGGATGTCAATACCATGTATTTCATGATACATGAAATCTCAGCATTATCCAGAATTTAACTTTTCAGGGAAGACTCCCTCCAGGGGTTAAAGTTGGGTTACCTTAGCTCCAGAACTGAGCAGAAGACAGAAGGCTTTTTCTCACTGCCCCCTATGCCTGCCAGCTCTGCCCATAAGAGCTCATCTTCCTTCCAGAAATCAGCTCCTCTTTCCACTTCAGCTGCCTCTTCCATTTCTTCTGGCCACCACTGTGCCCTTTGTGTGTTTCCATATGCTCTCTAGCTTCTAAATATTTATTTATTTATAAACATTTATTTGAGAGGGAGAGAGAGAGAGAGAGCACTAGCAGGGGAGAGGGACAGAGGGAGAAAGAGAGAGTCTTAAGCAAGCTCCATACTCAGCATCCCATGATGCTGGGATCATGACCTGAGCCAAAATCAAGAGCCGAACACTCAACCGACTGAACCACCAGGTGCCTTTATCTTCTAAATATTTTTTGAAATCTCTTGTTCACTGATGGTTTCCTTCACACTCTTTAGCAAAGGAACACTTAGAAAGAAATATCTTTGTGAGATCCTAGTAATTCATTCTACCTTCTGTAATGAGAAACTGCAGATTAAAAAAAGATCTCATTGTATAAAGAGAAGATTAAAAGGGGGCCACACTGGAGACAAAGAGGCTGAGGACAACATATAGGATGAAATTTATAGGAGGGGAATGACATAAGAAATGCATATGGTAGGAACTTAATTGTGAGTAGAGCTCTAGGAGGCATTAAGTCAGGCTATAGGAGAGACCAGTGAATCAGAATATGGCAGATGCAGAAACAATTAGGAAAATAGAACCTATGGAAATTTGGATCACACTTTTGTATACAGTGCCACAAAATACATAAAAGATGAAGGGTGGGGGAGAGAGAACTATCACAAAGGAAGCAACAGCCTTTGAAAACTCAACTCTGATGCTCCCATTTGTAAGAGGTACTTTCCCTAGTCTAGATTATACCAGGTCTTGGGTGGAGGACATTCCTTCTACCGGATGCAACCCATTCACTTTTCCACATGGGAACATTAAATCTTGTTCAAGTCCTTTCTCAGAGAATGCTGGGAAGTTCTGGGTAGCCAGTGAAAAACAAAAACATGTATGCTTCCCTTACTTTAAGATTCCTTTTTGAATAACTTTCCTGAATAGGACTTCATACAGAAGTGTGGAATTCACAGCAGCCTGACATGAATACACTGGGATCAGACCACCTCTGCTGCCAATAAAAGAATGCTGAGCACCCCTTCTGTTCCTCTTCAACCATGTCCTTGTCCACTCCTTTTGCCACCCCATCCTCACTGACACCCTCCATAAAAAATTACTGTTTTCTTAGGTATTTCCCACTGTCCCATTGCGTTTTTTGTGGGGAAAGCAGGAGGATACAGATTTGGAGATTATTCTGGTGTCCAAGGCAGGTGTCTCTCACATTGGATCACATTCCCCAGTTCCAGCCCGTGAGACAGCTTGAGTGTCCAGTCTCTTCTTGCACCTCAGAGGGGCAGTATTCCTGCCAACAAAACCAATCACTTGTTTGCATTTTCCACCTTTCCTTCTGTTCTGCTCACATCCATCCTCAGATTTTCCCTCCCACAGAACCAGAAAGCACTTTTAGTAGTGCTTTTGCTACAAACGGACCAAACAGAAAACTCTGGAGGAAGAGAGAGGACTTCCTAGATGGGAGAGGCTGATGATAGGCTTGAAGATGCTGGTGAGATGTCAGCATAGAGCTGTTTATCAGACAATGACTTGGGGTACATAAGAGAGGTCAGAGCTAGAGATAAGAATTTTGGAATCACTTCTCTGGAAGTGTTATTTGACACTTTGGAAGTAAACATGTTTTCTAAGAAAAAAATGTAGACAAAAAAACCGAAAAGCTTGCAGAGAATCTCTAACTTACCTACAGTTTGGAGGTGACTGAGAAAATGGAGCTAGTCAAGTTGCAGGAAAGCAGAAACTAGGGGTAGAAGAGAAATGAAAAGAACTATATCTCAAAGGGGCAATATTAAATTCTGAGTTGGATCCATATGCAAATTAATTCATAAAAAACTATTGAGTTATTACTCTATGCTGGACACTGTGCTGGTCCTGGGGACTGAGGGACTGAGTAACAATGAATAATAACTAGACTATAAATATAGGGCTCTGCCCCATAACCTGTAACAATCAGCCCAGGAAGCCAGCTACTTCCTGCAGGAACCAGTCAAAGAAGTCAAACTACTATCCATAACAACCAGTCCAGGAAGCTAAATAATAACCCCTCTAATAATCATCCCCAAATGGCCAGGACTTAATTAATTACTGACAACTTCTCTATTTTTACTCCCCATTTCCAACTTAGGACCAATTGGAGAAAGCCAAATGTGTATTCCTAACCAACCTCATGCAATGGCTCATTTCTGCTTGGCCACTTAAGCTTCCCCATGCCAATAGCATCAAATCAGGACATACCCAAATCCTTTTCTTTTTTCCATTCTTCTGCCTGTCTTTGAGTCTGTCTTTGAGTTTGTCTTTGTCTTCTGCCAAAATCCAACTGATGGTGACTGACACTCTTGCAAGTTTGAATAAATAGTCTGTGCTTGTACTCATTTGGTTGGTCTTCATTGATTTTCATGGATAAAATAATGAGTGAGGCAAACATGATTCCTGTCCTCATGGAAATGATATAGTAGTGAGGAATACAGTAAAAATATGAGTAAACAGTAATAAATAAATACAAATGAGATAATCATTTGGAAGGAACCATACAAGGGACTCAGAGAGGATTGGTTGAGGTGGCTAATTTGGATAAGGTAGCTATTTTATTTTTATTATTTTTTTCTTGTGTTAACTTATTTAACTTTAATTAATTAAGAGATAGCTACGATTATTATCCAGAATTTACATATGAATAAATGGAGGCAAGGAGAGATCAAGAAACTTGTCCAAGTTTACACAGTCAGTGACAGGTGCAAATCCAGGCAATTTACTTCCAGAATCCATGCATTAATCATTAAATTCCATTGACAATGTATAAGACAGATAAGATAGCTATTTTAAAGGAGTATGCAGCTTAAGGAACATTTTAACGATTGAGGTGCATGTTTGTAGAATAAATGAAAAGTGTTATGGGTGGTAAAGTTAAAAGAGAGCTGAAGAGCTGAGGGAATGAGTTCAAAGATGGGTGGGTGATCCATGGCATAAACGCAAAGGTTGACCTTGGCAAGGAGTTGAGATACTTTTTTCATTGAGACAGAAAAAGGGAGAAAATATGAAAAAGTGACTTCAGAATTAAAATATTTCAAATATAAACCACTGACTCAATTAACATTAAGACTTTGCCATCTGTTGGGAGTTTAGAAACCCAGACTACTGGGCTAGTGGGAGCATTCTGGCCAAAGCATGGAGCCTGGGCAGCTGCTCCTTACAGCCAGCTTTCCAAATTCACAGCCCAGGCAGTTTGTCTATCTTAGCCATATGGTTATTGTAAATTTTCCAGAGGATTAATATCTCCCCAAGGGTGATATTCAAAAAACTGAAACAGGATTATTTTCAGGGTGAGGACATTTTATGAATAAAGTGACTAAGAGTTAGTACCAGCAATGAAAAATCAAAAAAATTTAATTCATCCTGGCCTTTTCTGAGCTCTACATTGTGTCTGCAGAGACAGAAGCTGTTTCTGATCCCAGAACAGTCTCTGATTGTGAAGCTGCTGGTCTCGGGTCCTTTGTTTCCTGCTTCACAGAGGATAACTCTAGAACTTAACAGGCTCTGATTACTTTGAATTAAAGGTGAGCTTTAAAAGGAAGGAGTATTTTTTTCCCTGGGGTGGATCCTGGTGCCTTAGCAGAGAACTCCCAAAAGCTGGATCATAGGGGTCCCTAGGTGGCTCAGTTGGTTAAGTGTCTGATTTCGGCTCAGGTCATGATCTCAGTTTGTGAGTTCAAGCCCCACATCAGGTTCTTTGTGACAGTGCAGAGCCCCCTTGGGATTCTCTCTCTCTCCCTCTCTCTCTGCCCCTTCCTCATGCTCTCTTCTTCTAAATAAAAAAACTTAAAATCTGGATCATAGATGAGAACAAAAGAAGGCAATGAGAGGGGACCATTTCTCCCCAATGGTTAGGTTTAGAGTTTAACCTCCATGAACACCAGCCAAATGTGGTTTTTGGCCCTCTAAGATAATCAAAATAGCCATAGCAAGACATTAAATAATATATGTTGCTATGTTTTCATTATTAAGTAAAAGGTATAATATCACCCAGTTCTTAATCCATTGGTCTTAGTCCCTCCAGGGAGACTCAGAGGTGGGGTAGAAATATTTGTCTTACACATTACTTAATTTTAAAAACTAATGGAGGGGCGCCTGGGTGGCGCAGTCGGTTAAGCGTCCGACTTCAGCCAGGTCACGATCTTGCGGTCCGCGAGTTCGAGCCCCGCGTCAGGCTCTGGGCTGATGGCTCGGAGCCTGGAGCCTGTTTCCGATTCTGTGTCTCCCTCTCTCTCTGCCCCTCCCCCGTTCATGCTCTGTCTCTGTCTGTCCCATAAATAAATAAAAACGTTGAAAAAAAAAATTTAAAATAAAAAAAAATAAAAACTAATGGAAAAATTGATGATGTGTGAAAGTAATGAGTGAGATGGAAATATGGGTGAATATTTTTATAATTTTGGTAGAAGAACTTCCTCAAGCCTAGAGCTATGAAAGATTAATAATAGAGTTACTATAATTTTTTAGAAGGCACAATAGAAAGGAAAGGGAACGGGATTTTTAAAACACTGTAAACAAAGGTAAAAGACAAATGAAAAATAGAGGGAAACATCTACAATATGCATATGTATAGATGTTAATAATTTTAATACAATAATAGTTTTAAAAAATCAATATAAAAATATGACTACTCCAATTGAAATATGGGCAAATTATTTGTATAAGCAATTCACATTTAGAATAAAATCTCAACTCCTTACAGGACTTTACAGGCCTCCTTTGGCCTTATAGGTTCCATGGATCTGTCACTGCCTACCTCTCTGACCTCAGCTCCTGACTTTCTCTCCCACTTACTATTCTCTAGCCACATGGGATTTCTTCGAGTCTTGAAATAGACTAAACTCCTTCCTGCCTCAGAATATTTGCACTTATTGTTTCCTACTCCTCTTATGAGTTTGCCCCATATCTTTGCATACCTAAATCTTTCTCATAATTGGGTATTCAAATATCACATCTTCAGAGAAGCCTTCCGCAATGACCCAGTATATACTGCATCACATCATCTTATTTTTGTATAGCTTGTATCACCATCTGAAGTTGCATGTGTGTGCTGTCTTCTCCCACTCCCATTTGAAGGCAAGCTCCCTGAGAGGAGAGCCCCCTATCTCTTGTTTGTTGCACTATCCCTAGCATATAGAATGCTCCCTGGTGCATAGCAGGTGCTATGTATAGCAGGAGCTAAAATGACTAACACAATTAAGAAAAATAAGAACACATGATCCATTAGCATGAACAAAGCCTTGATTCCATAGGTAATCAAAGAAATGCAAATGAAAACAATAGGAACTTTCATAACCATTTAGATTGACAATAATCAAAAAGAATATGCTACTGTCTGCTGATGGAAATGTAAATTGGTAGACATTTTGTGGAAGGTAAATTGGTAAAATCCAATAAGTTTAAATTTTTAAATCTTTTGAGCCACAATTCTATGAAGAGTCCTAGGAAAAGATCACTTTTGCTTCAGACCCAAATGATAAAACCTTGAATCTAAGATGCTCACTGAACCTCCAGCACAAGAAACATGAAGATAGCACCAAAACAAATAATAATAAAATTGCTCAAAACTTGGATAAAGAGAAAATCTTAAAACAGCCAGAGAAATAAAAGAGTAAATATATTCAGAGGAACAAAATGAAAGATGACAGCATGTTTCTTATGGTAAACAATGCAAGTGAGGTGATAATGGAGAACATCTTCAAAGTGCTGAAAGAAACTGTCAACCTATAATTCTATACCTGGAAAAAGTATCTGTTTGGGGCTGAACTGTGCCCACCTCCAAATTTGTATGTTGAAATCCTAACTTCCCAGTAGCTCAGAATGTCACTGTATTTGGAGATAGGACTTTTAAGAGGTAATTAAAATAAAATAAAGTCGTATGTGTGGGCCCTAATCCAGTATGACTGGCGTCCTTGTAATAACTTATAATAAGAGATTAAGGGGGTGCCTGGGTGGCTCAGTTTGTAAAGTGTCCAACACTTGATCTCAGCTCAGGTCACGATCTCTCAGTTTGTGAGACTGAGCCTTGCTTGGTATTCTCTCTCCCTTGCTCTGACACTCCCCCACTCACATATTCTCTCTCTCTCTCTCTCTCTCTCTCTCTTTCTCTCTCTCTCTCAAAATAAAAAAAATAAACTTAAAAAAAATAAGAGAATAGGACCCAGATGCAGTCTGAGAGCTAACAATGTGAAGACATAGAAGGCAGCCATCCACAAGCCAAACAGAGAGGCTTCAGAAGAAACCTAACCTGTGAATACCCCTATCTTTAATTTTTGGCCTCCAGAACTCAGGGGAAATACATTTCTGTTGTTTAAGAAACCCAGTCTGGGTATTTTGTTATGGCAACCCTAGAAAGCTAATATATCTTTTAAAAATGAAGACAAAATACTTTTACAAAATATTTTTTAGAAAAATCTGAAAGAATTCATTACTAGCAGACCCATACACTAAGAAATGTTAAATAAGCAGAAGAAAATGAGGATAGATCAAAATATAGATCTTCACAAAGGAGTGAGGAACACTGGAAAGATTTACTACATGAGTGGATATGTAAGAGCCTTAAAAATTATTTAAATCTCCTTAAAATATTACGTAGTGGGGAAGAAATGGCAGTGTGTTACTGTAAGGTTCTTATACCATAGTAAAGTGGTATAATATGACTTTAATGTTTCTGAACCCAATTTCAATGTGTTTGTGTGGAGTTTTCCCCATATCACTAAGAAATTCTACAACACCAGCTGGATGTTCTATAATCAACTCAATTCTGACACTATCTACCTGGAGATAGTCCTACAAGACTGCCCCCAACATACATATATTTGAGATGCCATTCACAAGCCCAGGTTATCACCTACACTTCTGTTCAGCTGGTCATAGATTGGAGGTTCCAATGACTCCCTTCTTCAGTTCAATTAATTTGCTATTATGGCTCACAGGATTCAGAGAAATATTTACTTACCAGACTACCAGTTTATTATAAAGGGATATAATTTAGGAACAACCGGATGGAAGAAATGCACAGGCAAGGTATGGAGAAAGGGTGAGTTTCCTTCCCACTCTCCCTGAATCTCTACATGTTCACCAACCTAGAAATTCTCCAAATCCTGTCCTTTTTTTTTTTTTTTTTCAATGCAGGTTTCATTATATACGCGTGATTAATTAAATAATTGGCCATTGGTGACTTAATTCAATCTCCAGCCCCTCTCCCCTCCCTGGAAGTAAGGTGGTGAGATTCAAAGTTCCAACCAGCTAATCACCTGGGTGACTCAACTGGCAACCAGCCTGTATTCTTAGATGACTTATGGGCTTTCTAAAAGTCAACCTAATTAACATACCAAAAACACCTTTATCACTCTCATCACTTAGGGTATTCCAAGGGTTTTAGGAGCTCTATACCAGAAATGAGGGTGAAACCAACTATATATTTCTTTCTTTTTAATTCAACAATTAATAACATAAAAATAAATAACATTAATAAGATATCAATTGAAGTAACCTAATCATCTTATTAAATAACACTTGGAAAGTTCTTAATTCTGATTTTTATGTCATATTATATATTCAAACATAGAAAAAACCTCAAAAATCACTTTAATAACTTAAAACAATATTAACACAAAAAATCATTTTAAACCTTTGAGTTATTTTCAATAACTTTCTTCTTCTTTCATAAAATGTGTATATGTTTTCATTATGGTAGACCTAAAAAAAGAACTAAGAATTCAATCAATACCTCATTTTAGAGCTAGCTGAATAATTTCAAAAAGGTTTAATAATTCCTACTCATTATATCAAGGCATATGGGAATAACGAGCAGTGCTAGACATCTAAATTCCTTCGACTTTGCTCCATCCAAATATTCTCAGCTTATTTACTTTCCTTTTCCCTGATGGTTATAGATTTCCTTGCTTTCTCAACTAAAAAGCTTACCCAGTGCTAACTTTTCTAGCTTGTGTTTTTAATCATATTCTTTTTTAGCTGTTCTATTAGGCTTCAAAAAGTTCAAACCTCCCATAATTTAAAACCACCACCAAATACTACCATTAATAATAAATCTGCACCCCCCCCCCATTTTTCCTTTGTCCTCTAAAGGCAGTGCTCCCAAAGCCAGCCCTTTATTTAGGATATCTTTCTACCTGGAATGTCTTCCATACTGCCACTCATCAAGGCTCATCCTAAATATAAACTTCTCTTTTATTTGGTCATATATTCTTTCATAAAGGATGTTCACACTAATCATAGCAACCCTAAAAATTCATGTTTAGCTCATTTTTTGGTACTTTTCCCTTTTTTTAATTTAAATTTTAGGGGCACCTGGGTGGCTCAGTCCGTTAAGCGTCTGACTTTGGCTCAGGTCATGATCTCATGGCTCATGAGTTTAAGCCCCACTTCAGGCTCTGTGCTGACAGCTCAGAGCCTGGAGCCTGCTTCGAATTCTGTGTCTCCCTCTCACTCTCTGCCCCTCCCCCACTCACACTCTGTTTCTCTCTCAAAAAAAATAAAGATTAAAATTTTTTTTAAATAAAATAAAATTTTAATTTTAGTTAGCTAACATGCAATGCAATATTGGCTTCAGGAATAGAATTCAGTGATTCATCACTTACATACAACACCCAGTGCTCATCACAAGTGCCCTCCATAGTACCCATCACCCATCTAGCCCATGTCTCACCACCTCCCTCCATCAACCCATAATTTGTTCTCTATCATTAAGAGTTTCTTGTGGTTTGTTTCCCTCTCTTCTCTTTTTTCACCATTCCCATATGGTCACCTGTTTTGTTTCTTAAATTCCACATATGAGTGAAATCATATGGTATTTCTCTTTCTCTGATTGAGTTATATTGCTTAGCATGATACATCCTAGCTCCATCTACATCATTGCAAATGGCAAGATTTCATTCTGTTTGATAGCTGAAGAATATTTTATTGTGTATGTATGCCACATCTTCTTTATCCATTCATCAGTCAATGGACATTTGGGCTCTCTCCATAGTTTGGGTATTATTGATCAACAATACCCAAATAAACATTGGGGTGCATGTAACCCCTTCAAAAGGTACTTTTGTATCCTTTGAGTAAATACCTAATAGTGCAATTGCTGGATCATAGGGTAGTTCTATTTTTAAATTTTGAGGAACCTCCATGCTGTTCTCCAGAGTGGCTGCATCAGTTTGCATTCCCACCAACACTGCAAGAGGGTTCCCCTTTCTCCACATCCTTGCCAACACCTGTTGTTTCTTGTGTTGTTGATTTTAGCCATCTGACAGGTGTGAGATGGTATCTCATTGTGGTTTTGATTTGTATTTCCCTGATGATTAGTGATATTGAGCATCTTTTCATGTGTCTGTTGGCCATCTTGATGTCTTCTTTGGACAAGACCAACTATAAATTTCTTATTTAAAAATCACAATATCACAGACTTTAAGGTAATCTGTGATAAGTTAAATATATATAATACAAACACTAAAACAACCACCATAATAACACATAAAAAAACAGTTGTAGCTATTTACAAAGTAAATAAATGGGATCATAAAAAATAATCCAAAATATGGCACACAAAAGGAAAAAAGAAACAAAGTACAGATGGCACAAATAGAAAACAGTAAGATGGTAGACTTAAATCTCATCATATAACTAATCATATTAAATATAAATGATCAAACATTCTAGTTGAAAGGCAGAGATTGTCTGGTTTTGATTAAAAAAAAGAAAGAAGACCGAACCATATACAAGAAATATACTTTAAATGTAAACACACAAATAAATAAAAAGTAAAATAAAGGTATATCATGTTAATGCTATGCAAAAGAAATCTGTATTGATATATTAATATTAGACAAAGTAGATTTCACAACAGACTATTACCAGGGACAAAGCAGTTCATTTTATAATGGTAAAGGTTTAATTCATCATGAGGACATAACAATACACACAAATGCTTGTATACAGAATAACAGAGCTATAAAACACATTAAGCAAAAACTGATAGAACTGCAAGAAGTAGACAAATTCATAACCTTAGTCAAAGATGTCAATCACCTATCTCAATAATTATTGCAACATGTAGATAGAAAATGAATAAAGATATAGAAGACTTGAAGATATTGAGAAGTCTCAATATATTTAAAAGTATTATTAATACCATATTTTTTCTAAGATCACAATAGAATTAAACTGGAAATCAATTATGATCTCTGGAAAAATTCCAAATATTAGGAAACTAACTGGTGCATTTTTAAATAATGGATCAAAGAAGAAATCAAAATGGAAACTAGACATTACTTTAAACTGAATGAAAATAAACACAACATACTAAAAATTCATAAGATGCTGGTAAAGCAATACCTAGGGTGATAGTCATAACACCAAATGTTTATATTAAAAAACACTAAAAGTCTCAAATCAATGACTTCAGCTTCCACATTAAGAAACTATTTTTTAAAAGATCAAATTAAACTCGAAGTAAGCAGATGAAAGGAAATAATAAAGAGCAAATGCAGAGATCAATGAAATAGAAAACAAAAGAATAACAGAGAAAAATCAATGAAATAAAAAGCTGGTTCTTTCAGATGATCAATAAAATTGAAACTCTCTAGCCAGATTTATAAGGAAAAAAAAAAGAAATACACAAATTGCCAATATCAGGAATGAGAGAAGTAACATCACTCTAGAATCTATAGATATTAAAAGCATAATAAAGGACAGGCATAATAAGTAAACAACATTATGCTAGTAAAGTCAACAACTTAGATAAAATAAAATTCCTTGAAAGACACAAACTATCAAGAAGATACAAAACATGAGAAGAAATAATCTAAGTAGTCCTATATCCATCAGAAAAATAAACTTATAGTTAAAAAACATTCCCATAAAGAAAATTCTAGGTCCAAATGGCTTGGTTGATGAATCATACCAAACATTTAAAGAAGTCATACCACCTCTACACAAACTCTTTCAGAAATTTAAAGAAAAAATATTTTCAAACATATCCATTTTGTTATTATTTTATTTTAAAGAGAGAGAGTGAGCAAGCGGGGAGAGGGGCAAAGTGAGAGAGAGAGAGAATCTTAAGCAGTGTGGATCCCACAACCCTGGGATCATGACCTGAGCTGAAATCAAGAGTCAGATGTTCAACTGACTGAGCCATCCATATACCCCAAAACATCCATTTGCCTTAATAATATATTATGCATAATTCTAATCAATACCCTTTCATTAACACATAACATGTACATGGGGGTAATGGAGCTCTGAAGAGACAACAAAGAAAAGTGGAGTTTGATGAAGAATAAACGGGAGAAGATACCAGGCAAAGAGCCCTGCTACACAGGATAGAAGAGGATGCTCGTAAGGGAGAGTTCCTCTCTCCAGATGCTCTCAACAACCCAGGAGCAAGAAACATTGCCTATGTTTCACTGAGGTTATACTAATATTTCCAGAGCACTACTGAGTAACAATTGTAGCCAATAGCAATGTTTCACTCTATATCAGCATCTACTACCATTTATTGAGGATCATCCATATGCTGGGTTCTATGCTGGAAATCTCTGTGAGTGATATTTCTTCCTATCCTTACAACCATCCTCTGTTTTAGGAACACCATCAAGTACAGCACACTCCTGCCAGGGTTCTGAGTTTTTTCACCAGTCAGGAGAAGCACAAGATGAAATAATGGAAGGCAAGGAAATCATGAGAAGAATCAGGTTAGATTTATCCATTGATGTAACCCATATGGCAAGCTCCTCCTTTCTTTCTTCCACAAATCATGTCTCTAATAACCTTTCTGGAAGGGAGAAATAGGCAGCAGTGAGAGGCGGGGAACAGGGATAGAATCCATCTTACCATGTCTCCAACTGGGCCATCATCCTCAGGGCATATCCTCATCACTTTGTGGTCTATAATGAAGTTGTTTCCTCAGCCTAGTAGATGAGCTCTGGTAATAACTCTTTTTCTATATTCCCACCTTCCTTTCATTGAATTCTGATGAAAAGTTATGCCAATCTTTATTGCTAAATCCACATGGGGTTGGAAAGGAGTGATGAAAAAAATTGATTGTCTTTTTTTTCCTGATCCAAGTTTCAGTTCTTTGAATAAAAGAATAAAGCTTTATTGTCCAGAGCTGCTAAATATATGCCAATTTCCAATTTTTCCTTCTCTTTTCTTCTCATAGACCTTTCTCTTTTAACCACAAATACCTCTGTCTGACTCTCCCTTCAGAATAACCAATCCCTAGTACCCTTGTTGGACATTAGAAATCCATAACTGCAGGCATTTGATAAGTGAAAATGGCTTTATCTGATTTAGCAGAACTGTTGGCTGAACTCTGGTCTTACCATCTTCTGGCTCTGCTAGGAAGTAAGGAAGTGGGAGAGGGAGCTTGGGGGCAGTGGAATGTTGGAAAGATAGAAAAACAGGGGGGAATTTTTCCACTCTGAGTTGCAGCTATTTTTTCCCTCAAAGGCATCTGAAATGAAACATATTTTACCACCATGAGGACTCATTTCTTTCTTCAGACTTTCCTATCTCCCATTAGAGAAGTTCAAATTCCTTCTTTTGGCCTATGTCTTAGATAACAGTAACACAAGCTATGAATAGAGACTGCCCCTTTCTACCCTGGTTAAAGCTGTTCTGCAGCGTTCTCACACTGTCTGAGAATTAGGGCTCCATAACTTCATTTTGAACCCATGTTTCTCTTTTGAGTACTGGAGTGAGAAAGAAAGTACAGTTTTGATTCTCAATCAATACCACCTCTCAATTTGGATAAATTAAAGACTCCAGCCAACAAGCAATTAATCACAAGATAACCTACAGTGAATGCTAACATATAGAGTGGAGAAGAAGGGAGAAGATAACTGGTTATTAGCCACCTGTGTTACTGCTCCTACTGTTTCTACAGGAACATTTAGAACATCTTGGTCCTATAGGTAGGAGGGAATGGAACACATATGAATGGAGGAAAAGGTTGCATGGAAATAAATGAAGATTACCTAAATGAGAATAAACAGAAGCTATTTATTCAGAGCTTGCTATAACAGAGGAGTCAGCCACCATCATTTGCCATTTGGTAGAGATTCAAAGGCAAGCAGGAAGCTTTACAGTAAAAAAAAAAAAAAAAAAAAAAAGGCATGAGGATAGCCTCATAAGCTCTGATTGGAGTTTGTTAGCATAAGGAGCTGGATGCCAGCTAATTAGAAGTGGAACATGTTATATAATTGATTTGGAAAGCATATTTGGCTTGTAAGCTTGGTCTTGAGTTGAAAATAGGGGCAAAAAATCAGGAAACTGGCAAGGTCAGTTGGGAAATGGTGGAGTGGAAAGACCCTATGCTCATCTCATCCCATGGATACAACTAAATAACATTCGCATAAGCATAAACAACCCAGAAAATGACCTGAAGACTGGCAGAACAAATTCCACAACTAAAGGTAGAGAAGAAGCCACACTGAATAAGGTGGAAAGAGTGAAGATGTGGTCTGGGAGTGAAAGGGACCATGGCCAACCATGGGGGGATGGAGCTGGTGGTGCAGAGAAGGGTGAAAAACAGACTTTCACACCAGGGAGTCCACAGATGAATAGGGAGGATGAACCCCCATAATATTTGCCTTTGAAAGTGAGAGGGGCCAAATCTCATGAGTTCTTACAATCAGCAGGACGTAAAGCCTGGAATTTTAAAAATAAGTGGCTCTGCTCTGGGAGAACCTAGAAGGTGTTAGGAAGCAGAATCCCCCTGCCCTTAAAGAACCAGCATGACAAACAGCTCTTGCAGATATAGTGTAGAACCAGTACTTTGAAGAATGCCAGGGGCAGACAGGAGGGAAAAAGACTTGCCCATCTCAGAGCATGGCCTGGAGAGGCAAGGATCATGGGAGAGCCCTCCAGGAACAACGGAGCTAACAGGCGCAATTTCCCTCCCCACGCCCCATCTGTGGAACCAACACTGCCCCAACACTTGTTACCTAACTTGTTTACACCAAGTCCCAACCCCTGCAAGTTGAGAATAGTCTTAGGGAACTCAGTGAATCCATCAAGGTTAATACATTCCCATTATAGAGGTCTCAGAAGAAGAAGAGAGAAAAAGGAACAGAAAATTTATGTGAAGAAATAATAGCTGAAAACTTCCCTAATCTGGAGAAGGAAATAGATAGCCAGATCCAGGATGCACAGAGATCCCCACAAAAACTCAATACACCAAGACACATAGTAATCAAAATGGCAAAAAAGTAGTGATAAAAAAAATTTTTTAGGAGCACCTGGCTGGCTCAGTTGGAAGAGCTTGTGACTCTCAATATTGGGGTTGTGAGTTCAAGCCCCACACTGGGTGTAGATACTACTTAAACAAAACAAAAGGGCACCTGGGTGGCTCAGTCAGTTGGGCATCTGACTTTGGCTCAGGTCATGATCTTGCAGTTCATGAGTTTAAGCCCCACATGGGGTTCTGTGCTGACAGCTCAGAGCCTGGAGCTTGTTTTGGATTCTGTGTCTCACTCTCTGCCTCTGCACCACTCGCACTCTATCTGTCTCTCCCTCTCTCAAAAAATGAATAAACATTTTTAAAAAAAGAAAAAAATTAAAAGTAGCCACAGAAAAGACAGTTGCATACAAGGGAAACCCCATAAGTCTGTCATCAGATTTTTCAACAGAAACTTTGCAGGCCAGGAGGGATTGGCAGGATACATTCAAAGTGCTGAAACAAAAGTCCAGGACCAGATGGCTTCACAGGTGAATTCTACTAAACATTTAAAGAAGAGATAATTCCTATTCTCAAGCTTTTCCAAAGAATACAAGAGAATGGAAAACTTCCGAATTTATTCTATGAAGCCAGTATCACCCTGATACCAAAACCAGATAAAGACACCACAAAAAAGAAAACTACAGGCTAATATCTCTCATGAACATAGAAGCAAAATCCTCAACAAAATATTAGGAAACCAAATCCAACAATACATTACAAAAAATATACCAGCGTCAAGTGGGATTTATTCCCAGGATGCAAGTGTGGTTCAATATTCACAAAACAGTCAACACGATACATCACATCAATACTAGAGAGGATAAAAACCATATGATCATTTCAATAGTTGCAGAAAAAGCATTTGACAAAGTACAACATTCATTCATGATAAAAACCCTCAAAAAAGGAGGTCTAGAGGGAAAATACCTCAACATAATAAAGGTTATATATGAAAAACCCACAGCCAACATTATACTCAATGGTGAAAAACTGAGAGCTTTTTCCCTAAGGTCGGGAACAAGACAAGGATGTCCAATCTCACCACTTTTATTCAACATAGTACTGGAAGTCCTAGCCACAGTCATCAGACACCATAATGAAATAAAGGGCATCCAAATTGGTAAGGAAGATGTAAAAATGCCATTATTTGCAGATGACATAATACTATATATAGAAAACCCAAAAGACTCCATCAAAAAACTACTAGAACTGATAAATGAATTCAGTAAAGTTGCAGGATATAAAATAAATGCACAGAAATCTGTTGCATTCCTATACACTAATAATGAAGCAGCAGAAAGAGAAATTAAAAAACAATCCCATTTACAATTGCACCAAAACCAATAAATTATCTAGGAATAAACTTAACCAAAGAAGTCAAAGACCTGTACTCTGAAAACTATAAAACACTGATGAAAAAAATTCAAGACAATGCAAAGAACTAGAAAAACATTTCATGCTCATGAGTTGGAAGAACAAATATTATTAAAATGTCTATACCGCCCAAAGAAATCTATAGATTTAATGCAATCTCTATCAAAATACCATCAACATTTGTCACAGAACTGGAATGATCCTAAAATTTGTATGAAACCAATAAGGCCCCAAACAGCCAAAGCAATCTTGAAAAAGAAAAAACTGGGGGTATCACAGTACCAGATTTTAAGTTATATTACAAAGTAGTAGTAATTAAAACAGTATGGTATTGACATAAAAATAGACATAGAGAGCAATGACATAGAACATAAAACCCATAAATAAACCCACAAGTATGTGGTCAATCAATCTTCAACAAAAGAAGAACGAATATACAGTGGGGAAAAGACAGTCTCTTCAACAGGTGGTGCTGGGACAACTGGACAGCTGTATGCGAAGGAATGAAACTGGACCACTATCTTTCACCATACTCCAAGATAAATTCAAAATAGATTAAAGACCTACATGTGAGATCTGAACCAAAAAAACTCCTTGAAGAGAGCACTATTGGCCATAATAACATTTTTCTAGATATGTCTCCTGAGGCAAGGGAATAAGAGCAAAAATAAACTACTGGGGCTACATAAAAATAAAATGTTTCTGCACAGTGAAGGAAACAATAAAACTGAAAGGCAACCTACTGAATGGAAGAAGATATTTGCAAATGACCATATCTGATAAAGGGTTAGTATAGAAAACATATAAAGAACTGATACAACTCAATACCCAAAAACAAATCATTCAAAAAAAATAAGCAGAAGACACGAAAGACATTTGTCCAAAGAAGACATCCAGATGGCCAAGGAACACATGAAAAGATGCTTAACGTCACTCATCATCAGGGAAATGCAAGTAAAAACTACAACAAGAAATCACCTCACACCTGTCAGAATGGTTAAAATCAACAACACAAGAAACAACAGATGTTGGCGAGGATGTGGAGAAAAAGAAGCCCTCCTGCACTGTTGGTAGGAATGCAAAGTGATGCATCCACTGTGGAAAAGAGTGTGGAGGTTCCTCAAAAAGTTAAAAATAGAACTACCCTATGATCCAGCCATCGACTACTGGGTATTTACCCAAAGAATGTGAAAACATGAATTCAAAGGGATACATGCATCCCTATGTTTATAGCAGCATTATTCACAATAGCCAAACTATGGAAGCAGCCCAAGTATACATCAATTTGATGAATGAATAAAGAAGATGTAATATATTACTCAGAAGAATATTACCAAGCCATAAAAAAGAATGAAATCTTGCCATTTGCAATGATATGGATGGAGTTACAGAGTATAATGCTAAGTGAAGTAAGTCAGCCAAAGAAAGACCAATACCATATGATTTCACTCATATGTGAAATTTACAAAACAAAAAAACTGAGCGAAGGAAAAAGAGGGAAATAGACAGACCAAGAGACAAACCCAACCATAGAGAACAAACCGATGGTTACCAGAGAGGCAGTGAGTTGGGGGATGGGTGCAATAGGGATGGGGATTAAGTACACTTACCATGATGAAATGAAATGAAGTGAAGTGAAATGAAATGAAATGAAATGAAATGAAATGAAATGAAATGAAATGAAATGAAAAAAATCAGGAAGCTGACAATTATTGATCAGGTCCTGACCATTCTGGGACAATTCCTGCAGAGGTTGTGGTTTAGCTTCTAGGCTGGTTATTACAGACTTCTCTTGTAATATATGGTCTGGTCATTGTCCATGTATGTATTTAGTCTCTCCATGCTTAACCACCATTTTTGGTCTGATCTTCCTATAGCTACTCGGGAGACAGCATTTATGTCCCCAGGTCCTGGACCTCTGTGGAGGATTCCCTATCATCAACTTTGTGTAGTTATTTACTGCTGTGTAATAAATTACCCCCCAAATATAGTGGCTTAAAACAATATTCATTACCACAGTTTCTTTGGGTCAAGAATCCAGGTGTGGCTTACCTGGTCCTCTGGTTTAGGGTCTCTTACAAGTATGCAATTAAGGTATCACCTGTGTCTTAGTCTATTAGGGTTGCTATATCAGGATACCACGGACTGTACGGCTTATAAACAACAGGAATTTATTTTTCACAGTTCCAGAGGCTGAGAAGTCCAAGATCAAGGTACAAACCCAAGATCATTTGATGTCTGGTAAGAATGTGCTCTCTGAGACAAATATCATATGACTTCACTCATAGGAGGAATTTAAGACACAAAACAGATGAACATAAGGGAAGGGAAGCAAAACTAATATAAAAACAAGGAGGGGAAAAACAAAGAGACTCTTAAATAGAGAGAACAAACTGAGGAGTGCTGGAGGGATTGTGGTGGTGGGGATGGGCCAAATGGGTAAGGGGCATTAAGGAAGACATTTGTTGAGATGAGCACTGTGTGTTATACATAGGGGATGAATCACTGGAATCTACTCCTGAAATCATTATGGCACTATATGCTAACTAACTTGGATGTAAATTAAAAATACATTAAAAAAAAAAAAAAGAAAGAATGTGCTTTCTGGTTCACAGACTTACGTTTTTTTGCTGTAACTTCACGTGGCAGAAGGGGTGAAGGATCTTTCTGGAGTCTCTTTTATAAGGGTACTAATCCCATTCATGAGTGCTCCATGATCTAATTATCTCCCAGAATCCCTACCTACTAATACCATCGCATTGGAGGTTTAGATTTCAATATATTTGGAGGGGAGAGGATATAAATATTCAATCCCTAGCATCCCAGTTCTGTAGTCATCTTAAGCATCGACTAGGTAAAGATCCACTTCCAAGTCCACTCTCAACAATCCTGCTCACACGGTTGTTGGCAAGATTCAGTTTTTTGAGGCCTTATTGGACTGAGGGCTTCAGTTCCTCACCAGCTGTGGGCCAGAGGCGACTTTCAGTTCCTTGCCCCTTGTTTCTCTCCATGGGTCTCTGTAGCCCACAACATGGCAGTTTGTTTCATCAGAGCCAGGAAACCAAGAAGAGCCAGAGATAGAGAATGTAAGCAAGACAGAAGTCAGAGGCTTTTGCAACCTAATCTTAGAAGTGACATCCAACTGCTTTTGCCATATATTCTATTCATTAGAAGTGTCAAGTTTAAATTGTCGGGAGGCAACAGTTAAGCAAAAGCATTTATTTGGGATCAAAGAATTGCAGTTCAAGATTTGGGTAGCAACCCAAACAGCAAAAGTCAGGGACTTTTAAAGACAAAAAAGGGAATGCTTGTATAAGTTGTTTACAAAGAATTTTGATTGGTGTTGGCAGCAGAAAACTAATCTTGGCCAAACATAATTGGTTGCTAAGGCTATCACTAAGCAAAAGTCTGCTACTGTAGCAAGTGGCAAGCCTTCTTGCTTGCAGAGTTCTTGGAGTATTTGCACTTTGGCCCTGTTCAAAAGTTCATGGTTCCACCGGTGAGGATATGCATAAGGCCACCTCCTTAATGGCCTCCCAGCTCCACTTTAAACTTTCTTGACATAGGGGTGCCTGGGTGGCTCGGTTGGTTTTGTCCAACTCTTGATTTCCACTTAGGTCATGATCCTGTAGTTGGTGAGTTGAGCCCCTAGTCGGGCTCTGTGCTGATGGTGCAGAGCCTGAGTGGGATTCTCTGTCTCCCTCTCTCTCTGCCCCTCCTTCACGCACTCTTTCTCTCTCAAAAACAAACATTAAAAAAAATTAAAAATAAAATAAAATCCCTTGACATAAATGACTCCCATTTTATTTGACCTTTCTCAGAAGCAAAGTATGAGGTCCAGCTTACACTCAAGGGTGGGGATGATGCAAGAGAGTATCAGGAGTGGGGATCATTGAGGGCCATCTTGTAAGCTATCACAAAACTCTGTCAAATCAAAATCAGATCCAGACTAGTAAGAGACTTCATTAGTAGGGATCATTGCAAGAGTGGGGAAGGATTATTGCAGTAAGGAGAACATTGATGGAAAGATCAGCAAGCATCTCAAGTTTGGGAAAAGTTTTCTTCTATAAAGTAGAGAATATAAGGCTATGGGATGAAAGGAACCGATATATGCATGGTTGTGTGGCAGTTCAGAGAATGTCTTACCCTGAGGCTGGCCTCTTTTCCAAGAGGACCCTTAAGGAAAGGCTATATGCTGGCCAAAGCTGAGGGTGGGCCAAGGTTCAATCCCCTGAGAGAACCAGAGAACTGTATCCTGAGTTCAGTTAACAGCATTTTGTTCCTATTGATCAGTGGGGACAAAAACAATTCATCCAATCATTGATGAGGCCAAGAATGGGAATTTGGATAATGAAAAGGCTGCCCAGGAGCCTTATCTAACCCATATGGGAAGGGTACTTCTTTGCAGTAAGCCATTTCCTGGAACACAAAGGGCAAGGAGATTCCTTAAGCTTCCCTGTTTTCCCTGCTCAGGTCAAATTCAACAACATCATTTTCATTCCCATCCCTCTTGCTTCCAGCATGGGGGCGCTTCCACAGAAGCTGACCATCCTTGGTTTGGCTTTGCACCCCAGTTTTTCACCCAGTGGGCTGCCTTGGGCAGGATGAGGAAGAAGAGGGGCAAGAAGAGGAAAGGAAAGGAAAGAATAGAAAACATTTACTAAGCAGTTGCAGGTGCCAGCAGTGTCCTAAATGCTTTCTCCACATTATCTCATAAACTTTCCATTTAGCCACTTCTGGTTCCTTCCCATTCCTTCCCTCAGGCCCCACCCTTGACACCCCCTCCCCCCCGCCCACCCTCCAGTCATGAACTCAAATTGCCCCGCACTACTCAAGATGCACTTGCCATTCACATGTTTCACTGCATTACTATTATTTATAAATAATTCCTAGACTGCAGGCTGAGTGACCCCTTCACTTTTGTGAGTTCCCTGGCATTCCATTTTTTATCTGTAAAAACTGGGACTGGAGAAGTGAACACTGTGTTGGGTTTACAGAATCTTAGATTTTCTGTTTCTCAGGTGACTACAAACGACTGGAAAACAGCCAAGCAAAGTCTCAAATCCACCTCAGAGAAGGAAACTTTCCCAACAATAGTACTTACCAGGATCTTCTCTTTGTAACAGAATCTTCTGCAACATTCCACCAAGGCCACACCTCCTCTGATCCCACCACAAATAGAGCTCCCTCCATCCCATAACAAACCCTTCTAATACCTGGCTGCTTAAGGAACGTCTTATCTTCTTTCCACGGAACTCTAGAACTCCTTGACATTCAAATAACTTCCCAGCTTCTCCAGCCATTCCCAATTTCCTGGCATCTACCATAGTATTTCGAATTCAACGTATCCAACAATGGAAGCCATTTCCTATAAGGAGGCCCAGAAAACACTGCGGATTAGAGGAAATACTGATTTGCCACAAAGGAAGGTAATTATATAAACAAAGCTAAGAGCTGCTTGGCCTCGAGGAGAATGACTCACACAACCTACAAAATCACTTGTTAGAATACAGAAGTGGAAAGTAAGCGTACACTAAACCCTTCTGTTTTTTAGAGCAGTAAAAATCTATTGTGTTAGGAAATAGGCTTCTATAAAGATTAGCCCTTAGCTTCTACAACATCAGTATGGGCAAACCTTTTTTCATTGTGCTTTGCAAATAAACTGCGTTTTTTACAAACCGAAGGTTTGTGGCAACCCTGTGTCAAGTCAAGTCTATTGGCACCATTTTTCTAATGGCATTTCCTTACTTTGTGCCTCTGTGTCACATTTTGGTAATTCTCATAATTTTCCAAATGTTTTCATTATTATATTTGTAATGGTGATCTGTGATCAGTGATCTTGGGTGTATTGGAATTATTTGGGGGCACCACAAACCTTGCCCACATAAGATGATGAATTTACCTGATAAGTGTCGTGAGTGTTCTGAAAGCCCCACCAACCAGTCCTTCCCTGCTTATACCTCACCTCTCTCCCCTCTCCTTGGGCTTCCCTATTCCCTGAGACACAACAATATTGATTTAGGCCAGTTAATAACCTCACAATGGCCTCTCAGTATTCAAGTGAAAGGAAGAGTTAATCGATAACGGCAGATTTCATTGTTGTCTTATTTTAAGAAATTGCCACCGCCACCCCAGCCTTCAAAAACCACCACCTGATCAGTCAGCAGCCATCAACAATGAGGCAAGATCTTCCACCAGCAAAAAGATTATAACTCACTGAAAGCTCAGATGATTGTTAGCATTTTATAGCAATAAGGGTATTTTTATTTTACTTTTTTATTTTATTTTATTTTATTTTATTTTATTTTATTTTATTTTATTTTATCTTATTTTATTTTATTGAGAGCAAATGAAAATGTATGAGTGGGCGAGAGGGAGAGAGAGAGAGAATCCCAAGCAGGTTCCACACTCAGCGTGGAGCCCAATGTGAGGTTTGATCCCACGACTCTGGAATCATGATCTGAGCCAAAATCAAGAGCTGGACGCTCAACAGAATGAGCTACCCAGGAGCCCCACAATAAAGGTGTTTTTAAAAATTTTTTTAATTTTTTTAAAGTTTATTATTTTTAAGAGAGAGAGACAGACAGAGAGCAAGCAGGGAAGGGGCAGAGAGAGAGGGAAACACAGAATCGGAAGCAGGCTCCAGGCTCTGAGCTCTCAGCACAGAGCCCAAAGTGGGGGTCGAACTCACAGACCGCAAGATCATGACCTGAGCTGCAGTCGGCCACCCAACCGACTGAGCCACTCAGACGCCCCAAGGTGTTTTTAAATTAAAGTATGTACATTGTTTGTTTTTTTTTTTTAGACATAATGCTATTGCACACTAAATAGACTATAGTATAGTGTCAACATTAACTTTTATATATACCAGGAAACCAAAAACTGCATTCGACTCACTTTATTGTAATAATTGCTTTTTTGTGGTGGTCTGGAACCAAACCTGCAATATCTCAAAGGTATGCCTGTACACAGTAACAAATGTATTATTGTCTCCATTTTTGTGAATGAGATTACCAAGTCTGGGAGCATGCTGAAGTTTACGGAGCATGCTGAAGTTTACAGAGCATGCAGAGTGGCAGAGTGGTTTACAAATAAGCCCCATTCCAAAAAGTATGCAATGAGCTCACATGCCCTGAGTTCTTCTACTTACCCTCCCCTACCCCCCGAGTCCTGGAAGGCATGACTATATTTAACAATTATTTGTGCAACTTACACAGTGCTTTGTACATTTTCAGTCTTCAGTAAGTATTTACAATTCTGGACCTATGAAAACCTAGTTGGAAATGGCTTCAAATGCACATAACAGAAAATCCTAGTAACAGGAGCTCGGGTAAATAGGGTCTTGTTTTAGTCACATAACAATGTCTTACATAGAGGTAGCTGGCTTGCTTAGGTCAGCAGTTTCAGCATCTCTAGAATTCTCTTAAACTTCCAGAATGGGTGTTGGGATAGCCAACATGCAGTGTTGGACACAGGCCTTTAGAGGGCATCTGGTCCCAAACCTACATGTTATAGGGAGGGACTGCAGCCCAGAGAAGTTGCCCGAGATCTCACAGCTAAGTGGCCAAGCTCAGGTTTAAACCCAGAACTCCCTAAGCCATGGCCTTTTCTCTTTCTAAGAATTGATCCTTCTGGGATCCTGATATCTACTAGAAATAACTTGATAATGTATTATGAATTAGTCTTTGATCACCCATATGTTCACCAGATTAAGAGATGTATTTATAACATAACCTGAGATTTCAGTGACTTATTCCCAAGCAGGGGTCATAATGGTGGAAATTACAGTTTCCATGTCACTCAGAGTGAGGAGAGATGATTTCGAGGCCGGGGTTGGCAGTGCCTCCTCAGTCATATAGAAAACTAGTGACTCGCTTAGGTTGTTTGTCTGCTACTACCAACTTGTATTCAACCTTCTAAACCCAAGCATGCTATAGCAATTTGTCTTGTCTATGTTCAGGATTCCTGGCATGGAGCTCACAAAGCCCTTGGAATTCCCTGAATGATAGTAATGTTTTCTTATGCTCCTGAAGCGATTCATGGTGTACCCCTAGATAGCTTCAGCCTGGGGCTGATCACCAGGAAGTCCAACTACATGATTAGAGGGTTGGAACTTTGGGCCAGCCTAACCTCTGGGGAAGGGAAGGGGGCTAGAGATTGAGTTTGATCACGTGCCAATGATGTAATCAACCATGCCTATTTAGTAAAACCTCAATAAAAACTCTGGACACCAAAGTTCAGCAGAGCTTCCTTGTTGGTGAATACATTGATATGACACTGATATACACTCTAACTCCATGGGGAGAGGGCACAGAAGCCCTGCATCCCTCCCATACCTCACCCTATGCATGTCCTTTATATTAAAACTGTAATTGTAAGTAGAGTACCTTTCTGGGTTCTGTGAGTCTTCCTAGTGAATTATCCCACCTGAGGGAGCTGTGGGAAACCCTGAATCTGTAGGCAGATAGTCAGAAGTGTGGCTGACATCTGGAGCGAGGGCAGTCTTATAGAGGAGTTCACCCTGAACTTGCAAAATCTGTACTAGCTCTGGGTAGTTAGCATCAGAACTGAATGGTAGCATACCCACTTGGTGTTAGACAAGTTGGGGTGGAAATGAAACACCAACTCAGATTCACCCCCTCCTGGATGCCTTTCCCTCTCCAGATAGAATAAACCCTCCCTCTCCTGTGCTACCTTAAAAATACACTGTATTTATCACACTGTATAATGTTATATTTATATACTTTTTGATGTCCTCCAACTAGATCATTAGCTCCTAGAAGAAAAAGATTCTACCATATCAATTCTACACACGTTTCCATAGTGCTTGGCAAACGTGCTCAGGGCATTTTTAATGAGCTAATGGATAAATGAGTGATTGTGTGACAATCTCTCTATTCAGCACCTCCATCTCTCTGCGCTTGCTTTCTTCCTCATGCTGTCCTTCTGCTTCACTCTTTCTTGCACAGAGCAGGGTAATTATTTCTACACAAGCACCACTCTACCATAGCTGCTCTTTATTTTCTGATTTAGAACAGACGCTGCCTGCTGCACAGGAGTTTAATTTCTTTGTGTCTCTGAGCCCAGTACCCAAATGATGAGTGACTGGTAGGACATGGCTAGAGGAAGAGCTGATGGGTTCACATGTTCTGAGCATCCCTCAGGTACTGTTCCCTGCTCAATCCCACCCCCAACCCCTGAAAATGCAATGGCATTATTTGTAATATCAGGTACTGTAAGAAGTACATACCACCAATAAAACATCTGTTGTGCAATAAGAAATAATTAAATAATCATATCCTAATCTCACAGAGACCCCCTCACTCCAGCTTGGCTGCTCTTCTGCTCCCTTGCCATGTTTGACTTGGCACATGCCTCTCTATGAAGCTCCTAGGCTCCTCAACCCACATCTGCGAAAGCAGGATGCCAGGCTAGATATTTCTCAGTCCCTTGATGTTTCTAGCATCAGATGCTTCAAGGCTTGGGGAGAGAAGCATGGGTTGGGAGAAATCTTGCTCCTCTCTCTCCCCTTCTCCCTTCCATCTTCCCAGTACCACAGAGGCTTCCTTCTTCCTCTTTCTATGTGACAGGAGCTCGCTTTTGTGTCATTTTTTCCTTCTTCCTTGCTCTGTGTGTTTCTTTCTTCTAGGTGATGTTTACAACCCCTTCTCTGAAACACTGAGTCTTATGGCCAAGTCTTACACTCTTAAGGGCTATTGGGGATGGAAAGGAAAATCTCTAAGAGGAGAAATACTGAAGACTTTGTAAAGTATTGTCTGTGTTACATAGACATCTAGCCAACATTTATTCCTAGTTATTCTGTGCCAGTCAAAAGTCTAACTGAAAGGTAAGGCATAACTTCTTCCCTCAGGCAGCAACCAAGTTAACGGGAGAGACAGACAAGCAAAGAAGCAATTACAAACCAAAGAGCTCAAGGAAGGTCAGAGTTCTGAGCTTTCATAGAAGAGGGGCTCCTTAACCCGGATGTGGGCATCTTGATGAGAGGGACATGATCCTGAGCTGATACCTGAAAGACACATAGGAGTTAAAGAAGAAACCTTGGGTAAATAATGGATAACAGCAGGAGGATCTGTCTGTGCAAAGGTCCAGAACATCAGGAACTTCAAGTCAGTAGTTCAGCTTAGTGGAAGCTGAAGCAGGAAGAGTGGGAAGAGGTGAGGCTCTGTGGGCAGGTAGGCTTTTGTAGGCAATGAGGGCCCAGTGAAATGTTCTAGTCAGGAGACGACAGGCTTGACTTTGAGTTACTTTAACCCATGGCATGAAGAATTAATTGGATGGGGCAAGACTGGCACTTGGAGGCCAGTTTGGAGACCACTGCTTTACCCAGGATGAGGCAAACAAGGTACTGAGTGTGCAAAACTTAAGAAGGCATTCACTCTCAGAGCTGTGCAACTGCTTTGTTATACCTGTGACTTCAGCCCCTCCCTTGCCTCGCCGTCTTCCAAGCGCTAGCTGAGAGTATGAACTCATGCACTGATAACTGATCATTTACATGCTCACTGAGGTATTTGCTTTTGTCAAAAGAACGCTTGAGCTAGAGGAATAATTCCTAAAAGTGAGATCCTATGAAATTCTAATGTACCCAACACACAACAGCATGCATAAACATGTCCGTGAATGTGACAAAAAGAGCCCCTGTGAGTTTGACTTCTCAGGATGAGGCTCTTGAGAAAGGGTCATAACAAGGAGAGGAATTTTTTTCCCTCTAATGTGGGGGCAACTTTATCACAAAAGAGGTGGGGGCTGCTCAATGTCAGGGTAGCTTAGTTTCAAGAGCCGAGGTAATGTTGAAGAGGATGGTGTCCATCCATGTCCACGGCAGCCTCACTACAGAGTCTAAATCCCTTGGTACCCACGATGGGCTCCAAGGCAATGGCCCTCAAACATATTTAGGCAGATGCCCCCTAAACAAATCAATCACAAACCAAAACAAAAGCCTCAAGAATGGGAACAAACAGGGATGAAGAATGCAAAGAATAAAGTCTCACAAGCTAGTTGCAAAATCAGGTGAGAGAGTGAATAGAAAGTCCTGGTAGCATAGTATCCTCCAGAGACTTTGTTCCATCAGTGTTAATTCACTTCACCTTCCTTTCTGAGTTATGTACAGAAGCTTATAGATGATAGCTAGAGTTGCCGTTGATCAAACAATTACAAAAGAATAAGCACTTTCCATGCATTATTTCATCCTTACAACAGCCCCATTTTACAGATAATGAATTGGAGGCTCAGAGAAGTTAATTTAGTTGCCCGAGAGCACACAAGGGTGAGATGGATTTAAGCCCCAGTTTGTCTAGCCCTAGCAGAGCTGAGGCATGAACTACACCCTCCTGCCCCTCCTGGCGTCAGAGTCACAGAATGGGGCAAATACCCAGCAAACGATGATTCACTGAGCCCTCCTTCCCAGACGAGCACCTTCCAGGAAAGAGATTCCTCAGCCTTCCTGGGGAAGCAATTCCATGTCCTAAAGCATCACACTCAGACTGCTCAGAGTACTCTCCTCTGTCAAAACCTCATTTGCCTTTTGCTGTAATTTCAACTCATCACTTCTTTAGTTTTGTAGGTAAGACTTAGAATAAAATGAAATTGAAGTTTTATTTCAAAACACTTATGTCTCCATCCTTCATAAAGAAGACTGTTCCACATTTTTTTTTGGACTTGTGGCAACAGTGATTTATTTCTTACTTTCAAGACCAAGCTCTAGCTAGTAAAAATAAAATGAGGGGTGGGGGGTAGCAAAAATAAAAATTATTCTTTGCCAAGGGACTGAAGCTCAAAACTTATTTTTCTTTGAAGAGAATTTGAAAAAAAAAAAGTCTAACATGCTGTCCAAGCTATTGGCTTCCTCTTCTTTGTACTTTTTTTTCTCAAGCTGAGGTTTGACGGCAACCTTATATCCTACAAATCCTCAGTTTAGCCTATTTTTAGCTCCATACAGTTCTTTTTTTTTAATTTTTTTTATTTTTTATTTTATTTTTTTTTAATTTTTTTTTTCAACGTTTATTTATTTTTGGGACAGAGAGAGACAGAGCATGAACGGGGGAGGGGCAGAGAGAGAGGGAGACACAGAATTGGAAACAGGCTCCAGGCTCTGAGCCATCAGCCCAGAGCCCGACGCGGGGCTCGAACTCACGGACCGCGAGATCATGACCTGGCTGAAGTCGGACGCTTAACCGACTGCGCAACCCAGGCGCCCCCAGTTCTTTTTTTGTAAATGTTTATTTATTTTTGAGACAATGTGAGAGACAGAGTGCAAGCAGCGGAGGGGCAGATAGACGGAGACACAGAATCTGAAGCAGGCTCCAGGCTCTGAGCTGTCAGCCCAGAGCTGGACGTGGGGCTCGAACTCACGAACCGTGAGATCATGACCTGAGCCGAAGTCAGATGCTCAACCGACTGAGCCACTCAGGCCCCCCTGGCTCCATACAGTTCTAATGACAAATATTCGCCAAACAATATATACTGAATTTTCATTATTTTACCTGAAAGAGAAGAAAGAAGCTGCCAGGGTCTCTTTGACACAGGACAGCAGATCCTCGACATTTTCAAGGGGTTTTCCCAAGACTTTGGCAAACTCCTAAAAATAACTTTTGTAAAAATGTTTAGACCGGCACTTAATCGCCCTTCAAATTACATTTTAGTCCAAAGTCACATGTTTCCTCTACACAACCTCACAATCTAAGTTAATTTTTATTTTTCATTCCAGTTTTATCTTCCACTTAATAAACAAATTAGGGCTGACTGGACAGTCAGTGAAAGTGCCCCAAAATCCCCTTTGCCTTTTTTGTATGGATTGATCCTGTTCACATTAAAGACTTGAGTCCTTCCTAAAGCATCCCTCTTTCAAGTAGCCTAAACTCCTAGTCTCTGGACAATCAGAACTACTTTCTCTTGGAAGTACGTGTAAGAAACCACTTTGGTCATATTTCATGATGAGTAATCAAAATAAGTGGTATAGGTGTAAGAGAACAAGAGAGAGATGTTTAGGCAAATCATTCATAATGATACTAGTTATGGACTGAATTGTGTCTCCCCAATCCCTATGTTGAAGCCATAATCCCCACTGTGATTGTAGTTGGAAACAGGGCCCTGGGGGAGGTAATTCAGGTTAAATGAGTCATAAGGGTGGGGTGCTAATCCAATAGGACTGGTATGTTTATAAGAAGAAGAGGAGGGGTGCCTGAGTGGCTCAGTGGTTGAGTGTCTGACTTTGGCTCAGGTCATGGTCTCATGGTTCATGGGCTCAAGCCCCACATTGGGCTCTGTGCTGATGGTGTGGAGCCAGCTTGGGATTCTCTCTCTCTCTCCCTCTCTCTCTGCCCCTCCTGCACTCACGCTTTCTCTCTCTTATAAACAAACAAACACACAAACAAACTTTTTTAAAAATTAAAAAAGACAAGAGACACCAGAGAGTGTTCTCATCCCTCACCCCTAGCTTGAGCATACAAAAGAAAGGTCTTGTGAGGATGCAGTGGGAAGGGGGCTATCTGCAAGCCAGGAGGAGAGGCCTCACTAGTACTTTGGTGGCACCTTGACCTTGGACATGTGACCTCCAGAAAATTTCCTGTCAGGAAATAAACTTCTGCCTTTTAGTCCACCCAGTCTGTGGTATTTTATTATGAAAGTCCTAGCAGACTTAGACAATACCACTAGATGGAATTAAAAGGATTATTTAACCAACAAAAGTAGGAAGCAGTGAGGGTCTGGGAAAGAGTCCAGGAGAAGTGAGGAAGTAGGGAAGTTTAAGTGAGCTGATCACTCAGGTTCTATGACAGGGAACCAATAGATATTAGAGAGAATTGATAAGTCAAGAAAGGGGAATTTTGAATACATTATTTAAAGTTACAGAGGTGAACCCTTTAAGAATGTTTCCACTCCAATTACTAGAACATCTGACTACAGTGGACTGAAGAAATAGTTATTTTTTCTCCTCATCCCTCATAACAAGCAGTGCAGGAGGAAGCAGCTGCTGGCATTAATTCAGAAACACCCCCAACATCACTGTAATTCTCTTGGCCTTCTTCTCTTCATGATCACAAGTTGGACCTTGCATCTCCAGCCATTGAGACCTCATTCCAGACAGGAATAAGAAGTAAGGGAGAAGGGATAGCACCAGCAGACTAGAAGAAAAAGAAATCATGCCTCAGGTTTGTAAATTACTACATGTCGTGGACACCTCGGGGTGTGACTGTTGAAGCCACAATTTTAAATCAGTGACTGCTAAGAATCTACCTGATGTGATGTTTCCTGGGGTAGCCCCTGGAGGTTCTGAATTCATTTAGCATCTCTAAGAGTCTCATAGCTAGGTATTTAAGCCATCCTCCTTGAGCTATCTACTCTAGATCTCAATGATGGCTACTAGATGATTTGGCAAGACATACAACTGCACAGAGTAATGGTCAAAAGCATGGCCAATGGAGGGGCACCTGGGTGGTTCAGTTGGTTAAGCATCTGATTCTTGATCTCAGCTCAGGTATTGATCTCAGGATTGTGAGTTCAAGCCCTGCATTGCACTCAGCATTGGGTGTGAAACCTATTAAAAAAAATCATTACCAGTGGAGTTGGAAAGACTTGGGTCTGACATTCACTACATACTTCTTACCAATTGTGTCAAATTGGACAGATTACTTTAGATCACTTTCCTGAATCTCAGTTTCCTTGCTTATAAAATAGAGATAGTGGGGCACCTAAGTGGCTCAGTTGGTCGAGTGACCAACTCTTGATTTCAGCTTGTCATGATCTTTCAGTTCATGGGCCCCAGCTCCATGTTAGCGTCCATGCTGAGCTTGGAGTCTGCTTAAGATTCTCTCTTGCTCTCCCTCTGGTTTGCATTCTCTCTCTCTCTTTCTCCCTAGGAAGAAAGAAAAGAAAAGAAAAGAAAAGAAAAGAAAAGAAAAGAAAAGAAAAGAAAAGAAAAGAAAAGGAAAGAAAAGAAAAGAAGGATGGAAGGAAGGAAGGAAGGAAGGAAGGAAGGAAGGAAGGAAGGAAGAAAGAAAAGAAAGAAAATGAAATAAGATAGTAACACTTCACAGTCCAGTGTTTGCAGTGAGAATTCACTATTCTATTGCCAGCTCTTAGAATGCCTGACTCACTGAATGTTTGTTGAATAGTTTGTGAACATTTTCATTTCCATTTCCCTAAGAACTGTCATCATGTCTGAAGTTGGCACCTCATTTTTTTTACGGTGACTCTTAAGTCAGCTTTCAACTTTACATTCAACCAAATTGCATATAAATTGCATCTCTCAAGTAGTTAATGCATAATAGAAGCTGGAATTTAAAAACAACTTCACGAAAGAAATTCTCGTGCAAAGTGAATTATGGGACTTTTGTTCAAAACGTGTCCCTGGGCTGAAGCAGCATGTTCCACGTCTACTGCAAACACTGAGCAATGTTGTTCAAAGTGAAGGAATGGGAAAACCCAGATTCCACAAACAAGGAGTAAACTAAAAGCTGAAGTGCTGAGTAGGAGTTGATAGTGGAGCCGCCCCTGAGAATATCAGGACTATTTCAGAGGGTCAGGTTGTGACTATGAGGCCACATTCACCACGGGGAGGGGTCAGGGCTGGAATTTCCTGCTGGTGCCGGAAGTCTATCCATGGCTTGGATGTGGGGCCAAATTTACCCTACTCATGGGGTTTGGAAAGCTTAAGCTTGAGAAACAACCTTAACTTATTCAGAGTTATAATAGCAGAAAAACTAGGTCAGGTTAATCTTTTTGTATTAACAACAAAAGATCAGGAAAAACATTTTTTTTAATGTTTTGAGAAAGAGAGAGAGACAGAGTGCTGGCGAGACAGAGAGGGAGACGCAGAATCTGAAGCAGGTTCCAGGCTCTGAGCTGTCAGCACAGAGCCCGACTGGGGGCTCACACTCATGGACCACGAGATCATGACCTGAGCCGGAGTCGGATGCTTAACTGACTGAGCCACCCAGGCGCCCCAGTCTGGAATAATATTTTAAGGCAACTATCTGAAGGCACTGGAGAGGAACAAGATCATGTAGAAACTGGGTAAGAGCCCACCCTTGAAATACAATTACAATTGGTGTGATTTGGGGGTTTCAGGCCTTTTGTCTACATGCTGCCCACCACAGGGGAAATCAAGGTTACTGCCTGCTAGACCCAAATAAGAAAAATGAAATTCTTCAGAGAAACATAAAATCCAGAATCTGGTCACCATACCATCGTAATATCCATAATGCAGTCAATCCAAAAAAATCACCAAACATGCAAAGAAACAGACATATGTGACCCATTCTCTAAAGAAAAACCAGGCAAAAGAAACGAATTCAGAGATGACTTAGATGTTGCAATTAGCAGACAAGAAATTTTAAGGCAGCCACTGGCATAGCAGTTCAAATATTTTATGGGAAAATATGTTTATTGTGAAAAGATGGAGTGATAATCTCAGCAGAGAAATAAAAGTTATAAAAAATAATCAAATAGGGGAAGGATGGGATTTCTGTAATGGTAGATTTAAACGTTCAGGGAATCGTTGGGGCACCGGGGTGGCTCAGTTGGTTAAGCATCCGACTTTGCTCAGGTCATGATCTCACAGATCGTGAGTTCGAGCCCCGTATCGGCCTCTGTGCTGACAGCCTGGAGCCTGGAGCCTGCTTCAGATTCTGTGTCTCCCTCTCTCTCTGCCCCTTACCCGCTCACTCTCTGTCTCTCAAACATAAATAAACATTAAAAAAAAAAGTTCAGGGAATTGCTTTTGAAGATAAAAATCATAAAATGTGACAAAATTATTTGAAACAATTTCTGTCCTGTGAAAGATAACGTCAAGAGAATAAGAAGACGCTCCACAGACTGGGAGAAAATATTTGAAAAAGACACTTCTGGTAGAGAACTGTTACAAAGAACTCTCAAAATGTGACCATAAAAGAACAAACAACCTGATGGAAAAATGGGCCAAAGACTTTAACAGACACCTCACCAAAGAGAGTATACAGGTGGAAGGGCACCTTGCTGGCTCAGTCGGTTAAGTGTCCAGCTCTTGATTTCAGCTCAGGTCATGATCTCACAGTTTCATGAATTCAAGCCCTGCGTCAGGCTCTGTGCTGACAGCATGGAGCCTGCTTGGGATTCTCCCTCTGTCTCTGCCCTTTCCCTGGTCGTGCTCTTTCTGTCTCTCTCAAAATAAATAAACTTAAAAAAATAAATCCTTAAAAAAAAAGAAGATATACAGGTGGCAAATAAGCATATGAAAAGATGCTACATCATTTGTCATCAGGGAAACACAAGTTCAAACAATGAGCTACCGTTACATACTTATTAGAAAAGCCAAATCTGGAACCAATTTAAAAATTTTTAAACTGAAAAATACATCTAAAATCCATGCCCACCACTTCTATTCGCTATTGTAGAGGAAAATCTAGTTAGTATAAGAAGATAAGAAAATGATATAACAGTTACATATGTTACAAAGAAGTAAAGTTGTCTTTATTTGCAAATAACATGATCATGTACATAAATAATTCTAAAGAATCTACACACACACACACACACACACACACACACACACACACACAGTCTGCTAGAATGAATTACTGATTTAGCATGGTTGCAGGATAAGAGTTTGACATAAAGGAGCGCCTAGGTGGCTCAGTTGGTTAAATGTCCCACTCTTGATTTCCACTCAGATCATGATCTCACATTTCATGAGTTCGAGCCCTGCATCAGGTTCTGCACTGACAGCACAGAGCCTGCTTGGGATTTCTATCTCCTTCTCTCTCTGCCCCTCCAGAGCTTGCTTGCTCGCTCTCTCTCTCTCTCAAAAAATAAATATATAACCATAATTTAAAAAAAGAGTTTGACATAAAAAGAAATGCTTTCTGTATGTTGGATCTACAAAAAGGGACGAGAAGCCCAGATGTGATGGCCTAACAAATGCCCTTAGGGCCTGACGGGGGTAGGGAAACTTAACACAACATAAAATTAGGTAAGAAAAAGTGCTTCAGCAAAACTTTGTATAATAAGGGAGGAAGAGATTCCAGCTTCCCCTGGGAAGAAAATCAGGCCTCTGGATGATAAAATTGCTTTGAGTGGATAAGATCTAAAAAGGCATCCAGCATTTCTGAGGCGCAGAGCTAGGTAACTCTTCTTTGAAGGGACTATGTCTGGTTTGACTACCTGTACTCTTTCAATGGCTCTACAGAGACTTCCCAAGTGCCCTGTCATGCTTGAAATTCCATGCCTGGAAAAAAAAAAAAATTAAAAAAAAAAAAATGGCGCAGTCGTTAAGCGTCCGACTTCAGCCAGGTCACGATCTCGCGGTCCGTGAGTTCGAGCCCCGCGTCAGGCTCTGGGCGGATGGCTCAGAGCCTGGAGCCTGTTTCCGATTCTGTGTCTCCCTCTCTCTCTGCCCCTCCCCCGTTCATGCTCTGTCTCTCTCTGTCCCAAAAATAAAAATAAAATAAACGTTGAAAAAAAAATTAAAAAAAAAAAAAGAAAGAAATTCCATGCCTGGGATGCTTTAAAATTTTTCATATTCCACAACTTACAATTAGCAATCTTTACGTGACCCAGGTTCTGGCAGACACACTCACAGATACCTGGAAGGCAGAAGTGAGCTATGTGACGTAGAAGCTGGGTGAAGGTCAAAGTGCTCTTCTACTGGACACTGAGTTTGAGGTATTTGGCTGATTTGTGGCAGCTGTGGCAGAGATTCTCCTATGCTAGGTGGTGAATGATGGTCGATGACAGCAGTGGGTTTTCTTCTAGCATTGTCCCATGGAGTAACTGGGCATTTCTCTTGGTGGATGAGCTTCTGCTGGTAAGACCTCCCAAGTAGGTTCTCTAGTTCCTAAAAACTCTCTCTAATATTCTGCAAAAACTGCATTTAGACTTAAACTAGCTAGAGTGGGTTCTGTTTTCTGTAACAAAGGACATCAGTTAGTAAGGAATTTGCTCCAGAAATGGTGGCAGGCTACAGAGTTTCAAAGAAATCGGAATCTGGAATTAGTTGTCTTGTGTCAGAGAATTTGAAGGCCATGGGGATTGGCTTAGCAGTATAAGAAGAGGCACAGGTGTTGCATAGCATATTTGGGTTTGAGCAGTCACTTAAATGAACAACCATGGTCACTTGGAATGAAATGCATATTGAAGGCAAAGCTTTGGTGACCACAGCAATGGACCATTATCACAGATGTAAGAAATACATGGATTGTAATGTGGGATGGCCGCTTCTAACTAAGCTGTAATAGTTTTAAAAAGAAAAAGACAGGCTGAGAATTTGTAAAATTCTCTGATGCAGTCAGAGAGTGAGGGGTATTCTGTGACTGTCCTGATAGACTTTCCTGTATCTCAAAACTGCGCAATTAATGTAGCTAGCATAGTGGTTAATCAGATATAGTGGGCTGTCAAATTACAACATATGTTTAATTCATAGCCTCCTTTGGTCTCTAGTGTGAAAGTTAAGTCATTTATAAGGGAGTCTGGCACCCTGAAAATTAGAATGGGAATATTTGTGGGTATTCAGATGACTCCAATAACCCCAACACTTCACTGAGCCTCGCTGAGCCTTTCTTGCTGAAGAAGTTCCTCCTCTCTCTCTGATGAGGCTGGCCCATCCTGATTACAGACCCAGAATAACCTCATCAGAGAACATCTTGATATGAATTGTCAAGCCTCTTCAAGTTCCACTGCTAACTCTAGAACCCAGGGTGCTGTTACGGGGCCATTTACAACATCAAACCCAGAGGAGATATTGCATACCAAACCAGTTGTATGATTTAAATAATTGGAATATGTAAACATGTAGGTAACATATGTGAGAATGGATGATCAGAGTGCTAGAACAGGGAGGAAAGAATAAAAATGTTAATTAGGCTGAATTTTATCAAATTTGGAAAACACACCAGAGATTCTGGAGTCAGTGGATTAAGTCTGGGCTGCTGAGAAGGGTTTTTTTTTTTTTTTTTTCTGATGTTCAATTTACATTCTTTTTTAAAAAAATTGTGGTTAAAACACACATAATATTTATCGTCTTTTTTCCAGTAAAATAAGACCAAGAAAAAGAGCATGTGGTTTCTTTGTTTTTAGTTGAAGTATAGTTGACATATGATGTTATATTAGTTTCAGGTGTACAACACAGTGATTCCTCAATACGTTGCTCACCACAATAAGTAATATTTGCCATCTTAATCATTTTTAAGTGTACCATGCATTAGTGTTAAACATATTTGTCATACATACATTGTCATACAACTAATCTCCAGAAATCTTTTCATTTTGCAGAACCCCAAACTCGATACCTATTAAACAATTCCATATTTTCTTCTCCCCCCGGCCCCTGGAAACCACCATTTTACTTCCTGTTTCTATGAATTTGACTACTCTAGATCCCTCATAGAAGTAAAATCATACAATATTTTTCCTTTTGTTACTGGCTAATTTCACAGAGCATATTGTATGTACCATGTTTTACCATCCATCAGAATTTCCTTACTTTTTAAGGCTGAATAATATTCCATTGTGTGTATAGACCACATTTTCTTTATCCATTCATAGACTGAGAGACAGTTGAGTTGATTCCACCTTATGACTTGTGAATAATGCTGCTATGAAGATGGGTGTACAAATACCTCTTGACAAGACTCTACTTCCAAATCCTTTGGGTTTACAACCAAAAGTGGAATCTCTGAATCATATGGCAATTCTATTTTTAATTTTTTGAGGAATTCCCACACTATTTTCCATAGGAGTTTTCCATTTTACATTCCTACCAACCACGTACAAGAGTTCCAATTTCTCTACATTCTCTCCAAACTAGTTATGTTTTTTTTTTATACTAGCCATCCTAATGGGTAGAAAGTGGTATCTCATTGTGATTTGGATTTGCATCTCCCTAATGATTTATGATGTTGAGCATCTTTTCAAATGTTTGTTGGCTATTTGTATATCTTCTCTGGAGTAATGTCTATGCTGATCCTTTGCTCATTTTTTAACTGGGATGTTTTTTGTTGTTGTTGAGTGGTAGAAGTTCTTTATATATTCTAGCTACTAACTCCTTATCAGATATTTAACTTGCAATTACTTTCTTCTATTCCATAGGTTGCCTTTTTACTGTCAATTGTTCCCTTTGATACACAGAAGTTTTAAATTTTGATGTAGTCTGATTTATCTATTTTTTACTTTTGTTGCCTGTGCTTTTGGTGTTCAAGAAGTTATTGCCAAATCAAATGTCATGAAGATTTGTTTCCCTTATGTTTTCTTCTAAGAGTTTTATAGTTTAAGCTCTTACAGGTCTTAGGTCTTTGATTCATTTTGCATTGATTTTTGTATACAATATGAGGTAAGGGTCCAACTTCATTCTTTTGCATGTGGATATCCAGTTTACCTAACATCACTTGTTAGAAAGATTCATTTCCTCCATTGGTTTTAGCACCCTGGTTGAAAATCATTTGACCATATATGTGAGGGTTTATATCTGGGCTTTCTATTCCATTGGTCTATGTGGCTTTTTGCCAGTATCACACTATTTTGATTACTGTAGCTCTATAATAAGTTTTGAAATCAGGAAGTGTGAAACCTCCAACTTTGCCGTCTTTTTCAAGATTACTTTAGCCATTTGGGGTCTTGAGAATGGTTCTAATTGATTTAATTAAAAATCAATAATAATTTAATTATTAATTTAATTATTTTATGATCTGCTAGGTTTCTATTATCTCTGGGTTCAATACTGGTCTATGACAAATGAGCTTGAGATGTCATGAATACCTTTGTAAGTTAGGAGAAGTAATACAAAGACTTTGAGAACTAGGAATAGCACAGTGGATTTATTAGGTGTGACCCATGCGTTCATCCTTAAATATGTCACCCAGAACTTTCTATGGCATAGAGAAACACACTAGTGAGAGAAATGCAGGCATATGTAAAAGTGCTAGAGTGGATCTTTTCCATGCATCAAAAATAAATGTGAGGATGCTGTCTTTGAAATGTGCTTCCTAATGTGAATGAAGTTAATGGGATTAGATTCTAGGGTGGCAAAAGTCAAGCATTAGGACTCAGCTCTAGTGGCACAGAAGGTATGATTAGTATAGCAGTTAGTAGGGTAAGTTCAGTAATCAATGATTTGGCCCACAGGATCTTCATGGTACCCAAATCATCACAGGGACCTTGAATAAATAGAAGAACATCCTACTATGGTACTACTTGATTTGTATAACAAAACAAAACAAAACAAAACAAAAAACAGCTATAGGTCTGGCAAATGCAGCCCTAACTTTAGTCACCACATTTGAAATTCAGAGCCCCTTACTTAATTTCCATTCCCAAATTAGTTTACAGACCATGAATCCCTTGAATAAAGAGAAGACTATGACAATATCACTGTAAGTATTATAGTTCTTCCAATCAGCTTCTCTAAACGGGCTTATGGAATGGCCATATTCCCAATTTGGAGATAACTGGATTGGCTTTTGGTCCACATAATTAAAAAAAAAATTTTTTTTAATGTTTATTTATTTTTGAGAGAGAAAGACAGAACACGAACGGGGGGTGGGGGACAGAAAGAAAGGGAGACACAGAATCTGAAGCAGGCTCCAGGCTCTAAGCTGTCAGCACAGAGCCCGATATAGGGCTCAAACCCACAAGCTGTGACATCATGACCTGAGCTGAAGTTGGATGCTTAACTGACTGAGCCACCCAGGCACGCCTACATCAAATTTTTTTAATGTCTATTTATTTATTTTGAGAGAGAGACAATGAGGTGGGGGCTGAGAGGGAGAGAGAGAATCCCAAGCAGGCTCCATGCTGTCAGCGCAGAGCCTGATGTGGGGCTTGATCTCACAAACTGCAAGATCATGACCTGAACTGAACTCAACAGTTGGATGCTTAACTGACTGAGCCACACACGTGCACCTACACCAATTCTTAGAGAGGAAAAAAGCCACTGTGGCCCATAGGTGAGAGTGAGGACTTATAGAGGTCAAGTGATTAATGGAATCCTGCCTGTGTCCAACTCATATGGGGCCCCTGAGTCTATTCTGTGGCTAATTCCTGAGTTACTAAGTGTAGAGTTAGAATACTTGGCAACTTGCAAAATCCACACATGAGGTCACTTACAGTAGTGTCAAATGGAAGCCCCTGAAGCTCCTCCTCCCAGTGAAAATATAAACCAAAAGGAATATCACATATATGAAGGAATCACAGCAGTTGGTGTCAAATTAAATACTTCATAGGTGCAGAAGTAAGATTCTTATTTTAGTCACTCAACTCACCTACTTGGCCTCTACTTAAAATAGATCATCTTAGGTCACACACATAGGACTAGAAATCTCAATACTACCCAAAGCAATCTACACATTCAATGCAATCCCAATCAAAATTGCACCGGCATTCTTCTCAAAGCGAGAACAAATAATCCTAAAATTTGTATGGAACCACAAAAGACCCCGAATAGCCAAAGTAATATTGAAGAAGAAAACCAAAGCGGGAGGTATCACAATCCCAGACGTTAGCCTCTACTACAAAGCTGTAATCATCAAGACAGTATGGTACTGGCACAAAAACAGACACATAGACCAATGGAATAGAACAGAGAACCCAGAGTTGGACCCACAATTATATGGTCAACTAATCTTTGACAAAGCAGGAAAGAACATCCAGTGGAAAAAAGACAGTCTCTTTAGCATATAGTGCTGGGAGAACTGGACAGCAACATGCAGAAGGATGAAACTAGACCACTTTCTTACACCATTCACAAAAATAAACTCAAAATGGATGAAAGACCTAAATGTGAGATAGGAAACCATCCAAACCCTAGAGGAGAAAGTAGGCAACAACCTCTTTGACCTCAGCCGCAGCAATTTCTTGCTGGATACATCTTCAAAGGCAAGGGAATTAAAAGCAAAAATAAACTTTTGGGACCTCATCAAGATAAAAAGCTTCTGCACTGCAAAGGAAACAATCAACAAAACTAAAAGGCAACCGATGGATTGGCAAAGTTATTTGCAAATGACATATCGTATAAAGGGTTAGTATACAAAATCTATAAAGAACTCACCAAACTCCACACCTGAAAAACAAATAATCCAGTAAAGAAATGGGCAGAAGACATGAATAGACACTTTTCCAAAGAAGACATCCAGATGGCCAACAGGCACATGAAAAGATGCTCAACATCACTCATCATCAGGGAAATACAAATCAAAACCACCCTGAGATACCACCTCACATGGGTCAGAGTGGCGAAAATGAACAAATCAGGAAACTAAAGATGCTGGTGAGGATGTGGAGAAATGGGAGCCCTCTTGCACTGTTGGTGGGAATGCAAACTGGTGCAGCCACTCTGCAAAACAGTGTGGAGGTGCCTCAAAAAATTAAAATAGATCTACCCTATGACCCAGCAATAGCACTGCTAAGAATTTACCCAAGGGATACAGGAGTGCTGATGCATAGGGGCACTTGTATCCCAGTGCTTGTAGCAGCACTTTCAACAATAGCCAAATTATGGAAAGAGCCTAAATGTCCATCAACTGGTGAATGGATAAAGAAGATGTGGTTTATATATACAATGGAATACTTCTTGGCAATGAGAAAGAATGAAATCATTCCATTTGTAGCAATGTGGATGGAACTGGAAGGTATTATGCTGAGTGAAATAAGTCAGTCAGAGAAGGACAGATATGATATGTTTTCACTCATATGTGAATCTTGAGAAACTTAACAGAAGACCATGGGGGAAGGGAAGGGGAAAAAATAGTTACAAACAAAGAGGGAGGGAGGCAAACCACAAGAGACTATTAAATACAGAGAACAAACTGAAGGTGGATGGGGGGGATGGAGGAGAGGGAAAATGGGTGATGGGCATTGAGGAGGGCACTTGTTGGGATGAGCATTGGGTGTTGTATGTAAGCCAATATTAAAAAAAGAAAAGATCAATAAGATTACTAAAACTAACAGACCGACTAGGGAAAAAAAGGAAATCAGAAAAGCATCCAATTTCTCAGCAGCAGTGCTGGAAAGTAGATGAGCGATGCTGGCAGGCATAATAAATTTGTGTCGTTTAAGCCACTAAGGCTGTGGTTATTTGTTATGGCAGCAATAGAAAACCAATAGAAATTCCTTCAAAATTCAGTTTGTTCCTATATACCTTTTCTTGGCCAACTGCTAGAGGATGTGGTCTTCTACAATAAAGGAGTAAATTAAAAAAGAGGAAGACAGGGGTTTAGGAAACTGGAAGACCTAGTCCCTGGGTAGAGGACAAGGGAGGGTCCTGGGAAGAGCAGGTATTCTGCAGACAGAGAGATCTACCAGCCCAGGGAAGAGCAGCTGACAATACTTGATGTGTGTAGACAAGTCACAAAGGGACTCTCAACTATTTTGAAAAATTATGAAAGAATTAGTGATAGTGACATAAAAAACTAAGCCAGAAACAAAAAGGAAGTTTTAACTCCAGAAAAGCAAGATTGTTTTTAAAAAGGAAATATGATTGTCATATCCTACTTGTCTTAGAAGTCAACTCTATTTGCATGTTTTAATAATACAGATGTAGATGTAACTTGATTGGAAGGATACAGGGAAGAAAATTAGGTTAAGGACTGTTTTTTCCCTTGCTGCTTTCCTTTCCTGAATATTCTTTCCATGCCTGAGTATTTTGTGAATTTGACTATGATATGCCTTGTTAATGGTCAGTTTTTGTTGAATCTTATGGGAGTCTTCTGTGCTTCCTGGATTTTGATGTCTGTGTCCTTCCCCAGATTAGGAAAGTTTTCAGCTATACTTTGCTCACACAAAACTTCTGCTCCTTTTTTCTCTCTCTTCATCTTCTGGGACTTCTACAATTCAAATGTTACTCCTTTTTAATAAGTCACTGAGTTCTCTAAGTCTTGTATAGTAATCTTTTGCCTTTGTTTCCCTCTTTTTTTCTGCTTCATTATTTTCCATAATTTTATCCTCTATCTCACTGATTTGCTGCTCTCCTGTGTCCATCCTAGCTGTCATGGTATCCATTCGAGATTGCATTTTGTTTATAGCATTTTTAATATCAGCCTGACTAGATTTTAGTTCTTTTGTCTCTATAGAAAGAGATTCTCTGGTGTCATCTATGCTTTTTTCAACTCCAGCTATTATTCTTATAATCATGGTTTTAAATTCTAGTTCAGACATCTTACTTATATCTGTGTTGATTAAGTCCCTGGCCATCATTTCCTCCTGTTCTTTCTTTTGGGATGAATTGTTCCATCTTGTCATTTGGGGGAAGAAAAACATTAATAAAATAAAAAATTAAAATTAAAAACGAAACCAAACAAAATCAAATCAAATAAAGGAAGCTAGATCCCAGGTGTATTTCAGTCTGTTTGTTGAAAGAAGCTTGACAGAATAGAGGAAAAAGAAAAAGGAAAGAAAAAAAAAAGTTAAAAGTTAAAAAAAATTACAAATTAAAAAAATTTAAATAGTAAAATAGAATAAAAGAAAATAAAATAGAATAAAAATTAAAAAGAATTTGTTTTTTGTATCCGAGAAAGAGAAAAAAAGAAAGGAAAAAAAGAAAAGAAAGCAAAAGCAAATAAAATGAACAAATAAGTGAACCAGCAAACACAATGAAACCCAAGTGAACTTACATCCAGTTTCCCCTAGAACTGAAACTTTGAATCACACTACATACACTAAGCAGGTGGAGGGATTTGTGCTGGCCTTTTGGGGGATATGGCTGGAGGGCACAGTTGGGTGGGGCTTGGTGTAATGGCTCCATTTTCCACTTGGTGGCACTGCTTAGTTTACTGGGGTGGATCTGTGAGTGTGTGAGTGTGTGTGTGTGTGTGTGTGCGCACGCACGTGTGCATGTAGGGGTGAAAATGGCCTCACCCAGCTCCCCAGTCTCTGGCACAGGAACTTTGCACTCTCACTGGCCCGCGATCAAGCACCCCTCCTTTGTCTCAGGCCTCCGTCCACTCCCCACCTTTACTCTGTGTCCAAGCTGTCTGCCTGCCAGGTGGCCCCTCCCTCCAGAGTTTTATCTCAGATGGGGTTGTGTTTCAAAACCCCATGCTTCAGGGCCCCCTGGCGCTTGGACCTGTGCTACTCTCTAGGGGAGGGTCTCACTGAGCAATGGACAGGTGCCAGCTTGCCCCAGAAAACATTTGTGCAATCTCACAGCAGCAGAGGGTCAGAGGTTATGGGAAATCACCAACACATGGCTGGTGCCAGATTTCCCTGCACTCTGGCGTCTTTGTCCCAATACCAACAAATGCAGATGCTCTCCGGCGTCCCCTGGGACCTTTGCCTGCAAGAAGGCCATAGGGCCTCTACCAAATGCACTCCAAGCAGGGGAACTGCTTCTTCCTGTGTGGCACATGGACTCCTTGGACCCTACCGCCTGCTACTGAGGATTTGCCCCACTTCTTCACCAGAACATCTCCAGGCACTGAGTTCCGCTGTTTAGAGGATCCTGGTGGTATTGAAACTCTCTCCTTTCTCCCTGTCAGTAGTTTTGGGGAACAGATTTCTTGTCCAGTCTCTTGTGAGTGTTTTCACTCTTTCTCTCTTTCTCTCCAGCTGCTTTCAGGGGGAGTGCTTTTCTTGCACAATCCCAATGCACTGAACTCTCCCCCTTTCTCTTTCTCTCTCTGTCCTCTCTCCACAAAAACAGCTCTCTACCCTCTGCAGCACCATGGCTTTCCTCTCCCCCATTTCACCTCTCCACACTGCATACCTGCCAAGTTCTGGGGCTCAAGTTATGCAGATTGTTGCTTTAATCTTCAGGTCAATTCCCTAGGTGTTCAAAATGGTTTGACGCTGATCTCACTGGGTTTCAGGGATGAGACAAGCTCAGGTCCACTATACTGCCTCTCCATCTTAACTCCTCTTATTTGTTCCTTCTTGCACTACTCCTTGAAATGAGAGAGAATGGTGGGGCAAGGGCGGGTACACAGAGATGTCGAAACAAGATGCTAATGACATGATCTCACAGCACTATGAGCATCTTCTGCCACCTGCCTGTAGGCAACACTCAAAGGCAAGCTTGTTTCCCCAGTCAATGCTCCCTTGCCATCTTCCAGATTTGCCCCTGGCCCCAGACACTCTCGCATGCCTCCCATTACCCTAAAGCCTAGAGCTTGGTCAGCAGCATAGAAGCCCTGGAGGCACATCATACCAGTTTGGAGCAGTAAGGGTTTAGCTGAGCTCTCCCTGTGCAGTCTGAGGACCCTGAGGCCCAGGCTGGCTATGAGACAGCTATTTGCCTTGACAACCTATTATGGTTGGTCAAGCAGGGCACCAGCAATCTGGAAGTCACTTACAGTTCATTTGTAAGATGTGTCTAACCAGAATGGAGTCCTCAAGGCAGCATAAGATCCTGCCTGTACCAGAACCATGGACTCAGTGGCCATGAAGCTGCAAGGGCCTTGGGGTCCACCTAGTAGTCAAGCATTTCCCAAAGCAAAACTCAAGCGCTGATTTTTAGGATGGCTAACAGGTTTTACCCCCAAAAAGTGTCTCACAATCAAGGAAATTTGTAGAACCTTGAATTAAAAACAAATTAAGATTCTTTTTTACATTCCTTCTCAGAATTTAATTTCCAAGAAGGTAGAATTTCCCAAATTTTGCTGTGTGACCCTTCGCTGGAAGCCAAGTTTCCTTAACCGTAATACAGAAATGATAATGCCCACCTTGGAGAATTGCTGTGAGGTTGAATGAGATCATGAGCTGAGAAGCATTTAGCATAGTATCTCACATATTAGGGGTCAGCAAATTTTACTTCCCTTCTCTTTCTCCTACGCCTTTCATTGTTCTTTCAAATCTTCCCCTAGGCTCGGTAAATTACCCCTATATACAACCTTCTGTGAAATTATGTGAAACCGATTTCCTGGCCTCTTGATGGCATCAGAGTATTTATGTATGCCACAAAGCTTCCTACCCAGCTTATCTGGAGGACAGGGGAACCCCGGAACCAATGGGGCAGAAATCCTGGTAAACACAAAAATGCGGCACGCATGGCACAGTGCGAGTGGGGGGACCGATCCCCAGTCTCCAGTGGCAGCTCTGCCTCCTCCCGAATCACCAAGGACTCACAGGTGGAGTCCTAAGTTCTCAGCACAGATTCACAATCACAAAAGAGGCGACGTGGCTGCCAGCTCACTGGAAGAAGCTCTAGACCAAGATGAGAGGTTTTCAGCTGGCTATTTACCCTAGCCAAAGCATGGTGGCACTTCCTCAGTTGTGAAATGCAGGGATGTGGGCAGATGATCTTCACGCTCTCTTCGTAATTTGCACAGATCCCCATTTTAAAGGTTACCAGCTGTAGTTTAATCAGAAGTCCAAGAAACATAGTCCATGCACCCCAAATATATTTTATTGAGAGCGGAGCAATTACAATAAAGTACTCATTACGGCACACTGGAAAGGCTCAAGTCCTACAAATTTCACATTCACAAATACAAATCGCTGTTTGCTCTGAGGCACACAGGGAACAAGGGGAATGGGGAAGACAAGGTACTGACGGGAGACCCGGACCTATGGGCCAGCCATCTGTGAGTCTTCCTCCAGGGAAGGGCCTTCTCTGACTTGGCAGTATTTCTAAAAATTTTTTTTACATTTATTTATTTTTGAGAGACAGAGAGAGACAGAGTGTGAACGGGGCGGGGGGGAGGGCAGAGAGAGAGAGGGAGACACAGAATCCGAAGCAGGCTCCAGGCTCTGAGCTGGCAGCACAGAGCCCAACGCGGGGCTCGAACCCACGAACTGTGAGATCGTGACCTGAGCCGAAATCAGACGCTTAACTGACTGAGCCACCCAGGTGCCCCGGCAGTATTTCTAGATTCCCTCAGAGAGGAGCAAAGCAAAGCTCTCCCCATGATCCCAGAGCAGGACCAACTATCTGTAGTCTTGCTACCTATTCTCTTTCTAGTTCAAAGAATTTCTATGGCAGCATTAGGATGAAACGATTAGCTACTTCTTGACACCACAGAGACAGGAGGCACAGGCATGGGAGCCATTTGGCCTGAAAAATCCATCTTGGGATCCATACGGGCTTAGAAGCCTCTCTGTCCCATGGAAGTCAAACACTTCAAACATTCTCATAAATAGACTAGCATAATGAACCCCCATGTCTCATTATAGGAAAGCAGATGATAAGACCGAGTTCAATTTCAATTAACAGCCAAGAGATCTAAGTAAACCTTGGATAAAGCCCTTCTCCCCAAACCTCAGTTTTCTACTCAGCTGCATATCCATGTTTGCTTTCAAGTCTATTTGGTGTTAGAAAGGAACCTAAAACCAGTGTGAGAATGGCAATTGCTTAGGGTGGGTGAATTAAGCACTATTCTGCCTTTGTCTTCCGGGTGACCTAGTGAGTCACTCAAGACCAGATGAACGATGATGAAAACAGTCTCTGGAATGAGATTTCTCTGGCATGTTGAGTCCTTAAAGACCATCACAATGTCGTAGGTTTCTGTAAGTGACACGTGAGCCACTAGGGTGATGTTGACAAGTGAGTTGTCTTCCGGGAACTGGCGTGAAGAAGCCTTATTATTTAGACAACACAGAGAAGTGGCCTGTCTAGACAGCTTGCAAGGATGAAGTGTCTAAGTACAATTATTTCTGGCATGTTGGAAAGACTGCTCCTTCATCTCCTGTAAAAGCAGGGCAGTGTTTTTACCACCTCTTGTTCTATGTGAGTGCAAAGGAGAAGGAATTAAGCCTCCTTGGATGAGTTTTGTTCCCTGGCTCATCACGATGGCCGCCATCTGAGAAGAGGTACTTCACCTGGGTCTTTCCCTCCGCTGGGTACAGGATGACGGCAGTCTGTTGGCTTTGACAGCCTTCTCCTTGTGTTCCTCTCCCACCTCTTCTTCCAACTCTTCCCGTGGACACTGTTCCTGGGAGAGGGGCTCAGAAGTTCCCTGCTATGCCCTGTTTCTTGCTTATCTCTACATGGAAAAGTGTAATTCAGAACGGAATGAAAAGCGCATGCACACACATGCACACACACATGTGCACAGACACACAAAGGAAAAAAGTTGCAAGTGAATCCACAGCACGTTAACAAAACTCATCACAGTTGGTGGGAGAACGGGGTGATTTTTGTTTTCTTCTTTGTGCTTTTCTAAATTTTCTGAAGTTTTATAATAATAATTCTTTAAGAGAACTCAGTAATTTCTCTTTGCTTTCAGGAACTGAATTGGCCCTGTCTTGTCATGTATCCAAGCCAGCCACCACACGGCTGTGATTCATCCTGGCCCAGGACTTTGGGAAGTGAGGCAAAAAAAACGTGGCATCTCTGGCTCACTCACCTTTTGCTGGCATGAACCTTTTTCAAGCAGAGTTCTGTGCATCTGGATCAGCCACACCCCAAGTATGACTCAGGTGTCCTTTGCGGATGTTCCATGGTAGGGAGTATTGTCAGGCAGCTGACTCAGCCCTCATGTGGGCTGCAGCTTCCCTGGGTTCTCTGGCTCAGGGAACCCAGGTGATATGCTTTGCAGCATTTCTTGGACAGGAATTCACAAACACATGTCTAATTGGGTGTTGCCTTTTAGTTTTCACACCAAATGGGGTAGAAGGCTAGACAGAGCTTCCTGGGAAATGAAGACTCCCATGGCTTCTGTAGGACCTTGTTTTTAGCACTGTGAGGGCCATGGGTGAGAGGACAGGCTTCTTTTCCAGTCTCTTGTCCTCAGGCCCTTTCCCAGCCTCAGCTGGAGAGAGAGCTCGCCCCCTGCCTCTTCTCACTCTCCCCTAACTCACTGCCACGATGGGCTCCACAGAAGACAGGTCTGTCTTCCCAGACTGCAGTTGGGAGGAGGGCAGGAGGCTGTTGGCTAGCAGAGCCCTCCGGCCACTGCTCTTCTCTGTCCAAGCCACCCTGAAGGAAGGGACTGGGGAGGGTGGCCTTTCCTCCTGGGGCTTGGGCAGCCTTTGGCACATGCTCAGTAATGCCTTCAGCTCGACCCTGAAGTTCTCGTTGAGCCAGCAGTAGATGAAGGGGTTGTAGCAAGTGCTGCTCATGGCAAACCAGTGGAAGGCGAAGTAGAGGGCGTTGTTGGTGTGGATGACCTTGCTGGACAGGAGGAGGACATAGCAGTTGAGGGGGAACCAGCAGAGGGCAAAGAGGACCACCACCAACATCAGCATCTTCATGGTCTTCTTCTTCTTGCGCCGCAGGGCCAGGTACTGCTCCGTGGTCACATCGCCGATCGTGTTGCACATCCACAGCTTCTTGGCCACGCGGGCATAGGCCACGGAGATGATGAGGAGGGGTAGGATATAAAGCAGGATGAAGGTGGCCAAGTCCAGATACTTCCAGAAGAGGTCAGCTGGCTCAGGGAAGTCTGGCAGGCACAGGGAGCGGACAACGTCCTCGCTGGTGACAGGGGAGAGAGGGAGACAGAGAAACAGAGATAGAGACAGAGGGAGGCAGAGAGAGAGGAAGAGAGAGGAAGGGTGTGCCATTAGTGTGGAAAGGCCTCGTCCCAAGATTCTGGCTCTCCCACTAGATTGGGGGTTTTGTAGAGACAAGGAAAACACCTGCTCTCTCTGTGTTGTCTTAAACTTATATAATTCCTAGCCTGTAACAGAGACCCAGTAAACATCTGTTCAATGAATGAATACAACACTGGCATTCCTAGTCTTAGAACTAACTCATCCTGAGAGCACAATGTGCTCAGGAAACGTTGGAATTCCTCCATTCCAGAGGGGAACTAAGGAACGGGGCAAAGAAATGATGGATCTTGGGAATGTGAGCGGCAAAGCCCGAACGAACACACCTTCAGCCATACGTGTAACAAGTATCTATTTTCCATGGAATGTACCCAGTCCTCCTTGAAGAAACCCTAGAGCTGATGTGTTGAGACTATGCAGACTATGACCCCCTGAAAGAGGGGGCACAAATCACCCACACAGGGCTGGCCAGTACCACCCTTGGTGTCCAAGCTCCCACTTTGGGGAAGTGAAAACCTTAGGGCCATTTTGATTGAAGGCGCAGTTTGAATACACTCACACAAAGGAAGTAAAGTCACCAGATACATTACTTACAAATCCCAGCATGGAGACGCCAGGAGCTGAGGGGAAGGGCAGTCCTCTGTCCTAGGTCGTGAGCAAGCAGGAGATAGAGAGCAGGGTTATAAGCGCCCATTACTTATAGGGTGGTTGAGGCACAGTCACCAATTTTTCACAGCCTCAACCCGGAGTGGTTAGTTTATTTTTTGAGAGAGAGAGAGAAAGTGTGAGCAGGGGAGAGGGGCAGAGGGAGAGAGAGAGAGAATCTTAAGCAGGCTCCACACTCAGTGCAGAGCCCCATTTGGGGCTCAATCCCATGACCCTGGGATCATAACCTGAGCCAAAATCAAGAGTTGGATGCTCAACTGACTGAGCCACCCAGGTGCCCCTCTGAGTGGTCATTTTAAAACGTGACCCGGGGGCACCTGGGTGGCTCAGTCAGTTAGGTGTCTGACTTCGGCTCAGGTCATGATCTCTGTGAGTTCAAACCCCAAGTCGGGCTCTGTGCTGACAGCTTGGAGCCTGGAGCCCGCTTCCGATTCTGTGTCTCCCTCTCTCTCTCTGCCCCTCCTCCGCTCGTGCTCTCTCAAAAATACATGTTACAAAAAAAAATGGTGACCTGGAAAAGCAAGGCAGGAACTTGTGATGGAATCCTAACCTTGAGTCCCAATCTAAATGCCCAGACTGTGCGTGTGAACAGGGTTGTCATACTGTTAAAATGTCTAGGCAGCAACTCAAAATGGCTGTTTCTTCAGCACATTATGTCGCTTGTGCACTTGTTATATGTGCTGATGGCCATCACTACTGAAAGAAAGAGAATTCTCTTTGCTTTCGTTAGCAGAAAAAAAAAAAAATAGCTCCCCATATGTGAAGGCAGATGGGGGTCTGAGTGTTAGGAGATTTGGGTATGCGATTTGTTCCAATATCGTAGAATCTGGGGAGGGAGAAGCCTTTGTAAATTACAGTCGACCCTTGAGCAACATGGAGGTTAGGGGCACCGACCCCTGCGCCGTTGAAAACCCATGCATGACTTTTGACTACCCCCAAATCTAACTACTAATAGCCTACTATTGACTGGAAGTCATATCGATAACATGAACAGTTGATTAATACACATTCTGTAGGTGTATGATACACTGTGTTCTTACAAGAAAGTAAGCTAAGGAAAAGAAAATGCTATTAAAATCATAAGGAAGAGAAAATACACTTACGGTACTGTACCATAGTAATCGAAAAAATCCACACAGAAGTGGACCCACACAGTCCAAACTAGCGTTGCTCGGGGTCAAATGTAGTTGTAATCAGCCTTCAGAGCTTGTTCTCCTGACCCTGCTTATGTCATAGGCATGTGTGTTTTGAAGTGTATGTTTCAGGCGGAGCAGCACAGAGTTATTGCAGGACACACGTGGCTACCGGTCTGGAGCGCCAGGATGCTAGCTCCCGGCCGACCCACAAGAAGCAGCTGGCACCTGTGATATTGTAGGGACCTAGCACTACCGTAGGACCACTAAAGTCATTTCCTACAGATCCACTAAGACCCAGAGGTGGCTGGGAGTTTTCGATTTCTGCAGGGAAGACCCAGAGGTGGCTGGGAGTTTTCCATTTCTGCAGGGAGCCCAGAATATGACAGCCCAGCATCCTGGCCTCGAGGCTGAACAAACTCTGTTATCTTTGCTCTTAGAGCCCCCTGTGCTGCTGCCTGTAGCTCCTCCTGACATCCCTCCAATGCCAACATTGCACCCTCCGTTGGTCTCTTGCTATCCTGCCTGCTCACTCCCTTATCCATCACTCCCGGGAGCACTTCCTTAAAAAATCCCAAGCACGATCTGTATCTCAGGGTCTATTTCTAAGGAACCTCCTCTAAAACAAGTACTGACTGATGAAAATCACTCTAAGCTTGCTCATTCGTTCATCCATTCAGTAATTATGTATTGAGGGGCTGTTATATGGAGACAGTAGGTCAGGTGCTAGGGACACCAGGAAATTCTTGTTCTGTGACAGCACAGGACAAAGAAACCTGAATGGGAGGTAGGAGATACAGCATCCTGCCTCAGACACACAGACACACGTGTGCTTTATTTATACGTTGTGCGAGAGAATGTAAACGTTGCCATTATAAACAAGGCCTGGGTGACTTTGATTCTCAGTCTGTGTGAGTACCTGTCCCCAGCGAAAGAAGCTGTTGGCTCCTGCCCTGACCTCGCAGACAAGCTGGGTGGAGAATAAGGAGGGAGCTAACGTTGCTGAGAAGAAAAGGTGAGGAAAAGCAGAACAAATGGGGCCACAGATAGGCCCCAGACTTGGAAGCAAGAGAATGGGAGACAGAAGTGCTGGGTGCAGCAGATACCGGTCACTCAGACTCAGAGGGGGCTCAGACTTCCCTCTGTCAGGGCCCTCTGAGTCCCCAAGCTGCTCCCGACTAGCCAACTCACCTGTACTTGAAGGTAAATAATTTCTGGCAGATGGCGTGTGGGAGTGAAAAGAACGTAGCCATGGCCCAGATGACCGTGACGTAGATGACACCTTTTGTGATCGAGATCCGGGGTTTTAATGGATGCATAATGACCTGGAAAACAAGCAAACTGTGCATCACTGGCTGAAGAAGTCTGGAAGCAGATCAGATCTCAATGACGGCGCTCACGTGCCACACTAAGGCAGGTAGGTCCTATTTATAAACAAGCACCCCTTCATTCAGTGTTAAGCCCCTGAGCTGCACCACCCCACGGTCCACCCCCAGAAGCAAAAAAGAAGGTATCGTCTGAGACTCCAGGTCTGGAGACTCCACACTGGAGTCTCAGAGACTCCAGGTGGCTCAGATGCCTCTTACAGGTCATACGTAGCAGAACCAGAGTGCAGTGAGGGGATGGGGAAGGGGTGAAGCAGGAGGTCTGCTCCCATGACACCCACAAGGCCAGCAGAGGAACAAGCCACAATCAGCCTCCACCTTGGGATCCGATCTCATTCTGCCATGATTCTAGACCCCTTGGGTTATGGAGGGCTCTGAGAGGATCTGGGGTGACAAGCCTGGAGAGGAGTCTGTATTTGTCATGGGAAGTTGCACTGACATTTATGTGGGGGTTCACAACACTGTTTACAAAAGCTATTTCTAAATCGTGGGGTCCAGCTTTCCCACCGCTTATAGTAAAGCCTGTGTTACAGGCTTTGAGCTGAAAAGCATTTTGGAATTACTACAGTTGGACAATCCATTCTGCTGAAAGGTTTAAATAAAGATTTGGGAACTCAACGGCATCCTCATATTAAGATTAGGATCATTATTTCTTGAAAAAGGCATTCTGAGACAGGTGAATCCAGGGTCAGGGAGAGAGGTCCTCAAGAGCTGCCATCACCTAAGGATGTCATCCCAGGACACAGTGGACATTCTGGCTGTGTCCTCTCAAATTTTGTCTCCAGGTTCTTTCAAGATTTGATGAAAGGAAGTGACTAGGTTTTAGAAGCTGCTCAGCACAGCCCCCTTCTAGATTTTGCCATATTTGCCCCTCAGACTCCCTCGTTGTTCAGGTTGCTGAAGACAGTGAAAGCCTGGGTCAGAGGCCCCAGACATCACTCAAAGATTTCACTGCTTTGGGAAAAGGCCCCATGTTGGGGTTTATGTCACAGCAACGTGATCAGTGTTGGCAAGACTTAACCCCCTTGTTCCTCAGACCCACCTTTGGCCCAAGGGGCAACTGTCGGTGAGGCTGTGTTAAGTGGGGGTAAGCATCGGCCAGGTGGAAGTAATCCAGAGTCCCTCTTGTTGAATTAGGGGAGAAGGTTAAGAAAAGGCAGAAAACATTAGCATGCAGCCTTTTCAGACTTTGCCCAGAGTATCTGCAATATAAATGCCAAAATGATGGAATTTCGGGGCTAAAGAGATCTCAAAGTTTGCCAAATCCAATTCCCTACCAGATAACGAACGTCCTCTAAAACATCCCTATCAAGTGTCATCCAGACCTTGCTTAAAAATGGCTGGGGAAATGAAACTCACTACCCGCCCCCCACCCACGCCCACCCCGGCAGCTTCGTTCTGCTAGAAAATTCTTTCTCCTACTGAGCTGCACCTTTGAGTCTGCATCTTTGAGGCCTCCTCTCCTTTGTACCTCTTGCAGCTGCTCAGAATAAATTCTTCCTCTCTCTGTCCTGCTGGCCCTTATGATATTGGCCACCTTGAGCCTTCTCAGAGTAGGGCGGCCTCATGATCAGGGCAGAGGTATGAAGCCAGACAGACCTCAGTGCTAATCCTGGCCTCATCATTCACCAGGCATGTGATCTCAGGAGGGCTACCCGTGCACTCTTCTGAGCTTCCATTCCTTGATTCGGCATAGACCTCGTATACACCATGGATTTACTGAGTTAGCACATGCAAGGTGCTTGGCAGGGAGCCATCCTCTTCCAGGACAGAGTCCTCTTTGATTTCCTTTACCATACCCACCATGTGCCTCTGGTGGGGCAGGGCAGTGGCTGCCTGCTCCTGCCACATGGCACCCTAGCTTGTTTTCCTCCTCAACAACTTGGGCCCCGGGGGCTCCATCCCCCTCGTCTCTGACCTGCAACGATGTGCCGATCTCTTTTCAACTGTGATTTTCGGGTTGGCTTTTCTCCCCCACCCCCAAACAAGCTCGTTAATTTCTGAGACACAAAATATAAGCGATGAGCCTTTGTTAGAACAACAAACTGGGAATAACTTTTTGTGGCACTTAGCACAAACGTTTTAAAGCGCCTCATCTAAGTGCTCATGTTAGTCAATAAGAAGACAGATACACTTATTGAAAACTGTGCTAAAATACTGTCTCCAGGGCCCCTGCAGCTCCCCGGAAAGCAAAGCCGGAGGGGGAAGGACCGGGTGTTGGGGGTAGGTGCCCTCACCTGGTGGCGGTCCACAGCAATGGCCGTCAACGTCAGTGCTGAGACGTGCAGAGAGCAGTACTGGGCAAAGCGGCTGACGTGGCACATGCCTTTCCCGAACACCCATGTGCTGTTCACAAAGCGGACCTGGAAACCAGCCCACAGAGGTCAGAAGACAAACAGGGCCTTGACCCTGACAGCCCTACCCCCATCCGTGGCCTCTGAGGAGCATCCCTTGGGAGGCATCTTCCGGCTCCTCTCTTCTTCCATTCCACACTACTAAATTGTGCATCACACGTGACTTTCTCCAGCATGACTCATTTCCAATCATTCGATTCAACAAAACCTGATCATACCGCCGGGGCCAAGCCTTGTTAGGTGCCAGGAGGGCGTGGGAATACGTGGGCCTTGCAGTTGGACTTCCCACCTCTAACAGTTTGAAGCTATATGACCTTGGGCAAGGTGTGTATAATCTCTCTGAACCTCAGTTTCCTCATTTGTAAAAAAAAAAAAAAAAAAAAAAGGGGGGGGCTTAAAAACTTCTACCTTGTAGGCTTATTACATGGACTAAGGTTTTAAAAATCTATAAAGGGTGCAACACAACGTCTGGCAGATTGGTAGAGAGATATTCTTAGAAATAAATAGTAGCTATTTTTATGGTAATAATAAAATCCATTCTCAGTCCACATGAGTTCAGACTACTGGGGGAGACCCACGTGAAAAATCACAACATAGCGTGTAGGCTGTGCTCTCTAATGTTGACTAAGCAGGCCTTACAACGTCATCTGGGAAGGGGCCTGAGGGGCCTGGAGGGGTGGGGGTGGGGCAGAGCGGGAGAATGGCAAGCTGCAGGATAGCGTGGGGCCCTCGGAGCAGACCCACATCATCCATGGCTACTTGCCCACTCAATCAGTGCCTGGGCAGCTCCTGTGAGTGATGCCCACGCCCAAGAAACATCAAGCACCGATTCTGAACAAGGAGCTTCTGGTCTGGGTAGAGGACCCAGGCACCTCCGGATGCAAGAAAGACAGTATTCAGTGCCCACAGAAGTTCCCAGACAGAGGGCTTCGGGGCCGCAGGGTGGGAATGGAGCGGGCTGAGGTAGAGGGGAAAAATGATAGAGAAAGATCTAGAGCAAGTCAGTCCGACAGAAAGAAGATCATGTAGTGGTGGCCAGCAGAGTCACCCGGGGCAAGGCCCTTGGGCTCCGCAAGCACCACTGCCCCCATCCGTAAAATGCGGCTAATGGTCTTCACATGGTTGTTAGGAAAATCAGAGGAGAGATGACGCGCGAAAAGTAGGTGCGGCAGGGCCTCGAACACTAGTAAATACGCCCTCCACTACCCTCGTTAGGACACATGAGGCATCGGAGACGAGCTTTAAGAATACGTGGCATTTGTACTTGTGGCAGCAAGAACAAAGGGCTTGGCGCTGAGTCAGAAATCCCAGGACCTATTTGAGGAAAGAGGAGTGGGATGGTTTGGCTGGAGGGTGAGAGTCGGGAGACACGGATCGTGTCGCTAGGACAGCAGCTTCATTCTCTGGGAGGCTGGCAGGTGGCAGCCACACGGGGCTTCTGAGCAGTCCGGGAACATTACAGAGCTAGAAGTCCTTAGTTCCTCCCACATCCAGGACGTTGCAAAGTCAACTGGTGCCCCTCTCATCCCAAAGTCGTGGCCCTCGTCTCTCACCTGGACCTTTACAGCCTCCCAGCTGCTACCCTTGCCCTCCGGTCTTGTCCACTTGTCATTCAGCCTTCACTCTGCTGATGGGATTTTTCTTAACCAAAAATCAGATGACTGTCACCTTCCTGCTTAGAATCATCCTGGCTCTCAGGACAGAGCCAGATGCCTTAGGAGTCTGCAGGCCCATTCACAAGCTGGCCCCAGCCTTCCTCTCTGGCCCACCTGCACTTGTCCCCACCCCCCACCCCCTGTTCCTCTCCGTTCCTCCCACCGTGCTTCCTGCCTCGTTGATGCAGCTACATCAAGCCTCTCAACATTCCCTCAACACACCATGAACTCTGAAGCCCTTTGTTCTCCAGATCCCTCTGTCTGCATTGAGTGTTCATCTTGACCTGGGAAATTCCTGCTCTTCCAGGCCCTTTGAAATGTCACGTTCTTTGCACAGTCTCCTTTGACCCTCTCATGAGACCCTGGCAGGACAGAATAAATGATTCTCTCCTCCGGGCTCCACAGCACTCCATACGTGTCTCTGCCATGGGAATTGTAAGTACCTGTTTGCTCTTCTCTCAATGACCAGGGCTGGGCTTCACGCTCACTGTCGTGTGTAAAGTGAACAGAAAAGGAAACCAGGTTGCAAGAAGACTGTCACCAACTAGCTGGAAGGCAGGATGCCTTACCTAGTCAATTAGCAATTGATACACCAGCTGTGGCACAAAGCAGCGTCCTAGGGTGGGGGTGGGGGGGCATTGAATGGACTGGATTTCGTGGGTGGGGGGTGACCTAATGATCTCTGCCAACATTTCCAGAAGCTTCGATTTACTGCTTGACTATCGAATAGGCCCACGTGCACTGCCATTAAGTAGGAGTGTGAGGGCTTAGGCGATCCTCCCCCTCAACCCTTTCATTCTCCCTGCTTGCCAGCACCTTGCAAGCTCTGACAGGAATTCAGACTGGGGCAGTTACATGGGTCAGGTTCAAGGCCAGGCCCCTCTGGATTATCTCAGAGGAGTGCTGGGTTCTCAGGACCCTGATCCTCCTCTCTTGCAGGAGATCATCCAAGGCTGGACTTGTCAGGCCCCAGCCACAGCCTAGCGTGGGATTCATGGTTTCTCTCTCCCATCCCCCAGCCTCTTCTGTGCATGCTGCTCTGGGCAGTAGCACAGGGGCCATGCCCCGGGGCCAGTTCTCATCCTGGGTGTCCCAGCCCAACCCTAGCATTGCAGATGGTCAGGATAGAAACCAAGGGGGCAGGGGCAACCAAGGAGAGCCAGAGATACACAATCTCATGCTTCAAGGCAAGAGGCAGTTACCTTGGCAGGGTGGGGCCTGGTATCTGAAAGCCCTTTTGTCCTTGGCTACACAATATAAACTGGCAGGAGAGCAGGAAAAATCCATGTTTCAGAATAGTGGAAGCTTAGCATGGTCCAAGAAGCCCTCCTCACCCACCACCCCCAGCGCTAGGTGGCTTAGTGGACAGACCTCTGACTTGAGTCAGGAAAGTAATTCTCATCGTGGCTCGGCCAATTACGAGCGAAGTGACCCGGGACAAGGGATTGAGCCTCTGTGTGCCTTAGTTTCCCCATCTGCAAAACGTAATATTCTTGTGAGGACAAAGGTAGAATGCAGTTTTAAAATGTGAGGTTTAGGGGCGCCTGGGTGGCGCAGTCGGCTAAGCGTCCGACTCCAGCCAGGTCACGATCTCGCGGTCCGTGAGTTCGAGCCCCGCGTCGGGCTCTGGGCTGATGGCTCGGAGCTCAGAGCCCGGAGCCTGCTTCCGATTCTGTGTCTCCCTCTCTCTCTGCCCCTCCCCCGTTCATGCTCTGTCTCTCTCTGTCCCAAAAATAAATAAAATGTGAGGTTTAGAAGGACGTGCATGCAGGTGGATGGATTTGTGGGAGTTCACCCTCTTCTGGCTTGTCTATTATTTCTGGTTGCGTGTGTGCATGTGTGTGAGAGAGAGAGACAGAGAGCAAGGTACGAACAGACACTGTTTTGGTAGTAACTCAAATAACGGTAAGGTTATTCCATAAGGTGAAAAAATGTAACACTCATGCTGCAGAAACATAAGGGGTAACTGTCAGCAGATTGCTCAGTCATCGCCCTCACGGTCCCAAACCACCCATGAGCACCAGGCTCCCAAGTCACAGAGGGGCAGAAACGACACCACTAACGCTGAGCAGCCAAGGCTTGGGGACGGGAGCCACATCTGCCACGATGGGCACGTGCCCCCGGCCTATTCCTGGGCCCCAAGCCCACCTCCTTCCCATGTCTTCCCCAACACACACTGCCTACACAGCCTCACTGTCAAACCACAAAAGAGAAACACAATTTAAATAAGTGGTCTAGGAAAACGCACTGAAGTTTCCGTTAACAATTAGCAACTGACATAGCGGCTGTGGCACAAAGCAGTCTCCTAGGGTGGGGGTGTGGGAGAGCATTTAATGCACTGGATTTCGGGGGTGGGGGGTGACCTAACAATCTCTGCCAACGTTTCCAGAAGCTTCGATTTACTGCTTGACGATCAAATAGGCCCACGTGCACTGCCATTAAGTAGGAAATGGTCATTTGCTCCCGGCTGAGCGCAGACACTCCAATCATTGACCCCATGGCCCCCGGCTGCAGAAGGTGATGAGACAGAGACCGGGAGGGGAAGAGAACGAGAAAAGGAAGAAGGACGGAAGCAAGGGAGGGAAAAGGGAGGGTAGAGACCCAGATGGAGGAACAGACAGAACGACAGTCACAGAGAGGGAAAAAGGTGAAGACACAAAGAAAACGGAGAGGGACAGAAAGTCTACGAAGTGGAGAGAGTTGAGAGGGGAGCTGAGAGGGCAGAGGGGGAAGGAGCTGGAAAGGCGCAGCCAGCCAGCGGGACCCAGGAAGCGCGGACGAAGAGAGGGGCTGGGGCAGCGGGGCGGGAGGGGAGCGGAGGGCTTGGGGGAAGGAGAGCCGAGCCCGCCACGGCGGGCGGGCGGGCGGGAGCCGGGGCCTCACCAAGGTGAAGGGCGTGTTGAGCAGCGTGATCATGATGTCGGCGACCGCCAGGTTGACGATGAAGAGGCTGGTGGCCGAGTGCATCCGCTGGTTCTTGAAGATGACATGACAGACCAGCACGTTGCCGAAGAGCGAGAAGACGATGATGAAGGAGTAAGCCACGATGAGCAGGGCTTTCACCGTGGGGTTCTGGGACTCGGCCCCGTAGCGCCTCCGGCCCACAAAGTTCTGCCAGTCGGAGAAGGTGTAGTTGCTCCAGAAGAAGTGCGAGGCGTTGGGCACGGCCAGGGCCGCCTCCAGGCCCGGCTCGTCGGCCCGGCCCTCGGGGCGCTCGGCGGCTCGCACCAGCGGGAGCAGGCAGAGGAGCACCCCGCGCGGGCCCATCCCGCAGCAGCCCCAGCGCCGCGCCCGCGCCCGCCCGGAGGGGAGCGCGCGGGGCCGCCGGCCGCACTTCGCCGGCGCTGCGCCCACCCGGACGCGAGCGCGCGGGCGCCTCCGCCTCTCGGGCGGCTCGGGCTCGGGCTCGGGCTTCCGCTCCGGCTCCGGCTGCGGTGACGCGCGCCCGCTCCGCCCGGCCGGCCGCCTCTGCAGGAACGCAACTCCGCGGGGCTTCCACGGCGCTCTCCGCGGCGCGCGTTCGCCCGCTGGCTTGCCGGCGCCCCCCACCGCGCCCGCTCCCACGCCGGGAATGCAACTCCGCCCGGCTTCCGAGCCTCTCTCCACGCCGCGCGCACTCCGCCCGCTCCCACGCCGGAGCGAAACTCCGCCCGGTTCGCAGGGCTTTTCCTAAGTCACACTCGCCCCTCCATCCCGCCTCAGCCTAGCTACGGCCAAGGGAGCAGGCGGGCGGGCGGAAGACGCCCGCGGCGGGGGGTGGGGGGGTCGGGAGGGGGCGCGGCAGGCGGTCAAGCTGGGTCTGCCGGCCCCAGGCTGCTCCCCGTGCAGAGACACGGGTGCCTTCCACCTGTTTCCGTGAGAGCGTCAGCCCTGCGGTGGATCCCAGTCCGGCAGTGCTGGGGACACAGGCGAGCGATGCCATAGATGTCATTAGGGTTTCTCCAAGCCCCCTCACTGACCCCACTTCGGACTTGCTGGACGTTTTGTTTCCTTACGGTTCTTAAAACAGTGTGGGGCGGGGGGGGGGGGGGGGGGGCGGGGCTTGGTTTTCCAAAGAAAACCTTCAAAGCAGGACACTCTTCTGCCAGGATCAGAGAATCAAAGGAATAATAAGTAGGTTTTGAAGCTGTCGTAAGGGAGATTATCCACGCGTTTTGTTCTCTGCCTGCTTTACAGGAAATCTTGATCTCTCGCTCACCCGTTTTCATTCCTACTGTGCAATCTCTCCTAGTCACCCCAGACGGGTCACCCATTAACCCCCATCCCGTGGAATCGGGATCATAGCACAGCTGTGTCACTTCCTAGCTATGGAATTCCGGGCGAGTTACGTAACTTTTCTGGCCTCGGCGAAAGGGTTTCCTTTTCCTGCGCGTGGGGTTTTCGGAGACCCCTGTATGGATGTCCCACCACCTTGCTCTCGGCGCTAGATATGCAGTAATTGGTTGACTATTTGTAACTGACCTCCCCCCCCCCCATTCAAATGGTAAACGGTAGACTCTTTATTCTGTCATTTCCCCCAGCTGAGTGAGCAGTGCCTTTGGGCTGGGACTCCCATCAAAGGACTCCATCAAAGGGGACTCCCATCAAATAACCGTCTGAGAAGTCCACTTGGCCCAGGGGAAAGCCTGCTCCTCTGTTCCACCCAAACCCTGGGGGATGGGCCCCTCCCACCAGCCACCTCTCACTTTGGAATTTTCCAGGAAAGTTAGATGTCAGCTTCTTTACCCCTTCAAACTCCAGGGACGCAGCTCAAGCTCTCTCACTAATAAGCAGCTAGAAGATGGCTTAAGTGTCACCATAGTAAAACACAGGTGCTCTTCCTGAGGTGGGAGGGAGTCTGGGAAGACTTCGGGAAGAGTGATACCTGGCAGGTCCCACGGAGGTAGGAGGTTGGAATAGGGGATTATGTGACTGGTCCTAGGAGAAGGGACAGGGGTGCCGGGCAGATGAAGTAATAGGTGGTTAGCTCTAGAAAAGAAACCAAGGGGCTGTCTGTAAGCATTAACTCAAGAGCTTGGGTGGACTTGATGTTCTACTAAGATGATGTGGCACCATCTCAGGGAGGCAAGGCTGGAACGTGACGGCAATTTAGAGAACAGAACAAGGCTAGGCAGCATCAAACACAGAGGAAGAAATCAAAGGTAGGCAGTGCCCTTCGAAGCACGGTCTTTCAAGTCCCCTGCTTGGTGCTCTGTGACGGGCACGCCAATCTGGAGCACCTGACTAATGCCTTCACTTTGATGCCTTGTTCCCGATGCCTGCCTTGGAGACGTAAGGGCATTTGTGCCAGGTGCCTGAAACCTGTCCCTGAAAGACAAGGTGACCTATGTTAGTTCTTAGCTTTCCACAGAAGCACATCCTGAAACACCGAGTCCGGTGCAAGGGTTTATTTGGAAAGTGAAGGCAAACACCACGAGTGGGGTGGAAAAGCGAGACGAGCACAGGAAGGCGGCCAATAGAGTATTGTCAGGCCAGCTACCGGCGAGGGATGGGAACGTAATCCTGCCAGGAAAGCCAGCGTCAGGAAGACACGTCAGCTATCCAAACCAACGGACGAGAGCTGGATATCTACCCACCAACCCCTGTCAATCACTGGTTGAAGCTGTTCCCAGGGGTGTGATGATTCTCGTGCACTTCCAGCCTGTCAAGTAGGCAAATAAATAATGGTGCTGGGAGTTGGCAGTTGGACTGGTGTGCCTTGAAGGGGTGGAGAGGACTCACGATATCCAAGGTGAGGCACAAAGTCTAGGATCACTTCATTTCCCTCTTCCCCAGGCGTTCAGCTCTCCTGTCCCCAGTTTATCCTCAACTACAGGAACAGGCCAGTGCTTAATGAAATAAGTACCTCCCTCCATCCACCCCACAGCAAGACCAAAACTAAGGTTTTAAAAAAGTTCTTTCCTCAGGGGTGCCTGGGTGGCCCAGTCAGTCAAGCGTCCAACTTCGGCTCAGGTCATGATCTCGCGGTCTGTGAGTTCTAGCCCCACGTCGGGCTCTGTTCTGACAGGTCAGAGCCTGGAGTCAGCTTTGGATTCTGTGTCCCCCTGTCTCTCTGCACCTCCCCCACTCATGCTCTGTCTCGCTCTGTCTCTCAAAAATAAATAGATGTTTAGAAAAAATTTTTTTTTAAACTTCTTTCCTCAGAGGGCTTAAAGGTCCTGTAACATTACCATTGCTATTACGAAGAAGATTTGGGAGGACACGAAGCTGCTCCTCCAGAACAAGGCAGCTCCTTCCTTGTGTGCATTCTGAATAAAACCAAGGATACCATGCATAGTCGGGATGTGCCAAATAGTAATTATATTTTTGTCTCTAATTATAGTCACATGCATTAAACATACTGAGGAACAGAGGAGAGTTTAACTCTTTCGAGTGGACTTGAAACAAAAGGAAAATAGGAAGTCAACTCACAAGTATTCACAAGACCAAGAATTATAGAATAATAATATAATTATAGAATAATAATAGAGAATTGAGAGCCTCACTCCATCTGCAAGCAATTGCTCCTTTGACACCAATATTAGTTCCTGAAAAGGTCCTACTTGAGTTCAAAACTCACCCCACCCACAAATCTTCTCTGGTGCCAATCATCGTGGCAGAGGGGAAGAAAGAACAATCAGCATCCTGCCAGGCAACGACAGTCACTCATAGTTGATCTATTTTAATGGCAAAGGTTGGATGTCATCATACTTTAGTTACAAATGAATCAAATAAGGGCTCCTGGGTGGCTCAGTTGGTTGAGCGTCCAACTCTTGATTTCAGCTCAGGTCGTGATCCCAGGGTCGTGGGATGGAGCCCCGAGCTGGTCTCCACACTAAGTGTGGAGCTTGCTTAAGATTCCCTCTTTCTCTCTCTCTCTCTGCCCCTCTATCCTGCTCTCTTTCTCTCTCTAAAATATAAAAGAAATGAATCAAGTAGACTTGACATATAAAATATGGCTTAAGATATTCTCAATGCAATAGAAACGCAGTGTGTGGGCATGTTACACTTGGAATCAGTTTCCAAGTTCCAGTACCTTGGAGCCACAGGCTAAAATGATACATTTAGGATAAGTGAAAGGAAGTCTAACTTACAGTTTGTGGCTCCAAATACTTCTGTAACTTGTTTGAACTTACTCTGCACTTTTACATGGGAAGTTTTATAAATGGTGGAGCGGGTATTGGGCCAACTTGTAATAGCCCATTTCATCCATAAAGCAGATAAGTGGTTGCATTAGTTGTATCACCACAGAACTGCTAGCTTCTGTTGGTGCTCCAGAGTGCCATCTTCCATTATCTGCTCCTCTTGAATTACATGTCCCCCTGGGCGACCTCAACCATCTCCACTGGTTGCACCATCACTCACAAGTGACTCCAAGATCTGTATTTCTACTTACCAACACTCTTGAAAGCTCCAGACTGAAATTATACATTCGACTGCTGCCTGGACATTTCTACTTGGAATACCCACACACACTTAAAATTCAACAAGCTCCGAACTAAACTCATTATATCCTGTTCTTCCCTCACTCTCTTACACTTGCTCCTTTTCTTGTTCACTTGTTCACCACAGTCAGAATCTTGGGGTCATCTCACGGCCCACCCCGTTTAGGATGCTATGCATTCGAAGATGCTATTTCTGTCTACAATCATCCTCTCTCTGAATCCCAGAGCCAGAGAGACTCCTCTTCGTTCTTGAAGACCTAGTTGAAGTGTTCTCTCTCCTGTGAAGACTCACTGACCACCCCCCCCCCGACTGCCACAACCTCAGAACAAGCAGCGTTGCCCTATCGACTCATTTAAAGGTGCTCCTGTAACATGTAACCCATGCCAGTGACGTGTGCTTCCCTTGCTGTACCCCACTATGTGTGACTTATCTGTCTTTCCCGCTAAACTGTCAGCTCTTCAAGGCCAGGATGATGTTATTCCTAACGTTACCTCTAGAACCTTGCACAGTGCTCAGACAGGGGAAATGGTAGTAGATATATCTATAACTATATCTATATCTATATCTATATCTATATCTATATCTATATCTGTATCTATATCGCACATATATATATATATATATAGCACACACACACTATATATATATATATGTATATATATATATATATATATATGTATATATATATATATATATATATATATATATATATATATATATACAGTGGTAGACATTGGACTTGGATTCAGACAACCCAAGAAGCAAGTCTTAATTTTTCTGAGTATTCCTTTTCCTGAGTTCCTCTTTTTCAGGGGAGGAGCAGAGGGAGAGAGAGAGAATCGCAAGCAGGCTCCATGCTCTCAGCACGGAGGCCATCGTGGGGCTTGATCGCATGCCCCTGGGATCATGACCTGAGCTGAAATCGAGTCAGATGCTCAACCGACTGAGCCACCCAGGCACCCCTGAACCTCCACCTTCCAAACTCGACGTAAAACCTACCTTCTGTGAAAATATTTCCTGGCTCTGTTGCTAATGAACCACTTGATTTCAGTGAAGAAATGGATATTTCTTCATCAGATCTCTGAAGGGGCAAAGAGAGGATAGGATTCCTCTAGTAGATGGAGCCATGGGATTAATGTTTGAAGATTTTCTGTAATCCTACAGGTTGAGTCATATTTCCTAGCACCAGCTCTAATTCAATGCTCTTAATTGCTACTGAGCTATTTTTTCTACTTCTCTTTTATTTCTGCTGTGTGCTTTGTTTCAAATCAGATCCTCAGAAAGTGGAAGACGATAATTAAGCATGGTACTTAAGCCATTTGGTTAATATTGCATCTTATAGGGGGAGGAATGATGTTTCCTGTTTTTATAAACAATACCAAGTAAAAATTATATTTCTAGAAGGCATCACCGGATCTGCAACTCCTTTTCACGAGATATAAGCAATAGCTATCATTGATCTTACACTCTTGAAAAGTGCTTTAATACTTTTTTTTTTTTTAATTGCCCCTTGAGGCCATTAGTTTTGAGCTCCAGAAAAAAAAAGTTGTCTTTTTCTCATACTAATTTTCTGCTGATTTCTATTTTAGAAAGTTAGTACTACGGTAAAGACAAATTCTAGCAATTACAGTTCAAAAGTTCAGCTTGCAGGCAATGGAACCAAGGAAGTCTGTGGTATTTGAAATATGATGATCACATTTCTCTGAGGAAAAGCTGTACACAGTGAAGTAAACAAGTAGGATCTGAATGTAAAAGTCAGATCTTGACCAACCAGTAAAACTATTAAAAAAATCATGGGGCGCCTGGGTGGCTCAGTTTGTTGATCATCTGACTTGATTTCGGCTCAGGTCATGATCTTGGTATTAGGGGTTAGAGCCTCCCATCCGGCTCTGTGCTGACAGGGAAGAGCCTGCTTGGGATTCTCTCTCTCTCTCTCTCTCTCTCTCTCTCTCTCTCTCCCCCTCTGTCTTTGCCCCTCCCCCACTCATGTGTGAGCATGCACACATTCTCTCTCAAATTAACTTAAAAAAAATCTCATTAAGGATACCATAAAAGCCTGGAATTAAGGGCAGAATAATAAAATCTACTTTAAATTGTGTGGGGAAGATGACCACACCATTTATACTATACCTAGAAGGTGAACTGCTAAGTAAAGGATCTTAGCAGCAGGTGACTTCCAGAAAGACTGTGGGCCCCCAGCTTGAGCTTGGTGGTCCATCCTGAGCTTACCTCTACCCACAGTCTTCGTATACAACATAACAACTATCTATGTTGGCCTCTCTCATTAAACTGAGCTTCTTTGAGTGCAGGCATTCTGTTCTTTTCATCTTTTATTTTTTATTTTTTTAAATTTTTTTTTCAACGTTTTTTATTTATTTTTGGGACAGAGAGAGACAGAGCATGAACGGGGGAGGGGCAGAGAGAGAGGGAGACACAGAATCGGAAACAGGCTCCAGGCTCCGAGCCATCAGCCCAGAGCCTGACGCGGGGCTCGAACTCACGGACCCCGAGATCGTGATCTGGCTGAAGTCGGACGCCTAACCGACTGCGCCACCCAGGCGTCCCTCTTTTCATCTTTTAAAGCAAGCCTAGCATGGTACCTGGCACAGAGCAGGTCTTACTAAATGCATGAATATGTGAGAACAAAAATAGAATGTTTTTTAAAGACAAAAAATTCCAAAACACCCGAAGAGTTAAGGCAGAGCTGTTAATTTGATGAAAAATTGTGTGTGTGTGTGTGTCTTCCAGATTAAGTGATAAAATCATGCAATGTCTGGAATTTGCCCCCAAATAAACTAGACTAGGAGAGGAAAAATGGATTGAAGCTGGATGATGGATGGATACGTGTTTTCACATACTTCCATCACTGGATAATGGAAGTGTCTCACAAAAACACAACTGGTTGTGCCCTGCAGAAGTATAGGGTATAAATGACCAAGCTAACAGTTCGATTTCCTCTCTGCCAGTGATGTCCTAATATATGACTCCAAACTGTTACTGGCTCACATTGGTTCCATTGGCTGATCAGACCAGTGACCCACCTCTGACAGTGACAATAATAAGGGACCTGTCATAGATGGGGGGCTGTTGTCTTCCGTAAATTTTTTTTCTGAGTATAAATGGTATCTGCAAAAAAAAAAAAAAAAACCAAAAAACGATAAAGAACATAAACAAGAAAATAAAAACCACCACAATCCTGCTATGAACATTTTGGTGTGTCCCCTTTAACTCTTTCTACATAATAGTAATTAAGTGTTACTAGTTTTATATCCTGCTTACATTACTCTGAGAACAGTTTCCATGTTCTAAATTTTTCTCAAAAACATCCTTTTAATGGCGGCATATTTTAGCTCATGGAATACCAGATTTTTCACTATAATAAATACTGCTTGATGGAATCATCTTTTTCCATATTTTAAGACCTTTTTAAATGGAAGTATGGTGAATAAACTTACATGTATCCATCATCCAGCTTCAATCGATTTTTCCTCTCCTAGTTTATGATGCGGCAAATTCCAGACATTCCACGATTTTGCCACTTAATCTGCAACACACACACACACACACACACACACACACACACACACAATTTTTTATCAAATATTCCACCAATTGTACATAAATCTTTAATCACATTTCTGATTTTCTCCTTAGGGTAGAGTTAAAACAATAGAATTCCAGGTAAAGGGGATGAAAATACTTTAAGGCTTCTAATATTTTACCAGATTGCTTTGCAGAAAGGATGTATCCGTTTATACTCTAGCAACACGAGGGCACCTCTTTCACTACACCCTAACCATACAGACTCATTTATTTAATTTTTTGAAATATATTGAAAAAAGTTTCCTCCGTTGATTTTAGGCTTTCCAATATTCCTTCACCCAGAAGCTAATGGTGAGATCTTTGGAGTTAGTCAGAGTTGGACTTCCACCCACAGCCTGTATAGCCATGTGACTCATACAAGTCAGTCTCTGAACATCTGCTTCCTCATTCAGTAGGTAAAAATACCCACCTCATAGAGTTTTGAGAATAGATGCAATAGTGTTTGTAAGTGCTTCGTGTACTCCCGGCACACAAAAAGGGTTCAATAAATGGTGTATTTCCTTCAGACTAAAAGTTCCATGAGTCCATATCTATTGTGTTTTTTCTTTCATTGTTTGGGGGGCGGGGGGTGAGGGGCAGTTGCTTGGTGTCTGATACATGGCCAGCACTTGAATGAATGCACAAAGTTCTATTTGACAGTTAAAAATGACCTGCCGTTTAAAATTTAATAAAGTCCTATTTGCATTTCTAGTCTGTCATTTTTTTAAATTCATGTCCTTCGGCCATTAAAAAATACAATTTGTCAGTTCTTTCCAAATCTTTAAATATGACCACACTCTATGTCCAGTTAACACTAAGAATTTATTTAAAGAAAAAAACAGCTATATTAACACATATATACATATTTGGGGTTTTTTTCTTTACGCTGTTTAATACTTTTTGGGTTTCCCAGAGTATTTTTATAATCAGAAAAAAGAAAGAACTGATAAATATGATTTGGGGGAAAAACCAAAAAATAGAAACACTTGCTATGGGAAATCACTATTAAACAGGTTTTTAGCTGATAGATACATGAAACTTACTAAAACAATCCTGATAAACGTAAAAAAAAAATAAGAAATTAGGGGCGCCTGTGTGGCTCAGTCGGTTAAGCGTCTGACTTCTGCTCAGGTCATGATCTCGCGGTCCGTGAGTTCGAGCCCCTCGCCGGGCTCTGTGCTGACAGCTCAGAGCCTGGAGCCTGCTTCAGATTCTGTGTCTGCCTCTCTCTCTGACCCTCCCACATTCATGCTCTGTCTCTCCCTGTCTCAAAAATAAATAAACGTTAAAAAAAAAAAATTAAAACAATCCTGAGAATCCCAGGGGAAGCCGCTTCTGAGTCTGTCATCTATTACAGCCTAAACCAACTGGAAGCTATTGATGCTTTCAATATTCACAAGAACTTGGTCAACAGGTCATTCGTATTTACTATTCATTGTTTAATATGAATCCCTGTAGCCATCTGAAATGTTTCTTTCCAAGGGAAAGATCTCTTCCTGCTATTCACCCTGCCCGAGACAGTCACCAACTTTAGACCCAACTCAGTTTCTCCTCTGGACTTCGCCCTTCTGATTTTTGTATAGTCCACGCCCAAAGATGCATCAGAGTTTGAGGCTAATGATTTTAGTTTTAAGTCAGGACATGCCTCATAAGTTATGGGAGGCAGTGTGGTCATGTAGAAAGAATGAGATTTGGATTCAGATAGAATTAGCTTTAAATCTCAGCTCTACCATTTATTAGAAGTGTGACCTTATGCTTAAGCCTTTATTCTTACCTATAATGAAAGGGTAATAATGCCTGCTTTATAGCGTTGTTATGAGAAATTAATAATATGCACGAAACCTGGGCCTGGCTTGGAAAGGAACTCAATACACAGTTCTCACTTTCGTGTTCCTCCTTTCCTCTGTCTCTTCATAGCATCTGCTGCATTTGATGAGAAGGGACCCCTGCAGATACGAGGAGATGGCCGTGATAGGGAGCTAAAAGTGCAGTTGGAAGGAACTAGTGGGTAAAGACACGGAGGGGATTGGACAGTGAGGACCAGAGCTGGAGGAAAGCCTGGATTGCCTGCTTTATAAACATAGGCAGGGGCCCAAGACAGGAGGGAAAGACAGTACATGCTTTACACAGGTTGGAGGAAGGGAAGGTGGGTGTGAAGTAGGGGTCTAACAGACACTATTACCCTCTATTGATTCAGTAATGTCACAGACGGCAAAGGAACATTAAGCCAGGTAAATGAAGTTGATAACATTTCAGATAAAACAAACAAACAAACAGAAAGATCCTAGCAAGGACAGGATATCTTCCTAATCTCAAATAGCAAGCTTTAGCTCTGGCAACCAGAATCACTATCTTTGACTGCCAAAGGAAATGTCCAGTGAAGCCTGAGAATGCAATCAATATTTAAATTAAATCAAATGCAACGGACAACGGCTGAAAATTATAACCAACCTGAAACTAGGCAGTTATTTTTGTTAAAATCTTGTATTAGGGGGGCACCTGGGTGGCTTAGTCGGCTAAACATCCGACTTCAGCTCAGGTCACGATCTCCCAGTTTGTGAGTTTGAGCCCCACATTGGGCTCTGTGCTGACAGCCCAGAGCCTGGACCCTGCTTCAGATTCTGTGTCTCCCTCTCTTTCTGCCCTTCCCCCGCTCATGCTCTGTCTCTCTCAAATATAAATAAACCTTAAAAAAGTTTAAAAAAAAAAACCCCAAAACCTTGTATTAGGTCACAAGCAATATACATAAATATAAAATTTACCTGAAAAGTTGTAGGGCCAAGAATTGCCAAGACAGTAGTCTCAATAAATGACTAAATAGTTCTGCAGGGCAGGAGAAAGAACAGTCATTTCAACAAATGGTACTGGGGCAAGTGCATCCCCATATGGAACAGAATGAAACATGATTCCTATCTCACACCACACATAAAGAATCAATTCCCAGCTGGACTGGAGAGTTAAATGTGAAAGTCAATCAGATAATTTTCTGGAAGGTAACACAGAAGAATCTCATTATGATCTCAGTATAGGGGATGTTTTTCTTAAATGGGACACACACACAGTAATCATTAATCATTGATGAGCTAGACTTTGTTAAGAACTTTTGCTCAATAAGACACCATTCAAGAACAAAAAGGCAAGCCACAGACTGGAGATTTTGTAATACACATATCCAGCAAAGCAACTGTATAAAATATATATATTGCGAGGATACAGAGCAGCTAGGATCCTCTTACATGGCTGGTAAGAGTATAAACTGCTATAATCAATGAAAAAGTACAAAGTGTAGGAACATGCTGGAACATGGATGTATCTCAGACACAATGTTCTGTGAAAGAAGTCGTACACAAACAGGGTATATATTGTATGATTCCATTTAAATGTAGTTACTACTGGTTAATTTATAAAGCCTACCTACAGATGCAGAATTTTCAGAGCAACTTTCAGTAACAATTTTTTAACTGCTGTAACATTATCCCAAATTGTGTACAAAAAAAAATTATGTTCCTTGTCTCCACTTTGGCAGTTTTTTGTTTTAATTAACATGGTAGTGGAGGCCAATGCGCTTAGATGCGAGAAAAAGTTAAAGGGATAAAAATGGAAAAGAGGAAGGAAAAATATCTCTATTGGTGGATCACATGAAATTATACCTGGAAAATCCAACAGTATCAAAGATAAAACAAAATTAAATGATACAATTTAGCAAGTTAGCAAGATATAAAATTAATGTGCAAAAATAAATAGCTTTCATATATAAACATAATAACCGGTAAAAATACATGATGGAAGAAAAAAACTGTAATCACAATAGCAACACAAAAGGCAAACACTTGAGACTAAATTTTCAAAGTGTTAAAAACCTATTTCTGAAACACACAAAATAAACTTGAACAAATGTGAAGACATCAATTGGATAGGACATCCTCACAGGATGTCAGTTCTTCCTAATTTACAAATTAGGCATGCCAATTAAAATACCAAAACCCTTTTTTTTTTTTTTGGTTGCTGCAGCCAGGAAATTGATACTTAAGTTCATTTGGGAAAACAAACATAAAAGAATAGGAAAACACTGAAAACAAAAAAAGCTAGGAGGAGTGATGAACCTTATCAGACATTAAAACACTCTACACAGCCTCCATAGTTAAACGTGCAAATGGACATTAACAATGGAATAGAAACCCAGAAAGAGACCCCACCACATACGAAAACTTAGCACATAATGGGGCGCCTGGGTGGCGCAGTCGGTTAAGCGTCCGACTTCAGCCAGGTCACGATCTCGCGGTCCGTGAGTTCGAGCCCCGCGTCGGGCTCTGGGCTGATGGCTCAGAGCCTGGAGCCTGTTTCCGATTCTGTGTCTCCCTCTCTCTCTGCCCCTCCCCCGTTCATGCTATGTCTCTCTCTGTCCCAAAAATAAATAAACGTTGAAAAAAAATTTAAAAAAAAAAAAAAAAAAAAAAAAGAAAACTTAGCACATAACCAATCACTGGAGCAAAGAGGCACCTGTAGTAAATGATGTACATTCAACTGAAGAGCCATTTGTAAAAGATAAAAGTAGGTCTATTCCTCACAATTTTACACAAGAGTAAACTCTAAGTAATCAGAGATCTAAATGTAAATGACTTGAAACTGTAAGTTTACAAAAAGGGACTATGAGTAAATTCCTCTATAACCTGGGTGTAGAGGAAGATTTTCTAAGTCCAGATGGGAAAAAAAAAAAAAAAAAGAGAAAAGGAGGAAAAATAGGACATTAAAAATAAACTAGCGCATTGGAGTGCCTTGGTGGCTGTCAGTTGAGCGTCCAACTTTGGCTGAGGTCATGATCTTGCAGTTTGTGGGTTCAAGCCCCGCTTCTGGCTCTGTGCTGATGGCTGAGAGCCTGGAGCCTGTTTTGGATTGTGTCCCTTTCTCTCTCCACCCCTCCCCCACTCGCGCTCTGTCTTTGTCTCTGTCAAAGACAAATAAACATTAAAAAGTATAAAAATAAATAAAAATAAACTAGTGCATTGCAAAAAAATATGAGCAAAATCAAAATACAAATAACATTGTAAACTACATTAGCAATATGTTATTAGACAAAGGGCTAATATCCTTAATATCCTATATCCTTAATATAAAATTTAATCGAAAAAGGAACCAAAACCTTAGAAAAGTGGACATAGTACATGAATAGGCAATTCACCAAAAGTGGATACAAAAATGGCCCTTAATCATGTTTTTACAACTTCTTCATTCATAATAACAAAAATGCAAACTAAAACTACAGTGAGATACTTTTCCACCAGATGGGCAAAAAGTTAAAAGCTTGACAAATAAATTCTGATGGTGAGGCCATGGAGAGTAACACATTGCTGGCAGAAACACGAAACGGTGCAATATCTATGGAAGGGAATTTGGCAATATTTAATAAAACTACATACACATTTGCTCTTTTACCTAGTAACTCCAACTTCTAGGAATTTACTACTCTTGAATATATACTTCCAAAAAGAAGAAAATGCAAACACGAGGTTAAGTATTGCTGCATTACTTGTAGAGTTGTAAATGTGAGAACTACTTAAACACCCAAATATGGGAGAATGATAGCATAAACAATGGAATTTAAACTCAACGGAATACTATATAGCTATGAAAAAGATGATCTTTGAAAAGTTATATGGAGTGATTTCCAGCACAGATTATTCGGGGGGCAGGGGAAGAGCATGCACACACACAATTCATTGTGTAAGAAAGAAGGGCAAATTAGAAAAAAAAAAAAGCATATTTGCTTATTTTAGCAAAAAGAAATGCGGAAAGGATGAACGAGAATGCGATTGTCTACCTACAGTCGGAGCAGAAAGGAGTGAAAGGGATGGGGAAGGGTGTAAGATTTGAGTACATATGCTGAATGGTTAGACTTCTGAACATACGTTAATGTTCTATACATTAAAAAATACAATTAAATCCCGGACTAGAGGGAAAAAACATGCTTTGTAAGGGAATTATTGGGACAACTGAGAAAATTGGAATATAAAGTATTAAATGCATGTTAAAATTTCTGGAAGTGGTGACTGTACTGGTGTCATGTAAGACAATATCCTTATTCCTGGGAAATATACATTGAAGTATTAAGGGGTGAAGGAGCATTACGGCTTAAACCCTGTTCTCAAAAGCCTGAAAAAAAAATTACATATGTGTGCATATTCACATTTGCATATGAAGAAAGTATGTAACATACACACATAAATTTTTTAAATGCCAAAATGTTAAAAATTAGTGAATCTGGGTAAAAGGTAAAAATTCTCTATTCTTCTTGCAAATTTTAAATCATTACTAAAAGACTCTACTATCAAGATTGGGATGATAAGCCATTGGGGGCTTTTGTCTGTGACGGATGGGTAGACTAATTGCCTGATTTCAGGATTTATAGAAAGACATTTTAATAAATGTAAAATGGATGCCTCCATTTCATGCGTTCTATTTCCAGGTTGTCAAAGGACCAACAGAAATGCAGCCGTGCCTCTCACCTTATTAAACAATTTGCCTCTTGGCAATTTGCTCAAAGTCCAGATATACCTACCCCTCCACCTAATCAGTTCAAATGCACGAACAGGTAGATCGGAGTTACATTTATACGCTCCTAGTCAAGCAAATTTTGTACTTTGAAAGCCCCCTAGTGTTGGTATCTCCGCACGAATCATGAGAACTGAAACAGTGGCTCTAAGAAGCCGAAGAGTGTGGTCTGGGTTAACCCACTGCGCTTCTTTTGGCTAGTCAACTAGGATATACCGTCACTGGCCGAGAGCCCTTTGAAAATCACTTTACCACTCTGGATGGCAGGTCACACAGATTAAACGTTCTTGTATGTGACCCAAACTGAGCGGTGACATTTAAATGATGCATTGGAAAGCAGTGCCGTTATCCCTCAAAACAGACAATGGTGGTTTAATTAAAAGAGGTTGACAAAGCAGACGTGGAAAAATCAGGATGTCAATCAAGTATCAAGGTGAACATACACCTTGATACGGGGACTAAAATATTTGACTATATAATTTGGGGTTCTAATTCAACAATTTTTGTCAGTAATCATGCCAAAGTAATGGAGAAACAAGTACCTAATGGCTGGGAGGTTAAGTCTGGGGAGAGGATTACAGGGACATATACACATTTTAATATGTATTTCAATGTTTGAATTAAAACATTTTTAAAAATCTTTATTTTTGAGAGAGAGACAGAGTACAACCGGGGGAGGAACAGAGAGAAAGGGAGACACAGAATCTGAAGCAGGCTCCAGGCTCTGAGCTGTCAGCACAGAACCCGAGGTGGGGCTCGAACCCACGAACAGTGAGATCACGACCTGAGCCAAAGTTGGACACTTAACCAACTGAGCCACCCAGGCACCCCTCACTGTTTGAATTTTAAAGAAGACACCCTGACTTTACAATTTAAAAACAGCTAAAATCAGTTCTAGTGATCAGTCATGGGAAAGATACAAACATGAATGGAGACAGCAATCTGTGTGAGCTGGCTTTACAAAGATCAAACTAAAACGCTAATATTTTCAGACCTAGCTAATAGACATTAAGGTAAAAAGTAGCAAAAGGGATAAACAAAGGACAAAATACAGACATTTTTTTTTAATTCAAGAATATGGAAGCTCTTTGGACTCAAAAACACAAACCTTTATTCTATAAAAGTTTTATAATAATCCTTAGTAGTTAGCTCTAAAAAGCCACAGAATACTAAGAATTAAATGTATGACACACAAAAAATCAGGCAACATTGGGGGAAAGTTATTTTTAAATATAGTACATTTCAACAGACAAATTTTACAATGGGAGACCTTTTAATTCAATTTTTCTAATAAAGGGTTTTTCTCGGTTTATTAAAAACATAAAATAGTTTCTTCTGGAACTTTTATAAAATTTATCAAACTGGCAATTTCCTTAGTAACAGGCTGAGCCAGGTGATATACGGAAAACAATTTCCATCTAAGATTAGAAGGCTAATTTTGGTACTACTGCATAGGTTTAGTATTATTGCATAGGCTGCAAATTTATTGCAAGACTATACTAACTTCTTCGGTTCAGATTTGCTGTTGCATCATCCTATTTGCCATCGAATGGTGGAGGCACCACCTTGTGGTAAAAAAAAAAAAAAGCTGCTCAAAAAATTAAAACTAGACCTACCCTATGGCCCAGCAATAGCACTGCTAGGAATTTACCCAAAGGATACAGGAGTGCTGATGCATAGGGGCACTTGTACCCCAACGTTTATAGCAGCACTTTCAACAATAGCCAAATTGTGCGAAGAGCCTAAATGTCCATCAACTGACGAATGGATAAAGAAATTGTGGTTTATATACACAATGGAATACTATGTGGCAATGAGAAAGAATGAAATATGGCCTTTTGTAACAACGTGGATGGAACCGGAGAGCGTTAAGTGAAATAAGTCATACAGAGAAAGACAGACACCATGTTTTCACTCTTATGTGGATCCTGAGAAACTTAACAGAAGACTATGGGGGAGGGGAAGGGAAAAAAAAGAGGGAGGGAGGCAAAACCATAAGAGACTCTTAAAAACTGAGAATAAACTGAGGGTTGATGGGGGTGGGAGGGAGGGGAAAGTGGGTGATGGACATTGAGGAGGGCACCTGTTGGGATGAGCACTGGGTGTTTTATGGAAACCAATTTGACCATAAATTTCATAATAATAATAAAAAAGCTTCTCAATGACAGAAGTCAAAAGTCAGAGGGCAGGGGAGAGCCACTGGGTGGGGCTTCCAGGGCACGAGTGGTATTCTATTTCTTGACCTGCATAGAGATGTCATGAGTGCTGACTTTACAATTATTAAAACACATGACTTTCCTGTTCTCGTACCTTGTAAATTTTAAAGGTTTACTTTGGGGAAAAGAAAGGTTTCTATGTACCTGAATTAAGTCTTATGCCTAAATGCTTAAAATTCCTAAGCACCTGGCCAGTCATATATTTATAGAATTTCCTGGAATTACAATACATTCTTAGCCTTATAAATGCACTGCTGTATTTTTATGATAGGAACAAAACACCGAAAAGAGGTATATTCTTTGGTAAATGATGGAAGGCTGGTAAATGATGGAAGGCTCTTTTCCTCAGAATGTTTTCATCGCTGCTTTCTTGGCCTCCAAGAGGAAGTGGAGGTACTCTGCAATCATCTGGAATCACCTCTATACACCTACACTGACATGTCTGGAAACTTCCCACCAAACCCCTAGATTTTACTGCATCAACAGTAAGTATGAAGGGCATACTTAAACTATGCGACAATATCCAATCAGAAAGGATTTTCTTTCCTGTTTCCAGGACGTGACACGCACCGTTAACAAAATGATTCGGATTAAGTGAACAGGGTTTCACCTCTCACTGCCCTGGGATCCCTTTGCCTAGGAGCTAACTGCGTTACTCTTAGTACCTTTTTTTTTTTTATACCATGGAGCAATTTTCAGAAAAAGAGAAAGTCTTATTCTTTTTTCGTAGGACTTGGTCAGGATGCTTTTGTGACTGTCTCCTTCACTGTGCCCCTCGCCTGAGCACATCTTGGCGGCAGGTGAGAAGGGCCATTAGCAGACGCCCGCTGTGCAGGGGCGGCACTACGCTGTCCACACACCACCGCCAAACCAGCTTCCATTCTGCAGGGAAAGCAACTCTCACTCCTGGTTTCATTTCTGCTGGGAATATTAGAGATGTGGGCCCATGGACCTGAGAATATTTCGCAGGACAACGCCTTCACTGATTAATACTACCTGCTAAACTAATCCTTACGCTCAAGCTAGGTACAGAAAACATATATTTTCTAATATTTAAAACGGATTCACACTTTATCCCAATAGAAGGTTATATCCCAGGCCTAGGCCATTTCAAAGGGCTATAATATGGAGACAGCCACCAGGCAAATGTTCTTTTATAATTTGACACAGTCCAGGTGTGACCGTGCCAATGATCATGACTACTGCTCAGTCAAGTGTATAACTCTACAAATGAAGAAATGTGTGCTTGTTGTACTGCCCAGATCTACAAATTCCCTAAGGAGTCTTTAAATATAGGTACCTCATAGACGATAGGAAGGAATACTCTAAGGGTGTTTTAACAGTCTTAAGACAGAGAACGGAATTACTGAACTTAAATCTGAAGAGGTCCAATTCTTATACCCCCACTGAACACAGTAAGGAAATACAAACTTGTCCACGGCCATACCACCCTGAATGTGCCTGATCCTGGAAGCTAAGCAGCGTCGGGCCTGGTTAGTACTTGGATGGGAGAAAATATGAACTTAACACAGGCTGCTTCACTAAGATTTCTGGAACTATGTCTGATGTTAAGATAAAATATTACTAATATGAAATTTTGGCACTGATATTCCACAGAGGTTGTATTTTAATATTTTAATCTAATATAATCATAATGACCAACTGACCACTCTATCTAAAAAACGTTCTTCAATTATCTTCTAAGAAAGATATAGTTAAGTATAAATCTTTCTTAACGCTTTTCCTCCTAGAAATAGAGGAGACAGATACAGCACAGGAGAAAGAGAGAACCACGAATAATGGAGAATAGAGAAAATGACTATTGCTGAATGGGAACACAATTTTTTAAAATCTTTGCTACAACTGAAATCAAAAACTTAGTAATTCAGAGATTGCTCTATTTTTTAATACAAATATATCTAATTATTCAAAGTATAAGATACATCTAACATTCAAAGTCTCAGTGGCTGACATGATCACAAACAATAGAAAAAGAACAACACTTAGTAACAAACAATGAGCTTAGGCACGGTTTTACAGATTGTTTTACCTTCAGGAAATCCAGAATCTTTAGAAATTATTAAAATTACAAGGAGGTTAAGTTTTATAAGCTCTTTTCCGCAACTTTGGTTACATGTAACTACATTAAAATACTGACAGTCTTTGATAATGAAGCAGAAACACAGAGTGACAGATTTCTGTTAATCTTTACTCAAGAATGGTATTTAAGCAAAGCCCTCATTCAGTTAGATGTACGCTAATATATGTAAAGAAAACATTCTGATCTTGTAGAGCATCCCCAGGTAATGTTAAGAACTAGATTAAAAAGTATGGAGAACCAGTGCCATTCTGGATGTCCTCAAATTGGGATGTTTCTCAATTAAAGGAGTCATGTTCATGAAATGATACGTCAAAACACAAATTCTTATACGTTAAGTTTCTCTGTTAAGTAAGTCTCTTTCAAATTCTTTAATTAACAGCAATACTTAAAAAAAATCTTCAACTGTAAACTGTTTGCTTGCAGTGTTTTGATTTTTCCTGAACCTTGAATGCTTCAAACTGCCATTAAATATATTATCTTCTGTTTCCTCTTAAAGAGCTGGTGTTCATAAAAGGATCATCGTCGTCATCCTGCAATGACACAAATGTTACATGAGTGGTTGTTCCATGCTTCACTGAGGCAAGACAGAAGTGCTTCTGGGTAAACACCACCACCAGTAAGGGCCATTTCCTCCTTTCACATGAGAAAGGCACTCAGTTTTATATTTCCCTTATAAATATGAACTTTTCCCTTCCCTAGTAGCTTGCTAAGAAGCACTCAAAATAATTGATCCTGATATATGTGTGTGTGTGTGTGTGTGTGTGTGTGTGTGTGTGTGTGTGTGTGTGTGTGTATACACACCTATAATACATACCATACACATTTCTATTAACCGAAAAGGCAAAAAAGATGTGGGGAAGCCAAGAAAATTAATACTCTTCAAATTATTTCTATTTGGTTTTTGAATAGGTTTTTTTCCAATTACATATTATTACTGGTGTTACCTAATGTTCTGGAAACTCACCCCCCACCCCCAAATAATGAAGCCACATGGCCTAACTGAGAAATAGCTGTAATTCTTATCTCCCATTACCTATTTTATGCTAGAGATAGCTAGCTATTCTCAGACTGCTGTAAAAAAACATCTAGCAAATCAATCTTTTAAATGTCTTTTTGGGAAAAGAAGCAGTATGAAAGAGGTCCCTTGCTGGAACTAAGCTGCAGATTATAGGCATACTAAGAGCTGACAGGAATATCAGAAGAATTTAGTTAAAGAGTAGGAAAACTAAAACCTTCGAGAAGCCCAAAATATAAAATTTGATGAGGATAATTTGTTGAATTGCTTTAAGGCAATAACTTTTATTTATTTTTATTTAAAAAGTTATTTAAAAACTTTTAAATATTCAGAAGAGAAAGCAAACTTGCATGTAAAATTTTAATTTATGTTTCTTTTAAGACACTGATAAAAAGGGGTAATTATTTGGTGTTAGGCTTTGTTGGTGGTATTAACACATTCAAATGTTAGCTAAGTTGGCTATCTGGTAAGAAATGGATGCCTTGAAAAATACAAACTCATTCACATTCTTTGATTTATTTTCTGCTATTATCAAAGGCAGAACTTATTAATAAACCAGAAGTAAATCCAAATTGGAGCATAATAATTAGTCAACAGTTTTTCTTTGCAGTTAACATGAACTATATACAAATCTTCAACTGTAACATATAACCACATGTCTATCTAGATGCTTGGGAATTAACAAATTAACGTTAACTGCTCACCCCCCTCCTGGAAAAAACATATTAGTTTTTTCCATAGGTAGATTGAGCTCACGGTGCCATTTTTCTCTGCAGCCTGAACTGTTGGTGAGTCTTCTCCTCAAGCTGGTTCAAAACCTCAGCTGGGATACAGGGACATGATAGCAACAGGTGAAGCTCAAAATGAAAGGTTTGAGTCACACGCCACAGCAGGGGTGGACCTGGAAGACACTGTGCTAAGTAAAATAAGCCAGTCTGAAAAAGACAAAGACTTATGACTCCATTCAGAGCAGGTATCTAAATCAGTCCAATTCACAGAAACAAAAAGAATAGTGGTTACCAGGGGCCGGGAGGAAGGGGAAATGAAGAGTTGTTCCACGGGTGAAGATTTTTAACTCCAAAAGAGGAAAAGACTCTGGAGATCCACGGCCTAACAAGTGAACATACTGAACACGAGGGCACTGCACACCGAACAATGGTTAAGATGGCAAGTTTTACGCCACGTGCTTTTGTCACAATTGAGAAACTTTTAAGTAAAAATAAACAAAAGAGGTTATAGACTTAAGAAAAATGCCTTAAAACAATTCAACAAAAACTAGCAAAGTCCTTTCAAATGGCCTCCATGGAGGAACGGGAAAGGCTAGACTTTATTTAATTCAAGGTAGCTGAACCAACAAACAAATAAAGCCAAGAGGCAAGTCCTGAGTCTGCCTTGTCCTATTCCTTCTTTGCTCCTTTTCTGGCCCAGACTCGACTTGTCTTGACTTGGTTTCTTTCACATATCCTGCCATTTAATATTTCAGTGTATATCTGAACACCTTTGTGAATGAAAATCACCACCACATACCATTTTATATAGGAAATGTGTAAAGCATACAGTGGGTACTTAACAAATATTTTATTAAAGTAACATTAAAAACTTCAAGAATATTATCGTCACTTCTCCAAATATAAATGACAGATGCTGAAAACAACTATTCTGATCCATTAACAGGGCAAATTATCTTATTTCAAAAATTGGCAGGCCTTTTACGTCCGAGTATTTACACTTACAGGTACTCAACAGATGCTACTTACGGACTCTTAACATCTTAAGTGCAGTTCAAAGGAAGGTTATCAATGAAACTATTTGAAAAAATAATTTCCAGCAACTAGCTTAGCAGTCCCTATTTACATTTTTAAAAAATGTTTATTTATTTTTGAGAGACAGAAAGAGACAGAGAGAGAGAGAGAGAGAGAGAGAAGAGAGTGTCAGAGCAAGCGCGAGCAGGGAGGGGCGGAGGGGGGGGCAGAGGATCTGAAGCGGGCTCTGTGTTGAAAGCACAGAGCCTGAAGCGGGGCTCAAACTCACAAACTGTGAGATCACGACCTGAGCCACAGTCAGACACTCAATCGACTGCCACCCAGGTGCCCCAGTCCTTATTTAAATTTTATGAATTGCTAAAAATTAATGAAGATTGAATAATATTACTTGATTACCTCATCTGATTCAAAATCGACCCCTTTAGCTATTTGGCTTTGGGACATGCGCTTGCTTGATGATGATGATGTGCTCGGACACCTGAGGAAGAAACATGGAAAAAAGGAAAATGAATCAGAATTCATCAGAAGTGCCTTTTTAGCTAAATGTTTCATTCTAGTAGCAGCCACGAATAAAATTAGGTAATACCTTCCCTTTAATGTACATTAGCAGCATAAAAACTTAATGGTGAGAAAAAGGACTCTGGGGCCAGGGTTTGAATTCCAGTTTTGTTGTTTACTAGCTATGTGGCTTTAGGCAAGTTACTTAGCCTCTCTGCCTCAATTTCCTCATCCATAAAATGAGGATAATAATTTTTAGAGATTAATTGTGTTACTATACTTACTCAGATCAGTGCCTGACATACATTAAACACTACACTGATACTTGCTTGTTAGTATAAGGCTCAGCATGTTACTAACATGCGTCTACTACCAACCCCCACTCCTAAAAATTGTGGCAACACTGAAATACTTTTTATTCAAATATCAGTTATGTCTCTTCAACAGGCTAAAACGATTTTAGGAAAGGCTCACTGCTTTCTAGGGTTGCGTCATTATATGATTTGTGTTCAATCCAAAGCAAATAGGAAATATAAACTGAGTGTCTGTTCTTTTCCAGGTACTCTGATAGGTCTTGGGAAATATCAGCGTACAAGAAGATCAAGATTCCCATCCTAATGAAGCTTAACTTGTGCTAATTAATGAAATTTATATTCGTATGTCTTTTTATCCATAAGAATTCTGTCTTCTTAGATCACTAGCACATGCAGCCTATCCAGCCTGCCTGGTTTTCTACTGCCTGTGAGCTAAGAATGGTTTCACATTTTGATATGGGGTACATTTAGATGGTTATATAAATACCTACAGAATGTCCTCAGTTTTGCCTCTTGGTCTGAAAAGCCTAAAATATTTATTATCGGGCTCTTTAAGAAAGTTTGCTGACTTCTCTCTTAAATGAAAGCAGCATTTGTCAATTCTTAGTCAATAATTTATTATTATGCTTTGGGATGTTATTACAGCAAAGGAAGTATGTCTGAAGGTCTTGTCTGGAAAACAGGTTGAGAATCAAGCGGTCTTGTGTCAGAAGGAAAGTGAAAAATCCACAGGTTGTTATGCATAAAAGTAAAGGACACGAGGATTTGTCAAGCAAACTTGAAGAACAACATGGTTTTAGAAGTACAGACCGAGGACATTTATCAAATGATCCATTTGGGGAGTGCCCATCTCTATCTATACTTGACCCAAGCAGGAACTACCTGATCAGTTGTTGACTTGCTTCTATCTGTGACAGGAAGCAGATCAAGAGCATAAAGTCATAGTGCCCAGGTGGCAAAGTTAGGTTAGAAAGTTCTTGTTGGGGGCCTGGAGAAAGGGGTGGGGTTTATGGAAACACCCACTGAGATGTGACTCTGCCTCTGATGTCTCCCCAATAACCAATGGAACCCAGAGACAAGCCAGTCATCTATGATGGATGGTGGCTCATCTTATCATAACAAGAATCCTAGTTCAGAGATCCCACAGACCTACAGATCTCATCTGTGAAGCATCCCCTATCCTTAGAAATCAGCAGAGGGGAGGGAAAGAAATAAAGGGAGAAGGGTGTATCAAATCGAGTGCCAGGAGTTGTGTAAGTTTTCTCCATTTTTGTTCAGCTAGCATTTGGGGCCATAAATTAGAGTTCCTCGTCTAGAGATGTTCAGCCAGTAAGCCAGTTGTAGCAGTGTTATAAACACAGGGCAACATGTTAAATTGGCCTTATATTGTGCCTGGTACATAAAAGGTGCCACAAAAACCCTCGTTCCCTGCCACTGCAACGTTCAATAGAATCCTCTCAACCTCTGCTCCTCCCCCTGGCCCAGTGGGGCTGGGTCTTCTTGTACTTGCTGCTTTAAAGGGAGGGTCGTTACTATCCGCCAGCTCTATCAAACCTGAAGGGCCCTCTTATTCTCAGCACAAGGACAGAGTTTGGAACGACTTTTTCCAGGGAAAAGCAGGCTTTCCACTGCCTATTTGGCAGAAAGGAATCTTACAGCTGGAAGCTATTTCTGTTTTCAAGTTAACTGCAAGCATATTAGTGCTTTCGCTGCTTACCCTTCCTCCTGTTATGCTTGTTTTCCCTAGCGTGTTACTTAATTTATTTAATAAGCACTTACAGGGCTGTTATTGTGTGCCAGGCACTGTACTTAGTCCTTGATAAACGTGAACTCACTTAAGCTTCATAACCCTATGAAGTAAATATTAGTATATTCATTTTATAAATGAAGACACTCAGGCACAGAAAAGTAAAAAAAACAAAACAAAACAAAAAAACTTGCACAAGGTCCATACCTAGGAAGCAGCAGAGCTTAACTGCTGTAAATTATAATCAGGGTAACCATACAAACCCTGCCATTAGTAATATAATTCTTCAAAACCAGCCTAAATCATGTCATTCAGTTGCTGTCATCAGAAATACCAATCTGCCATGGCTGATTTCAGATCTACTGCCAAAATGTTAATTTCTAAATTGCCTCTCATCATTTAAATGATTCTTGCTGCCTGCACAACGGTTTGAGAGGTTAATCTATTAAGTTCAGAAGTGACAACAGAGACAGTTCTGGAGCAGAATGTCTTGGCTGTGTGACTAGCTGGGTCATCTTAGGTAAGCCACTTAACCTATTGTGCCTCGCCTTCTTCAAAGGTACAATGGAGATAACAGAGTTTTTTGTTTTTTTTTTTTTAATATTTACTTATTTTTTGAGTAAGAGCGAGCCCATGTGCAGGGTGAGGGGCAGAGAGAGGGAGAGACAGAATCCCAAGTAGGTTCTGTGCTGTCAGCACAGAGCCCGATGTGGGGATAGAACTCATGAGCCTTGAGATCATGAACTGGGCCGAAATCAAGAGATGGGTGCTTAACCGACTGGGCCACCCAGGCACCCCAGGATAATGTAGCTCTAACCATGAATACCTGGCATGGCTGTGAGCACCAAACAGGCTAATTCACATGTAAAGACTTGGAAGAGTGCCTGACCGAGCAATTCAGTTACTATTATTACCTCATAGATAAATAAGAAGTCAACATTTATTCTTCTGAAAAGTAGACCACCCAAAATGGCAACCACAACATGAGTTTTTAATACCCTGAAAATATATGTCAAACATACTGAAGTTGCATTTTCACCATCCAATAATGAAAAATAAAGACTTCATGCAAGCTAAACTTCTTTTTCCTCTCAACTACTGAGGCGCCACTGAAAAAACCTGCAAAGGCTACACCTGTTTTTGTGTGTTTTAATTCACAGATTTTGTCTTTTTTTTTTTTTTTTTCCAACGTTTATTTATTTTTGGGACAGAGAGAGACAGAGCATGAACGGGGGAGGGGCAGAGAGAGAGGGAGACACAGAATCGGAAACAGGCTCCAGGCTCTGAGCCATCAGCCCAGAGCCTGACGCGGGGCTCGAACTCACGGACCGCGAGATCGTGACCTGGCTGAAGTCGGACGCTTAACCGACTGCGCCACCCAGGCGCCCCACAGATTTTGTCTTTAATTAAAGACAAGAATGACCGAACAAGTATGGATATTCTTTCAATAAATCTCCTTCTCCTTAAGCAAATTTGAGTTACGTTTCTATCGACTGGAACCAAAGGAGTCCTGATTGATACTGGACTCAAGTTGAAGACAGTAACTCAAGACTGAGAAATTCAAGTAAATCTTTCTATGAGCTAACTACCTCAATGACCCTCAACTACGGACTGCAAATATACAATCTAACCTGCGTCTGAGCCCATCACAGTATTGTGTACTCCTTCTACAAAGGCTGGCATTGGCCTTGGCAACTCTATACTCTCCTGGGTCTTTCTCAGGTCCTTCTTGTTGCCTTTTCTACTTTTCCTAAATTCGAAAGGTTGAAACCCAGGTACTGGAACACAAGCCCTCTTTTGTCTCTACCTTCTCTTTCCAGGTGATCAATCCATTCCAATGGCTTCATTAAGTATCAGTGTATCAGTTATATGCTGCTTAGAAGTAAATTTTGTGATCATCCTAACCTCTGATCTCAGCTCTGGACTCAGATGTCCAATTGCCTATAACCAACCCCCTTCAAGTCAATTTCGCAGGCATCTCAAACTTTCCATGTCTCAAGCTGAATTTTTGATTATCTGCCAATCATCCTTTACGAGAATCTGTTTCTCTTCTTTTATGCCTTTCTCAGTGTATGGCAGTAAGTGTTCAAATAGGAAACCTGGAAATCAACCCTGGTACGCCATTCTTCCTCACTCCAAATGTTCAATCCACCCCCAACTGCTGTCATGTCTACCTCACAACATAACCTGAAACCATCTATTCTCTCCCTTTCCCCTGCTACCACTCTGGCGCAAGTCTCCATCATCTCTCTTCCAGGGAGTCCAGGGACTCCCCACGGCAGCACCGGCCTTTTAGGTCAGCCAGCTGGTGCCCTGCCTCCTGCACCACAGGGAGCCTTTAGAAATGTAAATCCCACGGAGCCACTACTCTCCCCAAATCCTTCCGTGTTCCCCCTGCATTTATAATAAAGTCCAAATTCCTTACCTTGCTCAACTGTTCCTGCTTCATGATATACTCCTGCCTCTCTTATTCTTATACCAACTCCCTTCTTTCCCATGTTTTAGTCTCCAGTAAGCTTGTTTCTTCAAGAGACTTCTACATGTGCCTTTCCCTGTGCTTTAGGCAAGGCCACGTCTCTTTCAGTAAGGTTTCAGCCTAAACGTATCCTCCTCAGAGGCCTTTCCGGATCACCCTTTCAGAGCAGATGTCTGTGGCCTATGACATTACTGTTTACTGCTGCATCCTGTTAACTTTGTAGGGGCCAAGAGCAGGCCACACCAAGATGGGCCACTCTGGCATGAAGATTATTTTGAATTAAGAAGCAATCAAACCCCAGCAGATTCAGGAAAAGCTCTTTACCTCTCCCTCAAATGCTTACAAAGAGTTTAGTAGAGGACCTGTTCCAGAAAGAAAGCTATCACCATAGATAATTACATTATGACATATATTAAGGTATGACAGGAGAAACCTAGCAAGGCCTGTTTGATCAAAGTCCTCTTTGTCCTACTGATTCTGAATGTCCCGGCAAACATTTATTTACTAAGCATTTACACTTTTATAATCTTCTTGTGAACTGCTTTCCTTCCCTTTGCCATCCCAGACCCCCATCCCCTTCTCCTTAGTTCAGAATGACATATATATTTGGAATTGCCATGTTTGTGTGGATTACCCCCATGTACAAAATTAAATTTGATTTTCTCCTGTTAATCTGTCTCACGTCAATTTGGTTCTCAGCCCAGCTAGAAAGACCTTCAACGGCAGAAGAAATTCTTTACAATTTCCTTTAAGCATTTCTACACATCTGTTGATCATTGGCCCAGATGTGACCTACCTTCTTTGTGAAGCCTTCAATGACCTATTCTAGGAAGACACTGTCACTTCCCTCAGATTTCAATGCACTGGAATAAAACATTCATCTTGTTGGATTATTAGTGCCTTATAATTAGTGTACTGCTAACGTGGAAATTCCTTGAAGGAAGGAAACATTTCTTTTGTATTTCTAGCCCCAGCTCCTAGCATACTGTTTAACCCTAGAAATAGGTGGATAGGGAACTATACCTACCAATTTTTCCAACACAGACCCGTAATTCACATAAAGCATATATTCTCGGTGGGGTCAACATCACACCCAAGGAATGAAAACTGGTCCCGGGAGATGGGGTGGGTGAAAAATACTGAGATACTACAATGGTTTTGACCCTTCCCAAACTCAATCCTACCCAGCAAAATTTCATTCTTTAGCATTTTATTTCTCTTGTTAGGGAGAAATTAAATTTAGGCTATTTTAATTAATTTAAGTCGAATTTAATTTTTATCCTTAGGTAACGAAAAAAGGCTGAGATCATGAAAAACAGTGGGAGAAACACGGAGGCAGAGTTTTTTCTCATTCTCCCCCTTAGTGCCACAGCTCCTGCTCAGGCCATCACTCTCAGCTGTCCTTTTCCACCTCTTTGCTCCAGATGATTCCTATCTTCAAAATCTTTTAGTCATTCTATAAAGCCTTTTCTTTTTTCATAGCCCACAATTCTTGCTCCGTTTTCTAAGGGCCTATAAGCACTCACACCTAGTCTGTATCATAAAATTTCGCACACGATTATGTACTGACTCATCATCCTTTAATGGACTGAAATGTGTTCATCTCTCTTTTCCACTATAATTTATGCTGCCTAAAGGCAATAACCATGCTAAAACATATATTATGTCCCCCATCAGACCTAATTTAATGTTCACACAGAAAATTTGTGTTAAGAGAAGCTCTTGATTATTTTCTTAAGTAGAAATTTTCATTAACTGAGCTTACGTTAAGCAGTGTTCCCCTGAAACATGAACACAGAGAACATGGCAATAGTGAATTAAGTCAACCCTTACAGTAACAGCAAAAATGGCAAAAACCAAAAGGACAGGGAAAAGCACACAAGTGCTTCAAGGGCAGAAAAAGCCAACATGATCCTCTTTTCAGTGTTTATTTAGCACAGCACCCTGTGTAACTCAGTATATAAAAATGTGATAACAAAGAAGAGAAGCTGAAATCAACTATAAACAAATATACAAAATTATTTTCTGTTAATTAGAGAGAATACAGAACTCCATCGGGAAAATCTTTGGGTAACACAGACAAAAGGAAACAGATTACAGGGTAAGTTCCGTTGAAAATCACTTGTAATGATGCTGCACCAACTCTGTGAACCAGCCTACCATCTATTTTTCACTTCTCTATTTACTTGACCAGTTGGAAACTAAATCTGTTAAAAGTTCTATGGCACAGAAAAATGTGTAAGTAGAGCTCTGAATAATTTTAAATTTCTTCAGATGTTTCTTTCTGCACAAAGTCACCGTACCTACCTCTGCTCTGTTTTTGAAGTGGTAGGAAACATGTCTTCTTCATCCGTCTCATCCACCTCAATCACCTAAGGGACAAACAAAACAGGGAGTAGTTTTTATGGGAATGGAACACCTGAATAAGAATAAGTCACTGTGGGGCGCCTGGGTGGCGCAGTCGGTTAAGCGTCCGACTTCAGCCAGGTCACGATCTCGCGGTCCGGGAGTTCGAGCCCCGCGTCGGGCTCTGGGCTGATGGCTCGGAGCCTGGAGCCTGTTTCCGATCCTGTGTCTCCCTCTCTCTCTGCCCCTCCCCCGTTCATGCTCTGACTCTCTCTGTCCCAAAAATAAAAATAAACGTTGAAAAAAAAAAAAAATTAAAAAAAAAAAAAAAAAAAAAAGAATAAGTCACTGAGGGGCGCCTGGGTGGCTCAGTCAGATGAGCGTCTGACTTTGGCTCAGGTCATGATCTCACAGTTCGTGGGTTCGAGCTCTGCATCAGGCTCTGTGCTGACAGCTCAGAGCCTGGAACCTGCTTCGGATTCTATGTCTTCCTCTCTCTCTGCCCCTCCCTGGCTTGGGCTTTGTCTCTCTCTCTTTAAAAAAATACATGTTTAAAAAAAAATTAAAAAAAAAAAAAAAAAGAATAATTGAATCTCAAGAAAAATCTTTTTTTTTTTTTTAATTTCATTTTTTATTTTTCTAAACTTACATCCAAATTAGTTAGTATATAGTGCAACAATGATTTCAGGAGTAGATTCCTTAATGCCCCTTACCCATTTAGGCCATCCCCCCTCCCACAACCCCTCCAGCAACCCTCAGTTTGTTCTCCGTATTTATGAGTCTCTTCTGTTTTGTCCCCCTCCCTGTTTTTATACTATTTTTGTTTCCCTTCTCTTATGTTCATCTGTTTTGTCTCTTAAAGTCCTCATATGAATGAAGTTATAAGATTTTTATCTTTCTCTGACTAATTTCACTTAGCATAATACCCTCCAGTTCCATCCACGTAGTTGCAAATGGCAAGATTTCATTCTTTTTGATTGCCAAATAATACTCCATTATATGTATGTATGTGTGTATATATATACATACATATATATGTACGTATATACATATTCTTTTATATATATACGTACATATATATGTGTGTGTGTGTATATATATATATACACATATATATGTACGTATATATATATTCTTTATCCATTGATGGACATTTGGGCTCTTTCCATAATTTGGCTATTGTTGATAGTGCTGCTATAAACGCGGGGGTGCATGTGTCCCTTCCAAACAGCACACCTGTATCCCTTGGATAAATGCCTAGTAGTACAATTGCTGGGTCATAGGGTAGTTCTATTTTTAGTTTTTTGAGGAACTTCCATACTGTTTTCCAGAGTGGGTGCACCAGCTTGCATTCCCACCAACAATGCAAAAGGGATCCTCTTTTTCTGCATCCTCGCCAACATCTGTTGTTGCCTGAGTTGTTAATGTTAGCCATTCTGACAGGTGTAAGGTGGTCAAAAATAAATGTTTAAAAAATAATTAAAAAAAAAAAAGAATAATTGAATCACAAGAAAAATCTTTTTTAAATATACCAAAAAAGTCACAAAAAAAAGGGGGCAGAAACCCCATGAAGAGCAACTGTTAAAACTGAAGCTTAGCCTGACCTCCCTCCAATGTCTTCAATCATAAATGGTATTCTTTCTATACGTGTTTGAACTCGCCTTTCTCTTGGACACCACGGCAGCCATGGCACCTAAGGTGAATGACTCACATAGGGTCACGTGCAGACAGTGCCTGTGATTTTCTTGGGTTCTAGTGAGGAGACCATTTCCAGTTTAAAATTTGGTATAAGACCATGTGGAAAGTACTGTATATCTAGCGTTCTATGACATTCATCCCTGTTAAACACCATTTGGTAGTTTTAGGCCCCAGTAAAGATATTTGTGATTCTTGATACTAACATCCAAAATACTACTTCTTCCTCTACATTTAGTGTTATCTTGACATTTAATACACTTAGTTGCTATGTCGTCAACTAACTAATGAAGCCGAGGACAAAACAGTGAAAAGACAGCACCTGAGATCTCCCCCTCCAGGCTGACACTGAACTATTAAAAAAATCATTAAATGCAGTTGTCTAAGAAGCTATGAATCCAGCCAATATTTCTGCATTGTCATAAAACTATCAGAAGATTGTCTTCTGTGCCTTGAAGGAATCAAATGTATTCAATACTCCTCTAATCTACCAATGTGTAACCACAGTTAAAAAGTGAAAAAAAAGTTAGTTTAGCACCACCTGTTCCTTTTGAACTCATGTTCCTGCCTTATACTAGAAAACTCTAGGAAAGAAGCTACTGTGTGGATGTGATGATAATTTTTTTAGATATGATGATCTTGAAGTGACAGCAGACAACAGTTGAATGTAAATAATAAAATGGAGCTCAGGACAAAAGCTAGCACTGGTACACTCACGTATCAGTGACAACAGGAAGAAGGGGGGGGAAGATGAAGAGAGACAAAAGAACAAAATGAAAATCAGGACAGAAGTTTCCTGGAGAAGTGGGGTGATCAATTGTGTCACATACTCAAAACATTAAAAGAAATTTGAGAAAATGCTGCTGGGGCAGGTATTATACAGACCACAGATTCTCAACTGGAGGGGATTTTTAACCCCCACTCCTATTCTGGAAACTTACGTCTGGAGACATTTTTGGTTGACACAATTAGGGGGGCTTGCTACTGGCATCTAGAGGGTATAGGCCAATGCACAGAACAGTCCCTCACAGTAAAACTCACCTGGTCCAAAACTTATCTGGTCAGTAGTGCTGCTACTGAGAAACCCTGACACAGAAGGAAGAACACTGGCTTAGGAGTGAGTGGGTTTTGAAAGTAAGGAAATAGGGGAGTCAAGCCCATACAAATTCTTGGAATCCAAAGGAGGTGCAGAGGGCCTATGTTTAAATCTGAACACAGAGGTCCTCAGATTCTGACCGCTTGGTTTGTCTTGAGTCTAGCTCCAAGCCATCAAGGCACAAGCCATAGTATTACGAGAGTATAAATAACAAAAGATAGCCAGATTTACTAAGACCTCTATATGCACTGAACTCCTATGTGCGATATTAATATTCCACACACGGACCTTTCTGGCTCAACACTGTTATCCTTAAAAATATTCCTGGATACATACATTTATGGCTTTCTAATCATGAGATCCATTATTAAAAAAAAAAAAAATCCCAGAAGCACTGTCTTGATAATTCATAAAGTTCTCCCTAGCTTTAACACTCCACACTTATCCTTCTCTTGTTTACTTTGTTGATCAAAGGATTGACAATTCAGAATGCAGGAGCATAAATTATTAAAAACCAATTATAAAAACTTTTTTCTTACCTCTGTATAATTCTTAGTAGCAACATTTCGGGAAGGCTGCTGTCTTGCAGATTTAAAGGCTAGGATACAAAAGAAGAAACATCCATTATGTTACTCTTGAAATAACTTAGGAAAATTTGTCACATCTTTAGGTGAAGATTTTGTAAGCTCTATCTACAAATATCCATGATGACCAATTATAAAACCATTTCCTATTGTGTAAAATCTAAAGGGACATCAAATTATATGTTCAAATAAATCAATGCCTAGCTGCCAGTATCACGATTTCCTGGCTTAATTCAAATATAGTAACAAGCAGTGTTCATAAACATACCTACACTAGAAACATTTTATAGAAAAATACATGAAAGCTAAAATCTGATCACCTAATTGATTTAACTCCACGTACATTGAAGGTGACCCTTCTTTCTCTTATAAAAGGCAGAAGGTGCCTTCTTTCTCTTATAATTGGCAATACCTTTCCCTAGGGCTATATTAGGAGCCATGTGGTTCCAGTAAGAGCTTTCTTATTCTCCTCTACTTTGTTAGCCATATTCTGTACCTAAGGAACAGTCCAGAGGAAAATTCTAGAAAACAGTGTATCTTCTATGCTATTATAAAACTTCCCTTTAAATCCTTACATTTTAGCTTTATAAAATTAGTTAGAATCATGAAGTTTAGCTAACCCTTCATTTTTCCAAAGACCAAAACCATGATTTTCAGATTTTATAATAAGAAATACAGGGGCACCTGGGTGGCTCAGTCGGTTAAGCATCTGACTTCGGCTCAGGTCGTGATCTCACGGTTTGTGAGTTCGAGCCCCGCGTCGGGCTCTGGTGCTGACAGCTCAGAGCCTGGAGCCTGCTTAGGATTCTGTGTCCAAGAAATACATATTTGGTCTTTGTCCCCATTTGTGGCAGAGCTCCTAAAACCCTAGGAATTTCCTAAGTAATGAGCGCTGTAAAGGTGTCTTTTGCTATGTTAATGAAGTGACTTTAGGACTACACCTACAGCTGAGGGCTGCTTACCTAGGGAACCAACTGGAAATCAAAGGTTGGAACTCAGTCCCACCCTATGATTTCCAAGAAAGGAGCCTGGAGCCAGAGGTGCAATCAATTACCAATGGTCCATGATTTAATCAATCAGTGGTAAGGAGGCTGCTTTAAAAACCCAAAGGAGGGATCTGGCGAGCTTAAAGGTAGTGAATCAGAAAGCTTCCACATGCCAGGGTGCCAGCCCCTGAACTCCCTGAGGATACAAGGACTTTCCCTTTCATATCTCTTTATCTGGCTGCTGATCTGTATCCTTTAATATCCTTTGTAATAAACCAGTAATTTAGTGAATAAATTAGTTTCCTGAGTTTTGTGAACCACCCTGGCAAATTAACTAAACCCAAAGAGGGAATTATGGGAAAAACTGATTGAGAGCCAGTCAGAAGCACAAGTTTAACCACGCAGACCTATGATTAGCACGTGAAATGGAAGCAGCCCTTAACCCATGGAATGCGATGCTACCTCTGGGTAGGCAGTGTCAGAATGGAATTGAATTGTAGGAAACCCAGCTGATGTCCAAGAATTGCTTGGTGGTGTGGGGAACTAACCCCTCTCCTCCAAAAAGCCCAGAATTGGGTGCATAATATTTAAAACCCAGAAGAAACTTCAAAATGCCAATTAGAGGTTTATTTTCTCCCAAGCTTTACCAGTTTCCTAATACAAAATAATGTTTCCCCCCAAAACAACCCCCAAACTAAACAACAAGGGAAGAGGAGGAAAAAAATATACGAGGCTTTGAAAAAGTCAAACACTCAAAGAATCCCACAAAGCTAAAAATTACCGTCGTCTGAAAACTCAGGAATCTTTCTACCTAGCCTAAATTTATGACCTGCTCATTTTTCCTATTCCAAGCTCTATTCCCAGTCTTGTGATGTCTATTTGAGAACAGAGATCAAGAGCAGAAGCAAAGGTCTTATCTACTCTACTCTCAATTACTGGAGCCTCACATTCTAACCCTATTCAAAAGACCTTTAAATAAGGGCAACTGAATAAAAAAAGCCAGCCATCATGACTCTTAAAGCATATTTCTGCTCAATAATTATTCACTAATTGACTCCTCAAACTCTCAGATCCTTGAAAACAGGAGCCCTATCTTTTTATCCCCAACAAGTATCAGTGAGGTAAATTAAATCATCAGAAAAATGTGCACTGAGTTCTGTTAGGAAGCAATACAGTATGGTGGTTGTAGGGTTAAACTCATTTGACTTACTAGCTGGGTAACTATAGCCAAGGCCCCCTGGCTTCCTTAAGTCTCAGTTTCCCCACCTATACAATAGTGTTAATAATTCATGCAGAAAACGGTTGAGAAGATAAAGAGAGGCAGTTCATGTAAATCGTTTGGGCAAGTGCCTAGATGTAGCAGGCATTCAAATAATGTGGCTAGCAGCAGTGGTAGTAGATGGAGTAGGGGTAGCCAGGATGGTAAATTAAATCTGAACACAGAGTCGTTAGAGGTACCACTCACTCAGTCACCATCCTCTACAGAAAACCTTCACTGGAAAACTCTGGGCTGTCAACTCTTACTTATAACTGTTGCTGGCTGTAAGTGTAATATCTACCTTTCCCAATACAATTCCGGTACAATAATAAATCTCTACACTCCATGGGGCTTGTTATAATAGAATTTTACCTTTATGTATCTCTTCATACCTCCATTTACAGTAGGGAACTGGAAGCTACAGTTTTAAAGATGCTTTTGTCCTGAAGTTATAGTAGATACAGTTAGTACCCCATGGTTATTTTGTCAGAGACTTACCACCAAATCTAACCTAATGAAAATGTTTTACACATGTGTGTTAAAAAGTCTATTTCACTTTTCAAAAAAAGTCTCAATGTTGGAGACAGTTCAATTGTAAATCCATCAGACCAAATGAATTTACATAAAAGACAAATTTAGACTAACATTTATAAAACATCCATTTTCTTAAGTTTATTGTAAACATTGCCACTAATACTAATAGCAGCAATCATTCCCTTGGATTCTTACTAAATCCTGTGCAAAGTAATGTACATGTGTAAGTTTTTTTGATACTTCGAACTTCTCTGTGGAGTCAATTTTATACTGGCAATTTTATAGCTAAGGGATCCGAAGCTTATAGAATAGAAACAGTCTACTCTTACTGGGGGCTTAATATGTATATATACTACACCAAATATTCCACATGTATTTTCTCATTAATCTGCAAAATAACCCAATGAGATCAATGCAATCATCACCCCATCTTACAGATGAGGACACTGAAGATGGAAAGCCTAATTAATGTGCTGAAAGACACATAGCTAGTAAATCAAGGAGTCAGAATTCAAACCAATAGCTCTGACTTTAGAACCATGCTTTTAACCTTTATGCTATACAATCTCTAAGGGGTTTTTATTCAGTCGTTCTCCAGTATTTAATGGGCATCTGCTCTATGCCAGGCACTATGGATACGGTGATGAAAAAGAATGACTCAGTCCCTGTTCTGCCGGTGCTTGCCGGGGCAAGGGCATGGAGGCAGCCAGTGAAGAGCTGGCCGACCATACCATGTCAGACTCCAAACCCCAGGTTCTTAACCTCACCATCTGCTGCAAAAGACACCACATTTAGATTTTCTCCTAAACATAATTCAGGAAATCTTAAGTTTCACATTAATTTGTCTTTTATCTACAGCTGCTTTTTACAAATGACTATTATTACTTTAAAAAAAATGAACATCAGTGAACATTTTAAGGCACTATAACTGGTCTCTTGTCTTCTCTATGCAAACAGAAGCTTTACTCCACATTATCAATGGGTAACAGCAGGACTCAGGAAAGACGGTCTTTGGAAAGCCTCACAAGCGCAGTAGTTCTGAAAGGAGCTGATGGCAGAATGTGAAAAAATGCTCACAAAAAACCGTATGAGATAGAAAGTTTTAGATGCAAAGGAGGCAGTCACATGTAAGTTTTAAAGAAAGAAAACACGGATAAAACCTCTGCTACTTGTTTACTGGGGGCTAGGTTGTTGAGACAAACACTGCTGCTCAAAGCAACCCAAAATGCTCCATCAAACATTAAAAAAAAAAAAAAATTCTGAATGGTATTTAATTGCTGATCACATAAAGAAGTAACAGGCAAAAATGGAAAAAAAGCTTGAACTCAGAGAATCAAGCAGAATCCTTTTTCCTGGGGACCTGTTGATCCGGACAAATGTTCACACTGGTCTTGACAGCTCTGTATAGAGAAAGGAAGAGCTATCTACAATAGGTCAAGGCCTGCTCAAGACAAGGTAGGGGTGGCTAATGCATTTCCTCCCTACCTTAAGCTGGGACCCCAACAGTTAAGAGGGAAGTAGATGTAAATAGGATTTTGCAAGTACATATCAGCTGGCTGAACCTCAAGTCATAAATTTAAACATAGTTTAATGTGGTCTAAGACTTGTGGTGCCCCCAGAGGCCTGGAGAAACAAATAGGAATCATGTCTGGAGGACCTTACCTTCATCCTTGACCTCAAATTATTCCTGCTGAGATTTTTTTAGGGACAACAGATAACAAAACACGCAAGGAAACATGTCACCATACATGAGAAACAACGGACACAGAAATCAGAAATAGACAATAAAAAGAGACCAAAGACATTCAGACACTAGGTTCTTAGACACAGAATAGAAAACAAGTATCCTTACTATGCACACACACAAAATTACAGACAGGCTTAAAAATACCTGCAAGGAATTTTTAAAATCACACAGCATATTTCAAAAGAACTATGTGAATTTCTACCTCCACAAAAAAAAAAAAAAAAAAAACAATGAAAATTAAACATTTAAAGGACACCTTTAAGAATAGGTGGGTGTGGGGAGCCTGCCTGACTCTGTGGGCAGAACATGTGTCTCTTACCTTGGGGGCTGTAAGTTCGAACCCCACAGTGGGGTTAGAGTTTACTTTAAAAAAAAAAAAAAAAAAAAAAAAAAGATGGGTCAATCGGAAGATCACACAGCACAGGAAGATAAAACAATGGAAGATACAAGAGAGATTAATAGTCACTTGGGGACAGAGTGATTCTTGTATTCTTGTATTGATTCTTGTATTGTATGTAAGTGAAGACCCAGAAGGGAGGAGAAAAAGAAGAGCACAGGGGTAGTATCTGAAGGGAGAGAACTCGTAGGAGTGATGAAAGACACCAATTCAGTTTCATAGAGCCCAATAAAGGCTAAGCAGGATAAAAGAGAATCCCCTATCTAGATTCAATGTAGAGAAACTGCAGAACACCAAATACAGCTGGCTGGAGGAAAAACAGACTACTTGGGGCGGGGTGGGGGGGGCGGGGCGGGGGGGGGGGGAAGCAAGCAACAAGCTTAACTGATATAGCTCATTTCCTAACAACAAAAGACTCATTTTTAAGTGATTAAATTCTGCCCATTGGTGCCAAGGAAAGCTTCGCATAAACAATTAAGCCAGGACAAAAAAAAAAGGCAGTCTGGGCTGAGGGACAGGTGGGTAATTTATAACATCTATGCCTCTGTGTCACATGCTAACCAATTTGTGGTGGCTTAACATGAAAGTGTACAGATTTTATTCACTTTGTTTTCCTATCTCTCTCTGCTTTTGTTTTTATAATGAACATTTTGTAAAATAACCCCACTATGTAGAGACTACTACATAAACAAACATAGAAGTGTGACTGACTTGTTGAACTCAGCCTACATCCTTTCTCTGCTGCTCATTTTGATTTTTCTCCTTCTCGGCTTTATCTCAGTCCTGCCAAGAATGCAAGAGCACCTTTTTGGATGCCATTTCCTAAATGGCAACAAAGACAGCATGCTTTTGGAGTAAAGACAAAGATCTCAGCTGGCTCTCCTCAAGTACTGAATAATCACCGAGGAAAAACATAGCAAAAGAACTTTCGATAAGAAGGTTAAGAGTCATTTACTTGATCTAATGTTTCTATCCTTCCTCCAATGTCAGTTGCCATCCAATAATGCGGAAAACTTCCTCTGATAGCGTCATAATTCACTTCCTTCTGGGGCAGTCGACTCTATCTTCACATTAATTAGACAGGTTACTCTGTATAATGCAAAGACTGTTCTATTGAGAACTAGTAGGTAGGTATCTAATCTTACCTTGTTCTGGAAACCAGTAGTACAACTGACTTTTGAACAACTCAGGGGTTAGGGGCACTGACTCCTGAACAATCCAAAATCCCCATGTAACTTCTGACTCCCCCAAAACTTAACTACTAATGGCCTACTATTTATTGGAAGCCTTACTGACAACATAAACAGTTGATTAACACTTATTTTTCACATTGTATTATATACTGTATTCTTACAACAAAGTAAACTAGAGAAAAGGTAATGTTATTAAGAATATCACGTGGAAGGGAAAATACATTTATAGTACTGTATTTATCAAAGAAAAAACACACACACACACACACACATATAAGTGGACCTACACAGCTTAAACTAGTGTGGTTCAAAGGTCAAGTAGTGACTAACTCCTGGTTCTGGAGTCTAGAGTCTAGGGAATGTGGGATTAATCCAAGTTTTAAAATTTCCCAGTTGTGAGACTGTGGGTAAGTTGCCTATCTTTTCAAAGCCTCAGTTCCCTTTTCTCTAAAAGAGAGATAATGTAAGTATCTAACCAGAGAGCTGTTGAGAAGCATGCAGTAACTCTCATAAATATCACCTATTATGAGGACTATTGTTAGTGGCTTTATCAACCTAGTACAAATTGCTTAGCTGAGCTCCCCCACCTATAAGATGAGGGAGTAGGTGAAGTATATTCTTAAGTCTTCTGGATCCATTTTATCAGTTAATAAACTTAAATCTGTAAGCTTCTAGTCTTTCCAATCTATCCTTATTGGAGCTCATGGATGAACTTCATGGAAGTCCCAGAATCCTTTGGAAATGAGTGCACCTGCACTTGAGCACCTACTTAAGGAGAAGAGACACAGCTCTCATCAGATTCTTAAGAATCCAGAACTCAAAAAATATTTAACACCACTGCCTTTGGGACTATACAAATCAAACGCATTCTATCTTTCACAGGACAGAGCTGAATTTATATAAAGACCTAAATTCTTCCCAGGTTAGATATCTCAAGTTCCTTCTACCATTTTTCCTATTATATGGTTTTTCTTCTGAATGATCATATGTAGTTGATATCCTTCTTGAAACACAGTTCCAAAAGTAAGTACAGAGGGAAAACATCCTTGCTACAAAGAGGCACTACTTCTATTAATATTGTTAAAATACCGGTAAACATGGACAGTTAGGAGGACCTGCACATTCTTACTGACCTTAGTCTTTTTTATTTAAGTATGTGGTTAAACTCACATACCTCTCACAACTCTTTATACAGCCGTCCTTTTGAACATATATGCAGTTTACATTTACACTTGATAAAATTTCACTGTGTAAGATTTAGTCCAACTCTCCAATCTGTCTAAAATTAATCCTAGCTATGAATGAGACAATAATTAACCTCAATAATAGATAACATAAATAAAATGCATATGGCTATGTATGCATTTTATGAATGCTAGGTAAACAAAAACATATAACCACATTTTTTTTTTTTTTTTTTTTTAAATTTTTTTTTTTCAACGTTTATTTATTTTTGGGACAGAGAGAGACAGAGCATGAACGGGGGAGAGGCAGAGAGAGAGGGAGACACAGAATTGGAAACAGGCTCCAGGCTCTGAGCCATCAGCCCAGAGCCTGATGCGGGGCTCGAACTCACGGACCGCGAGATCGTGACCTGGTTGAAGTCGGACGCTTAACCGACTGCGCCACCCAGGCGCCCCTATAACCACATGTTTTAACAATGTTACTTTTAGGAGCCCCTGGGTGACTCAGTCTGTTAATTTTGGCTCAGGTCATGATCTCATGGTTCATGGGTTTGAGCCCCATGTCAGGCTCTGAACTGCCAGCATGCGGTCTGCTAGGGATTCTCTCTCTCTCCTTCTCTCTGCCCCTCTCCTACTTGCTGGTTCTCTCTCTCTCTCTAAATAAACAAACAAACATTAAGAAAAAAACCCCAAACAATGTTACTTTTATAAAACTAACAACTTAGAGTGATCTCAAAATTTAAAAACAGCTTATTATATTTTTATGCTATTATTAAAAATAGGTCCCCTTAGGTTGAGGTCAAATTTTAGACCATAACACACACACAAAATTAGTTTAAAGAATCCTAACCATAATTTCTCTTAAATACAGATTACATGACTTCCCTGTGCTAACAGTAGAGTCAGACCAAAGCAGCATAAGAAAGTAAACAACATATTAAGCAGGTCATATACATCAACAACATATTTCTAGGTCTTCATGATCCCTCTATAAACAGGAAATAAATTTGTCAAAAATAAGGGATTATAAAAAATAATTTTTAAGGCTCACCCTTTTCAAGAGCTCTGATGAACGGCAAAGACCTTTAAAAAAATAATTTATCCTGTAATCCTAATAATCCTTTTGACTCCCCCCAGTGATGGCAACACAGACCGATGAGGTTTACTAATGGCGAATTCCTAGGTCTTCCTATGTTGACATTGATAAATAACTGCTAGCTGATCATTTCAAGTCCATACTCACCATCCATAATAGACATATTTCTAGATGTTGACACAGCAGCCTTTGAACTTCTGCTTCGAGTAGAAGTATCCAGACTACTGCTTCCTGTTAGAATAGTGAGCAGTCAGTATATAATACCGTCAATAGCCAAGGTTTTTTTAAAACAATGCCAAAATGAAATGTAAATAGTTATGTCAAAACATAGTTTATGTATAAAAAGTCAAAGACATATATAGCAAGAAACACCTAGGCTAATCAATTTTCAAAGACTATATACTTCTATCACATTTGGTTTATACTGTTCCAATCAAAATTTAAGGAAATACTTTGTAAATTTAAGGATAATGAAAATAAATTATCATTAGAGGATGAGGATTTCTCACCCTGGAAATTTTTTTTTTTTTTTTTTTTTTTTAAATTTTTTTTTTCAACATTTATTTATTTTTGGGACAGAGAGAGACAGAGCATGAATGGGGGAGGGGCAGAGAGAGAGGGAGACACAGAATCGGAAACAGGCTCCAGGCTCTGAGCCATCAGGCCAGAGCCTGACGCGGGGCTCGAACTCACGGACCGCGAGATCGTGACCTGGCTGAAGTCGGACGCTTAACCGACTGCGCCACCCAGGCGCCCCTCACCCTGGAAATTTTTAACTAAAATACTATTTTACCAGATAAATATTTAATAAAAACAATTCAAAAATATTCCTAGAAATGATTTATATAATGCACCAGGAAGCCACTGGATGGCCAATTTTCCATTATTTGGATTATTTAAGGGAAACAGTGACACATTACTACACTGATGGCAATTAATGTCAATGACTGCTTTAAGAGATCAAGTTGTTTTGGGCGCCTGGGTGGCTCAGTTGTTTAAGTGTCTGACTTTGGCTCAGGTCATGATCTCACAGTTTGTGAGTTCAAGCGCCACGTTGGGCTCTGTGCTGACAGCCTGGAACCTGCACCAGATTCTGTGTCTCCTTCTCTCTCTTCCTGTCCCCGGTTTACGCTCTGTCTCTCTCTCTCAAAAATAAACATTAAAAAAATTTTTTTTTTAATTAAAAAAAAAACCTCAAATTGTTTTAGGGTAGTTTTCTTTCTGTACACATTTTATGTGTGTACTTTATAAAAGTTTAGCTACTTTATAAAAGAAGCTATTTTATAAAAATGCAGGCATTTGTATCTTATGATAGTAACAGAAATAATAATTTTTATGACCTGGAGTTTGTTTCTGCTGCCAATGGTCATTAGGTAGCCATTTTCCTTAGCAGCTCGTATTTGCCCATTACCTGATACATGCGAGAGTAAATAGGACATTAAATGTATCCAAAAGGTACTGTGTGAGAAACATAGTGAAGTTCTTAAAAAAAAAAGTGAAGAGAAATTAAAACCTTATGTGCACATGGCCATTAATATTTATGTAAAACACACATATCAGAACTACATAAAAGATGGACTTTATGCATTACAAAAGCAAAGTTTTAAAGGACTGCATCACTTAAATTCTGATGATAGGAATACAATCTTGTGTTTCCCATCTAACTGCCAAGTCTGAACGTGTGTGAAAGACAGTACTCGGGGCTAACCTCTTCCTCTCTGAGACCCTCCTCTCGAGGCTGAAGTCTGCCCTCTTCCCCGTCGGCCTCTTCCTCGGCCTCTTCCTCTGTTGGCTGCTGCTGTGATGTCATCATCAGAGTCATCAGCCATCTGTTCTGCCAGATCTATACTCATAAGGTCCTCAGCACTAAAGGCGGAAGCAGAGTCCTCGGACTGCGATCTGAGGGCTCTGGCCCTAGTCATAGCCTGAGAGGGAAAGAAGGGAAAGTACACATTAACAGACAATGCAGCATCCTAAGTCATGAGTTTGGTCATTGAGATAACATTTAATATTGTCAAACTGCCTACACCATTCTGTTTCACTAATCATGCTATAAAAATGTCAAGAAGGAGAAGAATAAAAAGCTTAAGACCAAGAAGATGCAAATTTTAACTTGGGAAGAAACTGTCTAAAAAGACAGGTGTGAGGTTTAGTGAAATATTTTAACTCTGAAATGAACAGATTTTCTGATTAAAAATAGGGTAAAATAAAAGCAATGCTGTCCTGAGCTCTTCCCTTAACCCAATCGAAAGGTAACAAGGAGAACAGAAACAAGACACAATACACTTTCAATGAAATAAGAAATAGCTCCAACTTCAAAACACAAACTCTCTGAAGAAGAGTTAACAGATATAACAAAGATCTGACCTGTTTGAGGAACAAGGCTGAGAAGAGTGTCAGGGAACATAGAGCTCTCTAAAATGGATCTATACGTCTCAAGGGACCATGACTGTAGTCTCTCTTGCTTGGAATAGAAAATTCTCAGTCTAAGAACAGGTGGCTAGAACATTTCTAAGTGCTCTATGATACCATAAAGTAAGCGGAGAGGGGGCTAAATGAGGAGATGAGAACAAAGCAGGTAGGGCAGAAGCAGGAGTAAAGTGGGCTGTGGGAGATCATCCACCTTCAGGATGATGGTGGATGATCTTAGCTTAAGGGAGATAACAGCTAATTCACTACATGAAGGACTCGACACTGAATACTATGTAAAAAACAAAATAAAACAAAAAAAACCTTCAGGGAACACAACAAAAGATATAAAGAAAAAATAATAGAAAAAGATTCCAACTCATTTTTCTTGTCATAGATGAAGTATGGCGAATCCTCCTTATTCCCGGATTCTGTATTTGCAACCCCCAGAACGATCCTCCTGACACTTCTGCAGTCATCTGTGGACCTGCGCAGAGTGGCAAAAATGCTGAGTCTCCTGACGCACACGTTCCCCAATGAAGATGAACAACGGGACACCCTGCCTGCTTGTTTCTGCTCTCACACTTTAAACGGGTGTCCTTTTGGTGGCATATTTAGTGCCATGTTTTCCCACACTTTTGTGCTTTTGGTTGGTGATTCGGTGTACTGCTCAAGTGCTGTCTAGTGCTCCCAAGTGCAAGCAGGCTGCGGCGTGCCTTACAGATGACATACATGTCGTTAGATAAGCTGCATTCAGGTATGAGTTACGGGGCCGCTGGTTCTAAGTTCAATGTTAGTGAATTACAATATATACGTTAATTAAGATGTCTTTAAACAGAAACACACATAAAAAGGTTATGTACTGATTAGCTGACATAAGTGGAACCGGTAGTTGGCAGGAACCTAATCCTGTATTTTCTCCTAGCAGCAATATGGTTCAGTATTTGCTAATTTAGTATTTGTGGTGACATAGAACATAGAACTTGTACTTTTTTTTAAAGGAAAAAGGAGATCTAAATTACATAATTAATAAGACAGATCTAATTGATACATGTTGAACTCTATACTCTGAAAATAAGTAATATACTTCTTTGCAAGACCTCCTGAAATGTTTAGCTAATATATCATAGGGTGTTAAGAAAAATATCAGTAAGTTCTAAATAATTAACAGTATTATTATATTGCCTAATCACCATGAATACAATTAGGAATTACTTACAAAAAAACAAAAACACTTGCCTCAAAACCTCAAAACTAAAATTGTAGAAATCTAGAAAATAATAAAAATACTACATACAAAACATACGAAACAAATAAAGCTGTGTTTGCAAAGAAAGCCTACAACCTATTAAAAAAGAATAAATGCAAATAAGGAGATCTGGCATTCAAAAAGTTTAGACAAATAAAACCCATCCACAGGAAACTATTAGAAATCAATAATGAGGGGCGGCCTGGATGGCTCAGTTGGTTGAGTGCCCCATTTCAGCTCAGGTCATGATCTCAGGGCTAGTGACTTCAAGCCCCATGACGGGCTCTGTCCTGACAGCTCAGAGCCTGCTCTGGATTCTGTGTCTCCCTCTCTCTCTCCCCTACCCCTCCACTTGTGCTCTGTCTCTTTCTGTCCCTCTCTCTCAAAATAAATGATCGTTAAAAAAATTTGCAGGGGGAAGGCGCCTGCGTGGCTCAGCCAGTTGGCTGTCTGTCTGACTTCAGCTCAGGTCAGGTTCTCACAGTTTTTGGTTTGAGCCCTAAGTTTGTGGTTTGTGGTTTGAGCTGTCTGTGCTGACTGCTCAGAGCCTGGAGCCTGCTTCTTATTCTGTGTCTCCCTCTCTCTAGCCCTCCCCTGCTCACGCTCTGTCTCACTCTCTCAAAAATAAATAAATATTAAAAAATTAAAAAAAATATTTTAATTTGTTTGTATAAAAAAATCGATGGTACAATCATAAACACATTTTAAGCAAAAATCATTCAAATTAGCAAATTTAAAAACTGGTCCTCTGGGGCAAAACCATATTGATAAAGATCACTAATTTAACAAAAAGGAAGAAAAGACAAATATACACCATTAGAAATGAAAGTGGAGGGAAAAAAGATCGACAGAAAATTCAAGAATCCTGACAAATACTCTTCAATCCTAAGTAATTGGAAAAATAAATGACCTAAATGGATCCAAGAACAGGTACACAGTCTCAACAGACTAACATCAAAGAAAAATCTGAGAAAACTATTAAAGGAACAACACCTCTGAAAAGGACCACAGCCAGAAAGTTTCACAGGTAAAGTCTATCAAATCTTCAAAGAACAGACCGTTCCACTGCTATTCCCATAGTACCAGAGCATAAAGAAAGCTTCCAATTTATTTTTGTAAAGCAGCATAACATTGGTACTGAAGAAGTGACAAAGGACTGCATGCACAAAAGAAAATTACAGGATCTGACTTATGAATATTAAAGTGAACAAAGAGAATCCAGGAACATATGGAAAAACCGTATCAGGTATACCCATTATCAGGGGGCTCATAAAGTGATAACAAGGATGGGGCAATAATAGGATATGTTTTAATATAATTTATCAAATCAATAAATAGAACAAAGGAGGAAAAGTCCCACATGTTTATCTATACGTGGGTCAAAAAGGCACTTAATTCATCACCCATTCTGGATTTGAACAAACCCCAAAACCCTTCTTTTGCATGACAAATACCCTAAATATGCTATCCCCTCACCACACAAAGAGTGTGTGCACACTTTCATGTGAGAGAGACCAACGCCCTTGGCACAAAAACAAAACAAAAATTTTGGGGCCAAGAACATGACCAGGTGTCTCATATAAATAATTTATAAACACAAAACCACTCAAAGTCACTGGTAACAAAGGCAGTACGGATTAAAAACAACAGCAAGAGACAATTTCTCACCCTTCAGATTTGTAAAGATCAAAAGGTGTAGTGGGGCACCTGGGTGCTCAGTAGGTTAAATGACGGACTTCGGCTCAGGTCATGATCTCACGGTTCATGAGTTCGAGCCCCGTGTGGGGCCCTGTGCTGACAGCTCAGAGTCTGGAACCTGCTTCAGATTCTGTGTCTCCCTCTCTCTCTGCCCCTCCCCTGCTCACACACACTCTCTCTCTCAAAAATATTTTTAAAAAATTGAAAAAAAAAAACAAACCCAAAAGATGTAGTAATACATCATGATGACAAAGAAGTGGGGAAATAAACACTCCCAAATACTGGTCAGAATGTAAACTGGGGTGACATCTCTGAAGTGATGGAGAGGTAGCCAGCAAAAATCTAAAATGCATATGCTCTTTTATGATTATTCCTTGGAACAAATTACCCACCATCCATTTCCAAATTTTGTACTTTGCCTTTGTCTAAATACTAGACCTTCATTTTATCATCTCAAACATTACATTAAAATAGTTTAACTCTACTTTTCTGTGCAACAGACTTTGGAATTTACAAATATATTTGAAGTACATTACTTCTAAGAATTAGTTGGGGAATTCTAATTTACCTCATGAGTGTAGGCCCAGAACCATTGTTAAGTGCAGATCCACTAGTAGGACAATGTTTTCAGGTGCTTTTTTGATGAGTTTCGAAAACATCCTATCCTGGTATTACACCTTTTAAAAAAAAAATTGTGGCAAAATATACAAAAGTAACTCCCCATTCCCTACCCCATCCCCTAGTTATCACTATTCTACTTTTTGTCTGTATGAATTTGACTACTCTAGGTATCTCACGTAAGTGGAATTATACAAGCAATCATCCTTTTACGTCTTACTTCACTCAAGATATTTTTGAGTTTCGTCCATGTTGTAGTATCAGAACTTCACTCCTTTTTTAAAAAATTTTATTTTTATTTACTCTGAGAGAGAGCGAGAGAGAGAGACAGAGAGACAGAGAGAATTCCAAGTAGGCCCTGCACTGTCTGTGCAGAGACACGGGACTTGAACTCATGAACAATGAGACCATGACCTGAGCTGAAATTAAGAGTTGGACGCTTAACCAACTGACCCATCCAGGTGCCCCACAATTTCACTCCTTTTAAGGTTAAATGAATAGTCTGCTGTACACACATACCACATTTTATCTGTCCATCAACTGTTACTACCTTTTGATTATTGTGAATAATGCTATGAGCATGGGTGTACAAATACCTGAGTCCTTGCTTTCAGTTCTTGGGAGTAAATACCTAGAAATGCAACTGCTAGATCACGTTATTCTATTTTAAATTTTTTGAGGAATTATCATACTATTCTCCACAGAAGATTTTATATTCCCACCAGCAATGCACAGGGTTGCAATTTTTCCATATTCTTTGCAACACTATTTTCTAGTTCTGTTCTTTTTTTTAATGGTCATCTTAATAGATGTGAAGTGAGATCTCTTTGTGGTTTTGACTTACATTTCCCTAATGATTAGCGATGTTGAGCAACGTTTCTTGTGCTTATTGGTCACCCGTTTATCTTCTTTGGAGAAATATCTAAGTCCTTCATCCACTTTTTAAGTTGCGTTTTGTTGTTGTGATCAAGTTTTAGGAGTTCTTTACATGTTATGGATATTAATCATTTACCAAACACATTATGTGCAGATAACTTCTCTCCTCATATGGGGCGCCTCTTCACTTTGTTGACAGTGCTTGGCACTATAGTTTAGAAGGGGATCAACTCTGCCTCCGATTCAGGTAAAGCACAGGAAACTAGAGGCTGGGAAAACTATGGACTACATGTTAGACTAAGAATAGATTTTACATTTTTAAAGGATTGTTAAAAAAAAAACAGCCACCACCTACACAGAGAAGAATATGTGGCAAAGAGCATAGATGGCCTGCAAAGCCTCAAATATCCACTGTTTGGCCTTTTATTTAACTGTGAACTTATATTTAAAGAAAATACTTGAGAGCTTTCCAATGTGCACAAGACCCTTTAAAGCCTCTTGGAAGGACTAATGCTTTTGTCTGTTTGTTTAAATAATTTAAGCTAACCCCCATGGCTGGAGGTTATAGCTTGGGAAAGTCTCAAACTCCATTACAAAATCTAAGCAGTATCCTGAAGGAAGACCATTTATAACATCCTATGGCAATGCTAACAAATACTTAGGAAACCCCGATTACCTGCTAATGTCTTAAAATATAGCCGAAAAATCAAAACTTAAAAGCGCTTTCTTCTGAAAAATTCCCAAATGCCATCTGTCATGTCCACTATTACCTTCCTTGTATAAAATATTCACTCTTATTCTTTAAAAGGTTAATGAAAAACTGAATTTAGTGGCTCCAAACACAAAGGACGTGCCCAGAAATACTTCCGTAATCTGTTAAATTGAAACGGTTAGTTAAGTTTACACGATCCAAGAATCAGGAGTCATTTCTTTCCTGTAGCATTCACTCTTGCTACTTAGCAAACTCTTTTCTACTTGAACGGAACTCCGTAGATGAATACAAGCATAAATGTGGTAAGGGATCCCTAATCTATATAGCTTCCTCTTCTTAGCTCCCCAAAACCATCTTGTAAACGGTAAAGCAGTTATACCTGTGCTTTTTAGGAACAGTGATTTTCATGTGCTGCACATCAAAAACTTTCAGAAATTTTATATTTTTAGCCATTCACTTGCCATGAGTTGTATTAATGTCATGATGATACAGAGTTGTGATAGGACGTGGTATGGTGGAAAAGTCGAGACTTGAAGGTAAAATTTCACCCCACCAGGTAACCTGTACTGTGGTCTCAGTCTCATTTGTGAAATGGAAACTGAAATAGTGTGATACACATAGAGAAAACTCAATAAATAAAAATTTCACAAATACCATTTGCCCTTTCTCCTTGAAAGCAGCAATGAATAAAACAAAGTAGGCCATGTGTTCTGTTTTTTCCTACATTCATGTAGAAGTGACTCTGACATCGGGAGTGTTGAATGTGAAATTTAGTGGATGGTGGTAGTTTTTAGTTCTCTGATCAATTACTGTAGGCTATCAATGAAAGGCAGGAGGTAGGAAAAACCTGTAGTCAGTATTGGCCCTACTGCTAGTAACGTTAGTTTATGTTGTAAAATCTCCTGTATTACACGATGGAGACAGTGCTAACTTTTACAACGCGAAGAAGCCAGTGAAACTCACAAAACTAGGCATTTAGAAGATTATCTTTGCATATCTAAAGAAAGTTTACTAAGTGAGTTATTACACTTCACATTACTACATATTCTAATGAACTGGGATATAATTTGGGGGGGGGAGCAACTCCACCCACCATAAGTTCAGGTCATCAAACTTTTATAGGAAGACAGAAAGAAAAAAACCACAATAACACCAAAAATGTTACTTTCCTACTCCTTAATATTCCACGTAAGATGCATTACTGAATCAGCTTAAAATGTAAAGTAGCCAGTATGGTATGACAGATATTGAAGTAAATCAGATGTAGACTTAGAAACTGTATTTAAAAAAGAAAAAATTCTATCTAACGGCCTTTAGAGATGGTACTGAAGAATTATCTGATAACTAATCTTTCCTATGTCAGGATCTAAAATTGCTTCACATTAAAGGCTGTTTTGTATTACCGAGTAGTCGTCACTAGATCAACCACTAAATGGACTCCTTTTCAGAGGACAAAAAAAGGAAATTCAGAGTCCCCATCTCCTTAGGCAGGGTTCTTTTCCTTTTTAGTATCCCAGGTATTGACTTTTACCTAAGGAGTGTGCTTAAAACAAGGCAAAAAATATTTAAAGGGTGGTGGTGATGGGGGCGGGGGGGTGGGGTTTCCATTAATTCCTTTTTGCTTGTACCTGAGAAAACAGTGGAGTTTGTAAAAGTTAATATGAGGGATGTGTCAAGTGCTTCCGCACCTTCCAACTCACCACCTGTCAGGGGCAGTTCTGATTAGGAAAATGACAATGGACTAGTAGGATAGTTGTATTAATTCAGTGAGGATGACACTTCCGGTCATGATAATGTTTAACGATTTTCTTTCTACATACATCTGCTTCACCTACTAAAGTGAGTCTCTGGTGGACACGAACCACATGCTTTCCACATCTGTATTGCTAATGCCAGTAGGAGGTTGTAACAGATACGGATGAAAGCAATCAAGACAAAGTCCCAATAGTAGATCAGTTATAAGATAACCTTTAAATACTACATAGCAACCATAAAACACGAGGGACAAATGGGAAAACAGAAAAACATGTTTCAATAGGGAATTCACCAAGTACCACATAGAGGCCCAAAGTTTAAGTAAATGGTCGTTAACCAGAAGTTCTAAACTGCAGATTGAGAAAGACAGCATTGATGGTGATCAAGCCCATTTCAACATTTTAGAAAGCCCAGAGGACACTGTGTATTTACCTATGGTAATACTGCTAGCAAGACCCTATGTTTCTTCCTTTTTACCCAAAATAATACCAGCTCGGTAGGGTTAGATTTCATCTTACACTGGTTAAGATGTTCTGATCACAATTATGTATTATTTTGATTAATAAGGGCTCTTGTTGCCTATGTCCCCTGCTCCCACACAATTAAATCAGTTTTAGAGGAGAGCAAAAGGGAAAAAAGGGAATGGCAGCAAGCAGAATACTGGTAGGGTGAGCTGGTGTAAATCAAAGGCAGCTATTCTCGGCCAATCCCTGCTCAGTCCTATCAATCAAACCTCGGTCCTGTGGACTGACTCCTCTATAAACAAACCTACTAGTCATTCTAACTTAAATTGACATATAAGCACAAGAATTTACAGCAGAAATTACCTCTCGAACTTCATCATCTTCTTCATTAGTGTTTTTTTGCCTGCTTTCTCTGAAACGGCGTACCTGTATTAAAACAGAGTAAATCACAAACATGTTGCTTATTCCTATCATGTAAATATAAATGTGCTACAATTAAGAAATGCTTTCTAGGGGTGCCTGGGTGGCTCAGTTAAGTGGCTGACTTCAGCTGAAAGTCATGATCTTGCAGTCTGTGAGTTCGAGCCCCATATCGGGCTCTGTGCTGACAGCTCAGAGTCTGGAGCCTGCTCAGATTCTTTGTCTCCCTCTCTCTGCCCCTCCCCTGCTTGTTCTCTCTCTGTCAAAAATAATAAACGTTAAAAAAAAAAAAAAAAAAGAAATGCTTTCTATTACAACAAAAAACTTGGAAATATAAGTACAGTTTTGTCTCACAAAACACTGACTAAAAAATCATATTTTTCTAGTGATTTACATTAAAATTTCAGAATTGTACTATATAGGCCCTAAGCAAAACCGTATTACCTCCTGCTGAAATGTTCCAGATCACTGAAAAAGTCTATCAAACTGCAGAAGAAAAAGTCCTTTAACACCTATGGGTGCTATACTTCAGTAAAATAGTTAAAAACAAAAATCCCTTCTTTCAGAGACTTGAAATATTTATTACATGGCTCAAATCATTCTTAGGCACTTGGGTGTAAGAGATTCAGGAGGCTCTCTGAAATGGTAATGCGAAGTGGGTGGGCCTCTAAAGATCACTTTACTACTGAATGTTTACCACTGGCTGATAATGGTCCTGGAACCAAGAGGGATACTAGAGATTTTTTTTTAATTGTTGCTCAACAAGGCTCTTATAGTACAGTTACATAATTAGAGAAAAGCTCTATTTATTTAATAATTTATTTGGCATCTAGTTACTGAGCACCCATTATGTGTCCAGCACTATAGGAACTGAGAATACACCAGTGAACAAAATAGCTACAAACTCTGTCCCCCAGGAGTACAATTGTGTGTGTGCGCAAGTGTGTGTGCGTATGTGTGTGTAGCCAATAAATGAAAACAAAATAAGAAGTTCTATTGCATTTTAGAAGGTGGACTGGATTGAGTTAATTTACAACTAGACAGAAAACTCTAGGCTCTTCTCTGGGGAGCCTTTAGCTGGGGCCGTTTATTTACTGATGGTTTTCAACCTGCACAACCAGGTTTGAAGCGTGGCTTGACTATGTGACCAGAGGGGTATAAAAGATCTCCTGGGACCTTTTGCACAGATGTTGGTGTTCAATCCAGGGACCACTGTGTGGATTTGAGGACATGGGGAGCTTATATATGCTTGGGGTCTCCCAGGTCCCTAATGTCTGCCCATACTTTTTCTTGATGCACTAGATCCTTTGCCTTTAAAGAAAAACCTTAGGGGTGCCTGGGTGGCTCAGTGGGGTAAGCGTTTGACTCTTGATCTCAGCTCAGGTCATGATCTCACAGTTCGTGGGTTTGAGCCCCTTGTGGGGCTCTGCGCTGACAGCACTGACCCTGCTTGGGATTCTGTCCCTCTCTCTCTGCCCTTCCCCCACTCTTTCTCTCTCAAAATAAACTTAAAAAAAAAAAAACACACCTTAGATGAAGAATGCTCAGTGAAGTCTGGAGTTCTTCAAATATCTGAATCTGTGAAATCCTGGCAAAAGACAGTAAGTATGCAGAGAAAAATAAAGCAGGAAGAGGATGAGCAATGCTGAGAGGTCACATCTGAATAGGATGACCATGGAAGGCCTGAGAAGGTAATTTATGAACAAAGATTGTAGAAGGAAATGAATCTTGCAAATGATTAGGGAAGAACACTCTAATCAAAGCAAACAATGTGTTTTGTAAAGGCACTGGGGCAGAAGTACGCATGGTGTGTGTAACAAATAGCAAGGAGGTTGCTGTGGCTCAAGCAGACTAGATGGGAAAACAAGAGAAAGCCAGACTGAACAGGGCCTCGTGAAAAACTACAGGGGCTTTTTCTTCAGGCAGGAGTGACTGGATCTGAAATATGTTAGGATCACTGGCAGGTGAATTGAGAATGGGGGGTGGAGGAAGAGCACAGGTAGAAAAAGAGAGGCGTTTGGAGGGTACTGGAAGAATCTAATCAAGAAACGGCAATGCAGATTGGACCACCGGTAGTGACGAAGGCGTGAGAAGCAGATTTTTTATGTATTCTGCAGTAATGCCACAGGACATTTACAGAGTCAGGACACAAGGGACATAACGGGAAGAGTCAAGGATCACTTCAAGGTTTTTGGCCTGAGCAATGGAAAGAATGGTGTTTCTACTGGGACACGACACAGAGTAAAGGCTGAGAACAGAGCAATTCAGACTGGGGAGTGTTAGCGGTTGGAGAGGTCTACTAAGCATCCAAGTAGAAATGTCTAGCAGGCTGCCGGCCACAGAAATCTTAAACTGAGAGGAGAGGTCTGGGCTAGACTTTTTAAAGTCACCACCAAACGGATGGAATTTAAATCCAGGCAGCTAGATGAGATTATAAAGGGAGTATGCAGATGAAGGAGAGCTCCAAGGACTGAGTTCTAGGGACTCCAACAAAAGAGGTGGAGAGATGACAAAAACAACGGAAGCAAAGAAGACCAGAAGACTGTGGGGTCCAAAGCCAAAGAAAAAAATGGCTTCAAGAAGAGTTCAACTGAGATTTAAGATGAACTGACAAGTGGATTTAGCAAGAGAAGTCACTGGTGACTCTCAATGAGCAGCTTCACTGGAATGATGGGGTCAACCCACCTGGACGATGGGCGTAAGGGAAAAGGGAGGGAGAAAAATCGGGGCAGCAAATACAGAAAACCCTGAAGCAATTCTGCTGTAAGAGAGAACCAATGAAGTAGAGTAGTTGCTAAAGGGAAATGGGACTGAAGAGGTTTATTTGCTGTTTAAGCTGAAAGAAATGACAGTGTCTGTCATGATTCAGGAGAGGGGATAAAATTGTTTTTGAAAATGGCACAGTATGTAATAGTGCTCTAGGTGGCATGTGCCTTACCAAAAGTGCTAAGTCACTCATGCAAGAGAAATGAGTCAGTAAAAATACTGCGTAGGCACTGTGTGCCCGCAGTGCTCCAGGACTTGACACATACTGTTTTCATCCTCACAACAACCTTGACGGAGGTTCTGTCATTATCCTCATTTTACGTATGAGAAAACCGAGGTGGAGAGTGGTTAAAAAACTTACTGATGGTTACACAGGTACTAAGGGTTTTGATTTTGAACACAGGTCACTTGGTCCAGAGTCCACACTCTTAGCTAATACATAGCCCATCCCTCATGCACCCTCTCAGGAGTCATGACATCTCTCCAGGTTGGGGATGGTTTTTTGCTTTTCTGTTTTTGTTTTGTTTTAAGAGTAGTTTTAGGTTCACAGAAACATTGAGAGGAAGGTACAGAGATTTCCCACATACCCTCCTGACTCACACATGCAGACTCCCCTATTATCAATGTTCCCCCTACCAGGAATTGGGACATTTGTTCTAACAGATGAGCCTACACTGACACATCATAATCACCCAAGTCCATCGGTAGTTTTTCGGTTTTTTTCAAGATTTTCTTTTTAAGTAACCTCTACATCCAACGTGGGGCTTGAACTTACAACCCCAGAGAGATCAAGAGCCTGGCAGGCTCAGTCAGGCGGCCCCCGAAATCCATAGTTTACAGTTCACTCTTGGTGACATATATTCTATGAGTCTGGAAAAGTGTGTAATGACATGTATCTTGCCCTAAAATCCTCTGTGCATTTATTCATCCCTCTTCTTGCCCCTCACTCAGCCCCTGCAACCTCTGATCTTCTTGCCGTCTCTATGGTTTTACCTTCTTCAGAATGTTGTATGGTTGAAATCGTACAGTTTATAGCCTTTTCAGACTGGTTTTTTTCATTTAGTAATACGCATTTAAATTTCCTCCATGTCCTTTCACAGATTGACAGCTCGTTTCTTCCTAGTCCTAAACAACAGTCCCTTGTCTGAGTGTTTCACAATTTACTCACCCATTCACCTACTGAGGAACATCTTGGTTGCTCTCAAGTTGCAGCAATTATGAATAAAGCTGCTATCTACATCTCTGGGCAGCTTTTTATGTGAACGTACCACTTTCAGCATCTCTGGGTAGATAGCAAGGAGCATGACCGCTGGATCATATGGTAAGAGAATATTAAGTTGTTTAAGAAACTGCCGAACTGTCTTCCAAAGTGACTGTACCACTTTGTATTTCCACCAGCAACGAGTGAGCATTCCTTTTGTCCACATCCTCACCAGCATTTGGTGTTGTCAGGGTTCTGGATTTTGGCCATTTTAATAGGTGCGCAGTGGTATACTTCACTGTTAATTTGCATTTCCCTGATGACATAGGATATATAACATGTTTTCTTTAAAAAAAACTTTTTTAATGTTTATTCATTTTTGAGAGACAGAGTGCGAGTGGGGGAGAGTAGAGAAAGAGGGAGACACAGAATCTGAAGCAGGCTCCAGGCTCTGAGCTGTCAGCACAGAGCCCGACACGGGGATCAAACTCATGAACCGTGAGATCATGACCTGAGACGAAGCTGGACGCTCAAATGACTGAGCCACCCAGGAGTCCCTATTTTTTTTCTTTAATTTACTTACTTATTCTTGGGAGAGAGAGAGCACATGTGCCCATGACCGGGGGAGAGGCAGAGAGAATCCTAAACAGGCTCTACGTGGTCAGAACTGTGAGATCGTGAGAACTGTGACACCATGACCTGAGCCTATCAAGAGTCGGAGACTTAACCGACTGAGCCACCCAGGCGCCCCTAGAACATGTTTTCATCATAAACTTACTTGACGTTTGTACATATTTGGTGAGATGTCTGTTAGGTCTTTGGTCCATCTTTATATCAGGTTACCTATTTTCTTACTGTTGACTTGTAACAGTTATTTATATTTTTTGAATAATAGTCCTTTACCAGATGTTATCTTTTATAAATATTTTCTCCTCAAATCTGTTGCTTGTCTTCTCATTCCTTTGACACTGTCTTTCACTGAGCAGGTTCTCATTTTTATAAAGTCCAGCTTATTAATCCTTTCTTTCATGGATCACACCTTTGGTGTTGTATTTAAAAAGTCATTGCCACACCCAAGATCATCTGGGTTTTCTCATACATTATCTCCTAGGAGTTTCACAGTTTTACAATTACATTTGGGCCGGATGTCATGTTTAATTTTTGGCAATTAATTGAGAAATGCATTCCTGCCAAAAATTTATGAACCCCATACACCCAGTGTCACAGTGTGAGTGATTTTAGAATGTGGAATACTTATGCTGACTGTTGAAGTGCTTGGCATGGAACATTACAAGTTGCATACTGACATCATAAGAACCATGCTGACTGACTAAAAGCACCAAAATCAAAGTGAAAGGGAATGAGTTTTAAAAATAATGTTTTGTTCTTCTCCTTAGAGGGAATCTGGAAGATACAGAAAATGATCCCCTATAGTCCCATTACCTGAATATAACAACCGATAACGTTTGCAATATTTTCTTTCATTCTTTCCATGCACACACACACTCATATATAAAATAAAAACTCACTGGCACCATTCTGAATGTAGTTTTAAATCTTCGGAATTCTTTCCCCACATAACACTGAAAATATTTTTCCATCCTCTTCAAAAGTGTAATTTTTAATGCCTGCATAGTATCTAGTATGTATGTGCCAACATTTACTTCAAAACATTTTCCAAATTTTCCCACTGCAGACAACACTTAAATTACTCCATATGCAAATCTCTGTCTCACTGTCGTCTTGGGAAAATTTCCCAGGGCTGAGTTAAAGGTCAAATCTTAAGCCTCTTGATGCACGCTGACAAAATGCCTTTCGGTGCAGTAGCTCAATCTTGACACCCCTACCAGCAGCATAGGAAACACTTTCCTCAAACTGCTGTCACTTGGACAAATAAAAACTACATTTGAGTTTCATTTTTCTTTCCTTTCTTTTTTTTTTTTTTTTAAGTAGGCTTCACACCTGGTGCAGAGCCCAACGTGGAGCCTGAACTCATGACCCTGAGATCAAAACCCAAGGTGAGATCAAGAGTTGGATGGACACTTAACTGAACCACCCAGGCGCCCCCAAAATACATGAGTTTCTTTGATTATCCTCGGCTAAACACCACTTTCATACGCTTATTACCTGTTTGTATTTCTTTTGTGAACCACTTATTCATGTCTTTGTTCATTATTCTATGAAATGTGTACTACTTTTCTTAAGACTATTATAAAGGTACTACAATAACATTGAGTATCAACCTTTTTTCTGCCCACGTACAAATATTTTCTCCACGTCAGTACATTTTGATTTTTTGATACTTTGAGACATGCAAAAATTAATAATTTCTATGCAAACTTAGAGCTTTTCCTTTGATTCTTCCACTGTTTTTCTGCTTACAGAGAAAGCATTTTCTAGATGAAATTCAAAATCTCAAAGCTTACTAAAAAACTGAAAATCAGAATAGAAATTTTCACCCTATACGGTTTGTCTTAAAGCATTTTCATGATCTTTGAGAGAAGATGCCATCCATGGGGAACAAAGCTAACATTTAATGGGTAGCAATCATGTTTCAGATTCTGTTCCAGGCCTTCTCTACTTTTAATTCTCATTTTGCGATCTCAATTTTACAGATGAGGAAACTAAACACATCAGAGAGGTTAAACACTGGTCTATCAGAAAGGAAGTCAGAGGTACTTTTAAGGAGAGAGTATCCAATTAGACTTATCCACCCCAAATGAGTTACCTCTTCGTCGATTTTATCTTCTAAGGCATCAATATGACGTTCTTTAAGAAATCGCTGTGTTTTTTCCAATTGGTATTTCACTAATTCCTCTATGGCATCTTTTTCTTCCTTGTCCACAAATTCTTGTACTGCTTCGCCCATTCCCCTTTCGGTTAGAAGTGAGAGCTGCACATTCTATAAAAGAGGTACAAACCACTGCCACTGGATGCAGAAATCAGGATCTATTCCTTACCAAATAATTCTATACGAGCAAGAAAAATTATAGTCTAATGTTACCAGGGGAAAAAGACAAAAAAGTTACCTAGTTATTGAAGGGAAAACAAAACAAAACAATGGGCAGTAATTAAGCCTACTAACAAATATTCAGGGCTAGAAAAAGCCGAGTAAAAACCAGATACAGGAGTAGTGTAAAAGACAGGAAGAAATGCAGAGGCCCTAGTGGTTGGGATAAATGGTCCTGAAATGGTAGCCAATGACTAAGAGACTAGGTTAACCAGTGCAGCAGGCAGAATGATGGCCCCTACACATGTCCACATCCTAATCTCTGGGACCTGTGAGTACATTATAAGGCAAAGGATAATTGAGCTTACAGATTACTAATCAGCTGGCCGTACAATTGGGAGGTTACAGGGACTATGCAAGTGGGCCCAGTGTAATCACAACAGGGGGTGAGAGGGAGATCGAACTGGCAGGAAACGGCCAGAGAAACAGAACATTGCTGGCTTTGGAGGTGGAAGAAGCAGGCTGTGAACCAACAAATGTGGACACCTTTAGAAGCTGGAGAAGATAAGGAAATGGAGTCTCCCCTAGAGTCTCCAAAAAGGAACACACAACCCCGCTAATACCTCGGTTTTAGGCCAGTGAGACTGGTGTCAGATTTTTGACCTACAGAACTCTAAGACAATAAATCTGTGTTAATTTAAATTATTAAGTTTGTGGAGACTTGTTTCAACAGCAATAGGAAATGAATACAGCCAGATCTTAAAGTGACATATACTCATGCCAAAAAAAGTAGCTGCACCGTCCCGTGGCTATATTCCTCGAGTTCTGAAACTACATCCAGATGCAAGAAAAGTAAATCCTGGATTCAGAAACATTCGGTAGAGAAAAGAAGGAAGAACACAACAACATCGACAACAATAGCCACAATAATAATACCATCAAGCACTGATTTTTCTTAATGTAGAGTAACTATAAATGAGTATAATTCACTCTTACCCTACTTACTTCATAGAGACCTTGTGAGAATCCTCTACGTTTACTTATTTATTTATTTTTGAGTGTTTATTGTTTAGGGAGAGTGAGAGAGAGCGTGTGCAAGGGAGGGGCAGACAGAGGGAGACAGAGTATCAAGCAGGCTCTGCTGGCAGCACAGAGCCCAATGCAGGGCTCGAACTCACAAACCACCGTGAGATCATGACCTGAGCTGAAATCAGTAGTTGGGTGCTTAACCGAATGAGCCAACCAGGCGCCCCTCGTTTCAAGTATCAACTATACATGACCCAAATTCAAGTCTGCTATCATAAGACAGCCATTATTCAAAATGTAGACTGTAATTAAGAAATTACCTTTTCCGCAGTTTGAAAATACTGTTTTACAAGGTCTTCTACTCTTAGAGTTGTGCCTTCTGAAGGTTTTGTGATTAACTTCCCAAAGTTGATTTCTTCTCCTAGAAAAAAGAAGTCCGTGGAAAAACAGTAGCTTCCATTACAGTGTTAAAGTACCCAAACTTATGGCAAGTCTGGCTCAGTGGAGGCGGAATGGCCAAACCGTATCAACAATCAGCTCGGGCATTCTGAGGCAAAAACATGGCATTTCTACTGACAGCTGCAGTCTCCTCCTCAAAGCTTGTATTTTTCCACATCTCCAAGTACTACGTCTCCTACAGCACAGGGTGGTCTTCAGACCTCTGGGGATCTCCAAAACGACTTCAAGGGATGTTCAGGGACAAAACTACTTTCATAACACCGAGATGTTATTTACCTTTCCCACTATATTGACAATTACAAAAGCAAGTCTGGGTAAAATCGCCAGTTCCTCATTACAAACCAAGGCAGCGGCTTGGAACTCTGCAACAGTCACCACCACATACGCACAGCTCAAAACAAAACAAAAAGACAGCCAGTTTCACTCATGGATGTCTTAGATGAAACTATAAAAAGTACTGATTTAATTAAATCTCAGCCCTGAGGTATATGCCTTTTTAATAGTCTGTGAGACAAATGGGATGTATGCTTACAGCACTTTTGCTGCTTTCTGAAGCAGGATAGTGGTCGCAAAAACAGCAGGTAAAGAATAAAAAGAGTATTGGGTAGGAAGCCAAGAAGCATAGGGTCCAGTATCTACTCTGCTGGTAACTCTTGTCAGGGAAACAAATATTAGCTGTCTGACATACTGGACCTGGCCATGAAAACCCAATGATAAGACAGGATCCCTGCCTGTGAGAACAAATGATTAAAATTAAGGTGGGAAGTGCCACCTGAGGGAAGAACAGAGAATATGACACACAGGAAAGAAATGAATCAATCTTCTCAGAGAAGGTTGAAAATAACGTGCAAATATCAAATGCAGCTATATCATTTGAATCAAGACCTCCAGAATGAGTAAGATTCACAAGGCAAAACAGGAAAAAGAAAAAAATTTGACGCAGAGGGAAAAATACGTGCAATGGCCCAGAGGGTAAAGAGGCACAAAGTTCAGTGTGCCTCTTGCAAAGTACTAGAGACAAGTAAACAGAAATCGTTTCTATATTTCAAGACAGAATTAACATCATGACTTCCTAAGTATGAAGTCATGCCAGACACTGTGTTAAGACCGTTTACACGCAGTGTGTCTTCTAATCCTTAACCACAGTTCTGTGAGGCAGGCTCACGTACTATCCTGATTTCACAAACAAGAAAATCAACCATCAGATAGGTTATGTACTTTTGTACAATGTCACACACGTAGTTAAGAAGCAGAGCTGACCAAAATAACAAGAAATGCTTTCAATAAAACACACAAAAACGTTGTTTTTTTTAAGTTTATGATTTATTTTGAGAGAGAGAGAGAGAGAGAGAGAGAGAGAGAGAGAGAGAAGGCCAAGCAGGCTCTACACTGTCAGCATAGACCACCATGCAGGGCTCGAACTCACGAATCGACAGAACATGACCTGAGCCGAAATCGAGAGCTGGATGCTTAACTGACTGAGGCACCAAAGTGCCCCTTCTGTTTTGCAATTCATGTTTAAACCAAAAAGGAATCATTAGAATAAAACTGACTATGGATGAAACTAAAGTAACAACATACTATTTCTATATTCTGTATTATTATGATCTCAAGGGACTGATAAGGATGGACAATTAAAGAAAACCATGATCAATAAGCAACGAGTTAAAATTCATAGCATAAGAAAGTAATTATCTGACACAGATTTTTTCCTAAAACAGTGTTTTATGAGTTCCACTTAAATACCTGAACGAGGGGTACCTGGTTGGCTTATTCGGTTAAACATCTAACTCTCGATTTCGGCTCAGGTCATGATCTCATGGTTCATGAGTTTGAGCCCAAAGTCTGGCTACATTGTGGGGCTACGTGCTAATAGCACAGAGCCTGCTTGGGATTCTCTCTCTCTCTGCCCCTTCCTCCACTCGTGTGTGTGGACTCTCTCTCTCCTCCTCTCTCTCAAAATAAATAAATATCTGAACCAATGTTTCAGGTTGAATTAATAGCATGGAAAATTCGATCACAATGTGACATTGAAAACAGAAGCTCCATTAAAGCTCGGTTAATAAAAACGTAAACAGCTTACCTATAAAAAAAAAAGATCATATTTTTCTATAAAAATTCTCTGACTCAATAGCTTTAAGAAGAACCTCTATATTTAACATGATCAGTATTTCTAATGAAGAAGCACTATTTCAGTTGGATGGCCTTTTTTATAAATACATTTAAAATAAGAACAATTAGGGGCATCTGGGTAGCTTTGTTAGTTAAGCATCCAACTCTTGGTTTTGGCTCAGGTCATGATCTCACATGGTTCGTGAGATCAAGCCTCAAGACAGGCAGCATGGGGGGCGCCTGGGTGGCGCAGTCGGTTAAGCGTCCGACTTCAGCCAGGTCACGATCTCGCGGTCCGGGAGTTCGAGCCCCGCGTCGGGCTCTGGGCTGATGGCTCAGAGCCTGGAGCCTGTTTCCGATTCTGTGTCTCCCTCTCTCTCTGCCCCTCCCCCGTTCATGCTCTGTCTCTCTCTGTCCCAAAAATAAATAAACGTTGAAAAAAAAAAAAAAAAAAGACAGGCAGCATGGAGCCTGCTTGGGATTCTCTCCCCAACCCCCCCCCGCCCCTCCCATGTTCGCACATGTGCTCGCTCTCTCTCAAAATAAATAAAACGTTTAAAAAAATGCAATTAGTTATTATGAAATTTAATTGGAACTTAATTATGTGGTCATCAGAGACATCAAACACCTCTTATTCCAAGACTCGAGTTGTCCTAAATCCTGTATACTCAAAAGTTGAAATACTTGCATAAGATTTGAGTATATTCTCTAAACATTAACAATGTATAGTCAATAATGTATACTTTGAGCAATAAATCTCTAAAGTCTGTGTGTACTGTTAGCACTATTTTCACAAACTATGTCTGCAGAGAAAATGTCCCTTTCTTTATTAATATCCACAGGTTTAAAAATGATGGCTATCTAATGTTTAGAAGACAAGAGATTTAATTATTCCAGTGTCAGCTTGCCCAAGATATGAGAAATAATCACAAAAACATTTCCATTAGTTTATATTTCTTTTACTAAAACTCGATTTTTATACATCCTATAAAAAGCATTTTTTTAATCTGTAAAGATAACTGGCTTACCTGTGTTTTCCTTTTGTTCTCTGTGCCTGAAAAAATGGATAACATCTTTTGGGTTAGCTACCCGATCCACAAATTTCTGGCTAAAGCGAAGAACACTGAAAGGTTCAAAACCTCCACTATAGTCCACCTGGAAATACAAAGCAAGCTATGAAGGCCTGGAAACAGTTTACCAATTCCATTATTTATGTTGCTGCTTTTAAGGTAGTAAGTTAATGTTCTATAATTCATATTAAAAGATCATGATGGTGTTACACCTTTCATTCTACTGAGGAACTAAGCTTCAAAGGTTTCTAAGCTTACACAAGACACTTTGCTTGACAGAATCAAGATACAGCAAGAATTCCCACAAGATCTGAAGGAGTTACTCTCCCCAGGATAACACTGAGAGCCTGGGCACCAGGAGTACCATCTGGAAAGGAGGGGAAGTTTCTAAACAGGAATATTAAAAAAAAAATTTTTTTTTAACGTTTATTTATTTTTGACACAGAGAGAGACAGAGCATGGACGGGGGAGGGTCAGAGAGATGGAGACACAGAATCTGAGACAGGCTCCAGGCTTTGAGCTGTCAGCACAGAGCCTGACGGAGAGCTCGAACTCACGGACTGCGAGATCATGAACTGAGCCGAAGTCGGCTGCTTAACCGACTGAGCCACCCAGGCGCCCCTAAACAGGAGTATTTAAACTTTCAAAACAGAAAGAAAATTCTCCACTGAAATAAAAGGCTGGCCCTAGATGCATTAGTGAATTGCTATCATCTCAGGGATATACTCTCACACTGAGGAATAAATGCTGGGAAGATCCATGCAGAAACAGAATCAAATGTGTTAGCTTTGAGAAATGATTACCTTTAAAACACAGTATCTGTTTACAACAGTCACTCTCCAGGCAGGCTCTAAGTTAACAAGTTTATGGTCATACTTTCACAAAGAGAAATACATACATCTTTTTCCAATACATACATCATTTCCCTAAACTAGCTGTTCTAAAAACAGGCTCTGGGAACCAACATTGTGCTGCAAGGCTGGCCTATCCAAACTATTCCCTAACCTCCACCCAATTTATACTCTTCATCACTCTTAGCACTAGCTGGCATTCTGTTCATTTATTTGCTACCTGTTTTTTATGTCTCTCCTCATACCTCCATCTCCCATAAGCCCCATAAATTAAAAACCTCTTCTATTTTACCATCACTGTGTCCCTCAGCATGCAGAACAGAATGTACTTCCAGTGTTTGTTCACTTAGTCATAAAATTAACATGGGTCCCCTAGTTGATATAACATACTTTGGAATATTACATACATAAAAATATTTGTTATTTTGTTTCATGAATTTACTGTGTTTAGGAAAAGGAATGCCAACTTTCTATTTAAGTTTGGTTAGTTCTAATGGTATCAGCAAACACAGATGAGAAACATGAGATCTTCTAACCTGACAAAGAGAACGATGTGGTTCTCCCAAAGCAACTATGTATTATATCACTACCACGTCCATGTTATATAGCAGAAAATGCTAAATGTTCATGCTACAGGGTCGCCCCAAAATTCTTCACACACTTTCTCAATTATACTCCAGCTTAACCTGATTTGTAATCTTCTGCTCTGAAGAGCCACAAAACTTGTTCACTAAGCAAACTTTATTGAGGGGTCCACAGTGTGCTAGGTACTCTGCTAAGGGCCTATTTTTATATCACCATAAAAAAGCATAATCTTGGTTGTCAACCCGACTGGCAAGACAAACATGTAGATAACTGCCAGCAGAATGTGAATGGTACTAGAACAAGTACGTACAAAGCAGACCGAAGACACAAAGGAAGAAGCACTGCTTCTGAAGGGAGGTCAAGAAAGGCTCCTAGAAGAGGGGAAACTTTAAGTGGATGTTGAAAGAAATGCTATGGAAGGAGAGGTCAAGAAAGGCTCCTAGAAGAGGGGAAACTTTAAGTGGATGTTGAAAGAAATGCTATGGAAGGAGAGCAGCACACTCCACACAGCAGGATCAGCAGGGACAAACGTATGAAAGAGGAAAATAAACTCTACTGGACCCAGGGAACGGCAACTTTTAACCTAATATGGCTGGAGCTTAGAAGGTTCTGGCAGAAAAGGAAGGAAGAAGCCAAAGAGTTTGGTTTTGACCAGGTCATATAAACCCTTCAATGCCATGCAAGAGTGTAGAGTTCTTCCTGTTAGCACTAGGGGACCATTAAGTCCCTTTCAGCAGGAAAGACATGCAAGACTGTGTTTTACAAGGATGATCTTGGCATTAGTGTGAATAGACTAGAGGTGGAGACAGGGGGAAAACTAATGGCAGAGTCAGGTAGGAGGCTGCAGTTACAGGCCAGATAAGAGAGAATGAAGGCTCGATCTCAGCAATGACAATGGAATAGAAGGCACCAGATTACTTCCTGTGCAAAGGTCAATATGTAATTCATTTAAATTTTGCGAATCTATGAGGTACAAACCTAGGTCATACACTGGTTTGAACCCATACATGCCTGAACCCAGGCATTCTGGCTTCGACCGTTCTCTCTTTACCTTCACACTCTACATCCCAGAGTTTCTCAAATTTTAACGTGCATACAAATCTCTTGGTGATCTTATTAAAACGCAATTCAGCGGCACCTGGCTGGATCAGTTGGCAAAACATGCGACCCTTGATCTTGGGGTCATGAGTTCGAGCCCCACACTGGGGGTAGAGATTCACATAAAAAAATAAAATCTTTAAAAAATGCAATTCAGTGGGTCTGATGTAGGGCTTGAGATTCTGCATTTTTAAGAATTTCCCAGGTGATGTAGTGCTGCTGTTGTGATTATTCCTTGAGTACCTGGGTTTAGGGGGGCTCACGGACCTCAACAAGGAGGTTTAAGCTAGAGGTAAAGATTTGGGAATCATCACTCCATAGGTGGTCATTAAAGCCACATGCCTAGGCTGAAATGGAAGCTCAGAGAGAAGATGGGTCAAACATAACTCGGAGAGAATGCCACAGTGATTCAGTCAGATGAAAACAATCTACTGGCTTTGACAACTGAAGCTCATCTTTCCCACCTGAGATGGTGGGGTGAGAGCCTTGCTTATAGTGGACTGGGGAACAGAATGTTAGATGCACAGTAAGAGCTATGTATTTGGAGGGGTTTGGAAGAAAATAAAGACAGGCAGAGCTAGCTGAAGGGAAAGGCACAGGGACAAAAAAAAAAAAAAAGAGTTGTTCCTTTGTTTATATGATGATAGAAAACGGCAGTAGCTTTACAGGCATAGGAAGCATTTCAATTTCTTAGAATTGTTTAATCCTCTCAAATACTTATTCTTTCATCGTATTTATCAAGCACTTGCTGTATGCCAGAACTGTTTGGAGATCTTTGGACACATGAGGTAACAAAATCCACAAAGTTGCACGCTTTCATGGAGCTTACAGCTTTGTAGCTGAGGGCTGAGGACACGTTAATAATCAAAATAATTACATTGTATACAGTAGGTTAGGAGGATGTATTGTGGTAAACAAAGGACAAGGAGACCAGAGTAAGGGAAATCAGGAGTGCTGGTGAGAAGGTATGGGGGTGCCATCTCATTTGGGGGGGCCTCACTGAGCAGACGTAGAGAAGGGTAGTATGTTAGAGTAGGGGACAGCAGGTAGGCCACAGTGTCTGGGATGGAGGATAAAGAGGGAGATAGTAGAAGATAAAGGCAGAGATCTCAGCCAACCTATTAGATAGGACAGATTATTTAGAAAAGGAAACAAATATCAAACCTATCAGAATCAAACTATGATTAAATCAAATCCTGGTACCTTTATTATTTCTGGTGCAAGCTGGTGATTGCTATTATTATACATATCCTTCTTACTAATTAAAATAATAAAGTTTAATTTATCTAAGTAGGACTTACTCGAAGTCGTATGAGAGGCTTCTCTGGCTGTCGAGAGTTTCCCAGACGTTCTCGCTCAGCATTTTCAAGCATTTCTTTAATCTCAAAATAAAAATACTGTCATGACTTGGGGCAAAGGGACTACTGGCATCTAGCAGGTGGAGGTCAGAGATACTGCTGAAATCCCTACAGTGCAACCTCCCACAACAGAGAATTACTCAGTCTAAGATGTCTCGGCTGACAGACCTGACGTAGGCCTGACCAATCAATCTGTCTTCCACCTCCCAGGGACACATCCACGACCCGAGTCCAACGGAACCACTGGGAAAACCAAGCTCTTTCGGCTGTAGGCACATTGTGAGTCTGCGGGCCACCGCATGGACACACCCACCTCTTCAGAGTGAAGCGTAAGACAGCTACCTACAGAGGGGGTGTCATGGGACCAAACACGGAAGCAGACAGAAACTGCAGTCCTGATGGGAGTTTTTAGACTGAATCCTCCCGAATCCAGCATACTCTGCAGTTTTTCAGCTATGGCAGTTACATGCTGCCAGGAATGCTGTGCCACTGGGCGAGTTATTCCACCTAAAGTTCGGTTCCTCTTTCTATAAAATGCGGATGGCACAATCTACCCACCTACAGCATTGTTGAGTGGATTAAACAGAAAATGCTGTCACCAGTGCCCAGAATATATAAGCAGCCAATGAATACCAGTGATAATTGTAAGAACTCAGTACCCACAATTAATGTCATTAAGCTGTCAATTTACAGATTATTAAATGCATTCACACCACTTCTGCAGTGGCTCTAGAATGTCTCAGAGGTCCAGGGGTGGCAATCTGCTTGGTAGGTGAGGTATGGTACTTCTGCTGAAGCTACAAGGCACAGAGCAAACACACTTCAAGATTTCATTTGGGGTAGCTTTCAGGGTAGAATGAGATGAGATGAGATGCTAAGGCTCTCTTCATCCTCCATGGTCCCCGCCCCCCCCCCCCCCCCCCGCAATTCCCCAATCAAAGCCACTGCCTCCTGTCATAAATGAAATGCACAAGTTATCCAGTCAGAATTAAAAGAAAAAATTAAGTGTTTGTTTTTGAGGAGGAGGGATGGAACTGGGAGGGGGTTTAATTAAACAGAGTTTGTCCTACATGTAACAGTCTTCCATCTCAGAGACTAGAAAAAAAAAGTCCTTGATACAACTAAACTCATTCATGGAACAACAGTCGTCCCTTGCAGGCTTCCTGAGAATGTTACAAATATGGCGACTTCCCCATCTCCACTGAAGCATTTAATTAATTGTCAATAACCTTCAACCAAAGCACATCTCATTGACCTTTATCCAGAGAAATTACCTTCTCCAAACAGAAGCTTTGTATGGCCTGGGTTACTTTAGGATTATCTGGGTTAAAAATGTCTGGATGATCGGCCAGAACAATATCCTCCATAAAAAACTGCCGCACTGTGTGGAGAGGAATTTTCTGCATATTCATCTTCCTTCCCTTAACGCGCAGCAAACCAACATGCCTGAAGTGGGGAGGGAATCGAAAGCCTTGTCACGCTGTAAATTTTCTCAGGAAAATGTGCACATTAAAACTATCATATTTCTAAGTTTCTACAAAATATTTCTTTATAAAATCATACTCTTAAAAAAAATTTTTTTAGCAATTTAATCTTAATGCTGTTATCACAGGACAAATGCTAAACATCCCTCTTCCCCAGAATAAAATCCAGTCATCCCTCCTGTCTGAACAAATATAGTTTAGTGAGGGAAGACAGACAGACAGTAGATCAAACAAAATGTTACCAGGACTATGATAGTGGTATATATATGTATTACATCTGTGTATATAAGTACACATACATACATAAAATGAACTAGAAGTATGAAGAAAAAAACCCATATATCCTACTACCATATTCTTTAAACCTACTATTACCATCTTAACAATCAAAATCTGAGTGGATTCAAGTGGTGAAATCCATCATAAAAATTGGGCTTAATCAGTGTTAACTACTTTAGCATATAACTAAAGAACTAAAAGAAATGAGATGTGCTATAATATTCCACTTATAACCAAAAAAATCTTAATTAAATGGTGTTAGGTAAATTTGTTTACAAATGGACTTTGGGAAATTAGTAATCATCGTCATAGCACTTTAACTTGAAATTTAATTAGTAAAACTATTAGCCCTGAATATGCCTAATAAGCTGCAAAATCATTAACACCATTGGGAGGCTCTCCTGTTGAGCACAGCTTAAGAGCTGGGAAAACAGTAAGACTACACTGAATGGTGAATCTTTGTGAAGAAATCTATCATATAGAGAACCATCACTATCTTGAACCTATTAAATGATGATAGTATTATAGCAGGTATTTTTTTTATTTGAATTGATTTGGAAAATATAACCATTACTTACTTCTTTACAGCCTCTCCTGGGGAAAGAGAAGTAACCACTGAACTTCCAGGTTGTGATACATAAAAGAGCTGTTGTTCATTTTTGGTTGGAGCTATTTTACACTCATGTTCATGGCCCCAGATAACAAGATCAATGAAGTCATCCAAAAATTGTTCTGGAATGAAGTTAGTATTTCCGTGTTTACTCCTATACCAAGATTTTTAAAAATAAATAAATGTCCAGAGATACAGAGACACTTCACATTAAGTAAATCTACACAGATCTTTCTTTCTCCATTCATCAAAGCCCTGTTATGTCTCTTCTATGTGCCAAAAACTATTCAAGAGATTAGGGATGCAAACATAATACCTAATTCCTGCCCTCAAAAGGTTTACAAACTTGCAGGGCACAGACAAGTAGGCGCCACAAAAGAGAAAGGGTCAGTTCCACACTGAGAGGCAGATCACGAAAGGCTTTACAGAGGGAAAGTCAGAAAAGCATGAGCTCTCTCAATAATGAAAACGGTAAGTTGGTTTGATTATGTACATATGTAATCAGAAAATAAAGTGAATTAAATCTAAACTTTGTAAAATAAAAAACAAATCTCTAAAAATGTCCAGTCATTTTTTAGCATGTTTTGTTCACTCATAATAATGGGTGTAAGAAAGTTTGTCTTACTTAAGAGATGAATTTATAAATAACTTTCATAATAAATATTATTAAATGATATTGTATGAAGATTTTTGCAGACTCTGGTTTTATACCTAGATTAGTTGCCTTTATTAAGAGATATGTAAACACCCAAAGAGAGGAAAGACCAGAAGAAAGTTTTCCCAAATACTGACTTCATCATTGGGAATTTAAGTAAAAGTATTCAAATACTTCAACCCAGCATTCGCTTAAGGCAAATCGAAAACTTACTCATTCAACAAGTATTTACTGTGTGCCTACTACATGCCTAGTGTTCCAGACCTCTTCTAGATACCGAAGACAACAGCAGTGAACAAAGTCCTTGCGCTAGTGAAACAAGCAATAACATAGTATGTATGTGTATGTGCTTACGTACGCACGTATAATTTGTCAGGTAGTGCTAAGTGCTGTAAAGAAAAAGGGAAAAGTGACACACAACAGGAATGCTACTATGTGCAAGGTGGTCAGGACAAGCCACTTAGCCAGGTGACGCAAGGGCAGAGAACTGTGATGAGGGATCAAGTGTAAGAGGAATGAAAAAAAAACAAAACAAAACTGTAAGCGAGGGAAGAAAGCCCTCGGGAGAGGGCTGAGTCCTGGGCAGAAAGTCACAGAGCACATGACAGAGGTATCGAGGTGGGAATGTGTTCAGTGAGTTTAAGGACGGCAGGGAGGGGGGGGTGGCTGAGCAGAATGAAGAGCAGGAAGGGAAATCAGAGCAGCAGCAGGCTTGTATATCTAAGAATGGTTTTGTGTAAAAAACACATATCTAGGGAATATTATCACAGTTACTGAGGGAAATCAGGAAGGAAGGGAAAAGCAGGAAGGGAAATCAGAGCAGCAGCAGGCTTGTATATCTAAGAATGTTTTTGTGTCAAAAACACACATCTAGGGAACATTATCACAGTTACTGAAAAAACAAAGCATAACTCAAATATTGTATGATACAATCGTGCCTTCACAGAGCACCATCTCTTGCATGCAGAGGGAAGATTATGCCTGTGGGCTGACTCTGTGACTTCCATCTGACTTTTGACTTAGAAGTCGATCAAAACAGCCTTGTGGAAATATATAACATGACAAAGTGCTCTTCTGCTTTCCTTCTTTCGCAGCCAGAAAAACAAACAGGCCCAAGTATAGAAACAAATGGGAAATAAAGTCATGATCTCACAGTTGTGAGATTAAGCCCTGCGTCTGGCCTCATGCTGGGCTTGGAGCCTGCTTAAGATACTCTCTCAATTCCTCCCTGGCTTGCACGTGGACTAGTGCTCTCTAGAAAACAATGAAGTACTTAAGAATGCAGAGGGTGACAAATGCATCTAACAGTACTACAAAAGAATTGCACAGTTATGTTCAAGTGGGAGGGAGAAAAAGGAGCTGGCCTAAGTAACCTTGGAGGTGGTGTTTTCTTTGTGTCCCTAAAGTTTATTTTGAAAGAGAGACAGAGAGAAAGAACACTAGCAAGGGACGGACAGAGGATCCGAAGAGGGCTGTGTGCTGTCAGCAGAGAGCCTGATGTGGAGCTTAAACTTACAAACCAGGAGATCGTGACCTGAGCCAAAGTCAGACACTTAACTGACTGAGCCTCCCAGTTGCCCCTAGAGGTGGTGTTTTGACTAGATATAGTGAGGCTAAAAACAAAAATCACTTACATAAACACTGTATACTAGTTGGTAAATTTGTTTCTCACAGGGGTACAGGTCAGCAATTTTAAAAAATTACCTTATATGTCAACCAAGATTGAAAAAATAAGTAAATATACTTAAATATACTTAAAATATACTTAAAACCTGGATAAAATGATCCAGGTTTCTGTTAGAGAAAGAACTCCCAAATAAAAAAAGGGAGAAGACACTCCCTCTGCCCCTCTGCCCTGCTCCCACTCTCTCTCTAAAATAAAAAAGAAAAGAAAAGAAAAATTAAAAAAATGGGGCACCTGGGTGGCTCAGTCAGTTGATCATCTGACTCTTGATTTCAGCTCAGGTCTTGATCCCAGGGTTGTGGAACTGAGCCCCATTTCGGTGTCTGTGTTGGGCATGGAGTCTGCTTAAGATTCTCTCTCTCCCTCTACCCCTCTCCCCTGTTCAAACTCTCTCTCTCTCTAAAAGAAAAAGAAAAAAAAAAGAAAAGGGAGAAGACAAAAATGAACCCTATAGGGCTGGATTAGAGTAAGTATGAATTCATGCTTCTGTTTGTGTGTGTGTGTGTAACACATATGTCAATACACAAATATAGATGTGTATGCATGGGTTAGGACATATGCACATATTTCCTTAACTCTGATTACTGAGGGCTAAGACAGCCCCAGTAGCAGTAAGCACACCTAGTGGCCATATCTGGGTTTCTAAATACTCTTCTCCAATAAAAGCAATCAGTGCTCCTTGGAGAAGTGGTTGATTCCAGGGCCAGGGCAGAAAAACACAAGATGAGGCAGAAGCATCTTGTGGTAGTAAAAAATAAGTAAATGTACTTATTAGTTAAGGAAGTTTAAAGTTAAGGAAGTTAAGGAAGATTAAATAAATACATAAATGCATAAAGAAAGAAGAAGGCATGCTGAAAGGACACAGAATCTAATATAAAAAAACTCCCAATGGTCAAAGCTGGAAGAATTTGAGCAACAACAAAAAAAACTGGATAGTACTGGATTATAACTCAAAGGATAAAATAAATACCCTTGAGTCCATAACAACATAAATAAAAAAATGAATAAACGAGAGAGAAGCAACAAATTTTCCTTACAGAAGACTTTCAATGAATAAATGCAGACAGAATGAGGGGAATTAAAAAATAACACAACATCATAGTATGCATTGCTAGAAACAAGATTCACCAATGGATGCTAGAATTAGCGGGCAAAATTTTAAGGCAAAACAGGATATTCACACAGCCTCAAAGTATTTTTACCCAACTATTAATTACAGAATGGAAAATGGGACCTTGACAATGGTGAAACCTGGAGCAGACCACCTTCATCAAATGATCACTGTGAACGTCACCAGCAACTGGCCATTACCAACCCCAATGCTGCCATTCCATCTCACATTCTGATTGCAGCTCTTGGAATCAATCACTTAGGATTTCTCCTTCCGATTTTTCCCTACTTTGGGAAAGTAGAAAGCGCAGCAGAACTGGGAAACCCTAAGCAAGAGAAGGAGCACACTCCCAAGTGGTGCAAAGTTCTACGGAGACCACACTTACTACAGCTCTGGCCTGCTCCTCCTTCAAAGCTGTTTCTTTCAGAATGTACATAAGGCAACGCAAGGCTGCCTCCTAAAGCCCTCCTTTCACTGAGAACTTAGTGGGTTCAAGTGCCAGGGATCCTGCACTCAATAAATACCTGTTCAGTAAGTAATAAGTTACACAATCAGGCCCAAATCCCTTTGGATTCTTCCTTGATAACTTCTGAGGTCTGTCCCTTCCACATCATCTTCACGCCCATCACTACCATCATTTCACACTATTTTATCTGTGGTCACATAATAAGCCTTGCATCAAGTCTTCCTTCCTTTCCATCAATCCTGCACCCTACCAACAGATTAAACTTCTTCAAAATACTAGCAAAAGAAAACTGATCTAGCTATATTTAATATATTCCAGAAAAACACTTGCATACATGCACCAGGAGATGCATGTAAGAGTAGTCATAACAAAAAGGTTTAAGAAAGCAAGACTCTGGAAGTAACACAGAATATTCACTAACACGTGAAAAAGTAGAACTGTACATACCAGTGAAAATTAATTACACTTTTAAGCATCAAAATGGATGAATCTTAGTAATGTAATGTGTAACACACTAAGCCAGCTGCAAAATATACAGCAGGGCTCCAGTTACACCAAACCAAATAAAATACTCAGTGTGGACAGATATACACAATTAAACAATAAGGAAAAGCAATGGATTTGATTAAATACAAATTAAAAATAGTGCTTCCTTTTGGAGTATGTGGAAAGATACGGGGTCAGAGAAGGGCATGGGATAATGCACTGGTAGTGTTCTACTTGAATTTAAGATTATTTGATTTTATGGTTATTCTTGCACATGTCATATTCTTTACAGATAATATATATTGGAACCGATTTCACAATGCAGTCATACGAAGCACAGTTAAGTTCTGCATGATCCTTTAATGACAACTTTCAAAGAATAAGGAACATTTTATGGAAACTGGGAAGCTTGGAAACAGAGATTTAAGGAACCTCCATACTTGACTCAAAATTTTAAAAAGAAGTTTTTTTCAAAAAATTCGTTTACCTGTTCTGATGAATCACAAATAAGTTAAACCAAGAGTTCTCATCTTCTTTTGGTCTCAACATTGTTACCTTTTTATTGACAAACATTCGATAGAGCCTTTCATCTGGAATGGACCCTGAAATAGACGTTATTTTAATAACTGGTTTCTTACTTAGTTTTCAAAAAAGAATGTTTCACTTCTAAATTTTGTGCTTCTCTAAGTATTTCATGTTCTTATTAGAGATACATTTGAAATGTATCATTATTTACAAATGAGTATGTTCCAGGTTCTCACATGACAGCTGCTAAGAAGATACATGTATTAAAAACATGTTTCCCAGGGCGCTTGGGTGGCTCAGTCAGTGGGGCATCTGACTCTTGGTTTCGGCTCAGGTCATGGTTCATGAGTTCGAGCCCCACATCGGGCTCTCTGCTGTCAGCACAGAGCCCGCTTTCTCCCATGCTTTCTCTCTCTCTCTCAAAAATAAACAAACATTTTGGAGAAAAAAAAAAAATTTTTTTTTCCATGTCAGGCATACATACCTTCAAAATCTGGAAAATACAGAATAAAAATTTGAGTTTTCTATGCTTAAATTCTTACTAAAATTTCTAATAATATTGTTTTCCACTATCCCTTTATTATACATACTTTTGACCTAACATACACATTATAAAATACACACATTAAAAAGGATGAAATAAAAAAATAAATGCATTTAAAAATAATCTTATATATTGGGTTTTTTTAAACCTTAAAAAAAAAAATGTTTAGTTTTGAGACAGAGAGATAGAGAGTGAGCAGGGGAGGGGCAGAGAAAAACAGGGACAGAATCCACACTGTCGGTGCAGAGCCTGATGCGGGGCTCAAACTCATGAACTGTGAGATCATGACCTGAACCAAAATCAAGAATTAGACGTTTAACAGACTGAGCCACCGATGCCTAGTCCTTACCCAGCCCCCTTATAAATGGTTTTTAAATAAAGATATTATGCTTTTTAATAATATAATGACTTTTAAATAATTCTTCTTGTACCCTAAAGGATCACCTTAGTCTAATGGAAGCAGCCAAAAAAAACCAAGTAAACACACAAATTATACTTTTAAATACTGTAAAAGGGACAAAAGATGCTAAGTGGCGAGTATCAGTGAGGGGACAAGTTGCTGCTTTATGCAGTCATTAGGGAAGGCCTTGGAAGAAAATCCAACAATGCAGAAATGTAAGAACTAGAAGTCTAGCTTCTTAAAGAGAATTTCTAGAGTGTGACCAATGGAACAGATGGTGCAATGTAGAACATATAAACTGGAAACAAAAAAGTCAAGGCATACAAAGCCCAAGGCATCAGAAGGTTGACTGATCTACTTAGGTGTTGAAGCTCTGAGAACACAGACACAATGTGAAGGTAAGTAGGTGAAAAATTTGAGGGAAAGGACAGGGCAGTCTAGCCAGCTGGCAATTAGCTTCAAGGGGGCAGGGTGTCTGCAGATAGGAAAGAAATGGCAAGCAGGGAGAAGGGAGAACAGTGATCCCTCACACTCCACCCTAAGACCTGTAAGAAGCCTGTGAGAAGTGAGTGGGAAGCAGAGACTTGGGGACTAGTTTCCTATAAGTCGGAGTGGAGGTAACATGCAGAGAAGAAACTGATGATAGGAGGGAATTTGCTAACTATAGAGTTCTAGTGTGTAGAGAGAAGAATTGGGGTGTGTGTGTGTGTGTGTGTGTGTGTGTGTGTGTATGTGTGTGTAGTCCAGTTAAGAAGAGAACAGGATGGAATGAGACTCTGGGAGAAAATGGAGACTGAGGGATATTCCAGGGGGTGCCTGAGGCATAACAGGATCTTAGTCTGAAAGTAGGAGGATCAATGATTTTCTGCAGATATGACCCCTAACACTGCAGTGATTAAAATACCTGTTAGTAGCTTTTTAAAAAGTGTATTTCACTTCCTGCTCTATCACCTGGGAAATCAGACATAACACTTTGATCTCATTTTCCATCTCTCTACAGATAACCATGATGCTTTTCTACTTTTTAGAAATTATGAAAACTGGACAAAGACTGTAAGCGCCCTGGAGAAAGTATTTAAATAAACCATCCATCATAATTATACTTTTAAAAACATATTCGAAGAGAATTAAGTAGGGGTGCCTGGGTGGTGCAGTTGGTTAAGCGTCCGACTTCAGCCAGGTCACGATCTCGCGGTCCGTGAGTTCGGGCCCCGCGTCAGGCTCTGGGCTGATGGCTCAGAGCCTGGAGCCTGTTTCCGATTCTGTGTCTCCCTCTCTCTCTGCCCCTCCCCCATTCATGCTCTGTCTCTCTCTGTCCCAAAAATAAATAAAACGTTGAAAAAAAATTAAAAAAAAAAAAAAGAAGAAGAGAATTAAGTAAATAAGGTCTTCTAAGGCTTCTATTATACTAAAATCACTCAAAAAATAATAAAAACTATGCAAAGGTTACAGTGTGAAATTTCTCATTTCTCTCAGGGTACTACTTTAAGGTTGATTTAACATAGAATATAATTTTTATAACTCTATACATAATAAAACTACTAAAGCTATTGCATTCATAAAACAACATATCAACCTGAACTTAATCCAAGGAAGACTCAACAAATAGACTTTGAATGCAGTCTAAAAATATTCTTTGATCTTTTGTTCATATGGCTACAAGCCTAGCAAAAAGGCTTTTTTTTTTTTTTTTACCTACTGGACACTAAATAAATTGAGGACAGTCAAGTTAATAAAGCAAATTTTCTGAGCATTATAGATGACAGATCTGAACTAGCACTGTCTAACAAAAACATAATGTGAGCCACTAAAGCAGGCCAAATACAGAATTTAAAATTTTCTAGTAACCACATTAAAACAAGTAAAAAGAGACAGGTAAAATTAATTTTAATGTATTTTATTTAACCTAGTATATTAATAAGGTACTTTACTTTTTTTTCTAAGTCTTTGAAATCTGATGTGATTTTTGTATTTATAGTATACCTCAACGCAGACCAGCCCCATTTCAAGTGCTCCATATCTACCTGAGGCTGGTACTTACTGTACTAGACAGCGAAGCTTCAGACATTTCAAAGACTTCCAAGATACCAAAATGCAGTTTTTCTTTTTCTTAATGTTTATTTATTTTTGAGAGACAGAGAATGAGCATGAGGGGAGAGAGGCAGAGAGAAGGAGACCGAGGATCAAAGCAGGCTCTGCACTCACAGCTTTGGTGGGGCTCGAATTCATGAACTGTGAGATCATGACCTGAGCCAAAATCAAGAGTCGGCCACTTAAACAAATGAGCTACCCAGGCACCCCTAAAATGCAGTTTTTCTAATTACTCTACAATTCTAACATTCAGGATTCTATATCTGAGTCTAAAAGAAAGAAAAAATAAACAATAGATAGTAAAAGAAAACATTTTTTTAAATCAAAACCTCCAATGAAAGAAGTATCAAGGGCTAATGGTGTTACTAAACACTAAAAAATTCTACTAAAACCTTCTATCGTTTTTTATGGTCACACATAAGGAATAATTAGATTTGCCTCACTCTTTCCCAAACAGCAAGAAAATTCATTCCAGAATGTGATTTCCCAGTTGCTTAAACAATTATGTATTGTCATAAACAGTAAAATAAAACCATCTTACCTAAGCCATATAAAGCAATTTTGGAGCTTCCTTTTTGGAGCAAAACTGGACTAATGTCTATCTTCTCCACAGACACTGAACGTCCAAAGTGATTTACAAATCCAGCACAGCTTAGTATGTCCAGGGCACACAGGGCATCTGCCTACGTAGAATGTTTTCAAAGAATATTAATGTATATATCTAAAAATAAGTAATCTCCATCATATTACCTATTAAAAGTATATTCCATATACCACTTACTAAGACATAGATCAGGACAGTGTCTTCTCAAAATAAAATTACAATAGTGAAAGTATTTGCTATGTTTCTTCAATTACAAATGACCTACTGCACCTGGAACCACATGCTAAATGACACGTTAACATTTCATCAAAACTTAGGATGTCCCGGCCACCAAAAAATAAAAACCAGCCATGAAATGAGTGCTTTGTAATATTAAGCTGACCTCTTAAGCCATGGGGGGAAGAAAACTAGGTAAGTAGTGATTTATGGTGTTCATGATCAGATAAAACAAAAAGATATTTCAAGTGTAGGACCTCTGTAAGGTCCTTCCATATCAAACAGGTAATAAGACGATCTAATTTAGATTTAGAACTGTCCATGAAAAATCGTTTTCTACAGGTGAAATTTTGAAATGAGAGACACAAAAGCACCAGGTAAACTGTAAAGCTTCATACAAATGTTAGGTATTTATCCTTACTTCGAGTTACTTATTGTCAACCTCAGCACTAATGAAATAAAAGCACACCTCACACACCAACTATTATTACAGATTTTTAAAAATTATCTAAAAAGCAATATAAAAGACTATGTGAATGATACAAAGTCAACTTGACTGTCTGAGCCAACTGACGAAAAATTTCTGGAAAGGACAAGAATGCCTTCCACAAACTAAAGTGACAACAAACTGTAAGAACCCAGTAAGTACCCCTGTGGGATCATCATGATTGCCATGAATACTGAACACTGGAATCGAAATGTTGAGATTGTCATCTTGGTAGTTCACCCACGGAAACCTTAAAAAAACGACAACAAAAACACAAAGTTAATGTTTCCATAAAAGACAAAAGCTATTTTCCACAATACCCTCCTTTAAAAAATTAATACAATTTATGGGCAAACTGGATAAGTTGGCAGAAGACCACTAATTTGGAGCTTTAAAGAAATACAATGACAGGCAACAATTCATTCCAAGTTTGAAGTGCTTCAAAGTACTATACTTTAAAGAAAACACTGTAGTATATGGTGCTTGTGAATTGTACGAAAGAGGATATCGACTAATGGCAAGTAAAGAGGCTTTCAAATTTTTAAAGGCCTTTGTATAAGAAGAGAGAGGGGAGGAAACACATCCATTTTGGAATCCAAGATTCAAAATTCCAGCTCTATCACTTACTACTTGTGCAATTTAAGTCTCCCACCCACGGGGCTCCTGGATGGCTCGGCTGGTTGAATGTCTGACTCTTGGTTTTGGCTCAGGTCATGATCTGTTTGTGATTTTGAGCCCGCATCAGGCTCTGCTCTGACAGTGTGGAGCCCATTTGTGATTTTCTCTCTCTCTCTCTGCCCCTCCCCTGCTCTCAAAAAACAAAAACCAAAAACAAAAAAAGTGTCCCACCCACTCCTGCCCCTGGAGTCAGCCAGCTCCTCCTCTCAGAGGCAGATTCCATTAGAAACTTCATAGTGTATCTCTGCAAAAATATCTTATACCTTCATAGCAAATAAATGGCATCTTCTCCCTTCTTATACAAATAGTAGTGTAATACAGATTTCTGCACCCTGCTTTTTCATTTAATGTTTTAGAAATCATTCTACATCAGTACATAAAGAGCTTCCTTGTGCATTCTCTGGTGGGACAGTACACCATCGAATGGGCTATCAGAATGTGTTTAAGTAGTTACCTACCAATGGACATTTAGACCATTTCCAGTGTTTTTGCTTTACAAATAATGCCACAGTGAGTACTCTTGTACCAAGTTGCCCTTGTGCAAATATAAGAAAATATCCAGAAGGGTATTTAGTTAAAGGACAAGAATATATATGGGGCGCCTGGGTGGCTCAGTCGGTTGAGCGTCCGACTTCAGCTCAGGTCACGATCTCACGGTTCGTGAGTTTGAGCCCCGCGTCAGGCTCTGGGCTGATGGCTCAGAGCCTGGAGCCTGCTTCCGATTCTGTGTCTCCCTCTCTCTCTGCCCCTCCCCCATTCATGCTCTGTCTCTCTCTCTCTCAAAAATAAATAAACATTAAAAAAAAAATTGAAAAAAAAGGACAAGAATGAATTTGTAAATTTGGAAATACTTCCAATTTCTGTCTATAGAAGTTGGACAAATTTACACACAATACAACAGCAATGCATGAGAGACAACTTTTCCCTTTATTCCATCAACATAAGCTATCAAGCTTTTAAATCTATGCCAGCAGTTGGGGTGCCTGGGTGGCTCAGTCGGTTGTGTCCGACTTTGGCTCAGGTCATGATCTTGCGGCTCATGGGTATGAGCCCGCATCGGGCTCTGTGAGGAGACTGAGAGCCTGGAGCCTGGCTTCGGATTTTGTCTCCCTCTCTCTCTGCCCCCGCCCCCCTTCTCGTGCTGCTCACTCTCTCTCTCTCTCTCAAAAATTAAAATAAACTTAAAAAGAAAATAAACCTATGCCAAGGGTTCTAAACCCTAGCGGTATGTTAGAATTATCTAGGAATCTTTTAAGATCTATCAATGCCCATGACACAGAGAGTAACTGGCCTACAGATTGTCATCATTTTTTTTTTTTTGAAAGATTTCTAGGTAACTACAATGTGCCCCTGGAATTGAGAATCACTGATCTATGCCAATCTGACAAGAGAAAAATATCTCAGTAGAGCTTAACTTAGTATCTTTCTTATGGACTCCATTTTGTATTTTTCATATTCTTTTAATATGTCCAAGTGTCACTTTTTCTGTGAACTATGTATTTTTCACATATGTTTTTATTAACTCTTGGATTTTTTAATGGGCTCAAAAGAACTATTTATCTATTGGGGAAATTAGACCTTAATTTGCAATCCATTGCAAATATTCTCCCTACCTTAACTCTCACTGACTTTTGACTCTGTTCTAGGCGGTATTTGCCCTGCAGAAATTTACTTTTACAAAGACTAACATCAATTTTACTTTTATGGCTTCTCAGCTTGTATCATACACAGAAAAGCCTTTCCCATATCTACATTTTTAAAAAATGTCTAATAGTTTCTTCTAGTACACTTATTGAATAATCCATACTTTCCCTAGAGAGATGACACCACCTTCTCCAAATATTAAATTCCTACATGTACGGAGTCTATTTCTGGATCTCTTTACTCTTTCACTTACCTGCTTACCAATTCATAAGTCATATTACATTTTTAGTTATTGAGGCATTATATTTTTTCTAACTTTATTATGAAATAATTGACATAGAGCATTGTAGAACTTTAAGCTATACAATGTATTATTTGAACACATATATTGCAAAATAACTGCTACAACTTGGCTAACACTTGCATCACACCCATTTTTTTTGTGTGTGTGACAAGATTATTTGAAATGTACTCACAGAAACTTTCAAGTATAAAATAAAATATTACCAACTATAAGCACTATGCTGTAAATCAGATCCTTAGAACTTACTCATCTTGTAACTACAACTTAATACTCTGATCAACATCTACCCTTCCCTCAAGTCCTGGACCTGGATAACTACCATTTTACACTGTTCCCAAGTTCAGTTTTGTTAGATTTTACATGCTAAGTGATGTTACACAGTATTTTTCTTTGTCTGACTTATTTAATAGCGTAATGCCCTCAAGCTCCATCCATGCTGCAAATGGCAAGATGTTCTTTTTCATGGTTGAATAGTATTTCATATTCATATTACACACCACATCATCTTAATCCATCTTTACCCATTCATCCACGGAGAGGCACTTAGGTTGTTTCTGTATCTTGGCTGTTGTGAATAACGCTACAACGAACTCGGGAATGCAGATTACCTCTCTGAGAGCCTGTTCTTCATTTCGTTTCGATGCATATCCAGAAGGATTGCTTAATCGTATGGTAGTTCTATTTTTTTTTTTAACTTTTTGAGGCTCCTCTATACTGCTTTCTATAGTGGCTAAGTCAGTTTACATTCCCACCAGCAGTGTATACAAGGGTTCCCTTTTCTCCACATCCTCCTCAACATTTGTTCTTATTTTTTTGTTCTTATTTTTTGATGATAGCCATGTGTGAGGTGATATCTCATTGTGGTTTTAATTTGCATTTCCCTGATGACTAGTGACTTTGAGCACCTTTTCATATACCTGTTGGGTCATTTGTATGTCTTCAGAAAAATGTCTTTGGTTTCTTTGCTTATTTTTAATTGGATTGGATTTTTGGTCTTCTTTTGTTTTTGTTTTTGCGATTGAGTTATAGTTCTTTACATATTTTAGATGTTAACATCTCATCAGATTTATGACTTAGAAATATTTTCTCCCATCCCGCAGGTTCCCTTTTTATTCTGTTGATGGTTGCCTTCACTATGCAGCAGCTTTTTAATTTGACATAGTTCCACTTGTTTATTTTTCCTTTTGTTTTCAAATCCAAAAAAAAAAAAAAACTGCCAAGAATGATGTCAAGGAGCTTACTCCCCACGCTTTCTTCTAGAAGTTATACAATTTCAGGTCTCACATTCAAGTCTTTAATCCATTTTGAGTTGATTTTTGTGTATGGTATAAAGGGGACAGCTTCATTCTTTCGTATGTGGCTGTCCAGTTTTCCCCGTACCATTTATTGAAGAGACTCTTCTTTCCCCCATTGTATATTCTTGGCTCCTTTGTCATAAATTGACCAAACATACATGGGTTTATTTCTGTACTCTCTATTCTGTTCTACTAACCTAGATGTCTTATTTTTATGCCCAAACCACATTGTTTTCATTACTACAGTTTTGTAACATAGTTTGAAATCAGCAAGGGTGATGCTTCCACCTTTGTCTTTCTTCTTAAGACTGCTTTGGATATTTTGGGTCTTGTGGTTCCATACAAATTTTAGGATTGTTTTTTCTATTTCTATGAAAAAAAAAAAACGTTAGAATTTTGGTAGGAGTTACACTGAATCTATAGATCACTTTGGGTAATAGGGACAGCTTAACAATATTCATTCTTCTTATCCACCAGCACAGAATATCTCTCCATTTTTTGTGTCTTGAGTTTCCTTCACCAATGTCTTATAGTTCAGTGTATAGCTCTTCTGCCTCCTTGATTAAATTTATTCCTAAGTATTTTACTCTTTTTCTTTTCCTATTCTTCTTTTCTTAGTTTCTCTTTCTGATAGCTTATTGTTAGTATATAGAAATGCAATTGATTTCTGTCTCCCGATTTTGTACCCTGGGCCTTTATTGAATTCATTTATTAGTTCTAATAGTTTTTTGGGGGAGTCTTTCACATTTTCTACATATAACATTATCATCTGCAATTAGAGACAACTTCACTTCCTTCTTTCTGATTTGGATATCTTTTATTTCTTTTTCTTGCCCAGCTGCTCAAGCTAAGACTTCTAATATGATGTTGAATAGGAATGGTGAGAGTGGGAATCTTTGCCTTATTCCGAATCTTACAAGAAAAGTTTTCAGCTTTTCACCACTGGGTATGATGTTAGCTGTGGGTTGGGTCATATACGGCTTTTATTACATTGAGGTATGTTCCCTCTATGCCCACTTTGTTGGGGGAGTTTTTAATCATAAAAGGATGCTAAATTTTGTCAAATGCTTTTTCTGCATCTATTCAGATGATAATATAATTTTCATCCCTCATTTTGTTAATGTGGCTTAATATACTTTAATATGTAATAGGGCTAGTCATTATTTAGCGGTTTTCTCTTTCAGACTTTTCCTACCTTTTCTTTTGTCTATTTTTCTATGTGAACTAGTAAACTAGAAGGGGAAATTATTCAGAATGCAGCACAAAGAGATAAAGTAATGCGCAACATAACAAAAACAGTAAGAGATATAAATAATATTCAGAAAGAGAAAGAATAGGCAACAATGTTTGAAAATGTAATGGTTAAGAACTTCCTAAAATTACTGAAAAAAATAATTCTTAGATTGAAATGCATGAGGATACCCAAGCAGAACAATTAGAACTAAATCCACAACTAAATATGTCCTAGTAAGACTGTGAAATGCTAAGGACAATGAGAAAATTTAATAGTTACCTGAGAATTTTCTTTCTGCCAGTTGCTATTCTAAGCAATTTTCTTATTAACTCCACTACTCACAACAACTCTGTAAGATCATCACTATATAAAAGTAAGGTAAAGTAGAGCCAAGACATGAATTCACATGGTCTGGTACCAGAATCCACGCTTTTAATCACTATATTACACTGTTTTTCCAGCAACTACAGTGACAGCAGACTTCTCAACAGCAACCAAAAAATAAGAGTTTACTACTCACTGACACTCAATGAAAAAACTACTGAAAACAGTACTTTAGAAAGAAGAAAATGGAATCCATAGGGAAAAAAATGAAATGCAAGAAGCAACAACAGTGAGCAAAGAAACAGGTAAAGAGGTCTGCAAAGGTGACGGGAGCAGTTTAAAAATAAGATGAGAGAAAGAAGAAAACGCTAATGTTCTGGATCTGAATAGGAGACAGGTAAAGATACTGAACAGATTTCTTAAAAACAACGACATATGTTGTTAAAAACCATAGGTACTTTTAAAATCCAATTCTACACTCTGCCAAACTATCAACCCAGAGCAAAGTTAAATACAGCCATTTTCTCACATACAAAAATCTCTAAAAATTTACCTCCCAACATGAACTCATTTGAAAAAATTATAGATAGTTAGGGGTGCCTGGGTGGCTCAGTCGGTTGAGCGTCCAACTTCGGCTCAGGTCATGATTTCAGACTCATAAGTTCAAGCCCCGTGTCGGGTTCTGCGCTGATAACTCAGAGCCTGGAGCCTTCTTCGGATTCTGTTTCCCTCTCTCTCTGCCCCTCCCCCACTTGCTTGCTTGCTTGCGCGCACGCGCGCGCACTCTCTCTCAAAATAAACAAACATGATAAAAAGAGAAAGAAAAAATACAGATAGTTAAATAGATAAAAAAACAAACCCAGATAGGTCCATTTTAATAGATTAGTATACATGCATCTGTTTCTTAGCTCTGGGCACTGAGAGACCCTAGAAGCAGTGACAAGGTGACAGCAATGTGCAAGCCTAGCATCTAGGTTTGGTCTTTCAAATACCTTTTCCAAAGGAACCAGGACTCCTTGAAGAAATGGATGAGTCTAAAGCTAGGGAAGGGAAAATAATTCATCTGGAGCATCTTCTAATGCCAAAAAATAGGAAATGGAGGGGAAAATGAGGGTAAGTCAAAAGGAGAGAGGAGCCAATCTGAAAAAGTACCCAATGGCTAACCTTCGTACAAATCATCTGAGCAACAAAACAGATTACAATTGCATTAAATTACAACACAAAGGGAAAAAATGAGTTCATACTGATATAGACAATTGAAGAAGTTCCTTCTGATAGCTGAGTCAATAAATTAACAAGTGGGGGACAAGGGACAAATCTTCCTTACAGAAGAATTTTAATTAATAAATGCAGAAAAATGTGGGAAATGGAAAATCAGCATTAGAACACCACGGTTAAAATTGCTATAGGCAAGAGCCACTGACGAATGTTAAAATTAGTGGACAAACTTTAAGGCGACACAGAATAAATAGGTACACAGCCTCAAATATCTCCCCCAAAATACTTACTAATGACTACAGTAGTTTTAATATGCCCATCTCCTTTGATACTCTTTCCTCTCTACAGGAAGTGACACTTAAATCCCTCTGAGTGTGGGCTAGACTTAGCAACTCACTTCTAATGAAGAGTGGATGAAAAGGGAAAAATCCTAACTTGACAGCAGAGAAACCTGGCAGGCACCACCTTAACCAAGAGATTAAGGTTATCCTCACCAGTAATTAGCCAACTTGATAGCATGTACTCCAGATATGCTATGAGAGAGCACTTCACCTCTGTGGAATATTCTTTCCTGAAAACCCTTAATCCTGGTCTAATCACAAGAAAAACCCAAATTGAGGGACAATCTACAAAATGACTGACCAGTATACTTCAGAAGTACCATGGAAATGAAAGGTAAGAAAAGACGGAAAAGCTGGCACAGTGTGAGGAAACTGAGAGAACATTTCAACTACATGTAGTACGGTATCCTGTGCAATGCTTAAGAAAAACCACGAGACTATCTTTACAACATGGGGTTCTAGGTGACTATCATCAGTCAGTCCCCAAAGTATGAATATTAAGGAAAAAGAATGATACTACATCGAAATTAAGTACTGTATTTGTCAACAAAAGTCTCCATAAAAAAAGTCAAAAGATTGGCACAAAAACAGACACATAGACCAATGGAATAGAATAGAAACCCCAGAACTAGACCCACAAACGTATGGCCAACTCATCTTTGACAAAGCAGGAAAGAACATCCAATGGAAAAAAGACAGTCTCTTTAACAAATGGTGCTGGGAGAACTGGACAGCAACATGCAGAAGGTTGAAACTAGACCACTTTCTGACACCATTCACAAAAATAAACTCAAAATGGATAAAGGACCTGAATGTGAGACAGGAAACCATCAAAACCTTAGAGGAGAAAGCAGGAAAAGACCTCTCTGACCTCAGCCGTAGCAATCTCTTACTCGACACATCCCCAAAGGCAAGGGAATTAAAAGCAAAAGTGAATTACTGGGACCTTATGAAGATAAAAAGCTTCTGCACAGCAAAGGAAACAACCAACAAAACTAAAAGGCAACCAACGGAATGGGAAAAGATATTTGCAAATGACATATCGGACAAAGGGCTAGTATCCAAAATCTATAAAGAGCTCACCAAACTCCACACTCGAAAAGCAAATAACCCAGTGAAGAAATGGGCAGAAAACATGAATAGACACTTCTCTAAAGAAGACATCCGGATGGCCAACAGGCACATGAAAAGATGTTCAGCGTCGCTCCTTATCAGGGAAACACAAATCAAAATCACACTTAGGTATCACCTCACGCCAGTCAGAGTGGCCAAAATGAACAAATCAGGAGACTATAGATGCTGGAGAGGATGTGGAGAAACGGGAACCCTCTTGCACTGTTGGTGGGAATGCAAATTGGTGCAGCCGCTCTGGAAAGCAGTGTGGAGGCTCCTCAGAAAATTAAAAATAGACCTACCCTATGACCCAGCAATAGCACTGTTAGGAATTTATCCAAGGGACACAGGAGTACTGATGCATAGGGGCACTTGTACCCCAATGTTCATAGCAGCACTCTCAACAATAGCCAAATTATGGAAAGAGCCGAAATGTCCATCAACTGATGAATGGATAAAGAAATTGTGGTTTATATACACTATGGAATACTACGTGGCAATGAGAAAAAATGAAATATGGCCTTTTGTAGCAACGTGGATGGAACTGGAGAGTGTGATGCTAAGTGAAATAAGCCATACAGAGAAAGACAGATACCATATGGTTTCACTTTTATGTGGATCCTGAGAAACTTGACAGGAACCCATGGGGGAGGGGAAGGAAAAAAAAAAGAGGTTAGAGTGGGAGAGAGCCAAAGCATAAGAGACTGTTGAGAACTGAAAGCAAACTGAGGGTTGAGGGGGGTGGGAGGGAGGAGAGGGTGGGTGATGGGTATTGAGGAGGGCACCTTTTGGGATGAGCACTGGGTGTTGTATGGAAACCAATTTGACAATAAATTTCATATATAAATTAAAAAAAAAAAAAAAAGTCAAAAGACAATTCACGGATTGGATAGAAAAAAATTCATGCTTAACAAAGGCTTAGCCTCTAGAATATATGAATAACTTCTGCAAATTGAATAGGAAAAGACAAAAATCCCAATTTTTAAAATGGGCAAAGGGTATGCACAGAGCAGGATACCAAAATGTACAACAGAAATTTAAGAAAATTCTCAGTCCCACTATTAATTAGGGACATACAAATTAACACAATGACATACAGAAAATTCAAAGAATTACACTTACTATGAAAATAGCTCATAGTGAAGGTCAAATAGCTAATTGTTAATGTGTTTGTCTTTCACAGAAAATATTACACAAAAGAAAACATTCACTTAAGCATTTAAATATACTTACTTACTAAAACCAAAGTTGACTGACTGATCACTGAGAATTTCAAACTGTACAGGACGATCACCCATGCAATATTTTCTCAGTAACTCGAGGCAGGTATGTAATGTTTTTCTTGAGGGCTTATTTTCATGAAAAAGATCACCACCTAACAAAATAAAATCCACCTAATCAACAGAAAATAGTGTGAAAATTAGTATGTTTTATAGGAGAAAATGTTAAAACTATAGATTAAAGAAGTAGAAAAAAATCTCATAAAAGATACTGATGTGTATGGAGATTCAAAATTTTATATTTTATTTATTTAAAGAGCTTGCAGTCTGTTGATTACTTTGACTCCAACTTAGGTTCCTAGGCCACCTTCAAAAAAACCATCTTTGGGGTGCCTGGGTAGCTCAGTTGGTCATCCAACTCTTGATCTTGGCTCAGGTCATGATCTCACAGTTTCTGAGACTGAACTCCACGTGGAGCTCTGCACTGACAGCATGGAACCTGCTTGGGATTCTCACTCTCCCTCTCTCTCTGCCCCCCCCCCCCCCCACATGCACATGGGCTCTATCAAAGTAAACAAACATTTAAAAAAAAAAAAAAAGCCATCTTCAAATTATTACACCAAACCTCTGACTCATGCTACCCAGAGTAATCACTATCTTTTGTTATTCAAATTAAACATAAATTTAGAACTTTAATGGAACCTACGGACAAGATAGCCACTTCAATTTAGATTACTCATTCAATTCATTCAACAATTATTTAGGGCTCACACAGGCACTGCCACCTAAGGAAACTGGAATCTACAGAACAGATGATGTCCAGGACTGACAATGTACAATTCCCTGTACTGGGCCCTGAGGATACAATGACGAATAAAATACAATTCCTTTCCTAAATATGTTCAGAATCTAGTGGAAGAGACAAACTGCTATGCATCTGAACATAAGTCAGACTCAGACATGCACTAGAAGGAGTATGTAAACAAACCAGGAGCAGCAATGACACTACAGTTAATTCTAACTGAAGGGAAGAAGTCATCTGAGGACAATGCGTGCAGAAGGAAATGTGCCAAGGGGCCCCTAGGTGGTTCAGTCAGTTAAGTGTCCGACTTCAGCTCAGGTCATGATCTCATGGTCTGCGGGTTCGAGCCCCACAATGGGCTCTGTGCTGACAGCTCGGAGCCTAGAGCCCGCTTCAGATTCTGTGTCTCTCTGCCCTTCCCCTGCTTATGCTTCTGTCTCTCTCTCTCTCTCAAAAGTAAAAAAAACATTTAAAATTTTTTTTTAAAAAGTGCCAACATGGTACCATTTAGATTACCCTATTAAGAATCAATGAGACTTTAAGGAAGAGCATTCTAGAAACAAGAGAATAAAGAAATTATACAGAAAAAAGCCCAACGTGCATGCTTTCAAGAAGTATATAATCTACCTAAAGAAACTTGATTAAGTTCTTAATTATACAAAAGAACCCAGATCACTTAGGCTACAGTAGTGAGGGGGAGAATACACCACTCCCGAAAGTGTCACTTTGGCACATGGACTGGAGCTAAAGGCAATTAAGACTTAGTAGACTCAGGAATAGCTTTTTTTAAACTTCCCCTAACTACCTCAAAGAACTGACTGGGGGCCTATACCAGGAAGAGAGCTGTTATCAGAGAGAACTTTTTATATCAGAAAGACTTCTCTCTCTTTTTTTTTAATTTTAGAGAGAGAGAGAGCCTGGGCGGTGGGGAGGGGCCGAGGGACAGAGAGAGAATCTTAAGCAGGCTCCATGCTCAGTGCAGAGCCTGACGCGTGGGGCTGGACGTCACTGTGAGATCATGACCTGGGCCAAAATCCAGAGCCAGATGCTTAACAGACTGGGCCACCCAGGCACCCACACACAAGACTCCTCTACGTGGCATGACCAACATTTGCTCTTCCCATCTTCCCATGAATCATCTCCCTCCCTTGAAACCCCAGACCTCTACCTCCTTTCTCTTTAGCTCAGGATGGTATATAAGGCTCGATTACCTGACTGCTGGGGAGTCTCATATTTTTATGAGACTCCTATACATACAAAATTTGGTTTTCTCCTGTTAATGTGTCTTAGGTCAATTTAATTATTAGCCCGGCCAAAGAATCTAAAAGGAAAGAAGGGAAAAGTTTTCCATCTTAGAGTAGTCAGAGGAGCTTCAATAAAAATGTGGGACTTAAGCTAGGTCTTCAAAAATGAACACGATTTGAATAAAGGAAGAAAATCATCACAATCAACAGCATAGAGAAAAACAAAAGGAACACAGAAAACATTTCAGGCAGGAGGTGGAGTGGTTGTTTAAATGGTACAGTTTCACTTCTGCAAGAGGAAGAGTTCTAGAGATTGGTTACACAGCAACGTCAATGTGCCTAATGCTGTTAAAGTCTACACTTAAAGACACTGAAGATGGTAAATTTTGTTAGGTGTATTTTACCACAAATAAAAAAAAAATTTTAATATTTTTAAAAGCTGGTGACTCCAGGCAACACTGAAAAAGGACACACCTTGTTTCTATGGTCTTCCTGCCACAAAGTGAATCCAGTCATGAGGCAATATCAGACGAATCCAACTGAGGAACATTCTACAAAGTAACTAGCCTGTACTTTTCAAAAATGTCTGGGTCATGAAAGACACAGGCTGACTGAGGAAATGTACCAGATTACAAGAAACTAAGGAGACATGACAACTAAATGCAAAACGTAACCTTGGGTAGGACCTGGACTCTGCCACCCTGCCCCCAGATTGCTGTAACAGACATTACTGAGACAATCAGCAACATCTTGAAGTTATCTAAGTATCGAATCGGTATTAATTTCCTGGTTTTGATAAGTGCACTGTGGTTACATATGCAATGACTCTCAAATGGTTCAGAAAAAGTGTGTGCGCGTGTGTGTGAGTAAAGAGACAGAATAAAGCAAATGGGGTAAGATGTAGGAAATTATGAGTGAAAGGTAAGGAATTCTTTGTATTATGCTTGCAATATTTCTGAGACTGATACTGTTAGAAGTTTAAAAAAAAAAAAGGGGGCTCCAAGGAATTAAGGAGTAGAAATAAGGCAAATTTGATGGCACAGACACACAAAGTAGGGTACTTAAAGTTAGGAAAAATTTAGATTTCAATAGTAAATACTTTGTTAAATACAAACTAAGGGAAAAAGTAAATAAAATACTAGCGTGGGACTGCGGGAGGGGAGTGTTAAACTTAAGGGATGCAGGAAGGGAACTGAGAAAATAGAAGGGAAGCAAAAGAAAAAGTAGAAGAAAGAAGCTTATGTCCAGGAAAAGAAGTATTTTAGTACTAAAAGAAAAAACACAAGCTTTTCTGGCAGGAAACAGACATTCTTTGGCTATAAGTTTCCCTGACCTCAGGGAAAGAGGAAGTCATCTTAAAAGGAGATATTACTGGGGCACCTGGGTGGCTCAGTCAGTTAAGCATCAGACTTCGGCTCAGGTCATGATCTTGCGGTCTGTGAGTTCGAGCCCCGCATCGGGCTCTGTGCTGACAGCTCAGAGCCCGGAGCCTGTTTCAGGTTCTGTGTCTCCCTCTCTCTCTGACCCTCCCCTGCTCATGATCTCTCTCTCTCTGTCTCAGAAATAAATAAACGTTAAAAAAAATTAAAAAAAAAAAAAGGAGCTATTACTAGACATTCTTTTTTTTTTTTTAATTTTTTTTTTCAACGTTTATTTATTTTTGGGACAGAGAGAGACAGAGCATGAACGGGGGAGGAGCAGAGAGAGAGGGAGACACAGAATCGGAAACAGGCTCCAGGCTCTGAGCCATCAGCCCAGAGCCTGATGCGGGGCTCGAACTCACGGACCGCGAGATCGTGACCTGGCTGAAGTCGGACGCTTAACCGACTGCGCCACCCAGGCGCCCCACTAGACATTCTTTCATTCATTAACAAATTTATTATTATTTTTTTAATTTTATGTTTATTTTTGAGAGAGAGACAGGGAGAGCGTGAGTGGGGGAGGGAAAGAGACAGAGGGAGACACAGAATCCGAAGCAGGCTCCGGGGTCTGAGCTGTCAGCATAGCCTGACGTGGGGCTTGAACTCACAAACCGTGAGATCATGACCTGAGCCGAAGTCGGATGCTTAACCAACTGAGCTGCCCCTCATTAACAAATTTATTAAAAGCTACCTACTGCTTGCTGGATCCTTTCTAGATATTAAGATACAGCATGAATAAGCAGAAAAGATTTTTCCCTCTCATGGAGTTTACCTTCTAGTGGAGGAAGGTCAATAGTCAACAAGTAAACAATTCAATATATTATTTCAGATGGTGTGATGAAAAAAATAAACAGAATAATTGAGAAGAGTGTTTGGAGATATCCGGGAAGTTCATTTTGGCTGCTATGCTGAACAGATGTAGGGAAAAAGAATGCAAACAGAAAGACCCATGGGGAGCTACTGCAGCAAAATATGATACAAGTTTGGGGCTAAATATATAGGCACAAAACAAGTTTCCATATACTTTCAGGAGGAAGAACCAAAAGACTTGCAGATAAACTGAACACTGAGGAAAAGTCAAGGTTAGAGATACTAATTTGTAAACCATAAGCATTTATGTTTACTCCCCAGCTCTCTTCCGAAATGTCCAGCAGGACATCTCAACTGTCTACTGGAATACTGACCTGAATGTCTTATTGGAATCTCCCAACTCAAATGATCTAAATCAGAATTCATTAGCTTCCCACATAAAGAAGTACCTCATCCTTATTTAGAGCCTATTTCTATTACTGGTACCACCATTTGCGCAAACTTAACATACTCCAGTCACTGTCCCTTCCCTTTCCCACAACCCCACCCCCGAAGTATTCAAATCCAATCTTTGAAATACCTCTGGCATTCACTTCCTTTTTTCCATCCCATTCCACTACTTTAAAAAAGCCTCTACCGTTGCCCAAAGATTTTCCGATGAATTGGGCACAAACTCCTCAATCTGGCATTTGAAGCCCTCTTTTGATGCAGCTCAAATCATGTCTTAGTCTTTGAGCATATTTTCTAATGGCCTACAAATGAGCCAAACTGACTTGTTGTACCCTTAACGTACCTCTCATATTGTCTCACCTCTGTGCCCTTCTTCCTGTTTCCTGTGAAATGTACATTCTCTATGCTCTGCACCCATCAAAAACCTACCCATCCTTCAAAGCCCAAGTTAAATGCCATCTCGTTCATTAAACTGATCTTGCTATCCTCTATGTGATCTTTTCTATGTCTAAACTCCCAGGAAAGGCTGCTGATAATTTTCTTACGGTTCTTACCACATTAAGACCTTGCATCTGAGCATTATGGACATTTGTCTAAATCTTACATCCTGTTATGCTTTATGTTCTTAGAAAGCAGAAACTATGTCATCTTTCCATTTCAAATAGAAACTGCCACAGGATCCAGCACTCTGTAAACACCCCATAAATATTTGTAAACTTTTACAAACCTCTGACAAAAGTAGCTCCTACCTGAATTAAGGTGACAAGGCACTCAAAATCTGCTTTAGGCTTTTCGTATATTGACATTTAAGCAGGCAACGTAGGCACATGAGCCTGTAAAACCAACCTCCAACTTTAAGAAAGCAATGAGCCTATTGACTAAAAGAACATAGCAGAAACTGAAAAATGTAAACCCAACTCACTTCATTTTCCTGGGCAAGTCTTAAAATCTCATCAAATGTTACAAATGTGTCATTTCCTCTGACTGCATCTTTCTCCATAAATCCCAGATGAATATCTGTTGCAACTAAGATTTTAAATGTATTTTCATCGTCACTGTATTAAAAAAGAAACATTTCAATACGAGTATGCTCAAACCAATTAAAACCTAAATTTGTGAAATAAGAACAGTTATGTAGTAAAATCGCTTTTCTAGCCTCAAAATAGGTCTGAAAATGTAAAGCATCCAATAGATCTTTAACATTACATAGTTTGCCTACCACTAATTCAAAACAGAACATATGAATTTTAAAAAGGTTCTGTGACTCCTTCAAAAAAGTATAACCTTGTTACAACAAGTTTTATATACTCCTTTTTACCTTGGACCTGGGAGCCTGGTTGTTTTCGAATTCTATTCCAGAGCAAAAAAAAACCAAGAGGATTTGACCCCATATCTAAACCCGCTGTTTATCTATTTTGTACTCATCCAGGAAAATCATACTTGACCGGTTCATTTAAAAAGCCCTTCTTTTATCCTCATAAACTAATAAGCTTACACTGCAGTCCCAGAAGACACTTGCTTGATTCTACTCTCTATACAAAGTTAGTGTTTCATTAACAAATTTGGCCAAGTAACAAAACAGAATTATTTACAAGTCCATTTGAATTTGGTGGTATTCAAAGGTACTTTCATGTGAAGCAGCAACGTAGTAGTTATTACGGCTTTCCTAAATTTAATGTAACTTTTAACTCTTTTTAAAAAAGTACTTAGGGATTTATGGTCTCATCTCAACTTCCACATGTAAAGAGGTAGGTATTTACTGTCTCTGAAAAATGAGAACACAAAACAGAGAAATTAAGTGATTTATTGCACAACTAAGTGGAAGAAACAGGATTTAACCACTCAGGCTATTTTCATTAAACCACAAGGAACTTAAAAAAACTTTCACATATATCTCCAAAATTGAAATCTTTATATATAAGATTTTTCCAGAAAAAGGTTTCTCTTCAGAAACTTCAAAGATGATATATACGCACACAGTTTTAATTGCCACACACACAGGCTGATCAGAATATTTTCAAGATCACATTACCCTAGCAATTTATGTTACAAAATACATAGCGTTTTATGAAGTATTTTCAAATGAATTCTCTCATTTAAACATTTAAATTAATCTGAGAAAGGCAATTTTGTTCCAATTATATATATAAGATAAGGAAATTGAGGCAAGGTTCAGAGAACTGCTAATTTGCCCAAGGTCACACAGTATTAACCAAGGAACTGAAGTTAGACACCAAATCTAATGCTTTTCCCACATAACTTCTGATTCTTTTATTGATTTTCATTTTACTCAGATTCATTTCCAATTGATTCAATGCTAGAGCAATTTACTGTTTAAATAGGCTTGCACTGACTAGTTAAGACTTCCTCACAAAAGCTCAAACATATTTATAGCTTCACTATTTTAAGACAAAACCTAAGAATATAAACTTATATACTAAAGTAATACACCAAATTACTGCAAGGCTTCAACCTACAGGTGAATATTATCTTTAAGTTAGTAAACATACAATAGTAATTTTTTTTTTAACATTCTAAATGTTTTTTGATCGCTAACATTTCTGTTCATAGGCAAGCTCTTTATTTACTGCCAATTTATTAAATAAGTTTTCTTTTACGGCGATCATAGTTGATGGGCTTTAGAAATCCAAAGCAACAAAAAAGATTCCAGAAGACAAGTGCTTACAGGGCATCTGCAGGACTCATTTCTACCGTCAGTCTAGGTCCTCTGGAACCAGTTTTTTCTCCAAGTACTCCTGGGTCGTGTGCTCAAATAAGTCAGAGAACTCACTCGATTTCAAATCCCAATACTAAAAGCAAAATTACATTATTATAAAACGCACATTCTTTTAAAAACAGACTACCAATTTTTGGAATCTCATTTTCATCTAAGGACCTACTACATTTTTACTTAAGAACCAACAATAGAAAATGGCACATCCCCAGTGCCATTCTAATTGCACCATTATGATTAAACTATGGGAAACTAATGTCCATCAAATGAATGGGCAAAAAGGGTCACATACAGCAGTTTTGGTTTTTAGCACACAATTCTGGGTGTGCAGAAATGTTTAAACTCCATGTGCAGCCTACCCTGGAGCATGGAGGTGACCCCATACTTTCTGCTGAAACACAAGGCTGTTTAAAGAAAAGGTCTAATTTATGAAAAGAGAAGGGCCCACCTTTAAAACGACTGTAAATAAAAAGAAACACGTGCTCCGCAGAAAAACGCCCGGCGCCTGCAAAGCAAGTGGAAATGGCCAAAATATTCGGGCAAGAGTGTATGCCACCGTGAAACCACCCCTCCCACGTCCGGCCTCCTGGTTCGGTCGAGATCCCAAGCCTCAACACACACACACCACCGGACTCTGAAACCAGAACCAGAACCTTCCAGGACTTAGCCGACCCGTCCCATTCTTCTCCAGAGTCAATCCACTCAGGGCTTCCTCCCCGGATCCCACAGAAATAGGCAGTACGTTTCCCAAATTATCCCACACCCTCACTCTCCCAAAGCCTCAACGGGCCCCCAGGGTGTCTTTTACCCGGGAAGAAGGAGCGAGCTTCCCGAAGAGAAAGGCAACAGCAACTCACGAGCGTCGGTCTCAGAACCCGCGGGGCCACTTACCTGAATTAGGCGGGAGAGAAAAAGCAGCTCTTTCTCTCGCGATACCTCACTGATGACGTAGCACTCAGGTCTTCTCCGGCTCTCATTGGCTACCAAATGCCGTGAGGAGCCGGGAAAGTAGCGGCGAGGCCCCGCCCTCATGCGAGAGCCAATCCAGAGAAGCTGAGGGACGACCCCGGAAGCGAGGTTCGCGGCGGCGATTTTCCCTTCTTTAAGGTGGGTAGCTCTTGCTTGTCCCGGCCCGCGCTCCTTGGTCCCCTCGCGCCACCTAAAAACTAGTGGGCCCTTAGGGGCGGGTCACCTGTCGACCCCTGCTGAGCCCTGCTGAACGGGCTGCGTCGTGGGTCCTGGATAGGGCTGGAGCGGCTTCTCCACTCTTGGCTGTTTGGAAGGCCGCAGGCGCGACTCCGGGCCTGTGAAATGACCAATCGGTGCCAGAGGGCTTCTCCCTCACTCCCACTCCCCAGAGTTAGAGCATTCGGGCCCTTGTATTTATTCCCCGCATCCTTTATTTTCGCCTCTGGACCCTGGGTTCAGCACATCTGTACTACTTTGTGCTCGTAGCAGTAAAATATAGTGTGTGTGTGTGTGTGTGTGTGTGTGTGTGTGTGTGTGTGTGTGTGTGTGTGTATATAAAGTGAAACTTTTGAATTAGAAAATCTGACCTTTCAGTGCCATTAAAGGGTTCTTAGTCTAGGGCAGGTTGTTTTAATCTACCCGAAACTCAGCGCCTTCACCTGTAAAATGGGGTTTATGATACCATCTGTCACTGAGTTTTTTGTAAGGAGTTGACATGGTTTAGATCTCTGTCGAAATGTGTTCTTTTAAGAAACATGGGGTATGTTTCTTCCTGGTGGAATGTCGTCAAGTAAGAATCTTAATCGATTTTTTGACTCTAGGTTTGACTCTTAATCTACCTAAAATTTAAAAATACATTTTACACGTAACTTATTCTGTCTGAAGCAGTAAATTCAGAATTTACTTTAAAAAGGGGAGAGGGAGTTTTTATAGAAAGGAAAGGGGAGGATAAAATATGTGCTTTATTGTTTCTATATTTGCTACAATTAAATGAACTTTATATTATTTCTCGGTATCTATTAAGTGTTTAATGAATTGATGTATGGTCATTTTTGTGTTGCAAGGTTCAAAGAATAGTTTGAGAGGAAAGAAAAAGATGAGAACTCCGATGGCAGTTCCTAAATACAAAGTTCATAAATACAGAACAAACTGGTGGTTACCAGAGGGGAGAGGGGAAGGGAGATAGACAAAATAGGTGAAAGGTTTGGGAGGTACAAACTACCAGTTATAAAAAAAATAAGTCAGAAATGAAAAGTACAGCATAGAGAATATAGTCAAGGAATATAGTGAGGAGTATAATCAATAAGTGAATATAGTCAGAAATAAAGGATACTGTGGTGAGCATTGAATAATGTATAGAGTTGTCGAATCACTGTGTCGTACACCTGAAGCTAATATAGCATTGTGTATCAACAATAGGTCAATAATAAAAAGTGAAAATTCCAAGAGAACTTGCAAAACACAAAGCAGTTCTGATGGGGCCTCCCAATAGACTGAAAAGCTGGGCAGGACTTGGAAATCCTTTAGTACAGTCATTACATTTTACAATGAAGTAACAGGACAAGAGAAGTTATTAGTTATGAGTAATAGATTGAAACTTGAATTTAGTACTCTTGGCTCTAGTAATAAAATCTAATGCCATATAAGGATTGAATACTATTTAACTGGTGAAATTAGAAAGAAATTAGTATCTTAAGGGTATGACTAACTCAGGAACTTCTCTCAATCCCTTCTGCATTCCACACAAAATCAAGTGATAGGGCTTTAATTAAATTTAATTCTACAAATATTTTTTTTTAATGTTTTTATTTATTTTTGAGACAGAGAGAGAGCATGAGCAGGGAAGGGGCAGAGAGAAAAGGAGACACAGAATCGGAAGCAGGCTCCAGGCTCTGAGCCATCAGCACAGAGCCCAGTGCGGGGCTCGAACTCACAGACTGTGAGATCATGACCTGAGCTGAAGTCGGACACTCAACCGACTGAGCCACCCAGGTGCCCCTCTACAAATATTTCTTAATGCCCTCTGTATAAGTAGGGCATAGAGATAAGTTAAATACAGACCCTATCCTTAAGCTTATTAACTTCTGAGGGACTAAAACAAGAACAGATTAGTGCTGAAACAAGGCAATATGTAGCACAGAAAAAGCTACCAGAGAGAGATCTCATTTCAAGGTTCAGGAAAGACTTAATGAAAGAGATAACATCTGAGAAGAGCCTTGATAGGCTGATTTCAGCAAATATAATTGGAAGGCAGAGACATGGTATTTTTAAGATATTTATTAGTCACATTTTTAAAAATTGGCTAAGATTTAATAAGCTGTGTAACTCTTTAAGCTGATACTGGTTTATAAGTTAATATGGCAGGCTAGCTGAATAAATGTTACTTCCTTCAAGAAGCCTTCTCTTATCCTGTAGGACTGGGTTAATTATAACCCTCTTGTATACTCATTGTATTTGGACAAGGTCCTGTTATAGCACAGATCGTGCTGTTCTTACTGGTCATCCCCACTAGACAATAAGCTTCATGAGGTTAAGACATGGGTCTTGTTCATTGTTGAATCCCAATATCCAGAGACTGGCACATACCAGGCATTCTATTCATATTTGTTGAATGGAGTGAGTGACAGCCAAAATTCAGTTCAAAACAAGAAGCCAACTGAGAACTATAGTTGTCTATCAATGAATGGGACTCCTTTTTAAAGCAGTGAATTTTCCCAAGCCTGAAATTACCAAAGTAGAAACAGGATAATTATTATAGACGTTACAATAAAGATACCTGCATTGACGAGAGATTTGAACAGATGCCCTTGAGGCTATTCCATCTTTAAGAATGCCTAAGTCTTTGAAGTAGTTTATTAGAAATTAAAAGTTTTTGTTTGTGCTTTGCATCATTTGTCTAGTCTATAAAAATCATGAACGTGCCTTTCTTTTAAATTATAATTTAGAAGCTTTAAGCATTTATCACTCAGTATAGTACAATAGTATCTAAACCAATAGATTCAGAAAAATATAACCATGGACTTAAAAAATAAGTTTTAGACCATTGAAGATACAGATAACTGAAATCTCATTTCCAGCATTTAGAGAATGTAAAGTACCAATAAATCCAAAAGGTTCAGACAGGGTTTATTGTATGTGTTTGCAAAACTTATCTATGCTATTGATAAACACTCAGTTACTGTTTTTCTAATAATTTTTATGTTTGTGTTTCCAGATCTTGATGGATAAAATAAAGCAGACATAATTCATCACTAGAAAGATTAATTATACGCTGGCATTTGAAATGCTTTGTATTTAGAATAACAGTAAAAATGGAAAAAGGGAAAGTAAATGATGATGGAAAACCAGATACAGAAAATTCCTTGGACTTTTCTGAACACTTTAACCAACTTGAATTGTTGGAAACGCATGGACACCTTATTCCCACTGGTACCCAAAGTCTCTGGGTAGGGAATTCTGACGAAGATGAGGAGCAAGATGAAAAAACTGAAGAGTGGTATCAATTGCAAGAAAAAAAAATGGAAAAAGATCCAAGCAAATTGCTTCTTTGGGCTGCTGAAAGAAATCGGGTAAAAAAACCAAAAAAACAAAACAAAAAACAGTTAAAGAGGAAATCATAATATAGTAGGAAAAGTATTGGATTTGGAGCCAGAAGACCTATCCCTGAACCTCTATTTGGTTTGTAACTTTGGCAAATCCCACCATTTCTGAACCTCTATTTTCTTACCTGTAAAAGTGGCCATCATAATACCTGTATCTTTTATATAGGATTTTGAGGAGCATATGAGGAAATGTACATGAAAGTACATAGTAAGCCAGAAAGCATCCTATTCAGTATTATTTGGAAGTTTAAGGGGTAATTATAAAGATGGCAAGAAGTCACCTATATTTTTAAATCATTTCTATTAAGTCATTAAGATCATCCTAGAGACAACTATGGTTTAGAAAAGGGAGGATGGGAATTAACATGTTTTGAATACTAAATATACCATGTGCTTTTACTACATTATTTGATTTAATCCTATATCCCTGCAAGATAATAATATTCCCTTTTACAGTTTAAGAAATGAGTTTCAGGAATACTCATTTGCCCAGTATTATCCAATCTATTCTTCCCACTCATCCACTTCTACCACATTTCACTAAGTTCCTCCATGTCTGTTAGTAAACTAACCAAAAAGGTCTTGTATTTTTGGATAACTTTTTAACCCAAGAGCACACTGCATCCCACCAGAGATCCAAAGACCAAGCTGAAAATCGCTTCCTGAAAATACATTTCTAAGGTTGTTTTAGTTTGAGCTCTTTAATCTCTAGATTTCTTGTAGCATTGTCTTCTGATAAAGAAGTTTATTTTTTAAAGTTTACGCACTGTGTATATTGGTGTGGTAATCCTGTCGAAGAATCAATCAATTATTATGTTTTCTTAACTAATGAAATATAAAGGATTAAACCCAATAGCCTGTATTATTCATCTAGGACTAAAGCTTTTACACAATGAGCCTTAATTGGACCAGGAGTAAATGTATGTTTTGATATTCAGAGAATCACATTCTTAGACGCAAGAGCCTGGCTAACACTAACTGTTCATTCTTAAAAATCTGTTGTCCCCAAAAGAAATGTTAAATCATTTTTATTTTAAAGTCATCTGCTGACAAGGAAGTTTATGTTGAACTTCATCAAATCTAACACCACGAGATAGCTTAATTTTCTCCATTGACTGTTCTGGGTTTTTTAAGATGTCTTTTCCTCCTCAGCTTACTACGGTGCGGAGACTACTTTCTGAAAAGTCCACTCACGTGAACACTAGAGATGAAGATGAGTATACCCCTCTTCATCGAGCAGCCTACAGTGGACACTTAGATGTTGTGCGTGAGCTGATCGCACAAGGGGCAGATGTCCACGCGGTGACTGTGGATGGCTGGACACCCCTGCACAGTGCTTGTAAGTGGAATAATACCAGAGTAGCTTCTTTCTTACTCCAGCATGACGCAGATATTAACGCCCAAACAAAAGGCCTCTTGACCCCCTTACATCTTGCTGCCGGGAACAGAGACAGCAAAGATACCCTAGAACTCCTCCTGATGAACCGCTACATCAAACCAGGTCTGAAAAACAACTTGGAAGAGACCGCATTTGATATCGCCCGGAGGACAAGCGTCTATCACTACCTCTTTGAAATTGTGGAAGGCTGCACAAATTCTTCACCTCAGTCATAACGGTTCTAATAATTTTCCAAGTACCAGTGCCTCCTTTGTGTGAGATATGAAATATCCCCATGATACAGAATTGACATCAAAAAGTTTCACTGCAGACATTCAGTGGTACACATTCGAATGCCCTTCCGAGTGAAAATGCCTACCGTTGATGTCAAAATGTGTTTGAAAGTTGTTTGGATGTGTCTTTACTGATTTATGTGGAGTTTGTAATTTTTATCAGAAATAATTTTAACTTCTACTTAAAAACTTGTAACGGGTTGTACAGAAAACTAATGATATTTTTGGTGCTGATCCAAGAGAAGTGTATTTTTAAATACCCCCCCCCCCCCCCCGGATCTTTGTTGAGTATTTAGTATATTGACATGTATTTTTATAAGGTGAGCTAACTCAGAATTTAAAAATCTTAAATATACTGGTGCAGGTCAGCTGTCTTCTCGACATCACCATAGCCATTTGCTTTCATTTTAAATCATAAGAACTGACTTAGCAGTGACTTGAATCGTCAGAAGTTTAAAAAAAAAAAAAAAAACAAAGCAGGAGAAAAGCTTAGATCTTCGTCTTTTAGAGCATAGACCATTTTCAGGAAAATAGTTAGCTAAGTGTTTAGTCCATGAATGTTATATATACTGCCTCCGCTACCACAGCTCACACAATCCTGTGGACAGTCCTACCTCACCCTGGTCAACCTACACGATCCTTATTCCATTGGTGAGTCAGCATGACCTTTCAGACATGCACACAACTCTACCTTGGTCCAAGAGATCATAATATATCTGCTCTCCAACTGGTTTTACCTGCCTAATCCTGCTGTTTGGGGCACTGCTCAGATGGTCTCTCCAGTTCACAGGAAGTATTGATTTTCCAAGGCCCTCCTTTTATACAAGCCCTACAAAGGCAAAGAGACAAGGGACGAAGAATTCTAAGAGTAAAGGGATGATGATTATATTGGGGCTAGAACCACAAAGTGGCTAAGGGTTTAAAAAGCCACAGCATGGATAGCGACAAAAGCATAAATAATTCAGAAAAAAAATAAAAATTTTGAGCAACAAAAATGGCACCATTTCTTTTTTTTTAACCAGTGTATCTCTTGGCTTGGATCCATAAAATATTTATTCACCCAGCATACATTTATTTAATAACTATTCTTTCAGTCTTTCCAGCTGGAGCTTCTCGTTGGCTACCTAGCCCCTCTGTGACTGTTCCCAAAGGGTTTTCTCTTCACTTAACACCAGAACTGGCACGCTATGGGAAGGAAACTAAACCAATGCGGCCACAGTTATATATTCACTGAGGTTTCACAGTGCTCACAGTGAAATTTGTTGGCTTTGCTTTTATAAATCTTAAATATGCTTCTCCAGGGAGCTTTCTGACCCACAACCTGCCACAGTGAGGGGATTTAGAGTCTTTACACTATGGATGTAAAAGCATTCAGTTATTTCTATTCGTTGGCATCTATTATAACAAAAATCAAAACACCTCCATTTCTTGAAAAACCCCCGTTTTCAAAGGTTCCTTTCAGACATGAGAGGTCTCCAACAAAAGAAAAAAACACAAGGAATAAGAAAAGAAAAGAAAAAACAGATTTGAGCAAAGACTGAAAGGAAATGAGATTCTGAGAGAAAATGTGTTACCAGAGTGTATCCAAGGGCTAAGAAGTTTAGAGTGACTTTTTTTCATTCTGTGTACAGCTTCTTGATGCCTGTCAAATGAGTCAATCTTTAAATTCAAACCTAGTTTTCCTCCCGTTTCAGGATGGGTCTTGTTCATGTTGAGCAAATGGAATAAAAACACAAAACACCCATATTTGGTTCATAATCAATTATCCAATCAGCACTCGGGTACATCTAATACTCGCCATTATTAATTTAATGACATGGTGCCGTCTGCCAGTGGGTCTCAGGGTAGCAGGATTTGTAGGATAGAAAATCTGCTTAATTAAATAAATAGAAAATCTACGTGCAAACGACTACCTAATTTGCTTTTTTCCCCCCTTCTTTTTCTACCATATGTTCAGCCTCTCATTTCTACTAGACGTACAGTGTTTAAAAATGAGGAAGACATCATTGGAGAGTTAATGTGAGTTGATAAGGAGCACTGTCTCCTGAGCAGTCACTGGAGTTCTGTTTTTAGACACAGCTGCCTTAAACGGCGGCAGGTCTTAGGAATCAACAAAACATAAAGAAACCAAGAAAATGAGCCTGTCCTCCTTTAAAAAAGCAGGTGCCTATAAGGTTTTCTCAAATCTCAATTTAGTAACTCATGAAGATAAATGTATCCTGATTGAAGGGACCAACTCTTAAGACCAAGATATTGTATTGAGACCTGATACAAAAATCAGATCCTTCAGAGCACATACACAAATAAAAGCACTAGGGTTCAGATTTGCTTTTATGTGCTTTGGCATATTTTTAATTTGAAAATAGGCAAAGCTTATCAAACAAATCAAAAGGGAGGAAAGTTATTAGGGTCTTCATCCATTCTTTTGATTTTATTCTGCACCCTTGGACAATGAGGGGGCTTGGGGGTCCATCTAGAAAGGTAACTATATGTCAGTGTTCCTCACACTATTGACATTGGGCCCAAATAATTCTTTGTTGGGGGGAGGGCATCCTGTGAATTGTAGGATGTCAGGCAGTATTCTTGGCCTTGACTTAGTAGATTTCAGTGGTACCTCCCTCTCCCTCCTCCCAGTTGTGACCACTGGAAACGTGTCCAGCCATTGCCAAATGTTCCTTGCTGTATGTCATCAAAAATCTCTAAGGCAGAAGATTGCATAATTTGGCTCACCTCAAAATTGTTTTATCAGCACACAATTGAATTTTACTTTGGTGTACATGTTTTCTTTATACTGTAAACATTCATCAGTATACATTCAGAAATTAGATACTCATTGATTTTATTTTAAATTTTTAGTATTTTATCAATGAGATTATTTGAACACATTCAAATATTGGGATAAAACGTACAGTAAGATACAGAACACACTCTTCGATACTGAGTATCATTTGTAAGAACGGCCCACATCCGACTCCCAGCTTTGGCTTCTAAGAAACACTCCATAGTTCAGATGAGTCTATTTTAAGGAAATTCTAACTTCTGGGTATTAATGAATATAATAACCAAATCCTGATTTTTGATAGGTTGCACCATTACAACTGTAAATTTTTTATTGCATTGCCGAACAAAATGCTATTGGTTGATACGCAGGCTTTTCACTTCTAGAAGGGATAAGAGAAGTCAACATGTTCTGTCAGAATATGAGGAGGGAGCTACCAGCTTCCAAGTGTAAACAACTGGAGAAATAGATAATCTCTTAATGTCATTACAGATCTAAAATTTTTGTTTAGGGCACCTGCGTGGCTCAGTCAGTTCAACGTCCGACTTCAGATCGGGTCATGATCTCAGTGTTCATGGGTTTGAGTCTCGCATCAGACTCTGGGCTGACAGCTCATAGCCTACAGCCTGTTTTGGATTCTGTGTCTCCCTCTCTCTCTGCCCCTCATCTGCTCATGCTCTGTCTCTCTCTCTCTCTCAAAAATAAACATTGAAAAAAAATTTTTTAAATAAAATAAAAATTGTGTTTGTTACTTAAATTTAAAAATAATATGGTATAGTTTTTGGCAATTCCTATCATCTTAAAAATTAATTCCAAGATGAAATATATCAAAATCAATGTAAAAGAAACCCCACATCTGATCATCACCCTTCCCCAATCATCTTTTATGTAATGCACAAGTGAAATGGTCTCATCTGGTCTTGTTTATAAAAGTTCTTACATGTCCAAGATGTGATACACTAGACCATTGTGATAATATTAATAGCTAATATGCTGTATGTAGATGCTCATTAACTTTATGTCATAAGTTCCATGATAACCTTTTGAGATAGATGCCATTGTACAAGAGAAGAAATTGGGCTTATGGAGGTTAAGTAAATCATCCATTGTCATGAACTACATTTTCACAAAGCTCACATTCAAATACAGTTTTAATGTGGTCCTTGAACGTTAATATCCATGTACCACCAATTTGTCTATCAAATAATCATAACAAAAATTCCATTTTATTTAAAATTATTTTACGAGCTTATTTATGGTAGCGTTTGGGGACACAAAAATTACCCTTATTATGAGCAAATGGCATTTATGTCATAGAACATAAATAAACAAATGTTCCTAAATCATAAGAGCCAAAGCAATTTAAAAAAAATTTTTTTTAACGTTTATTTATTTTTGAGACAGAGAGAGACAGAGCATGAACAGGGGAGGGGCAGAGAGAGAGGGAGACACAGAATCTGAAACAGGCTCCAGGCTCTGAGCCGTCAGCACAGAGCCCGACGCGGGGCTCGAACTCACAGACCGCGAGATCATGACCTGAGCCGAAGTCGGACGCTTAACCGATCGAGCCACCCAGGCGCCCCCAAAGCAATTTTTTAAAAGAACAACAGATTAATACAATCTATGAAATGGCAACATCAAGACTGTGATATTGAATAGACATGTAAATCAATAGAACAAAAGAGAATCTAGAAACAGATCCAGATATAAATGGTCAATTGATTTTTTACAAAGGTGTCAAGGATTCCAGTGGAAAATTCTCTTAAAGAAATAGTGCTGGAGTGCCTAGGTGGCTCAGTTGGTTAAGTATCCAACTTTGGTTCAGGTCATGATCTCACGGTTCGTGGGCTCGAGCCCTGCATTGGGCTCTGTGCAGACAGCTCAGAGCCTGGAGCCTGCTTCAAATGCTGTGTCTCCCTCTCTCTCTGCCCCTCCCCTGCTCACGCTCTGTCTCTGTCTCTGTCTCCGTTTCTCTCTCTCAAAAATAAACATTAGAAAAAAATAAAGAAAGAAAGAAAGAGAAAGAAAGAAAGAAAGAAAGAGCTTTGTGGAGCACCTGGTAGCTCAGTTGGAAAAGCACGAGACTCTTGATCTCCAGGTTGTGAGTTCGAGCCCCATGTTGTGTGTAGAGATTAGTTAAAGTTTTTTTTTTTTTTTTTTTTTTTTTTTTTTTTTTTTTTTTAAAGAGAAAAAGGAAATGAAATAGTGCTGTGTTCCAATTGAATATCCATTTGGGGAAAAAATTAACACATTTAGGGACAGCAGAACAGTGGTTGCCTGGCAACAGAGACAGAAGTTGGACTGCAAAAGGGCAGGAAGAATCTTTTGCAGGAGATAGAAATATTCTATGTCTTAGTTGTGTGGTAGTCTTGCAGATGTGTACAACTGCCCACGTTGTATTAAGTCGTATTCTTTAAATGGAGTGTAGGTTTTCATAGGTAGGAGTTATACTTCAATAATGTTGATTTTTAAAAGTAGGTATCTGGAGATGACTAGTTTCATCCCTTCATTATTTTCCATAGCAAGCAGGGACCTATTAGGACCTCTTCACTGAATTCTAGGGGTACATCTTTCTGGGGGCTGCAGAGTCCTGTGACTTATTAAAAAAAAAAAAAAATTTCACCAATTCACTGGAATTTTAAAATCCCGAGCAAAAAGCCCTTTATAACAGGAAGGAAAGTTTCCTCCATTGAATGTTAGAGTAGGAAACAAAATAATTCCCTTAAATTATTAGTCCATTTGATAGCATTCAACAAATTTGAAAAAAAAATGTCTTAGTACCAAAGAAGGACTTTGTTGGCTTTTTAAATAATTTAGATCAGGACTGTTAGAATCTAGAATAGGAAACCAAAATGGTTTTAGCATCTACTTGTCTAAAGAAAAAGCAATAGTATTAAACTCCATTGCTTTATTCAATTGCCCTGTTTACTAAGGAGAAGACTGTGGTGACTTCTGGACATGTTTAATCTGTAAAATGAAACACAGAATGTGGAACTTAATCCATCTAGTTTTTACTAAAATACCGTCAAGTAATCAAAGCAATATATTAACTCTGGTAATATATTTTTATTTCCTTGCTGAAGATTTTATGTTTTTACATTAAATATAGTTTGTAATTTTTTTACAAGAAAAGTTTAGTCTTGGGTTTTGCCTCCATCTAGTGGACATACTTGTCTTTTACATTTAATTGCATTAAGCATAAGCCGTCCTGGTATTGTTCATTTTTAGTTTTTTGGAATAAAAAAAAGTAAAGAAAAATGGTAACCACAATTGACAGATAAAATGGTATGAATTATATTTATTTTCATCAATAATTTATTCCCAAGAAGATTTGAGGTGGTATGTAATTGAAAACACACAAATAATAATCAGAAATAGAAAATCAAAAGTCTTTTTGAAGGAAGGAGATAAACTAATTAATATGGCTACTGCAATTGACAATTATCCCCCAAGATTTTTGATATTGAAAAGAAAAAAGAAAAAAAAACAATAATTGCGCATATCTTTATTATTTGATCAAAGTGATCAACATTGCTTTTTTTAGAGTAAAAATATTTCCAGCCTGATTTTTTCTAACTAAAATAAGCTTAATATTTTTACAATCTTGTAGAGGTACAGAAAACAGAATAAGGTCCAGAAATCTTGGTGAATTCTACGAAGTGAACATACCCATGTAAGCACAACCCATATCAAGGTATGGAACATAACCAGCACCCAAAAGCCTACTTTGTGCTCCCTGTCAGTGCTCCCTCAAAGGCAGCCGCCACTCCATCACCATCATTTCATTTTGCCTGCATAAATGGAATCATTTATTGTGCATATCTTTGTGTTTGCTTCATGGACCCAACCTTACCATCTGTGAGATTCATTCATATTTTTGCATGTAGCAGGGGTTTGTCTCTTTTCACTGCCGTAGAGTGTTCTTTATATGCACACACATATAATGTATATATACATTTTATTGTTGACTTTTGAAGAGCCTTTGAATTGTTTCCAGTTTGGAGATTTTATGAATGGTGCTGGCATAAACATTCTAGTACATGGTTTGGGTGTACACATTACACACTTTTGTATACTTGTGTACTAGTGTTAGGTCTGCTGGACATTAGGGTATACTGATATTCAGCTTTCGTAAAAATTGCCTAAACGGCTTTCCAAAGTGGTCGCACCAATTTACACTCTTAGCAACAAGGAATTAGAGTCCCAGTTGCTCTGTATCCTCCCAACCCTTGATATTGTCACCTTGTTTCTTGTTGTTGTTTAAATAGCCATTCTAGTCAATGTGTATTACATTGACATTATAGTCAGTGTATATTATATTATAGTCAATGTAATACCTCATTGTACTTTTACTTTGCATTACCCTGATGACTATTGATTTGGGGCAATGTTTTATATGCTGATTGGCCATTTGCATCTCCTTTTGTGAAGTGCTTGTTTATATTTCTCCGTTTTCTTACTGGGTTGTGTGTCCTTTTCTTATTGATATGTAGGAGTTCTTTATATATGCTGGATACTAGTCATTTTTTTGTATATATAGATTGCAAAAATGTTCTCTCAGTTTGTGGCTTGACTTTTCACTCTCTTAATGGTAATTTTAAGTGAAGAGAATCATTTCATTTTAACAACTTCTAATTTGTCAATTGTTTTTCTTTAATTTACTTCTGTTTTGTTTCCTGTTTAAGAAATATGTGTCTACCCCAAAATAATGAACCAATTTTTCCTTGTTATCCTCTAGATGATTTAATATTTTACTTGTCGTGCTATAATCCATTTTGAGTTGATACTTGTGTTTGATGTGTGGTACGAGTCAAGGTTCATTTTTTCCCATAGTAATATCCAATTTATCCAATACCACTTAAGATCCCACCTCCCTCAACACACACCCAAACACACGCACGCAGACACACACACACACACACACACACACACACACACCTGTCATATATCTGATGACCATATATGACTGGGTCCATTTCTAGACTCTATTTTGTTCTATTGATCTAGTTTTCCTTCAGCACCACAGTTTTAATACAGTAGCTTGATAGTAAGTCTTGCTGTCTGATAGTGTAAATGTTCCAGCTTTGTTTTTATTCTTCACGGTTGTTTTGCCATTCTCAGCCCTTTGCACCTACTTTTCAATTTTAGAATCTCTTTGTGGATTTCTATCTTTAAAACAATTGAGATTTACATTGGAGTTACATTGTACATCAGTTTGAGGAGAATTAATGTGATTATAATGTGGTATTACAATTCTTTTTTTTTTAATTTATTTTTTGTCAAGTTTTTTATTTTAATTCTGGTATGGTTAACATGTAGTGTTCTATTCGTTTCAAGTGTACAATATAGTGAGTCAACAATTCTATACATTACTCAGTGCTTATCATAGTAAATGTACTCTTTAATCCGCATCACCTATTTCATCCATTCCCCCCATATGATTCTTGAATATAACGATGTAATGTTTTCCTTCGTTTATGTAGGCATTCATTAGATTTTCTCGAAAACGTTTTAGAGTATTCTGGTAGAGTTCTTTTGTTTTTGTCTTAGATTTATTCTTAGGTATTTGGTAGCTTTTGATGGTCTTGTAAGTGGCATTGTTTTTTACATCCCTTTTATTTATTTGTTGCTGTATATAAATATCATTTGTAAATTTATTTTTCTTTATTGACTGTGTGTCCAGTGACCTTAATAGAATTATTAATTCTAACAGTTTATCTGTACATTCATTTGAATTGTCTGTATGTAAACCATGTTGACAGATAATGGCAGTTTAATTTCTTCCTTTTTCTTTTATTCTCTTAATGCAGTAAATTATGTTGCTTAATTTTCAAATGTGAACCCAACCTTGCATTTCTGGAACAATCACAACTTTATTATGATGTGCTAAACTTTTTTGTTGTTGTTTTTTTGTTAATATGCTGAGTGTTATTTGTGTTACATATATATATATGTATATATATGTGTATACACATATATATATATACATATATATATATATTGAGATGGGGAGAAGGGCAGAGAGAGAGGGAGAAAGAGAGAATCCCAAGCAGGCTCTGCACTGTCAGCACAGAGTCTGACATGGGGCTTGAACTCACCAACTGTGAGATCATGACCTGAGCCAAAATCAAGAGTCGGCTGCTTACCCAACTGAGCCACCCAAATGCCCCCTACTACTTTATTTAATATTTTTATATTTTAATCAATCTTCATGAGGGAAATTGACCTATACTTTTACTTCTTTGTGTTTTTTTTCCAGATTTTGGTATTAAGGTGAGTTGATAAAGGCAAAGATTTTTTTCTAGTTCCTGGAAGAGTTGGATAGAATTGGCATTATATCATTCTTAAATGGTTGGAAGAATTCAGTAGTGAGACTTTAGGTTGTCTTTGTGGCACAGGTTTTAATTGGAACTCAATATCTGTGATAATTCTGCTTCTACGACTGCCATATTTCTTCTTGTGTCCATTTTGGAAAGTTGTGTATTTTAAGTAACTTGCCTGCTTCATCTAAGTTGTCAAATTTACTAGCGTGAAATTATTCATAATATCTTATTATCTTTTGGGAAGACATTAGGGAATCATTCAATAAATGTATGAAATGAGCAAACAATGCAGAAAGTGGAGTTGCCTGAGGTGAAGGAGGGCCTCCTCTGTCTCCAGGAAACCCCTTGGGTACTGTGAAACAGTCTGAAACCTTTTTTTTTTTTTTTTAACTTTTAACGCTTATTTATTTTTGAGAGAGAGACAGAGAGTGAGCAAGGGAAGGGCAGACACGCACACACACACACACACACACACACACACAGAATCTGAAGCAGGCTCCAGGCTCTGAGCTGTCAGTGCAGAGCCCAATGCGGGGCTCAAACTCACAGACCCCAAGGTCATGACCTGAGCCAAAGTCGGACGCTTAACCGACTGAGCCACCCAGGCACCTCCAGTGTGCAGTCTATTGAACTAGATTATCGATACGCTTCTCCCTGCTCCAAAGTTTTATGATTGTGATGTTCAATGAGCAGTTAGGGATGTCAGATTGGAGTCAGGATAAAGATTGAATGACATCTATAAAAATGACATCTATAAAAACCCCAAACTAACATAGTGGTGAAAGACTGAATACCCTCCATGTAAGATCAACAACAAGACAAGGATGTCTGCTCTCACCAATTCTATTAAACATTATACCAGCGGTTCTAGCCAGGGTAGTTAGGCAAGAAAATAAAATAAAGGGCATCCATATTGGAAAATAAGTAAAAGTATCTATCTATATTTTCCGATATGATCTTATATATAGAAAATCATAAGGAATCCACTGAAAAAACTATTATACTCATTGAGTTCAGCAACAATCCAGGATACAAGATCAAAATACAAAAATCAACTGTATTTCTAAAAGGTATCAGTGAGCAAACTGAAAATTCAGTTAAAATACTGAATTTTAGGGACTCCTGGGTGGCTCAGTTGGTTAAGCGTCTGACTTCAGCTCAGGTCATGATCTCACGGTTCACGAGTTCAAGCCCCACATCGGACTCTGTGCTGACAGCTCAGACTCTGGAGACTGCTTCAGATTCTGTGTCTCCCTCTCTCTCTCTCTGCCCCTACCCCACTCATGCTCTCTCTCTCTCTCTCTCAAAAATAAATTTAAAAATTTTTTAAAATTTAAAAAAATACTGAATTTGATGTACAAAACCATCAAAAACAATAAAATACTTTGGAATAAACAAAAATTCAAAACTTTTGCTCTGTGACTACAAAAATTATTGAAAGAAATTAAAGAAGCACTAAATAAATGGACAGACATCGTGTGTTCATGAATCAAAACACTTATTGTTGAGATGGCAACACTCTCCACATTGATCTATGGATTCAGTGCAATCTCTTTCAAAATTTTGGGTAACTCCTTTATCAAAAATGACATGCTGAACCTAAAATTCATATAGAAATGCAAGGAACCCAGATGAGCTGAAGCAATCTTGAAAAAGAACAAAGTGGGAGGCCGCACGCTTTCGATTTCAAAACTTACTAGAAAATTATCTTCATCAACACATGTGGTACTGGCATAAGGATAGATATACAGATCAATGGAATAGAATTGAGAATCCAGAAATAAACCCTCACATTTATGGACTTTTGAGAGGGTGCCAAGACAATTCAGTAGTGAAAGAAGCAGTCTTTTCAGCAAATGGTGCTGGGAAAACTGGATATCCACATGCAAAAGAATAAAGTTAGACTCTTGGGGCACCTGGGTGGCTCAGTCTGTTGAGCGTCCAACTTCGGCTCAGGTCATTATCTCACAGTTTGTGAGTTCAAGCCCCACATGAGGCTCTGTGCTGACAGCTCGGAGCCTGGAGCCTGCTTTGGATTCTGTGTCTCCTTCTCTCTCTGCCCCTCCCCCGCTCATGCTTTGTCTCACTCTGTTTCTCAAAAATAAATAAATGTAAAAAAAAAAGTTAGACTCCTACATCACACTGTAATGTTAATAAAAAAATTAATTCAAAATGGTCAAAGACTTAAATGTAAGAGCTAAAACTATAAAACTCTTAGGAGAAAGCATGTAGGGGAAAAAGTCTTCACGATATTGAATTTGGCAGTGGTTTCTTGGATGTGACATCAAAAGCAAAGGCATCAAATGGAAAAACAGATAAATGTGAGTACATCAAAATTAAAACTTAAAAAAAATACTTATTCATTTTTGAGAGACAGAGAGAGGCATAGCACAAGCAGGGGAGGTGCAGAGAGAGAGGGAGACACAGAATGTGAAGTGGGCTCCAGCCTCTGAGCTGTCGGCACAGAGGCCCATGCGGGCCTCGAACCCACAAACTGTGAGATCATGACCTGAGCTGAAGTCGGATGCCTAACTGACTGAGCCACCCAGGTGCCCCTAAAACTTTTTAAAATACTTATTTATTTTTAAGATACAAAGAGAGAGAGAAAGACAGAGTGCGATCGGGGGAGGGGCAGAGAGGGAGGGAGGAAGGGGCAGAGAGAGAGGGAGACCCAGAATCCAAAGCAGGCTCCAGGCTCTGAGCTATCAGCACAGAGCCCAACATGGGGCTCTAACCCGTGAACCGTGAGATCATGACCTGAGCTGAAGTCTAACGCTTAGCTGACTGAGCCACCCAGGTGCCCCCGAATTAAAACTTTTTAAAATCAAAGGACACTATCAACAAAATGAGAAGGCAGCCCATGGAATAGGAGGAAATATTTACAAATCATATATCCTATAAGATATTAATATTCAAAATATATAAAGAACTCCTACAACTCAACAACAACAAAGAATCCCACAAGCAAAATACTTGAATAGCTATCTCTTCAAGGAAGATATATAGAGGGGCGCCTGGGTGGCTCAGTCGGTTGAGCGTCCAAACCTTCATTTCAGCTCAGGTCATGATCTCAGGCTCGTGGGTTTGAGCCCTGCGTCGGGTTCCAGGCTGAGTGTGAAGCCTGCTTAAGATTCTCTCTCTCTTTCTCTCTCCCACTCCCCTCTCCCCTCCTTGCACGCTCCCTCTCTTTCAAAAAAAAAAAATAAATAGAAAGAAGATATACAGATAGGCTATAAGCACATGAAAAGATGCTCAACATCACTAATCGTTGGAGAAATGCAAATCAAAACCACAAAGAGATAACCACTTCGCACTCATTAGGACAGCAGACTATTATTATTTCTTTTAAAAAGGAAAGTAACAAGTGTTGGTCAGGATGTAGAGAAACTGGAACCCTTGTACGTTGCGGTTGGGAATGTAAAATAGTACAGCCACTTGAAAAAGTTTGATGGTTCCTTAAAAAGTTAAACCTGGAATTACCATATGATCCAGCAATTCCATTGTTAGATATGTACTCAAAAGAATTGAAAGCAAGAACTCAAATAGCTAACTTGTGTATCAGTGTTCATTGCAACATTATTGGAAACCAGCAAAGGTGGAAACAACCCAAACGTCCATCAACAGATGAATAAGAAAATGTAGTATATCCATACATTGGAATACTATTCAACTTTAAAAAAGAATGCAGTTCTTATACATGCTATGACATACATGAACTTTGAAAACATTATGCTAAGTGAAATCAGCCAGAAACAAAAGGAAAAATATTGTATGATTCCACTTATATGAGGTACCTAAAGACAAATTCATAGAGACAGAAACTAGAATAGAGGTTCCCAGGGGCTAGGAGAGGGGGAAATTGGGAATTATCATTTAATGGGTACAGAGTTTCTGTTTGGGACACAGTTTCTGTTTGAGAGTGGTATCGACTGTACAACATTGTGAATATACTTAATTCCATTGAATTATATGCTTAAAATTGGTTAAATTTTATGTGTATTTCACCACAATAAAAATAAAGCAGTTAGACCCCCGATTTCCCAATTCTGAGAAGCTAAATGAATGACTTCCCACCCGAGCAGAAGACTGGAGGTAAATCTGTGGAGGAAGCTAAAGAGAGGCCTTCTGGACTGGAAGGTACAAAACACAATTGAGGGCAGGACCACCATACCAAACAGGGAAATTTTGTGAACATTTTCATACTTCATGTTGAGCCCTCGGTTGTCTTTTCCCACTCACTTTCCGGGGCACCGACACCAGACAGACACCCTCCAGCAGGGAGATTGGAGGAATCACTCCACGGAGAGTCAGAGCAGTTCAAGAGATAAGAACTTAAAATACTGACATCATACTGTTCCATAACTGAACATCCCAGGCAGTCACCTATCACTAAAGCCCCTAGTTAATAAGTCCCACTATATGCACAGATTCATATTTTCCACTGCTAGATAAGGCAAGACAGTCAAATACCACTTGAATATTGAGGATGATCACCTACTAAGACAGAAACCAAAATAAACAGGAATAGGTATCTCGGAGGAAGCAGCAATTATACAAGAAGAAACTAACACGGGAACTGAAGTATATCGTTAATATCCTCAGAGACATAAGATATTGTACCATGATACAAGGCCAAGATGTTTTGTAAAAACAAACATTCAGAGGGCTCCGAGAAATTAAAAACATGACAGCAGAAGTGAAAAATAGAATTTAGAAAATAATATTGAGGAACTGTCCTAGAAAATAGTGTAAAAATAGACATATAGACAGGAAAAAATAGGTCAGAATAGTAGATGACAAATCAGGAGCTCTAACATACAAATGACAGGACTTCCAGAAGAACAGAGAAAACAAAGAAATTGCAAAAAATAATTCAACAAAAATTCCCTAAAATGAAGGATATGAATTTCTAGATTGATCTGTTGAGTGCCCAGCAAAATGGATGAAATTTATCCATATCAAGATGTATCGTCATGAAATTTGAGAATAATGAGAACAAAGAGAAGATACTCCAAGTTTCTAGAAGGAAAACACAAAAACAAACAAACAAACAAACAAAAAATTGGGCCTGTACCAGCGGTAAGGAATAGAATGGCAGCAGAATTTCTATGGCAACATTAGATACCGGAAGACAATGACTTTAAAATTCTGAGGAAAAATGATTTCCAATCTAAAGTTCTTTACCCAGCCAAACTTCCACGTTAGTAGAGAGTAAAATAAAGACACTTTCAAACTGATAGGACTTGGACATTTTATCTTCCATATACGATTTCTCAAAATGCTACTGGGGCCAGACTTCGCCAAATAAGTGAGTAAACCAAGAATGAGAAAAGATGGGATACACAAAACAAGGAATCGAATGCAAGAGACAGCCAAAGGGAAATCCTTAGGCGGCAGCTGTGCAACTAGAGGTCTAGAGAGCAACCAGTCCAACCCTTTTTAAAAAAGATAAAATTGACAAAATTGCTCATGAATTGGAACATATTAAGAGAGTTTAGGAATCCATCAGTGATAAGGACATTAAAAAGCAAGAAAATTGAAAACAAGGGCAGTTATCAACTCCAGGAAGTTAAAACGCTATTCAGAAGGGAAAAGTCACCATAGTATTATTATATAGCTCAGCTGTGACTAGAGTTAACATAGTCATAGTAATACAAATGCTCTGGCCAAAATTTTGATTTATCTTTACTAGGGGTTTGAGGGAGCAGTGAATATATGGGAGGTGAGGAAAAGGAAAGAAAGATAAAGCCTTATTCTTTCAAAGTAGGAGATCAGCGTATGATACCTAAAACTGAAAAACCTAAAAGCATCAAAATAAACACTTGGTTACATGGTTGTAAATACTAAAGTGTCAGCCAAGAGACGTGAAAGTGGTTGCTTTGGGGATGAAATGGAGGCAGGTGGAGTCCCCTGCATTTGGTTATAAGTTTGTAGAACTATTCGACTCTGTAAAATAATGCACATTTACTCCTCATAAAATTAACACCACATCGTAATTTTATTTTTCAATGACTGCAAAAGCAAAACAAAAGCAACCTCATGCTCCAAATAAAGCTCTAGGTTTTCCCGTTTGCTACTCAAATCAAATGTCTTTGAATTTGATATTCTCATCTGTAAAAATAGTTACTATGTATAGATTGAAATAGACTGTGAATACAAAAGTGCTTGAAAACTACAAGAGTTGTTTAAAAACAACTTAGAGGGGCGCCTGGGTGGCTCAGTCGGTTGAGCGTCCGACTTCAGCTCAGGTCACGATCTCGCCGTCTGTGAGTTCGAGCCCCGCGTCGGGCTCTGGGCTGATGGCTCAGAGCCTGGAGCCTGCTTCCGATTCTGTGTCTCCCTCTCTCTCTGACCCTTCCCTGTTCATGCTCTCTCTCTGTCTCAAAAATAAATAAACGTTAAAAAAAAATAAAAACAACTTAGAATCCAAAAGTTTGGGATCCTCCACATGCATTTATTTGATCACATGTGTAGCAGGGAGCGAGACAGGATGAGCTCAACGCACGTGATACTAGCGACCTTACCCTGAACTCACCTGTCTAGTAACTGCTCCTACCCCTACCTGGAGTCCAGGGGGTGATATATTCTTTGGGCCTGTGACCTCGGACAATTTCCTTAGCTTTCCTGAATCTCAGTTTCCCTACCTGGGAATAGTAACGCTACTCCTGCGAAGTGGGAGTGAGAAACAAACGAAAGCCTAATGGAAAGTCCTTTGTTTTGGTGGGTAGGTAATCGATGCTCCCTAACTTCAGGGCCGCCCCGGGGGCGCGGGACACCTAGGGCCTTGGAGAAGCACGCTGAGAACTTCTGCAGCCGCGAGGATCCGCAGTCACTATGGCAACCGGAGACGCCCGGCGTTCCCTAGGTAGCGCGCGGAGGAGCGGAGAAGGCCGGGGGCAGCCGGCGAAGATCCCCGCGGCATGAGGCGGGAGGAAGCGGTGGCGGTGACCTCGGTGGCGGCGCCGGAGCCGGGCCGCGACGGGGAGCAGCCTCGGCCGCCGGCGGGACTGGGGTGCGGGGCGCGAGGGGAGCCCGGCGGCGGCGGACCCCAGGAGTCTTGCAAACAGCGTGAGTTCCCCTCCAGTCGCGCACCCGGCGCGGAGGGACGTGTGGCGTGCAGAACGCGTGAAATGGGGACTGGGGGGAAACCGCAGTGAGACTGGCTGGGGCCAGGAGGGTTTTGGAGGGAGGGGGCAGAGCTGCCGTTTCGGCAAAGGCAGGAGAGCTGATGGCACTGTGGTCGAGAGGATCAGGTCCCTTTCCCCAAAGCCTGCTTCACAAAAGTCTCCCTGAGCCCAAGTAGCCTCCAACCTATAGGTAGTGGCATTGGCCTGGAAGGTATTGAAAAAAAAGTGTGTGTGTGTGTGTATACGTGTATATAAATTATAAAATTGTAAATATAAAATCTGCATAGAAAATAAAATTATAAAATTATAATTATAAAAATCTGTAATATATAATATAAATTTAAAATTGTATATAATAAATATATAAGAATATATTTATATAATAAATATATATAAATAATGCAAATTATTTTATATACTAAGTATATGTAAATAATATAAATATATTTATATATAAAATACATATTATATATTAATATATTGCTATATAATTCTATATGTTATGTACAATTATGTATTATATATTGTATATGAATTATTATTTATATCTAAATAATATATATTAATTTCTATATAATAAAATGTATAGACATTTATAATCTGTATATATATAAATTATACACACACACACACACACAGAAATACGTAGATCATTTTGCCAATTCCTTCATTTTACAGACCAAAAAACTGAGGTCTAGATTAGAGGAAATGAAGTGACTTTCCTACAGTCGTTCAGTCAATGCTGGAGAAATACTTAAAAAACTTAAACTCACATCTGTTGGACTCTCAGTCAATCAATTGTTACTACCTGAGGCTTTTAGAATCTCACAATTATGGGCCACATTTCAACACACGGTTTCCTCCTTTGCCCTGCCGAACACACAAACAATATTCAAGTGAGTAAAGGCAGCTCTGGTCCAGTCACAACCAACCTGGCTGAAACCTGAGTCTGCTCCAGACCTCAGCACTCATCCATGTTGTTCCACGAATTTACAGATGTTTCACAGCCCACTTGTGCTCTACAGGTTTTCAGTGAGTGCTGAGGAATGATGATGGTGAATATCATAGGCCAAAAGAGGAACACCAGCAGTTTCTAGCCCTTCTGCATTGCCTCCTTGATTGCCTCTCTAGGGACCAGCCTCAGGCTCTAGCAGTTCCTTCGGTGCCCAGGCAGACCCCAGGAGGGAGGGGTGGGCTCAGCTCCCCTGTCTCAGGGGGCCACACACTCTGCTCCCAGGACACCTCATTAAGGACCCGCAGAACCTGTGTCTCCTAATGAAAGGGCCTCTTCCCTCAGCATCAGCCCCACATTCCTTGGATTATTATCAACAGCATGCAGGGGTCTTACTTAGAGCAATGAAATCTAGTATGTTTAAGTGTACAGTATATTTAAGTACATCCTTATTCTGACTAAAATTCCATCTGGGAATTTTCCTTACTGCATGCCAGGCATTGGGCAAGCTGCAGAGAAGTGAGTAACGAATTAAGGCATGTGTCCAAACTTTCAGGAACTCACAAAGTCGGGGGGTGGGGCATGTGGAGTTCTTGCTTCAGCCTTCCGGAGAATCTTCTCTGAGGGCCTCAGCCTAAGTAGAGCCAGGCTATTCACACCCACATGAAGTACCCATTCAATTTTCAAATGTTTTTTGGAAAGGTCTTCAATCTCTCTGTAGTTTCTACTCCCTCATCACCGATCTGATCTGAAATAGACAGAGATGAAATGAGGTCCTTTTCCAATGAAACACCCTTAAATTGTATGAAGGTGGATATTTGAGCAGCCACCAAATCTTTCATAGACTTCAGTGTCATCTTTAAAATTCTTTGGAGCTCTCTCACCGTGCTGGCTAACCTCTTCCAACATTCTCCAGTTTATTAAATCACTGAATCCAGTATTCCAGATGTGATCAGATTAGGCTAGCGTGGTGGACGATAACCTCCCTTGAGCTGAAACTTATGCTTCTATTAAACGGATCCAGGATCACATTAGCTGTTTTGGCAGGCACATTGTATTATTAATATACATAACAAATGCAGTCTATGACATCCTTAGTTTCTCTTTCCTCTTTCGTCCAATTGAAAACATTTGGAAACTTTTCCTACCTTATATTTATGCAGTTAATTGTCTCGTCCTAAAAACAAGTTAGTGTATTTATCGCCATCAATACCATTTTATGAAATTTAGCATTTCGTTCCTGGTATGCAAGCAGCCCTTTGAGTCCTGAGTTTGCCATTCAGCAAGTCTGTGCCATTCTCACATTTGGTGAATTTATTGGCAATTCCTATATCCAAATTAGGAGGTGGTTCCAAGAGTTCCGAGTGGAGCCTCTAGAAGACCCTGATCTTTGCCATGAGTGCTCTGCCTCCTACAAATACACTTTATCAAATGCCTTTGTTGAAATGCAGATACATTATGGCTACAACATCCCCCTAATCTAGCTAGTGTAGTAACTGGGGTTTGGGAATCAGGTAGGCTTGGCTTTTAATTTTTATGACTAGGTTTGTGATTTCTGAGAGTTGCTTTCTCAACTATCAAATTAGGAATAATTATCCCTGCCCATAGAGTGATTTTGAGAAAGAGAGATAATATATGTAAGATGCTAACAATATATGTATGGTAGCATTCAATAAATTATAGCAATTGTTAATTAGCTCTTAACAAAAGAAAGCCATTTAGTCTGGGATAACATTGTTTTAAGTAGGTCCTTAAAACTTGGTGATCACTGTTCCTCATTGTCTGTGACTCACAAGCCATCTGTTGACTAACCCATTCAAAATGATGAAGATCAACATCCAGTTGCTATGTCAGAGTTTGTAGAATTTTTTCCTTTTTCCTTCCTTCTTTCTTTTCCTTCCTTCCCTCCTTCCTTTCTTCCTATCCTCCTTCCTTCTTGGAGCAGGGAATATTTGCCTAGACTAAGCTCTTTCCCACTATAATTTTTAACAGTTCCTCAAAACCTTTAATGATTTTCTCCAGAAACTCTTGTAGCAGCACAGCTGAAATTCGTCAAGAGACTTGAACTTAGAGCAGGTGATCTCTTCTGTACTACTGACCGGTTACAGGATTTTCTTCCATCTTAGCCATGGTTCCTACACCCTTTCCTTCCTTCAGCTCCTAATTTAGCCAAAAACATTTAAACCAAAGTTAAGATTGAGTAATGCTAACTGCCACCTCCCATTCATAGGACTCCTAACTTTTGGGAAACAAACGTGAGACCCAGAAAGTGTCTAATTTTACCTTGTCCATGTTTGAGGGCATGTTTGAGTTTCCATGACCAGGAATGACCCACACAGCCAGAGGCAACTGGTCTATTACCTCATTTGGACCAGTCTGTACACAAGTCAAATCTATTCACCAGTGTATCGGTTAGTCTGGAAAAGATGAGGCACATACTATTGTGAGTTAAAGTCACATCTTAAAATAGCTAAAGTTGGGGCGCCTGGGTGGCGCAGTCGGTTAAGCGTCCGACTTCAGCCAGGTCACGATCTCGCGGTCCGGGAGTTTGAGCCCTGCGTCGGGCTCTGGGCTGATGGCTCAGAGCCTGGAGCCTGTTTCCGATTCTGTGTCTCCCTCTCTCTCTGCCCCTCCCCCGTTCATGCTCTGTCTCTCTCGCAAAAATAAATAAATGTTGAAAAAAAAATTAAAATAGCTAAAGTATTTGGTTGTTTAGGTTTTCCATGGTTCCTTGGATTGAGCTTTTGAGTATTAAGATTAGAACTACTTGTTATCTTACATTGACGAGGCTGCATTGGAATTCATGCACAAGAATAGCCTTTGAACTCCATCTAATTTAACCATGCTGAGTTCTGCTTGAACACATATTTGGTTTATTATTGTGCCAGATTGTGTTCTAGGACTCGGGTGGACTGAACAGACAACATTCCCGCCCTACAGTATGTATGGTCTGGTAAGGAAGGCATATATTCAACTAGTAGTTACATAAATAATGGCAAATAAATCAAATGAAGCCATATACAAATTGTAATAAATGAAATAAAAGAAAAGAGAGTATTATGAGAAAAAGTAACCAGGGACATTTCAAGATTGTAGAGTCAGGGGAAGTTTCCCCAAAGAACTGACGTTTTAGCCTGCACTTGAAATTTGAGTCGAAGTTACCCAGGCAAAAAATATTAGGAGAAAGGCAGCTCAGGCCGAAAATGGAATGTACAAAGGCTTTGAGGTGGAAATGGGCAGAAGGGCCATGATGAAGCTCAGAGACCAAGAGAGTGGGGCTGACAGGAGAGACTGGGGAAGACAGTGTCAGCACAGAGCTCGGGGCGGGGGGTGAGCAGAAGAAATATTGCTAAAGTGCTTAGAACAAATAATGCAGTCCTCCACAATAGCAGTGATATCCTACAGGGCCAGGCTTAGAGGCCAGGAAAAAGTCATATGTCCATCTGTGGTTCATTACTACAATTCAGGTTGATCTCTAAAAGTAATGATTAAATAATGCTGGGGCTGTTCTGTGTCATGTATCTGGATTATAAACTTCATGCACACATGTGTCTTATTCATTGCTAGGTCCTCTGCCCCTAGCCAAATGCCTGGCACAGAGGTCTGTACTAAGGGTTTATTGAATAGGGGCTTCTCGGTGGCTCAGTTGGTTAAGTGTCTGACTCCTGATTTCGGCTCGGATCATGATCTCACGGTTCATGAGCCTGAGTCTTGCATCGGGCTCAGTGCTGACAGTGTGGAGTCTGCTTAGGATGCTCTCTCTCCTTTCCTCTCTCTCTGCCTCTCCCCTGCTCTCTCTCTCTCTCAAAAAATAAATAAACTAAAAAAAAAAAAAAGGGATTTATTGAATAAATGAGTTATCTTGAAGCTAACGAAGGAAACTCCATCTATTTCTTCATAATACCTGAAAAGAGGTATCTGAAACTCACCACAAAAGTTCAGGAATTATGTGGCGGCAAAAAGTCCCAAAAGAACCAAAAATTACAATGAAAGGGATTTTTCCAAAATAGAGTCTCAGGGGGAAATCATCTGCTCTCTGTATGGAAGGATGTGTCCTTTTAGAAAATAGTTATTCAGTGGGCATAATGGCCAGCAAGTTGGGCGTAATTTATGATAAGTAACTAATTTGATTAATGTCTTTACAGGGAAGAAATTCTTGTATTCAGAACCACATAAGCGAATTAAGGAAGTACTGGAAGAAGAACTTTATATTAAAAGAGATGAATGTCACATTAAAAACCCACCTGCAGGTAATCTCAGTGACAAACGAAGTGTAGTTCTGAAATGAAACTGAAATTACCTATTTGATGGGAGAGTGATTATTTTATTGATTACAAAACCATGACTATCAGAAGAAAAATGGATCCTTGGGAAATTCTTGAGCTAATTTTATAATTAGTTCACCTCTGTGCAAATAAGCTTATATTTAGGAAAAAAATGAGCTGGGCGTCAGCATCTACATTGCTGCCCCACATTTTTGGTGGAATTATTTAATTTAATGAGAAGTAGAATTTTTGCCAGGAAAAGCACAATAACATCTTCAATCTTTATCAATATAGGTATGACCAATAACAGTGGTTCCCAGAGTTTCGATTTCATCAGAATTTCCGGGGAGAGCATGTTAAAAGCAGAATGCTGGGTCTCATTCCTACAGTAACTGGCTCAGTAGTTGGGGGGTGGGTGGGGAATGGGCACAATTTGCATTTCTACCGAGTTCACGGTTGATGTTGAGGCTGATGGCGCAGGGACCAATTTGAAAAACTGCTGACCCAGAAGAATCGAAGTCATTTAAACAGGTCAAAAAATCGGGGTGCCTGGTGACTCAGTTGGTTGAGTGTCTGACTTTGGCTAGGGTCATGATCCTGCGGTTCGTGAGTTCAAGCCCCGTGTAGGGCTCTGTGCTGACAGCTGGGAGCCTGGAGCCTGCTTCAGATTCTGTGTCTGCCTCCCCCTGCCCCTCCCCTACTCATGCACATGCTCTCTCTCTCTCAAGGATAAATAAACATTAAAAATTTTTTTTTAAATAAACAGGTCAAAAAACCATCCAAGAATTTTATTGTATATACACATAGTTTATGGGTTATATGGTCTGGGTATTGATAGTTCTCATTGATGGTTTGAGAAAAGATAAGCTCTAGAAGCCCAGAATCCCTCACAGATGTTATTTTGGAACCACTGGAGCCCCTCGTTTTTGTGATTCCTTCTCAGTGACTACTGGGTGCACATTTCATGCTTTTCAAACAATCAGGTTTTTATTGCAAATCTCTTGGGTGCCAGCATTCCTAGAGGAAAGAAAAGAACTGTAAGATGTGACTCCTATACTCAGAGAACTTGACATTTTCTGAGGAGGATTGTTGAATCCCCAGCGGGGCCCAAATTCTCTAAGGATTCCCAAGAGCTGATGCTGCAGGCCCAAAAGTGCATTTTTTCAGACTCTCCATCTTTTTTTCCCCACTTTCCATCACAGAACCAGTCATACAAACAGATTTTAGGCCTCCTCTATTGCCCATTCTTACGAAAGAAGAGACCAGCAAAAAATGGCCAGTTTTACTGATACTGTGTCTGGAAGGAAAATATAAAGTCTGAATGTAGAATGCTTCTACTAAACTGCTTCTCTGGAACTCTGCCTATATGTACAATTTCCCTAGTGGTTAACAAAATTTTTAAGTCTTACACTGTTTTATTTTGGGGTTATTTCATATACGCGCTTATAACTCTATAATGTATATACTAGCTAGATATTGTATTATTGTTATTGGTTACAATTGATTTTTTGACAATATAAGCGATTAGGAAATATGATATGATTTATAAAAAATTCATTTTTCTAAGCAATCTTTGCAAATATCCTTCCTATAAAATAGAAATGCTTGGGCTGCATTTTTTGAAACAGCCACCAGAGGTCGCACAGTGGGGGGGTCTTTTAGTCCAGACTGAGAACAGACTCTGGAAGATTAAAGTTTTATATATTTTTATTTTTATGTTCGTTTATTTATTTATTTTGGGTTCACCATCCCTGGAGATACTGCAATACCAGCTCGATGTGTGGACGGAGAGAGCTCCTATTCCATCTCCCTGCTCCCCAAATCCACGTAACGTATTGTCCTCAGGTGGAGGACTTACCAGGTATTTTAACTGACCAGAACACACACTGCATTTGATCTGAGCCAAAAGCCCGAGTAGCGATGGAAGGTTAAGTTTTAAAGGGGCTTTGCTTATGGAAAACAGGAACTACTGATTTTTTTTTCTTTTTCTGTTCTTAAAAAAAAAAAAAAAAATGAATAAGGCTGGCAGCCCTGTGTCCTTGGCCACAACAGGGAACTGGCACAGGGAGGGTGCTTAGTCTGAGTGTTGTCGCTCTGGGCCAGCCACTGAGCCTCCTACTGCAGGGTTTCCAGTGACAGTGACAGACTCCTTTGAATACACGATGAAAGCGATCACTTCTCTTTCTGGAGAGCACAGCTTGTCCCATACACGCAGACCTCTGCATAAAATTTTTAGGGGCTAGTACGGCGCCCATAGCAGCTATTCCTACGTGCTAACGGTAAGCACACTAGACCCGTTGCTTCCACTGCTGCCCTTACTGTTTACTCCTTCACCCATTGCAAACAGGCTTCTGTGTCCGTGAATCCAAGGAAACTGTTCGTTTCCAGATGGTGAGTGACCTTCCTCTTGAAGGTCAAATCCGATGATCTTGAAAGTCAAATACAGCCCCCAAACTCATCACACTCAACTTCTCTGTAGCACCTGACAGAATTGTTGACTCCTTCCCTTTGAAAAGACTTTGTCCACTTAGCCTCCGGGTCACCATGCTCCAGTCTCCTGGTTTTGCTGGTGCTACTCTTTGTCACCTTTGCTGGCTGTCCCTCCTCCTCACCTCTAAACTTTGGAGAGCTCAGTCACAGGCCCTACATTCATTCCTTGAGCGATCACATCCAGCCCCGCTGCGCTCATGATTCCAAGATTTGTATCTCTGGCCTCTTTTCCCCTCAGATCCCCAAAGCATAACTTAACTTCCCACCTGGGTGTCCATTAGGCCTCTCAAACTTAACGTGTCCAGAACAGGACTCTTATTCTACACCACCCTTCAACAGCTCTTCCCCATCTCAGGAAATGACATCACCATCCACTCCATTGCTTAGGCCCAATATCTAAAAGTCAATCGGGGCGCCTGGGTGGCGCAGTCGGTTAAGCGTCCGACTTCAGCCAGGTCACGATCTCGCGGTCCGTGAGTTCGAGCCCCGCGTCGGGCTCTGGGCTGATGGCCCAGAGCCTGGAGCCTGTTTCCGATTCTGTGTCTCCCTCTCTCTCTGCCCCTCCCCTGTTCATGCTCTGTCTCTCTCTGTCCCAAAAATAAAAATAAACATTGAAAAAAAAAAAATAAATAAAAGTCAAATCTTCAAACTTCCTATCCAGTCCCTTAGCTAATCCTGTTAAGTCTACATTGGAAATACATCCTAAATCTCCCCAACTGCAACCTCGTCCAAGCCCCTTTCATGTCTTCCAAGCCCAGTAGTAGCATCCTATTACAGCTTCTACTGCTGTCCCCCCCATTCTGTTCTCTACACAGAACCCAGAGGGAGCTCTCACAACATAACTCGTTGCGCATCGCCTCCATACTCAGAACTCTCCGATGGCTCCTTATTATTCTTAGTCGAAATCCCAGTCCCCTTGTGTGGTCTGCTCAACTTCTGAAGTCAACCCTTATGCTTCCCCACCCCACCGTAGCCACACAGGTTTTCCTGAAATCTGGAACATGCCAAACCCCTTCCCACCTCAGAACCTTTACACTTCACCCAGACCATCAAATGTCTTTCTCCCTTTTCCTTCAAGTTTCAGCTCAAATGTCACCTTCTTGGAGGTAACATCTCTACCAGGTTAAAATAGAGACTACCCACTCCTCCAATTACTCTCTAATGTTCTATACCACTTTCTTCTTTCCGCTCTTTAAAAAATTGCTACCTGTAATTAAGTATTTATTTGTATACTTCTTTATTGACGACCTCTCCCACATAAGCTACATGAGGATGGGGGCTTTATTTTGCTTACTACAAATCCTCATAAAAGCCATGTGATGTAGGTATTATGATCCCCATTTTATGGATGAGAAAACTGAGATTTTGAGAGGTTTTTGCTGTCCAAGGTGATGCTTTAAGTGGCAAAACCAGATTCCAAACTCAGGTCTGACCCCCAAATCCCATTGGGTTTTATGCACTATAGTGTTTCCAGTGACATGTTATGACTAAGTCCCATGGGTACGGTTCTGCCCTTGACTGGCTTGAGATTTCTGCAACACGAGACATAGTTGATATGTCAACTCATAGATGAGTTCTCTCCTTAAACCTTGTTTCTTCTTCACACTCCTTGATACTAAAATGTCCTTATTCTTCTCTCACTTCTCTGCATGTTTCTTTTCATCCTCCTTTAAGAACTTTCTCCCACACATCCTCATCATCGAATATTAGTGTTTATCAGGGTGTTACCCACAGTTTTCTGATTGTTCCATTGGCTTTCCCTGGATCATCACCACTATTCCCACTCTTTCTACCACTACCTCATTATGATGTGCCTGTGTCTGAAATCTGTGTCTCCAGGCTAAGTTTCTCTTAGTGGATGTCCCATGTGCAACATCAGCACGTCCCAAACAAAACTCATGCTTCTCCTTGGTTTATTCCTTCCTATATATCACCTATCCCAATGCATGACGTGGCCTCATGTCCAAATCCAAAACCAGAGAGCCAGCCTCCATACCCACTCCAGATCACCACGTCCCACATCTAGTGAGGCTGTTGGGGGTATCTTACTTTGGGTCAGGATCCCTAACTGTTGACTCCTCTGGTAGGTTCATCTTGCAAGCAGATAGACATATTTATTTGTTCTGCATTGTAATTTTTGAGTATATGAACCAGCTGTCAACATTTTAAAAATCAGGACTTTTTACATACAAATCTAGATGTTTAGATTATGTTGGGTGAAGAGGGAGAAGGGAGGAGAAAGAGAGATGTGACGACCAAGTTGACGTTCACAGCTGGCAGCAGTGACTGGAGTTGGGTTATGCCACCCTAGCTGGCCTGCCCACTCTGTTCCCCCTTGCGTGTGAAGTTCCCCAGTCAAGTGGGGCATTTCACAAGCTATGTTCACACGTCCACGGCAGACTTTCTCCTTTCATGGTGGAAATGGGAAAAGATGTGTTTCTCTGGTATCCATGCCTCCAACAAAAGCAGAACAAAATAAGAGTAGGAGAGCCAATTATTTCTTACCTCTGGCCTGCTTTAAATAAAACATCTAACTAGTAGATACATTATATATATACATATATATATACAGATATATATATATATCTACATATATGTATACATACATCTACATATATACAGATATATATATAATATATACATGTATTATATATATTTGAATTCATGACTATAGATAAACAATCTATACTATTTCTTAGACATACCCAAGTCTAGGAGGCGCCTGGGTGGCTCAGTCGGTTAAGCCTCCAACTTCGGCTCGGGTCATGATCTTGCGGTTCGTGAGTTTGAGCCCCCCTTTGGGCTCTGTGCTGACAGTTTGGAGCCTGGAGCCTGCTTTGGATTCTGTGTCTCCCTCTATCTGCCCCTCCCCTGCTCTCACTTTGTCTCTCTATCTCTCTCTCTCAAAAAAAAAAAAAAAATAGACATTAAAGAAAATCTAAAAATATCTGAATTCTAAATATCTAAATCTAAATTCTAGGGACCCCAAGGTATATATGCATGCATGCAAGCATATTTGTGTAGCAAGGGATGCATTAATTGGGTTTGTTTGAATTCCACATCCTCTCACCACAATCGGATTGAGGGAAGTGAGATTTCAGTAAGCATCCAGGCTGGAGTTTCCCTCAACTGTCGATAAAGCACCAAAACGCCAGGTCACATAGCAAAGGGTGAACTTGCCAAAGAGCTTAGGCCATTTATTAAGGGGGGGGGTTGGCCTGACGTCAGGCAACTTAAATCATAGCATGTTTTGTTTGTGACCGAACTAATGATGACAATTATGGAAGTGCCCAGAAGCAGTGGACTTAGTTATTTCTGTGCTTTTTCTCTTTTCCTCTGGTTGAGTGAAATCGGTGTAAGATCAAAATTTTCTTTTTCTTGGGTCGAAGGAAGTAAATAAGAAGTCTAAGATGCATTAATTAGGTTTTTTTAAAAAAATTGTTTAACATTTATTTATTTTTGAGACAGAGAGATACAGCATGAACGAGGGAGGGTCAGAAAGAGGGAGACACAGAATCTGAAACAGGCTCCAGGCTCTGAGCTGTCAGCACAGAGCCCGACGCGGGGCTCGAACTCACAGACGTGAGATCATGACCTGAGCCGAAGTCGGCCGCTTAACCGACTGAGCCACCCAGGCGCCCCATAGGTTTTATGGACGTGTAACGGAGTAAACATTGCCCTTATTTTGGAATACTTTTGTTTGGGTGGCAGTAGGAGATTCAGGTTTGTCTTCTGGGGCCTTCAGCGAAATGAGCTACCTAGTTGTTCATGTGGTCGTGTTGTGGCAGCGGTTACTAAGAGTTGTGACGATGGGGCGGGGGGGTGGGGAGCCTGGGTGGTGCAGTCGTTTAAGAGCCCGACTTCTGCTCAGGTCAGGAACTCGAAGTTCAGAGGTTGGAACCCTGCGTCCGGCTCTGTGCTGACAGCTCAGAGCCTGGAGCCTGCTTCGGATTCTGTGTCTCCCTCTCTCTCTGCCCCTCCCCGTCTCATACTCTGTCTCTCTCTCAAAAATAAAACAAACAACAAAAAGAGTTGTGACCACGTTGACATGGGCGAGATATCCCAGGTGGTTGTTACCCCTTACTTGGATCTGGGGAAGGACATCAGTGACCACAGGAAACAGGGGCTTCCAGGCTGCTTAGCCCTCTCTTCTCGGGGATTTTGATTCTTTCCTGGCTCCTTGTACAGAGATAGGTGGGCTCAGTGAGAAGCATTGGAGGCTGGGGTAAGGGGTAGGTGTGGGTCCAGGGCGTCTACATATATATGATGGTGGCGGTAATCGTAATAAGTATTATTAGTAACTAATAGTATTACTATTATATTTTTGCGGTTTTTATAAATTATATCTTTCAACCCTTGCAATGACCCTGCACTCTTATTATTCCCATTTTGCAGATCTGGAAGCTGAGGCTCAGGGAGGTACAGTGACTTACCCTTTGTCACACAGTGCGAAAGGCTTTTCAGAAGCTGATGTCCTTGCTCTCAGCCATTGGCTTATAATGTCTCTTTTAAAACATAAGATTATTGGGGCTCCTGGGTGGCTCAGTCAGTTAAGCGTCTGACTTCGGCTCAGGTCATGATCTCACAGTTTGCGAGTTCAAGCCCCGCATTAGGCTCTGTGCTAACGCTCAGAGCCTGCTGAGCCTGCTTCAGATTCTGTGTCTCCCTCTCTTTCTGCCCCTCCCTTGCTCGCACTGTCTTTCTCTGTCTTTCAAAAAAAAATGAATAAATGTTTAAAAAAATTTAAAAATATTAAATATAAGATTATGTTTTCTGAGGTTATTATTATTGAAATTGTATTGGTAGCAGATAGTATTCTCTTCAGTAAAAGAAAAGCTGTCACAATCTTTTCCAAGTTCTGCCTCAAGTTAAGTTCAAACTTGAGGTAGAACAGTTGTCAGAGGATTTACACATTCCTGCCAGATAAGGACAGGGTCTGGCCTCTACTCAAAAACAGTCTCATCATCCTGACAAACAAATGCCATTTTCTGCTCAAATCTTCTGTCAGATGAGAATGGAGTTTGGGGGCTGGGGGAGGGCACCTGGGTGGCTCAGCCAGTGAAGTGTCCAACTCTTGATTATCGGCTCAGGTCACGATCCCATGGTTTGTGGGATCGAGACCCACATTGGGCTCTGCACTGACAGCGGGGAGCCTGCTTGGGATTCTCTCTCTCCGTCTTTCTCTGCTCATCCTTCTCTCTCTCTCTCTCTCTCTCTCTCTCTTCTTCTCAAAACAAATAAATAAACTGGCAAAAAAAAATTAAAAAAAAGAGAATGGAACTCATGGGAAAGTTCCAACTTATGGAACGTTCTGGATAGGTAAGAATTAGCCTGTATCATCATTCACATATTCTTAGTGACTCCCTGAAGATTTCCCCCCTCCTTACAACTTTTTAAAATGAAGAGGTAAGCTTGTGAAACAGGTATTATCATTTATCATTTTACCATTTATCTTAAAACTATTTCTACATTTCTAAGAACTTCTACAGAGGACTTTGTGGAAATATTTAATGTTTTAATTTAATGTTTTCAAGTTGCAAGGGCTTTTATATTTTCCTGGCTACAACCTGCAGAGGTTATAGTAATCATGAAAAATCCGATTAATAACACTTGCTAGTTTTCTGTTACACAACATTGCCTTTTGCAATGACTTTCCCAAGTGTCCTGCCAAATCCATTAACTTGTGTCTATATGTCCCAGAATGCATAAAAACTTAATTTTCAGCTTTGTTTATTTATTACATTTAGTACCAATTTAGAAAATGTAAAACATCGTTCAGCAAGTGTGGATATGTTTGTTATTCATTAATTCATTCAACAAAAATATTTTGTGTACCTACAATGTAAAGGAATTTACTAGACACTAAAGGCACGTTAAGGTAATTACAGAGCCTAGGAGTCACCAAAGATGAATTTAAATTGCTTAAATTTTTCTTCCTGCGGTCAAATCTCTTGACGATATTTACACAAAGGAAGCCCATATGATATGGCTCTAAACTGGCTTTTCAAGCTCCAATGTTCATTACTCATAAGCAGAGACAGCTGAAGGGAACGAAAATATTCTTGAAGGGCAAACTTCTCTTCCCTGAAAGACCAGGCCAGGTCCTCCTGGCTAAAATTTCTAGCATAAAGTCATGGTTTAGTAACCTTAACATTCAGGACAAACACACACCTAGAAAGGTCTCTGAGTAGAAGGGGTTGGGGGCAGAGAAGGGAGGAGGGAAGAAGACGCTCCTGAAGATTCTGAGCTTCCAGAAGGGATTGAATTGCTTCCTCTCAGCTGCCCTTTCCTTTCCAGGTTGTGTGCCAGCCCTGTGGTCTCCCTGGCCCTCCTCCCCTCTTTGTCTTTTCTTCCTCCTCTTGGAATGCACATGCCCAGAACTGAGGGAGTTGGATTTCTCTTTCAAGAAGCTGCTTCAAAAGGCACTTGTGCTTCTTTCTAGGCTTTTTAAAAAAAAAAAAAAAAAAAAAATTTAAAAATGCTTATTCATTTTTGAGAGAAAGAGAGAAAGAGACAGAGCACAAGCCGGGGAGGGGCAGAGAGAGAGGGAGACCCAGAATCTGAAGCAGGCTCCAGGCTCCAGGTTCCGAGCTGTCAGCACAGAGCCTGACGTGGGGCTCGAACCCACAAACTGAGATCGTGACCTGAGCCAAAGTCGGAAGCTTAACCGACTGAGCCACCCAGGTGCCCCTCTCGGCTTCCTTTTCTCCAGTTGAACATATCACCATCTGTAACTTCTTCATCCAAACATCAAGTCAAATCAAAGCAGTGCTGTTTTTTTTTTTCCCAGCAGCCTCTTTCCCTGAGTACAATAAATACTTACACATAACTATATTTTGCTTTGATTTTTTTTTGTCACACATTACTGAACATCTGCATTTACATTTGAGGTGTATTCCCCAGTAAGTTGTAAACCTCCAGATATTCCTGTGATTGCATTTGAAAACTTAGTATTAGATTAGTATGATTTTTCTATCAAATTTAATGTGGTTTTTCTACATCTGCCTCCTGATTTCAAATGGTTTTTCATTGGCCAGAACTTCCCACAATGTGGAACAAAACTAAACCTATTCCCTTGGTTTCTTTAAAAAAAAAGTGGTTTTTTTTGATGTTTGTTTATTTTTGAAAGAGAGACAGACAGAGGGTGAGTGGGGGAGGGGCAGAGAGAGAGGGAGACACACAATCCGAAGCAGGCTCCAGGCTCCGAGCTGTCAGCACAGAGCCCAACACAGGGCTCGAATCCACGAACTGTGAGATCATGACTTGAGCCAAAGTCACATGCCTAACAGACTGAGCCACCAGGGCGCCCCTATTTCCTTGGTGTCTTACCAGTTGTTGTACACAGGGGGTATCTAATAAATATCTGTGAACTCCTAAATCTGAGAGCATATTACCCAGAGGCTAGAGAGCAGCTCTTTTCTGTCTCTAGACAGGATAGAAGAGGAGGAAACTGGGTGGAACAGTGCGGAAAGATTTAGGTTAGGTATAAGGAACAGCTCAAACTTTGTAAGGTCTTGACAGAAGGAGACTGTGGAATCTTCACCGAAGGTCTTTGAGGGAGGCCGGAAAACAAACCTTGCCGGCTTCAGCGACTCCATTCAGGAGTGGGGAGGGAGAGGCAAGCGCTGACAACCCGCTTGGTGAGTCAGCTCATGGATTTTGACTGTGGAAATAGAATCTGAGTCCCTGCTTGGATAGGAAGATTATTGTCCCTGTAAAACTAATAGCTACCATTTATTGAATACAAAGCACTTTATTTCGTCCAAATCCTATAATAATTCTTCAAGCTAAGTGTCATCCCTATTTCAAAGCTGGGGAAACTGAGACATCGTGGGTTAAATGACTTGCCCAAAGTCATACAACTGCTAGGTGGTGAAGCAAAGGCTGAAACCCAGATCCCCCCCTGAACCCAAACACCGTGCCCCCGATCACCACATGGCACAGAATCCTTTAGGGAGGAATCAAATGTTAGCGTGGATGGTAGATTTTTACCAAAAGCTTGTTGATTGACTCTCGAGAGCCAAACAAATGCCTTTAGGATATGGAGGACGATCCAGTGCAAATCAATGAACTAAAACAATACTTACCGAAGGATGTCAGGACTTAAAACTGCCGTCTGCTTTGTATCAATGTGTAGTCGTCACGTCCTGAATATTTTGCTACGGTGTTTTTGCTGTGAGCTGGTTGTTTCCTTCAAGGGGAGATTAAATAGCATCGAGTGCAATGTATTAGAAGATTGTTGAATGTAGTTGACGATACGGTAGCTTTTAATTATATTATCTTTGGAAATATTTTGCACTTCTAGGAAATAAATCCGAATCAGATAGGGTTGGCTGCATGAAGTCTATGTATTAACTAATTTATTACTGATCCTTTGTGTTTTGTTATGTATGTTTCTATATTGACTTTTCATCTATTTCTTTAGGGCCAGTTAAATTATCTAATTAATAGCACTATAGAGGTTTAATTGCCTGGGGGATAACTGAATGAACAAACTGGAATAAAAGATCAAATACTAAAGACCTTGGGTGGTTTGATTAATCACACAAAATAATGCTCCACCCAAATGACTGGAAAAATAATGACCACATAAACACTTGTAAAACATTTTGCGCTAAAAAGAAGCTAATAATTGTCATCTTGCTTTTGAAAATATTGACAGTGGCCCTGGAAGGGATTTGGAGCATTAGAAAGAATCTCCCTGTGGGAGTCTTGAAGCCAGGACTGCGGAGCAGAAACAGTATGCTGCCACAAGCCAAGTACTATTCGAGGCACGGAGGGCTGGGAAGTAAGATCCGGACACTCCTGACTTCTGCTGAAGCCCCTGAGGGCGCCGATTAGTTCACAGACCAGCGGCGCATGCTTTATTTCAAGTTCTCAATCAGAATGCAATCTTCTTTTGGTTTGCTTCTCTTCGGTTGCCTTTAGTTTAGCCGTGTAACCTCAGCGTGGAACTCAAACAGTAACAATTCAGCTAAGCAAATTATCCCACCGCTACAATAGAAGTTCATCCTCTGAGTTGTACTCCTGACCCTTTCCTTTTTATCTAAGGAGGCCTTTGTGGCACACGGCCAGCCTCGCTGGGGAGGCACCTTGGGCTGTCCCTTTTTCCAGACGGATGATCTTTGCTTACCAGTGGAAATGGGGAGAGGGAAGAGGAGGGAATTAAGGAAGAATCAGACTACTACTTTGCTTGGCATCCTTGGTGTCACCCCAGTTGAGGTGAAAGGCCACCAAGCTGGGCCCAGCGCACTGTTCCTCACAGGCACACATAAAGGTTGAAACAAAATATTATTCATTCCTCACTGTCATAGTCCGTGTCTGCCAGGAAATTGGTGGCAGGATGTGGAGAAAGCAGGGGTCTTGGCATGGAAGCGTAAGCAGTGTCCAGATATTCTAGGGACCTGAGATTCGGTTTACAAATCCTAAAAGTAGCTCTACAAATGGGAGGTTACCCTAGGATGAAAAGAGATAAGTGGGTAAATGCCAAGCTTGGGTAATGCTGTGTTGTACTTATAATTCCAGACTCCTTATGTATAATAATCTCCTGAATTTTTACAACCACCACAGGAAACAGGTACGATTCACTTGATAGGTTAGGAAACTGAGGCACAGAAAGGGTGAATAATTTACCCAGAGCCACTCAGCTAGTGAGTAGAGGTTCCGAGATCAGAATCCAGACAGCCAGTCTCCAGGGCCCTTTAACCACTAGATATTAGAGCCTTTCTGAGTCAAACTGTGCCCAAGAGCTGGGGAGTCTGTTGAACCTAAGAGTGGGGTGAGAGCTCAGAAAAAGTGGCACAAAGGAGGAGGGTCTCCTGGGAGGCAGTCTCTAGGATCTGATTCAGTAGGGAGAAAAATGCAGTCACTAAGAGACAGAGACACAAGGCTAAACAAAGAAAGAACCCTGGTTACTAAAGGGGACTCATTGTAGCAAAAAAGGACCAGTATGGAGACATGGGTTCAATAATAAAGGACTAGTGGCCACCATTTGCCATGTGCCAGGCACAACAGTTAAGTGTTTTATATAGCTATGTAATCCACATGTTCACATAAGATGTGAGCTTTAATTTCCATTTTCCAGGTGAGAAAACTGAGGCACAGCGACATTACATTACTCAAGATCCTGTGTCTGGGAGGTGGTGAGGCCAGCACTACCAACCTGTGTCCGTCTGATTTCTGGGATGATGCTCTTAACCTCTGGGCCATCATGGCAGAGAACCTAGTCACTGACCCCGAGGGTGGAACCAGTGTGGGTGGGGTTCAACAGGCTGAGGGGATGTGGGGTTAGGATCCTGGGAGACGGCTCCACTCGAAATCCACAAAGATAGCAGTGTCCTGAAGTAATGTTGATTCAGCTCACGTCTGGGCCTCTTGCCCATCGGGGGCTGTTTATTTCAACTTTCCACCCAATTTGTCAGGTTCTAAGTATAGTGGGTAAATTCATCATTCCGAGAAAACTCACAAAGCAATTTATTTTAAAAAGTGAATGATTTGCTAAATGCCATATTATAAGACTGGTTTGAAGAACAAATTACCTTCACTTGAAGACATAAAAGTCCAATAGATGACCCAATTCATCAGTTGGGGACATAACATTAAAAACACATGTGTTTCATTTTGACCATGATTGCATTATTTTCATCTGTACAAGTTAGGAGAGACTTGTTTATTGCTCCCCCTCATTTTTACTCATCCACACTTCCTTCCTAGCAGCCTCTAGGCCTCTATCGACAGCCCAGGTCAAGCACTAACAGTGATCATAATATCTTAGGTTATTATATCTATATAATCTCAGATTATAATTATTATAATCTATATATCTTAGATTATTTATCTTAGGTTCATCTCTGTAAGTTATCAGCTGCGTTTTGCCATATGAAATCCTACTATCTGCTATACAGATCACAGCTGATCATTCTATGCGAACCAGATTGGTAACAAGGAATTAGACTCTTCTCATCATCAATGAAAAAGGTAGACGTGAGGCACAGAAATATCATAGATGAACAAAATCCACAGATAGTTTTTAAAAACTGATCAGCAGTAAGGCATACGTATCAGAAACTCCATGAAAGCACAAACCACGTCTCTTCCACTAACGACCACATGCTTAGCAGGGTGCCTGGCAAAGTAGGTCCTCAGTCACCTTTTGTCATGAGAATGACCAGTGAATGACGAACCAGGAAGTACATGTTGGATGCCTACTCTATGTTCAGAATCATCTTGCTGGTAACTCACATGTGTCTCTCCCTCCACAAAAGTATATGGTTTTCCCTACTTGAGACTGCTAAATTAAATAGAATGCAAAATAGAGGGAAAAGCGAGGGGACCTATTGATTTTAGGGTGTTCGTCATGCAAAGTTGCATGTATTGTGTAACAGCTTCGAACTGATGCTTTCAGTGACAGGTTTTCCACGGATTACGATATTTCCAGGGACTTCTCCCATAGAGTATACTTCAGTTAGATAACTCAACGGGTCCTCACCACCACCTTTTTCCTATTCACTTGTGCTTCTTTTTCTCTTCCTCATGCACAACAGGGTCATTGTAGTTGTGACTCTTCCAACATTTAATACACGCGCCTTAAAATTTAAATTTAGAATCACGATCATCTAATTGTACTTCTAAAACACGTTTCTGTTTGATACTGTGAAGCATCCGCTACCTTCCTCAGACCGACAAGTTTTATTCATTTCTTTGTATCGTTTCTTTCTTGTCGTGTGGCATATAACAACAGCAGCTAAAGTTGTCCAGCCCAGCACTTCTGAAGCTTTAATGTGCCTACAGATGACATGGGTGTCTTACTAAAACTCAGACTCCGATACAGTAGGTCTGGGGTGGGCTCTGGGATTCTGCCTTTCTAACCAGCTCCCAGGTGATACCAACGATGCTGGTCGCGACACTGTACTCTGAGAATTGAGGGTCCAGAAGACTGAGCGGCAGGTCCTTTAATTACCTGGATCACACAGGTGTGGCCTTTACACTCTGCTCTACCAAATGAAGTGCTGTTGGGAACATGAAATCAAATTTAGATTAAAAGGGGGTTGGGATTGAGAGCATTTCCCCAGAGTAAAAACTTGCTTATTTGTTCACTATTTTCTTTGCTCTAGGATAAGATGAATACATTTTTCCAGTGAGAAGAAACTTCCTTCTCCTGATGCCTGAAAAAACAAGAGCCCAAGCTTGTTTCACAGTTTAAGATGTGTAAAAAAAAAAAAAAATGTATATTAGTCTGTAATTCTAATTATTGGTATTAATTCCCCTCTATAAATTAATCCGAGGCAATGGAAGACTATTGGCAAAGTTTGCTAAGCACCTGGAAACAAGGAAGAATATTATATTTACTTTTAGTTGGCACATTTGGAATACATTGAGTTGCTGATTTAACTTATTTTATTAAATGTGTGAAACATGATAAAACAAAGGCATGTTTACTGAGTCTTTACTTCGAGGTAAATATTATAAACCTTAACCCTTCCCTTAGTATAAGTATGTTCATCCATTAAAGCAAACAAACAAATGGGGCCCCCCGGGTGGCTCAGTGGGTTAAGTGGCCAACTTTGGCTCAGGTCATGGTGTTGCAGTTCGTGGGCTCGATCCCCACATCAAGCTCTGTGCTGACAGCTCAGAGCCTGGAGCCTGCTTCAGATTCTGTGTCTCTGTCTCCCTCTGCCCCTCCCCCACTCACACTCTGCTTCTCTCTCAAAAATAAACATTAAAAAAAATTAAAAAGAAACAAATAGGGGTGCCTGGCTGGCTCAGTTAGTAGGGCATGCAGCTCTTGATTTGGGAGTTGTGAGTTCGAGTCCCATGTTGACATGGAGGCTACTTAATAAACAAAACAAAACAAAAAACACAAAAATAAATCCAGGTATAGGTAAAGGTTAGTAAATGAACCATGTAGACGAAAGTCTCAGAGACAACAATTTCAATGCTAGTTTGGTAAGCTCATCATTTCTCTAGAATTTGTCTACTAAACAGTATGGATTTTACTAATGCTATTGGGTTAAAAACAGATTAAAAAGAAGGAGGAAAAACTATTCTCCCCCTTCCCCTTGTCAAACGTAATACATGTGCTGTGTAGAAAAATGGGAAAATAAAGAAATGTAGTGGGAAACATATCATCTAGAATTCAATTCCCAGAAACAACCACCGATAAAATGTTGATACAATTTTATTCTTTTTTCCTACGCGTATGTTCCTTTTACATGTTTGAAATCGCTCTGTATACTACATACATTCATTATCCCTTTTAACATAACATCATACAATTTCCCATTCATTAAAATATATCTTTTTTTTTTTAGTTAAGTAGCCACACAATGTCGCATGAGTTTCAGGTGTATAACATAGTGATTCAACAGTTCCATACATTACGCTAACTTTCCACAAGTCTAGCTACCATATGTCACTGGGCAACAGTGTTGCAATATCATTGACTTGTGTGTTTCCCTAGTGTAGTGATTATCACGTTAGCCTAACAGTACCATTGGCTGTATTTTCTATGCTGTTGCTTTCGTCTCCGATCTTATTCAATCCAAAATTGGAAGCCTGGGTCTCCCACTCCCCCTTCCCGTTTTGCCCATCCCCGCACTCTCCTCCCCTCTGGCAACCACCAGTTTGTTCTCTGTATTTACGGGTTCGTTTTTGCTTTGTTTTTTAGATCCCACATACAGGTAAAATCGTACCGTATCTGTCTTTCTTTGACTTATTTTACTGAGCATAATACCCTCTAGGTTCATTCATGTTGTCGCAATGACAAGATCTCATTCTTTTTTATGGCTGAATCATATTTCACTGTGTATGTGTACCACAACTTCTTTATCCATTCGTCTGCTTTTTTTAAATTATTTTTACTTATTATTTTTGAGGGAGAGAGAGAGGGAGAGAAAGGGGGACAGAGGATCTGAAGCTGGCTCCACACTGACAGCAGAGAAGACCAATGTGGGGCTCGAACTCGCAAACTATAAGATCATGACCTGAATCGAAGTCAGACACTTAACTGACAGAGCGACCCAGGCACCCCACCATTCATCTACTTTTTAAAGTTTATTTATTTATTTTGAGAGGTGGGGAGGGGCAGAGACGGAGAGAGAAAAAAAGAGAAAATCCCAAGCAGGCTTCCCATTCAACAGGGAGCCTGAAGTGTGGCTCCATTTCATGACCTGAGCCGAAACCAAGAGTTGGATACTTAACAGACTAAGCCACCCAGGCACCCCTATTTTATTTTTATTTTACAGAGACAGCAAACACTAGTGGGGGAGAGGGACAGAGGGAAAGAGAGAATCCCAAGCAGACTCTATGCTCAGAGTTGATTCTGTGAGCCTGGAACCACAACCCAAGCTGAAATCGAGAGTCAGATGCTCAACCAACTGAGCCCCTGAGGTGTTCCTATCCATCATGTAACTTTAAATGATAATTATATTTAAAAATTATATGTAGTAAAAATTTGTATTTATCACTATTTTTTGGACATTTGGGTTTTTCAGTCTTTCATTTTATACATAACTGTCATAATACTCATTCCTGTCCCCTTAAAAAATTCTTTTTCATAGGGGCGCCTAGGTGGCTCAGTCAGGTAAGCGTCCGACTTTGGCTCAGGTCATGATCCTGGGCTTCATGGGTTCGAGCCCCGTGTCGGGCTCTGTGCTGACAGCTCGTAGCCTGGGACCTGCTTCAGATTCTGTGTCTTCCTCTCTGTCTGCCCCTCCCCTGTTGGTGCTCTGTCTTTCTGTCTCCCAAAAATAAATAAACATTAAAAAAATTTTTTTAAATTCTTTTTCATAGTATTCTGGTTACATATCTCTCGTTCTCTTTCCTTTCTAGGCTAAGCTCGTCTTAAAACTTCTTCCAGTTCTCAGTTCTCCAGTTCATTTCTCAGTTTTAATGTAATAAGTCAAGTCAACAAAGATGTGTTGACTGGGTGTGTCCCTTCCCTATTTAAAAATATTTACACAGTGAAACAGTCAATAGTCTCTTAAGATCCAAGCTTTTCCAGATTTAATATAAAAAATTCCATTTAGTAAACACACACCAGAAGAGATCCTACATGTAAGCCAATTCCAGCCACCACCATGTTTATGGAATTCTCCATTGCTGGCTGCTTCAAAAATGGTGCTGTGGGCCAGTGGCTACAATTGGAGAGATTACATTTTATTTTATTTTATTATTTTTTTTAAAATTTTTTTTCAACGTTTATTTATTTTTGGGACAGAGAGAGACAGAGCATGAACGGGGGAGGGGCAGAGAGAGAGGGAGACACAGAATTGGAAACAGGCTCCAGGCTCTGAGCCATCAGCCCAGAGCCCGACGCGGGGCTCGAACTCACGGACCGCGAGATCGTGACCTGGCTGAAGTCGGACGCTTAACCGACTGCGCCACCCAGGCGCCCCGGAGAGATTACATTTTAAATCAGTCAAGAAATATAGCCCCCAAACTACCAGGAGTTGGGTAAAGCGTTCATTATTCTTACCAATCGAAAATCTTAACCTTCTAAAAATTCTTCCCATCACCTTTTTGCACCTATGTTAGGATACCCCACAAAAAGTGCAGTGAGTGGGGGAGTGCTGACTTATTCATCCATTAGAAATGATGTCCTGTTTGCACTTGAACTCCAGGTGTGGCTTTACAAACTCACTCTCAGGGATTTCCTTCCTCACTTCCACTCTATTCCTGCCCAATAAACAAGCCCCGCTTTGTTCATTCTCAACCTCACTGCCTAGGCTGGGTCCTTGGCATCAGTCTCCCACTTCCTGATCAGCCGCTAGCTACCAGCACCAAGGACTGGTCTCAAGGCTCTGCTTCCCAGCTAAGGTTTCTGTCCTTATTCTGGTTTGAGGTCCTGGCTCCTTTTGTGGCTAAATTCTGTTCTTCATTGCCCCATAGTACACCTTCCTAACTGGATTCCTGGACAGGATTGTTCATGCAAGCATTATGTATAATAGTGAATAACTGAAACCATCGAAATGCCAAAGATAGGGGATGGTTTTAACAATTACAATATGATACATTCGGTTTTTAATTCAATAAGCATTTTCAATAAAAACTTTTTGAAAACCAGAATTACAAGGATACTCCTTTAAAGTGATAGAAATCTATAGCCATCTTAAATCAATAGCCATTTTAATACTCGATGAAATATGCAGGAAGCATTCCTTCTAAGGTCAGAAATGAAACAAAAAAAAATTTTTTTCCTAGAGCTGTTTGAAGCTTGCTCACTTTTAGTTTTCATTTTATATGCTCCCAGCCCAAGAGTCCTTGAATTTTTACAGTTCAGGCTGAAGTTGCTCTGGGGTAACTTGGTGTCATAGGGCTTGCACCACACTTCCTAATTTGGCTAAATAGTCATGGCAAGAGTATCTGTGAGCCACGCAGATGATAAGATTAGAAGTGGATTCACAGAGCTAGACCAAAGAATCCTCAAACTTCTATGGAACCACAAAAGACCCGGAATAGCCAAAGCAATTCTGAAAACGAAAAACAAAACTGGAGGCATCACAATTCCGGACTTCAAGCTGTATTACAAAGCTATAGTCATCAAGATAGTATGGTACTGGCACAAAAACAGACACATAGGTCAATGGAACAGAATAGAAAGCCCAGAAATGGAAGTACAACAATATGGGCAACTAGCCTTTGATGAAGCAGAAAAGAATATCCAATGGAAAAAAAAGACGGTCTCTTCAACAAATGGTGTGGGGAAAACTGGACAGCGACGTGCAGAAGAATGAAACTGGACCTTTTCTTACACCAAACGCAAAAATAAATTCAAAATGTTTCTCCTAAAGGAGAACATAGGCAGCAACTTCTCTGACCTTGGCTGCAGCAACTTCTTACGAGACATGACTCAGGCAAGGGAAACAAAAGCAAAAATGAACTATCGGGACCTCACCAAGATAAAAAAACTTCTGCACAGGGAAGGAAACAATCAACAAAGTTAAACACGGCCTACGGAATGGGAGAAGATATTTGCAAATGACATTTCTGATAAAGAGTTAGTATCCAAAATCTATAAAGAACTTCTCAAATTCAACACCCAAAAAACAAATAGCCCAGTTAAGAAATGGGCAGAAGACTTTTCCAAAGAAGACATCCAGTTGGCTACAGACACATGAAAAGATGCTCAACATCCCTCATCATGAGAGAAATACAAATCAAAACCATGATGAGATACCACCCCACACCTGTCAGAATGGCTAAAATTAACAACACAAAAACCAGCAGGTGTTGACAAGAATGCAGAGAAAGTGGAACCCTCTTGCACTGTTGGTGGGAATGCAAACTGGTCCAGACACTCTGGAGAACACTATGGAGGTTCCTCAAGAAACTAAAAATAGAACTATCCAGCAAGGACACTATAAGGTATTTGCCCAAAGGATACAAAAGTACAAATTTGAAGGGGTACATGCACCCCAATGTTTACAGCAGCATTATCAAAAATAACCAAACCATGGAGACAGTGCAAGTGTCCATTGACTGAAGAATGGATAAAGAACATGTGGTGTGTGTGTGTGTGCGTGTGTGTGTGTGTGTGTGTGTATGTGTGTATCACTCAGTCATCAAAAAGGATGAAATCTTGGGGCGCCTGGGTGGCGCAGTCGGTTAAGCGTCCGACTTCAGCCAGGTCACGATCTCGCGGTCCGGGAGTTCGAGCCCCGCGTCAGGCTCTGGGCTGATGGCTCAGAGCCTGGAGCCTGTTTCCGATTCTGTGTCTCCCTCTCTCTCTGCCCCCCCCCCCCCCGTTCATGCTCTGTCTCTCTCTGTCCCAAAAATAAATAAACGTTGAAAAAAAAATTAAAAAAAAAAAAGGATGAAATCTTGCCATTTGCAATTATGTGGAGGGAGCTAGAATGTATTATGCTAAGTGAAATAAGTCAATCAGAAAAAGACAGATACCATATGATTTCACTCATGTGGAATTTAACAAAACAGATGAACATATAGGGAGAGGGGAGAAGACAGGGAAACAAGCCACAAGAGACTCTTAATGGTAGAGAATAAACTATGGGTTGGCGGAGGGAGATGGGTGGGAAATGAGCTAGATGGGTAATGGGAACTAAGGAGGGCCCTTGTTACGATGAGCACCTGGTGTTGTAGGCAAGCGATGAATCACTGAATTCTACTCCTGAAACCAATATTTCATTGTATGTTAACTAAAAAAAAAAAAAAAAAAAAAAAAAAAAGAAAGAAAGAAAGAAAGAAAAAATAAAGAAAGAAAAAAAATTAGAAGTAGAAAATAAGGGGCACCTGGGTGGCTCAGTTGATTGAACACCCCACTCTTGATTTTGGCTCAGGTCATGATCACATAGTTGGTGAGATCCAGCCCCATGTCTGGCTCTGTGCTGACAGTGTGGAGTCTGCTTGGGATGCTCTCTCTGTGTCCCTCCTCTGCTTGCACACATGTGCGTGCACTCTCTCTCAAAATAAATAAATAAACTTTAAAAATACATCAGAAATAAAAAAAAAAGGGCGTTAAAAGAAGCATATGTGGGTAGTCTTTTTTTTTTAATGTTTATTTTTGAGAGAGACAGAGACAGAGACAGAGCACAAGCAGGGGAGGGGCAGAGAGAAAGGGAGACAGAATCCAAAGCAGTCCAGGCTCTGAGCTGTCAGCACAGAGCCCGATGGGGGGCTCGAACCCACAAACTGTGAGATCGTGACCTGAGCCAAAGCCAGACGCTCAATCGACTGAGCCACCCAGGTGCGCCTATGTGAGTAATCTTAGCAATTGTTGAGTCTTAAGGGGAATTTGGGACTCATCACCCTATTTTTTCTACGTGTAAAGTATTTCATAACATGTTGTTTTCAAGGATTTACTTTAGATATAAGGAAGCATTTATTCATGGAAATAATTGAAAGGCTGAGGAAGACCTCCCTTGGTCATCTTTATTTATTAAAAAACAAAACAAACACAGGAGTTAGTCACCTCTCCAGAACGGTTCAGCTCACAAAGGTGTTCCTTCCTCTGAGAATAGCTCACCACCACCGTATCCCTGACTCCCTGCCCCCACTAATCCACTGACCACACTGCCCTGGACTCTGTTCTCGGCCATGGCTAAGTTCACCAGGTAGACAAAGCCCAGGGTGGCCCAGTTGGATTCTTGCTGCCAAAGACTGAAAATTGAGAGTTAGGGCACCGGGGTGGCTCAGTTGGTTAAATGTCCGACTCTAGATTTTGGCTCAGGTCATGATCTCAGGGTTCTTGGGCTTGAGCCCCGAGTCAGGCTCTGCATTGACAGCACAAGCCTGCTTGGGATTCTCTGCCTTTCTCTCTCTTTGACCCTCACCTGCTCTCTCTCTCAGAAATAAACAAACATTTTAAAAATAGTGTTAATAAAAATTTTTAGAAGTGGGTTTCTGTGAGACTCACTTCTCACCTGTTAATACGTTTTGCCCCCCATCCTGTCTTTTTTTTCCCCCCGATCCGGAGCTGCCTCCAGTAAGTCACTATAACTGCAACTAAAAGAATCCTTACTAATAAAACTGGCTGTAGTTTTGTCTGGCTTAATTATAGCGCTTGCTTGAAGCACATGTATGTGGGCTAAACCGCTTGACTCTGGTTTATAATTCCACATATCTGTCACTAAGAGAGAGAGAGTAGAATCTACTGGGTGGAGAGACTCAGGTCTACCCTCTTTCCCCAGCAGAAACTTGCTTCCCTTTCACATGAAAAACTTCCTTGGTTGGGGCGCCTGGGTGGCTCAGTCGGTTAAGCGGCCGACTTCGGCTCAGGTCATGATCTCACGGTCCATGAGTTCGAGCCCCGCGTCGGGCTCTGTGCTGACAGCTCAGAGCCTGGAGCCTGTTTCAGATTCTGTGTCTCCCTCTCTCTGACCCTCCCCCGTTCATGCTCTGTCTCTCTCTGTCTCAAAAATAAATAAACGTTAAAAAAAAAAATTAAAAAAAAAAAAAGAAAAACTTCCTTGGCAAACTGACGAATCTTGCCTAACTAGTTGTAAGTGGAGATGAGAAAGGTGCAAAGATAGGTGGCCTAAAACAACCTTCTACTCTGAGAGTGACACTTGATCAATGCAGAGGTGACAAGGGACAAAGTGATAAGGCAATCGAGGAAGTCTTGCTTCTAGAGGCACGCTCAGCAGTTACTGAAGATCTTACACATCCCAGGTTCTGATGTCAGCCTTCGGACTCTTTAGGTCTGGAATTGCTCTAAAACTATAGTTCAACAGAGTGGATTGAGTGTAATGAATAGCTAGCATCTCCTGCCAGGGCAGAAATGTTTGTCTGTTCAGATATACCTCAAGGACTTTCACATAATTGGCCTTCAGTAAATGTTATCGCATGAAGTTACAGCTTTTGCAGTGTTCTAAGCCCAAACGAGGTCTGCCCCTAATGTAGCCCGGCAGGTGTCAATGTCAGACAATTCTCAGTACTGTGTTGTTTGGAAAACCCTTTAGAAAACAAACAAACAAAACAATAGCTCTGCAAGCTGATCATGACAAAGGTGCCGTGCCAAAATGTACCAAAGAAAAACTGAAGTATTTCACCTTTCAAAGGCACACAGCAAATCCTGTCACATCAAAATCGTCTATCAACAATCCCCATCAATCTTGCTCAAACCGTGGACTGGGAAAGGGGCCAGGAGAGCTTCAAGGGCGCTGGGAGGCAAAACAGCTGGTCAGTGGTGGGAGTGAGGAGCGGTGGGCTCCGTGAACGGGCGATCAGACAGCATCTACCACTTTCGTTCACATCTGATTTCTCTTCTCTGACTTTAACAGTTGCCGCTGTTTCCCTGCTGCCTTGGATGATCCAGGAAATGAAGTCTTTGCACAGTGAGCTCACTCGAGAAAGAAGTTGCTTTTTATGCAGAGCCCCGTGGTGCTGCCAGCACAGAAGAAGCTCTTGCCATGCAGTTAGATAGTTAGGGCAGTATTTATTCACCTGTCCTCTTTTCCCCAAGACCAAATGTTCATTGAATTGCACTAAATGTTTCTGAGGGTGAGTACAGACCGAATGTTCCTTTCGGAGCGGTTGAAAATAATCCTATTATAACCAGCCTTATTAATGTGATTTCAACTTTATGCAGCATGTAAGGTTTCTGGGCTGTGGTTTCTTTGGCCACAGTAAGCTTGGCCTGGAATCATAAATACGTGGCTGTCTTACTTCTTCAGGAATGTTTCTTCCCTTGCCATATGAGCAATCTAGACTTACCCTTTCATTTTCCATGCCTTTCCAAAATCATTTGTGTGCCACTAATTTGTTCATTGTCACCCAACAAGTATTTCTTAATATTGCAAGTGCCTCAACCCCTTTTTAGAAGTAGAGTCACAGGAACGAGAGTGATGGAGCCTGGTCTGAGCACCGTTCTATTCTGATTGGCTACTTGAGGGAAATTTACTGGTCAAGGCAGAATTACCTGACTTCCAGGGGAAAAAAAAAATGTATCTTCTCTCCATTTTCTTTCATGAAGTGTGCCCTGGGACTGTGTGAGAAGTGGGGTCAGGACAAGGGGTGGGGGACAGGTAGTCAAGATCCTTTCCTCCATCTGCAGAGGGTGGGGGGTGCCTCCCAGAGTTAAGGTCTGGTCCTGAGTTAGGATCTGGTTGCCTTGAGTGTAGCCACACACATAAGTACTAATGTGGGGCAGGTACCATAGAAAAGCCTAGTGTTGATATGTTTGAATTTCTGTGATTGTGTAGGATTTGTCCTAACTTGCTTTAGTCAAGTGAGACTTGGGACTGGGGTAGAAGGACAGTGCTGGTGAACCTGGAGGGGATTTGGGGAGGCCAGTGTGATACTTAACAAGATGTACCCTACACTTCTGTTGTATTATTTTCTTAGTAATTATTTTAGAGTTCGATCTTTTTTTTTTTTTTTTAAGATTTTTATTCTTAAGTAATCTCTATACCTAATGTGGGGCTCGAACTCACAACCATGAGATCAAGAGTCACTTGCTCCACCAACTGAACCAGCCAGGCACCCTTAGAGTCCAAAGTCTTTTGCATAACCTTTATGAATGCAGAAATGAAATTGTTTTGTAAGTGTCTCCTAAAATGTAGAATTAAGAGTGGTGTTCATTCATTCATCTATTCATGTATTTAATAAATATTTATGAAACACCTCATGTTGCCAGGCATTGCACTGTGTGATGTTAACATATTTCGATGTCAAAATAACTTTCTTTTTTTTTTTTATTCCATTAATTTATTTTTTGAGGGTGGTGTAGGGGCAGAGAGAGGGACAGAGAGAATCCCAAGCAGGCTCCTTCCTGTCAGTGCAGAGCCTGATGCAGGGCTTGATCTCACGAAGGTGAGAGCATGACCTGAGCTGAAATCAAGAGTCGGACGCTTAACCCACTGAGCCACCCTTGCGCCCCTTACTTTCTTTTGCGTAAGTCTTGTATTCCATAACTTTCACGTGTGACTACAAATAATGTCTATTCTAGGAGGAAGTAGTTTAACAAGAAAAATGCAAAGGTAAATCCTGCCAATATTTAAACAATTATATAAATATTTCTAACAGTAATTGAAATTTCACTATGTACATTTTTCGGAACACCCAACATTCTTGTATCACTCTTCAGTCAAGGAAGTGTGCAAGAGGAACTCGAGTACATAAAGAGTAACACCCTAAAGTAAATACAGTACGTTCTCATATTGTCTCTTCGCGACAACGCCTTTCAGGGGCAGTAACGTTTTGCACTTGGGTAAAAAGAGAAGACCTTATAAATTGGTATTAGGCTTGTTTTTCTACCAGTGATTTCACAGGGCAATGAATAATAAATTGGGGACTGTCGTTGAATTTAAACAATTCTTAACAATCTTTAACTAACAATCATCTCCACACTCAACTGCCCAATAACGCACAGTTAAAGAATTATGCCTGACAAAGGAAACAATCTCCACCTACTTGCATCCGGGTTAGCCTTTCCAGGCACACCTTCTCACAGACTGCTCCCCACTTCCTTGTAAGTACAGAATATGGGGAGGGGCTCTGGATTGCCCTTTTCGCTCTTCAAGGAAAAAACTGGAAAGTATACTGAGCAGGTCAATGTTGAGTCACAGGAATCTCAAATCCATCCAGAGAGAAGAACCCATCTGAGGGTGGCCTCGTGGAGCCCAGCTGACAGCTTGGTGCCGGTGGAAAGGCCTGAGGCAGTCAGAATGTGTTCTGGGGATTCCTAGGAAATATCAAATGTCTTTGGTGAGGAGTCCCAGGACGGGCTGCAAATGTACCATTTCCCGGAGGAAGAGCCAAGAGTGAGTTAGACTTGTAGCAACCAGAGTTGTCCTTGCCCTTGGTCTCAAAGAATTCTGTCCTATATCAAATTTTGGAACTGAATAGATCATCCTCGGACACGCTTGTGTGCTGATTACTCACTTGGCTTGATAAAATAGGCCTTAATTTACGGACTTCTCTTCTACACCGCGTTAGCAATCCTCAGAGTCCAGAAGCCCTTCTTTATACCTGACCTTGTTGTCTTCATACTTGCAACGGAAAGCCAGTTCTTCCTGTGTAATATTCCTTGGAAACTGAGAGGCCTTTAACTACACAAGAAATACTTTGGTTTATCGTTACCAAATTAAAGAGGATCATAGAAATCTTAAAATTCTAAAATCTTAGAATAACAATTTTAGCATTTAGAATAACAATTGCTTACTGACGGCGGGTAGCCAGGGTTGTTTTGGCCCGCCCACTACCCCGTCCTCTTCAGATAACAGCATTTCCCTTCGGGGAACTCCCTCCGCTGTTGGTCCACGAAGTTTAGGTAAACCTACCCTGTAGCTCCACAAGAGTATCTAAAGAGAGTCCACATCTCCTGATCACAGTGATTGTTTCAAGAATGACACTTGGTGCAGGTTGGGCCAATGAGAGTCAGCCTTATTTGATGGAGCTTCTGATGCTGGTCATCACGGCTCTAATTCATGGGTAGCATTTACACTTGAAAGCTTCAGGGGCTTCTTCACGTCACAGCCAATCATTCACATAGCCAATTTTTCCTGATACTTACACACTGTATAGTGGGGAACACATTTACCAACAGGTTATTTCAGCAATACATTAAGAGCCTTCATTCATTCAACAAGTGTTCAGTGAAATGATGAAGACTACTAGCTGCCTGGTTCAGTGCTAGGGATGGAGTTGTGAATGAAATATGATCCCGGCCCCATGATATTCTGAACGATGCCTATATGGGAGCACACAGGAGAGTCATGTAACCTACCCTACATTCGTGCACATGGGGGTCCAGGAAGGCTTCCTGGAGGAAGGGCCTCCTAACTATCTCTGAATTGATTCTCCTTTAATTTTAATTTAATCTCATTCTCACATCTATCCCAGTTCAGGCATTTTGTTTCATATCTGAATTATACCAACGGTTTTCCAACTGGATTCGATACTTGTGTTCTTATCCTGGTCCTTACTCCCAATTCATCTTTTACTAATGAAAGAATGATTTTTTTTTTCTTAGAAACATTTTACTGAAGTATAATATACACACATAAAAGCACATATATAAGTCTGAAGCTTAATGAATTTACTCAACAAAACATACCCAATTAACCAGTGCCTATATCAATGAACATGGCCAGCACACCAGGAGTCTATCTCATGTCAACTTCCATATACTCACCTCCCCTCGCAAATGAGTTTCTTTTTGTTTTGTTTTTTAAGTAGGCTTCTAGCCCAATGTGGGGCTTGAACTCACAACCTTGAGATCAAGACCTGAGATCAAGGGTTGAATGCTTAACCAACTGAGCCACCCAGATACCTGGCAAAAGATCTTTTAAAAATACTCATTATATTGATCCTTTGCTTTCTAAAACCTTTCGAGGACTCTCAACAGCCCTCAGGATAAACCCCCATCTCCTTAGTCAAACTAAAACCCTAGTGATTTCTTAATTTTATAACTTTTTAAATTTATTTTTGAGACAGAGAGAGACAGAGCATGAACGGGGGAGGGGCAGAGAGAGAGAGGGAGACACAGAACCGGAAGCAGGCTCCAAGCTCTGAGCCATCAGCCCAGAGCCCGACGCCGGGCTCGAACTCACGGACCGCGAGATCGTGACCTGAGCTGAAGTCGGACGCTTAACCGACTGCGCCACCCAGGCGCCCCAAACCCTAGTGATTTCTAACCTACCATCTTCACCCCGTTTGGCTGTTGCTATGCTGCTCCTTCTGTTTAGACGAACATCTCAGCCCTGTTCCCAATTTGAATCGTTCCTAATTACTCCAGGAACCACCTTCTCAAAGCCTTCTATAATTCTTTCTCTCTGCACTGTTTCAGATTCTTGAAGGTAGAAATGGTATTTTTCAGTCCAGGTTCCTAACTGGTTAAATGAATAAATGAGAACACCTGGCTTTGTTACTTTCCCTTAACACCTTTCTTCCTTTCCATCCCTCTAAAATAAGAACAAACCGTTGCTCAGGGAATAAATCAATGAGTATGATCTTCAATCAGTTGTTTGTAGAGGAGTCATGGTTGGTTTCCGTTGATCCAACTACACCCTCCTGCCAGGTATCCCTTTCCCCAACATCAAGATAAGACTAAAGTAGGAGTTGGTGATCCCTCACTCTACCAAGGTAAGAAGATACTATGGAAATTGATATTCATGAGATAGGAGCCATTCTGCCCATAAAAAGTTGGTTTAATTGGAATATCTGAAGGACTTAAGGAAAATTGGGATTGGGGGAAGGAAACAAGGAAGCAGGTTAACATTTACCAAATGCTTACCTACCATGTGCTGGATACAACGTTAGCCTCTATCTGTGATGTCTTATTTACTTCAAGTGGGGGAGGAATGTGCATAAATATACAGGTTTTTGAATTGCATAACAAGAAAAGCCAATATATCCTTCCCTTCTTTTGGTTGAAGAAGGAAACACTTGGGCATTTATAGCTTTTTTTTAGAATTAAAAATAACAGAGTGGGGCACCTGAGTGGTTCAGTCCGTTAAGCGTCTGGTCACGAGTGTCGGCTCAGGTCATGATCTCACGGTTCTTGAGTTCGAGCCCCACATCGGGCTCTGGGCTGACAGCTCAGAGCCTGGAGCCGGCTTCAGATTCTGTGTCTCCCTCTCTCTACCCCTCTGCTGCTTGCACTCTGTCTCTCGCATTGTCTCAAAAATAAATAAACATTAAAAAAAATAACAGAGTGGAACTGAAATTCATAACTCCAATGACAATTTGGTTAAGTAGCTTAAAAATTATACCATGAAATTAAAAAATAAAAAATTAAAAAAAAAACCAACAACTCCACAACATTATAACAAGTTTTAGTGTGTAGGAGAAAGTAGGTATAGCCAGAACATCTAATGCTATCCGGCTCCCAAATTGTCCCTGTGGGCCAGAAGGCAGTGCCACATGAAACCATCTTTACAGAAGCTTTCGAAATCTATACTTGATTTTTTTAAATATTTATTTTGAGAGAGAGCATGTGTACACAAACGGCCAGAGAGAGAGACAGGAAGAGGCAGAATCCCAAGCAGGCTCCACCCTGTCAGCACAGAGCCCAAGAGGGTGGGGGGCTCAATCCCATGAACTGTGAGATCATGACCTGAGCAGAAATCAAGAGTGTGATGCTCAACTGACTGAGCCACCCTGGTACCCCGTGTGTACTTGATTTTTAATGAAAAAGTTCTTCCTGGTAAATCCTAATGGCAAATCCAAGTTTGTTTGTTTGTTTGTTTGTTTTTTCTGTATGCATAATATCAAACACACCCGACAGGTTGGCCCCATTCCCAGCAAATCCATTTCTCCTCTAACATCCTGTAACTCAATATGGCACTGGGCTGGGGTGCCGGCAATGCACAGCTGTCGAATACTAAAAATTCTCCCCAAACTGCCTCATCTCCTTAGGTCAGCAGCCCACCTATGGCCTATTTGGAATTTTGCTGAAAAACAGTTAAATGACATAAATGAAGGCTTAAACCTAGAAATTCAAATACAACTTGTAGGAAAAAAAAATTTGCTCAACTGGCTGTAGAAATGGATGCCTGGATTGTTGACTCACTGATAACAGTGGAAGCAGCTGTGAGCTACTCACCTTTTATAGCCTAAACTTGGGTGCTCTAATATTTATCTTAGCCATCATTTTATTATAGTCCAGAGTGCGTAATCTTCACGAGTACATTGTTTCTTCAGTGCTTAATAAAACTTAATAGTGCCGTTCATTCATTCAACTCCCGGACCAAGCAGTAATTTCCTGGAGGACAAAGGCCCAAAGGGCCATATGTTTATCTTTGGTTTCAGAGTCCTCCTCGCCCTTGTACCAAGAACGTTCTGGGCCGGCAGTGAGGAGTATTTAGAGGTGGAGTGAGGGAAAAGAATGTTTCAGATTGCTCAGAAAACGTTTATTCTTCTGATCCTCTGCTGGGGAGGAAGGCGGAGGGGAGGGAAGGTTCTTATGGCAGTGGGATTAAACCATCCACCCTGAAAACTTGCTTTCACAAACGCACAACCCCTGTGGGTCGCGCCACTGGCCTGTCTCGGAGGGTCACGAGGTCACGGTCACCGCCGCCGTGGCCGCGCCGCAGCCCTCACGTTTCCGCGGCCTCTCGCGCTCCCTCCCTCCGGCAGGCGTCGCTGGCCACCGCAGGGCGGCGAGGAAGGAAGCGGACTCGATCTTCCGTCCCGACGCCCGGGGACTCGGCACCCCCGGCCCGCCTTCTCCACGAGTCCGCTCTAGCGCCCTCTGCACGCGCCCAGCGACGAGCCGGGTCCTCCCTCTGGAAGGCGAAGGTGCAGGCCACCGCGACTGAACACCGGGGCGCCGCTGGGAGGGAGCCGCGGGCAGGCCCGGGCTCAAGGCCAGGGAGCTGGGCGCGCGGAAAGGCCCGGGACCCCCCGAGGTGGGGTCCGGAGAGCGGGTGAGGGGCCCGGGCGGCGCGGCCGAAGGTCCGGGAGTCCTGGACGGGGCGGGGACGGGCGGAGGCGCGGCAGGAAACGCCCGGGGCCGGCAGTGCCGGTCGGGCCGGGGGCGCGGTGGAGGGGAGGGACGGGGCGGCGCCCGGCGGGGCTGCCCGGGCCGCGCACTCAGCCCTGGCGGCGCGCCCCGCGGGGACTCTTCGGGAGGAGTGCCAGGCCCGCGAGCCTTGGGATTCCGGGACCGCCCTCTCCCGCTCCAGGGCCGGCGGCGAGCGGCAACGACGGCCAGAGCCGCAGCGGCAGCATGAGAGCGGGCGCCGCGGCCCCACGCCTGCGGACGCGCGGCGAGCGGCGGCGGCCGTGCCTGCGCGCGCCATGGGGGCGCCGTGGGGCCGGGAGGCCGGCCGGCGCTTCGGGCGGCGCCGGGGCCGGGGGCTTCTGCCGAGCGCCTCCGCGCTGGCGGCGGCCGGCCTGCTGTGCACCGCTCTGGCCGCCTTCTGCTGCTGGAGGCAGCTGCCGCCGCTGCCCTGGGCATCCTCCGCCCCGCCGCGGCCGGTGGCCGTGCTGCTGTGGTGGGAACCCTTCGCGGGGCGCGACAGCGGCGCGAGGCCGCCCCCGGACTGCTGGCTGCGCTTCAACATCAGCGGCTGCCGCCTGCTCACCGACCGTGCGGCCTATGGGGAGGCCCAGGCGGTGCTTTTCCACCACCGTGACCTCGTGAAGGAACCCCGTGACTGGCCCCCGCCCTGGGGCGCCCCGGTGCGCGGGGCAGATGAGCTGGAGTTGCGGGTGTTGGACGACGAGGAGGCGGTGGCCGCCGAAGCCCTGGCCACCTCGGGCCTCAGGCCCCCGGGCCAGCGCTGGGTGTGGATGAACTTCGAGTCGCCCTCCCACTCCCCGGGCTTGCGGAACCTGGCGGGGAACCTCTTCAACTGGACCCTCTCCTACAGGGCCGACTCGGACGTCTTCGTGCCTTACGGGTACCTCTACCCCAGGACCCATCCTAGCGACCAGCCGCTAGGCCTGGCCCCGCCGCTGGCCCGGAAACGGGGGCTGGTGGCCTGGGTGGTGAGCAACTGGGATGAGCGCCAGGCCCGGGTCCGGTACTACCACCAGCTGAGCCAGCATGTGTCGGTGGACGTGTTCGGCAGGAGCGGGCCTGGCCGGCCGGTGCCCAGCATTGGCCTTCTGCACACAGTGGCCCGCTACAAGTTCTACCTGGCCTTTGAGAACTCGCAGCACCTGGATTACATCACCGAGAAGCTCTGGCGCAACGCGTTGCTGGCCGGGGCCGTGCCCGTGGTGCTGGGCCCCGACCGTGCCAATTATGAACGCTTCATGCCCCGCGGTGCCTTCATCCACGTAGACGACTTCCCTAGTGCCTCCTCCCTGGCTGCCTACCTGCTCTTCCTCGACCGAAACCCAGCAGTCTACCGTCGCTACTTCAGCTGGCGCAGGAGCTACGCCGTGCACATCACCTCCTTCTGGGACGAGCCTTGGTGCCGGGCCTGCCAGGCTGTGCAGAGCGCTGGGGACCGGCCCAAGAGCATACGCAATTTGGCTCGCTGGTTTGAGCGGTGAAACCCTGGTGTGACCCAGGGAGGTCAGATCGTCAACTTTTGACCCTCAGCTGCGCATCTCCTTGGCTGGTCGAGTTTTCCAAACACCCATTTTTACTCTACGGGGGAAAGGTGATTTACCAATTAATATGATTCAGCATAAAGACTGGGTAGGAAGGATCCCTGGTTCTCATGGTTTTGTTTTTTTTGTTTGTTTGGTTTTTTGGTTTTTTTTTTTTTTGCACAGCTAGCAGTTGGGCTCTGTCTGCTGTAGGTGGGCATCAGTGTTCACCGGTGAAGAAGGGAGCCCTCCCTCACCTTGTAACCAGGACGAGGTGAAACAGTAGCTTAACTACCAGAAGCCTTTGAGTCAGTTGCTCTTTTTTTCCTCATCGGTCACGGGCTATATAGGTGGCCTGTGCTGAATCCAAATCCATACACACTGCTCCTTGGCTCACATTGCACTGGGCAAATGTGTAGCAAGCCCCCCGTTCCAGAAGGAGCCTTGTTGCAGAATAGTGAAAGGACTGTGGCCGCAAGTGGGTCTCATGACTTCCTCAAAGTCTCATCTCCTAAAAAACGGTGAGGAGGGTGGTCCAATGATCCGTGGACTGTTCCTTAACAAGTACTGTTTGTTCCCCTGCCGTATGAGTACAAAGACGATGCTAGATTGCCCTTGGGGAAGAGTTAGGATGAATATACAGGTGTACCTCACTTTACACACACGTATTTTTGAAACACTGCTTTTAAATCAAATCCCCAATTCACTGCTTTAGGAGAGGTCAGTGTTTAATGCAATCCTCTGGAGAATCCCTTTACAATGTGAATAAGCATCTCCTAACTTATTTCCTCTGTGTCTGTTTTAATATAACCAAAATTTTTAAAAAGTGTATTAAAATTAGAGATGTGAAAAAAGCAGAAGCGACCTTCTTCTCCCCTCTGTCCAGAAAACCAGCCCGTGTTTACCAACAGAAGAGAAGGAAGCCGCAGTGCCACTTTCCACACAGTTATTTGTTTGTATCGTTTTACTGGACAGGAGAATTAAGCAGGAACGTACTGCCCGACGTACCTGTCTGCCGGACAGAGAAAGAGATCGTACCTCAATATGGAATCATGGCAAAAGGAAAAAAGTTTCATGGTGTCTATTAATGGCAGTTTTTGTTTCCGTCAGTTTTCAGTTAAATGTTTAATTGCTAGGGAATAGAACTAAATTAGTGCCTGCAATGAGCCGTGGTTTTTTGTTAAAATATAAATCTGCCATCCTCCCCGGGGCCGGCTGGTTCCCCTCCTAGTCCGCATAGTAGTACTTACGGTATGGCCTCCCATTTCTAGTGCCCTTGAGCCTGTGCCGTGGACCAACTTTGAAAATGGTATGCATTGACTTGAAAAGGTCAACGAGCAGCATATTTACTAGGAGTGACCGCGTGCCTCCTCTGTGCCAAACGCTGGGCTTGGGGTGCCAGGAGAGACACACAAATGTGTAAGGCGAGGTCCTTTTCTTGAAGGCTATTAGAATCTGCCCTTGCCAACAGGTAAAATAGAACTTTGATCAGTCAATCGGCAGAACCTACTTGTTTAAAGTGACATTCTTTAATATAGGCCATAGGTCAGTTATTAGAAAACCAGTTGATTTATAGCCTCAAATAATGGTTTATTTTTCTCTTTGACTTATTACAATGAGGACCTTCAGTGACTGATTATTGTGAGTATGGTCTAAGATTAACTAGGTTTATATAAAGTTGTGCTGTAAACTGTAATTTTGCTTTTGATTAGGGCAGTTAGCTGAATCATTAAGTTTTATCTCTACAAGTATTCATTGCAGACTCACTTAAAAAGTTCACTGAAATCCAGGTGCTTCAATTTTTTTTCCTTAAAAGGAGAAATTAAAGCCCATAGATAACATTTCCTTATTAAAATATTATAGTGTGGGCGGAATTACAAAGTATCAGTCAACCAATAAAGAAAAAGAAAAATTCTCTTCTTATAATGAGTATTTATGAAAGATTGGCAAGTGATCTTGGGGTTCCTGGGAATCTAGATGGGCAGTGGGAGAGTGGATTTTGAAGGTACTCTGGCTTGAATTCCAGCTGTGTGACCTCTGCAAGTTAGTAATCACCTTGAAGGGCACCTGGGTGGCTCAGTCAGTCAAGCCTCTGACTCTTGATTTCGGCTCAGGTCATGATCTCTTGGTAGTGAGATCAAGCCCTGTGTCTGGCCCTTACTGGGCATGGAACCGGCTTAAGATTCTCTCTCCCTGTCTCTCTGACCCTCCCCTGCTTGCCCTTGCTTTCTCTCTCTAAAATAATAATAACAACAACAACCTCGAGCCTCAGATTCCTTATCTGTAAGATGGGGAGGGAAAATACTTCATAGCTCACTGTGAGCTTTGTGGAAACTAAAATAAGTAAAGGGGCCTAACACATAGCAATCACTCAATTGGTAAGAGAGAGATTTTTTTTTCCTTTTTTGTTGTAGTGACTTCAAGGTGCCTTCATATCGATTTGTATGTCTAAATTTAAATCTCAACATGTGTTTCATGATATATCTCAAATAAAAAGGAAGGGGCCTCATATTGTATATTTCAAGTGTATTCCTAAAGCTAAACCCTATTATTTCAAGAATCATCATTGCTATTCAGATTGAGCTTGAATTTGCAGGCTAGGAGGGAACACCTATTCTTTCTTTGAAAGACAAATTGTTAAGTTATATTGTTACATGAGTATTATTTTGCTGATGTTCTTAGTTACAGTAAATCTTGTTAAAACTAACCACTATTTATTGAATATTTAGCGTAAGGAAGGTATAATTGCATTTTTATTTGTGTGCAAATTTTGGGTCTAGAACAGCCAGAATAGTTTTTGAGGCTGATTTCATCAAAGAGTAAGAGGAATATGTCCATTGCTCATTTTATGTTATTTTTCACATCATTCTAAACTGAGTAGGTTAAAATTTCATATCTGATAATATAAAAATGCATCATATATATTTAAAAATGTCTTTTCTATGATCATCATGCCCCACCCCCCCTTGAAGGCATAAACTGTACTTTCAAGTTTATTACAAATTGAATATTTTTAGCACTTGATGACTCTAATGATATGATTGTGCCTGGAATGATACTGGGATCGGGAAGACAGTGTGACTGGCTTTCAGCGTCCACACTCGTTTCCGGTGTCCAAGCCCTTCCCTGGCGGTAAGTTAGAAGAGACAGGGTGGCTTCATGGAAAGAGTTTGCAACTGGGAGTCAGAACCTGGGTGTGTTTCTGCCACTTTCTGCCCCTGCCGTCCTGATTAGGCGAGTTACTTAAACTCTCTGGGTTTTAGCTTCCTCCTTTATAATGCACAAATGCCCCTAGAGAATGAGGGTTACGTGGGACGACGTGTCCCACAGTGCTTTGTACATTGTGAAGTGCTGTACGGTTACAGTGTGCTCTAAGTTTTCAAAGTTCTAGAGCAGGATGAAAACACTTCTCTCTGTAAAGGGCCGGGGTAAATATTTCAGGCTTTGCAGGCCATACAGTTTCTGCTGCTGCTAAACTCTGCCGATGCAGCACAAAAACAGCCTTTGGCAATATGTAAACAGATGGGGTACCTGGATTTGGCCGTAGTCAGTCAACTCTGTGCTAGACATTTAGACATCTGGGGAATTTGAGAACCTACCTGATGGGTGTTTCTTAAAAGGGATTTGAGAATTGGAATTTAAGAATTTTGGAGATAGACCCTCCTCGGTTCCTAGATCAGCTTGGCAACTTTCGCTAATTGTCTCACCTTGGGTACGTTATTTAAACTTTCTGTGCTTTGGCATCGCTAATGAAAGGTAATCATCTATGGTTGACAGAGGTGTTGGGGGAATTAGATGAGACAGAAAGTACTCAATACGGTGTCTGGCACATAGGAAGCACCTGGAAGATGTTAGCTATGATTATCACCATTCCATTTTATAGAGGAAGTCGAGGTCCAGACCTCTGAAGGACCTGCTTGAGGTTACGGTAGTAGAGGCAGGACCAGCCGTGCTTGAGCAAGTCACAACCCCTTGGAGCCTCTGTCACTTGAACTGCAGAATGGGGGAGGGGGGGTTGGACATCTTCTCTTGGGACCTTCTAGTTTCACTTGCCATCGTTCTACCAACTGGCACCCCACAGTTTAAAGAACTAATTCACCTCCCCAGGTACCTTCCTTGTAGTCTGGAAATGACTTCCTACCCAGCAGCAATAAACTGGAAGAAAACCAGGCACCAGAGAGGGAGACTCTGATTTAGCATTATATATATGTGTGTGTGTGTGTGTATGTGTGTGTGTGTTTTAAAGTGTCACATGCCTTAGATAGGAGGGAAGGGAGCCAAGTTCTTGGTAATTAGTATGGTGAATAATCGCATTACGTTTCAAGTCCTTATTGGATGTATCTCAGGGACTTTTATGCTACCCATTCTTGAAGCAAATCAAGTATTTATGTACGCGTGTTCAGATTGTTTTGACAAAGTGATTAAAGTGTTACCATGGAAAATGACTCCTTGTTTATGATGTGTCTCCTCCAGGCACTAATGTGTCCCACCATGACACGTGGGAGTGTTTCTTGGTTGAGGGGTTCCTGTTAAGTTCGTCAGTCCTAGATTGGTAACTAAAATGTGATGCGTTTGTCTCTTCCGAGTGGCGCGAGGTCTGATTCCAGCTCATCCTCTTACCTTTCTTGCCTGGCTTCTTTACTTGAACCCGGTGACTTGTCTCCAAGGGCAGAAGTAGTGTATTCCTTGCTCTCCTTCCAATTTATTTTATTAACTGCTCCAACACACTCTCTGTACCGTCTTTACTTCCTGTCCAGTAGACCAAATAATGCCATTTTATTTTATTTTTTATTTATTTTTATTTTTTTTAATTTTTTTTTTCAACGTTTATTTACTTTTGGGACAGAGAGAGACAGAGCATGAACGGGGGAGGGGCAGAGAGAGAGGGAGACACAGAATCGGAAACAGGCTCCAGGCTCTGAGCCATCAGCCCAGAGCCCGACGCGGGGCTTGAACTCACGGACCGCGAGATTGTGACCTGAGCCGAAGTCGGACGCTCAACCGACTGAGCCACCCAGGCGCCCCAATAATGCCATTTTAAAAGAGGCAGAACAAAGACTGGGAACATGATGGTGGGCAGACGCATCCTTCTTCAACTAACATTCAAATTATTGAAAAGGGGAAAAACAGTGAGTATTTTCTCTCCTTCCCTTTCCCCAGCACACACACACACACACACACACACACACACACACACACACTGACATGCTCATTTCAGTACAGATTGTTGAAACCGATGATGGCCAGCTGAGGGTAGGAGCAGACGGGACGAGAAAAGAAGATTCCATAGTGAGTACTCCATCACGAATCGTGAATGAGTGAAAGGCGTGCACTATAGGACAGCTGGTGAATATGTGTGGGGAGGGAAGAGGAAACAGAGAAGCAAAGACGTTGGGGTAAACAGGTAGGACGTGTTTGAAGAGAAAGTGAGAAGAGCAGATAGGAAGGAGAGGGAAGATCAGGGTTAAATGACCTGGAAAGAGGCAGGATCAGGGAGGAGCATGTGCACAGAGGATGAGGGAGTAGTGAAGAACCTGCCATTTTGTGGACTGTTCTGAAAAGGAACCTTTGTTCCAACTTGAAATGCAGCATCTGTTGGCGCTGATGGGAAGTGAAATCAAGAAGTCTGAACTCACGGACAGGGAAAGTCAGGACCTTAACAAGGAATACACTAACATTTCAGCAGATCTATAAAACTGTCCCCTGATGACAAGAGATTCTTGAACTCTTATGAATGCTTCTTTTTTATCTTGGAGAACTTAGTCATTGCTGTTTTTTTTTTTTGTTTGTTTTTTTGTTTTCTTAATTCCCAGTTGGCGTACTTCAACTGTACTCAGCATCGACTTTTAGAGAAATTTATAATTTTTTTTTATGGAGCCACAATAACCAATAGACTCCTTTGAAGAAGAGTCAGAGGAAAATAAAAGACTTAATACATTTGATAGACTTACTAGTTTCATACAGAATAATTTTAAATATAAAACTATTTAACTTGTGAAGGATTGGATTTTGGAGATCTTCAAATTCACGTTTTCAAAAATTACTGAATTTTGGGATACCTGGATGGCTCGGTCGGTTGAGTGTCTAACTTCAGCTCAGATCATGATCTCACAGTTCAGTTCATGGGTTTGAGCCCTGTGCAGACAGCGAGGAGCCTGCTTGGGATTTTCTGTCTCGCTTTCTCTCTGTCCCTCTCCCAGCCCCCAATCTCTCCCTCAAAGATAAATAAACATTAAAAATTTTTTTCTGTGTGTGTCTCTCTCTGTCCCTTCCCCACTCATGCTCTCTCTCTCAAAAATAAATAAACGTTAAAAAATGAAAAAGGGGGCACCTGGGTGGCTCAGTCGGTTGAGCATCCAACTTCGGCTCAGGTTGTGATCTCACAGTTCGTGGGTTCGAGCCCCGCATCGGGCTCTGCTGACAGCTCAGAGCCTGTAGCCTGCTTCGGATTCTGTGTGTCTCTCTCTGCCCCCTTCCTGCTCGTGCTCTCTGTCTCTCAAAAATAAATAAACGTTAAAAAAAATTTTTTAATTTTTTAATTACTGAATTTTATCTAAATATACTAAAAAACATTGCCCTGTTAGATCATGAGTGTTAACAATTTTAATCTGAATTATTTTAAGAGGGGGGAGAAATGGACTATTCAACAACAATTAACGAACATTTCTTTTTTTAAAAAAATGTTTATTTTTGAGAAACAGCACAAGCAGGGGAGGGGCAGAGAGAGAGGGAGACAGAGGATTGGAAGCAGGGTCAGCACTGATAGCACAGAGCCCGATGTGGGGCTCGAACTCCCAAACCTCGAGATCATGACCTAAGCTGAAGTCGGACGCTTAACTGACTAAGCCACCCAGGTGCCCCCAAATTCAGAACTTTTAGAAATCTCTGTTCCACTATCTGAAACTTACTCTGAGATGCAATTAAGTACAATTATCTTAGTGATCAAGTCTTTAGATAAAAACGAGTCAAGGCTCCTTCTTCGGGAGGCACAAATTTGTGGCGTTTAAAAACCAGAATTGTTTGCCAGAAGTTCACTAATATTTATAGGCTCCTAAATACAGGGTGCTTTCCATGTATATATATATATATATATATATATATATATATATATATATATATATATATATATGTATGGAAATATATATATATATATATATTTTTTTTTTTTTCCCCTTTACATTAAAGGCATTGTGGTAGGCAGTTTCTAAGATGATTACCATTGGTCTCTGCCCCCTGGTATCCATGCCATTGTGTAACTTTCTCCCTTTGAGCGTGGTCTGGATTTAGGGATTCTTTCCTAAAGAATATGGCGAAGAGAGGGGCTGAAACCTTGAGATTAGGCTATTAAAAGTTTGGTTTTCTGTCTAGCTTGCTAGCTCTGACAGAAGTCAACGGACATGATGGGAGCTGCTGTGTGGCAAGACACTGAGGAAGGCCTTCCGGGCAACTCCAGTGAGTGACCTTCAGTCCAACAGCTCAAGAGGAACTGAGTCCTGCCAACCACACGAGTGAGATTGGGACCAATTCTCCCCAAGATAAGACGCCAGGCCTGGCAACCATCTTCACTGCAACCTCATGAGAGACCTTAAATCAGAGGCCCCCAGGTGAACCACGCCTGCATTCCTGACCCACAAAATCTGAGATAATACATGTTTGTCGTCTTAGGGTTTGGAGGTATTCGTTATGCAACAAAAGATAACGTATACAGTCATTATCTCTACTTTAGAGATAAGAAATCTGGGTATCAAACAGGTTAATCATGCACAATTATGCAGATAATACCTGAGCCAGGATTCTACTACATGTCCATTTGGTTCCAAATCTTTGTTCCATTATAGTATTGTGCTTTTCATTAAGTCTGAGTTTTGCAGTAACTGTGATGAATGTCCCTGTGTCCTAGTTTACCTAAGTTTCACTAGTCTTCGGCTACCGATATGGGCAATCTTCTTAACTACTCTCCGTTTGCGTTTGCTCATTTGTAAAATATGGGGACACATATTTAGCACTGGCTTACCAAGAATCTTGCTGGGACTTGAATGCCTGGACATCAGAAAGAAGTAGCAGCCACGACTGGGAAGGGGTTAGGTGAGGTCAGCCAACTCACTGGAGGCAATGCCTTTGGATGGTTGCCAGCACCCCTTGCCATGGATTCTACAAGAGCCTGAAGACCTCATGGTAAGGGCTGGTGTCACGCTGACAGCAGCTGTGATCTTCTGGACCAAGCACAAGAGTCTCTAGGTGGACGTGACTAGGGGCCAAACGGGTAGCAGCAACCTTGCCATTTCAGATGGTCAGTCCATGTGGTTTAAAGCAGGATCACCTGGTAGGAGGACAGGAAATGGGGTCCAGTCCCTAGAGGGATGAGGTTGGTAAGAGGTAGAGAAGATTCCACGTCTTCTGAGCAGGGCTGGGGCAGGAGAGGCTGGAAAACACAACTGCTCTTCTCGTGGTCCCTCTGGTGCCACGTTCCTCATCATGACCCTAGGTTTCTAAGTTCTCTGCATTCTCAACGATGGAATGACAGCAAATACTGGCCACAGGAAGAAATAATGCTGACTCATGAGCAGTGTGTAGCTGAATGTAGCTTGATTTCAGCTCCTGACTTATCGTAGCCATGGCTCCGGATTTTCTCAGGCCCCCCAATTTACAATATTTTGTAATGCATGACTATTTATCCCTGTTTCCTAATTTTGGATTTTAAAAATGTGGTACCGTAACTTTGGAGGACAGCCTCCCTGCTCATGTGTTGTTGACTGAAGGTTTATGCCATCTGTGGTGGATTCCCCAATTCAAGCTAGGACAAAATCCTTTTGGCTGTAATTGAATGGAAAGAAGAGGGGTGTGTGTGTTGGGGGGCCAGGGAGATGTTGCTGAGCTGCCCACTGGAGGCTTTGACTATTTCTTTGATTTTAGAGAACAAGAAGTTTAGGGATTGAGAGTTCACCATATTCTGGAGATGCTCTCTTGGATTGACTCTGGAAAATTGAATAAAGCTAAAAAAAAAAAAAAAAAAAAAGCTTTGCAAAAGGATTTGGCAACTACCTACAGCATTTTGATCTCAAGTGTCATTGATGTAGTATGGATTTATGGATTTCTTTCATGGCTTCTCTACACCGGAGCACTAGAATGTTATCTATCTTCTCTTAAATATCAGCTGTTTGTTATAGTGCCACAACTCTGGAATTATGTTCATATCTAAGGGCATCTTTCTTCCAGAATTACATTTCTATTATTAATGGGTTCACATTATTTAAACTATAGATAAAATGCAATAACTGGAAGCTATGATCAAATTTGGACAATAGCTGTTCCAATTAACAGACCTCAAAGTTATGACACTGACCTTCAATGCTATTTTAATACCAACAGTCTGACAGTCAGTTGCTTTTCTTTTGTTACCTTATTATATGTATGTTTGTAGTTACCATTTATATTATTTGAATTGTATATTGTACCAACTTACTAAGTTCAAGAGATATCTGGAAGAAAGCATTGTTATGCCAAAAGTGCATTTTTTTTTTAATTTTTTTTCAACGTTTTTTATTTATTTTTGGGACAGAGAGAGACAGAGCATGAACGGGGGAGGGGCAGAGAGAGAGGGAGACACAGAATCGGAAACAGGCTCCAGGCTCTGGGCCATCAGCCCAGAGCCCGACGCGGGGCTCGAACTCACGGAGCGCGAGATCGTGACCTGGCTGAAGTCGGACGCTTAACCGACTGCGCCACCCAGGCGCCCCCAAAAGTGCATTTTTAAAGTACTTTTTAATTTTTAGGTTGCTCCCTCATGCATAGTTAATTATTTAATTTATTCATTTTGTTTCATTCATCTTAAACCTAGTGCTCTGTCCCCAGTAATTATCTAAGTAAAGCATAGCGTCCTCATCTGCCCATTCCTGCCACTTCTCCATTTCCTCAATGCAGAGGAGGAAGATTTACAATTCCATTTCAGTTACTTGATGTTATATTTGAGATTTATCTGGGCCTGTAGAACCATGATCAAATTAGAGCAGTACATAGTAACTTTGATTTGCCTGGTCATGTTGATAGACTAGTATTTCCTGAGTGGTGCTGCCATGTAGATGACCACAGCCAAGCGAAGCTAAAATATGCGAGTCCCCTCCAACCTGGGATGTATTATTTCCTACAGCTATTATACTCTGACTTAATTTGCATGCATCTCATATCTGAAAACCGGGAGTGGTGGTGAGATAACTAGAAATCCAAAATCAGTGAATCAGATTTATTGATGAACAAGAAATACAGAAACGTATGTTTACAGTTCCCAGAATGATTTTTACATATTTATTTTATAGCCTTTATCTATGTATCCAGTCATTATTCATCCATCCAGGAATCCACTCAGCCATTCATTTAATCGATACGTTGATTCACATAATAGCTATCATGCCAGACTCTAGACACAGAAGTGAAAAATGTGGTCCCTGTCCTCAAGGAGATCACAGTCTAGAAACAGACACAGACAAATGAAGCAACAATTTTCCAGTGGCTTGATTAGAGTCAGGGCACAGGAATGTATGGAGCAAAATGGGAGTACAGATGAGACATGTCTCATTCAGTTTGGGTGTCGAGAGGATGAGCGGAGAACAGGGAAAGTGTCCCTGAATTTGGAGATGTCTGAGGGAGTCTTTAAGTTTGAAGAAGTTAGCAGTATGCATTTAGGAGAAATTAGCATAGGCAAAAGCCCATAAGTATGGGAGAATATGGTAGGTTAAAGAAACTGCATGTAATTCTGGACAGAAGACGGGGTGTGCTGGGGCAGGAGTGAGGTGAGTGGGGCAAGAGATCATTCTGGAGAGCAAATCAGGATCTGATCGTGAAAAGCCTTGTCAATGAAGCTAAAAATTTTGGATTGTTTCCAAAAAGTGAGGGGAACCATCAAAGACTTTGGTTTAGTTTGCCCAGAATAAATCCCGAAGAGGAGATATGGCCTTGGCAATTGCTTGCTCATTTTATATATTTCTGAGCAGAGAGCAGTCTTAGGTGTTCATTTCCCCATATTCATTTGCATGTTTGAAGCCTAAATGAAATGTAGTGAGTTTAAGTAATTCACTCCAGTGATTCTGATGGTGCAGCACTGCTGATGCCCGTCCAGCATCTAGGAACCAACTCTTGTGGTCAATTTCCATCGTTCCCCAAATTTGCCTCAAGGGCTCTTTGGATACAGTTTCTCCCACCACCCCCAGGCCTCGACAACCACTGGTCTGTTTTCTATTGCTGTCTTTTGCTTTTTCTAAAATGTTATAAATGAAACTGAGCACTATGTAGCCTTTCAATCTGGCTTCTTTTGCTTAACATAATGCATTTGAGACACTTCAATATTATTGCATGTGTCAGTACTTCCTTTTTATTGCTGAAATGCATTCCATTAAATCTTTGTATATTCTCTATACAAGTTCTGTGTGTGTGTGTGTGTGTGTGTGTGTGTGTGTGTTGAAGAAACTTTATATTTTAGAGCAGTTTTAGAGTCACAGCAAAATTGAGAAGAAGGCACAGAGATTTCCCATATGTCCCCTACCCTACACATGCATGGCCTCCCTCATTATCAACATCCCCTACCAGAGTGATACGTTTGCTACAACTGATGAACCTACACTGATACATCATAATCACCCAAAGTCTGTAGTTTACATTGGGGTTCACTTTTGGTGTACATTTTATGGGTTTGGACAAACGTATAATGACATGGATCCACCATCATAAGTTTCATAGAGTAATTTCACTGTCTTAGAAATCCTCTGTGTTTCCCCTATTCATCCCTCCCACCCCTCTGACCCCTAGCCACCATTGATCTTTTTACTGTCTCCATAGTTTTGCCTTCTACGATATCATATGGTCAGAATCATACATATTAGCCTTTTGAGATTGGCTTTTTTCACTTTATAATGTGCATTTAAGATTCTTCCATGTCTTTTCATGGCTTGATAGCCCATTTCTTTTTCAAACTGAATAATATTCCATTGCCTACATACACCATGGTTTCTCTATCCGTTCACCTACCAAAGGACGTCTTGGTTGCTTCCAAGTTTTGGCAGTTATGAATATGAGTAAAGATAAGATAAATCTGCGTGCAGGTTTCTGTGTGGATATGTTTTCAACTTCTGTGGGTAAATACTAAGGAGCTCAATTTCTGGATCATATGGTAAGAGGCTGGTTATTTAAGTTTGTCCCTTGAAATGTGCCACTTAACCATCATCTCTCAGGTTTTTATGTCCTAAAGAATAAGAAGAAATTATTTTGTTGTTGACTTAGTTACTACCACTACATTCTTCTTCTTCTTCTTGTTTAAATGTCTGATGATACTGTTCTTTTACTTAAGGTACTGGAAAGAAAATGATTCTGATGATACTGTTCTTTTACTTAAGGTACTGGAAAGAAAATGATTCAAGATATTCTTACACAGGAGACTAACATGGCTGATGTGCCAACTTTGATTGGCACCATTCTTGGCTTTAAATCAATACTGTTTGGGGCAGGACACTTAGTAGACAATCGCACACAAATAATCAGGCAAATCTTGTTATTCATTTACTGAGAAGGACATATTGATATGATATTAAGGTCATGAATTCCTAGCAGTACAGGCAGCTTTGCTCTCTAATTCTCAATCTGTAAAGCAAATCAGTGAGACTGACTACAGAGTTCCACCTTATTTCTACTTAGCCACGTATCTATTTGAGTTTTCAGGGCATAAACATTTTGCCTGCACTATTTTCTGAGTTCCACTTTTAAATGAGCCTCTATTTATCATGCTCCATATAGAATTGAACAAAGCATCCTTAACAATTCAGATACGATTTAAAAAAAAAGGTTTATTTATTTTGAGAGAGAGAGAGACAGCGTGTGTGCGTGAGTATGGGAGGAGCAGAGAGAGAGAGAGAGAGAGAGAGAGAGAGAATCTCAAGCAGACTCCACACTCATTGCAGAGCTCGATCTGGGGCTCAATCCCATGACCCTAGGATCATGACCTGAGCCAAAATCAAGAGTTGGATGCTTAACTGCCTGAGCTACCCAGGAACCCCTTAGATGCCATTTTAAAAATTTTCAATAAAAAATCCATTTGCTTCTTTCTTTTTATACTTTTCCGTATTACATTTATTCTTTCCACCAGTCTTAACAGATAAGCTCGCCTTAAAAAATGAAATGAATGTCTTTACTTATGACGTCAGCCTCATTCAATTTGAAAGCACTTTATTTACTAACAGTTCTTTAGGATGACTAATAATGTTCAACCTTTTTTTCCTTATTTCACAGTAAAATAATTGAAACTATTATATATCACGTTTGGAAATTAGTCATCCTCTATTTCTTCTTTAAAGATTTAAGGGGCGCCTGGGTGGCGCAGTCAGTTAAGCCTCCGACTTCAGCCAGGTCACGATCTCGCGGTCTGTGGGTTCGAGCCCCGCGTCAGGCTCTGGGCGGATGGCTCAGAGCCTGGAGCCTGTTTCTGATTCTGTGTCTCCCTCCCTCTCTGCCCCTCCCCCGTTCATGCTCTGTCTCTCTGTCCCACAAATAAATAAACATTGAAAAAAAAAATTAAAAAAAAAAAAAAGATTTACCAAGGTCGTTTATGGCCTAGTAATTATAGAAGCATGTAGCACATACAATAAACCACAATTATTTAGACATCAGCTTTGGCAACCCTGCCATTCCTTTTGAAATTCCACTTTCATTCTCTTGGGATCGTGGATATAAAATCTTGCTTTATTTATGAAGTATACTAGGACAGGATGTAGACGCTAGGCGGTGAGCAAGGTGAACTAAGTAAGCAAGATGCAAGTTTCTGTGTGTCATAATGTATGAGAGTTAAATGATTTTCTTACTTTAGTATTCTGCTATCATAATTGCCAGAACTGCTGAACCATTTGGGAAACATGATTAAAGAGTTGGAATAAAAGTTCTTTATGGAAACATGTGAAGCAATGGGACAATATTAACCAGAGAACAAAAAGTTAAGGGGCATGTTCTCATGGTCTTCAAGCATCTCCAATCATCCAACAAATAATTTTCCCAAACACTGGGACCAGATTAGTTCCTGGGGATAAAGTATCAAGCATACAAAGTTTAAGTTCTCCTGGTGGAACCACATGGAGGGAACAGAAAGTATACAAGTAAGGAGATAAATAAAATGGTTTACTGTAACACATGAGGGCTCATTGTTCAGAATGATATCCAGCATCTTTTATCTTTGCTGGGGCCCAAAGAGAAAACAGGTTTTGCACCATAGAATAGGAAAGAAGTTCCTTTCACAAGGAGAGTACGTAGGGTTGCCCTGAGGAGGAAAAGAAGCAAAGAGAAGGTGAACTTTCCTGAACCTGCTATGTGGCCATCTAAGCTGGATGCTTTCTCACATATGTTACCCCATTTTAGAAATCACAACACTCCCTGTGAGTTAACTTTTAGGATCCCCATTTTATAGATAGCCAGGAGCTGACTTAGTTGCTTAAGGGCACAGATCTCATCATACAGAGCCTGGGTTGATTCTCTGGGACTCCAAGGTCACTTATTTTCACCGTGCACTGCAGGGAGATGGAATATTGCCATTCTAAATCTTTAAGCTTCTTTATAGGATTCTTTAGGTAGTTTCTTGCCCAAATTAAGGGAAAAGACTATCTGAAAGGCTTTCACACCTGTTTTTCTAAGGAGGAGAATCTAGTTTTTAAAGCTTTATGTGGGACCCCAATATGTGAAACAGATTAGAGCAGAGCAGCCCTGTTGGAACTGGGGTGCATTGTCAGAGGCTCAGCCACCCTTCTGCTGAGTCCCCTTCAATGACTAAGCTCCACTGTGACCCAGGCACTCTCTCCTTGCCTAGTGGGTGGACATTTTAAAAAAGCTATTAAGAAATAAGGTGACTGGGGAGCCTGGGTGACTCAGTCAGTTATACGTCCGACTCTTGTTTTTGGCTCAGGTCATGATCCCAGGGTTGTGGGATCCGTCCCTGAGGCGGGCTCCATGCTAACAATGAGGGACCTGCTTGGGATTCCCGCTCTCTCTTCTCTCTCTGATGCTCCCCCACCCTCTCTTTCTCTCTCAAAATAATAAGTAAACTTGAAAAAAAAAAAGAAAGAAAGGTGAATAAAGTGAGTATTGATAGTAGTGAAACAAAGAGGAAACTGAAAGGGGTAGATCATGAGATTCATCTCCTCTCCCCAGGGTGAAAATCTTAGATGTTTATTTAAAAATGGGATGAGCGGGGCGCCTGGGTGGCGCAGTCGGTTAAGCGTCTGACTTCAGCCAGGTCACGATCTCGCGGTCCGTGAGTTCGAGCCCCGCGTCGGGCTCTGGGCTGATGGCTCGGAGCCTGGAGCCTGTTTCCGATGCTGTGTCTCCCTCTCTCTCTGCCCCTCCCCCGTTCATGCTCTGTCTCTGTCTGTCCCAAAAATAAATAAACGTTGAAAAAAAAAATTTAAAAAAAAAAAAAAAAAAAATAAATAAATAAAAATGGGATGAGGGGCACCTGGGTGGCGCAGTCGGTTAAGCGTCCGACTTCAGCCAGGTCACGATCTCGCGGTCCGTGAGTTCGAGCCCCGCGTCGGGCTCTGGGCTGATGGCTCGGAGCCTGGAGCCTGTTTCCGATGCTGTGTCTCCCTCTCTCTCTGCCCCTCCCCCGTTCATGCTCTGTCTCTGTCTGTCCCAAAAATAAATAAACGTTGAAAAAAAAAATTTAAAAAAAAAAAAAAATAAATAAATAAATAAAAATGGGATGAGGGGCACCTGGGTGGCGCAGTCGGTTAAGCGTCCGACTTCAGCCAGGTCACGATCTCGCGGTCCGTGAGTTCGAGCCCCGCGTCGGGCTCTGTGCTGATGGCTCGGAGCCTGGAGCCTGTTTCCGATGCTGTGTCTCCCTCTCTCTCTGCCCCTCCCCCGTTCATGCTCTGTCTCTCTCTCTGTCCCAAAAATAAATAAAAATGTTGAAAAAAAAATTAAAAAAAAAAATGGGATGAATAAAATGGATGTTGATGGGGTTAAAATAGTTTAATACAGCACTACCTAATGTTGGGTGAGCCATCGGGACTCCCTACTGCTCTCCCAACATTAAAGGACCCCAGATAAGTCCACTCTATTCACCCTTTGGGGAAACTCAGGAAGTTAGAAGGCAGGGATTACAATGAGAAACCTGACCAGCAATCCCCCCACGGGCAATAGTTAGGTGTGTTAATCAAGTTAAAGAGTCACCAAAGGGCCTGCCTTGGCTCAACTCCTTCCTGGGAGACCCACAGCCTTTTGCACAAGAGTGGATAAAATGGCGGGGGTGGCGCCTGGGTGGCCCAGTCAGTTAAGCTTCTGATTCTTGGTTTCAGCTCAGGTCATGATCTCACGGTTCATTGAGCCCCACGTCAGGCTCTGCACTGACAGAATGGAGCCTGCTTGGGATTCTCTCTCTCCCTCTCTCTCTCTGCCCCTCCCCTGCATGTGCACTCCCTCTCTCAAAATAAATTAAAAAAAAAAAAGATTAAAAGAAAAAAAGTAGGTAAAATGGTAGGAGTCTCAGGACTCTTTCATTCAGAAGTCCCATAGACGGTGGTACCAAAACCCGCTGGTGAGGCCGTGACTCTGGCTACGATTAGTTTGAGAGAATATAAAAATGTAAGGACCAATAAGATTATGAAAATTAGAATGTTTAACCAGGCTTTATATGAAGTGACTATGTCTTATTGCTGATCTTAGGAATAATTCTTTTTATATGTTGCTGGATTGAATTTGCTATTTTTTGTTGAGAATTTCTGTATCCTTATTCATAAGAGATATTGACTTGCAGTCTTATAATTGTGATATCTTTGTCTGGTTTTGGTGTCTGAATAACACTGACCTTCTAGAATGAGTTGAGTAGCATACCCTCCTCTCCTTTTCAGAATAATTTGTAAATAATCATTATTAATTCTTCTTTAACAATTTGGTAGAGTCCATCAGTGAAGCGTTTTGCTCCTAGGACTTTTTTTTGGGTGGGGGTAGGTTGATTACTGATTGATTGTATCTTTAAACTTGTTATAGACATATTCATATTGTCTATGTCTTCTTGAGTCAGCTTTAGTAGTTTGTCTTTCTATGAACTTGTCTATTTTATCTAAGTGATCTAATTTCTTGGCATATAATTGTTCATAGTATTCTTTTATAAATCTCTTTATTTCTATGTGGTCAGTCATAATATCCCTTCTTTCATTGCTGATCCTGGTAATTTAAGTTCTTTTATTTTCTTTCTTTCTTTCTTTCTCTTTCTTTCTTTCTTTCTTTCTTTCTTTCTTTCTTTCTTTCTCTTTCTTTTTTTCTTTCTTTCCTTCTTTCTTTTCTTTCCCTTCCCTCCTTCCTTCCTTCCTTCCTTCCTTCCTTCCTTCCTTCCTTCCTTCCCTCCTCTCACCACCCCCCTCTTTATTTTTGTGAGTCTAGGTGAAGATCTGTCAGGTGTATTGATCTTTCAGAGGACCAAATTTGATTTAGTTGACTTTACATATTGTTTCTCTATTCTCTTCCCTTTATTTCATTAATTTCCCTTCTATTCTTTGCTTTTTCCTTCATTCTGCTTACTTTTGGTTTAGTTTGATTCTCTTTTTCCTTTGATGTAAGGTAGAAGTTTAGGTCATTGTTTTGAGATTTTTTTTAATGCATGCATTTACAGCTATAAATTTCCTTCTAAGCACTGCTTTAGCAGCATCTCATAAATTTTGATATATTGTGTTTTCATTTTCATGTATCTCAAAGTATCTTCTAATTTTCTTTTGGTATCTGCTTTGATCCTGGTTACGTAGAAGTGCATTGTTTAATTTCCACATATTTGTGATTTTTCTCAAATTTCTCTCAGTTACTGATAAATTTCTTTTTTTTAATTAAAAAAATTTCTCTTAATGTTTATTTATTTTTGAGAGAGAGAGACAGAGTGTGCGTTGGGGGAGGAGCAGAGAGAGAGAGGGAGACATAGAATCCAAAGCAGGGTCCAGGCTCTGAGCTGTCAGCACAGAGCCTGATGCGGGGCTCAAACCCACGAACCATGAGATCATGACCTGAACCAAAGTCAGACGCTTAACCAACTGAGCCACCCAGGTGCCCCAGTTACTGATAAATTTCTAATTCTATGCCACTGTGATAAGAGAACATATTTTGTATTATTTGCACACTTTTAAATGTATAGAGGTTTGTGGCCTGACAATGGTTTATCCTGAAGATCGTTCCATGGGCATTTGAGAAGGATGTATATGTTGCTATTATTGGGAGAAGTGTTCCATAAATGTCTGTTGGTTTGTCCTGTTGGTTCACAATATTGTTCCAGTCTTCTCTTTTTGTTGTTGTTCTTGGGCATAGTTGTCTTATCCGTTATTGAAAATGGTATGTTGCAGTCTCCAACTATTATTGTTGTACTGTCAATTTCTCTCTTAGGTTCTGTCAGTTTGCTTGGTTATTAGGTGCATACATGTTTATAACTGTTTTATTTTTCTGAGGGATTAACCCTTTTATCATTGTAAAACGTCCCTGTTATCTCTACTCGTATTTTTTTTTAAGTCTCCTTTGTTCAATGTTAGCATAGCCTCTCCAGCTTTCTTTACAGTTGCTGTTTGCCTGGGATATCTTTTCCCATCCCTTTAAATTTTTTAATGTCTATTCATTTTTGAGAGACAGAGAGAGACAGAGTGCAAGTAGGGGCGGTGCAGAGAGAGAGAGGGAGACACAGAACTGAAACAGGCTCCAGGCTCTGAGCTGTCAGCACAGAGCCCAATGTGGGGCTCGAACCCACAGATCGCGAGATCACGACCTGAGCTGAAGTCGGCTGCTTAACTGACTGAGCCACCCAGGAGCCCCTCCCATCCCTTTAATGTTAATCTATTTGTAATTAAATCTCAAGTGTGCTCTGCTATAGACACATAGTTGGTTCCTTTTTGGCTTTCATCCGAACAATCTGCACTTTGATTGACTTGTTTAATCCATTTACATTTAATGTGAATACTGAGATGTCGGATTTATGAGGCATTTTACTTTTTGTGTTCTATGTCTCTCAGGTCTCTCATGTACTTTTCTTCCTCTTTTACTGATTCCTTTTTATTAAGTGGATGTTTTCTACTATAATTTTTTAATTACTTAGTGATTTTTCACTAGGTTTTTGAGTTCTTTTGTCATTTTTTTCTACAGGCATTTTTAATTTTTAATTTTTTTCTTTTTATCATATATCATGTATGTTTATATTATATATTTATATAAAAGTTTGGTTATGTTCTATGCCTCATCATTTCAATGTGGAATTTTTAAGAGCTTCTTTTTACTATGTATTCTTTCTACTGATTTTCAATCATATTTTGTTTTCAATTGTACTTATTCATTTCTTGCTGTAAGCTGCTCTTTTTCATTGTGCAATTATTTGTGTAAATTCTCTGACACCTAGGTTAAATATAGATTTCTTTGGAGATTTTTGTTTTGCTTTTTCAATGTTTGGGTCATCACAAATTCAGGGCCACTGTAAAGAGAAATCATGGCTTGAGGTTATTTTGGCCCCAAATGGTAAAGCAAATTTAGACTGCAAATGACAGAAGGGTTAGCTCACGATTGCAAATTCCCCAAAACAGCTGTTTGATCCTTTTTTTGCTGTGTCCAATGCAAATTTCCTCAGAATACTCTTGTATTAAAGGATAGAGCAGATTTTGTTTTGTTTCACCCTGACTCTGAGGATATGAATCTTGGTTTCCCAGATTTTCAGGGAGGGGATATCTCATATGCTCCCCACATGAATAAGCTCTTGGCATCATTTCCTATTATTACAACTCATGAGGCTGAGAAAGCCAAAACTAAGATTTTTCCAGATTTGGCAAATGCCCTAAGGATAACACCAACTTTTTTCTCTGGATTATTTCCTACATTTATATTGTTGGGGTAAATGATTATTCTCTTGATTATTCTACTATACTTTTAGATTTTTTAAATATTTTATCAATTATTTTTAGTGGAAGAGGGAACTTCTGCTTCTAAAGAGATGTCGCACCAGGTCTGTCTTCTGTTCAAAACCATCTTGTAACTCCACGTCTCACAGAAAAGCCAAAGCCTTTGCAATATCGCTGAGACCTACGTGAGCTAGCCAGACACGTGACCTCATTTCAATTACACTCTGCTCCAGCCACACCGGCCTCCTCGCTCTTCCTTGAACACAGACACGCTCCTGCCCATGCATTTGCACCGGAGGCTCTCCCTGCCTGGAAAGAACTTGCCTAGATCTCCTCTTGGACAATTCACGGCTTTTAAATCTTTACTCAAAGTCACCTTCTCAATGAAGCCCGTACTGAAGATCCTAGTAAAACAGCCGTCTTCCTCCCCAGCCCACCCTCATTTCTACTCTGGATCACCTTCCTCAAAGCAATGACCAACTGCTAACGTATACCCTTTCCTTACTTACTATGCTTATAGTATATAGTTTGCCCCTCAGTGATAGAACATCTGCTCCACAAGGCTGGTGATGTCTACCTGGTTTTTTTCACTGGGATTTCCTAGATGCAAAAATAGTGTATCATATATCTGCCATGCAACAAAAATACCGGTTGAATGAATAGTGTAGAGCACCTCCCTATTCTAGAGATGGTATCTTTATTAATGCGACCTTAGGCCAAATGCTGCTTTGTGGCAGCTACAGTTCACATCTGCTCACCTTGCCATCAATGCCACCTGTGCTTTTCTCACAGTGCTGCTCCCCCTCCGTCTGTTCAACTCCTCCCTCCACACCAACTTCCTGCCCCGCACACAATTATATCTCTCTCTTCAGATAAGATGATCCTCGTCTTATGAGTCCTGTTTTTTACCCAACTGTGGATCTAAAGTAGACTCTATTTTATGAATCCATGAGTTTCCATCAGAGCCACCACTTGGATTCCTGGAGCTAAGGTGCAGAGGAAGGGGGCAAGCTGAAGAGAAGGCGGAAAGCCAACAGGAATTTAATTAAGAGGAACAACTATCGGATCCCTCCTCTCTACTAATTCCAGAATCGGGCTCTTTCAAAAAGATTGGCAAAGATGGAAAGAATAATCCAGGAAACAGGCCTAGAAAGGAAGGGCAAGAGCTGGATGAGTTTGAAAATTAATCTCTCAATGCTATAGGTGCCTGTGACTGGGACTGGTAGGGACAATGACAGGCAGAATTGACTCCTTCTGCTGTCACAGATCGGGGAAGCCCGGAGGAAAATGAGACCAGAGAAGAACAGGCATCATCTAGAAGAACCCACAGAAGCAAAATATAAACATGCAAAAGATGGGGGTTGAGGGCTGCACCCAGGTCCGAACCTAGGCTGATCCAGCTACACGAAGCCCTTGCTGCTGATGGTCCTGGAAACAGGACAAGGTCCCCATGATATCCAAGTCTCTGTGATCAAAGGTCCTAGTGAGACAATGTTCTACTAAAGGGACAAAGACAAAGGAGCAGAGAAGATGACCCCGCTGAGGAGTGACCATGTGAAAGCCCACACTGCACTGAGCACTGCCCAGGCACAGGCCTCATCCATACTAGGCTCCTCACAGCCCTCTCCTCTACTCCCCTGCACCCCACCGCCCCGCAACAGACTCAGCACAGCAAACCTACAGATTCTGGAAGGTTCTCAGTGCCTCTACCTATTTCCTGTCTCAAACTTTAGGAATCTTCTCCTTTATTAACCCATCAACCCCACATGACAAGAAGTAGAAAAAAGAAATTCATATCCAGATTTTTATTTTTAATAGGGAAGAAAGATGTTACTACTCAGAGCAACATGAAGTACAGACAGGGATAGAGACAGCTCAGCCCCGCCTCTGCTGGAACCGGAAACTTGATCAGGGAAGAAACACGGAGATCGTGGTGGGGAGGGAGTCCTAGCGGGCAGAGGTGGGCCAGTCTCCCCACCTCCTCACATCATGCTAATAGGAACATAGGCATGTTCAGATGCCAGTTGCAGAAAGAGAAGTCAGGGGATCTCGAAGTCACATAGTGGGAGTATGAACAAATTTTTTTTGTCACCAGTCCAACGCAAGGCAGCTGTCTCACATTGTAGAAAATAATCATGAACAAATTCAGGTCAGTCAAATAAGCGCTGACCTTCTCAACAGTCCATTACGTGCTTAAAATGTCCTACTGAAAGAATCTCCATAACCCCTTTGTGTCCCCCCGACCCACCCCGTCCCAACCACTCCCCCACTCCAGGCCCTCCAAGCCGTAGGCGCTGTCACCGCCCGCCCGGAACAGAACAACATCAAGGTGTGGCCAAAGCCCAGAGCTGTAACTAAAGGAGGAATCATGGGGTGGGCCAGCTGCCCCCATGGGACCAGGGGTCTCAGGGATCAACCTCCCGTAACTCACTTGTAGCCCAAGAACAGCTCCCGTCTTTTTCTCCTGTAGGAAGAAAACATCCTGTGGGAGGGCAGGGAGGAGACTGGGCAATGAGAGCCTAGACATCCCCCAGCCCAGGACCAGAGGCTCTTGGCTACACACTTGGGACCTTAGTTTTGCACTTTTAGTAGCCCATCTTTTTCCATGAAGGGTAGCCTGTGTTAGCAGGTGCAGAACTTTCTTTTCAAAGGTCTACAGTGGTTATCCTACGTCCATCCCATAACCGTATTCACGTTCCCTACCCTGCCCTGAGTCTCCAGTCACAAAAGAACTTTAGGGGCACCTGGGGGGGGGGGGGCTCAGTCAGTTAAGCCTCTGACTCTTGATTTTGGCTCAGGTCATGATCTCACAGTCATGGGATCGAGCCCCACATCAGACTCTGCACTGAGAGTAAAGCCTTCTTGAGATTTTCTCTCTCCCCCTGTCTCTGCCCCCACCTCAAAATAAATAAATAAAATAAATTAAAAAAAAAAAAAAGAATTTTAGGACTCTATAGACTCCTTTCATTCAAAATTATTTTATTTTATTTTTTTAATGTTTATTTTTGAGAGAGAAAGAGTGTAAGCAATGGAGGGGCAGAGAGAGAGGGAGACACAGAATTTGAAGCAGACTCCAGGCTCTGAGCTGTCAGCACAGAGCCTGATGTGGGGCTCGAAGCCACAAACTGTGAGATCATGACCTGAGCTGAAGTCAGGCGCTCAACCGACTGAGCCACCCAGGCGCCCCTCAGACTCCTTTCATTTTATACTGTCTTTGCACCTTTTATGAAAATTTGGAATATTTACGTAAATCTATGCTTTTAAAAACTCATTTCAAAGTCCAGCTTCTACCCACCGCCTGACTCCAAAACTAACACCTCATTTAAGATTTTTGTTATGATAGCACCCTATTTCCAGATACCAGATCCTGTAATCGTTATTATTGCTGTGTAACAGCATTATTTTTAAAAATGCAGCTTAAAACAGCAAACATTTATTATCTCAATACTTTTCTGAGAGTCCAAATTGTCAGAGCAGGCTAGCTGGGCAGTTCTGGCTAAAGGTTTCTCATTAGGTTACTATTAATATGTTGGCTGGACCGGTAATAATGTGAAGGCTTGACTGGGATTGGAGGATGTACGTTCAAGTTCATGCAAGGGACCTTTGGCCAAAGGATTTGGTTTGTTGTTGGCCCTGATTGGAAGCCCCTGCCATCTACTATATGGGCATCAACACATGTGAGCATCTTTAGGATGTGGCACCTGCTTCTTCCAAAACAAATAATCAAAGAGAAGGAGAGGACAAGAAAGGAAGAGACAGCAAAAGACCACAGACCCCTTTATGGCCTAATCTCTAAAGTCACACAACAACACATCCACTTTATTCTCTTCGTTAGAAGTGAGTCACTGGGGCACCTGGGTGGATCAGTCGGTTGAGCATCTGACTTCAGCTCAGGTCATGATCTCGCAGTTCGTGAGTTCGAACCCCACATCGGGCTCTGTTCTGACAGCTCAGAGCCTGGAGCCTGATTCAGATTCTGGGTCTCCCTCTCTCTATGCTCCTCCCCTGCTCACATCCTGTCTCTCTCTCTCTTTCAAGAATAAAGAAAAAAAATTAAAAAAAAAAAAAGTGAGTCACTGAGTCCAGTCCACTCTCAAGAGAAGAGGAATTAGTTTTATCCCTCAAGAGGAGGAGAATTAAAGAGTTTGTGAACCACCACACCCTATATGTGAGCCGTCATTATCTCCTGCTGCTTTCCAGATTTTTTTCCCTATCTTTGGCGTCCACCAGTTTATACATTGATGAGCCTGGGGCAACCTTCTTTGGTTGTCTTTTTTGCTATATTGAGCATCTTGGATCTATATGCTAAGTTGGGGGCCTTTCAGACATGATTTCTTCAAATCTTTTTTCCTGCTCTTTTTCCTCCTTCTCATTTTTGAGCTCCAATCATCTGTTGCCTCTTAGGTATTCTTCCATGGGTTTCCAAGGTCTTGTTAATTTTTCATTCCTTTTTGTCTGTGTGTTTTTGGATTGGGTAATTTCTATGGACTTTTATTCAACTTCACTGCCTTCCCAGGACCTTCTTTTGAGCACATCCCCTGAATTTTATTTCAGTTCGAGAATTTTGTTTGGTCCTTTTTATACTTTTCATTTCTTCGTTCAGATTTCCTGCCTATTCACTCTTGAATACCAAGATTTCCTTTAATTCCTTCAACATATTTTCATTCAATTCTTTGAATTTCTTAGAGCTGTGTGGGAGTCTTTGAATACTGAATCCAATATTGGGACATTCTGGGAATACATTTCTGTTGACTTTCTCATTATAGGCACATGCTTCTGTTTCTTTGCATGTGGTAATATTTAATTTAAAAGTGGCTATCGGATATGTGTTTTAGGAAATCTGGAACCATTTTATTTTTCTAAGGATTGATTGCCTTTTTTCCACCCTAGAAGGTGGTTAACATGCCTGGACCACACTGTGAAATGTGAACCCCTGCAGTGTGCAACAACTGGTACGTTGGCTCCATTTACCAGCATCTACTTGTTGCATTTTTTTAAAATTTTTTTTAACATTTATTTATTTTTGAGACAGAGAGAGACAGAGCATGAACGGGGGAGGGTCAGAGAGAGGGAGACACAGAATCTGAAACAGGCTCCAGGCTCTGAGCTGTCAGCACAGAGCCCGACGCGGGGCTCGAACTCACGGACCGCGGGATCATGACCTGAGCCGAAGTCGGACGCTTAACCGACCGAGCCACCCAGGCGCCCCTCCTTGTTGCATTTTTATCCCGAATGTTGAGTGATCTCTCTGGCATCTGTATAATTTACTGATGAGCCAAGGATTTGGGCGGTTTCTACTCACATGTTGGCATTCACTGTCTCTGTGGTTGCCTTGTTCTTGGTATTTCCCCTAAATTTCCAAATGCACTGCCGGCCACAAATTCTGACCTTCGATACCGCAAACCAGTAAGGTTTTTGCTTTCTGCTGCCTAAGCTTTGTGCTAACTGAAGAATTCATCAAAGTATAGACGCAGAATTCACCAGGATCAGTCTGGTTCTTGCTGCTTTTTCAAGCAGTGTCTCTTGAGTGTCCCACCACCATGCACACTTTAGTGGCCAAGCAGGGATTTTGTTGCAGCTTGCATTCAGATTTGGGATCTCAACACTCCTGCTGCTCTCTTACTTTCGTAGTTTTCACTCTACACTTCCAACTACTCTGCACCATGGACCCTATCACCCACCTTCTTGAGCCACTGGGGCGTCGTTATCTTCTTGGGTTAGGAGAACCCGTAGGTAAGAAGGCTACAGCCTGCAGTTCCTACCCATTTTGTTCAGGATCCAAGTAATTCAAGAGCAAAGTTCTTCTCGTGTTTTTCCCTGCCTGTATTTATTTTTCAGTGCCTTCAAATGTTTGGTTTTCATACTTTTGTCAAGTTTTCGTAACTGCCTTCTGGGGAAGACTTGCTCTGCCATGGTAATTGCCATTACCAGGAGTTCTACCCTGTGAAGATGGCCATAGGCCATCTTTTGATCTCGTGAGACTAATATGGGTCTAGGCACCAGAGATTGGCCATTTTCAGCTTTCTCAAACAGAAATAAGATTAGGCCTGGGGTCTGGGTGCACAAACTCCTCAGGGGTATCACTGACTTTACACAACCCACAATGACAAAGGATGCCCCCATCTGATTGCTTTTTTAGACTTGGAGACAACAAATTATATACCTGAGAATTTTCACACATTTTCTTCTCTTCTCTTTTCCTTTCTTTCTTTCTTTTCTTTCTTTCTTTCTTTCTTTCTTTCTTTCTTTCTTTCTTTCTTTCTTTCTTTCTTTCTTTCTTTCTTTCTCTTTCTTTCTTTCTTTCTTTCTTTCTTTCTTTCTTTCTTTCTTTCTTTCTTTCTTTCTTTCTTTCTTTCTTTTTGTGTGTGTGGGGGACCAAAGTGCAGGACTTTACATTTATTCTTTTTTTGTAAATTTATATTTATTTATTTATTTATTTATTTATTTATTTATTTATTTATTTTAAATTTACATCCAAATTAGTTAGCATATAGTGAAACAATGATTTCAGGAGTAGATTCCTTACTGCCCCTTACCCATTTAGCCCATCCCCCCACCACAACCCCTCCAGTAACCCTCTGTTTGTTCTCCATATTTATGAGTCTCTTCTGTTTTGTCCCCCTCCCTGTTTTCATATTAGTTTTGTTTCCCTTCCCTTATGTTCATCTGTTTTGTCTCTTAAAGTCCTCATATGAGTGAAGTCATATGATTTTTGTCTTTCTCTGACTAATTTCACTTAGCATAATACCCTCCAGTTCCATCCATGTAGTTGCAAATGGCAAGAGTTCATTTTCTTTGCCGAGTAATATTCCATTGTATGTATATATATACCACATCTTCTTTATCCATTCATCCATCAATGGACATTTGGGCTCTTTCCATACTTTGGCTATTGTTGATAATGCTACTATAAACATGGAGATGCATGTGTCCCTTCGAAAAGACATACCTGTATCCCATGGATAAATGCCTAGAAGTGCAATTGTTGGGTCATAGGGTAGTTCTATTTTGAGTTTTTTGAGGAACCTCCACCCTGTTCTCCAGAGTGGCTGCACCAGCTTGCGTTTCCATTTCACACGTTTTCTGAATGAAGTCACCAGAAATGCAGCTACATTTGAATGGTGGCCTTGGAAGTGGTTCAGTTAAATCTGAAACAAGCTTGTTTTTGTCCTCCATCCTCCTCAGGCCATGAAATTACAGTCATCTCTCATCAATCCTACAGCTGTTTGTAGCCTTTGTCAGTTAAGAGTTCCCTTTAGCGGACTCTGCACTTTCTAACTTAACGTTTTTCTCCACCTATGAGGACTGTAAGTGACATGTTACTGCGTTGGTGTGATCAAATCCTAGTGAATAACAATTATCAATGCCCGAGGAAAAGTTATGCCTTCTCATCCCCTTTGGGGCCTTCCCTGAATCAAAATCCTAATAGGTACAAAAAGCTCCCACATAAAATGCAAATGGCACCTCTACTTGAAGGCTAAGCCTGGACCCAGAGGCCTGAGCAAACTGCACACATTGATGGTCGGTAGCACATGTATGTTTCTGCTGCTTTCCCGAACCACCGACCACCAAGGGACCTGACAACAGAAGGGCCACCTGACATTGAAGCATGGTTCACTGGTGGAACAGCTCACCTGTTCCACTGTGGCACCCCCAGAGGAGTGCTGTGGCCATCCGCTGTTTGGAGGTAAACTGCCAATGGCCCAAAGCATTGGAGACTCTTTGCAGTTAAGCTAAACATCAGTTGGCCAGAGAGCACACAATCTGACATTGACTGAAGTCCATGGACTCTTGGGCCTTCATTAGCAGACCTGCTGAACAGTCAGGTCATTGGGCTTCTGAATACTTAATTTTGAAGGGCACATCATAAGGCAAACCCTTTTATAGATGCAGGTTAGACCCCAGACACAAATTAGAACTTTATATTATATCTTTCATGCCCATGAGAATGGATTTCTCTGTTTATATAGTTAGAGGCTAAATTATTGGGGGAATATAAAATGGTCACACCTTCCTCTTGAACTGACATTATCCTTATTATGAAAATCAATCATGTATTATGATATGCCATAATTCTTTTTTCCTTAAGTCTACCTTCTCAGACACTAATACAGCTACTCCAGCTCTTTTCTGGTTAGCTTTTTATTATATCCTTTTTTTTAAAAAAATTTTTTTAATGTTTATTTATTTTTGAGACAGAGAGAGACAGAGCATGAATGGGGGAGGGGCAGAGAGAGAGGGAGACACAGAATCGGAAGCAGGCTCCAGGCTCTGAGCGATCAGCCCAGAGCCTGAAGCGGGGCTTGAACTCACGAACTGTGAGATCGTGACTTGAGCTGAAGTCGGACGCTCAACTGACTGAGCCAGCCAGGCGCCCCTATTATATCCTTTTTAACACCTTCCTTCTTAACCCATTGCTTCCCAGTATTTAAAGTGAATCACTTAAACAGCTTGCATTGGGAGGGGGTTTCTTTATCTAGTCAGGCAATATTTGTCATTACACTGGTAGTGTTAGCCTACTTACTTTCTTTGTTGTTTACATAGAGAAAAAATTAATCTTCATGGGTCCATGGGTTTTCATAAAAGCCTAGAGTGTATGTCCATCACCATAGTCATGATATGGAAGACTTTCATCTTCCATAAAATTTCACCATGTTATACCCAACCTTGGCAGTAATCTGTCCTATAACCTTACAGTTTGCCTTGTCTAAAATGTCACGGAAGTAGAATTCTACAAAGTGTCACCTTTTGTGTTTGACTACTTCTACTTAGCAAAATGCATTTGAGATTCATTCATGTTGTTGTGACATTCAGTATTTCATTCCTTCTATCACTAAGTAGTATTCAGTGGTAGCAATGTAACAGAGTTTGTTTATCCATTCATCTGTTGAAAGACATCTGGACTATTCTGTTTTGGACGATTGTTAATGCAGCTGCAAAAACAGCCAACTATACAGGTTTCTGTGTGAACGTAAGTGTTCATTTCTCTTAGATCAGTAAGAGTGGGATTGCTAGATTGTATTGTAAGTTTATATATGTTTAACTTTAGGTGACATTGCCAAACTGTTTTCTAAGGTGGCTTTACATTTTTACACGCACACCAACATGTATGAGAGTTCCAGTTGCTCCACGCTATTGCTAGCATTGGGCACTGTCACACTTCGGGGTGTTTTTTTTTTGTTTTAGATACTGTACTAGGTGTGTAAAAGGGTCATACCATGGTTTTAATTTGCACTTCCCTTATGGCTAGTAATGTTGAGTATCTTTTCATATGTTTAGTTGCCGCCCACATATTTTTTTGGTGCTGTTGGTTTTTAAAAGTTTATTTTGGGTGGGGGAGAGTGTGCACACATGTGTGAGTGAGAGAGAAGCAGAGAGAGAGAGAGAGAGAGAGGGAGAGAGAGAGAGAGAGAGAGAGAGAGAGAGAGAGAGAGAATTCCAAGCAGGCTCCACACTATTAGTGCATATCCTGATGTGGGGCTTGATCCCACAAACCGCAAGGTCATGATTGTAAGGTCATGACCAAGAGTTGGACACTTAACTCACCGAGCCACCCACGTGCTGTTTTTTTTGGTGCTGCTTTTACTGCTTTGGTGAAGTGTCTGTTCAAGTCTTTCGCCCATTTTTAAAATTGTGTTTTTCTTAATTTTCAATTTTGAGAATTTTATATATATCCTGGGGAAAAGTCCTTATAAGAATGTGCTTGGCAAATATTTCCTCCCATTTTCTTTGTGGCCTTTTCATCGTCCTTACAGCATCTTACACAGAACAAGGGTACACTTTTGGTAAAGCCCAATTTATCATTTTGTTCTTAGATAGACTGTGCTTTCTATGGTGTATATAAGAACTCTGCCTAATCAAAGGTCATAAATATTTTCTTCTATATCTAATTTCTAGAACATTCCTAGTTTTGCATTTTACATTTAAATCTATATGCATTTTGAATGAATTTTGTATAAAGTGTGAGGGATAGGTAAATTTTCCTTTTCTTGCAGATGGCGAATTGTTTCAGCACTGTTTGGTGAAAAAAATTATCCTTTCTCCACTGACTTGCGTTTAAAATTTGACAAATATCCATTTCTTGTTTTCGTGTTGTGTCTATTTCTGCTTTCGTCCTCATTATTTCCTTTCTTCTTGCATTCAGTGTACTTTGCTCTTTTTCTAGATTCTTAAGATGGAAGTTGTTAGATTACTGTTAAAAAAAAAGTGTTTAATGCTACAAATTTTTGTTGAAGCACTCCTTTAGCTGCATCCCCAAATTTTTCATATGTTTTAATTGGTCCTAATTAAAAAAAAATTTCTTTGAAACTTCCTTCTTGACCCATAGATTATTTACCAGTATGTTATAAAGTTTCTAAATATTTGGATGTCTTCTGGAAGTAACTCCATTTGTTTTCTAGTTGAATCTTACACTGGTCACAGAATATACTTTGTATGATCTCTATTTTTAACAATCCTTTAAAGTTTGTTTTCTAGCCCAGCATCCAGTTTCTCTTGGTTAATATTCCAGATGCACTTGAAAAGAACATATATTCTGCTGCTGTTGAGTGTCCTATAATGTCATTTTAAGTTTTCCCTTTTTTATCCCTGATAATATTTCTTGTTTTGAAGTCTACTCCGTCTGATGGTATAAGTTTGCTAAGTTTGCCAAGGCTGTGCCACAGCTCTAGAGGATAGAAGTCCAAAGTCAAGGTGTGAGTTCCTTCTGAAGGCCACGAGGAAAGGATCTGCTCCAGGATCTCTCGTTGGCTTGTAGACCCAGGTATTCCCTGTGTTTCTCCACATCATCTTTCTCTTTATGTATCTCTGTGTACATTTTCCCTTTTTACAAGGACACCAGTCATACTGTAGTCGGGCCTACGGTAATGACTTTAACATGATTACCTCCGTAAAGACCTGCTCCTTGGGGCGCCTGGGTGGCACAGTCGGTTAAGCGTCCGGCTTCAGCCAGGTCACGATCTCGCGGTCCGTGAGTTCGAGCCCCACGTCAGGCTCTGGGCTGATGGCTCAGAGCCTGGAGCCTGTTTCTGATTCTGTGTCTCCCTCTCTCTCTGCCCCTCCCCCGTTCATGCTCTGTCTCTCTCTGTCCCAAAAATAAATAAACATTGAAAAAAAAAAAAAAAAAAGACCTGCTCCTTAAATCAGATCACATTCTAAGGTACTTAGGGCTAGGATTTCAATGTACAAATGTGGGGGCTCGATTCACCCCAACAGATCGTAGTACAGTTACTCCATTTTTCTTTCAGTTAGGGTTTACATGGTATACCATTTTCCATTTTTTTTAGCCTATCTATATGCAATATTTAAATCAGGTTCTTTTTATAGACATTTTAATTGTCACATTTAGGCCATTTATATTTAGTATGATTATTGATATGTTTGGATCAAAATCTACCCTCTGGCTAGGTGTTTTCTATTTGTTCCATCTTTTTTTTTGTTTTTTGTTTTTTTTGCTTTCTCGAGTTAATGGAGCATTTTTTATGATTCTATTTTATCTCCATAATTGACTTATTATTTATTTATAACTGTTCTTATAATTTTTTATTGATTGCCATAAGGCTTACTAATATATCAATAACTAGATTCCACCATTAAATCCCGTTATAGTGGTTCCTGCTGCATAGTGTTACCTTACCTTATAATAGTGTATTCCCAATTCCTCCCATTTCTTGGCTATTGTTGGCATGCATTTTATTTTATGTATGCTATATAAAACAATACATATATGCAACAACACATTGCTACTATTTTTGCTTAGGATTGCTATCTTAGAAAATAAAAATGCAAAAATACGCACTTTATTTTACATTTATTTATTGCTAGACTCTTCATTTCTCTATATAGAGTCAATTTTCTGTACAGTCTCATATTTCTTTTACTTAAAGACTTCCTTTTTATATTTCTTAGAGTACAGATTTGCTGGCTTTGAATTCTCCGTTTTTGTTTCTCTGAGAAAGCGTTAATTTCACCCTCCTTTTGAAGATATATTTTCTGGCTTTAGAATTCTAGGTTTACTCTTTTTTTTTTTTTTTTCCTTTGGACACTTTAGAAATGGGACTCCTTTGTCTTCTAGCTTGCTTGGTTTCTGATGAGAAGTTTGATAAGACTCTTACCTTCTGGCAAGTCGTGGCTGGTTGGAGGCCTCAGTCTCTCACCACATAAATCTTGTTTTGAGGTTGCTTGAATGTCCTTTTGATATGGCCGCTGATATTCCCCAGAACAAGTGATTTAAGAGAGACATTAAGGAGGAAGCTATAGTGTCTTCTGTGACCTACTCACAGAAGTCACATAGCATCACCTCTGCCACGTTCTCACATAGAAGAGAGTCACTAAGAGAAGCCCGTGCTTCAAGGGAGGGAATTGTACTCAGCCTTCGGAGAGGAAGAGAATCAGAGAATTTGTAGATGTACTGAAAAACCACCACACAGTTTAAAGAGTCTCACTCTATAGGGGCTTGTGAAGTCAATTTCCTGCCCTTTCCCTTACCTGTGAAGGTGCTAATTTGATTTGAATGGCTCAGTCATCACTGTTCTTCTGTTCACTGTTCTTACCAGTGGCCCTTTCCATGTGTTAACAGTTACCAGAGTTCCTAACTATCCTTTCCTGAGAGGGTAAAGTATTATATATATATATATATATATATACACATATATATATATATGTATGTATATATATATATATATGTATGTATATATATATGAACATATACGTATGTACATATATACGTATGTATGTATATATGTATGTATGTATATATATATGAACATATATGAACATATATATGAACATATATATGAATATATATGAACATATATATATGAATATATATGAACATATATATGTATATGTATATATGAACTATACAATGATACACGATTTTTAATGTGAACAGTACACTCTATAAAGTCAAGAAAAGAAAATATCATATAATGTCCTCGCAAACTTAGGGCAGGGAAACTTTTCCTTTGGAAAGACTCCCAAAGCACAAACCGTGGAGCTTTGACTCCATCAAAATCAAGGATCTGGGTTAGATGAAGGGCTTCCTAGTTCAAATTAACACGGAATAGATCGGGGGTAGTTATTTGCAATGTTAAAAAAATAAATAAATAAATAAAATTTCTTCCGGATCGCAAAGAAAAACACGAGAAACCCGATTTTCAAAAAAGGGCAACAGATGAAACAAAAAATGGCAGCAGAGGTAAACAGACAACTCACGGAATGGAAAACGCTGTGGCTGTCACACCTAGGTGTTAACACACACTAGTGAGCAGAGAGGACGAAAGGAGACCAGAAGTTCGATGCAACCTTACACACGCAAGACGGGCAAAACCCAGACGGGTGGACGATGCCAAATTTGAGGGGGGTGGTGGAGAGCAAACGGAAGTCCGGGCCTCCCCCTCCCCCCACCCCAGCCACGGGCCACGGGCCACGGGATCCCGGTGGGCGGTGCACGCCCCTCCACCCACGCGCGCCTGCGTTGCGTCTCTCACCACGGTGGCCCCCCCCCCCCCCTCCGGCGTCACAGCCTCGCCCTCTGGCCGCCGTGGGACGAATCTCCTGAGACCTCGCTGCCTTTGAAGTCGCTGTGCTCTTGGTGGCGAACATGAGTGGTCGCGCCCGCGTGAAGGCACGAGGCAGGGCCCGCAGCCCCAGCCCCGCGGACGCGCCGTCGGTGTGTAGAACGCGTGGCCGACGCGGTCTCGCTCTCGCCTCTTCTGCCTTCTTCGTGGACAACGCGTCCTTCTGCGCTGACCTCTCCCTGTCTGCTGGGAAGGCGTGGCGTATCTTCCCTTTCCGCTTTGAGCCTTCCCGGGCTTTCTCGCATTTTTCCCTTCTGCGGGGGTGGGGGGGGGTCTCATCCGAGGAAGATATTCATGGAGATATTTTGCTTAGCGAAGGGTACTGGGAGCTGGAGGCTGGTGTGTCAGTCTTTCCTACTTTCTGAGTGTTGCTTAATTACTTGACTCGGTTCTAAGTCTCCTGGTAAAAAATTCCTGCACCTTCGATAGTACTCTTATAGGGCATATAGCCTGATATGATTCGTCTCCCCAATTCATGCATAAAAATGAGTAATTTCAAGCACAGATGTGGTTTAGGTTCGATTGCTATTTCTCGACACACAAGGCAGCGAGGTTAAATTGGCTGGCAAATCAGCAACTTTTGAGCGATGTGACTTACTCCTTGTCAGTCCTTCGAGCAGTCTCGTGTACCAAAAGTACTCAAAAGTGGGTAGTCTGTGGTCATTGTGCCTTTACTTTCATGGCATTGCTTTCTCTTGACTTCATGCATTTTTTTTTTTTTTTTTGGCAGTCCAAGATACTTTTCGTCTTGAACAACAAGAAATAGTTACTGCGAGAAGAGAAAATATTAAGGGTTCTCTCCGTCTGTTTTATGAACTAATTTGGGACCCATTTATTCAGGAGAGCCCTCACCCGAGCTAGTGAGCCAGGTCGCCTGGGCCCAGTTTATTTTCTTGCTACTAACGTGTTCATACTGGAGGCCCCGCGTGTGGAGGCTGTGAAGGCAGCAGCTGTGTGTGTTCGTGGGTACCACCTTCCGTGTGATGAATTTCCCCGGGCAGGAGAGTCACAGCTGCCTCTCTACACCTCCAGGGTGTGACAGCAGCGTCTGGCTCACAGTCAAGATTAAGGTCTGATAAATGGGGAAAACTATAGCTTGTCCTTGTCCTTTTTTTCTAGAATGGGCAGTCTCTTAGCATCTCTCAAGCGTTTTCCCTGTTAGCATTGGCTCATGGTAATCTGATGACTTAAAACATGATACAGTTCTTATTTTGTGTTAACCTTTGGGTTTATGATTTAACATCTTAAATGTAACCAAGGTGTTTTTTTCCTCCTATTTTAGCCTACATCTGTTGATATTAGTGCCAGTGAAGCATCCTCTACTGGTGACTTTGCGGGAACAAGCAGGATTTCCCAGACACGTAAGTGCAACCCCGTCTGTCCCATCCGGCTCCTCTCCATCTGAAGGGAACAGGAGTGACCACTCAGCGTTACAGCAGCAGGCTCACTTCTCAAACATTCCATTTACCTTTTCTTGGAGGATCCCGTGTTTGTGTGTTAGGTTTCTTTGGGACTCCCCAAACACAGTCTGCTGCTGAATTTCCTGAGACTGCTTGGTAGTTGGGCGTCCACAGGCACCAGGAATCCAGTTTTCTGATCTTTTCCGTTCACTGAATAATTAAAAAACATTTTTTAAAAATTCTTTATGAGGGGCACCTGGGTGGCTCAGTTGGTTGAGCGTCCAACTTCGGCTCAGGTCATGGTCTCGCAGTTTGTGAGTTTGAGCCCCGTGTCGGGCTCTGTGCTGATGGCTCAGAGCCTGGAACCTGCTTCGGATTCTGTGTGTGTGTGTCTCTCTCTCTGTCCCTCCCCCACTCACGCTCTGTCTGTCTGTCTCTCTCTCTCTCTGCCCCTCCTCCACTCACGCTGTCTCTCTCTCCTTCGGGAATAAATACACATTAAAAAAAATTAAAAAAAAATTCTTTATGATATATGGATGCCCCTGCCACCACCCTGCGGGGATGGAAGAAACCTGGCTTACCTACGGCCACGGCTTTCTTCTTTTTTCCCCACCCACGGTAGACATCACCATTTGATGGCAGCTCTCTTCACTGCAAACCCAGATTTGGCCTCAGGGTCTTGTCAACATGCTACTGCAAGTGGCCGCTATCACAGTGTGGGGTGGCGTGCCCCTACGCTGGTTTGCGAGGGCCGCCGTGACAAAGTACCACAGACTGGGTAGTTTGAACAATAGAAGAGTGTCATCTCATAATTCTGAATGCTGGAAGTCCAAACCCACGGCGTCCACGGAATTGGTTTCTTCTGAGGCCTCTCTCCTTGGCTTGTAGATGGCTGTCTTCTCCCTGTGTCTTCACATGGTCTTCCCTCTGTATTTGTCTGTGTCTTGATCTCTTCTTATGAGGACACCAGTCATATTGGATTAGGGCTCATGCTAATGACATCATTTTAGCTTAATTACCTCATCAAAGACTCCGTCTCCAAATACAGTCACATTCTGAGATATTAGGGGTTAGATCTTCAACATATGAATTTTGGGCCACCCAATTCACCCCATTCGACCACTGCCAAAACCTGTTAGCCTTCTCCCTTGTTCTGACTATGAAGTGATTGATTGATTGCTAACAACCATGTAAGCTCGAAGCACTGAGGTGCTCCCAGACTCTGTGAATCAGCAGTCTGTCCACCATCATGTGCCTGGCTCTCTTGTTCACCAGGGTTTTTCCAACTCTACTGAAGGACCCTCTGTGATCTGAGCTCACAGAAGTGAACTGGTCCCTCAGAAGACCTGTTCTGAGAGGCTGCACCTCAGGTCCAGCACTCCTGCCACCATTCAGAGGCTAGTCCAGCTTCTCTTGGGAATTTCTTTCCACGCCTGCTGCCCATCACTTGCGACTAGCAAGTGCTGGAGAGGGATATTTATTTATTTATTTATTTATTTATTTATTTATTTATCTATTTATTTATTTATTTTTAAAAATTGTGGCAAAATATACACAATGTAAAATGTACCATTTTAACCATTTTTAATTGTATGACTCCATTGGCATTAAGGACATTCACATTGCTGTGAATCACATCACCAGCACCAACTCTGAGTGACTTTTTATTTTTTAACCTTACAAAACTGAAACCCGACACTCATAAGGAATAACTCCCCATTTCCCCCTCCCTCTAGCCCCTGGAACCTACCACCTTATGGTAGATTGATTTTTTAGAAACTACCCAACACCTTTTGAAACCAAGAGCAGTGAAAGATATGGATAATATAGCAAGAATAATTTTTATAAACACCTTTTTAAATTAAATAAGTTTTGTGATTTTCCTGGGAGACTCAGACTCCACTGAGAAGGGGATGAACAGCGGTCTTGAGCAAGTGATGGTGTCATTGGGGGCAGTTGCAGTGACTTTGTCAAAAGACAGTAGTCAACTCAGAGCCCTGGAGATTGGTGATACTATTACTTCCTAGTAATACTACTACACTTAACTTTGTGACGATATTCTATATTTTTCTATTTTCATATTGTCTTTGAAGTACCAATGTTGTATCCAAAAAACCAGCATCTCTTCGTACCTGTTTAAACAGAAAATGTTCATTTGGAAACAGATTTGACTTTCATACTTTCCAGAACCTACGAGTAAATAACATGCCCCAAGTGGAAATGCTGGCTTTCATTTCCAAGGGAATGATCTAGAATAAAAACTGATGGCAGTGTTCTGGGCATTTCAAAATAAGAGATTCAGCTCCAGTCTGGGAAGAGGTTGGTGTAGACAGTCTTAGTCTGTGACTCTTAAGGGTGTTTGTTACACAGGAGTTGAGGGAGGGAGAGCTACCCTCCATAAGTGAGTGTGGAGAGGGGCCTAGGGGATGGAGCTTTTTCTCCATAGCCAAGAGGAGGAGCAGACTAGACCAAAATGTTGTAAGGTAGAATTAACTCATCACTTTGTTATTTCTAGCAAAACGTACCATGCTTCCTTTACAATTGTCAGTTTTTAGGCTGATGACTCCTGTATAGTCATGATTGTTTTCAGCAGTGTGGGCCAGTTTTAATTAAAGCCACAAAAATCTGAGCTTTGGTTATCAACGCACTTTTGATACAGTAGTTGTAAACAATATCACTGGAAAGAAATAGGAGACATTATGGCATTCTCTTCATATTTTAGATGGTGTATCTCCTGGTGATGCAAGATGTCCTTTCATCCAAAGAAGCGGGAAAAGCAGACGGGACTTCACGGATCTGGATGTCTGTACCAGAGAGAAATTGGCCCATGTGAGAGATTGCAAAACAGGTACCCTCTCTACACGGTACTTACTTTGTTACCAAAGCTTGCTTAAGGAATTTGAATTTCTAGATCTAAAGTAAACAAGTTTATGTAGTGACTTAAAAGATACTTATTGAACATCTGTTATGTTCAAGGCATTATCGAGACACTAATTGTTTTAGCCTCAATTCTCTCCTTTGTTAGTAGAAATAGTAATATTTCCCCGAAACATTTCACTTGTTCAAAAGATTTTCTACTTCCACCTGGGATAGGGGTTAAAAGAGATGCACTGTCTCTTTTCCAGCACTTTTCCTAGATGGGAAATAATAACCTCCCTGGACTTAAGCCGTGAAAAGAAAGATCTAGCCTATTTTTGGAATTCCTAACCCAGTTTCCAGACTCACCCTTGAAATTGCACCCAGAGTTGTGCGCACATGCATTTTGAGGAAAGTAGGTCTGTTGTCTTCATTAGATTGTTGAGAGGCTTTGTGATACTGTCCCAAAAGGTAAGAGAGACTCCCTGAGGCAGATCAGTTTTCTTCAAACTCCTTAAAACCATGCAAAAAAAATTAAGGGATAGATATATTGTTATCTATATTATATTGTATGTCTAACATACACACGCTAACACAAAAAAATTGAAACTAAGTCTCATGAGACAATGCTTGCCCTTACTCCGGTCCACTCTGTTGCATTCCTGTCATTTCATAAAACATAATTGGTCATCTCATATATTTCCATAACTTCAGCACTAATGGGTCATGATTACAGTTTGCAAACACTGGTATAGATGATTTCCAAGCGTCTTGCCAGCTCTGATATTCTAGGATGACTCCTCTTTGTCCACGAATATGAGCAGCTAAACTATGTTGCCATTTACCAGGATACAGGAAAAGAAAAGAAAGCTTTTCTTTAATTAAAAGAGCACAATTAGTTAATTCCTTGCTCCTAACAGATATCTACCGTATGTAGAAGCTGAGGAAATAGACATACATGATGTTTTTTCTTTCTTACCACCTTGGGGGCTCATGTTTCCACTTCCTCCATGAAAGAAAGCAAAATAGTGCCCATTTGGTATAATTTTTTTTTTTTTTTTTTTTTTTTTTGTAACATGAACACTGGATGATTCCCTATAAGGAGAAGTTGGAAGTAACTCCGCATTTGTGCCCTCCTAGATTCTGTCCTAGAGGGAATTCATGCCATCTTGAGCACAGAACAGCTATATTGAAGCCAGCTCTGAATTTGTCCTCTAGGTTTTGAAGAAGTGAATAAAAACTTCTGTAAGGGATGTAGTTTCTGGAAGCACACGTGGCCTCCCTGTGTGCAGAAAACAGAAACCCAGAGGCCTTGTCTGTTTTTACACATAAAAGATGTGTGATTTCTTTTTCTCTCCCCTGTCCTGCCCCTCAGTCTCTTCCCTGGGACTTGTAGAGTGGTGTAACCACTGATTGAACTGTTCCAGAATTTTCACAAGCATGGGGGTTAACTTTTGATTATCTGGATTTCCGAGGGGCTGGGAGCTGTGTTCACGGAAGAACCGGACATTTCTTTATAATCCAAGAGCAGCATAATTTCAGAGCAGCATCTGAAAATATTACCTGAGCCAGTTTGAATTTCAGACGCAGAGCTGGAAGGCAAGTTTTGGAAGGAGTCCTGGGGTAGTTGAATTCTGACGCTTCTCTTTTCCCAAGGAGAAGAATGTCCGTGTCTTCTCTTATGTACTTATGAGGTCTGCTTTACACATGATCCCTTTTAAATTCCTAAATGTGTGTTTGTAGGACTCTATAAGGTTACCAGGCTATAGGTTGTTAGAGCTTGTCTTGTGTCACTGACACGAGCAACAACTATGCAGGAGCAAATAAAATTGTTAAATGATGCGATCATTATTAGCATGGTGTGATTTTATTTTGGTTTAAAAAAATGTTTTTTATTTGTCTTCTTCAGGTTCCAGTGGAGTGCCTGTGAAGCTGGTCACAAACCTCTTCAATTTAGATTTGCCCCAGGACTGGCAACTATACCAGTATCATGTGACATATGTTCCGGATTTAGAGTCTAGAAGGCTGAGAATTGCTTTGCTTTATAATCATAGGGAACTTTCTAACAAAGCAAAAGCATTTGATGGTGTCATCCTTTTTCTGACACAGAAACTGGAAGAAAAGGTACGGTGTGGTTAATGTTTATACTTGCACACACATGCGTATACTTACACTCATCCATGTATATTTTTTTTTTTAATTTTTTTTTTTAACGTTTATTTTTTATTTTTGGGACAGAGAGAGACAGAGCATGAACGGGGGAGGGGCAGAGAGAGAGGGAGACACAGAATCAGAAACAGGCTCCAGGCTCTGAGCCATCAGCCCAGAGCCTGACGCGGGGCTCGAACTCACGGACCGCGAGATCGTGACCTGGCTGAAGTCGGATGCTTAACCGACTGCGCCACCCAGGCGCCCCTCATCCATGTATATTTAAGAGGTTAGCTGATTGTCTTAACAGTTGGAATGAGTGTTTCACTCTCTCCTTTCCTCTTTCCTGTTCCCATGCCTGAGAGCAAAAAGATTTCCTAATTAAGACCTCATCAGTAATTGATTTCTTAATTAAGAAGCTGATGATCTGGCATTTAAAAAAATAAGAGCTGTAATACAAACACTGATTTTTTAACTACTACTTTTTTTTTTTTAAGGCAAAGTGTCCTTGAAATAGGCATCCTTTTTAAACTTTTCCCCAAATAGATAAGACTTTAAGAAACACCGTATAGCCTATGGATGGCTTCAGAGCTTTAAATCTACTCTACATTTTTTTGCTCCTACACACTTGTATCTGTGAGTCCAAATAACTTTATATCTGTTTCTGATTCAAAAACTGTCATTTCTTTTATCATATGAAATGAGTTATTGGTACCAGTTTTAAGGATTTGTTTTAATGGTGTGATCATTGAAAATGGCAATTGCATGATTCATATTCCTTTATCCATGTTTTTATACCTTCAACATTTTCACTCCTAAAATATATTGTTATTGACGTTTTTATCATATGCTTTGTTCGGAGGCAGTATTAAAATCACTACAACGAAAACAAACCTCATCAGTAATTGATTTCTTAATTAAGAAGCTGACGACCTGGCATTTAAAAAAAATAAGAGCTGTAATACAAACACTGACTTTTGAACTACTACTTTTTTTTTAAAGGCAACGTGTCCTTGAAATAGGCATCCTTTTTAAACTTTTCCCCAAGTAGACAAGATACAAACCAAAAAGAACCAGTTTTTTTATAAAAAATTAAAATGGAGCATTGGATTAAAACTTTATGCTTCTATTCCTGAGAAAGCTTAGTCTTTTAGTTCAACATTTTGGACAGGATAATACCAAGGCATAAATTTAAATTTCTGGACTCCACATAAATCTCTGTGCATGTCCTCAAGAAATGCATTCTTTTCGGGACGCCTGGGTGGCGCAGTCGGTTAAGCGTCTGACTTCAGCCAGGTCACGATCTCGCGGTCCGTGAGTTCAAACCCCACGTCAGGCTCTGGGCTGATGGCTCAGATCCTGGAGCCTGTTTCCGATTCTGTGTCTCCCTCTCTCTCTGCCCCTCCCCCGTTCATGCTCTGTCTCTCTCTGTCCCAAAAATAAATAAAAAACGTTGAAAAAAAAAAAAAGAAATGCATTCTTTTCATTTTTAAGAGAGTGAGAGCGCATGCACACAGTAGGGGAGAGGTAAAGAGGGAGAGAGAGAGAGACTCTTAAGCAGGCTCCATGCTAAGTGTGGAGCCTGACACAGGGCTTGATCCTACAATTCTGGGATTGTGACTTGTGCCAAAATCAAGAGTCGGTCGCGTAACTGATGGAGCCCCCCAGGTACCTGAACAAATGCAATTAATGAGCACTTTGGGGGCCTATATGTTTTTACAAGAGCCTAACATTTATAGGAGCTACTTGAGTGATTATTTTCTCTGGATATGGAATTTGAAAGTTGTACCATAGGTTTAAATTTGGTGGCTTGGAAAATCCAGATGTGTAAATTTAGAAACACTTGAATTCATCCTAAGTCCTTACTGATTTAATATTTTGTTCTATGACCAGATGTTGATAGCACGCTAATATGCGGCGCCTCTCATACTTGAACGATATATATTTCAGGTGTATTGTTATAATTAAAAATCATCTTGTTCTTGTACATACATCTGTAGTAACAGTAAATTAGATTTGTTAGTATTATATACCCACCTCGAGTAGTCCAGCTTACTTCAATTGTAACCAAAATGGAGAAATTTTACTCTACAGATGCTTGGAATAAGTTAATATTACTTGTTTCCCATTCAAAATGAGCATGTGGTTTGTACCTTATTGTTGGGGGTGGAATCTAATGAAGAGGCAGCTGAGTAAACACCTAGTGAGACAAGCCAGGCCTATCGATTTTATTTCCCAGACACAGGTGATACGGGATTTAGACAAAAGAGTGTTGTCTTGTACCTTATCGACATATGACCTGCTACCCAGTGACAGTGAACTAGAAGTAGTAAAAAGAAATAGTGTCCCAACAAACATGTTACTATGTTCACCTTTGTATTCTGGTCTTCATTTGTCTCAGGCTTGTCCGGCACTCCCATCCATCCTCTACACACTTTGCAGGGTGCTCATTTTTGTTCAAGGAGCCCCTTCCACTAATCATTCATTGTACTCCCACACAGTGCAGTTCTAGAAGTCCTGTTCTGCTGCTCCCTGGCCTTCCGCTGTCTTGCAGACCCCATTTGTGTATCTGTGGCCATGACCTGGATGGCTGTCACTAGTCACATCTATTTGCCATTCTTATGCATTCATTCCGCACTTCGAAGGGGCCTGGTGTGTGACTGCCATCATAGAGGAAACCAGGAAACCGGGACAGATAGAACAAGGTGCTTGTCAAAACACTTCAACTTAGCGCTAAGGTCATTTCCAACTAAATACAGCACAAGGTTATTTATAAATGAATACAGGACAAGGTGACATTATTGAGTGCATGCTCTGCCAGGCTCTTTATATGTGTGATCTCGTTTAATCCTCTCATCACTCCTGGAGTCTCAGAAAGTTTAAGTATCTTGTCCAAGGTCTTTATAGAGAGGTCGATGAAAGATCGTTCCCAGCAGGATACTTGAAGGGAAGCAATACTGGCTCCTAGGATTTGGATCAATGCAGGGGATGAAGGCGGTTAGAGGGAATTCCGAGACAGAAGGACAGGAAGGAGCAAAGGCACAATGATAGAAGGGGAGGGGCATGTTTTAGAAACTTCTGATCATTCAGGTTTAGCCAGGAAGGAATGGAAGTTGTGCCTCTAACGTAGGGAGAATCTTAAATGTCCTGGTGAGGGATAGGGACTGCCCTCCATGGACCACTGAAGCCTTTGAGAGAGGGTTTCCATGAGAGCTGTGTTACATTGCAGTTGCTCTCATCATATCCCATTGAATGGTTGGCAGGAGAAAGGGGGAAGATTGATAAAGTGCCCCTGGAAAACTCTGGGCAGGGTGTCAGAGGGGCTTGAAGAAAAGTACAAAGTGCTGCCATCTATTTAACCTTCCTGAGTGCATGGATAAGGATAAGGATAAGATCAGTGAATTATCTCATGTGATTTTCACAACCTGTGACTTCGGTGAGACTTCCTCCCATTTTAGAGATGGGAAAAGGTCTTAAGGAACTATAGTAGCTTGCTGTATATCACAGGCTGTAAGAGGCCGAGGACCAAGGTTTGTTCAATTCCCAGTCATGTGCTCTTAAGCCCTGTGGTAAATAACTGGAACAGCTAAACTAGATAAAGGTATTGTCAGTGTAGAAGTGCTAAGACTTGCAAGCCGATTAGCTGGTGGATTGACAAATGAAAGCCCACTCTGGCACCAGCAGCCCCGGCACTGGATGTGTGGGGATGGACGTTAACAGACACAGGAGCCAAGGAGTTGGCATTTGGTAGGGAGGGTATAGGCAGCATTGATGAGTTTGCTTGGAGGGCTGTTAGGAATGCAGATCCCAGATGGAAGTCTGAGTGGGGACCACTGCTGTCACCCCCACACCAGCCCCTCAGCCAATATCCTTGGTTGTCTGAAGCCTTTGTCCTGAAGTCCCTACGGCAGTTTGAGAGCATCATGCCTGCTAGACTTCTCTCGGATGTTGATGAGCTCTTCCTGCATCCACCCACTTCTGATTTCTCTCAATTTTATTTGAGGAAGAAATCATTTCATGCCCTGTGAAGGGACCTGTTTCTCTTTGTTTCCATACAGTAAACCATTCCTGCCCTATATTTCTGGTTGGACCTGAAAGTGATTGAAATTACACTTTAACTATAGGAAGTAGGGATAAAATACATAAATACCTGTTAATGAGCTGACCTCTTCTGATTCCTTACCCTTCTGAAAGATCCTTGGTCATTGATTTTTATTGACTGATTTGATCATTCTTTTATTCCAAAACCCTGTACCAAGTCCTATCTGGTCTAAAAAGTTTTACATTTCTTGGGGAGCTGGTATAGAAATTTTCATGCATTCATTCTTTTGTTAGAAGATTGTTCCAAATAATGAGAAGCATACGAATTTCTCTAGATGTTTCAAAAAGTAATAAAATCAGATTCTCTATCTGTTTTCATGTCTACTGATTACTCCCCTTTCTCCTCACATTTACTTCCACTCTTGCAAATCTCCTCTCCTTATGTTTCTTCCTCTATTCTTCTCTGTTCTTCTGTTTTATGAAAAACAGTTGAGAGACTGTCTTTTGGAATCCACAAACCCAGAATGGGCAGGACGGTCCACATATAGACTTCTGGGTGTCTGTGAACACCCTGAAAATAGGTGTATCATTGTGGCATACAGGTATGTAAAGTTTTCTTGGGACAATGCCTGCAACTTTAATCAGACTCTGGAAGTGATTTGTGACCGGCCCCCCCAAGTTGCCTCTGCTCCCCCCACCAAATAAGATGAAGAAACCTTGCTCTGGATTTCTCTTTGGATCAAGTCTCTGTACCCTAAGCCTGATTTTGATTCTCCATTAAGATCTTCCATTAAGAGGAGAGAAACGTGTTGCTTTTCTAGGATTGGCAAGATAGAAAAATCCTCCAAGTGTAATGTGATTAGATTATTACATTACTAACACCTGCAGTTTTGTTTTGTTAATGCATATTAAATTGTGATGGCTGTATCATATCTAATTTTTCACACCCGGGAACAATCTGGAGTGCCTATTAAGTGCGTCTTTTCCCAGGTCACGGAGTTGTCAAGTGAAACTCACAGAGGCGGGACTGTGAAGATGACTATCACTCTGACAAGGGAGCTGCCGGCAAGTTCCTCCGTGTGCATCCAGGTCTTCAATATCATCTTCAAAAAGTGAGGCACCCCACGTGTTCATTTAATTGAGGCTAGAGACACCTTTCATCACGGAGCCAGGGTGTGACGGCTGTCAGCCATCTCGCGGGCCACCTGTGAGCAGCGGTGTCGTCCGCGGGGCACTTCCCCATGGACTTTCACGTACGCGTGCAGTACTATGCCCGCAGTCCCTCACAGCCTCTCACTGGCTCCCATCTTGTCATCCAGTGCTCCTTGAGTGGGGACAAAGAGCTTAAGGGTTGTGATGTCTCAGAGATAGCAGCTGTGGGTGGGGGAGGGTTGCCTTTTCCTTACCCTCTCTCACCCTCCACCCCAGGCTTAAATATTCTCTGTTACTTGTTACCAGCTGCTTTCTGCTCTCGCCCCACCCTCAGCCCCCTGCCCTTCCCCCCATGAACCCCTGCGGCAGAAGGAAGGGTGTGATTACACCACTCAGTGTCCTTGAAATTGATGCAAGGGTTACTTGCTTCAGTGTTATCTGGGATGGGGGGTGAAACTCCATAAAATGCAGATTTCCTCGACCCTCCCTGGACCTAGTAAACAGAACATTAAGAATGGGGCCTGAAAAATCCGTATTTTGAGTACACTTTCTAGATGACACACGGCAACACAAAGGCTTGTGAACCACAATTTTCCACACTGCTGGTGTGGACCAGCAAGATGATATGTCCAGAAACCTTTGACACCAGCCCTTTGCTCAATAATGGCCTCTGGACAGGAGGAGGACGGAGGAGTTTGGTTGTTGGGTTGGGCACGTAAAGGAATCCACCCCACCCCCAGATGTATTATTTCCTAATTCTAGTCAGACATCTTGCTGAGCAGCCTTAGGTCATGTGTTCAGTATGGTCAGATATGCAGGCTGAGGCTCAGTGTCATATGGCAGCCAAAATCATGGAGTTATAACCCATGTTTTCTGACCTGAAATGTGTATACTTCCCTCATGCGGTGGGCAGCCTCAGATCAGTGATGTGTCCAGTTCCACAGGTGACCAGGATGTTAGTTGCTGAAGAGGCAGCCATGCCATGTGGGGAGCTTGAGTAGCCTCACGAGAAGCCGCTTCCCCACCTCAAACAGAGAAGACATCAGAAGAGCCTTCAAACATGGCTTGCCTCGCTCCATCCATGCTAACCAGTATGTGACAACCACAGTCCTATTGGTGACCACGTATTTATCATTGCAGTTAAGCGCGGAGGACAAAAGCAATTTCAGTGATACCATTCTCAAATATGAGGAAGTGATAGTTCTCATATACACATGCGTGCTTATATTTAGCATCCAAACCTTCCAGCGCTAGAAGAATGAGAGTTCTATACTTTCTACATACTTTTATCGGGATGTTCAGCATGGGTACAAACTTAGAATTATACTGCTATTAACTGATGTTTACCAAATATTTAAAAATATATATACTTGCAGGATCTTTAAAAAGTTGGCCATGTACCAAATAGGACGGAACTTCTATAAGCCTTCTGAACCAGTGGAAATTCCCCAACACAAGTAGGTTTATTTATATTTTCTGTTACTCTGAAATTGTGGTAACGTGAAGAACATAATTTACGATGCAATATTATGCGACGTTATGCCATTATGCCTTCTCTGAGAGACTGTGTATTATGAAAAGTAATGGATTTTTTTAATTTTCAAGGTTTTTTTTATAGAATGGTGAATGTCAGTGTGAAGCTAGCAGCCTGTTTTCTTATATTAGTGTGCTAGATCATTATCATAAGTCGTGGAAGGAATTCAGAAACTGAGTTTTTTGTGCATGACAAGTAGTAATGAAAGCAGAATAAGCTATATTATGTAATACCACATATTGATACTCTGCTTTCTTGCTGACAGGAAGTTTGGTTGATGTTGGGTCAGCAGAGGTCAGACGAACCAGTCGACTAAACGGGGAAGACTTTTCACTCTGAACTGGGGAGTGGTTGCTTTCGGGAAGGTGGTCGGCTATGTCTGCAACGGGTTGTCAGCTCTCCCAAATATGTGGTCAAGCTAAAGACAGAGAGGCAGTGGGTAACCCAAAGACAGATGGGTAAACAAAGGAAGGAGTGCATAAAAGAAAACGAGGGGCACAGTGTTTAGCCTGCTGGCAGGTAGGGAGAACATGGCGGGGTTTCCATATGTTAGTTCACTGTGACAGAGTAGTCCATGGCAAGCACCCTGTTGGTGCTCTCACTTATCTCCCAACCTGGATTAGAAATTCTTGTAGGTCCAGTGTTGTGCTGGGCTGGAGTGGGTGCCCAGCGCACATGCTTGTCCTAAAGGCTGGCTGTGAATCGAGTCCGCAAAGGAAACTGAAACAATTAAAAAAAACATATTTGCCTGTTCTTTCATGTCTTTTCCATAAATTTTTCTTTTCCAAGACTTCAATCCATGATATCCATGAATGTAGAAAGGAGTTGTAGCCTCTGCTGTGGTGTCCCTTTGTGTGTTTGCATGTGATGTCGTTTAGATTATTTCTTGCTCTCGTGAAATCTGTACACTGTCTTCACCGTTGAGTCTGCGTGCTTTTCTGAACCTTGAAGTTTTTGCGCTGGGACGCACAACTCCATAAATGTAGTAATCCTACAGCTGTGGCTCCCAACCAAGGGCAGGTTTGTCCCCCAGGGGTCATTTGGCAACGTCCGGAAGTATTTTCGGTTGTCACGGTGTGGAGGCTATGCCTGCCTTCTGGTGGGTAGAGGTCAGGGGATATTGCCAAACATCCTGCGGGGCTCCGGACGGCTCCTGACACAGAATGATCCAGTCCCAAATGTCGGTAGTGCCAAGGAGGGGGGATGCTGTTCTCTGGGATGCATTTATCATAAATATATGCTTAAAGACACTCCCCAGCTAGAAATAACTAAAGATTCTAGTCAGCAACTGGAAGAAATCAGACTGAAGAAAGAGTGTTCTATAAAATTAGGAAAATTGGAATGTAAAATCAAATCATCACTAAACATGTTTATTGTTTTATGATAGGACATTTCAAATTTATCTATCTATCTATCTATCTATCTATTTGAAGGTTGTCCCTTTGGCCTGGGTTTGCTATTTCTGTGTCACAGTTTGAGAGCAGGCTCCTATTTACTGCTGATGTGAGTTATAAAATACTCCGGAATGAGACTGTTCTGGAATTCATGACTGATCTCCGCCAGGAAACTACTATGTCCTGCTTTACCCAGACGTGTGAAAAACGGCTGCTGGGTCTCATTGTCCTTACAAGGTAAGAGCCTGCATTTAAGAAAACTTCCTGAGGGAATGAATTCTTTTTTTTTTTTTTTTTAATTTTTTTAATGTTTATTTTTTGAGAGAGAGAGAGAGAGAGAGAGACAAAGTGTGAGCAGTGGGGAGGGGCAGAGAGAGAGGGAGACACAGAATCCAAAGCAGGCTCCGGGGTCTGAGCTGTCAGCACAAGAGCCCATCACGAGGCTTGGCTTGAACCCACGAACTATGGATAATTAACCGAACACTGTACCCAACTGTGAGATCTTGACCTCAGCCGAAGTCGGACACTTAACTGACTGAGCCAACCAGGCGCCCCGAGGGAATGAATTCTTTATGCTGTTTGGGAACAGGAATAGCCACAGGGCATTGTCCTGAGCACAGATCTGATCAGTTTACTGGCCTGTTTAGACCTGGCCATTCTCAGTTGACTAGAGTTCAGACTTCCTGGAGTGGCCTTCAGGGACCGTCCACTCCTCACACGGCCCTACAGCATCTCTTGCTGCACCCCTCTCCCCACTCCCGAGAGTCTGCACTTTGCTGCTTCAGTGCCCTTGCCTGGATTTTCCACCCTTAATTCTGCCTTTTTAAAGTTCTATTTCCACAAAGTCCTGCTCATACCTCACTGCTTTTCTGAAGCCATCACCTGTCCACTCAGCTGGAAGTACTCAGTTACCTCCCCTGTGCTGTTCCCGTAGCACATTGCTCATAACCCTTTTATTTCATTTTATTCCGTCACAGGAGAGAACATCAGGTCCATGTCTCTTCTTCTCTGTAAGATTAGAGGGGCTTTAAGACCAAGATCTTTCAAATCCCGAGGTTTATCTGCATATAATTTTCCCTGCATGCACATTGAACTGAGTTAAACACGGATAGATTAGGTTGCTTCCTGAGTACCAACCACAAAGCTTACCATGTCCTTCTTCAGTCCACAGACAGTTCTTCTAGAGGACGTGTTAATCCTCTTTCTAATCTGGCTTGGAATTTACACTTCAAGTTGTTTTTTCTGGGTTATATAGCAGGGCCATAGGCCTGGTTGTCTTCCATACCACCTAAGGAGAGAAGGCCACCCCTTGATCCTCTTGTCATGATTGCCAAGAATTAGCTTATCACACTATTCCAGAGTAACCTTGCAAAGAACCAAGAGCCTAGGAGACAGCGCTGACAAGGAGGTTCCTGTCTTGAGGCTGGGGCAGCATGCAAGAATATTCCAGGCCACACAGTGCTACAGGGGGAAATAGACTTTAGAATGATCTTAGCCGGCCTGCTTTGCAGTTTGGCTGAGGGCCAGCCCTCGATGGGAGATCACATGGGATACCCAGCTGGCATGGTTGATCAACCTTCTTCAGGTGCTTTTTAGCAGAAGAACTATCTGGGAGCTCAAAAACTCTGAGTGATACCAGAAGCTGATGGGAAAGCTTTGAAAATGGGAAAGCTTTGAGCAATGCTTCACCCTTTGAACATACAGGAATAATTTATCTGAAGTTAGAGTGTCTCTCATTGACAAAGATTATGGTCTAATGACTTTCTTACCAGTTTTGTTGGAGAATGGAGGTCTTCCTGTATCCTGAAGAGTTAATTCTCAGATAAGAGCCAATCCTTAAAAAAAAAAAAAAAAAAAAAAAGACTATTCTTGTATTACTATTGTAATTTCTGAAATTCTGGAGTCTAATACTTTGAATTAAAGCTGTAGTGAAATAGCCGCTTGTATGATTTGGAAACATTTGTGAAGATTTCTTGCATTTCCCAGATACAATAACAAAACCTACCGCATCGATGACATTGACTGGTCGGTGAAGCCCACGCACACCTTTCAGAAGCAGGATGGCACTGAGATCACCTATGTGGATTACTATAAGCAGGTTGGACTTTTGTACTTTATTCTCGTCTCTCTTCCTCTTAGTTTAGAGAAGTCTCTCTGTTCCTTTCCAGAGCTAACAAGTCCCCCAAATTGTCAGGCTGAGACAGCTTCTGACATAATTCTTCGACTTGTCTCTTCCCCTCCAAGCCTTCCTTCCCTGGCTTGCCTCAGACCTGATCCTGTCTCCTGTTGTCCTTCTTCCTGTAGTCTGAGTAATTTCCCTTAAAAGCGTATCTGATAACGTCATTTCCTTGCTTAAAGTATTTCCATGACTTTGTAGTACCTTAGAAGCCAGTCCTAAGCTCCTGGGCAAAGCCCCTTTATGATCTGGCCACTTCCTGCCACTGGAGCCTCATCTGTTACCACTTTCGTTTCCTTTGTTCTGCTGTGCTTATGTTTGTGGTTCCTTTAGTCAGTTACTCCTACCCACCCCCACCCCCTTGCATCCTCATGCATGTTACTTCCTCTTCCTGGACTCCCCTTCACAGCCAGCCAGTCAGTCATCGACACCCTTCAATACTCAGCTCAGCCGTCAACTCTCAGGCAAGCCCCATGGCACTCTCCCCAGGGGCCCCTTCCTGCATTTAGCCCCATCACATTATCATGGGCAGGATGTGAAGGGTCTGACTTCCCTCCTGAACTTTGGGCTCTTTATTTCTGGATACCCAGGGGAACACGGTGCCTTGCCTTGCACGTAGCAGATACTCAGACATTTGTTGATGGAATCTCCCGCTGCCTCCAGGAGCGTGATTCACAATTATCACCATCACTGTTACCTCTACCCCCACCTTCCCCTCTGAGTTCCTTACAGAGGCTCCTTCTCTTTCATGTACAATCGTATTTCAGTCTCCAGAATCTCAACAGATATTTCAGAAAATGAACACATAGCAAAAACTCTTCCTTTCTATACTTTCAAGAATATATATGTATAATTTTTTTTTTCCTTAGCTGATTTCTTTGGAAGGTCATCTTCACTGGCTCCAAGCACCTCTTCTGTTCTTCCTCCCTGAAACCTCCGTAGTCTGGCATCCAGTCTGCTGCTATGGAAATAGCTCCCTTTAAAGTCAAATGCAGCTACTGAACTTATCGTAAGGGGCTTTTTGTGGCACGTGACACCAGTGACCACTCCCACCCGACTGAGTGGCTCTCCTCTTTGACTCCTGGGCACAGCCCTGATGGCTCCCCCCCAGATTTTGTTGTTGAGTTTCAGCCTCCTTTGATGCTTTCCCCTTCCTTTCCCTTCAGGTCTTAAATGCGATTATTCACCGTGGTTCCCTCATATAGGATCTCCTCTTCATATCTCCAGACCTCTCAAATACAGTATTTTTGCCCTTATTCGTGAATTATACTCATTTCCATTTTCGGACCATATTTTCATGAATGTCCTGCAGGCATTTCAGACTAACATCATTCATTCTGAATTCGTTGTCTTTCACACTCCCGTTTCTCCTTGGAAATTCAACCTCTTGCTTCCGTCCTCTTCTTTACCCTCACCTGCTCATTCAGTTGTCACCAACATCGGTCCTGCCTTCTTTACCTGTGGATTCTCCCAGGACCCCATCTCCCTTCCCCAGCCCTATAACCGCTGCATGAATGCAAGACGACTCACGGATCCCCACCTGGAAGATTTGGGTCACCCCCTTATGGCGCCCTTGCCCCAGCTTTGTCTTCGCTGTGCCCTGTTATCCTCACTGCCACCAAACACATCTTCCTGAAATGCTACCCAGAAAGGTGGTTAAGAGCATAGGCTATAGAATAAGGTACTCCTGGCACTGGCTGTGTGACCTTGAGCAAATCACTAAACCTGGAGGGTCATCTGTGAAGGGGAATCATTGATCTGCCTTCATGGGGCCTGTAGCGCAAGCATAGAATGCGGTAGCCATGCCTACAGAGCCTTTAGCCCAGTACCTGCGCATGGTGAACGCTGGATAAATTCTGGAGACCTGGCCCCTCTTTTCCCAGCCTCCCCTTTCTTCATCTCTGGCATCACACACTTTGGTCCCATCTCACCTTTCAGCCTCATCTGTCACCGCATTGCCACCAGGCACCCCATGCTGCTGTCACCCCATCCACTCGCTGTCACTAAATGTTTCTCAGCCTTTGCTCGTGTCCACTAGACACATAAATCCACACCACACCTTTCCCCTTCACCACCAGCTAAACCCTTAACTTGCAAGTCACATGTCACCGCATTTGCAAAGTCCTCTCTGACCTTGCTTCCTGTCACATTCACAGAAGAGCTAGTGATTCTCTTCTCTGAGCACTTGTATCACGCATCATGTTGCTTCTAGAATGTCTTCCTTGTAGAACAGGGATGGCATTTGGCTAACCCGTGATGAATAGTGCCTAGCAGAGCATCTTGTGCATGATGCGCTCCATAAGTGTTTGTTTATTAACCACCAAGTTTGTTGAACATTTGGGTTTCTTTCCTGCATGATTAAATTTGTTCTTCCTTGAACAGAGGTATTTTTAGGACCTGTGACATTCTGAAAAGAGAATCATGGTAAAATCCCACTCACTTTCTTTGTAATGAGTTGCGGTTCACTGCATGTATGTTGTAATTAGGGAGAAAAAGAAGGAAATTGTGCCAATTCTAGAATGTCTTCCTCTCTGTCCCAGGAAAAGGAACACTAAATTACAATGTAGTCAACTCTCAAAGTGGACATCTTGATTCTGACTTTTATATTTCTCCATTTTATTTTATCATGAAAAATATTTTCAAATGCTAAGAAAACTGGGCAAGGGAGAAAGTAAAGATTACCTTATGACACAGTTTAGGGGAGACAATTCTTGGCCACGTGCCAGGTAAATGCAATACCCTCTTCCTGGAACATGCCCCGGCGAATCTTTATACTCCCGTATTCTCTTCAAGGTGCTCTTTTGGGCTCTGCTTCCTTCGTGAAGCCCTCCCTGATTTACCATCCACGTATTGTTTTCCTCCCACCACCTTTCTCCCCAGGGACCCAGTACTGAATGGTGTAATAAGCAGAAGTTCCCAAGTCTTACAGGATAAATCCTGGCTGTGCTGATTCCCAGTTCTGGGACCTTGGGAGGGTTGTTTCACTTCTCATGATATTTCCTCGTCTGTGGAGGGGATGAACTAGTATCTGTCTCATAGGTTTGTTGTTAAGATTAAGTGAGGAAAAGTAGAGGTGCTTAGTATGTCATCCTTGTACTTCTCATACCTTGTTTGTAGAGGGTGTAGTTGTATCAGGGATTGTGCCTCTTCCATCTCTGTGTCCACTGTGGTCCCTGGAACGTAGTAAGCGTGAGATGTTTACTTACGAAGTCACGTACCAAACTCTCCTTCTACGAAGACTTCGCCAAGCTTTTTAGCTATAGCATTCATTGCAATCAGCGCTTCAAACTGCAATTTCCTGAATTGTTTTATTTTAATGACTAGGAGTCCTTACTGAATAGAGAAACTCTCACTTCTTGCCTCCTTAATTATGATTATTGATGTCGGCATCACATAGTGCCCAGGCATTTTGTAGATTATAATTCCAGTTGTTCTGTCATTAGTGTTGAGCAAATTACACCGGAAATGAGTGGTAATTGGAACCTCTGCTGTTGGAAGGTAAATGAACTTTTGGCAAGGTGAGAATGTTGAAACTCAAGGTTAGGAAGGGAAAGGGGGTGGGATAGGAGTGAACAGTTGCCAAGGACTCATTAGAAACCAGACACCATGCCAGTGGTTTATGTCAGATGCCTCTGAGCTACTGTTCACCTCATTTCATAGATGAGGAAAGGTAAGTAACTTCCCCAGTGTCACAGTCCAATTAAACAGAAGAGCCAAGGATCAGGTTCACATTTGCCAGACTTCAAAGCTGCTTCCCTATAACATCAGGCTGTCCTGGAAATTAAGGAGACAGTCATGCTTTTTTGGGAAATCTGAGGTTCATTCAATATAACCCACACCCCCAATTTGTGTTTGGATATTTTCAGAATGACTATAGATGCTCAGAGCCAGTTAGTTACACATGGAGTTGCAGGCCTCAGTCATCAATAGTGGAAAGGCTGGCACTGAGTCCCCTCCACTGGGGCCACTGAACTGTGTACACAGCCAGCTAGAGGCTGTTCTGACTCTGGATGAGGCAAGGAAATAACTTCTTTTCTGTTTTAATCTACAAAATGCCTGGGCATCGCGTTGTAAAAGATAATCATTAAAATCATAACACTGACTCTGAGAAGTAAAAGATGAGTCCTAGGAGGGAAGTAGAAATGAGTGGGTAATCATAGGGATTCCTAGGGATTTTTTTTCTTTATTGGAAAGATTTATCTATTCACTTTAGGATTATCTTGTGGCTTATAAGCAACGATGCTTATTTTACAGTGTTTCCATATTAATTTTTCCCTCATTAATCTTGCATTCTATAGCAATATGATATTACTTTATCTGACCTAAACCAGCCAGTGCTTGTTAGTCTGCTGAAAACCAAGAGAAATGACAACACTGAGCCTCGGGTGGCCCACCTGATACCCGAGCTCTGCTTTCTAACAGGTAACGTTTATGCTTTATACTCTATCAGTCAGGCTCTTGATCCCAGGCTCAAGGCATACGCTCAAAGCATATCAAGGCTCAAGGATCCAGGCAGTGGGCAGCTAGTGGAGTGCCAGGGCATTCATTTAACCCATGGACGGTGGGCCTGCTAAGTGATGTGTTTTATAGAGGAAAGTGGGAGGGTAGAGTGCCCTTTGGAAATTGCTTGGCACAGTAAGAGTTATATAGCTTTTTTAATCTCATGCGTTCTGTTTGTTACTTTGACATAAAAGAGGCCACCAGATATTTTCTGAAAACCAAGCTTCTCTTTTTTTTACGTGCATTATTCAGTCTTTTATGTATGTATCTTGAACCACTTCATTGAGGTCGTGATTGACATGTCAAAAGCTCTGCATATTTAACTAATACCATTGAATGAGTTTGGGGTAAGTGTACACTTAGAAAGCCGTCAGCACCCTGAAGGTCGTAGGCCTGTCCTTCACCTACCAAAGTTTCTTGCTGCTCCAATTATTATTATTATTATTACTGTTATTATTATTTTGACGCACACTGTTCTATTTGACTTCTGTGTGATTGAAGTATAATTATAATTATTTCCATTGTATAAGTGAGGGAACCAAACCTTGCAGATTGCTTTAAGTCCCATGCCTTTTAATAGGCAGGATTAGGATTTAAACTTTTACCTGTCTGATTTCAGATCTTAATTTCTTTCTTATGGTACCTCTCACCCCAGAATAAGAAAGGGGATTCTAGGGAGTCAGTTAAGCTTAGAAGTAGAAACCTTTACTATGATGTTATCCAGTTAGAGAGCTAAAAGGGAGTAGCCAAAAAACCAGTGTGAGTTAACTTTATTTGTGAGAGACTCTAGAGGTGCTAGTAATTAATAAGAAATAAGCTCTCAAGGTTAAACTCTTCTAATACAGGAATAGTTTACAAATGGTAACACCATGTATACTGTTACCTCAGGGCCTTTGCATTAACTGTTACCTGTGCCTGAGTATTTAAAAAAAATTTTGTATTTATCTTTTTAATTCTAGTGTAATTAACATACAGTGTTACATTAGTTTCAGGTGTACAATATAGCGATTCAACAATTCTGTACATCACCCGGTGCTCATTTGGATAAGTGTACCCTTCCTCCCCTTCATCTCTTTCACTTATCCCCTCACCCACCTCCCCTCTTGCAACCGCCAGTTTGTTCTTTATATTTAGGTGTCTTTCCTTTTGTTTGTTTCTTTTTTTTTCTTTGTTTGTTTTTTGTTTCTTTCTTAAATTCTATGTATGAGTGAAGTCATATGGTATTTGTCTTTCCCAGTCTGACTTATTTGACTTAGCATTCTATCCTCTAGATCCATCTATGTTGTTGCAAATGGCAATGTTTCATTCTTTTTTATGGCTGAAAAATACTCCGTTGTGTATGTATGTGTATGTGTGTGTATGTCTGTGTATACACACATACACACACACCAGATCTTCTTTATCCATTCTTCTATTGATGGACACTGGGTTGCTTCCATATCTTGGTTATTACAAAGAATGCTTCAATAAACGTAGGATGTATATATATTTTCAAATTAGCATTTTCATTTTCTTTGGGTAAATACCTAGTAGTGGAATTGCTGGATCATATAAAACCAAGCTTGTTTTTAACATTTTTGAGCTTCCCTAGCATAGGAAGCAATATGACTTTGATTTTCTTCAGGTACATTGTTTGCATGGTACCAAAGTGATCCTTGTTTCCCTTTTGCATGAGTTCTAGAAAGTAATCCTCACTCTACAGTAGAATCTGAGTAACTGTCCCGAGTACTTTTGATCATGTTCATTTGATTAATAGGGCAGGACTAAGCAAGGAGGACTTTCTGCCTTTTGCATTTTGGGAATCAGTTACGATCTGTATATATTTATTTCACAATTAGAAAAATTAATAAGGATATAATATTTGAAGGAAGGGATTATCCTTCTTCGTGGTATTCTAGATCTGCACAGTCCCATATGGTGGCCACTGGCCACATGTGTTTAGTGAGCCCTGGAAATGTGACTGAAGGGCCAGCTGGAGACATGCTGTGAGTGTAGAATACAGACTGGATTTCTAAGACTTAGTATGAAAAAGAGAAAAGAGCTCCTTAGTTTTTATGTAGTGATTGCATGTTGAAATGATAACATTTTGGATATATTGAGTTGAGTAACATATACTATTCAAGTAACTTCATCTGTTCTTTTTGGCTTTTTTCCAGTATGGCTGCTAGAAGATTTAAAATGACATGTGTGGCTTGCGTTTCTTTTGCATCCAGATGCTAGGTCTGAGTCCATTTAAGTGGAAAGCTTACAGTCTGCCTGAGCTGGGCTGGGTTACATTGCGTGTTCATTTTTCCACTTTGTTTTCATTTACATTCATAGGGCTGACCTGCCAGGCAACCTCTGACTTCCGGCTGATGAAGGCTGTGGCTGAAGAAACACGCCTCAGTCCTTTGGGAAGGCAGCAGCGCCTGGCCAGGCTTGCTGACGACATCCAGAGGTACTGGGCCGCTTTGTGGGGTCAGAGGATGTCCTTCCTAAGGCCTAGTTTATGGAACTGGATGGTCTACGAAACGTTTCATTCCTTGATGAACATGTCTCTTTCCTACTGACTCAGAGCAAGGCACTTTTGAATTGCGTTTGCCGGAACCAGAGGTTCACCCCAGATGCTCAGGACTACAGCCTGCGGGAGGGTGGCGGGGAGGTGGTTGGGGTCCGTGCTGACAGAACTACCACCCGGCTTCAACTAGATGACTCTTGCTTTCTTCTTTGTAAAACATGCAGGTTTGGGTAAAAAATTGAATGAAGAAAAATGTTGTAATTAAAAAAACAAAAAACCACAGCCACCTCAGCCCCCCAGTATTCAGGGTCAAAAATGTTCCGTCTCAATATAGTGGCCTCAGCACAGTGACCATTAGAAGATTTCTACTGTGTGTTCTTTAAGCTTAGGAATGCTGTGTGCCCTTTGGGTTAGCCCATCTGGCCCTCAGACTGCACTCCTGTCCTCTTTCTGACAGTTGGCTGTCTCTTGGGATCCCAGCTGCTCCTGTTTTCCCTTCTGACCTAGTAGAACTTCACTGCCCCCTGCTATAGCCTCATGTAACGGTAGGACATATGTGGCTAGTGCCCACATCTTGAAATGATCACATTTTCAACTTACTGAGTTAACGGCGTATATTTTAAAAATAATTTTATTTGACAGTTTTTACTTTTGTAATGCAGCTATTTAGAAAATTTAAAAGTACATATGTGGGTTGCTTTATATTTCTACTGGACAACATTGTAGAATGGCCTTTTTTTTCTTTAAAGATACATAACTTGGAGGACAAATTTGGAAATTTATGTAGACCGAAAACGTGTGTGTGTGTACTCAGTGAATGTTTGTTTAATGCGTGAACGAATCCTGATTGGTGTATATCATTTCAAATATTTTTAAATGCATGTGATAACGTTCATTTTAGGAAAATGGCATAGCACTGTGCATTGTGTTTTTTAAAAATTTTTTTTAATGTTTATTTATTTCTGAGACAGAGAGAGAGAGAGAGAGAGAGTGGGGGAGGGGCAGAGAGAGAGGGGGACACAGAATTCAAAGCAGGCTGCAGGCTCTGAGCTGTCAGCACAGAGCCCCACGCGGGGCTCGAACTCACAGACTGCGAGATCATGACCTGAGCCGGAGCCGGACGCTCAACCAACTGAGCCACCCAGGCGCCCCTGTGCATTGTTTTTGTAACTTTTTCTTGAACATTTCCATAGGATAAATGTGAATCTCTAATATCATGCTCGTGATTTCATAGTTTTCCATTTTGTGGCTATGCTTTATGTCGTTCATCCTGGGTACCCCCCAGGCTTATGCCTACTTGAGAAGTTTCCTGGTTCTCTCCCCTTATTCTGGGCTCTGGATTACTCTTCCTGCCACCTCTCCCTGCCACCTTTCAGGAATCCCATTGACTTCAACCCAGTTTCCTGACTGGAGATCACCCTACCCATCTCATCTTGGGCAGATAGCATCTGCCGGAAAATAATTAATTCCAAGTATTCAATGTGACCGGACCGCACATAGCATTAACAGATGGAAATAATGAACTGTTGCACAGAGTCACTGTAAAGGGGTTTGAGCTCCTTTAAGGAGAGAGGGGAGGCTTTACTAGGCAATGCATGGGTCTCATCAGTGTCTTCGGTGAGTGCCCGGCTTATCATGTGCCGGCTACCGTGGAGGCCAGGAGGTGAAGTCGGTACGGTACCTCTCCTGAAGGAATTTACAGCTTAATAGAGATGACCGTGTATCATAATCCGATGAGGTTATACATCAGCTGTGGTTAAGGTTTACTAAGTTATAACCTTGAAGTACTATACAAATATAAAGCGGTTAATATTGCTAATACTAATATTCTCCCCATGATCTTCCTGCTGCCGTGTCTATCCAATGAGTCTTCTGAAGCCTAAGTCCATATGCTCCCTCCTTTGTCATCATTCATCCACTCCTAAGCCAACTAATTCACATATTCCCAGAAGACATCTCCACCGGCAGAAGCTCCATAATATCTCTTTGTTAGCAAGTTTATTATCAGGAAAAATAGCTCACATTTATTGAGCACATTAGCATGTGCCCGGTCCTGTGGTAGCAGTTTCCAAGTGTTGTCAGTTTAATCATTACATCACCCGTTTGAAGGAGTTAACTTTATTATGCCTACATTTTGGCAATAAGGAAACCATAACTTTAGAAGATTTGAGTCTTACTCGAGGTCACATATTAGGAAGTGTCAGCACTAGGAGTTAAACCCTGGTCCGTCTGGCTCAAAGGCCCGTTTTCCCAGCCAGTGTGCCACATTGCAAGCCTTCTCCATCCCTGCGTGTCCCAAATGGGTTCAAGTTGTCCCATAATTCTTTTGAGCAGGGGAAAACAATGGTGAGTAGAAATGAAAGTCAGGAATCCTAAAAAATAAAAAAAAAAAATTAGTCTTTGACTAATTCAGTAAGTTATAATTCTATCTCTAATAATTAAAATTCCTTAGAAGATAAGCGCTTTAATGATTTAAAACTCTATCAACAGAAACAAGGATGCTCGTTTTGAGCTGGAGACCTGGGGGCTGCATTTTGGATGCCAGGTGTCTCTGACCGGGCGGGTTTTGCCTTCGGAAAAAATACTAATGCAAGACCACGTAGTAAGTGCTGTGATTTTATTTTCATTTAAAAGTATTTGCTTGAGTATGTGTAAGTTTGATCATATGCCAGAGTGACTAGTGGGCTTGTAATAATCATTTAGTTTCTCTAGGGACATGTCCATGCCTTCCCTTTGTCCTAAACCTTGACGTCCCCTGTTTTCAATCTGAGTGTACTTCTGAGGCTTAGCACCCACCGGACACGATTTAGGTCAGTGTGGTGTGGTTTCACACTTAAAAACACATTAGAAAATGGTATTTCAAGCTGTGGCAATTAAAATGTTCCCACCTATTATTAATTGTTGCAGTACTTTTGTGTCACTACATAAAAGAAAAAAAAAAAATCTATAGTACCCGAAAACTTTTTCGGAGCTGGCGAAGGTTAATTCCAATAGACTATGTTTCTTGATGCCAGGTTTCTTCGCCCCCCAGTCCCCATGTGAAATGCTGCTTGGTTGCTATCAATGTGAAGAAACGCAGGGAGTCCGTCCCCAGCCGTAGCATTTAGGGAGAGAGGCACTCTGAAACCCAAGGAAACACATCTCAGTTGAAAAAATGAACCCATTTTATGCAAAAATGGTAAATTATCTTTGCACTTTCCCCTCTGTTTTTGCCCATTTTAAAAGCTAATTACAGGTGCACCTGGGTGGCTCAGTGGGTTAAACGTCTGACTTCGGCTCAGGTCATGATCCCGTGGCTCGTGGGTTCAAGCCCTGCATCCGGTTCTCTGCTGAGCCTGGAGCCTGCTTCAGATTCTGTGCCTCCCTCTCTGTCTGCCCCTCCCCTGCTCATGCTCTGTCTCTTTCTCACTCAAAAAAAAAAAAAGACACAAAAAACAAAAAACAAAAAAACCCAAACATTAAGAAAATTTTTTAAAAACTTAAAAAAAGAAGGATTTTGGCTAGAAGTCAGTAAAAAGAAGCTCAGTTTCAGTTCCACACATGAAACAGGATTTAAATATTTAATGATCCATCTCATCATCTCTGTAAGTAAAATCATATTTCTCGGAGCTTTTTTGTTGCATTTTTTTTTTTTTTTTTAGCATGGAAACAGGTCTCCATAGGAGAAGAGGCATTAAAATAGGAGACCTGCCCGCTGGTGGTGGTGGTGACTGGGCTAGAGTTGACTGTGTCATGGGCTTCCAGACCATTTCTGCTTTTCTGAAATTGGGTTCTAGGAACTGAGTAGAAGAGAGGCTCCCAGGCCTCAGAGTGAGCCTTGGACATTTGTCCTCGGTCTCTGCCAGCCCATAGCAGGTAGGGGTGTAGGTGAGAGTGCTGTGGCTCTCCTCATACTGGTGGCAATGGAAAGAATGAACGATGACTCCAGATGAAACTGCTGATGGAGAGCTAACCTTTCCCCTTCATTCTTTAAGGTCGCCTCCTGGACCTGGCTGAGTCTCTTCCTGGCCACCTAATGCCACCTAATGGCAAGGCATTATGAGGGTGCCTGTGGTTGGATTTCAGACTGCTTGGTGGAAGGTGCCCTGATTGCAACATCAAGAAGACTGATCTAAGTCTGTCACTAACACCAGCTGGCTCCATAATCTCTCTCAGCCATAGCTTTGAAGTCTGTAAAATAAGGAGATTATAATGCTTCTTAAACATTCATATGCTGATGAATGAGTGCAGATTCTGGTGCAGTGGGTCCAGAATGGGACCCAGGACTCTGCATTTCTTTCTTTCCTTTTTTTTTATATTATACCATTCTTTAAAAAAAATTTTTTTTTAACATTTATCTATTATTGAGAGAGAGAGAGAGAGAGACAGAGCGTGAGCATGGGAGGGGCAGAGAGACGGGGAGACACAGAATCCGAAGCAGGCTCCAGGCTCTGAGCTGTCAGCGCAGAGCCTGACATGGGGCTTGAACCCATGAACTGTGAGATCATGACCTGAGCCTAAGTCAGATGCTTAACTGATTGAGCCACCCAGGTCTCCCAAGAGCTCTGCATTTCTAACAAGCTCTCAGGAAATAGCCATGTTGTTACAAGGCAATACTGAATAGCAAGGGATTTGATTCAGGGTGGTCCTTTTAAATTCTGGCTCTTCCTAGCTCACTATACCAAAGACATTTCCATTCATTTCCGGTCTACGGATATAAGCAGAAGGCTAGTGACCAGTCCAAAGTCTCCCCTCTTCAGTGCCGGGAGCTGAGTTTTCCAGTCACCTGGGGAACCATCCAAGAGTGAGAAAGGAGCCTGTGCCCTGGCCTCATCTTTCCTCCTAGACATAGTTACTTCTAGCATAAAATACACTCTTAGCTACCCTGTAGCATGTGTGAGTTATAGTGTAGTGACCCGGAGTAGCATTTGTCAGCGTTTCTATTTGAGGTAGCATTATGCCTAAAGAGACTGAATCAGACAGCCCGTTTGCTTAGGGATTCCCATTAAAGGGCACCCATCCTAGAGCTGGAAGGGAGCCCAGAGATCCTTGAACCACACACCTTTCTTTGCACACAGCGGAAGTCCGTGAGGTAAAGGGCCTTGCCTTCTGATCTGCAGCCGGGGAGTGGCCGACCCGGTGGGGGGTATGAGGGGATGATCAGATGCCTCCACTTCCAGGAAGTCTGTGTAATCTGTCCAGATGTGCAGTCTGTGAATAGCAAGTGGTACTAAATAGGTCTCCTAGGACAAACTTGGAACAACCATCTTCGTGCTGTCTTTATTCAATCGCTTTCCGAATAAATGAGTTCAACCCTCTCATGATTATTATTTTTCTCAGTGTCAACCTGCGTCTGCAGCTGATTGGTCCAAGGATATGCGAAATTGCAAGATTTTAAGTGCACAGTCTTTGAATAAATGGTTGATTCTGTGTAGCAACAGAGCTGAATATGTGACTGAGAACTTTCTGCACTGCTTGAGAAGAGTTGGAAGTTCCATGGGATTTAATGTGGACTACCCCAAAATGTGAGAATACACAGAAAATCATGCCAACTTTTTTTGGTATATTAATTGGCTTTGGTTAGAAGATCAGAAATAATGGCTCATGTAGCTACAAAAGCTTTATCTCAGTAATGTTTCCTAATACAAATTACCAGAAAAAATAGTTCTAAGTAGATAGATTTTGCAGTGATTAAGTTTTTATAGTTAAAATATATTTTATATTGGTCTTTGTAAAACTGTTTTCATAGTTCTTAGGCAATAGTCTCATTATCTCCAAATCTTTTCAGTACTGGTTGGGGCATAAATCCGTTAACTTTTTCTCCCTAATTCTTTCATATCAGTTATTTATAAACCTTAACGGCAAACAGGGTATTGAAAAATGAAAGTTGCATTTCCTGACTTATGTGATAGACTTTATGCTTTAAAATTTAATGTAAAAATAGATCTAAAACAACCTTTCCTGATTCTGTTAACCGTAGTATAAGATTATTTAGATAGTGTTCTGATAAAACCAAGGGCAGTTAGCCTTTGAACATTTATTGAGTATCTGCTATTAGATACTATGCCAGTTGCTGGGGATGACAAAGATAAATAAATTGCTTCCAGTTTAGTAAGGGATCCCCATATACACAATCACACTCAAAATTGGATACTCTTTGCTTTAGAAAAGCAATTAAATTGCTCCTGCCTCATTTTATTGAGCTTGATATGCTTCAGAAGGAGGAATGCATACTTCATTTTGTTGTTGTTATAGTGGAGGCGCAGTGTCCTAATTGGCAAGGTGGGAAGTTATTCTTTAAACACATGGTTACTAGTTAATTACATCAACTGTACAAGCATTGTTGAAAGCCATGCTCATTTTACGACCAAGTCTCACTTTACACTGTAGTTTAGAATTCTCGTCTTATCACATCTGTTAACAAATCGCCTGGTTTGAGTTTCACCTGCTCTAATTTCTCTTAACCCATGAGCTAATGAAGCAGGAAAAGATTAATGAAAGAAGCCACAGTCACAGACCCGGGGATGACATCACAGTCTTCTTTCTTACCTGAATTCCACGAACAAGCCCTTGCCACGTTCTGTTCTTAGCCTGTTTTATCTGAAAGCCCGTATTTTATTCCATCCTTCTTCTTTCCCATGAAGTATCCATTTACCTGTTAGATTTTTTATATGCATGCTTTCTCCCATCTGAAACATTTGCCTGATGAGTTTAGAAAGAATGGACAGTAGGGTAGTCGCAGAGTCTGCATGCAAGAGATCGAACTGGAAAAGTCAGAAACATTTAGTTGTTTTTACAGAGCTGCAGGCCATTCCTGTAGCTCAGTTAGAATCAGTGATCAGGAAACAGCCGTCCCGCCACCTGCTGGGCAAGTCTGAAAAGGCCACTGGGCATTAGGACACTCCAATTGTTTATACGTATCAGAAGCGGATTCTACATAAAGAAACCAAAGCTGTGAAGTCGTCTGTGTGGGAATTATTTCTGTAGCGTCTGGCCCCTAAGGTAAACACAGAACAGTTAAGTACTTGCTGACTAATTGGTTGAGGCAGGCTAAATATTCCAGGCTCCAAGCAAGCTGTCACTGAAAGAAAAATATTTCAATCTGAATCATTTTGATTAGCTGAATATCTTGGTCTCATTAATCTGATGATTTTTGAGACTTTTATTTTAAAGTTCTCATGGGGATTTTGTATTAGAGAATTTTTTTTTTTAAGTTTATTTATTTAGAGGGGGTGGCAGAGAGAGAGGGAGAGAGAATCCCAAGCAGGTTCTGCACTGTCAGCGCGTAGCCCAACTCGGGGCTTGAACTCAGGAACCTTGCGATCATGACCTGAGCCTAAACCAAGAGTCAGACACTTAACTGACTGAGCTACCCACGCACCCCAGTGTTAGAGAAATCTTAATCCCAATTCAACTCAAACCAGCTTCAGATGCTTGGTATTGAGACTTGTGATGTCAAAAGCTCACTTTCAACCTCATTTTGGAAAAACAGAATTCTTAATTGTAGGGGTTACATATAATTGAGGAAATTGCATTTTCCACCAAACTATTTTTAGGCTAATAAAAATGATTATCACATATTTCTGGTGTATCTTGTAGTGGGATTATAAAATTCTGTTTGGAGTAGTTTTGACTGTGCATGTTATGTGCTTCTGAAAAGGGAATTACGTATTCTCAAAATGAATCTTTTCATGTAGCATAAAAGCACAAGAAGATCCAGCTGCATTCTTTAGTGCTGTACAGAAACATGTTAATCCTGATGTTCAGTTGGTAAGTATAGGATAATTTTGGTTTTGATGTATAATTTTTATTTTTTCCTTATATCTAACAGTCTTCTTTCCTTGAAAGAATGAATGTGAGCATATTCTCCCATGGTATGTTTGCAAATTGCTGTGCATTTCCCCAAGAACCCAAGAAAGGATTAATCTTAGCATTTTAATCAATATTTTATTTCCTTTTCACATTTCTAATATTAATTTTTAAATACTCGTTTTTACCCCTATCTCAGTCTCTTGGACGTCTACATATTTTTAACTTGTTGGGGGCCATCTTTTATTTAAGATTTAAGATAAAGTGACTCCCATCTTACCCCATAAATGCTGGGTACCCAGTGCTGTCTCCAGTTTTTTGGCAGACTCTTGGAGGGCTTAGGTTTTTCCACGTCACCCACGGCTGCTTCCTCTGAATTCTTGCCCCCTTTCCTGAGTGCCGTCTCCCCCTGCACTGCATCCGTTTCCACAGCTCTCTCATTTCCCAAAGTGTCCTGTGTGTGTGCCCCTGTGCAGCTGACTTTGCAGAGGGTTTGCGTCCGAGGCAAGGTTACGGCACACCCCAACGTCCCAGATGAGTTACAATTGACATCCTTGCTCTTAAGGCTCTCTCAACCATTTCTCTTCTCCCAGGCCTCAGCCTCCCACCGCACGGCAGTGTCTCTTACTTACCTCGCTCACGCCTCTGGGCCCCAGCATGCCAGTCCCCATCTCCTGCAGAGCAACGTAGCCGTCTCTGTTCCTCTTTTAGTCAGACACAAAAAAGGCCCATAAGGATGTTATATTAAACAAAGGGAATTCTAACCCTGAGCATCTTTTTTTTTCTTAAAAATAAAATAAAACTTAACAGAAACATTGCAAGAAGAGTACAAAGAACTCCCAGATACCCTTCATCCAGATTCCCCAGTTGCTGACATTTTATATTTGCTTCATTGTTTCGTTCGTTCCTTCCCTCCTGCCTGCCATCCTCTATCTGTCTATCTATCTATCTATCTATCTATCTATCTATCATCTATCTTATCTACCTACCTATCTACTTACCTACCTACCTACCTATCTACCTACCATCTTTTTTCCTGAACCATTTGAGAGTAGGTTACAGACTTGATGCCCCATTGCCCTTCAGTGAGTATTCTCTACAAACAAGGTCACTCTCCTACAGAACCATAGGACAACCATCCAAATCAAGAAACAGTAAGACCAGCTAATCCACAGACTCCCATTCACATTTCTCCATTAGTCCCCAAAATGTCTTCTCCAGTGGAAGGATCTAATGCATTGCATTTAGTTGTCCTGTCTCTTTAAGACTCTCCTTCAGTCTGGAACAGTTCCCTAGTTTTCGATGACTTTCCAATTTTGAAGGGTATAGATGAATCACTTTATATAATATCCCTCAATTTGGGTTTGTCTGATGTTTCCTTATAATTAAATTCTGATTATGTACTTTTGGCGGGATTATCACAGCAATGATTCTGTGTTCTTAATGCATCCTACCAGGAGGTACTCCGTTAATTAAGGTATCTGCCAGGTTTCTCCACTGTACATTTACTCCTTTCTTTGTGAAGCAGGTGTTTTTGGTCTGGTGTTTTGCAGGGAGATACTTTGAGACTATGGAAATACCTGTTTCTCATCAAACTTTTACTTCTAGTTTTAGAATCCATTGATAATTCTTGTCTTTTTTTATTATTACTATTTTATTTATGTATGTGTTTATTAATTTAATTATTCATTTTATTTTATTATTATTATTACTCTGATGATTGCCAAATGGTGGCTTTCTGATTTCCTACATTTAGTATGCAGCTTTGTATGCCTTCTACATTTAGTGGGTAGCCTTATGTTATAAGGAAGAACTTTCTCTTCTCCCCATTTCTTTGTTCATTTATTTTTATCAGTTATGGATTCATGGTTTCCTCTTTTATTTACCAGCTGATAGTCGATTACCAATATTATTTATTTTGATGCCCAAATTGTTCGCGATTTTGTTGATTGGAGACTCATTCAGGTTGGCTTCCGTGACTTTTTGACATGTCCCCATTGTTTGGGGGACACTTCCTTACCATCTGGCACAATAAGGTATTTCAGGTTAATTTTGAAATTTTGCTGCCTGGCTCTGGAATTAGGTATTTCTCCAATGAGCCATGATTACTTTTGGTAGAGAACAGTATTTAGAAATCAAAATCTGGGGGGTGCCTGGGTGGCTCAGTTGGTTAAGTATCTGACTATAGCTTAGGTCATGATCTCTCAGTTTGTGAGTTTGAGCCCTGCTTTGACCTCTGTGCTAACATCATGGAGGCTGAAGCCTGCTTCGAGTTCTGTGTGTCCTTCTCTCTGTTCCTCCCCCACTCAACACTCTCTCTCTCTCAAAAATAAACATTTAAAAAAATCAAAATCTGGGCAGCTGGGTGTGCTTATTTGTTAGTGGGGTGTCACTGCCCCCAGACTTTCTCAATGGGCAAAGTTAGGAATATTGTGTACGCGTGTGTCTACATACGTATACTCAAACACTGCTGATCCTTGAACAATGTGGGGTTTAGGGGTGCAGACTCCCTGCACAGTCCAAAATCCCCATGTGACTTTTGACTCCCACAAAACTTAACTCCTAATAACCTATTGTTGATTGGAAGCCTTATAACATAGTCAATTAACACATATTTTTGTATTTTATGTACTATATACTGTACTCTCACACAAAAGTAAGCTAGAGAAAACACAATGTTATTAAGAAAATCATAAGGAAGAGGAAATACATTTACAGTACTGTATTATGTTTATTAAAAAATCTGCATATAAGTGGACTTGCATAGTTTAAACCTGTGTTGCTCAAAAGGTTATGCATACACCCTTACATCTATGTTACTACCATGTCTGTCTATGTATATATTGAAAATGTGTTCACACTTCCAGTTCCAGTCTCAACACCACAGGAAAACATTCTCCATTGCCATATTTGTACCTCCCTTCTCTGATAAGGGGAGTGTGGACCCTGTTACCTTCCACTTATCACTTCACATCCTTGTCCCCTTGTAAGCAACCAGTCTCACTTGTCTCCCGCCTTCTTTCGGCCCCCATCCCTGTTCAACCACTGCCTTGGTCTGATGCCTACCTCGCTTGGCTCCAAATTCATAGGATGGAAAGCAGGAAGACCCCCTAAGATACATTTCCCTATTTTACGTGCTTAAGTGTAAGTAATTTTGGCCCTTCACAGTATGATTTTGAACAGATCTATAGGTGAAAAATCTTTTTGTTCTCTGCTGATGATGACAGTGCCTGTTTTTTGTATAAATTTGGTGGGTGTTGAAGGTAGAGAATAAAGGGTGGAAAGGAGATGGAAACAGGCCAGGAGAAGCCCTTCCGAGGGAAATACCTGCTAAGAAACAGAGGTGCTGGCAGAGATGGGTGGAATTTAAAAATACCTGAGGACCTGAAGCTTCCTTCTCCTTATTTTCCCTCCCCCCCCCCCCCATGGCCTTATTCTCAGGTCACAGTAAACAAAACAATTGTGGTTGGTTTCTTTTATTTTGGTTGTCTAGTACCTGCTGGGAAGGAGGCCACCCTGTAAGCTAATCCTGCACTTGGCCTATCTGTGGGCAAGGATGGGAGAGGGATGGTGGGATGAGGGCTGGAGAGCCACAGGAAAAGCCAACAGGGGGCGGGAGGGAGCTGGAGTAAGACCTAGGTTAGGAGGGAATTTGAGGAGCCTAACAATCAAATCAGAAGAGATAGGAGGAAGGGAAAGCCAGCGGGTGGGGGGTTGGGGGGCTTTGGAGCGGGACTGCAGAGCCGATGGCTGATAAAAAGGCATTTCAAATGGGATTGTCAGTGGTTAAAGGCCATTTAACACAACTGTAGGCATTTTAATATTTGTTTCTTGGGAACTTGGAGGCAAGATGTTTAGAGAACCCATGTGTTCATTTTTTTTAAAATTCTTGTTTGCTTATTTATTTATTTATTTATTTATTTAGAGAGAGTTGGGGAGGGGCAGAGAGAGAGAGACAGAGAGAATCCCAAATAAGCTCCATGCTGATCATTTTTTTTTAAAGCTACTTAAAAGCTACTTTACTTTAAAGTTACTTCTAAACATAAGTAAATTGACTTTTTTCTCTTTTTATTTTTTTTTTTCCTTTTAGGTAATGTGTATCCTACCTTCTAATCAGAAGAACTACTATGATACCATTAAAAACTATTTGAACTCCTTCTGCCCAGTACCCAGCCAGTGTGTGCTCACTCGGACCTTGAATAAACAGGGGATGATGATGAGTGTCGCCACCAAGATTGCCATGCAAATGGCCTGTAAACTCGGAGGCGAACTGTGGGCTGTGGAGATCCCTGTGAGCAGTCTGTCAGTCTTTCAGTAATCAGTCCATTTATTAATTGAAAAATGAAATCAGAGCACGAGACCTTTTCACATGATTCCAGAGGTATTTGTTTTGTGTGGTGGGTTTCTTATTTGTCCGCTCTGGGTTGTGGCATGACACAAGACACCGTCCAGAAGGTGAGGTGAGGCTCCTGTTTTCCAGGAGCTTTGAGTAAGCTGATAACAGAATGTTTCATGAAAGAGAATCTAGGCTGGCACAGGCTTGCGGGGTGGCTTGATCTGGAGCTTCCCGCTGCCACGTAAAATCTGTGCCCTCTGGCCTCTACTTCTACCTACTCTTTGCAGCGCACTAGCTCTCAGAGTAGCCCTGCACCCTGGAGGGGGGCCTCCCCACAGCTTGGGGGAACCGGTAGAGCTATGATTTTGAACTGTGGTGGGAACTAAAAATCCTCGTCCACTGGGGGAGGAAGTGAGGGGGTGAGAAATGAGGGGATGTCGTCCATTCCCTTCCATTTCCATAACCAGGATGTGTGCGCTGAGCCCCAGCTGCCTCCCTGGAGGCTCATGGCCAGTGGCAACTAGGATCCCTTAGACATCTGAACAATAAGGAGTGGACTTCCTCTTCAGATCCCACCAGCCCAGAAGCCAGGGATAAATGACTGATCACTTTCCCAGAATCTCTTGAGCCACATTAATGGCACTTGTCCACCTCCACAAAGGATGGTAGCTATTTTGCACTCCAGTGAGTCTCTTAAGCAAATTAGATACCATATTCATCCCTCCATCTTTTTTTTTTTTTTAAGTAGATTTCTTTATTTTGAGAGAGCTAGAGGGGGAGGGACAGAGAGAGAGGGAGACAGAGAATCCCATGCAGGCTCTGTACTGTCAGCACTGAGCCCAACAGGAGGCTCAGACCTATGAATTATGAGATCGTGACCTGAGCCGAAACCAAGAGTTGGATGCTCAACCAACTGAGCCATCAAGCCCCCCACCCCACCCCATCCCTCCATCTTCAAGTCTCTTTGGTTTCTGTTTTAATGATCTGCTTCATCTGGACCTTGATCTCCCTGGCATATAGCTTAACTTAATTTAATAACCAGGGACAGTTTTTTTCAAAACTTCATATGAAGTCATCATTTGGGGAAATGATGTCCCATTTTTTTAAATCATGAAAAATGTATTTACAGTTAAAGTCCCTGATGGTGGTCGGTATCGATGCCTGTAAAGACGAAGTCAGCAAGGGAATGGTGGTGGTTGGATTTGTGGCCAGCATTAACCCCGGAATCACCAGGTACTTTTACAATTACCCAACATATTCCATAATTATAGTTTGCGGTTTAACTGAAAACCATGCAGCAGGAAACAGTTTGTATTCTTCCCTCACTTGAAAAATATGAACATTTTAGTCATAAATTATACTTACATATAAAGTGTGATTGGTAATATTAAGATAATATGTAGCCTTATGAAAAAACTATGTTTATACACACATTAGGACAAGCTAATACTCGTATGCCAGGCAGCTTCCTCAAACGATGGATGATAGAAATTTTCATGTTATGTGCACTGTATTAGGTACTGTACTAGGAACTTATATCCAGCAGCAAGCTTTGGAATCTGATTGCTTGCTTCTGTGTCCTGATCTGCCACTTATTCTGTGTATGACATCTGGCTATTTAATGTTGCCGTGACTTAGCTGTGGTCTCATGTAAGATGGGCATGAAGATGATGCCTATTTCTTTTTTTTTTTTTTTAATTTTTAAAAATTTACATCCAAATTATTTAGAATACAGCACAACAATGATTTTTCAGGAGTAGATTCCTTAGTGCCCCTTTCCCATTTAGCCCATCCCCCCTCCCACAACCCCTCCAGTAACCCTCTGTTTGTTCTCCATATTAATGAGTCTCTTTTTTGTTCCCCTCCCTGTTTTTATATTATTTTTGTTTCTCTTCCCTTATGTCCATCTGTTTTGTCTCTTAAAGTCCCATATGAGTGAAGTCATATGATTTTTGTCTTTCTCTGACTGACTAATTTCACTTAGCATAATACCCTCCAGTTCCATCCACGTAGTTGCAAATGGCAAGATTGCATCCTTTCTGATTGCCGAGTAATACTCCATTGTATAGATATACCACATCTTCTTTGTCCGTTCGTCCATCGATGGACATTTGGGCCCTTTTCATACTTTGGCTGTTGTTGATAGTGCTGCTATAAACATGGGGGTGCGTGTGGCCCTTGGAAACAGCACACCTGTATCCCGTGGATAAATGCCTAGTAGTGTAATTGCTGGGTCTTAGGGTAGTTCTATTTTTAATTTTTTGAGGAACTTCCATACTGTTTTCCAGAGTGGCTGCACCAGCTTGCGTTCCCAGATGATGCCTATTTCATAGGGTATTTATGGAAGTTACATAAGATAAAATGCTTAAAACATAGCCTCCCATAGCAGACGCTCAATACATGCTTGTTGTTATTAACACTTGAAGGCAGTTGATGTAGTTGTTTACACAGCTGCTGAAAACATAAGCAGGTTTGGGGATAATTCATTAAATGCTGACTCAGTATCTATTTAATTGTAGTTCCTAGAATTGTTTCATTATATGTAACTAAGCAATGTGTTTTGAGGCTATAGGAACTGTTTGCACCATATTTTATTCCTGGACTTAGGCTATTTGATTTACTCCATTAAGCCTGTGGTCAGGTATATATTTGGGCTGGTGAGAAATAGGATAAGTAGCAGTGTGCCTGTGACTTCATTCCAGGTTGTGTGAGATCCCTGTTCCATGTGTCACTTAATGTGACACATTAATGTGTTAATCAAGCAGGAAAAGGACTTCCAGTTTGTTAGCCACATTCCTAATTGTGTCATTATTGGCATATATAATAATGTTGATGCGTACTTCAACAAAGTCATGATCTTCATTTTGCAAGTACTTTTGTTTACTTAATGTCTTTAACAATAGAACTTCTTCTGAAATTTAAAGAAGTTAATCATGTTCAGATTTCAAGTCCAAAAGCCTCTCCTATGGAAGTGGAACTTTATGCTTGAGAAATCTTTGAATATTTTTTTTGTTTATTTGTTGTTGTTTTTTGTTTTTTTACTATGTGATTCCATTTATTTATTTAATTTTAATCAATTTAAATTTTGGTTAAAATACAGTGTGGCATTTGTTTCAGGGCTAGAGCCCAGTGATTCAAGACTCACATATACCGCCCAGTGCTCATCCCAGCAAGTGCCCTCCTTAATGGCCCATCACCCACTTAGCCCATCCCCCTCCCATCTCCCCTCCAGCAACCCTCAGTTTGTTCTCTGTATTTGTCCCTTATGGTTTGCCTTCCTCTCTGTTTCTTATTTTATTTTTTCTTCCCTTCCCCTATGCTGTTTTGTTTCTTAAATTCCACGTATGAGTGAAATTATATGATACCTGTCTTTCTTTGACTTATTTTGCTTAGCGTAATACACTCTAGTTTTGAATATTTTGAAAGTAAATTTGGTAAACTAATAAATTCCTTTATAATAATAACATAGTGTTCCTATTTATGATTGCTTATCTTGTGCTAAGTACTTTCTATATATTATCTAATTTAATTTTTATAACAACCTTGTGAGGTAGTAACTACCTTACCATCTTGTGTGTTTCCTTGGTACGGATGAGGAAACTGAGACTTAGGTTGACGTAGCAAAGTCACATGGCTGATGAGTATGCCAACCAGGATTTGAACTCAAGCGTGTCTGATGTCAGCACTATGCTTTAGTTTCTCTTATCGATAGATTTCTTTTGAGGAGGGGAGGTTTTTAATATAGTTATGATCGTATAACATATATAGGCTCATGAACATTAAATTTGCTCATAATGTCTAGTTCTTTTTATTTTGATTGAGGTGTAATGGCATACAACATTGTATGTCCATTTGTTGTGTTTCTCAGATTCCACATAAGAGTGAAATCATATGATACCTGTCTTTTTCTGACTTATTTTGTGTAGCATAATACACTCTAGTTCCATCCACATTGTTGCAAATGGCAAGATTTCATTCTTTTTCATCACTGAATAGTATTCCATTGTATATATATGCTACATCTTCTTTATCCATTCGTCAGTTGATGGGCATTTGGGCTCTTTCCATACTTTGGCTATTGTCGATAGCACTGCTATAAACATTGGGGTGCTTGTGCCCCTTTGAATCAACATTTTTGCATCCTTTGAACAAATACCCAGTAGTGCAATTGCTGGGTCGTAGGGTAATTCTATTTTTAATTTTTTGTGGAACCTCCACACTGTTTTCCAGAGTGGCTGCACTGGTTTGCATTCCCACCAAAAGTGGAAAAGTGTTTCCCTTTCTCCGCATCCTTGCCAACATCTGTGTTTCCTGAGTTGTTAATGTTAGCCATTCTGACAGGTGTGAGGTAACATCTCAGTGTGGTTTTGATTTGTATTTCCCTGCTGATGAGTGATGTTGAGCATCCCTTCATGTGTCTAACAGCCATCTGAAGCATCACATTTTCTTCACCCATTCTTCCGCTGATGGACACTTAGGTTGTTTTCTGTTTCTTCATTTAATGCTAATGCGTTTACGGTAGACATTTTGAAGTTGGACATTCTTTTCTTTTCTTTTCTTTTCTTGCTTTAGGTGGTTCTCTCGGTGTATCCTTCAGAGAACGGCGACCGATGTTGCAGATTGCTTAAAAGTTTTCATGACCGGTACTAAAAGTATAGCAGTGGCGGTGGGCCCCAAGCGCTATTCCTTCAGGCCCCAGAGTCCACGTGCCTATAGCAGACCAGATGGTGGAAGCAGACTCCCCAAAGCCTGCCTGAGTCAACCATCACCCAGATGGAGATTCCCAAAGCTGTATCCTGATCCACGCTAACAGATGCTGTAGAATTTACATTTGTCATCTGTGTATGATAAACAGAAAGCCTCTAAGAGGCAGGGGAGTTTGTAGCTGCTGGTGGCTCTGGCAAGCAGTGTGAAGGCCAAAGGAATCTACCTGGAGAGACAGGGATTATGACAGAGTGCTGTGAGGTCTAGAAATAGGAAAGAAGCCTGTGGGGTGGGGATAGGAATGCTGGCAGATGAGGGCTGGCATCGCAGGAGAAGATGGGGAAGAAGGCAGACAAGGAGGGGAGCCTATTCACAGTGGGGTACGGTGGGAACAGATATCTGGGGCTCCCGTGCCCTGCCTAGCCCTGGCCAGGATGTGGCTTTGCCACTCCCTGTAGTATTTCTTGTGTGATTCACTCCGTCTCCTGATCCTCATTTTCCCATCTATAAGTTTGGGAAAGCGGTGTAAGTATTTTTTCCTAAAAAATTGAATTTGCTGATGGACATGCTGTTTGCTGATGGACATGATGTAAGGCCATTGGTTACGGCCTTACAGATATGATCATCTTCTATTGAACGCAAATGGATTTCCTGGACAATGAAGTCTTCTAAAACAGTTGCACAGTATATACATGAAAATAATTATTACGTTACTTTGCCCTCACTTCAAAACTTGGTTCTTTTTTTTTAAGTAGTTGTGAAAAGTTTCTGTTGAGTAGGAGTTACTGTCTGGTCTCTGCTCTTTAGGCAATTTCTAGTTGGAGTGGGTGGAAATGTTTTCAGAGTTCATATTGTCAGTGCAACTTAGAATCAAATTGGGTGAGTCCATGGTAAGAGATGCTTCCAGAAGATCAGCCACGACCTCTCCTTATGTTTTCATAATTATGCTTATCGGAGACGAAAATGACATGAAATTATCCAGTCTGTATCCATTGATAGCATGTGAAGAGTTGAAGAAACTAAATTAGTATTAATTTGGTTTTGGGAATTAATCTATTGCACGACTTAATTTATTGATTAAATATTAAAATTTTACTAAAGGGATATGTTAAGTTTAAGAATATGTTTTGTCACAGAAACCAGTATGATTCCTCAAATAGCAGATGCCGGATGTTAGCCCTAAAGTTATCCATTTTTATATTAGTGCAGTCATGACTCAAATTAGGTAGTACCGTATATTACAGTGGTCGGAAATAATGAACTTAAAATATTGAACTACATGGGAATTTTGTTCTTTGTTGGCATTGGACAAGTCATTCTTTTCTTCCTGACAACAAATTCTGCAGGAGCACTCAACAAATGGTACAAGCACAACCATGGCTTGCCGGCACGGATAATTGTGTACCGGAATGGGGTAGGGGACGGTCAGCTAAAAACACTGATTGAATACGAAGTTCCACAGCTGCTGAGCAGTGTGACAGAAGCGAGTGCAAACACCAGGTAATTGAGTTACGTTTTTTTCCCCACACTTGCAACCAGGGCACGTTTTATCGTAGCTATTCAGATTACTGCACGCCAGCACCTTGTTTTCATGCGGGCGAGCTTCGCTCTCGTCTGCATCATGTGAGTACAGCTGGACGGACGGACAGGTTTCCCCTAGACTGGAGGGTGGTTGAGATGGTCCTCTGTGAATAGGGTGACATGAGCCTGGGTGGGGGCCCCCGGAGGAAGGCAAGTGTCCCCCAGAGCAGCTGACACTGAGACTCCGCACGAGGGTGAAGACACTTCATACATATTGCTATGCCGCGGGATTAAACAAGCGCTGGTTTGCAATTCGAGGCCCAAATCCCCACCAGGGGCTCAAGTCCCTGCCGTGCAGGCCCTGCTGTGCAGGTGGAGGTCGATGGAGGTGCTGAAAGGAGTGTGAGGGCAGTGCAGGCTGCGCTGCAGATGGAAGTCAGACCGCCCTCATCTCCCTGGCCCCATTTCTTGATTCAGTGTTGCAGTACATTTTCCTCGGTGAGTACGTCAGGTGGCGGGAGCAAGAAGAATATTAGAAGTGGCAATTCGGGGAGGATGATAATCTTAAATGGGCTTCCTAAAATATTCGGAAGGCATCCTATTCCAAGCAGGGCACAGCATTCATCCATCAGGTGTGACTGTCATCACCACCATCAACCGAAGTTGCAGCCACAGGCCACAGGGGGACTGAGCCTTGACCTCACCGGTGACTGTCAGAGTGGAGGGAGAGCACGGTGGCTTGGGGGACAGTGTCATCTTCCCCTGAGTCCAAACCCTAACAGCCAACCCTGTCTCCCTCCCACTGACCTCAGGTGACTGTGCAGAATCACAAGTACGCAATTTTGGGCTAGCAGGAGTGAATTTAGCAGCTGACAGTGCTAAGGAGTTTTGTTGCAGTATAACATCAGCTTTTGAAAGTTTCAATACTGAAAACCAATAATATATTTTTAAGATAATTAAACTGCTTGAAAGTGAGATTTCCCTGCAATCTTTGCCTCCCAAAAGTTCCTTTGGGAATTATGGCCAGTAAATGGATTTGACCCTGGCTTTACTAAATCCTGACTTTAATATTTGATCATTCAACATTTGGCACAAATGTACATTTGGTCTGTCCATCCATCCCCCCAGGTGTGTGTCTTGCAAGATTCAGAAGTGATGATCTGAGGAATGAGAGAACTTGCGGGTCTCTTTGCTATTCAGAAATTGAGAGGAAGAGTGAAAGTGAAATAGGGACACTATTGCTAATGGAAAAAGAAATCTTGTCTCTATGGAATATTCTGGAAAGCCCTCCTTTAGAAATGTGAATTGAAGTTCGTTGCCCTATTAACTGTTCCTCCCTGTCCCCTTCAAATGATATAAACCAGCCAAGTGACTGGACACACCACACTTTTGCAACAAAGAAGGACAATCTCTAATTTTAAAAACTGTATGGGGGGCACCTGGGTGTCTCAGTCGGTTAAGAGTCTGACTCTTGATTTCAGCCCAGGTCATAATCTCACGGTTTGTGGGTTCTCTCTCTCTCTCCTTCTCCCCCTGCCCCCCAAAATAAATAAACTTTTAAAAAATAAAAAAAACTGTGTACGCAGCTCTGAGAGAGGGGATAATTTTTATTTTCTTCATTTTTGCAGTGTTCTTCTAATGAATGAATTTATTTATTTATTCCATTTAGAAATTACCAAAAAAAGGTCATTAGGTAAGCTGTAAGCTTGGTTTTAGTTCTCTGCATCTTTCCTTTTGCCTTTCTGGTTCCAAGCTCCAAACTGTCCGTGATTGTGGTCAGGAAGAAGTGTACGCTGCGATTCTGCATGGAAATGAGCCGATCCCTGCAGAACCCGCCACTTGGCACCGTGGTGGACTCAGAAGCGACGCGTCCTGACTGGCAAGTGCCGTTAGCAAATCTGTTCTTAATGAAACGTTTGCCTTGTGTTCTTCAAGTGAGGCCTTATTCTGTTTGCCTTGTTTCTCATGTTCATTCCGTTTTCCCCCTCAGGTATGACTTTTACCTGATTAGTCAGGCTGCCTGTCGGGGAACTGTTAATCCCACCTACTATAATGTCATCTATGATGACAATGGCTTGAAGCCCGACCACATGCAGAGACTTACGTTCAAACTGTGTCACCTGTACTACAACTGGCCGGTGAGTGACAGCTGTGTACTTGTGTGGGTACTGACTCTCAGGGTTCCCACCCAGGAACTGTCAGCCAATTCACGTTTGTATCCCTATGTCCTGACTTCACAAAGGAGGAAAGAGTGAATGAATGAATGAGTCCTTGAGAGAAACACAGTCTGTCATAGAAATCAAGTAGCAATAACTGTTAACATCATCATTATCATCGTTATTATTTGTAACATTAGTATTTACAATTTCTGGAGGACTTCATTCTATGCATTATCTTTTTTTAATTAAAAAAATTTTTAACATTTATTTTTGAGAGAGAGAGAGAGAAAGAGAGTGTAAGCAGGGGGAGGGGCAGAAAGAGGGAGACACACAATCTGAAGCAGGCTCTGGGCTCTGAGCTGTCAGAACAGAGCCCGATGTGGGGCTCGAACTCTTGAACCATGAGATCATAACTTGAGCCAAAGTCGGACGCTCAACTGACCGAGCCACCCAGCGGCCCCATATTCTATGCATTGTCTTATGCAAGCCTGGGAGGAAATCAGGGTATTGTTATTTCCAAGTTACAGTTGAGGAAGTTAAAGCCAACTCAGATGCTGTCTCATGGGAAGGTAACGGGCTCGTCTGTCCTATGTTCCTGTGCGCGAAGCCAGGAGCTGCTCTCGAAGTCCAAGGCCAAGATTTGCTCTGAGCCCCTTGGAGCATCAAGTCACGGGAAACTTAGATTAGCGCTAGGTGTGATGGCACCCAGTGCTCAGCTTCATGAAGGCAGACTGGGCCTCCATCCCCTCTTGCCCAGCGAGCTTGTGTTCCCCATGGATGAGGTTGCCCTTGGTTGAGTTTAGTCACTGTGTACTCACAAATGCGTTCTATCATATGTAACTAGTAGGGGATAAAACTCAGGAAAATGTATTACTTTGGAGAAAGTTATCCTCTTAACTGCTATCAGTATGTTTTCTCCTCAGGGCTTAATCAGTATCCCAGCGCCTTGTCAGTATGCGCACAAGCTGACCTTTCTGGTGGCACAGAGCATTCATAAAGAACCCAGTTTGGAACTAGCCAACTCTCTCTTCTACCTGTGATGATGTGAACTGTGGGCACCCGAGATGAGCAATCTGAGAAGTCGTTGGTGTATTTTGTGCAAATCTGCCGTAAGTGCAAGGCTGTGCCTCAGGAAAGGAGATTGAGCTTAGTTTCAACTTCCTGAAAAAGCACCCAACACAGCTTCATCTGAAATGGTTCAAAAGAAATGTATATTGTTTTAAAGAGTTTTATGCTTCGTGGAAATTCTCATTATGGTACATGGAATTAAAATGTACCATCGTCTGTAAGTAATTCCACGAAGCTAAACATCCTCTGAGAAAAGAAGTGTTTGCATGATGTTTTGATGATAGGGAAATGGGGTCTGATTCCCACCCTAAGTTTTGCACAAGTTTCCTTAAATAATGTTATAGAACGTTTTATAGAGTGGTTTAAACGGTTATTTGAAAATAAAGGAAATTCAGAGCATCGCATATATGTTTATTGTTATTTGCATTTCAATTGAAATTACATGCAAACCTCGTCATTTCCGGAAAAGGCTCTTACATGCTAAACTACATTGCCGTCACTCTTTGAATGATTATTTCTTTTTTTTTAATTTTATTTTTTATTTTTTAAAATTTACATCCAAATTAGTTAGCATATAGTGAAACAGTGATTTCCGGAGCAGATTCCTTAGTGCCCCTTACCCATTTAGCCCATACCCCCTCCCACAACCCCTCCAGTAACCCTCAGTTTGTTCTCCATATTTATGAGTCTCTTCTGTTCTGTCCCCCTCCCTGTTTTTATATTATTTTTGTTTCCCTTCCCTTATGTTCATCTGTTTTGTCTCTTAAAGTCCTCATATAAGTGAAGTCGTATGATATTTGTCTTTCTCTGATTGACTGATTTCATTTAGCATAATACCCTCCAGTTCCATCCACGTAGTTGCAAATGGCAAGATTTCATTCTTTTTGATTGCTGAGTAATACTCCATTGTATATATATATATATATATATATATATATATATATATATACCACTTTTTCTTTATCCATTCGTCCATCAATGGACATTTGGGCTCTTTCCATACTTTGGCTACTGTTGATAGTGCTGCTATAAACATGGGGGTGCATGTGGTCCTTGGAAACAGCACACCTATATCCCCTGGATAAATGCCTAGTTTATTGCTGGGTCATAGGGTAGTTCTATTTTGAGTTTTTTGAGGAAGCTCCATACTGTTTTCCAGAGTGGCTGCACCAGCTTTCATTCCCATGAATGATTATTTCTAAATCTTAACATGTCCCTTGCTCTCTTGATGGTACTTTGTTTCACTTAAAAGCAGCTACTCCCATTGATGACCTTGCTTCATACCTTACTGAGAAAGCAGAGTCCACAAGAAGAGAGCTTGCACAGGCTCCCAGTCCATCTGCCCGCCTGAGGGCGGTGTGCGTAGATGCCTATATGCATAGACGCTGCCCCTGGCCTTGTTACCGGAAACGAACCATGTCTGTGCTCCTGTGTGTACCAGATCCCCTCGCGCTGACCTAGGAGGAGAGCTGCTCTCCCAATTCTTCCCTCTGTCCTCTGAAGCACCAGTCTGCCCTCACCCCAGATCATTCCCAGCATCCCTACTAACATGCTGTGATTTCTCCCATCTTAAAAACGAAAATATTTCCTCCCCCAGCGGCCACCCCATCTCTTTGCTCCTCTTTATAGAAAAACCTCTCCGAAGAGTAATGTATGCTTGTATCAAATTCCTTCCTCCAATCAGAATTCCACATCAAAATTGCTTTTGTCCAGGTCACCAATGACCTCCCTCTACTGAATTGGATTGTCAGCTCCTGGCGGTGCGTACTGACCTATCACAGCATTTACCCGGCCAGTCATTTCCTCCTCCAGAGACGCTGAGGTGGCCTCGAGGGCAACACACTCTCCTGGTTTCTCTTCTGCATCAGATGCTTCATTCTTGGTCTCCTTTGCTGGCTGCTGCTCATCTTCTCATCCCTTCCAGGTGAGACTGCCCCAGGAATGAGAACAGGACTACATGCAGAAAACACGTTTAAGGGGAAAGATGACCTGAGGGGGAGTGCGGAGTGCTGCAGGTTCTGTCACACGTGTGAGATCCCAGAAGATGGCACTGAAAACATTTTTTCCTATTTGGCAGTGTTTCCCAGGCCTGGTAAAAATGCACCTGACACGGGTCAATTTCAGTAATAGTAATCATCATCATCTGTGGGGCTTGAGGGTGGAGGAGGTTAACACAGTCCAGGCACAGTGCACTTTACAGGCGCACTCGGTCTCCACAACACTTGTAGGAATTGGGCACTATAATGACCATTTTACAGGTGATAAAACTGAGGGTGAAAGATGCCACGTGGCTCACTGAAGTGTGTAAGATTAATAAGTGTAGAGCTAGAATTCATCCTCAGGAATGTTTGACTCCAAAAGCTGTAAGATGAACCATAGGGCTGCCTTAGGTACAGTTACTATAAGATTTAAAAAAATTTCTCCCTTGAGCGCTTAGATGAGGAAGTGTCTCACGCGATTTAAAATCGGCTTTGTATGTGGCGTCTTTGGAGGCAAGGCACTGTACCAATCCAGTGTGGTTTTTGTGTAGAAGTTGGTTTGTTCCTTCCAAGGGCGGGGATGCTGTAAAGTGCCACCAAGCGAGAAGCCGGCTTGTATAAATCAACATGCAGCATTGGGATCAGGCAATACAGAGACCCTTAGAGCTCTTCACTCTTTTACCGGTTGAGTACCTATTAAGGCAGTGGCTCCTTACCACTTTAGCCCACCAGGGGGCACACAAGAACTGTCATGTGGGCCGAGACTGGCGCCCGCCCCCCACTCCCGCCTTTGCCCAGGGGGTGCAAGAGATCGCGGAAGAACTGTCAAGTAAGCTCCCAGAGGGCAACATGGGATTAGGGAAATCTTTTTGCACTCTGGTTCCAACACTTTCAGCTGTGGAATGCAATAATCTCCCCTCTCTGAGACTCCGTTATCCAATCCGTGAAAAGAGAAGGGGTTGTTATAGATCAATGGTGCTCAACCTTGGAAACAATAGAACATTCCACATTTAAAATCTTTTTAAAAAAAGAAGTGCAAATGTCTGGGCCCACCTCCAGAAACAGTGATTTAATCACTCTGAAATGAGGCCTGATTATCTGAATATCTTAAATTTCTGGAGGTGATTCCAATGGTTAGCCAGAATTGAAGATTACTGGTCTGGAGCAGTATTGGGTTGGAATCCCAGAACCACCACTTATTAGCTGTATGACCCGGATCAAGTTACTTAACCTCTCTGAGCCTCAGTGTATCTACTTTAAAGACACCTAACAATGTCCGCATCATAGGGTTGTTATTACAAGAATTAGAAATATCAAATCTAAAGTATCTGGGTTTAGGGGCACCTGTGTGACTCAGTCGGTTAAGGATCTAACTTTGGCTCAGGTCATGATCTCACAGTTTGTGAGTTTGAGCCTGCGTTGGGCTCTGTGCTCTCAGTTCAATTTTTTTTTTTTTAATGTTGTATTTATTTTTGAGAGAGAGAGAGAGAGAGAGAGCACATGCTGGGGAGGGGCACAGAGAGAGGGAGACACAGAATCCGAAGCAGGCTCCAGGCTCTGAGCTGTCAGCACAGAGCCCGACATGGGGTTCGAACTCATGACCTGAGCCGAAGTTAGATGCTTAACTGACTGAGCCACCCAGGCGCCCCTCTCAGTTCAGAGCCTGGAGCTTGCTTCAGATTCTGTGTCTCCCTTTCTTTCTGCCCCTCCCCCACTCACACTCTGTCTCTCAAAAAATGAATAAGTGTTAAAAAATTTTTTTAAAAAGTATCTGTCTTTAATGAAAAATGGCATATTATTATGCTTCACGAGAGGAAAAGAATCATAGAAATACCATGTGATCCAGTAATTCCACTATTGGATATTTCCTCAGGGAAAACAAAAACACGAACTCAAAATATATGCACTCCTGTTTGTTGCAGCATTGTCTACAATAACCATGACATGAGAACAATCTAAGTGTCCATCAGTAGATGAATGGATAAGGAAAATGTGGTATATATACATAATGGAATATTATACAGTCATAAAAAAGATGAGATCATGCCATTTGAGGCAACAAGGATTGATCTAGAGGGTATTCCACTAAATGAAATAAGTCAGATTGAGAAAGACAAATACTATATGACTGCACTCATAAATAGAATTTAAAAATGAATAAACAAAAAGCAGAATGAGAACTACAAATACGGAGAACAAACTGGTGATTTCTGGGGGGGGCAGTGGGTAGGCCAAAATGGGTGAAGTGAAGAGGGAGACACAGGCCTCCAGTTATGGAAAGAGTATAAGAAATGCAGTCAGTGATATCGTAATAGCGATAACCTATCAGCGCCTACTGGAAAGATAAGGTGAGGGCTCATGTCAAAGGGGGAGAAGCCAAGCACAACTGAAGAATTTATGGCTCGAATCAAGTTCCTTCCAATTTATTGAGAAAGTTTTCCGTGAAAATAATAGAGGTACATTATGGAATATTTGGACAGTACAAAAAAGTATAATGAGGTAGGAAAAACACCCCATTAGGCCAACTACTACCCATGTATATATGCTGTCAACACTTTGATATATACTTTTCATTTAATCCTTTATCTATACCATATGTGTAGTTTTCTACGCTTGATTTTTCACATAAGATATGGCTTGGGTATTTTCATATTTTATTAAAATATTTTTGTAAGCCTAAGCCTTTTTTAAATTTCATGCCAGTGTAGTTAGTGTTCTATTAGTTTCAGATATACAACGTAGTGATTCGACAATTCTATACATCACTCAGTGCTCATCGCCATAAGTGTCCTCTTAATCCCCTTCACCTGTTTCACCCATCCCCCCCACTTACCTCCCCTCTGGCAATCATGTATTTGTTCTCTATAGTTAAGAGTCTGTTTTTGATTTCTCTGGTCTCTCTCTCTTTTTTTTTTTTTTTTTCCCTTCGTCACTATTTTATTTCTTAAATTCCACATGTGAATGAAATTACATGGTATTTGTCTTTCCTTGACTGGCTTATTTCACTTAGCATTATACTCAGCTCCATCTGTGTTGTTGCAAATGGCAAGATTTCATTCATCTTTTATGGCTGAATAATATTCTATTATATATATAATACATAATATCAAAACGTATCAATATATCACATCTTCACATCTTCTTTATCCATTCGTCTACTTATGGAAACTTAGGTTGCTTCCACAGGTTGGCTATCGTAAGTAATGCTACAAGGAACATGGGGGTGTATGTATCCCTTGGAATTACTGTTTTCGTAATCTTTGGATAAATACCCAGTAGTGCGGTTACTGGGCCATAGGGAGTTCTATTTGTAATATTTTGAGGACCCTTCATACTGTCTCCATAGTGGCTGCACCACTTTGCATTCCCACCAACACTGCACAGTGTTCCCTTTTCTCTACATCCTTGCCAACTCTTGTTGTTGCTTGAATTTTTGATTTTAGCCATTTTGACAGGTGTGGGTGATATCTCATGTGGTTTTGATTTGCATTTCCCTGATGATGAGTGATGTTGAGCATCTTTTCATGTGCCTGTTGGCCACCTGTACGTGTTCTTTGCAGAAATGTCTGTCCATGGCTTCTCCCCATTTTTTAATAGGATTATTTGTGTTATTTGGTGTTGAGTTTTGTACGTTCTTTATATATTTTGGATACTAAGCCTTTATCAGATATGTCATTTGTAAATATCTCCTCCCATTCAGTAGGTTGCCTTTTAGTTTTGTTGTTGCTTCCTTTGCTATGCAGGAGCTTTCTGTTTTGATGTAGGCCCAATAGTTTATTTTTGCTTCTGTTGCAGTAAAGATATCTAGAAATGTTGCTATGGCCCATGTGAGAGAAATTACTACCTATGTTCTCTTCTGGGATTTTTAGGCCCTTAATCCATTTTGATTTCTTTTTTGTGTATGGTCTAAGGAAGTGGTCCAGTTTCATTCTTTTGCACGTAGCTGTCCAGTTTTGCCAACACCATTTGTTGAAGAAGCTTTTTTACACATTGCATCTTCTTGCCTCCTTTAGCAAAGATTAATTGATTGCATAACTGTGGGTTTGTTTCTGGACTTTCTATTTTGTTCCATTCACCATGTGTCTGTTTTTGTGCCAGTGCCATACTATTTTGATCACTACAGGGTAAGCATAAATCTCAAAGACTGAGTAGTAGTATTTTCTTGTACAGATGTAACAGGTACTTTTCCCCCTCTTTATTGTACCTCTAGATTGTTTCCAATTTCTCTTTCCCTCAGAAGATGGCATAAAGTTTTTTCTCCCCAGTATTTGGGATTGATGCCTTGGGTTAGATTCCTAAAAGTGAAATTAGTATATCAAAAAGGTAGCATACTTAAAAAAATATAGACAATACTTGTAAGTTGCTTCGTATATATTGCAGAATGTTTTCAAAACTATTGTATTTTATGCTCTCATAGCAAGCTTTGTATATTCTTATTAAAAGCAAAATATTTTAATATGGTAGGTGTCAGAGAATTTGTTTTATTACTATTTATTTAATTATTAGTAAAGGAAGACAATTTGAATGTTTATTAGCCATTTATATTTTTATGTTTTTCTTATCAATTTCTAGGAGTCCTTTATATGTTAAAGGTAGTAATACTTTGCCATACTTTTGTAGCTATGCCTTCAATTTACTATCTGATTTTAAATTTTGCTTATGCTGCATCTTTAGCTGTAGACACTTAAAGTCTATATATTCAAATTATCACTATTGTTTTTTAAGATTACAAAAGTAGATCTGGGATTTTTAAAACCTAGAAAATCTATCCTCATCTAGAGATCTGCAAAATATTTTTTTCCTTTAATTTCCATTCATTTAACTCTATAAATCCATCTAGATTTTATTTTATTTAAAAACATTTTTTTTTCATGTTTATTTTTGAGAGACAGAGACAGAGCATGAGCAGAGGAGGGATAGAGAGAGAGAGGGAGACACAGTCCGAAGCAGGCTCCAGGCTCCGAGCTGTCAGCACAGAGCCTGACGCAGGGCTCAGACTCACAAGCCGTGAGATCATGACCTGAGCCGAAGTCAGACGCTTAACCAACTGAGCCACTCAGGCACCCCTAGGTTTTATTTTAATGTAAAGTAAGAACTAAACAAATTTTTTTCCAAATAATTCTGGAAAATAACTGATGGATTTAAGAAATAATGAAATGGGAATCCTATAAATGAAAACAGAATCACTGAAATAGGGACGCCTGGGTGGTTCAGTCAGTTAAGCATCCGACTTGGGCTCAGGTCATATCTCACAGTTCGTGGGATCAAGCCCCATGTTAGGGTCTGTGCTGACAGTTCAGAGCATGGAGCCCCCTTCGGATTGTGTGTCTCCCTCTCTCTGCCCCTCCCCGCTCACGCTTTGTCTTTCTCTTTCTCAAAAATAAACATTTTTGAAAAGTTAAAAAAAAATTATCACTGAAATTAAAATCTGAATAGATTTGTTAAGACTAAAAACAGGTGAACACAGAATTAACAAATTGGAAAACAGCCTTTGGGAAATCACTTAGAATGCAGAATGAAGAGACAGACACAGGGTGTAACAGGAGATATCCCACCACACATTTCGTGGAAGTTCTGGACTTGGGCAATACAGAGAATGAGGTAGAAGGCAGAATCAACTTTGAAAGAGCGAATGCCTAAGAGTGTTCCGAATTGAAACATACATTCTTACAGTGGAATGAAAAACCACAAGTAGGATAAATAAGAGATTTCACACTTAACACATGGAACATCAGCAGTGAAGGGAAAATCCTAGAGGATTCAAGAAGGAAATGCAGACTTGCAGACAACCTGCAAAGAAGCAAGTGCACTCTGTAGACTTCACATTGTAAGAACAGGTGAGAAAGAATGGAATATCTTTCAGTTCGTGAGAGAAAAGAAAAATGAAGTTAGAACTCTGTGCACAGATCAATGGTTTTTGGAGAAGGAGTGATAAATGAAAAAAATGTACAGACAGCGAGTGTTTACTGCCCACAGCCCCTTGTTGGAAGAACCGCTGAAGAATGTGCTTCATGAAGGAAGACAGAAAGCAAACCCACTGAACAAAGCAAGAAGGAGAAAAGAAAACAGTAAAATATGTTGGAAATCTAAATTAGTATTGGGCGTTTTAGAAAAGCAAACCACACCAAACACGTTCCTTGTTCCTGTTAATAGAAGGTCAGAAGTCAACACGGGCAGCAGTAAGCCTGCGAGGTGAGAGCCTTTAGAAGGAAGCTATAGTGCACACGAGTCCTTGTCGTGTTAGGGAGGAGGCTGCACGTAGCAACTTCACAGTCCGTTAGAACATGAGCTTAAAATGTATGCGGGCTTCTTCTAAAAGAATAAAGACTTCATTACCCTGAATCAGTAGAAGGGAAGAAAAGAGGATAGATGATACTATCGATTCAGTAAAGATCAGGAAAAGAGAAGAGGACGGAGTAAAGAAAAAATGAACAGGCTGAATAGACACATCAGATAAGAAAGGTGCATATAGGGTGGCTCAGTTGGCTGAGCACCCGACTTCAGCTCAGAAGCCGTGAGTTCAAGCCCCACTTCGGGCTCTGCTGTCAGTGCAGAGCCCACTTCAGATCCTCTGTCTCCCTCTCTCTCTGCTCCTCCCCTGCTTGCACTCTCTCTCTCTCTCACAAAAATAAATAAACATTAAAAACACAATGGTGTATTTGGGATGAGCACTGGGTGTTGTATGGAAACCAATTTGACAATAAATTTCATATATTAAAAAAATAAATAAAAAAACAATGGTGCATATACACTAAAAACATAATTCATCTTAACATAATTTATGTAAGAATGTAGTTTCATTCATTATTGGAGATAAAAAATGTATGGTAGAGATTTCAAAATATCATGTGAGTATTATAATACTCTTAAGCCAATCATTATGGAATTTTAAGAGAAAGGTATAATTTTCTAGGAATATGTAAATTAACATACAATTTACCCAAAATGAAATAGAGAAATTTACTATACTCTAGTGGTTAAGAGCATAGATTCTGCAGCCAGACTGCCTGGGTTTGATTTTGGCTCTGCCTTTACTGTGTGAGCTTGAGCAAACTACCTAACCCCTCTTTGCCTCAGTTTCTTCATAAGTAAAATGGGAATAATAATTGTAGCTAGGTCATAAGACTGTTGATTAAATAAGAATTAGTTGTCGAAAGGCAAGGATGAGAACAGGGGGCTCGCACTGTGTGTTACCTGCTGCTAATATGGGAATAGCAAAATAATGAGATTGCATCAGCGGTAAAAAATATCTTCCCTAAAAAGAAAACAGAGCCAGAAAGATTTCTAGCTGAGTATTATTATGATCACTAAGGAACAGATAATTCGTATCTTATACACACTGTTCCAGAGAATAGACAAAGAAAAAAAGGCATTCAATTTATTTCATGAGACAATCTGAGTCCAAAATGTGTTAAAGACAGTATAATCCAGAAAACTACATGCCAAACTCACTTATAGATATAGATGTAAAAACTCCAAGTAAAAGACTAACAAATCCAGTTTAGGACCAGAGAAGAATATGTTTTAAAAATAAGACCAAGCCTGTTTACCCCAGGAATGCACAGAAGTTTTAACTGAAGACAATCTATCAGTGTCATTTACCAAGTAGCAGATTGAAAGAGGCAACCCACGTGCTTCCTGCAATAGATGCATTCCAAGCATTCAGGAAAATTTACAACCCATCCGTGACTTACAAAGACAGTTCTTAACAGTTTAAGTACAAGGGAAGCTGAACACACTGGACTTTAAAAGAAAAAAGGCATCTAACAAAAATCTCTATCATATCAAAATACATTTTGTCAAAGATCCTAAAATAAGTATTTAGTCAGTAAGTATGAAAGTCAAGAACAGGACAAAGACGGGGCGCCTGGGTGGCTTGGTCGGTTGAGCGTCCGACTTCAGCTCAGGTCATGATCTCACGGTCCGTGGTTTCGAACCCCGCATCGGGCTCTGTGCTGACAGCTCAGAGCCTGGAGCCTGTTTCAGATTCTGTGTTTCCCTCTCTCTGTGATCTCCCCCATTCATGCTCTGTCTCTGTCTCAAAAATAAACGTTAAAAAAAAAAATTAAAAAAAAAAAAGAACAAGACAAAGATATCCACTACCCACTGGTGATACAGTTATCAGCACTGCAGTAGAACTTCTAGCCAATAAGGCAATGGAGAAACATGGATCTAAAAGGAAGCGACAGGGGCTCCTGGGTGGCTCACTCCATTAAAAATCTAACTTCAGCTCAGGTCACGATCTCACGGTTGGTGGGTTTAAACTCTGCGTCGGGCTCTGTGCTGACAGCTCAGAGCCTGGAGCCTGGAGCCTGTTTCAGATTCTGTGTCTCCCTCTCTCTCTCCCCCTCCCGCACTCATGCTCTGTTTCTCTCTGTCTCAAAAATAAGTAAACATTGGGGTGCCTGGGTGGCTGAGTCGATTAAGTGCCTGACTTTGGCTCAGATCATGATCCCGCGGTTCGTAAGTTCAAGCCCCGCATTGGGCTCTGTGCTGACAGCTCAGAGCCTGGAGCCTGTTTCAGATTCTGTGTCTCCCTCTCTCTCTGCCCCTCCCCTGCTCACACTCTGTCTCTCTCTCTCTCTTTCAAAAATAAACTTAAAAAAATTTTAAATAAATAAATAAACATAAAAATTAAATAAATAAAAGGAAGAGACAAATTATCATTATTTGTGTGGTATGATGGTCTATTTAGAAAATCTAAGAAATCCTACAGAACTAATAAAATTATTCAACAAGATGGATCATATAAAGCTGCCTTCAAAAACAAATGGAATTCTTACAAGCTAATATTTGCACAAAGAAATTTAAAAAATCTAATGTAGCAATAAAAGTAACTTGATGCCTAAGAATAAATAAAACAAAAAAAGTAAGATTTTTTTTGCTGAGAAAATTTCAAAACCTGTATTGAAAACGTATCTTAAAAAAGAAACTGTCTCATGAATAGAAAGGTTCAGTATGGTAACGATGGTGATCTTCCCCCAAGTAGATCTGACACTAGTGCAATTCCAATGAAAACTCTAACACGGTTTTCTACAAAACTTTGCAAAGTTGTTTTAAAATTCACCTGGTAGAAGAAAGTGCAAAAAAATCCAAAGAATTCTGAAAAAGAATAACAAGAAGGGAATGCTGATTTTACCGGGCTTCGGAGTTTATTATGAATAACTACTAAATAAGTACCACAGTGTGGCTTTGGCTGATCCATAGATAAGAGTTGAGCAGATTAGAAGTTCCAAAATAGGTCACTGCATATATGGACACTGACATTTTTTTTTTCAACGTTTATTTATTTTTGGGACAGAGAGAGACAGAGCATGAACGGGGGAGGGGCAGAGAGAGAGGGAGACACAGAATCGGAAACAGGCTCCAGGCTCTGAGCCATCAGCCCAGAGCCTGACGCGGGGCTCGAACTCACGGACCGCGAGATCGTGACCTGGCTGAAGTCGGACGCTTAACCGACTGCGCCACCCAGGCGCCCCATGGACACTGACATTTAATGGAGCTGGCATTACAGTTCAGAGAGGGAAGGATAAACTACTCGATAAAAGGTCCTGGGCAGCTGGGCTTCCTGCAGAAAGAAAATTAGATCTCTATCTTATGCAGAAAAAAGAAAAGGAATTTCATGTAGGTTAAAGACCTACCAATTAAAAACATAGAAAAAATTATAGCAACTAGAAGAAAATAGAGAATATTTTTAGGATATTAGGGTAGGAAAAAACTTCTTAAGCAGTAGGATACAAAAAGCATAAATTATACAGGGATAGAATGATAATTTTGATTATGTCAAAATGTCAGATTCTGAATGACAAGATCATCGTAATACTAAAAGACAAACAGCAGACTAGAATAATGCATTTGTAACATATACAAGAGGAAGGGATTATTACCCAAAATAAGTTTTTAAAAATAATTCTGGGTTGAGGCTTTGTGCATGTTCAAACTCTAGTCTAATTTGATGTTTTCTCATATTATAAATTGATACATGCCGGACATCAGGGACATTATCAAGACCTGGTGTTGTTTGTTCCTATCTGCACTTGGGAATTATTGGGCCCATCCTCCTAACACCTGTTTCCTAGATTTGCCTGAGGTGCTGGCTGAAAGTGCGAACTCTAAGCTCTCTGCTAGGAATTTCTGGGAAAGAAGCTTGAGAATTTCTTTTTTTTTTTTCATTTTAAAAAATGTTTATATATTTTTGAGAGAGAGACAGAGTATGAGTAACTAAGGAAATCTAGATAAAATATGGATTTTGTTAACAATAATGGATCAATACTGGTACATTAATTGTGACAAATGGGAAGCTGGGTGTGGGGTCTATGGGAACTCTTTGTACCAACTGTTATTTAAATCTAAAATTACTCTAAAATGAAAAATCTTATTTAATAAACACAATAGGTTACAGAATCCTCCCAATTTTGTGTGAGTATGTGAGTGTGTGTGTGTGTGTGTGTGTAAAAACAGGAAGACAAGCAAAATATTTAGCAGAACTATCAGATAGTGATTAGGTCTGGATGGTGGGACTGTGGGTGGCTTTCACTTTCTCCTTCATTGTTTTATTTTTCTTTATTTTCTCATTTTTCTAACTAGTTTTGATATCAAAAAATATCTATACATTTTCAAATTCCTGCCATCTATTATATTGCAGTCATGATAAATTGATACATGCCAGACATCAGGGACATTATCAAGACCTGGTGTTGTTTGTTCCTATCTGCACTTGGGAATTATTGGGCCCATCCTCCTAACACCTGTTTCCTAGATTTGCCTGAGGTGCTGGCTGAAAGTGCGAACTCTAAGCTCTCTGCTAGGAATTTCTGGGAAAGAAGCTTGAGAATTTCTTTTTTTTTTTTAAATTTTTTTTTTTCAACGTTTATTTATTTTTGGGACAGAGAGAGACAGAGCATGAATGGGGGAGGGGCAGAGAGAGGGAGACACAGAATCGGAAACAGGCTCCAGGCTCTGAGCCATCAGCCCAGAGCCTGACGCGGGGCTCGAACTCACGGACTGCGAGATCGTGACCTGGCTGAAGTCGGACGCTTAACTGACTGCGCCACCCAGGCGCCCCTTTTTTTTTCTTTTTAAAAAATGTTTATATATTTTTGAGAGAGAGACAGAGTATGAGTGGGGAAGTGGCAGAGAGAGAGGGAAACACAGAATCCAGAGCAGGCTCCAGGCTCTGAGCTGTCAGCACAGAGCCCGACGCGGGGCTTGAACCCATGAACCGTGAGATCATGACCTGAGCCGAAGTCAGACGCTTAACCAACTGAGCCACCCAGGCGCCCCCGAGAATTTTTTTTAACAAGCCTCCAGATGATTTTTTTGTGGTGGCTGTTCGGATGAGTTTAGGAAACAGACTCAGCTAGTTCTCAAACTGTAAAACTCTGCTCAGCTGGGCTCGGCTCTGCTGACAAGCTTTCTCTACCCATGAGAGGCACTTAACGACCTCCCCTCTCTGGGGCCTCACTGTACCGCACACAGAGATCCGTCCTCGCCCTCCCTGCAATGTACCGCAGTTAGCTGATTACACATTTGTGGCTCCGGCTGTTCTGCTGTTTTTTTATTTCTGTGAGAGCTTACGGTAGGCTGTCAATATGTGTTGGATGCATCCATGGAAGGATAGGTCGATGAATGGCTGCTTTTAAATTGGGCAAGTCTGAGAACTTCACCAGCATCCGCCTTAGGCCCTGGCATCCCTAGTTGCTTTGTGATGGGTGGGATCTGTCTCTTCTATCACTCTGCAGAGCGAAGCATGGTAATATTTACTTTATTCTATTCCATTCTATACTGCTTTAGACTTGGGTAACAGAGACACTTGGAGGCATAAACATGTTTCTGCATATCTGGGAAATTATCCAAACCCGAGCTCCCATTTGGTGAGTAGAGCTTACGTGGGGGCAGGCTAGTCAGTGCTTAGAGCGCACTATTCAATATGGCAGCCTCTGGCCACACGTGGCCTCTGAAATTTGAATGTGAAGTGATTAACACTAAATGAAATTTAAAAATTTGCTTCCATGGTCACACATTCTCAAGTGCTCAAAGGTCACATGCGGTAGTGGCTACTGTGTTGGAAAGGGCAGGTATAAGACATTTCCGTGATCACAGGAAGTTCTGTAGGAGAGGGTTGACAGAATATTCCTCTTCATCCTTCAAAATCCAAATTAGAGGCCTTTCCTCATCCCTCCAAGCAAAGTTCTGTTTGCTGTACAGTTCCAGGCATGTACTTGGCACTGGGAATTCAGAGATAAAGACAACATGGGTGCTGCCTTGCAAGATCTTAAAGCAGGGCTTCTTAGCTGGGGACTTTTGTTGCCCAGGGCACATCTGGGCCCAGAGATATTCCTGGTTGTCATCACTGGCGCAAGTTGTGTGTGTATGTATGTAGGCATGTGTGTGTGTGTGCGTGATACTGGCAGGTAGAACATAGAGCCCAGGGATGCTGTTAAACATTCTGTAATGCACAAGACAGGCCCCTCTCCCATCAAAAATATATCCGGTACAAAAGGTCAATAGTGCTGACGTTGAGAAACCCTGGCTTAAAGCCTTGTTGTGGGGAGAGACCCCAGAGCAGACAGTGCCAAGTAATGTGAAAAGGGAAGAGAGAGGGGAGGTTACGGAAATGGGGTCAGGATGATTCCAGAACTGAGTCTGGAAGGAGCTAGATGGTTAGTCGGTCCTTGTTCTACGATCCCATAACGCTTTGCGTGTTCCTCCGAACAGCACTGAACACCGCACTGTACTTTAACCGTTGGTTCGCACATACTTCTCCCTGTCGCACTGTGCATTCTTCAAGAGCAGGCCCTGTGTCTAATCCACTGACGTGTACCCATGGTCTTGCTGAATGACTGGGCCACGGAGGAGAAACCTGAGAAAATTTGCACAGGTGAACAAATGGTAGGTGGGTACGGTCTCCCACACCTCTCCCCAGACAGAAGTGCTCACACAAATCATTGTGCTGCCTGTAAAAAGCATTATCTAAAGCAAGGTGCAGCACTCCGTTGAGTAAAAATTGTCATCAGAGCTTATGTTTTCAGAAAGAACCCTGTCCTCAGGCAGTTGTGCCTGAGAGAGGAGTTGGGGGATTTAGTTCACATAGTTTAGCGGCTTAAAATGCTGCACATATCCGCCTCCCTGACAATGTCAATTCATCATGCAGTACATTGTCAAGTCAGAACAGCCAACGCTGAAAACAGCAATTCCATCTCATGATGCAGTCCATGTGGAGCCAGGGGACAAGGGGACAGCAACTCCGAGGAGAAGACGAGCCTTAACTTAATGTAGCCCCTTTGAATTTTATACACGTTTCTGTTAATCTCCAGTACTGTAGGGGGAAAATATCCCCAAGTGAGCAAGTACAGCCTTGCCTTTGGTTGGTCTTTTCCTTTTCTTTGAGGATGATTAGGCGTATTCGGATATTTATAAAACCTCATCCCAAGCTGGTGAGAGTTAGGTTACAAATCACATTTTATGCAAAAGTCTAACATCTGGAATAAACATACAGGCTTACGAATCATAAAGGAAAAGAGAAACAATTCAATAAAATGTAGGCAAAGGATGCAGATCGGCAATTCACAGAAGGGGAAACCCAATGGCCAATAAATATCTGAAAAAGATACTTGCCTTCATTAGTGATCCCCAAATGCCAACTAACGCGATAGGATGATACAATTTCACACACATTCTGTTGGCGAAAATTAAAATCTGAAACACTGAGAGTTGGTGAGGCTAAGAAATAGCAACTCTTGTGTGTTGTTGGTAAAAATATAAATTAGTACAACCGCCCTGGAGAGTAATTTGGCAATTTCTAGTAAAGCTGAGAATGTTTAAACCCTGTGAGCCAGGGCGTAAAATTGCTCATTGCAGCACTGATTGAATAGGGAATATTGAAAACAATGTAAATATCCATCAGCAGGAGAACAGATAGAGTGGAACACTATTCAGCAATTAAGATGAACGGAACATATTGATATGTACTGACATGCGCATATCTTCAAAACACTCCACCGAATGAAAAAAGGGAACTATATGGGGGCGCCTGCGCGGCTCAGTTGGTTAAGTGTCTGAGTTTGGCTCAGGTCACGATCTCATGGTTCGTGGGGTCAAGCCCAACATCAGCCTCTCTGCTGTCACCATGGAGCCTGCTTCAGATCCTCTGTCTCCCTTTCTCTCTCTGCCCCTACCCCTCTCACACTCTCTCTCAAAAGTAAATAAACATTAAGAAAAGTGAATTATATGTAGAGCATGAAAACATTTATACAAATTTTAAGATGTCAACATAATGCTATCCAGTGTTTATTTTTATATAAGTCACAGAAGTAAAACAAAACCAAAAACAGAACATGGCCACAAAGGGCATATGCCAAATTTATAACATTGGTTATCTTCGATGAGGGAGGGGAGTGGAATGGTGGGGTGAACCAAGGAGACTTTCAACTCTATCTGTAAAGTTCTATTTATTTATTTTTACATGAGAAGCAAAAATAACAAGCTGTCACCACTTCTTAACTCCAGATGAGGGGTTATGTGGGCATTCTCTGCCCTCAAGAAGCACGCTTACCTTCCTCTTCTACCTACTGTGGCCCTGGGGGCTGCCCTCTCTGCTCGGCTGCCCAGCCCTGCAGCTCCCACTGAGTTTAACCAGTTGGGAACGGGGCAGAGATGGAAGGGAGAAGTGAGAGAGACTCTGGGTATTTATTCGCCCAGTCCCCTCCCGCTCTGTGGAAATGGAGGCTCCTTTCAGGAAGTTCTATCTTGTCAAATTCTTGACGGCTCTCAACCTTGCCCCTTAGAGATGCTAAGGCTCCTGAACGTGGGGGTACGACACTATCTCTTGTGGGTTTCCTACACCTCGCTCATTCCTTTGCCATATATTTCCCATCAGGACCCTTCTTGATGCAGGGTGTAAAGTGTTTGCTAGTTCTCTGCAATTTTTGCATTTCTAAAACACACAAAAAAGAAAAGTATTAGAGATGTAAGGAATTGAGAGGGAAGAAGCCCAAGAGTATGAGAAGCTGCCCAAGAACCCGGCGTGCCTTGAAAAACTAGGCATTAGTGGAAATAAGACCCTTTCGTGCTTGTGCTTTAGGTGAATCGTTCCCCACACCACCCCCTCCCTGCCCCATCCACCAGATGTGCCACACAAGAGTCCTGCCCTCCTTCAGAGACACAGCCTGGGACATTTGCCCCCACCCTGTCGTCAACTTGACACGTAACAGATATTGCAATAAGCCAGCAGTTTCCTCTCCCTGTTTGGTTTTGTTCAACAAACATGACTGAGCATCTCTGTTCTGTCAACCAATGGGCCAGATGCTGCAGGTGCAGAGTTATCACAGCTGTCCCTGCTCTCCAGGGCTTTACTGCCTGCTGGCAGAACATTGCCCTGAAGGATGGCCATTTCAATATGAAGCAGAAACTTCTATTTTATTTTGTTATTTTATTTTATTTTATTTTATTTATTTTATTTTTATCATGGTATGAACACTTAACATGAGTTCTACCCACAACAAATTTTTAAGTACCCAATGCATAATTTTACTCCATAGGTACGATGTTGTACAGAAGCTCCCTAGAGTTTATTCACTTTGATTAATTGAGATTTTATGCCCATTGATTAGTAACTCCTCTTTTCCCCTTCCTCCCAGGCCCAGCAACCACCATTCTGTTCTCTGATTGTATAAATGGAACTATGTTAGGTCCCTTATGTAAGTAAAATCATGAGGTATCTGTCTTTCTGTGACCTATTTCAATGAAGTCCTCTAGGTTCATCCATACTATTTTATGTGACAGAATTTCCTTTTTTTTTTTAGTGTTTATTTACCTTTGAGAGAGAGAGAGAGAGAGAGCGGGAGTGGGGGAGGGGCAAAGAGAGAGGGAGACACAGAATCTGAAGCAGGCTCCAGACTCTCAGCTTGTCAACCCAGAGCCCGACGCGGGGCTCGAACTCATGAACTGTGAGATCATGACCTGAGGCAAAGTTGGATGCTCAACCGACTGAGCCTCCCAGTTGCCCCCAGAATTTCCTCTCTTAAAAAAGACTGAATAGTGTTCCATTGCATGCGTATATCACATTTTACAAAATCTATTCATCTGTTGATAGACATTTAGATTGTTTCCACACCTTCGATATAAGTGAATAGGGCTGGAATGAACATAGGAGAACTAATTATCTCTTCAAGATCCTGATTTCAATTCTTTTGAATAAGTGCCCATAAGTGGGATTGATGGATCATCTGGTAGTTCTATTTTTAACTTTATGAGGATCCTCCATGTTTTTCATAGCAGGAACTATTTTGTAAGGGTTCCAATTTTTTCACATACTCACCAGTGCTTATTATATTTTTGTTTTCTTTTTTTTGTTTTTCTGAATTTTAATTTTTGACTTTTATTTATTTTAATTCCAGTACAGTTAACATGCGGTGTTCTATTAGTTTCAGGTGTATAATACAGCGATTCAACAATTCTATTTATTACTCATTGCTCATCACCATAAATGTACTCTTAATCCCCTTCACCTGTTTCACACCACCACCCCCCCCGCCCCGCCTCCTCTCTGGTAACCATCAGTTTCTCTCTACAGTTAAGAGTCTGGTTCTTGGTTTGTATCTCTTTCCCCTTTGTTTGTGTTTTGTTTCTTAAATGCCACACATGAGTAGAATCACATGGTATTTGTCTTTCTCTGACTGGCTTATTTCGCTTGGCATTACACACTCTGGATCCATCCATTTTGTTGCAAATGGCAAGATTTCATTTTTTTATGGCTAAATAATATTTCATTATACATATAATAAAAAGATGTGAGACATCGATATGTATATCATCTATATCTATATCTATCTCACATCTTTTTTATCCATTCATCCATCATGGACATTTGGACTGCATCCAAACTTTGGCTATTGTAAACAATAGTGCAATGAACATAAGCATGCATATGTCCCTTCAAACTAGTGTTTTCATGCTCTTGGAGTAGATACCTAGTAGTGTGATTATGGACAATATGGTAGCTCTATTTTTAATTTTTTGAAGAACTTCCATGCTGTCTTCCATAGTGGCTGCACCGCTTTGCATTCCCAGCAACACTGCACAAGTGTTCCCTTTTCTCTACATCCTTGCCAACTCCTGATGCCTCTTATGTTTTTTTTATTTTGGCCATTCCGACAGGTGTGAGATGATATTGCATGTGGTTTTGATTTGCATTTCCCTGATGATGAGTGACACATCTTCTCATGTGTCTGTTGGCCATATGTATGTCTTCTTTGCAGAAATGTCTGTCCATGTCTTCTGCCCATTTTTTAATTGGATTATTTGTGTTATTTGGTGTTGAGTTGTGTAAGTTCTTCATATATTTTGAATACTAAACCTTTATTGGATGTGTCATTTGTAAATATCTCCTCCCATTCAGTAGGTTGCCTTTTAGTTTTGTTGTTGTTTCCTGTGCTATGCAGCAGCTTTCTGTTTTGATGTAGGCCCAATAGTTTATTTTTGCTTTTGTTTCTCCTGCCTCAGGAAAGATTTCTAGAAAATGTTGCTATGGCCTGTGTCAGAGAGATTATTGCCTTTGCTCTGTTCTAGGATTTCTATGGTCTCAAGTCTCACATTTAGGTCTTTAATCCATTTTGAGTTTATTTTTGCATGTGGTGTAAGAAAAATGGCCCAGTTTCATTGTTTTGCACGTAGCTGTCCAGTTTTGTCAACACCATTTGTTGAAGAGACTTTTTTCCATTGCATATTCCTGCTTCTGTTGTCAAAGATTAATTGGTCATATAATCATGGGTTGTTTCTGGGCTTTCTATTTTGTTCCATTGACTTATGTGTCTATTTTTGTGCCAGACCATACTCTTTTGATTACTACAGCTTTTTAATATAATTTGAAGTATGGAATTCGGATACCTCCAGCTTTGTTCTTCTTTTTCTTTTTTTTTTAAAAATTTTTTTTTCAACGTTTATTTATTTTTGGGACAGAGAGAGACAGAGAATGAACGGGGGAGGGGCAGAGAGAGAGGGAGACACAGAATCGGAAACAGGCTCCAGGCTCTGAGCCATCAGCCCAGAGCCTGACGCGGGGCTCGAACTCACGGACCGCGAGATCGTGACCTGGCTGAAGTCGGACGCCTAACCGACTGCGCCACCCAGGCGCCCCTGTTCTTCTTTTTCAAGATGGCTTTGGCTATTTGGGGTCTTTTGTGGTTCCATACAAATTTTAGGATTGTTGGTTCTAGTTCTGTGAAAAATGCTGTTGGTATTTTGATAAGGATTACATTGAATCTGTAGATTGCTTTGGGTAGTATGGACATTTTAACAATATTGGTTCTTCCAGTCCATGAGCATGGAATATCTTTCCATTCGTTTGTGTCATATTTAATTTCTTTCATCAATATTTTATGGTTTTCAGAGTGCAAGTCTTTCACTTCCTTGATTAAGTTTATTCCTAGGTTGTTGTTTTTTTTTTTTGATGCAATTGTAAATGGGATTATTTTGTTAATTTCTCTTTCTGCTGCTTCATTATTATCATATGGAAATGCAATAGATTTCTGTACATTGATTTTGTATCCTGCAAACTTAACTGAATTCATTTATCAGTTCCAATAGATTTTTGGTGGAATCTTTGGGGTTTTCTATATAGAGTATTATGTCACCTGCAAATAGTGAAAGTTTTACTTCTTCCTTACCAGTTTGGATGCCTTTTATTCCTTTTTCTTATCTGATTGCTGTGGCTAGGACTTCCAGTACTATGGTGAATAAAAGTGGTGAGAGTGGACATCCTTGTCTTTTTCCCGACCTTAGAGAAAAAGCTCTTGGCTTTTTACCCTTGAGTATAATGTTAGCTGTTGATTTCTCATAGATGGCTTTTAGTATGTTGAGGTATGTTCCCTCTAATCCTACTTTGCTGAGGGTTTTTTATTATGAATGGATGTTGTACTTTGTCAAATGCTTTTTCTGCATCTATTGAAAAAAATAATAATATGGTTTTTATCCTTTCGCTTATTGATGTGGTGCATCACATTGATTGATTTGCAAATATTGAACTACCCTTGCATCCTGGGAATAAATCTTATTTGATCCTGTTGAATGACTTTTTAAAATGTGTTGTCGGATTCACTTTTCTAATATTTTGTAAGGATTTTTGCATCTATGTTCATCAGAGATATTGCCCTGTAGTTCTCTCTCTCTCTCTTTTGTAGTTTTTTTTTTTTTTTAATTTTTTTTTCAACGTTTTTATTTATTTTTGGGACAGAGAGAGAGCATGAACGGGGGAGGGGCAGAGAGAGAGGGAGACACAATCAGAAACAGGCTCCAGGCTCTGAGCCATCAGCCCAGAGCCTGACGCGGGGCTCGAACTCACGGACCGCGAGATCGTGACCTGGCTGAAGTCGGACGCTTAACCGACTGCGCCACCCAGGCGCCCCTGTAGTTTCTTTATCTGATTTTGGTATTAGAGTAATGCTGGCCTCATAGAATGAATTTAGAAGTTTTCCTTCCTCTTTTATTTTTTGTAATAGTTTGAGGAGAATAGGTATATTAGCTCTTCTTTAACTGGTAGCATTCACCTATGAAGCTGTTGCTTCCCAGATTTTTGTTTATTGGGAGTTTTTTGATTACTCATTCAATTCCATCGCTATTAATGAGTCTATTCAAATTTTCTATTTCTTTGTGATTTCAGTATTGGGAGGTTATATGTTTCTAGGAATTTATTGATTTTTCAAGGTTGTCTAATTTGTTGCTATATAATTTTTCATAATATTCTCTTACAATCTTTTTATTTCTGTAGTTTCAATTGTTATTTCTTCTCTTTCATTTGTGGTTTTGTTTGAGTTGTCTCTCTCTCTTTTGATTAGTCTGGCTAATTTTATCAATTTTGTTGATCTTTTCAGAGAACCAGCTCCTGGTTTCATTGATCTGTTCTACTGTTTTCATTGATCTTTTCTAATGTTTCTATATAATTTATTTCTGCTCTAATGTTTATTCTTTCCTTCCTTCTACTGGGCTGGGTTTTTGTTTGTTCTTCTTTTTCTACCTACCTTAGGTGTAAAGTTAATTTGTTTATTTGAGATTTTTCTTTCTTCTTGAGGTAGACCTGTATTGCTATAAACTTCCCTCTTAGATCCACTTGCTGCATCCCATAAGATTTTGAACCACTGTGTTTTCAATTTAATTTGTCTCCATGTGTTTTTTCTTTCCTCTTTGATTTCCTGGTTGACCCTTTCATTGTTTAGTAGCATGGTACTTAACTTCCATGTATTTGTGCTTTTTCCAAATTGTTTTCTTGTGGTTAATTTCTAGTTTCATAGCATTATGATCAGAAAAGATGCATGGAATGATTTTGATCTTTTTGAATTTGTTGAGACTTGCTTTGTAGCCTAAAATGTGATCTGTTCTGGAGAACGTTCGTGTGCACTTGAAAAGAACATGTATTCTGCTGCTTTAGGATAGAATGTTAAGACTATATCTGTTAAATCCTTCTTGTCCAGTGTGTTATTAAAAGCCACTGTTCCTTGTTGATGTTCTGTTTGGATAATCTATCCATTGATGTCAGTGTTAAAGCCCCCTACTATTAATGTATTACTATCAACTGGTACCTTTATGTTTGTTATTAACTGTTTTATGTATTTGGGTGCCTCCATGTTTGCTGCATAAATATTTGCAATTGTTATATCTTCCTGTTGGATTGTTCCCTTTATGACAATACAGTGTCCTTCTTTGTTTCTTGCTATAGTCTTTGTTTTAAAATCTATTTGGTCCCATATAAGTATCACTACCCTGGCTTTCTTTTCACTCCCATTTGCATGATAGATGCTTCTCCATACCTTCACTTTCAATCAGTAAGTGTCATTAGATCTGAAATGAGTCTCTTGTAGGCAGCATATAGATGGGTCTTATTTTTTTTTTTTTTTTTTTTTTTTACCCATTCCATTATCCTATGTTTTTTGATTGGAGCAATTAGTCCATTTACATACAAAGTAATTATTGATAGATGTGTGTTTATTGCCATTTTGTTGCTTGTTTTATGGTGGTTTTTGTAGTTTTTCTCTGTTCCTTTCTTCCCTTGCTCTCTTCTCTCATGATTAGTCGACTTTCTTTAGTGATATGCTTGGATTCCTTGATTTTTTGCCTATCCATCGCTGGTTTTTGATTTGTGGTTACCATTTAGTCTGTATGTAACATCTTCTGCACAGAGCAGTCTATATTAACTTGATGATCACTTAAGTATGAACCCGTTTTTTACCCCTCTCTCCCCCACGTTTTAGGTATATGGTGTCATATTTTACATCCTTTTATTTTGTGAGTTCCTGGACTGATTTTTACAGGTACCCTTAGTTTTACTGCTTTTGTGCTTCCTACTTTTCTTGCTCTTACTTGTGGTCTTTTCTTTCCACTCAGAGTCCCCTTTAACATTTCTGGTAGTGCTGGTTTAGTGGTCATGAATTCCTTTAACTTTTGTTTGGCTGAGAATCTCTATCTCTATTTCTATTCTGAATATTAACCTTGCTGGATAGGATACTCTTGGCTGCAGGATGTTTTCCTTGCAGCGCTTTGAATATATCATGCCACTTCCTTCTAGCTTGGAAAGTTTCTGCTAAAAAATCAACTTTATGGGGCGCCTGGGTGGCGCAGTCGGTTAAGCGTCCGACTTCAGCCAGGTCACGATTTCGCGGTCCGTGAGTTCGAGCCCCGCGTCGGGCTCTGGGCTGATGGCTCAGAGCCTGGAGCCTGTTTCCGATTCTGTGTCTCCCTCTCTCTCTGCCCCTCCCTGTTCATGCTCTGTCTCTCTGTCCCACAAATAAATAAACGTTGAAAAACAAAAATTTTAAAAAAAATAAAAAAAATAAAAAAAAATAAAAAAAAAAAAAATCAACTTTATGAGGTTTCCCCTATGTGTAACTGTTTTCTTTTCTCTTGCTGCTTTACATTTTTCTCCTTATAATTATTTTTTGCTATTTTAATTACTATGTGTCTTGGGTGGACCTCCTTGGGTTGACTTTACTGGGCGGCTCTCTGCCTTCTGGATCTGAATTTCTGTTTCCTTCCCAGCTTTGGGAATTTTCAGCTATTATTTCTTTGAATACATTTTCTGCCTTCCTTTCTCTTTCTTCTCCTTCTAGGTTTCCCATATTGCAAGGGTTATTATACTTGATGATGTCACTGAGTTCCATAAGTCCATTCTCATTTTTATAATTTTTTTTTTTTAAAGATTTTTTTTTTTTTATTTTTCAACGTTTATTTATTTTTGGGACAGAGAGAGACAGAGCATGAACGGGGGAGGGGCAGAGAGAGAGGGAGACACAGAATCGGAAACAGGCTCCAGGCTCCGAGCCATCAGCCCAGAGCCTGACGCGGGGCTCGAACTCACAGACCGCGAGATCGTGACCTGGCTGAAGTCGGACGCTTAACCGACTGCGCCACCCAGGCGCCCCTTTATAATTTTTTAAAATTTCATTTATTGTGTTCTTCATCTCTCATTGGTTCTCTTTTTATTTCTTTGGTAAAGGTCTTACTGATGCCTTCCATTCTTTTCTCCAGTCCAGTGAGTATCTTTATGATCACTACTTTAAATTTTCTATTAGGCATATTACCGAGTTCTGTTTCGTGTAGTTCTCTTGCTGTGATTTTTGTCCTGTTCTTTCACTTGGGACATACTCTTCTGTCTCCTCATTTTGTCTAACACTCTGTGTCTTTTTCTATGTTAGGAAAGTCAGCTATGTGTCCTGCTCTTGAAAGTAGTGGCCTCATGAAGAAGAGTCCCGTAATGTCCTGTGGTGCAATGTCCTCTGTTCACCAGAAACTGGGCTTCAGGGGTGTCTCCTATGTGTGTCGCATACACTCTGCTCTTGTGACTGAGTCACTTTTTCCTTCCATCCAGTCATCTGCGGTGGCTTTCTTTGCCTGTCACGGGCAGTGTTTCATCTTTTGATGTTAGTGGGCCAGTCTGGGCCGCCTGGGGCTCGACTTGAGCCAGACCAGACCATTTGTGACATGCCGTAGCACCAAACTCCAGGGTGCCTTCCCTGTGTTGTCACCTGAGAAGCTCTTATTGGCGGGCAGGACCTACCGTCAGACTGCAGCCCCAGCGGTGGGCTGGGGCAGACAGCTAGTTCTGACTGGTCTGTATGGTTAACTTCCCTCTCTCTGGGGCAGGAGTCTCTTTGGAGTGGTGCTGGCCCCTGTTGGGGCTGCTTGCACTCTGCCAGGCTTGTGGTACACTTTGGAAGGTCTCCAACCAAGAGCATATTGCAGGGGTCAGATCTGCAGTGTGTGCAGGGGGCAAGAGGCACAGTATTTGCAATGTTTATGCACTGGTCCTCTGTGACAGGGGACATGCAGTGCCAGGACTGAGATAGGCCTGGCTAGAGGAGGTGGATCTGCCAAAGCTTGAGGAGCCAGATACTCCGTGTTAGCAACTTAGGTAGTGAGTGTCCGTGCTGCACTGGTTCCTGCAGGTGGTTGTGTGTTTATGCTGGGTGTGGGGGGGGGGGGGGCGGGTGGGGGAGGAAAATGGCGCCTGCCACCTCCTTTGTTCTTGGAGAAGTCCCCCAACAGTCTCTGTCCCTCCAGGATACATTCTAAGATGGGTAAATAACTTTCCTTCCCATATGCCCCAGGTGTTTTTCAAACTGCTATTTCTCTGCTGCATTTCCGCAGGCTATTTATTGTGTTGTCTCTTTAAGGGCAGGGACTCAGGTTCCTCTTGCCCTCTTAGCTCTCCCAGAACAGAGTTCGTTGACTTTTAAAATTCCAGGTTTTAAATCCCACTGGTTGCAAGAACTCCTAAAATTCAGCCCCTCTGTTTTTTTTTTTTTAATAATTTATTTACTTTTTAATTTACACCCAAGTTAGCATATAGTGCAACAATGATTTCAGGAGTAGATTCCTTAGTGCCCCTTCCCCATTTAGCCCATCCCCCCTCCCACACCCCCTCCAGTAACCCTCTGTTTGTTCTCCATATTTAAGAGTCCCCCTCTCTGTTTTTATATTATTTTTGCTTCCCTTCCCTTTTGTTCATCTGTTTTGTATCTTAAAGTCCTCATATGAGTGAAGTCATATGATACTTGTCTTTCTCTGACTAATTTTGCTTAGCATAATACCCTCCAGTTCCATCCAAGTAGTTGCAAATGGCAAGATTTTCATTCTTTTTGATTGCTGGGTAATACTCCATTGTATATATATATATACCACATCTTCTTTATCCATTCATCCATCGATGGACATTTGGTTCTTTCCATACTTTGGCTATTGTCGATAGTGCTGCTCTAAACGTGGGGGTGCATGTGTCCCTTTGAAACAGCACACCTGTATCCCGTGGATAAATGCCTAGTAGTGCAATTGCTGGGTCGTAAGGTAGTTCTATTTTTAATTTTTTGAGGAACCTCCATACTGTTTTCCAGAGTGGCTGCACCAGTTTGCATTCCCACCAGCAGTGAAAAAAAGATCCTCTTTCTCCGCATCCTCGCCAACATTTGTTGTTGTCTGAGTTGTTAATGTTAGCCATTCAGACAGGTGGGAGGTGGTATCTCATTGTGGTTTTGATTTGTATTTCCCCGATGATGAGTGATGCTGAGCATTTTTTCATGTGTCAGTTGGCCATCTGGATGTCTTCTTTGGAGAAGTGTCTATTCATGTCTTTTGCCCATTTCTTCACTGGATTATTTGTTTTTTGGGTGTGTTGAGTTTGATAAGTTCTTTATAGATTTTGGATACTACCCCTTTATTTGATATGTCGTTTGCAAATAACTTCTCCCATTCCATTGGTTGCCTTTTAGTTTTGATGATTGTTTCCTTCACTGTGCAGAAGCTTTTTATTTTGATGAGATCCCAGTAGTTCGTTTTTGAGCCCCTCTGGTTTTCAAAGCCCAATGTTATGGGGATTCATCTTCCCTATATAAGCTCCTCAGTATGATATTCTGTTTGTATCCTCATTCTGTACCTTTGGGTCCTTCCCTCCTGTGGATACCTGTGGGCAGTGCCACAGGTTTAGCTCTCAACCACATCTCCACCCTTCCTATCCTCTCCAATGTGGCCTCTTCTCTACATTTAGTTGTGGAGTCTGTTCTGCCAGGCTTTGGGTCATTTTCTGGGTTATTTACACTGATGTGAGTATTATCTAGTTGTATCTATGAGACAAAGTGAGCTTAGGGTCCTCCTACTCTGTCTTCATCCCAGTAGTCTTATCTTTGTTTTCTTGATAATGACCGTTTTGATGGGTGTGGGGTGACATTTCATTGTGAGTTTGATTTGCAGTTCCCTGATGATTGGTGACGTTGAGCATTTTTTTCATGTACTTGTTGGCCATTTGTATGTCTTCTTTAGAAAAATGTCTGTTCAAGTCTCTAGCCCATTTTTAAACTGTGTTATTAGGTGTTTTTTTGTTTTTGTTTTTTTGTTTTTTGTTTTTTGTTTTTACTATTGAGTTGTAGAAATTGCTTATATATTTTGGAGATTAACCCATTATCAGATCACATGTAGTTGCAAGCCAGGTATACAATTTGCAGATATTTTCTCCTGTTCTATAGGTTGCCTTTTCACTCTGTTAAATGTTTCCTTTGCTGTACAGAGCTTTAGTTTGACATAGTTTGATGTTTAGTTTGGTTTACTTCATTTTGATGTTGAATTTGATGAGACAGAGTTTTGTCCCAGTCTCAGGAACCCTAGAGTAGAACTCGGTGAAGACTTCCATGCAGAAATGAAGACTAGGCTGAGATTTACCAGGAGAGTATAATTGTCATTAGTTTAAGAAGTAGTTCTTGAACACAATGTTGTATAATCTTAATACAGTTTCTCTGAGGGGTACTGATGAAGTTTCCACCTTCCAGAGCAGCACTGTTCCAAAGAACTTGTAATGACGATGGGAAAATTTTTCTTTGGCACCATTAGCCACATGTGCTTATTGAGCACTCGAAATGTAGCTATTGTGATGAAAGAACCGAATTTTTAATTTTATTTGATTTGAATTAATTTAAACATTTTATTAATGTTTATTTATTTTTGAGAGACACAGAGTGTGAGCGGGGGAGGGGCAGAGAGAGAGAGAGAGACACAGAATCCGAAGCAGGCCCCAGGCCCTGAGCTGTCGTTACAGAGCCCTATGTGGGGCTTGAACTCACAAGCAGTGAGATCATGACCTGAGCCCAAGTCGGATGCTTAACCGACTGAGCCACCCAGGCACCCCAATTTGAATTGATTTAAATTTAAATTTGAAGAGCTATATGTGGCTAGTGGCAACCATATTGGACAGTGCACTTCTAAGGGAATTTTTTTCATATTTATTTATTTATTTTGAGAGAGAGTGAACGTGCAAGTGGGGGATAGGCAGAGAGAGGGGGGCAAAGAGAATCCCAAGCAGGCTCTGTGCTGTCAATGCAGAGCCTGACATGGGGCTCTCTCCCGCACCATGAGATCATGACTTGAGCCAAATCAAGACTTGGACGCTTAACTGACTGAGCCACCCAGGTGCCCCCGGAAGTGCATTTCTAGAGGGTCACGATCTATTAGGACAGATAGCAGGCGATAATTATAGTTATTATAGGACATGGAAATTATAAGTAATATTTTTCATTCAACAAACAATTTCTGAGAACCTAATATGTGCTGACATCACAATATGGAGATGACTAGGCCTTGATTTTGTCGCTAAGATGTGCCCAATATAGATACAGGAGTACTGATGCATAGGGGCACTTGTACCCCAATGTTTATAGCAGCACTCTCAACAATAGCTACATTATAGAAAGAGCCTAAATGTCCATCAACTGATGAATGGAGAAAGAAATTGTAGTTTATATACACAATGGAATACTATGTGGCAATGAGAAAGAATGAAATATGGCCTTTTGTAGCAACGTGGATGGAACTGGAGAGTGTTATGCTAAGTGAAATAAGCCATACAGAGAAAGACAGATACCATATGTTTTCACTCTTATGTGGATCCTGAGAAACTTAACAGAAGACCGTGGGGGAGGGGAAGAAAAAAAAATGGTTAGAGAGGGAGGGAGCCAAAACATAAGAGACTCCTAAAAACTGAGAACAAGCTGAGGGTTGATGGGGGGTGGGAGGGAGGGAAGGGTGGGTGATGGGCACTGAGGAGGGCACCTGTTGGGATGAGCACTGGGTGTTGTATGGAAACCAATTTGACAATAAATTTCATAATAAAAAAATTAAATTAAAAAAAAAAAAAAGATGTGCCCAATATAGTGGGACTCTAACACCGTCAGATCAAATCCCCACTTGAGAATTTTTTTTGTGGCATGTAGAATACCTCGCTGAAATAAGCCTCACTGAAACCAAGGTCTTTCAAGGACATGGGGCTGGGAGTATTTACCTGATTTGGCCTACTCTGAGCGTCAGAATCTTGAACTATGATCATCAGTAGAGACCATCTGGTCCAGGTGTCCACATTTACACAAATCTGACAACACTGAAAATGGTCTTTAACTTTGACTATAGTACAGCCACGGAAGAATTTGATGGTAACGCACCTACGTCCTAGGGTGAAAACGCACACCCAGTTTACGCATCACTGCATACATTTAAATAAGACAACTGTAAGACCCACAAGGGATTCTGATACCAATTCCTTATAAATACAATCTGGTAAGAGATCTTGAAGAGTGTGGCTGAGTTTTAACTACTGGCCCTGTCTGGATTATCTTCTGTGTGTTTCACTGTGTTCTTATCAGAACATAAGCAATACAGTCTGTGCTGGAACATTCAGGGCTTTTGCTTACCCAGACCTCTTTTGCTTTATGCACTTACTCGAAACATGCTCTTCCTCAGCCATTTCTAGAGGAGGTTTTGCAAGATGCTGCCGTACTTCTGTCTCTAAATTGGGCCCTCTGCTGCTCTACCTGAGTTCTCTGTGGCCGCTGAATTCTTTTGGGGGAAGACCCTGCTTCGAAGTGCCGTGGGGATGGGAGCGTAGTTTCAAACCCATTTTGACAGGAAAAGTCACTTCTGGCTGAAAACACGTCCCTGATTATACAGCACATGGCACCATCTGTGGGACACCACCAAACGTATCTCATTCTGTTCCCCCCACTGCTAACTGAAGGGCTTTGCTGCTAAACCGCATACAAGATGGTGTGGAGGATGCACATTCTGGCCACTGACGATGATGCCTTACACTGCGCAGTGGACGTCTCTTGGGACTTCACCCTCTTTCTAGGATAACTAGCTCCCCCCACCCCCCCACTACATGGTCATCATGAGTGGTAACTATGCTTGTAGCATGTGTCTTTCCCATTCTTCCAGAGATGACTGCACTAGAGATGAACACCTGGTCCAAGATTCCTTCTCTGAGAGTTTAGAACTGTGTGAGAGAGAGAGAGAGAGAGAGAGAGAGAGAGAGAGAGACTGATTCTATCTGAGACAGCATGTGGCTGGAAATGTAGAGCAGTAATTGCAGATCAGGTAAGGTTGATCCACAGATACAATGATGAAGCAAATGCTTTGGTCCCCAAGACATCCTTATTTCCTTAAAACAAATTTTTCTGAGTTTGCTTAGGTGAGTTGGAACAAATTGATTTTTGCTTACACACACACACACACACACACACACACACACACACACACAGTAGTGGCTCAGCAAATGCAAAGTGTGGCAGGCAGAATTTTAAGATGGCCTTGGTGACTCCTATCCATGCTTTTGTATAATCTTTCCCCTTAGGTTGTGGGAGGGAACTGTAACTTGCTTCTGATCCATAGAGCATAGTAAAGTGAAGGGAATTTTCAATCATTAGTCACTTGACTTTAATAACCAAACAAGAGATTATCTCGGGCTGATCCAACCTAATCAAATTTTTTTTTTTTCAACGTTTATTTATTTTTGGGACAGAGAGAGACAGAGCATGAACGGGGGAGGGGCAGAGAGAGAGGGAGACACAGAATCGGAAACAGGCTCCAGGCTCTGAGCCATCAGCCCAGAGCCTGACGCGGGGCTCGAACTCCTGGACCGCGAGATCGTGACCTGGCTGAAGTCGGACGCTTAACCGACTGCACCACCCAGGCGCCCCTGATCCAACCTAATCAGGTGAGACTCTGAAAGAGGGTCTAGAGGTCAGAGATTCAGTCTTTCCTGCTGGCCTTGGAGAAACAAGATACATGAGTTCTGCCTGCACCTGCAAAGAACTGAATTTTGCTGACAACTGCAGTAGCTTGGACAATGACCTGGAGTCTGACTTGACCCCGGGTGGCTGACATATCGATTATATCTTCATGAAACCCTAAAAAGAGGACTCAATTATATCATGCTTGGACTTCTGATGTACGGAAACTATAAGGTTTAGCCTGTTTGTGGTAATTTGTTATACAGCAATAGAAAAACCATAGAGAAGGTGCATGAATAGCTGTGTTGTTTATTATTCAAGCTCCCACCCTAACTCCTTTAGATAATAACTGACATTCTCTTTCAGATCTGATCTGTAATGACTCCAGTCCACTCACATAGATGGACCCTACAAGGTCAATTAGCTGTATTCCTACTTCTCACTGTTTATCCTTTGGCCTTTTATCCCCACAAAATCTTGTGAAAACCATCGCTCAGCTCTGATTTCCATGGGATTGGTGACTTGTTATAAAGAATAGCTCAGCCACTGCCACAGTGAGGACAGAGGTGGAGAGGGAGACTTATAGGCATGCCTGGCCCCAAGGACAAAGCACGTGTGAAACTGCACTGGCTCTGACATGAAATGTAAGCACAAGGCTCACTAATGGAACTTTCCTCATCTCTATGTGGACATGGGCCTCTCAGGAGGAAACCTGGCAGAGATTCTGCTTTGGCAGGAAGCACCCAGCTCGCTTCCCTGTTGGCCAGAGTCCACAAGTTTAGGCATCAGCAGGCCCCTGGCCATTCAGAACTTTTCTGGAAAAATCGAAAGCGAAGATGCTTGAGATTTGGGTGCTGGGCTCTTGAGTCATCCAGTAAACAACCCAATTATAAAAGAGTAATCATATACGGCATCCACATAACATTTTGTAGGTTCAAGGTTGCTCTAAGCTCTATTTATCATCTGGTTCTCTCGATAGTCCTGGAAACAAAGCAGTTGTCATCATTCCTGTTTTGCAGATGTGAAAATTAATACAGGGAAACCTCACTAAAATGGAGTGGAGGGGTTTGACAGGGGGAGCTCCCATGTCCTACTTCTTGAGGTCAATTGCAAATCCCATAGGAAGAGACAGACCTCCCATCAGGAGGAAGAAAGGCCCTCGCAACAGTCCAGCCATTGGGAGAGAGCCACAGCTCAGCCAATGAGAAGCCACTATACTTCCAACTTCCGGTTCACTCCAATGGACTTTTTGTTTATAACAGCCTTTTAAACTCCCTCCTTTCCTCTATAAAAGAGTGTGACTCTCCTTTGTTCTTGGGACTTGCCTACAGTTTTGCTGTTATTTTGCTTGTCCCAGATTGACTCCTCTATTATTGCCGGGGCGGGGGGGCGGGGGGGCGGGGGCATCTTTTGCTGGTAAAATAACGGGTAGTTTTATTTTTTTTAATTTATTTTTTATTTTTTTAATGTTTGTTTTATTTTATTTATTTATTTTTTTTAAGAGAGAGAGTGAGACAGAGCACGAGCGGGGAAGGTCAGAGAGAGATGGAAACAAAGCATCTGAAGCAGGCTCCAGGGCTCGAACTCACAAACCATGAGATCATGACCTGAGCTGAAGTCGGATGCTTAACCATCTGAACCACCCGGGTGCCCTGTAACTGGCAGTTTTATTTTTGAGGTTAACACTGATGAGGAAACTGAGGCTCAGAGAGATTAAATGCCCTGCCCAACATCCCATAGCTCAGCGAGTGGCGGAACCAGGCCTGGAAGCCAGTCCTTCCTCTCAGCAAGTCCCTCGCTCATTCTTTCCTTCCATAAAGATATTTCCAGAGTACTTCTAGGTGCCAGGCACTGTAATGTGCCCTGTGGTGAACAGGGCAGGTGACCCTGAGCCATCAGCTAAACAACCCCAGAAATAATTGGTGAAAATGTGATTGTAATGGAGATATGCAAGGTTCTAGGAGAGTTTGTTACAGGGTTCTCTAACATAGCTTGGAGAGTTGGGAACTTTTCTTCTGAAGGAGTAATATTTAAGCTGGCATCTAAAAGCCAAAAGTTTTGTTGATCAGGAGAAGGTCGGCAGCATTTAGAAAGATATGTTCATATGGCTGCATATGAACATAAGGGAGGATTGGGCAAGATGGGACTGGGAAGTCTGGCAGGGGCCAGACCACTAAGTGCCTTAGAGTTCTGGTTAAAGATTTTTGTAGTGATTCAAAGAGCAATAGGAAGCCTTGACGGTGTTTTGTTGTTGTTGTTGTTTGTTTATTTATTTATTTTGAAAGAGAGTGGGGCGGGGCAGCGAGAGAGGGAGAGAGAACCCCAAGGAAGCTCCCCGCTGTCAGCCCAGAGCCCAGCATGGGGCTCGACCTCCTGGACTGTGAGATCACGACCTGAGCTGAGATCAAGAGCCAGAGGCTTAATCCTCTGAGCCACCCAGGTGCCCCACAAGCCTGGATAGTGTTTCACCTTGGGAAGTGCACATTCAGAGTCGTGTTTTCAAAATATCACTCTGCCTGCCACGTAGGACACCGGCTGGAGGTGGAGGAGGGCAAGAGTGGAAACAGAGAGACAAAAAGAGGAGGTCACGGCCACAGAGCCAGCAGAGGATCTGGTGAGTGTGGCGGTGGGGATGCAGGAAAGTGGACGGGTTTCATGACTGGATGTGGTGGTAGTGAGGCAGGAAGAGGGGTCAAAGACCTCCCTCTTTCCATGGTGTTCATTATCTCCCAGGCTTAGGCTTCTTGTGTTTGCTTTCCTTCTTATGGAACAAAGACAAAGCCAGGGGCTTCCACACCGCAGCCGGCACACAAAGGAAGGCCAGCCAGGCCTCAACGAAGTCAAAAGCTCTTAGAAATAACTCAGCTTGGAAGAACTCCCCAAATATCGCATTGTTAGGGATTCCCACAGGATCAGGAAAGCGGGCAAAACGTTCCCACTCGATACTCACCTGTTGGATCAGACTTTTTAAAGAAGGCATTGAACTTCTCCCCAGGGAGGAAAAATAAATAACTTGTCAGATAACACGAATGGGTGAATGTCGTGTTACATAAAATCTTCCAAGTACTATATTGAGGTTTAAGCCCGTTGGGTTACCACAGTTTCTGAAGCCCAAGATGGCGGCTCTGGACCATGATTTGTCCAGAGATTTGTTTAGAATTTAAAAAAAAAATTGTTCTTAAATTTTCTCCTCAAAATCCTGAGGGGAGGGAGTGTTTATAAACAAATAGAGGACGCTACGGAGAGTGACAGACAGGAAAGAAGAGAATTCTGTGATATTCAATTCATGGCTGGTGTCTTGCCATGTGTTGAAAAGGGTAGTAGAAAACACGCGGGCTTTGGAATCTGAGCTGGGCTCAGAACCTGCTTAGTTCATTTCTCAGCTGCGTGGTGTTGCATATCTGAGTCACCCCTTCTGTATCATACGGTTATTACGAAAAGTAACGCCATGCGTTCAAAACCAACGCAGAACCCGGCACAGGGTAAACGTTCAGTAAGGCTAGTGGCCGTGTCGTCCGGGGGCCTGTTACTCAAAACCCATTTTTCGGCACGTCTGGGGACTCTGACACTGAATGAACCATTCTTCACTCTCAGTAGCAATAACGGAATTTGAATTTTTTCAATTTGAAATCGAGGGCTCCTAAAAGAAGTAGCCTGATTTAAGAAAAAAATCACCAAATTTTGCCTGAGTACTATGTGCCAATCATTTTGCAAGGTGATGTGAGAGACCTAAAGAGGTGTAAGACACAAATGTACAGACTTGGGGGGGTGAGACACACGAAAGACCTAGAAAGGAAGCCAATCAGGCTTGGGTCAGCTGAGCTGCGGGTGAGGACAAAGAGGCTGTATGCTCTCATAAACGGGATTGCTGCCTGGCAAGGGTAGCCGGGCTGGGACAACGGCTGGCAGGGTCTAGATGACCAGACCCACTCTCCTCATGTCTGAATGCAATCCCTAACTGCTGGTTCAGAAAGAGTAAGAAAGAACATTTTTTTTTTCCCCAAGCAATTCAGAGTTGGTGTGGAATGGGTCTGAATAAAACATGGTGGCTTCCCCATGTGTGAGATGACTGCCCTGACACTTACCTGCAAAGCCAGCATCATTTGTCCTATATCCAAATGACGGTCAATGGATAACTCAAGGAGTTTTCAACAACAAAAATCTGCTTTCAAAATTGCTGCCAGAGGAAGACCGTCCCCACCGGGAGAGATTTGAGGGCGCCAGCCAATTTTCAACCCAATTCAAAATCACGAGTATTTTCTGAATATCTACTTTGTGCCAGTCCTGTGGGCCACAATGCTCTGTTGACCGTCTCACAGACTAGTGGAGGAGACAGGCATGTGAACAAATACATTATGAAACAGCATCCTGAGTACAGGGGTAGAGATGTGCTTTGGGTTCAGAAGTCCTCCGGAGGAAGGACGATGTCTGAGGAGGGGGAGTGGGATGTCTGAGCTGGGGTTGAAGGGTGAACAAACAGTAGGATTCAACAGAAGGGTGTGGGAGCGTGGAGGGGTGAAATGGCTTTCAGGGTATCATAGGCTGGGAACTCTAAATGGGTCTCACCTCGGGGCGGGCCCGGCTGACAAGTGAAGAAATCCGTGGCCAACGTTTCATGCTTTTTGGTTTACAGAACATCGGCCCACCTCTGTCCCAGATACCTCCTCGCCATTGTTCAATGCATCTACTTTTAGCTTAAAGTTTTGATCCTTGTTCAAAAACACAGACATATTTTAGGTTGTTGCTATTCATTTATACTTGAACGAGGATGAGTTCCGTGTGCTTTATCGAGAGATGGTTTAAGATATTTAAAGAACAAGACTGTTTGAGTGCCCAAGTAGAAACCTGGTTATGTTCAGCAGCTCCCTCGCCCTCAATCCCATTGGCTTCAAAGCCTTTGTCCGCAAGGCCAGCTACTGATGACTTATATATTTGAAGACCTACAAATATGCTGGCTTTTAGTGATGCTAACTTCTCTATGTTGGTACATTTTATTTTTCTAGGATACATCAGTGAGAACCTCTGGCAAGTATCAAGATGGGTCGCCTCCTCTTAATATTAGCCACAAGTCGGCCTTTAGCTACAATCTGCTCCTTCCATTCAGGTACAGCATTCTGAGAAAGATGAAGAAAAAGACTTCTTTCTTCCTTTTCTTTCCTTTAATTAAACTTACCTGGAAATGCCCAAACCGTGCTCCAATTCCTCCCGTGGCTCGGGCCCAGATCCTCAGAGGAGAGTGTGCGTCTGTCTCTATTAATTGCTTATGTTCCCGTGTGAGTCCCCAGGCCATTCCCCTGGCCGTGAAATACACATTCTGTGGACTTGCCAGGTATCGTCAGATATTGTTCTTGGCAAAATACTTTGTTCCGTTATTTTCCTGCCTAGAGGCAGAGAGGAGAGAAGAGCCTCTAGAAGGTCAGCCTGGAATTCTCTTGCTCCACATAATGGTGGGAGGTTCTGGGAGTAGGTAAAGCGTGTAATCAAAATTGCACCTTCCCTAAGACGTTCAGCGGAAACCAAGTCCTGAAGTTCTCGGGAGACAGGAATCTTGGGATGCCGAAATCTCAGCAAGCATGACTATGTCTAGGAAGTGACTGACGCCAGTGTTGCCAGCTTGAGACGGGGGCACAGAGAAGGGACCGTAAGCTGGCCTTCGGTGACTCGAAATATGGCCATGCATTTGTCTAATAATGGGAAGAGTCAGAACATAACTGAGATTTGGCAGAAGAGGAAAGGGGCAAGACCCAGGGGAACTGACCTTTAATAGAAGGTCCAGAGGGTCTAGGGCAATTTATTAGGCCAAGGGCAGTGCACCTCTGTTTTCAGCAGTGGCCTGCTGAGGAAAGGGCAGCAGGAACAGCTTTGTCTCTCTCTGGGACTAAAGAAGGTACCAGAATGCCCATATAGAGGGGCAGGGCCTCTGACAGACACACACTTGACCCCAAAGCTGCTGCTCTTTGCATTCCATAACACCTCATCCTGGGAGGAATGATTTCAAGATGATTGTACTCTTTGAACCCTAAGAAGAGTCCTTTTGGGGGTCGTGATCCTCACCCAGCGGTCTCTAGTGACAGGTACAGCATGCCTAGACGGGGGGTTGGAGAGGAGAAGGTATCCATCATGTCATCTGTTACTCCAGGTGGCGTCACTGACTTCGGAAAAACTGTCACCATTATTTGGGGTTGGGGGGAAATCATTGAATACCGACGAGTAAGATTAAGGAAATCTCGCAGGGTAATTCCGGTGGTCTCAGAGTATGTGGAAAGAACAAGAACAACATAAAAGAACAACACAGTGGGAAGAGGATAGAGCGATGACATTTGAAACCGGGAAATGTTTTCAAGTGTATGACAGAAGAATATCAGCGTGACATCCATGGAGATTGAAGAAGAATGGAATATGTCACCCCCAGAGAACTGGAATTGATGTCAGCAGCCTTTGGTCCCACTGTCCTCCCCTCTCTAGACCATCTCACGGTCTGCCGTCCAGGATACCAATCCGGACATGCCGCTTCCTACACAAAGCTCTTCAGTGGTTCTGGTCACTTCCATTCAGGAAAGCTCACCCCTTGGCGCTACCCTCAGGCCCTCACTGATGGTGTCGCTGCCTTATTCGCTCACTTTGACCTCTTCCTCATTACCCACTGCCCCCTCCCCACCCTGGTCCTTTTGCCCTCTTCTTTGTTCTGCATGTACTGCTGTGTAAGTACCGCACGCTAACGCTAACCGAGTGCGCGACTGGAGCTCCACCCTCTTCTTTGTTCTTAATGAACTATTTACCCACAAACGCCCTGCTCTTTAAAGCCTGTTCACTTGCACATGCTGTTCTCTTGGCCTGGAGTATCTTTTCTTTTCTTTTTTTTTTTTTTTTAAGTCATCAATACTAAATGCAAGAGTCTTCTGGGAGAACCCACTCAAGGAGAATTAATTGCTATACCCCTCTCCCTATTTGCTCCTTTTTGCCACCAATGTACGCAGTGTCACTGATCCTTATTAATAACCGCAGATGCAAATTCCACGGGTTTCCACTGCTGTCAAACAATTGGAACGTCCCTGACATGTAAGAATTTGTCGACTTTCCTGAGGCTCCAGTCTGTATCGCGCGTGCTGGGAGGCACGTTTCGCGAAAGTAAGCGACTAGCTCGTGAGGGAATTTCGTCAATCGCCCAGCGTTTCCCTCTCGGAGTGACTTGTGTCTTCCTTGCCTTTGGTCATGCAGTCAGTAATTTCACGCAGTCAGTTTTTCATGAAAAACTTTGCTTATCCCTACCAACAATGTCACCTACTCAGTGTTACACAAACATCTTCTGACTTAACCCTTAACAAAACTCCCATGAGTTCTTACTAGAATTCCCATCTTACAGGTAAGGAAATTGAGACTTGAGTGGAGCAATTTCCCCACATTTACACAGCTAGCGAGTGAAGTCAGGAATCAGTCTCAGGTGCAAAATCAACAGAATGGAACAGAAAACACGACGAGCACCCCTACTTTCGGCCGTTGGTGAAAAGGGACAAAAAGACTCTGAAGAAATTTAAGAATGTGCTTATTCTTGGCTTTAAAAAAGTTTTGAACGAATTAAACAGGGAGGAAAATTATGTGAGAGAAGAATTTGCAAATTCCAGGATTCTTCATGGTATCATGACAGATTTTCTGGACACAAATCTTTAGGCATACCCCTTAAGTTAAGGATCTCTTAAGAATTCATCACTCTAGGGGCGCCTGGGTGGCGCAGTCGGTTAAGCGTCCGACTTCAGCCAGGTCACGATCTCGCGGTCCGTGGGTTCGAGCCCCGCGTCGGGCTCTGGGCTGATGGCTCGGAGCCTGGAGCCTGTTTCCGATGCTGTGTCTCCCTCTCTCTCTGCCCCTCCCCCGTTCATGCTCTGTTTCTCTCTGTCCCAAAAATAAATAAAAAACGTTGAAAAAAAAATTAAAAAAAAAAAAAAAGAATTCATCACTCTACTATGGCCTCTGCAGTGCTAAATTCAAAATTCAATCCACAGACTTCTAGAGCATTTTGATTTTTTTTTTTAACGTGTATTTATTTTTGAAAGAGAGAGAACATTGAGAGCACCCTGGCAGAGTAAGTCACATTTCCTCCTTTTTTGGCCTTGCTTCTGGGTCACAGGCTCACCTGGGTCTCCTCCCCCCCTCACTGGCAACTCCTCAGTTCCCTTTGCTGGTTCCTTCTCATCTCTCCAGCCTCCAAATGTCAGAGTGCGTGGACACTCCTTGGGTCTATTCTCATCTACATTTATATCCTCCTGATGATTGTATCCAGTCTCCTGACTTCAAATTTCGTCCATATGCTGACAACTTCCTTTGAACTTTAGACATCTCCACGTGGGTAGGTAGAAGACATCTCAAACATGAAAGGTCTCCAAATGTTCCTCTTCTCCTTCAACCCTGATCCATTTGTAGTCTTGTACATCTTGGTTGATGACAACGCTTTCTAGTTGTTTAGGACAGAAACCTTGGAGTCATCATTGATTCCTTTCTTTCCCTTGTGCCTCACATCCAATCTATCAAGAAACTTGCGTTAGCTCTGACTTCAACACGGACCACGGCCACTGCTCATGGCCCCCATTCCCGCCACTCCGGCCTAAGTCATCCTCCCGTGTCTCTTAGATATACAAGATCTTTCGGTTCCTTTTTGTCTACTCTTGCCACACCCTGCCAACCTGCACTTACTCTCAAGACCCTGAGAAGGGGTGTTGGTAGTGGAAGGAGAGCCTGGTGTCTGTGGGGCCGTGAAGAGCCTTGGGTCTCCTGCTTCTAGAAGAGCTTCTTCTTCTTGGTAAAAATGGGTTCATAGCATCTGTGTCAACAGGGTGGTTGAGAGTATCTGAGAAAGTTAGTTTATATCAAAGTGATTTGCAAAGTATAACGTGATGTCTAAATGTTGGTCTCCGGCTAAGCCGTAAAACATTTTCATAAATCAAGATGCCCCATAATCCTCTCAGAACTTACCTCCCTCGTGAGTTTGGATTTCACGTGCTAATCTGGGTTAAATTTTTGCTCATGTTTTATTTTTGTTTATCGCCACTTCAGTTGTGAACACTGAAGTTGTGTCTAGGCAGCTCATCATTTGGCTTGATCGGTTTATTCAAAGAATCAGGTGTTTTAGGTCACCAAGTGTTTAGACCGATGGCTTTGTGAATGGCCCAAGGGCTTCATCAAATTGCAGTTGAAAATCGCTCACATTGGCTAGTTGTATGGGTCGAATTGTGTCCCCCGAAAAGATACGTTGAAGCCTGAACCCATAGTCCCTGTGTGACTCTATTTGGAAACAAGGTCTTTGCAGATGTAATCCGGTTAGGATGAGGTTGTCAGGTGGGCCCTAAATCAATGTGGCCACTGTCCTTACAAGAAGAGGAGAGACACAGTCATGGAGGAAAGACCAGGTGACCACAAAGATTGGGGTTATGTGTTTATAAGCCAAGAAATGCCAAGGCTTGCCAGCAACAGCAGAAGCTAAGAGACAGGCATGGAACAGAACGTCTCCTGGAGCCTTCAGAGAAAGCCTGGTCCTGCCGACACTTTGATTTTGGACTTCTGATCTCCAGACCTGTGAGGGAATCCATTTCTCTTGTTTCAAGGCTCCCAGCTTATGGTACTTGGCTATGGTGGTTGATTAGCAAACTAATGACAGCCAGGTACCCCACAGGCGCATTTGAGATAGGCCTGGTCACTGCAATGAGGACCATGACTTATTTTTCTCTCTACATTTGGTAAATGAGCTGCCACCCACCCACAGGGTTGGTAAAACACCAGTGTGAAATAAAAGAAGTGGTCGGGTGTGACGATTCCATCCATGTGTGTGCCTGAAGGAGCAGGCAGCAGCTAACTGTGGGTATGGAAACAAAACCCTTGTTGTTCCCACCCCCCTCCCCCCCCCCCCCCCCCCCGCCTTCCCGCCCAACACTTTCTTTCTGGTTCATTTGTGATGGCTTGAAAAAAAAAAGCAACCGCTGTTTTTCATTTTTTGTATGATATTAACGTTTTATTAGTGAAAGCGAAATGAGAGGGAAAGCTCTATCAGGCTTATCTCAACCTGCAAGGTGTACTGCCAGAGAAGAACGCGGAAAGTGACTTAGCGACCTCCTGGTCCAGCAGTCCGCAGTCCTGGCTGTGCTTCCTGGTTAGCTGGGGGCCTTTGAAAGTAGCATCATTCGATTCCCACCCCTAGTGATTCTGATGTAATTGACACAGGGTGGGGCTTAGGCTTTGGTGTTTCGCTCTGTGCCCCAGATGGTTGTAACCTGTAGCCAGAGGGCTGGTCCGACCTTCTCATTTTACAGAAGAGAATATTAAGGCCGAGGCAGGTTAGTGACTTGCCCAGGATCAAAAAGCCAAGCGTCTTGCCACCGCGTGTGCCCCCAGAGCGTCCTGTCCTTCCTTCACCTGGATCATGCCTGGTTACTTACCAAGGCTTAGCTCAAGTGGTGACTTCTTTTTGGGGCCTCTCTCCTGTTCCTTAGCCCTCCTAGTCTCTGCCCTTATCACGCATACTGATTCAGGGGGCCTTCTCCTCCACTACTCAGCTCCTGGTGGTTTCCCACCAGGAAATAGCCAGGTGGGAGAAAAATCCTAAAAACTTGTTCCAACGTCAAACAAAGCAGGATTCTAAATTACTTGCAGTGCCCTAATTTGTACATAATTCTTACTGTCAAATTCATCAGCGATCACTATTAATTTCTCTTGCTCTCTTGCCTGTGCTTGTAGTTGACCCTCGAACAGCAGGGGTTTGAAGTGTGCGGGTCCACTTACAGGTCGATTTTTTGCGGTAAATACAGTGTAGTACTATAAATGTATTTTCTCTTCCATGTGATTTCTTCATAAAATTTTTCTTTTCTCCGGCTTCCTGTATCGTAAGAATACAGTATACAATACATATAACATACAAATTATATGTTAATTGGCTGTTTATGTTATCGGTAAGGCTTCCAATCAATAGTACGCTATTAGGAGGTTTGGGGAAGTCAAAAGTTATATGCGAATTTTTGATGGTGCGGGGGTTGGCACCCCTAACCCCCATATTGTTCAAGGTAATTACTAACTTTTATTGGATAGTTCCTAATTTTTATGATGGTTAGAAATTTGGAAATCATTCACAATTACGTAGATTAATTAAAATTCACAATTACGTAGATTAAAATTCACAATTACGTAGATTAAATAAAATTCCCACAGAATCACTACCTGAAGGCTGGTTGTTGATATGATTTCTCAATTAATCAAGCATTAATTGAGTACCTATTACATGTTATTTGGTGTCAGAACACCTAGGTTCAAGCCAGCCCTCAGCCTCTGTGTCATCACTTTCTTTCTTTCTTTTTTTTTTTTTTTAATAAAATGTGCTTTATTTGTAAAATGATCATTCTCACAACAGTTCCATAAATTATTATATTCCCACGTGAACAAACTGAGGCTTAAAGAGATTTTCTACATTTCTTAGTTTATAAGTGCCAGCCCTGGGATTAGCACCTAGATCAGGCCGACTCAAAGCCCATGCCTTCTCCTCTATTACTATTCAGTTGCTAAGCTCTTACTGCTTGCTCAGTTCAAGCAAGCAGTGAAATTCTGAGCTCTATTAGTTACCATAAAAACACGTTATTAAGAATGTGTAACCAGGGCCGTCAGGGACAGCTGCACAGGTTACGCACTGTCAAACCAGGACGTGTCATTCACATTACAGTCCAGGATGAACAGATGTTCCAGGCATTGTGTGGTGACGTGTACTCAGGGGCTGAGGGTCAGCACTGCACACAGGCCTGTGCCCCTGGGCTGAGCCTGGAGCGTCTGCGGGTTGTGGAGGATGGTCAAGCCACATTGCACGCCGAGCCACAGAAGTGCAATGCCACACTCACAGAGGCCTTCCAAAATGTTCTCTGAAATGACCTCAGTGAAGCACAGCAAGAGGAAGAGGGCTGGACAGTGAGCTCTGCGTAGCAAGTCAAAAGCCATGTTTACTGATCCTGGGGAAAAGCGCTTCCTCTGAGAGCAAAGTGAGACTTGTTAACGGGTAGCTTGCAGGAGAAAGACTCTGGGGCCGGGCCAAGAAAGCACAGTGGGGACTGCTCCCCGGCCAGTCCACTGGCAGCAGATCCTTCAAGGCCAAACCGAGGGCTGCTTGGGAAACGTCCAAGCTGCTTCCTGGGCATCTTGGGAAAGTGAACAAAGGTGACCCAGCTTTCTTCTCAGCAGAGGAGGTGGGGGGGGGGGGGGGGCGTGTCTCTACTGAACCTCAGAGCAAGAGACTAAGGAGTCTCCCACAGCTCAGAGAAACCACAAGGAGGAGAGGTACAGGTGGTGGGAGGAGAAACCAGACAAGCCTGTAGGAGAGGCAGGGTGCAGAGTATCAATCAGCAGTGTCACCACGGGGCAAACCCTGGCATTTCTGGGGCACCTGCAGAGCATTTTCGTATGCGTGTTCCCATTTGGTCCTCACAGCCGCCCTGACAGCTCGTTGTCATCACCATTTCACTAGTGAGGAAACTGAGGCTCAGAGAGACCTACGATCCAGCCCGTATCTGCTGAGTGGACTTGACCTCTGCCTGTAGCCGGGGCTCCTGATGATGAATCTGAGCTCCCTTGGTAGGGAAAAGCTTCAAAACCATGGGAAGATGTCCTCGCTTGCCTCTGGGAGGAATAGTTAGGAAGATGCTGTAGGGGAGGACCGGTGACTCTCGGCAGTCTGGTCCACTTTAGTCTTGCAGGGGGCGGCCTCTGCCTACCCTCCAGTCTTTACCCTCTGTTGCCTCTTGTCTTTGGCACTCCTGACTCCCCCCATGCTTAGCCATTAGGAGCTGCTTCTCTGCTCCGCTGGTATGGAAGTAATTCTTCCAGCTCTTCCCCCGACTACTTCCTTTTCAGCAGTTGCCTCTTCCAGGAAGCCCGCCCTGATCCACAGACTGAGCACCCCTGCTTATCTCACAGCAGAGATCGATTGACTATTTTCTTAGCTATCCCGGTAATTCTGTCAATGGCCGCCCTACTCCCGCCTGGCCCTTGCAATGACAAAGCCTGGCGTCTCCTGTGTCAACGCCTGTCCACCTTAAGCCACAAGCACCCATCCGTCTCCTTTCTACACTGCCCACTGGGCCGGGCAGCATTGAATTCTGCTGCACGAAACCTTGGAAAAGGAGGACACCCACACACGCATACATATTCCAGAAAAAGAGAAGAAAATGGGCCAGGAGATCACTCCAGGCTCTTGCTCCAAGAGAACAGTTTCTTCCCCCTTAGAAAAAAATGTACTCACCAAGGCACAAAGCAGAAGGAGCCTGGCAATTCCATTTGAAATGAAATCCTTCTCCTAAATTATCATATTTCAGATTGGAACCACATCCTCCCCCCATCAGCCCCTGCCCCATTGCTCTTTAGTCTGTGTGGAGACGCGGTGGGGAAATGTGAATTCTGCTGATTAAAAGGAGCCTGTGACAGGCCTGCCACCAGCCAGTTCAGAAGAGACACATCCAATTAAAACAGACAACATTTTCAGAGACCCCAGGCGGGCATTTCATCTTCTCAGTACTTTCTCCAACGTGTCAGTGTTACCTGAGGCAGTTCTTCCTCTTTTTTTTTTCCTCCCCCACTATGAAATTTAGGTCAGTAACTGCATAATCCACGAAAACAACCCTGGCTGCCTCCTCGCCTCCTCCCCCTCCTCCCCCCGCTGGGGCTGTTTGGAAATACATAATTGGGCCCAAATGCTTCCCCCAGCTGACTTCAGTGTTCGGGGCGAGGACTGGGCTGCGACCGCCCAGGTGCTGCTGGCCCCGCTGCACCTGCACGCAGGACCCGCGATGACAGAGGAGTTGAGGGTTGGCTACGTGATTCCATAGTGGAATCGAGCTGAGCTCTCGGCCCGGGGGGCCGGCCGAGATGTCTGGCCGTGCCATCGAACTCCATGCCCTGCCCCGAAAATCAACAATGTGGCCTCAGGAGAGCGACCGACTCTTGGGGTCCAGCCTTTCATCCCTAAAAGGACGTGAGCCGGCTGGATGTCTATCCCGCCTCTCGCTCTCGTGCTAACACGTACCGGCTCCCGCCGAGCCTTTTCGAGGGAGGTGCTGTCTCAGGAGGTGCAGGTCTGAGCGTGCATCTGTGTCCACTTGTTTCTCTGGATGCCTTTGGGAGAATGCCCAGATCCCAGGGAGATGGGGAGGTGGGTGTCTGCAAAGACCATCCCCACTCAGCCAAATGAGGCGAGGGAACCGGCTTCCTTCCCACACTTTAGCTGGGACACGCATTGTGCTTGCCACAGAGACAAAACTGTGTGCTGAAACAGGAAAGCAAATTCTGTGCTTGGAGAAGCAGGAGACAGAGTAGGCTGGCCAAGCCGGGCCCAGCAGAGGACGACCTAAAAGAGCAGTTCCTCACGTTCCCGTCTCTGGCCGGCCTGGCCTGTATAAGACTTCTGGCGTTTGCCGGGTGAGCTCGGAAAACCGTTTTCACCCTACATGTTTCCATGGGACAAAACAGGGACACAGACATACGAACAGCCGCTTTGGTCTTGTCTGACAGACCTTCTGCAGGGTACTGCGGTCCTGAAAAGGCACACGGGGACCTTTGGGGTGAGCTGTGGTCATCCATCCTCTGTGGGGCCATACTTGGCTGCAGGGACATCTCACTGGAAGGAGCCTTACGTGTATCTAGTCCAGCGTGTTCAATCCGCAGAGGAGAAAACCGACCCAGACAGGGGAGGTGGCCTGCCACACTCACTCAGAGAGATGCCCGCAGAGTTGGTGGGCCGGGGACCCCTGACTGCCAGGCTGAACGCAGCCCTGGCATCTTATGGTCTTCCTCCTGTCCTAGCTTTCTTCTTCCCTGTTTGAAAAATAACTCAGGGGCGCCTGGGTGGCTCAGTCAGTTAAGTGCCTGACTCTTGGTTTCGGCTCGGGTCATGATCTCAAGGTTCGTGAGTTCGAGCCCCACATCCGGCTCTGCGCTGACAGAGCGGAGCCTGCTTGGGATTCTCTCTCTCCCTCTCTTCCTGCCCCTCCCCTGCTTGCTCTCTCTTGCTCTCAATAAAAGACAATCATTTTTTAAAAAAAGGAAAATAATTCAACACAGTCCAGCAGGTGATCAGAAAATCTTCCTTGTTCCAGGCACTGTGCTGGGCACTGGACATAGAGAAGTGAGGTAAGCCACCTGATGAAATTCACCATGTGGTGGAGGAGAAATTTCTGCAGGCAAGGAAGTAGAGGCCAGCCCAAGATGATCTTACCTGAGTTCCTGGAGCACCTGTACCCCCTCCCCAGCCCCCCCAGGAGTGGTACTGACTACAACGAATCATCAGTGACGTCTACTCAATACTGAGATTTGGAAGGACAAGGACTAGCTGATTGACTTTGTATCCCCAGCGCCCAAGACAGTGTATAATACATGGTGAGTGCCTCGTAAATATTTCTTTAGGGGCACCTGGGTGGCTCAGTCGGTTGAGCATCTGACTTCAGCTCAGGTCATGATCTCACAGTTTGTGGGTTCGAGCCCCGCATCAGGCTATGTGCTGACTGCTTGCTCAGACCCTGGAGCCTGCTTCGGATTCTGTGTCTCCTTCTCTCTCTGCCCCTCCCCCGCTCACGCTTTGTCTCACTGTTTCTCAAAAATAAATAAATGTAAAAAAAAATTTTTTTTAATATTTCTTTAAATAAATGAGTAAATATTTCACTTAAACATAGTAAATGGACAAGTTATTCCTATGCCTCAGTTTCCTCATGTGTTAAATAGGGATAAGTACTTTAGATTTCCAACTCTGGCAGACTAGCTCGTACGGCTGTCCCCCAATTATCCAGTGGTTTGCTTTTCTCAGTTACACATGGTCAACCGAAATATGTCTATTTAAGAGTACATATATAAATATATATATGTACATAAATATGTAAATATATACTTTAAAAATAGTATATCTAATATATATTTATAAATATATAAAAATTATATATAATTGTACATATAATTATGTATTACAGTATATTATATACTTTTAAAGTATATATAATTACATATACTATATATATATGTTATATATATAATTTTTAAAAGATATTGACAGGAATAGGAAAGTGAGGACTTGAATGGTCAAAATCCCCAAAGAGAAGGAAAAAGAGAATTTGGTCTTATATTTGGGGTCAGTTTTCCCTTCCAGATATTTTCCAGATATCTGCCAAGAAGCTGAGCAGAGCTGCAGTAGTTACTTCGATAAAGAAAGTTAAAAATTGGAATTAAGAGCCCATCGGGGTAGAAGGACCCTGATAAACACACTGAGAAGCAACACACTAGGAGCAAAGATGAACTGGAAACACTCGTCATCACAGACTGAGGCACATTTCAGATCAGCTTAATCTTTTTTTTTTTAATTAAAAAAATGTTTAATGTCTATTTATTTTTTGGAGAGAAAGAGAAACAGAGCGTGAACAGGGGAGGAGTAGAGAGAGAGAGGCACAGAATCAGAAGCAGGCTCCAGGCTCTGAGCTGTCAGCACAGAGCCCGACACGGGGCTAGAACCCACGAACCGCGAGATCATGACCTGAGCCAAAGTCGGACGCTTAACCGACTGAGCCACCCAGGTGCCCCTTAATTTTTTTTAATGTTTATTTATTTTTGAGAGAGAGAGGCAGAGAGAGCGAGCAGGGGAGGGGCAGAGAGAGACAGAGACACAGGATCCAAAGCAAGCTCTGGGCTCAGATGCTCAGCTGACTGAGTCACCAGGGCGCCCCAGATCAGCTTAATCTCGTAATCGATTAACCTGATCTGTTTCTCTCTTAGCTGCCTTCAGAAGCAGAAGCAAGTCCTCTCTGGAGAATGATAACATCATCTAGCACCTTGAAATTCCTCTACCAATCATTGTCCACACACAATTACTAGCATTCAATCCAAAATCATCAGACAGACCAAGAGGAAAGAACAAAAACGGTCAAAGCCAAGAGAAAAATTGACAGAAGTAAACCAGTAGGAAACCCAACTATTGGAGTTATCAGACATGGACTTTAATATATAAAATAGGGGTAATAATAGTACCTACTGAATGAGTTTGTACATGTTTAGCGTTCAGAATAATGCTTGGTGCGTAGTAAGCTTAATATAGCTGCTTGTTAAATATTAAAGAAATATTTAGGAATCATGGGGTTTCTGTAGGGGGAAAATATCAGTCATCCATTCAGCAGACACTTCATCAGGTAAGGACTGTGCTAGGTTCTATGGATGCAGATAGGAAGAAGACCCTGACCTCAAGATGCTCACAGTTAGATGAAGATAGAAATTTCTCAGCGTGGGAGGATCTTATAAGGCTGCTCTAATGAAAAGAGGGAAAAGAAAAATCATAGTATAGGGGACAAATGGATCTCAATAACTGGAATATAGAGGTAAATAATGTGGTAGGCACCGGGGCCAGGGAAATGGCCAGCTGCAGTGTGATGCCTCCCCAAAGACTTTGGGCATCATCTCCCATTCTTTTTTTTTTTAATTTTTATTTTTTTAACGTTTATTTATTTTTGGGACAGAGAGAGACAGAGCATGAACGGGGGAGGGGCAGAGAGAGAGGGAGACACAGAATCGGAAGCAGGCTCCAGGCTCCGAGCCATCGGCCCAGAGCCCGACGCGGGGCTCGAACTCCCGGACCGCGAGATCGTGAGCTGAGCTGAAGTCGGACGCTCAACCGACTGCGCCACCCAGGCGCCCCTATCATCTCTCATTCTTGAGGCAGCTATGACAGTTATGGCAGAAAACAGAGGCCCACAGAGGTTAGGGGATTTGCGCCGGGTCAAAGAAGAGTTGGGATTGGGATCAGGATAGCCTCCCGAGTGCTCTGTTCCTTTCTCCATTATGGTACTCTTGCAGAATATGGGACTCAGGTCAAAGTGAAGGAAAGACGCATATAGCAAGAATCTCTCCAATTGTTTTCTCCTCTATTGCCCCGGCATCCCAGACCCAGCTCCTGAAAGGCTAGGACCCAGACTTCTTCCCAGTTGAGGGTCCGCATACGTGAGGATCCCTGCCTGAGCCTCCTTCCGAGCAGGAACCTCTCGGACGGGACCCACAGCTATGTTCCAGGAGGCCAGGTGTCAGAGCCGTTGACCCTCTGCAGCTCGCTTCAGTTTCACAGAACGTTCCCGCAGTCCGGTGGCTATTGGAACACAGACCTGGGCCCCTGGATCTTTCCCTACTAGTTTGCCGCTCGAAGGAATGGCCAGACTGCAGCTGCCAATTTGTGGCCTCCGAGGCCCGGAGACTCCTTTCTTCCCGGCCCACGTGACCTTTCCCATATCTGTCTCCACTTGCTCTTGGCTTCTTCCCTTGGAAAAAAAGGGGAAAAAAAGAAAGAAAAAAACAAAGGAAAAAAAGGAAAGGAACAGGAAAGGAACAAAGGAAAGAAAAAAACAAAGCTGCCCAGGGAACTCCGCTCCAAAGGAGGACAGGACAGCTCACCACGGCACCACGGCGCACCTGGCCAGGGTAAGAACAACACGCCCCCAGAGTGGCACTGGTAGAAAGTTAAGCCTATTTTGAGTAGATGCCTGCCGTACCTATGAGATAATCTTCCCCCGTGGGGCCAATGCCAACCCCTTCCAGGTAGCGAAATGTCAGCCAGAGGGCTGAGCTGGGGGAAGCTCTCCTCGGATGGCAGGCGGGAGGTGGCTCCAGGGTGGGCGGATGGAAAGGAAGAGTCATCTCGCCTCTATTTAGGATACGACAGTAATATGAGCCAGAGGGACAGAAGAAATGCCGTGTGAGGTCACACACATGACCCACCTATACCAGCCTCTCTGACATCTGTTCCTAGGGACTTGCTGGCCACGAGCCGTGTCATGAGTCAGTGGTGCTTTCCCACACAACCTGGGGGACTCCAGGCTTCGAATCCCATCCTCACTGCTTCCCTGCTCCCCGGCATGAGTCCTGACCTCTCTGAGGTTCAATTTCCATCCTGTGAAATGAATATTAAGATACTTGCCCTGCTGACTTGATAAGATTTTTCTGAGGGCCAAAAACCCCTTGAGTTTGTATGAAGGCCCTCGGGAAACTGGGAAGCAGTGATCTGGGTGGTAGACCAGCTGCCCGTCTACAAACTGTCTGTTGCTGAGTCCACGGAGGAGCTTGTGCCAAAATGTAAATCAGTGCTCACTAAACACACGGTTTAGATCGGAGGACAGTTTGTTTACAGAAAGACTTCCTCACCGAAGGAGGCAGTGCTGGGAGAGTTTTTTATCTCACTGTGGATCTGCACTTTGACTAGAACTGCTGTGAGCACTGTATGTGTGGCTATGTCTCCCCTCAAATGCCCTTGTCCCACTGCCCAGCTCTCTCCTGGCCCCATAGCCTCGCCCCCCATCAAAAGCCTGTTCAGTTTTCAAGACGCGGCTCCAGCATCCCCCATGCAGATCCCCACAACAGAGCCTGTCCCCTCTTCCTTGGGCCTCCACTGGATGGCAATTATGAAGGCAAGATCTGTTCCCCCATGCGGCTGGGACATTCTTGAGGTCACGTTCATCTCTAAGACTGGGGCACCGTGTATTTGTCAAGTAAAAAAGGTTAAAAAAAAAAAACATGAGGGGCACCTGGGTGACCTAGTCGGTTAAGCGTCCGACTTCGGCTCAGGTCGTGATCTCACGGTTCGTGAGTTCGAGCCCCGTGTTGGCCTCTGTGCTGACAGCTCGGAGCCTGGAGCCTGCTCCGGATTCTGTGTCTCCCTCTCTCTCTGCCCCTCCCCTGCTCATGTTCTGTCTCTGTCTCTCTCAAAAATAACTAAACATTTAAAAACAAACAAAACAAAACAAACAAAAAAACATGAGGTGTAGCTGCCTCTCTGCCCGTTTCGTAGGTGGGTGCCATTAAATCTGTTCAAGAGTCTCAACAGGCGCCAGGTGTGGTGGTTGAGATGCAGTCCCCCCCGGAGGCTGAAAAATACATGAGGCAGTGACCTTTGAAATGGAAAGATTCTGTGGAGCTTTATTCAGTCCATACACAGTTACTCGTCACCTGCCATGGCGTAGGCATTGGAGATACAACTATGAACTAAATGCAGCATCTGCCCTCTAGAACCTGCAGTACATAGTCTAGATAGGTTGGTACTAGCTTGTGGAATTTGGAGTAAGGCCTGTCTTTGGTGCCTGGAAGCCCATCACTGGCGCATCCACCCTCGATGTCAAGCTAGCCCGCCTCTCTGTAGGCTGAGTGTTAATAGCACGGTGTTGATCCGAGTCTTGCTTTCCGAAGAATCCCTCAGGGGCTCACCTGCAGGTGAGAAAGAGGATTGCTATTTAGAAAGGAGGGAAGGGCGCCTGGGTGGCGCAGTCGGTTAAGCGTCCGACTTCAGCCAGGTCACGGTCTCGCGGTCCGTGAGTTCGAGCCCCGCGTCGGGCTCTGGGCTGATGGCTCAGAGCCTGGAGCCTGTTTCCGATGCTGTGTCTCCCTCTCTCTCTGCCCCTCCCCCATTCATGCTCTGTCTCTCTCTGTCCCAAAAATAAATAAAAAACGTTGAAAAAAAAAATTTTAGAAAGGAGGGAAGGCAGAGGTAAGGGTCAGGGAAGGGAAAAGAAAAAAGGCAGAGTGGAAGGGGAGCAGCCTGACTTTCTCAAGCCACTTTCCCTCGATCTACTTGGTACCCCGTGTCCTATCTCTAGAAGCAGCCTCTGTACTTTTTGGTCCCTCCCTCCTTTGGGCCACCTCCCTCTGCATACAGTTGAGGTCACTACGGCACCTACCGAGCTCCTTTATAATTGTTTATACGTCTGCTCCTCCTCCCGAGCTGTGAGCAAGTCCCATTCTTTTTATCTTTTGCCCAGAATGTTTGTTTCTTGAGTAAATGAACACATTATCTCCATTTAGACAAATGAAGGCCCAGGTTCAGAAACACAGTGTCCTGCCTACTGTCACAGGCAGAGCTAAGGCACAGCTAAACCTTCTGTCTCCAGCCCTGGGCTCTCTCCCTGAGGCCCAGCCACACCAGCAGGATGGCCCTGGGGACTATAATTAGAAAGTCACTTCTCTAGATCAACTTTCCTGTTCCGAGAAGTAGAAGCAGAGACCTAAAGGGGACAGGGCCTGTGTTCCGGAAGTTGGAAAATAATGGCACCGTGGGGGCCTGGGTGGAGTTCTCCAGCCTCCGGGTCAGCAGATCTGAAGTCACTCTTGACATCTTCTTCCCCTTCGCAAGTCACCCAGTTTCGAATTATTACGGAAGCCAATGGATTCTGCCTCCTTAATACTTCGGATTTGTCCCAATTGCCATCGTCACCGAATCCATTCAGTCTTCTAACTACTCGTCCTCCCCACTAATGACCTCCGCTGCGTATCCTCCATGCTGCAGCCAGACTGTTCTTTCTAGAACGCACGGGCCGTCAGGCTCCTTCCCTCACTGAAACCTTCCCGTGGTTCCCAGTGTCCCAGCAAGGAATCTGTGTCTTTCGCTTCTGACTCCTCACCTTTTTTTACCTCTTGCTCCTGCTCTCAGGGAGTTCCCCAGGCTACTCTCTTCATGACCAACTGCAGCCTGGAAAATCCTCTCACTCTGCTCTAGGGGTCCCCAGCTTCAGTCCTTAGGCCTTGGAACCAGATCAGTCCCTCCGAGCTGATGAACTGGCTGCACATCTGGCTTTGGTTGTCATTGCTGACTCTCCCTGTTGCCTCTGACAACCCCTGTGGGTGGTCCAACAGCGTCCCCATCCCTACCTTCATCCCCACCCCACTCTGGCCCTCAAGTTGCTGGTCTGGGTCTGAACGTTTCAGCTCCCACTGGTCTGGAAGGGTAATCGGAATGAATGAATGAGTGAATGAATGAATGAGTGAATTTCCATACTTCTACTTTTTGCTCAGACACCCAGGGTCCTCGTCCTATGCTGTGGTTCTCAGACACGTCCTGGTGCACTTTCCCTGACCCCAGGCCTCATCTCCCCGAAGTGGCTTGTTCTCCAAAATAATCTCAGCCTTCCTTTCTCTATCCCCCAAACCAAAATTTCTCTCCCCATCAGGGTGGCCGACATGGAGAAAGGGTATAATCATGGGCCTCAGCAGGCATGGAGTTCGGTCATCTCTTCACATCTCTTAACCCCGTCTCTCAACTCCTTGTAGCTCGTCAGTTAATGGTTTCTCCCTTCCAGAGCTGTGTGAAGCCAGGTGAGGTCATAAATGTAACAGCCCTCTGTATAAAAGCTCAAGGCCCAGAGAAAAGCTGAAATTGTGGGAGATGGCATTTCCGAGCAAGACTTTCCTCCATCCGGATGCCCTAGACCCTCCTGTCTTCCTGAATTGAAGACCACCGGCCCACTGCTTCTTTTCTGCTTTTCTCAATCCCTATGCCCAAACTGGGATTCGTAATATAGCCATCCCCATCAGAGCTGCTGATGGAGCGGGTCCTCGCGGCAAGGCTGTCCTAGGCTTACACTAAGGCACTTGGCCTTAATGTCTCCTACGTGATCCTTGGAACATCTTTCGGAGTCAGGCAGAGCAAGTGTTGATATCCCCATTCTACGGCTAAGGACACCAAGTTCAGAAATGTGGAAATACTTGTTCATGATCACAGAACTGAATGGCGGAATCAGGGTTCAATGCCAGGTTTCTTGAGCCTAAAACCATGTCGTTGCCCCCTTGTAGAAGGTAATGTAATGGGCCAGGGGCCCTTATACCGTCACTGATTCCCTTCCTTCCTTCCTTCTTTCCATTTATTGGAATGCTGGGAATACAAAGGGACAGGCTTGGAGGCATGGGACTTAATCCAAGGTGAGAAGAGCTGTCATTGATGGAGACACAGACCACACAAAGGACTTCTGGGTCCCAGGGCAGGGAGCTGGCATTCTACTGTGTCTGGAGACAGAAACGTGCATCTTTCAAATAGACACATAAGCCTTATCCAAATAAACAATAAATGTGCAAGGGGAGGGAAGCAATCATCACCTCTAGAGGAGAACGTGCTTCAATTTGCCTGTCTTGTATTAGACGCTGTTCAAACTCAACGTGGAAAGCTCCTGGGGGTGAAAAAGACAGCAGGTGCCCACTTCCAGTACTTTCTCCCCAGGCCTGTCGGCAATAGCATTGGAGGATGAGTGACATCGCTCCCGTGGGCTAACCGGAGGGGTCTAGACCTGTCCCAACAGCGCCTGCAGAAGAGACTGGGGTAGGCTTGTGCAGACACATTCAGGCCGGCTCCAGGCACCTCTTAACGATGAGTCCTCCAGGCACCAAAGGGAGGGACCAGCTCAGAAGTTCTCCTTTTCCGAGGGATCTCCCCAGCACCACCTCAGCCCCGGCCCCCTCCACACTCACTCTCCTGCAGCCCTGAGAGCCGCCCCCACTTGGCTGGCTGGCTGGGAGGCTGACGTGGAGCCCTCAGCCTGTGTAAGCCAGTGTCCCCTGTCTCCTTTTATGCTCGGATCTAAGGGGCCCCGGGAAGAGCAGCACTAGCCCCGGACCAGTCACGCACCAGCTTCACTTCGCTGCACTGGCCTCCGTTTCCCCAGCTGTAAACTCACGGAAAGGCTAAGCCTACCCAGCCGGTCTCCCCGGGCTGTGGTGAAGCTGAGGTGAGATCATGCAAGTGACAGAGTTGTGCAAATTCTGGGTCTACGCTGTCGCTGCTTATCGGTATTATGGCGCTCACTGCCCGGTTTGGGCCAGGAGACCCAGGGGATACATGCGGGTGGAGTGTGGAGACAATTTGCAGGAAATAAGCCATAAGGGTCATCCGGATGCAAGGATGAAAATGTCCCTGACTGCCATCTCGGGGAGAGAGGGAACAGGTGGGTGTCCTCTCAGAGACGTATGCAATAGAGCATTTCCAGCCGCCCTTTCTGGAGGAAGAGAGATGTCATAGAAGCCCCGCGGTAACCAGCTCCCTGCCCGCCCGCATGCTGCCAAGTGCAGTCCATGTGCCCAGGAACAGCACCTGCACTCCCAGCTGACACCAATCAGTTCTCAACCCAAGTTTGGCAGCTCAGCACAATCACTGAATGGCTGGGACGAGCTCATGTTTCCGAGCCTCCCGGAAGGGGACTCACAAAGGGAAGGAGGCTAAGAACCATTCCCATGCCCCTGGGTTTCCATTTCCAGGGCTGGGCCCACCTTACCTACTAGAATAGGGTCCGTCTATACAGTAGGTAAGGCCCCCCAGTGTAAGAGGACCTAGAAATATCAGCTAATTCCATAGGTCGTGGGGCCAGCTTTATGAGCCACGCCAAAGTGGATGGATCCAAGGACCAACTCAAAGCAGGCTTACGTTCAAATACAAGTAGGATCTCCTAGAAAAGCAGGCTCGGTATTCAGGCTCTAGGGTAACATACGCTTGGACTCAAATTCTAAGCCATCGATTCCCAGTTCGGGGGATCTAGAGCCATTTTTCCATCTGCCAAAGAGTAAAAGTAGTACTACTAACCCTTTGGGCTGTTGGGAAGAATGAATGAAATGATGGAGGTACCTGGCAAGTAGCTGGTATTCAGTAAAATCACGTGGTTGTAAAATCCTTGATGCTTTCACTCTAGAAAGGAGATTAAACCAGGCCCAAGAGTGTAATCATTTCTCATAAGAACATTCATCCAATTGCCCAAGCTAGAGTCCCAGGCATCACCCTTGACCTCTCCCTCATTCTCATCCACCAAGGCCACTTTGCTGGGTCTAGCTCCCAAAGGTCTTTCCTATCTGTTCCCTTTTCAAGACCTCAAACCAATTCAAGCCATTACTGTGCCACCTATATGGCAAGATCAGCCTCTTTGTTGATTAGTTTATTCATCAAAGGCAGGTGCCCTTAACAATGAGAGTTCGTGATATGAGGGAAGCAGTGTTCCCAGAGCGAACAAAACGATGCGGTCCTAGGGCAGCACTGCCCTAGGTAAATGCACCATCTCAAGTAGACTTGTTGAAATTGCTGACCATGGCTTGAGGTCTCCTTAACTTCTGGGATAAGAGGCTCTTTATGGTCTGGTTCCTGCTTGTCTCTCTGGTTTTCCCTCTTGAGTCTCCCAACGTGATACATCGGCACGAAACAGAATTATTTTCTCCTTGCTGGACAAGCCATGCTCTCTCTCTTTATACGTGTTCCCTCAACTTTTACTACCTTTCACTTCTTCACCTGGGAAAGCCTACTCATCCTTTGGGCTCAGCTGAGGAGTCACTTCCTCTGGGAAGCTCCCTTTGGCTTCACCTACCCTTTTCACCCCCCACCTCAAGGATAGGTGAGGTACCCTTCTCCTCAGCTACCAGGACATCCCTTTAAATATTTTATAACCCTTGTCACACTCGGTGGCCATTAACTTTTTGCTTGTCGGTCTCCTGCTATAGACGGTGAGCCCCCTGAGAACAGGGATACATCTTATTAATCCTGGTTTGTGTACCACCCTCAGGGGGGTGGGACAGGTGCCGCTAACCGTGTCTCATGAAATCGCTAAGTTTGGGGAAAAGCACAACAGTTCTTTTAGAATTCCTGCCAAGGGCTGCCTTCTTGAGGTGCCTTAGAGCCTCTGCTTATTTTTGTAACGAGAGGTCAGTGGGCAACAGTGACCCACTGTGAGCTTATAGCCCAAATGACTTCTCTAGAATAGTCTAGACAGAGATTGGACGGATTCGAGGCTCCATTTCAGCTTTGTAACGTTGGGTCTATTTCTAATTTGCCCTTCTTTCTAGGCCATGGCTGTGGAAATGGCAAATGGAAGCCTACGGTGTTTCACAGGTTCCCTTCTCCTCAGCATGGCAAGATTGTTGAGGTCTGCTCAAGTTCTCAGCGCCTGAGGATGCTTTCTCCTGGCGATCAGCATGACTCCATGCTATTCAGAAGTAGACAAGTGCTTTGAGAAGCACTTCCCTGTGTTCCCTTCTCTTTTCGTCCTCTGTTCCTGGCTCCCTCGGTGGCCTCAAACTTCCATTTATGCTAGAATCTCTACTCAGCCACAGCTTTCCACGTGGTTTCTCCGTCTTTCATCTCAAAATGGTTATGAGCTGGAAAATTCCTTGAGGGGGAAAAGCAGCCTAAAGCGTCAGGCTCACCTTAATGAGTTTCCTTTCTCCTCAGAGACCTTGGCGCCTCAAGTCCAGCTCCCCAGATAACACTCTAATGCCTTCTACCAGTTTTAAAGTCTGGCTTTTCTGTCATCTATTTGTCTTTCAGTGGCGGGGGGGGGGGGGGGGGTGGGGGCGGTTGGTCTGCTGGCAATTATTCTGTGTTTTTTTCTTTTTTTAATTTGTCTTAAAGATGGTTTTCACCTGAAGAGAAATTCGGGCTGGGTTTCAAGATGATCACCATTTATCTGAATGATTATATAGTAAAGGTTCATTATGAAGCACATCCAGCCATCTTTACTTGAGGTTGGAGCAAGAAAGCAACCACTTAACTATTGTGGGTAATTCTGCTTCACGAACATCCTGCTCAGTAGAGCTGTGTTCTAGAAGGAACGTGAGGTGGGGGACGAGGATCTCATGGTCAGCTTCAGCGAGAGCTACTTGGTACTGAATGGGATTGTAGAATAAAGGAGACGGCACGATGTTTGTGCAGCATGGCCCCTAAAAGCCAGCGGCCTTAGCTGAAGAAATGGTGGTACAGATTGCGACCGTCACCTTTGGCTTATCGAGAAACAGTGTGTCAGTCTCCAAAATGATACCTTTATAGGAGATTTTCTAGGCTGTTTTTTTTTTTTTTAATTTTTTTTTTTTCAACGTTTATTTATTTTTGGGACAGAGAGAGACAGAGCATGAACGCGGAAGGGGCAGAGAGAGAGGGAGACACAGAATCGGAAACAGGCTCCAGGCTCCGAGCCATCAGCCCAGAGCCTGACGCGGGGCTGGAACTCCCGGACCGCGAGATCGTGACCTGGCTGAAGTCGGAGGCTTAACCGACTGCGCCACCCAGGCGCCCCTAGGCTGTTTTGAATGCTATGCAATTTTCACATCTCATGCTACCTCTCAAGGCCCATCTCTGTGTCAAATTTAACTCCACTCACGGGGCACCCATTTTTCTGCTCGAATTGCTTCACGGGCCCCGTGCTGGCGAAAAGAACCTTTATGGGCGAGGGGTCAAATGCCTTTTTAGAAGTCTGTGAGGTGTCAGCCACCCTCAGGAATAAGGGGAGAAGACAAAAGTCCAGAGGCACTTTCTGTTCTCATGTCAACATGGCGTCAGGAGCTGAAAAAAGCCTCTGAAAGATACCTTAATCTTTGTTAATTCCCCACATTTCTCTTCAGCCTGTTTTCCTTGGGTGATGAAAATGAAACGGGCTTCTCTGGATGAAAGAAGAACCTCAAGGTTGGCAAGTGGCAACGCTGAAGAGCAAGGGCAACGCGCTGAGCGTCTGGGACCCACTGTGAGACGGAAGGAAGGGAAGGAAGCGTCAGCAGGAAGCCTGGGCTTCATCACGATCTCCCCTGGAGATTTGTGGATTACACTTTTATAAAAGCGTACTTAAAAAATAACATTTTATAAGCTGTTTCAGATGGGAAGGAGACCCTTACGCATCATACAAGAAGATAAATTTGCCTTTCTCTGAGGGAGGTGGGGGAGAATGAGGGGGGCAAAAAGAGACAGCAAAGCGGAGAGAGCCTGGGACCAGGAAGGTGGAAAATTCTGGGCTACTCCATGCTGGGGATGCTGAAGGAGGCTTTGTAATATTCCCTTTAAAACCTTTGTATTAGGGGCACCTGGGTGGCTCAGTCGGTTGAGCATCTGACTTCAGCTCAGGTCGTGATCTCACAGTTCGTGGGTTCCATCCCCGCATTGGGCTCTGTGCTGACAGCTCAGAACCTGGAGCCTGCTTTGGATTCTGTGTCTCCCTGTCTCTCTGCCCCTCCCCCACTCATTCTCTCTCTCTCTCTCTCTCTCTCTCTGTCTCAAAAATAAACATTCAAAACATTTTAAACCCCTGTATTAGTTTGCTAGGACTGCCATCACAAAGTTTAAGGTGGCTTAAACAGAAATGTCTTATCTCTCTGTTCTGGAGTCTACAAGTCCAAGACCAAGGTGTTGGGGGAGGGGTTGGTTCCTTCTGAAGATTGTGGAGAGACTGTTTCCTCTCCTCTAGCTTCTACTGATTTGCCGGAAATCTTTGGCCTTCCTTAGCTTGTAGATGCATCACCCTGATCTCTCTCTTCATCTTCACATGACCTCTCCTCCCTGTGTGTAAGTTTGCCTCCAAATTTCCCCTTTTTATAAGGACACTAGTCATGTTAGATAAGGACCCACTCTACTGACCTCATTTTAACTATCTCAGTAAAGAACCTATCTCCAACTGAGATAGCAAGGGTTGGGACTTCAGCATATGTTATGGTGGATGGGAGACACGATTCAACCCATACAGGCTTCCTCTTACTCCTTACAAGTTGCAAGGGCTGTGAGAATTGGATTTTGGCAGAACTCCCATGGTGAGGGCCGTGTGCAGCTGGAGAGGATACGGGCATAAACGGGAGCTTGGGGACAAAAGAGCCATGGACTCGCAGAAAATGAGGAAGGCTTCCCATGCCTTTTGACCACCCGCTCTGGGGGTTACAGACAACTTTTGAGAAAATTCGGTTGAAGGCACCTGTCAATGTTTGACTACAATCTTGCTGCAAGTGAAAAGGCTTCCAGCAGTCTCAAAGATTCACTGCTGGTAGGGACATCTTGCAGGAAAAGAGATCAGTTAGCTCATTATTAGCCTAAGATACAGAAAGAAAAGGGATCGGCTGCTTAAACAATTGACTGACCACTGAGGCAGTTGACCGACAGCAGGTAGAGGGCTTCGGGCGATTAGATTCCCAGAACAGAGCTTAATCTCTTTAAAGTTGCTCAGAAAATGGATTGGTTGATCATTTCATCAGGAATGCTCATTTCGTCCCAGAAGTCGGTTTTGAATTACATCGGTCAAAAAAGGCTCTGTCCTAGACCAGATTTAAAATGGACTTTTCTCGGGGCGCCTGGGTGGTGCAGTCGGTTAAGCGTCCGACTTCAGCCAGGTCACGATCTCGCGGTCCGGGAGTTCGAGCCCCGCGTCAGGCTCTGGGCTGATGGCTCAGAGCCTGGAGCCTGTTTCCGATTCTGTGTCTCCCTCTCTCTCTGCCCCTCCCCCATTCATGCTCTGTCTCTCTCTGTCCCAAAAATAAATAAACGTTGAAAAAAAAAATTAAAAAAAAAAATAAATAAATAAATAAAATGGACTTTTCTCTTATGAGGGCTCCCACCTATCTGGCCCCGGCTGGCATCTGGGCTGCATTCTAAGGATCCGTGTCCCGAGGGCTCCCGAATCTCAGACCCTTCACCTGGTCTGCCCTCACAGTTGGCCCCACACTTAGGACCCCCATGTCAGCGGCTCCTGCCCTGCCTGGCCTCGACTCCAACAGATGGAAATCACTCTCCCCTTAGAAAATTCAGCCTCATCCTCGAGGCCTTGTGCGTTCCTGCCTCCCCCTGCCCAGCACCACCCCCCCCCCCCACCTTATTGCAGTCCCCCTCCTCTGGGTTCACTGTCCTCCATCCACGCTGCTCTCCTTCCTGTTCTTCAGACTGGGCAAGCTCCTCGCTGTTTGGGGGCTCTTAGTTCTTGCTGTTCCCTCTGCCTGGAATGTTCTTCAGAACTCCTTCTCACCAGTCAGGACTGAGTGCCAACGACACCTTCTCACAGAAGCTTTCCCTGTCCAAATCAGTCTCCATCCTCTTGTCTTGTTGGTACTCCTCACAGCACCTAGCACCCTCCGTCTTTACAGCGTCCTCTTCTCCACTCTGCCTCCCCACCAGGTGAGAAGCTTGTCTGTTCACTCCAGTATCCAGGTGGCTGGTGCATGCAGTGGGTGCTCAACACATTGTTGGTGAAGGTTGAATAAATTCATGTTCGTGAGTGGGGAGTGAACATGGGGGGGGCGGAGACTGTGGCTTAGAGTAATCAAGTCACTTGCGCGAGATCACGCAGCATTACAATTTCTGTTTTTTAAGTTTTTATTTATTTGACAGAAAGTGCGAGCAGGGGAGGGGCAGAGAGAATCCCAAGCAGGCTCCGTGCTGTCACCACAGAGCCCGACGCGGGGCTCGAGACGGTAAACAGTGAGATCATGACCTGAGCAGAAATCAAGAGTACGATGCGCAACTGACCGAGCCACCCAGGTGCCCCCGAGATCATACAGCATTAAGTGGTGGAATGGGGAACTAGTTTAACTCACTCCAAACTGTCTTCACTACTCCTCTTTGTCTTGTTTATCTCTTAATGGGGCGGTGGCCGTGGCGGGGGGGGGGGGGGGGGGGGGTTCCTGGTTCAGCCCTTCTTTGTTGTTAGTCTATAGTCCTGATCACAGAAGAGCTAATTTGCCTCTTATCTTTCCTTGACCCGGAGGATACAAATCCCTTCAGTTGCTGTGGGGCTGGTTTACACCCAATGTGAGTTAGTTGCCCTTCCTTCCAAAGCACAAGATACTCACTGGGCATCCTCAATGCATCTGCTCTCGACCTCAGAAGCCTTTCATTCCGCGCTCATGCAATAAGCGGTCATTAACCCACCCACTCTGGGCCAGGCCTGTTCTGGGAGCTTCCATGCCATCCCCGCTTCCCTCAACCAGGATGTCACCACACAGCTCCGTCTCCTTTCCTTCTCAGCTCCTCTAAAACACAAATACATCAATAACCGCGTCTATCTTTTCATAAGCCTCTTTCCTGCAGAGTCTCAGGCCCAGGGCTCTGCTCACACCTGTCTGATCCTGTCCCCGAGGTAAACACTAGCTAATAATCCAACCTAGCTCAGTACAGACATTAGCATATCAAAAACTGTGATTTATATTGTGGTTGCTCCCACTCAGCACGGCACCTGAGGCACAAATCCAAATAGATTTTGAGGCAAATAGTTTAATACATTTCCAAATATAGGAAAAGGCTCCTGGCATGATACAGGTACACAAACCCCGTGGCAAAAGCTCCCTAACCCTTCTCTGTAAACTCCAACCCAGATATTAAGGGGCAGGTTGGACTTGGTTGGCCTCGCCTTTTCTCGGATGTTAAGCCAGGACAAGGCTAAAATTAGCCCCACCCCCTCCTGGTGCTAACACCCAGCTGGAGCAACGTGGGGCCAGTTGCTTTTAGAAACCATCCCTTTGGGGCTTATTGCTGAACAACAGAAACAGGTGATGGAAACTGGGCCCGGAACCTGCAAGGCAGGAAAGAAGAGCCGGATCAAGTTCAGACGCTGGGCTCAGAATGCCAGATCCAGGGACCGAGGCTGCGAATCCAGACCAACATCATGGTCACGGTCAGATCAAGGAGAAATAGCACAAAACCAAGCCAGAGCTTGCCCATAGCTCCTATGGCAATGCTAAGGTGGGGTGACAGCGAGGGGTGCAGGGAGGGAAAGGAGTCGAAGTTTACTAGGTACACGTTGTGTGCCGGTTCCTTTGTACGTGGTGCCTCATTGAGTCTCAGTGGTGGGTTCTATTATTTCACCTCTTTTGCCGTTTAATTACATGGAATGTCAGATGTGTTCAGTGACTTGGTCAATGTCGCCTAGCTAGTAAATGGCAAAGCAGGGGGTCAAACCCTAGCCTATTTAACATAAGGTCTGGCACTTTCCTCTATGCTGCCTCCAGAGTAGTAGGAAGGGAGATTTCAAACCCACTCATAACCCATGAGAATGGACGACCAAGTTGCTTCATTGGTATTTCCTACCCTGAGTCAAATCCTAATTTTCTTTTTTTTTTTAATTTTTTTTAGCATTTATTTTTGAGAGACACAGAGAGACAGAGCGTGAGCAGGGGGGGAGCAGAGAGAGAGGGAGACACAGAATCTGAAGCAGGCTCCAGGATCCGAGCTGTCAGCACAGAGCCCGACGCGGGGCTCGAACCCGTGAACTGTGAGATCATGACCTGAGCTGAAGTCAGTTGCTTAACTGACTGAGCCACCCAGGCGCCCCTCAAATCCTAATTTTCTGGGGAGCTTTCACAAACATACCAGTGCTCGGGCACTGCCACCCAGAGGTTCTGTGTTCATGGTTCTTGGGTGGGACCCAAGAATAGGTACTTCACAATCCCTTGGGAACTTCTGTCGTGCTGCCTACGTCAAAAACTAGGCTCTTTGCTTTGTTTCTGATCAGTTCCCCTGGGGTGAGCTGGAGAAATAGGGTGGTGATAGATGTTAATGTCCAACTCACCCAGGTTCCTCACCAGACAGGCAGGCCACCTGGCCAGCAATGGCACATTCCCATAGAAGATTTTCTGGTCGAAGGTGGTCTTCTCAAGTTCTGAAGTCAGGTAAAGAATTAAAACGGCATTCCCACAAAGAGAAGGCAGAGGCCAGGAGCCTGGGGACTTAGCTGGCATATTTAACTTCAGCTTCCATGCATCTTGTCTCTTGACTACATATGTTTGGTGTCCTTTTGATTTTTTTTTTATGTTTATTTTTATTTTTGAGAGACAGAGCACGAGCAGGGGCAGAGAGGGAGAGAGAGAGAATTCCAAGCAGGCTCTGTGCTGTCAGCGGAGAGCCGACGCAGAGCTCACACTCATGAACCATGAGATCATGACCTGAGTCAAAGTCAGACACTTAACCAATTGAGCCACCCAATGTGCCCCCATGTGTCTTTTTGATTTCTAATTGTTTCATGTTTAATTGCTTCAAGCCCTGCCCTCTCTGAACTCTCATAGAAGGCAAGGACTATGTTATCTAGGGGACAGAAAACAACATCTGAAAAAACCTCTGATAGGCTGGGACATCTTTAGGTCTTCTGACTGCATATTGGCATCATCTCTGGAATTTTAGAATGCTAATGTCAAGGTCAATCCCTGAGACTGTGAATAAATTGGTCTGGGGTGTGGCATGAACAGACTTTTCAAATCTGCTCAGATAATTCTAATAAGCACCCAAGGTTGAGAATAAAAATTTGAAGGGTAACAAAAAGCCTTGTGAAAAAAAATGCAATAATGGTTATGTCTAGGGGGAAAATTAGGCGATTTGACTTATTTTATTTCTGCAAATCTGTGTTCTCTATTTCTTTCTTCACATTGATTACATAATTTTGAAAAGTAAATCTCAAACAAACATTAAACTGGATTCTCATTCACTCACCAAATATTTATTGAGAGCCTGCCATCTCACATGATAGACACTGGACATAGGAGAGTAAATTTCACAGACACATTTCCTGCTCTCATGAAGTTTACATCTAAAGAAGAAGATTAACTATCAGACAAACAAATATGGTACTCTGATTTAGGGAGGTGTTCTAGCAGGCATAAATTGCTGAGTGTTATGCATTGTTTTGTAAATAACTGTATCAGAAATGACAAATATTGGGTTTACACCTCCCCTCCTATGTCAAAGGCAGACATTGCTTGTTGTCTTTTCTGCTGAAGCTCAGTATCTTCTCAACATTGCCAATCAATCTGAGGTGGTGCTTGAAATGAAACATATTTAGTATCCTAAGAAAGAGCTATGAATTATCATGTTGAGGGTCAGCTAAATGACTCAAAAGGTAACTGAAGCCTTCTGGTATGGCCAAGTAGCTCCTATCGGACCATACCTGTTATAGGTAGTAACTATAAACTCTGGACAAAATATAAGAACAATTAGTTTCAACTGGTACTGCAAAGAGAACAAAAACTGAAAGAAGCCAGAGGAGAGCGAACCACTGGAAGAAGAGACAGACATGGGATGAGTTTCCTGATTTATAGCTTTTGTCCTCAGAGTAGGGCCCTGTCTATGAATATGCAGAGCAGAGGGGAAGCCCTATAGCTCTATGTATAAACTCTACCCAGATCTCTGGTTGACCTTTGAACTACCTATGCAAGAGGCAGATTTTAAAAATCCCAGCTACAGCTGAAAGAGCTGACCTGAAATTCTAGATGCTACACGGGAAGATAAGGTCACAATTTGAATTCAGCCACTTTTTTTTTTTTTAATTTTTTTTTTTTAACGTTTTATTTTTGAGACAGAGAGAGACAGAGCATGAACGGGGGAGGGGCAGAGAGAGAGGGAGACACAGAATCGGAAGCAGGCTCCAGGCTCTGAGCCATCAGCCCAGAGCCCGACGCGGGGCTCGAACTCACGGACCGGACCGTGAGATCATGACCTGAGCTGAAGTCGGAGGCTTAACCGACTGCGCCACCCAGGCGCCCCAGAATTCAGCCACTTTTAAGGGCTTAAGTAAAGAAAAGTCAATACTTCTCAGAAGAGCAGAATAGAATCCAGATTTTCTGCAACATACCATTCATAATGACCAGGATACATTCCAAAATTATTCAACATACAACAAAATGGGAAAACATGACTACTTTTAAAGAGAAAAGACAATTCACAGAGACCAGCCCTAAGATGATCTAGATGATGGAATTAGCAGACAAAAACTTTATGGAAGTTACTGAAGCTATGCTCATGTACGTAAAGGAAAATATATTTGTAATGAATGAAAGTATAGAAAATCTTAGCAGATAAATAGGAACTATAAAAATGAATTAAATGAAAATGTAAGAACTGAAAAATAAACATCTTAAATAAAATTTACTGGATGTTTTTAAAAGCACAGGGAGATAAAAGAAGAAAAAGTCAATGAACTAGAAGATAGATCAATGGAAATGATCCAGATTGAGGAGGAGAGATTTAATAAGTGTTCATAGGCTCATAGATCTTTGCAACAATATCAAAAGGTCTAATATACATATAACTAGAGTCCTAGAAAGAGAAGAGAGAGAGAAAGAATGAACCAGAAACTTATTTAGATAAATAATGGATGAAAAGTTCATAAATTTGGCAAAAGACGTATATTTATAGACTTTAAAACCCTAGTAAACACCAAGCAAGATTAATATTAAGAAAAAAAAAAAAAAGACACAACAAAACAGGGGCACCTGAGTGGCTTAGTCGGTTGAATGTCCGGTTCTTGATTTCAGCCCAGGTCATGATCCCAGGGTTGTGGGGTTGAGCCCCACATTGGGCTCCATGTTGAGCATGGAGTCTGCTTAAGATTCTCTGTCTCTCTCTCTGCCCCCCTCCCTGCTCACGTGCTCTAAAAAAAAAAAAAAAAAAAAAAAAAAAAAATCCCAAAAACAAAAAACAAAGAAACCCAACAACAACACTTAGGCAAACCGTAGTCAAACTGCGAAAATCAATGACAAAGAGAAAATCAATAAAAACAATGCTGTGAGAAAATTGAAGATGTAAAAAGTGGCAAGATACACCAGGTTAATGGATTGAAAGACTCAGGGTTGTTAAAATGGTAATCACCAACCTTTTCTATGGACTCAGAACAATCCTAATCCTATGATGCTTTTTAGTCAAAATTGACAAACAGATACTAAAATTTCTGTACACCTGCACGGAACTTAGAATATTGAAAGAAGTAGTGAAAAAAGAAGTCAAAGTTACTTCAGCACTTTACTTCAAGACTTACCCTAAAGCTACAGTAATCGAGACAGCGGGATACTGGCACAACGATCGACAAACTGATTGGTAGGACAGAATAAACACCCCAGGCAGAAATTGACTCATGCTTCTATATTTATTTTGTTTTTCACAAAGTTTTCAAAGAAACCCAATTGGGAGAGGAAAGGTTTTCAACAAAGGGTGTTGAAATAACCACATATTCATATGGAAACAAGTCAACCTTGCCCTAAATCGTACCATCCACAAAAATCAATTTGTTATGGACCGTAGGCATAAACATTCTAGAAGAAAACATAGGAGAATATCTTCATGACTTGGGGGAAGACAAAAACCAAAAAAAGAAAATAAATCAACTGAGTCAAAACTAAATACCTATCCACCAGAAGAAATGTCCTCAAGAAAATGTACATAGGGCAGGAGAAAATATTTGGGAAATGTCTCTGTCAGATAATTGGTATCCTGGATATATCAAGAACTCTTAAAACTCCTTAATCAAAAGACAAACACCTCAATTTAAGACACTTCGCAAAGGACGGTAAAAGCATGGCCCATAAGCATGCGAAAAAACATTCAACAGCTTTAGTCAACAAGGAGATGCAAATTAGAACCACAATGAGATACCACTCCACATTCATGGGCATGGCTAAAGTTTCACTGATAGCACCACATGTTGTCAGAAGTATACAAAGCAACTAAAACTCTTATACATTGTTGGTAGGAGAAGAAAATGGTATGAGAACATTGGAAAAGATCTTTTAATTCCTTACAAATTAAATACCCACCTACCTTAAGGCCCACCAACTCCACTCCTAGGTATTTACCCAATGGTTATGAGAATGCATATCCACAAAAGTATGTGTCCAAAAATGTTCATATTAGCTCTATTCCTAATAGCCTTAAACTAGACGATCAGGTGTCCATCACTAGAAGACTGGATAAACAAACTGTGGCATATCCATATAGGAAAATACTACTCATCAATGAAAAGAAACCGACTACTGATAGAAGCAACAACACGGGTGGGTGAATCCTAAAAACCTGCCGGATGAACAAAAATTTCCACAAAAGAACACAAGTTTTATGATTCTATTTATATGAAGCACCAGAATAAGTGAAACTGCACCATGGTGAAAAAAAATCAGAAGATTCATTCTCTTTAGGAATGCTGAACCAGGAGTTTGCTGGGAAGGGACATGGGGAAACTTTCTAGGGTAATGATTATGTTCCGTCCCTTGACAGGGGTTTGAACTGCACATATATATGTATTTATAGGAACTCATCAAAATGCTATGCTGACGACTTCTGCATTGCACTGTATATGAATTTTATCTGAAGAGAAATTGTAAACAAATGTTGGAATTGTCAACAAATATTGAATTTTTGTTAGTCATATTGAAGTATTTGGGGGCATGTATCGATATCTGCAACTTTGGAATGCCATAAAAATGAGTTGCTGGATGGATAGAGGAATGGATAGAGAATCAATATATGATAAAGCAAATATAGTAAAATGTCAATTGAAGGAACTACGTTTGAAAATTGTATGAAAGAATGTTGAGAACAAAAGAGAGTTGAGGCTAATTGGCAGGCTGCCTATAAGAGGGAGTCCCGGGCCTGGACACTAGAATATCGCTGATATATAAGGGACAGTGTGGGCAAAGGAGGCTGCTGGTTCCATTTGGCTTTCTTTGTTCTATTCTGACTTTGGCAATGAACCTAGGAGCTGAAGCAAAACAAACGACCCAGTTCGTCTTGCATTCCCTAAGACCCACTGGCTCATACTCTCAGCAGCTGCCTAGCTTACCAGACGGTGACTTTAAGAGTTCTCAACAGATCTGTTCTAGAAATCTGGAACAGAGAGGGGTTGTCCGACACCATGTACTATCTACTGAGTACCTACTGTGTGTTAGTCTGTGTGCTAGGCTTTAAGGATACTAGGATGAACTGAATACCAATGGATCCTGCCCCCCCCTTTTTTTTTCATCTTACTATTGATAAAAACTCTGCTCCTTTTCTACTTCTATCATTATTTACACCCCGACCCGAATACTTGCAAATTCCTTTCATAAGCCTTATTGGCATTTCTTAAATCTCTCAGATCAAAAACCCCTTTCTAATGTTGGCCCTGAGCACCTCTAGCTAAACAGAAAGAGATCTCTTCTTGTTTGACTCTCTCGGGAGTGAAACCTAACACAAGAAGAGATCTCCAAAGCCTCAAAATAGCTCAGCAAAAAGTTGGACACATGCTGAGTGACCCAACGTCACCTTCCACTCTCCTGAAGTAGCGGTGTGAGAGAGAAAAGGTAGCTGGCTGCTAAGCACGATCCTCTGCCCCCCTTCTTCCAACAGAAGTCACCCCCACTACCATTCCTTGCCCCGACACCAAGGCCCGAAGTCCTGCCCAAGGTTTGGCCTGAGGACACGGCCTCAAGGAGAAGTGACTGGCCTCCTCAGTAGCTTGACATGACCTTGAATCCCATGGTACAAATCTGATCCCTCCAGCCTTACCTTTAACATACAAAAGAGAAAATCCCTCACTTAAACACCTCTTTTCCCAAATCTTCTTGGTGGAATGTGGGCACGTTTTGAGTTATTTATGTTAGCAATGACCCCAAATTGGTTGAGTGGTACCATATGCGATAAAAAGTAAATACAACTTGGTTGCCTTCATTAGAAAGGCTGTCACACTTTCTTTCCATGCAGTGACTCATTCCTTTGCATAACTGAATACTTTCCCCTCTGCGAAGTCCAGACTAGCATTTGTCACCTTTATGTGCTTACAAATCCACCAGCTCTGAAAACCTCTTAGCAAGGTGACCATTTCCAGCTTTCGCCCTGCCCCTCCTCCTGACTGAAATATCTTTGTTTTTTTTCTCTCTCCCTTCCGTCCCCGGGAATTTTTACCTCTCCGAAGCTTAAATATCTCTTTTTCCTTCCCTAGAACGCTATTTTTCAGACAGCTGGATCCTTGGGGAGATAATGATACGACTCAGGGAAATAAGTGCATGGTTTCCGTATCCCTGGTGCCAGCTAAGGTGATTGGTGTTCAGGACTTTCGGAAGCTCTTTGAAAACAACAGGGCTAGTCAGATTCCAGCAATTTACCTTCTGAAGGCTGAGCGTGTCTGGGCAGTGGCTGCATAATTTGGATGGAGTCATCACCGATGAGACAGACTTGGCTCAGCCAGGGAGCACTCGTCGCTCTTTTAAACTCCACGGCACCAGGGATGAAGTCACCTTTCTTCTTTTAAAACCAACAGATTTGCCCTGTAAGTCCCTGTCGCTTCTGTTAGGACTTGGTGGTTTTTTCTACTGCCGGTCGCCGGGACCTTCTCTCAGGTAAGGAAGCTCTTCTTTTGTGGGTTTCCATCCAGGAGGGCTTGACTGGAGGGGGATTTGGGAGGGGATCCCTGGGTAGAGCTGGAGTCAGGTCAAGGGACGCTCTGAGTGAGGAGGACGGCTGGTTCCCAGCCAGCTGGTCTCCACCTGGTGGGCTGGCAGGCCCTGGGCTGGACGAGCAGAACCCCACTCAGGCTCAGGGTTGCAGCGTCAGGTTCTCAGAGTGGGCATGGAAATCTAATCCTGGCTTGGTTTCGGGGGCCTATTCTAGTAGTTGTATAACGAACACGTTGGTGAAACACTTACAAGTGATCTCCTTCGGTCTGGGGCTGTCCTAACTTCTTTGCCGTCCTTACAGCTGGCATTGTGTTTTGGGTAGAACCCTTGTAGGGTCTCATGATAAAAGCTGATGTGCAGGAAAGCTGCAGCTCTCTGGCGAGCCTTCATTGGCTCCAACGCTTCCCTTCTTCCTTAGAATACAGCTGGAGACAAAGAGGCCCGGGCTCCTTGTTGTAACACGCAGGGACCTCGTGTAAACAACGGCCGTGCTGCTGTGTGCGGCAGAAGCGTGCAAACACGTCTTAGTGCCTGTCCGTACGAATTCTAAGAAAATCAGCAGGAGTTTTGACGTGTGCGTGTGTGCAGGCAGACCTGGGGTCCTAAGGACCCCTGAAATTTCCCTGTAGCACTTCTATGAGTTATATGAGGCACAGTCACCGATTGAATCATACAGCTCTTATTAGCTTTGGAAGTCTCAATAAAGACATCTCGATTATGACAGAGGTGCCTGCAGGGTGATAAATGGCTTTTGGAGAAGGGGTCGAAGCACTGTGAAGTGAAAACATGGAGAATTACAGAGCCCCTCTATTACTTGGCACAGAACTCTGCCACGCATTTGGGTATTTGGGTATTTGGGGCGTCCATCTAGCACCTTCGAAGGGGGCCAAGAATCTCATTTAGATAAGAGATGCTTGTTTTGTTTTAAATGCAATTGCACACTGGCTGCCAGCACTTGCTTACATGTTCGCCTCAAACTTGGCATGTCCCGAATTCATCCTTATCTGAAATCTGCTCCCCTTTCTGTGTCCCCTAGCTCAGCCAAAAGCACCTGGTTTTCCATGACAGATTTCTGGACTTTGTCCTTGACCCCTCCTTCATCCTCACATTCCCACATCTAGTTTGGCAATACATCCAGCAGATCCTACCTCCATTTTATCTCTCAAAGCCATCCGTTCTCCTACTTCCGTGGCTCTTTTCCTAGTCTAAGCCATTACCACCTCCTTCCAGGAATATGGAAACCTCCCATCCAGGCTTCCCCTCTCTTCTCACCTTTCTGGTGCAGCCAGCGTGATTCTGCAATGGTTGATCCGCACCTGCTCAATCCAGTCAATCATTAGTCTGGTGATCCTGTCTTCTTTTGAGAAAGAGAGAGAGAGAGAGAGAGAGGGAGAAGGGGAAGGGCAGAGAAAGAGGGAAAGAGAAAGAATCCCAAGCAGGCCCTGGGCTGTCAGCACAGAGTGCGACTCAGGGCTTGAACTCATAAACCATGAGATCACAACCTGAGCCGAAATCAGATGCTTAACTGACTAGCCACTCGGGCGCCCCTGGTGATCCTGTCTTCTTCATATCCCTCAAAATTGTTCATGTCTTTCCCTCTCGCCACCACTACCTTGGTCCAACCCACCAACACCCTTTGCCTGAGTTATTATGTTTGTCTCCTGCTGACAGGTTCACTCCCTTCCCAGTGGAAGACACTTCACGCTTTTTGTGTTTTCAAGCTTTTAAAGGCTATTTCAAGAGTGGAACTTGAAATAGTTATTACTCTGTCTGAGGTTTGAAAACATCAGCATCTGTATGACTTTTGTAGATGCTTCAAGGAAGGAGGCAGTGAGAAGGGGGGAAGGTAGGGGGTGTATGTTGCGGTGAGATGATGGCCTGAAGAATACATAAAGCTCATACATTTGAATCCCATCTCCTCTTCCTAGTGTGGACTGGGCCAAACTGGTAAACCTTCTTGAGACTCATTTTCCTCAACTGTGAAATGGAATGGAATAAGGCCAGCATCACTAGGTGAATGGAAGAGTTAAAGGAGAAGGCTGTGCAACGTAGCAATGAAGAATTCTTAGTTCCTTTTCCTCTTTCCATTCCTTTTAAGGCTTATAATCTCTCACTATCATGTATCTTGTAAGTATTCATGTGTATGCATACGTGTAATTATCTGTTTGGGGCACGGTAGAAAGGAGGAATAACAAAGAAACACACAAGAACTCTCTTAAAAGAATTTGCAGTTTACTTAGGGAGGAAGCAAAGCAAACCTCAATGGTATAAAAACATCTATAAAACAAGCATTCTGCGATTGACATGTGTACAATACAGTTGAGTACATAAGCGCAGAGGGCTTGTGGAAACGGGTCCGTGAGTACCTGTGGACCGAGTGTAAGTAGACCTATGTCAAGCGATTTTTAGATTTAGGTTCTTTGGGGACTTAAAAAAAGCATTGGCCTCTCTGATGTTGAAGCAAGACTTCCCAGGAGACTTTATACTTTTTGAGTGATTTTAAGGGCATAGAGATTAAGTGACACACTCATGTAAGTGACTTTACTCATTCATATATTCATCAAACACTTATTGAGCACCTACCCTGTGCCAGATCCTGTATTGTACAATTTCTTTGCAACTCCGCCACGGGACACGGATGGTAATCCTCTTGAATCACAGCCAGCCTCCGGGAATTGTTTGGCCAATAAAATGAGAAGAGAGTGACGTTGGGGACATCCATGACTAGATTCTAAGAAGCCTTGCAGCTTCCTCCTAGGTTTCTTGGCTTAGCCTGGGGGAAGCCAACCATTATGTAAAGTCGTGTGCTGGTAACCTGGCTCTTGGGGACGGGGTGGGGGTAACCCTGACTTTGTAGTGTTTTTTCTAGATAAGTACTCCCTCCCACCGTGGCCGGTTGCAAGCTACCAAAGTGACAGCACTGGATGCAGCACTGGAAAGAAATACACAGAATCGCCTCGTACAAGTTGGTACGAGCCAGCCCCAGGGCATGGCTGCTAGTTCCTCTGAGACTGCCATGCTGCGTGACAGCGAGCTAGGTGGACAGGCCACGTGGAGAGAAGCCCAACCAGCCCCAGATTCCCCAGCCATTTGAATTTAGGCTCCAGGAATGGAGCCTTCGGGCGACCCCAGACCCAGCCACTAGCTAAGTGCAGCCGTATGAAAGACCCTGAGCAGGGACTGCTCAGCTCAGCCCCGGCAATCCACAGAGCCCTGAGAGATAATAACAATTTATACTGTCTAAGTCTAGAGGTGGCTGTCACACAGCGAAAGATAACTGGAACAAGGTGGTAGTCTTGTTTCTGCAAAAGCCAGCCTGGGGATGAAGCACCCCAGGAGAGTGTGGAGGAGTAGAAGAGTCTATCCGGAGAAGTCTTTGTTTGTGCCTAGTGTCAGGCCTCACAACACAGAGGAGAAAATGTTTTGGTTAAAAAGGCCCGGAAAAGAGGCTCATATACTTTACCAACTGGTTTTACTGTTATAACTGAAAACAATTCTCTTACTCGCGCGCACACACACACACACACACGTGCACGCACACACACTTGCGCGCACACAGGCTTCCTTCCATCACTGTCCAAAGCTCTGACAGAAGATCACTAGCTGCTCTTTTGGCTCTGGTCCGTCCTCCGCATGGGATCCGGGGAGCGGGAAGAGGGAAGCAGGCAGAACAGAACAAACAAGAAGTCAAGGAAATGCCCAAGCCCTGAGGTCTGGTAGAGAGCCACTGAGACCTCTAGAAAAGACCAGAAAAAAAAAAAAAAAAAGAAAACAGGAGGCTTGGGGAAGACACAGGGATTAGTGGTTAAAGCACGAATTTTGAAACCAAGTGACCTCGATTCCAATCTGGATGCTGACATTTTCTAGTTGGTTGACCTTGGAAAGTATCTCACCATCCCTGTTCTCAATTTCTTCATCTTTAAAATCTGGATAATAATAATGCCATGTCACTAAGTCCTCGTGGAGATTAAATGAGATGATGTTTGTAGAGTGCTCAACCCAGTACCTAAGGATGTTGCACTTAGTAGCAGTAGGAGTCACACTGGCGGTGTTATTGTCACAAATTCCAAAGCCACAGGCTCCTTGGTAAGCCTTGAGCTTCAGCTTGTCAGTCACACAACAGGTGCCCGAGGTAAGTGTTCAACAAATACTCAAATTAGACTGAATATCTATATTTGAAATATTCTACCACGATTTTTTTTCTTACTGTCTCCCGGATAAATTTCCAAGGGCTTAAAAAACTTAAGTGGACATTATTTCTCCTTTCGGTGTGCCGTACGAACCAAGACCCTATTTTCTCATTTCTCGTGAGTCCTCGTCATACCTTCTGTTCAGTAGTTTATTGCTCAAAACATTTAAACTATTACTATTTTAAAAACTCTATTTAAGGGGCGCCTGGGTGGCGCAGTCGGTTAAGCGTCCGACTTCAGCCAGGTCGCGATCTCGCGGTCTGGGAGTTCGAGCCCCGCGTCAGGCTCTGGGCTGATGGCTCAGAGCCTGGAGCCTGTTTCCGATTCTGTGTCTCCCTCTCTCTCTGTCCCTCCCCCGTTCATGCTCTGTCTCTCTCTCTCCCAAAAATAAATAAACGTTGAAAAAAAAAAAATTAAAAAAAAAAAAAAAACTCTATTTAAGGAGAAATTGAGGTCGGGTGACTTATGCTGGGATCCTGAGCCCAGGGTGCCCCAGAAATCTTAACGTTACCAGTTTACAGATGTCACCGCTTTGGTAGGACAGTCAGGGTGAAGGATACATGATTCTTGAGAGCAAAATGTGAGTGTTAAGTTCTCTTGCTTTATTTATGCTTTGTGAATGAGAGTTATTAAAACTTTAATCTAGGAACTGACATTAGGCAGACGTGTCTCGTGAAATTTATGGTTTGTCTAGTCACATGGATTTTTAAAACAAAGAATAATGCAGACATTCCATTAAAAACAGCTGAGTTGTATGTTTTTTAAAAAAAACTTGTATTATGAAATATTTATAGATTCATGAATGTGTGCCTGCTCACCCAGCCTTTCCCAAAGTTAACATTTTGCATAATTATAGCACAATATCAAAACTAGGTGACAATGGTACATTCCATAGACCATATCAGTTAGATTTTATCCATTAGACATGTACTCACTTGTGTGTATGTATGTAATTGTACGTAATTTTTATCATGTTAACTTCACGTAAGTACCACCACAGTCAAGATACAAAACTATATCATCACCACTTGTATACCTCCGTGGAATCCACCTCCCATCCCTAACCCTTTGTGGCCATTAGTCTGTTGTCCATCTACGTAAGAATTTTATTTCAGGAGCATTATATAAATAGAATCATATGCAGCACTTACATGCATGAGATTGACTTTTTCCACTCAGCATAATTTCCCTGAGATCCATCCAGGTTGTTGCACGTATCAATCGTTGGTTCTTTTTTATTGCTGAGTGGTATTCCACAGTATGGAGGCACCATGGTGCGTTGAATCAGTCATCCATTGGAGGACATTAGGGTAGTTTCCAGCTTGGGGCTGCCACAAACAAAGCTGCCATGAGCATCTGTATGAAGTTTCGGCATGAACATAAATTGTCATCTCTGGCATAAATGCCTGAGAGGGCAGTACCTGGGTCTTACGGGAGTCCATTTACAGTTTGAAAATGAATTGCCCAGCATTTTTCTAGAGTGGCCATATGTTTTGTGTCACCACCAGCAACGTATGAGTCACGGAGTTTTTCTGCATCCTTGTCAGCATTTGGTGTTATCACTATATTTAAACCACTCTAATAGGTGGGTAGTGGGATCTCATTGTGATTTCAATTTGCATTTTGCTAATGGGTAATGGGGTGGAACATCTTTTCGTGTGCTTATTTGCCATCTATGTGTCTTCTTCAGTGAAATGTCTCTTAATTTTTTTGCTCATGTTCTGATTGGATTGTTTTTTTTACTGTTGAGCTTTGGGAGTTCTAGAGATATGTCCCTTTTCAGATGTGCAGTTTGCAGATATTTTCTCCCTCTCTATAAATAGGATTTTTCATAGAGCAAAAGTTTTTAAAAAATATTTATTTATTTTTTGAGAGAGAGAGAGAGAGAGCATGCACGAGCAAGGGAGGGGCAGAGAGAGAGAGGGACAGAGGATCTGAAGCTGGCTCTGTGCTTACAGCAGAGAGCCTGATGAGGGAACTCACAAACCATGAGATCATGACCTAAGCCAAAACCAGATGCTTAACTGACTGAGCCACTCAGGTGCCCCCATAGAGCAAAAATTTTTAATTTTAATGAAGTCCTACTTATCAATTTTTCCTTATATGGGTTGTTCTTTTACTGCAAAGTGTAAGAACTTTAGCCTGGTCCCAGTCCTCAAAGATTTTATCCCATTTTTTCCCCCTAAAAGCTTTATAGTTTTACCTTTAAGTGTGTTATCTGATTTAAGACAAGTTTTGTATATGGCGTCAGGTTTAGTTTGAAGCATGGTACCAAACCCAAACACTATATAGGAAAAGACTGGAACATTTACACATAAAATCTTTGCTTTTCATTTGTTTAATGTTTATTTATTTTTGAGAGAGAGAGAGAATGTGAGTGGAGAGGCAGAGAGTAAGGGAGACACAGATTCCAAACCAGGCTCTAGGCTCTGAGCTGTCAGCACAGAGCCCAACTGGGGGCTCAAACTCACGAATGGTGAAATCATGACCTGAGCTGAAGTGTGACGCTTAACCGACTGAGCCACCCAGGCATCCCAATACATAAAATCTTATATAAATGAAAACCGTATAAATGAAATCAAAATACAAATGGCAGATAGAAAAGTTATTTTTAGTATCTATGTAACATAGTAAAATATATTTTCCTAAATGTAAGTTTCCTAAAATTTCAATAGTACATTCCAACCGAGTAAACATGGACCGAGTACATGAACAGGCTGTTCAGAAGAAAAGAAATACAAATGGCCAAAAAACTTAAGAAGGAAGAAAAGCCCCCAATTTAACAAGCAAAATTAAAAGTGAGAAAACTTGCTTCTTTTTATTATTTAAAGAGTTACAAAATTAGCACGCGTTGTAAAAAAGGCAAAAAGCATTAAAAGTATATAATGTTAAGTGACTCTTTCCTTCAGAGCCTCATTATACCCTCCCAAGCCTGAAATCTTTGTTTCTTCTTTCCCTAGAAATAATCTCTATTAAAAGTTTGCTATTACTTTGAGCCTTTTCTCTATATGATTAGAAGTGTGCTTGTGTGTATGGGTGTGTATAGTGTATGTGTGTGTATTTCTTTTTTATGCATATGGATCCTATTTACAAATTGTTCTGCACCTGGCTTTCTACAACTCACATCATCACCATGACTTTTCATATTGATTATTATAGTCACCTTATTTGTTTAAGTGGCTGCATAGGATTTACAGTATAATTATACCTTATTTTATTTAAGTCTTTATGAAGAGGCATTTAAAGGTTTCCTTTCTTCTTTCATTACAAGGAATGCCACACTGGATACATCTTTGTGTTCACCTGTTTTACAATCGTGTTCTGTAGAATAGATACTCTGAAGTGAGATTGCTGGATCAAAGGACATGGCAATTTTATATTAGACAATATGCCAAATTGCCATGTTTTAAAAAGTTTATTTATTTTGAGAGAAAAGAGACAGAGACGGGGGCGGGGGGGGGGGCGGAGAGAATCCCAAGCAGGCTATGCACTGCCAGCTCAGAGCCCAATGTGGGGCTTGAACCCATGAACCACGAGACCATGACCTGAGAGGAAATTAAAGTCTGCTGTTCGACTCACTGAGCCACCCGGGCACCCTGCCAAATTGCCATTTTAAAAGCTGTATCAATTGATTCATCTACCAAAATGTGAGAATACCTATTTTTCCAAAAAGTCACCATTTCTTGATATTAACCAATGTTTTCTAAAAAAGATTTAATTAATTAATTAATTAATTAATTAACTGTGTGTGTGTGTGTGTGTGAGAGAGAGAGAGAGAGAGAGAGAGAGAGAGAATGCATGTGCAGGAGGGGCAGAGGGAAAGGGAGGTCGAGAGTCTTAGGCATGGAGCCTGACTCGGGTCTTGACCTGAGCCAAAATCAAGATTTGGATGCTCAACCAACCTAGCCACCCAGGTGCCCTTTAAGCAGTGTTTTAAAACACTCATGGGGCACCTGGGTGGCTCAGTCAGTTAAGCATCTGACTTCAGCTCAGGTCATGATCTCACGGTTTGTGGGTTTGAGCCCCCCATGGGGCTCCATGCTGACAGCTCAGGGCCTGGAGACTCCTTCGGATTTAGTGTCTCCCCCCTCTCTCTCTCTCTCTCTCTCTCTGCTCCTCTCCTGCTTGTGCTCCTGCTCTCTCTCAAAAATAAATAAATAAACATTTAAAAACCTAAAAATAAAAAAAATAAAACACTTTGACAATGTGATGAGTAAAAAAAAAAAAGCCTGCTTTATTCCAAACTGCATTGAGTATTGAGACTGAACATGTTTTTATACATTTATAGTTCATGTTTGTGACTCTGGTAATTGTCAGTTTATAGCTTTGCCCATCTCTCTGTTGATTGTCATTCTCTTATTGCTATGTGAAGCTTTTTTATAGTCTGGATATTAATCTTTTTATACATGTTGTAAATATTGTTTTCCTTCACTCGTTTTTATTTTGCTTTTCTTTATTGTGTCTTTCTTTTTAGAGAAGTTTTAATTTTATGTAGTGCAATCTGTCTATCCTTTATTTTATGACTTCTAGACTTCATATATTAGCAAAGTTTTCCCACACCAGGATAAAATTATTTCTTCTAATATGCTTAGGGATTTGTTTTTATTGTTTAGATCTTTTATTTATCTTGAATTTATATATACTGTGAAATAGGAATCCACCTTAAAAAATAGCCAATTTGGGGCACCTGGGTGGCGCAGTCGGTTAAGCATCCGACTTCAGCCAGGTCACGATCTCGCGGTCCATGAGTTCGAGCCCCGCGTCAGGCTCTGGGCTGATAGCTCAGAGCCTGGAGCCTGTTTCCGATTCTGTGTCTCCCTCTCTCTCTGCCCCTCCCCCGTTCATGCTCTGTCTCTCTGTCTCCAAAAATAAATTAAAAAAAACGTTTAAAAAAAAAAAAAGCCAATTAGCCCAATACTCTTTATTGAATAGTCTGTCTTTTCCCCACTGGATTGAAGTGCTAATTTTTTCATATACCAAATCAATTTCATTGATTATTTTTAAACATTTTTTATCCTATTCAAATAAATAACTTATCTGTTCCAACAACAAAATCACGTCGTTTTAGTTACTTTAGCTTTATAATTTGCTGTATTATGGAAAGGAGTTATCCTGTCAAATCCTGTCATAATTTTTCTATATCAGAAATGTCTAGGTTAGGGGTGCCTCTCTCTCACTGTCATGCCCATGCACTCGGGTATGTGCTCTCTCTCTAAAAAATAAATAAATTTTAAAAAATAAATAAAAGTAAATATCTAGGTTAACAACCAAGGTATGTTAGTAAGAGAAAGATACACAGGAAGAAAAGATACATGTGTGTGTGTGTGTGTGTGTGTGTGTGTGTGTGTGTATTCATATGCATGTGTGTCTATATATAAGCACATTCATAAAAATATATGTATACACATGTAAGTATATATGAAAACATGTGCATACGTATATACATGTGTATACTTGTACACATACATATTTGTGCATAGGCACAGATAATTCTTGGTAGGGCACACCCAAAACTATAATAATTACCTCTAGGGAGTGGGACTTTTGGAGATTCTATTGATGAATGAGGTTTACTTTTCAGTGTGTATCATTCCCTACTTTTCACGTATCCTTAAAAAAATTTGCTTTTCTTTTATAATTAAAAACAGTATATGATTTCTCTGCCAGAAACCCAAGCCTGAACAAGGGCATGTTCTGTATATCAGTGTTTCTCAGTAAAAGCTACATAGTAGAGTGACTTGGGGAGCTTTTAAACAGCACAGATGCCCAGACACCTGCCCCCAGAGGTTCTGTGTTCATAGGTTTGGGAGAGGGCCTGGGCATCAGCATATTTTAATAGTGCTCCAGGGGGTTCCGATATGCAGTCACGGTTGAGAACCAGTGTTGTAGATGATGTGAGGCCTAAAAGGGTCCCCAGAAGGCCACTGTGATGAGGTCTTTTCAGAATATGATTACTTGGGAATGCAACCCAAAGTAATCCATCACTTCTCTGTCAGGCTAAGTGTTGGCGTGAGACTGAATACAAACAGGTCCACAGGGGAGGGTGGAAAAGAGCGTTCTGGCATGTGTGTGAAGGCATCCGTCTCTGTGGTAGTCCTTTTTGTTGAAAGGTTTAGACTCATTCGGGCTTCCTCAACACATAAGGGATTCTTTGAAAATAATCATGACCATAAAAGATACAGGAATCTCATGGAAAACCAAACACAGCAAAACAGCTGTGCCTCATGAGCCCAGAATGTGGTTGGTACTGGAAGGTTCCAAGAGAGCTCCAGGAGCTAGGGTTACTTGGAGACCCTCCCATAGGAGACTTTCAGGATTCTTTCATCTGGAGAATTGCTTTGTTAAAATGAAATGGTTTTTGGAAGCCTAATCTGGAAAACAGATCAAAGAGGAAATTAAAGAAGCCTAAGGATTGACTGGAAACCCATATCACTGTAGCTCTTCTTCTTCCATGTGTGTCTTCCTCTGATGCTTCTCCCCATCCGTTGTCTGATTCTGCCTCTGTCTTCCTGACAGAGGATCTGACTGGCCCAGTTAGTCCACAATGGCCTGTGCCTGGTTGGATGGGCTCTTCCATACAAAGATGGCCTCCAAGTGGTTCATGGAGTCATGTGCTCACCCCTGGTCACCCAAGCCAGAGAGGGCATGGGGAGGAACAGTGAGTGCATGAAACTGCCTTGGGGTTGCAGGGGGAAGGGGGGCGAGGCAGTTTCCCTTAGAATGAGAGAGTGGATAGAACATGGATTGTGATTGACAGGCCACACGCTGAGTCCTCAGTGAACGTGGAATTGGAGGATGGTTTCCAACAGGGTGTGAAGCTGCTTAAATTCAAGCCAAGATGCAAAGAAAAAAATCCGTCAGGAATGTATAGATGGTCCTTGCACTCTGAACATCTCTAAAGGTCTTTTTTAGCTCCACTTATTTGGGCTTTTAAAAGATCTTACCAGCCTAGGAATTCAGGAGAAGGCAATTCATCTTCCAGTGGAATTAGGTCTGTGCCCTACATGGCTGTGGAGAACTTTAGGTGCGACTAGTGCAAATTGGCATCTGCTCTAAGTCAAAACACACACTGCATTCTGCAGGCTTTGTATGAAAAAAAAGAAGTCTAATATTGCTATTAACACTTTTTTATATTGATTGCAGGTTGAAATACTATTTTGAATAGAGCAGATTAAATAAATACATCATTTAAATTAATTTCCCCTGTATTGCTTTTATTAATGGGGTATTAGAAAAAAAATTTTTTTAGTTGCACATGGGGCTCACATTTTCTTTCTAATGAACACTTGGATTAGAGATGGTGACTCTGATGTTTTCCCCTGCACAAGTGTGTAAAGATCTGTAGATGGACAACAGCCCTTTGCTGTGGGGCCCACTTCAATACACAGTTCTTTTATTATTATTATTATTATTATTGCTCATAGACTTATTCAGAACAGTTTTAGATTTATAGAAAAAAATTGCAAAGACAGTACACAAAGTCCCCATATGCCCCACACTCAGTTTCCTTTAGTATTGACATCTTATGTTAGTAAAGTAGATTTGTTATAATTAATGAATATTGATACAGTACGTTATTATGAACTGAAGTCTATACTGTATTCACATTTCCTTACCTTTTACCAAATGGCCTTTTTCTGTTCCAGGATCTGTCTAGGATACCACATTATACCTAATCTTTATGTCTTCTTAGAATTCTCTTGGTTCTGACAGGTGTTTTCTGTAAATATTAAATGATTTAATTTCCTTAAATATATTCTTTTTACATTTAAATCCAAGTTAGTTAACATATAGTGTAGTAATGGTTTCAGTAGAATTTAGTCATTCATCACTTACAGGTAACACCCAGTGCTCATCCCAACAAGTGCCCTCCTTAGTGGCCATCAGCCATTTAACCCATTCCCCAACCCAACACCCTGGCAGCAGCCTTCAGTAGGTTCTCTGTCAATACCCTGTTCTCGATCAGAGCTGTGGCACTTTGGTTCATTATCAGAGCTTTGGTCACTTGTCTTATTCTGGCTCTTTGTCTCTGCCTCATAGAGTGCAGTTCAATTCCTGTTCTGAAATAGAACCACTTAATCCTCTCCTGTGGTTTCACAATATCCCACGCGCAGACGACATCGTTTATGGCTCTGCCTCAGCAAGTCCTTACGGAACTTTTCTCTGCCTCTTTGTCTCTCTTGCTCCTTCCTGCTTAGCCCCCTTCCTTTCTAGGACTGGCACACAGCCCATGTTTCACATGTGTACTGGAGGCCACTTTTTACACATGTCCTTTTCTTGGAAGTGGGGTCCAGCCAGCAGCCTTGCTCCAGGGACAGATGACTGCTTTCTAATGCTCCATCACAGTTTTCCCCATGGAATGGACTTTGCAGGTGGGACTAAGTCACTTGCAGAAGTATATCTACTCCAGGAGTTAATAATGATTTTAATAAAAACAACTACTATCGGGTGCCTGGGTGGCTCCGTTGGTTTAAGCGTCCGACTTTGGCTCAGGTCATGATCTTGCGGTTGGGGAGTTCGAGTCCCACGTCAGCCTCTGTGCTGAAAGCTCAGGGCCTGGAGACTGCTTCATATTCTGTGTCTCCCTCTCTCTCTGCCTCTCCCCCTCCCCCACTCATGCTCTGTCTCTCTCTTTGTCTCTCTCTCTCTCTCTCAAAAATAAATATTAAACAACAAGTACTATCACCATTTATTGAGTTGTATTACCAGCTAGGATCTATATGAGGTACATTACAGATATGTCTCATTTCATTGTTACAGCAACCCCACAAAGTGTGTGCTGTGATCCCCTGTTAGGGGGAAAATGAGGCTCAGCAAGGTTATACGCTTCGCTCTTGGATCACTGCTAGGAAATGGTGGACCTGGGATTTGAATCTAGATCTGTCCCCAAAGTCCTTGCTCTCACCCAAATTTAGACTGTACATTTATACTGCCTCCCACATGCTATGTCAACTACAAGTTGGAATAGCAACTTGGGCAACTACAAGTTGGAATTCAATGCTGCATAGCAGGTGATATCTCTCAGCAAATTTGCTGAATGATGACAGTGCTATGTGTTTGTATACTGTTGTGATGATTCTCCAGTTGACATATGATTTTCACAAAACTCTGTTAAAGATAGAATAATGGACTTTATAAGCTCTATTTCATACACTAGAAAAACTGAGAGCTCCAGGGAGATGAAGTGATTCGTCCAGGGTCACATGAGAACCCAGTTTTCTTGAAGTATTTATCTTCCTTTTCCCAACTTCATCAGCATGGGCTTAGGCATTGTGCTGCCTGGATGGCAGAATATGATGACAAATCTTTTGCTGTGATTGCTGGTGGAACCCTGAGTTATGTGAAGAGTTTGCAGGTACAGACTCATTGAAGTCTCTGCTGTAGGTACGTCAGTCTCATTCATCCAACAAGCATTGCCTAACCCCACTTCCAGCCAGATGTAGGGCTACTGGGCTAATGGTGGCAATGGAAGGGTGGATAGGATATAACTTTGTCCTGAGGAGACCGCCTCCCACTGAGCATGACAATCATCTTGTAAAGAGAGTACTATCATCCAATGGAAAAGCATTGTCCTAATGGAATACAAAAAGTTCTGCAAAGCACAGAGAAGGAAATAACTGCCTGGGAAGGTTTCATGGCAGATGGGACTTCTAAGCTCCGTCTCAATGGACTGACTTTAGAGATGAAAAGTCTGAGTCACTGAGAGTTCTGCAAGGAACCTCACAATTTTATAACTTCATTAGGTTTCCTAAAAATATGCTTGTTGCCATAGCTCCTTAGAGTAGTAGCATAAATTATTTATTGGAGTACTTAAAATATTAACATCAATAAACTACACAGTACCTTCACAAATACTCTGCTTAGTTGGATGAGCCTATTTGAAATAATGGTTTTTGAGTTACTCAAACTTTCCAATTCTACAAAGCTGGTAAGAATACTTTGGAACAAATAAGAATCCCAGAAGAATCATGGCAACTCTAAATATCAGCCATTTCAGACAGAGGAAGACTCTGCCTCTAGCATTTCATGTCCCTTTATTCACGTGAAGAGGTATTTTCTTACACAGGATACTTAAGAGCATTCTACTCCTCTTTTTCCCAGCTTAAGAGTCTTGTCTTGTATGTGTTGCTGAATTTTATCACTTGAATACTAGGAGCCCAAATGTAGACTCTGATGTGCTTGGTTTATCTGGAGATGGAAAGAAAACAATCTTCCAAATTTAGAAACTGAAACTCATCGGAGCCAAACTCTTGGGGCAGCCCAAGAGGATACTGCCCTCTGTGCTACCCTGGTCCACAAGGTTGCTGGTGATTGGATTTCTCTGATAGATGATACTAGTACAAGAGACCGAATATTTGTGTCCCTCAAAATCCGTATATTGAAGTCCTAACCCCCCAATGTGATGGTATCAGGAGGATCTTTGGGTGCGATTAGGCCATGAGGGTGGAGCCCTCATACAAGGGATTAATGCCCTCGTAAACAGGACCCCAGTGAACTCTCTAGCCCCTTCTGCCATGTGAAGATGCGATGAGAAGTCAGCAGTGTACAACCAAAAGAGGGTCCTCCCCAGAACCTGACCATGCTGGCAGCCTCATCTTGGACTTTCAGCCTCAAGAACTATAAGAAATAAATTTCTGGTTTTTATAAGCCACCCAGTCTATGGTACTTTGTTACAGCATCCCATACTGACTAAGATACCTAGAGCCCAGGTAATGCAGGTGCTAGCCAGAAGTTCCTAGTTGAGAAGAAGATCCCATCATGGAACCTCTTCCCTCTTGCGCTGTAACTTAGCTGTTTGGCCTGTTTTCTGGGTGTGACAAGATAGATTTATACCTTCTACTCAGAACCAATATGGAACACTCCTTCTGATTCCTGACTTGTTGAAGAAGGAGGTTCAGATCTGCAAGACTCGGAGAACATCAGAACTAGGGTCAATTTTTGATATTCCTGGAAAAGTATCACATCTTTAAGCAGCCTTTGAAGAACAGAACAAGGGGTAGGAGTCCTAAAATAGCTCAGCACCAATATTTATTGTTGGTAAATATCAATATATGAAGAATTTTAAAATGAGGTGCTTGACCAAAGTGTTCACAAATATCACGGGCTGCCTGGAGAGAAAGGGAGGTCCTTCCCACTGATAGTATTTAAGTTTAAGCCAGGTAGGCATATACTGGAGAGGTTATACTCATGCATAAGGCAAGGGTTGGACTAAAGGCCCTAAGATTCCTACCAAATTCTAGATTTTATTATTTGCTGATCTTTGATTTACCTTGTGCGTGCCTCTATGCTTGCACTTAGTACGTTATTCTGTAATGATATGTCTAGATATCTGTCTCCCAGACAAGGTTGAAAACTCCTTGAAGAAAGAAAGACATTTACCCTGTTCTATCCCAAGCATTTAGCACAGTAACTAAAACATAGGAGATACCAAGTAAATATTTATCAAATGAATAGATTTTGTATAACTATATTAATATCTCTATATACATCTTGATTCATGGTATAAGTTATGTATATTTTGATTTGTAGTATAAGTAATCAGCAAATGGACTTCCTTGCTGTGAGGGTGTTCATATTCTTTACAACCCCTTGTTGCTCGAATACCTAGATGATGCAATATACCACATGATTCCCCACATACGGCACGTCTACATAATTTATTCCTTCTCTACAGTTGGAACTATATTATGGCAGTAAAGGCAGAGTCAAGGTTATGGCCAGGGGTTTTCTGAATTTGTATTTCTAGATCTAGCCCCACTGGCAGAAAAGACTCCAGAGATATTGGTTAGAGGTCTAGGTGTGATTCGGCTGTATTAGGTGGGCAGGTATCTCCTGTGGATAGTCACGTGTAGTTTCATCCCAAGCTTGGAGAGGGAGGCAGGTGTGTGAAGGGCAGGGGCTCTAGTGGCATGCTGGGCAGAGGAACAGGTATGCAGACTGAAGTGGGAGTATAAGTGGGAGAATCTCAGCAGGTTAGACTGGATGAGAAGGTCAGGATGGGGCCAGGAAGCAGAGGCAGATAAGGTGTGGCTTTTAAGTGGAGAAATTTCCAAAGAAGCAGAGGAGGTGGGTGAGGTTGCAAAGAGAATACTTTCCAAAGGAACATGCTAAAGATGCTTGTGCCAAGCACCACCATTCATTCATTCATTCATTCATTCAACAGATATAGGTTGAGTGCTTACCTTGAGTCAGCCCCTGTACAAATGCCAGGGGTACAAATAAGTAGGATCTCTGTTCTCAAGGACATAAATTATGAACTAAACTCTACATATTAACAGACATTTACAGTACAGTGTGAAACACGTAATGAGGTAAGGACAGGGAAGTCTGTGGGAACATACAACCATCTCTAAGATGAGATGTGAAGGATAAGTTGCAGTTAGCAAGGTGAGGCAGGAAGGCAGTCTTGCTAGAGCTCTAGAATGGCCGGATGAATACACAAAAGACCAAAGAAGGCTGCTTATTCAGAGACTGTAAATACTTTGCTATAGTTGGGCCTTATGTATGAAATGGTCCAGACTTTTCCCTGAGAATAATGAATCACTGAAGTATTTTAATCGAGGAGTGACGTGATCAGATGTATGTTTTAAAAATGTTAATACAACTGGGACGCCCAGGTGGCTCAGTCAGTTAAGCGTCCAACTCTTGATTTTTGGCTCAGGTCATGATCTCATGGTCATGAGATCAAGCCCCAGTTTGGGCTCCACGCTGACAGCGTGGAGCCTGCTTGCGATTCTCTCTCTCTCCCTCGCTGCCCCTCTCCCCCATTTGTGTGCGCCCTCTCTCAAAATAAATAAACAAAAAATTTTACAAAGAAATTTAAAAAATATACTACACAACAAAGTGTGGAGACTGGGTTGGAGGAAAGGAAGGCCAGGGACCCACTGAAATTGCTGTAGTATTTCAATGGAAGATGGTAGTGGCTGAACTGAGAACAGAGGGAAGCAAATGTATTCTTGAGACACCTGAAAGTTAGAATGGACACAATGTGGTGATTGATCAGATGTGCGATGTGATCAATCAATCAAGGATAGTCTGTTTCTGGCTCAGGCAGCTGGGAGGATGGCTTGCTCTGGAGACAGCTCTGAAAAGAGAGGAGGACATGTCTGTTTAGGTTGAGTTCTGGTCGTCAGGGAGTCAGAGTTAACTTCCTCAAGTCCAAAGGTCCATTGGGCCCCATACCACTCTCTTGGAGCAGGAAGGTTTCCTTTGCCAGCTTAACAGTAGCTGATATCTGACTAGGGTCCTTACAAACACTGGTCATTATCATTTATGCGTCTGTTCAATCAACCAATGTTTATGAAAGATCAATTATGTATTCACAGTATCCTGCATCCCATACACCCCAGTGTCCAACGATGCAGGTGGCTTAGTGCTCCTCTTTATTTTTCCTATGTTATTTTTTCAGCTTTATTGACGTTTAATCGACAAATAGTATCGAAAGATATTTAGGGTATACACTGGCGATTTGATGTATGTGTACGTTGTGAAATGATTCTTCCCATCTAGTTAGCATATCCATTACCTTACATATTTACCTATGGGGGACAACGCTCAAGTTCCACTCTTTTAACAAATGTCACTTATACAATACAGGGTTATCAGCTAGAGTCACTGGGCTGTACATTAGACCCTCAGACCTTATTCGTCTTACAGCTGAAAGTTTGCACCCTTTTACCAACCTCTCCCTATATTGTCCAACTTCCTGCCCCTGGCAACCACTTTCCTATTCTCTTTATCTAAGAGTTCTACCTTTTTTCTTTATAGATTCCACATGTAAGTGATATCAGGCAGTATTTACTGTCTCCCTCTTTGGCTTCTTTCACTTAGCATAATGCCCTCCAGATCTACTATGTGATTGTGTATGTTTAAGTAAAACATCTTAATCCAATCAGTCATTCATTAATAAGACACCTTGTTTCCATATCTTGGCTACTGTAAATAATGCTTCAATGAACGTGGGAATACAGATAGCTCTTTTTTTTTTTTAACATTTATTTATTTATTTTTTTAACATGAAATTTATTGTCAGATTGGTTTCCATACCACACCCAGTGCTCATCCCAACAGGTGCCCTCCTCAATGCCCATCACCCACTTTCCCTTCCCTCCCACCCCCATCAACCCTCAGTTTAGTCGCAGTTTTTAAGAGTTTCTTATGGTTTGCCGCCCTCCCTCTCTAACTTTTTTTTCCCCTTTCCCTCCCCCATGGTCTTCTGTTAAGTTTCTCAGGATCCACATAAGAGTGAAAACATATGGTGTCTGTCTTTCTCTGTATGACTTATTTCACTTAGCATTAACACTCTCCAGTTCCATCCACATTGCTACAAAAGGCCGTAATTCATTCTTTCTCGTTGCCAAGTAGTATTCCATTGTGTATATAAACCACAATTTCTTTACTCATTCATCAGTTGATGGACATTTAGGCTCTTTCCATAATTTGGAATGGGAAAAGATATTTGCAAATGACATATCAGACAAAGGGCTAGTATCCAAAATCTATAAAGAACTCACCAAACTCCACACCCAAAAAACAAATAATCCAGTGAAGAAATGGGCAGAAAACATGAATAGATGCTTCTCTAAAGAAGACATCCAGATGGCCAACAGGCACATGAAAAGGTGCTCAACGTCACTCCTCATCAAGGAAATACAAATCAAAACCACACTGAGATACCACCTCATGCCAGTCAGAGTGGCTAAAATGAACAAATCAGGAGACTATAGATGCTGGAGAGGATGTGGAGAAACGGGAACCCTCTTGCATTGTTGGCGGGAATGCAAACTGGTGCAGCCACTCTGGAAAACGGTGTGGAGGTTCCTCAAAAAATTAAAAATAGATCTACCCTATGACCCAGCAATAGCACTGCTAGGAATTTACCCAAGGGATACAGGAGTGCTGATGCATAGGGGTACTTGTACCCCAATGTTTATAGCAGCACTTTCAACAGATAGCTCTTTGAAAAATGCTTCTCAAAGTCAGTTACAACTGTAGGATTTGAACAGGCTTTCCCACTCACGCCACCCCACCTTATCCTTTAAAGTATTTCCTCACTCCCCGTTCCCAAGGTTGCATTAATTTTGTCTTTTAGGAGCACTTGGGTGGCTCAGTCGGTTAAGCGTTGGACTCTTGGTTCCAGCTCAGGTCATCATATCTGATATCTGCTATCATGATATCTCATGATTCATGAGTTCAAGCCCTGGGTTGGGCTCCATGCTGATAGTGCAGAGCCTCCTTGGGATTTGCTCTCTCTCCCCCTCTGTCTCTCCCTTGCTCTCTCTCACTCTCTCTCAAAAATAAATAAACTTTAAAGATTTTTTGCATGTTTTAGTTTCTTCTGTGCAGACTTAGTCTTTGAGACATGGATAGAGGTTCACCACTCTATAGAAAACCTTGAATAAATTATGGCCAGAGGCCTGGAAAATGTTTCCTAGGCTCCACAGTTTCACGAGCAACGCTGGGCCTTCCCGTGACTGAAGTGATAGTGTTAGGGTGTCAGTAACAGATGGGATTGATCAAAGTCTTCCTCGAAATACTTGTGCTTGATGCAATTTCAGTTCACATTTTGTGTGTGGCTTTCCCAAGCTGGGGTGTGAAATTCAAGCATCAGAGAAACCAGCGGGGTTTGTAGGTTGAAGTTAATAAAACAATGTGAGCCTATGTAGCTCAGATTAATAAAATAAATACACAGATGTGAGAATCTAACCTCACACATCCAGGAGAGATCATCCTACAAATCTGGTTCCTTGGTGGGGCAGGGGGTGCCTAGATCACTGGGCCAAGAGCAATGAGGAAAACTACTGTCCAAGTAATCAATAAAGCTCGATTTTTGCCAAATAAAGCTATTAGAATCTCCAACTCCTCAAAGATACTGCAAGAATTAATGACGAAATGGTTTTGAATGGCCAGTCTACTGTAAATAAAAGTTGCTTTTTAAGGATGTTATTATTAATGTTATTTCATGACCGGTGAAGGTACAAGATGTTGAATACTTAGGTCGTTTGATTAAATGACGATGCCGGCGTGATCACGGCTCAGGATTGGATTTCTATTCCAGACATGTTTTTAGTTTTGCACAGAGAGCATGTCTTGTTCTGATGGCAGATTATCTCTAGCCTTGATCAGCCACCTCTCATGTGCTCAGGCTGATGTCTCAGTTTGCTAATGGATAAATAACACAGCTTTCTCCACCCACTGATGTGGGTGGATAGGTCGCCTTTGTATGTAAAGCATATTATTATAAGCTGCAAGTTTTGGAAGACTGAACAAGCCTTTGCCAACATCTGGTCCTAATTCCTTCATTTAAAGTTGGGGAGATCAAGCCAGAGACAGTAAGTGGTTTGCCCCAAATCACTCCGTTGTGCCAGAGCCAGGGCTAAAATCTGGATCTATTCGTAAGTCCAATGTTTTTGCTGCGTCATTGTGCTGTATCCCCTCTGGTCTAGGATTCCCTTCTAAAACTTTTGGGTGCTTGGATTGAAAACAAATCCCTAGGGAGCCAGTACCCAGTAAAGTACAGCACAATCTTTGGTACCACCTGGTATTTTACGAGAGATTTTTCGTTATTCGTTGCAATTTCCAAGAGCACCAGACTTCGCCAGGCAGACAGCCAAAAGACAACAAGTCAATGTGCCGTGCCTGCAGGAAACTTCAAGGCAACTTTCGACAGTGTTCTAGAGATCAAAGCAAGCCAGCTGGTCTGATTGCGACAACTGATAATTGGTGGCCATCCCAGTTAGGCTGACAGGGTTTCTGACATGGTGGATAGCCTACGCACTGCATTTCTAGATTAAGTCAATCAGTCACGTCCAATTATTCGGCCACGTCGATTTGAGAACCTGCTACATGCAGAGCTTTATGAAAACCTCTTTGAAATGAAAAAGCAAAAGATTGGCCATGAGTTGTAATCTTCCCAGGTACAGGTAGAGATTCCCCAGGCTGGACTTCTCAGAGGTACCTGGTGAGGTGACCTTTTCGTGAAAGCCAGGACCCCTCGTGACATGTGACTTTCTGTCATGGTTTTCAAGGGGAAATGAAAAATTGGTCTCCATGATCCTTCTTAGCCCTGGTATTTTTCTCTCAAATGACACTTACTGTATACATTTTTCAGACAATCAGAGTAATGCACGTTTATTGTGGAAATACAGAAAATTACACAGAAAATAAGCACTCATAATTCCAATGTATTAGTAGCTGCCTCCAATTTTCTGGTTCAAAATTTTTCCAGTCCGTGTTTTAAGCATATATAGAAGTATATACCGATTATTTTTATGAAATTGAGATTCTACTGTATCCTACCCTGAAATTCTAGAAGTCTATATTATGTGCAGATCTCAACACAGTAAGTTTCTCGCTCAAAGCCTGGCATGTAATGGTTCCTCCATAAACATCTGTTAACTGAGTGGGGAGGGAAACCATGGTTTGCAGATCTGAGTAGCCTCATTGGAAGATCTCATATTTGGGCCGTGCCCAGATCTTGACCACAATCTCTGCATGCTAAAGAAACATACTGAACTGGAAATGACGACTTTCCTACCAGAAGGCTTCTCTGTCCCAGGAGAGCATCAGTGGTAATTCATCTCCCTTTTTTTGTGCTCATTATTTATTTCAGGAGATTCCAAGAGCTGCACATACAAAAGAGCTGTTGGAAACATGGACCTCGGTGAAAAATGGCCCTTGGAGGAAGGAACCTGGTTGTCTCATGCTGGAATTCATCACTTTGCCAACACCAGAGGGGGTATGGCTGCTTTTGATGTCCCTGATACACGTGGTACTCTTCAACTCCTGCATTCATTGTGTCAACCCAGCTGTGCTCAGTACGTGCCCAGTGCTGTTTGTCTTTTCAAAAAAAGCCAGGAGGAGAGGAGAGGAATGGACTTTGGAGTCAGGCAGACCTGGGTTCAGATCCTGAATTTCCTACTTATAAGCCACGTGGCCTGCGAAAGCCTATCGTATTCTCAGCTCTAACATGAGAGTAAGAATGCTTACTTCGTAGGGCTGTGATAAGGACTATGAGTAATGCGAGCTGTCATTTACTGAGCCCTTACCCTAGCTAGGGAGGAAGTGAGTCACACATCTCTGGGCACCTAACATGTGTCAGGTACTGTATTCCTGCTTATCTTGTCTCCTCTCCTCTCAACAGCCCTGCAAAGACTGGCATTGAGGATAATGCAACCAGTAGAAACAGAGTAGGTCAGCTCACTTTCTCTTCTTTTTTTCTTGCCTGACATCTGATTAATGCAAGTCAGTGTTAAGTGATGGGGATGCTGTAAGTTTCCTGGAGTGGCGCATACAAATGTAACCCTCACACAGACTTGTGGGCCTCTTTCAGGTCTAAGAACCACCCCCCGCCCCATCCTCCAAATCTAATGGAGATCTACTTTGGTGGTAGGAACCATTCTGTGGATAAGGAGATAAAGGCCCCTAATGCACTCACATGAGGTTTTTAGTAAGGTTATTGTCCCATTGTCCCATTGTCGTTTATACATTCGTCCAACCAGGATTGAGTATCTACTATGTGCCAAGCACTGGGAACACAAGGGAGAAAGATGGTCGGGGAGATCACCAGACCACACTCTGCTGCACCCCGTCTCTAAAATGGGTAACTTATAGAGCTCTGCCCCAGGGTATATCTTCCGACAGGGCCTACCACACGCAATGGGAGACTGCCCAAAGGGAAGGTCAAAACTTTGAGAAAACTTGGATGTTCAGCCAGAAGCCAACGGCTGTTCCCTCCTGTGCCCTGTCACGCCTCCACCTAACCACTTGTTAGAGGTTCTTATGCCGGTGTCTCCTCACGGCCCATGAAATACAGTTGAACCTCCCTTGCTCAACACACAGCCTTCCCTGATCAGACCTCTGCCTGTCTCTCTAGACTCATCTCCTGCTGTTCATTACTAAAAGCAAACCCCTTCTGTTGATGCACTGACCGGTCTCTGGATCCTTGGACATGTCATGCTCTCACACACCGTGAGCCTCTGCACGGGCTGTTACTACTATTTGCCTTCCGCCCGGCAGGTTCCCACGCATCAGTGAAGCCTCAGCCTAAGTCATCTATTCTGGATCTCTCCCTGCTGCCACCTACCACTCCACCCTGGTCTGACCGAGAGGTCTGACCTCAGCGCGGCCACGGAACTTACAGGTTCCCGTGTCCGGCGCCTGCCTTACCGTGTTGTGACGGTGCATAGCTTGGGCAGCCTCTGGGCTTCCTGAGGCCTTGCTTCATTGGCCTTTGCATCCCTTTCACAAGCAGCCTAGCGAATACTTGATGCATATACATCCAATGGCAGGCTGGCTGCCTGGCTCAGCGAATGAATAAATGGGTAGGACCGCATCCTGTGGGCATCTCTCCTTCGCTGAGAGCCACCTTTGACTGTGGTGACCCAGCTGGTCTGTGCACACCTCTCCCGGCACCATGGCACCACTTCATGGTACTGTGAGCACACCCATAGCATTCCATTCACCGCTCCAGGCTCGTTCACCAAAGTCTGAAGTCAGAGGAGAGAAAGGAAGTAGATGTGCTTTGTCTGCCGGTGCTTTTGTAACCTAGGCAATAGAATCACCTGTCACAGAATTTTAGAAGCTTTCAGGGCCATTGTGACAAGCCGGTGGCTAAAAACTGCTTGTTGCCACCAACTCCACAAATGACCACATCCCGCTATGAGTTGACCCTGCCGTGGATCTCCCATCTTCAGGGCACGGCTGGCTAGTAGGAAGGGAAACCAGACCGGTGTCTTAGAACTGCCTAATGGGGAGGCATTGGTCTCAGGTAATTGATAAGCTTCGGGGGCTGATGGAGGAGTTTAACTCTAGTGGGCAACAGATACCGGATATGTGGTCCCAGTTCGGACCCTCAGTAGGTGATGATGGAGGTGTCCAAGGCAAAGGATGGCAGTGGTGTGGTATGTGGGTGAAACACAGTGACAAAGAATCAAGGGAGCTGAAATCTAGAAATCCTTATGGGCAGCTAGTATTAGGGTGGTTCTCAGAGGCCTGGGCTGTGGTTCAGGGAAAGGGCTCAGGTCTTAAGAGGACTAGAGAGGTGGTCAGAATGGGAACTTGCACTCAGAAATAAAGTGGAAGCCCCGCTGGGCCAAAGCTAAGTCACAATTGGTGTCATCACCAAAATAAATAAAGAGCAGTCATTCACTGGGTATATACATTGCACCAGACATGATGCCGAGCCTTTTTTATATAGATATAGATGATCTCAATTCATTCTCACAACCTTCTTCTCATTTTATGAATGGAGAAACTGAGCCCGAAGAGGCTGACAAGAGGCTTGTGCAAGATCCTTCAGCTGGGAAGTGGCAGAGTGGGTATTTGAACTTCGATCTGCCTGACCCCGAGCCACTCTATGGCTATCGCTCCTCGCTTTACCCTCCAACACCCCCTTCTCAGTTTAGGCCTCTGGTGGGCCAGTTTCAGACGTTTATTGCCAGTCATTTCATTGTCATGGAAGAAAAGAGCCGTAGCTCGGAGCAGGGCCAGAAAACCAACAGTGCTGTTGCAACGTGTGGATTATCATCCAAGACCCTCCCACGGCCACTTCAGCTAATGCATTGCCTAGGCCTTGACCCACCTGCTTCTGAGCATCTTTCCTCCATGCCCTGACCCCTGTCCCATCTCTCCCACCCATTGTGGGATGCCCATTGTGGGCTAACAGAGTTTCCATTTCTAGTGAAGTACCAGGGAAAGTCCTGGAGTGTCCAGGCCTTCGGGTTTTGTTCTTGGCTTCATGGAATCCTCTGAGAACCGTGTTATCTGCCAGGGAGGCTCCGTCATCCCGGTGAGTCATCGGCCTTGGGGCAGGGCCAGATCCACGCAACATCTGCCTCTGTGTTATCGTCAGGGCGTCGCGGGCGGCCATTAGAGTAGGAACAGCCTTCAGGAAGCTGGCAAGGAGAACCCAGGATGTCTGGGGGTGAAATGAAGTTTCTGGAGGAAAGTCCCTCTGCCACTCTTGCTTCCTCCACTGCTAAAAACGCCCTCGAGGACCTGGGCCGGTGGTTTTTCCAACTTATTTGAAAGGGCTGGAACCCATTTTCCAAACGAAGCTGTCTGCAGTGCCTGACGCATCAGACAGAAGGGACCAGCATTTGGCCAGAGCTGTTTCCGATCGCTGCGTCACAGGCTGATGTGGCTGCTCCTTGGATTTGCCAGCTAGCACACCACACATGTGGGGATTTGGTGCAGGAGGGGCGGCCTCCGCAGCCCTCCTCGGCGAATCTCCAAATCCTGTTACAAATGCGTTCGCTCAGCCCTTCGGGAACCCTATTGTCCCTTCTTCCCAGTGGAATCCACCTGCTTATGTGTCTCCTCAGGGGAGAGCCAGGAAGTTTGGGAACCCTAACCCGGTAGGCCAGGCCAGGTGTGCGACAGAAATGCCGCGGTGCTGTCTCCATTATGGTTATAAAAACAGGAAGGAGCAGATTTCCCTTCCGGTTTCTCTCAAGGTCAGGGAGAGTTTTCACATCAGGCAGGAAGGAAAGGAGGAACGTTTTCTGAGAGCGCTGTGTGCGCTGAACGCTGCTGCGGGCGTTTTTCTATCTCCTATCGATTCTCACTGAAATCCCAACAAGGAGTTATTTGCATCATCCGCATTTTGCAGACGAGGAAACGGAGCCTTGGAGCGGCGAGATGGCGAAGCCAAGGTCGTACGGCTAAATGCCAGCAGAGCTCACGTTCGAACTCGGGCCTTTATCCCGCTGGGCTATGCGGTGTCCATTTTACTTCTTTGTTCGGTTTCAAAGGACATCGCTGTGTGGCATCTCCACCTTTCTGTGAGGCTTGTTTCTTTTTTGCACGTTTCTCTTGCATATGGCGCGGTAAAAAGACTAACACGATGGAATCTGTTATCCACAGTCCTCTGCTGGCACTTAAAAAAAGGGTTTTTTTTTTTTTTTTTTTTAATGTTTATTTATTTTGGGGAGAGTGCAAGCCGGAGAGGGGCAGAGAGGTGGGGGACAGAGGATCTGAAGCAGGCTCTGCGCTGACAGGCTGACTGCATGCAGTGAGCCCGATGTGAGGCTCGAACTCACCAACCGCGAGGTCATGACCTGAGCCAAAGTCGGTTTCTCAACTGACTGAGCCACCCAGGTGCCTCGATTTTTAATGTTTGTTTATTTTTCTGAGGCGGGGGAGGGGCAGTGAGAGGGAGACAGAATCTGAAGCAGCCTTCAGCACAGAGTCTGACGCGGGCCTCAAACTCTACGAACTGTGAAATCGTGATCTGAGTGGAAGTTGGACACCCTACCCCTGAGCCACCCAGGCGCCCCCTCTCCTGGCATTTGTTTTAACAAGTTCCATAAATGTCTTTTCGTGTTACAGAAGAGTTCACGGTCTGGGCAGGTTTGGACACTTCCCAAAGACTAGTGGCAAGACCAGAGCTCGCACCTTGGCCTCTACTGTTCCTTCCAGTACCTATGCTGTGTTGACTGCCAGGGCCATATCCTCTTGGAAATGCCATTCCAGTGTGAAAGGCAAGAGGCCTCAGGCAGGCTGAGAGGATTCTCTGCAGTCTCTGAGAGAAGAGAGTTCCTCTCAGGCCACAGTCCAGGATGCTTGGGTGGAAAATTCAAGATCAGGGCAGGTCTCCGCATCTCAGCGGAGACTCACATGCATCCTACGGATTTCTTTTGTCGCAGTTTGGTCACAGACTTCAATTGCAGCAAATGTTTTTGCCCTTAATCTCAACACAGGGTATTTTGTCTGATTTCACCCGGTAGATCCAACTGGGTGTGAGTTGGAAGTGTGTGATTTTCCCCTGCAGGGACCTTCTTCTGTGTGTATTTTTGGAATGGTTTTTTATTCTGATTCATGTCCACATACACCTTCCAGTAGCTTCTTGGCTCAGCCAGAGTTTATCTCCTTTGATATGATGTTGAGTGAGGAGTCTTTTAAATCTTCATCTCTGTTCCATACTTAGTAATAGGAACCCTAGCGGGCTGGATGAATACAATTGGCTTATGCATTTTGTGAAACACCTTGCTTTTGTTAGTAGCACCTACTGCATTGGTATTTGGATTTTTCGGAGAACATATTTAGCATTTTTAGAAAATGAATCCTTGGCTTCCTGGCAGACTTAGCAGCATCTCATCTCTTGGTTTGTATTGTTTCTGCTGAGGATGATGACTTTTTTCCAGGTGTGAGATAGTTGCTTTTCTTGTAGAGCCCATTTCTTTCTTTTGGAAGTTATAGAACGCCTTTTTTAGAACAGTTGTCCGAAGTTTTGATTTTTGTTTAAGGGAAATAAGGCAACTATGTATGTTTATATACATATATACTAAATATATGTACAAATATTAAACCCTAGGAGGAGGGGAGATGGCCTTTGCGCCAGTTCGGCCCTGGAGCTAATGCTGTGACCAATTAAGTGCCAGCTTCTTTCTGGTGAAACCTTACGGGTGGGCATACATTTGTCCTTGGTTGGCCTGTCCTAAGAGGACACAGATAAGAGACTGTATAACAGAAGAGAATCGTGCTGTGCTCAGGCAGCCACGGCCCGCTCTCTCCCCCTAAATCCAGTCCTGCCCATGCTCCCCAGGGAGAAGGGGGGTGGGGAAGGGGGGCGGGCATTGCTGCTCTGCTGTTAACTAGCAGAGAGCCTCCGGGAGACAGAAGGCTACCTGCAGAGAAGATGAGCAAAGGGCAAGGCCGGCGAGGAGAGGAAGGCAGAGGGAGGGCTCAGCCCACTTCTTTCTGTCTTTCATGCTTGAAATCGGTGTCCTTCCAAGGCCCGGGGTTGGGAAGGCTGTGGACAGATCCTAGTGGCCTCTGGCTATTGCTCAAACTTGGTTTTGTTGAATTGGTGCAGCTCTTCCTTGCAAAGGTAATTGATAACATACTTCAGCTGCAAATCAGTCTCCCCACGTGGCATTCAGCCCCTCGTGCATTTCTTAGAGGAAGAAGCTGTGTCTGTATAAGACTCTCATCTCCTCCTCTTCTCCACTGACCGAGCAGCTGTGTAGACCCTGGGGACCCCAGAGTCAGAGCAGCCCATAAAAGGCAGGCTGGAGACAGCAACAGGGTCCCACCCTGTGGCCTTTGCCCCAAATGGAGCCTGCAGTCCAGGCCGGCCTGCCGCCTGGACAGCAGAGTAGGCCAGGGGATGAAGGCATTCCCAGACTGCAGCAGGCATAGCCCTGGCCACCGCTGTATCCCCTGCACCCTCAGCAGGCTATCCGTGATGGCCACTGTGCTCCAAGCACTGTGCTAGCCACCCCACAAGCTTCTGCAGTGTGCTCTTAGCTCGAGAGATGGGGCTAAGAATTCCTCTGATCCTAGAGTTATAGCCAGTGGTGCCATTTGGCCACACTTCATTCACCAAGGAGTGAGGAGTCTCATGGAGCTTCCCAGATAGCCAAAGTATCGTCCTTCCAAAGTCTACATGTTGTTCAAAGTTTTACTGTTTTCCACTAGTAGATAAGACCTTTTATCCGTGGTTTCTGCACGCTTCCTTGCCCCAGCTTATGATTGGAGCTGGACCAAAAGTTCACTTAGAAACTTATTGCCTTTAGTTTGGAATCTGGAGTATGATATGTAACTTTTTAAAACAGTTCATATACCCATTTGAATATGCCTAAAATAATCTCTCCCAGGACGCCCAAGAAGCTGTGGATGGTGTTTCAGTCTAGGGATGGGGACTGGGATAGGATGGGAAAGAGGAACTCATTTTATAGTTTATACTCATCTGTACTAAATAATTTTTCCTTTACCTTGAACATGTATTATTTGTTTATATAGTAACATGTAATTTATATATATGAATAGAGGTAGAGACAGAGATAGAGATTTAGATATAGATATTTAAGAAAGAGGTCGGATTCCCAGACTAGCTCCCAAACCCCATTCAACTCATGATGTAGCAAGCAATAGTAATAGTGGACATTATTAGCCCGCTGTGTCATCTGTTTCTATGGAAAACCCGAGTTCTAGAAATAGTTCACCCTGAGCCCCAGAAATATCTCCTCCCTGCCACTTTCTCTCCACATGTCCCACCCTCTAATAAATGCTGCCACAGAAACAGAAGGAAGAGCTCCTTCTTCCTGTCTGCAGGTGCCACGGCACAGAAGGATCACTCTCCTCCTAGCGGACTCTGGCATGGTCGGGCCCTCTATGTGGGAGAGAAGTTACACTTACTAAGCATCCACTGTGCCAGGCACACTGTGCGGTCTGTCTCATACTTTACCTACTCTGCTACTGTCAGGAAACCCAGGTGCTGAGAGGTTTAGTATCATCCTGAGAGTGCTTTCTAAAAATGGACAGAGCTCAGCTTCCAACTGATAAGCTTGTGCACTGTCCTTTATAGATCAGTGACCCTCCAGCAGCACCATTTCTTTATAAGAGGCCTGTAAAGGTCAAGCCTAGGTAGGCACGTTGGACACTGCCTGAGGTTCAGTAAGATCCTCTGTCACGGAATCCCTTATTAGACAGTAAGTGACCGGAGGGCAGGAGTCTGTCCTGACCACCTTTGTATCTGCAGTGCTTAGCACAGTCCTGGAAGTATGGTAAATTCCCCATAAATGTTTGTTTGGTGAACAGGAAATACTATTGTTTGTTCTGCTCTGCTTCCTAAGATAGGAAATTGGAATCATATATTTAATTGTTTTCAACAGCAAATGATGAAATAAAAAATATTTTCTCATTAACCTTCGGGTGATTAAGAAATTCAAATAACTGAAGTGCTATAAGGAAATTTTTTGGCTTACAAGGCATCCATTTATAGGTACAAATTGAAGGGATACCATTGTGAGTTAGAACAATCTGGCAGGCTCCAGAACCCAGTCGTCAAGTAGAACATTTGTATTGCTCTTCCCTTGGGGAAAACCTTCTCCCAACTCCATGTAACCAATCTCCAAGCCAATTCTTTTAGAACACAACCAAAAGTCAGGGCAATGTGACATTGCCCTTAATTTGAAGCATATTCTGTGGCTGGTGACTCCTTTCAGTAACTCAAAGTTGTTAAAAGAAAGAAAAGAGCCCATTTTTTTCTCAGCTGTAAAGGAACTGGCCATCCCATAATAACTAATTTTACCTGATTTTCACAATGTGACAGTCTCTCTTCTGGGGGGGTCTACGTGCATTAGTTTACTGCACTCTGAACACAACCTTATGAGTTAAGTATGATTATTTTCTCCATTTTTAAAGGAACTGAAGCTTGCAGAAATGAAACTACTAATTAGTAGCAGAACAGATATTAGAACCAAGGTCTGGCGGACCCCAAAGCACTCATAGATGGCCTCCCTTACAACACAAAGACTAATTGCTTCTCAATAAGATGAGGAGAGGGAGGAGACTAATCCCGCAGACAGTCTACACGAGTCCATCCACACACGGGATCGGTGGATCAACAGTTGCTATTAGAACCACTGGAATTGGCAATAGCAAAGCCAGTCTTGACCACGGCAAGAGCTACTTTGGAAGAGTGATGAACAGAAGTTTGTTTGCCTTTAAAAACAAAAGGAAGAAGTGGACACAATGAGTGTAGACAATTCTTTTGATGAATTTCGTTGTAAAGGGCAGCTGAGAACTGGCGGGAGTTGGGGAGAGAGGTGGGGGGAAGAGATGTCATGAGATAAGCAAATCATAGGTGCTGCTAAGGTCAGAGAGCCATTGGATTAAGATAACAGAGTAGACTGGAAAAGTAGGAGGTGGTGGGTGGAGGGTAGAATGTTTGACATCGAAATTATGGATGATGTCATTGTGAAAGCAGGGAGCCTGGAGAGTTGGACGAGGTCAAGGAAAGGAGAGGACGCCGAAGAGCTGAGAGACCAGAGGACAAGAAGAATCCACTGTGTAGATTCAGAAATGAGAATTATAACAGGACTGGTATTGGGGAGAGTGACAGTGATCCAAGTACCCACATCTTCAAGGAATGAGTTGGAATAACCCAAGGGTCTATAGACGGCTACAATAAGTAGGAGTGGTGGTGATGAGCCATGAATTCCTGAGGGCAGATGGGGGGATTCTAGGAAGTGGGAGGGCTTGGAGTGACACATGCAAACATTCACCCAAGCATGTTCCCTTCATGCACTTGGGAGCTCCCGTTGTCAGGAGTGGGGGGAAAAGAGGAGGACAGAGAGACAGGCCAGGCCGCTTATGGATGAAGCCCCAACCTGCTGCTCCAGCATTCCTGCGTAAGCAATGCTGGCCACAGTGGCTTCTTTCTGTCCTCCCAGGTAATTTGTAAACCAAAAGCTGACAGTGGAAAACCCAGAGATGGCTGAGTGTTTATAGAATTAGAGCACACTGGCACAGATCCAGGGGCCCTCCAGCTGCTGCAGCTGGTGAGCTGGTTGCTCTGAGACTGTAGACGGCTCCCAGGAGGTTGCCCAGACTGCGGACTCCCACTGTCAGTCTCCAAGGCCGGGGACAGGAGAAGGGACAACCATTTTCTCAGTTTTCTCCTTCTTTCCTCTTAACTCCTTCTGGCATCCATGCGGGCTGGCTCTCTGGAGCACATCCCCAAAGCCCAGGGCCCTCCCAGGCAGAGCAGTCAGGAAGTCCTGGGGGGGAAATACAAAATGCATCTGCCCAAGTTATTCAGGCCAGTGACACGGAGAGGGAAGTTCCTGCAATCTAACATGAACTGCTTTAGGACCTACAACATGGACTCTGAGACCATAACTTCTGAATCTACATTCTGTATTTGAAACCACTCAACTTTTTATGTAGAAGCAGCTCTGCTCTGCTCTCCTTAGACGGTCACACACACACACACACCTCACAGTGCTGTGCAGTCATCCCTAAGTTACTTAACTTCGGAGGCTCAGTCTCACTACCTGTGAAATGGAGACCTACTAACCTTCACCATTCGAACCAGGTGGTCTCTTAAGGGGAGGAAATATTGTTTGAACTGCAGTTAGAATTCCTGTTCAAAAGGAAGGAGGGGTTGGGGGCACACGAAGCTACTTCTCCCCTGGTGCAGGACATATTCAAGCTCTGAAAATCCGGCATCTCCTCGTGAGAAGCACGGAACAAACGATTTCCCAAGCATCGGGGTAGGGCAGACGTAATACAAGAAGGCAGGGATCGTTTTAGAACTGGTTATGCTCCAGTTTTTAATAAACGGCCAAAGGGGTGGGGGCGGGGGAGGACACCCTCCAACAGGGAGTTGGGAGGCAGCGCGCGCGCCGCTGCCGAGCGTGACGGCCACGGTCGCCTAGCAACGGGCGGCGGGGATGCGCGCGGGGCGCCCGGCCTGGTGGGCGCGGGGAGCTCGCCGCCGCCACCGCCGCCGCGCGCCCGCGGGCCTCCGGTACCCGCCGCGAAACTTTGGGGCTTCTCGGCGCCGGGGCGTCGACGTGAGCCCGGGGGACGCAGCAATGCGCCTCGCGGGCTGAGGGCGACAGGATGAGGTCGCGGCCCGGCGCGCCGGGCCCGGGGATCCGCGGGGTCGCACCCGCGGAAAGTTGGCGCGCACCTGCCCGAGCCTGGGAGGCGCGCGGTCCCGGGTACGAATTGGCCCGGCAAGTTTCTTTGGCAATTTCTTACCCCCTTTGGATCCGGTGTACCGAACCCCGCCTGGCCCCCGGGTTTACGGACTCCGATCTCTGCGAGAGAGAAACCCGCGCTTTTCTAGGGTACCTGCGCGGTAGCAGATGCTTGATCGATTTGCCCTGAGTGATTGCGATTCTGTTTTTGTTTTCTGTTTTGTCTTTTTTTTTTCCCTCTTACTCCAGACAGTGAGTTTGTGGAAGCCTCTCCCGAGCCCTACAGCCCGGAGGAGTTAGGTAAGTCTAGCCCTTTGCCTCTTCTCAGAATTCCGCCCAAGAACGGAGAGTCTGGGGGTGCCAGGACTGAATCAGCTGGAGGGGAGGAGGGATAGGGTCAGGAGGCACCCCCCAGGAGTGCTTGGGGGTGACAGGGGAAGTGTCAGATGTGGCATGGGGGGGGGGCGGTGGCGAGGAGCGAGGCTTAGCAAACTTCCCGACCTGGGGCCTCTGGAAGCAGCTGGACTCATCCTACCTGTAAGGACACATTGGTGGCTGTCTCTGCCCAACCAAGGACCTTGCCCGATTAGGACCTCGTGAGGGTAGTCCATTACTGAATTGAGTTGAGCGCCCCCAAGGGCGGTCTAGTCACCACCTGGGAGCTGTGTCCCTCCCTGTAGGTGTCTGGGAACCGGGGGCATTTCGTCCTCCTGTGCCTGAACCTGTAAGTGTAGACTTGTGGTGGGTGAACTGCGACCCTCCTGTCACAGACAGACTTCCTTGTGCGGAGAGAAGGAAATTTGCATTGTCAGGATCCCTCTCAATATTCCTGCCACCCAGTCTCACTTTGGTGGCTCAGCGATGGGTTCCCTTTTCTTTCTTTTGGTCCTTACCAAATCCCACTCCACCTGAAATAAAACTCCACCTCAGCGATGACTCTCATGCACCCAAAATAGGTCTGCATGGAGGATGGCATTCCGAGACAGGGGAGAGTGCCTTGTTTTATTCAGAAGGTGTGTGTCTGACAAGTTGCGAGGCCATCATTATCTCTGTAAATGGAATCGCAGATTAAATGCATAAACAAAACTAGCTTTTAAAGGCTCACTATAGTGAATCCTTTTATGGAATGAAAATGACATCTACACCACAGGTTTGCATGAAGTGATTTATTAAGAGGGCGGATATGCGGTGAAGGGCTCTGCTCGTGTGTAATTGTGTATTAATGACACCAGCCCTGGCACTCCACAGTGTGACAGAAGCTATTTGGTTCTCTTAAATTATAGATCAGCATAAGCATTCTATATGGGCTGAGCATTCCTTGCTCTGAGAAACCTCCTGTATACCTACTAAATTGTTTGCAGTCACGGAATGATTTAGGCACCAGAAAGGGCCCGGGTGTTTGACCCTCTTTTGTCTCCATATCTACTTCCGGCAGCAACAGACTGGACTGCCCTCGGTGCTGAGGCACTGATATGTAAGGGGAGCCCTTCAAATTAGCAGTAGAGGATAAGGAAGCAACCTTATTTCTCTTCAGCTTCCCTGGGGGAAAAGCGCAATTTCTCATGAGGAGATATAGGAGCCATGGGGTTTCCTCCTGGGCTCTGAGATTGCAGGGTGACTGAGAATAGAAAACACAAGTCTGAGAGCCTGAGACCAGGGTTCTTGATAAATATGTTAACTAGCCTGTTTTCTCATCTTTGGAAAGCTGGGGTTGTGGCAGGTGACCCCTAAGGTGTCATCCAGCTCCAGTATCCTGAGATGCTGCCAGGAGCCTTGAGCCAAAGGAAGTACACAGCTATGGGTGTTTATTATTGATATTCATGGGCCATGCTATTTGCGTGCATGGTGTCTCCAAAGGGTTATTCTCTCCCTGTCAGAGCAGCTCACTGGATGGGACTGCGTTGCTTCCTTGCTGCTCAGATCAAAGACGAAGCTGGCATTTCTCCCTTGGAAAGAGTCATGATAGTTTTTGGTGCTTTTGTTAGACACACAGTGGGAAAAATGCCTCTTACGGCAGTTGATGAGCTTGTCAAGAAGCCATTCTTTCTGGAACACAGATGAGCACAGATTCAACCCCTGGCCTGCAGATGAGGGACCTGAAGAAGAGGTAGAGGGAAGTCATAAAAACTTCGTTTGAATTCTATCATTGCATTTACTTGTGACTTTGGGAAGGTGGCTGAACCACTCGGAGCCTTGGTTATCTCCTTGGCCCAACTGGAGACCTTGCATGGATGTCATAGATGGTGTATGGAAAGCCCTAGTACCTGAGTTGTATACTCAGGTCTTCAGGGAGTGCTCACTGTTACTATTATTCATTTGAAAGGTACTTATTTCCTGTGCGTGAAGGATGGAATGGCTCTTGTCAATTGTCCCACCTATTAACCGATACCATTTTTATTTCTAGAAATTTCTCTGCAACTTACCCAGTCTCCAAAAACAGATGGTCAGGGATGCTGATCCGGTCAATTGAGTTATTTAGTGATTTGTCCCTGCAGTAGCACATGGAATGGTTTTCCATCTGAGATCTTTGGTGACAGTCCCATTGCTTTCTTGTGGCACGATTGGTAGTCTGTTTCACCTCCAAATTCTCATCTGAGTCTCCAAGTGCACTGCACTGGCCCTTAGCATTTTATCCTCAGTGTTGCAGCAAGATCATGTAATGAAATTAAGTTACAAAAAAAGGAGGTTTTGAAAAGACAGTAGAAATAAGAGTCTTATCTCTAGACGAATGCTGTATTGAAGGCTGCCTGTGATGGAGAATCCAGAAATAAGCCCTCTCTCTCTGGTGGTGCCATTTTCTTCTTTCTTTCTTTCTTTCTTTCTTTCTTTCTTTCTTTCTTTCTTTCTTTCTTTCTTTCTTTTTAGGATTTTTTAAAAGTTTCTTTATTTTGAGAGAGAGAGAGAGAGAGAATGAGCAGGGGAGGGGCAGAGAGAGAGAGGGAGAGCGAGAAACCCAAGCAGGCTCTGCACTGTCAGTACAGTGAGCCTGATGTGGGGCTCAAACTCATGAACCTTGAGATCATGACCTGAGCCGGAACCCAGAGTTGGACACTTAACCGACTGAGCCACCCAGGCGCCCCCGTGGTTCCATTTCCTAAGGAGGCAAAGCCCACACCTCTTCATAGCCTTTCTATAGTCCCATCCCTAGGCAGAAGTGATAGCTCTCTAAACCCAGAGGTGACCATGTCTGCCCCTGTCTAGTAACTTTTACTGACTCCCTACTACTTGGAGGATGGATGTTTGGTTAGGCATGGGAAGACCTCCATGATCTGCATCACCCCCACCCACTATAACTTTGTAGTTGTATTTGAGCCATGTGGCAGTCCTCTAAATTCAGCCCTGTTCCCCGTGCCTACGTGCCCTCCCTCCCTCCTTTCCTCCTTTTCTTCCTGGCTGGCTCCTACCCTTCGTTCAACACTAAGCCTAAGTGTCCTGTCGTCCTAGTGGTTCTCAACCCTGCACGTCAGAATCAGGGTTGCTGTTAAAAGTCCTGAAACCGGGGTGCCTGGGTGACTCAGATGGTTAAGCGTCCAACTCTTGATTTCTGCTCGGGTCGTGATCTCACGGTTTGTGTGTTTGAGCCCTGCATAGGGGTCCCGCTTGGTATTCTCTCTCTCCGTCTCTCTGCCCCTCCCCTGCCCATGCTCTCCCCCCCCCCCAAAATAAATTTTAAGAACTTAAAAAAATAAAAACGAAAGTCCTGAAACCAAGCCTTCACCCTGACCAAGGACATCAGAATTTCTAGAATGTGGCCCCAGGCGGCAGTGTGCTTTTAAAAATCACATTTCCAGTGATTCCAGTGTGTAGCCAGGTTGTGAGTTACTGGCCCAGATGGTGGCCACCTCATTCTCTGTAAATCTAGCAGCCAGCACAGAGCCTGGCATCAGTAAATGCTTGTTGAACGAGTGAGTGATGGCGGACCCTGGGATACTGTGTCTTTTCAGATACCTGTCTCTAAGATTGGATCCTCTGCTTGTTATCACCATGCCTTGGGGACCGAATCCTTTGACCTGTGCCTAGATCTCTCTCCTTTGTTCATTCGTTAGGCTTATCCAGTTTATTTTCTACCTTTCTTAAAAATTGAAGTTTTAAAAACATTTTTTAGTATAAAGGTAACACCTGTTTATTTTAGGAAATTTGGACATTATAAAGAGTGGGGGGAAGTCCCCTCCTACCACCCAAAAGCAGACAGATCCCACATTCCCTTCACTTTTCCTGATGTGCTGCCCTTTGGGATTGCTTGACCCTCTGGCGTGCCTCATTGAGCTCAGTTGTTGCTGTCTGTGCTCAGACCCTGCGAACTTTCCTCTGAGTCCCTAAAGGAGTGCCCTTGAAGATGGCATTCTTGGAGGGTACCTGGGTAGCTTAGTCGGTTAAGTGACCGACTCTTGATTTTGGCTCAGGTTATGATCTCACAGTTCATGGGATCGAGGCCCACATTGGGCTCTGGGCTGAAAGCACAGGGCCTGCTTGGGATTCTCTCTCTCTCTCTCTCTCTCTCTGTCTCTCTCAAAATAAGTAAATTAAAAAAAAATTATGTATAAAAAAAGAAAATACCATTCTTGGGAGCCATGCTGCTGAGGGCTGATATACCATGAGAAGGAGTTTTCCTTGTGCAATTCTTATTCTCCTCATTCAAGCAGGATGTATGGGCTCTATTAGAATAAATGATGACATTTGTGTAACGTCTTTAAAATGATAACTTAAATGTTTACCAGCCTCCCCCCTTTCCTTCCTAAAATAGGAGATGAGTTCACAGCTCTGGATAATATAGTATTTCTGTCTGTCAGAGTACAGCAGCTTGTTCAGTATAAAATTAGTCAGGATGGGCTAACTGCTGTAACAAACACACACACATGTCAGTGGCTTAACATGATAAAGTCAGTGTTTCTTGTTTGTGTTACAGTCATGTTGACTTGTCTCAACCTGGAGGTAACATACTCACTTTTCATATTCCCAAGGTGAGAACTGGGCCCGTAGCCTCACCTAGAAGGAAGGAGGCTAGGCAGTGGAGTCTAGTAATATTCCAAGAAGGAGAGAACACATACACTGGGATCATCAGCAGTCTCTGCCAGTCATATTGCTTCAGCCACGATGGCTGAGCCATATCCTGGCCATGTAGGTGCCAGGTCTTTGTATTATTTAGGATACTGGTTTGGCTGTTATAACAAAAGCTAAAAGGACAGTGACTTAAATAAGAAACAAGTTAGTTTCTTTTTCACTTAGAACATAGGCAGGTACTGTTATGGTGGCTTCTCTGTGCTCCGACATCTTGAAATATTGCTTCCACGCAGTTCAGGGTGGCTGCTTCAGGCCCCACCATCACATCCACATTCCGGCCCATCGGGAAGACAGAAAGGAAACGGAGGGCACAGCCTGAAAGCTGCACACATCATTTCACCTACGTTCCTTTGGCCTGAGCTTTAGTCCCATGGCCATACCTAGCTCTAAGGAGGCTGGGAAATTTGGGTGGGCATAAGGTGGAGTCCATCAACAGCAGAATGATTGGGTAGGGGGCAGACAGAAAGAGGTGCTGGATAATTAGTAATCTTTTAAATGAATTATAGGAAGCATGCGTTAGTGGTTAAGAACATGTACTTTGAGTCGTACTGTGTGGGTTTAAATTTTACTTTCTTCCTGACCTTGAGCAAATTACTTAATCTATAGCTTCATTTCCTAGTCTCTAAAATCCTGTGTCATCTATTTTCTGATGCTCTGCCAGACCCAATACCATCTTTGCCACTCTGCTGTGTGCCCTGGAAAACGTACCTTTCGGAATATATCGTCTGGAATATATCCAGTTGGATTCGGCAGGATAGGGGCGGGTGGAAAGAAAAAGAGCCAGGGCACTTATTCCCTTCCTGGCAGGCTGTGCTGGTCCAGGCCACAGCTCCTCCAGAGTCCCCCTCTCTTGTAGCATCACATCATGCTGGATTCTGGAGTCCTCTCTTCTGACCCAGGGTGGCAGCAGTTCCCCACTTTGCCTCTAGGGGGCTTCCTCACCAGTTTTCCCTTAACCCTGCTCGGCACACTTGAATCAGCGGTGCCTTCATCAGACTCTCTTCTGGAACCATCTGGGCACACCATCCATTTCCTGCTCGCACCCTGGCTGACACGATGGGGATGCTAATAGGACGTGCTCCGACCATGGGGGTGGGAAGTAAATGCGTTGTAGGACTGACGCTCAAATGTAGCAGCCGTCCTTAAATGTTTACTGTTTTCACGTCCCTAGGCAATTGCTCTGATACCTTCAAGCGTGGTCAGAACCTTCTGAAAGATTTCATTTTTGGCATATGAACCAAATAACACTGCCACTCATCTCCCCTCCCCCACCCTATGTGAGGAGGATACGGCAAGACTCGAAAGTTGGGAGCAAATCCGTTCCAAGTCAAATGTCTCCTGCATCCAAAGTTTCTTCCTTCCTGTTATATGGGGGTGAAAACCAAGAAAGATGTTGCGCTGATTATTCACCTACTGTGATGGGTGCTTTACATACACAAACTGTCTACCCAGCTTCCCAGCTTGGAGTTTGAATCATTCACCCACATTGATACCCTCAAATATAAAGACTTCTGAGGATTTGACTGTCCATATTATACACAGATTAAGTCTTTCTCTAAAGCTACCCTCAGTTTATGTCCAGGAATTCTCAGGAGTTCTTATTTGCAGCCCGAGTCCGTTCTGGCGGCTCTAGCCCTTTGCCAGGGGATCTAGAATTCAGATACACCTCACTGAGGCCAGTGGACACCATGATGTCTGCTCTGTGTCCTCGGAAACCGGTGGCCACACGACGCTGGCCATGGCTGCTGCTGCCCTTGTCTCCTGCTCATACCAGAACCTGGAGGCTTGGCATTCACTTGCTGCAAGCCTGGTTGGTTTCCCAGCATCCTACCCTCTGTTGCCCGGGGGGTTGAGGGTACCACGCTTCTCTATGCCGTTTTAGCCTCCAAGTGGGCCTGGGTCCTTCTCATTACTGTACAAACCCAGACCCATCGAGGGGCTGGCATCAGATTGGCTACCTGCCCCACTCTGGCTGGCCTCCAAAACAGCTAAGGCGATTCACCCCAGCCTGGGATCCAGCCAAGATCTCTGACCCTTGGAATCCTATCCAGTCCGGCCTTCCTCCTACCTAAACCCCAAACATAGCTGCTGAGAGAGAGGGAGTGCTCACCCTGTTTTAGCTTTCTCAGGATGACTGACATCGGGAAATTCAATTCCCTTCACAGGAAACCTCACCCTGCCGCAGGGTGTGGTCAGGCCTCCTGGCTCCCAGACAACGGCCACGGAAGATTCGTCAGCAGTGTAGTGCCCTAAATCTGGGCAACTCAGTGTCTTCCATGATTGATCTGGTTGGGGATATCAGCTCATTTCCTCCTCAGAACAACTCCATGAGCAGAAGGAATTATTTTCACATTATGGAGGAGGAAACAGAGGCTCTCACTGGTTAAATTATCTTCCCCAAATCACACAGCTAGTTAGAGGCAAACCTTAGACTGAAAAGATCATCTTTGGCTCCAGAGCCAATGTCAGTTTCCTGGGGAGGAGACTACACAAGTTGCCCTCCTCCCAGGGGAATTTGGTTGCGGGTGTAATACAATAAATTATGTAAAAGTAACCAGCACAGGGCTTGGCAATACAGTATATGGCTGTTGCATGCATATTTGTTGAATAAATGCATGAATGGTAGGTGCTCTTAACCATATACATACCATATACACACACACACACATATACATATACATAATATATAGACTATATATATAAACAAACATATATGTATATGTTTGTTTGAGACCAACAAATAACGATCAGTATGCTCCAAAGGAATTTTCCATAATAGGATCTGAAGCAACAACCAGAAAAACGCCTCCTAGCTTCCTTCATTCGCTTCCTGCTCTTCCTGCTCTGTATTACAGCCTAGCGTCCCTGGGACAGGAAACCTCTTATGGTTTCCCGATGGTGCTCACGCTATTTCGAAAGGAAATTAGACCTTTGCAGCCGCAGGATTTGGAGCAGGACAGTAGGAGCTTGGAGAGGAATCTGAAAATGGAACTAAAGGCAGGTGGACTCAGGCTCAAGTAGAAAATTCATCACCATGTTCCTGATGTTCGTTTGCGAAACGATACTGTGCTTTGCCAGGGAGATGAAGCTTTACCTCAGGGTGTTCTAGTTCGGAGAGAGAGGGAGCAGGAAAGGGAAAATGACAATAAATTCTGGGGGATAAATGGTTATCTACCTTGGCCAAACAGAAGAAAGGGCGAGGAAGGAGATCTAGAATAAGGGGATAGAACACACACACACACACACACACACCACAAGAATATGGAAAAGGCATTTTCCTTGCCAGCAAGATGTTTTTACTAGAAATATATAGGCCTGTGTTCACTTATTCCTGAATATTAAACACAACCTGACTACTTATAAGCAATGATATTTCATCAATTGTTAAGTGCTCCTGGAGTCTAGAGAGTGTAAATAACCAGCTTGGTCTGTTCAGGAATCCTGTGGTTATGATTTCTGGGTCACGTTCCTACTGGGTGATCGTTCTGGAGTATGTTCTTTGTGTTTTTCTCAAATCAGGTTTGCTCAGGGCTCAGGCACATTAAAATCATTTGGTGTCCCTTGTGTGCTCTCTTTCTCTCTGTGTTCCTCCTGCCCCCTTCCTCCTTTCTCCCTTCTCACTCTCTGTCTCTCTCTCTCCCCAGCCTCATCTCTACCCGTTTCCCTATGTCTGTCTCTTCCCCCTTCCTTCTCTTGTTCCCTCCTTCCTTTTCCCATCTTAAGTTGGAATATGGACAGAAAAAGCAGTGCTTGCCTTCATAGGGCCCTCTGCCAGAGAATGGAACAGGTCAAATTATAAAAGAGGATTAAAAAAAAAGAAAGAGTGCTCTTTGGCAAAATGGGGGAAACAGATGTTCAGGGGCGATGTTGCTGTCCCTAGCTGCTGCCTGCGGAAACACACTCCTTAAAGGCTTGCTAGTTATGGACGTTCGTCATGGCACACATGTGCGGTTAGTTTCATGTCAAATATGCATGTGTATTTATCTCTGCTTAATTTGTCTCTCTCTGTGACCTCTGTACCCCCAAATCCGGAGTTGGCAAGATCACTGACCACCTGGTAGCAAGATTTATTTTCAAACTCAGAGGTTTGGGAACCGTGGACGCTATAGCTGCTTTCAGGTCCCTGTTTAACGGTAAACACTTGATGGAAACTTCGGGTTTTGAGGAGAAGAGGGAAGGACCTGTGGGTGCAGAACCTGGTCTGAAATGAACGCTACAGAAAGTCTGGGGTTGGAGGGGAGCTGAATGATGAAAGTCTCCTGCTGAGATTTGTAACCTGCCAGGGCATTTGTGTTTCTGTCTCTCACACTATTCGTTGGCTCTTGACCAAAAAGAAAAGTCCATTATTGTAGCTTTTGTGGTTGTCCAGCCAGAGAACTTGAGACTATCTCCTTAGCAAAAAAATATTTCCCTTTTGGCTCTAAGAGCCATTTTCTCCCCACTCTCAAAAGAGGGATTCCAGATTCCAAACATTTGCTATGGACTAAGGGGTATTCCAGGTGATTTTTTGGTCCTGTGGGACCCTTGTGTGGGTTAACCTCATGTGACCACCTGCTTCCTTCACTCCAGTGGTTCTCCTGGTCGTATAGGAATATAACGAGATCAAATGAGTTAGCACATCTAAAACACTTAGGGCAGTGCCTGACAAATGACCAGCATTTAATAAGTGTTGCTCTTTTTTGCTGCTTCTGCCGTACCCCCATCTCCCTCATCACTTTCAGGTATCTCTTCCTTCTGAACTCCATTCTGTTTCTCCTCTCTTATTCTGCTCATCTAGTGACAGTGAAAGAAGATAAAAGGGAAAACAATCAACCACAAAAGTATGAAGTTAAAGCCACCACAAGCTCAAACAGTGCCTTTGAGCAAATTAGAAAAAAACTAACCCCTCCAAGTACATGAAGAGCAGAGCCAGTATTCCCAATTTAGTGGGCAGAGTGCAAGCTGGATTTCAGCCCTCCACCTCTGCCTCATTCACTCCCTCAGCCTGGCACCCTTGTGCAGTGAACAGCCCACACAACGGAACATGGTAGCCCGGATTCCACACTCCCAGTGTGACCTTCTCGTGGATATTTCTTTCTTTTTCTGGGAAGTCTTCTAGTGTTGTGTACATACTAAAAAGACTAAACTCTCCTTTGATGAATTCTTTAAAAATAAGTCTCCCCCATGGGGCGCCTGGGTGGCGCAGTCGGTTAAGCGTCCGACTTCAGCCAGGTCACGATCTCGCGGTCCGTGAGTTCGAGCCCCGCGTCAGGCTCTGGGCTGATGGCTCAGAGCCTGGAGCCTGTTTCCGATTCTGTGTCTCCCTCTCTCTCTGCCCCTCCCCCGTTCATGCTCTGTCTCTCTCTGTCCCAGAAATAAATAAACGTTGAAAAAAAAATTTAAAAATAAGTCTCCCCCAAATTACTTACACGATGGGGTTTATTTTTCCCAAGTTCGGATCTCCTGAATAAAAACTATATCTAAAACGTGCAATACTTATGCTAGGGGTTAACCAAAATTTATTTACTCTGGTTCAAATGGCAGCTTTAAATGCACTATAATAGGGGCTCCTGACTCAGTGACTCAGTCAGTTAGGCATCGACTCATGATCAGGCCCTGATCTCACGGTTCATGAGATCGAGTCCCGCATGGGGCTCTGTGTGGATACAGTGCAGCCTGCTTGGGATCCTCTCTTTGCCCTTCCCCCACTTGCATGTGCACTCATGCCTGCACACTCTCTCTCTTCTCCCTCAAAATAAGTAAACATTTTTTAAAACTGCACTATATTAAAGGGAGCTGATGTCTGTTGAGTGCTTTCCACGTATTAGGTATCTTGCTAAGACATTTATGTCAGCCATCTTAAAACAATCCTGAGAGGCAGGTACTATTATTTCCCTCCTTTAACAGATAGGAACGGAAGCTTAGACAAGTTCAATAACTTGCCAGATCACACCTGGTGAGTGGTAGAAATCAGAGCTTGAGTCCGGCTCTGTTGTTTACTGCTAAGGTTCTTACCCACCGCCTTCAATCCCAGAGTAAGCTATAAGATCCCAGACTTCTGATTCTCAGTGGCAGATCCATGGCAGGACTGTGATTTGCACCTCGGTCTATCTGACTGTAAACATACGGGCTTCCCTGGTTTATAATACTGCCTACAACTTGCTACACACTGCAGGCTACGCCTGGGGACACGAGGGGGAAATGACACAATTCTTCCCTCAAAGAAGTGATGGTCTAAGTGGGGGAGAAAGCCCAATCAACAGAAAATTCACAGTGTGGAGTTCTGGCTCCTCCAAGCCCATGGGTACTTACTGACTGGGGAGCTTGAGCAGGTTATCTACATTCTCTAGGCCTCGGTTTACTCATCTGTGACATGGGAGTGCAAAACACCGGCTTCATAGGCTAATTGGGAGGGATTAAATAAGATAGTGTATGCAAAGTACTTAGCACATAGTCGGCACTCTGTGTGGGGTTGTAATTATTATTATCACGGTAAGTAGGAAAAGGGAAGTACACAAGGAGAGCATGGGACCCCGGGGAAGAGGAATCTGACTCAGTCATGGGGGTTGAGGGGAGGCCAACCAGGCTTCCTGGAAGAGATCCGTTCTTCACAGCAGGATCTGCTAGAGCAATGGTACCGGGCATGAACAGCATCACATCTGCCTTAGAATAACGAGCCAGCCACAGTCTGCTCCTCCTGTAGGGATCGCGTTCCAGAGTGCTGGGTAACAGCGGATGAACGAAGCTGAATCTTCTCCCTCATCCCAGCCTGAGGTTTAGCGTGGACACTCTACAGAGTAGGACTGGAACCCCATCCACTCCTTCCGCAAATGTGCGCGCGTCCTGATGCCTCATGGAGTCTGTCCCGCTCTCAAAAGGCTCTTACGTTTGGCTCTGTGGGGCTCAGCTAACACCAGGTTCATGTGAATTTCACTCCTTTTGTGATTTTTCGCATCATTATTGCTTTTTGCCACCATCACCTCCTTGGTGCCGACATCTGCACTGTTTACCAAATGAGAGACTGAAGAATCCTCTAAGGCAGATAGATACAGAGACATAACCCAGGGTAGGTAGGGATTTGTCAGAATTAGCAAACAAGAATACAGGATCTCCACTTAACATTTAATTTTAGGTAAACAGAATACGATTTTAAAAGTATATGCGTGTCCTCTGCAATATTTGAGACATACTATACTGGACAAATTCTGCTGCTTTCCTGAGGTTCAAATCCGACTGGTGTCACGTGTTTTATCTGGCAGCTCTAGGTGTGGGAGCAGTGCCTGGGGACTCTCTGTTCTTTGCATTGGATCTTAGCCTGCTCTGGTAGGAGGTGTGATAAAACACAGCTCAGCTCCTATCACCAGGTACTCAATCCCCATGGGACTCCACTTAGGGGCTTCCATCAATGAGGCCTGATTGCTGATGTCTGAGTTGTTTTATCACCTCAATTAGAAAAGGATGTTTTGGAAATTAATCCTACAGTAGAAAACCTAAACAACTTCAGGGAATGGATGCGTGCTCCGTCTGTGTAATATATCAACACAGAGCAACTCCTTCTCCTAGAGAGGCTGGATGGCGTCTGCAGTCTGGATGTTAAGGTTTTGATGTTCGCCATTCTCTCTTGTAACAGAAGCTCAGGTCCGATCTCATTCCCTTTTGGAGAGTCAGCAGATCTTAGTGTCCACACAGGAGTAAGACCCAGGGCCCTCCTTCTATAATGCATCGTCACTCAGCCTGTGTTAGATCATCGCCAGAGGGGTGATATAGGTGTGGGGGTCCCACCACCTGAGAAAATCTGGTTTCTAGTGCTTTGTGGTAAGCATTATTCTAACAGCTTCCTTGGAGGGAGCAAAAACCTGATTTTCTGCCTCTTGTACCTAGTGGTCTGTGTTTTGTCGTCTAGAGTTTTCAACGTTTTTTCCTACTGTGACCCAGTATCAGGATACATTTTACATTTAGACTCACACATACAAATGTTTGTACCTTAATATTCTCCACGCAAGGTACTGTCCTGAATGCTCTCTGGTTTCTCCATGCCATCCTGTCCGACATCTGCTGAGTGCTTTCTAGTGGCGGAACGTTTCACTGTAACCTGGCTTTGAAGGGCAGCGAGGCGCATGGCCTCACATACAGCCTGCGCAGTGCAGACCCCTTGACCTCAACCTCCCATCCACGGTACGATCACTCCATTCATCAATACTCATTGTGTGTATACTTACTGAATATTCGTAATTTACCGAAAATACCGACTCTAGCCCATTTTTTTTTCATTTGGTCTGTAATCTGGAGGTATTTTCCCTAATTGTGGCAGAGGGGGCTCAAATTAAGATGCCCTGGGTCTTAAGATCTCCTGGATCTACCAATGAAATATTCCCAAACTCAAAAAACTTAAACGAAAAGAAACTGTGTGTCTAGCACAACAAAAAATGAAATCTCCTCTTCAAATGACCGTATTTTGAAAGAAAATGGATGACGGGTTAGTAATAACAAGCTAAGAATTATGGAGTATGTGCCACTTGCTAGGCACGGGCTGAGAGTTTTACAGTTTACATGCAACTGACTCATGGATTTCTCATAACGCTTTGAGGTGGATGCTATTGTAATTACTACTTATTAAAAGAAGAAACACTGAACTTTCATGAAGTCAAGTAATTTTAGTTCAAGACAGAACTCTGGGTTTCGATGGTTCTTTTACAACAGGCAAGAGGCCTGTTCCCTCATTTAGGCTGGGATTCGGAGTGCATAGAGACATGGGGCCCCAAAGGTCTGAGACCAGTGGCTCTCAAAGTGTGGTCCACAGACCAGCAGCATCAGCATCATCTGGGAACTTGTTAGAAATGCAATTCTTGGGCCCACCCTGACCTACTGAATCAGAATATGCGGGGTGGGACCCAGCAGTCTGTTTTAACAAGCTCTTCAGGTGATTATGATGCAGCTAAAAGTTCAGAACCACTGCCCTGCTGGCACTGAAGATCCTGGGTCTGTCCCCGTTTTCAGCGGGATTCAATCGAAGCCTCTGGAGAGACGGCACCTCTCGTGCAGATACTGTGACCAAATACACAGACCGTGGATTTCACTTTCAGGTTATTTCCATTTGTTTGTTTCCTTATTGTTTGTCCCAAGTTGTTCATTTTCTGATGTTCCTTGTCTCTCCCACTTAAGTTGAAACTCATATTGTACATACCTTATGTCCTAAGGGTTGAAGAGCAAGGTACTCTTCGCAGACACTGGGTGAGGGAGACTGGTGACATTCCTATGGAACTCTTCCAGGGCCCGTCCCTACAGGCCCTCTCCTCCCTTTGTCTCCTTCCCGTCCTTCCCTCTCACCGAGCTCTTCTCCGCTTCCGCTTACGAATGTTTGCAGGTGCTGTTTTTTCCCAGCCGGGGCGCTCCCCGCCTCTTCTGCCACCACCTTGGAGATGCCTTCCCTTTCCAGCCCTCTAAGTAGCCACCTTCTCCCTCGTTAGCCTCTGTTACTGTGCCCCACTCCCATTCTTCATCACACATAGACCAGTGTGTAAGTACAGATGTATTTGTATACACGTTAGTAGGACAGAGCCCATGCCGCAGTCTTCACGCACCTAGCAGAGTGTGGCTTATTAGTCAATGCGATCAACAATAGGTTTTGAATGAACAAACGAACGAACGCACCATCGCAGCTCTCAGTGGCTTGGCCTTCTGTCAAACGCTAGTGCGATTTCAGTTAATCCTTTCAGTTGGTCCTTCTGTTAAGGTGTTAATTGTTTCTAGTTATTTCTAATTATTTCCCTTTCTACCTTCAACTTTTCTAAAGACTCTGTTCTGCTTAGAGTGATACTGGCTTTATCGCGGACACACACAAAATACTCTCTGATTTCTGGATGGATAACTCATCAGGTAAGATGTGAATTTTAGGGGCACCTGGGTGGCTCAGTTGGTTGAGCGTCCAGCTCTTGATCTCAGCTCAGGTCGTGATCTCACCGTTCGGGGGATTCAGCCCTGTGTTAGGTTCTGCACTGACTGCAGGGAGCCTGCTTGGGATTCTCTCTCAATCTCTCACTCTCTCTCTGCCCTTCCCCTGCTTATGCTCTCTCTGTCTCTCTCTCTCTGTCTAAAAAATAAACTTAAAAAAAAGATGTGAGTTTTAACTTTCCGCCAAGTCTGATTTCATGCTGTAGAATGATATTTTTCTCCTAAATTGAACCACCCAGAATGGCTGAAGCCATTAGGAATGGTGAGAGCATCCATACTTCTCTGTCTTTGGCATTTAAAGTAAGGCATGCCATCTTGAGTGCATATTCTAGAAGGAAAAGAACCAGAACTGCTGTATGGGTTGTGGAGGGACCATCCTTCTCACTGTCGTTTGTAGCTAAGGACATGTTTGCAGAATAAAACACCCAAACATCCTTTTCAGAATGGTGACTACGCACCATCTGGAAGACAGACATTCTGACCTAAGTTATCTCTAGTTACTCTCACAATCCTTGTTTTTACTAGTGATTTTATGTTGCTGTCGTTTTAGAAACTCAGTGTGATTCCAGTTTTAGGGAGGAACATCCCAAATGTGTCTACATCATCATTGGAAATAGAGAAAAACATACCTAGTTTCTTGTTCATGAAAAGAGGAAGAAATTGCCATATTATGATATGTTCCTTGGATGAACAGAACTGAGGCTGCTTCCTATTCGTCTGAAGTTGGATTCCCCCAACAATTCAACAGAATGATCGATACGGTTAGAAGCTTGGGAGCCTGAAAACTGGGCACCATTAGTTACTCAACTCATTCAGTGGTTTCTTAACTGGGGGCAATTTTACCCCACAGGAGACATTTGGCAATGAGTGGAGACATTATTAGCTGCCACCACCTGGGGTGAGGTGTGGTTGCTCCTGGCATCTGCAGAACAGAGGCCAGGGATGCTGCTAGAAACACCCTACAATGCCCAGGACGGCCCTTAACAACAAAGACTTATTGGGTCCAAAATGTCAGTAGCACTGCCCCTGAGAAACCCTGGAAAGAACCCCAACCAACCAAAAAGTATGAGCTTTCATACTCCTAAGATTTCTATACTAAGCGTAGCGATTAATAATTAAAATGATTACTATTCATTAAATACCTGCTACTTGCCAGCCTCTTTATAAAGAATTCCTAGCTACTGAGTCAGGATCTGACCCCAGGTTTGTTTGAGGCCATTGTCTCCATTCTTCCTCCTTAGCTATTTCGTGTAAGTGCATTTTCCCTGGACATGCTTGTTGTGTTTTATATGGATCAAATTATGTGTTTAGCGCATACTCACTAATATACTCACAGGAGAAAGCCACGGGCAAGAAGAGACTGGTGTCACTATGGGTGGTGAAGCTAAAAGCATCCAGACAGACAGGCCTCAGATCTGTAACTTACTAAACGAGCCTAACGCCCAGGTAGGATGGCAGGCAGTACAGAGCCTGGCCCTTAGTAGGTACTTAATAAATATTTGTAGGGAAATTTTTTCATCACCAGCAGAGTCCTTGGGTAAGCTTCAAATGGAGCAGGGCTTCCAAATGACCTGTTCTGTTATATAACTTTGAGTTTCTCCGAGGAGCCGTTCCCTCATCTCTAAGGCACCTGGTATTCCCAGAACTTCAGAGGTGCTTCAGCTTGTGTATCTTCCTCTTCTTTGTTCTTCGCTCTTCCATTCTTAGTCAGTCTGGCCTGGCAGGGGCTCATCCCTTGACCCCTCCCTGTCTGCACACAATATTCCTCTGCCCCTCTACTTGAGGCCCTCCCAACAGTCTCCTCATTTTGTTCCTGCCAACAGTTTGCAAGATGGGGGCAGGGCAAGTGTCAGAATCTCTGGAGGAAGCGTGTGCCATGTGAGAAAGCTTATTCGAGAACATGATTTTATATTTGGAAACAAGCAGGGGAAAAAATTACAACTATTGTCTTCGTAAAACAGAGAACTGAAAGAAAAGCTTGGAAGAAATCCTCTTGCCTGGCGATAATATGGCGATCATCATATCTGGGGGTGGGGGCATGACCATTTATGTTTATGAAAAGAGGAAGAGGTTCAAAGGAAAGGTGCTGGGAAGCACGACAATGTGTGCTTTCCTTTCCTGTGTCCATAACTATGTTAGTAGTGTCCTCGTTCTCAGCACTTGGATTTCTCCGAACCCACCCTTTGCCTACTGTACAGAATCAAGTCACTCCATTGTGCTCCCATAATGCTTTACTTTTATCCCCTGATATGTCACCCATCATCCTTTACCTTTATCATACTAAGCTCTGATGTAGGGGTGCATGCTTCTGAAGGAGAACCATGAGAGTACCATGACCCCAAGGAGCCAGTCGGAGACCGTTGTTCATGGCCCTCAAACTTCAGTGTGCCGGGCATTAGAGTGAATTCTAGGACGTCACCCTTGGAGATCCTGAATCTCTAGAATTTGGAGGTGGGGGGCATCAGAAATTTAAACGTATACATCTCTGGGTTATAAGTCACACCTTGGGAAGTACTACAGAACTTGGGCTTAAAAAATGTCCTTACATGTTCTTCAAGCAAAACAGGCATTTTGCTAAGGACAGCCTGGCTACATTCAGCCATTGGTTTGTGCACTCACCAGGCACTGATTGAGAACTGTGGAATGTAGCGTCATCTGTTGTAGGGGATGCTGTGCAGTAGCGGTCTCTTTTGTGGTCATGACCACTCTCCTTTTGCCGTCTGTTGTTTCCCTGCGAGTAAGCTCAGGACCATTTGTGGGGCACATCCTAGCCAACGTGGTAGTTGATAAGGACTTTAAAGGGTGTTTGGAGGGTGCAGAGAAGAAGCGTGAGGGGAATGGAGGTTTGCATTTTAATAGAGAATTTCAATCCCTTGGTATTTCAAATCACTGGAGGAAAAGAAGAAGGGTTTCTTTTCCTGAATTTCTTATTATGTGTCCAGCCCTTGACATGTATTACCTAATTTATTTAAAAAATATATTTTTTTTAGTATTTATTTATTTCTTGGGAGGCAGAGAGACAGAGTGCAAGCAGGGGAGGGGCAGAGAGAGAGGGAGACACGGGATCTGAAGCAGGCTCCAGGCTCTGAGATGTCAGCACAGAGCCTGACCTGGGGCTTGAACCCACGAAATGCGGGATCATGACCTGAGCCAAAGTCGGACGCCTAACTGACTGAGCCACCCAGGCGCCCCCATGTATTACCTAATTTAATCCTCATAATCAGCCAATGAGGGAAGTGTAATTATTCCCATTTTACAGAGGAGGAAGCTGAGGCTCATGTTACGTTACTCTCCCTAGCTGGAAATAGGTGGACACAGGACTAGAACTCGGGCCTCACTCTCAAGACCGTGTTTATTCTCCTCTCCCTGGATGCCTCTGTCACCTCATTCTTCTGCCAGTCTCTGTGCTGGTCTGGAACATCCCAGTACGTGCCCTGTTTGGCGTTAAAGACTGTCCTTTGAGCTGTCCCTAAGAGTGCTGAAATTGTTCCATCGCCTTTTTTTTTTTTTAATTTTTTTTTTCAACGTTTTTATTTATTTTTGGGACAGAGAGAGACAGAGCATGAATGGGGGAGGGGCAGAGAGAGAGGGAGACACAGAATCGGAAACAGGCTCCAGGCTCCGAGCCATCAGCCCAGAGCCCGACGCGGGGCTGGAACTCACGGACCGCGAGATCGTGACCTGGCTGAAGTCGGACGCTTAACCGACTGCGCCACCCAGGCGCCCCTCTATCGCCTTCTTAACTTTCCTAGGAGTGAGTAAAAGACAACTGGGTCACTTTAGAAAGAACGCTGACCTTTAAGTGGGTATACAGATCCAAAGAAAATACAGACGCCTCCTGGTTTGCAACCTTACTGCGAGTAAAGCTGCCTTCACTTTTTTCTTCAGGTTTTGTTGTCGATATACCTTGTTTCTATTTGCTCCCAACCACATGTAGGAATCTGCAGCCAAATCTAGTGTAAAATGTTATCGATGACCTCTTGCTGGTCCAATTTAAGTCTTTTTCTCCGGGCTTAGTTCCTGAACAACAGATTCAGCTATGTCTATGTTTTTCATATTTGATATGGAAGATTATTCATTTTTTGTATTTGATGTGGCGATTATTAATCGTTGAGGAAATTAAGGTGCATGGAGGGGACAAATTGGCCTGCCATGCATTTGACCCTGGTATTATTACTTGGTATCAATTTGAAGAGCCCAGGCTGGGTCCAGTCACTCCAGTCAGCAGATTGTCGAGCCCGCAAGTGGTGGCCTGCCATTCCACGGGAAGTCTGGGAATCTGTAGCCCTTGATAGAGGGACCATCTCACAACTTCCTCTGGCTTCCATGCCTTCTAACCTTCCCACTCTTCTACTTGTCCGGCCTTTCCTCTTCTTCCTCCTCCTTTCCCTATTTTTTGCCCTGGACATTGTCCAAGTAAACCGATCTTCATAGCTTCATTTCTGTTTTTCTCTACACCTCTGTTCTCCGCTTCTTCCCCAGTTTCTTGTTCCATATTTCCTCTTGCCCAGAGGACAGTAAGTCTTTGAACATCTTTCTCAAACCAGTCCCCCCTCCTAACTCAGCTTCTCCCAGCATTCGTCCAGTGACCCATTGGCCATTCTTCCTATGACCCAGGCTCAAAACCTGGGTTAACTTGCTTACTTTGTTCTTCCTCCTATCTAGTCACTGGAAAAAGTAAAATCTTGCTTCAAAGATTTGGTATCTTCCCTGTATTTGGAATCTTCAAAGACTTGGTATCTACATGGTATCTCTCTTCCTTTCCATCCCCTTTGCTCCAGCTTCACATGTCATTGATTCCTGTGACCATTTCCCAGATTGGCTCCCTATTTCACAGGGCTATCGAAGGGTTGCTGGAATTAATAACAGCAAGTATATGTTCAGCACTTCTATGCATTATGCTAAGTAGTTTACATTTTTACTTCATTCCATCCTTACTGCCACCGTGTGTGATGGCTATTTCTATTGCCTTGCAAATGAAACTGAAGTTTTGTGAAGTAAATGACTTGCCCAAGGTCACACAGCAAGCAGGTGAGCTATAACTCAACCCATATCTGTTTTGCTCCAGTGGATGCTTATAACTATTGAATTTCGCTGCCTCCTAGGGTATAGTGTGTTATCTAATGGGGGCGATTAGTGTTAGCTTCCTTCCTTCTTTCCCTCCCTTTTCCATCTATTATCTCTTCCTCAGACTATACTAAATTCCTACACATGCTACCTCTGTCTGAAACCCACCACCCTTCAAGGCTCTCCTTTCTCCTGCACGTAGTCAGTTTTCTCCACACTTTTCAGGCTTCTCCAGCGCTTTCCGGTTTTCTGGTTGCGTATCTTATGTAAATAAATCCTTAAAAGGCCAGTTAGCTGTTGTTTCTTTTTGTTCCATTTATGTGCTATCAAGTCCTGGGATAGCTGACTTTAAACGAAGTAGGTATCTGGTAAATGATTGTTAACCTACTGCATTTGGGTTTTATCTTGAAAGTAGAGGTTAGTGAGCCATCAGAGGAATCAGAATAGTCTGGAATCAGGATATATAATCCAGCAGAATTGACTGGAAAGGTAGGGCTGCTCCAGACTAGTTGGGTAATTGCCACAATCCAGGCAGGAATCCCGGAAGAAATCCTGGTCTAGTGACCGGGCAAAGAGAGGAGACACGCGCCAGGTAAGAGGCGTGCTATGCACTGACTGTCCAGGTAACGTCTTCCACAACAACTATTCTATTCCCTGGCTTCCTCACCTCCAGAGTAGCAGAGCTAGTCCCTGAGAGCTTCGGAGAAATGTCATGGTCCTGTGGTTCCAGGTCCCCGGATCCAGGCTCCAGAGGTCTGCCCAGGATAACTGAGTGTAATGGGATGGGTGAGTAGGATTTCTTAGCACAGCCTGATTTAAGAGGTGTGGCAGAATCGGCACCAGTTTTCCAGAGTTACTTTCTGTGCCTCCACTGGGGCAGCCTGTGGGTTTGTGACCACAGGATGTACAGTCTGCCAACACATTTACCTTCTGAGGCTGTAAGATCTGTTTTGGCCCTTCTGCCGGTCAACAGAGTCGAATGTAGCTGCTGGCCGCCCAATCCCAGTGCGTGATCGACGCACCAGGGCCTGGGGAATGCACAGAGAATGTGGCCGCTTTTCACCTGGAAATTCCACTTCAGGAGAAAAAAAAAAAAAATCCTAAACATAACCTATCTGGACTTTGAGAGCAGACCGGGAAACCGATTTCTGCCCGAGTTGGCCTGGTGGGAAGGAAGAGAAAGCCGAAGGAGGGAGAACTGTTGAGTCTGACATTAATTAAACCGCGGCAGGGAACGCTGCGACGGCGGCTGTCGCCCTCCTAAACTCCGAGGGAGACACGTCAGCTTGAGCTCGGGGCAATTTCAGAGGGCGACGTCCCGGCCCGGGAGGGGTGGCGGGCGGCTGCAGACGGGCTCTAGGGCCCAGCGGCCGGGCGCCGGGGCGGGGGTGGAGTGTAGGGTTACAGTGACGGGCGGGACGACCCTCCCCGGCCCGAGCGCGGGGAGCGGGGAGCCGGGAGCCGGGAGCGCGGGCGGCGGCGGAGCGCGCGGGACGCTCTAGGACCCAGCAGCGGCTGTCGGCTTCGGGGCTGGAGGTGAAGCCCTGGCGTTTCTCTCCTTCCTGTGTGAATGGGGCTGACTGTCGGGCGCCGCTTCCCCGCGCTGCCCCACGCCATGCCCTGCACGCTGCCCGGCGGCCGCCTTCCCCAGCCGCGCCACTGAGCTAGCCATGGTCGCCTCATGTGGAGGGCAAAGTTGCGCCGGGGAACTTGTGAGTCTGCCGTGAAAGGTAACCAGTGCCCGCTCCGGGCGCGGGGAGGGCGCCCCCGAGTCTCCCACGCGAGGGACCCAGCCGACCGGTACTCCTCCACCCCTTGCTGCCCCGGGCACGGGTCTCCTTCTCGGGGCCCCGGGGCTGAGATCGGCCCCGCTCCCCAGCGACTCGGGCAGCCGATTGGGCGCCGGTGGCCCGGAGTGTCCGCCACCGCAATCTTGCTCTCCCTCACCCAGATATGTTTTTTTTTTTTTTTTTTTTTTTTAAAGAAAGAAAGCAGAACTCTGTTTCCGAGCCTCCCTGCAGGCCCCCGGTGCCGGCGGGCCGGATCGCCGCGCCGTCCCGCGCCCCATCCGAGCCCGGGAAGTTGTGTGGGCCCGCCGGGCCGGGGCCCCGGGGTGCGGATGCGCCCCCCGAAGCGAGGCTGGCCTTACCGGAGGGGCGCTGCCATATGGCTGCACTCTCCGAGACGCGCCCGCGCGCGGGTCCCCCGGCCGCCGAGGGAGGGGGCGGAAGCGGGTGGCCGGTGACCGCTACCCTCAGCGCGAGACAAAGGCGCGCGCCAGGGCCCGCCCCACGGGATGCGGCGCCCCGGCGGGACCCGTGCTCCTCGCGGGGAAGTCTCGGCTCTGGCGGGTGGGGGCGGCGAAGGGGTCGCGCCCCAGACCCCGGGGCTCGGATCGCGTTAGCTGCTCCTCCTTTGTTCTCCCCAGACAAGTTTCTTCGACAGAAACTGGGGAGTTAGACTTAGCTCTCCCTTGCTGTTAGTGCTGCCTTGAAAAGAATCTGGTTTCATGGGGGAGAAATTAAACTTTCCAAGTGGAACTGGTTTTTCTTGGAATGTGACATTTGTGGCAGGAGGGAGATTGGCACGTCGGCCGATGACAGCCAAGCGGAGCCGGGCGCCCTGCGCTGGGGCAGGGGCCGAATCTGCTCCGTAGGCTGCAGGGCTGGAGGACCAGGCAGCGGAACGCACGACGCAGCGCGCACCCACCTCCAGGGCCTCAGCCTCCAGGACTGAGCTCGCGGCGACGTTTCCAAGTTTCCCCCTTAGGAGCCCAGGCCGAGAATCCCGGCTCCCCACCCGCAGCTCCCGCGCCGCGCCACGCCACGCCCTGCTCTGTAGTGTGTTGATTGGTGGCGGGCAAGACTTTCCCTTTCCATTTTTGTTTGAAGGTTTTTTGCTATTTTGGCTTGGGTGTTGGTTTACTGTCTTCAGATGGCAAGTGCTTTGGAAAATGCCCGGCTAGTGTACGGGATCACCTACCTGGACTGGGGCTTCAGTAGACGGGCGCCCTGATCGTGCGGCCTCCTGAGGCTTTGCGCTTGGGACCGAACATTTTGTGTCCTTGGTGCCTCATCTCCTTTGCTCAGCCCTGATAAAGTGCGGACATGGTTGCCCATTTCCTTCTTTTGAGGCATGTTAGGAGAATCGAGCTTTTGTACTGCCTATCAAGTCCTTGGTGACGGCGTGGGTAGGCGGTCGCGAGAGTCAGTTGTGTTACCCGAAGATGCTCTTTGGAACACCCCAAACAATAACGTTACTTGCCATAAGCGAGTAAAACCAGAATAGAGGAATATTAATAGCTACTATTCCAAAAAACTTCCTTCCTTTTCGGGAAGTGAAAAGTCAAGGCTTGAAATGTTGAACAGACATGGGTCGGTCCCTGCCAAACTGACTTAAGATTTCCCCTGGCTGCCCCCCCACTGCTGGCTGTCCCCAACTGCTGACTGCCCCCCCACTCCTGGCTGTCCCCAACTGCTGACTGCCCCCCCACTCCTGGCTGTCCCCAACTGCTGACTGCCCCCCCACTCCTGGCTGTCCCCAACTGCTGACTGCCCCCCCCCTCCCCTTCCCCCCCCCACAACCCTGGCTGCCCTCCCACTCCTGGCTGTCCCCAACTGCTGACTGCCCCCCTACTCCTGGCTGCCCCCCCCACTGCTGGCTGTCCCCCACTCCTGGCTGCCCCCCCCACTCCTAGCTGCCCCCCATTCCTGACTGCCCACGGCTGCTGGACCCCAGTAGCTCTCTGTAGATGTCAGATCCAGGGTAAGGATTAAGGGAGCTCTCTGGATTGCAAGTTCTTGAAGAATCTAGACCAATGTGAAATTTATTTCCCAGGATGGGGTTCTGAGCATTGTAGTGCATCTACTACGACCATTCTTTATGGGAATTGTGTGGTAACAATATTTGAATACATTTTGAGCTGTTTTGCAGAGGAGTAAAGGGTTGGAAACCACTGATTTGACCACAGTGAAGAGGAGGAAGATGTCCAGCAGAGGTTTTAGAGATGCCTCCACTCTCCCTGGTGGGGTCTGGGGGGATGTTTAGTTTTTGGATGGGTATAGTTTGGCTTTTGTGAGATACATTTCTCAAGATAAATAAGGAAACCTGGTAAACCCTGCAAAGGGGATAGGAGGGCGAGAAGGTGCTGCACTTATAATTATTCTCCCTCCCTCTTCTTTTTAAAATGCACAGAAGTCTTGGTCTTTTAGGTTCTGTGCTGATGGTGGAGAGCGAAGAATACTAATGTACCGAAGGGCATGTGGAGATCAAAGCATTTAAAAATACATCTTTTCATGGAGGCTAATGGAGGACTTTCAGTTTAAATGAGATTTAAAAGTGCTGTCGTTAAGAAAAGCACATGAATGCAGAAATGTGAGTAATTTTATGAGAAGGCACTCTGCTGATTAGACTTGAGAGTGTCTGCCCTTGGCCAGTGAGTCCGGAGGCTTCTCTGGGTAGAACTATGCTTTCCTTTTTTTTTTTTTTTTTTGATATCTGCCCCTGTGGAGAAGAGCGGACCCAGGGCCTAGGGGAAAGATGGCCGAACTAATTGAAATTGGAAGGCAGCCTGGCTGGTGAGCGTTTAGCGGAAAAGTGCAGCCCCTAGGTACCAGTGTTGTTTTTCTCCATAGTAATTTGTGGAGCTGCTTTGAAAACGATAAAGTACTGTATCACGTAAGGCTTTTATTTTCATTTTTTTAAAAAAATAATGACTTCTGAAATAAGGGACTTGCTAGTGAAAATTGTAAAAATCTGAAAGCTTTTCCAGGCCAATCAAATAAAAGGAAGTTAACTCCATAAGACCTGTTAGTAGTTCTGATATGCAAAATTCTCCCCAAGTAGCACCCCCGCCCCCCCCAAACCTCCCTGTGGCTATCTGCATTTCAAATGCATACGGAAGCAGCTCTGGTCAGGAAATTCTCCAGCGTTTTGAATAATTTTTCTCCTCCCATCTTTTCATTAATTTTGGTAGGCTCTTGTGTCCCAGAATTCACTAGGCAATAGAATACTTGAAAAGCAAGGGGTATTTTGGAGGTCAACCAAGGGGACATATTTAATTATAAGGTTGGTTGGAAATAGTCTGAGGTTGTTGAGGTTTTTGTTTGTTTGCTTAGTGATTTTTTTTTTAAATTTTATTTTGTTGGTTTGACTTTGTTTTGTCTTGGAAGAAAGGCAAAATTTAAATCTTGGCCATTGTGGGTAGGTCAGTACTGTAGTTTTGCTGAAGGAAGCCACGCCTGGGCTTGTGTGTTGGCACCCTGCCGGGTTTTCTAAATTGTGAGGCCCTTGGCCTCTGTTCTTGTGAAACAAGGCCTGTTCATTCCAGGACAGGATAGGACTCCTGGTTTCCCAAAGGGGTTCACACATCAGGCTTTTTTTTTTTTTTTTTTTTTCCTTTTTAAAAATTATTTTACTTTATTTTATGAGGGGGATAGGGAGGTAGCTCTAAGGTGTTAGGAAACGTATCCCTGTTAAGACTGTGGAGAATTGGATTTGACTTCAAAAAAAAAATGAAGTCACATAGTCCTACTGTGTGCGTTTAAATCTGTGTTTGGAATCTCACTGGCCAGTCCACCTCTTTTTCTGTCATTTGGTTTTGCTTTTAAGTTAAATGCCTGTAGTTCACTTTGTTTAAAAAAAAAAACAAACTTGTGGGGCGCCTGGGTGGCGCAATCGGTTAAGCGTCCGACTTCAGCCAGGTCACGATCTCGCGGTCCGTGAGTTCGAGCCCCGCGTCAGTCTCTGGGCTGATGGCTCGGAGCCTGGAGCCTGTTTCCGATTCTGTGTCTCCCTCTCTCTCTGCCCCTCCCCCGTTCATGCTCTGTCTCTCTCTGTCCCAAAAATAAATAAACGTTGAAAAAAAAAAATTAAAAAAAAAAAAAAAAACTTGTAACTTTGAAATGATTATAGCTTTATGGAAAGTTGCAAAAATAGTAGAGAGGTCCTGTGTCCTCTTCACCCACTTTCCTCCATTGGTAGCAGCTTACATAACCACAGTACAGTAGAACTGGGAAATTGACATTGGTACAATCCACAGAGCATCGTCAGATTTCACTGGTTTTACATGCACGCGTTTGTGTTTGTGCGTATGTCCTTCTAAGCAATTGTTTCACACGTGTAGATTCCGGTAACCACCATCACGGTCAAGATACAGAACTATCTCATCACCTCAAGGATGTTCCTTGTGCCACTCCTTCATGGTGGCATCCACTCTCTCCTCCCCGCACCCATCTCTAAACCCCGATAACCACTAATCTCTTCTCCATCTCTATCTATCATTTTGAGAGTGTTACATAAATAAAATCATGTGGGGAGCGCCTAGGTGGCTTAGTCAGTTGGGTATCCGACTCTTGATTTTGGCTCATGTCATGAGCCCAGGGTCATGGGATTGAGCCCCGTGTTGGGCTCTGCGCCGAGCATGGAGGCTGCTTGGGATTTTCCTTCTCTCTCCCCCTCTCTCTGCTCCTCCCCCCTGCTTGTGCTCTCTTCCTTTCTCTCTAAAAAAGAAAAAAACATAAGTTAATAAAATCATGTGGCATATGACCTTTTGAGATGAGGGTTTTCACTCAACAGAACACCCTTGAGATCCACTCAAGCTGTCACATTATCAAGAGTCTGTTCCCTTTTATTGCTGAGTAGTATTCCATGGTATGGTTATACCACAGCTCGCTTAACCGTTCACCTACCGAAGGACATTTAGGTTGTTTCCAGCTTTGGGCTCTTACAATTAAGAGTTGCTATGAACATGTGTGCACCGGGTTTTGTACAGACATGTTTTCCTTCCTGCGAGATCAATGCCCAGGAGTGTGATTTCTGGATTTTGAATGGTTAAGTGTATATTTTGTGTTCTCAGAAACTGCCAAACTTTTCCAGAGTGGCTGTACGATTTTACATTCCCCCCAGCCATGTAGGAGAGATTGGGTTTCTCTGCAACCTCACCAGCATTGGTTTATTATTGTAGCTGTCCCAACAAGTGTTCTAGTCTCATCCTGGCTTTAATTTGCATTCCCTAATGGCTAATGATGTTGAACATCTTCTCATGTGTTTATTTCCCATCTGTATCTCCTCTTTGGTGAAATGTCTGCTCATGTTCTAACTGGATTGTTTTTTTCTTGTTGTTGTTGGTTTCTTTTTTACAGTTGAGCTTGGAGAGTTCTTCATATATTCTAAATATGAATCCTTTGCCATATATATGGCTTGTATATATATATATATATTTTTTTCCCCAGTATGTAGTTTGCCTTTTTTATCTTTTTAACAGGATCTTTTGTAGGGCAAATGTTTTTAATTTTGATGAAGTCCCACGTATTGTTTGTTTTTGTTTTTGTTTTTTTCCTTTTATGGGTTGTGATTTTGGTGTCAAATCTAAGAACATTTTGCCTCGGCCTCCATCCCAAAGATTTTCTCCTACGTTTTCTTTTTTTGTTTCATAGTTTTATATAGTGTATTTAAACTGTAGTTCACTTTTACCCCCTCTTAAGAATGTGTATGTCCTGCTGCCCTTCTTGAAAACCATCCCTTAGGTGTTTATTATGTATTTAGCGTTCTAGAAGCACACAGTTGAATCAGGCATGTTCCCACTCTTAAGAGCTCACCCCTTAGTGCAGTCATTGTGTGGACATTTCCATGTATTATGTACAGTAAAGGAGATAAGCATGCTGTGCCGTGGAGCACTGAGCTGAGAGGACTCGCTTTGATCGGGGGGTCAGGGCTTTCCTGGGCACGTTGCCCAAGCATGGTGGGAATGAAATCGATTCTTGCCTTTGATCCAGTTTTTGGATGTCTGTGTTGCCATGAATTCTTCAGTGTGAGTTACCCCGGTTCTTGAGCACACACTGAAGGACTTGGGGTAAACTGGGCGGTTGAGGGCTTTTTTGAACTGTACGTGGCATAACAGCTTAAAAAAATAATAACGATCCAGCACTGACAACTCACTAACATAAAGAGTCTGAATGAAGTTAAACAGCTTCAAAATCAGAATGTGTTAAAATGGAAAAGGAGGTAGTATTTTGGATTGTTTAGGAACAGTAGACCTGGCTTGCTTCCTGACCCTCCTTCCTCCTTGCTGTGTAATCTCAGGGCATTTGACCTGTTAAAGCCTCATGGATGAAATGGAAACAGTTGCCTCCTGGAGTTGCAGGAGAAACAGTGCCTATATACCATGTTGGGCGAATTGAAAGCATTCAGTAAACATTTGCTGCTATGATGATGATGATGATGATGATGATGATGATTATTACAGACCCATGGCTTTATGATGTTATGTGTATTTTCATCTATCTCCTTTTTCCGAGAAACTGGAATCCCAGTTTTTACTCATAGAAACGTAGCTCTTCACAGTTGGGAACATTGTTATTGTGTACCAAATATTATTTATTGAATGAGGTTAGAAGGTAGGGTACTCTATGCCCGATCTAGTACTGGCTATAAAATAGACCTTTTTTTCCTGCCTATAAACCCAAACTTTTGAGTAAAGAACAGTTTTCTCTCTGCCCCAGCCACGGGAGGTGGCAGGAGGTCTGTGTGCTGGCTGGAGTTCACAGTGCCTGTTAGCCTAGGTGTATGTTAGGTCAGGGCTGATGTCACCAGGATGCTTCACACCCGGCAGCTCCCTTTCCTTTCCCTTGATGGCCATGTTGTTTGTTTCCCAGAGGAAATGGAATGGACCTTAGATACACACTTCTAGAGCAATGGCTCTGAAATGGGGGTGATGAGGTGATGCTGTGTTTGAACAAAACAGTCTGTGAGCCCCGCCCCCAGAGTTTTGTTTCGGTTAGCTCTTGGAGGGGCCTGAGAATCTGAATTTCTCACAAGTTTCCAGGTGATGCTGTTCCTGCTGGTCCCGGGACCACACTTTGGGAACCAGTATTTTAGAGCATAGTCTCCTTTTCATTGGACCTCGACTGAGGTGCTTAACTCTTTGGAACTGCATGTGTTCATGTTTAAACGACGGAGACTGAGCTAGATTGATTTCTAAGGTGATGAATTGATCTGCATAACCAAATGCTCGGCTCTAATCATTCTTCTGTGCCTTCCCCCTTTCCAGGCCGACTTTTCCTTCCCTCTGTTGTCTTTTATCCTCCTCGGTCCTCGGGAGATATTCCAAGTTACCGTGTATTGTTACCATCCACAAGCCATATTGCCTTGGCTAAGTCACTTAACCTCTGTAAAGTGAATGTGCTGACTCAGTACTTCCATCGAAAGGTAATTGTGAGGCTTCAGTGAGATAACACATACGAAAGGACTAAATACAAGGTAGAGCATGGTTCAGAATTCATTTGTTACTTGGAGCGTCCTTGATTGCCCTTCAGGACAGTATCCTTGGACGTGGGGATGAACTGCTTCTCTTGATGCTGAATTTCACTGCTGCTGCGGGGCTTGTAAAGACCGCAGGAAATCCGCAGGGCCTTCGTGGAGAAGGTTCCCGCAGTAAACGGAAGGTGGGGGTAGGGTCTCTGAGGGCCTTCAAAATAGATACTTGATGTGTGGACGTGGTAATGACCAAAGAAGGGTTCAGTGCTGGAAAATAGCTTGAACAGATGCTGGACTGTTAAGAGTCCACTTCTTCACGGTAGAGAAATACAATTCCATGAAGTTTTGTTTTTTTTTTTTTTTTCCTGGCATCCTTGGAAGATGTGATCTGTCCCCCGTCTGTTTCTTGTTTTTTTGTTTTTTGTCTTTTTTGAGGGGGCGTGGATAGGGAGAGGGCAGAGAGAGAGGGAGAGAAAAATCTTAAACCCGGATGTGGGGCTCCATCCCATGAACCACGAGATCATGACCTGAGCTGAAATCAAGAGCCAGACCCTTAACCGACGGAGTCACCCAGGTGCCCCTGACCCCCGTCTATTTTTATTTTGGGTTCTGGGTCTACACTGTCCACAGTAACCACTAGCCACATGTTGGCCATCAAAGTTAATTAAAAGTAAATGAACTAAAAATCCTCAGTCCTGTTAGGCACAGTTCATATGCCAGCAGCTATTTCTGTCCTTGCAGTGAGTTCCACTGGTCAGTGCTGTGCTAGAGACATGATAGTCCCGGTTTGATTGACAGCAACATTATGGGGCTTCATAGGATGGGAAGGTGACACAGTTTTGACTGAAATGAATCACTTCCCCGTTGAAGTCCTGTGTGGACTGAATGGGAGAAAAGACCACAGGGCAAACCCTCTGCCAACCTGAACCTCGTATTTGTTTTTTGTTTTTTTGTTTTTTTTTTTAAATATTTATTTTTGAGAGAAAGAGAAAGAGAGACAGAGTGTGAGTGGGCAAGGCGTAGAGAGGGAGACACAGAATCCGAAGCAGGCTCCAGGCTCTGAGCTGTCAGCACAGAGCCCGACGCAGGGCTTGAACCCACGAACCGTCAGATAATGACCTGAGCTGAAGCTGGATGCTTAACCAGCTGAGCCACCCAGGCGCCCCTGAACCTCATCTCTGGAGGCTCATTTCATTTGGAGGGTGGGTCAGCGAGGCATTTGGGGTATGCCGGGAGTAGGTAGAGTTTACCAGGTTAGGAGGCTCTTACAGGAGGCTGTTCCCAGGGATGTTTGTGGCCTTGATTCCGTTCCTGGGATTCTCCCAGGTCCTTGAGAGAAGCAAATGGAAACGCCAGTGCAGAGTTAGCACTGAGAGGTTCTCCTGGGGAGATCTCGAGCCAGCCTGGACTCCTCCGCCTTGGGTCTGTTCCACTGTTGAACCAGCCTTTGTCAGTGCAAGGGGAAGGGGGGGGGGGTGTGGCGGGCCTTTGCTCATCCCCGCCGGTGTCTGGGCTTGCTCAGATACCGTTCCACACTGCATCATCCTAACTGTTGCCTCCTTCGAAAGTTCTGTACACTGTAAGGTTCCTTTCCCTGCCTCACATCCGGGTCCCTGTGGTCGGCTTCCCAAATCCGTCTGGCGTGCCTCACCTTCCTTTGCACATCTACACCCCAGCTAGTGAGGCACTCATTACCCGGGAACCCGTGCTTGCCACACAGCAGGTCTTCCTGCTTCTGTTGTTTCGCACCTCTTCTCATCTACCCTGTCTTTCGCTTCTTTCCTCCACCCTTCTCAGAACAGGCAGAGCAAGAACAAGGGTGATAGATATCTTGTCTTCCGGCTGCTGTGCTTCTTGCCTTAGGTGGGGCTGTGCTGTGCCCTGTGGCCCTGGGCCAGGGAGGAAGGAGGCATCTCACATGTACCTGCTGCTTCTCAGCTGTAAGGGCTGCTCTGGGTAGTGTGACCCCGGAACGTGACCCCCGAAGGCAGGTGTGAGACAGGCCTTTCCCTTCCGGACAGGAACTGCACCCTGAAGGCCTCTGGGCACCAAGTTTTTTCTGAGTAAGCTCCCTCTGTCTGGGGGGTTGAGGGAAAGGGGTAGGTGTGAAATTCTCTGGCAAGGCCCTGTTTCCCAAGGGACCAGTCTAACTATCGCTGCAGTTTGGTTGATTGCTCACACTGGTGATGTGGGAAGAAGGGCCCCTAAGATCGCCTGCCTGGGATCTTGTTTTTGAACAATGGGGTTTAAAAGAGGAGGAGAAATAGACAAGGTGCTTTCAGAATTTTGGAAACCAGTGGATGCGGTACCTAGGAGATAGCATTAAATTCACAGCGGAGTGCATGTAACACCAATTTAGCTCCTTTATCTAGAAGAGTGGAAGGAAATGCCTTCTGAAATCACAGTAGCTTAAATTAAGAGACCTGGGGAAGTAATGTAAACAGCATCACAAACCTTAAATGTAATGGGAGTGTCAGAGAAAAGCAGGAGGTTTGCTAAAGGACATAACCCTTTAGGAAACCTGATAGACTGGCCTGATAGATCATACATGAGCGGCAGGGGGATGAAAAGTGGGGAGTACGTTTACTTGAGCTGACTTTGAGATTTGATCCTGTAAAATATTCATCCAAACAAAAAATTAAGACTGTAAGATCTAAAAAGGTCTACTCTGAGATATGGATTATCTCAGTCCCGAGCTTAGAAGTAAAATTTTCTGAAAGTCTGAAGTTTCTTACCTTCAACTTTCTCCAAAATGGATTCTGGGAATTGGGAGACAACAATTGGAATGAATGCAGATATTAACATTTCAATGGCCTTTGTTAAGTGACTAAGATCACTTTATTAGTTTAAGAACCTACAATGTGTTATATGTAATTAAACTTGCTCGTAAAGTGAACAGATTTTGTAGTGTTAAGTTTCGTAGTTAGGCAGTAGTCACGAATCTTCTAATTGAAACTGCTTTGAAATATTTTCAGCTTCTCTTAAGGAAGGTACATGTTGAACCTCAGGGATCATGACATTTCTCATTTGGGGGCAGACTATACATTAGGCAGACATTGGGATGCAGAGCCTTGAGTGACTCTGGACCACGCAAGTCCATACTGAGGTGGAGCATTTGCTACAGTGGAAAGATGCAGTCCTCCGTCTGCTATTTGAGGCTCTGTCGCGTGCCTGGAACTGGACTAGGCCTGGGATATCTGCCCTCTGCGCCCATGGAATTTATATTCTACAAGGCATGTAATGGAGTGTGGTGTTCGAAAACAGAAGGCAGATGAACTGCGTTTGTTCTGCTATGAGGACAGGAAACAATTTATAATCGCCTTCCAAGGATTTTATCTTCACTGTGAGCTGATTAAGAGGGAGTGGGTTTAAATTACAGATACCATGACTTCTAGAAGCATGGGAAGAGTTCCCTGATGGGGGGCTTGGGAGGACATGAGGGTTATAGATGCAACCAAGGAATTACAAGAAGCGCAGGGGTGTCTCATTCTAGAAATCTCTTTACATTGAGTGAGTGCGGTTTAGTGTCCTGCAGGATTGTGGGAGGTGGGTCTAATGGCACGGCGGTGTTCATCTGCGGAGCTTTTGAGGAACTTCAGGAAGCTCGCGTGGCTGGAATGGTAGCTGGCGCACATAACCAGGACCAGATCAGAGTCAGTAGGTTCTCCCAGCTGAGGGAGAGGAGCCCTTGGACAGCTACCAGGTGGGGGTGTGGCAGGGGGTCATCGGAGACACGTTCTGTGGCGGCAGCGCAGATTGTGTCTACATTTGCCTTTCAGTTTCCTCTTTGATTTGAGGGGGTTGTACAATCTGGGAAGAACAATGGAAAATTAGTGCTAATTATGCATGATGATTTGTTTGCAAAGTCTGCCTTACTTAATCATGTAGAAAAAGTATTTAGGACTCCATGATGTGCCGTGTGCTCGTTCAGTTTAAGAAGTTAAAAAAACAAAACAAAAACCCGGACTCTTAATTCTGTTTATCCTGCAACTTTTCTGAATTCGTGTCAATTTTTTTTTTTTTTTTGGTGGAATCTTTAGGGTTTTCTCTATATAGTATCATACCACCTGCACATAGTAACAGTTTTACTTCTTATCAACTTGGATGCCTTTTATTTCTTTTTCTTGCCTGATTGCTGCAGCAAGGACTTCCAGTACCGTATTGAATAAAAGTGGTCAGAGAGAGGACATTCTTGTCTTTTTCCTGATCTTAGAGGAAAAGCTCTCAGTTTTTCACCATTGAGTGCAATGTGTTGATCAATAACTATATATCTCCATTAAACAAAGCTTACAACTCATCAACACAGCAGTGAAATCCATGCTTACAGTGATGACCTTTGTGTTTGATTCAGACCTGAGATTCTCAGTCTCCAGAAACGTTCCTTATGGAACAGTCACCGTGGAGCAAGAGGAGAGGTTTATTTCTTCTTATTTGTAATGCTTAGAAGAGAGGACAAATCGTACTCACTCCCCTGTAACCTCCTAATAAGTGTCCCCTTGTCCTTCTGGCTGAAGAGGAGTTTCCCTAGGCAGCTGAGGGTATTCAGGTTAGAGCCTGGTACCTGATACCTTCTCCAGGTCTACCTAGCCCTTGACTTGTATGCGCAGGTGGTAGACAAGTTAGGAATTTTGGAAGAGCCTTTGGATAATGCCATGTATTCTTTCATTTTGGTCTGTGATAGTAGGACGCACCATTAAGCTTATTTTCAGAGAAATTGTGTATATATATTTTTAATTTTTTTTTTTAACATTTATTCGTTTTTGAGAGACAGTGTGTGAGTGGGAGAGGGGCAGAGAGAGAGGGAGTCACAGAATCTGAAGCAGGCTCTAGGCTCTGAGCTGTCAGCACAGCTAACAGAGATCATGACCTGAGCTGAAGTCAGACGCTTAACCAACTGAGACACCCAGGCGCCCTGAGAAATTGTATATTTTTTAAATGCTTATTTTTGAGAGAGAGAGAGAGAGAAAAAGTGTGAGCGGGGGAGGGGCAGAGAGAGAGGGGGACAGAAGATCTGAAGCAGGCTCTTTGCTGACAGCAGACAGGCTGATGCGGGGCTCCAGTGCACCAGCTGTGAGATCATGACCTGAGACAAAGTCAGATGCTTAATGGGTTGAGCCACCCAGGTGCCCTGGAGAAATTGTATATTTTAAGGCTTCTCAACCTAAGTGCTTAGAAAATTGAAAGTGTAATTTTAGTCTAGTTTGTCAATCAGCTGAACAGTCTGACAAAACTTTAAATGTCTTCATCTTTGATCTGCTTGAGCATCTTGCTGTTTTTAAAAAGCTCACGGATTTGATCATTTCTTGAAAGGGAATTTTATGTCATTGATTCCTGTTCCATTTCCCCACTCCGATTAAAAAAAAAAAAAAGCTAAAATTTACTGAGCACTTATTATGTGCTGGAATACCATTCATAGCCCTTTGCATTATCGTATGTAATCTTTATAACGGCCCTAAGTAGGAGGTCCAATTACTGTCTCCCTTAACTGATAAGGTGAAAGGAAGCAAGAAGTTAACTCATTTGCTCACAGAGCCTGGATTCTTAGATTGTTTAAGAAGCAGATTTGCCAAAACAAATCAAAACAAATTGGCCCGTTTTTCCCCCTTTCCATTTGGTGGCTGTTGTCTCCTCTACCTTTGTTGTTTCTTTAAATCTTTTAATACTTTGGTCTTTTGGCTTAATAGCATCACTGTCTTCTCTTCCGTCATCATGTCTTAACATCCTTCCTTTTGTCCCAGCATTGCCCGACTTCCTGCCGGGCAAGTTATTACAGTTTCTTTTCTCCCCACCTCCTAAAAGTAATCTCATGGAGCCTTTTCCTCTAGGGAAATATCATTGTTGATTTGTATTCCCTTTTATAAAAATCCCTCAAGGGCAAGAAGGTGTATTCACGGGCAGGTGTTTTCTAGAGAGGCTGCCGCCTCTCCTCTGATACATTTTCTTTAGTTATTGGAGTCCGTTGGTCTGACAGGTAGAGTTCAAGCCGTGCTTCACATCAAAGGGTCTCTGTGTGCCTTCAAGGCTCCCCACTTCCAGGGGCAGTAGGCACCTCTCTTTGCCCAGGCGGGGAGGCAACTCCCTCTCAGTTATAGCTGGTTTTGCAGCCATTTTCATCTTAAAGTTCTTTTTCAGTTTCATGACTTTTGGTCCCTTCCCCACAGAAGAGGCTATAGAATGGAAAGCCATGTTTCTCAAAGTGTGCTCCCTGGAGCCCTGGGGGGTTCCTGAGACCAAAACACGATCTTCATAATAACACGAAGACACATGACCACCATACTGACATTTGTACTGATGGTACGAAAGCAGTGCTGGGGAGAACTTTGCATGGATCAAGGCAAGGGCACTGACGGTACCAGTGGTCTGTCTGCCCCTTACCAGCGCACACGGTAGTAAATCTCCAACCTCAGGTGCACCTTTTTAATGCCTCGCATGATGAAATGGAAAGCACACAGGATGTGCTCCTGCTGCAGACCGAGGCGGGGAGCTTAGCTAAAGGCTCTTCTCGTGGGACGCCATTTGTAGTTGAGAGAATGACCCACAAACCGTGGTAATTCCGAGTTCTTGGTTTATTGGGTATTTGCTAGATGTTTTCTCAAAAACGAATGAAGGGAGCCTTCACTTTAAGAAAACCAATGGACACTCTTTGTTGCCAGTGATAAAACTCAGGCTTTCCAGTAAAAACTGGAATTTTGGAAAACTTGGATTTGTCACTGTGCACTTGACAACTTCCTAAAATGCCAAAGACTTTCCTGACGATTGCAATCCATTGTATATTAACAAAGGTGATTTTGTTGATATGACATACTTGAAAAATTTGCATGTGCAGAGGATTTGCATGGTGCAGTGAACCATGATTTTCCAAATGACCAATGTATGAAATTATGAAATCATGGAAAAGAGAACTCCCTCCAAAGTGAGAGATGGACCAGTAGATTTTAATGTACTAGAATACATTACATTCTAGATAGATAGATTACATTACTCTTGGATAGAGGAATATCCAAGGCAGGATCACTGATACAGTTTTATAGTTCATACTGCAACCACCTTTAAGAAATTAGTACTTGTTGGGGCACCTGGGTGGCTCAGTCAGTTAAGCATCTGACTTCAGCTCAGGTCGTGATCTCATGGTTCATGAGTTCGAGACCCATGTCGGGCTCTGTGCTGACAGCTCTGTCTCTCTGTGTCTCTCAAAAATGAATAAACATTAAAAAAAAAAAAAAGAAATTAGTACTTGTTGACTTTTGGTGTACCTTCAAAGAACAGTCACAATTATCTGGAATGGCTATCATAAATAATACTCCTCCTTTTTCCAATTACATGTTCGAATGAGGCCACATTTCCTTGATCTTCTTCAATAAAAATCCTACAACAATAGATTGACAGCAGGAACAGATATGAAAATCCAGCAGTCTAGTAAGCCTTACCTTAAAGAAATTTGCAAAGTTGTAAAATAATACTGTTCGCACTGCCTTTTGTCTTAGAAATGAGTTTTCAGGGGTGCCTGGGTGGCGCAGTCGGTTAAGCGTCCGACTTCAGCCAGGTCACGATCTCGCGGTCCGTGAGTTCGAGCCCCGCGTCGGGCTCTGGGCTGATGGCTCGGAGCCTGGAGCCTGTTTCCGATTCTGTGTCTCCCTCTTTCTCTGCCCCTCCCCCGTTCATGCTCTGTCTCTCTCTGTCCCAAAAATAAATAAACGTTGAAAAAAAAAAACATGTTAAAAAAAAAAAAAAGAAATGAGTTTTCATAAAAATGTTTCGTGTAACTGAGAATGGGTCCACTATTGTTGTTTTGAAATGAATTAGCATATATTTTAAGATTTCTCAGTTTCCATTTCTGATATGGTAAGGAGGGTTAGATACGGCTCACAGAAACAAAAGCTTATTGGGTCCTCTGTAATTTTTAAGAGTGTAAAGAGGTCCTGAAACGAAAAAGTTTGAAGACCGTTGGTGTAGTGGTAAACACTACATGCTCTGGGGCCAGACCAGCTGGGCTTGAATCCTGGTTTTGCCCTTTAGTAATTGTGCAAGTTATTCTCAGTGCCTTAGTTTCTGCACCTGAGAAGTGAGGATAATCCTCCTAGAGTTGTGAATGCCACGAAATCAGTGTGTATGCGTTCTTTTAGACCTAGGGAGAAACTATGTAGCTCTTGATAGATTGTTTTAGAGAGGTCCATGATCCAAAGCATTGAGGCCTAAGAGAAGAAAGAGGTAAGCATAGCCCCTTAGCACAGTTACAGATCTAGGTGTGCGTGTCCCGAGAGGGACCTGAACACTGGTGTCCCTGCTCGCCAGTCCGTGCTACCTTGAGCTTGCCTGCATCACCTCATTGGGCCACTGTTGGGCAGTTGTCTGCCTTAGAAGTCTGGCCTGGCAGATTTGGGTTCCCGTACCGGGCACTATCTTTCCCCTGGCAGATGCTTAATGTCACAGATGTTTGTGGAATGAATGAGTGATTGAAAGCACGGACGGATGGATTGACAGATGGATGAAGTAGCGAGTACTTCTGCATTTTGCTGCCAATCAAGTTCACCAGACCCATGATCTTTTGTAACGTGTAGGAATTATAAGAAACCAAATACTACCACAAGTACCTAGGTGTTTTAAAATACCGCTTAAATTCCGTGGAATGCTTTGGAACAGTCAAAACCGAATTTGCGTCTCAGCCTTATGGCTGTGAGCTGTGTGACCCAGAGCGTGTCATTTATGTTTATGTTTAGGTAAAAAGGAGATAATGAGACCTAATTCTCAGAGATGTGAGAATTACCTGAGATAATGTTGGTATCGTGTATTGCTCGATGAATGTTATGTTCTATGCCTTCCTTCCCTGTAAAATTAGCTGCTTATCTTACATGACTGTGACGTAGTGGCTGTGTGTTTTTTGAGTTTCAGATTTAGCAAGCATTTGTCTTGTAATATGGTAGGCATTTTCTCAGGCTTTATCTTATCATGTTGAATTAGATATCTTTGTTTTTAATTTTTTTTAATGTTTATTTATTTTTGAGAGGCAGAGTGCGAGCAGGGGAGGGGCAGAGAGAGAAGGGAGACACAGAATTCGAAGCAGGCTCCAGGCTCTGAGCTGTCAGCACAGAGCCCGATGCCGGGCTCAAACCCACAGACAGTGAGCTCATGACCTGAGCCGAAGTTGGCCGCTTAACCCACTGAGCTACCCAGGTGCCCCTGGATGTATTTTTTTGGTATAATCGCTTTATTGTATCTTTAGAACAATACTTGAGATGTAGCTGAAATAGCCATATTCCCTTACCTGGTCATTCAGGTTAGCAATTAGAAGGGCACTACAATTGCTGACTTTACTCTGAATTTATGAAAAAGTAACACGTTTACACAAAGAATTCTTTACCAGAAGAACCGATTCAGGTTGATTGGTTTGTTTGTTTTAGGAAGAGTTGTTTACTCATCCGTTTGCGTTCATCAGATCCGTCATGTTTTGGCTTCAAGTGTGATTGATGGACAAGATTTCAGTTTATCACAACTTTTTTGGAGTGCATGTGTCATATCAGAACTTGTATGGCAGAGAAGCGTAAGCCTCCTAGACGTGACTCTGTATTCAAATCAGCTGTCAAGTGAGGCCAAAATACATTTGGTCTGCACATGTGGAGATCCTGACAGGCCTGACATGGAGCTTGGAAGTGACATTTTTTTTTTTAATTTTTTTTTTAACGTTTATTTATTTTTGAGACAGAGACAGAGCATGAACGGGGGAGGGTCAGAGAGAGAGGGAGACACAGAATCTCAAACAGGGTCCAGGCTCTGAGCTGTCAGCACAGAGCCCGATGCGGGGCTCGAACGCCCTGAAGTCAGACGCTTACCGACTGAGCCATCCAGGCGCCCCAAAACTCTCCTGATTTTAATGTAAGAAATTAGTCAGGAAAAGAGGACTCAGAATTAAGTGTGCGTTATTGCGGAATTTTTGGAAGGCAGAATGACGTTGCAAAAAAACCTTTGATTTTGTCTGTGCTGCTGGCTAGCTCTGGGCCTCTGGGCATTACTTAACCACTGTGAGCCTAGTCCCTATCTACAAAATGGAAATAGGGTGTTGACAATTACACGTGATGATTTTTATATCGTCCCTACACTCAATAGGCCCTCAACAAGTGGTAGCTCCTTCTACTATTGATTATACTCTTATTACTAAGGGGATGTTCAGTTTTGGGGGAACATTGGTTGATTTGAATTATCGTGTCCAGTTATGAGTCAACATTGACTCCTGAGGGAGGTGAGTACAAGAAGACACAGTGAGTATAAGGAGACGGGGAGGGCGGTGGAAGGAACCTGATGGCAGGTCTGAGCTGCTCTTGTCCTCTGTGGCGCAGAGAGGGAGCCTTTGAGAAGCATAATTACGCATTTATGTTGCCATCTTGTGTCCTGGGGTTTATTTTAAGGTTTCTCATCCTGTTCGTTTTCCTTTGTTCAGAAAAGATTAAGTACTTACTGTCTGCCTGCAGTGATAGAAACACATTTGAAAGCAATGGAGCTCACATGCCAGTAAGTTTTTTTTTTTTTTCAATGGGAACATCATGTGTGCCAGGGCCACCCAAACGGATACGTTTCTGGTCCTGAAATTGATTAAAGATTATTGAAGTTTCACTTATTTAATTAAATATAGGGCTTATTTATTAAAACGCACCTGAGTGCATAGTTCTAGAGATGGACTATATACTGTAGTGCCTGTAGCTAACAATACTGTATTTTTTATGCTTAAAACATGCTAAGAGGGTAGATAGTATGTTAAATATTCTTATCACACACACACATATTAATAAAGGAGGTGGGAGAGGACTTAGAGAGGTGATGGGTATATCTGTAGTCTCGATGATGGTGACGGCTTCATGTGTGGATACTTATCCCCCAACTCGACAAGTTTCTATGTTAAATGTGTACATTTTTTTAATTATCCATTTTTAAAAAAAATATTTATTTTGAGAGAGAGAGAGAGTGCGTGTGAGCAGGAGAAGGGAGAGAGGGAGAGGGAGAGAGAGAATCCTAAGCAGGTTTCATGCTGCCAGTGCAGAGCCCGATGCTGGGTTCAATTTCATGAACCCGGAGATCATAACCTGAGCCAAAATCAAGAGTCGAACGCTTAATCCACTGAGCCACCCAGATGCCCCTAAACATGTACATCATTTTCAATGTCAAGCATATCTTGATAAAAAAAAATTTTTAAGTTATCTGAAGTAAAGAATTCCTGGAGTCCAGGTACTTCTAGTTTTAGATAGGTTAACTACCAAATATATCTACCTGATATAAAAATTATCATATTATGTACAATTTGAGTCAAGGTAGTTAACCAGCCTTTGGATTTCATGTTAAAATCCAAAATTAAAAGATGATTTTCTCTTTGTAGATAAAATCTTTTTCTCATGGGATACTCATGTGTGCTTGTGGTGACTCTGCGTGATAGGTAGGGACTAGGATGATTCCTTCTTCTTATGGTGGGTGACTGGGCACCCCCAGAGAGAGGTCTGTTGACTCTGGTCCTGCTCCCAGACCTTTTGAAGAAGCACGCGCCAAAGCCTGCATTTAGGGCACAGTCCCAGGACACAGGGCTCACCTGCAGGGGTTGAGCAGAATGAAAGAGCACCTTCCTCTAAGAGCTGGCTTGTGTTCTCCCTGTGCAGACTCCCTGTGATGTCACTTCAGAATCGTGGACAGAGCCCCTACAGGAAATGGATCATAGTATGCTTGTAATTAACGTGTTTTAGCACTAGGTGGCTTTCTCTCGTTTTTGTTCCCCAGTAGCTTTTACCAAGCCTTGGTCTCCTGATTGGTTTGAAAGAGACAGAATCATCTTTGAGCTACTTTCTGTAGAATTAAGAATATGCTTATAACTGGTTATTTAAAAATGTATCTTAATTCCATCAATATATATTTATTGAGTGCCCATTATGTGCTAGAAACTAGCACGTACTGTGAACATACGCAGATGATTCATTGATTCAATAAACGTGTTTGGAGCTGTTACTGTGATTTTATTTCTGCTAGACACTGGAGAGACGAAGGTGAATAAGATATGGTCTTCTGCTGCTGATCAACTTACGAGTTAACAGGGAGAGAAAAATACGAACTAAATACATAGGCAGTTTAATAGTGGCGGAAACATGCATGGAATGTGATGGGAGCACAGATGAGTGGCATATAAACATTCGGGGGGCAAGGGATAGATGACTTCCCAGAGGAAGTGGCACTAGATAGAGCTTCAGAAAACTTTCAGACTATTTATTATTTTGAAAGAGAGAGAGAGCACTAGCCGGGGAGGATCAGAGAGAGAGAGGGAGACACAGAATCCTAAGCAGGCTCCAGCGTCTGAGCTGTCAGCACAGAGCCCGGCGCAGGGCTTGAACCCACGCACTGTGAGATCATAACTTGAGTCAAAGTCAGATGCTTAACCGACTGAGCCACCCAGGCGCCCCGTCAGCATACATATTTGAGCATTGAGTGAGTATGTGCCAAGGAAAGAGTTCTCCGACTTGGCGAGAAAGACCTTCCAGACGAAGGAACCTTTGAGGGATCACAAGTATTTCTTTGGGGTTTGTGCAAAGGATATTTGGGGCAACAAGGCAGATTGTGCTAAGTCATGTAGTACTTAGGATACAGACAATGCTGAGTTTTTATGATGGGAGTCAGAACAATTAATTTTTTTTAAATGTAAGTCTCTATCAGAAGTTCTTGATTATAAGCACAAAGTGACTTCGGCTAACTTAAGCAAAAGAGGAATTTATTGGAAGTATATTAGGCAGCTCACATATTAAGAGGAAGGCCCAGAAAATGGGCAGGAACCTAGGTGAAAATACACCAGGAACCCAGCCGGGGACACGGTGTTTGTCTTGTGAGGACCGATGGCTCCTGGAACTCCTGGTGATACTGTTACCACAGGTAACTTACCTGAACCTTTTGTCCTTGTGTCCTTTCCTCAAGACTCACAGTCTTTGGCTAGAATATCCAGTTGACTTGAGCTTAGGCTGTTCTTGCTGCTAGAACAGAGAAGGGTACTTTTGGCTTCCGTGATGGGAGCCAGAACCTACCCCCAAGGTTTACACAGTGAGTTCAGGGTTTCCTAACACTGAAAGTATTTTAGAGTATTGTGATTGACTCTCAGGAACATGCTGGGTAGTTGAATCACCTATTTTCGAAATTATTTTGCATTTCTCTAGTGTTACGAAAATAACGAACTAAAATTTAAAAAGTTTATTAGAAAGCTCCCTTAAATACTGGCTTCTGAGTCGTCCTCCTCCTTACCCATATCCAAGTGACACTGAACTCTCCATTCCTTAAAGAGATGAAATACTTTCTTCTTCTTCTTTTTTTAATGTTTATTTTTGAGAGAGAGAGAGAGAGAGAAAGCATGAGCCAGGAAGGGGCAGAGAGAGAAAGAGGGAGAGAATCTCAAGCAGGCTCCACGCCACCGGCACGGAGTCCAACACGGGGCTCCAACCCATAAACTGTGCGATCACGACCTGAGCCGTAACCAAGAGTCAGATGCTTAGCTGACTGAGCCGCCCAGGCGCCCAAGATGAAACACTTTCATGACTCAATCCCTGTGCTTCTCCTTTTACCTCGCTGTGTTGACCTCTCCTTCTTAGCACCCTCTCCTCACCCCACAGCAGGTTAATATCCTCCTCACTTTTTTCTGCTCAGCTCACCTGTCTCTTTCTTCTTGTCATTTCAGCTTGCTATCACCTCCCTAATCAACAGGTAGTGATGGATTACTTCTGGGCCCCCAAAGCTTTGTGTCCCTTTAGTTGAGCACTTACTCTGCAATGAAATTTGGGTGTGCACGTGTGCACGTTGGTCTCCAGAACTAGAGCATGATCTCCTGAGGCCAAGGACGGTCTTACTCATTTCTTGTATTTAGAGCTCCTAACACAGTGCTCTGTTGACTGCATTGTTACTTGAAAGGGTAAGCATACGTTCCGCGTTTTGGTTCCCACTGATGATGTCTCCGATATTCCTAAAAAAGCATTACCAAGTTAAGCTTGCCTTTAAAGTTATCAATCACAAGTTCCACTTCGAGAAAGTCTAAATTAAATAGCTATTAGTGTATTTATTATTTTATTTGTTCGCTACAATAGACAAGATTGGCCCGGGGATCAGAATTCACACTGGGTGCTGAGGTGGACATTAGGGGTTGGGAATCTTGGAAACCTTCCTCCCTCCCACCTCTCTCCGTCCCCATCTTGAGTCTCAAATAATGGTTCCTTGGGTGAAAGAGATATTCCAATGCGTGGAGATTCCTGTTTCCTGTTTAAAAACGTGTGTTGCAGGCACGTATTCCTAGAAGAGGGTGCCCTGACCTGTCCGTGCTTCTGCACTCAGGTCTCAGGCTCCTGGAGTGTGAACTGGCCAACCCACCTGGGCTAGCTGGGTTTCGCAAGAGTTCTTGTGAACAGACTTGCCTTTATTTTTCAGGCACTGGTCATGGGTTCTCCAGGCCGCTTCAAAACATTGTTTCCTAGGGCATCTGTCTCCCTGAGCAGAGTATTCCACTCCCCCGGGAAAAACCTCCAGTTCTGCCAGAATCAAAAGGCTTGGTTGCTTACATTTGACTTTGAGGCGGCTGGCACACTCAGCAAATTCCTTAGCTCTTTGAAAGGGAAGGTAGAGGCCACAGGATTGTTTGTTGCTATGTTTAAAATTTCTGTTACAAAGTTATAGGAGGCTAGACTAATCTAAAGGGCGAAGTGGTTTTTAAATGCATTAGGGGGTTTGGATTAGGTGGGCCTGGGAGAAAAGTTTTGGGCTTTGGGGAAAGAACACCTGGGAGTTGTTTTGCAGTTGGTGGAGGGTTTGAGGAATGGGCCTCTGGCCTGCAGGGGAAAGCAAGTGCCCCCCTCATGTTAGGCAACATTTAATGGAACATTTAAAGGAACATTCCCTCATTTAAGGAAAAGTGCAAGGGGTCATGGGGAACTCCCGGAGACTGGCTTTGGGGGGATCTTTGACCTTTCCTTTAAACTTGGGCCCATTCCAGAGGACGGTGCCGTGTTCTGCATCGGCCAGCAAGGAGTAGGAGGGGTATCCCTTACAGAAAGGGGTATTTCCTTGCAGAAAGTGGCAAGTATGTGGGTGGTGCCTGCCTTCCAACTTCCCCAGGACGGTAGCACCAGACTATATTAAATGGCTGCTATAAACTACGAGACAGTTGGAGGGCACCTGTGTGGCTCAGTTTGTTAAGCGTCTGACTCTTGATCTCAGCTCAGGTCTTGATCTTGGGGTCTTGAGTTCAAGCCCCACCCAGCCTTGGAGCCTCTTACAAAAAAAAAAAAAAAAAAGGCAGTTGATGCTTAAATGCTAAGTTGTGAGCTCACATCATAACTGGTACCCTAGGTGAGGGAAGGAAGGCCAGTGTGTGTGTATGTGTGTGTGGGGGGGTGTCTACAGGAGGTGGAGTGAAGAGGTTTGTTGGGGTGAACTGTAAAGGACCTGGGGAGAGGAGTGTGCAGGCAGAAGGCATTCCCGGCTGGAACCTGGAAAATGGGGGTGACATGGTCACAGGACGCTGGGATGCTGAGTAGAGCACCCAGGCTGTTGACAGCAGAGGAGCAGCCAGATGGCAGGCGGCCTTGAAAACGAAGCAAAATTTGAACTTGAGACCCTCTCCGAAACAGCTATGTGCAAGCGAGTGGCCTGCCGGAAGTGGGATTTGAGGACAGGAGCTTTCCTAGTTCTGTGAGTGTTGAATGATGATGGGGTGGCAATTTGAGCGTCCTCCGGTGTTTAAACGCAAAGGACACTTCTGAGCCTGTTACATTAGCCTCTTGACAGATTCACGATCTGATCTCAGGGAAGGAACTAGCTACAATGGAGGTGGAGCAGATGAGAGGCGATCGCCAGGTTTCTGCGCCCCGTGCCCACCCCAGAAGACTCACTTCATTTTACCTTAATTCATTTTAACTTCAACAGTGATGCCCTTTGTTAGTGCTGTATTGAGTAAGGAAAACAAAAAGTCTTGTTCAGGGTCACATTACCTAAAGGCCTCTGGACGGTTACAGAGAAAGTAACAGCATAAAACCATAATGGGAAGGAAGCTTCAGCACTTTTAGAAAGAAGCAGTCACGCTCATAGAAGCAAAAGATTCTTCTGGTCGATACGTGACACGCAGGGTTTGTAAAGAAGGGACCGGTTTTGGTGAGATGGATCACAGTCACTATGAGGCAGGAATGGTGACCCCTCAAAGCAGAATTCCAGAACCTCACCCTTTGTGGAGTGCAGCGCGAACAGATCCCTGGCTTTCCTTCAGGGCACGAGCCATAGGAGCTGCCAGAAGGGGGCCCTGTAGACGGGGGACTCCTTTACACTGGCCTTAGCTGGTTTTCCATCGCTTTTGCCGGTTTCCCCATGCAGACTAAAGCTGTCAGTGATAATTCTGGGACAAGGACTGGTTTGAAAGAAGCAGGTGACTGCAAATTGGTAAGTCGGGAGGACCCGGTGTGGAAACAGTCTTTATGAAGCCCCTGGGGCTAGGCATGTGCCTATCACACACCTTGGAGCAGGATCCTTGATTGGCTGCGTGCTGCCCTAAAACACGCCCTGTTCTTGAGCCCCTGGGCCGGAGCCACGCCCTAGAGGCGGGGCTTCCTGGGTGGGAGTGGTACCTGGGAGTGTCTGTGGCTTCTCCTAGTTTTGCTCCTGGGTGTGGAAAACGCTAACAAAGCCAACAGCATTCCCCCTCGTATGTTGTCCTATGTCGTGTAACATAAGTCACATGTTTACTTCCAGTTTCTCATGTGAGAGAGCCTTGACCCCATTGGGTAGATCTTGTACCCTGCGTTTCGCATAAGAAAACACACCCGCTTTGTGCCATAAAGAGTTCCTAGTGGAGATTCTGAACTACAATAGGCAGGGAAGGATTATGTGTCTGTGGGATTAAGGGCGAGGCCTCCCTTGCATTTTTGGTCTGCAGCCCAGCAATCCGATGCAGACCCAGTGACACACATTCTTGTCGTTTTACCTTGTCTTATAGGTGACGAAGCCACAAATAGCACGAGCCCTGTAGGGTATGTCCGTGCTGGGACCTTCTCTTGGTTCTCTCGGTGGAGCTGTGATACCAGGCCTGTCTGCCTACCAGGCCTGTCTGCCTGCCAGGCCGTCTGCTCATCTGCTGGGCTTTTCTTTCTTCAGCTCCTAGGAGTGGGGGCAGCGGTGGGAACGTAACTCTCCAAGAATGTGTGGGACACCCCAGCGTACAAAAAGAAAGAAGCCTTAAATGATAGTTGATATGTATCTCTATACGCTCTGTGGCCTGGAGCCCGTGAACCTGTTCTCATGTGGCAGGCCATTGGATAAAGATGTGGAAAATCAATTTGTACCAGTGTTGTTACTGGGGTCGGGTTCTTGGGGCTCCACAAGGATAGAAACTTGAGGCTGGACCCCAAAATCAAAGGCACAGGCAAGGCTCTACTGGGGCTACAGCTTGAGCTGAAGGAGACTCAGCACTAACAGAGAGTGGTTAGACTGGCCTGCTGGGACACAAGGGAGTAAAAGTTCTAGAGCAAAAACTCCCCCTCAGGTTCCCACTCTGGCTTAATATGCTAATGAAGGGGGGGGGGAGTACTTCATCTTTTCTTTTTAAAATTTGTTTTAAGTTTATTTATTTTGAGAGAGAGAGCACACAAGCAGGGTAAGCTTATTTATTTTGAGAGAGTGTGGAAGCAGGGTAGGATCAAAGAGAGAGAGAGAGGGAGAGAGAGAATCCCAAGCAGTCTATGCACTTTCTTTGCAGAGCCCCAGGCAGGACTCGATCCCACCAACCATGAGATCATGACGTGAGTGGAAATCAAGAGTCCCTTGCTTAACCGACCGAGCCACCCAGGTGCCCCCAAACGTGTTTCATCTTGATTGGTTGGAAGGGCCTCGTCCTGATTGGTTGATATTGGCAGGCAATTCAGGCAGCTCATTGGTTGGTGCTTTTAGGAGCCAGGGTCCTCTGTTTTAAGTCCAGCTTGTACGAGGGGCCGCATCTTGGTTCTGCTCTCTAAAAGAAGCGATTTAACAGTAACCGCCAACAGAAGGCCCCCGAGGTACGTAATGTTTTTCACGTGGGGCTTGTTCTCATGGTCCCTGTCTCATTGTGGTGATGAGAATGGCTTAGTGTAGAGGTTTTAATTAGGTTCTTAGGTTGAAAGCATATGTCTATACAGAAACACACACACACCCAGCGCACTCCTTTGTATGCATCTACAGGTACACATATATACCCTTAATTAGGCCTCAGTTTCATTAGCAGCTTGCTCTCGGTTTTCATTTAAAATTTATAGTCCCGTGACTAGACGGTGTCACCCAAAGCGACATGTGCTTGCACGTGGCCATTCCTGACCCAGATCCACTATGAGAAAACACCACTCTTTGTTTTGTTGAAGTACGTGGGTCCTCAACACCTCTCTGGCGCTGATTGGGGGGGGGGGGGGGGGGGCGCGGAGCTGAGGGCGCAGAAAGGTGTTTTCGTGTTGGGGGATTTTTGCCAGTGTGCACTGTTCTCCCTCCAGCTTAGGGCATCCGACCTTTGGCTGCACACTGGAATTGGTTGAGGAGTTTTACATACAGGAGCCTGGGCCCTATCCCCCGAGATTCCAATTGACTAGGTCTGGAAGAAGCCTGGGTATTAGGATTTTAAAAGTTCGTCGGCAACTGTCATGGCAGCCAGGGTTGCACCCTGCATTTCTCTCATTTTCCACCAGCATTTTCCACCTGCTGAAGTAGAAGCCAGGTCAGAATTTGCCTTAGGATCTAGGTCATCTGTGATTCTTAATTTTAGCCTGAGACTTTTAGATTTATAGATGCAGAAGATGAGGCCCGGAAAGGGACAGGTTTCTTCCAGGGTAGTCTTTGCAGTTTGGCCAAAGAGAGAACCCTGACAGGTAATGTCATAGGCATTGGAACTACAATGTTAGACTGATCTCCATGTACTACACCATTCATATTTGGTTTATATTCATCTTTAGGTTGAGAGGCACTACTACATTATTTTAGCTTTACAAGATAAATATCCTAGCTGTCAAAACCTTTTTTTTTTTTCGCTCTAGTCCACACGTGCCTAAGATATATGTGAGCAGAGTTGCAAACCCTTCCTTGTGTGTTGAAGAAACTGAGGAAGATGATGACTAAATCCCCATCTATGGCCTCAATAACTAGTTACTACTAGCTTTGGCCTTGTGAGAAAAGAGCTGATAAAAAAACCCAGCAAGAAATTTCAAATTACTTTCAAATTAGTTTGAGGTTATAGCTGAAAAACATTTTTGTTCTAATGGAATTATCATTTGGTCAAGGATTTTAATTTAAAAAGAAAAGCATGATTCTTCCCCTGGAGTAAACTAAGCTACTTTTTTTCCCCCCAGGTTTATTTATTTTGAGAGAGAGAGAAAGAGAGAGAGAGAGAACGCAAACAGGGGAGGAGCACAGAGAGAGGGAGGGAGAGAATCCCAAGCAAGCTCTAAGCCATCAGCACAGAGCTCAATTCGGAGCTCCAACTCACAAACTGTGAGATCATGACCTGAGCCAAAATCAAGAGTTGGATGATCAACCAACTGGGCCACCCAGGTGCCCTGTAACTAAGCTACTTTTGCCAAAAAGAGCCTTAAATGTGGTGTCCAAGCAGAGAAGTCAGTGCAAGGAGGGAAGAAGAGAGCAGGGGCCGGGCTGCTGAATGTTCCCACGATGTTGTATGTGCCTATCAGTGTTATTGTAGTGGTATCTCATGTTCAGTGCCCATAGGATTGAGTACTGTGTCACATTTGATTGGAACAGGAAGCGCACTCTGGTTTGTGTGTGACGGAGATAAGGTGGAAAGGCGGTGCTTGGTAGAGGGCCGGAACCCATGACCCGGACCCACACTGCCACATGGGGCTCCAGAAACCTTGAGCGGAGCGCTCTGTCCTGGGCTGGGACGTGCTCGTGCTGACAAAATGGTCTAGCAAAATGGCCAACCCCTCTCTGCATCTTTTAGGTATTCTCCTCTCCCCGTTTTGGTATTTCCTTTGCTGGCCTCCCCACCTCCCTCCTTTCTGTCCCCCACCTTGACCAGCCCAAACTTTGGGACTCATCCAGTTCTGCAGAGGGCTTGATTTTTGTCAGTGTTGCTGCTGCTGCTGCCCTTGGAACCGGGTTGTGTAAAAGCGTCATGACTTTACTCAGTGTCTCTTGAAGATTGTTATTCTGACCTCATGGGTCATTTTGGTGGGTGGCTGGCCTTGCGATAATTCTGAATGGTAACTCTGGAATTTTATGAATCAAAAAGGCAGCTCCGAGTCGAATGTGGGAAAATGCCTCGTGGGCTCTCATGAGTCACACAGGAAGGAGGGAGAGGAGGATTTCGGTGGCACTAATACGCACATTGCTTTTTCCCCAGGACCCTCTCCTGTTTGTTACCGCTCCGGTAGTCCCACCCCGATTCTAGAAGACCCCAACTACTTTTTCCCAGATTTCCAGCTCTATTCTGGGAGGCGCGAGGCATCTGCTTTGACGGTGGAGGCAAAAGGTGGCATCAGGGAAAAAGTTGGTAAGTTCTTTTACCGGCATTTGGTTTGGAAAAGCAAGATGATCATATGTTTCTGATTTTTAGCCTTTTTTTTGCATAATTTTTTCTGTAGCCTCGCTTTAAGAATCAGCCAGTTGTATTATTGATTGTCTCTTTATTAGTAGGTGCCTTATTTTTAATGGTTTTGCTATGGCGTCAATAGACTATTTTACGATATCATGTGACTCTCAGCAGAGTTCTTATTGCAAGACTTGAGAGTTACACCATTTATTCCCTAATTTTTCTCTGATTCCTAAATACTTTTTTTGTACCCTTTCCCAGAATCTTTTTTCCTTCTCTGCTTTCACTTTGATCTCTTTTTTGCAAATAATTCAGAAGCTCAGAAGAAATCCAAAACCATAGTAGGGAGGAAGCTGTTTCCTCTATGAAAACTTCCTGCCTATTTTTGAGGGCTTTTGAGATTGGTAAAACTGGAAGGGAATCTTTAAAATCACTGTAGGGAAGGATCTCACGGTTCTTGGCAAATGTGCTTATGAAAAGGGAATTCAGCAGTTTTCGTGCTTGATGAGACCCCATTCCTTTTATTATTCATCCCAAAAAATCATTTTCTTTTGGAAATATATTTTTATTTAAATTTATATTCAAGTTATTCACAGCATTCATTTTTCTTTGAATTTGCTTTCAAATTTCAGAGCAGTTATTCTGAGGGTAAGGACTGTGCTCTCTTTACCTTCTGCCTCGGCACCTGTCAGAATGGATGTAACAGATTGGCACTCAGGATTTGCACAGTGAACGTGTGGCCCATTTCAGCCCGCATGGATCTCTTCATCGCTTATTACAGTTATTTGGCAATTCATCTTATGTGGACTTCGAATAATCTGTTTTTAGTGTTTAAAATTTTTTATTGTTGAGCTTTGGGTTTATATGTCAGTTATAATATACATTCTCTGAAGGTAGAGAATAAGTTCGCTTTTACTGCACATGTGGTCTTGCGAAGCAGATATGAAGCCTGCCCATTTTACAGAGGAGAGAGGTTCAGAGAAGCCAGAAAACTGGCGTGAGATCTCATAGGTGTGATTTGGGATTGTGGAGGCGAGGCAGAGTGATATGATCAGAGCTGAGCTTTAGGAACCAGCCTGCACAGTTTTTGAATTTGCTGGGCAGGTATTTTCTGAATGCCTTCTGTGTGTCAGGGTTGTATTATAGGCACTGGGGATACAGCAGGTGAATATTAACAGATAAAGTTTCGCTGTCCGGTTCTTGAATTCTAGTAGAAGAAGATAGATAAGAAATGCAGTGTGGATAAGAAATGCAGCGTGGATCGAAGAAAGAGATCAGAGGCAAGTGATATTAGGAGGCTATTCAGGACATCTAAGCAAGTGGTAAGGAGAGCCCAAACCCAGGACGTGGCTGAGGGCATAGAAGTTAGGGTTGCGGTCTTTTGCTGTCTCAGAGACACTAAAAATGTCATCTAGTGCCACCTTTTCTCATATTTTAATGCCAAAAAGAGTAAAAGTGATGTAACCCTTGACAGCCCATGCCAAAAAAAGGCACAAAGCCAATGACATATATCTGTATATATGCACATGTGTACGTGCAAGTATACGTATATCTATATATTTTGTAAGCATACCCCACCACCGTTATTTTTTCTCATTTCACTGTGGACTGAGAAAAACCAGCTTGGCAGTTGATCAAATGTGGGGAGAAAAGGAGACAAAGGGCCAAAAGTTCATCTGAAATTTCTATCTGGATGACTCATAGATGATAAGGATGTCACTTAGAGAAAAAAAAAGAAATCCACAAAACAAAGAGGCAACCGTGGGGAAGAAAGATGTTTTGAGGGGAGATGATGTGTTCTCCGTACATGTAGAAACGCAGAGCCATCATTGCATGGAATCGTAGAACTGAGGCTGTTTGGAGATGGTCGAGTTCTGTTCTGTCAATTTGCAGAGGAGATTGAGCTCAGAGACAGTAAACGATTTGCTCAAGGTCATGCCAAGGTCATGCCGGTAGTAAGAGCTAGAACTTTTACTGTCCTCATGCTGTATAATTTCCTCAGTACACTACTTATTAGTATTGTTGTGAGATGGATACATTGTATATTTCTTGGCATTCATTAGGTATTCTTTGCTGCTTAAATGTTTGCTCCCCCATTACGTGCTTCCCTGGGTTGCGCACTAGGGAGAGCCAGATGAGGTGGCATGATCCTTGCCTTGAAGAAGCTGAGAGTCTTGTGTAAATAAACCATTTCCATCTACCATGATAATTGCTGTAATGGTGATATTGACAAATGGAGTGGGACTTAGGAGAAGGAGGGCTTCAAGCCTGCTGGGCTGCAGAAGGACACGATTAACTCAGAGGCAGCTGTGAAGCAATCACGTACAGCACATCTAGGAATGTCCCAAGGAGACATGGTGAGGTGCACCTTTCTAGGGAGAGGGAGCCAAGGCCTAGAGGCAGGAGGGAACTGACATGTCTGGGAAGTACGTGGTCTTAAGTGCTGGTGGCCTGCACTGTTGCTGGATAAGTAAGGCCATACCTGCTACATCCTAGGGTAGAATGTCAGTTTCATCTGGTAACTAACCCCTGAGGAATCTTGTGCAGGGGAGTGATATTATTAGGTTTTCGTATTCGAACAGTCTCTCAGGGTAATGTGGAAGATAGGTTGAGGTCTAAGGGGTGGGTTTGGAGGTGGGAATGAGAGGCGTGTCAGAGAACTAGATAAGGAGGCTGCTGGAATTGTCTGGGTATGAGACACCAAGGGCTTTGCAGTGTTGTGGAATGAACACAGATTTTGTTGTAGAATGAGTCAGGTCCTGGTTCTGGCCTTCGCTGCTCCTGTGACATCCGTCATTGCCTTCTCTGAACCTCCCTCCTCATCTGTAAGATAGGGGAAATGGATATCTGTGTCGTATGATTTTATGTGCCTCATACGATTTTATGTGGAATAAACAAAATAACGTATGGAGAGAATTTAGCACAAAACTTGACACATCATATACACTTTTCAAATGGTTCTTGGGGTTATATTGTGGTTATTAATAATAAACTTGGAGATTGGGATGGGAATGAAGAAGGTTGGGAGAGATGTTCAGGAGGTGGAATTGACAGGCTGACCCTGGATGTTGGAGGTAGGGGAAAAGGAAGGAATTTTGGAAAACTCCCAGGTTTCTGGCTTGGCAAGGAGTAGATGAGGCAGGGATATGGGGTTTGGTGAGGGTGAGGTTGGGGGTGCGGAAGGCATGCTGAGTTTGAAGAACTAATGGACCGTCTGCTGGTCATTGTAGGTGTGGGTCCTGAGTCAGTGGTTGAAGACCAGTGGCAGGTGTGATGATGGAGGGAGTTCTGTTGAGTGAGGGTGGAGGGCATTCAGGGCAGAGTTGTGGGAAACACCAGAATTTAAGGAGCAGGTGGAGAAAAGGGAGTCAGAGAAGTGCACGGAGAGGCAGGGGCTGGAACCAGGGCGGGTGTTGGGAGTGGGAGACCTGGATGCTGAATTAGGAGAGCATTTCCAGAAGCAGATGATCAACGTGCAGAATGCTTCAGAGAGGTGAGGTGCATACTACAGGAGGTGGAAAATCCTCATTGGGCTCGGCTGCTAATCAGAGCAGTAGGGAGGGTGTTGAATGGAGCATCTGGAAAGTGGAGACCAGCGAGTGCAGATCGCCTACTGAGGGCAATCAGAAGAGAAGGGGAGGAGAGATACACGGGCGGCAGTTGGGGGACATGGGTAGGGCCAAGAAAAGGGGATTGCTTTTTGCTTGATCTTGGTTTTTGGCTTGCATTTATTTTTATTTTTATTTTTTTTAATTTTTTTTTCAACGTTTATTTATTTTTGGGACAGAGAGAAACAGAGCATGAACGGGGAAGGAGCAGAGAGAGAGGGAGACACAGAATCGGAAACAGGCTCCAGGCTCCGAGCCATCAGCCCAGAGCCTGACGCGGGGCTCAAACTCACGGACCGTGAAATCGTGACCTGGCTGAAGTCGGACGCTCAACCGACTGCGCCACCCAGGCGCCCCGGCTTGCATTTATTTTTTAAGATGGGGAAGATTTGGCATGTTTGTGTGCAGATGGGAAGGGGCCGGTGGGGAGTTTAGAGGAAGGGGAGAGGGGAAGGACAGAGCAAGGTCCAGCAGGAAGCGGGAGGCCTGGCAGTGGAGAGTGGTAGAGACGCTTTGAATTGGAGAAACACTTCCTGAGAAACTGCGGGGTAAATCGAGGTGGCAGGGTATTTGAAATCTTGTCTTTAAGTGCTACTGTGGCTCGAATGTTCATTATTCACCATGCATCAGCAGGCCGGTATTCCTGTGGAATATCCTGATACCTTTTCTCCCGCGTTTATCTTTCAGTTGAGGATCCTCTGTGCAGCTTCCACTCCCCAAACTTCCTGAGGATCTCAGAGGTGGAAATGAGAGGTTCCGAGGATGCGGCAGCTGGAACAGTGTTGCAGCGGCTGATCCAGGAACAACTGCGGTATGGTACCCCGACCGAGAACATGAACTTGCTGGCCATTCAGCACCAGGCCACAGGGAGTGCAGGACCAGCCCACCCTCCAAACAACTTTTCTTCCACGGAAAACCTCACCCAAGAAGACCCACAAATGGTCTACCAGTCGGCACGCCAGGAACCGCAGGGTCAAGAACACCAGGTGGACAACACGGTGATGGAGAAGCAGGTGCGGCCCACACAGCCTCAGCAGAACAATGAGGAGCTGCCCACTTACGAGGAGGCCAAGGCCCAGTCCCAGTTCTTCAGAGGGCAGCAGCAGCAGCAGCAGCAGCAGCAGCAGCAGCAGCAGGGGGCTATCGGCCATGGCTACTACATGGCTGGGGGCACCAGTCAGAAGGCCCGGACTGAGGGGAGGCCCACGGTGAACCGCGCCAACAGCGGGCAGGCACATAAGGACGAGGCGCTCAAAGAGCTTAAGCAGGGCCACGTCCGCTCACTCAGTGAGAGAATCATGCAGCTGTCCCTGGAGAGGACCGGAGCTAAGCAGCACCTCCCTGGCTCAGGGAGCGGAAAGGGGTTCAAGGCGGGAGGGGGCCCCTCCCCCGCCCAGCCCGCAGGCAAAGCGCTGGACCCCCGGGGTCCTCCGCCTGAGTACCCCTACAAGACCAAGCAGCTGATGTCCCCGGTCAGCAAGACCCAGGAGCATGGACTTTTCTACAGTGACCAGCACCCGGGGATGCTCCACGAGATGGTCAAGCCATACCCTGCTCCTCAGCCTGCGAGAACAGAGGTGGCCGTGCTGAGGTACCAGCCGCCCCCGGAGTACGGGGTCACGAGGTGATTATCAAGCCCAGAGGTTTTAGTCTGGCGCGTCAGAATTCAACCCATTATGTTCTTAGTGCTTGTTATTTTCAAGGCATGTTAGGTTTTAGCCATCAGTTTTTTTTTTTTTTTTTTTCCTGTGCATAATATTTAATAAGCCACTTCTTGGCCAAAATACGTAGAGTGAAACAGAACAGAGAGCAACTAGGGATATTCTCCAAATGTAACAGAAGGCAACTGGGGATTTCTGAGTCGAGGGGAGGAGACTCCGTTGTTGGCTGTCCTGGGGAGCTGTGCCCAGTGGCCAGGCAAGGCAGCAATATTCCTGGCTGGCTTTGTGGAGAGCGTCCAACTCCCGGAGCATGTTATTACCGTGGGGTTTTATGGAGCCTTTCTTCATTGTAGATTGGAAAGGAAAACGTAGTCTGATCGCTAGAACCGAGGAGTTAAAGAGGCCATAGAAATCATGTAGTCTCCCCTCCATATTGAACAGATGAGAAACTAAAACCTGGAGAGATTCATACATTTCCACAGCCCACAGCTCCGAGGCTTCTGGAGCTAGGCTCCCGTGTCCCGACCGTCAAAATCTCTCCCCTCCGTTGTGCTAATTCTAATCCCTCTTCTGATGACCCGGTGCATTCAGCAGCACTTGCTGACTGTAAACTCTGTGCAGCCTTGTACCAAGTTCAGAGATAGAGAAAGACTCCCTGCCCTCCAGAACCTGAGGGTGCTGTCCCGGGGGAGCCAGCCTCTGAGTCCATCGATGCCATGCAGCATGCTGTGTGCTCGGAACCAGGGAGATAGTATGACTCACAACTGGAGGGGCGGTGGAAGAGCCCCACAGGGGAGGTGACCTCCAAACAGGGTCTTGAAGGACGAGCAGGAGCTGTGGGGAAATCATGCGAAGAGAGGAGGTAGCAGAGCGCACCGTGCAGGGGGCGCGCCGTGCAGGGGGCGCGCCGCCTGTTTGTCTCGAATGAGCTGCAGTGTCGCTGGTGGGGGCAGTTTGGCCAGCAGTGGCAGAGGTGTGTTAGAACAGGGAGCAGAGACCGACTGGTAGAGGGCTTTGGGAGTCCTACTCTGGAGTTTGGAATTTAGCCATAAGCGATCAGGAAAGCCAGTGTTTTCAAGTCGAGACTCTGGTGATGTTTATTAGGCTGACCTCAGGGGCAGTGAAGGGTGGTGATGAAGCAGAGGAACAGGACTGGGACCAATGCGGACCTTTAGGAACAATTTCAATGGAATCGGGGAGGACGGTCCAAGTTTGAGGCCAGAGGGGTAGGGGAGCGTTATATACTGTGAGAGGCGTGGAAGCAGAATTGGTGGGATTTAATGACTGATCAGGTATGGAAGCTGAGGAGTCGTAGGGCAATTGGAAACCAAGCTCTCAAGGGAGAAATTGGGTCCGAAGATACAAATTTGGGAGTTCCCGGCATTTCGACGTTGCCGAGCTTCTTGGGGAGAGTGTGGAGCGTGAGAAGAACAGGCAAGGGGCCACTGCCTGTTATTGGCTATGTCTTCGTTTTCACAGAGGGCCTTATTTATCTGTTTCTAAATCAGACGAGTCGAGTTTTCCCTGTGCGACCCCAGCGACTGGGCGCAGGGCATACCTTGGCTGTCCGTCTTCCGCAAAGGGTGTGACTGGGCCCTGGCAGGAAGAGAGCCGGCCGACGTGCCCTTTTCTTCCCAGCTGTTGACACGTTTCCGTGCACTGGGCCAGAAATGCCAGCTTGGGAGCAGTACGCCACCTTTTAGACCTCTGACGGGCTGCAGAACTCATTCTTCCTAAAGGGGGCACAGCCTGACCCCACTGAGGAATCCAAGATGGGGCCCACGGGGCTCTTGCCTCTTACCCTCTTATAGTTCCTTAAGCCACAGGAGACATTTAAACTTCAAAAGCACCAGGTTTGAAGAAGGGGGGAAAGAGTCTTCATATCTCCAATTGGTGCCACATCGATTCCAGAGACTTGTGTAAAGTAGTCTGTGATGTTTACCGCACGATCATATCAGAGTTCGGTTTGTGATACTTCACAGTTTTTCCTAAACATTTAACTTAGCCTCTAGAGCTTGGTAGAAGGTGGGAATGTCCCCACATCAAGCCACTTCCCTTTGGCTTTACAGCAGTGCCTAAAGTGGGTCATTCTGCTTTTCATCATTTGGCAGTACGTGCGATATGGAGTGGCGAGATATGGGAAGGGGAGGAGGGAAACGCCAACAGGAGATGTACCCAGTTATTTGTGGAAAGTGTCATTTGTCTCAAAGCTATGACGTTAAAAAGAAGAAATGTATGAGGGATTTGAGCCAATTGCCAGTCTTGGCAGCCGGATTGACGTGGCACATCAAAATGGCGCAGGGGACGTAACAGACAGACCATTGAGGCTTGGCCCCAGAGCTACAAGGGCCCTTTGTGAGCCTGGCCATGGCGAGCCAGCATGGCTCCGGCGGCACAGCCCTGGGCTGACAGAGTAAACAAAGTTGTATCCACACCAGCCCTGCTCCAGACACATCTACCGTGGTCTGAACTTCAAGGGTTGGATCTGAAACTCAGCAGCGTGTGATGTTCAAGTTTTCTTTGAGCCAAGAGATGAGCAGGGCTCCTTTTAATTTCACGGATACATTCTCTTGTGCCGAAAGGGCTATCTGTTTGTCATTTATGGCAATGGTTTCAGAAGCCTGATGAGTCAATACATAATAGACTCCTGGACGTGAAGGAAAAGCCACTGAGTGAGATCATGGAGTCCATCGCCTTGCCTTGTGATGCAAAAAATGGGCTCAGTATGTGGTGAAGATTCATTCAGTGGTTTTGTCCAACCCTTTACTTTGTTCAGACTTCACTGATTTTTTTGCCTAGAGGTGGAAAGGTCCAAAAGACGAGTGAGACAAGAGTGTAGAGCTTATGATAAGAGGAGTATGAACTTGGAGTTCTGGCCTTCATAATACTGACTCACCATAGCTTATAAATTCACCTGCCCTGATCTGCTGAAGACGGAGATGTGTGGTAGTCTGTTGTAAAGGGTGTCAGTCTTCTCTGGTGGGAACCCCCATGGAGAGCCTATCAGTCAAAGCCTCCTTGAATTGTACCACCTTGGCCCTTGTTGTGGGTGAGGCTGATGGAGACGGGGAGACCGAGGTCCTGCTGAGGTGGCTGGGGGGGACCTCCAGGGAACAAGAGCCAGCCATGGATGAAGGCTCTGGTTCTTTTTCTGCTCCATACTTCTTACCCTTCAACCCAGAAGTGGAAATGGACGGATACAAAGGAGGACAAGGTGAAAATTGGACAGGCTGTTCTATGTAGAATTGTGCTTTAAAAAAAAAAAAAAAAAAAAGGCAAGCATTTGGGTGTTCATTCTGACTCAGTTTGTGGAAACAGGACACTTCTAGAAGTAGTGACTTGGGGTACGGGACTGTACTGTGAATGGAAGCGAACGCGTGAGTGGGTTCTGGTGGGTGAGCTGACCTCTGTCACAGCGCTTGGAGTACGTTAATCAAATGCATGTTTGCTTTCCAAAGAAATCCGACCGTATTTCCAAAAGTGGAAACCGAAGATGCCAAAGAATTACTCAAAATATCCTACTTTCTTAATACAATTACTGTTAATATTTTTCCTATACACATTAAGTTTTTCACGTGTTGTAATCCTAGATTATATTTAGATTAGTATCATAGCTTTTTTTAGGTAGTTTTGTATCACATTCTTTTTGCAGTGTGTAATTTCCATAGCCATCCTTTTTATTGCTGTGTAATATTTTATAGAACATATAACTTACATCATTTTTTCTATAAATAATGTAATGAACATCATCATGCATATCAAATTTTTCATGCCCTGGCCCCTAACCCTTAACCTCTGACTCTAATCCTAATCCTGACCCTGAAACTAGCCCTGGCCCTTTTGAGGGGCTTCTGGGCTGCAGGGTGCCGGGCATATACCTTATCCCTCACCCTGGCCCTAGCCCTGACCTTGGCCTTGACCCTGACCCTAACCCTGGATCTGGGAGAGTGGCTTCCTGAATGCACAATGGAAGAGGCTGAGAGGCAGCCTCACTGTTCTGGAGAAGAGTCCAAACATTTAAGAATTGGTAGTATTTCAGGGCGCCTGGGTGGCTCAGTCGGTTGAGTGACCAACTCTTGATTTCTGCTCAGGTCATGAACTCACCATTGTGGAATTGAGCCCCCAGTCAGGTTCTGCCATGACAGAGTGTAGCCTGCTTGGGATTCTCACTCTTCTTCTCTCTCTGCCCCTCCCCTGCTCTCTCTCTCTCAAAATAAATAAAACTTAAAAAAAAAAAAAAAAAAGAATTGATAGTATTTCTGAAAATGAGTGTGAAGGTGGAGATAAAAACAGAAGGACCAGTTGAAAGTCTGTTTAAAGAGTCTTTGGAGCCCAGGTTCCCTCCTTGCTTCAGCTCAGTGGATGGTTACCCTATCTGTTCTCACCCCACCTGTTCTCTGGAGGGGGTCTCTGAACTTTTGGTTTACTTTTTTAGGAATCATTGTTTAGAGTTGAAATTATTGGGTACATTGTAGCAAACCTTTAATGACTTGTGATTCCAGATACCTTTGTAAAAATATGATAGTGCCTGTATCACTGCCCTTTGACCAACATTAGTCACTACAGTTACAAAAACTTTGCTAATTTAATGAGCAGATGGCATTAATGATTTTAATTTGCAATTATAAGCTAGGTTATTGGGGGGTTGTTTTACTAGTTAGATGGATTTGGTCTTGAAAATCAACTGTGTTTTTTGTTCGTATGATCTATACGTTATAATGGATTCAGAGTACACTAAAACCTGTTTCCTCTAATGCTTGCCCTGATTTTCCAGTTTCTAGAACTCTGTATGCTGGGCCTGCTGTGTAGGTTACCTCATCCTCGCTCTCTCCTTCAGTTCTGAGGGGTGGGTGGTGTCACCGTCACTGTCATATGGTGTGGGGGGAGGTCCATGATGTGCGTGGTAAACCCTCAGGCTTAGAGGTGACTTAAAGTAACGTAGTCCCAGGCACCAGCGTGGGAAGTGCAGGAGCCAGTGAGCAAACCTGGGTTTCTCTGCCACACGCTGTAGCTCCCAGAAAGTGAGCCCTCGGCCACCCCACTGTATGTTGCAGTAGAGGCAAAAATACGGTTTTTATTTGGTAGCTCTCCTCTGGCGAATTTCTAACCAGATGTATATATCACACCTGATGTCCAGCCTGTGCTCTGCCCACTTCTGTTTTCTGCAGGAGGTCTAGAATACTGATGACGTATTCCAGACTCTAGGGGGAAAGGCCTCCAGATGCCCCCTTTGTCTCCAGGTATCTTAGAAGGCCTAGGAGCAAACTTAAGCTTGCTGACGGCTGTAGCTCTGAGCTACGGCTGGCTTCTGGCTTACTTTCATTTGGAGGGGGGGACCGAGGCAGTGTTGTCTGCCTTAGCCTCTTTTTTAGCAGAATGCTTCAGTTACGGAAGAGAGGGTACTATTTTAATGACTAACTTTTGGGGCGCCTGGGTGGCTCAGTCGGTTAAGCCGCCGACTTTGGCTCAGGTCATGATCTCGCGGTCTGTGAGTTCGAGCCCCGCGTCGGGCTCTGTGCTGACAGCTCAGAGCCTGGAGCCTGTTTCAGATTCTGTGTCTCCCTCTCTCTGACCCTCCCCCATTCATGCTCTGTCTCTCTCTGTCTCAAAAATAAATAAACGTTAAATTTTTTTTTTTTTTTAAATAATGACTAACTTTTATGGCTCAGACAGTATCGATTTGGAAAAAGACTAAAAATGACTCCTGTCCACGAAGAGAGCACTCTCTTTCCACCTGTCCATTGCCCTTTTTTGTCCTGTATCTTGGCTGATTCGCCTCATCAGCATAGGGGGTTTGATTTCCTAGCTTCCCAGGAGCAGAGAAAAGAGTGGTGACTGTTTACTAATATTTTATTCATCTGTGAATGTATTAATTTGATATTTAGTATGTAGGCGGATACGTTATAAAGGCCTGAAATGGTGGCGTTTGACCCAGCCCGCTGTCCGAGGCTGATAAAAGATGATGGAGCAAGAGGTGCTGTGGACTTCTTGCACAGAGAAGCTGGCTTGCTTCTCCCCAGGGGCCCGTCATCTCCACCACCCTCTTCCCAGCAGGACAGGGGCTTGCCATTTCCTGTAGTCAGAGAGGGAACTTGTGGGTGTAACTAATGTCCTAAACCGCTCATGTTTTCCTTAAAAAGTGCACTGTGCATTCCCCCCCCCCCACCCCTCCCCCCGAGAAACCTCCAGGGCTGGCTTTATTTAGGATAGATGACATTCTCTGGGAACATGCCAAATGAGGGTTCAGGGAGGAGGGAGGGAGCAAGAGGGGACACAGCCAAGGAGCACATGTGGCAAATGAAAGAGAGAGAACACCTCTCCCCAGGAAACGCCTGTCAATCCAACTGTGCAGCCAGAGTGCAGTTTAAAACACAAACAAGCATAAAGATTCATGCTAAAGAGCAGGGCTTACTTGGTGGGCTTGGCTTGAGGTTTGGAATGTGCCATATTGCAAGAAAGAATGTTTGGTGGTCCCATCGTACTTTGAGTCGGAAATGCCTGGAGGAGGAAGGAGAATTTGCAGAGTAAGTGTGTTTCCAGAGTGGCGATTTGTGGTTCATCCAGTTATGAAAATGAATTGCTATGTAGGACAAAAGGTAAGCCAGATCCAGAGTTGTTGGATTAAAGACTATGCATTGCCCTTAACAAAAATGAGGCTATGGAGCCTCGTTTAAATTCCACCAGCTAAACGTGTGTTTTGAATACCAGCATTCGAATTTAGGAGTTTCTACAGTTTTTAAGCTGGATTATGGCTGGATGAGCTAGGTAAAATGCTGTTTATTCTGAGAAATGGCTCTGCAGTATGGGAATTTCAAAGGCTAGGGTCAAGTTCAGGTTACTTTCTCAGGAAACCTAACACAATTCCAGCTATGATGCATTAAACAAGTGACTTCTTCAAACAAGAGGATTGTCTATATCCATCCTGCATAGCAATAAATCTGATCTTAGTTTACGCAAAACTGGAGTCTTAATTTGGGCATTTACGAGTCTTACCGGTGTCTACACAGCCAACGGGTCTGGGTGGGGAGGCTGTGGGTTTGAGAGAAGATTTGAGGAGTTTTGAGTTCTGGCTCTTCTGTTTTGCAGTCAGTTGTGTTAAGTTCTTTGAGCCTCAGTTTCCTTATCTGCAACTTGTTACGGTTGATGTTTTCTAAAACTAACTGATTTTTCACTGCCAAAAAAAGAAAAAAGAAGGAAAATGTAAATTACCCGCAGTCCCATTATCCAGACTAACCATTGTTAAATACTCTGTTCTCTGTGTTGCTTTGAGGGTCAGAAAGTTGTAAGAAACTACTGTTAGGTTGGGAAATTCTATGTAAATAGGTATTTTTGCTTAAGGAGAAGTCTTAAAATTTGAACCTCTTCACCATGAGCCAAGAAGCTCTTTATTATTTCATTTCATTTTTTCATTCCTTTACCTCGTTTTGTTTACTTTCTGATTATTAAAATAACAATGCAGATTTTTTGGTTTATCTTTATTTTCTAATTTTTGTAAAGTTCATGTATTCCTTAGACAATGAATTTTTGTTTTAAGTAGCCATACATGTTCGTTGTGGAAATTATATAAAGAAAAATAGGACAAGAAAAAAAAATCCATAATCCCATCACTTAGCATTAGTCACTCTGACCCTTTGTTATAATTCCTTCCAGTCATTTTCCTGCATGCTGTTTTTCACACATACTAGGTGAAATTCGAATATGTGTCTTATCTTGAGAATTTAAAAAAATCCTGGGGTGCCTGGGTGGCTCAGTCGGTTGAGCATCTGACTTAGGCTCAGGTCATGATCTCACAGCTTATGAGTTGGAGCCCCGCGTCAGGCTCTGTGCTGACAGCTCAGAGCCTGGAGCCTACTTTGGATTCTGTGCCTCCCTTCTCTCTCTGCCCCAACCCACTTGCATTCTGTCTCTGTCTCTCTCAAAAATAAATAAACATTAAAAACAAATTTATCAAAAAACAAAAATCCTTTCTTAGGGACTCAGTTAGAACTTGTTGAACTGAATTGTTAATGTCAGTAAACTGAAAAAGGTTATTTTGATTTTATTTCTCTATTAATAACTTTGCTTTGGAAAATGTATTTAGCCGTCTGCATTTTCTCTTTTGAATTCCTTGATTACATCCTCCATCCATTTATCCACTGATGTTTATTTTCGTATCATGGTTTGAAACATTTTGTCCATCACACAAGCCAGATTTATAAATGTTCGCAGGATGGCCTAATTGCAGATGAACATATAGTTTCATACGTTGGATATGGCTTGCTGATCACCCTTGCTGCTTGGGGATGTGGGGACCGCAGAGAGGGGACTGCTGGTCTGTTTGCATGAATTGCTCTGACAGTCACTGAATTCTGGAATTATCTCCAAAATGAGGCCTTTTGGTGAACGTATAGCAGGGTCTTCAGCAGTGCTGTCCAGTAGAAGGACAGGGTGAGCCACACGTGTCTGCTTAGAAATGTTCTAGCAGCCATGTTTTCTTAAAAGTTAAAAGAAGACAAGTAAAGTTAATTTTCAAACCTAGTTTAGTTAACCCATTAAAAACCTATCTTTAAAAACATGTTTTAGTTAGTTAAAACTGTTGTCATTTCAACAGATAACCAACATAAAAAAAAAAGCTATTAATGAGCTCTTTTACATGCCTTGTCCTAAGTCCTCAGATTTTGATACACGTTCTACCCTTCTTGCGCATTTCAATCCAGACTTGCCACATTTCAGGTGTTTGGTAGCCCATGTGGCTCCTGGCTACTCTTTGGGACAGCACAAGTCCAGAAGGAAGGAGGGCCGTGTCCGAGAGAGAATGTCCTGATGGGTCCAGACACTGCCTTGACATGATGCTCTCATTCTGCATCCCGCTGCGGGACAGCTGCTCAGAAGTCGGAGATTCTGTGGGCTGGAGTGTGCCTTGATCCCTTACTGAGCTTGAGGATTAGGGACCGTGGTGTTTGAAGGCGAAGGGACATTCAAGGGTGGTACCTCTTGCCTTTCTCCTAACACCTATTGGCAGTGCGTGATAAGAGAGGCTAACAGGTATTAAGTACTTCCCTAAAGAGAGACACTGTGTGCAATGCTTTGTATTCCTTATCTCACTGAATTCTCACCACCACCCTGTCAGGTGGATATTATCATCATCACTTAAAGGTGAGGAAGTTAAAAACTTTTCCACGGGTACCTGGTTAGAAAGAAGTCGAAGCAGAAAAAGGATACCCCATACTAAAGAGCAGTGCTCTCTTGTACTAACATGGGAGTTAGCCCTCGTGTGGTGCAAGGAGGGTGATTTCAAGCCCGGTTCAAAGTCCATTTTTTGGCTTTCTAAAGGCCTTGAAGTCTCTGCTTTGTGAATCCTGAAGGTTGCATACTTTAAAAGTAGGATAATGTATGGCATGAGATCAGTGAATGCCCAAGATTGTAAGAATTAAGTGATGCAGTTGACGTAAAATGCTAATGTGGTGCATTTACGGACAGGTGTTAACAAATACGAAAGTTGAAATAAGCTCGTCTGTGAAAGTTTGCAGTATGCACAGAACAAATGGATTGTTGATTAGATGCCCTCAGTGACCTTGTTTCCGCAGTCCAAATAACATCGTCGCTCCCATTTTGAGCTGCATTTTGTGACCCCAAATAGGTAAGAAGGGCAATAACACGGAGCCATGTTATTTATTATATTGGCAATCTCATGATTTGAGATTCTGTCATGAACCAATTATCCAGAGCCAATCTAAACACCAGAGGTCTCCTCTTTAATAGTGTAATGTTGAAGGTTTAGCCATTATTTGAAAGCTCATCAAGCATATATGGTCTCCCAACTTGCTCTTGGGCTTAGGGGTCAAATCAGTTGACACAAATGTATGGAGTACCAACTTAGTAGAAGTCATAATTTTCTACCCTCAAAAAAGATACATGCTAAAAACTTGGGAGAAAAGGCTCATGTATGAAAAATTAAATAATAATATATTTAAATAAAAATTCGGGAGAACAAAAGACGTGATATAGTCCAGTGATTGTAGGTTGTCAGGATTGTGATTTAGGCATGTTGTAAGCTTGGAGGAAAGAAATGGGGAGCAAATTCTGGGGTCAGGCTATGGGCAGCATGGTCCAGAGTCATTGATGATGGAGGACCAGTCTACAAGGCTTCCCTACATGACCCTTCTTTTGTCAAGATGTGACTCTTTAAATGCTATGATTCTTTTTTTTTTTTTTCTTTTTTTAATACATCACTGTGGACTTGGGGACAACAGGCTTTTTCAGCTTTGCTCAGACATATTTAAGTAACTGGTCGGTTCAGTGGCAGATGGAAAAAGGTCACTTTCTGTGGCGTTCCAAGGCTCGTTGCATTCCTTCAGAAAGGAGCGGGACCTGGTTCGTGGTACTGGCCTCAGTTTTTGTGAGCATTAGGTGATGAAATGTGGTGCCTCCCAGATAGCCTAGGCCCCCAATAAGTAGAACGCTCTCTGTAGACAGGACATTAGCCCGTGGAAGCTAATAATGTTGAATGTAAGGAACAGTCCAAGAGAACAACTCAGAGGCAGATTTCCAGCCTTCCTGCTTCCCCCGAGGCTGCTCGAGCCTACAGAAGCTGTGATGCTTGGTGTTAGGGTATGGATCATGGACACCCCATGGTGTGGTTGCTCCGACAAGGCCACGGGAACCCAGGAGCAAAGAACCAAAGGGTGGTCGCCTTCCCTCCCTGTTCTCGCCAGTATAGGGAGAAATAGTGAACTGCATGGACTCTGGAAACCAAAAGCCTGGACTTGGGTCTTCTTTATGTTCCTATTATCTCTGTTATATTTTGTAAGTTACCATCCTGCGCTTTGTTTTTCTCATCTAAGTAGTCTGACATTGATACCTATTTTATAAGGCAGTTATAAATGCAAAAAATGCTAATAAGTATTAGCCATAACAGAAAAAAATTTATTGGGACTTACGCATGCATTGCTTGGTGGGAGGATTTGTATTAGGGGCTGTGGGATTCAGGTGATAATAGTTAATGGTGATTATGACTAACTGTTTGACCAGTACTTCCTTTGTGCCGGGCTTTGTACATATTATTAGCTCCCTAAGTCCTTTAGCATCGAGCTAAGTTGTGCACTGTCCCAGGAAACCCAAGACGCATGGTGTCAAATAAGCTAGCTCTCTGACTTCACAACCTGCAGGGGAAAGAGGCGCACAAATCCCTGTAGCGTCGCATTCTGTTCACAGGTGTTTCTCATTTAACTGTTAGTTCCCATCTTGTCTTTTTCTCTTTTCTCTGTGTCCCCGTTGCCAGGGTCACGGCCAATCAACAGCATTATCTTTGTAAGCTAAGGGTAGGTGGTTTTTAGTATGATCTCATGTGACATTTTCCTGTTCTGTCCCAACACCGTGTCCCCCTCATTCACACTAAACCCACATCTGCCTTGTACAGATCGTTGAGCCCACCAACGCGTTGGCTGAGTAGTGGAGCCAATGAATAGAAGTTTGCTGACCTGCCTGCACATCATCCATTGTAATGTGGTGTTTATCGAATGTGTAACGGAGTTATTTATGCGGCCAATGTTCTCTTTAGTAGAAGAGTTCCCATTTTGAAAAAGTAAGTTCTTTCCTGTCGCCTGACTTTGGCAAACACCCTTTTCCTGCATTGCCACTCAGGTAACTAGTCACCATCATGGGTAACTTAGGCTGGCATTCAGAAAACACTTCCTTTTTGTTATATATCAGAGAAAGATGAGAAGATAAGCCTACCATTGACCATAGTGAGTCCCAAATCCCAGAGCTTAATAAATGTTAAAAGATAGAAGCCCTAGTCCAAAGCTGCCTGGGTCAAAGGGAAGCCCCATGGTTTGGAGAGCAGGTGATAGGTTCATCTGTACCCACCTCAGCTCCAAGGAGACACGCCACATGTGTCCCTTACCTTGGATGAAGCGGGAAGGGAGTATGACACTCAGAGCCTTTCCACTCTTGCCACGGAGTTGGACCTCATACACACAGGACGACACATAGTCATATACACGCTTCATTGTGGAAGGGGCACAAATTCATCAAAACGCCGAAGCGTTTTATTTCTGAAGAGACGGGCAGGTAGTTATGTCACAGGTATGGAGAGGGAGGGAGGAGGGGTGGTTTACATCCCCCCCCCCCGCCCCCCGTGACAACACTCCTTCTGAACTCCGAGGATGGCTGGAAGGTGGAGCCCGCTTAAGGAATAAAGAACCCAACTGAGCTCCATCGTTCTCCACCAGGCGTTGCAGAACTCAGATCCCAGCCATTTCAACAGGAAATGGAAGGGGCTCCCTGACTGAAGGCCTAAGGAAACCTAGTTGGGCAATCCCTCCCGAGCCTAGGTGCGAGGCTCTGGTGTTTGTTACCAGAGCGAGGCCTGTGATAGGTCACGTTGTCGGGCTCTCCTGCATTTCTTCTGAGGTCATCTTTACGAACGTCTGCATATCTGTGCAGGGAGGGCTAAGGTGGCCCTTCTCAAATTTTCTTCTAGAGTTTGACATTTAGGTGCCAGGAGTCGGCATTCAGAGGGCTCCTGACTGTACGATACGCTTACAAAATAAACGGCACGGAGCCTGACAGGGTCCAAAAACATTCCAGCAAGTATACCTAAAAGGAAAACAGAAGGCCACACAGTCTCCTGGGGAAAGTGGGGGCTTTGGCTCCGGCTGGCCAGGAATAAGGGGAGGTGACAGGGGCTGAGTGTCAAGGATTGGAAAGTAGCGGGATCTCCAGAGGACTCTGCCCTGGGATACAGAATGTGGGTGGTTTAGGGTTGCTGACCATTCTGCTCACTCCAGTTCCCAGACTGAATCCTAAAGGTTAGGGAGGTCAACAAGAAAACTTGTCTTCCCCAGTCTGCAGAAGAGAGACAGCCGTAGTTGGAGAACTGGCCACCATGACTGCCTTTGGTGCTAATACCTGCGTGAGTTGTTGGTAGGAGCCCTTGGCTTAGGCTGAGAGAAAATGCGATGATTCTTACGGAACAGAGAAGTGAGGAGGGGATTGTTAGGGAGTGAAGTCAGAGAGGGCAGCCCAAGATTTCAGATAAGCTAGTGCCTGGGCTTGGAACCATCTTTTTTTTTTTTTTTTTTCCAACGTTTTATTTATTTTTGGGACAGAGAGAGACAGAGCATGAACGGGGGAGGGGCAGAGAGAGAGGGAGACACAGAATCAGAAACAGGCTCCAGGCTCTGAGCCATCAGCCCAGAGCCCGACGCGGGGCTCGAACTCACGGACCGCGAGATCGTGACCTGGCTGAAGTCGGACGCTTAACCGACTGCGCCACCCAGGCGCCCCGGAACCATCTTTATTACATGGCTAAGATCCCCAGACCTCCTCACCCTGGCAAATCAAAACAAAAGATTTGTCCCTTCCCCAAGACTTGTCCATTTCACTGGATGGTACCTCTGTCCATGTGTGTAAAGCCCCAAATCTAGGAGTAATGTTGTTTAACCTTTATTTATGTTGAGAGAGAGAGACAGCATGAGAGGGGCAGGGGCGGAGGCAGAGAGAGAGAGAGAGAGTCCCAAGCAAGCTGCATGCTGTCAGCCAGGAGTCCAATGCGGGGCTCGAACCTACGAACTGTGAGATCATGACCTGAGCAGAAATCAAGAGCCAGATGCTTAACCGACTGAGCCGCCCAGGCGCCCCCAGGAGTAATTTTTAAATTTTCCTCACCTTCTCTCTCCCTGTCCATGATTTATCCAGCCATATCCCCAATCCATCCATGATTTCTCTGCTGCTGCCGCCCTGTGAGACTTCGCGGGTCTCATCTAGACCACGCTCAGGCCTCCCTGCGGGCGCCCTTCGTGCATTTTGCCACTTCATCCCATCTGCAGACCAGTCAGTGGGGCAGCTCCTCTGCGGCCGCGGTCTACACCAAGGGCTGGCCTTGGCTGACAAAGGCCTTTGCTCATGGCTCTGGTCGTATCTCACACTACTTGCAGACTCTACTCGGTATTTGCGTGTGCGCTCTCTTTCGTACTCATTGGTGCCTGTGCTAAATCCTGACCTGGGCCCCGTGCCCTAGCTGATCCCCCTACCTGGGAGACTCCTTTTCCTCCTCCTTTCCCCAGGGTCCTTCTTATCTGTCATTCAGACTTCAACGCAAGCACCCACGTCTCCCTCCCTGACCCCTCTGTAGAACTAGGCACGTAGCCACTCACAGTCACATTACTCTGCTATACCTGGCCGATCAGCGTGTCCCCGAACGTGTAAGCCTCACGAGAGCAGGGACCTTGTATCCGCCGCGACCAGAACAGTGCTGATTAGAGGGAGAACCCATTAAATGCCTGTGGGTGAAGGACCCAACCTGCTCTACTGGCGCCAGCACCCAGATGTGCGCTGATGGCCTCTGGTAGCCCAGGCCAGTCGCTAGGACGCGTCCTGTTGTGACTCCCTGCCCCCCTGCTCCCCTGTTTCTCGGGTGTGATGACCAGTGTCCACTTCCCTTGCAGCCGCCCCTGCCAGCTCCCTTTCCCGTCGACAGTGCAGCCGCACAGCCCGATGTCCTCCCAGAACCCCTCTGCTGGCGGGCCGCTGCACTCCGTGTCCGTGCCGCTCGCGCTGCCCATGACCCTGGCGGCCCCGCAGCCCCCGCCCGCCGCCTCCCCCAGCCAGCAGCTCGGGCCGGACGCGTTCGCCATCGTGGAGCGAGCCCAGCAGATGGTGGAGATCCTGACCGAGGAGAACCGCGTGCTGCACCAGGAGCTTCAGGGTTACTACGACAATGCCGACAAGCTCCATAAGGTAGGTGACTTCCGGAGGGAAGGAGAGGGGAAGGGGCAGAGTTGTTTCCCTGCTGCTTGACTCACTGGCCAGCAGCGACCCCCGTGTATTCCAGGCACTGTGCAAAGCTTTAGGGAGACGAATAAAGAGGACACAGGCCCTGCCTTGGAGGAGCTTACCGTCCAAAAGGGGGAGGGTTGCCTAAGCTAACACCTGCTGTAGGGTGTCAGGTGGTTATAGAAGGTACAGTGAGGGTGGCCCTGGACCTGGGACTCAGAGGTGGGTAGTATTTCCCCAGGAGGACAGCGGGAATATTAGAGGGTGTGGCCGCCTTCATTCTTAGGGCTTTATTCCGAGAGCCACAGTCAGGAAGACTTTATGCAAGATGAACTGTGGTAGGCAGTGATTTAATGGCGACCGCCCACCCCCATGTGTCAGCACCAGAAATGCTTGTGGTAGAACAGAAGAGGTGAGGGGGCAAAGGGCGATAGGATGTTTTAGGGTAGCAGAGCCACAGGGCACTAGCTTCCTTTCTGGAGGCGAGGGGGCATGTGTGGTAGAAGTGATCTTGTAAGAGTCTGAGTCCCTGGCTCTGTCCTGGACAATCAGGGGCTTTTATAAATAGAAAAGGTAGGAATATAAACCCTGCCTGACTGCAGGAGCCTTGCCGTTGGGTTCCACATGTCAGTTAATGCTCCCGGTTGGCCCATTTAGCGTTCACCTCTCAGGTAAGGCGGAGTCTTTGTCACTGGTCCGGTTTTCAGAGTAGTGGGCGCCTCTGATTTCCTGGCGGTACCCAGTGGGGAGCAGTGGGTTTGATGGTGCAAATGTTCACAGACAGAATCTGCCCCAGCACGTTTGTGCAGAGCTTCCACTGGAGAGGTCTGGAGCTCCCTGGAGTCAAGACCAGACTTGGTCCAGAGAGCTCCGGATGCCTTTCCTGGAGGGAGAAGATGAGAGCCAAAAACAAATGGGCTGCCTGAAGGTGGCGGCCTCACTCCCACCCTGCTCGGACCGTAAAAGCTGGGAAACCAGCATGCTGTCTCGTGGCCTTGGTTGTAAGTCACTGCTCAGGCCCAAACTTGTGTCTGACACGTCCTGGGGCAGCTTCCTTCCGGGTGCAGTCGAACACTGGGAAGGAGCTACTCAGCCCCTCCTGGGAAATAACGAATTCTTCTCCCCAACGAAGCCGTATGGCAGACATGTCCGGGAGTTACGCAGACCCAGCTGAGGGCAGTTTAGTTCTGGGTCTTTTCGCGTGAAGATCTTTGTGGGTTGTTTTTTTTTTTTTTTTTTTTTTAATTTACTTTAGAGATTTAGAGAGAGAGAGAGAGAGAGGCAGAGGGGCAGAGGGAGGGAGACAGAGAAAGAGAACCTTCAGCAGGGCTCAATCCGATGACCCTGGCGTCATGACCTGAGCCAAAATCAAGAGTCGGACACTCAACCGACTGAGCCACCCAGGTGCCCCACGCACATCTCTTTCTTGATGTCAGCGCACATTTCTGTTTTGAAAAACAAAATCAATCTCCCGGTGACTCAGTTTCCCTGCACAGGGGGTGATTATTAAACTTCGCAGCCAAAAGGATTCTGATGACCAAGAAAGGAAAAATCAAAAGCTCTTTCCTTTCTGGAACTCAAAACTCCTTCAGTCCCTTGAATATTGTAAATGGTTCTATAATTATTACGTGCCCTTAATCAGCCATATGTCAAACTGGAATTGCCAGTTTGAACACCCAGATTTTGGTGGATACTTGCCGTATTCATCACGAGTTCCCCAGCTGTTGTCAACAACTGGGACTGAGAGACAAAAGGGCTGCCTGCAATCTGCACCTTAACATTTCGTGGCTTGTGTCCCCGAGGTCGGCCTTGCCCCAGGTGTTGCCTCCGCATCGGCCGCACTGCTCGGCTGTGTGTCGGCAGGCCTGGGGAGAGGACTGTCGGATGAGGTGACGACCTCACTTGGCAGTGAGGATGACCCAGCTTTGGGTGGAGACACGAACTGTGCCGGAGGCTGTGGGCGCCCTGTGCCGACAGGAACATCCATCCCGGGGCCCTCACAGCGTTGAGAGCGCTCGCAGAGATTCATGGTAAGGGCAAAACCAGAAATAGATGAATTTTTAATTACAGGGCTTACCCTCTGCATCCCGTGCCAGGAACACAGCAGGGAAGAACAACTAAACGCAGAGCCTGCCGGAGCGCGGCCTAGATAGGAAGCCCCTGTTTCCAGAGAGGCGCAAGGTGGTGATTATCGCTGTTGGTGTTGGAATGATGGTTGAGGACCCCCAGAAGGAGTGGCTGTTTTTAGTTTTTCCTCTGGGTCGCTCATTTTGCTTCTCTTTCCTCCCAGTTTCCCTGAAACCTAATTAATGGACAGGGTTTCTAGCAGGACTAGACTGTGGGCTGTTGAGAGGGTTGGCCTCAGAAGCCGTCAGGGCACAGATGGGCATTTGAAGGGAAAGGGCCAGGTATTTATGGCTCCCCCAGGCTTGCTTTAGGGGAGACCCTCTTTTGTCAGCGCAGTAGCGGTGGCTTTGACTGGGCCGTCTGCCTCTTGGACGGAAGGCCAGTCTTTGTCCTGTGGGTCTCTGGACTGTGCACGTGAAGGGGCACAGGGAAACACCAGTATCTAGAGCTTGGAGTGGCTGAGATTTTCTCCGGGCTTCTCACTCTGCCCATAGTTCTGTTCCTGGGGCAAGCGTCTCTCTGTGTGCTTTCAGGGGCTCTGCGGCTTGGCCTAAGGGCTTCCTGACATCCAGCTGGAAGGGAGAATAGGCGCCGTGAAGGCAAACCCAGGGCTGTGTTCAGAGGATCGTACTCGGACCATCACTAGCCCAGGTGTTTGCATAGCCTGTCCAACCTTCCCTTTATCTTTAACAACTATCAGGGGGATTCAGATGTTCTGGACGCGGTGGGTATGGGATTCCCGTTCTGAAGGAGTGTGCAGTCAAGTCATAGAGCCTTAGACTTAAAATTCTTAACATGATTCTAGTCTAGCTTCCCACTCTTGAGGAATCCTTGCTTCATGTGCCTGAAAGGACAGCTCTCATTTTTTACTTGAATGCCTACAGAGGAGAGAAGCTCCCTACCGGGCGTCCTTCTGGAAAACGTAGTTAGGAAATAATCCCTTACGTGGAATCAAAAGCTGCGTCTCTTGAACTTCCTGCATTGAGTCATAGCTCTGTCCTCCCTCACCACACTGAAGGAGACTAACGTCTCCATCAGGAAATACCTTGTACTGAACTGAAACCCTTACCCTTTCTCACTTGGTAGCTATAGTCAAGTTAACCGTATCCCAGTTCTTCACTGTTTTAGTATTTAAGGTAGCAAACCACGCTGTCACAGGGATCCTACAGTTAGTTTCCTTTTATAAGTATGCAGAGGGCAGCTCTTTCAGTGAAAGGAAAGAATCCACGATCGGGTATGGTTCATCAGTGCCCAAGTCTGTCTTTGGGAACTTACAACATTTAAAGATTCATGGATCAGTCTGTATTTTTGTCGTGGGCAGGGCAGAGTTTTAGGGCGGTAAGGGCTTATTTTCTGCACTCGAGGAGCTGACAGTCAAATCGGGGATGTAAAGTACACGTGCACAACCGAATTCCAGTCAGATGAATCCTGCAGATGGAAGTCCGTGAAATCAGCTGGAGCGAAGTTCCAGTGGCCGGTGTAGTTGAGGACAGTTTCTGGCTTGACTTCTTCGTTGTCCTGGACTTGAAGCACTGAGCACCTCAGGGGGGATGCCTCCCTCAGGGTCTATGCTGCCCTAGGCTTCCCAGCACTAGATGATGCCCTCTGGCCCTCAAGGGGACAGTCCCTGAGGCATGCCCATCTGTCTGAAAACAAAGGCCATCTTTTATAGATGAAATTAGCATAGAAATGGTGATATGTTTCAAAGCCGACTCTTTTGCAAACAAAATTAAAAGGAAGGAACATAATTTGGGGGAGGGCTAGGAACTGGAGTCAGGATGTGCCCTTCTCTGGCTGCCATATTCCCAACAGTTCACGAGATCTTGGGAAGAAACAGAAAGGCCTATTGAAATGAGGGGACTCTGAGAGAATCGACTCTGGTAGCCGGAGGCCTTTGGGAGAATAACACGGTGCCCAGAGGGGCCTTGGCATTTGGCTCCTCCATCCCACAGAAGCCCTGATGCTCTCCACACCTCTTCACTGGCCTCTTGTCGGACGTGTCTTCTCGGCTCCATTGTAACCTCTGGGGCACCGACCACGTTCTCTCTTCGCAAGATTGTGGCACCCCCAGCTTCATTCTTGTCCAGTGGCTCCTCTGCCCCACGTACTGCACAGGGTTGACGCCCCCTCCTTGGCCCTGTCGTCTTCTGTCAATCTCCCTAAGTCGTCCCCGCTGTATGACATCAGCTGTCATCGGGACCCAGCGAGCGAGCCGCTCTCCGGGCTCCCAGACCTGCATCTCTACCTGCTACCTGGAAATCCTTGCCTGCTGTTCTGCAGGGAGGTCGGTGCCTCCCAAACCAGGCCGCTTTCCTTGGCTTTGCTAAGCCCGTTTCTCTCAGAATCACTTACTTTGGTTAAGTCTTACTACTCTGTCTTCCCAGATCCGAATGTCTACGTTGTCTTTGATTTCCTTCTCCTTTGCCATCCCGACCACTCCCTGTGCCCTGTAGACTCCACTCCTCAGTGTCATTGGAATTTGTCTTTTCAGTTGTCATAGTGCCCTACCCTTGTCATCTGTCATTGAACTATTTACGTTAGCTTCTTACCTGGACTTGTTTTCTCCTGTTTCCTCTCCCTACACTCTCCCCCACCCCCTACGTCCCCCCACCCCCTCTCCCTTTTGTATCTCTATAAATTCTCAGATAAGGTCATGCTGCCCAGCTGCTTAGATACCCCTCCGTTCCCCAACCCTCCTTACCCCTGTAATTCCCCCTCACCCCTGAAGTCCTTCCTTCGGGACTAGCTCCCGCCCTCATGTCTGGCTCTCATCCCTGGACTACCTGTCATGTCAGAGACATGCACTTTCTCTTGTGGCCCTGTGCTGTGGCTCACGCCCTGTCTTCTGACCACAACGCCAAAGCCATTTGGCCTTTTCTGCTTGGGCAAACTCTGTGCATCCTTCAAGACTCATTTTAAGTGGCATTTTCCCTGATATCTTTTTTAAAGAAACCATTTCTCACCCCTGCAGAATTAATGACTTTATCGCTAGGCTGTCAGAGCATTACAGAACCACCCTCTCCCCCCCCCCCCCCCCCCCCCCGGTTCCCATTGCGTTGGAGAAGTGCACGTGCCTGGGGAGAGGCCGACACTAGACTGAGCTCCCAAAGACCGGGAATTATCTTACTAATTTCTGTATCCTTGGCACAAGGACACATCGAAAATGTGCGAGAGATATGTTATGTCAGGACGTGCATTATTTACAGGGGTCCCAGCAGGGACTTTCTGATCGGAGCAGCTGAGGTACCGGCAGTTAGGGTGCCTGGCTCATGGTGACACAGGTCTCGTGTGAAGGGACCGAAAACACAATGCAGGTCTCTTGGTGCCCAGTGAGGGGCGCTAGTGCTTCAGCCCTCCCCACTGGGCCTCTGCTTCTTCTGACTCGGAGCAGCAGTTCATCAAGGTTCCGTGTTCCCTTCTCCTGCATGCATGTTACACAGCAATAAAATGGGGGTTGTTGACACCTACCTGGAAAGCATGCTGTTAGAGGAGACTCCTGTTAGAGCAGGTACGGCTCCTTGTTATAGATTTACCTGCGCCCGAGATTAAAGGCACACCTCTTGACTTCTTGAAAAATGGAAAAAGAATGGTTTTAACCCCATATCTTTCAATTCCTTCACATAAAGAGGTTTCCTGTGGTGCATTTGTATATGATTAGATCTGAGTCCTTTGTCCTTATGCGGGTAAGTTCACAGACAAAGGGGTCAACATGCTGAGTAATGATCCCTCTCCTTGCGTGGATTTGATGTTCCTTTGGGGCCGGGTAGGAGGGGCTCTGGAAGACCACTGCACTTGTAGCCTGGAAATGTGGCTTCTAGCTGTGGCCCTTTAGTTTTTCTGTACCTGAATACTTTTCCCTTACCTAAAGTGAGAAGAAGAAAAATAGTTGCAAATTGCCACACAAAATATAGGAGGTTGAAGTTATGTTTACATTCACCCCTTCCTGGTAAGTGTACCGAGAAACTTCTACAAGGTGACATTAGGCAGTCCAGCCAGCCTTGTGAACCTGCTGTTTACAGGGTCCTAACATGGCCCTTAGAAGGCACAGGGGGAGTGGAACCGATTACGCATTTGGGGAGGTGTGCGACTGGAGGGGCAGACAGACTGCACCCAAGACAGAGCCTTCACGCTCGGAATGCTGAAGAATGAGTGTCACAGAGGCACCCGTGGGCATGCCAGGAATCCGACTTTCATGCCACTTCTTTCTTTCAGTTTGAAAAAGAGCTTCAGAGGATTTCAGAAGCCTATGAGAGCCTGGTCAAGTCTACTACCAAGCGAGAATCGCTGGACAAGGCGATGCGAAACAAACTGGAAGGCGAGATCCGAAGACTTCATGATTTCAACAGAGACCTGCGAGGCATGTCCAGCCCCACCCACACACTCTCTGCCCTAGACTCCCTTGTAGCGGGCTGCCTGGCCTCAGGTCCACACTGTCCGATGGTCCTGGAAAGTCCAACCACCCGGGGCAGGGGCACTCAAAGAGCAGGATTGTTCCTTTCTCCTTTGTAGGTTGTGGGCTGTGGGTTGCAGCACTGGGTCTGAGAAATGGCGGCCTCCGTGCACGAGCCCATGAAAGGGAGGGAGTGTGTGTGCAGCTCCTTCTCCGCTTTAAAAGTACTTGCTAGTCCATGGCAAATTTATTCAGTAAGATAAAAATAAAAACATCACTTCAAAATTTAAAAAAAATAATAAAATACAAGTACTCAGTGATTTGTGACTACGCAAAGGCGAATGTTTGGATGCACAACCCTTCCCACATCGGGCTGAGTCATTGGGTGGCATTCTTTGAAAGCCACCGCTCCGCACTCGCTACATATAGTAGAGAAGATGGAGCTAGACAGCATCCCTCTTGGAGGGAAAAAAAAAAAGCCCACCGTTGTGATAAATGTAGATATATATAAACTCCCCGAAAGCTGGAAGCCACCTGCAGCGGGATCTTGGCAGTCTCCAACACGCAGAATGATTCAACCCCTAAAATTTTCCTTGTCTTTCAGTCAACTAAGCCATTTTTCAGTTGCCTCGTCTGCCAAATAATGTCCTGATGGCGGTCTCCAGGACCTAGAGCCTCCCTTTCCTATTCCTGCAAATCCTTTTGTCTTGGGACTCGTGCACGTCCAACAAAGACTTCTTCTGAGTTATTTCACTGAGAAAGTGAAGACTTAACCAAGCAGTTTGAGCAGACATGGAACTCCGTAGGTAGACTCTTTATCCATTAGGTCATTTTGACTTTTTAAAAAAAGTTTGGTATTTCTTGAATTGTTATTTCTATTTTTTGCTTCCCAGCTACGGGCAGCTGTCCCTGGCTAACCACAGGGCTGGTGGTGAGGGATAGAACTAGGGCTGGGTTGGAGGCCAAGGAGACTTAACCCCTTTTCAGGGGCTTCAAAACAGAGGTTTGCCGGCCTTGCAGGCAGTGATGAGTGATGCAGTTCTCAGAACCTGTGCTCGGCTGCCTCGCGCCGCTGCCTACCCTGACATCAGATGGCATGAAGGCACACAGCGTGCCCTCTGGAGACTTTCCTTTGGGTGTTTGGGAGCACACTGCCCCTCCCCAAGAGTTACTCACTTTGGGGCCCCTGCCTGAGCATCTCTGCATACCCAGCTCCTGGCACCCACGTCGTTTCTTGTTTGGATGGTGTCTTAGATCCATATGCATTTCTTTGTGACCATTTCCTCTTTGCACGCAGATCGACTGGAGACCGCCAACAGGCAACTGTCCAGCAGGGACTACGACGGGCACGAAGACAGAGCCGCAGAGGGGCTTTATGCTTCCCAGAGTGAGTCTCCAACATTTATCTGTCCCGACATTGGTATTCTTAAAAACTGGGGGCCTGCGGAAAGAATCTTACTAGTTTTAAGCAGGTTTGTAAGTAGGTCGTTGGCTTCTGGTTCGTTCATTTAGTGAATGAGCTGTTGGGCCTCGGAGGAGGCCCTTCTACGTCTGCCAGAGACGAAGCCAAGGTTGATTTGTTTTATTTCGGCAATGTGTATTCTGTCCTTCTGACCTACAGTTTGTCTCTAATATCCTCCCGGAGAAGCAACATGGCAGTCTTTCCTGACACTCACCACTTTCAGTCAGGCGCAACTCTTTTGCTCCATGGAGAGGGAAGGAGGCTCGTGGCGGGATTGGGTCCTCCTGGCGTGTTCTGTGCTCCTTAGGTTCAGCACTTCCGGCCTGGCCGCCTCTGGCAGCATCGAGTCACCGAAGGGTCTCACCTTGTATCTTCGTATGTGGTGCATGTTTCCAAAAGCCACTGAGCCCAGCGCAGTGCAGAATAAAATCTTCAGTGGCTTCCTGTGCCTTTGGCTTCATTGGGAGAATATTTTATTCATTTTACCAGAGGCCAAAGATGGAAACAAATGGGTTTTGAGAAACCATCGGTCATGGTTTGAATTCCTGCAAATCCATTGTATGTCAGAAATGTAAAAATCCAGGTCTTTTTTTTTTTTTTAAGCTGTTTAGAAAATCAAATTTATTTCTGTATCATAATTCTCAGTAAGTCCTGTGTATCCAGACACTGGCCATCCCTTGTATAATGATGGTGTTCTGATGCTTGGGTCCTGAGTACAGCCCTACGTTTTCAAGGCTGGGAAATAGTTGGTTCAATTTTCTAATTCCCAGTACTCTTTGGTTGGGTTCAATTTCCGTTGTTTCCCCCAAATTTACTCTTGGGACCACTCCATTTATTTGTCTCAGCTTCAGTTTTTTAATTCTGTTTTGGGAAATGGACACTTAACCCCGTCAAGGGATTTTGCCTCTGATTCCTTGGGTGTCTGGCAATAGGTGAATTGGCTTGTGTTCCAGATTTACATAAAAAAAAAAAAAAAAAACTATGTCAGCATCTTGAATTACTCGCTCTCCTAACAAATATTATTTCTTCTAATGGGTGCAGTCCATCTCTCATCTGAGCTTTCGTTAAAGAAAAAAAAAAAAAAAAGTCACCTGTACTATTTGCGTTTAGGATTGTAACACCTTGCTTTTGGATGACCGTGTGCCTAGGTGGAGTGCGTGTCTTTGGCAGTCACGTGAGCAATGTCACCCTGCTGGTACCCTGCCTTCTTGTCAGGGGATATTATTTTGTCACATAGTTTAAGTGAAAATGGAAAAGCCAATTAGTTTCATCTGATGGGCATTAAGCTCCAGCCTCCCAGCCCAGACTGTGCTGATGGAATAATAAGATTTGGTGCTGTGTGAGCTGAGAAATGTTCCTGAAGACTTGAACCTCCTGGCTGAAAGCTAAGACATTAATAACACAGGCAAAGAGGGCCTCTAGCTTTACAGGGAATGATTTGTTCTGTGCAAACATGCTCCACTGTGTTCCAAAGGCATAAACAAGAGCGTCCAGAGACATTTTTCAACTGCTTAAAGGTATCTCAGTGTTGATGTGTAATGTAATTGAATCAGGGCATTTGAAGCAGGTTTGTTACCAGTGATATCTAACAAAGTTTTCAAAGCCTACTCTTTATAGGACACTTGTGCCTTTATCACAGCTTTATAATTATTTGCGTTAGCTTTTCCTCTCCTGGTGTGGCAAGAGATGGACTTGAGATGTTATTTCAAATTTGCAGGTAGGTTTTTTTTTTTTTCTTAGTGAGTTGTAAGAACTCTTTGTAAACTAAGGAAATTAGCATACTCTACATGTTGCCGATATTTTCCTCAGTTGTTTTTTAATCTTCGATTACAGTGTTCTTTATGTTACAGGAGATTTTTAAAAAAAAATTTTTTTTTCAACGTTTTTTTTATTTATTTTTGGGACAGAGAGAGACAGAGCATGAACGGGGGAGGGGCAGAGAGAGAGGGAGACACAGAATCGGAAACAGGCTCCAGGCTCCGAGCCATCAGCCCAGAGCCTGACGCAGGGCTCAAACTCACCGACCGCGAGATCGTGACCCGGCTGAAGTCTGACGCTTAACCGACTGCGCCACCCAGGCGCCCCTACAGGAGATTTTTTTAAGTAACCTTATTTATGCCATCAAGGTGTTATATCATGTTTAGAGATGGTTGTCGCTCACCAAGATTATAAAAATATTCACCTGTGTTTTCTTTAGATGTGTTTATGATTTCACTGTTTGCAAGGCTTATTATATTTTGGAAGCTAGTTAGGGAGGCACAGTAAAGGAGAAATTCACGAAGGACTAACCTAGAGGTAAGAAGACTAATTTCCAGGTATTTTAGGATCTAGACAAGAGGTCCTGAACTAAAACAGAAATAGTGATGGAGGGTAGAGGAGAGAGAAGCAAGTGACGAAATTAGTAGGATTCGGTGACCAATTGAGTAATGGCAGTGAGAGCGTGAGAGAAAGGGGTGACTGAGGAATAAGATGGATGGTCACCCTTTACCAGTAAAAAGCAGGAGTAGCATGTTGGGATTAGATAATGAGGAATGGTTTGAGCATGTTGAGTCATCTCATGCTGCGGCCCCTCGCTAAATGAGCAGGTGTAACAGTAGGGGCAGACATGCCCAGAAGGCTGGTGATGGGCACTGCCCCCTGGCAGGCTTCAGCATGTGAGCACAGAATGGCAGGCATGAATTACTACCCCTCCTCATCGTTATTAATGTGTTCCATTATCCGTGTATTGTTTTAGAAGCTCTATTATTGGAATACTTCTTAAGTTTTTTTTTTAATGTTTTATTTTTGAGAGAGAGAGAGACAGAATGCGAGCAGGGGAAAGGCAGAGAGAAAGGGAGACGCAGAATCCGAAGCGGGCTCCAGGCGCCGAGCTGTCAGCACCGAGCCCGACGTGGGGCTCGAACCCACGAACTGTGAGATCATGACCTGAGTCGAAGTCGGACACCCAACTGACTGAGCCACCCAGGCGCCCCTGGAATGCTTTTTAAATGCTTAGTAATCATAATTATAAGCATTGCACACACAAAAGCAGCCATCCTTTTCAAATGAATCTTTTGAGATTCTAGCCCGTGGCTAAGAGAAAGCAAGACTGCAGACCAAATAGTAGTGACTTCTCTGAGTAACACAAGCCAGCGAGCTAAGGCTAAGTCGCCAAGCCCCTGACAAACACCTTGACCAATGGAGACATTGGAGGGAAGGGGAAAGTAGAGTCTGGTATGTTTGATTTGATTTTTTTTTTTTTTTTTTGCTAGGTGTTCTTGTTGGATCTAGGAGTTCAGGTCCAAGAACACCCAAGGAACTCTTGCAGTACATTGGTCAGTAGGATTTCTGTAAAGCTCTCTCTAATAATAGAGGGAGAAACTCCTTCCTGGCCAGATCACTAAATCTCTCTGCTGCCCAGGGGAGTTTTCCTTTGAGGCCTGAACTCTCTGCTCTTAAGTTGGAGCCTGATGAAGACCTCGGTGGACTGCCAGGGTGGTCACTACGTAGCTCTTCAGATTGAAACGAACATTAAACAGGGTGATTATTGAGCCTCCCTTGATCGTGAAATCTGTCGGTATTAAAAACTGCACTTAATTAAGTGCTTAGGAGTTTGGTGACTGTGCGGAGTTGTTTTTCTCTATCACCTCACGGTGTTGCATCCCTGTCTTTGGAGGAATTCAGAGTTTTATTTGGTTGATTTCTGGGTTTGCTCGTTTATTTTTCTAAATGTTTTTGCAAACAAATTCTCCTGAAAAACAGGGCATCTAGCCAATCCCTATTTTGTCTGCGCAAAACTGGGGCTTCTTTGTCCTGTTTAACGTCTTTAACTTACTGGGACCCCTGGTCTTCCCATTCATGTATTTGTCTGTGTCACGCACATGCACTTGTGCACATCCTCACGCGTGTGCGCACACGTACAGCAGAGGCGGGCCGCTGCCCACCAAAGGCAGAGCCCCGGGAATGTTTGTCGTCATTCTTAGCTCTGTCTTCTCCATAAGTACAACGGCTTAACTGTTTTTTCTCTCTGAAAATTGTTAGCTCTGCAGAATTTCCATGCCATTAGGCCAGAAAACCCAAAATGAAATATTAGATCCACGGAAACTGGACTAGTAGATATGATCTCACTACGTTCTCGGGTTGAGTGGGAGCTGGTTAGCTCTGGCATATGTGTGTTATTCCAGGATGAAACCAGTCATGTCCCATGGTGTGCGAGAACTTATCTCTGCCCCTCCAGGGTTCTTTAGACCCTACAGGTTGAGCATATTTGGTTAAATTTCAGTCTGTTGTAAGTTAGATTCTGGCTGTTAAATGGTGTCCCTCTCTTAAAAAAAAAAAATAGGTTTTGAACACTCCGTTATTTGTCCAAGTTGTTGAAAAATGAGTGTACCTAAGTCAGAACCATATGGATTTGATTTTTCTTACAATTCTCATGGGTTTGGAAATTAACAAAAAAAATGTGTGCGACCAACGTATTTTAGAAATAACAGTAATTTGCCATTTTCCATGTGTCTCGTAATCATCATCTTACTCTTAAATCCTGTTTTAGGTACTTTGATTTTCTGTCTTTTGTAACATATAAAAGAAACTACCATAATTTCCCGCAAGAACATCCCTCTGAGATGTTTGTATTTCCTGCAAGGGCTTGTGTGAAACACCAAGCAGAATTTACAATGACAGAAACATTGGTTCAGCTGACCCACGTAGAGCATGAGGAGATTGTTCTGAATCCTCATTGGGTTTCATTTCCTCGTATTGTGAGTTCCCATCAGGTTTCATTGGGAAAGACAGGTTAGGTTATGGGTGCACTGGTTTACCCCTCCTCTGGGCCTGCCGGTGCCCACAGCTTCTCCTGAGCCCCTACTGCAGTGTTTACTCTATTGGCATTCCATATGGGTGTGATTTATTTGCATGGATCTCCACTTCTAGGTGGGAGAGCTGTAGGCATTCTCTACCAATAGTCAACAGTACCCATCTCCAACCCGCACTACAAGCCCTTGAACCTTTTTATGTTCCTGGCACTCAATAAGTGTGTATTGAGGGAATGAATAAAAGTGGAAAATCCTTGTAGCATTAGGCTGGAAATTCTCCTGATGGAGCATCCGTATCGAAATGTTCTTTTCAGCTATCTCCCAGTCATGTTTGGAGATAACCTGGGTTATCCTCAGTTATTTTTGAGACATTAGGCAAATTATTAAAAAGAACTATCAGAATAGGAGCAATTTAAAAATGCTCAAATTCCCTTTTGGCCTTGTTCTTTCCCTCCTTCCTTGTTTTCCAGGTAGGAGGATATCCAGGTAAGGGGAATCTTTTACTAATAAGGACAGTAATATTTAATAGTATTTTTCCTGAACACTGTAATAGAGTTGACTTTGGTTCCCTTGACTCCTTCTCTTTTACTCCGTTGTGGTTGTGTTGGAGATGAGAGTTGACCATTTTGTAGCAGTTGGCCAGATGTTTATGCTGACCAATCCGTAGGCCATTCCAGACACCACAGATCAGTGCCTGCGTGAAGAGGAAGGACTTGTCCATGAAACCTGCCAAGGCAGTGTCATTTAAGTTGAGAAAATGGTCCTGCCCTGAATTAACCGATGCTCCTTAGAGACGATCCCTATGTTTAATAGGACTGTGCAGGGGCGCCTGGGTGGCGCAGTCGGTTAAGCGTCCGACTTCAGCCAGGTCACGATCTCGCGGTCCGTGAGTTCGAGCCCCGTGTCGGGCTCTGGGCTGATGGCTCGGAGCCTGGAGCCTGTTTCCGATGCTGTGTCTCCCTCTCTCTCTGCCCCTCCCTCGTTCATGCTCTGTCTCTCTCTGTCCCAAAAATAAATAAACGTTGAAAAAAAAAATTAAAAAAAAAAAATAGGACTGTGCAGTCCTTAATGTCAAAGGTTTTGTGGGTACAAACTCACGCAAATAATCGTGGATCGGGTGCTGCATGATCTGAATCCTGGTCTCTCACTAACGTACTCAGTGACTTGAAGATAGATGCTTAATCTCCCTGTACCTCCATTTCATCTAAAGAAATAGAATAAATCTAATTCAACCAACAGAGCTCTGTGGGATAACCAGTGACGGGAAATGCAAAGACTTTATAAAATGCATTTATTCTGCATTACTTCCGTGGCGCGTGCATCTGTGCATCCTCCATCAGTTCCGGCACTCGCATTCTCTGGAAGGACCTGCCAGTTTTCAGGGCAGGGCGATGGGCTGCCTTCCCAGAGAATGCCTGCGTGGCTCACCGAGCCTTGCTGAATTTGGAAAGCAGAGCATGTGCATGCTCACACCACTCGATCAACCTTGACAGGCAGCACTGAGAAACTTCAAACCTACATGACAACCAGCAGCACGCCCAGGCTGCAGGGCATCTGTTGACGTTCAATCAAGTCTCCCCAAGTGTGAAAATTAACATTATTCAATTTGGCTGATTTTCTGTGCTTAAAGAACCAGAGCTGATTAAAGAACTGCCTCTTGATCATGTGTTCACACCGGCCTCTCACAACTGAATGTGGGTTAGGAGTTTCACATTGTTGGTTTTCAAGCCGTGTAGCTCCTTGGCATTCCTGTTAGGGGACTGAAAAATCAAATGTCTTTGACTTTATTAGGGTCCATGTTTCTTGTACTAATACGTAGATGGACGGATGGACTGAGCACAAAACGAAAAACATGCTGAAGTCCATTTGCATTTCATGTGCCATCAGGAAACCCTCACTTTCCCTGGCAGTTCAGAACCAGGAAATCCAGGGTCTCAGGTCTCAGCTCAAAAGGCAATTGCCAGTGAAGTCTTTGAGAATAGGGTGAAGTCTTCCTTTTATATCCTCCTCCCACGCCTGGTACTTTTCCCTTGTAAACGCCCATTACGGTTGTACATAAATAACTGTGGGGATGGTCATGGTCTGTCTTCCCTTCCTAAACTGTATGCAGCGTGAGGGTTGGGGCCCTGTCAGTCACCCTCAGTGTTGTAGTCCCATCTCATTTATCTCCAGACCCTGGTACAGTGCCTGGCACTTAGAGTCATTTAATAAATACTTGTTGATGGGGCACCTGGGTGGCTCAGTCGGTTAAGCTTCCGACTTCGGCTCAGGTCATGATCTCACAGTTTGTGGGTTCGAGCCCTGCGTCGGGCTCTGTGCTGACAGCTCAGAGCCTGGAGCCTGCTTCTGATTCTGTGTCTCCCTCTCTCTCTGCCCCTCCCCTGCTCACACTCTTGTCTCTTTCTGTCTCTCAAAAATAAATAAATGTAAAAAAAAAAAAATTAAAATATTTGTTGGCTACTGAATAAAATGATGATGATTCTCATTTAACTAAGCAGTTATTGGCTATTTCCTCTGTACGAGTTGTATTCTAGGCCACAGGTCAGCAGACTCTTTCTGTAAAGGGCCAGATGGTAAATAATTTTAAGCTCCGGGGCCACAACTGCTGCACTCTGTGCCTGTAGTCTGCAAGCTGCCATAGATGGTCCATAAGCACGTGGGTGTGGCTGAGTTCCAATGAAACTTGATTTACAGAATGAGGCTGTGGGATTTGGTTCATAGGTCGTAGTGTGCTGACCTCTGTCCCAGGTATTAGTCATGGAAGGAAAGAAAAAGAAGGAACCTCAGTAAAAGGAGCATGGAAGGGGCGCCTGGGTGGCGCAGTCGGTTAAGCGTCCGACTTCAGCCAGGTCACGATCTCGCGGTCCGTGAGTTCGAGCCCCGCGTCAGGCTCTGGGCTGATGGCTCAGAGCCTGGAGCCTGTTTCCGATTCTGTGTCTCCTTCTCTCTCTGCCCCTCCCCCGTTCATGCTCTGTCTCTCTCTGTCCCAAAAATAAATAAACGTTGAAAAAAAAAAAATTAAAAAAAAAAAAAAAAAAAAAAAAAAAAAAAAAGGAGCATGGAAAATGAAACCCTCCTGAAGCATTCCCTAGATCTCACTTTGTGAATTGCCCTAACTAATAAATCAAGATGTAATTGTTATTTGCTTTCCTGGGAGTTTCACAGTCCTCTTTTACTTAATCCCGAATCAGGGAAGCATGATGATTATCATTTTAGATAAACCGAGACACGTAGAAATGCAGACACAAGGCTTAGCTCCCAGTGAGGATCAGGAATTTGATAATGATGGAGGGCTGGGCAGGATTAGCCGTGTGGTTAATGGTAGGTAACTGCCTGGATAGTGAGGTCTTAGGGGTGCCTTTCCCATCAGTGCCAGAAATTCCTGCCCTAAGCAGCCTCCTGGGAGATGAGGTCTGCAGATCTTGGAGAGGACCTCGAAGGTCACAAATCTGGTCAGGAGCAATGCATGTATCCTCTGAACCGAAGCTCATTAAAAGGCCATCTGACTGCTGCTGTGAGTGACAGGGTCTTCAGAGGCTGCTGAGCTGACGGTTAAAAGTTTATCCTCAGGTACGGGTGCAGTTTGCCCCCTTTAATCTGTCCTGCGGGTCCTGGTTCAGGCCAGCCTGTGTGGAAGAACAGTAACAGCTGCCCGCGTTAATTGAGCACTTACTGTGTGCCACGCACTCTGCTAGCCTCTGTAGGTACATTGGGTATTTTCATCCTCCAAACAACCTGTCAGGTCTGTATTCTAGGTATTTTGCAGATGAGGACCCTGAGGCACAGGAAGGTTAAGTAGCTTGTCCGTGGTCATACAAGGTGGTAAGTGGGGCAGACAGGTTTTGAACCCAGGTCATTCTGAGTCTGGAGCCCAAACATACTGAGCTGGCGTGGGATGCCCTTCTTATATACTGGGAGGCGGAGAGAGAGGTTGTAATGTGAAGGGTGGCAGCGGGGGATTCCCAGTGACTTTAGGACACATTGAGTGTAGCCTGCATGTTTTACTAACGAAGAAACCTCAGCCAAGCACGGTCCAGTGGTTTGCCCAAGGCCCCGTAGGTGTTTAATGGCTAAACCACGATGACAATTAGAGCTTCCTCGTTATGTTTTTTCTTCCCCTTCTGCAAAGGTCATCTCTTTTGGCCCTGGGGGTGATGAAAGATTTCACATTTTTACCTCAAGAAGAATCCGGGATAGTAGGGCAGACAAACAGTCCCTTTCTAGAATTGTTATTTGGTCACAAATTATTTAGCCCAGCACCGTGACTTATGATAATAATGTTTGGGTCTTCTCGAGTAAGTTCTAACTACTGGAATTAATCTTCTGGACTTCCGACTTCTATATCTATCTTTGAAGCCCCGCCAGTTATAACAGAAGGCCTTGTTGGATAATCCAGAATCTCTCTTCAAATACAAAAACAAAAGAATCATTGAGACTAGAATAGAACTTAGAGTCTAAAAAAAAAAAGATATCTCAAAATATCTATGAAATTAAACTTTTTGTTCTTGAGATGATACAAAATAAGCAGCATAACAGTGGGTAATTCTGCGGTGCATCTCCTGACAATTCGTTTTCAAAACTATTTTTGGTCCATGAATTGTAGTGAGAGCATACAGCTGGATCTCAATGGAATCAGAGAACTTTGAGGGGACAAAATGTTTGTTTTAAGTCCAGAAACTCTGGTCTTAGACCATTAAAAATAAGGAAGGCAGAAGATGTAATTGCAGGCAACACATTTCTTTCCCCTCGATCAGTCCTAGAATGGACCACTTGATTCCCCAGGGAAAACAACTTCCTCAGCATAAATGCCCGCCTGGGCCAGGCCTTGGTGTCTTATCTGCCATTCAAAGCATCCATTAAAAAAAATTTTTTTTAATGTTTATTTATTTTTGACAGAGAGAGAGAGAGAGACAGAGCATGAGTGGGGGAGGGGCAGAGAGAGAGGGAGACACAGAATCCGAAGCAGGCTCCAGGCTCCGAGCTGTCAGCACAGAGCCCGATGTGGGGCTTGAACCCATGAACCACGAACCTGAGCTGAAGTCGGACGCTTAACCGACTGAGCCACCCAGGTGCCCCCCTAAAGGGCCCATTTAAAACCATAGCTTTCTATATGTACATGTTCTAATGATGCTAAAATTAATGTCTTAATTCAAACAGACATAAGTATATAATGTGTATATATATATGTATAATAAAATTTACACATTTCAGGTGTATCGTGTGAGGAGATGAAGCAACCACCTCGGTCAAGGTCCAGCACATGTAGACCTTGTAGTCCTTTCCCTCGCCTCCCCCCATGTGTCTGCTTACATCCCTTTCCACTGCATTCACATCATTGCTCTCTGTGTTATGTCCAGGTTTTATGGATGTTTTCTACACGGGGAGCCACAGTGAACAGAAGCGTCTGTGGTTCATCTTTTTATATTAAGAAAAGACAAAAATAAGAAACGGACTTCTGTTCTCTGGTGGTTAGAGAAAATTTGGTTTATAATTGATTCACGAAATATGCGTGCAGTCAAAACCACACGCCTGGTGTATCCTATATTTATGTGGCATTATTCATTGCCGAATTTGCCGTTTTGCCATCGGCTGCCATCGGCAATGATACAGGAGCAACAGTACATTTTTATTTCAAGTAAAAAAAAAAATAAAGTGGCAAGTTGAACAGTACATTTGGAAGCTGAGCGGATGCAGGGGTGTTTACTCAGTCAAGCAAGTTAGCAAGCTGCATGGGTCATAAATTTAGGTAGGTTAAAAAAACCAGCACCTGTAAATTATACCTAAATGTGTAAGTACAGTTTCCAAGATTGAAATGCAACAGGAAGAATGACTATAGTAGGGAACATTATATTTTAAGAGATTATGTTTTATTTAAGAGGACTGTATTTACAGAAAATTATATTGGGGCACCTGGGTGGCTCCGTTGGTTAAGCTTCCGACTTCGGCTCAGGTCATGATCTCACAGTCCGTGAGTTTGAGCCCCGCGTCGGGCTTTGTACTGACAGCTCAGAGCCTGGACCCTGCTTAGGTTTCTGGGTCTCCGTCTCTCTGCCCCTCCCCTGCTCGTGCTCTGTCTCTCTCTGTGTCTGTCTTTCTCTGTCAAAAATAAACATTAAAAAAAAAAGGAAAATTATATTGAAAAGGACTACTGATATTCAAATATTTTTACCACATCATAGCTAAGGTAGCTTACTTTCGGCGCTGCAAACTCACTTTGAGGCCTGGATATTAACGTGCAAGGGATAACTTCTATAAAGTAACAAAAATTTAAGTATGTTAAGACCAAACTGTATTGTTTTCCTTCATTAGATGAATAGAATATTTTCTGGTTAGGTTTTGTCTCCTTCCAGTGAGAAGTATCTGAAACTTTCATTTTTTTTAATGTTTAAAAAAATTTTTTTTAACATTTATTCATTTTTGAAAGGCAGAGAGAGACAGAATGCGAATGGGGGAGGGACAGAGAGAGAGGGAGACACAGAATCCGAAGCAGGCTCCAGGCTCTGAGCTGTCAGCACAGAGCCCGATGCAGGGCTCGAAATCAGGGACCACGAGATCATGACCTGAGCTGAAGTCGGCCGCTTAACCCACTGAGCCACTCAGGCGCCCCCATTTTTTAAAAAGTTTTAAAGACTGAGTTAGAACTTGATCGTGTATCAGAAGCATTGTCTTGCTCAGTAAGCTGTTGCCTAAACCTGCCACAGCTCTTTACCTAGGAAACTTCTGTTATCTTAGGTTCTTAGAATCCTACAAAGGTGGTACAAAGTAAGCCTGCTAGGAAGATTCTAGACAGACACCGGCCACTGTGTGTGGACTACAAGGCAGAATATGGTACGGGCTCATTAAGACCACTCCCCACACCTGCTGCCCCCCACCCCCGCCCTTCTCCCCTCCCTCCCCCCCCCCCCCCCAGCAAAGTGTATGTGTTCCGGCTCTCTCGTTTAGGAAAGATCTGTTTTATGGAAGGAATCAGAAAAGCTTCATGCAGCCTGTAACCTTCAGGGTGGGCCTTGAAAACTGATTAGTATTTTAGAGTAATTTTGCTGCCATAGTACAATGTGAAAGGAAAACTGTTTTTCCTTGTAAATTGAAAGAAATTTAATTAAATTGGGACGGGGTGCCTTCTTCAGAACCCCCTCCTTCCTACTTGGCCCCCCACATCCCTTCTCTCCCCTCCCCATCTCTCTCTGCCCAGGCTCTGCAGAACAGTGGGGTTTGAACTCCCGATCTTAACTTCCCTATTGAGAATTCATTTAAAAACAGTTCACTGTCGGAGCCATGTAAAACAAGCCCCCACTGGACTGTTCAGTGTGTGTGTCAACAGACCTACTTAGCCGCCCACTCACACCCTCTCTGTCTCCAGTCGCCCGGCGGAACCATGGCAACCCGCACTTGCACACTGGGGCTGCCAGAGCTGAAGACCCTTTCCTGAGATGACAAGTTTCCTTACCTGAGAAACCGTATCAGCCGATTTTACAAAGACAGCAAAAAGCCAGAAAAGCAGCTTATGGGGTCAGCTTTGCATTGCTTTTTCATCTCTGAATTAGTTAGCGTGGCTTTGAAAGGGGGATTATCTTTCATCTTTTTTTGTTTTTAATGTTTATTTATTTTGAGGAGAGGAAAAGAGACAGAGCATGAGCGGGGGGAGGGGTAGAGAGAGAGGGGGAGACGCAGAATCCGGAGCAGGCTCCAGGCTCCGAGCTGTCAGCACAGAGCCTGACACGGGGCTCGAACTCACGGACCGCGAGATCATGATCTGAGCCGAAGTCTGATGCTTAACTGACTGAGCCACCCAGGCGCCGCATCTTTCATCTTTTACATCAAATAAGTCTCATGTCAAGAGCTCACTCTTCTATAATGTAAATAGTACCCTGTTTGGCGGGGGGGCGGGGGGGGTCCCTTTCTGGGTTCATCAGTCTGACTCTCAAACTGAGGTGAGGGGGTGAGGGCAGATGTCAAGAATGCACTCCCGTGTAAAATATCTCTGAGGCAGAATGAAGCTGAATAATTTGCAAATAGGGAACTAAATGAAATACCTTCTGTTGTCTTTGCACTCACACGACCTCAGAAAAAAGAAATTACTCTTAGCGTCAACGGGACTTCCAAAAGGATTTGACTCTTCCCTTACCTCATAGCTTGTAGCTGGCCCTTGAAATAGAGTTCTCCCCAACATCTGTTCAGTGTTCATAAGATACGGGGCCAGGGAATCCAGAGCTGAAGCATCCTAGAGGAGAAGAAACAGGCGAAGAAACTTTAGGGAGAGAATATGGCAAATAAGTATTTGGACACGTTTTCGCAAGAGGGAATCTGTTTCATTAGCGGTGCAGAGGAGTTTCTAGTTAACAGAATTGACGCCATTACTGTTAGTCAGCATCCTCCTAAGGTGTTAACCAAACTACCAAGTCCTTTCTTGGTGGAGAAGGGTGTAGATGTATAAAGAAGAGTAGTGTCTTAGCGATCTTTCATTATGAAAAGTAAAATGTGCCTGAGCTAGTAGCTAAAGCCCAAATAAGAGGGCTGTTTTCTAAGTGCATCTGTGTGCAATGGAGCCCTCAGGCAGGAAGTATAGTCAGTATTGTCTGTACAGCTCTGTTTTCCTCCCTCTCTCACCGTGGATTCTCATCCACTCTTATGTTCACCTGCTTGATTCTTCATTCTCTAGAGAATGGCTTTCTCCGTGTCTCCAAAGCACGTGCTGGAATAGCCTAAGAGCTGGGTTACCACATCAGCATCACGCCTCTCCATGGCTCCCACTTGCATGTTCCCGGACGAGAGACTCTGACTGGCTTAGGTTGGGCGCGTGGCCCTTCAGGTTTGACCCCCTCAAATGGGGAGTACTAGGCAGGGACAGATGAGGGGGGCTTTGTAGGGCACTCATGGCAACTTGCCAGATTAGCTCTGTGGGTAGAGCACTATAGTAATGGCTCTTCTAAACTGAGTGTTGTCTAAACCAGGTCTCTGAAAGTTGGCTGCTCCATGGAGAGCCAGTGAGGAAGCACTTGCCTCTTGCAGGCCCTGTCTCACGGGTGCTGGACGTGGGCCCTCTGCTGTGGTACAGAGGGCCTGGGGACTGTTAGCCCCATCTCCTCTGACTCCCACTGTCCATGGCCTGTTCTCTGGTAGCGTCCTTTACATTCTCGTTACTCAGAGCAGCCAGATGCTGTACTCCTACAATCAGTCTCATCAGTCAGAACGAGAGTGCAGGTTGTTGGCATTTCAGAGGGTGTGTTGGGCTGTGCCTGCCTTCTCCTCCCTTTGCTCCATCAGCACTGCGTCCTCTTGCCACATGCAGGGCAACAAGAATCTTCCTTGAGAAGTACCAGGGAAATAACCGCACAGAACCAGCCAGTTAATGGGCTAGTTGTGTGCGTCTGTGTGAGCACATGGGATCTGGAACTCGAACAGAATTGGCTTGGTCTGTGTTTATATCTATGCACATACACACACGAATGTGCACCCAATCCAGGACAGATCTAAATCCCCATAGAACCAGCCAGGGAATGGGTTAAACCTTGGTTCTGGCTGCAAGGAGAGAATGGAGAAAGGAAGACTTATCTTTTACCTTCCACACCTTCCAGTAAATTAGTCAGCCCTCGGCCACGCTGGCAGCAGCTGGTCTCTCCTGTCCCTCCAGCTATATTGGCTTCAGGGTAAAAGCTCATCAAAAACCCATACATCAGGAAAGGCCTAGAAATTAATGCCTGTTGAGAAGAGCCAGGTCACAGCTTTGCTCCCGCATGAACTCCAGACATAAGTTGGAGCACCGAATTCTAAAATAGCAGTGTGGCACACGGCGCCCTGGCATCCCCACTGTCAGGCCCCACCCACGTACCCCATCCTCTGTATTTCCCAACACACACTCACCATCCCATGGCTCAGTCGGCTGTTGAGCTGACTCAGGTAGCAATTGCAGAAACACTTTCAACAGACCGTCCACTTTGGACCTTCCCTAGAACTGGCAGAGGAGAAGGTAAGATGGAGAGGAGGGAGCATCTTTGAATTATTGGGCCAGTTCTAGTTTGCATCCACATTTGCACTTTCCTTAGGAAAGACACTAACCTTGTGGGTGGCGGCAAAGAAGCGACTACCGTTTGATCTGTACTAGTGTCACAGCTCACTTGGCTTTGGTTTTCTCAGTTGTCGAACAAAGTTGTTAGGAGGATTCAGTGAGGTCCTGCTATAAAGCAGAAGACATGGTGCCTGAGACATGGTAAGCCCCCAGTAAGACGTCAGCTTGTGTTGTTACATATCGATACCTGTTATGCGCCAAGCCCTGTGGGAGGTATTTTGCGGATAGCCACTCTAATCCTCACATCGGTCACGCAAAGTGGATCTTGTTTGTTCCTTTTGAGGAGATGGAGTCCAGGACATCTCACGTGTCCAAGGTGAACCAGTGTGTGAAAGTGCCGGAATCGAACCAGGTTAGCCTGGCAAAGCCGTGCCACGGCTGTGGTTTCCAGAGTAAACAGTGTATGAGCAGACATCCTCTGTGTAAATGGGCTTGGGGCCATGTGCTAAACAACCCGCTGCTCCACGCAGTTCAGGGTAATTCATATCCACTGAGTAAACGGACCATTCTGGGCAAGAGTTCTCTTGTGTCAACTTGCCTGTTCTAGGAATTCTCAGTATATACATTGGAGCCCAACCAAAAATTCAGTGTGAGGCTGGTATTTCTTGAGATACCCCATGGGGCTTAACTAATAATAAGCTGAAGCGACTCTCTTATGCAGTGGTTTCACCCATGGGGCTCTTCCTTGGCATCTCCCAAGAGAGGACCTTTTAGAATAGCTCTGACACCCCTCAGTCCTGTGTCTCCAGGGGCACAGCCAGCACGCGCCCCCACAGGCTCACTGCCTTGATACCCCTCTCCTCACACACTAGCCTGAATTAGATGTTCTCTCTGTTCTCACAGCACCTGTGCAAGCATGTTAGTGCGACCTGTCACATTGCCTTTGCGTGTGTCCTTGTGTCTTCCTGCCTGACTGAGAGGAAAACGCTACAACCTACTCATCTCACAGCCCCCGAATTTATCACACTTTTAGGAACACCAACAATAACCACAGCATGATCATAGTTGACATTTAATGGGTACTTACTTTTTTTAATGTTTGTTTGTGAGAGAGAGAGAGAGAGAGAGAGAGAGAGAGAGAGAGAGCGCGTACAATCAGAGGAGGGACAGAAAGGGGGGTAGGGAGCAGAGGATCCAAAGCGGGCTCCAGGCTCTGCACTGACAGCAGAGAGCCCAACGCAGGGCTCAAACTTACGAACTGTGAGATCACAAACTGAGCCGAAGTCAGATGCTCAACTGACTGGACCACCCAGGCGCCCTGCGCCATACCATATGCATTTTCCATGTAGGTACTATTGTGATCCTCACTTTAAAGGCAAGGAAGCTGAAGCACAAAGAGGTTCATTTACCCCCAAAGTCTCAGAACTGTAAGTGGTAGATCTGGACATGAATCCAGGCAATTTGCTTCTAGAACCAAGCTTTTCACGGTACTCTCTGACGCCTCCATGTAATAGATGCTTAATTAATTAATATTTACAAATGGATATACATGTGGATGGGATTTCTGTGTTGGGAGAAATGTGATATGGTCTGTGACATACTTAAGTGTCTTCCATAATGAGTATCATGGAGCTCTCTGGTACTTTCTGCGTCTTGTATTCTGCACTTCTGTCTGCCTGCTTGCACAGGCGAGGCACATAGCACCATGCTTGTGAACTTGAGTTCGGCACAAAAGCACTTTCTGCCTCAGCCGTTGACAGAGTCGTCCCGCTCCTGTGGGCATGTGACTTACTTGGAAAGTGGAAATAGTAACGGGAATAATAATTACACAGTAAATTTAGAATAATGGGAATAGTTAGAGGGAATTAAGTCCCCATTCTTGGAACACAGTTCGGGTTCAACAAACATGAGCAGAGTTTGTTACTGTTGCTGCTGTCGAGAACATTGTCCTATCAGTGGACAAGAAGTTCTGAGCCAGTGTGAGTGATACTAAGTGATATTGCTACAGCCTGAAATTTAAGGTCATCAACCTCATAACAGAGATGTTTCGACCTGTGAGTTTCAGAGGACAGCAAAGCAGTCCAGAGCTAACGGAGTCTTCATTCAATACCTACGTCTTAGTCCGGTGGTGCAACCTGTGGGGTTCAGGGAGCCTCAGCAGAGAAGGGAACCAGGGACATCCATGGTCAGCATGGCTTCAGTGGCAGAGTGGACAGCTGTGGAACAAGGGCTGTCAGGAGATAGCTAGCAGCTAACGAGAACTAACTACCGTTTATTATGCGGTTGGCAGTGAACTTGGCGCATAGTAGAGATTCATCCATTCATTCAACGATATTGAGCCAGGCACTCTTCTAGGCTCAAGGAGTCAATAATGACCAAAACAGATATCTAGGATATTCAGGCTTTATATGCCTCATCTCTACCAACAGAGTCATGTTTGATAACACTGTGATATAGATGCTATCTCTCTCGTCGGATAGTTCCATTAGGTGATTTGATTACATGACGGAGCTGAGTCTCAGAGAGAGGTTAACCATGCTTGAGACCTCATAACTGGAAAGTGGTGAACTTGGGATTTGAATCTAGTTCTTTTCTGATGTTGAGGCCCATGCCTTAACCACAGTATGATGTCAAGTAAATAGTAAATGCTAGAATCCAGTGTGTCTGCCTCTGTGTGTGTGTGTGTGTGTGTGTGTGTGTGTGTGTGTGTGTGTCTGTAGGAGGGGAAGGATACTTAATCAGAAATATGAATAGCTGTCCTTGTGACACAGAAAAAACTGTGATCATCAATTTGCCGAACTCGAGCGGCTTCTAATCTTGAGCTCAGTCTATCGTTTTACTCTCTTCTGGTCAAAATCAACATGTCCTTGGCTGCCCTCAACAAAGAGAAAAACTTTTACGCTTAGGCTGATAAGCAGACAGAAGCCCTGAAATCCAGCGTTTCATTCCCAAGCATGCTGAGTAACTCCTGGGTGCCCTCCAGAGCCTGGACAAGGCAAGTGGGCACCCTGCCTGTTGAGATGTTGCCCAAACCCGTGGAGCTAGTGTTCAGATGTCATTGACTTTGCATAGAAAGAGTGAAATGCTCTGGGTTGTTCAGGGCTGTGGATGGTGGGGCGCAGAGCCAGTGGGCTGCTACTGACCCATTCGTTTGGGCCTTTCGCGTGGCCGTTCTCCACGGATTGGGAAAGAAGTGTCAGATGCCGCTGAAAGGGAGAAGTGGGGAGGTCAGTTGCCCATTGCCAGGAGGCACACAAATAGCCCACAAGTAATTCTGTGTTCAGGGTCAGGATCTTCATGGCTTCATTTTGTTTCCAGGGGATGCCATTGTTTCTGCCACTTAGCTGTACAAGGCTACCCAGGCTGCCAGTTCCAAAGCTGTTCTGCTTGCACTCGGATCCTGTCACCGTGACCTCACAGTGCAGGGGCAGTGTAGTCAAGGGGGAAGGACATTGTGCTGAGACATCAGGAGACCCGGGTTTGGGCTCTCTCTGTGCCAGCTGGCAGGGGGACCTTGGACAAGTGCCTTCGTTCTTGGGCTTTCCTTTTTGCACTCATAAAGTAGCAGGCAGAACCAGAGGGGGTATTTCCTATGATCCCTTCCGGCTCTAAAATTATGAGTTTGTTAATGCTTATTTGTAGGCTTAAAGTGTCTTTTTTATTCTCCTGCCCTGTATTCAAAAGCACGTTTCCTGCTCCTTAAGCACAGCATTTTTTCCATTGCTTCCATGCCCACTGGGCTGGTCCTTAGTGTTTGATAACTCTTTGTTGAATTAATGGATGACTCTACGAGGAAATATGAATGAGTGAAACCATGGGCACCCGCTGGTGTAGCTTCCGGACCATGGTTGCCGAAGGACCCCGATAACCCATCTGAAGCATTCGAGTGACGCGGGCCCATTGAAATCAGCTTCTAACTCTCGCCGCTGCTGTTGCATATGCCTTGTTTTTCACAATGATGGAATAGCATGAGTAGGGTTTATGTAACCACTTTTTTTCAATAATGAAGTGTTTTTCCGTGTCACTAATAATATCTTTTTTAATTTTTAATGGATGCAACCTAGGCTATTGGAGGGTTTTAAGTAGTTTATTTACCCAATCCCTTAATCTTTCACGTTGAGTTCATTCAAGTTTTTCCATATTACGTACAACGTGACCAAAGATTCGGATTTATTTTCAAAATAAAATGTATTGCTTTTGTTAACAGGGAAAATGTCTCCGGTGAGTAATACTGTTCCCGTGACACCACTGGCCATCCCTGCTTAAACTAACATGGTGGTCAGTCTACCGGAAGGTGGTGTGGAAGCTACTGAATGCAGGGTGGCCCTTTGCTGTCCGTGTGCAAAGAGACAGTGATTGCCATCAGATACATTGCCACTGAATGAGAAGAAAACAGTTTCCTAAATCCAAAGCAGTGTCCCTAAATCCAAAGCAATTTCCCTTTCCCCTCTTGAACAGAATTAGGAGAAAATGTGGGGGTCTGGGTCGTACAGGAAGAGGATCCAGCCCAAGATTGGAGGCCTGGGTTAGAGCTCCCCTCTGTTCTTGGCCTCAGTCAAAGAGCTGAACCCTCTGGGCCTTGGTTTATTTTTCTGTGAATGAGAATATTAGTATTATTGTTAGCCCTGCCTGCCCTTTCATCACTGGTTCAGAAGACAGAAGCAGGGGAGGTTTGAGCATAAAATGAAATCGTAGGTACAAGGCTAATTTGAAGCAAAAGTAAATGTTGTACAGAAGTGAGTTACAGAGAATGTGGGTCACTGGTTCTTTGTGTACCGTTCATCTCTGGAACTGTGAGTCGAAATGTATCGAGAGTTAACAGCGGTTTTTGAGCACTCCTTACCACACACATCACCGCTATTAAGAGGGAGCAAAAGCAGTAATTCAACCCTCTGCTCTCTGCAGGCTTTTTTGTTTCTAATCCTTGCCAGATGTAGACTGGCCGTGAGCCCAGAGGGTGAGTGCTTTCTGATAGAGGTGGTTTTGTTCTTGTCTCCCTTTTAGACAAAGAATTCTTGAAGGAGAAGGAGAAGTTGGAAATGGAGTTAGCAGCAGTGCGGACCGCGAGTGAGGACCACCGGAGACACATCGAGATCCTGGACCAGGCTCTGAGCAACGCCCAGGCCAGGGTCATCAAGCTGGAGGAGGAGGTGAGACGGGGTGAAGACATAACCCTGAGGGCCTCTGCTTCGTTTTCCTAACCAGCACCCCTGCCCGGAGCCAACTCCAAGGCGTTAAGTCAGGGGGAGGGATGTAGGAGGCCTCCTAAATAAAAGTTCATACAAACACAGTTTATACAGCCCAGAACTAGGCAGAGTATGAAAGACAGCCGTGAGAGAGCACACTTTCCGCCTGAAAGCCAGCCTGCCGCCCATTGGTGGGCAGGTGTCCAGGGCTGGAAATAAATGGAGGGATTGGAAACCACTGCTGCCTGTGGAGAAAAGAGACTAACCGTTTAAAAAAAAAAAAAAAAAAAAAAGAGTTTATCTGCTCTGTCTCTGAGCTTTTGATTGCATTAAAAAAAAAAAAAAGGGAGGGGGCAAAAGTGTCCCCCCAAAAGTGGAGGTGGCATTCAGCAAACCAGGCTCCAGTTTCCAGAAGTTGGCTCAGCTGGGCAGTGACTCCCCTAGTGCAGGAAATTTTGAGCCCTCTCAAGCATTATGGATGTAGCAGTCTCTGATTAAATCAACCCTTTAGATTAAGTTTTGTGAGGTAGACTTTGCTTTCCGGCCTACTGTGGAAGAACTTGAACGGCCATTTCTGAGGTTCAGGACTTGAACGGCCATTTCTGAGGTTCAGGCTGTGGATGCGGTGGCAGGAAAGGAGAGGCCCGGGCAGGTAGATGGGAGCCTTCTGGACCACCCCTGTGGGCTCCCTGAGGTGGCAAATCCCCGCTATTACGGGGGCTGTCCTGCCCAGAGCCACGTGGAAAATAGAAGCTCATATTTCACACAAAGTACTGACCTGGGTGCTTGGCACGCAGAAAACAGTGCTCTTGTCAATCCAACTGTGGCTGAAAACGAAAAGCTGCTCCTTCAGAAGACATGTCCTGGCGCTGGGTAACCCGGGTGTCCCAGCACCTTCGGCTTCAAGGTTCAAGCAGCTGAAGGGGGAGACTGTTAAATCAACAAAGGTCTTGCCCACTAGAAGCCTTTTAAACCCATGAATCCTAATATAGAAACTGCAATTTACAAAAATGTTTATTTTTGAGAGAGAGAGAGAGAGAGCAAGTGTGCACGTGAGAGAGGGTGGGAGGAGGCAGAGAGAGAGAGGGAGAAAGAATCCCAAGCAGGATCAGTGCCACAGAGCCCGTCTCGAGGCTCAGTCTCATGAACCGTGAGATCCTGATCTGAGCTGACATCAAGAGTTGGACGCTTAACCGACGGAGCCGTCCAGGCGCCTCTGCAGAAACCGCAATTTTAAGACTAGCATGAGGACCCCAAGCAGCAGTCCCAGAGGATTCTCTGTTGCCACTCATTAAGTAGGAAGTACATTTGCTGCAGACAGCGACCTTAATCCCTCAAGGACACAAGGTCTGTTTGGAGAAAGGGAGGCCAGGACTCCTCATTAAGGTTGTCACTGAAATTTCTTATTCAGGCTCCATCTCCATATATGGAGCCAAAGAGAATTAAATTTTTTTAAATCTCTTCATTTTAATATTTCTAATAAAATACAAGCTAATTGTGAGTTCCTTAAAGACAGGTTTTTTATAATCACTGGTATGGATCTTTTCTTGTTGTTACAGAAGGTCTTTGATTGCATGGAGCTCCTGCAAAATCTCTTTGTCCCCCTTCCAGCATGACTCCCTGTTCTCATTAAAGTTTCTTTTGAAAGGTCTTCATTCAGTTCAGATAGCTCATATTGAGTGCTTACCCTGACTTCTTTGACTCCAGAGCCAGACTATGGTGAATTAGAACCCTGACCCTATGATGTGTCAGTCTGTGACCTTGAGCAAGTCCTGTGACCTCTTCAGTCCTCAGTCTTCTCTCTCTTAAATGGAGATAATACAGCAGTTGTGTTCTTACTGTCATCAGGAGGATTCAATGAGATAATTGCATGTAAAGCACATGCTTGGCATGGAGAAGCTCCAAATATGTTGGCTGATAAAACTGTTATTCTTTTTTTTTAATGTTATTTATTTAGTTTGAGGCAGAGAGGGCAATGGGGGAGGGGCAGAGAGAGAGGGAGAGAGAGAATCCCAAGCAGGCTCTACACTGTCAGAGCAGAGCCCCACGTGAGGCTCAAACTCATGAACCATGAGATCACGACCTGAGCCAAAATCAAGAGTCACTCGCTTAACCGACTGAGCTACCTAGGCGCCCCTTAACTGTTGTTCTTAATCACACTCAACCTAATATCCTCATTGCTAGACTTAAGGCTGATACAAAGGTGAATGAGACAGATCCGTGCCTTCAAGGAACTTGCTATTGATTAGGAATAGCAATTCTCTGTTTAGCAAACATTTGTTGAGTACTTTGCAGGATGTCAGGTACTGTTGCAGGCATTAGGGACATACTGTGTCCTCTGCCCAACAGGGACCACAATGAACAGATCTCATGGCCCTTCTGTTCGAATGGCTGCACGCGCAGAAAACTGTATACAGTGTAGGATGTGCTGTAAGTAGTGTATGAATGATACTCACAAAATGTTTCCTCAGATCAGTCCTCTTCTGGCACAGGAACCTGCAGTTAGTGGGTCCTTCAGTGTCTGTTTGGTTGAAACAAGTCATCAAAAGCACAGTGAAGGAAAGAGTTTGATGGACACTGATGCCAAGAGCAGGTTTAGAGAAGGCTGTAAGGTTGCTGCTCCCTACCCCCCGCCACGAAAGGTCAGAAGCACCTCCATTTTATTTCAGTGGCTTTGGCTGGGATACAGGTATAGCTCAATACGGTGCTGTCTGCTAAGTTGAGAAACCGCCTTTTGCAGCAAGCTCTTAAATCACTAGCATGTTCCAGCTTGCCGGTGCAATCGTGGGTTGAACTCAGGATCTGAATCACCTGCAAGGCATCAGCACACCCAGGTGCAGACAGGAAATACCATCTGGTGTCTTCTCACCCACAACCAGATCAAGTCAACACCTCAGCCTGGTTTTTGGCATGAGCCAGTTCCCAGAAAGTTAGAATTGGGCCTGGGATTTGTGGACATGGGCCAGACTCCTAATTGGAAGAAAACAAAGTTTTCATGATTCTGAATCTGTGCCTGATGGGACATTTACATAAATCCTTTTTACCTTAGTTTCCGTCTCCTCAGTTTACGGTAGTCTTTGGGGCTGTGAACTACTCCTCTGTAAAGGGCTCTGAAGTCTTTTAGGAGAAAGTTACTCCACAAATATCTGAATAGGAAATTTTACATTTATTCACACACAAATGGGTACACATGCATGTATACATACACCTACAGTTATTATAGAAGATTTGAAAATTGCAGAAAAGAATAAGGAAGATGAGAAGCTACTGTTGTGCCATACACATAAACATGGTGATGCTTTTAAGTAATTTCCAGTCTTTTTTTAATTAAAAAAAATTTTTTAACATGTATTTATTTTTGAGAGACAGAACGAGACAGGGCACGAGTGGGGGAGGGGCAGAGAGAAGGGGGTACACAGAATCCAAAGCAGGCTCCAGGCTCCGAGCTGTCAGCACAGAGCCCAACGCGGGGCTCGAACTCACGGACCGCGAGATCATGACCTGAGCCCAAGTCGGCTGCTTAACCGTCCAGTCTTTTTTTTTTTAATTTATTTACCTATTTATTTTGAGAGAGAGAGCAAGCATGAGTGGGGGAGGGGCAGAAAGAGAGGGAGAGAGAGAATCCAAAGCAGGCTCCAAGCTGTCAGCACAGAGTCCAACACGGGGTTCCATCCCACGAACCACCATGAGATCATGACCAGAGCCCAAATCAAGAGTGGGACGCTTACCTGACTGAGCTACCCAGGTGCCCCTTCCAGTCTTTTTTTATGCATAGACAATAGACAGGTGGGCAGGCAGAGTTGTGAGCACATATATAGTTTTTGATTCTGGGTTTTTTACTTCACGTTATAGAACAAGATTTTCCTTGTGGCACTGAAAACTCTTTACTGGCTTCCTTTTCAGTGTCTGCAAATGCTGTGATCGTTAAGCGATTACCAAGGATGGAGCTCAGAGCTATACACGCTACTGAAAGCGGGCGCCCTAGTAGGGTCTTTAATTCCTGGTGGCCTTTGTCTGAACCCTTTCTGCCCCAGCACACCAGGGGGATGGCGGTAGGGAAGGCACATGCACTTGCAGTTCAGATAGGACCCCAGGTAATCCAACCCCCCACCTCCACCCCAGCTTTGAGTACTGCCGGTCTGAGTTCTCTGCTGCTCTTCACTGTCCCCTGCTCAGCTACGAGAGAAGCAAGCCTATGTGGAGAAGGTTGAGAAGCTCCAGCAGGCCCTGAGCCAGCTGCAGTCTGCGTGTGAGAAGCGAGAGCAGATGGAGCGGAGACTGCGGACCTGGCTGGAGAGAGAGCTGGATGCGCTGAGAACGCAGCAGGTGAGGCCGGGGACCCAGCAGGTGAGGCTCAGAACCCAGCAGGTGAGGCCAGGGCCACACATCCACCCAGCACCTGTTCTGCAGCCAGCACCTGCTGTGCTTCAGGCTGTGCACTGTGCCTTGGTGAATGACAACTCCATCCCCAGCGAGCCAACGTAGCAGCCAGCGGAGGAACCAGGCAGTCCGCGCATTGCAGTGACGAAAGAGAGAAAGTGGTGGCCACCGGGGGCGCAGGGCACGGCGGAATGTGGCTGTAGACAGCCTCACAGAGGGGAACCCTTGAGTTGGACTTTGAAGAGATGAGTTCGTTGGACATTCCGGAGAAAGAACATCAGAGATAGGAGGAGGATTTTGCATAGGGGAGAGAGGTACGAAACAGCGGGGCGAGTTCTGGACGGCTGGGTACAGCTAGCTGGGGGAGAATGCAGCGAGGTGGCTTGTGAGGGGGCATTTGGTCAGGTTGAGAGATTGTACTTTTTCCTGTAGTCAGCAGAGAACCAGTGACTGGAGGGTGTTTAAGGCAGAGAGGAACATGGTACAAGACTGGAGAAAGAGCCCTCTGGGAGGGTCTGGAGGGGTGAATGCTGAAGTTAAGGGAGCCAGGCTATGGGTGGGACTCTAAGGGGGAGTCAGTAAGAGGGTGAAATTAGTAGGGCGTGGTCACCGGTGAGTGTTGGGAGGAAAAGAGAGGAAGGATTCAGGACTATCACTAGACTATAATATTGGCCATAAGCTCCCAGTTTTGCCTTTCCTTCTTTCTGCCAATAACAGCTGTCCATATGACTTTGCTGTTAATAGCTTAGAGTACAACGCACCAGCCTAGGGCCCGTGTGTGCCTCAGCAAGGGGAAAAGTCATGCCGGAAAGTTCTGCAGCTGGGCCGGGCTCCATTACACGCTGGTCAAAGGCCCCCGGCTCCAGAGAGAGCCTGGGCTTGTGTGTCCTCAGCCAGTGGGCTGAGCCCTCTCTGCAGCTGGTGAAGGGTGTGTTCTAAGTTGGGAACCAGGGAAACACTAGACAGGGCTCCATGGAATTATCTACTGGATAGAGCATAGTGGTTGTGGTTGGAATACTTGAAAACACTTGAAAGCATCTGTTCAGTCCAGCTCAGCTCTTTCCCATGGCAGGCGCACACATTTCCCTCTGGGTGTGTGTACTTGGCCAGGGAAGGAGGTGTTAGTGAGATTGCCCAGAAAATTAAGGAACCCACCCAGCCTCCCGCCATCTTGGCTTAGTTGATGGCTCATAGGAAGGGTGAGTCTGTCTCTGGACTTCCCATCCATCTAACCTGTGCCATATTCCCTGGTACTTAAGGTCCACCCTTCAGTTCTTCTCAGTTACTGAGATCTTAACCTCCCCACACTGCGGGCAGGCTTCTCTGGTGCCTGGTACTGTGCTGGCACCCGGTGGATACTTATGAGCTTTTGGCTGACAAAAAGGGCACGTCTCAATACTCAGAGCAAAAAAGAAGTTTCTTTTTCACTTAATGTGCCACCCACACCCTACAGTTAGATTCCTTATCCTTGGATCTTCTATTTTGAGTGCTGTGAAAGCAGACTCAACTCCATTATCTTTGTTATTATAAGTACTCCCTCTCCACCTTGGGAGGTAAAATAGTACTTAGCATCATTTGAGGCTGAGACGAGGTAAAGGAGAAATGAAGGTAAGAGGAAGGGAAATGAACATTTTTAAGAATTCACAATTTTATCTTTCTTGCAAAGAGCTCAAAATAATTTTCACGTCTTGCTACCACAGCAGTCCTAGGAGATAAAAGAGAGAAGTTGGGGGTGGGGGGGGGGATGCTCTTGAAGAGGAAAATTAGGCACAGAGCAGTTAAGAGGCCAGCCCAAGGTCATTAGCTAATTAGGACATTCCTCCCAGGTGAAAACACGAAGGACAAAGGATTGTATGTGTATTGTTCGCTGTGGTATCCCCAAGCAGAGGGTACATGTTCAGTAAATATTTGTGGACTAGTGAGTGGGCAGCAGAAGCTGGCCCACCTGACCCTCAACCCGTTTTTCCGGCCAGGATATGTACCCATTAGACCATGCTATCTCTGTGTTCTTGAACATTGAAATTCATGCATTTATTTAGATAACTCTTAATGACCTGAATGAAGGGCCCTGGGAAGAGGTGCCGTGATCTCATGGGAGGTCAGAAGGATGTTGCAGAAATAAGCCAGCTGCGGTGACGTCAACAAGGGATTTAGAAAATGACAAGCAGAGATAGCAGCTTAGCCAGGCTGTGGGATATTGTTCTTAGAGAGTTTCTAACAGCAGGGGAGCCTCTCATCTCGAGGGACGGGTTCATTTGTCCCCCTGCTTGAGGCCGGTGCCTGGCCAGACCGGGGGGGGGGGGGGGTGGTCAGCGGCTTCCTGTACAGGTTGATGAGGACAGTTATGTGCTTTCTGCTCCATTCTTGCCTAACCGTTGGTTACTGGCAAGCAACCACCAGATTCTAGAATATTTGTAATTATAGCTTTAAAAAACTGACCAGAAACATATGGGTTCTAGAAAGCCCCTGGGCCCACTTGCTGTCACCTCTGTGGTAGGATTGGACTCTTGTGACTGCAGCTCGCGTGCGAGCTGTTGCTCTGGGTAATGGGTGTGCCTCAGGGTAAAGTGTTCAGGTACCCCTCACCTTGCAACCAGCCCTGCCATTTACAGTTTGTGATCGCTGGAAAACACGAAGGCAGTGTGCGTCCCAGGACGTAGAATAACTGGGGCGAAATTCTCTCCTGAAGGCAGAACTTCCTCAAAACCCCGCCGTCCTGGAAGTCGTGCTGTTCAGAGGAAATAGTATCCCTGAATCAAAAGGGGGGGGGGGGAATCTGAAATGTCAGTATCCTCGGCTTGTGACCACCGCTTTACTTCCTGTCTTCCAGACACAGATGAAAAGAAAGGGCTGACAAGCTCGACTTGCATTGGAGGTTTCTGGTAGCACTTTACTTTGTCTGGCCCTTTTAGATTCATTAAGTGCTTTCATATGCACTATCTTATTTGATTCTGAGGCCCCTCTGTGGCGCAAGCACTCCTTGCTTTGTGTCCCAGATGGGAAGTGTGGGGGGACATGTACCTCAGGGCATCTGGCTCCCCCTTCCTTTGCCTTTACATCTTATCTCCCAGCCTCCAGGGGCAACAGACAGTGGGAACCACTTCCTTGGCCCCCAGGGAAAATGCCCTAGCCCAGCAGGCCAAGCCCTAGTTCCTGTTTTCGCTCTTGGGATAAATGAACGGCAGGACGCCGGACAAGCCGCTTGTAGTCGTGCAGAGCTGTGTGGCCAGACAGTCCCCCCCCGTGCGACCCTCCTCCTGAGTAGCTGAGGGATAACCGAACAGTTCATTTCGCCTCTCAGAGGCCTCGTTCTGTCATGTCTAACGCTGGGAGGATGTTGTCTCCCAGGCTCTTCCGTGAGAGTGCAATGAGATGGAGACTTTGGGAGGTGAGGCGGCCTGGCGGTGGGAGCTGTCGAGTCCGGGTTACCCGCGCCTGAGAGGCAGCAGAGAGCGTGAAGGCGGCGTGGGAACATGGCGTGGGAACGTGCCGCAGGATCGGCGCGAAGCGTGCGCGCTGCGCACCGTGTGCACGGTCTGGCCCTTTCCTGCATCCAGGTGTTCTTTCTCCTGCTTCTGCAGAAACATGGGAACGGCCAGCCAGCCAGCGTGCCGGAGTATAATGCCCCAGCCCTCATGGAACTTGTGAGGGAGAAGGAGGAGCGGATCCTGGCCCTGGAGGCCGACATGACCAAGTGGGAACAGAAGTATCTGGAGGAGAGTACCATCCGCCACTTCGCCATGAATGCCGCAGCCACTGCCGCGGCTGAGAGGTGAGGCCGGCCTGCGGTGCGGCCGGGGGACTCGTTCACACACTGCAAGGACATCCACGCAGCGGAGAACTCTGTGGGCCTCCAGTGGGGTGTTGCGAAAGGGTATTTGAGGCTGTTCTCTAACAGGGGGTGTGTTTCACGGACCCACCGTCAGGCTCTGTGCTGGCAGCTCAGAGCCTGCTTGGGAGTCTCTCTTTCTCCCACTCTTTGTGCCCCTCTCCTGTTCATATGCTCACTCGCTCTCGAAACAAATAACCGTTTTTAAAAAATTAGCTCAGGATGCTCTATAATTCCCGAAGGAGTCCTGTTGAACCGTCAGCTTGTCTGTATGAGCAGGGGCTCACCTGTGCATGTGGTAGCCCGGACCTGAGTGGCTGTGCATCCCACCACCAGCCAGGGCCCCCACTGCCTCCCCACCCCTCCCCCGCCAGTTTTTTGTGGGCCCGTAGATGCTGTGGGCGTTTAATTCAGAGTCATTTGGGATTTTTCCACGTTTAGGGTCAACATATATGGAAGAGATCCTCAAATCGCAAAGGAGCACCCATAGAACTGGACTTGATACATACAGGCTGTTGTTATACCATCTGGGAGGGTGGGATCTGAACCAGGTGAGGAGTAAAGACTCGGGATGCAACCCGATCATCTGGTCAGTCCCACATTTGGGGGGATGTGCTATTTCTTCAACGAGGGAGAGAAGGCCTGTCGGGGTGGAGGGCATATGGGGGTGCTCTGTAAGGTCTCATAACTCATGTAGAGAAGACCCCCCCCCCAGCACCCCAGATGTTACCTCCAGGGACTTGGAGAGAGAGCAGTGCCACCCACAAGGACACAGGTGCCTTCACTGGGTGCCACACACTGGTACCTGGGGAGACCTGCAGACCCGTGTGGAAAATGACTACCAGGGGTCATTTTCTAGGGCTCACGTGTTACCTACGTATGTCTGGGCCATGAGGGAAAAGAGCCCACCTAAGCCCCTCTGAGTGAGACTTGGGAGCGGGAATAGACCAGCGCGAGGCACGTCGTGTGACGGAGCCCGAGTCGTGGCCTGACACCTGGAGGAATCTGCAGCCTCCAGTTCAGTCCTCGTGCCCATGGGTGAGAATCGCGAAGCCTTGATTTTTACGTAGTTGAGAGGCTTTTACGTTCAGCCTTTCGTGTTCTGAGGCACTGCTGAGTCACCTCTGTATCTGGAGGAAGAACGCAGACCGTCGTTAAGCGACAGGGGGATTTGGCCTTCTCTGCCAGATTTGGGCTAACGCACAGCTGTCAGTGATTGCCCTGGGAGTCGTTCACGCCGTGTCGTTTTGACGGAGAGCACGCCGCGTAGGCAGGACACCCACATTCAAGGCTTCTGCCTCGACTGCTGCCCGTAGGTGTGATTCTGCCTAAGCCTTTCCAAGAGTCCTTACTTCATTCAAAACTCACCCGATCCCCGGAAGGGAAATTATAATTCTTGGCTACTTACGAGCAGAGAGCCACGGCACATTCCGCTGGCCGAGGACACCAAAGCCCCACAGCAGGGCACGCGTGAGGACCCCACAAGGGTCCATGTTGTCTCCGCTTCTGCTGTTTTATCAGGTTAGATGTGTGTGTGCGTGGGATCCTGGGCCCTGAGAGGACAAGTGTAACTGGGATGTCAAATCAGAAGCGCCCTGTGGTGGGTACCAGAGGGGGACCATTGTGGGGGGGGGGGGGTGTCGGACCAGAGTCCACCTTCAGCCACTCGCCTGTGCTAGGCCCTGCCTTACTCGTCATCGTCCAGGCAGGAGAAATTGGTCTGTTGCCCTCAAAGAACGGAGTCCCGTGGGGTTTACCAGCCCCGCCGCTGTCTTCTGCCCTGTTTGGAGTCGCAGATGGGCAGGTGAATCAAAGCTCCTTCCACCATCCCTCCATTCCCCCCTTCTTTGCTGCCAGAGGTGTGTATTTACTGAGTATCTACTAATTCTGTGGAAATTACCTTCCCTTTCCCCCCCACTCCCTCCCACGGCCTTGGGGAAAGTCAGTTCAGAGGAGGTCAGGTAGTCACTCCAGTCTTGATGTTCTTTTCAAGGAAAACCTTTGTAATTTCGCACTGCTTTCCTCTTGATAGAAAGGGAGAAAAGGAAAATGAATTTTTGAGGAAGGCCAAAATTCTGAGCTCTTGTCTTGATGCTGAATGGCTGCCTGTGAACCGGTAAAAATGACCAGCCGCTGGTATTGTAACCTGCCAGCCTCTGAGGCATGCTTCACATTTACAAAGCAGTGACTTTTTAAAAATTTATTTTTGTAATACCGAGTGATTTTCCCATCTTGGTGCATTTTGGCACCAACGATCAGAATTTTGAGAGGTTGGGCCTTTTTATGGTTTTGAAGCTTTTTACAGATTTCGATGCAACGAAGTATTTTTTTCGAGAGCCTTGTAGTGTGTTTACACTTTCTAACTTGTTTTGATCTGATTGTTCTTGCTGTCCTTACTTGACAGTATAAACACAAATGTTTTAATTTGTCTCTGGCTCTGTACGAATTTGCCCAAAGCCACTCGGTTGGAAATGCTTCCTCGCCACCAATTTCTGTGTTGATGACTTTTGTGCACTCCAGGGTGAATCCATAACCTGCAGAACTGGCCTCAAAATTCTGCCCATGTGACGACACAGCAGAAACCCCCCACCCATCAACCCCTGGTGCTCCAGAGCCCTTCTTCCCAAGTGCTCTTTTGTTTGTCAGTTTGTTTAAAGCTTTTGCTTATTTTCTGTGTTAGTTGGCCCTGTGGTTGTTTTCAGCCACATTTCGCACAAATGCCACGCACTGTCATGTTTATATTCACTGGTTTATATTCTCTTCATGCCTTTCTGCTGGGGCCTTCTTCACAAAGATGCGGAAGCTTTGGTGGTGTCGAGTGGTAGCTGAGGGCATGGAGGGAACCATCGGGATTTGAATCCGGCTCCACCTTCGCTGAGTGTTCTCACAAAGTCACCTAACCTATTGGTTCACCTGTAAAAGGACACAGTCATCCCAACTGCACAGGTTGCTATAAGGACCATGTGAGAGGCCGTGTGCAGCGTGCCTTACCCCGTCCCTGGCAGAAAGGAAATGCTCATCCGTTGCTAGCTGTCGTCACAGAGCTGAAAGAAGGCGTTCTCGTTGCTGGTTTTGAGTGTTCTAGAAAAGAGCTGTTCAGATTTTTTTTTTAATTTTTTTTTTTTTCAACGCTTTTTTTATTTTTATTTTTTGGGACAGGGAGAGACAGAGCATGAACGGGGGAGGGGCAGAGAGAGAGGGAGACACAGAATCGGAAACAGGCTCCAGGCTCCCAGCCATCAGCCCAGAGCCCGACGCGGGGCTCGAACTCACGGACCGCAAGATCGTGACCTGGCTGAAGTCGGACGCTTAACCGACTGCGCCACCCAGGCGCCCCAAGAGCTGTTCAGATTTTAAATATGACTGTGGCATTGGAATATGAAGCTAAAGAGATGTGAAATCTTCGGCTAGATCCTTTCTTATCAATGTAACATTCACTGATCGGAGACATTACTACACCTTTCGGTCTGAGATATACTCAGATGACTTTCAGGTGGCTCAGTTATCTTTTTCTTAAATGTTCATTTATTTTTAAGAAAGAGTGCAAGTGGGAGAGGGGAGGAGAGAGAGGAAGACAGAGGATCCGAAGCGGGCCCTGTGCTGACAGCAGAGAGCCTAAGGCGGGGCTCGAACTCACAAACCGTGAGATCATGACCTGAGCTGAAGTTGGACGCTCAACTGACTAAGCCACCTAGGTGCCCCATCAGTTATCTTGTTTTTACTGATCATGGTTAATTAGGAGTAATAAGTTACCAAAACCAGTGACAGGAAGAGTGATCTTTGACCAGTTGTTTTCAGACAGACACCTGCTTCTAGCATTTTCATTCACCTTGTCTGTCCCTCCCCTTGCTCACCTTCTTTTTTTTTTTTTAATGTTTATTTGTTTTTGAGAGAGAGAGACACAGAGTGTGAGTGGGGGAGGGGGAGGGTCAGAGAGAGAGAGGGAGACACAGAATCCGAAGCAGGCTCCAGGCTCGGAGCTTGTCAGCACAGAGCCTGACGCGGGGCTCGAACTCACCAACTGCAAGATCATGACCTGAGCCAAAGTCAGCCACTGAACCGACTGAGCCACCCAGGTGCCCCGCCCTCGCTCACCTTCTTAATTGGACTTTCTGAGGACAGGCGTGTGCCGCCTTCATCCTCTGCCCTGCTCCCCAGCACGGCTGTCACACTGAGCGGACCTGAATCCTAGGCAGAGGCTCAGAAAACTAGAAGTGAGCTAGCCTGCAAGCGTGAAGGAAGATTCCAGCTGAGCCTCACCATCTGGGAGGACCAGCGTCCGTTTCATGTCTTTGCTGAGTCTCCTTCTTACTGTAAAATACGGAAATCACTGCTGGGTGGGGGAGAAATGGAAATAAAACTTTGCCTGTGATTGAGAATGCATAAGTATGGAAGAGAATAAACGGAGATACACCAGTACAGTAACAACAGCACCCGATGTCTGGGGTCCACTCATGCCATATAGCTTAATGCACAATGCCGTTAGTAGAAGGGGCAGGGAGTTTTGATTTGCGGACTTGATTTCGTTTTCCCTGGACACTGTCTTCATCTGTCGGGTTTAGGGGGAGCATTGGCCAGGGTTTAGGAGAGGACTTAGGTGAAGGAGTTTGTGGAGAGAGACCTTCGTGTGGTGCCCTCGGGCACCTCCCCGGGGGCACCTGCCTCACTCTCTGTGTGTGTCCTGTGTTCCCAGGGACACCACGATCATCAACCACTCGAGGAACGGCAGCTACGGCGAGAGCTCGCTGGAGGTGCACATCTGGCAGGAGGAGGAGGACGTGGCACAGGCCACCAGGAGGTGTCAGGACATGGAGTACACGTAAGGGACAGCCCTGTGCCTGGCTGCGTCACCGGGCTCCCCTGTGGCCACTCTCCTCAAGGTCCCCACCGGGCCCACCGGCCCCTCCCTGTTCTGAACAGCTGACAGGCCCAGTCACGAGCCGAGTCACGAAGAGACACCAAGCACTTTCTGACCCTCAGTTCTGGCCATGAGGGGAGAAAATAGCCTTTTCCCAGAAAACCCGTCCATCTTTTCTTTTCGTTCCTCAGAAAATGGGGAAATTGACTTTAGTGGAACGCCCACCCTGGGTAAGGCTTCAGGGTTTCCGAGTTTCCCTGCTGCCCCTCCCGCCCCTGCCACCGGGACCCAAGACCCTCTGACTTGGTCCCTGAGCACACCTTGGCCTTGGGGGGGAGTGGGGCTGGGAGGCCACAGCCATTCTGCCCGTCTGTCCTCGGATCCCAGGAGGGCGCAGAGTCCCCTGAGAGGCCAGAGAAGGTGCACCTTCTGATCTACCACGAAAGGTCCATCTTCTACCATTTGCAGATCGTAAGTGCCGAAGACTCACCATGCACTTAGCTCTTCGTCCCTGGGTTACAGTTCGAGTCCCTGGGGCAGCCTGAGAGAAATGTTTCAAATTCTTCCAGCCAAATAGCTTTCGATTATGACTGTTTGGTTTGGTTTTGTTGTACAGTATCAAAAATCTCCATGCCAAAATCATAGAGAAGGACGCCATGATTAAGGTCCTTCAGCAGCGATCCCGTAAAGATGCCGGGAAGACGGACTCCTCGAGCCTGCGGCCTGCCCGCTCCGTGCCGTCCATTGCTGCGGCCACCGGGATACACTCCCGCCAGACTTCCCTCACCAGCGGCCAGTTGGCCGAGGAGAAGAAGGAGGAGAAGACCTGGAAGGGGAGCATAGGTGAGCCCCGTGCCTCCTTCGGGCCAGGGTCGGAAAAGCAGGAGCTGCAGAAATGTGGCGAGGGTAGTGCATCCGGAGGAAAGGGTCCTGACCCGTTTGTGGCACGCTGCCTCTGCCCCTCATGGGACACAGAAATGTCAGCGAGTATCTCTGAGTCGGTTTATTCGTGTGTGAACTGGGGAGGATAACCACTCCTACTTGTTTGGAGAAATTAAATGAGCTGTGTGGAAACAAAGCTGTCCTCCAGGGGTAGCATTTAGCCATGGGTTGATTCACGTCATGATTATCATCATTATTGCTGAAAGTTGAAGTGACCCCTTACAACACAACGCGTTCCAATGGGAAAAGCCCGGGGCCGTCGGGCCTTGAGGTTGGCTCCACCTCTGCTCCTGCGTCTGGGAAAGCAAGGCCTTGTCTGCCCTGCTTTGTGCCGTGCGGCTGAGGTGAGGGCCGGATGGGAGGAGAAGGGGGAGACGGTGCTGTGGAACGGTGCTCTCGCGCGTACGGGGTGGGTGGTGGTAGTTTTCGTGGTGCTGTGGTTGCACGGGCACAATTTCGGGGCGACTTCTCCAGATGTGGTCTTAGCCACAGCAGGGTTCCTAGGGTGAGGGCAGGCCCGCTGACTGAGGTAGCTGAGGCTGGAGAGGAAGCAGCAGCACCCCCAGACACCCGTCCTCCTTGCTCCTCCCCGGCGCTCCGGCAGCTCCCAGGGTCTGGCCCTTTGATGCCTTTCCCTGGGTCCCGGTGTGTTTTGTTTATCTGTGGAGCTGAGAGCCAGTTTCCCTCAGCATGGAACCCCAGAGGAGCCTGGCTGCTTTGTGCCAAGGGGAGAGCTTCCAGGGTGGGCCTGACAGAGTCGGGGGATCAAAGGTGCCCAGTCAGAGTCTCTGTTTGAAGTCCTTCCACAAGGCAGTTCAGCGGCCCCTGCCCTCCAAGGAAATGTACTTCAGAGAGGATGTGTGGACAGCAGCTAGGATCACCAAAGACCGTCCCGAGGACACGTAGCTCCCTACCCCAGTTACAGAGCCTGGGGGCAGTGCTCTGTCAGGTCTGGTGAAGGAGTCTGAGGTGGGCTCGGCCGTGACGGAGCCCTTGCTGGCACAGGCAGTTGGTGACATCCAGCCAGGCAGGCGTTTTCCTGGTGTCTGTGCCTGTGGCCACTGGCATTCGGCAAGCCTAAACCGGGCCCGGGAGCCTGAGGACCCGGCCCACAGGACAAGTTGCTGTGTTCTCCGCACGGGTATTCTTCCTCATTGTTGTGATTGGGGTCACATCACAGGAAAACAGAAGGGGCCTCTCAGAGGGGCTGGGCAGGGGCATGCATTCACAGTTCCCAAAATCTCTTTGCCCCGTGGGCTCTGGAAGCAGGTGGAGGTGACGGCGTCTACCTTCCTGCAGGCTCGGGGCTCCCCAGCGGGGTGACTGGTGAGCGACTCGGTTCCACCAGAACGTCCCCCATCAGACTGTGGAGGTTCGACAGGCAGGGTGATGAGCGGGGAGGAATGCACGTTGGACTTGAAGTCAGGTCCAGCTGCACTTGAGTCCCGTTTCTGCTGCTTCTTAGCCATGGAGGTGTTAATTTCTCCGAGCTCCCGTGTCCTTTTCTGTAAAACAGAAGAAAACAGCAGGACCTGTGTCAGAGGAGCGCTGTAAGATAAAAAGCCGGCTGATGCGTGTGAAGCACCTAGCCGAAGACGCTTGTCCCTCAGAATGCAGTCCGGGGACCAGCAGCGGCCTCTGGTCGGGTCTCTGAGGGGCTCCTCAGGGAAGCAGAATCCCAGGCCCCGCCCAGTGAACCAAATCTTTATCTTAACAATGTATCCAAGTATTTGCCATGCACATTGCATTTGGAGAAGCACCGCTGTGGGCAAACTGAATTGCCCTGCGTTGTGTTATGAGTGGGCACCTTGACATAGCCCTGGCGAACAGATCCTTGAGTGTGCTCACCGCCTTTTCTATAGGCTAGTGTTGTGGAGTGCCAGCACACTCCTGAATGCGTGCTGTATTTCACCGTTAAGGAACACAAAGGTTTTCTCTTGGCCAGCACGTCCCCTTTCCACCCCAGCCTGCTGTTGGGACAGACAGGAGGAAGAGGGCTCCGTGGCCCTGTCCAGGGGCGCCTGGGTGGCTCAGTCAGTTAAGCGTCCGACTTCGGCTCAGGTCATGATCTCACGGTTCGTGGGTTCGAGCCCCGTGTCGGGCTCTGTGCTGACAGCTCAGAGTCAGGAGCTCACTCTGGATTCTGTCTCCCTCTCTCTCTGTGCCTCCCCTGCTTGTGTTCTGTCTCTCTCTCTCTCTCAAAAATAAATAAAAAATAAACTTTAAGTGGCTCTGTCCAGAAGCCTAGCTGGCTTCCTGCTTCCTGGGGGCCGTGGCTGTCCCCTCACTGCAAGGGATCGCCTCTGGGGAGTAATGTGCACAAGTGTTGCCCTGACTGGGAAGCATGTTTGTTTTTGAACCTGGGCCTGCCGGGGGCCACCAAGAGTGGGGCGGTGTTGTGGACTGCTCAACAGAGTGCGGGTCACCGAGACCATGTGTCAGATCAAAGGAGCCTTCAGTGTTTCCTCAGCACACACCTGCTGCTCAAGGCGAGCCCTCCTGGGCCTGTTATAGCTTCGTTCTAGAAAGCCTTCCAGGAATGCCCATGTCCCTCAAAACTGGCTATTAGGCAACTCTTTTTCTTCTTTATTTACAAAATTTTAATTTTTTTTTTTTATTTTAAGATTATGTTGGGCATAATTTTATCCTACTGTTCATCATATTACATCATAAGCAGTTTACTTAACAACTTCTCTCCTCCCCAAAAAACCTGTATAGTTTTAGAGAAGGGAGTAGTTTTTTTAATCTTTTTATTTTTTTAATTTTCTCAGCGCTTGTCATTTGATCAAGCACATAAGAAGTGCTTATAAATGCATTTGGTAAATGAGTAAGTGAATGAAAGAAGCAGTCCTTAGTCAAGAAGGAAATCATGTCCAAGACTTGGGGTTTTTTTTTGTTTGTTTTTGTTTAAAGAATGGGATTGAGGGGCGCTTGGGTGGCTCAGTAGGTTAAGTGGCCGACTTTGGCTCAGGTCATGATCTCGTGGCTCGTGGGTTCGAGCCCCGTGTCGAACTCAGAGCCTGGAGCCTGCTCCGGATTCTGTGTTTCCCTCTCTCTCTGCCCCTGTTCTGCTTGTGCTCTCTCTCTCAAAAATAAATAAACATTAAAAAAAAAAAAAAAAGAAAAGAAAAAGAATGGCATTGAAAAAGCTGTGTTTGCGCCCTCAGGGTTGCTGCTGGGGAAGGACCACCCTGAGCACACTTCAACGGCCTCCACCACGGCGCTGTCCCCCGCAGCCTCCACCGCCTCGGCCAGCAGCGCCCACGCTAAGACGGGCAGCAAGGACAGCAGCACCCAGACGGACAAGAGCGCCGAGCTCTTCTGGCCCAGCATGGCCTCTCTGCCCAACCGTGGCAGGCTGAGCGTCACCCCTTCCAACAGCCCGGTCCTGAAACACCCGGTGGCCAAAGCACCTGCAGAGAAACCAGGTAGGAAGTTCTTAGCTCCGCTTATCCTTAGACAAGCCCACAACTCTGGCCTCAGAGGGAGCCAGCCTTTGGTTGGGAGCTAGGGAGGGAGCAGGGCTCTCATTGGCTCTCGCTCTCTGGGGTTTTTGAATGATTATGCTTACCCTCATGCACTTTGTTCTTACGGGAATGAAATGTGTGTAGATGCTTTTAATTTATGACCATTTACATGAGTACACAACTTGAATGTACCCTTTTAAATTTTTTTTTTTCAACTTTTTTTTTTTTTTTTATTTTTGGGACAGAGAGAAACAGAGCATGAACGGGGGAGGGGCAGAGAGAGAGGGAGACACAGCATCGGAAACAGGCTCCAGGCTCCGAGCCATCAGCCCAGAGCCTGACGCGGGGCTCGAACTCACGGACCGCGAGATCGTGACCTGGCTGAAGTCGGACACTTAACCGACTGCGCCACCCAGGCGCCCCCTGAATGTACCCTTTTAACACACGCTTGTGATCAGTCGTTTCCCAGAGGGGTGAAAATGGACCCACCGCGGGGTGTGAGGGAATCAGTTCCCCAAAGCCTGTTTGGGAGCTAGCCAGACACCCGGTACATAGATGTTGCCTTCGAGAGGTTTACTCATCAGGGATTCAAGGTTGGGGTACTCTCCTGCCTGAAGGAGAAGGCAGATTTAACTGCAGGGCAGGTCGACTTCTGGCCCATCACTCAGGCCAGCACTAATGAGGTGCTTTAAAGTAAAAGACAGCCTGCGTGGGGTGGGCTGGCCCTGAGTCCAGAGGCGTCCGGGCAAAGACCAGACATGCCTTTGGACCAATCTCAGTCATGGGGATAGTCCTCTTGCGTTCTTTGGGGAGCGTGGGGCCCTCAGGGGCATAAAGTAACCATGTCCTCCATGGGGCTGCTTTCTTTGCATCCTCCAAACTAGGCGGGTAAACACAGCATTGTCATTTTTCGAACATTCAGTTCTCAAGATGTACTTTTCCAAGGAAGGCAAGGAACATGCGAAAGGACCTGGCTTGTAGGTGCAGCACTTGGTGGTTTTGCATAGAGTGGAGGGAGAGCACCGTGGGGGCTCCGGGCACACAGCCCCACGCCCGCTTCACCCACTTACCCCTTCCCATCAGCACCCTGGCTCTGAGACTTGCGTCTGAATCCCGGGGCCCATCATTCTGCTTTTCTCCACTAGGGGCCGGGTTCTGTGGCCTCACCTACAAACGCTGGTGCTGAGTGTGGGTATTGGTAATGCTTTCCTTTTAGAAAGAGCCGGCCTGGCCCGGCCCCTCTGCAGGGCAGGCTGCTGATGTCCCCTTCTGTTTGGCAGAGAACCCTCCTGGCCACGGGAAGTCCCCCGACCACAAAGGCCGCGTCAGCAGCTTGCTCCACAAGCCCGAGTTCCCTGACGGAGAGATGATGGAAGTCCTCATCTAACACTGGCGTCCCCGCGGAATTCTGTAGTGGGACCTTGACGAATGAGGAACGTGGCCGAGAGGGAGGAGACAGATCAAGAAAGTTGTGGATGGAAAACCAGGAATGAGTTGAACTGATAAAGATTTTAAATTTAGTGAGGACGCTTTTTATAAATGTTAAAAAAAAAAATTCAGAAGACCTACGTGAAGACACTCGTATGGATTTGTATTGCCTATGGTGGGAGAGAGAAGACACGTGTAGGTCTGGAAACAAGGAAGTCACAGGAAGTGGGATTTTCATTGTATAGAAAATGTATCTCTTGGGGGGGGGGGTCTGTGTTCACCTGCTCTTTGGTTATAAACATATAAACCTGAACGTGGATCTTCCTTGAAACAGCCCCATTCTCCTTGCCTCTTAGCATGTTTGTTTTTATTAAGAAGAACCTCCTAGAAGTCTCAGAGAGCCCATCTCGGCATAATGTAACATCACCTGCGCCATCCAGGGTGTCCTGTGAATGTGTGCGGGTGTGGCAGTGAGAAGAAGTGTCCTTGGGTGAAGGGAATTAAGAAGGCGGTTCTCACCCAACTATCTGCTTGGTTTGGGTTTTCAGGAGATTCTGGGGCTTCTTAGCTTTTCTGGATTCTGTTTTGTAAAAATACAAAACAGGATGGGAGCATTATGATTTTGGTGCTCAAACTCCCTAACTGCTCTGAGTTCATCTCTTCCTCTGCTTCATTCTCTTTCACTTTACTCTTCTTTTCATTCATTTTTTTTTTTTTTTCTTGTTAATAAGACACAGCAGAATTCCTTAGGTCTGGGATTTACGAGAACAGCGTCATGATCTCTGTTTAATAGTGACCAGTGGGACAGAGCCGTATGCTGGCTGCCTGGCTGCTTTCTCCAGTCTGGAGTCTTTGGGCTGCAGCCCTTAATCTCACTGTGACTGTGAACTAGGTAAGTTTTGATGAGCCGCAAGATCCCATGGTCCTTGTGACACATCGCATTCAGCTCGAGGCCCTGGCTTTTCTCTCTCACATCAGCTCCCTTGCATAGACCTTGCCGTCTCCACCCCGTTGCTCTGTTGGGCTAAGACTTTTCAGGACTGCCCTCCAGGAAATGGAGGACTCTTGACTTGGTGGCATCCAGAGTCTCACCAGGCAGCTTGTCCCACTTTCTAGAATTTGTGGCTCGTGCACATACTCCCCATCGTCTCCACCCTCTCGCACCCTTCTGGTCGCTGTTGACGAGCACGTAGATTTCCGTGGTGACACGTCAGTGAAAACATGGAAGATGTTCTCTGTCGTGAGCTTGCTTTGTAACCTAACCGGCCAGTATATCTACGGTGCGGGCACGTTTTTCGAGGCTTCCTTCTGGGACAGGTTGACCAAAGTAAGACGGAAGCACTATGTTGAAGAGCCGGGAGTGGGCAAGGTGGTGAGCCTCTGACCCCTGTGTGTGGTGGCATGTCTGACACATCTAAGAGGTGCTGGGCAGGAAAGACGAGAAGCTGATCAGGTTGTCAGATGCTCTTGCGGGGTCCTGATATTTTTCTCCCTCCAGATCAGCTGGATCCTTGTATCCCAGGTCCTTCCCCTTGTGCTCGCTTAAGGGAAGGAAGAAAAAGAGCATGGGTCTGAGGCTTTCTCAAGTCCCACCTGAACGGAGCCCTGAAGACCACACTGCTCAGGGAGTTTTGCTTGGCTGGCTTATTTTAGAGCTGGTCTTTCAAGTGCAAGGTGGGTGGTGTCGTAGCCTCCCCAGATTGAAATGGCGGAAGGAGGACCCGGGTGCGGACTGGAGAGGGGGAGGGAGGAAATCTGTGGCCTCGGCCAGAGGGGGCGTAGTGAGTGTGACATTGCAGCACTGACTCTTCCTGAGCTCTGCTCTGTGCTGGGCTCTGGGCACTGGGTGCTTCCTGCCTCTTGCCTCCTCCTCCTCCTCGAGTCCCGTCCGCCCCGGGAAGCCAGAGTGGTTCTGGGGGCCCAGAGCGGTTCTGGGGGCCGAGCAGCTTGCCTAATGCCCCGGGCTTGTGCGAGTGTGGATGCGGGCGGGGATGGGGCACAGGAGGCACCGTCCCAATCTTTGCTTCCCATCACTTTTTACCGGTGGTGAAGCTTAGGTGATTGCAGCTGTTTCTCTTAAGGATATTTTGAGCCCCGATGAATGTTGGGAACGGACTGGGCATGAAAGAGTCTGGAAATAAGAGGGCGAGTCTTCTCTGCCAGCCTCCACTACCCACACCTGGGCCACCCCAAACTTGGGCTGTCTCCCCTAGACATGGGTGAAAGCGAGAGCCACAGCCCCAGTCTCCCCAAGCCCCATCTTTCTGTTGCAACACACCCTTTGGCACCTGTGGGCACCAGTCTCGCTTGCCCAGATCCAGAGTGTTCATTGTCTAATACAAACGCAAACAACATCACTGGTTTTTTTTCAGCGTGCTGTGGTCTCCGTCAGTCTTATTTCTTCCAACTCGATAAGACTCCTCCGTAAGAAAAGGAATCTCTAGCTTTCAGATGTGGGGCTTTTTTCTTTTCTGGGAGATTTCCTGCCCCATCAGGGCCCCCTGATGCTGGCTTATTTATGTTTGCAGCTTTCTCGAAGCCTTGCTTGCACATAGGAGAAAGGGATTGCAAGTATTGAGCCCCTGCTCTGCGTTCTGCAGTTTACCATCCTTTATCTCATTTGATTTTCAGACAAATAATGCCAGCCCTGTTTTTTAGTGCTGACTATATGCAGGCAGGGTGGTAAGTACCTTTTAACGAGTCTCTGAGCCACCCGGAGAGCCAAGGCTAGTTTCTCCTTATTTCACAGAGGAGGAAACCAGGGCTCGGGGAGGTTCAGTCCCTCCCCAAAGCCTCACAGTAGTGGCGTCTGAACCAAAGGCCTGAGAGAGGAGCTGTGCTCCATCACAGGCTGGACTGGGAGTTTTGCTTGGCTGGGTGGTAGCCATCTTTCACGTCGCGCCTTGGCCCGCTTTGCCTCGTCTGTGATGTGCGCGTGCACGCACACACGCACACACGCACCCCTACACCTGCCACACCTCTTGGGAGCTAAGAAATAGGACTAGAAGCTCAGAACTCCTAGAATTGCCCATAAACACGAGGTACAGAGGGAAGCCTTCATGTTCTATCCCATGCAAGTTTACAAAATCCATCTAAAAACGCTTGGCGCGTTGTCCAGAGGCCTGGACTTCCCAGTGGTGTCTGATTATGGAACTCACGAGTCCTGTCCCGGGGGAGGGTAAAGGCTTTGGCTTTGTGTGAAGACATGCCAGAGTAATTCTGCTTCCTCCTGGAATGGGTTGTCTAGCGGTTTCTGCGTGCTGACCAGGGTATCATATGGAAGAGGTGTTGCTGGGAATCCAGCAACTCATTTCAGAGCAAGTGCATTAGTATTTTCTTCCCTTGGCTTTTCTTCTGCCTCCCAGAGATTGGTTGCCAGTGACTGTTGAGTTTGGCCCGTTCCAGGCAGACCTGCAGGACAAGGCCGCCGCGTCTCACGCAGGGCTTTGGTCCGAGGGCAGAGAGCAGTGGGGCCGTTCTCTCTTCAGTCCTGCAGGGTAGCTCTTGGGAACGCATAGGGCACTTGACTGCACAGGGCTCGGGTCGGATACCGAGAAAAGGCGTGTTTTCCAAAACCAAAGTCCTGCTCCAGTCTGCACTTGGAGTCGGGGGAGCATGCTTCTGTGTGCTGCTGCAAATGAACTTGTACTCCTGAGCGAAGGAGTTCCGTGGCCGTGGTAAGTGGGAACCTGCAGATATTCCTAAATGGTAAAGCCATCGCCGAGCCAGAGAGTATCCAGCCCACAGTTGGCTTCCTCAAGCCAGAGGCAGCCATGGTAGATGCTTTATAAATATTGCTTTTCTTTTCTTCTTTCTTGCTAATTAATCGATGTGTTTAAAATGTCTTTATCCAATGTGAGGTTCGTTTAATCGGCTTGCCTCTGATGCGTGGCTCCGTAGGAGATGGGTGGAGTAATTAAGAAGCTTCCAGAAGCTGACCAACTGGGAGCATGTAAAGGTCAGCATTTCAGTAAACGGATTTCTTCTGGAACTAATGAGCAACTTTCGCTCTTCCTTTTAAGTAGTATATCCTTTTCTTGCTTAGTAATGTAATGATATACGAAGACCTGTGTATATGTCAGTGCGAACATATGAGGTAGGAGCACAAGGTTGTGCGTCGGGTTTCCTTTCTTAAAATCCGGAAGATCCAAATGTTTCATGTCACCCCTTCCTCAAACGGTGACCCTGTGGGGGACTGTACCCATCACCGCCCCGCTGCTCGAGTGGAAACAGTTTGCGAACGCCTCTGTTAGAACGGCCTTTGGGGCCTAGCACGTTCCTTTAATTATCCTTCCAGAGGAGAAATCTTCATCCTTTGAGGATGGATTTAAGTGTGGAAATAATCCCAGTTGAATAAATAAAGATGGGTGATTAAGGCCACAGCATTTAAAAAGGAAATCCCAAAACTGTTCCTTGGAATGAGTCTTTGGACTCCTAGCGCCTCTCCAAGTGGCCTCTTCTGAGGAGGACGGTAGTCATCAGTACGTGTAACTTCTGGTGGGTTTGCTTTTAAAAATCTTTTCTCTTGCCATGCCTTGTTACGCGTTCACATCTTTGCATACACGCAGACGGAAGTGCATATTCCTTAGTGCTCTGTAAAGCCCATGTATACTTAAGTGCATGTTATTGTCGTGTTAAGCAATGACTGGGGTGTTTCTTTGTCATAAAACTTTGCTTCTTCACAGAATTAAACTCCTGCTCTCAATGTAAGGAGGTACATACACAGCATTTTCTTGTATCAGCTCCCAAACTGTTGCTGCCCCAAATTACATGTGATTTTGCCTAGGATTCTGTTTGCATCTAGACACCTGCAAGTATTTATTACTAACCGGAATGTGAGCACATTTATCCACAGTGGTTTTCTTCGAATTAAGGTGTTTTCCCCTTTGGTGGAGGGACAGTGGGGCCCCCTCCTCAAGGGGGCACTGGCAGGATCTGTGTGAAATTCTGTGAAACGAGGGCTGGCACGCACACCGACCTTAGCCAAAACTCGGACGGCCCTAGGGCCGTCACCCTCTCCGCCCGCCACGTACGTGGTTGCTGTGCTTGGTGGCAGAGTGCTCGGTTCCCTCCAGCAGACTCTAGCCTGACATCTTGGCACCTCACTGGTCTATATTGAAGGGGGGGAGGGTACGCAGAGCTGCCCAGCCAGGGGGTCTGTGTATGGGGGTGGGGGGGGGAAATCCAAGAACACAGTGTGTCCCCCACAGCAAACGTTGACACTGTTGGTCAGCCAAAGATTTTCCTATTCTTTGCTGCTTAAACTTGTGCCTTAATATTGTATATAATAAAGGGATAAAATGGCTCTTCTTTCCCTGGCACTTGCTCTTTCCTTTCCCAAAAGACTCATGTACTTGTTGACTTCAATGTCATTTCTCTGCTCGGAGGCAGCGTCACCTGCTGTTCTGCTTCCAGAGGCATCCAGTGCCCCCCCCCCCCGTGGGCCTCGTGCCTCCACAGACACCCGCTCTTGACTCTGAGAAGGAAATGAGTCATCCAGACCACTGGAGCTTGCCGTCCGCCCACTCCCAGCTCCTCCAGACAAACCAGGAAAGGGGAAATGCAGGGAGGCTGGGCCCCGGGGAGGCAGTGTGACTTTGATCACATCTGAGTGTCCTCCCCTGGGGATCCTGGGTTCCGAGTCTGTCGGCGACCACGGTCACTCGGAAAATTAACCCAAACGGCTAAGTCTGGGATGGAGTCGGATGCGTCTTTGCACCTCACGACGGATCTGCCTTGTTTGGGTCTTGGGGTCACAGGAAACTCAAGGGGTCATATGGTGACCTGGTGCCATCCAGGTGGGAGTCAGAGCGGCTGAGGCAGGAGAACTGAGTAAGTGCTGTGAGAGTCCCCACAAGAAGCCCCCTCCCAAGGAGAGAGTGACTCTGGGGACGCTGAGCCAGAGGACCTCTCCTCTGCTTGTCCTCTGGTCATGCCTCTGCTGGGGAGCCTCTCTCCTCACCCACCCTGGGCCCTCGCATGGGAGGAACTTCCTGGAAGTGAGCTCAGGGAGGGCAAGGGACACGCCTCTAGTTCCCCAGTGATGGCTGGTATGACTGAACGTGCATCACCTCCTCAGTCCTCACAACAGCCTGATTATCCCCACTTGAAAGACGAGGAAACAGACTGAACCTTGAGCAAGTAACGTGCAGAAGATTGCAGAGCGGGATTTGAACCCAGGTCCGCCTGACACAGAGTCCGTGCGCTTGCAGTAAAAGGGGGGGGGTAGGTGAAGGGAGGCGGGAGGGCTCACACACACCCCCATCGGCTTGGGGTCTTCCCTGCCCTGCAGAGGGGTTCCCTGCAGGGCCCCCAGACCTCTGCACACACGAGGATAGAAACCGTGCAGCCAAGAGGATAAACTTCGCAGCTCTGTAGCCCCCGTGTGCCTGGGAGGACAGCCTGACGACTGCACCTGATTTGGGGCTCAGATTAAGGACCCTTCGAAGCCCGCATCCACCTCCGCCATCTCCCCGCCCTGACCAAGTGCCGGCAGCTCACGCGAGGCCCCCCCGAAGCTCTGGCCTTTCTCGGCCGCTTGTACGCCGCAGGAGAGACCCCTCCACCCACCAGTTCTATGTGGCTGCCCCACGCACCGTGGTACCCTGAAGGAACGTCGCCCCTGTCCCGAGATCCCGGGCTGGGGCCTCCACACACGGGTAGCAGGGGAACGGTGCCTTTTAGATCGCCCAGGCTCATCACAATCAGGAGTTGGCCCCAAATGAGAAATGAATCAGGAACCCTGAAATTCCTTTTTTTTTTTTAATTTTTTTTTTCAACGTTTATTTATTTTTGGGACAGAGAGAGACAGAGCATGAACGGGGGAGGGGCAGAGAGAGAGGGAGACACAGAATCGGAAACAGGCTCCAGGCTCTGAGCCATCAGCCCAGAGCCTGACGCGGGGCTCGAACTCCCGGACCGCGGACCGCGAGATCGCGACCTGGCTGAAGTCGGACGCTTAACCGACTGCGCCACCCAGGCGCCCCTGAAATTCCTTTCTTAAAAACAGAGTCTGTAACGATGAAATAAAGGGAGCTTTCTATCATTAAACAGTGCTGCTGTTTTGTTGTTTCTGTCACCGTTTTATCAAGCTTAACCGCGTGTTCCCACCCGGCAGACGTCTGATACCTTGCCCAGGTGAGGCTGAGCTCTCTTGACCCTCCGACCTCTTCCCTTCTCTGCCCGGGAGAGGCCCGTCCTGTCTGGTGTGGATTCTGGTCAAAGGGTGCCCCCTCCCAAGGCCCTGATGCGTATACAGAGAATGTAGCTTTCACAGACAACGGCGTCGAGTAATTTGGAGAAACATGATGGGAATCCTACTCCTCTGGTTGGAAAATAAGAATACGTGACTTTACACCTTGATTGGCTTCACCCCTCTGGGTGAGGGAGAGAAGACCTCACGTTTATTGAGTTGGCTTTTGAGTATCACTTAGCCTGAACAGCCCCCAAGGTGGGTGTTCCCATACATCGTGACCGGAGTTTCAGACGAGGACGTGGGCTCACCAGAAGCACAGTGCGTGCTTCTTCCCTAGCATCCGGCCCAGGCCCGCTTGTTTCTACACCCCCATTCTTCATATACTGTATTGTGGCCTTGGACTTTCGTGGCTTTTTATTTTTAACGTCTGTTTACTTGTTTTTGTTTTCAATGGCTCTAAAGAGAATCGGTAGGCACACGGCTAACTGAAAGAAACATTTTGGGGGCGTCCGGGTGGCTCAGTTGGTTAAGTATCCTAGTCTTGCTTTTGGCTCAGGTCATGATCCCAAGGGTTGTGGGATCAAGACCCATGTTGGGCTCTGCACTGACAGCATGGAGCCTGCTTGGGATTCTCTCTCTCTCTCTCTCTCTCTCTCTCAAAATAAATAAATATTAAATTAAAAGGGGGGGAAAAAGCATTTTTGAGGCTCTTTCTGGAAATGTGGTATCTCCGGCAGAAGGCCCGAACCGGACGGAGAGGCTGGATCAAAGCCTCCGGTCTGTTTGTAAGAGACAGACTTAAATCAGAGCGACCCGACTCTGTTAGCACAGGGTGCACTTGGTGGGCACTACAGGGGGAGAACGGACCCTGCAGCAGATGCTGTCACAGGGCCTGCTCTTGGGTTGGGGGTCCCATTCTTGTCTTTTCTCAGCCACGTCCTAAGACCTCAGAATTTGCAGTCCAGAGATGCCGAGCCTTTGTTTTTTGGTCATAGGAAATCCTTGATTGTACTGAATGACTTCTATGCGTTGTGTGGGTTTCCCAGTCACCCGAAACGTGGCCTCAGCCCAAACCTGGCGCCTTCCCTGCCACATTCACTGTCCTGCTTGTGGTCGCACAAGGGTGGGCTCCTCCCCAACCCTCCCTCTTGGCCGGCCAGCCATTCCCCTGTCCTGCCCACTTGCCTTCCCATCTTGTTTCCTCACAGTTCAAGACCTCATGTCTCAAGGGCGCCTGGGTGGCTCCATCTGAGCACCTGACTCTTGATTTCGGCTCAGGTCATGATCACACAGTTCATGATTTTGAGCCCCGTGTCAGGCTCTGCACTGATGGTGTGGAGCCTGCTTGGGATTCTGTCTCTCCCTCGCTCTCTGCCCCTCCCCCGCTCTCTCTCAAAATAAATAAATAAGGATTTTAAAAAAAGACTTCATCTCACTCAGACAGTTGCAGTCACCTCCCGCCTCCCATCTCATCCACTCCGTCCTTGACACGGACACAGAGAAATGAGAGTAATGACTGACATTGACTTATCATCATCATGCATCCAACACTCCTGTCACCCTTGCCTGTATTAGGGACGTTGAATTCTTACAATCACTCTGAGGCTGGCTGTATTGGTCCCTCCCCATGTTACTGTGGGAGACCCAAGAGGCAGGAAAGTTCAGTCTCATGCCCAAAACTCTATAGAGTTTGTGAGCGGCCGGGCTGGGATCCAAACCCAGGCAGACTGGCTCCAGAGACTCTGGGCCGCACCGTTCCCTTCAAGCTTTCTAAAGCTTGTCTGATCACATCACCCCCTTGAGGGAAACAACAAAATTCTGAGTTCTCTGTGGCCTTCAGGATAAAGCTGAAACTGCTAATAAGGCGTCCGTGCCCTACACAATGACCTTGGCCCGTTCCCCGGGCTGGTTCCTCTGCTTCCCTTCCCACCCTGCCCTCAAGTCACTCTGGAATCACCACCGCGGCCCACATCTGCTCTCTGCATCTCCATTTTGGCCCCTGCTCACAAGGTCCTTTGGCTTGGAGTTCCTTCTCGTCTGTCCAAGCCTTATTCATTCTTTCAGGTGGGGCTCGGATGCTGTGTTCCCTCAGGGAGGTGTGCCAGATCACCAGGGTCACAACTAATTGCCCCTCTTCCATTCTGAGCTGAGTCATCTTAACAAAGTTGCTTACGTCCTCAAAACGTCTCATTTGTAAGATGATTTGGAGCGGGTACCGTATCTATTTCTTCACTAATGGGAATCGGGGACCTAGCGCATGTCCTGACACGGAGTGGGTGCTGGAATATTTGCTGACTGAATGAGTCAACCCTAAGGATTGAATGAGAGAAGAGTTGTAATGTGCCTGCACACCAGAGGCCCTCCATGCGCGACAGCCCTGAGCATCGTGGCATCCTCCGGCACGGATGTCTGTCCGCTCCTCTGTCTGGGGTCCGGAGTAGCTGCTCATTAAAATTTGTGCTGAATGTGAATTACCCCAAGCCTCTGATCAGTGAATGTTTTCAGGGAAACTGGAAGAGGAACCTAAAGTAAAATCTTTCTTAAAAATTATGCAGGTAGGGGCGCCTGGGTGGCTCAGTCGGTTGAGCGTCGGACTTCGGCTCAGGTCACGATCTCACGGTTCGTGGATTCGAGCCCCGCGTTGGGCTCTGTGCTGACAGCTCAGAGCCTGGAGCCTGCTTCGGATTCTGTGTCTCCCTCTCTCTCTGCTCCTCCCCCACTCATGCTCTGTCTCTCTCTCAAAAATAAATAAACATTTAAAAAATTAAAAAAAAATAAAATTATGCAAGTAATGCACATTTGTTATATAAACAAATGATACACAAGTGTGCAACATAGAAGTCACTGTCTCTTCTAAACCCCTGTGAGTCACCATTGTTAACTGTTGTATACAACCACAGAGCTAAGCTCATAGCTCTGTATGAACGGATATTAATTTTAAAAATAAGATCATGCTATTTCATCCAACTTGCTTCTTAAAAAATTTTTTTAATGTTTTTTTATTTTTAAGGAGAGAGAGAGAGAGAGAGAGAGACATAGTCCAAGCAGGGGAGGGGCAGAGAGAGAGGGAGACACAGAATCCGAAGCAGGCTCCAGGCTCTGAGCTGGCAGCAAAGAGCCCGATGCGGGGGCTCGAACCCATGAACCGCGAGATCACGACCTGAGCCGAAGTCAGACGCTTAATCAACTGAGCCACCCAGGTGGCCCTCATCTAACTTGCTTTTCAAACTCAACGATAGATCATAGACAGATTTCTCTACCAATTTATACTTTCTTCTTATCTTTGGTGGCTGCATAATGCTCCTTTGTGAGGAAGAGGGGGAGTTTACTGAAATCTGGAGCGTGCTCCTTCGCTGCTACCCAGCTTTTCCACAGCAATTCCCCCAGCAGTTAAAGGAGAGCTAGGGGCGTGAGGACACTGGGGAGACGTGCAGTTTTTCTTCTAAGAGGCCGAAACTTGCAATACACGTCAGCCTTGACCAAGTGCCGTCTCTGATTCCTCCAGTGCCTCGTAGCTTTTCCACTTGCCTGTCCAAGCACAACTGGTGATTCATGTGATGACATTGGGATCCCAAGGACTTGACCGAGCCATGGCCCCAGCTGATGGCTCAGGCCCAGTCTGGCCTGGCCTGGCCTGTTTCTATCCAGAAAACCTCAGTCTCTGACGGAAGAGCTGATTTTCCATCCAATGTTCTACCTTCTGACCTAGAGAAGAACACATTTTCCTGGCATAATCAACTCAGAGCCAGCCCCAGTCTGACTGTGTTCAGTGACGCTGATGGCATCGGTCCCTCCCTTGTCCCTGGCACTTGCGTTTTGCAGACTGTCTTTCAGCTTTTTGCAAATATTTAGCTTTAGGATAGCCTGTAAACAGAACACCGATTCGTGATTCACTTGTCAGTTTACAACGGAAAATTAGTGATGTGCCCAGCCCATTTCCGATCCTGGGCAGGGGGTGGTGGGGAGGGAAGCCAGAGGGTGCAGATTGCTCTGGAGATCCCTGCCCTGAGGAGAGCTGGCCACCTACTGTGTGCCAAGCATTTTACATCCATCAGGACAACAAGTACAGGGAGATCAGGGCAAGGAAGCACATGACCCACGGTCCACACTTACCCACGTAAGCGCCAGAGCGGAGGCTGAGCCCAGGCTGGGGTGGTGAAAAGTCAAGATTTTCCCACGACATCATGCATCCCCCATGTTTGTCTGCGTGAGGTCAGAAGACACGTATAGGAGATAATGTGCTCCTCGTCGGGGCATGTACGCCAAGATCCCTGGACATACCTGTTATGGATACCGCCACCCTCGGCATCCAGAGGGAATTCAGCTGACGGTGCCCAGTCACGCGTGGTGGCCCCCAGCCCCCAAGGGGCGAGCAGACCCAGGCACCGCCGGAGTTTGCATGCGGCGGGCTCGAAGTGGGGACACCTTTAGAGAGCCCAGACCCAATCTTTTCCCCCTCGCGTGAGCTCTAAGAGTGCCACCACCACCAGCCGAGGCCATCTGCTGTCCTGTCCCACTGAGAGCCCCTGGGAGGGGTCCAGCAGGAGCCGGTGGTGGCCTCTGCCCTCCTTTCTCTCTCATCTGCTTATCGTCTCCATCTGATTTTACTTGGAAGGGAAGTAGTCCGAGGCAGTAACTATAAGTATCTTTACTTATGTTTAGAAAGTTGTTTTAATTAGATGTCAACAGTTGACATCCCGACAAACCCCCCTTTCCCATTTCTCCGCTCTGTCCCGTCCCTGCGGCTCCTCTCTGCGTTCGTGAACCCAGGCTCAGGTGCCTGCCACGGCTTGCCGGGCGCGCACCGCCGATGTGGGGTGTCAGTAACGAACGGAAGTCATAAGCAGAAATGCAAAGCCAGCCACTTCTCCAGTCGTGTGCTCTCGATCAAGACCAGCATAGTGTTCTGGGAGGGGCGGGGGGATGAAAGCCCACAGCGTTAGGGCATCTGGAAATGAACAAATAAGAAACACCACCACCGGCATCTGTCTTCTGCACAGAGATGCCGGGCATTCAGTGAGTGACCAGGCAAATGCGAAATCTCTACGCAGTAACAATCCCTCCCCCTGGATGCAATGCCTTCCTTCGAGAGAGCCTAAGTAGGTCTTTTATGCTAGTAACACTGCCTAGGGACAGCTATCATGATTCGTTTCTACACAGCTGGGAGAAACCAGGCAGAAAATAGGGGCAACTTCCCAAGGTCATGGTGAAACGCCCGCAGAGCCAGATTAGAGCTGGGCCCTCCCGCAGCCCTCTTAGCACAGTCCGGCCACCTGTGCTGATGCAGTGTGGGCGTCTTTTCAGAGCCCTGCACCCCTCCCTGCCCGGGTGTCAGTAAACGGAGAGGCAATGGGCTTGGCGTGGGTCAGTCAGGCGCTCACCTCAGCAGAGCTTCGTGTCTGACCTGATGTCTAAAGAGCCAAGAGATTTCACAAAGACATCCCTCCAGACGCGGGAGCTGGAATTGCTCCCTGTGGCAGAGCCAGGAGGGCGGCAGCCAGTATTGTGAGATCACAGTGGGAAATGCTTGGGGATCCTTCTGCCGGCCTCCAAACCCGTGACCTCACAGCAGGGTTGAGATGAGAACGGCAGAGCCGTTCGAAATAGGCAAGGGGGCCTTTCCCCAGGGATGACGGAGCTGATGGTAACCGCGGCTCCCTTCTGCATTTGAGAGTCCAGGGCTGGAGAGACTGGAGGGACGCCGCCCATCGGTCTGCTGGAGGCCACACACAGCAGCTGGTTCCTCAGGTCTCTGGGTGTGCGAAAAGCGTACACGAACGGATGTACATCACAAGTAACTCCTGATGTGAATAACTGCAAATAACATCCCAGGTAACGTCATCAGCATCACAAGTAACTGATGTAAATAACTCACACTGGGCAACACGCTTACCCGTGACACACACACATCACTTCAACGCCCTCTTAGTGCGTTAAACGAAGGGTGCGAGGGGGCACCCGGGTGGCTCAGTCAACCGACCTCAGCTCCGGTGGTGATCTCATGGTTCATGGGTTCGAGCCCCACATCGGGCTCTGTGCTGACAGCACTGAGCCTGCTTTGGATTCTGTGTCTCCCTCTCTCTCTGCCGCACGCCCGCTGGTTCCCTCTCTCTCTCTCAAAAATAAACATTAAAAAAAAATAAATGAAGGGCTTAAAAATGAATAAGACGCTGTACCTGCCATGGCCACCTCCAGCCCATAGTCGGGGTGAAAAGACCAAGAAGGGACCACAATACGGTGTCAGACTCCTGGGTTGTACAGGCTCTTCTTTGGTCTAAAGGAGAGGGAAGCAGAAAAGCAGGTGACCTGTGAACTGACCTTGGATGGATGAGAAAGGGAGACAGGCCTGAGGCCGGGGGGGCAGAGGCAACAGCAGGCACTGAGGCCAGGCTCGCTCAGGACACAACGGCTGTGCTCCGCAGCGGCAGGCGGGCGTGAGGCTGGGTGGCCCTCTGGGTCCCCCGGCTGCTGTGCCAAAGAATCTGGCCTTGGCCTGTGGCCGTAGGGTGTTGGGGGCCGGCGAAAGTGTATTTTAAGCAGGAACGGGATCCAGCCAGCGCTATTTTATGGAAAGATGATGAGGTCTGCAGAGTTCTGAGCATTAGCAAGGGGCATAATGGCGTTGGGTGTTGTAGTCCCCGCGGCCACACGACAATTACCCCCCGAACTTAGCCGCACAACTGCTTCTTGTGCTCAGAACTGCAATTTGGGCAGGGCTTGGGGTAGTTCGTCCCCGCTTGGCTCAGGTGGGGCTCAACGGCGGGGCAACAGCCGTGGGGAGTCCTGGGGCGTCTCCCTTTTGGTGGTCTCCCCACAGGGTCTCTCCGGCGAGGCGGCTTCAGGGTGGCTGCATTTCTGACATGGCCCAGGGTGTCAAAGGCGTACGTGGAGGCAGATGATGGGATTGCCTCTTAGGACCTGGCCTCAGGAGCCACAGTGCCTCTTCTGTTCATCCAGGCAGTGACAGGGACCGGCCAGGGTTCAGGTGGGAGGGGGCAGGGCAGGGTAGCTTGAAACTCCTCAAGTGGAACCGGCAGCGTTCTCGAAGAACATGGGGGATCAGAAATCTCGCTGTTGCTCTGACCACCTTGGAACATAAAGTTCCCCACTGCTACATGCCAGGCCCAGGAGCCAAAGTTTTAAATACATTTTCTCATTTTATTCTCCCCTCTACCTAAGAAGTAGGTTTTTTTTTTTTTTTCTTAAGTTTATGTATCTGAGGGAGAGCGAGGCAGAGAGAGGAAGGGAGGAAGCGAATCCCCACAGATCCCCACACAGGGCTTGATCGCATGAACCGCAGGATCATGACCTGAGCCAAAATCAAGAGTTGGACGCTTAACTACTGAGCCACTCAGGCGCCCCAAGAGGGAGGTATTAATCCTGTCTCCTTTACACCCAGGAAATCCCAGGAGGGCTTGGACAGGTTAAGTGGTCTGCCTAAAGCCATACACCAAGCAGCAATGGGGCTGGATTCCGGGTGCAAGGCCGATGGCCCCCGGGCGTCTTTCCCTCTCCCTGCTGCCACTTCAGCCGTGGGACGGAAACCACGGACGCAGGCTAGTTCAAAGGTCATTATTCTGCCCCAGAATGCTATCACCACTAAAAAGGGAGGGCGATTTATGAGCTGAAGAGGAGGCTGAACCAACAGATCTTAAAGGCCAGATCTTGAAGAGGAACAGTTCTTGAAGATCTTGAAGACCTCGTATCTGCATCACAGGTGACAGGTGACCAGCGTTTCCTGTGGCAGTCGCCACAAATACCCGGGAGTCAGAGCTATCAGCTGGCACTTGCCGAGTGCCAGGCTCTGGGAGATGCACTTCACGTGCCCTAAGTTAATTTCACAATAACCTTGTGAGACAGGTATTATTATTAATTGAATAAGGAATTCAAGGAGTTGAATAGCATTGAAGAGGCGACCTCACCCCGTGGCCCCCACTTTCCTGCTTTTTTCCCCATCCACCATGACAACAGGAACCGATGAATTGATGCTCCCCCCACCCTCACCCCCCGCTCTCATGGGGCAGCACCGGCCATGGGGCGGTTAGGAAAGCCCCCTCGGACAGGCTGGGCTGGAACCCAGCCCCACGACTCACTAGCCGTGTGGACTTGAGCCAGTCACTTAACCTTTCGGTGCCTCCGTGTCCTCCTCTGTAACACGAGGTTCTCAGCAGGAGTGTAAGACAAGCCTGGGCGGTCTCCGTGCACACCGTGGCGCAGAAGCAGCACCTGACAGCCGCAGCCACTGTTTCTTGCCAGGAGGCTGGTGCCAGCGGCTCTGTGGCATTGACTTGTGCACCGGGAGATCTCACGCTCTGGGGATCTGCATCGTTTTCTGCCCAGGGACAAGAGCGGCTTGTTTATACTCGCCTTGTGGGGGTGGGGGCGGGTTACTCCGCCCAGCCACTTGCAGGGGATAAACGAACGACAAAATGGGGAGTGGGGTGAGGGGCAGACGGAAGAGTGTGCAGACACAGTGCAGCTTCATGGACACTGGCCCCAAAGCCAGGGATGCCACCGATGGCCTGAATCGGAGCCCACATGGCTGCGTCCCAGTGATGCCGAGCGGGGCTCTGGATGTAGGCCTGGGCACTTTGGGCTGGAAAAGGAGCTGGAAACGAGGAAGAAGGAGCCCCCTGCAGTGGTGAGCATCTTTACCACCTGCTGGCCAACCCCACTTCTTCTTCGAAAGGAAGCTCGTGTGGTTGTACACAGGGAGGCACCTGAGAGGAAGGACCTGCCTTCGACTCCAAATTAGGCCTTTTTTTTTTTTTTTTTCTTTTTACCAGCTGAGCCCCTGTGCAGAGTCTCCCATCACCGGGGAGAAGTGCCCCGCATGAGGTATCATCCTGCTGCTGCTAAAGTTCCATGGAGAAGCTTCTCCTCCGACCGCAGGGCAAGTGACTGCAAGGAATCAGCCCTGAGGCCAGGGTGAAGGGATGCCTGGAGCTCCCCAGAGGGCTTGGCAGGCTTCATAGACGCTTCCATGGGTACTTTCGGAAGAGTGAGCAGGGAGCCGAGACCCCAGAGCTTGGAAGGGTGGCCCTTCCCTTTGGTTTATGCACGGTGGGGGACGTCCGCTGTTCCTGGAGTGCCCAGGACCCCCTCTTCTGGGGACTCTAGCCCCGTGGCCTGGTGGGGCTGGCATGCTCAGGCCACACCTGCTTCTGCGGCCACTGACCCAGGCTAAGTTCCTGCTCACCTCAGATGACACAGGCATCGGGGCGGGGCCGTTCAGTTACCAAGTCCTCCGTGACATTCTTCACCCCCTCCGCACCCCTTCTCTAGAAGTGGAACTAGGTTCCGGAGGGCAGGTGCCCAGCGTCACGGAGAAGGGCACCCCAGCTGAGTTCCTGCCCATGGTCCCCCACCCAGGGGCACTGCTGTTCTTCTGGTGTTTTGGTGATTCGGTTCTGTGAAATAAAACGTGCCTCCCCCTGCCCGAGCTGGCTGGCTGGTCTGGTCCCCAGGGTGAGCCATCACTCCAAGCCCTGAGTGATGTTCACATGAGAGGGTTTTTGGACCAGCTGCAGCAGCCCGCCTCCCATGCCCCGCAGTGGGGATCCTTAGAGATCATAGCCTCACCCCTCAGCCTTCTGTAGAACCTTCCTTCCAAACACTTCAAAGCCAGACTCTTGGGTGTCCTCACTGTGGACCACCCCTCCCCCGCCCTCCCAGGGTTAAGACCCGCTGAGTGTGAGAATCCCCCTCCCTTCTTCCTATATTATCAACTCCGCCGGCTATCTTGGAGCTAAATTCACTTTTTGCTCCTTTCCTTTCTCTTTTGAAAAACAAAAATCAACATTAAAGGCTACATACAGGTAGGCCTGGCTTTAAACCGCAGACTTCCAGGGCACCTGGGTGGCTCAGTCAGTTAAACATCTGACTTTGGCTCAGGTTATGATCTCACGGTTCTCGGGTTCGAGCCCCGCATTGGGTTCTGTGCTGACAGCTCAGAGCCTGGAGCCCGCTTCGGATTCTGTGTCTCCCTCTCTCTCTGCCCCTCCCCCCTTGTGCTCTGTCTTTCTCTGCCTCTCAAAAATAAATAAACGTTAAAAAAAATTAAAAATAGGGGCGCCTGGGTGGCGCAGTCGGTTAAGCGTCCGACTTCAGCCAGGTCACGATCTCACGGTCCGTGAGTTCGAGCCCCGCGTCAGGCTCTGGGCTGATGGCTCGGAGCCTGGAGCCTGTTTCCGATTCTGTGTCTCCCTCTCTCTCTGCCCCTCCCCTGTTCATGCTCTGTCTCTGTCTGTCCCATAAATAAATAAAAACGTTAAAAAAAAAAATTAAAAAATAAATAAATAAATAAATAAATAAATAAAAATTAAAAATAAATAAACCGCAGCCTTCCTGATGGGAGGCCGTGTCCCTCTCGGGAGCACCATGACAAGGGCAGATCCCTTACTTCCCACCGTGCGTTTCAAGTGGGAGTTTTATAGAACCTGTGTTTACACACAGCTTTCAAAGAGCAGGTCAACTTCATGTTCTGAAAATCCGGGTCAATCCCTTTTCTCACATCCTTGGAACTTCACCAGCATTGATCAGAAGAATCTGAATGTGGGTTTTTTTTGTCTTTCTGACGTTTGCTGGTCAGCTTGTTTTTTTATCTTTCATCTTTCCCACAAGGGTTCCAGGCGGTTCACAGCAAAGCCCACACACACAGAATGGCTAATAAAAGAAAAACAGGAGACCCTTGATAGTTGTGATTTCAAATCCCTACCTTCATCTTAAAAAAAAAAAACTTAATGTTTATTTATTTTTGACAGAGAGAGAGCATGAGCGGGGGAGGGGCAGAGAGAGAGGGAGACCCAGAATCCGAAGGAGGCTCCAGGCTCTGAGCCGTCAGCACAGAGCCCGATGTGGGGCTTGAACTCATAAACCATGAGATCACGACCCGAGCCGAAGTCGGACGCTCAACCGACTGAGCCACCCAGGCACCCCTCCCTACCTTCATCTTTAATGATGCTGAAGATTCGTGACATGGGATAATTTTCAAACCCCTGGAAATTCAAGCCACTCAACCTCAGCCCCATTCCTGGGTGCAGGAGAGGCTGACCACTGCGTATCAGTAAAGCATCCCTGCCTGCTGCTCTCCGAGGCCAGGGCGAACCCACCTGCCTGCCTGCTTCCAAAAGCCCCATCCAAGGCTGTGTTAATGCCAAAGCGGACTTCTGTGGGGAGGGGCAGACGCGTTGATGAATTTCAACGTGTTCTTTTCCTCTTACGCTGCCCCTAATGTGTTTGAGAGTCAGACGCAGCTTCAAAAATAAAAACAATATCTAAATGACACCGCCCCCCACCCCCACCCGCTCCTTCCAAGCAGAAGGCTCCCAAAGCCCTGGGAGATCTCCTTTGGAGATAATAAGCTAGCCTGATACTCTTTCGTGGGTCCTGGCAGAAGACGTGGCAGTCCTGGGTCAGCGACAAAGGACTTGGTTATTCGTGGCACGCAAAGCAGTGTGAGCATCATGTTGGCATCAGTCTCCTCTGGTCCCAAGTCACACAGATCGATGTTGTCCTCGAAAGTGGGTTTGCGTCAAAGCTGAGGATCACTAACCTTGAGGAAGCTACTGCTTTTATACAGAGCGGCAAGCATGCCTGTTCTCCATCGGGAGGGAGACATTACGTCATCCCTCTAGGGTGCTGGCTTGCTGCAAACACAATCTTGAAAAACTGGTCTGGGCAAAGAGCAGTCAGGACCTTGCATTCTTGGCATACTTAGTAGGACTGGACAGGGGTGCTCAGCACCCAGGACAGCTCGTCTCTCTCAACGCCTTGCCTACTAAGAGTTGGGGGTGGGATGTCTGGATGGGCCTTGGTGGAATGAGGCTCGCTTTCGCCAGCTGCCCAGTCTCCTCAGGCTGTGACCAGGACTGCAGAGGGGTCCTCAGCTCTAGGTCCGTGACTTCCACGCTCCCAGCCCCACTCTCTGGGTTTGCATCTCTGATTGCTGACCTGATATCCAATAGCTAAGATGGCGGCTGAAATCTGCAGAGCCCTGACTGTGCCCGGCACTATGTCAAGCCCTCTCTGCATGCTTTATTTCATTTCATACTCACAACAATCTTTGAAAACGTGCAACCCCTCCTTACCCACCATTTGCAGATGAGGAAACTGAGGCTCAGAGAAGCTAAGGAGCTTACTGCCTGCCAGACAGCTAGTAAGTGGTAGAGCCCAGATTTGGTCCACAGTCTGGTGTCAGAATCCATGTTCCTTATTACCCTACTGGTGCTTCTGTTCCTTTCCTGGTCAGTAGAGAATGGATTCTTTTCTTTCTATTATTATTATTATTACCAAATTCTTCTTCACCAAAGGGCATCTTCCTCTGACCTCCAGTCTCTACCCCTACCCAGAGTCCTAGCTGGGATTCAGAAGGTTCTCAGTCGACTTTGGAATTAGCCTGAGCACTAGCGCATGAGGAGGCCAACTGGGCAGGGGCAGCCCTCAAGGTGATCTTCCAGACTTCAGAAACAGCCCATTGGCTCCACTTATAGACAGAGGAATGATTGAAGCCATGCTAGGACTTCTGAGGGCTCAAATGGTAACTTTGACAAATTAGGAAAAGGGTACCTTCACTCAAGACCCTTGATTGCTATTTTTTGGAAAACTATTATATATCTACACATCTAGGGAGACCCCTAAGTGCATGTCCCTTCCCACAATTGTATAATGCACAACCTGTGCAACCATACTGCTCAGGATGAGTCACACAGACCTGGGTCCAAACTGATTCTGTCATTCACTAGCTGAATGATCTGGAGAAGGTCACTGGGCTCTCTGAAGCTCAGTTTCTGATAGAATGGAGGTGGTGTTGTTTCCCTGTCCAACTTGCTCACAGGTTTGAACAGGTAAATAGGAAAGAGCTGTTTCTTAAGACCCAGGGGGAGGGGTTTTCTTCTTGAGATGAGATGGAAATACTGAAAATCAGTGGTGGGGAGGGGGCTTGTCCCTGAAGGACGTGCACCCCCTCCCTCCCTTTCCCTTGCCCAGCCATAAGTGGGATAATGGGAACCCTTTTAAGTCCTGTGTGTTTTTCTCATCACAGTGGAGGAAGAGTTGGACTGGCGCCGGGACTTGTGTTCAGTTTCCTCTGCTCCCCCCTTTCCAGTGACCTGTCCTCCCGTGAATCCTACCCCAACCCACCCTGCATCCGTTCTCATCACTCTCCTAGCCCTTCCTTCTCTGAGTCAAGCTACTCTCAGATAGTGATTGGTAAGCCTTACTGATTCTTTGGAAATTTGCCTCGAAATAACTAGGTCAAAACCTTGAAATTGATCAGTGCATTCGGACGTCGGGAAAAATTATTTTGGAAAGGCATTCTGCCTGCATATGACATGGAAGTATCACCAAGAAGTTGGCCACCTGTTCCGCCTTTAAAAAATAGGTAACTAGAGGAACTGACTGGGCACCCTCAGGGCTTGTGGCTCTGACAGCGGCGCCCTCGCGTGGCAGACCGTGGCAATGACCACCATTCTCTCCCGGATCCTGACCTGGAAACCCTGCTAACCAATGAATGCTTGCTCCTGGCACCTGTCCAACCTCCAACCCTTTATACAGTCATAGCAACCAGGGAAGACATAACTGAGGCCTTGCTGTCATCTTCTGATGTCTGGAGGGCAAAATGGAGGTGACCACAGAAGCACCTCTCTCAGAGGCCCCGAGGTTCATCCAAGTCTCCATTGGTCACTCACTGTGAGTTTTCCATGGGGCTGTGGAGAGACCATATGCCGATGAGAAGGGAACCACCATTTATGGTGCACTGTACATGAATTACTAATTGATTTAAACCGCTCAGTCCTACGTGTAAGGTACAAAACCACCCCCCATTTACAGATGAGGAAATGAGGCAAGGCCAGAGTCACATGACCAGGAACTGGCCACCCTGGGATTTAATCAGGTGTAATGCTCTCTTCCATTACATTATGCCTCCTCTCTGCTGCTCTTGCCCAACTGCTCTAACTCCCAGAAGATGCATGCGATATTGCGATTTATAGGAAATACCTATTTGGTCCCTCAGATGACCAAAATGTATTTCTCACATCACTTGGTCCTCATCCACTGTTCCTGGCTCACAGCTCCCCAAGTCCTTGAGATTGCCTAAGAGATAAGAGCAATGGAAGCATCTTTGGTTTCAATATTTGGTCTCTTGTCCTCAGTTCCTGAAAACAGAGCCGTAAAGGTAAAAATGGGTGTCTTGTCGTTCCTAGCAAGCCCCTTTTCACCACAACTGGGTTTACGTTAATGAGGTGACTTCTGGAAAGCACCTAAGGATGGGGGCTCGTTGCCAGGAGAACCAGTCCGGAGTAGATGGTTGGAACTTCCAGTCCTACCCACTTGACCTCTGGGGATTGACGAGGGGCTGGGGACTGGCTCGTGATGTAATCAAGCCTCCATAAAACCCCAGAGGAGGAGGTTTGGAGAGCTTCCCGATTGGGAACGAGAACATCTCCAAGTAAACCCCATGAGGACAGAGCTCTTTTATTGAGGACCTCGCCTTAAGTATCTCTTCATGTAGCTATTTTTTTCAGTTTATTTATTTATTTTGAGAGAGAGAGAGAGAGTATAAAAGAGGGGGGGCACAGAGAGGGAAAGACAGAATCCCAAGCAGGATCCACCTTACCAGCTCAGAGCCTGACGCGGGACTTAAGTTCACGAACCCTGAGATCATGACCGGAGCCGAGATCAAGAGTCGGACACTTAACCAACTGACCACCCAGGCGCCCCTCTTCATCTAGCTATTGATCAGAATCTTCTAATACCCTTTGTAGTATGTTGGTAATCTAATGAGTAAAAGGTTTCCTGAGTTTTGTGAGTGAGCTGTTCTAGCAAATTGCTTGAGCCCAAGAAGAAAGTCATGGGAACCTCTGATTTAGAACCTGGACGAGTGTCCGAAATCTGCTCTAGCAAACTTAACAAGCCCTAGGAGGGGGTCACTAGAACCTCCAAGCTGTAGCCAGTTGGTCAGAAGCACAAAGTGATGACCTGGGTTTGCGACTGGCATCTGGAGGGGGCGGGGCAGGGGGCGGGTACAGTCCCGTAGGACCAAACCCTCAAACTGGAGTCTGAGTAGTTAGCATCAGAATTGAGCTACATTGTAGGACACCCAGCTGGTGTCCTGAGAATGGCTGGGCAGTATGTGGAAACTAACACCCACGCACACTGGAATCAGTCCCAGAACTTTTAATGCATTTAGCATATTTCAGAAAATCCTAGGAGGCAGGCCTCTAGGACTTCTATACACTGGGGCTCCGCTGACACAGCAGAGCATAGGCCTAGGGCAGCAGCTGCCTCATCCCTACTCCCCTGCGCCCTCCCCACCCTTGCCGTGTCTCGTCTCGCCTCTGAGAGCAGCCTCCGTCCACAAGACAGATAAGACAGGCACTGACTTTGCAAGGTGATTCTACCCGTGGCCCCAGAGGATGGACTATGGCGTCACGCATACCTAGCTTCACACCTTCCTCGCTTTCAAAGTTCCTACAAGGGTTGGGCAACTCAACCTCTGAGTTTCAGCTTCTGCATCTGTTTGGGGATGACATTAGTCCCTCAGGGTTGCTGCTGGCAACCTGCAACCTGTTTACCCAGACAACCCACAGTGAGTTCCCCGGTATAGGCCCGGCACCCACTGAGTACTGAATAAATGTCAGGGTATTATTATTACTAATTTTGTGCTACAGAGATTTGGCAGGTGTTCTTTTAGGGGGAGGGGTGGCCTAGGAAAGAGAGGAGAGCATACAGAGATAAAACAGAAGGTTTTCTCTCTGTGCCCTGATTCTCCCACAGCTACTAAGGAAGAATCCAGGCAGCCTCTTTCTGGCTGCACATTACTTAGGGAAAATGGGCTTAAAATGGCCCCAGAGAGCCCCTTGGCTATTAAAGGAAGTGCTGGAAGGCTTATATATATATATGTATATATATCCCCAGCGTTTCCGTTCCCCAGGGAATGTCTTTTTCCAGTCACTGTTCCGCTTTTATGAGCGTTTTAAAAACTCTTCTTTGAACATATCTGTAGGATAATGTCCCCAGATGTCTTGCCTAGGTGACAAACTTATTTATTAATAGACCCAAAGAATGGCTACACCCACCGCAGGCCTCATTTTAGCAAGGTTCTCTGAAGGATCCACCTCTTTGGAAAAACGCTGCTTCCTGCCGAAGTCTTCTTGAGGCTTGGAAACGCCGATGCTTTCGTTTCATTATCAATGACTGAGCAGGCCAACAGGAGGAGGATCTCAAAGTCATTTATGAATACCAGGAATGGTGGGATTCGGATACTGATTTGCAGCTTCCTGCTCGCCGGGGAATCGTCCTGGGTCCCAAGCACGCCAAGGCGAGCCTGTCTGGTGGACTTCTGGTTCAGTGTGGGATACAGACTCTTACGTCGACGGTTATGATGCAGGGGCGGGAAGGGAAAGTGACACAAAGGAATGAGAAAAGAGTTGTCCTCCAATTAACTAGAAGAGCCATTTACCCAGACCGGGGCCAGAAGGAGGTGTGGGATAATGTATGGGAAACCAGCCTCCACGCTTCGGAAGCAAAAGTTTCAGAGTTTCAGAGCAAAAGTAACACGAAGACAGAGTTTCAGACGAGGAGGAACGATAATAGTTTTATTGCTTTGCCAGGGAAAGAAGGCCGCGACAGGCCAAGGTCTTCAAAACCTGCGAGCCTTCTGGGAGGAGGGGCTCCGGGGAGTTTGACAGCCCGTGGCCAGTTTCAGCAGGACTGTGTACCCACCGCCAGCCCCCTGGTCATTTTCCACGTGGTACCAGGTTCCTGAAGCAAAAGGCTAGGAAGAGAGGAGGGGAGGTGTGAGCAAGACAGGGAAAAGGTTGCCTAGTCCAAAACCAAGCCTCGTTGGAGCATTAGTGCAGCCATTTTTATTTTTGTGCAACGTTATGCTTTTGAGCCGTTTCGATGAGACAGGATGGCAAGTTGGGTTCTCGGCCACAAGACGCTGAGACGGAGTTTAGAGCGCAGGACGTTTAGTGGGATGACAATTGTGTAAAGGAGACGGGAGAGGCGGGATTGGGCCGAGGCAATGCAATGCCAACAAAGCCTTGGCCAGCCGGGCGTGGGACTCTGGAGAGAAGACTGCCTGCCACAGGGCCCCAGTCAGTGGACACTGCTGGGCCTTCCCCTGCCTCCGCCTTGCTCGGCCACTAAATATGGAGGCTGCAAAGAACTGAGAGCTGATGCTGTCTGCAGATGCATCACCGTGACCAGTGGCAGGACCTTCCTTGAAAGGGGATCTGGGTCACCCAGTGCCCAGTCTGCCTCTGAGGGAGGCTTCCTGGAATAGATAACACCTAAACCGAGATTTGGAGAGATGGGTGGGGAGTGGGAGGAGGTGGAGAAAGCCCCCGGGAGAGCTTGGAGGAACCAGACAGGTTCCAGGGACAGAAGCAGGCAGAGCCAGGGGAGGGCCAGGGTGCCGTGTGGGAGATGACATGGGGAACGTGGAAAGGGCTCCGTGGGCCACACCAATGGGTCTGGACTTCGTCCTAAGAACGATGAAGTTGCACTTACAGACGAGCAGGAGAATGTCTGCTTTTGTCTCTGTGTCAATGGGCAGGTTGAGAGTGAGTTCACGTGGGGCTCAGAGGGAGGGAGTGGGGGCCCTGTTGGCAGAGGGTGGGTCCCCAGGGACCTCCCCTCCACACGGAGGGTGGACTGGCCTCCCAAGCTTGGGGAAGGAAGGCCTGGCCCCTTCTGTCTTTGCACCCTTGGATCAAACCCACCTCCTCTGTCTTTATCCCTTCATCCAGATCCTCATCGATTTCCCCCTTTTTGGATCATCTTGAAGCAACTCCCAGACATGATGTCATTTAATCCATAAATATTTCAGGATGTCTCCCTGAAAGATAAGGATATTAAAAAAAAATACAATCACAATACTAATATCACCTAAAGAATCTCTGTGGTTTCCTGATACCAAATGGGAAGTGTTCAAACTTCCATTTGTCCCAGAAATGTAATCAATGTTTATTTTTTACCGTTGGTTTGAACCGGGGTCCAAGCAAGGTGCACTCACTGTGATCGGCTGATGTGTTTTTTTTAAAAAAAATTTAACGTTTATTCATTTTTGAGAGACAGAGAGAGACAGAGTATAAATAGGGGTGGGGCAGAGAGAGAGGGAGACACAGAATCCGAAGCAGGCTCCAGGCTCCGGGTTGTCAGCACAGAGCCCAACACGGGGCTCAAACTCACGAACCATGAGCTCATGACCTGAGCGGAAGTCAGACACTTAACTGACTGAGCCACACAGGCGCCCCTTGGCTGATGTGTTTTTAAATCTCTTAATCTACATGTTGCCTCCCCATCCCTTCTCCCCCTACCCACCAACCACCCCCAATCCAGCAGCTAATTTTTTGAAGGAATTGGGTCATCCATTTTATGTGATTTCCTTGGCATCGAGATTTCACTTATTGCATCCCCAGAGTGTGGGTTTTAACATGTTCTTCTGTATTTTTTCTAAGTCATGAATGAGTCATAGAAAATGACGGACGGTGGTAACAAGAAGGGCAGGAGAGGAGAATAGTAAGGGGAGTGCTGGGGCATGAACGGAGGAGGCCAGGCTGTAAGACATCTGAAGCAGCATCATGGATATTTTTATGTTCATTTTGGAGTAGGAAGGGGTTCATCCTTTATCCACAGGCAATGGCGAATCACTGGATATTTTAAAACAAAGGGAGAGCTTCATTCATTCATTCATTCAGTCAAGGAATATGGAGGCTTCTCACCTGTGGGAGGCTTGCCTGGCCCGGTGCTGGACCAGCAGCAGAGAGTGAGAACAGGAGGATTCTGCCCTCTTGGAGCTTATGGTCTAGGGCAGGACAGCTTTCAAATACCGCCCCTGCAAAGGAGTGTAAAAATCCCACCGTGAAGGGCACTGGGAACGAGGAGGCCTTTCAGGGGCTCTGAGATACTTCTCTGGGAAATTGGCAGCGAGCTAAGGTGGATGAAGGGTGAGTTGGGAAAGACCAGCCAAGGCCACAGGAAGCCTTTGAAGGGGAGGTGGGAAGTGGGAAGCATATTCAAACTGTTAAAATTGGGAAAGCCACACTGAATTTATTTTTTGCTCAAGCAAGGGGGGACTAAAAGCATTAACACAATCTCTCTCCGAAGGAAGAAACAAGGAGGATGACATCGGTATGGTGCTTAGGTTAACTTTAAATAAAACAGCATTGGGGCGCCCGGGTGGCTTAGTCAGTTAAGCGTCCGACTTCATCTCGGGTCATGATCTCACGGTTTGTGGGTTCAGGCCCCGCGTCGGGCTCTGTGCTGACAGCTCGGAGCCTGGAGCCTGCTTCAGATTCTGTGTCTCCCTCTCTCTCTGCTCCTCCCCCACTCATGCTCTCTCTCTCTAAAAAATAAACATTAAATAAATAAATAAATAAATAAATAAAACAGCATTGTGACTGGTGCAAAGAGAATTGGCTTTAAGAGACCAATCGTCAAGAAAATGACTTTGGGGTCCTATTTTCTTGGAAAGGACAGTTAAGATAAATGTGGGATGTTGTATTTATTGGTTGCCAGTGAAACCCTATCTACAACCCTCTACCAAGCGAGCTTACAGGCATTGGGGGTAACTGATCTGATAAAAGACTGGGGGAGTGCTGTGCTCTGAATGTTTGTGTTTCCCTCAAAATCCTATATTGAAACCTCCCAAGTGATGGTATTAGGAGGCAGGGCCTTTGGGAGGTGAATTAAGTCATGAAGGTGAAGGTCTCATGAGTGGGATTAGTGCCTCTTAGAAAAGAGACCTTAGACAGTTTCTTTGCCTATTCCACGGTGTGAGGACACAGTAAAAAGGTGCTATCTATGGACCAGGAATTTGGGCCTTACCAGACACTGAATTTGCCAGCAGCTGGATCTTGGACTTCCCAGCCTCCAGAACAGAAATAAATCATCCAGGCCATAGTATTTTGTTATCGCCGCCCAAAGAGATTTAGCGAGACGTCTAAGCTGTGGGTTTTCTGTGTCGGAGATCCATAGAGCTCAGATGCTTCCAGCAAGAGTGGAATACACCCTCCTCAAAGGCCAGGGGGTAGAAGACAGCATGTTACACTGAATAAACGAAAGAAGGCAAGGAAGGCTGGAGCTCTGGGGAAAAGTTTGTGCAGAGGAAAGTAAGACCCCAAAAGCAGGCAGGACCCAGGGCTGTGGACACACTGCAGGTCACATGGGCCATTTTAGAGCCTGAAACTTGTTGACAGTGAGAATTACTGGGGTGGTTATTTAGTAAACAGATTATTAAGCTGCTATCCTGGAGATTCTAATTCCATAAATCTGCATTGGGTCCCCAGAAACTGTTTTAAAAGATTTTCCAGGTGATCTTTATTTTCAGGGAGTCCTGGGGAAAGATTTTTCTTTTTAATAGTTGTTGAGAGTTGGTAACCTGATCAGATCTGCAATTTAGGGGGAAAAATGGAAATCTGTTGAAAGGCTGTTGTAATAGCCTAAGAGACAAATCACAGACATTTGCTCCAGAGCAGTAGTGATGGAGAAGGAGAGGAAGCTTGATGATGGTCGGACATGGGGCTGGAGGGAGAGGACTGTGCTGGAGGTGACAGTTGGGTCTCGCTCCTGCAGCCAGACGATTGGCAGGGTCATTGGCTACAAGACTGAAAAAAAAAAAAAAAGGTACCATGAGTTCGTGTTGAATAAATGAAGGTTGAGATGCCATGGAAATATTTAAGTGAAGGCCTCAAGCAAGCAATTGAATGAGTGCATCTAGAGGTCAGAGGAGATATCTGGACCAGAGTTAGAAATAACTGGGTCACCTGTTTGTAGGTGGGAATTAAGCCTCTAGATATACTTGAAACTATTGGAGGAGAGCACAAGGAAGAAGTATTGGAAAGGGCTGAGGCCGAAGCCCTGATGCACTCCACGGAAAGGGCTGATGACAGAGGTGAGATTTTGATTGCAACAGAGAAGGAAAATCAAAATGGTAGACGGAGGGGCACCTGGGTGGCTCAGTCGGTTAAGCGTCTGATTTCAGCTCAGGTCATGATCTCATGGTTTATGAGTTCAAGCCCCACGTCGGGCTCTGTGCTGATGGCTCAGAGCCTGGAGCCTGCTTCAGATTCTGGGTCTCCCTCTCTCTCTCTGCCCCTCCCCTGCTCCTGCTCTGTCTCTCTCTGTCTCTCAAAAATAAATAAATGTTAAAAAAAAAAAGGTAGAGGGAAAACCAGAGGAGCAGTGTCCCAGGAGTCAGGATTGGATCTGTTTTAGAAGGATCCCTGTGGCCATTGTATGAGAGATGATTAGCATCAGGGAGATGGGTGAGATGTGTTTTGTATATTCTTTTTTTTTTTTTTTAATGTTTATTTATTTGAAGGTGGGGGAGGGGCAGAGAGAGAGGGAGAAAATCCCAAGCAGGCTCCATGCTGTCAGTGCAGAGCCCAATGCAGGGTTCGATCTTTCTAAGCTGAAATCAAGAGTCACCCTCTCAACGGACTGAGCCATCCAGGCACCCCTCTGCTTCATATTTTCTAAATGCTGACTTCAGCCAGAGCAAATGGGGAGCTCCAGCCTGGTGAGAGCTTCTGGTTTACCCGTTCACTGATGTGACTGAGGTCTGCTGCCTGCAGGAATGTGACTCCTAGCAAACTACTGTTCAGTGAATCACTCAAAAGCATTCTTGATCTTGTGTTTCTCTTTCTTTGTTTCTTTCAAATACAACTTTGCTACACCGAACCGGTGTAAAAAAATTGTTAGACCTTTGGAAAATCAGGACTAGCAGGGCCCAGGCTCCTTTTGCCTGAAACCTCTATTAGTTTGTTACATGAAACAGTAGCAATTATGCTTTTATGGGTCTTCCCAGTTTTCAAAGTACATTTGAAATCCCCTCATACTGAAGATGAAACGGTTAAGCTGAAAAATGAGGACGAAGCTACATTTTATTGAAACGGAACAAGGTCTTTTTAGCTCTAGCTGCAGCATTTAAGTACGTTTGATGCCCAGGGAAGAAAAAAGTCTCCTGAGACACCAGGCAGTGCCGAGAAGTCTAGGAAACTTCTTCCACTATAGCTGCAGCAGACACTTGGTGCGGGTATTTGTAAGCATTTTGTAGGAGGTAGTTTGTTCAGTAAATATTAATGGAGCACCTCTTTTGATCCAGGCCTTTGGCAAGGCACTAGGGTGATTGAAGGCATCTCCAACATTGCTTTTTATTTATTTATTTTGTAATGTTTACTTATTTATTTTGGGAGAGAGAGAGAGAGGACGAGCAGGGGAGGGGCAGGGAGAGAGGGGGAGAGAGAATCCCAGGCACCCTCCTCACTCAGCGCACAGCCTGCCGCGGGGCTCGATCTCACCACCGTAAGATCATGACCTGAGCCGAAATCGAGAGTCAAATGCTTAACTGACTGATCCACTCAGGCGCCCCTCCAACATTGCCTTTCAGTGAGTGGCTGTGCAGTTGCAAACGGGAAGGGAATGAGCCAGAGCAATGGAAGTATGTGCCATTGTTAATGTCGGCACAGCAAAGACAGCAAACCATTGACTGTCCAAAGACCCCAACTATCTGCAGCCGCCGACCCACCGTGACTCAAGGAAGTCCTCCCTGCTGCGGACGGATGTGTTCCAGGATGGGGTCTGGCCTGGTGAGGGACCCAGAGACAGGGTGGACGTGCGCACCCTGAGCCGCTTGCCTCACCAGGGGAGGCTCGTTTCAGAGGCTTGGAATTTGCCCTCTGCTGCTTGTGCGCTGAGTGCAGATGTCTGTACATTCCCACGATGACCGGGGATGCTGACCCGGCTAAGAAATGCACCGACACTCTCACGTTTAATGCTCACGGAAGCCCTGTGAAGTGGTTACTATCAGCATTTGCATTGTAGGGGACAGGAAACTGTGACCTAGGCGGGTTGGTCATTTGCCTGAAGACATGTGATGGCAGGGCTGATACTCGGCCCGGGCCTGCCTGACTCCCGGCCCGTGCTCTGAGCTACCACGCGATCGCCAACCCAGATTTCATAAGCCAGGCCACAGTGACTCCACAATACAGGCTTGTTTCTGCTCCATTGGTCCCTTTGCAGTTCTGAGGACATCCTGAACTTAAAAGGGCCGTTTCGGGCAATAGGCAGGAAAAGCCTCTCACAGGACTGACAGGTGCAGGCCCCGACCACCAGCTGGAGTCTCCATGCCAGCGAGGGACGGGGGCAGACAAGGTGAACCATCCCGACCACGCCCACTCCGTCACTTTCACATACATTTCATCCTCCCAAGCTCCATGAGGTCGACAGTACTATCGCTAGTGTGATGCCACACACCCGGAGCCTCGGCATATAAATTTCACAGCTGGGGCGCCTGGCTGGCTTAGCTGGCTAAGCATCCAACTCTTGATCTTGGCTCAGGTCATCATCTCACGGTTCATGGGATCGAGCCCTACGTCAGGCTCCACACTGACAGTGCAGAGCCTGCTTCGGATTCTCTCTCTCCCTCTCGCTCTGCCCCTCCCCAGTTCTCGTGTGTGCACATGCATGCTTGCTCTCTCTCCCTCTTAAAATAAATAAACTTCAGGGGCACCTGGGTGGCTCAGTCGGTTAAGTGTCCGACTTCGGCTCAGGTCGTGATCTCGCGGTTTGTGAGTTCGAGCCCCGCATCGGGCTCTGTGCTGACGGCTCAGAGCCTGGAGCCTGTTTCAGATTCTGTGTCTCCCTCTCTCTCCGCCCCTCCCCCGCTCACGCTCTGTCTCTGTCTCTCAAAAAATGAATAAATGTTTAAAAAAAATGTAAAAATAAATAAATAAATAAATAAACTTCAATCAATCAATCAAAACAAATGCCCCACCTGGTGAACAGTGTAGCTGGGTCACAGGCTCACGTCACTGCCTCTAGGCTGCCCCTTCGCACATGGTGAATAACTGATGTGGGTCATTACGTGTGTTCCGTTTGGGGAGAAAATCCCCACGCATCCAGCCAGGAAGGCTTTCTTTTTGCTTGTTTCCTTTAAATCTCCGAAATGGGGGCACCTGGGTGGCGCAGTCGGTTAAGCGTCCGACTTCAACCAGGTCACGATCTCACGGTCCGTGAGTTCGAGCCCCGCGTCGGGCTCTGGGCTGATGGCTCAGAGCCTGGAGCCTGTTTCCGATTCTGTGTCTCCCTCTCTCTCTGCCCCTCGCCCGTTCATGCTCTGTCTCTCTCTGTCCCAAAAATAAATAAACGTTGAAAAAAAAAAATTAAAAAAAAAAAAGAAAAAAAAAAAAGAATATGTTAAAAAAAAAAAAATAAAAAAAAAATAAATCTCCGAAATGAATACTTGGAATTTCTCCTGAATCTGAGCATGAATGAAGCTTTGGGAGACATGGGTTTTTGGGGGTTCAGTCGGGGCACTGCTGGTTTCACTGAGGCCAGGGTGTCTGTGCTTGGCTGGTTGTATAATCTTGGTAAGTTTAAGTACTAGGTGTGCATGTGGGAGCCTGTGAATTATGGGTGTCCTATTTTCTAACTATTTAAAAACATACCTCTTGGGGTGGCCAGCACTTTCCCCGGATGCCTTTCCTGCAGTGTGTTTTCCCTGGCTCTGTGCAGAGTTTGGGGCCTGTCCTGAGGCCTGAAGTCCTCTCCCGACAGATTGATTCATTCAGCCGATTGACTGGTCACCGGGTATTGACTGAACAGCTACTCGAGACCATGTGGGTGCACGCTGGAGCCCTTCTGCCTGGGCTGGAGTGTGGGCTTGTCTATCTACCAACTGTGAAAGTTGGGTAAGTTGCTTCAGTGTCTTGTGCCTCAGTTTCCACACCTGTAAAGTGGAGATAACAACAGATCCTACCTTGTGAGCTGGTGGGAGGATTAAATGAGTCACTATGGAAGTGTGCAGAGCTCTGCCTATGCATGGGCAATGTGTGGGTGCCTATAGTGTCTGTTGCTCACGACAAGCTCTGAGTAACACAAATAAATGTGTCTGGAAGGGTGTGAAGAAGAACACCACAGCGTTCCTGCCTGATCCCACACAGGGGGGTCCTGATCCAGCTGCAGAACTAACCTGATGTAGACGCTGTAATACAAAGTCAGAGCAGTGCACATCCCATCGGGAACAGCAGAGCATCCTGGGGGGATGGGGGAGACTGGACTTGATGGACTGCTTCCTTTTCTAAGATTTTTTTTTCTTAAGTGTTCTATTATTCGTCGGTAGTTTCCATAATGCCATTTTCTTAAGGACAGCTTTCCGGATGTTTAGAAAAAGCTGCTGATCTCCCAGGCCAAGCTCTTTATTTTCCAGCTAAAATAACTGAGGCCCAGAGAGTGAATTGCCCAAGGACACAGAGCTTTGGATGGTAGAACTGAGTCCCGGGCTGCTGAGCTTTTCCATGATTTCAAATGGCTTTTTTGTATGCTGAATCTTTAATGTATAGGGCTCAGAGCTCACCTAACTAGCCATCCGTCAGTGAGGGTATAATATTGGGGGCGGGGGGATACAGATTTTTAAGATCGGTAGAATGTCTATAATCCTCATCTGGATTCAGAGGTTTACCATCACCCCAGGGAAAGCCTTTAAAAAAAAAACTTCCTAGGACAGAGAGGACCCTGGAGGGGAAGGGGCATGCATATGTATGCCAGCCTGGAGGACGTATAAAATCGTGTTCAGTGGCTACAAAGGCATGGGTACCCATGAGTTTTCATAACTCAACTAGTTGGCAGTGCCTGCTGTGACCCAGGTACTTTGCCAGATGTTAGGAATGCCAAGGTGAACAAGATAATTATAGACCCTACTTTCATACAGCAGTGGTTCTCAACAGGGGCCATTTTGCCTCCCAGGGCACATTTGGCGATGTCCGCAGACATTTTTGATTATTGTGACTTGGGAGGGGGCTGGTACAGGAATGCTGCTCGACATCCTGCAAGGCACAGGAGGACCCCCCCCCCCCCCCAACAAAGACTTATCTGGTCCCGAATGTCAACAGTGCTAAGGCTGAGAAGCCTGTCACTGAGCATACAGGCTGTTAAAGTAAAGCGTGATTAGAGACATGGGAGAGGAAGTGCAAGGCACTGTAAGAACTTAGAACTCTGAGATCTTAACCTAGAGATTAGGGCCAGCCTCTGAGCACATGGGGATATTTAACTCCTCAAGGGTAAATGGGAGGCTACGACTCAAGGGAGTGGGACCCGGAGACCCAGGAAATGGGGCACAGCTCTCCGCTGAGGAATCAGTGGTATTTAGCACGGCTGGAGTGGTCTCAAAGTGAAGTCAAGGAAGATGTCTGGAGGTTCCCATAGGACAGCCCTGTACCATGCGGTAGGGGTCTAGCCCTGTTCTCATGCTGGAGAATTCTACTTGAACCAATGAAAACCACTGCCCTGGAGGACCTTAGTCCAGAGAAGTGAAGGATTTTGACTTTTATCCTGAGGGCAACGGGAAGCCATGGAAAGGTTTGTATCTAGGAGATAAGATTAGCATTCTGGAAAGAATGGAGAGGATGGATTTGAGGACAGCCAGAGTGGAGGACCAGTTGGAGGCTGTTACCATACCCAAAATAACAAATGAGGATGGCCCCAGCTAAGAGAGACATGTGTTTGTGGATGAAAGACAGATTCTGGAGATAGGAGGTACCTACGAATGCGTGCATGTGCATAACAACCGGCTAAAAAATACACTACAAGAGGGGCGCCTGGGTGGCTCAGTCGGTTGAGCGGCCGACTTCGGCTCAGGTCATGATCTCGCGGTCCGTGGGTTCGAGCACCGCGTCGGGCTCTGTGCTGATAGCTCAGAGCCTGGAGCCTGTTTCAGATTCTGTGTCTCCCTCTCTCTGACCCTCCCCCGTTCATGCTCTGTCTCTCTCTGTCTCAAAAATAAATAAACGTTAAAAAAAAATACACTACAAGAATGTGACTGTTTCCAAACTTAATGGCCACCCTGACTTTGCAGAGGAGATTAGCTGATCGCATTTGTTGGTGAGTACTGACCACAGTTGCCTCCCTGAGTTGTTCTGTTTTCCCTCCCCTACTGTTTGCACAGATGAGGAGAGCCACTTGATACTTCTGATGATGGTGAGCGTTCTAAAAAACCTCAAGGTCATGTTCCCCTTCCCTATCCGTGCCCCTCTGCCTTTCTGTGGAAAGGAAGCTCCCGAGCACTGCGTGCTTCGCCCAAGGTCCATAGCCCAAGCGTCCTTTCCCTGGTCCAGCATAGCCTTGCTCATTCCAAGGGGCCCGTCTTGCCGTCAGATGCCAGGCACATGGAGGTTCAGAGTCTGATCATTCACCGATGGGCCCTTGTTGGCTGGTCCCTTTGCTTCTGTGACAGTGGCTCATGCCATAACTGAAAATCAGTCCCTTATGAGTCCCCTAATGCTGCTGTAACAAATTACCACGAACTCGGTGGCTTAAAACAGCACACATTTCTTCTCTTACTGTTCCGGAGGTCACAAGCCCAGAACGAAGGTATTGACAGGGCTGTGCTCTCTCTGCGGGCTCTGGGGGAGAATTTGTCTTCTCGCCTTTTCCAGCCACTAGAAATTGCTTGCAATGTTCAGCATGTGGCCCCTGCTTCCATTTTGTCATATTTCTTTATCTTTGTTTTCCTCTCCTTCTGTTGTCACATAACCTTCTCTGACTCTGATCCTCCCGCCTTCCTCTTATAAGGACTCTTGTGATTGTTTTGGGCCACCAGGATAACCTAGGATGATCCCTCCCCCGTCTCAAGAGCCTTAGTTACGATTGCAAAGTGCCTTTTGCCATGGTAACATCTTCATAAATCCAGGGTTTGGGGTGTGGGCATCTTTGGCGGGGGGGGCATTACTCAGCCCACCACAGGTCCCACACAGTTGCTTCTTTGCATCCTTGTTCATAGCTGTGAGGTCTGCCTGCCTCCCATCACTGGTAGGTGAGCCCCGCTGTTTCTTCTGGGAAGGCCAGACCCACCCCTCCCGCCCCCAGTCATTCCCTGTGGGAGCTTTCAAGATACGGCTCTTTCAGTTCCCACCAACAGGCTCAACGGTTTTTAAAGGTATGATCTGGGGCGCGTGGGTGGCTCAGTCGGTTGAGCATCCGACTTCAGCTCAGGTCATGATCTCACAGTTTGTGAGTTTGAGCCCTACATTGGGATCGCTGCTGACAGCTCAGAGCCTGCTTTGTGTCCTCTGTCCCCCTCTCTCTCTCTCTGACCCTCCCCCACTCATGCTTCCTCTCTCAGAAAAAAAATGAATAAACATTTAAAAAAAAAAAAAAGCATGGGGGCGCCTGAGTGGCTCAGTCGGTTGGGTGTCCGATTTCACCTCAGGGCATGATCTCACAGCTCGTGAGTTCGAGCCCCGCGTCGGGCTCTGTGCTGACAGCTCAGAGTCTGGAGCCTGCTTCTGCTTCTGTGTCTCCCTCTCTCTCTGCCCCTAACCCACTCGCATTCTGTCTCTGTCTCTATCAAAAATAAAATAAACATTAAAAAAAAAAAAAAAAGCATGTTCTGAGTCAGGGGATTAAATCAGGGGTTTCCAGGCTCAGATACACATTTGTCACCAAGACTCTATGCCTGGGTATTGAGACTCACCCTTCCATTCGTGTATTCCAGAATTCCATCTATGGAAGAGGCTGGAATCCAGTGGATGTTTACATTTGTTAAAACAACAACAACAAACATACAAACAAAACCCCTCCGACTTAAAATGATCAGTTATGCTTCTTTTAAGGTGACATTGTTGCCATGGTGACCAGAGGCTAGTGAAAGAGACTCTCTCCTCTTTCCCGTTCCCCGCCCCTCTGTACATTTCCTTAGCAAAGCTCCACTGTGTCCATTTATGGACATCTCAGGGGAGCTCTCTTACCTAAAGAAAATCCTCTCTCTGCTTTCTGCAAGCGGGCACGTCTGTGGGCAGCGAATCAGCCCCCAGGGCCGATAGGGCAGAGGTTGGCACATCTTGACCTACCCTCTCCCGGCAAATGGAGTAGAAGGAATCTGCTGATGTGCTCGCAGTGCATAAGTAATAAGCATCCTGCTGTCTTGTCTCTGCGTGCTGCGAGTGTCAGCGCCTGCCACAGGGAGGGATCGAGGGAGAGCAGTGCTGATCCGGGTCCCAGAGAGAACAGGGAACCCCTGAATCCACTCTCTTCCACACTGTCTTCTACACTCCTCTCCAGGATGACGCATCAAGTCCCATGGTCACATACCCCGGCACCCTCCCCCCCACCATCGTCTGAGGCCTAGTCAAGGCCTCGGAGGCTGGACTGGAGGCAAGGACGTGTAATAGAAGATCTGGGATGGAGAGATGTGATTTTGCTACCAGCTGTGGGACCTTAAGCAGGGCCCTCTCCCAAATCACAGCTCCCTCATCTGTGAACTGGGATCAAGACCTCTCCCCTGTCTGGTCTGTGGGATCCTTGTGCGGATCAGATGGGATCACCGCTGCGGTGTGGTGCCTTCTGAACTCGGTATGGGCCTGCAAACATGATGATGATGATGATGACGATGGCAGCGGCGATGGCGACAATGTCCTAAAGTTGGACTCGTACGGCATGCAGCCTTTGCGGACTGGCTTCTGTCACTTAGCACTCAAGGTTTCTCCATGTCCCTTCATTGCTTGATAGCTCATTTCTCCTTGTGGCTGCGCTCTATTCCACTGTGTGGATGTGAAATGGTTTTGTTTGCTCAGTCACCTATGCAAGGACATCTTTGCTGCTTCCAAGTTGAAAGCTGCCATAAACATTCATGTGCAGTTTTTGTGTGGACATAGTTTTCACTCCTTTGGGTAAATATCTGGGAGCCTAATCATGGCTGGATCATATGGCACGCTTATGTTGAGCTTTGCGAGAAATTGCCAAACTGTCTCCTAGAGTGGCTGTACCATTTTGCATTCCCAACAGCAATAAACGAGAGTTTCTGTTGTGTCACCTCCTTGCAAGCATCTGCTGCTGTCAGTGTTTTGGGTTTCAGCCATTCTAATTGGTCTGTAGTGCTATCTTATTTTGAGTTGCAATTCCCTAGGGATATATCATGTCGCGCGTGTTTCCGTATGTTTCTTCCCCATCGGTATGTCTTCTTTAGTGAGGTGTCTATTTAGATTTTTGGTCCCTTAAAAATTAGATTCCTCCCTTGTTGTTGAACTTTAAGAGTTCTTTGAGTATTTCAGGCAATGGATATGCATTTTGCAGAGATTTTTCTCCCAGTCTGTGCTTGTCTTTTCACTCTCTTCACAGTGTCTTCCACAGAACAGAAGTTTTTGGTTGTAATGACCATCTTTTTGTTAAATCGTTTAGGAATTGTGCTTTTGGTGTCGTATCTACAAAGTCAAGCCCAAGCTCACCCTGATTTTCTCCTAGGCTATCTTATGTAAGTTTTATAGTTTTGCATTTTACACTTAGGCCTATGACCTATTCTGAGTTAATTTTTGTGAAAGATGCAGTCTACTTTGGATCCATTTTTTTTTTTTTTGCATATGGGTGTCCCATCATTCCCCACTATTTGTTCAGAAGACATTCCTTTCTCTGTTGAATTGCCTTGCTCCTTTGTCAAACATCAGTGGACTGTATTTGTGTGGGTCTATTTTTGGCCTATTCTGTCCCATTGATCTATTTTTCTGTTCTTTGTATCAATACCACAGTCTTGATTGCTATAGATTTATAGTTAGGCTTAATATTGGGTAGAGTTGGTTCACCAACTTTGTCCCACCTTAGGATTGTGTGGGCTATTCGCAGTCTTTTCCCTTCCCATATAAAGTTGAGAATCAGTTTATTGATATGCACAAATAAATTGCTGGGATTTTCACTGAGATTGCATCAAATCTATAGATCAAGTTGCAAAGACCTGACATTTTAACATTATTGAAGACTTCCTACCCATGCACATAGCGTATTTCTCATTTATTTAGTTCTTATATATATATATATATATTTTTTTTTTTTTATTAAAAATTTTTTTTCAACGTTTATTTATTTTTGGGACAGAGAGAGACAGAGCATGAACGGGGGAGGGGCAGAGAGAGAGGGAGACACAGAATCCGAAACAGGCTCCAGGCTCTGAGCCATCAGCCCAGAGCCCGACGTGGGGCTCGAACTTACGGACCGCGAGATCGTGACCCGGCTGAAGTCGGACGCTTAACTGACTGCGCCACCCAGGCGCCCCAGTTCTTATATTTTTATCATCTGCATTGGGTGATAGATGCATATAGATCTTTCACAAATTTTGTTATATTTACAGCCGAGTATTTCCTTTTCTTTTTTCTTTTCTGTTTTCTTTCTTTCTTCTTTCTTTCTTTCTTCCTTCTTTCTTCTTTCTCTCTCTCTCTCTCTCTTTCTTTCTTTCTTTCTTTCTTTCTTTCTTCTTTTCTCTCTTTCTCTCTTTCTCTCTTCCTTTCTTTCTCCCTTTTTTTCTTTCTTTCATGCTAATGTAAATGGTGTTCATTTTTAATTTTAAAATCCAATCATTTATTGTTACTATATAGGGAAGCAATTGATTTTGTACCCTGCAAGCTTACTATAGTCATTTCTTAGTTTCAGAAGTTTTTTGTGGATTCTGTGGGATTTTCTCCATAGACATCATCTGCAAATGAAGAAAGTTTTCTTTCTTCCCAATCCGTATTCCTTTTATTTCCCTTTCCTGCTTTATGACTTTAGCTAGGACTTGCAGTGCAATGTTGATGGGAGTAATGACTGAGGACATCCTCACCTTGCTCTTGATCTTAGGGGGAAAACATCTAGTTTACCGTTAAGTCTGATGTTAGTTGCAGGTTTTTGTAGATTTTCTTTATCAAGCTAAGGAAGCTTCCCTCTACCATTAGTTTTCTGAGACTTTTTATCATGAATGGGTGTTGAACCCCAAAGTGTGTTGTCAAACACTTCTCTGCATCTCTTGATAGGATTCTATGATTTTTCCTCTCGTTGTTTCTAGCATGTGGAATTCATTTCAAATAGTGAGTTGGCTTTGTATCCACGTGGTTGTGGTGTGTAATTCTCTTTATCTCGTGCTGGATTTGATTTGTTCATACTCCATGGAGGATTTTTGCATGTATGTTCATTTTTTAAAAGCTCCCCTGGTGAGTCCAATATACAGTTTGGTTGAGAGACCCTGACATAGAGAAACACTCAGCCTTGTATTCTGAGAGGGATGTCCTGGGATATTCATTGCAGTATTACTTATAATAGCAAAATATTGGAAACCACATGAATATCTATTAATGGAGACCTAGTTAAATCCACTATGGCCTCTTCACACTGTGGAATACTGGCATTTACCATGGATCGGGCAGACCTATGTGTATTGACTTGTTAAGATGCCTGGAAGACATTTTTAAGTGAAAAAAAGGCATGTTGTATAGCAGTTAATAATACAATTCTGTTTTTACGTACTACCTCAAGAGTATACACTTCTCTATGTTTGTAGGTGAGGTATGTAAACCACAGAGAAAGGCCTGGAAGTATGTATACCATATTGATTACTCAGGGAAGGGTAGTGAGATTGAATTGGGGTCAAAAAGGAATTTCTTGTTATCTTTATTGCTTGAAGTTTTTGCAGTGAACACATGTCAATATAGTATCTGTGCACTAACATATGTTTTTAAATTAAAATGGCACCTAGTAAGTCCCCTGAAAAAGGTTGCAGAAGTCCCAAAATCTATGCACTATATTGTCCCTGTCCTAAAGGGCTTATAATCTGATGGGAGAAATGGGTCTGTAAATACAAGAGAAATAAGATATTATACATATTATGGTGGAAAGCTGTACAGGCCACAGTGGGGGCTTAAGAGGGAAAGAATCCATTCTATCTTTGAGTGAATGGTGAGATAAGGAAAGGCATCAGAGAGGTACCAACCCTTGAGTCGAGCCTTCAAAGATGAGTGGTGTGGTATTAATAAAACCGAGAGGCCATTAGACTGAGATGGCCCTAAGGTTGTGGAGTTCTAAGTAAGCAAACCAAAATCTAAGCCTATCACTGCCTCAAGGTTATGAAATCAAAACCTAAGGGCAAGTGATCGCGAATAGCCAGCTAGGCTTTAAACTAGAGCCAATCAATAATTTCCCTGCTTTGCTTCTGCCTTTTCTCCATTAAGGTTTTGCCATTGGCGACAACATGGATGGAACTGGAAGGTATTGAGCCAAGTGAAATAAGTCAGTCAGAGAAAGGAAAATACCGTATGATTGCACTCACATGTGGAATTTAAGAAACGCAACAGATGATCATAGAAGAAGCAAAGATAGATAAAAACAGAGAAGGAGACAAACCATAAGAGACTCAAATACAGAGGAACAAACTGAGGGCTGCTGGTGGGGGGTGGGTGGGGGGATGGGCTAGATGGGTGATGGGTATTAAGGAGGGTACTTTTGGGGATGAGCACAGGGTATTATATGTAAGGAGGGAGGCCGGGTGGGAAGAAGGGCTGAGAGACAGGTTTGCTGTGTTTGGGAATTCCGTGACTCTCCCAAATGTTCAAGAACAGCAAGACAGAAGACCAGACGGAAGAGGCAAGTCCAGAGCGCGGGGCAGGGAGAGTGTGCTCTCATGTTCAGAGTACTGCCGGGAGAGGCGGGCCGGGGGGGGGGGGGGGGGGGGGCGGGGTTGGGGTCAGGCACCATGCACAGTGCTGGGTTTGCATATACTTCAACGAATACCCAGAGAGACCCTCAGGAGAAAGGGGTTTGCTTTGAGTATAGAGTTGAAACTAGACACGTCCTAAATCCAGCCCTTTCACTTCATAGTTGTGCCCTAGTCCTCACATTATACCCTGCCCAGGCCTGAGCCCCAGTCTCCTCATTCTGAAATGGGAGCAGATCCAGCTGCCCCGTAGGACCCTTGTATACAGCATGGGACACGAAATAACACGAGGCAGCCAGCCTGCTACAGCACAGAGCAGTGAATGAGTTCCTTGCTTCCCTCTCCCACACCCCCTCCTCTTTCCCATGGGCAGAGCATTTGGACACACACACCCTCCGCCTTCTTCCTCCCCATCCCCGGTCCAAGATCAGGAGGCCAGAGGAGACCCTGGGCTCTCCCCCCACCCCCACCCCCGCCCCCGCCGCCCCTGCCGCCTGGAGGAAGCAGAAAGTCAGTGTGGGAAAGGGCCAGGCGGGACAAGGATTGCCTGACTCTGGGGATGAGAAGCTGGTGGCAGCAGAGATCTGGGCCGGCTTCCTGACCCAGCCCCACGTCCCCTGGGAGCTCCGGTTTCTCCTCTGGCTGTTTCTGGGAACTGGGCCTGCAAAATATTTCTCTCTGTGTTCATCTGTGCTTTCAAAACCTCTGCATTAAACCGTTCTAAATTACTGTGAACTAAGAACCCAGCTGGCTGCTTGTTTAAAGGTCACCTTAAAATCCTGACAAGCGAAGAAATTCAGCTTTCCTCTGAACGCTGTGCCCTTAATCACACTTGTGAGTACTTGATCTTAGGGGGAAAACATCTAGTTTCTAGTTCTAGAAATGCCATGGGTCAGTGGGGACAACCCCCTCGGGACAGGTACAGTGCAAAGGGAGCCCCGGCCCTAGAGGCAGACGGTGCAGACGGGCCCATATCTGACTCCGTCACCTGCATTGTCCTACAGATGCTCTCTACTGTTGTTTTCTCCTTGTGCAAGGGGAACGCTGCCCAGCGCCTAGCTCAGAGAATTTTTTAAAAACCAAAGATGATGGCGACGGGGGTGCTTTCCAAATATGGTCAAGCAGCCATGTGGAGGCATCGGGATGGTCTGGGTGTCCCGGATGCCGTTCTCAATAACAAGCTGCTTTGCTGGCTCGTTGGAGGACTGAGGATATGCAGAGAGCCTGGTTCGGTGCCTGGCACATAGGAGGGCCTCAGTAAGTGGCAGTCGTTTTCATTACGTGCTGTGCGGCTTAGTAATCCCCAACTTGGCTTCCAGCCTTCTGTCCCCCAGAACCGATCCAGGATCCCCAGCACCGGCTGGGTCTCACAGCTGAGCTCCACAGAAAAATTTGGTAATGTAACAATTTAACAAAGTCCGCGAAACAGTGATCCACACCCCAGGCCTTATAGAGAAACCGGCTGACCTGAGGTCGGGGCAGCTGGACTCGGAGGGGAGTCGCCTAGCCTCGGAACTCACACGGGGAAATACTGGTCCCATTCAGTTCCTTGCGATTTGTGAAAACTCTCTGTCCTCAGTGCTTCATCTTATTTCCCATCTCCGGGTCTCATTGTGGCTCGTTGGCCTCCGTGGCCTGGGGACCAGGAACAGAGTGAGCGTCTGAAACACAAATCCATCCCTCTGGCATGAATGCTTTTACTATTTTGGGAGGCTCTGAAATTCTGCACTTAAATGAGGCTTGGGAACTCTCTGGACTTTTCCCTATTCGTGCCCCAATTGGCAGGGACAATGAAGAGTTGTTTCGGTTTGCTCCCCCTCAGAGCCAAGCTGGAGGCATCCCCTAACACAGTTTTGGTGATGTGATTTTCACTGGTGGGAATGGGCCTGTTCTCCCGACATCAGTATTGAAGGACTTTCACTCAACACTTATTTAAATTGTTTTTAAAAATGTTTATGTATTTTTGAGAGAGACACAGACAGAGCACAACAGGGAAGGGGCAGAGAGAGGGAGACACAGAATCCGAAGCAGGCTCCAGGCTCCGAGCTGTCAGCACAGAGCCCAAAGTGGGGCTTGAACCCACGAACCATGAGATCATGACCTGAGCTGAAGCTGGTTGCTTCAACGACGGAGCCACCCAGGCGCCCCCAACACTTATTTACTGGGCCCTGCTGTGAGCTAGAAACTAGGCTGGGTGCTGATAATATATCAGTAAAAATAGGGTTCCTGACCTTAAGGAATTCATAGTTTATTCCAGAATGGCAATAATTAACCAGGCAGGTATAATTCGGTGGGTTGGGGGCTCTCGAAACAAGGGAAAGAGGTGTCTTACTTAATTTGGGGGGTGGTGGGATGTCAGGAAATACTTGGGGGAAGAATAAGAAGGAGAAAGGTAAAGATAGGATCCAATGGGGGCGCCTGGGTGGCTCAGTCGGTTAAGCGGCCGACTTCAGCCCAGGTCACGATCTCGCGGTCCGTGAGTTCGAGCCCCGTGTCGGGCTCTGGGCTGATGGCTCAGAGCTCAGAGCCCGGAGCCTGCTTCTGATTCTGTGTCTCCCTCTCTCTCTGCCCCTCCCCCGTTCATGCTCTGTCTCTGTCTCAAAAATAAATAAACATTAAAAAAAAAATTAAAAAAAAAGATAGGATCCAATGGAACATTTAGGGGACAAGCAGAGCTAAGAGGAGCCCGACCAGTAGCAGTAAAGCTGGGAGAAACCACAACATATAAGCAAGGAAGGACAGAGAATTGAAGGGGAAAGAGGTCTGCAGGGAGCTACAAACTGGAAAGTGTTTGGTAGACTTGGCTGTCAGGTCGATGGAGACACCAGAGGATCCAGTTTCACTGGAGTAGTGAGGGGGAACCCCAGATCTCAGGGGTTATGGAAGGAGGGGGTCGTAAGGACCAGTCACTCTTTCGAGAAGCCTGGCTGGAAATAAGATGGTGCATGAGTGGACAGCGTTCTAGTCTGTTTGAAAGGCTTTATAATCCTAATGTGATTGTATTGGCTAAAGGAAGAAAGGGCAATAGGGCAGTGGCTGGGTTGCATGGAAGATGGGGCAGAAGTCTTGTTTTAATGGAAGAGGTTTGGATGTATTGAAATCCGGGTGGGATGGGAAGAGAAAGAACTAGAAAGATGGTTCAGGGAGGAGGAGGGAGAGGGAGAAAGGGAACCACAAACACAGGATTTGTTCTAATGAGTAGGAGAGACGCTTCTTTTGAGAACGGAAGAAAAAGGAGAAGGGCGAGCGTGCATGTACAGACAGATTTGTTAAGAATGGGGAAGAGAGGGGCGCCCGGGTGGCTCAGTGTGTTAAGCGTCCAACTCTTGATTTCTGCTCAGGCCGTCATCTCAGTGTTTGTGGGATCGAGCCCCTAGTCGGGATCCTTGCTGACAGAGAGGAGCCTGCTTGGAATTCTCTCTCTCCCTCTCTCTCTCTGCCCTTCCCCTATGCGCACCTACAGACATGTGCTCTCTCTCTCTCTTTCGAGATAAATAAATAAAAAAATGGGGAAGGGGAATTTATGGGGAGCATACTTGGTGGTCTCTACCCCGTCAAGTAAAGGCAAGGTTGTCAGTGGAAGTGATGGCCAGAAGAAAGTTCTCAAACAGCTACTGAAGGGACTAGAAAAGGCAGAGCAGGGGCGCCTGGGTGGCTCAGTCTGTTAAGTGTCTGACTTCGGCTCAGGTCATGATCTCGTGTTCGTGGGTTCCAGCCCCGCATCAGGCTCTGTGCTGACAGCTCAGGGCCCGGAGCTGCTTTGCATTCTGTGTCTCCCTATCTTTCTGCCCCCGCTCACATTCTGTCTCTCTCTGTCTCTCAAAAATAAAGACAGATAAATAACTTTATTGAACTTAACTTTTAAATAAAAACGTTAAACAATTTAAAAACATAGAAAAGGCAGGGCCAGTGCAGGTGTGCAGGTTTGAATTTTGCAAAGATATTCTTCCAAAGCAATCCCAGCCCCTCACCCAGCCCTACATTGTGCGTAGCCCATAAAAAGGGGCGGCTTTGTCATTTGTACCAGCGTTGCGTGTGGGAGGGCTATGGCCTGGGACTGAGCTGCTGACTAGGGGCCTGTAAAGGCCTTGCCAGATAGCACCGAGGCCCTTCCGAATAGGGAGACCTTGTATTCATTTGCAATGACCTCAATCTGCACTTGAGTATGACGGTCTCTTGCCATGTTCTGAGGTCTGAGAGTAAGAAAGGGGAAATCAGATGGACCGACATCATCCAGAGTCAGAGTTCTGCCAGATGAGTGCCAAACTAGTGTCAACGGTCAAGTTAGTGACGGTCCACAGGATCAACACCGCAGTGCAGGGGACAGGGGACATGAAGACGAGCTGAGAGATGGGAGGTGGGGAGAACACAGGAGTGTGGACAGGGAGATTTTGATGAGGGCCGGGACAGGTGAGGCGCATGCACGAAAGCAAAAGTCCAGGAAGGAGGAAGATTGAGATGAGGGGTTACTGTGGGGTCGTTAACATCTAGGAGCCATCGCAGTCCTTCTGTTAGCAGAGCTCCAGATCACGACAAGGCCTCCGTGTGGCCGTGGTGGAAAGGGCTCAGGTGGGGTGGAGGTGAACAGAGACAAGACTGTTAGGGGTGTGAGTGGGGGGGGGGGGGGGGCTGGCCCCCCTGCAGTGACCCTGAGCCTCCCTGGTGGTGGCCCGATGGGAGTGCCGAGGACACGTGGGCTCGGATGACAGTGTGTGTGTGTCTGTCTGTCTGAAGCCCATATAAAGGCTGAAGGTGTTCCTTGTCTTTTTCATGGCAAAATGATGTTACTTGATGTCGGCCGGTATTTCAGAAAAGTGCAAAGCAGGAAAAGCCTGTCTTTGGAGTGCTCTGCTGTTTTCTGTGCAGCGTGGGTTTTGACTATCGTCCTATATCTCTGACCTTCATGCAGAAGTTAGACTGCGGACATATCTATTAATTCACTACATTTGACTGGCTACCGGAGGCTAAGACAGAAGTTCGAGCATTTGGGAGAGGGGCGGGATGAACTTGACGCGAACAGCCAGCTAGTCCACAAAACAAGGCGGGGACGGAGCCTCTGAAGACCCTTCAGCCAGGCTCATAAGACTGTCTCCTGCCACAGCAATGCGCACCTCGAGCCTGGGATCATTGACGTCCTATTGTGCCGGCTCTGGTGACATCCCCATGAGGACGCAGCAGAGGAACCCCAGAGCTCCCTCCCGTTTGTGAGGTTCTGTAAGAGGATCCTTCCAGGTCCTGGCACTTCTGAGGTTAATGACCTAACAGATCAGGCATCGGGTGAACGAGGAGCTGACAGCCCCTATGTTTGCCACCTCTAGCTCAGGCGAGGATTCTGAAGGGGGAAATTCACTTCTGGAAAGGGTGTTGAGGCCGGGCGGGCCCTTTCGGCAGCCCGTGCACAGCAGGGCCCTGCTGCTGGGCTCCCCTGCGGTCTGAGAAGCGCTTGGCACGGCACACGACCTCGTGCTGCTCCCCAGAGCCGGCGGCGGCAGCGGGGAGCCTGTTCGAGATCCCCAGGCCCTCCCCAGACTCCCTGAATCTGGGCACGGAGAGCCCGTGCCTTTCTGGGCACGGAGCTCAGAAGCTCTGGTCTCAGCAAGGCTTGCAGGTGAATCCGGTGCCCGCTACTGACTGGGGCTCGCTGACACAGTGATTCAGAGCTCGGTCTTGGGTGTCACGTGTACCCGAATTCGAATTCCAGCTCTCTTGCTTGTGCCACTCTGGCCACGTTACCTAAACCGCTCTGAGCTCTGGTGTTCTCACAGGTAAAATGGCAATGGCTTCTTGCAGGTTTGCAGGGAATTCAAGGAGGAGATGTTTGTAAAGAACTTGGCACAGCGGCACCGGGTACGTGATGAGCGCTCAAGAAATAACGATATCCGTAAACGCTATTATTGTGAGGCTGCTAACGGCCAGTGATCTCTTCCACACTGTGCACTTAGATTGGCCGTCTTTGGGGGCGCCTAGGTAGCTCAGTCGGTTAAGCATCTGACTCTTGGTTTGGGCTCAGGTCATGATCTCACGGTTCGTGGGATTGATCGAGCCCTGCGTCGGGCTCTACGCTGACCGCACAGAGCCCGCTTGGGATTCTCTCTCTCTCTCCCCCTCTCTGTCTGCCACTCCCCAGCTTGCTCTCTCTCCCTTCTTCTCTCTCTCTCAATATAAATAAATAAACCTAAAAATATTTTCTAAAAATGGCCACCTTTAAATCTGTGGTTTCCGCTCCTGGGTTCCCAGCTTTTCTATACCCCTGGCACTGCGTCAGGTGAGGTTTCCCGGCTGATGCTCAGCCTGTCGATGCAATCCTGCCCCAGAGGCAGCTTGACCGATTCCATCCAGAGAATGGAGAGCTGTCGGACTGACCTGGCCCAATCAATTTGTTCTCTGAGGAGCGCCTGGGAGGCTTAGTCAGTTAAGGGTCTCGATTTCAGCTCAGGTCATGATCTCACGGTTTGTGGCTTCGAGCCCCACATCAGGCTCACTGCTTTCAGCCCAGAGCCTGCTTCAGATCCTCTGTCTCCCTCTCTCTGCCCCTCCCCCGCTTGTGCTCTCTCAAAAACAAATAAAATTTAAAAAAAATTTTTTTTGTCAGTGCACTCTGTGCATAGACTGACTCGGGTTCTCTGCAGAGTTGCAAGCCAGCTGTGTGACTCCAGACCCAGTAACCGGCATGAGCGGAACAGCAAGGCCAGACTGTGTGCCTTCTGGGCCATCTCACCGCTGCCTGCTCAGAGAGTGGCATTTGCTTCCTGCCACCAGACTGGCCACCGTCTGTTTTAAACAACATGTTTTCTTTGAGGGATGCGAAGTGCTTGAAAATCTTTTGTTTATGTCACGCGTCCACAAAGAACGCTGCACACGTTTCCCCTCCGGTTCGATCCTCAGCCTGACTGCTGCACAGGCCGTGTTTTCTCCCACCAGTAGGTGAGGCACTGAGTCCTTGGGAGGGTAAGAGACTTGTCTAATCTCAGGCTGCTTGGCTAGTAATCGGCACTATACCCCACTTTTCCTGACTCCTGGTCTAGTGCTCCTTCAAATACACCGCATGGATTTCCTAAAAAGGCACAAAAGCTCCTCCAAACCAGGTGACTTGAGCTCCAGAAAGTCTGCATTTTTGTCTGAAAGTCCCTTCTCTTGACTGGAAATCATGTCTCTGGCTGCTAGTTGACCTAGTTTTCTCTGGCTCAGCTCTCAGTTGAGGAGAAGAAGCCCTTGGGATGAGAAAATAAGAAATGCCTTCCCTGCACCTCGAGTCTGGGTCACCATCTGGTCCCCGGACCCCATAACCCTTGACTCCCCGGAGAGCTTAGGATGGGTCAGGCCAGCCATGGGAGACGGGGCAAAACCAGGAGCTTCTGGCTACTTTGCAAGGGTTCCGCTCTGATATTTCTGTGTGAACTCAGCATCCACAGTGGATAGAACCTTTTTTTTTTTAATTGGGTTTACATCCTCATTTTCTCTTTAAAGTAAATATGGTAACAACCTTTCTGGCCTGCCCTCATGCCTGCCTTGATGTGGGGCTCTGGCTGGGTGGCAGGGCTGAGGGGTAGGGTTTGACCTTGTGGTGACAGAGGGGGATGCTGTCTCTTCTTTGGAACAGATGTTGGCATCCGGCAACGTGCCAAAGCCACATTCGAGGTTCCCAGCCTCCCTACAACCCACAGGGCAGACTGTGGGGAGGAAAGGCAGGGGCTGAAAATTGCTGATGTTGTATTCAACCTCTTCAGACTCCTGTTTCACACTATTTGCTCTTTGGCTCAAAAAGCCCAGGAGAGCTCAGCTTCAGGTTGTTCTATAGTGAGGGTCTGACGTAGGTTGGTGGGGGGGCAGAGCGGACCCCTGAGATCGCTTGCAGGCCTGAATGCCATGGTCTGGCTTCGGCATGACAGTTCTGGTCAGCAGGCGGTCCTGTGGCAGGGACGGGGGAACCTGTGCCCAGGCCTCAGCCCGGGCCTGCGTGGCGACTGCCATAGTGACTAGTCCCTATGGCTGCTAAGAAAACCCAGGCCTGCTCCTATGCAGTCCAGAAGGAAGGCAGCTTCGGAGGTGGTCCCGACTCTAGCCTTCTCTGTCTCACTCCAAACGTTGTCCCTCTCTTAGTCGGCACAGACTGCCATAACACGCCAGGATGGCTTGAACAGGAAGTTATTTCCCCCATAGTTCTGGAGGCTGGGAAGCCCAGGGTGCTGGCAAATGCCATTCCTGGTAAGGACCACCTTCCTGGCATGTAGAAGGCCTGGCTGTGTCCTCACGTGGTCTTTCCCCAGTGAGTGCGCTTGGGCAGGCAGAGAAAAAAAAGTCAGCATATGCATTTTGAGGGACACAACGTTCAGTCCATGATAGTCCTTAACTGCCGGGGTCCTTTCAAGCTAGGGAAGGAAATGTGGGTGGGGAGGTTTGTCTTCTATCATCCAAACTTCACAATTATGTGGACATTATTGAGAACAGCTGAGCAAATGTTAAAAATGCCAACTTGAAAAATAAAACCTGATTGCAGTCATTTATTCATCTTCCAATGCACAGCAAAGCCCTTAATATGTATCTGGATGAAAGAGACAGTGCTCTGTTTTAGGTCAGACACACATCCTCCCTGTGGAAGGAAACTCTGTCACGGGATATGAAGGGGAAAAGGGAAGCAGCCTACCTGGTCAGATGAATTCAATGCAGCTGATTTTCACCTTGACCCTCAATCGCCCCCTTCCTTCTCAGAGTCCTGGCACTGAAAGGCAGCTTAAATTAGACACACACACACACACACACACACACACACACACACAAAGCAAATGTGCAGAAAACTGCAGCTCAGTGGCAAACTTGTAGCCAACGAGACTTGATATTCTGAGTCTGGGGGTGGAGGTGGGGGCGCAGTGAGACCTACTTCAGTGCCATTCTGCGTGGGGTGTTAGCGGTGAGGTTCATTACCCACAGAAGCCTGCACCTTCCTGGGCTCTGAGATCTGTCCTCCTCTGCCTTTGCAGCTGCCCTGGCCAAGCAGGAGGGAAGGAAGGCCAGGAGCTTGTAGGGACTGTGAAGGATGCCCCCAACCCCCCAGGAGGTGTGCTGTCCAACTGAGCTGTGCGCTGAGCCCAGCTACCGGGACCCACCTCCAACTGTCGGCAGGGCTCGCCCAGCTGAGGTGCCCCTTCCGCCGCCACGATTGATTTGGTCATTCTGTAGGGATTTCTCGAACATCTGTGATGCAGCAGCACTGGGCTGGCATTAGCTGAGTGCACAGAGCCTGTCACCAAGGGGTTATGGTTTTGAGAGGGCAACATGTCCACAAGCAATTTAACAGAGTGCAGAGATAGACACAGCAGGAGCAAAGGGAAGGAAGGGGCAGCCAACCTAAGGGAAGACTTCCAGGAGGAGGCAACCCCTGATAGGAGTCTTCAGGGAGGGAAAGGCTTTCCAGAAGGAGCAAAGGGAGAGGGGTAAATAACACCATGGTGTACAACTTTGGGGCATCTTTTAAATGCAACAAAATGACTTGGGGCGCCTGGGTGGCTGAAGTTAAGCGTCCGACTTCAGCTCAGGTCATGATCTCGCGGTCCGTGAGTTCGAGCCCCGCGTCGGGCTCTGTGCTGACAGCTCAGAGCCTGTTTCGGGTTCTGTGTCTCCCTCTCTCTCTGCCCCTCCCCCGTTCATGCTCTGTCTCTCTCTGTCTCAAAAATAAATAAACGTTAGAAAAAAATTAAAAAAAAAAGAGAAAAAAATAAATGCAACAAAATGACTTGTTGAGAGGAACTGAACTCTGAGGAACAAGAACCATAACTAGTTTTCTATACAATGTGTGTGTGTGTGTGGCTGTGTGTGTACGTAAGCACAAACTGTGAAATGTCTCCCCCCAAGTCCTCTCTAATGCAAGGCTGTCTAGGAGAAGTCATCCAAACTGATGGGGTGCCCACAGCCATTCTGGTGCTCTCTCTCCTCGTCACTTCCTGCCTCCTGGGGGCTTGACTCGCCCATGGTCTCTGTGCGGCCACTCACCTCGCTGGCCTGGGCATTGCATTCATACTGGGTCAGCTTCCTAGACTGACCGAGCTGCCCTGTACCCTGTGTGATGGCGCCCCCTGCAGGTGCACGGGGCAGGGCCCATTCCACCCGGGCTGCCCTATTTTGTCAACATTCTTCCAATGTTACTGACAATCAAGGGCTCTGTGAATGGCCTTATGGAATCACAGCTACAAGGAAGAGAAGCATGCGGCTTCTCCAAGACAGGGAAGGAGCAGGAGGCCTTGGGTGCCCTGGCCCCCTCAGCCGCAACTGCTCTGTCTTCTCTGTTGAATACGACTCCAGACAATTCTCCTTCTCTTTGTTTAATATTTTATTTTTGAGAGAGAGAGTGTGCGCACATGTGCGCATGAGCAATCGGGGAAGGGGCAGAGAGAGAGGGAGACACCGAGTCCAAAGCAGCTGTCAGCACAGAGCGGGAAGCGGGGCTTGAACCCATGAACCACGAGATCACAGCCTGAGCTGAAGTCCGATGCCTAACCCGCTGAGCCCCCCCAGGCGCCCCCACGGACAATTTCCCCTGAAAATCACAGCTCTGCTGTGGAACTAGAAGGATTTTACAAACCTCCCTGATGCCAGCCAGAAGAATAAGCACTTCTGAGCTGACAGCTGGCCGGAAGATTCACTCTCAGCTCTGTCCCTGTCCTTCTGGCCCGTACCTTTTCACCCTGTGCCCATGCTGCCCTCACTCCTGCCAGTCCCTTATTATCTACAAACACTGTATTCTAGGAATTTCAAATAGCCTTGTAGACTCACTACAGTGGCTGAAGTGGAAGACTGTTCATTCACCATTTCACTGTTGCCATGTAACCGTTTCATACCTGCGTCTGGGTGGTTTATATCAGTGGCTCTCAAACCGGAGTCTGCATCAGAACCATCTGGAGGGCTTGTTAAGACACAGATTGCTGGGCCCCACTCCTGGAGTTGCGGACTCACTGGGTCGCAGGTTGGGGCTCATGAATTTTCTTTCTTTTTTTTTTTTTTTTTCAACGTTTATTTATTTTTGGGACAGAGAGAGACAGAGCATGAACGGGGGAGGGGCAGAGAGAGAGAGGGAGACACAGAATCGGAAACAGGCTCCAGGCTCTGAGCCATCAGCCCAGAGCCCGACGCGGGGCTCGAACTCACGGACCGCGAGATCGTGACCTGGCTGAAGTCGGACGCTTAACCGACTGCGCCACCCAGGCGCCCCAAATTTTCATTTCTATCACGTTCCCTGGGTGATTCTGCTGCTGGTCCAGGGAACCACCCACAGAGAACCGCGAGTTTATAGGGATACCATCTAAACTTCGCACAAATCATTCCCGAGACGCGGAGAAGACAGACGAACTCAAAAACGCAAGGAAAGGGCGATGGTGAGTGGTGGATGATAACTGGGCTCAGCTGGAGGTGGGCCGAAGAAAATGAATCGGTGAGTACGAAGAGGGGGGCCAGTAGAGATAGGGCCCGCCGGGGTGGGAGGCAAGGTTAAAGAGTACATGTGACCTTACACAGGGAGGGCCTGCTCGGTGCCTTTCACGTTGTGGGAACTCGGATTGTGTTAGGTCTCACACCCCTGTCCCGAAACCATTTAGCGCTAGAGGTGATTTTCAAACGCTATCATGTATGTTCATTCACTTGTTCATAATGTGTCTGTGTCTAGCATTCTCAAAGCACCGGATGGGGACACTGTGGATGCAAAGACAGGTGTACCCGCCCTGCCTTTGACTTGTGCTTTCTGTAGTAGGTGAGCCAGGTGGATGAGCCAAGGCAGGGCGGTGTGGCAGAAGACGTGGTGGTGGTGATGCCTGTGGTATTGCTGGTTGGCCATAGCGGTAGGGTAGTGGTAACTCTCTCTACCAGGCCCTACCTGTGTTACAGACATAGGCAGAAGCACTTGTTTATGAAGAAGCACTTGTTTATGCAGAAGCACCTATTTACTCCCCAGCAACACTAAGAGACAGATATTATTATCTGTCTTTTATGGATGGAGAACCCAACTCGTCCACAGGTCCTCGGCTGAAAATTAAGTGGCAAAGCAAGGTTCACACCCAGGTCTGTCTGCCTGCAGACTCCCAGCCCTTCCATCCCGACTCTGTCAACGCCCGCCCGTGCCGCACCAGATGTTTGCTATGGGGACAGGGCCTCAGATTTTGTCTCGGGAAAACTTCATGGTTGGGTCAGGTCTCTCCCAGAGGATGTACTACTGCTTGAGAAACAGCCATGATGGACAAGGTGGAGGAAGACGGCCCTTCAAAAAAAAAAAAAAAAAAAAAGCAGCATTTAGAGTTTGACACTTCGGTCTACATAATGAAAGGTGCTCCTTCTAGAAAGTGAAAAGGTTAAGGAATGCAAACGTGGCTTGGCCCCCCAGCACCGGGGTCTTTGCAGAGTCCGCTTCAGCGCCTGCCCAGGGAGTTCCTGGTGGGGGGAGCGGGCGGGGGTGAGGAGCGTGAAGTTGGCCAAAGGCCAACTGTGCTCTCATGAAGAACAACCAGAGCATCCATCAACACAGATCCTGCAGTCTTGGAAAAGTCCAGAATTCACAGTCATAGGAGAGTTGGTGGGGCATCGGCCAAAGAAAATCATGATTTGAAAGGACTCCAGACGGAAAAGCTGTTTCCAAAAGGTGGATTCCACAGGTGGATTTGCTGAAGCACTTTCATATTCGCAAGTGGAAATTCTGTTACTATGGCCACCTGAGAAATCGCTCCAACCTGGTGACATAAAACCACTATTTATTACGCCCGCAGAGTCTGTGGGTCAGGAATTTGGACAAGGCATGGCAGAGACAGCTTGTCTGTGTTTCCTGATGGCCTCAGCTGGATGACTCAAAGGCTAGGGCTTAAGATCACTTGAAAGTTCTTTCTTGTATGTGTCGGGGGGTGATGCTGGATGGGGGCCCCGGTTCCTCTTCACATGAGTATGTCCATGTGACCCTTGCTGGCTAGACTGGGCTTCCTCGCAGCAAGGGTCTGGGTTCCAAGGGTGAGCCTTCTAAGAGGGAGCACCCAGTAGAAACCATACTGCCTTGTCTGGTTTGGTCTTAGAGCTCCCATGGCGTCGCGTCTGTTTGTCGAGCAGAAAGGCCGGCCCAGGTTCCAAGTTTACTTGGCACAAATGGTAAGATTCTGGAAAATATGCAGTGCTGGAACTACTGCTTTGGTGATTTTTGGAAAATGCAGTCGGTCACCATGCACAAAAGAAGTAGACCCCACACCAAAATTAATCTATAAACATGCTTTAGTCCTTCCTCTGACTCGGCCTAGCTGTGGGGTCATGATCTGGTATCCTGTAGACAATATATATATTCTGGCTCCTGCCCTCATGTTTTGTTTAGGCCGCATGAGAATCAAGATTGCAGGTTATCTTAAGGAATCAGAAGTTCTAGCAATATGAGCTGGATATTCTTGGATGTCAGCATTTGCCAGAGCAGAGTATCAGCTGCGCTTTTCAAACCGAGTATGTGCTCTCTCCTTCACTATAGACCCTATCACTTGGGTGTTTTCCATGCATTTCAGCCTATTTCATTAGGTAGCTTGTCCCCACGGATACGGAGTTTCGGACCCTTGGCATAGAGGATTTGACTGCCCCTAGTCTAACCATCTTCTGGTGACTAGCAGAAGAGATCACATCTAAGAAGGTATAAAAATAGGTGAAAGCATTCCATTTAGTACACAGTTACCATGTCACCATGTCTGCTTGTGTTTGTCCTAAGTTTGCCTCCCTGAGAGCTTCTAATAAAAACATTAATTTGCTCTTAGCTCAAATTATCTTTGATTTGAACAAAGATCTAAGCAGGGTTTGGGGCCTGGGGTAGGCAACTGGGTTATTAAGACCTCTGTGTAGCCAGAGGTGAAGGAAACTCATTAGATGAGCCTAGAGTAAGGCTTTACTCACCTGGGATCAAGTCTGCGCCCCCCCCCCCTGAAATTACAACTCATAACTGTATGTGTGTGCATTGTGCACATGGAGAGCATACATATTTTTATACAGGTTTCTCCAAGAGTCCCTGACCCCAAAAGGTTAAGAATCTCTGTAATGTCTTCCAAAACTTTCAGAGACAGAAGTTCAGGGTGGTGACAAAGGATTTCAAGGACTTTTGTTGCATCGGAAAGCTGAGAGTGAGGCCCAGGAAGAGAGCAGAGGCCGGAGTTGGCAAAGGGCCAGCACAGGGCCAGTGTGGGCCCAGAAGTCAGAGCAAACTTCCCTGAAACTGCTCTTGTCAAGATCACCAATAACTTCCATGTTGCTGAATCACTTGGCTGACCTCTCGGTCCCCACCATACTTGACCTGCCAGCCACCTGGCCCAAATGAACACTCCTCCTCCTTGAAAGGCTTCCTTCCTTTGGCCTCCGGAACTCCGATTTTCCCTGGATTTGCCCTGCCTCGATGGCTACTCCTTCTGAATCCCCTTTGCTGGGTCCTCATCTTCGCCCTGACTTCTAAACTTTGGAAGGTCCTAGGATTCCTCTTCCTTTCAAACATTTACTTCCTGGGTGATATCGTCCAGTCCCATGGATTCAAATAACATCTATATCCTAAAGGTTTCCAAATTTATCTCTCTTTATAATATCTGACCTTAACTTGTTTTTCAGAACTCCTATTTTAACTAGCTATTTTAACTGCCTGTCCTATGTTTCCACTCGGATGATTTAAAAGGAGTTTTCCACTTTCCCAAGCTGAACTCTTGTTTCTTTCCCCTGACCTCCCCGCCCCCAACAAATTCCTTCCTCAGGCTTCCCCATCCCGGTGAAAGGGGAGAGCCCTTCTTTACCTCACGTGGCATCACATGCTTCCCTGAATCTTTCCTACTTTGGAATCAGGACAGCCATGATCAAATCGGGAAGCCTAAATGGAATCACCTGGCTAGTCCAGTGCCTCCCACGGGTATTAAAGGTAGACAGAAACCCCCCACCCCTGAGTTTCTTGCTGTTCCACAAAATGGACCCACCCAGTTGAAATGGCGGCCAAGGACCAGCACATCTTACTAGAAACCTCGATCATGGCAGTCTCCCAGAGAAGGCTTTAAGGAATAGAAACTCAAGGGATGTGAGCCTTCAGATTGCATTTTTTTAGGAGAATCCTAGTGGGGGGCATGCATGAAGTAAAGGTTGTGAAGGTAGAATATGAACAAATGAAAAGAGCAATGCAATTCGTTTTTTTTTAATTTTTTTTTTTAACATTTATTTACTTTTGAGACAGAGAGAGACAGAGCATGAACGGGGGAGGGTCAGAGAGAGGGAGACACAGAATCTGAAGCAGGCTCCAGGCCCTGAGCTGTCAGCACAGAGCCCAATGCGGGGCTCGAACTCACGGACCGCGAGATCATGACCTGAGCCGAAGTCGGATGCCCAACCAACTGAGCCACCCAGGCGCCCCAAGAGCAATGCAATTTGAAGCAAATTCAGGCTGAACAGGAGACAGGAAGCAATTCTCCTGAGGGACGGAGTCAGGCCGTTAATGGGGCACTGGCACCTCGTGCAATGATTCAATGATTCTGTTAATGAACGGCAACCAAAGAAAGAGAAAGGCCTTGACGTGCTTCTCCATGAGTCCCAACAAAACACTGAGATTGTTTACAAAATGCTTAAACGGACCAGATGACAGGCTGGAAGCTATTATTGTTTCTGCTTCTCTGTGTAGTTCTGCCATGGGTATTTATAATATAATCTGAGAGGCAGCTGGTTTCTGAAAGCAGCCCGTCCCCGAAGACACACGTAGTAACACCCACCCCAGGCCGGGCTGTGGTTGACGATGAGTATGATGCGCAACATCCTTCCCTTTCCAGAGACTTGTGTCCGTACATCAACAGGCCCGGTGGGTCTGGAGCTCAGCATTTAGAGGAACCAGGTGAAGGATCTATCTTTCCTGAACATCCTCTCTCACACCAAGCTGGAAGCACCACCTCCGTCTTTTCCACTCTCTTCCCACTTCATCCAGCCCTCTACTAAAATTCTCGGGGAGGGGAGCCTGGGTGGCTTAGTCGGCTAAGCGACCGACTTCAGCTCAGATCACGATCCCACGTCGGGCTCTGTGCTGACAGCCGGGAGCCTGGGGCCGGCCTCGGATTCTGTGTCTTCCTCCCTGGCTACCCCTCCCCTGCTTGTACTCTGTCTCTGTCTCTCAAAAATAAAAATAAATAAATGTTAAAAAAAAAAATTAAAATTCTCATGACTTTCTACCCTTCACGATACTTACGTTGTGTGTTCTCCTCTTAGAGTTTGGTCTTGTGGAGGACAAGAGCTGCGGCTGATTAATCTTTGGTTCTCTGGCAGTCAACAGTGCCTGTGACATTCACAGATGCTCAACGACTGTTGAGCAAAGGAAAAAATTGAGGCAGAGACTACCTTCCACGGTGCTCATGGTAAAAATAGCTACCATTTTGGGTGTTTGCGATGTGTCAGGCTTTGAGCTCACACCTTCATGTCTGATTCCAAAGCCAGACAGAATAGATGCCAGCCTACAGGAAATGGTATGAAGGGCTCCTTGAAGCTTTCTGCCAGTCTGTTTGAAATGCCTGCTGGAAGTTTTCAAATAGGATCAACTGAAAGGCAAATTTCGAAGGCAAAAGTGGTAATGGGAGACGCATCCTGTTACTATGTAAATTTTGACTGAGAACTTACTAATTTTTAATTAATTAGTTAATTGTTGACTTAGTTCATTTGGGCTGCTAAAACAAAATGCCAGAGGACGGGTAGCTGGTAAACAACCGAAGTTTGTTTCTCAGCAGTTCTAGAGGCTGAAAGTCCAAGATCAGGGTGCCAGGTGTGGGCCCCCTTCAGGGCTGTGGAGCTCTTGTGTCCTCACAGGGCAGAAGGGAGCAGGGGAGCTCCCTGGGGTCTCTTTTATAAGGGCCCTAATGCTCTTCCTGAGGCTCCTCCTTCATGACTAAACACTTCCCAAAAGCCCCACCTACTACCATCACATCAAGGATAGATTTCTTTTTTTTTTTTTTTTTTTTTCAACGTTTATTTATTTTTGGGACAGAGAGAGACAGAGCATGAACGGGGGAGGGGCAGAGAGAGAGGGAGACACAGAATCGGAAACAGGCTCCAGGCTCTGAGCCATCAGCCCAGAGCCTGACGCGGGGCTCGAACTCACGGACCGCGAGATCATGACCTGGCTGAAGTCGGACGCTTAACCGACTGCGCCACCCAGGCGCCCCTCAAGGATAGATTTCAACACACAAATTCTGGAGGGGACGCCCATTCAGACGAGAGCAATTGCTAATTAACACTGCCGAAGAACTCATTTCCAAAGCTGTGTTCTAAGTGCTTTATATAGAGCATTTTTCTTTCTTTCTTTTTCTTAAGTAGGCTCCACGCCCAGCGCGGGGTCTGAACTCACAACCTTGAGATCAAGCCCCGAGGTGAGATCAAGAGTTGGACGCTTAACCGACTGAGCCACCCAGACGCCCCTAGCTGCCACATATTTAGATGTCCCCATGCATTCATGCTGAGACCGTGCCCTCCCCAGGCTGTGCCCAGCCCGTGACTAGGCACAGAAGGAGTACAACAGCCTGGCCGTCCCTGTCCAGCGCAGGCCCCTCGGGTGGGAAGTGGTTGCCCTGGAGCTCCCGATTGGCCTGGCTGAGGTCGGAGGCTCCTCTTACCCAGTGCTCCTTCCTTCCCCCTCTCCTTCATAGGTGTCAGACCTGCGTCAGGGAGCGGGGCCCTCCCTACCCGCTCCTGCTCCCTTGTCCCTTTAGCCTTCACAGGTGTTCCCCCAGTACATCCCTTGCATGTCTAATACCGTCTTGGCCTTTGCTTCTCAGAGGACCCAAAGTGACCCACTGAGAGACATAAAAGACGTAAGAAAAAACTTACCCTTGGTCTGCCTGGGCCGCCCTAACAAAATACCACGTACTGGCTTACACGACAAACATTTGCTTCTCACAGTTCCGGCAACTGGGAGACCAAGAGCAAGGTGCCGGCAGATTTGGTGCACGGGAGACCCCTTTCCTGGTTTGCAACAGCTACCTTGACCTAGACATCGTGTCTCATGTCTCTTATAAAGGCACTGATCCCATTCATGAGGGCTCCGCTGACATGACCGAATCACCTCCCCAATGCCCCACCTTCAAATACCCTCGCACTGGGCCTTAGAGCCTCAACAGATGACTTTTGGAGGCATGTGAACATCCAGCCACATCACCCTCCTTCTCTTCGTCTGGCCGTAATCTACCAAAGAAGATTATATGGACAGACAAGAAATGGTCAAGAAACCATTCAAGGCATCCTATAAGTTCTGGAATGTATTTACAACCCCCCTTCTTTTTTTTTCCAGAAAGGTTATGCAGGGCTTACAAAGACACCTATCACCCAAAGGGAAAAAAGTAAAGCGTGGAAGGGATGGATCCAAGCAAAGGGAACCCAGGTCTGGAGAGTGACTAGCAAAGGAAACGTGGAGCCAGGGAGAGGAAAGGCGTGCAGATCTGCCTCCGAACTCCCCAGGGACCAACCACAGAGGAGCTCCTGGCCTTCACGGGACTTACCAAGTCTGAGGTGAGACCAGCCCGGCTCCTCCAGAAGACTCACTGCTTCTCTAGTTGCCAAGACCCGGGTGCCATGAGGAATGCTTCCGCGGCTCCTGGCAAGGAGGCTCACTGTGATGAGCTTTGGGGGACCGTGCGAAACAGTTCCCTGTAAAAGCTGCCATCGGGTGTCACTGAGGGCTGCTTCCAATGGCGCTCTGCCCGGGGAACGGCCCATTCAGAGCAGGGGTTCAATGAAAGTGAGTCTACGGGGGTCAATAGCACAGCTATTGCACGATCTGGCCCATCCAGCGATAAAACCCATAACACGTCGATGTCGCTCATCCATCCGTAACCACGGTTCTCATAAACCAGGCTCTTATAATGACTGGAATCAAGAGTTGGCAGGTTGTAGCCTTTGGGAGGACCGGGAGAGGGCAGGGTCCAATTTCTCCTATGAAAATTAAGGGGCTGAATCAGGCCAAGAGCCACAAGTGGAGCAAGGGGAGATAATCTCCAAATAAGAACTGAATTACGATTCCGGGGGATGTGAAGAGAAGAAAAAGGGAAGGGAGAAAACTTAAACCACCCCTGTCGCCCACGGGCACTGATTCCGACAACCTTGGTCTCATGATTACCCTTCTGCTTTCACGGTGGCCCAGCGGCCGTGTGCCGCCTGTGGTCCCCCAGACACGACAGAGCAGACACGACATCTGGCCAGTGTTCTTTCCACTGCGTTCATCTGAGTGATAAGCTTAGGCACCCGCCACTCTAGGTTATGCTGTGGGCTCACGTTTCAAGACTAGCTGAAGTCTCCGCTAAAAATTTGGCTTAACCTGAGGAGAGCAAATTGAGCCTAGTGGAGAACTCAGGGAAGGAAAGCAGTGGCCTCCTGGGGCAACTGAGTCATTGCTGTATCTCCTGAAGCGTCTGACTCGTAATCATATCAATTCTACTTGCCTCTGAGGCCCCACTCCTCTGAACGGAGAGAATTCAAATGGAGGGTAGTTTTTCATGGAACATTATCTCCACACGAACCGTTACTGTCATTAATCTCTTTTCGTGTTTTAGCAGTGGAAAACTGACACCTCCTTCTTTTCTGTAAAGACTGAAGGAGACGCAAGCGGGAGTTTAAATGATTGCCCGGCTTTTAACCCTCTTTCCCAGAGCCAGAAACCTCAGGAGAGGAAACAGGCTTTGTAGAAGTGGCAGGTCCCCGGGGGCAGGGTGGGTCAGCAACCTCAGGGTCCTTTCTGAGCCCCATTAAGGGTACCAGGGGCAGCGGGCTAAGCCCACTCCTGCCCTTCTCGGAGCCCTGAGGGCTTCACAAGGAAGACTTTGTGACACCAGATGCCTCTTCCATCAGCCTCTTCCATCAGCCTCTTCCATCGGCTCCACACTTGTGGAGCACTTTGCATCTGATGGGATTCGCACGCCATCCTGAGAGGGAGCTGTCGTCCCCCACCGTGTCACAGCCGAAGAGACTGAGCCCAGTCCCCACGGCCTGTCCCCCTGCTGAAGGTCGCCCTGTTAGTATGTGCTGGGGCTAGAATTTGAACCCAAATACGCAAAATCATGCTCCTCACTACCGGAGATGTTTTGGGGTTATCGTGAACAAATGAGCAAGACAGAGACTTGGGGAGCTCAGACTGTGGCCAAACCTTGGCCCACAGTCAGTCATTACATAAGTCATACTTGCAAAGCTCTTTTCCAGTGGACCCGCAGTATGGAGAGGCCGTGGGAGACAAACAGAAACTGCTTCAAGTTGCCTTTGGGTTTTGCTCACTTGTCTTCTTCTGTTCTTGTTTGTTTGTTTTGGTAGGGGAAAGGGTAACATTAGTACCTTGCCTTATTCAAGCAATTAAAAATCAGGTATTAAGCACCCATTATTTTTTCTGAGGGTGGGAGGAAGCGAGAATAAATAGCACAAAGCCTCTGTGAGAGGGCAGAGGCCCCTATCACTTATGGGAGAGTCATTCCCGTGAGATGTGAGATATCTCGTACACCTAGAAGGAAGACGCTGTGGAAAGAGGAAGAAGGAAGTGCCGATTGCACCTGCGGGGATCCGGGAAGCTTCCTGGCGGACTGAAGCTGGCCCAGGAGGGATGGGCAGAAACTAGAAAGCCGGTGGGGGAGGGGGAGAAGCAGGGAGAGTGCTGGAACATTTGAGACACTACAGGCAGACCAGCATAGGGGCTGAGGTTGGCCTGAGGTGTTTATCATTATCTTGAACAACCAACTTCGCACCCTTACTTAAGGAGTGCGACATTGCAAATGAGGCTTGGAATGGCCCCGAGTGACAACCACGGACTCCCTTAGGTGACTGTTTCTTTTTTCTTTTTTAAGTTTGCTTATTTATTTTGAGAGAGAGAGAGAGCACGTGTGCGTGCAGTGGCATGAGTGGGGGAGGGGCAGAGAGAGAGGAGAAAAGAGAGAATCCCGAGCAGGCTCCTTGCTGTCAGCACAGAGCCTGACGCGGGGACCCAAACTCACGAGCCGTGGGATCACGACCTGAGCCAAAATCAAGAGTCGGACACCTAACCGATGAGCCACCCAGGTGCCCCTTGGTGACTGTTTTTTTTTTTTTTTTTTAATTTTTTTTTAACGTTTATTTATTTTTGAGACACAGAGAGACAGAGCATGAACGGGGGAGGGGCAGAGAGAGAGGGAGACACAGAACCGGAAGCAGGCTCCAGGCTCTGAGCCATCAGCCCAGAGCCCAACGCGGGGCTTGAACCCACGGACCACCAGATCGTGACCTGAGCTGAAGTCAGACGCTTGACCGACTGAGCCACCCAGGCGCCCCCCCTTGGTGACTGTTTCTAATAGAGCAGAGTTCTCAACATCAGAGCCTTCAGGGTTGGAAGCCTGGAGAAGGTGTCTCTCCCCCCTGCCAGCATGTGGCGCCTCAGCTCCCCTCCGGGAACTCGGGCTCTAGCTCACCACCCTCCCCCACCCCCCGCCGCTGCCCCCCGCAACCCCCCACTGCCCTCCACAGCTCTGCCAGCAGAACACAGTCCTCCCACCCGGCCGGAGCCTGTGTAGGTCCAGACTCATTGAGGCTCATTCCTCACCCACGCAAGACCCTTCTGCACGGATGAAGACAGACTTCCCACCCCTCCTTGCCAAACACCAAACCTTCTCTTATCTGGACTAAATGTAGGGTTCTTTCAACGGTTCCCCCTCACCATTCTTGTTTCTCCTTGTTCGGTGCTGAATGTGGGCATTTATTTCCCCTAGAGCACAGCTGCGTACTCTGACACCCTGCCAATCCCCCACCCTCCCCGTGTGCCAGTGTGCACCCCTCTGGGCAGTGAGGAAAAAAGCTTGTTGATAGGAGGGGTGGGAGAACGTGGGGGTGGGGGCAGGAGAGAACTAAGGTTTATTGATCACTTGCTATGTGCCAGGCATCATGCCAAGAGCTTTACACATGTTATGTCTTATTCTTACAAAATGGGATCATTATCCCCATTTTGCAGATTGGCAAACTGAGGCTCAGGGAGACGAAATGACTCAAGCAAAGTCAAGTAAGTGGTCTCTGTCTGACCCCAGACTGGCAGACTCATATGTCAAAAGGTCAGCACTGTTTCCTGAGCATCTTTGACCCCTCCAACCTTAAAACGGTGTCCTGCACCGGGGCCCCTGGGTGGCTCAGTCGGTTAAGCGTCCGGCTTCGGCTCAGGTCATGATCCCACGGTTCACGGGTTTGAGCCCTGGGTCGGGCTCTACGCTGACAGCTCAGAGCCTGGAGCCTACTTTGGATTCTATGTCTCCCTCTCTCTCTGTCCCTCCCCCGCTGTGCTCTGTCTCTCTCTCTCTCTCAAAAATAAATAAACATAAAAAAAAAATTTTTATAAGAACAAAACAGTGCCTTGCACAGAGTAGGTGCTCGGTGTTAAGCACGTGTTTAGACCCACCCGCTAAAGGCACTGACTCACTATTATAAGCAAAACACATTCTAGCTTTATTTCTTCCAATTTCTTTTTTGGCTTCAAAAACCACAAACTTTTCCACATGAGCGATCTTTCATTTTTCCTGGTATGCTGCTGGACCGGGGTGCTCGGGCTTCTGACAGCCTATTAAATAATTATGTTCTGTCTTCACATGTTTTATGAGCTTTTTCCAGTGACCCCGCTCAGGAGATAATGGGAGGATGGATGTAGCAGTGTTCGTCCAGGGTTGATGGATGCGCCTGCTTTGGGCAATTTTCCAGTGGAAGAGAAGAAACTCAAGGAAACATTTTTTTTTTTCTCTGACTTGGATGCTCTCAACTAAATTGCGTCCTCTGCCTCAGCCTGGCCAGGGGTCTAAGGCGACTAAGCAGGTCTGGTGAGCTCTGGACTAGAGCCCCCCTCGTGGCTAGTGACAGCAAAGCCAGAGTGAGCCCGGGCTGCCCCTTCTTCGGCACCCACCTCATCTCGTTTCTCATTAAATCGTGGTCGATAAAAAAGTGGTAAAACGTCAACTCCGAGTGTCCCTTTCCTCCGGAGGCTCCCATGCTTGGTTTCTGTCTAAAGAACATTTTCTTTCTTCCTTTCTTTCTTTTTTAAGTTTATTTATTTATTTTGAGAGAGAGAGAGAGAGAACAAGCTGGGGAGGGGCAGAGAGAGACAGAGGATCCGAAGCAGGCTCTGTGCTGTGGGGCTTGAACACACGGACCATGAGATCATGACCCGAGTGGAAGTCAGACGCCTAACCAACTGAGCCACCCAGGTGCCCTTAGAGATCACTTGTACCTTTACGTGCAAGCGCGTTCGCTTTGGCAACTCTATGAACGTTCCTTTTTCATCGAGACTGCTCTTCCTCCAGAAAAGAGAGAAGGAAGGACAGGGAACCGGTATGCCGTGACACCCAGGCTTTCCACATGCACCTTGTTTAAACGCCACGGAGAGAATGGCTCTGGGAGACGCCACGGAGAGGAATGGCTCTGGGGGAAGTGGCAGCCGGCCAAAGTCGTGGTGTGGGCAGAAGGCGGGGAAGGAACAGAAGGGGCTCGAGGCTGGAGATATTTATTGAACGGGAGGCGCTGGGGTGGGGGGGGGGGGGCGCGCGGGTGGAGATGCTCAGCAGGCACGGAAACATCCAGGAGCTGGGGCCGGAGACAGAGTCCGGAGATCAGCAACATTAAGCAACCATTGCTTTCTGAAAGAGCAAGCGAAACCAGCTCTTCCCCGCCTCTACCCGGTGTCCACACTACCCGCCATCCACAAGTTCCTTAGGGAGCAAAACCCAAGGGACTGTGCCTTTGTTACTCCATGTGGGTCTGCCTCAGGATGTAAAGGCTAGAGGAGGCGGCTAAGGACAACAGGCAGGAAGGGTGTAAGCAGAGGAGTCTATGAAATGGAGGCCAGGATGAGAGTCAACACCACGGAAGAGCCTCAGAGGAAGTGTCCACATAGGGCGTTCTTGAAAACGGAGCCGGCAAGGGAACAGCGAGGCAGCTGCAGTTGGGGTGCGATGCCCGACACCCCCCCTGCTACCCTGTCCAGCCAGGACTCAACGACTGTGGGCCAGCTGCCCCAACCTGTTCAGCACCGCTCAAATCCTCGGAGTTTATTATAACATGGTTCACAGTGGGGGGAACAGAAAACAAATAGAAGACAGAAATAATATGAACAGCCAGTCAAAAGGTGATCACACTCGTATCAGTTATTGTGAACTGTCACCAGAAGGCCCTGATTGATACCGTTTGCCGGTTTCTGTGGTATAAATTCTCCCACGATGGACAATTTCAAGCTACTTATGACTTATAACTAGCCTACAAAATTTCTGGATATTGAAATACTAGCTCTTAGGTGAGTACTAAATCCGAGATGGTTCCAGAACACCACTAAATCTTGCCCATCTCCATTAAGAAGAACGATTTAGAATTATACTAGTTACCTTGGAAATATTTCTATGCAGTTTTGCTGAGTAAGAATAACAGAGGCAGGGAATTAGATCATATGATCCCATATACGTAAGACGAGTAAGTGTTCGTGTGCAAGCGTGCGTGTGATCATAGGAGCGAAGGAGAGGAACATGGACGATACACGTTAGGCTGTTGATATGGGTTCTCTCGTGGGCGCTAACACGGAAGGAGCAGGGAAAGAGAGAAAAAGGAAAGCAAGAAACAAAGTAGAAGAACGCTCAGTCTTTTTATCTTAGTTTTTCAAAAGCACACATGGGGCACCTGGGTGGTTCAGTCAGTTAAGTGTCTGACTCTTAGTTTCGGCTCAGGTCATGATCTCATGGTTCATGAGTTCAAGCTCTGCGTCAGGCTCTGTGCTGGCAGCATGGATTCTCTCTCTCTCTCTCTCTCTCCCCCTCTCTCTATGCCCCTTCCACTTACTCTGTCTCTGTCTCTCTCAACATAAACTGTAACAAATTTTTTAAAAAAGTAAAAAGCGGGGCGCCTGGGTGGCTCGGTCGGTTAAGCATCCGACTTCGGCTCAGGTCATGATCTCACGGTCCATGAGTTCGAGCCCCGCGTCGGGCTCTGTGCTGACAGCTCAGAGCCTGGAGCCTGCTGCTGGAGACTGCTTCAGATTCTGTGTCTCCCTCTCTCTCTGCCCCTCCCCTGTTCATGCTCTGTCTCTCTCTGTCTCAAAAATAAATAAACGTTAAAAAAAAATTTTTTTTTAAGTAAAAAGCACACATAATATATGAAATAAAATGAAATTCATATTACGTGAAATTACATATACGTATCAAAAATTTTTAAGAACGGTGGCAAAGTGGGGCAAAAGCAATGTAAACGTGGTCAGTGGTGAACAGTATATATATACTGACATATGCTGAAACTTTATATGATAATTGTTGAAAAGGAAGAATAAATAAATTATGCATTAATAAAATAGTACCTTAAATTAACTTTTTTTTCTCATTAGGTAAAAATGTGTATTCCGCTTTGGGAAATAAGGGGACGGTAAGCAGGGAAGTAGGGAGTGGACAACTCTGTCATCTGATGGATGTTGACCTTGTGTTCACAGTGGACCACCAGGTGGGGACAGGATACGTATGCAGAGGGTTGCTCTCCTGGAGAAGCAGTAAGACAAACGCTGACTTCCTCTGCCCCAAGGGTGGCCAAAGAGAGGAGGGGTCCTACCACCCAGGCTAGCCAACTTGCCAGGAAATAACTTGTACACTGTTAAATGCACCATAACATTATTTAAACATACATTTGTGGATATGAAGACTCAATCCATGTAGTCAGAGAATCACGAAATTCAAGAGCCAAACTTCTTGGAATTTAGATCTCTTCATTACAGTCTGAGCGAGAGAGCACAGCAGCAGTTGTTTCCCCCTGGCATCAGAACAGTCTCCCAAGGTCAGAAGCATAGAACTCCCAACACCTTTGGGCTTCTCGGTGAATCTAGAATTCCGGCACCAGACGTCGTTAGCTTAGCTCTGGCCAGCCTACACGGGGGTTAACCCATGAAACGGCTTGAAGAACGCCTCAGCGTGGATTAAAAATATGACCAGAACTTGTACGTTTTACTAACATGATGGGGCGCCTCATCCTCACCGTTCTGAAAATAGGCTATAAATACCAGAGGCGCCTGAACTGGGGGAAGGAAAGGCAGAGAGCTGCGTTTGGTTTTAGACTCGCCAAGGGCAACCTCATCCTCTGTCCTGGGATCTGGCAGGTCCCTTCTCCCTGCCCTTTCTTAGGGAGCTGTTAGCGCGGCCATGACGTGTGCAAACCAGATCACAGAGAGGCAGCTGGGATGGTGACAGCTTCATGCACGGTGGAAATTTGGAACAGGTGGAGGAAAAAAGATGATGTGTGCCTGCGTGTGCAGACATGTCTGTGAGGGTGTGTGCACACACAGGTGTGTGTGAGAGAGAGCAAGTGTGTGTGTGTGCTTGGCTGTAAAACATTTTATAACTAGTTTGCCCATTAACACCTGCCCTGATATCTAGACAGAAACACACAGACTTCAGCTTGGAGGAAATGACTGTGTAATGTACCATGCTGGGAACTTGACATGCATGATGTGCAGTTCTCCTTTCCAGAGGGAAAAATACAGTCTACTGGAGGGATCAGACAAAGGCACGAATAAACTTTTATAAAAGACAGAATATATGTGTTAATAACTGTGCTGTATCTGAACGAGTGACACATCACTTCTAAGCATAATGGAAGCTAAGAGGAAGAACAAAATGGCGGTGCCCCATTTCATTTTGACATTGAATAATTTATTCAATGAGGTGCCTCAGTTTAAAAATAATGACCAAGCACTTTTCTCTCCTCTCCCAAATAAGCAACTTAAGAAAGAGTCAAAAGATATTGCATGTATAAACCCAGGTCTGAAATAAAATTGCATCGCCTAAGATTAAATTTCTTCTATCTGTGAGGATAGGGGCTGGAAGTAGAAATTAAATCGAATTAAATTGAATTAAAACAATATATATTTATGCATATCTGAGTCTGTAGCCTGAGAATTATATCTGCTCTATATAGGGCAGGAATTAAGTTAAGTAGATAGTCTATCTACCTATCTAGCTAGCTAGTACATATACATGGAATATATACAGAATATTAGATATTAATAATGTTAAAGAATACCCAATATTAATATAATATTGAAGAAAAAGATACTGCGGGTATATGCAGTGGTTCTCAAACTAGGATAACGGTTTCTATCAACTGGAGAGCTTTAGAAAATGCGGATGTCCCAAAGATTCTGATTTAATTGGTTGGGATATGGCCTGGGCATCGATGTTTTTAAGAGTTTCCAGGTAATTCTAATGTGCAGCCAAGGTTGAAAACTACTGGGAGCAGGAGAGAGGTTAGGAGAATAAAAAAGAGATTGGAAAATGTTAAATATGATTGCCAAAATTACACAAAAATTCAGCAAAATAATTGAAATGAAAGGGGGCAAAAAATTCTCTAGAAAGTAGAACAAAAAGAGAAATGTGAAGAAAAAAACAGATGGAAGGGTAATTTACCAATCAACTGGTGTTCTGAACAGAGACTAGAGGAAAGAGAGGGGAGAAATTTTTTACCAGAATTCAAGGCTGGGAATCACCATCAAAGGACGCACTGAGAATCAAACAAAATACAATGGTAATAGACTCACAGCCGGTCTATCGTTATGATCTTGTAAACCAGCCAGAGAGAGAGACGGAGAAAGAGAGAGAACATGCCAAAAAGATCGTAGACATTAAAAACAAAATACTAGGACATATATAAAGGAATATAAAGGAGATTGATATCAAAGTTTTCAGAAGCAATAGTGACATTTATTGAACATTGTTTTAAATGTTTATTTAGGGGCGCCTGGGTGGCGCAGTCGGTTGAGCGTCCGACTTCAGCCAGGTCACGATCTCGCGGTCCGTGAGTTCGAGCCCCGCGTCGGGCTCTGGGCTGATGGCTCAGAGCCTGGAACCTGTTTCTGATTCTGTGTTTCCCTCTCTCTCTACCCCTCCCCCGTTCATGCTCTGTCTCTCTCTGTCCTAAAAATAAGTAAACGTTGAAAAAAAAAATTAAAAAAAAAATAAAAATAAATAAATGTTTATTTATTCATTTTGAGAGAGAGAGAGAGGCAGAGACAGGAAGAGAGAATCCCAAGCAGGCTCCCTACCATCAGCGCAGAGCCCCATGTGGGGCTCGATCTCATGGTTCGTGAGCTGAAATTGGGAGTCCAGCAGTAACCTGACCGAGCCACCCAGGCACCCCAGCAATCCTGGAATTTAGAAAAAAATGAAGCAAACCTTTTAAATTTTAAGAGACATTTATTTTAAACCCACACTCAGGAAAACTCTCAATGGTGTGTGTGGGGTGGCGGTTGAGGGGGCAGGTGGGGGTGAGTCAGCGGGTGGGGGCGGATAGACTAAAGCTAGATGTAGACATACAAGGACCCAGACGTGCTATCTCTCATTCATCCTTCCCTAGGAAGTTACTGCAGGGTGTATTCTGAGAGATAAACAAATCGAGGAGAAAGACACGGGACCCTGAAAATGGGAGATTCCATGTGGGAGAGCCTTAAAGGCTAAGACTATTCACCTAGAAGGGTATAGAGAGAACTTGCCTGCTAATCTCATATAATGAAATAACTTTTCAAAATAAAGATAAATAAAGACATTAACGAAAAAGAGAAAGGTAATCAGAAACTCTAAGAAAATAAAAAAGCTGTGTCAGCCAAGGAATTGAATCACAATATTGGTATTTTAAACTCATTGATCTACAAAATCTTCTCATAGAATCAATTTATCTGTTTTCTTTTTCTTTTGTTATTTTCTGCTTTTGCTATCACGCTCCGAAAGGCCACCCCAGCTCAGGATTAAACACGCGTTTACCTATATGTTTCTCTAGTATATTTATTTGTTCTTTTCCTTTAAATCTTCAAGGAGAGGAAATGTCCCCCAGAGGACTTCTGAGGGAACAGCTCTGTGCGGGCAGCCAGACCTCACAGGCACCTGCACCGGCCCCCTGCGCAGGAGCTGAGCGCAGCTGATGCGAATCCTGGCAGGACGCCTTGGGATCTTTCTGGACTGGGGAAAACGGGAGATTTGCCAGGAGCAAATCGCTGTCTCCTAAGGATTCTCTCAGGGACAGCTTCCCATGGCCTTCTGGTACTGATGTGGTTGCGGCTTTCTACCTCCCTTGGGGTACAGCAGAAAGCTATGCAAATTAGCAGCAGCCTTGGGGCGCCTGGGTGGCTCAGTCAGTTGAGCGTCTGACTTCGGAACCACAAGATCAGGACTCGATCTCAGAACCACAAGATCAGGACCTGAGCCGAAACCAAGAGTCGGACACTCAACCGACTGAACCACCCAGGTGCCCCAGATGGCCTCTCCTTTCTTGACTGGCCAAATCGATGAGTCTTACATGGCCCTTGTGCTCAACGGTAGCAATGTATTTTCTACCACATTGTTGGGAAACTTTCCTGACACCATTTACGGAATCGTTTACGCTTTCCCCATAGCTTTTCTTTTTTCCTGCTTCTTTACCTTTAAAAATTTTTCTTATATGTAAAATTTTTTCACGTACTTGCATTTGTTTCTGAACTTTTCACTATGTTCCGTTTGTACAAATTTACGTTCATAGACAAGTGTTCAACAATTTGGTCAAGACATTCGTTAAAAATAAAATCCCAACTTGCATGTCCACAGTGTTTCAATTAAAAATGAGTAAATAATAATGAGATAAACGTAAACATCCCAACCTCCTGGAATTTTATCGTTTCTTTTGGGTGGAGGGCTGGTATCTTCCCACCGTTGAGCCTTCCCATCCAGATATAGGTTATTTCTCCCCACGTATTAACCTTTTCTAACGCCCCACAGTAGAGTGTTAGAGTTTTCTTCAAAGAAGTCCTGCACGTTGCTTACGTGTGTGACTATATGCCTTAGATTTTGTGTAGCTCTCATGAATGGGATTGTTTTCCATTTTATTTCTTTTGTTTTTTTTTTTTTTTTTATTTTTGGGACAGAGAGAGACAGAGCATGAACGGGGGAGGGGCAGAGAGAGAGGGAGACACAGAATCGGAAACAGGCTCCAGGCTCCGAGCCATCAGCCCAGAGCCTGACGCGGGGCTTGAACTCATGGACCGCGAGATCATGACCTGGCTGAAGTAGGACGCTTAACCGACTGTGCCACCCAGGCGCCCCTCCATTTTATTTCATAAATGGTGATGGTTTGTTGAAGGGGGTAAGTAGGGAAGTGACCTTGTAGCCAGTGACTCTTTGGGGGACGGGAGAGGGGTGCCTGGTGGGGCTGGGCCTGTGACTCTGTGGGGCCACTGCCCAAGCATTGCCGCGGGCCTTGTCTCAGTTCTTCTCCTCATCCCCAGCCTTTTGTGCCCTAGTGGTCTCCTCGAAGTACATGCTCTCTGAGAGTGACTAAGTCCCAGCACTTACTTAACTCACCTTCTAGAAATAGGCCTCTGGGACCAGGACTTAGAGTTTCTTTTTGTGTTGTTGTATCATTTTTTTTTTAAAGTTTATTTATTTATGTTGAGGGAGAGACATAGACAGCGAGCAGGGGAGGGGCAGAGAGAGAGGGAGACAGTATCTCAGCACCATCGGCAGGGGGCCCGATGCAGAACTCGAACCCACAAACCTGAATCGAGATCAAGAGTTGGACGCTTAACCGACTGAGCCACTCAGGCGCCCCAAGGAGTTAGACTTTCAAGGACAGGTGTGTGTTGAGGAAATCCCAGGATGCATTAGAGCCCTTCTTCTGAAGTCAAAAGGTTATTGAAGCACCTGCTCCTCTTACCTTCTTCCCCGGACTCTGGCACATACAGAGATGGCTGAGCTCCGGGAGGGCTGCTTCCAATTAGTCTGGGGCCTTTAAGAGCTATTTCTTTGCCTGTTTCTCAAAAGAGAGGCGGCTCAAAAGTATGGTTAGATGAAAAGATCACCCTGGAGAGAGAACAGGGCAGATGCCCCTCTTGGGAGAGTGAACATGACAGATTTCTCCCTCCCCTTCCTCCCCCTCCTCATGTGCCTCTGACAGCTAGGCCAGGCGAGAGCCCAACATTCTCAAACGAAGAAAAACACCTAAAACAGTTTTGATATAGAAAGATCCCTATGGCTAAGATGTAGCAGGGGCCTCTACGGGAGTGTGATTTAGAGAAGGTGTGAGAGCCACCTCCCCACAATACCACAAACAAAATGGCACCCAACATTCATCGAAGGGGGAGCCCAAGGCCGGTCCTGTCTTCCATGTTCCAAAGACTTTGCCCCGTGAAGAGGGGTTGGGTTAACACGTGGGTCATCAGAAAGGCCGGCTGACCTCCTCTCTCTTGCTCCACCCTCCTCTCCTCAGAATGGTATCGTCTAAGGAGTCCTCCTAAGTAGCCGTCTCAGAGACAGGGCACACCCCACCCCACTCCCGCTCCCTGGTGCTGGTGCTTCCAGTCTCCAGGGGACACGGACCCAGGAGGGCCTGCTCCTGCGAAGCCAGGAGCATGAATGAACGGCCTCTAGTATTTTGGTGCAGAAATTTAGTCTTGCTAAGGAAGTGGGGCACATGAATTGACAGAGGTAGAGTCAGAGCTGAGCAGAGGAGGTGACTTTTCATTATTCTTTTTTTTTTTTTTTAATGTTTAGCTATTTTTGAGAGACAGAGAGAGAGAGCAGGAAAGGGGAAGAGGGAGAGAAGGAGACACAGAATCCGAAGCAGGCTCCAGGCTCTGAGCCATCAGCACAGAGCCCAACGCGGGGCTTGAACTCACGAATGGTGAGATCATGACCTGAGCCAATGTCCGACGCTTGACCAACTGGGCTACCCAGGTGTCCTTAAGTATTCTTAAGATAAGCCTCTATTCCACTGGAGTGTCTGTCACTAGTTTTCTGATCCTAGCAACCAAGCAAAAGCAATTACCATATCTCTTGCCCAACCCAAGCTCTGATGAGTTAGGGAGTCTCTTAATTCAAAGTGAGACCATGAATAGAACAATAGACTTTCTAAGTTTTAGCGACCCCTGCTGTATGCCAGCATAGACAACATGTAAGACATCCCTACTATGTACCTGCCAGATACCTACACCTCAGAGTATTACTCAGTTCCCACCAAACTCCCTTATGACTGTCTCACTGCTATTGTTTCGTAGGTGAGGAAAGTTGGGACTAATTAACATGAAGAGGCAGTCGAGCCTAGTAATTAAGAGGATGGGCTTTAAGAATAAAGACCGTTCTAGGTTGGCATCTCGCCCCTACCCCCTTAAAGGTTTAGGACTTTGCTTTTACACTTCTCTTATAAACTTCAATTTCCTTGTCTATAGAACAGGGAAAATAATGCCTACCTTTCACAGGGAGCGGTGTCTATTAAATGAACGCAGTACAAGCAACCTTCGTGAATACCATGTCAAAGCCTGAAGTGACAGACCCGGGCTTCACGTCTAGGTCCATCTGGCTTCAAAGCCCTGGTCCGCACTCAGCATGGGCCCTCAGAGGGATAAAAGGTCCCTCCAATGTTTTCCAAGATTGCAAGGCATCAGAACTAAGAAGACTGTTCCCTGCTCTGTAAATCTGAGAGCTGACACCGGAACATTAGGTTTCTTGCATCCGACTCAGGTTACACAACCTGTTTTACGCTGGAAAACTATAGTCAAAAGGGGAATGAAAACATCGAAATGACCTTTACTTGGATTCTTCCTGAACCAAACAGGGAATCTGAAGTCAGCGCAGGCTGTGGTAAGGGTGCACCTACATCAGCCCCAGTGCGCGATCCGCCTTTCAGATGCTAAAAAATTAAAAGCTTTTTATGATTTAGTGCCCCCCACCTCTTTTCCTTCACTTTGCCCAGAGTCCCAAGACTAGTTTTGGGAATCTAAGGTCTTTCACATCACATCTAAAAGCACATTTTCATGTAGTTTGAAGGCATTCATACCTGTATTACCTTTGATGCAGCCATTTGGCCTAAGTTTCATCTTCATTTGGAAGCCCCCGGGACTTCCTTCGTATGTAACAGTGGTGCTATTTAGAAACTTGAAAATGAATGTAAAGGCACTTTGTAAATTGTAAAGCTGGTGATATTTTAAACATAGGGCTTTAAATATTAATAAAAGGTTTAAAAAAAACCACTAATTGAAGTATTCAAAATTTTGTGTAAATAGATCAACTGGAAAAAAAATGCAGAGCATGAATGTGGAAACCTGGGCCCCATTTCCAGCTTTACTCCTGGCTCGGGCTACATACAACCCGTGTCCAAGCTTCCACTGGGGAAATGCTGGAGTAGTGAATATGCTCTCAAAGGGTTGGAATAAATAGTCAGTGATAAAAGCATGTTATTTTTGCTTTCTAAGTTTTATCTTTAACCTTATCAAGCTATCAGTTACAACTGAGAAATCTTAGGACGGAGTCTCTGTAAATGGCTCCATTTCTGATCCCAATTTTTCCACCAAAGTGACACCCTTAAATCAGAGCCCAGGCTTAGGGAAACTTAACTTCCCAGCTGTGTAGAGACGTTCCCACTTTCCACGTGCATATCCTCGAAGGTAACAAACAAACAAACAAAATCCTATTTCCAAAGGTTTTATTTCATGTACTGTTTGCTGCTTAGAACTTTCCTACGCTCTGCATCCTAAAGTCGATCAGTGTGCAAACTCTATCTCATTCAAAAGAGACATGGCCGTTGAGTATCCAGGAAAACACAGGTGAGTGCCACATGCTTACTGGGCATGCTTAAGGAGCTGTTTTGGGCCAAGAGAAAAAGAAAGGAGTGCTTGCAGAAGCGAAAGATACCCCATGCACCCTCAGACACACACTCAGGGAGCTTAGAGGTTGAGGACACTCTTCTATACCAACATGTGGGCCAAAACAGAATTCTTTTCATCTTCCATCACGCTTTTAAAAAAGCAGAGAAGACATTACACATTAACTGACCTTAAATCAATGTCAAAGAAATGAGGAGAAAAAATTAATGCACGAAGAAATACAATTCACAAAACAAAATATGCAATGTTTTAAAAGCTGCATACATTTCAACAAAAAAGTTGGGGACACAGATTTGGTTATATAGATTTTTCAAAATATTTATTATAAGAAGGCTCCCTTTCCCATATTAAAAGGAAAACATATGACTGGAAATATTCCAAGAACGGAAACTAGGTTAAACCAATTCCCAAGTCCTTATCAAATAATGGATCCATAAAGGAGAGTATATTTTGGAACTTAAAATTAGGGAAGCCTATGCATAATGTAGATGGGGAAAGAGAAAACAGAACAAAGTCAGAATGATCGTTTACATTTTACAGTCTTTAATTAAGCACATAAAACTGTACTATTTAATATATTTCTCCATGAACTTTTTGTGAAATTCAGATCGCAGTGTATCATTTACAAATCTTTTGTCTTTCTTCTGATCATCTACACCTTTTGCACAGTTCTTGAAAACAACATCATCATCCCACCTAAAGGAAAAAAGCAAACAGAACGCTTACATGTCTGTATCAGGAGACATGAAAAAGTGAGTTGCAAAGCTTAGTCATTACCCACAAATATGCTCAACATATACATCATCTGATGCAGCAATTACACCCAAAAGAATAAAGTAATTCTTAATAGGTTGTAATTTTGCTTTATCACAGCAGGAAAGGCAATTCCTATTTAGAACATACATTCTTATGACTTCTCCTGTATGAGAAGCTCTGAGTGAAAAAGCAGAAATACACCGGCTTAATTGCATAAATATTTAATGTTTTCAGGTCTGAAACAAAGAGGCAGCCCTGGTATTACCCTGGTTACTGTAGATGGTTCTAGATGATAATAACTGCTCAATTTACTATAGTTCGGATTACCAGATTTTATGCTCTTTGATCAGTTACCACTTAGTAATCATCCACTACAGTATGTGCATTTTATGGCAACAAAAGAAGAAACTACTGGGGTATAACCAGTAAGGCTCATGTGCTGGCCCATGTCCACCTGTCACTGCTAGAGTAAAGAATATTCTGGGTGACCCTCAGAAGAGGGACAGAGCATGAGGAAGTGTGCACATGGATTCCTCCTGTAGCTTTCCCCCTTATGACCTGGCTGTGGCTCTGTTAGTACGAGGACAACTATATGCAGAGTCCTCTGTGTCCTTCTGGTGAGCCTCTGAATGTGAAGGGTGAGCTCGGGACTCTTCCCACACAGATGTAAAATGTAACCTCTGTAGGGCCAACGGCTCAATGTACTGCTCCATCCCTAGCGCTTGGAACAGTATCTGGGGGCGCCTGGGTGGCTCAGTTGGTTAAGCAGCCGACTTCAGCTCAGGTCGTGATCTCACGGCTCGTGAGTTCAAGTCCTGCAGCGGGCTCGGTGCTGACACCTCAGAGCCTGGAGCCTGCTTCGAATTCTGTGTCTCCCTTTCTCTCTGCCCCTCCCCAGCTTGAACTCTGTCTCTCTCTCAAAAATAAACAAACACTAAAAAAATTAAAAAACAACAGTATTTGGTACACAGCTAGTTATCAGAAATATCTACTGAAAGTTAGTACATGTTCATTCCTTCTCCTTCTGTCATTCTAATATCTGACGGAGAAGATGACCAGTGAAAAAGGGGTTTTTAGAGGCTTCACATAATATAGCTTGGTATAAAACTCCCAATCTGCAATATATATCCAACTCATTAGTGTAAAGTACCTTCTTTTAACTTTGAAGTTGGCCTGAGGCTGGGATGGGCCAGTGAGATTAAGGAGAGGGTTTCCACTCAATATGTTTTCCATACGTATTCTTTCTTCTTCAGCTTTTTGTTCTTGTTCCTGTCAATGACAGAGGAGGGCTCATTTATTTACATTAATTCTGGGATCAATCTTCTTGCATAACTCCTATTTTAAAAGACTGTTAGGATTTTTATGAGGGAGCTGGAGTAAGAATCAAGGTAACCTTTTTTTTTTTTTTAAAAGATATAAGATATACCAGAAAAGTCTCACTTAATCCAAACAATTTGGCTTTTTTACTATAAATATTTCATGCTTGTCATCATACATTCATTAGTCCGACTCTGAAATTCTAGAATGCATATTTAAACCTATTTTCTTTCTTGAAGTACATACAAAATTCATCACTCATTCTAAGAGAATACATCAATAAATATATTCTAATAATTTCAGAATATATTAAACATCAAAAAGACACATTTAGCAAAACTATTACCTTTATTTTTAAAGACGGGCTATATATAACCACAATTAAAAAATAATTTTATTTTGAACTATTAACAATGTAAACTTGCAGCTCCAGGATTAGTGACAAGTTATTATTAACCAAGAAGTAGCTCCTAAAATAAAACAAACTATCATGTAAAATCTTATATTCAGTTAACGTGCATTTCTACTAATTCACCGCAGGTTTTTCCATTTTGTTCTTATCATTTATTGTTACTAACTCTCCATTTTTACACCTCTCATTCTTCATCAGCTACAAGCTCGTCCTTCTTCACTTTTAATTTAGCATTAACCTCTTTAAACCCAAATCCGCCTGTTTCATTCTTAAAAATATAAAATGCCTAGAATTCTTAGCGATAGTAACTGCTGATCTATCTGTTCAGGCTATTTTAAACCAAAGATAAATCCCACTTTATTGGATTTTAGGGATGACAAAAATTGATCAAGGAAAAAGAGACTTTCAATTTAAAATGAACCTAATAGTGTTTTATATCACTTTAAAAAATAACCTAATTTTTCATACAGGCTAATGATTATTTCATTTTAATATCCAAGTGTGAACGACAGATTTCATTTTTAAGAGGCCAAATAACTGGGAAGTGACAAGATGCAACTTTCAGGGAAATAAACAGGGAAATTACTTTAGGTCACTTTCAGACCTTAAGCAAACAAAATTAAGAGCATCCATCATAGATTAAGAGCAGACAGCTTTCTAAAAACTATGTATTTTTAACAAATTATATCAATGCTGAAAGTGAAAAGATATTTCTCTGAGATGCTATAAAAATAAGAGCTCAAATATACAATGTATCCAACTTATAATAATAATGCATGTGATATGATAAAGTTCTGGCCATTTTATATCTGCATTATTTTTTCTTTCAGAGTCCTGGCTGATTGCCAAACACAGCACTGGAACAAAGGTGCCCACCCTTTCCATACTCAAGTACCAGGCACATTATGGTTCCCAAACATAGGTTAATAATGAGTAACAGCCTGCATATCAAATCCAAACTGCTCCGTTTTTATAAATAAAATGTTACTGGAACATGGATAGTCAACCTCATTCATTTTGGTATTGTTTGCAGTGGCTTCTGTGCTACAGAGAGCACTAGAGACTGCATGGTCTGCAAGCCTGAAATGTCCTGAAATATTTACCATCGGGCCCTTTACAGAAAGCTTCCTAGCCCCTGACATAGGGTGACTGGTTTGAAAATGTTATTTTGGGACACCTCAAAAACCAGCCACTAGAAAACCAGACAGGCAAACAGGAAAAAAAGAAATAACTGTCATTCAATCCCAAGAAACATCAATACATTTTTGTACAAAGACAGTAGATGAGCCCCACAAAATTCCAAGATCTTTGTCTAAAATGTTTATTCTTGGGGCGCCTGGGTGGCTCAGTTGGTTAAGCGTCCGACTTCAGCTCAGGTCATGATCTCACAGCTCGTGAGTTCGAGCCCTGTGTGGGGCTCTGTGCTGACAGCTCGGAGCCTGGAGTCTGCTTCGGATTCTGTGTCTCCCTCCCTCTCTGCCCCTCCCCTAGCTCGCATTCTGTTTCTGTCTCTCTCTCAAAAATAAACAAACGTTAAAAAAAGAAATGAAATGAAATACACTTTATCTTTCCTAAAGGTCAACCAAATGCATTTGAATTCTATGTCTCTTTACATATCTAGAGCTGTTAGGCAAGCTGAAAGATTCTGGAATAGAACAACTGCCCTCTAGTGGTGTGCAAGTGATATCAGGAAAGTTCTTATAATTCTTTGATTTTTAAAAATTAGATACAATTATAGGCTATTATGGGAATTATGCCAAACTTTGATGAGAACTATCCTTAAAATATTCTTCTTCCGGGGCGCCTGGGTGGCTCAGTCGGTTAAGCGTCCGACTTCAGCTCAGGTCATGATCTCACGGTCCGTGAGTTTGAGCCCCGCGTCGGGCTCTGTGCTGACGGCTCAGAGCCTGGAGCCTGTTTCAGATTCTGTGTCTCCCTCTTTCTCTGACCCTTCCCTGTTCATGCTCTCTCTCTGTCTCAAAAATAAATAAATGTTAAAAAAAAAAAAAAAAAATTCTTCTTCCAATTTGAAATCCAGCAATGTTCTACTTCCCTAGACTCCTCACATGAACCCATGTCAGTCTTTTTCCCCCCTTTAAACACAACAAATTCTTGGTTCAAGCTTGGTTCAAGCTTGCACAGAGAGAGGCTCATTAAAAAAAGCTGAGTTGTTTTGTTTGAAAGTGGAAGCAGATATCTTCACCTGAATGTCTCGTAATGAATCAAATTCAACCTGTTCCAGAGTTCGTCATCTCTTTTCTCTCCGTCTAAACACGCTCATCCTTCTGCCATCCCCTGTATTAGTGACTGGCAGCAACATCTCCCCAGAAACTGGGGGGTCATCGTGGCTGCCACATCTAATCAGCCACTTTATCTGGTCAATTTTTCTTCCTCGACAGCTCTATCAGCATCTACTTGCGTCTCTCAATTCCAATTCCTATTATGCAAAATGATCATAATTGCATGTGAGGATTACTGGAACAGCCTCCTCAATCAGTTGTCTCAATACAACCTCCATACCTCTGCCAGAGTAATCTTTCCAAACTGCGTATCCAATAATTTTATTATTCATGTTTCCCGGTGTTACTGAAATATTTCATAATAAAATAAACAAAAAAATAAAATGCATATCCAACCTTATCAATCTCCTGCTGAAATCAACTAGCTCCTCATGGCCTTCAAAACCCGAGTCCAAACTCCTTTAGCGCTGGCTTGTGAACCACTAAAGCTGTGACCTGTTCGAGCTCACCTGTTTCTTGTCTTATTTTTATTACTATGGCCAATTCATGCAAAGTTTACAAGTATGTACTATGGGGGCGCCTGGGTGACTCAGTCGGTTAAGCAATGGACTTTGGCCCAGGTCATGATCTCACGGTTCGTAGGTTCGAGCCCCACATCAGGCTCTGTGCTGACAGCTTGGAGCCTGGAGCCTGCTTCGGATTTTGTGTCTCCCTCTCTCTCTGCCCCTCCCCCACTTGTGCTCGGTCTCTCTCTCTCTCTCTCTCTCAAAAATAAATAAAATGTAAAAAAAAAATAAAAAAAAAAGTATGTACTATGGATCCTATGTAATCCTTGTAACTCTCACTGAGACAGACATTCTTTTCTTTCACTGTATAAATGGAGAGAATATGGGGACCCAGAAGTTAGGTAAATTGCCCTAAGTTATATAAAACCTATTGACAGACTATATCAACATATGCCTGGAAAGAAGGCTGCAAAGAGGAGACAAAGATAGCCTCATTATATCCATGGGTTCTCGGTAGGCCATGATTACATATCGTATTCAACTTTGATTCCTCTGACACTTAATGGACAATGACTCAATGTCTGTTGAACATATGAACAAGTATGTGAACGAAGAGCAAACTGGTAGTATTATTAGGCATGTCTGAGCTATTTGGAAAGAATTTTTTTTTAATTTTTTTAATTTTTTTATTTTTGAGACAGAGAAAGACAGGGCATGAGCAGGGAAGGGGCAGAGAGAGTGGGAGACACAGAATCGGAAGCAGGCTCCAGGCTCTGAGCCATCAGCACAGAGCCCGATGCGGGGCTCAAACTCACAGACTGTGAGATCATGACCTGAGCCGAAGTCAGATGCTCAACCGACTGAGCCACCCAGGCGCCCCTGGAAAGAATTTTTAACACAACCAAGGAAGTTAGGATGTCATAAAAATAATAGGACTTGTAGACCTACAAGTGCTGTAATATCTAGACATGGCACGATTTCTAATACAAGATGATATTACTTACATCAAAAAATATTTCTAGTTTAGCACAGAAGATGGAGAAAGATGTAAATATTTAGTATTTCCATTTTACCTTCCTGGCCTGCTCTTCAGCTCTTTCTTTTTTAATTTTTTCTAGCTCTGCAAGAAGAGCTGCAGTATCATCATCATCACTCTCCTCTTCAAAATCTTCATCTTCATCTTCCTCCTGAAAAAGAATGACAACGGCCCAGGAGATTGGAAAGAAAATGCACATTATTCATTTATTTTTCCATAAAAATCACACTTATCAAATCTCTGGGGCAGCGGTCAGTTTCCCGTTGGGGAAGATAAATGTACTTAAATATAATTAAAATCAACAAGCAACCAAAAAATAAAATAAAACCCCACAAACAAGCTTACAGAATACTTACTAAAATGTCCCTCATATGTCTGAGATTGTAACTTCAAATAGGGTAACAAAATATCTTTCAAATTTACAGGGTCAAAAGAGATTTTACATATGAAAATAGTTCTAAAATCAGAGAAGAAATACTACACTGATATACGCAGTACATATGTACACGGTGTATCACCCTGAGAGTCAAATAATTTTATTAGCTCAAAACAACTTTTAAGCTAGGAAGTAAGGATAATCAAAAGTACAAAAAAGGGTGCTACATTCTCAGAATAATTTCAAACAAATAGTTATTAAATCCCATTTAAAATTGGGTTTCCTTTATTTAATTACTGAGTTCACTACTGAATTCAGTCTGTCAGGTCTGGAATTAATTGTTGACATATACATTTAGTTTGATGCTCCCCACGAAAGGCCACTCATGTTTTCCCACTGTATGTAGAAACTTGCAAGTTAATTACAGACTACAGGGCCCCACTGAATTTTAATGTTAACTGAAGCACTAATTCTAAAAACCTTCCACTTAGATCGCTTCCCTTCCTAAGCAGAGGAAGCCATTAAGTTGAAGTGCACATCTAGAGAGGGCACCTTTGATATCTAATGTGGAAAGGCCCCTGGGTTCAACTCTTGGGGGTGCTGACAGACACCCTAGGATGAGGAATGCCCTCTGGGGGTACAGAAAACATGGTCAACCTCCAGGATTTAGTACAGAGAGTTCTTTTTTAGGGAAGCTTATTCTTTAATAGAACACTTCCTTATGTGGTTCTCTGGAGATCAAACTTGCCCTTGAAGTTTGATTACTCTTGTGATTAATACTTTTTGTTTAAGAATCAACCATGGGGCGCCTGGGTGGATCAATCGGTTAAGTGTCCAACTCCTGATTTTGGCTCAGGTCATGATCTCACGGTTCGTGAGACCAAGCCCCGTGTCCAGCTCTGCGCGGAGCCTGCTTGGGATCCTCCCTCTCTCTTTCTGCCTCTCCCCTGCTCACGCTCTCACTCTCTCAAAATAAATAAATAAACTTAAAAATCAACCATAAAGCTTAACACTGATGTCAGGGCCACATGTGAATAACAGGAAGTAAATAAATACAGGTCACTTCTCAAAGTCAAAAAACAAAAAAAAGCATTTCAGAAAACAAGATAAAAAAAATATCACGTGGAGATCAATGGAGGAAATAAAACATACATCTGTTAGAGGATCATCTGCATCAAGGTTGGCAGCAGGAATCTGGTCTAACCGAGGTTTCTTTGACACTGATGAGGAGGTTGTATGTTCTGGGGGAAAACAAACATCATTTAGCTTACTAAAATAAACACTGCATTTCTTGTAACATTTTAGGGACGTGTGGGCACAAAGAGCTTACAGGAACCACAGTGCCTGGAATGTGCCCTTGGTTAAGTATTTGTTGAATGAATTAATGAAAGTATTGATTTGAATAGGAGAACTATATAGCCTCTCTTGGGAAATTGAAGAAATAGTTTACATATACTGAAAATATAAAAAAGCTACTGTAACTGACGCCTGTAAATGCCTGCCAAAAACTAGCGACAAAACTAAGAGACCCTCACAGACAGAAACTTATGGGGCTCAAGGAGTGTGGCTATTCTCAACAGTAAAAACCTTTATGTGAGGGGCGCCTGGGTGGCTCAGTCGGTTAAGCGTCCGACTTCAGCTCAGGTCACGATCTCGCGATTTCTGAGTTCGAGCCCTGCATCGGGCTCTGTGCTGACAGCTCGTAGCCTGGAGCCTGCTTCGGATTCTGTGTCTCCCTCTCTCCCTGGCCCTTCCCCTCTCGAGCTCTGTCTCTCTCTCAAAAAATAAATAAACATTAAAAAAAAAGATTAAAGGGGCGCCTGGGTGGCGCAGTCGGTTAAGTGTCCGACTTCAGCCAGGTCACGATCTCGCGGTCCGGGAGTTCGAGCCCCGCGTCAGGCTCTGGGCTGACGGCTCAGAGCCTGGAGCCTGTTTCCGATTCTGTGTCTCCCTCTCTCTCTGCCCCTCCCCCGTTCATGCTCTGACTCTCTCTGTCCCAAAAATAAATAAAGGTTGAAAAAAAAAATTAAAAAAAAAAAAAAAAAAAAAAGATTAAAAAAAAAAACAAAACACCTTTATGTGAACTGAAACAACAGCTGCTAGATATCCCCAGGTCATCCTGTTCCTTCTACCACAGAAGCACAGATGGAATTAGAACCCAACCTCATCAGCGCTAATCTAATCGCTTAAGAAAGTGTTACTGATGTCTTAAAGCAAACAATATTTTAAACTGTTCACACCAATATTTTAAAGGCAAACAAAATACTGATCAGTTCCAATTAGAACATGAAATAAAAACCGTTATTGACCTAATTTCAGGAGACAAATGTCTGGGGGTAGTGTTAGTACCTCGTGTTGGACGATCTCTATTTTTTTCTCTGGCGGCAGCTCGCTCTCTCTCCTCCAGCTCTCTCCTGAAGTCACGGTTGCGAACCTCTTCAGGGGCATCCTGAGTGGTTTGTCTAAAGGAGAAACAAATGAGGGAAAAAATGTTACTTACTCAACATGGATACAAGTTACATCCTTGTGATGTTTCCAATATTTCAAAAAGCACAAAGTGAGTCACACATATTTTCCCATAAGGCTGCAGATGAATTAAAATGTCTTTACTTTTTGTTAGCCATGTCATCTCAGGGCTCATTACCGTGACACATTTAATCTCATAATGATTAGTGTAGACCGTGCACAGGCCCTCTGAGGTAACTATTACTGTGCCACCTACATATGGAAATTCCCAGTTAACAGCAATTTCTGCATCAGTAATATACAGTAGTGCATTATAATCAGAGCATAATGTTAATGTCAAATACTCTATTGCATTCTACGCCTATGAAAATAGATGACTTAAGCGATCAATCCTCAAACATGCTACAGTCTCATGACCATGCCATTTAACATTTTTAGTCTTGTTTTCTGAACAAGAAAATGAAAAGTCTTCGTTACCTATATTTTATCTTTGTATGAGAAGGTAGGTCTCTACTTGAATACTGCTTTGAGAGTTGGCTCAAATCACCTTCTCCTTTTCCTCTCCCCCCTCTTGCAGGTTCAAAAGTTGGCCTAGCTGCTGTTGTCATCTTTTATGCTTTAAAGAAAAACAGTATCCAGTTAATTCCAATATGATAAACTCTCATTGCATAAAGTATTCATAAATATCCATCCTTGTGAAATAATTTCCAAAACTCATTCTCCAAAATTTACCTAAAGAATCTCAAACAAAAGTTTTGAAGAAAACAAATGATGAAGCTCAGGGTGTATAAGGAATACAGCTTCTTAGGCAGCTCTTAGTGCAAAAAATCTCTCATGAAGATCTGAGTTTGTGTTTCTGTTCTCCTGTCTCTGTGACCTTGGGCAAGTCACCGGGCTTAGGTTTCTGTGAAATGGGCTAGATATCCCTCAAAGGATTATTATATGAGAATTGAAATGTCAAAGTCTTGTGAAATTTAGCACTGCCACGATTAAGTTTTAAAAATTCTCAACTCAACATTACTCCACCAGACACCCTAACTAAACCTCGTACAACAGAAAATAGGCTAGTGACGACAAGAACAAAAATTACTTTAAAATCACTGTCAAAGTTAGTGAGTGTTCTGGGGAAACGTGTGCTAAAATTGAATGACGGTTACGTGGGCAAAATTCTCTGACAACCTTTTGTTGATCCAATTTTCTCCTACAGCCACCGTTGTAAGTCAGATCTTTTGTAGGTTACAAAGCTCAAGACAGGACACCCCCCCCCCCCCCAAAGGATTCTGATAAGCAAAACTCCGGGACCCATTCCTTGCGTTAGTTTTGGTTTTGAGCTGCCAAGAGTGGTGCCTGGCAGATGTGGCTCCTAAAGCCCCGTTAAGGGTCCGAAAATCATGAGTGTGGGGACGCTGGGGGAACCGGTATACTGTTTCAGATTTTCAAAAAGGGAAAAGGAATGAATGCAAAGGGAGAAACTGGATTGTCTGCCGCTGGGGGCGCCGCCGCCTCCCACACACCCCCGGATCATCGTCGCTCCCACCGCCCGGGGGCTCGCCTTCAGGCTGTTACCAGAAACTCGCTGACTCTTCACCCAAGGCCCGACTCGCAGGGGGTTGGGGGGGTTGGAGGGGCGTGGACCCTATTTAACGCCGTCTGCAAAGCTGCCTTCACGCTGCGCGCTCCGCGGCCGGCCTGGGATTCGCCGGGCTCTACCACCGCCCGCTGCTCCGCGGCCTCCTCCGCCCGCGCCCGGTTCTCTACTGCCGACTCCGGCCGCAACCACCCTTTCCCGCCCCTCTCGGACAACAGAGACGACCTGCCACCCTCCTGCCGCTCACGTCGGCCGGGGTCTAATGCTGCAGCCTCCGGAAATCATACAGACACCATTACGACTCGTACCTCCCAGGAGCCTCTGCGCCCAAAGCCAGGGCCCAAGACCCGGAAGCAAACCCTAAGCTCTTTAGTCGCAGTTTAGAGGCGGAGGCGGAGACCAATCCGCAGCAGGCAAGGTGGAAGTCGGCGTGACGACAGAAAGGGGCGGGGCCGAAACGGCCCAGGGGGCGGGCGTTTGAAATCAGTGCTTTAGGGTAGACCCTAAACATCATTTTATACCTTCGAGAACCAATTACTTAATGTCTCTTCCGTCTTTCCCTTCCCCGACCCCCTCCCAGACTCCTTCATTCCGGTGCTGCGTGGACGGAAAGCCCCGGGTAGCCGACACCACGTCCCCGGCTAGCGAGAGAGAGCGTAGAGAAGGATTACACCAAACTGTTTAAATCCAACGGCTCCAGCTTCCTCTCTCCTGAGCTAGACCCAACAAGCCTAGAGAGTTGGGCTACGGAAAAACTAGTGTTTTCATTTAATTGGACATGAAGAAAGAACAAATATGTACGGGGGCAACCACGATCTTTATAAAGGTACCATTCCTGCAAAAATATTAGTCTTCAAAAGCAAAGGTTGTATTCGTATTGTTTGTTAAAATTTCTATTTTTTAGAAAAGTCTAAGTTCTAGTGGGAGGGGAGATGTCACTATTCGAGATCCATTTATGAACCCGATTACGAGCGTTTAGAACGGTGGGCCCAACTGCCAGAAGCTCGAGATGCAGTTATAAGATGGCTACTCAAGCGTTAGGTGAACTTTTAATGAGACAACGAACGGGGCGGGGGGGGGGGGGGGGGGGGGAACCTCACCAGTCGTCTTTCCTCCCTTTCCCAAGAAGCACTCTGGGAGCAGGGCTCTCGTTTGCTTAGCCCATATTGGTATCTCCTCACATAGTTTTTGGCCACAGTAGATACTCAATATTTATTAAACAAATGAAAATTCAGCTCCTCCAACTTGGTTTCAAATGTAAAGAGCTCATTAAATTGAACAATTAAAAAGCTTTATGTTCGGAACTCTTTCTTTGAAACTTATAAATGAAAAAAAGTAAAAGAAAAAAAAAAGCCCCTTATAAAGTTCAAGATGAAGATCTTAGTTCTTAATGGAGGTGTTTCTCCCCTAGTTTTGCACATCTCCGTAAAGGACGCTACCATGTATGAGGTTATTAAACCCAAATCTTGAGGATCCTAATTGAATTCCTTTTTCTAAACCCTTCACATTTAGTTCATTTGCAAGACTTGCCAATTTTACTTCCAAAATGATACCCCACATTTCAGTCCACTGCCACTACCCTAAGTCTAAGACACTATTTTTCACCGACATTTGTAATTGTTCCCTAATGCGTCTTCTTGCTTTCACTTTTGTCCAACGTACAGTTAATTTTGCATATAGCAGTGAGAGTGACCTTTGAAAATTACAAAGCAGGTCGTGTTACTCTCCTGCAGAAAAATCCACTGCACTTAGAGTAAAAGTCAAATTCCTTAATGTGACCTGAGACCTTGTGGAGTCTGGTTCCTGCCTAGCTCCTTGACTTCACTCATAATCAGACACTTCTTACATATTAAACTTTAGCCACAGCCAACAGGGCGTCTCTGTTTCACAAACGAGGATAAGGTTCCTTTGTACTAGGTTTTCTCTGTTGCCTGTGCCCCAAGACGACTGTTAACATCCTTCAAGTCTCTGCTCAGATGTTACTGTGTCAGTGAGGCTTTTCCCTGACATCTTCTTTGTCACCCCCAAGCCCCGAACATGCAAATACTGTCACATCGCCCTACTTTATTTTTTTTGTAGTACCAAATGCTGCCAAATTTATTCTGCCATTGTTTTTTCGCCTTGTTTTTTGTCTGAGAGGCAGTATAGCAGAGTTGTTAAGAGATAAGGGATCTATAGCCTATCTTGGTGCTAAATTCCAGGTCTGCCTTTGACTAGCTGTTTAGCCTTGCCCTAAAGGGAAAGTTATTTTCCCTTTTTGTGCCCTCAGTTTCCATTATATAAAATGGGGATAATTCTAGTCTTGACCTCCTATTGTTATGATAAGGATTAAATGAAGTAATACTTGTAAAGTGCTTAAAACAGTCTCAGCAAACAGTACTTGCTAAATTGTTAGCTATTATTATTATTAATATTATTTTTATTATTATTGTCTATCTTCCTATATTAGAACATAAGTTCCAGGAAAGCAGGAACCTTGTCTCTCTTGTTCACTGGTGTATCCTCTGCATGTAGAACAGTGCCTGGCACATAATAGGTGCTGAGTAAGTATTTGTTGAATGAATGAATGATTGATGCACTATGAAGTGGAGGAAAGAAGTAACAATGACAGGGTGGTGACACAATTATAGATAATACCCCTGGTTTCTATATCCCAGCTGCCCTTATCAGCCCTGAGTCCATCACCCTGATTCATTTTGCTCTTAGCCCACCACCATGGGCTAATCTTTGGATCACCATGATTAAATAACCACCCCTGTAATTCCATTAACACCCACATACAATATCATCAGTCCATGGAGTTAAAAGCTTTGACCTAAATGGTCTGAAAGTAGTAATTAGAAAACACTAAAAAAGTGTTTGCTTAAGTGTTTTTAAAGTACTGATAAATGAAACGAAAAGCTTTTGACTTAAGTGGTTTGAAAGTATTAGAAAAAAAAAAACCTAAAAGCAAGTTTACTAAAAACTTAAAATATACCTTATCAGTTACCTTTGCTGGCAAAAGTCATGTATAACCTCCCAGGAGTTCTCATTTTAAGCCCATTACCACAGAAATCCAGTTGTGCCTCGAATTCTGCCTGCCAAACCTCTTATGCTCTTCTAATTGCTTATTTTTCCACTCTGCAATGATATGATTTCCCACAGTCCCCTCTTTCTTCAAATCTACACACCCTTTCCACCCTCTTTTCCCTTCCCATCCTCTTTCCCAGGAATGGATGATCTTCTGACTTCTTGCGAAAACAAAAGCTCTTAAACAAGGATTTCTCATGTGCCCTCCAGCAGATCTACCAAACTGCCCATGACTGTGCCCATTACCCTCAGCTCTCTATGGGTTAGTAGACATGAGATGACCTAAGCCCCCTTCCTTTGTGGTCTGGATCCTAATCCCTCCAACCTTCTTTGTAACTGACATCCTGCTGTATTTCTTATCTCTCATAATCTATGAATCAATCCATTCCTTGTAGATCATTCTTATCAGGTTTTGGATATATGTAGTAGATCTTAACCTTTAACAATGCTCCTTCATTTTAATATGACAAAGGCAGTATTTTAATTCAATGTGTAAGGGATATTTTACATAATAACTATGACTGTAAAACCGACTCTTGTGGCTGGATGTAATGTGGAGTTCTAGCTTCAGAATTTACACAGATACTATGTCCTATTGAATTGAATAGCCAAAAGGAAAAAAGAAACCATAAATATCTAAGAAGAAACCTTAAGAGACTATTTGCACAACCTAGGGTTTGCAAAGACCTTTTGAGCAAGGCAGAACACCTAAGAGCTGTGCAAAGAGTAAATGTAAAACTTTATCTATATAAAAATTTTATTTTATTAAAGAAGGTGCTTAAAACAAAGTCAAAGATAAATGCTAGATTAACAGGTGAATTTTGTAATACCTATAACATAAAAGGTTACTACTACTATACATAACAAAATACAAACGACCCAATTAAAAAAATGGGCAAAGAATATAAACAGGCCATTCAGAGATAGCAATTCCAAAGAAACAATAAACATAAAAGACACACAACCTCCCTATTAGGAAGATGAAAGTAAACTAATAATTACCACATTATAGTATCAGATTGGCAATAATTTTGACAAATTAACAAGACAATTGGATGGGATTGGGAGAAAAGGGGGTCCAGCTAGACAATAGGCATTGGCTCCTGATTTCTCTCACAGTAAAAATAAAAGGTGCTCGCAGTGACCTACAAGACTCTCCCCTACATAATTGATTTCCTCTCTTGCTCATGTCTCTCTAGGCTACATCCCTTCCTGGTGTTATGTGATCATATCTCCTGCCTTAGGGTCCTTGCAGTAGCTATTTCCTTGGCCAAGAACACTCTCACTTGTCTTATTCAGGTGTAGGTTTAAATGAGGTCACCCAAACATGACAGTCCTATTGAAAGTTGCAACCCTCCTCCCCGTTGGTCCCCCAGCTTTCTGTTCTCCTTATCTCCCTTATCCTGCTGTCCTTTTCTTTTTTACATAGCATATGTCCTCTTACATGATCCTATATAATTTAGTTATGTTTATTATTTCTTTCTCTATGTATTCCATGCAGTATATAAATTCTACAAGGGCAGAATCTTTGTTCATCCCAATGATGTAAGCCAAGCACCTAGAACAGTGCCTGGCACCAAGAGATGCCCACAATTTTTTTACAAATGAATTAATGAATGGATGGATAGATGAATGAATGAATGAGTGATTGAGTGAGTGAGTTCACAGGGAAAGAAATCACATTTTGGTATAAAAAGCTATTGCCTTAATCTCTTTTATATTTTAAAGGAGAGAAAAGTAATTTAACATTCTGCTAGTCTGGAAATAGATTTGAAATGAAGATACACCAAGACCGAGAAAGATTTCTTTTCAGGAAAGAATCACTAAATGAAAAATCCTGTGACTATCAGGCTCTATAGGCACCATCAAAATTCTAATTCAGTCAGCCCCACCCCCATCCAGTCACAGCTCTAATTTAATCCAACCTTCTTTCAATTCCTCCAATTCTAGTAAACCCTCTCATTTTTACAAAGTTACAAAATGTGAAAATTTTGCTTGAAAATGTTTCTTTGAAGCTTTGAATAAGAAAATGAAGAAAACCCCCCAGTGGTCACAAGTCAGAAATCACGTTAAAACAAACAAACAAACATAAACAATGGCATCTGTTTAAACTGTTTAACTTGAAAATGCCCAATTTTCTAAGATAAAAAAAACAAACTGGTCCTTTGTTTTGACAAGACTAGATGCCCTGATGCCCAGAGAGATGATTTTCTGGAGACAACTTCAGAATGAAATTTGTGATGGTTCAGGCTAGATTACTGGATAATAGTGTAATTTTAACACCTTTTACTTAATATAAGCACATGGCTACCTCATCAGCTGGCCAGCCCATAATTACCAAGACAATTAAAAACAAACATATTAAAAAAAAACAGTTAAAACTAAACAACTGATGTGGGGAAAATAAAGAGACAGACATACTGGGCAAATTCTAAGCAATGCCAACAAAAGAACTGTAGCAACATTATCAAAAGTATTTTGGGGGCACTTGGGTGGCTCAGCTGGTTAGGCATCTGACTCTTGATTTTGGCTGAAATCATGATCTTGCAGTTCTCGAGATCAAGCTGTGCATCAGGCTCAGTGCTGACAGCTGGAGACTACTTGGGATTCTCTCTCTCTCCCTCTCTCTCTACCCCTCCCTCACGTGTGTTCTCTCTCTCTCTCTCCTTCCCTCCCTCCTCAAAAAATAAATACTTAATAAAAAAAGTATTCTTTAAATAGAATAGCATTAAGAAGGACATGAATAGGGCCATCGTATCATATCATAAAGAAAAATACTCTAGGAAAATATTCCAGTCATGAACCTGCAACTAACTACGTAGTCGGGAAAAATATAAAGCAAAAATAAAGGATTAAAAGGAAAAACTGACATCCATAATTACAATGAGAATTTTTTTTAATGTAAGTTTTCTCAGATTAATAGATCAAGCAGACAAATTAACAACATTGAAGCATTGAGAACATAGATACATGTGCTCATTGCATTTATATATGCATGTGTATTTATATATTATGTCTATATGTGTATAAAATCCTTGAAAACAAGAGAATACACATCATTTTTAATAAACATTGAACATTTACGAATTTTAATCAAATATAAAGCCCTCAAATTTCAATAAATGCTTATGTATTTCTAAATGATAATATTTAGTCTTGCCAATTTTTGAGCTTTATATAATGTTAAAAATGTTATGTAAATGAATCATGTGTTCATTGTGTTTTGCTTTTTTCCTTCGACTTAATGTATATTTTGTGTAGCTGTAGTATACTATGTGGAATTCCATCGTGTAAAAATACGCAATATGTGTTATTTATTCTAATAACTATGCTTTCTGATGTGGGTGTTACAAATAATGCCACTATGAACACTCTTATAAATGTGCAAAGGTGTATGTGTGTACATTTTATTTATATATATCCTGTCAGCAGGGTGAGGGTTCTAGTTCCATACTTTCGCCACACTTGATATTATCCAACTTTTCAATTTTAACTCACCTGATAGATGATAGTAGTATCTTATTGAGGTCTGAATTTGCATTCTCTTGATTACTAAACAACATACATATGTTTAATGTCCATTTGGACTTCTTTTGTGAGGAATTGAGGTCTTTTTTTCTATTGATTCCTCTGAGTTTTTAGTACTTAGGTACCAGCTCTGTTGCTTATTTGTGCTACATGTGTATTTTCCATTTCTTGACTCCTCCTTTTGGTATATTTTGATATACAAAAAGTCTTAGTGTTTGGGTAGTTCAGCTGATCAGTCTTTTCCTTTTTGCTTTGTGCATGGTATTTATTGATTGAGAAATTCTTCCCTACTTGAAGTTATAAGAAATTCCTGGATATTATCCAAAAGTTTTATAGTTACAGCTTTCACAGTTCCGCTAGGAATTCATTTTTGTGCATGCTGTGATAGAGAGGTCTTGAAATCTGGTAAAGCAAGCCATCTTATCTTGACCCTCTTTTATGAGTGCTGTACTATTCTTGGCCCTTTGTGCTTCAATATAAAATGTGAAATGTTATATTCTACAAAAATACTTTTGGGATTTTGATTACAATAACATTGAATCTATAGATCAATATAAGAAGAATTGACAATTCTACACTATTGAATCTTTAAATCTATGAACAGTTATGTCTTTCCATTTATTTAGGTCTACTTCACTTGCCTCTAAGTAAATTTATATTATTTTCTTTTTAGAAAACTTGCAAGATTTTGTTATCTTTGGCCTTATGTGCCACTTAATTTTTAATACTATTGTAAATGGCATCTTTCTTAAATTTTGATTTCCTAATTGTTGCTGATATATATAAATTTTTTTATATATTGCTATTTTAAATTCAGAGACCTTGCTAAACCTTCTTATTAATTAAAGTAGCTTATTTATAAATCTTTTGGATTTTTCATATGTGCAGTGATATCTGTGAATAATGACGGCTTTGTTTCTTCCTTTCCAATCTTTCCCCTCTCCTCTCTCTTTTTCCTTGCTACCTTATGTTGGATAGGACATCCTGGGCAGTGTTTAATAAAGAAATCACAGGCATCCTTATCTTTTTCCTGATCAGAAAGGGAAAGCATTCAACTTTTACTAGTAAAGTGAAGGTTTTAGGTAGATGCACTTTACTCAATAAAATTTCCTTAAAATTTTTAGTTTGCTAAATGGGTGGTGAATTTTATCAAACACTTCTACATGTAGTGGGGTTCTCTTTTAGTTTGTTAGTGTGTTCCTGTATGTATTTATTTAACTATCAACCTTTCATTCTTAGAATAAACCCACCTTGATCCTGATGAATATATTGCAGGAATCAATTTAATCAAATTCTATTTAGGACTTTTGCATCTATGTTCATAAGTGAGATTAGCTTGTTATGTTCCTTTCTTATAGTGTCCTCATTAGAGATTTGTGTAATAAAATGTGTTGGAAAATATTCTTTTTTCTGTTCTCTGAAAATTTGTCTAAGGTTGACATTGTTTCTTCTTTGAATGTTTGATAAAATTTGATGGTTAGACCATCTGGACTTAGAATTTTATTTGTGAAGAGAGTTTTGAACTACTGTTTCGGTTTTCTTGATGTTTATAGATCTACTCAGTGCTCTATTTCTTCATGTGTCAATTTTGCTATTATGTTTTTCTAAGAATTTGTTTCATCTGAATTTTAAAATATATTGGCTCAAAGTTATTTATTCTGTCTTTACTTGATGATCTTTTAATCTTTGCTGATATTGGTCACTTGTGCCTTCTATTTTGGGTCTTTGCTATTTTCATCAGAGGCTTTCGATTTTATTTGACTTTTCAAAAAAACAACCTTTGATTTTGTTCATCCTCTCTATTTTATATTGGTTTTCTATTTCATCCATTTCTGGTTGTATTTTTATTATTTTCTTTTTTCTACTTTCCTTGCTTTTTTCCTAAATTTCTGAAATGGATGCTTAGCTCATTTAATTTTTCAGACTTCTTTCTTTTCCTTTCTTAGATATTTATTTAAATATATAAATCTTCTTTTTAATACCTTTTACTACATCCCACAAGATTTGAAATGTAGAATACCCCCCTCTAATTTAAAGTATTTCCTAATTTCCATTTTTATTTCTTTCTGATTGAAAGTTTGTTTAGAAATTTATTTTTAATTTTATAAAATTTGGGATTTTCTAGGTGTCTTTTTAATATTGATTTCTAACTTTGTTGTTTATAATTATGGCCTGCCTGCTTTTAGCCCTTTAACATTTGTTAAAACTTGTTTTCTGGCCACAGGTTTATGGTCAATTTTTTAAGGTTTCCATAGGACTTGAAAAAAAATTGTATTCTGTATTTTTGGGAGTACAAAGTTCAGTATATGACCATTAGGTCAATTTTTAGATTTCATTGCTCAAGTATTCTATATTTCTTTACAAATACTTGATCAATTAGTAGAGTCCTGGTCCTGTTTTTCTTGATTCCTTGTCACTCTCAAAAGTGTGTCAGATTGGTGTTAAATGATATGATGTAACTTAAAGTTTAGAACCACTCATTAAGTTCTGAAATGAATGTAGAATTTCTACTAATCAGTCAACATTCAGTATTTTACTGGAGATCATATCTAATTATATAAGACTTCCATTCCTGCCCAGCTTCCAAAAAAAAAAAAAAAAAAAAAGAAAAGAAAAAAAAAAGAAGCAATGACTACTGGAAAGAAGAGATATGAGTTTTGTATTTTTTTCAGAAAATATCTATATGGAAAAGTCTAGAATCAATGGTCAGGCTGGTTTAACTAACAGGAAAAAGAGGTGTAAAGTTTGAAAAGAGATGTAGATCAATAAATAATGAAAATTAATAGAAAAATGTCTATCATAATACACTCAAAAAATTAAGAAGTTCCTAAGAATATATCTAAGGCAACAGATACATTATCTTTATGGATAAAATTTTGAAGCTTTATTGAAATACATAGAAGATCTGAATAAATGGAGGAATACCAGTTAGTGAATGGGAATGCCCAGTATGGGAGATATGTCCACCTCAAGTTTTTCTTTAACTCATGCAATTTCAGTTGAAATCAATAATATTTTTGTGGAACTTGAAAAATGTATCCTAAAATTAATACTGAAGTTTAACTCTACTAATCTACCCAAATTAATTCTGAAAAAGATGAATAAGCACATAGGGACTTGACTTAACAATTACCAATACTAAGCATAAAGCTATTATAATTAAATAGTATAGATTCAGCACAGAAATGGACAAATCAATGGACTTGAATGTAGAGTTTAGAAAGAGATCCATGTTTATATTGGAACTTGGCATGTGGGAGTGGAAGATTCCAACTCAGTGGGAAAATGGGGATAGACAGATTTCTACAAACGACAGCAACAACAACCAAAACGACCATATAGATCCCTGCTTCCCAACAGCATTCTAAATGGATGAAACAAAGAAAACAAAAGAAAATAAAATCTTTGTGACTTAAAGGAACAATATGTTACTTAAACAGGACATAAGGGAACAGATCATAATGGAAAAGATAAGTTTGATTACATTTAATTTTCAAAATACCTAAAAAAGACACCATGAACAAATTTAAATGGAGGTGATGGGGTGAAGTGAGCTATTTACAACACTGTGACAGACATAGAATTAGCATCACAAACATTTAAAGAACTCTTACAAATCAGTAGAAAAAGAAAAACTAATTGAAAAAACAAAGGATATAACTGGTAATTCATAAATTGAAACCCACATAAAGGCAATAATCAATGAAAAAACCTGCACCTCATCAGGAAACAAGCCACACAATCATATAAAAGGAAATAAATAATTTTGCCAATCAAATAGTTAACTAAAAATTTGACATTCTCAAGTGCATCTAGGGGTATGGAGAAAGAAACTTCTATTCAGTGCATGTGTTAATTAGGAAAATCACTAGGTAAAGCAACTTGACCTTGCGTAATAAAATGCAAAATACAGTTTCTGTATCACCTAAAAATATCTACCCTAGGTAAATTCTCACATATAATTACCAGAACACACATAAAAGTTTTTAGTGTAGCATCGTTCATAAAAAACAAAACAAAACGAAAAACACTTAAGTAATCTAAATACCCACTAATAGAGAAATGCATTGAATAAAGTATATTCTTATAAGAGACTCTTTATGTATATTTTTGTGTATTATGAGTTGAGACAGTGTTGAATTCAAAAACTGAAAAAAATTAGCATATTATGAAATCATTTATATAAAATAAAAGTAGTAGATACACAAAACAATAGTCCATATTTTTAGTGGATACACAACACATAACACACATACAAATGAAAAGACATCCACCAATCAAAAAATGCACCAAATTCATAATAATTGTTTATGAGGCTGGGAAAGAAAAGGAGATTAGGATTTGCAGTTTACATCTAAAAGGGACTTCCACTTCATCTGAAATATTTATTTCTTCTATTTAAAAGTACCTGAAACAGGAACAAGATCCTTCAGGATGTCTATTCTCACTACTTCTACTCAATATTACACCGAAGATTCTAATCAGGGTAGTTAGGCAAGGAAAAAAAAAAAAAAAAAAAGAACAGCATCCAAATTGGAAAGGAGGGACTAAAACTGTCTTTACCGACCGACAGAGGGCATGATTTTATGTAGAGAAAATCTTAAGGAACCACTAGAGGACGACTAGAACTAGGTAAGTTTGGCAAGATTTCAGAATATAAGACCAGTATACAAAAATCAGTTGATTTCTGTACGTTAGCAATGAGCAATGTGAATTAAAAATGAAGTTAAGAAATCAATTCCATTCTCAATAGCATCAAAAAGAATAAACTGTTTAAGAATAAACTTAACAACAGAAGTGGAAACTACATTGGAAACTACAAAATGTTGTTAAAGAAGAGCTAAATAAATGCAAAAGCATTCCATATTCATGGATCAGAAGACTTAATTTTGTTAAGATGGCCATACACCCCAAATTGATCTATGGATTCAGTGCAATTCTATTTAATTACTTCCGGCTCACCCCTCCCCCCCCCCCCCCCCCCCAGAAAATAAAACTTTATGCTGAAGTTGATATATAAACACAAAGGACCTGGAATACCCAAACAATCTTAAAGAACAAAAAATTTGGAGGACTCACACTTCCTGATTTTAAAACTTACAGCAAAGCTGTAATAATTAATACACGGTATCAGGATAGCTATATAATTAACTGGAATATAATTGAGAGCCTGCAATAAACCCTTAGCCAGTTGATTGCAACAAAAGTTTCAAGAAAATTCAACAGTTAAAGAATAGTTTTTTTTTAAATTTTTTTTTTTTTCAACGTTTATTTATTTTTGGGACAGAGAGAGACAGAGCATGAACGGGGGAGGGGCAGAGAGAGAGGGAGACACAGAATCGGAAACAGGCTCCAGGCTCTGAGCCATCAGCCCAGAGCCCGACGCGGGGCTCGAACTCACGGACCGCGAGATCGTGACCTGGCTGAAGTCGGACGCTTAACCGACTGCGCCACCCAGGCGCCCCATGGAATAGTTTTTTTTTAAACATATGTTGCTGGAACAGTGGATATCCACAAACAAAAGAATGAATTTGGATCCCTACCTCACACCATATACAAAAATTGTCAAAATTGACCATGGACCTAAATGTAAGCAAATACTGTAAATGTCTTAGAAGAAAACAGGAATATATCTGCATGACCTTGGACTAGGCAATAATTTCTTAACTACAACAGCAAAAGCACAAGCAATAAAAGAATTGATCAGTTGCACTTAATTAAAATTCAAAATTTGTACACTTCCAAAGACATAATTAAGAAAGTGAAATGGTAATGCACAGACTGGCAGAAAATATTTGCAAATGATATACTCAACAAGGGACTTATCACCAGGACATATAAAGACCTCTTGCAACTCCATAATGAGAAGACAAAAGACTCAAAAAATGAGTAAAGAATTTGAATAGAAATTTCTTCAGAAAAGATATGGGCAATGAGATAGGAAAAAAAAAATGCTCAACATCAAATTAGTCATTAAGGAAAGACAAACCAAAACTGCGAGATAATTCACACCGACTAGTAGAAATACTATTTTAAAAAAAGGCAATAATAAGTATTGGTGAGAATGTTGAAACATAAGGATGCTCCTATATTGCTGGTGGAAATTTAAAATTTTGCAGGCACTTCAGAAAATCAGTGTAGCAGTTTCTCTGAACATTAAACATAAGAGTTACCATATGATCCAGCAATTCCACTCCTAGGTATCTACACAAAAATAAAAACACATGTCCCCACAGAGACTTGTACATGAATGTTCATAATAGCCAAAGGATGAAGACAACCTAAATGTTATCAATGGATGAATGGACAACTAAAATGTGGTATATTCATAACAATGGAATATTATTTGACCATAAAAGGAAGCAAAATATTGATACTACAACAGGGACGAACCCCAAAAACATGCTGAGTGAAACAAGCCAGACACACAAAAAACTCATTATATGATCCTATTTATATGAAATTTCCAGACTAGGCAATAGATTAGTGGTTTCTTGGAGCTGAGGGTGGAAATGGGTTGTGACTGAAAATGGGCATGAAGTTTCTTTTTGGAGTGATGGAAATGTTCTAAAACTAGATTATGGTGATGGTTGCACAGCTTTGTAAATATACCAAAAATTATTGAATTGTACATTTAAAATGGGTGAAATTTTTGTTATGTAAATTATATCTCAATAAAGCTGTTTTTTTAAAAAAAACACTTGAAGCAAATATGAAAAAATGCTAAGAATGTCAAGTCTGGCTGTTTGGAATGCAGGTTTTTGTTATATATGCAATTTTCTCTATTATTTAATGTTTCTAAAAAACAGAAAATTAAGACACCATAAATTCCTGAGCCCCAATTTCAAATGAAATAGATACACAAATCTAAAGCCTTTTCTTTTTTTTTTCAATGTTTACTTATTTTTGAGAGAGAGAAAGAGACAGAGCATGAGCGGGGGAGGGACAGAGGAGAGGGAGACACACAGAATTGGAAGCAGGCTCCAGGCTCGGAGCTGTCAGCATAGAGCCTGACATGGGGCTCGAACCCATGAACTGCGAGATCATGACCTGAGCCAAAGTCAGACACTTAGCCAATTGAACCACCCAGGCACCCGTAAAATCTTTTCATTATACTCTTACCCGCAGGTACTGACAGTTGCCCCCAGCCCCAAAGGAAATGACTGGATACTTGTCAGAGCACTCTCAATAAAACTTACCAGTCATATATAGCAAACAAAACTCTTCAGTGCCTGGCTCTTAAACATAAGCCAAGAATAATAGATATATGAGGAAAGCACTTAACATGAAGGACAGAAACCAAAGCGTCCTGGAAGAGTGAATTCAGGGGAAACAGACACAATGTAGAAAGCAAATGGAACCTTAAAAAAATCCCCAGAATTAATACTTCTAGAGAGAGAAAAAAATCTGAAGCCATGGAAAATATCAGAAATCCATAATGAAAGGAATATTCAGAAAGCAAAAAAGAATTTATGGAAATTAAAAATAATTGCTAAAAGATTTGGAAAATAAAGTGTAACAAAAGAACAAAAAGATGGAAAATAGAGCAAAGATAAGGAAATTAGAGGGTAAGTCCAAGAGGTTTCATAACCAACTAATTGTATTTCTAGAAAGAGAGAACTGAAAATATAGTGGGAAGGAATATATTAAAGAAATGATATCAGCCTCACAGCAACGAAGAACATGAGTTTCTATATCAGAAGGTCTGGCTCAATAGTTGACAAAAAAGACTTACGGATCATGTCCTAATGAAATCTGTGAAAATCAGGACCAAAGGAATATCCTAAAAGTGTCAAGAGAGTAAAAACAGGATGCACAAAAACGATCACAAAACACATTGGTTTTGGATTTCTGGAAGCTAGAATTCAATGGAACAATGTCTTCACGGTCCTGAAAGAAAAACGTAAAGGTAGAACAAAGACATTTTCAAACATGCAAACTTTGGTAGTTAATATACTTATGACCAACTTTGAATTTCCTTTTTAATATTTAGGAAAATTCCCATATTAGGTCTCCTGCCTTGCCAAGGTTGAAGCCAGAATTCAATCATCCAGCATCTGTTTTAGCAAAGACATAGACATATGACTTAGGCTCTTCCCATCAGACACTTGATTGGAACACCTCAATTTGAAGAAATGTGAGGAAGTTGGTTTTGTACAGGATATGTTCCTGGAGGAGGTGGTGAAGGACAGTGAGCTTTCAGAGGCAGCAGTGGCATAGACTCTAGTTGGTAATGTCTGTTGCCCATGGTCTTTAGTACCTTGGACAAAAGAAGGTATAGGAATACTTTAATATAGATTGTTCGATAATTTGGGTGTTGTTCCTAGATGCACAGTCTAAAAACCTATCCTCTGGTCCTTCCAAAGATTCTGTAAACTACTTAATAATCTATAATGTAACCTCCAAGGATGCGCCTGGTGGACATGCTCCATCAACACAAGGGAGTAAACCAGGAAAGAAGACTGAGGTGGGAGGAATCAGGGATCTAACATAATACAGAAAGGGAATCTCTAGGATTATGATAAGTAGAAACTCTAGCCTGCAGGCTATGCAGCACCCTAAAGACTAACCAGTCCAGATTCAAGAAAGCATATGGAGGGCTCCAGGAAGGATATTTCTGAAGAGAGAAATCTGATTTGGTACCTGATGTGTTTTATGTATCTACAAGATATTTACACTACTGGAAATGAATTTGGGAATGAATTAGTATGTATAAAACCAAGCAAATGAAACAATGAGACAATTATTAACTACCTGATAAATAAAATTTTGTATGTGGAAATGCAGTCATAGTGTACTACGTGACTCAGCCGTAACGAGTTTTGCATGGTAAAAATATAGACTTGGTTTAACCAAAAAATTTGATACAGCTATAGGAGAGGATGGAGTAGGGGAAGTCTGTGTTGGGATGAAGCATAAGAGAACTAAATCTGTATCTTTTATAGTATGACTGTCCACAATATCTAAAACTGAAAAGTCTAGAAATGTTGGAAAAAGAGAACACAAGAAACAGCTAAAATACCTAAGAGTGATTACTTTTGAGGAGTGGAAATGAGGGACAGGAAGTGTATTAGTTATTGGCCAGGGTTTTTTAGCTGCATATTATAGAATTTACTCTAGAATTCACTGTAGTCAAAGGCAAAGGAGTTTTGTGTTTTGTTTCTTTGTTTGTTTTTAGCATTAAGTAGTTTAGAATCTCTGGAAAAGTCCAAGAACCAGACTTACATGCTACTCAAGAACTGTATTGGCAATTCAAAGAAGCACATGTTAGAAGTTGCCTCAATTCAATAGAGTGGCTGTGTCTTGGAGATAATGGAGTTCAAAAAAGACTTCTGGCTCTTGCCTCTCTCTGCTGCTAGATACCACCGTGACTGCCACAGTATCCATGTAACAGAGGAAAGTAAATAGAGAAAACTCTAATGAGGTTAATATTCCCGTGCTCAGTTTATTATATGTCACAACAAAATCATAATGTGACATTTGAATTGCTGATTTAAAGGTCAAGTCCTCCCTGCAAAACAAAGTAAAACCAAATAAAGTCCAAGTCCCAATCTTTGTTACAATTTAATCTATGCTGTTCATGCCCGACACTAACCACCAAACTCTTGGATGTTCCTAAAAAAGAAACTGACACCAAACATTGGCATTTGAGGCACAAAGTGTACAAGAAAAAAATCACTTTTTTATCTAGTCTTTTCCATGCAGCTAATAAAGAAGAGTATGTTGAAATTTGTGGGGCAGAAACATGCAGATATCTTGGGAAGAGAAGCAAGCACATCTCATGGAAGGTTTCATGGCACTAGATACCTCTGAACGTGGCAGTTAAAAGGAGGCTAAGGAGGATTTCTTGAAAATCTAAGAAGCAGTCAGAGCCTAAGATCCCCTCCCTTCCTAAACTTCTCTGTTGCCCTGATGGAAGACTAAATCTAAGAATCAGTTAGAGCCTCAGATCCCCTCCCTTTCTAAACTCCTCTTTTGCCCTGATGGAAGACTAAGCTTCATTTTCTAGAGTAGGTGAAAAAGATGGCCTCTGGACTGGGAATTTCCAGCACCTCTTGAGAGAGTGGCTGTCATAGGGAAAACAAACTGGCTTAGTGAACTTTACAAGTTGGATATTAGAAATTTCAGGGCCCCTTTTCCGTATATTAGGGAAGTCAGGCCTGTCCCCTCCAGGAGGAAGACTAGAAGATCCGTCACTATTGAATATGACCAGCCCCAGAGATACATCAGAGGCTCACCCAAGAAACAGCCCAGACAGATCATCATTTAGGGAAACATAATCACCATACACCCTGAGCTTCTAAACAGTTTTTTGTGTTATAGTCCTATATGAACCAACTACTAAGGATCACCAACATTTGAGGAAAGCCTTAAAGCTGAAAGATAGAAACTGAAACAGAAAATTAATAAAAGGAAATTTCAAAGAAACAGACCATACAGGCGGAAAAGAACCTTCAAAAGCCATTGACATGTTAATATTTTCAGAGAGATAGAAGAAATGTACCCATGAAACAAGAACAGGACAATAAGACACGGGGTGGGGGACAAGGAAGCTACATACACACAAAAAAGCTAAGGGATCAAAAATGCCTTGGAAATTAAAATTTTGATAAAGATGGAAAAGACAACTGAAGGAGTTTGAGAAGGTAAAGATGAGGACGTTTTTCTAGAAGAGCATAGTGATAAAAGGATAGAAAACTGGGAGAAGAAAAGTTACAAAAGTTAAAGGTCCAATCCATGAGGCCTGATATCCAAATAACAGGAGTTAATAAACAGAGGGAAAAAGTAGAGGAAGTCATCAAAGAAGTAAAAAGTTTTTCCTTAAACTAAAGAACCTGAATTTTGAGGGGCGCCTGGGTGGCGCAGTCGGTTAAGCGTCCGACTTCAGCCAGGTCACGATCTCGCGGTCCGTGAGTTCGAGCCCCGCGTCAGGCTCTGGGCTGATGGCTCAGAGCCTGGAGCCTGTTTCCGATTCTGTGTCTCCCTCTCTCTCTCTGCCCCTCCCCCCGTTCAGGCTCTGTCTCTCTCTGTCCCAAAAATAAATAAACGTTGAAAAAAAAAAAATTAAAAAAAAAAAAAGAACCTGAATTTTGAGACTGAAAAAAAAAATTTAAGAACACTGGGATAAAGAAAATCTATAAACTTGAGAGGAAGAGAGAAAACACACAACAAACAGGACATATTTAAAGGACCAAGCATTAGGGGCGCCTGGGTGGCGCAGTCGGTTGAGCGTCCGACTTCAGCCAGGTCACGATCTCGCGGTCCGTGAGTTCGAGCCCCGCGTCGGGCTCTGGGCTGATGGCTCAGAGCCTGGAGCCTGTTTCCGATTCTGTGTCTCCCTCTCTCTCTGCCCCTCGCCCGTTCATGCTCTGTCTCTCTCTGTCCCAAAAATAAATAAACGTTGAAAAAAAAATTTTTTTAAAGGACCAGGCATTAGATTTACATCTTCCTTATTCCTCACATCATCCCCACAAAACAATAAAACAAGTTAACTTAAAAAAAAAAAAAGTAAAAAAATAAAAATAAAAAAAAAAGAATTAAAGGTACAATTAACATATAAAAGGGAAAAAAGTAAGATACTACTTAACCTGCCTCTGAAGGGGAAATAAACTTTTTAAACAGATGTGAAAGACATTACAAAGCAAAAGACTCACCTTAAAACACTGAAATATGTGTCAACATTTTAGATTAAATAAAATTAAGGAACTATAAAGAAGTGGGAAACTGGGAAAAACCTATGAACATATCTAATAAAGGGCTTAATATGTAAAATTTTCATATGGCAGTATGTAAAATGGTCATATAAGTAGATGAGAAAAAGCACTAGGACCCTAAAATGGTTCTAGGAAAATGGGCAAAGGTTATGAACCAATACATATGATGAAATGCAAATAGCTCATATTCATGAAAGGAAAAAAAAAAAAAAAGCCTTAGTGGTACTCCAAGAAATGTAAATTAAAACTTGAGCTCCACTTTTTCGCTTACCAAACAAGTGGTTTGTTTTTCCTTTCCCCTCACCCCCCAAAGTAAAGTTACTTAATGGTGAGGATGTGAAACATTCTTTCTGAAGAGTTTTGGAAAAAACAGGTTAAGGACCTTAAGATATTTAAATCCTACAGTGCAATCATTCCATTGCCACATATCTAAGGAACTTTGTTAATTTCACCAGTATTTTACTGTGCATACTGTTCAAGGTACTGAAATTAGGATACATATTTATAAGTAATAACTGTCCAATAGTACAAAGGTCAGTCACTTGTATCATAAACAGAATTTATTCAACCATCAAATCCATTTCAATGAGTGGTCAGTAGAATTTGTAATTCAGGAGGGAATCTTTTATTAAACACAGAATTTAGATACTTCCAGCAGAAACAGTGGCTAATGTCTGAGGCGGACAGTGACTAGGGTAACTGTATTATCATTTGTAGAAATAAAGACATCTAAAGGGGGAAATTAATTTTAGGAGAAAGATGATCAATTTGTACTAAAAAAGTTGATTTTCAGGGGCCCAGTGGGCTGTCCAAGATGAAGAAAAAAGGTTAGGAGCAAGTCGGTATGATAGAAAATTATGACAATAAATAATATCTTTGAAGAGTGAGAGTGCAGTGCTAAAGAAAGCCATGAACATAAATGGGGAATTTAAAGAAAGAAAGAAATACACTTATGAGAGTGGAGCTTTGAGGTTAGTTTGCTTGCGTGTGGTAGGAAGAGGAAGTGGAAACAGGGAGATGAAGAAGAAGAACCAGAGTTAAGAGGAATTAGCAGTGCCTAGAGGTCAGAGTTTTAGGACGAAGAAGGGGGTGCTCCGTGAATCAGTGATGTGGAGAGATAAAGTATAACCCCTGGAATAGCATTTGGGAGGAAGCAATTCGATGATTTACGGAGATCAATTCCAGTGGAGAAGTGGGGGCAGAACCAGAAGATGAGAGAGATGAGGAAGTGGGTTTGTGAACAAAGACTGTTTCTGTTTGTGCTTTTGACATGTTAGGTACTGAAAGGAAAGTGAGAGAAAGGACAATAACTTCAATTAAGAGACAGATGACTGAGATTTAACAAAGGCAAAGGTGATAGTGATTATGTAATTGACCATCCTGGAACAGTGGGAGGTATTGATTGAAGGGGTTTAAAGGGAGAGATTAGCCAGAGAGGAGTATGTTCTCTTGAGAAAGAAGAGCAGGAATAAAGCATGTGACCAAGAGGAGAGAGGCTGCAGGTGTATACCAAATAGCCTCACTTAATTATTTCTTGAATAAATTTTTGGAGTGCACAATATAGAAATTACAAGATCCCTTGGAAACTATAATAAAGAACAGGACACAGACCATGCTTTCAAAATACTTTTATATGGAAGACAAGTACAAAAATAGCTCTGGAGATTGAGACCACAAGTTCTTGGGTTAAATATGAATTTTTCTCCTCCATAAATTGGGGACAATGATGGCACCAACTTCATACATGGGCCAGTTGTGAGGTTTGAATGAGACTCTATTTAGGAAGTGTTTAATATTTAATAAAAGGCTTGGCAAAATGAGATACTAAATAAAGGTAACTCTTGCTGTTCATAGTATATCAAGTATGAAGGATAAGTGCTAAGAGAGAACTATAGGAGATGAGAGAAGAGATGGTGTTTTTTGGGGGGGGGGTGGGCATAAAGGAAGAAAAGGGGTCAAGTTCATATACTTAAGAAGGGGTGGAATTTAAGGACTGAGAAGGAAGGAAGAAAATTTGGGTGAGATAATGTGGGTAGAGGCAGACAGTTTGAAATTTCATAGCGTAAAGTAAAAAGGATTTCAAGACATCAATAAAATGGACACTCAGTTAAAAAATACCTAAGTTAAAAAAAAAGTCCATTTCGAGCATCCCCGTTCTCTTTCCAGCTTACATTTCCTAGTGTTCTAACAAGATTGTTTGACCCACTGGAGAAACTGAGCCCACAAGTCAAATACTATTTCATTCTCCATCACCACCCTCATGTTCTCATTTCTTTTTTTAGCCAGGATAGATTTAATGGCCCATGATTATCATCACTCCATCTACCTAATCTAATCCATCAGTGCCCCTCTTTGCATGAGACATACTTGCCTGGAAAAACCTAACCCTGATGGAACCTTACTATTTGCTTTCTTCCCATCTTTTGAATGCCCCTTGTTCATGGGGAAATTTTTTGTCCCGCTGGATAGTCCTTGTGGGGGCTGCCACCAGTTTTTCAAGGCCTGGGGATAAATACTTCAAAGTTACACAGTATGAGTTAAGGAAACACATCAAGTCCAAGGTGCACACAGTCCCCCTTTTTCTTTAGCATTTCCACAGAGAGGCATCTCATGTTCAGGAGGCAGGCTGGATATGACTTTCGTTTTGTTCTTGTGGAGGGGCTCCTTCCCCTGTTCTTCCTTCTTATAGGGCTCCAATGGCAGCAACTTTATCAGGAACAGTACATACAGACTGCTGGGGGAATCAGTCTAGATGTCATACTAGCTATTTGGGGCCTGCCCTTTAGGAGGCAGCTGGGGACCTTGGGTCCATTTAGATGGTACAGTCCTCTAGCCACGGGAAGCAAGCCATTATTCCCGTGGGAGGCTGTACATAACCACTTCCCATCAGCTAGGGGAAGGAGTTTGGACTAGCCTATTGTTGAGGCATTCTAGGGTAAACATCTGGGGTCATTTTTGGACACTGCTTCATAACCATCTATCCCCAAGACTCTTGAGTGCTCTCAGTTATATCTGGAATAAGAAGAGAGAGATGTTATTTGACATCCACCCAGAATTTAGAGTCTAAATTAATTGTATTTGTCATGTTCCCTCAAGGATGAGCCAGGTTGTTATCTGATCCCCTCATCCACATTTATTAGCAATAAGTTCTGTAAAGACCGAGAGGTTGTTTTACCAGCTATAACCTTCCTTTCGTCCTTGGACACTAAAGTTGGAAAAGGAGAGGAGTGTACTGATCCTCCTTACCCCACCTCTGCAGATTCTTTAGTGCCTTAGGGTCCATCTAAAGCAGAGGTGCCAAGAGCTACCACCGCTTACTCAAAGTGCCTCTGCCATTGGCATTTGAATCTGCAGCATATGTTTGTTTGGGTACTTTTACAGAAGCCACCAGGTCACAGAAAGCAAACCCTTCCTTGGCTATTTTTGCTCCAGATCCCAGACCCAAAGGAAAAAGAGTTTATGTTTAATAAAGAAGCCAAACTATGGTGACCTTGTTGGGGAATGGGATGGCATTGGATTGGGCATGCGTCCTAGCTTCCTCTTGTCTAGATGGACCTTGAATAAGGTGGAAGAACCTAGGGTGCCAAGACTCTTGGGAACCACAGGAGATGTGAGGAGTTTCTATTATTTTGAGGTGATCTTGTGTAGTCTTATTGGGGAGACTGTAGGGTGAGATAAAATGCCTCAATCTCTAACCATAATGTGGTTGACTCTTCCCCAGGAGCTCCTCCTCACCACATTTCTTTGGCAAGGTTTTCTTTTCTTCCCTATAGTTTTTGGGCAGACCCAAATGCTAATATGTTTTGTTCCCTAACAACTGTGCTATCTTTCCTATACTATTTTCTTCCCGTCCTGTCAGTATTCCCAGGGAAATCTTTCTGTTCCTAGGAGGGTTCTACAATTTATATAACCTCCAGACCCCACAAAATGTGCTTGTGCTCTTGGTTTCTGGCAAACTTCCAGGCAATTTGTCCAGAAAAAGTCAGAAATTTCCAATAATTTTCTAAGGTGACTCCAAGTGGAATCAGAATCTCCAGGAGGTCCGCTCTGATTTCAAACACCAACTTAAGATAGTAGTAAGCTAGGGGCACCTGGGTGGCTCAGTTGGTTAAGCGCCTGACTCGATTTCAGCTTAGGTCATGATCTGACACTCGTGAAGTTGAGCCCCGCATGGGGCTCCACACTGAGTGTGGATCTTGCCTGGGATTCTCTCTCTCCCTCTCTCTCTGCCCCTCCCCAACTCATGCGCCAATGCTTGTGCTCACGTTTTCTCTCTCTCTCTCTCTCTCTCTCAATAGAAATAAATAAACAGTAAAAAAAAAAAAAAAAAAAAAGATAGGAGTAGGCTTACTTGTCCTCCCCATAGGTACATCTAGGTAATTTATCTGGAAAGCCCAGCATTAACTGCTCTATATCATCTTCCAGCCATTCCTCCTTACTCAGTCCTTGGCAGTTTCTCCAGTCACAGTAGCTCTGACTGTGGAGAAAGCTGTTTGAGCTTACAAATTGTTTTTATTTTTATTTTTAAACACAATTTCAGATTTGTTGAGGGTTGGCCGTCATTTCCCGTCTTTATTTTCTTGTAAGAAGTCTCCAAGAAAAAAATTCAGGCAAAACACGCATGCTTTGTAGCTGGTAACATTGAAAATGAGGGTGTTTACTAAAACAAAGAACATTGTGAGTTCAGTTGGAAGAGGTGTTTGGATAGCTAATTGGATTCAGTGGTGATTGGACTAGGGATGATGGACTTGGGGTGGGGCCAATGTGATTAGAATTTTGAAAAGACATATAAGTTCATGTTTCGTTGGGAGTTGTTTTCTTGAGAGACTGTTTTCTTGAGAGAAAACCATCTCTAATTTTATCCAAAACAAGGCAATCGGAGAAGGTGATATTTGAACTGAAACTCAAGGGAGATAAGAGAATTGCTTGTCTGCAAAGACCATCAGGTAGGCGGACTCCAGGCTTTTCTGAGACACAGCCTGGGATGTGGTTGGAAGTGAGAGAGCAAGAGGTAGGTAGAGTAGAAAGCAGTGATACTGAGCATCAAGAGGTAGTGGGGTACCAGATCATGTAGGGACTCTTAGGACATTTGAAGGATTCTAAGTGAATGGAGTAGGCATGCCCAAATTTGAAGACAGGGAAGATAAAATAGAGTATTTGGAGAGCAGGTAAACAGGAGAGTATAAAAGGATTAGCAAACAGTATTAAGGGACCTCTTGAGATAATGTCAATGAAGTAGTTAGCATCTTTTTCTCCTTAAGAATGTTTCTTTTATTTCACTGCTAGGAATGATACTTGCTGTTCATTTTTTACATTGAAACCCTTCATCTTACTATAGAAATATTTTTTAATGGTTTACAAGTAAAGAATTTAAAAATCATGAATAAGTGTTGAATTTCATCAAATAGTTTTTCGGTACCTACAAGATGATGATAGTTTTCATTTTCTTTGTTAGTATTTTGAATTACTTCATTAGATTTTCAGATACTGAATCATCCTTATTTTCCTGGAATGCATTCTATTTGGTCATGAGATATTATTATTTTAATATGTTCCTTTATTTGGTTGGATAACATTCTGTTTAAGCTTTCATCTATGTTTATAACTTAAAGATGGCCTATAGCATAATTTTCTGTTGTTTTAATTTTCTGTTGTTTTCTTATTTTGCTATCAGACATTGTAGCCTCATCTGAGTGGCTTTCTAACTTTTTCTCTGAAAGAATTTGCATTAATAAGAGCTAACTTTCTTAAAAATTTGCTAGATTCACCTATAATATGATGTATCTCTTGGGCTTTTAGGGGTCATACTTGGAACCAGATTCTTATGCTTCTGTGTTCATGCTTCCTAGTTTTTCTTGGGTCCATTTTGGATATTTTTTCTCTGTAGAAAGTTGATCTCTTTTGAAAATTTTGCTAGCAAGATGCTGATACGATTCTCCTAAATTTTTTCTACTGTATTATTAGATTTGTGGTCTGTTAATTCCTATTACTGCTTGTTGTCTTCTCTCTTTTCTTATGATCAATTATACTCACGGTTTGTTAATCTCTTCAAAGAACATTTTTGGTCTTCATACCGGTTGTGTATGTATTATCTTTCATTAATTTCATCTGTATTCCTTGTCATTTCTTTTTTTTTTTTTTTAATTTTTTTTTTCAACGTTTATTTATTTTTTTTTGGGGACAGAGAGAGACAGAGCATGAACGGGGAGGGGCAGAGAGAGAGGGAGACACAGAATCGGAAACAGGCTCCAGGCTCTGAGCCATCAGCCCAGAGCCTGACGCGGGGCTCGAACTCACGGACAGCGAGATCGTGACCTGGCTGAAGTCGGCCGCTTAACCGACTGCGCCATCCAGGCGCCCCCCTTGTCATTTCTTTAATCCTCTTCCTTTTGTCTCTATTTTCTAGCCCCTTTAATTGATTCAGTGTTTAGTTCATTTATTTCTGTTAATGTAATGAAATATGTCTCGAAGTCTTTAATGCTAGCATAATGCCTAAACTCTATCTTTATTTTATTTTTATTTTTTCATTGAGGTATAATTAACATACAATGTTATATTAGATTCAGGTATACAATATAATTTGGCAATTCTATATATTACCCAGTGCTCATCATGATAATGTGTAGAAATTGTTGAATCACTATATTGTACATGTGAAACTAATACAACACTGTATGTTAACTATACTGGAATTAAAATAAATTTTAAAAATTCAGAAAAAATTTTAAAGAGTGCTTTGTTTCTTTTGTTTGTTCATTTGTTTTGTTTCTTAAATTTCACATTTGAGTGAAATCATATGGTGTTTGTCTTTCTCTGTCTGACTCATTTCACTTTATATCCTCTAGGTCCATCCACATTGTTACAAATGGCAAGATCTCATTCTTTTTATGGCTAAGTAATATTCTATTTCTTCTTTATCCATTTCATTTATTGATGGACACTTGGGTTACTTCCATATCTTAGATATTATAAATAATACTTCAATAAACATTGGGGTGCATATGTCTTTGCGAGTAAGTTTTTTCATATTCTTTGGGTAAGTACCCAGCAGTGGAATGACTGGATAATATGGTAGTTCTATTTTTAATCTTAGAGGAATCTTCACACTGTTTCCTACAGTGGTTGCACCAATTTGCATGCTTACCAACAATGCGCAAAGGGTTTCTTTTTCTCCACATCCTTGCCCGCGCTTTTTGATTGTAGCTATTCTGACATAAGAGTTATCTCGTTGTTTTGATTTTCATTTCCCTGATGATTAGTGATATTGAGAATATTTTCATGTCTGTTGGCCATCTGTATGTTGTCTTTGGAAAAATGTCTATTCAGGTCTTTGTCCATTTTTTAATCAGATTGTTTTTTTTCAGTTTTTGTTTTTGTTTTAGGTGTTGGGTTGTATAAGTTCTCTATGTATTTTGGATATTAACCCCTTATTGCATGTATCATTTACAAATATTTTCTCCCATTTATAGGTTGCCTTTTTATTTTGTCAGTGGTTTCCTTGACTGTGTAAAAGCTTTTTATTTTGATGTAGTCCCAATAGTTTATTTTTGCTTTTGTGTCCCTTGCCTGTGGAGACAGATATAGAAAAATGTTTATATGACTGATGTCAAAGAAACTACTGTCTATGCTTTCTTCTAAGAATTTATGGTTTCAGGTCTCCCCATTTAGGTCCTTAATTCATTCTGAGTTTATTTTGTGTATGGTATAAAAGAGTAGTTCAGTTTCATTCTTTTTTTTTTATAGCTATCCAGTTTTCCCAACACCTTTTGTTGAAGAGACTTTTTCCCGTTGCATATTCTTGCCTATTTTGTTATAGATTAATTGACCATAGAAACATGGGTTTATTTATGGGATCTCTTTTCTGTTCCATTGATCTATGTGTCTACTTTTGTGCTCATAACATGCTATTTTGATTACTATAGCTTTGTAGTATATCTTGAAATCTGGGATTGTGATACCTCCAGCTTTGTTTTTCTTTCTCAAGATGGCTTTAGATATTCAGTCTCTTGTGGTTCCATACAAATTTGAGGATTATTTGTTTTAGTTCTGTGAAGAATGTTGTTGGTATTTTGATGGGGATTGTATTAAATCTGTAGATTGCTTTGGGTGATGTGCACATTTTAACAACATTGGTTCTTTCAATCCATGAGCATGGAATATCCTTTCATTTGTGACTTCAATTTGTTTTTTTATTTTAAATTTATTTATTTATTTTTGAGAGAGAAAGAGAGAGAGAGTGAGCATGATCAGGGGAGGGGCAGAGAGAGGGGGAGAGAGAGAATCCCAAGCGGGTATCGTGCTGCCAGCATGGATCCCAGTGTTAAGACTCAGTCCCACAAACCGTTAGATCACAACTTGAGCCGAAATTGAGAGTTGCACGCTTAACTGACTGAGCTACCCAGGTGCCCCAGCTCTTCTTTAAATGCTTGGTAGAAAATGAACAAATCAGGAGACTATAGATGCTGGAGAGGATGTGGAAAAACGGGAACCCTCTTGCACTGTTGGTGGGAATGCAAACTGGTGCAGCCACTCTGGAAAATAGTGGGGGTCCCTTAAAAAATTAAAAATAGACTTACCCTATGATCCAGCAGTAGCACTGCTAGGAATTTACCCAAGGGATACAGGAGTACTGATGCATAGGGGCACTTGTACCCCAACGTTTATAGCAGCACTCTCAACAATAGCCAAATTTTGGAAAAAAACCTAAATGTCCATCAACTGATGAATGGATAAAGAAATTGTGGTTATATACACAATGGAGTACTATGTGGCAATGAGAAAGAATGAAATATGGCCCTTTGTAGCAACGTGGATGGAACTGGAGAGTGTGATGCTAAGTGAAATAAGCCATACAGAGAAAGACAGATACCATATGGTTTCATTCTTATGTGGATCCTGAGAAACTTAACAGAAACCCATGGGGGAGGGGAAGGAAAAAAAAAATGAGGTTAGAGTGGGAGAAAGCCAAAGCATAAGAGACTGTTAAAAACTGAGAACAAACTGAGGGTTGATGGGGGGTGGTGGGAGGGAGGGAAGAGTAGGTGATGGGCATTGAAGAGGGCATCTTTTGGGATGAACACTGGGTGTTGTATGGAAACCAATTTGACAATAAATTTCATATATTAAAAAAATAAAATAAATGCTTGGTAGAATCTACCTATAAAGCCATCTGGTTCTGGACTTGTGTCTTTTGGAAGTTTTTTGATTACTGATTTAATTTCATTGCTATTAATTGGTGTGTTCCAATTTTCTATTTCTTTCTGATTCAGTTTTGGAAGATTATATATTTCTAAGAATTTATCCATTTTCTTCTAGGTTGTCCAGTTTGTTGGCATATAGTTTTTCATACTATTGTCTTATAATACTTTTCACTTCTGGGGTGTCAGTTGTTATTTCACCTCCTTTACTTCTGATTTTAATTATTGGAGTCCTCTCTCTTTTTTCTTGATGAGTCTGGCTAAAGGTTTATCAATTTTGTTTATCTTATCCTGGTTTCATTGTGCTATTCAGTTTATTTTTTTAGTCTCTGTTTCATTTATTTCTGCTCTAATCTTTACTATTTCCTTTTTTCCATTGGCTTTGGGCTTTGTTTGTTTTTCTTTTTCTAGCTTCTTTAGGTCTAAGGTTAGGTTGTTTGTTTGAGATTTTTCTTGTTTCTTTAGGTAGGCCTGTATTGCTATAAACTTCCCTCTTAGGACAGCTTTTGCTGAATCCTACAAATTTTGGGCCATTGTGTTTTCATTATTTGTCTCCATGTAGTTTTTCATTTTTTATTTTTTACTTTTTAATGTTTATTTTTGAAAGAAAGAGAGAGTGAGAGGGCAAGTGAGGGGCAGAGAGAGACAGAGGCAGAATACAAAGCAGGCTCCAGGCTCCGAGCTGTCAGTACAGAGCCCAATGCGAGGCTTGAACTCACAAACTGTGAGATCCCCATGACCTGAGCTGAAGTCAGACACTTAACCAACTGAGCCACTCAGGATCCCCTGTCTCCATGTATTTTTTGATATCCTCTTTGATTTCTTGGTTGACCCATTTATTGTTTAATAGTATGTTATTTAACCTTCATGTATTTTAATTCTTTCCAGATTTTCTTGATTTCTAGTTTCATACTGTTGTGGTCAGAAAAGATGCATGATATGATTACAACTTTTTTAAATTTATCGAGACTTGTTTTGTGGCCTAATGTGATCTCTTCTGGAGAATTTCCATATGCACTTGAAAAGAATGTGTATTCCACTGTTTCAGGATAGAATGCTCTGAATATATCTGTTAGATGTATCTGGTCCAATGTGTCATTCAAAGCCACTCTTTCCTTGTTGATTTTCTGTCTGGATGATCCATCCATTGATATAAGTGGGCATTAAAGTCCCCTACTATTATTGTACTAGTGTCAATTTCTTCCTTCATGTCAATCAATAGTTGTTTTATGTACTTAGTTGCTTCCATATTGGGTGTATATTTACAGTCGTTATAGCTTCTTGTTGGATTGTTCCTTTTGTCATTATGTAGTATCCTTCTTTGTCTCTTATTATAGACTTTAAAGTATATTTTGTCCAATGTAAATATTGCTACCACAGCTTTCTTTCCACTTCCATTTGCATGGTAAATGTTTTTCCATCCCTTCAGTTTCAATCTGCATGTGTCTAGATCTGAAGTGAGTCTCTTGTAGCAGCATATAGATGGGTCTTGCTTTTTTATCCATTTAGTCACCCTATGTTTTTTAATTAGAGCATTCAGTTCATTTACATTTAAAGTAATTATGATAGTTATGTACTTATTGCCATTTTGCTACTTATTTTACTTTTGTTTTTGTAGTTCTTCTCTGTTCCTTCTTTCCTTGTTCTGTTCCCTTGTGGTTTGATGGCTTGATGTGATTGGTTTCCTTTCTCTATTTTTTATGTATCTATTACACGTTTTGATTTTTGGTTACCATTAGGTTCAGATGTAACATCTTACGCATATAGCAGTCTATATCAGGTCATTTACGTTTGAACTCATTATAAAATTTTTGTTCCCCCACCCCATGTTTTATGTATAAGATGTCATACTTTATATCCTTTTATTTTGTGAATCCCTTGACTGATTTGTATAGATTTTGTTGATTTTACTGCTTTTGTGGTTTAGCCTCCATTATGGTTTTATAAATGATTAATCTACTACTTTATTATATGTTTGCATTTGCCTATGAAAATTTTTCCTTTCATAATTTTCTTATTCCTGATTATGGCATTTTCTTTCCACTCAAAGAATTCCCTTTAATGTTTCTCATAAGGCTGCTTTAGTGGTGATGAGCCCTCTAACTTTTGTTTGTCTGGGAAACTCTTTGTCTCTCCTTTTATTCTGAATGATAATAAAGCTGAGTAGAGTATTCTTAGTTGCAGGTTTCTTTCTTTCAGTACTTTGAATATATCTTGCCACTCTCTTCTGGCCTGCAAAGTTTCTGCTGAAAAATTAGCTGATAGCCTTATGGGGTTTTCCTTGTAGGTAACTCTTTTCTCTGGCTGCTTTTAAAATTCTCTCTTTATCACTACATTTTGCCATTTTAATTATTATGTGTCTTGGTGTGGACCTCTTTGGGTTAATTTTGTTGGGGACTCTCCGTGCTTCCTGGATCTACATGTCTGTTCCCTTCCCCAGATTAGGGATGTTTTCACTTATTCAAATTAATTTTCTGCCCCATTCTCTCTCTCTCTTTTTCTGAGATCCCCATAATGCAAATGTTATTACCTTTGAGGATGTCACCAAGTTTTCTTAACTGATTCTCATGTTTTATTATGCTTGTTTTCTTTTTTCTATTCAACTTGATTGCTTACCATTACCCTGTCTTCCAAGTGCTAGTCTGTTCTTCCACCTCCTCTAATCTGCTATCGATTTCTTCCAGTGTATTTTTTATTTCAGTTATTGAGTTCTTTATCTCAGATTGGTTCTTTTTTATATTTTCTCTCTTTGTTTAAGGTTTTACTGAGTCCATAAGTATGTTTATGACCATTACTTTGAATTTTTATCAGGCATATTGCTTATCTCAGTTTTATTTAGTTCTCTTGCTATGGTTTTGTCCTGTTCTTTTTTTGAACATATTCCTCTGTCTTCTTATTTTGTCAAGCTCTCAGTGTCTGTTTCTATGTATTAGGAAAGTCAGCTATGTCTCCTGATCTTGGAAAGTTGAGGCTCTATGAAGAAGAGGTCCTTAGGTGCCTTACAGCACAATGCTCCCTGTTCACCAGAACCAAGCACTTCAGAGATGTATACTATGTGGGCTGCATGCACCCCCCATTATGGCTGAGCTGCACTTAAAGTCTATTTTTTGATAAACATATGGAAATTTGTGAAAATCATCATAGCTTGATGAATTATCACAATTAGCTCTTCTGATGGCTGTGTAACCAGCCCTAGGTTAAGAATATTTCTTCAGAGGCTTCCTTATGCCCCACTCACAATCTCTCTCTTTCTCAAAGGTAACTACTACTCTGACATCTAATATAGCTAACTTGCCTCATTTTTATCTTTTCTTTAAGTTTTTTTATTTGTTTTGAGAAAGAAAGAGAGAGAGCAAGTGGGGGAGGGCCAGAGAGAGGGGAGAAAGAGAATCGCAAGCAGGCTCCACACTGACAGCACAGAGTCTGATGTGGGGCTCAAACTCATGAACTGTGAGATCATGACCTGAGCTGAAACCAAGAGTTGGATGGTTAACCGACTGAGCCACCCAGGTGCCCCTCATTTTTATCTTTATAAAAATGGAATCATGGATTATGTTGTTCAGTATGATGTTTATAAAATTATTTTTTATGTTTCTATGTGGTTTTGTTTATCGTCATTCTATATTATATTCGACTGTATGAATATACCATAATGTTCATCCATTCACAGTTGATGGGTATTTAGGTTGTTTCCAATATTTGGCTACTAGAAGTAATTTTGTTATGAACATTCTCAGGTACCTTTTAGTGCAGAGTCATGCATGTTACCTAGGCATGTTTCCACATGTATGCACGTGTATGTGTTCAATTTTACACATGTATATGCTCAGTTTTATTAATACATACTATCCAAATAGTTTTCCAAGGTGAGTGTAATGATTTCCATTATCTTTATTAGAGTATGACAATTCCCATTGTTCCACATCCGCACCACCTCTTGTTTTATCATCTTATAAAATTTTAGCCTTTTATGTGGTATATATATATATATAATGGAATACTACTCAGCAACGAAAAAGAATGAAATCTTGCCATTTGCAACAACATGAAAGAAACTGGAGTGTATTATGCTAAATGAAATAAGTCAGTCAGAGAAAGACAGATATCATATGTTTTCACTCCTATGTGGAAGTTGAGAAACTTAACAGAAGACTGGGGGAAGGGAAAGAAAAAATATATATAGTTATGAAGAGGGAAGAAAAACCATAAGAGACTTTTAAATACAGAAAACAAACAGGGTGAAAGGGGGTGGGGGTGGGGGTATGGGAAAAATGGGTGATGGGCATTGAGGAGAGCACTCATTGGGATGAGTACTGGGTGTTTTATGTAAGTGATGAATCGTGGGAATCTACTCCCAAGAGCACACCGTATGCACTGTATGTCAGCTAACTTGACAATAAATTATATAAAAAAGTAAAAATAAATAAATAAAAATAAAATAAAATTTTAGCCCTTTGGGTGCCTGGGTGGCTCAGTGGGTTAAGCATCTGACTCTTGATTTCAGCTCAGGTCATGATCTCACAGTTCGTGGGATCAAGCCCCGTGTCTGGCTCTGCTCGGACAGAGTGGAGCCTGCTTGGGATTCTCTCTCTCTCCCTCTCTCTTTGCCCCTCCCACTCCCCCCGTCAAAATAAATAAATAAACTTAAAAAAATTTTTAGCCATTCTTTGAGCGTTCAATAATGTTCCATGGTGGTATTTTATCTGTAACTCTCTAATACTTTTCCTACATTAACTTTCAAAATTTTTGTATTTTTTCTTTTAGGCTTTGTCTAAACACTGCCCTGAAGACACTACCTTTAGGATACCCACCCAAGACTGAGTGATTCAACAAACCTCAAGAGGACAGAACCAGGTGCCAACAGAGGAGCATCACAGAATTGCAGGCACAGCCACCCTCATTTCTGGGCAAATATTCTACCACGAGTGCTGTTCCCTGATGAATCAGCAAGCCTAACAAACATTATCCTTTAATTTGCATAGTAATAGTAGTCCACCAGTATTTCCAGCTGACACAGACACTCATTCATTTTTGAAAAAGTAGCATTTTCCAGCATCCTCGAATATCCAGAAGATATCTAAAAAGTTTGGGCTTTGGTGCTTATTAATGAAAACCATGAAGTCTAAGGCCAACTTTGCGCAGAACCCAAATTGTACCATAATGATATTTCATCCAACCAAAGAAGAATTTAATGACTTTGATAAATACATTGCATACATGGAATCCGAAGGCGCACACCGCGCAGGCCTGGCCAAGGTGATTCCCCCCAAGGAATGGAAAGCCAGGCAGACCTATGATGATATCAGTGACATCTTAATAGCAACTCCCCTCCAGCAGGTGGTCTCCGGGCGGGCAGGTGTGTTTACTCAATACCATAAAAAGAAGAAAGCCATGACAGTGGCGGAGTATCGCCAACTGGCAAACAGCGGAAAGTATCGGACTCCTCCACACTCGGATTTTGAGGATTTGGAGCGAAAGTATTGGAAAACCCGCCTGTACGATTCTCCGATTTATGGCGCTGACATCAGCGGCTCCTTGTTTGCGGAAAACACTCAACAGTGGAACCTTGGCCACCTGGGGACCATCCAGGACCTGCTGGAGCAGGAGTGCGGCGTGGTCATCGAGGGCGTCAACACGCCCTACCTGTACTTTGGCATGTGGAAGACCACCTTCGCCTGGCACACGGAGGACATGGACCTTTACAGCATCAACTACCTGCACTTCGGGGAGCCCAAAACCTGGTACGCGGTGCCCCCGGAGCACGGCCGGCGCCTGGAGCGCCTGGCCACCGAGCTGTTCCCGGGCAGTGCCCGCGCCTGTGACGCCTTCCTGCGGCACAAGGTGGCTCTCATCTCGCCCACGGTCCTCAAGGACAACGGGATCCCCTTCAATCGGATCACTCAGGAGGCTGGCGAGTTCATGGTGACGTTTCCCTATGGCTACCACTCTGGCTTCAACCACGGCTTCAACTGCGCAGAAGCCATCAACTTCGCCACCCCGCGATGGATCGATTATGGCAAAGTGGCGTCTCAGTGCAGCTGCGGGGAGGCCAGGGTCACCTTCTCCATGGACGCCTTCGTGCGCATCCTGCAGCCTGAGCGCTATGAGCTGTGGAAGCGCGGGCAGGACCGGGCTGTTGTGGACCACACGGAGCCCACCTCGCCAGACGAGGGGGAGCTCAGCGCCTGGAGGGTGGCCCAAGCTCCCCGGAGAGCCCTGCTGGGCCTGAGGCACCTCCCACCCCGCCGGGCCACGCGCACCCCTCGGCCTGTGGCCGCTAGTGGTGGGACTGGCCGTCGCACCCCAATGTGCCTGGCCTCCCCACGCTCCTTGCCGGCCCAGAGTTCTTCCTCTGATGCCCAGTCTGGGCTTGTCCCCGCCTGCACTTCCCAGGAGCCTGGCCCCACCCGACCACCGACCCCGATTCCCTCTGCCCGAGATGTTCATCCCTCAATGGGCAGATGTGGTCCTGGTCGTCGTCCTCGGGAACAAGGGGCCCGGGGGCCCAGCATCCAGGCCCGGGCCAAGAGGCGTCTCTCGGTGGGAACAACACACACAGCCCAGTACCCTGAGGCTCTGCCCGGTCCTGTGGATGAACCCTCAGTGGACAACCCTGTACCACTGAGCCCTGGGCTCCAGCTACCTGCGGAGGCTTCTGGGTACAGTTGTGCCCTTTTCCCCTAAGCCCAGGGGATAATGTTGTAACCTACTGCTCTTGTGTGTGGAGGCTCCTTGAGACCCACCACATTTACATCAGAGCTTTGGGCCAGCCTGCAAGTTACTGGTCTTCAGAGGCCAGTGATGTTGCCACTGATGCGTTGAGTCCATGTTCTTTATCATGTTTGCCATAGTTTGTTCTTCCTGCCAGACTCTGGAGTGTCTTTGGACACTGCTAATTCCTGTGTTGCCAACTGAGGTTTCATCCACTAGACACTCTTGTGTCTCTGTAAGCTAGGTCCTGCTGAGGTCATGAGAGCATAATCTTCCCCAGACTCCTCTGGGCCAATGCTTCTGGGTTTTGATTCTCCTCCAATCTCCCTGCCTTTTCTCCAACCCTACCCCTTCTGCCCTTTCTTGCAAAACAAGGCCGTTTTGACCAAATGGGTCAGTAGAGACTCAGAACATAATTTATGATCTTTCTGAGTCTTGGATGTATTCAAAATGTGTTATGGCCAGTATTTGTTCACAAATGTATTAAAGGTAACCACAATGTTAAAATCTAAAATTTGTTTCTAATAAATATTGTGCATTCAAATAATTGAGGGGTTGAGGTTATTCTTTTCTGCACTTTTCTTGATAATTGTATCAGAACATTTCAAGCAAGGCTGATTTTTGTTGGCTGGCTGCATTGCGTGATGTTGATGAGGAAGCAATTTGGCAGATGGTTATTGGGTATGAGCTGACCGGGTGGGTGAGGGGATTCGGCTTGCAGCCCTATCTTAAGGGTGACTTGGTGGAAGTCACCTGGTACTTTTCTGGGCAGTAGGACCACAGCTGCTGGGAGGTGAGCATGCAGGGGACCAAAGTGCCCCATCCCCAAGTCTGCACTGCGTTTTCAGTACTTTGCGTGGCCCATTCATTGACTCATCCCAGGAGACATGTGCACAAAGAAATGGACAAGAGAATTCTACTTGTTAACATGTGCTGTGAAGACAGGAAAGGGGTGGGATGCTGGAACACACTGGGCAGGGCTGGCCTAGGTTGGAGGAATCACGGAGAGTTTCATTGAGCAGGAGACCTCTGCCAAGACCCAACTAACAAAAAGGAAGCTGCATCCAGAGCTGATTTCCACTTAGAGGAAACAGTAAGTGGAATAGACCCAACATGGAACTTCTGTTTTCTCAGGAATGGAGAGGAAAGCTCATTTGTGTCTGGGCATACAGAGGAAGAAAGAGAGAGGCAAGGTGTAGGATATGAGGCCCTTGTAGCTCATGTAAAGTATCAGGGTTTTTTCACCTTGAGAGGGGAAGGTATTGGAAGTTTGACACAGCCCTTGACATGCTGGGGTTTATGGATTTAAGCAGCGAACTGAGTTGTGGTGTGACGATGTGGGGGCAGGAGTAGTTAGAAAGTCCAAACAATAGTGTGGAGAGTCAATGGTTATTTCAATGTCAGAATTGAAAATACACACAAGTGGAACAACTCAGAATCAGTCTCGGAAATTGCAAGCGAGGGTTGGGTACAGAAGGAAACATTTCAGAGAAGCAAAGCGCCTCTCCCCTCCCTCCATCTCTCCCCTAAGAACATCACGAAAGCTCTGGCATTGGAAGCCCCACGTACCCCCGAAGGCAAGAGTAATGAAAACATAGTGTTGGGTGGGAATTCTGATGCAGGAACGTGTGTCTCATTCTACACCATGCAACTGGGCGCCTTGGTCTTTCGTAATGTGACAGGAGATGGAAGTAGACTCTGGAATGCTGGGCTTGGGAAGCTGAGCTCAGGGACACCTGGTACGGGGGGGGGGGGGGGTGGAAGCCCCGGATGGAAGCGGACTGGAAGCATCTGGAAGAGAGCAGCCCTAGAGAGCAACTGGACCCACAGCGTATCTTACATAAGCAACGAAGACACTTCGGTGTAACGTGTTACTGAGAGCTTGAGGGGTTTTTTTTGGTCCTTCAATTGAGATCAGTTGTGGATACAGCAGTGTAGGGGAATGCAAGAATTCTGAAAATTTCAAGGGCAATCCCTGGCTCATGTTCCTATTTTAAATGTTAGGAATTGAGATTCTCATTATGTTTCAGGAATCTTACAAACTCTTCTCTGGCAGATAGATGTCCCGGGCAGCTTAGCATAAGCTCAAAAAAGGGTTGGGTCTTAAAGGGGAAGAAACAAAGCTGATTTCCAGAAAATATCGTTCCCATTGGCATTCCTCTGTTTTCAGCCAGTTATTGTCACATATTTGTTTTAATTTGCCTTGCTCAATAAGGACAAGAAATATTAAGAATGTTGTTCAGCGTACTCAATAAACTTTTCTAAGCTTTTTAATGTTTGTTTGTTTGTTTGAGAGAGAGAGCAAGAGAAGAGAAGGGGCAGAGAGTGAGAGAGAGAATCTCAAGCAGGGTCAAAGCTGTCGGTGCAGAGCGGACACAGGACTCGATCTTATGAACCATGAGATCATGACCTGAGCCAAAATAAACAGACTGACGTTCAACTGACCGAACCACCCAAGTGCCCCTAAACTAGTCTGCTTGAAAGGACTGGGAGCCGAGGGTGGTATTGAAGGGGCTTCTGCAAGCAGTTTTATTCACAATCCTATTTCATTTCGTGGCGACACCCTCAGTGTAGACACTCAGTGTTGACTACTCTTCTCAGTAAAAGACACCCATCTCCAGCTGTCTCTCATGTCCACTAAGGTTTTCCTATGCTCAATCTTGGTAAAGCAAGGGGCATTTATCATAACAATTATATAAATTGCCACTTTTGTTCTCACTGCCATGATCTCTTCTAGACATTTCTTAACCTCTGAGAGAGAACAATGGTGAATTCAGTGTATATTCAAGTTTATAGACAAAAGTATATGCGGCCACAGGTAATATGGTGTGCGTGGTCTTATCAACTTATCCCATTACGTTTTTATTTTTTATTTTTTTTAATGTTTATTCATTTTTGAGAGACAGAGGCAGAGCACGAGCGGGCGAGGGGCAGAGAGAGAGGGAGACATGGAATCCGAAGCAGGCTCCAGGCTCTGAGCTGTCAGCACAGAGCCCGATGTGGGGCTTGAACCCACAGACTGCGAGATCATGACCTGAGCTGAAGTCAGATGTTTAACCCACTGAGCCACCCAGGCACCCCCCCGTTAGGTTTTAAAAATTCAATATTACATTTACAAGCTCTGAAGACATTGCTCTATGTAGGTCTTAGTCCAACAAATTAAACAAGGTCTGTTGTCAATTTTTATCTTATTCACTCCCCTTCTGATGGACAACAGGATTATTTCCAGATCTTTGTGAATTCAAACAACGCTTTCCTGAACAGCTTTGTATAAAGAAATAGAAATACCATGTTGTATTTAATGATCATTTTCAACTTTCCTAGAACAGTCAGATCGGCTTCCAATTTATATCTCCACTAGCAGCGAGGGAGTTCTAGCTTCTCTATATTTTGGCCCATTCTTAAAAATCACATGCATTTATGCCTCCTAATATAAATGAGTAAAAACTAGAATCTCATTGTGTTTGCCTGCACATATTTTCATACTAGCCATTTGGATATAATTTGTTAATATTGCCTAATCTGAGGTTTTGCCCTCTTTTGGGGGACTAGGGGATTGTTTTGTTTTGTTTTTTTGTAGTTTTTTGTTTGTTTGTTTTTTGCCTTTGTGGAGGTTTTGTGATATTCAGGATACTAATTCATTGTGGGGTTGGTGGTTTTTTTTTGTTTTTTTTTTTTTTTTGGCATGATGACAATCTCCTAGAATGTAATTTTTAATTGTTTTTATATCATTGAATTAGGGTTCTAAAGGTAAACTGAACCAATAGAATATATAGAGATACATATAAGAGGAGCTCTTATTATAGGAATTGGTTCACATGGTTGCAGAGGCCAAGAAATCCAGTGATTTTCTAGATTAATGTTCTGCAAGCCTGACAACCAGAAATATGGTGATGTAACTCAGCATGAGTCCAATGGCCTGAGAATCTGGGAGCCAATGGTAGAAGTCTGAGTCTGGGTCCCATCACACTTAAAAGTAAAAAAACAAAACAGTAAGGGCCTCTGGGTGGCTCATTTGGTTAAGCATCTAACTCTTGACTTCTGCTCAGGTCGTGATCTCGCTGTGCTGAGAAGGAGCCCCGTGTCTGGCTCTTCGCCGAGAGCACGGAGCCTGCTGGGAGTTCTCTCTTTCTCTCTCTCTCTCTCTCTGTTCCCTTCTGTTCATGCTCCACTCTTATCTCAAAACAAATTAAAAAATGTTAAAAAATTAAAAAAAAAATTTACCAGCAAAAGATAGGTTTATTCTGGAAAAGGAGAATCACAGGGTGAGACAAAAAAGCTGGGGCAAAACTGTACGCGAGTCTGGGGAACAAAGGGCAGATATGCTTTTTTAAGGACACCAGGGGTAAGTTGGGAAGGCTCTTTTAAATTAAATGTCCACTGCAGTGAAGTGGGAGTTTCAAATGTGCTGGTTTTTCATTGGCTGAGCTGTTGCCCGAGATGAGGAAAGCACCTCTTCCTCCAGCTATTATCCAGTAGTAGCCACCTGCAAGATCAAGTCCACGTAAGGTTGAGTCTGTCTCTTCCTGTTGGGTCCGAAATTGACATGAGAGCTCCCCCTGCCAAAAGCTCCCGGCTCCACTTTGGCGAGGTTCTCCACCACCAATTTTCACAGGCCAAACACCTGGGAACCAGAGGCCCTACGTCTGATGTCCCAGGGCAGGCAAAGACGCTGTGTCAGCTCAAACCGAGAGGCTGCATTGGCCTTTCTTCTTCTTTCATTCTGTTCCAGGACTTGATGACTTGGATCAGCTCACCTGTATGGCTGAAAGTGGTCTTTACTCGGTTTACTGATGCAAATGCTAATCTCTTCCTGAGACACCCACGCAGACACACCCAGGAATAATTTCTTTAGCAGCTACTGTGGGCAGCTCTGAGCCCAATCAAGTCCATGCATAAAACTAACCATCAGAGTCATTACATTGGAATGAGTTAAGTATATCAGACATTGCCACCGTGGTGCTTTTGGTTCTTTAAGGCCTTTTTTTCCACCCTGAGTTCAAAAAGACAAATTCTTCAGTATGTTTTCTGTTAGTCGTCAAGCTCTGTTTTGAATCTTCAGCCTGTAATCCACCTCAAATTTATGTAAGTGGTGTGAGGTAGAGCTCTACTATTTTTTTTTTCTCTCAAAAATAGTCCATTCTCCCCCACCCCCAGTTTGGTGTTCCCTCCCCATTATATAGAGATTCCCAGTAACACAGTATGCGTGTCTGGCCTCATCTATCTCGTCTACAGACGTGTTTGTTCATTGCAACTCAACAATCACAGCCTCATAGTGGAGAAGTCAGCCTTCTTTGTCCTCCTTTCAAGGAATAATCTCGGAGATTCTTTGAATATCTGACTCCACCACTTGCTAGATCTGTAACCTTAAGAAGTTTGCCTAATGTCTCCTTGACTCAGTTTCCTCACCTGGCCAACATGAGGATAAGGAGGAGGACTTCCCTGGAAGGGTCGTTATGAAAATTAAACCAATAATTCTAGGAGCACCTGGGTGGCTCAGTCAGTTAAGCTTCTGACTGGCTTATGTCATGATCTCACGGTTTGTGGGTTTGAGCCCCGCGTCAGGCTCTGTGCTGACAGCTCAGAGCCTGGGACCTGCTTCAGATTCTGTGTCTCCTCCTCCCCTACTCGTGCTCTGTCTCTCTCTGTATTTCAAAAATAAATAAATGTTAAAAAAATGAATTATTCTATGCAGACTATTTTGAACATGTCTGGCATTGGTAATCTCCCTGTGCGTTAGCTAGCTACTTTTTAATAATATATGCCCTATTAGTTGTAAAGAGGGACTGCTATTCATCAAAAGGTATGAAAGAGAGAGTGAAAAGGCAAATCAGGGAGAGGAAACAGATATCGTATTACTTATATCCAATGCAGAGAGAATACCCAGAATATATAAAGAACTACTTCAAAGAAAGACTGACAACCCAGCAGAAAAATGGAGAAAATGCTTGATTAGGCACTTAACCAAAGAGCATATCCAATTGGACAATATACTAAAGAAAAAAATCTCTCACCCTCTTTAGTGATCCCCTGGGAAACACAAATCATAATGGGATACTCCTGCACGGCCATCTGATTAGCTAAAATAAGAAGGCTGATAAATCATCGAAGGTTTGCAAAAGTGAGGAACCACAAGCATCCTCATATGCAGCTAGTGAGTGTGTAAATTGGTAAAAACTCTCCAAAAACAGTTTGGCAGGACAAGGTTTGAATTCACGTTCTGTGACCAAGAAAGTGATTTTTAGGTATGAATGCACGTGTGTGCTCCAATGAACGCGTGTGAGAATTTTCGGAGCAACACTGTAAGAGGCCAAGGGTGGAGGCGACCCAGAGGCCCCTCGACAGTGTAAACGTTTATATGGCTGAACCCACGACTGCCCTGAAACAGAACAGAGTCCAGCGATGGGCGACAACATCAAAATGATCAAAAAAATACACAGAAGGGTACATTAAGGCACACAAAGTAGGATTGTATTGATATGAATAAGGTTAAATAAAGTTTTCAAAAATGGGCACAATTTTAATTTTATGTTGTTTACCAAAATTACTACGCCCAGTGTCAGGATAGGATTAGTGTCAAAGGCAGTTGGGGCAGTAATACCAGAGGGGACGGACAAGTCACGTTCCTGGGTGTCTGGTGAGGTTTTATTTTCTTGACCTGGGTGGTGCTTGCTCTATAGTTATTTGTTAACAGAACATATAAGCTTTATACATTTCTGTAAGCACATAGTTCATGGTTTTAAAACGTTAAAAGGAACCCCACCCCCCCCCCCCGCTTTCTGTTCTAAAACTATTAAGACCTATAGTGATTCATGAAATCATTTGATTTGTGTGGTGTTTTGTAGACTGTTTGAAAAATCTAGACTATATTTCTAATATTTTTCATTTGAATATCACTTATTGGTGTCTTCTCTTGTTTATGTTATTTGATTATATTTAGTAATGCTTTCCTTTTTTAGAACAGTTTTAGATTTCTGAAAAATCGAGCAGGTAGTTCAAAGGGTTCCCATTCCTCCCAACCCCCTCCCACTCCCATTTCCCCCTAGTATTAATGGCTTCATTTCAATGATACATTAGTTCAATGAATGAATGAATACCAATGTTATTTACTAGAACTTCCTTGTTTTTCACAAAAATGCTTATATAGAAACTTGACAATTTTGGGGAGTAGCAGTCAGTTATATTGCAGGTTGCCCCTCTGTTGGAATTCGTCTTTATTTATGATTACCCTTGGAGGAAGATTACAGAGTTCCAGCGCCATTTTTGTCACACTATATCAAGGGCAGATACTATCAACATAAGTTATGACTCTCGGTGTTGACTTGGCTGAAACCATGTTCATTTCACGATCTCCATTGTAAAATGACTACCCCCCCCCCCACTTGCCACTCTGTACTCCTGAAGGCAGTCAGTATTCACAGCCTGCATTCAGGCAGCAGACTGTTATCCTCACCTCCTTTAGAGTGGAGTATATGCAATGTATCTGGAATCTTCTGCAGGACAGATTTATTGGTCCTTCTCAATTGGTTAATCATTTATACCAGTGTGGACTCATAGATACTCATCTTATACTTTGAGTTGTCATTCAATAGCACTTTCATTATTTTGTTGGCCAGATTGTTTGAGTTCTGGCCATTAGGAGCTCTTTCCTGTGGTTCCTGTGCCCCTTTGCGGTGACTCTCAATGTCTTTATTGGTTTAATGGGTCCTTAATTTCAAGATTTGAAGAAGCTCCAGGCTCAGGTCACCCGTTTCCTGTCCCAGTCCTAGTAACTTCTTTTCCTTCATCAGATTTGCCACTTTTTTTTTTAATTTTTCCCTAAAAGTATCTGTTTTCTGGGACACCTGGGTGGCTCAGTGAGCTGTGTCCTACCCTTGATTTTGGCTCAGGTCGTGATCTCATTGTTCCCGAAATCCAGCCCCTTTTGAGGCTCTGTGCTGACAACATGAGCCTGCTTGGAATTCTCTCTCTGCCCCTCTCCACTCACACTTCCTTTCTCTTCTCTTTCTCAAAATAAATAAATAAACATCTTAAAAGTATCAGTTTTCCGTTTTATTAATCATCTCTATTTTTGCAGGTGTTCGTTTTCCCCTTCGTTTATTTATCATGGTATCATTATTCTGATTTTTTTTTCCTTTTCTCTTGCATAATACCGTTTTGGTTTTCACTGAGTTGAACATACAAATCAATAGCATTTTATATGGATATTATTGTAGGCATTATGTGGCTTCTAATTTTCAAATAAATATAGTTGTGTTCAGTTTTTTATTGCTGACTTTCAATTGTCTTTCACTGTGGTCAAGATTATGCTCAATATGTTGGTTCCATGGAAATGTTATTGCTATTTATTTTGTGGTCTTATATCACTAATATTTTAAAAGTTTCATTATTTTTGAGGCAAAGAGAGAGAGGCAGAGAGAGAGAGGGAGAGAGAGAGAATCCCAAACAGAATCCTTGCTGTCAGCACAAAGCCCACCAGTGGGGCTCACACTCACAAAACCGTCAGATCATGACCTGAGCCAAAATCAAGAGTGGGTGCTTAACTGACTAAGCCGCCCAGGTACCCCTTATATCAGTAAATTTTTATAAGTATTTTATATGTATTCAAAAGCATTTTCCATTGTTATTCTTTGTGTGTGTGCTTTACTTCCCAGTGCTGTGTGGTTAGGCACATAAAGTACATCACTGTTACATTTTCCTAGTGAGTGTTTCTCTTTGATAACTCCAAACTTTCTTGTATCCTATAAATATATTTGATGTTAATTACAGGTATCTTTTGTTTAATGTTTGCATAGTTTGACTTTCCCACTCTCCATTTTCAGCCTCTTAGTTTGCTTTGTTTAAAGATTGGTTTAAAAAAAAAAACCAAACAAACAAGAGATTACACAAAGTCGGATGATTACTTAAGACCCCAGCCCCAGGATTCCGTTAGATGGGCACTGATACAATTAAAATCAGCTACTGGCCGGGTATAAAGCCAGAGCCGTCAGGACGTGAGCTGCATTTGGACGTGAGCTGCTAAGAGTAGTACGAGGTCTCTCCAGGCCCTGGAGTACCTTCAGCTGGAATCAGGATTTTGTTGGTGGAAGGTAGGTCGCTTTATTTGTGCTATTTGCTCTTGTGAGCAAGAGTTATTTTTCTGCTACAAGTTTAAGTTGCTGACTGTAGTTTTATATATATTTACATTTGAGAAATACACATTGGGACCTCATCTCCTTGGGTTAAAAGAAAGCAGTAAAAACAGTTTTATTTTTAGGGGTTCTTGGGTAGCTTAGTGGGTTAAGCGTCTGACTCTTGGTTTCAGCTCAAGTCACAACCTCAAGGTTCATGAGATTCAGACCTGCGTCGGGCTCTGCACTGATGGCTTCGGATTCTCTTTCTTTCTCTTTCTCTCAAAATGAATGAATAAACTTAAAAAAAAAAAAAAACCAGTTTTACTTTTAAACTCTGTTTTCAGACTTGTGGAGTTAATATTCTTCTTAATAACTTCTTGGTAAAAATCATAGATTTTCAGGAAAAAGCCCTGCATTCAGCAGGCTGGTATCCACTAGAATTAAGACGGCTTCTAGAACTGGCTACTGGTTTCTAGAATTGGACTACTACCCCTGCATTAACTAGTTGCAGAATGCTATAGATATTTCTCTATGCTAACCTGTGTCTGCAAACTTTGTTGAACCCATCAGTTTTAATAATTCGTCTTTTAATGCAACATGATTAGGTTTTAATTAGATTGCTTCAAGTGTTTACCCATTAAGGTTGAGAACATCCGGTGTAAAATTAACATGAGCATTTATGTTCTGTATTTTGTTGTTTACATAAATCTTTGCTTCTATCATGGCACTTCTTTCCCTTTTTTAAAAAAATATGCATTTGGGGCGCCTGGGTGGCTCAGTCGGTTGGGCGGCCGACTTCGGCCCAGGTCATGATCTCGCGGTCCGTGAGTTTGAGCCCCGCGTCAGGCTCTGTGCTGACAGCTCAGAGCCTGGAGCCTGTTTCAGATTCTGTGTCTCCCTCTCTCTGACCCTCCCCCGTTCATGCTTTGTCTCTCTCTGTCTCAAAAATAAATAAACGTTAAAAAAAATTTAAAAAATATGCATTAAAATAATAAAATAGGTTTTGAGTTATTTCAAATATTTTTCTGCATGCCATCAGATGATAATTGTTCCATTTGATTTGTGAAGGTTTCAGTAATACTGGTAGTGTTTTTAAACCATCCTTGCAACACTTTATCATGATGTGGGTGGTTTTTTTTTTTTTTTTAATGCCGTTTCTGGTAAAAATGGGATAAAATTTTATTGGAGACTTTTGCAACTTTTACCCTCAATAATGTTGGCCCTAAGGAGCGCTTATCCATTGTCAGTCCCTCTAGGTTTAGTTCCCAGGTTATGCTGGTAGCCTCACAAACAAACTGAATATCATAGTCTAGAAAATTTGTATGAGGCAAGAGTTAGAATCCACTTGTAAAATGGCGTATTAGGTTTTTATGGGTCATACTTAAACAACTTGTTTTATTTTTATTAAGTTTATTAGTATATATAAGTATTCTAGTTTTTTCTTGCACCCATCTAGGATATTTGCACTTTTGAGAAAATTGTCCATTTTTAGTTTTCAAAGTTAGTAGAGCTAAGTTATTTATAAAATTCAATTATAATTTAAAAAATTCTCTACTAGATGCTCTGCTGTACGTCCTCTTATCAAAATGTGGGCTATTTGTATTTTTCATGCTTATGTCTTTTCACTTTTAATTGTCTTTATTAGAATCAGGTTTTGGTTTTGGTGATCACTTCTACTTAAGTTTATTTGTTTATTTTGAGAGACAGAGAGACAGAGAGAATCCCAGGTAGGCTCCAAGCTGTCGGTGTGGAGCCGGATGCGGAGCTCGGTCTCATGAATCACGGAATCATAACCTGAACAGAAACAGCGTAGGATACCTACCCCACCAAGCCCTTGGTGATCATTTCTATTGGGTAAAATGTTTCATTTGAAATTGTTTGAGCTCATATCTTTGTTTTCCTTTCCTTAATTTACCTTTGAGGTTAACTCACCCAGGGCTTCACTCATTTATTTACAAACTTGCTCCATTATTCTTGGTTCAGTTAGATGTTTCTCTTTTTTCTGTCTCATGCTGCCCTCGATTCCTTTTTTTTTTTTTTTTACTCTTAACTTTACTGAGGTATAATTGACATTAAGAGTTGTGAAATACTGAAAGTGAACATTGTGGTGATTTGATGTATGTACACACATTGTAAGAGGATTCGCCCGTCTAGATGATTAATACAACAATCAGCTCACATATTTACTTTTTTTAAATGTATTTTTTGGTGAGAACGTTTAAGTTCTATTCTCATAAAATTTCAATTCTACAGCACAGTTTTATGAACTAGAGTCACCATGGTTTACACTGGATCCTCAGAACTTAGTCGTCTTATACCTGAAATTTTGTAGCTTTTTACCAGCCTCCCCCTATTTTTCTCACCCCCAACCCCCCGGGAACTGCTATTACATTCTGTTTCTGTAAGTTTCACTCTTTTTTTTTTTTATTTTTAATTTGTTGATTCCACACATAAGTGATACCATGCAGTATTTGTCTTTCTCTATCTGGTTTATTTCACTTAGCATAATGCCTTGAGGTCTACGTTGTCCCCAAAGCCAGATTTGCATCTTTCTCAGGACTGAATGGTATACCCTTGTGTGTGTGTGTGTGTGTGTGTGTGTGTGTATCACATCACATCTTCTTTTTTTTAATAGGGAGGTTGAGAGTTATTTTTTATTAAAGATTAATGACCATATAGTATTATACTGGTTTCAGATGTACATTACAATGACTCAACAATCCTTTTTCAAAATAAGTTTACTGTCAAATCGACTTACATACAACACCCAGTCCTCATCCCAACAAGTGCCCTCCTCAATGCCCATCACCACTTGCCCCAATCCCCCACACCCCATCAACCCTCAGTTTGTTCTCTTGTATTTAAGAGTCTCTTATGGTTTGCCTCCTTCCCTCTCTGTAACTTCTTTTCCCCCACCCTTCCCCCATACATTATGTTTCTCAAGATCCACATATCAGTGAAAACATATGATATCTGTGTTTCTCTGACTGACTTATTTCATTTAACATAATACCCTCCAGTTCCATTCACATTGCTGCAAATGGCACGATTTTATTCTTTCTCATTGCCAAGTAGTATGCCATTGTGTATATAAACCACAATTTCTTTATCCATTTGTCAGTTGATGGACATTTAGGCTCTTTCCATAATTTGGCTATTGTTGAAAGTGCTGCTATAAACATTGGGGTACAAGTGCCCCTCTGCATCAGCACTCCTGTATCCCTTGGGTAAATTCCTAGCAGTGTTATTGCTGGGTCATAGGATAGTTTTATTTTTAATTTTTTGAGGAACCTCCACACTGTTTTCCAGAGTGGCTGCACCAGTTCGCTTTCCCACCAAGAGTGCAAGAGGGTTCCTGTTTCTCCACATCCTTGTCAGCATCTAGAGTCGCCTGATTTGCTTGTTTTAGCCAATGACTCAACAATTCTATGCATTACTTAGTGCTCATCATGGTAAGTGTGCTCTTTAATCCCCATCACCTATTTCACCCATCTCCCTACTCACCTCCCTTCTGGAGACCACCAGTTTGTTCTCTGTATTTAGGAGTCTGTTTTTTTTTGTATATCTCTTTTTCCTTTGCTTGTTTATGTGTTTTGGTTCTTAAATTCCACATGTGAGTGACATCATATGGTATCTGTCTTTGACTTATTTCATTTTACCACAGTTCACTCACTAGGTCCATACACATGGTTGGAAATGGCAGGATCTCATTCTTTCTTACGGCTGAGTAATATTCCATTGTATATATACCACTTTTTCCTTATCCATTCATTAATGGATATGCACTGGGGTGCGTCCATATCTTGCTATTGTGAATAACGCTGCAGGAAGCATGGGGTACAGACGTATCTTCGATACTGTTTTCAGTTTCCTTCAGGTATATACCAGGAAGTGGATTGCTAGATATCATATGGTAGCTCTATTGAATTTTTTGAGGATCCTCCATACTATTTTCCATAGTGGCTACATCCGTTTACATTCCTACCAACAGTGCAGTTTTTGCACTGAAATTCCAATTTGAAGTTAACGTCGCTACACCGATTTTGTTTATTTTGATGCTACGTTAGTGTTTCTTTTGTCATTCCTTTATTTTCAAATATTTTGTGCTCTTTCCTTTAGATTTAGCCTTCAAACTTTCTCGAAGAGGCTCTCTGCTCCAGTGAGGTGAGGCGCCACGCATGCACTGAGGCAGGTGCAACAGGAGAAGCCTCAGAGACACGCGGCTCCAACTGAGGAAGCCTCAGAACCGCAGGCTGAGCCAGGACTTGGTGCAGAGGGCGTGCGCCACTGGGAAACACTCTATTTCCTTCCAGCGCGAGATGCTGCCCAGAGTGGCATCCCCCACCCCGTGAACAGGCAAGCCTGGAAGAGATATCACTTCATTTGTTTAAAATTTCAAGTCCCAGCTACTGCCTCACACACATGACACAGCTTTTTTTTTTTTCTTTTTTTTAAATAAAGAAAGACTAGAGAAGGTATTATATTACCCCCCTGCTTCCTCGGGTATCTAAAACATACCTGAGACCCCAGGAGTCAGTTACTTATTACATTGCAGCCATGAAGCAGCCTAAGAATCCAAGTTATACAATCATGACCTTTCACCCAACCACGGAAGAATTTAAAGATTTCCCTAGATATATTGCGTACATGGAATCCAAAGGGGCACACCGCGCAGGCCTGGCCAAGGTGATTCCCCCCAAGGAATGGAAAGCCAGGCAGACCTATGATGATATCAGTGACATCTTAATAGCAACTCCCCTCCAGCAGGTGGTCTCCGGGCGGGCAGGTGTGTTTACTCAATACCATAAAAAGAAGAAAGCCATGACAGTGGCGGAGTATCGCCAACTGGCAAACAGCGGAAAGTATCGGACTCCTCCACACTCGGATTTTGAGGATTTGGAGCGAAAGTATTGGAAAACCCGCCTGTACGATTCTCCGATTTATGGCGCTGACATCAGCGGCTCCTTGTTTGCGGAAAACACTCAACAGTGGAACCTTGGCCACCTGGGGACCATCCAGGACCTGCTGGAGCAGGAGTGCGGCGTGGTCATCGAGGGCGTCAACACGCCCTACCTGTACTTTGGCATGTGGAAGACCACCTTCGCCTGGCACACGGAGGACATGGACCTTTACAGCATCAACTACCTGCACTTCGGGGAGCCCAAAACCTGGTACGCGGTGCCCCCGGAGCACGGCCGGCGCCTGGAGCGCCTGGCCACCGAGCTGTTCCCGGGCGGTGCCCGCGCCTGTGACGCCTTCCTGCGGCACAAGGTGGCTCTCATCTCGCCCACAGTCCTCAAGGACAACGGGATCCCCTTCAATCGGATCACCCAGGAGGCTGGCGAGTTCATGGTGACGTTTCCCTATGGCTACCACTCTGGCTTCAACCACGGCTTCAACTGCGCAGAAGCCATCAACTTCGCCACCCCGCGATGGATCGATTATGGCAAAGTGGCGTCTCAGTGCAGCTGCGGGGAGGCCAGGGTCACCTTCTCCATGGACGCCTTCGTGCGCATCCTGCAGCCTGAGCGCTATGAGCTGTGGAAGCGCGGGCAGGACCGGGCTGTTGTGGACCACACGGAGCCCACCTCGCCAGACGAGGGGGAGCTCAGCGCCTGGAGGGTGGCCCAAGCTCCCCGGAGAGCCCTGCTGGGCCTGAGGCACCTCCCACCCCGCCGGGCCACGCGCACCCCTCGGCCTGTGGCCGCTAGTGGTGGGACTGGCCGTCGCACCCCAATGTGCCTGGCCTCCCCACGCTCCTTGCCGGCCCAGAGTTCTTCCTCTGATGCCCAGTCTGGGCTTGTCCCCGCCTGCACTTCCCAGGAGCCTGGCCCCACCCGACCACCGACCTCGATTCCCTCTGCGGGAGATGTTCATCCCTCAATGGGCAGATGTGGTCCTGGTCGTCGTCCTCGGGAACAAGGGGCCCGGGGGCCCAGCATCCAGGCCCGGGCCAAGAGGCGTCTCTCGGTGGGAACAACACACACAGCCCAGTACCCTGAGGCTCTGCCCCTCCCTATGAATGGACTCTTCATGGTCAATCCTGAACCACTGAGCCCCGGACACCAGTTTTATGCTGAAGCTTCTGGGTGCTGTTGTGCCCCTGATCTTCAACCCTTAGGGCCTCCATTGGATCCTGAGAATGCGATGCACCCTGGCCCTTGCCTGCTATCCCTGGACAACATCACAATCAACTTCTCTGACAATGTCCCACTGACTTGCCCCAATGTCACTGGGACTCAGAGAAGATTCCCCAGGGACTCTGATGGGGATTTCAAGGCCCCTGTGAACCTCTCTGAGGTTGTAATGATGGACCACACTTATGCCTCTATGAATCTGACCCCAGCTCCAGTTGCCAGACCTTCCTGCACCCCTGACTGTGATCCTCTGGGTTCAAGTTTGAGGCAGTTGCCCTCTTTGAGCCCTGGGATGTGTTCACCACCCATGGAAGATCTCCAGCCTTTGAGCTCATGACTACTGAAGATTTTGCCCAGTATGGCTGTATCTGACCCTCAACCCCAGGAACCACAGAAGCTCTCAGGCCCACAACAATTCTGTGCTGGGCCTGTCCCAGGGGTGCTTTATTTTCTAGAAAAGACGCATCCCCAAAGATGCCAGATACTGTCTCCTGCTATGACAACCAGGACGCCCAGGGGCTCCCAACAGCTGTTGTAGTACGTTGTAGTACTTCTCAGGGAATCTCAGCTCACTCCTGAGCATGGAAAGGTCTTTGGTCTGTGCGTTGGCCTAGATGTCATGGTGCTGCTTGTTTGTGATATCGCCCTAAGGATATTTCGCCCACAGTAATTTGGGGCAACATTGGGTGATGCTGAGAATCGGAGCCCTTTCATCCCCATATTGTATCTGGGCCTCTGAATCATGATGCTGGCTTCCACTGGACATGCTTCATGCCACTGCTCATGTTGAAACTAGACCTAATTGAGTCTGTCAGCCAATTCTGCCTCAGGGATCTTTGTAACTTTATTTTCTTAAAGTTGCATCTGCAAAGCAAGGAAAGTCTAAAATCCTTAACATATATTTTCAGTATCAAGATTATTTATGAGATACCTTCTTAAAAACAAGACAACAGGTCCTAAATGGAGTGTCTTATGCTAAACGCCATGTCACTAAACAGAGACTTCATTTGTGTTTAAATTGAGAAATGGAGGTTTCATCCAGTTAATCAGGAATCGTCTGATCAGTATCAGTTAGGTTATCTGTTGATAGACTCCTTCCATCCTCTAAAGGAATGTAACCCCCATAATCAACTCAATTTTTTTTTGCCTAGTATAATTTCCTTCTTCCTCTTCCTTTCTGCCTATAAAAGTCTTTCATTTTGGAGCTCCTTTCTTTTTTTTTTTTTTTAAATTTTTTTTTTCAACGTTTATTTATTTTTGGGACAGAGAGAGACAGAGCATGAACGGGGGAGGGGCAGAGAGAGAGGGAGACACAGAATCGGAAACAGGCTCCAGGCTCTGAGCCATCAGCCCAGAGCTTGACGCGGGGCTCGAACTCACGGACCGCGAGATCGTGACCTGAGCTGAAGTCGGACGCTTACCCGACTGAGCCACCCAGGCGCCCCAAGGAGCTCCTTTCTATTGGCTAGATCGGACGCTGCCTGATTCGAATTGATTTTTTGCTCAAATAAACTTTTACAATTTTTACTCTGCCTCCAGTTTTCTTGGAACAGTCTGAAACAAGAGTGTCTAGAAGAGTTAATAGTGAAAGAACAAGCAAAACAATACCAAGTAAAATACAAACAGAAAATAGGGGTCATGGATCTTTGTATCAGACAGATTAGACTCAAGGGCAAAAGGTACACAGAAAGGCTTTTTATGATGCCTATGGCTAAATTTCACCCAGAAGATACAGCAGTCATGAATATCCATGCAACTTTGACAAAGTATAAATTACTTTCTAGATGAAAGGTAAATTTAAAAACATAGCTTAAAAAAAAGTTGAGAGAATCGCATTAAAATATGAGAATTTAAGTTACCATAGTTATAATTTATAATAATAATAATAATAATTTATAATAATAGACATTTGGTCTTCATCCCTGCCTCTGGTATAGAGCTCCTAAAACCCTTGGAATCTCCTAAGAAATACGAGTGATAAGGTGTCTTTTGTTGTGTTAATGATGCAATTTTTGGAAAGTCCCAAGTCATCTTAATGTGACTGACCAGAGGAATCAACCTTGTGAATGGATGGTTGGAACTTTCACTCCCACAGCCTTGACCTCCAAGGGAGGGGAAGAGAGACTGGAGGTTGAGTCAATCGCCAATGGCCAATGATTTAACCATTCAGGCTTATGTAATGAAGCCTCCCTAAAAGCCTGAGCAGAGTGGGTTTGGAGAGCTCCTAAGTCCGTGAACACCTTGGGGTGCTGGGAGAGCCGTGCGCCTGGAGAGGGCCAGGAAACTCTGCACACGTTCCCTCTACCTTGCCCTGTGCGTCTTTTCCCTCCGGGTCTTTCTGAGTCCTATCCTTTCATAAAAAATGAAGATCTAGTAAGTAAAATGTTTTCTGAGTTCTGTTAGCCATTCTAGTGAATTAGTCAAACTGAAGAAAGGGGTTGAGGCAGCCTCTGATTTATAGCCAGTTGGTCAGAAGTATAGGCAAGTACGGGGTGGGGTGCAAGGGTTGGGGGTGGGGGAGCGTGGCAGTCTTGACCCTTTAACCTGTAGGGTCTGACACTATCTCCAGGTAGATAGTTTCAGAAATGAGCTGAATTCTCAGACATGGTAGTGTTCTGAGCATTGGTGGTGGTGCTGGTGTGGGGAAACTGGAACACATATTGTAATTGGATGTTCAGGACCCCTTACTTAGTGCAAGACAGAAAAAATGGACAAACTTAATAATGTTGAAAACTTAACATTAACAATAAAGGCAGACTTGTGAACCTGGTAATAGACAATACTTGCTTTTGTGAAGTGCCAATGGATCAATCGCAAAAACTGACATATATTAGTGTGAAAAAAATCAATAAATTCCCTAAACAAAGAAAAAAATCAAACAGTAATTATCATGCAATAAAACTAGAAATTAATTAAAAAAAATTTTTTAATGTTTATTTATTTTTGAAAGAGAGAGAGACAGAGCACGAGTGGGGTAGTCAGATATAATATATAAATATATATATTATATATAATATATATAATATATATAATATATATAATATATATGTTATATATATTATATGTATTATATATTATATATAATACATATAATATATATAATAGTCAGATGTTATTTATGAACACTTACGCAAAAGTTTTGAATTAAAAATTAGCTAAGACAGTGTAACTATATTATAAAAATAACCCAATGACTAAATGGGATTTATTGCAGGAGGGTAATGGCAGTTTAAACTAAGAAAATCTGGTAATATAACTTACCTAATTAATAGATCCAAGAAGAAAAGTTGAATGACAATTTTCATAAATGTTGATATGCATTTGACAAAATTCAACACTCAGTCTTGTTTTATTTATTTATTTATTTATTTGTTTATTTGTTTATTTGTTTATTTATTTTATTTGAGAGACAGTACACATGTCTGTGAGCAGGGAGAATGGGACAAAGGGAGAGAGAGAAACTTAAGCAGGCTCCATGCTCAGCATGGGTCTTGATCCCACAACCCTGGGATCATGACCTGAGCTGAAATCAAGAATCAGATGTTCAACGGACTGAGCCACCCAGGTGCCCCTCAGTCTTGTTCTAAGTACACCCCCATGTAAGAATCAGTGAATAACAATTCCTTAAAATGAAAACATTGTCTCTAGCTAGTTAGCTATTTTAGCCCCAAAGCCAACATTTTACTTAAGGTAGAAATATTTGAGACATTTCCACCAGTAATTAAAATAGAGTTAGAGGTATTAACCAATGCAAAATATTAGAACTGTAAGTGATGGAAGATAAGTGATAAAATTACTTTTTTTTTTTAAGTAGGTATGATTAAATACCTGGAAAACCCAAGGAGGAAGCTAGTTAAAGTTTTCTTTTTTTTTTCCCTCTTACTCTACCCTAGCAGGGCTCTGTGCAGCCCAGATTTTAATTCTTGCAAGAAGTCAATCAAAATTTTGTTGTTCATCTACAATGAGTAGCAAAAAGGAGAGAACTTAGCCCAACATTTGGGGATTTTCAATTAGGTAAAAAAAAAATTGTTGGGTATATATTACGCAAACTGAAAGGGTAGTCAGCATTGGTTAAGAATTCTTAAAGTCGGGGCGCCTGGGTGGCGCAGTCGGTTAAGCGTCCGACTTCAGCCAGGTCATGATCTCGCGGTCCGTGAGTTCGAGCCCCACGTCAGGCTCTGGGCTGATGGCTCGGAGCCTGGAGCCTGTTTCCGATTCTGTGTCTCCCTCTCTCTCTGCCCCTCCCCCGTTCATGCTCTATCTCTCTCTGTCCCAAAAATAAATAAAAACGTTGAAAAAAAAAAAAAAAAAAGAATTCTTAAAGTCAAGGGGCGCCTGGGTGGCGCAGTCGGTTAAGTGTCCGACTTCAGCCAGGTCACGATCTCGCGATCCGTGAGTTCGAGCCCCGCGTCGGGCTCTGGGCTGATGGCTCAGAGCCTGCAGCCTGTTTCTGATTCTGTGTCTCCCTCTCTCTCTGCCCCTCCCCCGTTCATGCTCTGTCTCTCTCTGTCCCAAAAATAAAATAAAAAAACGTTGAAAAAAAAAAAAAGAATTCTTAAAGTCAAGATTTTTCAAAAGGTGAGATCTCAGGGTGACTAACTTGGGGTGAGGATAAAGATCATTTAATAAAAGGGAGGAGGTGAAGGAACTGAGTGATCAGTTTGCTGAAGGATGCTAAGGAAACTCTTGTGACCAGGGCACCTGGGTGGCTCAGTGTGTTAAGCTTCTGACCCTTTTTTATGTTTATTTTTATTTTCTTACTGTTTTATTTATTTTTGAGAGACAGAGAGAGACTGAACTGAGCAGGAGAGGAGCATAGAGAGAGGGAGACACAGAATCTGAAGCAGGCTCCTGGCTCTGAGCTGTCAGCACAGAGCCAGACACGGGACTTGAACTCATGAACTGCGAGATCATTGCCTGAGCCAAGGGCGGACACTAAACCAACTGAGCCACCCAGGCGCCCCAAACGTCTAACTGTTGATTTAGGCTCCTGTCATGCATGATCTCACAGTTCTGTGAGATCGAGCCTCGAGTCAGGCTCTGCGCTGTCAGCTTGGGATTTTCTCTCTCTCTCTTTCAAAATAAATAAATACACTTAAGAAGAAAAGAAAAGAAAACTGTTGCGACCTTTTATGCTTTTCTTGTTTACTTCAGTGGTCGCCCACACGCAGCCAGTACAATTGCTCCTGAACAACATGGGTTTGAACTTGGAGAGTCCACTAATACATGGATTCGTTCCGAAAAATACAGTACAGTACTGGAAATGAGTTTGCTCTTCCTTTTAACTCTCTTAATAATATTTTCTTTACCCTAGTTTACTTTATTGTAAGAATTCGGTACATAAAACAAACAACACAAAATACAGGTTAATTGACTGTTTATGTTATCAGTCAGGCTTCTGGTCAACAGTAGGCTATTAGTAGTTGAGTTCTGAGGGAGTCAAAAGTTATACACAGATTTCAACTGTGTGGGGCATTATCACCCCTAACACCCGAATTGTTCAAAGGTCGGCCGTATTTTAAACTTGCAGCTGTTCCCAGAACTTCCATTTTATCATTCCTCTCATTTTTGGCAGATGACCTTAATCCCTACTTACTGATGAAGTTTCCGAAATGATCCCAGACCTCTCTCCTCTGAACTCCTGTAACACTCAATAACACTTTATTGAGCACAGACAATATGCCAGGAGCCGTAGGCACCAAGCATCAAGGTGAGTGGTTCATTTAATGTACAAAATCACCGTATTGTCATTCTCATCACATAGATGAAGAAATAAAATTATGAAAAAGTTGGATACAATGCTTGAGGTCACCATTTAGTAAATATTAGGGTCAGTATTCAAATCGAGCTTGTCAGTTAGTGCTAATTCTGCACTTGTCTTACCTTCCCCATGGGAATAAACATCTTTTCAGGAAGGTCTAAGACTTGACTCATTTTTGTGTTCTCCATTAATCCTATCTCAATAACTTCAGCATTGTAGTCACTCAATTCATGTTGATTTGGGTCAAGGATTTGGTGAAATCATCTAGCTAGCTTTCCCTCTTTCCTGACTAAAAGTTTCTCTACATCCTTGTTTCTACCTTTTTTGTGGCTTTCGATTTTAATTCTATCTTGAATTACAGTGAGGAGCCATGGGATTGGATTAGCATATAGCTGATTTAATTAAAACGCTATTATTGGAGGGCACCTGTCTGGCTGAGTCAGCAGAGCATGTGACTCTTGATCTCAGGGTCTTGAGTTCAAGCCCCTCTTTGGGTGTAGAGCTTACTTAAAAAATAAAAATAAAGTAAGTAAAATGTTATTGGCTTATCAGCCCATTCCTTTTCATTTTGAGGATGGCTCCATTAAGAAAGCACTTTATGCGGCTGGGATTGTCTCATTTGAAATCAGGATTTCGGATCAGTGTAAGACAGGTTATATATTATTCTGTTCTTTTTTTCTTGTTAAATGTGTGAAATTGGTAGAAAGGAAGAACTTTCTCTGTTACAAGTTTAAAGCTTCTGTTTTTCAGTTGTGGGACCAGCTTTATTTTTACATTGGAAATCTGATAGATAGAGTTTCCATTTCTCCTTGATTAAAAATGAATATATATAGGGGAGCCTGGGTGGCTCAGTCAGTTAAGCATCTGACTCTTGATATGGGCTCAGGTCATGATCTCGCAGTCATGGGATCAAGCCCAACTATGGGCTCAGTGCAGAACGTGCAGGCTGCTTGGGATTCTCTCTCTCCTCCTCTCTCTGCTCCTACCCCATGCATGCTCTTTCTCAAAAAAAAAAAAAAAAGAATATATATATATATATATATATATACACACACACACACACACACACACACACACACACACACACATATATTTAGTTATTGTCTCATGGGTGGTAACTAGTTTTGCTATATTGTCATGTTCAAAGTTTTAAAGACAGATTTTTATCAGGTAAAGTCTTCATTTTATGGGAAACTAAAGGAATAGACCAGAGTTGGACATGAATGATTTTGGAGGATACTAAAGGAGTAGATAAGAACAGTGCTGAGAAGATTCAATTTTTGATGGCACACGTAGAGCCATCAATCCATGCTGCTTCATTGTGAGGTTGCATTCAAGGGGGAAAACATATTTCTGTATCTTAGAAAATGCTCATGTGAAATCAGGATCACATATTATTGGACAGTTGCCTGTTTACTTCCCCACCCTTGTTCTTAGAAACAAACAAATAAAGGTAAAAGAAATTAAGGCAAGAACTATTTACATTTGAAATAGTTTCAAATTTTTAAATCTTTACTTTTTATTTTAGCGATTAAAAACATTTTGGGGGCGTCTGGGTGGCTCAGTTGGTTAAGAGTCCGACTTCAGCTCAGGTCACGATCTCACCTTTCATGAGTTGGAGCCTTGGGTCGGGCTCTGTGCTGAGAGCTGGGAGCCTGGAGCCTACTTCGGATTCTGTGTCTCTCTTTCTCTGTCCTTCCTCTGTTCGTGCTCTGTCTCTCCCACCATCTCAGAATAAATAAACATTAAAAAACAATTTAAAAAACATTTTAAAAAATTTTATCAAATCTTCAGACTATTGCAGCATGTGGGTTTTTGCATCTTTCCACGTTTAGGTTTCAAACACATATTTTGACCCCAAATAGGTTTTATTTTAGGGGGATGATAACAAACTGAGGTTACTAGCAGTGGAAAAGAACATTTTAGAGTCCGATTGATCTGCTGACAATGGAATTATATTGGAGCTGATTGGATAAAAATGATCTTCTCAATTGCGTCTACCTTCAACAATTGGTTTTGATTGAAATGCCGGTCAAAAAATACCCCATTTCCTTTGTGCAAGAACCTACTGAAAGTAGGGTTTCCATTCCTGAATGAATTGGCAAGCTGGGAGGTATTCTTACAATTTTAGTTGCTTAAAGAGTTCAAGTTAGAACTGGTGATGATGTGTGACATATATGAGAGGTTTTATCATTGTAGTAATTAATACCAATGTTTATATGATTGTGGTTTCGTGTGGACCCTTCAGCTGTATATATCCAGACAGACCTTGGGATTTGGGACTTCGATGCTTATTAATTTAAAACCATAGTGTCTCAGGACATGGCATATAGAATCTAAGTTTTTTTTTTTTTTTAATGTTTTTATTTATCTTTGAGACAGAGAGAGACAGAGCATGAGGAGGGGAGGGGCAGAGAGAGAGGGAGACACAGAATCCGAAGCAGGCTCCAGGCTCCGAGCTGGCAGCACAGAGCCCGACGCGGGGCTTGAACTCACGGACCGTGAGATCATGACCCAAGCTGAAGTCGGACGATTAACCAAACGATTAACCAACTGAGCCACCCAGGCGCCCCTCTAAGTTTTTTACAATAATGACATTTCATCCTGTAGTGAAAAAAAAAAATTAACTTTACGGAAATAATGTTGCCTCCATGGAATCCAAAGACAGGCACAGAACAGGCCTGGCTAAAGAAATGGAAAACCAGGGTGTCAGATACCGCTGCAATAGCCGCTCCTTTCCAGCAGGGGGCGAGGGGGAGGGGAGCGTGTCTACTAAATTTGCCAAATGAACAGGCCCGGCTGCGGGGGGGGGGGGGGGGGGGGGGGTTGAGTACCGCCAGCTGGCGGGAAAAGTTCAAGTGTCAGATCCAAGCATAAAATTCGGAGCGAAAATATTTGAAGACACCCTTATACATATGACCAAATTGTGGCATTAGAAATCAATGCTTCTTTACATGATCAAAACGCTGACACCTGGGGACCATCCAGGGCCTGCTGGAGCAGGAGTGCGGCGTGGTCATCGAGGGCGTCAACACGCCCTACCTGTACTTTGGCATGTGGAAGACCACCTTCGCCTGGCACACGGAGGACATGGACCTTTACAGCATCAACTACCTGCACTTCGGGGAGCCCAAAACCTGGTACGCGGTGCCCCCGGAGCACGGCCGGCGCCTGGAGCGCCTGGCCACCGAGCTGTTCCCGGGCGGTGCCCGCGCCTGTGACGCCTTCCTGCGGCACAAGGTGGCTCTCATCTCGCCCACAGTCCTCAAGGACAACGGGATCCCCTTCAATCGGATCACCCAGGAGGCTGGCGAGTTCATGGTGACGTTTCCCTATGGCTACCACTCTGGCTTCAACCACGGCTTCAACTGCGCAGAAGCCATCAACTTCGCCACCCCGCGATGGATCGATTATGGCAAAGTGGCGTCTCAGTGCAGCTGCGGGGAGGCCAGGGTCACCTTCTCCATGGACGCCTTCGTGCGCATCCTGCAGCCTGAGCGCTATGAGCTGTGGAAGCGCGGGCAGGACCGGGCTGTTGTGGACCACACGGAGCCCACCTCGCCAGACGAGGGGGAGCTCAGCGCCTGGCGGGGGGGGAGGTCTGCCCGGAATCTCCACCCAGTTGGCAGACATGAGTTGTCATCATCGTCCTCAGGAACAGGAGGCTCAGGAGTCGACTGCCCATGCCTGGGCCAAGACGCGCTGCATATTCTGGACCCAAGGCTAGTCCTGCCCCAGGACAATGCTGGGTATCAGACCCCTGCAACCTGCCATCGTTCTATGGCTTCCGCAGCTCAGAGTCCTTGAACGGACCTTGCTTCCTCCGGTCCCTCCCAGTCCTTCCTGGTTGCCTCAGATATGCCACCACTTGACACTGTTAACAATCGTTGGAGCTCTGGGCCAAGGTGGAGTTTGCAAAACGCTGTTATGTTTCTGGCAGAGCCCTCCCCAAATGCTGCTGAACTCTGGATCTCCTGCAGTAAATAGCATCAGTTCCTTGGTTTCATTTGCGTCTCTGAGCTTGTGGTGGTTAAGAAGATTAGGTTTGGCATCAACCAGATTCAAATCCTAGCTCTGTCACTCACTAGAGGTTACGGGAACCTGAGCAGGTCAATGCACCCTTTCAGAGCTTCAGAGCCCTCCTCTGGAAAATGGGACACTGCACACTAGGCAGATTGTTGTGAGGACCTTATTAGCTAAGGTGTGAAACCATCTTTTTTTTTTTTTTTATTTTATGTAGGCTCTACGCCCAAGTTGGGGCTTGAACTCATCACCCTGACATCAAGAGTCAAATGCTCTACTGACTGAGCCAGCCAGGCACCCTGCATTAAACCATCTCTCTCTCTCTTTTTTTAAGTGTATTTATTTATTTTGAGAGACAGAGTGTGAGTGGGGGAGGGGTAGAGAAAGAGGGAGGATCTCAAGCCAGCTTGGCCCAGACGGGGCTTGAACTCAAGAAACCATGAGATCATGACCTGAGCAGAAATCAGGAGGCAGTCGTTTAACCAATTGAGTCACCCAAGTGCCCCGCATTAAACCATCTTTTAACAGTGCCTACCATGAACTGCCCTATACTCAACCAACAGTAATTAACATTTTTATCTTGATTGCCTCTTTAGGGGCCACCTGGGAATATGGGCTCTGCCTAATCTTCGGAAAAGTCTGGGTCAGAAGAGGAAAGATTTTACATGAGCACTCGCAGAATGAAAATAGAAGAGAAAGTCCAAAGGAGACTTATAATTACTTTTTGGGAAGGGAGCTGAAACTCAGACTAAAGACATTAAGAGGGGAGTCTGTAAGGTGCTAAGAGCGTGTGAGTGTGTGTTTGTGTGTGTGTGTGTGGGGGGGGTGTGCGTGTTGTTTCCTTCTGTTCTCCTGCAGCTGTAAGGAGTGAAGCCTTTGTTTTCCTGGAGCAGCAAGGAAATAGGGAGGTAGATTTTCTCTTTCTCCAGCGAGGCTTGGGGATAGAAGAAGGAGATAGGTGTGGCCATAAAGAGGCCGGGAAGATGGGCCCTAGTCCCCAGGATCCACGGTAGACAAGAAAGGAGACTTGGGGAAGCCTGCCTGGGCCTAGAGAGGTCTGGGGAACTCAGCTACAGCAAGGCTCGTTGCTACTGCTCATCAAATGCTGGCCAGGACATTCCGAGAGGGACTTGTTTCTCTATCCGGGACAACCCGAACCGTGGAGGGAGGTTCTGGTGCCTGGAAATGCCCATTGTAGGGAGCTGTGTGGGCTCTGCCTGACTCCTCGCGGACCTTCTGATGGAAGATGTGCCTCAGGACAGTGGGTCATGTGACATCATGAGATTTGCTGCTGGCCAAGGAAGAACAGTCCGTCCTGTGGGTGGAGAAACCTGTAGTCATTGGGAGTTGTGTGGGACCTCTTGGAACACGTGAGACACAACTTGAAAAGATGAAAGTCACTGCAGCGAGGGCGTCAAGAATTTAGAGCTGCTGGACGGGGGTCCTCAGCCGGGCCGCTGTCAAATAGAGGCGCTGCGGTTAAGCCCTAGTTCTGGAGAGCGCCGAGCTTTCTCTCTGGCTTCTCCCCGCTGCTGGCCTCTCCTGCCCCTGTGCATCTCTGCACCTCGTGGCCTCTCCAGCCCTCCCGTCAGTAAACCCAGCCGATGGGGCCTGCTGCACAGTAGCGGCTATAACCATCGAGCCAGATTTCCCAGGGCCCGGGCCACTCCCCACAGTGTCGCTCGGCTGTGAGGCAATCTCCCGTGGCCTGACTCCAGAACGTTGGAGGCTTTTCTTTCTCACCTTCACAGAACCAGTGACTGACTCCCCAGGGTGACTCCCGGGAGAGTCGGACTCTGCTTGTCTGCTACAAATGGCCTTCTGTCCTCAGTATGGGAAATTCTAGGAAGGCCGTCAGTCTGGATGGTGATCGTGATTCCCTGTTGATTCTTCTTCCCCCCCTCCTCCCCTCTAGCTTCTTACTTTGAATGGTCAGGCAAAGAAACAATCATGCTGTTGACGTGGTTTTATGTTTTCCCTCTACCCACAGACTCGGTTCCTCGATACGTCCGCCCTGCATGCTGATGCGCAAAGTTGATTCCGGGGCATGATATAGTTAGCAAAGCGAACCTTTCTGTGATCACTGTTTTTGCCTTTCGGGGCGCTGTTTTCGCCCTTACTCAGAGACGAGAAGTGGACTTATGGGAGAATAGCATTTGAACAGGCGCTTTGCCACTTTCTAGTCGCAGCAAAAAATCGTTGATTTTCTCCGAGCCAAAATTACGGTGCAAGAGTTCTGGGCAGTGCTGTGGGGTGTCATTGTGACAGGCACGTAGGAGGTGCTCAGTTCATCTGGATGTGCCTCTCTGCACCCTAGCTGCCTCGAGGGCAAGCACGAGGCCAGGGACACGCTCTTGGATTCTCTCTTTCTACGCTGCTCAGTTCTACGACAGCCCTCATCACCACCCTCACGGGCTTCCCCGTGCCTTTTTCTTTGTAATTAATGGACTTTATTTGTTGGAGTAGTTCACAGCAAAATTAAGCAGAAAGTATGGAGACTCCCACATCCCCCTCCCCAGCCTCCTCCACCAGCATCCACACCTATGTGGTACAGTTGGTAGAGTTGATGACTCCACACTGACCCATCATTATCACCCAACGTCCCTAGTGACACGAGGGTTCATTCTTGCAGGTGTTCCTTCTGCGGGCCTGCCAAATGCATAAGGACACGTACCTACCCCTATAGTTCTGCGCAGAACGGGTTCGCCCTGACCCCTCCCAAACCCTGGGCAACCTCTGATCTTTGCACTGCCCTCATAGTTTCGCCATTTCCAGAATATCGTATAGTTGGCCTCATACAGCAGGTTGTCTTTTCAGATGGGCTGCTTTCACTTAGTGATATGCATTGAAGTTTCCTCCATGCCTCGTGGCTTTAGAGCTCATTTCTTTTTATTGCTGAATAATATCCCATTGGATGAATATACCGTTGCCTATTTATCCTCTCTCCTACAGAAGGACATCTTGGCTGCTTCCGAGTTTCGGCAGTTATGAATACAACTACTATAAACCTTCAGGGGCAGGTTTGTGCGTAGATGGAAATTTTCAGCGCATTGGGGTAAATACCAAGGAGTGTGGTTTTGCTATATCACATGGCAAAAGTATATTTAGTTTTGCAAGAAAATGCCCAACTGTGCCTCACCCATTATTTTTACTGGTAGAAAACTTATTTTTTTTTCCTCCTGATCTACCACATATTTGTACAAAAGGTCACATAGGCTTGTTTGCAAATTCCACTCCTGGTCGTGTTTGGCCTTGTTGTAATGTTACCAAGGCAAGGTCAAGATTTCATACAGAGTCAGGAACCAGAAGACCCAATCTTTATGCAGCCTCCTACACTGATTTGTTGAGTAATCGTTCAATAAATCCTCTCTTCCCTCTGGCCCTCCACTTCCCTGTTTGGGCAAACAGAGCCCTTAGCGCATCGCACCTGTTAGAGTTTGCACACAGCGAGTTCAGACCAGGGCAAACATAACGTGTGCCAAATAAATATTAGCTATTATCATTATGACTTAAAAGCCAGAACTTGTGAGACGGTCATAAGAAACCGTACTTGACTGCTACTTGTAGAGGTTGGTGTTTGGGTCTCGGGACTCCTGTAAGAGTTATAATAAAATGTTTCAGTTAGGGATTCGGCTATCTGGCCACTCTGAATTATTCAGAACCATGACACCATTTCAGTTTCTGTGTGTGTGAGGAGTCCTTTCCAGATATTTAGAAAGAACTTCAGCATGATAGTTATATCACTGGACTGTGGCTATCTATGGACTTGAAGTTGCTTCCCCCCCCCCATAAGTTTGTGTTACCTTTCGTCATTTTAAGTAGGAAACCACAAACAGTTGGAAGGAATTGGTGACAGAGATAAGCCGAAAGGAAACCGATCTGAGTCGAGCAGAACCCTGGTGAGGCTCAGCCCTTCAGTCCGCTGCCTTTCCCATCCCACACTGCACACCAGCCTGTCCCCCTGAAATTCCTCACACGCTCTTGTCCCTCAGTGCCCCTCACAGCCGGGTAATAGTGATGCCCTTCTCACATTAGTGGTGGGTATTGCAGGGATAAGCAATTTCAAGGAGGACAGAGGGAGGCAGAACTGAGCACTGCGGGGGGAAGTTATCACTCGAAGCGCCAGTCTACAAAAACTTAACATTTGCATGGTGGTCGAGTTTCTGCGTTTTCTTCTTCTTCTTTTTTTAGTGTTTAAGGTGGGGGGTGGGGCAGAGAGAGAGGGAGATACAGAATCTGAAGCAGGCTTCAGGCTCTGAGCTCTCAGCACAGAGCCTAATGCAGGGCTTGAACTCACAAACCGCGAGTTCATGACCTGAGCCGAAGTCGGAGGCTTAACCGGCTGAGCCACCCAGGCGCCCTGGGTTTCTGGATTTTCATACCTCACCTGTGGTATCCTGGCATCCTGTGTCCTAATTGTTCGGCCCTCAACCCCCACCCTAACAAGCTCTATATCCAGGCCTGTAGACCTCAGACAACATCTTTTCTCTGTCCCATCTCCCAGAGCCTCTTCTCAAAAGATTCACATCCTGTCTGTGCATTTCGGGGCTCATTCACTCATTCATGCAGCATGTTTACTGGGCACTTACTATGTACCAGGCACCGTTCTTGGAATCAGGGAAACAACAGTGAAAAGGGAAAACTTTCAACTCTCCTGGAGCTCAGATTCTCATCATCAAGAGTGACATATACTAACATGTCAAGTAGTCACAAGGGCTATGAGGAAAAATAAGCAGAGTAAAGGGTTACAGGGTGACAGGGTTGCTATATTTGATAGGGTGGCCTTTTTAGGGATGTGGGAAGAGACTTTGAGAAGACTGCTTGGGGATGTGCCGTGAGGACATGGGAAAGGGGGGATTGTTATGGGCAGAGGGACAACAGGTGCAAATGTCCTGAGGTGGGAGCATCCTTAATGCACTTGCAGATTAGCGAAGTGGGTGGAAGGCAGAAGTGTGAGAGGGGGTGCCTAGGCAGGGATCTGGACTGGGGGAGAGGCACAAAATACAGTAACTCAGTTAATGAACGCTGCTCTGTACAGCCACTGAGTGGTTGTGGTGGTTGGTGTTTTAGGTAAGCTGAGGAAAGAGGAATTTGGGGACCAGAGAGCCTTTGAAATCACACATAGTTCACAGCCAACCCTGGAAGCGGCTCTGTCTTTCCTACCAAATGCAAATGCCGAGAGCAGGAGTTCTGTATATTTTGGTTCCCTGCTGCATCCGCTAACATGGCGTGTGTTGGACACACAGTAGGTACTTTAGACTTGTACTGAATCAGCTGAGACTCCAGCAGACACAGCAGGTCCCTGGCATTCACCAAGTTAACAGCCATTTCAGCTATTTATGAGCAACTCAGATTAACTGTGTGCAGTCGATATTTTATGAGGCCAAATAATGCAGAAGGCTATAAACCTAGTGTGAAGGAAGGAGACCTCTTGCTCCCGGGAAGTCTGCAGTAGGAATTCTCTAGCAAAACAGCTACCAGGCGAATGATCAGGTGTGAGATGAACAGGCAGTAGATTTAGAGTGAGACTGTGCAGGGGCACCTGGGTGGCTCAGTCGGTTACGCATCTGACTTCGGCTCACGTCACGATCTCACGGTTCGTGAGTTCAAGCCCCACGTCGGGCTCTGTGCTGACAGCTCAGAGCCTCGAGCCTGCTTCAGATTCTGTGTCTCCCCCCCTCTCTCTCTCTCTCTGCCCCTACCCCACTCATACTCTGTCTCAAAAGTAATTAAACATTAAAAAAAATTAGAATGACACTATGCACAGGTAAATCCCAGGTCCAGATAATAATATTCAGGAAAGTGTCATTAGGAATTGACAAAGATGTCAGGATCCCCTGTGAATGTCAAAGGTCTAATGAGTTTCTCCTTGCTGAGAAACTCCTGGGAACCAACTGGCCTAACCTTACTCCTCTTGTGATTATATCACCTGGACTGTCGTTCCCCATGACCCTCTGGGACCCTAAGCACTTTATCTTACCTCTGGTTTAGCTTGTGGATTACACCAGGTTAACACAATTGATTATTATCTCTCTTGGTTTTCTGTGTGTGGTGACAACTCAATGCATATTGTTGGTTGAATGAATAAATGACTTGCAACCATCAACAGAGTTGAAAAAAGGATTAGCATCATAAGAAACAGCTAAAATAAGTCAACAGTCTCTATTATAGCATTATCGCTTTTGCATTAATTGTTTTAAAATAAGATATCCAGGGGTGCCTGTGGCTCAGTCAGTTAAGCATCTGACTTCCCCTCAGGTCATGATCTCACGGTTTGTGGGTTTGAACCCTGTGTCTGGCTCTGTGCTGACCGCTCAGAGCCTGGAGCCTGTTTCAGATTCTGTGTGTCCCTCTCTCTCTGTCCCTCCCCCGCTCATGCTCTGTTTCTCTGTCTCTCTCTCAAAAATAAACATTAAAAAAATTTTTTAAATAAATAAATAAATAAATAAATAAATAAATAAATAAATAAAATAAGATATCCAGCTCTAAGCTGGGGGGTTGAAATAACTTGCAGGGGGTGCCTCTGTGGCCCAGTCAGTTAAACATCTGACTTCGGCTCAGATCATGATCTCATAGTTCGTGAGTTCAAGCCCCACGTCAGGCTCTTCGCTGACAGCTTGGAGCCTGGAGCCTGCTGTAGATTCTGTGTCTCCCTCTCTCTCTGCCCTTCCCCACTCACCCTCTCTCTCTCTCTCTCTCTCTCTCAAAAATAAATAAACATTAATTTAAAAAAAAATAAAGAAATGACTTGTAGAACCAGAGGAACACTCTGTTTCTCACATTCCAAATGCGATTCATTCATTCACTCAATGAACATCATTAGGCACCCTCACAGCCCAGCACTGTACTAGGTGCTTGGAATATGACATAACATGGAGTTTATGATCTGCTTGGAGACACAGATAAGCTGTTAGGCAATTTCACCATGCCACAGCTTTTCAGCAACCATAACAATACCCAGGCTCTCCCCAAGCCACTGGTTTTAGAGCCCCTAGAGAAATGTATTGTTTTGGGGGAGCACTCAGCCTTAAGTTCAAGGCCCAAGCCCCATGGGGCTCTCAGAGCTGTTACTGGCTATAACTGGGCTCATGGCAGCCTTCTTGCTTGCTTTTTTCTCTATGGTGGCTGAGAAATGGATACGTGCCACCTTTTTCGGGGAGAATAATGACTGTTCCAGACATCTCTATTCCTTCCTCGCCAGTTCCGCAGGGGGAAGGGGGCTGGCTTTGAGTTCCCCCAATGGCTGTTTCACTCTGGAAAGTGAGTGTACCGTACTGTCAGATCCCTCCCTTGACCTCTGCCCATGGCATTGACGTTCCATGGCTCCTTTAGGGAGCATTTGAATTCCATTTCCTGTGTTCCATTCTGTCTTCCCTCTATCTGCCCCCCTCCCCTCAGCTGTGGACTGAATGTGTTCCCTCAAAATTCATACACTGAAACCCTAATCCTCAATATGATGATGTTTGCAGGTGGGGCCTTGGGAATTGGATTGGTCATGAGGATTAATGCCCTTCTAAGAAGAGATCTGAGACCAACGATTTCTCTCTCTACCATCGGAGGTTACAGCAGGGTCTGTAAACCAGGCAGTGGCCCTCACTAAGAACATGACCGTGTTCGTGCCCTGATCTCAGACTTCCAGCCTCTAGAACCATGAGAAATAAACGTTCAGACAGCCAGTGTATAGTATTTTGTTAGAGCAGCCTTAATGGACATAGACACCCTCTACTCTGCTTGTCTAGAGTTCCCACCGGTTACTCCAGGAGAAAGGTGAAAGAAAGAGCTAAAGAGACGGGGAAACACAGCTGCCGTATCGAGGGTGTGCGGCGTGCCAAGAACGCTGACTTGCAATTTATACACAGCATTCATTTTGCGTTCCCAGAGGTTGGTCTGGAGAGTCAAGCAGATGGAGATTTGAAGCCCAGCTCTGCCATTTGTTAGCGTGGCCGTGGACAGGTGACTCCCATCGCAGAGGCCCAGCTCCCTGGAAAGACGGTGTAGCAGAGTGGTTACCCACACACATTCTGTGTTCAAACCCCAGCACCCCGCTCACAAACCGTGACCTTGGTGAGCTGCCTCATCTCAGCTTCAGCTTCCTCTTCCCTACAAGGGAAACGATAATAACAGTACCCACAACAACAAGGTGGTTGTAAAGCTCAAGTAAGTTAATATAAGTGAAACACCAAGTAGTAACCAGCCCAAAGTGAAAAACAGGCCATTCGTTCGCAGCTGCTTGTTGACTATTTTTTTTAAAAGTGTAATTTCGGGGCGCCTGGGTGGCGCAGTCGGTTAAGCGTCCGACTTCAGCCAGGTCACGATCTCGCAGTCCGTGAGTTCGAGCCCCGCGTCAGGCTCTGGGCTGATGGCTCAGAGCCTGGAGACTGTTTCCGATTCTGTGTCTCCCTCTCTCTCTGCCCTTCCCCTGTTCATGCTCTGTCTCTCTCTGTCCCAAAAATAAATAAATGTTGAAAAAAAAAATTAAAAAAAAAAAGTGTAATTTCAGCACAGTGTTTGGCAAAAAGCACACAACAGAGTCGCGCCATGACCGATGTTTTTATTATTATTATTTTGTGTTGCTTTGATAACATTATTGTTACCTTTATTTGGTTTTTGGTTATTAACTATTATTTCAGACGTCAAGGTGACAGACCTCCAGACTTCCTTGCTAAAATGCTTGAAAAAAAAAGAATGACAAAGGAAAAGGACTGTAGCTGTCTGTCACTCAAAGCGTGGTCTGGATCGGCAGTATGGACATGGCCTTCGAGCTTGCTAGAAATGCAAAAGCTCAGCATCCAGCCCAGACCTATGGCTCAGGAAGCCCTGCTCCAGGACACCGGCTCTCAACGCATTGGAAGCACATTTGTAACATACTGATGTCTGGATGCCCTGCCCCCATGCTCCCCACCTCATTTTAATGGCAGGAGTACAAAATCCGGAAAGTTCCCTGGGTGACGCCCACGTGCAGCCAAGTTGAGGACCACCCATCTAGCATGTGGCCCATGGGGAGTTAGGCCGCAGGGGTGGATGGGAGCTTAGTTTTTTCGCAAGTGCCAGTGAGAGTTCTGGTTTGTTTTCTTGCTCTTCGGGCCCAGTGGAAATAGGAAGGGACACAGAGAGGACACATTCCTCTCTCCCCGCCCCCGCCCCCGCCCCGGCCATTCCCGCCTTCATTCCAGGGAACAGAACACGTGACAAGGCTCTGTGCAGGCTTCTTGGCCAACATTTCTGCTTCTCTTTATTGTGGATCACGGTGTCCAGGCTGTGTTGGCTCCCACTGTCTCTTTCACTCAGGTCACTGTGCACATGGGGCTTGGCTTTCCAGCTGTGGGAGTTTGTATTTCTTTGAAGTGGGGTCCTTCTCTTTCCATCCATTCCTGTCCACTGCTCATGTCACTCAGAGGCTGCTTGGTTGGAGAAAACCTGGCCAGAGACTTCCTGACCTTTCCTGTGAGACCTTTGACCCCTGGTGGAAAACTCACATTCCCACCGGGCTCAGGCGAGTTATCTAAGTGAGTGTTACCGTCGCGATGTTGGTTTATGCCCCACAGTAAGACCAAGGACTCTCCCTGGGGCCAGCCTGCTGTCTCGCTTTGTGGGAATGAGGGTCACAAGGAGGCTGTCGTTTTCTGCATTTTCCAGAGAAGTTGGCAACTTACAATTTTAGGAAGAAAACCTCCAGATTTTGAAATGTTGGCAGCTAATTGAAAAACTTAAAATCCCTATCAAACACTTCTGGAGACCAAATTAAACATTTCTGGAGTCCAGAGTTGGCCCATTGTTCTCTGAGACATGCCCCCTGTTGTAAACAGCCAGTTTGGGTTGCCAAGATGCCACAGTCATGGAGACCAACTTATATGATCTCATTCTACCTTTGGAGCCAGTAAAAAAGGGAAGATACTCAGAGTCCTCTAAGTCACGTGACCAAAGGTTTATAGTCCAGGCGGCTTGTTAGTTCAGTAGACCCCCTACATGCCTTCCGTAAGCAGGCTAAGTGTGGCTATTTCTGACTCACACCCTCACATGTCCTCCTATGGTTGCAGGGCACCTCCCTGCCTGACCTGGGGCCAGATGGCGTAGGAGTTGTGCCAAGAAAAAGGCCTCAAATGTCCAGGGACTATAATAGCAGAACTTGCTGGAAGAGCAGGGGGCACACACAGTGGTGGGCAAGGTGAAGAGGACAGGCCTGTGGGAGACCCAGGAACCGAGTCCATAGTCTAAATGTCATTGGAAATGTAGTCAGAGCTCTTGGGGGGAGGAGGCAGGGGCATAAAGCATCAAGAGGGGGCATCTTCATGGGGAGACAAGCATAATACTGTCTGGTAAAAATGACGTCATCTAATCACCACTGGTGGCCAAAATCAGGAACCAGCTAACAAGTCAAGGGAGAAAGTTCAATGAATATGGCCAATGTCATGGTTTCTTCTGATCCTTTCCATTTTCTTCAGTAAAGCCTTTTTAGACAAACCAGAGGGTGGTTTCATACCATGAACCTCTTGGGTTTTAGCATGAATATGCAATGACTTAATTGCCTTCGTGGCATGTAAAATAGTGGTGCATCTTACAATCCGTGGTATCTTAGGGGCACCTGGGTGGCTCAGCAGGTTAAGTGTCCGACTTTAGCTCAGGTCATAATCAGGGTTCACGAGTTCCAGGCCTGCATCGGGCTCTCAGCTCTCAGGGCAGAGCCCACTTTAAATCCTCTGCACCTCCTGCCCCTCTCTCACTCTCAAGCATGTGCACTCTCTCCCTTTCTTAAAAACAAATGAACATTGAGAAAAAAATCAATGGTGTCTTAGAGGTGATGAAACTCGTCCGCCGAACCTCTTGGCACCTTGATCTTGGACTTCCGAGCCTGCAGAACTGTGAAAAGCAAATGTTTGGTGTTTCTACCACCTTTTGGTGGTATTTTGTTATAGCGCCCGGACAGATCACTGCAAATACTAAATAGTATTAATAGGGGTTAGGCAACACAACCAAGCCAAGCAGTTTATCCGTATCTATAGAAAGCAGATTTAGGTCTTCTGTCTCCATCAAAGCCTCCCCATCATGTTTGTATTATAAGGAAGAACGACTAAGTGCCTGGTGTTCTATGAACAACTAATGGAAAGGAAATCCTCTTGAGAGTTTTTCTAAAATTTATACTTACTAAATTTAGTGGTTTCTAAACTTCAACTCAATTTAATATTATTTGCTTTAAAAAAGATGTGCCCCTGGGGCGCCTGGGTGGCTCAGTCGGTTAAGCGTCCGAGTTCAGCTCAGGTCATGATATCGCGGTCCGTGAGTTCGAGCCCCGAGTCGGGCTCTGGGCTGATGGCTCAGAACCTGGAGCCTGCTTCGATTCTGTGTCTTCCTCTCTCTCTGCCCCTCCCCCGTTCATGCTCTGTCTCTCTCTGTCTCAAAAATAAATAAACGTTAAAAAAATTAAAAAAAAATAAAACAGACAAGCATAGAATGAAAAAATGTTACTTATCCTGTCACGCAGAGATAATTACTGAACTCTCCTCAGTCTTTTATGGTTTGCATACGTTCACACAGTGTGGTCATGCCAGGTGTACGATTGTTTATTCTAGGTTTCTAATTTTTCTTGCTCTAATAAACATGTTAATAGCATTGCAGTTTCTTTTTTTCCTGCAAAGTTTTTTTTTGTTTGTTTGTTTGTTTGTTTTTTTTAACTGTAGTGTCGTTAACCTACAATTAGTTTCAGGTAGACAATCTAGTGATTTAACACTTCCATACAACACCCGATGCTCATCAGAAGTGCCCTCCTTAATCCCCATCACTTATTTCACCCATCGCCCGCCCACCTCCCCTTCAGTAACCATCACTGTGTCCTCTATAGTTAAGTCTGTTTCTTGCTTGTCCCCCTCTCTCTTTTTTCCTTCCTGTCTTCATTTGTTTTGTTTCTTAAAGTACACATACGAGTGAAATCATATAGTATTTGTCTTTCTCTGATGAATTTCACTTAGCATAATTAATACTCTCTAGCTCCATCCATGTCACTGAAAATGGCAAGATTTCACTCTTTTTTGTAGTGACTTTTTTGTATTGACTGAATAATATTCCATTATAAGTATCTATCTATCTATTTATCTACCTATCACATCTTCTTTATCCGCTCAGTTGATAGGCCGCTTCCATAACTTGGCTTTTGTAAATAATGCTGCAATAAACATAGGGGTGCATGTATCCCTTCAAATTAGTGTTTTTGTATTTTTTCGGGTAAATACCCAGTAGTGTGATTACTGGATTATACGTTGGTTCTATTTTTAATTTTTTTCTTTTCATTTTTTGAGGAACCTTCGTACTGTTTTCCACGGGGGTTGCACCAGTTTGCATTCCCATCAACAGTGCATACACAAGGGTTCCTTTTTCTTTGCATCTTTGCCAACGCTTGTTTTTTGTGTTTTGATTTTAGCCATTCTGACAGGTAGGAAGTAACATCTCTTTGTGGTTTTGATTTGCATTTCCCTGACAATGAATGATGTTGAGCATCTTTTCATGTATCTATCAGCCATCTGGATGTCTTGTTTGGAGAAATGTCTTTTCATGTCTTCTGCCCATTTAAAAAGCTTTGTTTTTAATGTTTATTTATTTTTGAGAGACAGACAGACAGACAGACACTGAGCGGGGGAAGGGCAGAGAGAGAGGGAGACACAGAATCTGAAGCAGGCTCCAGGCTCTGAGCTGTCAGCACAGAGCCCGAGGTGGGGCTTGAACCCACAAATCGCGAGATCATGACCTGAGCCGAAGTCAGATGCTTAACCGACTGAGCCACCCAGGTGCCCCTTTTGCCCAATTTTTAATTGGATTATTTGGTTTCTTTTGGTGTTGAGTTGTAGAAATTCTTTATATATTTTGGCTACTAACCCTTTATTGGTTATGTCATTTGGTTATGTCATTGTCATTCAGTAGGTTTGTTAGTGTTTTCTTTTGCTATGTAGAAGCTTTTCATTTTGATGTAGTCCCAATAGTTGATTTTTGCTTTTGTTTCTCAGGGGACATGTCTAGAAAGATGGCATTATGGCCAGTGTCAGAGAAGTTACTGCCTGTGCTCCCTTCTAGGATTTTTATAGTTTCCTGTCTCACATGTAGGTCCTCAATCCATTTTAAGTTTATTTTTGTGTATGGTGAAAGAAAGTGGTGCAGTTTCAGTCTTTTCTATGTTGCTGTCCAGTTTTCCCAACACCATTTGTTGAAGAGATGTTTTCCAATTGCGTCTTCTGCCTCCTTGTTTGAAGATTAGTCAACCATGTAATTGTGGCCTTATCTGAGCTTTTTCTCTGGTCCATTGATCTATGTGTCGATTTTTTTAAAATTTTTTTAACGTTTATTTATTTTTGAGACAGAGAGAGACAGAGCATGAACGGGGAAGGGTCAGAGAGAGGGAGACACAGAATCCGAAACAGGCTCCAGGCTCTGACCTGTCAGCACAGAGCCCGACGCGGGGCTCGAACTCACGGACTGCGAGATCATGACCTGAGCCGAAGTCAGCTGCTTAACCGACTGAGCCACCCAGGCGCCCCTATGTGTCTATTTTTGTGCCAGTATCATACTTGTTTGATAACCGGAGCTTTGTAATATAACTTCACATCTGGAATTGTGCTATCTCTAGGTTTGTTTTTCATTCTCAAGATTGCTTTGGCTCTTCAGTGCCTTCTGTGGTTCCATACAAATTTTAGGATTGTTTGTTCTAATTCTGTGAAAATTGCCATTGGTATTTTGCTAGGAATTGCATCAAATCTGTGATTGCTTTGGGGAGTATGGATATTTGAACAATATTGGTTCTTCCAATCCATAAGCATGGAATGTTTTTTTTCCATTTCTTTGTGTCATCTTCAATTTCTTCCATCAATGTTTCATAGTTTTCAGAATATGGGTCTTTCACCTCCTTAGTTAATTTTATTTCTAGATACTCTATTCTTTTTGATGCAGCTTTAAATGGGATTATTTTCTTAATTTCTCTTCGTGCTGCTTCATTATTAGCGAGTAGAAACACAATAAATTTTTTACATTGATTTTGTATCCTGTGACCTTATTGAATTCATTTATCAATTCTAGTAGTCTTTGGGTGGAGTCTTTAGGGTTTGCTATATAAAGTATCACATCATCTGCAAATAGTCTGGGTTTTACTTCTTCCTTACCCATTTGGATGCCTTTTATTTCTTCTTCTTGACTGATTCCTGTTGGAAAGTTTTTTGTTTGTTTGTTTTACTTTCTTAATACAAAGGCAATATACATTTTTTCTAGATAAGTTGAAATATATAAATTATTCAAACTGAAGAAAATTTAAAATACCAAAGTTTAATACAGAATGTTCCACATTCTCACATTGACAATGGAATCAATATTAAAAGGGAACACGTAATCGGCAAGAAACAAAAAGCCAGAGAAGCTGCTTCTGGTCCCCTCTCTAAATATACAACACCCACTTCTGTCTGCATGCCTGTCTGGGCCTTTTGGGGCCCAGAAGTTGAGCTAAATTACAGCTGGTACAAAGAGGTCTGGGAGTCACTCATGAGATGAGCCTCCAAGGTTCACTAAAGCATTACCAGAAATGTGATGATATTTTAAACATTTTATTTATTGAATCTTCTCTTGGGGAGAGTGATTGGAAGACAATACTTTGATTAGCTACTTGGGGAGGGGTGTAAAGTCTCCAAAGGGCCCTCTTGAGTAGCCAGATGGTCACTATCCTTCTAAAAGTGGTAGGTTAGCTGCACAGTTTTGGTTTGCTCCCTGGCGGATGGAGGTTTGGGGCAAGAGCCAGATTGCTGAGCCCCACTGTCAGAGATCCTACTTCTCTGCTGTGTCTCAGAGCACCCAGACTTTCTGATAAATAATCAGATAAAGAATATTGATCCAGAGGGATACCATATTATTAGCCCATCCAAGGTACCTGTCTCAGCAGCTCTCAGTTATATATTTTTCTGAGATCTTGCTGAGATACAGGGACGGATACCAGATGTCTCCTCCAACCTCAAGCCAGGTGTTGAGAGCAGCTTCTTTCTTTCTTGGCAAACGGGTCAGTCATGTCATTAGCTGCCATTGTCAACATAGAAACATAGACAGTTGTTTAAAACTGAGCAATATTGGGACGCGTGGGTGGCTCAGTCAGTTAAGCAGCCGACTTCGGCTCAGGTCATGATCTCGCGGTCCGTGAGTTCGAGCCCCGCGTCGGGCTCTGTGCTGACAGCTCAGAGCCTGGAGCCTGTTTCGGATTCTGTGTCTCCCTCTCTCTGACTCTCCCCTGTTCATGTTCTGTCTCTCCCTGTCTTAAAAATAAATAAAACGTTAAAAAAATTAAAAAAAAAAACTGAGTGATACTGATTGGCTCTGATGAAGTTAGAGGAGTTATATTTGTATTTTATGTCTATATAATCTATTAAATACCTATGTAGTACTTTTTATGTGCCAAGGATATTTCCAAGCTCTTTTTTTTTGTATCCTGAATTTCACCACATCTAAGACAATGCTGATTATAAGATGCACCATTATTTTACATACCACTGAGACAATTAAACTATCCCACACTATGAATTGTAAAATGCATCTCAACTCTGGAGATGTTACATGTGAAAAGTGTGTGTCTTAGACTCAATGAAACATGGCATATTAACGCATTTACCACTTAACACTAGGAGGTTGGGGCTATCATTATCCTCATTTATACACGAGAAAATTGAGGCACAGAGAAGTTCAACAATTTGCCCAAGATCACAAAGCCAGTAAGAGGATCCAGCATTTGAACTCAGACAGTCTAACTCCAGCGTGCAAGCTCATAACCACGACACTCTTCTCCCTATAGATAGGGAAAGCCAAAAAAAGTTTCAGAAACATTTATCTTCATTTTTATTTCTTTATTTTTTATGGAGGTTTATCAGAAAAATTATTTGAAATATTTCTCCACACGAGGGATTCCAAGTTATTCCTGCCTGAAGTAATCCTCTAACATCTGGACAAATATCCAGAGGCAGCTGAACGATCCAGAAGTGCCCAGCGGCTCTGTGGGCCAGGTGCATTTTTTTAGTGCAGGCTAACGGGCAGGGCGTGTGTGCACACACGGATGCTGCTTCTATGAGAACAGAAGTTGTCTAGTTATTACTTTTAGACATCATCCAAAGTTTAGCTTTGCTAGAAACAAGACAGCTCTGCCCCAAGTTTAGGTGAACATGACTCAGCCTCCCGTTGGCATGGGTGTCCACAGCCCGGTTGACTCAGATGCCTTCTGCCACTCACCGGAGTAGCGAGCCCGGCATGCTTTCTTAGAGTTAGTCATTATTAGGAAAATAAACCGGGCATTCTAACCTTCATGATTTGTCAATTTTGTACAAGTGCTAGATGATCCACAGACAGGAGTGCCAAAAAGTTGGCTGGAAATGAATTATTCTGGTGTGCGAGCCATTGTTTCAACGTGCCTCATCATCGAGTATGGTTTTCCACTGTACTCATTGTCTTTCCAGAGCTTCTCCTCCCGATTAGCCTTCTCTGCCCTTAGAGCATGTAATGCTTCGCCTAAAGAACACGTCTCCCACTGTATTATAATTACTTGTCTTTCTTCCCTGCCTATTTTAAGTTCTGTGGTGCAAAGGTCTGCGTCAGTCTTGCATTGGGATGAAGTCCATGTTACAGAAAGTTCCCAGCATTGCCTTCCCTGGTCTGAGGCAGAGCAGGTGTCTGGGATCCATTACCTTCTGCTTTCCATCCTGACTACCCGTGTAGCACTTCAAGGTGGTAGATGTTTTAAAAACATTTGAAAATGGGGGCGCCTGGGTGGCGCAGTCGGTTAAGCGTCCGACTTCAGCCAGGTCACGATCTCGCGGTCCGTGAGTTCAAGCCCCGCGTCAGGCTCTGGGCTGATGGCTCAGAGCCTGGAGCCTGTTTCCGATTCTGTGTCTCCCTCTCTCTCTGCCCCTCCCCCGTTCATGCTCTGTCTCTCTCTGTCCCAAAAAAATAAACGTTGAAAAAAAAATTAAAAAAAAAAAACATTTGAAAATGAATGAATGAACTAGAGCAATGAGAATCCAAATAAAGTTTCATGACAGAAGGTTTTTTTTTTCCTTTCATTCATTCATTCACTGATTGTATTAAATCATCACCCTACAACAGGCACTAGGTGTGTTTCTTTTCTAGTATTTTATTTTACTTTTGAGAGAGAGTACGTGCACGTGTGCACACACAAGCAGGAGAGGGGCAGAGCGAGAGGGAGACAGAGGATCCAAAGCAGGCCCTGTGCTGCCGGCAGAGAGCCCAACAACGCCAGGCTTGATTGAACTCGCCAACCATGAAGTCATGACCTGAGCCAAAGTCAGACGCTTAACTGAGCCACCCAGGGGCCCCGCACTATGTGTGTTTCTAAGGGGGGGAGATAGCAATTACATACAGGGGAAATACTGGGCTTACCAGGCACAATCAGATGGGGCCCTTAACCTCATGTAGGGCAGCAGCAGGGAGAGCAAGCTTGTTCATATTTGTGGAATGTTTAGCCAGATCACAGTGGATGGGGTGGGGAGCGTTGGTAAATAAAAGGCGTGAAGGAACTGGAATGCGTGAGGTGTGAGTGGTGAGAATTCCAGGCCAACAGAAGTAGTTTATGATGCAAAGGCTCAGGGACAAAAGGCTCCTCATTGTCATTCGAGGAACTGCAAAGAACACCGCATAGCGCTTAGGGGTCACTGCGAGACTAGAGCTGAGGGAGCACAGGGGCCAGATCTCAGTGGTCATCGGGTCCAGCAGGGAAAGGAGTCAGGCTGCATCCTCAGGCAAGTGGAGAGCAACTAAACAGCTGTCTGAGTTGAGTGACATCATCAGATTTATTTTAGGAAGTCACTCCAGATGGAGAATGGATCAGAGGGGATGAAGGGATCAAAGTTGGGTGTGCAACTAGGCTAACTTGGTCTAAGGTGGTGATGTGGGGGTGAATTGTCATCAGAGCATGGAGATGGGGGCAGGGGTGTGGAGAAGTGTCTAGTCTGGCTCCTATTTTCAAATTGGGAAAAAAACAACCAGATGGCAGAAGTGTAGGTAGCATGCCATTTTATTCCACATCAGCCATCAATTTTCCTCTTCAAGTTTTTGCTGAAGGCTATCAACTGAAGCCCCACTGATGTGGGGATGGGTGCAGAAGTCTAAGAGGATCTGATGTGAAGTCTCCTACCCTGGGAGAAGAGAGTCAGCGGAAAGAAGGACCAGAGGCGATCCAAACGGGGAGACAGCAGTGACCAGCGGATGCTCCTGACAATGGCCATGCCCTGGAATGAGCAGTCAGCAAAAACCTCAGTTAGATCAAGCCACTTCCACCCTGTAGTATGTTCCAGAATCTTGGGGTCAGGATATGTGTCATTTACAAAAGTAAGCACAATATTATAATTTTATCTTTGGAGGGCAAGCAAGCAAATTGGGAGCAGCCAGTTTCTCAAAGTTCCATATTCCGTTTTTAATTATTCCTTTACTAACACGCTTCTTTGATTAATGAGCAGGCTCCCTGCCGCAGGGACCCCGTTCTTGCTTACCCTTGGGCCCAACCTAGGTTGGCGTGTACGCACTCAGTGCGATGAATGAAGCAATGAATCAAAGAAACCCATCAACCAACGATGTCGGTTGGTGTCCTTTCTAGGCTTTGGTTTTGTTTCTAAGCCTTGCATCAAGTAAACCACAGCAGGGCTGCACTGTCTGCCTAGGTTAGGAACTTGCTATAACAGGATTTCTCAGTTTGAGTCTCGGGGCTTCTGATCCGCTAAAATGACATCAAAGTTTTACAGGTGCGCGGGCGGTTGGGCCTTCCGCTTTGCCGCAAGCATCTCACGCCGCGTCTCTGCATCGCCGGAGGCTCCCGGAGCGCGCCGGCTCCGGAGGCTTCTCGGCGCCCCGCCCAGGGGACCGTCACTTCCCAGCCCCCTCGGATCGGGCCGACCCGACGCTGCTCTCCCACCCGTGGGGCGCGTCCCCGCGGCCCGCAGAGGCGAGGCGGTGCGGCGGCAGGCCGGGGAGCGAGCCGGGGACGCCGCCGCACCCCCGGAGTCCCGGCCCCCCGGGCCTCCGCGGCCATCTTCCGCGCGGGCGGGCGCGTGGGAGGGAGGGAGGCGCGGCCTCGGGACTCGGGCCCGCCCCCGCCGCCCCGCCGCCCCGCCGCCCCGCCCGGCCCCGCCGAGCGCTCGCCCCGCCGCGCCCGGGTCCCGACTTCCCCTCCGGCCCGGCCCGCAGAGCCCGCGCGCCCCCCCGGCCGGCCGCCGCTCGGCCCCGCCGCGCTCGCAGAGGCCGCCATGCGGCCCGCGCGCTGGCTCGCGCTGGGCAGCCTCCTCTCCCTGGCCGCGCTGCTGGAAGGCCGGCTGGTGGGCGAGGAGGAAGCCGGCTTCGGCGAATGTGACCGCTTCTTCTACGCCGGGACCCCGCCAGCGGGGCTGGCGGCCGAGGCCCACGTGAAGATCTGTCAGCGCTCCGCGGGCGCGGAGCGCTTCGCCACCCTGTACAGCAGCCGGGACCGCATCCCCGTGTACTCGGCGTTCCGCGCGGCGCGCCCCGCGGCTGGCGGCGCGGAGCCCCGCTGGCTGGTGGAGCCGCAGGTGAGCGAGCTGTGCCCGAGCCCGGGCGCGGGGCTGGCCCCCGAGGGCGCTTTGCAGCCGCGGCGAGGGCGAGCGCGCGGGCGGGGGCGCGGGCGGGGATGGGCGGCCCCGCGTCTTCGCCGCTAGGTCAGGAACCCCGGGTTTCCGAGCCTCCTCGCCGCACCCCACCCCCACCCCTAAGCCACGGCAAGAGCCTGGCCACCCGCGAGCCTCCGGAGAAGCCGCGCCGCCGCCCTCGTCCACCCCGAGGCCCCCAGTGGGAAGTGGTTCTCCCCTACAGTTCGGGGTAGACATCTGCAGTGTCTCATTCATTTCCTGACCAGTGAGGAGCGTGAGACTGACCATTTCGGATCAGCCGAAAGCCTCGGCTGGGAGCTCCCAGGCCTTGGCGCAGGTCGTTGCCACAGTTCTTTGGGCCTGGGTAGGTGGGTGGGCATTTTCATGCCCATTTTGCAGAAGAGGAGATCAAGGCCCAGGGAGTGAAGAGACTTGTGGAAGTCTGCCCAGCCGGGAAGATGGGGCAGGTGTTCACTGCCCTTTCTACTATGGAAAAGCTTCTCTTTTGCAGAGGCCACCTGAGCCTAAAAACCCCTTGTGCACACGACATCGAGTACATTCGGTCTGAAGTTGCGTTGAGTTAGGACCATAAAGGCACATATCTGTAGAAATGCAATGGGAGAATTACAAATCGTAGGGAAACTGTCCAACTATTGGGAAGGGCAAACAAGTTTTACCTGACTCTTCCTAGCTACGTTATCAGACCACGTGGAAATCATGTCATGAGTGTCCTGTACTGTCGGTGTGGGTGACCAAACACTGTAAAAGGTTCCCAGAGGCCCTGCTGAACTGCCTTAATACATCCTGCCCCAGGTCTGCCTAGCCACCCCCCTCCCTGCACACCCAGCCAGGGTCCCCTTTGGTCAGTTCTCACCGTCCTCCCACCTTGTCTCCTGCACCTGCCCCAGCTACCAAGACCACCCCCCCCCCCACCCCAGCTGGGAGCAGAGCTACCCACTCAACCCACTCATTCCTGATAGTCACAGCTGGCCAAAACCACATGGGCGAACAGACTGGCTTTCAGGTGCTTCATTCAGAGCCCTGGATTGTAATCCCTGCAATGTCATTCAGATATTTCTAGCTCTGAGAGCTTGGCCGCGTCTCCTGCACTCTTGCACCTCAGTCTTCTTACCTTCCTCTCCGTGTCCATTCCATAGCCTATGATGTCAGGGCCTATGAGATCAGGCATTGGAAAAAACCTTTCTCACTTGTACACACCTAAGACATATATTGATCTAAACTTAGTTTGCCCTCAGCTGCACCCCTTCGAGCTCTCTGCATATCCCTCAGATCATTATGCGTCACGATTGTGCCCCTGTCAGGAAACAGATGATCTAGTCCTTTCTCCTTGAGGGTCTCGTGGACAGCTTAAGGAGACCATACACATGGCGAGGAGGACACAGGGAGGCACGCTAAACAAATTTCAGTTCAATTCAGAGCACATTTAGTCATCAGTCACCTGCTGGGTGCCAGGCTCTTAGGGTACCAGGAGCACAGAGGATGCCCCTTGAGCTGTAAGGTTTCCTAGTGTGCAGGTGAAGAATCAGCTGATGAGAGCTGGGCTGCGTGGGTTCGAGAATCAGCTCCTCTCAGCTAGCTGTAAACTTGGCCAGGTTATTTTAGAGCTAATGACGGGGTGGTGTTGAGGATTAAATGAGTTACTATATAAAGTTCCCTAAGAGATGCCTGGCATATAAGTACCAGCTGTTTTTAGGACATAAGCGAAACCCATAAAGGTAAACAAAATCCTACTAGATTTCACCTGTCTCCAGGGTGATAGGGGAAAGCCTTAGGGTCAGCGTGACATTGGTGCTGTGCCTGGAAGGATGAGGCAGAGTTCAGAAGAGAGACAGAAAGGAGGAGGAACATCAAGAGTGAGAGTGGCGGCTTCAGGGGTTAGTGCGTGGGGAGGGGTTGGGATTACTAAACTAGTAGAAGAACGCAGCTGCCAGTCTGCTCAAGTGTTCAGAGTAAAGGGGAATAATGGAAGGGAGAGGTCGGGTGTGAAGGAGTGATTAAGGAAGGTGTAGTGAGGCAGAGCCATTTATGCAGTTACAGAAGGAGTCACAAAGGAGCAGGTTTCGTGGGCGGAACTGAGTCATCCAGGCGGTGGAGCCCCCGGGGCAGGAAATGAGGAAGGGGATGGGAGAGGAGGGGGGAAATGGTTCCAAATGGCATCTCGAAGCGTTGAGATGAACAGTGGTTTGGAAACAGTACAGGAGGCCGGAGGTCCCAGCCGGGGAGCTCAGAAAGGTGGCAGTGGCTGATGTTTTCCTCTGCAAGACGGGCTTGGGTCCCCTTCCCACCCGGCCTCGGTGAAGTGGGCCAGGAGCCAGAGGGTATGAGGAAGCAGGGAAGGAAGGAGGGAGGGGGAGCTGCAGGCGGCTCGGGACACACTGCGGCAGACCTGACTGCTGCCTGCTCCCGGAGGCCTGCCTCCCCGCCCGGGTCCCGGCTGCAGAACCATGCTCAGGGCTCGCTCAGTGGGCCTCTGGCTGCTTCAGAGCACTTGGTAATGCTGAGTTGCCCTGTGCCCACATCACCTTTTTATGAGGTCAGCTTTACCAAGAGCAGACTGGCGAGGGAGAGGCAGGAGGCCAAAGGAGCGCGGTGCTTGCCTTGGGTAATGAGTCAGTCAGGGCGGCCCTGGCCCCGAGGCTCCCAAAGCCCAATTCAGCACCTTTCATAGCTGTCCTGCAGTTTCCCTTGGGAAAAGCAAGCTCCTAACTTGAAGATCATAGAAACTTGGGCACTCTTGTGCTTAAAACCTTCAAGGTGTTGGCTGCCCTGCACCTACAGGACAAAGTTCATTCTGCAGGATGCAGCTTTACAAGGCCGTCCGTGCCCTGGCTCCTATCTCCGGCTCCAGCCTTGTTCTCACTCCTCCACACCCTCACATTCTATGTTCTAGTATTATCCAGCCGCCTGGCCTGCCTCTCATAAAACTGTACTGTCTGTACTTCTGCTTCTGTACTGTTTGTCACTTCTGCTCATTCCTTTTTTTTTTTTTTTAATTTTTAAATTTATTCATTTTTGAGAGAGAGCATACGTGAGCATGAGCAGGGGAGGGGCAGAGAGAGAGAGAGAGAGAGAGAGAATCCCAAGCAGGCTCTGCCCTGAGCCTGACATGAGGCTCCAACTCATGAACCATGAGATCATGACCTGAGCTGAAATCGAGAGTCAGATGCTTAAGGGGAGCCTGGGTGGCTCAGTTGGTTAAGCACCGATTACAGCTCAGTTTGTGCGTTCACAGCTCACAGTTTGTGCGTTCGAGCCCCGCGATGGGCTCTGTGCTGACAGTTCAGACCCTGGAGCCTGCTTCGGATTCTGTGTCTCCCTCTCTCTTTGCCCCGACCCCACTCACGCTCTGTCTCTCTCTCTCAAAAATAAATAAACGTTAAAAAAAAAAAAAAAAAAGAGGCGCTTAAATGACTGAGGCACCCAGGGACCCCATGCTCCTTTCCTGTGCCCAGAATCCTTTCTTTACTACCCCCATCTGGCCCGTCACTTCTTCCTCTCCTCCGTCCTTTAAGACTTCTCAGGTGTCATCTCTTCCAGAAAGAATTGTCCACCTGATTTTGGTCCATTGCTCGGTGCTCCAATAATTTCTGTCTTTTTTGTACTTCCCACATTGTTTTATAATTGCCTACTTAAGTGTCTGTCTCAGTGGCCCTTGAGAAGTGAATGCTGCACCCTTATTCATCATGCTTATGTTCCTAAGTGCCTGGGACACAGACAGTCTTAATAAGTGTTGAATAAAATAATTCACTCTTAGGCTCAATCAGGCAGCAGTCAGGGAGATGCTCTGCTTGAGCCTTCTTGGGGGGACATGTACGGCTTCAGGGGCTTGCCCCATAGCTGGCCAGCAGCCACTAATACAAACATGTCCATAAGGAGAGCTGGAACCCTCTTCTAAGTCCACCCCATTAGTCCTTGCTCTGGCCTTTGGAACGCAAATGACTTGGATCTCTTGTCTAGACAGCAGCTCCTTGGTGTCGGATATAGGATCCCCATATCCGCCCACACTGGAAGAATTTAAATGGGATCTTCTGAGGCACAGAAGGAGAACTTTAAAAGGAAGCCGAGAAAACAGAGAGTTGTTGTAGGTTTTATGTGGAATGTGGTTAAATTGAGAATGGGGGAAAAGGCAAAAAAGAGATGAGAAAATCCCATTAGCGTGATGAGGATGGTTTGGAAGGCTTCCAGTCAAGACCCCAGAGACTTGAGAACTGGCTTCTGGTATGGTACCAGGAGCCTCACACCTTTTAGTCTCTCAATTCCTTGCCATTTAATGGAAGACATTTTGGATAAGGTATCGGTGATGCCTTTCAAGCACATTGTCAATTCATGCTGGAGACCGACATTTAAGATCCTACCAGTTTTTAAACATGAATACTGAATGGATCTGGCTTTATATTAGCTTACACTTTTTTAATCGTACAAAAATACTCTGATGTCATTGTCTTAGTTGGAGAGATGAAGAGAGGTTAATTGATGTGCCCAATGTCACACAGTTTGGATTTGAACTCATGACCCTTTGCTCTTAGTTCAATGCTCTTTCAGTACGTCGTGGAGATCCTTTGACCTCACAGTGAATCCACTGCGTTAATGGTCATGGGGCTTTCCTCCTCCTCTTTTATATGGGGATCTTCATTTCTACTCTATTTCTCTTTCCCAATGATCGTAGGACCAGTGGGAGCACATATTTGGCCACATAAATGTTGCTTAGATGTCGGTGGCTCTGGAGTGAAGGGTATGTCCTGGTGAACTACACAAGCGTTTTCCTAAAGGGTCCGATAAGGTCGTATTTCAAATCTTAGTAAACGTGAACAGTCATCACAACTTAGAATCTTGATTAAGTTCTGGATCTTTCATTTCTAACAGCAAACAGGACAATTCCGATACCTACTTTCTAGTTAAGAGACTTGAATTCAGACCCCTGCTCTGCCACTTATAAGCTATGGGACCTTAAATTCTTCCAGTCCTGTTTTTCTGATCTGTACATTAAAGGCAATGATAGTGTTTTTCATAGAGTGGTTGTGACAAATGCACAAGGTAACACACACAGACATGTAGCACGGTACCCAGAGTACGGTAAGGTCTTAGTAAATATTAGTGTGTATACTTTATTAAGTTCTTACTCTAATGGGTGTTATTAATTGAAAAACTTCATTTGTGTAAGCTCTGTGCCCAACCTGAAGCTTGAACTCACAAGCCTGAGATCGAATCACATGCTCTGCCAACTGAGCCCGCCCCCTTTTTTTATTACTGTTTTTGAGAGAGGGAGAGTGCAAGCAGGGGAGGGGCAAAAGGAGGGGGGAGAGAGAGAGAAAGAGAAAGAAAGAGAGAGGAAGGAAGGGTGGAAGGATGGCTATCCCAAGCAGGCTCCATGCCCAGTGCGGAGCCCGCCGTGGGGCTCAATCTCACGACTGTGAGATCATGACCTGAGCTGAAATTAAGTGTCAGATGCTTCACCGACAGCCACCCAGGTGCCCCTATTACATTTTTAAGATTATTTTCTTAAGGAAGCTCTACACCCAGTGTGGGGCTTGAACCCACGCCTCTGAGGTCCTCCCTGTCCTGAGTAACCAAGAGGTGTGTTGTCACAAAACAAACAGTGAGCAATCGCATTGCAATCTATTGTGCTGAGCCCGGGTGAGAAGTCTGGGAAGCGCCTACTCAGAGGGATGCTTCCCAAGTCAGTCACTCGCGATGTCTTCCTTACCGGGGCACAGATAGCAAAAGCCAGAGTCACACAGGCTACCTTGCCTTGCATTTTTTTCCTTTTCTGGGTTTTTCCTCATCTTTGAATTCGGCCTTCCCATCTGATTTGTGGTCATCCTCAGGGGCAAGTTAAGGTACTTGCCCTACATTGGCGGAACATTTCAGGGATATTTTGTCCTCAAACAGCCGTGGACACCGTTCGTCAAGTGTTCACACTTAAATCTGGATAGGTCAGAAAGGAGCTATCATTTACTGATTCCTTACCGTGTACAAGCCGCTAGATGCAGAGCCTGGATTAGAGTTTATGGCTGTCGGATTCCCAAGCTCTTACTACCCTTTCCACTCCGTTGTACCATCTCCCAAATCCAGTGTTTGTATTTTCTCTCCAGATTCCGAATGGACTGACTGGGGCTGTTCCTTTACTGAATTCATCTAGGTCTCCGGATGCTTTGTGGCTTTGCTTCTAATGGACCATTCTGAAAATCCCTGTGTCAGCCTGTCAGTAGCTCAATTATTAGCTCCTGGTGATTCAATGGATCGTTCCTTGACTAAGGATTGTATTCTTTGGGTTTCAAACGTCTCTTCCTTTTAACTGTCAGTGAAACTTTTAAAGTACAAGTGAGAATATGAGAAAAGAGATCCTCCCATTTGCCAGTGGTTTTGCTTCCCGTGATCTGGCCGTGCTCTTGGAATCACTGTTAGTTCAAGAATGGTTTCCCCTTCAAGGTGTAGATCGTGTCTCCTGGGTGGCCACGTACCCTTTTGATTCTGTAGAACTTGACATCTGATGGCAGCAATGATCTGTTGCCTGCTGATATATCTGGCCACTGAAAGGAAGGAAAAGTAAAAAAGAAACGACTCATGGGGCGAACCAAAAATAGAAGCACCATTAGTATTCCAGCCATGCTTCTATTGACCCAGTGCCGGACAGAAGTGTGGCTCAATCAAAAGAGGTCAGGCTGAGGACATTCTATACTTTCAGTCAAAAGGAGAAATATGGTACATTTCATTTTGGAGAGTAAACAGATGGCTGACATAGTATTTGAAAATATAAGTTAAATTACATGTTCCAGTTGACTTGTACCTTAATTTTAGGGATGATTGGTCTTGAGTTTTGATTGATTTTCAGTTGGCAGGGACACCTAATGCTTTAACAGAGCCCTGGGCACTTTGTCACTTAATTCACTAAATCGACAAATATTTATTCGAGCATCTGCTATGTGTGAGGCACTCTTCTAGGCCCTGGGCATAGAGCAGTGAATCAAACAGACAAAAATACCTTCTCTCGTGGAGCTTAATATCTACTGGAGAGCACAGGTGATTATAAAATAAATAAATAAAAGACAGGGCATGTTAAATAGTGAAAGGGCGAAGAAAAATAAAGCAAGGCGGGAGGATTTGACCTATCCGGGAAAAGGTGAAGTTTTTAAAGGGCTTTCAGGGGAGACATCACTGCGGAGGTGACTTTGTATACACACCTGAAGGAAGTGACAAAGCCAGTCATGCAGGTATCTGGGGAAAGGATGTTCCAGGCAGAGAACAGTAAGTACAAAGGCCCTGAGGCAAGAGTGTTCCTCACGTTTGAGAGAGAGGCCAATGTGTCGAGAGAAGGAGAAATGAGGAGGGTAGCAGGAGATGAGGTCAGAGAGGTGGTGTGGGAGATAGCAGATCACTTCGGGCCTTGTGGGCTATTTGTAAGAAACCTGCCTTTGGTTTCTTAGTGAGATGGGATGAGATGGGATACCATGGTGCCCACTTTGAGCGGAGGGTTTTTGACGTGCTCTGTCTTACATTTTAATAGGGTCATTTTGGCTGCTGCATTGAGAACAGACCATAAGGGTTCAAAGGCAGAGCAGAGAGACTAGCTAGGTGGTTTCAATAATCGGGGCAAGAGATGGTGGTGGCTTGGACCACCGGGGCTGGCATTCTTTCTAGCTCAGAGTATATTTTAAAGGAAGAGCCGAGAGCAAGAGAAAGGGAGGAGTCACAGATAACCCCCAGGACTTTGGCCAGAACACCTGGAAGAATGGAGGTGCCTGTGAATAAGGTGAGGATACTAAGGGAGGAGCTGGTGTGTTAGATGTGCTAAGGGTGAGATGCCTTTGGGTGTTGAGCAGAGCTTCAGGTGGGGGCCTAGAACTCTGAGTACTTTCTCACACAGGGCACTTTTCTAGGTGTGTTTTCACACGTAATCTCACTTAATCTGAGGATCCAAAGCAGGTGCTGCGCTAACAGCACAGAGCCTGATGCGGGGCTCAAACTCACGAACCGCGAGCTCACGACCTGAGCTTAACTGAGCTTAATGCTTAACTGACTGAGCCACCCAGGCCCCCCCCCCGCCCCCATCAGGATTTTTTACAACAGAGCATGTTCCCAGCCCCACTGCCACATGCCAATGAACATCAGTGCCCGCAGCCTCCAGGAGCACCCTCGTGCCTATAGCCACGGCAGGTCCCAGGATCTGTAAGTGCCTCATTGGGCTGAGGGCGCTGTTGCCTCCTTTTGCAGTCTTGCTCTGTTCTAATCCGTCCTGGGCATTCCTATGGCCGTTATGCAAGCAGACATTCTCTATAAGGTGATTCCCCAGTGGATCACCTAAAAACTCCTTCAAACCACAAGGATCGTCCCGAGTCTCGGTGAGCGTGGCCAGGATAAGGGCGGGGTCTTGGGTCTTGTCGGGGCGTGGAGCTGTTGGCTGCTGGAGGTGGGCTGGGTGCCACGCATGAGCCTGACAGCCCAGCTCCGGACCAGGTGCCAGTTGCCTGAGGGAAAAGGTGCCAGCAAACTACACCCTCCAGAGCCCCACCTCTGGAACAGAGAGAGAGAACCCACTCATCCATCTGTCGGTCCTAGCGAGTGCGAGAATCCTTCCGGTGCACCGAACCTGGCTCCCCAGAGAAGGAAAGCCAGGCTGAACCCAGCACATTCTGAAACTGCATAGCCCAGTAATGTATTACACCCTGCTTTGGGACCAGGAGAGGGACTTTGCTCCAACTTAGCACACCCCACCTCTTTAAAAGTACAGAAATTCCTTTTTTGCCTTTAGGACTGTTAGTAAACTGGAGTCCTTCCCCTGTGCAAGTTCTCACCTTTGCCCTTACGTCCTAGGTAACCTGGTTTTAACGCAGCTTGGCCAACGAGCCTTCCCGCTGTGTCTGGGCAATGGCAACATTGGTTTCCGGAAGTCCCCTTGTCATAACATTCATAACTGAGGGAAGAAGCCAACCCATATCACATCAGCTTTTTGAGCGGATTGGCCAGGATGCATGCTAGAACTGGGCCATGTAAGGAAATGGCCACTGTTGATGTTTCTGAAAGACTGGGCATCCACTGTAGTCTCCAGATACATGGAAGCCGGGGAAGGGAAAGCCGGGTTTGTGAACCTTGGTACGCCTTTACTTGTTCTGGAGCGTCTCCACTGTATCTGGAGCCGTGGCACCCAGGACAACAGAGGCCTCCTTCATGGCCAAGCGCACCGTTTGGTGTGGTTTGTGACCTTGCTCTTGCACCTCAGCTGGACAGACCTCACTCCTGTGACCCCTGCCTTCTGCACTTTGGAGGCCCAAGTCTGCTCACCTTCCTCTAGGGCTCTGCAAAGCAGCTTCCCCATTGGTTAACCCTTTCTACCCACATCTCTGAATTTACTGCACTCAGAAGCCAGAGAAATACTCTCAGATCATTAATCCCATCGTGCCTCCAACAGCCTCAGCGGAAACTCTCCAAGGCTCCCCATTTCTTCTCAGATAAAGATAAGGCCTTATCGTGGTCTCCGGAGTCCGGCACGCGTGGCTCCTGTTCCCCGCCTGGCCTTATCTGGTGTCACACACATTGCCAGGCCTTTACTTCTAGCCACTTTGGCTTACTTCTGTGGGGTGTGGTGCTGCTGTTTTTTCACACCCATCATAGGGCCTCCGTACCCGCTGTTTTGGTTTTGTTTTTCGTCTTCCGGGATATTCCCAAACAGGTCAGCTGCCCAGAATACTCTCTAGTAGTACCAAACATACCTTTCTTTGCTAGCGTGTCACAGTTGCACAGTTATTTGTGGAACTAACTGAGCGCCACCCAGCTAGACTCTAAGGTCTGTGAGGGCAGGGTACAGGGCTATTGTTGCTGTCAAATCCTCGCCCTCTAACGCAGGGACCGGCAAACTGTTGCTATAAATGGCCAAATAGTAAACACTTCAGGCTTTGTTCGCCGTGTAGTCTCTGATGCACCGATTCAGCTGGGCTGTTACAGCACAGAGACAGCCACAGACAATACATACGTGAACGAGCACGGCTGTGTTCCAAGGGAACTTTATTTACGAAAACTGGTGGTGGGCTGGATTTTGCCAGCCCCACGGTCTAGCCCAATGCCAGCACTTGGGCGGTAATTAAGGAGTGTCGCTGAATGCTGAGCGCTTTGCGAATATGGATTGAACAGCAACAGTGAAATTCGAACGCTGGGCGGGCCGTCCTATTCCTATTATAGCCCGGCAGCCCGAGATACATCTCAGCTGTGTGTGGTGATGGCCCCTATTTGTCATGTTAAGGGTTTTTAGGATTATAAACATAACATACGCTTATGGTAAAAATATTGTTCGAACATTCTAGAAGTATATAAGGAAAAGGGTCTCATTTCACGCAGATAACGAACTAATCTTTACAATTTGCGTGCGTGTGTGCTAACATTCCAGAGATTTCTGTTACACATAGAGACGCGTGGAGGCACTCCTACTCTTTATTCTAGTCAACAAGGTTCAGGGCCCTTTTGGACTCTAGCACGCCCCTCAAACAACCGTCATACCCATGGAGTGGGAGAGTGGAGGGGCTCTGGATGAGTGAATTTGCACATACACAAAAATAATTTATTGCATTTAGAAATAGAAGGCCTGGGGCCTCCACATGCAAAGTCTATTTCTTTCAAGTCGGCATCCAGGTAACTCACGGACAGCCTGAAATAATCTTACCTTCTTCTCCCTTCCTGTGCTCCTGAGCAGCGGTGATCCTTCTCCTCTTAGAGGAGACTTGCTGGCCTGCCCAAAGTCACAAGGCAAGGAGGTGACAGAGCTGACAGCTCTCCTCATGTCTCACCTGGTGTTCTGTCACTCAGCCATGCTGCCGTGTAGTCTCACATCGAGAGGAACTCGAAGAAGAGCGATGTTCATAAAACCCAGGAGGAAAGGTCCAACACATGGAAATGATCTTGCCCGAGAGCAGATTTACTAGCCTTAAATCATATTTATTACACAGCGTTGAGAAGCACATGCTGTCTCTTTTGTGCTTAAAACACAAGGATAAGATTTAATAGTTTGAGGAGGGTTTAGGTTGGATGCAAATAAGCCATTTCCTGACAGCGAGAGTTATGACACCGTGGGGAAGGGTCCGAGGGCTGTGAAGTCCTCTTCTCTAGTGATCTTTAAAGTGAAGGGTGGATTTTGCCAGTTGGCTTTGGAGAAAGGCTATTTTTTATAGCTGTAATCTCTTTTTTTTTTTCTAAAATTTATTTTTTGGGGGGCGGGGGTGAAGGGCAGAGAGAGAGGGAGACAGAGGATCTGAAGCAGGTTCTGTGCTGACAGCAGAGTCCAATGTGGGGCTCGAACTCATGAACCTCAAGCCCATGACCTGGGCTGAAGATGGACGCCCAACTGAGCCCCTCTTATAGCCGTAATCTTGCGTGGAGACAGGCTTTGAGCCTTTCCCGGTTTTCTGAGGAGGGTGACTCTGAAATTGGTTGACAGTGGTGATATCTCAGCCTCAGTCCCATGCCTGAGTGGCTCACTGACCAGGCCCATTACTGTTGCTTTTGCTGCTCTCAGTATTAGGTACCATTCTGCTCCCCTGTTCTTGCCACAGGCCAGTGCTTGACTTTTTCCTCTCTTCTTGTACGTAATAAATGTGGTCACAGCCAGTCAGACAGAGACAAGAGTTTATCACACATTTGTTCTCTGACAGCGAATTGGGGTTTAAGAGGTAGGCATGGAATTACAGGGGTTTTCGGTGATTGAAACAAGCCCACGCCGTTTCTTATCTGCTCATTCACTTACTCATTCCTGATCAGCGGGTCTAGAATTTTAACACTGCAGAGTATGAGTAGTCAGGTACCCAGCTCCTGGTTGACTCTTTGATTAGTGTTGTCATTCTCTTTTTTTTTTTTTTTTTAATTTTTTTAACGTTTATTTATTTTTGAGACAGAGAGAGACAGAGCATGAACGGGGGAGGGGCAGAGAGAGAGGGAGACACAGAATCGGAAGCAGGCTCCAGGCTCTGAGCCATCAGCCCAGAGCCCGACGCGGGGCTCGAACCCATGGACCGCGAGATCGTGACCTGAGCTGAAGTCGGACGCTTAACCGACGGAGCCACCCAGGCGCCCCGGTGTCGTCATTCTCTTCCACGCCAAAACCATTTATTCAATTACCAGTACTAAGCCACGAACTAGGAATCTAAGACGTGGTCATGGAACAAGCCCCAGCCCCTTTCCGCAGGTAACTTGTTACTTAAGGTAGGAAGGCAGATCGTGACCCCAGCTTAATTCTCTCCTAGTAGACTGTTAGCCCTGAAAGGGCAAAGACTGAGCGAGCATACAGAGTGGTTCAGAAAATGGGTCTTAGTGGGAGACAAAATTGGGCTGTGTCCCAGCTCTGTCATTTATCAGCTGTGTGACCTTGGAAATGTTACTGAATCTCAGGGAGTTCAAGTTCAGTCCCTATCTGTGGCACGGGGCTAATTGTCCCAATTCCATGGGGGAGTGACGAAGATTCGGTGTGACAGTGTGTACAAAGGCCACTCTGCATTGTGTCCAAGCCCTCACTACATATACGTTAAGCATGTTGAATGAACAAGTCACCTTTGCTTCCCAGACCATGCCTGCCTTGGAGACAACCAGGATGAGGCTGACCATACTCCTAGGTTTGACCCAGTATTATTTCTGAAATGGTTTCCTGGCCTGTGATGGGAAAGTGAGAGGTCAGACTCCTAAGGTGGCCAAATGGAAGAGGAAGATAGGTCGGGCCAAGCAGCAGATGCAATAAAACCAACAAAGCTGGGGCTTTGTCAGTGTTGTACCCACCTTCAGTAAAAAGAAGGGTCCAAAGGTTAACTCTAAAGTCCTTTGTAATCCTGGATTTCTCTAATAAAATGCGAGCTGGCCAAAAACAAAAACCAAAAATCCATACTCCTGCTCCAATGCTACCTTTCTTGTGACTGGTCTCAGCCTTTTCTGTGGCTCCTATGCTGTCCTCCATGTTACTTAGCCCATTGATGCATTCTTTCTTGAAGAATTTAGTAGAAGTTCCTTCTCTCTGGTCTGTGGGGTGCCCCCTCTGGTCTGTTCCGAGACTTCTGGAACCAGGACAGCTTTGTCTCTTTCCTTTGTTCCTGAGATTTAATCCAGGTGTCTGGGAAGTTCCATGTCTGTAAGGTTCTTGCCCCAATTCCCACAGGGGGCTTGCTGGGTTCTCCTGATGCTTCAGGCTAGTTGGTGCATGAATCATAAACTTACCCAAGCTTATTCAGGTGAAGGGTAGGGCTGTTGTAACAGATGACTGGTAGATTCACAGACATAGCAACGGAGGTACACACAGGCCTCAAAGGAACCAGAGCTCAGAAACTTCTAGAAACCAAATGGTCCCACAGACTTTAGGGTCTTTATCCTACTCTCCTCTTTTAACTAGTTTTCCTGCTTTCCCATGGGTCAGCCTGACTACCAACTCTAAACTGCACGTAGCAACCTTCATACTCTAATTGTTGTCTGTCTCTGAGTTTCTTGGATTATGTTGGATTAAAAACCTAAGAGAGCCATCTGATTGGTTGCTGGCCAGATTGGCCATCCCTTGGTTGTGACTGGCAAGGGGGTGAGGAGGAGGAGGTCATGTGGTAAGAAATGCTGTTTTTAGAGATAGTATCTGAAATACTCAGTTAATTTAGAAACAGAAGTTGACTGTGGCATGTTGACGAGGGCTGATACACCTGGTGGTTGCGGGAGCCTGGTTTGGGCGGCCATATTAGATTACTCGAGGGACCTTCACTACTCAACAGAACTGGTTCTGTGTACCAACTGTGTGTGTAATTCATGCCACAGAGGCCCTGAGGTGGAATTGATCCTCCCAGGACTGTGTGAGCTGTGATCTTGGGAAAGCACTCACAGAGGCTGTCTCAACCCAGGGTCCTGGCAGGAAACAGATGGAACTCTCAAAGTAGTTTAACCGACAGAATTGAATGAAGAAACGATTTACAGAGAACTAAGGGAGTCAGCAAGACGGGGTAAAGCGCCTGGGGCCTAGCCATTGCAGGGACCTGTTACCATCCCAAGCCCGTGGGGTCAGGCGGGAGCCTGGTGAGAGCCATGACTGGCCAGAAACTCAGCCAGAGCCACAGCTGCAGCAGCCAGGTGCAGGGGGAGCCAAGGAATAAATACTCTGGTCTCTCTCTTCCCACCCTTCCGTTGGCTGCTCCAGGCAGAAGCCAGAGGGCATGAGAGCTCAGATGATGTGAGCCAGCCTCCTGGGGCACAGAGCAGGGCAGAGAGGAGTGGAGAAAGGATCAGGGAGGCCAAAAGACACCCCCGGCATGGGGGCTGTGAGGCTGGGGCTGGGCCTGAGCACCCAGGAGGAGTTCAAGCAGCAGAGAGGAGTGGTGAGGCACCCCCACCACTGAAGTCATGGGTGCCCATACAGGGGGAAGCAGGGAAACACTCATGTTACATCCATATAACTGACGTTGTTGGGAACGGATTGGCCTGTTTTGGCTGAATGAAAGGGAAGATTTGAGAGAAGAGATTGGAGGGGGTGGGGAGGCCTTCTGAATATACCTGTTTGCCATTTAACCAGGCAATATAGGATACTATTGAAGATGTTAGAATAGTGAGATCTGCTCAAAAGAGTATAAGTAGCAAAAAAAGGACTTCTTATTCTGTGGATGGATAAGGTAGGAAATCCATGTTTACACAGTTTGATGATCAGAATATTCACTGCTCCAACAGGTGGAGGATTTAAATGGCCCTATAATACTTTATTCTCTCCCTTGGTATTGTCATCACAGCTCTTGCAATTTGTGAATAATACTCTCACAAATCGCAAGGATCATGTGGATCTTTTTTTAATTTTTTTTAATGTTTTATTTATTTTTGAGAACAAGAGAGACAGAGCACGAGCGGGGGAGGGGCAGAGAGAGAGGGAGACACAGAAACCCAAGCAGGCTCCAGGCTCTGAGCTGTCAGCACAGATCCTGACACGGGGCTCGAACTCACAGACTGCGAGATCATGACCTGAGCTGAAGTCAGACACTTAACCGATTGAGCCACCCGGGCGCCCCTCATGTGAATCTTTAAGCCCATCTAGGCACTACCCAAGGGTGACTTAAACATTTGTTTTTTGGTGTGGGGTTCATGGACCCCCTGCATCAGCATCACCTGGGGTGGTGGTAAAAATGCACTTCTGAACCCCACTCCAATCCTGCTGAATATACCTCTGGTGTGAAACACAAGAATCTGCATTTTTAACAGGGACCAAGGTGCTTCTAACACAAACTAAATTCTGAAAACTACTGATTTAAGGAGACAGCACTCATTTCTTGTAGTGGCTATCTGGGCAGGAGTGAATGCCACCAGGGACCCATATGATGAATGAGAATCTGATAAAGATCTAGCCCAGCGGGTTCTCAATTTAGAATCATCTGGAGAATTTTAAAAACATCCTAGATGCCCAGCCCTCTCGCTACTCCAGAATTCTCATTTAATTGGTCTGGGGCGAGGCCCGGACATATTTTATGTAAAACTTCCAGGTGATTGTGACAGGCAGCCAGACCCAAGAACCTCTAATCTTGTCTGAACTCAGAAGGTGGAAAAAGTTAGAAACGGAAGAAATGTCTCAACTTAACAGACTTTTTGGAATTCCGTACCCCACAGTCAAGTGCTAAGAATAATTGCTCTGGAAAAGAAAGCAGAGAACAGAGTGGAAAACAGGCTGCAGTGAGTAATGAGGAAGGAAACCAAAGAAGACCAGGGATGATGTAACCTGAGAAGGTACTGCAGTTCTGGAAAGGTCTTAAAGGACTCGGGCACTTTTGTAGACTCCCAGCAGGAGTTTGAAAGTTGGAGTTAGGCATGAGAAGGAGGAGCCAGAGGAGTCCCACGGGAGCTTGTCTGTCCCTAAGGCCACCCATGGGCCTCCCCTCAGGCGTCCTTTGCTGGCCCGGCTGTGTATTGCCAGTTTAGGATTGGTGCATTTTTTAATCCCCCCCCCTTTTTTTTTTCATTTTTTTAAATTTTCAAGAAAAGGTTGAAATGGAAGTGGAACATCCTTTGATTCTTTCTTTTCCATCATCTTCTGACTCGGGGGGAGAGAACCCTTCACGCAGCTTATCTTTGTACCTCCACACCCTGGACACGGGCTGAACACCTACTGTGTGCACAGCACCAGGAGAGCTGGAAGGCCTGCTCCTCCCCAGGCAGGAAGGTGTGTGAGCGGCCCTGGGGGCCCAGAGGAAGGGTGATTCACAGGGAGGAAGGCGGAGGGCACCCCAAGGCCTGCCTGAGTGCAAAAGGGCTGGTCAGGAAATGAAAAGCCCTGTGTTTCTCTTTCAAAAGAAAAAAAAAAAAAAAAGAAAAAAGAAAAAAATCCTAGTAGGTCTTCTAAAGCTGTTTCTGTTCTCAAGGGGATAGAGAATATTTTGGATGCCAAATAGGGAGGATTTTTTTTTCTTCTTAAATGGGTGGGCCGGAACTGTTTATTCCCTTCCTGAGAGCTGAAAGGTCTTACGGTTTGTCCTTCCTCAAACGCCCCTCATTTGCTATGGAGGCTTCACCAGCCTCCTGCTACTTTTCTGAAAGGCAGCTCTTTCCTCGAGCTGCATATTTTCCATGGCAAGTACATTGTCTCAGACTTCACCCAAGGCCTCAGATCTAGTTCATTCTGATGCACGTGACTGTGCAGAGGCCCTGTTTGCGCATCCAGCTCCAGGTCTGATAAGATCATCCGATGTCACCGCTGTCAGCTGCACTCATGTTCCTTGTAAGGAGGGGCCCTCTTACCCACTTCGTGGTGGGCAGCGGGATGATAGCATCTTTTTAATGTCCCTGTGTATGTGTGTGTATGTGTGTGTGTATCATAGTTCAGCGCAGAAGCAAAATCGGAATACCAGCTGTTCTCATTCAATTACTTAACTCTTGTTGAAAATAAAACAACTCCCAAAAGAACAGCCTGTTTGTCCCCACAGAGTAGGTAGGCGCTCACGGGGGGTCTCTCCTGATCACAGGATCTTATCTGAATCAGCCCAGCCGAGAGCTTATCTAGCCTCAGGCTAAGATTCTCCAGGGGGAGGAAACACCACCCCTTTCGGAATCATCACAAAGTTCCAGAACCGTTTTGATGATCCTTCTAGATGACCACCTTTTCCATGCGGCGGATCGTGGAGCAGAACCAGAGGACGAGCTGACCTCTCTGGAGCCTCTCTTTCTCATCTGCAAATTGCGAGAGATGATGTGCATCAGAAGATTGTTGTAGAGGTCAAATGAGGTCACTCTTGCAATAACTGCCAGTCACTCCCCGATGGCAAAGGGCTGCTGTGCTGGCTGCAGGAGCACAGAGGTGATCGGGCACTGTCTCGTACCCTTCAGTATAGTGGGATGGACAGATGGAGAAACATAGTTTCAGTGCCTGCCAGCTGTCCCCCCACTTTGTCTCTGCTTGCCTAAATCGACCATCCACTTGTGTCCCGTCCCCCTCAGCCACACCTGGCTGCCACTCCCCAGCCTCCCCGGTCCACGTCTTGCTCGTGGACCTGAGCCCATCTTGCTCGTCACCTGCGCTCGCACCCACTCAAGTCTCTCCATCAGCAGTGCCAGTGGCTGCCACCTGCCGCCCTCTTGTCCCTGCCCACCTGGACTCTGAGGTGCTTCAATTCTGTTTGCCGTGCCAAGGCCGCCCCACTTCAATCCCACCAGTTCTTTCTCTGCACCTGTCCCTGACCTGTGGGTCACGGCTGTGCACAAAAGCAGTATGAAGACTGTAACTCTGGCCTAAGCACAGCTGGTCTGTCCCCATCCTGGTTGGCTTCCATGGAGCCTTCCCTTCTTTCCAGCGTCTTTCCTGCCCTCTCTCATGAATTCCCTGGCACGGTGACCACCACAGGCTGGCAGACCTTCCCTGCCCTCCTGACGCTCTGCCTCCATGTCCCCACTTACGGCAGAGAACTGACCCATACCAATTCCCCATGTCCCCTCCCCTTCCCGCCATGTTCTCAGGAGAGGTCCCTTCACCCCCGGCTGACTCTTCTCCATGTGCTCCCAGTATCATTCCCTTTGCTGTCCCATCCCCCTGTGGCATTGGTGTCCTCACCACCAGAATACTAATAAGCAACACCCACCAACAACCTAAAATACGCAGAGTCTCCATTATGCTTTATGCAGACGAAGTACAAGAGATGGTCCTGGGGGCACCTGGGCTACTCAGTTGATTGAGCATCCGACTCAGGTCATGATATAACGGTTCGTGGGATCGAGCCCCGCATCAGGCTCTGTGCTGATGGCGTGGAGTCTGCTTGGGATTCTCTCTCTCCCTCTCCCTCGGTCCCTCCCCTGGTTTCTCTCTCCCTCTCTCTCAAAATAAATAAACTTGAAGAGAGATGATGCCAGTGTTCGTGCTCCTTACAGTCTGTAAAAATATATGAAACAAATGCCCAAGAGCCTGTTCTCCTGCATATGCAGACACCGCCCCCTCCCCAATCCCAGTATCTTCTTCTGTTGGATCCATTGTGTGTGTGCTCTTTAAAAGTAATCTTGGTGACTAGTGATGAGCTTCTCCCACATTCCCATCCTCCCCACCTGGGCATCCCAGCCCTCTTGCAAAGCCTCCGTGCCACTGTGTTTCTGGGACATTCCGGGACCCTGTGCACACTCTCAGGGCTGCAGCCACTCTCTTGCCCCATGGCACAGCCCCCTGACTGGTCTTGGAGGTCTTGACCGGGACCCTCACTGACCTCCTGGTCTTCTGGCCCTGTGGGACCCTGTGTCTCGTCAAAACCCTTGTGCAGGCTGGCTGCTGGGAAGGGGGTTAAGGGAGCTCCCCTGTACCTGCCAGGCCTCCGAACTGTTGCAGAGAAGGTGCTTGTGAACTTGGTATGATTGCAACCTTAGAGGAGTTGAGAAGAGAGAGCAAGAGGAAGGGGGAAGGATGGGGGCAGAGTACGGCTGCCGAGCCTCCATGTTTGTTGTTCTCCTCCTGCGGACCGTTGTCACTGTCGACAAATAGCTCTTCTTCCCCACTCAGTGACAGACTCCCCTGTGGCAAATCTGTACCAGGTGACTCATGTCCCTGATGTTTGCATGGACCTCGCAGCCCAGAAACCCTCAGGGACCCGGCTCTGCTCAGTGACACTGTGCCCCTGAGATAGATGCCTTTGAGCCCCCAAGTGCTCCCTTGCACAGAGACCTGAGCAGCCCCACCCTCCCAATGCCCCTTCCCCTCGGTGGTGTGTGGGGGCCGAAAGACCATCTTTGCTTATCTCCGTGACCTGCTCCTCAGCAAAGGGCCTGCTCGTCCCCTGTCTTTTCCTGAAGCTTCTCAAACAAGTGGTCTGCAGTCCGCTCTCGCTCTGTCCAGTCACCTCCACCACCTGTCTTCCTTCCCCAGTCCTCTGTGGACATCGCCCTTTGAAGTCTCACTAAGGATTCTGGAATCATCGAAGGCCTTGATTTTCGTCCCCATCCTTCCATTTCCCCTCTGGCAGGTGCCACACTGTTGATCTTCTGCAGCCAAAGCTTTCTCCTTCCTTGACTCTTGATGTGACACTAGATGACTGATTCTCCTGCGGCTCCATCTGTGTTTCCCAGTTGTCTCTTGTCCTCTGCCTGTCCTCCAGCATGGCCGCCCTGCGGCTCTCCTGTTCCCTTCCTTACCCAGAGGCATGGACTGCTGCTGGCGCGGAGCTGGGGTTTTGGAGTCTGAGAAGCTGGGTGTAAGCCTTGGCCCTGCCACTTACATATTGGATGACCTTGCACCTGCTGCTTAACTTTTCGTGTTCCTGCGAGTAAAACGAAGATGATGATAACACCTCGCTGGGAGGGTTATGTGAGGAGTCAACGCAGCAGCTCAGTGCTTTCCAAAGGGTAGTCATTGGCAAAGCTGCTTTACAATTTTGGCCACATCCAAGGTAATGGGGATCCTATCAGGATTAAAAAAGATGCTTCGTACTGGGCCCCTGGGTGGCTCAGTGGGTTGAGCGTCCCACTTCGGCTCAGGTCACGATCTCACAGTTCGTGAGTTCGAGTCCCACGTCAGGCTCTGTGCTGACAGCTCGGAGCCTGGAGCCTGCTTTGCATTCTGTCTCCCTCTCTCTCTCTGCTCTTTCCCTGCTCACACACTGTCTCTCTCTCAAAAATAAATAAGGACTTTTAAAAAAATTTAAAAGATGCTTTGTATGGAGCTTTCCACGGTGCCTGGTATGCAGTGAGCATTCACTAGGTGGTAGTGATAATTATCCTGTGATGAGTTATCTGTATATCAGACCATTTATAATCTGCTTCCTGCCACCGGTTCCAATCCATCCTTTTCACTTTTCCTTAGTCAGAATCCGATTTTCACCGGCTGCTGGTCTCTGCCCCGACGCCTTGGTGTAGAAGTCTTGTTAAGCCTTGCTGACCTTTCTGTTTCTCTGAATTCATCCAAGTCTTGCACATCCTCCTAATACCACCTCAGCTTCTGCCTTCTTCAGGAAGAAGTCATCGTTGACTGCATTCATTGTGCCCTTCCTTCCTTTCAAATTGGTCTGTTCTTTTTCTTCATAGCATGTATTTGGCATTTAACATAAACCACACTGCACTGTTGTTTTTCTCTTGGTTTCCTATTTCACTTTGCACCTATGTCTTGTTTTCCTAAGTAGATGGTGAATTTCTTAATGTGAAGGCCTGTTTCGAGGCAAATAAGGTAGTGATTAAGGATACCAGCCATGAGGCTGGACTTTCTGCATTCACATGGTAATGCCACCACTCACGGTGTGGCCTTGAGCAAGCTTCTTAATCTTGATGTGCCTCAGTTTCTTCATCTGTCAAAAGGTGATCATGGTACCTAGTTTTTTTGTAAGTTTAAATGAGTGAGTACTTAGCATAGCCACTCACTGATGTAATACATGTAAAGTTCTTTGAATTGTGCCGTGTAGGGCTCATTAAGTGTTGATGGCCGTGGTGGTGGTTTTTGTTACCAGTCCTAACGCTTCCTTCTATAGTACTGGTCCCACATAATATACGCTTAATAAATATTACTGAATGGGTGAATATTTCCCCTCCGGTGCTCCTCTGCAATTTTCTATCAGTCTATTTTTCTTACGTGCATGTTGGCAAGAAAATTGAAACTCTCCTGTCATTTAATTCCAACACATACACAAAAAAATCCCATGGGTTTTAAGAGCTTTTACTGTCTGGCATAAAGGCCAACTCATTGAGAGAAACAATTTTTTTTTTCCTTGTACTAAATTTGAAAAAGGAATTTATTATAAGATTATTTATGGGGCAGGATGCTGGTGGAGGGGGAGAGTTCATTTTTCTAAAACCTCTTAACATGTGATTAGGAAAAAAATTTTCCACTAAACACAGGAACTATATCAAATGACGTGGGTGGCCCAGGGGGACCAGGTCAGCCGGGAGGTGGATTACAGAGAGAGCTTTGTACCTGCTCCTCCATCCACAGGTTCCACTGGGAAACCAAAGAGTAAGATGAAGTGGTGCGTGCAAAAGGACAAGTGTCACCCAGAAATGTAATCTGAAATCACCTCTTACATCATAGGCGTATTTTTGTCTTCAGCGAGCAGTGTTGTCAGTAATTTATAATCATGGCAATAACCAGATCATTAAACTATGCAGAGAGTGTGGAAAAATACATCTGCCCTTTGCATGACAGCCCGTCAAAGAATATATTAAACTTTCTCAATCAAATACTCTTACTATTTCTAGTACGGCTTTCCATACCTGAGTTAGGTATTTTAATTCCATACACACTGACATTCCTTCACAAAGTGGAGCCTCCCAAGACATACTTGATTGTTCTGCAGAGTTAAGCAAGCATGGAGATGCTGGGAAGCTGTTTTGCTGCCTTTACTCGATAGAGTTTCAGATGATGCTGTAACAGATGACATTAAAATACTCGTCACCTTGGGATCAGAAGAGTTTTGTCATAGGTTAAAAAATTGGTTTTAAGGGGCGCCTGGGTGGTGCAGTCGGTTAAGCGTCCGACTTCAGCCAGGTCACGATCTCGCAGTCTGTGAGTTCGAGCCCCGCGTCGGGCTCTGGGCTGATGGCTCAGAGCCTGGAGCCTGTTTCCGATTCTGTGTCTCCCTCTCTCTCTGCCCCTCCCCTGTTCATGCTCTGTCTCTCTCTGTCCCAAAAATAAACGTTGAAAAAAAAATTAAAAAAAAATTGGTTTTAAGACAAGACATAGGAATCATAATGGGGATTTCTGTCAGTGGAGGTCAGCTAGCAGACTATCATAAGACCCTGGGATTTAATGTTTTATAAATGGTATGGTAAAGTGACTTCATAATGTAATACCCAATGTGTGTGGGGGGCGGGGGGGGCGCGCGTGCGCAAGCGCGGGCATGTGCGGGTGCGTGGGTGTGCGTGTGAGTAGGTGTTATCACAGAGCAGTTCTACCCAGGTGGAGTGTACGCAGGACAGAAAACAGGAAACAGTCTAGTTAGAAGCCACTTTCAAACACCAGTGTCATGGGATATTAGGATGAAGCGTGTGTGCACAGAGGACCAAGCGCTCCCGAACCCCAGCGCGAGGAGGGCTCGTGCCGTAGGGACTCTAGAGCCTTGGCGGAAGGGTTCGAGCGCACCGTCGCCGCTGTGAACAGCACGCATCTCAGTCCTTGCTCTCTTCTTTCAGATTGACGATCCCGCCAGCAACCTGAAGGAGGGGACTGATGAGACTGATGCCATCGCCTCCGTGAACAACCTGGGGAGCAAGCAGGCCCTGAGTGCAGATTACGTGGATTCTGATTACCAAAGAGGACAGCTGTTCCCGTTCTCCCTTGGCAGTGATTTCCACGTGGCCACGTTCGCTCTCACAAATGCAGCTCCCATGACCCCGTCCTTCCGGGAGCGGTGGTACATGAATCTCAACAGCCTAATGGACCGCGCCCTGGGCCCTCAGTGTGGCGGTGGGGAAGACCTGTATATCCTCACAGGCGCTGTGCCCTCAGACCAGAGAGTTCATGGCAAAGTGACCGTCCCTGCGTTTGTTTGGCTGGCAGCCTGTTGTGCCGTCCCTGGCAGCGGCTGGGCCATGGGCTTTGTCAAGCACACCCGGGACGGTGACGTCATAGAGGACGTGATGGTGAAAGAATTGGAGAAACTGCTTCCGTTTAACCCTCAGCTGTTCCGGGACAACTGCGGCGAAACCGAGCAAGACACGGAGAGAATGAAAAAAATCCTGGAAATGGTTAACCAGGTCCAGGACGAAGAGCGAGCGGTGCAATCGGAAGAGGGCGCTAGTGCCCGCTCTAGCGCAAAGAGCGAGAGATCTGCTCTGCTACCCCCAGAGGCCTCTGAGGAGAGGAGTAGCTTTTGGGGCAAGTTTATGGGCCTGCTCGTGACCCCCGTCATCAAGCTTTTCCAGTTACTTTATTATCTTGCAGTGGGGATCCTGAAGAACATTATGTACCTCCTGTGGTTTGTTACCAAGCAAGTGATTAATGGCATAGAAAGTTGCCTTTACCGCCTGGGTTCGGCCACCATCTCCTACTTCTTGGCCATTGGGGAAGAGCTGGCCAGCATTCCCTGGAAGGTACTCAAAGTCATGGTCAAAATCATCAGGGCCGTTCTGCGGATCCTTTGTTGCCTGCTCAAGGCCGTTTGCCGCGTCCTGGGCATTCCCGTCCGAGTCCTTGTGGATGTGGCCGCTTTCCCTGTGCACACCATAGGCGCGGTTCCGATTGTGTGCAGGGACATTGCAGTGGGCCTCGGTGGCACTGTCTCTTTGCTCTTTGACGCCGCTTTTGGTACTATGGGTGGCCTGTTCCAGGTTTTTTATAGTATCTGCAAGAGGATTGGCTATAAGGTTACTTTTGACAATTCTGGGGAGTTCTAGAACTCAAAAAAAACCAGTCATGTCCAGTTACAGTGAATTTGATTTTTTTTTTTTTTTTAAGTAGAGAAAGCTGGAATATTTTGTCTTTGCAATGGGTTTCTGTTCACTGTCAATTACCACTCTATTTTGAGCGTTGGTAGGGGTATTTGCATGTTTTTGCAAAGGAAGATGGTATAATTTAGACTTGACCTAAGGGAAAGGTTGAGGCTGGGATTATGTGTAGGACATCTGTGTGGTGTGGGCAGACTTCCAAAGCATTAGAATCTTTATTCACTCTGCTATGGGTGGACCACCTGAGATTCTCTGGTGTTCATTTGTGATAACTAAGAATTACAGAGGAGGGAAGAATTAGAAGGCAACTTGAATCCAAAGAGTTTTGAAGCAAAGGAGAAAGGAATCTTGTTTCCGTTCTTCTCTGAGACTTGAGGGCAAACCGCTAGAGATGCTGTGGATTGATTTCGTTTTCATTTGCTTCTCTTTCTCTCCAACTCGGCTGACCTCGGGAATGTGCAGACATGGTCCCCTGCTGAAATCACTTTCTTAGGGATAAAGAATTTGCTCTATCCCTTACCTTTCCATGGCTTCCAAGGACCCGTAAGGTTGTTTGTGTGTTTTTTTTTTTTTTTCTTCCAAAGATGAATTTTGCTGCATTTTTCTTTTAGGTAACGATAAGCATGTTATGTTAAATGTGGCATAACAGAGTTTGAATGTAAGGGCGAAATTTTTTCGCCCTTTGAACAGTGTAGTACAGTCCTCTCAGGTGTGAAGAAGAGAATGCAAGGGTCGGAGCCCTGCTCTGAGTAGATGCCGCAGGTCTGAGAACATCCTTAGCCAAGCTTGGATTAACTTGATGTAGATTAAATTTCTGGCTGACAAGAATGGGCCCAAAGACTGACATGTTAAGCTAATATGAAAATCTGTATTCCTTAATATTCTAGATCAGGCTTTGTTATATATCAGGCAAGTACCCCATTACCATAAAGCACTCAGACCTCTGTCCTTAAATGATTGTTTTGGTTGAAGTGTATATAAAAGAGCCACAAAAGAAAAACTATTCTAGCTATAATTCCATATCCGTATATATCTAAATTTATATACATATAAACTTGAATAAGAATCACTATGTCTTAGGAAATAATTTTTTAGTGTGTTTGAGGCTAGAAAAGTCTCCCATTAATGCAAGTTTGGTTTGAGAGCTAATCCCTTTTTTTTTTTTTTTAATCAAGCACTTGTCATTTTAAATCATGCCCTGAAAGAGAAAGCAGTATCTTCCAAACTTTGCTCTGCCTTCCACAGCTGAGCTGGAATCATCTGGATTTTTCTGAACGTTCTAAAGAGTTGCCGTGAGGTAGAAAGGGGCCAAGTGTAAAATGCTGATCTTGGGAGTGCAGGGTACCATTCATCTGAAAGTTAGTTGCCAACACCTGGGATCCAGAAAGGCAACAAGGAAAGAATAATGGGCTAGCTGGTCAGTAGACAAGAAATGTGAGTGTAGTGACTTACACTTTGCTGAAAAATAATTGAATTGCACCCAGTAGAAGCGTAGCTCTCCTGACCAGTTGGCGGTACAATCTTGGGGATTACGAACACCGGACTAGTCCATGATAGGGGGATATGCACTAGATTTATCCAAGAATCTTGAGCAGTAGTTTACCAACACTTCTGTTCGTGAATGTGAACATCTGTAGTTGGGCTCCCCTTTATTTCAGCGGCGTGGAGGTGCACGCCTTGGTAGCAAGGGGTGAGGGTTTGCCTTGGTACTAAGGGATCAAGAATCCTGCTGGCAGAAGGGAAGGGAATCTACGAAGTAACAAGAGAGATGGTCTGGCCAAACCCCGAACTGATGAAGAAACCCAGGCACAGGGAGGGGCCAGGTTTGCCTTTAGTTTCTTTGCTAGCTGATGAGAGACCAGGAGCCAAGGTCTTTTGTACCTGTCCTGCCACACCTGGGATGTCAGATAATGTGTGCGTGTGTGTTACTACTCAGCTGCCTCCTTGGACCATTGGCAGGGCTTTCTCCGTCATCCATCAACCAGAGTCTAGGCCCTGACTCATCAACGGGATTCAGCCTATGTGATGAAATGATTAGCCGTCCATGCACAGCCTCATGCTTACTGCCTCCCGCAGAATCTGTATTCCCTCACGGTATATATTTGCATACCGACAAGGCCCAAAGGGGGCATCCGTGGCAGCTTGAGCCTCTTGGCACCATGCAAGGAACAGGGCATCCAAACTGCTTCTTGAGAGCCATTTGGAAATGGCTCCTTTCTCATCTGTAGTTGTTTAGTGTCTTATTTATTTATTCTTGTGTGGCCTTTTGTGAAATCTGGGAATGAATAATAAAGCAAAATATATCCTTAAGGTTAGGTGGCCGAGACCCTCCACTCTGGACCTCGAGGGTTGGCTGTGCCTCTAGTTTACCGGAACTGGCTCTAGCAGGTGGTTGGACTGCTGACCTTGCCAACCGAGCTACTTTGGGCTTTGAGATGAGAATTTGAGGTGTGACTCTGGATCGATGAACCCTGTCTCTGGCTTGAAGACTTTCTGTGGCTGTGTTATGTTCTCAGGCCCACGAGAGGTCAGCCAACTCTTCCTCATTATGGAGCTAATTTTCTAGTCTGTGGATCAGCCACGCCTTTGGACACTCCTGTTTTCCATTGTGCCTTTTGAATGTTGGCTTCTCACTCACCATCAGCACTTCCACCTCCATGCAGACTAGCGAGTTGGGAGAAGGAACTAGAATGAAGCACTCGTCATTCAGTCAGCCGTTCATCTGTCAAACATGCATTTTTGAACATCGAGGTTGCAGAGTTGCAGAGATCAGCGATACACGGATCCCATCTTGGAGGAGTTCAGGAATCTAGTGGAGGAGAATACACGGTACAATGGATAACCTGTAACATATCATGGCTGGTGCTGCAGTGAACGTGCCCCCTGGAGCACAGGAAGAAAGCCCACAAAACCATGGAAATTAGGGAAGCCTTTCTGGAGGGTGTGACAAAAGCCAATTGGACATTTTCAAGCTATGTACAATGCTGTGCACCTTGCAATGCTCAATAAAGTAATTACTGACAACTCATTAGCTGTTCTGTCGATCTGTGTCATTCTATCTATCTTATTAACCATAAAATAACTAAAGGAGGAGAATCGTAATGGTTGAGATGAGCTTTGGGGATTATCTGTGATTTTAATTTTTTCCTGTTTTCTTCTTTATCCACACCAATCCAAGCAGTTTCTGCTCTCATCTAGCTTTGTTAAAAAAATTTTTTTCAATCATACAAGAGGGTTAGATCAGTGAAAGAGGGCTTACTGTTCAGTGTTCTTTTCTCCGAAAAGCTGTCTGGGATACCAGGTATTTGCGATCTGTCCTTCAGAAATAAGCACCAAGGGCTTACGCCTTCACTGATTCTGGATCACATAGAAAATTACAAAAACACTTGTTTATTCATTAGGAATCCCCACAGCATGAAAAATAACAAGCAGTCTCTGAGCAGAACCAGTCTTCTCTGTGGCCTTAGGTGGGGCACCCCATCTGGGATGGAGGTGATTCTTGGCTGCCTTCCCATTTGGGCAGGATCTGATACGTGAGTCTGTGTCTCATTCAGCATGTCACCCGAGCTCACCACATAATACATGTGTTTTCAAAATGTTACACCAGGAACAAAACAGTGTGGACTGCTTGACTTACATGGGTTCTCAGAATTTCTCCTCATCTCTTTCTGTAGGTATTTCCCCCAGATCGTGGCTTGATTTCTAATAATTATGCTCCAAGCCAATTGTTGTTAAGCTGGAATTTCAACAAAGAAAGCCCTCATGACCACTTGTCTTTGTTGGCTGTGCTCAGTGTACAGGAGTCTACTGTGAGACACTCTTGGGAGGTGGTAGGTCAAGGTCACTCCTAGGAACAGCATGGCCTAACGGTGGCGCCCAGGCTCTGGAGTCAAAATGACTTCAGCTCGAATCCTGGCTTCAACATTTAACAACTATGTGATATTGGACAAGTTACCGCCTAAATCCACGGCTTCCTCATCCGTGAGATGGGGCTAATTAGTAGTTCTAAACTCAGAGGGTTGTTAGGAGAATTCATTGAGTTAATGAAGATATAGCCTTCATTACATGGCTGCCATGTGGTAAGTGCTCAGGAAATGTTAATTCTTGTTGATACAGCTACTGTTGATAATATCCTTGCATCTTGGATGAAATTGCCTGGAAGCTGCCTTAGAGCCCAGGATAGTTCTAGATCAGAGCTGGAAAGGCTGGGGTTAAAGTGCAGTCTGGGAGTTGAGGCCATGAGTGAAGGTGAAGGAATCCAAAGCCTCATCCAAAGCCTGTCAACATGTCTGAGGAAATAGGTGAGGGTTGGACCTAAAGTTTAGACAAAGGAGGCTCTGAGACTGGGAACTGGCATATTTCCAGCACTATTCAGGAAGGGAGGTATGGAGCGTTTCTGATCTCTGGAATAGAGTTTTCCCTCCAGGCCCCTTCCTTGCTGAGTCCGCAGGCTGATAACAGATTCAGCTCCCCAGGAACCCTGAAATTGGAAGAGCGGTAACTAGACAGAGTGTGTATATTTTAGCGACCGGGAGGAATGATGGCTCTTACTATAAATAGTCATTCTGCTTTATTCCTCAGCCTCTTGTGAGTTAAAAAGACGTCATGAATTAGTGCCCAAAGGCTAATCTTTTTTTTTATGTTTACTTATTTTTGAGAGAGAGGGAGAGTGAGTGCGCACACACACACAAGCGGGGGAGGGGAAGAGAGAGGGGGACAGAGGATCTCAAGTGGGCTCAGAGCTCAATGCTGGGCTCAAACTCACAAACCCTGAGATCATGACCTGACTGGATGCTCAACTGACTGAGCCACCCGGAGGCCCCACTAATTGATCTTTAATACCTATATCCACAAAAGATGCTGACAATGTGTTTGGACTTGGGAGGCTTGAGTCTGATAGAAAACTGCATGCTATCTCTGAAGATTGCACACTAACTTTCAAAATAAGAGATTATTTTTATAAAGAAGAATCCATACTACGTAGATGAACCAAAAGATAATTTTGATGATTAATTGGGAAATTATAAGAGGTCTGCTTATTCTGTGTGTTCTGAGTTGTCCCAATTAATGGATCACTCTTGGTTCAAATGTTAAAAAAAGTATCACGTTGGGGGCACCTGGGTGGCTCAGTTGGTTAAGCGTCTGACTTCTGCTCAGGTCACGATCTCACAGTTTGTGAGTTCGAGCCCCACATCGGGTTCTGTGCTGACAGCTCAGAGCCTGGAGCCTGCTTTGGATTCTGTGTCTCCCTCTCTCTCTCTGCCCTCCCCCACCCCCCACCTCGTGCTCTCTCTCAAAAATAAATAAAACATTAAAAAAAAAAAAGAGTCATGTTGGCAGATGTTCAGAGCTTGTGGACTTGGCTCCTGAACTACCCGTTTCATCAGTGATTCCCATCCCTCCTCTTGACCACCTAACTGGACATCTTTCCATCCCTCCCTGCCTCCTGCTCCAAATGATGCAGGTATTAAGTGCTTTCTAGGTTTCTGAGATTTGACTCTTCAGGATCACTCTTGCTTCTTTTTATCTTGATATAGTTATACCTCCTGAAAGATGACTTTTCCAACCCAGAGCCCCTTCCCAATGGAGACCTGCTCAGACAGCCCCAGCCAGGACGAGTCCTGTTTTGTGAGCATCTTAAAAACACCAGAAGGCTCCTGGGTCATAGCGGGGAGAAGTTTACAAGAGTACGAAGGGGACTTTGGCTCACGCATCCATCCAGAGTTAAACTTACATGACTTTAAAAGTATAGAAAAAATGTAATTCATGCTTAATGAAAAGAGCCTTGAGAATAAATACAGTAACTCGGTGGTGGGACAAGGTGATGCCTTGAATCAGCACTCATAAGGACTCTCATACATGTCTATAAGCCCTTCCTAACTACATGCATAATTTTGTACATTTTTTTGCCCATCCGGAAAAGTTTATTGGCTTTGTTTTCATCTGAAAATGGTAGATTCACCTATTAGAACCCCAGAGTTTACAGAAGTACTTTCACCTACAGGAATTCACCCGATCTTCCTCAACACCATGTATTGGCAGGTACAACCACGGTTATCTAGACTTTGATGGTAGGAGTCTAGGGCTGCTGTCCTTTTAGGGAGTATTTGATTCTTTTTTGGGTAGGGAAAGGGCACACTCGCTAAGATGGACCAACACACCATAAAAAAACGATCATTTATTTTTTTTTTAATTTTTTTTTTCAACGTTTTTATTTATTTTTGGGACAGAGAGAGACAGAGCATGAACGGGGGAGGGGCAGAGAGAGAGGGAGACACAGAATCGGAAACAGGCTCCAGGCTCCGAGCCATCAGCCCAGAGCCTGACGCGGGGCTCGAACTCACGGACCGCGAGATCGTGACCTGGCTGAAGTCGGACGCTTAACCGACTGCGCCACCCAGGCGCCCCGATCATTTATTTATTTATTTTACTTTATGGGTGTACAGAGAAGTCCCATGCAGTACTGTATTGAACAATGCTGTTTTTATCTGGAACAGCACTATCTAGAACCATCCTAAAGACTCAGTGTTATAGGAAAGGCCACGTCCTAACAGGAGCTCTCAGGATCTCTAGCATCTTTAGAAGGCAGAAAGGAGCTCGAGATCAAATCTGCCATGAGTTGTGCGCTAACACGCTTCTCTAAAGAGCTATGGCGTTGGTTCTTTGGTGGTGTTTTGTTTTGTTTTGTTTGTTTGTTAGCCTGCGCCCTGGATTCCACAGGCCTGGGTTCAAGTCTTTGTTCTCCTATGACATTTTTGGCAAAGTCCCCAAATAAAAGTATCAACCTCATAGGGTTTCTGTAAAGATCAAATGAGATAATAAGCTTTGTAAACTATAAAGTATCGTATAAATATGAAGATTTATAGGAGGCTCCAAAGTTGGTCCTATTTCGTCAAAAATTGGTGCATGGTTTATTTTTTATTTATTTTTTAAGATTTTTCAAATTTGTGCAAGTATGTTATGTATGTATTTAGTGAGAGGGCACATGAGTGAGCAAGGGGCAGAGAGAGAGGGAGGGAGAATCCCATGCAGGCTGCGCACGGTCAGGGATCGAGCTCACCCGATGTGGGCCTTGAACTCAGGAACCATGAGGTCATGGCCTGAGCCAAAGTCGGGTACCTAACCAGCTGAGCCACCCAGGTAACCCTGGTTCAGGTTTTTTTTTTTTTTTAAATGTGAGTAGATACAAATGAAAATTAAAGCAGTTCTCCAGAAAGTATAAATGGTTTAGCCAAAGACTGGGTTTGGCTCTGGATTGAAGGTCCTCAGAATTCTGCCTCTCATCTACCCTTAAGTCTATTTTCTCAAAACTCGATAAATCCTGTCTTCAATAGACTGGTCTGCACACTCCTCAGGCACATCCCTCATATACAAGTCGGCTGAGTCCCTGGGATATTAGGTGTCGAAAAGAAGACACCGTATGAGTCATATAACAATAGAGCTGAGCAAGAAACACATCAGAATGAAAAGCCACGGGGGTTCCTCTGAGAACCGATGGTAGCCGCCCAGACAAGCCTGCAAACCGAAGGCCAGCCCTGGCCTGCTGCGGAGTCCTCTGTTTCAAAGAACACCAGACAGCCAACTTCCAGGACTATGTGTCTCGAGGATCTCTTAAGTGTGTATTTCCCTAAGATGCTTGTTGACTGGGCCCATCCAGGTGTATCCTGTTCACTGTGTCTGGAAGTAAACGCTCAGGGAAATGGAAGTTCCAGAAGTGAGGAATGAGCAGGCTGGTCAAAGGGGAGGGTGCTCGTTGGGACACAGGAGACCTGAACTTACTTCCTTTGAGTTACTGTTCTTTTTCTGGATGTCCTCGTGGGTGCATTTGCAAAACAAGAAGGGCTGGATGGGAAGGACCCTCCTTAGGGCCTTGCCAAACTGCATGCAATACATCTCTGCTTTGCAACAGGTAATTTTCTATCACCGAATCACAGATGTTTCTGATCAAGTTTTATGAATTTCTCTCTTCCATTTGAGGGTCACCAAAAGTCAGGGAAATTCTCTGAGGTATTACCGGGAGGGATGGTGAAACTGTCTCACTGTCGTTGTCGTCTCATTATCGTTGTCTGCATTTCTTCTTCCCAGACTCGCGAAATTAATTAGCGGGGTTACTCTTAGGTGGTAGCCAACCTGAGAGCGTTTCAGAAACGTCACGAAGCTCCGGGAAGGCAACGAACTCCCCAGCGGCCCGCAAACTTACCCCTTGGCTCTTTTCCCTTGGGCTGTCTCTGTCGCCTGTGAAAATACAAAGAGTCTGAGAACAGCTAGCACGCTGCGTCCCTGCTAGCGAGTTAGAATAAATGATCTCCTGCCATCCTTCCCCCCCAGCCGGAGAAACGGCCACACAAGGGAATTGTTTAAGTAGGCGAGGGGCATGATGGAAGGCACTGTGCTGAGGGCCAGGAGGTCCCGCCTTGGAGCAGCCTCTCATGGGGCCAGCGCCTTGCCCTGGTGAGCCCTTTCCTGTGAGGGCTGGGGACAAAGCGAGGTGCCCTCTAAGATCTTGGAAATAATGCCAGCAAATTGCTCTCTTCGTGTCAAATAGAAGATCAGCCCCTCGTAGATCAAAGTAGAAATATACACGTGGAAGAGGTAACCAGGCTGCAGGGCCCGTGGCGCTCATAACCGGTGGTGCACTGGCTGACGCTGAACAACCAGCTGGTGCGCTGGCTGACGCTGAACAACCAGCTCTCTGGGGTAGGGGGGGGGACAAACCTGATTTGTAACGTTGGCCCGTTTCTCTGGTATAAATCCTCGCACCGTGGCTAATTTCAAGCTGCCGGTGTGATGTCACTGAAAGCAGAATGGAGAAGAGATGCGTCTAATCAGGGCTCCTGGTTCAAGTCACCGGGGCCACTCTACCACACCACAACTTTCTAACCCAGTCGAATGCACTAGAACAGATAGAGAAAAGGTGTTCCCAGCAGAGAGGGAGTTGATCAGCCATTGTATGGCAGAGAAAGAAAGGTCACTGTGACAGACACTGACGACAAGGGACGAAGGCTTGGCAACTTGAATTTTGAGTATTTCCAAACCCAGATCCATCACCTGCCCCGTAAAATGAATGCATCAGGTTGTTTTAGCTCAATGCCATTAAACCTCAACTTACCTAACGCCTCTTTTCAATCCCATTGCAACCATACAACCTTCTGGTCATGACCCGGCTTCCCAGGTTGACTTGCCTCTGTGACGAGAGGGGGGACACAAGATAAACATCTAAGATACTCCCTCACGGACAGACCCACAGCTCAAGTTAAGCCTCATACATTAGGTGTCTTAGAATTTATAAAGCCCTTTCACAGTCACCAGCAGACTACGTTTGACCACAGATATTTTGGGTTTTGACTTCTTTTAACAAACAGAAGCTCTGGTAAGTGTGCCAGCATTTTTACAAGGCCATCATCAGCTAGAGCTGAATAGACGGTTTGTCGTGAGCCCCATCATTTCCTTGTCACCTCTCTGACCCGACCCACGTTGCTCAGTTAAGTTACTTGCTTAGCTCCCATAGCCACTTGGGTTTGCCAGTCCCTAAACAGGACCTCATTTCAGTCATATCCATCCTGTGAGCACTGGTTACCCCAATTTTATAGATTTTTAAGCTAAGATTCAGAGATTCAACTGACTTTCCCATCATTGCACAATTAGGTGAGACCCAGAACTTAGAGTTCAAGGCTGTTCAGGATCACTATATAAGGTTGTACAGATTGTGCACTGCACAACTCCAGGAATGCCTTTCACACCATAGTCTGTGTGAATGGAGCCCTCTAGAGTTATAGAGTCCACACTATATGTAGAAGCCATGAGACCATTTTCCCCCTTCCATTTCACCATAGTTCTAATACGGTCACACACTTAGTCATTTCCTTCAAATTTTTATTAGAGAACAATTACTCAGATGAGGAAGTGAAACAGAGAATGATCAGGTTGAAACAGGCACCAGTAAGTCTGAACACAATAAGTCTTACGCAGATAGATATTGTCCAACTTACAGAAACAAGGTAGGTCTGCAATGAAGAATTGCTCTATAATGGCCACAATCATTTTATTTTACTTTACTTTACTTTACTTTATTTTATTTTATTTTATTTTATTTTATTTTATTTTTTATTTTATTTTTTGAGACAGGGAGAGTGAGCAGGGGAGGGACAGAAGGGGAGAGAGAGAGACAGAATATATTTTTTTTAATTTTTATTTAATTTATTTTTAAAATTTACATCCAAGTTAGTTAGCATATAGTGCCAACAATGATTGCAGAAGCAGATTCCTTAAAGCCCCTTACCCATTAGGCCCATCCCCTCTCCTACAACCCCTCCAGTAACCCTCTGTTTGTTCTCCATATTTAAGAGTCTCTTATGTTTTTGTCCCCCTCTTTGTTTTTATATTATTTTTGCTTCCCTTCCCTTATGTTCATCTGCTTTGTATCTTAAAGTCTTCATATGAGTGAAGTCATAAGACTTGTCTTTCTCTGACTAATTTCACTTAGCATAATACCCTCAAGTTCCATCCACGTAGTTGCAAATGGCAAGATTCTATTCTTTTTGATTGCCCAGTAATACTCCAGTGTGTGTGTGTGTGTGTGTGTGTGTGTGTGTGTGTGTGTGTGTATACCACATCTTCTTTATTCATTCATCAATCAACGGACATTTGGGCTCCTTCCATACTTTGGCTATTGTTGATAGTGCTGCTGTAAACATGGGGGTGCGTGTGCCCCTTTGAAACAGCACACCTGTATCCCTTGGATAAATACCTAGTAGCACAATTGCTGGGTCATAGAGTAGTTCTATTTTTAACTTTTTGAGGCACCTCCATACTATTTTCCAGGGTGGCTGTACCAGTTTGCATTCCCACCAGCAGTGCAAAAGAGATCCTCGAGAAAGAGAGAATCTTCAGCAGGCTCCATGCTCAGCGAGAGCCCGATGTGGGGCTCAATCCCATGACCCTGAGTTCATGACCTGAACTGAAACCAAGAGTCGGACTCTTAACCAACTGAGCCACCCAGGTGCCCCAAATGGCCACAATCATTTTAAGGGTGATTTTGTTGTCTTGAAATTTTCCTTGCTCTATACGTAACCCAGTACCTTTCTAGATTTCAGTTTCCACATGACTAAATGGGAGGTTTGCACTCAAGTTTTCAGTGAGACGGTAGTGCTTAATCCTAGGTAAATATTTAGAATCACCAGGGAGATTTTATTTACTTTTAATTGATTCTTAGGTCCCATCTTTAAAGATCTGAACTAAAATGTCACCAATGAAGCCAGATAAAAGAAAAGGAATGCACTATATGATTCCATTTACATAAAATTATAGAAAATATAAGTATAAATATAAATCTATAGCAACAGAAAGCAGATCGACTTCTGCCTTCTTGTGGGGATGGGAGAGGTAGGGAAGAATTACAAAAGGTGTGAAGAAACTTTAGGAGGTGATGTTCATGTTCATCATCTTGATTCTAATGATGGATCAGAATATATACTTAAGTCAAAACTCATCAAATTGTTTAAATATGTGCAGTTTATTGTATTCCAATTACACAGTTTATATAATACAACATATTTCAGTACAGCTATTAAAAAAATCTGGTGCCTGGATCTCAGGCTCAAAGATTCTGATTGAATTGGTCTGGGCATCAGTATTTGTGTAAAGTTTCATCTAGGGGTACCTGGGTGGCTCAGTGGTTAAGTGTCAGACTTTGGCTCAGGTCATGATCTCGTAGTTTGTGGGTTAGAGCCCCATGTTGGGCTCTGTGCCAACAGCTCAGAACCTGGAGCCTGCTTCGGATTCTGTGTCTCCCTCTCTCTCTGCCCCTCCCTCTGCTTACACTCTGTCTCTCTCTATATATAAAAAATAAATAACATTAAAAAAAATTTTAATTTCACCTATGATTCTGTTGTACAGCCAGGGTTGATTCTACAATTTTAGATAATTTCAGCTGCCCTGGGCCCTGGGTATTTTGGGAGAGCCCTTCCCCACTTTGTGCACTAGAGCAGAAGGGATGGTCCCCCGAAAGCTGTTGTTCATGCAAAAGAGAACGCAAAGTGCTCAAATCTATTGCCTCAGTGCCCGGGGTCCAGCCTGGCTGCTTGGAAGCTGGAGCTACTCTGGCCTTTCACAGAACAGAAACACCCTTCCACCTCCAATATCTATCCATTTATTCCAGCCTGATGTCTTCCTGTGACATTTTTTTTTTTTTCAAATCTGCTCTTGGTGAGCCTGTTGATACTTAGGGTAGATGTTAGAAAGGTTTGTATGTGTAGAAACAATGCGACTCGCCCCAGCCAGGTACCTCCTAGTAACCACCTGCCGGTACAACCTGGGGCATAAGAAGCTGGTACCAGATGCTTACGAATCAGAGCTAAGGCAGCTGGACTGAGGGTCCAGAATGCCAAGAAGGGGAGGAGAAGTCCTCCCTGTCCTGATGCTCCCAGCGAGGGCAGCAAAACTTGACCACTGGCCTAGACCAGGGAACATGGCAATCGGGAGCTGGAATTAGGGGAATGACCCTTTTTACCAAGGCCCTTCCTACTCATCCCTGAGACGCAGGGAGAAAGACAAAGTGAGTATATTGGGCTTTCGATACAAATTGCTTCAAGTCCCATTCTACTTTTTATTAGTCTGGGCAGGGCACCTAACCTGTCTTTTGCCTTCAGTTCCTTGCCTATAAAATAGAGATAACAAGATCTTTCTCATTCGCTTTGACAGGGTTATTGCGGAGATCAAATGAGAAACTGAGTGTGAGCAGGCCTCGTAAACATAAAGGCATTATTATTTACCATGATCCTCCCAGTGTTTTATAGAAGGGAGAAGCAAAAGTGTAGACTCAATTGGTAGAAAAATTGGACGAGCCTGAGGAATAACATCACTACACGGCCCCTGAAACTTGACTTGCTGTTTCCATGACTTGGGTGGCGCCATAATCATAATAACAGTAACAGCTGGATTTTGTTGAGCACTTACGTTCTCAACACTCCACTAAAGGGCATCTATATTTCACAAAGGATTTTTACAAAAGAAGGCAGAAGGGCCAGTAGGGAGGTTAACAAGTTGTCCAAGATCACACGGCCAGCAAGTAGACTTGGGTCTTGAAATGCAACAGTCCAGCTCCAAAGCACATCATGATAAGCAGCAAAACTTTCTCGTGCAAAGGGATGTCTCAGCTCAAAATTTTAATGAATGACTTAGGTGCTCTCTGTAGACCTTCTCTCTCAATCCCAAAGCAGGCAGGCAGGGCTCTGTTAAGAATCAGGAAATAGGAATCTTAGTTCTAGAATTTTCTGTGCTATCTGGAGAAGAGAGTGGGCGTTTATGATTGGGCTTTCCATACAAGTACTTTTCCTTAGCTTCTGAAAATAAACCCACTGAGAAGATTAGGTTATCAGATAGGCTGCAAAACGTGACATGATATGCCTTTTGAGTTTCTAGGTAGTCTTCATTTGTCGGACACTTCATGTCTACTACGCTGTTTATTAGGCACAAGGGTTGACCAAAAATACGGTTGTGAACTTGTACTGTACAACTTACAGACTAAGGTTGGCGAGAAGGGGAGAAAACTGATAAATATAACACCCAGACAGACAGCAAACATCCTTAATATGTACGGATCTCACAGAAGTGCCTAAGAAGAATACTCTCACCGATCTTGTAGTTGTTCTATTAAGTCAGAGTTTACCTTTTTGAAGGGAATAAATTGAGTTTATAGAAGGGCATATCAGGAATGCAATCTTTCCCACATGATATATTCTATTTATATGTATTTTTTAAATGTTTATTTATTTTGAGAGAGAGTGCACCTGTGTCCCCAGGCATGTGTGCGTGCAAGCGGGGGAGGGGCAGAGAGAGAGGGAGAGAAACAATCCCAAGCAGGCTCCGTACTGTCAGCCCAGAGCCCACTTGGGGCTGGATCTCATGAACCGTGAGATCATGACCTGAGCTGAACCTATTTATATGTATTTTAACTGTCAAAAATGGTTTTAAATGGGCACAGGATTTCAAAATAAGTTTCCATCTTGAGAAGGGAAAATGCAAACTCATTACAGAAAAGAAAAAACAACTTAACTTTAAGAAGGGACTCAGGTTTACAAATACATTCAACCACTCGGATTAGAGGTGAGGTTGTAAAACAGGGGTCTATCTATTGTGTCCCCTTATGAGAAACCTCCATCATTGTGGACAGGTGCTTAAAGACTCCTGGCTTCCCTGAGTAATTCCAGCCTGCGTTGGGTCACTTGATTTCAAAGGACTGGGAAGAGTTATCTCCAGAAAAATGAAGATTGAGCAGTACTGATCATAAACATCGTGGGGACCCTGCAAATGTTAGAGCTGGGTTCCTTCGAAGAAGGAGTCTGCCCAGGCAGCCTTGCACAGTCTCACAGCCCTGCCTGTTTGACGGCAAAATAGTCCAGAGGGAAACAGTCCCTTGTTCAGACTCATCTCTCAGCAAATCCAATTTTTATTTGAAGAGGACCAAGGACTTTGGCTCCAATGGCAGCCCGAACTGCCTCTTGCTCCCTTCAGCCTTGAAGTCTGTTTAACCACGGCCCAGAACCGTCAGTGAGGGGTCCAGCGCCTCGGTCCGCAGAGATAAAATTGAGATGCGGTTGAGGAACCCATCTCAAGGAACTCATGGTCAAGTCGACCCTCTGATTGATCGGTTCTCCAAGGGCTCCTAGCTTGGTTGCTGACATGGTCCCGGAACAACATAACCTGGAGAATTATGTATTCGTCACCAGCTGGTAAGCTGGTATTGTGGTTGGAGAGCAAGAATATGGATGAGGTATGCTTAGCCCATTGCAGGGCACAAAGAAAGTACTTCCTAACCTCTGTCCTGCCAGCCCTGCTGTGAGCGATGCACCCCCCTTTCCAAATTCCACTGTCAGGCAGTTGAGGCAAGGTGTCAAGTTCAGGGGCAGATTTCTGATACTACCACAAGCGCTCCCAGGCAACAGCCCCCCTGAGCCACGCTCTTCCCTGGGGAAGCATTTCACGCTGCTCTACACAGGCCTCCATCTCCAAGCCGCTGTTTTGGGCAAAGAAGATAAGGAAGGGGATCTGATCGTTATTAACACACATCTCTCCTCAGCGCACTTACAATAGGGACTGAGTCTCAGAATTGCTCATTTCAAGCAATTAGATATTATATAGGCATTTCTCCAAATGCTAGCGTTGTATAAGGACATGACCTTTCTTTCTTCGTGAGACAGAGTAAAAGCAATTTTAGGGCGTTGGCTTAGACCGAGTCAGTGAAAAGATCAAAGAAGAAATGAACTGCTCAAGAATGAGAAATGAAGTCCCTTCCCCCTGAGGGAGAGAGAGCTGTGACCATAATGAAAATGCAATTGATCAGGAAAGAGACTCAGGATCGATTTCGTGTCCTTTTTTTTTTTTTTAATTACTGAAAAATGTAGCCGGAGCGCATCACTGAAAACTATTTTTGTTTCTAACCTTCACACAAATACTCTTTCCCTGAATGAGTACCTGATCCACCACTTGGACGAGGCCCGAGTATCCAGGCAGGCTTCGCTGGCTGCAGGTAAACAGTGTGCTGGTGGCAGATCTTAATCCCACCCACTGCTTTGCTTGAAAAGTTGGAGGTGCCCCTCTTAGGAACTGAATAAGGAGTCTCCGGAAGCCATGAAGCCCCCCCACCCCGGTGTGTGTGGGGGGGCTGCTAAGGGGGCTGCATTTCTCTCAGACTCTCTAATGGCACCATCTGGCCCCGGCACCCGAGAAACTGGATGCACCCTCTGCTGTGGTTTCCTCTCCCTGCCCTTTAAAGCACAGAAGCCCCACGACGTGCTGCGGCCCTGGTAATGGTCCACCTCTCTTGGCGGTCATGCATTTGAAGCGTCACTTGCCACTGGGGCCGCCGTGAACGTTCGATTCAGTTGCAGGTGCTGCAGAAAGCACCTGCAGCTTGCCAGCGTCAGTTGCGGGAGGAGGATGGAGGCTGTGGACCAGGACGCGCGCTCTCTTCACCCCCGAGCAGGAAAGGAGAAAGAGGAAGGTGATGGAGATTTGCTTGTGGGGTGTGGCCCAGTTGGAGGCCTGTGGGACCAATGCCGAATGGAAGAATGAAGGTCTGTCTTGCCACAGGCATTGTCGTTATGACTCCACAGATCCCTCTGTCTTCAGGAGAGGTGTCATGAATTCCCACGTCCTTCTGATCCTAGGAAGGCTCAGCAGAACATCTCAGACTCGCCTCCCCAGAGGAGGGTCCGTCATGACTCCCTAGACACATCTCAATCCAGGAGGGGCTATCATGATTCCCTGGTTTTGGCTCTGAAGGTCCATCACTTCCTGCCCAGAACCCAAAGCAATGAGCTATCAGAAAGGGCCTCCAGCTAGTCTTTTCCACGTGGGAAGGGCCGAGGACCCAGCATTAGTTACTCCCAAAGAACAGCAAACGTAAGTACGTGGGGGGAGGTGGGGAAAGCAAGCGAAAATCCTATTCTGGAAATAAGAAGCAGCGTGACTTCAAAAGACCTTCCCGGCTCTGTAGCCCAGCCAGGGCTGAACGGGGTCAAAGTGGAGATGAAGAAGTTGATGAAAATCGGCGCTCTGGGCTATAAAATATCAAGCAGAGAAATTAAGCGGTGGGCTGGGGCTGCCTTCTCTTCTAGACTGATTACCCAGAGATTGCCAAGGGCACCATGCCCTCTGCCACTGACTCATTTCTGCTCGGGAACAGAGGATTGAACTCCCAGGGAGGCACTGGAAGTATGTAGGAAAGTTCTGGTGATTTTGTGAAGGGGACTGCGCTCTCTCCAGAGATGATGAAACAGATTCTGCCCCCACCCCATGGTATGAATACATCATAGCAGCAAAAACTAGGATAAACTGCCAAATAAAAGAGCCCTGTGTTCTGTTGTACGTAAACTACCATTACGGCTCTGCAGGGAAACAGTAGAACAAGCAAGGGATGACATTTTCAAATGAGGAGGAAGAGACTGAGGAGAGGGATCTGACTGAAGAGTAAGGGACAGTGAAACTGCTCCGTTCCCAGCACCCGTGAGGGGGGACGAAGCTCTCAGCAGGTGAGGCAGGGGAGGAGGAAGGCTGGCTTCGGAGGGCTCTGGTGGGTTACGTTCTCTGTGTCTCAAGAGAAGACAAAGGCTTTCTCAGCTGTGGCACAGAACTCACATTTATCGTTTAAAATACAAATTCTAGCCCTATATTTGTGTGAAGCTCGTGGGGCATGAAACGTTTTTATAGGTAATTTTAGGAAGCCATAAAACATGGCTGTGTGTGGGTTACAGTGACGGCTCATACACCGTAGCATGTTCTAACTACTCGGCTGTAATGAACTCTTCTGGGTTTTTTTGCTTTTTTTTTTTAAACTGGTTTCCCCTGTCTCTTAAAACTCCAGCCTATTAAAAACTTAGTGTCATTTGTGAAGCTTGAGAAAGCAGCCTATGCTGTCCTTCTTTGAAATGAACATGAAATGTGAACTCCTTTGGTAGCACATATACTGAAACAGACATGAAGGAAGGGAATCTCTCTTATGTTTCCAGACCCACACATAACTGGCTGTGTTGTTCAGTCGTTCTTGTTTCTTTTCTTCTTTTCGTTTTTCTTGTTTACCGTTTGTTTGGTTTTGGTTGTTGTAGGAAGGAGCTGAGGCCCCAGTGAAAACAGATCCAGGGACTGTCCTCGAAGAGCCCACGGGCTGGTGTTCCAGGGCCAGGCAGAGCCCGCCTTCCTTGATAAGGGTGAGCATGGGCCCAGGTGGGTAAGTGGACGTGTCAGTAGGTGACTTCAGGATACGGAGCAAGACAGCGAAGAGCCTGAGAACTGCCACTCAAAATACAAGTTGGTACACAAAAAATACATCAGCAGGAGCCCAAGCACAGGGAAGGGAAGGTGTATAACCAGAGCTGGCCAGCAATGAAATGGCCACTCGGTGCTGGGGAAATGCAGATACCACACGGGGCCACCATGGTCCGGTCCGTGGGCTTGCCCCTGGTGCTGGCCTTGGTCTCAGTCACCTTCATTATCCCACTTCCCATCCTCACCAGCGACCACAGAGCAGGGGTTAATAAGTAACAGTTGGATTAAACAAGCATTCACGAAGGAATGTCCTCTCTGGGTGGGAAGTTGAACTAGAAGAATTCCAAGATTCCTTTCTACTCCGCGATTTTATGATTCTATAGAGAGCCTGAATTGTGACAGACCATGCCTGCTTGGGGCTGGGTTTATTTGTCCCCATGTTCTATCTCCCCATATAAATCAGCTTACCCATTTTTTCCAAGTGTAGTAATCAGTTACCAATCAATTTGTACGCATTATCTCATCGCATTTCGCAACAGGCCTAGGAGGTAGTGTTTGGGTTTCTGTTGCTGCAGAACAAAGCAGCCCATCACTTCATGGTTTAAAACAACAGTTTATTATTACCTGCCATAGTCCGCGGTTTGACTGGGCTCAGTGGGACCGTTCTTTGGGTGGCCTCTCGGGATTACAGTTATATGTTGGCTGGGGCGCAGGCATCTGAAGGCCCAATGGGGCCTGACATCCAAGGTGGCTCACTCCGTCGGCTGGCAGGTGATGCTGGCTGTCAGCTGGGGCTGTTAAGGAGATACCTTTGCCAGAACCTCTCCAAGTGTTTGGGCTTCTGACCGCATGCCGGCTGGGCTCCAACAGGGATGCTACAAGAAACCAGATGAAGTGACTTGGTCTCCTGTAATCTAGCCTCGGAGGTCCCAGAATCTTGTTTCTGCAACATTCTATGGTCAAGTAAGTCACTGAGGTCAGCCTGGATGCAAGGGGATGGGAATTAGGCTCCATCTGTTGATGGAGGAATGTCAAGGTCATTTTAGAAGAGCAGCTGGGATGAGAAATACTATCAGAGGCATTCAAGGAAAATACCATCTGTCATAAGTATGTACTATTAATGTCCCATTCTACAGATGAGGACATTTTGCAATGATTCGCTAGGTCATAAGGTTAGCTTGCTCATTTAAGGGCAACCAAATCCACACTCCCTCTGATTTCTTAACCACTATTGCTTCATTTAAGACAGAGTTCTAAAACTTTAATAATGAAAGACTTATCCCTTTTGGGGTGCTTGGGTGGCTCAGTGAGTTAAGCATCCGACTTCGGCTCAGGTCATGATCTCAAGGTTCATGGATTCGAGCCCAGCATCGGGCTCTGTGCTGACAGCTCAGAGCCTGGACCCTGCTTCAGATTCTGTGTCTCCCTCCCTCTATGCCCCTCCCCAGCTCATACTCTGTCTCTCTGTCTCTCTCAAAAGTAAATAAAAACATTAAAAAAAATTTTTTTTAAAGAGTTATCCCTTTCAAGGATGCAGTATTATTTTCAAGGATATAAAAACGTAAATTCTAGCAAAATGTATAAACTTGAAAGACAAGTTCCAGTAGGATCGGGGATGTCATGTTTGACAAGTATTATTAAAGAAAGAAGTCCCATTTGTTTCCCATCCAAGTACTAACCAGGCCCGGCCCTGCTTAGCTTCCGAGATCAGGCACATTCGGGGTGGTACGGCCGTAGACAGAAGTCACGTTTGTTAAGCTGCTTCAGTGACCCAGATACTTACACACTGTATATAAACTCATTTAATCTTTCCCATCATCTGTTTCCCCCAGATGGAAAAAGAAGTTTCCAGAGGTTAAAGAGCTTGCCCAAAGTCACATAGCCACTGAGTGATAGAGGCAGGATGGAAACACAGGTGTGTCTCAGGCCACTTTCCATGCAGCTCCATGTTGCAGGTCGGGCCCCCAGGAATTCTGATTCCTGAGATGAGACCAGCATGATGGAAGGTAACTGATGAGTGCTCAGGGAGCACCCCTGAAAGAGGACACAGTGTCCAGCAGAGGAAGAGGTGGGCTGTGGCCGTCATACCAAAGGACTCAGCAGGCCCTTGGAGAGCTTTGAAGCTGGAAGAGCTCTCCAGAGTTGTCCCGAATAGAGGGCAAGGCGTGGGGGCTTTATTACCACCCCCTCCCCCACAACAGGGATCACAGTAAATGGTTGCCCAATAAACAACTGCATCAAGCGATCAATCCGGATTGAACTGTATAAGGAAGCGGCACCACAGAGGGGAGGACCGGCTGACGGGTAAGGGGCTGAGCCCCGGACCAGGACAGTCTTTCCTGTTGGACACAAGAACATTGAGGCCCTGACTTCCGGATAATCCTCAAAAGGAGCAGCCAGATCGCTAAGCCCAAACGAAGCACTAAAATGAACACTGCAAGTCCTTTCAACGAAGCTGCCCAAGGAGCCCTCAGCACAGGCTGGTACATTTTTAATGTTGCTGAGTTCAGGCATGGCCCCAAATGGAATCAGCTTACAGTATTGAATTTATTTATTGTAGCGTTCCACGTTGTGACCACACACCCAGTGAAAAGTTCCTAAAAGTAAATAATTCAGAGGCTGTTTACTCCTAGAGGCTGCTGCTGGTGGTGGGAGCTCGTTAGGTGACAAGATAGTAAGAGCCACTCACAATGGCGGTCATCTTCAAACGGTAGCGGCCAGACAGGGTGGAATGGTATAAAGGAAGCACACATTTCCCAGACGCACCCTTCGTCTCTGCGGCTGATCCAGCCTCACTTTCCATCTCTTTGGAGAAGGGGAAGAAGGAGAAGGAGGGAAAATTAGAAGTCAACAGGGAAGAGGAAAATATGAGGCGGCTGAAGGGAGATAGGGCTGACTTATTGAATATGTTATCTCTCTTGACCCTTCTTTCGACCCTCTGAATTCATTACTCTGATTGCCAGCTTTCAGATGAGGACATTGAGATTCAAAAGGACTAATTGAGATCCAGTGGGTGTGGGAGAAACAGGGGAGAGAAGGAAAAGGGGGTGAAGGGAGGAGGGAAGGGGGGAGACTAGACTTGGGCCCATTTAGCAAAAAGGGGAGACAATTTTTAAGATGTTGCCAAAACACTGCCATGCTGCCAGAAAACCACGCTTCCTCCCCCTAGCACTCAAACTGAGAATCCAAGAAGGAAATACGGCCCTGAACCCTCCAGTCTTCATTCCGGCTTCTTTTCCTCCTTTCTAAATATCTCCAGCTCCTGCTTGAGGTGCCCAAAGACCTCTGAAGGACTGTCTTTCCAGAGACTGATGACAGAAATCATCTTTGGCCTCATTTTGAATAGAATTTTCAACAATGAAATTAACACTCAACTGAGCATTTGCCGCACATGAGACACTTTCAAATAGGTTAGTTCATTTACTCTTCACAAAAACCCCGCCAAGATAAAGGATTGTGGTTTCTATTTTTTGTGGAAGATGAATCTGAAGCTCAGAGAGGTTGAATAGCCGATCCAAGATGGCACGGCCAGTGTCAGAACCAGGATTCTAAGCCAGGTTAGAGCCTGTGTGTTTTTCACTTGTTCCTCCTGCCTCAAGGTTACTGGGGGGGCCTTGAGCCCTACATGGATGACCCTGGTCTTGCTTTTGGTTGATCCAAACATTCAGCATCCGTCAAGGATCACAAGTGTGCCAGGGATCAGCTACCCAGTCCTGGGCATTTTGTTTTTATTTATTTAATTCAACCTTTTTGCGTGTGACTCTTGGTACCCTTATAGTATACAGGCCTCTCTCAAATAAGCAAAACTTCCCAACTGCACTGAGTCGTCTGGCGAGACGAAGTGAGCCACAGCCAATGCCAACAGAGCAGGAGCACAGGCAGGGAAAGTGTGGGGGTGGTAGGAGAATTCGGTCACATATGGAGCTGTGACTTCAAGCACCTCATTTTCGCCTCCCGCAAAATAACCAACACCCCCATGTGAATATTCTCCCCAAGGAGTCACTCAGTCTGTACTTTCGGTCGGTGGTCCCTCAGTGGCCCCACAGCCAGCACCTACTGCCCTCTGCCTTTGGCAATCATCCTGGGTCTGGGACTGGCTCTAGCTTGCGTGGACGCCTGTGGATGCTGCCAACGGGTCCCCAAGGTGGGGCAGGGGTGTGACCACCCCTGAGGCTCTGCCCTTCTGCAGAGCGGATGGGAGAGACCAGGTCCTTCCAGGTCTTGGCAGGGTGCTGAGACACTGGCAGGAGCATTGTGGGGGGCTGACAAGCCAGAGCCGGAAGGGAGAGGACCATTCTGGGGGCACAGCCAGCAGAAGGCACCACCTCTCAGATCTAAATGAGGAGGCAGGGGGGGTGGTCTATGAGGGGGGACCTCCAAAGCAGTGACACTGTGACCCTAAGTGCTACCAAGCAACCAAGGAAGCAGGGCAGGTAAAAGGGAGGTGGGTGAAGGAGGGAGTGAGGGTGTTATTTGCTGGGGCGCATGGAAGGCCTGGACGCAAGTACACACCAGCCACAGTTCTGGAGATGGAAAGGGGACAACGTCGAAATGGCATTCGTTCTCAGCCCTGGGTGGCGGAAAGGAAAAAAATGCACATGTATAAATTCGTATGTGTATATATTCATGTGTGTGTGCGTGTGTGTACGTAATTTCTCTGAAACAGTGCTGGGTTTGAGACCCTCTGCCATTCACCAACTCTGGGACCTCGCACAAGGTGCAGGACCCGAAAGAACTAATTCCTGGGGTCAAGGCTGTCAGGGAGGAGACAAGGGCGCCCACACTCAAAGCGCAGGAAATGTTCTCTTCCCTTGCAGTCCCCCGGAGCGATGAGGAAGGCCGCTTTGTTTTCTTCCCAGGCAGGGGACGTGGAAGAACGGTGGTGAGGCTCCTGGCCGGCTTTGGAGTCCTCGAAGGGGAGGGAGCCCCGGGCGTGGCGGGGCAGCCTCGGCCCCGGGAAGGCGGGCGACAAAGGGGCTTTGTTCCTGGGAGGGCAGGCCGGGGCGGGCGCCGACTTCGCCGCTGGCCTGGGAATGGGCGGGTTTGCTCCGCCCGAGGGGAAGTTCTCCATCCCCGGCCCACAGTGGCCAATCTCAACAATAGTTTGGTTGAAAATCAGGAATGCAGGAAAATGCCAGAGACTGTTTACTTTCCCCTGGGGTAGTTGGGGGAGAAAGCCACTCCTTCTCTTGGGCTGGACCGAGTCTGTCCACCCCCCCCCCCCACCTCTGCGTGTGGCTGCACCAAGTTCCGAAGTCGTCGGGGAGGCGGCCAGGTGACAGCACTGTCCCTTCCTCCGGGCGACCGCGCGCCTTTCCGAGGCCGCTCGGCCTGTTTCCTCCTGGGCAAAAGGACAGGCCGATGCTTAGGACACAAGGCCCAAACCGGGGTGCAACCCCCTTCCCTATCCCAATCCAGTACCGGGAGACTGAGGGGAGACTCAGTTCTGAAAGCTGGCGGTCCTGCAGCCGTCACTGGGCAACTGACTTAGACATTTCGTGCCCAGCTGCAGGGAAAGCCGGCGCCGCCTCTGACAGCCCCTGGGCCCTCGAGGGCAGCGGTGGGGCGGACTCTCGGGGAGGAGGGCGGCGGGGCGCCCGTCTCCGCTCGGGGCTGTCGGCCGCCTGGGCGGGGGTCCGGAGGCGCCGCGGCGAGAACCGTTCTCCACCAGGGTCGCCGTGGGCCCCGCGGCCTCCAGGTGGCGCGCCCCGCGACTGCAGCCGGCCCAGTCCGACGACGGCGGCACAAGGTGGGGTGGGGTCCTGTCGGCGCAGGGTCCTGCGCGTCCGAGGGCGGCGGCTCCACCAATCTCCCGACACCCACCCGCTCCCTGCATCCCTGGTGACGGCCGCCGCCGCGGGGAAGGTGGGCCCAAGGGAAAAGGGCTGAGACGAGTCGGACAGCCAGGGGGCTCGCTGGCGGGACCTCCCTTCCTTCCGGCGCGGGGTCTTCCCCGGCCTCCGGCTGCGAAGGAAGGAGGCCTTAGACTCCCAGGAAAGGGCACTCTCATCCACCCAATTCCGCACTGTCGCCTGGGTCTCCCTGTAGCCGCCGAGGGTCCCGCTGGGGCTCGAGCCCATCCCGCGAAGGGCGGAGCACGCGGGAGGCCAGCGCTCGGCTCCGGGGTCTGGGCCCCGGCCCGCCCCAGGATGACCCTACCCGGCCAGCGTTGGCGGCTCCGGCAGAGCTGGGCGCCCCCGACCGCCAACGGCCTCACCTGGTGACCCGACTGGTAAGGACCGGGAGGCGCTGACCCGGCTGAGGGTCACTTATGACCTTACACCGAGAAGGGGCTGCGGAGGGTCCACACCTGTGAATCCGCCTATGCAGCGTCTCTCCCTGGAGGCGAGCTCCAAGGGAGGCCCGAACAAGCGAAGTTGCTGGAAGACCGTGAACTCAGAGCAGGGGAGTTAGGTGAATCAAAGGTACACTTGCATCAGGCTCGGACAGTCTGTTAACCCACCTCAGTGGGGCCCGTAGGGCCCACCCTTCCCTAACCCGTGTGCCCTTTTGTGTGTGTGTGTGACGCGCCGCATCTGAGATGTGCTAACAAGTGCATCGGGTTTCAGCTGAGTCCGGCAGGTATTTGCTCCCATTATCCCTGCGGTCTTCCTCTGTGCGCTGATTTCATAGGTTTGCCAGCAGGGGGCAGTCTTATCCCAAGTTCCCTCCCTAACGGGTGAGGCGGGACTAGGTGACTTCCTTCACAGCCATCGCGGTCACCTTGCAGGAAGGCTTCCGGGGAGGGTCTCCTGCGCCTCTTGTCTCTGGCAGAGCCAGTGCGAGTCCGGTTGATTGTACCTGTATTCGTCCTCCTGAGAGCTGTTTGCATTTTAAGGAGCCACAAAGTCTCCACACAGAAAGAAAGCGGGTCAGGGAGGGCAGGGCGTATGGAATCCCTCAGATTCCAAGTCAGGTCGCATGGGAAAGCGCCTACTCTGCGCACACAGTCTGGGCGGAAGAAGCCCTGGCTGGGGAGCTGTTACATCCAGCTGGAGTTCCCCCTCCCTCCCTGTGAATGTCCTCTTACCAAAGTGCATCTTCTTTCTAGCACTTACCACTCTACGATTCAGTGCTTGAATAGTCACTTTAACCATTCAACACATATTTATAGAGTGCCCACTCTGTGCCAGTTAATGGTTCCTTGCTGAGCTTGCAGTCAGACAATAGACAATACATATAATAGCGAAATCGTTTCTGTTGGAAGGGGGCCGATTATATGGGGCTTGGCATTTTATGACTTTGGCCTTCACGTGAAAGAAATGGGGAGCCACTCCTGGGGTTTTGAGCAGCAGGTGGACATTTGCTTTTCACAAGGTTCACCTTGGTTGCTGTGTTGAGAATAGACGGTGGGAGACAATGAAGCAAAATGGAGGCCACAGTAATGAGCCAGGTGAGAAGGGTGTTCTCTCAGGCCAGTGGGGGGTGCTGGAGGTGGAGAGAAGTGGTTACATGGTGGGTGTGCATTTCAAACTAGAGTAAAAAAGATTCTTGGGGCTCCTGGGGGGCTCAGCCAGTTGAACGTCCAACTCTTGATTTCAGCTCCCTTTATGATCCCAGGGTCGTGGGATCGAGCCCCATCACAGGCTCCGCACTGAGTGTGGAGCCTGCTTGGGATCCTCTCTTGAGCTTCCTCTGCTCCTCTCCCCCGCTCACTTTCTCTCTCTCTCTAAAATAAAGTTTTTGGTTTTTTTTTTAAGTCTTAAAAAAAAAAAAAAAAAGATTCTTGTCTGATTGTGGACATAGAGCCGCCACCGACCGAGACTGGAAGACTGTGGAGAAAGGCAAAGAAAAGCTTAAGTTTGGGACATTTCAAGTTTGAGGTGTCTACTAGAAGAACTATTGGAGAGGTTGTCTGGAGAGGGCCGGGCTGGAGATAGAAGTGTGGGGCTGTCAGGGTACATAGAGGTGGCACTGAAAGGCATGAGTTTGGAATGCTCCAGAAAGAGTGAGTAGGATGTAGGCGTGTAAACACTGCGCCCGGGGCTGCCAATAGGCACGCCGCGGCTGTTCCCTTTGCTCGGTTGTCGTTCCCGTGATCCTCTCTTCTTCACGGCTCCATCGGTACCTGCTCACAGAACATCTGATTCTTACATGTAAGATCCACCTAAACGTGTTTCCTACTTTATAAGATTGTTGTCAGGAAGAGTTAGATGAGGTAATGAAAGTGAAAATGCCTTACGAAATAGTAGGCACTTAGTAGACACTTTTTAAATGTCAGCCTGATTATCTCATTCTTATTTACAACTCAGGTTTTTTTTTTTAATTTTTTTTTTTTTACGTTTATTTATTTTTGAGACAGAGAGAGACGGAGCATGAACGGGGGAGGGTCACAGAGAGAGGGAGACACAGAATCTGAAACAGGCTCCGGGCTCTGAGCTGTCAGCACAGAGCCCGATGTGGGGCTTGAACTCACGGACCGCGAGATCGTGACCTGAGCCGAAGTCAGCCGCTCAACCGACTGAGCCACCCAGGCGCCCCACAACTCAGGTTTTATGAACTTCACGGTCTGTGTTACTTGGTGGTATCTTCGCAGTTCCTAATACGTGCAGGGAAAACACTGTTATTCTCAGCTTTATAGATGAGGAAAGTAGGCTTGGTGAGGTAAAAGAACTTCCTGAAGGCGGACACATAATAGTAACACCAGTGGCTAATTATGTGGCGGGCACTGTTTAACTCTTTTGCGTATATCTTGCAACGGTGCTCTGAGGTGGGTATTATTCCCCTTGTTTGCAAATGAGGAACCTGAAGCATAGAAAGGGTGGTTAACTCAGCCAAGGTCACATGCTGAGTGGGTGGCAGAGCCTGGGTCATGAAGCACACACCTCCTGACCCTGAAGTGAGTGTTCTTTTCCCCGCCTCGCGGCTCCCTTTCCTCCACATCCTAGCGTTCTGCCAGGGCTGAGCGTCACCACAGGCAAAGTGAGTGGCTACCTCCTGGCTTTGAAGTTAGCAAAATTCTCTCTCCTTACACTTCTCTCCTACCAGGCCCACTGCGGAATCTGAACGTTCAGTCGCTCCTTGGGAACTTTCTAGAGCAAGAGAGGTCAAAGCATTTGGGTTCAGGGCTCCCTCCCTCTGGAATGTCCTTTCCTGGGCTCTCTTCATGGGGAGCATTTCCTGTGTGTTTCTCCAAATTCCGGTGAACCCCTATGTGTTTTTCCAAACCCAACGCATATGTCTCTTCCACTGTGAGTTCTTGCCTGCTTGCTGCCGACAGAGTTTGTCACGACTTAGTTCACGTGACGCTTTGTTCATACCTCTGTTGCAGCAAGTGTCACAACGAACGGACAGTTTCCTGTGGATTTGACTGATGCCGCTATAAGATGATGATTTCCTCTAGGGAAGACCTATTTTTTGTGCGTCTTTGTATTGACGTGGTGTTTACTTCATGAACACAGAAGGGAATGAATGACCCATCAACAATCACTATCACAAAGCAATTTTACGCATATTACATACTGTTTTAGAGATAAGGAAACAGGCCCAAAGCAGTGACCGGCCCAAAGTCCCTCAGCTAATTAAATGTTGGAGGGTGAGCTCCAGAGGGATGATGATGTTACGTTGTGCCTCACGAAGTCTCCGACAGCGAGGGAAGCCCAAAGACTTCACGCTGCTGTTAACCTGCTTTTTCCACTGCCGTCCAAGGTCACTGAACTCTCCCCCAAATGATCCTGCAGGTGGCAACAGAGGCCAAGGAAAGGTGCGGTGTCCTGGAAGGGGCCCCTGTTTAGGGGTGTGTGTGTGAGGCAGGCAGAGCCCCCCTCCCGCTCCCCAGGGCAAGGTGACCTGAGGAAATCCAGGCAGGGGAGAGCATCTGATGCCCCGATCCTTTGTAACCCAGAGAGAAATTGTTTAGACTCATGAAATTGACATGAAGAAAAAAAAAAAACAAAAGGACATCAAAAGGCGAAATGGAACTTTATCTCTGGATGGAAAAGCCGCATGACCTGTCCCGAGTGACAGAGGTGGAAAGTGGCAGAGAAGAGGGTTGGACTCCGAACCCACCGGCATTTGTCATCTCCAGAGCAAGCTTCTGCCTGATGGCTGAGCACAGAGAAGCCAGGTGTGGGTACAGGCACATTAGATGGGCCCCGCAGGGTGTTTGGTCATGGACGTAGGGCCAGAATTTATAGCCTGTGGGGCTCTGTCCCTAACTCTGCCCTCAGAAACATTTTTACCCAGGCTCACATTTTACCCGGAGGAAACCTCATCAAGTTTGCCGAGGGAAAGAACCTCTGAGCACGTGCGAGTGCCCACGTGGGAGAGCAGGGAATTGCACAAGTCCAAGGGGCACGGGCCAGGGGGAAATGGGACAAGGTGACATTTCACCCTTGCGTTCAAAATAACCGGGCACATGGGGCGCCTGGGTGGCGCAGTCGGTTAAGCGTCCGACTTCAGCCAGGTCACGATCTTGCGGTCTGTGAGTTCGAGCCCCGCGTCGGGCTCTGGGCTGATGGCTCAGAGCCTGGAGCCTGTTTCCGATTCTGTGTCTCCCTCTCTCTCTGCCCCTCCCCCGTTCATGCTCTGTCTCTCTCTGTCCCAAAAATAAATAAACGTTGAAAAAAAAAATAAAATAAAACAAAATAACCGGGCACAGGGGCGCCTGGGTGGCTTAGTTGGTTGAGCGTCCGACTGACTTCGGCTCAGGTCATGATCTCTCGGTCTGTGAGTTTGAGCCCTGTGTCGGGCTCTGTGCTGACAGCTTGGAGCCTGCTTCGGATTCTGTGTCTCCCTCTCTCTCTGCCCCTCCCCCACTCATGCTCTGTCTCTCTCTCTCTGTCAAAAATAAATAAAAAATTAAAAAGAAAAAATAATCGGGCACAGACAGCGTGGAAGACACATGGCTTTAGCAGCCGTGGATGTGGAGAAGAACAGGGCTGGGGCCTTGTGATAACAATTCATGTTTGTGCAGCGCCTGTAAGGCATTGCCACCACCTCTTTACTCCTCGTGACACATTTTGAGGTGCTAATGGGGAAACTGAGGCGGGGAGAATCCTGCCTAATTAAGTGGCAGAGCGACAGTGTGAATTGTCTTTGTCTAACTCTTAGGTAACTTCTCTGTCTTTGCTCCGCATCTCTGACCAGGCTGTGGGTTCTTTTTTTTTTTTTTTCTTAAGTTTATTTTAAGAGAGAGAGAGTGTGCACACGCATGCAAGTGGGGGAGGGGCAGAGAGAGGGAGAGACTCCCAAGCAGGATCTACACCGTCTGACCCTACAAACTGAGATCGTGATCTGAGCCGAAACCAAGAGTCGGACCCTGAACCCGCTGAGCCACCCAGGTGCCCCTGGATGTTCTGCCTGTTCCTTCTTCAGAACCTCTGTCCCCTCCTGTCCAGCCACCTGCCCAGTAAGGGGGATTATCGATCTCTTTTGGGGGATCCTGTACAACCTCCACATTTGATCTCATCCTCTTTTCCTCCCAATAATCTGATATACACCACATGAGTACAGTTGCCAGATTCAGCCAAAACCAAAACCACAATGCTCAGTTAAGTTTGAATTTTAGAAAAACAGTGAAAACTTTTTATTGTATGGGACATACTCGCATTAAAAATATTTTTGTTGTTTCCCTGAAATTCAATTTTTTAAAAAATTTTTTTAGTGTTTATTTCTGAGACAGAAACAGACAGAGCATGAGTGGGGGAGGGACAGAGAGAGAAGGAAACACAGAATCAGAAGCAGGCTCCAGGCTCTGTGCTGTCAGCACAGAGCCCGACGCGGGGCTCGAACTCACAAACCGTGAGATCATGACCTGAGCCAAAGTCAGTTGCTCAACTGACTGAGCCACCCAGGCGCCCCCTGAAATTCAAATTTAACTGGGCATCTGTATTTGATCTGCCAACCCTACGTGCGAGTGATAGTTCTGAAACATCATTTCCATCCTTCTGAAAACATCCCATTTTCCCGTTGCCCATCGGGTTAGGATCCACAAACTCAAGTTCCTACAGGACCTGGGGGAAGGTAACAGAAATGTATGAATCCGGTGATCAGCAGGAGGAATGGGGCCTGGAGCGAAATTGAAAATTGGAGAGCAAATTTTCCCCCACCCCAGACATTCAAATTCAGATTTTGAAAATCTATAAGAAATCCCTAGTAAAGCAAAAAGCAAACACACACACACACACACACACACACACAGACACACACACACACACACACACATCCACAGCTGTCAGAGTCTGGCACCCCAATCGCAAAGCCAGGATAATCCAAACCAGTTGGCCTGGCGGTGGGGCCCCCTGACTGAACGTTCTGTGCCCCTCTCCCATCTCCCTTCCAGCACCAGCTAGAGCTCACTCATCATGGCCCACCTCACCCCTGGCCGTGTCTCCCGTGCCGATCCTGCTGGCCACTCAGGCCCACCCAGGTCTTTCCCTTTCCATGGTCAAAGTGCACCTCTCTGCCCCAGGACATCTCTAGTGGTCACCTCACTTCCTCTCCAACAGCCCAAAGAGAAGACAGGAAGTGACTTGGAGAGGCCCTGCCACGTGCCACGTCCTTTATACACCGATCTTCGCTTATTTCAGGCCCCGAACTCCGTGGTGAGGTGATGAATCACTCGGAGGGTGGCACCCTGTGGCTGACACCTTCGGATTCCACACTAAGTTTTAGTTCCAGGACGTGCTCAGTATATACTTGCCAATGGGGCCAAGAGTGTGCAAGCTCATGAACTCAGTCATCGCAGACTGCAAGCCAAACCCTACACCAGTGTTTCCCCCGCCCCCACACTTCCTTACCACCTCCCATGTCCTCTCCCAGTTCTGGTTGTAAACATTTTTCAAATCTGGGGCTTCAGCACGTGTTTAAGCTTTGGCTGAAAAATCCATTTTTTTCAGGGCTGACGAGGACCTGAAGTTGAAAGATGTCTGTTCTTTTTCTGGCCTCGGTCCTGCTGGGTAGTTTTGCGTTATTAGAAAAATTAGCTGTAGCACCTTCAAAGGCCTCTTCTTGTGCGCGTTGAACTGAGCCAGACTTGGGAGTTTTGAAAGACAGGCCATTTAATCTTGGCAAAGCCACACCTTTTGTTTCTAAGTGTGTGTGGGGGGGGGGGGGGGGGGGAGCGGTGCGCAAGAACGTGGAACACTCAGGGCAAAGGACCATTTGGCCCCAGACCTGATCCATGTCTGATGGGAAAGGAAAGAATCCTGGAGATGTGCAATTTAGACCATAAACTGGGAGGCAAGAAAAGGGACAATCACCAGCCGGGCAGCCTTTCAGTCTTGCTAACTCCAAGGATTTTGCCCAAATCCTCTGTCTCTCAGGACTGCTTATCTTCGTGCTACATTCTGGCTCAGAGACGAGCACGGGGCTGTGCAGCCTTCACAGTGCTCCCCCTGTGGCTCTCCAGCGGCCTCCAGGAGCTGCCCCGCCAGAGAGTGACCTTTCTGGAAGCCCCATTGCCATTTGAATTCTGCTATTACTCTTTTCTTTAAAAACAGAATCCCTTGGGGCGCCTGGGTGGCTCATTCGGTTAGGCGGCCGACTATGGCTCAGGTCAGTCATGATCTCACGGTCCGTGAGTTCTAGTCCTGCGTTGGGCTCTGTGCTGACAGCTCAGAGCCTGGAGCCTGCTTCATATTCTGTGTCTCCCTCTCTCTGACCCTCCCCTGTTCATGCTCTGTCTCTCCCTGTCTCAAAAATAAATAAACGTTAAAAAAAACTTTTTTTTTTTTTAAATAAAAACAGAATCCCTCTCTTTCAATGGGAAAAGGTGTCACTACAAATGCTATGTCTCTGTTTATAATTAGGCTCCAGGCTTCTCTCCATGGGGAAAAATAAAAGCTGTTTTAAAAAGCATTGGATGAACAAAAGTTCTTTATTAGACATCAACTTCAAAGAGACTGTACTTGGCCCCTTGCACAGGAGTCAGAGCGGAATTTCCCAATCAGAAATCAGGGACAGAAAGAAAAGGAGAGCAGGACACATGGGTGAGTTTTCTTGGATTAGTGGTTTTTCCTTCAATAATCTGTTTATGGTCTTGGGGGAAGGAGGTTGCATAAGCTTGTGTGCCGGGTACTGTGCTGAGATCCTGGGGTGGTGGGGGGGGGGGCAGGAATGATGGAACACAGTCCCCCGGCTCTCCCCGCCTGACACGGAAGAGAAGGGCCCAGGCACCCTGCACCAAGAGAAGCAGCATAGTGTGGTGACCACGGTCCTAGCTCTGCAGTTTGTGCCCTGGCCCTGCTGCTTCTGGGCTGTGTGGCACTGGGCAAGTTACTTAGCATCTCCGCGCTTCACGTTTTGTATCTAAAGCAGAGTCAATTATAAAACCTGCATTATAGGGTCCCTGCGGTTATTTGATGGGTTTAGAAAGCTAAGGGACTTCAGCGCATTGCTCAGCGCTTGTGTTTATCAGTCTTAGGTGTGGAGGAAGTGTGTGGGAGCTCTAAGGAAGGTGCAGCTGACTGCGGCCTGCCTGCAGCCCCCGGAGGCTTCAAAGAAAAGGGGACGTTTGATTGGCACCTGAAAAGCGAGTAGGAGTTGGGGAGACAGAGGTGGTGGGAGGGAGCCCAGTTGGAGCCTGGGGTCAGAGGCAGGAGAGAAGGTGGGGGCTGTAAGAAGGAGCGGAGGCCAGCGTGGCTGCAGTCAAGGCCCTGTATTGGGCTTAAGGGGGGGGGAAGGGCACAAGGAAGAATGTGGAGAGGCGGGACCAGGCAAAAAGGCCTGGAGTTCTGGGAAATAGGTCATTCATTCACTCGTTCATTCCTGTAAACCGCTTTGACCACATCAGGTGTACTGGAAATGTTCAATCAACATTAGCATCATAATTACTCCTATTATCTTCAAGTCCTTTACAGGCATTATCTCACTGAATTCTCAAAACATCCCTGGGAAGGAAGTTCTGCCCAAGGAATCTGCCCAAGGTCACAGAACCAGTTGGGGCGGAGCCGGTAGGTGGCAGACCTGGGCTTTGAATCTGGGTCTGATTCCCGGGAGGGCGCCTGGGTGGCTCAGTCAGGTCAGCATCCAACTTGGGCTCAGGTCGAACTTGGAGAGTTCGAGCCCCGCATTGGGCTTGCTGCTGTCGGGCGGGGCGGCTTCGGATCCTCTGTCCCTTCTCTCTCTGCCCCTCCCCCGCGCTCTCTCTCTCAAAAAGAAATAAACATTTAAATCTGGATCTGAGGCCAGAGCCTAAGGACTCCCTTCACAGTGACTTGGTGCTTTCTCACAGTGTTTAAGGCTGCCGCCTTACAAGGGTGCTTCTCATTTGCCTTGGTTAAATGGGATTGTGTATGAATAATACCACACCGTTTACTTTGCAAACAATTAAATTAAAGGAATCCAATAAAGCAGTCCGACAGGGACCTTGGGTGGAGAAATGCACCTTTAGTCTGGGGTGTATTTCAGGCAGCCTGGGCAGGGAAAGTCTTGGGCTGTATCTCCAAGGCCATCCAAATCCCTGGTGCCCTCGCCACAAAAATCACCATGGCAACCCCAGTTAGCATTTCTTTGCAGACTGCTTGGCAGGGCTGAGTGGTACCTGACACCCTCTCTGTCACTTTACTTTGAACAAGGGCTTGGCTCCCTCACGGGTCAGTGCAGGCCAGGTTGTACATGTCCCTAGGCTGTGGACAAGAGCCCAAACATCTTCCAACTGGACCAGGGCCTGTGGTATCTTCTCTCCACCTATTGATGGCCGGCCAGACATTCGTCCTGGGCCAATCCCGCCCGTCCTGTCCCCTTCTTTTGGGAGACACTCACTGGTCAAAAATAGTCAGTGGGTCCCCATGGGTCCTCAGCACCTCCTGGCAGTTGCTGGGGAGGGAAGAATGGGCTCCAGTGGGGAGGCAGACAATGGGCGCCAGGAGCACCCCTCCTCCCCAAACACGTCCCTGTTCCCTGTGCACTGGTGTCTTCAATCCAGGAGTTTAAGAAATCAACGTGGATCCTGGGGCGTATTTACCTGGGACCAGCGGCCCCCCCATTAGCATCCCCAGTGGAGAGGAGCTGATCTGCAGAACGTCCCCTCCTCCAACAACCCTTCCCTGCCCCACAATTCACCCTTATTCCCCCTGTCTTTCCCTTTACAACACTTACTGCGATTTGTAGTTCTATTGTTTTGTGGATTGCAAAGTCCCCGTGGGCAGGAGCATTTGTATTTATCCCCTGTTGTGTGGCTCCCACTGAGAACAGGTGGGGCACGCGGCCTTTCTGCCTGGTCTCTGGGAGTCCCTTTGCTACCTCCTAACCTGGCACAGTGCCTTCTCCTCATCCTGGCCTCCAGGCTGGCTTTCAGGTCACCTTCATCCCTCACTCTTCATCCTAAGCCATCCCACCTAGGAGCAGAGCTTCGGCTCACCTACGTGACATTTTTGTGTGTCTTAAAGGCACCCCAGATCCCCAGGGACCAAGGCAAAAGACACATGGTCTCTTCCCTATGACTTGGCCCCCTCCCGTGTTCTCTAAGTGGCTCCAGCAGGTGGCGACTTGGGCCAGGCAAGAACCTGGGAGTCGTCCTGACACCTTCTTACTGTTTTCGCCTGTCCCCCCATCCGTGTGCTTGCGGCTACTCCTCACGTGTCCTGGAATCCATCTACTCTTACCCTCTGTGCAGCGCCCACCCCAGTGGGTGCCACCTGCACCTCTTACTGCTCTGCCTGCCTCCTTAAACCAGCCTTCACACTTCTATTCTGGGCCCCTCCGTTCTCTGTGCCCCCTCCAGAATGTTCTTGAAATGCAAATCCCATCACGTCCCTATCCTTCCTCCCTCCTCCACACACAGTTTTAAACTCTGCTGTAGCTTTTGTTGCTCTTATAATAAAAGCCAACAGCGCAGGCCACAGTGGATGCACTCGGAAGACGTACTCTGGGGGAGGGTCTCTTGCCGACCTTCTCCCCAGTCTGGCCTTTGTTTGTGTTTGGGGGTGGGGTGGGGCGGGCAACCTTACTCTGCAGAGCCTCTTCCTCTTTTATTTTTTTAATGCTTATTTTTTTATTTTTGAGAGAGCACGAGCAGGGGAGGGGAAGGTGGGGGGGGAGGGAGAAGATCCGAGGCAGGCTCAGTGCAGACATTTTAATGTTTATTTTTATTTTTGAGAGAGCACGAGCGGGGGAGGGGAAGGGTGGGGAGACAGAAGATCCGAGGCAGGCTCAGTGCTGACAGCAGTGACCCAACACAGGGCTTGAACTCAAGAACCACGAGATCATGACCTGAGCCGGAGTCAGATGCTCAACCGACTGAGCCACCCAGGCGCCCCAAGGGTGCTCTTCCTAAACAGTGTCCCTTCAAATGCTGCAGCCTGGTTACCCCTCCTGGCCTCCGTAAGGGGAGCGGACATCCTTGCCATGGCAGGTGCTGGGCGGGTAGTTGTGTCTGCCCCTTGCCCTCTCTCCCGGGCTGGCCTGCCCACCAGGGAAGCCCAGGCCACAGTTTTGCTGTGTGCTTCCTTTTAGAGTGGAGTTGAATAGCAATCTGTAAGTTTCCCTAAACTCCCCAAGACGTGTATAAATTCCTCAGAGTGGTCTCTTGTGAAGGGAGCTGGGACTCGAACCCAGTTCTTTCTAAAGAAAGAACTCTTCTCTCTCGGCTCTTTCATAGCCAGTAGTGGGGCTGGAGGAAGGGTCACCGAGAGGATTGGGGTCACCTCCGTTGCCAGTCCCGAATACATGGGGCATCATTCCACTTTGGAATACGGGGGCACTTTACCTTCTCCTGAATCCTTTTGGGGGCCACAGGCAGAATTGGTAGAAAGAGTTACAGAATCCTGTATTACGTAGCAGGGTTCAGTGGAAGGAGTTGGTTAGAATCTACTATTCTGAGATGAGAAGGGGCATATTCCTTTCGGAAAAGGCATGCCAGTACAGCTCTGAGCAGCTAGAGGCCCCACGAGAGCCCAGGAAGTAGGCTGTACCAGCTATCTTGCCTCCATCACCACCGTGCCTGGTGCCCGCAGTCAGGATGGAGGGGCTTCTGAAGCCCACAACCTCCCTCTCCCCTATTCACCTCCGAGCCTCCCAGTCAGCTCCTGGACCCCGTCTGGTTTCCCAGTCCAATACTGAACACAGAGAGAGTATAGGCAGTCAAGGTGCATTTAAGGGCATGTAACTCTGTGGATAATGTGGTCTAAGGAGATTTGCTCCCAAAAGCTACATGGTTCTCAAAAGCAGAACTTCGAGGGATGGTGCTGAATGCGTAAAAATTTGTGTGCAGAGCTCATAGAAAGGGAAACCATCTGAGCCCTTACCTTCCAGTCTAATCCAGTAAATCTGAGTGTTTCCAGGAATGTTTATTTTTAAGGAACTTTCCTGCAGATTTTGATGCTCCGAGGGAAGGTTTGAGAACCACGATTTAGACTGCAATCTAGCATAGTCCATTTAGTTTTTTTTTTTTTTTTTTTAATTTCCACCCAAGTTAGTTAGCATATGGTACAATGATTTCGGGAGTAGATTCCTTAGTGGCCCTTACCCCTTTAGCCCATCTCGCCTCCCACACCCCCTCCAGTAACCCTCTGTTTGTTCTGCATATTTAAGAGTCTCTTGGGGCGCCTGGGTGGCGCAGTCGGTTAAGCGTCCGACTTCAGCCAGGTCACGATCTCGCGGTCCGTGAGTTCGAGCCCCGCGTCGGGCTCTGGGCTGATGGCTCGGAGCCTGGAGCCTGTTTCCGATTCTGTGTCTCCCTCTCTCTCTGCCCCTCCCCCGTTCATGCTCTGTCTCTCTCTGTCCCAAAAATAAATAAACGTTGAAAAAAAATTAAAAAAAAAAAAAAAGAGTCTCTTATGTTTTGTCGCCCTCCCTGTTTTTATATTATTTTTGCTTCCCTTCCCTTATGTTCATCTGTTGTGTATCTTAAAGTCCTCGTATGAGTGAAGTCATATGATATTCGTCTTCCTCTGACTAATTTCGCTCCAGTTCCATCCACGTGGTTGCAAATGGCAAGCTTTCTTTCTTTTTGACTGCCGAGTGATACTCCATTGTGCATATATACCACATCTTCTTTATCCATTCATCCACCGAAAGCAGAGTCCGTTTAATTTTTGGATTCCCCCTGTGTCTTATTTTCATGGGTGTATTTCATTCTTACCACAAAGTTACAGGGAGCAGAGTGATGACAGAAGACACAATGTAGCTCATGCACCATCCTGGTAAGTACACATATAGGCACGGAAATGTAGATACATAGAAATACAGATATAAAAATGTAGAGAAATCTAGAATGACTTCAATGTGCACTGGTGCTCTGCTCAGAAGCGGGCATGGGCGCTTGTCTTCTTTTCCTAGGGGTCCCGTGAGATGGGTGTGTGTTTCCCTGTTCACCTTCCCAGCACTTCTGAGATCCCACCGTGAGGACGCCGTCTTAGAAGCGGCTGGGAATTCTTTTTCGTTTCTGCCTAATCTTTCTTCTCCGCATTCTGCCTGCAGGTCAGTGTGGTAAATCAGGGCTGCAATTTTTTCCACTGTTAGAAAGAAATCTCTTCAAGTGGGATGTGTTCTAATTCTGCCCGCTGGTTCTCAAAATGGGCCGGGCATTGGAATCACCAGGAGAGATTTCAAAACCAATTGACTAGACGCAACTCAAACTAATTCCATCAAAGTCTCAGGGTGGGGGATCGTTTTCAGATATCAGTATTTTTAAAGTCCCCAGGGTTGAGAACTATTAATTTGGCCTACACTCCACCTGAGAGAGCAATAAAAGTATAGCAGGAACCTTCAAAGTTCTTTTTTAAATTTTTTAATGTTTTTTATTTTGAAAGTGAGAGAGAGAGAGAGAGAGAGAGAGCACAAGCAGGGGAGGGAGGGGGAGAGAGAGAGAGAGAGAGAGAGAGAGGGAATCCCAAACAGGCTCCACGCTGTCAGCATAGAGCCCGACATGGGGCTTGATCCCGTGACCCTGGGATCTTGACCTGAGCCGAGATCAAGAGTCAGATGCTTACCCGACTGCGCCATCCAGGCGCCCCTGAATCTGGATTTTTAAAAAGCTCCTCAGTGATTCTTACCCTCTGAAGTTTGGATACTTCGGCCCTGACCTCACCAGGCCAGGTATGGGTACAGTCATGCTTAAGGGCCCCAAGTATAGAGGGTGAAGACCTAAGAACAAGCTTAGTAGGAATGTGATATATCAACCTCGCGTAGATGGACATTCTGAGGACAGGGCTGACAAAGGGCTGATTGGTAAGTTCCTAACTGCATTGACTCTGGAGATACAAATGAAAATCCCCAAGACTATTCTCCAGGCTATCCTTCATAAACTGCGATCTGAGCAAGAAATTTCCCAGTGCAGATTCTGTACGGGGTGCGGTACTGCCCGCATCCAGCACGTACACGACACCAGCTACCTGTTGCCACGACAATGCTGTCTAACATTCAAGCAGAGAACGTCAGTAGGAATAATGAGGTATGCTCATGTGTCTGGGTCGCCTGGGTGATTATGCTTATCTGCACTGAGCTCGGTGAGCTATCAGTCAGGGGGAGGTCAGCTAACGACTACTGATCTTGGGTGAGCTTCTCTACCCAAGGCCTTGGCCAGAGTGTCTGGATCAACTCAATTCGTTGCAGGTGTCCTATCCTCCGGCAGGCTGGCCCCAGGCATGGCAGGATTCCTAGAGAGGGCAGACACATGCGAGGTTTCTTAGAACCTAGGTCTGCAACTTATACAATGTCACTTCTGCCATACTGTGGGCCACACCAAGTCACAAGACGAACCAAGAAAAATAGGCTCTACCCCTCGATGAGAGAAGTTGTTAAAGTCACATTTCAAAGGTTGTGGCTGCTGGAAGGACATTCATTGTTGCATTTATGCAAACAATCTACCTGAACTTTAGGTAATGCACAGCCAGAAGGCACAAAGTTCCCTTCTGACGGCTCTCGGGTTGGTCCCGGGCATCAGAAGGGTCTTGCGTGGGAAGGGAAGGCCTTGCATGTCCACAGTATGGCTTCCAGGATCTCATTCCGGTACAGTGAGGGTGTGCCATACATCGCCATCGGGGATGTGCGAAAATATTCAGGAAATTATTCAAGATACTCAGGACACCTCCCGAAGATGGCATCCCAGCTACCTGCTTCCACGAGGCCCCGAAATTCCAGTCAGGCTCTGGTTGTCAAGGAGATGCTGTGGTTCCAAAGCGGGACATGTCCATTCCTGCGCTCAAGACCTATTGAAAATGGCTTTCATCCATTTTCATCCATGAATAAGTACACGTATTTTAGCCTAACCCTTAAGACCCTGCACAGTCTGAGCAAATTACACTTTCCAAATTCATCTTCTAATGCAAAGTGCCACACCCATGGCCCGAGGATGGCGCTCGGGGGCTTGCTCCCTCTGGCTTCTCTACCTAAATGTGCCCTTCTGCAGTCTGCAAATCCAAATCGTAGCAATTCTACAAGCACCCGTTAGACCTTCACTCAGAACACCAAGCAGGATGTGATACTTTCCTCTTTATTTGGCGTAGAAGAAACAGAAGAGCAACTCAAGCTAGACAAACCTGAGGGTGGTTCTACCATCCACCTGTTTGACCTTAGACAAGTCACTTCATTTTGCTCAGCCTATTTTTTTTTTTAACTCTTTAAACTGGAGGAAATACCCACTTGCAGATTATAATAAAATGTCTTCAAAGTTCCTAACACTGAGAGAAGGTTCTTGGTAAATGATAGCTATTTTTATGACCCCGGGCTACAAACGATTACTTTATTCTTTTCTATGTTGTCTGATGTCGCTATGTTACCTTCTTCCTATCCATTCTTCCCCTTTCTTAAGGACAGGGGCTATGTCCTTCTTAATACAGTGATCTGCAGTTTCCAGTTGAGGAAACAGAGAAACCACAGCATTAAGTTACTTGTTCAAGGCCAGATAGCTAGCAATGGTGGCACTGAGATTTGAATTTATTCTAGGATGTGTTTTCTAAACTCCTATCTCGCACTGCCTTGTCAATGTGCTGGTCGGTACTGGTTATACACGCCTCGTGCCAAGGTGGTTGGCTCTGGCATCCTGCCACGAGCACTCACTAGGAGCATCCCCAGGGCCAGAAGCCAGAAGGCAGCTGTCCGCGGCCCATCGAACATTCTCCCCCATCCAACCTGGCCAGTGCCTTCAACCCGGCCAGAGGCCTACAACTGGCCTCAGCAGCAAGGCGGGAGGGAGTTAGCAAGAAGCCACCGTGACTGTGCAATGGTGTACAAGAGATGTGCACTAGTGCATCTGACCAAGTGAAGGAGAGAATTAATGGGTGGTGGAAAGTTGTGTGACCAGGGCCGTTTTCCGAAAATCCCCCTTGAAACGAAGATGACGGATTTGTTAATGTTTATTTTAGGAGCAGGCTGATGCCAAACAGGGAGCATGAAGAAGTCTAGCCTCAACTTCCTTTGAAAGAGTTCTATGGAAAGGTTTGGCTCACCTGTGTTTTGACACAGGTCAAGGATGTGAGATTAGGGAGAAGACACATTTTCTGCCACTGACTTCTCTTCTCCATCCGTTGTGAGAAAGTTAGGTGCATTAGAAACTATGACTTTGATGGGGCGCCTGGGTGGCGCAATCGGTTAAGCGTCCGACTTCAGCCAGGTCACGATCTCGCGGTCCGTGAGTTCGAGCCCCGCATCAGGCTCTGGGCTAATGGCTCAGAGCCTGGAGCCTGGTTCCGATTCTGTGTCTCCCTCTCTCTCTGCCCCTCCCCCATTCATGCTCTGTCTCTCTCTGTCCCAAAAATAAATAAACGTTGAAAAAAAAAAATTAAAAAAAAAAAAAAAAAAAGAAACTATGACTTTGAATTGGTAACTTCCACCAAATAGTAGAGTGCTCCTAAGAATAAAAATGCAATACATTAAAAAAAATTTTTTTTAATTTATTATTTAGAGAGAGTGAGCAGGGGAGGGGCAGAGAGAGAGGGGGAGAAAGAACCCCAAGCAGGCTCCACACTGTCAGCGTGAAACCTGATGTGGGGCTTGAACTCATGAACCGTGATATCATGACCTGAGCCGAAACCAAGAGTCTGGACGCTTGACCAGCTGAGCCGCCCAGGCACCCCGGAAATGCAATACATTCTTAAATTTTCCTGAGTCTTCTTTAGGATCAGGCTTGTTCTCTTGGGAAAAATTTTTAGCTTTTAAATTTACAGCTACTGATTTGATATAATTGGTCTGGGATCCTTTCCCCTGGGGACTGTCTTTTAAATAGAAGTGCCCCTACAGGACTGGAAGAAAAAACAAACAAAAAAACCCCTATTTTTTAAAACTCAAAAAAGTTGCAAGTTACCCAGAGAGGAAAATTCTCTAACTTCTTGTTTGGAGCATGGACTAGGCTTTCATTTTTTAGTAAAATATCAAGCTGATGGTACTTACATCATCAAGTAAGAAGCATAGGCTGAATAAAGGTGGGGAAGTTTAGTATAAAAAGTGATATTAGAAAGACGACTTCAGGTCCTCAGTGTGACTCTTCTAGGTGCCAACTCTTAGGCAGACAAAGCTCTCTAAGGCTCAACTTCCTCGTCTGCAAAATGGACACAGTGGCTCTTTTCAAAGTTACCATGAGACATAAACGAGATCGTGTATGTGACACGACCAAGCATACACGTAAACATCGACTTCTATTTCACTTTAAAAAATGGTTCAGGGTTGTTAACAAATTCTCAGGGAACCAGTGTTCAAAAGGGGGATTTTGAGTTGAGGGAGGCCGTGGGGAAGGGCCAGGCTGCTGGCTGAGTTGACCGGATGTGCCCTCCCCTAATTCTCCCCCGGACGTTGCATATCATTGAAAGAGACAGACTCTCATCAGCAAGGAGGTGGTTTCTGCCGATCCTCCCTTACAGCTGGACAGGCGGCACAAAGGGAAAGCTCTCGCCTTTGATAGGAATTCTTATGTAATCAGCATAAATCAAAATTAGGACTTGGCTTAGAAAACCCTACATGAAAGACTTTACACATCCTCTGTAGCTTTCCGAAAGCCTAGCTTACATTTCTACTTGGGACTTTACCATCACTTCCCATTACACATTATAACCTCCCTTTCCCCATCTGTTCTTATCTGTTTCAATTAGCCACAACACTGCTTTCAGGCTTTCTCATTTAGCTGCTCAAACTCACCACTGTATGTATATTTCGAATACATGGCTACATTTTACCTAATTCTCAAATAACCACGTCAAGGAGGTATTACTCCCCTCAGACTGTGGTGTGGAAATCATGGATCACAGAGATTAAATTACTTCTAGGGTCACAAAGCTTAACACTGGAATACAAAGAGAAAGTTTCGAAGCCAGGCTCTGACCCCAGGTTCAATGCTCCATTCCCATTCTACATTACTGTTTTGGCTCACAAGAGACAATGGTGAAATTAATTTGCCTCTTGCTGTGATCACAACTGACATTTTATGCTTTTGGGGGGGCGGGCACGGAGGGGGAGGCAGAGGATCTGAAGCAGGCTCCGCACTGACAGCAATGAGCCTGATGGGGCTTGAACTCATGAACCGGGAGATCATGAGCTGAGCGGAAATCAGACGCTCAACTGAATGAGCCACCCAGGTGCCCCTCACAAATGACATTTAAAAAGGTAACAGGATTTATATATTTTGCACAACTTAACACTATTGCAATATTCCACTAATACAATATATAGTGATAATTTAATAAGAACTGTCACCAGAAATCTGTGGGTCAGGAATCCGGGGAAAAAATGACTTACTGTGGTGATGTCTTTCCGAACGCAGTCTCAATAATTGAGCAGAAACAAACCTACGTAAGAATGCTACTCCAGTAAAAATGTAAATACATAAAAGCAAATAATCAGGGATCAGTTTTGCCAATTTTATTGAACCAATAAAATTCCTACTAATAACAATGAAATAAATTTCTGCAAGTATAAATGTGATACAGTTTAACAAAACCCATTGTTCTGTACCTATAAATAGATTTTCAAAATGTCATAAAAAGTGCAGTTATGAATTGTTAACATGTTAATACACAGTTCCTTTATTTCAAATGTGTTTGTCTTGACTCACTAACAGTTCCTTCTGCATCTGTTCAAATAATATTACCCATCCCTCCAAAAAAAAAAAAAAAAAAGCCATTAAAGCACTAGAATATTACACATAAACTGATCCATTCAGGTCAGCTTTAGTCAGAATTGTAAAATCAGCAACATAGGAAAAATAAAACCTACTTATACATACAAAAAACTTTCATGGGTTCTACAATCTCCTTAACTGCTGACTCTGTGGAGGGCATAATAGTTGAAAAGGCTTATATGGTTAACTACCTTAGACTACTACATCTAGAGCAGGGTCTGGTTTGCCAGAACAAGTTTAAAGTGGCTGTTTATCAAGTTTGCTATCTTCAGAATTGAAACTATAAATATAAGACCGCCATTGGACGCTGAAAACTGCGTGAATCCTAAATTGCATCAATGATCTATTTGATAAAAGCTTATTCTAATTGAAAACCTTATATAGTAAGAGACTGATATATATAGCAGTCTTAAAGATCATGTCATCTGCCTCACATTAGTCCAAAGTCACGTGCTTCGTAAAAAAAAAAAAATTACAGTAACAAAGCACAGGACTACAAAGGCAAAACATCACAGCTTCTGATTACACTGAATAAAAAGTACCAAGGAACGCAAAAGATAATTCTGTATTAATACTGATGAATTAAAGAACTATAATAGACGTTTCACAGCATGCTACATATATCGCTCACAACTTAAGGATAAAATGATGTCTAAAATTGAAAGTCAAGAAGTTGGCAATCTGATTTCATGTGCAATTCAGCTACAAAGTCTTAATATATACATTCATTATGTAGCTGCCCTGCAGAATCAGGATTTAAAAAAAAAAAAAAAGATTTCAAGTTCAAATCCTATTTCATAAGCTAAAGGATACATCCAGTTCTTCCATGACCAGGAAAGTTATTTTCAGGTTCGAAGGAGCTAATCCAAGAAGCAAGGCCATGTTCCGAGTTGACCTGACAAGGTTCTTTTTTACCTTGCTCAAACTGTGCATGTGGATGGGACTATTCTATTAGCATGGAGATGATGCCGAACTGGCTTGATTTGCTTCCTGTGTCTGTCTTATTTTGAGTTGAAAAGAGTACATATGAAGAGAAAGAGGAAGGGAAAAATCGTATTTTCTTTCCAGAGAAGATATGCGGATGCAAAGAAAATATGTGCACGAGATAGAGAGTTTGGATCGCTTGCCTTGATGAACACGGGTACCGGTGAACTCTTACCTTTCATTTTAGAGAACCAGTGAAATTCAGAAAGGAGAAAATAGTCTCTCAATGTTACAAAGGAAACGACTTGGCTACCCAACTGATAGGTTTCCTTCATCCTACCTTTGGGTCCTTCCTTCTAAGATTTGGAAGTCGGCGGAAAATGTGTAAAGACTGATTAAGAAAGATATCTGCTAAATGTCATGGTGCATACACTTAGCTAATCAGAATTCATGAACAATACTTTAGCATTACATACCAGAGATTCTGTCCCTTTGATCATCTTTCTGTGGAAATTATACATTCATTTCTAAGAGGTTAGGCTGAGGGGTGCAAGAAAATAGACTGTTTTAGCAAAATTTATACACCAAAAATTATATTTATCGTACTTAGACTCACTAATGTTTGATGTTGTCCTATAAGCTAGAGGTAATATGGGGTGTTTGTTCTAAAGGCTATTTTATAGTATGCATATCGTTACCTCAAAGATTTCCACAAGCACTGAAAAAAATCAGATATTCCTTCTTCCCCCACCCCTGTATTTTTCCTTTGTTAGTTCTGTACTTCATGGTGGTGCAGCCAGAATTAACTTAAGCTAGAATGAACCCTTCACGACATACGATTTTGCGAGAACCATCCCTTCGGTCTCCATTATTAAGTGTCACTTCTCAATGAGGCATCGATTCACTCCTGGGAACCTTAAAGGCATCTACGAGACTCTGCCGTCAGGTTGGGTTGTTCACGAATGGAACGTAAAGCATTCAAATGCCACCACAGACTGTATTAATCTACACTTCCAAACAGGGTGGTTCATCACCGGGTCAGCCAGCCATCTGTAGATGAACATGCCCCGTGTTAGAAACCGGACAGAGTCGTCAGCCATGAACAGGGTGCACACTGGCTGGAGAGGAAGAACTGTGTTGTTGCTTCTTCTGTGCACTTGTTCCTTAAGGACAGTCTGGATATACCCGAACTGCAGCCAGCCAGGGGAATAAAGACTACAAAGTCAGTGCATTCCCTTCTCACCCCATAGTACTTTTCTCCCCCGTGGAGAACACAAGGTAGGAATGGGGGCTAGAAGCCTAGTCTAATCCAGGAAAGCTTGTTCAAAAACCCTTATGTACCCAATTGTGTGGTATTTTATCTATGTTATATATCAAATGGGCTTCTGCGATCCAATGGGACCACCTCAACACTCTTTATCATACGTCCTTCTCTTAGAAGCGTGTTTCAAGGCCCAAGTAACGACACCCATGGATATGCCAGAAATTGCCTGTTTCCCCGAGGGGTTACACATCAGTCTGGATTGCTAGAGAATTGTTCATTTACATTCAAATAACTTGGACTAACACCAGTATTTATTACCTAATATAGATCCAGGTTAGGGTGGTAACTCAATCAATCACTTTACAGTCCTGCTAAATGCTAAATTCTGCATGGTAGAAATAGTTCCATTTCTGTATCGTGTATAAATATAAAGACTTCTACTTTGATAGAAGGCAAAAATCTTCTAAGATTTATTAAAATATGGAAGTAGCATTACTGAACAACAGAGAGTGAATCCATGAAAAGGTTGGATACTCTGAATTTATAGGCTCTTTGGGGATGAGGTAGAGGCAGCCGGGAAAGGGTATTCGAGTATGGGATGGACAGGATTACACTCGGTGCTGCATAATATCTGCTAGGGTGTCTATGGAGAAGGTTAGCCGACATGTCGCTGGATGACTGGGGGGATGTAGAGGAGCGGGGACAAAGTCCTATTCTTAACGAGTGGAGAAAAAGGAACTCAGAAAAGTAAATGCTGGTGACTATCGGCAGGTGGCTGGTGATGTTTGGTTTGGATTGTGAAGAGGCCTTCAGACCAAGATGGGCTGAGGGAAGGGGAAGATGGCGAGCATGTAGAGGTTGAGGCACTTGGGGGAAGAAAGCAGGCAGGAAAGGGGGGACTGAATGCAGATAGGAACTCCCACGTGGGAATGTTCCTTAATATCAGGCGCACGATGCTGAGGATGGCCACACTCGAACGTGCCACGCGTTCACTGAAAACCTTCTCCTTCCTCACAGGGCTCTGCCTCCACCTCTAGGATCCGTTTCACCCCAGCGATGTTTGTTCTACTTCTCACCTGAGCAGACACTACTAACTAAGCCAAATCAGCGTGGACGTAGGCTCCACACACAGGGGGGCGTTGCAGTTCTGTGGACTGAGAGGGATACATTCATGTTACAGTACTGCTCTGAGGAAAGACGACGTCATTTGATTCTCTGTCTCTGGAGGGATACGATAGGGAAACAGATTAAAATGACGGCCACCGAGAATAGGTTCTGATTATACAAATTAGGTGACTTAACACTCGATCCGAACTGTGGGGCCCCGTGTCTTTCAGGGTGCTGTTGCATTATACTACTAAGAAAATTTCATATACTATTTATACAACGTTACTGTTGCATACTTTTTACTCCATGCAAGACCGTCTATTTGCATAAAAGAAGAAAAAGTCCATTAGGTAAAGAGAAGAGTTTAAGGTCTTGCTTTCCAGAGGGATGATTTAGAATTGTCTTCAAAACACAACACAAAACGAAAACCTCATTTTACTATCACAGTGCAAATCATTCTTATAACATGCACTGAAATTAATTTTTGTCCCCGATGAACCGGATTTACGAGTTTAAAAGAATCTTACTTTCACACATGCATGCACTCTGCACTAAAGTGGTGAACTACTTTTAAGTATAGATCTTTGATTGTTTGCTGATCATTTTATTTTGCTGCGGCCTAAGAATCTAGGATTTTGGATTAAAAAAAAAAAAAACACAAAACTCTGTAAGGTGGAAAAGGAAAAAGCTGCTGTAGAATAATGTGATTTAGTTTTTAGAAGAATTTAAAATCCTTAGGGGACTTCCTAACAATTAAAATAGGGGCTCTGGTTCAAATGTGATTTTAATATAAAGCTTCCACTGAGTTTTCTGTTTGAAAACAGCCCTGTGTTGCTCTGCCATTGTTTGGGTTTAAAGCCATAACTAAAGGCCAAGGCCATGGCCCAGATTCCACATTAGCCATCTTTTATTGTAAAAGTACCCCGGGGGCGCCTGGGTGGCGCAGTCGGTTAAGCGTCCGACTTCACCCAGGTCACGATCTCGCGGTCCGTGAGTTCGAGCCCCGCGTCAGGCTCTGGGCTGATGGCTCGGAGCCTGGAGCCTGTTTCCGATTCTGTGTCTCCCTCTCTCTCTGCCCCTCCCCCGTTCATGCTCTGTCTCTCTCTGTCCCAAAAATAAATAAAAAACGTTGAAAAAAAAAATTAAAAAAAAAAAAAAAAAAAAAAAAAAAAGTACCCCGGATGGGACAAAGATTCTTCCTGAGACTGAGACAACATACTTGGTTCAAAAAGCTAAAGAAGGTAATGAGTGGTCTCATCTCAGCAAGCCTCATTTCCTCTGATTATCAAGGATCCATCTGAGGAGACGGAAGCTGAAGGATCCAGGGGGCCAGGTGCCTGGCCAACCCCACAGTCAAGGGATCGGTTTACAGATCAGATTGACGTTCAGGTGGGACAGTCTTTATTTAGGTATTTCCTCAGGTGATCTGAGAAATTAAGAATTACAAGGGAAGCCGGGAAGTAAATAGACATCAACCAGGCAGATTATCAGTGGCTTGTTAGACTAATTTCAACGTAATAAGCAACGAAGTTAGAGAATTCACAGTCACATGTGCTGTTTTTCCAAGTACACTTGCACATTTAAGTTTGGCACAATGTGAGCCCCAAGGTGGAGGTTAGCGTATCGTATAATCATATCGTTACACTAATTGAACCAGATATCTCTTTGAAAAATATCACATTTTAATATAAAAAGCTATACTATAAATTACTACATAGTAAATTCAATACTCTGAAAAAATACCACCCTGGAAAACCGCATCAGAATTTCAAGTCTGCATTAGAGAAAGTTCACAGCAACCTTGCTGTAAAATGGTACTCATGTTGTGCGTGCTGCGTCTCAGTAGGTGCCCCAGCACCTTCGGAAGTCAATTTTTCTAGGCTGGTTCACTGAGGTTCATAAATACATTGTTTTGTTTTTGTTTATAGTTCCAAGTCAATTTACGTTCCTGATTACTGATGAGTAGAGCAATGCTGAGCTAAAAAGAAACTCTGCTAGAAAAGAGATCTAGTAAAGGCACTAATATTTCCAAAACCCAAACTCCAACTACTTCCATTTCTGGGGTAAAAAAAAAGACAAAAACTAAGTGGCCATTTTCGTTACTTACACCTTGTTTCCCCTTTTGGTCTAAAGCTCATAATGGTTTTCCTGTGACAATTTCTCCTTCTTTTCCATTTTATAAAGATCCTTTTTTATCCTGTAATACAGGTCACCTGCACAATAATACAGGGTTATTAACTGAAAGGATCGTAGTTAAAAAACAAAACAAAATAAAAAACCATCAAGAAGAAAAGATATCCTCAACTCGAAAGTTCTAAGGTTAGGGAAGTCAAATATGCATTGATGTTATCATCCGTGTTTTATCATCTTCCTAAATACTTTCCTTGCAGTTAACAGACATTTCTACATGATGTGATGCCGAATGAAGTCAACATATGGCATATGCAATAAACAGAAGAGATCTGGCATGAATTCTCTGAATGATATCTTTAAATAAACCACCCTGTCTTAAAAAATATTAGTAATTTTTTCCTCACGTGGAAGATTTCAAATGAGATCCCGGAATCTAAAAATGCAGAACCACCTGGCGTTAGTAGGTTTACAGTCATCCTTCTATTTTCTTATCTGGGACAAACTCTAAAAGAAAGCAACCTAATGTATTGTACCAGAAAAGGATAGTGAACGGAAGGGGAAAATGACTTAACAAAACCCAAGATTCTTTCATGAGAGAAAAAGTCCTATACAACAAATAAGTCAGTCTTCGATGAAATCTTTGTGGGAACTCTAATGGAGAATTTTGACTCTATTATTTACCATGAGAAAATGGAGTTGTTTTTAAAAAATTAGCAGATTTGTGAAAATTCAAGTCACCCTTAGTTAACCAAAAAGCGTTTAAGCAGTGTGGTCGTGTCCTACTGGATAGTTGTAAGCATCTCTTAGGCACTTCACTGGTTCATTAACACAATACAAATTAAAGCTAGAAACACATAATGTTGTGCTCTGTAAGGATAGTCTAATCAGGCAACACAAACCGATGCAAAAATGTGACTTTTTGGATGCTTCTTCCTCCCCTAAGACTCGATAGCTTTTTTAAACCAGTTGTCCAAAGAGATTTTTTTTTTTTTTCTGGGGAAGGGGGTGCTTTGGCATTAGGAAAACAATATTGTTCAACCCCAGTAAGGCAAAAGCCTTGTGCAATAAAGAAATTTGAACAAAATTTCTTTATGGCTCTGTTTACAAGGACACTTCTGCAATGACATAATGGGGGGAAAGTTCAGCTGAGTATTTTTTTCCCGACATATTGCACTTTTTTTTGTTGTTGTTGTTGCTGTTCAATCACATTAATGCATAGAAACACAATTGTCACCTCTGAATATTCAACTCCTCAGCCTATTAGAAGAAAAATCATGGGAAAGAAGTTCTAAAAGCTACCAGGAAAAAATACAAGTATATTAACCTTCCTCTGCTTACTGCGATATAGAAAACGCTATGAGAAAAGAAAAACGTGCAAAGAAACTTTTTTGGTCAGTCTTGTGTGGGTACAGGCTTGCGTGTGCCAACTGAATGAGCGATGAGCAGCTCTGTGAGCGCTGATGACTTACATGACTGAGGAGGACTGTTAGTGATAGAAAGGATTGTGCATAATTCTGCTTTTAATATATACATCTGATACGGAAAACGGAAAGTTCTGTTTCAGAAGAGAAAGAAAAGAGCTGAATTTGGCATTTCAGTAGCATGCTATAGAATTCATCATGATTAATTTCACATTAAATTATGGACAATGGCTGTATCACATTTCACGTTATCGCCAATAGCAGTAAAAAAAAAAAAAAAAAAAACCCAAAAAACAAAAACAAACAAACAAACAAAAACCACAAACAGTGCCTGACAAATAATCTCCTGGGGACACAGATATGTGTCCTGTGAGCAGCTTAGTTCAACAGCGCATGCTTCTCCTCCACCAGATTTAGGACACAACGTTAAAAGTTTAGAATGGCCAGAAGAGGTCATTCTTTGCTGAATTCCAATATCTGAAAAACAATCACTTGAGCAGATTGTAAGCGCTTTTCCTTATTCCAAAAAAAAAAAAATAATAATAATAATAATAAAAAAAAAGAAAGAAGGAAATAAAAGGATACACATACATACAAACCCAAAAGCGCTGAAGTTAAGCATTAATAAACCAGGTTCGTGATTTATGATCAGTATCCAAAACTCCAACTATAAAACAATGCAAAGTAGTGCTCCTCAGTATTATTTTTGCAATTGTTAGTAATGTTAAGCATCAAGAAAAATAAAACACATCATTGCACATTACAGCCGCCAAAGAGAACGGCTAAACTTTGACACTAGAGAATTGAATAACTTTTGATGCCCATCACAAACAGCTTCTGATGTATGTTCTTGTGTGAAAAGGTCTTTACACACATACGACGTTTTCGCTGGGTGATGCTTCAGGTCAAATGCCGAGTTATGGCACGAAGGGCATAAAGAAGTTCAGCTTGCATCCGTGCTTCCATTAAGAGCAAATTTACGTGAACCTAGAAACGACAACGTTAGCAACTTAGTGACCATTACAAACAACTGGAAAAATGTCCTTTTTTTTTTTTTTTTCTAACAGACATTCACAAGGGTTTGTCCTGTGTACACAGACCCACGTACAAACACACATGCCTCGGCATATCTACGCGTGTAAATGATGGAACGCTCGTAACAAAACTGTGTCTATAAAAGACAAAGGGATCTTGTGAGTGGCAAAAATGACCTCTAAAAGTCTTGAAAGTACCAAGCATTATGTCAGAATGTACACGATGTGTATAAAGCCAATCAATCTTCTGGATTACGAAATCACATTATTTTTCAATTTTTCAATAAATTGCAACTTTCTCTTCTTCCAGTTGTATGTGGCTAAAAATCAGCTCTACATTTCTCAGAGCCTATGTTCAGTCCTCGGAAAGCTTTTAAGAACATTTCTTCCTGTATACTTGGGAAGGCACGGAAGTGAAAACCTGAAGCTTACGGCAGTTTGCAATTACTGTCTGGTCCTTGTTAGATATGTGTACCTTCCCTGGAGTCTTTCGGATACAAGCCCCTAAGTGTTGCGGGAGACACACATTAGCTGATAGATTAAAATTAATACCAATGCATTTTTCAAAACAGACTACAAAGAAATGTGTCTTGATATTGCATTTATTTTGATAATGTTCTACGGGTTAGGGATAGTCTCTTGACGAATAAAGGGAATTTCTAGATACAACCCAGTAAAGTAATGCAAACATATAAATAGGGCATAAAGATCTGTCAAGAAGAGATACAGGCAGGGGCGCCTGGGTGGCGCAGTCGGTTGGGCGTCCGACTTCAGCCAGGTCACGATCTCGCGGTCCGTGAGTTCGAGCCCCGCGTCAGGCTCTGGGCCGATGGCTCAGAGCCTGGAGCCTGTTTCCGATTCTGTGTCTCCCTCTCTCTCTGCCCCTCGCCCGTTCATGCTCTGTCTCTCTCTGTCCCAAAAATAAATAAACGTTGAAAAAAAAAATTAAAAAAGAAGAGATACAGGCAGTAAAATGGGTTATTTATCGTTGTGTGACTGGCCCAAAGACTTCATAAAATCCGTCAGGTATGGAGGCCATAACATTTTCTGTCAAGGCCACAGAGTTAATTAGTGAATATTAGGATCCTAAATGGATTTTCTTACTCTCAAAAGCTGGGAACCTGTGGTGTAAATGGGAGATTCTTGGACTTACAGGTCAAAACGATCTAGGATTTAAGGCCAGTTCTTCTCCTACAATGTTGGTAAAGATCCTTAACATTTATTAGATCTTACGTAATGATTCCTATGTATTTCATCCAAAGAAATATTCTTTTTTTTTTTTTAATTTTTTTTTTTTAACGCTTATTTATTATTGAGAGACAGAGCACGAGCATGGGAGGGGCAGAGAGAGAGGGAGACACAGAATCTGAAGCAGGTTCCAGGCTCTGAGCTGGAGCACAGAGAGTCTAACATGGGGCTCGAACTTGTATTAACACTTTCACGTGCAATTTTTCACAGTCCTTCCTAATGATAGTGGACACGTGTCTAAGGCACACAGAACGTGCAGTCATGCAACGCACCTTTTCTGAGTGCTTGAACTGACGCCAGTAACTATCATACATGCGCTTGGTAGTTCTCTCAGGATAGCAGGTCACTGTCTTAATGTAAACCTTCAGGCTTCGTTCAAGTAGTTGATTAACTTCTCCGTAATCATAGTCATCATACCTACGAGCAGGAGGACAACAGTTTTATAATGACAAAATCAAACTTCTGGTTTCTCAATTTGCCTCAAGAGAGGTTTATGGTCTAGCACTTAAATGCCAACAGCTCATCAACTAACTGTTCTAACAGATATTCACTGAGTGCCTCTTATGTGCCGTGCGCTTTGCGTGTCCTCTTCTAGGTACTGGTGATACACTGATGAACAGACTGAACAAAAAAATCCTTGGTCTCATGGAACTGAAATCCTGTTGGAGAGAAAAGAGGGAAAAAAAAAAAAAAGACAAGCACATAATATGTCAGGTGGTGCTAACCGCTTCGGAGAGAAAAGGAAATTGGAGCCTGTGGTAGGAGGAGCTGCTGATTTTAGGTAGGGTGGCTGACATCTGAGCAAAGGCTAGGAGGAACAGGGCACATGTAAAGCCCCAAGGCAGGAGCCGGGGTTCCAAGGCGGAGGGAGTTAATCCACTGTGTCAGATGCCGCCGGCTGATCAGATCAGATAGGAGCTGAGCGCCTAGCACTGGGAGCAGCCAAGGAAAAGTAGGATGAAGAAAGGATTTTGTTTTTAAAGATCAGAGAAGGAACAGCATTGTTTACATACTAACGGGAACGATCCAATAAACAGGGTAAAGTTGATTTTGCAGGAGAGAGAAGGAAGAATTTTTACTTTTTTTTTTTGTTTTAATGTTTATTTGTTTCTGAGACAGAGAGACAGAGTGTGAGCAGGGGAGCAGAGAGAGAGGGAGACACAGAATCCGAAGCAGGCTCCAGGCTCTGAGCTGTCAGCATAGAGCCCAACGTAGGGCTTGAACCCACGAACTGCGAGATCATGACCTGAGCTGAAGTCAGACGCTCAACTGTCTGAGCCACCCAGGCACCCCAAAGTTTTACTTTTAATTACAGTTGACAACCAACTGTATTGGTTATAGGTGTATGACACAGTGATTCAACATTAATGTATTTTACAAAATGCTCACCACAAATGTAGTTACCACCTGCTACCATACAAAGTTATTACCATCTTACTGACTGGATTCCTTGTGCTGAACATTACATCATCATGACTTACTTATTTTATAACTTTAAGTTTTACCTCTTGATTCCCTTCACCAATTCTGGCCTTCCCTCCACACACACACACACACACACCCCCGCCCCCCTCCCACCATCAGTTTGTTCTCTTTAACTGTCCGTTTCTGTTTCTTTGCTTTGTTTTTTAGATTCCACATATAAGTGAAATCATATGGTATTTGTCTCTCTCTGACTTATTTCACTTACCATCATACCCTCTAAGTCTATCCCTGTTGTCACAAATGGCAAGATCTGATTATTTTTTATGGCTGAGTAATATTCCATTGTATGTATATACCACATCTCCTTTATCCTAGAATAGGGATCCTAAATGAGAGGAGATGAGATTTTGTGCCCAAGTGCACAGGGGGACAGTTCATCCATAATACGAGGGAGGAGACAGCAGAGTAAAGGGACACAGAGGCAGACAGGAGGGTAAAGGCAATAGTGGGAGGTTGTGGGATTTCTCTTCTATGTTTTCAGTTCATTTTTAACCTCAAAATATGCTTAGTTAAACATATGTATTCAAAGATTTTTATCTGAGCTTTTTTGGGTAGTATCCAACAGGTAAATATAATCACCATAACATATGTTATTTAGTGTCTTGAATACAGTTTATCATAATTGAATTAAATTGTTAGTATTTATTTTTCTTAATTAGGTAGATATAATGTGTGTGTTTCAAAATGTGATGGTTCTGTGATAATTTATTGTCTGGACTGGTCAATGAGCAAAGAGCACAGTTATTATTTACCATCACAATAGTGTCTTCTAGGTGGAATGCTTTACTCTTAGATGTTTCAGGAAAATTTCTGTAAATTAAAACTACAGAAGATACTTTGCTCAACAAATTGCAGTCTAATTCCATTCCATAAAGGCTTTCTGATACTACATCAGAAAGGATACAGTAGAGTCAAGTTGAATGTCTTCATGACGGCGAATCTTCTCTTTTTGCAAATCTATCTCCATAAACGCCTTCAAAACGCAGCTCAAAAAGGCACATTCTCCCAAAAAAGCTTTCCTGATGAGCCCATTCAATCTCATTCGCTCATGTACTCACTGTTCTCTCAATGCCAATTTTCTAAAGTTAGAGGCCATTAATTTATATTGACTGATGGTTTCACTTCAGTGTTCTCCTATGATCTTTACGAGGACACAATCTATCCTACTTTTATTTAGACCCTAATTACTATTCTTTTAAAAATAAACAAACAAACCAACATTTATGACAGTGAGCTAAAGGGACATAATAGATGGTTTTTTAACTCCCTGATTCTTACAGGAAGGGTTCTTAAAATGAGTCTGAGCCCATCCTATCCCCCGATGATTACTGATTTTTTTCCCTCCTCAATAAATTCTTATTATTGTATTTACAGGTACATGCTAAGATTCCCCACAGTTAAACAAAGAAAGATGTTCTTCTCTAAAATGGAAGGAATTTTTAAAAATCAGAAGTCCACAGGTAATATTCTCTCCCTAGTACTATATAGCGTTGAAGAAGACAGAAGCGAGGCTCAGGCCAGAATTTTCATTTAGAAATGTTCCAAACTGTCTGGACAACGAACATACCTGATTCCAAACATACAGTGAACATAGTTGAATAAAGCTCTGCGCAGCATGGTGGTATCAACGTCCTCGTGGGTGGCCATAGTGTTATAGGTGAGATTGTAGACCATGCGAAACTTCTCATCAAGAAGGTGTCCAATGTCAGAATAAAGTCTGTTCACCAGGGAGAACCCATGATTTTCCCAGGTATAGTCCTAAAAGGAGAAGTTGTATCCAGTTGCAAAATGGTCACTCTCCATTTACACTGTGTATTTTTATTAAATATAATTACTGAAGCAAGTACGTGAACGTATTTCAACTCTAATTCTAAGCTGACAGCTCTACGAAGAACCTTTCACATCGGTCTGTAGATGAGAGTGCCTCCTCAGTGGGGACCACGGTTTGACATGTTGGGATGAACTCTGGCCACCTCCTGTAGTCAGGTAGGATGCAAACGACACCCTTATCTGGAAGAACACCTTCCAGAATGCTGGAATATTCCCACGTGACCAAAGCTGCTCAGTGACACAATCAGCAGATCACGTGGACAAGTGCCAAGGAGTCTGTCTTAATTCAAACTTACACTCTTGTTAGGAGCCATATCGCTATGGTGGCTCCGTTTTGTAGGCGTGGGAGTAGGGTGGTGCTTGAGCCCAGAGCTACCGGTGGGTGGGTGATCTTATTACAAAATGCCATTTTATTATAAATGGAACTTTAATCGCTTGATTTCCTCCCTGCTCCTCTCCAAGAAAAACAAAATGGTATGAACATTATACAATTACCATGTAATAATGCAAGTAACTGAACAAGACAGATTCCTTTCGCTTTCTCAGAGGGGGAAACATAGAAATAATAAAATAATAAGCTGTCTACTGGGAGATCAAATTAGACTAGGCTAAAAACAAGGTTACGTAAAAGGATTTACGGACTCTATCAAAATGACCATTAATTTCTTTAGAAGTCAATGGATTTACATTTCAACATTTCACAGTTAGAGGACAGTATTTATTCTCTAGTTCCTCTGAACGAAAGGCATCTTCTACCTGAGCTCGGAATGTTGGCAAATGCTCTTCTCCTCGTCTGGCAAAGTCCTCATACCCAAAACCAGGGTCTTCAATGTATCGGGAGACATCAGATGTTATAACCATGTCATCTTCAAAATCTAAGGGCAACAATGAACATTCTAGTATAAAGGAAACTATACAGATCAATGCAACTGTTCCATTTCCCTCCACCTTTTAGCTTTTCCATGGATTTCTGAAGTGACAATATTGACTTTACGGCTTAAGTTTTGGATACAATTTCATTACCAAAACAGAGGCAATCAGCATGTAAGTGTAGTTGTCTGGGCGAGACAATGACTACACTGAAATATCTAAGCAGCAGTGGCAAAGGATCAATACACTAGTTTTACTAGCGCATATAAATGGAGTATAAAGCTTAAACGTTATTTGAACTCAACGCGGGATGAAGAGGGAAAGAGAGGAGGTGAAGGGAAAAGACCACTTCAGTGGAGCTTAAAGTTAAGGTAGATTTTGTTAAAATTTGATGGTGTTTCATCTGGATGTGTGCGTGGTAAAAATTAGTGCAGTGTAGTTTATGATTAGCTCACCAGCCGGCATTTATGGAGAGGGCCTCGGAAGGGAACTCAGCAGGGAGGAAAGTGGCCTTTTTGGGTACCACTGTTATAATTCTTAGTTGACTTGGGTGCTAAAACAGGAAGATTCAGTTTGGGAAAATTCACTGAGTTTTACACCTAACCTATGTGTGCTTTCCTGTGCATGTGGAGATAAAAAAAAAAAAGCTTGCATGCATCATAGGAAGTAAACAATGTGTTGATGAGATTGTGATTAAAATATTATAAACGTGGCATTCAGGAAGATAGACTACAAGAATCTTTAAGACAGCTGGCTTCTGCATACTTGATAAGAGTAAAAATTTACCACTGAAAAATTTTATTTCATTTTTTAAAGTTTATTTATTTTAAATAAGAGAGACAGAGAGAGAGAGAGAGAGAGAAAGAAGCAAGAGAGAATCCCAAGCAAGCTCCACACCATGAGCATGGAGCCTGATGTGGGGCTCGAACTCACAAACCAGGAGATCATGACCTGAGCCGAAGTCAAGAGTCAGATGCCCACCCAACCGAGTGCTACCCAGGAGCCCACCACTGAAAAATTTTAAATGCTCAGTGCATGTTCATTTGGTGTAAAAACAATTCTCTTCTAACTCACTTTTTTTTTAGGTTAGTCTGTCTTCATACTTTTTTCCGATTTCAACCACTGAAAGGGAATGAGCTACCTTTATTTACTACCTTCTACTCTAGAAAGTGAACATGCTCTTTTCAAAATAAGAGAAAAAATACTCCTTCCATGCAAAGACCAATGTTTTCTTATTACGTTATTTTAATCAGTATCAAATAAATCTAATACTTAATAAGTAACTAATAAACAAATATTAAATAGCTCCTAAAACAATTTGATGGCATAAAAAAACTAATTCTTAACCAGACAGTCTTGAGAAGCTTAAATAAACAAGGGCAATTATAGTAATGCATCCAGAAGATGTGGTCAATTAGTACTGCCTTCATTATCTTTAATCTCTGTTCTTTTGTGAAAATCCTAGCAATAATTATTCTTTCCTTACAAGCTTTAACCTTTCCTTAGGTCACTGCCATGGCCTAATGGGTGCTTGATAATGTCAGGAGAGATCAAGCATCCAGGCTACCCAACTTTGGAAATATTAAAATTCTTACCTAACTTCTTTATTATACCAAATGAGAAGAGACTGGCATTTGTTGAGGACTTACTATATACAAGGTACTATGCTATGTACTTAGTATCTATTTTTTGTTTGTTTGTTTCATTAATGCAAAAAGAAGTCCCTCCTTAAGAAAAAAGTAAACTAAGTGTCAGTTACACCACTGTCAGTAAGAAATACCATGCGGATTCATTTAGGAGGATGTGGAAAACTTGGAAACCCTGGACTACGTAATCTGATCTGAAGCTTTCAAGTGACTTTCCGTTTTCTAAAACAAAATCTCAGACTTATCCCTCGCCCAACCCACAACCACTGCACTGTCTCCTCCTGTTGCACAACTCTCTTCGGGTAAATGGAAATACTTTGAAAATGGCATTTTCGATCCTTTATCTCTTAACATTTACGATTGATGTTAGGCTTTCCTTAAGTCAGTCCATCACAGACTAATCAATAGAAACGAGGCAAAAAATTAAAAATTTGCAGCGATCACTGCAGTGCTAGGAAAACGAGAAGTTTTGTGGGTTGTGAAGTAAAATCAAACCAAGAACAGTGAGTGATAACTAAAGTGTGTAAAACAGTTTCTCTCCTGACGTGATCCTTCCACCCACACTGCACAACCAGTTGGGTTTCATTTGGCAAATACCGATACCAGAGTTGACCATTACACAACTGGTTCATTTGATGGTGATGTTAGTTTTTGTTTTGCTCATACGCATTTTCAAAGTTGTCGTATGCCTTTCAACGTTTTTAAATAAACAATGAGTAACTAAACAAATAAGATAGAATTTATCCTATGAATAATATCCCTTTATTCATTTTAAAATTAGGAGTTAGGATGCCAGGGTGGCTCAGTCAGTTAAGCATCTGACTCTTGACTTCAGCTCAGGTCATGATCTCACGGTTGGTGGGTTCAAGCCCTGCATCAGGCTCTGCATTGACAGTGCGAAGCCCGCTTGGAGTTCTCTCTCTCTCTCTGCATCTCTCCCTCTCTGCCCTTCCCCTACTTGCTCTCTCTCTTTCTCTCTCACTCTCACTCTCAAAATAAATAAACTTAAAACAATAAAAAATTTAAAAAAATAAATAAAATTAAGAGTCAATCAAAACCTGTTTGTCGATTTCATCCACGGAAAGAAATGTACAAAGGTCTCTCAAACTACAAATGCTTTTTCTCTAAATTTATTTCGAGAAGTTAAAATTAGTACTCTGATCAACAAATCTAAACTCCAATTTTAACTCTATCTAAAACAAATATTTCAGTCTAGACTCAAAGGAAATAGTATGTTGCACACAGGCTGGATTCATCTGCCCCTAACAGAACACAGAAAACACTCTATTACAGTAGTGGGATGGCTTTCTAACTTGAGAAACAAAAAAAGAATAAAAGCTAGTTAACTCGGTTACCAAGCTATAGAATACCACCTCTGTAGAACATTTTAAACATTTTCTTCAAAAGGCTTGAAAAGCTATTCTTAGAATCTCCACATGGAATCTGGAATGCTTTATCACACTGGTCAAACCAAGAAATTCATTACAGAAAAAATATAAATTTCTATTTCCATTTTACAACATGGTTAAGGTTATAAAAATGACTCCATAAGCCATTGTACAGAGTCCTTTTGCTGTTACCTTTGTGGGACTAGCAAATGTGGTATTGGGAATGGTTAAGAGTAAACAACAAAATGATTTCTTTCCCTGAATGATTTATAAATGATACAGCCTCTCTTGTCAAAACTAGAACATAATTTCTGGCTAGGATTTAAGACTTGCTAGTAAAAATTCACTGCAGAAGGCAGAAGTCCCTGCTCAAGGGTCCAAGAAGGCAGAGGCTGGGGTCCAGAATGTATCTTCAATATTAAAAACAAAACCGACGAAAAGAAATAAAATATTTTTATCCTTCAAGCTCTAGTGATGTTAGAGAGGCTCTTAAAAGTTAATGTCTGGGGGCCCATGGGTGGCTCAGTTGGCTAGGCAACCGACTTCGGCTCAGGTCATGAGCTCACAGTTCGTGAGTTTGAGCCCTGCATCGGGCTCTGTGCTGACAGCTCAGAGCCTGGAGCCTACTTCAGATTCTGTGGCTCCCCTCTCTCTACCCCTCCCCTGCTCACGCTCTGTATCTCCCTGTCTCTCAATAATAAATAAACGTTAAAAAATTAAAAAAAAAGTTAATGTCTGAAAGCAAATAGATATTACTAACCTTAATAAAAATGTTTACATTTTAAAATATTGGTTTACCTAGAAGGTTCACCCTAAGTTTATAATTTTCCTTTGTTCCATGTATTCTCTCTGGATGGTTTTTATAAATAACTCTTTTGATTTTAACTCCCAATTACATGCCTATAACTTCCAAAATTTCATCCTAAGTTTAAAACCCTCTCCTGGGGGCACCTGGGTGGCTCAGTCGGTTAAGCATCTGACTCTTGATTTCTGCTCAGGTCATGATCTCATGGTTTGTGGGTTCAAGCCCTGCCTTAGGCTCTGTGCTGACAGTGGGAGCCTGCTTGGGATTCTCTCTCTATCTCTCCCCCACTTGTGTGCACGCACACGCTCTATCAAAATAAATAAACTTAAAAAATTAAAAAAACAAACACACAAATCAAACCCTTTCCTGACCCTCAGACCATCTGTGAGCCCCTTCCTACTCAGGTGTGGTTTGCAGACTGGCAGCACTGACAGGACTTGGGGGAATTTTAGAAATGTGGCCTCTCAGGTCCTAGCCCAGACTCACTGAATCAAAATCGGCATTTCAACAAGATTCCCCCAGGGACTCACATGCAGTGAAAGTCTGAGAAGCAGTGTACTGGACATCTCCAGACCCCTTAGCTCAAAATGTCCCAAATATGGCAGACTGCATGCTCCTGAAGGTTAGAAAGGTCATCACGATAAGGCCTCTGTTTACCTACCCGGCTTATGTGATGACATTACCTACATCATCACCTCTGCCCTAACAACACAGAACCACTTGTTCCTGTGCCCGGCATCCTGTTTCCTTACCATCATGCCTTGGCTCAGTTGACTGCCACCAACCCCCTTGCACTCAAGTCTCTTAGAGCCAAATGGCTGGAGGAAGTCTTGTAGGGCCCCTTCTGTGCACGTTCCTCTCCCACCAACAGTGGATTCAGGGCCCTCTCCTAGGCTCCTATACTGTTCACATTCTGCTACATATTGAAATTGTTTCTCTCCCATCAGCACTGGGAGCTCCCAAAGGGTAGGAGTTGTGTCCTATTTAGCCTGAAAGCCTTAGCTCCCGCTATAGTGCCAAGACCATCTAGGGAACTCAAGGCATGTTTGTAGAATGGATATTAAGCTAATACCTAAAACACCATGTTTCTTTACTTGGGATTTCCTGCCGCTTAGAAGCTCTGAGAAACTAGAACTTAACATACTCAATTTGGTGGATAAAATCTATCATAAAAAAGATCGTCAGGGGAGATGATAAAAGGGGTTTTTGTTCTTTCTGGCAAAACTTCTGAGAACTACTGGTCAGTGCTATGTTTAACAAGCAAGTTATGTTTAACAAACAAGTTATGGCCAAATCAGTTACCCTTGGAATTTATGAGACTGGGCTTAAGACTAAAAATTTTTTAAATCAATGGAACTCTTATTTTTAAAATGTGATGTAGATTGATGACTTTGAAGGGTTTCGGCTTTCTACCAAGTCGATGCTATTTTAATAACATTTACTATGTGGTATTCAACATCTTTTTTAGTCATAACTGAAAAGTCTCCTAATTCAATGTCTCTGAGAGTATTAGAAAAAAAAGTACATTTTTAAGACTAGAGCAAAGAAGCCTAGCTTTTAATACAGAATGAATTCCTCCTTTTAAAAGAGAATGAATTCCTCCAAATCCCATATAAGAAAATGACCTAAATAATACATTTTTATTAAATTCTGAAGATTTCTCCAAAGAAATCTTGCAAACGCAAGTACAATGTAATTTTAGAACTAATGTGGAAAAGTAACAGTGCGAGAACAATCCTCCCACATGCTCCCCACGCGCACACAAAAAAGGCAGAGATGTATTATAAGAATGTTATCTATTGAAACAGGATTTCACTTATCACTTGAAAACATCACAAAAGTAGAATGAATCAGGTATCTCTTAACTTTCTAAGCAACTGTTCTGCTTTTAATAACATTTTCTGCAGGACAGAGCGCGTCCTGCAAAGCTGCAAGTTCCTGTCAGCTGGACCTGGGGTGCATTGAAAGACGCACGAACCTAACGGGAGAGCACCAGCATTCAGGCAAGGTGGAGGAGGAGGCCTACAGAAGAGGAACATGGTGGTCGCAGGGTCACTTCTACATGTCTATATGAAAAATACCGAAGGTGGTCTGTCAGGGATACAGGAGGTCAAGGGCAAAGACAGTGGGGGCTTGGGCAGAAGCACACCTGAATGAGGAAATGAATGAAAAGTATCTCCAGAGACCACAAAAAGACTTTCTTTCTTCTCCTTCTCAAAGCGAGTGGTCATTTCTTCCTGAGATGCCTCTTCATCTTCCCTTTCTTCATGAAGCCTTTTCATTCTTTCCATTAAGGCCTCTAGCTCGCTTAGAGAATCTACAATCTGGAGCCAGGAAAGATCATGTTGGGTGTTATTAAGAATTATTCTAGTACATGTCTCTGTCTCCCAATGTCACCTTACTATGTACAGTGGCACGGGCACAGTTCAGGCGGGTTTTAACTCCAAAGGGAATCAAATGACAGATTTCAGACATTTTCAGAAGTATGATGTTTCTGCCTCAGTTGCAAACACAGAAAATTGATAAGTATAGATATATTTAATCTAGAATTCTAGCATTTGGTATATATTATAGTTTATTTTAAAAAATGAGGCAGCCTTATGATTTGTAATAATATCTATTTGCTTTAAAAGCCTCTTAAGACAATTCAGAACTTCGTGTACAGGTTGCATTTTTACAGTAAGAGAAACTGTACAAAAATATTTCAAGTATATGATATCCTGTAGAGTCCGACCATGATTTCTTTCTAGATATTTTTAACATTGGGAAATTTAAAGGCAAAATAGTAAAGAAAAACAAAGTTCAGAAAACTGACCCCGAAGTTGCTGCCTGTAAGGGATGCGTTCTCTATGCTGTTGTCATTAGCGAGATCGCAAACACAGAAATTGTTGACTGATATTAGCCTGAATCCGTTGGAGATTTCTGGATCTCTCTCTGGATTGATGCCACTACCAAAAACAAAGCTTGCCAAAGCATGATAATGTGCCAGTAGGACCACCGCATGTACCAGTTCGGGCAGAGACCAATTATTTTCTCCAGTTTTGACAAGTTTCTGAAACGAGAAAAGCAAATCAGAGTAAAAATGAAAATCACAGAATGCTACAAAGCAATTTTGGAAAGCATGAAAAATCCGCCAGTTTTATGCCCATTTATAGTAATCAAACATAAAACTCCCTTTTGAAAATGTTTCACATAATAAAGATATGGCTTTGGCCAAACAATATTGCATTAAACTGTCAAACCTAACAATATAATTCTGTGGCAGATTCTTCTAAATCCCTTATACGCTCAATGGAACTTCTGCTTCCAAAGCACTTTTACATGTTATGTGGTTTTCATAAGATATTTCAGAGAATCAAAGAACACGGAAGCTAGAAGGGACTTTAGAGATGATCTTGCAAAACCATTCATTTTAAGGTTTTTAGGTAAAGACTTTTACCTTAAAAGTCACACAAAAAAATCCAATTCAGTAAGGCAACTTTGTTAGTCGTCTTTTAGATATCTTTCCTGATGGAGAAAGAGCCTATGGCAGATGATAGAAACCATACCTCACCTTTGAATAAGAACTTCAAAAGTTTCAGAGCACTGTTTCGTATGTTATTTTACTTCATCCTCCAGCTGAATGATGGAATCACAAGTGAAGCCATTAAAAACAGTGATGCTTCCATCCCCATTTTCTCCGAGAGCCAGTTCCATCTGGCAATCCACTGGGGATTCTTTCCCATCAGTGTTCTTGCTCTCTTGCTTGGGGTACATGTCTGTGTCCTGCTGCTCCCCACGAACCTAAACTTTAATTTTGCTCACTTCACAGCCAACCCCCCACCAAAACCTCTTTTGCTTTACTCTCCATTAACCACACACACACACACACACACTCACACACACACGTTCACTCACACACACACTCACACACATGAAATTTAATATATTACCAAAGGCTCAGGAAAAAGGAAAAATTAATCACAATCTACCATTCTAATATAGTTTTTATGTATTTTATTTTATTTTTATAAGCATAACTATGTCATCAGAGGATACCTCTATTTTGGGGGGACTCACATTTTGACATGTTCAATTTTCACGAGGCTCCACGGTCTTACGTTAAGCGTGGGCCATCTATCGCATGGCAGTGGAAATATGGAACTACTTCTCCATCTTGGAATACCCTGTCAGATCCTCAAATTGCTTCAATTTTTTTGTGTACCTGTTATTATAAATAGCATCTTCATGCTACAGCTGTGTTCATATTCTAGAAACAACTCCCAATAGGACTTTTAGGGCAATTATGATGTGAAGACTTTTGCTAATGCTGCCAAAGAGACTTCCAAAAGGATTGGTAGAATTTACAATGCCTTTGTCAGTCTTCTCCAAGACTATTAAACCTGAGAGGACAGACAGCCAACACTCATCACCTCGAAATTCGCATCTCACATTCATTTCTGTATCTTTAGTTCATTAGAACCTGCTTTTTGAAGCAAGCTCCAGAAGCTACTTTCACTAAGGGCACATATGACCTCCAACAGGGCAGATCTATTTCTTTTTTAGCACGTGTCCTATTTGATCTCTGTAGAATTTATGTTTTCCTTACTTCCTCCCTTGAAATTAACCTCCCTTGCCTTCAGCACTTTCACTAATTTGTTCTGCACCCTGTCTACCCTGCGATGCATGTCTCCCCATCTCCCTCCCAGCCCCCTTCTTCTTCTGCTTGCCTCTGAAATGCTCTCTTCTACCCATGATCTCCTTTCCTTGTGCAGTATCTCCCCGGAAGGATCAGCCATTCATTCAACTTGATCTTCACTTATCTGTAAATAACTGTCTGATTTTATTTCTAATCTATCCTTTATCTTTTTTTTTTTTTTTTTTTAAATCTATCCTTTATCTTGAGTCACAGACCTGTGTTTCCTCCGGTAACTGGACATCACTAAACGGATGTCACAATCTTCCATTCTCAGGGCTGCGTGTATGCCGTCCCGCTCATGGCACTGCCTCTTGCCCGGTCAGGAAGGTAGAAACCTTACTGATTCTCCTGTCTCACCCAGCCCCTCCACCCTCACATTCTATGAGTCAGCAAGCCCTGCTTTTTCTCATGCAGACTGCTTACATACAGTGTGATCGCTCCTCTTTATCTCTCCAGGGCTTAAAAAAAAGTCATCTCTCAAGTGGACTGCGGCAATGGCTTTATGACTGGCTCCCCTGTGTCTAGGTACACAAATGTACCATTTGTGATTTGTCTTCTGCACCACCACATACACTCATATTACAACTCAGCTCAAGAACCTTTAATGGTTCTTCATTCTTTATCCTAGGGATTCCCTAGGATCAACATCTTTTGATCACATATACTTCTGACAGTGCCAGTTGGAGGGGCCCAACCCCTGAGAGCACGTACATTTACGTATAAATTAAGACATACTAAAAAAAAATACTCATAAAGTACATTTTATATAGTTATAAAAATATACTGTACTACTAATATTGTAAAATATACAAGTAGAGGAACTGATTAAGGAGAGAATACATGTGCACACATGCGTGCATATACACGATTTCCTAACATTTTGAAGAACTGCCTTGTGTACCCCTGAGGTGACATAACATGACTCTGGAGAACACAGCTTTCTAAGGATAGGACATAAATTCTTTAGTACAGTATCTGCCGTGTCATAACAACATGCTCTCAATTCTTCCCATCTCTTACCCCCACCTCACATAACCTGCCTTTGATTCAGTCACCCAAAGCTATTGGCTACTTTCCCAACATAAAATGTTTCCATTGTCTGTCTGGAATACCTTCTGCTACCTGAAAATTCCCACTTACTCTTCAAGACCTCTCTCAAATGTTACCTCTTTCATGCAACTTCCTGGTCCCATTCTTTTTATTCATACCTTCATACACTACGGTGAGGTGATCATCGTCATTACCTCTCTTTCTTTCTTCCCCTAGATTCCAAGCATGGGTAAGGGCAGGGTCTCCCTTTTTAGACCCACCAAACCACAGAGCACCAAGTTATTCACATATGGCATAAAAATAATGATTACTTCTTCTATCTAAGTTACACATTATCAAATCAGAACATAAACTTCAGGACAGCATTATGTTTTCACGTGTTCCCAGACAGATATTCAAAAGCTACGAGTATAAAGAATAACCAAAGCTCCGCTTCGTTTAACTGGGGAAATAATTAACAAAAATGTAGTCTAATAAGAGTATCAAAAAAACCAAGAACATTTATATACGTTAGAAGCAGAGATTTTAAATACCTAAGACTTCTCTGATAGTAATTTCGATGACAGCTGCTAGGTACTGAATAGTTACCAAATGCCAAGCACAGTGCCGGGATATTGCATAATGGCCTCACTGAAGCTCTTTTCTGCTACCAAGTGCTCTAGTCAATTGCAACTCTGTTTCTGTTTCTCCTTTAAGCTGGTGGGTCCACGGAGCATTTCAGTGTTCACACCACTTGGCAAATCACTTTGTATTTGCAAAACTGTATCTTGCAAATCTCAAAATTATGAAATGTTAAGAACCAGAAAAGGGTTTAGAACTCATTTAATCCAGGCCCCTCATTTTACAGATGGGGGAACTGAGGCCCACAGAAGTGAATTCACTAAAGGTCACAAACATGTGAGAACCCAGGTATCCTAAACTGCCAGTTTATTTTCTTTGTTCCACCTCCTGCCTGAAAACAGAAATCAAGTTTTCTCTTGGCCACTCACTAAAGTACCCATAGAGCTAATTACTGATTACCTAAGGAGGCATATTCATCTGCACCTAAATTACAGACTTTCTACGTTTATCTCTTCTACATGCTGATATACTATGTTTAAATTTCTAATATGCAAGTATTTAAAACTAAGTCTTAAGCAAAAACAAAAACAAAAAAACCAACACCAAACAAACAAAAAAACCCAAAACAAAAAAGCTCTTAGTTAGAATCATTAGTAAACCTTCTTACAACCCAGCACTTGGTACCTGAATGTGCTCTTTCGTGATGAGCCAGGGTCGGTGTGCTAGCAGCTTATTTATTTCATTAAGATTCTTCAGTCTTTGTGGTACGTATTCCAAGCCATTCAACCACTCAGCAATCCCTCCTGTCTTTAAAAATTCATCCACATGCATGTTTATTAAGTAAGAACACTGATGTCTAGCTGCAGCCTAAAAGACAAAAAGAGTTCGGTGACAGAACCATCATGGTAAAAGTCTTAGTCTGCTATTTCTAAACAAATCATTTATTTGGCATTTAATAATTTTAACACCAGTAAATTCTTTTCTTACAGATTCCTCTTCCTTCTGAAACTTCTTCTATCACAATACTGCCATAGATTCCTGACTCAATACACGTGGCTGGTATCTGTATAAGCAAACACTTGTCACATGAAGGCAATTCCTTCCTCATCCAGAAGCTGGCACAGATCAACCTAGAATCCACTTTCTAGCTGTGTCAAGAAAATACATGTCCGTTTCATTATGGTAAGTGACATAAACTATATTCTACCTGAGACACAGTAAAAGCTCACTAACTTGTATTCTCCCCACTCAAGAAGGCAGGCTAATTTGGCCGTCTCTCTTACCCCGGCAAGATAACTGTGATTTCAGAATTATCTGTGCACATCAGCCCTACTGAGATAAGACTAAAGCCGGCGGACACTGTTCCTTCCTATGCAGTCAAAACCGCCAACCTGGGAAATCCATGCAAAGCAGACTTTTCACAGCTCTCTTCCCCAGGACTGCCTCTCAGCGAAATAGCACTGTTTGCTCTTTCTGTTTTCTGTATCTTGTTTATCTCTTAGTTTGTGATCATTCTAAGTCTGCCTTCGGCCTGACTGTCGTCAACACTGGAAGCCGGAATTACGGTCTCAGGCGTGTTCATCAGTCGACAGAACACAGAACGCTGCCCTTCTCTTGTTTAAAACCGCAGGGAGCGCATAAACAGGATCATCACGTTAAACTAGCCTGCTAACTCCCCAGCTGTTCTCCTACACTCTCAACACATGGCACTTGGGCCATGTCCCTCCTCTTTTTCTCCACTAACAGTCCAACTGTAACACTGTTTCTTTCTATCCTTCTCGCTCCTGCTGCCTACCATCCCGATTTATAATTCTCTCCCCACCCCCAGCGAAACATTAACTAGTTTGTACCAAGTACGATACTTGGCAGTGTTATCATCCATTTAAGAATTCTCTCATCCAGAGTCTCCACTGGTGCTGATACTTTCCTCTTCTTTGGCCAAATTAGTGATGCACTTCACGTATTAAACGGCTAAACAAGAGGTCACAACCAACCTGTTTCATATTCATAATAAAAACAAGGTGCCAGTAGCAAACCCCAAACTTGTGGGATATTAGGGCTATCGCTTTGGACCCTAGACGCATCATTAACAAGAGTTGAGACTGACACACTTAAATGAGAAATATTCAGTGCCTTAAGGAATTTGAAAGCAGTCAAAATGTATCCGAGAGACGGTGTCCAAAAAGCCACGGGCTTCTTCAATTCTTAGTTCTACAAAATGATACGGAGCTCTACACACACGAACACACACACACTAGAAGGGCGGAGAAGGAGCGCGCGAGGACGACGTCCCGCGAATCAGGAGACGGGGAACCCAGCGCACCATTATTGCGATGTAGTGCCGGTGCGGCAGAGGAAGGGGGCCGTCCATGCGCAGCATGTAGAACTGGCTCCGCAGGAAAGACTCCAGGTACTGAGCGTGCAAACTCATGACCTGTGTGATGTTGTCCAGGCGACCGGATGTAGAGTATTCTTCCACGAGAAAGTTAGTACGTTCATCCACTGTGTTTGCTTGGACAACCTAAACAGTCAAGAAACGCACAAAATGATTACGGAGAACTAACGTATCTTTCGTTGACCGAAATTATGCCACCATCGAAGCAAATGAATGTTCTTTTCCTATGAACAGACACTGAAATTACGCAGTTGCTCAGGCTAGAAACAGAAATTAAAAAAAAAAAAAAAAGCACCACTCTTTCTTGGCTCTGGGACCACCATTTATTAGACAACAAATGTCGAGTTATCAAACACTATACACACAGCTACGAGTCTGGAGAAAAGAAGCTTCCATCTGCTGCACCAGGCACATAAGGCAAAATTTTCAGGGCCCACTTGCCTAGCCGTTATTACACCAATTCGTGGTGAGGCGAAAGCAGTGGCGTTTGGTTCATGTATTTACAATTTTATCGCAACGGCCCACGAAGATACTTAATCACATAATCTTAAGGCAAATATTTTCGGTCTGATCTTTTGCTTGTTTTCGTTCAACATTAAATAAAAAGCTTTCTGAAGTTCTTTTAGGGACAAAGGAAAATATGATAATTTGTAGAAAGTGTTCATTGAAAAAATTAGTAAGGACACTAGAATACGGTCATTCCTATTTTCAGCCTATTGTTATTAATGACTACAAACAAGGTTAGTTATTAAAATGGACGTCCTCCATCCCAGGGAATCAAAAGAGCTTTCTCAAGAATAGATGAGTCCATATAGCTTTATACACAATGACAGCTTGGGCATCACACCAAGAATTGGCTCTGAAGGTGCTAAGAGCTTATCAGCACCTTGTAGAAGAGAGCTGGCTCTGTGGGAATTAATGGACATGAGATGAATATTTCTCTGATTGGTTCATTACTTACTGATACTTTAGAATTAGAATTCCAGACTTAAGAATACATTCCCCACTTTAGATTCAGAATGCAATTCGAGCTCATGCATCGAGTTAACAGCACAGCCTGGTCTAGAATCCAGATTTTCTGAAGTCCAGGCTAATGGTCTTTCTAAAGACCCATACTGCTATCAGAAACTCTGTTTACTCTTTAGGGCTGGCTTCACAGTCTCTTCTGAAAAAATAAGTACAAATTACACAAAGGCACTATTGACTGAGGAAAATGTAATCCCAAAGGAAATACAATGTTTGAAAAGTGTGAACTGTGAGGAAATGTTAATTACAACGGTGTAAAAAAGCAATTTCAGTTCAGCTAGTTAAAAAGCCACATACACTTTCATTTGCCCATTTCCCCACATTTTGTCAACTACAGGGACCAAGTGATGTGAACAGCAGTAAGATCTGGGTCAACCACGTGTCATTAAAAAGAGATTTGTTGGTTTGGTTTTGTTTTCCCCAGCAGTTTCTTTTGTTTAACTGATGCGGAAGACATTAATAGATGCAAGAGGTCCCGAAAACAGTGGTGGCTTCTGCAAACCAGATGACCTTCAGATACACAGCGTGAACACAGCTGTTTCTGGAAGTCTTTATGTATATGAGGCAATCACTCCGCCAAGAGCGGCCCCTACCCTGTCTGAGGGAAATGGGCACCGGCACAGCTGTCTTTCTAATGACTGGTCACTACCAAGATCAGCTAGAGATGCCGAGTTCTCCAAACATTACTGTTAACTTTCCTTTAACCTTTCCATTCAAACGGTAAGGTCACTAAAAAAGCAAAACGAAGATGAAGAAAAACTGACACTGGCCATGACCTGGTAGACATTCTTCAAATTCTATTCTTCCCTTCTGTTCAGAAAATGCCCCGCAGATAAGAGCTGCTCCGTAAACCATCTTTTTTGACTACTTTAAGAGCAGTATAGGAGTAACGCTGATGCTCTAAGATGAATGTCTTTGCAGTAAATAGTCAATCAGCATATACAGTCATATTCAGTAAGTTAATAACTCCTTCAAGCAGAGAAAAACTCCTCAATCAGGGGTTCTTAAACTTTTCTTAGCTCAAGTTTCTATCTGAGAGGCACCTAGGAATCTAGGAAGTCCTGCACATTGCTATGATCTTTCATAGAGATGTATATCCACAAAACAGGCACAAATCTTCTATTGGTTATAATTTCCTTTGCATTATGTTTTACAACCTCTCTTTCTTGCATTTACCATCTTGACTCCCCACCTTCACCAAACATACAGATTGTACAGATTATATTGACATTCCACCCGGAGACTTAGAACCAAAACAAAAGAGTAATTGCTAATGATGTAACAGCATGTTTTGTTTAATAGGTTTAGTTGGGAAACTCATATTTTCCATTTCAAAATATTTATTTTCTTAACATTTATATAACCTATATTCACCATGAAATGGTGGCTATTTAAAAACCCAAAAACCTGGGGCGCCTGGGTGGCGCAGTCGGTTAAGTGTCCGACTTCAGCCAGGTCACGATCTCGCGGTCCGTGAGTTCGAGCCCCGTGTCAGGCTCTGGGCTGATGGCTCAGAGCCTGGAGCCTGTTTCCGATTCTGTGTCTCCCTCTCTCTCTGCCCCTCCCCTGTTCATGCTCTGTCTCTCTCTGTCCCAAAAATAAATAAACATTGAAAAAAAAATTAAAAAAAAAAAACAACCCCAGAACCTTCAAGTTACTATTAAACTTAATTTAAAAAAAAACTTCATTACTGTTAGCAGCTTTGTTCAGAAAAGTTATATTTGAAATCAAATAGGGTAAAATTTAATTTTTCTAACCGCATAGGACAACTAACTCTAAAATAAAAAGGCAGATTCTTATACACATAAACTTGTAAGTGACATTCAAAAGAAAATATCTCTGTGGTTCTCTGACATATAAATAAGAAACAAGAGCAAAACACAGGTTTACTTCCATATTAAAAATGGAGAGGGGAGCCTGGGTGGCTCATTCGGTTGAGCGTCCACCTCTTAATCTTGGCTCAGGTCATGATCTCACAGTTAGTGAGATCGAGCCTCATGTCGGGCTCTGTGCTGACAATGTGGAGCCTGCTTAGGATTCTCTCTATCTGCCCCTCCCCTCCCCCCAAAATAAATAAACTTAAAAAAATATTTAAAAAAATGGAAATATTCTTTGATATAATGAAGTTGCTTTTTTGTGAGTCACACTTAATGTATTTTAACACAGATAAACTTACTTCCTTCTCTGGAATAAAGGCACTTGGTCCTCTTGTCAAGGGTTGAGACACTCTGATTCTTTTATCCTGTTTTTAAAAGAAAAGTTTTATGTATTAATGATGACTTTCTAAGGAAAGTTAAATTGGTACAGATTTATTGCTGAGGTACTCAACCAAATTGAATAAATAAATAGAATTATATAAAATCAAAATAAAGTTTAAATCTCAGATCCCAGAAAATCCAGCAATCGCACTACTGGGTATTTACCCAGAGAATACAAGAACACTAATTCAAAGGGATGCACGCATCCCTATGTTTATAGCACCATTACTTACAATAGCCAAGATATGGAAGCAGCCCCAGTGTCCATCCATTGATGGATGGACAAAAAAGAAGTGAGATATTTCACTGTGTGTATGTATATATATGTATACATACACACAGTGGAATATCATTCAGCCATAAAAAAGAATGAAGTCTTGGGGCACCAGGGTGGCTCAGTCGGTTGAGTGTCCGACTTCGGCTCAGGTCATGATCTCGCAACCGGTTAGTGAGTTTGAGCCCCGCGTCGGGCTCTGTCTGTGCTGACAGCTCAGAGCCTGGAGCCTGCTTCGGATTCTGTGCCTCCCTCTCTCTCTGCCCCACCCCTGCTTGTGCTCTGTGTCTCTCTGTCTTTCAAAAAATGAATAAACATTAAAAAAAAATTTAAAAAAAAGAACGAAGTCTTGCCATTTGCAACAACATGAATGTACCTAGAGAGTATAAATAAATCAGAGAAAGACAAATAGCATAAGATTTCACTCATATGTGGAATTTAAGAAACAAAACAAACATACAAGGGGGAAAAAATAAGAGAGAGACAAAACAAGAAACACTCTTAACTGCAGAGGACAAACCGATGGTTGCCAGAGGGGAGGGAGGAGGGGGATGGGTGAAACAGGTGATGGGGATTAAGGAGTGCACTTGAGACAAGCTCCCGGTGATGTAAGGGAAGTGCTGAATCGCTACAGTGTATATACCTGAAGCTAATAGGAAAACTGTATTTAACTAACTGGAATCCAAATAAAACTTAAAAACAAAAACAGATAATGGGGCGGGATACACAGTAGGCTTCTGAAATTTCATTTCCCTTGGTCATATTCCGTAGCACCAGAGATTTTTAGCCCGTTTTTGACATGACTGAAAACGGTCGGTCTCCCTAATAAAATCGTATCTGATATTATACTAGCGGACTGTTACACCTCAATCTGAGCTACAACGAAAGGTGGAATTCAGAGGATTGCTTGCGACTCCTCAGAGCAATGACCTGACCTGTGGGGGTTTTTCCTGAATAAGGCAGGAATAAATATGCCCAAGATAAAGTTGTGAAGCTTTAAGAAAAAATGTGAAACATGGAGAAGTGGAGGTTCACTTAATCCAAGAAACGGAGAGCACAGTGATGCTTAGTGCAACTCCTGCTACACTGAGAAGGAACTGGTAGACCGCCAATGGCGTGTCTGAGGGTTAGAGTTTTTCAAGTTAAAATATTTTTGTTAAAAAATTTTTAATTAAAAATATATTTGGTATCCCTATTTAAGTGTGATATCCACAAAGCCAGAACTATTTCAATCAGGTAATTATAACTTCTCTGCAGGCATGTTGAAGAGCAGAAATGGTCAGAGGGAGGCTCTCAAGTCTTTGAAGTCCTTCTTAGCCAGAAGGAGAGAGAGGAGAGCCACTTAATTTTCTATAATAAAAGCAATATTCTAAAGTTCTAAAAAAGAAGCCCTATGAAACTGCAACACAAAAATAGGGACTATGCTTACCCCACACACAAAAATTGTCTCAATATGGATTAAAGACTTGAATGGAGGGGTACCCACTCTTGATTTTGACTCAGGTCATGATCCCAGGGTCGGGGGATCGAGCTCAGCGTTGGGCTCCCTCTTTCTCTGCCCCTCCCCCACCTGCATGAGCGTTCTCGCTCTCTCAAAAATGAATAATAAACTTAAAAAAATTAAAAATAGAACTACCATATGATCTAGCCATCCTACTGCTAGGAACTTATCTGAAGAAAATGAAAACACTAATTTGGAAAGATATAAATACACCTCTATGTTTATTGCAGCATTATTTACAATAATCAAGATGTGGAAATAATCTAAGTATTCATGAATGGATGAATGGATAAAGATGTAGTATACTGTATATGACAATGGAATACCTTTCAGCCATAAAAAAGAAAGGAATCTTTCCATCTGTGACAACATGAATAGACCTTGAGGACATTATGCCAAATGACGGAAGTTAGACAAAGGTAAATACTGTGTGATTTCACTACATGTGGAATCTAAATGATAAAACAAATGAACACACAAAACCAAACCAAATTCCTAGACACAGAAAACCGATGGCTGACTCCCAGAGGGGAGAAGGGTGGAGAGGTGGGCAAAGTGGTGAGGAAGACAAAGAGGCACCAACTTCCAGTTATAAAACGAGTAAGTCACGGGGATCGATGTGCAGCACGGAGACTACGGTCAATAATATTGCATAGCAAATTTGAAAGTTGCTAAGAAAGTAATTCTTAAAAAGTTCTCATCACAAGACCAAAAAATGTGGAACTCTGCATGGTGACAGACGGTAACTCGACTTTTGCAATGTAGGTGAGCGTCGGATCATTATGTTGTACACCTGAAACTAACACAATGTATGTCAATGTCACGGTTGACAAAGATTATAAAGACTGCGTGGGAAATCAAACATGAGAACAGAGGTCTACTGGAAAAGAGTGTACTAAGTTTCAGATGCCACTAAGTCCTCCTCAGGAAACCTGTAAACTGAGGAAGCCACTCTAAACGGTTCCTTATGCAAGGATGGCAGTATCTAGTTCACGTGACCTCGTCTCCTGGCCACAGCAGACTAGACCAATCAACACAGAGGCTCATCTGCAGCCTACAGGTGCCTTGATGCAAAAGTTCTGCCCAAACAGAATTGAGGGTACTCAGCTGGACCACTAAGATCTAGAGTTGCTAGACTTGTATGAAAGGAATGCATTGTGACAGAGAGAAGAGCAACAAAATAGCACTCAGAAGCAGAGCAGAGAACACAAGAAGGAAGCATTAGAGGAGGCAACAATAGTACCTGCTTCCAAGGAGAACAGCACTAGAGTTTCTATGGAGTCACTAGAGGAAGTCAAGTCTAACCGTGGGCTCTCCTGTGTCTTTCTCCCTTCCTCCTGCCCCTTTCTCCCTCCGTGAGGTAGCCAGAATCTTTTTTATTCTTTACAATCAGAAAGCCTACCAAACACAAAATAGCTAATCAAATCCCTTACTTCAATCGCAGTTACAAAACAAACTGACAAAAGTAGGCGGCCAGGCATTCAATGAGTTTTTGAGAACCTAATCAGATACTGCGTCAGACTCGGGGCATACAGAGGAAGTGAAACAGAAAGGGTCCCTGCCCTCATGAGCCTGGCACACGATCCCCATCAATTTTCGGAATCGTATCAGGATAAATACATTGAGTAATGATCACCTAAACCTGCTCAAGTTTCAGAAAGGCATCTAGGCTGTATTTATCAAGTAATGATAAGCATATCGCAGCCTACTGGTCAAATACACTAGAGGTCTCCATGTAAAAAGGAGTGACTTAGGGGCGCCTGGGTGGCGCAGTCGGTTAAGCATCCGACTTCAGCCAGGTCACGATCTCGCGGTCCGTGAGTTCGAGCCCCGCGTCGGGCTCTGGGCTGATGGCTCAGAGCCTGGAGCCTGTTTCCGATTCTGTGTCTCCCTCTCTCTCTGCCCCTCCCCCGTTCATGCTCTGTCTCTCTCTGTCCCAAAAATAAATAAACGTTGAAAAAAAAAAAATTAAAAAAAAAAAAAGGAGTGATTTAGAATTTCTAATATTGGTATTTCCGGTCTACATCAACCACAATCTCGTTTTACCCAGAAAAATAATTTAAAAGAAAATAATAGCTTTCTTCCCTCTGCTAGCCTCTGTAAGTTATAGCAAACAAAATTTCAAATATTCTCTTTATAGTACAGCCTAATGCAGTCATACATGAAAAGTAATTTCCTTGATGACTAATCATTTCAAATGAAAAAAGCAGTTAAGAGACTGTGAGGACCAATCACAGGTGTGAGGGGGAAAATGCCAATGGGGACATGAGTGGAGGTTTTTATGTCCTTTAGAAATAATAAATAAAATTCAAAGAAAATATAGGGAAGGAAAAATAAACTAAAAGTGTACAAAGGGACTGTGGGAGACAAAGAATGATTTACTACTAATATGACTGGTTTCTAAAAATCACTATGTAATTCAGTTAATAAATCAGGTCATGATTTCAGGGTTCGTAGGACTGGGCCCCACAACTGGCTCTGCGCTCACAAGGCAGAGCCTGCTTGGGATTCTCTCCCCCCACTCTGCCCCTCCCCTGCTCACGCTCTCCCTCTTTGTGTGTCAGAAATAAAGAAACTTTATATAACAACAACAACAAGCATCCAGGACTGATTTCCTACCTCATTCATACCCCGATTAACTTTTCTGAAGTCCCTAGACCTGTGTTGCCTTGTAAGGTAGCCATCAGCCACATGTGACTACATCTAGATTAATTAAAGCTAAATAAAGTTAAAAGTACAGTTCCTCAGTCACACTAGTCACACTTCACACACTCACCAGCCACGTGTGCCCATGGCTACTGCAAAGGACAGTGCAGACATTCCCGTGTGCCAAGGCAGAAGGTTCTGCCAGACAGCACCGCCCTAGACTCTTCATTTACTTTTTTAAAATCACATCTTAGGCATTTTTAATGCCTTTTTGACACGAGAAATTATTTCTCTGCTGAGCTATCAGTTTGATGATCACACCTCCTCAATCCCATAACCAAGCATTTTAACGTAATTGCAGAAATGCTCTCAAATTAAGAGTGAATCCAGAGAAGGACAATTCAGGAAAAACACACAAAATCGGCCAGTTCCAAGAATTGTTATCTCCGTTTCTGTTTGTGTTATAGATCGTCTCCAGAAAAATAAAAACTGTTTCTCCCTTTCAAAAAATTATGCTAAGAAACACATAAGACCTACCCTCGGGACAAGTCAGATAGTACGGTACAGTATTGTTAACTGTTAAGTACAATGTTATACAACAGATGTCTAGGACTTTTTCTCTTGCATAACTGAAATTTTATACCCACTGAACAACAACTCTGCTTTTCCCTCACCCCCCTCCCCAGCCCTTGGCAACCAACTACTTTTGTGGTTTTCACACAAGCATGCTCTTCAGATCCCAGCTGAGATGCTCCTTACACAATGGCCAGTTTTCTGGCCTCCTTGCATGATTCAGATGTGTCTCCTGTGCAATTCTACCCCTGGTTGCTTCCATAACGCCGGACCACCTGATCTACCTAGCCTTTGACCATTTTTACACTTTTCCTAGACATCCTCTGCCTTTGTTTCATGAATAGTCGTTCTCTCAAGTGAGTATTTTCTTCCAGGGCTTCCATCTTCCTTACATGAAACCACATTTACTGAATGGTGCGACAGTCACTGTCCTGGGGAGAGGAGGGCGGAGAGAAAAGGGCAGGTGAATGAAAATGAGCAAGCCATGCAATGGACTCCTTGTATCTGGCTCTTCTCTGCCCTTCAGTCTGGCTTTGGGGCGTTTTGATTGGCCTGTGACATCACCTGTTTGTACCCTTTGTACCTTAAAACCAAGCTGAAAACTAACCTTCTATCCCAGAGCCACTGTCCCGTCTCACCTTCCTGTCTGAGTTATGAAATCACTGCAACGCACCAGTAGCCCTGGTTCCGATTCAGAGTTCTCTTTGACTCTGCATCCTACGAGTCTGCGTTCAAACACTCGACAAATCCTGTAACTGCCTTTTCCCAACTAAAGCTTTAAGTCATCCTCTCCACAGATCCTCCCCAGCCACAGGAGTTGAGAAATATTTTCCTCTCACAAATAAGAATAATTTTCACTTGGAGGTCTTAGCTTTCCCTCTTTTCGGGAGGCTTTGAGAACATAACACACACAAAAATGCAAAGCACCTGGGGGGCTCAGCCGGTTAAGCATCTGACTCTTGATTTCAGGTCAGGTCATGATCTCACAGTTCATGAGTTCGGGCCCCGCGTCCAGCCCCAGGTCCAGCCTGGCGTCGAGCCCCACACTGATACTACCAGCATGGAGCCTGCTTGGGATCTTCTCTCTCAAAAATAAACATTTAAAAAAAAATGCAAAGCACAATACAAAATAAGGTCTTAGTTTTATTTTTCTTCTGCCGATTTTCCCTAATGCAAAACAAAACAAAACACCCAAACTAGAAGAGCTATATTTTCTCAACAGATGCTGCTCTAATTCAAGAATTCAAGGGTTGTTCTAGAAGTGAAAGTCACCTGCAGCTGCATTAGTTTTGAGAAGAATAGTGCCATATTTTCCTCTTTCTAAGTATAAAACTAATATCTTATTCTGCAGAAACAAATGGTTTTGTTCGTACTAGCGACTCTTTGCACAATGGCCTTGTTTTATTCCTACAAACATCTAAAATCCCAGGGCGCCGGTCTGGCTCAGTTGGTAGAGCATGTGACTCTTGATCTTCGGGGTTGTGGGTTCAAGCCCCACGTTGGGTTTAGAAAAATAAAAAAATGTAAAGACATCTAAAATCCCAAAATTAGCCCTTAAGGTTTTTGAAGCTACACTGTCCATTACAGTAGCCACTAGTCACAATGTGGCAATTGAATTTAAGTTAACATTAAATAAAGTTAAAAATTTGGTGCCTTAATTACACTTGTCATGTCTGATGGTGTGCAATAGTCACATGTTGCTAATGAGTGTCATGCTGTATACAATGCCAATCTAGACTTTTCGAATCATCGCCAAAGGGTCTATGGTACAGCATTGCTCCATAACATCAATCAGTCCTGACTTTAGCAACTGGGATGTTGCAAAAATACAGAATGGCTAAAATTTCAGGGATGAATATAAGCATAATAAACATGTATCACGTATCACAGTCACTTTATGGAAATCAAATCAAAGTTAATTTGCCTATTAAAACTGGAAAACCAACAAATTAACTGTAATGGCAGAAAATCCGGAAGATCCCATTCTTTGGAGTCTTAATTTGATGACAGTGTTCAAATTACTAATGAAAAAGAAGAAAGTCTCTAAAATGTTGACTTTAGTGTTAAAAAATCAAAGGGTATAGAAAATTTCAAGAAACTTTAGACAACAGTAAATGTAATTGTGCTTTGTTTTCAAATGTCTTCGCAGTCACAGGATTTGTTTACATTTTTTTCCCACAAAACTCTGTAATTTCAATCAAGAAAAAAAATAGTTATAGGAACTGATATTCTGTCAGTTCTATGTGTTTTAAGATTGTTTTATAAGGGTTTTAAGGTCAAGAATGCTACCATAAGGAAAGTTTCTTTTTTTCAGATATGTCATTATAGCTGAAAGAAATTGTGCTTGAAATTCATCAGCAGAGATTATGCTTATTAAGTAATAATCTGCTAGAAAACACTGAAAGGATGAAGATTAATTATATTTAGAAAGTTGCTTCTTTTGACAGGCAACAGCCAAGCAGTTTTCCAGATAACTTTATGTAAATTAATCCCAATAGGAAATTAAGATACTTGGAAGTTAGGAATTCTTAAAATTATGAGTTTTTAGAGGTAATCAACAAATTACTTGGCTCTAAAAAGCTGACTGCTCAGCGGAATTAATTTCTGCACTTCCTGCTCCTAAATACTTTTAATTAAATTTAATTTTTACCCATCTCACCAGTTTACAATGGAAAAGCAAAACACATACACATTCTATTTATTAAAATGTAAAAACCGCTTATGAATTTATCTCTGTAGGACAGAAAAATACTGAGTAATATGTACAATTAATTTTTTACATAGAGACACTTACAAGAAGAGGTTTTTTTTTCTTTTTATATCTTCAACATATAAAAATTATGGCAAGAACACCTGGGTGGTTCAGTCGATTAAGCGACTGACTCTTGATCTTGGCTCAGGTCATGATCTCACAGTCTGTGAGATCGAGCCCCACATCAGGCTCACACTGACAGCCAGAGTCTGCTAGGGATTCTGTCTCCCTCTCTCTCTGCCCTTCCTTGTTCCCTCTCTCTCTCTCTCTCTCTCTCAAAATAAATAAATAAACTTAATAAAAATTTTTAAAAATGATGGCAAAACAGAGATTTGACTCTACGGAGCATACTAATCCCACAGTTTTAAAAGATATCCTGAGAAGACAGTTTTATAGCTTCAACGTTCTTTTTTTTTTTTTTTAACACATGACAGTGACAAAACATCTGACATATGAAACACATGCCCCAAACAGAGTTTTTAAGTGTGACTATAAGAAAGCCAACTGCAATTATCAACACGAATAGTACATTTCGGTTGTTGAATCTCCTTTTTTTACAGACGTTTCACTTTGGCACAAACCACTGCAAAAAGGGCAGAGATGGACAGGTGGCTCTATGCTATGAAATAATGCTGATGCCATTTTTTTATTCCTTGGCAGACAATTTCAGGAATAATGGCTGGCTTTATAAAAGTTGATGACATTACATATTTCAGAGGAAACGGGCAAACGGAGAGGAACAGAGATATAAACTCTCTCTATCCATACCTTAATGAGAAAAGAACAGGCTTCACGATGAACTACAACAGAGGTAATTTTACGGTAAATTCACATTTAAATTTCTGTAATGACCTGGAATATACCTTATGTTCCCACCACCCCAAAATGGCCTAAAAGACAATTTAACAAAATTGTGACTTCTCCTACACTAGATTATAATACGTATTAGCCTGCCTGATATTATAATAATGGAGATCTAAGGTTATTTTGCGAGAAAAGATACGGGAGCAGAAAATGGCAATTGTACCCAGGGGGAAATCTCACCAACATCTCTCCTATTCCTTAGAGTGAAGGGTGGTGCAAAGAACCACTGGGCCTCAGAAGCCGAGCCAGGCATTGGAGGGTGTGGCAGAAATGCACTGACACTCCAAAGAACACTTCAAATTCCCCTTCACAGGTAGGGGATCCTGCCTCACTCTCAGGGCCTGGGCCCAGGAGTGGACTCCTTTGAACTGATCTAGTAAAAGAAAGCCTATCGAGTCCTTCCTACGACAGTAGCTCCAACCCTGGGTAGAATCACCGGAAGAACAATGCAAAGACCTTGTTGACTGTGAACTTCAGCATTAACAACACACACTGATGAAAATTTTAACTTGCAATCTCATAACACTTCCACCAAAAGCAATGCACTCATCAAGTGTATTTGTTTCAGTGATGTCTTTACCTCCTCATTCCCTTACTAGGCTGCCCAGTCCAGGTGGGCTCAGAAAGTGCTTTGTCCATCTTTGAGGATTTCATCTTAATACAGTATACAGTGTGAGGGAAACGTCTCGTCCATTTCTGGAAGTTTCATGTAATCGTCATTTAAATAATAGTATTTATCGGTTTCATTTTTCAAAACAGGAGCTCCAAGAAATAACGAGACATCATGATTAAGCAACTCTCATTAAAAAAATAAAAACCTTGGTGTGCCAAAGTAGTAGGAACCATCTGGGAAATTTGTTTTACCAACTGTGGGCCTAAAGATAGACAAACTCACCTATGGAGAAGTATTATTTGTCACTAGCAGGAATCAGTAATCATAGTTGTTGCAGTAGGTGTATTTAAGTATGCAAAGATGAATACGTCTCATCCCACCAATAATTAAACATGTATATCCATAGAGCAAAGGGTAGCTACTGAGTTAAATTTGCACTGCAGAATAGCTGAATTTCTAAATGAAAAAATTTCTAAATGACTTTCTAAATGTTGGCTAGTGCAAAATCTCTTAAATTTTACTCATTAGAACACACGGTGAACACCTGTGCAAAGTGCAGGCAAGTGCTTCCATTTTCATACCTACTACGGGATAGCAAACTTGCAAAAACGAAAGGACCACTAGCACCCTGTACAGCCACAGAGTGGCACAAATTTACAAAGGTGGAAACATTAAAAACAACTCGGAAGCCAGGATAGTCTTTAAACAGCACAAGTAATATCATACTGCTAGCTAGGTAACCCTTCAGACTGGAGTCGATCTAAAATTGTGTTCATGTCCAAGGTCACCCGAGAGGCAAGCAGCAAAGAACACACCTCCCTTTCTACGTTCCATGTAATGCCACAGAGTAGCATGAATCCATCAAGTTAGATTCACCTATAAATTGAAAGTTGGTAGTTCTAATACGGCAGTCTTTTCTGTATTCTGTGGAATTCAGATATATTTGAACCAGCATTCCCCAAGACTCTGTCTTCCCTTTTTTATGTCTATTGAAATTCTCCCCATTCCTTGAGGTGCTAAGATCCAGCTCCAATACTGTCTCTTTTGGGCTCCCCTCCCCCCATTCCTGCCAATTCCCAAGCTCTGCTATGAATTTAAAGCTATTCTTCTTAAGAGTCACAATTTTGTTTCTCTTATAGCTATTAATGTGTATCATTATCTTATTACTCCTCTCAAACAATAAATAAGCACCTTAAAGAGCATGATCGATTTCTGATGCAGTATCTGTAGTATTGCATAACACAGCAACATGAAAATGATAGCTACTCGTATATTTGTTGCACTGAACTTAGGAGACAGGAGTCTGGTACAGGCTCTTCCATCCTTTTACTCTTCTTTCAGCACGGCAAGAGCATCCTATGGACTTGAGGTCATTCTCTGTATTCTTATTGAGAAACAAGACGTTAAACTAATAAACACAGTCCTGGATATCAATCCATTACCTTCCTCGTACCCCCTGAATTCCCTATGTGACACTTTTTCCCACTTGTTTATTTTTTTATATTGATAAAACAAGCAATATCTGCAATTTCCTATAATCTGTAGTATTTTCTAGAAATCAGTAATAATGTTATAACATGCTGTGACACTAATCTTGAGCCACAAAGGCTCCTATATAAGTTTTTCAGCATTGAGCACTTTTTTTTAAGAGATGCAGAAGTACAAAATATATGTGCTGACTATGCTATTAAAATTTTGGGCTAAAGCCCAAGAAAATGAGGAGAGAGAGGCGCCTGGGTGGCTCAATCAGTTGAGCGTCCAACTCTTGATTTAGGCTCAGGTCATGATCCCAGAGTCATGGGATTGAGCCCTGTGTGGAGCCTGCTTGAGATCCTCTCTCTCAAAAAAAAAAAAAAAAAAAAGAAGAGAGAACTATTACTCTTTGTATCTGAGATAACGCAAATCTGTAATAACTACCTAACTCAATACTTCCCTATTAACATATAGACAATATACTTTTCTACCACCAATTATAGGATCTCTCCCCAAGTCCCCCAAAAGTATTAACAAGAGCCTTACATCGCTATAAACAGTTTTTAAAGTTTTGTATTCTGTAATAATAAAAACTCTCCTTGATTTTACAAAGATTTACTATTAAAATTATGTACTCGTTAGATTCAAAGAAATTAAAATTGTGAGTTTTAGAAAGTAAGACTCCTATTAGAGACAAATACAGTTACATAATATTCTGATGATAATCAGTATATGGTCGATAGTACAAGTCTTTTGGAGAAACAAAAAAAGTGCTGTGAATGTAGTTCCCTTGGTATATAGGGAAACACAGTCTTTTTCTTTTTAAATGTTCACTTACTTGGGGCGCCTGGGTGGCGCAGTCGGTTAAGCGTCCGACTTCAGCCAGGTCACGATCTCGCGGTCCGTGAGTTCGAGCCCCGCGTCAGGCTCTGGGCTGATGGCTCAGAGCCTGGAGCCTGTTTCGGATTCTGTGTCTCCCTCTCTCTCTGCCCCTCCCCCATTCATGCTCTGTCTCTCTCTGTCCCCAAAAAAATAAATAAACGTTGAAAAAAAAAATTAAAAAAAAAAAAATGTTCACTTACTGATTTGAGAGAGAGAGATAGCAAGCAAGCAGGGGAGGGGCAGAGAGAGGAGAGAGAATCCCGAGCGGGCTCTATGCTGTCAGCACCGAGTCGAACTCTGGGCTCAATCCCACAAACCATGAGATCATGACCTGGGTTGAAACTAACAGTCAGATGCTTAATCCACTGAGCCGCCCAGGCGCCCCAATGGAAACACAGTTTTAAATCAAACTTCTATAACTCAGCATCTACTGACTAGGTTGTAAGAAAATCAAAAGGCCTTTATGTCACCCTACTGGAACACAAAACGCCAGGCCAGTTTCCAGATCTTTCAAGTCACAGTGATTAACAAAATACAGATCGCTTGCTTAGCTTAGAGGACGCAAAGGAAGAAAACATTAAATACAGTTGATTTCTAGAGATTCGCAAAATGTAAGCATTTTCACCACTTGAAAACCAATACTTCTTTACACACTGAGTATTCAAAAACAACAAGAACTCATGCTCTTCTTTGAATGGAGAAAATACCTTTCACACAGACTTCCAGGAACACAACGGCTGAGCCAATTAAAGTATGCTTGATTTTACGTTGAATTATACTCAACCTCAGTTTTTGTGAAATTTAAAAAAAAAAATGGAAGTTTTTGCGTAGTTTTGAAAAGAACCGTTGTGTTTTAATTTTTGCCCGGAATAGAAAAATCTGATCTGTAAATTCTCATTAACTTCATTTCTGTTCTAAGTTGTCAAAGTCTATAAACAGAGGACTACAAAATTGTGCTTTAATATTCACAAGGGAAGCTTAGCACCTATTGTAATTACAATGAAAACCATTAATGGTTATGCTCATTTAAATGGATGGTTCACAAACTTCCTGATGTCAGGACATCTTTATGTTAAAATTATTGACTCCAGATGTAAGTAACATCTCTCAATAATCACCGTTTAAGGAATTAAACCAACGAACATTTCAAAAATTTGTTTACATTTAAAAGTAAAAAAACCCATTACATGTTAACACAAATGAGTTTTTTGGAAACTATAAACAACAACAACAAATTACCGAGAAGAGAAGCATTATTTTACATTTGTGCAAATATCTGGCTTAATTAAAAAGAACTGGAGTCTCGCGGCACCTGGGTGGCTCAGTCGGTTGGGCGTCCGACTTCGGCCCAGGTCATGATCTCACAGTCTGTGAGTTCGAGCCCCGCATCGGGCTCTGTGCTGACAGCTCGGAGCCTGGAGCCTGCTTTGGATTCTGTGTCTCCCTCTCTCTCTGCACCTCCCTCGCTCATGCTGACTCTCTCTCACAAATAAATAAGTGTTAAAAAATTAAAAAAAAAAGAAAAAGAGCTGGAGTCTTATATTTCCTTCTTCATTCAAAATGTTGTTATCTGGTGCAGTGATTATACACCATGAGTAAAATCTGGCCTCACAAAGGTGTAGCTGTGAAAATCAGGCATATTTTAATAGCCTTTTCACATAATTTTGCACATCCTTTGGTACTACACTAAAACCAGACAAACGGTAGTTTTTAAAAGTTTGTTGCACTGTGGCATCTGAAGCCTTATCAATAAACTCTTTACTCCGTCACATTAAAAGCCATTGGCTTATCTTGTACTTTGAATCGATCATTTACCCACTTGTGCTTCTGTAATGTTAACCACTGGTCATTTAGAAAGTATTGGTTCCCTGAGCTTTGCGGGTTTTTTTAAATATTGACACATTTAACATAAAATTAAAAATAAGATTTGTTACTACCACCACTGATCACATCAGAAACAGCCGCAAGTACTGAGAAGTGCCATAAAATGAACAGTTTGACTCACAACTCAACACACTTGCTTTGCCTTGAGACAACCACCACGTTTGGCGAGCAGAAGAGCTTTGCCCATATTCTCTATTCTGAAACAGACTCAAAAAGGTAAGTATTCAATGGTCGAGATGTAATAAAATGTATAATCTCTACTGTCTCATCAACATCAAGATTATTCTTGAGTGAAATTGACTTGTTTACTGTGAATACAGGGCGGTGAGGAAAACAGGGGTTACCATTACCGTGTGATGCCTCTGCTCTGACTTGAGTCACTAAGGTCTCGAGATCCACAGACTGCACTTTGGGAACCACTGATTGAAATAAATGTTTCCAATACGCTCTTGTCCCTCTTTTAATTATGTATCCTTATAAATGGTTTCAGTCATCCGCAAAAGGATTGCTACATTTAACCTTCATATTAAGACAAAGTATTAAGAAACTCTTAAGAACAATTATGATGGTTTGTTTTTCTCATTACTACATGGTCACAGAACTTCTATGGAAGCACTCATTTTCTTATTTGTAAAATAAACATTCAGTTACAAATGACCAAGCAAACCCTGTGGAAGAAGCACAATTTGGGAGTGGGGGGCTACCTGTACCATATAGTAAAATATATTTCTATAAGAGTTGTGTTGACATATGAACACATGCACAAACCGATGAACTTTCTTAATTATGACTCGAAATCCAGAAACAATAAAAAAAAAAAAACCCTGGTAATTCAACCACACATGCACACACACATATGCATGTGCGCATACACACACACATATGCATGTGCGCATACACACACATACACAATTTGCACGCTACAAAAATACCGTAAACAAAATCAGATGGTAAATACTTGCAACTTAACACAGATAATAGTTAATTCTCTAATTTTATAGTGAGCTCCTAAAAATCAAGAAGAAAAAACCAAAACCAAATCAAAAAACTAGATAAAGAATGGGCATTGAGAGAAGAAATTACTCATAAAAGAGAAGAGCAAATATATTTCTTATATCAGATTGGCAAAAATCCAAGTGAGGCAACATATTATTTATTGACAACACTGTAAGGGAACAGACACTCTCAAAACTTGTGGGAATGCCAAAATCAAAGAACTCTCATGGACAGGAATTTGACAACTCCTGGAAAAATTACATATGCATTTATCCTTTGACCCAGCAAGGTCACTTCTAAGAATCTATCCCATTGATACAGCCATAAAAAAGGATTAGGAAAATGTCTATGTACAAAAAGTAACTTGAACCTGAATCCAATCAAGCTTTGAGTCCAAACTTCAAGTTAACAGGAAACAGAGGGTTAGAGGCACACTTAAAAGACAACACGAGGAAACGCAGAAAAATATCCAGATGATGAAATATTCTGTAGGACAACCAGCCAACTGTTTAAAGCCCTGAGAAACAACAACAGCAGCAAAAGAGGAGAGACTACTCTTAAGTGAGACTTCCAAGACGTAGCTTTGGTGGACCTAATTCAGAAAAGGTCAACCCGAAAGACAGAAGCAATGGGAGGAAATTGAGTACGGTGAAATATTACATGGTATTAAGCAATTACTGCCAATTTTGTTAGGTGTGGTGTTTACCACTGTAGTTATACAGGAATGTATTCGCGTATTTTAGAAATGCATACTAACGAAGCAAGGGTAAAAGAAAACGGGTTTACGGGGCGCCTGGGTGGCTCAGTCGGTTAAGCGGCCGACTTCGGCTCAGGTCACGATCTCGCGGTCCGTGAGTTCGAGCCCCGCGTCGGGCTCTGTGCGGACAGCTCGGAGCCTGGAGCCTGTTTCAGATTCTGTGTCTCCCTCTCTCTGACCCTCCCCCGTTCATGCTCTGTCTCTCCTTGTCTCAAAAATAAATGTTAAAAAAAAATTAAAGAAAATGGGTTTTGAGATCGAATTTAAATTACTTCAGCAACAATGACAATACCAGATCGAAGAAGTGAAAGTGGCAAAGCCTTAACCAATACTGAATTTGGCGATGGCTTTTGGAGGTTCAGTGTGCTATGTTTTCTGCTTTTGTACAGCTAGACATGTTTATGGTAATTTTTTTAATGGTGCCTATCAGTGCACCTGCCACATAACAGGCACTTATTACATGGCAATTATTAAAATAAAGTTGTGGTAACTTACTTTTTTTTTTAATTTTTTTTCCAACGTTTATGTATTTTTGGGACAGAGAGAGACAGAGCATGAACGGGGGAGGGGCAGAGAGAGAGGGAGACACAGAATCGGAAACAGGCTCCAGGCTCTGAGCCATCAGCCCAGAGCCCGACGCGGGGCTCGAACTCACGGACCGCGAGATCGTGACCTGGCTGAAGTCGGACGCTTAACCGACTGCGCCACCCAGGCGCCCCAAGTTGTGGTAACTTATAATACAACTAGAAGATGAAAAAATGTGTTACGTGTGTTTAAACCTTACTAAGATTAAAGTGAAACACTGGGACTTTTATAAAGAACCATTAATTTGTTCAACAGATGTTTTGTTTTTAAAAGGCTGTTTTTTGGAAGGGCTTGGGCTGAGTACTGGGAGTATGAAGATAAAGCGTTAAGTGCTGACCTCCAGGCAACATCAGGTAAATAAAAATGGATGTACAATTACAATAGACGTTAGGAGCTATAGCAGAGATGACCAAAGGAGGAATACTTAGCTCTGCCTGCAAGGCGGATCAAAAAAGCTTTCCCAATGGGATACATCTCTAGGAAGGGACAGAAGTGTTTCAGGCCACCTAGAAAATAGATGGGTATATGTGGGTACAACATCCCAGGTAAAAGGAATAGAAAATGTAAAGCTGTGGCACAGCTGGGGAACTACATGCTGTTCTACATTATCCCTGAGGGATTCTCTGAGGGAATAAGGCTAGAGACACAATAAGGCAAGAGTCATACCCTGAATGCCATACCAAAGAGTTTAGGACTTCATATAAATAACAGACAATATTAAACAGATTCTATTTATCTTTTAAGAAAACATTTCTGACATCGACTAGAAAATGGACTGGTGTGGGGGAGGCTGGAGAACAGAACATGTGTTAGAGGGCTACTATGATTTCTAGGAGAGAAGGCTTGTTAACTAAGCCGTAAGGATTAAGAAAAGGCATTTTGGGGAGAGCTACTTAGGAGACAGAATAAATGGAATGGACTGGCTGACTGGATACGAGAGGAGGTAGTGAGAGAAGTCTAGGCTGCCTCACAGAATGCTGAATTGGAAGCGTGGATAGATGGATAATGGTGACACCAACGGATAAAAAAGAAATAAGGGAAGGAGGCATCTCGGATTTAGGTGGACTCTCACGATCCTGAGATAGAAGTTTACAAGGTAGGTATACAGAAGGATATGCATTTCATGGAGATGAGACTGCTGGCAAGAGTGAAGTGTTTGATTATTTTCATCCACATTTAAAGACCCACACTTCCAGGGTGCCTGGGTGGCACAGTCGGCTGAACATCTGACACTTGATCTGGGTTCAGGTCATGATCCCAGGGTCTTGAGATCAAGCCCCAGATCAGCTCTGTGGTGAGGGTGGAGTCTGCTTAAGATTCTCTCTCCCTCTGCCCCTCTCCCCCTGCTCATGTGCCCTCTCTCTCTAAAATAAAAAAAATTAAAAACAAAACAAAACAAAACTTTGAAGGCATGCACTTCCTACCATTCAGGACACTCTTAACATTTAATAGCAACCTCACACTAGGTTATCTTACTACCAGCTCACAAAGTCTCTTTTCGGGATGAATATGTGTTCCATTTCCACCACCACTATCCCATTTTAATACATCATTATATCCCCAGCTATGGGGGTGCGGTGGGGGGAGGAAGGGGACAGTAGAAAGAAGAAGGTAAAGTTTTCAACCTTCTGCCCCTTGCATAGCTTTCCAGTATGTGTTTTCCAAGTCTTCTGACACGAGCACTTCATGTCAGCTACCCTGGTGTGCTGACTCCCAAAAACTCTTTGGCATATTTCTGTTTTAAAAATTTTTTTTTAATTTAAAAATGTATTCATTTTTGAGAGACAGAACATGAGTGGGGGAGGGACAGAGAGAGAAGGAGACACAGAATCCGAGGCAGACTCCAGGCTCTGAGCTGTCAGCACAGAGCCCGACACGGGGCTCGAACTCACAGACTGCAAGATCATGGCCCCTGAACTGAAGTCGGATGCTCAACCGACTGAGCCACCCAGGTGCCCCTGCATATTCCTGTGCCTTTTGTTCCTTTGTCCTTGAACGTCTAGGTGGAATGCCACATTCCTTCTTCATATTAAAAATTCTTTTAAGGTTTATTTATTTTTGAGAGAGAGAGAGAAAGAGCATAAGTGGGGGAGGAAAAGAGAGAGAAGGGAACAGAGGATCCCAAGCTGGCTCGGTGCTGACAGTAGACAGCCCAATGCAGGGCCCAAACTCACGAACCATGAGATCATGGTCTGAGCTGAAGTCAGATGCCTAACCAACTGAGCCACCCAGGTGCCCCTTCATATTTTTTAAAAGTTCATTTACTTATTTTGAGAGACAGAGAAAGTACAAACAGGGAAAGGCCAGAGAGAGAGAAAGAATCCCAAGCAGGCTCTGCACTGTCAGTGGGGGATGATCCCATGAACTGTGAGATCACGACCCGAGCCGAAACCAAGAGTTGACGCTTAACTGACTGAGCCACAGAGGTGCCCCTCTTCTTCGTATTTATTAAAGTGTTGCCAACTCCTCTCACAAGACCTCACTCAGTTCCTACATTCTCTACATTGAGTCATTCAAACCGATCCTCTTCTGGGTTCTCACTTAAATGACACCTGATCATACCTTTAAATGGATTTTCCCTCTGTTTCACTAACACAATTCTAAAAGAAGTGTTCTAGGGGTGCCCAGGTGGCTCAGTTGGTTAAACGTCTGACTACTGACTTCAGCTCAGGTCATGATCTCACATTTGTGGGATCGAGCCCCATGTTGGGCTCTGCACTGACAGTGCAGAAGGATTCTCTCTCTCTCTCTCTCTCTCTCTCTGCCCTCCACTTGTGTGCTCTTTCTCTCTCAAAATAAATAAAATAAACTTAAAAAAAAACTAAAAAAATAAAAGAAGGGTTCCATCTTACTTGATAATAAATTTAAACGTTTTGCTCAATAAATGTTGACTGGTCATATAACATCTCTATACATTACTAAGACTGTTATACATTTAATGATATTAAGTAGCTACTTTTGGACAACAACCATCTTAAGCAATTATTATCATCACAGACTCATGCTACTTCTAACACATACACACAACACACACACACACACACACACACACACACACACACACACACCGCTGAATAGAATTATTCCACATCCAAATATTTTGAATTTGTTTTGGCAACAAAATTCTCAGTGTAGTTTTGATTGAAAGAGCTGTAATTATGTTACAATTAAATTCTCTGAAAGTTATCTTCTAATTATCAAAAAGACTTTCTCCAATTTGTTATTCTTCTGATATCTCCTCCCATTTTCCAGATTAGCTTGTATACAGATGCTATTCATGCACCCTTCTCTTCTTTATCCTTCTATGTAACTAATTTAACTTAAAAACTAAGGACAGCCTCTTCTTAAGGCTTGAGTGTTAGTAGACTAAATCCCTAGTATTTTAGTTAACTCAAAATAAAGATGATTCATATGATCTAAGCCTTACTAATTTTTAAGCACTAAAAAGACATAGACTAGGAACCAGAGTATTGCACTGGACATTCCAAGTTAAAAACACACATTCAAATCAACCAACCAATCAATCAGTATGCACTACCTGAATTCTTCACTGTTCAATAGCTTACATAATTGCTCTTTCAAGACTATAAAAAGTAGAAAAGCTACCTAAAGGAATTTACAACTAGTTGGTGCGATTAGATATAGGTACCTCAAACAATAATAAACAGAATACTATGTAACTAAATGCTACAGGCAAAATGATATAATGAAAAAGGTACCAACAACCTGAGTTCTCTTCCCTTCTTAAGCACTGAGAGACCTTGATCAGTTTCCAGGGCATCAATTTTCTCATTTGAAAAATGAAAGAGATGATCTCTAAGGGCCTTTTTGTATTCACATTCTCTGGTTTTACAGAATGCTGTGAGCAACCCTAAATGCCGAAACAGAGTTTTCAGAAGCAAAATAACCAAAATGCTTTCAAATTACCTTCTCATTGTCTTTATTAGTTTAAAACAAACATTATATTTTAGATAGCCATTTTACTTAATCTATTAATAAGCTGATAAACTCAGATTTTGAATTTTTGGTAAAATGTTATAAAACATTTTATAGAAATATAAATAGAAAATAACCCATTATAGATATACTATATAATTTACATATTTTTATAATGGAATGACTTTCACTTTAAACATATCTAAAAACCTTTTTAGTGTTCTACACTCTATGTCCTGTATAAATGATCCACTTAAGAAAACATACTATACTCTAAAAAAAAACTTAAAATAAAACAAAATCTATTTATTATAAAGATCCATGCTGCTTTATAAGATTAAAAATCTTTATAATCTAGTATTGTAAATGATCTTTCAAAGTTCTCACAATGATGTATGGTCTTGTTCTCAGATATTTCTATTTAAAAATGTATTGTAGGGGCGCCTGGGTGGCTCAGAAGGTTCAGCACCCAACTTCGGCTCAGGTCATGATCTCACGGTTCGTGAGTTCGAGCCTCGCATCAGGCCCTCTGCCGTCAGCACACTGCCTACTTCATATCCTCTGTCCCCCTCTCTCTCTCTGCCCCTCCCTCATGCACATGCACACACACACACACACACACACACACACTCTCTCTCTCTCTCTCATACACACACACATACACACACACACACAAATAAGCATTTCAAAAAATAAATAATGTAGAATTTTAGCTTCACCATTAAGGATGACTCAGTGAGTCCATTTTCCATAACTTATTTTTTAGGGAATTCACATCATCTTAACCAGTCTTCAAATTCAGCTATTTCTTCACTAGAATGCAATTTCCCCAAATACATTTTCTTCTCTTCTAAAAGAAGAGTCATATGATCATCAGTATGTCAAACAGATACACAACTATCAGAGTGTGTAGGTTGGCTACTAGGTCAAGGTGCCTCCCTCAAATGGCTGGCAGGTGCTAGCTACTGGCTGGGGTGTCATGCTTCTCCTCCACATGGGCTGCTTTGGCCTCCTTCCAGTATGGCAGCTGGGTTCCAAATAGCAGCGTCCAAATGGCAAAGGCTGAAGCTATAGATCTTCCCCATGAGTTTTTATTGATAGCCCTTCAAAGCCTAGTTTTACTTTCTAAAGCAAAGACTTTTAGTCTTCTTAGTTGCACCCCAGACTATCTTCGCTCCAAGATCGGTGTATTAGAGTGGGAACAATTCAGTTCCTTCAGCACAAGTGGTACCAAGACCTAAAGACTAAGTTCACAAAGTACATTTCTAAGCCAATAGAACTAGTCCAGTGATAATTTTTAGAGGATTTAAAGACTAATCAAATGCTGGGGCACCCGGCTGGCTCAGTAGGTTAAGTGTCCAACTTCAGCTCAGGTCATGATCTTGCGGCTCATGGCTCATGAGTTCAAGCCCTGTGTCAGGCTCCGTGCTGACAGCTCAAGGCCTGAAGATTGCTTTGGATTCTCTCTCTCCCTCTCTCTCTGCCCTTCCCCCTGCTTGTGCTCTGTCTCTCTCTCTCTCTCTCTCTCTCAAAAATAAACATTTAAAACTAAAGATGAATCAAATAGTGATTTTAAATTATGATCAAGAGCAGAAGTGAACTTAGCCAAAGTTAAATCACTCTTGCCCATAATGTGACTAAAATTATTTTTAATAAGAGTCTGATTAGACATGTGATTATTTAACCAGCAAGATTTAGTTGGTAAATATTTTTACATACTTTAACACACTAAACAGGCTCTTGAATTTCAGATAGCCAATAATTTCTTTTGTATTTTGTTAATGTTATTACTTGATCTTAGAGAAAAGCATGGAAGTTTCAAATAAGAATGTTACATGGAACTGAGGGCATGGTTTAAGTTCCTTCAGAAGTACCGAAGTCACATTTATTTCTATGGTGGCAAAACACAAAATACAGATTCTTCAGTCTTGAATGGTAATATTCTACAACATTGTAAGGCTTTGGTGTCCTTCTCCACAAAAGCTAACAAACTCTTTTTCCCAGAAAATGTGTTTTGTCTAATTTGGAGAACGATAGTGCTTTGCTTATCACAAAAAGATAAACCAGTGTTTCAAAAAATACACATTTCCCCAGAGAAAAAGAAAAGTAATACATTATAACAGTAACACGGTAGCATCCAAGCAGCAGGTAAATATTTAATCTCTTCAAGGCTCAATTTATTCTTCATAAAGTGAGGATGGTATCTCAACTTTGTGAGATTGTTATGAAAATGGAATGAGATAAGGTATGAAGAAAAAGCCCAGTACTGGGTCAGGAATATAGTGGGCATAAAATGAAAAGCAGCCCTATATTCAAATTTTAGATAGAATTTCTGATACGATTTACTAATTTCCCTTCATTCTGGATTATGTTTTCCTAAGACCTTCCTGCATTAAGAAATGCATTAGCTTATTGTTAGTACTATATCCTCCCACCCCATTTTTGAGTTACAAAGAAGTGGAAAGAGGATGATGGGAAATCAGATGGAAAGCTCTAACACCAGATGAGTATGGGTGGAACTCATAACACTGGTTATGAGCACTGAGGAAAAGGGCAGATGTTCGAGGTACGTGTGTTTCCAGTATTCCTAGGTAGGTCAGATCAGATGGGTGTACTTTTCTGAATTTACCTCGTGTTTCTCACAGATGAAACTGCACAAAGCAAATACAAAATTCACCGTTATGCTCAAATCCTTCCCTAACCCATCAACTGGAACAGATTTGTAGAAGCGTTCTAGAAGAACTGACAGCATGTTGCATTCCAACACTGTATCACTTAAACACAAGTCTTATTGGGGCGCTTGGGTAGCTCAGTCAGTTAAGCGGCTGACTGTTGGTTTTAGTTCAGGTCATGATCTCACAGTTCCTCAGTTCAAGCCCCGCAAGGGATTCTCTCTTCCTCTCCCTCTGCCCCTTCCCCCCTACCCACACCCCCCTCTCAAAAGTAAACTTAAAAAAAAAAAACAAAAACAAGGAAGACTAAAGAAATTTATTATCGGGGCGCCTGGGTGGCGCAGTCGGTTAAGCGTCCGACTTCAGCCAGGTCATGATCTCGCGGTCCCTGAGTTCGAGCCCCGCGTCAGGCTCTGGGCTGATGGCTCGGAGCCTGGAGCCTGTTTCCGATTCTGTGTCTCCCTCTCTCTCTGCCCCTCCCCCGTTCATGCTCTGTCTCTCTCTGTCCCAAAAATAAATAAACGTTGGAAAAAAAAAATTAAAAAAAAAAAAAAAAGAAATTTATTATCATCATCCCACTATCCCAGACTCAAGACTCTTTAACACATCGAAGTTAAATTGTTTCATGTAAAAAAAGTTAACTTGACAAAGTTCACAGGCAAGATGAAGGGAATGAGAGGAACTCAAATGTGGAAAATTTGCCTTTAAATATGTCATATAGTTTATTATAAATAATACTCTATAAAAATACTTATCTTCCTTACATCAAAGATTTGGTCCTATTTTTTTTAAGAACAAAAACAGTTAATTTAGGCAATTTATAATTAGATTTGCATTATTTGAAAACCAAACTCACAGGAAAAGATGACCAATTGTATCAAGAATATTGAGATGCCCTGACACCAGTAGGGTAAAAAAATACGATATATATCTCAGATAATAACCAATTACTTCTTGGCGTATAATAAAGTATGTTTATAAAACAACAGGGACAATCAAGTGACAAATCAAGTCTGTAAATTCTAAGGTTGTAATCAAGCAAACCAGCAAAATTTCTATCAACCAAAAGGTATCTTACCTATTTATCAAAAATATAACTTACTCATAGAAATACTAGCCTTTAGAAATGAAGACCAGTAGACCATTCCCTCTATGCTAGATAAAATAAAATCTAAATTATCTTACTATTTTTCTGCTTTCAAAGGCTCTCTGAAGAAGAAACCAAAACTATCACCTCTCTTCATAAGAACTACGTGTAGCAATTCTCAATCAAGAAATGCAAATATTGAAGTATACTAGAGTTTATAGACTTGTGAAAAGAAATGAAATAAAATCATCAGGGCACTTAGATGAAAACTCGTTGGCAATTAGTAATAAAAATGCCGAATTAGTTCATTTCTATACGCTTTTCTTTTCGGATACTGAGAATTTCCATCTAGGTTGAGGGAAAGCAAACATACAAGAAAATAGTTGAGGGCATGGTTGTCATAGTTTTAAGCAAGTTACCTGGTGTACCTGGTAACTTCATCCCATGAAATGGGGCTAATAATAGTACCTACCTGAAAGGGTAGTATGGCGTGAACTCTAAAATTAAGGCTCAACATCATGTGCTGCCTTGACATCTAATAAAACGAGGAGGATCTCAAATAGCCTAACTACAAAGCCCTATCCTTACACTGTTCACCATGGATAAGGTCCCCAGGCCAAACAACTCTCCTCACAATGGACCAGGTACAATTCCTGCTTATTCCCGAGTAGAAGGTTTCAGTTCCCTATCAGCCAATGGAATTATTCAAATAAGCCAATCACAGATTCCCACAGGAGCCAGGGGGTAAGAAAAATTATATGAGTGAATGAATGAATACCTGTAAACTGCTTAAAACAGTGCCATATTACCAACTACATATTTGCTGTTATTGGAATTAGGCAACACTGAGTTCTCAGAGCACCATGTAACTAGTCAAAATGTTTCAACATTATCAAACAAGTTAAAGGAGAGATTTATAGCATAGACTGGATTTACAAAACTATTAATTGGCTCACAGTAGTCCTTTAACTCAATATTTTGCTCAACAAATGACCCAGACAATTAAGAATGGAAAACGGAATTGGAAAATACGGCCACTTAAGTGAGAAACCCTCATTAACAAAATAATTGGTTATAGATACTCCTTACTGAGTGATGATCATTTTCAAAAATTAAAATTTAGATTAAAAAAATCATTAAAAATAGTCACCAAGATCACATCACTCTGCCTTGAAAATTTTTAAAAAGTATTTAATATTTAACTATCCTTTTCCACACATTGTATTTAGATGATCGACATTTTATTCACGCCTTCGCAATTGCTAAAGACAAGTAATAATTGATGAATATCTATAAAACGCCAAAATAATATGTTTTACATTTTTACCTTCTTTCATAGTTATCTAGAAAATATATTTCTCTCCAACCACACAGTAAGCTCTCTGAAACCTAGGTTATACTATGCATACCCTCTTATTCTTCAAAAATGCTGGAATATAATTATTAATTAACTAAATTATTTCATAAAGTAACCACCTATTCCTATCTTCAGGTCCTAATAAGTAACACCTCTAGATTAATAGATGGTGTTCAAATTAAAAATTGATAAATTCCTGGAATTTATACAGTAAGTCTTATCTACCACATGGTATAAAGGTAAAACAATACAACTATAGCTATCTTTTGAATTCAAAATTAAAGAGAAAAACTAATTTTCTGTTTAAATATTAGTAAGGACATCAGGTTCCTCAAGAGAAATCCTGGAATAACTAATATGATAACGGAGAGCTACAATACCTTCATTCCTTTCCAGATTGTGTACATCTATGCCTACATATCTGAGTCCTTATTAATCACCTACACACACATTATTATTCCCTTGGCAATTTTACCCACAGCTACTATGGATATCTATTAAATCTATGAGCTTTTGTTTTTGTCTCAATGGGCCTTTAATTTACCATCTCATTTGGATTTACTCTCGGCACTATCCTTCCATTAAATTATTTGTTCAACTTATTATTTCAAAATAGTAATAGCTCTTAAAATTTTGTGAAATACGTGTTTACTGTTAAAACAAACAAAAGACAATGAAGGGAAATAAAAGATAAAAAAAGAATTTCCAGTAATCCCATCACAGAGGAATTGATACTATTAATTTTGGAGTCTAACTCTTCTGTATCTCTTTACCTTTTTGAAAATGAAAATGAAAAATAAATAAATAAATATGAAAAACTTCACATCCTGGAAAAAAAAAAAAAAGCCTTTTCCACTCAACAACCTGTTATAGACATCAGTTCACTTCAATACATAGATCTAATCCTAAGAGCTGCCCAGTATTCCACTGCATTTATGTCGCATGTTTGTTTCATGAATTCCCTTGTTAAAAGTAACCTTAGACTATTAAGCATTTAATGATGATACTTTAAAGGTAAGACATGATTCAACTGGAAATTAACCCTATACTGAGATAAGGCTTAGTCAAGAAGGAAATATAGAAAAGACGAAAGATTACAAATGATAATGTGGTCTCATTCTTTAGCCCCTAGGACACAGTACGCTCACTGACCTTTACTGAAAGCTCGGTGGCCCAACCAAAGTTTTGCCTCTTAAGTGGGTATAGATGCGAGAAGGAACAAGGAAGGCAGGCAGGTTGCCAGGACAGTCTTTTAAACAGAACTGATCCAGAGACTCATAATTATAGGAAGCAGTTAGGGGGGAAACATAAGCATAAAGTGTTGATTTGTAATCTTGTCATTGCTTCCAGTGTTCCCCAGAGAACTCTATTTCAATATAATGAAGAACGACCCATAAACTCAGTATTTTTATTCTTCATGAGAATAAAATTACAACTAAAGCTAGGCAACCCCCCCCCCCTTTCTTTTTTCACAGACAGGGGTCCCGATCCTAAACATACATCTGAGCTTCTCAAGTTTTCCATTAATCTGAAGATAATGATTATCACTCATTAATTAAGAGAAGGAATTGTGTAGCATTTTGAAATGCTCAGATAAAAAGTGCTATGTAAAAAAAAGAGATATGCTAGCTTAATCAGACATGCAATAACTGACAGGAAATATTCTCATACCTCACTTTCGCTGCACTGCTATTTTAGACCATGAAAATGCCTCTCTAAATTTCCTTTTTTATGAGTCTCAAAGTCAAAAGCTGACTGCCCATTGCCATGGAGACAGTTCTATTTAAGGTACTATATTAGTCCTTTCCTCACAGAAGGATAGAAAAGTGGTCAATACAAACGCATCACTCTCCATGGGTTAGAATCAAGTAATTACATATGCTTCTGGGGCAGCTAACACATAAGGGAATTTGGGAGTGGGGGGCAATTTAGTACAATCCATTATTTTTCCTCAGTTAGATCAACACAGGTTAGATTTTCCTACTCAGCGAGAGACAATAAGAGAAAAATTCCCATGACCTCGAAATTATATGCAACCAAATAAGAAAATAAAATTATTCATATTCACTATCCTGGACAGAACTGCAACTAGCCAAAACACTGTTTCCTTTCAACGAGCAATTTTTTATCCTTTTGATTTATATAGAGCCCACATATAATAAATAGTGCTTAAGTTTCCTTTGTGTTACTTTTCAGACTTCCTGATTCAGCTTTCTGACACCCTATGTGTCACTGAACAGTAAGCTATCAGCTTACAGGTAAAAAAGAATATCCGTAGTTTACATGCATATTTAAATTTGCCTAAAAGACTCAAAACAATACACAAACAAGTAAACAAACAAAAAAACCCCATCTTTCGATCCTAAACCTGTCTTCAGGACAAAAAGTGTCACTTCTCCTTCTGTTTAAGAAAAACAAAATGTCCAGTATAATCTTCTCCACAAAAGCTTAAAACATCAATCTTCTGTGAAATAAAAATAATCTAAGATGGTGAGGCCCAGCAAAGTCTATCAATGCTGGTGCTAAAACACTTATTTCTATGTAAACAAGCAATTCCAAAAGATATTTTCATTTGATTTCAGTCATAAAATAGCTTCCAAAACCCAACTCTCTTTTTTTCCTGAAGCTAAACTTCAGAATCCAGCAACAATAGAATATGACATTAGATTTCTTCAGGTGAGAGCATATTGTACCAGATGGTCTCAAATCTGCAACTATATTTTTTAAACAGGCAAAGGAATCCTTCTGATTCTGGAGCTGGTCCTACTTTTACTACCTATAAAGGGTAGGGATTTAGTATTGATTTAATCTGAAACAATCTCCTCTTTTCACCGTATTTCTCAATTAATAATACATACTGAAAATAAAAGGGACACACACAATTCTGATTTGTATAAGCATTAGGTTAATGACCATAGACCAGAGGTTCGCAATCCTTAAGAGTACATCAGGATCACCTGGAGGGATTGCTAAACCACGGATGGACAGACCTCACCTCCAACGTTCCTGATTCAGCAGCTCTGGAGTGGGTTCCAAAATAGTGCATTTCTAGCAATCTCCCAGATGATGCTGATGCTGCTGGTTCCAGGACCACACTTCAAGAACCATTGTCCTAGACATTAAACAAGCTTACCAACTTACAGACTTGTTATTCTGTTAATAAATGACTTCAACCCAAGTGAACCATTTTAAATAAAACAATAGCTTCAGTCTGGGGGTGGAAGGGGAGAATCAATCCTAGCAATTTGGAAAGGATATTACTTCAATCAAAACCAAATTAATTCCTAAAACTTGCTATCCAGTGGTTAGGTCACTGCTGGGGTTGCAATGACATTCAGGAAAACACACCCTTGCCCATCAGAAAATGGCTTGTGTCTCCCATGAATCAACTAACTGGTCTTGAAAAGCAACTATCTGCTATAAACTCGTGCAAAGGTACTTAGTTAGTATTTGAATGTAAATTTCTTTTAGCAACAACTGTAAACCAATTATGCATTACATATGTTCCAGAAAAGGTATGTAGCAAGTTTCTGTGAGTCCAGTCTAGCCTTCCCACGGACTTCCATTTTCATTTTAGAAATCCTTTACCTTGAATTGACCGATCTACAACTGGCAGCACACTGCATTTTGGTTTTCAAGTGTTCCACGGCTCTGTAAAATAGTTAATCATCCAGAAACACTAAAAGGCATTAAAATGACTATAACGATCGAATAAAAAGAAACGGACTTTTACAGTCACAATATCCTCCTCTACTATTTTATGGTCATGAAATGCATACCTGTTACTGACAAAGTGAGGGACAAGCCAGAAGTATGAGAGGACAAACTACTTCATTTTTTCACATCAGAGTACCTTTCATAAATGGGAACACAGTGGTTTATTAAAAGCTACAATTGTTGAATGAAGTCACGACAGGTTCAAATTTTAGTGGCCCTCGGCAACAAAAGATGCAACACCTGCCAGCGCTTTGATGGCAGGATTCTGAGTTTCTTACTCAGTTTTTAAAAAATTCAACTGCTGCTATAAATATCTGCAGTGAAATGGAGTTATCATCAAGGTACTCGTTAGTTATCAATTCTTTCCATTTGCCGTTGTGACAAATATGTTCTCTGCAATAGCTTTAATAAAGGCCATTCGTAAAGGAAACAAAAGAAAAAGGCACTGATGTACTTACCTTTAAAAGCTTACCATCAATTAAAAGTAAAATATTTTCCATTAATGGCTGCTTTTACATCACAGGATTAGTTTTTTACTTTTTTATTAAAAAATTTTTTTTTTTATGTTTTTATTTATTCTTGAAGGAGAGAGACAGACAGAGCATGAGTGGGGGAGGAGCAGAGAGAGAGGGAGACACAGAATTCGAAGCAGGCTCCAGGCTCTAAGCTATCAGCACAGAGCCCGATGCGGGGCTCGAACACACAAACCGAGATCATGACCTGAGCCGAAGCTGGACGCTCAACCGACTGAGCCACCCAGGAGCCCCAGACAGGATTTGTTTTTTTAAAAAAAACAAGTGCATCAGTCCTAAAATGTATATGGAACCACAAAAGATTCCAAACAGCCAAAGCTATCTTGAGAAAAAAAGCAAAGATCATACTCCCTGACATCATACATTACAAAGCTATAGTAATCAAAATAGTACAGTACTGGCAAACAAACAAGCAAAAAAAAAAAAACAGATACATAGGTCAACAGAACAGAATAGAGGACCCAGAAATAAAGCCAAGCATATATGGTCAATTAATTTAAGACAAAGGAGGCAAGAACATTCAACAGGGAAGGGCAATCTCTTCAATAATTTGTTGGGAAAATTGGACGGTCACATACAAAAGAATGAAACTGATCACTATCTTAACCCATATACAAAAGTTGGCTCAAAATTAAGACTTGAATGTAAAATGAGAAACATGTAATTCCTAGAAGAAAACAAGGGTGGTAAGCTCCTGGACATCATTCTTGGTGTTTTTGTGTTTGTTTGTTTGTTTATCTGACTCCAAAGGCAAAGGGAACAAGAGCAAAAATGGTACTACATCAAACTAAAAAGCGTCTGCACAGCAAGGAAACCATCAATAAAATAAGAAAGCAACTACCAAATGGGAGAAAATATTTGCAAATCATATATCTGAGAAGGAGTTAATATTGAAAACATATAAAGAACTCATACGATGACAAAAAAAAAAAAAAAAAAAACCCACCAAAAAATCCAAATTAAAAAATGGGCAGAGGATCTAAATAGACATTTTTCCAAAGACATCCAGATGGCCAATACGCACATGAAAAGATGCTAAACATCACTAATCATCAGGGAAATGCAAATCAAAACCGCAATGAGATATCTCACACCTGTCAGAATGGCTATTATCAAAAGGACAAGGAATAACACGTGTCAGTGAGGATGTGAAGAAAAGGGAGGCTTTGTATCCTACTGGTGGGAATGTAAAGTGGTAACAGCCACTATGGATGAAAAAGTATGGAGGCTCCTCAATTAAAAATAGAACTACCATACGATTCAGCAATTCCACTTCTGGGTATTTATCATAAGAGAACAGAAAGACTAATCTAAAAAGATATATACACCTCTATGTTCACTGCAGCATTATTTACAACAGCCAAGATACGGAAACAACCTAAACGCCCATCAACGGATGAATGGACAAAGATGTGATATATACACACAATGGAATACCATTCAGCCATGGGGAAAAAAAAAATGAAATCTTGTCATTTACAACAACGATAGACCTTGATGGTGTTATGCTATGTGAAATAAGTCAGACAGGGAAAGACAAAAACTGTATGGTTTCACTTACCTGTGAAAATCTAAAAAAATAAAGGAATGCACAGGACAAAATCAAACTCATCGATACCAAGAATGGATTGGTGGAAAGGGGAGATACAGAGGGAAGGAAAGATATAGAGGGGTGGGCAAAACTGGTGAAGGGGATCAAGAGGCACAAATTTCCAGGTATAAAATAAATAAGTAGTGAGGATGTAATATACAGCATGGTGACTACAGTCAACAACATTGTATAGCAAAATTGAAAGTTTCAAAGAAAGTAAATCTTAAAGGTTCTCATCACAAGAGAAAAACTTTGAAACTCCGTATGGTGCCGGGTGGTAACTAGACATATTGTGGTCATCATTTTGCAATGCATATAAACATCTAATCATTATGCTGTATACCTGAAACTAACATAATGTATGTCAATTATACTTAAAACCAACTGCATCAGATTAGTGGTTACTTGATAACATAAAATAGTCAACCATATCAATACTTGGGTTATGCACATTTATTTCTCCCATGTATAACCATAACAATATGCAATCATAACAAGAGTTGGTCAAAAGAACTCCCTATCAGATCTCGTTTGAAGCACACAATATTAACATGCATAGCTGTCGATCTTCATTTCAATGAAAATTCTGGACTGAACAGGGTCTAAATCTCGTACTTTGTTCCAAATGCGTCATTGCTTTGGATATCATTAGATCTCAACCACGGAAAAACATCATATACTCATGCTTTTACGAATGTTCAACCCTGATAAACGGTGCCACATTTTACTCACTGACTAAATGCTCAGTGTGAAATTTTTAAAGCTCACTGTCCTAAAAAGTATTCTGGATAATTAATGGTTTTCTGTTTTTATAAAGTATTGACAGCCATCACGTCTGCTCGCCGGAGGTGGGGTTTGTCTCCACTGCATCACCCTCCCCTCACACACACTGCCCACATCAACGCTCATACATCTCTGCATTCAGGTACTACCCCTGTCGGCTCTGGAGTGTGTGTTTTTTTCCTTTACCAGATGACACATTTCTTGACTGCCACTGTGATAATGTTGGTGGAGGAAGGTAGTTAGGGAATTAGGACTTTAATGGAATAAGACAATGAGTTCAACAGTTTAAAACTTACTACAGAAAAAGTACTAAGCTTCTTGCCTTGCCTAGCTGCAGTCCTAAGAAATATCTATGGAACTATCATATGCCCGCTCCACCCAAGACCTCAAAGACAATATGGATGACACAGCTCTGCAGTCCTAACTGGGGACTCTGACCAGCACAAAATACATTCGGACTCTTAAGAAACTAGTTTTGCACTATGGCCTATCAATCTAAACCAGTCGTATAAATTAGGTTTTGCAAAACTCTCAAAAAAGTAACCATAATTACAATGTAAAGCTCTGTAATACATACCGGTTCTGCTACTGAAAATCAAACAAGGTGTGAAAAGGTGTTACTTCCAAAGAGGTGAAAAAGCACTCTGTGTTTATAAGTGCTCAACGGCCTGACACGTGGGCTTTCTAGGGTGTTTAGTAACTACAGATTTTTAGAAGTTTTACTTTGGATCCGTCCTAACTTATCTAGGTACTAAATAGACAGGTCATTCCAATTAGATGTTTTTGGGACAGAGAGAGACAGAGCATGAACGGGGGAGGGGCAGAGAGAGAGGGAGACACAGAATCGGAAACAGGCTCCAGGCTCTGAGCCATCAGCCCAGAGCCCGACACGGGGCTCAAACTCACGGACCGCGAGATCGTGACCTGGCTGAAGTCGGACGCTTAACCGACTGCGCCACCCAGGCGCCCCATCAATTAGATGTTTTTATAAATGCAGTGTTTATTACAGAGTGGCATTTGATTAGTTTTATACAGTTAGAATGACACAGACATTTTTTTTTAAATAGGTACTATTACCTATTACATATTACCTATGTTAGTATGAGCTGGCACACCTCAGAAGATGCCAAATTCCTTGCGCCGTCTTTTACACCTGGAGGTCAGCAAGCTAGCCTGTGGGCTAAACCCAGCCCGCTGTCTCTTTTTGTACTGCCTGGGTTTTACATTTTTAAATAATTGAAAAAAAAAAAACCCACAAAAGAATATTCATGACATGTGAAAATAATATAAAGTTAAAACTGCAGTGTCCATAAACAAAGTTTTATTGGTACAAAACCATCCATTCTGTAATGGGTTATCTACTGCTCTCGCAACACCGGGACAGAGCTGAGTAGCTGTCACACAGACAACTACTTTAGGCCTTACTTTAGGCTCGCAAACCTAAACTGTTTACTAGCTAGTCCTTTACAGAAAAAAACAATCTGCCAAACACTGTTCTATACCATCTGTCAAATGAGGAGCATAATCTTGAAGTTCTCTTTATGAGATCCAGATGTATGCTGCAACTCATGACACTGCTTAGGCAAGAGCCCTGATGTCCTTGCTGTCGGTGCGTTCAGTACCTAAGAGGTAGGAGCTGAATTAATAAATATAACAGACATTCATATAGTATGCAAGTGGTTTATAAATGCTAACAGCCTTTACATTCCTTGACTGCTTAAGAGTATGAAGGCCATGAAGGGGTAATAACATTGAGATGTAGAATAAGCATAAAAGGGCAATGTATATACTTTTGCCAAAAGAGAGAATTGTTTCTACATTCTTATTTACCTAAACATGTACTGTCCCTCACTCTAAGGGCACCAAATACTAAGTAGTTCTCTTGCATAAAAGAACACTTGCAAATTCATGCTAATCTTGGGTGTTCAAGCATGCACTTTGCCTCAAGAATATTAAAACTTAGACCTTGTAGTTATCTTAATAGTTACATAATACAAAACAATATCTTAGAAGATTATTAACTATATAGGTCATACTGTATTTCAAAAACTAAGACTACAACAAATATTCTTTACCCCACCTGAGAATTCACTAATTTCAACTAATACACAAAAATGTTTATGTAAAATAAAAGAATTTGAATATTACTTGGGGTTTAGTGCTAAGGTACCATTAGCTTAGGTGATTTTTGTTTTAATTCTCTTTTGGTGAAGTAAATTGGCTGGGTTTGTGTTCTTTATCGTTTTATACCCCCAAAAATAAGATATGCAAGTTAAATTCCTAACTTCATATAAAAAGGAAACTCGCTGAGGAATTAATATTGATTTTCTTGGGGCACCTGGGTTGTTCAGCTGGTTAAGTGCCCAACTCTTGGTTTTGGCTCAGGTCATGATCTCACCGTTTGTGGGTTTGAGACCCACGTCTGGCTCTGTGCTGACAGTGCGGAGCCTGCTTGGGATTCTCTCTCTCCCTCTCTCTACCTCTCCCCTGCTCATGCTCTCTCTCTCAAAATAAATAAACTTTAAAAAAATAATAAAAATAAAATAAAATTGATTTTCATTTATATTACCTTAAAGACAAAATGGGTAGTAAAAAATATGCCACCCAGCTTAAAATGCACCAAGCTGGGGCAGAGCCTTAGTAAACACAAAGCACCCAAGGATAAGCCAGCCTGATGCTGGGCCTTTGGTTATCCCAACACCTGATTATCACCCAATTTTTATCCCCTTCTTTTCAACCGTTACGTGAATATTGGATAGAGCTGCATTAACAGAATTTTCTGTTGGATAGAGATGCATTAACAGAATTAGGCACAATAACCAAACATATTCCCAGAATGAACATACTAAAAACTATTTTTCTGTCAAAATCGCTTACCCTTTTTTTAGTGTTAAGCATACCAAAGTTAGGGAAGCCTCCAGTGAAGCAGTTACTTAGATTTTGGAGTGTATTTTCCCTTGGGAACAATGTTCCACCTAGTGGCTAGGTTTCCAAGATAATCAGTAAATGCCTATTGAGTATACCTGTAATATTCATAGTGCTTAACTAGGAATCTTTTTGTGTTGCTATGGAAAACTCTCAAGAGTTCTAATTTACGAATAGCAGAGCTGCCATCTTCCCGCAAACTCTTCTCCCTAACACACACCTTTGGTAAGACTGGAAACTCTTCTGTTAAGTCTTCTGTGGACGTAGAACACAGAATGCAGGTGAGGAAGCCAGTGGAAGGACAGCAGTCCCAGGGGCTCTCTGTTTCCTTTTACCATCATTTTCGCCTTACCACAGAAAGCCAAAATGAATGGTGGAAATGAGCATTCACATGATCTCTTATCTTCATAAATAACTCTTTTTTACCCAAAGAGATTACCGAAAGCTGAGAACATTTCTTAGGGGTCCTATTCAAAAGACAAAACACTTAAAATATTTTTAGACAGTGTCCCTTGTCAGATATTTCAACAGTACTGAGTGAATCGATGTTACCGAACTAATGAATGACTGATTGGCTAAAGAAATAGGTCACAGTTTGCTGGAAAATTAGGAAAAATGTATCCTGGGATTAGGAAGACTGGTAAGATAATTAACAACAGATTTATAGAGAGAAGAGAGCTAACTAGATGGGGCAAAACTGTCAATGAGAACTTCAATTTATTTCTCAATCAATTTAATCTTTTAGAGAAATTTGCATTTCTAATGTAAAAATAAACTAGTAGAAAATATCTGAATTTGAAATCACTCTTATTAATCTCTTAAGTAATCAAGTCCTGTTAAGTTTCATTAATTTTATGTCTTGTACGAGTCGTTCACATAAAGAAAACGTGGAATGTAAGGAAATACAGTGCTTATACATGTATGATGAGCCAGGCTTTGGAGTTAGACCTGTTTTGGTACTATGATCTTAATCGAGTAACTAAAGCTCTCTGAGCCCTAATCTCTTCATCCATAAAATGTGAGTAATAATTCTTTATAGGTTCATTGTGATTATTAAATAGGATACATATGCAGGGTTTCAATATTTAGCACAGTCTAAGGCACATAGGCGGTATTCAAAAGAAGCTAGTATCGTTATTGATTTTATAAAATGCATTTCAAAACTAAGAGTTACAATCTCAGATAATTACAATGATCTTCCACAAAATCCAGCTCTAGTTAGCCATGAGGTTAATTTCAGTCTTCTCAATATTCAGCCTCTAGCTACTAGAAAGAGAGATTTCATTTCTTCAGGTGACTAGTTTCATCTTTGCGATAAGGGAGAGGTAAAAATAAAATGTTATCTAGAAATGAGAACATATGCCTCCATTACAAGTTGCTATTAATTAGGAAAAAAAGTAAGTCTTACTCAAATATGTATTTTATACCTTAAGAAATCTCTGATGCAAGAAAGAATATGGCCCTAAATCAGCCATTTTTATACTTGGTCATACTTATGTATATTTGGTATGTTCAATATATTCTTCATGAAATGTAAGGTAGAATGCCTGTTACTCCTTATTAGAAGCTTTGAGCAACAAAATGTAGACCCACCATTAAATATCCGATAATATTGAGGTGCCCCTCAGGAGGCAGTCAATAACCTGGCCCACGGACCAGCAAGTGACTCACTTTTGGGTGGATCTGAAAAGTGAAGGCTAACTAAGGGGCAGTCCAGGCCTAGGACCAATTCTCTGGTTCAGTTACCAAGGGAGTGCGTGCTGGCCAAGAAGATCACAGCTGGCTTGGGAGATTTCCAAAATAGAGGACTTGGGGGAAGTAGAAGAGGAAAAGCCTCAGCCAGAATAATATGTGGAAAGAACCTTAGGAGGTGGCCTACAAAGAATCTTGTAAGTTTGAAGGTATGTCCTAAGTACTCCAAAACTGCCATCCCTTACAAAACACTAGCACATTCCAGGAGACAGAACAGGTGTCCATATGAAAGCAATGGACATTTTATGTTTCTCAGAAGGACCAATAGCTAACATCAGTGTCCTGACCCTCTTAGTGAACTGACATGTGTGCTCCCTATCAGAACTCCCTACAGGGGCGCCTGGGTGGCTCAGTCGGTTAAGTGTCCAACTTCAGCTCAGGTCGTGATCTCACACTCCGTGAGTTCGAGCCCCGCGTCGGGCTCTGTGCTGGCGGCTCAGAGCCTGGAGCCTGCTGCTGGAGCCTGCTTCAGATTCTGTGTCTCCCTCTCTCTCTCTCTCTGCCCCTCCCCTGCTCATGCTCTCTCTCTGTCTCAAAAATAAATAAAAACATTAAAAAAAAAAGAAAAAAAAAGAACCTTTTACAAAAAGTAGATACTTCATTGAAACATTTCTGTGGTTGCAAAGATCACTAAAATCATCTTTGTTCTGAACTTCTCAATGTGTTCCTCATAAATAGAACAAAATATGACCACAAAGAACAGATATATCAGACAAATATCAAACATCTCTTGGAAAAAGAGAAAAGTCTTCATTTTATCAGGTTGTATGTATCCAATATAGGTACACTGCCAGTAGTTATAAGAATAATAGATCTTTAAATCAAAATTCTACTTTGCTAAAAATAAGCTTTCTATTAACCAGATCCCAAAGAACAGGCAACCTAGTAGCAGAAAGATCTATGTAAATTGTTCATCATAATTTAACGTGTGAAGTGTGATAAATGGACAGCATGGCAGTCTTGAGATAGAAGGAAAACGGTTCAAAGATTAGGAAACGCTTTTGAGACGTCCTAAGAGTTTTGAAGAAGAATTTCCAGAGACAAGCAGGAATTCTACATGTTAACTATAGATTTTGAGGGTATGGGATATGTATTTTTAAACAGTTTATACCACGTCTACTTCTTTGTTTAATGTAACTGTGGGACACAGGACTAAACATTTTGGCTTTGCTGTGTATTTACTATATATGGTGAATCCCACCTCCTCCCCCATTCCCACCCCCCCCCCCCAGTGATATCTAAGGACAGTTCAGATACTGGTAGTCATTTATAGGTGTCATCAGATCTAATCAGATAAATAGATCCTTATGCGGGTGCCTTGGGGACCACATTGAACAGATTGTCTGCCATAGCTTGTGTGGACAGGGTAACTGCACCCCCTACACACAAAATAGAAAATGTGCTGTATCCTTGGGGATTGCAGTATTTAGGAACTCCTACATTCAGGGTCGTCCTATCTTCTGTCTACAGTGGTGGTTTTCATTTCTTTATTCTACCCATGCTTGTTATCAGCAGCCTGCACTGATACCTTTCTTTTTTTTTTTATTTTATTTATTTATTTTATTTTTATTTTTAAAAATTTTTTTTTTTCAACGTTTATTTATTTTTGGGACAGAGAGAGACAGAGCATGAATGGGGGAGGGGCAGAGAGAGAGGGAGACACAGAATCGGAAACAGGCTCCAGGCTCTGAGCCGTCAGCCCAGAGCCCGACGCGGGGCTCGAACTCACAGACCGCGAGATCGTGACCTGGCTGAAGTCAGACGCTTAACCGACTGCGCCACCCAGGCGCCCCGATACCTTTCTGATTCTTTCTTGTCTCTTCTCTGGTTGCTTCTCCCACATGTCTCAGCTTTCAAGAAAAAAAGGCTAACCCGGCTACTCAGAGCCTTTCTTTCCTTTTCAGCCCCAAACAAACCAATTAGAGCACAATGGACATAATCTTTGGATCTGACCATTCTTCAGTCAGTGTAGAACTTAGGAGAATATTCCTTCAGAGCCAGAGATGTGTGTTTCCCCCCTCCCTGGTTTCTACCAGATGCTCACAAAAAGTAAAGATCACTTCTAGTCAGCCTCAGTCTCACTATGGTAGTAGAGAAGCTTTTAGAATGTCACTGAAAAGGTGCCAGGCAGCATATGTAAGTCATCCCCACACAAAATAGAGGTGATGAGATGGCCTTATCCACATTTTCTGTCAGTGGTATTAGCCTCTTATTTTCCCCCATAGACTCCTGAGAATTACATTTATATGTACCATACATTTATGTGAACTCTGACTCAGCAGTTCTCAAATGTTTTGGTCTCAGAATTCCTTCACTCTTAAAAATTACTGAGAATGCCGAACAGCTTTTGTTGATGTGTGGGTTATAACTGTCAATATTTACTGTATTAGAAGTTAAAACTGAGAAAATGTTAAATGTTAGTTCCCTTAAAATAATAAAACCATTACATGTTAACATAAGGCACGTATTTTTACGAAAATAACTTTATTTTCCAAAACAAAAAAACAGCGAGCAGAGTGACATTTACGTTTGTGCAAATCTCTTTAGTGTCTGTTTAATATAAGACAGCTGAATTTCATGGCTGATTCTGCATGCAATCTGTTGCGATGTTTTGGCTGAAGTATGTGAGGAAAATCTGGCCTGACACAGATAACAAGTTGAGAAATGAAAGAGTTAACTGTGAGTCGTCTTCTTTGATAGCACACCAAAACTCCACAAGCAGAGCTCCTTGTTAGTTACAATGTGGGATCTGAAACCCTATCAGTAAACTTAACTTTCTATACCCTCATATAGGAAAATCCATTCGTCTAGCTTGCACTTTTAATGGCTCTATTACCCAGGCATGATGTTGATAAATATTTGCTCCAAAATACGAAAAGCGATCCTGAAAATTCAGGAACACCTGACAACATTCATTGCTAGGAATAAAAAGAATGGTCAGACAGAGTTTGTGGGGACCTACAGGCACTCACAGAGGCGGAGGCTGGAAGTGAGGACACTCCCTGGCAGCTTCAATACTGCAGGGGACAATTAGAATACAGCTTTATTATAGAAGCAGTTCTAAGAATTAAATGGACTTTTTATGACAGAGGTCATGGCACTTAAATTTTCTGTTTGTGAGAAACAGCTGACATCATGTGAAAGCACTCTAAAAACTGTGAAAGTCTAGGCAAACTGAAGTTACAACCCAATAGTTTCAAAAGGGGAAAAAAGGGAGAAGGGAGAAGATGAAAAGACTAAGACACCTTTACTCCCGTAACTCTTCTCCTAAATTAGAATTATTAAACATTCTTTGCTTAACCCAGCTGGATTTTCCCCAGCTTGTTTTAAATATGATCATCTCTGACTCGTAGTCTTTTCAAACTAAATGCTAATTCCCCTCATCTGCTGAAGTGCCCAAAAGCCAATTTCATTTTATTTAATTATTGGAAAAAATGAAAGCAGCGCTCACCGGCTCGCTCTGTTTAAGAGGGGGTGGGGTAGGTACAAATAGAAATATGCAAATCAAAAATCAGTATGTTGCAGAGTATCTTTACTTCTCATTTATAGACCATAATTAAAAAGGACTGAAAAGTGAAGACTAACGAAATCACTCAGTATGTATTGAAATAGATTGCCACGACTCACAAAGAACTACAGTCTTCTGGGAACATAAATAGGCTCATGTTTTTCTTAGATTTATAGTTGTACTTTATGGTTTACCAAGTACTCGAACGCACATTACCTCTCCTGAGCTACGCAGCAACCCCTAAGTCAAGTAGAGATTATCTACATTTTGCAGAGGAAGCTAGCCTTCCAGGAATTTAATTTGCCCCACATTACAAGACCTACCTATGAGTACATCTTGTGGCTTCCAGCATCACTACTTTAGCAGTTATGTTTTGGCAGTTTACTTATTGGGTGGTGGGGAGGTGGGAGAAAGCAGCAGAATCCCTTTGACAAATGAACTTTCAATTGAAACTGAACTATGAAACGTATAAACATACAAAACAATGGATTTTAATATGCTTCAGCTATAAAGTAACAACTACTGATAACAATACCTTTGCGTTCTCACAAGTAAAAGTATGAACAGATATGTGCAGGGAGGATTTTTTTTTTTTTTTTGAAGGCCAAAGCCTTCATAATCAATGACAATCTTTCCTATCAATACCATATTAACAAAAAAGTTCAAATACGTGCACAAAGGTAGCGGAACAAGTTTTAATTCGAGGCCTGCACAAGAATAATCCTGTAACAAAAGATAACTTTGATAACAACTTGTTAAAATTTGGGAAGACATATTTTTGGGTAGCTGTATTTTTAAGTTCTAACTTAAAAATAATTTTAAAGGTACGGAAAAATGTAATCCAACTCATGCATTTATGAACACTGACGCCTCTTAGGGCTCCCTGAAAAGCAGTGTGAAAACCACTGCATAATGGTTTGCTGTCATAAATTCACTGCTTAATCTCCACCTAGTTCAGTTAAGATAAAATAAAAACTGTTATTTTTTTATCAAAAATATATATGCAAGAAACCAGATTAACCGAGGTAGACTATAGCTACTAAATCAGTCAAAGCAATTATATTCTATTGGTTGGACCTGAAAAAATTGCTATTAATTGACAATTTTAATTATAAAAGTGGTTCATATGGTTCCATCTAATAGTCCCCATTTTATTTTCAGTCTTCTCGCTTAAAAACCCACCAAAAGCTGTCAAAATAAGTGGTTATATAAACAAAGCAGAAAAATGTAATAACCAATAAAGATCTATCACTAGAACTACCTAAACACATGAAGAATTTTCAAATGTTAAATCTTCCAACTTACATGCAGTTCTACTCACCTCAGTAGCACTAGCTGCTCAATACTCAAAAAAAACGTTGTCATATGCCCCCTTTTATTCATCAGAAAATGAGTGGACTGACAGTTACCTACCTTAATGCAGTTTGGTACTTCGCTTTAAAATTTATCTAGGCGTCACTGGAATTTCTTCAAGTAAAGTGTATGACACTTCAAAACTCATTAACTTTCCCAAAGTAAGTAGAAGCAATTCCTCTTTTATTAGAAGCTTTATTGAATTGTTTCACTGATAACAGAGCAAGTTCAACTTTATATAGAGTTATAGATGGGAGGATAGTTTTTTGTTTGCTCATTTGTTCTCCCATCTGGGAAATATATTGTTGTTCCTGACCTAAGATACCAAATTAGGTATATTCAATATTTTAAAAAGTGTTTCTACTTTTGATGGCCCTGAATCCAAATTGTAAAGGCACTTCTAATTATAAATGTTGACTCTCATATAATATACAGCTCAATTTTCAGACATCGGGTTAAATAAACCAAGTTATTCCATTTGAAGAATCCAGTTCCTTTTGAAGTTCCCCCCAAACTCAACACATTGCAACAGATTAGGCTACATAAAGATACAGCTTCATGCCACATAAAAGGTGACTCTTTCCCCATCATTAATGAGGATTATAACAGCAAAGAGTAATATACCCGAGCTTCATTCCTCATTATGGACTACGCTGAACTAAAATTCAGTATGCTGTGACTCACTTGGTTAGTACTGAACACTTTATTAAGTAGAAAACACAAGATCAATTCAAAGAATCGCATTTTGAGAGTTACAGATGAATTTTAAAGTCATATACTTTCTAGCAAAAAGAAAATCATCTCTTTATTAGAAATAAACTCTTCCCTGCTATTTTTAGAATGACAAAGAATTTAAAATGCTGAGCACTTGATCTCTTTTAAGAGCACTGAAGAATAGCACTCTTTAAAAGCTACAAATGTTGCCAAGTCATGTCATAACTGGCTCAAACAATCCCATTTCCATCTAAAGTTATTTCATGCTACTGCATGAATCAATATTAAATACCTTGGAGTTACTAAAAACTGGAATACTGGCAGAGGTACATAGCAATTATAAAATATGAAAATGGTGAATATCCATTTTCCATATACCTCTTTCTTTTAATAATGACTAGAAATGAGGATGTTCTTTCTAGGTAAATAGAAATCGTTTCTCAAAAGCTAAGAGGAAAATATAAAGAATGCTAGCAAAGTGTGATGGATCCATAACCATGGTTCTCCTAAAAGAAAAACTAGATTTTGAAGCCTAATATCACCTCCAAACAAATTTATTAGCGTACCAAATTGCCAGAGGCATTAAAAAAAGTCAAAGTCAAGATAGTTCCTTATTCAGTCAAAAAAAAATGACTAACTGTTATTTTAACCAGGCTTGTGTTTAAGCAAATGTGTCTCAACAATGTGTTTTGTGTTAAAAACATAACTAACCACTTTTGAAGTTAGCAAATAATAATTTTTTTTAAAGCCAGGTTCCAATGACATCTAACCCTGAAGTGAAAGAGTTAACATTCAACTAAGCTGATCTGCACTTCTGATCCATTACATTTCTCACAAGCTGCCCTACAATGAGCTGAGCAAGTATCAACTGTAATTCGATCCCAGAGTTTATGGAAAAAAATAACTGCACATACTCAACATGCACATTTAATAAAAATCTGTTTCAAGAGAAACATATCCAATAAACACAATTTAAGGCATATTTAACTGTTCGATTAACTTCAAATCTAAAATCTCTTTGCTTTCTTCATGATCTCAAATAAAATAGTGGAGGGGGGGGGAAGCAGCAGCCCTACTGCAGGGAAAAGAGGCTTGAAAAACAACTTTGATTGGCACTTGGCCTGACCCACAGAGGAAGAAAAACAGTTTTTGGACAAAGAGCGCAAATATTTGAGCTTGCTTACTTATATGCTTTCTTTATATTTTTAATATATAAATAACAATCCCAATTGAACTGTATTTGGGGAAACTGACTAAAAACGGTGCCGTATTCATCCTAGTCTTTCAGTCCCGATGTATTTGCACAGCTCAGCAATTTTAATTCATTTGTACTGGACAAACAGAAGCACCCCAACCAACGTTTCCACTTGATGAAATGTAATAATAGAGTTTGGAGAAAAATAAACTGATCATAATATCACCCAGTGGAGGCTGTTAAAGTCTGATTAAAAGCTTTTCTCGTTCTAAAGCGACATCTTTTCACTCCCCTCCCCCACCCCTCAACGGAGTGATTAAGCCAAGTAAACTAAACAATTCTGGAGTAAACTTTCTATCAGTCACTCTGGAGCAATAAACTGATTGTACTTCTGATTTTTCTGGACCTACAAGGGGCGGCGGGGGGGGGGGGTGCTGCTAAGGAGTGATAACCTACGTCCACCTCCGTCTCCTCCTCCCCCAACCCCAAAGGAACTGTAAGGTCGAACAGCATTTCCCATGGGCATAAAGTTCAAGCTGCTTTACCAGTTCTTTTCAACACTGAACTACAGACACAAGACTACCGTCAAAAGAATGTAAAAAGGGGGGGGGGGGTATTAAGGGAGAGCAGGCAAGGAAGGCAGAAGCGACCGAATAAACAAAAACAACCCCCGCCGAGAGTTAGCCACAGCAAAGACGCAGCCAGGTTCCTCAAGCCCAGACCAGGCTGTTCAGATTTCACACCGACCTCCATCAACAGCACCGGGAGGAGGATCGAACCGCTCCCCCCCTCCCTCCGCCCGCGGAGCAGGCCGGAGGTGGCAAGGCAGGGAGGTGAGCCGAAAAAGACTACCGGCAGCAAAAAGAAAATCGGAAGAAAAAAAAAATCCCCAACCCCTCGGGACTAGCATCTGTCCCGGCGGAGATAAAAAGCAGCAGTGCAAACCTCCACCCTCAACCCACGCCCCCTTCTTCGGTCTCGGCGTGGGGAAGGTGCCCCGGGATGGCTTTGAGCCTCGCCCCAACAGTGCGCCCCCGGGCCGAGCTGCCCGAGCCCCGCCGGCAGGAAGCGCCCCTCTCGGGCTGGACCCCAGGCCGAGCCCGTACCTTCCGCAGCACTTTCCGGCAGTTGGTACAGAGCAGGTAGTTGGCGGCGGCCGACGGGCTGCTGCCGCCCCGGTTCATCTTGGCTGCGGGCGCCGAGGGCGAAGACGGACGGCGGGCCGGGGCTGGGTATCACTGCGGCCGCCCGCGCCGCTGCGGGGCCGGGGCCGGACCGTCCCCCTGCCGCCGGCCGCGCTTCAGCCTCAGCCTCCCCCGGGCGAGATGTCGGGATGGCAGGCGCCGGCCCGAGAGTGAACGGCGCTGACCGAGGCGACCACCGCGGCGGCTGCCGAAGCGCCGGCGGAGACGGCGGCGGCTGCTCCTCACCGGCCCGTTGTTCCTCCCGCCCCCATCCTCCAGACCCCCGCCCCCGCCAGGCTAGGACGAGCAGCCGCCACCGCTGCCGCCGCCTCCGCCGCCGCCGCAGCGCCTCAGTGCGGCCCCGCCCCCGCCTCCCCACCACCTTCACCACCTCCACGCTCCGGTACCGCCCCCTCCCGCCATTCGGACAGCCCCGGCCACGCCCCTGGGCCGCTAGCCCGCAGCCAATGAGCAACTAGAGCCCGGTTGGGAGCTGCGCCGGCCAATCACAGACGCCGAGGTCGCCTTGAATCTCCGGGCAAGTTAAGTTTATCTCCGAGGCTTGGAACTGGAGAGAGATGGCGGGTTAGTTAGGTAGTGGGGTGGGTGGGAATACAGCTTGTGCGGTCCGCCAATAGGAGGAAGAGGGTGTGTCGGATGCAAATTATCCCTGGAGGCCCGGCCCCTCCCCCGAAGACTGGCCACGCCCCCTTCTCTAGGTCCCTGCAAAAATGGTAAGGAGAGTGAGATAAATAGCTGGGAGCTAGAGCCTCACTAGAGGGTCTAAAACTGAGCTAAATATTTCCTGGTTTCTTGAGAGATGTTGGGGACGGGAGAGGGGCGGTCCCTAAAACGTTCACATTGTCAGGACAGTTAGTAGGCTTTCTCCCAGCCAAAATCTTAGCTTAGCTGTGAAGAAGACTGCAGTCACGTAGCACTTGGCACCCAGGGATCTCAAAGAACTTTATGCATCATTTATCTTGAGCCTTGTTTTGCAAAAGACCAATTACCTAAGGCTTGGGCTGGAGGTAGAGGTAGATGTTTGAGCCAGATTTACACCATTAATCGAGGTAGGGGGAGAAAGACACAAAGCCTCCGGTTTAGCGGTTTCCTCCTCCCTCTGAAGCACCTTCTCGCAGTCCTCTCAGCAATGAAAGTTCCTTTATTCGTCCAGCACGAAAAGGCCAAAGAAACAGGGTTATCCTTTCACCTAACAGCCCTTTCTGGGGCAGTTGATCAGAAACATGCAGAGCATAGAGCCTTGGCTTGGAAGGAAGGTTTGGAAGGAAGAACAAATCGTCTGTAAACTATTGGGCTGGACTTGCCTCTTCCAAAGCTAAAAATGGTGAGTCAGGATTTTGGCGTCCACGCTCTAGGGAGAGAAGCCACATGTAAATGGGGAAAGCTCTGGCTGGCAGAGCGAGGGGGAACAGGCGAAGGGGGAGCCAGGTCTCTTGAGGAGGCCAGCAACGCGCGTGCGGGTCGAATGCGGGTTCCCGACGCAAGACGCCCGGAAACCTGCTCCCCAGTGAGAACAAAGGCAGGCGCCAAGCGAGAACCTGATTGGTGCCGGGTCCTCACGGGTGTCCTCTGGGCCCCGGAGACAACTTGCTTCACCCACTGGCGCGGAGCTCCGTGCTCACTGGAGCCCAGGCTCCCCACCCGGCCTTGGCCGTGACCACACAGGACTGTGCGTTATGACATCACCTGTTTTCGCTCTTTAGAACATGATCTGTAGTCTCAGCTTCTCCTTTTTTAGAGGTCTCTAGTGTACCGGGATTTGGGAAGGCCTGCAGTCCGCAGAATGAATCTGGAGATGATGTAAAAGAACGGTTTCACTGGTTTGCATTTCTTTCTTTTCTTCCTTTTCTTTTTAATTAAAAAACACACGGACACACACACACACACACACACACACACACACACACACAGCCTGGTTTCCTTAGGGATTCAGAGTGGTGTTGTAATGCAAAATCAGAAAGGTACACTTGGAGGAGCTAGCAAGTTTAGCATATCAAAGCTATTAGACCAAACTGTGTGGTTAAAACTGTCAATCTTATTTTTTCAACAGCTGCCTCCTCTGCCCCTTTTAGAGACCAACACACATAAACCAAGTCTACACAAGGAACAAAGGAAGTGGAAATCTGCCAGTGTCAGGTTGAAATACATTAAAATTGACTGGAAAACCCCTGAAGGGCCTGAGTTATGCGGTTGGGTAAATGTGTTGATCCACTTAACTAGTAATAGCTAAAGGTCACTTGATGCTGTTGTAGACATGTATAGCCTAGAATAGCAATGGTGTGGGGAAGGTGCTTGACAATCAGAAAAAACTGTAAAAGCAAGAACATTAAGGAGAGAAATTACCATAGGCTCGTCAATGCAGAGAACCAAGAAATCCAGGGAGAAAGTTAGCAAGGCACAGTTTTCCTAGGAACTGAAACACATATGTGTCCCTGTTTAGTGGTAAATTTCTTGGGCTATATTCCTGGCTGGTTCTCCCTTGTAAAGCAGATTTTATGTGAATGCATTTTAAAGGATAGGAGATATTGAAGGCTGAAGTGAATTTTTGTGCAGAGATTGAATTTTCTCAAATAGTACTTTAGATTCAAATTGTTTTCCATCGTATTCTTATAACCGTTCCTTTTACTTAGTAGTTAAAATCCTTTCACAATGGTTCTTTAAGCTCTTCAGTAACTAAATTCCCCAGAAAAGATGGCCAAGGAGTGGAGCCTACACAATTACACCCTCTGACAAAGATTGCTAAAGGGAGGTTTTAAAGGAATAGCTTGACCGATACATAGATTCATGTATGTGACCAAATAATGGTGGTCTCCACCAAACTCCTCCAAACTTTTATAACATTAATTGTCCATAGGGCCATTTATTTGGCATTTAACCATGTACTGCATTGGGACATTTCTTACATGGAACCCTTACGTATGAGTCTATGTTTCACCCCTGAAATCTTCAATCCGGCAACTCTTCAGCACACAACCCCCACCCTTTCTTCTAGTCCTCACCTCCCACACTCTCATCATACTTGTTCTTTTCTGTTCTCATGTTAACATTCGACTTCTGGATCCTTCCTTGCTCTTCCATTCCTTACGTGGTCTCCCTTCCTTTTCTAGTCAGCCTGGTTATTATAAAGAGAATGAGACTCAGAGGCTAATTGACTTGTGAATCCTGGATCACACTTTTAAGAGGGAAGAAAACAAAAGTCACTTCTTCAGATTTCGCACAGAACAAGGAGAAACTCCCTTTTGTTGTGTGGTATGTATGGAATAAAAGAAAAACCTCAGAAAAGTTGAGATATTGGTGAAAATTACCAACACTGGGAAGTACTTTTCAACTTTTTATTATAAAATTAGGATAATACTTTATTAAATGTTTTACATTGTTCTTTCTTTTTTTTCTTTCTTTCTTTTTTTTTTTTTTTAGTTTATTTATTTATTTTGAGAGAGTGCACAGGATGGGGAGGGAGAGAGAGAGAGAGAGAGCGAGAATCCCAGGCAGGCTCTGCACCATCAGCACAGAGCTGGAACCCAGAAACCACAAGATCATGACCTGAGCCGAAACCAAGAGTCGGACGCGTAACCCCCTGAGCCACCCAGGCACCCTTGTTTTACATTGTTTTTTAAAATAACTTTTGCCTGTTTTGAAATACTCTTTTAAGATGTGATTTTTTTTTTCCATTTAGTGCTTAAAATCACATGGTTTGTGGGGCGCCTGGGTGGCGCAGTCGGTTAAGCGTCCGGTTTCAGCCAGGTCACGATCTCGCGGTCCGTGAGTTTGAGCCCCGCGTCAGGCTCTGGGCTGATGGCTCGGAGCCTGGAGCCTGTTTCCGATTCTGTGTCTCCCTCTCTCTCTGCCCCTCCCCCGTTCATGCTCTGTCTCTCTCTGTCCCAAAAATAAAAATAAATGCTGAAAAAAAAAATTAAAAAAAAAATCACATGGTTTGAATGTTCCATAACTTATTTAACCATTACTCCGTTATTGAACATGGAGGCTGTTTCCAGTTTTTCATGGTTATAAATAATGCTGTGATAAGCTTCCTCATACATACGTTTCTGGCAGTCCCTCTGATTCCTGGAAATGGAATTTCTAACTGAAAGGATGTGAATATGTTTTAAGGGTCCTGTTAACGATTTGCTAAAATATTTTGTGGGAAGGTTCAACCAATTTGCACTCCTCTTATAGTGAATGAGAACACAGGGGAAAGAACATTTGAAAAGCACGAATCTGAACCGTCATTCTCCAACATAAGGCCCATAAATAGTCCACTTACCTCTATCTCTAATGCTTTCCACGCCCTTCTGCCTGGCGATTTTCATCGCCTGTTGAAAGATCTCCTGGTAGAGTCAAGCACTTGTCAAAGTGTCCACGCGCTCACCCTCATATCTCTTCTTTAGCACCCATCTCTGCATTGAGATGTTTGGCTTAAATTTTATTTTCTCATTAGACTGTGAACACCTTCAGGGTAAGGATGAAGTTACGTTTACTTTATTCTCAATTCCTAGCTCAACCCAAAGAGAAGTGCTTCAAAACTCTTGGGCAAAAATAATGAGTTTTCACTGTTACTTTCCTAAATACACCAGACACTCTTCCAGGGCACCTTGTGAATCTCTAATAACAGCTTAGCATTTTATAAAAGGGCCTCCATAAATCTCTGTGAATTGAACGGTTCACAAAATTATTGCTATGGAACAGATAGACCAGATCCATGTCCTGAACTGTCACCAATTCCTTCTCTGACATTGAACATAATGGTTGTTATGGCCAGGGCTTGCTATCTCTTTTTATAAATTGGAAGTTCTAGCCACAAACCAAGAGCATAGGAAGAGTTGGGGGCAACTTTTTATGTTCAGAAATTTTGAAACAAGTTACCCTGTAAATAACATGCTGTGACTTTTGGATGTGAAATTGTTTACTTCTCTAGATATTCTCCTACTGACCTAAGAACTGGGCCCCTTTATAGTTCCTAAATAAGGATTCAATTGAAAAAATCAATTACTAAAGATGTTTTTAAAATTCCATTTCGTGAGACAATAGGTCATTTTCTAACATTTTGCCTCCTCAGACTTCTGTTTCCTTCTCCCTGGGGGCATCCAAAGCATTTGGATAGCCGAAAGTGCTGCATTATTTACAAATTTGCAAATACTGTAATTTGTTTCCTGCACAAAGGAATTTGCACTTCACACAATTGTAAATTGATTGCTCCCTTTGAGCTGTTAATTAGATTTCTGCTATTTTTTCCTTGGGCCCAAGACCAATACTACACCAGAGGAGAAATTAAGAGGATCTGATCCAAAAAGTCCACTGCTTTAGTGCCCGTATCCATCCCACACCCTGAAACACCCACCTCCACCAAGAGAATTCTTACCAAAGCTCATTTTTCAAAAAACAAATATTCCACCAAGATCCAAATTTCTGTCAGTCCTCTCTTGTCATTTCTCATTTCGGAGTTTCCTGCATTTAACCCCCTTTGGAGCAGACTGCCAGGGAGAGGCCTACTGATGTGGGGTTTGTTGTTGTGTGTTTGGCCTGCACAATGTTAGCGAGCACAGTGCTTTAAAAACAAAAAAAATCTGGGGCGCCTGGGTGGCGCAGTCGGTTAAGCGTCCGACTTCAGCCAGGTCACGATCTCACGGTCCGTGAGTTCGAGCCCCGCGTCAGGCTCTGGGCTGATGGCTCGGAGCCTGGAGCCTGTTTCCGATTCTGTGCCTCCCTCTCTCTCTGCCCCTCCCCCGTTCATGCTCTGTCTCTCTCTGTCCCAAAAATAAATAAAAAAAAAAAAACAAAAAAAATTTTTTTTGAATTAGTTTAAAGTTTTTACAGTTTAGGAGATTTTACACCAAAAATCTAGATTTCTAGTTTCTCTTGAAGAATGGTCAGATATGGTCACACTAGGCTTATATTGCCACATGGCAACCGTTTACTGGAGGCTGGTATCTGCTATTCGAGTTTGGACATGTGCTCTCTACTTTATTTACCAAGGTCTCTGTCACTCCCTAGGGATTACATTTTGCCACTTAATTTACATTATCTTATTGACATTTGTAGGGACTTGCCACCTCGATAGACCTTCTGCAGCATCTAAATCACTGATCTGCTGGTTGTCATTCTTAACTTTATCACAGGATATGAGTCACAAATAAAGTGGCCATCTCTAAGGGACAGCAAAAGTTGAGGGCAGGATCCGATGCAGGGAGTATTATGATGTACGGCCTTGACTCTCTCTCTCTCTCTCTCTCTCTCACACACACACACACACACACACACACACACACACACAATCACCCATCGCCACCAAGATAATTCTTTTCAAAGCTCATTTTTCAAAGAACAAATATTCCACTAAGATCCAAACGTGTATGTGTGTGTGTGTGTGTGTGTGTGTGTGTGTGTACCGTGAGATTATATATAAATCTCACAAGGTGGAGAACAGTCGTCAAAGAAGGGGTTACTATATCCTTTAGGCTGCTAACCCCACTCCTTATTCTAATTCTGCCCACATACCCATTCTAATTGTAACTTTAGGGGAAAGGAACCACAGGAATTGTGGCAATGGTAGGTCATTGAAGGTATTTCCTTGATGGGCAGTATCATGCAGAAACTCAAAGCCCTGACCCTGGAGCCAAGCTTGGATTTGAGTCCTGGCTTTGCCCCTCACCAGACATATGACCTTGGGCACAAATTGTTTAATTTCTCTGTACTTCAGTTTCTCAAGCATAAGATGAAGTAATAATGCTACTTATCTTAACAGGTGATTTTAAAGATTGAACGAGATAATGCACTAACTATAGTGCTTAACAAAGTGCCTAGAACATCGTAAGCCCTTAAAAAATGTTTGCTGCTGGATCCACAGTACAAAGGATGTTATATTCTCTGCAAACTGTGACCTTACTTTAGTTACGTAACCATTCTTTGTACAAATTTTTGTTCTGAAAATGAGGGTATCAATATTAGCTTAATCATAGAGTTGTTTTAAGGATTAAATGAGCTATATGTGAAACACTTTAAAACAATGCCTAACATATAAGAAATGCTATGTAAGGGTTTACTATTATTACATACTGTGGTCAGGAGATTTTTTTTTTTTTACTTGATTCTTTTTTTTTTTTTTTAGTAGAGATATTTAATTTTTTAGGTACTTCTCAAAAGTAAGATGATGTGGGTAAAGATAACAATAGACAAAAAGTCAGGAGACCTAGGGTTTAGTTCAGTACTGCTTGGAACTATGTGGTATGGTTAGGCCTCAGTTTCCCCATCTGTTAAATGTGGAGAAGTGATTAAGTAGGGCTGGGGCCAAATCCAGGTGGGGAGACTGAAGCTTATATAATAAGAATCTTTTTTATGAAAAGAATATAAAATTATAGATCCAAAATTAGCTATGAAAGTGAACAGCTACTTAAAATCAGTAACAAAAATTACAACAAATTTTTAGGGTGAAATACCATAAATATCACAAAATCCAATAACTGTTTATCAATTAACAATCTGATACCACCCTTTCTTACTTTTTTTCCTACATTTTGGGGGCTGATTTCCTCTTCATATGACAATGGTTTTTGCAATATTATCTTCTCAGGGAGGATAGAAAGATAATTTATCTTTTCCCTAGCTTACATTGCCAGTGCTAAATGCCCTAAGACAGATATGCATCAGGAAACAGCCTCTAATCCTACATCTTTGTGACATGATGCCAGTTAATTAGTCCACTGGGCACTGGAACTATTCCTAGAATCCATCCTTACACTGGAACAACTCAAAAGAACAACCACCCCCTGAAACAACTGTGATCCACATATAGTGGATATAACCCAGTATACCCAGGCTAAGGGTATCTCCATCTTAACTGCTCCTTAGCCAGATCAACAAAAATACCCATGGCTGCCCCAGTTCCTCTAGCACAAGGGGGAAGTTTGAGGGAAGTAAATCAGACTGCAGAGACTATAATCTTTACCAATAATGGTTAAAATGGCTTACTTTGGGGGCACCTGGATGGCTCAGTCCGCTGAATGTCTGACTCTTGATTTTGGCTCAGGTCATGATCTCATGGTTCGTGAGATCAAGCCCCACTTAGGGCTCTGCACTGACAGTGTGGAGCCTGCTTGGGATTCTCTTCCTCTACCTCTTTCTCTCCCTCTTTCTGCCCCTTCCCTGCTTGCGCTCTCTCTTTCTCTCAAAATAAATAAATAAACTTAAAAAACCCTTATTTTTGATATTTAATTAGAAATATAACAATGTGCACACATTGCTTGGACCTCTCCCAGGGCCTTGGACCCTAAGGCATAAACTTTATTTTATTTGTGGTTAACTCATGTTGGAGTACAGAGACCTTTACAAGCTCTAAAATTCTGTGGATCTGCTTTATCTTAGGATTTCCATGAGAATCTAGTGTAAGAAGGATAAAGGAGAAGCAGGGGAAGTTCTTCAAGTAGGCAGAGAGAAAGTAAAAGTTCTATTCTTAAAAATTGCCAGAGTTGTGCTGGTTTATACTTTGTTCACTCAGGGATTATTTCTCCATGTTAACCTGTTTGTCTCCTTGATACTCCAAAATCGTGGTCCCAAATTCTCAATGTCCTTCTTTCAGAGATGAGAAAACTCAGACAGAGGAATATTTTATATATTTTAAAGCAAGATGATTGTAAAATATGCTGTCTAAAAGGGAAAGTAGATGGATAAAACAGAAAAATCTACATGACAGTAAGGAAGTTTGGGAGTAGGATCTAATTCATAGAGAGGAAGTATGATCTATAGACTCAGAAGTCTTAAATGCCATGGTAGTCTGTTGTGAGGGATTTGTAGGAGTCAACATGCAGGACAGAGGTGAGACCGAAGGGGCCCTTAGAAAGGAATAGTCTACACTTCAACTTTCAGGCCCTCTGAAGGTGGCTATGATACATAAAGACTTGGAGCATCTTTAGGGGCCAGTCTTATTGATCTGAGTAATTCAAGTGCTTGGAACCCAAGAGGTGTTCAAAAGAGCTTGTTGGATGAACTGATGGGATGTATTAGAGTTCGCTAACTAGGAAGCAACTGAGCATGTTACTTTTACCAACAAAAGTTCTCAAGTTATCTTAAAATTGTAAAAATATTTTCATGCAACGGTAAAATGTTCCTTGTTAACAAGAGAAGAAACATTCAACATTTGTGTGAATGGTAACAACAAAGACAGGAATTTCAACCCAAAATGTTGGCTTGAGGTGATGCATTCCTGCATGATCCATAAGCCTGAAATCACAACAGCAATGTGTGAGGTTCTAGAAGTCTGCAAGTTTGGATAGTGTGCTCTGAAATATGTACTGTCCAGATATTCCCTTAGTCACTTACTTATTTACAGGGACTTTACCAAGTGGTAAGTCCTGGTGAGAAAAATAACAAAAGACATGTTTATACCGTAATAGTGAGACAGAGGTATAATTTCTGCATTGGTATAAAAAGAATAGAAAATGGAGACTAGAGGGTAAAAAGGATTATTAGCAGAGAGCTCAGAAAGACCTTTGACCATTTATGCCTGTAACTGGATATCTCATAGTGGTGGAGACATATGATGCAGAATTTTTGCTGTGTCTCAACGCAATTTATAATGTCAACAGGAAGGTAGGACTAATCCTTATAAATATTAGAGAACAATGCAGACCAGTATATGATGCAATCACCTCTGAATTCCATGTTCATTACTTAATTCATTCTTGCATTCATGCGTTCATTCACTCAGCATGTTTGTGGAATACCTACCACGTGCCAGGAACTTGGCCAGTTGCGGAAACAAGGCGATAAACGGAGAGTCAGGGTCAAACAGAGCTTATAAGCAGAAGATAGACCTCAAACAAGTAATACCACTGTGTAGTGAGTATTTTAGTAGGGAAAACACAGGAAGAGAATATACAGCAGGGGACACTGACCCGGGAGGTTTAAGCCTCCCCAGGGAAGTGAAATGTACATCCAAGCAGTGGGCTGTCCCTAGTTTCTGACAATGACTTCCATGTCTTCCATCCAGTAGGTCCTTTCCATTTGCAATGCTCGATGCTCTAATTCCCCCTTTTAATAGGGTTCAGGTTCCAGTTATGAAACTCCTAGGCATCCTGTTACATTACAGCAGATACACTTTCACACTGGGAGCGATCTCTCCTTTCTTTTTGCAGAGGCATTATCCCTATTAAAAATTCACCAGAATTTGAACCTCCTTTTCCCGATTAAAGACTATCGCTTAACATTGTTTCACACATAACATTTCCCACTTAGTCCACCATTTTTCTGAGTCCCGCTTGTGTATGTGCAAATTCTATGCATGCCCACTTCTAATAAGTACGTCTGTGTCATCTCTCCTAAGGTGTCTCGTTTTTGAAGATAATCCTCACATCTCTCATCCACATTCTGCAATCCCCATAACACCCATGTGAATGATAATAGTGAGAGCAATAGAAACCATTACTATCACCTACTGAGTGCTTATTATGTGCCAGGCATGTTGCAATAACCTATGCAGGTTTATCTTGCCTAAATTATCTTGCCTAAATATTTATTTATCTTAAATAATATTATAAATATTATCTTGCCTAGATATTTACAAAACCCCTGTGAAGTGGTTCTTATTACATCCACTTAACAAGTGATTCACAGGGACTGGCAATTTTGTCAAAGTCACACAGATATTGCAAGACAGAGCTGTGATTTGAATCCATATTTGCTTGATGCCAGAGTTTAATAGTCAATGCAATCATGTCTTGGCATTGTACAATCGGTCATTATTGTAAATATTCTTTGAACCAATTCTCTGTATTAGGTTACCAAATGGTGAGGTCAGCTGACTTAGATCTCCCAACCCTCACCAAATATAGTTTGGGCGCTTCTGTTGATTGAATTCCTATTGCAATAAATGCCATGGGAGTGGGCCAAGGGGTATCTCTGATCCCTATTCTAATATTTTATTGTCTACCAGCATGATACTCTAAAATAAAACAATTGAGTGACCCTGGAAAATGAGAAATACTTTTGTTGGCGCTCTAAGTTGAAATTCCGAATACTTTGATACAGAAGTCTGCAGATTCCTCGGCATTTGGTCAGTTATGGCGATAGAGTGGTAGATGTAATGGAGATAAAGGTGATAAAGTTGAGGGCAAGGGAGAGGAAAGAAGATGGCGCTGTCATGCTCCTATGCCACTCCGAAAATAGTCCAGGTCTGCTGTGATTAGTTAAGATTAGCTCCACTCAGAAGGAAGATGGATAAACTGGTTTCCCGTAATCTGCCAGCAAACTAGAGATACTTTTCTCAGCCTGTCCCATCCATATCTTTCTCTTTCCACTGGGGCCTCATTCTAAATAGTCATGCTCTTATGCCATGCCTTTGCCCCTCTTCTCAGATGAGTGGACCAAAGGGTAGACACTTGGTTTGAAGGCAACCGTTCTGTAACCCAGCCAGCCATCTGTATAGACTAGCTTAAAATGATAACCAGGGCCAATCAGATGCCTCTCTTGGAGATTTGGCAATGGGAAGCTAAGATGTTAAGCCAGTTGGCAGCAGTCAGATTGTAAGAGGATGCCGTGAACCATATGCAAGCTCAAACTTTGAAGGATCAGAACAGATAGAGAGTGAATGTTGAGGCAGCCATAGTAACACACGGAAAGAAAGCAAAGGCACTAAGACACTCGTAGTTAGAGATGCCTTCAGTGCTGATGTGTTTCCTGTTCAGTCCTTGCTGCATATTCTTGTAATAATTCCCTTCCCCCATCTAATCTCCTCCCGCCACCAATTTTATGGAGTAACTTGAATGCACCTTTGTTTCTTTCAAGCAAAAAAGACGGACTGAAACAGTCTTCCTTCGTTTCCATGTCAAGCACTTACAAATATGACATATTACTTTTAGTTCTCATTAGTAAATGGATGTGAAAGTCAGACAGCCCAGAAGAAAGAACTAGAACTCACTGGGCCAGAAAACCCCAGGTTAGTTTTTGCACATAAAAAATTCTTACAGCCCACGTTTCATGAAGAAAGTCTGCTCTGCACGAACCTCAAACTTTTTAGAAACTTTTTGTGTTCCTAGTTGCACAATGGATATCAGTAATCTATTACCCAAACTGCTTTTCCCCTTCAGGTTAAATGCCAAAGTGATTCCAAAGTGCCCATGCCAGCAACTGCCTGTGAAGAAAACTTTGGGCGACAAAAGGTTTTCTCCCTGCTCACTCTTTATTCTTCATTCAGACCTAATGCCTGCTGGCCCGGTTTAATGATTTTCTAGGGTTTTTGAACCAAAAAGATTTTTTAAAAAAGTAAAACCCAACAGAAATCAAAGTTCAATTTCCTCAAATGTCCTTAGTTCCAAGAACTAAGTAGTGGAGAAAACGATAAAGTGAGTGAGCGTGAGTTTGTGTCAGCCTGCAGGTTAAAGATCACTTTGGTGGTCTTCATGGGGTACAAAGGGGACCAGGCATATACGAGGAGGTCATTTTGGTTTGGAAATATAAGCACATAGAAGTGTTTTGTTGTTGTTTTTTTTTTTTTTAATTTTTTTTTTCAACGTTTTTTATTTTATTTTTGGGACAGAGAGAAACAGAGCATGAACGGGGGAGGGGCAGAGAGAGAGGGAGATACAGCATCGGAAACAGGCTCCAAGCTCCGAGCCATCAGCCCAGAGCCTGACGCGGGGCTCGAACTCACGGACCGCGAGATCGTGACCTGGCTGAAGTCGGACGCTTAACCGACTGCGCCACCCAGGCGCCCCAGAAGTGTTTTAATTTGATTCAACTTGCCAGATGTGGAATGTTCCTAACTAACTGAGCTGTTTGTGTAGAGCCGATCACTAGCCTTAGTAGATGTGGGCTTTTCTTGGTTTCCCTTCCTGTGCCTCATATGCCTTGCCTGTGCGGGAGACACTGCTCCTTTCTCTTTCTAAGGTCTCTCTCTTTCTCTCTCTTGCCACTACTCCTTTGTGTTTCTAAGGCCTCTCGCTCTGTCTCTTTTACATTGGGCTCGTTCTGAGCTCAGCAAGCCTTGAACTGTTCTCTATCTCCTAGGTAAATAGTTCTTAGGCTAGGCTAAGCCCTTGGAAAATGAGGGAGGTACTTCACCTCATCAATGAGGACCATCATTGCAGGTGTGCCTTGCCACACCTTTGAAAACTTTATGGATGGGGAAGAGAAGGAAATGGCTCTTCCCCTGGGCCATAAGGGAAGGGTTGTGGTTGTGTTGGACTTGCTATTGATGACATCACTCTGCCGTTATTTCCGTGTGTCTGAGACTTGTCACTTTGCATTTCCTATGTCTCTGAGAAAGCCTGAACCTCCAGAGATTCACACATCTATGGGGAGCTAGAATGTCGAGGAATGGAAGCAAATGAAAAACCTTCATATAATTCTATACATATACATCTTTATAGATGTAAATATAAAGATACAAATTTAGCAGTGACCTGAAATATGTTGCCTAAGAGCTCTGTAAGGGCAACGCATGAAAAAATGCTCAACATCTCTCATCATCAGGCAAATACAAATCAAAACCACAATGAGATACCACTCACACCAGTCAGGATGATTAAAAATAACAACTCAGACAACAACAGATGTTGGCGAGGATGCGGAGGAAGAGGAACTTTTTGCACTGCTGGGGAGAGTGCAAACTGGTGCAGCCACTCTGGAAAACAGTATGGAGGTTCCTCAAAAAATTAAAAATAGAACTACCCTATGACCCAGCAATTACACTACTAGGTATTTGTCCAAGGGATACAGGGGTGCTGTTTTGAAGGGGCACATGCATCCCAATGTTTATAGCAGCGCTATCGACAATAGCCAACATGGAAGGAGCCCAAATGTCCATCAACTGATGAATGGATAAAGAAGATGTGGTATATATATATACAATGGAACATTCCTCGGCAATCAAAAAGAATGAAATCTTGCCATTTGCAACAACGTGGATGGAGCTAGAGGGTATTATGCTAAGTGAAATAAGTCAGGCGGAGAAAGACAAATATATGACTTCACTCATATGTGGAATTTAAGATACAGAACAGATGAACAGAACGGAAGGGAAGCAAAAATAATGTAAAAAAGGGAGGGGGACAGAACGTGAAAGACTCTTAAATACAGAGAATAAATGGTTACTGGAGCGGTTGTAGCTGGAGGGATGGGTTAAATAGGCAAGGAACATTCAGGAGAACACTTGTTGGAATCAACACTGGGTGTTATATGTAGGGGATCAATCACTGGATTCTACTCCTGAAGTCATTATTGCACTACATGCTAACTAACTTGGATGTAAATTTAAAAAATTAAAAAATTTAAAAAAAGAGCTCTGTAAGGGCAAAATTGAAAACTTTTTGTTCTATCGCGATATTGTGTATTCTAGTCACTGTTCATGTTTCTTCAAATTTCATTTTTAAGTATTGAACTTTAGAGGGTGTTTGAGGGTTAAATAAAAAATATATGCCAAGTGCATAGAACAGTGTTCCTCCTATCATGAGCACTCGACAGATGTTCGCTGTTGTTATTTTTAAAGGTTTCATACAACAATCGTACTTTTTTCCAAGAGGCATTGAAGTTTACTTCAATTTTAATGTTCTGGGTTCCCTCATACCATTTGCCACGGTTTGTTTTGATTTAAAAGGGCCTCAAGTGCTTGATGACATGCAAGGTTTATCATTAAGCATCTTTATTGCACTCGTGTTTGCAAAGAACATTTTTGCTTTCCATTAGCCTATCCAATTGCATTCCAAGATAGAGAACTCCCTGTCAGAGATAACGTCGAATAATGAAGAACATAAGTGCTTGGAGAAATGAGGTGACGACAATGTATTCCTCATTCTAACCTCTCTCTGGGTGCAGAAGGATGATCTTCTCTGGAACTTGGGCTTGTACATGTACACACGTGAGTGTGCGCGCACACACGCATATGTGTATGTACCTTTATGTGTCTTGTGCTCAATGCATTATTTTTGCTAAACTAGAGATAGCCAGTCAGGATTATTACTTAAGGTTTTAACTGAAGGATGGCAGTTTGCCAGCTCAGGAAAAGGAAATATTATATCCATTTAAAAGCTAGAATTCTGAGATAGAGTGGCTTGGAATACTTTAAGAGTTTTGCCTACTAGCCAATAGCTGAGGATCCCCAGTTTTAGTCTGCGGGAGGCAATTACCTTTTGTGACATGAACAAAATCATGAAAGATGATATACCTGATGGATTCTGTATGACTCAAGCAAGCGCTTAACCATATTCATAGGTCTGTTTTTTTTTTTTTTTTTTAAACATAGGTCTGGGCTATGAGGGTACTCTGAGTGGTGTAATGGGCAAGATAAATATAAAGCATGGACCAAACCATCGGTTTTGTCTTTGCCTTTTACAATTGCCCTCTGTTTATAGGAGCCTATTTGTGAGTCTGCCTTGGTCATCAGGCAAAATATCTTATTTCCTGGCTGTTTACAAAACCAAGGACCCAGGCTACAGGATATTTATACTGTCGTCTATCAAAGCGTTCACTGGGAGAGGAGATAAGAAAGTCTTCTGCCAAAAATACTGTGGCTTGCACATTACGGGTGCACGTAAGAAAGGTCACTGCATTACCAGGTCAAAAGCAAATGATTTTGTTCTCTTGAGCAAACGACACAACTCACTTAATTTCACCTTCTTCGGATGTGACGAACATGATTTTTGCTTTTTCGCTATGGTTCTTAGGCTATTGCGCAGTCATGTCTCAGGTAAAAAAGGGGTGAAGTGAAGGCTGAGTTAGATCCTCCTGATAACGTCAAGAAGAGTGTTTCCCCTTTTCCGAAGAACTGTGGAGTATATTTAGCCAGACAAGGATGAGGCTGTAGGTGTGGAGGGCAACAAAAAGAATGAGATTGTTCTAGGTAGGAAAGCAAAGAAGGGAAGGAGATGCTTGGGTGTGTTGGTGCGATAGTTTCTGTAGACCTGGTGTTACCCAAAGTAGCTTCAGGATGAAAGCCAGTAGTCCGTTCCACTAGACAGGACAGGAAGCTGAGGTCAGTGGGGGCTCTAGCCCCAACTGTCAGCTCCTGAACCAGGTCAGCACCACCTCGACTCTGTTGTCTCTGCCCTGTGTCTTCAGGGCTACAGCAACACCATTCTACCTGTATTCTGAGTGAGATCAGGTGAATTGCCCAGAGCCCAGTGACGTGTTAGCTACACTGACTTTGTGCCATTACTGCTTCTGGGGCTCCAGGAGTAGATTGAACAAGATTCCATGATTTCAAAGCCTTTAGTGTCTCTTGCCTTTGGCCCAGTCCCTTATCTGACCTACTTCCAATTTTTCACGTTCCAGTCTCCTGTTCCTTATATGAATCAGCGTCTTCTCCACATTGGCAGCCATATTCCCTGCTCCATTCTAACTATAAACAGCTAAGAGGCCTTTGCTCTCTTGTTCACATTTTCCTCAAAAGTCACCCAAAACATCCTGGAAGCAAAGTAGAAGTGTTTAAAAGCATTTTGCAATGAAAAACCAAGGGATGACTTATCTAAACATGGCCTATTTACCCCTTGATATATAGTTCTTGCTCCTGCCAGAGGGAAGTTATGGGTGGGATTATGCCCAGACACACTTTGGCTTTTCTGTGTTTAGTGCTGTCCATGCTGTCAACTATTGTTTAAGCAAATGAAGGCATGTGTCCTTGGGGAATGGTAATGGAGGCTTTGGTGACATTCACTTGGCTGGAAACTTGCAGGTTACCTCTGTTCCTGTCCACGTATAGAATCTCAACCCTAGCCATGTTTGTCCAAAAGAAAAGATCGTTTTCACTGTGAGCTCCATGGGGAGAAAATATCTCTGTCTATTCATCCATGTATCCTAGGAGGAGAGAATGGAGCCTGTCCCAGTCTCGGTGCTCAATAACTCTGTTCATACAGATTCCTACTTGATGAAGTTATACTCCAGCAATATAGTTCAACAAATAGCGCAATATCAAATGGGTACAGCAGATGTGCCGATCAAAATACACAGAATTAATGGTCATTGTGTCCATCGTGGGGCTTTGAATGGACATGAGCTGAGCACTGTAAATATGTCTCAGAGTACAGAGTTAGGAACAGAGTGGACATACAATAGATCTTAAGGAATATCTCAAAATGAAGAGTAGTTGATAAAAGGAAAATTTATCTTTTAAATTATGTAAAGGTGAAATTGATAGAGTTCCCTGACACCAAGTGTTTTCTTAGGATCTTAATATTTTGTTATTCCAAACAAAGGGGAGGGGATTTAGACTAGGTAAGATCCCTTCCTAATCTAAAAAGTTATGAAATTCTGATCATAAATGATCAAAACTTATACAAAATAAAACTGAGGACTTTTCTCTCTTTTTGGAATGGACTTAGCCCTAGAACAAAGACTCTTAACCTTGCTGTACAGCCTTGTGTCTTTGAACTCCCTAAAACTGTGTGCAAACATTTTGTATGTGTGCATTTTTTTCCCCCTGAGGAACGAGGACCAATAGTTTTCAGTAGGTTTCCAGAAAGGCTTGAGACCCCAAAAGCCTTATAAGCCGCTGGATTCATATAATGTTTTAGATCGTCTGCTTATGAGCCTTGTCAGAACGCTTTCCAGCGGTCAGGCACTATGCTAAACATTTTGTATGTATTACCTAATTTGACCCTAACTTCGCAATACGGTTGCTCTTCTGAGAAGAAGTTCACTTTCTCAGAGTCTGACAGCCAACAAGTGGGGAAGCTGGGGTACCAACCCAGGCTGAACCAGGATGCCACGCTTTGGTTTATCGCATAGAGCTACCTTTGCTTTCAATAGACAGAACAGTTACCAAAAAGCAGAGCCCTTTCGTCCTTAACCATCACTTCCCCTTTAAATCATCTTTTATATCTGGATAGCAACTGCTTTCTAAGCATCTACAAGCTTCTCCACATGTGAGCAGCATACCTCTATGGAACCTTCTGAAGTCTTCTAAACACAGAGGCAACCCTCTCCAGACTGCTCCCTTGTTTTTTTTCCATTGTACAGCAAGGCTGCAGTAAACATCATTTTGTCTTAATTGTCTACTCTAGACTCAAGTCTGGCCACATGGCACAAATGGACAACCCATACATTTGGAGTGACTCCAAGGAATCCATCCCAAGCACTGAATGGTCCTGGCACTGTTCCAAAGTTTTACTAGCCTTTCCACAAATTGTGATTCCAGACACGTTTATACCTTGGTCCCCAGGATAATGGAAGCCACAAAAGAAACAAATTAAAATGTCAGCCCAGCTGGGCCCACAGTGTGGGCCAGCAATGACAATGGAACCCCTTGCCTCTTAGATCACCTAAGTGTAGCACATCTGTGCTTCCTGTAAAAGGGGATAACAAAATAATCCCGAGTCTTTCCTAGATGTTCCTTAACTCAGGATAAGTACAGCGTGCTACTTAAGAGCAGCTAGGATTTCAATAGGCAACAGGAAACATTTTTTTAAACCAGGTGAAAAGCAGAGAACAGAATTCTGGTAAGCTTTGTAAATTCAGCCACCACTGCTATCATGCGGGACCCAACGAACTTGAAATATATGATCAAGGCTAGAGAGACAAGTAGAATAGCATTGTTACTCTCTGCCTGAGGTTTGTTATTCTCAAACCTTCTCACTTACGGCAGGTTCTGAAGGACGCGGAGCAGGCCATGTTACTACAGACGAAGAAAAGAATGTCTACAGCGAAGGGGACACCTGAGAGGTCGCACGCTTAGTGGGATCATGGTAGAAGTTCAAAACATCAACGTGAGAAAAATCAGTGAAACTGAGGACTAAAGTCGGAAGTATGGGTGACTCAAGGAATTAAAGGGTTTGCGAATCAAGACATTGCTTATCTCCTCCCTTTCTCCTTTTTTATTCTTTATAGACACAGTGGCTGATAGGAGCTGCTCATCTCATTGAAAGTAAGCTGTTGTTTTCTGTGCTCTGAAGGTGGGGGATTGCAATATCCGCGATGTGACGTCCGTGAGTCTTTGCTAGGTTTGGAACTGATGGCCCCAAGCCAGGGGGTAGCGTTTCTTCTTCCCATACGCCAGGGAAACACTGAGATTCCTTCAGCAAAAATAACTTTTCTGCCAATCTGTATCACCGCTCAGAGAGGCAGCTGGTCACGTTAACCAAGAAAACTGATATTTAGTGGTGAAGAAGCTTGATTAAACTTTCGCTTTATCTTTTTAGATTTTGATGTGATAATATGGATATAGGTGATTTCCTCATGCTACTGGGCACCTGCTTGGCAATTGTTTTTGTTCCTGTTTGCCTGCTCCATGAGATTATTGGCTTCATGAGGACAGTTCTCCTCATCATTATATCCTCAATATTATAAACATTTTTTGAAGAGGTGAATAAAGAAAGTCAATGTTACAGGGGTGCCTGAGAGGCTCAGTCGGTTAAGCGTCGGACTCTTGGTTTCCTCTCAGGTCACGATCTCATGGTTTCATGAGTTCGAGCTCTGCGTCTGGCTCTGGGCTGACAACTCAGAGCCTGCTTGGGATTCTCTCTCTCCCTCTCTCTCTGCCCCTCCCCCACTCATGCTGTTGCTGTCTCTCTCAAAATAAATAAATAAACTTTAAAATAAATAAATTAAAAAAAAAGTCAATATACAAAAGTCCTCTAGTCTAGTGAATTCTCACCAGGTTAGTAACATGTGCGTTGAATTGCTTGGGAGTTTTTAATAACCAGTGGTGGTCAACCAAATGTATATTATGTGCACATCAACTATTGAACGCAATTACACATTTTATGGTAGGAACAAAGAAAGATTTGGGCCGTGGTGGCTAACTGTGGTTTTTGTCTCCCTGCTCTTATTTTTCTGTTGGGTAACTCTTTTTTTTATTTTTTAAAAAAACATTTTTTTTTTTTAATGTTTATTTCTGAGACAGAGAGAGAGCATGAGTGGGGGAGGGGCAGAGAGCGAGGGAGACACAGAATCCGAAGCAGGCTCCAGGCTCCGAGCTGTCAGCGCAGAGCCAGATGCGGGGCTCGAACTCACAAACCATGAGATCGTGACCTGAGCCGAAGTCAGTTGCTCAACCGACTGAGCCACCCAGGTGCCCCTCTGTTGGGTAACTCTTATGCTGTCTTGGTCTGAGAAATCGTCCTCTCCTTCACTCTCAGCCCTGTCCCCGTCCTTCTCCCTCAACTGCCCTGGGCCCAACATTGGCAGGTGATACTCTGTTCCACCAGAGAACTGCCTTCCTGGGGCCATGGGTTTTGTTCAGCCACCATCCCAGCTGGACCTGTCACAGGAGTGTGGAGCAGGAGGATGTCCCTCCCTTGCGTTGGGACAAGTGAGCTGGAGCTGTGGGGGACTTTGCACTGAAGCCAGCACGGGGGCAGTGGTGGTGGGAGGAAAAGAGGGCCGCCAGTGACACCGTCGGAGGCAATAAATCACCCACGACTTAATTTTTTTCTGTCATTTGTCACAAACACAACTCTTACTGGTCCAGAGACTTAGTCGCGTCACTTAAAAGAAAGAGATGGCTTAGATGGCTCCTAGAGTAGAGAGAGAGCAATTTGGTACATCTTGGTCTTGTTAGGAAATTCATCATTTTATTGGACTGAGATCTGTGCCTTTGGTATAACGTTCAAGCTCCTGGAACGACAGATGACTCAGAACGCAGGTAATCTCTCTTCTAGTTGAGAGCTCCAGATGGAGAGAGCTATTCTGACTCATTTGTTCATTCAATAAATATTTATTGAGCACCTACTAAACGCAGGCACATCTTTTCTCCACGCTTTATGTTTAGGCCATTTCTTGAACTGTTTCTCATATCATGTGGGTTTTGGACCAATGCTGGTGTTCCTTTCTTAGGAGGGCTCCACTGTGGCAAAGGATCCCCCTTAAAATACGGCATTTGGAGCAGAGAATAGTAACACCCATTCATTTGTGTTCCACATTCTTTAAGTGCCAGCCATGTGCCAGACATAAATGGAACAGGGATAAATGAGACAGAATTCTGTGCTCAGAGGACTCACTGACAGGAAGGAGACAGCTGTCCTGCAAATAATCTAGAACAGCACAAGGAGCTGCAGCAGAGCCCAAACGAGGCAGAGGCCAGTTCTCCTTGAGAGGGGAATCCTGGAAATGTTCCTCACACAGCATAAGATTGTGGATTTCTTTCTTCCTTTCTTTCTTTCTTTTTCTTTCTTTCTTTCAAGTTTATTTATTTTTGAGACAGCGTGAGCGGGGGAGGGGCAGAGAGAGAGGAGGACAGAGGATCCGAAGCAGGCTCTGCACAGAACCCGATGCAGGGCTCAAACCCAGGAAACCAGGAGATCATGACCTGAGCCAAAGTCAGGCACTCAACTGATTGAGCCACCCAAGAGTGTGGCTTTCTGACAGGCAGATGGAGCTGGAGACGGTATTCCAAGGGAAGTCAGTGGCCTGAGCAAAGGTAGAGAGGGGTCAAATAGCCTAGTGATCTGCAAGGGCTTCGAGAGGGCAGGAGTCTGGGATGTAAGATGGTGAGGCAGAAGAGGTAGGGCCCGAAAAGTAGGCAGGGTTAAGCCTTGAATGCCATACCCAGAAGCTTGTTTTGTTTGTTTGTTTGTTTGTTTTTCCTACAAGGTGGCAGGGAGTCTCTAAAGTTTTGAAAAGAAGGGGGGAAGCATGATTGGGTTCACACTGCATAAAGACACTTTGAAGGTGTGCGGCCTAGGGGCTGGACCGCTAGGAACCCGAGGCGGGAAGACCGGCTCGGCGGGACTAGATCATCTGAGTGATCTGGGAAGAAGAGGGTGTTGCATAGGCTGTGCTGCAGAACTTGCCTTCTCAAAGTGGATCAGAAGACCAGTAATGTCAGCATCATCTGGAAGAAATGCAGGGTCTCGGGCCCCACCCCAGACCTCCTGAATCAGAATCTGCAGGTTAACAGGATCCCTGAGGCCATTCACAGGCACTAAAGTTTAAGAAACACTGGCCTGGGTACGTGGGATCCAGTGGCGAAGACACAGGACAGCCAATGCCCCTGCCCTCATGGAGTGCACACTGTAGCAGGGGAGGCAGATTTTCAACAATAATTCCCTGGCTAACGTTGAAAGAGGCCTGTAGAAAGTGCTAGCAAGGGGACACATTGGGAGCTGGAAGAATGTACAATAGAGGGGTCGGGCCTGGGCTGCGGTTCAGGGAGGGTTCCCTGAGCAAGTTCAAGCAATGTGCCATAGTGAACCGGGAGAAGCAGGTGGAAAACCTGTGGGTGAGGTGGGGCGAGGGTGGGGTGGGGAGGAGTCTCCTGTGCAGAGCCCAGCACTTTTTCTTGGCTTCGGAGGAACCGAAAAAGCTGGAACAGTGTGTGAACAAAAAGAACCCTGTCAAGTGGGACTGGAGGTGAGGCGGGCATTGAGTCAGACTTCTAAGTCTTGCAAAGGATTCTGATTTTGGTTATCAGCTTAAGAAACAGGAGGAGAAAGCCCAGGGCAGTATCAGGAAAGTTGTACGTAAGAGAAGAGTTTATAGCTTTCCCCGGTGGTTCTGACCACAACCCATTGTTTAGTGGAGCTTATTACTTGAGGCTTTTTCGCTTCTGACCCCGTTTAAGAAAGTCCTACAGAGCTCATACTCTGTGTTGGGCTCTATGGTAGGCAAAGGAGGGATATTAAAAATATTTAAGGTGTGATCCCTGCCCTTAAGGTTATTACGGTTTAATAATGACATTTTGTTTCGTTAAAGAAGCTTGTTAGTCAAACCAAGAAGAACTTCCAGTTCATCGTTCCCTATGTCTTCTCACATAGGCTGCTTCTGAGCCAGTTCTCTCTCCTCCTGTTTTTATGTATTTGGTTTTTTAATACAAATTTTTACATTTTTCTTGGTTTCAGGCCATCCTCCCAGGCTGCTAGATCTTTTCGAATCTTGCTTTTTAAGTCGTCAATTTACTAGCGCTCTCTCCCAACTTTATGCCATATGCAGATCTGATAAACATGTCTTCTTTTTGCTAATTTGAGATCCTACTTTTAAAATTGGGTGACAGGTCTCAGGGGTACCTTAAGCCCCCTAGCATGGCAGTATTTAGAGATTCCGTTCTGGGTGATTACTGATTGATTAATCAATGCATGTTGGAGACCATATGGTACTGTTATCCTGGGAAGTGTCTCCTTGTCTTGTAGCCTGAGATAAGTGCAGTACTGATGGGAACCCAGGGTCCCTGTGAATCCCCACGTCACAGTACTTGTGACATTGTATTTTGCTTTTGCTCCCTACCTGACTGTCCGTATGGGGCGGCTGTTTTTCTCATCAGGGGATTCCGCACACCGAGCACAGGTGCATTACATGTGGTGGACACTCAGTACACATTTGTTCAGGAACTTAGCCTGCGTGATTTTTCATAGGCTTGAAGAAATTGTACAGAACATCCCGGATATTTGAGACATTTCCAGGACAGAAATGTAAAGTTTAGTCCTTCAGACGTTTCCCAGGTCTCCATGATGATTGAGTAACGCGGGCTCACGTTCATTCCCCAGAGTTGGCGCCACAGCCTCATGCGCTTTGCTCTCCAGAGACGTTTTCTGATATTTTGTGAAAGTTTTTGGTCTCTGGAGTTTCTTCTACAGAGCCTGCAAGTGATGCAGTGAGACCAGGAGAAAAGAAATGTGCAACTCCTTCTATGTATCACCGATCCCCAGTTTCATCCACAGAGTACATCAAAAGGGCTGGATTTTGCCCCCAGGACTCTAATTAACAAACATACCAAATGTAATAAAAGCCCCGGTTTTATTTGGCAAAGCTCAGGAACAACAGCAAAAGTCCTTCTTTTTGATGTTAAGCTTCTAGATGTATTTGTAGTTTTTCGTCTTATCCCCGCATATTTCACATGTTTTTTTTCTTTAATGAGACTGTGGGTACCACAGGCACTCATTCTTGAAATCTGCTTTCCTGAATCCCTCATCGCCTTGGTTTGTTTCCTTATTGCATCTGAATTTTTGTCCGTTTGGCAAAAATACGCAGGGACTTTTTTGGGACTTTTTTACACCCTACATCCCAGGTCTGCGATACAGACTTCATGGGCCTCGTGCTCTTTAATCCTCATCTATGAGAAGTACATCCATGACTGTCCTTGACTGATAAAAAGAAGAAGAAGAAAAAAGAAACAGATGGGGGAGGTTAAATTATCCGCACGTTTACATTGGTTTCTGTCCCTCCTCTCAGTCTGCTGATGTGTTGTAGAGCTGAGGTTTGAATGAGGCCTGATTCCGGGGCCTGAATTCTCAACCTAGCCCACGTGATTTTGCATAAGGCCGGAAGACCTAGGATGCCATGCAGAAGTGTCCTTTGAGGTCATCTAGCTCAGAGCATGACGTATGTTCCGCGATCTGGTTTGCTCTGTCACCTTCTAGGCAAAATGAATCTTCCAAGAGAGAGTGGGAGTCAGTGAGGGGAAGTTGATGGATTAAGAGGAAGGGGTGATCCAGCTCCGGGGATCCCAGGAGAGAGCTGTCATGCCTGGGGTTTTGGAACAAGATGGATTCCGTACACATTTCTTAACCTACGTGAATGTGTTTCTTCCTCAAAAAAATATTTGTTTAAGTGAGGTCAGGATCTAATTTTAATCTCAAGTGCCACCAACTAGCTATGTGGCCGTAGGATTTTTTTTTTTTTTTTCTTGAACATTTACTGAGAGCTAACTGTGCTTTTTGTAAGATACACATTTCCGGCAAGGGACAGTAGGAGCAAAGGTATAGTGTGTTCACTCAACAGAGAGGAGAGGATTGGCTGTGAAGACTGCCTGGGGTCCCTCTGGAGAGTTCATGAGACCAAGATTCTGGCTTTCAATGTGAAAAATGATTTGTTGGCTTGAAATAACACAGAAAGACAAGAATCAGTATGTTTGTACTTCCACAGGCAGTGAAAACACGGACATCTGAGCAGTGTCAGCAGTTTCAGACAGAGCGTTTTGCTGCAATTGAGAGTGACCTGTGAATACGTCAGTCGCACACAGGAGTCATGAAACATGAGGACCGAGAGGGACACGCAGCCCCACAATGTCCCCAAAGGGGGAAAAGGTAACTATTGAGAGAACGACAGAAACATGTAAAGTACCTGAGATCAGCTATGTAAATTGTGATGTGTAAGTCACAGTACTAGGTTTTGGGGCTGCAGTCACAAAGGTCAAGATGGAAAATAAACACCTACAATTCCATGAGGCATCGGTGCCCCTCACTCCCTCATTCCCTCCTCCAACATTTTAGCCTCCAAAGTCGTTGCGGAGGGATTTTTGTCCCATTTTAAAATGAAGCTGAGTGAGGGTGTATTGTTTTCGTCTAAGCAAACCAGATGTGGTGGGCTCCAAGGAGTAACTCCTTGGGTTTTGCTTTGCGTATGTACAAATTACTTAGGGAGGCTGAAATATTCCAAATGTGTCTTAAAAGTTGAAGAGCAACTTAGAAGTTTGGAGCAACGAACAAGATGAAAGCCAAGCAAATGGTGGTTCATCAGCCCAGCCGGAGATCATCAACAAGAGAAATCCAGGGTCTCCTCAGGGACGAGGAGGAGCCCGGCTTTCCATGGCAGAAATGCCTCTGCCATCTAAGTTACTGAGCTGGGTAAGGAGCCTGCGATTTCTGCTCTGTCAAAGTCATTCCATTGGAACTTAAAATAAGCCTGCAACTAGAGAATCCTACCTCTTATAGAAACCTTATGTAACGTATGCAAATGTGCATCTGAATTATTAGCCTTCTATTTTTTCCCCTGAAAGCTTCACTTAATAAGTAAAAGCTTGTGAAAGCCTAGAGATTTCTAAAATAAATGTGTATCTAAGAGCATCCCTAAAGAAAACCTGAAGAATGCTGTCTTGAGAGCTCACAAGAGGTTTAGAAGAAAAGACCCTGTACTGAGAATGAGATGTGCTGGATCCTGGCACTGGGTTAGCCATTTACTTTGGACTGACCCTTGCAAGCCACTTAACTCCCCCTGGGCTACAGATGCTGCGTCCAAATAAGAAACATTCAGAAAGGACAGTCAGAAAGCCTGGGTGTGAATCCCAGCTCTGTCATTTTCGATTATGTGGCTGGCAAACAATGTAATATTGGGCCGGGGGGGGGGGGGGGGGGACTTGTTTCCTCACCTATAACATGGAGGAAGTAATATACTCAGTTCATGGCATTGTCGTGAGGGGCAAATGAGAAGGAGCATAGAAAGTGCTTCGCAAACTGTAAAGGGCAATAAATAGCTCAGCTGGCCTTTGCCATTCACCTCCCCCGTTTATCAATGCCTCATAGAATACCGTGAGAATAAATGAGAGCTGGGAAGGCATTTATTGCAGAAAGTCCGAAGTGCTACTTCACAATTCACAGTAGCAAGTAAGAACATACTTCAATTCTGTTGATAAAGGCGAACATAAGCTAATCGGCAAGCCAGCCTCATCTGGGAGGTGTATAAAACATCTACCACCGACACTCAAAGAAGAAAGGTATTCTAGACGGGGTTGCGGTTGGGTGGCTTGGAGGAGAGTGCCACACAAAAGCTTTTGCCACATTATGAGGTGGGGGTGGGGGGAGGCACACAAAAGAGGCGTAAAATGATTGAAACTATCACCCACAAAGGAGAGCATTCCATTTGAGCTACAATCTGATTTCGCTGTTGATTACAATGTCCCTTCACAAGAATCTGAAGTCGGGATCCAGGGCTCCGCAGCAGTTTTCCACCCAGCAACAGGATGACGTCAGCGGCCAGGAGAGCGGCCAATCAGCAGGCAGAATGAATCAGAGCGTGCTGGGATTTTGCTCAACGGTTTCCTAGCAAAGCAAACTCAGCTCTGAAGTGCAGAGGCTATTTGCACTTCCTCTGCACTTGAAGCTGAGACTGAATGGCTCCTTAGCTGAAAGGGTACCAATGGGTGTGCAAGCAGTTAAGATTATTTGCATCCAAACAGTGGGTCCTGTGGGTAATAAGAGTCATATCTATGCAAGTGGTTTTTTTTTTTTTGCCTCAAAAATTGCAACGTTAATAAATACTTTAAATGCTTGATTTATATGTTGTGCCTTATAACTGTTGGAAACCTGTTTAGTTGCATGCACTATGTGCTGCTGGGCAGCTCTTGGCACATGAACTATATACAAAGTTCAATACTGTACCTTATAGAGTTTGAACTTGCATCTGAAGGTTCAAGCCTTCTCTCTAATGACGAGCAGTCTGGAAGCCAACAGCTGTTTCATTTCTGGGTCAAAGGCTCCAGTTCTCTAATTTCACTGAAATGTGTTTTGTGTATGCTTTAAAAATAAGTCTAAGTGGGAAGGTTATGATGTGACTTGTAGATATCGCTTCATGGTGAGGGAGGGTAGACCTCTGTAGTTGTTCCAAGAACATGATGTTACCGCCTGCCATTTTGTCAGGCTTTCTGACCTTAGCAGACAGTGCCTGCAGTACCGGAAAAGGGCTCAAATGGTTAACCCCACCTAACTGGCATCCCAGGCTATTACACTTCCCAGAAGGTTTCTCACCTATCTGGCCTGCACCCAGAGACCACAGGAAGTCTGTCTCTGCTGAGAGTGGGGAAAACACATCTTTCCAGAAGAGGAAAAGATGTAACAAAGAGGGAGTGATTTTCCATCGTGTCTTTCTGCAGAGTGGTTGGTAGAGCTGAGGAAGGCACACAGATCACCAGGTAGTAGCCCAGACCTGCCTCTCCCCGACCCCTTGCTTTGCGGCAGAATGCCCCATTTTCCTTGTGCCTGAAATGAAAACAGAGTTTCCGAAAGCCAGCAAATTTGGGCTTAGAGACAGGCCGTTCTGAAATACTGAGGAGACTGAATTTGGGAATATACTTTGGAAGGAAGCAGACTTAATATGTTCAAACGTTGATAACATGCTGGAGCAGGGCATTTGGGCTCCCCCGTTTTGCATCCGGCTTCGCAACCTACCTACTACCTAGGCTCCCGGTGCCTTGGGCTAAACCTCCATTCCCCAGGTGCAACCCCGGGGGCACTGCTTAGCTCCGAGGATGGCTGTGAAGATAAAGATAAGCAACCTCTCCTCCCGCACAGGCAAAACACTGTGTAGCCGCTCAATAATTCATAGACCCTTCACTCCCTTTACCCTGGAAATAAACAACTTGTTGGCAAATAGAAATCCCAGAGGGACCCGCTTTCACAAACACCGAAGGGTTTGTAATTAGCATGTAAAAGGATTGCTTCCAAGCCTTGAAAGCAGGCTGTCCTTTACAGGCTCTTAGGCGGACTCAAGAAGCCTTGTTTACATTCCTGCATTAATTTGCTCAGCAAATCCTTACTGCTAGGGCAAAATTAAATTTTGTTCACACTCTGTTTGAATGATCCCAAGCTCCAAATGAAGGTGCTTTAGTGTGATCTAAGTTTTACCTTTCTGGGGGAGCTTGGAGGGAATGCAGTGAGCCTTTGAATGCTTCTCTAAAGTCCTGGCACTCTTTACAAGAAAGGTGTAGCCGTGAGGTATCTGAAGCTATCCTGTTCTTAGTCTTCCCCTTCTTCGTCTGAACATCCTTCAAGGGGACGTGCTCCCTGGTGCCGGGAAGAGTTGAGAAAGGCTTTCTGCAGACTGGTCAGACTGGGAGTCCAAGGGGATGTGAAAGCCCCAGGGCAGGTTAGAGGTCAGAGCTGCTGCCCAGGGGAGGAAATAGGAGGAAGTGGGGGGAGAGCATTTCCTGGGCGAGACCAAATCAGCTATTTTAGACTCTGGTTTCTCATTAGTCAGCAGTCAAGAAAACTACAGAGTGGTAATATTCTATTATTTCCACCAGGCATTTCCTCTGAAAAATGCATTTGCTATGGAAGATGAAATGTTGTCAATTCTCTGTTCATCCAAGGCTTATTGTACCAGGGAGAAGGCATTGAGAAGCTGCTATCTTCCCACTTTACGACCAGATAAACTGATAGCTTGTGGGCAAGCTCGGGAACTGTGAAAGGCCACACCGGAGGCAAAATGCAGAGGCTGGCTGGGGAAACACTGCAGGAGGGTGAGATCCCCTCACACTGCCTCCCTTAATCCAATCACTTCAAATCCAAGTGGATTTACCTTGACTGGAGTCAAGATTGCCTGTTTTTGAGGACTTGATCTCCACATATAGGTCCTCACGGAACTTTACATGTATTTAAGGCAAAGGAAGCCAAAGTATTCCAAGAGAGGCACTTGTACCCCAACGTTTATAGCAGCACTTTCAACAATGGCCAAATTATGGAAAGAACCTAAATGTCCATCAACTGATGAATGGAGAAAGAAATTGTGGTTTATAGACACAATGGAATACTACGTGGCAATGAGAAAGAATGAAATCTGGCCTTTTGTAGCAACGTGGATAGAACTGGAGAGTGTTATGCTAAGTGAAATAAGTCGTACAGAGAAAGACAGACACCATATGTTTTCACTCTTATGTGGATCCTGAGAAACTTAACAGAAGACCATGGAGGAGGGAAAGGGGAAAAAAAAGTTAGAGAGGGAGAGAGCCAAGCCGCAAGAGACACTTAAAAACTGAAAGTAAACTGAGGGTTCGTGGCGGGGGGGGGGGGGGGGGGGGTGAGGGGGGGTGGGGGGGGTGGGGGGGTGGGAGGGAGGGGAAAGGGGGTGATGGGCACTGAGGAGGGCACCTGTTGGGATGAGCACTGGGTGTTGTATGGAAACCAATTTGACGATAAATTTCATATTAAAAAAAAAAAAGTATTCCAAGAGAATGCTGTTTTGTTTCAAGACATCTTGATACGGTGTCATGGGTTGAGTTGAATTTTGGCCTCCCCGCCCCACCCTCCCCACTGAGAATAAAAAAAAAAAAAGAGAGAGATATTGAAGTCCTAAGTACCTCAGAATGTGAACTTCTTTGACAATAGATTTGCTGCAGATGTTATTAGTTAAGATGGAGTGGTACTGGAGTAGTGTGGGACCCCTCACCAAGTATAATTGGGGCCTTATTATTCTGTCACACAGAAGGTGACAGCGTGGAGACAGACACAAAGAAGGAGAATGCCATGTGAAGAGAATTGGAATGATGCAGCCACATGCCAAGGAACACCAAAGACTGGCAGCAAACCACCGGAAGCTAGGAGGACACGAGGAAGGTTTCCCCCAGAAGGCTCAGGGGAGATACGGTCCCTCTGGCACCTTGATTTCAGATGTTAGCCTCCAAGCCTGTAAGGCCCTACACTTCTGTTGTTTTAAGCAGCCACCTAATTTGTGGTGTTTTGTTACAAGCAGCCCGAGCTAACCAGTAGGTATGGCGATAACCACAATTACCAGTGTCGCTTCAGCCCCGGTGAGGCTGGCAATTGTGTGATCTTGGGCAGGTTACTTGACCTCTCTGGTAGGAAGTTCTCCTATCTGTGAAATAGGGGTAACGTAGGTGACTCCAAAGAGTCCAAAAATCCTTTCAGACTATGCAGTTATCTCCCCATATTTTAGTTTTTCTTCCTCCCATCTAGCTCTTGAATCCTTCCCCATCTTTCCATCTGTTCTTGCCTTCATGGTTCAGGGCCCAGTTATTTCTTCCCCGGGGAAATGGCAAAACCGTTCTCCCCTTCAACTATGTATGATACAAAGGGCCCGAGGGATCTTGGGAGACACAGAACTGATAACATCAGCCCCCTATGTGCCCCATCTACCCCTTGATGCTGCCCACAGAATACTGTTGGAACTTCTCGGCCTGGCATGAGGTTTTTCGTGTCAGAACCAAGCCTCACCCTTCAGGCCTGCCTCCCACCACCCCCTGCCAAGTTCCCCTCATCCCCACGCTTTATGTATTGTAGCCACACTGCTGTCTCCTAACCAAGCCTTGAACTTCCCTCTTCCAAAATCCGATAGCCATCTATTCCCCCAGAGAATTCCCCCTACCCTTTTATTTCCCATAAGACCATGAACAATTTGAAGGCAGGAACTGCGGGTTTTTCACTGTTATTTTTTTCTCCACCACATCACCTAGCACTTTCCTTAGTATAGGGTTTCAGAGCTTGATAAGTATGAATTGAAGCAAGGAATCTTTTATTCTTCCAAACTCATTTCGAAGTTTTTGTGGTTGTCGTTGGTGTTTTTACCTACGTGAAAACCTGAGTTAGGAGCTCCCTTGCAGTCCCCATTGCACAGCCACAAGGTTATTACAGCCGACCCCCTTCCCCCCAGTTTCTCTTTCCACAGTTTCAGTTATCTGTGGTCACACCGCCCTCTGGAAGCCGATGATCCTGCCGACCTATTGCCGACGGTAGCCTAATGCTATGTCACGGAGCCTACGTCACTCACTTCCACTCCTCACTAGGCATCTTATCATCTCTCATCATCTCAAAACATTCTATTTTATTATTAGTTATTGTTGTTCATCTCTTACTGCATCTAATTTATAAATTAAACTTTATGACAGGTATGTATGTACAGGAAAAAACATAGCGTATATAGGTTTTGTTACCATCCGTGTTTCAGGCATCCACCGGGGGGTCGCAGATCGCATCCTTTGCCCCTAAGGGGGGACTACTGTATATCAGTTCTCTATGAATCCTCTTGTACCATACATGGTGCTTTGCCCACAAATACTAAATAAATGACTGTGGAGTAAATGGACAGACAAGTAATGGACATATTATTTACTATGAGTGTTTGCGTGCATTTTTTATTTAGTGTGAAACCGTCTGCCGAAGTAGAAAAGTTTCACCCTCATTCGATGGACTTTTCTTATCTCGGCTGATTGTGACCCCAGCAGTTCAGTTCAGTTGGTCAGTACATGTGCTGATGGTTGGCTTCCTAAACAGTCCTGCCCTTATTTGGGGTTAGGCACAGTTAGCTCCCAAGCCCCAGAAGGCACCAGGGAAGTTCTGTGGGGCAGGGCCTCCCCCTCGGTTACGGGGGGAACAGAGTGAAAGAGTGCGAGGGCTTGGCACAAACTCACCATGAGAGCGGTTGGGGCTGGATGGTAACTAGAAATGAGCTGCTTGCAGTGCGTGCCTGACCTTTGGTACGCGTCTCTGCTTCGGTACCCCCCCTTTCCCTCTTCTCTATGGTTAAGTTTGGCCACACAAGGCCCGGGGTGGGTGTGGAGGGAGTGAAGCCTCCTGGGAAGTGACTCACACACTCTTCTCCAGGTTGGTCTTAATAGCCAAGGGGTCTCAGTGCACAGCGTCAGCTGCCAGACTTAGTTGTACTCCCAGGTTAGGAGAGTCATCCTCTGAATTGTGATGATAGATAGATAGATAGATATGAAATGAAATGAATATGTATGATATCTATCTATCCATCCATCTATGATTACAATGAATTGTAATAACTCTGCAAGGTAGATATTATTATCCCCATTTCCCAGATGTGGACACTGAGGCAATATGTTCAGGTCACACAGCTAGCACGTGGCAAAGGCATAAATTCAAGTCAGGTCTGTTTGACTTGACAGACTTAGCTCTTTCCCTGTCCATTGTAGTCTATCAGATCAATAAATTAATTAAGTAACTAAACAGTATTTGTTAAACACCTACTGTATGCCAGTTCCAGTTGAGGTTCTAACGGTGATGTGGCAAACAAGATAGATCAAGTCCCTCACAAGACAGGTAAAGGATAGAGCCCCTGAGACAGCCCCTAACGACCTTCACCTTCTGGTGTATACGTCCTGTGTGATCAGTTGAGTGGGAACGACCCAGTGACTCGCTTCTAACTAATAGAATATGGCAAAGGTGAACGGATGTCATTTCTGAGAATGACAAAATTACAAAAATACATTTTAAAGGGCTTTGAAGTATTTTATACATATGGGATTCAGTGAGATGCACGTTACTTAAGTAACATTACTACATTAATTTACGTTAAGTTCTGTTAACTAGCAATTAGCCTTAGAGACAAAGCTTGGATTAAAAAAATATTTTGTAAAAAGAAGAACTCCAACTGTTGATACAGCATGTGTTTAACTTCCTTGAGCCAAAAGACCAACAGATTTTATACCTTCTGCCCAATTTTGTTTAATGTCCCTGTCCAGGTCATTCCAAGTCCTCAATTCATACAGTGGGCCCATTTTGATGTTCTCCAATAACCCAGACTCCTGAAAGCTGGATGTATTAAAAGCCTGACCTTGACTTTTATGGGTACTAAAAAGCAACATTAAGGCTTTCAGGGAGCATTTTTGCATTTTCTCAAGCTATAAAGAAATATGAGATGAGAAATTTCTTCAATTAGACCAGGCCGGAACAAGAGTTTAAAAATTAAACATTTATGAATAATAAATATACAAAAGAAGTATAACCTCACTAGAAATTAAAAAAAAAAAGTACAAAGGCAATGATGAGATATAATTTTTCACCTTTCAAATTGGAAAATCTGATTCTTGGTCCATATGGGATTCAGTAAAATGCATTCTCAAGCAGCTTCTGTAGGATAAAATATTGGAACAGCCTTTCAAGTGAAACAGTTGCCCACATGTGTCAAGATTCTTTCCTTTTTAAAATTTTTTTGGAATATTTATTTATTTTTGAGAGAGAGTAAGAGAGAGACAGAGTGCGAACAGGGGAGGGGCAGAGAGAGAGAGGGAGACCCCAAATCCAAAGCAGGCTCCAGGCTCCGAGCTGTCAGCACAGATTCCGATGCGGGGCTGTATCTCACGGACTGTGAGGTCATGCCCCGAGTCGAAGTCAGACGCTTAACTGACTGAGCCACCCAGGTGTCCCCATGTGTCAAGGTTCTTAACCACATTCCATCCTTTTGACCCAGTAACACAGTAGTACGGTAGCCCCTCAGCTGCAGCTCGTACATCATACGTATTGAGTAAGTATTTGTGGAATTAACTAATTAATGAAGTCTGATACAATCCTAATAGAGCCTAAAAAGAAATACTGTTGAAAAAAATGTATAAAGATGTTTATGGAAGCATTAATTTTATTTATTTTATTTTAATTTTATTTTATTTTATTTTATTTTTTACAGAGAGAGAGCATGCAGAGAAGAGGGCCAGAGGCAGAGAGAGAGAGAGAGAGAGAGAGAGAGAGAGAGAGAGAACCCTAAGTGGGCTCCACGCCCAGCACAGAGCCTGACGTGGAGATCGACCCCGTGACCCTGGGATCATGACCTGAGCTGAAATCAAGAGTCGGATGCTCAACCAACTGAGCCACCCAGCACCCCTGGAAGCATTTATTTCAGTGAGGGAAATGGTGACAACCCGAATGGCTAAAATAGTGATTTGATTAAATAAATTATAGAATACACATTTGGTGGCATGTATTTCTGCCCTTATGATGAGATTTTAGAAGAAATTTTTGTAAAAAAGTACAACACAGACAAAGATTGAGACACTGAACTGAATATACCATGATCCTCAATCTGCCTATCTAGAACGCAAATACATACCCTGGAAAGAATAATTGACATGAAATACTCCAAAATGCAAATAGTGGTTGTCTAAGTGACTTGTTTCTCTCTTTATCTGTTCTATATTTAACATTTTTTCTACAGTGACCTTGATTTACATTACAGTTAGGAAAATAACAATACAAATATTTTAACAATAATTTTTCAAATCTAAGCCTACAAAATTTGGACTGCTAAACTATGGCTATGCATCGAACCAAAAGTTTACAGTAAAACAAGCAAACTAACACTTTTGGCTTCCCCAAACGTTTAGAATCATGCTAGTTTTCCTCCTTTGGTTGCTTGTAACCAGGTAAATCAGTTTGGATAAGCATACCATGTGGAACAATGGTAATGAGCATATTCTGTAGAACTAGGCTTTGTTCGTTTATACCCAGGCTCTGACATCTGACAGCTGAATGATCTTTAGCAAATTATTTAACCTCTTGAAGTCTGTTTCCTCATCTGTAAAAGGTAAATACTAATAGTATCAATCTCATAGGAAGGTTGCATGTATTGAATGAAAATAATATATAGAGAGCACCTAGGAGCGACCAGGTAGTTCAGTCGGTTAAGCGTCCGACTTCAGCTCAGGTCATGATCTCACGGTTTGTGGGTTCGAGCCCCGCATCAGGCTCTCTGCTGGCAGCACGGAACCTGCTTTGGATCCTCCATCTTCTTCTCTCTGCCTCTCTCAGTCGCTCTCTCTCAAAAATGAATAAACATTAAAAAAATAGAAAATACGTATATATATATAAAGCACTTGGAACCACGCCTGGCACATGGTGAGTGGTACTCATGTTTACTATTGTCATATGATTTCTAACCAAGTGGAGTTCTTTTTGTTGTCAAAGATCTGGAATCTAAACTCTCTCCCTTCTCTCCACAAACCAAAAGGAGCATCTTGACAGTAAGACTTTGGCATTACTTGGATATCCATGTATTCATGATTTATAGAAGAAATGACAAAGATGATGAATTGAAAGAATTTAGATGAGCGGAACCTTAAATGTCGTGGCCTTTTAAAGCAAGCACTTGGGAAGGTACTTTATTACGGGCACTTGGAGTTCTCTTGCCTTTGAATTGTCCAAAATAGTATGAAGCTTTCCATTCACAGAGGAGTTCTCTCAACATTAATGGATAAACAGAAAAAGCTTGGGAGTTTCGGCCTCTGGGAGATAGAAGGATTTTTGAACACTGAGTGGACATTTGAGGTCTAGATCCTGTTCCTCAGGACGTCTCTCTTGGTTTGCTCAGCAAGACTAATTCCTCTGTCCATTAAAGTCCTGAGCCCTTTTTCTAGAGCCCCTTGGTTCTATCTTACATCATGATTATTGTGTGTGTATCAACATAGATCTTAAATTTCATGTTTATTTTTCAGCTACACCTAGCATAGTAGAACCTCAAGTTTTTTTGAATAAATTAAATAATAAATCACACAGATACTTAGAGCTGGGACAAGACCTTAAGGATGCCACGTTAGGGCCAAAGACCAGGAGGTATGGAGGGAAGAATCATAATTTGTAGTCAAGGAGACCTCGGGTTTTAATCAAGCTTTAACACTCATAAGCTGTACGATCTTGGGAACTTTCTAACCTTTCTGCTAACCACTGTCCTTATTTGTAATCATGAGGATAATGATACCTATCTCACGGAACTGATGATCGGGTATAGAATTATAACTAACCTGTGAGTGGTTGTCACTCAGTAACACAAGTAAAAAATATTGCTCAAAGCCACGTAGCTTGGCAGCTGCTGAAGGCACTGCACTGTAGTCTCTGGTTTCTCTTTCTTTGATCGACTTTTAGGTTTGCCCAAATACTGTGGCTGTATTTGAGGATCTCTTATAGGAGGAGAGTGAGGAGAGGAAGTAAGATTTGTTGAGAGTCAGCTATGTACTGGACAACACCACCCAGAGACTTACCTACAGCTTTTCAAGTCACTCTTGATGGCAGAGCCCATGGGTGGAAAAGCCAAGTGAGCCGACTTTCCATTCTTATGTTTCACGCACTCTTGAGCGTTTCTTGAAACCTTGCTCACTTTGTGCCCCTGTATTCAGACCCCAAGATATCTGGAGATGGCAGATCCGATCACGGGACGAAAAGCTCTAGGAAATGAGAGTAACATTCACCTGTGTGGGATGATTGGAACTCCTGGATACTTGAAACTCCCCCCATTATGAAGTTTTCAGAGATCAAGGGCTAAAATGGCTTATGGTCTTTCTGTGAATCCTGCACATGTTTCAAGGAGCACAATGACCTATAGTGCTAGATCATGTACCACCACCAACTTCCTGGAAAGTGGAGCAACTCAGCCCTATGACTGGCCCATCAGTAGCTTTTAAAAATTATGGACAACCGCCGCCTCCACAAAGCAAGAGTTTTCAAGCAAGAATAACGATGCATTCCCCAGATGTAATCTAACTCTTTTGATCTCTTGTTTCACAAAAAAGTGTAACCCAACAAGTGGGTTTTCTGTTTTGGATGAAAGAAACCTTAGTGGGGACCTACCATGTATCAACACTGTTCGGCGCTCCACCACGGTATCCTATTTTTTCTTCACAGAGTCAAACAAAGTAGCATCATTCCCATGATACCGCAACTATAGAGCAGTTGATTTACTAGCAAGAAGCCACACGCAATGTAGGTCTTAGGAAGGAATCAAACTTTTTTGTTATTGAAACCCACAGGGTCAGTGTTCTTTTGGCAACACTGTACATCTCGTATTCAGTTATTTTCAGAGTGATTTAAAAAAAAATAAATTGTTTACTTGTTTATTTTATTCAACAGACATTTGTTGAACAAGGAGTCTGTTCAAGACATAGAGTAGTCAGTAGAGAGAGACACACATTTGAAAGACGGTCCTTTTTTTCCTCAGGGAGTTCACTCTACAGCACCTTATTTTAAGGACTGTCGGAATCCGTCTCTAAGGTCAACGGATTCCATTAGGATCTGGTTACAAAAGGGATGATATTGAATAAATCACACCAAATCTCCGTAGAAATATCTATGTTGAAATACTGAGAATTTTTAAAATGCAATTTATAAGCTAATCATTGACTCAGTGTGCAGAGAATGGAACCATTGTGAGTAGTTTGAAGTGTTAGGTATGTGGGGTGTGGCAATCTTGCCAAGAGGTTAAGCTGTCCCTGCAGGTGACATTGTGAACCCCGAGTTAACAATGGCTGCTCTTCTAATTACGTGACCTTTGGAGAAAGGAACTGCCGGTATCATGTTTTTCTAAACGCAGCAATGGAACTTGTTGAAATTCGTGGAGAAAATGTTGGTAACGTCTATCGAAAGAGGCGTGAAAAGTTTTGGCCGGGAAGTCTGGTGTCAGGGATATTGTACCTAATAGAAGACCAGCAAAATGCAAACTGTGGGTTATGTGGTTTACTCTTGTTGGCCTTGAGATGCTTGCCCCAAAGCTCATGGTGGCCTAACACAGTGGTGGGTAGAAAGTATGTTTTGGAGACATACCTATCTCTGGGTTCACATTCCAGCTTTCTCATTAATTTATGCTCTTGTGCTCATCTAGGTTATTTAGATCTCATGAGCCATGGTTTCCTCAAATGTAGTAATAGTCCTGACTTCCTAGCATTGTTGTGAGGATAAAATGAAGTGTTTTCTGGTAAACACTTAGCAGAGTTCCCAACAAAGAAGAAATAATAAATCGTAGTCATTTTAAATAAATATTAGTTATTAATGGGGAAAGTTGGTTTAGGAATAATCAAGAGTTGAAATATTTGCAATACTTTCTTGTCTTGTGCTAACAATGGATTAATATATATAATATATAATATTATATATATTATAAAAATTATGATATATATGTACATATATATATATCTCTCCTGAGTCTTTCCTTTTTTAAAATTATTTTATTTTGTTTATTTGAGAGAGAGAGAGAGAGAGAGAGAGAATTGCAAGCAGGCTCCATGCACAGTGTGGAGCCCAACACGGCTCAGTCCTATGACCCCAGGATCGTGACCTGCACAGAAATCAAAACAGTAGGTTGTTCAACTGACTGAACCACCCAGGTGCCCCTGTGTCTTTCCTTTTTTTTTTTTTTTTTAATTTTTTTTTTTAACATTTATTTATTTTTGAGACAGAGAGAGACACAGCATGAATGGGGGAGGGGCAGAGAGGGAGGGAGACACAGAATCGGAAGCAGGCTCCAGGCTCTGAGCCATCAGCCCAGAGCCTGACGCGGGGCTCGAACTCGCGGACCGCGAGATTGTGACCTGAGCTGAAGTCGGACGCTTAACCGACTGAGCCACCCAGGCGCCCCACCTGTGTCTTTCCTTTTAAACAATTCTGGAAATTATTCCTATAGAATGTGAGCTCCACGAGGACAAGGACTTTGTCTAAGCACCTCTCTATCTCCTGTACCTAGAACTGTATCCGGCCCATAGCGAACAGTCGATAAATATTTGTTGAATGAATGAATTCGCTCAATCAGTCACTCATCCTGTAGTGTTTACTGTTAAGTTCTGTGAGCATTTGGAGAGACGCAAAGCCAGGTTTCTCTCCCGAGTATATTGTACTGAACTAGGGGAGAGAAATGTATACACAGGAAGCAGCACTGCAAGTTGAATAAAGTGACTCTAAGCTTGGAAATGAGAGGAGGAAGAGGGATATGGGAGCATAAGAGAAATGCTGCCGGGGGGAGCAGTATTTGAACTGAGCTTAAATCGATATGGGGCATTTTGAAAAACAGAGGTAATGGGCATGGGGAGAGAAAGTAGGGAATGGAGGTGGTATTTCTGGGAATGAAACATCACAGTCAAAGTCTCGGAGGCAGGAAAGCACCAGGTATGTTTGGGGACAAGGGGAAGTACAATTTTAGTAAAAAATAGACTTGAAGGGAACTTAAGGACAGGCGCCATGTTTCTGGAACACTTTGCACAGAGCCCAGAAGCCCATCCAAGGTTCAGTAAACAAGCTGTGAGTCACGGCAGTGGAGGGTGGGAAATGAGCAGCCAGAAGGCCCAGGGAGAAGATTTTTAGCCACAGGAAGGAGAAGACTCGGCTTTGGAATTCGCTACAGAGAAGGATGAAGCATGGGATTGATTAGAGTGTTGTTTCCAAACCTACCCACCAGCACTGTCTGGGAGGATTTCACCAGATTCTAGGAAATTAGAAATTTGGAACCTTGCGTTTATTGGCTCGGGACTTTGACTCTAAATAAAGGATGTTGGTGTTTCCATTACATGAGTCCCTTTATTAGGAGGAGTGCACAGTCCTGAAGAACATGTGTGTAACACAGAGTTGCATCTGGCAGGTGGCGTTCAGCCCCATCCATACCTCCAAATTTTGGCTGTTAGAACTGATGGAAATCCTGTCTCACTTGTGCACACCAAAGAATGCACAGCACTGAGCTGCAGCATACAAACTTCGGATCTCTTTCAGTGTCTGAAATTTCTACATGAGATCAACTTCCAGACGATCCCCTCCTGCCTGGATTAGGGGAGGGCAATAGTAACAGTTAATCTTTATTGACCACACACTGCATCATCTCATTTTTTTTTTAAAGGTTATATATTTTTAAGGAGTCTCCACGCCCAACGCGGGGCTTGAACTTACAACCCTGAGATCAAGAGTCGCACACGAGCTACCCACTGAACCAGCCAGGCACCCCTGCATTATCTCACTTAATTGGATCTTCAAAACAACCCAATGAGGTGACTTTTATTACCCCCACCGTTATCTACTTGAGAAAATAAAGTTCTACGAGGTGTAGATTACTGAAGTAGTGAAACACAGAGCTTGGGCTAAAAGCCAGATCTGTTTGCTAAGTTAATTGCATTTCGATACAATCATAGAAAACTTTTTTTTTATTTATTATTTTTTTTTTTTTAATTTTTTTTTTCAACGTTTATTTATTTTTGGGACAGAGAGAGACAGAGCATGAACGGGGGAGGGACAGAGAGAGAGGGAGACACAGAATTGGAAACAGGCTCCAGGCTCCGAGCCATCAGCCCAGAGCCTGACGCGGGGCTCGAACTCACGGACCGCGAGATCGTGACCTGGCTGAAGTCGGACGCTTAACCGACTGCGCCACCCAGGCGCCCCTAGAAAACTTTTTTTTTAAAAGATCAAAGAAAACTTGGCTTGATAGGCACAAAGAATTGAGGGAAAATGCAAAACTTCCTAGAATTTAGGGAGAGTCTCAGAATGCATAGGGGGCAGAGATCCAAAGTTAGCAAGTGGCGTGGAGAGAATTACAAACCTGACCAGCTCCACAGTCAGGTGACCACAGCTCCCTCCCCCCCACAGTCGGGTGGAGGTGGTGGCTTTGGAGGTGGGAGCTTCATGGCCTCCCTGACGAAGGGCAAGTATTTTAAATAAAATCCACACCGTGCATCGGTCCCTTGTCCGTGGCCACAGGGGCAAGTGTGGTCAGGCCTTCCTGAGTCCAAGCAAGCAGTGCTAGAATCCTGGGCGGCCACCTTGCGCAGGACTCTGTTCTCATTCTAGTTAATCATTAAGCCTGGAGACTTGCAGTGACAGGAGCCTGAGCCCGGTGCAGGACACCGGAGCTTACACTTGCCACACCCAGCCTGGTACACTTCCCGCAGTCGGTTTTGCACACCAGCTCTGATCCGCAGGCACCTCTGGAGCTGAGGGGAGGGAAGCAAGCTGTTCCCGTGGATTCCGAGGCTCCCAGGCAACAGGAAACCCAGAAGGAAACTGAGAAGGCAAAATGGACTTCATTCCAAGATTTCCCCCTCTGGAATAAAGTCAGTATTGTTGAGTCGGGTGGAGGCAAAACCCTCCACTCTGACAAAGGGAAATACACCCGTACCGTTCTATGTTGTGAAGTGGAAATTCAAGCTGGCCTCCAAACTCTTCCTGAGGGTCCGGTGGTATCTGCTTCACAAACCCCAGGCTCTTCCTAATGTAAATTTCCTCCCAGAGACTGTGTCTCCATTTGGCCTGAGAGTTGGAGCGCGTAGAAGCAGAAGGGGCCCCCAGACAGTGAAAGTGAAACGTGAGGGTGGAAGGGAAGTGGCTCAGCAGACCCTGCTCAGCCAACACTTGCATTTGGGGCAAAAGCAAAACAAAGTAAAACGGAAAGCGGATCTCGGACCAATCTGCCAGCTGAGAGATGCCTCACTAGGATAAACAATTGGATAAGCGCTCAGACTCCGAGGTGCATCCAGGAATGGCAATCTGTTCATCATTCCCCTCTCTAAAATGGCTTCCCTTTGCTCTTAGGAGGGAGATGAGTATCTCTGAAGTGCCTACAAGGCCCGCAATCTGGGCCTGTCCTCTCTGTCGTTGGGCTGTAGCCACACTGGCTCTATCTCAGTTCCGGGAAGGTGCCAGCACCAAGCTCCATGTTACACCCAGCCTTAGTTTCGCGCGTGCCGTCCTCCCTTCCTGCACGGTTATTGTCTGCCCCATCCTGACCCCGCCCCACCAAAGCAAAACAAAACAAAACAAAAAACACAACAAAACAAATCTCCCCTTCGCTCTGAAAGAGAATGTTAGCTCCTTGAGTGCAGGGACCGTGTCGTTCTTTTTTCACACTCCATCCCCATGCCTAGAATAGTGCCTGGCATGTAGTCAGTGCTCAATAAATATTTGAATGAATGAATGGAGCCAGATTGTGTCAAGTAGTCACAGTTTCATCGCATAGTATTGTTCTGTTGGACAAACAGTATAAACACAAAGGCTGGTTATATAGCATACTTCCACAATATATTGCAAACTAGGTGCCAATCAATAAACAATTTGCACCTACAGGGTGCCAAGTGCCATGTTGAGTGCTTTCAACTTGACAGTTGAACAATTCTCTGAGTGCAGAAAAAGCTTCTGAGAACAGCCTTAATGGGGGGTGCTGGTGGGGAGGCGAATCTAAGGAAAGTGCCTGTATCTTCTCCGCACATGAGAGAGGAATTGAAACGGTCCGTGTGACATTTTTAACTCAGGCACTGAACTAGCTCATGTACATAGAATATCTTTGAGTCGACATTCATTCAGTTAACTATTTGTTGGGAAATTACTAGATTCTCTTGTGAAAGAGTAGTAAGTGAGACAAGTCTGGAGGAACTGAGAGTCTGATCGCCAGAACCATCGAAGCTCAGGCTGCAATAAACTCTGTGTTTCTGGCTTCCATGGGCCCCCAGTGCTGCTGGGCGGCCTGTCCCTTCTGGGGGCAGAGCATCCCCTTTCATTCGCCTCAGTGTCTTTCCCAAATCTTCACCCTTCTCGTTATGCCCTCTACCAGTGGAGGGTGTACCTCCACTCCCTGACTCCATTTTCCCCATCTTCCACCCATGGCCTTAGCTCCTACTTGAAGAAACGTGAGGCCGGAAGGCCTGAAATGCCTCAGCGACCTCTGTATTCCTACAGATTTATCCTCATTTTTTTTCCAATTTTACTTTCTTCTAATTTCGGAAGATTCAGAGACTGAAGTTTCAGAGACCGAAAGCAATTTCTCTCATTCCAGGGTCCTTTCAGACGTTAGGCCCTGATCAGTTAGTAGGGCATGAAATCAACTTGGTGGGTTGTGACCAGCAATGATTCAAGAAATAAACCAGAGCAGAAGCGAGAATCTCAGGGTATGTAACATGCAGCAAGGACGTATATTGTCTCCTAAACTTTCTTTTACATCTATGATTGGGTGTATATCTTTGTGTGTGTACTGAGTCTTGAGTGAGATGCATTTTTTATAGTGTGTTGTGCTTAGTAAGAGCATTATCCTATTCAAGGCCATGGTCCCCACATTTTTATGTTTCCACAGCCCTCCCATTTCTTCCGCCATTTTCTATTTTTTCTACATAGCCAACCTCTTACTTTCTAGTGACTTATTTTTTTAAGGATTTTATTTTTAATTGATCTCCACATCCAACATGGGGCTTGAACCCACAACCTGGGGATCGAGAGCCACAGGCTCCACCCACTGAGCCAGCCAGGTGCCCCACTTTCTTGTGATTCTTAACCTTTATCTTGTAATGCCTTCTAATTTCTCCAGCTTAAAATCGTGCCTTTCTTTGACCTAAAGTTCCTTTATCTTTCTCTTCTTGGTCAAGAAACACAACCTAAACTCACTGCCTTTTCTTCCAAACCCCACACCATTGAAACTGCTTTTGAAGAGCTTTTAAATGCTCTTTACATTGCTAACGGAATGAATATTATTTTAGGCTGATACTAGTTGCATTTTTGTGTATTTGTCATTGCTGGCCATTCCCTTGAAACTGTCGACATTGTAGTTTCCTTTCCTGCCATTCTGCTCCCTTTGAGAATTTTTCTCTTTCCTGCTCCTTAAGCTTGAGTGTTCCTCAGGGTGCCAACTCAACTTCTGATCTTTTCCCTTGATATGTTTTTCTGGCTACCTCTCCTTCCCTTCAGTTGATGACTCCCAAATCTATATGCCCTGTCCGTCACTCTCCTCTGAGATTTATTTGTTTGTTATCAAGGTGCCTGCTAGGTTTACTTCATTCTCCCACAACATATCCCACGCTGAGCTCATCATTGCCTCTACGTCTGCCAGCTCCTACTTTTCTTTTGATCAGGCTGTCCCCTGTGTCTGAAATGCTCTTTCCTGCCTTATTCACCTGGCTAACCCTCCTGTGTCTTGGAAAGTCAGCTCAGGTGTCATCTCTTTGAAGAAGCCATGGTGTGCTGAAAGTTCTGTGTCACTGATACATTTCGACACATTTACTACACTGTGTCAATATGATTTGGGTGTCTGTCTTTCTCATTCGACCCTAAGTACTTTAAGGGCAGGGAAGTTTAAATCACTTTTGCATTCCTGGTACCTAACATTATGCATCTGGCACGTTATAAGTGTCCAATAACTACTGTCATAATGGGGAATCAGAAATGATCATGTGAATTCATACTGCAAACAGGTATTCAGGTCATTTTCAATGAAGCAGGTAGAGTCTGATGTGCCCTATCCATTAACTTTGCCATATTGGCTATATAGTTGTTCTGTCTTTTTTCTTTTAATTAGTTTATCTTATTTTAGAGAGAGAGAGAGAGAGAGCAAGTGCATGCATATGCGGGGGTGGAGGGGCAGAGCGAGCGGGAGAGAGAGAATCTTAAGCAGGCTCCACACTCAGCGCAGAGCCCCAGTTGGGGCTTGATCCCATGACCATGAGATCATGACCTGAGCCCAAATCAAAAGTCAGATGCCTTCCAGATGGCTAACAGACACATGAAAAGACGCTCAACATCACTCATCATCAGGGAAACACAAATCAAAACCACAATGAGATGTCACCTCACACCAGTCAGAATGGCCAACATTAACAACTCAGGCAACAACAGATGTTGGTGAGGATGCGGAGAAAGAGGAACCTTCTTGCACTGCTGGTGGGGATGCCAACTGGTGCAGCCACTCTGGAAAACAGTATGGAAGTTCGTCAAAAAGTTAAAAATAGAACTGCCCCACAATCCAACAATTGCACTATTAGGTATTTATCCAAAGGAGGCAGGTGTGCTGCTTCAAAGGGGCACATGCACCCCAATGTGTATAGCGGCACTATCAACAATAGCCAAAGCATGGAAGGAGCCCAAATGTCCATCAACTGATGAATGAATAAAGAAGATATACATATACAATGGAATATTACTCGGTGATCAAAAAGAATGAAACGTTGCCATTTGCAACAACAGTGGCTGGAACTAGAGTGTATTATGCTAAGCGAAGTTAATCAGGCAGAGAAAGACAAGTATCATATGACATCACTCATATGTGGAATTTAAGATATAAAACAGACGAACAGAAGGGAAGGGAAGACAAGACATAAGAGACTTAAATACAGAGAACAAACTGGGGGTTGCCAGAGGGGTTGTGGGTGGAGGGATGGACTAAACGGGTGATGGGCATTAAGGAGGACACTTGCTGGGATGAGCACTGGGTGTTATAAGTAGGAGATGAATCACTGGATTCTACTCCTGAAGTCATTTTTGCGCTACATGCTAACTTGGATGTAAATTAAAAAAAAAAAAAAAAAAAACAATCAGATGCTTAACTGACTGAGCCATCCAGAAACTCCGTATAACTGTTCTGCTTTTTAAATTGCTTTGTGATGTGTAAACCTGGAGATAGATGCAAAGAGGAAATTTGATATAAGAAACTAGGACTCCCTGGGATTTGATATAAGAGACTAAAACAAATGACTTAAAGAATTAGACATTACACACCTCATCTAAGTTATTGAATATCCCAAGGAGAAGGAAGTCAAGATGTGGTCAAATGTGCTCAGAACTGAATTAGAGAAACTCTTTAAAACTGTATCACACCCATTATTGGATATAATCACGTTCCTAAATTGTGACTGAGCCGAGTTCATGCTATTTTTCACAGCAGCCTTGTAACAGAGCTATCTCACCTCTCATCTAAGCTTATAACCAAATTGCTGTCGTGTACTTGTGTTAACCTGAAAAGCCACTCACAGATTCTTTTTGGTGGGCTCTTCTTCTTGCGTTAATACCTTTGCATCTTTGGTGTTCATCTGCCACTTATTGTGAAAATCCAGGGAATTGAGAAATTAGGGTGTTAGGGTGAGTTTGGGAACCAGGTTCAGCTATATTTCTTCTCTCAGCTTCTTAGAAGTAGGGTTTGCTGGGAGTGGGGAGAATGCCGCTAAGATTCGTCTATGTGATTATTACTATAAACCGCTTCACAAATACTTGAATTGATGAGCGCACGCTCTACTGATTTCATTCGTTCTAATAATGTGCACAGTGAATAGTGATTCAATTTCTCCCACATGAGTTGATATGTGGGATCAGAAGGCCCTTGGTATATTGAAAATGCCATTGTGTCATGATTTGAATCTGTGGTGATTTAAACCTTTCATGTTTCCTCTGTAGCCTCATCATGGTTATATGTGGGCTCAAAAATAAGAGAAAGAAAACCCCTCTGTAGTCCAGTCCTGAAAAATATTAATATTTTTGCATTTCTGGCTAGCCCTATGTAATGTACAAAGAGTTTTATACACATTATTTCATTTAATTTTCAAAACTACCCTATTGATTACTCTAGATTTATAAATGACCAAATTAAAACTCAGAGACGTTAGGGGTGTCTGGGTGGCTCACTCGATTAGGCATCTGACCCTTGATTTCAGCTCAGGTCATGAGCTCATGGTTCATGGGATTGAGCCTCGTGTTAGCTCTGTGCTGACTGCAGGGGGCTTGGTTGAGATTCTTTCTCTCCTTCTTTCTCTGCCCCTTGCTCTCTGGCTTTCTCTCTCTTAAAATAAATAAATGAGTTTAAAGAAAATAAATCTGTAAACAAAACAAAACAAAACAAAATAAAACCACCTCAGAGAGGTTAGAGTGACTTGTCCAAAGTCATGCAACCTATGTCAGAACCACAATCCTGTTTGAAAGCAAGAGTTTTCAGCAAAGGGCTTTGGAAATTCCCTTCAAATCGAATCCAATCAAATGCTAGTTTTAGAGTAAAGTATTTTGAACTCCTAACTCTCTTGACAACTATTATCTAAGAATAGGTAGTTCTTTTCTTTCTGAGTTCTGGTTATCATAAAATATTTCTTGAAGTAGATTTCTTCTAATGCTTCAGTTATTTCCTGACTTTCTCTGTAGATAACGATCATGTAGAAAGGTCCTCAGTTTTACCTTTTGGGGAGGTTGAAGTGAATTTGGTTGTGTTCACTTTGTCCCAACCCAATGATAAGAATTTCTAATCATCTGTCTCTAAGTCTCTCATAGAGTCAAAAACTGTTAGAACTAGAAGATGCTAGAAACCCTACGATTCCAGCTATGGTAAGCTATATCATCTATCTCTTCTTACTCTAGTACATTTCAGGGCACTGTGTTCACAAGGATTGAGAGACTGTGCTGAGCTCAGTTGGAATGAGAGCCATAACTGATTTGCAATGCCAGCTATGAGCTCATAGTTGTACTGTGCTTATTCTTGATTTTTCTTTCTTTTGCCACTTATCTGTAATCTGTCAGAAAGTCCTATCGGTCAAGCCTCTGAACTGTATCCCAAATCTGATTACATTTCACCATGTCTGCTGTTAGTACCTAATATTGGTTAGGATGTGCTAAGTTATGCTCTGGTGACAAATAACTCCCCAGATCTCTGTGGCTTGAACAACAAACGTCTCCCTCTCACTTGGACACATGTTCATTGCAGATCCGCAGGGAGACCTGCTCTGCTTCCTCCTCATTCCAGGCCCCACACTGAAAAGTATCCACAATCTAGAATGTTACCAGCCACAGTTACAGAGGCTAAGAGAGCACAGGAAGTTCTCACCCAGCAATCAACTCTCCCGCCTGGAAGTGATACACACCATTGCAGCCCCAAATCCATTCATTGGCCAGAACTAGTCACGTGGTGCCAGCCAACTGCAAAGGGGACAAGGAAGTAGAATTCTTCCACGTGTGTGGAAGGCGAAGAAAGTAGGTATAGGTGATCATTAGAATTTTAAGTCACTACCATCCTTCATTCGGATTCCTAAAAAAATCACCCTAAATAGTTTCTTTGCTTCCATTCCTGCCCCCCTGAAGTACACTCTCCATAGGGCAACTAGAAGATTTATTTAAAACGTAAACGAGAGGGGCACCTGGGTGGCTCAGTCAGTTGAGCACTGGACTCTTGATTTCAGCTCAGGTTATGATCCCAGGGTCGTGGGTTTGAGCCCAACGTCGGGCTCTGTGCTGAGAGTGGAGCCTGCCTGGGATTCTTTCTCTTTCCCTCTGCCCCTTCTCCCCTACTCCTGCTCTCTCTCTCCCTATCTATCTATAAATAAATAAATAAATAAATAAATAAATCCCCCTCCAATTAATTGATTGGTACAGAAGAATTCTCTTTTAGAAAAGCAACATCTATGATGTTCACAGCACCTTCTACGTTGCCATGTACTTCTTAGAACAACTGCTCTCTTAAGCCTTTCTTTTTGAATGAGGAATGGGTCAGAGCGTTTTCACACAGAGCCAGATGGAGATGGCAAGGGAGAGTCCTTATACAGGGTGGCCTTCTGCTCTACTCTGCTGGCATGTCTAAGAAGGCCCATGAAAGAAGCAAAGAGTCTGACAGCTACTGTGTGGCGCCTCAACAAGGGTGGGGATTGTGACCTTGCCTTCATGACCCAGATCATGTTCCCTGGTGTTAGGGCCACTGGTTCAGCTCTGCACGAGAGTGAAAGGGAAGTAGGGAGTGGCTTATTCTCCTTCCAAACAGGACCAGGACAAAATAAGTGTCTAAGACATATTGATTGCTTTCCCCTTTCTTATCACGTCTCTTACCTCCCGTATCTCTAAATCGGCTTATTTTTTCTGATGCTCTTTGATAGAAAGCAATCCTTCAAAAATTTTGTCAGTAACGGGGCGCCTGGGTGGCGCAGTCGGTTAAGCGTCCGACTTCAGCCAGGTCACGATCTCGCGGTCCGTGAGTTCGAGCCCCGCGTCAGGCTCTGGGCTGATGGCTCAGAGCCTGGAGCCTGTAAAAAAAAAATTTTGTCAGTATCTTACTGGAGGCGGTATCTTACTTCCTCAGTATACTTTTCACATTATTCTGACTACAATGAGCACCATAGGGACATAATTACCCATAGATATAAACAGCTTAGAGAGGAAATAAACTGTAAATAAATAAGCCCTAAAATCGGATCCCTCCTTGATGTTTTCTGTTTTTCAGTGCTATTAATATCCATTCTCTGATCTCAGACACTGGACTCTGTCTACTCTGACCGACAGCCCTTACTCTACCCTTTCTGCCTTGGCTGATTGGTTTGGACCTGACATCCAACTTCTCTAGATTTATGTTGTCTGTGCAACCTTTTAAGTCTTGAGTACTTCTCCAGAGTCACCACCCAGATATTTGGTCTTGTATAATTTCCTTTCATTATGTCCATCATATTTTCCTTTTTCACATATCTGGCCTCAACATGCTTTCAAGAACAATACCAATATATTTCATACGAGCAGACCTCAGCATGACATAGGTTTCTAGGGGAGAAAGTTCTGTTTTGTCAAATCACCACAGCCTAAAAAGAAATGTTCTGAGAAATAGAACCCACTTAATTTGGAAAAATTATTACAGAGGTTGTGACATCTTTCTCCAAAGTGCTTAAGCTAATTTCATACGTGTGAATTCACATAAAGATAGAGCTGGAAGATACTCTAGGGATTGTCTAGCTCGGTCCTCTCAAAATGCCATTGAAGAAACTGAAACCAAGAAAGATTAAGTAAGATGCCAAATATCACAAAATTAGTTTGTGTTGGGCTGGAAGCCAGGTCCCCCAGGCCCAGGGCACTGAGCCCTCCACTCTACAGCACCATCTTTGAGTATCACGTTATAATCATTCTTTGAGATATTGATAGCCAAATGTCCTTTACTGAAACAAAAATATGTGTTTGGGAATCTTTGTTTTGGGTGATACAACTTAAGAGAATGGAATTCCTTAAAATAAAGCAAAAAATCCACACCTATTAATAGGACATAGTTATAAATCTTATTTTTTATATGCCAGGATCACATTGTGTAATTCTCCTTTTTATACTAGTCCCACAACCCCGGGACTGAGAATCATATGCTCTGCCAATTAAACCAGCCAGGCACCCCTGTATCTTCTCTATTATATTCCCTGTCTATTGTTGCCTACTGCAAATCAAATCTATTTGCTTAATGTTTCATTTATTTATTTATTCTGAGAGAGAGAGAGAGAGAGAGAGCACTCACACATGTGCGTGCATGCACATGAGTGGGGTAAGGGCAGAGGGAGAGGGAGAGAGAATCTCAAGCAGTCTCTACACGGTCAGCACAGAGCCCACTGTGAGACTTGATCTCATGAACCGTGAAATCATGATGAGCCAAAATCGAGAGTCGGATGCTGAACCAATTGAGCCACCCAGGTGCCCCAAATGCAAATCAAATCTAGATAGGGTCTGAAAATCTATAGCATTGGTTTGATAGACACAAAAAATACCAGTGATAGAGAGAATACAGACATCCATGATTCAGCTTGTATTTCTTTTTATTAATTCCATTGAAAGGATCAGAAACATCTATGAGCCACAATTTCAATATAATTTCCCATTCTGTGGGTATTTTCTTTATGTTTTATCATTCTAACCCACAATTAGTCTGTAATATATCTACCTACTATTAACCCTTTCTTGCTCAGACTAGCAAAACATTGTTAAAAGTGTTTAGAAGTTCAAAGTCTCCTTTATGAAAATACAATACACCTCCAAAGGAGATGTGCTCCAGAAGCAAAGTAGTCCAAGTATCTCAGGTAAAAATAAATGCCCAAATGGTCCATTTCTCCTAATTTTAAATACTTTAAAGATTGTAATTATGCATATTATCCACTCCAAATTCCATTTTAATCTGGTCTATAAGGCTGCAAACAAAGATGATCATTCCCTACATATACATATTTTTGTCCCATTCTTGACCAGTAGAATCAGACAAGAGTCAAAATAAGGTTTCTATCAGGGGTTCATCTCTCCCAGTAATGATGAAAACTGTGGATCCATGCAAGATAGCAATCTGAAAGTCTGAGGCATGGGTAAGGAATTTGAAATGCTTGGTTCTGATGAAAATGTATTATGTGGCCTTCATCAACAGAAATCTGCTTTCCCAAGGTGTTAAGAATTTACTTGAAAGTCTGGTGCAATAAAATACACTGAAAGATTTTTTTAATGTGTCAACTCCGAAGTCTGGCTCTCATCAGAATGTGAAGGAATAGCCAGCTTGGAAAAGGAGAGACTACCTGGTTATCTTGAACTTCAAGATTGGGCAACATATTAATTGCATATTTTGGTTAACTGAGGGTCAGCCACAAACTCTCACTTATTTCTTTTTTTGTCATCAAAAATGTTTCTGAAACATATGAATGAACTCCTGCACTAATGTAGTGTAATATGAGGCACAGAGATTCTGGACCTAGGTAGACGAGGGTTTAAATCCCACCTTAACCACATGGAATGTATGTAAGCAAATTATCTAGCCTCTATTAATTAGCTTGACTAATTTACGGATGATAATAACTGTCATGAAAATTGGTTGTGAGGGTACAATGAAATCAAATTAAATTTCAAGACGGGCACAATGTCTCAAAAATAGTGTACGATACGTAGTAGATAATAAAAAAAATGCCTGTCTCAGGGTCTGCAGTAGTTCCTTTCATTAATTAATTAATTTTTAAAATTTAAATCCAAGTTAGTTTACATATAGTGTAATCGTGATTTCTGGAATACAAATTAGTGATTCATCACTTCCATATAACACCCAGTGCTCATCCCAACAAGCACCCTCCTTAATGCCCATCACCCACTTAGCTCATTTCCTACCCACCTCCCCTCCAGCAACCCTCAGTTTGTTCTCTGTATTTTAGAGTCTCTTAATGGTTCGTCTCCCTCTCTGTTTTTATCTTATTTTTGCTTCCCTTCCCCTGTGTTCATCTGTTTTGTTTCTTACATTCCACATATGAGTGAAATCATGATACTTGTCTTTCTCTGACTGATTTATTTCGTTTAGCATAATACTAGTTCCATCCACGTTGTTGCAGATAGCAAGATTTCATTCTTTTTGATTGCTGAGTAATATTCCATTGTATGTATATGTATATGTATATGCATATGTATATATGTATATATATGTATATGTATATATATACATACAAACAAACCACATCTTCTTTATCCATTCATCAGTTGATGAACATTGGGCTCTTTCCATACTGTGGCTGTTCTGCATTTGTTCTTGAGATGCAGAGTCTGAGACGGGGATTTTTTGTGGCAGTGATTTATTGACGGAATGCTCTCAGGTAAAGGCTGTGAGGAGTGAGTGAGAGAAGCAGGATGAGCAAGAATGGATTAAGACATGTATTCAGCTGCAGGCTGGCTTTCGCTAGAGTTCCCAGGAGGAACTCTAGATGGTGAATGACACCACAGAGCTTTCCCCACACCGAAGCAAGGGAGATAGTTTTTGGATCCCTTTATTAGTCAGCCATTGGCTATAGGCCACCTCTGGAGTTAGTGTTCAGCCTCCTAGGGCTTTCTGGAGAGATGTCCTCATCCGCTAAGGGAAACTCTTAGGAGAAGGGGGCGGCTGCCAGCTGTTTACCTCACTTAAATGGCTGGGGGTAGGGGGCACTGGTTGACAAAGGAGATCTGGGCGGGGCATGAAGATGTCTTCTACACTAAAGACAAGCAGAGGTTCCATCTTATCTGTTTTTATATATCCTATTCATTCATCATTCAATCATCCATTCAAGAATTACTTACTGTGTGGCCAAACAGTATTATAGGCACATGGGCTATACTAGTGAGTGAAATAAAGATCATTCCCTAATGCAGTGGGATTCCCGATTGCAGTGGGAGAGAGATAATGAGCAAACAGATATAAGAAATAATTAATTACATATCATGTCATATGGTGATAAATACTATGCTGAATGGATAAGAAGATGGTCTCTCTGTCTCTCTTTCTTGCCAAGTAAAATTTAATTCTTTGATCCCAGTATTTCTTAACTGGATTGTATTTTAGTCACTAAAAATGTATGGCATCTCAGCGCTGGATTCCTCACCTCAGGTCTCCCTGTGGAGTATTATAGGTGCATATAGTATAGAATCACATAGGCATAGATTATTTTGTAGTAAGAAACCTTAGAGATTACGTTCAAGATTTGAGTGAATTTGCAGTGCTCCCTGAAATACTATATGTTTGCTATAATCTAACTTACCTATTCGTCTTTTTTTTCCCTCCAAAATTAGAGCATTGACACTTTTTTTAGCTGACTATGCCTTGGTAAATTTGACTTCATTCATTTATTCGCTAATTCTATAAACAGCATTTGAGTGCCAACTGTGTGCTACACCCTGATGAAGTGTGGGAAGGATAAGACTCTACCCCCAGAAGCTTACAATCCCTTAGGAAAGATAAGATGGGTGCACTAACAGCTCTACCCCAAGGAAGAGAGCACTGGGGCCAGGAAACTACATACAAGGCCCGCTGAAGGAGTGAGCGATCACTTGTAACCAGGAGGGTTCCAAGGAGCCGTATGGAGGAAATTTCCAGCTGGGGCTCAAAAGCTGGCTGGGATGTGGACACTTGGGCATGCAGGTGTTGAGAGTTCTGAGTGGAGAGAACCTATCAACCAAGGCGTAGAGGCAGCAAAAGGCTAAATGCATTTGTGGGATAATGAATAGCTCTGGTTGGGTCTGGTTCCTGAGGCAAAATGATAAATTAAAAAGGTAAGTTTATGACTCATTAAAGAAGGATTTGGAGGTATCCTTCCTACCCAAGGGTCTTGTGGTAGGAAAAAACAGAAACCCACTCCAGCTAAAACACATGGGAGGATTTATTAGCCTAAAATAGGGACACTGCACAGAATTCAAGAAGGAAAGTTTCTCTGGGTCCCACTGGATTTCAAGGGCTCGACTTCTATCTCGCAGGAGCCGTGAGGTCCCGGCTCTAGTTTTCGTTGTTGGGCCACTAAGCTCTTCTGTTTCCCTTCCTGGTTTCCTCTATTTGCTCATTTTTCTCATGGCCCAGCCCAGCCTGGCCACTCGCCTCTCAAATCTGCTCATGAGCGAGGACAGTCATCCCCGGGTCTCATCGTACAAAGTTTTGAGGGAGAGACTCTTAACGGCTGTCTGTAGGCTATGCGTCCACCCTAGTCAAGTCACCGGGGGCAGGAAGAGAGGCCTCACAACATGGCTGCCTGTGCAGCAAACTGTGCCGGTGTCCATGGAAGGGAATCCAGGGGCAGGCAGGGTGACGGTTTGTGGTGCAGATGGCCTGGTTGAGGAGCGAGCTCCGTTCTGCAGGAGGCAGTGGGGGAGCCTGAGAAACTTTCTGAGTAGGAAGTTACAGTTCACTGATTTTTTATTTTTTTTATTTTTTTGCTATCGTTGCTCTGTTCCTCAGTTTCATGACCTGCTAACAACGTTGTCCTCTAAAATTGTGTTAACTGAGCGAACTCGAGCATTTGAAAACAATGAGCATGTGATCCCAAGGACTCCCAGAGCCTCAGTGGCAGTACAGGCCCCTCTGGTCTGGGACTGTGTTCTACAGCCCCGCGCTACGCTCCCTCCATTCTGTTGAAAGGGTTTGTCTCAGAGTCTCTCTCTCTCTGTGATACCATGGGTTCCTTTGAATGCTAGTATTCCTAGAGCCCAACATTTTGCCTGACATCTGGCACAAGTTCAGTAAATGCTTGTTTCTCATTTCTGAAACATGTATCTTTCCACATTTGCTTATCCTGTGTGTTGGATGCATGAATCTGTATATTAGAAATGAGGTGCTGACACTCTCATGGTGATAACTGGAAAATCGTCAACCAGCTATGCTCCTCGTGGGCTCTTTTCCTGAGAAAACAACAACCAAAAAAAATGGAACAGGCTCTAGGAAGTTTTTAGGGCTTCGGAGTCAGCCGATTTGGGTTTGAATTCCAGTGTGCCACTTACTGGTTGTATGACCTGTGGTGAGTTACTTACTCAAAAAATCCCATCTCTGTTCTCTCATCAGTAGAGTGGGAATAATATGTATTATTAGTTACATACATGCACGTTCGTGTGAGCATTAAGTGAGATACTGCGTGTAAAGCTCCGAGTGTTGTGTCTGATACGCAAGGTTACGAACAACGAACAATCGCAGCCTTTATCGTTACCCTTGTTGTTCTCAGGACCTGTTACTGTGGAAAAGCAATGATGCAGTTATCTTCTTATAAAACAGAATTCTGAGAAGATGACGGGGGAGGATGCTATTGATAGGCATTATCACATCATGATTAGGCATGATTAGGCAGTTTTTGTGTCTGGGTTCATGTCTGGAGCAAATTAGGCCTCAATTTTCTCATCTGTAAAATGGGGATAGTAATAGCCCCCGTGTCTGTAAGCTTTGAAGGTAATTAAATTAAAGAAGTCATGTAAAGTGCTTAGCACTGTGCCCAGTACATAGAAAGTTCTCAATAAATGGTAGCTGTTATTTATTAGAGCTGTTGCTATTATTAGTTTCTCTCTCTCTCTCTCTCTCTCTCTGTGTCTCTCTCATGTACACCATGACCACCACTACCAAATCTGTCAGGTGTTTTGTCCTTCCTCCAGCTGATCTTTATTCCATAGGGGCCAATACAGTTCTACACTCATCAATAAACATTACACGGAAGGGGGTGAGTGTGTGTGCGTGTGTGTGTGCACCCGTGCGCGTGCACGCAGCGTACTGTTTGCATATGCATATAGGGTGGTCACGTTTAAGGCTGTCTTAAGGTTTGAAAAATTGTTCCGGAGGCCCTGGGTAAAGACAGCAAGAAAACCACAGCAGCTAAATCGCCTCGCTCCCAAGCCAAGTGTTTACCTCCCCAGCAAAACAAAGCCACTGAAAGAGAATCACCAGAACAAAAGCAGAGACTTGGAAAGTAACTTTGAGAGATATTGGAGGGAATTGTAAAGAACCCGTCCCTTCTAATCCCAGGGCTGCTGAAACCACAGAAAAGCTGGTGGAAATTAACCGTTTGTGTCACAGGCGACACACCATATGCTGCCTGCCTTCCTTCCCTGGAGAAAGAACAACCAGAAATAGCTTCCCACTCCCCGGCGAGCTGCTGAGCTCAGCCTGCACTCACTTGTGCTCTCAAATGAAATGCAATTCACCCAGCCAGGCCCCAGCATGCTTAACCTTTGGACCACGAATGCCAACGTTCCTCTGGAGAAAGAGTCAGTTGTGCTCCTCTTGGTGACAATGATGTAACCACTGGAGGGAAAAAAAAAGGCTTATAGCCACTCTGATTTTGCAATGGCTCCAACAAAAGGCTTAAAGGATTTCAGATGCATTTGGAAATTAAACTCTGCTGGCCCTCCTGAGCCAGCATCTCTTCTAAATACCAGAGGGACTCACAATGACAAAACCCAGACCTAATTGCTGATGCAGGCTTGATGGTATTTGGGTTGTCTAGTCATGACAAGGCATAAACAAATCCCTTTGCCACTGTTCGCATGTGAGAAAATGGCATCTCATCTGGCTACTTTCTACCCAGATCCATTGGCAGGTTGCCCCGATGCCCCCTCCCCCCAATTCCCAAGTGAACCTTTGGGAAACTGACCTTGAACACAGAACACGGAATTTTTTAAAGAGATAAATGCTCTCATTCCCTCCCTGCTTATATAGATATTTCCGGTCAAAGGCAAACTGACGGTAGGGATCCGGGACAGCTCAACAAGAGGTGAGTTCCCGTTGACATCCATGAACAAGACGCAGATCTCAGAGGTGGCCTCTGACATAGAGGGAAATGAAAAAGACGAGCTTGCTACAAAGACAGGAATTTTTATGCTCAAGTATGGTTCTCGGCATAGTACTTTCTTTTGGTGTGTGCGCAATGGACCATGAGAAAGGAACTGGGTGTCTGTAAGCTGGATACGAGAGAGTAAGGGACGGGCTGCGGTGGGGGGCTGGGTTGGAGCAGTGGTGGAGTTTAGTCACTACGTGTAAGAGCATGGAGATTTATACATGGAGAACACTGGCCTGTACTTTCATTTGTCCTACTCCGAGTTCTGGGGTATGGGTTCTCTGCATAACCAAAAAGGTCTGCGATTTTCCTTCGATGAGTCTGAGTAGGCAGCGTAAGGCGGTATTGCTCAATAAGCATTTGCTGCATGGTCGTGTTTCCACATTCATATTTTTGCCACTGTGACTTTACCACGTGACGCGGTGCCTCATCGCAGCACAACGCGCTAACAGACAACGTCTTACACTGCTGCAGCCCCCTTCCCCATTCCAATCAGTAGTGCACGGGCCTCTGATGCAGGGAGGTCCAGGGTGCCTCCACCTGCCACCGGCCTAGAGACCTCGTCCGTAGCCAGTGGGTACAGAAGCAAATCGACTCATGGTTGCCTTCCACAAGAACCTGGAGAGTAGTCTTTGGTAAATCCAAACAGTCAGAAGGTGCTAGCAAATCACCCTGCCAAATGATGGATTATCTTTACTCTTGCCTTCCCATCTTCCATAAAAATGTACTTCTTTGTTCTCTCTCTCTCTATGCTAATTTGGTTCCGTTAGAATTTTACTTCAGCAGATGAAAGTGGATCATGGGATGTGAGTGAAAAAGAAAGACTTGTGGGGACAAAGGGAATAGAGTGAGGAGGAAGAGTGAGGTAAGAGCGACATAGAAATGAAAGAAGAGAGAAAACAGTCTTAAGGAAGCCAGAGCTACCGTGGAACCAGCTACTCACAAACCAGAGCCATGGGGCACCTGGGTGGCTCAGTCGGTTGGGCGTCTGACTTCGGCAGGTCATGATCTCGCGGTTCACGGGTTCGAGCCCCGCATCGGGCTCTGTGCTGACAGCTCAGAGCGTGGAGCCTGCTTTGGAGTCTGTGTTTCCCTCTCTCTCTGCTCCTCCCCTGCTCACACTCTGTCCGTCTCTAACATAGACATTAAAAAAAAAAATTAAAACAAAAAACAAAAAACAAAACAGAGCCAGACTCTGGCCATGTGAGAACGAACAGAGAATAAGAAGGTGTGTGCTTGTGTGTGCATGTTGGCAATGGACACAGTCACATCGGATGGCCCCAACATGTGCCAGCTCTGTCATCCATGATAGAAACTCCAGCCATTTTAGAATCTTCTCCTTCCCAGGAGCCCAATGTCGTGTGAGTTATCAGGTTCTGTGACTGCCTGCCTTGGCCTGGCTTCCATCAAAAACTGAGACAAGGCCTGTCTGCAGTGGTTGATTTTGGGGGTGACCCAGGGAGCAGTGAAAGAGAGAGGGGAGTGACTAGGGAAGAGCGGGAGCCAACCCAAGTTTCTATTACTGGATTGGCCAGTGCCTTGAATCCCTGATGCTGCAAGATCTTTTGAGGAGCCTCATGAAACGCATCTCAGAACTTTCCTTTTGGGGGACTCCTGTCCACCATCATTCAAGCCAGGTTCATGGGCATTAATACCCTCACACTTCTGGGCTGTGCATGGAAGACTGCAGAGTGCATTCTTGGGGCGCTTCACCCAGCAACGTCAGAGAAGACTCTCGTTGGGAAGCAAGGGGTACGTGGTCTTTGGCTGGGAGATACACTCTCAGTTTGCACTGCCCAGAGTTAGCTGAAGTCTGCCCAGTAATGGTGAGCAAATCAGTGGTCAGAGTAAAGGGTGGGGGAGGGCAGATGTGAAATAGTACACAAGACGTGACCTTTGCCCGCAGTCACTGCCTTAGTTTAGGGTGTCTCTTGCCTGAATAACACAGTAGCCTCCTAACTGTGCTCCCTGTCTGCAAATCTCTCTTCAAATTCGCTCTTCAGATATTGCCAGAATCATCTTTCTGAAACCCAAATCTGATTATATCACTCCCTTCCTTAGAAACCTTCTTTCCTTCACTCCTTTCTTCTTTTACATCTCTTGGCCCTCCTCTGAATTTTTGGTATGGCATAAGAAGTAGTTTTCAAAATCTGCTTCCCTGGCCCCATTTCTCACTCCCCCACCCCCCAAACAAGTACCCTTCATGCTAACCCTGACGTTTCCAACTGGTGTACTCTGGGGTCCTATGGAATTATTTCAGAAGATCAGAAAAACCATATGTACATCAAGAAATCTGTAGCCTGAATAAGTAATGTGCCTTAAGCATATGTTGTAGGTTCACAAAACTTAACTCACTCTTCTCTCTGGATTTGCAGAAAAAAATGGAGTTTCTTAATTTTGCCTACACTGAATCTGGTTTCTTGTGTGATCTCCCCTCTGTTTCCTTCCCCATCTGCTCGCAGCAGGTATACATACTAGCTTGTGGAGGAAGTGACTTTATTTCATGGTCATGTTGTGGTGGGGGGAAGGGTCGATCCCAGGAGACCCACTGAGGGGACATCAAGGAATTGCCTGCCAATGACATGCTCTCAAGCTTGGAGCATTGGTCTTTCTGTTAACCCGCAAAGTGGCTCTGGTTCAGAGATCAAGCTTGTGTTTGAGTATCCCCATGTCAGTCTTCCCCAGAAATAAGCCTCCACAAACTTCGAGGGAGGGGCAAACATTTCTTTTACTCAAGATTTAATTAAGCATCCCTGAGTAGCATGGAGCCTGGTGGTTGGGGAGCTGGGGCTTTTCTGCTAACTCGTTCCAATGCACCATACTAAGGTGCCTCATTTTCTGGCTTCTCAGGGTAGCTCCCTCATCCTTTGACTTCATCTCCCTTATCTTGTGCTTTTACTGAAGCTCCCCTCTTTTTTTTTTTTTTTTTTAAATTTTTTTTTCAACGTTTATTTATTTTTGGGACAGAGAGAGACAGAGCATGAACGGGGGAGGGGCAGAGAGAGAGGGAGACACAGAATCGGAAACAGGCTCCAGGCTCTGAGCCATCAGCCCGGAGCCTGACGCGGGGCTCGAACCCACGGACCGCGAGATCGTGACCTGGCTGAAGTTGGACGCTTAACCGACTGCGCCACCCAGGCGCCCCAGCCCCTCTTTATTTCTATGCTTTATTTTGAGAGGGGGTAGGAGGGGCAGAGAGAGAGGAAGACAGAGAATCCCAAGCAGGCTCCTCAGTATCAGCACAGAGACCCATGTGGGGCTCGAACTCACGAACCATGAGATCTTGACCTGAACTGAAATCAAGAGTCGCATGTTTCACTGAATGAATCCCCCAGGCGCCCCACTCCCCTCTTTAAACTCTTCACATCTCGTGGCCCACCCCACCCTCTCTTGGGAAGATCTCTTCTTGGGGTAGAATTGGGGGAGGGCAGTGGGTTCCAGTAGAATTTACCTAACAGTAAACACACCTCATCATTGTGACATATTTATTTTTTTCTGAAGATAATATAGTCTGTTTTCACCTGAGAAACACATTCTTCTCAGAATGTTGAAATGTGATGAAATGACATTTGACTCTTGTAAATTGCAAAGTAATAACCCTGGCACTATTGTGCTGAAGGGAAGAACGTAAGCTTTGTGAAGGCAAAAGTTTTTGTTGTTTATTCAGTGCTTATCTGGAGCCCCTGACACATAGCAGGCATTCATTTCATGCTTGTCGAATGACTGAATGAGTAAATAAATGGAATATGCTATTTTTTCTGGGGCTTCCTTTTGTTACAAAGGACCCCCACATTGGCAGAGCATACGTTTCTTATTTAGCCAATGGGTTATCATTTTTAAGGACAGCGTTATGAAAAATATTAGATGCAATGTATCCCCATGTAGTAACTTTTTCTTTTTCCCAACATAACAGGAGTCCACAAAAGGAACTCTTCTGTCCCAGAAGCAGTTTCCTCAACCCAGTTTCATGTGCCAGAGGCAATTCTTGTTGACAGGCTGTGTTTTTGGTTCTACTGGTAACCATATGACCTTAAATCCTTTATATTTAAGACTTTCATTCTTGTTATTATCAGCTGAAGGGAATTAGTGACTCTGTGATGAAAGATCTTCGTTATGAAATGAACAACACATCACTGCCTCCTCATATTCCCCTTTCCCCTTGTCTCCTGTTTTTTCCCTCATTTTGCATATTACGATTTTTTAAATATTTATTTTTGAGAGAAAGAGAGAGAGAGAGAGACAGACAGACAGACAGAGACAGAGAGAGAGAGGGAGAGAGAATCCGAAGCAGGCTCCAGGCTCTGTGCTGACAGCTCAGCACATGTGGGACTCGAATCCACGAACTATGAGATCATGACCTGAGCTGCAGTCGGACACTTGACCGACTGAAGCACCCAGGTGCCCCTCATTTTGCAAATTTTTGATTTTATTGATATAAATTTTGTGAAGCCTCCTTGACTTCATTTTCTGAGTATCCAGTTTGCTTGTCTACTGTATTCAGTCTAGTATTTCAGGCCACTTACTGACTTTCTTGTCATTTTTTTAAGTTTATTTATTATTTATTTTGAGAGACAGAGAGAGGGAGAATGAGTGGGGGAGGGGCAGAGAGAGAGAGAGAGAGAGAGAGAGAGAGAGAGAGAGAATCCTAAGCAGGCCCTGCACTGTCAGCGCAGAGCCCAACTCAGGGCTTGATCCCATGAACTGTGAGATCATGCCCTAAGCTGAACCCAAGAGTCAGAAGCTTAACCGATTGAGCCACTCAGGTGCCCCCCTCCACCCCCCACCTTGGTCTTTTTAATTTCTAAGAACTATTTTCTGGTTTTGGCTGATTGTTCCTTTTTATATAACATCCTGCTCTTGTTTAATTGATGCAAAACCTTAAATGTTTGAGGATTCTAATTAAAAAATTTTCTGTGTAAGAGCTCTTTTCTATTCCCTGGATTGCCTCTGTTTTCTCTGGGGTCAGTGGGTTTTCTTCCAATATCTGTGGATAATTCCCAGGTTGTCTTTGTGGGTGAGGGTTAGTTAGGCTGTTGGATATGTTTTTTATATTATTTTACTTTTAAAGTATAATTTACTGTCAAATTGGCTTCCATACAACACCCAGTGCTCATCCCAACAAGTGCCCTCCTCAATGCCCATCACCCACTTTCCCCTCTCTCCCACCTCCCATCAACCTTCAGTTTGTTCTCTGTGTTGAAGACTCACTTATTGTTTGCCTCCCTCCCTCTCTGATTGTAACTTTTTTCCCCCTTCCCTTCCCCCATGGTCTTCTGTTAAGTTTCTCAAGATCCTCATATGAGTGAAAACATATGGTATCTCTCCTTCTCTGACTGACTTTTTCACTTAGTGTAATACCCTCGAGTTCCATCCACGTTGCTGCAAATGGCATGATTTTATTCTTTCTTATTGTCAAGTAGTATTCTATTGTATATATAAACCATATCTTCTTTATCCATTCATCAGTTAATGGACATTTAGGCTCTTTCCATAATTTGGCTATTGTTGAAAGTGCTGCTATAAACATTGGGGTGCATGTGGCCCTATGTATCAGCACTCCTGTGTCCTTTGGTTAAATTCCTAGTAGTGCTATTGCTGGGTCATAGGATAGTTCTATTTTTAATTTTTTGAGGAACCTCCACACTGTTTTCCAGAACGGCTGCACCAGTTTGCATTCCCACCAACAGTGCAAGAGGGTTCCCATTTCTCCACATCCTCGCCAGCATCTATAGTCTCCTGATTTGTTCATTTTAGCCACTTAGACTGGTGTGAGGTAGTATCTCAGTGTGGCTTTGATTTGTATTTCCCTGATGAGGAGTGACATTCAGCATCTTTTCATGTGTCTGTTGGCCATCCAGATGTCTTCTGTGGAAAAGTGTCTATTCATGTCTTCTGCCCATCTCTTCACTGGATTATTTGCTTCTTGGGTGTGGAGTTTGGTGAGTTCTTTATAGATTTTGGAAACTAGCCCTTTATCTGATATGTCATTTGCAAATATCTTTTCCCATTCTGTTGGTCGCCTTTCAGTTTTGTTGATTATTTCCTTTGCAGTGCAGACGATTTTTATCTTGATGAGGTCCCAATAGTTCATTTTTGCTTTTAATTCCCTTGCCTTTAGAGATCTGTCGAGCAAGAAATCGCTACTGCTGAGGTCAAAGAGGTTGTTGCCTATTTTGTCCTGTAGGGTTTTGATGGTTTCCTGTCTCACATTTAGGTCTTTCATCCATTTTGAGTTTATTTTCATGTATGGTGTAAGAAAGTGGTCTAGTTTCATTCTTCTGCATGTTGCTGTCCAGTTCTCCCAGCACCATTTGCTGAAGACACTGTCTTTTTTCCATTGGATATTCTTTCCTGCTTTGTCAAAGATTAGTTGGCCATACATCTGTGGGTCCAATTCTGGAGTCTCTATTCTATTCCATTGGTCTATGTGTCTTTTTTTGTTCCCGTACCATACTGTATTGATGATTACAGCTTTGTACTGGAGGCTAAAGTCTAGGATTGTGATGCATCTTGCTTTGGTTTTCTTTTTCAATATTACTTTGGCTATTTGGGGTCTTTTTTGGTTCCATACAAATTTTAGGATTGTTGTTCTAGCTTCTAGAAGAATGCTGATGCCATTTTGATTGGGATTGCATTGAATGTGTAGATAGGTCTGGGTACTATTGACATTTTAACAATATTTATTCTTGTTGGATATGTTTTTAATGAAGTTATAGAGTTCTCTGGATTAAAGGGCTGCTTGTGGGCTCTTTGTAAGTAGAATTTCCTCTTGAAGGCAGCTGAGGGACCCCGGTACTTGCAAGGGAGGATGGCTTTACTTTGGTGATAGAGAACTTGGGAAGACTATATCTCACTCCTGGGCAGAGTTGCCATTCCTTCTATACTTATCCCCCTCCTCCTGCCTCTCTGACCCCTTACCCCCCACCCCTGCACTACTGTGCATGTGCAGAGTTAAAGAGCCACCTAAAACTCTGGTCTTCTGTCTTCAGCTCTGAAAAATCCCACCAGGAGGCTTTTCTAGAAAGATCACATAGTTTGCTCAGACAACAATCCTCCATCTTAGTTTCCCTTCTTAGATTAAAGGAAAGGTGGGTGTGAGCTTTAGGTCTGACATCACATGCCACTATTTTATGACTGGATACAGATGTTGTCGTGATTGGTAAAACACAGACTTGTTCAAGAGCTTTACTAAATGTGTAGTAGATTTTGCTGTGATGTGCTTTCTCAATCAATGAACACTAAAGCTACAACTATTTTCATTAGGGGTGAATGAAACTCTTTGGTGTTAAAACTGTTGGAAGCTGCCTCAGCCAAGCTGCCTGAATAGTGAACATGATGCATGCTCGATGCCTTCGTGCTTCTCTCTGCACTCTGGATGTGCACCTCACTTGTTTTATCTGCAAAATCCTACCATCTTGAAGGACAAGTTCCATGAAAATTTCTCAGTGGTATTTTCCTCTGTGCCCTGAGACAGAATTAGTTGCTCCACTCCACACTCTGTCCACCCCTCTAATGTCGCAATTACCATGTTGTATGATAGCTGTTTACATTCTCTCTCACTACACACCAGTCTTATTCATCTTTTTGTTTTTTATCTCAAATACTTGACACAGAATGAGCTATTGCTGGCTTATGTTAAATTGCAGATTTTGCTCTTAGGATCTGTAATGTTTGTCAAATGGTCATATGTTATGGAAGGAAGGCCATAAACAGAAAGGATGGTTTCTAATTCTACCTCTGTGAAGCCTGCTGGTGTAGATCGGTCCTCCCCATCATCATTCTGGGTGTTTTCTAAAGCCGTTCCAAAGAAGATTCCTGGGGGCCCTGGGTGGCTCAGTTGGTTAAGTGCCTGACTCTTGACCTTGGCTCAGGTCATGAGATCAAGCCCGGCGTAGGGCTCCATGCTGACAGCACAGAACCTTCTTGGGATTCTCTCTCTCTCCCTCTCTGCCCCTCCCCTGCTCGTTTTCTCTCTTTCTCTATTTCTGTCTCTCTCAAAATAAATAAAAGAAGATTACTGTTTACAAGTCCCCTTCTACTGCCTACAAACTCCCTTTGGGCAGGACCTGTGTTCACTATTGCCTTTGTATTATTCATTCACACATCTACTCTACAAATATTTGAGTGCCTGTGATGTGTCACACATTGAGTTAGGGCTTGGGAAAATGCTGAGCATGGTAGACAAGGTCCTTGTCCTTATGCAGCTTACAATCCCCTGGGCATTTCACCATGTTGCTAAATGATTCATATGGGAGTTACTGCAAGGTATGTCAATAGGCAATTAACTAATGGTATTTGTTTAGTATTTCTCTTTTTTTTTTTTTTTTTCAACATTTATTTATTTTTTGGGACAGAGAGAGACAGAGCATGAATGGGGGAGGGGCAGAGAGAGAGGGAGACACAGAATCAGAAACAGGCTCCAGGCTCTGAGCCATCAGCCCAGAGCCTGACGCGGGGCTCGAACTCACGGACCGTGAGATCGTGACCTGGCTGAAGTCGGACGCTTAACCGACTGCGCCACCCAGGCGCCCCTCTCTTTTTTTAATGTTTATTTATTTTTGAAAAAGAGGGAGAGCATGAGTGGGGAAGGGGTGGAGAGAGAGGGAGACAGAGGATCCAACACAGGCTCTATAGTGATAGCAGCAAGCCCAATGTGGGGCTCAAACTCACGAACCCTGAGATCATGACCTGAGCTGAACTCAGAGGCTTAACTGACTGAGCCACCCAGGCGCCCCTTTATTGGGTATTTCTTATATATTTACTGCAGTTCTAGGCTTTGGAGGCAGTTTAAAAGTAAGATAGACCTTGTCCATAAAGAATTTAGAATGTAAAATTATTAGGATTTTGTATAAAATGGCATAGTCAGCAAATTAGTTCCTGATACAAGGATATTAGCAGTTCAGAGACTTAGGGATCAGTTCATTCGGAAGTGCCATAGATGGGGATATTGGAGATCTTTGTATGATTCCTTAAAGCCCTCTTCCTCTTTTCCCTGTACTCCCAGGGGCCAGGTTATAGAGTTGGCTGAAGAAAGAGTTAAAAAATGTTTGCTGTAGTTGCAAATCTATGCAACCGTATGTAGATACAGGTCCACAGCCAAGTTTCACAAAAAGGGACAATTAACTTGAGACCTGAAGAATAAGGAATAAATAGTCCAGGGTAGAAGAAGATGCCAGGTAGAGTGAAAACATGTGTGAAGGTCCAGAAGAGGCAAAGAGTATGAATTTCAAGGCATTGATTGTGCTAGTATAGGCAGACCACAGAGAATACAGTGAAGGGGTTTTGAGAGGAGTCTAGAAAGATATCTAGGAACTAAATCATGCAGGATTTTGTTAACCGTCTTACCATGATGGCATTATATAAAGAGAAGTGGGCTGAAGGTCCTCTGTCTGAAATAATGCGCAGTCATGGTAGGACTCTCTGTGATGTGTTATAAAATCATTTTTGATTTTAGGTGTTGCTAACATACACATTTACACACACTCACAGAAATACACACATGGTTATATAAAAGAGCACTTGACGTGATTACTTTTGTGTAGATCACGAAGGCTTCTAAAGGCAAAAGTTTGACAATTCAGGAGTGGGTGGATATTTTTCGTTTCAGCTTTGCAATGTTGACAAAAGGGCGAGGCGAACTGGTCTCAAGACAAAGTGAATCTGTTAAAGGAGAGGGCAGATGGTTAAGCATGAAGGCAAAGCTCAAGAAAAAATTATTATGGAAAATAGGAAACAGCACCTGGTATGAAAAACACCCTGACCCTTGGTGTGTGACTCAGCTCCAGGGTACGGTGAGTTCTATTCTTGCATCTGTCACGGGAAGAATCTAGAAAGAACTTCATCCTCCTCCTCTATTAAGTTTGCAAAAGAGAGACGAATGATCCTATTTCTGTTCTTGCAAAACACCAACTCTGCCTGGGAGATATATTAGCAGGCCAATTTCAGCTGCCTACTTAAATATACAGATAGCATTCAATTACTGGATTCGGGAGCAATGAGGATATCAAAAGACATCCAACAACAGATAATCCAAAAGTCATCGAATCTTGGCTTTTGAACAAATTGTGTTGTTTCCTTGCAGCAGATTTGCGTTCCTAATTATGCCTTGCTTAGGCTAATATTAAAATGAGTTTGCATTCCCAAAGAAAGCACACACCAGCTGGGCCAAGAACAGAGAGGACCCAAAAACTTGCTAAGTGGGATGGGGTAGGGGTGGTCGTAAAGGAAGTGGCCTAGGACCAAATATTTGCTATAATAACCAAGAATAGCTCTCTGGGCTCCTCCCAACTTTCATAAGTCAGCTGTAGGGACACGACACACATAGGAAAATTTATTGTCACTAAATCAAGGAACCAAAAAAAAGCAGGTACAACTTTACATAGGGGGCCCCAAATAATTTCTTGTTTAGTATCATCATGTATTTCTTTTTTTTTTTTTTAATATTTATTTACTTTTGAGAGTGGGGAGGGGTAGTGAGGGGGAGATAGAAAATCCCAAGCAGGCTTGGCGCTGTCCACACAGAGCACAACGCATGGGCTCCAACTCACGAGCCCGTGAGATCATGACCTGAGCTGAAATCAAGAGTCGGACGCTCAACTGATGGAGCCAATCAGTAGCCCCTAATATCATCCTGTATTTCAAAAGACAAATTACCTTTGTTACAATATGGGATGGGAGAGAGAGAAGATCCATTTAAAAGTTGCTTGACCTCAGTGGAATTTAAATTTTAATTATCACTTAACCCATGAAAGCTCTGCCAGTATTATAACAGCAAGTCAGAATCGTAATTAAATTTCTGCCTGTGGGTTATGTGGGTAAATCCTGTAAGAGGGAGGAATCAATTATGCAAACATTTAAGTGAGCTATAAAACACAGGAAGACAAGAGTTCCTAACTGTTATTGGAGAATTCTAGGATTATGTCAAAAGAATAATTTTACCACCTTACCCTAGAAATGACCAAGATTTATTATTGTGCCCGGGCAGGGAGGGTTCTGAGAAAGTGTACTCACAGTCGCAGAATTTATGCTGAATCATAGACTATTAAAGCTCAAAGAGGCCAAGAGGCAACAGCTAAGACTTGCTGAGCATTTACTGTGGGTTCTGTGTGGCTCTAAGTGTTTTACATGTGATAACTCATGAAGCACCTAGTCTAAGTCTCCCTTTAGAGGTGAGGTCTGTGGGGTAAAAGACAGCCACACCACATGACTGGGAATGGGCTGGACAGAACCAAATCCAAGACTTCTGACTCCCAATTCAGGGCTTTCCTTCTGTATCAGACTTCCTTTCTATCAGCTGAAAGGTCCTATCACTTGGTCATACCTGCAGGGTTTGTTGTTTACCTGTTTGTTTTTTTAATAAAAACAATGTGCTGGGGACACTGGAAAAAATGTGGACTTTAGAGCTGAACCTGGATTTAAACTCTTGCTTGCTACTCACCTCTAAAAGTTTGACCTTCTACATGAATGCCATGTCTCTCCTTGGATTTCATCCTCTGTGACTTCCTGGAATGAAGTCCAACATCCTTCCTTGGTCTGTGAGGCTGGCCCTGGTGGCCCTAGACCGTACTAATCTGGCCAGTTTCACCTTGTAGTAGTCTCCATTCCTTCCTCTCTGCCCTAGCTGCCCCCCCCCCCACCCCCAAGTGTGTTTTCAGTTCTTCGAATGGCCATGGGGCTCCATGGTGCTTGGAATGCTCACTTGCCCCTCTCCTAATCAACACCTTGGGCCTCAGCTTCAATTCTACTTCCTTAGGGAAGTCTTGGGTCCTTAGACTATGTCGGCTCCCTCTATGATATCTTCTCCTAGTCTCCTCACCTGCCCTGTGGGGCTCTTATCCCTGCCATCATTGATTAGTTTCTTGCAGTTGTTTAGTTGAAGCTCCCTTCGGAGAATCGAAGCTTTGTGAGGGCAGGTTCAGGATGGTCCCAGTGCTGACGCCAACAGAAGGCACTCAGTAAATGTTGTATAAATGAGTGAACTGACCTGGAGCCTCAGTTTTTTTCTTCTGTAAAGTGGAGATAAACATTGGACAACCATCAGCATGAAATGGCATATTTATTTAAGACATTCAGCTCACCGTTAGAAGCATGGAACTCAACAAGTGTGGACTTCATTGCCCGTATGGCTTTCCTTCTCTGACAATGTCCCCGAGGCACCGTGCCTGCTGAAACAGCTAAGAAAGAAGGAACCACGTTCTGGATGGTTTTAGTACAGAGTGTATTTTATGCATTCTGAGTCTTTGAACACCGGTCGCCTGCTGATGGCATATGCAGCAGCGAACTCTCCACGAACCAGCACATTTGACAAAGAAGGGGGCACCTCACTCCCCAGCTGGACGGGGTAACAGAGCGCTTACTGTAGGCTTGATTCTCTCAGGGTCAGAGCCTTCGGCGCATCCCCCTGCTGCATATGGAAGAGATGAAAACAGGAGCAGCTACTCTTCTCGGCTGGTGAGCGGCCAGAGCTGGAAGCAGGGTGGCTTTCAGGTGTCTTCACCCGCCAAACCCAGACAGAGCCACCAAGAGGCTGCTCAGATTTGTGCTGATGCGGAGACCTCTGGTTTTCCTTTGGAAGGAAACCCTGGTTCTCTCCTTTCCCCCGCAGCCGGAATCCAGACCCAGTGAAATTGTGTTTCCTTCGCAGCAGGCCCTCCTGTGGATTGTAATTCTGCTCACGGGCCCTTGACCCTTTGGACACTCTGTGGGGAGTGTGAGAGAGGAAACCGATACAGAGTTTGGGCCCTTAAAAAAAATAAAACAAAATAAAAACACACAAGAAGAGGCAAGATGGAGCACGTTCAGGCATGTAGGCAACCGAGAAGGCGTGCCACAGATCCTCTAAGAAAAAGCCATGGATGGGTCAAGTTCATGTTCAAGTTAAAGGGAAATGCTTTTTCTTCTTAATGTTATTTATTTATTTTGAGAGAGACAGACAGAGAGAGAGCATAAGCAGGGGAGGGGCAGAGAGAGAGGGATAGAGAATCCCAAGCAGGCTCTGCACTGTGAGCACAGATCCCGATGTGAGAAATCGTGAGCCCATGACCTGAGTTGAAATCAAGAGCCCTTCTCCCCACCTCCTGGCGATCTTTAATATCATTGAAATCAATAAAGCTGGTTTTAAGACTTACTATGGAATTAGACCTGGGCCAATACTCGCCACTTACTACTATGTGTATGAACTTGGGTAATTACTTCTCCTGTCTAAAACCCAGTTTTCTCATCTATAAAGTGGGCATAGTGTTAGTACCTATCTTATAGGCCAAGAATGGGCAAACTTTTTCTGTCAAGGACCAGATAGTAAATATTTTAGGCTTTTCAGCACATACAGTTTTTGTTGCTTATTCTTGTTTGTCTGTTTGTTTTAATCTTGTTAACGTTTTTTCATTTTTGAGAGACAGAGCATGAGTGGGGGAGGGGCAGAGAGAGAAAGAGATGCAGAATCCAAAGCAGGCTCCAGGCTCTGAGCTGTCAGCACAGAGTCCGATGCGGGGCTCGAGCTCACGAACCCCAACATCATGACCTGAGCCAAGGTCAGACGCTTAACCGACTGAGCCACCCAGGTGCCCCTATTTGTTTTTTTACAAACTTTTAAAAATGTACAAACGTCTCAGCTTGAGGACTATACCCAACGGGACCCAGGGCCAGATTTGGCAACCTCTGTTCAGCCTTACTGTAAAGATTAAATTAAATTAAATTAAATTAAATTAAATTAAATTAAATGAAGAGATAACATATATAAAATGCTTTGCATTGAAGCTCAAATCTCAGTAAATAGTAGGTATGATGATTCCCACCTGGTGACTGTGTAGAAGGCTAACTAAAGACAATATATAGCAGAAACTGCAGGCTTCTGTACACCAGCTCCCCTGCCCCCCACCTATCCAATAGAATGGATATTTGGAAGGGCAATATAACTCATATAGATTAGAGCTATTAATGCGATCCTCATTATTTGATTTGAATCATTTGAAAATTAAATGTGGTCGAGGGAGCTGGGGCCAGTGGACATTTCTGAGTGCCAGCTGCATGCCACGTCTTTGCATGCACTTCTCATGTATTATATCACAACACTCCTGCTAGGTGGCTTTGATTGTGGAAGGGAAGTGGAGCCTAGGGGAGGGAAATTGATCCCTGGGAAGCAGGTCTGTCTGCCCCAGCCCCTGGGCCAGCCTCACGGCCTTCAGGCTCTGACATCCATTCTCTTTCTCTCTAATGCATATGCATTCACACCAGATTTTGCCCCTTGACCCTGGAATAGAAGGCTGCCTGCTGAATGGAATTTAATGAGTGATTCAAAGGCTGTTTCTAATTGTTCACCTCCTGTGTGCCAAGCTCTGTGCTAGGCACTGGAAATAAAAAAGAAAGAAGGAGAAAGAAGGAGAAAGAAAGAAAGAAAGAAAGAAAGAAGAAAGAAAGAAAGAAAGAAAGAAAGAAAGAAAAAGAGAAAGAAAGAAAAAAAGAAAGGAAAGGAAGGAAGGAAGGAAGGAAAGGGAAGGGAAGGGAAGGGAAGGGAAAGGAAGGGAAGGGAAGGGAAGGAAAAAAGATTATGGCACAATCCCTCTTATTAAAGAGCCAAAAGCAGGGGCGCCTGGGTGGCGCAGTCGGTTAAGCGTCCGACTTCAGCCAGGTCACGATCTCGCGGTCCGTGAGTTCGAGCCCCGCGTCAGGCTCTGGGCTGATGGCTCAGAGCCTGGACCCTGTTTCTGATTCTGTGTCTCCCTCTCTCTCTGCCCCTCCCCCATTCATGCTCTGTCTCTCTCTGTCCCAAAAAATAAATAAACGTTGAAAAAAAATTTAAAAAAAAAAAAAGAGCCAAAAGCTAAAGTCTTCAATAGCAGAAAAGAAACTACCTATATAGATAATCATAATGTATTTACAAAAGTATTCTCTTAGTAGTGCTCAATAGAAAATTCCTTAAGTCAAGGCTTTATCTTTAGGAAATCATTGTTAATAATGCCTAGATTTGTATTTAAAACACAGTTCCAGCGCACCTGGGTGGCTCAGTTGGTTAAGCATCAGACTTTGGCCCAGGTCACGATCTCATGGTTCCGTGAATTCCAGTCCCACATCAGGCTCTGTGCTGACAGCTCAGAGCCTGGAGCCTGCTTCAGACTCTGTGTCTCCCTCTCTCTCTGCCCCTCCCCAGCTTGCACTCTGTCTTTCTTTCTCTCTCAAAAATAAAATAAAACATAAAAAAAAAAAAAATTAAAACACGGCTCCCTATCGCAGTCTCCCCACTATAGTATAAAAATCTTCATCGTCTTTCGGAGAATAAAGTGTAAACTTCTTGGATCATATTCAAGGCCTTATGCCAAGGCTTTTAGTGGTTGTGCCAGATATGTTGAGATGGTGCTATGGGATAATGATTGTGTCCCCCTCAACATTCATGTGTTGAAACCTATTTCTCATTGTGATGGTATTTAGGGGTGGGGCCTTTAAGAAGGGATTGGATCATGAGGGTGGAGCCCTGATGAATGGGATTAGTGCCCTTAGAAAGGAGGCTCTAAAGAGATTCCAGGCTCCTTTAGTCATGTGAAGTTACATAGAGAAGATGGCCATTTATGAGGAGGTGGGATCTCACTGGAGCCATGATCTTGGACTTCCCAGCCTCCAGAACTGTGAGAAGTCAATTTCTGTTGTTCATAAGCCACCGGTCTATGGCATTTTGTTATAGCAGCTTAAACATACTAAGCAGATCGTGACAGCCTCGTTCACAGCCGCTACACGGACGTCCCTTTGTCTGCTACAAATATGATCATTGTTCCACGTGTGCCTCAACCCAAAACTGGTTTGGGAAGCATTGTCCTTCACAACCTGTCTCTGACTCCCCTCTTCTGCCTCATTTCCCTCAACTGTGCCTATGCCCAGGGTCTGCTCCCCGTTCCTTGGACATTTGTCCTATTTTCCAACCTACGCACTTGTGTTCACACGGTTCTTTCTGCCTGGAAGTCTTGCCCTACCCTTTTGACCACTTCTGCATAGTCTGCAAATTCTTTAAAAGAATAGCCCATAAGTTACCGCTTTCATGAAGAATTCCCTGCATTCATTGTTCTTTGAACTGTAATAGTGCTTTATCTTTTTGATGGCATATGCCATCGGCTGCATCCTTGGTAGTGAAAGGAGTTAGTGCTTATTCTGGCACATAGTAGGGATCAGGTGGCCAGCTGGCCAGCCTGCCTGCTTTCCCTGCTCTATCTGTGGAATCTCAGGTACATCACTTAAGTCAGTGGTTCTTAAACATAGCCGCACATTATAATTGCCTGAAGTGGTGTTCGTTTTATTTACTATCCCGATGCTCAGGCCATATCCCAAATCAGTGAAACCTAAAACTGGAGAGGGTGGGATCCAGCATCAGAGCTCCCCCGGTGACTCCAACAGGCAGCCTGGGGTCTAGAGCCACTGTTTCCAACAACCTGAGTGTTGTTTCCGGGGTCGTTCTGAAAATTCAATGCAATGTTTGCAAAAGCTTGGCACAGAGCCTGCTGCATAGTGAGTGTGCACTAACTGTTAATTATTGTATTATAGTTTACCCCAGCTTTTCACTTCATTGCCAACAATGTCTTCCACAGTAATAGGTACTAAATAAAATGATGGGTGAATGAACAAATGCTCCTCGGGGAGGCCTAAGGGAACGCTCCAGCAGGTTGTTGCCGAGAGCTGCTGGTCTCAGTGTGGAACTGAAGGTTGTGCCCGGAGCAGAGGCATGGGGACATTGTCTGTCCCGGGTGCAGGCAACCGGGAGGCTGGTGTTAGCTTTACAGGTTTTAGAAAACAATAATAAAACCAACGACAAGCCCGTCTTCTTTTCTTATTGCCACTGGAAATTCTCAACCACATTGGTGGGAAAATGCTTCTTGTAGGGCCAGACTTCTCCCACCCCTCTGCCCTCTCCCCCTCAGCTTGGAACACCCCTGGCCTGGAGCCCAGCAAGATAGGACTGAAGAGGTCTTATCGTCAGCACGACTAATGAGCTAAGTGGCTTGAGAAAGAAACAAGGGAACTGTAAATTATATTTATAAATTAAGTCATATAGAGCTGGGCTAAGTGATTAAAGTGTGTGCCCATAATTAAATACTTGTATGGCATCTGGGCCTTGGGAGTTCTTTCTGCTGTAATGATTGGCGGGCTTTGTGGTAGGCTGACGACTCATACAGAGGTCCTGGGGCAAGGGGGAGGGGCCAAGGTCGTTGTATAAACAGAAGAATCCTTGAGGGAGAGCAGTGGATGTGGTCAATAGGATGGGCAAGCGAAATGCAGGGTAAGAGATGAGGGGGAGAGAGTCCCAGAGCCCCCCGGGGAATATGGGAGGCAGGAACAGCAGCCTGTGTGAGCAAAGGAAAGCCAAGAGGCAGTGCTATCAGGCCCAGCAGGAAGGGGGGGCCTCAGCCAAACTTCCACCTTTATTTTCCGTCCTCTCCTTCGCAGGCCGCATGTAGAGTCACAGAAGTCAATATATATTCTTCGAACACAGTGTACTTTTTATGCCTCTCTACCTTTGCCCTCGTCCTTCCCTGCATGCCCTTCCCTTCTCCATTCCTCACCTAGCCTGGTCCTTCGGGATCCAGCTCCAAGGTGCCTCCTGGAGCCTTTTCCCGACTCGCGTAGGCAAGTTTTAACTCTGGCTCCCACGGGCACACTGCAGGATAATCCTCTGTTGAGTCTCTCTCTCTCTCTTTCTGTAACATCCCGGATAGCAGAGGCTTTCTTCTTAGCTCCTAAGAGTTACCTGGCAGAATGGAAGGTACTTAATAGATATCCGCTGAGTGAGTGAATGGATGAAGGACAGCCTTGCAAAGAAGGGGGGAGGTGGTATTCCCCTCCTCCTCTAGATGGAAGATCTAGGCTATAAGCTCTGGAAGTCAGGTGATATGTCTTGTTCATTTCATGTCAGCAGCACCCGGCATGGCTCTCAGCAGACACAAATTGCTTCAGGAGTCTTTGCTGGGTGGATAGGAGACAATCAAAAGGAGATATACTTCGGTACAAATTCCTCTCCTCTGAGCTCCCCACCTCCACATTAATAAGCAAAATGAGAGTAGTGTCGGTCTACACTGGTGTTTACAAAACAACATTGTCTATCTTAGTAAAAGTACAGGGAGGGCAGGCAGTGCACGGGAGACCCAAGATCAAAGGGAGGTTTGTTGGAGGGGGCACGGCTGAGGGAAGAGATGGGAGGAGATGGGAGAGAGGGATGTGGGAGTCTGGGAGGCCCAGGTGTGGGAATTCAGGGGAAAGAGGAGGAGACTGTGATGGAAAGCTCTCCAGAGCAGCCTTTAAAGGGAGGTCACAAAAGAAATGAAGAGTCAAGAGGGCGTGTCTTGGGAGGAACGCGATCACCCCGCTAGATAAGCTGCGCGTAGGGCAAGGGAATGTGTTCAGGGTGAGAGATGGGGAGAAAACTGAGGGGGTTGAGGGACCGGACCAAAAGGTGCCGAAAGGAAGCCAGGGATGAGGCCCAGCTGTTTGCACTACTCTGCAGATTGTGGAGGCACAGTTGGTAACAGTTCAAGAAGTGGGAGTCTGCACTCACGGAGGGCTGCATAGGTGTGTGGCCTTAAGACAGCTCTAAATCTGTTTCCTCCTACGTGAAATGGGGATGATGCATGGACCTACCTCTTGGAGGACTGTGAGCATTCAATGAGTTCATATACATAAGTAGTGCCCGGCATACAGTAAATACTCAGTGAATCTCAGCAGTAATAATTGTGAACCATAGACAATTTGACATTTTACTATTGATTCCTTGCTTCTCTGCATCTTTCCACCCCAGGGAGAGAAATGCTAAAAGGGCCTCGACATTCCTTACTTCATCAGTAGCAGTAGCAGGAAGCTGGATGGGAGAGAACTAGACATTTCTTTAAAAATGTATTTTTTAATTTAATTCTTTTTTGAGACAGGGAGTGTTCGCTCATGCACATGCATGGGTGGGGGAGCAGAAGGAGGAGGAGAGAAAGAGAGACTCTTAAGCAGGCTCCATGACCAGCACAGAGCCAGGCGTGGGGCTCAGTCTCACAGAGATCATGGCCTGGGCCAAAATCAAGAGTCAGATGCTTAAATGGTTGAGCCACCCAGGCACCCCGGGAACTAGACATTTCTTAAGTATTTTTCCCCATTAGGATATTCTATGGGGTCCCACAGGACCCCTATTAGGTCCTATGTCCAACCTGTTACAAATTTTTGTTGGTCCCCAAGGTGATAACACAACAGCCAGATGTGTAAACTTGGGGAGATGACGTTCCCTCTCTAGGTCTCAGTTTGCCCATCTGTACCTTTGGAAGGATTGAGTCTCTCTCTGATCTCTAGTAGCCCTTCCCACTTTAACATTCCATGGTGCCACGAATTCTAAATCAGCCCAGGCCTTAGATGGGAGTGGGGGAAGAAGTGGGTGAAGTGTAGACCAACATAGTGGACAGAGAACATCCTAGATCTGTGTGAGGTCGAGGAGTGGCTGGGGTCATGGTCCTCAGAGTCCCCAAGGGTCCCCAGGATGGCTTTGTGCCCTGCACTGGGAGAAGGGCAGGGAGATGGTTGGCCCAAAGATGAACTGCTCTGGCCATGCAGCATCCACGAAGCATCTACCAGGGCTCAGGGCAAGACAAGAAAACTGCAGGAGAGCCTCCATGCATCATGGAGCCATTTATCTCTCTGTAGCCCTGCATCGCACACATGAATTGCATTAGGGGCTGTAATGTTGTATCAGAGCAGATGTCCTACGTGTAAATCTCCTCAATTCAACCCTTGAGCCTTGACGAAACTGCAAGAAAACCCCTGCACTCTGCCTGAGCCTTCATACTCATTTAGGTCAACTGTAATTTGAGAAAATATTTTTTCAGCATCCAAAAGCTCTTTTCTATGCTTCAATCTTTGTCTTTCTCTGTCCCTCTGTCTCTGTCCTTCCCGCTCTGTCTGTTTGTTTGTATTTCCTGTTCTCTCCGGTCTCTTGTTTGTCTATCTTTCCTGCTTCTCTCTCTCTCTTTCCCTGAAGACATGTTTTTCTGTAAATACTGCAGCTCGGCTCTGAATCACAGATCAAAGCATTTCTTCTTCATTCATCTTTTGAGGCCAAATTGCAATTTCTAAAGTCTGTGGTTTTCACTAATCTGTCTCTGTGTCGCCTCACTTTAAATCAACAGAAAGCAGCACACAATAACACATTGAAGCTGCCACACGGAAGCAAAGAGCATAATCTGAGCGCAGCATTATTGAGTCTCAGCACCCACAGGTAGAACTATCTGGGGTCTTTATTATACCCAACATTAATCTTGGTAAACAACTTGTTTGGGTGAAAGTCGAAAGCCAGAGAAACAAGGAAAATTCACGGTTATCAGAAAACAAAACGTGATCTCTTCCCCCTCCCACTCCCTCCTGCACTTTCCAGTGACATCTACGGCTTTGTCTATTTGGACCAAATAAAGGGCGGGAGGAAGTTGGGCTGTTTTCCTCAGGGAACATGCCCAGAGACAGTTCAGAGACTTTCTGGGACTTAGACATTTGCAGAGCTCTGTCATGGTCTGGGGCCTGGGGAAGAGTCCTGGAGAGTTACAGGTTTTGTTTGTTTTCCTCCTCAGAAGAAAACATTCCTGAGGGCAATTGTTAAGCCTTATTCCTGAACCTGGTTGCTTGTCTCTTGGCGTCCAGTCTGACGCTAACTGCACTCGCCCTCAGCTTTTTGGGTGAAACACTGTATTTTAGCAGCTCCAGGGTCCAATGGGCGTTTGACAGACCAACACACCTGCATTAATGCAAATCTCTTGCGTGGGTGGTCAAAGGTTAAACACATCATTGATTAAAAAACTTTAAATTTTACTCAATGATTACTTTTAATTTTTATATTTGCATTATTTTACCTTACCTATACTTACCTTACTATAACATTTATAGTGCATTACATTGCATTATTATTTTTTTAACAATAATTTTCTACAAATGCCGGATAAAAACCATAGTATGAATAATCCTTACTCTTGCTAAATTTCTCTGGGAGACTTTAAGGAGATCAGTTGTCACTCAGACCCAGCAGTGGAAGTCTGATGATCTGGCATCTCCAAGTCCTGGGAGTGCCTCCGGGTTTAATTTCAGGCCCAACTCCCTCCAGGCTGCTAGAATCTGCCCTACTTTCCCAGCGACAAGAGCCAGTACAGATCTCCTTGTTTGATCTTCTCCAGAGGTTGGAGTTGGTGGGGGGGGGGGGGGGGTGGGGGGGTGGATAGAGTAACCACAGAAAGCTGGGGGATGGGGGCAGATGGGAGAGTCTGGATAAAATTCCCTGGTTCAGTCTTCCCTGAGAAGGAGATGCACTACCTCAACATGTTATAATGTGCCTCAGTTTACAAAGCTGAGCTCAGATCAAAATGTCCTATTTAAGGTAAGCAAGGTAGGGGACATTATCTTCACTTTAAATTTAAATTTAATTTAATTTAACTTTTTAAAATATTTATTTTTGAGAGAGAGAGAGCGAGAGCACATGCGTGAGTTGGGGAGAGGCAGAGGAGAGGGAGACAGAGGGTACAAAGCAGGCTTTATGTTGACAGCAGAGACCCTGATGCAGGACTTGAACTCGGGAACCTTGAGATCAATGACCTGAGCTGAAGTTGGAAGCTTAAATGACTGAGCCATTCAGGCGCCCCTATTTAATTTTATTTTTAATGTTTATTTTTGAGAAAGAGAGAGAGAGAGCGAAAGCACATGTGTACTGGAGTTGGGGAGGGGCAGAGAGAGAGAGACAGAATTCAAAGCAGGCTCCACACTGTCAGTGCAAAGCCTGACGTGGGGCTGGAACCCACGAACCGTGAGATCGTGACTTCAGAAGAAGTTGAGCACTCAATTGACTGAGCCACATAGGTACCCCATTTTTAATTTTTTTTTAAATGTTATTTTTATTTTAGAGATGAAGAAATCAAATTGCTGAGAGATTAAAGTAGTTACTGGCCCATGATTAGTCAGCTACTCTGTGGCAGAGGGAAATCTCCAAATCCAGTGTTGCTCATTTGAGTTTGCCCATGGAGACCCATGAGGCTAATCACTGCTAAAACACAGGGCTCGTTACTCACAAGTAATGCAGGCACCCCCGAATCCCTGTAACTGAACGAGGCAGGTGTTGTCTTCCCCTTCTGCATATGGGTAAACTGAGCCACGCAGTTTCCCAGTGTCACACAGCTGGTAAGTGGCAGAGCTGGCTTCCAAACGCAAGTCTGGATCTAAGTGCAGTGCTTTTCCCATGCCACCTTTCTGGGTATTGGAAAGTCCATCTGGAAATAAAGAAGACACTCCTGAGTTATGAGGGTTGATTGTCTGCAGTAGGAAACTGATGATGCAAAGTTAAGAGTTTACTTTTCTGGAGAGATGTCAGATTATAATGAATAGACTCTTGCTCTAATTATGTGCAGTGCAGTTGTTTCCCTTCCTATTGAAGACAAAGGTTACTCTATAGATGCAATATGGAAATGTGGTTTGGGAGATGATTTTGTAATGAAGTGGAATGGGTGGCCAAGGTCGGACAATAAATGGACCAGGAGAGAGCAGGGCTAGGTGGGGAGGAGTTCAGTGGGTTCAAAAGTCGATATAGAAAAAAAAAAAAAAAAGGTTTAGGAGAAGACGGACTGATTAAAAGCAAGGATTGGAGACGCAATGAATGATAAAAAGCATAGCGATTGGTAGACTTTAGGAGAGGGTGAGCCCAGGGCAGAGAGTGGTGTTGAGACTCTAATGAAAGCGCGGGACTCTCACTCTAACTTCACATGCACACAGCCATCATTCTCTTAATCTGAAACCTGGCTTAAGCACGCTGGGCCTAGAGGGAAGGCAGATGAAGACTGAAAAGAATCATTCATTAAGCTCAGCCTGTCAGCGAGGAGGCATCCAAAATTGGGGCTTATCTGGGGGAAGATAGGTTGGAATCCAGCCGAGCAAGGAATTGTGTTTTGGAGTCTATGGTTTGGGTCTGGAAGGGGGGGGAGAGAGGGGATTTTGTTTGGAACCAAGGCAGAAAGAACGTGAAGACCAAAAAGCCAAAGCTGAGAGAGCCAGCCAACCCAGGGGCAAGCAGTCTGGGCCAGGACCTAGCCCGTTGGATGGATTCGTGTTGTACGGGAATTGGTGAGTAACTTGAGGACACTACAGTTGACCCTTGAACAATGTGAGTGTTCGGGGACCCAACCCCCACACAGTCAAATTCTGCATGCACCTTCAAAGAAGTCTGCATACAGGGGCGCCTAGGTGGCTCAGTCGGTTAAGTGTCCGACTTCAGCTCAGGTCATGATCTCATGGTTTGTGAGTTCGAGCCCCACATGGGGCTCTGGGCTGACGGCACTGAGCCTGCTTGGGATTCTGTCTCCCTCTCTCTCTCTCCCCCGCTCTCAAAATAAATGAATAAACTTTAAAAAATCTTTAAAAAATAAATAAAAAAATCTACGCACCCCTCATGACTCCCCCCGGAACTTAACTACTAATAGCTTACTGTTGACCAGAAACCTTACTGATAACATAAACAGTTGATCAGCACATATTTTGTACATTATGTATATTATATACTGTATTCTTAGAATAAACTAAGCTAAAGAAAATGTTATTAAGAAAATTATAAGGGGGCGCCTGGGTGGCTCAGTCGGTTAAGCGTCCGACTTCGGCTCACGGTCCTTGAGTTCGAGCCCCCCGTCCGGCTCTGTACTGACAGCTCAGAGCCTGGAGCTTGCTTCAGATTCTGTGTCTCCCTCTCTCTCTGACCCTCCCCCGTTCATGCTCTGTCTCTCTCTGTCTCAAAAATAAATAAACATTAAAAAAATTACAAGAAAAAGAAAACACATTTACAGTACTAGACTGAAAAATCCATGTATAAGTGGACCATGCAGTTCAAACCCATGGTTCTAAAGGGTCACCTGTATTTATAATTTGCTTCTCAGTAAATATTATGTACCCTGAATGCCCATTTTGTAGTCAAATAAATTTCTCTTAATGGCTTCCTGAGAGCATTCTGCTCGCTGATTCACAGCAGAAGGAGGAATAGAGAAAGTGCCAAGCTATCACACCAACATGACAACTCCAAAGAGAGAAGCAGATTGTACCATGCTCAGGGGTTGGAGCCCCAAAGCCCAGAGTTGTCTTATTGGGTTGGTACTATTCACTGTCATTTGGAGGAAATTATTGGGGTGTCTTATTTCAACTTCATATTTTTCAGGTGGATTTTACTAGTTATGACTTGGCATCAGTTTCAAAACAAGTGGCTCTTTTGGAAACACTCTCTGCTCTGCAACATTTTGGGTGTTTCTCACAAAGGTATCCTGTCCATCTGGTCCTGCAAAGGTAGAGAGTCAGGAAAGTGGATGTGCTAACTTTGAAGTAGGGCTTACCCGAAATAGGAGTGGAACTGGCTGCCCTACATTCTCTTCTTTAAAATAAAAAAGGGCACCTGAGAAATAATTCATTCTTCCCCATGCGGTATCCTGGGGGGATATAACTGACAGGTTGATTTAGACAAAGAAAAGATATAAACAAAGCCACTCGGTAAGAACCTTTTCCGCAGAAACTAGAAACAGACCATACAGTCAAGATTTGTAAATGACATTTAACATTCACTAAACACCCACTAACCCCCACCCCTCCCGCCACCTCCACCGCCTTTGGTCAGGCATTATGCTCGCTCCATGGGATGGGATGGACAGTTGCTTCCTTGTGTAGAGACAAGCTTGTTAGCCACTAGCATGAAAACAAAATCAAATAGTAAGTGGAAATACTAGGTTTGGGAAGTGAAACCAGAGTTTCGATGAATTTTGACCCATGTCTGTTTAAGACTGTCTTATCTAGTTGTGATTGAAAAAAAAAAAATTAACAGAGCTTTATTCTTGTATCCTGCTGATCTCACAAAATATTTTAACAGGTGCAAATATTGTAGGCACCTTCTTCTTCTTTTTCTTACTGAGGCATAATTAACATACAAGTGCATATTGGTCACTAGTGTATAACAGATTGATTCAATATTTGTATATATTGCAAAATGATCTACACAATAAATCTAGTTAACATCTGTCACCATACATCATTACAAAATATTTTTTCTTGTGGTGGGAACTTTTAAGATCCATTCTCTTTAGCAACTTTCAAGTATGCAACACAGTATTTTAACGATACTCATCATGCTGTACATCTCTATGACTTCTTTATAAGTGATCCCTTTCATTTCACCCCACCCCCACCTTTGGCAATCTCCAATCTGTTCTCTGTATGTAGGAGCTTGTTTTTCCATTTGTCTGTTTTGTTTAGATTTCACATGTAAGTGATTTGTCTTTCTCTGTCTGACTTATTTCACTTAGCACAATGCCTTCGAAGTCCATCCATGTTGCAAATGGCAAGATTCCATTCTTTTATATAACTTCGTATATCTATATCTATCTCTATCTATATATATCACATCACATTTTTTCTTATCCATTTATCCATTGATGGACAATTAGGTAGTGTCCATGTTTTGATATTGCGAATAACACTGCAGTGAACATAGAGTTGCAGGTATCTTTGCAAGGTAGTGTTTTCATTTTCTTTGGATAAATACCCAGAAGTTGAAATACTGGAACTTACGGTAGTTCTATTTTTAAAGTTTGTTTATCTTGAGAGAGACAGAGGGTGCGCGTGCGTGCAGGCAGGCTCTGTGCTATCGGTGCAGAACCTGATGTGGGGCTCGATTTCACAAACTGTGAGATCATGACCTGAGTCACAACCAAGAGTCGGGCACTTAAGTAAGTGTCTGAGCCACCCAGGCACTCCAGTAGTTCCATTTTTAATTTTGTGGGGAACCTCTACGCCATTTTCCACAGTGGCTACTATTTGGCTCCGATTTGACATAAGTACGTGTGGGATCTCTCCTCTAGGCCAGAAGAGAAACTCTGAAAGCTGGTGAATGGGTCCCTGGTTTCGGAAAGGAACGACAGGGTTGCCGAATCACAATGAAGTTGGAGGGAGGGTCTTCTGTGTTCATTTCAGACCCTCATGGGGACGCTTCATTGCATCTGGGTAGGTCCTGAAGCATGGGGTCTTACATCACCAGGACTTCTCAACACTGTTGACTTTGGGGCTGATTAATTCGTCATTGTGGGGGGCTGTCTCGTGCCTTTTAGGGTGTTCAGCAGCATCTCTGGCCTCTACTCACTTGGTCTACCCCAGTTGTAGGGGCGACAACCAAAGCGTCAACCAAAAGTGTCTCTTGACACTGTAAATGTTCCCTTGGGGGCAAGACTGCCTCCAGTTGAGTACCACCAGCACAGCTGAAGGTGAAGGGAAAGTGTGCTTCAGGCAAAAGGGTCCCTTTGGGTGACCGTGGAGAAGCAGGGCCCTGCCCTGCGTATGCTGGGGGAAAAATGGCCATGGGCTATGGTAAAGAGGAATACAGAGAAGAGGCTAGAAAAATACTTTAGGGCCAGGTTGCAAAGCTCACTGCTAAAATTGCTAATCAATGGGACTCGATCTTGCAGGGAATCAGGAAAGCCCGTGGTTTGGGAGAGGAGAGTGGTTGGAGGAGGAATCTCACAAGAGTGCAGAGATGGGAACGGAAGAGGGGGACTGAGGCGGAAGATGCGGGGGGGGGGGGGGGGCTGCTGCAGCCAAGTGAGGGTACAGAGGGTGGCTCAGTGAGGCTGGCTGGGGGAGGCCAGTGTAGGAGACACTCCCAGGGAGATTGGCAACTCAGTAAGAACTAGAATGTGGAAGGTGGGAGAGAGGAATCAGGTGAGAGAAAGACATTACTGAGCAAAGAGCATAACACTGACTGAGATAAGGAAATTTGAAAGAGGAGGAGGAGCACATCTGACATTTAACAATGAATTCTTTTTTTTTTTTTAAGTTTATTTATTTTTGACAGAGAGAGAGAGAGCATGAGCAGGGGAGGGGCAGAGAGAGAGAGGGAGACAGAGGATTTGAAGCAGGCTGTGAACTGAAGAGCAGAGAGCCCGACGTGGGCCTTGAACCCGTGAACCACAAGATCATGACCTGAGCCTAAGTTGGATGCTTAACCGACTGAGCCACCCAGCTGCCCCAACAATGAATTCTTCAACGCTGCTTCTGTCTGGGCCTCCACGTGGGCACACAGGAGAGACTCAGATTCTTCCTCTAAGGGTCTTGAAGTACCAGTTATTGGTTCAGCTGGAACAATGCACCTGCTCAGTAGAGCAAAGACAAAGGTTTGAATAACAACAACAACAACAACAACAACAACAACAACAGCAACTACTACTATGTATTTAGCACTTACTATGTGCCAGGCACTGAGCCAGGATTTTTTGCACACTGCCTCACTCAATATATGAACGATATATGAACAAAAAGTATGTATGAGACAGATACTACTTTTACTTCTACCTTAGAGGTTATTTTATTCACATATTTATTGAGTGACTACTCTGTGCCATGCACTGTTTTAGGCACCCAGAGCGTATCAGTGAATAAAACAGAGAAAAAAAACACCATGCCCTTGTGGAGCGTACACTTTAGTTGGGAAACTGAAATGAGAAAACCAGAGCTTAGTGAGATAAGGTAACTGCCCGTCCCTGTAGCTGGTGGGTGCTGGGGCGAGAGGTAGGGAGCAATGCACCTGCTGTCCCGCTATGCTTGCCGTGGTCCGCGAAGCCCCATAGCCATCACCGGAAAACTCCTTGCAGAGTGGGCAGAGAAGGCGAAAGACTGCCTGGTGCCAGTACCTAAGAATTTTGAAGCCCAGAACCCAGATATGAGGATTGGGGGTATGGCTTCCTCAGTGAGAGAATTATCTAGAGTGCTTCCATGCCTGGGATGAACAGCAGCGCGCTCACAGCTCAACATAGTTCTGAGAAGGCAGGTGTCTCGTGGCTGTTACATTGCCAAACCCCCAGATGTTAGCCAAGAGTCCATAAAAAATAAGAGGGTCAGCAGAAAGCCATGTCTATCCACTTTAAACCTTACCCTACATACTTTCCATTACTTACTAGCTGCCTTGGGAATTAGACAAAATAATATTAACTGTAAACTAAGGCCAAATGCATCATTCTCTCTCTCTCTCTCTCTCTCTCTCTCTCTCTTTTAATGTTTATTTATTTGTGAGAGAGAGACAGAGAGAGACAGAGTGTGAATGGGGAAGAGGCAGAGAGAGAGGGAGACAAAGAATCCGAAGCAGGCTCCAGACTCTGAGCTGTCAGCATAAAGCCCGACGCAGGGCTCGAGCTTACGAACCATGAGATCATGACCTGAGCCAAAATCGGACACTTAACAAGCCGAACCACCCAGACGTCCCCAAATGCATCATTCTTGTGCGTCGTTGAGCCCAGACCAGACTCTGTGCTCTGGTCTACCTCATTTGCTTAAGGTTTTTGGATCACAGCCCTCTTCCAAATCAGTTGAGGAGGACAGACATTTGGGAGGAAGCTTTATTTTCTTAAGCAAACCATGGCAGGCCTCAAGGACCTGTGGTCTGAGGGTTTTACCTGTGACAAAATATATCCCAGTTGGCTTTTTCTAGAGCCACGGCCTCAGTTCACATTGGTTGGTGCTGTTTACTGCCCAACACTAGGGAGAAAAGCCAAACCAACTGGACATAGAATGCACAAGACCTGGCCTTGGGGCCCAGTACATTTAACTTAGGAAGGTTTGGGCCATAGTACATATAAAATCTCAATGAAACAATGATAAAATGCTTGCTCACACTGTAAGTCTGGAGTAGGCTATATTTAGAGTGTGACCCAGGCCTGACAACATTATCAAAAACCCAGGATGTTTCATTCTTTCCATCCTGCCATCTTGATGTCGCCTTCATCCTTGGACTGGTGAGCAAAGGGCTGCTGTAATTCCAGCCATCAATTCTCAGTCAGTAATAACTGGAGAAAGGGGAAACATTTCTCCTTTTCTCCCTTTCTTTATTTTAGAAACAAGAAAACTTGCCCAGAATCAGTAGCAGATTTCACTCTTACGTTTCATTGGTTAGAACTGAGTCACAATCTCATTCCTAAACAAAGGCTTGCCAGGAGGAATGGGGCTATCGTCGTCGGCTTATAGACAAACCAGAGTCACCATATGAAGATGGGCTTGGTGACAGCTTCCCCTGAGGCACATGGCTGTGTGAAAAATGGTGGATGCCTAAACCCATACTCATTTCTATCTGGAAGGGGGAAGAGAGGTGGACTGTATAGTCTAGGATAGACAACCAAGAGTGTTCCCCTCAACAGCTCCCAATCTAGCCTGGACAGGTTCAGTATTCTGTGTACCTCTAGAGAAGGGAAGCAATCAAGCTTGTATCTTCCCTTACTCAGCCCTACCCTCCACATCTGATGTACTTGGACTGTGCCAGTTGGAGGCCTTTTTTTTTTTTTTTCTTTTTGTTTTTATGCTAGTTATAACCTTACTTTGTAGTTAGGAAAGGCCTTTCTTCCAACACGCTCCAGGCACTTTTATAGACTCTTTGACCTCTGCCCAGAGGATTACTATCTTCCATTTATGGAGATGGTGTGAGGGTCAGGAGGTAGCCCCAAAGCCCAATCTGGAGGGAGACTACTTCTTCCTTCTTGCTTCTCCAATATGAGTGACAGCCCAAAAAGGCCCAGGCTCTCTGCAGAGGCTTCTGGATGCAGGGGTGTGGTCTATTAACAAAAGCTTCCTTTGTGCTGACTGGAGTTTCTGGAAAAAGTCGGCTCCCCAGCAATCCTGGAGAGGTACTCAGTGATTGTTCAGAGCCCGAATGGATTACAACGGTTCAAACCAGTATTTGTCCATGTAGGTCTCATTCTAGTTTGTTCCCTTACCTTTGGGCAACACCACTGGTAGGCCATTGGATGCTTTCGAGAAATGTTCAGTCTCTTCTCTAGCGGGCCAATGTGCTGGGTGTTGCACATCAAGCCATGAGCAAGACACAGTTCCTGCCCTCAAAGAGCTCACAGATTGTGGGGGAGAACGCTCAAGGAATGCGTGGCTGGATAAGTGTGTCCCACCCCCTCTTGTTGGGCGGGTGCAGGGCTCCCAAGGAGAGGTGTTGTTTAAGGCTTAGACTGAAGGCACTAGGGGAGCAAAATATTGACTGTCTCCAAGAAAGACCGTGTCTCAACTGAGATTTCTTTTTTTTTTATTTAAAAAAATTTTTTTTTTTCAACGTTTATTTATTTTTGGGACAGAGAGAGACAGAGCATGAACGGGGGAGGGGCAGAGAGAGAGGGAGACACAGAATCGGAAACAGGCTCCAGGCTCTGAGCCATCAGCCCAGAGCCCGACGCGGGGCTGGAACTCACGGACCGCGAGATCGTGACCTGGCTGAAGTCGGACGCTTAACCGACTGCGCCACCCAGGCGCCCCTCAACTGAGATTTCTTAAAGTTTAAGGAGTATTAATTCCATAGGATGTTAGTTTTAAAATCACCTGGGGGAAAATAGCTAGTTAGATAAATTTGGGAACCGACAGATTAAGCAGTGTGCAGGACCCACAGAGCTTTTAATAAATGTACCAGTGAGAACCATGAATCTCTCAGAGGGATGTGGAGCATACATTTCCCAAACACAGGTGACCACAAAATCCTTTCCCCCCCATCTCTCTCAAATGAGTGATTCCAAATTTGAGAACTTAGCTCATTGTAACTGAGTGGAGATGGAAGGGGGGTGGGGGTGACCATGGGTCAGAGAGAGTTTCACAGTTCTTCTCTAAGAGCTACCGGGGCAAGCTTTTGATACAATAGCTAATTTTCTGGTATTGTTTATATTGCGTAATGGACACCGTGGTCTCCCTAACTAATTAAACTCAATTATAGTAAAAAGATTCCTTTTGCAGTGGATAGTTTAGCAATGAGCATGTGGCCCCATTTTTTGACCAATGGGACGAGAGGGGAAATATACTAAGGGCTTACAGAGAAGGTTTTTCTGCTTTAGGAAAGAGAAAACAGGAAGAGACCTTGGCTCTTCTTCCTCTGGGCATCTTCTCTCTGCATATGACGGCTAGAGCTGTAGGGACACCTTATCACCACCCAGAGCACAGAGCCACTACCTAGATGGCAGAGCAGAAACTCAAGCTCTTCCACGACGGGCAGCTCTTTGATGACAATGTCGAGCTTCTGATTAACCACAGCTGGAGCCTATTCTGTCTATTGACTTAACATTGACTTCTTATTACATAATAATACATTTCCTTATCTTTTCACTGGCTTGAGTCAGACCTTTCTGTTATTTGTATTCAGAAGCCTCCTGGCTAATTGAACTATCTTTTTTTAAATTTTCTCATGAAAATTTTCCACCGGCATATTTATTTTCTTAACTAAGGCTCATAATCTGGATTCTCAGAGTGTAGGTAGAGCTGTACTGGACGCAAGTGTCTGAGGCAGCAGGTGGCATATTAGTGACGTACCAAAGCACGACCAAGACCCACCTGGTGTGGGCAAATGGCGACGGTGGCAGGTGGACGCCCTAGCGGGCCGGTGAACGCATGCGCATGACGAGCTACGGGTCCACCTCACCCACCAGCCAGGCAGCTGGGACTCAGGGAGTCAGGGCAGGGTGAGGAGGAGGAGGTCGCTTTGCTGACTGTTCTGAAAGAGGCGTGAACCCTCAAACAAAGTTGGCATGCTGCCCGCCCCCCCACTTCCTCCCCCTCCTGTCACCTGGGTCACATGGGCAGGGCTGTGGCTGCTTCTACAGCCCCCTCCCCGATTCTCCTGCCTTGGACTTCAGTAATGTCCTATGCCCTGCAGTGGCCTCGTTCGTTTCCCTTGGCATCGCATTTTGTTTTTTGAGTGGCTCAAATTTGGTTTTATACATATTCAAGGTAATTGCTTTTTTTTTTTTAAAGATCTATGACATACTTTATTAGTAATTGTAATCATTACCATCTTAACCATTTTTAAGTGCACAGCTCAGTACTGCTAAGTATGTTCACGCTGTTGTAAAATAGATCTCTAGAACTTTTTTTTCTCTTGTGTGATGGCTGATTCTACGTGTCATCGTAGCTGGGCTGTGGGGTATCCAGATTACACATGATTTCTGGGAGTCTCTGTGAGAGTGTTTTTGGATGAGATTAGCATTTGAATCGGTGAACGTGGTCAAGTCCCTAGCTGTCTTCCCAACGTGCAATCTGGTGAGGACCTGAACAGAAGACAAAACAGAGAAAGGAGGGTCTGTCCCATTGCTGCCGGCCTGCTTGAGCTGGGACAATTGTCTTCTGACACCCTTGGACTTCATTTACACCATTGACTTTCCTGGGTCTGCAGTTTGCAGATGGCAGATCATGGGATTTTTTCAGCCTCCATAATCAAGTGAGTCCATTGTTCCTAATAAATCTCTCTCTCTCTCTGTCTCTGTCTCTCTGGAGAGCCCTGACTAATCCATCTTACAAAACTGAAGCTCTATACCCATTACATAACTGCCCTTTTCCCCCTTTCCCCCCTGGCCCCTGGAAACCACCATTCTACTTCCTGTTTCTATGGGTTTGACTACTTAGATATCTCATATAAGTGGAATCATATGGTGTTTGTCTTTTTGTGACTGGCTTATTTCACTTAACCGGATGTCCTCAAGGTTCATCCGTGTTGTAGTATGTGACAGAATTCTCTTCCTTTTTGAATATAATACTTAAAACGATATTCCATGGTACATATAGAGCACATTTTATCTGTTCACCTGTTTCTGGACATCTGAGCTGCCTCCCCCCCCCCCCCCCCCGACTGTTGTGCCTTGTCATCACTTCTGTCGTGACTAATGTTTGGGTTTCTAGTTCTGGTGCCCACAGTTCATTTCAACTAGATTTCTCTGGGGTGGCTGGTGGAAGGGAATGTTCAAGAGGTACCTTGGCCTCCTAAGGATGATCTTGCTAATGAATTTTTCAAGAAAATCACGGGCGCCTGGGTGGCTCAGTCGGTTGAGCGTCCGACTTCAGCACAGGTCACGATCTCACGATCCGTGAGTTCGAGCCCCATGTGGGGCTCTGGGCTGACGGCTCGGAGCCTGGAGCCTGCTTCCGATTCTGTGTCCTCCCTCTCTCTCTGCCCCTCCCCCATTCATGCTCTGTCTCTCTGTGTCTCAAAAATAAATAAACGTTAAAAAAAAAGAAAATCATGTATTTGGAGGAAAAAAAAAACCCAAAGAATTCATATGTGCGCAACATATAGCCAAATAAAAGTGTATAAGGTAAAAGATGAATATCTTTCCTTCGATGTAACTACTCATCTCTGTTCTACTCTGCAGCCGTAACTGCAGCTGAAATGTAAGCACACTTAAAAATTCATTTTCTAGGGGCGCCTGGGTGGCGCAGTCGGTTAAGCGTCCGACTTCAGCCAGGTCACGATCTCGCGGTCCGTGAGTTCGAGCCCCGCGTCCGGCTCTGGGCTGATGGCTCAGAGCCTGGAGCCTGTTTCCGATTCTGTGTCTCCCTCTCTCTCTGCCCCTCCCCCGTTCATGCTCTGTCTCTCTCTGTCCCAAAAATAAATAAATGTTAAAAAAAAAAAATTTAAAAAATTCATTTTCTTACCCATAAAAGGCAATACAAGCTCAGTATAAAATTTTTGAAAACAAGCAGTAAAAGCTACCGTTTAATGAGGTCATATTTTATGCAGGGCCCCCCACCAGGTAGTCTAAAAATATTCTCTTTCATCTGCACAACCCTTTGAAGTAGGCATTTGTAATATGTGTAATATTACATTTGTAATATTTGTAATATTTCAGGTGAGATGCAGATTGGGGGAGGACATCTCCCCAACACGACCATTGTACACACCTCCACCACAAGGCCTGATTTATTCACCCAGGATATAAGAGCAGTCCACACCTCCGGAGCAGGTCCAGCCCACCTTGGTGAGCTTTCCCTTGGCCCTGCACTTGCTATGGGCTGTGCAGCTGCCAGTGACGCTCTCTGCACGAGCAAGGGCCTGCTGGAGTTGGGAAAACAGCTAAATTCTTGCCCCATCACTGCCCTTTTATACTTGGGGTTACAACATCATTCCAGAAAAGCCTAAACTAACAACCTTTGTATTTGTAGTAAAGAGAATGTTTACAAACATTGGGTTCTCTTGGTTCTTGAGCCAAACAGCATAACTGGGGCCACAGAATATGGCTTTTTTTTTTTTTTTTTTTTTTTTTTTTTCTGGAAAACCCGTTTCCCTGCAGTCCATCCCCAGGAGCTGATTTAATCCCCTTCACCTTGGTGGTTCTGATATAGATTTTGAGTTGACTGTAAATTCATTTTTATGTGCATGCGTGCGTGTGTGTGTGCATGCGTGTGTGTGTGTGTGTGTGTGTGTGTGTGTGTGTGTGTTTGCAGGTGAAGCAACTGACCCGCGGAGAGGTTGAATATTTTGCCTGAGGTCCGACATCTAGGAAGAAACAGAACTAAAAATCGATGTGGCCGTGAGTTAAGGTACATGGAATACAGATGGGTTTTAGATGTGGCAAAGTCCCTTATCATTTTGAGTTTCATTTTTTCACATCTGAAATGAGGATAATGGTAACTACAAGCATTGTTGCAGGGATTAGAAGTAATATATGTAAAGCGCCAAGCTCAATGCCTAGCTCTTGGTGGGTGGTCCATAACTGCTAGCAATTATAATTGTGCTTCCTGACTCCAAAATCTTTGAGCTGTTCTTGGAACAACAATACTTCTCTCACAGAGATGTAAAAAGATGGGGAGGGGGGTAACAGAGGAAAAAGAAAAAGAAAACCATCAAATCGTTCCTAGTTTCTTCCCGGCACCCCTCCCCATCCCCCAGGATGAAAAGCAATGGCTTTCGGTGATTTTCCCCATCCCCCCGTTTCTTTCTTCTTTCTTTCTATGAAGCATTTCCCCATGGTTGTAATCCCACTGTACGTTTGATTTGTTTATTATTTCCTTTTCACTTTCATCACATGCTAGGGCAGACTTTAATGTCTACTTCCTACCATTGGGTTTTGTGGGAACCAGCAGCGTTGGAGATTAGAAGCTTCTGTGGCAACGGCCCTTTGGGAAGTGTGGGCCTCTCCAGGGTGGTAAGCAAGCATTCACTGAATGTCTCTTCAGTCCTTCTTGCTTTGAACTGTTTCTTCAGAGTTGGACCCATTCCTTGGCATATTGGTGTCTTGACCTTCGCCATGGCTTGTACTCTTGTGTTTGACGGTGGACGCTTCCTCCTCTGAGACAGCTTCTCACATCTTTTTTCCCCCTCTCTGTCCTTTACATCCCTCTGGTCAGCAGTGCCCCGGGTTCTCTGGTCACCAGCCGCACTTAACACTCTGACCCGTGGCCGAGCTCTTCCAACACAGCATTTCACCACCATGTTGGGATTTTTCACCCCTCCGCTCCTAGTGATCGCCACAGAAGTCTGCTTCAGCACCCACATCGCTGAACTCACCCCTTGCAGTTGTATCAACCGAGGCCATAACAAATTCACACTAGCTTCACCTGGCCTCTTACTGTTGGGTATTGACCTCTTTCTTGAAGACGACACGCAGCATTTTGCTCACTGCTGTTCTAAAACTCTGCTATCCTCTGTCTGACCACATTCTTCTCACACCTTTATAGCTTTTCTCTTTCTTCGCCACACTTATGCAGTGCAACAGATGCTTACTAAGCCCCTTGTCCTAGGTACGGTGGCCACTCCTAGAGCCAGACTCAGCCCCTGCCCTCCAGGAGTACACAGTTACCCAGTTACTTGTAGATCAGCCCTTCTTCCCTTTCTTCCTGACGCCATGACTCTGCACTCTCCTCTTTCCTTTTTTTTTTACTTTCCGATGGATCCTCTTCTGTATTCTTTACTGGTATCCTTGTCTGACATTCCTGCCCTGCCCTGGAAACGGAAGCACTCACAAGGTTAAGTTTTTGGCCCTTTCCTCTCTGTCCCCTCTTTCAGAATTTGCCTTCAGTTGTCCCCTCTATTTCACTACCCTGGATTATCTTCCTGCCAGTTTGCTCTCTCATTTTGTATTAAAGTCATTATAGCTTGCTAGATAGTCCAACTAAGACATTCTACAAGTACCTCCCACTCAAAATGTCCAACACTGAGCTCATCCTTCCCTCACCTCTTAGGCATTTCCCCCCAGCACATGGACCTCCTCGGAGAACTTTCTCCATTCCAGATTGGACTTGAACGACACAATCCTGCACCCTAGGCCATAGCTGGTTGGAAGGATGGTGGGCATCCCACTGCCTTGGCTGAACTGGGACGTGATACAAAGACAGAGATGAAGCTGCTGTCTTCAGTTGTGTGTGTGTGTGTGTGTGTGTGCACGCTTGCATGTGGAGATGTAGAGAAATCTGGTTTGTGAAAAGAGGCACAAACAGAGTGAAGAGGGGCAGCAAAGAGAGATCCTGCAGATCTGGGGTGACTCAGTATTGCCAAAAGGCAACGTGGCCCCGGATGTACTGCCCATTCCTGATTCTGGTCCCTTGTACGGTTCAGCTATACTACCTATGCTTAAATTTTGAGATATAATCCTGTACTTTCATATTAGGTTTTCCCTTTTGTACTTGAGTCAGCATAAGTGAGCTTCGAACAAAAGAGTCTTGACTGTAACACCCTCAAGCCCAGACCTTCACTGGGTTAAGATTTCCTTTAATAGTATGAACTCTCCTCCCTCAGTATTCAGGCTGAAAACCCTCATGTCACCTTTGGCACTTCCCTTATCTCATCCCAGCTCCCCGTCATCTCCTATTACGTAGCATGTCCAGCGGTGCTATTCTTCAATATTGCTCTTGAAAAGGAGCCCTTTGGAATTTGTCCTTTCTTTCCACTCCTCCCATCACATCGAGGTCATTATCTCTTAATCGGATAAGTAGGAGTTCCATTGCTTCTTGTTTGTCTTCTACTCTGTGGAGTAACCGGGTGACGAACTTTCTCTTAAGACCCCTTGAGGGGCGCCTGGGTGGCTCAGTTGGTTGAGTGTCTGACTTCAGCTCAGGTCATGATCTCAAGGCTCGTGCTCATGAGTTCGAATCCCACATCAGGCTTCCTGCTATCAGTGCAGACCCCGCTTCAGATCCTCTGTCCCCCCTCTCTTTGCCCCTCCCCTGCCCATTCTCTCTCTCTCTCTCTCTCTCTCTCTCTCTCAAAAATAAATAAACATTTAAGACCACTTGTACTTTCTCACCACCATGCCTTACAGGGGCTGCCAGGAGACCACCCTCCTTTCTTTTCCTACTCATCCATCACACTCCAGTTAAAATCTTCCTTACTGACAGGCTTCTTCCCCAACCAGATAACACCGTGTCTCCCTTTCTACACCTTTCTCTGGGTACTTCTCACATGCTGCTGCTTCTGAGATTTATGGGTGTTTGTGTGCATCATTTCTTTCATTACACCCTTATCTCTTTCAAGGCCAAGATTTAATCTTACTTGTTCTTCTTTCTCAATACTTTGCCGTTAATCAATCAGAGAAAACTTAGTATTAGCCTTCTACAATCCATTCTTTCCATAGCAGCCAGAATGGTTTTTCAAAACCAGTTCAGATCCTGCTGCTCCCCTACTTAAATCCTCCAGTGACTTGTTTCTACACTTGGAGTCAAAGCCACATCTCCCACAGTTGAATACGAAGTCGCATGATCTGGTCCCTACCTGCCTCATCCACCCACCTAGGATCCTTGAAAGCACTAAGTTCATTTCTGCTTTAGGGCCTCTGACCAACAGTCCTCTCTGCCTGGAATGATACCCCTTCACCTCTCTGCAGAGCTGACCTTTTCCTGTCACGCAGACCTCAACTTTTATGTCACCTCTTGAAAGTCCTTTGTGACATCTCCATCTATTCTATTTTTTTCTTTTGGAGAGAGAGAGCGAGCGAGCGAGCGAGCAAGCCTGTGCAGGGTAGGAGGGGCAGAGAGAGAGAGAGAGAGGAAGAGAGAGAATCCCAAGCGGTCTCCATGCTTAGCATGGAGGCTGACATGGGGCTCGATCTCACAGTGCTGGGATCATGACCTGAGCCGAAATCTAGAGTCAGACGCTCAACCGACTGAGCCACCTAGGCGCCCCATTTCCATCTGTTTTTAGAGTAAGCATTAGGTCACTCATTTCCCAGCCTATTTACATTTTCTACACGGCCCTTCTGTTTGCTTATCTTAAAATAGCTTTATTGAGATATACCTTGTATTCCATAAAATGTATTTGTTTAAAGTAAAATCGGTCAATTTTAGTGTATTTACGGAACTGTGCAACCATCATAAAATCTAATTTTAGAACATTTCCAGCACCTCCAAAAGAAATCTCATATCCGTTAGCTGTGGGGTAGTGCCCCACCCCTCTCCTGACTACTTCACTGTCCAGTTTCTGGAAACCATTAATCTTTTTCCTGTCCCTCTAGATGTGCCTATTCTGGATCTTTCATATACACAGAATCATACAATATGTGGTCTTTGTGACTGGCTTCTTTCACTTAGTGTAATGTTTCTGAGGTTCATCTGTGTCATACCGCGAATCAATACTTCATTCCTTTATTGGAGCCAAATTCTGTTTCATTGTATGGCGATACCATATTTTATTTACTTTTTCATTAGTGGATAGCCATTGGGTTGTTTCTGGTTTGTCCTTATTGTTTTCCTGTCCCTCTCTATGAAAGAAGCGCAGGACCCGACTTCGTCCGTGTCTTTCACAAGCTATCACACCGCAAGCGCGTTCACGGGGTAGTGACCGTGTCCCCGGGGGATGTCCCTGGGACATGAGTGGATGTGCTGAGTTGCTGGGCAGAGTGGAGCAGACTTGCATTCCCAAGGTCTCGGCCAGTCTCTGGTGGAGAGCAGTCTGCAAACCATGGTCTCCGAGCTAGTGGCTGTTGTTATAGAAGACGGTGGCCAGCGGGGTCTCTGCTGTCCGCCTCGTGTGCTTTCCCACCTCCCTCCGATAGCATATTGCTCTCCTGTCCCCTCGCCTACTGTCTCCAGGCCTGAGCTACAAGCGCCCATGTTTCTTGCTAGAAAGAGAAAGCCAGCGTCAGACAGAAGAGGAGGAGGCCGCAGCGTACGGAGAAGCAGAAACCAGTAGACATTAAGATTGTCAAAGAGAGAGCCGGATCTCTGGCTCCCCGAGGCCTTAGATCCCACGGCTCTTCCTTTGACTGTGAGCTTCAGCAGTATCTTCCCAGGTAAATGAGTCAATAAACTCCTTTGTTGCTTTGGCTAGCTTGGCTTGGTTTCCTGTTACTTGCCACAGAGAGAGTTTGATGACTATGCTTAGGCTCCTACTCACCTAACTGGTCTGGTCGCAGTAACAAATAAGAATTGTCTAGGGTTTCTCAGGTGAGAAAGCATTTTCACAGTCATTGTTTTATTCTATCCTCTTAACAGAGTGGGTGGGGTGGGGGGGGGATCATAAACCTAAGTTTAAACATGTGGAAACCAAAGATCAGAGACACCAAGTGATGTGTCTAAGGTCACACAGCTTAAAAGTTGCGCAGCCATGCCTCTGGCTCTCAGCTGTGTGCCGCTTGCCTACTGGCCGCAACCCCTGTAGCTGGCTTTGGGAAGAAAGGGTGATATTTGCTCCTCGTGGCTTCAGTTGCGTGTCTGGTGCCTCGCACAATGCCTGAAGTGTTTGCTGAGTAAATGGCTAGATTGATTTGACCCGGTTAAGCGGCCAAAGCAGGAAGACTCCTACAAGCAAGTGCCTTGGAACAAAGCACAGAGGCCTCTGGTTATCTGAGAACCTGAAACAGAGCAGAAGGGAAACTGTTGGAACAAGGTACAAAGTGAAAATCAAACACTCAGCACTTAGCCCAGGCCAGATGCAAAGAGATCAACACAGGGGCCCGCCCCCACCTTCTTCCACTCCCTTCCACCTTCCTCCACCGGCTCCATGCCCTTTTCGTTATAGATTAGCCCAAATACAGGAAGACAGAAGAGCCTTGTCAAGACCTTTTCCTGGGATCTGACTGACACCCAAGTCAGGCTTCCTAGAGCGGTACATCAACACCAGAACGCATGAAAGATCAAGAGGACAGATTCTGACATTTGAGTTTCTCTCCCCAAATCCTACTCACTGCCCCCCCCTCCCCCACCACATGAACTTGTTCTGCTCTTTAACATTCTCTGTAATCACTGTACTGCAGCCACACTAATTTGTTCAATGTACTTCAAATTGTCCGTGCTTTGCCTTCCACCTCCCTCTTCCTCTGCCTTCCAAAGTCTTACTCCTCCTTCAAAGCCCAACTCAAATGTTACCTCCCTTAAAACTGTCCTCCAGGGATTCTGAGCTTCCAGGGTACTTTATAAACATCACTCTGTAGCATTTTTTTCAAGCTGTACTGTGGCTCCTGCTGCCTGTGTGTTCTCACCAGACTATGGTTCCTTGAAAGCCCGTCACTGTCCATTGACGCTTTGTCCCCCAGCCCTGGCCCAGCATCGGCACAATAGCATGTACTCAACAAGCACGGGCTGAAATTTCATGAGTGAAGGCTATCCTCTCCTGGGACAAAGACCTGAGACTGGGAGAATGGCCGAACACGCTTAAGAAAAATTTCTTGAAATTTCCTCTCCCGCGATGGCTGATGACTTGAATGGAACCATTCGGAACACAATCAGGCTAACAAAAGAGGCCCTTTTCGGGAGAAGGGCTTAGGAAGCCTCTGGCTATGAGTTACGGTTGATAAATAGTACAGAAAAAAAGCCTTTCCTATTTCTGTTCTGCTTGCTGCCTTGCGGTGTAGATGGTGAAGAGCATTATTCTGGTCTTCGTTTTGTGGCAAATGGTGCAGAGGGGAGACAGAGTCAAGCTTGGCGGTATTAGGCTGAGCGGTCTGTGGCAACAGAGCGCCACAGCCTGAGAGGCTTCACAAAAGAAGGCTCTAGTCTCACAGTTCTGGAGGTTAGAAGTTAAGATCAAGGTGTAGGCAGGCAAGGTGAGGGTGGTGGGGGAAATCTGTTCTCTTCCTCTCCCCAGTTTCCGGTGGTTTGCTGGCCATCTTTGGCGTTCCTTGGCTTGTAGGCCCATCACCCCAATCTCTGCTTTCACTCTCACATGGCCTTTTCCCTATGTGTATGTCTGCCTCCAGTTTCCTCCTTTATATAAGGATGCCAGTCATATTAGATGGGGGCCCACCCTAATGACCTCATTTTAACTTGATTGCCTCTGTAAAGACTCTCTCTTCAAATAAGATCACTTTCTGAGGTACAGGGGATTAAGATTTCAGCGTAGGGATTTTGGAGGGACATAATTCAGCTCAAAGCAGTGAGTGTGTGGATTGACGGCTGAACTGAGTTCGGAACCCAGACTCCTAACGCCATGCAGGCAGGAATAACAGAAGTAGAGGAGATTTTCAAGGAAGTTCATTCCTCTGCCTTAAGTCCATCTCTTAGTGCCAGTAAGGCTTCGTTGTGCTATTGGAGAGTCTCAGAGGGAGAGATGCTAAGAACATTCCAGAAACCTTCACATAACTTGCCTTGTTTTGGCTACTGACAGGGAAAATGCACCTGCAGGGGTGGAGACAGACAGGGACATATAAAGTGAGAGAGACACAGAGTGACAGAAAATAAATGTACTTCTAAATAGAGGCAGATTTTCCATGAAGCTAATAAAACTTAAGCTGCACGGCTGTTTTAAAAAAGATCCTGTATTTCGGGTTGCCCGGGTGGCTCAGTCAGTTAAACATCCGACTTTGGCTCAGGTCATGATCTCACGGTTCGTGGGTTCGAGCCCCGAGTCGGGCTCTGTGCCGACAGCTCAGAGCCTGGAGCCTGCTTCGGATTCTGTGTCTCCCTCTCTCTCTCTGCCCCTCCCCCATTCATGCTCTGTCTCTGTCTTTGTCTCTCTCTCAAATAAATAAACATTTAAAACAATTTTTTAAAAAGATCCTGTATGTAATTTTGTATTCTTTTTTTTTTTTTAAGTTGATTTATGTTGAGAGAGAGAGTACGCATGCAAGCAGGGGAGGGGCAGAGAGACAGAGAGAGAGAGGGAGAGGGAGAATCCCAAGCAGGCTTCTCCCTGTCAGCACAGAGCCCCGATGCGGGGCTCGATCTCAGGAACCGTAAGAACTGAAATCACGAGTTGAACGTTTCACTGACTGAGGCACCCAGGTGCTCCTGTATCCTTTTCTTAAAAGAGGAATTCTCCCTCAAATGATACGAAGTCCAGGCTCCTCAATACCTGGATGTACTCTGTCTCTAACAAAAATACCTGGACTGTCTTTGCGGTTCAGAGTGGGAAGTGAGTGCTTCCTCTCTCCTTCGTATCCTTTGGAAGAAAAAACTCACGTGGCCTTGGCTCCCCAGAGTCCTGCCTAAGTAAAATGCCTTGGCCTCTGAGCCCCACAGAAAGCCTGCTGTTCCTCTTGCCCCATTCACATGCAACGGACCTCACTCCTCTTCCCACTGAGTGGCAGCCTCAGAGTCTCAGCGGAATAGTCACCCCTGAATCGGGCGTGGGAACAGGCGGGGCACGGATGGGCCATCAGAGCAAGGTGTGCCCAAGGGAAGTTCTGGGGGGACTGCCACTTTCCCAGCAGCTGCCTGAGGGACCAGCTGACCCGGGCAGGGTGTTGCGAGAGCAGGTGACAAGCTCATCTGACAGTGGGGCGGGGGTGGGGCGGCTCCTCTGCCTGTAGCTCTCCCTCAGGCGACAGGGGTGCTGGAACTGCTGAGGGCAAAGGCAAAGCATCCTTCAGGGGAGCCCTACCCTGCACACTTAGCAATTTTCATTTCCTTGGGCTTTGCCCTGCTCTCCCTTAGTTTCTGGGTTTTTCCTTCCCTTCCCACATTAGTGATTGCAGGGCGGGATGCTGGCGGTGCTGCTCTTGGCCAGGGCTGGCTCTTCACTCGCAGGTAATTAACTTGGCAGGGATGGTGGTATTTAATAGCTAAGGTTGACTGATCAGAATGTCAACTCTATCTCATTTCTCAAAAATGTTTCATGTGTGTTGTATTTTTTCTCCTAAGCACCCAGTGTCTATCCGAATTTCCCTGCCTCGTAGATGAGATTTATTTGTACCACTCAGGTAGCAAAATTGATGTCTTCTGTAATCGAATCCCTCTCACTCCTGCAGTCCCAGTATTTGAAGAAACCTGGAATTACGGGACCATCAGGATTAGTATGGTCAGTTTACTGGTCTGGTTTACTGGTCTGCCAGTTAGGGATTGGTCAGAACTTCTGTGCTGCAAAGCCAACATTATCCTGTTCTCGAGAGGACTGTGTGGCAGGGCTGGAAAGGACAGGCATTACTTGAGATTTCTAAACAATCAAATCAGGTCCACAGTCAGTGATTGCTTCGTGATTGGATGTTATAATGGCTAGAAAAACCCCTCTCCAAATCAACTAGATATTTATGAAGTCCAATCAACTCTGTAGTCATGGCCTAAGAAATAATTATCCCTATTTTGCTGATGAAAGCTTGGAAGCCTAAAAAACAAGTGGCTTGCTCATCTTTATAGTGACCTAAGCATATAAGTCACAGAACTTAAATGAAATCCCGAGTTGGGTATTTCTGCTCTCAGGCTAAGAATGGGGGCATATTATAAAGAGGAGTAAGGAAGGACCTAGGGATATATAAAGAAGAATGTGACCATGATACAGCTGAGACTCACAGACCCCAGCACTTCAAGGTCATTCAGAATAGATAGCAGTTCCAAAGACTCCTTGAAACTCTTACTCACATAGTAGCTGAAGTTCTGGATTCTTTCGTTCTCTGTCACTATTGAACAGGTAACTTTTCTCCCTAAGCCTGCCCATTTCTCTTTGTTTGACCCCCTAAAAACTCACCATCCCCATCCACACATCCCCACCTCGATTCTCTGTTCAAATAGAGCTTTCTTTCTTTTCTTTTTTTTTTTTTTTTTGCTGTGTATTATTTTTGAGGGAGAAAGAGAGGGGAGGGGCAGAGAGGGAGGAAGACACAGAATGTGAAGCAGGCTCCAGGCTGAGCTGTCCGGACGCAGGGCTGGAACTTACCGCGAGATCATGACCTGAGCTGAAGTCGGCCGCTTAACCGACTGAGCCACCCAGGCGCCCCTGGATAGAGCTTTCTTACCGGTCCCCTGATTAAGTCACAGACAAGCCTCTGGAACAGTTATACTTGGGTCTCTGGTTCAATCCGGTGGGGTTGCAATGGGAGTGCAGTCACGTGTGACAAAAGATGGCCTCCCCACTTAAGTTGCAGTCAGAGGGGTTCTTCTCAGCCGGAGGTGGGGAGTCCCCTAGAAAGGGACTGTGGGAGCGTGGGCGCTGTGATTTGACCGGCAAAGGGGCTGGTTTAATCGATCTCCTGACTTTTCTTAAGAGAAGGGCAACTGAAGATGGTTGGTTGGTGGCCGTCCCAATTTGTGGGACTTCTCCACACAGCTAGAGGAGAACTCAGACTCCAAAAGAAGAAAGGAGAAGAAAGTGAGGAAAGAAACTAGTTATCAATTAGAGGGCTGATATTTGTGGTATTTTGGCAGTGACATTATATGGTTAATGACTAGGTCCCCAGGACATACAATTATTCACCACGAGGCCTCCAGCAAGACGGTTCATGGCTCGGAGCCTGGTTTGCTTCTATAAAGCCCGAGATGATAATAGCATATGCCACCTACTTGCCTCTCCTGAGGTGTCTGAGGACAAGTTAACATTTGCACTGCACTTTGAAACCCTGGGATGAAAGGTGTGAACAGACTACAAAGAGACATTGTACTGGCGATTTACATTTGGTTCTGAGACACGTTGGGCTCCTGTCTGAGGCCAGGCCTGGCAGATGTGCTAGAAGAACCGAGGGAGGGGACAGAGGCGCGCAATGTCATGCCCCAAGAGCAAGGATCTGTGGGCTGTCACCTTGGGGGAAACCGGACCTTGAAGAGAAGTTGCCTGAGCCTGGAGATTTACTCTCTGATAAACTGAAGGGTGTGGGAGCCGTGGTTTGTCTTTGCTCTGTGGAAAACCTCTCAAAGCAGCAAGACCGGACCTAGTGCAGCTTCTCCCTGGAGTCTTGCTGGAGGTGACAGCCCCAGCTCTGCCACTTAAATCCTAACTTGTGCTCATCCCCGTTCCCACTTGCAGTGACTGGTCTCTAGGCAGAGGTTGGCAGAGACGGGGAGGGGGGGTGGGGGTTGGGGGGGTGGGGGGGGGAAGGGCCAGCCAGCCAGTTTCATAAGGCCTCAAAGCCTAAGCAATCGCCAGTGCCTCCTGCCCCACCTCCTTCCCTCAGTCTCTTTGATATTTAATTGCCTCTTTGAGGCTGTCCCCAGTGGCCATTCAAATTTACTCCACCTACCATGAAATGGCAGCGTATATGGTAGGCTGTTAGTAGGGGGTGGTCCAGTGTGTGGTTTGCTCTCAGTGTCGGAACCTGCCTGGGCCTGTCCCTAGGAGCTGGATATTGCCAAGTCCACGAAAAACCCAGCTCTCTTCATTTTACCCCTACCTGCCTCTGAATCGCAAGCCGTGACCTTTGTTTATTCATTTCCTCGCGCCTACCAATAAAACCTTGATTACGTACAATGCCTGGTGAATTCAATGGTTATGAGGGACATTAAGAGTTAAGAGGAGATAGGTTTTAATCTAGGTTTCCAACCCCCTCCCTTACACCTGCTGTGCTGGAGAAGTACGTTTGACCTCCGAGACTGAGTTTTCTTACCTGTTAAAATGAGGTAATGATGTCTGTCCTACCTATTCACGGGAGCATTTTGAGGATCAAATGATTTAAAGTATATGAAAGCGTGGAGTAAACTGTGAGCCACTATGCAAATGTTGGTGGTTTTTCTGAGGATGGTCATTAGTTCCTGGACCTGTGTGGGGCACATTGTGCACATGCGACCAACTAAACAGAATTTAAATTAGCTCATTAAACTGGAGTTTTACAATGCTTCTGACTAAGCCATTGAACAGCAGCAGGGCCCGGATGCACTTATCTGAACCTCTGTGCATATGAAGAGGCATGTGGGAAGGGCATTTGGCTCTGTTGACACCAAGCACTGTTAAGCTCCTGAGTCTGACTTTGGTGTGGATCCCATTTGACTCCCTGGTGACAGGTTTCCGGTTCTGGAGTCTTCCACCAGGGCCTCTAGTATCGGGGGCAAGTGGTTGAGACTGTATTCTAAGGACAGTGGGAAACCACTGGAAGGATGAAAACAGAAGAGTAGCCTGATGAATGTAAATATGCGGCCCTTTCTCGGGCTGCTGTGTGGAAAATGGAATGTTGGTGTTTGTAGTGCTGCTGTTAACTGTTTTCAGCTGACAAATCTCTGAGACCCCTTTTGTTTGGGGGATCCCCCCACCATGTGGGTCTTGGTGGGACGCTTTCCCTGCCCCCACTCCTCCAGAAGCTGAATAGGCCAGATACTCCCTCAGCCAGTTCTGAACGCTAAGGAATGGGCATGGCTACTCCACCGGGGACTCCAAATCTAGTTCCAGTGAGACAAAGACCTGGGACGAGGCAGATTTATTCCAGCAGTTGCAGGGGCGGCCAGCCCGAGGGCCAGTTGGAGTCTCCAGCCTAATGCCACCAGGGGGCCCATGCTAGAGCAGTGTCGAGGCCCAGCGGAGGCAACAGAACATCCTGACCAAGCTCGTCTGGCACCTTGATGTTACTGGGGCTGCTTCCCAGACTCCCTGGGTTCCCGCTGATTTCTGAGGGTAGTTCTACCACCTCCTCATCAATTCCATGAACTTGCCAAGCGATTGCCCACCATCTACTTCCTGCTTAACCAGAGCTGGGATGCGTCGTTTGCGTGCAGTCCAGAGCACTGACGTTTTTGGAAGAGAGGGGAGAGACTGGGGAGACTGCGTAGAGGCTTACCCTGTCAACCAGTGAGAAATGATGGCGGCTGGTGTAGAGTGTGGTGGTGCCGGTGAGAGGAAGTGAGTGCCATGGATTTTGGATGGTGTATTTTAAGAGAGAGAGAGAGAGAGCACACACAGTAGGGGAAGGGCAGAGAGAGAGAGAGAGAGAGAGAGAGAATTCCAAGCAGGCTCCATGCTGAAACCACAGAGCCCAACGTGAGGCTCCATCCCATGAACTGTGAGATCACGACCTGATCCAAAATCAAGAGTCGGACGCTTAACCGACTGAGCCACCCAGGTGTCCCCGTACGTACTTACTTCATATTTTATGTTAACGAATGATAGCACTTGGGTGCTTGTGTCTTATTTGTTCTATATTTTGTAAATAAAATGTAAACAAAATTTTTGAGAGGAATCTTTGGACAATTTGGGTGGTATTAGATTAAAGGCAAAATCAGATTCATGGAGAAGGTTTGGGTCTATTGAAAAGCTGGGGGAAAAAAGAAAGAAGCTTTCTTGGTTAAATAAAAGAAATGCTACTATTTGAAAGGGACAATAAGACATAAGGACCGGGGCGCCTCGGTGGCTCAGTCAGTTAAGCATCTGACTTCGGCTCAGGTCATGATCTTGTGGTTCATGGGTTTGAGCCCACACGTTGGGCTCTGTGCTGACAGGTCAGAGCTTGGAGCCTGCTTCAGATTCTGGGTCTCCCTTTCTCTCTCTGCCCCTCTTCTGCTCATTCTCTGTCTCTCTCTCTCCCTCACAAGAATAAATAAGACATTTAAAAAAAATTTTTTTTAATTAAAAAAAAAGAGAGAGATAAAGACCATAGGAAATTTTAGTAGGAAGTCATCGATCATTTTACCCTGGAGCAGAAGGTTTCACAACCAAGGGCCCGAGTAGCATGTCTCCTTAAATAGCATTAATTACATCTTTAGGCGATGAGGTTGTGCTGAATCCAAAGCTATCTACATTTGAGACCAGATAGTTCTCAGCTAGTAGTTTACCTACATCAGACATGAGGTGTTCCTGAGAGAGTCTGTCGGAAGACTGTCTAATCTTGCCACCCCTTCAACCCCGCCCCAGGTCTGGGCTTGGGAAACGGAGGTGGGGAAGAGAAGGGCTGGGCTGGGGGGGGCGGTGGTGGTGGAGCAAGGTGGGAGCACTATTCACCAAAAGTTGTAGGAAAAGATCAGGCTTTCAAAGCCAAGCTGGGTCAGTCGTCCCTCAAAGCTGAGTTTCAATCACGTATCAGTCTGCAGGCCAATTCGTTCATGTCAAATCCAAAAGAGTGAACCCAAAGCAGAGCCTAATCCAAATGGGTAACTGGCCGAACAGCTAAGGTAGGCACAAATGGTGAGATGGGAAAGACGCTGCTTTGAGAACCTTGGCACATGCCTGGAGTGGGTGAGTTACGGTATTCGGTCATGGGTAGAAGTGTGCCGTGGTTGGTGAAGAATTCTTGGGAGGAACAGACGTACTTTCTAGGTCCCAGGGAGTCTCCTCAATCCCAGAGGCCTATATCTGAGGGAAACAGGGACATAAATCAGATTTTATTCTAGATTCATCTATCCATCTCTCCACCCATCCGTTTAGTAATGTCAGATTATACACAAACTCTCACATATAACAAATGACATTATTATTATTTTTTTAATGTTTATTTATTTTTGAGAGACAGAGACAGAGAGAGACAGAGTGTGAGTGGGGCAGGGGTGGAGAGAGAGGGAGACACAGAATCTGAAGCAGCCTCCAGGCTCTGAGTTGTCAGCACAGAGCCTGACGCGGGGCTCGAACCCATGAACCACAAGATCATGAACTGAGTCAAAGTGAGACACTTGACCGACTGAGCCACCCAGGTGCCCCACAAGCAACATTATTAATTCGAATTTGCTTTGGTGTAAATATAGGCAAAGGAAAGCACTTCTCCGAATTTCAGATTGGATATAGGGTAATGAAGATGGGGTTAGGCAAAGTGTTATCAATGGCAGGCTCTCTGAGGACCAGCTTTTAAGAAAAGGTGAGAATAATTCATGAGTAGCATAAAAAATGTTTACCTGTAAATGAACACTGCCACAGTTCTTCAAATATGTGTTTTTTCAAGCAGGCCAAACAAAATTGGACTGGGATTTTGTGTACTATCCTCATTTAGTTAGCAAACTTTTTTACACAGGTAACATAAAGCTGACCTTCATCCCAATGCCTAAATTAGCATCTATAGAAAAGAGTAGACTTGTTTGTTAACTTGAGCCTAATAACAAGGAAGGTATAGCAGCCAGAAGAAAGAAATACATATTTATACTGGTGTACATAAAGACTCATAGCTCAAGTTGCCCGACGTTTTGAATGACTTCAATTTATCTCCTCCAAAATGGATACATCAGAGTTAGCATTATCTAGAAGTCTCTAGAATAAAACTATAAAGTTGAAAACATGACAGTACAGTCACTAAGCTTTGCTCCAGAAGTCTCATTTGAGTTAGGGAGGGCCAGCCCTGGTAGGAATCATGTTCAGAAGAGCACCTATGTCTCAGAGGTTCCCGAAATAAAGATACCATTATTCAGTTGGAGGCTCATCCCCAGGGGCTCGAGTTCACCCCAGTGATTAATTAGGATCCCATTTGCCTGGTGGTAGCTATGCCTTCCGGAGGAGTCAGGCTCCTCCCCGTCCCCTGCTCTGAAGGTATTCTTCATACTCAAGCACAGTACTGTGATTATCGACCACAAAAATAATAGCGGCTCTGGAGGCCTACCAGAAGCGGCCCTCACTCCTTGCTTGGCATCTTTTCCCTGACCGCTCTATCTCACCCGCTTCCCCATGTTCTGTTTCTGTGTAGGCTGTAAGCACACACACTGGATTCACCTAAACCCGGGAGCTTAGTAGAAAACAAGTCCGAGCTTGCTGGGAGTTTAGGAAGGCCGGCCCAGGGAAGAGGAGGGCAGGAAACAAGCCTCCCGTGGCTGTTCGCCACGCTTTCTGTTTTCTCTCCTGCCAGATGGTTTCCAACCCCCTTTTAGTTCCAGAACAGCCTAAAGCCCAGAGCGGGCAGCCTGCCTACCCAGAGTGACATCTGTGTTTCTAGGAAGGCCCTCTTCAGCTCCCAGAACACACCCTACCCTTCCAGCTCAGGTCTAAAAGCCAGGGGGGTGGGGGGCTTGCCTTTAGCTGCCCTGATAATTCTCCTTAAAATGCAAATCCCCCCACCCCCACCCAGCTAGGGGTGGGGGCTTTGGAGACACTATATCTCACGTGTGCTTTGCACTTGAGGGGGAATGAGTGTCTGAATCAGGGAGAGCACCCACTCCCTGCCATGGATTCGGGGGCCCATCACCTGGAGGGAGGAAGTTCTGCTCAGGACAGGGTTAGTAGGGATTCCTGTGGTGACTGCTGAAATGAATTGAGGTCCCCTGGAGATGGCAGATGTGGGGGATGTCCGAGGCAGGTCTCTTCCCAGTCCTCCCATGGATAGCAGCTCCGGTCCGGTTTCTTGCCATAATGGTTTATTATTTTTTTTTTTTTCTAGAAGGTCTTCTCACAGAATAGCGGGCAGAGATTGTCAGCCCTATTTTCTCGGTGTCCCAAACACAGTAGGCTCTGAAGGATTGTTTGCGGAATGAATGAAGGAAGGAATAAAAGGACGAGTGGCATGTTGGGTGGGCAACAGGGGAAGAACAACTTTGAGCACGTTCCCGGCATGCCTTGCAGGCCTGGCCACCTGGAGCAGTGATACTGGCGGTCCGGGTTCCCCCGCACTTGCAGGGACTTCTGAACGTGCCTTTGCACAATAGGCGCTGGGGCTCTCGCACCCCCGGGTGGCTGTGCCAGGGCAGCTGTTTTCCCACCCTGCTCCCTCCCCAGTGGAGTCTCGGCTTTTCTTTTTTTCTTTCCAAACCTTTCCACCTGGCTCAGAGCCAGGAAGGCCTCTAAGTCACACTCAGAATTTCCATGACAGTAAATAGACCAAACGAGGCCCTTTGCAGCCCCTGAAAGAGCTCTCTTCTAGTCCTGCCGTGCCTGGCAGCATTTTGTTCGTCCCATTTTGATACAGGCCTGTGGAAGGTCAATGACTCCTTTAAAAATAAGGAAAACATGGACAAGTGCCCAGTTCCTAACCTGCTGACAGTGCAGTTCTCCGCAGCAGCCCACAGTTCCCTGCCGAAGCCTTCACAGTGATTTCTCACAAAGGTCTGCAATCTATTACGCTCCAGTTGACTGCTGCATTCAAATGTAAAAACAGATCCTTGGATCAACACCCTATAAAAAGCCAAGAAAAATGTGGTAGTGTTCTTTCCGGGCTCAAGCCGAGAGCTTTCTGAGGGAGGAGGAATCCTTGAGAGGCTGCAGCAGCCCCGGACCTGTGTGGCTTTCCCCGGTAACCTGATCAGTCCGGAATCCCAGCGACACGCAGAGGTTCCAGGTCTCAGCGCCCTCGTCGAGGGGCCAAAGATGTCTTGGGGGCTGGTCACCCCGTGGCGTTCACAGTTCAGATTGTGCGGGAGACGGGGTTTGGTCTTTCGAGTCATCTAGCTCCCTCCTGCTTTCACTCTGGACTAAACCAGTCTGGACGATGGCACTTGAAAAATCTCCCTGCAAAACATACTCCCCAGCTAAAATACAGCTGCTTTCTTAAAATAAAACAACAAGCTGGCTGCCCAGAGGTCCCGGCCAAGCCCAAACAGAAACGAAATTTCCTGCTTCCTTACACATTGCTTGCCATCGGTGCATAAAATCCGCACAGGAAAAAAATGTTAAGTAGGATCAACTGGGATACCTGAAGGTTTGGAAAAAAAGACACCCTCATTCTCCTTCCTGTCAGCTTGTCATCCTTCTCTTGTCTCACCGCCCCCCCCCCCCCCCACCATTGCCAGGAATGAATGCCTCCGGGCGGCAGCCAGGAGTGTGAAGTGTTGAATAGCTGGATGACCAGTTTTCATCTGTTTTGCTGGGCTCTAACTATTGCTGGTGCCACCCTGGCGTTAGCCATGCGTGCTTGTCCCCTCCCCCGCGGAGGGCCAAATTGCTGTTCACACTCTGTCTGTTTCATTTGCTCACCTATTGGCAATTACCTTGCTGAGATCATTGTTTTTTCTCTTCTGTATTTTTAGCTCAGAACGAACCTCTTAGTAAGATGACTATCTCAGACCCAGTCTCTGCTTTTGAGAGTGTGGCAAGCTTTGTGTTGGCTGAGTGTGCGGAAGTAACTCTCACCGTGCACAAAGAAGGTTTACCCGATGCGTGCTTTGGCCAAATATATGTGGAGGCTTTGCTTTTTGTCTGTGAGCTCAAGGCTGCCAGGGGCATGTTTATCTGGATAAACACACATAGCGGACACACGCACATACATGCATGTAATTCTCCCTCGTTTACTTTTGATCTCAGTGGAGTCAACGTTAAGTATCGAATCCTGTTCTTGGGCTACAATGTGGATTCAGTCACTGACTTGTCCTTGGACCGTGGTCAGGTGTCAGCGCCTATGTTATGTGCCTTGTGCCGAGCGCAGTACCCGGGGCCTGGTAGACAATACACGCCTCACGGAGGAGAGACAACTAGCACATGGTTTCCAGATTGATATTCAGGCTCCGAGAGAATCTGAGAAGGGAAGCAATGCCCCAGAGATGCTGCTTTCTGCTTTACCTGCTGGCGTTGACTCTGGGGAATTCAGGGGAAGGGAGCTTCAGTCATCTGCTAGGATGTGCCTCCTCCAGGTCTAAAGAAGCCTTTCCAGGGCCATTCCGTCATTTCCCCTCACCTTGCCCTGCTCAGTTGTTTGGATGGTGCCTTTCCCCATCTGAAATGATTTTATCTTCCTGCTTGTCTGTTTGTTGTCTGCATTTTCCTCTTGAAAAATAAGCGATTTCACGTCTGTCTTTTTTATTGTGGTGTCCGCAGTGCTTAGATCCGTATCCAGCACAGAGTAGTTATTCAATAAATGGCCAAGTAAAAGAATCCTCCTTTGCATGGTCACAGAACCCTGCAGGGAGCAATTAGGAGGAAGCAAGTCCGAGACTAACAGCTCAACTTCTGCCAAATCCCTGCTTTCCCTTCATGTGCTTTTCTGGCTGGACCCTGGAGCTCCTCACACTATATCTATCCCCAAATGTCCAGTTTTCCCGTCTGAGCAGCTGGTACACATCTCCAATGCCCTTGTGCTTTGGCGTCCACGGCTCATTCCTGATGATCTGGGCTGTGGACTGTGTGCCTCTGACATGTGGACACCACTGCTCCCACCAGCACTACTGCTGAGTCGATTCTTCCCTGCCCTGTGCTGCCGGCTGCCCGTAAGCTGTCAGCCTTTGCCACCTTGCACAGCAGCCACACGTGGAAATGGAGCTCCCACACCCCCACAGGGGCCGCAGCCCCTGGGTTGAATAGTTGACGGCAAACCACCCCCTGCCCATCTGCCTTAGATGCTGCTCCCTGGCTCATTCCTCATCGTCCTACCATCTGTCTCCTTGTCCTGTTTTCCCACTTCAGGTCCTACAAAGGCCTTCAGCTTTGACCTCTCACTTCTTTCCTGGACCTCAGTTAGGACTCTCCCGCTGACCACAGTGTGGTCAGCTGGCCTGGGTTAAATGGCCTAGGCCTCCCAGTCTGGACCCAGTGTATTAGTCTGCTCGGGCTTCCATAATAATATACCATGGGCTGGGTGGCTTAAACAACAGAAATTGATTTCTCATGGTTCTGGAGACTGGAAAGTCCAAGATCAAGGTGCTACCCAGGTAGGTTTCATTTGGAGCCTTCTTCTCTTGGCTTGTAGGCAGCTGCTATCTCACTGTGTCTTCACATGGTGGGAGAAGGGAGGGACAAAGACAGAGATGGAGAGAATGTGTGTGTGTGAGAGAGACAGAGACAGAGACAGAGAGTTCTCTGATGTCTCTTATTTATTTATTAAACATTTTTTTAATGTTTATTTTAGAGAGAGAGAGAGAGAGAGCGTGGGCACGCACTAGTGGCAGGGGAGGGGGGGTGGGTAGATAGAGAGGGAGACACAGAATCCGAAGCAGGCTCCAGGCTCTGAGCTGTCAGCCCAGAGCCCGACGCGGGGCTCGAACCCATGAACCATGAGATCATGACCTGAGCCAAAGTCGGACACTTAACCAACTGAGCCATCCAGACACCCCACTGATATCTCTTCTGAAGAGGGCACTAATCCTAACAAATCAGGGCCCCACCCTTATGACCTCACTTAATCTTAATTATTTCCTACTCCACACGCAGTGACACTGGCGGTTTGGGCTGCAACATTAAGAATTTGGAGGGGACACACCCATTCAGTCCATGACAGTCAATAAGCTAATTTTAGAGGTAAAGATACCGAGGCTTGGACACTTTAAGTTATACAAAACGAGTAAATGGCAGAGTTGGGATTTAAATTCAGGCCTGACTCCAGAGCTAGTCTAATCCTTATCCCTTACCGTCTTTCTGTGCTGTGACTTTACTCCTGGGTCTCCTTTGCTTGACGGCTTCAGACAGTCCAGAATTCCAATCCCCACTGTGGAACTCTGGCCGTATTATCTTGGGTGAATAATTTCCCTCCTCGTCCAGGAGGTAGCATGGGAAATCTAAGGGTCAGCTTGGCCTTTCCTTCGCATTTCAATCTCACCTCTTCCCAGACCTGGTCTCCCCTGCAAGGCGAACAGGTGAACAGACAATTGTCACTGTTCCTTCTACTCTACTAAAATGTGTGGGCTTCTGGCTCTAGGCCAGTCACTGTGTCAGAATACCTTACATACATTTAGCTTCTGCACCCTTGTAAGGTGGAGGTTGGGAACAGAGTTATACAAAAGTGAAACAAACTGGTGAAGATCATAAGCTAGAGCGTGGCCTGGTTAGAGTTGAGTGCACAGCTGCCTGATTTGAAGGTCTGCTCCCCTTCCCCAACGTGCTTTAAATTTCGGGGTGGGCTGATGGAATTGCGTCCACCCCATCTTCTCTACAACCCACTTCCTACCAGCACCCTGTTAGTACAGTAGCAAAGGCAACCTGGAATGCATTTAAGAATTTAAGGGAAATTTTCATATTCATATTCATATTCATATTCACATTCATATGAAGACCTATAGTGGTCGAGCTCTGAGTGATAAGGCCCTGGCATAGGCAAGACTTGTTTTAAAATGTCGCGGTGCGTGAGGTCAGGCACCAAAAGAGGTCAGAGAAGGAGACTGTGTTTTCTCCATCCTCTTGGTATGGCTTTCCGTGTAATCACTCAGGCTGAGCCCCCTGTTCGTTTGATACTGACGAGATGTCTTCACCCTCCTTTCTGATTGCTCTCCATGAGCTTTACATTGTGGGATGAGAAGGTGAAATTCTATTCCTTTCCTGACATCTCGTGTCCATGCTGCTGTCTGCAAAGTCCCAGAGAAGCCTATCTCCACTTCTGCCCGTCTTGAGAATACCAGGGTCCATGCCAAGGGGTTGTGTCTGGAGGCTCCCACGGCCCCCCAGTCTGGGGGGGAACGACACCAAATACTGAAAATCTCTATTGGGTCATCTGAGAGTAGAGGAAACTAATGACCACGGCCAGCCTCCGGGAACCATTGAGAGTCATCTAAAATGGCTGTGGGCAAGGAGAGGCAATTTGGGACACCTCGTGGGCCTTTTATTCTCTTTCCATTATTTCTCTCTTCAAGGACCATGATGTGCTGTATGCCCTGCAGCGGGCTGAGCTTAGGTGCTCACATATGCTTCTGGAATCCCTGTTTCGCCAGAAAGAGGCTGAGTGTGTGCAAGTGTTTTTCATAAAGACAGCAAAAGCTAGGAAGAACGGTGTGCCCTTGTGCCCTTGATTATGCCCCAGTTCTCATCGGTTTTGCATTATTTTTCATTTCTGAATGGAGAGCTTTATGCCATTGATTGAAAAATGGTCTTTTGCCGTTGGGAAACGTTGTGATTCTTAATACTCTGAGAGCTAAAGGGGACTGTTAGGCTGGGGAAGGGGTATCCCTTCTTATTACAATGGCCTGGGAGGCATCTTCAAAGTAGTGCATACCTGCCTCTTTCTCTTAGGGGGAGCATTTATTCATTGGAGAATTACTGCATCTATGATGAACCAATACTGCATGTAGGAATGCATCACTAGATGTGCTGAGGTGGAGAAAAAATGGAAATATATCCATCTAACTTTTGATTTTTTGGGGTAACATGCTCCCCAGGGCTGCAATATAGTTGTTATTAAATAGATATTTGTTAAACAAATATGCGGAGATCAAGAAAAAGTCTTCTTCTTGGCAAGTCTCCAGCATCGCATTGCATTCTCCAGTAAGTTCCTGAGGACTGGGTGTTGGTACTGTGCTTGGCAGGTGGGCATAAAATCAATAGATGCTATTCAAGACAGACTCGATTGAGACTCTAATCCAAGCAGACTTCCTCTGGCACTCGGGTGACAAAATATAGCATGATATCGGTGATGAAACTCAGTCTGGCACCTGGCAGACTGGGGGATTGTGGGAGCCTCCAGACACAACCCCTTGGTATGGACCCTGGTATTCTCAAGATGGGCAAAAGTGGGGATAGGCTTCTCTGGGACTTTGTGGACAGGAGCGTGGACATGAGATGTCAGCAAAAGAGGAGGAGCACTCTGGACATGGAGGCCGGCAGGCTGGTTGTGGGCATGTGAGGCACCTTATCAGAGATCCTCAAAAATCAGGAGAGCAAGAGGGGTGTGCTGTGTCTCACAGGTAGATATTATCAAAGCAGCAGATACTTTGGTTACATAAATATGTCATGTGACGTGACGTTTATTTTTTTATTTTTATTTTTTTTTTTTTAATTTTTTTTTCAACGTTTATTTATTTTTGGGACAGAGAGAGACAGAGCATGAACGGGGGAGGGGCAGAGAGAGAGGGAGACACAGAATCGGAAACAGGCTCCAGGCTCTGAGCCATCAGCCCAGAGCCCAACGCGGGGCTCGAACTCACGGACCGCGAGATCGTGACCTGGCTGAAGTCGGACGCTTAACCGACTGTGCCACCCAGGCGCCCCTGATGTGACGTTTAATGGCTAAGGTTTCAATCCAGAAGTGTTTGAGATAAGAGTCTTACGCTTCCCACCATACCAACCCTTGCACCATCAGGGGCCAGAGTTGCTGTTGACCTCACTCCACACTTTGACGATAACTGAGCTACTTCTATCTATTCTGTTGCTTCCAGATGATTTCTTCCAGCAATCTTCATCAAAAGGATTGCCTTGGTCCGCCCTCTTAGATATTTCCTTTTCAAGAATCACCAGGCCCTTTTCAGTGACGTCTTCTGTGCTTGGTGGCTTCACTTTTCCTCCCATTTCCTTTGTTCAGCCTGCCCACCCAAGCCACATTTCCATCCCAGGATTGGGTGTATTTCAACCTGTTGAGACAGGAAGGAGGGCAGGGAGAAGGAGCTGTCAGGAGGCTTTGCCACCAGCTCACATTCTGACAAAAAGGCAAGTCACAACCTTTCTAGGCTTCCTTCCATGTTCTAATCTGTACCCTCAGGATCAAAATGCTGAATTACTGCAGAGAGGTTTCATGAGGAAATGCCATTAAAAATCCAGTAAATCCATTTTGAGATGTGGAGGGTTGTGCCCGCCCAGGCCCCAAAGTCCACGTTGCCTTTCTGTCATGTAGATTATGGCCACTGGGAGGGTGGGCAGAGCTGGACCACTGGGGAGGTCAGAGGAAGCTCCCTTGTGGATGGGAGCAGGCAGCCAGGTTTGGAAAGGAAGCAGTTTCCATGAAGGTTACTGTGACCTTCCGACTAACAAGACAAAGGTTAAAGGTCAAGCATTTATTCCATAAACATCTCAATCAAGCACCATTGTGCAGAGTTGCAAAGGAAGAAGAATGTGGGCTCTGCATTTAACAAGAGTCAGGTTTAAATCGTGGTTCAAACACTAGCTTGGGCAGGTTACCTCCTCTGAGTCTCAGTTTCCTGGTTGGTGAAATGGGGATAAGGCAAAATCCATCCCAAAGCACGATCACGCCGGGAACAATGGATACACGGTCACCAACCAATTGGCCTTGTCCCTCGTTCTCCGCTATGTGGTTTAACCTGAAAAGGTTTTTGAAATAATCAAAATAAAGAATAAGACATCAAATAAAGAAATTGAATCCTGGCAATATCCAGACCACTGTATTTGAGTGAATGGTGAAGCTATGGGAAAAACACGGTGCCCGGCCTTACACATCCTCGCGTGCTGGTGTTCAGGGATACCAGTGCAGATCCTGGAAGCATCCTGTGCTCCTCACACCATCACCACCCACACGGGGAAGTCACTCCTATTTTGAAGCTAAGGATGTGAGAAATGAGAGACGCGGGATGATGGAGCTGGAAGATGCAGATGGAGAAAAATCGAACCTGAGGTGGAGAGACCTGTCCAGACTCACCCATCTAGAAGTTACAAGGCTTGAACCCAAGTTTGCCGACCCTCAACCTACCCCAAGGCCCATATTTGACTTGGAGGTGGCATGTGTGGCTATAGAACATTTTTGCTGTTCTGAATCTCATCGTTTAAAAAAATTTTTTTAATGTTTATTTTATTTTTTTAACGTTTATTTATTTTTGAGACAGAGAGAGACAGAGCCTGAACAGGGGAGGGGCAGAGAGAGAGGGAGACACAGAATCTGAAACAGGCTTCAGGCTCTGAGCTGTCAGCACAGAGCCCGACGCGGGGCTTGAACTCCCGGACTGTGAGATCATGACCTGAGCCGAAGTCGGACGCTTAACCGACAGAGCCACCCAGGAGCCCCTGTTTATTTTATTTTTGACAGAGAGAGAGAGAGAGAGAGAGAGAGAGAGGAGTAGGGGAGGGGCAGAGAGAGAGGGAAACACAGAATCCGAAGTGGGCTCCAGGCTCCGAGCTGTTAGCACAGAGCCCCACATGGGACTTGAACTCATGGATAGTGAGATCATGACCTGAGCTGAGGTCAGATGCTCAACCGACTGAGCCACCCAGGCACCCCTGGATCTCATAGTTTTAGCACAAAATTGCCTCTGTTAAATAATAGCCGGGCTGGTGGAATAAGGACATTTGAGTTCGTAAAGTTTACACAAATCCAATACCCAAATGAAATGTACTGAGTTTTTCTCTGTGGTCTAGGTTAGTAGGGCTGGATCAGCTACGTGATCATGCCTAGCTGGAGAGTCTATAATTTAAGAAGTGGGGACAGGGCCTGTTTGTGTCTCCGGATCCAATCCCCACCCTACTCCATTTGCCCTTGGGAAACTGACCTGTGTGGGCTTCATCGGCATGCTTTGTCCTCTGTCTTCCGGTTTTGTTTGGTCACTGGTATGTTTTGGCAGGTGATCAGACAGAAGGAGGAGAATAAGGTTGGGGTATGTATTCTTCTGACTTCCTCCCTGATGGGTCACCGAGGACCTGGCCTTACAAGCTCCTGCTAGGTGGCTTTCACTCTCCAGGTACCTTCTCTGGGGTTCTGGGAACAGTTCCCTCCTCTATGCCTTCAGCATGTGAGGTAGTGAAAATTCCCCACTAAGGCCAGCCTTGGGATACTATTGCACTATTCTTTTGTGGTTTTCCTTAAATTCTGTCTATAGTTTTATGAATAGCCCTTTATTAAAGTCTCCTCAAATTACCCAGTTTGAATGTGTGGCTTTTTTTTTTTTTTTTTTCCTCTCCAATCACTACTCTGGCTGATATAGGGCATCTTCAGTTTCATGGAAAATAACCACAATATGTTTAAATTGAGCTCAAGAGAGACGGTTTAAAAAATAAGTTTATCTTGGAAAAGAGGAAGTGAATAAGCTGACATGTAAAACTATCTTTAAGTGTTTAACAGAGGAGAAAACATCTTTTCCTCTGAGAAATTATTGATTTATTCATCTATCATTCATTAAATATTTTTACTGAATTTTGTGTGTATTCTGGGAGTCTGAAGAAATATGGAGAATGAAGTATATGTATAGGGAAAAGAAGAAATGAGGAACGGAGAGAGTCTCAGTAGCTCTGAGTCCTGGATCCAGAACCTTCTGTAAACTTGACTGATTCCTGCCCTTGGGTGCTTAGAGCAATTTTCTTCTTTTGCTTAAGTTGGTTTGAGTTCCTTGTGTTATTTTAGCAAAGAATCTTAATTAAAACATTCATGAAAGGGAGTGGTAAATTTAAGGTTGGAAAAAGTATGTTTGGGTCAGCTATGAATGAATGAATAAATGAATCAGACCTGGGAGTAAAACAATACTGAGTTGAAACAGCACCAAAAGACTTAGATTCTTGTGGAAATGCCTGTTCATCAGAAAGGCTTCTAATCTTTGAAGTGGCTTATCGACAAATGCTACGGGAAGTCTTCCATGTAGGATACCAAGAACAGGCCAGAGCTAGCACGATGGTGGTAGAAAACCAGTCACATCTGGAGCAGGGTGGGGGGCATGAAGGAAGAAGGAGCGTTGGTTGAAATCTAAGACCTCTTGAGGCTACATTCTGGATTTGTAATATGGGGTGGGAAAAGGAACAGAGATTCTGAGGCCAGATAGGCATGGGCTTAAGTGTTTGCTTTAGTTTTAGTTTCCCCAAATTTAAAATGGGGTTGAAAATATGGTTCTTGTGGCTATTAAATAGCACAACATAGCGAAAGCAATTATAACAAGATTGAGCACGTAACGAGACATTCAAAATATGCTAGCTCCTGTCCTTTTTAAAACGTCATGTTTGAAAGCCAAAATAAAGCATTTGCTTTTTAAAAGAGAATCTCGGGGTGGGGGTGGGGGGTCCTGGGTGGCTCTGTCGGTTGAGCATCCAACTTTGGCTCAGGTCATGATCTCCCGGTCTGTGAGTTCGAGCCCTGTGTCGTGCTCTGTGCCGACAGCTCAGAGCCTGGAGCCTGCTTCGGATTCTGTGTCTCCCTCTCTCTCTGCCCCTCCCCAGCTCACGCTCTGTCTCTGTCTCTCAAAAATAAATAAACATTAAAAAAACTAAAAAATAAATAAATAAAAGAGAATCTCACTTTTATGAACCTCAGCCTCATGGGTTTTTTTTTTCTTCCTTCTTTTAGTTCTTTGTTGATACCCAATAAATATTTGTTTTATTTAAAAGTTACATACACCTTTAATACAATACATTAAAATAGACCTTTTGAAAATATAGTATCATGCCCATGTCCTTAGGTTGTGAAAACTGATTTCACTTTATAATAACATTTTTGGTATAAGTGAGACCAATCATTTAATCATGTGGACTTTTACTCTTATTTCAAATACCTGTGAAGATTCAGCGTTTGGGCTTCCTTATATCTTGATATTAAGAGAAAGGGCTGGTCTGTTTCTTCCCACATATGGAATCCCTTCTTCTCTCCTTCTTCCTTTGAAACACAGAAACAACTTCATTGTATTGAATGTTGACCTGAACACTCCCAGAAAGGGTAAAATTTTCAGCAGAATTGTAACTGGGCACCGAGTTTAGTGGGAGCAGGCAATCACAACCTCAGAGGGTCCTAGTATGCTGGGAAAAAAAGGGGCAACTCTGGTATTAAATGAAAGAAAAAGGCCAAAGGAGGGAAATATTTTAGAAATGAGTGGCCAAGAGGAGACTATGCCAAGTCTCATGTGAATTTGTAAAAGAATGGAGATAAATTGTAGCAGTTCATTTTTTTTCCCCTTTAGGTTATTAGAATTTAGAGCTAAGCAAATAGAGCCCAGAGAGGCTAAGTGATTTGCCCAAGGTTACCTAGCTATTTATTGTAGGGGGTCCCCCAGCTAGAAACCAAGTCTCCGATATCCTGGTTTAGATTACTATTCTCTGCCCTCAAAGATATTTGGAAATTTGGAGATATTGTAAAGAAAAATGCTGTATCCAGGCAGCTTTTCCCTGTCTCTTGCTAGTCTAAGCAGTCTTCCTGGCTTGGGTTTCAAGATTTTGATGGTTTCAGTGTCTTCTCTTGTGTTCCTTCCTGGACACTACTGTTCGCATTTTTCAGCAATGCATGCCGTAGAATCCCTCTGACAGTTCTGTACCTGGTCCGAATGCCTGGAAACTACACTGACTGCAAAGTCCTGATGTGGCCAAGAGAACTGATGTGACCATCTTTAAATACCATACCCGCAGAGTGTAAACAGAGCCAATGCCTCAGCAACTCCTCCCTGTATGAAACTCTAGGTACATCTGCATGGCCAACATGTTCTGGTTTACCCTAAGGCCCTGATAGCTTCCAAACACCCTCAGTTCTCAGTTATCTGAAGCTGGCTACACAGCTCCTCTGGCTCCTACTCAAGTCTTTATTCTCCCCATAGGACCAGAGGACTGGGAAAGAAAGAAAGAATTTGTCTGTGTGCTGGTAGGAAAGGTGTGCTGTAGCATGATATCTAATTTCACAGAACTGAGCCTCTATCCTGGGCTATATGTTAAAAGGGTTAAACATTTGGATAAGACATGGATTCTGCTCTACAGAGATTATAATAAAAGAGGCAGAATGAGAAATGTCATGTAAGAAGGCAAAATGTGATGGGGGGGTATGGTGTGACAAAGATGTAGAAATCACAACAGACTGGGGGGATTTCAGGTGACTTTGTGAAGACTGTAGCACTGAGAAGGCCTTTGAGAGGTGGACAGGATATTGCAGGCTCAGTGACCAGGGATGGGAAGGAAGGGTGCTCCAGAGGGAGGATCAAGAACACAGATCACAAGCAGTAAACTGGGGACCATGGTCATCAAACACTGAAGAGTTTAGCTGCATCAAAATATCAGATAACTATGGGAAGGGGGTGGGGAATGAGGGAGCTGGTTGGACTTGGAAGATTCTTGATTAGAACATCTCTTGACAGGGGCGCCTGGGTGGCTCAGTCGGTTGAGCGTCCGACTTCGGCTCAGGTCGTGATCTCATGGCTCGTGAATTCGAGCCCTGTGTAGTGCTCTGTGCTGACAGCTCGGAGCCTGGAGCCTGGAGCCTGGAGCCTGGAGCCTGGAATCTGCTTCGAATTTTGTGTCTCCCTCTCTCTCTGCCCCTCCCCCACTCATTCTCTCTCTCTCTCTCTCTCTCTCTCTCTCTCTCAAAAATAAATAAAAACATTAAAAAAAAAAAAGAACAGTTCTTGAGAAAGATAATTCGAACATATTAAATGACCCTTAGAATGGGGACTATAAGACTTAGTGCATTCATTCAGGTGCCTGGGAGGGTGTCCATAAAGAATGATCAGAGCTGGAACCGTGAGGAGGCCATTCGTTGACATTCAGGGAGTGCAGGAGCTCCAGTCCGGGTAGCAGCCCCTGGGGAAACGCTGGAGGATACTTGGCTGCTTTGGAATGTTCCAGATTACCTAGTTCTGTAATGGATTATTTTGTTAAGTCTTTTTTTTCTCGTCCTTCTTGGTTTATTTAGTAGAGTCAGGGAATATGGTAAAAGATGTGTTCTCAAGGGAACAAATCTCACTGCTGTTAAAAACATAGTCACCTCTCCCGAAAGCTGTGTCCTGTACAGTTTGAACTTCATGAGTATGTAGAAGGCCTTTTCTTGATGAAAGCCCCTACCTGAACTTTGAGTTTGTTTTATTGAATTTACCCAAAGAAGTGGAAGAATAGAAGAACAAAGTTACCTGCCTGATGGAATGTACTTTGTTGAGTTGTTTTGACCAATGTGATTTCATTGTATGTATTTATATTAATACTAAGAAGGTACTCCCTCTTACTGGAAAAACAAACAAACAAATAAAACAGTAATTTGAGAGCTCTCTAGGTTTTTCGTCCTTAAATGAAGTGGGAAACCGATGCCATCTTTGAAAAGGACTCAACTAAGACTTAAAGAAAATTGAGAGTCTTGATGACCAAAGGAAGGCCAGGCAAAATAATCAAGTCAGTCCAGATATAAAGTGTGCAAGAACAGGGGAAGTCGTTCGTGCTTTTGCACGGACGCCTCAGAAGAGCTGGGACAGACAGAGGGACACCTTGTGCCCTACCACCTTATAGAATGTCGGTCTCCCGTGGTTGTTAAAGTGCGTCCTGTGCCATCCCCTCTTTCCTAACTTGCTCTGGCACATGATGGCACTGAGTAGACGGAGGGCTGAGCTGAATCCTGACGCGCTGAATAATTTCAAAGCACCAGGGTGTTTAGGTTGATTTACAGGGAGAATAAGTGGATGTGGGAACCAGAGAAGTTCTACAAGCGAGTTCGAAGGAATTAGGTGAAGTGTCAGCCCGTGGAAAGTCTAAGCAGCTGTTGGGGATTGCAGCCGTTCTCGCGGGAAGAAGGAAGGCTTCTTATTTCAGGCATCGCCGCGGCCTGGGGTCAGCAGTTACTTTGGTCCCTGAAAGTGCCATTGGCCCTTGAGGCCTGAGGTGGTTTGAAAAGACCTGGGATTGAAGCATCCAATTTATTCCAATTTCAGTCAATGTTCCCCTCCTCCAAAGGACAATAGTCTGCAGGTTTCTGTCTTTCCCCTGTGCTCTTTCTCTGTCTGTGGGCAGTAGTTCACGGTCCTCTGGGAACCTCCATGCTGTGTGTAGAGCTTTAGGCCACGCATACAATGTGTGCACACGTTACTTTGTTTAATCCACGTTACCACCCTATTTCCCTCATTTCACAGATGATGAATCAGAGAGAGTACCTGACTTGACCAAGATCACCAGCTAGAAGACGGCGTTCGGCTACTCCTGTCCAGGGCTTTTGACTTAAGCAAGGTATTTCCACCCCTTGCTCCACAGCAGTCCAGCCTCATGCTGCCTTTGCTGCCGGGCAGGGTCATTCCTGCTTCTGCACTTTGGTGTCAGACCCACCACTCATGGAATTCTGGGTCCACTGCTTCTAGCTATGTGAGCTGAGGTAACTTGTTGAACTTTTCCCAACCCCCATTTCCCTCCTCTGTTGATAAGGATGATAGTTCCCCTTTACAGGATTGTCTTCTTCCTTAAAGAAAGATAAATGGTGTCCTCATGTGTGGAAAAAGCAGACTGGGTTCAGACATCATTTGCAAGTCTGCCTGTGGCTGCTTCGCCTCAAATGTGGCAGGGATGGTTTTGTGGACAGCCTTTAGTTTTGCAGCAGTGGGACCAAGTCTCCCTGAGCCCCCATTCTTGCCTTGGAAAAGGCCATCTTAACACCCCTCCAGGCATGCTTTGAGGATTCACTGGGATTTTGTACATAAAAGCCCTCTCTGTGAATTTTAATCACCATACGAATGTTAGTGCTCCTTACTAGAATCAATCTCATTATTTCCAGATCAGGCCTCTCAGTTTAGACTTTTCCAATTCAGCATGAGGTCCCTATGGTCTCCCCTCCCAGGAGCAGAAGGCAGAAACCTCAGCGATGTTTGCACACTTCCGCCTGCCCCTCTCACCTCCTTCCTGCCCTGATGGATTCTGGGTCTTTTTCACTGTGGGGCCTTCAGCACAGTCCTCCTCTGCAAGCTGGGCTAGTCTGCTCTAGTCTCTCTTTTGCTTGAGCAGGAAGTGCTGGAGGAGCAGGCTGTCCCCAAGAGTTCATTTGGGAGGGGGGGGGGTGTGTGGGGAAAAAGGCAGGGGAGACACGGAGCAGCACCATGTAGGTTCTGTTTCATACTGTCCGCAGCCTTTAGCGATGTCCTTGGCGTCTTAAGAGGCGCTTTGTACATACTCAGTTAACAGCTGCGGGGAATTGGTGGCAGGGTGAAGGGCCAGAGGTGGAGAGCTGATGGAAAAGCAGGAAGTGTGGCCAAAGAATTCTGCGTTCTCCCTGCTGCTTTCAGACAAGTTCATGGTAGACTGCTCTGGAAGCTGTAACCATGAGGCCAGGGCTCCCTGGCCCACAAACAAAACTCCCTGTTGTTTTCATTTCTTTGTCTTGCAGACAAATGTATCAGCTATTTGCAAAAGCAACCCCAGAAAACAACTGACAAACGGGACAGACCCAGAGGCTCAGCATACACATTCTTTTCTTCTAGAACCTCCAAAGTGCTAATACACTGTTTACATCTAAATGTGGCAACATTCAAACAAAGAAAGCCCATGTAAATGGGTTGCATTGGACACCTCCTCTTCTACAATGCCTTCCCTCAGAGTTGTGGCTTTAGCAATTTCACATGGAAAGCAAATCCAATGAAACGTTGTGAACAATCTCTTTAAAGGCTATTCTTCCTGGGAGTGGGGGTGGGGCAGCCTACTTTCCCCTACCTGCTCTGTCCCGAACCAGGCTCTCACCCATTAGGGTGTTCCTAATCAGTATATTTTATTTTATGTATCTGGGATTCATATCCTTCCAACTTCCAAAAGGATGTAAGGGCCCTTTAACATTTCAAAATCAAATAAGGAAATAATGGATACAAATAGAAGAGAGGCCTTATAAAACGAGTAAGGCAGTTGATGTTACAAGGCACCTGAGATGACCTAATTCTTGTAGTTAGTCAGTAAACTAAACCCTGACATTGTGGTTGGACCAAAAGGGAGCGCATGTTGCTTACCTAGCTCTCATTACCTGTCTGCAATGGGGCGGGGGGGGGGGGGGAGGAGGACTACTTGAACTAAATTATTTTCTAATGCTATACATTAAAAAGACACTATTCGAACACAGTTATCCTGTTAACGGTCTCAAGAGAAGTCTGTACACATTACCTGCACTGCTGTTCCCTTTGCCTTGAACAGTCCTCCCAGCAGTCCATGCACCGTCCAGTCAACCCTACACATCCTTCCGGTTTCCATCGGGGAAGACTTCCTCTCCCATCCAGGCCAGGACAGGACCCTTCTTATAGGGTTTCAGAGTACTCTGTACTTTTTCTTCAGATAACCTGCCACGGTTTACATTTACTCACTTGTTGGTGTTAGGAAATGCATGTGCTTTGCTCATTCCTGTATCCTCAGCATCGCATGCAGTTCCTGACTTACTGTGATAATCATAATAAGATAATGATAATACTAATAATAGCTAAAAATTATTAAATGTCAGGGACTCCTCTATGTGCTTATATAGAACAATTCATTTGAGCCTCAAAATGGCCCTTTTTGGGGGGGGGGTGCCTGGGTGGCTCAGTTGATTAAGCATCTGACTCTTGGTTTCGGCTCAGGTCATGATCTCATGGTTCATGGGATTGAGCCCTGTGTCAGGCTCTGTGCTGATAGCGCAGAGGAACCTGCTTGGGATTATCTCTACACTCCCCTTCTCTCTGCCCCTCCCCTGCTCGTGTAAGCGCGCGTGCTCTCTCTCAAAATAAATAGACATTAAAAAAATGGCCCTTTGGAGTAGGGGTTGCTACTATCCTGAGAAATAGAGGTGGGATTCTGAGAGTAAGTAAATGCCCAAAGTCACAAAGCTAGTGGGTTAAGAAGCTAGACGGTAAACTCGGTTTGTCTCGTTCCAGAGTCTGTGTTAGGACTTGTTAAGCAACAAACGTCTGTTGAAAGAATAAACGAATGAATGAATTCTTGATGATAATACAACCCAAGAATTTTGCTTTCTGACCATCTAACTTAATAAAGATATAGGACCTGAAGAATCAGAAAGAACCTGCAGGTGACTGTTAAAACAATTTCTCTGAGCTCTCAAGCTGATGACTTCATGGAGCACTGGCCAGGGCAGAACCACAGGCAATTAAAATGATCGAATTATATAAAAAATAACTACCGTGAGTGGGGCAGATGGGCCAGTTGCCTGGCACAAAAATCCCATATCTAAAGTCTATACAAGTACATGGGAGCTGAGCCATCATTTCATTTTGAAATTGTAAGAATTGAACTTCTATTTTTTGCCAGAGAGAAAAAAGGGGAGGCTACGTAAGCGTCTGCTAAAATGACACGATCCGACTTTGGCGTGTGGAGCCATCGGGGAGACTTACAGGTAGAGGTAGAGCTGATATTTTCCTAAAAGAGAACATGGACTCTGATAAAGCTTGCCCACAGGCGCTTGGGAAGGACCCCCAAGTTCTACATAAGACAACTGAGAGAGATTACTTCAGTATGAAAGTTGTTTAGGCAGGTGCTGGCCAACAGTGTTTGCTCTCCGCTAGAGTCCCGTAAGGCCTATGGGATATCTGATCTGAAGGATAGCCACATCCTCACAAGAGTGCCAGGATTTGAGACCTGAAAAACGTACTCAGAAAATGCTGAATGGCTTGCCTGTTTGTGACTCTGCATTTTAATGGTGGTGGTGGTGGAGGGAGTGATTTCCTTTTGATGTATTCCGTGCAGACTTGTGCCTTCTGTCGTAGCAATCAGCTAACGGGTCCACTTGTTTCTAACAAGCACATGGTAATGATATAAGCTTTGTAACATGGAATCTGTTTGTTCACATTTTGAACTATCTCATCCAGATATTCATGAAGAGGTGAGAAGGTCCATATCTTGAGCAAGCCCCAAGGATGAGCTCAAACTAAAACCTATGATCCTGCTCTCAAGGTACTTATAATCAGTAGGCCTCACATTTATCCATTTGGATAACATGTATTGAGTACCGAATATGTGCTCGAAAATACAAAAGACAGGCGTGTGGTATAATGGAAAGAGTCTTGACTTTGGGGTTGTAGATCTTACTGCCAATCAGCAATGTGACCTCAAGGAATTTATCTGAACACCCAGATCATCAGTCTTGTGGTCTGTAAACTGGGGATCTCGTGCTTATGCTTCAGGGTTGTTGTACAGAATAGAAATAATACAGGTATCATTGCCTAGCACATAGATGGTACCCATTACAATTGTTTGTCTTAACACATGATCGCTATGCGTGAAAAGCCACATCCTACTGAAGGATGGACACTCATAAACAAATCACAACAACCTAACTTGGTACTGATTTTGATATTGTACAAAAATTGTCTTGTGCAAAGGAGCAGAGCCTCAGAGAACAGCAAGGAACAAACCCCCCTGCCTGAGGAATCAGAGAAGGCTCTCCAAAGGAGGCTGCATTCCCGGGAGGTGAGTCTAGAGGGATGAGTAAGCTTTTGTTGGGCAGAGAAGGGGGAAAGTTATTCAAGCACGGAAACATAAAGCAGCCTGTGCTACTGTTCTGGGGAAGGTGAGAAGGTCAGTGCATTCAGAGTGTAGGATGTCTGTGACGGGAGGGGCACACAGTGGGCGATGAGGCTGGAGAGCTCGATCAGTCCATCTACAGGCTTTCTGCAGAGACCTAAGGCGAAGTCCTGATAAAATGGGTCCCCTTCATTTCATTCCAGAATGTTCTATTTTTAGGGACCAGATTTTTAGGGACCACTCCCAGATCTCCTCTAGCAAAATGTTTTCTTTTGTTTCCCTGGGCAGTCCCACGTTACCCGTTCTTTGCGCACATAGTTTTTCTGTTCTTGGAATCAGATAGTAGCCCCGTGTTTCCGAGAATTCCGGGTTGGCTGCGTCGGCAAGCTGGGATAATTCTCTGTTGCATCTGTCCATTTTCCTGCCTTTCTGGCCTGCATTGTCCAGGCTCCTGTGCCTTCCATGGGGGCTGTGGGCACCTCTCAATTGGTTCCTTTGTGCTGAGCAGAAAGGCAGGTGTGAGCCGTGATTGATGGCTGGTTTACACGGTGACAGGGAAAAAAACCTGCTGGCTGTGCTTTTTTTTTTTTTTTTTTTTTTTTTTTCCCCTGCCAGAGGCCCAATCCATTCCTTCTACCGAGACTTCCTTGTTAGAGAACGCCTCTGAGCTGCTTCCCTGGGAAATTTTTTACTATATTTTTCAACTGTCATATATGAACACATTTGAAAAGAATATATTAATTTGATTCAGATCCTGAGGAAAGAAACAATGACTGAAGGCTTGAGTCATTTTTTTTTTTCTTTTTCTTTCCATATTAAATTACGTGTTAAATTATTTATAGGCTGTTAACTTTGAGGCAGGGGTGAGTATCACACCAACTAGGGGAGCTTTAAAAAAATACCTCCCGGTGCCTCAGTCTCTTTCCCTCTCCAACCAGGGATGTCCATGCAGAGAATGTTCGGGGAGAGAGGCCTGGGAATCAGCAGGCAAGTGGGAAGTGCAGCCCGAGGTAGAATCTCTGGGCCTGGCAGGGGTGGGGCCACGATGAATCATCTGGGTCCCTGTCCACCTCTGCCACCACCCCGTTTGTCCAGCCATTTAGCCGATTCTTACGGAGCATCGACAATGAGCCAGTGTGCCCTAGGGGCTGGGGACACAGGACAGACACAATCACTGCCCTCATAAAGGTCACAGGCTCGGTGGGAGACGAATTACAAAGAGGATGATGACACAACATGTATGTGCTACGGCTGCTTGGCAAGTAGAAGAAAACTACGGGGCGGGGCGGGGGGGGGGGCGACGATCTTATTTCCTTGCCCGCCTCCCGCGAATTATCCAATCTGGTTCTCGTGTCCGTCCTCGCCGGTTGTCCATTCATGGGCCGCACCCCCTCCAAAGTGCCAAGTCTAGTGGAAACATTTTAGTTCTTGTCTCTGTGGTATTACTCAGCCCTTAGGTAAATACTGAGGTAAGGACTGTGCTAAGTCCTTCATGTGTCTGGTTTTGAAATTCTCACAACAACCCTGACATAGCCAGTAGAGACGGGAACCTCAGGCACATGGGAGGTGAGCAACTTGCTCAAGAGCACACAACTCGTAGGTGGAAGGGTGGGTTCTCTTCCCCCAGACGCTCTCTGCCTTTCCATCCTAGGTTTTCCCGTTTGCCACCTGGCCGCATCTGCTCTGATCATTTGTTTTCCAGTGGCTCGCCGTGCTCTTGTGCCTCTGACCAGCCCTTCACATGTTGGTATTCTGTGCTCGCTCTCTCATCCCACACTTTCCCCCAGGAAATCTCAATGCGTCCATTTTGCTCCATTGCCCGTACCCCTGGTGACTCCCAGACTCACACTGCTGGGCCAGATCCTTTTCTGACTTTCCAATGACCTGATTGTTGTGCCCGCTTGGTAACTGGTGTAAACTTTTGCATATTCAGCAAGTGAGCGTGTACTCTGTGGCTGGTGTGGATACTGTGGTGCGCAAGGCAGATGAGGCCTCCGGCTCACGGAATTTTGTGTTTCGCGGGGAGGGCCGGCCCCGTGTCAAACGCGTGTGTCTGCATGAACTTGCAAACTGGTTCATCTTCATTTGCAGACTTGCTCAGCCTTCCCTGGGCTTGCAAACCTCCTCTCTTCTGCCTTTCAGTTGATACTATAATCACAGAGCTGCCCTTGATTTCCACTTCCCCCCTCAGGCCCCGTATTCCGGTCTCTGTCCTCTATACCTTTTGACCCCCTTCCCTTCTCTTCTTCACCGTGGCCTTTTGGGGTTAGTTCTCACCTGGAACACTTAGCTGGCTTGTCTCCAGTTCTACATTCCTCTCTCACTTGTGACACAAAAGCCTTCAGAATGCAAATTGGATTGCACGTCTTCGCTCCTTACATCCTCTGGAGGGCCATCTATCGACCTATCTTTCATAGTGATCGATCTTCTTTTCGTGGGAATCCATTCCTTGTGGCTGGCCCTGCCACACCCTCTCCTTGCATACTCCATGCTCCTGGTCACAGTGATTAGTTCCAGAATGGGCAAGCCATCACCAAGTTGTATGTGGCTGTTGGCAGGGCAACGGATTCACTCTTGTTCTGGGACCTGAACTGTCTCTTTCAGTCCTCATGAAGAGAGAGTCTCTCCAAGTAGGCAGGCAACGCATGGAAGGAAGCAGAGCTGAGTAGGAAGCCAAGACAGGCCCAAGACGTTGAGTTTCTGAATTTAGTAACACAGGCAACCAGCTTTACCCATACAATTTAGCAATCATGGGAGTCAATGTATTTCCTGTGTTAGAATCCCAATGTTGCCACTTGCTGGCCATGTGACTTTGGGCAAATTGTTTAACCTTTCTGCATTTCAATTTCCTCACCTCTAAAATGGACAAAAAAATAACACCTATCTCATAGTGTTATAATGATGTTTGAGTTAATGTACAGAGAGAATGTAGAATGTTGCCTAGGACACAGTGAAGTGCTCAGTATGTGTAACTATCAGTGTTGTTGTTGTTTTTATCACTTGACTTAATTTGTCTTGGGTTTCTGTAACTTGTCACTGGAAGAGTCCCGAGGAATACCAAGTCCAAATGCTGTAACCAGCTGATTTCCCGCCTCCTCCCCAATGCTCATGCCCTTTGTGCCCTTGGCATGCTTGTAGTAGACTTTCAAAGCTCCCCAAACATTTATGCTGCTTCAGGCCTCATTTGTGTGTACAATGTTTCTCTCTGCCCAGAGTGCTCTCCCCTTGGCAAAGGCAGATAAGAGGATTCTAAGCAGCCAGAAGCAGCTAATTCAGGACACAGATTCTGGGTCTCATTATACCACTGATGACTGGTGATCTCTAGCTAAGTCTCAACAATTTGGTCCCTGAATTTTAAAAACAATGCCCTCTTCCTTGATTCTCAAACGTACTTTTCTATGGAAAGAGTTCTATAGATTCATTGACAATAAAGTATTCCTTAGTCAGCTCAAGTTTGACATGAGACAACAAGGTGGCCAGTTAACCCTCCCCTCCTTCCACTGTCAGAATGGAGAAGACATTTAAAAAATTTTTTTTAAATTTTTATTTATTTTTGAGAGGGAGAGAGAGCATGAGTGGGAGAGGGGCAGAGAGAGAGGGAGACATAGAATACAAAGCAGGCTCCAGGCTCTGAGCTGTCAGCACAGAGCCCGAAGCGGGGCTTAAACCCATGAACTGTGAGATCATGACCTGAGCTGAAGTCTGACACTTCACCAAGTGAGCCACCCAGGTGCCCCCCGGCCTTTTTTTTAATTCTCAAGTTAGTTCACGTACGGTGTAGTTTTGGCTTCGGGAGTAGAATCCAGTGATTCATCCCCTACCTATAACACCCAGTGCTCACCCCAACAAGTGCCCTCCTTAATGCCCATCACCCATTTTCCCCACCCTCCGTCAACCCTCAGTTTGTTCTGTGTATTTAAGAGTCTCTTTGGTTTGCAGGAATGGAAAAGACTTTTAAATCACTGCAGGAACACTTGGAGACACATTCAGCCTTCTGAACAGATGAGTAGAAAGACTAAGAAATGGGATAGTTTGTGCTTCCTCTCTTAGATCTTAAGAGGGAACAAACAAGGTATCTTCCTTGTCAAGCTCCCTGACTCCCATTACTACCTTTCTTAAAACTCAAGAGTTTCGGGGCGCCTGGGTGGCGCAGTCGGTTGGGCGTCCGGCTTCAGCCAGGTCGCGATCTCACGGTCCGCGAGTTCGAGCCCCGCGTCGGGCTCTGGCCTGATGGCTCGGAGCCTGGAGCCTGTTTCCGATTCTGTGTCTGCCTCTCTCTCTGCCCCTCCCCCGTTCATGCTCTGTCTCTCTCTGTCCCAAAAATAAATAAACGTTGAAAAAAAATATTTAAAAAAAAACTCAAGAGTTTAAACCCTGACAGCAGCCAAATTAACTTAACTACGTCTTTAAAAGTAAGACTATTTCTGCATTGTCTCTAATGGCCCAGCTAGGTTTCTAGAACATTTGGGAATAGTAATAAAATCAAGATGCTTCTTCTGTATTTCAATGGGAAGATGCCGTCCCTGGGTCTGTACCCCTAAGGCTTTGTTTTACTGTTGGAGACAAACAAAGTAAATAATTTAAAGCATCACCTAAAAAGCATTTTCCTCACTTGAACTTTACTTTATGTAAATTCACTTCAGGCCTGGAAAGGTTTGACTGCGGCTGAGGAGAAATGGCCATGTTCTTGCCAGAGTCCTGCCTGGCCAGCTTCCCCAGATACTGACTAGCTCCTGGGCAGGAGAGTTTGGACAAAAGACATGGAGGCAAACACACTGACTTTTCCATTTGCCTGGGCTACTATTCAGATGAAAACCACGATGGGGTCTAAATGTGAAAATGTTACGTACTGGCAACAGACACATCCCCGAGTGTGGGCATATGGCCCAAATTAGACCACCTAGGGAGGTGGTGTGCAAAACCTAAAAATTACAAGAAAAGAGCTGGAGAATGAGAGGCAGCAGCTCATGAACCAGCCCACCGGCTGAGAGCACAGCATCCCCGGAAAAGCTTCCGAGAAGGAGAGGTGGAGAGAGAAATGCACCCTGATCCCTTGCCCTCCTCTGCCCTCCAGTCCATTTCCTCCCACCTGCTCTACAGGAATAGTAGTAGTGCCTGACTCAGAGCCCAGGCCCCATTAGCCTAAGGGGTCACATTCTGTTTGAAAACACTGTCTTTTTTATTAGTATGTTTAAATGAGGAAGTACTGCAGGAACATTCCACCCAATAAAACAATACAAAAATACACAATGAAGGTTAACAGTTTCTGTCCCCGGGGTTTCCTTATTTACAACCCCCTAAGGTTACACCTTCCACATTTTTTTAAAGGACTTCTCTCTCTGTCTTTTATTTACTTATTTTTTAAAGTTTATTTATTTTTGAGAGAGAGAGAGAGCACAAGCAGGTGAAGGGAAGACAGAGAGAGGGAGACACAGAATCCAAATCAGGCTCCAGGCTCTGAGCTGTCAGCACAGAGCCTGATGTGGGGTTCGAACCCACGAACCAGGAGATCATGACCTGAGCCAAACCCGGACGCTTAACTGACTGAGCCACCCAGGTGCTCCTCTCTCTCTTTTTAGAGCTGTTCTAGGTTCACAGCACAATTAAAAGGAAGGTACAGAGATGTCCCATATGCCCTTGCCCCCACACAGTCACAGCCTCCCCCACAACCAACATCTCCCATCAGAGCACTCGGTACATTTCTCACAACTGATGAAAGTTCACTGACATATTACCACCCATATTACCATATTACATTAGCATCCCCTCTGACTGTTGTATATTCTATGGGTTTGGACAAATGTGTAATGACATGTGTCCACCACTATCGTTTCATAGAATAGTTTTACTGCTCTAAAAATCCTCCCTGCTCCACCTATTCATTCCTCCCCACCCCACTTTTTTACTATCTTCACCTTCCACACCTTTTTGTCGATACAAACGTGCATGCACATATGTGCCGAACGGGTTGGTTGGTGTTGATTTTATACAAGTGGAACTATACCGATGGGGTTCTTGAGCAAATGGCCAAAAGAATTCTTGAAACGTCTTTGGTGCAAAAAGGTGATTTTATTAAAGCACAGGGACAGGACCCGTGGACAGAACGAGCTGCACTGGGGTTGTGAGGAGTGACTGGTTATATACTTTGAAGTTAGTGGGGATTAGGGACAGCGTCAGTCTCTAAGGAATTTGAAAGCAAGGCTTTCAGGACCTTGAGGGGCTAGCTACTGTTAAGATAAGGTGACTTTTCCTCTTTAATGAAACAAAAACATTAAGGAAGTAAGGCAGCCATGAGTTCCTTGAGGAGGGTCACGCTCTGCCCATTTCAGGTGTCTGTCAGGGGGCTGCAAGCTGGAAGGAGATTTAATTTAAGCTACATTTCTCTTGCTTTTGTTCCTTCATCAACACTGCACTTCTTACTTTTCTTACTTGATAATACATAATAGACGTCTCTTCGGGTTAACAGATATCAGACATTTCATTTCTTAATGGCTGCATGATATTCATATTAAGAACATTCCTAAATTTAATGAAATAATTAATGAACAGTTGGCAATGAACAACACTGGCAATGAACATCGTCAATATAAATACTTAGGCGCTGGCAATTTTATTCTAATGGGATGGATTTCAGAGGTCAATTACTGGGTTTGTGTATTTTTTTTTTTTTTTACTTTAATAGACATTTCTAATTTATTTTCCTAAAAGGTTGTAGCAATTCAAGCCTTCCCAGAATACATGGCAGTGAAAATTTCCCTCAATTTTTGCCAATACTGGATTTTCTCTTTTTTAATTTCTGCCAATTTGATAAGCAGAAATTATAACTCTTCTTTAAATTTATTTTATATTTTCTTGGTTACAGTGAGGTCGATCATCTTTTCATGGACTTTTTGATTTCTTCTGGTATAAATCCCCTTATCTTTTGCCTATTTTTATGCTGTGTTGATTTTTCTTTTCTTACAAATTAAAAGAGCTCTTTGTACATTGGGGGATTAACCCTTTGTCTACCACATGTATTGTGAAAACTTCCACAGGTCATCATTGGTATTTTTACTTTATTTATTTAATCTTTTAATAATTAAAAAATGCAATCAAATATATTGGTGTTTTCTTCTATGGCTTCTGGGTCTTCTACGTTACTTGGGAAAGTCTTTCTAGTTTCCACTTGAACATAGGAGTAAGTGTTCTCCTAACTTTCCTTCTAATACATGATTTTTCAACTAAATCTTAAATCCATTTGAAATATTTTGTGTTATGGGAAGAGCTAAGAAGCTACCATTATCTTCTTCTACATAGAGAGCCAACTTGTGAGCAGCATTAGGTACATAAACACTCTTTTTCCCATTGAGTTAACTTGTTTCCCTTGTTGTATATTGTTTCCATTTATACTGGCCTTATTTTCTGAACTCTTTATGCCATTTTACTAGTCTGAGCCAATACCATATTTTTAATATAACAACTTGATAAAATATCTGATATCTGGTAAGGTGAGTTTACTCTCATGATTTTTTTCCTATATACATATGGAACATATATATATTTCATAGATATATCTACCTGTAGATATTTATCTAGATATATAATAGATATATATAGATATATAACAGATATATAGATATATCTATTATATATAGATATATATGTATATATATATATACATATCTATTAGATATATCTATATAATCTATTATATATATCTATATCTATTATATATAGATATATCTATTATATATATCTATTATATATATACATATCTATTATATATATCTATATAATAGATATGTAATAGATATCTATTATATATCTATTATATATATCTATTACATATATATATAATAGATATATGTAATAGATATATATCTAGACATAGCTATCTCTTCTTTATATATCTAGATATATCTATATATATCTAAATAAATTTAAAGAAGAGATATAATATATATAGATCTAGATAGATCTAGATAGATAGATCTAGATAGATAGATCGATATGTGGATATGTATAGATATATTATATCTCAATATATCTAGATATATAGATATATCTATAGATATCTATATCTATATAGATATATAGATATATCTATAGATATATCTATATCTATATAGATATATAGATATATCTATAGATATATCTATATATCTATATAGATATATAGATAGATCGATCTAGATCTATCTAGATCTATCTATCTAGATCTATCTATATGTCTATAGATATCTATCTCTATAGATATCTATAGATATATCGATAGATCTAGATATATTGAGATAGATATCTATAGATATCTATAAATATCTACATATCTATAGATAGATATATCTAGTTTGGCACCCCAAAGTAACACTATAATAAAAAAACAGTTTGCATTCATATATCTATGAAATATATATGAAATGTATATATGCAACATATATATGAAATACATCTATGAAATATATATATATGTATATATATATATATATATATATATATGCTAGTCTATGACATTTATTCTCCTATTAGGAATTTAAGTTTATGTTATGCAGCTGCCAAAAATTAGATTCTGATTGGATTTGCATTGCTTTTGGAATGATTGATATGGTAAAGATGAATGTGTATTTGTATTGAGAACATGGTATATCTTTTATTTCTTTCACTTACTTCAATAAGATTCCACAGTGTTCTTTAATATTGGTCCTATATCTTTATGGGTCAGTTGATTTGTAGATTATTTTGTTTTTATTCATATTGTGAATGAGCTGGTTGTCAAGTTGACTGCAGATGTCTAAACTGTCATGGCTGACAGCTTACCCACACGACACCAGGACTCCAAACCTTCTCCAGGGCTTCCTGCGTTCCTCACAGACGCTTCTGTCAGCTCCCTGCCTGGTCCGTCCTTCCAGTTGCCAGAGGCATCTGCCTTTCTTCCTTAAAGCTCTTCTTCAAAGTCTCTCCTTTGCTCTTCTCTACAAGGCCGGAAGCGTGCCTGTTGTCGAAGCAAAGGTACCATCATAAGTACGATGCTGCCTTTATTGGACGAACCTCTCCAGGGGCCTCCAAAGCTGCTCATTTTCAGGGGACCCACATGGCACTGGATTCCACGAGAAGCAGGGTGAATGGCTCTTTTCCTAATTCCCTGCCATGTCTCATCACCTGATCCCAGATGGCTCTGCTCAATCCCAAAGGCTCCTGCGTCCTGCGGTCACACCTGACAGGTCCATCCGCTGATCTGCAGCCCTCCTCCCAGCCCCTCCAAGCCTCCCTGACTGGTTGGGACACAGAGTCAGCAGAGTTTCGTTTTCTCCTGTTGCCTCAAACCCCATTCTTCCTGAAATTCAAGTAGCAGAGTTTCTCCAAGCCGTGTCTTTTCCTGTCTCACATCTATGTAGTTAACTCTTGGGATCCTCAGCATCTCTAAACAGCTCTATTTCAGCAGAAAGTCATTTTGCCTCTTCTTAAAAAAACTAACAGACTCTCTGGCTCAGTTTTCCCAGATCAGAGAAAGAACTGTCCCCAGAGAGGTTTAATCTCCACGCATTACAACAGTGAAAACAGATAGAATATTTAAAAGTACAAGTTTTTTCCCCTACTTCTATCTTCCTCAGCAAGGTTTTGAAATTCCTGGAGCCACATTTCCCCCCAGAGCTCTCATGCATGGTGCTGCGTGCTCACTCTCCTCCAGCAGCCTCCGCCAAGAGGAAGTTTCTCCCAAGCATCTGCTCTATGGTGACAACTTGGTGGCCGAGGGTGGTCTACTTCCTTTCCATGTCTGTCCCTGGAGATTTTCCCGTTTTCACATGATGATGACACAACTTACCGAGGATCTCACATACATTATCTGAGTCAATCCTCGAAGTAATCTTATAAGAAAGAATTTATTGTTCATTTTTCTTGATAAAGAAACTGAGGCTGAGAAGGGCTAAGTGGCTGGAGCAGCCAGGAGTGACAATGACAGAATTCAAAACCAGGTCTTACCCCATAACCCGAGCCTTAAATGTCACTATATATCTTCTAGGGGGAAGATCCTACCATCAACCTTAGAAAATCTGACTGCCCAGTCTGTCTACTTCCCCTGGAGTCCTGACATGAGGCCTTGAACAATCCCTTGTGGGGAGGTGTGGTGTTTCATTTCCCCTTCTTATCAGACTTCTGACTCTTTGTTATGTGGTGTCATTCCCTGGCCCTTTATTATGTGGTCTAATTGTCCCTGCTTGACAGTTGAAGAAATTCAAATGCAGTGAGTTTACCCAAGTACTGGAGCAGGCTTATGTTCACATTAAGAACAATTGGTATGGAGCTTCAACAATCACATGAAATTATGTCCATTCTATTGGGTTCAGTTTGCAGTTTGACTCGTATTGAATTGGTAAATTTGTCTGTGTTTCATTTCTTTGGCTTGTATTCAACTCCTGAATTTATTTCGGTTTCTAGTTTTATGAGCTTCAGGAGTTTATAGCCAGCATCATTTTTGTTTAGATTTATTTATTTTTAGTTTTTAAGTTAATTTATTTATTTTGAGAGAGACAGAGATAGAGGGAGGCAGAGAATCCCAAGCAGGCTCTGAGCTGTCAGCACAGAGCTCGACGTGGGGCGCGATCCTACGAACCATGAGATCGTGACATAAATCGAAATCAAGAGTTGGACGGACACTTAACCGACTGAACCCCAGGGGTGTCCCAACGTAACACTCTAATATAAAAACAGTTTACATCAGTACTGCAGGCTCCATGAAGATACTCTGCTTCATAAGGCATTAGAGAAATACCGATACATAGCTTCCGACTGCATTCTCCCCACCACCTTGTGAGGCATGCATTCTCGCCTTAGCTCATAGAACAAGGAACAGGAGCTTGAACAGATACATGTACAGCCCATATGAGCACATATAGGAACTGACAGGGACAGATGCAAACCAGGGTTTGAGTCAAAGTCTAGGGCTGTTTCCTAGAAACTCCTCCCTCTTAGCAACACAACTTTATTTCACACGTTCAGCAGAAGTGTTATTTGTTATATGTTATATGCCTCATCTTAGGACAATGATATTCAACCTTAAGAATTTAACAAATCATTCCTCTGAGAAACCTATTTCGGCAAGCCTGGCAAGGCAGTCAGCATCCAAATTAGGTTTACAATAAAGGTTTCAAACATTGGCCCATGTGTTTTTCCGATGAAACACAGACCTGAGGGGTGGGGAGAAGGGGATGGGGAAGGGCAGGGTTGGAGCCCCATACTCTCATCAGGGGAAGAACACAAATAGTTGGGCGAGAGATCAAGTTTACAATCCTGGAAGTATGCGAGCTACTTTCATTATTTAAAACAGTCTAACAAAAGGAAAGAAATATAGGATAATTGAAACATCAGCCTTCTTTGTTTTGGCTATAATTATATTAACTCAGTGAGGGGATCACTGGTTTGCTCATGCTGAGTAGAGATCCAGATGAGAAATGATAAATTATTTGGGTTAGTAAACTTAGGAAAATGAATAGGCTATTTACTAAATTTGATGTCTTAAATAAAGAAAATCTTCAAAAACATGTGTTTGTTCAACCAGTCATTGTGAGTTAACTATGTGGTTGTCAGTGGATACACAAAGATGAAATGATACTGTCCCTATTCTCAAGGGCATATGCATGGGGGTGGGGGTGGGGGTGAATGACACATGTGGCAGCATTTATAATTCCATTGTGAAAACCCAATGCTGGAATAATACAGAGAGGATTAGAGGGCCAGGAGGGTCTAGAGAGAGAGAATCCTACCTTGGTCTTAGGGGTGGGATAAAGTCCTTGGGTCAGAGAAGGCTTTCTTTAAAAAAATTTTTTTTTACATTTATTTATTTCTGAGAGACAGAGAGAGAGAGAGAGAGAGAGAGAGAGTGTGTGTGTGTGTGTGTGAGTGGGGGAGGGGTGGAGAGAGAGGGAGACCCAGAATCCCAAGCAGGCTCCAGGCCTTGAGCTGTCAGCACAGAGCCCGATGTGGGGCTCGGACTCACAGACCGCGAGATCGTGACCTGAGCCGAAGCGGGACGCCCAACCGACTGAGCCACCCAGGTGCCCCAAGAGAAGGCTTTCTGTAGCAGTTAGGACATGAGCTGAATCTTACAGGGTGAGTCAGAGAGGAAGGGAGTGAATTCTGGCCAGAGGGAAGGGTGCCGGCAAACACATGGAGGTGAGAAACCTTGTGGAGGTGTGACAGAGACTTGTAAGCAGTTTGGTGTTGCTGCGACATCAATTGTAAAGGGCAGAGATTTGAGAAGTCGTTAAGGGGGCTGATATTGGAAGTCACTTATGTAGGGTGACCATAAGCCTTATCATCCAAACTGGGACAATTTTGAGAATTCTAGAACAACAGACACAAACAGGGAAACTTGGATATCCTATTTACAGGCCACATCTCAGTTTAGATTTCCTCATTGAGTGATGGGGGATCATTGAGTGCTTTTTGACAATGAAGCGACACGATCAGATGTGACTTTTATTTGATTTTGATTTTGATTTTTAATTTTTTAAATGTTTATTTGTTTTGAGAAAGAGAGAGAGAGCACATGAGAAGGAGAGGAGCAGAGAGAAAGGAAGAGAGAGAAAGAATGCCAAGCAGGTTCCGAGCTGCCAGCGCAGAGCCTTACATGCGGCTTGAACTCACGAACCATGAGATCATGACCTGAGCCGAAATCAAGAGTAGGACGCTTAACCGACTGAGCCACCCAAGTGCCCCGAGATTTGACGTTTATTTTATTTATTTTTTTTAATTTATTTTTTTTTCAACGTTTATTTATTTTTGGGACAGAGAGAGACAGAGCATGAACGGGGGAGGGGCAGAGAGAGAGGGAGACACAGAATCGGAACCAGGCTCCAGGCTCTGAGCCATCATTCCAGAGCCCGACGCGGGGCTCGAACTCACGGACCGCGAGATGGTGACCTGGCTGAAGTCGGACGCTTTAACCGACTGCGCCACCCAGGCGCCCCGAGATTTGACTTTTAAATAGATTTTTATGTCTAATGAATTCACAGAAGGAGCAGATTCAGGGAAAACTCTATCTTCTGCATGTATTTATTCAAGAAATATTACTTGAGATGTATTTATTCAAGAAATCTTACACTTGTTGGTGCCTTACAGGGGCCAGGCATGTGATATGAACAAAAGGCATAATTCCGGCCTTTAAGAAGTTTGCAGTTGAATGGGGGAAGACTGCCGATAATCAAACACCACACAAGTAATTGTGAAATTACTAATGTGACAATGCTATGACAGAGAAGTGACTGTTGCTATGAGAACATTTCATAGGGAACGGAGAGGTCAGAAATGAGTAGTAGAATCCGACTGGCTGAAGAGAAGTGGAAAGACTATTCTGGAAAGAAACAAGAAGGTATACAAAGACCTTGTGGTGAAAGGTGTGGAATGCCTGACTGCGTTGTCAGTTCTGGGTTCTGCGTTGAACAAAATAGAATAAGAATGCGTGTAATTCATGTCCAGCAAAAGAAATGCATTGTATGGTAACAGAACAGTATGTGCCAATGTGGTACTTCCCCAGCCAAATGTTACATATAATATGCGTGAGTCTCAACTCTGAGCTCCACTGACCCAGCATGTTCTTCACTGTGAGTGACTAAATTGACAAACCAACTGCGGTGCCTCCAATGAGGAATTAGAAGGCCATGGGTGGCAATGTCTGTTCTCCTCTACCTTTATTTATAGACATCTTTTCACACTGCCATTTGTTCAACCAGTAGTAAACCGAGATTAAACCAGCTAGAAAACCAAGACTGATGCATCATCTTTTTCCGTCTTTGGACCCGGATCTGCTTTTATTGACTGACCCGGCATAGGAGGTAACACTGCCATTTGTAAGGATTGGAAGGCCAGTGTGGCTAATGGGGAAAGCCAGAGGGTATGTGGGGAATGCTAATTAGCTATGATCTTACTTTATTTGGCTGGGTCTTAGTTACTTAAATAAATATAAAGGGATTGAAATATGTGCCTACTTTCGGGCTTATTATTAATTTGAAGATCAAATAAAGTAATATCTAGTCATAGGATTAAGAGTATTTGCTGGGGTGCGGGACACCTGGGTGGGTCAGTTGGTTAAGTGTCCAACTCTTGATTTCCAGCTCAGGTCACGATCTCACGGTTCGTGATTTCAAGCCCTGTGTTGGGCTCTGCGCTGACAGCTCAGAGCATGCTTGGGATTCTCTCTTTCCCTCTCTCTCCTCCCCTTCCCTGCTTGCATTCTCTCTCTTTCAAAATAAATAAATAAACTTAAAAAAAAAAAAAGAGTATTTGTTGGGACTAGACATCTTCTGGAATACACCTGACTTACAACCTATTATCAAGAATTCTTACAAATGGTCACCAAGGGGAGTTTTTAACAATGGTTTATCCAATGTAACGATCAGTTTTTATTCGTAACCCAAATTTCTCCCAGTGTGAGTAATATGTTAGTTATCAATTGCTGCATAACAAATTAGCCTCCAAATTAGCAGCTTAAGACAACACACATAATGTCTAATGTTTCTGTGGGTCAGGAATCCATTTGTGGTTTAGCTGGGTACCTCTGGCTGAAGGTCTCTCAAGAGGGTGTAGTTAAACTGTTGTATGAGACTATGAGCCCAACCGGGGAAGAATCTGCTTCTAAGCTTATTCATCTGGTTGTTGGAATGCCTCAGAAGATCTGCTTCCAAGCTCACTCACATAGGCTTCTCCAAAAGGCTGTCTCACAATATGGCAGCTGACTACCCACGGAGTGAACAGTTGAAGGGGAAGTGAGAGGGAGAGTAGGAAGCACCTAAGACAGAAGCCACAGTATTTGTATAAACTAATCTTGGAAGTGACATCTCATTACTTCTGTCTTATTCTATTCACTAGAAGCAAGTCAATAAGTCCAAGGGGAGGGGCTCATACCTGAATACCAGAAGGTATGGATCACGGGGGACTATCTTAGAAGCTGTCTACCACTCCAGTGACTTGATTTATATAAGGGAAACAATTTATGGACAGATCTGGCTGCGAAAAGTCCTGTTGTTTTCCTTTCATCAAAGGAAACTCTTTAGGAGCCACCAAAATCATGGTGAATTATCTAAATTTTGGAAATCTCAGGTGAGTTATGTAGATTTCTGGTTTATTGATATTTTGCCCAGTTTATCTTGGGCTAAGCTCTCCAGAGACTGCACAGCTTGAATTTCCCTAACAAAACCTAGGGGCCCAGAGGCCACGATTTGCCATGTTCCTAGAATTTTTGATTTCATGACATCAGATCTGTGGGTCAAAAGGCTTCCCTCCTAATTGGCGAATCCTGACAAGGGGTGCTGACAAGGGGCTGACGAGAGGCTGAGACAGGGACAAAAAGAGTCTTTTTCTTTCTTCCTTTAAAAAAAGAGTTTGCTGCAACCCATCTTCGGCTCCTTTTTTTTTTTCCACTTTCTTTTCAATGCAGTATAGCAAGTGGTCATAAGTGTTTGGATTCTAGAGACTAATAGCCCAGAGGAGAGCCCCAGTTCTGTCTCTTACTAGGTGGGTAATCGTAGCTCAAGCTTTCTGTAGCAGTTTCCTTATTTATACAATGAGAAAACCACCAGTGTTTACCACACAGGGTGGTTATGAGGAGTAAGTCAATGCAGGAAAAGCCCTTGAAGTACCTTGCACACAAGAGACACTCAAAAAATGTTCAGTATTATTCTGACTCTTGTCCCCAAAGCGCTTGCTCTGTCTGACATGCCATATGCACTGCCCGCAGGCTCTGAAAGGGCAGAAGAAAAACCTCCATTCTCCTTTCCTCCTTACATCTTGTTTGTCCCCATAACCCCCACACTTCCCCAATTTCTCCTCTGCCTCCTCCTTCCTTTTCTTCTTCCTCTTTTTCTTCTTTCCTTTTTAAAATATTTTTTAATGTTTATTTTTGAGAGAAAGAGAGAATGAGAACACAAGTTGGGGAAGGGCACAAGGAGGAAGGGGGGCAGGGGATTTGAAATGGGCTCTGTGCTGACAGCAGTGAGCCTTATGTGGGGCTTGAACTCATGAACCCGAGATCATGACCTGAGTTGAAGTATGAAGCTTAACTGACTGAACCACCCAGGCACCCCTCTCCTTTCCATTTTTTTTTTTAATTTATTTTTGAGACAGGGAGAGACAGAGCATGAACAGGGGAGGGTCAGAGAGAAGGAGACACAGAATCTGAAACAGGCTCCAGGCTCTGAGCTGTCAGCACAGAGCCCGACACGGGGCTCGAACTCACGGACCGCGAGATCATGACCTGAGCCTAAGTCGGCCGCTTAACCGACTGAGCCACCCAGTCGCCCCTCTCCTTTCCTTTTTTAAAACTGTAGTTCTCTTTGGTTATATGGCATAGAATTAGGATTTGAATAACTATCTGTGCTGAATGCATAAAAGGATACGAGAGTATTTGTGTGTGGGTGCGTGTGGGTGAGAATATATACATGAAGCGATAAATTGCCCTCTTCTCCTGTCTCTACCTGATAAAATCCTCTCTTTTTAAAGACCTGTTTTAAATATCACCATTTCTAAAAAATGTTTTCCCAAGTCCTCAACACATGTGATCACTAATTTCTCACTTTCTATCAACAGCCTAATTGCATTCCCCTGTGGTATTTGACACAACATATTCAAGTTTTAGAGCGAGTGGAAAGCAGGCACTTCTTTCAGAATTGCCAAAGACCACTTTACCCTCAACACACCTTCCAAATCCTATTTACAAAAAAAAAAAGCACACAAGGTAAAACTTGCTCTCCTAAGACGTTGGTAATTCATCAGCCACCTTGATGAGCAAAATGGAAAATCCCCTAAATGTCGCTACTCTACTGAGGAATGTGATTCCCCCCGGGGCCGTGTGGTGGCACCTCCGATTGAGGCCAGGGCACATTGCCTACTCAAAACCCAGCCTCCTGAAATTCTTGAACATGCCTGTTTCCAAAATTAGAGACAACACCTAGCAGAACAGCTTGGCAGTTTGTAAAGGAAGGAATGAATGCTTCCCAAGGAGGAATTTCTAGGACACCGAGCACCAGAACAGGAGAAAATAGGACACAGAACAGTCCAATCAGAGTTCAGCTCCCTCTAGCCCGAAGGTACCTTGTGTAGAAATGTTATTTATAAAAACATATAAGACAAGCAGTAAATAAAATCAATGGCTTAATATATTGAAGGAAGAGAGTCCAACCCTCACCGAAAGGACTTTACAAATACGATCAACGGACATTTTTTAAAATATACTTTATTGCAAATTGGCTTCCATACGACACCAAGTGCTCATCCCATCAAGTGCCCACCTCAATGCCCATCACCCACTTTCCCCTCCCCCTCACCCCCCCATCAACCCTCAGTTTGTTCTCTGTATTTAAGAGTCTCTTATGGTTTGCCTCCCTCCCTCTGATCAATGAACATTTATCATGATTTTTAAAGCATAAAATTTAATGTTCCTTCCACATCAAGTTTATGCTGAACTCCACTGTAGTGGCTGCGATGTGTGGTGCAGATTGCTATTCAACCCCCTCCCCCGTCCCCCTACACATACCTATTCTTGTGGCCCTCCTGCCTTCAGAGGTATTGTTGAACATCCTGCGTCCAATGAATGTTTCCCAGGGAGACAGTGTAAAACCCCTGCATGCCACCCTATGTGATAGTCAATAAATGAAGAAATTGACCATGTATCCAGAACCTGTAATAATGAAAACATTCATTCATTTTGTTTGTTTGTTTAACACATCGACCCTATGAAGTAGTATTTTTAACCCTACTTTACAGCTGAGGACACTGAGGATCAGAGAAGTTGAATAAATTGCATAGCTATTAAGCAGTAGAATTGGATTAAAGTGAGGTTTACATGAAGTCACATCTTCAAAGTCCTTACCCGGTGCTTGGCACAGAGCTAGTGTTCAGGAAATGGTAACAATTATTATTATCAGGTGATCCTAACCGGAGATTTTAGTAAGCTGGATCACTCCCCAAGAGTTAGAACATTTAACTATACTTCAACAGACCAGGCCACGTAACTTAACAAATCTAAACCCCAGAGGTTATCCTAGATTATTATGAGAAATGAGTAGGCAATGGCCAAGTGGGGTGATTGCATTTATGAGTAATAATGGAGCCAGCTGCTTATCTTGTCACAGAGGTATGTGGATCGCTTAGGGAATAAACAGGTTGCCACTGGAAATGTAATATCTTGAAAAGCAGCTAGACTTTAAAATACAACCTGATTCAATTGAGTGGCATTCTCCCCAGCCCCTAGCACCACATTTTGCATTGAGTATGAGCTTCGGTCAATGTTTATTAGCTGCTTGCTTGCATCTGGTTGCTGGCAAAATTCACTTGCTCAGTTCACAGGCAAAGAATGAATATTTCCGTTAATTATAATGATGAATATTTTGTAAGCACCAATATAGTGCCCTTCCTTTATTTCCTGCAAAATTGGGGGCTATGCTACATTCAGAAGCTTAATTTGAGCCTTTCTTATTGAATTTTAACAAAATAATTCAAACTGCTGTTGCTGTGAGAAAAATGCATTTCATACCTGACTTAGTGAAGTGACCGAGGGGTTCCCTGCGGCTGGGAGCCCACCCTTTCATGGACTTGATGGCTACAGCCCTAGACATTTGAAATGACCGCCAGCCCCGAAGTGGAGGTCCAGAGCTGGGCTTCCTGACACGTTTCTCCACATGATTGGGTTAAACTAGAAGAGCTTCCACTACTTCTACTGATGTTTTGTGGTTGGAGTTAACCAATGCAAATCAAGCAGCTTATTGGATCTCTACCTGTGCCAGTGACATTCTTTTGTGAGGGAGAGAATCAAGAAGCAGGTATGACCCAAGTGCTCCAAGAGCTTAGGAGGTAATTTATCAGGGACAGTTAGGAAATAAATATAGATAGGGAGTGAGTAATCATGCATATATTTTGTGATGTAGATGATAAGAGCTTCCAGTAGTTTAGAGATGGGAGAGAACATTTTGGGATAGGGGTATCTGGAGGGGGTTGCCTGGTGCCTCCATCACCCAGGATCTGTGCTAATTAATGGAATTCAGAGAGTCACCACAGTCTCTGTTTTCCAGTGGCTCACAGTTTAGTGTGGAAAGATAGATTAAAAGCAAACTACAACTACGAGTAGGGTTTTCTCAGTTTTGGTAACGTTGACACTTGAGCTGGAGATTTTTTTTTTTTTGGAAGGGAGGATGGGTTTGTCCCGCGTATTGCAAGATGTTTAGCAGTATCCTTGATCTCTGCCCATTGGATGCCAGTAGCATCCTCCTCCTACTTCCGAGTTGTGACAACCAGACTGTCTCAAAATATTGTCTGGAGAGAAAATTGGCCCCCGTTGGGAACCACTGGGGAAACACAAGAGGAGATGAGAAGGGAGGTGGCAGAGATAACACCAGGGAACTTGTGGACGATTGCTAAAGAGTTTCAGTCTTTGTGTATTCATCTGATCAGTCATTTATTCAAAAAGTATTGAGTGGTAAATATGTGCTGGCCACTGTTCTAGGTTTCCTGGACACAGTAATGAACAAAACAGACAAAAATATCTGGACTCATGCTGTGTAAATTCTGGTAAGAGGGGATAAACAATAAATAATAAATCCAGTAAATGTGTAGATAGTAAGTTTGAAGGTGACAATGCTAAGGAGAAAAAAGAGAAGAATAAAGAGGAATAGGGAGTTTAGTATGAGACAGCAATTCTAAATAGGATAGTTAATAGGATTGTAAAAATACTGACAGTTTTTTTTACTAGAGAAAAGGAAATGTCTAGTATATGTAGTCTACAGGTGGGCATATTATAGATTTACATATTATTAGAAAAGTCAGCCTTTTCTGTTTCATCTGCATTGGGTTATTCGCTTCTGCTCTACCCTTTGAGATGAGTTTATACTCTTCCCATATCTTATGATTCATGAGAAAGGAAATTTTGAATGGCTCATTCATTCATTCATGCATTTATTCATTAGTTCAACACTTGTGGAGAAGCCAGAAGGCCTGGTGCCAGACACTGAGGATAAATAAAAAAGATATCACGCAAGTTCTGCCTCTGAGGCTTTCCCAGGGGTGCTCTCTTGTAAACTGTAATTACAATAATGTATGATAAGGAGTATAATGGATGTGTGTACAAATGCTCAGGGAGCCCAGAAGAAGAGTGACCAGCCCTGGGGAGGTGGAGAAGTCTGCACAGAAGAGCTGGCATTTGGGATGGGGCTGGAAGGATGAAGAAGGTTTTGCCGGGAAGAGAAATATCAGGAAAGAATTTCAGGCCAAGATATTAAGACATAAGAATGGTATATATATATATATATATATATATATATATATATATATATATGTGTGTGTGTGTGTGTATATATATGTATATATATGTATGTATATACACACATACACACACACATATATATACATATATATACATATATATATATATATATATATATATATATATATATATATACCCAATCAGCTTACAACTGATCTTTCTTTAATTTCCTGATATCTGAGCTGTTTTCCTTTATCCATCCTGATGCCCAGATCCAGAATTTCTTGGTGCAGTTCTACAAGTTTCCTACCTGTACATGAAGTGTTGGATGAGATGGTCTCTACAGCTCCTTCCGTCTGGAATATTCTTTCATCCTACAATTCCATGATTTTTTTCCAGCTCCCACTTCTCCGGAGGATGAATTCTTTCTGCTTCTGATTCATCATTTCTTCTCTTTTTCTCTAAGGTTCTGTCATTCACATGCCATTTTCACATCTAAACAGGGCCAACCTGTTTATTGTCTCTTGTTTTTTTCCTACTCTGCCTATCTCTAGAGATTATTTGCCCAATGCAGATGGACATTTTTAGAGCATTAATGTTGAGATGAGCCTTTCCAAAGGTAGGAGGAGACAAGAGTAAACACACCGCTGCCAGAGATTTCTGGCAGAACCAAGTTATCCATTAATTTGATTTTTTTTTAACCTTTTCCCACAGCTAGATATATAGGGAAGGTAAGAAACAACACCTTCCACGAAGCTCTTACTTACAGCCTAGTAGGGAAGAAGGTAAGTATATGATGAATATCATACAAAAAAGAGTCATCATAACGCATTTAATGCAAGAATAACTTGAATAGAAGCAGAAAATATACAGAAATGTGCATAAAGTAAATTATTTGAAGTGTGTGATAAAAGCATATTGGCTTTTTTTTTTTTTCCAATGGATAGTTGGCAATCATGGATGCTTTGATGGGTGAAAGACAGAGGTACAGTTCTCTCAAACTCTTCTGCTAAAAGCAAATAAAATGAAATAGAAAAAAAAAAATCTTTGAGGAGTAGAAGCTACTTGTCCTTTTAGAGAAAGGTCCTGGGAAGAAGATGAGCATCTGGATAAGAGTGACAATAGGCTGTTACATGCATATCATGTTGAGATTTAACCACATGTTTTAACACAGCTGGTCTCATTGTTCCATACCTTGGTCAAGTACATCACCACCTGTAGGCCATACTCTGTTGAACTGCATTGATCAATATCTCTTGAATTGTTTCCTACTCTCCATTCCATTTCCCTGTCTCAGTTTAGATATTCTCTTTCCTCTGGATTTTTGCAAAACTCGGGCGGCTCTGCCTTTTTCTGTTCCATCACCCTTTCTGCTCCCGGGGGAGCTTTCTTGAGTGCCTATCTGACTCTAGTTCTCCTCTGCTCAGAAATATTTACGGCTTCCTCATACCTACAGAGGAAAAATTTAAATCCCTTATCCTAGCAACCAAGACTCCACAGTTTGGCTTTCACCTTCTCATTTCTCATTAAACTCCTTCATTTGCCTTGTGTTTAAACCGTATGATTTATGCAGTTTTATGAACATGATTTTCCCCCTTGCACCTCTAGGCCTTTGTTAACTCTGTATCTTTATTGGACCACCCCACCTGGCAAAGTCTTACTGTACTAATTATAAGGATCCAGGCACAAGAGAGCTTCTGGGTCTCAGAGAGCAACTGGAACCAGAAAATGAGAAACCAAGGAGGTTTTCTGAGTCCCTGTGAGCCTCTGAAATCAGGCTATTGGGAACAAAGCCCAGGCTTTTAGCAAACATGGTCTAATATAAGTATATGAGAAATACACTTGAATTGATGGGGCTCTGTCTTTAGCATAAAGAGCAACTTAAAGACACTTCCTATTATGTGCATTATGAGCTTAAGAGTCAATGAAGCATTCAAGAGGGTGCAGGGATTGGCTTTCTCTGCTCTGTCCAAGGTCACACTCATTCCCTAGTATAAGGTGAGTATACTGCAGGCCCTAGCAGTAATTAACTCAAGCCGAAACCTGTCATGAAACAACAAATCTCAGATGATCGGATGTTGATAAATAACTCAGCTGGTTTTTAAATATCTTGGGTAGCCATTAAAAAGAAGAAAATATACAATTCTTCTTGAAGTGTTCACTCATTAATTCAATCAATATTTACTGATCACACATATGGTAGGAATTTTTATGTAAGATGCGCTATCCTCCAAGAATAGATTTACTGCGACCTTAAGGAATAGCTGACCCCAGTACAGAGTAATCCTATCTGGCCAATGGTTCTGACACTGCATTGGAGCAGAACTGTGGATTGTTCCTTCCAACCGAATCTTCTTTTTTCACAATCTCTGCACATCTTATCCGTTCTGTTGTGATTGGATTACATGGGTTTCATATGTATTCCTCCTTCTCCCCAGTAAATAATCAGCCATTTCTCCTCCAGCTGACCAGGGTCAATTAACCCTGCCAATATGGGGACTCTCCTCCTGCTGGTGTATGGACACAAGGAGTCCAAAGATACTTTGGAAGTGTTCCCCCTTTGGGGACCAGGGCTTCCAACCCTGCAGAACCTCGAGTTGTGGGAATGGGAAGAAAAAAAAATCCCCAAGTGGATTACTGGAAGCAATAAGTGGGCCACTCTTGTTTTCATCCCTTTGTTCCCAGGCTAGTGCTTCTGTCTGTTGGGATCACAATATCACATAGAGTACCTGACCTACTGCATAGACTACATCCTGAAGGATAGCGTCCCACTCCTCCTACCACTTGCATTAGTCCAGGTCTTCCTAGAAGCAGATGCCATGCCAGGATTAGATATGAGGAGAAAAAGAAGGAAAGAAGGTCTTAGCAGTGCAGTTCTAAGAAGATTTTGGCTAGATCAATAGGAAGTACTGCATCTCTCAAGAATATGTGGGCTTAACATCCCTGCTGCCCACAGTCATTGGTTGGTGGTAGCCTGGGGGGAGTGCAATTATACAGTGGTAGATTTGACTAGTGAGGGACATCTGTCAATTATATTCTCACAGCAGAAAGCAAAGGTGCGTGGTGCACTTTCCTGGTAACACCACACTGTTTCAAGCACTGGGGTCACAAGAGCGAGCAAGAGATATGGTCTCCGTCTCATGGAGCATACAGTCTAGTGTGGGACAGTTAAGTAATCACAGCTTAGTGTGACAAGTGCCTTGAAGCACAGAGGTAAGGGCTCCCAGCCCAGGGTAGGTAAGGGGCTCAGGAAGGACTTCCTGGGAGGCCACCTAGTGGGGCAGTAAGGAGCCAAGATTATACATGAATTTGAATCCAAATTCCCCACTTTCTAGTCCTGTGTCTTTGGACAACCTTGTAACCTCTCTGTGCCTCTGTTTCCTCATCTACAAAATGGGGGAAAATATAGCACCTATCTCTAGGGGGGCTGTGGTGACAAAATCCCATAATATACCTGTAGGCCACTTAGAAGTGTGCCTGGCACATCGTGCCCAATCATCCCACTGCTGCAGCTCTGAGGCTGGAGATGCGGGCTGACCAGTTCACAGGGGCCTGTCCAGGTGTGCTGAACTAATGTCTATTCATTTTCCAAGTCACAGAGAAGCAATGCCCACAGGAACCTGCCACCAGTGGTTTTATGGATTGCAGGGCTGGTGCCTTCAATCTGCTGTCAGTGTGGAAAGTAAGTAGAAAACCTGAGGTTCTTGTTGTATCTGGGTATTATCAATGCCCTCCCTTCTCATTCAGCAAGATTTCTCTCCAGAGCTCTGGGGGGATTCATAGTAGTCATATCTGGGGTGACATAACAGTGACACCCACCCCCACCCCCCAGCCTCACCCAGTGCTGGGGCTATAAGGCAGCAGAATGCTGTACTTCCCCAACCAGGCTGGCTCTGCCTCCTCCTGCACCAAGTCCCTTCCATGCAAGGAGCACTCAGGCAGCTGTCATGCTCACTCTTCTGTTGGAAGGAAAGTGGTGCCCTTGCCCTATGCCCAATCCAGGCTCCCAGTGACCTAAGTCAGCCTCTCCACCCAGAAAGGACACTCAGGGGGTCCTCATCTGCACATGTGGTCTTCACTTGCATACGTAGTCCCTGGAGTCCCTAGGCCTAATGGCCCTCTTGGTTTTATCCCTTTTTTCTTCTCTTGCTGTTTGGAGTTTGTCTTGTCCTCACCTGCCTGACGGCTCTTATGTATGCCTGGGATTTCAAGTTCAGATTTGTCTATCTCCCTTCATGATCTGTGAGGTCTGGAAGAATTGCAACATTACTTTTTTTTTATTTTTTTAAAAAAAAACTTTTTAGTGACAAATCTGGAGGAGTTTTCTTTCTGTTAGCTTCTGCTATTAGACAGCATTGGGGATCCATTAGCCCAAAGTTTCTGGCCCCCAGTTGGTCTAAGCTCCATTGATGAAATATGTATGGTTGGAGTTTTCAGTCAAGGTCCATTTTAGAACAAGGGGCATACGAAAAAATCGTTTTACTTAACTCAGACCCAAAAGAGGAATGATACTTTCTCCATTTGTCTGGTTCACTCTACAGAGTTCAAGTTGCCAGAGTTGCTGAGCCCTCTTCCATTGTTTAGAACCCTCCTAGAAGCTGGGAGAAGTTACAGCTGAGGATATGGCATGTGCTACTTCTTGGGGCTGGTGGAGAGGAAAGAAAGCAGAAGGAATACCTAGCTAGTGAGCATTGACAATGGACCAACCACTCTGACAGATAGTTTATATTTATTATCTCACTAAATCCTTATATCATCCCTTTGAGGTGTATAGTCCGATATCTGTTTTGTGTAAAAGCAAATAGAGATTCAGGAAGAATAAATACTTGTCCCATTATCCCACAGGTAGAAAGAGGCAGATTTGTTATTTGAGCTCCAGGGCCCCTACACCCAGTTGATTTTACTAGTTATGCCCAATCACCATTCGACTTCTGGTCATCCAGCTCTAAAACCTGGTGCCTCGTCCTCTGCTCTTATCCTCATGTCTAATTTCCAACTCCTGACATTTCTTTCACTATATATTTTTGTATCCAACCTACCCTTTCTGGTGCCATGCTGGTTCAGTATTAAAATAACTACAGTGATTGCTTATACAGTCTTCCTTTCTTCACTCTCCATTCTTATAATCTGTACCGAAGAGGAATCTTCCTAAAGTTGTATCCTGAACTTATTACCCCCACCCCTGCCTTTCAGTGCCCTTTCTTGCCAATACATACAATCCCAAATCCTTCGTTTGATGTGTAAGGTTGTTTCCCATCCCTGTTTTCTTATTTCTCATGAGTTTCTTCAACATGAAACCTCCACTCCATACAAACTGGTCTACCCACTATCTCCAGAGACACCTAGAATATTTCTGTCTCGTGCCTTGGATGGTGCCACCCTCTCTTCTAGGACACCCTTCTCTGTCCTCTCCTACCAGAAGTCTCTCCCTCTACCCCTGCCACACACACACCCATCAGCAGGAAGCCCCTCTGTATTCATATGTCCGCACTGGGCAAAGGCTACTGATAAGATTGGCCACATTTCCCCAGCCTAAGGCCACTTCTCCTGGGACATTATAAGTGTTTGAAGGTGAGGACTTGAATTTCTTCCTTACTTTTTTCTTCCAACTGGGTCTATCATAAAAAACAGGTACATGGTAAGGTACTCAATCAAAATGAGTTAGCTACTTATGAGAGAACCAACAAGCAATAATTTCAAAGACAATGTCACCATACATCTAGTCAGCTAATGCCGGAGGACAGCGTCAGTAGAAAATGAGAGTCCTGTTCTGCACCTTGAAGCCAGAAGTGGCTCTCTGAATTGCTGCAGTAACACTTATGTGGTCTCCCTCCTTCCAGCCTCTACCCACCAAGCTGTCCCAACATGACTGGGTATCTTCTGAATATGCGGCTTTGACCCTCTTGCTCTTTGCTTCTGCTGTTCTTCTCATCCTCTTTGTTGACTGTTCTTTACTGTTTTTCTTTTATCCCTCTCTTGATTTCTCAAAGGCTACTTTGGGGAGAAAGACAAGAGCCAGCATGATCAGACCTTTGGGAAGTTACATTCCAAGTCCTTTTAACCAGGACAGCTGTCTTGACATATCTCAAAGAGTTGGTGTAGTTCCCAGAGAGTGTGGGCCAAACCCCAACATTGTCGGGCAAGGAGTGTCTGGTTCACAGAAGACTCAGAGGACTGACAGCAGAGTGTTTGATTTTGAGCATGCCTTTTCCCTTTTTGACTCTATCAGCCTGCAAAGATCTGTGGCTTCTCACAAATGTTTCTCACAATGGGACAATGCATGAGGATCTAGGGCAGGGAGGATGCAGGCCGAATACTGTGGGTTGCATTTAAATATCTATTTATTTTGTTTTCTGGTTCCCAGACCTATTTCTTTATGCCTTTTGCTTTAGCCCTAAGCTTGGGCTAATTTGCTCCATGAGATGACTATTTATCACTATAATTCATCAGGTGCTCTGTGAAGCCTGTACAAATATATAAACAAGGGCAGGGCTCATCACTGTAATAGCAACTCACACTTGGAAAGAATGCCCCAGATTTCAGAGCACTTGCATGTATGTTGTTACTTCCAATTCTTGTATCAACTTTGGGTGGTAGACCTTACTAGACGTAGTTTACAGATTTGGAACCTGAAGTAAGGTGTAGGGATGGAGAACTCAATGTTAAGTACTTGCTATGTGCTAGGCACTACAAGTTTCTTTTAAACTTTATCTTGCTAAGTCCTCACAACCCCTCTAAGAAGTAAGGATTGGTATCCACCTGTGTGTATGCATCCCTCTGGAGAAAGGGCGGTCAACTGTTGAGTGTTTCCTACGTATCATGTAAAACACTGTGCTAAGTGTGTTACAGAGATTTTCCCATTTACCGCTCCTTGGCGCTCATGCTATCCCCATGTTAGCAATGACATCACAGCCATTGAGAAGTTTGATAACTTGTTTAAGGTTACTCAGCTACTAAGTAATAGTGTTGGGATTTCTAGATCTATGGACATCAAAGCTCATTCCTTTCCACCACTCTGCTGATGATATATGCTGAGGTTACCCACCTGGAAGGTACGGGATTCAGGGTTTGAACCCACAATTTTGGATTCTAGAACTATGCCAATTCCTCTCCATTGCACTGATGCTTTGACGTCAAGTGGGACGGCAGTGACATCGGTCCCCATACACTTGTGCTGCTGACAGGTGTTAGTGGGTCATGCAATTTTCACAGATTCCAAGAAAATGATAAAAATTAAAAAAATATATATATATGGTGAGCTTTCCAAGAAGTTAAATGTACTCAATTTAAAAGATTTATCTTTATTCTGAGATTAGTCCTTTAATGTTTTAGATGTTAAATGTAACTTCTTTTGTGAAATGTCAATAATGTAAGGTAAGAAGAGTTTTCTTGACCTTTTAAAAATATACACTTGCTTTTCAAAAACAAAATCTTGGACTCAGTTTTATCAGTTCCTTTCCTTTAAATACAAATAAATACTGTGGAAATAGTTCAACATACAACCATGAAAGGATTTTGAAAAGAGGAAAGAAGGCAGACTGGCTGGGGACCTCGGGACTTGAAGAAAGACCTTGTAGTGAGTTCTCTGGATTTCTGTTTCTCTTTCATATATCTCAGAATGGGCACCCAAGAGGTCTGAACCTGAAACAGTTGATAGGCATAGTAAAAAAGTGAAAAATAAAATAAAATAAAAAATGCTCGCTCTCTTTGGCCAAAGACTGGGAAAGGGGAAGCCCATCAGGGATCCATATCCATTGGTGGCAAAGAGATGGGGGCAGGGCACCCTTTCAAGACCTGCAACAGGCACAGCTCTGCCTGTACCAGCAGGCCTGGCGTGCCCTAGCCCTCACTAGTAGCAGTGAGCCATTCATATCTGATGGCTCCTGGTGGCTCCTGGCCCCACCACCCAGTGGCAGAAAACCCAGAAAACCCAGAATACGCCCTTCCCTCCTCTGGTGGCACCAGCAGAGCACCTACACTCTATGGCTGGAGAATGAGCCAGAAAACATGCTCTCCATTCCACTGGTATCCCTAGCCTTCACCTAATGTCATCAGGTGGTCTAGGTAAGCACTTTTTGGTCCTACTGGTGGCATCCACGGGGATTCAGTGGAAGCTTAAGGTGAGCCAGGGGAACAAAACAGTCCAGGGTAGCATCGCAAAAGCTCAGAAAACTAAATTGTCATTGGAACTACAGTTCACAAAAGTAGGACATAACCTACATGCTAAATGCAAACAGGGTGACTACCTACTAAAATGGAATATTTAAATAGGATCAGGAATCCCCTAATATAATATCTAAAATGCCCAGAAGACAACTACTTTGTATACAATTACAACTCACTTGTCATACCAAGAAAGAGGAAGATCACAGCCTGAATGAGAAAAGAAAATCTACTAATGTCAACACAGAGATGAACCAGATGCTGGAACAATCTGACAGAGATTTTAAAGCAGCCACCATAAAGATGCTCTACTAAGTAAATACAAATTTCCTTAAAAAAAAAAAAAAGAAAATAGAAAACCTCAGCAAAGAAATAGTTATAAAAATACCAAATGGAAATTATATAACTGAAAAATGCAATTAACCAAAGTAAAAAAACTCACTGGATGGTCTCAATAGTAGTGTGGAGAAGACAAAGTCTGTGAATTTGAGGACAAAGCAACAGAATTTACTCAGTTTGAATAATAGAAAATAGACTGAAAAAAAATTAACAGAGCCTTGGGGTCCCATGGGACAATAAAATATCTAACATTCATTTCATCAGAGTCTAAGAATGATAGGGTGAGAATGTGGGGCTGAAAAAATATTCGGAGAAATAATGGCTGACAACTTCTCAAATTTGGAAAAAAACATGAGACCTTTTTATTTAAAATTTAAAATTTAAATTTCTTATAGATTTAAGAAACCAAGAAAACCGCAAACAAAATAAACCCAAAGAATCCATCCCAAGACACATGATAAAAGTTTTGAGAACTAAAGACAAAGAAAAATCATACATCAACCAAAGAGTGATGCATTGTCTATGTAAGAATACCAATCTGAATGATAGTGGATTTCTCACTTAGAAAAAAGCAGCCCAACATTTTTCAAGTACTGACGGAAAGAACTGCCAGCTACAAACTTTATATCTGGTGAAACTATCCTTCAGGCATGAAAAGGAGAAAAGCAATTTCAGACAAGGAGCATGTAAGAGAATTTGTCACTAGAAGCTCTTCACTTAAAAAAAATGGCTGAAGGGAGGCACCTGGGTGGCTCAGTCAGTTAAGTGTCCGACTGCAGTTCAGGTCATGATCTCACGGTTCATAAATTTGAACCCCACATTGGACTCACTCATTGCAGAGCCCACTTCAGATCCTTGTCTCCCTTTCTCTCTGTCCTCCCCGACTTATGCACACATGCTCTCTCTCTCTCCGTCTCTCTCTCAAAAGTAAATAAGTATATTTTTTTTAATGGCTGAAGGAAATTCTTCCAACAGAAAGGAAATGATGATAGAAGAAGGCTTAGAACTTTAGAAAGGAAAAAAGAAAAATGGGATGGGAAAAGTAGGGGTAAATATAATAGACAATCCTTCTCATGAGAATTTTAAATCATATTTGATGGCTGAAACAAAAGTTTTAACAGCATCTGTTGTGGTGCTCAGTATATGTCGAGGAAATAGTCGAGAATGTGAGCTTAAAATGTGGGGAGGGTAGAGACCTATATGGAAGTCAAATTTCAATATTTTATTGAAAGTAGTAAAACATAAATACTAGTAAACTATGTTATGTTATATGTGTACATAGTAGTACCTAAAATAACCACTAAGAAAAACTATTCAAAGCAATATAGTAAAAAACAATATAAATAAAACATTATAGAATCCTAATAGATGTTCAAATAACCCAAAGGAAGGCAAAAAAAAAAAAAAAAAAAAAAAAAGAGAGAAAGAGAAGAATGAAAAGGGAGGGGAGAATGTTAAAATGGCAGTTTTAAACCCTAACAGATCAGTAAAGAGTTGTTTTACATGTAAATGGTCAGAGTACACCAATTAAAAGACAGATATTGGCAGAGGAAACTAAAAAGAAAATCACATCACTCTGTGCTGTTTACAAGAAATTCACTTCAAAGGCAATAGCATAGGTAGGTTGAATGTAAAATAATGGAAAAAGATGGTTAATGATAATATTAATAAAAACATCAAGAGTGGCTATATGTCACATAAAATAGACTTCAGAGCAAAGAAAATTGTTAGGAACAAAGAGGGACATTAAATAATGATGAAAGGATCAATTCAACAAGAAGATATAATAATCATAAATGTGTATGTACCGAAACACAAAGCTTCAAAACACGTGAACAAAAATGAATGCAGTTAAACAGAGAAATAGACAAATCCATAATTACAGTAGAAAAATCCAACACTCTCTTCTTAGCAATTGATAGCACAATTAGCAAAGATATAGAAGAACTGAATAACAACAGCAACCAGTAGGATCTAGTTGACATTTATATACCATTTCATCAAAAACACACATTCTTTTCAAGTGGCTATGGAATATTAACCAAGATAGACTATATTCTGGATCATAAAATAAAGTCAATAATTACAAATAATTGAAATCTTATAAAATTCTTCTGCCACTATAATGGAATTATACTAGAAATGAACAACAGAAAGACAACAGGAAAATCTTCAAACACATGGAATGTAACACCACACTTCTAAACAATCTGTGGGTCAAAGAGAAAATCGCAAAGAAAATAAAGGCTGAATGAAAATGAAAATGCAACATATCAGAATTTGTGGAATGCAGCTAAAACAGTGCTGAGAGGAGCATTTATAGCATTAATACACAAAAGATGAAAGGTCTCAATCAATACTCAAATTCCTACTTTATGAAACTAGAAAAATAAGACCAAAATAAATTAAAAGCAAGCAGAGGGAAAGAAATAACTTTTTTCCCCCAAATTTTATTTAAATTCTAGTTAGTTAACATACAGTGTGATATTGCTTTCAGGAGTAGAGTTTAGTAATTCATCACTTACATACCACACCCAGCACACCCAGTGCTCAACACGACAAGTGCCCTCCTTAATACCTATCATCCATTTAGCCCATCCCCACCCACCTCCCTCCATCAACCCTCAGTTTGTTCTCTATCCTAAAGAGTCTCTTATGGTTTGTTTCCCCCTTCTTTTTCCCCCTTCGCCTATGTTCATCTGTTTGTTTCTTAAATTCCACATATGAATGAAGTCATATGGTATTTGTCTTTCTCTAACTGACTTATTTCACTTAGCATAATTACACTCTAGCTTCATCCATGTTGCAAATGGCAAGATTTCATTCCTTTCATGGCTGAGTAATATTTCATTATATGTATAATATATATATATATATGCCACATCTTCCTTATCTATCAGTCAATGGATAATGCAGAAATAACTTTTTAAACTAAAGAACAAAAAAATCAACAAAACAGAAAAACAGTAAAAAAAAAAGTCATTGAAAACAAAATTTGGTTCTTCAAAAATACCAATAAAATTAACAAATGGATAAACTTCGAAAAAGATGACACAAATTACTATTTTCAGAAATGAAACAAGGACAATTACTACATATCTTATAACCACTGAAAGGACAATAAAGGAATACTATGAACAAATGTGTGCTCATAAGTTCAAGAATTTAGAAGAAATGATCTAATTTATCACCGGAGAATTTCACTAGCATCACTGGAAAGTTTTACTAAACATTTATAGAAGAATTAACATCACTTTTGACAAAACAGGAGTAAGGAATACTTCTCAACTCATTTTATGAGACAAGTATTACCTTCATACCAAGGTCATACCAAGGTCAAAGGTAACACAAATAAACTATACACCAATATCTTTCTTGAACTTGGATGCAAAGTTCAAGAAAATATTAGCAAATCGAATCTAACAATCTAAGAAAAGGATGATACACATTGACTAAGTGAAATTTATTCTAGGCATGTGAGACTCGTTTAGCATTAGAAAATCAATCAATATAATCCACCATATCAATAGGCTAAAGATGAAGGATTGTAAGATTATATCAACTGACAGAGAAGAAGCATTTTGACAAAATCCAATAACCATTTATGATAAAAACCCTCAAGAAGATAGGAACAGAGAGAATGATCTCAACTTAATGAAAAACATCTACAAAAACCATCTAGAATTAACATTATACACAATGGCGAAAGACCGAATGCTTTCTCCCTAAGACTAGGAATAAAGCAAGGATGCCTCTCATCCTTCTTATTCAACGTAATACTGGAAGTTTAAGCCAGAGCAATAAGACAAAATACATACACACATTAAAAAAAGAAAGAAAGGGCATTCAGGTTGGAAAAGAAATAAAACTGTCCTTATTTACAAATGACATGAGAAAATGACAACTATGTCAAAAAAAAGTTGTAAGAACTCTAAAACTGGTAAGTTCAGCAAGGCATAGGATATAAGATTAGCAAGCAAAAATCCATTACATTTCTATATTCTAACAACAAACATGGAGAAATTGATATTAAAAAGCAGTACCATTTATGATGGCTCCAAAGAAAGAGTTCAGCTAAAAATTACAAAATTCTGATTAAAGACACCAAAGACCTAAATAAAATGGAATGACAGAGTATTGATGAACTGGAAGATTCAACATAGTAAAAATGTCAATTCTTTCCTAAGTTGATTTATAGTGGAATGTACTTCCTATAAAAATTACAGCAAAAGTTTTGTAGATATAGACATATTTATTCTAAAATTTATGTGGAAAGGCACACACCCTAGAACAGCTAACCTAATCTTGAAAGAGAATATATAGACTGGAATCATTCTACCTGATATTAAGGCTTAATATAGAGCTATAAGAGGGGCACTTGGGTGGCTCAGTTGGTTGAGCTGCAGCTCAGGTTCTGACTTCGGCTCAGGTCATGATGTCCCAGTCCTCAAGCCCCTCAAGCTATGCTGACAGCTCAGAGCCTGGAGCCTGCTTCTGATTCTGTGTCTCCTTCTGTCTCTGCCCCTCCCCAACTCGTGCTCTGTCTCTGTCTCTCTCTCTGTCAAAAATAAATATCATTAAAAAATATATACAGCTATCATAATCAAAGCAGTGGGGGTATTGATGGATAAACACACATTAATGGAACAAACAGAAAAGGGAACTCAGAACGATACACAAATATTCTTAACTGGTTTTTAACAAGGTGCAAAAACAATTCAATGGAGGAAAGATAGACTTTTCACTAATAGTGCTAGAGTGATGGACATCCATAGGGGAAAAAATGAAACTTGATCTAAACTCCATACCTTACTAGAAAAAGTAACTCAAAATGGTTCACAGTTGGGGTGCCTGGGTGGTTCAGTCAGTTAAGCAACTGACTCTTGATCTCAGCTCAGGTCATGATCTCACCGTTCGTGAGTTCCAGTCCCACATTGGGCTCTGTGCTGACAGTGTGGAGCCTGCTTGGGATTCTCTCTCTCCCTCACTCTCTCTCTCTCTGTCCCTACCCCGCTTATTCTCTCTCAAAAAATAAATAAATAAACTTTAAAAAATGGATCCCAGACAACATAAAAAGTACTATAGTTTTCAAGATGTCGTCATTGAAAGAAACTGGATAGAGAGTACACAGAATCTATTATATCTTACAATTCTGTGTGAATCTACAATTATCTCAGAGTAAAACAGTTTAATTGAAATAATAAAATGTTGAGAATATTTTTCGTCTTCCAAATTATCTTCTGTTCCTTACCGATCTAAAACGTCTTAAAAGCTAGAAGTCTTAGAATCTCTGGACTGGAGTGCATAAAGTAGTGAGGTGATCTTGGTAAACGAGCCCCGCTTTATTAATTAATTAATTAATTAATTATGTACATTCAAGTTAGTTAACATACAGTGTAGTATTGGTTTCAGGAATAGAATTTAACAATTCATCACTTACATGTAACACCCAGTGCTCATCCCAACAAGTGCCCTCCTTAGCGCCCATCACCCGTTTAGCCCATACTCCCAACAACCTCCCTTCCATCAACCCTCAGTTTGTTCTCTATATTTAAGAGACTCTTATGGTTTGTCTCCCTCTCTATTTTTATCTTACTTTATTTTTCCTTCCCTTCCCTATGTTCATCTATTTTGTTTCTTAAATTCCACACATGAGCAAAATCATACGATATTTGTCTCTGTCACTGACTGACTTATTTCACTTAGCATTATACTCCTTAGCTCCATCCACGTTGTTGCCAATGGCAAGATTTAATTCCTTTTGATCACCGAGTAATATTCCATTGTATGTATATACCACATCCTCTTTATCCATTCATCAGTTCATGGACATTTGGGCTTTTTCCATAATTTGGCTATTGTTGATAATGCTGCTACAAACATTGGAGTGCACATGCCCCTTCAAATCAATATTTTTGTATTCTTTTGGTAAATACCTAGCGGTGCAGTTGCTGGGTCACAGGGTAGTTCTATTTTTAACTTTTTGAGGAATCTCAGAGTGGCTACACCAGCTTGCATTGCCGCCAACAGTATAAGAACGTTCCCCTTTCTCTGCATCCTCACCAACATCTGTTGTTTCCTGAGTTGTTAATTTTAGAAGAGGCCTGCTTTAAAGTACAGTGGATATCTTTGTCTAAGGCTTTTTTGGCTCCTCAGCTCTCACCATCTCTCTGCTGATATTGTAATAGAAGGACCCAGCAAGAATGTGGACGAGTCAGCATAATCCTCACTGCTTTGAGAACATACAGATTGACGATCTTACTTTGTGATCTTATTATGTGCCATGTACATCACAAGCATCATCTCACTTCAGCCTTAAAATAACCCTGTTAAGTAGGGAGTGATGGAGCTGGGATTGCATCCAGATCTGTCTGATTTTAGAGCCTGCCTGCCTCACTGCTACATGCAACCTACCCATCTGGGCTATCTGTGCTCACACTGGACACGTGGCAGACCACTCTGTACAACACTTGAAATGAAAACCCACCCAAAGAAGACGATGTCCAAATGTTGTACTCACATTGAGGTGGGAGCAATCCTGTCTACATGTTGCTGTGCTGAAGCATGGACTTAGCTCCAAGAACATCAAGGTCCTCTCGCATTTTAACATTTTGACATCATTTCATCTACTTGCATGGGAGACGCAAGCATCGTCTGTGGCTACTGGCTTCATTTCTGGTTTCATAGTGGTTGGTTTTCATTTTTAACTCTTTTATCAAGGTATAGTTTACATACCACAAAATCCAGCCACGGTGAGTCCACGATTCGATGATTTGCATACATTTATAGAGTTCTGCTGTCATCATCGGTTTGAGAATACATCCATCATCCCCCCAAGTTCCAATTGTGTCTGTTTATAGTTGTTCCTTGTTCCCACCTCCTGTCTAGGCAAGCACTGATATGGATTCTGTCTATAAATTTGCCTTTCTAGAATTTCATATAAATGGAATCACAATATACAGTCTTTTGCTTCAACTTTAACAAAATGTTTATTTATTTATTTATTTAGAGAGTGAATAAGCAGGAGAGGTGCAGAGAGAGGAAGAGGAGAGAATCCCAAGCTGTTAGCGTAGAGCCTGATGCAGGGCTCAAACTCGCGAACTGTGAGATCATGACCTGAGCCCAAATCAAGAGTTGGACGCTTAACGACTGAGCCACCCAGGCTCCCCAGCTTCAGCTTTCTTTTAACCTAACATTATGTTTTGGGAGTTCATCAATGTTGTACCATGTATTAGTAGTTGCTCCTTTTAATTAAAAAAATAGTATTCCATGTCATGGATATGCCATATTTTGTTTATCCATTCACCAGTTGATGGAGATTTTTTCACTATAATGAATAATTCTGCCATGAACATTCACAAGCATATTTTTGTGTGGACATATGCTTTAATGTCTCTTGGATAGATTCATAGAAGTGAAATTGATGGATTTTATTGTAAGTATATATTTAACTTTTTAAGAAACTGCCAAGCTGGTTTTCAGAGTCTATACCTCTGTGTTTTCAAAAATAAACATCTCAATACAGAAAAATAAAATGTTCCTCAATCTTACCTCTCATGAAACCCCAGCTAACATTAACTTTAAATAAAATGTAGACATATTTAAAACAACTTAAATAGTTCAACAATGATTTAAAAAATAGACTTCATTTTATCCCTACCACCCCCCCTAAGATTACTACTATTAGCAATGTATTGTTCATCTTTCTGGAAAAATTTTGTGCATATATCATTATATTTTTAGATATGGATCCAGCTACCCAAAGGAAAACCATCATACACATTTCTTTGCATCTTTTCAATTAATAGTGTATTTTGGAGGTCTTTCCATACAGCACCTATATAGCCCTACCTCTTTTTAAAATTTTTAACAGCATTATTAAGATATAACTGGTATATAATAAATTGTGCATATTTAAAGTATACAATTTGATAAGTTTTAAAGTCTGTATACACCCGTGAAACTATCCCTGCAATCAAGTTAATTAACTGAATTACAAATAAAGTTCCTATGAACATTTGTGTACAAACCTTTATATGGACATATGTCTTGGGTAAGTACCGAGGAGTAGAATAGCTAGAATATATGGCAAGCATATGTTTTACTTTTTAAGAAGTTGCCAAACTGCTTTCCAAAGTAGTGTTCCATTTTACATTTCTACCAACAGCAGATGAGAGTTCCAGTTGCTCTACATTCTGTGTATCTCCAGAAGTTTGATTTGGTTCTTTTTCATACTTTAAATTTCTTTAACATTTTGAACACATGAAAGGCAATTATAATAACTTTCAACGTTCTTGTCTGCTAATTCTCACATCTGCTTTAGTTCTGGGTCTATTGCAACGGATTGATCTTTTTTCTTATTATAGGTTCTATTTTTTTATCATCTTTGCAAGCCTGGTAGGTAATCTTGATTAAATACCAGACACTATAAATTTTACTTTGAAGGGTGCTGCATATTTTGCATTTCTATAAATATTTTGGAGCTTTGTTCTGGGACATAGTTGAATTACTCAGAGACCTTTGATCCATTTGGGTCTTTGTTTTAAGACTGGTAGGTGGGACCAGAGCCATGCTTAGTCTGGGGCTAAATACTCCTGAATACTGAAAGTCCCTTTGTGAATACTCTACCCCATGTCCTGTTGGTTATGAGATTTTCCAGTCTAGTTCGTGGGAACAGGCACTATTCCCAGCCCTGTGTGAGTGCTGTACATCCTCCAACCCTTTTGGATGGTTCTATCTCCAGCCTTGAGTAGTTTCCTCACTCGCATGTGCTGATCAGTATTCTGCTAAATATTTGAAGAAAAACTTCTGCTTACTTCCAGAGTTTTCTCTTTGTATCACTTGTGCCCTGTGTTGCTTTGGTTTTCCCAGAGTCTCAGCTCCATCTTTGACCCAGGAATCCAGTATTACAGATACACTAGAGTTTATTTAACCCATTTCCTTATTGTTAGATGTTTTTGTTTATTCCATTGTTATTCTCTTGTGAACCACATCCAAGATTATCTTCATGCACATATATGGACGGGTTCCTGTAAATATAACTGTACTGTAGGGTTGTTCCTAGTAGGCAGGTTATTAGCTACCTGGACGTATGCCTGTTTAACTGTGATGGATAATACTAAATCATCTTCCAGGAAGTTGCATCAACCTACACTTCATGGAAAGTGTATGAAAATGACTTTTGGCCCACATCCTTGCCTGCAAGGGGTATAATCAAACTCGATTTTTGCCAATCTGATAGGTGAAAAAAATGGCATCTCATTGTTGTTTTAATTTGTATTTCTTTAGTCCTGAATGAAGCTTAGCATCTCTTTACATGTTTGTTGGCTGGTTTCCTTATTTCCATCCAGATAATGCTGTGGACAGACAACTCAGAGGCACAGACCTCCTTTGTAACAACATGCAGTTTTTCTCCAACTGATGGCTCATTTCCCTCAGCCACATACACAGTGGATGTCCTGATTTCTAGGGATCCCTAGATCTTGAGTTTTGTGCCTTCACTCTGGGAACCAGTGACACTGCCCTTCTAAACTAATCTGTGGATCACTGTTATGGTACAAATTATTGCAATGATCAACTTCAGATGCTACAAGGAAGCAAAGTTTTGTCTATGGTTTTCTCAAGACATTGACTTCTCCAAAGTCTAGAAGTCAGCAGTGTGGCTGATCTCCAGCCTTCTGTGTCAATAAACCTCACAGTAGCAGTGACCACAACCATGGCCATTATTCCTGAAAATCCAATACAAGATTAAGCCCTGTCATGTCAAATCATTTAGAACTCTGGTTGTTTTCTGGCCCAGAGGCTGGAGAGATTGGCAAGAAAGGACTTGGAATTTCATCAATCCTGGATACATGACAGTATGACTTCAGCCTATATGAAATTTCTAGAATCAGCATCTGCTTGGCTTTGAATGATATAGCTACACTCCTTATGGAAGAAGGTACTGGGGTCTGGGAAACAAGGAAGAGAAATGTTTTTTTTTTAATATATATTTTTTAATTTATTTTTGAGAGAGAGAGAGTATGAGCAGAGGAGGGGCAGAGAGAGGGGGGTAGAGGATCTGAAGCAGGCTCTGCACTGACAGCAGAGAGCTTGATATGGGGCCCTAACTGACGAACCACGAGATCATGTCCTGAGCTGAAGTCAGACGCTCGACCGACTGAGACACCCAGGTGCCCTGGAAGATGACTTTTAACACCTTTTGTGACTTAACATTAGAAAAACCTGCTATGTCATTAGCTTTCATAGGCATCATGGTCTCCTCCCTACCCCCCATCATCCTCCAGATCTGCAACAAACTCACAGGATCCTAGAACTTCTACCAGTTAGTATGCACTAGTTCAGGCTATCCTTCTGCCTTAGGGTGTATCTCAGCCATGCCCTATTTCTTTTAAACAAGCCTTCAAAATAGATCCCTTTCCCAGCCCAAATTTATACCTTTCCCAGCTCTTCAGACTAACCCCATATGTCCTTCTTACCTTTTGTGACATACCTGGAAGCTCACTTTTTACAAGGAAGAAAATAAAGACTCATTTCAGGCAAACCAACTACAAAACTCATCTCATGCTTAGTTTTTTTCCTATGAGTCCACACAGCATTATTCACACATCACTATCAAAATGCGTTGACTCAAGGGTAATAACAGAAGCCACCCACCGGGCAATGTCTCAGTCACTGTATATGCATTCTCTAATGCCACATGACTCCTGTAGAGTAGATATTAATATCTAATTGTTCAGGTGAGGCAGGTAAGTGTAATTTAAATCAAGTCAAAGTCATGCAGCTAGAAAATGGCAGGGCCAGGTCTGTTGGGTAGACTGCTGTATGCATCATACTGCAGTGTTTTACTCTGTGCATAGCATTGTGGGATACAGAGAAACACGATCTTTTCCTGATTCCGTGAAGGTTTAATTCTGCTGGGGAGATGAGGCTGACTCTGATGGAAAATTAAACAACACTGTGAGATTACACTGCTGGAGAGATTAGGCATGCAATGATTAGTAGCTGCTGGGTTCACAGGAGAGAGCAGAATGTCTTCCTATGGGAAACATGAGACGTAAGCTACTCTGCCAGAATGCATTTTGGGGAATTTGTTAGATGTTTGGAGACAAGAGTTGTGTGACAAGAGCACTATAGGATACAACACAAATTGTCTATGCACAAAGACACACACGCACACACACACACTTCTATACTCAACCAAGTCACTTCACATAGTGATGCTTCTTCTCACTGCTCGCAAAGAGTGAGCCCATTTGGCCAATGCTGATATCCTTTGGGATCAATTCATTGAAATTATTCATTCTAAGATACTCGTAGGCAGGCCCTGAATGATGCCAGTTGGCATCGTCAGTGAGAAACAATCTATGCTCAGTGTATCATTTGTGTGACAGGTCTGCAAGGCACGACTGGGACTGCCTATTCCAGTATTGGAGAAAGACTGTTCTTTTTTTTAATTTTAATTTTTTAATATTTATTTATTTTGAGAGAGAGAGAGGCAGAGAGTGAACAGAGGAGGGGCAGAGAGAGGGAGACACAGAATCCAAAGCAGGCTCCAGGCTCTGAGGTGTTAGCACAGAGCCCAACATGGGGCTTGAACTCATGGACTGTGAGATCATGACCTGAGCCAAAGTCAGACGCTTAACTGAGCTGTTCAGGTGCCTCAGAAAGGCTGTTCTTATGGCCCATTTCTCCGCCTACTTCTCTACCAGAGTAGTTTCTACACTGGGTCAAGACTGGGACTCTAGGGTTTTTCAAACACCAGCTTTAGACAACACCTCCTCAAAGAACGGTGAGAACTTAGATGTGGATCTCCAGTCATAGACTACTAATGCTGGAGGGCCATTCTGAATCATTACAGTGGAAGTTTTCAAACTTCAAGTCACTCTAAAAGGACTTTCCCCCTTCCTTTACCCCACTGCTCCTACCTCTTGCCACTGAACTATCCAACCGTTACAAGCATGGCATTAAGAGGGCATTGGGAAGTTAGAGATTGATTGTACTGGTTGGTGGCCAGATGATAAACCTGACTCCTCCCAGAGAGCAGGGTCTTCCCAGCATTCCTGCAGCTTTGGAGGCAACTATCCTTCCTCCTTGCACCTCCTGCCTTTGCCAGGCATCCCCCTCCTCTACTACTTGAATCAATAATGAGGCCCCTGCAGCCAGAAAGTCAAAATGCCTGAAAATTGTGGACACTACAGTGCTAGACAGATGGCAAGTTCAAAGCTTCCCTACCTGTTGAGGCCTGAGCCCAAGTTCTCAATAGCTGATGATGTCAGCAATGTTTAATGGCAAATGTAGCAAGCGAAACAATAGCCTCCAGGTTAGAATACAGGCCTTGGCAGGCATGTGACAGGGAAGGTTTATTGCATGCCCAAGGATGTGTTGAAAGCTCCATTAATCGCATGACTTGCCAAAGATTGGCACCTTCCTCATTAGTGACCATGTGGGTTGAGCAGAACTTTGTACTCCTTTTTACTGAGTTTAATTACTGATGGTGCTCCAGCACGTGACCTCTGGATAGCCTTTGCGAAGGGATTGTATCATTAAATAGTGGGGGTTCCAACTCTATTCAGAGCCCTTTAATTAAATAAAAATTTCCCGAATACCTACATGTATGTGACACTCTTTTAAACATACCAGATTATATAAATCAGGGATTCAACATCCGAGTATTTTTCCTTTGGCTGAAGAAACAAGACTAGCACATTTGAAATAATTCCAACCCAATTTATGTTATTTTGGAAGCTACTGGCTTTATGATTGCAATTTGCTACCTATTCACAAAACCACTCTGATTTTCTATTTAATTTAACAAGAATTCATTGCTTATCTATTTTGTGCTAAGTACCGTGCAGTATAGTATAATTTCATGAACGTAAGTTTAGAATTAGAAAGACCTGATTTCAAATTCTTGTCCTGATATTTACTAGTTGCATGACTTTAAGAATATTCTAGAATCTCAATTTCCTCATCTGAGGAAAGGGGATAATAATGTTCACTTTTTAGAGTTTTGTTAAAATTATGTCTTAGTTTATGAAAGACATGCAGTGCAGTGCTTACTAGGCATTCAATAAATGATGCTCTTATTATCTGAGGCATTTTGAGGCTTATACCAATAAGCAAGACATAAATCCTGTCCTTAAAAAGTTTATACTTGTAAATTATATAATATATATTTATTTACTAAATTTATAAACATATGTGTGTGTGTGTATATATATATATATATATATATATATATATATATGCTAAATCCTACTAATAATTATAAGCAAGAGTGCCAGAACTGAGTAAAGATGGGACATTTTACCATTTAAACTTAATCTTTTTTTAACGTTTATTTATTTATTTTTGGAAGAGAGAGAGAGCACAAGCAGGGGAGGAGAGAGAGAGAGAGAAAGAGAGAGAGAGAGAGAGAGAGAGAGAGAAAGAGAGAATCCGAAGCAGGCTCCAGGCTCCAAGCTGTCAGCACAGAGCCCGACGTGGCACCTGAACACACGAACCTCAAGATCATGACCTGAGTGGAAGTCGAATGCTCAACAGACTGAGACACCAAGGCACCCCGACCACTTAAACTTAAATTTGAATTTGGTTCTCCATTTGCTCTGAAAGCTAGTAAGTTTTATACTTCTATTTTGTAAGAGGCAAGGCTACACCAATTACCAAGTCAGGAACTCCAATTTTCAATGGCTTTGTCTTTACCATAACTAGGCTTAGCATATATGGAGACCCCAGGAGAATTTATGACTCAGGCAAAATGGAAATAAAATTCAGCTGAATTTTGGTCATTTTCTATGTTTTAGACTAGGAAATTATGATATTTTTTTCAGGAGTCTTAATGAAAGTGATGGAACCAACTCAAACTAGCTTAAGCCAAGTATTTCATTTAGTAGAGTATACCTATACTTGAAGAAAGAGCTTCAGGATTTGTTCTGCATGGGTCATACGCCTGTCATTAAGCCCGTTCTTCTAGCCAAGGGGATGGTAGTTTTCTGATGGGCCAGGTCTGGCTCAAGCACTTCCCCTTTGGCTGTTGCTGGATGGCCAAAAACAACAGTTACCTCACTGAATCAATTCTGCCTGGTGGTCTACATGTTTTTTAGAGAGCTGAAACACCTGGACGTGCAGCTGGCTTCTTGAGACCCTGCAAAGCGTCACTGATGCTCCAAGTATAAGTGAGGCCACTGGCTTTAAGGCTATTTTGTTGTAGGAACCTTGGAGAAGACTAGAGTGTAGCCCATCCAAATCTATTATGTGAGGATTTTGGTGGGATGTAATTTCATTGACTGCTTACTCTGGAAAGATGAGCTGTGTTCCCTTGAGCCAAAAGTCAAATGTACCAGCATTAACACTAGACAGAAGAGCAATGTAAAATGCCAAACACCTCCCTACTTCTGTACAGGTCAGTGAATCATGGGCACAGTAAGCTTCTAGAGATTTCTTACAAGTCTGGGCTAGATCTGATATGCCTTTCAGCTCACCACCACCACATTAAATTATTCCCCTTCTTTCACTAAATTGTCTAAGCTATCCTATATATTGTCTGAAAGTCATAATCTGAGTGTCCTCCTTAGGGATTTTCTTAAGGATGAAGCCCATTAGAACAATAAACTGACAAGAAAATAAAATGTCTCTGGTATTGGCTTTGACACCAAAAGCTGTGCAACAAAATGTTGAACAACACTTCTCCTTTGAAGAATCTAAAGTGCCTGGCAAAAATAGCAGGTGCCTGAGGAGGGCTGGTTGGTCTTTGCTCCACCTTTCCTCCTTTCAGATTTATATTCCTTGATTCAGTGTTTGCCTGACTTGTTGACCTATTCACCTGCTATCAGGAAAAAGAGAGCAGGGGTGGGATCCAGGATTATCAGAGTTTGATTTGGAGGAAGGAAGTAGTGAAAGCATGGATATCTTGGATCACTGTCCAATAATAGCCTCTTTATTTAAAATCCTTCTAGTAACCTTGGTTAAAATACCAAAGATAGAGTACAATTGGAAGTGAACCAATTAGAGGTTATTCATCAGCCACCCTTACCTTGATCCTAGGACCCATTTTTTCTTCTAAGCTGTTCCTATTCATGGTCAATGGCTTCAACACTGAATTTTTCTTGATGGGACAGAGACAGACAGACAGACAGACAGGTTATTGAGAGAAGGTAATCGATGATGGGAGGCTACCATGGGCACCCAGGCAAATGGCCAATGAAAATTCCCCAGAGTCCAAAGGCTGAAGAACAATTTGAAAAGGGAGATGACTAATGTCTAACTTAAAATTGTTTTTGTTGGCTCTTTAATTGGGATATTAGAATCATAATTATTACATTTACAAGTGTTTTCAGTACTTAAGTGGTTTGTTTATTTTGTTTTGCCTTTGTCTTCTAAATAAAGGAAGGAGATGGGATTTGTTTCTGGGTTGCTCTGCTATGCAACAAAGAGCACACTGGAGGTTAACACAAACCCCTCAAGAATGGGGAGAAATAAACAAAAAAGGCTCTGAACTTCCATAAGACACGGAATCATTATTCCAACGGATTTTTATCTAGGTCCGAAGTGGCCAGATGGTCCAGCTGATATTTGGGTTACACATGTTAGGCACTCAGCACAGAATGCATGACAGCTGTGCCTAGCAGGGAGCCGAGCTTCAGTGCTGCTTAGGTGCATGCTGTGCCCGAAGGATGGATGCAGATTGTAGTCCGTCCCAGATACCAGCCTTATTCTACTAGGCTACTTAGTCCTCTTCCTACTTCCAAACCTTCTCTAAGTTGGTTAAAGTAGTCAACCTTCCTTTTATCTACTTCCACACGGGCAATTCAGATTCTACAACAATGATCTTATTCCAATTGTCTCTTTGCAGCTGCTTATGGTGTGCAAAGATGGAGTCCCAGGTAGGTAAGGAGGGAATTACTGTAGTGTGAGTGTGCCTGGTCTGTGGAGTAGGTTAATTAATGTAAAGTATGTGGTTGTGTTGTCACTGGCATTGTTTGTGAGTGAGGAGTGCCTGAGGGCTGCACCACCAGGTTTGGTGCTGGCGCTTGGGCTGGAGCTGCAGTTCTCCCGCAAGACTTGGGCTCAAGTGGTGACTCTCCCTTCCTGTCTTTCCATATTCCCACACCTGCTGACATTTTTCCAGGTCAACCAGTCCAGCCCAGCCCAGGCTGGGCTCTTTCCACCATGGTCAGCTACATGCTGAACTACAATAGTTTACTATAAGCAATTAACATAAATCAGATAGTGTAAGAAAGATAAAAAGCAAGCTGGAAATTTGAAGCAGAGACAAAGAAACTATTCTCTTGAGGAAGGCAGAAATGAAGATGAAAAGAAAGTAAGTGGATGGATATACATACATTGCTCCTTTGTCTCATCTGCCTTATAAAAGAGCTCTTATGTCCCCGAACCATATTGCCAGGAATCCCTTTGGCTATACAATTATTTCCTTACCTTTCCATCCCTGGTCCCCAGGCTTGCCTGTGCTCCTATAGTTGACCTGCCTTAATGCCCTCCCTCTTCCCTTTAGGCATTTTAAAACTACTCATCTTCAAGGCAATGGAGCTTTCCTGACCAGATTGCAAGCTCCACAAGGGCTGAGCCCAATCTGCCTTGTTTGTGGCCTTTTCCAGTGCCTGGTACAGGCTCTCCATAGGAAGGAAGGAAGGAAGGAAGGAAGGAAGGAAGGAAGGAAGGGAGGGGGGAAGGAGGAGAGAGAGGAAGGGAGGGGGGAGGAAGGAAGGATGGATGGAAGGGAGGAAGGAAGGGAAGGAGGAAGGAAAGAAGAAGGAAGGAAGGAAAGAAGGAAAGAAGGAAGGAAGGAAGGAAGGAAGGAAGGAAGGAAAGAAGAAAGAGGGAGGGAGGAAGGAAGGATGGATGAAGGGAGGAAGGAAAGAAAGAAGGAAGGAAAGAAAGGTGGAGGAAAGAAAGGAAGGAAGAAAGGGAGGGAGGAAGGAAGGAAAGAATGAAGGAATGGAAGGAAGGGAGGAAGGGAGGGTGGGAGGGAGGAAAGAAGGTAAGAGAAGGAAGGAAGGAAGGAAGGGAAGGAGGGAAGTATGGAGGGAGGAAAGGAAGGAGGAAGAAAGGGAGGGAGGAAGGGAGGGTGGGAGGGAGGAAAGGAAAGAGAAGGAAGGAAGGAAGAAAGGAAGGAAGGAAGGAAAGGAGGGAAGGAGGGAGGGAGGGAGGAAGGAAAGGAAGGAGGAAGAAAGGGAGGGAGGAAGGAATGAAGAAAGAAAGGGAGTGAGGAAGGAAGGAAAGAAGAAGGAAGGAGGGGAGGAAGGAAGCAAGGGAAGGAGGATAAAAGAAGGAAGGAAGGAGGGAAGGAGGGAAAGTAGGAAGAAGGGGAGGAGGGAGGGAAGAAACTGTACTGGCCCATCCAATCTTCACCTTCTTTGAACTATTGTATTTATAGTCACTACTTAACCATAGAACTAAGGACTCCTCATTGTTGTACCCGAGTGTGCTAACACCTTGAAGACAGAGAATTATTCTTCAGTATTCAGCTCTCTTCCAAGAAGAGAGCTTCTTGTTAATACTTGCTGACAAAAGAATTATCTGTTTACAGCCCTCAGTTATGGGCTGTGTACAGGCCCAGAGTTCCAAGCATTCACTATTGCTGCCCTCAGTAAGTGACAGTCAGCCTCAGAGAGCCTTCCCAGAGAACAAATCAGACCCTTGGAGCTGCAGGAGAGAAACACAGCCAAATTCCACTCTCCGTGCCCCTCTGTGCAAACAACTCCCAGTGAGTCTTCCTCCCTGAGTGACACCACCCCTAAAACTTCAGGCTTAATGTTGATATGTTCATGGTTATTATTTTTTCAAATAGAATCAAACAGAAATAAAGAGTTTTGGTTTCAGGGGAAGACATTTCTTTGTCAGTAGGAGTAATCAAGCTGTAGGTGCTGGGTAAGGGCCGTCCAGCTTCTCCTCACAGCCCAGTGATCTGGAGATTACGTAACCTCTCTGAGCCTGGTTCCTTATCTCTAAAGCAGACTGCGGAGAGGGTGGGAAAAATGATCTATGCCCTGGCCTTTTCAGTGCAGCAGACCCTTCTGCACTTGGAGCTCTCAGACTTGTCACAGCCCCGGAGACACCACACCTCCCACCTGCCCAGGTAATTCAAATAAGTTCCTCCTTGGTTTGAAGATGTGCCCAGACTCCATCCTCAGGACCCTGTTTGCCTCTGGGATTTCCAAGCAGCCTTCACCCCACCTTTTTCCAGCCTCAGAGAGCTCACACCGTTCATTAGTCTCACACTATGGGAAGCTTCCTACTGGGCTCCAAAGGCCCAGAGGAGGGGGCTACAGATAAGTGTTAGTAACCTGTAAAGTTTTGTCTATGAGGATAGAAGACACAGTCTGGCCGAGCTGAGTTGGTTCTGTATCACCTGGCTCCTTGAAGCTGACAAATGCACCCTACAAAAGATCTACATCTGTGAACTTCCCACCCATGAATCTTTATGCCTTCCACAGGTTCCGGCTCACCATGTTCTCATCCTCACCATGCAGGCTTTCCTCAATATTCAAATTTGGCTCTGGACTCTGTTTTGGCTCCAACCTTGGCTCCTCTCAACAAAGAATCTGGTCTCAGTTGACCTTTTGACTCAGGCTGTCTGTCATCTGTTTCCTGGGGCCCTGGCCTCTTGTTCCCCATCAGTTGTCCTTGTAGCCACTCTCTGCGAGGTCCTCCCTGAGACCTGGAAGGGCCTTTCTCCACTCCTGAGACTGGGGGATCTAATCAGAATGGGAGATTTTTCCAATACAAGATGCTAGGGTTTCCTGAAGCCCAGGTTCAGATGCAAGAGGGAAAGTGTCATTTTGATAAGGAGACTCCCTAGTGGCAGGTTGGACACAAGAGGAGAAAGCCTGGAGGAAGAGAGAAGAGGAGGGTGGAGATCACCTAAGAGGTGGGAGAAGAGGAAAGAACAGAATTACTGCTCTTTCAAGATATTCCTATGTTTTTTTACACCCAAAACACTAACAAAGGTGATTTGGGGACAGAATTTCTTGGTTATAACATTACAGAAAGACTGGGTTTGCTAGCCCCAAACTAGTAAAAGCCATAGCAACTGTAGCCTAAGCTTTAAAAGTAGAGTGGGGAGGGGTGCCTGGATAGCTCAGCTGATTAAGAGTCTGACTCTTGGTTTTGGCTCAGGTCATAATCTCATGGGGTTCCATGAATTCGAACCCCACATTGGGCTCTACTCTGATAGTGCAGAGCCTGCTTGGGATTCTCTCTCTCCCTCTCTCTCTCTCTGCCTCTCTCTTTCAAAATAAATAAAAATAAAGTTAAAAAATAATAAAAGTAGAGGGGGGAAATCTTGTGGCCTTTCTAGTCCCTCCTGCCTCCTTCTCTCCTCCTGTGACCCATCAGCAAAGAAGGATGAGAGCAGTGGGAGGCTGTTTTGGGGAAGCTGCACATACTTTATCAAATAGTCTAAAAGTCTCAGAGAACTATCACTTATTCAGCGTCAAACTTAAGACACTGTGAAATTATAATTTGTTCTTTCTGCATGAAGCCAGAGGAGGCCACCCGAGGTTTGTGGGTGACGATGCCTTTATTCTGAATCAGCATGGTGGCAACAGGGAGCTGAAGTCAACACTTAAAATGAAGTCAACCCCCTTTGTTTGCCATCAAGGACCCATCTCTTATGTTGCTGTTAAATAAGTCTTTGTCCACAAGGAGACTGCCTGGATTATCTGCATGGACAATGGGGGTACTGTGCTCGCAAATGTGTGTGTGTGCGTGCATGTGTGTGCACATGACGGATGGAAGAAGCAGGCATAGAAACTGCTGCTGGGATATATATTTGGTCACCGAGACAAATATGGCATTACACTACTAATATATTCCATTGGCCCAATTATCCCTAAACAGACTATCTCTTCAGGAGGCTGAAGTTAGTTAAAAAGATGCTATGTGATGGGGTAGGTAGATTGCCAGGGCAAGGTGGACTGGCTGGCTGACTGCCAGGGCCTAGCAGGACAGTGAGTTTATAATGGACCAAGGTTCTGGTTGTCAGCCTTGATCAGAAGAGCTACTATTCGTTCAGAACCTCTTTACCCCATGTCAGCTCCTGAGCCAAACATTTTCATACACTATTTTATCTAAACCCCACAGCTAGCCTGCAGAGTGGGTGTTATTAGCTTTGTCTTACATGAGACTCGGAAGGTTAGGCGACTTGCTTCAAGATCCATGGCAAATCCCTGGCAGAGCTGGAATCCAGACACAGTCCTTCCGACTCCAAAGCTGGTGTGCTTAATTACAATGCAATACTACCTCTCCTTGCTGGAAGCAAAACTGGAGCGATGACTACACTCAGATGATTAGACTTTTGCTGAAGGACAAGAATTACAGAATTCACAAGAGATGGCTGAGCCAGCCACATGGCTCATGCGTTGAACCCTCCAGTGACCAGAATGCCAGCGGCCCCTGGCTGTGTTGTGGTATCCTAGGAGCTGAGTCGGAGATGAGAAAATTACTTGGTGAGCAGGAATGAGAAGGTAATGAGGTGGGCAATTTTAAAAGTGCTCACATCCACAGGGAGGCCTGGCCTCTTCAGGACCAGATTCGGAGACCATCCTCAGGCATGGCCAGACTCACACCTCCTTTAACCCTTGCACTGCTGGCCAGTCTCTCTTCTAAGAACACATCCTATCTTCCATGTGCTCACATTTTTTTATCTAAAGTGAATAAAAAATTTACACGTGGCCAGGGAGACACTCCGTCTCTTTTGTCATAAATTAACAGCACTAATTTAAGGGACCAGAAGACAACGTTGTTTTCTCTTCCCCAACTTCCTGCAGGGAAGATGGGCTTACTCTGGCCCATAAGACATTGGTGAACATTGCTGGCTGCCTACCCAGCATCCTTTTCCACCTTCCCCCTTCCTGATCCCATGCTAACTTTGGGCTTCCAGTCAGGTGAGGAAACAAATTGTACTCTTTAAGCTATTTTGAATTGGGTTTTCTATTATGTGCAGCACAAATCATCCTGACACAGTATGTTAAGAATGGATTTAAGTAAGCATCACTCCTTCACTAATTCTTTCAACAAGTATTTTTTGAGCACCTCTGTTATACCAGGTGCTGCTCTAGGTAGTTGAAATACATCAATGAACAAAATGGGCAAAGGTCCCTGTCTTCATGGGGCTTACATTTCAGCGGGGAGAGACAGACTATATAAAAGGACATATAAATACATAAATGACATAGTGGGTTCGAGATTAAGTGTCGTGAATGGGGCCAAGAGCATAACAGGCTTCGGAGGATGTTGTAAAGATGTTGACTTTCACTCTAAATGAAATGGGAAGACACTGGAGGATCAGAGCCCAGAGCCGTAATTCGCTGACAGTTGAGAAATTCTGAAGGAGGAAAGTCAAGCTCTTTCGGGGGGCTGACGTGCATTGCCAGGGTCAGGAGGCAGACCGCTGTGAGCCAGAAATGAAATCCCCAATAGTCCTTGCAGGTAGTCCAGGCCGGGTATGTGGAACAAAAGCAGATGTTGCCTTTTCTCTCTTTAGAACACCTAGTGAGGTCTATCGATTGGAAACTTGGCCTTTAAATTCACTATCTTTGAGAGGTCTTCAGGTTGGCCATTGACCAACTTAGGGAGTTGAATGCTGGGCTTGTGGGAGAAGTTCCTGAGATGAAAGACAGAAAAGAATTTCATCTCAGGCCTTACCGTCTGCATTATTCTTTGACTTTATGTTTCCAGAATTAGCCCATTCACCCCTCTTCCTTACAGTGTCCTCGTGAAGAGGGTCTTCCTCTATATTCTCAATTCACAGACTAGGAACTTTAAACACAGTAAAGATTACATTCAATTACCAAGTGGCATAATAAGTTCTCTAGATCCCAGTTATAATCTTTCCTTGTAGGTTTTAGGGCCCCTGACCAGTGCATAGCTTCCTGCCCTGGTACTCGGCACCCTTGCCCCATTCTCCACACCAGGACTGCAGCATGTCTTAGTGGTTAACGAACAGTGGGACATAGAGGAACAGTGTGACATGTTAGGTCAAATAGAAGAAGTCAGCATCAAAAATAAAAATTTTTAGGACTTTTCGCTGCTCCTCCCCAGCCTCTTACCATCAATTTTTATGTATATCTGTTAGTACTCCGATTTAATCTCAAATGGTATTCTACTAAAAGGAACCAGGGTACTTTGGAGAGTGTTATGACAGAGACTGCTAGCTGCTCACCTCAATCTGTTGTCTCCTTTCTTAACAGGTTTGCCACCAGGGCCATGACCCCACTACGTTGTCCAGTCACCCTTGCAATGGGATGTAGCCACGTGACTCATTCTTACTACAGGCTGTGGCACACAGGATGCGCACCTCTGTCAGTTGGGTGAAGATGACAATGAATTCGAGGCATAGAGAATGGTAGAGCCCCAAGGTGGAAGGACTCTGGGTTTCCAGTCACCACATGGAGGAGATCGACCTCTACGGGAAATAGCTGCCTTGCACCAACATATGAATAGAAATAAACTTCTATTGGGTTTCACCCATTCCATATTTTTTATCTATATATTATCACAGCTAAGTCATATTCTATGACATACAGTGGTTCATTCCTTTTCTTGGGACAGGAAAAGATCAGGGAGTTTCTGGAATGTCTTATTTACACAACTGAATAGAATATTGTTTTTACATTATCAACGTTGGTATTGAAATGACAAAAGTGAAAACTTACAAGTAAAGGGAATAGAATAGAATAATATGTATTCTATCTTCTGTTAAGTGTATGGCTGTTCCTAAAGTATAGGCATGCAATGGTTTCTATTTGTGTAAACAGGAAGGGATTACTTGTGAGTATACCAAGTAGAGGTAGGTACGCCAAGAACACAAGAACAGGAAGCACTGATCAGCATTGGTGGTCATACCTAATAATGAAGTTGAAAGGGGACTGAAAAAGTAAATACAGCCAATGACCACACACCATAACCAAACAGCACGATCAACATTGTGTTCCAGTAAAATAAACTAACCAAATGTCCTCAGGAGAAAAGATAAGTCTGCAGACTTTGCTTCTCATTTCAAAGGAGACAAAAACTCTGATAGATCCTATTACATTATAGTAAAATATTAATAAAGAGTATAAATGTTTTTATAATGCTAACAAGTCAGAGGTATGCATTGCAAAGATAGAACAATGGATTTTGTAACACTGGCCAAGCAAGGCTTAAATAATGTATCATTTTGTGGGGAGACACAAAGCCAATAGAAGCTATGGCCAAGAGTGGACCTAGAAAGTCTCATGGATGTAACAAGTTAAATTTAACTAGAAAAAAAAAAAAAAAAAAAAAAAAGGAAGCCCCGTCTGATGAGCAGTGGCTTGGGTTTGACTCCCTTTGGGAGAAATAACAAAGTCCTGAGTCTTAGGAGCTAAACCAGGTTCTGTAAACCTGTTTTACTTTTCTTTGTATCTGGAATTATTCTTGCAGCCCTGGGAAGGTGCGAAAGTATATTAATGAAATGCTAGGAAAGTATCCAAATAGAATCATAACCTAGGAAGATAGAGGATAAATATAGAAATAATGAAGAAATTAATGAAACCCTTATTCCTATCCTTTATGAAAGGATCAAATATTGGTGTGATACTTATTATGTGATAATTGTACTTTTAGATGGCTTGTTGTGCAGCTTATGGGATTTGAAATGTTCAAAAACTCATCCATTAAATTTGCATCTGGTGTTGGAAATACTTCAGAAGAATCAAATTATTTGCAATCATTGTTAATGTTTTTAAGGAAAAATATTTCTTCACTTATTCTGTGTATATGCCTATATGTAATGTATTAAATTATACATATTTACCAAATTGACCATTAAGGAAGGTACTCTTTGCCAATGGAAGTGTTTCAGTCTTAAAAGAATCTAATGAGCACTAAGCCTCCCTAGAATGGCTGACACACTGGACAAGTATTCCTATAACAAATTACATTAAGAAATTTGTTAATATCTAAAATAAATGGGAACAGCTTTTTTCCTATACAGTGAGAATTTCTAGAAGGTCTTTGTTATCAGAGACCATTGCTGTGGTGATTCTGCCTGCAGCTATGGAGTCTTTATTTATTTATTTTTTTAATTTTCTTCCACGTTTTTATTTATTTTTGGGACAGAGAGAGACAGAGCATGAACGGGGGAGGGGCAGAGAGAGAGGGAGACACAGAATCGGAAACAGGCTCCAGGCTCCGAGCCATCAGCCCAGAGCCTGACGCGGGGCTCGAACTCACGGACCGTGAGATCGTGACCTGGCCGAAGTCGGACGCTTAACCGACTGCGCCACCCAGGCGCCCGAAGCTATGGAGTCTTTAATTGCTTTAAGCAATTGAGGTTTTGAAGCACACTTTTTTCTAGGGTGAGTATTCCAGAATGCTTGAGAATCTACAGTATGAGTTGAGTCTTGGCATTCCCTTTCCACCAGTCTCCAGCGGAACCATTCTCTCTTCTCTTTTCTGATGCTGGGTCTGGTCCTTGGGTTACGCTGGACTGAGAGCCTTCCACTTTGCATCTTCTAGGACTTTAGCTGTGCTTGCAGCCTGCTTCTTACCTACGACCCACATGGCAGAGGAATAACAGCTTGTGGGTGTGGAAGAGGAGATGAGTTAGGGAAACAGATAAGACACTTACCCCTTTTTGTTAGTAGTTGGTCATTTCCTATTTCGCTCTTGATCACTTTTCGCGATCACTTATCCAGATGGATTATCTGACCATTCAGTCCTCTGGACTCTCTCAATGAAAATTCTCCCTTTTATAAACTATCAATGATATTTCCTATCCCAGAGTCTTCATGGTGACATTCTCTGTGACTAGTCCCAGCCCCTTTGCAGAACTTCTATAGCACACCTGAATCACAGCTGGATCTTCTATTCATCACCCTCCAATCCCAATCATCTCTACCAATTATGATTTTTGCTTGTAAGTGGTGGACCAAAACCATTTTCCACTTCCCTCACAGACATATACAAAAATAACAAAGACAGTAAGAAATAATAATGAGGGGCGCCTGGGTGGCTCAGTTGGTTAAGTGTCTGATTCTTGATTTTGGCTCAGGTCATGATCTCATGGTTGATGAGTTCAAGCCCTGTATCCGACTCTGTGTTGACAGCATGAAGCCTGCTTAGGATTGTCTCTCTTCCCCTCCCCTGCTCACTCTCTGTCTCTGTCTCTGTCTTTCTCTCTCTCAATATTACATAATATTTAATATAATATATTATATATTATATTATAATTATTTATATATATCATCAATATACATCATCAATTATATATTATATATAATCAATATTATATATTATATATATCAATATTATATATATTATAATATTGATATATTATCAATATTATATATATTATCAATATATATTAATATATTCATCTATATATATTAATAATTATTCATTATATTTCTATTTCTTCTTCAAACAGAATGTAGATTATACTTTACTCCTTGAGATGGCTTAGGGTCCTCACTGGAAACCTTAGACATAGTACTGGCCTCCAGCATGACTCTTCCTTTGGAACCTAGTTCGCATTATAGGACTATCCACTAAAAGTAACCTGAGACTGGTGTTTTCTTTTGCCTGTTTGTTTTGTTTTACTTTCTATATTTGGTTTGAAAAATCCTCCCTACCGTGAGGATGCCAGCTGTCATTTTTTATAATGTCTGCCTTGGGTTCTAAATTCTACCCTGGAAAACAGGAGTTGTAAAGATTATAAACCTTATGTATCTTGTGAGATGTATAACATCTCATAATAACATATCTTTTGTTTTTTACATTTTGTAATATTTTTATAATGAAAGTGTATAAGAGAAAAAAACAAATATTGATATAGTTTCTACCCTGTACTTTCCATTATAGCATTTATATTATTTTGTAATTACGTATTAGTTTACATGTTTTAAAATATTTATGTCTATCTCCCTCCCTAGATTACAATCTTTATGAGGGCATAGATTGTCATTTTATTCATCATTGGATTTCTACTTAGTACCTAACACAAGCGCTTAGTACATGGAAGCAACTCAACAAATACTTGCTGAATTCATGAATAGTATCAGGCAGACCTAGAAATCAAGTAAACTCCTTAGGCTTTCCATAAAGGAATAAACAGAGGGCTCTGAGTAAAGAGCTTTGCTCTTTGTAATTTGCATGTGTTTTATAACATAGTTTGTGACTTCTATTTTGAGTTTTCTGGGTTCTGTTTGTCTATTTCTTGGTAGCAACTCTGATTCCTGGCTAAGTAACTACTAAAGATATTTGCCAGACACAGAGTTCCAAATAGGTCAAGTGTAACAGCACTGCCTTGCATTGTTTAGTAATTATTTCAGGTTGCATAATCAACACATTATATGCTGAGCACCAGCTGTAAGCTTAATAGGGTGGTAGTTGTTATGCAGAATAAGAAATAAAAGATAGGGTCTTTGCTTTTAGGAAACCCACGGTAGTAGTTGAGAAGAATATAGATATCAGAGGTAAGGTTGAGATAAAGTTAAGCTCCTAAAGGGTCACTTTTAATATTCTTTTCACACAATATCTAACCACAGTACAATTCAGTCACCAGGTTCATTCAGTTGGTGTGCATTAAATGATAGGGCCTATTGAGTGCTAGGCACAGTTCTAAGTACTGGACATACGTGAGCAAACAAACAATACAAAAGAAGCCCCTGTACTCCTGATGCTTTGTATTCTAGTAGGAGGAGACAGAGGATACAGAAATAGATAAAATTATAAGGAAAATATCAGAGTAGTAAATGCTACTTAGAGAAGTAGAGGCAATTAATACAGCCTCTAGTTTGAGTGGTTAAGGAAGTCTTCTTTAGCAAATTGGCATTTAAACTGTGATTAATAAGATGGAACAGTCATGCAAATATGAAAGTGTAGAGGGGAGGCACAGTCCAGGCAGAGGAATCAGCTAGTGCAAAGGGCCTGAGGCAAGAGCAAACTTGGTCTGTCAGAGGAACTGAAAGCTGAACCAGTTGAAGGTTAGTGGGTGGGGGGCAGGGGAGGGAGGAAGGAATGAAATGAAGTCAGAGATGTAGGCAGGTCCAATCATCCATGGCTCTGAACAGCTTAGTGTTGGTTTCTGAGTGTAATGGAAAGCCACCAAAGAGCTTTAACCAGGGAGACACATCATATGATTTTTGACTACAAAATATTGCTCTGACTAATGTGTGCAGAATGGAAAGGAGCAAAAGCAGAGGCTGAGAAATGCCTTCTAAGTTTCCCAGAGAGAGATGCAGGGAGCTTGTATTATAGATCAGTAGTAATGGAAACGTGGGGGTATGGATGGATTCCAGATGTGTTTTGAAATTAGAATAAACAGGATTTGCTGATGGCATTGAGGTAGGGAGAAGGGAAATTGAAAGAATCAAGGATAGCACCTAGATGATTGTTATATTAGTTATTAATTATATATTAATTGTATAATTATAATTATATTAATGATTTATCATAACATTATATTATTATATTAATCATATGATTAATATTGGCTCAAGCTACCGGTGGTGCCGTTTTGTGAGGGTGGAGTCAGAAGCCAAAAGAAGACATTTCAAGAAGATAGTGGCCAATATGTCAAACATTTCTGATTTGGAGAGTAAGATAATAGACGAGTAATCTCAGGGTTCAACAACATGGAGTCATTGTTGACCTCAAGAAGAGCGGGTTTAGTGGTGCAGCAAGGATGGAAGGCCCTAGTGCAGGGAGCAGGGGAGACAAAGTAAGGAGCAGTGGCTGTAATCAACTCTCTCAAGAAGCTTGCTGGGCAGGAAAGCACGGGGATGAGGTGAGAGTTGGAAGAAATGCACAATTGGACTTTTTTATTATTCAGGAGAGAGAGATACTAGGGCGTGCTTCTGTGCTGACTGCCATGAATGGTAGAGACGGAAAGAGCCATAATGCAGAGGAGAGAAGGGATAGTTATAGGAGCCAATTGTAGGAGGAAGAGAGGAGGTCGAGAACCAGGGTAAAAGGAGAGCTATCACCTCCACCAGGAGCAGGCACCGTTTATTCAAACGAACATGAAGAAAAGCAGAGTCTCCAGCACAGGCAGCTTGGAAGTTGAGGTATGGGAAGAAAGGGGTGTTCCTTGTTTAGTGTCTGCTTCTATTTTCTTGGTGAAATAGAAGACAAGGTCAAGGGTGGAAGAGCACAGGTGCATGAAATTTGAGGAGAGGGGAAAAAATGAGAAACCGTTTTGAAGAATGGAAAATGGTAGATTGTCTAGTGCCTATTTGAGATTTGTGAGCATACAATGTGTGTGTGTGTGTGTGTGTGTGTGTGTGTGTGTGTGTGTTTAATCTAGAAATAGTCAGCTGCGGGCTTTGCAAGACCAGAGTAAGTGATAACAGGGTTTAATCAGGTTTGGACTTCACATGGCTGGTGCTACAGAAGGAAGGAGGCTGCTGATTGAAGAGTGTTTACAAGGAAATGATTATAATAACAGAGCATGAACTCGTCAGTAGTTAAGGAGGGAAGGAGGAGGTCCCTAGGTTGACTGATTGTAACATTCATGGATTGGTCATCATGATGGGGTTAAATAATTTTGGGGGGTCAGAGTCTTTAAAGGAAGTGAACTAGAAATACAAGAACTGGTAATTAGGAAACAGGGCCTTTGAAACCAAGCTATTAGAGAGGACCACAAGGTTAAGGGCATGATGATGGGTTTGGACAAATGAGGTGGACAAAGGGATAGATCCCTGGAAGCGAGGAAGTTGAGGGACTGGCTAGCTAGAGTGATGGATGCGCTATGCACATGGACAGTGAAGATGCAAAATATGCTGACGGGAGTTGGCTACAGAAGAATGGGAGACAGTCTGCCATAGAGTCAGCACGGATACGGGAGCTCACAGACATTGGAGCAAGTTGGTTGGTCATTAACAGGAGGAGCAGTGGGGTGCTTAAAGGACCTCGGGATTTTGAAGGTGAGAGGATAATGATCTTTTTTTTTTTAATATTTGTTTATTTTTGAGAGAGAGAGAGAGAGCTAGAGGCAGAGGAGAAAAGTGGACAGAGGATCTGGAGCAGGCTCCAGGCTCTATGCTGAGCAGTGAGCCCAACATGAGGCTCAAACCCGTGAACCGTGAGATCATGACCTGAGCTGAAGTTGGACACTTAACTGACTGAGCTTCCCAGGTGCCCCAGGAAGATTATCTTGCAGTAATAATAGGAAGAAAGGATCCGGTGTGGGAGAGAAAAATAATAGCCTGTGTTTATGAGAGCCAGGATTCCAGAAAGCCCCAGCTGGAGGCATAGCTGTGGCAATGTCTAATGTGGGAGGCACCATTCACACAGGAGAGCATGGACAGCACCTTTCTGAGCTGTGCAGCAAGGCCATAGGGCAAAGGGAAATTTCAGAGAAGGTGACGATGCAGGGGCACTTTGCATCGACATGGCATGAGTGGCCGAGGGCTCAGTGGAAGGCACAAGAGGGTCAGATCTATGGAAACATGGAGATGCTAGGGGATGAGGGCCCAGTGGGTTATGGATGCTCTGGGAGGCTTGCACTTCCTGTGCTTTGTAAATACTTCATCCACAGATGGACCTACTTCCTAAACCATTTTTGCCATTTAATGCAATTTCCCTGAGCGTCTTTTTTGATAGGATTTTAAGTCATGGGATTGGAGACACCTTATCTGCAGAACTATATTTTCAGTCAGCAGCAACCTGAAATAATTTGCATGCGGGTGTTTTGGAGGCAGACAATCTCCCCGGAACAGGCAAAGTCAGGCAAATTTGTGTGATTTCTGGCCATTGCTGCTCTTCTACTTGCCTCCAGAAGCCTGTAAGAGAAGATCATATTACTTGGATAAATGCCCAGCTGCCTGTGGAGGCACACTTGTCCCCAACATTGTTTTCTTGAGTATTTTCTCTGTCAGCCTTCCCTGGGTATTTGCATGTGAGCTCACTCCGTATCCATGAGAAGAACTTAGCCAGTCTATGACCAGATACATAGAACACTTTTCCTTTCTTTCCAGAGATGATGTGACTAGTTTAGTTTCTTACAGTTTTTTGAATCCCCAGAGTCCCAGTAAATGACACTTGCTTGCATTGGAAACCTTTGCAAATGAGGTAGGAGTTGTTGAATTGCTAAGATGTGGATCCCAGAATCCAAAGTTCTTCATAATTTGGAATTCATGGTACCGTATTCCTTCCCCTTCAAAGCACTCGCAAATCACAGCTGTGATCTACAGTTGCTTGTAAGATTTTACAAATAATACGTGTCCTTGAGCACTTGACTATAAGCTCCATGAGACCATGTCTTTGTTCCCCCATCACCACTATTCCCAGTATCTGGGATACTTGGGGATAACATTTGTGGATTACAGCAATGAACGAATGCCTATATACCTCCACTTCCCACACCATTGCCTCCCTGGTAGCTTCTCACCCTCCCCCTGGGCTCAGGGCTCTCAGCTTGTTTCCTACCTGCCATTCAGATCTGCCTCACTCAATGGTGCCATGTATCCTGAACATTCACTCTCCACTGCCTTCTTCTGAAAATTGAATTCAAGCTAACAAGGTCCCCATGCAATTCTGTCCACTCAAAGAAGACCCATCAGTGATGGCATTGAGGCACTAGCTGGTGAAAGAAATCCTATCCTGAGTTCCAATCCTCATTCTAGCATTTAACTAATGGTGAACTTGGGCAGGTAACTCAGCCATTCTGAGTTTTGTTGCTTGCAGAATGGTGATAATAGTATTATCTACTTCATACAGCTGTTGGGATGACTAAACCAGACAGAGTATGTAGTTGTTAGACCCCACACCAGGGGTAGAGTAAACTCCCAATGATTGACCATCATGATTATTATTGCCATGGTATCTGGCAGTGAACAGCATTTCTGGACAAGGCTGAGTTTCTGGGAAATGTGCTAATAGCCCCAGACAGGGTTCTCCTGATCACAGGTCATCAGGAGCTTCTCAGCCCCTGTCTAAGGATGTGAGGATGGGAACTCTTATCTCTCTGCCTCTTTGGGAACACATGCTAATAAGAAGCATAGAGAACCTCTCTCATGGTGTTAGGCGGGCTCCAAAAGGCAAAAAGATCAGTCTAATGACTGAATTGTTGGTAATTTTCCCTTGGCAAAAAGTTTAAGGGGACCATTTCTTTTATCCTTGCTGAGATGCAATTTAATATTTATAACAAAAATGTGAGAAGAAAGCAGGGACCCTGGGTGGCTCAGTCAGCTGAGCATCTGATTCTTGATTTTGGCTCAGGTCATGATCTCATGCTTTGTGGGATTGATCTCTGTGTTGGGCTCTGCGCTGATAGCATGGAACCTGCTTGGGATTCTCTCTCTCTCTCTCTCTCTCTCTCTCTCTCTCTGCCCCTCCCCCATTTGCACTCTCTTTCTCTCTCTCTCTCAAAATAAATAAATAAAACTTTTTAAAAAGTGAGAAGAAAGCACTTTCTCAGGCTTCTTTGGTCAAGCACAGAGAAGGAGGTGTGTGGCTCCTATTTTTTGCCAAAGACCAGTGAAATGAGAGAAGTCATGGTAAAAACCTAAATCCCATGCAATATCCTCATTTCCATTCCTGTCCTTGACTCGATGCATTGTTCATACAGCTTGCCTTTATTTTGCCTTGATTGACTGTGCACTAATTCAAATCACATCGAGCTCCTGTTGGGTGCCCGGGGTGCCAGACTTGGTGTGTGGATAACAGAGTGAAACAAATGAAGGCTGCTCCTGATCTCTGTGTGAGATAGAGTCAGTGATCCCTGAGGCTCAGGGTGAAAGGCGGGACTCATCCTGAACCAAGAGGGGAGGCGAAGGGGGAAAGGAGAATAGAGGAAATATGTAATGAGCATTGACTGTCTGTCAGGCACCATGCTAGACGCTGTATCATTTGATCCTCAGGAACACCCTACGACATAGGCCATGGCATCCTGATTTTACAGACATGTAGAAAGAGATGAAGAAGTAGAACTTAGTGGCAGCACTGTGACAACAATGAAGATGTCATAATAAGTCTTAATGGTATATCTTTTGAAAACTATCCCTATCTTGACTTCAACTTACTTTCCTAGTGTGGTAATAATAAGAAAACAACAAATGCATTTGTCTCTTACTATGTTGCAGGTACTGTTCCAAGTCTTATACATACACATTCATTTAATCTAGCTGAGGTAGGTATTATAATTCTCATTCTACAGGTAAGTAATAAAAACACAGAAGCATTAAGTCATTTGCATGAAGTTATGCAGCTAATAAGGAAAGGAGCTGGATTGAAATTATGTCTTGAAATCCAAGTTCTTAACCATTCTCTATGTTGCCCTCCCTACCTTTTTTTTTTGATGGTTTTCTTTTCATTCCCATTTTCTGATTTTTAAAACCTGTTTTTATGTTTTTCTGTCGGTCTCAAATCTTTTTTGTTTCCAAAAAGACACAAGGAATAGTAATACATACATAAATACATACACAATACAAATATAATACAAGTGAAATATTCGAAATACAATAATAATACATACACAAATACAATATACAAATACAAAATACAATAGTAATGCATAGATAAATATAATTTAATGGCATTGCAATTTTTGTCGTTGTTCAACATAATCAGAGCATGAAGGAGAAGAATAGAAAGAAATTGGGAAAGAGTTTCTCATTTTATTTTCCATCAACCTCCATCTTTACAAAAAGAATGAGTACATTCACAAACGTGCACACAAATAAGCTCACACAAATTCTAGGCCAAACTGGGAGAAACTAAGCATGGAGCTTAGACACGATATGTTCCAGAGCACTGACAGAATAAATTAACATAGTGTTTCCATGGCTGTTTGTTTTTACTTCCTTAATTCATTTATTTCACCTCTTAAGGGCTTGTTGTGCATAAGATTATCCATGTGTATGCATGTGTGTGTGTGTGTGTGTGTGTGTGTGTGTGTGTATTGTGTGTGAGTTTTGTTGACTGGACTGGATTACACATTCTCTGAGTTAGAGAATGTCCTAATTCCTTTCTTATTTTAAAACGCACTCTCACTCCAAATACATACCCACTACACACACACACACACACACACTCCTCACATACCCACAACCATACACCACCCCCCCCCATGGAAATATGAACAAAGGAAGTATTTATGGCAGACACCACTGCTTATCCACCCAGTAATCCTTCTGACCTCTTGTCAGTGCATGAGCCCAGACTTTATTTTAGGTCACGATGAGCTCAGATTCAAGGCTGCATTTCCCAGCCTCTGTCACAGCTAGGGATGGTCAATGACACCAAGTGTGGGAGAGAATTCTGGGAAATCTCCGAAGAAGTGCCTATACAGTTCTTTCTTTTTTCCTCCTTTCAGCTAGCAATGTGAATATGGAAAATAAGCTTTGGTAGTTGTCTTGGCCATGAAAGAACTTTGAGGATGAAGCTATGGTTAAAAGAAAACACAAGAAAACACACACACACACACACACACACACACACACACACACATGCACACACACACACACTCGAAAAAAAAGAAGCCACGGTTAAAAGAAAACAAAAAGCAAAAATAGAAAGAGCCACCACTCCAGTCCTAGACTGCTTAACCAGCCCGAGAAAGTTCCAGACTGTTATTTTTTTACATGACACTGAAATAAAGTTTTATCGGCTTGAAAGCACTCTCCTCTCTGGTCTGTGGTGGCTAGAAGCCAAACAGAACTCCTAGGTTATGGGGGATTCAGTAGTTTGTTAATGAATGAAAAAAAATCCAGCAAAACAAAGCAAAAAATTTTCCAAAAATAATTTAAATCTTGTACCTTCATCTTTTGGATCAAATAATGAACCCCAAAGAATATAAGTCAAAATAAAAGAAGAATATTTTATTCTACACACATACACAAAGATAATTAAACTTCAATGCCCTGCCATTAGGAGGAAGAAAATCTCCCAGCAGATTTCCAGTCTGAAATGTCCATTCAGCTTAACGAAGTGTTTCTCCTCCCCAATTCTTTCTTTTCTTGGGTTTATTAACAGAAGCTGTCAGTTTTACATGGCATCTTCAGGAACTCTACCTGCTTCCATCTGGCTGGAGACCTCCTGGGCTCTGCATTTTGGTAAATCACAGGGCAATCCACTCTCTCCTCTATCAGCGTATACAGGAAAGTCTCAATCCCCCTTGTGAAAACCAAATGCTCTTCAACATAACTGGTGTTCACTGAGTGGGCGCAACGTGGAGCCTGAAAACACAAGTGTCTCAGTGGGTGTGTGAATTGAGAAGACCTTACTGTTGTGATTGTCCTGGGAGAGCGTGTTTTCCTGTATCAGAATTCCTCCTGGTGCATCGTGAATTCCTCACAGTGTACAGCTGGACACAGGGAGAGCCAAAAAAGCAACAGGAGTGAAGGGGGAGCGGGCAAGGTTGATCAGTAATGTTTGCAAATTGTGTGGAATCAGTATGCTCACCGGGGCTGACTGAAGCTACCAATGGTGAAGAAGCTGGCTTGCAAGTTTCCTCAGAATTCAACAAAGGCTCTAGGGAGCCTTTGTAGCTGACTCCAGCAATCCAGTGTGTGGCCAGCCTCTTTCTCAACCTTCTCTGGGAGGAGGGTTGCACAGGGTCATGGCAAAGGTGCCGGAATTCAGTCTCAGGGGCACGGTTGCTAACTCGGTTGGCAGTGTGGCCAGGATTTGTACCCAGGCCTGTCTGATCACACACTTTGGGTTTTTAACTCCGACACTGAAAGGCCATGTGTAAAATGAAAGGAAATTAAAAAGAAGAAAAGAAAAAGGTGAAAAGAAGCAGTAAGGGGAAGTTGCAAGTCAAGGCCAAATAAGTTTCTGTGGCTTCTCTGGCAGTGTTCTGGCAAACTGCACCCATGGTGGGTCAAACCCAGGCTGATGGCCAGTTTTTCAATTGTTGAATGGTTTTTTACATTTTTATTTTTTTTATTTTTATTTTTTTTTTAATTTTTTTTTTCAACTTTTATTTATTTCTGGGACAGAGAGAGACAGAGCATGAACGGGGGAGGGGCAGAGAGAGAGGGAGACACAGAATCGGAAACAGGCTCCAGGCTCCGAGCCATCAGCCCAGAGCCCAACGCGGGGCTCGAACTCACGGACCGCGAGATCGTGACCTGGCTGAAGTCGGACGCTTAACCGACTGCGCCACCCAGGCGCCCCTGGTTTTTTACATTTTTAAAGAGTTACATAAAAGAAATAAATGCGGGTGTGGAAGGGGGGATGCGCTAAATGGATGAGAGATACTAAGGAATCTACCGAAATCATTGTTGCACTATACGCAAACTAATTTGGATGTAAATTAAAAAAAAATTAAAAAAATGTGTAAAACAAAAAGAATGTGTGACAGAGACCAAACATGGCCCCCAAAACTTAAAATACTTACTGTCTGGGCCTTCACCCCTGTACTAGGCCTGACATGACTTCTGGGCCTCACTGCCCGGAGGTCAGCTATAGGAGAAAAAGAAAGAGAAGGGAGACCAGCCTTTGGTAAAAACCTCCTACAGCCACCAGCACTTGCTATGGATTATCTAATTTAATTCTTTAAAAAAATTTTTTTATTTTAATGTTGATTTATTTTTGAGAGAGAGACAGAGTGTGAGCAGGGGAGGGGCAGAGAGAGAGGGAGACACAGAATCTGAAGCAAGCTCCAGGCTCTGCTCCAGGCAGAGCCTGACACAAGGCTCAAACCCACGAACCAGGAGACAATGACCTGAGCCGAAGTTGGACGCTTAAGCGACTGAGCTACCCAGGTGCCCCAATTCTTAAAATGGCTCTAAGATATGGTTGGCACTTGTTGTCTCCATTTTGCTGGAGAGAAAACTGAAGCGCACAGATGAATTTACCTGTTTAAATTCACAGCTAGGAACCAGCAGAGCTCAGACAAGAACTTAGTTGTCTTGGCCTCCAGACCCTCACTTCCCACTGCATGGAGCCTTTTCCTCCAGGTTTCAGCCTCCAGGTTCTGGGTGCTGAGCTGCCAACCAGAAGCTCCTGGCTAGCATTGGGAAGAGGATGTATACCCTACAAACCAATATGGGACCAGATAATCCCTAAGTAACCTTAGGAACCAAGGGGACAGTAGAGACACGGATGAGGAAGTGATTATTTGTTAGTGATCCAAGCTCAAGGCTTCAAAGAGGCTGCCATGCTTCATTTCATAAGCATGAAGTGAAGGGACAGCATGAACAATCTCAGGAAGTATGACAGACTGGGCTCTCTGGGAACTGTAGGTAGTTCTCTGTGCCTAGGGTTCACTGTGGACTGATGATAGGGCATCCCCCGGACAATTAGGTTGGAGCTAGATTAGGAAGGGCCAAGCTCTGAACCCAATATCCTGATACTCCTTGGGTGGTAGGGGGAAAGACCCACTAAGGGCAGATAGGTAGGAAAATGGAAAATAGCATGAATTGTTTGGAATTAAATGAGATCACATCTGATGGCACTCAGGATGTCTAATACATGAGTAAGATCGGCCACTAACTGAACCATGTTATAACTATGCAATAAGTTAGTTATTTTGTATACAAGATTCATTTAAATAACCAGGAACTGTCATATAATTAATATTAATCCTCAGTTAACTAACATTAATCCCAGAGGAGAGCTTGCTCTTCCTCTTTCCCTCTGTCCCCCTCCCTCACTGCCCCTCTGTCTCTCCCTGTCTTTCTTCTCCTTTTCTGCCATGACAGTACACAGTGAGAAGGCAGCCATCTGCAAACCAGGAAGAGGGCTCTCATCAGGACCGGAATATGCTGGCACCCTCTTCTTGGACTTCCAGTGATCATACATGTCTGTTGTTTGAGCCACATGGTCAAAGTTATTTGTTATGGCAGCCCCAGCAGACTAACATAACTTGCTAGAGTAGAAGTTAACAGAAAGATGGCAGTATCTCTGAATATTGAAAACAGAGAGACTTTAACCAATAGATTAATTATGCAAGTGTTAGAAAAGCTGAGAAGCTAGCAGGGCACAGTGAGGCAACGCTGGACACCAGAAGCTGCTGCTACCCCAGGATTGCAAGGTCAAAGGGAGGAAGCAGGGTAGGAGAGCCTAGGGGTTCAGTCACCTGATGAGGGCACTAATCCCCTTGTGAGGGCCCCAGCCCATGGCCACATCTAATCCAAAGGCCTCATTTCCAAATGCTATCACATTGGGGGTTAGGGCTTCAACACATGACTTTTGGGGGGATACAACATTCAGTCCTTAACATAGATATTCTTATTTTTTATATTCAATGCTGCCCTGCAGATTACAGGACTGAGACTGGGAGAGGTCAAGTATCTTTCCCCAAATCCTAGCCAATAAAAAGCGTGATTCAAATCCAGGTCTAGCTGCTTTTAATGGGGTACTATTAACTATTATAGCAGATTGCTTCACAGCGTGTCTGTGTAAAGACCCAGTAATCAGATACGTATTTGATGTGCTAACAAAATTCAACCAAATCCTATGGCCTGTATTAGCTTGTGGGAAATGGCCTGTGCTAATTAAATCATAACATGACTGATGGGATGCTTTAAAATACAGCATGAATATCTGTATATCCTTTTACAGTTCACAAAGAGCTCACCTACCGATCATCTCATTTCCTTATTTGACCTTCATGTTATGCTCCTCGGGATAGAAGGACAGATCTAGACAGACACTGAACGTCAGAGAGAGCAGGTAAATTGTTTCAAGTCACACAGCTAGGAGGTGACAGAGGGAGGGAACACTGAAACCCACTCCTGCTGGCTCTTTATCCTGAGACAGGTAGACCTGAAATATTCCTTAGGGGTCAACCCGAATGACAAAAGCCCATCGAGTGGGAGCTGTTCCTATTATTTTTGCCTTTCTGAGTATCATCAGATTCATTTCCTGGTTTTTCTGATGAGCGATCTGAGGACTTGCCCATGCACTGTGCTGCCTCTTTGAAGTTGCCTACTTCAAGGGAAGCTCTGCTTGCCAGAGAAAGGGATAAGTATGGCGGGTAAGAAGAGTTTGCAATGAGAACAACCATCGAAGCACTTGCCTGCTGGCAGCTGGCTCCACTGATATTTCAATGATCCCAGTCATGTAAAAATAGCTCTAAAGCACTTGAAAGCATTTTGTTCTCTTAAAATAGGTTTAAAAACATTCCTCCCTTTTGTTTGCACTCCTAATTTGTTTAGGAAGGCCTCTTTCTTCTTAGAATCTAAGGTCTTTAGCAGAGAGTGAATTTGAAACCTGAGGGATTATAAAGTTTAAATGTCTTATTAGGACATAGATTACTTGATTAACTGCTACATTTATTAATTGTACAACCAAAGGAAAAAGAAAAGAAAAGAAAAGGGAGAGAGATTTCTCTCTGTGCATTTTACTCTGTTGGGCAGTTTGGGACAGAGATGGGTTAATAAAGGGAGTCCTGACGTCAAGAAGTGTACCATCTAGCATAGAGGTTTAGACTTGTACACCAATCCCTGTATATAAACATTAATAATGACAATGTAATGAAAGACATAAAAGTGATGATAGTGGTAATTCAAGGTTTACCCTTGGCAATGGTCATTGATCTCAACTTAATAGTAAAAGAGCGAGGTTTTGAAACATAAACAACTATCTGAAATGAATTAAGTCTCTGCTGAGACAACTCTAGTCAAGGCTATATCTGGCCTTTGGCTGTATCTGTCTGGCTTGTGGCAAGTTTCCTAAATTAAGTATCTGGAGGCCTCCTCCCTTAAGAGCAACAAACACAGAGCTTCCCTGGTCTGAAGGAGAATTCTGAGCCTCCTCCTGCTGGATGTCTAATTTTGCTGTGTAACTAAGAGATTCATTCTTTTGAGTCCACAGCAAGTGGTTTTAGAGGGGTTGAAGCCCAGCTTTCATGGTCCATGTTAGAGACTATTTGTGTCTCCCCTTTCCCCAAATTCCTATGTTGAAGCCCTAACTGCCAGTGTGGCCATATTTGGAGATGGGGCCTCTAAGGAAGTAATTACAGTTAAATGAGGTCATAAGGGTGCGGCTCTGATCCCATAGGGTTAGTGTCCTTAAAAGAAGAGATCCAGAGAGCTCCCTCTCTTTTACTCCCTGAGCAGAGAGGAGAAGCTATGTGAGCACCTAGTGAGAAAGTGGCCATCTACAAGCCAGGAAGAAAGATTTCAGCATAAACAAATGTATGAGCACCCTGATCTCGGACAGTTCTAGCCTTCAGAACTGTAAGAAAATAAATTTTCGATGTTTAAGCTATCTCATCTATGGTATTTTATTGTGACAGCCTGAGTGGACAGTCAGGGAGGAAAGATCTCCTGTGTGCTTTGTGGGAATGAAGGCTTAGGCCTAGGTGGGCGACATGAACCAAGTAATTTGACCTGCTTGAGTCAAGGTGTGGATGTGGCTTTACAGAGCCCTGGAAGATAGGAGTTACAGGGAGTGCAAACCAGGCTGGATGAATGTTTTTAGGGTCAGCATAGGGGATATATGAATTTTAATGTTCTTTGCGGATGGGTAGTCAGAACTAAGGAGTGGGGGAAACCCTGAACAGTACCAGGGATGTTGTGGAATGGAAGCTTGAGTGTGTAAAGAGTACCATATTGACTTCTTTCTACTGGGAACTGCCTCTGTCTTTCTCCTTCCAACAGGGGCTCTCTCCCTCTCCAAGCAAATCTCTAGGCCCTTCCTTCCTTCCTTCCTCTCTCAACTAAATGACTCTCCTCTCACTTACATTCTTATTAGCCTCCTCAAAATCCAAACATGCAAATATATGTATGTGTAATTTTTCTTACCAAATGACTCCTAGCCTTCAGCTTGGTTCTGGAGAATGATGCTGACTTACAAACCTCTGCAGAAAAGTTAAGGTATCAAAAAATGGTGTCTTCCAAGGATATATACATATATGAATAATTCCTTTGTCTTAGAGGGCTGTGGCAAATAGACACTAAGGTAGCTCATGATCTGGTGTTCATATCTCTGTGTAATCCCCTCCCTTTGAATGTTGGCAGGACCGTGACTTGTTTTTGTCCTTTTTTTAAAAATATATAATTTATTGTCAAATTTATTTCCATACAACACCCAGTGATCATGCCAACAGGTGCCCTCATCACTGCCCATCACCCACTTTCCCCTCTCCCCTACCCCCCATCAACCCTCAGTTTATTCTCAGTATTTAAGAGTCTCTTACGGTTTGCCTCCTTCCCTCTCTGTAATTTCACCCCCACCCTTCCCCACTGGTCTTCTGTTAAGTTTCTCAGGATCCACATATAGGTGAAAACATATGGTATCTGTTTTTCTCTGCCTGACCTATTTCACGTAACATAACACTCTCCAGTTCCATCCACACTGCTACAAAGGGCCATATTTCATTCTTTCTCATTGCCACGTAGTATTCCATTGTGTATATAAACCACAATTTCATTATCCATTCGTCAGTTGATGGACATTTAGGCTCTTTCCATAATTTGGCTATTGTTGAAAGTGCTGCTATACACATTGGGCTGCAAGTGCCCCTACGCATCAGCACTCCTGTATCCGTTGGGTAAATTTCCTAGCGGTGCTATTGCTGGGTCGTAGCGTAGATCTAGTTCTAATTTTTTGAGGAACCTCCACACTGTTTTCCAGAGCGGCTGCACCAGTTTGCATTCCCACCAACAGTGCAAGAGGGTTCCCGTTTCTCCACATCCTCGCCAGCACCTATAGTCTCCTGATTTGCTCATTTTAGCCACTATGACTGGCGTGAGGTGATATCTCAATGTGGTTTTGATTTGTATTTCCCTGATGAGGAGTGACGTTGAGCATCTTTTCATGTGCCTGTTGGCCATCTGGATGTCTTCTTTAGAAAAGTGCCTATTCATATCTGCCGCCAATTTCTTCACTGGATTATTTGTTTTTCCGGTGTGGAGTTAGTTTGGTGAGCTCTTTATAGATTTTGGATACTAGCCCTTTATCTGATATGTCATTTGCAAATATCTTCTTCAATTCTATCAATTGCCTTTTGGTTTTGTTGATTGTTTCCTTTGCAGTGCAGAAGCTTTTTATCTCCATGAGGTCCCAATAGTTCACTTTTGCTTTTAATTCCCTTGCCTTTGGAGATGTGTCACGTAAGAAATTGCTGTGGCTGAGGTCAGAGAGGTTTTTTTCCTGTTTTCTCCTCTAAGGTTTTGATGGTTTCCTGTCTCACATTCAGGTCCTTTCTCCATTTTGAGTTTATTTTTGTGTATGGTGTAAGAAAGTGGTCCAGTTTCATCCTTCTGCATGTTGCTGTCCAGTTCTCCCAGCACCATTTGTTAAAGAGACTGTCTTTTTTCCATTGGATATGCTTTCCTGCTTTGTCAAAGATTCGTTGGCCATACTTTTGTGGGTCCAATTCTGGAGTCTCTATTCTATTCCATTGGTCTCTGTGTCTGTTTTTGTGCCAATACCATGCTGTCTTGATGATGGCAGCTTTGTAGTAGAGGCTACAGTCTGGGATTGTGATGCCTCCCGCTTTGGTTTTCTTCTTCAAAATTGCTTTGGCTATTCGGGATCTTTTGTGGTTCCATACAAATTTTAGGATTGCTTGTTCTAGCTTCGAGAAGAATGCTGGTGCAATTTTGACTGGGATTGCATTGAATGTGTAGATTGCTTTGGGTAGTATTGACATTTTAACGATATTTATTCTTCCAATCCCCGAGCACGGAATGTTTTTCCATTTCTTTATATCTTCTTCAATTTCCTTCATAAGCTTTCTATAATTTTCAGCATACAGATCTTTTACATCTCTGGTTAGGTTTATTCCTAGGTATTTTAGGGTTCTTGGTGCAATTGTGAATGGGATCAGTTTCTTTATTTGTCTTTCTGTTGCTTCAGTGTTGGTGTATAAGAATGCAACTGATTTCTGTATATTGATTTTGCATCCTGTGACTTTGCTGAGTTCATGTATCAGTTCTGGCAGACTTTTGGTGGAGTCTATCAGGTTTTCCATGTATAATATCATGTCATCTGCAAGAAGTGAAAGCTTGACTTCATCTTTGCCAATTTTGATGCCTTTGATTTCCTTTTGTTGTCTGATTGTTGGTGCTAGCACTACCAACACTCTGTTAAACAACAGAGGTGAGAGTGGACATCACTGTCGTGTTCCTGATCTCAGGGGGAAAGCTCTCAGTTTTTCCCCCTTGAGGATGATACTAGCTGTGGGCTTTTAATAAGTGGCTTTTATGATGTTTAAGTATGTTCCTTCTATCCCGACTTTCTTGAGGGTTTTTATTAAGAAAGGGTTTGTATTTTGTCAAATGCTTTTTCTGCATCGATTGACAGGATTATATGGTTCTTATCTTTTCTTTTATTAATGTGATGTATCACATTGATTGGTTTGCAAATGTTGAACGAGCCCTGCAGCCCAGGGATGAATCCCACTTGATCATGGTGAATAATTCTTTTTAGATGCTATTGAATTCGATTTGCTAGTATCTTGTTGAGGATTTTTGTATCCATATTCATCAGGGATATTGGCCTGTAGTTCTCTTTTTTTTTCTGGGTCTCTGTCTGGTTTAGGAATCAAAGTAATGCTGGCTTCATAAAATGAGTCTGGAAGTTTTCCTTCCCTTTCTATTTTTTTGGAACAGCTTGAGAAGGATAGGTATTATCTCTGCTTTAAATGTCTGGTATTATTCGCCAGGGAATCCATCTGGTCCTGGACTCTTATTTGTTGGGAGATTTTTGATAACTGATTAAACTTCTTCACTATTGATGGGTCTGTTCAAATTTTCTATTTCTTCCTGTTTGAGTTTTGGAAGTGAGTGTGTGTTTAGGAATGTGTCCATTTCTTCTAGGTTGTCCAGTTTGTTGGCATATAATTTTTCATAGTATTCCCTGATAATTGCTTGTATTTCTGAGAAATTGGTTGTAATAATTCCATTTTCATTCATGATTTTATCTATTTGGGTCTTCTCCCTTTTTGCTGTAGAACAAATTATCAAACACATAGTAGTTTGGGGCACCTGAGTGGCTCAGTTGGTTAAGCATCTGACTTCAGCTCAAGTCATGATCTCACAGTTTGTGAGTGCAAGCCCCACATCCAGCTCAAAGCGTGGAGCCTGCTTTAGATTCTGTGTCTCCCTCTCTCTCTGCCCCTCCCCTGCCTGCACTCTGTATCTCTCTCTCAAAAATAAATAAACATTAAAACAATAACAATAACAAAACATAGTGGCTTAAAACAGCACAAGTTTATTACTGTAGTTACTGTGGACCAGGAGTCCAGGCACAACTTGTTAGATTCTCTACTTAGGGTATCATAAGTCTGCAATTAAAGTGATGGTCAGGGCAGCGTTCTCTCGACTGGAGAAGGATTTACTTCCAAGATCCCAAGCTCCCAACCTCCCTCAGGTTGTGGCAGAATTTATTTCCTTGTGACTATAGGATTTATGGCAGCTTGCTTCTTCAAAGCCGGCAGCAACATCAGGAGGAGACTCTAGCAAGATGAGTGCTATATTCTTATTTAATGACATACATGTAATCACATTTATCCCATCACCGTTGCCACATTCCATTGGTTAGAAGCAAGTCACAGGGCCCTCCCACCACCAAGGAGACAAGGGGATTACACAAAGGTATGAATTCCAGAAGGTAGGAATCAGGACGTTTCTGTCCCTTCAGTCTGTCTGACACGGTCTGAAGTCTGGCCCCCAATGATTCCCATCCCTCCTACATTCAACATACGTACACCCTACCCCAAGATTCCCAAGAGTTTCATCACATTACAACATCAGCTCCACAATTTCATTATCCAAGTCAGACCCAGCTGGAGATGAGGCTCCCAGGTATAGTCTGTTAAGTGCAGCTCCTGTGACACAATCCTCTCCAACTGTGAGACTGTGAACCTAGAGACAAGCTATCTACATTAAAATACCCAACATACAATGGTGGGACAGGCATAAGAAAACAGTATAGATATTCTAGTTCAAGGATAAAATGAAGTATTAAAAAGATTCACAACAGTTCTGAAATCAGGCTGGTCAAGTACTAGAGATCCTTGTAGTAATTCAAGGCTCTGACCTCTAAGTTCTTGATTACATTTTCTGTGTCATCCTTCCTTTTTCATAAAAGGAAGCACATGTTGGAAGGTGAATAGTTAATCTTCTGGCCATAGAACTGAGGGGACTCAGCAGCCCTTTCATTTTGTTCTCTCTGCCCCTTTTCAGTTCATGCTAGCAGTGTTTCTACTGAAGTCATTTCTTCAAGAATTTTGTGGATCTCCCATGGATTTCAGTAGAGTTCACGCCTTTAGACAAAAGCCATACCCGCACATCTTTGTAAGATAATCCTTTCTCTATCTTTAGTTCCTGCAGAGATGGCTGAGGCATAACACCACTCTCATGCCTTCCAGAGGCCCTATGGTTCAAGATCTGTGAGGCGCACCCTTGATATCTTGAAATTCAGATGACTGAATAACCTGACCTTCAGTTTCAGCAAAAGATTGTACAGTTGCACACTCAGCTTTTTCTCTATGCCACAATTTTGGCAGCCATTTCTGACTTTCAGCATCTTTTACCATCTGGAGAGACTGGAAATTTTCAAAATTGTCAAGTTCTGGCTCCATTTTGTTTAACAGTTCTTTCCTCAATTTATCCCTTCTCTCACATTTTGCTATAAGCAGGGAGAAGAAACCAGGCAGCATCTTCAACACTTCGCTTGGAAACTCCTTAGCTAACGAACCTAGTTCATCACTTATAAGCTGTGCTTTCCACATAACTGCAGGAGATAATTTTGCTAAGTTTTCTGCTTACTATGAAGCAAGGATCCCACTTCCTTCAATTTCTAATAACATATTCTTCACTTTCCTTTGAGTCAATTCAAAACAATGAATGATTTCTTTTATCATGCTCCTCTAAATCCCTCCAACCTCCATCCACTACCTGGCTACTACCAAGGCTACTCCTACATCTGTGGATATTTATAAAGCAGCATTCCACTTCTAGGTACCAAAATCTGTGTTCGTTTTCTATTGCTAGGTAATAAATTACCACAAACTTAGCAGCCTAAAACAATACACATTTATTACCTCACTGTTTCTGCAGACCAGGAGTCCAGACACAGCTTAGCTGGGTCTTCTGCATAAGTAGGGTGCCACAAGGCTTCGAATGAAGTTGTTGCCTAGGGTGGGTTTTCATCAGAAGTTTGAATGGGGAAATGTGATATCCTAATTTGTAATAAGACATATATATATATATATATATATATATATATATATATATATATATTTGGCCTTAGTCCCTATTTCTGAAAAAGCTACTAAAACCTTTGGAATTTTCTAAGTAGTGAGTGATAAAAAGTATCTTTTGCTATTTGTAACAAGTCCTTTCCACCACCCCTGACTTTATGTTAATGAGGTGACTTAGAAAATTCTGTAAGGATGGGGCTGGTTGCCAGGGAAACCAGTCATGATTAAAGGATTAGGACTTTCAGTCCCACCCCTCAAAACTTCAGATTGGGGAGAAGGGGTGGACATTGAATCAATCACCAGTGGCCAATGATTTAATCAATCATGCCTATATAATAAGGCCTCCATAAAAGCGCAAAAGGACAGGGTTCATAGAATTTCTGGGTTCCTGAACAAATGGAGGTCTAGGAGAGTGGCATGCCTGGCATGGGCATGAGAGCTCCATATCACTTCCTCCTTACCTTGTCCTATGCATCTCATCATCTGGCTGTTCATCTGTATCCTTTATGATATCCTTTCTTATATAATAAACTAGTAAACATAAGTGTTGACCTTAGTTCTGCAACTCATCCTAGCTAATTGTCAAGCCCATATTGTGGGTTGTGGGAATCCTTATTTATAATAGTCAGTCAGAACAATAGGTGGCAATCTGGGACTTTCAATTGACATCTGAAGTGGGCATGTGGATGGGTGAATTCTCAAGGGACTGAGTCCTTAACCTGTAGGAGCTGGTGCTACCTCCATGTGAACAATATCAGAATTGAGTTAAATTATAGAACACCAAATTAATGTTGCAAAGAATTGCTTGATGTGTGGGAACTCCACACATCTGGTATCAGAAATAAAGTGTAGTAGTCATGTGAGAGTAAAGGAGAAACATGTGGGGCAGGGTTGGGGGGAGTTCCTTTTACTCTGCTTCCAAGCTTCCTCGAGTTGTTGGCAGAATTTATTTTCTTGTGGCTGTAGGTTTCATGGCAGCTTGGCTCTTCAAAGTCAGCAACTGAGAGAGAGAGAAAGAGACAGAGACAGAGAACTGGAGATATGTTGGCCCTAGAAAGATGGGCAGTGCACTCTTAGGTAATTACCTGCACATAATAATATACATTCATCCCCTTTGACACATTACATTGATTAGAAACAATTTGGGGCCAACATGGTGGAGAAGTAGGGGGACCCATACTTCCTGCCACTCTCAAACAAAAAGTGCAGAAGCCAAAGGACTTTGAACACCAAGAGCGTGGGAGGAAAAGAGACTGAATCTACTAGGAAGAAATAGGAAAGCTGGAAAAATGATAGGGCTACTCCAAGAAACAAATCAAAGCACACCTCGCGGAGCGTCCAAAATATCACTATGAGTAGGGTAATAAAATAACCAAACACAACAGAGAGCAAGTAACCATCTCCAAAAAAAAACACCTCTTAAAGGGCCAGGCCCTGGACAGTGTATGACCTTCCTTTAATATAGCAGTGCTCACAGGTGCAGAGCACACAACAAGCTTTTAAAATGCATAAGGGACAGAAAACTAGCCAAAATGACAAAACAGAAGAATTCTCCTCAAAAGAAGTTCCAGGAAGTAGTGACAGCTAATGAATTGATCAAAACCTATTTAAGCAATATAACTGAACAAGAATTTAGAATAATAGTCATAAAATTAATTTCTGGGCTTGAAAACAGCATGGAGGACAGCAGAGAATCTATTGCTACAGAGATCAAGGGACTAAAAATAATAATGATGAATTAAAAATGCTATAAGTGAGGTGCAAAATAAAATGGAGGCAGTCACAGTGTGGATTGAAGAGGCAGAGGGGAGAATAGGTGAGTTAGAAGATAAAATTATGGAAAAAGAGGAAGCTGAGAAAAAGATTAAAAAAATCAGGAGTATGAGGTGAGAATTAGAGAACTAAGTGATGCAATCAAATGGAACAATATTTGTATCATAGGAATTCCAGAAGGAGAAGAGAAAGAGAAAGGGGATGAAGGTGTACTTGAACAAATCATAGCTGAGAACTTTCCCGATCTGGGGAAGAAAACAGGCATTGAAATCCAAGAGGCACAGAGAACTCCGTTCAGACATAACTTGAATGGATCTTCTACATGACATATCATAGTGAAACTGGCAAAATACAGGGATAAAGAGAGAAATCTGAAAGCAGCTAGGGATAAATGGGCTTTAACATACAAAGGTAGACACATAAGGGTAGTAGCAGACATATCTACTGAAACCTGGCAGGCCAGAAAGGAATGGCAGGAAATCTTCAATGTGATGAATGGAAAAAATATGCAGCCAAGAATCCTTTACCCAGCAAGTCTGTCATTCATAATAGAAGGAAAGATAAAGATTTTCCCAAACAAAAACTGAAGAAATTCATCACCTCTAAACCAGCTCTACAAGAGATCCTCAGGGGGACTCTGAGTGAAATGTTGCAAGGACCACAAAGGACCAGAGACACCACTACAAGCATGAAACCTACACATATCACAATGACTCTAAACCTATATCCTTCAATAATAACACTGACTGTAAATGGACTCAATGTGCCAACCAAAAGACACAGGGTATCAGAATGGATTAAAAAAAAAACAAGACTGATCTATTTGCTGTCTACAAGAGACCCATTTTAGACCTGAGAACACCTTCATATTGAAAGTGAGGAGATGGAGAACTATCTATCATGCTACTGGAAGTCAAAAGAAAGCTGGAGTAGCCATACTTATATCAGACAAACTAGACTTTCAATTAAAGGCTGTAACAAGAGATGAAGAAGGGCATTATATAATAATTACAGGGTATGTCCATTAGGAAGAGCTAACAATTATAAAGGTCTATGCACCAAATTCAAAGCACCCAAATTTATAAAACAATTCATCACAAACAAGAAACCTTATTGATAAGAATGTGGTAATTGCAGGGAACACACAGCAATGGATAGATCATCTAGACAGAGAATCAATAAAGAAACAAAGGCCCTGAATGACACATTGGATCAAATGGTCTTGACAGATATATTTAGAATTCTGCATCCCAAAGCAACAGAATATACATTCTTCTCAAGTGCACATGGAACATTTTCCAAGATAGATCACATACTGGGTCACAAAATAGTTCTTAATAAGTATAAAAGAATTGAGATCATACCATGCACACTTTCAGATCCCAATGCTATGAAACTTGAAATCAACCACAGGAAAAAGTCTGGAAAACGTCCAAAAGCATGCAGGTTAAAGAATATCCTATTATGGAATGAATGAGTCAACCGAGCAATAACAGAGGTTAAAAAATATATGGAAACAAATGAAAATGAAAATACTACAACCCAAATGCTTTGGGATGCAGCAAAAGCAGTCCTGAGAGGAAAATACATTGCAATCCAGGCATATTTCAAGAAACAAGAAAAATCCCCAATACAAAATCTAACAGCACACCTAAAGGAAATAGAAGCAGAACAGCAAAGACACCCCAAACCCAGCAGAAGAAGAGAAATAAAAGATCAAAGCAGAAATATAGAATCTAAAAAAACTGTAGAGCAGATCAATGAAACCAAGAGTTGGTTTTTTGAAAAAATAAACAAAATTGATAAACCTCTAACCAGGCTTCTCAAAAAGAAAAGGGAGAGGACCCAAATAGATAAAATCATGAATGAAAATGGAATTATTACAACCAATTTCTCAGAAATACAAGCAATTATCAGGGAATACTATGAAAAATTATATGCCAACAAACTGGACAACCTAGAATAAATGGACACATTCCTAAACACACACTCACTTCCAAAACTCAAACAGGAAGAAATAGAAAATTTGAACAGACCCATCAATAGTGAAGAAGTTTAATCAGTTATCAAAAATCTCCCAACAAATAAGAGTCCAGGACCAGATGGATTCCCTGGCGAATAATACCAGACATTTAAAGCAGAGATAATACCTATCCTTCTCAAGCTGTTCCAAAAAAATAGAAAGGGAAGGAAAACTTCCAGACTCATTTTATGAAGCCAGCATTACTTTGATTCCTAAACCAGACAGAGACCCAGAAAAAAAAAGAGAACTACAGGCCAATATCCCTGATGAATATGGATACAAAAATCCTCAACAAGATACTAGCAAATCGAATTCAATAGCATCTAAAAAGAATTATTCACCATGATCAAGTGGGATTCATCCCTGGGCTGCAGGGCTCGTTCAACATTTGCAAACCAATCAATGTGATACATCACATTAATAAAAGAAAAGATAAGAACCATATAATCCTGTCAATCGATGCAGAAAAAGCATTTGACAAAATACAAACCCTTTCTTAATAAAAACCCTCAAGAAAGTCGGGATAGAAGGAACATACTTAAACATCATAAAAGCCACTTATTAAAAGCCCACAGCTAGTATCATCCTCAAGGGGGAAAAACTGAGAGCTTTCCCCCTGAGATCAGGAACACGACAGTGATGTCCACTCTCACCTCTGTTGTTTAACAGAGTGTTGGTAGTGCTAGCACCAACAATCAGACAACAAAAGGAAATCAAAGGCATCAAAATTGGCAAAGATGAAGTCAAGCTTTCACTTCTTGCAGATGACATGATATTATACATGGAAAACCTGATAGACTCCACCAAAAGTCTGCCAGAACTGATACATGAACTCAGCAAAGTCACAGGATGCAAAATCAATATACAGAAATCAGTTGCATTCTTATACACCAACACTGAAGCAACAGAAAGACAAATAAAGAAACTGATCCCATTCACAATTGCACCAAGAACCCTAAAATACCTAGGAATAAACCTAACCAGAGATGTAAAAGATCTGTATGCTGAAAATTATAGAAAGCTTATGAAGGAAATTGAAGAAGATATAAAGAAATGGAAAAACATTCCGTGCTCGGGGATTGGAAGAATAAATATCGTTAAAATGTCAATACTACCCAAAGCAATCTACACATTCAATGCAATCCCAGTCAAAATTGCACCAGCATTCTTCTCGAAGCTAGAACAAGCAATCCTAAAATTTGTATGGAACCACAAAAGATCCCGAATAGCCAAAGCAATTTTGAAGAAGAAAACCAAAGCGGGAGGCATCACAATCCCAGACTGTAGCCTCTACTACAAAGCTGCCATCATCAAGACAGCATGGTATTGGCACAAAAACAGACACAGAGACCAATGGAATAGAATAGAGACTCCAGAATTGGACCCACAAAAGTATGGCCAACGAATCTTTGACAAAGCAGGAAAGCATATCCAATGGAAAAAAGACAGTCTCTTTAACAAATGGTGCTGGGAGAACTGGACAGCAACATGCAGAAGGATGAAACTGGACCACTTTCTTACACCATACACAAAAATAAACTCAAAATGGAGAAAGGACCTGAATGTGAGACAGGAAACCATCAAAACCTTAGAGGAGAAAACAGGAAAAAAACCTCTCTGACCTCAGCCACAGCAATTTCTTACGTGACACATCTCCAAAGGCAAGGGAATTAAAAGCAAAAGTGAACTATTGGGACCTCATGGAGATAAAAAGCTTCTGCACTGCAAAGGAAACAATCAACAAAACCAAAAGGCAATTGATAGAATTGAAGAAGATATTTGCAAATGACATATCAGATAAAGGGCTAGTATCCAAAATCTATAAAGAGCTCACCAAACTAACTCCACACCGGAAAAACAAATAATCCAGTGAAGAAATTGGCGGCAGATATGAATAGGCACTTTTCTAAAGAAGACATCCAGATGGCCAACAGGCACATGAAAAGATGCTCAACGTCACTCCTCATCAGGGAAATACAAATCAAAACCACATTGAGATATCACCTCACGCCAGTCATAGTGGCTAAAATGAGCAAATCAGGAGACTATAGGTGCTGGCGAGGATGTGGAGAAACGGGAACCCTCTTGCACTGTTGGTGGGAATGCAAACTGGTGCAGCCGCTCTGGAAAACAGTGTGGAGGTTCCTCAAAAAATTAGAACTAGATCTACGCTACGACCCAGCAATAGCACCGCTAGGAAATTTACCCAACGGATACAGGAGTGCTGATGCGTAGGGGCACTTGCAGCCCAATGTGTATAGCAGCACTTTCAACAATAGCCAAATTATGGAAAGAGCCTAAATGTCCATCAACTGACGAATGGATAATGAAATTGTGGTTTATATACACAATGGAATACTACGTGGCAATGAGAAAGAATGAAATATGGCCCTTTGTAGCAGTGTGGATGGAACTGGAGAGTGTTATGTTACGTGAAATAGGTCAGGCAGAGAAAAACAGATACCATATGTTTTCACCTATATGTGGATCCTGAGAAACTTAACAGAAGACCATGGGGGAGGGGAGGGAAAAAAAGTTTAGAGGGGGAGGGAAAAAAAGTTTAGAGAGGGTGAGAGCCAAAACAATACTGAGAACAAACTGAGGGTTGATGGGGGGTGGGAGGGAGGGGAGGGTGTGTGATTGGCCTTGAGGAGGGCACCTGTTGGGATGATCACTGGGTGTTGTATGGAAACCAATTTGACAATAAATTTCATATTAAAAAAAAAAAGAAAGCAAAAACAGTCGCTTCTAGAAAAGAAGGAGACATAAAAAACACAGAAGTGATAAAGAGAAATAACAGAGCTTTATACTTCTACACTGGCAATGTTTTATGTCTATTGTCAAGAGTTATACTAGCACCTCTCTCTCACCCCGTAAGGTTTTATATAGTCTTTATTGACATCTATCCATCTGTTCATTTATTCAATAACCATTTTTTACATATCTGTCACTATAGTGGTTTCCTGTCAGGTACTTTCACATATATGCAAATGGTTATGTGATAAAACATATTAGCTATGTGTACTGAGAGCAATATTTAGAATGTGTGTGCATATAACATCAGTCCTTTGTGGTCACTTGCTCATGGAGCTTACTTATGGTCTGTTGGAGGACATAAGCAGTAAAATAGAATGAATAAAATAAAATAAAATGAAGCAATAAACTAATTGTATGATTATACATATGATAGAAGGTATAAAAGAAAGTGCAGGGTTATCTGAGAGCATTTAATGGGGACATCTAAGCTAACGAGAGGGGTCTGGGAAGGTTTCCTGGAGGAAATAATACCTAGGCTGAGTCTTGATGTGTAAGTCAAAGTTAGCCACCAGCAGGTTTGCGGAAAGTGTGCTGTGGGGTGAAATTCTATCAGAGGGAATGGCACGTCAAGGAGTGTGAGGCAAGAAAGAACTTGGTGTTTTCTGAAGAACTGAGCAGAGGCCAGTGTGGCAGGAGCATGGTGAGTACAGGGTGGAATAGGGAGAGGAAGGGACGGAGGGTGGGGAGGTTGGCAGTGGTTAGCTTATACAAGACTTGGTGAAATCATCTGTGACTTTATTCTGCAAACTAATAAGGGTGTCGTTAAAGGATGATTTTCTTTCTCTATTAGAGACAGACATGTTAAAATGGGGAAAGGTCACAGAGTGAACACAAGGATCTGCACAGAGAGAGTGGCAAACTGAGGTCACTGCTGTGGTAAGTAGGACAGAACACCAACTCCTTAGGCAGGTGGCAAATAAGCTCAAGCCAGACGGGGAGAAGTGGCAATTATAAAACGCAGCTTCCTGGGAGTGTTGGAGAGGGAGGGAGAAAAGGGTCCATGGTTCAGCTTAGAGAGAGACACCACTAGCTTCTCAGGCATCCAGCAGTGCAGGGAAACTCTGCTTGAGGCATCTTTGGAGGTGTGTTTTTATGAGGAATAGAGTAGAATGTATAGTCATTTCACGCACCTGGGGGTTGCACACCCAAGTGTAGTCCAGCAGAGACTCTCCAAGCCTGGACTCTAGAGTCCTGAGAGTCCTGGTTCCCCCAAACCAGCAGCGTGACCATGGGCCATTCTTTTGACCAGTCTGGCTCCAGTTGCCCCATGGGTTAACAACAGGAGCTCAAAGTTACCAACATGAAAGATCACTCATATCTTCATGGGCTATCGCTGCTGGTGGCCACTGGTCTTGTGAAGACTGGCCTAGGAGTATATGAGGGTGGAAGGATATTTCGGGAAGGAAGACCAAGGCTGCAGTTATGAGAAAGAAATTTAGCCTGGCCTGATATAGGAAGAGCATGGAGTTGGCCCCCCTAAGGGCCTGGGGCTCTACACTGTGCTCCTATGACCACTGTCACTTGCATCATTAAAGATATTGTAAAGTCACATGCCCCAGAGACCCATAATCCACAGTTGGATTTTTCCTTTCATCTGCCCATCTGCTCAAGTCCTCAGATTGCATTATTGTTATTATCATGAATTTTTTCTTTACAGTGTAACTGTTCTAATTAGCTTCATTTCCTGTTTTCTCCCCTCAGGGACCAGAACATGACATCTGATGGCATCTGCATGCCCAAAGAGGGTGGGATACAGAAACAAACTCCATGAGCTAATAGCTTGGGGAGAGGGTGGCTTGCTCAGGATAGGGGTGAGGCTGGGGAGGGGAGGAAGAGAGCCCAGCAGACAAAGCCTGCTCTGGCTGCTGCTTCCACATCAGCACCCAGTAACCCAGCTGTGAATAATGCTGTTGGCCTGGAGAGACCACCCCCTCATTGAGTCTGGAGTATTTCCCTGGCCTTGTATCAGCCTTGTTATTTATCTGATTCTTCATTTCCTGAATTATTTGGCTGGAAGAACTTCTTCAGGGCTTGATGTGCCAATCTAATGATAACTCATAAGACCAGGGACTGCCGAATACTCTTGATATTTGTACCTTTCAGATAAAATCAGGCCTGGAGAACATGGAGTCTAACTGACCTTGGTGACCTCAGTGCCAAACAGTTTGGGATATTTCATGTGAAAGTAGATTATTGCATTTTTAAGATTCAACTTCTTCTTTTTTTTTTTTTTTAATTTCAGGGGAAGGTCTTCCAAAGTTCCAGGCCAAAGAGCAAGATATGGTGTTCAAATGTGCCTCTCATTAGCTGTATGCTCATGGCCAAGTTATATAACCCATCTAATCTCAGTTTCCTCCCTGGTAAAGTAGAACTAATAACAATACCTACCACATGGGAGTGAAATGGAGAATAGATAAGATAATGCATGTTTTGATGCCAAATGGCTGCATATCACCAGCAATTTAGATCCAGAGGAGCCAAAATCAGCATCATGAGGATGTGAGTGGCAGGAAGGAAAAGAAAGCATAAGGCAACATAACTGAACCACAATTATGAAGAAGCATAGTCTAGTGGGTCTAGAACACATGTGTTGTAGAGTCAGACATCCGACCAACTCCCAGTTCTATCATTTACTACACGGGCAGTACTTTTGTCTCTGAGCCTCAGTTTGCTCATTTGCAAAATGGGAATAAAAATAATATTTGCTGTATAGGGTTGTCTTAAGAATTAAATGAGATGACGCATGGTGGTAGAGACTTGCTAGATACACAACAAACCTATTTATTTTTATACCTGGGTCACCAGTAGACTGCATTTATTAGCCTCCTTGTATCTAAGTGAAGCTGTGTGAGTAAGTTCTGGTCAATGGAATGTGAGTGGGTGGAAGCAATATATGCTACATAGTCTAATCCTTACCCCCAAAACCTCCCTGTGGTCTTATATACCCTCTCTTTCCTCATCTGCTAGGTGGATGCAGAGGATCCAGGTAGTGGGGGGAGTCCAGGGCTCAGGGAAGGCAGAACCACTATATGGAAGGAGCTTGGGTCCCTGAAGGACATGACAGAGCAAGGTATTCCTCCCTCTGTTCCTGCCAATCTTTATTGGATTACGGCTGGAACTACTGAGATTTTTGAGTTGTTTGTTAAAATATTTAATCTATGAGAATGATTTATTCATTCCACTAAAGCACATAATAATTCTTCAATAAATGTTAGCTATTATTCGTATTTTCTCCCTGATGAGAACTGCTGACTGGGCAGTTCCAAGCCCCCATACTTAAATCATGCTTAATTCCCCAAGTGCACTTTTGTTTTCTCCTCTGGCTAAAAGATTGACTTTTAAATCTCTGGATTCCCCTCAGGAGAAATTAAATGATTCATTTATCCAGTCAGTAAGTAGCCAATGAGTACCTACTATTTATAAAGTTTGAGTAGGTGCTGGGCAATGCAGAGCCGACAGTATCTCCATGAAGTCTTCAGTTTCATAAAGGGACACTGACACACAAGTAACCACATATCATGCAGAACACATTGTCACTGCATCATTGTAAGTTGTGAACTATGATATCTCTTAAAAAATCAGTAATATTCTCAACCCAGGGTAGATCTATGGAAAAGATTTGCCACTTCCTTGGCAACCTTCTCCTTGACTTTTACATGCTCACAGAAACAGAAGAGAAAGGTGGGAGGTGGGGGAGGGGAGGTAAGCCATAGCTGTTGTTTCCCTGAAAACCAAATGTGTCTTCATACGGTGCCACTCTGCAGAGTCTTACAGCCTTCCCAACTTCTCCCTTCCTTTCCCTCTGCCTTCCCATGATTGAGAACATATGCACCATGGGACTCCTGCTCCTTTTCCACTGTGCTCATATGTCCTGTTTCCAGGGCAAGATGAGAAGTTGTGAGAGTCTAGCATGGGTCCTGTTCCACTTTGCCACCTCCCCTTCCTGGAACTCGGGTTATGAATATACAGCATTCCCATCCATCCATTATAAACAACACTGATATATCAGGGAAATCATTTTTGCTGAGCCTGAACCCACACAAGCCATCATCAGCTTTTTCAATACAGCCTTCCAGGGAGCTCCACCAACCAATCATTGCTTGCCCAAGAGCTAGATGATCTCCATACATCTTTGGTAACAATAATAATAATAATCTTTCATTCCCTTACACTTATTTTTCTTTTCTTTTTTTTTTTTTTTAATTTTTTTTCAACGTTTATTTATTTTTGGGACAGAGAGAGACAGAGCATGAACGGGGGAGGGGCAGAAAGAGAGGGAGACACAGAATCGGAAACAGGCTCCAGGCTCTGAGCCATCAGCCCAGAGCCCGACGCGGGGCTCGAACTCACGGAACGCGAGATCGTGACCTGGCTGAAGTCAGACGCTTAACCGACTGCGCCACCCAGGCGCCCCTACACTTATTTTTCAAAACACTTTTAGATGGAAATAATACCATAAGCGTCTTGAGGGTAGGTTGGTATATATTATTTTTGTAGCCTTCCCCACTGTCCTCATTTCCCAAGAACAGCTCAACAAATATTTGAGGACTGAGAAGGAGCCCTCCTCCTCTTACTCCCTTTTCCTGCTTTTTAAAAATTGAAGTATAATTGACATACAATATTATATTAGTTTCAGGTGCACAATGTAGTGACTCAACATTTATAAACATTACAAAATGCTCACCATAATAAGGTCTAATTACCATCTGTCACCATACAAAGTTAATACAATATGATTGTTCGTATTCCCTATGCTGTACATTACTTCCCCATGATGTATTCACTTTATAACTTTACCTCTTGTTCCCCTTCACCCATTTCACCTACTTCCTCACCACAGCCCTCTCTCCTCTGGCAGCCATCAGTCTGTTTTCTGTATCTATGAATATAGTTTTACTTTATTTGTTCCTTTGTTTTGTTTTTTAGGTTCCACATAAAAGTGAAATCACAAGACGTTTGTCTTTATCTGACTTTTTCCACTCGGCATAATACCTTTTATATTCATCCATGTTGTTGCGAATGACAAGATGTCAGTTGGTTCCATTATATATACCACATCTCCTTTACCCATTCATATGTCAATGAACACTTGAGTTGCTTCTCTATCTAGCTATTGTAAATAACACTGCAATGAACATAGGGGTACATGGGTCCCTTCTTCTGATCTTTGCTTTCATTTCCTTACCAGTAGGTTCCTTCTCAATCACAGGTACCAGTCTCATCAGCACTGCCTGTTTGACGTGGAATGACATAGCCTCACAGCTACATCCCTCTGCTTCCAAATAGGCCACTTCACGGTCACTCAGCACTGATAAGTACTGAGTCTCCTGGAGCAGGTCAAGAGGTCCTTCTTGGAAAGCCTGCTGGGAAAACCAGCGAAACATCTTTGGACATTTGCTGGTGCCTGGTTGGCCCAAAGGATCCCAAATTCTGACCATAGATTTTTCCTTCTGAATATATCATTAGGCCTGGTGTGTGCCAGACCAGCTCAGAGGCAAGACTTTGTAACTGTGCCTTTTCATTCATTATTATTTTTAGGGCAGATCTGTTTCTCATTGATGGGGGCTGGCTGGGCCCCTCCCTGGCCTTGTCATGCTCAGGACAGCCTGCTTGGCAGCTCTCCAAGGACCACGCTCGCCCGGAGGTGCTGTCGCCTGCCTCTCCTGACTGGCGGGTCCAGGCCTGGGCTAAGGCTGCCTTTGTTCTTTCACAGTGGGTTACTTTTCCTTGGGCTTGGATGGTTCAGCAAAAGTTATTGGATGCTCTGCAGGGTGGGAGGCCTGAGCAGCAGAGTTTATGTTGGAAACTGTGTACATTGTTCTGGGCTATCCTCATGGTGCCTTTATTTTTTCCTTTTTGTCTGACAAGGTGAATAGTATGGCACTGGAGTGGGGGTGTGGAAGGGGTCATGCACAAGTCAATGCAGTCTGCCTTAAACCATGGAGGGCCCTTTCCCAGCAACGCAAATGCTGGTAAGGGCACAAGGGGAGAGGGAGCCAGTGAGGGTGTAGTGACACAACTGTTTAGACTCAAAGCCACCCCCATGCACAGGCAGGGAAAGGGAAAAAGAGAGACACAATAAAAGGAAAACAAAAAGTGGTAATAATAGATCAGGGAGGTAGGAAAGAGGGTAAAAAAATGGGAGGAAAACATTTCTTCAATAAATCCCTTCTAGATTACCTCAGCCTCATTTGAGTTCCTACAGAATCTATTATATACGCCGACTACTTCACCTCACATTGTATTCAGGTGTGTGACTTAGATGCCACTCTCTAGCCTTGCCTTTCCCTCAGACACAGTCCCATTCTTTGGTCTGAATTCCACTCCACAGCCAGTGAACATAAAAGCCCCTGGCCATGTTGTCTGCATCTCCCAACCTCACTTCCTTAGGATTCTCCTATCTTCACCCCTGAGACTGTGGCCTCCCCCATCCCACATCATCTACCTCAAAGCTGCTGATTTTGCTGGGGGGGAAATAAAATCCACTTGTGCCAAGAATGCCACAGATGCAGAAAATTAATAAAGCACTGGGGAGTAATGACATTCTCCTAGTATGACTTCTGGTCGACCATCTTTCACTTAGCTCCCCTCTTTTTGCCTTGCCACCTTTCTCCTCCGTCTATGCTGCCACCTCTTCACATCTCCCTCGGTATGAGGCTGCCTTTTAATTCTCTCTCTTGCCCTCTGACACTCCTCTGCAGCTAGTTCTCTGGAAAATAAATTCCCTTACCTTTGAATAGCACTTTACACTGTACAAGGTGTTTTCACAGGCCTCATTAGCAACAAAAACAAAAATCTTCACAATCATTTTGTGAGTCTCAGATATTAATTCAGCAAATACCTGGGCCTTCAACCTATGTTGTGGTCCTCCGTGTGCAATGCCCAGCTGCCTCTCAGGAAGAATGAGGAAAGAAACGTAGGGAGCTGGGTCTCTGAGGGTGGAGGAGAACATGCAGAGATAGGAGGGGAGAGGCCAGGGCTGTGACCTACACACATCGCTCAGGAAATGTTTGTCAGGCCTCAGGATTTGCCTGTTGACTTTTGTTTTCTTGTTCCCTAACTGCAATTTACGACCACAGTTACTCTTTATTTATCCATTCATTCCCTCATTCATTCACTCACTCTTTACCCAACACTTCTTGGTGTCTACAACATTCCAGGCAACGGTGCTTCTGTTTCCTTGGATTTCTGTGGAAAGACTCAGGCTTCTGCATAGCCACCGCGCTGCCTATGTTCCGGTCCCGGGAGCCAGAGGCAGCCTCCTGGAGAATTCTAGCAACAGGAAGTAAGTGGGCCCCTCCTCTGCAATAGCTCCACCTTCCTATTTTTCACCCATACCCTCAGGCACAGACTAAAACCACATGTTTTTCTATTAGTGTACTTCAGACTCCATTCCACAGAAATACTCCAAAGCCCTCCATCTTCCAGGACTTCTCAGATGGAAGCTGATGCGGTGGTCACCCAGCTGATCTGCTCCCTCCTCCTTCACGTGTTTTCCACACATGGCTTCCAGAACACTTTATCTCCTGGTTTTCCCTGGAACCTCATCGATTATTCCTTCCCAAGCCGCTCTGAACTTTTCCCCTCTTCATGTTTCAGGGATCCAGGGCTCACCCCTTTGTCTTTTCTTCCCCTCCTCACTCTTGGTGATTTCATCCAATCTCATGCCTTTACCAACACATGCCAACACCCTCCACGTTTACCTCTCTGTCCCAAATCCATGCTAGTGTATAACAGATCCAAACATCCTCTGCCCATAACTTCCCCTGCTTTGGTTGATGGCAACTCTGCTTTTCCAGCCGCTCAGGCCAACAATCTTGGAGCCATCCTTGACACTTATCTTTCTCTAATGCACATTGAATCCATTGGCTGGACGTAAGTCTAACCCAGCATCTCCCACTTCCTACAACTGCACCACTAGTATCATTTCCTATCTCTCTTCTGGTTTGTTTAACTGGTCCCCCTCCTCTGCCTTTCCCCTTGCAGTCTCTTTTCAACACAGCTGCCAGTGGAATCACTTTAAAACAGAAGTGGAATCACGTGACATCCCCTTACTGCCAAACCTTAATGGCATAGTTTGATACTCAAGCGCAAGTCAAAGTCTTGACAATGGTGAAGCAAACTGATGGCATAAATGGCTGCAAATGTCCACTCCTCCCCATATCTGCTTTCTTTGCAAAGTAATGGCACAACGCTTCCCAGAAAAAGGTGGAGTCTCTTTCCCCACCCCTTTAACCTGGGCTGGCTCTGTGATTTGCTTTGGCCAAAGGCAGTGTAAAGGACAGTGTGCCACCTCTGAGCCGGGGCCTTTCTTGGAACCCTGCTGTGCCTGCGTAAACAAGCCCAGGCTAGCCAGCAGGATGGTGAGAGACAGGTGGTCTAGTCACCTCCTTGCCCCAGCTGGCAGCCAGTCAACAGTTAGACATGGGAATAGCCAGCCTTAAACCTTTCTAAAATAGCCAGCCTTAAACCAAGCCACCACCTGACACTCAAGGGGCATATCCAGCTGAGATAAGCCCAGCCTGGCCAAGATCATCAGAGCCAGCTGAATCATAGACTGAGGAGCAGCAGAAGAAGCTTATCGATTTAAGCGACTAGATTTTGTGGTCGTTTTTTATGCAACATTTTTGTGGCAGTAAAAAAGTGATACAAATGACCTACAAGGTCCTCCATGATCCATAACTTCCCTTATTTCTCTGACTTTACCTTCTACTACTTTCTGGAAGCCTCATTGCCTATGTGCCACCCTAGCAAACTCCTTGCTTTTCCTTGACTACAACAAGTACGCTCCAGCCTCAGGGCCTTTGTACTTGCTATGTTCTCTGCCTGGAATATTTTTTTTATATACTCCTACTGCTACTTCCATCATTTCCTCACATGCTTAAATGACCCTTCAGCAAGGGTGATATTCAAAATATTTTTTAAACATTAGGGCTTGGGGACTGACAAATCAGAACAGTCTAGGATCAGAAGAGAGCAGGGGGAAGATCTCTTATCTGGACCACTGTGCATTTATTTTTCACCCCATCCCAACCGGTTAACAAATGGGCTGGGCCGAATAAGAGGTTTTCTCTGGCCTGATATTGTGGAATATGAAATGAACAAAAAAGGACCCTATAACACTGAGACTTTCTTAGCCTCAGTCTTCAGGAACCCCCGGGACAGAGTTCAGATGCTGCAGAATGACTCCCCTGTAATAACAGAAAGAGCTCACACTTGGGAACTGTGCTTCCTACTGACCCTGTGGCTCTGGGAAGATCAGCTGTGAGACACAACTGCACCCTGCACCAGGCAGTGCTCAGACACTCTGGTGACCAGTCTCAGGCATAACAAGAGCAGCCAGTCCTAGCCACTGGTGTCTGTCTTACCCAACATCATGACCAGTACTAGCTAATATTATACCCTTATTGCACTATTCATCCAGGTTTGTTTGTGACAGTGATGGTTACACCTGTTGTCCCAACACTCAGTCTGTCCCTTCACTCTCAAAAGTGTCCTGATAAATTGTAGAGGGTGACAAATTATACGGTCATCTCACATCCAGTGAGCTCTTCCTGTGTGGCGGGCATTGTTCTAAGCATTTCACAGGTTTTTTTCCTCTAACATTTACCCCTTGTAACTCACAGGGAAAGTATTATCGCCACTCAACCTAGAACCTGAAAGGCTGAAGGACTGGCCTGCTCTTCTGGAGCCAACAGGTTTAGACCTTGGCAGTGACTGGATAAATAAGCCTCATCTTTGGGGCTCTTAAGAATGTAACACAGACCAAGCACCTCCTCCCACCTCCTGAAACACACTTCCATGGGAGAGCAGGCCTGCCAGGGAAGAGTCTTTCCCATGGCAGACAAGTGCTTCTTTCTCAAGCAATCAGTAACGTGACAATTCCCAGGGTGAAGGTGCTCGCTTCTGCTCTTGCGTGACCATTTCTCGCATCCAGCAGAACAACGCTCACACCCTGGCCTTATTTCATGAGAGCTGATGTTTCTCAGCTCAGGATTTGAAACTCTTGGAAGGAAATGGAGCCTTCCAGGGCCAGGGCCAAAGACAGCTAGAAGAAGCCCTGTTGCACACTATGGATGGAGCGGCTCCAGTCCATTCCAAACCTGGTGCCTTCTCAGTGGATTCAGCATGTCAAGTCAGGGCTGAGGAAGAGACAGGCGAACCAGAATGCACCAACCGCAGTTCTGCAACTCAAAGCAGAGTCAAATTAACTCGTGGAGTTGGATGATTTCCAGTTTGCTTATAAATGTCACAGAAGGGCTGTGGCAACACCATGGCTGTATTCCCTCTTTTTTTCACTTTTCTTTGGAGTCCTTTAAAAAGAAGCTTTCAGCTAAGTGTATCAGTGAGAATGTTAACAATAGCTTACCATTGAATAGCTCTTTATAATATATAAAATGTCTTTCACATCTGTTATCTCAGTGGGCCTGGCACCAGCCTTATGAGGTAGACAATTCTGTTACTAATAACTTTGTTTTGAAAGCAAGCCCACTAGGGTTTAATGATGTTAAGTGATTTGCTCAAATTCACCTGTGTTATGATAATAGCAAGTATCATTTACAGGGTGCTGAAGTGCTATACCTACATCATCCCATTAAAATGCACACAGCCCACTCTGTACCCCGGGGAACAGAGGCTACGGGAGGTGGAGGGGAAGTGCCTGACCAGAGTCCAGTAATCCAGCTGGGAAGAGGTGGACCTGGGACAGGAACCCAGACCCACTCAGAGCCCAATCGGACTTGCAATCCTGTGTTTTTCCCAACATGTCAGGGAAGATTATGTTTCCAAAGTTTGATTTCAAATGGGAGGAGCTATCTTACTAGGAGACTGAGACTTTCAGTTGGCCAAGAGAGGTGGGTTCGAAGGAATCCCAGAGTGAGATTAGAAGAGGGTCTGAGAGGTGTTCCACACTCTACTAATCTCTTTACAAACATAACCTCATTTGTATACTTGTCTGCCCTGTGAAATTGGAATTATTTCCATTTTACAGGTGAGGAAACTAACATTTTGTCCATGAACACAAAGCTAGTTAGTGACAAATTCAAGATGTCATCTCCGGTATGCCTGATTTTAACAGGCACAATTTCCATAGAGTAGAATGCATAGATTTTAAGTCTACACTTCTATGTGTTCTGACAAATGAATATAATCAGTGCTGTAAACTAGATACATAATATAACATATATATAATTGGTTCTGTGTCTCTGGAGAACCAAGACTAATACAAATCTACAGATCAGTTTGTAAAGAACTGATATCTTAATGTTGAATCTTCTAATTCATGCATATATACCGCTGCTTATTTAAGTTCTCTCGAATTGCTCTCAGCAATATTTTACAATTTTAAGGTCTTGAATACCTTTTTTTAAAGATGTATATTCCAAAACATTAGATTTTTTTTGACGTTACTGTAACAGTATTTTTTTTTTTTTAATTTCATTTTGTAGTTCTTTGCTGCAGTACAGGAATATATTTTGCTTTTTTTTTTTTTAATCTTGATCTTTCAGCCTATGACCACAGAAGATTTTAACCGGTTCAATAAAAGGACCAAAGGGTATTTTAGGAAGAATCAGAAGACTTGTTCACCGCCATGTTGGTTGGTTGCATCCCGATGAGAGTACGCGAGCCTTAGTCTGAGCCAGGACTACAGACCGTTATTCTGACCTCGGACAGCTGCCTCTGCGTTTGTGCTCCTGGTCAACTGTGTTTGCTTTTGGGCCAGAGAATGTGGAGAGATGGTTGCAAACCCATTCATCACCCCAGCTGGCAAAACGGCTCAAAGCACACCCCCTAGGAATGGAGGCACAGCGGCGTCCTCTGGGTCTATGAAGACTGAATGAGTGCTACTATAAATGACACGCTATGCCAACACTCCCTTGCACCCAGGTTGATGGGGGCTGAGGAGGGGTATTTTAACTATATACTTTTTCAGACTCAAGTGAATTGTGAGGATGTTCATTTACATACAAGTTTCTTATCAGCTGTTCCTTTTCCCCATTCCAGCTTTCTGGCACTGGCTCTGAAATGTCACAAGGATCCTCACAATCCTATATCATTTTCTACTTCTATTTTTATAAATCAATAGGCTGAACTTGGGAGAACTTTCAAACACCCCATTGCTTCTCTTTTGTATGAACGCTCCAAAATTTTAAGCTTATTATTTTACTAAAGCAGGGAGGTTGATAGAAAGCTTTTAATATCCTTAGAAAATAACAGGAGAAAAAAAAAAAAAACCCTCACTTTAAACATCCAGTTCTTTTCTTTCTTTTTGGTAACTCACTGCCTTATCTTGATACGTATGTTTCACATCCTTCTTCAATATTATTCAAAATTTCAAAATACATTATACATCACAAATAACAATAAACCAGACAATGTTAGAGCATATCTATTTTCTAACTCTGAATACGTGCAAAGGTTCTGACATGCCTCTTCTCTACCAGTTGAAACATATTTATTTTAAAAGTTCATTTTCAAGGTATCTTTACTAGTTTTAAACTGCAAAGGAATGCAAGATGTGGGTAAGATTTACGGGACCCTGGAGACAAGAGACACTGCATGTGGTTCTATAAAGCATAGATTTTTTTATCTTGACTTATTTGTAAGTCACTATATATAGTTTTGACAGTTTGTACATTTATAGAACTTTTCAAAGTTTCCATCTAGAGTATGAACTTATTACATATAGAGTCTGATGTAAGGAAAGGTAGGAAAACTTTGCTTTTAGTGTTCTTAGAAGGGATCTAAGGACATTGTAATCCCACTTCATCAACTTATAGGTGAATACAGCAACACCAGAGAAGCTGGGTAACCTATGAAAGTCACAGAGCTAGCTAGGGACTTAGCTTGGTTGAAGACCATGTCTCTTGATTCTTGAGAGTATTATTTCTGTTACTTTACATATTTTTTTAAGTTTATTTATTTTGAGAGAGAGAAAAAGCAGGGGAAGGGCAGAGAGAGAAGGAGAGAGAGAATCCTAAGCAGGCTCTACGCTGTCAGCATGGACAGCTCAAACCCACAAATCGTGAGCTCCTGACCTGAGCCAAAAATAGTCGGACATTTAACTGACTGAGCCACCCAGGCACCCCACTTTACACAGTTTTAATCCTTCTCCTCCACTTTAATTTTCCCAATAGGACCCTGGTACCTTCATTTTGTCCCATCATAGTACCCTACTAACCCTACATCCTTTATCAGCCCCTGTGGTTTTCAAATCAAAGCACCCCACAGATTTCCTCTGTGTCCCTATTCCCCAGGGGTCCTACAAGGGCTCATTGTTAAATTTAAACAGCCAGTGTGGGACTGAGTATTAATGAGTGTTCATGGTTCAGTTTTGTTTCTTGTCTAAAGTAGCTGAATGTCTTATCTCATATGGATGGCTAATAACAATATTTCTAAGAGTTAAATTTATTGACATCTCACTATACTGTGCTTAAGGGTTTTAGATATATTATGTCATGGATATTGTGTGCATTATGTCATTATCTCATTGAGAAATGAATTATAAGAGACAAGCCCAGTGAGTGATATATTTAGAGACAGGTGGGGTTACCCTGCCCCCTTTTAGTGATATCATCCAGGCAGTAGCCTGACGCCCTGGGCATAGGGCCAGAAGATGAGAGGAGCCTGCCTTCTTTTCCAACCTCTTCAGCCCTCCGCCTAGTGAGTCCTCTGTGCATGCCACTGAATGCCCAAGCAATGGCCATTGCTGCCTGTTAAGGTATTTCCAGAGCTGCTCTTCTAGATAAGATTCTCAGAGCTGGGACAGCTGATATGCCCTGGGTCATCCAGGGCTCTGAAACTCATTGTTTGCCAATGAGCAACAGCCAGAATACAAAATAACACGTGTGACTTAAATGGAGAAGTGCCTAGAAAAAAGGCCCTTGATGTAAAGTTAATCATACTTTTCGACACATCAGCAAATTGCCTTTGGTACCCATTCTCCTGCTTTGACAGAACAAAAACAAAACAATAACTGTCCAATAGCAACTGTCAAAAAAATTCAACTCTCATGGGCCGTCTATACTGCCTTCTATACTGCCCTAGAATTTCAAACAAATTCTAGTTTGAAATGATAATTTTAGGGTTTATTAATACCTCCAGTGAAAGATCCAACCAATATGGGAATACCCCCACCTGCACAGAACTTTATGGTTTCAAAAACAGCACACATCAGCAACTTCAACTTTCAACGTTAGATTTTTAGGGACTCATCTCTCAGGTGCAGGTCTCAAAAGCTGGGGTGCCAAATGCAAGGTTCAAACCCTTGGCTCCTCAGGGAGAAGGTCAGGGTTGTGAATTCCCTCCTGATTGTGGGTCACTGTGCTAGGAGTGGGGTTTATGACAAGATTGTGTCTCGGTCCCTTACCTACTTCAGTGTGGGTTTTTTCTTGTTTGCCCTACATGTAAGAGTTGTTCAGCCACTTTTTGTTTTTGTTTTGTTTTGTTTTGTTTTGTTTTTCCCAGAGGAAGTTATTCCATATGTAGCTGTTGGTTCTATGTGTCCATATGGGAGGAGGTGAGTTCAGGATCCTGCTATACTGCCATCTTGGACTGGTCTCATAGCTACTCTGAGAAGAAGGATTTGTAAATTAGTAAAGGTAGGTGCTTGCATCAACTCCAAATACAATGTTCTTTTCTTACCACTTTCCTGTGTGTGTGTGTGTGTGTGTGTGTGTGTGTGTGTGTGTGTTTGTGGTTCAGTGGAGTGAGACTATAAAGAAAGATTCATGGGGCACCTGGGTAGCTCAGTTGGTTATGTGTTCGACTCTTGATTTCGGCTCAGGTCACGATCTCAGTTCGTGGGATCGAGTACTGCGTCAGGCTTTGTGCTGACAGTGTGGAGTCTGCTTGGGATTATCTCTCCCTCACTTTCTGCCCTTCCCCTCCTTGCGTGCTCTCTTTCAAAGATAAATAAATAAACTTGAAAGAAAGAAAGATGAAAGAAAGAAAGAAAGAAAGAAAGAAAGAAAGAAAGAAAGAAAGAAAGAAAGATTCATTAATAAAGTCATTTAACAGATACACAATGGACCTGATCATCTGAACCAGCAAAGCCTAAATCATCACTGGGGCTTGAAGGTGCTGATTATCATCTCACTTTTATGTCAATGGTGAGTTAAGCTCATCCCTCAGACTAGAAAACAAACTGAGTGGGAAGGTACACATGGATGAGGAATGTTTTAAAAGGCATTTAAAATGTTTAATGTTTAAAAGGGCATTTAACTTTTGGGTGTTTTTACTAAGAAGACAAGGTTTTAGCTAGATCAGCTCCTATATGTGGGATAGATAATACTGGAAGATATCCAGAAATCCTGAAGGACAGGATCCCTGGAGAAGTGCCTGGATATTTACATGAATTGATCTACATTAGATCATGGTTACTTACCTTACAGTCTTACCTGTTATCTTAATATAATACTTGAGATATTAGAAAGTTCTTTGTTTAATTTGCTGGACTCCTTAGGTTTTGTGTTTTTAAGAAGAGGTAACTTTTATGCTATTCACACATTTTCATTAATTTTCTTTAGTTTTATCTGGAACCCAAGAGCAGACATGATAAAAAGAGATTTTTCCCCCTAGTTTGTTCAATATCTTCTTGGGGCTCAGATATAATGAAATACTGTCTTAGAAACTCTGCTCAAAACTGGCTGGCTTTTGTTTAAATAAAGGGCTTATTTCCTTAAGCCCCCCTCCCCTACTCCAAATTACAGCTAGAGAATTTAAAGTGGAGAATTTCTAGTCCAGGACAAGCAACTAGGTGGTACAAATCCCTCAACTGCCTACTTCCTTGCTCAGGGCAGACATCACCAAATGGCATGTTTTCCCATTGAGCCTGGATGTGTAAAATAATTCATATTTTACAGATGAAGAAACAGAAACTTAAAAGTTAAATAACTTTCCTAAATCTGACGCTGAAGCCATTATTCTCCAGGGAACCACTACTGATCGATCAGAGATGACAACTAATATGAAATTTATATGCCACCCATGATCTAGTTCAACTTCATCATTTTTCATGAAAAGCAGTAAGTCTAAAGAGTTTGAATAATGTAGGAGAAAGTGCTTTGCAGATTTGCAAAGAATGCCAAAGGTGTTACTTGTTTTTATTAATTATCAAGGATATAAACCCAGTTAGGTTACAGCAATTCTGAAACTTGAGTGAACATCAGAATCACCTGTGTGATTGCCGGGTCCCACCGCAGAGTGTCTGATTCAGCAGTTGTTGTTTTTTTAATTTTTTAATGCTTATTATTTTATTTTTGAGAGAGAATGAGAGACAGAGAGACAGAGCATGAGTAGGGATGGGGCAGAGAGAGAGGGAGATACAGAATCTGAAGTAGGCTCCAGGCTCTGAACTACCAGCACAGAGCTGGATGCGGGGCTCCAACTCACAAATGGTGAGATCATGACCTGAGCTGAAGCCCGAAGCTTAACCGACTGAGCCACCCGGGTGCCCCTGATTCAGCAGTTTTAAGGACTGGCCCAATAATTTGCATTTCTAACAGAGTCACCTGTAATGCTAATGATGTTGGTTCTCGAACCACACTTAGAACCACTGGCTTGCAGTATACCTGAACTCAAATTTCTTACTCAGAAATTTCTTTTTATTTGCTCTTATATTGTCTCTAAGTTTCAAAAATATTTTACAAAATATAGTTTGTCTCTATTATCTTAAGTGAATAAACTTTAAGGCAGGAAAGAGAATCAAACTGGTTTCTGTAGATGTTTTTGTGCTGCTGTCAAGCCTCCCTTCTTGAAATGAAATGTTCATGTTGATAAATGTGAATATGTAATCATTGGACTAGAGCCAGCATGGATTTTAACAGTAATGGGAAGAAAAATTGAACCTAGGTATATGAGAAAAGAATTAGAGCCAGGATAAGGATGGGCTAGGTCATAGGAAGTTAAGAAATGGGAGCCATTTGCAAAGGGGTCCATTAGACAAACCTTGATGTTAGAGAACAGGGCAGAGAGATTTGGGCACCAAAGACTCAGATAACAACTCAGGTGTCCATGAATCCCCCGTAGACCCATTCATCGCATGAAAAAAAATAAATAAATAAAATGAACTTGGGCTCAAATATTTGCAGGGCCACCATGTGAAATGGGAAGGAGGCTTTTCTAAAGAGACTTCAGAGAGCAGAAGTGGCATCAGTGGACCAAGCTTTGGGGAGACAAAGAGCTTATCAACAACCATCGAATCTGGAGATGGACTGGGCTGCCTCCAGCACAGACTTCCCTAACACTGGAATTGTCTAAGCAGAGTCAGGCGACCAATGAGAAAGGAATGCAAGCACCAAATGTGGAGGCAAGCCTTGGAAACTGGGAGATTGGATGAGTCTGAATGTTTCTGGGGCCAGGGGAACTCAAGGATGCTCTAATGTAAAGTAAAAATAAAAACAAGATGGCAGACAGGAGAGAGTGACTTCACTGATGTCTGGAAAGAGGCTAGGTTTTGAACTCATAGCACTAGGTCAACTTGCAGCCCACCCAGTATACCCTTGCTGCTCTATATCCTTTGGGGACATAGTCCCATCATCTATGAAATGGATGCAGAAACAGCTGCCCAACAGTGCCCTCGTGAGCAGTAAATGGTGTGCCACACAGAAATGGTCCATACTGTCCCTGACCATAGGAGTTTAATAGATACTCCTTACCCTCTCTTCTCTCCCCTTTGGTAAGGTAGGAAAAACTTGACCCAGGGAATGCTGAACTTAGGAAATCCAAAACAATAGGGTCTCCAAGATCTGTCTCTCAGAAGTACTTTCACTTTTCACTTTTGTGAGATGATGTTGAACTTTGCACCTTTCTCTATGCTTTGTCTACTTCCTTCTCTGGACCTGAGATCCCAGAGATCTTCACTCACACTTTGACTAGCAGTTTTTTGAACACAATGGCCTGAATTTAAATCAGTAAGAATTAGTGAGTAATGATGAGTCATTCAGAAAAAAAGAGAGGATTAGTGGTTCAAGATTCTTCCTCCAGTAGGATCCCTCTTCCCCTAAAGGCGAGAATGGCCAAAGTGATGAGCATTGATGGCAGCAGAGAACCTTTCAGAACTGGTCAAGGCAGACAGAAATCAAAGTGAAAGCTGAGACAAATAGGATATTTAGGTTGCAAGCTTATATATACTGGATGGATCCGGGTTTGGGAAGGAGAGTGTTTTATTCAGCTTTTACCTAAGGGTCAAGCCATAGCTGAACTTGTTTGAGAAGCTTTGTTAATATAAGTACTCTCTGAAATATTGTGTTTAGATATCATCACATGTTATCAGGCTAGAAAAGAGGGAATTACAAAAAAAATTGTTTTCAAAAACGGCATTGGATCTGATAAGGTAGAGAATTATTTATCTGAACAAACAGTGTCTGAAGTTTCACTGCCTACTTTCAGTAATGCTGGGGAGGAGGAGGGGACTAATCAAACTGAGGAGAAGGGCATCTGTTCCTCAATGGGGAGAGACAACCTCTTTCTTCCACTGGTCTAAACAGATGGAGCTTGCAGCTGTCTTGTGACTATGACAGGACAAAGCTACATACACACAAGGGTTCCTAAGCAGTAGGGTCACAATCCTGAGACACATCTGGAGCCCGCCCTGCATATGGACTTTGGAATGTGAAATAATGTATTTCTTAATGGTTTAAGTCCGTTTTAATTGTGTTCCTTGGACTTAAAGCCAAATGTACTGTAACTATAAGGGGTAAGATGGGAAATTACTGGTTCCCATTATCATCTCTAAACCAAATGATGTTTTAAAAACACCATGCATTTGTATTAGTTTAATGTTTTCAATAAAAGTTGAAGGGATTTTTTTTAAACATTGAGGACCACTGATATAGATTTCAATTTTTCTTTTTTGCTTCATAAAAACTGCCAAGAATTTTGGGTTTGGGAATTTCAAAGGCTAAAATCAATCAGTTGACTTAATCTATTTAGTTAAAAAATCAGTTAATTCTGTAAAGTTTTGCAGATGTTCAATTTTTAGCTATGAAGGGTAGGCAATAGCTTCATTATTTTACTTTCTAACCAGTTAAGCGGCCTTATGCAGATAGGATATTGTAACATCAGACTTTAGTAACTGGTAATATTGTACCAAAATGTGATTAATACATTGTTCAGCCAGAACTCAATGAAGCAATTTTCGATGTTCTATAAATAGCAAGATTCTGCAAAAATGAGGGTCATATTCCTGGCAAATGTGTCACAGTTAATGTCTATCAACTGACTAATGTTCATTAGCATTCAACCCATTAATAGATTGTCTTTCTGTGGGCACTTCTGTTCTTAATTTATAGTTCTTTGTGGTGTAGTAGAAATAGCATGTTCTTTGAGGCTAAACCTGGACTGAAATCCCAACTTGGATACTTACTAATGTGGCAACTTTGGTCAAGCTACTTGATGCCACTAAGTTTTAATTTCTTTGTCTAATAATCAGGAATAGGAAAACTATATCATTAGATTGTTATGTAGATAGAATTTATATGTAAAGAAACTAACAATGTGCCTTTGCATACATATTAAGTAATCAATATGTGTTATTTGCTTTTCTTTCTTTTTCCTCAATTTTCCTCTTCTGGGGTTTTCAGAACCTCAATATTTAGAATGGAAGAGTGGACCTAAGTATGATCTGAGTGAAAAGATATTCAGAAACTTCTATGAATGGTAAGGTGGAGAGACTGGCCATCAGAGACCTATTTAGATGGCTCTGAGGAGTCTCCTGGGAAAGAAGGCAAGCTTTCTGCCATTGGCATCAGACACAGCTGAGCATGTCTGGGGTATTTGTGGGACTGGACAGCTGCGGTCCAGAGCTGAGACACATCTGGGTGGGGCTGAGGGCTGGAGGCTCCCCTTCCCCACCACTGAGCTCAGGCAGCATAGTAACTGCTCATCATAGTTTTGTTTTGTGCTGCTTTCCCAGTCACTGTCTGAATTCTGGAACAAAGAGCCTGTGAAAAAGCAAGAACAGTTTTTCACTAAATTCTGTAATTCACTGGACATTCAGGGTCACCTTATACAAAGGGCAGCACAAGCAGATTGAAGTCATTCTCTGTCCTCCAAATCACCTCTGCCCTGGGGATTGGACATGTCTGCACCATAATTGCCCAGAGAGTTGGTAGTGGGGTTCATGGAGCTATGGGGGCCCGACAGAGGTGGAGGATCAGCGGTGGCTGACCTACTGGGGTGCGAAAAGTAGAAGCGACCATGATGCACAGAGCAGAGGGAGCAGAAATGAGGGTTCATGCGTTCAGCTGTGTATGCAAGACACAGGCCCTCAAACGACAGCTTCATGTAGACTTCAAATCACTTTATCACTTTTTGAGGCACGAAGATGTTCACAGAATAATATTTAAGCAAGCATTAAAAACATAATTCTAAAAAATTATCTCTGGGAGGATATATTCTATACCAATGCAGTATACCTCTGAAGTTCATTTGTTTTATGAGTGTATGTACTGTTTTCACATCTGATAATTCTGAAAAGCAGGATGTTAAGCATTCACATCCCCTAACTGAAAGAAAAAGTGAATGAACAATTGTTAGGTTGGAGTCGAGGTGTCAGTTCAGGTAGATAATGTGGACAAGGACTCTGAGTCACATCTTGGCCACATAACCATGCTTAGACACAGGGGTACTAATCTCAATTCCATTTATTGAACACTTGCTCTATGCCAAGCTCTGAGTCCCACATTGGAATATAACATGTCATTTGTACATTTCCTTGCGCATCACATCAGTAGCCCTCTAGGGAGGGTATGATTATCCCCTTGTTGCAGATGGGGCTCTGAGGACTTAAGTGACTTAAGTCACTTGGTTGTGGAAAGCATGAGTTGAGGTTTATATCCAGATATTTCCAGTATAAACATGTGCTCAAACCGCTATTCAGTGTTTCTCACCTGTCTCACTATCATGTTTGATTCTAGTTAAAATGTTGATAACTGGGCCCATGTCAGGGTCTTTAGAGTGGCTACATTGGCACCACCTGAGAACCTGTTAGGAGTAAAGCATCCCAGGTCCCACTCCAAATCTACAGAGTCAGAATCTGCATTTAACAGTATCCCCAGCTGATCTGTATACATGTTAAAGAGTCTGTTTCTTGGTTTGTCTCTCTTTCGCATGCACTTTTTTTGTTTTTGTTTTTGCCTTTGTTCTTTTCTTTTGTTTCTTAAATTCCACATATGAGAGAGATGATACGGTATTTGTGTTTCTGTGACTGGCTTATTTCGCTTAGCATTATATTATCCACATCCATCCGTGTTGTTGCAAATGGCAATGTTTCATTCTTTTTTATGGCTGAATAATATTCCACTGTGTGTGTGTGTGTGCACACACACATTACATCTTTTTCCATTCATCTACTGATGGACACTTGGGCTGCTTCCATAGTTTTTCTGTTGTAAATAATAAGGCAATAAACATAGGGGCACATATGTCCCTTTGTATCAGTGTTTTTGTATTTTGTGGGTAAATGCCCAGTAGTGTAATTAGTGGATCATATGGTAGTTCTGTTTTTAACTTTTTGAGGAACTTCCATATTGTTTTCTAGAGTGACTGCACCAGTTTGCCTTCCCACCAGTAGTGCACGAGGGTTCCTTTTTCTCCACATCCTCACCAACACTTGTTTCTTGTGTTTTGGATGTTAGCCATTCTGACAGGTGTGAGGTGATATCTCATTGTGGTTTTCATTTCCATTTCCCTGATGATGAGTGATGTTGAGCATCTTTTCATGTATCTGTTGGCCATCTGGATGTCTTCTTTGGAGAAATGTCTTTTCATGTCTTCTGCCCATTTTTAATTGGATCATTTGGGGGTTTTTTTGTGTGTTGAGTTGTATAAGTTCTTTATATATTTTGAATACTAACCCTGTATCAAATATGTTATTTGCAAATATCTTCTCCCATTTGGTAGGTTGTCTTTTAGTTTTCTTTGTTGTTGCCTTTGCTGTGCAGAAGCCTTTTATTTTGATGCAGTCCCAGGAGTTTATTTTTGTTTTTATTTCCCTTGCCTCAGAACACATATCTAGAAAGATATTGCTACAGCCAGCGTCAGAGAAATTATTGCCTGTTCTCTCTTCTTTTTTTTATGCTTTCATGTTTTACATTTAGGTACTTAATCCATTTTGAGTTTATTTTTGTGTATAGTTTAAAAAAGTGGTTCAGTTTCATTATTTTACATGTTGCTGTCAACTTTTCCCAACAACATTTGATGAAGAGACAGTCTTTTTCCCATTACATATTCTTTTCTCCTTTGTCAATGATTAATTGATCAGATAATTGTGGGTTTATTCTGGGCTTTCTATTCTGCCCCATTGATCTCTGTGTCTATTTTTGTGCGAATACCATACTGTTTTGACTATTAAGCTTTGTAATATAACTTGAAGTCTAGAATTGTGATACCTCCAGTTTTGTTTTTCAAGATTGCCTTGGTTATTCGGGGTCTTTTGTGGTTTTAGGATTTTTTTGTTCTAGGATTTTAGGATTGTTTGCTCTATTTCTGTGAAAAATGCTCTTGGTATTTTGATAGGGATTGCATTGATTCCATAGATTGCTTTGGATAGTATAAACATTTTAACAATATTTGTTCTTTCAATCCATAAGCATGGAATTTTTTTTTTTTTCATTTCTTTGTGTCATCTTCAATTTCTTTCATCAGTGTTTTACAATTTTCACAGTACAGGTCTTACACCTCTTTGGTTAAGCTTCTTCCTAGGTATTGTATTATTTTTGTTGCAATTGTAAATGAGATTGTTTTCTTAATTTCCTTTTCTCCTGCTTCATTATTAGTATACAGAATGCAATGGATTTCTGTACACTGATTTCATATCCTGTAACTTTACTGAATTCATTTATTAGTTCCAGTTGTTTGGTGGGATCTTTGGGTTTTTCTATATAGAGTATCATGTCATCAGTAAATAGTGAGAGGTTTTCTTCTTCCTTACCAATTCAAATGCCTTTTATTATTATTATTATTATTATTATTATTATTATTATTACTATCTGATTACTGTGGCTAAAACTTCCAGTACTATGTCAAATAAAAGTGGTGAGGATGATCATTCTTTCTTTTAATTAAAAAAAATTTTTTTTACATTTTATTTATTTTTGACAGAGAGAGAGAGAGAGAGAGAGAGAGAGAGAGAGAGAGAACAAGTGGGGGAGGGGCAGAGAGAGAGGGAGACACAGAATTTGAAGCAAGCTCCAGGCTCTGAGCTGTCAGCACAGAGCCCGACTTGGGGCTCAAACTCACAAACTGTGAGATCATGACCTGAGCTGAAGTTGGACGCTTAACTGACTGAGCCACCCAGGCAACCCAAGAGAATAGTCATTCTTATCTTGTTCCTGCCCTTAGGGGAAAAACTCAGTTTTTCACTATTGAGTATAATGTTATTGAAATGATCATATGGTTTTTATTCTTTCTTTTATTGATATGATGCATCATGTTGACTGAATTGTGACAATTGAATCACCCTTGTGTCCCTGGAATAAATCCCACCTGATCATAGTAAATGATCTTTTTAATGTATTGTTGGATCCAGTTTGCTAGTGTTTTGTTGGGGATCTTTGCACCTATGTTCATGAGAGATATTAACCTGTGGTTCTCTTTTTTTTGTGGTGTCTTTATCAGTTTTGGTATCAGGGTAATGCTGGCCTTATAGGATGAATTTGGAAGTTTTCCTTCCTTCCTCTTCTATTTTTTGGAAAAGTTCGAGAAGAATAGGTATAACTCTTCTTAAATGATTGGTAGAATTTGCCTGCTAAGCTGTTGGGTCCTGGACTTCTGTTTATTGGGAGTGTTTTTGATTACTGATTCAATTTCCTTGCTGGTAATTAGTTTGTTCAAATTTTCTATTTCTTCCTGATTCAGTTTTGGGATGTTACATGTTTCTAAAAATGTATCTACTTCTAGGTCATCCAGTTCTTTGACATATAATTTTTCATAATATTCTCTTAAAATCATTTATATTTCTGTGATGTCAATTGTTATTATTTATCCTCTTTCATTTGTGATTTTATTTATTTGAGTTCTGTCTCTCTTTTTCTTTTCTTTTTCTTTTTTTTTTTCCAGTGAGTCTGGCTAGAGGTTTATAAACTTTGTTGATCTTTTCAAAGAACCAGCTCTTGGTTTAATTTTCATTGATCTGTTCTATAGTTTTTTTAGTTTCTAAATCATTTACTTCTGTTCTATTCTTTATTATTTCCTTCCTTGTGCTGGCTTTAGGCTTAATTTGTTGTTCTTTTTCCAGATCCTTAAGGTACAAAGTTAGGTTGTTTTTTTGAGATTTTATTACTTCTCAATATAGGTATTGCTATAAACTTCTCTCTTAGGACTGCTTTTTCTGCATCCCAAAGATTTTGGATCATTGTGTTTGTATTTCTGTTTGTTTCCAGGTACTTTAAAAAATTTTTAAACGTTTATTTATTATTAAGATACAGAGAGAGACAGAGCATGAGTATGACAGGGGCAGAGAGAGGGTGAGACACAGAATCTGAAGCAAGCTCCATGCCCTGAGCTGTCAGCACAGAGCCCAACACAGGGCTTGAACTCACAAACTGCTAGATCATGACCTGAGCTGAAGTCAGACACTTAACTAACTGAGCCACCCAGGCACCTCAGTTTCCAGGTACTTTTGATTTCTTCTTTGATTTTTGGTTGATCCTTTCATTGTTTAGTAGCATTATTTAACCTCCATGTGTTTGTGGTCTTTTCAGATTTTTTCTTGTGGTTGATTTCTAATTTCATAGCATTGTGGTCAGAAAAGATGCATGGTATGACTCTAATCTCTGAATTTGTTAAGACTTGTTTTGTGGCCTAACATGTGATCTATTCTGGAGAATGTTCCATGTGCACTTGAAAACAATGTCTATTCTGGTGTTTTATTATGGAATTTTCTGAATATTTTGTTAAATCCATCTAGTCAAATGTGTCATGAAAGTCACTTTTTCCTTGTTGATTATCTGTTTGAATGACCTACCCATTCATGTAAATGTAATATTAAAGTCCTCTACTATTATTGTATTACAGTTGATTATTTCCTTTATTTTCTTTATTGACTGTTTTATATATCTGGGTATTTTCATGTTGAGTGCATAAATATTTACAATTGTTATATCTTCTTGTTGGATTATCCCCTTTATTATTATCAGTTTATAATGTCCTTCTGTGTCTTTTGTTACAGTCTTTGTTTTAAAGTCTGTTTTGTCTGGGGGCACCTGGGTGGCTCAGTCAGTTGAGCGTCCGACTTTGACTCAGGTCATGATCTCACAGTCTGTGAGTTGGAGCCCCGCATCAGGCTCTGGGCTGACAGCTCAGAGCCTGGAGCCTGTTTGGATTCTGTGTCTCCCTCTCTCTCTGCCCCTCCCCTGCTCATGCTCTGTCTCTTTCTCTCTGTCAAAAATAAATAAACATGAAAACAAATTTTAAAGTCTGTTTTGCCTGATATAAGTATTGCTATCCTGGCTTTCTTTTGACATCCATTTACATGATAAATATTTCTCCATTCCCCCACTTTCAATCTACATGTGTCTTTAGGTCTGAAATGAGTGTCTTGTAGACAGAATGTATGTGCATATTTTTTAAAATTTTAAATCAATTTCATCATCTTATACCTTTTAATTGTAATGTTTAGTCCATTTATGTTCAATGTAATTATTGATAGATATTTATTGTCAGTTTGTTACAAGTTTGTGGTTGTTTTTGCTCTCTTATGGTTTGCTGCTGTCTGTAGTGATGTACTCAGATTTCATTTTATTTTTTGCATATTCATGACTCATTTCTGATTTGTGGTTACCACTCAGTTTGTATACAGCAATCTAAATTATGTTGACGGTCACTTAAGTTTGAACCCATTCCTTACTTGTTTCTCTGCCACGTTTTGGGTATATAGTTTCATATTTTACATCCTTTTATTTTGTGAATCCCTTGACTGATTTTTATTGATATACTTATTTTACTGCTTTTGTGTTTCCTGCTTTTCTTACTCTTAATCATGGTCTTTCCTTTCCACTCAAAGTCCCTTTTAACATTTCTTGTAGGGCTGGGTTAGTGGTCATGAACTCCTTTAGTTTTTGTTTGAGAAACACTTTATCTCTTCTATTCTGAATGATAGATAGCCTTGATGTATAGAGTATTTGTGGCCGAAGATTTTTTTCCTTTCAGCACTTTGAATATATTATGCCACTCCCTTCTAGCCTGTAACATTTCTGCTGAAAAATCCACTGATAGCTTTATGGGGTTTCCCCTGTATATGACTACTTTCTTTTCTCTTGCTGCTTTTAAAATTCTCTATCATTACTTTTTTGCCATCTTAATTATTTTGTGTCTTGGTGTGGACCTCCTCAGGTTGATTTTCTTGGGGGATCTCTGTGCCTCCTGGATCTGGATATCTCTTTCCTTCCCCAGATTAGGAAAGTTTTCAGCTATCATTTCTTCAAATAAATTTTCTTCTCCCTTTTCTTTCTCTTCTTCTGGGATCCCTATACTGGGAATGTTATTATACTTGAAGTAGTCCCTGAGTTCCCCAAGGAACTATTCTCATATACTCAGCTATATTACTTTCCATTATTCCATCTTTCAGGTCACTAATTTGCTCCTCCACTTCCTCTAGCCTACTATTTATGCCATGTAGTGCATTTTAATTTCATTTATTGTGTTCTTTGTCTCTGATTGTTTTTTTTTTTTTTTATCTCATTATGAAATGTCTTACTCTTTCTCAAGTCCAGTGAGTATCTTTATGATCATTACTTCAAATTCCCTAACAGGCATATTACTTGTCCATTTCATTTAGGTCTTTTGCTCTGGTTTTGTCCCGTTCCTCCATTTGGGACATATTCCTCTGTCTCCTCATTTTGTGTAACTCTCCATATCTGTTTTTCTGTGTTAGAAAAGCCAGCTCTGTCTCCCACTGCTTATGTAATCACCTTATGAAGAGGTGGTCTCATGGTGCCCTGCAGTACCATGTCCTCTGTTCACCAGAAATGCATTTCAGGAGGTGTCTTCTATGTGTGCTGTGTGAGGCCTGCTGTTGTGTTCTGGCCACTTTTTCCCTCAGTCTAGTCATCTGCAGAGGCTCTCTTTGCCTGTTGTGGACAGTGTTTGTTCCTGGCGGAGTGGGGCACACAGTTTTAACAAGGTGCATGCTAGTCTGCTTGCAAAATGAAACCTGCCTCTACGGAGGGGCAAGTCTTGCCTGGGCTGATCTGCAAAGTGAGCAAAATGACAGGTTGCACAGTTTTACCAAGGTGTGTCTTGGGCTTTCACAGGGCCCACCTCTGCCACCTCCACCCTAGGGGGGGTGTGAAGGCCCTGCATAATGCATAAGTGGGCAGATACAGTGCTGGCAAGGTTTGTGCTGGTTTTCTGGGGGAGAGGACCAGCAGCACCGAGACTGCGGCAAGCTTAACTGAGAAGGACAGGTTCATGGAAGCATGGGGGGATGGGTAGGGTTTGGTGTAAGCAAGTCAGATAGTGAATGTTGGTGCTGTGCTGGTTCCCACAGCTGGCCATATTTTTTTGCTGGGAGGTCAGGGAGGGAGATGGTGCCTGCCAGCTCCTTTGTTCCTCAGGAAGTCCTTCAGTGATCTCTGCATCTCAAGGGTACACTCTGAAATGAATAAATTACCCTCCCTCCCATATGTCCCAGACGTTTTCCAAACTGCTGCTTCTATGCTATATCTCTGTGGGCTGTGTGTTGTGCTGTCTCTTTAAGGGTGGGGACTCAGATTCCTCTTGCCCTCCCCAGTACAAGCCCATGATTTTGAAAATTCCAGACTTTAAATCTCACTTGTAAGAACTCATGAAATTCACCACCTCTTGCTTTCCAAGCCAAATGTTGTGGGGATTTGTATTATCCATGTGGCTTCCTGGTGTGAGAGTTGGTTTCTCTCCACTCTCCTGGTTGCCCTCACCACTCCAGGCGACCACAGTCTGTTTAGCTCCCCAACATGTCTCTGCCCTTCTTACCTTCTTCTCTACTTTTAGTTGTGGACTTTGTTCTGCCATTCTTTTAGTTATTTTCTGGGTTATTTACACTGACATATTATCTAATTTTATCCAGGGGACCAGGTGAGCTTAGGGTTCTCTTACTCTGCCATGTTCCCAACCTTTTCCCCACTGTCTCACGGCTTTGAAGAAGGACAATTAATGCAATTAATTCATTTCTTTTTCTGACTGGGTTTGTATGATATCAAAACAATTGGCTGACAGTGCACAACTCAGGTGGGCTGATTATCTGACACCATGGTTTGCCCCAAAAACTCTTAAGAAAAAGTCTGTATTTCAAAAGAAATTACCTCGATCACAGTAGTTGTGTGAATAGTTACATCAGCATCTTTCTTTAAGACAAAGCCAGAAGGACCACTCCATGCCTATCTTGCCTTCCACCACCATAAAGTTAATTTAGCATGAAGTCAGGCTTGTGTCAACTGGTTGCTGCCCATTTGTATAAGGAAATAATTTCAGGGAAGATCATATTCATAAGATATTCAGTTTCTGAGTGCTCTAGAAATGTTAAGCTTTGATTTACTTCTTTACAAAATCCAGAACAAAAAGCTGTGCTGAACATTAAAGAGTTTGTGATAATTGTAGTAGAAGTCTTTTTTTTTTTTTTTTTTTCATTGTTGCACCTGGCATCTGGGAACTTAAGAACATCTTATTACCTAAGAAAACTGAGGGAAAACTTGAGTTAATTTGCTTTTACAATGACAACCCATGTGACATCTAGGGTACGTGCTTTGCATAGGAGTTCAAAGGTTTGGTTTAAAACCTATTCCTGGATGAGAGGGAAGGAAACCAATTACCAGGGAATGGTAGTGATAATTAAGACAATGTTATGATTCACTAAGAAAAGACTAGGTTATGAACAAAGAACACTGGCATATAAATTACCTAAGAGCAGAGTTTAAGGATGTATTCTTTCTTATTAATTGCTGGTTTGGTGACATGGTCTATAAAGTTATTTTTTAAAGGAAACAAAAAAGTCCACAGTCTCATCATAGCCTTGGCAAATTTTGCACATTGCTAAATTTTATAACCTTGGAGTGTCTTTACCTAACCCAACATTTATCAGCATGAACTGTAATTTGGTTTTATATTTTCGTATGGTAATCATGAGATATGATCCCGTATGGAATTTCTATAACTCTAAACAGTCTTCTATTAACTAGCATAAGTTGAACTGTATAATTTAGCACACTGATTATGTTCACTCATTCATGTAAAATGTTCCCATCTTTGATATTATCTCTTCCAAATCAAACCCAAAATAAAATTTATTTTGTCTGGATTAATATATTTTGGGCCATGGGTTGGGTTTACATGCAGCTGCTGAAGCAGACTGCAGTGAGCCGGATATGATCATTTTGGCCATCTTCCCAAACAATCCCAATCATGGAGTCTAAATGCCAGATGGAATGGTATAGTGGCCACGATGATGGGATCACAGCTCAATCAATCAGCGAGTGTAACTGACATCCATCCAGCTTCACCAGCTGGTGGGTGAGAAAAAGTATTAACATTTACAATAAGTTTCCTAAATTTCAATAGCTCTGGGCCACCCCCTCCCACCTGTTTACATAGGTAGTCCAGTTCTTTTCAGAGATGCCCAACCTCAAATATTTCTGATTCTTTTTAGGGGGCTTACAGCTATAGCCTGAAAAGTCCCTGGTTCCCATTAGTTTATAGACTTAGGAAAATCTGCTCTTTCTCCAAGAGTGTTTCAGAGTGGGAGGAGTGGACCACCTCGCTTTGAAGCCAAGTCATTACTTGCAGTACTCAAGGCCTAAGAAACCCTCAGCACCCTCTTTACCAGTGTTCCCTTGTGCTACTCCACTGCTTGCTGATTTCCCCTGGAGCCCTGTGCTCTGTGTCCTGATGCACCACAGTTCATGCAGCTACCAACCTCCTCTGAGCCATCCACCTCTGGGCTGCCTCCATCTGGATTTCTGGTTATCCTTCTTCACCTAGTAAGATAGGTGACTTCCCTTTCTTTTGTCAGCCTCTGTCAGGGGACAATCTTAGAACAGAGAAGCGTAGGGCCCTGGCTGACAACTTTCTCTTTCATTTAATGTTTTCATAGAGCACAACCTCCTACTGTATGTGAAACAGCTCCCAACACTCGCCAACACTTGGATGCCAAGAGGATCAAAGGATGAGCTACACTAAAGCTTGTTCAGTAATTTTCAACATGCATGGCTATCTGGTAAAGCAGAAGTGAAAAAGTGAACTGGCATCAGAGGCTAATGCATGGCTTCTCACTCTCTTCTTCCTGAATTGAAGAGGACTCAGTCTGCAAGTTAGAGGGAGCCTGACTCACCCACGGAGCCACAAGTGGAACTGAGAGCAGATGCATTGCCTGGGGCAAGCAGCAGTAAGGACTGTCACGTAACCCCATGGTGTGGAGGCCATAGCTAAGCTTTTATTAAAAAGAGCCACCAAGGTGCTTCTCCTGTAGTTTAAGGCTTTTATTCTATAGAGGAGATAAGGAAGAAGAGTCTGGGAGTGGCTTTGTGCTTTTATCACAGTAGCTGTTGTTCCCCTTCCCCAAACCTTTGGCCACAAGGGAGGTGTCTAGTCTCTGGTCTTGACTCCGTCACTCACATGAACACAGAGTGGGGAAAAACCTCCAACTAGGGTGCAAATTCCTATTGCATCTGCAGCTCCTAGGGGCTCCATAATCTAATGTTAGCCCATGCTTGGCCTTTTGTAATTTGTTAAAAATTTCAAGGTATCAGCCTTTTCTTTGTAGTTTATGTGGCATTCAACATCTCTTCCAGGTAGGGAAGAGTTTACATCCCATCTCTCCTTAGAGACACCTGTCTTCTTAGATTTCAGGGTATAGTGTTACCTTGTGACTTCAGCAATTTGATGGGTTCAAGAGGAGCCATTATTCTGTAGGTTACCAGTTTTTTTCTTGTTATAAGTATGGAAGTGATGGTCTAATTTTCTATATCCTAAGAGGAAGCCAGAGCCTTCTCATGTAGAACTTGATTTTTTTTAAGTTTATTTATTTTGAGAGAGACAAAAAGAGCATGAGTGGGGGAGGGGCAGAGAGAGAGGGATACAGAGAATCCCAAGAAGGCTCCATGAGGTCAGTGCACAGAGCCCTATGCAAGGCTTTAACCCATGAATCCCTGAGACCATGACCTGAGCCGAAATGAAAAGCTGGATGCTCAAACAACTGAGTCACCCAGGCACCCCTCTCATGTAGAATTTTTAAGCCATGTTAAGGAGTTTATATTTTATCCCAAATTCAGTAGGAATCCATATGAAGTCTGTAAGCAGAGGATTAGTTAGTCTGGATTTATATGTTTAAAGTATATTTTAAAGTGTTATACACCAGGAACTGGAGTTTCCAAGATAAAATAAAAAATAGCAAGAGCAATACCCTGAAATAGTTCATAATCAAGCAGGTTAGTCTTACTGATTATGACAAACTGTTAAGAATTTTCAGAATAAGTGCTATAATGAATGCCCTGAGAGAATTAAGAAGGGAGAATTTGGGGCGCCTGGGTGGCGCAGTCGGTTAAGCGTCCGACTTCAGCCAGGTCACGATCTCGCGGTCCGTGAGTTCGAGCCCCGCGTCGGGCTCTGGGCTGATGGCTCGGAGCCTGGAGCCTGTTTCCGATTCTGTGTCTCCCTCTCTCTCTGCCCCTCCCCCGTTCATGCTCTGTCTCTCTCTGTCCCAAAAATAAATAAACGTTGAAAAAAAAATTTAAAAAAAAAAGAAGGGAGAATTTAATTTTGGTACATAAGAGATGTAGAATTTAATTTTGGTACATAGAGATGGTAGAAGAGGACATTTGAATTGTATCTTGAAATTTACATAGAATATGGTTTCAGAAGAACCTTGAGTGACTAAGAGGAACATCGAAGATGTTCTTGTAAATTGCTCTCTAAATAACATTATTTTGATTTCTTATCATTTATTTCTAGGCAAAAATGAATTGCTAAGAAAGGAAGGAAAACATTCAAGTTTATCAACCAACCACCACCATCAACAATAACAGCTAGCATCTTTCTTTCTTTCTTTTTTTTTTTATCAGAAAGGAGTTCCTAGTCTTTGGTATTTAAAAATGATGGTTAGTTTACTGATATAGAGCAATAGAAGTCATATAACTAAACAACTTTGAAGTTTATGATTGTGTATTACTGTAGTTCCTAAACTGGCTTACTATTAGAATTTCTTTGAATGCTTTTATTTATTTTTTATTTATTTGTTTTTATTTGAGAGAGAGAGAGAGAGAGCGAGAGAGAGAGAGAGAGAATCCCAAACAGGCTACATACTCAGCCCAGAAGTCGACATGGCGCTCGATCCCACGACTCTGGGATGATGACCTGAGCTGAAATCAAGAGTCTGATATTCAACCAATTGAGCTACCTAGACACTTTTACAAGCACCTTGAATGCTTTTACAAGTGGATATCTCTGGGCTTAGCATTCAAAGGGTCAGATTCATGCTGTGGAGGCCAGGATTCTATACTTTTGTGAAACTCTCAAGATGAATCTAAAGATCAGCTAGCATCTGAAAAATGGGTTGTCTCATGTTTACATTTCTTTTGTCTTAGTTTCTTTTATCTTAGTCTCCTTCAAAAGCAGACTGTGAGACAGAGACTTGATTGCAGATTTGGAAGGTGATCCCAGGAAGCATAAATGAAGAAGTAGGGAAAGTAAAACAGAAAGGAAAGAAACCAATAACGGTTGAGTAAATGAGCTCATTGCCACTTTGGGCATGTGAAGCTTAACCCCATTGAGAATTTTCTGAGGCACCTATACAAAATCTTTCCTAAAATGGCAGACTTTGGATAATCATATTTTGATAATGTAAGTCAGTTTGCTTGCTGTATTTTGACCACTAAATCTCTGTTTTCAACAATGAGCATCTGGCCCAAAGGCCACCATCTATAATATATCTAGTATCCTATGGGATAAAAGAGAAGTCCAGTAGATCGGATTTTCTCAAAACAGTAAGGCAGTTAGAAGGGATATTTGATAGTGGGTGCGATGCCATGAATTACAGATGGCTCCATGTTAAGCAAGTATGAAAGAATACCATTAGAGAGAGCCAGAAAGAACAACTCATCTCTAAATCTTTCTAAGATACTGATGGCTCCTCTCCCTCCCACGAGGCCCAGATGAATAAACTATACCTATTTTTCTTGAGACTAAGTTGTCATCTCTTCTGTTTGCCCATGCAGAAAGCCTCCCATTACTTGAGGTGAATTGAGCAGGTCAAAAGGGGCTTGACTTAAACAATTAAAGAGCCACAAGGCCACAAATGGACAATGGGCCGCACAACAACTTGATAGTCCACAGCCTTAAAAAAATCTGGGACCAGATATTCAGAGCTATAATTAGAATGATTATTTCTAAGTGAGAGCACTTTTTTTCTTCATAAAACTGTTAATCCTGTGGTCAAAATAAATTTATTATAAAGACATTTATGTCCAAATGCAGACAGTATAGAAATCACAACTTATTTTAGAGGAAAAAATATACTCTAACATAACTCCAAAAAGTTGAGCCAGTAAAATGGATTGTTCTTTATATATATTTTCTGATTCTTCATATAACCCATTCAAGAGGGAAAAATATTACGATTTTGGATGGTTGTTCTTTTCAGGCTACAAAGTGAGTGAGAAGTTCAGTGCTCTGTATTTCTTAGGCTGGGTCACAGCCAGTCATTAATACCCAGGTAATCCTCTGGTCACAGCTAATCTTTGGAGCAGAACTTGGCCCACTGCAATTGCCCCAGGCTAACTTCTGTCTTTGGATGAACTTGCTGTTCTTGCGGAAGCCAATGGGAAAGGCACCCATCCGTGCATATGGAAAACCAGGTTTCCCAGACAATTTTTTTTTTTTTGCAAAGAATAGCTCTTGAGAGGCAATAACTGTGCAAAATGGGATTGACAGGAAGGAGGAGGATTTTAATAGCTTGATAGTTTGGACTTTGTATTTATTTTAATAAATACTTATCACTATGTGTTTAGCACAGTTCTCAACATTATTCAAGGATAAAGAGAATTGTAAGACCCATCATTTTCTTCAGAGAGCTAACACTAGAGATGAATGATTAATTATGAAATAAATTAATATTTCTATGGCAACACATATTTTACAAATTGCTTACACCTGTGAGTATGTTATATATATAAAACACATATACACATAGTTCCACATATATACATATATTTGTATGCATTTATCCTCTTATTCAGTTCTTACAACAACCCTCTGGGGTAAGTGGCATTATCATATTCCATTTCACAGGCATAAAAAAATAAGTTGAGCAAACTTGCTCATATCCCCTTGTGTACCATGCCATCACTATGCTCACCACACTGTGTAAACAAATCCGTGTGTTCATCTCCCTCTGTGGACCAAGGGCTGGTAAATCTAGACAAGTCCTCTTCACCTTTATATTGCCAGACCCTAGCATTTGTTGCCATTTACTGAATCTCGGCCCCTCATCTCCAGGTTACCTCCCATCATAGAATACGCGTTCTTCCTGATTCCCGAGGCTGCTTGTCAGCACACCTGATGCCTGCAGGTCTCCGTGCCCCTAGCTATACTGCATTCCTCAGATTCCAGATCAGTGTGCCTTACCCCCATTTCCTCACCACATCCCCACCCCCCACACTCTGTTCCCATAACCCCCTGCCTGCAAACTACTTGCTAGGTGCACATGAAGATGACTTCCACTCTCTCAGAGGCCACCAGCAGGCTTCCCAATTCGTGCAGCTCATCAGAGCTGAGGATCACAGGACAGCTGTGACAATTTTAGGATCCTTCTGCAGGTCAGTCCCTATACTCATGTCTTTATATACCTTATTCCATTTCCATGTCACAAGAACCTACATATTATAACAGATGAGGAAATAGGTTGCAAGAAGTGGTGGCATGCCCGAAGATCACATAACCAGCAAACATCAGAGCTGGGAGATCACACAACCAAGTAAGAATAAATACCTGAACTTCCTACCTTCCTGCATTCCCTTTTTAAGGGCCTGCTTGGCTTTGAAATGTTGAATAGAATGTTTACAGGATATGAATAAACCTGTCCAAAAGCAAGGTGTTGGACAGGGCTTTGCAATTTTTCATTTTATCTCTTGTTTCTTTTTCTCACACCCTCCTTCAGTCTGTGAGTTCCTTAAAGGCTAAGACTGGACTTTGTGCCTATGCCAAGCACATTGCCTGGAACAGTGAGTGTTCTAACAATGCTTGATGAATGAATAGTGAAGAAAGGGATTTCTTTGCTCACATGCAATTTGATCTTGAGCTCACGGCCTTTTAGTGCTGATGTCCCATTCAACCTCATATGCACCATACTAACTACTATGATTAGGATCCCTTCCGTGATACAGTTTCATTTCCTTGGCCACTTGGTATAGAGCTTTCCTCCAACTGAAAATAATTTCAAAAATAGCTGCCACACACCTGACAATGATAAAGAAGGGGCCACACTTAGAAAGACAGCACGTGGGGGGCGCCTGGGTGGCGCAGTCGGTTAAGCGTCCGACTTCAGCCAGGTCACGATCTCGCGGTCCGTGAGTTCGAGCCCCGCGTCGGGCTCTGGGCTGATGGCTCGGAGCCTGGAGCCTGTTTCCGATTCTGTGTCTTCTTCTCTCTCTGCCCCTCCCCCGTTCATGCTCTGTCTCTCTCTGTCCCAAAAATAAATAAACGTTGAAAAAAAAAATTAAAAAAAAAAAAAAAAGAAAGCACGTGGAATGATTTTGGTGGCATCCATGGAGCCCCGACCAAGACCTTAAGCAAACTAGCAAAGGAGGGAAGGTTGGTCTTTGGGCCCCTTGCATCTCTTTCAGGCCCCCTATCCTGTGTCCTGAGTCATCCTCTCCTTTGTCGCCTGAGAAACTGATGACGTCCTTTACAACTCAAAGCCCTACCTTTTCTCTCCAGTTGATTTGTGTTCCAAAGTTTCTTCCCTTCTCCACTCTATCAACATATCTATGTCCCTATTGGCTAGTCTCTGCTAAGTGTCACATTATTTTATTATGCAATTTATATTGATTCATGTATGACTGGTTAATATTCATCCCCTGGTTTTCTTTCTAATTAAGATAAAGAATATTTAAAGTGATTCTTAAGTAGTAAAATATGAGGAGCTATTCCCACTCTGGTTGCTGAGGATAAGGAGGTGAACCATGGGAAGTCCTTGCCCTCACAGAACTGACATTCTTACTGTGGGGAGATGAGAGACAAGGAAATAAACAAGGGGGGTTATTGGCAATTATCCAGCAATAGGCTGGATATAGGGGCCATGTAAATAACAGTAACATCAAATCAAGGACCAGATGCTAAGATGTCCCCTTGCGTTCCACAGCCGGAAGAATAAATAGTTGAACTCTAAGTAGTTTTCCGCTTCTTGGCAGATGGCCGTTCAAATACATCTCGTACCCCAGCTGCCTTTTGTTTAAAGAACTTCGTGTTCTGGGCATCAAGGCCTTCAGCATGGGATCTATTGGAAATCTGCAGATACCAGAGATGAAATTTCTGGTAGGAAGTCTTTTTTGGCTGCCTTGTTGCCTTCTGATCCAGGCCCATTTGGTTTCTCTGAAAGCCCCGGAAAATCATTTTCCTTGTTTATGATGACCTAGGAGGTGATATGGTGGATCAGAAAAAGGGGCTTTTCTGAAAGAGGCTTCTGAGGGCTTTTTCTATAGGGTGAGGAACAGGAGTTTATATTTATGCCTTAGCCCATAAAAGCTCTGAGAAATAAAGTCCTTGCAAAAGAAGGCTCAAGCACCCCTCCTTTGTTATCCAGGAATACTGCCTGTTACCTGCTGCTCAGGCTGGCTGTGGGGAGCAGGTGAGGAAATAGGAAGCCCTTTCACCCAGTGCCTGGGTACACAGCAGGTGCTCAGGACGTGTCTGATAGTTTTCTGTTTATCGCTTGCTATTAAGGGAGAAACACATGCATAGCGATTATCACACAAGGTAAGTGCAACACTGAGGGCAGCATTGTATCTATAGCTTAATGCAATGAACACAGGGACAGAAGTGGCCAATTCATTGGTGCTGAGGAGGTGATCATGCATACATTTTGAGTTGGATTTTGAAGAACGTGTGGGATGTAATCAGGTAAAGAAAGGAGGTGGGCTCTTTAAGTAGAAGCAATTGCACATGCAAAGGCACAGAAGCTTGATAGAACGGAGTTCCATGTTACCAGAAATTAGGGGGCATTTATTCATTTACTATTTTATTTACATGTTCATTCAGCTAATATTTATCCAGCACCTACTATGCATTAGGCCCTTACCAGAAGTTTTACTTATATTATTTTTGTTTTATGTCTTACTACAAGTTATAGACATTTCTTCTCACCAGCTCTTAACAAACTAAACGTAAAGGTAAAAACAAAGTAAAGAACTACAGGTAGTGGGAGAACTCTGGCCTGAGGGTTTTTTTTTTTTTTTTTTTTTTTTTAATCTGTTCAGGACGTTCTGAGTCTTTTTATGACTTTCAGAACTATTTAGCCACTACTTTTTCGAGCTCCAGAGGAAGCCTCCCTGCTTTTTTGGATATACTCCGTGTTCTATACTCATTTTCACCTAATGAATAACATAAGACTGTAACTGGCAGTGATGACAAAAGGAACAGCTAGAACTTTCTTTCACCTTAAATTTAGACCCAGGGAGCTTGATAGATCCTTCCCAATACACGTTACCTAAGAAAGGTGGGCTGCACTCAAAGTTCCTATGACAAGGGCACAATTCTAAGCACATAGTAGGGACTCTTAAGACCCTTACTGAGTTCCATGTCTCCAGCTTTCATCCAGACCCATGGAGAAGTTAGGTTTTAAATCCTTTCAGGAACACACTGTACTTGATGCAGAGCCTCAAGTGGAGATAACCAATAGGATTAGTTGGATGAAGGTAAAATAAGGAGCAGATTTGGCTGCTTAGAGTTAAATTGTCATAAGTGACTTTAAGAAAATCAAGGGAAATGTAAGGCAGCCATCTGGGGAGAGCTGGGAACACCACAGCCATTCAGAGCCATGCTTCTCCTATCATTCTGTTTCGCGCTCTTCAGTGTACATCTTCCCTTTTCAAGTGTAACTTACATTTGAAGATGGCCATTGACGCTTCCATCCAAGAGTAAAAGGGAGGGAGGAATAGCAAAGTTAGATTTCTTGCCCACTGCCTATTCTCCTCAGAGGCATTTTCTGGAGAATTCCACCCAATAATTGTTTAGTTCCATCTCACTGACCACACCTCCCTGCATGGAGGGATAAACATAGACTTCTAGTTGGGTGTATTTTCACCTGGAATAAAACCAAGTTTCTTTCTGAAAAGCAAAAGAACAGAATGGAGGTAGGTGAGACCTGGTGCCAGTGTCCAGCTCTCTGAGTCAGTAATCAAGCCTCAGTGGCTTTGAAGTCTCCAGGGCACATGTGAGACTTGAAGTCAGGGAATATAGCACAGAGTAAGATAGCCTTTCCACTGTAACTTCTAACCTCAACCTCTTGTCCAGAAGCCTGGATAAAACTGTTCCAGAAAGTTAACTAACAAAATAAGCAACAGTAAGCATCTAAAAGTCAGCTTCAAGTAGGGAATGGGAGTTGTCAAGATTTTCAGTAGGTGCCATTGTGCCTAACCTCAAAATGCATAAGAAAAGTTTTTGAGGTGAGTGGAATTAAATGAATGGGGGGAAAGGGGCATTTTTTTCCCCCAGGTTAGGAATATTTAATTCAACAACAATTGGTTAAATGCCTGCTATAGGCAATTCCTTCTGTTGCTGGCTTCAGTTGCAGTGTTCTGTTCAATAAGTATCCATACTTCCCCTTTATTACCTTCACCTGGTTACTTAGTGGTTTCTGTCAGAGGTCAAACATGTGCAGGGATGGACGAGGCAACCAGTGTGCCATCACTGTTTCACCTTATGAATCATGTTAAGAACCAGTGTTAAAGAACATTTTGCAATAAAGCACAGGAACAATCCATGTTTGCTCAGTCCTGCACCAAGTTACGTAAGGCATAGGAGAAAAAAAAAAATCTGATGTTGTCTTTTCCTTCAGTCTCACTAGAAAGATGAAACATCTAAAACAGTTAGTACTTCCAGTAGGTATCAAACAAATCAATGGGGTCAGTGATGTGATTATTAGTGCCTGCAAGAATAGGGGGATGCCCAGAGAAAAGGAGGCTGATGAGCTGCAGCAGGTACTCCAGTGTGCAGAAAGAGGGAGTGACACTGGGATCCATCATGAGGTATCACGCCAAAGGGGAGAAGTAGGGAAAGCTTGGGGAGTTGAAGTAGGTGACTGGTGGTCACTGCCTTGATATCCAGCCTAAGAAATGGGGTAGAATAGGTTAGTTCTTAAGTCACATGTTGGGGTGAAAAGGTCAAACCAACCACAAATAATAGTAGGGGAGTATGGTATAGTCTAAGGTCCTTCTTTTAGACTTTAGCATAAAAAAGTCTACTCAGCAGAAACAGGGATGACATTTTTTTGGAATATAATTTATTGTCAAATTGGCTTCCACACGACACCCAGTGCTCATCCCAACAACTGCCCTCCTCAATGCCCATCACCCACTTTCTCCTCTCCCCCCCCATCAACCCTCAGTTTGTTCTCTGTATTTACAAGTCTCTTATAGTTTGCCTCCCTCCCTTTCTGTTTGTAACTTTTTTCCCCCTTTTCTCTTCCCCCATGGTCTTCTGTTAGGTTTCTCAAGACCCACATATGAGTGAATATGTGTCTTTCTCTCAGGGACTTATTTCACTTAGCATAATAGCCTCCAGTTCCATCCACGTTACTGAAAATGGCAGGATTTCATTTTTTTTCTCATTGCCAAGTAGTATTCCATTGTATGTATAAACCACGTCTTCTTTATCCATTCATCAGTTGATGGACAATTAGGCTCTTTCCATAATTTGGCTATTGTTGAAAGCGCTGCTATAAACATCGGGATACACGTGCCCCTATGCATCAGCACTCTTATATCCCTTGGGTAGAAACAGGGATGAGATTGATGATGGCAGGACAGGGGCCATACTCCCTTTACTCTGATTCTAAGCCCCCTGTTTGGGAAGATAGATATATCCTGGAAGTTATGTACAGCAACCAAGGGAGCGTGCGTCTATGAGAGCTTGGGGTTGTGATTGTAGCCCAGGGGGAGAACCTGTCAGAGGCTTCTAGTAGTCCCACATCAGACTGCATAATGCCTGATGCCAGGTTAATTGAATTTCTTCTACTGACAATGCCTGTATCTTTGGTTGACTTCACTAAAGATGGTAGCCTTAACACTGCACCTAGGGAATCTCTGATTTCAGGAGAGAATTTTCAGACAAGTGGAGAAAATGACCTTGTTGGAGGACAAGGCACCAAGCTCTTCATCTCTAGATAGAAAGCTGTGTGGGGCAGAGGGACTCATGGCCAGGGTAAATAGCTAGGCAGCATTAGTTCTTTGTGATCTCCACAGATACCAAAAATAGGTCTTATTTTCAGTGACTAGGTCGCAAGTTTATTACGTATGGGAAGCAAGTGATGAACATTATGATCTGAGTATCAAGGTGAGATAAAATTACATAAGATTGAAATAATTCTTTACATTTCAGTAGAAGCAGGTATGTATGCAGTGGAGTGTTAACAGTTACAGTGGGCTTACTAGGTGCACAGCATCAAATGTTTTCAGTTAAGCAGCTACCATTTTTGAGCATTTCCTATGTGCCAAGCAGGGTGCTAAATGCTATAGGACTATAGCTTCTACTTATTTTCTGCTTAGCAGAGCATGCTTGAGGCAGAACTTTACAGATCTTATTACAACCCTGCAGGTCACATAACATGGTTTTATGCTTTTCACATAAAGAAACTAGGGCTCAGAGTAGATAAAGAACTTGCCCCGAGTATCAAACCAATTAAATGACAAAGTTAGACATTCAGCCCATGATCTTTCCCTGATACCCACAGTACTCTTCCACACCTTTTTTTCATCTTTGTGCACCAAGTGAAAACACTTGTGCTGTCATGATGAGGATGAGCACGCTGAAGAGCTGTTTTTGGAACCATTTGCTACCAACGAGATTTTGCTTTCGAGATGGGTTCCTCACTTTCAACCCATTTTGATTGGAACACTGCATTTCCTGCCAAGTCCAGAGCTTATTGGCTCTATTCACCTTGCTTTGTCTTGCACTAGTCACCTTCTGGGAATCTGACTGGAGTCACACTGAGACTTAGAGAGCTTGTGGCCTTGAGGTTTGAAATTCCTTGAGACGACAGTGTGGGGATAGTGCTTAAAGGTAATTAACTCAGTTGACCTCCCTCTTCTCTCAAAGCCTCAAGAGCTTGGCTGGAGAAGCTGTGGAAAGTGTGAGGCAAGGAATTGAGTTCACCCTGCTCAACAGTCATCAGTCAGCAGGCTGAAGTGCTTTCTGACAGAGTGGGCTGACTGCCCTCTCTGCACAGAATAGCCCAACTGCCTGGGGTCATGTCAGGAAGCCTGGTGTGCTGAGCTAGCCATTACCTCACCGCCCCTGTGAGATCATGGGCCCTAGAAGGAGCACAGGAGCCGGTGAAAGGGCTTCAGCTCAGCCCACCTGCCCTGAGGTCAAGGAGCCAGGAGACTGTGTTGGGAGCTCTGACAGCAGTGTCACAAATTGGGAGACCTGGCTGCTTGGTGGGGAGATTGAAGCTCCGGCCTAGTGCCTGTACAGTCACCTCCATGAGCTGGCAATGGCAGGCAGGCACATTGCCCCTGGGGCGATCACACGTATTTATTGATGTGGAGGCGCTGATCTCATTGCTTTTTAAATAACACCCTGTCTTGATAACTCATTAAGTCCCAGTCATTTGCAGCTGGCTTCCCAGAAATCAGTAGAAGGAAGCTACCTTCCCCTTATGGTCTCTAATAAGAGCTTGACATTACAGAACACCTTCCTGAAAGAACCTCAGCGCTGTAACATAATTCATCCATCTCTCAGTTTACAGGTAGGAAAATGGAAGCATCAATTAAGCAGCTTGCCTGTGGCACAGAGTAAGTCTGGGGGAGAAAACGTAGAACCTGGAAGCGAGGTATATGGGAACTCTGTACGTTCTGCTCAAATTTGCTGTGAACCTAAAACGTAAAATTTATTTATTTTTTAAAGGGTCGATCTTGCACCTAGCCACTCTGAATTCGTCCTTCACCGACCATTCTTTGCTTGATTACTGAAGGTACTTACAAGCAATTGCTAATTCTACCACCTCCGCTAACAATCCTAATTGATTTTTCATTCATTTTTAAAGGAATGGAGTAACTTCCTTTTCAGCAATAACTAGAAAGGCCCAAGGTAGCTTTCTATACAGACTGTCTGCTACTATGTTGAGGTTGCGGGGGTGAGGTGTGGAGAATGTAATTTTAAAAGTACTTGCATCATGTGCTAGGCCAATACTTTTTCCATTACATCATATTGTTTTCATCAAAGTCAAGAACGATCTCCAATTCAGTTCCAATTTCTCAATCCAGATTGCTACATAATGTGTTGAATTAAAATGCAGCATATGTACCAACTAATTTTTTTCTTTTTTTCTCTCTTACTCCACTGACTGCTCCTTCTCAGTCTCCTTGTCTGGATCCTGCTCATCTCCTAGACCTCTTAGCAATGGAGTGCCTCAGGCTTGGTCCTTGCTCCTCTTCCCCTCTCTGACCAAACTTGCTACTTTGGTGATTCCACCCAGTCTTGGGTCTTAAATGCCCTTCTATACAAATGCCTTCATTCCAGACCTCTCATTTGAACTCGAGACTTGCCCCGTTGCCATCTTCAACTCAGTGTATCAGAAATGCCAGATCACCTCCTGCAAACCTCCTCCATTTACTGTCCTGTATCTTTGATGGCAACTCTATCTTTCAGTGTTCAGTTACTCCGGGCTCCTATCTTTCTTTCTCACCCCGCATCTCACCAGGCAAGAAATCCTGTTGCCTCTACCATCATAGTATATCCAGAACCCAACCCCTTCCTACAACCACCATTGCTACTGCCATAGCCACCATTTATTTTTAATCTGGGTTTCAGCACTAGCATCCTGATTCTTCCCCCTTGAGTATGTTTTCAACATGGCAGTCAGAGTTATTATCTTCAAATATTAAGTTAGCTTATCTTGCTCCTCTGCTCAAAAACCTCCAATGTCTTCCCACTTTCCTCAGAGTAAAAGCCCAAGTCATAGGATGGCCTCAGGTCTCCACATGAGGCAGTCCTCTGTATATCTTACTGCTCCTGTGCCTCTCTGAGCTCATCTTCTACTATGTTTTCTTCCTTGCTGACTCTGGTCCAGCTAAGGTCCAGCTGTCCTGATTTCTCGTCTTGCCAATACGCTTCTGTCTCAGGGTCTTTACACTAGCTGTTTCTTCTGTCTGGAATGCTCTTCCTTTAGATATCTGTGGTTATCTTTCTTACCTCCTCCCACTTTTTTCTCAGTTCTCGGGATGGTGAACTTTCCTTTCCGCACTAAATTAATAGAAATGAAGGAAGAGATGCTTTTTAAATTAATAAAAATAATACATAGTTTTTATCAAAAATAGAAGGGGAACTCTTAGCACAATGTAAATAGTGACCACTTTCCAAAAGATGGAAAGCAATGCAGCTGGATTAGATCAGGGAACCATGGCTTCAGATGCGAGCGATGGCAAGTAGAGAGCATTGCCACCGAAGGTGGAGCTGGCAAAACCTCAAAGGATGTGAGAGGCTTAACTATGCAAATATATAAAGGAAGAGTATCCCAGACAGAAGAAACAGTTGGTGCAAAGGCCCTGAGGTGAAAGTATGCTTGGCAGGAATAGGCAGGGGCCCCACAGCCAGAAGCAGTGGGAGCATGGACCAGAGGAAGGTTCCCAATACAGCCAAACCTTTAAAGCTCTGCTTTGGTCTTTTCAGAGAGCAGATGAACCCCATGTCTTTGGGGGCTAGGCTCCAACATAACAGATGTCAAGGAGAATAAGGATCAGGAGAAGGTAAGTCACAACATTTAGTTAGAAGGTCACTTCTGAGCATGTGGTGGGGAATGGTGTGGAAGCATGATTAGAACAAAAGCTATGTTTTACGATTTACCAGAAGAAACTGAAAGCTGAGGATCAGGGTCAGTGTGTTTAAAGTTATACTCTAAACTACTAGCCTAAGAGGCTTGGAGGTCTAGGAAAAGTGAGTTGGTATCTGAAGGAATAAAGACAGTCCTGGATAGAAAGACTTATGTCAGCTGCCCTCTGATGCACCTCTGTCCCTGTTCATCAGAAAAATCTCTGCCAAGCAGGAAGAGACTCCTTGGGGAGGAGGGGAAGGGTATGCACATAGAGAGGAGAGAGGCTCTGGTGTTTTGGAGGGGGTGAGGAGGTGGGACGTGAGAAGGGAGGAGGGCATGAGGAAGAGATCTCTTCTGAAGTGCTCTCTCCCCTCACAGTCCTGCTTCTCTGGGCTGGGAAGGTATCTCTTGTGTACTCATTCCAGTTTATGGTGAGGACACAGCAACCAAGAGGACAGAAGAAACTTGTTTTTGCAAATAAGTGAACCTGTTTACTTGCATCAGACATACTTACTTGTATTAGAAAGAGGTGATCTTACTAGGTGTTCTAACACTGAAACCAGCCCACACATCATCTGTCCCGTATAAATACCGGGCAGTGAAGTCACTCTATGACATTTTCCAAAAGGATGTCTTAGTTACTTGCATTTTAATATAACTTTAATATTCCTTGAAACTATGTGACATGGCACACTTAATCAAATAACACCATTTTTATAAATAGCTATAAATTATAACATATTATAGGAAGTCTAATATGACGGAAATTAGGTTTCATCAACAATCAACTTATAAGCATATAACACAGAAGTATGCATAAAATACTTTGGCTATAAAAAATATCTGAAACTGCCATGAAAGTAAAATCTACCTATAACACTATTTCATAATACTTTCTCACCCACAACATTTCTGTTAATAAAGCACTGGCTCCCTGCCCTCAGCTGAGTGGCTTTCACAGACACCCTTTTGGAAAATGTCATAAAGTACCTTTGCTGCCCAGTAATTACATGGGACAGGACAAGACAGATGATGTGTGGGCTGATGTTAATGTAGAACACTTTCTTCTCAGCTCCTGACCTCATGGATTCACTGCTTGCTTGCTTGCTTGCTTGCTTTCTTTCTTCCTTCTTTCTTTTTTTCTCTCATTTCTTTCCTTCTTATTCAGTTTGAATGGATCAGATCCTTACTACCTATTTGGACTTTAACTCATCATCTCATCCATAAACTAGTTCTAATTTAGTGCAAGATACTGAACTAGGCTCTGAAGATAAAAGACAACAAAACACTGCTCATGTCCTCAAGAAGGCTGCTGTCTGGTGGCAGAGAAAGGCAATGAATATAATTCCTGGGCAGGGTGTGGAGTGTCGTGATTGCTTCTCTGATGAAGGTTTGGGGTAGGCATACAAATCACCTTGGAGGCACTCAGAGCAGGGGGTCCAGGTGTACATACCCCTAAACTAACTCTGGTTTCAAATGGGGTAAGAGAAGGGCATTTCAGGCAGATGGAGTGTGTTGCACCAGGGCTTGAAGAGCAAGATAGTATGGTCTGGGTAGGCAACTTCTCTGAATCTCCTTGGGGACACAGAGCATTTCTGAATCTTTCTTATAGAAGGAAACAGGGGCCTTCCCTGGTGTGGAGACTTCACTTTCTCGTAGAAGCTCAGCAAACCTGTGTTGGGTCCCATATACTGGCTTCTTTCTCATTGCTTCCAAAAGGAAGGCATATTTCTCTACATCTCAGAAATACATGCAGTAATGGCGAATACTGAAAAAATTCAGAATGTGTGACTAATATACTTGTGACGAACATAAGGCAAGCTGTCCTTCCCCTTTTCTGTGTGAGGGAAAGTCTGACACCTGCCAGGCACTAGACAGATGCTGCTGTTACTGCTTCTGGAATAAACATAATGGCCAGTTAGCATAGGCCCAAACCAGCAAGAGGCCCTGGTGGGAAGAAAATGCAATGCAGTCTTCTGGAAGCTCTTCTGGAAGCTCTGTTTCCTGCCATCCCTATGTGGTTTTGTGGAGACTTGGAAGACTTGGCTGGGCGCTAAATCTGCTCACCAGTTTCTTGAAGACATCCATTAAAAAAGCACAAATGTGATCAGAATGAGATGATTCATTAAGCTGATATCAAATGGTTGCCTGTAGCATGAATTCCATGATACTAAGCATGCTCTGATGAACAGAAAATAGAAACAGGAAAATTTTAATAGAAAGAAGGAAATTCAAAAAGGTATAGAGCAGAGGGTAGGGCAGGGGTAGTAGCAAGAGCCCCTTTGTGCCTGTTGGGGGAAGAGCCCTGCACAAGAGGAGGAGACTTGATGAAAAGAGTAGGGGAACAGATTTCCCACCTCACAACTTTGCACGGGGCCAGATTTTCTACACTAAAAAACTAGGAACATACCTTGTATCATCCTTTGGCCAATTGCACAACAGATAGGAAAGTGGGAACAACTCAGAGGTGACAAATGTCTAGTATTAGGTAGATCATGGGGTGGTGGACATCAGGGAAGCCCACTGTTATACGGTAGTGATAAAATGGATACCTGGCATCATGGCTGCTTTGCTACTTCCTGTCAGAAGAGGTCTTCTGACATCATTCTTCATTCCCTTTCACCTGTTCCTCCCCCACCATATTTATGTTGTATTGCTGAGTAAACAATTACCACAAATGTAGTGACCTAAAGCAACATACATTTATTATCTCACCATTTCTGTGGGTCATAAGACTGCAGACAAGATGTCGACCAGCCTGCATTCTCATCTGGAATTCAGCTGGGGAAGAAGCTCATTCAGATTTTGGTAGAATTCACTTCCTTGTGGCCATGGGGCCAAGTCCTACAGCCTTTGGCTGGCTGTAGGCTTGAGGCTGACCTCAGGTCCTAGAGCTTCCCCACAGTTTCTGGGGTCACCCATCATTCCTTGGCACATGGACTTCTTCAACATGGCCACTTACTTCCCAAACCAGCAAAAAGAGCTTCTTGATCCTATCTGCTAAAATGGAGTCTTACATAACACATGTGATGTCATTACCTTTCCCATAGTCTATTGCCTGGAAGCAAGTCACAGGTGTGAGAGCATCCCATCCATACTCAATAGAGGTAGTATACAGGGAATGAACACAAGGGCACAGGAATATGGGAGTCACCCTAGAGCCTGTCCAGCACCTTCACCTTTCGTATTGTGTCTCGGTAGCTGCCCCCAACACCATCCTCTAAATTACATTCTTATCCTCCACTCCTATGGATGACTTCAGATAAAAAAAAGACATTGGTATCTCTGGGTCTACGATTCTACCTGAAACATAAGAATATGAAGGCATTTTGATTTTCTGAAGCTCGCATCACCTCAGTGTCCATACCTGGGAGTGATCTGCATCTGAGTTGGAATCTGCATCTCATTCTGATTCCAGGCATGTTGTTGGTCTTCCTGTTCCTTGCTGTATCCCACAGCATCTATATTTATAGCAGCTTCTCTTTCAGGAAAACAATTTCACCACAATTTTTGGCTCCTTGTTTTCCTTCCTTGAGTGAGCTCATGACAAACTGCACCATCTCAAGGGGCTGTTTTTACCTGCGGTCTTTGAATTATTATATTGCTGGCCAGCTTTGCCTACTCGGTCCTCTCGCGCTCTGTATTTCTGCAGTAATGCAATTTTTCTTGTGAGTCCTTGGCTTTGTCTTCCTACATCTCACCTGCCTCTAGGGAAATTATCAGCTGTGAGTGAGATAGCACAGTCTGCACGGTGCCCTACCTCCAAGGAATGCCTTCCGCATAGTCAATTGAAAGATATCAGGCTAAGAAAAACATCACCAATGGCAGCTTAAGCCCCAAACAGCTGCTGGTGCCGCCTAATGAATGCAGTGCTCACTGGGATTGTATGGCATTTCTACATTTCTCACATACTGAGCAGGAATCTAATCTTTATTACTCTGGCTTTTGTCCCCCTCTCTCCTACATTTTTGCCTGAATTCTCTCTTCTTTCCACATTACCTTGTAGACTTCAGTTTTTGCCAAATGTTTTAGGTCCCACAGACCTGACTCTTCTAGTTTCTACTCTGTGGCAAGTACTCTAAGCCATTACTCGGTGGCCATATCCCATGTGAGACCAAATCCTTTATGCTGCAAAGGGACCAATTAGGAAACTATTTCTCTTTCCCTAAAGGAATTCATCATGGCTCAAAATAATTTCAGCCAGCTTCCAGAATTTTCTTTCTCCCAGCATGTTTAGCAGCAGGAAGAGTTAAATGTTCTTTAGTGTCCATGGCTCACTCCCCATTTTGACGAAAGATTTGACGAAATTCAGTTTTTAAAAAAAACATTCAGTTGAGATCAGAAAATCCCAAATGTTTTTCAGCTTGAAGTTTCCACTTCTCAACTGTTTTTATATCCTGTTGGCTTGGCCTAAGCCACTGACTATTTGAAAGTTGTGTTGGTAGGAGGCTTGTTTATTTTCCAAGCCCCTAGGAGACCTTGTGGGATATAACTTTATGGCTCTGTACAAAATTCATCAGTAATTATGTGTGTGCTGCAATACATACAGGTAAGAATAAACTTTGTTCAGGTACTATTCTGTAAGAGACGTTGCATGACAAGTTTTTTCTCAATGGACAATAAACATACAGCCTACAAGTATGACATTTATACACACACATAATATAGAATATATATCAACTACATATAGTATTTGATATAATATATAGACTATATTATTTATCAACTGCATAATATCTATAATATAATATGTATATTCGCGTTTTCCATGTGAGGGAAAGTCTGACTGACACCTGCCAGGCACTAGACAGATGCTGCCATTACCGCTTCTGGAATAAACATAGTAGCCAGTTAGCATAGGCCCAAACCAACAAGAGGCCCTGGTGGGAAGGAAATGTATATATGTATATATGTATATATATATATATATATATATATATATATATATATATAATCTCCAAAGTAATAATTGCATGCTGACAATAAAAAAAAAAAAAACCACAATCCCATCCACAAGCCCTGCCTCATATCCACTAGTCCTGCTCCTCAGAAGTAACTAATTTTTAACAATTTCTGTTTAGGGATTCTCTGATGGTTATCTTAAATAATATATTGTTGTTGTTTTTGTAGACTTTAGACATTTAGCTATCGGTACAATGATCTATGAGAGTTTAGCCACTGTTTTTCCCCGAGAAGGTTTTCAACCTTCTCTCTGGAAGGTTTTAGGATATTCTCTTAATCTTTGATGTTCTGAAATTTCACTGAGGGGTGTGTGTCTTTGTTGTATACACTGGGAACTATGTAAGCTCTTTATGTTTGAAGATACTCTCCCATCATCTCTGAGAAATTTTGTTTTTGATAATTTCCTGCCCTCTGTTATCTCTATTCTCTCTTTCTTGCACTCCTGTGAATGAAATGTCAGATCTCCCAGGACTGATCTAGAATACCTCTTGATTTGATTCATATTTTCTTAACTGCCTTTTGTTCCATTTTCCAGGAATTTTGGCCTCACACCCCATGTACTGAATATTCCATTTCAGCATTGTATTTTTAATTTCCAAAATGTCTTTTTGTTCTTTGGTTATGCCTTAAAAAAATAACATCCTATTCTTGTTCTATCCATGCCAAATATACTTGAGTACTTCTGAGTATACTAAATCGGTTTTGCTCAATAAGTTTTCTTCTACCCCCTAAGGTCTCTTTTTTCTCTCGGGGACAGCTAACGTGTCTATTTCTCTTAGTGTTTCTCTTTCTCATTGCAGCCTTTCTCAATGTCTGGTGTGGATTGGTTGTCTCACCTGCTGTAAAGGATGAGCAATACACAGACTGCCCAGGAGCTCTGCATATGCAGGATGTGTGAGCTGGCAGGCTTTCTCCAAACTGAAGGCCAGGGGCCTAACAATGATGGTGAAGAGCCCCCAGTAATGAATGAGGAGGGCCTTACTCTGGGTCACTAGCATGCACACTGGTTACCCTAGCTTTTCCCCAAGCAGTTCATTCTATTCTGTCAGAAGGGAGCTCTCTGATTATTCCACTCGAGGGCAAGAACCTGGATTTACATTGCATGTGGAGGTGAGAGAGAGGCGAGGCTGGGGCCACCTGTTTACGTACAGACCTTCTCCTTCAGTGTTACCTTTCTGAATCCAGAGCCTCTCTTGCTTTTTGCCTATGCTGCAGTGACCTGCTTACACTCGCGATTTCTTTTCTGTCTTCTTCCCCTCCATTTCCTTAATTGGCATTCTTCCATCTGCTTTCTGCATTCAGCAAATTTGCTGAAATCTCTCATCCTCTCCTATTCATTTTATTGTTGGGAAGCTGGGTTTTTGTGGGCTTTTTTTTTCTTTCTAATATCTTCTTAATGAGGTCTCAGCAAAAAGAGGTGATTAACACCTACGATCATTCCATGATCCTGAACTGGAAATCTGAATGAGAATCATAATCTACAGCTGTCTCTTCTGGGTACTCAAGCGTTCGTTTCTTTACACAGAAATGTATGTTACCAACAAAGCTTCAGCGATTGGACTCAACGCTGGAATAAATGACTTTTAAAAATTACTGTGAACATCCACGTCCTTGAAAGATGAGGATATGTTACCTGCCTTACGTGGTTGTTATGAGAATATAAAGGCAACATGTATATATGTATATGCCCAGCAAAATGCCTGGATCATAGAAGCAAAAAAATTGAAACTATTTTTTTCTCCTCTCCCTTGTCACCTGCTGAGTATGCATACTAGCTTAAAATAACTCTATTATTTTTTTTTAACTGAATTATTTGATATCAATTATCCTGCCCCAACCCCTGCCTGGTAGCAGCCAAAGATGCCACATGCACTAGGTAGATCCTTACAGGGCACTCTGCCAGGATTCTGGTTGTTGAGGTTGCTGATTCCCTTATGGTTATTGTAAATAGTAAACTAAAGAAAATTGGTGACCTGGTAGGCTTTGATTATTATAATCTGCCTATTATTATTTTCTTGCCTCCAGTTAGGTAATGGAAGGAAACTCTCTCTCCAAATTTTTGTACAGCTAATGGATTTTGCAATCACTGGTTTCAGAAATCTCTTTTAATAGACCTCAACTAATTGCTTCATTTGGAAGGAGCCCAAGTGTTGAAAGAAGGAGCAAGGACACTGTGGTGCCAGAGGTAACTCTAGCCAGGAGGACACAGCACCAAGAGGCAGCTCATGAATCAAGAACGAGCTCCATACTGTAAATAAGCCCAGAAACATTATACCAAGCCAGGGCTCAGTTGACATGCTCTGGGCATCGTTAGCTAGTTAGGTCTTGCAGAAATATGAGGATCGTGGCTGGGTGGAGGCCTTTCCTATGATTCATTTATTCCTCAAGCTGTCTTTGGCTGAGGCTCCACAGCATAGGAAAGCAGTGTGTTGGTATAGGAGGAGCAAAATTTGGGAGACAGGGGCCTGTATTCAACCTTGACCTTACCTTAGCTTTTGTTTCCTTAGGCTCGTTACACTGACCTCTAAGCCTTAGCTTCCTCATCTGAAGAACAGGGTTAATAACAATTCTCACACAGCACTGTGGTCAGGATGGAGGTTCAGTGTATGAAGCAGCATGCTGGGCACCTAGGGGATTCTCAGTTTATAGCAGTTGCTACCACTCTTTACCCCATACCTTTGCAGCTTTTCCCAACAGGAAAAAAAGCAGGGATTACCAGACTGGCCGGAGCGGTCTGAAAACACTGAGGCGCCCAGGCACCATTTGGCTGGATCCTGGCAGTTAAACACTTGCACTCTCCATGACTGGGTGACTCACGAAAATGATAGGTCTTGGAAGACAGGGAGCACAAATTTAGAACAACCGGAAGAATGGGAAAGTGGATTAAACCTATTTACAAAACAGCAGCATTGTGCAATCAGTGATATTTCTAAGTGTTAATTTCTGAATAAATACATTGAACCTAAGGTTTCGTTTAAGGAATTTCTCTTTTATTCTTCTTTCTTTTAGCTTGAGGATTTCTCTTGAGGTTGAAGAGATGAGGCATGAAAGCAGGCATTCTCTGTATGTTAAATCCATAGGGCATTTATCCCTTCTCTGGTTAATGACCTAAAACCAAACAAATCATTACAAAAACTATAAGGGAAAGTATAGCAATTTCATGAGCAAGGATCTTTAAGCCTAGTTAATGAAGGCATCCAGAGTTGAATAGATTGGAAATGAGACTTCAAAACTATCCCTTTTGTTTGGTTTCTGAGCAACAAATATCCCCCAAATTTCTTTAACCCCTTCCCCTCCCCCTCACTAGAATTCCTAGGACACAAGAACTATGGGTGACTGAGCCATTTCCCCCCTCACTGTAGGATGTCTAGAGATGAAATCTGCAGGGCAAAGGCACAGATACCCAAAAGAAGATTTTTTTTTTCATGCTTTCTAATAGATTTCAAAGGCTGTATTGGAAAGGTTGTAGGGAAGGACAACAACCAGGTATATCTGAAACTATTTTTGCCTTTTTGGCAATTTTTAAACTAGGTCCATTGGAAGCTCAGAATGGGTCTATTGGTATTTTCTAGAGGTTTCCAACTCACAATGGATGCATGAAGAACTCACTGATTGAGTTGATTTGATGGGGGGAAAATCCCTTTCCTTCCCCATCTTCCAAGTTGAAGACACTTCAGTTCTGCTTACTTAAGTCTGAAAATCTGCTGCCATAGATTAATTTTTTGGGATCAAGATTAGGCTCCCTATACAGATTCCAAATGTCATCATGAGCCACTTAGCCGTTTTTACTGTAGTTGGCATAGGTTGAATGCGTAAACTAAATTCTTACCTGAGAGCAAGTTTTGATGAGAAACATAGATGGAAATAGCAGGAGAATCTTCGGTCCTCCACAAGGAAGGATATTTGTGGAATGGAGAAATGTGGGCTATTCCCTGACATTGTTTTGCTGAGGGCCACCCTCAGTTCTGTCTCCAAACTTCCTTTCCTTTCCACTAGGAGGTACAATTCAGGTTAGTAATAGGGAGGTTAGCTCAATGGCCAAATCAGACACTTCTGAGTTCAAATTTCAGGCTCATTTACCTTGAACTTATTGAGCCTCGGTTTATTCATCTTTACAATGGAAATAATAAGGCTATCTCATGAGATTATGTAAGGATTCAAGGAAACAGTGTATATCACTGTGGATAGCACCTGGTATACAGTAAACACTCAAAAACGGTTGGCACCGTTATCATCACCATCTGGTCCCAGCAGGTAGGGTCTCTCTCAGCAGAAATCATTTGTAACTAGTTAGGTGCTACCCCACCAGATTCAGTTCTGCTCTGTTCTGGGTTTTCATTTGTCCTTTCTTGAGCTGTGAAAAGTGAGGCACATAAAGCACACCACCCTATTTGACCTTGGGGATAGGATCAGACTAATAGGGATACGTGCACATGTCTAGAATTTCTACTGGATCTTAAACACCTCTCTGAAATTATATCTGCATCTTATTTAAGATCCCAAAGTCTTGAATAAGAAGATATAAGTAGCCTCGAGGAATTGTGGATAGATTTGGATGGACCTAGACATCAGGGGTGGCTTTTCAGGAGTACTAACTATCCTCCCCGCTCTGTTTTATGTATGTATGTATGTATGTATGTATGTATGTATTTATGAAAGAGAGAGAGAGAGAGAGAGAGAGAGAGAGAGAGAGAGAATCTCAAGCAGGCTCCACACTGTCAGCACAGAGCCCGATGTGGGGCTCAAACTCACAAAACCTTGAGATCATGACCTGAGCCGAAATCAAAAGTTGGCCACTTAATCGACTGAGCCACCCAGGTGCCCCCTCCCTGATCTGTTTTAAAGTTGTGGATGTGCAGGTCACATGGGGGTTGGGGGAAGAAAGGGTAAGTAACAAAGTTTTTGGCCTACTTTCATATCCTATGGAATCTCTGGGGAGGGGTGGGGGTTCTTCAAGGTTTACCCAGCATGTGATTCTGACCCCATGATATAACATTTGTGAACAGCCCCGTGCAAACAATGCAATATTGTTTCTCTCCTGCCTTCCAATTCTCTGTGGAATTTTCAGGGAGGAGCTGAGCCTTTTCATCCTGAAAGCAAGCAGGAAGAAGTTAGTATCTTCTTTTTGCTGTCTTTCCTCCCCCACCATTTCCAAAATCTTCATTTAAGGATTTGTGGAGTGAACAAGACAGGTCCTGATTTGTTTGTTGTGTGCAGAAATTGAAAGGAGCCAGAAAGAAAATGAACCATCCCAAACCTCAAGAGCTCTGGAAAACATATTTTAATCAAAGAAATTCATTCAAAGGCACATCTTCTGAGTGTATGTAAAATGAACTATTTGAAAAAATCCCATTGCCCTTTCAAGAGCCTCTTTGAGATTTATTTATAAGACCATTGAGAGTCAGTCTGAAAATGCAAATTGTAAGCCAGGAAGCTCAAGACATCACACATGGGCCTCATTTGCACAAGAGCTTTGTAACTCAGATGAGAACTTAAGATATGACTTAGGTAACTAAGATATGACTGACTTGATTTCCCCTTTTATGTCCTGTGGAAAGTCCAATGCCTTCCTAAGATTTCTGCAAATCCCCAGGGGATTCACATGCTCAGGCTCATCTTTGAGCCGAGCAGTTTACACTGCATTTCACCCCCACGAATCCCAAGCTGGCCCTATTCTGAACCAGGCATGGAACACAACATCTTTCCCTAAGATTTACACAAATCCATTCCGATGAGCCTCGGTGGAAGGTTGGTGAAAGCAGAGAAATAAATACAAACCAACATAAACAACTTAAATAGCTTATTTGCCATATTTGTCTTTAAAGAAGTCCTTTAGAAACCCTCCAATATGGGCATCAGCCTCCTCCCATGCCGTCGGGCTCTCTCCACCCTCCTACCCGTCTTATTCATTCCTGGAGGATAATTTATTTATCAAGCTCTCTTTCTCTGTCTCTTTTTCTTTCATTCTTTTTCTTCCTTCTTCTTTGGATTGTCTCCTGCTTATCTATACCCACAGGGTGCCACACTTTCAACCTTTCAACCCCAGTGACTTACTAAGGTATTTTTCCATATAAAAGCAGTTCCTTCCCCAAGAAGAATTTTGGACACAGCTGCTAAGATAATAATGGTTTTGAAACCTTCACAAATATGTTCTGGAGGTTTATGAAAGTTCACTGAAAAATGACTCCAATCTTAAATTAACTTGAAGAAAGTGCACTATGTAGAGGACTGATATGTTGAATTCACAGGCAATGTGAAAAATTCTTAGTTTAGATTTCCAGATTATTTTAATAAAAGAATTCAGAGTTGTTCTTCTTTCCACTTGGCACCAAGATGGACGGAAAGGGCTCTGCGATATTTCTTTCCATAGTGAGAAGAGTTATGGCCACACTTTATTAGCTTCTGAAGGAAGATGCATACCACATGCTTTTAAGCTGTATTCTGTTGTCAAGCGGTGGTGTCTAGGCCTGTTCCCACATGGAATGTGCACATAAACACCCACACCCATCACACATCTGGAAGAATCCCTCTCTTATGCATGGTGGGAGAGGCAGACACTTATATTGGCATAATTTAGAAACCTGGGTGAAGAGCCCTTTTCTTCCCAAAATAACTCCTCCAGTTTCATTCTGACTCCTGAAATGCCTTTAACAGAAGATTAAAGTCCTCTCATCTACAATCTGATATACGGCTTAAAATGTAGTCCAAGAGGGGAACATGGTAGTGCATATCATACCAAGATGTGAATTAATAGAAGATCTTTTTTCCTGACAGCTATTTTTTTTCTGATAGAGAAAAGAAACCCCAAGAGCCTTGAAGTAAGGGGAGTTGAAAAATGAACAGAATGGAAATGTTGTTATATAGACAGTCTATTTACAGAGGGAGAAGATTGGAAGGGAAAGAAAACTGATGTTTATTGAGCACCTGCCTTTTGCCAGGCAGTGTTCTGGGGTTTTCCCTATGTAACATATCTTATATAATTCCAATACACTCTGAAGGATAAGAAAGATTGCCTCTTATACTCAGCCACATCTGTCCAACTCTTAGTCATCCTGTCACGTTCTCCAACTGTAATGCATAATTCAACAAACATCTATGGATGCCCCACCCCCATCTGCACACACATAAGCACAACTCTGTGCAAAGCATCTGGTACAGATCAGAAGGAACTAAAAAGCAGCACTTCCCAACACATACTTACTCCAGTATTCTCTTGTCTCTATTTCGATGTCTGCAAGGAGAACCCCTCTTTTATATACCTGGGGGAAGAGAAAGGAGTTTGAAGATTAAGGGGATAGAATAATGCCCATTTTCTTCCTCGGAATAAGGCAAAGCTGTGTGCATGTCTGTGTATGTGTCTGTATCTGTGTGTGTGTGTGTGTGTGTGTGTGTGTGTGTGTGTGTGTGTGTGTTTTCAATATATGAAAAAGCCTGGTAAACATGGTTAACAGCACTGCTCACCTTAAAAGCATGTGGTGTGGGTCCACCAGTAGATCTTAATAATGACTTGACCATGAACCTCCTGACTAGAGAAAGAAACTTGATAGAGCCTTTTCCTTCCTTTTCCTTCCTTCCTTCTTATGCCTCGTAGCAAGGACGAACAATTCACAGTGCTATTACTTAAAAAGTCTAGCAGAAATAAACCAAGGAGTAATTAGTCACATTGCCAATAGATTCAGCATAGCAGCCTTCTCAAAAAGGAGCTTTCCCCTGATTCACTTTGGTTGGTTTTAAGCCTCGTGTGGAGAAGAACCAAAAGAAGAAACTCACTTAACTGCTCAAGAGCAATTTTACCCTGCAGCTGAGTCAAGGACAGCTGTTGTGGGGCCTGGGCAATAAACTGTGACACAGAATTTGGAAGGAACTTCTCCTATCCCACTGTCACTACTATCTTCCCCTGGTACAAGAAGCTTTGAGGGCACCTGGACGAAGCAGCCCAGATGTGGATACTGGCATTCTCGGCGGCCCATGGGTGTGGGAAGCCATCTCCCTGAGGCTCTGCCAGCAGCTGATGAGGAGAAATGGGAGCTGGAGCAGGAGAGAGAGGACTGAGCTGATGCCATGGGACGACCACAGTTATCAGACTCGCTTAAGGAAAGTGGCAAAAACTCCTTCAGGGAATCTCAGCTGTTACTGTGGGATGGGAGGAAGGACCCTCTGGAGGCTGGCTGGGGTCCAGCTCAAGTGGGAACTCTCAGGCTTGTAAATATTTGGACTGTGCAGCCTTCCTTACCTTGGCGAGGTAAGCTTCCTTCAGTGGAGGAAATATCCATCAGACATCCAACTACAATACATAACTCATATTCCCCAGGTCTCACCTGTCATGGGAGAAAACAAGTCTGCCTCAGGCCCAAGGTAATAATTCAAGACACTCAGCTTCAGTCTTATGGGGGTTGTTACCTGTACTCTGGCTCAAAAATCTCGCTCAACCTCAGCATCTGGTGCCAGACAATTTTCTTGGGGATGAGGACAGTTATGAGAGAAGAGTGACCTCAGCCCCCAGGCCTCAGTGCTACATGGCACTGCCACACCTCAAGCCTCTGTGCCCCAGTGCCTTGCAAAGTGTTTGTGAATCAGCTCTTCTGAATTCCACTAGCATCAGATATCCCTCTTCCCCCACAGAATTTGGAAAGGAACTGTGGGAACTGGGCCAGGAAACAAATCCTTATTAGAAATATGGCCCTGTTTTTAGAATTGTCTCCCTTCTCCACCCTTATGGCCTTAGGTTTAGTTTGTCAGCCTGGCTTTCCCTTGGCTTAAGTTCTCTCATGGTGTCTAATGCAAATCGACTGTTGGTGGTGCCATCCACCTAACCTACCAAATAGGCTCTAACATGTCTTAGTCTTACCAGACACAGTTCACGTCAAGGTTAAGGAGCTAGTTAGATTAGATGCAACCTCACTAGTATCCAAGGACCTGTGTGTCAGTTCCACAGTCCTTAAGCCATGTTGCTTTCTCTCAAGTGCCCCAAGGACCACCATTTAAACGGTCTGCTTTGACTTCTCAGATTTCTTGAGGTGGGTATGCAGACTGTGTTTCTCTGCACCTGATCGTTAATACAGGACATAATTTAAAAAGTAGTGGTGGAACCAGTATAAACAATGGCCTGGGCATAGCAGCAATGTAGGAGCAATTTAATCCAACCTAGAGAATCAGATAAGATTTCCTAAATCAGGTTACATTTGGATTCAGGCCTTTCAAAAGATAAGCAGAAATTCAACAGATGCAGAAAGCAATAAAGCCATTCATTCATTCACTCATCCACTCCATAAGCATTTACTGATATTCCATTATGTATATGGCTCTGTTTTGGCCCCAGGGACACACATGAATAGGGAGAACATCACTCCTGCCCTCAAACAGCATGTAGTACTTTCCTCTCAGGCTGAAGAGACAACGTGAGCAAAGGCACAGGACCGCCGGAAGGTATGTGGCAAGTTCGGTGAACAGTGAGGCTGAGACCTAAGGCTCACTGTGCAAGAGGACAGGTAAAACCACACAGGGGAGGATGATCAGGAAAAGAGGCTAGGGACCAAACACAGAGGACTTTAATACTGCCGTAAGAGATTTTAAGTTTGATCTGTAGGCTATGCTAGGTCATTAATAGTTTTGAGCTGAAAAAGAGCATGAGCAATCTGTATTTGGGCTGAAAACACTCCAGTGGCTGGCTTCCTATTGCCTAAAGACCTCAAGGGCTCCTCATTACTCATGAGATAAAGACCAAAACTCTAAGCATGGACTCCAAGCCCTTTCAGCGTCTCACCCCTGTGTATCTCTTGAGCCTTATCTTGAACCACTCTCCCCTCTACTTGCTGCTTGTCAGCCTCACTGATCTGTTATCACACCATGCCCACCACAGGGCCTTTGTACAGACTGTATCCTCTTCCAAAAAACCCTTCCCCCTTTGCTTCATTAACTGCTCCTCCTTTAGATCTCAGCTGAGTCATTACTTCTTTGAGAAAGCTTTTCCTGACCCCCCCGCCACTCCACCCCTAACACCTATCAGACCTAATCCCTTAGTGTATACACAAGCCTATTTGTGACACCTTACTATTTTCTGTCCCCTTCACTAGGCTACAATCAAGGGAAAGCACTCTATTTTGTTTGTCATTTTATCTTTCGTTTCTACTATAGTGCCTGGCACATTATAGACATGCAGTAAACATTTATTAAAAACAAAGAAAACTAGGGGCGCCTGGGTGGCGCAGTCGGTTAAGCGTCCGGCTTCAGCCAGGTCACGATCTCGCGGTCCGTGAGTTCGAGCCCCGCGTCAGGCTCTGGGCTGATGGCTCAGAGCCTGGAGCCTGTTTCCGATTCTGTGTCTCCTTCTCTCTCTACCCCTCCCCCATTCATGCTCTGTCTCTCTCTGTCCCAAAAATAAATAAACGTTGAAAAAAAAAAAAATTAAAAAAAAAAAAAAAAAAAAAAAAAAACAAAGAAAACTAGAAAAATTTTTTTTTTCTGTAACAATGTAGAGAATGGTTTGGGATGGGGGCTGGGTTGTAGGCAGGATGATTATGGAGGAAGATTGCACCCAGCATGCGCTATAGTCAAGCATATAGTTGTAAATGAATAATTTCTCCTTGTGGCAGCTGAGGGCTCATCAGAGTGGTAAGTCTTCCTCTAGCAGTTGATTAGGCTGAATTCAGGGGCTGATTAACCTCTCTCTCCAGGAATCATGTCAGCCCAGCTCCTGGGTGAAAGAAAGCTCTGTTGTTTTCCATTGGTTAAGTAAGTGCCGTGGCTGGCCACACATCAGAAGGGTGAAGGTATCATCTTGAAAAGAATGTGCAGAGAGTGGAAATACAGTAAATTTAGTTATGTATGAATGAAAGGGTTAACACTCAAATTACAGGAAAGGAGAATTGCTTTATCACAACCATTGCCGAAATTGTAAAGGGCTGGAATAAGTGGGCTGATGAATCAGTACTTCTCTCTTCCTGCTGATGACTGTGTGAGAGAAAATGGGCTCAATCCACAGGGAAAGAAATTTGAACAAATTATTTTTCAAAAAATTTCCGGAGGGTTCTTATAAAGTCTTTGTCTCTGGAGAAAGAGTAAGGTGGAACAGTGAGCCACCGCCCTGTTGTGGAGCATGGTTCTGCCTTAGGATGGTGTGAGTGGTTGTGGGCAGGGGGTAGGTGGGGGCCACAGAGTTCCCCTAACCATGCTTTCCACCATTAGGATTAGTTGCCACACAGAGTTCTGGAGCTGTGGAATGACCGCTCTGCATGATGTTTCTTGTTTTAATCTGGTAATGCTTTGCGAACCCCATGAATCATCAAATATGCCATGCTCGAAAGATTTTGACAAGTTTTATGAGTCCACCTAGTGCTATTTATTTTTGTTCTCTCTGATTCCTTCTCTATAGGGAGGAACATTTTCAAGGGCATCCTTCACAGAATTGGCCGGGTGCCATAGTGGCAAATCTAACTCCATCATCCTGGGGCAAGGAGAAGCATGTTTTCATCTTGCCAACTCTCTGGTATGGTGTTAACATGACTGATGGAGTCAGCTATTTGCACAACCAGTAACCAGAACAGATTCCAGGAACTAGGCATGAGCAAGTGAGATTCTATTTTTTAATGTAAATAAGCCATTCTGGGATGTCCAGATCCATATGTTTGTTGAAGACCTATCTGGTAGAATTTAAGATTCACCCACAGGCTCTGTCCCTAATATTTTTGGCATGGCACCGTGCCTGATTGATTCTGCATGATAACCCCACCTTTAGGACATGGCATAATCAATCAATCAATAAGCAAAATTACTATATGGAAGTAGCAAAACGGCGCTATTTTGATCTAACTAATTAGTTGACTCAGTTACCTGAATCACTGTTTTCTAATACAGTGGCCACTGATCACTTTTGATGTGACTAGTGACTAAATCATCGCAGTCCATTTAATTCAACTTCATGAGATTTTGATTAGTATCAAACTTCAAAACAAAGTGGGAATCCATGGTCAGTGAGTTGGAGAACTCTGGCTTCAATAAATTAACACTCGTTTTTACTGCACAATTTGTAAGAGTTTTCAACATGACAATGTTCATTATGTCTTTCTTAGAAGGGGATGCTGTGGGTCAATTTAACAACGGTATCTAGCAAACCATAAGAGACTCTTAAATACTGAGAACAAACTGAGGGTTGATGGGAGGTGGGGGAGAGGGGAAAGTGGGGCATTGAGGAGGGCACTTGTTGGGATGAGCACTGGGTGTTGTATGGAAGCCAATTTGACAGTAAATTATACTTTAAAAGTAAAATAATATAATAATATAAAAAACATATCCAACAGCCTAACTAACCCTCACCCACAAAGACAACCTGGGAATTATCCATAGATATTGGAAGAAAACCCACTGACCCCAGAGAAAACAGAGGCAATCCAGGGAATAGAAAAGAGCTCTTACACACACACACACACACACACACACACACACACATATATATATAATATAAAAGCAACGGTATCTAACCAGAGGAGACATTTTGTTTCCATAGCTTAACTGGAGGAATACCATTTGAGAAATGACTCTACCAAAATAGGACCCAGAAGGAATATGCCAGGCAGAGATCACTATGCCTTTCATAAGTGAAGATGTGTCTTTGGACCATGAACTGCAAGGAGTTATGCATCCTTGCTAGGCATTTATTAATGCTGTTTTTGTGAACTTTGATATCCTGTGAACTTTGCTTATTGCTTTTACCTTATCTTGACTTTAGTGACACTTCTTGTCCTTTGAAAAAGAGGGGATTGACAAGATGAGCTAAATGAACATTTCTAAGTTTAAAATTCTATGGCCCATTCATTTTGATTCTAATCCTTCAAAGTTTTTACTTTTGTAATTCTTTCAAGCCCTAGTTGGCTTGTGCCTGAGTAAGTCAGAAAATAAGCTGTGGTCTTGTCCTGTGGACTTAGAGTGCAAGAAAGGAAAGCTGGCCATGACGAAAAGCATACAGTCCTGAGGGGTGTGCATGATACCGAACCAGGAAGGTGAATGCAGATGCTGAAGGAAAGGTAAAGCCTTTCTTTTTTTTTTTTAAGCGAATTAAGTGGCCTGCAAGGGCTTTAGACGATAGGAGTTTATCTTGATGATAATTGCAAGTTTCTGAAGACAGAGCAGTGACATTGTCAACGACAGACCGGGAATCAAGAGTGGCTGGTCAGGTATCTGTGTGTAACGGAAAGTGATGTGACTAAAATCAGACATACCAACAGGAAATCATAGCAGGTATCCCAGTGAGAGATTCTGGCCAAAGATTATGCCCAGGCTTTTAACTGGACAACCAGATAGATGGGTGTGTTCATTCTAGGATATGGGAAGTATTGAAGGATGGGCAGGTTTGGGGGGCAAGATAATGATGGCTTCAAGTTGGGACATGTAAACTTTGGATGGATGTGACACTGTCCAAGTGGTGATACACAGTAGGATGTTGGAATATAGATCTGGATCTTAACAGAGTAGATGCAACCACAGACAGTCAAGAGTTAGGATCAATGGCTAATGAAGAAGTGCTATAAAATAATGTTTAACGGAGGGACCTCAGGACGTCCAACACTTCTCGGCTGGGTAACTTGGGGCAAGTTTCTTTACCTCCCAACACCTCTGCTTCATCATCTGTAAAATAGGGATAACTATAGTTTCTACCTAGTGGAGTTGTGGGGATTCAGTGACTTGATACATGTAAAACATGTAAAAGAATGCATGACATACTTAATCAATATTATTATTACTATTCTCTCTTCTTCGGAGATAAACTAAAGCTAAGAGTGGATACATAATTGGCTGAATACGACACAGACAAAGTGGCAATGTCAAGATTCAAACCTGTTTCTTCCTGAGATATATCTGGTGTTCTTTCCATTATATTACTGTGGCCAAAAGCTTTAAACATTCAGGGCATTAGTTTCTCATTTGTAAAATGGAATAATAAGAGTACAAACTTTATAGGATTATTATAATATTTGTAAAGCATTTAAAACACGGCCTGAGATGAAGTGCTATAAAAGGTTTGCCACTACTAAATACAATGATAATGATAATGATAACAACAATAACAATAAAATTTTCCCCATGCCCTTCTCTTCTGTCTGGAAGAATAAAAGTGCCTCCTTTTAGAACTAACTCAGGCAAGATTTATTGAGGCCAGAAGGGGGTAGGTGGGTTGCGGGAGTCAGTAGGGGTATGTCAGATGCTCCCTTTGCATAAGAAGAGAATGATCTTAGGACATCTGTGAACACACTGAGTGGATGTGGCAAAGCCAAATCACTATTATTCTTGGACCTGGGCAAATGCGCTTGGGAGGGGGTGGGCAGAGGAGAAATTTCTCAAATATCCCTAATCTGCAGATCTCCAGTGACCATGGCCACATCTGGTGTCAACAGATTCAAAAGAAATAAACGCCTCTACAAAATGAAGATAGGCAAATAAATGGCAGAAAAAGAAGGCCCTGGGCACAGAAAGTGCCGGTCAAGATAAATCTTGACTCCTGGTTTCCTACACTCTGATCCATTCATGTAGCTTCAGGATTTGTTTATGATTATTTGCATACTTGAGAATCTCTGGGGCTTTTTGATTGTTTTTTATTTCAAAATCCAACACAGCAGGATACAAGTCTTAGGCTTCTATTCCTGTTTTCTCAGGAAAGAAAAGAGTGAAAACTTTGTAATCTCCCCCCCCGCCCCCACTCCCAACATTGCTGAGATGATTTAATGCCTCATAACAGAAGTAATTTTGTGATAATGGCACAAAAGTAGCAATTAAAAAATATTGCTTGTTTCAGGGTCTATAAATCGGTTGTTGGTAATTGACAACAGAATGTGTTTTCTAATCCACTGAAATGATATCTTATTGCAAGCTGGCATGGTAATTACTGTATTTGTACAGTACCAGAGGAGTTCCAGCCCGAGTTTGACAGGGAGTTGATTAAATCACCCAGGTGTAATTGAAGGTTTTGATTGCATTGCCTCCAAGCTGATCAGCATTAGTAATAGCCCAGCTTTCCACTGTCATGTGTTTTTAGAGCTGCGGGTATATCAACCCTTTCAATCTCCCTCCCAGCCCTCAGCCTCTGTTGTGCTGATGTCAGGGGAACCAAGAGAGTGCCTCAGAGCAGGAAAAAATGAGAACAGACAGCGGATCCCTCATGCTGGACCTAAATGACATCATTTGAAACAAAAAGGAACCTGTTTCTAACTGCCTGCTTTGTTTCTTTGGATGAAGAGGGCAGGACTATTGTACCCAAAGATGTGCTTGCACGCAGCTTATATCAGTGCAGCATACAGACATGTGTCCACATTATGCAGAAAAAAGGGTTTCTACCCATTCTTTGCTCATTTGGTGATTTCAACTTTTTTTCAAAAGGGAAAATTTAACTTGTCAATATTAAATGTGGCATTTCAGTTATCCAGAAAGATTTGGTGATTTTGTATTGTGAAGAGACTTTGCATTTGTTGCTATTATTCCATTTATTTATGTGGTATTTTCTGAGTGACTGTTTTGCATAAAAGCACATTACAAAAGAGAAGGAAGATAAAATGCATGAATAAATTCCAATACAAAGCTGAACATGATAAAGCCCTTACAAATAATTTAAACTAATTAGGTAGAAGTTCAGAAAACACTCAGTATCCCACAAGCAGTTTTTGACCACCAGCTAGGATTATCTCTGGATGATAGAAGGATAACTAAGAACAGGGAACTTACAGTCTAATCAAGAAAGCAGCAGTAACAACAATAAAAGGTTAACAGCTAATATTTTTTTACTTTTCATGCATTATCTCTTTGAATTTTCATAAGAATTTCTGTGCAAGATGCAATCTTTATTCCCATTTTAGAGATGAATAAAATGGGTGTAGATGTTACATAACATTTCCAAGACAAACTGGAAACTCATCCTTTGAGTCCAGGTCTTTCACAATAATCAAACAAAATAATACTTATCCCCATTTACAAATAAGAAAACTGAGGCAGAGAGATTAAGCAAATTGCCCATGTTCAGCTGCTAGAAAGTGGTAAAGTGTAACCATAAGTCCATAATCCAAAAACTGTAAGGTAAAGCAGGAATAAATGTCTCAGCGTGTCTAAGAAAAGTGCTGTGTGAGCACTAAAGAAGGAGGAAGTAATTCAGATCCTAATTGAATAAGGAATCCTTTATAGACGATTCAGCTTTGAGTTGAGAACTGAGAGTAAGAAACAAAGGTGGAAATTTTAGAAGGGCTTTTCCCACTGGGGAGGTCAAGTTCAAATCAGCCAGTTTTGTTTTGCCATCTATCATCAGATCCAACAAAGAGTTGGATAAAAAGGAGAAAAAAAATTTTAAGTTTATTTTCAGTAATCTCTACACCCAACGCAAGGCTTGAACTCACAACCCCGAGATCAAGAGTCACATGCTCTTTTGGTGGAGCCATCCAGGTGCCCCCAAAAGGAGACAATTTGAAAAAGCAAATCTGCTGGCACAACTGGAAACTTTGGAGTATCCATGGAATTCCTTTCTCCACCCCTCTGCTTATCAGCGTATGACCTGATCACCACTTACAAAATCTGGATCTCTTCCTTCAAATAATTAAGTGTAGTGAACAGTTTCTGAGCCAGCTCCAACCCTGTCTTTTTTTCTGGAATGGGTGGAACCTTGCAAAAAAAGAGCCTCCTTTCAGGGTTCTGTCATTTTTTAGCTTCAAGGGGGGAAAACTGAGCCTTGGCTACCCATGTTCACCTGATGGAGGCATATGCAGACCAGGAGACATTGGGTCATTTCCAGGGAGATTCAGAAGGATTTAATGGAGGCTTCAGGTAGACATTCCTATGTGTTTGTTGCCTGAGAGGAACCCTACAGAGGTGAAGGCTTAGGAGTGGTCCTCCTTCCTCGGATAGCACCTGTGGGCAGATTTGCCTCTACTCAGGCTCTAGAAGCCAACTTTGCACATTTAGTTGTCTGGATTTATCTCCTTAATGTTTAAACCAGTGAGGCCATTTTACATTATTTCCTCTGGACCATATCTGGCTCCATCTATAGGGATTAAGCAGAGTTTTGAAACCCAATAGGAGCGGAATAGAGTTCACTGAGGGTTTAACACATTGAGTGAAGAATGACCCCTAGATGGACTTAGTTTCCCATGCAAACTATGTGGTGAGGGTCAGTTCAAGAACATGTTTTTGGAACTCTGCCATTGTCTGTGCTAATGTGGCCCAAATCATTCTTAATCCTCTTGCAGAAAGGCAGGGTGGGGACTAGGGTGAGGCAAGTGAGGCACTAGCTTTGGGAACAAAATATAAGGGGCACCTTGATTCAAAATCTAGATTAATATCCACACAAATTTATGATGAACATAAATTACAAATTTTTCCTTTTGCTTTAGGTTCCAATATGGCTTAGCAGGACATTGCAGAGGAGTGAACCTCTGGTAGTACCCTGATGTGCAGCTGCTAAAGAGAGAGAATAGAATCCACAACAGCAGTTGAGAGCCTAAGGATAAAGTCTGGCTCTGGGGAGACCTGATGGACTAAGGTTTGATTAGTAACGAAGGTCTTGTTCTAGTACCCGAGTCATTGAAAGGATTCCAGGGTATTGCAGGCTTAGGACCTATTGGCACACAACTCTGGTAGGTGATCCCACATTGGTTGCAGTTTCGTATTGGCAAGTGCTGCCAGATTGTACATAGGTAGTCACAGTACACGTGTACCAACAGATGTACGAATGAGCATAGTGACTAGTTCATTCTCATTGCGGAATAGAAAAACGGTGGAATAATTGAATGAATGGATGTAATAGGACAAAGATATAGGACATTCCAGGAAACTCCGATGGCATAAATGTTGCTTTAGGCTCATCTGTATGCGTGTAATGAGAGCACTCAGTTCTCTACAAGTCTTAAGACAGTGAAGACACTGTTACAGTATAACATTAATCCCACATTTATTCAGCAGCTACTATGCTTAGCTCTATAATGGGCATTTAAATTTATTTTGCCATTTTTAGAAGTTAGGTTTCTCATCTGTTAAAATAGAGAAAATGAGACCTACTCCCAAGGTTGTAGTGAGGATTAGAAATAAATTATGGCCATTTTTATTATTATTGAATTAAATTGACATAGGAGTATGAAAGAAATATAAAATATAGTATCTACATAGTATCTTGTCCTGAAATTAAATGGAAGCTAATCTTCTATTTTTGCAAGAGATAAACTTGAAGTAACACGGAGTTTGGCACATTGTTAGTATTCAATAAATGTTCAATATGTAAGAAAATGCAAGATAAAAAACATTACATTAATTTAATATCTTCTGAAGGAATCATAAATTCTTTTTTAAAAAATTTTAAGAAATACATTGCACCTAGTAATTATGTGCATTACCTTATCAAGTGACAAGTTTTAACTTTTAATCAGGGTGCCAATTGGAAATAAGATTATATGTGTGTGCAGCCTATGTATAATCATAATAGAGTTATAAAAACCACGGTTTGATCAAATGTCAAATCGATCCCAGTTGATCTGGGCTGGAAGGTGCCATTGTTGGGGGGAGGGGGATTCACTTAAAAGAGTGCAGAAAAAAAGCCTCAATTTCATGACATGGTTTATACTGTGACACACAATCAGGAAATAGATCACATGATAACCAGCAGAGCAAAGAGTTGCTCATGTTCTAGGAAACAGATCCAGATGGGTAAAGTATTTGCCAAAGGCTACGTAGCAAGTAAGCAGTATCAGGTTTTCAAAATGGATCTTCTAATTCCAAATCCCATGAACATGCCACAGCATCACTGCATGAATAGTCTCTCCTTGTCACTTCCAGATAATTTCCCAACTTGCCCACCTCACCCCACTCTTCTGTCTGCTTCTATCTCCACCTATGGCAGGTATTTCTATAAAGCCATTCATTACCTCCTAATTTTCAAATCCAATTATCTTGATAGAATCTTTATTTTCCTTTTCTCTTTAGCATTCTACAATGCACTATTCCATCCTCCTTGAAACTGTTTTTTTTCTTGACCTCAATTATAAACAAAATGACCCATCCAGTTTTTCAAATTAGAAACCTAGGAGCATCACTGTCATTAATGCCTTGCCTTCTCCATCTTCTCTGTCATTCTCTCTTAAACACACACACACACACACACACACACACACACACACACACACCCACTGAATTTTGGAAGCCAACACCTAGCAAATAAGTTTTCTAATTATCTTTCCAGTCCTCTACTTTTGATCATACCTGTCTCTGCCTTTGTTTCTCTTCTGCTAACTTGAATCTATTACAATCATGTTTCTGAACCATCTTTCTCCATGCACCCAACCATTCCATTCTTCACTAGATCTAAAACCATGACTCAATAGGAAAGGCAAGCAACAGGGGAAAGGTATTTTATTATGTGGCAGTGTTTCCATCACATCTTCAATGTATCAACAGCTGTTAGGGGAGATTTTAAAGTACAGAGGTACCTCCTCATTTCTGGGCACTTTACGTACCTTCTCCCCTGTCCCAAGACCCTTACAACCTGCTGGGAGGTCCAAAGGGCCTATTGAGCATGTAGAGCTATGTGGAGGATATGAAAGTGAGCTGTGGGTAACAGATGCAGCATAGGGTGGCAGAAATAACACCAAGCTTGAGTCCTGTCTCAACCACTTCCTAACCATGTGACCTTGAGCCAGTCTCTGAATTTCTCTGAATTTTAGTTTTAGGGTAACAATAATTATACTTGCCTATAAGGTTGTTATGAGAGCTCAAATAAATATTAAATGTAATACATATAAAATAACTTTGTCAAACTTATAAATACTACATACATACTAGTTATTACTAGTTTATAGATGGAAATAAATTTGGGAACTGTAGCTTAGAGAAAGCAAAGGGAAGACAATAGTGGCAGTGAAATCAAGAAGATGGATATAGATTGGGATGCAGGAGAAATGGCTTAATGCAGATGTTTGCACTCAAAATGAGACTAATTACAGCCTAGAATTCACAAGCATAATTTTCGACTGTCCTGGGTTGGAATTCTAATTCTTCACTTAAAAGTTGGATCCATGGGGCACCTGGGTGGCTCAGTCGGTTAAGTGTCCAACTTCGGCTTGGGTCATGATCTCGCAGTCAACGAGTTTGAGCCCCACATTGGGCTCTGTGCTGACAGCTCAGAGCCTGGAGCCTGCTTCCGGCTCTGTGTCTCCTCTCTCTCTGCACCTCCCTGGCTCATGCTGTGTCTCTCTTTGTCTCTCAAAAATGAATAAACGTTAAAAATTTTTTTTAAAAAAGTTGGGTCCATCAGACAAGTTAACAACCCTGAAGTAATTTAATTCATAATATTCCCAAACCTTCATTAGTATGTGTGCTAGGCATTGTTCTAAATGCTTACATGATTACTTCTGAGTTTCAATTTCTTCATGTATAAGTGGCAACAGTAACTATTGTACTTTTCTCATAGGATTGCTGTGAGAATGAAATAAATTAGCATGGTCTAGAGACAACTCAGAACATAGCAGTCATTACCATTATTATTAGCTATGGAAATATTAAGGGCAAAAACAAGTGAGTGGGTAGACACACTTATTTCTATTTCCCCTGCTAAGTATAGTTACCACTCTAGACATTATATATAAAGCAAACACAAGACTCAAAGGTGGAGCAAAGAAGGCAGACTGGCTATAAACCTTGGGTAGGAGGTATAACACGCAGTGAATGTTTTTGGTTCTCCTTTTGCCTCATATATACCAAACATAAAGCTAAAGAAGCCAGCCACCTGGAAATGCCAATAGGAACTGACAAGAAAAGCCCCAAGAAAAACCTGCTGTCTCTAGTGAAAGAAACAGGGCACTCTGGAAAAACAGAAAACTTTACACAAAAACTATCCTCCCCCAGGCAAACACCATGGACAAAACTTCCAGCCTCACTTCCATCAGCAAAGGCTGAGTGGGGAACCTAGACTTCATCCTTGCTTACCTATAACAAGACACTTTTTTACCTCACCTCCCACCCTGTGCTGTGAGAGAAGACAGAGTGGGGGCCAGGATTTTCATGTCCATCTAGTGATAATAAGCCCTTTCCCATCCTAGGTATCAGTGGAAGCCACAGGAGGATGTCACCCAGCAGTATCAAAGCACTGCTACGTGTCCCTCGTAGGCTGGTGGAAGAGAAGGCCAAGGGGGAAACTTGGACTTTCATTTCCACAAGGCAGTAATGATGCAGCACCTCCCACCATCTCCTGCCAGGGTCAGAAGTGTCAGAAGAAGCCTGCTAAACCAGAAGATTTAAATAAGATACAGAATTTTATGAAAAATACTCAAAATATCCAGGTTTCAAAAAACAGGCACTTATCGTACCAAAACCTAGGAGAATCTCAATTTGAGTAAGAAAAAGCAATCAACATACCCCAACATTGAGGTGACCCAGATGTTGGAATTACCTAGCTAAAATTTTAAAGAAGCCATCATAAAAGTGCTTCGGTGAACAATTATGAACATGTTTGAAACAAAGGAAGGAAAAGAAAGTCTCGGCAAAGGAACAGAAGATATGTAGGAGAACCAACTGGAAATTTTAGAACTGCAAACTACAATAATCAGACGAAAAAGTCAGTGGATGGGCTGAACAGCTGAAGGGAGAGGATGGATAAATGAACCAATGACCTAGAAGATAAGACAATAGAAACTGCTCAAAATGAACAACAGAAAAAAAAATAAACCAAGGAAAAAATGAAAAAGGAAAACCTTAGGAACCTGAGGGACTAAGACATTTATGGTATAAGAAGGGCAAGAAGAGGTAGGGATGAAAAGGTTTTCAAAGAAATAATGGCTGCACTATAGTGGTAATCATATTGCAATATGTAAGTATATCAAGTCAACTTACTGTACACCTTAAGGTTATGAAATATTATGTCAATTATATCTCAATAAAGATGGGAAAACACATTAAAAGCCAAACTCATGGGGAAAAACACTAAAAGGTTAATGTAACAAAATTAAGATATTAAAAAAAAAGAAATAATGGCTGAAATTTTCCCAAATTTGGCAAAAGATATAAACTTATAGACTCAGAAGCTGAGCAAATACAAACAAAACATATTAAAAGAAATCAACATGGGGCGCCTGAGTGGCTCAGTCGGTTAAGTGGCCGACTTCAGCTCAGGTCATGATCTCGCGGTCTGTGAGTTCGAGCCCTGCGTTGGGCTCTGTGCTGACAGCTCAGAGCCTGGAGCCTGTTTCAGATTCTGTGTCTCCCTCTCTCTGACCCTCCCCCGTTCATGCTCTGTCTCTCTCTGTCTCAAAAATAAATAAAACGTTAAAAAAAATTAAAAAAAAAAGAAATCAACATCAAGACACATCATATCATGATTCTGAAAACTAAAAGCAAGGAAAGCATATTAAAAGCACCCAGAGAGAAACAACACATTACCTGTAGGGGTAAAAAAAAACCCCAATGACAGTGGATTTCTCGTAAGAAACTATGGGAGTTGGAAGAAAGTGACATAAAATTTTCTCAAGTGCTGAAATAAAAAAAAAATTAACACAGAATTTTATATCTAGTGAAATGTTTCAGGAATGAAGGAGAAATCAGTACTTTTTCAGATAAAGGATATCCAAAGAATTTCTCACCACAGACCTATCCACACCCCCCCCCCCCCAAAAGCGACTAAAAGAAGTTCTTGAAACAGAAAGGAAAAGATTTTTTCTTACATCTTCCAACATTTGGAGGAAAGAAGAAATAATTACCAAAATATTTTAAATATGGAGAAATTAAGTAGGCTTCCTTGAGTTTTCTAAATTGTGTTTGATGATTGAAGCAAAAAATTATAACATCATTTGACGTGGTTTTCAGTGTATGTCAAGAAAATATTTAAGACAAGTACATTGTAAATGGGGGAAAATAAAAGGACTTAAAAGGAGGTAATATTTCTACACTTTATCCAGACTGGTAAAATGTCGACATCAGTAGTCTGTGATAAGTTATACACGTATAATATAATGCTTATGGCCACTACTATGAAACCTATACAAAGAAATACGTCAAAAATGCTATTGATAAATAAAAATAGAATTCTAAAATCTGTCAAGTAACCCACAGGAAGGATAAAAACATGGAGAAATGAAACACAGAGGAAACAAACAAACAAAAATAAATAAGAATGGCACACTTAAGCCCTAACATGTCAATAATTGTGTTAAATGTAAATGGTCTATGATTTCATCTATATAACATTCTCACAAGGACAAAATGAAAGACATGGAGAACAGATTCATGGCTGTCAGCGTTTAGGGGAAGTAGAGGGAGCTTAGTGGAAGTGACCATAAAGGGGTAGCTTCAAGAAGGCCTTTAAGGTGATGGAATAGTTCTGCATCTGGTTCACAGTGGTGGTTGTGTGAATCTACCTACGCGGTAAAATGACATAGATGTATACACACATTGTTCCAATGTGTCACTTTCCTGGTTTTAATACTGTAATACAGTTACATAAGATGTAACCAGTGGGGGAAAGTGGATGAAGGGTACAAAGGACTACCCTGTACTATCTTTGCAACTTACTGTAAAACTATAATCATTTCAAGTACAGTTTGTTGTTTTGTTTTAAGTGAGTGCAGAAAGCAGCAAGAGAGGGAGCTTGTCTTAGTACACTTGCTCAAAATCCAAAGACAAGTAAGTCTTGAGAGTCAAAATTTGAGCAATTGTTATTCCTTCTATGTTTTATTACCATTTGTTTTTAAGACCTTGCACGGAGAGTGGGGGACTCAATACCTTCTGTTGACTACTAAGTTTTTGAGGTTACTTGTAGCAAAAAAACAAAAAATTTTCAGAGCCCGGCAGGCCGCCTCCAGATTCAGCTGGATTAAGCCTCAAAACATCATAGTGTACAAAGATATAGCCACCAGCCAAATGCATCATCATATGCTATTCAATGCTGGGGTGGGGGAGAGGATGAAAAGGGAGATTAAGAGTGTGACACATTTTTCACACAAGAAATGTTTCCTTTTCTTGTGACTGAGCATGTTCTTATGCTCTGCCAACAATAATATTCAGTTTTGAGATCCAGTTTTGGATGGTAAAACCTTCAGCACTTTACAAAGCTGGTTTTCTCTTCATGAGAACATGGAAATTCAATTACCTTCTGAGAGTGAAACAAGAACGGTCTCAACTCTTGGCTGAGATTGTTTGAGAACATCCATGTGTGAACATAGATTCTTGTGGGGGATGGGGCCTACCTACAATGCAATCATATCAAATTAATTATACTTGTTTCTGCTGAAGAAAGTTTGCTGCTGAAATAAAAGGAAAACAATATAAAAAGAAAGCCCAATCAGCACAGATTTGTCAGTGTTTTCCCAGAACCCTGTGAGGGGTGGAGATATTGGGTCTCACTCCACCCACCCTACCCCTGCCTGGTTCCCTCTGGATCTCTAGTACATTACGCTTTTCAGCCATGGGAGATGATGCTCCTATTCCACGTGTCTGTGTTTCCTCTAACAAACTGTCAGTACCTCCAGGAGAGACCTCAAGCTGATTACATTCTTTCTTCCCCAACTACAGGTGATGTGGGCTTTTCTTTATGTTTTAGGGTAAAAGCTAGGTTTCTATAAAAAAAAAAAATAAGGCCAAAAACCATAATGATTTAAATCAGCAAGAAGGTAAAAGTCCAGCAGTGAAGATCTGTTTCTTCCTTCTTGTTGTTCTGCCATCCTCAGGTATTGCTTTATCCATAGGGCTGAACTTGGGTCTTGCCAAGTTAGTGTTATAGCCCGTGAAAAGGGAAAGATGAATGAAGGAGTATATGCCCAAAGTTCTGAATCCATATCAAAGCCCTAAAATGGTACAACTTCTGCTCACATCCTAAACACATGGATTCATCTAGCTATAAGGGAATCTGTCAAATACAGTGATCTAGCTGGACAATCATATTTGAAGATTACACTGAGGGCAGATGTATGTTGTGTGTGTGGTGGGGAGGGGGGGTCAGGTATGGGTGTCTTTCCCTACAGGAAAAAGGAGACAAAAAGTATTGGGAGACAGCTTGAAGTCTTCCTACATTTTCTATATTACTGCCATTCGCCTAGATGTTGAGTCCCAGACTGCAACTCAGAAGTTTATTTGTATCCTGAGCTGTTGAAAAAAGGTCTCCATATGAGTAACTCAACAGAGACAGAGCAGAGTCTCAGGACATAGGTGATATCAACCAGTCAACTAGCAATGCTCTGGATACTATTGTAACCTTCACAAGGCATTAATGAGAATAGCAACCAATAAGATGGCTAGACTTCCATCAAGTGAGTGCTCCTTTGTTGTTTATCCCAAGTTATTCAATTCTCCTGATGCCTCATTTTCACAAATATAAAAGCTATTTTCTTCCTCTCTGTGTTTCAGCTGTGACCTTCCTTCCATGAGGTAAGGAAGGCAGACTGCCACATTGACTAAAGGAAGGGAGGGCCAGAATATAGAATTAAATTGACAATAAATTAAGGAACATATTCTTTTTTTTTTTTTTTTAATTTTTTTTTTTAATTTTTTTTTTAATTTTTTTTTTCAACGTTTATTTATTTTTGGGACAGAGAGAGACAGAGCATGAACGGGCGAGGGGCAGAGAGAGAGGGAGACACAGAATCGGAAACAGGCTCCAGGCTCTGAGCCATCAGCCCAGAGCCCGACGCGGGGCTCGAACTCACGGACCGTGAGATCGTGACCTGGTTGAAGTCGGACGCTTAACCGACTGCGCCACCCAGGCGCCCTGCAGGAACATATTCTTTATTTACCTTTATACTCTCAGAACCTAGAACAGTGCCTGATGTATACTAAGTCTTTTTTTTAATATAATTTATCATAAAATTGGCTAATATACAGTGTGTACAGTGTGCTCCTGGTTTTGGTGGTAGATTCCTAGAATTCATTGCTTACATACAACACCCAGTGCTCCTCCCAACAAGTGCCGTCCTCAATGCCCATCACCCATTTCCCCTCTCCCCCCCCACCCCATCAACCCTCAGTTTGTTTTCTGTATTTAATCCCTTATGGTTTGCCTCCCTCTCTCTCTATTTGTAACTATTTTTTCCCTTCCCTCCCCCCATGGTCTTCTGTTAAGTTTCTCAAGTTCCACATATGAGTAACAATATATGATATCTGTCTTTCTCTGACTGACTTATTTCACTTAGCATAATGCTGTCCAGTTTATCCATGTTGCTTCAAACGGCAGGATTTCATTCTTTCTCATTACCAAGTAGTATTCTATTGTATATATAAACCACATCTTCTTTATCCATTCATCGGTTGATGGACATTTAGGTTCTTTCCATAATTTGGCTATTGTTGAAAGTGCTGCTATAAACATTGGGGTACAAGTGCCCCTATGCATCAACACTCTCGTGTCCTTCGGATAAATTCCTAGTAGTGTTATTGCTGGATCATAGGGTAGTTCTATTTTTAAATTTTTGAGGAACCTCCAGGCTGTTTGCCAGAGTGGCTGCACCAGTTTGCATTCCCACCAACAGTGCAAGAGGGTTCCCTTTTCTCCACATCCTCTCCAGCATCTATAGTCTCCTGAGTTGTTCATTTTAGCCACTCTGACCCATGTGAGGTGGTATCTCAGTGTGGTTTTGATTTGTATTTGCCTGATGAGGAGTGACGTTGAGCATCTTTTCATGTGCCTGTTGGCCATCTGGATGTCTTCTTTAGAAAAGTGTCTATTCATGTTTTCTGCCCATTTCTTCACTGGATTATTTGTTTTTCAGATGTGGAGTGTGGTAAGTTCTTTATAGATTTTGGATACTAACCCTTTTTGATATGTCATTTGCAAATATCTTTTCCCATTCTGTCAGTTGCCTTTTAGTTTTGTTGATTGTTTCCTTTGCAGTGCAGAAGTTTCTTATCTTGATGAGGTCCCAATAGTTCATTTTTGCTTTTAATTCCCTTGCCTTTGGAGATGTGTCGTGCAAGAAATGTCTGCGGCTGAGGTCAAAGGGGTTGTTTTCTCTTTTCTCCTCTAGGGTTTTGATGGTTTCCTGTCTCACATTTAGGTCTTTCATCCATTTTGAGTTTATTTTTGTGTATGGTGTAAGAAAATGGTCTAGTTTCATTCTTCTGCATGTTGCTGTCCTGTTCTCCCACACCATTTGTTAAAGAGACTGTCTTTTTTTTTTTTTTTTTCTATTGGATACTCTTTCCTGCTTTGTTAAAGATTAGTTGGCCATACATTTGTGGGTACAATACTGGGTTCTCTATTCTATTCCATTGGTGCATGTATCTATTTTGTGCCAGTACCATGCTGTCTTGATGATTACAGCTTTGTAGTAGAGGCTAAAGTCTAGGATTGTGATGCCTCCCACTTTGGTTTTGTTCTTCAACATTACTATGGCTATTTGGGATCTTTTGTGGTTCCATACAAATTTTAGGATTGTTTGCTCTAGGTTTGAGAAGAATGCCAGTGCAATTTTGATTGGGATTGCCTTGAATGTGTAGATTGCTTTGGGAAGTATTGACATTTTAACAATATTTATTCTTCCAATCCATGAGCATGGAATGTTTTTCCATTTCTTTGTGTCTTCTTCAATTTCCTATCGTTTTCTATAGTTTTCTGCATACAGATCTTTTACATCTTTGGTTGGGTTTATTCCTATTTTATGGTTCTTGGTGCAATTGTAAATGGGATTGATTTCTTGATTTCTCTTTCTGTTGCTCTGCTATTGGTGTATAGAAATGCAACCGATTTCTGTACATTGATTTGGTATCCTGTGACTTTGCTGAATTCATGTATCAGTTCTAGCAGACCTTTGGTGGAGTCTTTTAGAATTTTCATGTAGAGTACCATGTCATCTGCGAAAAGTCAAAGTTTGACATCATCTTTGCCAATTTTGATGCTTTTGATTTCATTTTGTTGTCTGATTGCTGAGGCTAGGACTTCGAACACTATATTAAATAACAGTGGTGAGAGTGGGCATCCCTCTCGTGTTCCTGATCTTAAGGGGAAGGCTCTCAGTTTTTCCCCATTGATGATAATATTAGCTGTGGGCTTTTCATATATGGCTTTTATGATGTTTAGATATATTCTTTCTATCCCGACTTTCTCAAAGGCTTTTATCAAGAAAAGATGCTGTAGGGGCGCCTGGGTGGCGCAGTCAGTTAAGCGTCCGACTTCAGCCAGGTCACGATCTCGCGGTCCGTGAGTTCGAGCCCTGCGTCAGGCTCTGGGCTGATGGCTCAGAGCCTGGAGCCTGTTTCCGATTCTGTGTCTCCCTCTCTCTCTGCCCCTCCCCCGTTCATGCTCTGTCTCTCTCTGTCCCAAAAATAAATAAACGTTGAAAAAAAAAATTAAAAAAAAAAAAAAAGAGAAAAGATGCTGTATTTTGTCAAATGCTTTTTCTGCATCTATTGACAGGATCATATGGTTCTTATCCTTTCTTTTATTAATGTGATGTATCACATTAATTGATTTGAGAATATTGAACCAGCCCTGCAGCCCAGGAATTAATCCCACTTGATCATGGTGAATAATCCTTTTTATATGCTGTTGAATTCGATTTATTAGTATACTAAGTCTTAATAAATGTTTCCTGAACTGAATTATATTTCTTGAGAGCAAAGGTAATTCTGAACTTACCTTCTGAAATACCAACCAGGAGATTTTACTCCACCTTTTGATCCCTGGGCCCCACAGTGGGATTGTGCCAGGTATTTAGTAACAACGTTTTTGCTCCGGAAACCTCAAGTACAAATCAACCAGACACTGAAATAACACAGATCAGGATTCAGCTTGCTTCTCTGTTCCAAACAAAAGATAAGTTGTTCCTTTCAGACAAATAAACCACATTAAATTTACTATATTACTGTATCAACAGCAAATACCATGCTGATGGCCAACAAGAAACATGTAACTCTTTTATTTAATCTATCCACTTTGCACAGATTCCTGATAAAATGTGAGACCTTTCTTTTTTTTTTTTTTTCTCAATTTTTTTCCCTTACATTCTCTTCTAAAAATGTGTGCCCATTTCTACTTTAATAGAATCTGGTGAGTTTTTCATACTAACTCAGATCATTTTCATCACTCAAATGCCTTCTTCCTTTTAAGGCCCTGAGTATACTAGGCCTTCATTAGGTCAGGACTCATCAGAAACCCCCTTTTATCTCACAAAATGATTATATCTAAATAGTGAAAACTTTCCAGTAAACCTTTACATAGCTTTTTTGGGCATGTAATACACAGTATGAAATATTACACCATGAATCAAAGCTAACTTTTTTCACACTTTACATTTTATAAATCACCTTTTACCTTTATTATCTCACAATTTTCACAACCTTATTATACAATTATTTTTATTATAAAAATTTTATAGATGAGAAAATTAAGGCTTAGAAATTTGTCTAAGGTGAAACAATCAAGATCCAATTCAGGTCCTCTGACTCTAGATATTTCCACTACATGTTCAAATTTCCCCACTTTGTGCTTTGTTTACAAAACCTCAATATTCGTCATTAAAAGTCAAGGTTGGTCATGGACATCCTACCATAAACTGTCGTTAATCATGGAAATATATCAAGAACAAGAGGAGAGTCTGGGAAGATGGTCGTATAGGAGGACCTTAAGTTCCCCTTGTCCCATGGATACAAGTAGATACATCAATGTCAATATCTCAGAAAATGACCCCAAAACCAGCAGAACAAACTTCACATCTAAAGGTAGAGAAGAGGCCACATCAAAGAAAGGTAGGAAAGGTGGAGATGCAGTGGTGAGCTAAGAGAGTTGTGGCCATCTGTGGTGTGGTGGGAGGGAGATGGGGTGTGAAGAAGGGTGACAAACACATGATTACGCTGGAGAGTGCCCATAAGAAAGACAAATCCCCATCACATTTGGCTTTGGAAGTGAGAGGGACTGAATTTCATGAGTTCTTATAACTAATGGGACTTAAAGCCTGGAATTTTATTTTATTTTTTTACTGTTTATTTCTTTTTGAGAGAGAGACAGAGAGTGAGTGCCAGTGGGGAGGGGCAGAGAGAGAGAGAGAGAGAGAGAGAGGGAGACACAGAATCTAAAGCAGGTTCCAGGTTCCTAACTGTCAGCACAGAGCTCAATGCAGGGCTCGAACCCACGAGCTGTGGGACCATGACATAAGCTGAAGTCCGATGCTCAACCGACTGAGCCACCCAGGCCCCCATTAAAACTTGGAATTTTAAATATTAGTAGGCTCACATCTAGGAGAGCCTGGAGGGTGATAGGGAACTAGTCCCCATCCTTAAAGAGAAAGCATGACAGACCACTGAGATCCAGCCTAGAAGCAACAGTGAGAAAAACGCTTTGGGAAAAGGGGAGGGAGATTTATTTGCTCATCTCAGAGCTGTCCCAGCTGAAGACCTCTCCAAGAACAAAGGAACTGGCAGATGCCATCTCCCTCCCCCAACCTTCAGCTTCAGCATAGACACACAGGCACCTGCGGGAACAAGCGTGGCACCAACACTCACCACCTAACCTGCTTACACCAAGCCCCAATTACCCATACTGTAGCAGATCTGCCATTTCCAGTCACACTTGCCTCAGTCATGGTGCTGTGAGTCCCTTACCCCAGAAGACAGTTTTAGGCCTCACCAACCTCCTTTAAGCTCTTTGAAGCCTTTAAGGCTCACCAAGCCTCATTGCACCTCCTGACCCTCACATTTTGCAGGGCCTCACCTGGTATCAAGGGCTGGTCACCTCCCTGGGAGGAATGCCACACTTTGTTGAAACTGCATCTCCTAAAAACAAAAATAAAAACAAACAAAAACAAACTAAAAAACAAAAACAAAAACTGCATCTCCTGCCCATACATGCTTTGTGAAGTGGCCTGGCGAGGTTTGGCCCCAGTCTCCACAGTCTAGGGGAAGCAGGGGAACAAGTTAACAACCTGAAAGACAGATACATGAAAGTAATCAAACTGAGCAGGTGAGAGGAAAAAATAAATGCAAAATGAGAATAGACTTAGGGAACTCAGCAACTCCATCAAGCATAATAACATTCCCATAATAGAGATACCAAAAGAAGAAGAGAGAGAAAAGAGGGAAGAAAATTTATTCAAAGAAATAATAGCTGAAAACTTCCTAATCTGGGGAAAGAAGCAGTTATCCAGATCCAGGAGGCACAGAGATTCCCCAACAAAATCAACCCAGGGAGATCTACACCAAGACACATGGTAATTAAAATGGCAAAAAGCACTAATAAAGAAAAAAATTTTTAAAGTGCCAGAGAAAAGAGGAAAACGGACAGTTACATACAAGAAAAGAAACCTATAAGCCTCTCAGCAGCTTTTTCAGCAGAAATCTTGCTGGGTGGAGTGGTGGGATATATTCAAAGTGCTGAAAAGAAAAAAAAATCTGCAGCTCAGAATTCCCTATCCAGCAAGGCTATCATTCAAAATAGAGGGAGAGAGGGATACCTGGGTGTCTCAGTTGGTTGAGCATCTGGTTTTTGATCTGAGCTCAGATCATGATCTCATAGTTCATGGGATCAAGTCCCGCATCAGGCTCTGCACTGACTGTGTGGAGTCTGCTTGTGATTCCCTCTTTCCTCTCTCTTTGCCCTTCTGCTCATGCTCTCGCTCTCAAAATAAATAAACAAATAAATAAGAATAGAAGAAGAGATAAAGAGTTTCTCAGACAAACAAAAGCTAAAGGGGTTCATGACCACTAAACCAGCTCTACAAGAAATGTTAAAGGGGACTCTCTGGGTGGAAAGGAAAGACATTGAGTAAGAACGAGATAAGCAGGAAACATAAAAGCAGTAAAAATAAGTGTATCTCTAAAAATCAGTAAAGGGATTCACAAAATAAAATAATACAAATAGCTCTATACAGAAGTTGTTGCATATAAATTGCCTGGCAACCCCAGGTCAAAAAGCAGCAATAGATATGCAAAGAATAAAGAGAAAGAAATCCAAATATATCACTAAAGCCAGCAAACCATGAAAGAGCAAGAGAAGAAAGGATCAGAGAAAAACTACAAAACAACTACAAAAACAACCACAAACAAATAAAAAAATGACAATCAATACATATTTACCAATAATTATTTTGGACATAAATGGACAAAACTCTCCAATTAAAAGATATAGGGTGATGAAATATATTAAAAAACCAAGATCCATTTATATACTGCCTACAAGAGACTCATTTCAGACCTAAAGACACCTACAGATTAAAAGTGAGGAGACAGAGAAAGATTTATCATGCAAATGGATGTCAAAAGAAAACCAGGATAGCAATACTTATATTGGACAAAACAGACTTTATTTATTTATTTATTGGACAAAACAGACTTTAAAACAAAGACTGTAACAAGAGACAAAGGACGCTATATAATGATAATCACAAGAGGGACAATCCAACAAGAAGATATAACAATTGTAAATATTTATGCACTCAACATAGAATCACCCAAATACACAAAACAGCTAATAACCAACATAAAGGAAATGATCAATAGTAATACAAAAATAGTTGGGGACTTTAACACCCACTTACATCAATGGACAGATAATTCAAGTAGAAAATCACAAGAAAACAATGGCTTTAAATGACACACTGGACCAGATGGATCTAACAGATATATTCAGAACATTCCATCCTAAAACACCAGAATAGACATTGTTTTCAAGTGCACATGGAACATTCTTCAGAACAGATCACATGTTAGGCCACAAAACAAGTCTCAACAAATTCAGAGATTAGAGTCATACCATGCATCTTTTCTGACCACAATGCTATGAAATTAGAAATCAACCACAAGAAAAAATCTGAAAAGACCACAAACACATGGAGGTTAAATAATGCTACTAAACAATGAAATGATCAACTAAGAAATCAAAGAAGAAATCAAAAAGTACCTAGAAACAAACACAAATAAATACACAATGGTCCAAAACTTTGGGATGCAGCAAAAGCAGTTCTAAGAGCAAAGTTTATAGCAATACAGTTCTACATCAAGAAGCAAGGAAAACCTCAAATGAACAACCTAACCTTATTCCTAAAGGAGCAAAGAAAAAGAACAACAAACAAAACCCAAGATCAGCAGAAGGAAGGAAATAATAAATAATAATAAATATTAGAGTAGAAGTAAATGATACAGAAACTAAAAAACTAAAACTACTATAGAACAGATTAATGAAAATGAAACCAGGAGCTGGTCCTTTGAAAACATCCACAAAATTGATAAACCTCTAGCCAGACTCACAAAAAAAAAAAAAAAAAAAAAGAAAAGAAAAAGAAAAAAGAAAGAAAAGGAGAGAGAGAACGCAAATAAACAAAATCACAAGTGAAAGAGGAGAAATAACAACTGACATCACAGAAATACAAATGATTTTAAGAGAATATTATGAAAATTTACATTCCAAAGAATTGGATGACCTAGAAGTAGATAAATTTTTAGAAACATGTAACCTCCCAAAACTTGATCAGGAAGAAATAGAAAATTTGAACAGACTGATCACCAGCAAGGAAATAATTTAGTAATCAAAAAATTCCAACGAACAGAAGTCCAGGACCCAACAGCTTAGCCAGCAAATTCTACCAATCTAACCAAAATAGTTGGGCAAGTTCTACCAAACTAAATTTAATAAGAGTTAATACCTATTCTTCTCAAACTTTTCCAAAAAATAGAAGAGGAAGGAAAACTTCCAAATTCATTCTATGAGGCCAGCACTACCTTGATACCAAAACTGATAAAGACGCCACAAAAAAAGAGAACCACAGGTCAGTATCTCTGATGAACATAGGTGTAAAGATCCTCAACAAGGGGCGCCTGGGTGGCTCAGTCAGTTAAGCATCTGACATCAGCTCAGGTCATGATCTTGTGGTTCATGGGTTCAAGCCCCACGTCAGACTCTGTGCTGACAGTGAGGAGACTAAAGCCTGCTTCAGATTCTGTGTCTCTCTTTCTCTGACCCTCCCCCACTCTCACTCTGTCTCTCTCTCTCTCTCTCAAAAATAAATTAACAGTAGAAAAAAAAAGGATCCTCAACAAAGTACTAGCAAGCTGAATAGAATAATCCGTTAAAAAAATCATTTACCACCATCAGGTGATATTTATTCCCAGGATCCAAGGGTGGTTCATTATTCTCAAATCAATCAACATGATATATCACGTCAATAAGAGAAAGGATAAAAGCCATATGATCATTTCAATAGATGCAGAGAAAGCATTTGACAAAGTACAGTATCCATTCATAAAAAAAATTCTCAACAAAGTAGTTTTAGAAGGAACATACCTTAAAATAATAAAGTCCTTATATGAAAAACCCATAGCTAACATCATAGTCAATGGGGAAAAACTGAGAGCTTTTCCCCCAAGGTCAGGAAAAAGATAAGGATGTCCAGTCTCATCATTTTATTCAACATGGTACTGGAAGTCCTAGCCACAGTAATCAGACAAGAAAAAGAAATAAAAGGCATTTAAATTGGTAAGGAAGTAGTAAAACTTTCACTATTTGCAGGCAACATGATTATACAGAAGACCTCAATGACTCCACCAAAAAAAAGAAAACTACTAAAACTGGTAAATAAATTCAATAATTTGCAGGACACAAAATCAATGTACATAAATCTGTTGCATTCCTATACACTAATAATGAAGTAGGAGAAAGAGAAATTGTGAAAATAATCCCATTTACAATTGCAACAAAAATAATAAAATACCTAGGAAGAAACTTAACGAAAGAGGTGTAAGCATACTCGTTTTATGACTGTATTTAGTCAGAAAAAGACAAATACCATATGATTTCACTCATATGGAAAATTTTAGAAACAAAACAAATGGGCAAAGGGAAAGAGAGAGAGAGAGAGAGAGAGGCAAACAAAGAAAGACTCTTAACTGTACAGAACAGACTGATTGGTACCAGAGGGGAAGTGGGTGGGAGGATGGGTGAAATAGGTGATGGAGATTAACAAATACACTTGTTGTGATGGGCACAGGGTACTGTATGGAAGCGTTGAATCACTATACTGTATACCTGAAACTAATAAACACTGTATGTTAACCATACTGAAATTAAAAAAAAAAAAACATAATTAAAAAAAGAACAAAAGGACTGTTCCAAAGCCAGTCCAGAGACAGTTGTGAATGTAAAATCCACAGAGCATTGTCAGCATAAAAGATAATAAGCTTTGCATGGTATGACAGGTAATAGGAACTATCATTAGTGAGAAGAGCTGAGTTTGGTCTTCTCCAGAGCGTGTCAGCCCCTGTTGCCAGATAAACAATGAAGCCATGCTTCTTTTTCATCTAAATCTCTGATTCCAGAGATATACACCATTACTGTGCTATCTATCTCCCTAATTACACTTACAGTCTTCAAAACTATGTTAATGTAATCACAGGTAGAGGTGATATTCCAAGAATTAAAAACTAAAAGACAAGAGTGACAGTTTATAATGGAGATTATGTCAGAATACAATCCAAACCTTTCATCCCCAACATTACAAATTGTTTGTTCCTACAATTCATAGTGATGGACAGGAAGAGGTTGCATGGTTAAAATTTCTAAAGATTTGAAAAATTCTTCATTAGGAAAGCCATGAATTTTATATACTGGCAGCTTTACAGGAATATTTTGATCTCTGTCAGACAGTTACAGAAGGAGGTATGGAAAGGTATGGAAAACATAATTTCCATAAGGAATTATCACGGAGAAGGGTTTTTTGTTTTCCAGGAGGTTTTTGGGTTTTTTTGTTTGTTTGTTTTTTTGGTTTTTTTCCTATTGGGTGGTCTTTGTCAAGAAATACGTTCTTCCTTAGGAAATCACTGAAATATATGCCTTGTCCCTCCTGCCATTGTTCCATTTGTTTATTGATTTATCAAATATATTTTTTTTATCATCTCTTGTATGCTGGACTGTGTGCTACATGATGGGGATACAATGATAAATAAAACATGTCTCCTGCCCTCAAAGATTTTTGATCCCTGGGGGAATGTGGAGGGAATGATCACGGTCCCTGAGAGAGTGAGAGATGCAGGTTAAGACATAAAATTGAACAGGCAATTTCAGTATATTGTCATAATGGAAAGAATGTTGTTCACAGCCCCTATGGGAGGAAACCCACAAAGGCTTTGAGGATCAGAAAAGACGTCTCAAAAAACTAACACTCAGAGTGGGTCCTGAATTAGGAATCAGGAAACTGAACAGATTGGATACATCAAACATATTTCCAGAGAATAGTGGGCTCACAGGAAGATGAGGAAACTCAAGGTCAGGACACCTAAATTGTACCGGCTTCTTCCAAGGTGGAGGGGTGGCTGTGGAGAGGTCCTCGAAATGTGTTCTGTGGTCATTTGACTTTGTAAAATTTTAGAAAGTAAGACATCATAGCTCCCACAGATTAAGAATCCTGTCCGTTTCCACTACGACTTCCCCTCCATCACGTGTCTCCTTCAGTTGAGTGCTGTGGGGTGTAGATTTCAGAGATCTCGTGTAGCATAGTTGGGAATACCTTTAGTTTGCATTTGGTGGGATAAATTTATATGATTTATAACCTCGTTCTTGTATCTTTTCTGCCCACATACTTCCATCATGTTTTACAGCAATATGACCTTGGGCTTTCCCAACTGCTTATTGCTTCCCTCCCAAACCATCCTAAGCAAACTCTGCTACAGGAGAGGCTGAGCTATTTTTCTATTATTTTTATAGAAAATAATATTACGCAATTGTTGTCTCATTAAGAGGCAGTTAGAGAGGATGTAGCCAAATATGTAAAAAATATATATACATATATGTATATATGATGGAGGGTGTGTTCAGAATATAATCATAAAACGAGTATGCTTTTTTATGTTTGATGCTCATATTTGTCAGTTTTTTTAAATTGCAAGTTGTTGTAGGTTTTGTCTTATTCTAAATAGATATTCACAAACTGTACCTAATTTTGTATTTGTAATCTTCTTTCCTTCTTTCTTGCTTGCTTGCTTGCTTTCTTGCTTTCCCTAAAGAGGACCCCTCAAATTATATAATCTGTAGGCTGTACAAAATCTGGATCTGCCCCCACTAGAAATAAAGCTTTCTGTAATATGATCCAATAAGCTGATTAGAATAGGGGCACCATATCATCAGGGATTATGATGGCAGTCAACATGGGAGACAAAGATGTATCTCTTAGGGTCTTTGATCCTAGTGAAAGACATCATAGGTTTGGGTCTTCAGTGTGTAATTTTCTCTTTTCCTCTTTATCTCTCACCTGAAGAGGTAACCAAACATGTAACTTTTGGGATTCTGGGACTGTAGCCAAAGCAGCCAGCCCCATGCCTTAAATTCCTTTGAAGGCAAATTCTCTTATCAGAGACCTTTGAGAAAATTCTGAGACTCTCCAACCTCATTGAATAACGACATGTTTTGTTTTGTTTTTTTTTATAAGAAAAAAATGAGGTCCATAGATTATAGCCATTGTCCTTAAGTAATTATACAAGAGAAACAATTTTTATATTAAAAATGTTAGTTTCTCCTTCACTTTTGTTCAGTATCCATCTACTTGGGAGGTTAGGATTTGCTGCAGTAGGAATACAAAAGATAAACATTAAGTTCATATTCAGTTTCTAACATTCAAAAATAGGACTGAACAGCAAAAGTAGAAAAACTTGGAAGCAAGCTGTTGAGAGATGACTTCCAAATTTCTTTAGCTTGAACTTTAAGCCATCAGAGCTCAATCCTGGAGGCATCAGTGCATAGAGTTTTCCTGGCCTGATTGCCACCAAAATCTTAGCCAGACAGATGAAAGCAGGAAGAGGGAAAATATAACTTTGTGGAAAATTCCTTCTGGAGGGATGATAGAAAGAGAGAAGGTAGAAGTCCAGTGGCATCTATATATGTCTTGTGGATGGAGGATGGTGGAGGAGAGGGAGTGCTATAGATAAATGAGGGTAATACTGAGGGCAGTGCTGTTTATCACCAGCCTGGGTTACAGCCCCTTCAAAATCAAGGGGGTAGTGCAGGATGGTGAGGCAGAGAGAGGCCCTGAGGTTTCTTGGCCATCCATGGCTGTCTTTGGAGGAGCCTTGGGCAGACAGTAGCCAAGAGCTTTGATTTTTAGGGATTGCTCTGGTAGGAGGGTAAGTGATGCTCACAGCAAATCCTCAGATCAATCTCTGCAGGAGCCATGGAGAGGCCAAGGTAACCTTGGAGCACCACCTTTAGGAGAGAGACTTCAGACTAGAAGTTAATCCAATCCAGCCTCAGGCTCCATTCCCAGATGCCAGTAGCATAGGGAGTGCCAAGGTGGGTAAGGGACATCACTTTGGAGGCCAGAGAAGGGCCCTGGAGCATGAGATGTCAACTTTTCCCCATCACTGCATGGATCCTTGGGCATGTGAGGTAGAGGCTATTTTTGTTGCAGAAAGACTGAATACTATTGAAAGGTACTTCTTTAAATTATTGAATTAGACTAGACTTAAACCAGATTATATACTTAGCTAATAATTTTTCCCAGTCATCAATGATTGGGGGCTCAGGAAAAAGCCAAATTTATTACAGGCAAAATAAAGGTCTGTTTTCCCTGCACATCCAAGTCGGGGTTTATAGTTTGCTGCCCTAGAACATAAATTACTCCAAGATTTTGTGAACATGTAGAAAAAATTTCTGATGCACTGCTCATACCTTTGGAACCTTTCCTGAAAGTCACCGGCAAACAGTCTCCAAGAATATGGACATCTTTTGTGTGTGTCTTTGAGCATACCAGCATGCTTAGTCTGAAAGAAGGACACGCCGAGCTGGTACCTCAGGAACAACCCTGAGGTAGTTAGGGACTAGAGTTGGTGTAAAATACCCCAGCTTTTTCTCCCTTCATGGGAAAATTCTGAGTTATGTTCTTGTGGCAACCATGAAAATATATCCCCTTGCATATCCTTTTCTGTGACAGAGACCCCTGGATGGGTGCTGTGCTCCATGGGTGTCCATGCCTATGGATCAAGTGTTCCATAAGCCCTGGTTAGCAGCGCTAGCTGAGACTCTGGGTCAGAAAGACAAATCCGTACTTAGAAAATGCATCTATCCCTGTGAGGAAGAACCACTGGTCCCTTCAGAATAAAAAGGTCCCATAGAATCATCTTGACACTAAGGTGGTCTCCTCAAGCAATAAGGCCATATCAGGAGCTCAGTGCTGTTTACTCTTGCTGGCAGGTTGCTCATTCAGAGGTAGTACAAGCTAGTAGTCTCAGTGAGTATCCACATTGTTGGCTTCATATGTAGCTTTGTCTGCCTGACTGGGCACTCCATTCATGTGTACAAAGTTACACATGTAACTCCACATGTAACACGCTCCAGTATCTGGAGTGACTGATAGTGAAGGCTGGCTAATGTCAAATAGCTGAGTCATTTTATCAACTTGATTGTTTAGTACATCTTTCATAGTGGATGGTTTCTGGGAGAGGTCAACATGTAAAACAAAATCTTCATGCTGCTTGCCCACTGCATCTACCCAGACGTCCTTATCTCCAATCTTCCAGTCCTTTTCATTCCAGACCCCTGATCAAATGAGGAGGTCATTTATTACTGCCTACAAATCTCTTCATGTTCTTACCTTTCACATGTCCTTTCACACAAAGTGGAAGACCAGATGTATTCCTCTCAGCTTCAACCATTGAGATTTTTCTGCCCTCCACTACCCTTCAAGGCCACCCCTGAATGGGGTTATAATGCAGCTTCCATTCATTTTTGGCTTGTACTTATGTGCCAAGCTGACCCTTCCATATACTAAAATTGGGATTTTTCCTCCTCAGAAGCTGGTTGTATGGGATACCCCTGCTCCAATATGGACATAGGTGGGAGTTAATGCATTTGAGATCGGTGACATGGGAGTCTGCACTACCTACTAATATAGCCCCTCATGTCCCCTGATCTTGCTCAGGCTTAATTCTGTATGTATCACTTTCATTTTCCAATGAAATATTGCTGTGCCTATATCACTTTACCACTTGGTAGGTCCGGCCAAACTCAACTCATAATAGACAGTTCCAGTGGCATGGTCACTTGGCACCTCATAGTCATGTATTCTGTCTTTACCAGAGCAATATTCCAGACTCTGTTTCTCAAAAAGCCTATAATTCTCAGCTGCAGATGGCATGGCCTTGCTCCAGAATCCCTGGGATCTGTGTTGTGATTCTTGCCCTGAGGCTGCCATAAGCTTATACTAGGCCTTTTCCCAACACAGACATCTCTACCACCATTAGGTCTACTTGATCATATGGCTGGAGTGGCGGGACCTCTAGAGCTGCAGTTGGGACTGGCTGCCGAGCCTCTTCTTACCCCAGGCCCCACTCAAAACTGGTACCCTCAGTAAGAAGGCTGGAGCAATATTCCAGGTGTGAAATGTGATGCCTCCAGATTTCAAAGAGATCTAACAGTGCCAAGGTGCCTTATTTGTGGTAGAGAACAGGAGCATTGATATACTTTTACTTTGGAGGTTACACACCTTACCCCTAGACCACTAAAAACTTTGCTGAAGTTTGCCTGAATCTTCTAAGTTTTATCTCCTATCCTCCGGAGTTTGTGTCTTATAAGCAAATTAGGCATTTGCTCATCCTACTTGAACAATATGAGCTCATCAATATATTATACCAGTGATAATCTACAGGATGGATATTCAGATCATACAGCTCTCTTATGAATGTATCATGGCAGAGTTAACATAGCCCTGAGGCAAAAATTCTGCCCCTTCAGCCAGATGATCTAATAGACCTTTTGAATATTGCTGTCTGTCCTTCATGAATGCAAAGTCTTTCTAATCCTTTTTTCTAATTGGAATGGAAAATAATACATCTGCCAAATCAATCTTACATGCCATGGATTTGAAGGCTTATTAAATCTACTTTAGCTAATAACACATGCCTAGCATAGCAGCAGCATTTGAGGCTATTACTTGGTTGTACCTTTAGTGAATTGGTTATGCCAATGAAATCATTCATTCTCCACGATCCATCTGTTTTCAGCAGGAGCCAGATAGGCATATTAAATAGAGATACGATTACCACCACCCCTGCATCCTATACGTCTTTAATAGTGGCACAAATATCTACCATGCTACCAGGGATGCATTATCGCTTCTGATTTACTATCTTGGCCAATTTCAGAGGTATCTAGTTATTCTTCTCCATTTTAATAGCTCTTACCCTACAAGCTAAAGACCCAGTATAGGAGTTATTCCAACCACCAATTATATAACTTTGTTTTTAATTTTAATTTTTTATGTTCGAGAGCAAGAGAGACCGAGCACGAGCAGGGGAGGGCAGGCAGAAAGAGAGACACAGAATCTGAGATAGGCTCCAGGCTCTGAGTTTGTCTGCACAGAACCTGATGAGGGGCTCAAACTCACTAACCACGAGATCATGACCTGAGCCAAAATTGGATGCTCAACCAACTGAGCCACCCAGGCACCCCTATGTAACTTTCAATTACACACTCTAGGACTCAGAAAATGACCACTGGTTGGGTTCCTGAATCCATTGAGTCCACGGGAGGAAGACTTTAGCCAGACCTTCACATTACCTGGCTCTCATAAGCCCCCTTCCTAACAGAGGCATTAGGATGCACATTGTGCCTCCAACTACCAATGTCAACTCGGACTCTGTGTCTAGTGGTTTTCAAAATGTCTGAGTATTTCCATTTCCCCGATGTATGGTCACTTAAGTAAATAACCATAAGTCTCTTTGGGAGCAGACTCAGAGAATCATCATAATTTATATTTGTCATGGTATAACAGGGTACTGCTTCCTGGGGACTCAGCCTCCTCTTCAACTAATGAGCTTCTGATATGAAAATTGGCTCAGCATTGGGAAAATAAATTTTGATTTGGGTGAACAACTTCAGTCTCCCTTCCTTCCTTCCTTCCTTCCTTCCTTCCTTCCTTCCTTCCTTCCTTCCTCCCTTCCTTCCTTCCATGTTTTTGGTTGAAGATGTTTACCAGAATCTTTGTTGACTGCCCATGTATTTTGTCCCTAAGGATGCCAAGCTGTTTTAACCATCTCAACACTCCTTGTATATCAACCCTCCTGGCTTGTCATTATGATATTTGTGGCCTCCTGGCTTCTGGTCATTAACTGCTACCACTTGGTCCTTATTAACCTGGGACCACATGATTTCCATAGCTCTTTAAACTCTGTGATTTCTTCTCCTACCATCAGCCCATACCTGCAAAGGACAGCCAGTACCAGTGACTGATGGCCCTCTCACCTGTGCATTCCTGATGGCTTTGGTGAAACATGTGTCTTCCAGGTCCTCATGTGAAGCATAATCCTTTGGTGGTTTTTCCAGCCTACCAAACATATCCAGACCAGGATTCTCACTTTTCTTTATTCCTGTCTCTGCCCTTTACTAGGGCAAATCAAACACTTGTACTTCACTTAGCATTAGTCATCACTTTTTTTCTAAGCTTCTAAGAGTCATTGAAGAAGCAAGTTTGTCCCATTCTCTGAGGTCCTTGCCAGGTGTTAAATCCCATGTCCCAAGAATGTGCCCCCCGAATCAGTGAATTATTTTTCAGTCTTATATTCCATCCCTCTTAATCAAGTACTTTCAAAATTCTATCCTAGAGGTACTGCATTTGTTCCTGCTGCTACATACTAGCTGATTCAAGACACTTTTTGGGTAAAGAATTTCTGACCATCCTTATGAGGCCCAACATGTCCCCAGTTGGGTTATACTGGAATTTAATCCTAGATATATGTCTGACAGCCAGAATAGGAGGCAGGATCAACTCCTGAGGGCAGTGCCTATTGCCTTGCAAGGAAGAGGCCTTTGTAGCATCTTACAGTGCAGTGGAAATGATAGCTCTTGTTAGGGAAGAAGAAACTACCTCTGTAGGTTCTTAGGGCTTACAGGAGTCTGCAGAATGGATATCCTCAGGTACATTTATCCAGATATCCTTATTCCATGTTTCAGGCTCCCAACAGGGTCCTTAAACTAACAGAGGTGCTTGATTGAGCATACAGGTATTCTTTGAGCTCTGTGACTCTAACAGATCTTTACTCTGCTGCTCAGTTATGTCTACTTTTCTACTGCAGGAGATGAATGCTTCTTTCTGAGTTACCAAAGAGGCCCTCTGGATCTCACATTTGGCTTTTAACTGCTTGTCAATGACCTTCAATTTCTCATTATCCTTCTCAATACAATTTAGCAGTAACCAGCCAACTCTTCTGTCTTTGCAAACAATTTTCTCCAGAAAATACCTGAATCATGTTGAAATCACAATTCGCACACAGTAGATCCCAGCCAATGACTAGGGATATCAGGGATCCTAAAGCCAGGCTCCTTTCTGAGAGATATGGATCTCCTCTGATGGATGACTTTGACTTCAGAATCCCCATCGGCTGGTTGAAATTGTCTACACTACAGTACTATAGTCTGAGATTCATCTTACCTAACACTCTTTTGTCTCCTCTGTCCTTCACAAGGGTGAGAACTCCACTGTGGTTTGACAGCTGTCTCTACCTCCTCCAGCTCCCTCTCATTTGTCCCTTTTAGGCATCATGTCCACTAAATCTCTTGCACATCTAATTCCATCATGGGATCTGCTTCTTCCAAGACCAAACTAACACATAGTTTCTTAGAGTCTCTCCCAGTGGGTTTGCGTCCCAGAGGCCCTAATTGTAACTTGCTCATTGGCACACCCTTTCTTGACTTTTCTCTCCTCACTGACTAGCTCTCTCTCTTACATGTTTCCTAGGATCTCCCTTGAGATAAACTATCTCCTTTTATTTAAAAAAAATTTTTTTTTAACGTTTATTTATTTTTGAGACAGAGAGAGACAGAGCATGAACAGGGGCCCCTATCTCCTTTTAAATAAACTACTAGCATCTAAATACTGGTGTAAAAGATGGCTTTGGAAGGAACCCAAACTAAGACAATATTTCTCTTAAAGGATAGCTACATAAAGAGAATAGATAACTTCTGCAAATGATTATTAAAATGCTTATTTTAGAGGGGCGCCTGGGTGGCTCGGTCGGTTAAGCCTCCGACTTTGGCTCAGGTCATGATCTCACGGTCCCTGAGTTCGAGCCCCGCATCGGGCTCTGTGCTGACCACTCAGAGCCTGGAGCCTGTTTCAGATTCTGTATCTCCCTCTCTCTCTGCCCCTCCCCTGTTCATGCTCTGTCTCTCTCTGTCTCAAAAACAAATAAACGTTAAAAAAAATAAAAAATAAAAAAAATAAAATCCTTATTTTAGAGATTACCTTTGTTTCCTGATTTGTGTCTCTGTTGGAGTTATGGTCATAAGCTATGACTGGATGTTAAGATGACCTCATCTGCATTATAAAAAGTTCAACAAGGGATTAGGATCCCTCTGTTCTTTAAAGCCATTGTCTAGTTATACCCGTGGTGTTTGCGTGCCAGTTGTGGCAAACCCTTTCGAGCTCTTCCAAAGACCAAGGGAACTATCTCATCTCAGAACTTTGACTTCCAAAGAAATCCGACATTTGGTAAAGGGCAGAGTTGATTTGTATCCCTTGAGATCATGGAGCTTCTACTTTATTGTGAATAAAAGAACATAAATTGAGGTAGTTTGAAGATGTGGGGGATAAATGGTCTTTATTCTTCACAAGCGCTATTAACTTTCACATTTATTCTTAAAAATTCTTGAAAATCTTTCATCTTAACATATATTTTAATAGGAAGTAATATCCTCAAAATCATCAAAATTGACATGCCAGAAAATATGCCTTATTTTCATAAAACTTCATGTTTTTTCCTTGAACACTGCAGCATATTCCAGCTTGAAAATTGTGATTTCACACTGGGAAGATCCTCTGCCCCAACACCTTTTCTTTGAGGTCCAAAGAGAAAATGGATTCTTGACAGTAGCTGTAAGAATGTACATATAAATTTAAATATATGCATGATATAAGCTCCGCTATGTTCAAGCACTTCCCAAAGATATACATATAAAAGCAAAATAGAAAAATTATAAAAAGAGAAAATAGGGGTAGCAAGATATAATAAAACCAGCAGTGAGGCTAGTCCATGAAATGTGTATCCCCACGTTTTATGCACTGTCGTGAACAGCAATGGAAAAAGAGAGAACTTAATCAAACCCAGTGCAATACAATACGTGAAGGGATAATAGGAAAATAGAGAAGAGATTCCAGTATCTGCAGCTTAGAGAAAAAGTACATCTATGAACAACAGCAACAGCAAAAAACAGTCAAGAAATCTAAAAACTTTCCACAATTAAGAAAACAAATTCCATCTGATAAAATGCCTTAATGCTAAATACATGTAAGGGGCTCTGAAAGTCTGTATTAGTCAATCAGTCTAATGAAATCTCAATTAAAATACTACTTCCCACTACTGTCCTTAGAAGAAACATTTGAATCAGACTGGACCAATTAATCATCTGTTCTTTTATTGGTGCTTGATGGAAGATGGGTCCCTGATTGGAATAAGCATTATCCAGTTTTGGATCTTGAAACTGTCATACTTGGTTGGTCTACTTGTCCCCCACCCATCAGGATGAGTAGTGGGAGACAATTACATCTTGGTAGTTGAACAGCCAGCATTACAAAGAACTGGCACCTGTACAGGGATGCTGAGCTCATAGTAGTGCCAATTTTGCATGCCCCACTACCCTTGTCCCTAATTACACTTTGCCTTTAGCTACTCATTTATAATAAAGTGTCCTGGAACACTGAAGCATAACAAATGTGGGGAGAGATTCTGGCAGGAGTGCAGACTGGCTCTCCATGGTATATATAATACCACAGGGTATCAGGTGAGGCTGTTAGAAGGATGAAAAATCCAGCAGTGTCTCTGTCAGTCCTTCTGTCAGGAAAAGACAGTGGCTGCTCAAGGCGAAAGACATTTAATCATTTATATGAGTACTCAAATGCAGTCTTCTCATCTCAGAAAATGGCATCAAAACCCACCCAACTGCTCAGGCTGAAAATGTAGGAGTCATGATTCTTTTTTATTTTTTCTCTTTCATATACTGCATCTAAACTGCTAGCATGCCCTGCCTTTTGTATCTCCAAAATCATCCTGACCCCAAGCACTTGTCTTAATCTTTGCATATCTTATCATGGTCCAAGCACCATCCTTTCATACTGGGTTCCAGGAACGATAACCTCCTCTGTTGGTTACTTTGATACATTCTTGCTCTCTTAACAATACATCTTCCTCACAAAAGCTGGTTATCTTTTTGAAATGTAAATCAGATCAAGTCTTCTCTCTGCTTAAGACTCTTTAGTGATCTCCTCTTAACCTTCAAACAAAATCCAGAATTTTCACCATGACTTAGAGTGGCCCTAGACAATTTCAGTTGGCCCTCTTCACTTATCTTATCTTAGTCTCCAACTCACGCCATATTCTAAGCATACTGGTCTTTTTTTTTTCTTTATATTTGGCCCCACCTTCAGGCCTTTGCTCTTCCTATTGCTTCTGCCCAGACCTTCCCACTTGCATCTTTACTCAGATACTGCCTCTTCATTCTTGGCTTCACTGATGATTATATCTCAAGTACCTCTCCCTACAGTCTACCCTTGCTGAGAATAATTTTCTATCACATTGCCCTCTTATATTATCTTCATAGAATGTATCACTAATTCAAATCATCTTATTTGTTTACATGTATTTTCTGTCTCCTCCTATCTAAAAAGTCGACTCCAAGAGACTAAGGCTTTTGGTCCCCACAGCATGGGTCAGTGCTTGTCACATAGTTGGTGTCCAAAACACTTTTGTTGAATGAATGAATGATTAAAAAGAAAACTACAGGCTCAAGGTGGAGTCACTTGCTCCTAGGACACCAAACCAAGATTTAGTTGCAGTTTCAACCTCTCCAGGGACGGAATTTTAAGCCAGCCAATCTGGAACTTTCTGGTCAGCACCAATGAGGTAATCTGTCACTGGGCCTTTTCCTTCCCTCCAAGGGAGATGAGGTAATCTGCATGATAAGACCCTTGCACTTCCCCAAATGGAAGATGACCTTGCCAGAAAGAATTCTGCCTTTTCTTTTGTTAATAAACTTGCCCCACCTTGCTTCTGATAAAAATCTTCCTTTTTGTACATCTCCTCAGAGCTTCCCTCTACTTACTAGATGGGATGCTGCATGATTCATGAATTACTTAATCAATTAGATTTTAAATTTACTCATTTGAATTGTTGTGTGTTTTTTTTTTTAAGAAAATCAACCAACCAATGAATCAATCAATGGAAATGTTTTTATCCTGATTAAAAAGGAACCCTGCCATCTTTAATTTAGTAGGTCTAACAAGTACCTGATTATCTTTCTAGGAAATCTGCACAGTGACTGGGATGGCAGGGTAAAATTTGGAGGGAAAGTCTTTTAGGGTAAGATTTTCAGTGACAGATGGTATCATTCACATAATTTGATGTTAGGAATGATATTTCAGTCAAACTCCCCGAGTAGACTTGATAGGGAAAAATCTGCTATAAGATGGTCAACAAGACTGATAGGGGGACTCCAGTCCCTGCCTGAAGACTCCTTTTCCGGATTCTTCTTCCCACCCTGCTGGGAAGTAGCAGACTATATATTGTCCCCTCTTCTTATGCTCAAGACTCAGACCTCTGGAGAGTGATCTCCTCTGAGCCCACCAGTGTAAAGTAAACCTCCTGCCTTCCAAGATCTCCGAGTTCTTCTGCCATCGGGTGATCCAGACCAGTTTCTGTAATAGAATAGAGCCTTTAATAGGCCAATAGAAACAAGCTCATGTATTTCCAGGATCAGGGCCTGATGTGGGAAAAAAATAATATAAATGAGTCCCTTTCTTCTTTCCCTTGACTTAACCTCTCCTGACTACACAAAAGAGGAGCGACGGGTGGATTCCCCAAGATTCTGAGATGGAGGTTAGCCTGTGGGAAGTTTATTAGGGAATACTGTTGGGATCAACATCTAGAGAAGGGAAGAGGAGGAAGATCTGAATACAGGGAGAAATTGAGCTGTGATTCAGTCTCCTTGGAGGCTTCAGCCAATTCTAAAGGGAGTTGTGAAACTGGAACCACCCTTCATTTATCCCAGGTTGGGTCAGGGAGGCTAAGCCTTTATATTCCCATTAGGATCTGTCATTGGATGTGCGTTGCTCTAGAAGTGGAACAGCCTTCAGCCAGCCAGCCCTCCTGGACAGAGGTGATCCCCATAAGGGAACAAGGGACACAGGGCTCTAGTCATTCCCATTGGGGAATCTGGGTGATGCATCACAGCATCCACCACAGACCCCAAGTCCAAGAAGGACTGAAGTTAATTCTTCTCCATCAAGCAGAGAGGGAATGGAGAACTTATACTCCCTGCTTTGAACCAACTCCACAGAGAGGGCAGTCTGGGAAGTTCTTAGGCACAGCATTCAGCAGCTGCTTTTAAAAGAGATGCTTTGTTTTTGTTCTTGGTTTTTTGTTTTTGTTTTTCTTTGTTTTAGTTTGTTTATTTCCCACTTAGGAAATAAAAAGTCTTTCTTCTTTGCTCAGAGTCAGACTGTGGCTCAGCACTTTTCAATCTGAATTCCTGCCTTTACAATGGAGCCTCCTCATTTAAGTGACTCTCTTCAATCCATACAAGGATAGGTTATTCCAGGTTCTAGGACACAGAAGTGTGCATCTAAAAGAAATACTTTCCCAAAACTAGTTGTAGAAGTTGACCTGAGAAAATCTATGATGAGTGTACTTGTAAAGTTCAGACAAGAAGGAAAAATTATGCCAAACCGACTTACTCATGTCCTTTGTTTTGTTTTCAATTCACTCTAATGTTCCTGGTGTTAATTTCTATTTCTTTGGACCTCAAACTCTAATGTGACTTAGAATAAACTGGTGTGATTAGGAAAGCTTGTTGGGTTCCATCCCCACAGACTCAGAAGATCCAAGTGGAATCCAAGAATCTAGATTTTAAAAAAGCATTCCATGGGGCTCCTGGGTGGCTCAGTCGGTTAGACATCTGACTTCAGCTCAGGTCATGATCTCACATCTCTTGAGTCTAAGCCCCGCATCAGCCTCTGTGCTGACAGCTCGGAGCCTGAGGCCTGCTTTGGATTCTGTGTCTACCTCTTTCTCTCTCTGTCCCTCCCCCACTCATTCTCTGTCTATCTCTCTCTCAAAAATAAATAAGCATTAAAAAAAAAAGCATTCCAGGGGCGCCTGGGGGGTGTAGTCGGTTAAGCGTCCAACTTCAGCCAGGTCACGATCTCGCGGTCCGTGAGTTCGAGCCCCGCATCAGGCTCTGGGCTGATGGCTCAGAGCCTGGAGCCTGTTTCCGATTCTGTGTCTCCCTCTCTCTCTGCCCCTCCCCCGTTCATGCTCTGTCTCTCTCTGTCCCAAAAATAAATAAACGTTGAAAAAAAAAAAATTAAAAAAAAAAAAAAAAAAAGCATTCCAGATGATTTCTGATACAGGTGGCTCAGACACCACACTTTTAGAATTGCTAGTTCATTTCATGACAAACACCATTTAACTAAGAAAACAACACTCCCTGTGACTGATTCTTATGAGCAATACAAATAATGTAATTTGAGCAGGAGCCTAAAGACAGGCTGCTGCCTTGCACAACTCCAGGGAACTCTACTCACATAAAACAAAATAAAATTATGCTCCAAGGGCTCCATTCATGTTGTATTCTCCTCTCTGTCAGAGGTGCTTCCAGACTGGTATGAGAGATGGTTTTGTTAAAGAAAATGCAAACATCTCAGTCTAAGTGAGATACTTAGGTATACATTCAGCTGCCACAAACTTGGATTCCTTTTACTTAGAAAACAGCAATAATGGTTCTCACTCATCAGTAAAGGTATGAGCCTTTCTCCAGGTCCAGTCATGTGTGCTTTCATCCATTCCCAAATACCATTCAGAGAAACAAAGTCTCTTCCTCCCTCTGCGTCCACATCATGTTACCCAAAACACAAACTTCCTAATTTCTCTTGAAGCCACCTTGAATGCCTGCTGCCATCTCTTTCTCGTGATGTTCAACTTCCCCTTTACTTTATTTTCCCCTTAATGTTGCTTTTCTCCTAAACCATTCATCAGCCTTCTCTCAGTTACGGAGTGTGTCCACTAATTGGTAACCTAGATTCTTTGATGGGTCAGACTCTTTTCTTTTGAATATTTTAAAACCACCCAACAAAACACAACATGTTATGAATAAGCTTATACAGATTTACTATAATTACGATCTGCCCAACCTAAAGAAGTTGTTTCCTGCCAGGAGTTAGGTCAGAAAAGGAATCATATTCACATTTGCTATCAAAAACTCCCTTCTAAAGAGCAGTTGTGTAAATTAATCCCTCTTTAGGCCATACAAAGAGACTTCATATTTGTTTAAGCAGACTTTTGGAAGGTATGATTGTGCACTTGAAACATACTAGATACTATACCAAATATGCTATCTATATTAACTCATTTAATCCTCATTAAAAACCCAAGATGGGAAATAGTATTAGTCTCCCTGTTTTATGGATGAGGAAGTTGAGGAACACCTACTTTCTGAAAATCACACAGTAAGAATTGTCAGAACCAAGGTTCTGTGCCCAAGTTTATGTGATTCTAGAATCACACTTAGTCACACACACACAAAAAAATTCCTAGAACAGGGCTGCAGCTTATCTTATAAAATTTTGCAGGTATCACAAAGTCTTAACTGTACCTAAGGTATCTTTCCTTATTCCTATTATTAGATAAAATATTTAAATTAAGACCATATTTCCAGAAAATAATAATTAAAACAGGAATATAACCTGAGAACAACAGGCTTTTCCCCACTGCCTTTGCACACAAGTGCCACTAGAAAACATTCCCAGAATATTTTAGGAGATAAATCTGTTCTAATCCTAAAACACAGAGAACCAACCAGAGGCCTCAGGGAAGGGGATTTAGGACTGATAAATTCTGAAGGGGGAAGGAATAAAAAGGAAGTTTTGGAGATTAAATCACTTACTAAATCTCATTGCATATCTCTGAGCAGCTATGATTACCGGATGTGCTTTAACAAGTAGAATTAAAGAGAAGGGGTAGATAAAATAAAGTCAGGAGATGTGTTGCCCAGGACAGATTTATCCAACTCTACCATTTTGTTTCAATTCTTCATAGTCTTCTAATTTGATATTCAGAAATGAACTTGCTGTGCACAGCTTCGAGCTTTCCAATGGATGGTCAGTGAACCTCTTTCACAATATCTGACAATAATGTGCTTATTGACCACTCACAATAAGCTCCTACCCTCTGGCCCACCCTGCTACTCCATCACACTTTGTCCTTTATCCTGATTATTTTTCAAAACTCACATCATAACCTGAAATGTTATGTTATATTTTGCTATATTAATGTTATATTATTTGCTTATCATCTGTCTTTCTGTCTAAATAGTAATGGGGGGTAATTTTGTCAATCTTGTTCACCCCTGCTTTACTAACATCTAAAATAGTTCCTGAAATACAGTAGGTACATAATAGATACTTCTTAAATGAATGAATTGATTGTGGTATAGACTGCTACAGGAGGTATTAAGTTGATATATAACATTCTTTAATGTTTACTATTTCCCAGGCCTGTTCCAAGTCTTGCACATCTGATTCTCTCCTTAAATACTCATGATACTTCCCTAAGGTAGATACTATTATTTCCTCATTTTATAAATAAGAAAAGTGAGGCACAGAAGATTGGGTTAAGTAGCTCAACATCATGCCTAGCAAGTGACAGAACCACATTGGAGTCCAGATTGTCTGTTCCACAGTTCCCCTAAACACCATACTAAAATAAAACAAGATACTACCAGTTAGTTTGGGAAGAAAAGCCTTGCCCACATGAAAAATAAGTTCATAGTGAATAACAAATGAAGATATAATCAATAAGTTTTCTAAGAGCCAAAAGGAGAGAAGGCTCCCAGAGGACTGCAGTGGTCAAGGAAAGTCTCACAAAGAATCTGAAATTTGGACTGGTTCTTGAGTAACGGTTTGGCTGGCAACAGAGGTCTCTGATCACTGAAGTCCCAGTGATTACAGTAAAAAAAGGCCTGCTCCAGTAAAGATGTAAAGGACCAATGATTACATGTCACACAGACATTTTTTGTTTGAAGGGTCTGTTTGCTTTGGCAAAAATTACTGTTGTTTATATGGGAGCAGGGAAGAGGGAGAACAAAGGGTAAGGGACTGAAGATGTCAGTTCCTTGAGATGATTCTGAAGGAGAAAGAATTGCTTTTGGGACACTAGTGGTCCAGGAGTCAGGAAAAGAAGACAGTCATACCCTCCTTACCCCACTCTGTCTTCTATTATTGCAACAAGGACTAGTATTATTTTTACCAGAGTGTTTAGAAAGTTAGAGTTTTGTTAATAAGGACTTATCCATACCACTTGGTGATTTCCCAACTGAGATAAAAATTTCGATACATTGATTCATCACTGATTGTGGTGGTGAGTATTGAGATGTCAAAAGATAGGCATTGCTGTCAAAGAGAAATGAGGCTGTTCATTTTCTTCTGGTGAGGATCTGAGAAAGAGTCTTAAGCACTGCAGGGTTCCAGCAAGGTGGGGAATGTGTTAGAAAACAACATGCAAGACATAGCCCCCACGTTTTTACTTCCTCATCCAAGACTAGACCACAAGATTCCATTGGTGGCACTTTCAACTCCTTCTATTCATCAGGGCAGCAGGATTCATGATTCAATGAGCTAAGAATTAGAATTCTTTCTCTTGAAAATTGGTTTTTGAAAGTGCCTGGTGGGTATGACTAAGGTTTTGTGCACTGGGGTTTTAGTTGATGTTTGTATTTTTTCTTATTATGACTTAAAGGAAAAAACCAAAATCTAAAATTAGCACTTGTTTTTTTCAACTGGGAACTTAGTAAACACACCAGCAATGGTGTGTGTGTGTGTGTGTGTGTGTGTGTGTGTGTGTGTGTGTTGCAATAAGCAATATTATAATTTCTTGACATTTTTATTGCTGTTTATAGACATATATAGGGAGGTTTTAAAGAGTTCTTCAGAGAGAGAGAGAGAAAAAGAAAGATGAAAAAAATGGCTGGCTTCCAAATCACCATATGTTTCCAATTGCAAATTCAAAAGCAGAAGACAGGACTTAAGCTGTACAGACTTTTGTGGGAGTTGTAGAGCTAGGGAGGTTGGTCCTGTTTTTAAATTTACTTATTAGAATTTCAGTGTTATCCAATAACAAATGACTGGGAGGAGAAAAAAAAGCAAATATTCATTGAATATCATCCATGTGTAAGACGCCGAGTAGGGGAGAATATAAAAAGGCTTAGATAGGACATAGTTGGGGAAATAAGACAGTGAATACGTTCAGCCAGAAATTCTCCAGGTGATCAGAGTATAAAGCTGAACTGGTAAAAGAAGGATTTATAGAAGAGGTAAATTTGAACTGAGTCTTGAAGATGGACAGTAAGACACTCTAAGTGAAAGGAACCATAGAGCCAAAGACACAATGATGGCAGCTGTGCAAAGCACATTCAAATATGGTGACTGAGTCTATATGGATGGAACTGAGTTTGTATGGGTTGGGGAGAGGACAATGGAAAAAAGACTGGAAAAGTAAGTGAAAGTCAGATTATTGTGAATTTGTTTTTTGTGTTTTGGTTTTTTTTTTTTTAGATTATTGTGAATTTGAATGACAGGCTTGATACACTGTTGTCATCATTGTTGTTTAAATATTATTTAATCCAAACAATTCCATGAATTGGGTATTGATTATTAGCTTCATTTTATGTGAGGTGAGGAAACTGAAGCTCACAGAGGCTAAGTAATTGTCCAATATCAAAAAGCAAATATTTGGTGAAGCCAGACTTGAACTGAGGTCTGTTTGATTCCAAAGCCTCCTAATCTCTTTAGCTTTTGTGGTTGAACAGACAGGAATGATAACTGCCATCAGCCAGTGGGTGAGGCATTCCAACAAGGATAGTGGTGTTTTATGGCAGGACCAGGAAATTAGAGACCTAGACCTATGGGGACCCACCACAGGGCATGGTAGAAGTAGCAGGACCCATCAAGCTACCTACCGTGCTCTGGATGAATCTTCAAGGGGGACCCCATCATTTAAGATAGACTTTCTAGCTCAGAGTTGGACAATTCTCCTTCCATATGAGTGTGCCTGGAAAACATTTATTAAAAAGCATATGTAGGGTGGGGAGTCACAGTGGTTAAGGGTATTTGGAGCCATGGCAGCCCAACATTTCCTCTCTGAAAAACAGTACTCCTTGGAGCAGGTAAGGATTTCTTAGACTCAGATCCTTAAATCAAATTCAGTTAAAAATGCCCCAAAGCACGGTGAGTAACCGAAGTGACAGGAGCTAGGGCCTCAGAAGCCACTCTCCAAATAACATGTATCTAATTGTAAAAATGGCTTATTGTTTATGTTACTGTAAAAACAAGGAGCCGAAATGATTTCAAGCACAGCAAGATCCATGTGCTCAAAAAATATATGTAGTTCGTCTTTCTCCATTTCTCCTCTCTGTCATCCTCAATATTGGTTCATTCTCCGGTCACTTCTCTGAGTGGTGGTAAACATGACTAACAGCAGTTCCAGACTCTCATCTGTCAGTTCACATACTCAATGAGGGTAGTGTGACTTTCAGATTGCTTCTTTCTCCATCAATGCAGCAAAATTGCTAGCACTAGGTCTTAATGATCCAGCTTTGAGTCACATACTCATTCTTAAACCAGTTACAATGGCCAGAAAATGTCATGTTCTCATTGGCTAGTTCCAGGTCACAAGCCTCCCTCACATAGCTAGGAGATAGGCACAGCTGCACCCAAACCATGCCGTAGGAGAGTGAGAAACGGATGGTTCTGCAGGGAAAATTGGGTTGCTGTTATTCAAAAAAGAACAAGGATTGCTAGGTAGTTGTCATTATAATGTTGAAAGCACTACTGATAGAAGGAGTGGAGGCAGGGCAAGGGGAATGAAAGAAAAAGAACCATCTACCACTACGGCGAAATGCAATGGCTTCTAGGGTTCCCACTTTCTATGGGAGGCCTGTGCCTCCCATCCCTCACAACTTTCCGCTACCACTTTTGCTTCCACACTTGCCAAACAAGCTCCGTCATGCATCCAGGCCTTTGTATGGGGTGCTCCTCTGTCTGGAACGTAGACCCACCCTATCCCAACATCCTCTTGGTAAATTTGTACTTTCACATGTTTGAACATACCTCTCAGCAGAACATCAGACATTCTTTTCTGTCTGTTCCCATAGCAATTCAGCATTTTTTTCTTTTTTTTGGACAATGACCATTACTTTTTATGGATTTACCTTGGGGATGGTGACATGTAGTAGGCCGCCTTGATAATTGCCAATAGTGTGTTGAATAAATTGTTTACTGATTGCTGTCTGTGAGGAGGCAAGTGGAACATAGTCTTTTCCTTGTACCTGATGTGTTGTAGACCTTACACATAGGTTATACATACATGTATTAATTAACGAAAGCTCTTTGCAAAGTCATGTAGCAAGGTCTGTGACCTCATTTTCTGCTGAGTTTTCTCAGAAGGTCAACTGTCTTCCTCACAGAACATAGGTATCTTTTTTTAAATAATTTTTTAAATTTTTTTTTTTTTTTTTTTTTCAGAGAGAGGGAGACAGAGTCTGAGGGGTGAGGGGCAGAAAAAGAGGGAGACACAGAATCCGAAGAAGGGTCCAGGCTCTGAGCTGTCAACACAGAGCCTGACGTGGGGCTGAAACCCACAAACTGTGAGATCATGAACTGAGCCGAAGTTGGATGCTTCACCAACTGAGCCACCCAGGCACCCCAGAACATAAGTATCTTTCAAGAAAATATCAAAGTAGAAAATCTTCTAGAACTTTTAAAAAAGATTAATTTAGATCCTTCCTTTACTGCTGTGGCTCGGTGCTAAATAAGACTTTGAGATACCTTCTGGCTGTGTGTGAGGTGGCCTGATCCTCCTCACAAAGGCTTCCTAATCAATATCATGATTTGGGAGGTGGTTAAGACAGAATTTAAAGATGGCAGAATATCTGGGCTTCCAGGGCTGTCAGCATGGAGTTTTGATGACAGTCATCATCTGCCTTTAGGTAACCCAGTTTATTTCACATGAGGAGCTCCAAGGAAGCCTTCTTGGGATTAATATTCTTGCCATCATTTTTCACAACGTGGCATATTTAGGACAGGAATCGTCAGACACTCTATAATGTTGCTTCCCATGAGGCCACTGACAAACTTACAAGCCTTAGCTTTTCACCAGGCAGAACTCTCGCCTTTTGTAAGTTGCAAGAACTGTGACATCAAGCTTGCCAAGCTTCCAGAATGCAGCAAGTCCTGCCCAACCAGCCTGTCAGAGAATGAGGTGATTTATAAGCCAGAGTCTAAGGGTACCAAAAATAATAAAAGATGGAAAAGCCCCTGAAGGGGACAGCTAAGAATAGTTTTCTTTCTTCACCGTTCTGCAATGCTCTGGGGCAATCTTGGTAAATCTTGGTAAATAGGCCTCTGCATCGGTTCTTGGGGAAGCCCACTGCAGAGTCACAGTAGGCATTAATAATCCATCAGGGTCTGAGCTGGGCCTCACCATTCTTCTCATCGCAGCCAAATATGTAGAGGAGGCATGGCATGTGAAATGAAACTCATTCTTCTCTTAGGATACTCTTCCATGGTTTCCCACTGAGTTCTAGTGCCATCTTTTCCTACTCTAGCCAAATCTCACTGACTCTCTATTATTTCTCTTCCCTAAATTCTATTTGAGACTCTTCAGCATTCCCTTCAGATTAGCATTTATTTGTCCTCTATTTACCCTAAAACTTGCCAGCAAGATTGTAAGGATCTTGATGGGCTCCTCTGCATCTGTAACTTCCATAATGCCAATCAAATAAATACTCACAAGTAGCTTCATGATTGGTTAATGAGTTTTGGACCAATGCTTTAGCTGTTGAGTATGGGGAAAGAGAGTTGCATTTGTTTAGCGATGGCTGTGTGCCAGGCCCTGTGCCACATGCTGCACATACATTATCTAATTTAATCTTCACTGCAGAAATTTGAGGTAATCCACATTTTATAGGTTAAGAAACTGAAGTTCAGAGAAGTTATAAAACATATTAGTAATAAATATTCCCAGAAGAATTAATAAATTCTAGGAATGACAGTGCTTAGAGAAGTTCCACAGAAGAAATCGAGATATAAAAAACATCATGTTTTCTGAATTCCTGTATTTGATACATGATCTATATCTGTATGTATATATGTATCTATATCTGTATGTATATACATGTATATCGGTATCTATATCTATATTTATACGTGTGTGTGTGTATGTGTGTGTATATATACACTTATATCTATATCTATATCTATATAGATAGATAGGTATTTCTATTTGTCCATCAGCAGACACTTAGGTTGTTTTCATTTGTGAGATACACATTTTTAAATTTTATTCATTGTTCTTACCTAATGCCTAAAAGATTTTCACTGTTGATGATTAAAATTGTGTGTTTTCATATGTTTACATTAAAAAAAATAAAGATAAATAATGCACAGTTCTCAGTTTCAAGGAGCTCAAGGTCTACTGGATGGGACCAAAACATAAAACAGATAATTATATAGGAGAAGTGAAGGATATATTAATGAAAGGGACATTAAGGGACCTCAAAGAAAGAAAACCTAATCCTGTCTGCAGAGTCTGTAAGTTTTCTTAGAGGAACTGAAACTGCTTGCCTTGCCACTACTGTTTCACCAACACTTAGCATAATGCCTGATGCCTACTACAAACTTGGCAAGCATTTGTGGAATAAATGAATAAATGCATGAATGACTGAGCTCTCAATTTGACAGTCGCTGAGGATTTAAGCAGACAAAGAGGAAAAGTTTGGAAGGTGGGCTCATAGCAGGAAGTTAGAGCATAGAGGATTATCATTCAAAGCAGAGGACACTGCAGAAGTAATGGCACACAGGAAGGAAACCAGATAACTTGGGCAGAATATAACTAGCCTGACATTGGTGGAGCATGAAATATGCAGATGAGAGTGAATCAAGACGGAGCTACAGAAATAAGCTTGAGCCATATTCAGGGGTAATATTGGAAATAGTTAACAACTCATATAGTATGGGTACCAAGCTGTCAGAATAGATGCTGGCCCAGAAGGCAGCCTGAGCTGAAAAGCTTCACCCCTTTAGATGCTTGATTTTGGAAGAAAGCCCAAGAAGCTTGAAGGTGGATCTGGGTTGGGTGGAATGGGATCTTGAACTCAAGACAGGGAGTTGGACGGGAACCCAGACAGTTCATCTAGAGTAACCAGAGAGTTGGTATATATGCCAATAGGGAGATGTGGTCTGGAGCTTGTGGAAATTCTTTTCTAATTGCTTCTCTTTCCCCAGTGAAACATGAAGCCAGGTCATCAGCAGAGAGTGAGAGTGGAGGAGGAGGGGCTGGAAGTTTGTGGAGAGATGAGAAGGCATGGAATAGTCATGTGTAAGAAAGGGAGAGCGAATCAAGTGGGGCATGCAGAGCAGCACTAAGAACCCACTCGAGGTTAATATTCATGAGACTAAAGTGAAACCCATTACAATGATTCTGTGTTTTTCTATGGCAGTGTTGAACTCCATGAATGCTGGTGTGAAAAAAGTGGAGTCTCAAAATATACCTCTTACATCTTACTCCTCCCCTTCACAATAAAAGTTTTGAAAATGTCTGCACCAACTGGCTTAATTTTCCCATTTCCCATTGAATTTCTACCCTACTGAATGTTCTCTGGACGTTCTTGCCCATCTTGTGAATTCCTTTCCACTTGTTCATTTCCACATCTTTCCCTACCCTCCCCATTACCTCTGGGCTACCCTCTACCCCTATGGTTTTCATCGTAGAGGACTTCCCAATCTGTCTCCAGTTATCCTCTGTCTCCTGAGCTCCAACTAGCTTGTCCAGTCCTCACTGGATCTCACATTCTATGGTTGGGATCACAAGGGAAAATTTAAAGCAAAACTGTGGGGCTTTTATCTTACAGTGCCAGAGTCTTCCACAGGCTCATGAGGCTGGAGTGTACCTTTCCATTTAGAGCTGCTATACATCATGACTTCTAGAAGCAAAGCAAATTGAGCTGTTTTCTTGGGAAATTATGGGTAGCTGGGACATATCAAAGGGAATTTGGAATGGTTTATGTGGTTTGAAAATTCTTGGGGTAAAATTGCCTTCCTGTTGCCTTTGGAAACTACAGTCCAGAATTGGAAAGGAGGTAAACAACAGGAACTCCCTCACTATTTGGTTTGCTTCCCATTTATACTTAGCTAATTGTTTTGTGCTAACAAGAGAGAATGTTTCTCTACAATCTTTTTGTTTTTTGTCCCTAAGGCTTGCTGCAACCATGGGACACTTGGAAGTTGGAAGCCTAATCAGTTCACTTTCAGTTTACACACAAATGGAGCCATGTGCATTCTGCCATGCGATCCAGTGAGTGAACGTTCTCATCTGCCTCCCTACTGCCTCTGCTCCATTGTGCCTAGAATGGATTGAATTCATTTGGTGTGTTATTAGCCATCATCCAAGGCTAACAGTATTGAAAATTTCAAAGTGGTGGTTGGTGGTCATGAATTTAAAGTAGGGTTGGTGGTCAAGTGCAGTGTTCCCACCTCCCAACCCTCAAAATGCATGAGTCACAACCTGCAGACAGACCTCTCCCTTCCTTCTGTTTCCCCTCAGCAAGCCCTTGGGCTGTCATTTCCTCCATTCCTCTCAAAGTGCTACTTCTCTCCTGTCTGCTTTCTTTATTCCAAGAATTTTCTCACTTGCCATTGTCTCTTCTGTTGTTTCTGTCCCTGTGGATTGATACCTCTTTGTACCCCTTTACTATCATTGCAGCAGGAGTTGAAGAAAGAGGGGAGATAAATCGGTAGCATCAGTCACTACTTTTTATCCAGAACACTTAATTATTTTGGTATTTATCTTTTTGCCCCTAAATTCCTTCAGGGTAGAACTGAGTTGATTAATTTCTGTCCCAGCTACCTTGCATAATGCCTGGCATTTTCAGTAATTCTTACTGGGGAAAAAGAAAAGATGGAATGAATTTCTCTAAGAGTCCTTTTGCTAAGCTAATGCCTAGAACAGCATATAAGCTGTATATAAAAGTTCAGACAGATAACGATTACAAGAGCAGATAATGATGTTAGGAATTAGGTCAAATATGCGTTTGGGTTTTCAGAAAAGTCAAAATGCATTTTCCTAAGTTCTATTTTCAGAAATTTGATGCTTATCTTTGACTCCTATGCATTCAGATCTCCAAGAAAAGTTTTCCCATTGCCCAAGTGTGGGGGCATGTTTTTATGCAACAAACATCAGCCCCTCACTGCCCTGTTCCCCCTACCAACAACCCCTACCATAGTTGCATCTTCTCTGAGTTGTTCTCTGAGGCAGGGAGGTGGTACATGCCAGCCTGAACTCCTGGCTCAGGCAGTTGAGTAGGAGAAGAGGTGGGTGGTTCAGTAATTTATTTTTGCATGCCTGATTTAAACCATCCCCTTCTCACCAAATGGGAGCTTTCAGCTATTAGAGAAGACGTGAGGCCTCTTTTGTCTCTCTGCCTTTCAAGCTGCAAAGATGCCTTTCACCAGATCAAAAGATTAAGGCTCCTTCCAGAATTCCAAACCAGCTGGTTCTGAGAATTTTAAATGTGCCTGAAGAAAGCATCTGTTCTTTCCATGTTGCTTCTATCTTCCTTTTATACTAAATACCTATTCATTTATGTCTGCTAAGGCTAATAAGTGGGGAATCTACAGTTTGGAAATCCAAAAACAGAACCCTCTACCATGCATGTATTATTTTCCTAATTTTGCTGGTTCCATAAAGACTCTAAAATAAGGCTTTCAATCCCTGCTTTTGACAGGCCGCCAGCCTGACATACCCAATGTTGACTGCAGCTATCTTTCTCAGGGTAGAACATGGCATTCACACAAAAACTTGGCTTATGTATTTTGAGAAACTTAAAGCCTTGAGAGGCTTTCTTGAACTGGTGTTTTGAAACTTCCTAATGCCCCAATTAAAGAGACTTGCAGTTTTCTCTGAGTTTCACAGCTCAGCCTGGTATAATCTGGATTGGGACGGTTCCAGGAGAGGAGGTCAAAAAAAGTGCAGATTCATACATAATGTATGTAGCATTTTAATAAGCATCCTTTCATACTACAGCTTCTCTTCATGGCTTCCCATAAAACTTCAGAAGCCACAGGCATTATGACTATTATTTTATAAAAGAGTAACAGAAGGGAATGTTCAACCTCTTGTGATCTAAGTTGCTCCAGGAATTAAAATGTCTTTACACAGATGCCTCACAACAAAAATTTGTACTCTATGGTAGTAATTCTCACCAAAATCAGATAAACCCAAGCTATATCAAGCTTGAAATTTTCAACACTTATTTCCCATTTATAATGTGAAGATAGATTAATGTCCAGTGGTAAAGGGGGATTGAGCAAGTACCTACTAACCTTAGAGCTAGGACAAGCAAAAAGATTTAATTTAAGCAAAATAAACTGGGAAAATATTTTTTAAGTTCATTTTGTTCTACTTTTATTTCATAGTGAAAGGGCATATCAGGTTTGAATTGGACCTTAAAAAATATGTAAGATACTGTCTATAAGCATCTTTGCTTAGTGGCATGGCATACGTTATTGATTATTTACCCAAGGATCATTCCCATCCACTCTTTCTCATTTAGGAACCCTTGGAAATACATCTCTGAACACCAAGGGGAGCCATATTGGGCCTTGATGGAAAATGGCACAACACTTAGTACTCGATACAGTACTGACTGGGTGAGATTTTGATTTGTTCCCCTTTCAGTAGTCAGCAAATGCATTTGCAAAAATAGGCCACTCCATTCTTGTCCAACTCTGAATGTCAGGAAATATTTCCTGTATGAGAAGCTGAGTATTCGTCATGAATCTGTCAGTTGCAAGTCATAGCTCCCCAACTCAAACTCTCTTGATTTTTAAGAATGGATTAATTGAGAAGTCCCCCAGATTTTTTTAGACATAGCTGAGTCCAGTGGTTCCAAGGCCCTATGGAGACCGATAGAGTTGATGTAGCCTCACGGACATCTGTTGTACCAGTCACAGTGGCTGTGAGCATGGAGGATTCTGGTCCATCAATTCTAAGTCAAACAACCATCCCTAGGGACTGAGGGTATGGAGGAAGAGAAATCCGTCCCCCTTGAACCACATGGGCTGAAAAGAACTACTATGCCGTGAGGGAAGGATAATTACCCAAAAGAAGGGTTGTAGAATGATACTACACAGACAAAAATATTTTACTCACTCCATTTTTGGTGCACAACTTAGGATCTACCTTCTTCTCTCACATTATGTCAATTCTTTTGTATAAAAAAGGAAAGAAAGGACATACTTTCTCTGCCATAGGAAATACTCAGTTACTGCTAGTTCCTATCTAGCTGTAAGTTGAGATTTTCCAACTAACGAACATTCTTTTAGGCAGGGCTAGATGTGGCTTCTCATGGACTCATCACCCATCACTAAGCAACATATTAAAGCATTCCCCCTCAAAAAAAGAGTGTGCAGTATGGAGGGAAAATAGAATATTTACAATTCAAATTCCCAGTTGGAAAAGGAGAGAAATTAAGACAATATGCAAGAGTTTCTAGTCCACGACATATCCCACACATTTAGACAGAATTAGCAAGGAATCCCTGCATGCAGTGATGTGAGAGGGTGAAACCTTGGACAGCCTAGCTGGTACCAGGTTCTGCTCTAGGGGGATCCTTTTTATTCTTTGTCCTCTGTGACCCCATCTGAGATCAGTGTTATCTGATTCATCTTTGGGGGGCTCTCATGGATCTATTAAATCTAACAGATTTAACAGGGCACAGTCAAGATCTTTGATTTCATAATTCTTTTCTTGTATTGCTTAAATGTAGAAGTTTATTTTTTTAACATGTATTTCATGAAATTGGGCTCATTGTTTTACATTATTAAGATCTTTCTGGGTCTGGATATTGTTCATAAACATTTTAGCTTTCCCTCCAGCTTTGTGCCAGTGACACAAGGCTGTAGTTTTAATAATTATGTTTATAAACAAGGTTTCAAAAACTTAGAGGTACATGGTGTCCTAACTTTAATTTTTTTTTTTCCAACGTTTATTTATTTTTGGGACAGAGAGAGACAGAGCATGAACGGGGGAGGGGCAGAGAGAGAGGAAGACACAGAATCGGAAACAGGCTCCAGGCTCTGAGCCATCAGCCCAGAGCCTGACGCGGGGCTCGAACTCACGGACCGCGAGATCGTGACCTGGCTGAAGTCGGACGCTTAACCGACTGCCCACCCAGGCGCCCCTATGGTGTCCTAACTTTAAAAAGGAGGAGAAAGATCTCAGAAAAGGTAGGCCACTGAGATCGCTACTTATTCCTGGCAAAATTCTAAAATAAACTACTAAATAGATGTTGTGACAGCATGGAGCAAAGAAAATGCTGATTGCTTGAAAATGGTATAAGCCTACTAAGAAAAAATATATTACACTAATTTAATTTCTTCCCTTCATGGTACTGCTTGATCAGGAGAGGGGAGGAGTGCAATAGACACACACTATATGAATTTCAGCAGGGAATTTAACAAATCCAGTCCCTGCAAATGAGATGGATTGAAATACAACAGAAATGCCATCCCAACCAAGGAGATATGGTGTAGCTGAAAGAGCATGAACCAAGGTTTATTGTCAAATTAATGTTGTGAATGCCTTTCCATGCTCAAACACAGCAAAGAAAAATAAAATATAGGATGGAAGGTAAAGAGCTGTAGCCATGATCAAAAAGAAGATAACTTCTCTGTCCACCAAGGAAAGTACAGAAACTTTCAAAGTCAAATGTGGTCCAAAGGTCAGAACTCCAAAAAATAGGGGGAGTTAGTAGAAAGTTTTGAGTCCTACAAGGTGAAGGGGTCCCAAAGCAGTCTATCCATACGTTTGGACGGGCCATGTTCGATCATTATTTGAAAGGGCTGGATTTATGGGTTCTCTTAAAAGAAAAAAAAAAAAAAAAAAAAAGCTCAGACAATGATAAGCCTGTAACGATAACCTATTGGAAGTGTAAGCTCTCTATTTAAGATGGATTTTGCTCATCTCACCTACAATGTTTTGTTGTTGTTGTTGTTGTTGTTTTTATGTAACTTATGTAACTTATGTAACTGGGTAATTCCTGACCATCACAGCATACAATGCGTTCCAAGAGGATTCTTTCCTATTCACTAAAGTGGTGTCTGAATCTTGCCATATATGAGAAAAAAATGCATAAATTTTAGGGTATCTATTCTTCCTCCATAATCATATGCCCCAGTGAGTTGCCACTGAAGGTTTGAGTATCCCGTCTGCCCTCCAAAGTTCAGCAGAACCCTGCCCGGATTCTGTGGTAAACAGAATTGTGTGGCAAGCTAAGAATTCTATAACAACGTGACATGCCTTGCAAACTTGTAGCACACACACATCGTCCATAGACGACCCCAGAAAATTATTTAAATGAATACCAACCAGTGCTGTGATCATTTAATAAAAACCTGGTTTGAATGCTTATATATATGTTTCCCATCAGGGTACAATTTTCAATTTGCTGCAGTGGAAGGTAGCCGGCTGCTGAATGCCAGGGTGTGGGAAAGAGCAAACAATTCTGCTGTTTTGCAGCAGGAACTCACCAGGGAAAACTGATACCCTGCAAAACACACCCAGCTCCTGCTTCTCTAAGCCAGAGAAGATGACCTCTGATCTCTCTCTCTGTGAACCTCAGTGCCAGAGAGTTAGGGGAAGATAGAGATTCATGACCACAAGGAAAAACAAGTGACTTGAATATGGATCATATAATACTCTCCTTCCTTTCTTCTTTGCTCCGATTTCAACCCCTGTTTCTTTCCTTTTTTCAGCAAATCATCTGAAAATATAAGGCTTCCATGTAGCCTGATTGATCAAACACTTCCAGGAGAAAGTTTCCTTCTCAATTTCTTCCACATTGTTCTCATGGTATCTCCTCGTTCACAGTTTATTAGTCTTTGCCCACAATTTATTGGTCCTGACCCAAACTAGCCAATGAATCTTTTCCCTGTGCTTTTGGACTTGAGGTAGTAGAATAGTCTGGCAGGCCTCCCTAGAGGTAGAAGCTGTAAGATACAAAAACTGCAAGTACCAATCCCACTCCATCTCATGTTTCCAGATAAACTAATTAGCAGTGACACAGAATGAGGTCTCTGTGAGGAAAGAGGCCCAGGTAAGAGTTGAAAAGAGAGGGGGAGAAAATAGAAAGGAGAGCCAGAGAGAAGGAGAGAGAGTTCTGACATCACATATGTCTCTGGTTCTAGTTGTTTCCTTGTCCAGTACCATCCCTGTCCTTCCCATAACTTGATTGTTAAACAATTTCTTTGGTTTAATGAACAAAATTTACTCCCTTTAAAAAAAATGAGTTCAAGAGTTAGTACTATCATTGCAGCCAAAGGGGTCAACTGATACAGCATTAAAAATCTTCCAGCAGGCAAATCTCTTTTACCTATGATTAGATTATTCTAAGATGCAATACTTAGACCCAACAGGATAGGCTGATTTCCCAGTACCACACCTAGATGACAATGTTCGTCTTGACTTTGGGAAGGTCACATCCTACAAAATCTCCAAGTAGAACACCTTTCCTGGAGGAGAGAATCCCAAGTTACCATCCATGTGCTGCAACTCATCTACCCTTCGGTCCTCTTATTTGATCACACATATCCCAACCTGAAATCCTTCTTGGCCTTCCTCAAAGCTGAAGACGTAAGTAGCTGAGTTGGCTAGGCTTTCGGACCGCAGATGTTGGCCTGAGAGAACAGAAAGTCCTGTTTAGAGTATTGCAGTGGTTTCGAGTCAGGGGCTATGGGTGAAGGTACCTCTGGGGAAAAAGTATCAGAATCTCTGGACAGAGGTGGCATGGGGATGGATAAGAAGTATTTAGTTACACTTACTCAGCCTTCTTAAAGCTTAAGCTACTCCCTTCTCTAAATGAAAACCTAATTCTGTCTATAGCTTACACTTTACTACCATGACTCCATTGATTCTGAAAGACAGAAATCATAGCTAAATATGGTCTTCAATGAGAAAATGCATGCCCAGCCACTTAGGGAGTACAAGGTGCTTGCTAAGACCAGCTAAACAGTGCTTCTCCAATTAGGTGACACAATCAACTTTAAGATATGCTTGAAATAAATTATTACTACTATAAAGTACTGACATTTAAACTGATATTTTATAAAATATAGTGGACTCATGGAAATACCTTACATCATTTTTGCTCTTCCTTCCTTTCTTGAGGGGAAGAAAAATGTCAAGGTATTACATTTAATTAAAACACAAAAAATCAGATATGTGCTTAGGTAGGTGTAAGACACAACTCTATGAGAAGTGTCATATATGAATACCATCAGTCATGTCTGTGAAAGGAAAAACAAAGCTGAGAAACACCAAGCAAAGAATGTGCTAAAAGAGGTATAGGTCATGGGATGATTAGGCACAAAGGTGAACACCACATTTATAATGGTGAAAATCTGAAATTAATCTAAATATCCAACAGCAGAGGATTGCTTAAATACACTATATTATGTAGATTTTATTTTATTTTATTTTATTTTATCTTATTTTATTTTATTTTATTGCTGTGATTAAAATCCATGCCCTCAAACACTAATGACTTGGGAGAACCCTTATGATATGCTTTCAGTAAAAAAAAAAGAAACTTTTTATAGTTTCAATTTTTCAATACAAAGAAATTTGCAAAACAAACTAGAAATATGTCAAAATGTTAACCATGTCAGGATGGTGGGATTGTGTGAGATTTTATTTCCATCTTTTGACTTTTCTATATGCTCCATGTTTACTCTGATGAGCATGCAGTGAACCTCTATAGTTACCTCTATAATGGGTGTTGGTTGAGAAAATGAGAAGTAAGAACCTTGAAGTCAAAATGAACCAGGGGCATACTGTTTCCTCCAACCTTCCTCCACACCAAGTCCAATGTACTTGAGCAACTGGAATGTTGGAGAAGGTAAATCAGAAAATGTGTGATAGTTCTAGAATCCCAACTTGAAATTATTTAAGATTTTAACTTCTAACGCCTTTCTCTTTTTCTCATGGATAGCAGAATCAAGTACTCTGCTTCTTAGACCAAAATCACAGTTACTTTCCCTTCTGACATGTACTCTTTTTTATTTATTTTATTTTTATTTATTTTTATTTTTTTAATTTAGTTTAATTTTTAAAAAATTTTTTTACATTTATTTATTTTTGAGAAACAGAGTGAGACAAAGCGTGAGCGGGGGAAGGGCAAAGAGAGAAGGAGACACAGAATCCGAAGCAGGCCCCACCCAGGCTCTGAGCAAGTGGTCAGCACAGAGCTTGATACGGGGCTCGAACCCACAAACTGTGAGATCATGACCTGAGCCGAAGTTGGACGCTCAACCGACTGAGCCACCCAGCCTCCCTGACATCTACTCTTTTGATATCAATTTTTTTTTTTTTCTGCTTCTTGGTTCTATACTGTGTTTCTACTTCAAAAATCAAAATAGTGGGGCGCCTAGGTGGCTCAGTCGGTTAAGCGTCCGACTTCAGCTCAGGTCATGATCTCACGGTTTGTGAGTTCAAGCCCCGCGTCGGCCTCTGTGCTAGCAGCTCAGAGCCTGGAGCCTCCTTCAGATTCTGTGTCTCCTCCTCTCTCTGCCCATCCCATGCTCCTGCTCTGTCTCTCTCTGTCTCTCAATAATAAAGAAATGTTAAAAATTTTTTTTAAAAAAGCAACTTGAGGCCTTTTCTAAAAAATATTCTTGGTTAAAATGCAGATCATTTTAAAAGACAATGGCCTTCTAAGGTGCTAAGACTTAAGTAATATGGAGATGGAATCCAGTGTTCCTTTCCCTAATTTTCTGTCCTTTCACTCTCCCCTATACTCATCAGCTCTATTCCTATGACCCACCAAACATAAACTCATTCATTCTAAGGGATAGACCTCTGTGAAGGGATTAAACTCCTCCTTTCCTGCCTGCTTTCTTCATTCAATATCCTCCCTCTGCTCAAGTGTCTAGACGCACTCCATTTTGTACTTCGGCTACCAGATGCAGTATTTTGAACCTGAAATCAAATAACAACAACAAGAGAAGTGATTTGATTCCTGGCTCCCTCCACCCATGACGAATCAGATGACCTTGGGAAAGTTTCTTAACCTCTTGGTATTTCACCTTCAAACAGTGATGGCATTTCCTATCTCATGGGGTTGTGAGGATATGAAATAGTTTACTAAATATTTTAGCACAGCACCTGGTAGATGCTCAGTATACGTTCATTTAATCTAAATCTCATTTCTGAAAGGCAGTCTGTGAGATATAATACACAGATTGGGGGAAATTTGTAAGTCAGATATTTTGGGGTTCAAATCTCTGTTCTAGCACTTACTAATTGTGTGAACTTGGACAAGTTTCCTATGCTCTCCAATCACTGGAGACAATGACATCTACAAGTTATATTCATATTTAGTGCAAGTTCATATTTAGTTCATATATATGATAAGTGCCCATTACCAGAATGTGTTTAATAATAGAACTTTAACTATTATTAGTGTTATTGTTATTTTGAGGATTATTATTTAGTGATGGACCAGGTGGAAAGGCTGTAGAAGACTCTCTAAATGGAAAAAAGGGGGTGGGGGGCAGGTCTTAAGAATAAACTAAAAAAAGTTTTCCAATTTCCTTTGCTCCTAAAATCCACCCAAAAAAGAATTCCTTGCTAACATGAGTGAACATGAAGGTGTTTTCTTTCCCTCATCCCCAGAGATGGTAGCAGAAATGGAATTGGTGAGCAGGCCCAATTCAAACAAAGATATCTACAGGAATAACATTGGGAGAGACACAAGATTTGTTTTGGCAAATGGAAGAGGTTTCTGATTGTTTTGGTTTTCTTCTCTTGGAGCCAGTCGGCATCTGGCTTTGAGAACTATGGGTATGCTCACCATATGTCCTACATTTTGTCTAGAGAAGTCCCAATTTAAAATGTTGAGTCATGTTGCCCCTTAAAAACTCTTGTATTTGTGACATCATGGATTCTTCTTTGTAGTTTAGAAAATATGGTCCTGTAACTACAGAACTCTGTATCTGCCAGGGTAAAAGTAGGAATCACAGGAAAATGGGACAGGTCATGAACTAGAGAAAAATAAACTGGGATATATATCTTTTTCCTCTACGATACTGATCCCCTCACAGTTTATGCTGGGTGCTGGTTTGGCACTTTCCTCTAAAGAAAAGAAACAGGATAATACATTTCCAGTGTGATCATGACAAATCCAATGTCTCTGAACAGAGTCAGGCAATCTGGAAGAGATTTCAGTCCTTCCAGTCTGACAATCTTCTATTGACAGAGCAGAGAAGGGGAGGATATAATAATAATAGGAACAACCAGTCTTCATTAATACATTGAGAGCTTGTGTGGCTGAATGTTTACATGCATCAGCTTGTCCAATGCTTGCAACAATCCTGTAAGCAGACAGTAGTATTAATTTCCTTTTATTTATATGAAAACAGGCTCAGAGAGATTAAGTAATTTGGTGACAATCACATGACTGGTGAGTGACAGAGCTGGGATTCAAGCCTGGCTGATCTCTGGATTTCTCAGTAGGTGGACCCATCATACAATTAAATAAAGTATTTTTGAAATAGGAAGGTTGAGGGTCAGGTCTGAAATTTTTGGGGTGACTGTGAAGTTGTGGGAGTATCAGGCAGGCTGCTGCTTACAGAAGAGCAATTCTCTCTAGGAGTTGTGTTCATCCAAGAAAACTTTAGGAACCAGAAATCCGTTAAGTGAAAGTCAGCATATCTGGATGGGATTACTAGAGGTGTGTAACCCCAGGAGTGTTGGAGGTTTGGTTACATACTGTGTCCTATTTTTCAAAGGTTCTGGAAGAGGCAAAACTCAAAACATGTTTCTGCACAACAATTGTCCACTTTGGTTTCAAATCCATGTGTATTTCTAGGGGAACCAACTACCTTGTACCTGTTTCTGATTTTAGTGTGAGTCCCTCATACAAATATCCACTGGCAGATCGGGCCTACACTAGTGAGACCAGAACAACAGCAAAGAAACATGTTTAAGAATCTCTATCTACTCTACCCTTGGATATTTGTTTGTTTTCTTGTTTATAACAAATCTTTGGTAGGAAAAGTAAAAGAAAAAAATACCATACTGGGTACCTCTTATGCAAGCCACGGTTCTTGATGCTGGGAACACCATCCCCATCCTCAAGGGAGTTTCTTCAGGAAGGTAATAAAGAGAAGTGGACAGATAATTATATTACAGTATGGTTAAAGGACAGAGTTCCATGCATGGAGAGTCAGGGAATTTAGAGCCAGTCTTGAGTGATGTTCCAATTATGTATTGCTGTGTAGGAAACTATCCTAAAATTTAGTGGTTTAATACAACAGCCACTTATTTACACTATCTTAGTTGGAGGGTCAGGAATTTGGGCAAGGATCAGCTAGGCTAGTCTTTTCTTTCATACCGTATTGATGGAGGTCACTTGGTAATATTCAGCTTGGGGACTGATTAGTTTATAAGATCCAAGATGGCTTCACTAACTTGTCTGTTACCTTGCTAGGTTCAAGGGGAGAGGAGATAAAGTCCTTTTCTCAATAAGGTTGTTAAAGGATCTGTAGCTGTATTTTAAAACCCAGTCATCTATATTACCATAAAGTACTTATATTTCTTACATATGCAAAATACACTCACTTTCTTCTCCTTTAAAAATCTCATCTCATATGGCATTGGGTTCAGGCCTGTTGAACAGGATTTCATTTTCCAAACTAGATCCAGAAACAGAAGTTTCCTTGGGTCCAGTTCCCTGGATTCCTTTTGGTCTGAAGACCTATGAACTTAAAGGGGAATTTTTCAATCCTTACTCTCACGGTGGTGAGAAGGAATATGAAAACTGCAATATATAGTCCTGTTAAAAAAAAAAAAAAAGTCACAGAGAGCAGTCACTGGTTCAAAGCAATTCTGAAATTCAATCAGAAACTTGTTATCTATTCTTTGATTAAGCCTTCGTCCTGCTCCTATGAATTCCCCAGGACTCTCAGGTCCATTCTCTTCTCTCTTGGGTGTGCCCACTAGTCACTTTTGCCTATGTTTGCAGCTAAGTAATTTCCTCAGTGTGCTTCCTGCTCACAGAGATTCAGAGATCCAAATATTTTTTTTTTGTACCATTGTTGTCTCTTTCTTGGAGCCAGTTGGCATCTCGCATTGTGGGCATATTCCTTTAAAAACTTTGTGGGTTTCTTGTGTACCTGTCGATAAAATTCACTTCAGTAAACAAAAAGCCACAGTCACATATCTCTTAAACATTAGCTCTTTTCAACCGTGGGCTGCCTGTGGGGCTACGGTGGGAACATGCCCTACAGTCTTAGAAACATAATAGTTTAAGTGAGAGGACCTATAAATCACATCTTTAAGATACTTAGAGAACTTTTCATTAAACTAAAAGTATATGAGAGGCATGAGATAAGGTCATGTGGTGGTATTCATCTGGTGGATAACCCTAGGATATAGGATCCAAGGTGGCTTCATTCACATGTAGCTGCCTTCATAGAGATTACTGGAAGGTTAGGCTTAACTGGGACTAATCATCTGAAATGTCTACACATGGCCTCTCCATCAGGGAGCCTTCAGAGTACCCAGATTTCTTACATGTATTGTCAGAACTCCAAGAAGAAATATTACAGTAAACAAAGTAGAAGATGCTTGGCTTTTTATGACCTAAACTCACCAATCACATGGTGTCACTTCCACCATTTTCTATTGGCCAGAGCTGTCACAAAATGCTCAGATTTAAAAGGAGGGGACTTGGACACCACTTCTCAACGGCAGTGTCAAAGAATTTGTACACATGTTTAAAACTACCACAGGAGGCCACAGGGAAGGACATCCACAGAAAGGGATATTTAAGCTGAAATTTAAAAATTCAGGAATTAATGATGCAGTGGGTGATTGGGGAAGGATGCTCAGGGCAGAGATGAAGGCACAGGTAAAGCATGAACCCTGGGCTATTTGAAACACTGGAGATACAGTACGTGAGACTGACATGGAAGGGTAAGCAACAGCTGTAAGGTAAAGGCTCAGCACAATTGCACTTAGATTTGAACAAGCAGAGACCTTCCCTTGGGTGGCATATTTTATTTTATTTTATTTTATTTTATTTTATTTTATTTTTTTATTTTATTTTATATTTCATTTTTTTGATATTTGAAAATTTAATACTATGCTTCTCTTTTTTTTAATATAATTTATTGTCACATTGGCTTCTATACAACACCCAATGCTCATCCCAACAAGTGCCCTCCTCAATGCCCATTACCCACTTTCCCCTCTCTCCCACCCCCCATCAACCCTCAGTTTGTTCTCTGCATTCAAGAGTCTCTTATGGTTTGCCTCCCTCCCTCTCTGTAACTTTTTTTTCCCCTTCCCTTCCCCCATGGTCTTCTGTTAAGGGTCGCATATGTTTAAAGGGCCTTTTGGACTCTTATTCATCCATGGCTATCCCCCAATGGTGTGAGGCATCTTGTATGAGAGTCAAGAGAGTCAAAAGAGCTTGTCTGTCTAAAAGACATGTCCCATTCTAGACCAGGCTTTAAATATCTGATACCTTGAGACTCCAGGGACTGTGCATGCCTGAGAGATGGACATGAGACAGCTGTCCTGGGGGACAGTGGATAGACATTGGACATGAGAGCTTGAGTGTCCACATGCTAGTGTACAAGGCTCTTTCCATGCTGGTGTTGGAGCTGGGGGTGGGTAGAGAAAAGGAACAGGGAGAGACCTTCAGGAATTCCAGTACCACAATGTTCTGGTCCCAAACTCTGAGAGTCCAAGAGTTCCCAATTTGATCTTGGCCTTCCAGGCCCTTATGTAGTTCTATTTTTAAGACATTCAGGAAGAGCATATTTAAGAACAGTTTGAGAGCTTGATTTCTAACTTTAAAAATGGTATTTAGCCTTCATTTGTACTATTTTTCTGGGCCCTTCAAGAGGCCTTAGGACTGTATAGACCAAACTAAGGAGTTTATATTATGTTCTGAGAGCTGCATGGAACAGTGCAGAAAGGAGTTTTGTCATTTGTTTATGGATCTTTCATAAGTTCTTACTAGGGAACCTGACACACTGTAGATACATATTACATATTTTCTAATGAATTAATTCACATTTTAATTTTAGGAAGATCACTCTGGTGCAGTATGGTGAAGGCTTTGGAGAAGAGCAGAACTGCAAGTAGAGGGATTAGTTAGAAAGCTCTAGAAGTAATTCATGTAAAGGTGCTGGTGGCCCTAATTCAGTTGCAGATTTTAGGATGGAGGGAATAAGAAAGAAGTACACACATCTACTGTTGCATTTGTCATACTATAATTTTTTTTCCTTTTGGTCCATCTTTCATACCAACTATGATGTCCTTGAGAACAAGTCTGCCTTCCTCACCACTTTATTCTCATCGTCGGGCCTAGGCATATGGTAGTCACTTAAACTAAGGTTCATTGCATTGATTAATATAGGAAAGGACTACAACTTGTAAACCTCTTATAACAACCTTGTAAGATTTCTTTACGTAGCTGAGGAAACTAAGCTTCAGACAGATTAAACAACTCAAAATAAAATCTGAGTATCTTTTCATGGCCTACAAAACCCACACAGTCTCCTCCTCTCTCTGCCATTCCCTCTCTCTCTCTCTCTCTCTCTCTCTCTCTCAAAAATAAATAAATAAACTTTTTTTTTAAGTGGGGGACTCCTGGGTGGCTCAGTCAGTTGAGCATCTGACTCTTGCTTTTGGCTCAGGTCATGATCTCACAGTTCTTGACTTTGAGCCCTATGTCAGGCTCTGCACTGACAGGGTGGAGTCTGCTTGGGATTCTTTTTCTCCCTTTCTCTCTTCTCTCTCTCTCTTTCTCCTTCTCTCTCAAAAATAAATAAACATTAAAAAAAAGAAATAATCTGGTCCTTATCTACCTCTCCAAAATCTGTGTAACCATCTCTGTCATTCACTCTATTCCAGCTACCCTGGTTTTCCTTCTTTTTATTCAATGCCTATGGGTTTTATCTTACTTTTTTTTTTTTTTTTTTTTGCACTTATTGTTCTCTCTGCTCTTGCTTCTAGTTCTTTGCTTTCATTGGTGACTTTTAGCTCAAATGCCATTTTCCAGAAAGGTCTTCTCTGACCATTTCATCTAAAGTAGATCCCTCTAAACAAGAGTCAGAGTAGATCATAATTGTATCACATTATTTTACTTTCTTCATATATATTACATCATCTGAACTTATCTTGTTTATGATGTACATGTATATTTATTCCTTCCCCACAAGAACAGAAGCCCCTTGAGGGCAGGGCTTTGTCTGTATCCCCAGCAACTCAAATACCACCTGATCCATAGTTGACATTCAATAAGTATTTATTAAAAAGGGTGATTGGATGGATTAATGAATGAGTGAATGAATAAATGAACAGACTTCACAAACTTATAAGGGAGGGGGAAATATTTGAATACAGTATTATCTGATCCCAGGGTCCTTGCATTTGTCCATGTCTGTCAGTGCAGCCTCATGAAATCTCATAACCGTAGGAATGTCTTTGTCTTCTTCACTACTGTATCCCCACTCCAGATCAGTCCTGGAACATAAGAGATGCTCAATAAATATTTACTGAATGAATTAAATGTGACATAACATGACTATCTTGAAGAACTTCTCTTATTTATAGTCACATGTTAAACAGCGCTGTTATTAACCTGGCCTGGACACCAGGAGTATAACATGGCTTTATGACTGTTGACAAAATATACAAGATCCAAATGCTTCTAACTGTCCCAAAACTATCAAGCAGCATTACATGGAAATGACTAGAAACTTTTATAGTTGTCCATGCAAGAGATGACGAGAACCTGAATTAAGACAGTGGCAGAAAAAAGGCAAGAAAGAGCTATGAATTCAAGAAAGCATTAGGAGTAAAATGGGCTGGCTGTAAGTTTTATTGAGTATCATAGGTGAGGAAATAGAGTAGTTGTCAAGTTTTACACTGGGTGTGCAAGCTGGATTACAGTGAGCTGAGGAGTAGCTCTATCCTGGAACTCTGGATGAGACAGTAGAGTAGCAGTTAGAAAGCAGCTAGAGGATTCAAGGGAACACTGACTCAGGATGGTTATACTAGAGCATATTTGTAAGTTTTATATAATCAGATGACAATGAGAGCAGGAAGATACAGGAAGAAGGACTGAATGATGGAGCAAGGTGCACAAATGCTTTGAAGCTGTTTAACAATCCCTATGTGTATGCCTGTGGGTGCATGTTTGGATTTAACTCTATCCAGGAGAAATGGTCTTTAAAATAAAGTTGTCATTTCTTGTCCTTCCTAGTCTGCAAAGAGCACACAAGCTGACAGGTGACATAGAATCTGAAGCTTAGAGACTAAGTCTGCTGTAGCAGTCACTATTCTTAAATGCCTTTCTCAAGGAGAAAAATTACTTGATTATAAAGAATGTAGTATTCATGAGAAAGAATAGCATGGTTCTTTAAAATGAAATAATCATTTAATTTTAATAATTCCATGGCAATATTAAAATGTCTGATCTTACTTAATCAAACTAAAAACATTAATGACCATATACCTTCATCTATCCCGGGCTCTCTCTTTGCCTTTCAACAGACCTACTTTGAATAGATCATGTCTAGATGGACATGTCTGGATTGTGAGCCTGACTACCTCAGATACACCAGCATATTCTCCAATTAAGAAACCAGCACATGTTTACTACTGCCTGTGATTGTCTGGTACTGTGCTTGGGCTTGGGTATGAGAGTGGGTGCTGGAGAAAAAAGCCCTAAGCAAACTGCTCAGGAGCCATGCGACTTTGGACAAATCTCTTAATCTCTGCACTAGAATATCCTCCTAGTAAAAAGCTGTTCTTTGGGATTGCTGTTTTGTAAATTGCCCCCAAATTGTAGGGATTACATATAGAGGCGTACAAAACACATTCCTCTCTGTAACATTTTCAATGTCATTGAGGTATAGACATAATATTGAAAAGGTTCAGACATACAGTTGAGGACAGAAAGAAGCAAGGTATGTCTGATGAGAATCATAAAATAGTAGACGTACTTATGATTGGGGTTCAAGGAAAGGAAACGTAAGAGAAGTTGAGTATATGGATTTTGGTCTAATATCTTTATTGTAATCTTTGATAATGTGTTATAACACAGATTTTCTTAGTAAATAAGATTATCCAAGAAAATGATGCATAAATTAAAGTTAACCCAGTCCAGATTAGCCATGCCTCTTCTGACTTCAGCCTTTTCAACATTACCTTACTGGTTCCCAGTGTGCTTCATTCATACATGACCACCTATCTTGTTTTCCAAAGGAACCAGGTTCTTTCTAGACTGTAAGTTCTTTGTAACTCTTCTGTCCCTGCTTCTTGACTAGCTAACTCACTTGTCCATGAGAATTTAGTGTCAATACCAATTTCATAAAGATGCCTTTCCTGAATGTCTTCCTACCCAAGCCTGCATTATTGGCCATTCCAAGTGCTATTATTACTTGTACTTCTCCTTTCATAGTCCCTTTAATATTACATTGTAATTGCCCCTTTATTGTCTGGGGTTCCCACTAATGTTAGGTTCTTCAAAGGCAGAAATTGTGCCATTGTTGTCCGCAGTATCCAGCTTGGTGCATGGCATCAGCCACTGATATACATATATACACACATATAGTAGGATTTTATATATATATATATATATATGTGTGTGTGTGTGTGTGTGTATATATATATATATATAGTAAATATTCATATATAAAATATGAATCCACTCAAAATAAAAGAACTCTAAATTTAGTATAGTTAATTGGATGGACCACTCCTATTTTCATTCTGCAGATAAGAAAATTAAGCCTCTGAATAATGACTGTTCTCCCAGATTCAGGGTAAGGTGGGCCAGGACAGAGTCAGAGCCTCTCCAAGGTTAATATCTGCCTTCCCTAGGCATGTGGCTGTGTCAGCTTGGAGCTGCGTCATGCCTTTCCCCTGAACTTTCATAGGAGATTAGCTCTTGCTTTTTGGAGAACTGAATTGAATAAGTGGAAAGAAAAGATGTTTGTAACTAACACCAAAGAAAAGTCTGTTTGTTCTCAAGACACTGAGCATGTTGTTCAACTCAGTGAGTTCATCCATGCATTTTCTTGGATCCTACAAGGGTCAAAATGGCAGCAGAGTGACAAGCTACTGGTTCAGATCAGGTTCATTCAGGCTGCCCGCAGGGCTGTATTAATTTGGCAATTGCTTTTCTTTCCTTCCTTGGGTTAAAAAAAAAAAAAAGTCTCAGAAGAAGCTCAAATAAGCAAACTGCTTATTTGCTCACTTGGGCTTTCTCTCCCGACCCCCACCTCCCACCCCCATTACTGCCTTTGGGGCAAAGATGACCTCTGCTTGTCCCATTCTCAATACTAACTCTTCTTCCTTAGTTTGGCATTGTGGCACAGGGGTGGTGGTTCTGGCACAGATAAGGGATTCGACTTGAAAACAAGGAGGCCTCTAGCCCTCCCTGGAGCTCAGCTCTCAGGATGCCACAAGAAAATGGGGAAAGCAATGAAGGAGTGCCAAGCAGCCAAATCTAATCTAGATATTCAGGAGTCAGAAATTTTAATCCTTGCTTCAATCTGATTACTGCTGAGGGTCAAAGTCCTATAAGCACTTTAAAATGAAGGCCCAGTTCTGGGGAGTTCTTATCCAAATAAGGCCTGGCACAGCATATGACCAATTAGAAAAGGAAAAAAACAAAAAAACAAGAAAACCCCACAAAACTCCATAATCAGTCATGTGTGCAAAGATTAATGTCCAAGAGTAAGTACTGCCATGTTATTTATAGAATCTGAAACTGGAAAAAAAAAAAAAAAACAAACTAAATACCTACAATAATAAATTAATTGGATGTATTTATGGAACATACATAGAGTGAATCTATGCCGTTGTGAAATAGAGAATATTTAATGACATAGGAAAATTCTTAATAAATTAAGTAAATAAAGAACATGTAGTGATTGGTCCTAAGTTAGGGAAAATGTATAATTATTGTAAAAAACAAAAAGCATATGTGGTGAGGTATGAACTTTTTTCTGCATGCTTTAAATATTATTTTTTTCAAAATTCATGATAAATATGTCTAATTTTTATAAGCAAAAAACAATTAATACTATTTAAAATAAATAAATAATTTATTAATAGGGTGGTTCTCAGGAAAAAGAACAAAGCACGGCAGGGGTGGGGGGACGGAGTGCTATTCTTATATAACTACTTGGGAACCAAATAATCAGCAAGCGTTTACTATGGGAAACTGAGACTGACAAAAAGTGGTTTGTAAACTTGCATGACAAGAAGAGTAGGTTCAGTGTCTCTTCAAGTCAGAATCTATTTCTAGGTGATCATTTGGCATCAGTATTTAATACTTTAGTGTTACCAGACGTCAGTCTAGTGTGTCTTCTCTCTTTCTGTTACTTACATTTTAAGTCTTATCTCCAGTAAAACTAAAGGTATTATCATTTGTTAAGGAATTTCAGACGTCCAGGAGTATATTGAAGGCATGTGTAATTGGTTTTATAATGAGAGCATTAGATCCAGATTAGAATCATGGGCCTTGAACCACAGCTTCACCAGCCATTCTGTGCCTTAATAAGCTTACGAAATCCCCTGATATTCAATAGACTCATCTATAAAATGAGGATGATAATAATTTCTTCCATGTATGGTCATGAAGATGCCTTCATTTAATCAAAGAGTATTTACTTTGTACTGTGCTAGACACTTAGGATATAGCAGTGTCAATCTCTTTCTTGACAAAGTTTATAATCTAGAGAGAGCTTTGGACAAATACACAGAAAATCACAAAAGAGTATGGTAATTGTTATGAGGAGGACAGTATATAACACTGCAGGAGCCCACAGGAATGGTACCTAACCTGAAACAAGAGGTGGCGATTAAAGCACAAAGGATGAGCAGAAATTTTCCAGGCAAACCTGGAAGAAGATGGTCCCAGGAGAGCCAGAAAATATGCTGTAAGGCCTAGAAATAAAAACAGAGATATATAGACCAGTTCAATGGAAATAAGGTAGTTTTAAACCTGTTGGACAAAAGGTACCACTTAGTGAAGCCCTAATGTTGTAAGACTTTGTGTTGGGATCTAACATATTCAATATTTTTATTGATGATTTGTATGGAGGCGTGAAAAGCTTACTCATCAACATGTACTAATGATGAGTAGTTAGTTGAAAAGGCCCATTAGTACACTGTATAATGTAGTAAAATATATCTTGGTATTTCAGATTATAAAGGAAAAAAAGAAAATAATTTTTAAATTTTTCTCATGTCATCCTCTGGGTCACTTTCTTCACTTTTGTTCTCCCCAGCTCTCCAAACTTGGAAAATACATGGGCCATGCCCACTTTAGGGCATTGCCTGGGTCCAGGTAAAAGTGTACACATAAAAGCATAAGGAAGTTGTGCACAAGGACCGCATTTTGGTGTTTGACAGCCAAGTCGCTCGGTATAGTCAGCACCGAGTTGTGATCATGGTGCAGTAGAAGCATAATATGAAAAACCAAGAGTTCAGGGTTTCTCTCTATTTGGAGCAGACCCACACATGGGTACTATGTTTAACTCTGGGTATTACACTTTAAGAATGACGTTGGTAATCTGGAACCTGTTTACAAGACAAGATGTTGAAAAGAGTTGAAACTATCAGGAGTAATGATAGAAGCAATAAGGCAGTTTATTTAGAGAAGATTGACTTAACAAGACATGCTAGCCATCTTCAAATATAAAAGCAGTCATATGAATACAATCAGATTTACTCTTTCTGGCTCAAAATGTAGAACCACAAGAGAAATACTAATGGGACAATTTCTAGCTCAATAAAAAGGATCATTTTATAATAATAACAATAACAATAACAATAATAATAATAATAAAAGATGGCCAGATATGGAATAATTTCCTTCAGAGGGGATGCATTCCTTATTACTGTGTAAAGAGATATTGAATGACCTCTTCTAGGGGATATTTTAGAAAGGATTCAAGCATCAAATGGATAACAAAACTATGCAAATTTTATTTTATTTTTTTTTAATTTTTTTTTTCAACGTTTATTTATTTTTGGGACAGAGAGAGACAGAGCATGAACGGGCAAGGGGCAGAGAGAGAGGGAGACACAGAATCGGAAACAGGCTCCAGGCTCTGAGCCATCAGCCCAGAGCCCGATGCGGGGCTCGAACTCACGGACCGTGAGATCGTGACCTGGTTGAAGTCGGATGCTTAACTGACTGCGCCACCCAGGCGCCCCAAAACTATGCAAATTTTAACTTCCCTTCCCAAGAAAAGATGTCATGTGTCTGGTATATTCAGACTTAATAATAATTACAATTTTATCAACAACAACAAAAAATCTATTCTTACTCTCTGGAGATATACTGTCTAATACTGTAGTCACTAGCTACATGTGGCTCCTGGAAATGTAGCTGGTCTAATTTGAGATATGCTGTAAGCATAAAATACAGACCAGATTTAATAGTTCTTTATGTAGATTTCATGTTGAAATAATTTTGGGTATATAGCATTAAATGAAATCTATTATTAATAGCCAAATCATGGAAAGATCCCAAATATCCATGAACTGATGAATGGATAGAGAAGATGTGGTTTATATATACAATGGAATTCTACTTAGCAATGAGAAAGAATGAAATCCTGCCATTTGCAACAATGTGGATAGAACTGGAGGGTATTATGCTAAGTGAAATAGGTCAATCAGAGAACAACAGTTATCATATGTTTTCACTCATATGTGGAACTTGAGAAACTTAACAGAAGACCATGGGGGAAGGGAAGGGGAAAAATGGTTTCAAACAGAGAGGGAGGCAAACCCATAAAAGACTCTTAAATACAGAGAACAAACTGAGAGTTGATGGGTGGGGGGAGAAGGGAAAATGGGTGATTGGCATTGAGGAGGACACTTGGGATGAGCACTGGGTGTTGTATATAAGCGATGAAACACAGGAATCTACCCCCAAAACCAAGAGCACGGTAACATTGTATGTTAGTTAACTTGACAATAAATTACATTTAAAAACATAATAAAATAAAATCTATCATTAAAATTAATGTGACCTGTTTCTTTTTAGTTTTTTAATGTGGTTGCTAGAAACATTAAAATTACATATGTGGCCAGCCAGAAAGAAGGCTGTCCATTCCTGGATTGACCCAGGTTAAGATCACTTCCACACACACAGTCTTGGGCAGAGCTTTCCTGGGGCTTCTCCACATTCACTAGGATAGGCTATAGGCCTACAGGAAACCAGACCATGGAACCCAGAGCCAGGGCCTTGCACCAAACCTAACTATAAACCATGACAGGGAACACACTGTGCTGAACTCGGAAACAAACCCAAATGGATCCAAAGGTTTATATTTCCTCAAACACTCAGCTGAAACATGACCAAGAAATGTCTTCACATTGGAATTGAACCTACCTACATATTTCCTAAAACTAGTGAACAACCATATCACACTGAGCCAACATTCATTGGATTTGGTCCTTGCTTATAACCAAGTACAAAATATTTACCAACCCTGTGTATTCTGGCTTGTGGCACAGAGACTGCTTTTATAGCAAAATGAGTAAAGTCAGCGCTCTTTTCAACCAAGCAAGCATAAATGGAGGTTCACTGTTCACAAGTAGGTGAAACTGCCATCTCCACATTAAGGCAGCCTGAACAGATGGGGTGACTTTTTCACATGCTGTCAGACTGCAAGGTCACAGAGCTCAAGGTTGAAGAGCATGGCTCTGGAGTCAGAAGACATGTTCTTGAGTTGCAGCTTTAGTCAGCTGTAATCTGGTCAGCTGTAATCTTCTGTAGGTTATGAAATACTTCTAAAGCCTCTGTCTCCTTAACTATAAAACAGACATAATACCACCTACTTCTTAACTTCATATAGTTATTGGGAAGGTTAAATGACTACATACCTATGTATATATACAGCACTTAGTTTTGTTTTCTTTTTTTTTAAGTCCATTTAAGTAATCTCTACACCCAACTCGAACTCATGACCCCAAGATCAAGACGTGCATGCTCTTCCGACTGAGCCAGCAAGGTGCCCCTATATACAGCACTTAGTATTCTGTACCATCATCATCACTGTCCCCAGTTAGACCCTGAGCTCTTTAGGGACAGGGTTGTGCCTTTATTCACTCATCATCCAACAAATATTCATTGAGGGCTGACTGTGTTCTGGGTCCTGGGGATACAGAAGGGATAAGACTGACAAAGTCCTTAAGCTCTTGGAGTCTACTAGAAATCATACACAAATGTGTTTGCAAACAAATACATAACTTCAACAGTGATAATGCTAAGAAGGAAGACAGCAAGATAAAGGATAGAAGATGGTACAGGAGATGGTGAAGAATGTTATTTTCTGCTGGGATGACAGGGTAGATTCTCTAAGCAGAGATTCAACTGAAGTAAAGGAGATAGTCTCGTGAAGGTCTGAAGGAAGCAGTTTTCATGAAAGAAAGCAGCAAGTGTGAGGGGGGAAAGAGCTTTGAAGAACAGTAAAAATTAACAGAGTGGTTAATAAAGTGGGAAATGTATGACATGATCAGATTGTTGGTTTTAGCAAGAAGGAGATCATTGGTGACCTTAACCAGAGCATTTTCAATAGAGTTTGGAAAACAAATGTTAAAGAGAATACAGGAGGTTAGGATATAGAGATATAACAATATAATATAATATAATATAATATAATATAATATAATATAATATAATATAATTAATATATAATACTCTTTTTGAATAACTTTGCTATAAACAAAAACAAATAAATGGGTCAACAGCTAAGATTGGAGATAATAAAGCAATTTCTGTGTGGATGAGAATGATTCTTTAGAGAGAGAGATACTGTCCATGTAGGATAAAGGAGGGATAATTTCAGGATCTTTCCAGGAAGAAAGTCCTTGAGTAAATGAAAAAAGAGAGGAAACAGTGCCCAGAGTAGACCCAGGCTCGGTAGCAACAGGAATCATTTCTGCATGTAACAGGAAAGTGGGCAGAATATGTGGGTCTGTATGCAAGCAGCATGGTGGTGGATAGATGAGAGAGGTCTCATGGCTTCCATTTGCTCAGGAAATAAGTGCCAAGAAGGAGGAGGAAGTTAACAGGGTCACATTTACCATCTTATCTCCTGCACCTAAATCAGAGCCTACGCAAAGGTTCTCAGAAGTCTTTGTTGACTACCCAGAGAGTTCAGCTGCAAGGCCTGCAGGAAGAGAAAATACCCACTTCCCCTCCAGCCTCATCCCCATCTCTCCCCTGTCATATTCTCTCTTGTACCTGCTGAGCTTTGCTTATGCTGACATTTCAGATCAGGTCAACAGGCATTAAGTCAGTGATATACTTGTGCTGGTAAGGCCATATGAAGTTGAGTTGGTAAGGCTGAGAAGTTCAGCTTTCTGTCTAGATGTCTGAAAGGTACACAGCAGATTACAGTCCTGAGGACAAGTGCTTCGACCAGAGTCCCCATGTGGGGCGCCTTAGTCAGGTGGAGGATCACGGAAGATTGCTCCTGACCTGAGTCTCCATCCCTATCCAAGTGTTTCTTCCCTTATCTTCTCCAGCCATTTTAATCATCCCTCACTTTTAATGCCCTTCAGGTCCCATCTCCCCAATCAGACATGATCTTTCACTATCTTGACTTTTTAAAGGACACGTAATGGTGTCTCTTCCAGCAGCCCAATGCCAAGTACTTCCAAGTGCTTCCCTCAGGAGAGATGTCACTGGTGTCAGAAACTTGATTCCAGGCCAGAACTGTGAATAAAGGAGAGTTCATAGCTCCCATTGGGCATTTCCATTGCAGCTGCCAGTGGGGAGGGGTGAGCATGGGGAGCTGAAGGAGGAGCTAGGCTAGGACCCCATCCAGAATGCTCTTGTGCTGCTCTGTGGGACTCTGCTGAGTGCTCGAGTTTCATTTAAGTCGCTCGAATTGAGCAAAGAACCAGAGCTGCTGTCCTGTGGGGAGACCGTGGGCAAAGCAAACATGCTGTCTGGCACATTTGCTTGAGGGAGAACAAGGGTGAGGGTTGTAGGGCTGTTATGCAGGACAAACTGCCAACTCCAGCAAGTGAAACAACAGGCTGGAGATTCTGCAGAGGGTCCTGAAGCACAGAGAACATCATTAAAAGGGCTCTGGCTTGTGTTTTGCTCAAGGCCATAGCAAATATTTGCTGTCTTCTCTTATGGATATAATACAAAAAAATATGCTTGTGGGAAGGTCCACACATGCCCATACAGTATTGTCCAATGGGTCTTGCCTGTCTCAGACCCCACAGGAAAAAGGCAGTCTCATCTGAGTATGTTAGGGCAGATTTTAATTTCCTCTCCTTCTTCCCCTTTTCCTCTCCTCTCTTGCCCTCCCTGACCCGACAAAAGAAATGCCTCAGAGGAAGGTCCACTAGTTAGAAAGGTTAACAATAAAAATATGGAAAGGATATAATATAGAAAAAGAAATTTTTCTGAGTCCAGTTGATTTTAAGATTCGAATAAAGATAAAGACATTTGGTGTGCTGACTCTACTATCATAGATTTACTGGCATGATAGCCCAGGGCTGGGGGCCAAGGGTGAGCTCATGCCGTAATTTCTTTACCTACACAAGAGTGGAGCTAAAAGCAAAATGCAGTCCAAATTGCTTCACTAAATAGGCTGAGAGAGCATGAGGGGGAGCAATTCCTTCTTTAAAACTATTATTGTTTCTCAAATTCCAACCCCGCCCCCCACCCCCAACACATTTCAGACCAAAAATATTTCAAATGTTGTAAATGTGCTGGAGCCATCCAAGAGACAAGAAAATAGGTATGTAATTTATGAATTTCACTTCTATCTTGTTCTGAAACAATATAAAAATCAAATTTCTTATCTAGATAGAAAATAAAAACTACTATTGCTATAAAATGCAAATAGCCTGTGGTCCCCCAACATTTCAGTCCTGTTAAATATGTGAAAAGCCCCATTCAGAGGTACTAGTTCCCAGAAAGTATTGAAAGGAGTATATGATACTACCTGCTTCAAGCAACCATCTCCACACCAAAACTGGACATGTTTCTGTGATCTAAGTACCCAGAAAAATAGAAACACAAAATGGAAGTCATGTCTTTTTCATATTCTTTTCTCTGGGAATTCTTTGCTTATCCTAAAATTTGTGACCTTGCTTGTCATGCTTCCCACACCCACCTTTCTGCAGCTTGAGTAAAGACTTTTGTTTTTCTGAGACATCTCCCTCCTGCCACCTCCCCAAGGGGACTAGAAATGTTAAGAACTTGGTGATTTAAGCTCAGGTACCTGATATATGACAAGTACTGCATAAATATTTGTTGAGTAAATGGATTTATGGATGCATGAATTGACCATCTTGAATATTTTAAGATAATGATTTCCCATAGTTATGCATTCTTATAGATCATATGCGTTCATATAGATTCATATGCATTCTTAATAGATCAATTCTAGGCCATGAAGAGCAGCCCATAAGGATGTCCATGGTATGGGAAGCTATGTAGAAGAAGCCTTGGCCAGGCCCACACTCTTTCCTTTGGTGATTTTTTTAGAGGTCCCAACATAGCTTTGAGCATTGGCCAGACTTAGTATGCCCAGTTTTCTGTTATCAGGGGAGACATCTGAAGTCTGCTGGGAGTCAAACTTTTTCAGATGAATTAAACTTCCAATAATTACCTCAGTCCGAAAGCTTGGAGCTACTTGTTTCCCTTTTCATAGTCCCATGGTCTTCCCAAGTGTCCATCATAGCTTCTGCCCCATCCACCATGGCAGAGCAACCTCAGATAGGCTGACTCAAGGTTGTGCCTTTCAGGAAGAGGCATAGGTATCAGCTACCCACCTCTGCCTCCAGCCCTGTAAGATGCTGATTCCCATCCCTGGGATATCCAGTCTCTCTGTAGGACATGTAGCCTGTTTCTTCCAATTGTTTAACAGACACAGGGCTCATGCTCAGTCTCTCCACTGTCAATGATGAATGAGAAAGGTCTTACAAAGTCAGTTCAACAAGGTTATGGAATCCATCCACTGGAGGTGTTTAGAGTCTGACTCATGACGCCATTGGTGCTCTACTGAAACTTGGTCTAAGCTTTCCACAGCCACTGTGCCTTGACCTTAGGTTGCTTCAATATCTGGTTTGGGAAGGGACCATAGGATGAATCCTAGAGAAAATAACAACTGTCAGCTTTCAACCTTGAGCTAAAAAAGTACTGCTATGGTAGCAGGCATTGGGATTGGAATTAGTATTCTTCTAAGGACAACAGAGGTAAAATGAGAAGCACCTGATGATGGGAAGGTCAGACCATGATTGGATATCTGAGTTGGTAGATGACAAATATATCTAGTCCACTGAACCATCTCATAAAACAGTTTTATATCTTTCTGTCACTATCTGAGCTCTTGGGATTCTCCCTTTCCCTTCCCTTAATGATTCCCTGAGAAGATTCCAAAATTTTCCAGTCCCAAAACAAATCTTCTGTTCTTTACCAAAAAAAATCTATGTAGTCCAATTTAAAATACCCAACTCAAACTTATGTACTCATTATCTCTTCCCCAATCTCCTGCATGCTTGAATGATTAGAGTGGGAGGGGGCCGGTTCTTCCATGTTTTTTCCTACTTTCTGGAGAGTGGGGGAGAATACAGCCCATGACTGTGTCTGAAATACTTTTCTCTACTTCTTTTTCTCTACTACTCTACTAACTCTTCTGCTGTTTGAGGCTGGTTGTGAGAGTGGGGTAGCTGGGCCCCAGGGTGGTGGCCTCCTGCCTGGAGGATGCTCCCAATTCTTTGGCTAACACTAATTATGCAGCTAGCATTCACTGTTCTCTGGGGGACACAATCCTCAGAGGGTCTGACTGGACCTCCCCAAAGCCCAGTTTCATTATGCAGTTCAGGTCTAGACCCTGCTCCAACCAGGAAAGAGTCCCGTGGAGAGAGAAATGAGCTCCAGATATGTTCCCAGTGTTGGGAGTTGTGAAGTGTTATGGCTAAGGCAACCAGCACTGGAGTCGGAGACTGAGGTCAATTCCAGCTTCACTACTCACTACTCCACTACTCTGAGCCTTAGTTTTCCCATCTACACATCAAGGATAGTGATGCATATCTCATAGAATAATAGTGAAAACCTGGGTTTAAATCCCAGATCCACTAGTTAGTTCCTACACGTGTGATATTAGGCAAACCTTACTTCTGAGACTCAGTTTCTTATCTGTAACTTGAAAATAGTATTTTTAATTCACTGATAAGGTAGATGTAAGAATTAATTGAATGATGATGTAGAATGTATCTAGAACAGTATAAAAGACAAAGCAAGAACTCAACATATGTCAGTTCCTGTAATTTTTCTACAAGGAAAGTACTTAGCTCAAAGCCCAACACCTGATAGCCATAGTTAGCAAACTGAGGAGGGAATATCAAGTACTAAAGCTCTGCTCTAAGGTTAAAATTGATATAAGACATTCCCTGCCTTACTACACTCTTGGTTTCAGACATGCCCTTGGCCTTGACAGTGCTATTCCCACCACGTTTGTGCCTCTTGGGATTTGTCAGCTTCTTGTAGTCTGCCTGTGAACTCAGGAGACTGCACAAGCCTAAGGTGTATTTCTGCCTTGGAAGCCAACACCATCTACCTCCAGCTGGGCTACCTTCCCTCGGAAACAGACCAGTGTTTCCCCAGAGGATAGAGCTCTGAGCAAAGCTGTTTATCCCATAGTCAGACTCCAAAGGCTTCCACTCAGCAGATTTCCTCACTGTCTGAGAGCTTAGGCCGAGTCAGTCATTGGTATTTTTGCATCACCCCTGATGTGGGATCAGATACAAATCTGAGGCAACTGATTTGTCAGCAACCAGCCTTGTACTTTGAGTTGTTTTTCCAGTGTGGATATGAATACCTCACCCACGCTCTCCCAGTTAGACTCCCTTGTGACCAAGAAGCCTAATAGCTTTTCATGGCCTGAACCCTGCCTACCTGTCCTGTCTTATCTCCCCTGAGTTCCAGTCAAAACAAATTACAGATACCAGAGACACTATACTCACCACATTTCCAAGCCTTCACAAGCACTTCCCCTCCCTCTGCTGGGAACCTCCTTCCTTGCCATTACTTCCAGCCCTGATAAACTTATACTCATCTTTCAGAATTTAGTCAAGTATCACCCTCCTTGGGACCCTTTCATAGTCTTGTCCATTTATCCCTTTACCAGTTGGATAAAGGATACCTAATTTTAGATTTCCCCACACCCTGTGGCTTAAATCAATTACTAAATCATTTTTAACATATATGTTGTCTTCCCTACAAAACTAGTAATTTCATGATATTTCATTTTATATTTCATGTAACTCTATCCATTGTATAGCATCCATTGAGTTGTATAGAGTTGATACCAAGAAAACAGTAAACTCTGAATTTTCAAGACTGCTGCCTAGGGTAGTTCTATTGACTAGTTTGCTTAAAAAGCAAAAAACAGGGGCGCCTGGGTGGCGCAGTCGGTTAAGCGTCCGACTTCAGCCAGGTCACGATCTCGCGGTCCGTGAGTTCGAGCCCCGCGTCAGGCTCTGGGCTGATGGCTCGGAGCCTGGAGCCTGTTTCCGATTCTGTGTCTCCCTCTCTCTCTGCCCCTCCCCTGTTCATGCTCTGTCTCTCTCTGTCCCAAAAATAAATAAAAACGTTGAAAAAAAAAATTAAAAAAAAAAAAGCAAAAAACAAATAAAGTGAAAAAGGAAACGATCATGGAACTCATTAAGGTACCCTGTAAAGTCAGGGAAAACAGACTGAACTCTCCAGCCATAGAGAAGGCTCTGTGAAGGGATACAAACCTATGAAAAAGTCTATCTTAAACAATAAAACTCCCTCCAGTAGATGCCATCTTGATCATTATCACCATGTGGATTGTTGGAAGAGGGCAACAGTTTTTTTTCCACACCATACTCATGTCAAAATGCTAAATTTATATTAAGAAAATAATCAAAAACTACAGCTGCTCAGATATATCCAGGCAATACCAGGCATATTTTTGAAGGAGCAGGGCACTAATGCTTTTTAGTTCCTATCGAGGAGCCCCTGCAAGGAATGTCCCTTATGTCTTCATGCTTCCTGATTTACAAGAGCCTTCCAATGAGGGGTCTTTCTCCACCCCACACCTATCCAAATACATACACTTAGCTCTGCTATTGCTGGGCTGTGTTCTGACATAAAATCAAACTCCTTATTTCAACTGCAGCAAAAATAACTTCAGAGGAAAAGTACTTTTCATATACAATGCTGTGAAGTAGGTCATGATGTCTAATTCTATAGACATGGAAACAGGTTTACAAAAGTAAAATACTTGTTCAAGTTTAATCAGTTAATAGGAAGTTAATATTGAATAGAATAGTAATCATGAGGAAAGATTTGGAAATTAAATAATCTTGGGTTCTAATTTCTACTTTTCTACTTATTAGCTATATGACCTTGGGCAAATTAATTTGACTTTCTGAGCTTTAGTTTCCTTAATTGTACAATAGGAATAATAATGGCCGCTTAAGTAAAAATTTATTTTTTACTCATGTGAAGCATCTAACCAAATTATTAAAAAAGCACCTGAAAAGATCTATTGTAAATATTACATTAGCTCAAGGATTTAAAGGAAAACATGAATGTAATGAGTAGAGAAATGATACATATTAATAAAATGCAAATGAAACGTCTAGAAATGAAGCATACAATATGTGAAATGAAATACACACTGGATGATGGGATTAACAGCAGATTAGAAACTGAAAAAGAAAAACATAGTAAACTTGAGAAGAAAGGTATAAAAACAATGCTACATGAAACGCAGACATAAAAATAACCTAAAATTAACAGACCTCAGTAAGCTGGGGGACAGTATTAAGCAATCATACAATATAATACATACAGTTGTGGTTCCAGAAAAGGAGAGATACTTGAAGAAGTAACTTAAATCTTTCCTACTAAGATCAGGTACAAGGCAAAGATACATTCTCTCACCATTTCTTTACAACACCATACTGGAAGTTCTAGTTAATCCAATAAGGAGAGAAAGGGAATGAGAAGGAGAAAGAGAAAGAAAAGGAGAAGGAGAAGGAGAAGGAGAAGGAGAAGGAGAAGGAGGGGGAGGGGAGGGGGAAGGGAAGGGAAAGGGAGGGGGAAGGGAGGGGGAAGGGAGGGGGAAGAAGAGGAGGAGAAGATGAAGAAGAAAGAGGAGAAGAGGAAGGAAGAGGAGGAAGGGGAGGAGAAGAAAAGAAAAGAAAAAGGAAACAAGAAATAAAATGTATACATATTAAGAAGGAAGAAATAACTCTGTTTACAGATGACATGATCACCTACGTAGAAAATCCAAACGAATTGACAAAAAAAACCTCCTGGAAATAGAAAACAATTATAGCAAATTTGCAGGATACAGGGTTGATATTTATTTCAATCACTTTCTTAACATACCTACAATAAACAAGTATAATTTGAAATAACAAACATAATATAATTTATATTAGTACCCAAAACTCTGAAATACTTAGGTATAAACCTATCAAAACATGTTCAAATTCTATATGAGGAAAACTACAAAATTCTTATGTACAAAATCAAAGGAGAACTAAATAAAAGAAATATTCCATGTATATGTATGGGAGGAGTTAACACTGTCAGAACATGAGCTCTTCTCGATTTGATCTATAGATGCAATCCCAATCAAAATCTGAGAAAGTTATTTTGTGGATTATCAACAAACTGATTCTACAATTTACTGGTAGAAGCAAAAGACCCAGAATAGCCAACACAATGTTGAAGAAGAACAAAGTTGGACTGAAACTACTTGACTTTGAGGCTTACTATAAAGCTACAGTATTCAAGACAGTGAAGTATTGGTCAAAGAATAGACAAACAGATCAGTGGAACAAAAAGGAGATCCAAATTTAGACCCACATAATTTGGTCAAATGATGTTTGACAGAGGAACAAAGGCAATGCAACAGAGCAAAGATAGTCTTTTCAACCATATGGAACAACTGGACAGCTACATGCAAAAATATACATATATGAATCTATACATAGACTTTATACCCTTCACAAAAATTAACTTAAAATGAACCATAGACCTAAATGTAAAACACAAACACTATAAAACTCCTATAAGATAACAGAGGAGAAAACCTAGAGGGTTTTGGCTGTGGCGATGACTTTTTAGATACACCACCAAAGGCACCAGCCATAAATGAAATAATTGATAAGTTGGATTTTATTAAAATTACAAACTTCCGCTCTTGCAAAAAACAATGTCAAGAGAATGAAAAGAGAAGCTGAAGACTGAGGGAAAATATATGCAAAAGATACATCTGATAAAGGAGTGTTATCCAAAATATACAAAGCATTCTTAATAAGAAAACAAACAACTCAATTAACAAATGAGCCAAAGACTTTAAATACACCTCAATAAAGAAAATAGACAAATGGTAAGTAAGCATTTAAAAAGATGCTCTACATCATATGTCATCTGGGAAATGCAAAGTAAAGCAACAATGAAATACCACTATAGAGAAATACCACTATAGAATGACCAAAAGCCAGAACAGCAATAACACCAAATGCAAGGATGTTGAACAACAGGAATTCTCATACATTGCCGGTGGGCAGGCACATGGTGCAGCCACTTTGGAAGACAGTTCGGAAGTTGTTTTTTGTTTTTTGTTTTTTGTTTTTTTTTTTTTACAAAATCAACTATACTCTAACCATACAATCAAGCAATCACACTCCTTGGTATTTACCCAAAGAAGTTGAAAACTTATGTCCATACAAAAACCTGCACCTGGAGGTTTATAGCAGCTTTATTTACAATTGCCAAAACTTGGAAGCAACCAAGCTATCTTTCAATAGGTGACTGAATAAATAAACTGTGGTACATCCACACAATGCAATATTATTCAATGCTAAAAAGACATGAGCCATCAAACCATATAAAGACAGAGGTAACTTAAATGTAGATGACTAAGTGAAAGACAGCAATCGGAAAGGGCTACATACTGCATGATTCCAACTAGATGGAATTCTGGAAAAGATAAAACTGTGGAGACAGTAAGAAGATTGAGAAGTGGGATGAATAGGCAGAACACATAAGGATTTTTAGCGGCCACGAAAATTTTGAGATTTTTTGAAAATTTTGAAAGATTTTGAGACTTTTTGAAAATTTTGATGATTTTGAGAAGGGCCAGATGAATAGGCAGAGAACATGGGATTTTTAGGGCCATGAAAAAATTGTTATGATACCATTACATATTTGTCCAAGTGAACTTTAATGGGAACTATGGACTTTAGGTGATTAGGATGTGTCAATGTAGGCTCATCAATTATAACAAAAATACCACTCCAGTGGGGATGTAGGGGCAGGAAGCATATGGAGAAGCTCTATAACTTTTCCTCAATTTGGCCATGAACCTGAAATTGCTCTAATAATAGTCTTAATTTTTTTTAAAAAAAAGACTGTTTCCTCTTAAGTTCTTTAAAATACATATAACTGAGGCAACAATTATAACATTGTCTGATGGGGTGTTTGATCTATGTAGAGGTAATACATACGACATCTGTAACATGAAGGCCAGTGGGGGGATATAAAGTAACGTATAGGATTGCCAAGTTTCTATAGTTTAGATGATGTAATGTAATATTAACTCTAAGCAGATGTGGAAGTTTAGGTATGGATACTGTAATCCCTAGAGCAACCACTAAAAATTTACCCAGAAAAAAATAGCCTAAAAGTCAAGATATAAATTAATAAGGAATACTAAAAAATTTAAATAATCCAAGAGAAAGAAGAAAACATGAAATTAGAGAAACAAACAATGAGATGATAAACAAAAAAGGCTAAAAGGGCAGACCTAAGTCGAACCACATAAAAACATATTAAATGTTAATGATAGAGTCCATAAAGAAGTGTGACTCACATATGCTTCCCAAAATAGACACATTTTTAAATGTGAAGACACAGATGGGAAGTAAATAGATAGAAAAATGTAGGTCATGTGACCCAACCTACCAAGCTTGGAGTGGCTGTATTAATGTTATATACAACAGAGTTTAAGACAAAAAGTATTACTAAAAATAAAGAGATATTTCAAAATTATAAAAGGGCCTATTTGTGAGGATGATATAAGAAGTATAAAATTATGCACCTAATAGTGGACTCTCAGAATACATGAAGCAATACTTGACAGAATTTGAGGGAGATATAGAATATTAACACAATAGTAAGATACAGTTAACACCACTGTCACAGCAATTTTTATGTTAGCTAAACAAAATAATCTGTAATGATCAAGATCTGAACATCACTGTGAATTATCTTCATCAAATTCATATTTATAGAACATTACATCCAGCAACAGCTGAATATACCTACTTTTCAGGAGTACTCTTCAGGGAAGACTTATGTTACAGTCTCAAGTCTGAAGGCCAGCTGGAGGCAGAATCTTTCTTACTTAGAGGACCTCTCAGTGATTTCTCTTAAGACCTTCAACTGATTAGATGAGGTCTACCCATATTATGAGGGTAGTCTGTTTTACTTGAAGTTAAATGATTTAAATATTAATCACATTTAAAAAATACTCTTATAGCAATGTCTGGACTGACATTTGATCAAAAACTGGGTACTACGGTATAGACAAATGGACACATCAAATCAGCTACCACAACCTACAACAGAATTAAATGGGAAAGCAACAGCAATAAGGCATTCAGGAAACTCCAAATATCTGGAAATCAAACAACACAGTTGTAAACAAGTTACAGGCAAAAGACAAAATTATGAATGAAACTAGAAAATATTTTTAAGTGACTGGCAATAATAATAAAAAATCCAAATTTATGGGACACAGTTAAAGCACGGTGTAACAGAAAACTTACAGTTTTAAATGTTTACATTAAAACTAGAATAAATGAACCAAGTTTCCATCTTAGAAAACTAGAAAAAAAACAGAGCAAAATACATAAAAGGAAAGAAAGGGTAAGAGTGCCTATTAATGGAATAGAAAGCAGACATTACAGAAAAGTAACAAAATCAATGTTATTCTTTTAAAATATCAATAAAATGTTTATACACTTAGATGATGAAATAAGAAAGAAAACTGAAGAAAGAAAGAAAGAAAGAAAGAAAGAAAGAAGAAAGAAAAAAGGAAGAAGAAAGAAAGAAAGAAGAAAGAAAAAAGGAAGAAGAAAGAAAAAAGGAAGAAGAAAGAAAGAAAGAAAGAAAGAAGAAAGGAAAAAGGAAGAAGAAAGAAAGAAAGAAAGAAAGAAAGAAAGAAAGAAAGAAGAAAGAAAAAAGGAAGAAAGAAAGAAAGAAAGAAAGAAGAAAGAAAAAAGGAAGAAGAAAGAAAGAAAGAAAGAAAGAAAGAAGAAAGAAAAAAGGAAGAAAGAAAGAAAGAAGAAAGAAAAAAGGAAAAAGAAAGAAAGAAAGAAAGAAGAAAGAAAAAAGGAAGAAGAAAGAAAGAAAGAAAGAGAGAGAAAGAGAGGAAAGGAGGGAAAGAGGGAAGGAAGGAAGGTAGGGGGGCAGGAGGAAAAGAAAGAACAAGGAAGAGGATGCAAATTGCCAATATCAAGAATCAGAATGGGATTATCACTCCAGTTGCTATAGACATTACAAGGATAATAAGACAATACATCAAAATAAATGGAGAGCTATACCACATAATAGATTAGAAGGCACAAATTATTAAAATGTCAATTCTTACATCATGGTATATAGGCTCAGGCCAAATCAGTCCAAATATTTCAGCAAAGATTTGTAGAAATTTGCATGTTGATCTAGCAAAAAGTCTAGAAAAAAGCAATTTTTAAATTTTTTTTTTCAACGTTTATTTATTTTTGGGACAGAGAGAGACAGAGCATGAACGGGGGAGGGGCAGAGAGAGAGGGAGACACAGAATCGGAAACAGGCTAGGCTCTGAGCCATCAGCCCAGAGCCCCACGCGGGGCTCGAACTCATGGACCGCGAGATCGTGACCTGGCTGAAGTCGGACGCTTAACCGACTGCGCCACCCAGGCGCCCCTGAAAAAAGCAATTTTTAAAAAGGGGAACACAGTTGGAGGACTTACCCAACCTGATATTAAGATTTACTATAAAGTTCTAACAATCAAGACAGTTTGGTATTGGTGTAAGCATAGACCTATTGATTAATGGAACGGGATGGAGAATCCAGAAAGAGACCTACACATATATTAGCAATTGATTTTTTTTTTCCCTTGGCAGTTGATTTTTAATAGCAATGTCAAGCAATTTGAGCATGGTCATGGTGAATTAAAATCAATTGCATTTCTATATCCTAGGAAAAAAATTATTTGGCAATTGAAATAAAAACTATTATTTTTAATAGCCCCCCACACACACGAGAAACGAAGTATACCAAAAATTACAAAATATTACTAACAAAAATTTTGGTCAATAGATTGTCAACAAAGCTGCCAAGGCAATTCAATGGGGGAAAGGACAATCTTTGTAATAAATGGTGCTGGAAAAACTGGATATTCATATGGAAAGAAGAAGGCTATAACTATTTCCTCACATCATATACAAAATTAACTTAAAATGAAACATAAAGCTAAACAGAAGAGCAAAAACTATAAAATTGCAAGAAGAAAAGTAAAAGAAAATCTTGTAACCTCGGGTTAGACAAAGATTTCTTAGGACACACAAAAAAAGGTTATGAGTAATAAAAGAAAAGAAAGGTTTGAATTGCCCTTCAACAATATTTAAGTTTTGCCTTTGATAGATACTAAAGAGACTTGGCAAACAAACAAACTAAAAATAATGTCTGATAAAGTATACCCAGAATATTTTTTTTAAAAAGCCCTCTGTAACTCAAAGAAGACAAGCCACCTGATTTAAAAGGGGCAAAATATTTTAATAGACACAACAACAACAAGAGAGAGAGAGAGAGAGAAAGAAAGAGAGAGAAAAGCAAATCAGTACAATAAACCATATTCAATATACGTTCATAACTAAGGTAATGTCTCAGTAACAATCCTGGCTTGGTCACTTATTTCTCATGTGAACGTGGACAGCTTTACCTTCTTTGCCTCAATTTCCTCATAGATAAAATATCACTAACAATAGAACCTAACTTCGTAGAACTAAGTTGAAGATTAAAGAGTTTCAATGATGTGAAGTACTCAGAAAAACGTGTCCCACACTAAGTGTGCAATAAGTATTGGTTGTAGTTGTAATTATTCAGACCTCTCTGCCTGGAAATTTCTGGGAGAACTTCTGACAATGACGTGTTTTTGATGGCCACACTAATTCATACTTTTTAACCTCCTTTCCCAGGAAAGAGGAAGGCGATGCGTTGGGAAGGATTTGGCCAGTTGAGTTTTGACATTCTCTTTTGAGCATTAAATGAAATGATCCTTATAAAGCTCTTAGCTACATGCTTGGTACACCGGCCATATTCAATAAGTGTTAATTAATGTGTCCTGTTTTCTTCTAGATGCCCAGCACAGAACTGGGTCTATACATGATACTGTAAAGCCATTGCTTAATAAACATATGGGTATTTGGGCTTAAACTTCTATGCACAAATGTTTGTATCTCTGGCCCTTTTGCCATAGAATCGTAGGATCCCCAATTCACTAGATGAAGAAATATCCTTAGTTTCCTCTAGAGAGGAGAAAGAAGAGAAGAATATTAGCTGTTTGCAGCTCCTTGCTTGCAAATTTTCCACAGGAGCTGAGGTTAGGGATTTAATGGGAGTAACATTAAATGTTTTAAGCATTCTTGGAAAACCACAATTACGATGATCATGCACTGGCAGTGGAGCACTCACTGGAAGCTGTACCCCTCAGAGGCGCTGAGCGGAAATGAGCTTTCTCTAATCTGTCCAAAAGTTCTCATCAGGTTTCTCCTGCCAGCAACTGGCATTTGAGAAAGCAAAGCCCTCTGGGGTGAGGGGTGCTGTCTGTGCCTACAGAACAGAGCAAAGCTAAGAGGCCCATAAGGGGATTAAACCTATGACCTGCTCCTCATTAGCGCAATGTTCTAGCCGACGAGGAAATAATGCAGACTCCTTGAGTGTTAGCAAATACTGACCTACTTAGATATGGGGGATAAAAGCACACATTTTCCCTGCGACATCAGCACAATCTGTCTCTGGGAATTGAAAGGACAGAGAAAGCCCTTTTACAGGGAATTTCTGGGTCAATAACTCTCATCTCATGCTCCTACAGTAATTACTGAATTATGTTCCCCAATTATTCTTCCATCCAATAACTGCTCCTCTGCCTACCCACCCATGTTCCAACAAGTATTCGACAGCATGTCAGGCCATTGGAGACTGCTGCTGCATCAGTCATCTCTGCACAACTATGTCTCTCTGCCCAGAACACTTCCATCACGCCCGTCTCCATGTTCACCCCTCTTCTCCCCTCCCCTCATCCTTCCCATGTCAGCAAGCTATCCTGGATGCCGTTACGAATTCTGACTCCTGGGACACACGCAGTCCTGTGTCTTGTGCAGAGCTGGATTCTGTCAACTCTGCCTGACATAAAATAAAAATGAAGTCAGCATTTTTTTGAAATGAATGATTGATTGAAGGGAATTCCAATATTCCTGTTATATATATTAAATACCCTAAATCATGTTAAATAATATTCAAAAGTCCTCAGTACTTACATCTAACCATTCTTTTTTTTTTTTTATTTATATATGAAATTTATTGTCAAATTGGTTTCCATACAACACCCAGTGCTTAACCATTCTTAAATAGGTACTTCTCAGGTCTTAGCTTCCGCTGATTAAGGATGAGAAAGTGTCTTGGAATCATATAGATCTAAATTTAAATTCCCGGGAGATAATTAGCTACCTAGGTTTCAATGTTTCTAAATGAGGATAATTAATACCTGCCTTGTGGAATTATTGAGAAGATCAAATAAAATACATATATGAAGTTCTTGCTGCTTAATAAACATTAATATGTTCTCTCTTTCCATTCACAGATTAATAAGCTTTCTCCTGAATTTCTGTCTGGTATTGCATTAGGCAATAAATAGTATTTTTTAAAAGACATACATTTTTAAAAAGACATACATATGTGTGTGTGTATATATATATATGTGTATATATAGATATATACACATATGTATGTATACATATATACACTATACATATGTATACATGTATGTATACATATATACATGTATACTATATATATATATTCTTTCAATTGGAAAAGTATAAAAAATTTAGAAATAAAATACATTTGTGTATAAATATTTGCTTTTTTATACTTTTTCAAATATCACACACACATATATAGATAAATTAATTGGGAAAGTTGAAAAGTATGAAGAATCAAATAAAATATATATTTTCCTTTTTATATTTCTTTCAATAACATGGAATATATGTATGTGTGCATGTGTGTAGACATATAGGTATATGTCTGTATACACATAGTTTTTATATTTTTCAATTAACTTGGAAGAATGCTAGGCATTCAATTCAATAGGACCTTTCTGAAGACTTATACACTCCAATTCTTCAAAACTTTCTTCTATTATTTCTCCCATAATATCCTTCCTACTTTCTTTGTCTTCTCTCAGACTGCTGATAGTTGAAATACCTCCTGAATTGATTTTTTACTTAGTTTTATTTCTCACTTTTCTCACTTAGTTTCCTTTTTTTTTTTACCTTTATAGTTGTTTCCCGAAAGATTTCATCAATTTTATTTTCTAACCTTCCTATGTATATTTAACACACTTATTTGTTTTTCTAGATTTTTTTAAATTTTTTGTTTTACACAGGAAAACAATCATACCTTCTGTGAATAGGAATAATTTTATTTCCTCCTTAGTAATCTTTCTTTCTTTCTTCCTTCCTTTTCGTTTTTCTTTTCCTTCCCTTATTAATGCTTTATGATTGCATTTGACAAAAGGAGGAAAAGAAGAGCAAATTAAGATTAGTAAAAAGAAATAAATAATAAAGATGACAGCATAAACCAATGAAATAAAAAATAGTTTAACAATGGAGAAAATTAACAAAGCCAAAAATAAGTTTTTCAAAAGAAATTAATGCAATTAATAAGCATCTAACAAGACTAACAAAAGATAGAAAATATAATGTATTAATAGCAAGAGTGAATGAAAGTACATGTATTGCACTACAAATCATTCACATATTAAAAGAAAAATAAAGGACTATTCTGAAGAGCTGAAGGCCAACAAATTTGACAATCTAGTTGAAATGGGCACAGTAATTACATAACACAATTTACCAAACTGGCATAAAATGGAACAGAAAATCTGAATAGCCCTATTTCCATTAAGCAAATTGAATTGATTTTCAAAAATATCCACAAAAGAAGCTCCAGGTCCATAATTTGTCAATCCATAATTTTTAAATCAGTAGTCCTCTGGTGTTTCTATATTTTTAAAAAATGTATAGAGCTTTGATTAGGAATAGAAGGTAAAAGATATTATTTTTGGCTCAAATTGTGGTTGTCCTTGGAAAACTATGGACAGAATAATTTAAGAACCAATGAAATTAGATTAAAAATATCTTTTTGTTTTTATATTTTTTAAGGTTTTTTTATTTATTTTTGAGGCAGAGAGAGACAGAGCATGAGCAGGGGAGGGGCAGAGAGAAAGGGAGACACAGAATCCAGAGCAGGTTCCAGGCTCTGAGCTGTCAGCACAGAGCCTGATGCAGGGCTCGAACTCACAGACTGTGAGATCATGACCTGAGCTGAAGTCGGACGCTTAACTGACTGAGCCACCCAGGCACTCCTAAAATATCTTTTTGTTTTTAAAAAAGAATATCATGTTTGCTGAAACTTAAAGATGAAAAAATCAAAATTTCATAAAATGCATAAAACTTAAATTATTTATGCTTAAGATGAGCCTTCACGACTTGCTGCATACCTTTTTTTAGCTTCTGTTTCCTAGATTAGTAAATACAGATGATTATGCCTTTCATGGTTACTGGGAGGTTTACAGCTGATGTATATCAAGTTCCTCAAGCCAGAGGAAGCCCTGAAAAATAATAGTTAATTCTCTTTGAATATTGATAGTGTCCTCTGAAAAGTACCCAGCTTCTTATACACAGTAAGGCAAGTCACAAATACTAACTCAAAACTTAACGCAATGTCTAATGTCACAAATACTAACACAAACACAATGCAATGTCTAATGGGTTGTTTTGCTTTTCACAATCTCCTCTATCCTCCCTTCCACATTTTCACCATCATCAGGTAGCATTAGAGTAGTCATGGGCATTTTTACTAGCCAGAAAGAGGGAAGTTGAATTAGCAATATATTTCAGTATTTATGTAATTCACAGTCTTTTCCATATACACATATTTCTAACTGTCCCAAGTTGCGCTCCAGAATACCCTGGTACCCACTGTGCCAACCCATCTGAAGGTGCAGGATGTATTGTACTATGAAACATATCTTACAGTGCCTGATGTCAAGAATAAGTGTAGAGTGGAAGAGAAACAAAGTTGGAAATGTATGGAACAGAGCTAGTCTGTGGAAGTTTCTTCCAGTTATCAAAGACTTATAAGTAAACAAATCTAATTCTCCCTAATACCTGGTAAAAATGGAAACTCTCCTATGAAGAATATACTCAATAAGACAGCATTTACAATTATAAATGTACGTTAGTTGGGTTTTTTTCATTTTTGATGGTACTTGAAAAAGTAAAATTTATTAAAATTTTTGTCATTATCATAATTCCTCAAAGACCATGAACACAAACGTAAGCTATATTCTGACACATAAAACGGATCCCTACAAGTTATCTAAATGTATAAAAGAATTGAAATCTTACTGACTACATGATTTTTTATTTTTGCTCTCTCAACAGAATTACATCAGAACTCTAAAAAAAATAGATATTGGGAAGATTTATAAATATTAGAAAATTAAGTAACACACATCTAAGTGACCTTTGCGTAAAACCAAAAGTGACAAGGGAAAATTGAAAACACTCTGAGTTCAATTAAGATTAAAGCACAACAGAAAAATGGTAGGGTGCTTACAGTGACATTTATAACTTTAAAAGCTTATATTAGAAAACACAAATGATCTTAAATCAGTGAGCTAAGCTTCCATCATAAAAAATTTGAAAAATAGAAGCACATAACATAAAATAAGCAGAAAGAATAAATATAAAACAAATATCAAAGAAATAGAAAACAGAAGACAATAAAGGAAGCCCTCACAACTGCTATTCAGTGTTGTACTGGTATTCCTAACGAGTAAAATAAGGTATATAAAAATAAGGGAGTAGGATTCAAAAAATGGAGTACTATCCAACTTTGCGTAGCCAGAAGATGAAAGAGCCCTGTATCCCTGTCTCTTGTCTGCTCTGACAACACTTGGTTCTTGGGAGTGTCACCTCCTGCTCTAATAAAGCAATGGGAAAAACATTTTATTCCACGTTTGTTAGGATAGTTATTTCATAAATTCAGTTCAAGAAGAAAACAGTTCTCCCGCACTGGGCAGAATCATGGATGCCATGTCATTCTCTGTGTAACGCTACTAAAGATCCCGCTCTGATTAGGCAGCCAACTTTACATCGACTATTCTGGACATGAGGGTTTTGTAGGAAGCTCTAAAAGAACATGCAGCAAAAACCTATACAATACAATAAGCAACGTACATGGATGGCATGAGCATATCTTGCAAGAAAACAAAAATGCCTCTGCAGAAATCTCTTACTTTGAACTTCTAGAGGAAAGCCTTGAAATTCACAACATCTCAGTAATTAGCTTAAAGTTACAAATCAGGTTAGGGAGAAGATAGTGGGTTTTGAAAGAAATTCTGTAATTCCATTAATGGTTTTGTGTTCTGACCGCAAAACCTCTATACCCCTGTCACCCCAGCCATAGAAATATTCCTCTGCTTGCTATTTGATGGTCTGAGCCAGTTGTACACAGCCTTCTTGAAGGGCTATAGAGATTTCCTTTTAGGACTCCATATTCCTTTCTGAGAACAAGTTGGCTTGTTAGAGGCCAGGTGGGAGTTCCGCAAGCAAACAAAAGAAATAGTTGGAAGGACCTTCACCAAGGCCACAAAACAGGCCCTCCAGAAAATCAGTCTTTATCTCTAACTGCTAGTTGGAGGTTGGCAAGAATACATAGCGCTCCTTGAGAGAGATGATGTGGGTGGTGGCTCCAGTGGCAGCAGAGTGCATGCCATCCTTCTGACTCAATGGAAGCACACAAGCTTTGCCAAGGCCAAGCAGATAGAATGCCCACTGCCGCGTCCAGGGGGAAGCTGGCATCAGGTGCTGGGGATTTTTTTTCTACTTCTTTATGAGACAAGAAACTAGCGTTTGCTTTCTTCTTTGAATAACCACTTAAGTTCTTCCGCGGATGAGATGAATAGGTCTCTATGTGGCTTTATTTTCACTGAGCAAAGAATCATCCAGACTGTTGTTTTCCCAATGGTGAAGGCAAAGGCAGGGAAGAAATGTGGGCAGGCACTGAAACAAGTAAAGATAACTGGCTTTTTCAGTTAAGTTGTAGACATTTAGTGAGTGTGCTAATATGCAAACAAGCACACCACACTAGGATTCGAGGACAAAACCAGCAGCCATTATTAATGGCTAAATTTTTTTGCATGCCCGCACCATATGAGGCACTGTGCTAATCATCTTATAAGCATTACCTTTCAAAAAATCTTAGCACAGTCTTGTAAGGTAAGTGTTATTATTTGCATTTCCCAGATGAGGAATCAAGGTTTGGAAGGGTTAGTAGCTTGCTTGCTGACAAAAACATAAAGGTAAGCAACTGCAGATAAAGCCAGGATTTGAAACTAGTTTTATTTAATTCCAATGTCTGTCTAAACATTATTCCATTTTAAAATAGACAAGGTAGGGGCGCCTGGGTGGCGCAGTCGGTTAAGCGTCCGACTTCAGCCAGGTCACGATCTCGCGGTCCGTGAGTTCGAGCCCCGCGTCAGGCTCTGGGCTGATGGCTCAGAGCCTGGAGCCTGTTTCCGATTCTGTGTCTCCCTCTCTCTCTGCCCCTCCCCCGTTCATGCTCTGTCTCTCTCTGTCCCAAAAATAAATAAACGTTGAAAAAAAAATTAAAAAAAAAAAATAAAATAGACAAGGTAGGGGCGCCTAGGTGGCTCAGTTGGTTGAGCGTCTGACTTCGGCTCAGGTGATAATCTCACGGTTCATGAGTGAGCCACGTCGGGCTCTGTGCTGACAGCTCGGAACCTGGAGCCTGCTTCAGATTCTGTGTCTCCCTCTCTCTCTCTCTGCGCCTCCCTCACTCGCACTCTGTCTCTCTCCCTCTCAAAAACAAATAAACATTTAAAAATAAAAATAAAATAAAAGAGACGAGGTAGTTCCTGATCTGAAAGCAACATATTTTTCTACTTAGCTATAACACAGATTGCCAGCCAGTCAAAATTAGCTGTACACTCAGAACCTGACCTGGCAGAAATCTGAAACTCTTATTATTTCCCTATCTCCTCTTTCTCCCAAGCTTTTGCATAGCTCCTTAATTGTAAGGGGAGTACCACTGGCTGGAACTCTCATGTCCTCACTTCTACTCCACTCAGTGATTTCACATTCAGCAGCGTGCCCTCCTCTCAGTTCACAGAAGCAGAGCTATGGGAAGTCCCAGGAATAACATTATGCAGGTAAGTGACTCACCGCCTAGACTAAGAAGGTCAAGTTTAGATTTCAGAATCTGAAATGAGTTACCTCCAATCAAGGTTGCTCAAGTATGTTCCTGTCTGTTAATATTAAGGGGCCACCTGATAATGCATCAGAGCGGGCAGGCACTAAAATTGTGGGGGGGGGGGGAGTCCTAGAATTTAGCACTTAATAGTTTATCAGAGATGTGCTAGGCTGAGCAATAACTGGGACTATGTTAGAATGTTAAAATTACTTAGTATAATACCCATGATATACATATATATAGTATAGTATATAGTATATATATTATATACTATATTGTATATAGTATATATATATTATATACTATATTGTATATAGTATATATATATTATATACTATATTGTATATAGTATATATATTATATACTATATTGTATATAGTATATATATATTATATACTATATTGTATATAGTATATATATATTATATACTATATTGTATATAGTATATATATATTATATACTATATTGTATATAGTATATATATATTATATACTATATTGTATATAGTATATATATTATATACTATATTGTATATAGTATATATATATTATATACTATATTGTATATAGTATATATATATTATATACTATATTGTATATAGTATATATATTATATACTATATTGTATATAGTATATAATATATTATATACTATATTGTATATAGTATATATATATTATATACTATATTGTATATAGTATATATATATTATATACTATATTGTATATAGTATATATATATTATATACTATATTGTATATAGTATTATGTATATGTATATATTGGTATCTGAATATTTGGGAATCAGTTAAGCATATATTCATGTATATTTAATGATGAGTTATACTGATCAAGCCATTTGAAGGCCCCAATGCAATATAAATGCTTATATATTATTCATTCATTATTTATGGAGCCCTTATTACATCTTAGGCATAGTAGTCAGCTCTAAAGACACAAATAAAAACATAGTGTTTCTGTCCTCAAAGAGCTCATTTGCCACTTTTATTTAATGACATCTTTCAGTGAAAATGACTACCTTTTCTACTTTTCTTTTAAATATAATTTGCAATGGATCTTCAGTTTACCTTGGGGCTTATATTCTCTGCAATACGTCAGACTAGATAATCCAGTATCCTGAACAATCTTTCTCCTATTAAAGTAGCTAAAATACGTATGTGTGTATTTAAAATACTTTAAGTGCATCACTACACCGGCAAGAAAGTATGTAATACGTCAAGGCCAAAAATAAAGTAATGTGGGGAGAGGGAGGGCAAGCAAGTGCAGAATCCAGCTTTGACCCTGCTGAACTTGAACATATGTTTTGAAGACTCTATAAGGCACAGAAGAAAGTAGACAAACCCTAGGGCACACCTGAAGTAGAGAGTCTAATTGTAGGCCCTCATATAAAGCCAAGACCTCCTTAGGATACAATTTCCTTTAAGAAGTAGACAGCAAGGAAACACCTCTTTTCACTGTGGCACTGACTGTACAGGGAAAAAGTCTCTTAAGAATTTGCAACTATTAGCCAGCCCCCACACAGGTTTCTGACACAAGTTAAAACTTTCTGGGTGGTCAAAAATTTTTTTTTAAATTTGTAATATAAAATGGTGTTAGATTGTGGTACCTGCCCCCAGGTGATAAAAAGAAGCAAAATAAAATCCTGGCTGAAGGAATTTAATTTCACCACGACCTGAAAGAATTCTCTCATATAATGATGATCTAAGGGATCTGAGTTGGAAGTGAAAAGTTGCAAATACACAAGTAAACAAAGAACCATAAGTAAGAGCCAGGAGAAACAACACTGCAGAATCAGGCAAAACTGTAGATACTGGAATTACTAGATGTTGGATATAAAATAAGAATGTTTGATATGCTTCAAACAGTGAGGTCTGAAAATATAAGCAAGAAATAAGAGACTATAAAAAAAAAAAGATCTGAAGAAAAAAAAACTTGAAAACTAAAATGCCAATAAAGTAGGTGAAATTAAAAAATGAATGACTTCATTAGCATGTTAGAAATAGGTGAGACTAACTGAAAAGAAGACAGGCTCAAAGAACTTGTACAGAATGTTTCTGCAAAGAGACCCATTGAAAATGTGAGATTAATAAATTTAGAGAACAGAACAAGTCCAGTATACCAGTTCCAGAAGGAAATAATAGTGAGAATAAGGAAGAAGCAACATTTGAAGAGATAACCGTGAAGAATTTTCTGGGAAGACAACAACTCAGACACAAGCAGGATAAAAACAAACCCATACCTAGACATAGCATAATGAAACTATAAGACACCGAAGACAAAGTGAAGTTTTTTTTTGTTTTTTTTTTTTTTTCAACGTTTTTTTATTTATTTTTGGGACAGAGAGAGACAGAGCATGAACGGGGGAGGGGCAGAGAGAGAGGGAGACACAGAATCGGAAACAGGCTCCAGGCTCTGAGCCATCAGCCCAGAGCCCGACGCGGGGCTCGAACTCACGGACCGCGAGATCGTGACCTGGCTGAAGTCGGACGCTTAACCGACTGCGCCACCCAGGCGCCCCCAAAGTGAAGTTTTAAAAAGCAGCCAGAGAGAAAAGTTTAACGTGAGTTGGGTTTGTCATCTCAAAACAAACTGATAGCCAATGTATGTTTTCAAAAGAAAAAAATCATTGCCATTTTTAATGGATGTTTTAGAAATACTTCTGAATAAATGAATAAATGATAAGCAGGAGACCCGAGACGAAACCCTCTGATTCCAAAATCTGGGTTTTTAAGCATCAGATATGTAAACAAGACATCCAGTCTTCACGAGATTTCTGATGGAGGCATTTGACATGTTACTCACTTTGAAAGTGACTAATGTACAAAGCTCTGTCCCTGAAATTTTGATCATGCCAATATTGCTATAATAGATCCGTATCTTCTCAGACTTTAAGCTCTGCACAATTGTACCAGAATAATACACCCCAATTATCACTTTTTCTTGCTATATCACTGACCAGACACTTTGAAAGATTATGTTATTTCCTAAAGTATCACATCAAACACTCTGAGAGCTATGGCACAGCAGTGCGGGCTAGTGGCCACACTAGTGGCTGGGTGTGGACTTAAATGTATGGATATATGACCTGAAACATGTCCAAATGTATTTAATCCTTGGTTTTCTCAGCCACAAACTGGAAAAATAATAGCATCTACCATTTGTGGCAAGGATTAAAACAGACAATCTATGTGAGGGCCATGCATTGTACTGACTCAGAAACAAATTGTAACTGAATTTGGCTATTATTATTAGGTAATATTTTCTTTCTTTATTTTTATCTTCTACTGCCCTCAGCCCACACCTTTCTCCTTTCTCTCATGTCTTGTTGGTTTCTGCTTCAAGGCCAATGGTTCTCAAAGCAAGGTCCATACAGTGTCCGCATTACCTAGGAATGTGTTAGAAGTACAAATTCTCCGGCGTCATCCCCAAACCTATGAAGCAGAAACTCTGGAGGTGGAGCCCAACAGGCTGTGTTTTAACAAGCCCTTCAGGTGATTCTGATTCTCATGAAGTCTACTGATGTATACCATTGTACATGTAGCTGAGCTGTTCTAAACAAGTAGGCTTTTGCAAACGTGGGAAGCTTTTGGTTTGTCACAATTCCCAAGGATCCCTACTGCCAATTAGTGGGGCAGGGATGCTAATTTTCCCCCAAACACTCCCCAAACCTTCACCTCCCCATGCAGCTATTGAAATCCTACACAATTTCCAAGGATGTCTCCTTCACACTTCATCTTCTGTATCCATTTCAGCCCAGACCATGATCTCTCTTAGGACATAACTGTGTAATCATGTGAAGTACCCATGAAGGAGAATCCTTCCCTCTGTTTCTTCTGTATGGAGGCAGTATTAATTTAAGACTGTAGACTTGGGAGCCAGAATGCCTGCATCTGAATCCTAGCTCTGTGGCTCCCCTAGCAATTTTGTTACTTACTCTCTCTGTGGCCCAGTTTCCTCACCTGTAAAATAGGGACAGCAATAGGGATAGGAATAGTACACACATCAAAGGTTTATGGTGAAGATTAAGCCAGTAGAGCATTGCTTGCTATACAAAGTAAGCATTGTGCAAGTGTTGGCTATTATTTATCTGTATCCCTCTTGGTATGCTGGGAACTTACCTCATGCCTCATACATTTCATTGATTCGTTGATTGGCCAAAGGACCCCAGAACTCATTCCCAATTCAATCTTCAAATATTCATTAGAAGACTGAAGGAGGTGATGATCACCAACTTTAAATTCATACATTCCTGCCATTTAGAAATAAGAATTGGCTTAGTCTTGGTTGTTTCCGAACATAGGACTGGGAACTAGTTTTTTTTTTTTTTTTAATTTTTTTTTTCAACGTTTATTTATTTTTGGGACAGAGAGAGACAGAGCATGAACGGGGGAGGGGCAGAGAGAGAGGGAGACACAGAATCGGAAACAGGCTCCAGGCTCTGAGCCATCAGCCCAGAGCCCGACGCGGGGCTCGAACTCACGGACCGCGAGATCGTGACCTGGCCGAAGTCGGACGCTTAACCGACTGCGCCACCCAGGCGCCCCAGTAGATAACTGGAACTAGTTTTAAGATAGGTAGCAGAGCACATTTGCCCTAACTGTCCCTGTTGTATCTCTTCCTTCTGTTCCTGTAAGAGTAGAGGTCATGGACTTGGGAATTTGGGATCCCAGGCACTTTTCTAAATTTCTTTCTACTTGTGAGATATAAATGAGGACACAATCATATTTTCAGAGCCTCTAAAATTCTTTACACTTGATTCATGTTCTTCTTAATGGCTTTGCTCAAAAAGAGCCTTATATCCTGCCAATTTCTGATGACTGTCCTCCATCACCTGCCCACAGGCCATTAGCCTAAGTACACATCACTGGCAGTGACCCTACATTTGGTGGCACTAAGCACAGCATGGGCTGATGAAATGCTCCTTGGAGCCTGCTCATCCAAACATGGAATATGTCCAAAGCTGGAGGTGATGACATCTCAGGCTGAGGTGGTGGGAGTACATAGGGTTCTGGATGGTTATGTAATAAGGGCAAGAGGAAGAGGTGGTACATGAATTTTGAAAGAGAACATCCCAGGGGGAGGCTCTGGTTTTGTGAGGAGGCCTGAGAGTAAGGAAGGTGATTAGGTTCCATTTTGCATGTGATGTTCTACCAGCAAACATGGCTGAAAGCCCCTATAAAGGGAAAATACTAATCATATAGCTCTTGTCATTGGAATGAAGGAAAAGATAGAAGGGCTGTGTCTTTGTCCTTTGGTCTGTGAGACCCCCTAAAATTAAACTCTTACTTCACTAAGTAGTCCTCTCAGGCAGCAAATTAGTTCATAAAATAATTCAATAAATCTTGGACAACATTTATGACAACATATATGAAACTATGGTATTAAAGGAGAAAATTCTAGTTATGGCTAACCTGCCTGTTGATTCTGTAGTTTAAAAGAAGGAAGAGGAAGAAGAGGAGGAAGGATTGCAATGTTCTCAGCCAAGACTTACCCTGGTAGGAACCATCAGGCCTCTAACCCCATTCTTAGTTTGACCAGTTTGTAGCTTCCATTTGATCAATTTAACCAAGAAACCCCAACTAGGGAGTTCACTCACACTAATGAAGCTCACAAGAGAGAGATGAACAAAACCAGATTATTTCTTTATTAGTTGAAGCTGAAAGATGAAATTTCTAAAGAAATTCATAATCACAGGAGCTGATGGTATCACTTTCTACCTAATTGCAAAAACTGAGCAAGAGACTTGAATATAGTCTTTCACAAAAGAAGATATGAAAAAGACCAACAATCAAAGTGTGCTTAATCTTATTAATCATTTGGGAATTGCAAACAATCACCACAATGAAATAAGACTATATATCCACGAGAATAGCAAAAAAAAAAAAAAAAAAAAGAAGAAAAAACAAGGAAATACCAAGGAATCAGCAATGATGGATCAAGTGGATTTTCTTTTTTTTTTTTTCTTTTTTTTTTTTTTCAACGTTTATTTTTATTTTGGGGACAGAGAGAGACAGAGCATGAACGGGGGAGGGGCAGAGAGAGAGGGAGACACAGAATCGGAAACAGGCTCCAGGCTCTGAGCCATCAGCCCAGAGCCCGACGCGGGGCTCGAACTCACGGAGCGCAAGATCGTGACCTGGCTGAAGTGGGACGCTTAACCGACTGCGCCACCCAGGCGCCCCCAAGTGGATTTTCAAACACTACTGCTAGGAATAAAAATTGGTAGCACAACTTTGGGAATCTTTGACAATATCTATTAAAACTAGAAGTACACACACCCAATCCAAGCATCACTTTGAGGCATATACAGTACAGAAATGTACCAAAGGTACATATATGAATGTTCACAGCAGCATTATTCATGATAGACGAACACTGAAATCATTCAAATGTTTCTTAAAAGCAGAAGGGATAAATACATTGAAGTATGACCACAATGAAACTGTATAAAGCAATGAAAATAAACAAACCATTATAGCATGCAGCACAAGGGATGAACCTCACAGACCTAAAGAGTATATATACTATATGATTGCATTTACATGAAGTCTAAAAACAGGCAAAAGTAACCGATAGTAATAGAAGTCTGAGGAGTGATTATCTTGTGGTTTAAAAAAAAAAAATCAAAAGAGGTTAAAAGGAGAGGTTCTTGGGTGCTCGTAATGTTCTATTTCATGAATGTATTCACTTCATAAAAATTAGTCATGCTGTAGACTTGTGATTTATGTGTATCTCTGTTTGTATGCTAGTCATCAGTGGTTCTCAGGTAGGATTGATTTTTGTCTTCCAGGACACATTCAGCATTTTGTGGAGAAATTTTTGTTGTCCCAACTGAAAGCATGTATTGGCATCTCATGGGTATAGACCAGGGTTGCTGCTAACCATCCTACAACACACAGCATTGCCTCCTACAACAATGAATTGTCTATATGTCAGTAAAAGCAAGTGTTCAAAGTGACATACCAGCAAAATAATAATCATGACAACAACAATAATAATAACTTGTATGGCATACACAATACTGATGTAAGCTAAGGTGGCCTTATACTGTATCCACTTAAACTACACAAGTCAGTCCATGATGTTCTGTGACAAGCCTGTAACCAAGAATCAAGTTCTATGCAACTGTGGAGCAGCTACATGCTAGGTGAAGGAACAAGGACTTAAACCCAGGGACATGGAAAAATAAATGCATTCACCTTCATGGTATCCCACTGGGTGCCCTGACACTAATGCCTGGGAGGGAAGCTACTGGATATTTTGTTCACTTTTGAAACTCTACCCTATTGCACTGGAGCACTATTTGTTGAGCTTATGAATAAAGGGGACTCCCTGAGGCCCTCCCAACTTGTTCATTGTCCTCTAATGAAGTAGCCCCTCCTACCCTGTACACCCATGTCTCCCCAAGGTCCCAAGACCCAAATTCTTTCTTTGTTTTCCCTCAACTCAGAATATATCTACTTTACATGTCCTGCCTCCTACCAAGTAACCAGGTAATTGCTAGAAATTCCACGTGTTTGTGGCAGATCTGAGAGGCAGAAAAACAAAGAAGGGCAAGGGGATGTATCAGTGACTCCCAAATCAAGCCTTTGGTAGCAGGGCACCTTACTGTGGTCCTTACTCTGGTAGGAAGAAACCTTGTGAGGCAATTCATGCACACTTATCACACATTGATGGGGTTTTCATACATACAGATACATCAGTCCACCTATTTAGGTAGGGTGTGAAAGCAGGAGTCCTCATACTGAAATTTTTAGAGACTGTTTTGACTTCCCATGTGTGATAGGCTAAACAATGTCCCCCAGGAAAGATGGTCAGGACATCATTCATTTACATGGCAATGCATCCGTTTACATGGCAAAAGGGCAATTAAGATTGTAGATGGAATTAATGTTGTAGATTGAATTAAGATTGCTAATCAGCTGACTTTAAAATGGGCATATGATCCCACATTATCCAAGTGGATCCAATGCAATCATAAAGGTCTTTAAAAGGGAAGGAGGGAGACAGAAAAGAGTCACAGAGATGACAACATTAGAAGGATTCAACGTAACATAGCTGACTTTTAAATTGGAGGAAGAGGGATGTGAGCCAAGTAAATGTGTGCACCTTCTAGAAGGTGGAAAAAATCAAGGAAATGGATTCTCCCCTAGAGCCTTAGGAATGCAGCCCTGCCAAACCTTTTAATCCAGTGAGAACCATTTTGGATTTCTGTGGTTCAGAATTGTTAGATAATAAATTTGTGTTATTTTAAGCCACTAAATTCATCGTAATTTGTTACAGCAGCAATAGGAACTCATATACTGTGTTAATGGGTTGAAGAAAAACCATGGATCTCCCAAACAACTAATAGTATAATTTCTATTTGGCTTTGAGTATAATTAAAAGGAACATACAAGCATTCAATGCTCCTGCCTCCCCATCCCAATACATGCTGCAATCTTTAGTCATTTACATTTCTTCCCATGACATTCCCCTTCTAATTTGATCTTGTTATCAGAATTCAGTGAGAAACCTGGGCAGTTATCACGAGTAAATTGAGAGATACCGGAATGGCTGCACAGACATTGTCTACATTGCCTGGGGTTAAAATCGAATTGTGCCGATGTAGAGAGAAAATCTTGTTTACTCTCTGGTTAAGAGGATATCTGCAAAAGAAAGTTGTCCTTTTGCTGACAGTTAGTGATTTGCAGATTTGCAAAAGTAGGGCATAAAGTACACACAGGTGCAAATAGATGTCTGTAAATATAAAAGTGAAACAAGTAACTTGAGTTTTCTGGACGAGAGCCAATTAATTAACTTCATCTCCAGGAATACTGCAGAGCCAGCCTCTGATCCAGATTGAGGAGCTAAACCATGCACTGAGTAGCAACCAAGGGGTGGCTTAGGGAAGCAAAAATACCCACAATCCTCATCAACCCCATCACCCAAATCATTCTAAATAAACATCCAACCCAAGTAAAGACATGATTACTATGTAAACACAGCTTCCAGCTACCACGAAATAAAAGCGTTTTCTATGTGAAAGTAATGTGCTTATCCTTCAAAAGCAGCTTCAGGAGAGTCCTCTACTCATCACCCGCATGTGATCACAGACCACATGTCCTCCTATATGGAAATTCTGAAGATGCCATAGCATGCAGGTAGCAAGGGTGGTCTTCTTGGTTTTTAATAAGCACAAAGAAAGAAAGAAAGAAAGAAAGAAAGAAAGAAAGAAAGAAAGAAGCGATATGTCTAAATAACAGATGCCAAGAACTTAGAGATAATGTTAACAAGATAAACTTCTGAGAGAAAAGTAAAATCAACACACTGTGGCTCAATGCTGACTTCTAGTTGCCTTAAAAATGAAGACAGGCCAGTGAGCCCTGGTTATAAGCCAATTTAGGGTATAGGCACATTTAAAGAAATAATGCATCATCCAGAAAGGGACTATCCAAAAATAAAAGAATCAAAAATAACAGAAGAAAATGCTGGTTGGACTCACTCAACCAGCTGTTCAGGAGGGAGGGTCTATGAAGTCTGTGTGTCAAACTTGCTTCCCTGGGATAGAGATGACTGTGTCATCTCCACCAGATCTCCACCAGATCATGTTCTGATCAAACTAGACAGAAAATCCAGCTGACTCCCCTGGTTCTGATTAAATGTTCACCAGATAATCTTTCTATGATTGTCTTAGTCTGTCTGGGCTGGTATAACAAAATATCATAGGTTGGGTACCTTATAAACAATAGAAATTTATTTCTTACCAATCCGGATGCTGGGAGATCCAAGATCAAGGCACCCGCATGGTCACATTCTGATAAAGACCATCTACCTGTTGCCTTCTCATTGTGTATCACATGGTGGAAGGGACAAAGGATGTCTATGGGTTCTCTTTCATAAGGGCACTGATCCCATTCAATGAGAACTCTACCCTTATGACCTATGCAGCTCCCAAAGAGCCAACCTCCCATCATTACATGTAGGACTTAAGATTTCGACATATGAATGAGGAGTTATGGGGGACAAACAGACCACAGCAATTTTATGCTATGACTACAGGGAGAGAATGCACTAATCAGTAAACAGAAGTTTACCTCCTTAAAATGGCTATGTTCTTATCATAAATTCATATATTGTTTTTCCAATATAATTCAAACTCGATGCACCACACTTCCACCTGATTAACACCCCATAAGAGCTCAAGGAACCCTGAGCTCTTTGCTTAAAGGGAAGAATTTTGCCAGCTCTCAGTTGGGTGAGAGTGGTCATAATTTCCACCGGAGCACTAGTCTTGCCCACAGGGTGGTTGGGATTATTCTAAAGTCTTCTTAGATTTTCTGAGGTAGTGTTTACATTCCACCAGGGCTACCTTGTTTTGAGCTAACTACAAGCTAGCTGCCACCAAAGACCTTTCTTCAGGGGAAACCTCAAGCCCTGCTCTTCCTAAACATCTCATTTTCTCATCTGCTGAGAAGTATGCACAACCAAGCAAACCCCAAAGGAAAGAGACTTATTCACAAACAGAAATTAAAACATAAAAAAGGACTGGCTAGAAACTGAAGGGGACACCCTAGAGGGGCTTGGTTCAGGAAGAAACACGGAGGCCAAGTCACATGGGCCCTTGATCTTCTTCCAATTCAACCACGTGCAGCAACCTTTGTGGCCGGGAGCAACCACTAGGATCAGCCAGCTTGGATCACATTTGATGTGAGTTTCCTGGCTAATAAAACACTCGTACCCATGACTCCTAACTTTTACTTCGAATTAAATTATTTTTATTGGAATGCTACTTAAATATGTACAAACGTAAACCTGGGTATAAATTCCTTATGCTCACACAACTATAGCCTTACAGAACCAATATAATTCAAATTAACTCTATTAATTTAATATGACAGATGATGTTACTTTGTTGAAGTAAAAGCACTTTACTCTGTGACCAGGGTAGTGAATGCCAGAGCACAATCTTTTAGGTTTGGCAGCCTGAGCTATTATGCACTCGGAGAGAACTTTATGTTCCCGACATAGTTCTTTATTTAAGCTACTATGAAACTTTTGTTCACAGCCTGCATCTTGATGTGGTCTTCATAAATACTGTATTTTTTTTTTCCCCTCCGTTCTCTTTCTCCTTGAGGCCAATAAAGTTAAAAGCACAAAAGCCAACTTGAACACAAGTTTTGTGGCAGTAGTTAGGTAGTTCTTTGATGGCTCAGAATGTCTTTATATTCATGTAGTTAGATTATTTTCAAATTAAACACAACTTTTTTTTTTTTTTAATTTTTTTTTTTTCAACGTTTATTTATTTTTAGGACAGAGAGAGACAGAGCATGAACGGGCGAGGGGCAGAGAGAGAGGGAGACACAGAATCGGAAACAGGCTCCAGGCTCTGAGCCATCAGCCCAGAGCCCGATGCGGGGCTCGAACTCACGGACCGCGAGATTGTGACCTGGCTGAAGTCAGACGCTTAACCGACTGCGCCACCCAGGCGCCCCAAAACACAACTTTTTTTAATTGCTGTGGAAAACATGCACTCTCTAATTTGAGAAACGAGTGGGATCAAGTCCCTTGACTGAGCGCTGCTCCTCACCTCTCCTTCCAATGTGTGGGAAATCATAAGACCAAAAAAATAAAAAAATCAGTCTCCTCTCTGTTCTCAGCTCACAAAATGGTGGAGGCAACCATAAGCCCTTCTTTGATTTTGCACCCAGGGATCTCCGAGCTTCTAAATAAGGTTATGTAAGTTGCCTGAAGGAATATTCAGGGAGCCAGACTCATCTTCTCAAGGAGAGATTAAAAACTAGAAAAGAAGGAGAGTTGAGTCTTAGTGCCTGTTCTTTCGCAGTTCTGTAGAAGAGCAACAGCCTTTCTTCACCAGAGCAAGATGGGAAAACTCCCCAGACTGGTTATTTTGTCTCTGCTCGCACCTGCTAGAGCACACCTGCCTTCCCCTTCTACCTCATTTCCCTCTTCCCTCAGGAGATGAAATATACTTTTAGGATGGAAGGAAATAAACATGAAAGTTTTACAAATTTGAAATACTAGTCATGAGACCTTCCCGCAGATCTGCATCAGTTCCGCATTTAATCAAATAATTTGGGAATAAAGCAGGAGACCTGACAATGCTCCCAGAGGCCAGTGAACCCTTCCCCCCAAATGCCCACTGATTTCAAATGCCCCCTTTATCATATTTAAATTTCCATATAAATGCAGGTCAATTGCTGAACTCTATGCAGCGGCACTAATCTATCCGCCTCTTCCCAGGAGCATCAAACTGTTTTAAATACTATAAATAGTTAAAGAGCTTCTGCACCTGACCTCTGACCTTCTCCTGTTTCTTTCCTGATTTTCTTTTTTTCTTTTTTCGTTACATTTTTTATTTTTCCATCTTCATCTTGGTCTTCAAGTCTTCTGTTGAAAGACATTTAGCAATTGTGATTTGTATTTTATAAGAGATGGTTTTTATTTTTTCCTCTTCAGTGCAGCCTGTTTTTGTTTTAAGGCTGAAATATTCTCCTAAATGTCTCTAGTGATAATAGATTAGAATGTTCTAAAGTTCTTTGTTTCCTGAATCAGTGGTTCTGATTTTTCCCTCCACTTCTAGATTCCTTTTTGCTGCTTTTCCTAAAACATCCCAGTGTTTTTGGTTGTCTCGATTAACTCAACCCCATTTTCTTTCTATTATGCATTAATTTTTTTTTAAGTTTCTATTCCATACAGCCCTCTTTTTTCAACATTTGTTACGGAGGTACTGATTTTAAAGTGTCTTTTATGTGATTTCACTGAGAATTTGGGAAGAAGATCCAATTCACTATGACATATAATTTAGTAAAATTTTAAAACAAAAATCAGGGTCCTTCTTTAAATAATGTTGGCAGAAAATGTGGAGATTTCATACTTCATGCAAGGCATATTTTCATCCAAGTTCCCACCAATCTGAAAGTCATCTTTATCATATACTAAACTTCTTCATAAATGTAAGACAGTTTCTCAACCTCATGCCATCTCATTGATCTATCAGTCTATTCCTGTCAGTAACACATTGTTTTAATTAGTTACTGCTTTAACTACTTCTAGTTGCCCAGCAGATATCCACTTATAAGTTGGAAGGAATTGTGACATTTATATATTTAAATAATGCAAATCTGTAGCAAAGCTTGAAATTTCATTTCCTCCCTGTAAACATTCTTGAGGAACAGAGAAACAAATGGTTAGATGAAATTTGTGACAGTTCCTCAGCATTTGTGATAGCCTGTATCTTGTGGCAAGATGTATATAATATATATCTTTGTTGATATTATATTCATATAATAACCTCAAAAATAGTGATTAATATTTCTTTACAAAAGAAGAAACTAAAACCTGGAGAACTTAACTGGCTTCCTCGAGGTTTACCCAACTGGTGAATGGCAGAACTTGAATTCGGATCTCACACTCTCACTGCTATACCGTAGGTAGACTTTTCATTCACACAATGGATGTTCTTTGTTTGTTTATCGGAATGTCTTTTATTAAGTAGCTTGTCCTTCTGCTCTAAATGAAGTAGAAAACAAGTCTGTTACTGATTGTCTACTTGTGGAGGCAGAACTTTATCGGTTTAACTACATGTTCAGAGCACAGTAATTCAAAGACTGACATACTGCATGTGGATGGAGGTAGCTTCCTGGAGGTTAATCTCTGTTTCCCACACAAAAGGCTTTAAATTGCTAACCTTTGACTATTCCTTACTACACCTGCAAGCTACGCTCACATATCCAAGCCACAGCTTAAAGAGGTTATTTTTTAAATATGTGTAGGGGCGCCTGGGTGGCGCAGTCGGTTGGGCGTCCGACTTCAGCCAGGTCACGATCTCGCGGTCCGTGAGTTCGAGCCCCGCGTCAGGCTCTGGGCTGATGGCTCGGAGCCTGGAGCCTGTTTCCGATTCTGTGTCTCCCTCTCTCTCTGCCCCTCCCCCGTTCATGCTCTGTCTCTCTGTGTCCCAAAAATAAATAAAAAACGTTGAAAAAAAAATTAAAAAAAAAAATAAATAAAAATAAATAAATATGTGTACATGATGAATATTTTTTTAAAATCATCAGAAGACAAAGACAGAAGGAAAATATAGAAGTGAAAATATTTATATTAATTAGGTGGTCTTATGAAAAAATTAGTTCTTTTAAAATGTATGGTAGTATCATTGTCTTTACAGTTTTTTGTTGTTTCCTTTTTTTTTGTCCACACAGTTTTAAAAGTAATTTTTATTTATTGAATGTATTAAATGTGACCACGAAGGCATTCTAGAATAAAGGATAATTAAAGAATCTTCTCTAAAATGGATGTTGATTTATCTTAAGAATTATACTTACTTTGTCCTCCCTCTAACTAAGACCTAAGAATGTGTAAAGTGGCCAACAGGAGAAACTAGGGGGCAAAGGGCCTGGGTAGTGATAATCAAAGAAACAGCTGGGGAGTAGGGGAGTAGATGTCATAAAAGCAAACTAAAGAAAGGAATCTGAGAGAGAGAGAGGGAGAAAAGAAAACATCTTTTCTGCTTTCAACCACTCCAAGAGAGTAGGGCCATAAAGAAAAAGAGGGAAAACTACTTGAAATTATAAATTACTTTTTATAATTTTAAATTATATAATTTATAATTATATAAATTATATAATTTATAATTATATATACAATGTTATAATATATAATACATAATATATATTATATAATAAACAATATATAACAGGTATATTATAATTATATAATATATATAATAATATACAATTATATAAATTATATACATTTTTAATTTTATAATTTTATAATTAAAGGGGAGGAGGGGAAGATTAGCAAAAGAGATAAAGAAGAAGGGAAATGAATGGACTGATAAAACAAACAGGAAATTGGTCTGAAGAGGACAGAGAGTGTAAGGAATATGTTGGTCGGATATAAGTATACTTATTTTCTGCTTTCAGGCAGATGGCTGCTACAAATATAAAGCATATCCCATTTCTAAAATACCCAGGAATGGGGCGCCTGGGTGGCGCAGTCGGTTAAGCGTCCGACTTCAGCCAGGTCACGATCTCGCGGTCCGTGAGTTCGAGCCCCGCGTCAGGCTCTGGGCTGATGGCTCAGAGCCTGGAGCCTGTTTCCGATGCTGTGTCTCCCTCTCTCTCTGCCCCTCCCCCGTTCATGCTCTGTCTCTCTCTGTCCCAAAAATAAATAAACGTTGAAAAAAATTTAAAAAATAAAAAAAATAAAATAAAATACCCAGGAAGAAGAGGTCCCACCCGACGTGAAAATGAAAATGAAATCCATTTCATCTTCAAGCTCCTGTTTCTTTTCCCTCCCTCCTTTCCCAACCTCCTTACAAGTTTCAAATATAAAGATATTCTTATGCTGATTTCATTTGGTTACAAAGGCTCAAAGGGTGAGAAAATTCCACTTGACCACCAAAGTCCAGGTCCCAGAAGGCCATAGTCCCAGACTGGACAATGATTCATTGACCAAACCCAAAACAGAAGTTTTGGGAAGTACCCAACACTTAGAAATAAAGGCAGAAGACCCCTACCAGGTCGTTCATGATCACCTTAGAGCAGTTTCTAACAAGACTGCTGTGAGTCTCCTGTCCTTTAGTCCAACTTAATATTTAGCATTAATGAGGGCTCAGAGTCTGTGTAAACTTAAGTGCTAACTTACAGAGGCTGATAAGTTATGTGGTATCTATGCTTAGTGGAGATAAAACAATAAATGCCCAGTAAAAAAAAAAAAAAAAAAAAAAAAAAGATAACCTCAGAGTTAAGCATTTTATTGGCCTCCAAGGACATTAACACGTTTGTAGGAAACTTCTCTCTCATTTCATTATTACCTGTTTCGCGAACTACATAGACTTCTTTCTGTCAGAGTCCCCTTGACTTCAGCTGCTTCCCTCATTGATGAGCTAAACAAATCTTTGACATGTGCTCAATATATATTTGTATATGTTTCTAACTGTTTAAAAATGTATACTTTGACATTATTAACAAAAACAATAATAATGCATATTCAACTATCTCTTACACTGGGTCAGATTTGTATGAAGTATTTTGTGAGTGTTACCTCATTTGATCGTCACAACCACCCTGTGCAATTGGGTAAACAGAGGCCCAGAAAAGGAAAATGATTTTGGAAGGTCATCCACAACCAGAGGAAGGATTAGAACTCTGGACTGATTTATTAAGAATCCTGCATTTTTGCTATTGCATTGAATTTTTCTGCTAAAGTAAAGTAGCCATGCCTGTCATGGGCAGGGTTCTAACAAGGACAGGAGGTCCTAGAGAGAAACTGAGGCTGGGTGCTAAGAGTGGGAAGCAGTTGGCAGAGCAAGTAAAGCTGTTAGAGAATGAATATGTTGACCTTGGAATGAAGGGGGGAAGGGCATCATTATTTCCATTTAATGGATGAGAAGACTTGAATTGGGAGAGAACAGGTTACCTTTCCTAAGCAAGGATGTGAAAGCCCATCAGCAGACCCCAAGCCCAGGGCACTGTGTGAGGCTCCCCCTACTTCTGAACAGATGGTCAGCAAGTGCAGCCTCATTTGTTCCACTTCTTAGTTCCAAACTAAGGTTACAACTGCCATTATTTCCCCTTTGTCCTGCATCTATTTGGCTTTGAGATTTTTATCTTCCTGCTTTTGTCTTTGACATAATGATCAGGCAATATTTAATTTGGTCTCTGGTTCTCATTTATTTTTCTGGCACTGATCCCAGAGATCAACTCAAAGGAACAACACACAGTCATAAGATACCAACGGCCTGATTTCTATCAGAACTGTCTGACACTAGAGTCCATCATTCCTTTCCTAACCACCCCCCCACCACCCCCGCCCCAGCCACAGCACAACATAAGGACTAAAATTTTGTAGATCTGTTGCCCACTTGTCTGCAATACCATTTTACACCATAGAATTAGTCACTGTTAATGGTAAGGATTAAGCAGATGGGCTCCTCAAAACAGTAAACACACAGCAAGAATTCCATCCAAATCGATGCTTGTCTGAACTTTATACCACAAGTCACAGATTTTTTAGAAATAAGAAAAAATATAGAATTGGCCTCAACATCTGCATTTTTGTTTGCCAGTTCCAGCTCCATCAGTACTACCTAACAAGATTCAACACAAGACTATATTTTAAAGCATCAATTGATGAATCAGAGAACCAACAAACCTGTAAATTTAGTCACCTTGAACTATTTCTTTCCAAGGCACCTCACAAGTTCTCTTCAGGGGTCTGGCCAGCTCACCTTTCAGCTCACAGCTCTCCAGTTCTGATTCTTTGTGATTCTGTTACTTGTATGTTTTTCAGAATTCCTGCCTATAACCTAGGGAAAACAACTTTTTCTGTTATGTCATTTCTCACTATAGATAGTTATTGGTGATGCACTCAGGAGTCTCAGGACGGGGAAAGATAATTAGAAGAAAGCAGTAGAAGGGAGAGGAAAGTGGCACAATCATGAAGAGAGAAGGTAACATATATGGAACGTCTACTATATTTTGTACTAGAGACATCTGCTTGTTTGTTTGTTTGTTTATTTGTTTATTATTTTAACTTGAGAGAGAGAGCATGCACAAGCAGGGGAGATGGGCAGAGGGAGAGAGAAAGAATCTTAAACAGGCTCCATGCTCAGCACAGAGCCAGATGAAGGACTCAGTCCCATGACCCTGAGTTCATGAGCTGGACCAAAAGCAAGAGTTGGACCACTTGAGGTCCCTGGGTGGCTCAGTCAATTAAGTGTCTGACTTTGGCTCAGGTCATGATCTCCTGGTTCGTGAGTTTGAGCCCTGTATCAGGGCTCCCGGGTGGTGTGGAGCCTCTTTGGGATTCTCTCTTTCCACCTCTCTTCCTCTGCTCCTTCCCCACTAGAACACATTCTCTCCCTCTCTCTCTCAAATTAAATAAATAAATAAATAAAGAGTTGGACGCTTAACCAACTAAGTCACCTAGGTGCCCCCTCTGCTAGAGACTTTTAGATAGCTTCACTTACCTGTCATAAGAATTCTAAGAAGCTATGGACTCAGGGGAAACAAACTAGGCACTGGATATACATTTTATTAAGAGAAGTCAATGTCCCTCCCCTCCTTAGAGTTCATAGTCTAAAAGGGAAAGATAAACTGTAAGTAAGAAATAACAAGTTGTATAGGAAGAAAGCTGCTAAGATCAAAACTGGGTCTAGAAATTTGAAAGAATGTTTGTTGAGAAAGTGATATTTAAACTAATATTTAAGAATGAGAAATTAACTAAAAAAATATGAGATGTCATTTCAGACATGGAGAACAGCATGTGTAAAGACTTGGAGGTAAGAGAGTGGTAGATTCAATCAACTCCAATATCAAATTGCTATAAAGATTGGTTGTTAGGGACAGCAAGGCATGTGTTCACTGAAGGGTTTAAATTTGTGAGTGTATGTGCATGTGTCCACCCACACATGCACATAGAAAAATTAAAAACTGACTGGAAAGGTAATTCTTCTTCCAAGTACATTTCTTTCCATTATTTTTCAAGAAGCAATCCATCATTTAAGCCAACAAATAAAATCTATGAATTAGTTATTATCATCATGATCATGATCAACTGCATTACTGATGGGTTATGCACTCAATTCTCTGTATGAACAGACATATTTCCTAACTATAGAAATTTAAAAGCCAATAGTTACTTCTTAGGGGTTATGTGGATAAGATACTGTCTGTGAGATGAATTATGAGGAGCTTTCCAGAGCATAGTCCATGGTTCTATAAAGAAACACCAGTGTCCTAGGAAGAATTTGTATAACATTCACATACTGAATGAATTTAAAAATCAGGTTAATATATTTAAATGCTATTTCAAAAAAAAAAAAAAAAAAAGGTAAATTCTCTCTGAGAGTGGTCACCCACTGAGAAGTAAATAACACAGAGAAGAAAACACAGAGATAAGTGTAGAAAACTAGGGCAAAATGGACAGCAATGGGGGCACTAAAACTCTTGAAAATTTAAGGAAAATTTGTGTATTAGGATTAAAAGAAAATTTCCATTTCCAGTCCACATGTAGTCACAGGAATAGGATTTACCCCTCCCCCCACACTTGAAACAATTATTGATAAAATATAAATGTATATATCCTTTTTTGTTTATTTTTGAGTGAGAGAGAGCACACTCATGGGAGGGGAAGAGAGAGAGAGAAAGGGACAGAGGATCTGAAGCAGGTTCTGCACTGAGAGCAGAGAGCCGGATGTGGGGCTCAAATTCACAAACCATGAGATCATGACCCGAGCTGAAGGTGGACGCTTAACCAACTGAGCTACCCAGGTGCCCCTAAATGTATATATTCTTAAGAAGGCATATAAGCTTTTGACATTAGACAACAGTGATCCCCAAGACACAGTAAATAAATGAGGATAAACCTATAGCTGCCCAGGCTTACTTCCTGGAGATCATTTCCAGGTAGAGGACCAGGTAAACCTAGGCAGAGTCCATTGGTCTCCCTGAGATAAGTGATGAAGCTGAGAGTCTGAGGAAGACAAGATAGGTACAGTTCTCAGAACTCAGGAAAGTCAAGGACAGAGTTGCACAGGAAGGAGCTCCAGAGATCTACAGAGCCCCCTCTAGTACTCAGCACAGTGCTTTCTGTAAGTGCATGTGAAGAATCCATCCAAAGCTGAAGAAAGAACCATTAAGAAGGTTTAGAGGAAATTGCCTGGGAATTGTACCTGTTCTTACCAGCAAGGCTGGAAAAACTCATAATTCATGGGGTACTGAGTAAAGTACTCAGGAAGGTGTTTCCTCAGTAGTGGGGAATAATTAGCTTTTGACCAATCTCTGCTCCTGACCCACCTACCAAATCATACAAGCAAGATTCCAAAAGATCAGATTCTTTACAAGTAACTTAACTACATCTCAAAGTAAAACTTCGGCTCAGGTCATGATTTCATGGTTTTCAGTTCGAGCCCCACATCGGGATCTGTGCTAACAGCTCAGAGCCTGGAGCCTGCTTCGGATTCTGTGTCTCCCTCTCTCTCTGCCCCTCCCCCGCTCATGCTCTGTCTCTCTCTGTCTCTCAATAGTAAATAAACATTAAACAAATTTTTTTGGGGGGGAGCCTGGGTGGCTCAGTCTGTAAGCACCTGACTTTGGCTCAGGTCATGATCTCACGGTTTGGGAGTTCAAGCCCCACATCAGGCTCTGGGCTGACAGCTCAGAGCCCGGAGCCTGCTTCAGACTCTGTGTCTCCCTCTCTCTCTGGCCCTTCCCCTCTCTCTCTCAAAAATAAACATTAAAAAAAACTAAAAAAAAAATTTTTTTAAATAATGAGACTCCAACAAGACAACATTCATAATATCTGGCATCTAACCAGAGATCACCAGCCATACAAAGGAGGAAAATATGATCCATGATTTGAAGAAAATGCAATCAAAACCGATCTAAAATGATGCCGATATTAGAATTATCAGAGAAAGACATTAAAGAGATTATTATAACTGTATTCCATATGTTTAAAACTTAATATGTTACAAAGATCCCAATTAAACTTTTTTTAAAACCAAGACGTTTTTTTAGAGCAAGTCACTTATGGACTGACTGACATGGCGTAAGTTATCTGCTTTCACTGAGCCTATGTACAATGTTTTTCATCTAAAAAAATGCAGCGGTTTTATTTATGATGCCCAAAAAACTAGAAACATTCCAAATATCTATCCACAGGTGCATGAATAAACAAATTAAGGTATTTCCATACAATGGAATACTACTTCAAAGTGAAAAGAAATAAACTATTCATCATTGGAACATTATGGATGAATTTCAAAATGATTCTGCGAAGTGAGTGAAACCCATACCAAAAAGAGCACTTACTGCATGATTCTACTAATATAACATTCTAGCAAATGTAAACTAATCTACAGTAACCAAAAGCAGACTGGTGGTTGGTGATAGGGGGTAGGCAGGAAGGGGGAGGAAAAGAAGTGACCAAGGGTCACAGGAAACTTTTGGGGGTGATAAATGTCTTCACGGTCTTGATTGCGATGATGTTTTTGTGGGTTTAACATGTCAAAACATGTCAAATAATACATGAGCATACTTAAAACATGAGCAATTTATGCTACGTATATCTCGATAAAGCTATTTTAAAAAGGAAGATTAATCTCAACAAAGCGCGTTTAGAAAGGACATACCCCAATATAATGAAAACCGTATATGACAAACCCACAGCTAACATCATACGCACTGGTAAAAAACTGAGAGCTTTTTCTCTAAGATCAGGAACAAGACAAGGATGTTTACTCTTGCCACTTTTATTCAACAGTACTGGAAGTCTTACAGCAATCAGACAAGTAAAAGAAACAAAAAACATGGAAATTGGTAAGGAACAAGTAAAACTGTCATTATATACAATTTACATAATACTACCCATAGAAAATCCTAAATATTCCACACAAGAAAACCAAAAAACCATTAGAAGTAATAAGTGAATTCAGTAAAGTTGCAGGATACAAAATTAATATACAAAATCTGTTGTATTTCTTTTAAAAAATATTTTTAAATATATTTGATAGAGACAAAGCATGAGTGGGGGAGGGGCAGAGAAAGAGGGAGACACAGAATCCAAAGCAGACTCCAGGCTCCTGTCCGTCAGCGCAGAGCCCGATGGAGGGCTTGAACCTACGAACTGTGAGATCATGACCTGAGCCAAAGTTGGATGCTTAACCAACTGAGCCACCCAGGCATCCCTGTTATATTTATATACACTAATGACAAAATGGCAGAAAGAGAAATTAAGAAAACAATTCCATTTTAAACTGCACCAAAAAGAATGAGATACCTAGGAATAAACTTAACTAAGAAGGTGAAAGACCTGTACTCTGAAAACTATTAAACACTGATGGAAGAAATCGAAGATGATGCAATCAAATGGAAAGTCATACCTGCTCATGGATTGGAAGAATTAATATTGTTAAAATGTCCATACTAACCAAAGCAATCTACAGAATCAGTGCAATCCCTATCAAAATGCCAATAGTATTTTTCACAAAACTAGAACAAATAATCCTAAAATTTGTACGGAATCACAGAAGACCCTTCATAGCCAAAGCAATCTTGAGAAAGAGAAACAAAGCTGGAGGTATCACAATCCCAGATTTCAAGATATACTGCAAAGCTGTAGTAATCAAAACAGTATGGTACTCACATAAAAATATACATCTGTCAATGCAGCAGAATAGAGAGCCCAGAAGAAAACTGACACATATATGGTCAATTAATCTATGATAAAGGAAGCAAGAATGTACAATGGAGAAAAGAGTCTCTACAATAAATGGTACTGGGAAAACCGAGCAGCTAGCTACATGCAAAAGAATGAAACTGGATCAGTTTCTTACACCTTACACAAAATAAACACAAAATGGATGAATGATCTAAATGCGAGACCTGAAACCATTAAACTGCTAGAAGAAAACATAGGCAGTAATCTCTTGGAAGCTGGCCTTAGCAACATTTTCCTATAAATGTCTCCTCAGGCAAGGGAAACAAAAGCAAAAAAAAAATATATATATATATATCAGGACTACACCAAATAAAAAGCTTTTGCATAGTGAAGGAAACCATCAACAAAATGAAAAGGCAACCTACTAAATGGGATAAGATATTTGCAAATGATAGATCTGATAAGGGATTAACAGCCAAAATATATAAAGAACTTAAGCAAGTCAACACCAAAAAACCCCAAACAATTTGATTAAAAAATAGGCAGAGAACTCAGACAGACATTTTCTCAAATAAGACATACAGATGGCCAATAGATACATGAAAAGACGCTCAACATTACTCAACATTAGGGAAATGCAAATCAAAATCACAATGAGATATTACTTTACTCCTGTCAGAATGGCTAGAGTCAAGAAGACAAGAAATAACAAGTGTTGATGAGGACATGGAGAAAAAGGAACGTTTGTGCACTGTTGATGGGAATGTAAATTGGAGCAGCCACTGTAGAAAACAGTATCAAGGGTCCTCAGAAAATTAAAAACAGAAATACCATGCTATCCAGTAATTCCACTTCTGGATATTTGCCCAAGGAAAATGAAAACACTAATTTGAAAAGATACATGCACCCCTATGTTTACTGCAGCATTATTTATGATAGCCATGATATGGAAGCAACCTAATGTCCACTGGTAGATGGAATGGATAAAGATGTGGAATATATATATAATGGAATATTATTCAGCCATAAAAAGAATGAGCTCTTGCCATTTGCGACAACATGGACGGGCCTAGAGGGTAGTATGCTAAGTGAAATAAGTCAAAGAAAGACAAGTATCATTGGATTTCACTGATATGTGGAATCTAAAAACCAAAACGAATGAACAAACGAACGGAAAGCAGAAACAGACCCATAGATACAGAGAACAAACTGATGGTTTGCCAGAGGGGAGGGGGATGGGAGATGGGCAAAACAGATGAAGGAGAGTAGGAGGTACAAGCTCCAGTTACTAAATAAATAAGTCACAGAGATGAAAAGTGCAGCATAGGGATTACAGCAAATGGTATTGTAATAGCTTGTATGGTGGTCCTAGCATATGTATAGCGTTGTCCAATCACTACGTTATACACCTGAAACTAATGTAACATTGTGTGTGGACCCTACTTCAATAAAGAAAAGAGGCTTGGGGCGCCTGGGTGGCTCAGTTGGTTAGGTGCCCTACTTCAGCTCAGGTCATGTTCTCACGGTTGGTGGTTCAAACCCCACATCGGGCTCTGTGCTGACAGCTCAGAACCTGGAGCTTGCTTCCGATTCTGTGTCTCCCTCTCTCTGGCCCTCCTCCGCTCATGCTCTGTCTATCTCTCTCAAAAATAAATGAACATTAAAAAAAAATTTTTTTAATAAAAAAAGAAGAGGCTTATATCAAAAGTAAGATTATAGGTATCATACACATACACAATATTAAACTGAATGTCTTTGGATTTTGCATCTTTAATCAGAGAAAATATGTGTGCAGTGAATGTATCTAATTTACAAAAAAAGCAGCCATTGTCTTTGGCTCCTTAATATTTGGAAGGTTGAAGTTTTAATATTTTTCTTCTTAAATGGTTTTAAGCAGCATGCAATGTTTGGTATTTTTTTTTTTTAATTTTTTTTTTTCAACGTTTATTTATTTTTGGGACAGAGAGAGACAGAGCATGAACGGGGGAGGGGCAGAGAGAGAGGGAGACACAGAATCGGAAACAGGCTCCAGGCTCTGAGCCATCAGCCCAGAGCCTGACGCGGGGCTCGAACTCACGGACCGCGAGATCGTGACCTGGCTGAAGTCGGACGCTCAACCGACTGCGCCACCCAGGCGCCCCTGTTTGGTATTTTTTAAATCACCACTGCTTTTAGACTTTCTGAAACTGATTCATGATATTTTCTTATTTCATTCTTAAAATTTAGCAGTGGCTTGCATTTATTATTATTGTCCTTTAACATTTGTTAATGATTAATTGCTTGTGTAGATTTCTGCAAAAGATATTTCAATGAGTTAATATTTAAAAATATTTAATATTGTCACTGTGTTAGGAGACAACGTCAAACAAAACAATATTCTCATTTGAAAACAAAATTAAGTGTAGAAGTATATGTTAAATACATCACAAGATATTTGTCTTAACTGAAAACTAGAAAAATAGAATTATAATAAATTGTGATTTTGACACCCTTAAAATATTGAAACTTAAATGTGTTTTCATAAACATCCTTTTCATGTATCCAATATTTTTTCAGATACTTTCACTTTATAGGAAAGATTAACCATTAAAAATTAATGAAACTGTATATAAATTTAATTTTTTTCTCTTATACCTTGGGGTTCTGTATGTCCTGGCCAGGCGTGTCCTATGTCCCCCAACTCATTGGACTGGATGGTCCCCATATCCTGTCTAATCCCTTTCACTATTGTTCACATGTTTCTCTCTCTGCGAATCTGTGCAGGAATTTCTTGCACAAAACAACAGTTCGTAACAAACAAGACAGCACAATTTCCATCCACCAAGCACCTTAAAGACCAGATCCTGTTGTAAAATAATCCTTGTTAAAATATTACCTGGGGAGGTAGGGAAGAAACCAAAAGGGAATGGTCCAGAAAATGAAGATTCTGTGCTGATTATTTATGGATAAGTTCCCTGAGGCCCTGCAACACAGGCCCCTCAGCCGTTGGGGCAAGGACAGAGACCCTTCTCCTCCTGTGGACTGGGGCCTCCCAAAGCCAAAGCCGTGGGGCGCCTCCTAGGTCAAGTCCTGAGGGAGTGAAGCCCCTAAGCTCTTTTCCTCACTGAGGGTGAGCTGACAGCTGCAGGAGGAACCGGTCTGAGCAGCATTAAAAAAAGAAGAAGAAGAAGGTTAAAATAAGACACGTAGAAGAATAGTTCATAGAAATAGACTGGAGGAAGGTTCCTAATTGATTCAGTCCTTGTGGTCTAGTTAGAATGTTTTCCCTGGGTGAGTTGAACATTTTTGCTTTCCTGAAACATACTATTTTTAGCTTGAGAGGATTAATAGGTAACCTGGTTTAAAGGGGCAAATAATTATAAATGGTTAACGCATGTCATTCTTACCCAAGTAAGAACCATTTTAATATGATCAATTTTCCTGATTCTTGGGAAATAGGAAATGCGCACTACAGAAAATGCTACTATTCCTGAGTCCTTATCATCACAGGAGCACTAATAATAAATTGCATTTATTGAGAATTTAGCAGAGGTCAAACGCTGTGCTAAGCACTTCATGCAGAGTATCATATTTGATTCTGGAAACCCTCTGAACCAGGCACATTTACCAACCCCATCTGAAAGGGGGTTAGAAAGTAAAGCCTGGAAGAAATACCAAGTAACATACACAAAGTCAAATGGCTGGTAAGTTACAGGGCAAGCACTTCAATCGTATGTCCGTTTCATTCTTTCCACCACTCTGCCACAAACCCTGCGGTGATTCCAATCTCACTCAACGTAAAAGTCAAGATCTTAAGGTCAAGACATACATGCCTCTCTGCCCGCATCACCTCTCTTCCCATTTCCTCTTGACCACACTCCCTCTCGTTCATTCTGCTCCAACTCACAGAGCTCGGCTGTTTTTCAGACAGGCTAGTGAAATTCCTCAGAGCCTTTACAGAGGCTATCCCCTTGGGTGCCAGCATCACAGACACTCGTGCAGTGTGGGCTCTGCAAGGCTCTAAGGGTTGCTGTTCTGAGCCCTGACTCTATCTTCCTGCAGTGCTTCTCTCTCAGATATACAGATCACTTGCTCCTTCACCTCCTGGGGGTCTTAGCTCAATGTCTCACTGAGGCTCACATCCTAATCTCAGCCCCTCCTTGCTCTTTTTCTCCCTAGCAATTAATGCCATTCTAAATAAAGATTTTAGATTTTAAATTTTAAATTAATAGCATATGTGTGTGTGTGTGTGTGTGCATATATATATATATATATATATATATATGGCAAAGCAAGTTTAAAGTACAGAATAAAAGCATTTAACTTGTATGCAAAATCACCAAAATTAAACAGTTCATAGTTCATAGTTTATATGTATGTATTTCATTCTTATCAGGATAGTGGAAACACTGCACAAAGCTAACTCAGTTGTTTTTATTTCATTTCTTGATACGTGCACATTCTGCCAGTGCTCTCTACCTTTCGTTTACTGATGAGTAAGGAGGAATGGAAAAGAGAAGGAACTGTGGACTGCCTCATCTTCTCTGTTTCTTTGTCATCATTTTCAGTGTAAGTGTTTGGCTAATACCAGGAAGTAACACAATTAAGAGAGGATATAATAGAGTTCCTTGATAGTTCATGTTTCTTAGAACACCGCTGCCTTCTCTCTTCCTTTGAAGTAACTTCTGGCTCAAATGGAAAGCTTGGTTCAAACAGAAAGCTTTGTAGTCAGCGCCCCAGCTTACTCAGTCTTAGATGTGACATACTTACCCTGTACTTGCTCTGAGTCTTGCTGAACTCCCATGTATTGTGAGCCCACCAGAATTTTGTGCTCATGGACTATGGCAAATTCGGTAGGCAAATGCAACAGCAAACAGTGATGGACGCACATAGGGCATGTATCTCCTCTGCTCATGTGCGTGGTCCATTGTCCCATTAAACTTTCACTTATAAAAGTCAAGTTCAAAGATAAAGTATGAAGAATATCAAGATGTCAGTATCAGAACTTCTACCCTCGTCCAGGTTACCATCAGTCTCTTCCTGGAAAACTTCAAGAGCCTCTAAACGGGTCTGTTTCCACTCTTCCCAGTCCAAACCTTCATTCAAGTCTTCGCATAGCTATTGGATTGGTTGGAAACGAAATAAATAAACATATCATGCCATTCTTTCCCTCAGTATCTTCTGTCCTCTGTTATGTTCTCCTTACCCGGGACTCACACTAGCTCTCTTCCGGTCCCCTGAAAGAGTTCATTCCCATATTACAGCATCAAAAATTGCTATTCTTTCTGCTTTTAGCTTCATGTGACAGCCTCTTTTTCACCATGGAGGAATCAGCTCAAAACTATACCCTCACTGTTAGTTAAATAAATTATGCAACATCCATAAAAGTGAATATTATACAGAAATTTCAAATGAATACTCACAGCATATTAATAAGCGTAAGGAACAGTTTGTAAAACATTATATGTACTATATCCTATATGCATATTGTATCCTATATATATATACAGTGTCCTATTTTTTAAATAAATAACAATCAACAAGTACACAGATACACACAAAATCTGAAAGTATGTAGAGCAAAACATTAATAGGAATTATTTTTTAGAAGTGATGTTTCACATGACTTTTCTTCCTTCCTTGTTTTATATTTTATGATTTTTCTACAATGAATGCGCATATTTCATGTAATTTTGAAGACATAAATGAGTGGAAATTTAATATGATGAGAAGTAACCCTTTGAAGAGCCTTTCTTGAACCACTTCAGCTAAACTGATTAATCTCCTTCCCATAGCTCTTCTTTCCAGAGGGAGTAATCATATATTGATTGCAATAACAACAATAGTTGTTAATATTAATGAGCATCTACTTGGCGTTGGGCATCTTGTTAGGTACTTGAAACTGATTATTTAATCCTCACAACTAATCTATAAGTTAGTTACTAGCATCATCATCATTTTTTTTTCATTATTGTTTTCCTTTTACAGTGAAATATTCAGGATATCCAAGGCCTAGATTATTTAGATAATTGGCCCAAAGTTGCTCAGGCCATAAATTGCATAATGGGAATCAAACCTCTATCTGTGTCAAAAATCTATCCTACGTCATCTGTCCCCATTTCAAGACAGTGTTCTTGATTTGGGTTAGCACATATTCTCTTAATAAATTGATACAAAATGGAGCAGTTATAAAACTTTAACCCATGACATTCAGTCCCCAAATTTTGTTGTAGTCCAAGGAATAAAGTCAAGCAAAATTATATCAGACCTTTATTAGAATTTCTTGAATAGCATACATAAGATTTAAGTCTGAAGCTGTACTTCTTAAACATTTTTTAGTCCTTGCATCCACTACTCTTATCCTTCCAAATACACACTTTCCTCCTCCAAGACCTAGGCCAAGTGCCCTGATTTCTTACCCTCTCCTCTCTTCCTCTGGATTTGAAAAAGCCCAGAAGAACTTACCTGGCAACTTGGAGAGTTGGGGAGAGAAAGTGTTCAAACAAAGTCACAATTCTTCTGGGTAGATACAAGAAGGTAAAAGACTAGGAACATTCATTCTATGAATTTTTTCCATCATATAATTTACAATCATTATACTGTGAGAGTTTCTGACTTTTTATATTACCTAAAAGTATCATTTTACTCAGAAATGCAGGGGACCATGGAACGTCCTTGAACACTGTGTTTGGACTGTAAAAGGAAGATAGATACATAAAAGACAGATATAGAATTGCCTTCACAGAGGAAGTACAATTGGAGTTAGACCTTGGCAGTTAAGTGGCATTTAGAAGGACCTCAGAGTGAAATGAGGACCTCTAAAAGAAGAACAAAGGTACCAACATGAAAACAGATGGGCACAAACAGGTGCTAGGTTACCTGCCTTAGAGGAGTTTCTACAAAAAGAAAAGACAGGAGATGGGGTTCATTCTTTTTTCTGGACATAGAGCTGAGGGACCCATTTAGCATTATCTTGGAAAAAGATGAATGTGGCTTTCACGTTTAACTTTCTTCTAAATTTGTTCTCATTTTAGAAAACTAAAACTGGCACTAAGCCCATTGATTTTCACTTAGAAAAATAATAATTAGATACTTACCCAGACTTCTGGTCACAGTTAGACAGCCAAATGGACAGTGGATAGAGAAAATATTTTTAAAATGGCTCTCAAAGCTCCTTTGGGAACAAATGAGTTTCCTTAAAATGAATGAGCAGTCCATGTGGCTTTATTTAACAGTAATTTTTTAACCATGGCTTTTCCCCTTCCTTTTTCAGAGTAATTTTCAAGTTGACACTAACATAGTGAATAAACCACTCTTTGAGATTGTTCAAAAGAACTACAATCAATAGAAATACTCCTGTCTGCCTGCTGTTGAACGGCTCCCTTTCGAAATATTTTTAATCTCTGTAACGCTCATAGGTTACCACTAAGTAAGGTTACCTCTCAGTCTTCCTTGGCTAATATATTTATAATTATTTTTCCAACAAATCCAAAATTATTTTCACAAACTATAAGTACAATGGCCCCAATGTCATTACTTTCTTTCTTTTTCTTTGACTTTCCACTTTCTTAACCAGTAATTCTCCCAACCCATTTCATACTTGAGGCTTCAGTACTTTTTGTTATTCCTTAGAGTCTTTTTCTTTTTATTATTTAGGACTCTGTTATCTTTCTTGATTGACACAGCTTACTCACTGTTTTCCCAAGATTTCCTGTTTCCCTTCTTCAGAAATGTCACCCCATATTTGCATTTTTGTCATTAATGGGTGGTTTCTTCTCCTATCAGCTTGCATTGAGCCCTTTGCTTTTAGCTATAGGCCAGAAAGTAGGACTTGGAGGAGAAATAGCAAAGAAGGATAACCTTAGAGTTTTGGAGGAGAGAATGAGAACGAGCACTTGTAGCCACAAATGCTGCAAGGAAACGACTCATAAATGTGGTCTTTCCAGGATGAGCTGACCTTAGCCCCATGAGCAGCACTTATAAAACCTTAGTGGAGGCTTGATTCAGGATTTCCAGGACTATTTTAATTCAGAAGGGGACAATTCTATGAAAGTAGACAGTAGGTGACCCAAGATGCAGCAGAATGTGAATAAGTTACTTAGCACTGAATAAAATCAATGAGGAAATCCTGTGTGTGGTTATTTGTTTTAAAATGTTTTTGGTATATCTTCTCTAAGGGGCACCTGGGCTGCTCAGTTAGTTGAGCACTTGACTCCTAATTTTGGCTCTGGTCATGATCTCATGGTTCGTGGGACAGAGCCCCACATTGGGCTCTGTGCTGACAATACAGAGCCTGCTTGGGATTCTCTGTTTCCCTCTTTCTCTGCCCCTCCCTCTCAATCTCTCTTTCTCTCTCTCTCAACATAAATAAATGAACTTAAAAATGTTGTTGGTAGTATTTTTTTTTTTTCAACGTTTATTTTTTTTATTTTTGGGATAGAGAGAGACAGAGCATGAACGGGGGAGGGGCAGAGAGAGAGGGAGACACAGAATTGGAAACAGGCTCCAGGCTCTGAGCCATCAGCCCAGAGCCTGACGCGGGGCTCGAACTCACGGACCGCGAGATCGTGACCTGGCTGAAGCCGGACGCTTAACCGACTGCGCCACCCAGGCGCCCCGGTAGTATTTTTAAGGTTCTGTTTTGTGATGGACTTACAAGATTTCCCTTTTCCTTGCTTCTTTTTCTGTCACAAATGCTCAGTTTAATAAGCTATACTTGCAAAAACTAAAAGGAAACACCTTTTGAATGTACTTTATTCCCAATTATCCTTCAAAATTAAGCAAAAGTATTCTCTGGGAAATTCCAATATAGGTTGTAAACTAATGAGTCATCAAGGGAACTGAAGGATGATGATGCATCTGATTATCAGAATCCAAAAGAATGTTTTTATGTTTAGTTATGCTTATAAAGATCACAAGTGACCTTTGAAAAGAAAAAAATAAGACCCTACTAAGTTCAGATTGTACTATTTCTAATTATAATTCACATATAAATATGTAAACTATACTTACAGATGTTATCTCTGGCATAATCTATGATGATTCTATAGAAAATACATAAGATAGTGATTGCCTTGTTTACAAAATACTTAGGATAGTGAACAGCTATTATTACAATTACTGGAACTGAGACTCTTCACCTTTAATGGCGTTGTAATTATTTATGCACAATTTTTAAGAATCAGTCCTTAAGCAAGGATATAGTGGACAGATCTATTGTGCAACCAAAGCCATGCTGGTGATGTCATGTTGAAGAATAAATTCCACTTAATCGTGCATGAAAGGGCCCACCATTAAGGAGCAAGAGTTGTACTTCCTATGTGGAATCAATATCTCTGAAGCCCTCTTAGGACATCTAAGGATTTCAGCTGGTAGTAAAGAAGACCTCTTCCTGGTAGACCAGGAGTCTCGTTGAACTGGGGAAAGCCTGCAGCAGGAGGAACTCATTTGCAATTATAGGCCCTGCAGGTAAAACCTGATGAAGATTAATTTCTTAGTTTCAGTTTCTCAGCCTTTGAATAGATAGGCTAATAAAAGTGGTAGAAAAAAAAAATCTCTGAAATAATAATGGCTGCTGAAACTAACTCTATGCTCTAGATAACTTCCAGACAAAAATTAATTAGGTGAGCTTCTCTCTAGTTTTCCTGACAAGTCAACAAAAAGACTATGATACAACACTTCTTGCTTCACTTATTTAAGTGAATCAGGCCAAGTAGAACAGAATTTACACAGTGTGAAGACATAGTTTCTGAGACTATATGTAATAACTCCCACTGAGTTGGTATAGTATTATAAATTATTGTGCCATTAACGTATGAGTCATGGCTCTACATGTATGCTATATATTAAGTCTATGTCTAATTTCAATTACCTTAAAAAACTACAGAAGGCAGTTAACTATGCAACAAGTACAATTAATCTTAGCACAAAAATATGAGATCAGCTTTTTTGTGTGTGTGAGGACATGTGTGTGCATGCATTAGAAGAATAATTTCAGTCTATTCCTGATGGCAGAGGCAATGTTGAGGAAAATGTATCCAGAACTTGAAAATAAGGCAAAAAGATGATTGTGTGATTTTTTAATGTCATATGAAGACCCATCTGAGACTCATGTGAGCCTCTTGACCAATGTCACTTTGGCTAACAATTGATTAGCCAAACAGATGTTTTTCACCTAACTTTAGTAACCTTATCTCACTATTCTTTTTTTCCACTGACTATGTAAGTCTCAGTTTCTCATACCCTCATTGAACTAGCTTTGTCATTCTGATGATCCCTCCATTAATTACTTAAATGAAACTTTGACACATGCCAAAGTTTCTCTTTTTGTTGTTGTTTTATTGTACTAAGAGGGTCCAACATGAAATCTATCCTCAACAAAATTTTAAATGTACAATACAGTGTTGTTAACTATAGACATAATGTTTCACAACAGATCTCTAGAATTTATTCATCTTGGACAACTGAAACTATATGCCAGTTGAATAGCCACTACACATTGTCCCCTCCACTCAGTCCCTGGCAACCACCATTCTACTCTCTGCTTCTTTAAGTCTGACTATTTTAGAGATCTCACATCACATAAGTGGAATTATGCAATACTCACACTTCTGTGACTGGCTTGTTTCACTTAGCGTAACTTTCTCCAGGTACATTCATGTTGTCACATATAGCAGGATTTCCTTCTCTTTCAAGGCTGACTAATATTCCAGTGTATATATGTACCACATTTTTAAGTCCACTGATGGACACTTAGGTTATTTCCACATATTGGCTGTTATGAATGATGCTTCAGTGAACATGGGAGGGCAAATATTCCTTCAAGACTCTAATTTCAACTCTTCTGGATAAATGCCCAGAAGAGAGAGAGAGAGAGAGAGAGAGAGAGAGAGAGAGAGGGAAGGGCAGAGGAAAAGGGAGAGAGAATCCCAAGCAGTCTCCACCCCCAGTGTAGAGCCCGATGCAGGACTCATTCTCAGCACTGTGAGATCATGACTTGAGCCAAAACCAAGAGTCAGATGCTTAACCCACTGAGCCACCTAGGCCCCCCTAGTTTTAGTTTCTCAAGGAGCCTCCATACTATTTTGCACAGTGGCTGCACCATTTTACCTTCCAACAACAGTGCACAGGATCTGGTTTCTCCACATCCTCAGCAACCCTTATGTTTTTATCTAGGCATTTCATAGTTTCAGGTCTTAAGTTTAGGTGTTCAATCCATTTTGAGTCAATTTTTGCATATGGTATAACATGAGGGTCCAATTTCATTCTTTTGCAGTTTTCTCAACACCATTTGTTGAAGAGACTGTCCTTCCTCTATTGTATATTCATAGCACCCTGTTGGATTTCAGTTAATCATATATGCATGGGTTTATTTCTGGGTTCTCTATTTCATTCTATTGGTCTATATGTCTATCTTTATGCTAGTACGATATTGTTTTAATTATTGTTGTTATGTAATATATTTTGAAGTCAAAAAGTGTGATGCCTCTAGCCCTGTTTTTTCTTAAGGTTGTTTTGGCTATTCAGGGTCCTTTCTTGGTTCCATACAAATTGTAAGGTTTTTTTTTTTCCTATCTCCATAAAACATGTCCTTGGGATTTGATAGTAATTGGATTGAATCTGTCAATTGTTTTGAGTAGTTTGGACATTTTAACAACATTAAATCATAAAACCATAAACACAGGATATTTTCTCATTTGCATATTTTAAAATCTCATTCATCATTGTTTTATAGTTTTCAGCGTACAAGTCTTTAATCTTCTTGGTTAAATTTTTTCCTAAGTAGTTTTATGCTATTAGAAATGGGATTTTTTATTGATTTCCTTTTCAGAACTCCCGTAAGACTACCAGCACATTCCTCAGCAGAAACCTTACAGGCCAGAAGGAAGTTGTATAATATATTTAGAGTTCTGACAGAAAAAAACAAAAACAAAACAAATAAAAACCTTACACCAATAGTACTATACCCAGCAAAACTCTCCTTCAAAAATTAAAGATATATAAAGACTTTCCCAGGCAAACAAAAGCTGAGGGAGTTCATCACCACTAGAACTGTCTCAGAAGAAATGTTAAAAGGAGTTCTCCAACTTGAAATAAAAGGATGCTGAACAGAATCATGAAGCATATGAGAGCATTAAACTCACTGGTAAATGTAAATATATATACAATTATAGAATACTGTTAATACTGTTATGGTGGTTTGAAAATCACTTTTAATTCTACTATAAAAGCTAGTAGAAAATTATTTAAAATAACTGTAAGTATTAAAATATGCTAAATGCAAACACAATATGAAAAGATGTCAATTGTGACATTAATAACACAGAGAGTGGGGCGAAGTAAAAGTGGAGCATGATTATGTGCAATTGAAGTTATCAGCTTAAAATAGACTGTTACAAATGTTTTATGTAAATCCCATGGTAACTACAAAGAAAATATCTGTTTTTAAGAGAAGTTTGTATTTAATAATTTAAAAATTATGATTTGCCACCTTTGAATTCATATACCATTCGCTACCTGTACTTATAACTTGGTATTTAGAATGTAGCACATGTCATTATCAGTTTGCTTACTTGATTTATTTCTGATGGCCTATTTGCAATTTATACCCTAAGCTTCTTAAAAGCAGGACCATGTCTTCTATGTCCCCATACACCTCAGCTTCATGTGAGCTTTAAGTCTTGTAGCCATTTGCTTTAGTTACACCCTATAGGCCAAGAGGAACAAAGTTTTGCTCAAAGCAAAGATTAAGAGAATGCAGTCAATTAGAGAAATACGTGTGTCTTCGTCCTAGAAAACTGCTGACATCTCACTACCAAGTCTTTTCGTATATTTTCTCAATAGTTTGAAATATTCTTTCACTATCTCTGTTTTCTCATCAGAATTACCCCTACTTGTCCATAGGCCACACTTGATTTTAAATTGCAAGTTTCCATTTTTGCTTTGTTTTGTTTTTGAGAGACAGAGACAGAGACAGAGAGAGAGGGAGTGTATGTGCATGCCCATGCGAGGGAGGGGTAGAGGAAGAGAGAGAGGATTTTAAGCAGGCTCTACACTCAGCGTGGAGCCCAACTCAGGACTTGACCCCAAGACCCTGGGATCATGACCTGAGCTGAAATCAAGAGTCAGACGCTTAACTGACTGAGCTACCCAGGAACCCCTAGGAAATCTTTCTTGAACTGCCCAGACAAGCTTAGAGCTCCTACTGTACCCCATTTTTTCTCTGTCAGAGTACTTAGGGCATCTTTTTTAAAAATAATTGACTGTTCAGTTGTTGGCTCCATGAAGACAGAACTGTGTCTGGGTTGCTAGTGGATTCCAATGCCCAGCATTGCACAATAGGCACCCAGCTAAGTTTTGCTGGGTAAGTGGTATCTCCTGGTTTCCATTTCCCTCTGCAACATGCACTATTTTCCTCTTGATACCAAGTTAACCTTTTCATCCTTTCCCTGTAGTTTTTACTGAACTCAGTATGTGCTGCCTTATAAAATTGACTTTACCATTATCCTGATTCTTCCTCTGCTGCTTGCAACCCCCACAGTCTCCTTTGGCTCTGACCCCACCTCATGACTATTCTCTACCTATACTCTCAGTTTTGGATCCTGACTCTAAGAATTTTCCAAGGAAAATGCCAGATAAAGAGAATCTGATTTGTCTATCTCCTCTTCTGATCAGGCTGGATTATAGAATTTTTACATGTAGCTAATGGCAGGGGCAGGGTGGCAGAGCATTAAATATGGCTACCTATGTTCCCTCTTTAGCAGGAGGCATATTTTCTTAGAAGCGTTATGAGTCTAGCAACCATCATAATTGAAATATATTGCACAACTGATTATGAGACATAACTATATTACATGTTTTGCTAGTTGGTTTCTAAAAATGCATAGTCTGAGATATTAAGAAATCATATATTTTATCCTCACAATGTACACTCTGCCTTGCACTTCCTTTCAGCAATTTAGGAAACTGGCACAGAGAATTTGACTAGCTAAAGATGACACAGTCAAGAACCAGTTTACCATGATGGGGCAGGGGTCTTAATCCAGGGCTCTTGCCATCTGGGGCCTCTCTCATGTTCTCAGTCAGGTTCTTTTTCACTTCTTGGTACCCAGAATACCTATCCAAGTGAGCCCCAGAAGAGTTCCATTATCATGCACTTTAAGGAGAGGATAAGGAACAAATGGGAAAGAATGGAGATTGCTGATTGGGAGTCTTAAATATTTGGCTTCAGATGTCTGTGGTTAGCCTCAAGTAATACAATACAATTCTTCCTACTCCCTTTGCTCTCAATAATGAATAACCAAGGCTATTAAAATTGAACAGAAATTTCTTTGCATTTATTTTTCTTTTGACCATGAAAAGTCTCATTGGGGTGTTGCCATGGAGACGATGATGTCATAAGCAACACAATGTACTGCACTGAAACCCCAGAGAATCAAACACAGAGCTTGATGGAAGCAATTTCTGGGCTGGTTTATTGCACTTAACAAGAAAATGGAAACTTGAGAGAGAAAAACATTTCTAAACACTGCACACTGCTGGAGATCAGTTGATGTGGTCACTGAAAACTCCACAAAAGAAAGTGCCTCTACAGTCCAGACACACTAAGAGGTCAGAGTGAGGGGGTGAACAGAGTGTGTGAGCAAGCTGGCTACGCTTTGGACAGACTGTGCCCAAGCCGAGAATGGTCCAGTTCCGGCTTGTGTACCAACATCTCTGTACTGGATTTTTCAGTCACGTTGAAAATTCACTGTGGGATTTAATAGAAATAAAGAGCTCTTAGACTAAGTAAATCAGAATAGGTGGTGCTCAGCAGAGTTTTATAGGCATGGGACCACCTGAGCTATGGCCTTCTTCAATGTCAAGTGTTGGACACTGTTCCACGTGCTTTCCAACTCCAATTCCCTTCCTTTTACTCAGGCCTCTCCACCCAAGCTATTTTCTGGCTCACCATCAGAGGTGTTTTTGTTTGGTTGGTTGATTTGGTGTGTTTTGTTTTGTTTTGTTTTGTTTGTTTTGTTTTGTTTTGGTTTGGTTTGGTTTGTTTTTTGCTCCAGTCATCATACAAACCACAACTTTCCACAGAAGGAAAATACAAACCAAACCAAACAAAAAATGTAACCCTGAAGGAAAAAGAAGGATGAAGAAATGAAAGGGACCTGAAGACACACCACAGGGAGTGATAGAATTGAAGAGCTGCAGGCTTGGTTACGAAAATAGTGTTGAAAATGATAGATGTATATGATGAGTGGGTATGTACCTGTCAAGGAATCAGCACGTTCCTGATATATTCTGAGATTATCTCAGATATATGGAGTGGTGCTTTCAGTTTAAGAGTTTCAACATCTTTTGAGTTCCTGAAATTCTACATAGAAGGGATTTTAAAGCATGTGAGATGATATCAAAGCAGACTTGCTATACTAAAGAACTCCCTGTGTGAAGACATATTCATTTCCTACCTGTTTTTTTGTGGAGGGGAGAGGTGAAATTCATATAACATAAAATTTATCATTTTTAAGTGAACAGTTCAGCAGCATTTAGTACATTCACAATGTTGTATAGACACCACGCTTACTTATTTCCAAAACGTTTTTTATTGTCCCCAAATAAAGCCTTGTATCTTTTAAGCCGTTACTCCCCAATCCTCCCTCCCTCCAGCCCCTGGAAACTACCAATCTGCTTTCTGTTTCTATGTATTTACTTTTTCTGGATATTTCACATAAATGGAAGCATACAGTATGTAACCTTTTCTTTGCAACTTCTACTTTGCATAATGTTTTTGAGGTTCTTCCTCATTGTAGCATAATGTCAACACTTCATTCTTTTTGTGGCTGGATAATATTTCATTGTAGGTATAAACCACAATTTGTCCAGCCATTCACTCATTTATGAACATTTGGTTTATTTCTACTTTTTAGCTATTATGAATAGTGGTGTTATGAACATTCACGTACAAGTATTTGCTTGAGTATCTGTTTTTTGTTCTATGGATATATACCTAGAAGTGGAATTGCAGGGTCATATGATAATTCTTTCTGAAAAATTGCCAAACTGTTTTTCACAGTGATTCCCATCAGCAATGTATGAAGGAAGATGCCAGTGTATCCTTCTCTCCACCAACATTTGCTATTTTCCACTTTTTATACCCATCCAAGTGGGTGTGGAATAGTAATTCATTGTAGTTTTGATTTGCATATCCCTAATGAGTAATGATGTTGACCATTTTTCATGGGTTTGTTAGCCATTTATATATCTTTTTTGGAGAAATGTCTATTCATATTCCCTTATCTTATTGAAGTTCTACCTTAATTGCTTCTTTTGTTTTTTTTTTTAATCTCTATTAAACATCCAGAGTAAGAGATTTCCTTGTCATCTCCTCTTCCCACATCCTTTTAGCTTTATTACTTAATAACTTAGTAACTGGTCTCAAACTGTGCAAAGGGTAGGGAGCTATCAGCAAAATAATTCTTGGGTGTGCCCTTGGCAAGGAAAGAAATGACTTTACCACTGTCTCCTGTTTTGTTTCCTGTGCAAACCATTCAGCCATGTTCAAATCCCTTCTACCTGGGCATCTTTCTTATTGGATGAGGTCACCTAAACTCCGTTTCAGTTTCTACACCATTGAATATTGGTGCTGGTTCAGTAGAAAAACTCTCCCATTGGACAATGAGGTAATGGAGGTCAGAGAATCAATAGTTATTTTCCTAAAATTATATAACTGTTACAAGCAAGCTAGGACTAGAATCCAGGCCTCCTAATTCCTTTATCTGTGTTTATTTTACTGCACATCTCTGCCTCCACCCTGCATGAGGAAGGGCAGGAAAAGTCTTCACTGGGGAGTGTTGGTAAAAAGTGAGAAAAACTCTAAACAAGAAATATCTTTCATGTCATTATTTTTCATGAGTTACTGGCAGGGGCCAAGAGGTGACAGTGAGGATTAAACAGAATTTTTGCAGTTTTGTGGGTTTTGTCTTGGAATGCCTTGATGAACTCCAGCTGTTTCATCATCTGAACATGTTGAGATTTTTTTTTTCTTTTCTGCTCACTGTTTATTGCATGCATACAATATAGAAGGGGATGTTGTATTCTGTTCCCTCACTGCCTTCACTGGAGTTAAACTAATAATTTCTCATTGCAAATACAGTACACGTGGGTTACACTTTCTGCCAGCAGAAACTTGTAGCTAAAAAACACAGGACAGGCCACAGGGAAGCATTCAGAAACATGTTTCCCTATTCTTTTCTGCACTGCAGAAGGCAAGATGGCTACCCCGCTGAGGGGGCGTGGCCTATGCAATTGCTGCCTGGGAGGCCCTTGTCCGCTCAGCATCCACTCTGAGGAAGGCCTAAGAAGAGCACAGGCTTAGGAGTAAGATAAGTGAGTCAGTGTTTGAATCTCAACTGTGCTAGTGACTAGGCATTTGACCTGGGACAAGTCACTCAAACTCCATGATCTTCACTTTTCTGACCTATAAAAAGAGAATGGCAATATGTATCATCTCTTGTAAAAGTCAGATGAGATATTGTAAGTAAAATATTAACCATATATTGTACTGTGTCTAGAACATAGTATATCCACCATAAGTGGTAATTCTTGCTTTCACTTCCTTTCATTTCAGCCCCTGACTGCCTGACCAACTTGAGCGGAGAGCACACCTGAGCTCTAAGTATGTAACATGAAGGGCTCCCAAGGCATGGCCTGCGTTGTTTGAGCCACCGGAGAGCAGCCTCTCCCCAGGATGGCCTGAGTCCTGGGCAACTACTTCCTAGTTCTCAGCTGCCATCACCCATCAGGAAAATTGACTAAACCAACCCTTCCCCTGCCCAGACTCACTTTATTCAGAGTCCCATTGGACTTGTGAACGTCTTTCATGCCACTGGTCATGGAAAACATTTGCTTTTGCCAGAAAAGTGAAAACCTACCTACCAATAATAAGGTCAGGAGAGTTCCCCCAATTGCATTCCATGGTTTAGTATTTTAGTCTAGACTTTATACTACTCTGTATCTTAACGTCAGGGTTCCCATCTCATCACCTTCAATTAGACTGTAAACCCCCCAGAAGGAAGAGGTGCCTTATGTTACAATATGCTCACTTTGTGCCTAGCACAGTGTATTCAAGAATTGATCTTTTACTTCACTGAGAGCCAGCTTGGCTCAAACTAAAACCCAAACTAAAGAATTCATTGGATAGTAGCAAAAACTTGAAGGTGAAGCTGTAAGGATAGGCTTGATCCAAATAGGTAAGATTGGATAGGTTTTTAACTTATAGGTGATGAAAATAACTTTAAGGAGTTAAATGAGAAGAAACAGTAGCTTATCTTTACTGAAATCTTGGCAACCCACAAGTTTCCTCTACAGAACTTCAGTGCTTCCTGTCTATGGCCCTGATTTGGCATAAGCTCATTAGACTAGTTATCATTTTAGGCATATGCACCTTAGCCTTAAGTTGTTGGAAACCAAGAACCATATCCTTTTGATCTTTACACCTTGCATGTCTAGCACAGTACTGGCTACATTCAAAGTGCTCAATAAACGTGGTAGTTGATGGTGATTGGCATGTTCTATCCTCAAGGTTGAGGTGACATTGAGATGTCCACTAGAGCTTGGAAATAAGGCTTCTCTCTGAAGGTTACAGCAATAAATTAATTTTTAATGGGTATGATCTGTTATCTCTAAAAAACACTTTGTAAAACATTATGTTCTGCGGGCAAAAGATGAGGAACAAGAAAGTGAATGACTACATTCACAGAAGAAAAGAAAAAACCTGAAGTCTAATCAATGCTATTATTTTTATTTGTTTTAAAGAGAGAGAATGTATAGACACAAGATGGTGCATGGGGAGCCTAGAAAGAGGAAGGCCACAGTGAGACCTTGCCAGTGTTAGTCCCACATTGTTCTGAGTGGAGAAACTGACAGGGCCACTAGAATATTCTTTGACATGGTGGTGTCACTGTTCTTTGAGCAGCCCCAGGGCCTGGAATAGAGTATCTCAGTTTTTACTACTTGGCTGTCAGTTCCATGCAGGAAGAGGCTGTCTAGTTTATCACGGTGTCCCGAGTATCTATCATGATGCCTGGCATGTGACAGGTACTCAAATATTTATTGAATTAATAAATATTTCTTATTTTTTAAATATTAAAACTTCACTCTCTTTTAGGGTAATTTGCAATTAAAACTAAATTTTATATATATATATATATATATATATATATATATATATATATATGACTAGAATTGAATCCAAATAATTATAAATTGAATATGTTCTTTCAATATTATGCATCCTACCTCTTCCTGGAAAGCCTTACCTGCTGTCTCAGGAGGGCAGGCCTCTTCTTCCCCTTTCCAAATGCCACTACAGGCCCTTTGATTTGGGAACCACCAGTTTATACGTCTGTCTGCTTTCCTCTGAACCTCTATTCGTAAGGAAGCTCTGGATCATTACAGCATTTTGTCATTTCTAACAGGTGATGTATGTATTTCCACACTTTTATGACATTTGTAAGTGTCTTCTTATGTGCATATTTAATGTGGTACTGGTTGTTCAAAATATGGCTGTTTTCCCCCAAAATGGTAATCAATCCATGGCTTAATCTAATTATCAGTAACATTAAAAAATTACAGCAATATAATAATTCAGCTTCTTTGGTACTACCAGGAACAGGGGGCATAGATGATAGTTCTATAAAATCCAGAAATTGGAAAGAAATGGTTACTTTATAAATGAATAATTAAAATTCCGATTTACATATCCACCTCTGAGAATTCTGTTATCTTTAATGTTTATTTATTTTTGAGAGAGAGAGAGAGACAGAGCGTGAGCAGGGGAGGGTCAGAGAGAGAGGGAGACACAGAATCCAAGCAAGCTCCAGGCTCTGAGCTGTCAGCACGGAGCTGACATGGGGCTGGAACACACAAGCCACAAGATCTGAGGCAAAGTCTGAGGCGAAGTCTGAGGTGAGTCCTGATGCTTAACCAACTGAGCCACCCAGGTGCCCCTTGAGAGTTCTGTTATCTTGATTAGGCCCCTGAGAGCTGGTCCAATCTGACTGAGACACTGAGCAAACTGAATTCCTAGTGACACAGTCTGTCCCCCCACTGACCCTCTCTAGGCACTCAGGCTTCTTCCTTCCTCCCTTGTACCTGCCTTCTCTAACCAAAGCATGGTAATTTGATTTGGGCCTAAAACTCTTCTATCATAAGTAGACAAAGTAATAGGTATTCCCAGGGCCATCATTCTGGAGTACAAGTGGTGTCATAAAATCAACAATATCGTATTTTTTCTCCAAAATATGTTCAATGAATATCCAAACCACACCCTCCTACTCAAAATAAACCATCTCCAAATATGCCGCCATCTGCCACCTGCTTCTTCTACATTTCCACCTGGTTCCTGATGCCAGCTCACCAAGGTTATACCTCCAACTGCTCCTATGTTATCTAGGTGCCAATACTGTCCCATGGAGAATGCACATGCCACTTTCACTAGGAAATGCTTCCTCTGCATCCAGAGACCACAGAGCAATACATAGTAACTTGCATCCTTTTAGGTTCATACTGTGACTCTCAGCATCACAGATTTTATTTCACTCACTCCTTGTTCTTGAATCCCTCTTCTAAAAACTGTCAAACTCACCTGAAAAGTACAGTCCTGGGATTCTGTCTCCTCATCCCCTGAAGCTCCCTGTCTTAGTTTGGATGCAGCCTGCACTCACCGAGAAACAAATGGTGGCTTAAATAGGATAAAAGTTTATTCCTGTCATTGCACAGTGAAGTAGGCATTTCTGCCATCTTGAAATCCCGGGTTCATATCAGGGTCCCAGGCATTTGTTCCAGTTGTTACCATCAACTAACCATTGGGAGGGAGTGCCAGTAGAGTGATGGTGGCCAGTCCCTTTCCTCCTTCTCAGTACAAAGCTTGTGCATCCTGACTTTGTATACAATCAGGCAAGTTCCCTCCCCATCCAGTATATCACCAAAATAGTTAAATGTCAGCTATTGTTCCCTAAGGAGTGGAGATATTTTTCTAGTTTTGTCCCTGATGTCACTGCCCTCTACCCCTTCCAGTTCTCATTCCTTAAGCAAAGAGATTCCTGGAAGGCCCAGATGCTTAAAGGTGCTCAGAGGGGCGCCTGGGTGGCTCAGTGGGTTGAGCGGCTGACTTCGGCTCAGGTCATGATCTCACGGTCCGTGAGTTCGAGCCCCGCGTCGGGCTCTGTGCTGACCGCTCAGAGCCTGGAGCCTGTTTCAGATTCTGTGTCTCCCTCTCTCTCTGCCCCTCCCCCGTTCATGCTCTGTCTCTCTCTGTCTCAAAAATAAATAAACGTTAAAAAAAAAAATTAAAAAAAAAAAAGGGTGCTCAGACTAACCTGAATTAGGCAAATCTCCATAGCATCCACTTAAAAGTAGTGAGAATTGGAGAAACAAAGTGGAATAAGACACATATTAGGAAACAAATTCACTTTATTTATTATTCATTTATTTGTATGACAGAGGTTCTGCCCTTGGCACTGGGCATACTGGTGAATTAGGCAGGCATGGGTTCTGTGTTGGACATCCCCATTCACTCTCCACTTTTCTCCACACTTCCCTCTGCCAGATGACATCAGTGAGTATCCTCATCCTTGGATTCCCAGCAGAAATTTGGAGAGAGAAGGGAGAGAGAAGTAGGGGATATCTATGACCCTCGTTCTCTTCCTGTTGAGTTGGTGTATCCTTCAATCAAAGTGGACTTCTGCTCAGGGGGTTCCCCTGCACATGATTCTTTCCTCCAGCTGCAGTGACTTCTCCCTTCTCTCAAGGGGTGAGAGAAGGGAACCCCAGGCTCTAATGTATAAATAAGGTGATTGCATCATCTAAGATCTCTAAGATTCCTTCCAGCTCAAATACTTCCTAGCTCTAATGTTCTGATTCTATACAAGAAAAATATCATGAATATATTGTATTTCCTGAGAAGCAACAGAGCACATTTTGGTAAAACAAAATAGTCACTATTTGTACAGCCCTGTGTGGTCTTCAAAGGCATTTCTTCCTATTGTTACTCAACTCACATGACCCTGAGACACAGCAATATTTATTGTGTTCCTTTTACAGGTGAGGAAAGCTTCTAAGAAGCTTCCCAAGACAGTGCTCCTTTCAGAGTGTTTTCTACATGTCATCAGAGTGACCTTTCTAAAAATAAAGTCTGCCCCTATCTATCTCTTACTCAAAACTTTCAATGGCTCCCCATTGCTTACACAATAAGGTACAAGCACCTTACCAAGTCATGCAAGGCCCTACTGCCTCCCCAGCCTCATTACCCACTGCTCCCTCCTTATACTCTCTGGGGCTCAGCAACCCTGACCCATTTGTAACTGCCCCCAACACATTCTGTTGTAGGAGGAGAGAGAGAAAAGAGAGGTGTTACTGCGAACAGAAGTAAAAAACATTTGAGATTGAGGAAGACTTCAGCAGGGTCAAGAAAGATCTGAAAATGCTTTCATAGTTAGGGGGCACCAAGGGCTTTAGAGAGAGCAACTCTGGGAGGAATGGGACAGAAGTGAGGAGTGGGGACAGATGGACAGGCGGCTCTGTCAAGGAACTTGATCTTTAGAGGAAAAGAAGCAATACAAACATAGTCAAAGAGAAAGCCAGGGTAGACAGCAGACCTTTTTAAGTTACAGATTTAGGATCGATCATATTGGCAGGTTGATAGGGAAAAACAACAGAGAAGGGTACACTGACAATACAGGCAAGAGAAAAGGCACCTTTATGAGCAAGCTCACTGCCCCCATAAAGCCATCTTTGAGCAGCCCCACCATGTAACCCCAAACTAGGCGAGGGGCATTGCTTCTTCCCCAGGACACTGTGTACACCCTGTTGAAGCTCTATCATACCAAATTAAAATTCTCTGTGGATTTCCTCATCTCATACCCCGTAAGCCACTTCAATGAGTTGACTGTTGCTGCCCCGTAAACTTGGGGCGCTGGGTGGCTCAGTGGTTTGAGTGTCTGACTTCAGCTCCGGTCATGATCTCTTGGTTTGTGAGCTCAAACCCTGTGTTGGGCTCTGTGCTGACAGTTCAGAGCCTGGAGCCTGCTTGGATTCTGTGTCTCCCTCTCTCTCTGTCTCTCCCCCACTTGTACTCTCTGTCTCAAAAATAAATAAACATTAAAAAAAAATTTTAATAAATGCCCATAAACTTCGTCGCTTAAAACAACAAAAATGTATTATCTCACAGTGCTGGATATCAGAAGTTTAATATGGGTCTTATGGGTCCAAAATCAAGGTGTTGGTAAAACTGTGTCCCTTCTGGAGGCTCTAGGGGTCAATCCATTTCCTTCCCTTTTCCGGCTTCTAGAGGCTGCCCACTTTTCTTGAGTTAAGGCTCCTTCTTCAAATCACTCAGACCTCTGCTTCCATTATCACATCACCTTCTCTCTGACTCTGATTTTACTGCCTCCCTCTTTCTCTTATAAGGACCCTTGTAATTACAGTAGACATACCAGATAATTCATGATAACCTTCTTATCTTAAGAGCCTTAACTTAACCACACCTACAAAATCTCTTGCCAGGCAAGGTAACATATTCACAGATTGGGAGGATTAGGATGTGGACTTTGGGGGGACCTTCAATCTTTTTATCACACCCTTCAAGGGCAGGTCCTCTATTAGTCATTCCTATAACCCAAATGCCTGGATAGTAGTATATTCTCAATAAATGTCAGTCATCTTTTCTGTCTACACTTTATGCAGTGCTTTCATGTATTCTTTTATTCAGTTTGTACAGCTACCCTATTGGAGAGAAGATATTGTTATTTAGGAAAAAGTATGCCGGATTAGAAATGAGGGATCCATGTTATTAGTCCCAGGGTCCCCATTTCCAAATGGGCAAACTGAGGCTCAGACCGTTAAATTACTATGCCATACCCAAGTGGTAAAGCTAGAATTGAAGCCCACTTTTTGTCATCTTAGTGCACTATTTTATAAGCCTAGAAGCAGGCTGTTTTACTATGCTGTGAAGGCAGGTCAAGATCCTGATCAGCATCTTATGCCAATTAAGGGGGTTAGATGGAGTGGGTATTTGTAACAGTCTTAACTTCTCCAGAGGTTAGGTATGCATTTACTTAATCAGTAACCCTAAAGAAGTTATGCTTTGTTCTTACTGAGTAATTTTCCTTTTACCTCATTTGATTTCCAACTGTTTATTTCCAAAGGAAAGAAGAATCCATGAACTTTTGGACCTTATGGTGCCAAACATAGGCCACACTTCCCTGTATTGTACTGTTTGTGTGATTCCTGACATTGGCACAAGCCTCCATCCAGATGAAGCTGTTTTATATCCTCTCTGGAAATTTCCTCTGGTGCTCAGGCTGCCTGGGGTTGGCTGTGTTGGTTTGCAGACAGGAATTCTGGCTGAGGTCACCATTGCATTTTCCAGCTCTTTAAAGCTTTGAAGGCATATCTGCATACCTTCTCATATCCACATATCTTCCCAGACAAAACTCCCCTTTGCTCCTTCTTTCTTTCTCACTGCAAATCCACTTTGAGGTTTGAGTCTTCCAGGAAATCCACTCAATGCCATCCTAAACCAACAAGTAGATGACATTTAAACTGGTGAGACCACTTATTTCTGTCAATATCCATTACTCTAGTCCTCAAACATTTCCAAACTTCAGTTTATCCTACTTTTAATAGCACACTCTACTATTAACTATTCTTCAATACCTAAAACTTTCAAATGTTTAGGATGATCTTCAAATATTTTTGTCATTGTGATCATTGTTTTTAACTTCATTTCCTCTCTACCAATTTGTCCTTTTCCTCCTGCATTTCTTGCCTTATTATTCTACTTTGCATCTACTCCCTTTCCAAAGTTGGGAAAGGATTTAATTCTTTTTTTCATCTCTATAGTGAATGTCAGTTGTTTTGCCTGCTAAATATCTCTTATCTTTTTTTTTTTTTTCCTTTTACTGGTAACTGTTTCTTTGGAGGTAACTGCTTTTACCTCCCTCAAAAAACAGTGTGATCTGGGGAGCTGCCAATATAGTTCCCCACACACGCAAACACACACATACGTATACACACACCACCTGCCACAGGAGTGGACAAGTGACAAGGGCCGGTCCAGGTATAGTCCAGTTACAGCAATGTGATAGGCTCGTGACCTTAGTTGAGCAAATCTGATTCTTCACTGTGATTTATATGCATTGAAGCAGGGTGGAAGAGGTCCATCTGTTCCTCCATGGTCACTGAGCTAGGAAGATTTTCCTTAAGCCTGGAACAATGAATAAATCATGTGAGCTACCTTGGCCATTTGCATGGAGAAAATATATCTACCATAGGACAAAAGAGTACCACCAGGCAAAGGGGAGCAGAGACAGTAGAGATGCAAGGAGAGACTCCTGGTATCCAGCTGACCTGAAAGCCAGTTGTACTTCATTCTTTCTAGCTTCATGAACCAATGAATCCCATTTCTTTAAGTTAATTTTGTTACTTACAATCAAAAAGTTCCCAATTAATACGGTGGTTTTTCCCCACTCCTTCTTTTTTTCTTTTATTATATTTAGAATCTTTTATACAAACTTTATTTCTTCTTTACAGCTAATCTTATATCCTAAATCATTGTTAACCAACTCACAATCCCCTAAAACCAATAATGGATAGAATAAAACTTCATCTTGCTGGAGCATCAATAACCCAAAGATATACCCTTTCCCAAGATCGAGATGTGCCTTCCTGGAATACTCAACCTCTGATTCAGTTCTGAACATTATGGTATGCAGCATACATTGAATACTAAAGAATGTTACAATAATTTATGTACATAAAAACCCTGGCTCTCCTAACTGGAGTCCTCTGGAGCCATTAGACTTTTGGAATAGCTCCAAGTGCAAAAAGGCCCAGGAAACTTCAACAGAGCAAAGCAAAAAGTTCTCAGTGGTAGAGAAGCAATTTCTAAAACCCAAAATCAAATGAAGGAAACACAGAATTCTGAGGAGTTAAATTCCTCCCATGGCTATGGGAAATGGAGGAAAAGACTCTCATTGGATGGCAATATCTATATATTTCATTATCCAAGAAATGTGAATAAAATGAGAGAAAACGTAAGAGGTTAGAAAGAAGGAAAGTAGAAAAAAAGGAAAGAGGGTGACAAATGTGAATTAATATGGAGGTCATGGAAGAGATGGACACCACAGGTGAGAAGTTGCTTTTCTGGCACCATGAGAATGCCCACTGGGGGAAGATAGTTAAGAACTTGGCCAAGGGGAAAGAAGTCAAAGGAGAGTGCCAGCAGAACATAGGAGATCATAGGAGATGGGATTGGAAAAGAGGAGAAGCCACAGCCACCTGCCCTGTACCCCATACTCATTGAAACATCCAGGGACCTCATCAAAGGCACAACACCTGGCATATGGCTTAGTAGTCAGTGGAGTTATTTTCTGTTCACTGCATCAAGGCAGAACTAAGACTTAACAGTTACTTTGCTGGCACCATATTGTAAGCAAATTTTGGCATCTCAGTGAAACTATTCCTCGATACAAATTTCATTATTTTTTAATGAAAGGCAAAGTGCACAAATTTACAACATATTTGGTGATCTTAAAAAAGAAAATAGACTATGTTCCCAGCTGCCCTAACTAGTACTGGATCATAGTGTTTGCTTGTTTAGTTGTCTGCACAGCTTTTGGGAGTAGGGAGTAGGGGAAGGAGGATAGGAATGGGGACCAGGGGCATGGGCAAAGGCACTGTTATGAGCAAAAGGTAACTCCTAAAGTCCTATTGAGAAAATTACCCAAGACAGGATTTCCCTTCTGACAGGCAATGAACGGTGGATGGGGAGGGGGGGGCGGGGGGGGAGGAGGGGTCCAGGAAGAGCAATATATGGTGAAAAAGCTTAAGCTTTCCCTTTCTCCCTTCTGTTTGTATTTCCCAAGCCATCAGTCACTTTTGTTAACCTCATCAATGCTTTGGGAAATTAAGGACAGGGCCTGGGTCCATACAGGGACATATCAGTTCAAGGAAAACAGCACCAACCTCGAGACTGTTATGGCAAGAGATGCTCAGAGCACAGAGAAGTCACCGGGAACAGAATGATCAGCTGAGGGGAAAGCCACACAAGGATAGATTTGTGGGGCATGTAGACATTCTTTGGGGATTCTCAGGAATATGTGGGGATGAATGATGATGAAATACAGCATTTTCTGGTCCTATGGAGAGGATGCTTACATCATCATCATCATCATCATCATCATTAATTATTCAGAGTAAGGGACCCTTAAAGACTAGAGAATTTGAGGACACAGAGCTTTCACTGAAAAGCAAGAAGAATGCTATAAAACATATACGTTGTTGAGGCATCTGGGTGGCTCAGTCGGTTAAGCATCCAACTTTGGCTTAGGTAATGATCTTGCGGTGCATGGGTTCGAGCCCCACATTAGGCTCTGCTGACAGCTCAGAGCCTGGGGCCTGCTTTGGATTCTGTGTCTCCCTCTCTCTCTGTTCCTCCCCTACTCACTTTCTCTCTCTCTCTCTCTCTAAAAAATAAATAAAAACATTTAAAATTTTTTTTAAAAAATACAAGTTGGGGGCGCCTGAGTGGCTCAGTCGGTTGAGCATCTGACTTTGGCTCGGGTCATGATCTTGCAGTTGAAGAGTTCTAGCCCTGCGTCGGGCTCTGTGCTGACAGTTCAGAGCCTGGAGCCTGCTTCAGATTCTGTGTCTCCCTCTCTCTCTGCCCCTTCCCTGCTCATGCTCTGTCTCTCTTTGTCTCAAAAATAAATAAACATTAAAAAAAATTTTTTAAAACATACAAGTTGGTCAGAACAACATTGTTTATTTACCTGCTGTGATGTTGGTAATATGCAGAGGCAACTTTAGCCATTCATCCAAGCTTGCAGAGATATAGTAAAGATGCACCTTTCATAAACCAAAGAGTTCACACACTTTCTCTAGTTTCCAGCCATACAACACCCTAATTATCCTATTTCTGGTTTAATGCTCAATAAAAAATCATAATGTTTTATGAATAATTGAAGTTGATGTAATCGTGTACATTTATACAAGGCTAATTTTCATGTCTCCAACCAAGGTATGGCAAACCAAAGTTAAATATAGTTGGAGAAAAAGATTCATTAAATCACATCTCAACAGAGAAGCTGCAAGTGGAAAAAAAAATATTTTGAAGATGTTTTCGCTATCAGTGATGCAGAAACCAGAGAAAAAAATTAATTGCACTCACACAAGAAAACATCTCACCATACCCCACTAAAGTATATGATGATTTTTTACCATATGGAGGTTATTGTGATAATATGAGGCATTGCATGACTAATTAGACTTGTATGAGTGGCTGGTCACACCTGAAGTGTATGATGTCATTCCTAAACTCAGTCACATAGGAAAGAGGCAAGTCTGGAAATACGGAATCCAGAACAAATTTGAAGATTCTTCTACAACAAGAGGATAGCAGACTTTTTCCCTTTTAAAAAAACTATTAAAGAACCCATTTATTTTTGGGAGAGCTTGTGGGTTCCAGGAATGAAGATTACATTTCTTAGTCACCTTTGTGACTAGGTATAACCAACCATACGACCAAGTTTTGGCCAATGGGATGCAAATAAATCTGGAAAGTGTCTCACAAGGGAGAAGGGATGATTTTTCTCTTCTCTTTTCCCCTTTCTGTTGACTGGTATATTCTGTTTATGTTGTGTGGGTATAATTGGGGCTCCAGCAGACATCTTGGAATACACACAGTGCCCCTAAGGGACAGCAGAGAGGTTAACCAGAGGAAGCCAGAGGGTCTAATGTACTTGGAGGATGTAGATTTCTAAGAAAGTGTTTATTGGGTGGCACATTTAAAAACTGATAATCAACTCATGGAGTCGAGCCGGATCCTAGAAAGTTACAGACCAAGGTCAATCGTTTTTACATCTCTGGGGTACAGATGGAATGGGACAGATCCTACAAGACCCCGAAGCAATTATACCTTGGAGGCCAGATTGTTTAGATTCATCCTACATAGGATCATTCCAACTCTCCATAATTATTTCCCTACTTTTTTCCTTTACCAGGTAACAGAGTTTGGTTTGATATGTTTTCCTTTTCCTCAAGCCTGAGTCTGGCCTGAGAGGACTCGAGGAAAGGAGCCTTATCCACGCTTAGGACAAAATGTAAAGAAGGAGGACATCCTGACGCTTTCAGACCCGTGTGGAGGTGGTAGCCGAAATAAGTAAGAAACACCTAAATGAGTGGTTCTACTCACCCCTCCCAAACCAGCAACATCTTTTTGGAACAAATATGTTGTAACCCTCTCTCCATTACCCTAAGACAAAATTCAGAGGGAATATAACTGATCTACATGTATGAATAAAGAAGTTAACATAATTCCCAAACTATAATATAGTAGAAAAATGAAATATAAAGCATGTGCGTTTTTTTCTATGTAAATGTACAAGTATGATCACAATAGGAAAGCGTCCCCACCTTTTTTAGTGTTCCCCGGGGAAATGCTCCCTTGGAAGGTGATAAAACTCTGGGGTCAGAATAATGTCTCATTCATCCCTACAGGAGTTTCTCCTTCCAGGAACAACACTGAAGGTGTTGATGGTTTTATTTTATTCAGAAACGTAGCATTTTCTTATAGCAATATTACTTCAAATGTGTTCCTTAGCAAAAAAATTTTCTATTAATAGGTGTTATGTTTAAAAACATAAAATCTAATAGTTTTACAAACATTAGTTTAAGCAAATTGGAATGTGTTTTTCTGGCTCTAGGACATTTCTAGTGACATTTCCTGAAGATGTCACTGTGTGCTGTGAGTCTAATTCCCAAACGTATTTCATCACAGAATCCTTTTTCACTGAAACATCTCCTAAGTCCAGTTTTTCATGGAAAAGACTTACGGAAACACTGCCTTACAGCCTGTCAAAGAGCGCATCACCAGAGAGAAGGGAGGCCCTTCTGGAGGATCCAAACTCCACACATGAACAGCCTTTACTGAACTAATTCATTTTGCAGGAAGTGGCCAGAGCAGACTGTCTCGAAAGTCACAAATTTGCCATGTTCACCTGAATTTCATGAGAGGCAAATAAATGAGTAAAACTAATCTGACATCAGAGTCAATTTCAGGAAAGCACAATGCTAATGCTGTAGTGGTATTGACACGTATCTACACCCAGCTTTCCTACTGCATGCACCTATCAATTTTAACAAGACATCACAGAAATTATCTATTTGTAACATTGGCAATGAGGCATTCCTATGTGGCTTGATATCTTTAAAGAGTGTGTTTCACAAGTAATATAATATTTATCATTTCGGAAATTCCTATTTTGTGTGGGAATGTTTTTATAATCATCGTTTCATTTCACACACAGAACACACTTATGAGCTACCATTGGTCCTATCTTACACATAAAGAATCTGCCGCTCAGGCTTGTTAAGTCCCAACGTCACAGAATTTTTTAAGGTTTATTTATTTTTGAGAGAGAGAGAGAGCAGGGGAGGGGCAGAGAGAGACAGAGACATAGAATCCAAAGCAGGCTCCAGGCTCTGAGCTGTCAGCACAGAGCCCGACACGGGGCTTGAACCCACGAACTGTGAGATCATGCCCTGAGTCAAAGTCAGACGCTTAACTGAGGGAGCCACCCAGGAATCCCCGCAGAGCTTTTTAGTTGCAAAACTTGGACTCAGCCTGGGTCTAGCCTGCTCTAAAGCCCTTGTTTTTTTCCATCACCTCCCTTAATTAAGGGAAAATTTCAGAACGTTTTCCATTTTGAAAACAATCAGTTACAGCAATTACAAGTCAGCCATTAACTACCAGGAAAAAAAGCCGTCATGATTACCAGGATCACTCATTCCTTGAGGATGCCGTAGCCTGTGTTTCAGTGCACATATTTTAACCGACGAACCTCCACAGAACTGCTAAAAGTTTATAAGGGCTAAAAGATGATCATGTTTTTCTTCCTCCCTTGGTGTCACCTGTTTTAACTTCAAGGTGTGTTCTTTGAAAACCACTTGTTTCCAGTGACTCATTTTGAAATCACTGATTTCATCTTCCTGGTTCTGTGCAAAGCCAGGAAGAGACATCAACACCACATTGTTTTCACCTTCAAACACATTTACCCTGTAACCGGAAGAATCCAGAACTGTTATTGTTAATTCGTTGAATAATATGCTTTTCTTTCATCTTTTCACAAGAGCAGAAATTCATTCTGAAAACAGGGTGTCTTGCTTGCCATCTGTTTCACCCAATGGCAACATAAAGGATTCACCTACTTAGTCAACACATATTTACTGAACACCTGTTTTGTTCCAGACATTGTTCTGCATTGCGAGAGCGCCATAGCAAGACAGACTAGACCTTTTCTCTTTGGGGTTTACACTCTAACGACAAACATACAGACAAAAATTGGCCTTTCCAGATAGTGAAAGGATCTATGAAGGAGAAATAAAAGGGGGTGGTGTACCACAGTGGGCCTGAGGTGAAAGCTTTCCTTAGATTTAGGCAGCCTTCCTGAGGAGGTAACATTTGAGCTGAGATCAGAATAATAATAAGACAGAAATGAGGTGATTTGGAGGAAGAGAGTTGGAGGTGGAAAGAAGAGCCTTAAAACAAGAACAAAACTTGGAAGCTTGAGAAATAGAAAGGAGTCAGGTGCACCTAGAAAGTGGTAAGAGAAAAGAAAAATAGTAGGTGAGATCAGAAACGTTAACGGCGTCCAGAGCCCATGATAGAGAACGTGGGTTTTATGCCAAGTGCAGCAAAAAGACATTAAAGGATTTTGAGGCTGAATTATTGACTCTAGTTTGGCAAAAATGGAGCAGCAAGGCCAGATAGGCCACAGACACATGAAAAGTGATTTATATCACTAATCATCAGGGAAATGCAAATCAAAACTACAATGAAATATCACCTCCCAGCTGTCAGAATGGCTAAAGTCAACAACACTGGAAACAACAAGTGTTGGAGAGGATACAGAGAAAGAAAGAACCTTCTTGCACTGCTGGTGGGAATGCAAACTGGGGCAGCCAGTCTGGAAAACAGTATGGAGATTCCTCAAAAAGTTAAAAATAGAACTACCCTATGATTCAGCAATCTCACTAGTAGGTGTTAATTATCCAAAGAATACAAAAAATAAAAATTCAAAGGGAGACATGCACCCCAATGTTTATAGCAGCATTTTCTAGAATAGCCAAATTAAGGAAACATCTCAAATGTCTATGGACTGATGAAAGGATAAAGGAGAAGTGGTGTATATACACAATGGAATGTTACTCAGCCATAAAAAAGAATGAAATCTTAACATTTGCAACGACATGGATGGATCCAGAGAGTATTAGGCTAAGCAAAATAAGTCTATCAGAGGAAGACAAATACCATATGATTTCACTTATATGTGGAATTTAGGAAACAAAACAAACAAGGAAAGACAAAAAAAAAAAAAAAAGGAGACACCAATGAAGAAACAGAGTCCTTTCTTTCTTTCTTTTAGTGAGACGGAGGGAGGGACAGAGGGAGAGGGAGAGAGAATCTTAAGCAGGCTCCACACTGAGGGGGCTTGACCCCACAAGCCATTGGTCATGACCTGAGCCAAAATCAAGAGCTGGACTCTCAATCGACTAAGCCACCCAGGCGCCCCAGCCAACTCTTAACTATAGAGAACAAACTAATGGTCACTAGAGGGACAGTGGGTGGGGGGGGAATGGGAGAAATACAGGACGGGGATTAAAGAGGGCATTGTCATGCTGAGCACCGGGTGTTGTATGGAAGTGTTGAGTCACTATATTGTACCCCTGAAACTAATATTACACTCTATGTTAACTAACTGGAGTTTAAATAAAAACTTTAAGAAAAGAAAAAGAAAAAGACCAGTCAGGCCAATTGCATATTTCAGGTGAGAAATAATAATGCTTGAACTGGATAGTTCAGTGAAGATGGGAAGAGGGAAATGATTCTAAGTGCTACCCTAGCTTTCCAACACAGTCATTCCCAATTCTCCAGGTGTAACTGACATGCCTGGAGAAAAATTTCTCCACAGAAGTCTTAGTTTCAGCCTGATTTCCCACTCCCCCTGGGCTCTTTCTAGGCTCTCTCCCCTTATCATGAGTGTCTTCTCTAAACGCAAACAGTATTGGTAACCAACTAAACTAAAATTTAAAAAAAAAAATGAAACTGAAAATCTTCTTCAGTAAGGTTGTAAATTGCATTCTAAGACAATCTATATGACTTTTGTAGGTTTCTTAAGAAGGATGGCTTCTGACCACCAGTCTGACTCTTGTCCTTTTCGCCAGCCTTCACCTCTTCTTCATTCACTCCTGCACTCTTTATTTCCCCTTTCCAGGTACCTACCTGCCTTCCCTGTTCATATAGGTCCTAGAGTTTGACCAATCAAAACTAATCAATCCTTGGATGTTTAAAAAACATTTTTTTTTTACATTTATTTATTTTTGAGAGACAGAGAGACAGAGCACAAATGGGGAGGGGCAGAGAGAGAAGGAGACACAGAATCCGAAGCAGGCTCCAGGCTCTGAGCTGTCAGCACAGAGCCCAACACGGGGCTCTGGCTCACAAACCGCGAGATCATGACCTGAGCCGAAGTTGGAGGCTCAACCAACTGAGCCACCCAGGAGCCCCAATCTTTGGATGTTTAAAGTCCTACTTATCTCCAGGTATATTTGTTTTTTACCTGAGAGATGGAAAGAACAAAAGATCTTGAGGATCAAATAAATGGCCCTCAGATGGTTGGAATTTAAGCAGAATTTCTCCAATCTTAACTGTGGCCTGCTCTGTCCATCGTTTTCTCGTATTTTCCATCTTGAAAATTCCCTTCCCCATGAAATTCTGACATATGCTATAACATGGATGAACCTTAAGGACATTATACTAAGTGAAATAGGCCATCACAAGAAGACAAATACTGTTGATTCCACTTATATGAGGTACCTAGAGTAGTCAAATTCATAGAAACAGAAAGTAGAATGGTGGTTTCCAAGGACTGAGGAGAGAGAAATGGAGAGTTGTTACTTAAAAAGGTAGAGAGTTTCAGTTTTGCAAGATGAAGAAGTTCTGAATATTGGTTGCACAACAATGTGAATATACCTAACACTACTGGATTGTATACTTAAAATGGTTAAGATGGCAAATTTTATGTTATGTGTGTTTTACGACAATTAAAAAATTCTTTTTTAATTTTTTAAGTTTATTTGTTTTTGAGAAAGAGCACAAATGGAGAGGAACAGAGAGAGAGAGGGGGGAGACACAAAATCTGAAGCAGGCTTCAGGCTCCGAGATGTAAGCACAGAGCCCAATGCGGGACTTGAACCCATGAACGATGAGATCATGACCTGAGCCAGAGTTGGATGCTTAACTGACTGAGCCACCCAGGTTCCCCTAAATTTTTTTTAAATACAAGCTAGTAGCTAAAAAAAAAGAAAAGAAACGAAAAGGAAAGGAAAGGAAAGGAAAGGAAAGGAAAGGAAAGGAAAGAAAAGAAAAGAAAAGAAAAGAAAAGAAAAGAAAAGAAAAGAAAAGAAAAGAAAAGAAAAGAAAAAAAAGAAAAAGAAAGATTTGCAGCATGAAAGGATTCATTTCACTGTGGCTTTGAAGATGCAGGGGACCACATGGTGAGGAATTCAGGGGCTATAACCATAAGGAACTTAATTCTAACAACCTAAAAGAACTTGGAAGTAGATTCTTCCTTAGATTCTCCCCATAAGAGCCAACCTGACACCTTGATTTTAGCCTTGGGAGACCCTGAGGAGGAAACCCAGCTAAGTCATGACAGACTTCTCATATACATATCTGTATGATAAATATGAGATAATAAGTGGGTGTTTAAGCCACTAAAAAAAATCCGTTCCTTAACCTCAAGCCCTTTTTTCCATAAGCTCCCATTCCACCTCTTCTTTCCTTTACAGCCACATTATTTGTCATTCAATTTCTCCTTCAGCTCTTCCAATGACTCTACCTTCCCCCCAAAATGTCAGTGACTTCCTTTAGTTTCCAGTTCCAGTGGACATTCCAAAAGTTTTCTCTTACTTGACCTCCGTGACATTTGATGCTCTGGGCTACTTTATTTTTTATGTAATGACTTTACTTTCTCCTTTGGATTCTGTAACCCAGTTCTCACCTGGTTTCCCTCTTACCGTTCTTGCTGCTTCTTCCCAATCTCCTTGTAGATTCTGCAATCACTAATTAATTCTTAAATGTTTTGTCCTCCAGAGCTCTGTTATTACCTTAGCTTTCCCACGCCATGTATTCTCCTTGAAGAATGCACCTACATACAGTTTCAATTCTTAATTATGTGTGTATTATTGACTCCAAACATATTTCTTTGGCTTGTATCTCTTGGCCAAGCTTGAGATCTACATACGTAATTTCTTATGAGACAGTTACTCCTGGAAACCCCAAAGGGCTTCCAAGTCATTACATCCAATCAATCTTTCCTTACCAGATCTGCACATTTTCTTACAGTTGCAACCTTGATAAATATCGGTCTTTCTAACTCAGTCACCCAAAGTAGAAGAAAATAACTGTTGGCCATATTCCCCTTCACCCATCACCACCTTTGCCACAATCCAACTGCTTAGCCAAGTTTAGTAGATTCTACCTCCTAAATATCTCTTAAATCTGCCCCTATCTATATGTACTGTCAGTCCTTAGTTTGTGCTCTTTCACTTTATGCTTGATTATAATAATAGTTTCCTAACTCTTTTCCTAACAATTTCCTAATTAGTCATCTGATTTTCATTTTATTCCATTACAATTCATTCTCCATACCAGAGTGACCTTTCTAAAATGCAAAGCTGATAATATCACTTCTCTTGATTAAACTTCCATAGTAACTCTTCATTTTTTTTTTTTTTTTCAAATCTTTTTCTTAGCATGCAACACCCTACAAAGTCTGGCACTAGCCAAACTCCCTAACTCATCCTCTCTCTATGGACCTTTTGGTTGGGACATAAGAAATTACTACGAATTCAATAATACGTCAAGCTATTTCTTATCTTTCTTCCTTTGGACATGTTGTTCCTTTTGTCCATAATTCACCAATGCATTCTTCAAATCTTAGCCTCTTTAAAACCTGTTCTAATGACAGTTGCATTTATGTGTCCTCGTTATATCCTTTAACATTGTACCCTGTGTAAACTGATAGCACTATGTCCTTCACAGCTCCATTAATAGTGGTCTTCTCTGGCTCTGCCATTAGAACGTACACTCTTTGAGGATAGACGATGGGCCTTATTGACCTTGTACACCTAATATCTAACAGTGCCTGGCACCAATCAGTGAAACCAGTATATTTTAATACATGCATGCATGAATTGTTCTTTACTCATTGCTTATTGAGAGCTGGCCATAGTTGAAAAGTGACACCAAGACAAAGATATTATTTTTGCCAGCCTAGTAATAATTAATAATAATAATAATAATAGCTAATACTTACTATGGGCTGGGTACTATGCCACTTTACCTTTGTGATTTCATTTTACTTAGAACATTTTTAAAAGATGTAAGTACTATAGTTATCCCATATTTTATTTTTTTAATATGAAATTTATTGTCAAATTGCTTTCCATACAACACCCAGTGCTCATCCCAACAGGTGCCCTCCTCAATGCCCATCACCCACCCTCCCCTTCCTCCCACCCCCTATCAACCCTCAGTTTGTTCTCAGTTTTTAAGAGTCTCTTATGGTTTGGCTCCCTCCCTCTCTAACTTTTTTTTTTTTTTTCCTTATTTTAGTTGAGAAAACTGAGGCATAGGGAAATCAAGTAATTTGCCCTAAATCCTCAAATATGAAATCAAGATTCAAAACTCGATCTTTCTGCCTCCATATATAAACTGCCAACCATATATAATAAGCTATATAGACAGTCTAGGCTTTGAAATACTCTTTTCCATTATCAGACAATGTACCAGACCAAAATTTTAGTTCAGAAAATTGAACGTATCAGTATGTGGTGAATATATGAAAATGAGATAATAAAAACAATGTTTTTTTCTTTCTTTTTTTCCCAAAACAATTGATCCACATACCTGGTCATGTAAGCAAACAGCTGTCCTCATAGTTGTTCATCTTGTGTTGTGTGTGTGTTCAAATAACTCACCACAAAGCAAGTTTCACACTGGCTACATTTTGAAAAGTAGTCCTTTCTTCTATTTATTTATTTTTAATGTTTTTTCAATGTTTATTATTTTTGAGAGACAGAGAGAGACAGAGCACCAGTGGGGGAGGGTCAGAGGGAGACACAGAATCTGAAGCAGGCTCCAGGCTGTGAGTCAGCACAGAGCCCGACGTGGGGCTGGAACTCACGGACCTGTGAGACCATGGCCTGAGCTGAAGTCGGACACTCAACTGACTGAGCCATCCAGGCATCCCTATTTATTTATTTTTTAATTTTTAATGTTTACTTATTTTTGAAAGAGAGAGAGACAGACATACAAAGCACGAGTAGGGGGAGGGGCAGAGAGAGAGACACACAGAATCCAAAGCAGGCTCCAGGCTCTGAGCTGCCAGCACAGAGCCTGACATGGGGCCTGAACTCATGAGCCTTGAGATCATAACCTGAGCCGAAGTCGGACGCTTCATCAACTGAGCCACCCAGGAGCCCCAGGAGCCCTCTTTTTTAAATAACACTTGAACTTTGGAAGTGCCTGAGTGGCTTAGTCAGTTGAGTGTCCAACTCTTGATTTCAGCCAAGGTCATGATCCCAGGGCTGTGAAATCGAGCCCCATGATGGGCTTCACACTGGGCATGGAGCCTGCTTGAGATTTTCTCTCTCTCCAACTTGCACACATATGCACTCTCTCTAAAATAATAATAACAACAGTAATAATAATGATGCTTGGACTGTTTACATTTTGTAGTAGAATGTAACCAAGTTCCTGCTGCACAGAAAAGGTATGATGAAATTGCCCAAAGCTCCATAGGGCCCATGTGTTCCTCAGTGATGTGGGTGCAGTTGAAAAGAGGACTGGGCAACACGTAGACTGATGAGCATTTCAGACTCTGAGTCCTCGTAGTGGTTTCCACCTCTGTGGCTTCACTTTGACCTGTCTTACTTTACTAGACTGCTTTGCAAGATTTTATTTGAGAAAAAAGAAGTTTTTTTTTAAATAAAGCTGGAAAACCATTCAGATTATGAAAGCAAATTTTCTATGACTGTGTAGTAGTGAATTTTCCCAGGAAAGAATTTTTTTGTCTGGGGGTGTGCGGTGGCTTTCCTTTAGGATGCTCCTTGCATATCTGCCACTTAAAACACGTTTTTCTCCTTCTGGTCAATGGGTTCTCCTCTAGATATGCTGAAGACTATAAGCCTGAAGCATAAAATAGACTTATCCCACTCGATTATAATACAACAGTTTGAATTTAGGCAGAGTTGTGTTTGAATTGCATATGTAAGATCGAGTGTAAATTTCAGGTGCACCTGAAATTCACATCCTAGCTCTGCTACTTTCCAGTTGTGTGACCTTAGACCTAAGTCACTTAACCTCTCTGCACCTCCGTGTCTTCATCTGTAAAACAAAGTTAATAATAGAAGCTACTTTACAGTGCCGTGGTTAGGATCAAACAAATTAAAATATGTAAAGCTCTTCAAAGAGCCTGGCATACAGTATGAGCTCAATAATTGATCATTCTACTGCTCTTATTACTTGTGCATGAGCATCCAATCCCTGAGGGCCACAGGAGCCAGCACTACTCCTGGCCAGCTCCATAAGAACGACACAGTTGTTTTCATTTAAAGGCAACCTAAACCAACATAGCATTCATCTAGTCCTCACCCCTATGAAGACCCATTGATAAGTCTGCAAATTCTACCTCTTAGGGGAGGACCCAGTTGCTTAGGAACCCAGAAGCTTCCAAACTGATGCTCATCCATGTTCTTCACGGTGGGTGTGCTATTCCCTGCCTGAGAATGTGGAACCAGATATGTTGTTACCTCTGGGAGGAATTTGTTGTTATAAGTAGAATGCAGAGAAGGAGCCACTGTTCAGCTTTTGTAAGAGAGGATATTGAAGCCCATGGAAAAACAGGAGGGATGAAAATCAGAGTTTGCTCAGAAATAAAGGTGTTCCTAAAGTTCAATAGCTTGGCTTTTCATACTAGGAGCAAAACTTGAAAATTTGAAACAAAATTTTATTATAAACTCTAGATAGAGAGAAATAGTAGGGATTACAATTGAAAGGAAGGTGCCACCCACCTAAGCAATGAGAAGGAGGTGGAAGGAACTTCTGACTTGAGGGACAGTGGTCGGTTAGGGAGATCTAAAAAAGACCAGAGAGTGGAGAGAATGACAGGAGGTTCCTGAGTATATCCCCAGTACAGCAGCCAGGTGTGTGTGGAGAGAGGAAGATGTTGCCAGAATAGAGATTGCCACGATAACCCATGACTTGTTGATGTGGAAATCAAGAACATTGGTGCCAGCGCCCTGTTCCCCAAGCTGTCCAAGCTGGCCTTGCAGCAGTAAAGCAGGGAAGAGTGGAGGAAGCATCTGCAGAGGGGATCCGAGGACGGCATGCCTGACTCTGGTATGGCACATCTGGTGCGGTGCTTATATTGTTTGGAAGGAACCCAGAAACTTCTGGATGCCTCACGGAATGTGGACCATAAGTGCTGGCTGTGAACTTGCTAGAGGCAAAGATAGGCCGAGCAGGGGATGGAACAGAGTCACCGGGGAGCTGAAGCAGTAACAAGAGTCAAGATGGGCCTCATTGACAGGAGGCAACGGCCAGGCTCTTTGGCAGCAAGCACTCTGTGCCGTCCATCCTGGAAGAACCAAACTGAGTCATAACTGCTGATGCTCCACAGCAGTTTTAATGTGAATAGAGGCTGACTCCCAAAGACCAGGTGCGAGATGCTAAAGCAGAGGCCCAGAAGGAAGTAAAGGAGGACAACATTTAAATGATTCTTCACCTCTAGTCCATGCAAATATTCCCCCACTCAGACTCCATCAAGTCTCTTGAGAGAGAGAACCTTTGCAGCTTCTGGTTATCCAAAAGAGATAGAGTTACCTTGAAAGGGGCAAGTTTAAGGTTTTCCAGCATTGCCAGAGATGAAGACACCAGAGCAACATGAAGTCAGTTACCAAAAAAAAATTGAAAAGTACATACTTTGGCCCATCTAAGTGGTAAGTTATCAAATCCGACCCGTTGATACTACTACCGAGTATTCATAGTGTGATGGGAACTAAGAAAGTCAGTTTTTTCAACTATGGAGTTAGAAAAAGCTTTCTAGAGCAGTAACATGGAAAGCAATTTTTGAAGGGCAAGCAGGCGTTATCCAGCTATGAGGAAGAAGTACATTTCAAGAAATGCAAAAAAGATGACTCAAGGTACACTGGTAAAATGAAGAACAGCATGTTCAAGGAAAGCAAAGTTGTCTGAGAGGAGGCCTGAGCTTAGGAGCAAAGAGAAAGGAGGTTGAACAGGTAGGCTGCAGGACCCTGCCAATGGCTGTAGAGGTTGTGACCTGCAAGGGCCTCCGAGTGGTTGGAGGCTGGAAAACAGCCTGTGCTCTGCCCCACAAGGACACTGTGTACCCCACAGAGGAGAGGATGCACCCTGAGGATGCAACCACCCTTTACAGTTCACGCAAAGACTTGCTTCACCCTCCAAGTAGCCCACAGGGGGCGCCGTCTCAATTTTGCACAGTAGCAGGGATCCTTTACATAGGGTCAGAATATGGAAGACCTTGCAAGTTACTTTAAAGAATTTGGACTATAAAGAAGAGAGCAGCCACCGAAGGTTTTCGGACAGCACTGTGACATGACAAAAGAAATTATTCCATAGCAGCTGTATGCAGGGTAGATTGGAGCCGAGAGACTGAGGAAGTTACAGCAGTGGTCCAGGCATGAAGCAAAAAAAGAGATTCACTGGTATCCATGGTAACAGAAAGGGAAAGATATGGAAGTTATTTTGAAGGCAGAAACAACAGGACTTGATTACTGATTGGATATGAGTGTATGGAAGAGGCGGCGGTAATAAATGACTCAGGGGTTTTGAGCTTAGAAAGCTATTAGAGTAAATCTGAAATAGGGATGCTGATCAGGAGGGCTGCTTTGAGAGGGAAAATAGAGAGTCTGGTTTCAAGCATGTTGAATTTCACATAATGATGCAATGTATAAGTGGAAATGCTCTCCATACACTAAAAAGGGCAAGTCTGGCATTCTTCCTTTTCTTTCTTTCTTTCTTTCTTTCTTTCTTTCTTTCTTTCTTTCTTTCTTTCTTTCTTTCTTTCTTTCTTTCTTTCTTTTTCTTTCTTTCTTTCTTTCTTTCTTTCTTCTTTCTTTCTTCTTTCTTTTTCTTTCTCCTTCCTTCCTTTTCTTTCTTCCTTCTCTTTCTTTCTTCCTTTCTTCCTTTCTTTCTTTTCTTTCTTTCTTCTTCCTTTCTCTTTCTACTATTTTTGCTTTCTCTCTATAATTCTGACTGTGTCTGAAGCTTTTTCTGAAGGCTTTTGGGAACAAATTTACTGCTCTCCTTACTATTCATAAACTCTGAAGGACGTTGTCATTATCATCCTCACCAACCTTGCTTTCAAGGTATCACAAAGTATTTTCCAACACCTATTTGTGTTTGTCACTTTTGTAGACACAGCTCACAGTTACAGATTCCATGCCCTTGAGAGATTTCCACTCTATGACAGCCGATATTTACAGGATCATTGCTTAGAAAACACACAGAGTGGAATAATCATTGAAACGAAATCTACACAAGATTAGAAGTAGTATTTTTGCTCTACAAACGGAAATAGGAAAGAAGAGGAGCAAAAAGACAAGAGGAATGGCATCGTGCTAGATAAGACCAGCGGTGGGATGTTGGTGGTTGGAGATAAAAAGAAAATTAGCTAGAATTTCTTTTCTGGACAGGGCTCATATAAGTCATCATCTCCTTAGGAAAGAAAGATGGATTTGGGATGCTGCTTAGATAATAACAATGATTATTTTCATTCATCTAGGACTTGACACTCTCTTTCCATTATCTCATCCTCTCCATGGATTCCAGGATTTGTACAAGAACACATAACTATTTTTCAGGGAATCTGGGTCTCAAGCTCAACAAATTTCCAGTACAGCAGGCTGAATCACTTGAATGATGATAAGAGAGACCACTGTACTTTGTAAGGACTTTCAGCTACTTGAAAAAATTTAGATTGTAAGAACCCAAAAATATTGTTAAGGGCAGCTACTGTGGAAAGCTTTTTCTCTACCTTTTACAAACCGAGGTCCTTCTGGAAGAAAGATCCCAAGGGTGGGCTGCTCATCTCTACCCATTTGAAGAGCACATCCCTTTCACTCATTTGTCCGTTTGCCTTTGCTGCCGTTCCATGTATGGAGCGTTCTGTGGGTTTGTGGGAAATCAGCTACCTGTTATGTGCTCTCCCACTACCTTAGAGAGGAGGGTCAACTTTGAGCAAAGAGAGAGGAAGAAATAACATGTTTTCTTCCTTTTCTACTTTATTAGTTTCCATTGAAGTTTAACATTGTGGGTCAAAATCTGGGCTCAGAGTCCAGTGACTCGGCTCATGTTTTTGGTCCACTGATGAGAAAATTGTTTAACTTCTGTGCCAGTGTTTCCTCTGCTGCTAAAGAGGTTCACTAAAGCCTTGGATGGATGTTGAGAGAATTAAGAAGTTCAATCAAGACGATGCCTTCTGGATACAGGTACCATTCACAATCAAAGTCAGCTGGTGCTGATAGAGTCCTACCTATACAAAACTCTGGGATTAATTTAAGTTTCCTTGTAAGTTGTAACCATCAAACATTCACCTTTTACTCACACAATGTGTTTTCTTCAAGTTTCCCTTGAATTGTTCGCTATACTAAATAGAGGGACTTTTTCTCAAGTATCTTTATCTTTTGCAGCTAGTTCAATATATGAAAGCTTGATTTCTCTGCTACCCACACAGTTTCCTCTGGGGCCTTAGCCTTACCAGTATTCTATGACTCATTGCTTTACTTTTCATAAATAGATGCTAAATAACTGTCCCTGGGTCTGTTGGAAATGTCAAATAGAAATACTCAAGGAAAAATCTTAATTAACAAAGTTAGATATTCTCCTTCTCCTTTTTTTGTCTCCTTCTCTCTCTTTTTTCCCCCCTGCTCTCAGCTTGCTTGTCATAAACAGTGGTTGCCAATCTCTGTCAGATAACTGTTCACTGTATTTCTCCTTCCCCACAATACACAGCCTTTTATTAGAAGGGAAAGTGGGAGTCTTTGGTCTTCCTCTCTCTTTCCTCTTATCGTTCATTTGTCCAGCCCCCCCCCCCCCCACACACACTATATCCTTTCCTCTCCTTTTTATTCACTCCTCCTTGTACCTAGGTCAATCATATGTCACTATTTACCCCAGAAAAAATTACTTCCTCGTACCAGTGACCTACTTGATTAGTCATCTTTCTTGGTTGCAAAGATCCCTAGGAATCCTTACTGGTTCCGACTCAAGGAAAATAAAGATACCCAGTGTAATTCCAAACCCAGCTTGAGAGCAGAAACTGGAGGTAGTGAGAACAATTGTATTCCAATTAAGAAGGTGGTCTAGAAATAGCAGTGGAAGAGAGAGAACACGCGTTGGGCATGGGTACCACATTCTTTCAAGACAGTGTCTCCATGGGACTCTCATGTTTCTGAACATCTCATGAGTAGAGGCAATGACTTCCTTTGTTTTGGACTATCTTATCAAGGATATTTGTAGAGAAAGTACCTTGGGAGACAGAGTGTTCCTTCCAGAGGAAAGGACTGAGCTACTTACTGTCCATTGTAGTGGATTTGGGATCCCCAAGCTCAGGGTTCCTCTCCTGCCATGCAACCTACTGCAAGTGCAGGTGTCACCCGGTCCTTTTTGTGGCACTTTGTAGGAACTGGGGCTCAGTGAACTGCCACAGAAAAATTTTGATACTCTCCTCCTTCTCTGAGTAACACAGTTATCTGTCTCTGACCCAGGAGTCTTGTGTCTTCTGCCAGGATCCATGCAGCTGTAGCAGGCTAATGTATTAGCTTACAAGTGGGGTACAATCTCAACCCTTCACAGTTCTTGACAGTTTCCAGACATTATGAGGTTTTAGGCTGTCGGTAAGAATATTAGACAGATCATAACATAGAGGCAAACTTTTTTTTTTGCTATCAATATCTTGAAATAGTTAAATACTTCTCCCCCTCCCCTTCATCTCCCGCCTCCATCTCTAATGTACTTTCTTAACCTTGATAATGATGGGCTTTAATGGCCCATTTATTCAGTGGAGTGGATTTCTAAAACCCATTTCCAGATTACAGTTTGTGTGCCAGGATTACATTTGTTTTCATTAATAGAGAAAGGAGTCGGGCAGCAGATTAGGGCTGACTTTTCAATCACTTAGTCAGCAAATGCATCCTGAGCAACTTTGTGCTGTTGTGTTAAGTGCTGCACAAAGCAGCCTCAGTTCTCAGGGCATTTTAACTTCCTTCACTCCAATGAAGAAAAACTTCCCTATAAAAAGAACCCAAATGTCCAAGCAATTCATACAGGCAGTAACCTGGAGAAACATTTCTAGAAGAGGGCTTTTAAAAGTATTCTCCCTCATCTATCCTTCTCCTAAGCAGGAAAGCAATCTCAGGACCCAGAGTCAATACACCTTTTTTTTTCCTTTTTTTTTTTTTTTTTTTTTTTTAAGAGAGCCAGCACTCACACAAGGGGGAGAGAGGGGCAGAGGGAGGGAGAGGGAGAGGGAGATATGTACCCTTAAAAAAAAAAAACACCTCTGACTTTTAGGGAACTCAAAGACTAAAATGCCCAGACCTACCAAGGCAACATATTCTGGTACTACTGATTTATAGTAATAATAAAATAAAACCTTGCCATCCATCATTTCCAGTCAATTCAATACAGCATGATAATTGTTGGGGGAAAGAAGGCAGGGAATCACGGTAAGGCTCTGATAGCTGATAAAAGAGCCATGTGAACACAGATACACATAGACATACACGGACAGTCACAGACTAACAGACATACACGTACACACACACACATCTTCACATCAACTTGAATCATGGCATTTCTTTAACAATTGTACTCAAAGGATAAAGACATTCAGCCAAAACTATAACCTGTCCTCAGTCCTTCTAAGTCTCTGTGATCCCTAATTCAGTCCAGAAATTAGCCTCCAACCCAAAACCGTCCTGACCACTTTAGTTTCAACCACTGTCTTCAGAGAGACAAAGCTAGCTAACTGGTGCAGCTCGGTTATATGTGGAGATGAGGTAAGTCTGAAACCTCACTGAGTTCTATTACCAGGATACCTAGCAACCAGCCACTAAGCTAGTGAAGGGTTTATAAAGGATGGAATATTCTCAGGCCTTGCGTTCTTTCTATGGGAAAAAGCTGTTCTCCTCTCTCTGACCTACCCAACTATTCACAGCTGATTGCTTTTAGCAACACTGCCTGTTTTCTTTGTGCTGGTTTCCCTTTAGAAAAAGGACTACAGCATTCATCAGAGTGTGCCACAGGCACTGCTTCTGTTGTGGCCCCAAGACAAGAATGAGAACGAGTACCCAAGGGTGAAGAAAGATCCTTTCTAGGGTTGCATAACCGAATGGACAAAAAATGGTTAAAGACCTCCACCTACACCAAGAAGATCGAGGAATTAGCCTAAAGTTAATGACACTTTTCATGACGACAAAGACTGCTGGGTCGTTCTACTTGGATGTTGTTTTCTCCTCAATTAAAAGCCAGAGTTTTATATATATATATTATATATATATAACTATACACACTGCCTCCACTAAGTGAGAGGGCTGAAAAATATTAAAACGTGAGGCATAGGAGTTAAGTCATTCTTAGGTGACCAATGCTGTGAGCTGACTGAAAAAAAAAAAAATTAACCACAATTTCCAGCCTTACACAGAGTCTGCAGTAGTACTTAGGGAGAGGGGTAATTAGAGCTAAAGAAACACAGCTGACAGAAACTCATCTTAAAGTGTGAACTCCAACCAGCTGCAAACAGAGAGCCTAAGAAATCTCCGTAGTCTAAGAACTCTGATTCGAGAAGTCACTGTTCCAAGACAGACCTATTAGAAACATGGAACAGCATGTCACATAGATGATAATAAAATCATGTCCTAGAATTTGACAAAAAGTGGGAGGAAAGATGGAGACCTATATGTGGATTGAGCATAGACATTTCTCTTGGGCATTCCTGGCTAAATCTTTTACCAGTTCCCTGATGAGTTAAGATCCTGTGATTGCTTGAGTATATACTATTTGTCGTTTCATGTGCGCATGTGCACGTGGGCATTTACTTGTTAACTATTCAGAACTTGGACGTAGTACATTCTTTGATATGTGTTTAATTATCCTCATTTAATCCTTTCTGTGTTCATTATAACAACCGATGTGAAACTCCCCCACAAATACTGTGAGGGATAAAGGAGCTGGACTGGATGTGCCCAATGGATAATCATAAGCAAGATTCTGGTGATTAGAGTAAACATTAGCAATAGCCCTTCCAGAATTTTGCTTCAGCAGGATTATTTCTATCTGGGTATGCCACACTACATACTGGCAGATCACAGGGCTGCAGAAGAAGGGTCCCAAGGGATTTGGTTGCTATATATAACTCTTCTCAAAGACAGTGTGATTTGACAGAACTAAACGACCTACCTACCCCCAAATCATCTCCTTCACTAGCCTGACATGTGCCTAAAATTCTTCACTCCCTTTGTTAAAGCAAGCATAATGTTAAAATGTAATTGGGAGAAAGGAATGATTAACACTTTTAGCTCTTAAACGTTACAAACACTGAAAAGGCCATTTCTTCATATTAACAAGCAAGGGGTCTTGAACACAGTGAACATAGTTTAAACTTGACCCAAATCTAGAATTGGTTGCACAAGTAAAAATGTAATTATGAACTTTAAAAAATTTTGAAGTCACAACAGTACTAGAAGAACAAATGTTAGGTTATCATGGGCATGAAACGAGGTTGTTTTCATGGAGAAAGAGGATGATGAGGCAACAGATCTGGGTGGAATGGAAGAGTGCGGGGCCATCATCACCAGGGAGCCTCACAGCATTTGCAAGAAGAATAGGAAAATGGGAAGGGAAAGGGAATCAGCTGGTTCTAAAAAACAAAATGTCACAAGGCTGCCCTAGGTGGGACTTTATGCTTCCACTTCGCCCTCAATATTTTTGCTGCAGGCTTCAGGGGAATAGAAAGTAAAGGAAAAGTGAGCAAATATAAAATATCTTTCTTCAACACAAAATATGGAGAAAGTGGATGCTCAACTCACTATTTTCTGAGTCCCTATTCTGAGTCAAGTCCTGAGCCCAGCACTCTTCTTCCATTGGGCCAAGGACCAAGCCATAGAATATATGTTACAATAGCAACCAGTGAAAACACCTCACGTCCCACCAACACTGAACTTTCTATTCTAAATATTCCTAATATTCATCTCCAATAGAAATAGACTTTTCTTCACACTTCTGAGAAAGGGCTGCAATTATTTATTGTTTATTAATTAATTTATTTATTGCCATAAAGTTTAGCAATATCACGCAAAACCTAAGCCCTGGAAAAGAAATAAAATAGACCTTCAATAGGCATGCAAGTTGTTTTTCTTTGAAACACTACCATCTACTTGACATCCGGGCAGAATATTAAGAGCTCTTAATGCAACTCTCAATTCCATCTGCCAAAATGAGCTTTAATCATATCTTTAAGAAATAAATTTCCCAGCCCCTACCCCTCAAAATGTCACAAAAGAGTTAAAGAGTTAAAATTAAAGTTGTAAGAAATACTCGAACAAAGGCATGATGATACTTTTATCCAGTTGGGAAGCTCCTTACTTCAGATTTAAGGAAGGGTGGAGCGGGAGTCTGACCTTGCCTGGTCACCTAGTGCTGGCTCCTCCTGTCTTGGTTGGAGGGCGCCACCTACTGCATCTGCCCCACTACTTTCCTCACAACCATCCCTTCCTCAAGGCCAGGCATCCCAAATGCCCATGGCTTTGCAAGCCCAGAGCCATCTCTAATATTTATAAGCATCAATTGGACAAGTGTGTCTTGAACTGTAGGATAAAGAAAGAGGGAAGAACGGCCAGCTTTGAAGCTTGGAAAGAGTCGTATATTGGAAATTTGGAAGGAGGGTTTTAGATTTCTTCTTACCACCTAGCAGCCTGGTCTGACACACTCTGCTCCAGTCCACTTTTCCAGCCTCATCTGCCACCAGGTCTCTGCACCAGACTGGATTGCTCATGTCCTATATTTTTTTTCTCATGCCTTTGCCCATTTCATTCCCATTGCCTTGGCCTCACCACTTAGCCCGAACCTGTCTATCTTTCAAGGACTAGTTAAGAGTATTTTCCTCCCTTCATGAAAGCTGTCTTGTCAGTCTTTACAGTTCTTCATACTACACGTGGTCGGTAACAGTTACTTATCAGTGAAACTGTGTAGTGGCACCTCTTATAAGTTTTATTATGTAACTCTTTCCTGGTCCTATAAGTAGGACCATGTTTTGGGGTGCCATTGCCAACAGGTTTTTAAGTTCCTGGAGGGCAGCAGTGACATGAGATATTTATCCATCTCACACAGCACCAAGAATAGGGCCTTGGACCAGGAACTTTTTCTTTATCTCATCATTTCTTCTCCAAAACTTCTTTCATTGTGTTCTGTGTAATTCTTCAAAGGAGCTTATCTTTGTAAGAGGTTTCTGAGTTCAGTTGTTTACCACATACCCTATATTCCCTTATCCACACAGCACAGTGGACAGAAGGATGGAGTGAGTATAGGCAAAGCCAAAGAATGAGTAATTTTTTCTTTGCTTCTAGGGATTCCTCAGTATCCAATAAGCCAATGTACTTAATTTTAATTACCCAGTGATGCTATGGAAATTCTTGAAGTCCTTGTTTTCATTAATATTTAGCAACAGGTTAAGGATATAGCCAGCTCTAAAGTATAGTAGCTAAGACTATAAATTTTAGAGAAAGAGAAAAAATTGAGTTTTTTCCATTCCCATCTCTACCATTTAAATCCCATATAACCTTGGGCATGTTTCCTGACAACATTAAACTTGTTTCTTCATATATAAAATAAAGATAACATTCACCTACTGGGATATTTGTGAGGAAAAAATGACTAATGTGTGCAAAGTGCTTATCATGGTGCTTAATAGTAAGCATTATTGGTGGTAGTGTTTATATTCATAAGGACTAGCATGGAGCCTGCCCCATAGGAAGTACTCAAAACACACACACACACACACACACACACACACACACGGAAAATAGAAAATAGACAATAGACAAGAATAGACTCATCCCAACCCAGGCCCAATGAACAGATCTAGCCAACCAAGCAATGGGCAGCAGGAATATGTAAAGTTCCAACGCCAGGGCCCAACCCTCAATTCCTATCATTTGTCCCCAAAACTCATTGATGACAATCTGCTCCTCTCACTCTCATCTTCTCTGTCTGAACTTTTCTCCCAACTTCTACTTCTGGCCACTTCTTATTTGTGGACACAGTAGGACATTCCCCTGTAGCCTGGCTGGTGTGTTCTTAGGCCAAGTTGAGCAGCCATAGTCTGGGGCCACATACTCTCCTCTGAGAAGAGGTTTTCTTTCCTTCTCATCCTGTCCAGGGAAGACTTCCGATCTCTCCAAGAAAGGGGGAGGGGCCACAAATATCCAAATGGGCAATTAGCTAACAAAAACAAAAATATCCCTCATCTACTTGAGAGATGACTACACATCCAACTTTGTGATCATATTTTCACTTGTTGCTGAAAAATAAGGTATTCCACATTCTAACATGTATACTAGTCTGCCTATTATTAGAGACTAATATTCACTACTGTTAATTTTTAACACAGCCTATAATGTGTGTCCTACAATTGGATGTGCCAAAGCCTCTTGCAATGGGATGCTGAATATCTACATATAGAGGACCCAAAAGGTGTGAGCTTGTCAAAGGCTGTCCTTGCTTTGTTTGCTGTGTTTTGTTTTGTTTTGTTTTGTTTTGTTTTGTTTTGTTTTGTTTTGTTTTAGCACCATTCCCTGGCAAACTGATTCTGAGAATCACTGCTTTTCCTATTATTTCGCTTTTAGCCAGTTGTCAACGAATTATCCCTCAGTTATGGACTGACATTGACTCAAGGTGTTTTAAGTGCAAAAAAGTATAAGGCTTAAAATACCATACCTTCCAATGGTGTTTACACTTCTATATGGGAGTCTTGAAGAGAGACCCAAAAGAATGAATCTCTCAAGGTAAGATCTCAGATATCTTGACAGGGGTTGAAAATTACATCTGTTCCTGAAATTATATCATTTTGGGTCCCACTTACTCCACCATCCGCCAATGTTAGAACTCTGCACAGACTGAAAGTAATAGAAAGATGGAGATTAACATGTAAAATATGAGGCTCTCTCCTTTCACTTAATTTCTGAGTTTAGAAGCAGAGTCATCTGTTCCAACAAGAGTTTTAGAATAAGTAAGGCCAGTTGTGAAAAGTCTTCCCATGGTTTGGCTTCTGTGGCTGCCTTTGTATGAAAAGTAACAGCTCCTTTCCCTCAGGTAAAAAACCTGCAAAGCCTGTTCCAATAATTTTGAAAGAATATAATTTTGATACTGAAACTACCAGCACAGAGAGAAAGCAGAAACGTCCCTTTTAAATGGGAGAGAGACAGAGAGGAGTGGGAGAGGGAGAGTGAGATCGGCAAAATGAGTCCTAAAGACTGGACATAAAGCTATATAATTCAGCCTACTTGATATTATTTTCAGGGGGCTCAGGGCACCATTTAGTCAGCTCCATGGCCCTAACGCTAGCAGGTTGTGTTGTCCCTATGCCAAGTTCAATATCACAAAAGTCACCAATTCATTTTGCTAATAAGAAAAGCAAGTATACCTTGGAGGAGATGGTGAAGAAAGACTAAAGCAACAAGTACAACACACAATAGGATATTAAGAATGCATATAGTTTGGCTGAGATGTCAGAGGACCAAAGAGGAGGGGTGAAAATGGTAGTCAATGCTGAGCGTGGCTCAGGTGGAGAGCCTCAAGGACAACTAGACACAACTCTGGCCAGAAAATAAAGGACCTGCAGGTAAGGTATGGTGAAAGGAATTAAATCCCCATTCTGGAAGTATATATGAGCTTTGTGTATCAGAGTGAGCTTAAGTGGAATAATTCCTAGCCATTAAGTCATGACCTTGAACTTAGGCAAGGTCAAAGAATTTTACTACGTGAGAACGTAGTAAATGCAAAGATGTGACAGAGGAGAGATTTCTAGCTTCATACAGTAACCTCTGAATTGATATTTTATCCTAATTAAACTTCAATCTAACTCTATGGTAGGAGATCCTTGCCTCATATAATCCAAGATTTATTTCTGGGAGAAGGAAATATGCTAACCCAGAAATATTCCATGAAACTAATTGCCTGGTAAATTTGCGACGGGGTGGGGGGGTGTGCTTTCTACAAAGTTATTAAATGGAAAAGCTGAACGAAACTCTACTCTAAGGTCAATAGACTAAAATCAACCCATCAATGTACAGTGTAGGATAATGCAGAGAATGTCTATTGGGGTGGATGGTAGGGAAGTAGAATTATCTCTGGCATCTTTTCCAAACTACACATATCGCCCCACACATAGATTGTGTTGGAGGAGAAAACTCCCACCTTCTCCCCCCACAGATGGGTGAGAAGGACAGAAATCATCAGATTCACTGAGTGAGAAAAGGATGAGAAATGAGCAAAATGAGAAAAACCATGGCCTACTGTCAGATGAAACAAGAATTAAATTTAGATTCCTATACATATGAAGTATGTATTGTTGGGGGCTATTATTTAATTTCTCTCTGCATCTATTTCCTTATCTTCAGGAAAAGGAGAGAATCGTAAGAGTTACCTTACAAGTGTAATGTAAACATTAAATGAGATATATGATAATGATACTAAATAAATGTTAGTGGAATCCAAATTGTATTGTGCCATTTATAACTATGATATTTTATTAAATAAATATGTCAGACTCTACCCACTGTTTTCACTTTGCCTTATTTTTACTCATATCAATTTGCCCTGGTTTGTACTAAGAGGATTTCCTGTATTGTATAATTTTAATCAGTTTGTGGGAAAGGAAGTTCTCAAAGGAAAGACTCTTTGCTCTACATCCGATGGAATCACTGCTGTAGAATTTAGAAAGTTAAGAAATAACTCATTTATAATTATTTGATTTAACATGGAAATTTCCTTTGCGTTTGGATTTCTTTTTGTTGATGTCACCGGCACAAAGTGAACTGCTGAATGTGAAGGTATGAAGCCAGTATTAATAGAACAAAGTTGTGAAACTGTACCAACAAGCCCGAATTTTATTCTCATTGATGTTATCAATTAACTAGAAGTTGAACAAATAATTTTCTCATATTATAAGGTAGTCTGCCCAAAAGTCTAAGGAATGCCACTTATCCATCAAAATAAATAAATATGGCATAATTCTAATGTAGAATACCACCACATAACTAGGCTTCTGTAAGTCAGTGCTCTTATGAATATAGTCTTATTTACCCTTTTCTATTTATATATCACTAGTATTTATGTGTTATTAATATTTACCACAGTCAACACTGTGTATATACTAGGAGCACCATAAAATTTGCAGTTTAGTGGATCAAATGAGAAGATTATGCTGAGATTGACATATTCCTTTCTTTACCTCATAGTTTATTTGCCTAACTGAAGGTTACTGTGCTCTTTGGGAATTCATAAGGGCCTTTGGTGAAACTGACAAAATAATTCATTTTCCTAGAATTAATATTCATGTTGGAACCTTCAGAACCTCAGAAAAAATCCAGGAGTAAAAGGAAACTCCAAAGTGTGCTTAAGACCCCCCACCACCAAAGAATTTTCCTCTTTTCCCCATCACATACCTCTGTCCTTGATCTACCTAAAATTCTGAGAAAACAAATCAAGAGAGTTAAATTAATAGAAGTGTGAGTTTATCATTATCTCTCTAAGTAAAATTATGCCCAGGCTTTACAAGCTGCATTCCTTCAGCTTCTATGCTGTCATAAACTGCAGTTTCATTTAGCTGAGGTTGAGAATATTGGGGAGAGTCAAGGTGAACATCTAGCAAAGAGCTTTGGAAACACTCCAGGGAGAAAGCTGAAGCCATTAGTCACCGGAACAACAAATGAAATGAAATCGTTCTAGAGTTTGCTCCTTCACCTCTCCCCCACCTCTACTTTCACTTGGTAACCAGTGAAAAAAACCATTAAGTACTGGTCCTATGGCTGTCCATGAACTAATATGCCTTTTCATCTCGAACCAAGAAAATAGGATGTTTCTAATACTTCCTCTCAAAGATGATTTTAAATGTAGTTATAAAAAACATCTGAGAGTTTTTTTAAATCATGTTATTAATAAGAAATAATTCTTAGATACAGAAATTTTGCCTAAAGAACCTCATTCTCTGGAGTTCTGATAGTACAGAACAGATACTCACAAATGTTTAATTACAAAGTTTCGCTCATAAAACAAGCATCTTACAAATGAAGAAACTAAGATTCAGGAACCGCAAATGGTTTGTTATGTCATGCAGCTAGTTAATGAAAAGCAAGTTGTTTCCTACGCTAATTATCTTACTTTTTTATCACTCATTTATACAGAAATTCTATGATATCCACAGTATTATTGAAGGGCTGTGAATGATACAAACCCAAATGAGTCATAGTTCCTGATCCCAAAGTTACTCTTATGAGATACATTACACAGAGCAATAATAATAATTACTGTTTATCAAAATTCATCATGTGAGGAAAGCTAGATCAACGCCAGGGTCACGGACATATCCTTTAGATAGGAGTGTCATGTTCCTCAGTTTACAGATGGGGAAGCTAGGATACAAAATAGTCATGTAAATGGCCTCAAATTATACAATTCATCTAAAGCAGAGGTCAAACTTGAACCCAGACCTTAGTTCTTAACTATATCAAATCCTACAATGGAAACTTAACCCAGAGGCAATGGGAGCTACTTCAGCTAAATGTAGAAGGGATTTTTGAGGGGCGCCTGGGTGGCTCAGTCGGTTGGGCGGCCGACTTCGGCTCAGGTCATGATCTCGCGGTCCGTGAGTTCGAGCCCCGCGTCGGGCTCTGGGCTGATGGCTCAGAGCCTGGAGCCTGCTTCCGATTCTGTGTCTCCCTCTCTCTCTGCCCCTCCCCCGTTCATGCTCTGTCTCTCTCTGTCTCAAAAATGAATAAAACGTTAAAAAAAAAAAAAGGGATTTTTGAAAACAGGTTGATTAACTCTGGAAGAATTTATCATAGGAACCTACAAAATTTCATCTCCCCTCACCCCCAGGTGATGTAAATGAGAAGATACTGTATTAGAGGTTTCATGTAAGAGGGGGTCCCTGATTGCTTAGTAGGAAGTGATACCAAAGGACATTTCAAGCTTTCTTCCATCCTAGGGCTCTAAGGGAAAACAATAATAATCAAAACAACAGAACAAAACAAAACACTCTTCTGTGTTTTCCCTTAACATTCAAGAGAGCTTAAAAGTGATAGATTACAAATAAAGTAGCGACACAATACTCTTGAAAAACACTCTTGAAAAAAATATGCTTGGTCTATGAAGTTTTAAGGTGGTCCCAAGGAGATTTTTCAGTCTTTCATAGTAAAGCCTGATACCGGAATTTGGGCAAAGGTGTGTGTTTGTGTGCAGTGACTAAGCCTGTGTGTGTGGGAGGCAAACATTGCAGATGGCTGAAAAATATGCTAAAGCTCGAAGACCCATGTGATGGCTGGCATCCTGAAAGAGAGACAGATGTTTCCTCAAAAGAAGAATTTTAGAACAAGTTGTTTGCTGTACTGTTTGGGCTTGGTTCTTTTGCTGCATCTCAAGGTCATATCCACATGAGAAAAATTCCAGCAGCAACTACGCTTCTCCCTCTGTATCCTAAGAAAGAGACAGAGCACCAGGAAAGATCCAGCTAATTAATCAAGGTCTTTATCGATACTGCCTTTCATTTGAAATACTTTTTTTTTTTTTCAAGGTTTCAAGATGTTTTCATGTTCTGTAACACTTGCTTTGGGAATATTGCCTTTGTTCTCACGCTGTGGCCCCCTGCAGCGCACTGTGATGTTCCGTACTTTCTTTTCCATTAAAACCAATCCTCTACTATTTACTCTATAATACAATATCTCTCTTCTCTGCTACAGTATATGCTCATTCCATGGCAGGCAGCATGATAATCTTGTTAACCCTAAAATTCCAAGGGCCCAGCACAATGCCAGATGCATAATAACCTCTCAAAAACATTTTTGAGTTTCTCTCCTCCTGAAAATAGAGATTCTCAGATAGTCTAGAGTGGCAGAGCCTAGATCGGCTCTTTCATTAGACTGCTGGAACCAGATCATTGATTTATTTGTTCATTCATTTCTTCGGCAAATATTTTTGAGTCTACACAATGTGCCAGGCACCGCTGTGAGCGATTGGGATTTTGCAGTGAAGAGAACAGACAAAAACTTTTGCCCTCATGGAGCTTGCGTGTCAGCCCAACTACTTTTGAAAAAGAAATGTAAAAATCTAACTGTTTTACTACAAAATAATTTAGTTTTCAGAGTAGATAACATCGCTAGGTATTGTACAAATTTTCAATCTCAATCAGGGGGGATATATCTCTAGAAAACCAATAGAGTTTGAACCTGAGAAATAGAACTTAAAGTTGGAGGAATCTATCATAATCAATATCACGCTAGCTGCATACTATTCCGTGCCCCCCTTTCCATGTGTGACTTCAGAAGCTCCCAAAAGCTTTAAACATGATTACATGTGTCTTATTTTTTATTGTCACCTACCAGGATTCTGGATGGTAGGCACTAGGTTCTGATAGAAATAGAAATGTGTGGAATGTGGGAGTATTCATATGGGAGTATCCAGAGAAGGAAAGTATAGCTAACATATACAGAGCTGTTTGCATGTGCTAAGTTATGACTGAAATTTTCACATGCATTTCCTCAGTTGATCTTGATGTTCAACAAAAAAATACACTAAATCGTGTGACCTCCCTTTTATTTTCTATCAACTGAGGAAATAGGAATAGAGCTAGAGATGTGCCTTCACATACCAATAGAAATTACAGTTTTTGCAATGGCCGGAGTTCCTAAACCACAAATTAACTTCCTCACTAAGGGATTTCTGGATTTGCTTAAAGGGGGGATAAATGAATGATCTCAGCAGACACTAAGAAAGTTTGTTGTTCGTGACCCTGTGCCAAAGAAGAAATAGAAAATCATCAGACCAGAGAGAATGGCTATCTACCTTCTATTCAGCCAGGCGAGATTTTATAGGAAAGATAACAACTGGCTAGAGTTGACCCCATTTAAAGAAATCCTGACTTTTTCATTTCTCCACTCCCTTTCTTAATGGCATCCTTTTTTCCCCTGTCCTTAAGGTCACAAACTTTTCTCCAGCTGAAAACACAGCTGCCTCACAGAAAATCTGCGTAAGAAAATTAATAACAATAAAACCCAGAGGAATCGGGAATGTAGTGATAAGGCTGCTTTATACTTTTCCCTTATCCAACTGGGAACTTCCTGAGGGCCCCATTGCTGAGTGCTAGAAGGCCAAAGGAGAATGCTGGAACACATACATAGAAGAGTGCAAAGGAGGGGGGACAGGAGGGGCCAGGGGGAGGAGCATACAGAAGAGGGAGCAAAGGGAATCTTAAAAAAAAAAGAAAGGTCTGCAGCTGGGGCTGGCCCAAGAACAAATGGAAGGTCAGTAGAGGGGGCTTAACCCAATCCTCTCCATCTCTCTCTCTTCTCTACAACGTTCTCATCTCTTCCAGTCCCCACCCCTTCCCAGCTGTGCTGCTTCCCACCCTCTCAACCACCTGAAACAACAAATGCTCCAAATCAGGAGTTAGTTTTGTGCGTACAGTGGAGCCCCACTTTGAACAAATTTATATTCTGACCCTAGAACCTAGGCTTGCCACTATTTTGTTTTAATCTTCAACCACAAACAAAGTCATTGTCATGTATTAAGGTTGCAGTGGCTTAAAGGTAAAAACCAGAATGGAATATGCCTTGCAGGCAAGCTTTAGAATTTACACCTGTCCCCCATTCTCCTCTAGAGATTTAACAGATTCTTCAAAGGCAGAATGTTGTGAAGGGCCAGACACCAGAATATATGTACTCTTTCTATTCCGACTTTGATCTACATCAATGGTAATCAAATTTCAATATGCTTAACAATTATTGAACAGCAAAATATTTTAAAACCACGTATAGGATACCTCCTAGGCTATCTAAGGGCTTTTCAGGCACAATTGTTTCTCTATCAAGTTTTTATCTAGTTCTGACTTTTGAATATGCCTGGCTACAAAAGGCACTTCCACAGTATGTACACTTTTTCTGGGGAGAAGGTCTATAGCTTTTGAAATATTCTCTAAGGAGTCCACAACCATCAAGGGTGAGAAGCACTGCTCTTCCCACATCAGCTCCCCCATCTCCACATTCTGCTCCCTGAGGAATATCCTATTTTCTTGCTAAACTATTGTGGCTTAACTGATAAATTAATCTGAGTTAAATTTGCTTACGGCTCCTGCACCTAAATGGCACAAACAGCTTTAGTGCCTGAACCCAAGGGATTAGATACACTGGGGGAATTCCAAGAACTTTGACAGAATCAGGAAGGGAAATGCTTGGGGAAAGGAGTCAAAAGGATTTATAGAGCCTCTTAAAAACTTATCTTGGGGGCATCTGGGTGGCTCAGTTGGTTAAGCGTCCGACTTCGGCTCAGGTCATGATCTCGCGGTCTGTGAGTTCAAGCCCCGCGTCGGGCTCTGTGCTGACAGCTCAGAGCCTGGAGCCTGCTTCCGATTCTGTGTCTTCCTCTCTCTCTGACCCTCCCCCATTCATGCTCTGTCTCTCTCTGTCTCAAAAATAAATAAACGTTAAAAAAAAAAAAAAACTTATCTTGTATGTAAGCTCTTCCTCCTCCTCCCAGAACTTTCTTCCCACACCCACATCATGGCTGCTCCGTGGTGATATGAGGGGAACTCTAAATAACCTGAGTCTGAGGGTCTTCAGAGGAGTAACATAGAAAGGGAAGCTGAAGAGAATAAAATCAGAAAATCCTGTAGCTAGGCTTTTGAGATCCATCACATGTCTTCAGGTCACACAAGTACACAGGAATTACAGATCCCAAAGCAGTTCAGCAGAGTGAGCATACTTTTCCTTTAGAAAGTATTGCCCTTACGTGGAGGCTGACACCCAGGGTTACCAGCCACCAATTCTAGATGGAGAGAAATAACACAGGCAACACCAATTCCAACTGGCACACCGGGAAATTGATCAATCTAAAGAATCCACAAGTTCTGTGCCTTTGGGGAACATTTTCAGGGCATACCTACTTGGGCCAAGTTCTCTTCCCTTCGCAAAGCAAAACCCCATACCCTGGCCATCACGACAGCTTAGATCAGATCACGCATGGTGTAGAGAAATACAGAGAGATGAATCCAGGATCTTTCTGAGCTTTGATTGTAGCTGAGCAACTACATGAAAAAGATGGCTAGAGATAACAAACATCTTTGCACTCCAAACATTGCATCTGAACCTTGGGCAATCACAAATAGAAATACACACACACACACACACACAAATGCAATTCAATGTAAAACCCATGAAAAAAGTAATCTATCTTCAAAGAGAGTCTGGGGTGTAAGTATTATGAGGCACAAAAGACTAGCAAGTGAGGCCCTGGATAAAGGACCAAAACAGAATTGTTTTCCTTGGTCATATCTGGCAGAAGGTTTCACCAATTCCTCCAAATTACTAAAGAACTGGATAATTTAGTGTGTTATATATAATAATACTAATAATAATAATTACTATTATTATTATTACTCAACTAACTATATAGTAAAGTTCATATCATTTAATTTCATAATATAGATTTGTTAACTATCAATTAATTCTTTTATTATCTTAATAAAATACAAGACAAAGAATTCCCCCAGATACTGGTAAAAAAAAGGATTTCTGGACTGGGATGAAACTTCACTGGATTTTGGGGTCAACATTCACGTCTAGACAAAAAGGTTAGGTAAAGAGCAAATGTTCTTATTCCGTCTCTTTGTTTTACACACAGTAAATGTAGTAGATAGGCCAGTATACTTCTCCCTCCAGTGTCCCATAGAATTGATTTAATCTGTGTAGGTTTTTAAAAAGATACAAGTTCAGGGTCAGGAAGTAGCATTGTTCTTACTACAAAGCTAACAGGACTGGACATAAAGTGACTTTTTGCCTCAGCCGCATAAACGTGGCCCCATATTACCTCATCTGTCTTAGTGCCTGGCTTCAAAGATTTGCTCATTCCCATAGTTCTCGCCTGTATTTCTGTCGTCTCATAATTTTCTTAAAAATATTCCTTGCCAGTGGGAGTTCTTCCAGTTCTACCCACAAAAGCTAGCATCATTATTGTAAAAAAGAAAAAAAAATGATCACACTGATGGCCTTGGTATGATCTCCTTTCTGCCCAACTTCATTGGGAATTTACCAAGTCACTGGTCCTCAACTCACTGACTTAAAACAAGGGTTTGGTCCAGAAGATGATCTGTAAGTTACACATTCACAAGAAATGTGAGTGCATGACTTTTTTTTTTTTAATATATGAAATTTATTGTCAAATTGGTTTCCATACAACATCCAGTGCTCATCCCAAAAGGTGCCCTCCTCAATACCCATCACCCACCCTCCCCTCCCTCCCACCCCCCAGTGCATGACTTTTCTATAAAAAATACATCCACTTAACAACAAAGAAATACTACTACACAACTACTCAAGTTGAACTAAGAAAAAAATTCATTTGTTGTTGGTGAAAATGCAAATGGTATCACTATTTTGAAAGGCAGTTTGGCAGTTTCTTATAAAACTAATATAGTTTTAGCAGCACTTGTGCTCATGGGTATTTACCCAACTGACTTGGAAACATACATCCACAGAAAAATCTTCACATGAATATTTATAGCCGCTGTATTCATAATTGCCAAAAACCGGAAGCACCCAAGATGCTCTTCTATAGGTGAATGGATAAACAGAACTTGATACATCCAGACAATGCAATACTATTCAGCGATAAAAACAAATGTGCTATCAAGCCACAAAAGGACATGAATGAATATTTTTTTTAAATCTTTTATTTATTTATTTACTTACTTACTTACTTACTTACTTACTTACTTTACGTCCAAGTTAGTTAGTATTTAGTGCTATAATGATTTCAGGAGTAGATGCCAATGATTCATCCTCTGTGTATAATACCCAGTGTTCATCCCAACAAGTATTCTCCCTAATACTCCTTACCCATTTAGCCCATTCCCCCCACCCACAAACCCTCCAGCAACCCTCAGTTTATTCTCTGTATTTAAGAGTCTTTTATGTTTTGTCCCCCTCCTTGTTTTTATATTGTTTTTGCTTCTCTTCCCTTATGTTCATCTGTTTTGTACCTTAAATTCTTCATATGAGTGAAGTTGTATGATATTTGTTTTTCTCTGACTAATTTTGCTTAGCGTTATACCCTCTAGTTCCATCCACGTAGCTGCAAATGGCAGGATTTCATTCTTTTTGATTGCTGAGTAATACTCCATTGTATATATACCACTTCTTCTTTATCCGCTCCTCTGTCAATGGACATTTGGGCTCTTTCCATATTTTGGCTATTGTCGATAGTGCTGGTATAAAAATTGGAGTGCACGTGCCCCTTTGAAACAGCACACCTGTATCCCTTGGATATATACCTAGTAGTGCGATTGCTGGGTTGCAAGGTAGTTCTGTTTTGCTTTCCAGAGTGGTTGCACCAGCTTGCATTGCCACCAATAATGCAAAAGAGATTCTCTTTCTCCACGTCTTCACCAACATCTGTTGTTACCTGAGTTGTTAATGTTAGCCATTCTGACAGGTGTGAGGTGGTATCTCATTGTAGTTTTGATTTGTATTTCCCTGATGATAAGTGATGTTGAGCATTTTTTCGTGTGTCACTTGGCCATCTGGATGTCTTCTTTGGTGAAGTGTCTATTCATGTCTTTTGCCCATTTCTTCACTGGATTATTTGTTTTTTGGGTGTTGAGTTTGAGAAGTTCTTTATAGATTTTGGATACTAACCCTTTATCCGATATGTCATTTGCAAATATCTTTTCCCATTCTGTCGGTTGTCTTTTAGTTTTGTTGATTGTTTCCTTTGCAGTGCAGAAGTTTTTGGTTTGTTTTTTTTTTTTTTTTTTTTTTTATCTTGATGAGGTCCCAATAGTTGCTTTTTGCTTTTAATTCCCTTGCCTTTGGAGATGTGTCGAGCAAGAAATTGCTGCGGCTGAGGTCAAAGAGGATGTTGCCTGTTTTCTCCTCTAGGGTTTTGATGGTTTCCTATCTCACATTTAGGTCTTTCATCCATTTTGAGCTGGTCTGAAAAAGCTACATACCATATGATTCCGATTATATAACATTCTGGAGAAGACAAAACAATAGAAATGGTAAACAGATCAGTGGCTGCCAGATGTTCAGGTAGGGGGTATGGTGGGTAGTAGTTCGAACAGGTGAACTGCAGGGTTTTTTTAGTGTGGCAAAACTCTTCTGTATGATACTGTAATGGTGGATACATGACAGTATACCTTTGTCAAAGCGTACAGAATATTACGATACAAAGTGCTACCTTAATACATGCAAATGTTTGAAAATCATTTTGGAAGTCAGGGGATCCCAGTAGTGAAAGCAGAATGTGACAAAAGAATCAAACTGTATTATAAATGTATGGACAACCTCACTGAGTGGGTTGGAGGGTTAGGGTGCTGACCTAAATAACTTTAGAGATCAGTGGAATCTGTAAGTCTAAAGGCAAAGGGACTGTATATGTACTCCAGTTGATAAAGTTGCTTCCCACAAAGTCTAGGTTAACAATTCTGAAACCACTTTACATGGATACTGGAATTCAACAATTAAGTAAATGGATAGCAGATGGTGGGAACCAGGTTTCTCACGATTAGTATGGGAGATTACATATAAGCAGTGGGAGGAGCCTACAATATCCAGGAGTTAGAGTAGGAGGCATCAGAATAAACTAATGTTTAGCTTCATACATATACAGATGACTACCTATGGAAATGTTTATGGATATGTGTATAAATTCCAGTAAGAATATACATGTATATCTCCTTGCTCTGTCATCTGAGAGGATTTTGAAGCAATGATACCCCCCGTAGCAATGTGCATATCTGCTGCCCAGAGCTTAGTTTCTAATACCATTCTTCAATAAAAAAAACTATGTCCCCTTCGAGAAATAGCTGATTCTAGGACTCGGGCAGAAAAGATACAAGATGACACTAAAGCATCCTATAATGCCAGAAAGTAAGAAACTGTTTAAAACAAAATCTAGCAAAAACCCTGCTCGGGTGGGGCTATGTCAAAGGCATATAGGAGCCAACTGAAAGAGTTGAATGGCAAAGGTTGGAATAACTTGAGTAAACAAAATAATGGAGCATTGGATTCTAACTGAAGACATAAAGTAAATATCCGTGCGTTGACACTGATATGATTGAATACAGAAATGGGGACAAGAAACAAACGCGTACAGAAGAATTCCAAATAATTTATGTTAGTCCTCCACTCTAAAGCAGATGGAGCACAGTGCTCTACAAGTGACTTTCTTCCAAAGAGTACAATGGCAAGGAGAAAAACAGAGCAACTTTACAGTGGAGAAAGCTGACAAATACCACCTCACAGCAGGTGACCAAGGTGAATATCAACAGCCAGAGGTCATACTGATAGTATGTACCCTTGATATAATGTAATGGCAACGGCATTTTACCTCTGTGGTTATTCTCCCAGACACGTTACCCAGTCTAACCATGAGAAAAAAATCAGACACATGCCAATTAGGGGACATTCTATAAAATATCTGACTAGTGCTCCACAAAACCATCAGGGTCCTCAAAACAGGGCAAATTTGAGAAATTGTCACTGGTAAAAGGAGGCATTACTACTAAATGCAACATGTCTTCGCTAGGATTCTGAACAGAAAAAGGACATTTGGTAAAAAAAAAAAAAAGGCAGCAAAAGGAACAAACAAATGGATAAACAAAAAACATCAAGCTAAAGATATCACAGGAAATCTGCATAAAGAATGGAGTTAGTTAACAATAACATATCAATACTGGTTCATAATCGGACAAATGTTCCATACTAATGTAAATATTAATAATAGAGGAAGCTGGATGTGGAGTATATGGTAAGACTGCTATCTTTACAAGTCTGTAAATCTAAAACTGCTCTAAAAAGAAAGTTTATTTTAAAAATTATTCATTCAAGGGGCACCTGGGTGGATCAGTCGGTTAAGCATCCAACTCTTGGTCTCAGGTCAGGTCACGATCTCAAGGTTTCATGAGTTTGAGCCCCTCGTTGAACTCTGTGCTGACAGCACAGAGCCTGTTTGGGATTCTCTCTGTCTCTCCCTCTCTCTGTACCTCCCCCGTTCACGCTGTCTCTGTCTCTCTCAAATAAATAAATAAACTTAAAAAAAATAAAATAAAAATTATCCATTCTACCTTCAGCAAATGTTGCCATACTTTTGCATTGTACTGTGCTGCACTGCATATAAAGCAGTGAGCAAAACAAAACTGGCCCATGCCTTTGGGGAGCTTATAGTCTAATTTGAAGCAGTGACATTCAGCACACACACAAAGAGAGAGAGCACCTATGTTGTGAGGATTTCATTAAGTCTAATGGCCACAGGGTGTGTAAAGATGTCGTGAGATTGCTCCCAAAGGGAGAAGTGACATATCCTTTATTCTGGGCCCCACAGCCATGGACTGCCTTTTAATCCAGCCAACAAGCGCTTTGTTAATGACAAAGGGGATTCTGGAGAGGGTGGGGGTGAGCGGGGCATGAATGGACCTATTGGAATCAGAAGACCTGGGATCACATTCCACATTCTAGTCATTTCAATTCCTTGAGCTACAGATTCTTAACCAGTAAAACTTTAGATAATAATACTTACTCTTCAGAGTTGGTATGAAGATTAGATGTAATTGCATAAATTGCCGAGCACATTTACTGTCTTCTTCCAGCAGCTTTGCTGGGACCTCACACAAGTCTCCTCCCTTAGTCCAGACCACGTTCTACTCCAACACGTTGTCTTCCCTTTTGTTGGAGAGATCCCAACTACAGGCTTGCTGAGTATGGTTTCCCCTTTCTCCCCTAATCTGCCTCTCTCTTCTTGAGAACTCTTGTCTCTCCACACCTGCCTTTTTTTTTTTTAATCTGTTAAAGCCTGCTGTGCAATGACGCCATAGCTCAACAGAGCTGCCCAAAATGGAAAAAGTATATATATTTTTCTAGTTGCTTTGCTTTCACATAAGGAAACGCAATTTATCTTGCAGAGGGTGAAAGGAAGCTTTATCCAATTTATTTCTGGAAGCAGGGAATATGCAATAGAGAAAGGAAACACTAGACAGGCCATTTGAACTTAACATCTAAGCAACTTTATCTCATTAATTTGTACATCACTAATTGAGAATTTTTGACAATTCAGAAAGAATTCGTGTGCTTCTATTGAATGAAAATGAAAGCAGCTACAGTGTTAGGTATCTTGTGGTATATTCTATTTACATTAACTGACTTGATAGAAACACAACCATGTTAAGTTATATGAAACATCCAGGAGCACACCCTTTTAGATTTTTTTATGTACTGGATAATTTAGTCACAATCATTCAGGATAGGTGATATAATATTAGTGTCACCATGGCTACTTGTAACTGAACCCAAGGGCTCAACAAACATACAAATAGCTATTTGTAAAATAATGCTGGAAATGATGTTAGGATGGAAATGAAAGGAGAAAGCAACGCGAAACTTCAAATTAGAGGATGTCCTGGGGTGAACTGTCACCAGAAGTCATACAAATCTATTTAAGCCCGAATTCATTGTCTGGTTAATTTTAACTTTAACCTAGTTCGATTCTAATTTTAACGTAGTTCAGGTGATGATATCTAGCACCTATTGAAGAATTGGCTATCTTACCATCTTCACCAGCCCTGAAGCAAACATAGAATTAAACACTGTCCTTGCCTCCGCTCCCCCATCCTAAAATCTGGAAGTGTTAATGACTATTTAACTAGGTTGATGGTAGTATATCTAGAGAAGAAGATATCACCTGTATCAAACACTAAAAATAGTACAAAGAAGATTCTGATGCAAATACATATTTCATATCTACCTATGATTTCATAAATAGATACTTTATCCTACCAAAAATCTTTACTCATTCAAATATATTATTATTTCTCTACCAGTTTTAGCTTGAATACTATTTGAAATATTTTTCTTACAGTACTTCCAAAAGTATTATGAGACAAGTTCATATATGAAAAGTTTGCATGCCTGACTTCTATAGAGAAACCAAGATAAAAGTCTCAATATCCTTTTGTTTACAATTTTCATTATTAATACTCCACACTTTCTAGGCTTCATATTTTTCAATGCCTTTTTTGTAAAACGTATGTCATTCATAGATGACGTATGTCATAGATGACGTATGTCTGTTTCATCGATGATGACATACTTTCAGAGGTACTAAGGGCCTGGATTAAAGTCATACAGCAAATAAGAGAAGGACCCAGGACCAAACTGCAGGTTTCCTGGACTTTACGAGTCCATACTATTTGCAGAACAGCTACAGTGAGAGTTGTTCATCAAAAGAACTTATTATGGCGATCACTTTGTAGTGTATACAAATTCCAAATTATTATGCAGTACCTATGAAACTAATATAATGTTGTATACCATTTTTACTTCAATAAAAAAGAACAATTTTCAGTTTTGTGGTTTATAGACATAAAGACACGAGACCGAGAATGTTAAACAGTGCAGTATCAGAAGAAAATGAAATCACCTAACAATCTGTTCAATTAATCAATGAAGACAACAAATCACATCAGAAAAAGAGTGGAGTCCAGAAGATTAATTAATTGAAGAGAGCCTCCTTCATTCACTGAGATATAATTAGTGATGGGGTATTTTGGATAATCTTGAGAATCCTGAAAAACCGGAATGATTTACAACAGGAAGCATAGCATACAATGTTCAGAGACAAACATACCACCCTTCCTTCCACACTTGTATCATTCGACATTCTGTCAGAAGTGACAGACACTAACTTCAACCTGCTTACAGCAAAACATAGGAATTTATTACAAGGACACTGTGCTGCCTCAGAATCTAAGATCGTGTGTCTAGGGCTCATGATCCCAAAGACTCTTTTCAAACATTCTTTGCAAGAAGGCTTTCTTTATTGTCTGAAGGAAAGGAAAAGAGACTGGAGTAGGAAGAGACATCTCCACAGAGGATGCAGCAGGTAGAAAAATCTGAACAGACCTGTTTGTGCATGCTCAAGATGGTCACTAAGGATTCCCCCGCTTAAGTGGAGAGACTTGGGCAAGGATGGGATTGGTAAATTCCTACAGTTTTTTAAATGAGGGCTAAGAAGCCAGTGAATTCTGGACATTATGCTAATGTGATTGCATTTCTGCCCCCAGACTGGAGAAGCCAGAGGACATGAGTCACACATATACCAGGGATGTGATACAAAGAGGGAGAAGGTTTCTCCACAGACCAGTGGAGAGCACAGCATGAGACTTCTGCACTAAAGCTTCCCCCATCAGTGGCTCTGGCACAACCAAAGAGCTTTAGTACTGAGGAAAGCAGGAGGTGGGAGGTAGAGGGGAACCAAGGCAAGCGCCCTGGGCAGTAACATCTGCTCTTTGGCGTTGGGAAATCTGGCAGCAGACCTTACCCTAGGCAGCAAAGTTGGGGCTGGAAAGAAGTAAAAGGATGGTGTTTGGGTGTATGCATTATGGTGAAACACTCTAAGGATAACTCAGAAGTAATCTGTAAAGGTTTTAAAGGAGTCTGGGGTGAATTAGGCAGAGCCAGAGAAATAATACATTCACACTGCTATTCTGACCTTCTCCTTTTATCTCTTACTTAGTGTGGGTTGGGAAACATGGTGTATACATCACTAGAAATATGTGAAAATCCCTCTATCTCTGTATCTATAGAATTCTCAGTGTTGCCTCTGAACCATACTATTTCATGGTACTTCGTGGTATAGACGTTTTGTGCATGTGTTTGCCCTTGCCTGAATGCCTTCTGACACACTGTAGGAACTCAATAAACCTTTGTCATTTGTGTCCTGATGCAAAAAATTCTCCCTATGGTATTAGTCAGGATGTTAGGAAGTGATACATATGGACTATAGCAACAAAGATCTTTTGAAGCCCAGACAAACCTACAATTTTCATTTTAAAAGACGTGTCTATATCATGTAATACTGACATTTCTGAAAAGTCTATATGTTATAATGAATTACATAAAAGGCAAATGACATTTTAAATACTGATCAATGAAAAATTCTAGAGTGAATTCATTTGCAAAGGAAATAATCAATCATCTCTCTTTCATTTCTTTGTAGATGGGTAGTTCCTCTTTAGTAGGTTTGCAGAAAGGGGATAGCACAGCAGAGTGAAAAAAGTAGGACTTAAAATCAAAAAGACTAAGAATCAATCTTTATCTGCCATTAACTAGCTCTATGTCCTGAAACTGCTTTCTTGGATTTATTGAGCATTAGTTTCCTCATCTGTAAAGTAGGACTGTTATTGATCTCGCAACTTACTCTGAGAAACCATGTAAACAACTTATACATTGCAGTTGATCATATGCAATATGGCATGCTTTATATATATTATGTCTCTCTCTCTATATATATGTGTGTGTGTGTGTGTGTGTGTGTGTGTGTGTACACATACATACATTACTATATTACTAAACTTATATACTATCCATATATGTAGCATACCCACATTTTTTATTTCCAAAGAAAATAGTATTTCTAGAATTTTTAGTGTGTATATAGGAAGTAAAAATTAGAAAAATATGTAACACAGGTAAACAATTAGAACTCCTCAATATTCTGGGTAAGAACGATTAAATTTACATTTTTTACCAATTTTTTAATTTTACTGAAATTAACATATTAGCATATTATTTTATTACTGCCTAGATAAAGTCGACAGTTTCACCTCAGTTCCTACTAAACGAAAAAATAAGTGAATTAGATGCATCTTTTCTACATTTGATGCCTCCATCTGTGTGAAAACCCCAATCAACTGATCAGTCAGTAACTGCCTTGGGCACAGGACTGTTTGGAGTATATCTGATAAGATCTTACTAAGTTTTTTTTTTTTTTTTTCCATTAGAATGATGTACCCAGCTTCCCTCAGATCTTATTTTTGATAATTTTATTGATCCTTTAAATTTTGGGAAAATAGCAATGCATTCCAAAAGTCAACTTCAGATGGTTTTTCTTGTTTTATAACAGACATAGTCACAGAGATTCCATGACCATTAGCTGCTGTTTAAGCTTCAATATTTGTAGATTACAGTTGCAAAACGAGCCTCAAATATGTTCAAAACCAATGTGTTTCAATTGCAAAGTTTTTCCCAAGAGAGAAATTAGAATAAATTTCGTATGGTAAAATCACTGCTTTGCATTCTGTGGCCTTAGCTGATTTCTCTACTAATGTGGAAGAATTATAGGAATCATTTCTGCAACACATCCGTCATTAAGTTTGCTGGAAGATGGCTGTTTGAAGGCTTAAAGAGGCCAAAACATGAGTTGGAATGATGTGTGCCTCAATGTTGGGAACTCTTTGTGTCAAACAAATCTGTCAGTGTGTTTATTTTCCACAAAGGACATTAGTTCTTATTTTTAGATTCTCATTAAACCCAGTAAAGCAGGTGTCTGCATAAACTGAAATTTCGTTGATATGCTTGCTCTGCATACAGATAGAAATTACATTGCCCCTTATTATTGGTAGTGCTTGCCTTAAAAGCAGAATCTTAAAAGTATTTTAATAACTGAATTTTAAAAAAGCTCTTTCGTTTCTCTGTAACTCACTTGGTCAAACCCTGTTGTCACAAATGTAGTTTCAAAGAAAAAGAGATCACTATTTAGCAAACTGTTGGCTTAGTACCAGCCAGTGTGCTATGACAATCTTAAGTGCTTCAAATCAAGTGATACAATTTGATATTTGGAAATGACCCTGTAGATTATCATATTGCCCAACCTACTTATTTTATGGGTGAGCAATTAATGCCCAGAGCTCTCTCTCACACATAGTGTCTCTCATAGTGTCAAATGCTGATATACCCAATTTTGTGAGCCATCTTGACTCACAGGATATAAACATGAAAAACCTGAAAGGTTTTTTAACCCCAATAACCAATAATAGTTATGCTCTGGTGAACACCCCACACCGTTTCCAGCCCATATCATTTTCCAGGCTGTGTAGCAGGCTCCCTGAAGGTAATTTATTCTGGTTCCACAGCTTTGTAGACTCTTTCAGTTATTTAAAAAAAAAAAAAATCACATTTTGGATCCTAAAACCGTGCTATTCACTTAGCTTAAATCTCAGATTTGAATCAAAGTCCTTTTCTTCTTCTCCCCAGCACAAGCTAAACACCTGACTCTTGAAGTTTGAGAGGAAGGTGAAGACAACAGGGTTATTGACCCCTCCCCCCTTCACCCTTCCTCCTCCTGCCATCTAATCCTCCTGTGATGTGGAGCCAGGGAGGAGGGAAAGGGAGAAGAAACTGTGTCTTCTGTACCCTGCTTTGATGAGGTTTCCATCCCTTTCCTGTGGTTGTATATCCTTTCCAGCCTAACATGGGCCAGCAATCCCTTGACTGTTGTTGACATCCAAATAATTTCAGATCTCTTTTTTCTCTTCACACTTGATTCCTTGCTGATCTCACCCAGTCTGGTGGCTTTTAGTAACTTCTGTATGTGAAGATCCCAATGTCCAACTGCCTAATCATTGTTTCTACTTGGGTGGTCAGTTGGCAGCCCACACTTAACCTGGCCACAAAACGTGCTCCAGGCTTCCCCATCCCAGCCAATAGCAACTTCATCTTTCTAGTCGCTCAAGCCAAAACTTGGAACCAAATCATTCCTTTCTTCCTCTTGAATCCCACATCCAATCTTTCCACAAATTCCATCATCTCTATCTTCAGAATTATATCCGACATCCACATTTGTCTCTTTCCATTGCCACCCCCCGTCCAAGCTATCATTGGCTCTAGCCCAGATTATTGCAATGCTCTTCGAATGGATCCGCCTGGCTTTCCATAGTCTTTCTTAACACAGCAACCAGAGTGATCCTGTTAAAACCTATATCAGATCGTTTTATGCCTCTGCTCCAAATCTGACAGAAGGTCCCTATTTCATCTAGAACGAAAGCCGGGGGCGTTACAATGGCCTAGCTGGCCTTATATGATTAGCTTCATCCCCTATTCTACTTTGGCCTCCTCTCCTGCTACGTTCCTCCTCACTCACTCCACACCAAACACCCTCATTCCCTGCTTATCCTTAACAAACACTCTAGGCACTTTTTAAAAATTGAAGTATAAGTTACATACTATAGAACGTGTAAATCTTAAGTGTACAGCTCATAGGGTTTTGACAGTTATAAATATCCATGTAAATACCACCCAAATCAAGATCTAGAACATTTTTGTCTCCTCAGAAAGTTTCCTCAGGACCTTTTCCAGTCAATTCCTCCCCATGCCCTTAAGCAACAACTTAAATTTCTGTCATCACAGATTTCGTTTCACCTGTTCTTAGCCTTAATGTAAACAGAATCAAATAGTATATATTCTTCTGTGTCTGGATTCTTTGATTCAACACAATGGTTTTGAGATTCATTACTGTTGTAGCAATATTCATAGCTCTTTATTTTTAACTTATGAGTAGTATTCTGTTGTATCCATTGTATGGATATACCACAATTTATTTACCCATTCTCCTCTTAGATACAAGGGATGTTTTCCATTTAGGGCTAATATGAATAAAGCCCATATAAATATTAGTACACAGTCTTTGTGTGGACATTTGTTTTTGCTTCTTTTGATTGGATACCTAAGAGTGGGATTACTGGGTCATAGGGTAAATGTATGTTTAACTTTATAAGGCAACTCTTGCCTCTTGGCCTTTGCTTTTGCTGTTCCCTTTATCTAGAATTCTCTTCCTTCACTTCCTCAGCTCTTTGCCAAAAGTCACCTTCTCAACAAACTCTACGTTAACCGTTCCAACCCTATCCTCTACCCCACCCTAACACTCTCGCTAGCTCTAGTTTTTCCATAGCACTTTTCCCTTTTAGCATACCATGCAATTATAACTTATTATATTGATCGACTGTTTTCCTTGTTTTCTTTGAAGACAAGGGATTTTTTTGCCTGTTTTTATTTATTAATGTGTCACCATTGCCTAGCACAGAGATTGATACTTAAGTAGACACTCATATGTGGCACCTGGGTGGTTCAGTTGGTTAAGCGTCTGACTCTTGATTTCGGCTCAGGTTGTGATCTCACGGTTCATGAGTTTGGGCCCGGCATCAGGCCCTGCACTGTCAGTGCAGAGCCTTGCCTGCCTGGGGTTCTCTCTGTCCCTCTCTCTCTCTGTCCCTCCTCTGCTCGCTCTCTCTTTCTTTCTCTCTCTCTCCCTCTCTCTCTCTCAGAATAAATAAGCGTAAAAAAAATTTTTTTTAATAATTGTTAAATGGAAGGAAGGGAGGGAGGGAGGAAGGGAGAGAGGAGGGAAGGAAGGAAGGAGTCAGAAACAAGGGGACAATGTCTGAGATGTCTCTCAAAATGCCAGGACATCTCTACTATATGTGACTTCTAAGGTCTCCGAAGCTGCTGAGACATTGCCAAATTCTTCCCAGTGAATTTCAGCACTCACTTCCATTCTATCTGAGCTATTCGTGAAAATCCCAACTTTTCTCTTCAACATGTGCAACCTGTTCTCTTGTGCAAAAAGCCTCAATGGCTTCAGGTGGAGTTACTAAAATGTTTCACCCGTCAGGAGATAGTCGACTTCACTTCTGCTTTCTGTGTCTTGATGTATCCATATAGGCTCCCTCCTTATCCCTTCCTGCCCCCCCAGCATATACCACCTGTTTGTGAGAGAGGTCTCAGACTTCCTTGCCCTCTCTTATGAGCAGCACCTAACCTCATCTCCACTCTGTCCCCATTTTCTCTGGCCCAGAAGGCACTCCTATACTCTACTTCCAGAATTCCTTCAGCTGAATAGATTCATGGCTTGTGTTTCCTTTCAGGGCATTCACTACATGGAAGTAGCTGTTATTTACCATATTACCTGGCAGAAAATTCTAAGGAGCTACATTTCTTTTGCCTTCTCAATATAAGCCCTCACAACAGTACTAGGATTTATTTATTTAGGCTTCTTCTTTTGAGAAAATAAAACAGTGATGGTCATGTGTGGGGAAAGGAGATACATGGGAACTCTGAAACTCTGAACTTTATACTCAATTTTGCCATGAACCTAAAACTTTTCTAAAAAATAAAGTTTATTAATTAAAAAAATGAAGTGATAGCTTTGCTTTGTATATAATAGTGAATTTATGTGAGAATCACTGCCCATTCATTTTCTACTGGTCCAGTAAAGGAAATGTGAACTCATTCAGAATGTAAGCAAATTCTGTCATCATGTAAGTCAATATCTGTTACTATTACAGTTTAACAAAGCGGTTTGTCTCAGAAATCTTAAAATGATTATCAGTGCCCATTTCGGCCAGGATATAGCCCGGAAAACACAACTCACTTAAAGGATTTAAAACAGAGATACTTAATGCAGGAAGTTGTTTGCACAGGTGGCAAAGGAGCTGAGAAGCCAAATGGAATAGTGGGAGGGAATCCAGAAATTACTAATATCATGGAACCATCGCTATCCTTAGGCTGGAAAGATAAACAGAAGAAGCAAAGTTACCAGAGCCCTGATGTCAGGGTCACCAAGCAGAAGCCAGTTTCGTGGCAGGCCTGTCAGACAGGAATTAGTTCCATGGAAAATACATAGTTCATCCAGAGATGCCCACAAGAAAGAGAGGGACAGAGAGAAATGCCCTGGCATCTTCAATTCTCTCACCCTCCAATCTCCTACATGGCTTCCTGTTGGCCACCCTGACCCAGAAGCCAGCTGACGCACGAACCTGGGAAACAGCCCACAGGAATCAGCCCAGTCAGGCAGGGGAAGGACAAGGAATAGGGCTGAGGGCAGCAATCAACTCTGGGCCAAAGCTAGAATAAACACATATTGCAGAATTTGGAAAATGTTCAAAAATTTCTGTCAGAGTGGATGATTCCCTATATAGTGCTATTCTGGAACATTTCAAATTGCATGTATCAACATGAAGGAGCTTATGCTTCTTCCAAATGCCAAAAGTACTGGTATTCTGAGAAAGAGAGAGAGAGAGAGAGAGAGAGAGAGAGAGAGAGAGAGAGAGAAAGGGAGGAAGGAAGAAAGACAACCTAGTGATGAAACATTATTAGAATAAATCAATATCCAAGGAGAACTTCCCAATGGGGGTCTTGTTGGAGTCCATCACACAACAGCCCTATTCTTTTGGCCTCTCGTGGCATAGAGATTGGTGGTAATGATGCAAAAAAAAAAAGGGGGGGGGAGGTTGGAAGTTTTCGTGTTATTTCTGGCTCTTCCAGTTGCAGCATAGGAAGAAAAAAAAAAGAAGGAGTAATGGTTCAAATCTTATCTTGACATTAATCTCAAAGGTTGGTATATTTTTAGACAAATGAAACTAGTCAATAAAATTGGAAGATATGGTTTCCTTTTCATCTTTTTGACATTGTGACGTTATTTCGAAAATTAAAACAAATTATGTCTGAAAAAAGATTATGACCCTAAAGTCCAAGGAATTCATGTACTTCTTAAGTCTGTAATTTTCTAGGCAGACTGCTATGACAAGACTAACAATTAAGCCATTGTTGTAGAAGGACTTTGATAACTCGGGAGCAGCAAAGAGTGCCCAGGATTTTGAGTTCCAAGACATGGCTCTGAGTACTCCTTGGAGTACTTTCCTAGCTGCACATCTTTGGACAAACACCTTGACAACTCTGAGCCTCAGGTTATTTGAAATAAAACCATCACAGGCGTGGTATCACTCCACAGGGTCATTGTAACAACCTAACAAAGCCGAGTTTGTGATCGTTACTGCACAACTGTTAGCTATTGTTGTTTTCCTTTTTATTTCAGGGACCCAGGAATGAGCCTTCCTTTTAGCAGATGAAAATACATGGGCACAAACATTATGTAGTCAGAAGCAACCTAAAATAGCCACTGTATAATTAACCCAGTCTTCAGAAGAGAAAACAAGTACAGGATGAGACCAGGAAAAACACAGACAATTTTCGATCCCATCCCAGTTGCAGCAGCTGAAGGAAGACCCTCAAACCCACTTAGGCACCCAGCTGTGCTACTGAATCTTTACAGCCCTCAGTATTCCAGATGCGTCCTGCTCATCCACGGTTGGTAAGCCACTGAGCAAGCACACTGATGATTTTCCATAAAAACAGTGGGCTAAATCACCATCAGAAGAAACAAAGGCTACCTGGACATTTTCTTGTAGTAGTTTCTTGTAGTAGTTGTCTTATCTAAGTACCTGCTGGGAAGCAGCTTGTTGTAACCAAATCACCAAGCTCTGGTTTCCCCTTCAGGGCTGTGTCTTCCTCTCTAAGTCAGAACCTGAGTATGATCTATTATAGCCCACTCACTCTCCTTCTCAAATGACACTTTTCCTTCATGAACCACTTTCCCTTGTTTTCATAGAGTGACTACCTCCATTTTGGTTCCTTGGAGGAAGCTGGCAAAGAGTTCATCATGCGAGGAGTATTTAAAGACCTAGAGTTGCATGTACTCTTCTAGGCACTTGGGGATACATTAAGGAATAAATGAAGTTCTCTGTCCTTGTAAGGGAGATGAACCACAAATAAAAAATGTAATAAAGAGGCAAATTATATCATGTGTTAAGGACAACTGTTATAGATTTTAAAATGAACCGTGGGGGCACCTGGATTGCGCAGCTGGTTACACACCTGACTTCAGCTCAGGTCATGATTTCACAGTCTGTGGGTTCGAGCTCTGCATCCGGCTTGCTGCTGTCACTGCAGAGCTTGCTACAGATCCTCTGTCTCCCTCTCCGTGTCCCTCTCCTGCTTGTGCACTCTCTCTCTCTCTCAAAAAAAAAAAAAAAAAAACCCCAACAACAACAACAACAAAAAAACCGTGGAACAGAGTCAGCAGGATTACAACTGCTGAGTTGGGGCTGGGGAGAGGAGTAGAAAGCTCTCTTCTGTCTGTTCAACAGTCGGTATTCAGAACAGTGAGGGTTCTGTGAAGACATTCATCCTTTCCTCTGGAACAGGGTTTCATACTGGCAAGGAATAGCTTTGTTCCCTTCCCATTTAAGCAAGCAAGTCATGGAATTTTGCAAAGTCCTTTTGACTTTTTTAATTTCCAGATCTGATTTTGTGGAAGGACATATTAGGATACCCTGGTATCCTAATTATCTATGTCCATTATATTTCATTAGAACTAATTTGGCTTCTCTATCTCTAAGTACTCAATCTTTCCATCTTCCCTTCACGAATAAAATAATTACTGGTTCGTGTCCTTTGACGTCAGAATAGTACAACCACTGTCAGACTTCTAGAAGTTCAACCCTAAAGCTTTCATTTGACTCCCTGGACCTCATGTGAACTTCCACAGGCACAAGACTATCGTAATAAAATACATACTCACTCTGGGCGAAGTAGTGAAGCAAATGAAGGCTGGGAGGGAGCCCTGCACAGCTCATTTCCAAGACTCTCAACCCATTTATTACCACACTTCCCTTCTTCTCTTCCCCTTCTCCCTTCCAATGTACAACGTTCTGATGATGGCCCTGACGTGTGCATATCTCCACTACTCAAAGCTTACCCCCTGTGTGGCATTACCTTGAAGACTTTCCACGTAAAATATAAACCAGTTGGTTGGGAATGAATTAGTTGACACACAGTTACTTAATCCAAGTAAAGTGATTTTTTAAGTTTATTTGTTTATTTTAGAGACAGAAAGAGAGAGCAGAGAAGGGGCAGAGAGAGAGAATCCTAAGCAGGCTCAGCACTGTCAGTGCAGAGCCCAATATGGGACTCATACTCATGAACCATGAGATCATGACCTGAGCTGAAATCAGGAGTCAGACACTTAACCGATTGAGTCACCCAGCACCCAGTAAAGTGATTTTTTTAAAGGGGGAGGACAGCTTCTGGCTTCATCTCAGTCAGTGTTGTATCTACAGAGCTCAATACATGTTAGTACTCACCATATGTTTGATGAATCAATGAATGAACAACATTAATACAGGACAATGTAATCTGACAGAAAAAAAAAAACAACAACGTGAATTTTGTTCAAGTGGTTGAAATTGAAACCGTATTTCTTCTATAACCTTCTGCTTTATACCCTCTTCATGAATACTTTCATCTCACAGTGTTTCATGTTTGTCTGCCTGTCTCTCCCACTGGACTCTGAGCTCTCTGAGAGACTCTGTGTGTTTCGCTGTGTTATCTCCTGTCACTAACGTCCAGGGTGGGAGAACACTTGTTTCCCCACTTATTTTCCCCACTTGCCAGAGAGGAATGTCTACTCCTCTCCTCAGAAGAGAAAAACATGGAGGAACTGATGCTGGATGGGCCGAGGCTTGAGAGGGAGGGCCTCAGGTTCATCACCAAGACAGTTCTTGGCTTTGTGCTAGGAAGAATTCAAGAGCAAGCCATTTAGAAAATGGGACAAAGATTTATTGAGTATAGAAGTAAGGAAGGAGCTACTCCATAGACAAAGTAGCAGTCTCTCCTCCCAGATAAAGGGTTTTATAAATTCTTGTAAAAATTGGCCAACCATACAGGGAGGGGCTTACTGTATCTTTGGGTTTATCACTTACATTGGGCGGTTAGTTTTTCCATTGTCTTAGGGTTGTGCAATTACCCACAGGGAGCAATTTTAAGCATGTCCAGGCTTTACGACTTTTACTGTGGGAGGAAGTAGGGTCTTGTGGTCTTCCATGAGTCAGATCTTGTGCCTCTTTTTATGACCTGATGACTTTTAGGTTAAGGGTCACCCTAAGACCAAAATGACTTTCCTTTGGTCACCTTGTCTCCCCAGCCTTCCTTCCCTCCTACTTCAGAATTTCTAGTATCTCTCTAAGCCTTCGTTCCCTCCTCTCTGGATGCTTACTTCATTGTGAAGTGTAGGAGAGGAAATCAGACAGACCCATCCACGTCCCCTTTGGAGCCAGCCTGCACTTCCAGGACCTGGGTGGGTAAGTCAGCCTTGCTCAGGAATAAAGTCTTAGATGGCTTACTGCAGATGCCATTTCTAAACCACAGTGTATAGTCAGCCTCACCAGAAAACCAGTTTTGCATCTATCTTCGATTCCCACATGTATGGCTAAATCAGCTCTGAATGCCACTGTTAAGCAAGGGCCTGATACACGCTCAAAAAAAGAAAGCTTAATGAAAGAATATTGTCAGGGATTTTGTGATGCTTGAATAAAAATGTGAAGAATGACCCAGATAGGCACAAGGCAATTCTAACACTCAGGAAAATGGGGAGTCAGCTCTCACTCAAAAGTCCAGGAGTCATTAATTTATTTAGAACTCTGAGGAATAGGGATCAGGCTAGGCGGAGTGGAAAAATGTCTAAACTTGACTCTGTGTTTCCTTGTCTCCACTCTGATCTGGGGCAGTTCCCATCAATACCTGATATCTTTAGCCCTAGAAATGCCCTTCTTGAAGGGTGATTTGTGGGATTCTGCCTGAACAAGATAGTCTTTAGAAAAAATAAAAAGTGAAAAAGGAAGAAAATAGAGCATTATTGTCAAGAGTATGGGTTCTGCAGAAAACTGCTTGGGTTCAAATCCCAGTAAAGCTGCTGCTCATTATGACCTTAGCAAGTTTTTTGAGCACTCCAGGCCTCAGTGCCATCATTCCAGGAAATAAAGACACGTCATAGAATAGTTATATGGATTAAGCAAAATAATCTATATAAGATATTTAGTACACATTACATTTAATGTAATACATAGGTGCCTAATGAATGCTGGCTTCCTTGTAAACATTTGACGATTTTATTACCTCCTTGCTCTTAAGAGATTTGCAATGAATATATATATGTTTGTCGGTCTGAAATACCCTGCACTGAAGAAACACATGAACTCTGTTCAGTACAGGACTTCCTAAAACTATTTCACCATGAACTCTTTTTTGGTAGGTTTTAAAGCTATTCTGAACATCCACGCAAAACTTTAGGCAATATTGCCATTAGACTGTGAATATAACTGATGGACACACACACCCCTAGTGACCATCAAACCCTAACAAAAAGGAGATGTAATTCATAAATACCCTCCCATTTGGCCAGTGACTCATTTCTGAAGCTGAACAGTTTAGCTTCCCTTCACCATCTGCCTTTTCATGACCAGTGCTGTGCACGGGCCTTAGTTAATTGAACATGCAAAGTACCACCCGCAGGCAGTGATCTCAGTATATATTTTGACTCATCATCCAACGAAATCAGAGATGAAAGCAACATCTAATGGCTTAGAATACATAAATAGCCATTTCCATTCACTTTTGATTACCCTGCAGAGGAATCTGGTCACAGATGAGCTCAGTAAATTCACAATATGTTATCCTCAATAGCCAAGCTGAGCGAAATCACCTAATTTGTTAGCACATTAATCCTCTAAAAGTGTGCCAACCCTAATCCTTTTATGGCTTCAGATTGCTTAATGGTAAAGCTAAGAGGACCCCCAGGGATGCCCAGGTGTGACCTTCAGTTAGTCAAGTGCAGACAGTCTCCTGGTCACAGGGATACAAGTTGTGCTGCCTCAATCCCTGGGTTATGCTGGTGTGGCAGGTGCCCCAAACTCCCGTTGGCATGATGGGCCTTTCTCCAAGTCATCTTGGAAAAACGTCCCGTCTTTTGACAGCTACTATGACATCGTGTTTACTTCTGAATCCCCCAGTGATAGGCATAATACCAGGCACATAGAGGTCACTTGACGTGTATCTATTAGACAAAAGATACGATAATTGATTGGCAGTTACCCTCAGCAAAGAAGAAAGAAACAGAGGGAGAGAGAAATGGAAAAAGGATTTTTTAAACTTCTCAATCTGAAGGTGGAGGTGAAGACTCTCTTTGCTTGATTCTATCTGTGAGGAATAGTTCTGAAATGCTGATAACTTCAGGGTACAACTGGTAGAATAATGTAACAATCGAAAAGCACAGACTCCACACCATGCTATATGGAGTTTAATCTTGGATCTGTCTCTTAGTAGAGGCGAGTTAGTTAGCCTCTTTGTGCCTTAGTTACTAAACTATGAGACAGGGACAATAATAAGGGTTGTCATGAATAAATAGATTTTATATATCTATATCTATCTATCTCTGTATTTATATCTATCTATCTATCTATCTATCTATCTATCTATCCATCCATCCATCTGTATATCTGGTACAGAGCGAACACTATGTAAACTTGGGCCATTCCTATGTGAAGGACAAGGAACAGAGAAGTAACAAGTTTATGAACACTTGTTCCCATGTAAATTGCCCTCTCTTCATGCTCTGTTCCCTTTTCTGCATCTCTTAGTATCCACTTCTCACAAGGCTGATACAACATGTGGGTCCAAAAGCCCGGCAGGGAATAGTATATATTTGTTTGGCCTTGCCCTCTACTTAGATCTCTCTAGAACCTAGTTGAAGTGGTGTGTGGTCAAGGACACCATTAACCACGTGGCAGACTTGTGCACTTCGGTCTTCCCTTTTCTTTACCTTTGGCATTTCTCACTCATACCTTCCACCATCCAGATCTCATGATAAATTCTAGCCATGCAAAACCCCCACAACTGTACCAACGAAGCTATATTCACATCCTAGCTTGGATATCAAGTTAGTATAACACAAATTCTATAATTAAAGGATGATTATTACTGGCTGACCAGTGGTCATCTCAGGGAATCAATCATGCTTCATAGCAGCCTTCCTTTCTCCTGATGCAAATGTGTCTTAAAAAAATTTTTTTTAATGTTGATTTTTTCCTGAGGGAGAGAGAGACGGAGTGTGAGTGGGGGGAGGGGCAGAGAGCGAGGGAGACACAGAATCCGAAGCAGGCTCCAGGCTCTGAGCTGTCAGCACAGAGCCCGACGTGGGGCTTGAACTCAAGAGCTGTGAAATCATGACCTGAGTCAAAGTCAGATGCTTAACAGACTGAGCCACCCAGGCACTCTGAAAATGTCTTTTTAAAAATCAACCTAATTGAGAAATAAATGATATATAATAAAATGCTCCCATTTTTAAATATTTAGTTTAGTGAGATTGGACAAATATATTCACCTGTACAACTGTCTTCAATACATTTCCATCACCCCTAAAAGTTCCCTTTCGCCCCTTCGTAGTAATTGATCTCCACCCCAGTCCCAGGCAACAACTCATCTGCCACTACAGATGAGTTTTGCCATTGCAAGAATTTTCTGTAAATTCACTCTGTGTATTTTCTCATCTGCAATGTGTTTATTTTTAGTTATTTTTATTTTTTTAACATGAAATTTATTGTCAAATTGGTTTCTATACAACACCCAGTGCTCATCCCAATAGGCACCCTCCTCAATGTCCATCACCCACCCTCCCCTCCCTCCCACCCCCGCCCATCAACCCCCAGTTTATTCTGTTTTTAAGAGCCTCTTATGGTTTGGCTCCCTCTCTCTCTAACTTTTTTTTTCTCCTTCCCCTCCCCCATGGTCTTCTGCTAAGTTCTCAGGATCCACATAAGATGAAAACATATGGTATCTTTCTCTGTATGACTTATTTCACTTAGCATAACACTCTCCAGTTCCATCCACATTGCTACAAAAGACCATATTTCATTCTTTCTCATTGCCAAGTAGTATTCCATTGTGTATATAAACCACAATTTCTTTATCCATTCATCAGTTGGATATTTAGGCTCTCTTGCACTGTTGCTGGGAATGCAAACTGGTGCAGCCACTCTGGAAAACAGCGTGGAGTTTCCTCAAAAAATTACAAATAGATCTACCCTATGACCCAGCAATAACACTGCTAGGAATTTACCCACGGGATACAGGAGTGCTGATGCATAGGGGCACTTGTATGCCAATGTTTATAGCAGCACTTTCAACAACAGCCAAATTATGGAAAGAGCCTAAATGTCCATCAACTGATGAATGCAACATGTTTTAAGGGTTACCCATGTTGTTACATGTTTCAATGGTTTTTTGTTTTGTTTTGTTTTTTGCTAAGTAATATTCCATGTGTGGTTAGACTACAATTTGTTTATTCATTTATTTGTTGATGGACATTTAAATTGTTTTCAGTTTTTGACTATTATGAATAAAGCTTCTATGAACATTCATGGACAGCTTGTCATGTGGACATATGCTTTTATTTCTCTAAGTAGATTCCTAGGCATGATTGCTAGTCCTATAGGAATTTTGTGTTGATCTTTGTAAGAATCTGCCAGACTGTTTCCCAAAATGTTTTACCATTTTATAGTCCCATAAGTAATTTACAAGAGTTCCAGTTATTCTACATTCTTGCCAATATTTGCCCTTGCCAATCTTTCTAATGTTAGTAATTTTAGTGGGTGTGTGATTGTATCTCATTGTATTTTCAGTCCCTGGTGATTAGTGATGTTGAGCATCTTCTCATGTGCTTATTGGCAATTCGTATGTCTTATTTGCTGGAATATCTGTTCAAATCTTTTGCCTATATTAAGCTTGGCTTTATCTTATTAAATTCTGAGAGTTCTTTATATGTTCAGGATACAAGTTCTTTGTCAGATATATGTTTTAAAAATATTTTCTCCTAAGTTTGGCTTTTCATTTCCTTAATGGTATCTCAGGAAGAGCTGAACATCTTAATTATGATAAAGTTCGATTTTTCAAATTTTTCTTCATATTTCTTCATATTTCATATTTTGTGTTTCTAAGAAATCTGTGCCAGCACAAGGTCAAAAAGATTATCTCATGTTTTCCTGCAAAAAAAAATGTCATTGTTTGACCTCTACATTTAGGTCTATGAGCCATTTCAAATTACTACAGGAGAATGAGGTGAAGTCATGGATGTTTGAATTACTTTTTTTCTAAATGAATACCCAGTTTCTTGTAATGTCTTAGTCTGGCTTTGTCATCAGAATAAGGCTGGCCTCATAAAATGAATTAAGAAGTATTTCTTTCTCTACTGCTTTCAAAAACGTTTGTGTAGACTTTGTATTATTTCTTCCCTAAGTGTTTAATGGAATTCACCAATGAAGAAATCAAGAAATCTATAGTTTTCTTTGTAGGCCATCTTTTAACATTAAATGCAATGTCTTCTATTGATACAAGCTATTTAAGTGTTCTACTTTTACGTATGTTAGTCTTGGTAAATTGTGCTATTCAAGAAATGCTTGTTTCATCCAAGTTGTCAATTTTTTAGAACAAATTATACATAATATTTCCTTATTTTCCTTTTAATTTATAGTGATAAATACTGTTTTATTCTTGATATTTGTATGTTATGTCTTTTTTTTTTAATCAGCCTGGCTACAAGCTTATCAATTTTATTCATCTTTTCAAAGAATCAGCTTTTGGTTTTATTGATTTTCTGTTAGTCTACTTTCTTTTTAATTACTTTCTGTTTTTATCTTTATTATTTTCATTTGTTTACGTTAGGAGTTTATTTCCTCTGGGGTGTTCAATACCATCTTCTTTTTTTTTTTTTTTAATGTTTATTTTTGAGATAGAGAGAGAGAGAGTGAGTGAGCAGAGAGAGAGGGAGACACAGCATCCGAAGCAGGTTCTGAGCTGTCAGCACATAGCCCGACGGGAGGCTCAAACTCATGAGCCCATGAGATCATGACCTGAGCCGAAGTTAGAAGCTTAACCCACGGAGATACCCAGGAGCCCCATCAATAGCATCTTCTTAAAGTGGAAGCCTTGATAATGTTCTTGTTTATCCTGATAGTAATTCCGTGTTCTGAGTCTAGTAGAGTCACTCATTCTTTTAATTTGTTTTTTCTTGGTAATTTTTTATTCTTTTACTTTTAATCTGGGTTTTGATATTTAAGGTGGGTTTCTTACAGGTATCATAGAATTGAGTATTGCTTTTTATAATCCAATTTGACTGACCTGGTCTTTTATTTAGTGCCTTTAGTCAATCTACATTTCATGAATTCTTTATATGGTTGGGTTTAAATCCACAATATTACAATGTGCTGTTTATGTATGTCTGAATAAACCGTTTTCTTACCTCAGTTTCTGAAAGATACTTTTGCTTAATATAGAATTCTAGGGGCGCCTGGGTGGCGCAGTCGGTTAAGCGTCCGACTTCAGCCAGGTCACGATCTCGCGGTCCGGGAGTTCGAGCCCCGCGTCGGGCTCTGGGCTGATGGCTCAGAGCCTGGAGCCTGTTTCCGATTCTGTGTCTCCCTCTCTCTCTGCCCCTCCCCCGTTCATGCTCTGTCTCTCTCTGTCCCAAAAATAAAAATAAATGCTGAAAAAAAAATTAAAAAAAAAATATATATATAGAATTCTATTTTTTTCTTTTTTTCGGTGGCTTAAATCTGTTTTTCCAGTATGTATTGGCTTGTATTGTTTCTCAAAAGAAGTTTGACATCTTTATCTGTGTTCTTTTTTTTGCATTATAGGATAATTCTCTTTTCCTTTAGCTGTTTTAGGATCTTCTCCGTATCACTGATTTTCAGCAGTTTGATTAAGCGATGCCTTGGTGGGGTTTTTTAATGTTTATCTGACTGTTAATTTTGATTAGGATTTGCTGAGTTTCTTGGATTTATGAGTTTGTGGGTTTTATCAAATTTAGAAATGTTTTCCCTTTATTTCATCAAATACTTATTCTACCACCTTCCTTCCTGCATGGATTCCAATTATATGTATGTAGAGTACTTGACATAATTGCAAAGATTGCTGAGGCTGTATTCAATTATTTCAGTCCTTTTTCTTTCTGTTTCCGTTTGGATAGTTTCTATTCCTACATCTTTAGCTTCACTAATCTTTTCTTCTACAACATCCAGTCTTTTGTTATCTTTATCCTGTAACATGTTTATTGTAGACACTGATTTCTCATTCGTGGAGTCCCGTTTGTTTCCTTTTAGACATTTTTGTTTCTCTCCTCGCTAATTTCCTGGTTTTCTTTAATTCCTTTAGAACATTTATTTAGAGCAATTTTAAAGCGATTATATGGTAATTCCATCATCATTTCTAGGTTTTTACCACTGACTTATTTTTTTTCCTGGTTATGCCTCACGTTTCCTTGTTTGTTTACATGTCTGATAATTTTTTAAGTCTATTTCTTTATTTTGAGAGAGAGAAAGTATATGAGCAGGGGAAGGGCAGACAGAGAGGGAGAGGGGGAGAATCCCAAGCAGGCCCTGTGGTGTCAGGGCAAGCCCAATGCGCAGGGATAGATCTCACCAACTGTGAGATCATGACATGAGCAGAAATGAAGAGTCAAATGCTTAACCAACCGAGCCACCCAGGCGTCCCCATGTCTAGTAATATTTATTGGATGCTGGGAACCTTGACTTGTTACAATCTGCATGCCTGGATTTTGTCATCTTCCATGAAAGTGTGTTTGTTTTGGCAAGCGATCAAAGGTGAGCATGATCATTTTGAAGTTTGTTTTTAAGGTTTTAGGAATGTCTAGAGTAGCCTTTACTCTAGAGTTAGTCTAGCCCCACTACTGATGTATGAACCTTCTGGGGTCCCTATTTAATATTAAATGAAGCCTCACTACTTTGACTACTTGAAGTAGTTTTTAGTCAAGTATGATCTCTGAAAATTATTGATTTTACAGCTCCCTAGTGGTTCGTTGCTTGGCTGGGAGGAGTTTTCATGCTCTGCATAGATTAGTATTTAATAATAGACTCCAGTGGACCTCTATGCAAGTTTCTGGTCTTCTTTCTCTGCTTTCTACTCTCCAATTCACTGACCTAGAAATGCCAACCACTTTAGCCTCCTCAACTTCTGGTTTCTGGGTCCTCCACACAACGAGACCACTGAGCTCTACTCGGGCTGTCTCTCTACAATTCTCCGTCCAGAAAGTACAGAAAACTGGAAAAATTGAAAGAGTGACTTCACAATGCCTTTTTACCTTCTCTCAAGGATTACAGGCTGGCATTGTCTGTTGTCCAAAGTCTGAAGACAGTTTATTGTATTTCTGTCCAATTTTCTAGTGTTTTTGGTGGAAGATAAAATCCAATCTCAGTTACTCCATCATATTTAGAGGTGGAAGTCAAACATTTTGTTTTAATTGCTGTTACACTGCAGACAAAATGCTTTTCTGATTTAAGTAAAAATCACATTAATCTACAAAAGACTTAACCTTCCCCCTCCAAAGACTACAGTAATCCCTTTCCATCATTAAACAGATTTAAGGAAAAGCCAAGCATAAATGGTCAAAGAAATCCTGCTTTGGTCGAGTTGGCAGCATTTCCATTTAAAAGGCTATGTGTCCTTTTCCCTCAGCAACACTCCCTGCCTTGCCTCGCCGCTGTTCCTCAGCCACGTTCTTAGTTCTTGATGCCCCATGAAGTACCTTGTGCTCTTCATTCATTCCAAAATGTCTCTCAACAGAATTTCCTGCCCAATTAGCCATCTGTTCAGAGTCCAACTCCCCATTTAGGGACCATATTTGTGGGCCACACCTCGGTGGTGGTGGGAGACTAGCTCAAGGTTTAATGCTTTTGACCAAGGTAACATCTGTTCTTTTTAGCAGATACCTTCTGGAGACAACAGTTCTGCCTTTGTTTTTTAACCCAAAAGAGTACATCTAATTGTTCCTACAATCCAGGTAGGAACAAAGGCCTCTTGGCCAGTCATTGGGAGTGAACATCTTAATTAGATCAAGTCTTTAAGTAATCTCCAGGTTGATAGTTAATAAAACTGAGACCTTTTAATAATATTAAATCAAATTTTATCTCTTGACTTCCAGTCTCCAGAAGAGCAATAGAAGGAAGCATTCAAAACAATTCCTACTTAATTGACTTCCATGGGATAATATACCTGACAAGTTTTTATAGGTTAGTTTGTTGTTGTTCTTGTTACTTTATTTTGTTTAATTTTTAATTAATGCGTTTTACTATTTTAAGTAATTTGTTAAATAGGGTATCTGCAGTAATTTGCTTATTAATTCGGAAACATTTCATGCTTATCACGTGTCATGCCCTGTGTTAGCCATTCCCTAGGTATGAGTGATATGGTTACCAGTCTCAAGGAGCTCACAGTCTCCTGGAGGAGCACGATGTGTAACTAGATCATTATAATACAGATACAATATAGATCATTATAATATAATATTGACGGAGACTTGATCAGGGTACTATAGGAACACAGAAGAGGGAATAATCTTCCATGCCATAGGAAAAGCTACCCAGAGAAGGTACCATTTCAGTAGTAGATTATGGTCAATATAACTGAGTATCTCAGGACTGAGAGTTTTGAACTAGAGACATCGTAGAAATACAGGGAGCACAAAGTTAAACACTACAAAGCAAAATAGCTTTTTCCGGGACTGCTGATTTAAGGCTGAGCAAAGATATCCGCATGGTCAGTGCAAAGATGGAAGGAGAGAAAGCAAGAGAACAGGTCTGATGCAGATAATTGCATGAAGAAAGAAGCTAGAACTCTGTTCAAAGGCTGGTTAATGACAGCAGATAAAGGAGAAATGTACTTGACTAACAAGCATGTTCTTCTTAGGAGCCATGAACCTCTCCATCTCTGCAAATTCTTACCACATTTTTGGATGTGTGCACATATACATTTTTCTGGGAAGAAGTTTTTTAGATTTGATCAGGTTATCAATTTGGATCAAGATCACATAACCACTACATGCTATGAACCACTGCTGTACAAGTAAATCATCATGTAGTGGCGATAAGTTACGAAGCCAAAACCTCAAGTTACCTGTGTGACCTTAACTACATCCCTTTATCTCTCTACACCTAAGTTCGCCTTGTGGAATTGTTGTGAAAGTCCAAGAGGCTAATAAAACATAAAGTGCTACACTATTGCTATCTATAAAGATAAAAACTAACTTCAATAAATACAAATTTACCAATAAATTAATGTTAGAATTTCCTCATTGCTCTTTTAAATATGGCATATGCAGGGGCACCTTGCTGGCTCAGTTAATGGAACATCGAACTCTTGATGTCAGGGTTGTACGTTTGAGCCCCATGCTGGGTGTAGAGATTGCTTAAAGGTAAAACCTTTACATAAAAAAACATAAATAAGCAAATTAATAAATAAATGAAATGAGGCAAATCCACTTTAGAGGTTAATTCCTATTTATATGTGAATGTGTGTCAATGTTTAAAAATTTTTCAACGTGGGGTCACCTGGGTGACTCAGTTGGTTAAGCCTGTAACTCTTGATTTCGGTTCAGGTCATGATCTCATGGTTCGTGGGTTTGAGCCCCATGTTAGCCTCGTGCTGACAGTGAGGAGCCTGCTTGGGATTCTCTCTCTCTCTCTCTCTCTCTCTCTCAAAATAAATAAAAAACTTAAAACGTTTTTTTCTAGTGTGAAAGTTTTCAAACATATGAAAAGAAGAGAAAAAAGTATAAAACCTCCCATGTACCCATTTCTGTAATTATATAGCCAATGTTGTTTCATCTATACTCCCATCTCTTCCTCCTTCCCTCACTGGATTATTTGGAAGTAAATCTAATACTTCATATTATTTTATCTGTATTTACTTTAGCACATTGTTAAAGAATAAGGACTGTTTTTTTTTTTTTAAAAACAAAATGATATCATTTTTAACCCAGCAATAATGTCACTATCATACTCCAAAATTACAGTTAATCTTCCGTATCATCAAAGGTTCAAATTTCCCTGGTTATCTTCCTGAGTCGGGGTCCAAACAAGGTCCCACTGAGCCTTTGGTTGATAGGACTCCAGAGGTTCACCCCATACTGACCTTCCCTGATCTTCCCAGCACCCCCAGAGCCCTGGATGCCTTTCCCCTGAACTCCAGAGCTAGAGCTGATCAGGCCAGCTTCAGGTGGATCGGAAAGTTATTTTTGTTGCCATAATCCTTATCAACCAGGGGCTAGTCAGATTTTTCTTTGGGCTTCCGCTTTGATTTCCCTGATAAGCCATTGACCGTTTGTCGACTGCTTTCATGAGTAACTGTGGTGGCTTTAAAACGTGGCTACTAATTCTTTGACACGGCTTCTGTTGAGAAATGATGCCCATGCCCACTGGAATCTGGGTGAGTTTTGACTTCTTTGACTAATAAAGTGCAGCAGAAGTGACACAATATGACTTGCAAACTGGATCATAAATGGCCAGGGAGCTCCTATTGATTTTGCTGGACTGGTCCACCATGCTGTTAGGAAACTCATACTATGGGGACTGCATGTGGGCATTCTAGTTGACAGTCCTGGTTGAACCCAGTCTGTACCATCCCACCAAGCACCAAGCCCACAGTTGAAGAAGTTTCTAGGTGATTCCAGTCCCTATTCATTTGAGTCACTCCAGGTGGTTGAGTGTTCCCAGTTGAGACGCTGAGGTGAGGGACAAACATCCCCACTTAAGTTTTATTAGAGAATAGCCTGTCTGAAATCCTGATCCACAGAACCATTAGCGTAACAAATGGTTTATGTTGTATGCCACTAAGTTTTGTGCTGGTTTCTTACTAATAACCACAGTAATAACCACCCTAGGTCTTGTCATGCCTGTTTCCTTTAGAGAGCTAAATCCTCTCAAACTCTTGCCTCTGTGCAATACACTGAGTGCCCGTGATTTGAAAGGCCAACTAGAGAAACAGAGCGATCTTATGATTCCCTATAAGGAATTCAATGGAATTGCTATTGCTAATGAAGCCACTCATTCTGACCCCAGGCTATGCCCATCACCACTAAGTCCCGAGTGACTTCGTTCCAATTTTTCTGGAAAATAAACCTTTATTTTTTAAATTTTTTTAAATGTTTATTTATTTATTTTGAGACAGAGCATGAACGGGGGAGGGTCAGAGAGAGAGGGAGACACAGAATCGGAAACAGGCTCCAGGCTCTGAGCTGTCAGCACAGAGCCCGACGGGGGGCTCAAACTCGCGGACCATGAGATCATGACCTGAACCTAAGTCGGACGCTTAACCGACTGAGCCACCCAGGCGCCCCTGGAAAATAAACCTTTAGATGCCTGGGTTTATGGTGGTGGGAGAGGGTTCGAATAGTCTAAATTTCAATCGATCTTCATTAAGCCGTCCTCGCCCTGCCTCCAATTCCCCAGTCTTTGCTGGGTCCTGCGGAGTGAAGCCTCATTGTGGCATCCTTTCTGCAGACACTTCCGTTTCAGCTGTTTTCACTTGGCTAAGTTGGCGTCCACCAGGTTTCTCCCTTCAACGGTATCTGTTGGCATATCATCCCTGCTGTGGTTTCCTATCCCCTTTACTCTATCCTTGCATATTTGTATCCTGTTTTATTCATTCTCAGGCTTCTGATATCCTGGACAGGGAGAGTGGCTGCAGAGCTAGCTGGTCTTATTTTCTGAATGTGGACTCGCACCCATTCCCTGCTTTCTCGTCTGCCTCTCACCTTAGCCACGCGTGATGCCTGATACTGCTGATTTCTGAACTCAAGCTTTCTTTTGTTGGCTACAGACCTTCAAACAATCTTATTTTCAGCTCCGTGCCTCATTCCCAACTTCCATAGGACCTGACACCTCCAAGTTCTGAGCCTCGTAAGCTCTCTGTGGGGTGGACTGGCTCACTACAGGGAAGTCTCTTCTTTTGCAGACTCCACTTTTGTAAAGTTCTATCTGGCTTTCATAAAGATCTTAATTTTAACAGGTGAAAAATTAGGAAAATTTGAACACTGATAATACTACTAAGAGATTATAACTGAAAAAAATTTGTAATGTTTTTATTTATTTTTGGGACAGAGAGACACAGAGCATGAGCAGGGGAGGGGAAGAGAGAGAGGGAGACACAGAATCTGAAGCAGGCTCCAGGCTCTGAGCTGTCAGCACAGAGCCCCACACGGGGCTTGAACTCACAGACTGAGATCATGACCTGAGCTGAAGTTGGACGCTTAAGCGACTGAGCCACGCAGGCGCCCCAAGAAATTATAACTTTTAAGTGATAATGGGATTAAGAGGTATGTTTTTAGAGCCTTTTTCATTTAGATATACATACTATTTATGAGTGAAATTATATGATGATTAGGATTTGCTTCAAGATAAATGGAGGAAATTGGGTATATAGATATAGATGAAATAAGATTCACCTTAAACTTGAGTGAAACAGCTGGTCTCCTTTCCTTCTCCATGTAGTCTCAGATTATCCTTTCCAGGTGGTCTCTTTAGCAGTGTAACTGGCCTTCTTGCATGAAAGATTCCCCAAGAACACAACACTGGAAATGGCCAGACCTTCTTATAGCTTAGGCCCAGAACTGGCACAGAATCACTTCCTTTGCATTATATTGGTTAAAAGAAGACACAGGGCCATCCCAGATTCAGTGTAGGAGGGAACTACACGAGGGTGTGATTACTGGAAGGTGTGATTCGCGGGCTACGTTTTGGAGACAGCTATCACACCCACATATTAATGGAAACTTTACAATTTTAAAGTTAAGATGTCTTCTCTTCTTCAACTGAGGATGCAGTGGACCAGCTACTTGCAGTCAGTAAAGAGATCATGATCCTTCTTTCCTCCTACTGAGCATTTGTCCTCTTCTGTGGCTTGCCTGTGTTTCTGACCCAACTAGCATCAAAGCAGGGACATGCGAGGGGAGTTAGCAGAGTGGGAGTTCTTAATGATACTATTATAAGATGGCCTCACTCTCTGGTTTTGGCAAATGTTTAGAGCTGATGCCTTGTGATGGAACAGGTGGCTGTGGCAGCACTGGTACCTTCTTTTGAGATCTTCCTCCATGCCACTGGGAACTTTTTATTGGACTTCCCATGACTTGGACGAGATACTTTCCTATGGCTCACTGTGTGGCCTTAAAGCCCAGGTTTTCCTCTTGACTATTCAATGAAGATTTTTTTTTCAGTTTATTTATTTATTTCCAGAGAGAGAGAGAGAGAAAGAGAGAGATGAAGGAAAGAGAGAGGGAGAGACAGAATCCCAAGCAGGCTCCTCCCTGTCAGTGCAGAGCCTGACATGGGGCTCCAACTCATGAACTGTGAGATCATGACCTGAGCTGAACCCAAGAGTCAGATGCTTAACCGACTTAGTCACCCCGGTGCCCTATTCAGTGAAGATTCTTTGCTGGACTCTCCTCACTGCTCATCTCCTACCCACCCAGAGCAGCTCTCTTGGGCGAAATTTGGAACAACTCCAAGCCGGCTGAATCACATTTCCCACACTTGGAAAAACTACTCAGACGTCCTTGACCCAATAATCTCTGCGAATGGAAATTAATCTTGATATGGCAACATTTCCTTTGTTAGGGCCATTGGAGAAGCTAGTCAAGCCAGCCATATCTAGTAGATGCGCGACATTCCAGGGAGAAGTCAGACACCGGTCCATTCTGTCCACACAGTGGCAGGAAACATATCAAGTTCTTCAAGTGAACTCATTGAAGATCCCCTTTTTGAAGGGCTACACCCCACAAGTACTTCCTTCTGAGAAGATGAAGGGCTTGTAGCTCAGCTGTTTTAAAAAAAAAATCTTCTCCTAGGTAACACTCTCAACCTTCTTAGACCCTTAGTGTTGGGGAAGGGTTGAAGAATTGTGTCCTGTGTTTTCAGTGACCTCCCTTCTACAGGTCTTCAAGGATGGCCCATCTCACTTTGGAATCTGCTGTCTGTTGAGTCTTAGTGTCTCAGTCATGACTGTTCATCGCATGTCCTGTCACAAATGATCTGGATGGACAAGCTGAATTCATCACCCAATTCCTAATTCAAATGTTTGTTTTGCACTCTTCATATGCTCCCAAAAGGTACTCTGAGACAGGTGGATTGAGAACAGTTACTTAAAAAACACAGACAACATATATTGCTTTATGTTTTAAAAATAATTTGTATCACAACATCCTCATATTTCTTTACCCAAAGGAGACAGACTAAATACTGACAAATGCCCTTTTGTCCCTCTACTCTGTACAGCCACACAGATATTTATAGTCTAGGAACCAGGCCACTTTACTGACATAGATGATCAGGCATTGTGGGCCCATCTTGGTAACCATAGGAGCAGGCAGCCAATGACAACAGAAGCCTGCGTGTGGCTTCTGTTTGCTCAGTGCTGTTATGTTGAAGGAATCACAAGGTGATGTAAAGAAAACATTCTATAAAATGCCTTTCATTCCTTGGAAATGATTTCTAAAAGATTCATCTGAATTCCTGCAGCCATTTTTAAGCTGTCAACTTGTATTAATAAAATTTATATTAGAAAAGACTGTAAGACAATTTGAAAATGATGGAAAGTGATAAGAATGCAGACTCTATTAGCAGTTTGGTTGTCCCATAGGCAAGGGAGAAATGATTTTTCTAGCTGCATTGACAATTAAGAAGTAAAAAGAGGAGCTTCGAATAGAAGCTGAATGCCCCAGCCCATGTGAGTTCCTGATACCTGGCAGATCTGAGCCATTACTAATGAATTAGGGAGGTCTTAACCCTCTCAAAGAAAAATCCATGTCACATGAAATGTGCAAAAATTGAGCAAAATCTACGGGGAAATGATCATTTAGGAGCCATCCAACACATTCAATAGCTTGACTCAGAGCATACTATTCAGCCCAGTGGGCCCTCCAAATCCCAGGCCACCATCATTCACGGCGACACAGGCTGTGCATTATATAACCCCGGGACTCCACCGTGCTGTTGAAATAGACAAATACGTCTCTGTTGTGTCCCTGTCAAATCTTTCTGAGAAACATTTCTTAGTCGGCCATGGTAGGCTTCTGACTTAGAACCGTTGATGCCTTGACCTATTATGTTGCCCTTGTACTGGGTGCAGGAACTCCCTCACAGGTAGAAGGAGGGAGGACCTAAAAAAGATTGCACTTAGTGCAAAAGTGGTACTGGCTTTAGGGAGAAAGAGAAATGTGCCCAAAAATTCAAGACAGAAATTTTTAAAGCAACTCTTTTAAAAATAATACTTCTGAATTCAAAAGCAATCTGTTTGAAGACAAACTGTGAGCTAATCCGTTGACTGAATTGAAAAATTGTATGGTGGTAATGTGAAAAAAACAATTGCTTCTTACCGTATATAACAAAATCTGTTTTAAAAAGGAGCTTTATGGGAATACTTGCTCTTATCCCAGAAATGCTGTGGCCTTTCCGCCAATGCAACTGGCAGTGGTATTATTTAGCAGTGAAGCGCTCCACCTAGTGGGCATAAGTAGGAATTTAGGCAAAAACAGTACAATCTTAAATACATTTCATGTCCTCTTTAATATTTAAATCATGGAATTAAGAAGAAGTAATAGCTGCTTCCCTGATGGGCCTTAAAAGCTATGGTGTAGTAGAAGATTTGTGTTAAGTTGAAAGCTTTTTAGGCCATTGTAAGCGTTGAGATGTAAAAACCACTTTAGGGTTTTGAGTGGCACAAGGTTTCTCAAGCTCAGCACTATTGGCATTTGGGGCTGGATAATTCTTTGTTTGGGAGGCGGGTTGTTATGTGAATTGTACGATGTTTAGCAGTATCTCTGACCTATACTTAGTTGACGTCAGTAGCACCCCACCCCCACCAACCACCAGTCTTGACGGAGAAAAATGTCTGCAGACATTGCCAAATATCCCCAAGGAAGCAAAATAGCACACAGTTGAGAACCATTGGAACAGAGTTATGACATGATAAAACATCATTTAACAGGCTCACTCTCTGCTTCTCTGTTGAGAATGGCCTGCGGGCAAGAGAGATACCAGTTAGGAATGGAGATAGTGAAAAGCGGTCAAATTCTGGATATATTTCGAAGTGAAAAGCTGACCGAAAATTTGAAGGAACAAATACGGAGAGAGAGAAGAGTCAAGAATGACATCAGGGATGTTAACCAAACAATTTGTTTGGACTTGGGGGTATAGATCAGGAACACACAGTTGCAGGCATGTTACATTTGAGAGGCTTTTTAGACACCCAAATGGAGATGTCAAGCTACATTGGATATATAGTCTGGAAACTAGGAGAAAGGGTCAGGCTGTTGATATAAATTTGGGACTCATTATCTTATAGAGAATATTTAATGAGCTTATCTAGAAAGTGAAGAGTGGAAGCAGGAATCAAAATTATACTGTAATATGATCATAGCCATCATGGATAATTCCATAAAAAATGTACAAAACAGATTTTGGTAGAATTAAAGATGGTCTTTTTTTCACCTTTATTTCTACTCAATTTTTTTTAATATGAAATTTATTGTCAAATTGGTTTCCATACAATACCCAGTGCTCATCCCAACAGGTGCCCTCCTCAGTGCCCATCACCCACCCTCCCCTCCCTCCCACCCCCCATCAACCCTCAGTTTATCCTCAATTTTTAAGAGTCTCTTATGGTTTGCCTCCTTCCCTCTCTGTACCTTTTTTTTCTCCTTCCCTTCCCCCATGGTCTTCTGCTAAGTTTCTTAGGATCCATATAAGAGTGAAAACATATGGTATCTGTCTTTCTCTGTGTGACTTATTTTACTTAGCATAACACTTTCCAGTTCCATCCACATTGCTACAAAAGGCCATATTTCATTCTTTCTCATTGCCAAGTAGTATTCCATTATATATATAAACCACAACTTCTTTATCCATTCATCAATTGATGGGCATTTAGGCTCTTTCCATAATTTGGCTATTGTTGAAAGTGCTGCTATAAACATTGGGGTACATGTACCCCTATGAATCTGTACTCCTGTATCCTTTGGATAGATTCCTAGTAGTGCTATTGCTAGGTCGTAGGGTAATTCTATTTTTAATTTTGTGAGGAACCTCCACACTGTTTTCCAGAGTGGCTGCACCAGTTTGCATTCCCACCAGCAGTGCAAGAGGGTTTCCATGTCTCTACCTCCTCTCCAGCATCTATAGTCTTCTGATTTGTTCATTTTAGCCACTCTGACTGGCGTGAGGTGATACTTCAGTGTGGTTTTGATTTGTATTTCCCTGTTGAGGAGTGAGGTTGAACATCTTTTCATGTGCCTGTTGGCCATCTGGATGTCTTCTTTAGAGAAGTGTCTATTCATGTCTTCTTCCCATTTCTTCACTGGATTATTTGTTTTTCGGGTGTGGACTTAGTTTGGTGAGTTCTTTATAGATTTTGGATACCAGCCCTTTGTCCGATATGTCATTTGCGTATATCTTTTCCTATTCCTTTGGTTGCCTTTTAGTTTTGTTGATTGTTTCCTTTGCAGTGCAGACGATTTTTATCTTCACGAGGTCCCAATAGTTCATTTTTGCTTTTAATTCCCTTGCCTTTGGAGATGTGTTGCATAAGAAATTGCTGTGGCTGAGGTCAGAGAGATTTCTTCCTGCTTTCTCCTCTCGCGTTTTAATGGTTTCCTGTCTCACATTCAGGTCCTTCATCCATTTTGAGTTTATTTTTGTGAATGGTGTAAGAAAGTGGTCTAGATTCATTCTTCTGCATGTTGCTGTCCAGTTCTCCCAGCACCATTTGTTAAAGAGACTTTTTTCCATTGGATATTCTTTCCTGCTTTGTCAAAGATTAGTTGGCCATACTTTTGTGGGTCCAATTCTGGAGTCTATTCTATCCCATTGGTCTCTGCGTCTGTTTTTGTGCCAATACCATGCTGTCTTGATGATGACAGCTTTGTAGTAGAGGCTACAGCCTGGGATCGTGATGCCTCCTGCTTTGGTTTTCTTTTTCAAAATTACTTTGGCTATTCGGGGTCTTTTGGAGTTCCATACAAATTTTAGGATTGCTTGTTCTAGCTTCTCTACTCATTTTTTGTATTGTTATCCCCCCCCCTTTTTTTTTCTGTGAGTATGCGTTTATAAAGTGAGCTATAATTTGGCAGGGGTGATGGTGGTGGTGATTGCGTTACTTTTTATTATGAAAAAAAAACTTAAACTTACATAAAGTGAATAGTTTAATGAATTGCCAGAACCCAATTACTCATTTCCCATAATTAACAACTCACAGACAATCCTGTTTCATTTATATTCCCATCCATCTCGCTCCCTGTATTATTTTGAAGAGTACTAAACATCATGATATTTCACTGTAAGTAGTTTAGTAGGTGTCTCTAGAAAGACTATTTAAAAAATTAAATGTATTTGGGGCACCTGGATGGTTCACTCAGTTAAGCGCCCAACTTCGGCTCAGGTCATGATCTCATAGTCCATGGGTTCAAGCCCCTCTTTGGGCTCTGTGCTGACAGCTTAGAGCCTGGAGCCTGCTTCAGAGTCTGTGTCTCCCTCTCTTTCTGTCCCTCCCCCGCTTGCACTCTCTCTCTTTCAAAAATAAATAAACATTTACAAAACTTTAAAAAATTAAACATATTTGCAAATTATACAAATATCAAATTATTATGTTGTATGCCTGAAACTGTCACATGTTAATTATATCTCAATAAAAAATTAAACTAGCTACAAAAATACCATTATCTCACTTAAGGAGTTAATAAAGTTAATAATTCCTTAATGTCATTAAACATCATTTAAATTCCCAGTTGCATCATAAGTGATTAAATTTTTTTTTCAATTTTTAAGTTTTCTTTGATTCAAGGTCCACACATTGTGATTGGTTGGGATCACCTAAGTACCTCTCACTCTATAGGCTCCTCTCCATCGCTTTCTTGAAACAATATCCCAACTGCATCCCTTTGCTGTCATTCACCACAATCTCTGCCCTATTTCCTGAAAATTGGCACATGTCTGATCATATGTACATTTGATTCTTTTCTGGAAAAAGTATGGGTAGAGTATGTTCCTCAATAAGAAAACACGTGATGTTAAAAATGGGTCTCTGTGTATTTTGAGCAGCGGACCTAAGTATAAACAATGTTTATTTTCTCCATCAATTCATTAGAAGTTGCAAAGTGTTAATATTGCGATTTTAACCATTCCTTTTTCACTTATTAACTGGAATGCCTCTTCAAAAGAGATTGTACCCCTCATTTATTACTTACCTACCCAGATGTACACTTTGTATGAGAACTGTAGGAAATATTGTTTCTTTTCTATTTATTTACCAATTTTTGAAATAATGAGTTAGCTCTCTAGCATCCCCTAGTGGTGAGCAATTAGTGCTTTGTTTTTTGTATGGTGTATTTGTCTATCTAGCATCATTCTGAATCATCTATTTAAAACTTATGCAGTGTTTGGGGTACCTGGGTGGCTCAGTTGGTTAAGCGTCCGATTTCGGCTCAGGTCATGATCTTGCGGTCCGTGAGTTCAAGCCCCGTGTCGGGCTCTGTGCTGACAGCTCAGAGCCCAGAGCCTGTTTCAGGTTCTGTGTCTCCCTCTCTCTCTGACCCTCCCTCGTTCAAGCTCTGTCTCTCTTCGTGTCAAAAATAAGTAAACATTAAAAAAAAAATGTTAAAAAAAAACTTATTCAGTGTTTCAACGCATTGTGGCTATAATTTTCTATATTGATGTGCAAATTGTACAATCTTCCAATTGGCTTCTGAGTCTTTTTGAGAGCATACTAAATAGTCCTTGATAGTTTTTTATCTATCTGGCATGACAAGATGATGCATACTTTTCCTACCAAATATCTGTTTTTTCTTAGATAAAATATCTTGAGTTTATACTGGTAATTCTAACTAAAAACATGACCACACAGATTTTGCTGAATTTGTATCTCTTACCTCTTTAGTCAAGAATACCAGTCCTGAGCCAACAAGTGGAATAATAGAATATCCCATAATTATTGCTTTATTCCACAAAATCTTATCCCACGCAATAATTTCAGAATAACAATACTGACACTGTCATCAACAATAGGATTTTGGTCAACAGTGTAAAATTATTTTTGCAGTTCGTCTTTTACCTTAGAACATATTCCCACTAAGAAGGCACGAGTTATTGCATTTTATAGCAATTAGAATAATCTTCTGTGTGGTTATGGTACCAACTGGCTATATATTTAGGTACAATTGTTTTGTTTTGTTTTGTTTTGTTTTTTAAGATAGTTTTACTTTATGGGTGAAGGGGAGTCAGAGATACAGGCTTCCAGTTATGGAATGAATTAGTCATGGGAATAAAAGGTCCAGCACCAGGAGTGTAGTCAATGATACTGTAATAGTGTTGTATCGTGACAGATGGAAGCTACACTTGTGAGCATAGATACCGTAATGCATCAACTTGTCTAATCGCCAGGCTATATACCTGAAACTAATGTGTCCAATATACTCACATAAAAAATTTAAAAACTTGGGGCACCTGGGTGGCTCAGTCGGTTAAGCGCCTGACTTCGGCTCAGGTCGTGATCTCGTGGTCCGTGAGTTCGAGCCCCGCATTGGGCTCTGTGCTGACAGCTCGGAGCCTGGAGCCTGTTTCAGATTCTGTGTCTCCCTCTCTCTCTCTGACTCTCCCCCATTCATGCTCTGTCTCTCTCTGTCTCAAAAATAAATAAAAAGGTTAAAAAAAAATTAAAAAAAAATTTAAAAACTTTAGATGGTTTTACTTTATAACCTTGCAAAAGTATTCAAGGGACTCCAAAGTCAAATCAACGAAACATGGTACGTTCAAAGAACTCCAGGCTCTAACCGTGTCTCCTCCAACATTTCTGCCCCATGCCTAATTGGTAACCATTTTAAACAATTATGGTTAAGGTTTCAATTTTTGAAAAATATAAGCAGATACTTTTGTGTATGTGCGTACAGCCCTCCCCTTCGCAGCATGCTACAACACCCTTTCCTCTAGTTTGCCTTTCTCACTTAACCTACTGAGTAGTAGCTGAGTAAATTTTACAGTTACATAGATTCCGTTATATGGATATACAGTTTTTTTTCTTTTTAAGCAATCCCTTAATTTCAATTGTTTTCTGTTACTGCTACTGCAAATAACTGAGTTGCACATATGCCTCTTCACTTTTGTAAGACTGTGTTTGGGATAGATTCCTAGAAATTGGATTGCTAGGTCAAAGCATAACTATATATGTAATGCTGCCAGCTCTTAAAACTCCATAGGACTATATTGCAATGACCGTCAGGAATGTCGGAGAGTGTGTTTCCCTACAATTTTGTTAACAAAGTATGTTGTCAGGTTTGGAATATTGCAAACCTATAGGTGAGAAATGGTTAACTCCACAAACTTTTATTTTTGATTTTTTTTTCTTATGAATAAGGTCATCTTTTCACATGGTTAAAAAGCATTTGCAGTTTCCCTTTGAATAGTCTACTCATTTCTCTGGCTCAGTTTCTATAGGACTGTTGGTCTTTATTTTAGAAACAAGTCAATTATTATAGTCAAAATACAGTTCTCAACCCTCTAATCATGTAACTTCTCAGCTTGTATTTTTTTTTCTTGAAAAGTAGTGACTAGCACAAAAATTCCAACACAGTTATACCAGAATCAAACAGGAAAGAAAAAAACACTGGGCTTGTCATCTACTATCCTCTTGTCAATTAAAAAACAAATTCTGCACCTTACATGCTGAGACATTGCTTAGAATTGAGACTTTTCTCTGCCCATAAGCTTGTCTTCTCCATCTGACATCCAATGGATGATGTTCATCCAATGGATAACCTCTTAGCTATGTCTCACAGGACAACTATACACGTATCTCTGTAATACCGGTTTTCAGTTGTGTGGCAAACTGTCTAGGTACAAGTCACTTAAGCCAAGCTACCTCAAATTCTTTTTGGAAAATGGCAAGGCATTCATAAAAGTCAGTACTCAAGTCATTTACCACTTCCTGCTCCACTTCCCTGGCTATAAAATAAAGCAGTTGGAGAAAATGATACCTACAGTCTTTTCAAAGCATTAAATTATCTGGTCTTACATCACTTCCTTTCCAACTCTAGTAGAGACTACCCAAACTGCCTTGAAAATGTAGTTCCAAGTAATTTTTCCAAGTTCATTCCCCAATTCTTTTCAAAATTTCCTCTACTCGTTATCCCTGAAAACTTTTCGTGCTTTGTTTTATATACCACTTGTTTTCAGAGTGTGGGCATTAAGCCGGAAACATCAGCATTACCTGGGAGCTTAGAAGTGCAAATTCTCGGGACCGATCCCAGATTTATGGACTCAAGAAATTGGGGCAGAGGCCCGGCAACACGTGCTTCACAACCCCCCCCCCCCCAATCCCTCCCTGTGACTGATACATGCTCAAGTTTGAGAAAGCAGTGACTTAGACTAACCTTAACCACAATTCTTACATTGCCCTTGCTAAAGCTGTTAGCTTCTTATTACACTTTATAATACCAAGGTTAAGTTCCAGATATTTTTTCATGTTTATGGTCTCCCCAACTGGACTATAAAGAATCAGATCCTTAACTCAATTCTATCAAACAACATTGCCTGGTTTTAGTCATGTTCCAAAGTTTGCAAAACTGTAACTACCTATGGCTTTATTTGCTTTATTGTTACCTTGAAAATATCCCAGTATCTCAGTAACAGTTACCTGAAAGCAGTCTTACTGAACATGTAGCAAAACTAAATGTTTGCCTCAGCCAGTTCTCTCAAATCTGCTGTTGTAAAGCCTCATTCTGGGAAAATGTAGATGAAGCTTACAGGTAGGCTCAGTAATGGTCCTCTAAAATGCCCATGTTCTAACCTCTGTGAATATGTTACCTTATGTGACAATAAGGAGTGCAGAAATGACTAAGGATTTGAGATAGGAAGACTCCTGATCATCCAGACGGACTCAATGATGTCCTTGAGAGGGATAATAAGAGACAGCAAAGGGAGAGAGCATGACTGAAGAGAAAAGACATAATGACAGAGGTAGAGGGACTTGAAGATGCTACACTTTTTGGCTTTGCAGATGGAGGAAGGGGCAAAGAGCCAAGGAATGCAAAGAACACAGTTCCCAGAAGCTGGAAAAGGCATGAAAACAGGTTATCCCCTTGAGCCTCCAGAAGGAACCGTCCTGCCAACACTCTGACATCAGCCCAGTGAGACTGATTTTGGACTTCTGGCCACCCAGAACTGCGAAAGAGAATCCATCTTTCCTATTTTAAGCCACTAAGTTTATGGTATTTTATTACAGAAGCAATAGGAAACTAATACAAAACTTTTTTGACAAGTTTTTATTGTGAAATATTGGATTTAGAAAAAAGTACAAAATGTCAACAGTCAGATGTGTACAAGTACAGTATTTCAATAGTCTATACATGTGAACAGCTTACCAGGTTCACCGCAGAATGCATCTTGAGACCAATACAATCTAAAAAGGACTGCAATATTCACAGGCTATTAATACATAAATAACTTGGGCCAAAACGACCCTCACTGGTAAATGCTAATTAATTGCGGAAAACGGGCTAAAAAGCACAATACGGCACACCATAGTATCTCCTTACAGGTCCACATTTAAAGAGTATCAGCTCATTATGTCAATACACTACAGATCCAGGACTGGGACTCAATTACTAGTTTATACAATTGCAAAAAAAATTAAGTTATAAAATACGGTCATGGAATAGAGAGATGGTATTTAATTAGGACTAAATACTGTGAAGCCCCTCAAAGGCTTTAGCCTTGGAATTTACAAAGCTTAATCATTTAGACTGATTTTCAATTTTTAATCTGTTTTGTAAAAAAAAAGGGGAAAGGGGCACCTTGTTTTTTAGTAGCAGCTCCAACAAGTTATAAGAACTATTACATAATTTATTTTTAAAATCATAATGACCTCTGTGGACTGATAAATGGCTATGAAACCAGAATATAAAACATTATAAATTTTAAAGAAAGGTAAGGAGTATCTTACGAATTTAGCAAATCCTGCAAACATTAAAATCTGTATTAAGAAGGCATTACCTACCATTGTTGAGAGTACTCAATTTAGGAAGATTATTGCATGAGGAGCTCATAAAAATAAACTGATTTAATTTTTCCAAGTCCGACTGATTCAATCTTTTTGCTATTACTTCAAAATTACCCTAGATTACATGTTTTCAAATTGGACAAAGAATTATCTGGTATCAATGTATAATGACAAGCTATAGGAATAATCTCCTAAAACACCAGTTATCTTAAAAACAATTATAATCATCCTGTGTTCTGAGGAAAGATGATCTTTGATGTGACATTCATAATCATTGTTTGTTTAAAAACAACTTAAAACTAATAAATTTAATAACAGTTTAATTAAAACAAATTTAGCCTTGCCCATAAATTCCTAAGAGAAGGCACTCTCTTCCACTCTATACAGTATATCTAGCAATGCCTGATGCTTTAAAATTGAACTAAACGTCTGAACTGGCATTTATTAAGGAGGAGATCAATTCCATTAAAGACTGGAAACCACCGGATCAGAAAATAATTAGTCAATAACTTTACATAACCTATCCCAACCTACCTTAACCTTTAATAGACAATTTTAAAGACTCTGATATAATTTTTTTATAAATAGTGCCTGTATCTTACAGTAGATTCCAATTTATTCAAAGATAATCATGGATTGATTTAAGTTATTTAAATTTTTCCAGATTTGCTTTAAACTTACAAATCAAGTACGGTGTACATAAATATTAACTTAGATAACCACATATTATAGGGAGAGCAGATATATGGACCACTGCAGAAAAATTATAAATTTTTAAAAAACTTTTATAAAACAAAAAGAAAGCAAAATATGTAACTCACAAAATATGAACATGAAGCCATAGGACATAAAAAATAAAATTACTCTATCAGAAACGATTTAAAATTAAATCTTTGGGGAAGTATTTTTACATAATTCAATGAATTCAGTGACCAACAGCTTCTCATATCACACACAAACCACAAAGTCATCTAGAGTCTATATGCATTATCAGTTCTTAATGCAAACTCAAACATTTTACTAACAACTTTGATTTCCTTTTGAAATAGGCTTCTGTACATATGCATTTATATACAAACATTTATTAAACATGATTTTAAAACAAACCGTATGTACAAAAGATCGGCATTCCTATAAATAAAAACATTAGGTGGCAAAAAGGCACTTGTAAGTAAAAATCTACAGTAGTTTGTACAAAACAGAACACGTTTTACCTTGGATACTGTACAATAAACATTAATTCCTATACGAATAATGAAAATACCAGTTTACTAACTAATGTTAATGATGTAACTTTTAAAAACATATTTACATATATTCTGAAGTTCATTTAATAAAAGCACCATGATTTTCTCCTAAGTTCATGTTGATGCAAAGTAAAAACACAATTACCAAAAAACCAGTGTTCACCATTTTCCTTGTTTAAAAGTTTTTGTATTTCTAAATTGAAAACTTTTATCTGAAATTAGTATAGTGTAAAACACAAAACAAAACCAACCCAAACCCTGCTGCTCTGACTTCTGAAAACCGTAATCTATTATTGCCTGTTGCATTTTCTAAAGAGCACTACTCATGCACTCCTTTACAAGTGTTTAATACTATTGCTGGCAAAAAAGTTCCTGGATATCAAGTAATTAAAAAGTAACTTCAAACCAGTTGAAGTTTTATTTGAACGTTTTACAACTTAAAAAATGCTGTGTATCAGTTACAAAAGTGAATAGGAAACACGCCAATTCATTTGGTGTGCAAAAATATTTCTCCACTACACAGAATTTAAGGGCTTCACAGAATTTTTTTCAAATGTACATTTTCAGCAGAAACACTACATGAGAAACTACTTTCTCAAGGGGATGTTAGTACGCTTCCACTTTTGTCAAACTTTTTACCCTTTGACAATGCTGCGACCTGTTTGAGTAGTTCTCTGTTTTTGGCCTGTGGGAGACAAAAACATTTAAGATGAAAAATGCTTGAAATATTAAGTCACACTGAAGAAGACTACTTATTTAATGCTGTTCTTTTCACTTATAGAACAAGATTTCATTGAAGCACTTAAAATAAATGAAAGAATTAGTATATTTAGGTTCATCCCTTTAATGTTGGATATGGAGAAGGAAAATTTTAGATTGGTTTATCACCCCCCTTTGTAAAATGTCAATGTCAATGTCAAAGATACAATCAGTTAGAAAAAAGGCAACTCAGAGTGAATCCATTTAAAAGAGGGCCAAATTTTAAATAAGGAAAACATATTTAGTTCTTTATCTTAAAGATGTAAAATGAAAACAATGAAAATAAATTTTATAATGACTCAAGTGATGATTTGGGAGGAATACTGCCCAAAAACTGTACAAAATCTTTCATAGATTTACCTATTTATAGAATAAGCGTAAGAGGTCCTTTTTGCAAAAACATTCACTCTTTATCACTTTGCCAATTTTCTCAACCTAATGTTCTTCAAACAACTTTTTTGAAGCACCCTGTCTGATCTTGTGTTCCTTTAATTGCCATAACAGTCATTTGGTACTGGTTTTGATGTAATTTGAACATTTACACGCCATCACTGTTTTCAGGTTTGTGAAATGTTGAAACTTTTTTTTCAAAGATTCAAAATTTCACTTTGCCCTCAATCTGAACTGTTTGTGCACATCATGCAAACGTTCCACGGACCACTGACAAAGACACTGTCCTTGAAACAATGCACTATGACAATCAACAGTGTTTAGTGAGGAGGAATGTGTAAGGAGGGACGACCTTCAAGTGAGTATTTTCACATTGACTGCCTTTGCCTCTCTTAACTGTGGAAGCACAGGTAATAAGGGCCCTCCATATCTACAAATACATTCACAATCAAATACCTTTGGAGTTTTTCAGCCCAAGTGTGGAGAGTGTTGACAGTGGACTAGAGTCTGAGCACTGCCCTAAGAACAAATTTTTTTCTCTGGTTTAGGGAGGAATACCATTTATTTTCCTTCACAAATCTCAAGATTTTTTTATTACCTAGATACGCTTTTTAACCTCGGTGCTTCATCTTAATTTGGCCTCTGTAGGGCAAGAGAACACCCTGCCCCCTTCTCTGTGTCCCATCTTAAACCAGTTTCATGAAACATACACCTTTTCCAAGCTTTGTACCTCCACTCCCCCACTTTTCTTCAGCCAAACTCTCCCCAAATTAATACCTATTACCTCCTAAATGCAAATATTCATAGAACTATCTCATATTTGCGCATCTAATCATTTTTATGTTCAACTGCATATAGAGCATTTCTCTAACAGTTGTTAAATAAGATGGTAATTAAGAGTTTCAATTTCAAATTCAATTTCAATATGAAATCTAGAAAATCATAAAGAATTTAAAAGGATTTTTGTTTTTCCTTTAAAATTAAACAGTTTGACAAACTCAGAAGACAAATAATGAGAATGTCTGGTAGTTAGTGGTAAGTCAAGTGAGTATACCAATGATCAACTGGTTTATTACTCGGCTGACCAGTCTTAGCCACTGTTATTAGTTTCAAATTGTTTTCTTTTTATTGTTAGCTACATGTTATGTAACTTATAATTATAATAGACTCTTGCTAAAAACAGAAATCTTAACAGAAAATTTAAAATACAGATTGGTGAAGGACATAAAAAAAATTATGTTTGCAGATATGCCTCAAAGAGATTGCCATCAGATCTAAGTTTTCTTTATGCAAAGCCTTTTATATTGACATACCAAATCATTAAAAAGTTAGTATTTGAATTATCTTTCCTCAGTCATCAATTAGAAGCAAACACAAAAATTGAAGAGTTCATAATTTTCATATTCTAAGTATGAAACACAAGAACATTAAGTGTTGAAAGCAGTTCTTCCTTTTAATTTTTTAGCAGCTAATTTTCACTTTGCCTTTATATATTCAGTCTCCTAATCACATCACTAATAAACTTAGTTGCTGATAAGTTATGCAAGAAAAAAGCCTTTAAGAAAAATAAATAGTGCATCAGTTGTTAAATGGAGACAAGCCCAAATGTGTATTATTCTAATTTAGGTACATTAAAACATTTTATAATGCAACACTTAAATATGTATGCATTTAAAATTTTTATCCTAATGTTATTTCTTTATTATGCACCCTGAAAAAGATCATTTAAGACTCTTAACAAGTTAAGCTAAAAATGTTTAGAAACACTGGCCTAAAGGAAAGACTATCTGAAATCATACAGATTTTGTTACAAAAACTCGCAGTCTATTTTCTCATATGTAAAACAGAAATGTCAACACCCCAAGAGGAGTTGAAATAACTAACCAAATATATAAAACACTGAGCCTAACACAGAGGCTGATACATAGTATGCACTCAAAGCTTGTTCCCTTTCTCCCTTTATTAACTTAGCTCCTCAACAAAAGGTAGAATTTTTTATTTGGTAGTCTTTTTAGACAACTTAGGTTGTTTATTTTGGTATTTTGCATAATTTTGCCTTGTAATGCTGATTTATTTCCCAGGTTTGATAGTTAAAAATGTTTTGAGAATTATTAAAACAAAGTAAGTCTTCTGCTACAGGTGCAGTATTTTATCACAAAAAGATAAGAAAAATAGTTAACTATATTTACACACCTAGGCAGAAAACCCTACTCGTACATGGTTGAAGGGAGTACAGTTAAAAGAGGGCAGGGGCGCCTGGGTGGCGCAGTCGGTTAAGCGTCCGACTTCAGCCAGGTCACGATCTCGCGGTCCGGGAGTTCGAGCCCCGCGTCAGGCTCTGGGCTGATGGCTCAGAGCCTGGAGCCTGTTTCCAATTCTGTGTCTCCCTCTCTCTCTGCCCCTCCCCCGTTCATGCTCTGTCTCTCTCTGTCGCAAAAATAAATAAATGTTGAAAAAAAAAAAATTAAAAAAAAAATAAATAAATAAAAGAGGGCATACAACTGTAACAGAATGTCTCCAGCAGTAACACAAAAGATATAGGGAAGTGGTCTGATAACAAGGATTAAACAGAAACCTGAGTGACCCGAGTTGGTGGGAAAACAGGAGAAAGTACAGTTTAATCTGAATCAGAAGATGTACGTTTCTACGTCAGTTCTGATTAATTAAATGACCACCATTTCATCTGTAAAATGGGAACTCAAAGTTACTCTAAAGAGCAAATAAGACAGCCTATGTAAAATCATATTAGAAACGTCATGCTTCTATATAAACATCAGTCACTCTTCTACTATATAAACCTCAGCAACCGACCAAGAAAAGTTAGGCTTAAGATACCAATCAGACTAAGATGTCAAAAAGAAGGTCCTCTGTGCTTACAGCAGGAAAATAAAACAACAAATTGCTATTTTGAACACTGAGAAGTACTAAGTTTTATCATTTTATCATTTATCAACAGCTGTTGCCAGGTAATCATTCAGTATTAATAACTGAATGAGAAAAATAAGAATACCATAAAGCAAATATTTGCTGGTGAATGATAATGTACAAGAACCCTAATCATATGGGTAATTTCTCAGGACAGAGGGCAGATGGACATTTCCATAAATCAACACTCATTCAACAAATTATTTGAGTGCCTACTATGTGCTAGGTTCCACACAAGGTTTCCCTTTAAAACTCTTTGTAAGATCATTAATGTAAGCATTAAGACTAGGGCTATCACTCAGATTTCAGCAGGTTCCTAGATGCACTTTACAATTTTATTCAATTTAAGCTACCTTCAAAGAAGCATGAGGAATTACAACCCAAAAGGTAGGAACAGCACATTTACCCTGATGCTACAATGATTAAAAAGCCAGGGCAGTATTAATCCTTTCCTTGTGAAGCTGCACTTTTCCATCTGCAGTCTATGAGCTGGCACGCATCCTCTATGCTTTTATGACCTAAAACTACTGAACTTTAAAAACCCTGTTACCCAAAGATTAATTCTAAAAACGTCAGAATCTATAAGTCAACAGAACATGTAATTAATTTAGTGTGGTCTGATTTCTAAATTTACGAAACCTAGGTGCAAAAAGGCTTAAATAAGGGAATAATCCGTGTCCCTGCTGGATGCTCTCCATCTCTGCATGCCGGATACCGATACTGCCGTCTTTGTCACTATCGGGACCCTTGGCTTCACCATTCAGTTGTACATACACTGAAATCCTCCTGAGTATGCTTATCTTGAGGCTGGCCTTGGCCTAGATCACTAGAAGCTGCCCGCTGCAGCACACAGCAGAATCCTACTGAACACCTTGAACATACAGTATGAAGGTTAAAGTGCACTCTTTTGCCTTTCATCACTGCATGTGGCATAAATTTCCTCCACTTGAGGTCCCTAAGAATTGGTTTTGTATGCCCACCTCCCATTATCTGGGAGGAAACGGGAAAAATGCTTATAAAATGTACTAAAGACCTTATTTTCACCTTAGTTTCATGAATCCAATTTTTAATTTTTTGCTTTCACCCAATGATCAATTGAACATACTCCATCGGTATCCTCTGAAAACCCTGTATCAAGTTTAGACAGAAGTTTTCAGAATTAACAGACTGAATCCCCTATCAAGTGATTTCAAGCAATAACACTTAAGGGGAGCAGGATTAAGAAGTATTATAAAACCAAGATTAAAGTTGAAAAAGCACCAAATACACCTAAAATAGGGACACCAATACCAGTCCAAGATAATACACTATTAATTATAAGCAAGGTTAGCCCTCCTTGCCTAACAGTTTACATAAATGTTATTTACCTGAAGTTGTTCCACAGTTTCTTTGTGAGCTTTTTCCATACTGTTCATCTTTGTTCTCAAATTTGACTCTTGATACTGAAAGTCCGCCTTTAGTTCGGTTAGCTGAGAGATAAACAAGCATATATACATAAATATGTGTGTAGGAAAGTGTAATATATATACATGCACAAACACATTTTCAACATACTTCATTATAAAATCACAATTCATTACAGAAGTGGAAAATGTTAGCAGTTTGCTGAGTCTTATAACCTATTTAGAATTTGTTTTGTGAAATGAAAGCTACTACAGTGTATTTTAATGGTAAGATAATACCAAACTGCCAGTAAACCTTTTGAGAAGATGCCTCTTTTGTTTCAATTTAAAGATGGTTTCACTGGACATAGAGTTTGGCACCTACTATGCCAACAAAAAAGTTTAATGGCCAATACCGGGGAAAAATGCTTCAATTACAACATACTTCAATATTATGCATAAGCAAACTAAATGTTGAAAGTGGTTTCAGGTTAAAATATTCTTTCATGAACAAAAAAGAAGGTTTCACACTGGGTGAAGTACAAAGAGGAATGGTTCTATCAACCATAAGCTATAACTGCTTTCACTTTAAAATTTATGTCCAGAATTATGTATCTAATACCACCTAAGACTTGAAGTAAAATTAAGAACAAAGCACAGAAATACAACTAACATGGAATAAGAAAAGGGAGTTACTTTAAAATTTTGGCTAAATTCGACAAATTCAAGAAAAAAGTCAGTGGTTTGAGAAAGCTACATTCTTTTCTTAAGTATCAGTGGCATACATAAAAATACAAGATATTTATGAGCTCAAACTAAAAAAATAAGTCCATATTTTATCATTTCATTATCAGAACCATGGAGAAGAAAACTTCTGTTTATTTTCAAATGGTTTTCATTACATGAGCTTTAAAGGTTTGCACTTCTGTTTTGTAATTAGCCAGTAACCTCAAAGATGTATTAACAGCAAAAAGAGAAAGGAATCATGGTGTATTATATTCTTATTGTCTGAATAAAAGCCCTTGCTTTTGCCAAATTCAAAGAATAACTGAATTCTCTCTCTGTTTTCTACATTAACAAAGGAATTCCTGTTCTGAAATGTCAATTCACATCAGATCAGCTAAGATAATTATTCTTGTCACTCCACTGTGTGTTGCCTTCAGATTATGAATTTCTGGAAGATAAGAATCAGGTCTTATTTATTTATTCATCTTTGAATCCTCATGATCTAGTACATGGCTAGCTCTAGAAGTCACTGAATAAAGTGAAATAAACTCAAGAAAACGCCTTGGTTATCTTATATTTACATCATAAGAAAAAATAGCAAATATGTAGTTATTTTAGGCTAAGAATTATTATGTTTCTTAGGACACTATTATTTCCTTTCCTGTTAGTGTTTTTGTAAAAAAAGGAATGCTAACAAAAGCAGAAAACTTCCAACAAACTGCACTTACATACAAGAGTCATGCTATGGAAAAAAAATTTCAAACAGTCAAAATTCCACAATTCATTTGGAATGTTTTATAGTCAACTTACGGTTTCATTCAACTTTTACCTAGATTAATACAGATAAATCTTTATGCAATAGCAATGTCTCTAAGATTTTGTGCATAAAATAAATTTCCATAAAAGCTCAGTAATTCAAAAAATTTTGCTAATTAAAAGAACCATAAAAAATATGACAATCATTACTATCCTATTTTTAATCTTACATCAATTCTAAATTTCATATACTGAATTTGCTTAAAGTAAGGTCCAAATGTATTAAGATAAACTTAAAACTACTAACCATCACGGCATAGGAAAACTGTAACACAAAAGTTGTGAAATGCCAAAGGAAAAAGTTCAGATTCAAGCAACACTATGGATACTCAGAGACCGATAATTCATACACATATTTATAATCGTGTCTTGTTCACAATTTTAAAAGGAATACGTTTAATGTTTTCCTATTGCATAAGATGTTTGAAGTAAGTCAAACTAGATAGTCTAAGAGTATAAACAAGTACAAAAATAGGTTCTGCCCTCAAAGATGACCCAGCATCAATAACAGCAGCTATGAACACTCAACATGTGGCAGGAGCTTACTAACAGCTCCTTCATACTTTCATGTAATTGTAACAACTATCTCATGAGATGGTATCAATATTCCCATTTTTAAAATGAAAAAAAAAACAAAAAACAAAAAACAAAAAACTGAGCACCAAAGATGTGAAACCATTCTGTTCAAGTTCACACAAAAAAAGTGTTAGAACTTTTCACTAACCTGACAATATATTTGATATTCTTAATCTAACTGATAAACAAAGTCCTAATAAATACATTTACTTCCTATAAAATGATCTTAGACACCTAACGCTAATCACTGACTACCACACAGGAAATTCCCTTTGGACTACTTTTCACCAGTTATTTGATCTGGAGTGAAATACATACATGATTAGTATGTCAAAGACTCAACTACCCTCTTAAATAATAAGAATTCACATAATACTTCATTTACGTGTCATTTCCAAATGAAGACATCAGGCCTATTTCTACACTACAAGTTTAGTAAAAACTAATGTTCAAATATTACAATTCTAATTAGCCCTCAGTTAATTCTTACAACTAAAATTCTGAAAGACCATTTTTACCTATCTTCACTAGATGGCTTATGTTCCAGTTTGGCTTCTGTAATGTGTCTCGTAAGAATCATACACAATAAACATTACCAAGTTATTGAAGTCTAAAAAAATTTGCAATTACCCAGCAAAGTCAAGATGTAAATCTTACCAGGCTTCAATGAACCATGTCCTTACCTTTTTATCTTTTTCTAAAATGGTCTGGTCTCTCTGCTGTAAGAGACGTTTAAGTGACATCACTTCTTCTTTCAGTTGACTTATAAGGACAAAATTGTCTGTTCCCCCACTATCTGCTGACTGATTTATAGAGCTACTAAAAAGAAAAAAGTAAAACACAGTTAAATGAAGTAGAAGGAAAATTAGCAGGTGTTCAAATTGCATAAATTAGACAATTCCACAAACATCCTTAAGGCTAATGCAAAAAAATATGTACCTGACAGAAATGGATGCAACTGGCAAATTACCTTACTAATGGCACACATTACATACACCTGCAGAAATATAATTCAGTATTAGCTTTTAGGGGGTCAATACTTCTAGTGTAAAGCAATAGGCAGCCAATTTGTACAGTAACATCAGCAAACTTTTGGCTAATGAACTAAAACAAACTCACGCTCATAATACTTTAAATTTAAATACATTTTCCAAGCAGGTCAATTTAAAATATCACATTAGATTTGTGTTTCACTGAAGAATAATTAAGATAAATAGAATGTTCTATTCAGATGTTTTCCTTTTTTTTCTTTTTTCAAAACCCAAATTTATTCCCCAAATAGAACAACAGTTCAGTGCCACTTGCTTATTGCCAAAATTAAGTTAAAATTTTTAACGGATTATGGTTACTCTTCTAGGTGACTCAAAAAAGTCAATGTAGAAGATACATGTTTCTATTCTTTTACCTAGTAATAGCTGGCAATCAACCATAACTGTTCAACTAACTTGAATTTTCACAGCGCTAAAGGAATTCATTTTTACCTATCTCCGTTAGATGGCTTAGATTCCAATTTGGGCTTTTTCTTTGGAGTTTCATTCTGAATTGCTGCAGAGGATTTATGGCTGAAATCAAACATTAATAACAATAATTAGAGTAAAAAGGGCAGAGGCACCACCTGATAATTCTTCTTCCTCTAAAATATTACCGATCATCATTGATTTTTTAAAAACATAAGTAACAAAGTTAAAGGGAAGTCACGTTAAAAAGAAAATACGTCTCAAAATACTTCAGAAAATATGTTAACATATTTACCTCTGTTTCCACAGTCCCTGCTCTTGTTCTGGACTCAGATTGCTGATTCTGAAAAATACATAAATGACATCTAACAACAACATTTATTTAATACATCTATGCTTAACAGCATTCTTCCCAATGGACTCAAATTACACAGGTTTAGAATTTTTTTATTCAGAGAAGACATACTTAAGTTTTCAAACTAAGATAATATATGTTGAATAAATCACATTCTAGTGAGATAACTTCTAATCAAGCAAGTACTACCCATCTTAAATTCTTTAACAAAGGTACAGTTATAGGGATTAAATTCTCTTCACCAGGATAAGGTTCCACAATTATAAAGTAGGACAGTCATCATACTTAGGCTGCCCTTACTTCTTCAGACAGAAAATATTTGATCTTTAAAGTTAAGGCCTTCTTAATAATTCTGTATGAAGATTTCTCCTTTGGAGTAACTCCTGTTGCTCAGAACAGTGTGTCAACTTGAACCAAGAAATGTCTTAATTTGTTTCTTTCCTAGTTTTCCTTAGAACCCTTTCCAAAGTCTCTAGATCTTTCTCTGGTCAGTACTCTGGAACAGTCATGCTGAAAAAAACTGAGAAGTTTCACAATAAAAACGAATTTTACTTTTACTTACAATTAAATGATGTATTATGAATTCTTTCCCATTATGCCATAACACTAATAACCACTTTATAATTCACTATGAACCCTACATGCTTTTCTCCTGTACTTGTGTATCAGCCAATCCTGCACTAACCCTTCGTTTATTGATTTGTGAACAGAGCATCTCCTATGTACCAGATGCCACATATTTATACAATGTAAGGTGTTAGAGAAGACCTGGGCTGTGTGACATTTTGCCAGTTACTTAAAATTCCTGAGCCTTAGTTCCCTCACCTGCAAAATGGTATGATATATACCTTATAAGTGTATGAGACTTAAATGAGTTTACGTACATAAAAGCACTTCACACACTACTTGCGTATATACAATAAATACAAATACGTATATACATTTGTGTGTATAAAATCCACTACTGTAGCTGTAGACGTTTTTAAAGCAAAAGTAAAAAAAGAAAAAGTCAGACTATGTTCTTTAGAATCAGTCATAAGATAAATACCAAGTTGGAGAAATAATGCCGTAATTCTATAAACCTGAGTTACTCTTTATTTGTGGCAATAAATGGCAACCCTACTGAGGAATTCAGTTGCCATTTCTTTTACAAATTTAATTATAAGCATTAGCAAACCATATAACCACACATGAATAGCACTATCCAGATCTCCAAGTGATCTGGAACAGTTGGTGTGTTCTAATCACATTAATAACGTGAGAATAATCACATTAATAATGATTTAAGGAAAACACTTGGAATTCTCATCTTTGCTTTCTGAGATGGCCATTCCTGGATCCAGACTGATCTGTTTTTGTTGTCCTCTAACCCCACCCATTACTATATATTACAATATGTATGCTCCTCATAATTGTTCCAATCTAGTGAACTTAAAATAGGATCTCACAAACTGACTGCCTACTCATCAAATGGTCTATGTCCATCAAATACAAAACAGTATTTTTATTTCTTAAGCAATAAAAAGGAAAAAAAAAATTAAAGGTCAATACCATCCTTATTACCTTTACTTTTGAAACCTGTTATTCTTTCAAAAGATGAAGTTACTGTCACAGAACGATCTTTATAAACATACTCTCAGTGTGTCCTATCACATGCTAAGAAAAATTTATAAAGGACAGAGGAAAGGGATGCTTCAGTTGAGTTTCAGGAATATATCATTATGACAGTTATTTTGTCACATGTTTTCTTAAAAGAGCAGAAACAAGATGTTCATTTTGTTCCCTGGGATATTCTGACAGAAACACCGTAAGATTTCTTCAGAATAGCCAGATGAGAAGTCACTATGCACTCCACTACTGTGACATCCAGAAAGCACGATGACAGGGTACGGCAAGTGGAAAAAATGCGACTGAACATCACTACCTCAATAAAACCTCGTAATAAATGCTTGCCTACAATTTAAGATCAAATCTATTAGAACTATATTATATTCTAAAAATATCACGTATTCTTAAATGTTGTAGGCATCGATTTGCTATAAATGAATTTATGTTTTACCTATCTAGACCTTTAAAGACTCACAGAGAATTCTGGTGAAAAATAAATTCTTCCGAAAATTGGTTATCATGTCACTGTTTTTTCCATTTTGATTTGTATTTAATTTATGTTGTAATACTCTTGATTTTTCCATGAAGACTAAAACCACAGTTCAAACAACTTTATACTACATACATATTACTACAATATAACTTTTTCCTCCCAAGGCATTTTAAAAATCAGTTTAGGGGCGCCTGGGTGGCTCAGTCGGTTGAGCATCCGACTTCAGCTCAGGTCATGATCTCACACTCTGTGAGTTCAAGCTTCGTGTAGGGCTCTGTGCTGACAGCTCAGAGCCTGCAGCCCACTTCAGATTCTATGTCTCCCCCTCTCTCTGCCCCTCCCCTGCTCATGCTCTGTCTCTTTCTCAAAAATAAATAAAAACATTAAAAAAAATAAAAAAAATCAGTTTATATTCAAATAGAATTCCTGCCTGTGTGTTTTACAAAAGAACAAAGTACTACTAGTTTAAGAGATTATTTTTCATACACTTTTGGAACCTTCACGATTTAGAATGCTTCTATCGTGATCACAAATGACAGTCTTATAATTTGTTCTGCAAAAACACTGAACGTACGTATCCTAGTCACTGGTTTAATTAAAACAAGTTACAAATTAATGATAACTGATAAACATAACTCCATATGACTGTGATTTGTATTTATAACTGTAAACATTTTTACAGGTAAAATCCTAACAATTATTTAAACAAAAAAATAATATTGAGGCCTTTGATAACATAAACCAATGAAGCATTAACTCTGGTTTACTTGTATTTTGACTTCAAATGATCATAATTTTATATAATAATTCTTTAATGCCCTACCTATATTTTTATGGTAAACAGCTAAACACACTCCTGTGTATAATTTTATACAGGCTTACCTCAAAGATACTGTGGGTTCAGTTCTAGACCATGCAATAAAAAGAATATTGCAATAAAGCAAGTCAAATAAAATTTTTTTGTTTCCCAGTTGCACATAAGTAATGTTTATACCATACTATATAGTCTATTAAATGTGCAATAGCATTACATCTGAAATAATATACATACTTTAACTAAAATATTATTGCTAAAAAAATGGTAATGCCATCTGAGTCTTCAGCAAGTTATGAATCACTGATCACAGATCATGAGATAAAGCTGTTGGAAAATGGCTGCCCATAGACTTGCTCAACAGGAGTTACCACAACCTCTCAATTAGTAAAAAACAGTATCTATGAAACACAATAAAGGAAAATATAATAAAACAAGGTATGCCTGTACACTGAATAAAGTAGGGAAAAAGCCCTAAACTCAAGATGCTTACTATGTACAATGGAAACTAGTGTCTGCAAAAAGTTAAACACTTATATACGCCATTAAAATGCCAAGAGGATTTTAGAAAACATGACTTCAAAGTACTTACTTGTGATGGCTACTGCTGTGACGATGGTGATGGTGATGATGGTGGTGATGATGTTTTGAATGATGCTGGTCTTTCTCAGTAAGAGATGAAGAAGATGAGTTTGAATGTGAAGATCCCAGGCTCTTCCTCTGTTCTTTTGTCTTCTGTAAAACTCTCTTGTATGATAAAGTACAGAGCCAGCATAGTAACTTTCCATCAACCTTTTTAAAGAAAATACTTGTATTAAAGGTACCTCTAAACTGAGTATAAGTGAAAGCAGGTAAGATAAACTATTCAATTCCTGTGTGCACACTCGTGTTCTCTCTTACACACACACAGTGAGATTGTTGCAAAATGGAAATAAAATTAGACTTCACTGAAACTTCAGAAAACGCTTGTTTGGCATATCATAAAATTGGTGAGGATGATATATGGACCTCCATTAGTTTTGAAGTGTTTTTTAATTTGGAGAAACTTTTCTTATTACAAGGAAAAAAGCATAAATTGATAATGTGGTTCAAAGATCTTACCTAAGCACTGGCCTGAATTCTTAATTCACTGTGTACTTACTAAATGACACAGTAGTTCCCACCACAGTGAAAACTGTTAGTTTTGGAAACAAGGAGAGCATAAATGACATATACAGTTGATTCTCATTATTCTCAGGTTCCTATTTGCAAATTCACAACCTACTTGCTAAAATTTATCTGTAATCCCCAAATCAACTTACAGTGCTTTGGGGATCATTCATGAACATGCACACAGCAGCAAGAAATTTCTGTAGCCGGAGAGCAAATGTTCCCTGCTGAAGTTTAACAAGGTGACACTCTGCTGCCTTCTTTCAGCTCTTATACCATAAACAAGTGTCCTTTGCATGGTCTATCTAGTGCCATGTTTTCTGCATTTGTGCTTTCTATTGATGATTCCACTGCTTACAATGAACCCCAAGTGTAGTGTTGAAGTGATGTATAGTGCTCTTTAACACAAGAAGGCTGTGATGTACCTTATGTAGAAAATACACATCTTGGATAAACTCCATTCAGGCATATAGTGCGTTTGCCATGACTTCATTTAATCAAACAACAATTTATATCAAGTAAGATATCTTTGAAGAGAAGTATTCACAAAACAAGATTAAGTATTGATCAACTAATCACAACATTGTGACCACAGGCAAGAACCTAATCCTGTACTGCCCCCTTAGGAGCAATAGTTCAATATTCGTTAATTCAGTGTTTGCAGCAATTTTATAGAACCTAACTACCACAAATAATGAGGATCAACTGCACATGTGTCAAGCGGGAAGGGAAGAGACTTTTTTCCAAAATTAAGACTAAACCTGTAGAAATAAAATTTTCTTTCTTCTACTTGTTCACACAGTAAGTGGTGGAGGAACATGTCTTACAACTAGGGTACAAATACTGCTGTGGAGGAACCTGCTTCTCAAAGAGACAGTCATCCTCCAAATCAACTGAAATTGACAGACAACAGGAGGCCTGTGTGAGTGCTGATCAGCAGAGGAATGCCACAGGCATACACATACTTTTTAAGTCACTGTAGGTAGAGAAAAACAAACAATGGTTGAAAACTAAGCCCCGAATCAAAAGGCACAAGACTAACTTTGAATTACACATGTTAATGTGCCATCAGGTATTTTTTCACACCAGCAATTTCATGTAATCAGCAAAAGGGTAAGTAGCTGAAAGGATTTAAAAGCAATTAGTAATTCTGAACAAGACGTTGGATGACCAAATGGTACAGAACAGCCATCAGAGAATATTGCTTCAAAATACAGTAATCTCAACTAATCAACACACATTGTATGTGATGCAACAAGAAGAAAATGCACTGTCCCTACTCTTCCATCTAACTACTTGTTTTCAGGGACCCAAAGGACACATCAGGTATTAGTGCATTCATCACAATAACTTCCCACCTGTGTGGTGTTTTAGTTAATTCTCAGAAGATATCATACTATAAATACCTTTCTTCTTCCTTCCTCCTTTCGATCAAAAGCACACTGTTGTTTGCACTGTTCACAGGTCTGAGGTGGTCCGTATTTTTTTTCTGAATTTGTACAACGCTGACACTTTGTACCAATAAATGCTGCAATTATGTTACAGTATTGACAAGGCTTAGGCTGAAAAACAGATACACACTTTTACTACATTTGCTCAGTAAAACATAGACCAGTATACAATATATTTCTGGGACTAATTAAGGAAACAAGTAAAAAAATTTTGTCAGGTATGTCGCCCTCTCATATTTAACAACATTTATCATGTTTCCTATTTATGAACATTTATTTTTAGAGTCATGCAACTTTTTCTTAACTCTATTAAATAGTTACATAAGATCATGGAAATGTATTTATGACTGAATAGTATATTATATAAAAGCTACATGTGACAAAGATCCCGAAGACTGAAAATAAAGGTACATACTGATATAAAAGTTTCCTATATTCAGCATTTAGGAGAATGAACTAATTTCATATCCTGGTTAGCTTACTCTTTCATTTATTAAAAAAAACACTTAACAACTTCATCATCTACAGGTAAAGATGATGAAAAGAATATATATTATATGTGAGCTTTCAACTTAAGAACTGGCACAACCATATTCAACCTAAATTATGATAAACATACCTTGATTTTCTTTGATACTCAAAAGACAATTCAGGATTTTACAGAAACTTAAGGCCAGCACTTTGGGTAACCATGACTTTACTATGACTGTAATATACACATAACACAAAATTTCTTCTAGAATAATGTCAAGATTTTGTGAATAAATGCCTAATTGTGCTGTTATATAAAAACTGTCAGAGGTTCTGAAGAGAGGATAAAAGTGTGATTATGCAAACTTTAGATAAGTGGGTTCTCCATAACGAAAATTTTGTTTGCTATGTTTGAGTCTTTATGGAATAAAATCATAAATTTCACGATCAAATTCAATATACACGTGTCCACAAAATGACTGTTAAATGTTGTCATCTTCCAATGAGACTATCTACAGAAAACTTCTTTCCTGAAATATTTCAATGTGTTGAATGTTTAAGGACATAGCAATACATATTTTTTACAAGGTCCGTCTTTGTGAAAAATGTTGACTAATAACAATAACAAAATATAAAAATGTAAGACATACTTACTGTGCCAAATTGCTTCACATTTTGAGCACACTTCTTACATATTGTATTAGTTTTGCTGAAAAGGAATTGAATATAGATGAGCAAATTTACATAGCTGAGGTAATTAATACACCACTGGACTAAAGCAAATATAGTTTGGATTTGACTGTTTGCTTTAGTAGTTCTTAAAACTTACTCTAAAATAGACCAAAGATCTTTTTAGGGACGTGTATTATCCAAATTCAGTCCTTATTCATTAACTTTAGATAAATGTCTTTATACATTTTCATCATATATTTCTTGGTATGGAAAACAAAACCCCCAAAAATCCTCGTGTTTTCTATCCAGTTCCAAAATCTTCACATTTGCCACCATTTATGGACAGCATCACATCTCCGTGCCTACCTAACCTTCCTCAGGGTCTTGTCCACTAGGATGATGCCAGTATCCACACATGAAGAAATTATTTGTCCTTCTCTTTAGGCTACTCTCTTGTATGTGCCCCGATCCTTAACAGGAATCACCCTCTTAAAAAGTATGTACTGTTCTTCTAATGGTAACAAGTTACTGGATTTCACCCTTGGAAGGTAGTTGGTAATATTATAGACCTTTCCTCATGTCCATGTCATCACTAATGTTTTGTCTTTTTTTTTTTTTAAGCTTCATAGTAACTGTTTGTATTTCCATTTTTTGACAGCAAAGCTGCACATTTTCCATGCAATCATTTATTCTCCCTCTCTTCATGTCTAAACTGAAGTCTAGGTGACAAAAAGACCATTTTTTGGCAACACAGTCTCTCTCACCACACATAAACGGTTTACAACTTAAAATTTAAGAAGCTAAACCATTATTTAAGAACACTTTAATACAAATACGGGACGACAACCCCCAAGTGTTCCTTACAGACAGTGCTGTCTTTAACAATCAAAAACTGTTCGGTATACAAACCTCTCTTGTTGAAATTCTGATCTGCAGTAAGTACATTTTACAATAGGATGCGCAATCCGACATTCCTGTAATAAGACAATATATTAGTGTCTATCTCAAAGTCCCAAATTTCACTTTTCTGGTAGAATATTATTACACAACCTAAACATCTCTAAAACATCAACAATACCTGTCCCCCAACGGACCCAATTGAGTGATTTATCATGTAAGTGGTCAATTACAGCATACTTCCTTAGGGAAGGCATAGGTGTCTTTGTCTTTATTTGATGTGGGGGTAATGCTACAAATAAATTAAGAAAGCTGTCAGGGCCGATTTCAAGGGTTGGTTAAATGTGAAACTACTTAATATTTTGCACCGTTGCTCACAGACAGCATCCCGGCTTTAATGGGATGGGAGGAGCTCCAAATCATAGAGCATTCTGTCCCCAAACCAGTCTCTTCGCTTTCCTGGACAGGGAAGAAGGATGCCATCAGCTTTGCGGCTTCAGGTTCCTAGCAAGAAAGTGCAAAAACCGTCCCCTGCCTCCCGGTGGAAGGAGAGGACAGACCAAGCAGAAAACCGAGATGAAAACATCTCCACCCCAGGGTCTCTGCGGCATAGACAGGTGGCTGCCTCCTCACTCAGCCCCACCCCTGAGACCCCTGAATGTTGTTGGGGCCCGGCCCCCTCCTGGGACGCCTTGGAAGAGGGCAAAATTTGGTCTTCCTCTCAGGGGCCTTTCCCATCTGATGCCCACGTCCTCGGATAAAGGGGTCCCGGCTGAGGAGGCGAGAGCTCCAAGCTCCGAAGGCGCCGGCGAAAAGAGCCGGGCTGCAGTGCAGCGGACACCTAGCTCCCTCGGGCTCCGACCAAGGAAACCCCGCCCGCCCGCCGCCCAGCGCCCACGGACCTTGCAGAGCTGCTGGCCCTGGGAGAGCTCCTCGAACGGATAGCGCTGGGTACACTTGGTGCAGGCATACAGGGCCGAGGCCGCCATCCTGCTCCTCAGTCTCCTCCTCTCTTCCACCGCAGCCCGCTCCGAGGCGGGGCCCTACGGGGAAGTCGGGCGCCGCCGCTGCCGCCGCCGCCCGGGCCGCGGGCTCCTCCTCCTCCCCCTCCCCTGCCTCGCGCCCACCAGAGCCTCGGCGCGAGAGCCCAAGGCCCTGCGGTCGACACTGTCTCCCTCCGCCTCCACTTCCGCCCCCAGCCCTCTCAGTGACGCCGTCCCAGCCGCTCCCGCTTAGGCCCCTATAGCGGCGGAGGGAGACGAAGAGGATACTTCGATGCGGTTTAGCTGCGCGGCAGCGGATCCGCTTCCTTCTCGGCCTCCCTTCCCCATCTCGGATTGGCTGGGAAGGCTACTGCGTCACTCGGTCGCTCCTCCCAACCCCTAACCCCGGGTACGCAGGGAGCTCCCACAAAGGGAGGAAGTTGCTGGCCAATGACAGCCCGACGCTATCAGCGCGCGAAATCCGCTTCAAACTCGCCCCGCCCAAAGCCCTCAGTAGCTGTATCTAGCAGCCAGTCGCAGGTTTGAGTGAGAACTCCCCAATCCAATTGGACAACTGTTGACGGAGGTTTACTCTCTGCCTCCAGTCTTTTTTTTCCCTTGACTTCCATTGGACCAAACCACTAAAGCCCCTCCTGATTCTATTTGTTATTGGCCAAAAGCTAAGTACTTCACCTGGAGAGGCGTCTCTGAGTGGGGCTCACGCTCTCTCCGGCGTTTAGTTCAAGGGAACTGATGGAGTGTTTGAACTTCGCATTCTCTTTCATTCAACTTCAGTCATTCGATTCAATTGCCACTGGAGACACCACAGCCCCAGGCCCATGTTTCCTCCTACAGGAGGCCCGCCCCTTTTGTACAGTCCCGTCAGAGCGGTCCGGTGGCCGGCAGGATTAGCGGACCCCACAGCTTCTGCTATGCGCTACCTTGTGACGTCAGCGAGGGAAGAGGCGGATTCTCTCCTACTACCGGAAGACGTCCGCTTTTTTGATTGGCTATGCAAGACGTCCGTTAGGACGTTGTTGCCTTTCCCGTGTGCACCGTGAGCGCGGGCGTCCCCGTGGGGGGTGTGCGCAGGGTTCCCAGACCCGGCACCAGCGCCCCAGCCCCTTCCATCAGGGGTTCAGCTTAGGGTCGCCCCTGGTGGGCGGCTCTCGAATCTTGGGGAAGAGCTTGAGAACCGGCATCCCCCCAGGGCTGCGGAGGTCCTTTGGGGAGGCAGGAAGATGGCGGCAGCATCGGTCTCTGCGACTTCTGGTTCTCAGTTCTCGGTAAGAAGCGGTAGGCGTTCGAATAGGCTCGGACCTGGCGCCTCTTTGCTTTTCCTCACCCTTCAGAGTGCTCTCGGCCCAGAGTCTCACCCCATCCTGGGGAACGGCCGGGAGTGCCTGGTCGTCCGTGCTCCCCTGACGTCCAGTGCGCCTCTGTGAAGGCTGCACCCTTAGTATCGAAATAGGCCTGGCCCGCCTCCATCCCTTGTGTTCCCCTCACCTTCCGGCCTAGCAGTCCAGGTTGCCGAACATTGCCAGCATTCGCTGGGATGGCTGCCCACGCCCTGGCCTTGCGAAAACGGTGCTGCTTTGGTCACGTGGGTGTAACGGCCCCTTTTGGAGAGTCTCCGAGACCAGGTAGGCGCACGGGTTGGCTTCATTGGCGGCGGCTGCATAGTCCGCAGCCTCAAGTGCTTACTCGTTGCTGCTTGTGCTGATTCCTTGCCTGCAGTGCTTCCCCTCGTACATTCCCAGTAACTTTGTTCTCGCTGGTCTTAACCCAGAGCGCGCGCGTCCGACCGCCAGTGTTACTTTGACTGCAACGTGTACGCGCCGTTTTAAGGGCGATGGGGGAAGCTGAGCCTTAATATTGTTTTCGCCTCCACAAGGGCCACCAGCCGGTTCAGTCACTTATTATTTGTCGAATTGGGGTGTCGAATGCTAACTAAGCGTTTGGGGATCCGCCGCATTGGGAATAGGCAGGAAATGTGAAGTGGCCAAGGGAGCCTTTATGTCTTCAGTTAGCTAATGCTGAGTGCCCGGCGTACTTTTAGGCTCTGAGATTGATTACCCAGGTGAACAGGATGGAATCCGTGCTGTGAAGAAGCAGCCACTGAAGAGAAACTACCTGTAATCAGATTGTTCCCCAGTTCTGTTTGAGAACTGCTGCTCTACTAGAAGGACCTAGGCAGGAGTGGTTAGCAGCGCTTGGATAGGCTAGAAACTGTTTTCCTAGTAGGGGAGATGGAGCTAGCTAGCTGGGTGGGGAAGGAATTGTAAATGCTGGTCACCAGAACTGAAAAGAAGAAAAAGGCACCTCGGGCGTTTCTGGGTAGGTGCCAAGGCAATAGGAGCTTTGGGGGAAACTAATTTGGGATGAGCAGAGGTCGTGTGGCGGTAGAGTTGGGTTGAATTGTGGCAGTAGGTGAAAACATGAGAAAAGAGGGATGGGGAAGGAAACAGGAGATTATTAGGGTAAAGTTATGTCATAGACGCTAAGGGGGAAAGTTTAGGGAGCACTAACAGCAGAGTTACCTTGGGGAAGACAGTTTTCCTCAGTTTCACCTTTTGGTGACTTAAGATTTGCCCTAACGAGCCCAGAAGTAACTCAAGAGTTTTAGCAGAATGGGAGTAACAAGTGTGCAGAAGGGAAGGGAAGATTAAGGAGAAGGAATGAATGAAGCACTTAGAGTTTATTCAGGAATTAGGTCAGTGAAAGGGAATAGAAAAAGAGGAACTATTAGACTATTAGGAGGAAGTATGTGTAAGTAGTTGGATGAGATTATATAGGAGTTGTGGTTAATTGGGAGAAGAAGGCTTTTCCCTGCTTTCAAAACGCAGACTGAGCGAGAAATACTCCTGTAAATGTTAATTGAGCTGTACTTTGCCAAGTCCATCTAGCTGTGCACGGGTACTAGGATGTGGTGTCAACCCTTGACCCCTCAGGTAGCCTGGACATAAATTTCAGAGAGTGTTCAATAGGAAAGCACATATGTTTTTTACATGCTTAGTTCAGCTTTAAAGTGGATTCTAAATATCAATAATATACTTTTCAAATATCTAGGAACTTTTGGAAATCAAAGTGTAACAACCGTCTCAATTTGACTTGCTACATCAGAATGTCTAATTTGAAAGTCACTGTCTCAAAACAAAAATGACTAAATTTAGTTTGTCAGTGTGTAAGAAATGGCCCTGCTTAGACACTTTAATTGTCCTGTCAGAAATAAGGCTGGCATTTCCAACAAAATTTAAAAAACATTTTAGCTTAATAAACAGATGATCATAAAATAAGGCAACACAAAAACACCTTTTAAAACTACAGCATAAACTCAGAGGCTACTCATATTCAGATTTTGGGATTGTGAGCATTAACAATTCATTTGTATTCAACGCTGATAAACCCAGCTTGGAGCTAGCAAATAGTGCTAAATAGAGGTGCTTTTGCTAGGCAAGGATTTTAACAGATGCGTTCAGGAGGAAGCAGCTACCATGTAAATCTCAAATGTGAACAAGATGGAAACAGGTGATACATTCACATCGTTTTGTTGTTTTTTTAAGTATATTTTGCAACAGCAAGACAAGTAACAACAGCAGGTAACTTTGAGTGATTGCTATCATTTTCCTAGTGGCTGGCTCAGGAAAGCAACTGTGGTTGGCGTAGTGATTTTCAATGGAAGTATAGGCAGCATAGTGTTGAAGACTGTCTTTCCTGCCCGTCCCTTTTTATTTTCCCAGTAACCGTAGTCAGAACTCTTAAGTGTCACTTTGGATTTAATAAGCTAATCTTCCTAACTGGTCTCCGTGGCATTTTAGCCAGGCCCTTTAACTCTTTCTTTCTCTTAAAAGTTTTATGAATATAACACAGATTCTTATAACATTGAACATATAAAACATTTATTTTGGAGAATAATAAAATGAATACCTTTATGCCCCTTTTTGCATCTTCCTGCTTTTCTCTCACATACACACCACCACTATACGTTTTGAGATTATAATAAAATAAACTTACAGAGCACTAACTGGCAGTCATGATTTTAAATGCTTTTCATATATTAAGTCTTTAGTATTTCCATTTTTGAATGAGGAACAGAGAGGTTAAGTCAGGATGACACAACTAGTACATCATAGAGTCAGTTTGTTCACTAGTTTGCCAGACATTCAAAAAGAGTTCTTTTGTGATCATTCCTATATGTTCCACAAGTGCAACAATTTCTCTAGAGCAGCAGTTTTGAAGGCATGTTCAGAAGACCTTTGGGAGTCCCTAAGTCCCTACAACGGGATCTACAATTACCTTCCTTACCCAGCCACTTTGTGGGAGACCAGATTTTCTTAAACGTCAGCCAAAATAACATCTAGCAGAGTGAATGCAAAAGCTAATCTAAGAATCCAGCAGGCTTCTTTTACATCAAGAATTAAAGAGATTTGTAAAAATGTAAAAAAAAAAACCAAACTTTTCATTGAAGTTTTTGGATGATAGTTATTTTTCATTCAAAAGATACCATATGTTTTCACTCATGTGGATCTTGAGAAACTTAAGACCATGGGGGAAGGGTAGAGGGGAAAAACGTTACAGAGAGGGAGGGAGACAAACCATAAGAGACTCTTAAATACAGACAACAAACTGAGGGTTGATGGGGGATGGGGGAGAGGGGAAAGTGGGTGGAAGACACTTGTTGGGATGAACACTGGGTGTTGTATGGAAGCCAATTTGACAAATTATATTTAAAGATTATATTTATGGTAATATCATGGGTATATTATTTTTAAATTAGTAAGTATCTTATTGTTTAGGTATAACCCACATGAACAAAAAAGCTGCTTGGGGTCTTTAGTAATTTTTAAGAGTGTGAAGGGGTCCCTAAACCCAAAATGTTTGAGAGGGACAGCAGTGGTTTTCAAACTGCAAGTTGGGCTGTGGCTTATAACTAGGTGGTAGGTGGTGGGTGGTGGGATATGTTTAGTGACTTGAGGGACATAATCTTTAAAAAAAAAAAAAAGAGAAGAGAGAAAAAGCTCAGCAGATTTTCTGTGATTGAAATTGCAGGGTCATAGAAGGTGCACCTTTGGCTTTATTTGGTGATGCTGAATTGTTTTCTAAAGCAGTTGTACTAGTGTGTTCCCACCAACAGTCACCTTTAATCCGTATCCTTTTGAACAGGTGGTATTGTCTCACTTTTGAATTTTTGCCAAGAGAAGTGTGAAATGTTATCCTGTTCTTCTCACTGTGCTCCCCTGATCAATGTTGAAGATAAGATGCACCTTTTATTTTTTCATAATGTTACTAGTTTTCATGATTTTTTCCCTTCCGTGAAATGCCTGCTTGAGTGTTTTGCCTGTTTTTAATTGGTGTGTCTTTTCCTATTGATTTATAGTCATTCCTTATCTATTCTAGATGTTAATCCTCGTCTGTTAGCTGAATTTTAATTGCTCTTTGGCTTGTTTTTTTAAGATATCTTTTGATGGGTGTTTTTAATGTTCATGGGATAAAATTTATTAGTCTTTTTATGTTTAGTACTTTTTGGTCATGAAAGTCTTATATCCTGTGCTGTTAATGACATTCTCACACATTTTTCTCTCCAAGTTTTAAAGTTGGAGCCTTTTAAATCCTTAATTTGCTTGAAATTAATTTGTGAGGTAGGAACCCAGTTTAATGTTTCTACTTAAGATCCACATTTGCTACATAATTACTTGTTAAACTTACCTTTTACCCAGTGGTTTACATTTCTAGCTATCAATATATTGATTTCCATATGGGTGTGTATGTTTCAGTGGGCTCTTTGTTCCAGTGTTATATTTGTTTCTCCTTGTGTCTATACTCACTGTCTTAATCATTCTCCTTTTTGTTTGAGAGAGTACCTGTCTTCCCTGTTCTTTAGAGAAAAATGTTAGCAATTCTTGGCCTTTTGCAGTTCTTTAATAGAAATTATAAAATCTTCTGTTGGAAATTCAGTTGAAGTTGTATTGAATTTCAGGTTCAATTTGGCAATAACTGAGGCCTTTAAGATATTGAGTCTTCTGTCTGAACATATTGTTACTCCAGTTTTTTTTTTTTATCTTTAACATTTTTCAGTAAAGTTTTATAATTTCAAATCTTGTGAATCATTTATTAAATTTGTTTTTAGTTTGTTTTTTATATGTTTTCATAAATTGTATTTTATAGCTCGTATATAGAATTAGTATTCATTCCTTTCATATTAACTCTACTCGGCAAGTTTTCTTAAACTCAAACTCTTTTTTTTTATTTTTTTAAGTGTATTTATTTTTGAGAGAGACAGAGCGTGAATAGGGGAGGGGCAGAGAGAGAGGGGGAGAGAGAGAATCCCAAGCAGGCTCTACGGTGTCCATGCACAGCCTGATGTGGCGCTTGAACCCGTGAAACCGTGAGATCATGACCTGAGCCGAAACAGAGTTGTCTGCTTAACCGACTGAGCCTCCCAGACACCCCTAAACTCTTAATTAATTCTAATAATTGAAGACTCTTTGGTATTTTCTATTTAGATTATAACTGAAATTTTGATTCCTCATTTTAATCTTAACATATGTTACTTTTCATGATCTTAATATGCAGGCTACAAAATGGAGCACAACATTGATTAGAAGTTGTCTTGCAGGTATCTTTGCCTTGTTCCTGAATTTAAAAGGAATGACTTAAGTTTTGTACCATTAAATACATTGCCATGATTTTTTTGTAAATTTCTTTACTGCTATAAGAAAATAATTCTTTAATAATGGCTGGAGAGTGAATTTTAATGATTGTTTTTTTGCATTTGTTGATGATCATATGGGTTTTGACTTTAACATGATGAATGTTCTAATGTTCACCCAGTCTTACATTCCTGCAATAACCCCACTTTGATTATACTGTCTTATCTTTTCTATATAGGTGAGTATGGTTTGCTAAATTGTATTTAAATTATTATGTACCTGATGTTTTCCAGCGATGTTGCATATTCCATTTGAAAAGAAGGCAAATAATACACATTTTTCACCATCCTTCATACTTAAGGCAGCGACAGAGATGTTCAGTAAATATTTGAATCTTAAGTGTTCCTAAGTAGAAACTAAAGTTGCCAAGGAAGAAAGTGGTCAGGTTAAACATTTTGCCTTTAATCCTGAAAGTTTCTCTTAGGATCATATCATTTTGGTTGGAAAATATTTATTGAATGCTTGGGGTCTTGAGGAGTGCTGATTAGGAGTTAGACTTGGGTTCCTTAGTAGCTATGAGACCTTAAGCAAATGGCTTAAGTTTTCTTAGCCTTGGCTTTTTTCACTACAAAATGGGGACAATAATATTTGCTGTGCTTCCTTCATGGGGTCCTTGTAATAACTAAAAGATAATATGAATGTGCTTAGAAAAAACACTGTGCTGACAAATCTAAGACACTATGTTCAGGGTTCTGAAAATGAATCCCAGATACAGTTTTCAGAATTCTAAAGTGGAAATGCTTTCTTACTTGTCAGGATGGGTGTGAGGGTCAACTCACAATGGAAATGTAAACTATAAAGTGCCATGCAAGTTTGAGGTTTGTGGGTTGTTTTTATTTTGCATATGTATATATTACATGTATAATTGGTGGGGGGAGCATAAATATTCTGCTTGAAAGATCCTTTGCCCTTCAGTAGTTCTCAGGTGTTCATGATTGGATGGCCTGTGGCACTGAAAACAAGAATTCCCTTGAAATCTTCCATCATCTCAGATGACTGTTGCTTTAGAAAGGCCCTGTTTGCAAGGTTAGCTCTTTGGTAGGCAACTGTGGACTAAAATGGTAAACCATTTCCTACACTGATATAAAACTTTAACCTCAATGACAAGAGTGCCTCACTGTGCCTAAACTATACAATGTGGTTTCTGTTGAACACCAGCTTTCTTTTCGAGAGTTGGGAATGCGACCAGCCCCCCAGTGAAAACTTTGGCCACTGAGTCTAAGGAGCTTCCTTGGTAGATAACACTTCACAAAAGTTGTTACTGTTGTGGCGCTGTTGTGCTGGAGGAATTAAGCACATCCTGTAGGACTCCACCCAGAGGGGAATTTTGAAAGCTTGTACCTGATATCTTACAAATTTCACCCCTATGCATCTTTTCCCTTTACTGATTTGCTTTGTATTCTTTTGCTGTAATTTATCCTAATCACTAGAATAACTATATTCTGAGTCCTGTCAGTCCTTAGCAAATCATCGAAACTGGGCTGGTCCTGTGAACTGCTGACAATCACAGTGACAATAGTTGGAACCTTCCCTAAATTTAAATTCCCAGGTACCAGCCAGGAACCAACCTTGCAAGTAGACATTTCTAAGTATAGCAGTCTCATGTCTGCTGTGTTCTCTTTTTACAGTCTTTCTATGACGTTTGTGCTCTTTGTTGTTAATTGTCATAAAGGAAATTATAATTTGTAATTTATATTTTATAAATATATTTGCGGTTATACTTTTAAATTTATATACTTTATTGAGTAGGATAATTCAGTCTATGGACAATGTGCAATTTTCCTGTTTTGCAGAGGAATGGTGTAATTCATTCATTCAACAGATATATTAAACTTCTATATCGAGTGTTTTTATTGGAATTTAAACTGTAGTGGGAATGACTGTGTTTTTCCAACATGAATTATCCTGTGTCATTTGGGTATCCGTCATTCAATTCAATTCTGCCACTAACTAGCTGGACGTAGTGCAGGCCACACACACCATAAAGGAGCTAGGTCCCACATGACTGCCCCTATTTCATTAGCCACCTGCAAGTCCCAGGTGCCCTAAAGGTTTTTGCACTTCTGGCCACTCAACTACAAATTAAGGAGTTCACATGACCCTTCCTCCTCACGTTTATTAATTTGCTGGAATGACTCACAGAACTCTGGGAATAATTATTATCACCCCCCCCTTTTTTTTTTTTTAAACTTTTAGAGAAAGTGAGCAAGCAGGAAAAAGGTAGAGGGAAAGAGAGAGAAAATCCCAAGCAGGCTCTGCACAGAGCCCGACTTGACTCGGGGCTCTATCCTACGACTGTGAGATCATGACCTGAGCCAAAATCAAGGGTCAGACATTCAACCCATTGAGCCACCCAGATGCCCCAGTTATAGCTTTTTTTTGTTTTTTTTTTTTTTCTCCTTTTCTTTTTATAAAGGATGCAACTCAGGAACAGCTAAGTGGAAGAGATATATAGGGCAAGATGAAAAAGGGCTTCTGTGACAACTCTGGAACTCCTAGAACCTTACTGTCCAAGAGTTTTTATGGACATTTCATCATGTACTTATGATTTATTAAATTATTGGCCATTAATAATTGAACTCAGTCTCCAGCCCCTCCCTTCTCCCTTCTCCTAGGGTTAGGGTGTGGGGGCCAAAATTTCTGACTCTAATCACTTGGTTGGTTTTTCTGGCTACCAGCCCTCACCCTCAAGTTACTAGGGGGTCCCACTATTAACATAACAAAGACTCCTGTCACTTAAATTCCAAGAGTTTGTGAATCTGTATCAAGAACCAAGGGCAAAACTATGTTTTTTATTCCACAAGGCATACAAATAATAAATATATAAAATGGGGTAAGTTTTTAAAAAAGAATTAAGGAGATAGGCTGACAGAAGGATGCTACTTTTGATAGGGTAGTCAGGGAAAGCCTTACTGACAGACTTTTGAGCAGATGACTGAATGGCCTGAGACAGGGAGCAGATAAACATAGTAAAAGAGCATGAAGTGTACTGTGGATTTTAGAAATCTAAAAGTTGGTCAGTATAGCTGGGAAATGATGAGGGGGCAAAGGTGGTGTGGACAAAGAGTGGGAGGGAATCAAGTCAGGGTTAGCTTGGGGTCAGACACGTGGGGCCTTAAAAGCCATTGTAAGAATTTTGGATTTTATTCTGTGATGGAAATCTGTTGGAGGGTTATAATTAGGGGTATTACTCAAATTAATTTACTGTTTTAAGTGATAATGATTACTACTTGGAGACAGACTAAGGAGATGTGGACAAGAGTGATTAGGAGACTGTTAATGGCAGTCCAGACAAAAGATCACAGTGGTGTCAACCAGGCTATTACTAGTGGAATTGAGAAATTGGTGAGTTTCTGGGCATACTCTGAAGACAAAGGCCCAACAAGATATACTAAAAGATTAGATATGGGATGTATGAGAAATGATTCCATCCAGGGGTTTTGACCCGAGCAAGTGGGTAAATGGTGGTACTGATGGTTGGGTGTGCTGGGAGAGGAGCAGGTTTTGGCAGTTGGGTTCAAGAATTTGTTACAGACATGATCTGAGGTACCCTTATTGACATCCAAGTGGAGATAATGAATAGGAAGTTTAATTTTGAATATAGAGTTCAAGAGAGGGACTTCTGGATTCCATATTTAAACTTGAAAATTTCGCAAATAGAGGCTTTTCAAAGCCCTCAATGTTGCTAGGATCAGAGGAACCCATGTAGATGAAAATGGAATGAGATCATCAAAGGAATTAATGTAGAAGAAAACCAGAAGAGGTGGAAGGACTAAGCTCTGGGGCACTGCAGCATTTAGAAAGAGGAAAGAGAGAGATCCAGGGAGATTCTTAGGAAGAGACCTGTGTATCAGGAAAACCAGAGTGTGGTCTATCTTCTAAGGAAAGTGTTGAGATGAAGTGATCTGTATCACATGCTTCTGAAAGGTCGCCGAATTCAGCAATATAAGTCATTGGTGAGGTTGAGCTTTTTCTCTGACTTGGTGAAGACTCAAGTGTGATTGGAAAGGGTTAAGAGAGTGAGGTGATTAAAAGGCGGCAGCAATTACAAATAATTATTTTGAGGACTTTGTTGTAAAAGCTGAGAAATGAGGCAAGAACTGGAGGGGAATCCTCAAATTTAGGAAAGCTTTTGTTTTGTCCTTAATGACAATGTGAAAGATCTAGTGGGGAGAAAAAGCATCAGGAGGGGAAAAGGTTTTATAGGAACCAAGACTGAATAGTAGATAGAGATAGGTCCATTAAACAAACTTCATTCCTTGTTTCAAGGGAGGGAAGGCAGGTTATATGAGAACAGGTGTAGTTAGGCTGGTGGTTCTCTTTGGAGAACTGGTTAATTGTTCAGTGAATCACCTAGAATATGGTTCCCCTGGTTCTATAAGGGGAGGTGAGATAGGCAAGTCAACTGTTTTGAACTTCCGTTTCTCTTGTCAAACAAGGAAGTATACTAGATTGTTTCTATGGTTCTTTCCAACTCTTAAAAATACTACTTTTCTAATCCCTGAAGTTTATAACATCCCCAATTGTTTTTCTCACTTGGAAAAACTGGCTACTAAGAACACATACTGTTTTTTCTAATTATATTGCTATTCTTAGGTGTTTACCTAACACTTTGTCATCTTAATTTAAAAAAAAAATTTTTTTTAACCTTTATTTATTTTTGAGACAGAGAAAGACAGAGCATGAATGAGGGAGGGGCAGAGAGAGAGGGAGACACAGAATCGGAAGCAGGCTCCAGGCTCCGAGCCATCAGCCCAGAGCCCAACGCGGGGCTGGAACCCACGGACCGCGAGATGGTGACCTGAGCTGAAGTCGGACACTTAACCGACTGAGCCACCCAGGCGCCCCAAGTCATCTTAATTTTTAATTGTACAGTTCAGTAGCGTTAAGGGTGTTCATATTGTTGTGAAACATCTCCAGACTTTTTCGTCTTACAGAACTCTCTCTCCATTAAATAGCTCTCCTTTGCAACCTCCCTGGTAACCACCATTCTACTTCCAGTTTCTATGAATTTGACTACTTTAGGTACCTTATGTAAGTAGATGGGGCGCCTGGGTGGCTCAGTTGGTTAAGTGTCCAACTTCAGCTTTGGTCATGATCTCATGGTTTGTGAATTCGAGTCCCTCATTGGGCTCTGTACTGACAGAGCAGAGCTTGGAGCCTCCTTCGGATTCTGTCTCTGTCTCTGTCTCTCTCTCTCCTGCTTGCTTTCTCTCTCAAAAATAAATGTTAAAAAAATTTTTTTTTTAAGTAGAATCATGAAGTATTTGTCTTTTTCTGGACTGGCTTATTTCACTAAGCATAGTGTCCTCAAGGTTCATCACTTATGTAGCATATAATGGGATTTCCCTCCTTTTTAAAGCTGAATAATATTGTATATATATACGACATGTTATCCTTTACTATTTTTATTAGACACATTTGTGTGTATATGTAATGAGTTGCCAGTTTTGTGTTTCTTGGTTTAATTTTATTTCAAAATAGTTCTTATAAATAATTTTTGCAAGGCCATTTTATTTTCTGTCTTCCTTTTGCTTTTGGCTGATCTGTTACTCTTTCTATGCTTTAAACTGCTGGTAGCAAATGAGGACATTGACCCAACCCATTCGTAGTAACTGTGACTTTGCTTAAACCCAAACATTCAAAATGAGATGGCTGACTTAGAAAATGGAATACATTTTTAATAGCTTTTCAAAAGAATTTCATTATAACTTGAATCTTTATATAGAAAGTACTTTCATAATTTGCTGACCCAACCTGAGCAGTATTTTTATGATACATATGTGACAAATTTTGTTGAAAGACAAATCTTTTCTCTACCCGGTTTTATTGAGAAATAATTGACATGCGTCACTTGCCCAAGTTTAAGGCATACAACATGATGGTTTTACATATATTGTGAAGTAATTACCACAGTAGGTACAGCTAACATCCCTTTTCTGATATAGATACAAAGAGAAGAAAAATAATTTCTTTTCCTTGCGATGAGAACTTTTAGGATATACTGTCTTGACAACTCTCCTATATATCATACAGCCATGTCAGCTGTGGTCATCATGTTGTACATTACATCCTTAATACTTACAACTGGTAGTCTGTACCTTTTCACCACCTTCCTCTAATTCCCCTTTTTCCCAGTTTTTCAACTCTGGTAACCACAGGTCTGATTTCCTTTTCCGTAGAGTTTGGTTTTTTGTTTGTTGTAGATTCTACATAGAAGTGAGTTCATACAGTATTTGTCTTTCTGTGTCTGACTTCACTTAGCATAATGCCTTCAAGGTTCATCCATGCTTTTGCAAATGGTAGGATTTTCTTGTTTTGTTATGGCTGAATAATATTCCATTGTATATGCCACAACTTACTTATCCATTCATCCATCCATGGACGCACATTGCTTCCATGTCTTGGCTATTGTAAATAATGCTGCTATGATATGAACATGGAGGTGCAGAATGCTGGATTGTATCATAGTTCTATTTTTAATTTTTTGAGGATCCTCCATATTGTTTTCCATAATGGCTCTGCCAATTTACGATCCCAGGAACAGTGCACAATGGTTCCCTTTTCTCCACATCCATGCCGGCTTTTGTAATCTTTTTTCTTTTTGATGATGACCATTCTTAACAGGTGAGATGATAATCATTGTGGTTTTAATTTACATTTCCCTAATGACTAATGGATGTTGAGCATCTTTCATGTACCTGTTGGCCTTTCGAGTATCCTTGGAGAAATGTTTCAGGAGGGATAAATTTGGAACTTTTAGTTTTATAAGAGCTAGTAGGCAGTGAATTTAATGAAGATGGTTTATTTTCATTTGTTTTGGTTTGGGTTTTTTGGGTAAATCCTCTATGCATAGTTCTGTTAGTATCTGTGCAGTGTTCAATAATTCTAATAAAAATTGTTTTGAACATCTTAAGTGAATATACAGGTGATTTATGCTCATAAATATATATTGTTCAGGAATACTTACTAACCAGTGACTTTGAATGGTAGTTGTTAAACAATAGGATTCTAGTAGGTTGTATGAAGACCTAAGGTTCTCTGTGAAAAATCATATTTAAAATTAAGCTAAGTGACAATTTGTGGTGCTTTGTAAGAGCTTTAGCAGTTTTATATATTTTAAGAATTGAAATCTTACCCTGTTTTCCAGTCATCTCCAAAACCTGTCAGTTTTCCAAAAAGTTTGAAAAATGCCAACTCTTTTTTTTTTTTTTATGTTTATTTTTGTTTTTGAGAGTGAGAGAGACAGAGCACAAGCAGGGGAGGGCAGAGAGATAGGGAGACACAAAATCTGAAGCAGGGTCCAGGCTCTGAGCTGTCAGCTTGGAGCCTGATGTGGGGCTTGAACTCACAAACTGAGATCGTGACCTGAGCCAAAGTCGGATGCTTAACCTGCTGAGCCACCCAGGCGCCCCGAAAAATGCCAACTCTTAATCCTGTCCATGTGAAAACACTTTTTATATAGACTTAACGTTGATTTCCTTGAGTACCACTTTGAGACTTCACTCCTATACCCCTTCCATGCTCTTTGCCCTCTTCTTTAGCTTTCATAGCCATAGTGTGTTCTGTATTTGTTTTTAAATCAGTGGGAAAATTGCATGATTTTACGTGGAAATAGTCTTTGGTTTTTAATAGAATACAGATACAGTGTGGTCATTGTGATTGTTTATTCCAGGAGGTTGTTTACCGTTATTGTAAATATTCATTGTCCCTTTGTACTTTTCTGGATGTAGATTGTTCTGGAGCTGTATAGTATAATTCTCCAAAGATAAGAGTTGAGAACTTACTTTGCTGTGGTTATTTGAATAAAAAAAATGAATGAGAATTTTGAACAACTAGCAGTTCTGTCTTCCACCCTGGCTTTCAGCTTCTCCATTACTTCCCCCACTCCCAGTCTGCCTACCAAGAGGAAGTCACCTACAACTAACAACATGCCACAGTTAGCATCCCTGCACTGAAATTATGTGGAACGTAATCCCAAATTGAACAGAATCCCATTCATGACAGAATGAATGGAAATAAAATTTTCATTTGTGTGGAAACAAAATTTTATATTTTTGGGTATTTGATAAGCTTTAATGTTTTCTAATTAAACCCCCTCTTCCACCTTTTTTTTTTTTTTTTTTTTTTTTTAATTTATTTTTTTTTTTTCAACGTTTATTTATTTTTGGGACAGAGAGAGACAGAGCATGAACAGGGGAGGGGCAGAGAGAGAGGGAGACACAGAATCGGAAACAGGCTCCAGGCTCCGAGCCATCAGCCCAGAGCCCGACGCGGGGCTCGAACTCACGGACCGCGAGATCGTGACCTGGCTGAAGTCGGACGCTTAACCGACTGCGCCACCCAGGCGCCCCTTCCACCTTTTTTTCTTAAGTAAATGTAAATTTTTTGAGGCAAGGACTATGCCTTTCTGTTTACTGCAGAGTCTTGGACATTTGATAAATATTCAGGGAGTATTTAGTTGAGTGGGGATAGATTAATTCAGTCATTTTGTAACAGTTTCAGATACTATAAAAAATATTTACTTTTCTGAGTATATTTTACATTACATTTTTTTAATTTTTTTTTTTTAACATTTATTCATTTTTGAGAGACAGAGAGAGACAGAACATGAGCAGGGAAGGGGCAGAGAGAGAGGGAGACATAGAATCTGAAGCAGGCTCTGGGCTGTCAGCACAGAGCCTGACACAGGGCTCGAACCCACAAACTGTGAGATCATGACCTGAGCCGAAGTCAGACGCTTAACTGACTGAGCCACCCAGGTGCCCCTTACATTACATATTTTTAAGTAAAATATATTAAACTTAATTGTGAGTATATTTAAGTAATTCTGTGCACTATTCATATTCAAGGTGTGTGAACATTATTTCTTTTTTATAGTGTCTGGCAAATGGCTATATGTAGTCAAATGTGAAACACTTTGGAAGTTTTATTATTTTAAAGTAATGTTTGAATTCTGTTATATAGTCAGTGGGCTCTGTTTTTTCTGTTATCTCCATCAGTGGAATATGGGCAATACATGAACAAATGTGTCTATGTATTTATATCGTATTGGCATTTTAAAATTTGAAAAGTAATTTCTGTATTTTTATTTTTCAGAAGAGCTTAGCCGAACCTTCAAGGTCTAATGGAAGTGTGGCTCGCCATTCCTCATCTCCATATGTAGTATATCCACCTGATAAGCCTTTCCTTAATAGTGATCTACGACGCTCTCCAAATAAGCCTACGTTTGCCTATCCGGAAAGTAACAGCAGAGGTAACAGAGCCTAACAAAATAGATTGGTTTTTTTGTTTGTTTGTTTGAATAGAGCCTAACAAAACAGATGGGGTTTTTGTTTGTTTACCCACTGCTTAAAAACCGTTATGTCTTCCATGTATTTTTAAAATTAGAGGAAAATCTATTTTCCCCTTCCTGTTTCTTCCCTTCTCAAAATATAGTACCTTTCTTCTGTTTATTGATCGTTGAACACTATCTTCCACCAAATCATCAAGGCTAAATACTTTGGGAACTCTGGACTGCCCTGTCATCTGTAATATCAGTCAGGGACCAAAAACCGGTGTTTTGCCTCTGAAGTGTCCCAAAGACTTATTTGTTCTGTCTCTCCATTCGCATTGCTTTAGTTCAGGCTCTCATCATCTATTGCATAGGTAATTGTAATGCACTCCTACATGATTGCTTAGCCTGTGGTTTGCCTTTCAGCCCCATTCTTGCCATTTGCTGTTATCCATCATCTCTCCCACTTAAACAAATTTCAGCACCTCCTCATGGCTTACATAACAAATTCGTAGATTTTTCATAAACTTGACTCAATATACCTTACCAGTTTCATCCCTTGCTTCTCTTCTGTTCTTCCTTACCCACACATCCTTCGCTCTGGCTTCTTTGAAATACCTGCATATTTGTTTGTGGAGCTTGCCATCTGTATTAGCTTTCTTGCTGTCTTAACAAATTACCATGATTCAGCAGCTTTAACACAAATGTATTATCACAGTTTCTGTAGGTCAGAAATGTGGATGGGCTCAACAGGGTTCTCTGTTTAGGGGCCTACGCGGCCGAAAGCAAGGTTTTGACTGGGCTGTGTTCCATACTGAAGAGTCTAGGGAAGAATCTGCTCTCAGCTCATTCAGATTTTTGTTCAAATTAAGTTACTTGTGGTCATAGAGCTGAGGTTCGGTTGTCTTGCAGACTTTCAGTCAGTGCTGGATTTTGCTCCTGGAGGCCGTCTGCATTCCTTGCCATGCTTTCTTTATGTCCCCCTTCAGCAGTGGTGGGTCAGGTCTCTTCATGCGTCATACACTCTGACTTCTGCTGCTGCATCTTTCTAGCCACAGCTGGGGAAAATTGTCTGCTTTTAAGCGTTCGTGTGATTGGTTAGATTGGGCCGACAATGAGGAATAATCTCCCTATTTTAAGGCTTGCAACTTTAGTAACCTTTCCCAAAGTCCTTTTTGCCATATAGCAGGTATTTAGAATTTCAAGGAGTAGGACATAGCTATCTTTGGGTGTCCATTCTGCCTTCCACACCAGCCATGTGTCAGGCTTACAAGTCTTTCTCATGCTGTGCCCTCTTTTTGAAATCTTTCTGTTGTAAAATTATAGATGTTATTGGATTGATACAAAAAAAAATTATAAAAGCTTAATGAATCCTAATTAAACAGTTCACAACACCATGATCTGAAGGGATAAAAGAAGCCTGTTTACTATCTTACACATTATATTTTCTTGTGTTTACTTTCCTCTTCCATCACCGTTTTTGCTCTTCTCTCTCATATTCCTTAAAACCACTAGTGACGCACAAGCAGAATTTAATATTATTGTTAACACACTGGTCTAAATACTAAATAAACATTTCCTGACTCTCTGCTCTATGAATAAATCTGCCCCATTTAACTTTTCTTACTCTTTCATTCTTTAGTAATTACTTTTCTCTGAACTTATCTTAGAAGTTTCTTTATATAGAAGTAAATATCAGAACTGGATGTAATGTTGTAGTGGGAGGATTGATTCCTAATTCCTAGACCACGTATTCATGGCAGACCTCTGTTGGCATGATTATTGTGTGTGTGTGTGCTAAATTATTACTAAATCTTACCTGATTCTTCTCCACTGTGGGCTTTGTAGATTTTTTTGTGCTTTTTTACCATATGTTGTTTGAATGTTTTGCAAGTTTTATTTTTTGAAATTGCCAAAGTCTTTAACTGCTGTGTTCTGATGAGTAGCACTTTATCAGTTGCTCTAATTAGCATTTTCTTTATTATCATCATCTTTGAGACACCGTATCCTATAAATAAGAGGTTTCTAGTTAGTAAGTTGAGTATCGAATATATTAAAAAACACCAGACTTTGGGGCACTTGAGTGGCTCAGTTGGTTAAGCATCCGACTTCACCTCAGTTCATGATCTTGTGGTTGGTGGGTTTGAGCCACGTGTCGGGCTCTGTGCTGACAGCTCAGAGCCTGAAGCCTGCTTCAGATATTCTCTCTCTCTCTCTCTGCCCCTCCCCCACTCATGCTCTGTCTCTCAAGTCTCTGTCTCTCAAAAATGAATAAATGTTAAAAAAAAAAAAAAAACAAACCACCAGACTTCTGGTTAAATTCATTTTAGTAAACACTTTTGAAACCTCATTATGGCCTAGGTTTTTACATTGGTGACTATACTTAAATATTATTATCTACCTTGTACTGTACTACACAATCAGTTCACAGTTTACAAATGTCAGTTTAACCTATATGTGGTTGAAACATAACACTTCTTTTATGTAGAGAATCATTAGTAAATACACTTGGCCTAGTACTAGTGATTAAAAACAAATTTTAAAACAGCAAAATGTGGTTGTGTGGTAAAGTGAATATATTTCATTTAATTTTCACAGAACAATTATATAATTATATTCAAAATGTACACATAGAGTAACATCTCAAATATGATTAGTTTAATATGTGATATTATAACTCTTTACTCATTCCACATTTTCCCCAACTGTTTAGTGGACCCTCAAATATTTATTGAATGAGTTAAGTCTTATTTTGAATAGATACTCCCTATTAAAAAATTTTTCTTCTTTACATGTAATAAATGCTTTTCTTTTTCTTTTTTTTTTTTTTTTTTTTTTTTTTTTGCACTGATACTTTAGGGGAATAAAGACTTGTGATTCTTCTTAAGTTCTAGTTTAATTTTTTCATTTGATAAATTACCATTTCACTTTGCACTCTGCTAATAACTTGGAAAATATAATTTGACTAATGCCATAGAAAGGGATAATTAAACTATGTTTCTTGTAATTCTCATTTTCATACTCATTTTGCGTTTTAGTTAGAAAAGAGGTGAACAAGAAATTGGAAGTTATTGGTGCCTTCAGAAAATGTATTGTCCTTGGAGCCCTTTAAAAAAATGGTAACTAATGTATGTCATTCCAAAAAAGTTTAATCTGTTGTTTATGTTATTAGTTTAATGCATTTCAGATGATGGTAGTATGCAGAATGGCTTGGACATTTGAAGCAAGGTAACCAACTACGAGGCAATACTACTAGCCAGTGCTTCCAAACCTTTCATTTCATCATAGTACATGTGGAAAATGAAATGATAATACATGTACAGCTCATGGAGGTAAACTGATGGGGCTGATGGCGCCTAGTCTGGTATCTTTTATGGTGCCAGGCCACTCATGGCTGAGAGCTTAGAGAGAAACAGTCTTGAACTATTACAAATTTGTGTCACACTTACTGGAAAAAGCTCAGTATTCTTGTGATCAGTGAGAGGAGTCAAGTTATGGCTATGGTGTTAGGTGTTAATAACAATTTACTGCCCATCTGTTCTCCTGAAGCATTTGTTCTCAAATTTTTTAATCCAAGAAACCCTAATAAACCCATTACATGTTTGCATAAACATTTTAATGAAGAATAACTATTTTCCAAATTTAAAAAATATACTATTAAGAGTGACATTGTTTTATTTTATACTTTATAAATCTACTTCTGGCTTCATAAAAGACAGCTTGATTCTCCTCTATTTTTGCATTCCATTTGTGTGGATAAGTTGTTTTGATTGAAGTATGAAAAAAAAATCTGGCCTTACACAGATGTGTAGGTAGAAAATAAATAGTATTCTAATAATTTTTCCAACAATTTGTGTATATTTTTATTTGATACTACTCTAAAACGTGGCCATTGGTAGTTTCTTAAAATTTAGTTGCATTGTGGAAACTGAAAACATTGGTGAATTTTTCATATTCTGGGATCTCAGGGCCACGTACCCGATTAACTAGGAGGACTGACCTCACAAGTTTCAGAAGTGGTTCTAATTATGGCCGTGGCTTATTACAGTAGAATCTGAAGGAACCCAGATGCAGGCTTCTAAATTTCTCTCTTATGGAAGTCACACAGAAAGACACTTCTTCCTACAGCTGTAAACTGTATGATGTGTGCAGTGTTTCTGCCCAGGAAAGCCCACTTAAGGCTCAGACACTATGGCTTTTATTTGGAGCTGGTCACACAAATATTTGGCGCCTGCACAGTCATGCTATTCACCATAAAACACATTGTTTTCACAATCGAGACAGGCTTGCCCAGAAGGATTTAGTGTTAGGCATACAAAACAACCTTATTAATTAGTAACATAGGGAGCATTCCAAGAGCCTAGTTTCCAGAGGCTAGCCAAGGTTCAGGCCTTCTGTATAAACTCTTTTGTGTGAGAATTTATTTTTTAATTGAAATATAGTTGACATACAATATTACATTAGTTTCAGGTGTGAAGCATAATGATTGGACTCTTCTGTGTATTCTGTTCTCACCATAGTAAGTGTAGTTTGCTATCTGTCACCATACAGTGTCATTACAGTATTATTGGCTATGTTGCCTATGCTGTATTTTTCATCCCCATGACTTATTTCATAACTGGAGTTGGTATCTCTTAATCACCTTCACCTATTTTGCCCATCTCCCACTCTTCTCCCTTCCGGCAGCTCCCGGTCTTCTGTATTTATGAGTGTGTTTCTGTTTTTGTTCGTGTGTCAGGTGTGGGATTTTTGTTGTTTTTCTTTGTTTTGGGTTCCACATACAAGTGAAATCATTTGGTGTTTGTCTTTCTCTGCCTTATTACATTTAGCATAATACTTTCTAGGTCCATTCTTGTTATGTATCAGCAAGATTTTGTTCTTTTTTATGGCTGAGTAATATTCCATTGTATATGTATATTAATCCATTATGCATAAATGTGTGGAATATGTAATATTTTATATACCACATCTTTATTCATCTATGATTTGCTTTTGTATCTTGGCTGTTGTAAGTAATGCTGCAATAAACATAGGAGTGCATATATCTTTTCAGATTAGCATTTTTGTTCTCTTTGGATAAATGTTCACTAGGGGAATCACCAGATCATACGATATTTCTGTTTTTAGTTTTTTGAGGAGACCTCCATAATGTTTCCATAGTGGCTTCCCCAGTTTATATTGTTATCAGCAGTGTGTGAGGGATCGCTTTTCACATCCTTGTCAACACTTGTCACTTGTCTCTTGATACTAGCTGTTCTGACTAGTGTGAAGTGATATCTCACTGTGATTTTGACTTGTATTTCCCTGATGGCTAGTGATGTTGGACATCTGTTCATGTGTCTGTTTGCCATCTGTATGTCTTCTTTGGAAATGTCTATTCAGATCTTCTTCCCATTTTTAATTGGATCATTTGTGGGGTTTTTGGTGTTGAGTTTTAGGAGTTCTCTGTTTATTTTGGATGTTAACAGCTGATCAGATACATGATTTGTAAATATCTTTTCCCATTCAGTAGGTTGCCTTTTCATTTTGTTGATGGCTTCCTTTGCTGCATAAAAGCATTTTAGCTTGATACAGCCCCAGTAACTTATTTTTTTGCTTTTGTTTCTTTAGCCTAAGGAGACATATCCATAAAAATGTTAAGGCTGGTGTCCAAGAGATTACTGCCTGTATTTTCTTTTAGATGTTCTATAGCTTCAGGCCTCACATTTAGGTCCTTAATCCATTTTGAGTTTATTTTGGGGCATGGTGTAAGAAAGTGGTCCAGTTTCATTCTTTTGCATGGAGCTGTCCACTTTTCCCAATGCCACTTATTGAAGAGACCATCTTTTGCCCAGTGTGTGTTCTTGCCTCCTTTGTCATAGATTAATTGATCATATAAATGTACTTTTATTTCTGGGCTTTCTATCCTGCTCCATTGATCTGTGTGTTTATTTTTGTGCCAGTACCGTAGTGTTTTGATGATTACAGTTTTGGAATATGTCTTGAAATCTGGGATTGTGATACCTCAAACTTTGTTTCTCTTTCTCAAGATGGCTTTGGCTATTTAGGGTCTTTTGTGGTTCCATACAAATTTTAGGATTATTTGTTCTAGTTCTTTGAATAATAGAGTTAGAGTTTTGATAAAGATTGCATTGAATCTGTAGATTGCTTTGGGTAATATGGACATTTTAACAATGTTTCAATCCATGAGCATGGTATATCTTTCCATTTTTTTGTGTTGTTGAGGAGTGTTTAAACAAATAATTTTGCTGATACATAAGCCATTCCAGAATGTAGAAAAGGAAAGCATATACCCCACCTTGGGTCTTTTTTTAATCCAGTACATCCCTGTGATACTGCAGTTGCTGACATACAGAACAGAAAATCGTGTGTTCCAGCCAGTTGCATTAATGACCATAAATGCGGAAGTAAAATACTAGCAAAATCATACACAATTATGTATAATCTAATGAAGGAATGCAAGAAATGTTTGGTATTACAAAGTTTTATTTAAAAAAATGCTTTTTAATATTTATTTTAGAGAGAGAGAGACAGAGTATGAGTGGGGGAGGGGCAGAGAGAGAGGGGCTAGGCTCCAGGCTCTGAGCTGTCAGCACAGAGCCCAACGCAGGGCTCGAACCTACAAACCACCGGATCATGACCTAAGCTGAGGTCTGACTGAACCACCCAGGCTCCCCTACAAAGTTTTATTTTATTTTTTTTTTTTATTTTTTTTTTTTGTTTATTTATTTTTGGGACAGAGAGAGACAGAGCATGAACGGGGGAGGGTCAGAGAGAGAGGGAGACACAGAATCGGAAACAGGCTCCAGGCTCCGAGCCATCAGCCCAGAGCCTGACGCGGGGCTCGAACTCACGGACCGTGAGATCGTGAGATCGTGACCTGGCTGAAGTCGGACGCTTAACCGACTGCGCCACCCAGGCGCCCCAAAGTTTTATTTTAATAAATACTTCTTAGTGGTTTAGAAGAAGAAGTTTTAAAAAACCTCAAATTGATATTAAAAAACATTTATTTTCTGTTTTCATCTTACATGTGTTATATAATTATTCCAGGTATTTTAGAGAATTATTTAATTCCTTTAAATACTAATCTTAAATCTGGACTCTTCTATTCTCATAGTCTTTTCAGTTGGTTTTTTAGTTTTCTAAGTTGTATGTGTTTCATGTTTATGTTTAATTACACTGTAGTGTCACCGCATACTAGGAGTAAACTGGCTCTATTATAAAATGTATCAATCTCATGTTTGGGGCCTGTAACATTCTAGGCACTAAAATTTGGTGAATGAATGAATTACATTACTAAATGGAAAGGTGTGCCTTGTTTTGAGTGAGAACCCTCGATTTTTAAGACGGCAGTTCTTCCGACCTATTATGCGGTTTCCATGAAGTTTCATGGAAATCGTTGTTTAGGCAAAATGGTTCTGAATATTTAATTGGTAAGAATAAATAACTTTGAAATGTTTTAAAAGTTTATATAGTGTGGGAGACTGTCACTATGATGTTTATAAGGTTTTAATAGTTAAAATACTGGAATAATGAATCAATAAAAATACTGAAACTGTAATTTCAGGTATGTGTGTATGAGACTATGGTAGAAGGTATATGTGTGTTAGTAATAATAATACCTATATATCTTAGTACTTGTGTGAATTTGGTATATGAGGCAATCGCCCTTTAAAGTTCTTCCTTCAAAACAAAAGTATCTTTTATTTCACATAAAGAATTAAATGTAAGAATATGTGAAACTCTAAGTGTAACAAAAGGAACATGTAAAGTTTATGTATTCTTGACGTTGAAGAGCATTCTATCTTTGTAAAGAACTTGATGCAAAAGATTTCTCATTATAATGATATAAAAAATCAGAACAGCTTTATACCAAAACTGACAGCATCTAAACTAGAATTAATAAACTAATAAAATCAATGGGGCAACTTTTTCTTAAGGAATTCAAAAGAAAATTGGCCAATAATATATATTTAAAAATCTTCAAACTTTTAATAGAAATGCAAATTAAAATAACCAGTAGTAGCTTTTGTTTCTTAATCAGACTAACCGAAACAGAAATAGTGTAATTAATAGTGGGGTGTGTTGGCAAAGACACATACTTTTAATGAAAGTATAAATTGATACAACCCTTTATGAAGGTACTTTAAGAGCCTTTCAAATATGGATGTTTTAAATATGGATATTCTTGGACCCAGCAACTTCATTTTTAATTTTTAATTATTATGAGATAATCTTTTAAGATGATCTGATTATATGAGGGAATGCTCAGTTTATTATAGTGCTAAAGTGAAAAAGAAATCATAAATTTTAATCTCAATTTATTTTGCATATATCAAAAAAGATTGAAAGAAATAACCAAAAATGGTAGTCCTTATCTCTTGGTAGTAGGATTATAAGTTATACACACACACACACACACACACACACACGTATGCTGCTTTTTTATATATATTCTTCTTTTATATATTTTATAATCAGAAATTTTTGGAGGTCAGTTTAAAGAGTGATTAGAATTTTTCCTATATAATGAAAAAACTGAGACTTAAAAAAATAAACCTTTTTGTGCTTGATATCTTTAACTCTACAATGGGATTCTGCATAGGATTCTGTTAATAAAACAAAAACATTGACAGTTAATATACTTGAGGTTACATATGAATTTTGTATGATTAATTTTGTATGATTAAATATTTTTACCATTTTATAAAATCTTTGTGATCTTTTGCCATAATAAGTTGTTTACTTGAGTACCTAGCACATTTCAGAGACTCAGAAAGATATCTTTAAGTAGGTTTTTAAAAAAAACAATTACGTGGCAATAATTAACATTCCATTGTTCCCAAAGAGTGATTCTCTCCTGGGCCCACCTGTCAATTTTATTTTTTATTTAGATTTGCATATTTAAAAATAATTTTTTTAGTGTTTACTTTTGAGAGAGGGAGAGAAAGAGCACAAGCTGGGGAAGGGTAGAGAGAGAGGGGACTGAGGATCCAAAGCAGGCTCTGCTGTCAGCACGGAGCCTGATGTGGGGCTTGAACTCACCAACCATGAGATCATGACCTGAGCCAAAGTCAGACGCTTAACTGACTGAGCCACCTAGGGTGTCCCAAGATAAGTATGTTTTTTATTGAACTTTCTCCATATATATTGTTACATTATTCATGTTTGGATTTGGCAGCCATATTTTCTGCTCTGAAGAATCTTCAAGATAAGATTCGACGCTTAGAACTTGAAAGGATTCAGGCAGAAGAAAGTGTGAAAACCTTATCTAGAGAAACAATTGAATATAAGAAAGTATTGGATGAACAGATTCAAGAAAGAGAGAATTCAAAGAATGAAGAGTCAAAGCATAATCAAGGTTTGTTTAATTATGAAGGAAATGAAACTTACAAATACACAAAATACAAAATGAAATACACAAAATAAGACTTGTAAAATTATTGTAAAAGCAAATTCACGATAGTGTTTTCTAGTGGTCAGTATCTTTGGGCACTCCAGAACTGCATTATACTTGAGTACATTCTGAGGAACACGTGGTGATGCCTTGCATTATATTTACTGATCAAATTCAAGACAGATTGGACTAGCATATAGAAAGAGAATGACTTAGGTCATCTGAATAGGCTTCTAGAGCTATTGGAGAGGGTTTATTGTATACACAGTAGATTTAATTCCCATTAACAGCTTGTTACAACTGTTGTATGAGTGAGCTAATTTCTGTTTATGTATTCTGTTTAGAATTGACATCTCAGTTATTAGCTGCAGAAAATAAATGTAATCTTTTAGAAAAACAGTTGGAATACATGCGCAATATGATAAAGCATGCAGAAATGGAAAGGACATCTGTCTTAGAAAAACAGGTATGGTGCCTCACAGATTCATTCACAGCAGTAGCTATGGGGGAAATTAGACTGACATAAAGATCTTTTTTTCTCAGTGAAAACTAATGGTTCTGTTATAATAATCATTTCTCCTTTTATCCAAATCACTGATAGTAGTGCCACTAGTTCATTTTGAGAAACAACTAAGTGTAAGCTTTGAGAAAAATGTGATTTGTTGTTTTAACATAGCTATAAAGAGGCTTCCTTTTTGGATGACCCTCACACACACTGCATATCTTCTGCACACAGCTTTGATAGCTTCTGCTTTTGAACAATGTAACAGCCCACGACTGAAATTACTTGGGATCGTTTATAGGGTGGGGAAGAGGGTAGTCCGTTCAATCTGCCATATGATTGGAAATGGCAAAACATATATAGTAACATAGTCATTCTCTACTTTGGAATATTCCAGTTCTTAGCTTAGAAAGCATCTATAAGTGAGATGTTTTGACTAATCTCTATTAAGCATAAATATTAAATAACCTTGTTTATTCATCAGTGAATTTTATCATCAGTGAATTTTAAATAGCCCATTTCATAAGAATGGTTCTGATACTGGAAATAAAATATGATTTCGCCAATTTTTAACTTAATGTATTTTTTAAGGGCAGCAAATATCCATAAAGGTGGATTGGAAGGATCCACTAAGGTGGATTGGAAGGAATTAGTAATTGACACAAACTCCTGGGGAAATTACTGCTTTATTTAGTCATATTCATATTTCTGTTAGTATGATATCTATTGCTATAGTCTTATCTATGAAGATATACTATTTATAAATTCAGGTACTTAGTGTTTTGGCTTTTTACCAATAGACCTCAATTTAGCATATTTCTACTAATCCTAGTTTAATGGTTTACCCTGTGACTGTCAGGGGCATTCTTTTCAAAGCCTTAATACTAGACCTAAAAATAATACTAATAGATGTTTTGCATAGAATTCAGAGGAAGCATAAATTATAGATACAAAAAACATAATTATTGCCTTTAGAAATTAACTGTGTAAGAGAACCAGACTCATTGAAAGTATTAGCCCATATATCTAAAAACTCTCCGCTGAGTATAACGAAAGTCTCAGGGTATAGAACCTACTGTTATAATGGTATATAGTAGGAGCAGGATTCCACTTGTGTTTATTGATTTCTTTATCCTGTGGTTTCATCTTAACATTGTTTTCCTAGAATTTCTCTGTAGTATAGAAGTTCTGTGAAAGGCCAGATATTATAGTATATTCTAAGTTATGCCCAGTATTAGTTGTGTTTTGTTTTTTTGTCAAATTCTCATGTTTGTGTTTACTACTATTTTCCAGGTTTCCCTCGAAAGAGAACGACAACATGATCAAACACATGTGCAGAGCCAGCTTGAAAAGTTAGATCTTCTTGAACAGGAGTATAACAAACTTACCACAATGCAGGCCCTGGCAGAAGTCAGTGCATGATACTGTTTCTTTTGTAAAATTGATCATTTTATAATACCGGCTATTCATAAGAAGAAAAGTGATCTTGTAGCAAAGAAACAGGAATTTTTAAGAGGAAGAAATGTAAATTTGGAAAGGGTGTTCACATTTTCTAATCTTGATTTACATAAGAAGTTCTTTTTGAAAATGTTGGAAGCTTAAATGTTTTAAGCATCAATAAGACCTGTATCACTTGGTTTAAGTTGTTGCCTTTAGTTTTAATTGATTCACTTGGGAGGTGTTTAATACCACTGAGATTAACATTCCAAATTTAGCTTCCATGTAGCCTATATGCCTTCATACGGAACTGTATTCTTTGGCCATAGATTTTACCCACAATTCTGTTTAACTACCTCACAGCTACTTCACAAATGACTAATAATGAATCACAGAGGAGAGCGTCATGGTTACTGGCAAGCACAGAGTCATTACTAGAGTGAACAAGCTTGTGTTTACTGTGCTAAAATTTTATAGCACATTCCTGTGTTGCTGTATTAAAATTTTACAAACAGACACTAAGTCTTTCACTAACCACTTTTAATATTTATATCACTAGAAAAAAATGCAAGAGTTGGAAGCAAAACTCCGCGAAGAAGAACAGGAACGGAAACGTATGCAAGCTAAGGCAGCCCAGGTAAGCTGCAGTGTCAGCAGGCAGGCTTCCCAGATTTCATACACCTCTTTGTGTCAAAACAAAAGATTCATTGTGGACTTCTTACATCATTTATATTTTGGAGGAGTCTACTATATAAATTCTCAGACATAGCTTGATATAGAAAATTATTAACATATTTTTGTAGGCGAAGAGTAAAAGTTGAGCAGTTTTTTAGAGTTGTTCAAATTGTGGGTTTTAATCAGCATTTTAAAAAAATCAATGGACTAAAAACCATCAGAATAATAATACATAAGGATGTAAAACTTCTCACTTGGGTCACTGTTGGAAATGTTGGAAAACCATCATTTAGTTTCCTGCTTACACGTTTTCCTTTCCCTTGGTGGCCTCAAAACACCAGGACAGAAATTGAGGTAGTGGGCTGCCCCAATCAATAGTGACCATACCAATTCACAAAAGCTACTGGATAAGGAAAGTGAGCTCTGTTTGCTCCTAGTCTTTGATTTTAGCCCATGCATTGGCCACCAGGTAGGATAGGTGAGGCAGTGTGAATCCACACAAACATTGAATTCTTATGTATACGAACCAGAACCACATTTCTGAACGATGCAGCAATACTTTTGTTCCCAGTGAGTCTTACTGACAGGCTCAATAAAATACCTTGTTCGTAATTGAAGACTCTTTTAAGAGCTTATTTATTCAAATACCTCCTATTTTCCCTCCCACTTCCAGAGTCTTAAAACATTCATATGTATCTTTTCTCATATTAACACAAGAAGCAGGTCTTGATTCCAGAACAGTTAGGAGCAGAGGGTCTGCAGCTTAGGCTGTGGTCAGAGGCCAGCAGTGTCCTGAGTTCCGTTCATATGTGGGCTTGCAGGGCTGTAAACATCTTGTTATCCTTGTCACCTTGTCTGTTGCTTCCAGAACCTCCCAGAACTCTCTGATTTAACATAGTCTCTTTCTATTAAACCTGATATATTTTCTTTCTCAAATATTTACCTTGTGTTGTATTTTTTCCTCACTGTGCTGAGTTCTGTGGTCATGTGGGCTTTATTTTTGATCACAGCAAGTTTTGAAATGACTTGGTTTCTCTGCCCATTCTACTGTAAGGTCAGCCACTTTACTGTATGTCCATTTCCACACTTGTAACATGCAAACTCATAAATTGTGCTCTATATACATTGTGGTGGTGAGTTTTATTGTACATGAAATAAAATTAAACAAGTTCGTTATTTTATTAATTTAAAAAGTTATTTTACAGTATTTACACTTTTTCATTTAGCAGGCATAATATAGGGACCAAGTCAGTTATTATATCAGTAAAGCTTTTTTGAGTTCTGAGAGTGAATGCTATTCTAGTAGAATACCAGTGACCAGGGATCGTACGCCGTTCCAAGTCAAGCCAACCTTAACTTGTATGGTCTTGGGCAAGATATTTAACCATTCAGAGCTTGGATTTTACCATTGATGAAGTGGTTTTCATTTTATATCTTCCTAGTGTTGGAGATATCAAATGAGAGAAAAGACAATGAAAGCACTTAAAAATGTTAAAACTCTGCCACACAAATATATGACCATTACTGGGAAGAATTAAACTGGAAGTTAAAACATTTTTAAAAAATTGTTACTTTTATACTATTCAAACCCATTGGCTTCATAAGTCTCACACAGTAATAATTTTATCAGAGTAGTAATTTTATGTTCAATGAATTCTGTCTATTCAGTTGACTGTGTATAAAGCATTGTTAGATGTGTGAGAATGTAGATGCTCCCGAGGGTAGGCATCCCTGTATTCCTTTGTCTCTGAATAGACTCTGTCCCTAAAGAATGCAGTCATTGTGGGAGTTAGTATTCTCGGTATTTCTTTTTAACTCATCCATTGGTTCTGAGTGTTCCAACTCCATCATAATTTCCTGGGGAACTTTAAAATACTTTTAAAAACAATGAGGTCCAGAGAGGATCCCGACAATCTGAATGTTTCTCCTAAACCCCAGACGATTTTGATACATAAGCTCGTTTGAAAACCATTATTCTAGACAAAGACAAAAGGTGTCATAGTATTTGCTGACGTACCTTCCAGTTCTTTTGGACATAAAATTTCCAGTTTTCATTTTCTTATGATGTAAGGGTGTTAGTTTTTAAAGAAGGAGAAATGTATTTTGCCCTCCAGCCGCTTTGTGTCTGGCACTGATGTGGTTGCCATGTGTAAAAAAGAAGAAAATATTGAAGCATTGGTTTGGATTCAGATATATTGTATTTAGCTCATTAGGTATAATTTATGGAGCAACTACAAATAATGGAGCTAAGCGGTTCCAAACTGGGGCGTGGGGGGGGGGGGAGGACAAGTTGTAGCACAGTACTTCAGGATAAAATGAGGGACTTGTATTGATTTAAAATATTTGGGGTGCCTGGGTGGCTTGGTCGGTTGGGCGTCCAGCTTCGACTCAGGTCATGATCTCACGGCCCATGGGTTCGAACCCCGCGTCGGGCTCTTTGCTGACCGCTCAGAGCCTGCAGCCTGTTTCGGATTCTGTGTCTCCTTCTCTCTCTGCCCCTCCCCTGTTCATGCTCTGTCTCTCTCTGTCTCAAAAATAAATAAACGTTAAAAAATAAATTAATTAATTAAAATATTTGGAAAATGTTCACAGATTGATTCAAGACATAATTACGCAGCTATGATAATGTTTTTCTGTTTCTCTATTATAGGTTTCTACAGATTTTTACATGGCAAATCTAATAGCTTTTATTTCTGTAGCATTAACTTTAGGCTGTCCTGTTTTTCTTAGTTGCAGACTGGTCTAGAAACAAATAGAATTATCTTTGAAAATAAGGCAGCTCCATGTGTTCCCAGTGCAAGAAGAGTTAAAAAAAAGAAGTCAAAACCACCAGAAAAGGTATGAAAACAGTACCAATAAGTCAAAGTGCTGATTTTTACTGAGTGTAATTTGTGTGAAAATACTCCTACAACTGTGTGGTACCCAGTCTTGGAATAAATCTTCACTCTCCGTTTCTTCATTGGGAAGATGGGGATAAGTAATATCTACTTTTAAGTTTTACCCTGGTAGTGAGATGGTATATATGAAAGCATTTTAGAACTGCAAAACATTGCCCAGATCTGTATTATTCAGTATTGCTCAGTGTTTTTATGTATATGTGAATATAAATACATATATGTATATACTGGTTCTTAGACTGTACTTGCTGTTTTGGCAGGTACGATTTTTTTCCTTCCTAGCCTTTCCGAGGCTAAGAGGCATGTTGTCAGGTATTACTAGGAGCTCAAGAATATACCAATATCAGTAAAGCAAATAGTAGCCCAAGAGTACACTGAAATTTTAGATTAGTCATGTGAGTAAACTTGTAAGTAAACTTACCATCATGTGAGTAAACTTGTTTTTTGTTTGTTTGTTTTGTTTTGTTTTGTTTTTCCTTTCCATTCAGAAAGGTTCTAGGAACTATTTTACTGCACAACCACATTATAGATTATGCTTGGGGGATATGCCTTTTGTAGCTGGAAAGGTGAGTTGCTCCAACTCTGGATTTTTTTTTCCTTTACAATTTAGCTCTTTGAATTAAATCCACTCATCTGCCTGTATGCCTGTAAATGGTGAAAACATTTTTCTGCCCTTTTACTCGTATGGATCATAGTGATATAAGAAAGAGATGGAAGAAGGTTTTATGGGATTGGGGGAGCAGGGAAAAGGCTAGGAGGACTTTAAAGCAGATAAAGTATTTGTGGAAATAAAGATATGAACAATATCACAGACTCTGGTTTAGAGAAGGTATGGTTGTAGATAAGAGTAAATGAAATGGCAAATGGTATTACTTGTAGCGTTGGAATTTTAGTATCAGTCCTGCTCATTTATATTTAAATATAGTAGATATTTAAATAAATAGAAATCACATCCTATTTGTCCTCACATGCATCATTCTCCAAGAAGCAGTCATAAATAGACCTGAATCTTATGTTCCTTTAGTGTTTAAATGTAGAGATAATTTTGTCAAATATCAGGAAGTACTAAGTGATTTCTAATAAGTGCTTAGCACTGTGTTAGTTTATAGCACTTTTTCATTAGCTCTATGTTGCTGGTTGTTTCTTGCATAGATGCCTTGAATACCCAACTAAGTAGCGAGTTTGAGAGGCTTAGGGAATAGATTTTAATCTTATTTATTTATTTCTTTTAACCCCACAATAAATCCTTGGTGAAAGCTTGGGGAGTGAACTAATTTCTAACTTTTCCATTTGCCCTTTGTGGATGTGTGAGGCACAAATCACTTAAAAAATATATATATGTGTATATATATATATATATATATATATATATATGTATATGTATATGTATATGTATATGTATATATATGTATATGTATATATACACACACATATATATGTGTATATCTATATATGTATTTATATTTAAATAATGTCCTTGTCTCTATGCTGTTCTTCACCCTCAATTTAATCTCTTGTTGGATTGCAGAATATCTTTTGACGTATGTTTCTTCCTTTGTCTCTTAATCCTACCAACCTGCTTTTGCTTCACCGTAAAATCTGTTGGGTTGGAAGTAGAGGTTCTCAAGGGCTGACCAGCTACATTAGCATCACTGAGTACTGCATTTGAAAAAGCCGATTATGAAGCCCCACCACAGTCCTACTAAGTCAGAATTTTCTGATGGGGGCCTAGAAAGTTGTGTGTGTGTGTATGTTTGTTTTTACTGTTCCCTGATTTCAGTCTAATGTTCAGTTAGATTTGGGACCCACTTAATAAAGTTCTCTGCCTAGTGTTTTCATTATGTAAATATCCAAAACAGTAGTTGTGTACTCTGTTCAGATGTATTTCTAGACCACTTTATTTGTAAGTTCTTAAGTGAGTTGAAATCTTTCACTGTGTAAATTCTATTCATTGCTCTTTTTCTGCCCTCAGGCATCCACATGAGCCCTTGACTGTAGGGAAATATTTAAACTTTTGAAAATAACTTTATTCTCATCTCCTTATTCTATTTTGGGTTATAAACAAACACTTCCTTTTTCTTCAGCTATGAGTTTTTTGTTTTTTTTTACCACCTCATCACTCTCTTTCTAAATTGAATGTAGCCCTCTAAATGCAGTGTGACTAGCACAGAATAGTCTTTGTCACATTCTGGGAGTCTGTCAACTCAGCCTAGCATCATATTAATGTTCTGTGGGAAGCTTCATCCTCCCTCTCATTAATTAAAAAAAATTTTTTTTAATGTTTATTTTTTTGAGAGAGAGAGAGAGACAGAGCGCAAGCAGAGGTGGGGCAGAGAGAGAGGGAGACACAGAATCTGAGACAGGCTCCAGGCTCTGAGCTGTCAGCACAGAGCTCAATGCAGGGCTCAAACTTGTGAACTATGAGATCATGACCTGAGCCGAAGTTGGCCACTTAACCGACTGAGCCACCTAGGCGTCCGGCACTCGTTAATTTTTAATGTTTATTTATTTTGAGAGAGAAAGAGAGAGGGAGGGTAGGAGGGAGAGGAAGGGACAGAGGGAGGGAAGGAGAGGGAGAATCCCAAGCAGGCCCCATGCTGTCAGGGCAGAGCCCGATACAGGGCTTGATTCCACATCATGAACTGAGCCAAAATCAAGAGTCAGACGCTTAACCCATTGAGCTACCCAGGTGCCCTTTAGAGTCAACTGAAGTAACAGGTATTTTCCTGAAGCTTTGGATCAGCTGCTGTAGGTCCTATACTTGTGGATTTAATTATTTTATACAGAATTTGTAAGTAAATGAGACTCTATAAGTAGAGTCTCACCCTATCCTATATTATATTAGAATCTAATTCATTATTTGTATTATTCCCAAATATAATTGCCTATCTTCAGTAATTCTCATTGAAGTCATTTAATATAAAGGTTGAAAGGGACAGATTCAAAGATCAGTCTTTTCAACCTGAGCTCTCTTTCTGAAGTTGTTGGTACTCTGTGAAATATTATTCAAACAGCTAAGAATGTGCTGTCACCTAGCCGAGTGTTCCTCAAACTATTGTGAAGGTCCAGTTTTTATTTTTAATTATACATTGTCATAAATCAATACATATGTAAAATGCAATAAAAATGAATTACTAGAAAAATGAAATTAAAGACACAAAATACACGTCCTGATTTTTAAACTAGATTGAACAGACAAAATTCCATTAATGGGTACAATCAGAAAAGTAACAGGAAAAAATTTTTAAAACTATATACTGTTTATTTTGAAGCATATATAGGCATTAGTATAGTGAATATATAACTTGTATATATCAAATTACAGGTGAAATAATGATTGCACATACTCATATTTTCACACTTTAAATGAATACCATGTAGATCAGCATTTAAGTTGTTATTGAGACAAATGAATTTGGTTCTTGATATTCAAGGCTGTATTGATGACTGCATAGCTACAAGGGAGAATGTATAGCTAAACCATTTAATTGTAGTTGAATTTAAATTATCTTGATAAAAACGTAGATTAACTTTTATTTTGAAATGATTCTAGATTTATAGGAAGTTGCAAAAATAATAAAGGTCCATGTACCTTTCACCTGGTTTACTACAATGGTAATATATTACGTAGCTATAGTATAGTATCAGAACCAGGAGACTAAATCCACAGACCTTATTGAGATTTCTCTAGTTGTACTTGTGTATATATGTGTGTGTGCATGCACACCCATGTACAGGTTAGGTCAGTGTAGTTTTATCACATGTAGGTTCGGTAACCACCATCACTCCATATCTACAGTTTTGCCATTTCACAAATGGGAGTCATACAAAATGTGACCTTTTGAGATTGACCTTTTTATTCAGTATAACTCCCTTGAGATTCATCAAACGGTTGTGTGTATCCATGGTTCTTTTCTTTCTCTCAGTTAAATATTCCATGGTGTGAAAGTACGACAGTTTAAGGATTCACTTACTGAAGGACATTTGGGTTTTTTTCAGTTTTGGGAGTTTACAAATTAAACCAGTGTGAGCATTGTGTATAGGTTTTTGTGTGGACATAAGTTTTCACTTCTGTGGGATAAATGTCCAGGAATTTGATTGCTGGATTGTATGTGTAGTGTATTTCTTGTTTTTAAACTACCCAACTATTTTTGAGTGACTGTACCATTTTTCATTTCCAGTAGCAGTGTCCCAGAGATGGAGTTTTTCCACATCCTTAGCCAGCATTTAATATTGTTACTTTTTAGTTTAGCCTTTCTGCTACGTATGTTTGATATCTCATAATGCTTTTATTTTATATTACCCTAATGGCTAATGATGGTGATCATCTTTCTCATGTGCTTATTTACCATCTGTGTATCCTCTACTGAAATATCCATTTGTATTTCTTGCCTGTTTTAATTGTTTTTGTTTGTTTACTATTAGGTTTTGAGAGTTCTGTGTTTTGATACAAGTCACATATCAGATATGTAGTTTGCAGATATATATTGCAGATATATTCTCCCAGTCTATAGCTTTTCTTTCTTCCTCTTAAACTGTTTCACAGAGCTGCTTTTTGTTTTGCTGAAATCCAGTTAATTGATTTTTGCTTTCTCTGGATCATACTTCTGTCAGGTCTAAGAACTCTTTGCCAGGACCAACATCCTATACATTTTCACTTATTTTACGGTTTTATGTTTTATGTCTAAATTTATGATCCACTTGAAATGATTTTTGTATACAGTATGAGGCTTGTTAGGTCAAGGTTTATTTTTTTATTCTGTTCCATTGATGTGTATGTTTACTTCTTTGCCAGTACCATTTTGCCTCGATTACGTCGATTACTGTGGCTTTATGTATAGTAAGTCTTAACATCAGGAAGAGTGATTCTTTGTCCATTCTTCTTTCTCAAAATTGTTTTAGCTCCTCTAGTTCCTTTTCTCTTTATATGAATTTTAGAATAAACTTTTCTCTACAAAAAAAAAAAAAAGTCTTGCTAGAATTTTTATTGGAATTGTATTTTATTTACAGATCAGTTTAGGAGAATTGACATTCTTGTCATGTCAAGTCTTCCAGACCATGAGTACAGTGTAGCTTTTTTTATTTAGATCTTTGATTTCTTTCATCAGTGTTTTGTGGTTTTTGGCATATTGGTCCCATATCTGCTTTATTATATACTCACATATTTTTTTTTTAGCAAATGTAAGTTGTATTTAGTTTTAATTTAGTTTCTATGTGATCATTGCTAGTATAGTAAGCTTTTGTATGTTGATCTTACATTTTGTGATTTCATTGAATTCCTTATTAGTCCTAGGGATTATTTTTTTAGATTGGTTAGAATTTTCTATGTAGAGAGGCATATCATCCTGTAAATAGGGACAGTTTTATTTTTTTAATTTGTATGCCTTTTATTTCCTTTTTTGCCTTACTGCACTGGCTAGGATTTCCAGTATTACTTTAAGCAAAAGTGAAGAGAGTGGACATTCTTGTCTTTTTCCTGATCTGAGTGGCGGAGAACATTCAGTCTCACCAGTAAATGCAGTGTTAGCTGTAGGTTCTTTGTCAGTGCTCTTCACCAACTGGTGGAAATTTCCCTCTGTTTCTGCTTTTTTGAGTACCTGATTGGGTGTTGGATTATTTTATATGCTTTTCTTTATTAGATGGTATGGTTATGTGATTTTTCTTTTTTACTGTCGATATGCTAGACTACGCTGCTTTTTTTTCTTTTTAATAATTGAATTAAATAATTGACTAGTTCAATTCAGTTATTCCTGGAATAAACTCACTTGGATAGGGTATACATACTTCTTTGTATATAATGCTGGATTCAATTTGCTACCTGGCAGTAGAGACTAGGATAAAGAGTATCTGTTAGCTTAGCACAGTGGCTTCCAAACCTGACTGGTCAGAATCACCTGGCAAAATTAAAAATACACATTTCCAAGCCCTGACCCACACTGATTGAGTTTGGAGTGCTGCCTGGGGATCTGCATTGTAAACAAGCTGTCTAGATGATGCTTATGGAGCCAAGTTAGTCCAGCCATCTTTTTGTAAATTAAAATAGCATATTGAGATTATTGTTTCATATTAAAAACGAAACCAGAAATTTTGAGAGGGCTACCAGCTTTTCCCTATTGTTGTTTATGTTATGTTTTCCTATTACGTTTATGTAAACTTAGATCCCCCTACTATTTGAGGATAGAGAAATGAATGCAGTGACAGTCCTTACCACCTGGAAGCACATATGCTATTTAACAGGTGAAATAGACATGGAAACATGATTATAGTGTATTGTGATAAATTCACTGAGAGGGAGAGAAATGCTCTGGGTGATCTGAGAATGGACTACTTAATTGGACCAATTCATTACCTGGAGGTTTTAGGGAAGTCTTTAAAAGTTACGTATTTGAACTGTGTTTTAAAGAATGGTAAAATGGTGCCACACAGAAGAAATGGCATGTGCAAATACAGTTTATGGAAATAATACAGAGAAATTAGGGGATGATAGGACAAAATGCCAGGGAGTATAAGTTTTAGCTCAATGATAGTAGACCCTTTGTCTATGCTAAGGAGTTTGGACATTAGCGTTAGTGGGCTTAACATCAAAGGATTTCAAATAGGAGAACAAACTGATACTACTATTAGCATATTATTTTAGGAAGATAGCTGATAGCCTTATTGAATTAGAAACTGAGGAGAGCCATGCCAATTGCGATCTTCTTCCTATAGCTAGTGGAGATGGTTGCATAAACCGAGGAATGACAGTAGGGTGGAGAGTAAGAGGTGGATTGGAGGTATTTCAGAAGTTAAGTCCATGGGACTTGGTAATTGGATTTACTCTAGGAAGTTTATATCATAGGCTTTTTATGGGAAGAGTTCTTTTTATTCAGGGAGTAAACAAGAAAACAGATTTAGACGATGTGGCTTCAATTAATTCTCATTTTTCTTCAGTCCACCAGTCCTAGCCATGCTGTGGTAGCCAATGTTCAGCATGTCTTGCATCTGATGAAGCAACATACTAAAGCCTTGTGCAATGATCGAGTGGTCAACAGTGTTCCTTTGGCAAAGCAAGTTTCTTCACGAAATGGTAAAAGTAAGAAGGTGTCAGTAACACCTCCCTCCTCCAGCAGCATTAATGAAGAGTTGTCAGAAGTCTTACAGACTTTACAAGATGAATTTGGGCAAATGAGCTTGTGAGTTTTAGTTTTTGTTTTTTAAATTATATTCAGTTGTAAAACTTTGTTTTAAGTTCTTGGTGACTTCATTAATCGTATTGTTAATTTATTCTATTCAGCAAGTATCAGAGCACAGTTCTTGAAGCAACCACTGAGCGATTTACTAGGACCTTAACAAATGCAACTGTTCTAGGGGAAATCTCTCCCTTTTTGAATAGTGTTAAATGTTTTGAAGACCAAGGTTCACACTTCAGTTTTATTTCCTTGTTTGGGAGCTTGATATACATTGACTTGAATAGGTTAGTATGTATTTGAGGAACAAGATCCTTGCTTTCTTTCTGGGCTTTCCTTTCTACGTGTGTAATATTGTAGGAGGTGGAATAAAAATAATTAAGCCTTTGAAATTAAGAACTGCTTTTACATTTACCTCCAGTGCCTTTCTTGAACCTTTAAACCATCTTGTTGCTCTGTTTAAAAACTGGAGTCATTTGTAATGCACAGAGCAGTGGTCCCATGGTGAGTGGGACATGGTGTGGCCCTAACCATGAAACAGGAAGCTTTATCAAGCCCTACTTTTGTTTTTTATGTAGTGATCACCAGCAGCTTGCGAAACTTATCCAAGAATCCCCAACTGTGGAACTGAAAGACAACTTAGAGTGTGAGCTGGAAGCGTTAGTGGGAAGGATGGAGGCCAAAGCTAACCAAATAACTAAAGTTCGAAAATACCAAGCCCAGGTAACTTCATTTCTCTTTCCTTGTTTCTAATGATTATAAAACAAGAACAAGGCAGAACCAAAAAACCCTTTTCCCCAAATACATTGATTGATGACATTCAAGTGTATCACAGATAGGGAGCTACAGGAAGTATTTCTTTAGGAATCGGAGTTAAGTGGGCTAAGAAGGAAGACACCATCTTGTAATCTGTGAGAGTAGATTTTATCATCTAAGACACTTCTTTTGAATATTGAATGTATTTAATATTTTTACCTTTATAAGAACAACCTTTAACTTCTGTGATGAATTTAAATGGTTCCACATTTTCCGAAGTCTTTTAAAAAAACACCTGAAAATTCTTGATTTCGAAAGAAGTAGATATAAATATGTGAAAAAAAATCTTTATGTTGCTAATTAAGTTAGTAGAGCAGCCATTTATTTAATATCTACTAAGTGCAGTGGGGAGGCATACTCCCGAATTTTCATCTGGAGAGATACATAATGATTCGTGTCAGAGATTATTGGGACCACTGGGAGTGGGCTGGACACAGGGCAGAGGGGCCGAGAACAGCTCGGCTGCCTGAAGCTCTTCTCGATCAGAGGTTGTGAATGAGTGTAGGTGGGGAAAAGCGGACAGATCTGAGGTAGGTCTTGGAAGTAGAATGATCAGGGCAACTTGCTGCTGAGTGTCATTTGGAGGGAGAGGATGGTGGTACCCCTGATGGAAATGGAGAAGGCTGGGAACAGAACAGGTGTGGCTGATGTTTACTAATGGATTGCTCTATAATAGGCACAGTGTTAAGTGCTTGTGAATATGTCATCTTAATTTTCGTAGAAGACTTGTGAACTGGGCATACTATTTTACAGATAAGGAAGCTGGGTTGAGTGTCCTGGGAGGTAGGCGTATCCTCAAGTGAAATTAAGTAACTTCTGTGTGAGGACATACCAGCTCACTGGTGAATGGCAGAGCTGGAATGCAAACGTGGTTCCTCTGAACTCCAAAACCGGGGCTTTTAAGCATTTTTTGTAAAGTTCACATTAAAAAGAATGAATAGGAGCAAATGATCGCTGCAGGAGTAATGGTCTAATTTGTTTCTTATACATCAGGCTCAACCTTATTCTCTCTAACGGAATACCAACCTAGCAGCAGCTTAAAGTAAAAGTAAAGCTCTGTAAAAATAAGTAAATATAAGCTATTTTAAGTTATTCTAAAGTAGTGAAATAACAAAAACCTTTTGTTAGTATTAATACATTACCATTACATCTCTTCATCCATCTGGAACATGTTTCGTTACCTCCTCAGACTAGTTTCTAGAACACCTTTCTTTTGTTTTCTGTAAGACCTTCCCCAGACCCTCTTGTTTCTTATTTGCTCTGTTCTGTACTTTGGCCACACGCTGCCTTACCTTCTGAAACAGCATCAGTATTGATGTGTTTACTTCCATTCACCTCGTTTGTATGTTGCTTTCTGTTTTTAAGCACTTAGCGTCAAATCACTAGTACCAGAGATTTTTGAAGACTTTATAAAAAAAGAAATACACTCAGAATGTATTATTGGCATTTTAGCTTGTATGAGAATTAAAAATAACAGTTGCCAGAAGAGGACATTTTCATTGAATCCTCCTTTTTCCCTGCCTTGGTTACTTGCTGTAGCTGGAGAAACACAAGATAGAGAAGCAGAAGAGGGACTTGAGGACCCCCAGAAAGACTCTTGATGAAGAAGGAAACAGCAGCAGTCGTTCTTCTGGAATCACGGGGACCACAAATAAGAAGGACGTTGCCAAACCGAGACCTGGCGAAAAAAGCAGGAAAAATCTTCAGTTGTTGAAGGACATGCAAACCATACAGAGTTCATTACAAAGCAATAGTTTGTGTTGGGATTACTGACTGGTACCAGGTCATAAATTCTATTCAGATAATCTGTACCTCAGAAATCAGATTTTGGCAATTTACCCTCCAGGTCTCATACTCTTACGTTGGAATTAATGAATAGCAGGTGTTAAGGGGCCCAAGCTTCATTACACAGGCGTCCTGTGTTACGCATCATGACTAAATGTTAAACCACCTAAATGGAAACCAGGGGAGTTTTAAAGGCTAGGAAGCCACACACTCTGCATCTTTGTTTGAGATGAATTTGCTGTACTGAAATACTGCACTTTGTAAACAGATTACCAATTTTTTACTTGTGGGTGTGATTTTTAAAATAATTCCTTAGATATCTAAGTAAAATTAGGTTTAAATTATCAAAATAGGAGGCTGTCCCATAGGCAATGTTTGCTTAAAAAGTCTCATTTTTAATCTTCCCCTGGCATGAATCGCCCATTTCTCCTTTCCAATACATCCATTAAATATACTTTGTTTTGACTATGGATACAGGTTTTCTATGTGTAAGTATTTATACAAATTTAAGAGGATTGGTTTGTTTCACTTTTTGACATTTTGAACACTGATCAATATTAAATACACTTCTATTGATATAATCCATCATTAAAAATTTTTGAAAGACCCAGCATTCATTGTCAGTTAACTGCAAAAATTATAAAGCATTTTTTAAAGTATAAACGAATTATTAATGAAGTAAATGAGGTTTCTGAGTGAAGAGGAAGTGTTGTGTAGCATATGCATATGTTGTTTTTAAATAATACCTGTTTGTAATCATGGTATTCAGTTCAAAGCACTGTGGTTTTTAATCTTAAAAACTCAGAAGAGCTCCTGGGACCTGTTATCGGTGTATAGTGTGAGTGCAGTATTAACTGTACATGTGCCATTGTCATTGTGTTAATAATGTAAATCATAATTTTGAATAGATCAAGACATGTTAGCTTTTTATAAATTTGCCACTGAAGTCAATAAAGCAGCTTTATTAAGGAAACACTGAAATTTTCCTTAACAGCCTGTTAGCGAAGGCTATATTTGTTGTAATCTCTCCAAAAAAATGCATTTCTAAATAGGACGTTAACATATTACGAGAAACAATAAGAATATATGCTATTATATAATTTATTTGCCTATCTCATGCTCACATAGAAACTAAACCCGACAAGATTGAACTGTCTCAAGGCCTAAAGAGTCCTAATGAACACATTAACCAGGTGTTAAAGAGATTTCATTTTTATGCCTCCCCTGGGATCGAAATGGAGTTCTGGGCTTTTATCTGGGTAACCAGCATGAAATGCAGTGCCTCTCTGGGCACTAAGCTTATTAGGCCTCTTAACTGAGTTAATTTTTCACAGAGTTCTTGATTTAGGGTCCTTCAATTTGGAGCTATTTGTGAGTGTTCTGAAATTGTAAACCTTTGCTTGAGTGTGCGGTTTTGTATCTTCATTGAACTCACAACAGTGAGTCCACAGACCCAAGGCAATCACTGCTCTGGTGATATGGAAAACATTTGTTGTGTCTCAACCACCATTTCAAACTATTAAACTTTTGTTATCTCTGTGTTTGAATTTCAGGTCATTAAATTGTAGGAGACTCATTTTGCATTGTAGTGGCTCTATGTCCTAATTAGAAGCTTAATGGTGTTAAAACCCACCCCATCCCTTGGGTAAGAGTCAAACTAAAATATCCACTCCAGCCTTTAATACGCTCAGGTGAGAAGTGAAAATAAGAAAATGCCAATGCTGCTTCAGTTTCCTTATCTGAGAGTTTATAGCAGAGGAGTACGTGGTCACACATCTACTTTTGTTGTAAGGGCACTGTTGAAATGCATTTCAAATACAAGTGTCCTCCATGTGTAAGATGCCAATCTGGATACCAGGCTAAGTAAGAAAGGTATGCTTACAGGTAGGTGGTAGACATCTGAATTACGTCAACACCGTGTGGTTAACGCAGTGGTGATAACATGGACACAGCGCTGTTGGGGACACAGAGGAAGGGGGCAGGCATGGCAGAGAGGAGTGATGAACAGGGGGTAACATCCTGGAGGGAGCAGTGATCGCTCAACTCTGGAGAACTGGAATTAGCCAGAAGGAAGAACAGTTCCAAGTCAACAGGAGAAAAGAAAAGTGTAGAGGCCGGAATCTGCAGTTGACACGGGAGAGTTGTGACCAGCTGAGTGGTACTTGTACATAAAAGTTGAGGTGTGCAGGTGAGAGTGGAAGGGGAAGCCAACAAGTTACAGGAGGCTAAAGAGCTTAGACATAACCACATAGGCCTCTTGTTTTTTATAGCCCCAATGATGAACCAAGGGCACCTGCACATCCAGTAAGTAGTCTGTCAACTCAAAGTTCTGTTGGTGTGGATAAATATATAAAAAATACTAACACTCTCCTCCCCTGCTTCCACACACCCCCCCCACCAATGAATTGTGCTTTTTTCCAAGCTTTGTTAGAAACTTTTTTTTTTGTATGATTTAAATAATTCCTACACCCAATGGGCTCAAACTCACAACTCTGAACTCAAGAGTCATAGGCTCTGCTGACTTACTCAGCCAGGTGCCTCAAATCTTTTTAATGTGTAAGGGTGTGTGTGTGTGTGTGTGTGTGTTTGAATAAATTTGACATAAAACTGTAAATTTAAGATATACAATGTGTGACTTGGATACATTTACATATTGTGATATGACTGCCATTGTTGTGGTATTTCACATTACATACTTCCAGTTCAACATTGTTGTCTATATTCCTTATGCTGTGCATTAGATCTCTCTGGCTTTTTAATACTACTTGTTGCAGCTTTATATCCTTAAACAGCATCAGTCTTATCCTCTTCTCCCATCCCTGGTAACTGCCTCCTCTCCTGGTGATTGCTATTTTACTCTTTTTTACAAGTTTGACTCTTCCACATATAAGTGATCTCATAGAGTATTCATCTTTGACTCCTCTCAGTGTGATGTGCTCAAGTTCCATCCACTTTGTTGCAAATGGCAGGATGTCCTCCTTCCTAATGGCTGAATAATACTCCATTGTGTACCTATAGCACATCTTTTTTTATTCATTCATCCTCTGATGGGCATTTAGGTTGTTTCTGAATCTTGGTTATTGTTAATAATACTGTTGTAAACATGGGAACACATAACATCTCTTTGAAAGTCTGTTTTCATTTCCTTTGGATATATACCCAGGAGTGGAATTGCTGGATCATAAGTACATCTACTTTTAATTTTCTGAGGATATTCCATATTGTTTTTCATAGTGGTTGGACCAATTTGCATGCCCACCCACAGTGTATAAGGATTCCCTTTTCACCACATCCTTGCCAGCACCTGTTGTCTCTTCTTGATATTAGCCCTTCTAAGAGGTGTGAGATGAGAACGTAGGGTTTTGCCCTGCATTTCCCTGATTAGTAATGTTGAGCATCTTCACGTGCCAGTTTGCCATTTTGATATCCTCCTTGGAAAAAAATGTCTATTTCGTTTTTCCTGCCTAACTTTTAATCAGATTGTTTGAATGTCGTATGAATTCTTTATATATTTTGGATATTAACCCTTCATCTGATAAGTGGTGTGCAAATATTTCTCCCGTTCTGTAGGTTCTTTATTGCTTGTGTGTAAGCTTCTGAGTTTGATGTAGTCCCATTTGTTAATTTTTCCTTTTGTTTGTGCTTTTGGCATCGTGTCAAAAATCATTGAGACCAACATCGAGGAGCTTCCTCCTGTGTCTCCTAGGAATTCTGTGGTATCTGGTCTTACGTTTAAGTGTTTGGTACATTGTGAGTTAATTTTGTGAGTGGTATGAGATAGGGGTCCAATTTCATTGTCCTCTGCATGTATTTCTCCAGTTTTCCCAGCACCACTTGTTAGAGAGACTGTCCTTTCCCCATTAGGTGTTCTTGGCTCCCTTGTCAAGTATTAGTTGATTATATATGCCAGGGTTTAATTCTGGCCTCTATTCTGTTCTATTTATTAGTCTGTGTCTCTTTTTGTGCCAGTACCATACTGTTTTATTACTCTGGCTTTGCAGTATACAAGTGACCCTTGAACAACATGAATTTGAATTCATGTGTGGGTCCGCTTACACATGAAATTTGTGTGGGTCCCATGTGTGGGTCCGCTTACACATGAAATTTGTACAATATTGTAAATGTATTTCCCTTATGATGTTCTTAACATTTTTTTTCTCTCCGGCTTACTTTAAGAATACATGCTATAGGGGCGCCTGGGTGGCGCAGTCGGTTGGGCGTCCGACTTCAGCCAGGTCACAATCTCGCGGTCCGTGAGTTCGAGCCCCGCGTCAGGCTCTGGGCTGATGGCTCAGAGCCTGGAGCCTGTTTCCGATTCTGTGTCTCCCTCTCTCTCTGCCCCTCCCCCGTTCATGCTCTGTCTCTCTCTGTCCCAAAAATAAACGTTGAAAAAAAATTTTTTTTTAAAAAAAAGAATACATGCTATATAATACATATACAAAATATGTGTTTTTCAGCTCTTTTTTATTGGTAAGCCGTCTAGTCAACAGTAGGCTATTAGTAGTTAAGTACTGGGGGAGTCCGAAGTTATACTAGGATTTTAAACTGTATGAGGGCGTCTGTACCCCTAACTGCTCGATTGTTCAAGGATGCCTCTGGCACTGGTCTTTTTCTTGGGATTACTCTGTGCATTTGGGGTTGTTAGTGATTCCACAAAAATTTTTGGATTGTTCTATTTCTGTGAGGAATGCCTTTCATAGTTTGATGGGTATTGTGTTGAATCTGTAGATGGCTTTTGGTAGCATGAACATTGTAACAACATCTTCCAGTCCATGAACACAGGGTGTCTTTCCATTTGTCTTTGATTTCTTTCAGCAAAGTCATACAGTTTTCATCGTACAGATCTTTCACTTCCTTGTTTAAATTTATTCCGTAGTATTTTATAGTTTCTTATGCTATTGTGAATGGTGAGAGTTTATTTTTCGAATGTTTCATTAGTGTAAAGGAATGCAACTGATTTTGTGTCCTGCAACTCTCCTGAAATTGATTAGTTCCAACAGTTTTTTGTTTGACTCAGAGTTTTCTACATATAAAAGCATTTCACCAGCAGATTGAGATGATTTTACTTCTTTGCCTATCTGGATACCTTTCATTCCTTTGTGTAGCTAGTAATTCTAATAGTGTTTTGAAAAGAAGTAAGAGTGGACATCCTTGTCTTATTCCAATCTTAGGAGAAAAACTTTCAATTTTTCTCCAGTGAGTAGAACGTTAGCTCTGGATTTGTCGTGTATGGTTTTTTATTATGAATGGCTGTTGTATTTTGTCATGTTTTTTGTGTCTATTGAAATGATTGTGTGGTTTTTTTATCTTTTATTGGTAAGTATTACATTTACTGATTTGTATATGTTAAACCATTCTTGCATCTTTTGCATTTTTTTTAGATCTTATTTATTTATGTATTTATTTATTGAGAGAGAGAGAGACAGACAGACAGACAAAGCAGGGGAGAGGGAGAGAGAGAGATTCCCAAACGGGCTCTGCACTGCCAATGCATAGCCGGACGTAGGGTCTGAACCCATGAATCATGAGATCAAGACCTGAGCCAAAAATGAAGAGTCGGATGCTTAACCGACTGAGCCACCCAGGCACCCCTATTATTTCCTTCCTTCTGGTTTGTTCTTTGTCGAATTTCTTGAGATTATAAAGTTCGATTATTTGAGATCTAGTTTCTTAACATCTGTGTTTTACTATAAACTCTTTCCCATTTCTTCTTTGACCTATTTGTTGTTCAGAAGTAGGTTATTTAATTTCCACATATTTATAGATCTTCTCATTTCTTCCTTATTGATTTCCAGTTTCATACCATTGTGTGGTCAGAAAAGATAATCGGTATGATTTCAATCTAAATTTGCTAAGATTTGTTTTGTGTCTTATCATACGATCTGTCCTGGAAAATGTTCATGTGCACTTGAGAACAATTTCTCAAGTATTCTGCTTGTTTGGTGAATTGTTCTGTGTATGTCTAATAAGTTTATTTGCTCTAAAGTATCGTTCAATTCCAGTGTTTGCCTTGTTGATTTTCTGTCTGGATGATCTTCACTTTGGTGCTAGTGGGGTATTGAAGTCCCCTATTCTTATTTTATTATCTCTTTCTCCCTTAAGACTTGTATTTGCTCAATATGTGTTGGTGGTCAGGTAATTTATGATTGCTATATTTTTGTGATGTATGGACCTCTTTATCTAATGACCTTTGTCAGTTTTACCATTTTTAGCTTGATGTCTGTCTTGTGTAAGAAGATGTCCACTTTCCTTTGGTATCACTTGCTTTGAATATCCTCTTCCATCCTTTCACCTTGAGCCTGTGTATTTGTTTAGAGCTGAAATGAGTGTACTGTAGTGAGCATATGGTTAGGTCTTTTTTTTTTTTTTTTTTTTTTTTAACCCATCCGGCCACTCTGTGCCTTTTGATGGGTGAATTCAATCCATTTTACATGTAGGGTGATTATTGATATGTGAGGACTTGCTACTGCCATTTTATCTTTTGCCTTCTAGTTATTTTCTCTCTCCGTTGTTTTTCCTTTTTTTTTTTCTGTCTTCTTTTGTAAGCTGGTGTTTGTCCTTGTTTTTTTGCTCAGTCTTTTGTTTTGTTTTGTTTTGGGTCTCTGGTCTAGATTTTGCCTTGTGGTTACCAGGAGATTTATGCAAAATATCTCATAGATAAAAGAGTCATTTTATACTGATAAAAATTTATCTTCATTTACTTAATTTCATCTTTTTATTCCTTCCCTTTTATACTTTTCACAAATTATTCTGTGGATTGTTAAATGTTAATAGCTGTTGTTATTTTTAATGCTCTTTCCTTTAAGCTTTAATTATTTTATAGTCGAAAATAGTTATTTCTGTCTGTTGATGCCCTTTTCATTGTTTCAGCTTGAAGAGCTACTTCCAACTTTTCAGGCGGTGTTAGTGGTGGTGAATTCTCACATTTTTTTGGTTTGGGAAATCTTCCTGTAGCTTTTATATCTGGATAACTTTGCCACTTAGAGTATTCTTGCCTGGCAGTTTTTAAGTTGTTTGAATGTCATTCCATTCTCTCCTGGCCTGTAGAATTTGTGCTGAGAAATCTGATAGCCTCCTGGTGTGGGTTCCTTTGTTACTTTTCTCCCCCTGGCTTTTTATCATTAACTTTTGACAGTTTCATTATAATGTGCCTTGGAGAAGGTCAGTTAGCTTTGTATTCTTGCGTTATCCAGTTCCTTCCCCAGGTTTAGGAAGTTCTCAACCATTCTTTCTATAAACTCTCTGCCTCCTGTCTCGTCTTTCTGGTCTACCCTTTAAGCTTATGTTGGCTTTTCTAATGGAGTCTGATAGTTGTTTTAGGGTATGTCCATGTTTTAAATATACTAGTTCTCTCCTCTTCCACCTGAATCATTTCTAAATTCCTGTCTTATGGCTTGCTTATTCTCTCTTCCATCCGATCTTGCTCCATTTTCAATGCTTTCTAATGCATTCTTTATCTCATTTTGTCTTTTTGGTTGTTTTTTAGAATTTTCAGTCTCTTTGGTAAAGTACTCCTTATGTTCATTAATTTTATTCCCTAAGCTCAGTGGATTGCCTTTCTGCATTTTCTTGTAGGCTGGAATTTTGGATTCATTATTAGATTGCAGTATTCCATGTCTTTGGGTGCACCTGCTGGGGAATTGTCACCGTCTTTTTGTGATACTGTATTATCATGATTTTTCATAGTATTTGATGAAATGTGCCTGTGCTGCCACATTTTAAGTAGCAACACCTTTCTTATTTAGGTAAGGCTTTGTTTGTTCACTTTGATTTTAATAGTAAAACAGGTTGACAATTAGAAAACTTTCATTTGTTTTCCAGAAGGTGGTGCTATAGCACAAGTTTTGGGGTTTCCATAGTGGAAGTGACTAAGTTGGAAGTGTGTATTAAAAAGATGGCATTTAAAAACGACTGGAAACAGAGTGGGGGGAGGTGTGTGCTTAGTTAGCACTTGGGGCTTTAGGCGTGTTCACAGCCTGCTAGGGCAATCCCAGACTGAGGGATTCCCAGAGGTTCGTGGATGGACCTCTTGATGGAGTCCCAGGACATATGGGAGAAAACATGTCCCTTCAGCAATCTTTGCCTTTTTAATTTCCCTCTACCTAGTCACGGAGGTCTCTCTTCAGAAATCTGGGTGTTCCTGAAAGGCAAGCGAACCCCTCCAGCTGCAGCCCATGCAGCTGAGCAGACTTTCACGCACCCCCTTTTCCACCGCCTTTGCTAGAGAGGTGGCTACTCACTGCCACTGCAACAAAGCCCCTGGCTCCATAGCCTCCTTGGACTTCAGGTGCATAGATGGATGTCCTGGTGTCATAGGCAGAGGCACTTATATTCGGTCACGGATGTCCAATTAGTTGTAAGTTGGGGGGAGAGAAAGGAATGTCTCATGCCATTGTGATGCTGACATCACCACCAATGGATTATCTAAAATGTGCTCCACTATGGAGGCTCCTGCAGAAGAGGAAAGGAAGCCCCTGGCAGGTTTAAAAATGATAAGTGATTTGCATTTAGATTGCTCTGGCCTTTGAATGGAATTTAAAGTGGATGTGAGGGTACTGAGACTGCAAGTTTGAAATTCTTGATCTCTTCAGTCATCTGTATTCTTTTATGTAGTATCAGACCAAGATGACAAAGGCTTAAATAAGCAAATAGGTAGAATGGGCAGGAAAGAATAAATCTGTAAAATATCTGGAATAGAAAAGTTAGCTTTGATAGGCTGGCCACTCAAATACCATTACTAATTTTCTTAAAACCAATATCACATAAAGACTAAATCATTTTGGTACTGATTTTGCTAATATTGGATGTACTGAGAGAAATTCTAGTTCCTCACTGCAAGACACAAGAACAGGGGCTAAGATTCAGACTATGGTGAATCAGAAAGTGAAAGAATACTGCATTTTTGAGTACTGATTTGGGTATTAGAAGCAAAATGGGTTCAAACTGAATATTTCAATTTGGAACCGGTGCTGAGAGACCCCTTTGTTCAAAAACTAGCCAAATGACATTTCTGCAAAAGAAACTTCAGGCAAACAGAATAAGGACAAAGTTTAAAAGTCAGTTGAAGTTTTCTTTTAATGAAAGACCCAAGAAGAAGCTCCTTTGTTACAGTACATAACATATGGCTCTTAGGATATCTGGGAGTCAAATGTTTACACCAGTGCTGAACTGTTACTGGCAGGTGAACAGTGAAGCAGTATTTCCTTTACTGGCATTGAGACTGTAATACGTTTTGACATGCAGTAAGCTCTTTGGTAGACTTAATCTTTCAGTGGAATTACAGAATTTGCAAAGTAAAGTAGTAGTAAAATAATTTCATGTAAAATTTGAGCGTAGTACTTCTCACCCATAAGCTATTTATACAGACTTCAGGGGAAAAAAGTCAATCCTAGTAAACTTATAAAATATTGCCTCACAACTTACCAATTAACTTCTATATTCAGACACACACACAAAAATGTAAATGAAATAAAGTGATAATGAACTTGTAAAATATGTTCCATTATTTTTCTAGTAATTGGGCAATGGAAAGTAATCCGAAGGGCATATGATTCTTTGAAATCCTGGACGGCTACTGCTTTCTCTTCTCCATCCCGCTCCCCCCACCCAAGCACCTCTCTAAGGCATCATTTTGGAACGGCTACCTAACACATCTTAAGTACGTGAATAACAACAGCAATAGTTTTCAACTACTACTAACATCATAATGTCCTCAAGACTTTGCCATACCGTATGTGAAGCGTGTGGGTGCAGAAAGGTGACCAAAGTAAATCACTCTCCTACAAAAAAAGAAAAACCCATGATGGGGAAAGGTGTATCCAATGATTTTGAACTTTCGTGACATCGAGGCTCAATATCTATAATGCCACAGAATTTCAGCGTTGGTTTGGTGTGAAAACTGATGCTCCTTCCCTCTGTCCAGTGAGTTCTCTTCCATCAAGAGGTATATTTCTGGAGTGGTTTGCAGTTTGATTTTAAAATCAAACTTGTTCCCACTGTGGATCCGGTATGGAAGCATCTTAATATTCTTTGGGTGACTTAGAAGATTAGTGTCATAATCACGTAATTACATATGGGGTTATTTCACTTATGCCACCTGCACTGCTACAGTTCCAAACCCATCCTGGAGAGATTCACAATAAATAAAGCAACTGAATTTCTCTCACAGGTGGGTTCTAACTTCAGAAGACTTTATGCTCCTAAAGCTGCCGCTGGGATCCAGAGTTCATGGCAACGACGGCCCCTCTCGAACGGTCCTTTCACACGACAGTTTGGACGGGAGTGACGCACTGTGCAGGAGAACTGGCTCTCTCAGAGGATGAGGTTGATCGGTTGGAAATCTCTCTCTGTAGTTCCTCTACTTTCTTCTGGAGCTCCGCTCGTTTAGCAAGAAGCTCTTTATATCTGTTGTGAATGGGCTCCTGCAAGAGAAAAGCACTGTCAAATCATTCAGCCAGGCAATCGTAAGCGAACCCGAGTCAGATCATTCCAGTACACAGGTCTTTCCCTGAATGCTGCAGGCTGCACGTTCTCAGCTGTGGGGCCACGCCCACCTTTCCAGCATATGGGTGAGAATTAGCTGGACCCTGACAACACCACTCTTTCCCGGTGCCCCCAACTGTTTCCACAGAATACCCTGAAACTGGCACTTACTAATACAACAGAGAAGTAACAAGAAAACCTACAGGCCAAAATTCAAGATCTCCTATCATTTAGTTGTAGGGTTTCAGTCTTTTAAGCAGTTCTAAGTAGTATGTATATATTCCGTAACCTGCTTCAAAACGGACCAGAATTGTGTCAGGCTTTTTTCCTAAAGCCATTTCCTCAAACCTATTAAAATGGCCCAGAAGATGTCCAGTCCAGCACAGTCATTTTACAGAGGAGGGAAGAAAAGACAAGTGTCTCCTCCAAGACCATATGAGCAAGCTCGGTAAGAGTCAAGTATACTGGTGACCCACCCGCACTCCCCCATGTAGTGCTTTTTCTACCACCCAATTATAACTATTAACAGGAAAAAGGCAGGTTTTAAATATACCTAATTTTTCTAGTTGCCTTGAAGTTGACAAAGCTAACGGATACAGCTGAATGGATGAAAACCCCCACTGACTATATTAAGAGCATATACCTGCGGCTTCATCCGTGGATTCCACCTGACATAATATCCCACCCAGAGCTCTAGGTGGCGCATGCTGGCTACTGGATAAAGGACATGATTGGAATAGCTCCCATAGAGAGGATTAGTGAAGTCTTCCAGCTGGCTGTTTATATAAGACCACAGTGACACCGTCCTTTTAGGAAGATTCTGTAAGAAGGAAATATAGGTAATTTTGGTCATTAAAATCTCTCTAGAGGGAGAGAACAGGGACACTTGAGTGAGAAGCCCTGCTTACATTAAAATCAGAGGGTACTGGGAAACCCTGCAATTCATGAGAAAGTGCCCCATACCAGCAATTCCACTCTTAGGTATATACCGAGAGAACAGAATCACAGGCACACAAAACCCTGGACACAGACGTCCAAATCCACATTATTCACTATAACAGCCAATGGGAAGAGACAATCCAAAGTCCATCAACTGATGAATGGATAGAAATGTGGCACATTTATATGATGGAATAATATTTGGCCATGACAAGGAATAAAGTATTGCTACCTACTACACATTGAACCTTGAAAACACACTAAGTGAAAGATGCCAGACACAGAGGCCTCACTGTGAATGAGTCCATTTATATGATGTATCCAGAAGAGGCAAGTCCAGAGATCAGGGTGTGCCAGGGACTAGGAGAAGAGACTGAGGAGTACCTACAAACGGGTACAGGGTTCCTTTTCAATGTTCTCAAGTCAGTGATGCTGATACTTGTACGACTCAGCAGATGTTCTGAAAAGTACTTAAATTTTAATTTTAATTTTATGGACTACAAATTATCTCCCCCACAAAAGTTTCTTGTTCAAAAATCAAGATAGAGTTAAATTCTATTCAAGGCTCCCAAGAGAGGAGAAGGATCTCTGGAACCTAGGTATTTTTAATTAGCTAACATTTGGTAAGTTCTTGAGTGGTCCCCATGCACGGGAATACTGACTGCATGCTGGACACTGAAGATTCGGTGTACTAAAATTTTTAATATCCATCTTCAAGGAGCTTACGGTCTACTACATGGCAGTCACTGTAGTGCTTTGTAGTTTATTTTAGTTAACTCTCACACAATAGTATTTTCCTAATTTGCCGAAGCAGAAATTAACCTGCCCAGGGTGACACAGTAAGGGAGAGATCCAAGATCTCAACCCAGGCAGCCCGGCCCCAGAGCAAGCACTCTGCCACGATGCTTTAGAGAAGAGCATGAATAAACTCGTTTACAACCACATTTTTAGAGTGAAGTGATGCAGAAGGAGACACCAAGATGATGTGGAATTTCATACACAGGACAGACGTATTTTGAGGAAGTCAGAAGTAAAATCTGAAATGTAATCCTCACACAGCTTCCTCTAAAGAATCCCAACCACTTAACAGTGGTTATCTCTGGTGAAGCGGGGCAACATACACTTTCTACATAGTATCTCTTCAGTGTCTGGATGTTTTACAGTATTGTTTCACAATTAAAAAACAAAACAAAACAAAACCTGAGATGGCTCATATGTATGCAGAAGGCATCTGGGGATTTGAGCTGTCCGTTCATTCCTATGTATATTTTTTGCTAACGGCATTTTTCTGTACCTGCTTGGAAGGATTTCCATCCTGTAGGGACTAACGAGTAGCACTGGTGCTCCGAAGATTACACGCAACTTCAGTTCAGACACTACTTTTACCCATAAACTCACCTGACAGCTAGCTGGTACCTTCCGCCTTGTAACAGAGGTACTTGAAAACTAAATCAGCTTCAGATACATGGACCTTACAACATGTGAAAGAAAATATGGCCAAAGACATCATCTCAAAGAACTGTTAAGTTGAAATCTATCAGAGAATACACCCTCGTCTAGGAAACATCACACATACTGGGAGTAAAGGGGGGAGGGTCAAGGCTCATATTTTACCTCTTTTCCTCTCTGCTGTTCGCTGTTACAGAGGAATGTTCCAAATAAACAGCTATATAGATGGTCCAAAATGGTGATGAGGAAATATTCATTGAATTCAAATGCTGTAGGAAACTGCAAATTGAATATCATAAACAAAAATAAAATTAGCACATTTTTTTCAAGCATATTCATCCCCACATATGGGTAGATAATTTGTAACACTTCCTAAAATTAGGTGAAACAATATTCAGAACGAGATATTTCTAATCCATTATGGCATTATCTGCTTTACCACTTTACTACTTTTCTGAGATTTCTCCCCAAATCTCCTTTTCTTGTGTGTGAATCGTCTGACCTTGGTGTTTCTGTATCCCCTGGGTCTGTTATTCCTAAACTTGTGGAGTAATGAATTTTGACTTAGGCAATTTTGGCAGCTCTGAACATCTAAACATATTTTTCCATTACAATTACTTGGGGTGGGGGGTGGGGGCGCCTGGGTGGCTCAGTCAGTTGGGCACCCGACTTCGGCTCAGGTCATGATGTTGCAGTTCACGAGTTCAAGTCCCGCATCTGGCTCTATGCTGACAGCTCAGAGCCTGGAGTCTGCTTTGGATTCTGTGTCTCCCTCTCTCTCTGCTCCTTCCCTGCTTATGCTCTGTCTCTCAGAAATAAACATTAAAAAGAAAATTTTTTTAATAAAAAAATTTTTAAAATAAAAACGAAATTACTAGGGGAGCTGGGTGGCTCAGTCGGTTAAGCATCCAACTTCAGCTCAGATCATGATCTCGCAGTTTGTGAATTCGAGCCCCACGTCAGGCTCTGTGCTAACAGCTCGGAGCCTGGAGCCTGCTTTGGATTCTGTGTCTCCCTCTCCTTCTCCCTCTGCCCCTGCCCCGCTCATGCCTCTGTCTGTCTCTCTCAAAAGTAAATAAACATTAAAAAAAATTTTTTAAATAAGCATATTTTTCCATTAAAATTACTTAAAATAGGATTTTATTTTGCTAGAGTTACCTAGCCTATTCATTTCTTTACCTCTACCGTTCTTAGCAATGTATAGATGAGCTTCTGGGTAAGTATATCGCCATGACTTAACTACTTGTGCAAAATGAGGGAGGAAACCTCTTGGGTTATTATTGATTCTTCTGGCTGAAGTGCTAATGGATCAAACTGTCAGGTTTTATTGCTATCTCCAAATGATATTCTTTAACTTACCGAGAAATCTTACAAGAATTTCCATTTTACATGGAATGTAGGATAATCATTGACCAAATCTCCCAATTCTGGATGGCTTAAAAGAAAGATGGAAGAATGACTTTCCTAGATAAGTTACCTGTCTTGTCATTTGCCAGACACAGTCAATAAACTGAAGAAAAACAGGCGATCGGTCTGCGTCTGCGTGGTTCTTATCTCCATGGCCAAGTCTCTGAAGGAGAAAGAGCAAAATGAAATACTGTATGAGCTTTGTGGGACTTTTCTTTTTCATGGAAATAATTTTATTTTCCAATAAAAGTAATACTGGCTCAATATTCTTTAAGGTTCAAACTCTTTTAAAAAGACTCACAGCAAGGAAAATAGAAATCACTCATAATTTTACCAGATAGAAGTCTCTATTACCATTATGACATACAAACTGCCAGATTATTTTCTGACATGCTTGTCACAGGAATACAACATTGTTTAATAAATGAGACCCAAATCTAAACAGTTAGTAATAGAGACAGCAGCAGTCAGATCTCAGAACCTGATGTTTTGTCCCAGAGATTTAATATTCCCTAAATATTAACAGTCACTTGTACAAAAGCCTCGGGAAGCAACCTCCTCCTTTAACACTTTTGGCCAGTGTGTGATACTCTGCCGTATCTTAGGTCTCATCTGTCTTTATCAAGAAGAATCACGTTAACACAAACTTTTGAAAACCTTTAAAGAATGCTTGACATCTACCTTCCAAGCATGTACTCACCTGCTTTCTGTTGTTGTTTTTTTTTTCTCTCTTCTAAGGACCTTTGCCCTAGATGACTGAAACAGACTCTCTATACTCCAAAGCAGGGATTCTAAAAATATGGTCCATAGATTTCTAGGGCTCACGTGGGGGCTGGGGAACTCTATGAGGTCCAAACTATTTTCATTATGATACTAAGACATTATTTGCCTCTTTCAGTGCATTGACATTTGTACTAATGGTGCAAAAGCGATGAAGGATAAATCTTCAGGGACTTTAGGGGAAATGAAGCAAGGCACTGTGCTCAAGCTGCACTAGCAGTGTTATATTCCGCCTTGCCACACACTTGCCGTTAAGTGAAAGGGGGGAAAAAGCCAGTTTCCCTGATGAAGCAGTAAAAATTAAGCTTATTGAGTCTCTCCCCTTGGGGCGCCTGGGTGGCTCAATTGGTTGAGCGTCCGACTTTGGCTCAGGTCACGATCTCACGGTTCACGAGTTCGGGCCCCACATCAGGCTCTGTGCTGACAGCTTAGGACCTGGAGCCTGCTTCGGATTCTGTGTCTCCCTCTCTCTCTGCCCTCCCCTGCTTGTGCTCTGTCTCTCTCTCTCTCTCTGTCAAAAATAAATAAACATTAAAAAATATTTTTAAAAAATCTCTCCCCTTAAGGACAGTTGTTTTGTTTTGTTTTGTTTTTAACATCCTGTGTAACAAAGTGGAAAATACGCATGATGCTCTTCTAGTGTAAACTGAAGTTGATGATACAAACACTACTTTTTCATGGAACGTCATTTTAACTTGAAGGAACAACTAATATATGAACTATGGTTATTAAGACTTGAATTCCCACAGACATTTATTTTAAATGTACAAAATGAATGCGTCATTTCAAGAAAAACGATGACAAAATTCAAGCTTTGAGCGCAAATTAGATTTGTGGAAAACTACCTGCCACAATAAGTTTAATACTATACAAACTTTGCTGATAAAGTCATTGGTGATATTCACAAATGGGATATTATGATATTATGTAATGAAATTCATTAACATTGGAAGAGCTGGGTAAGTCAGTAAGCCAGTACTTTCCAAAGAACCAATACATGATGTTACAGAATCACGCATGGGTAAAAGAAAAAATGTATTCCAAGTACAAGACAGACCAATGGAATTTAATGGAACAAACAGTGAAAACCTCATGGATTTAGTTTTGGACTCCACATGTAATGTGTACAAGGATCATAGAAGAAATTAGCATTTGTTAAATTTTGGCACAGTATTAAAGAATATCCAGGGGCGCCTGGGTGGCTCTGTAGGTTAAGCACTGACAGCGCAGAGCCTGCTTGGGATTCTTTCTCTACCTGTCTCTCTGCCCCTCCCCTGCTCTCGTGCACGCATGTGCTCTCACTCGAAATAAACATTAAAAAAAAAAAAAAAAAAAGAATATCCACAATTCCCTATAAAAATCTATGAGGACACTCTCTGATTCTCAACCTACATATCTCTGTGTGGTTTTCCTCAAAAGTCAGATTTTCCTCACTGCCTTCAAGCAACAAGAACATTGCAGAAAACTGAATGCTTAAGTAGTTGTGAAATTCAGCCATCTTCTAATAAGCCAGACCTGAAGGAAATTTGCAAAAAATGTAAAACAATGCCACTCTTTGCAATAAATTATTTTGTTGTTGTTTCGGAAAATATAGTTCGTTTTCTTTAAAATGTTATTCAGGTTGGGAGCACCTGGCTGGCTCAGTCCGTGGAGTCTGTATCTTGGTCTCAGGGTTGTGAGTCGAGCCCCATATGGGGTGTAGAGAGTGAAAATAAAGTAATTAATAAATAAATAAATAAATAAATAAATAAATAATTAAAATCATCTAGGATAACATATAGTAGTACCATGGTTTGATGTTTGTGTACCCCAAAATTCATGCTGAAATCATAATGCCCAATGTAATGGCAGGAGTCATTTGTCTGGGAGCTCCTAGTCACAAGGGTAGAACTCCAGTAAGTGGGATTAGCACTCTTATCAAAAGCCCCCAGGAATGCCTGGGTGGCTCCGTCGGTTGAACGTCTGACTTGATTTTGGCTCCAGTCGTGACCTCATAGTTGGTTCGTGGGATCAAGCCCATGTTGAGCTCTGTGCTTTCAGTGCAGAGCCTGCTTGGGATTCTCTGTCTCTGTCTCTGTCTCTCTCTCTCTCTCTCAAAATAAGTAAATTTTAAATGGTTGGGGCGCCTGGGTGGCGCAGTCGGTTAAGCGTCCGACTTCAGCCAGGTCACGATCTCGCGGTCCGTGAGTTCGAGCCCTGCGTCGGGCTCTGGGCTGATGGCTCAGAGCCTGGAGCCTGTTTCCGATTCTGTGTCTCCCTCTCTCTCTGCCCCTCCCCCATTCATGCTCTGTCTTTCTCTGTCCCAAAAATAAATAAACGTTGAAAAAAAAAATTTTTTTTAAATGGTTAAGCATCTGCCTTTGGCTCAGGTCATGATCTCACAGTTCACGAGTTCGAGCCCTGCATCAGGCTCTCTGCCATCAGTGCAGGGCCTACTCCGGATCCTCTGTCCCCCTCTCTCTCTGCCCTTCCCCACCTCGTGCATGCATGTACACATGTCCACACACACTCTCTCTCAAAAACAATTAAAAAAAAAAAAACTTAAAAAAAAAAAGACCCCACAGAGGTTCCTAGCTCTCTTTACCATGTGAGGTCACCGTGAGAGGCTGACAATCTACAACCTAGAATAGAACCTTCAATGGAACCAAACTATGCTGGCACCCTGGTCTTGGATTTCTAACCTTCAAGAATGTGAGAAATAAATTTCTGTTGAAATTTACAACCCACCCAGTTTGTGGTATTATGTTACAGAAGCCCAAGCAGACTAAGACAATTTATCATTTCTGTAATTAATATTTAAACATTTTTTAAAAATTTAATTTCTATAATGGCAGCAAATATTGGTAGGTATAAACCATATATGCAAAGTTCTTAGGAGTCATCAATAACTGTTAACAATGGAAAGAGGTCCTGAAATTGAAAAGTTTTAGAAGCATCACCCTACATTAACAAGGTGTGCGTATCCTCTTTACCAGCTGTCCCTTAATTGTCAAATTCTGCTTTCAGAAAAACTATGGGCAAAAAATGGAGTAGGAATCCAGAGTTAGCAATTTAGGAATCCACAGAAAATTCCAACAGTCTGAAATGTTTACTATTTTGGTCACATTTATATGAACATGGGCAGCTTTGGCTGATTAAAACGTCATTCTTTAGGGGCGCCTGGGTGGCTCAGTCGGTTGAGCGTCTGACTTCAGCTCAGGTTATGATCTCACAGTCCATGAGTTTGAGCCCCGCGTCGGGCTCTGTGCTGACAGCTCAGAGCCTGGAGCCTGCTTCCAATTCTGTGTCTCCCTCTCTCTCTGCCCCTAACGCACTCATGATCTGTCTCTCTCTGTCTCAAAAATAAATAAAAACATTAAAAAAAAAAAAAAAAACTTCATTCTTTGAAGTAAGAGGGGTTTTTTTCCCCATGTTTTTTTTCATGGTAAGTATATTTTAGAGAAAACTGAAAAATGTAAGCCATCTGAAAAGATACTCCAGATGCCCAATTTTATTTAACAGTTCAAGTTCAAAAGAGCAGACTACCCTTAAATGTCTGTTTCTTTCAAGTTACAGGTCAATCTTGAACAACACAGGCTGAACAGCACAGGTTCACTGACGTGGATTTTATTTATAGTACTGTAAGTTTATTTTCTCTTCCTTACAATTTTCTTCATAACATTTTCTTTTCTCTAGCTTACTTTCAGAAAACAGTATATAATACCTACAACATACAAAAAAATGTGTTGATTGATTACATTATCAGTAAGGCTCCCTTCCGGTCAACCATAGGCTATATAAGGAGTTAAGTTTTGGGGAAGAATCAACAGTTATTATATGTGGATTTTTGACTGCACCCCAACCCCTGCACTGTGCATTGTGCAAGGGTCATCTGTATTTATAAACACTGCTGGCACACCCTGGTAACCACAGAATAGTAAAGGTTAACATTAGAGACAGTGTCTGGGCAAACATCTTTCAGAAAGTCTTTCATCTAATCTAGAAAATGCTGCCAGGAACTAAGCTCTCAGTGGCTTCAACACCTCTGACAATCTAACCCTCCTCTCCGTGATTCTCTAACTCCTCCCACCCCTTAAACTCCACTCTTGCCAAACTCAATCCCACCTAGACTTTTCCCCACCTTGTTTCTCTTTTTTGGGAAAATATTCCTACTGCTCACTCTCTAAGTTCTGTGATTGCAACTAACACAGATAAGCAATACAAGAGAACCAAGGCCTGCCAGGTTACTGTTCCCACCTTTTCGGACTGCAAATTTAGTCTTTAACAGAAACACAGCTAAAAACCACTTGAATGTTTATTTAATTAACAGGTACAGGAATTGAATCCAAAGTATCATGTAACAGAAAAGCAAAGGTGAAAGCTTAGTATCCTTTGAAAGGGCTATAATAACCCCATTCCTCTGCTTCGGGAACTGTGATTAGTTCTGGGTACCACACTTGAAGTAAGGCATGATCAAAGTCCAGAGGACAACTTGAGTGAAGAGGGGATTAAGATGGGAAAAAATTGAGGAAAAAAAAAAAAAATGAATGTTTAGCCAGAAGAATTGAAGTTTATGCATGAAGTGGGCAGGCAGCTATTTCCAAATACTTGAAGGGCTATCTTATTTGGATAAACAGTTATATTTGTTCTTGTCTTCAAAGGGGAACGTAAGAGAATGGGAAGGAAATTTTAGTTCACTATGAGGAAGAACTTTCTAGTGGGTATACTTTCTAGAGTGAGACCAGATAGCCTGAGGAAGAGACTGCTGATTTCTGGAGGTGTTGATGAAGAAACTAAATGATCATTTCATGGGGATACCACAGAAGACATTCAACAATGAATGTCTGGCCTCTGCGGTCTTGCCAACTCAGATCTGAAACCAACAAAAACATCAAAATAAATGTGGAGGCATGCAGAGGGTACAAAAATTTGTCATTTCCATAAAACTAACTATAATACTCTCCATATATATGGTCATTATAGTGTTAGTACTTGAAGAAGGATAATCAAAAAGCTGTTTTATTCCCAACTCTGAGTGAAAGTTTTATTTTTTTCTCTGATACTTCTTTTGGTCCCAGCCTGATTTTTTTTTTTTTAAGACCCTGTTTCTGTGTGAGCACTGCTACTTTGAAGTATTCTTAAATTAAGAATAATAATTAGGGGCGCCTGGGTGGCTCAGTTAAGTGTCTGACTTCGGCTCAGGTCATGATCTCGCCGTTCCCAAGTTCAAGCCCCACTTGCTTCAGATTCTGTGTCTCCCTCTCTCTCTGTCCTCCCTGCTCACACTGTCTCTGTCTCTCTCTCAAAAATAAGCATTAAAAAAAAATTTTTTTAAAGGATAATAATTAAACAATTCTTGGCTTCTTTTACATCTACAGGAAAGATTAGAAGTGCCTTGTAATTCCATAACCATTCATGCCAAACCGAACTGCATTTAATGGTAGAGACACCTTGTGGAAGTCAAGGCATGGCATCTAATGTTTCCCCTGGTAGTGATCACAGAAGGGACCGAGCCAGACACCAGACCTACACAGCCAAGAGAGGACATCCTAATGCTTTCCAAAACTAACAAGGTTCCCTCTAGAAGTTTATCCGTTTAGTATAAAGGGGTAAGTTTTAGATGAGTATCTAATGAATAAAAGGCATTGTTTTCACACGCCATATGAGAAATGCCTGTGATAGACAGATCGAGTCAAGGTTCTTTACTCACAAGCTGAAATCGATGTCCAAAGCTTAGCCATTCTTTTTCCACAAGGACTTCAAAGCCTCGGATGCTTCGATAGTAGCCATCTAACATGAGCATGGCAAGGGAAGTTAGCTGAGCTGTTCGGTCCCATCCGTCGCTGCAGTGCACAACCACAGACGTCTTTCCTGACTCTACTTTGTCAGCGATCCTAAGAGCCCCTGCAAGAATAAGCTGCAAAACAGATTTTTTTTTAATGAAATTTTTAACAAAGTAAGTACTTCCTTCTTTAAAGTTAACTAACACAGTTTTATTATGGATGATTATCTCAATAATATGTGGAGAAAAAACACCAGTCCCTTCCTAAAAAGAATTCTTGTAAGTGGAAGAATATCTATAACATTTTGCCTTTAGAACTAGAAAAACGTCATATATGCAGGCTATTAATCTGCACAATGAAAGAGCCAAATGAAGGGTGCCTTTGGGTTCTATACAAATCAACAGTATGAGTGAGAGAAAAGAAGGATTAAATTGTAAGAGGTCTGTTTCTAAGAATCTTCAAATATCCCAACATCATCTATTTAAATAAAAATAATTCGCCAAATGAAGTCCTGTACATTACTTAAACAATGCTTACTTCACCAAATTAGAATAGCTATGACAGCAATAATATTGGATCTCTCTTAATGTATTCTATAGCTCCTATAGCTTTACCGGTTTTATGTATGTCACAGCGCTTACAGCAAGCACAGTATAAAACTTTAGAGTAAGCTACCTTTCTGTATCAGACAATAAAAATAGTCTCTAATTTTCATGAGGTCAAACTGGACTTCAATTTTGTCCGAATTTTAGAGATTCTAATGTGAGTACAAGTCTGCTCCTTAACACGAAAAATCTCCTTTCCCTTTATTTCATCATATTAATATGTACGTGCCTATAGAAGTCTGCATTTTCTGAAAACTGCTCAGCAGATCAATATATTACTATGTCAATTTAAATGGTATTTAAAATAATTTCAGTTATGTTTAAAAATATGCAGACACTGCAAAAGAATTACCTCTTCTGAAATTGATCTTGAGTTAAAACCAAAAAGAAAGACAACACTATAATGTCCTTTAAAATGGTGGGTAGTCGGGGTGCCTGGGTGGCGCAGTCGGTTAAGCGTCCGACTTCAGCCAGGTCACGATCTCGCGGTCCCTGAGTTCGAGCCCCGCGTCAGGCTCTGGGCTGATGGCTCGGAGCCTGGAGCCTGTTTCCGATTCTGTGTCTCCCTCTCTCTCTGCCCCTCCCCCGTTCATGCTCTGTCTCTCTCTGTCCCAAAAATAAATAAATGTTGAAAAAAAAATTAAAAAAAAAAAAATAAAATGGTGGGTAGAATTCTGGGAGGCAGTGGTAAGAGGGAAAGAATGGATTACAACAGAACCAGATGCACAGTATAGGAAACTAATTCACTCAAGCAACACACCTTAGAAGTAGTTCTAATCATCAAAGCAGCCAGCAATTTTTCAGTGTATAGAAAGAGACTTTCACCTTAATTTCAATTGTACAAAAAGTGACAAACAGACAAAAGGACAGAGAAAGTCTTTGCTGGATTTTCCACAATAATACAAGAAATAACAACATACGCCTAACCTTAATATGTTCAAGCCAGTGAGTAGATTCCAAGTTAGACAACCAGTGAGTCTCCTCAATGTTAGGGTACACAATCTCCTTAAGTTTTCGTAATGATTCTCTCATAACATGAATATTGTGGATATCCAGAAAAACAAGTTCTGCATTTTGATACGCATCTTCACTTTCATAACCTCCACCCTTTGCCTGGGAAAAAAAGCACACACCACAGGAATTCATAAATTAGTGTAAACATACATCAAAAAGTGCCACAGAATATCGAATAGCATGAAAGAGGACACACATTATTAATGAATAGGAAAACTCCATGGGAAAATTTCAATGGCTCAGGACATCTTAACACAACTACTCTTTGCTACATGTTCTTTATAAAACAGGAAGATACACTCTTACTGTGACTTCCTTATACAGCTGTTATAAAAATTAAATGTGATTACATATATGAAGATCAACATTTTAAGTTTTATTTTTTGAGAGAGTGAGTGTGCAAGCAGGGGAGGGGGAGAGGGAGATGGATAGGGAGAGAGGGAGGGAGGGAGGGAGGGAGGGGGGAGGGAGGGAGAGAGAGAGAGAGAGAGAGAGAGAGAGAGAGAGAGAGAGGATCCTAAGCAGGCTTGATGCTCAGTGTGGAGCCCGGCATGTAGCTCAATGTCACAAACTGTGAGATCATGACCTGAAATCAAAAGTCAGATGCTTAACCAACTGAGCCACCCAGGCACCCTGATACTTAAGCATTTTAAAGCACTAAATTTTTCCTACCTACATTTCAAGTTCTACTCAAACATAATTTATTACATTAGACTGAAATCACCAGCTCCATGTGCAGGGACAACATCTATCTAGTTTCTTACTGGCCCATGCTTCTCCACCTCCCTTCCTCTTCACCTCATTTAATCTGAATATTTGTAAAATGCTTTGCAATCGTAATGACTTGCTTCTATTTTAGCCACATAATTATTTTTAAAGAAAAAAGATGGAACAAGTATAAAAGCACAGAATACCAGAATAAATTACTATCTCTACCCTCAAATACTTAAATCTACATCTGCAGAACAGACTGAGAAATATTTGGTCTTAAAAATAAGCTGTGGCTGGAAAGAACTTAATTCTTCTGGACTGAATCTTTCTCTGTTTTTTAAATAAAGTATTCTATCTCCTACCTCTCATGTATAAAAATCAACTTCTTAGAGAACTAATGGAAAAAAGTGAGAAAAATATTACAATGGCCACTGTAGTTATATAAAATTAAGTGATCATATGACTCACACCATTGAAAACAACAAAACTCACGAACTCATAACCAACAACAAATTAGGGAAAAAAACACAGAAGGTCAAGCTTCCTTTCTGACACTAGATAGTCTGGGAAATAGTTTGGATTCAAGACTGGCACAAGTACAAAGTTAACAGTGTTTCGGCAGGGACCTATTAACAAGGATTACTCCTGGAGAGTGGACACGCAACAGGTCAGGGGTAAGAGAGACAGACTTTCAATTCAAATTGGTTACAACATATTCTGGAAAGATGGTAGTGGAAACTACACAGAACCAGTCACAAAAACAAACAGAATGAAAATGCTCTGGAATCAGATAGTTGTAGAACTTTGTGAATATACTAAAACTGTTTGAATACACACTTAAAAAGAGTGCACTTTATGGCATGTGCATTACATTTCAATAATGCACATTATTGAAAAAAACACAGCAACCAGATAGTAAAGCTAAAACCACACAAATCATTTAAAACAGAAATGGATACAAGGCATTCGGTGAAACTTCAATACCACCAAGAGCCACAAGAGCTGAATGCTGTCAACGAACCTGTGGGAAGCAGCAGAGGGAGTCATGGATATAAGATGGACTGGAGAACAGGAGAACTTTATACCTTATACACAAAAGAGCCTTATACTTTTTAGTGTTTGTTCTGCTTCTGGTTTTGGCCTTCGTCTTCTGGCACTACAGGAGAGCCCAACAGGTCAATCTCAGAAGTGTAAACCAGGAAGGGTTCTGTCCATACTAACAGCTGGGGAGTCTAACGGATCTATAGCAGATCTGAAGGGGCCAAACCAATGTAACGCTTATGCATTCCCCTAACAATCCAGCCAGGGACCACCTCTGCTAAGTACATAATCAAAGGTGAGCAGGACAGAGACAAAGGAAGAGAAGGTCCAGACAAAACAAGACCAAGGAAGCGAATATCTTTCTGATAAAAAAAATGGGGGGAGGGTGCTGGGTGGGAGAGACAGGACAGAGCCAGGAAATCTCAGAAAGTAAGACTTCTTATTTTTTAATGCTACATGCAAAAAATACAAGAGGCAGCTCAGTGAAATGAACTCTTCTAACCTCTGAGTACACCTACCTGGAGCCATGCCCTCTAACTGAACAACCATCCTGATAGTTCAGGAAAACTAATTTCACCTAAGAATGAGAGCTAGAAAAGGGTCAAGGTCAAGTCGCATAGACGCTTTCCTAAAAAGAGAATGAGCAGCACTCATAACACATCCAACGAAAATGTCCCACAAAACTGAAATTTTCTCTTCTCAAGCAACCTAAATACATTAAAAAATAACACCAGGCATGAAAAACAAAATAAGTTGGAATTAGAAAACTCAAAAATGAAAAAATAAATAAACTAAATAAAAAGTTAAATGAAATTAAATTTAAAAAAAAGAGAACTCAAAAATGGAGTGAAAAAACTTGGGAACATATTAGAAACAAGAGTAAAACATCAGGAAGACTAAAGAAGAAGAAACAAACATAGCAGACATCAAGTTAAAAGAAATAGAGAAAAGGAAAATATTTACAACCAAAATGAAATTAGAAAGACATAAGAAAGAATCAAGAGTAAGTGACAAATGATGAAGAAAGGCAAGGAAGAGCTAACACGGAAGTCATGAAGAAAAAAGTCAAAACAAGGAAACAGAATACTAAGAACTAAGATTTTAAAAAATTGCGAGAATATAGACCCAGAACACACAACATGAAACAATAGTCTGGCAATAACTGCACTTCAAAGAAAAGGAAAAAAAAGTGCTTTGAATGTCCAAGTAAAAAAGAGGGACTTAGAAGGTAAAGAAACTTAATTTATCATTAGCCTTTGAAACTTTATGCCAAAAGAAAATAAGCAACATATTTAAGAAACTCAAGAAAATCACATGTGAGCCAGGGGTTTTATGTCCAGCCAAACTGACTTTCAAACATAAAGGACACAAGCTCTGATTAGCATGCAAATACTCAGAATATAGTTCCCATGAGCCCCTGCTGAAATATTTGGAGGGGAACTTCAGACAATAATTAATAATAATAATAGTAATAGTAATAATAATAATGTCTAGAAGGACATCCATATACGAATTGGTTGTGAGCACAAAACTTAGAGCTGCTTGTCGAAGTCACAGGTAAAAGGGAGAGTATGTGTTCAAAAGGGAGAATGTGTCCAGGCTATATGTGTTGACGATGTAAAGAAATATAATGTATTTGTAAAGTGGGGTGAATGGGGAGAGCAAATGAGAAAAAATAAACTTTCCAGTAAGTACTGGTGATGGTGGGATTAGTATTGTTATTCTGGGACTGGGAGGATAAAGGAAACAAGTAGTTACGGAACATAGATATCATTCCCTGTGTCTCTGAGAACCAGGATTCCCGGCATGGAAGAAACGAGACACACATGTAATTGAGGAGAAGCTATGTAAACAATGTTTGGCCCTGAATTGAAATTGAAAGCACCAGTATGAACTTAGGAGGTACTTTATCTTTAAAATTATGTAAATATTCCCTAACTCTATTCACTGAAAAGACCTCGAAACAGGACACACCCAGTAAGCAAATATCCTCAGCATCCTGGTTTGTGATACCATTTCGTACTAACAGAAACGAGAACTTCTTGGAGAAATACTTGTTCTAAGTCTGGGGCAGGTGATGTACAAGACTTCCTGATGAGTCTGGCATATCACCTCACACCAGATAGTGAAGATTATTAGGGTTATGTCAAAAGAACTCAGGAGGTAACTTGAAAAGCCTCCCCCTGACCAAAGATGAGAAATTTAAACTTCAAAAAAATATTTTCTGGGGCACCTGGGTGGCTCAGTCGGTTAAGCGTCCGACTTCAGCTCAGGTCATGATCTTGCGGTTTGTGAGTTCAAGCCCCACGTTGGGCTCTGTGCTGACAGCTCAGAGCCTGGAGCCTGCTTCAGATGCTGTGTTTCCTTCTCTCTCTGCCCCTCCCCTGCTCATGCTCTGTCTCTGTCTCAAAAATAAATAAAACATTTAAAAATATGTATATTTTTTCTGCAATGGATTAGAAAATGTTGAATGTGTTTAAATACATACATTCATAATGATACTTTAAAAAATTAGTCACCTTCACGGGATGATAGCAAGCTCATTACTGGGAAAACTGGCTAATAAGAAAGAACCAACTATTTATCCTGGCTTTCTTACATAAACTAGATTGCTGGTTAACCAAAATATAGACAATAGGAAGTGTTTCTTTATAGAGACAGTTCAACTAACAGCTGAAAAAGAAATCATGAAATTAAAATACCACCATTTTGCAAATCCAGTGAGTTAATTTGTCCAGGCGCTGAGCAGAAAACAGTTGCTAACACCCCCAAAGGAGAATCAGCCACAAATGATGTGCCTCCCTCCTGATATACCCACTATAGCCTTGCCAAAGGTGTTGAACCTGGATCTGAATAAACCTCTAAATTCATGTGAAAGAAATTCAAAGGACAGAAAAAAAGTTGAACCATACCATAATGCAACAGCAAAATCTGGACTATGGGAAACTACACATAAAATGTCAAGAAAAGAAAGAGATGGGCAAGGGGTAGACTACAGATTAAGAGAGACTTAAAAGACATCAACTACAGGGTGCCTGTGTGGCTCAGACGGTTAAGTGTCTGACTTCTGATTTTGGCTCAGCTCATGATATCATGGTTTGTGAGTTTGAGCCCCCATATCAGGCTCCACACCATCAGCATGGGATTCTCATTCTCTCCCCTCTCTCTCTGTCCCCAACCCCTGCTCACGCTCCCTACCCCCACCCCCACCGCCACTGCCTCTCTCTAAAATAAATAAAATTAGGAAGAAAAAAAAAGATCAAATGCAGTATTAAAACAACAAGGCTGGGGGCACCTGGGTGGCTCAGTTGGTTAAGCATCCAACTTCTACTCAGGTCATGATTTTACGGTTCATGGGTTCGAGCTCCACATTGGGCTCTGTGCTAACAGCTCTGAGCCTGGAGCCTGCTTCAGATTCTGTTTCTCCCTCTCTCTCTGCCTCTCCCCTGCTTGCTCTGTCTCTATCTCTCTCAAAAATAAATAAACATAAAAAAAGTAAAAATTTTAAATTTAAAAACAAGGCTAAACCATAGTCTAGGGATATACACTTTGGTAATAACATAAAGAAATGCAACAAGACGATTATTATAAAAGTTAGGATAATGGTTACTTTTAGTAGGATTAGAAGGTGAACTGGATTGGAGCAGGGCACTCATGGAAGACTTTGTGGCTGGCAAAGGTTTAATTCTTGACATGCGTCATGACTGCAAGAGGACTTGTCATATCCACAGTGATTAAGCTACAGAGAATATTCTTACAGCTCAGGTAAAAAATATTTGTTGCAACAAGGATGTATACTTTTGCAAATTAAAAAGGGGGTGGTAGGTGGGGAAACTGGGTGAAGGGAGTCAAAAGGTACAAACTTCTACTTAAAAGGTAAGTTCTGGGGATGTGATGTAAAACATGATGACTATGGTTAACAATCTCATATTGTATATTTGAAACTTGCTAAGAAAATACACTTTACAAGTTCTCATCACAAGGAAAAAGATACTTGTAACTATATGAGATGATGGACGTTAACTAAACTTATTGTGGTGATCATTTCATAATATATGTAACATAGCAAATCATTATAGTGCCTACTTTAAACTTGTGCAATGTTCTATGTCAATGGTATCTCAGTAAAACTGGCGGGGGCAGTGGGCAGAAGACATTAGGCTGGTAAACTGAATCAACTTTCCCAAAGAATGTTGATAATATGTAACAAAACTCTTTAAAAATGCACAGTTTAAATTTTGATATGGTAATTATATACCTAGGATACTCTTTTAAGGAAATAAAGATGCAAACAAAAGATATTTATGTCAGCTATATTTAAAATACTAAATCAGTACTTGAACACCTAATATTAGAAACACGAATAAATGAATGACACAGCTATAATGAATATTACATTATTTTTCAAGAATATTTAATTAGAGAAAATACTTCTTATAATATTAAGAGGAAAAACAAAGAAAAAAAACAATCAACATATAAATGCACAAAAAAAAATAAGGGAAGAAAATATATTAAAGTATTAGTGGATATGGTGATTTTTCTTTCTTTTTTTCTAGGCCTGCCTAGTTTTTCCATACTGTCTATTATATATTTTATAACCAGCAAAATGTACCAATAAATAAAATATATCAGTCTTTAAAAAAAGAGGGGATTTTCCATATGAAATCTGTATCAGAATAATTAAAAAAAATAAGATATGGAATATAACAGTTTGCTTTACCACCTTTTCTGCATTATATTTCTCTCTCCTTTCTCCTCTCATGCTAGAAAACATACTAAGTCTCCCTCCTGCTAATTCAGAGTAAAGTTTTGGATGGGGAAAGAACAAGTAATTACTAGAACAATATATGCTAGTGCCTGTCCTGTAGCCTTCATGTACACATTATCTCATTTCTCCTTTGAGGGGAAATATTTAAAGTTTAATAGAGAATGCCTGGAATTCACAATGCCCTCGAAACACTAAACAGGATGGAAATAATTAGGCACATGCACCACAATTTAATTAAAGGACAATCATCCCAGCATTGTTTATAAAGGCAAAAAAAACAAAACAAAACAAAACAAAACAAAAAAAAAACCCAGAAACGACCTAAACATCCAACAACAGTTGACACTGTTAGTTACTGTACCATTAAAATCATGTTATAGATAAATGTTTATTGGCATAGAAAAATACAATGTCAATGTTTTTTTTTTTTTTATTTTTTATTTTTTTTCAACGTTTATTTATTTTTGGGACAGAGAGAGACAGAGCATGAACGGGGGAGGGGCAGAGAGAGGGAGACACAGAATCGGAAACAGGCTCCAGGTTCTGAGCCATCAGCCCAGAGCCTGACGCGGGGCTCGAACTCACGGACCGCGAGATCGTGACCTGGCTGAAGTCAGACGCTTAACCGACTGCGCCACCCAGGCACCCCAATGTCAATGTTTTTAAAAGGAAGGTATAATTATCCCACTATTTCAAGTGTACGTGCGCATGCGTATACTCATAGGTCTGGAGGTACAACCAGTGTTTAACAGTGTTTCTCTTAGTTACAGGATTTGGAGAATTTTAAAATATGTTCTTTTTGGTTATCTGCATTAGCTAATTCTATGACACAGATACATTACTTACTGGGAGTAAAAAAAGAAAAAAAAGGTAACTTACTAAAGCGAAATTGTATCTCTTCTCTCTCCTTCTCCTATGGTAGATTTTGTCAACTGGACCAAAATTTCTATTTCCACAATGAAAATCTTTATAGCAGAAACCAGGACTACTGCCCCAGCTAACTGCAAGTCTCCAGTATGAATAACTCGTAGAGGTGGAGGACAGTCAGAAGAGGGCAGCACCGGTCACGGAGAACACTGATTTCTACAGCCCTGCTGTGCACACTCTAGCCAGTCATAAACTCAGTTAGTTGTCAAGTTTGGAGAAGGGGAAGGAAACAAATAATTGCTGAATACTTATTTATTATGTAAGTGAGCACAGGGTCATGCACTACTTTTTATTAGATGGGTTTTGCCCCCACACCAACCCTGTTAGCTATTATTATTCTCATTTTACAAGTGAGCAAATTAAAGTCTAAAAAGATTAAATAACCCACCCCCACATGCCACCTCACTTTGGAACCATCAAAGGCAGCTGGTGCATGTAGCTCACTAGGGGACACCCACTGTGTGCCTGGCTCTGGTGGCCAAGGGGGATTGTGTTTCTGGGCCCTGTGGGTCTGAAACAATTGGAGAGGCAGTTCTTGGTAGGCAACCACCCTCAGGGCATTGTATAGTTGGCAGGTTTAAATATATCCTCACCCTTTTTTCTGAGAATGGCCTAACTACGTGATCTATAGCTTCAGGTTTATAACACATCCTGAGTCTATGGAAATGCTCTCAGGAAACAAGAGCTGAGGGATACTACCTATGAGCTCTCACTATGTCCCACTATAGTTTGCCAGTACCTCCAGAAAAAAAAAAAAAAAAAAGCCCATATACTCGTCTGAAGCCCTAAATTTTACAACTGTCACTAAGGGGACACCTCCAGATCACTTGGTCTGGAGGCCAGCAAGGTCTACAATTGCAGTCCCATAGGACTGTGTATATCTGCATACCTTAAAAGCGGCTACCTGAGGGTCTAGCTTCCAATCGGCCCCCAACTAGGGGATGACTAAGATCCCCCCCACCCCCCAGTAACACTCAAGATCTTGGTACAACCTCAACAACTGGGACCTATCAAAAAAACATCAGGCTGCTTACACAATCCCAAAGATTTGAAAGACAACCAAAAACTAGGGCAAGGTTAAATGATAAGGCTCATCTCCTAAACAATGCCACTCCTGCAAGATAAGGAGACATAGCTGTTTTATCACCTAATACATAGAAACACAGGGACTTGAGCAAAATTGGGAGAAAGAAAAATACGTTCCAAATGAAAAACACAAGCTAAAACCCCAGGGGAAAACAAACAAACAAAAAAAAAACACCTCATTGAAATGGAGATAACTAATTTACCTGATAAAAAGTTCAAAATAATAGTCATAAAGATGCTCACCAAACTCAGAAGTATGAATGAACACAGCAAAACTTCAATAAATATATAGAAAATATAAGAAAGAAATGGACATCATAGAACTGAAGAATTCAATAATTAAACGGAAAAGTGCAAGAGGGGTTCAACAGCAGACCAGATGAAAACAAGATAAAATCAGTGAGCTGGAAGAGAGGGCAGTGGAACTCACCCCCAAAGCGCAGCAAAAACAAAAGAGAATTTTTAAAAAGTAAACATAGCTTAAGGGACCTATGGGTCAACATTAAGTGGAATGAAATTTGCATTATAGGGATGCCAGAAGGTCAAGAGGAAGAGAAAGGGGCAGAAAACTTATTTGAAGAAATAATGGCTGAAATTTTCCCTAAACCAGAGAAAGAGACATTTTGCTCCAGGAAGTCGAGAGTTGCAAATAAAATAAACACAAAAAGGGTTATACTAAGTCATATTATAATTAAAATGTCAAAAGTTAAAAATAAGGAGAGAATCTTAAAAGCAGCAAGAGAAAAACAACATGTTATGTATAAAGAAAACTCTATGAGACAATCAGCAGTATTTTCAGCAGTAACTGTTCAGGACAGAAGGGAGTGGCATGATATATTCAAGCTGCTGAAGGAAACCATTCCTATCAAGAATTCTCTTTCTGTCAAGGTTATCATTCAGAATTGAAGAAGAGATAAAGAGCTTTCCAGAAAACAAAAGCTAAAGGAGTTCATCAGCCTTACAAAACATTTTAAAGGGACTTCTTTAAGCTGAAAAGAAAGGGCACTAATTAATAACAAAAAAATGAAAGTAAAAATCTCACTTGTAAAGAGAAATACATAGTAAGCATAGCACATTAATCACTTATAAAGTTAGGATAAAGATTTTAAAAAGTGAAAATAACTATAAACACAATAAAAAGTTAAAAGATACTCAAAATAAAAAGTTGTAAAATGTGAATTCAAAAACACAAAATGTATCAGGGGGACTAAAAGTGTAGAGTTTCAGAATGCATTCAAACTTAACCTGCTATCATCTTAACATGGACTGTTACATATAAAGGCAGTAATATATGAGCCCCATGGTAACCACAAAGCAAAAATCCATGGTAGATGCACAAAAAATGATGAGAAAGGAATCTAAGCATAAGAACATAGAAAGTCATCACATCAAACCAAAAGGGAAGAAACCAAATGAAGAAGAAAGAAATGGAGAGGAACTACAAATTGACAAAAAAAAAAAAAAAAAAAAAAAAAAAAATGCCAATAAGTATTTACCTATCAATAATCACTTTAGCTGTAACTGGACTAAATTCTCTGATCAAAAGAGTGCTGAATGGATTAAAAAAAAAAAAAAAAAAAAAAAAGAACAAGACCCATCAATATGTTGCCTCCAGTAGACATATTTCAGATGTAAGGACATGTGGAGACTGAAAGTAAAGACATAAAAAAATGTTTCCTGCAAATCGAAACCAAAAGAAACCAGGTATCACTTTCTTATATGTATACTGACCACACAAGATAGACCTTTAGGAAGACTGTAATAAAAGACTGTAATAAAAGACAAGGATGGGCCATACATAATGATAGAGGGGTCAATCCGGCAAGATGCAACATTTGTAAATGTTTATGCACCCAATATAAGAGTACCTAAATACATAAAGCAAATACCAACAGACCTAATAGGAGAAACTGACAGCAATACAATAATAGTAGGGGATTAACAGGCTACTTACATCAGTGGATAGATCATCCAGACAGAAAATTAATAATCAACCTTACATGACACATTGCACCAGATGGACTTATTAGATATAAACAGAACATTCCATTGAAAAACAGGAAAATACACATTCTTCTCAGTGCACATAGAATATTCCCCAGGATGGATCATATGTTAGGCCACAAGACAAGTCTCAATAAATTGAAGAAGACTGAAACCATATCAAGCATCTTTTCTGCACACAATGGTACAAAACTATAAATCAACTGTAAGGCGAAAACTGGGGGGGGGGGGGGGGGGTGGATCACAAATATATGGAAATTAAACAATATGGTACTGAACAATCAATGGGTTAACAAAGAAATCAAAGAAGATATTAAAAATAGCTTGAGACAAATGAAAATGGAAATATAACACACCATAATCTATGGGATGCAGCAAAAGCAATTCTAAGAGTCAAATTCATAGCAATACAGGCCTACCTAAAGAAACAAGAAACTATAAAAGAACAAAGTAAGCCCAAAATTCATACACAGAGGAAACTAATAAAGATCAGAATGGAAAAAAATGAAACGGAGACTGAAACCATATTAGAAAAGATCAATGAAACTAAGCCAGATTAATAACATCAACACATCTTTAGCCAGACTAAGAAAAAAGAGAGGGTTCAAATAAATAAAATCAGAAGGGTTAAGTCCCAACTGATATTAAAGAAATACAAAGGATATAAGAGATGACTATGACCAATAATATGCCAATAAACTTGACAACCAAGAAAAAAAATGAATAAATTCCTAGAAACATAATTTTCCAAGACCAAATCATGAAGAAAACAGAAAATCTGAATAGAAGGATTACTAGTAAGGAAACTGAGTCAGTAATCAAAAACTTCCCAACAAACAAAAGTCGAGGACCAGACAGCTTCACTGGGGATTTCTACCAAATGTTCAAATACGATTTAATACCTATCCTTTCATCCTCCTCCAAAACTGAAGAGGTAAGAACACTACCAAACTCATTTTATGAGACCAGCATTGCCCTGACACCAAAAGCAGACCAAAACAAAAAGAAAAAAAAAAAAAGAAAAATTACAGGTCAATATCCCTAATGAACATAGATGCAAAAATACTCAACAGACCAAATCAACAATGCATTAAAAGGATCATATGCCATGATCAAGTAGGATTTATTTGGGGGATGTAAGAATGGTTCAACATCTACAGAACAATCAACATGATAAACAAAATTAAGAATAAAAATCATATCATCTTAAAAGATGCAGAAAAAGCATGTGACAAAATTCAACATCCATTTATGACAACAACTCTTACCAAAGTGAGTACAGAAAACACTCAACACAATAAAGGCCATGTGTGACAAGTCCCCAACTATCATACTCAATGGTGAAAAGCTGAAAGCTTTTCCTTTAAGATCACCAACAAGACAAGGATACCCACTGTCACCACTTTTATGCAACAAAATATTGGAAATCTAGCCAGAGCAATTATGCAGAAAAAGAAATAAAAGGCATCCAAATTGAAAGGAGAAGTAAAATTGTCACTATTTGTAGACATGATTTTATACAGAGAAAACCCTAAAAATTCAACCAAAAAAATGATTAGAACTAATATATGAATGGAGTGAAGTAACAATCACTTCAAATCACATAAAATCAATATAAAAATCTATTACTTTTTTTTATACATTAACAATGAACTATCAGAGAATTAAGAAAACAATCTTCTTTACACATGCATCAAAAAGAATAAAATTTGCAGGAGTAAATTTAACTATGAAGGTGAGAAAACTTTACACTGCAAACTGTAAGACACTGATGAAAGAAACTGAAGAAGACATAAATAAATGGAAAGATATAAGTTAGACTGGAAAAATTAATTTGAAAAATGTTGTACTGCCCAAAGCAATCTACAGACTCAATGCCATCCCTATCAAAATTCCAATGGCATTTTTCACAGAAATAAAACCATCCCAAAATTTGTTTGGAACCACAAAATATCCCATTATACTGACAAAAACAAAGCTGGAGGCATCATGCTGATTTTAAAATATACTACAGAGCTATGGGGCACCTGGGTGCCTCAGTCGGTTGAGCACCCGACTTCGGCTCGGGTCATGAGTTTGAGCCCCGCGTCGGGTTCTGTGCTAACAGCTTAGAGCCTGGAGCCTGCTTCATATTCTGGATCTCGCTCTCTTTCTCTCTGCCCTCTCCCACTCATGCTGTCTCTGTCTCTCAAAAATAAATAAACATTAAAAATTTTTTTTAAACTATACTACAAAGCTACAGTAATCAAAACAGTATGGTGTTGGCATGAAAACATATACATAGAGCAATACAACAGAACAGAGAGCCCAGAAATAAACCCATGTATATATGGTCAATTAATATACAAGGGAGACAAGAATATACATGGGGAAAGGACAGTCTCTTCAATAACTGTTATGGAGAGTCACATGCAGAAGAATAAAACTGGACTACTACCTTACACCATATACAAAACTGTACTTGAAATGGATTAAAGACTTGAATGTAAGACAAGAAACCCTCAACTTCCTAGAAGAAAACTAAGGTGATAAGCTCCATGACATTGGACTTAGTGGTATCTTTTTGGCTCCTACTCCAGAAGTAATGGCAACAAAAGCAAAAATAAACAAATGGGACTACATCAAACAAAAAGCTTCTGCATACTGAAGGGACCTCCTCACTAGCAAATGGGAGAGGATATCTGAAAATCATACATCAGATAAGGAATTAATATCCAAAATATATAATGAACTTATACAGCTCAATAACAACAAACAATCCTATTAAAAAATAGGCAGAGGATTTGAATAGACATTTTTCCAAAGAAGACAACAGACGGCCAACACGCACATGAAAAGATGCTCAACATCACTCATTATCAGGGAAATGCAAATTATATCCACAATGAGATATAACTGCACATCAGTCAGAATGGCCACTATCAAAAAGATAAGCATGACGGCAATGGTAGTAGGGAGGTTCCTCAAAAAATTAAAAATAGGGGCGCCTGGGTAGCTCTGTCAGTTAAGTGTCCGACTCTTGATTTAGGTTCAGGTCATGAGCTCATGGTTTGTAAGATTGAGCCCTAATTCAGACTTTTGCTGACAGCATGGAGCCTGCTTGGATTCTCTCTCTTTCTCTCTCTCTCTCTCTCTCTCTCTCTCCCTCTCTGCCCCTCCCCCGCTTACTCACACGTGCACTCGCTCTCTCTCAAGATAAATTAAAAAAATTTTAATTAAAAGCAGAATCATTATGCAATTCAGCAGTTCCACTTCTTGCTATTTATTGTAAGAAAATAAAAACAACTAATATGAAAAGAGCTATGCACTCTTATGTTCATTGCAGCATTATTTACAACAGCCAAGATATGGAAAGAATCTATCTGTCCATCAGTGCATGAATGTATAAAGAAAATGTGGTATAGGGGCACCTGGATAGCTTACTCGGTTAAGTGCCTAACTTCAGCTCAGGTCACGATCTCACGGTTCATAAGTTCAAGCCCCACATCAGGATCTGCACTGACAGTGCTGAGCCTGCTTGGAATTCTCTCTCTCTCCTCTCTCCTCTCTCCTCTCTCCCTCTCTGCTACTCCCCTACTTGTGCTCTCTCTTTCAATATAAATGAACTTTAAAAAGAAAATGTGGAATACTACTCAGCCATAAAAAGAAATGAAATCTTGCCATTTGTGCAACACAAATGGACCTCAAGAGTATCACGCTAAGTGAACTAAGTCAGACAAAGACAAATACTGTATCACTGCACTCAGACCTCGAATCTAAAAAACAAAACAAACGAACAAACAAAACTCACAGATACAGAGAACAGATTGGTGGTTGCAGGGTGGGGGGTTTGGCAGGGAACAAAATGCATGGAGATAAGAAGGTACAAATTACCAGTTACAAAATAAGTAAGTCATGAGAATGTAACATACAACATGGGGACTATAGTCCCCATGGAGTCAATGATACGATTCTGAAAGTTGCTAGGAAGGTAAATCCTAAAAGTTTTCATTCTAAGAAAATTTGTATCGTAGTAGATGGTAAACAGATGTGATGTGGTCATCATTTTACAGTGTGTACAAATACTGAATCATTATATTGTAAACTTGTAACTAACATGAGGTTGTATTTCAATTGTACTTCAATAAAAAAGTAAACAAATAAAAAGTTACAAGATTAAGTAACTAACTCAAAGTCACACCATCAAGCAGGAGAGCCAGCATTAGAATCTGTATCTTTGTCACTGGAGAGCCCAAAATCTTTCTACTACATTGTGGCTCCCACCAAACTCAGCTGATTCATGGAACTGAAATCTTAATTACTGAAAGACAATCTCACCTTATTGGCAACAGCATTGACACTTGGCCGGGCATCAAATATAAAGATTTTATGAGACTGAGCATTGGAATCCATGATAGCTTGAAGGTATTTTTCGTCTTCTTTGCTTCGCTTTCCACTCACTCCTACCATGGGCTGGCTACATCGAGTGATTGTGGCTTGACTCTCAGGATGAATCCATGATAAAACCTTAATGGGGGAAAAACAGTGACACACCCTTTATATATGTTTCTGTTTATAATTCTTCTCAAAAACATTACTCTACAAAATTCTGCTTTCTGATTAGTTCCAAAGCCTAACCATGAAAGGATATATAAGGCTGCTATAAAAAATCATTGCCTTTCTTTCAAGCCAATTCTGGCATATGGGCAATTTGGTCTAATTCTTTAATCAGGTATTGAGTTATGAAAGTCATGATTATTCGGAAGTGCTGTCTCTAGGAAAAAATATATTAAGAGTGTTAAGTAAACCTCTTAAAGTTTTATTGCTAAATCAGCAAACTGTCTAACTATAACATCTTCAGAATCTATGAGCTTTGTAACAAAAATTATTTAAGCCAATCTTTCTAAAACACAATACTTCATCATAAATTTATAAAGTTTTCTTCTTTCCAGGGTTTGAAGGAAAAGAGCAGTTACCACCATGATTAAAGAATATATAATAAAATAAAGAAATAGTGAACAATACAGAGCCAACCTTGTTTTCAAGTTAAGAATTGCAATTCTGTGCAGTTCTCTAATACCCATATCAGATTCTCAGAAACTTCTTTAAGTCTTTCCTCCACTTTTCATTTTACTAAATAACTCATCCTCTAATACCCCCATAAAAGGCCTGTTGCTATAGCTATTTTTATCCTGCATCCATGTTCCCATTCATTAACTTCAGCATCACGCAGAGTACAAAAGCATTTGCAAAGTCTCCTCAAAGCTTCATACTTACTGGGATACGGCCCCTTGATCTGAAGGATGCCACCCTCTTTAATTCTTCATCAGGAATATTTGCTGGCACAACCAATAGGGCAGGATATGTATCACAAAGCTCATACCTCTCATTTATCTTTGTTATTCTCCAGCTTTCATTCGGAATTCCCTACATGTGAAATGAAACACAGGACAAATTATTACCTAAAATATTACAATATAATGAAATAAAAGCTATATTTAACCTCTCTTGTCTGCACTATCTCTTAAGTTGTTGGAATAGTCACTGTCTACTGGTATAGTGGCCAGGCTATTCCAATGCAGGGATCTGTGTTCAGTTTGGTAGTCAATTACATATTGAAAGATTTCTTAAATCATTAAATACTGATCGATTGTTGGGTCTGTGCTAAACATATCCAGTAGGAAGGAAGGACACAGTAACACTTAAAATGTTCCCTGTCTTTAAAAAAAAAAAAGTCTCATTCAGGTTGATTGGATAATTGATTTTGTTGCCATTCAAATACCTTAAATAAAGAAATGTCAGGGAGCAGCTATCAAGTATCCAAGTATCCATCAGAATGCTATACATATGCTTATCACTTACATACCTGAGGTGAATTTTTCCCTCCTAAATTATAGTAGTAATGGAATGTTGCTAATCTAACACACAGTAGAAAAGCAAAAGAGTGGGGCAACCTCTGTGGCTCAGTGCGCTGAGCATCTGACTCTTGGTTTCAGCTCAGGTCATGATCCCCGGGCTGTAGGATTGAGCCCCATGTGGGGCTCTGTGTGAGCATGGAGCTACTTAAGATATTCTCTCTCTCTCTCTCTCTCTCTCTCTCTCTCTCTCCCTCTCTCTCTCCCTCCCTCCCTCCCTCCTTCTCTCTCTCTCTCCTCCCTCCCTCTCTCTCTCTCTCTCCTTCCTTCTGCCCTTCTCTCCCTCTCCCCTGCTCATTCATGCTTTCTCTCTCTCTAAAATTAAAAAAAAAAAAAAAAGGAGTATCAGAAGGCAAAAACAACAGGCGAGAGAAATATTTTTGAAAACAAATCAATTAATAAGCCCTCATTTGGTCCTTCAGGATTTGCTATAACTAGTCTACTACTTCACATAAAGGGTTACTTAAATAAGACACTTAAAATTTTCCATCTTCCGTTCCACAGAAAAGAAGGTCATTAATTAACTGGAATTAAGAAAATATATATATTTAAAATTTATGGCCCCTGACAACTCACATAATCAATCAGAAAAAGAAAGAATGGAAAGAAACCAAATTATAGTAAACTCCCCCACCACACACACATTTACTGGGTACCTGTTATGCACAGGTGCATGTCAGCAGACTTTTTACACACACACATGTACATATTATTGTACTCAGGTTCTGTTAACTTCAGTTTATAGGTGAAGAAATTGTGGTACACTGCAACTTGACCAAAGGAGGTAACAAAGAATTCCATGTACATTCCAAACCTATCCTTTTTATTTAGAAGTACATTGTTCCTAAAAAAAAATTAATATCCTAGTTCATGAAATTGTTAACAAAAATCTGAAATCAAAGGGCAGAATGTACTCCCCTTTAAAGAGGTATTTCTCAAGCGACTGCCAAATACCCAAGACAATATTAAAAATAAGAAAGGAAAGAAAATTTCTTCCCAGTAATCATATGGTAAATGCTATCAATAGAGTTTCCATGAATTCCTAGCCATGGTGTTTCTTCATCAGTGCCTTATATTCTATTTACATTAGCCTAGTCTCAACCTAGCTTCTTATGATACACATCACTCTTTCCCTCTTGCTTTCCTTAACTTTTTACATACTAAAAAATGGTTCAGGTAAGATGCTTATTGTTAGAAATAAAAGAAAGAATTAAAGGCTTAAAAATGTATTCCCATGCTATAACAAAAAAGTATGGTGAACTGGCAAGTTTACAGAGGTGGTACTCAAGCAAAAGCCTTAGATACCATCTTTAACTCATCCCTTTCCTTACATCCTTACCCCTTACATCCAATCAACAACCAGTTTCTATGACTTTTTTCTTCTAAAAGTATCAAAAGAAAACTTTGGTCACTATTTTCCATCCTCACTGGAACTTCCCTAATTCAGGCCATTACCACTTCTCTCCTGTCCCTCTGCAAGTCATTCCCCATGCTGGATCCACATAATCATCTAAGATGCAAGTTAGCATGCCATTCCTCTGTCTCTGGTTACCTATTCCTTTTCAGATAAAGTATAAATCCTTCATGGGGAGGAGTGAGGTCACCAAGTGGCAACACACGTGTTCCTGACTTTGCTCCTCCATGCAAGAAGAACAACTAACAACCATTCAGGAACAAGACAGCATTGAGAGAATCCTACAACACGGAGACCCAGAAAGCCTCCAATGGAAGGGGAAGAGAAGTGGCTGCATGTTGACCACACTGTCCCTCCCCCAAGGCCATCCCAGCACCACCACACAGAGAGATCTCCTCTGAACCCCTGGCTCCTCCAGTAGGAAACACAAGCCAGGAGCAGACCACCAGCAGCATCCCTCCCTCACCCCAGCATTGTGGATCCGCTTTGTAGGAGTCCCTACTCTGATCTCACACTACAGGGAAACAGAGTTCATACCTGCTGTGTCCAAGTAGTAATTCAAACCAATGGTTTTGCTCACCTGCACAGCCAAGCCCGGGGCACATATACTCTGACCAGGGAACTCAGCAGGGTACAAAACTCCCTAATTTAGATCCTCAAATGAGGAGTTCTGCCAGCCCTAGAATTCAGCTGCCTATAAGAGACTCACTTTAGTCTCAAAGACTCACACAGACTGGGAATGAAAAGATGGGAAAAGACATTGCAAGCAAATGATTAAAAAAAAAAAAAAAAAAAAGCAGGGGTGGGGCCCCTGGTTGGCTCAGTCAGTTAAGCATCGGGACTCTTGATCTCAGCATTGTGAGTTCAAGCCCCACACTGGGCTCCACACTGGGTGTGAAGCCTAATTAAAAAAAAAAAAAAAAAAAGTAAAAAGCAGGGTGACCACACAGGCAAAATAGACTTTAAACTAACAACAGTAAAAAGAAAAAAAAAGTCTTGGTATACTGAGAAAAGGGACAATACATCAAGAAGGTAAAACAACTGTAAATATTTACACATTCAACTTTGGAGCTCCTAAATGTATAAAGTAAATCCTGAATGTATAAAGCAAAAACTAACAGAGCAAAGGAGAAATAAACAGTAGTATGGTAATAGTTGGGGATGTCAATACCCCATTGTCAACAATGGATAGATCACCTAGACAGAAAAATCAATAAGGAATCAGTGGATATAAACAACACTATGGTCAAAATGGACCTAACAGGTATACACAGAACACTCTATCCAACAACAGCAGAAAACACATCCTCTGAAGTGCACACAGAACGCTTTCTACTATAGACCACATGTTAGGTCACAAAACATGTCTTAGCAAAATCAATAAGACTAATAAAATCATACCAGGTACCTTCTCTGACCACAGTGTCATAAAACTAGAAATCAGTAACAAAAGAAAACTGAAAACTTCACAAACATGAAAAAATTAAGCAACATTCTCCTGGACAACCAATGGGTCAGGGAACAAATTAAAGGGGAAATAAAGTTTATTGAGACAAACAAAAACAAACACAATACACCAGAACTTGCTGGATGTAGCAAAAACACTTCTAAAAGACAAGTTCATAGCAATAAATGCCTACCTTAAAAAGTAAGAAAGATCCCAAATTAACAACCTAAGTCTATATCTTAGTTATACTCTTAGTTAGACTAACTAAGGGAAAAAGAAAAAGGGTCTAAATTAACAAAATTATAAATGAAAAAGGAGATATTACAACTGATAGCACAGAAATTCAAATTATGGTAACAGGTTATTATGAAACTAATTGCCAACAAACTGGACCGCTAGAAGAAATGGAAACATTCTTAGACAACTTACCAAAACTAAATCAAGAAGAAACAGATGCTCTGAGTAGACCAATTACTAGTAAGGAGATTGAATCAGTAGTTAAAAATCTCTCAATGCAAGGGCGCCTGGGTGGCTCTGTCGGTTGAGCGTCCGACTCTTGATTTCAGCTCAGGTTATGATCTCACAGTTTGTGAGTTTGAGCCCTACATGGGGCTCTGTGCTAACAGTGCAGAGCCTCCTTGGGATTTCTCTCTCTCTCTCTCTCTCTCTCTCTCTGTCTCTCTCTCTCTGCTCCTACCCCTGCTTACATACTTTCTCTCAAAATAAATAGACAAGTTTAAAAAGATCCCTCAAAGGAGAAAAGCCCAAGACCAGAAATGTTAGATGTAATCAATAAATTCAGTGAAGTTGCAAGATACAAAATTAACATACAAAAATCAATAGTGTTTCTATACGATGAGAACGAATTTCCGATAAAACAATAAACAAATCAATGTCATTTACAATAACATCAAAAACAATAAAATACTTAGAAATAAATTTAACTTAAGGAGGTAAAAGATCTCTACTCTGAAAACTACAAGACACTGACAAAAAAAAAAAAAAATTGAACAAAGATGCAAATAAGTGACAAGGTAGCTTGTGTCTCCAAAAAAGACACCGAATAGCCAAAGAAATACTGAGAAAGAAGGACAAAGCCAGAGTTGTTACACTTCCTGATTTTGAGCTATACTATAAAGCCACAGTTATCAAAACAGATTCACATTAAAACAGACAAATACAACTAATGGAACAGAATCAAGAGCCTAGAAACAAACTCACACATAGACAGTCAACTAATATTTGACAAGGGAGCAAAGAACTCAATGGAGCAGGGACAATCTCTTCAATCAATGGTGCCAGGATAATTTGATATTCACATGTAAAAGAATGAAACTGGACCCATGTATAACATCACTCACCAAAATTAACTCAAAATGGATTAGACTTAAATGTAATACCTGAAACCATGAAAATATAGGAATAGAGAGTTCCTTGACACGGATCTCAGCAACAATTTTTTGGATAGGACACCAAAAGCACAAGAAACAAATAAAAAACAAAAGGGATTACATCAAATTAAAATTTTTCTGCACAGCAAAAGAAATCATCAACAAAGTGAGAAGACAACCTATACAGTTTGGGAAAAAATATTTGTAAACCGTGTACCTGATAAGGGGTTAATATCCAAAATATATAAAGAACTCATGCAATACACCAAATCGCTACATTGTACACCTAAAACTAATGTAACACTGTATGTCAACTATACTCAAAAAAAAAAAAAAATGTTTCGTATATATACAAGGCCAACAGATACGTGAAAAAAAAAGAGGTTAGAGTGGGAGAGAGCCAAAGCATAAGAGACTCTTAAAAACTGAGAACAAACTGAGGGTTGATGGGGGGTGGGAGGGAGGAGAGGGTGGGTGATGGGTATTGAGGAGGGCACCTTTTGGGATGAGCACTGGGTGTTGTAAGGAAACCAATTTGACAGTAAATTTCATATATTAAAAAAATAAATAAAAGTGATTATGATATAAAAAAAAAGATTCTCAATATAGTCATTCGGTAAATGCAAATTAAAGCTACAATGAGATATCTCCTCACATCTGTCAGAGTGGCTGTTATCCAGAAAAACAAAAACAAAAACAAAAACATGAGACAGCAAATGCTGGTGTCGTGAACAAAGAAAACCCTATTGGTGGGATTGTAAAGTGCCTCAGCCACTATGGAAAACAGTATGGATGATGCTCAAAAAATCAAAAACAGAACTATGATAGGATCCAGCAATTCTACTTCTGGGAATATATCCAAAGGAAACAAAAACAGCAACTTGAAAAGATACCTGCACCCCCATGTTCACAGCAGCATTACTTAAAATAGCCAAGACATGGAAACAACCTAAATGTCTACTGGTGGATAAATGGGTACAGAAGCCGTGGTATACTTATACAATGGAATATTATCCAGCCATAAAAAGCAAGGAAATCTTACCATTTGTAACAACATGGAAGGACCTTGAGGGTGTCACGCCAAGTGAAAGAAGTCAAACAGAAAAAAATAAATACTATATGATCTCCCTTACATGTGGAATATTAAAAAAAAGAAAAGAAACTCATAGCAAAGGACAGAAAAAGAGAACAGACTTGTGGTTTCCAGAGCCACAGGGTGGAGGAAGGGAAACTGAAGGAAAGCGGTCAGGTGGTAAAAAGGTAAAACTTCCATTACAAGGGAGATAAATACTAGGGACGTAATGTACAACATGACGACTACAGCTAACACTGCTGTATGATATACAAGGAAAGTTGCTGAGAGTAAATCCAATGCGTTCTCCTCATAAGAAAAAAAAAATTTCCCCTTTTTTCTTTCTCCTTTTTTTTTTTTTTTTTTTATTCTGTCTATTGTGACAAGATGGATGTTAGCTGAACCTATTCTGGCAATCATGTCATAATATGTGTAAATCAAACCATCATGCTGTGCACTTTAAACTTGTATGGTGATGTATGTCAATTATTTCTCAATAAAACTGTAAAAGAAATTCCTTTATGGGACTTAGCAAAGGCCTTCATCCTCCCACTTTCTCCACACTGATGTCTTGCCCCTCCAAACTCTAGTCTAGCCTGTACCAAATGCTTTTAGTTCCCAAATGGCCTCATATTCTCTCACTGGAGTACCTGCTTTATCAGTCACTGTATTCATCACTGTGTGCTTTAATTGTTAGTTTACTTCTTTGAATCCTCCATTAAATATATGCTCTTTGCAAGTCAGGATTGTATCTTCCTGTTTCAAAGACTTAGCCACTAGTATATAGTAGTGCTGTATAAATTTGATAAATGGATGGATGAATGAGTGAAGGAAGGAAGGAATGTATTAACGGATAAATCAATGAACCAAAAGGAAGCCTTCATAAGAAGCAAAATTGGCTTTTGAAGTTTTCTTAGAAAATATGGATTGAGAGCTAAGAGGGTTGGATCACCTAAAAGCATACATCACCTGAGATCCTAATGTACCACTCCCAACCCAGGTAGGTACTCCCATCTGTCAATCCCTTCACACATCCTTAAAGAAAACCACTCCCACGGAGAATGACTGTTACCAGTACGTAACATGCTTCAGGAAATTGTCAGAGTGGGGGTTGAACCACTGACTTACATTACTTATGTTACATTCATTACATTTATGACTATAGTCTTCCTCATTCTTAGATAAGTTGACACACCTATCTCCACTACAGGAATTCGCTTCCAAACCAAAAAGTGGCGTTGGCTAGTCAGCATACACTCTTTGTAGACAGTACTAAAGACATACCGACAAGTATTGATTTTGGCATACGTTTATACTCTCCTTGCAAATCACTGCCCTTCAGTTAATGTTCCCATTTATCAGGGTGGCTCAGCTGGTTAAGCATCCGACTTCAGCTCAGGTCATGATGTCTTGGTTTGTTAATTCGAGTCACGTCGGGCTGTCTGCTGTCAGTGCAGAGCCTGCTTCAGATCCTGTTTCCCTCTCTCTCTGCCCCTCCCCTGTTCATGCGTTCTCTCTCTTAAAAATAAATATTTATTTATTTATACAAAATTTATTGTCAAATTGGTTTCCATACAACACTCAGTGCTCATCCCAACAGGTGCCCTCCTTAATACCCGTCACCCACCCTCCCACCCCCCATCAACCCTCAGTTTGTTCTCAGTTTTTAAGAGTCTCTTATGGTTTTGGCTCCCTCCCTCTCCAACCTTTTTTTTTTTTTTTTCCTTCCCCTCCCCCATGGTCTTCTGTTAAGTTTCTCAGGATCAACATAAGAGTGAAAACATATGGTATCTGTCTTTCTCTGTATGACTTATTTCACTTAGCATAACAAATATTTTTTTAAAAAGAGTAAATTAAAGAGGGGTGCCTGGCTGGCTCAGGTGGTTAAGTGTCCAACTCTTGATTTTGGCTCAGGTCATGATCTCTTGATTCATGAGATTGAGCCCCACATCAGGCTCTGCACTGACAGCATAGAGCTTCCTTGGGATTCTCTCTCTCCTGCCTGTTTTCTCTGCTCCTGCCCTGCTCATGCTCACTCTCTCTCTCAGAATAAATAAACTTAAAAAAAAAAGAGTAAACTAAAGAAACATCCTCTTATGTAACAAGTTTAAACAGTTGTTAATAGGTTTATCCATTAAAAATAATGTATGATTAGCACTATAATGTATAGGTCTACAGAATTAATGTGGCTTTTCTTTCATGTTTTAGCAGCTGCACACAATGAATCTAAGCAGTCATGATTTCTTTTTTTAAAGCTTTACAATGTAATAAATACAATAATAATCATTTGAATAGATTTCTTTGATTCATAAAATATCTTCCTGTATATTAACAATCCTTCAGACATTCCTATGAATGAGTTCCTATGACCAAGTAAAAAATAAAAGCACTCTGACATGAATGACTCATTCAAGAGCACATACCTAAGAGTGAGGGCAAAGTAAGAGCTAGAGATAGGATTCAAACTCAGTCTTCTAAATGCTCTGGATTTCGTGGTAATAGTTGTACACCTCTAGGCATATGCTAAAAACCAATGGAGGGACGCCTGAGTGGCTCAGTCGGTTAAGCGTCTGACTCTCTCTTGATTTCGGCTCAGTCACGGTTTCGTGGTTTGTGAGTTCAAGCCCCGCATCAGGCTCTGTGCTGACAGCTCAGAGCCTGGAGCCTGCTTTCAGATTTTGTGTCTCCCTCTCTCTCTGTCCCTCCCCTGCTCACATTCTTTCTCTAAAATAAATAAATACATGGGGCGCCTGGGTGGCGCAGTCGGTTAAGCGTCCGACTTCAGCCAGGTCACAATCTCGCGGTCCGTGAGTTCGAGCCCCGCGTCAGGCTCTGGGCTGATGGCTCAGAGCCTGGAGCCTGTTTCCGATTCTGTGTCTCCCTCTCTCTCTGCCCCTCCCCCGTTCATGCTCTGTCTCTCTCTGTCCCAAAAATAAATAAACGTTGAAAAAAAAAATTTAAAATAAATAAATACATACATACATACATACATACATAAATAAATAAATAAATATTAAAAAACAAGTTTAAAAAACAGTGGACTGTACACTTTAAAGTGGTAAATTTTATGGAATATAAATTATACCTCAACTTGAAAGAAAAAAAGAACAGGGAGGTCTGTGTGTTCTGAGATGGTATGATCTCCAAAACACATTAAGTGAAAAAGAAAGGTACAGAACGGTGTGCACAGTATGCTGTTATCTGCTTAAAAAAATAATGCACACATATACTCAGGCTTTGCAGGCATAAGATCTCTGAGAGAATACACAGGCAACCAGTAACTTTATTTCCTAATGGGAGAGGAGCTGGGGTGGCTGAGGACAAGGCTGTCCTGGAAGGGAAACCTACCTTTCAATAGACCCTTTTGTACTTTTGAATTCTATGCAGGGTGCAAGGGTTACCACTTTAAATCTTTTTTAATTGAAAAGGAATACTCTGATGTTTCATCTTTAGTCTTAAGGTTTCTATTAAAGTATTATTTTCATTTTCTCCTATCATAAACTTAATATACACCAAAATAAACCCCAAAACCTGAATCTTCTAACTACAAAAAATGCAGTGTTATTTATAGTATGATTTGGCTTAGTTGACTCAGAGACAAAGTATCTAACTCTTTAAGAAAAAAAAAAAAAAAAAGTCAAAAATTCACCCAGTAAGTCAAAGATCATAAAGCATCTATATCATTTAATGTAGAGACTCTATTCTGACTGCCACACTTCCTCATCTTATAATTAGGGTATAACTGTTCATTTACTCTTTAACTTATTTTTTTTCTGTTAATAACATTTCTTTTCTGTAGCCACAGGTCTCCCACCTGCTTTCCAAAGTTCTATGTTGAATGCTACTAGAACAGATGGCAATTTCTGCCCAGATCCCCACAGAATATTCCTCATTTTGACCATTCCAAGGACATTGGTTGGATTTTCTGGTTGCTTTCCCACCCAGTTCTGACACTGACTTTTTGAAGTAGCAAATATCTTGCAATGTTACTTGTAGACTCTTGATTTTTAATTGATCCATTTATTGTGTATTCTGCTTCATACTCTGCCAAGCTGCTGGCTTTATAACTGAATAAGAAATTTTCGATTTTACTGGCCACATGCTACTGAGCAACAAACTGCGCTTCAAACCACTGGGTATCTTTAGTTCTCTAGTGGTGTGACGGGTTTTTACTCTCCTTGCTTTGTGAAACACACTTCAGTCAATTGGAAGCTTTATAATTCAAATGAAATGTTTGAAATCTAAAGACAAAATCAGTTTATTTTCATATCTGAATTCTAGAAAAACTGGGTATCAGATCTAATGATTACCAAAGAAACAATCAATGTCTCTGAACTTAAATTCTCAAGAAAGCACAGTGAACATGGGCAAAGTTAAAAATAAAGACTATTGTAGGGAGAGTTTAAATGTCAGTTTAAGGGCTCTGGGAAGTGGCGGGTCGAGAAAGAAGAGGGAGAATGATAGACTGTGCTGCAGATTTCCAGACATTTCCAGATTGAATTCTGCTTTCATCTCTTGCTGTGGTGAATCCCACCAACAGGTTTTCTAATATTAAACCAACTCATCTTAGTCACGATGTATTATCTCTTTGGTATACTATCACATTTGATTTGTTAACATTTTATGTAGACGTGTGTCCTCTATGAAGATCTAAAACTTCTAAAATTTCATGGGGAGCTAAGATGTAAGGAGAACTACTATAAAAGTTTTTAGAATTATGTTATAGGATATCCAAAAGAGAAGAATATGTGTGAATAATGTTGAATGGCATATAAGAATATCAAAATGTAAACATATTTACCATTTAATTTTTACCATTATTAACCACTTTTTAAACAAGCTGATTTACTTGTAAGCTCTTAGGTAGACAAGAAAAGATTTCTAAAAGATCTCTGTCTCAAACAGAGTTTGGCACTGTCTCAACCCAGTTTAAAGAAACTGAAAGCAGACAAGAAATCAGGATTAGGCTTCATTGAAAGAACAACAGTAAAACCCATACAACTTACATAAAGCTGTTTATGTCTACCTTTAAGCTTTGTGTTGTAATGAAAATAACCCGTAACATTAAAATTGAAAGAAAAAAAGTACATACCTGCCTTCTATACTCTAAAAGAGAGTCATATAGCTTCCACCCATTTTCAGGGAATACTTCTTTGTATTCAAAAGCAAAAAGAGGCTACAAAACAGTAAACAGAGTTAATAGCTAAAAAAAAAACAAAAAAACAAAAAAACAGACATTTAAGGAGATAATCAGAAATATATCCTTATCATACCCAAAGTTTTCATTTACTCATCTGTAAGGATGTTTTGTATTGGTGTCCTATTTCATATTGCTGTTTTAGCTCTTGTTTTATAATTTTGAAAATATATTGTTTTTTTCATATTTTTCAAACATATAGAAAAGCACAGAGGCCCACCACCAAGATTTATCAAATGCTAACATATCACCGTATTTCCTTCAGATATCAGCTGTTTAGGTTTTCTTCTAAATAATGAAAGACTTTACATAACAAAAGACATCTTCTGATATAATTAATTGGTTTGACATCCCAGATGTCAGCAGTTAGGCAGCCAAAGTTGATGCTACCTTTTCTAAAACATACTGAACGTATTATTTCTTGGCATACAATCGGTATACCAAAAAAGAAAACTTATCATTTAAATAGACAGAATGACAGAAACAACTATGATGAAAAACATTCAAAGGATAGTCAAAAGACCAGTACTCATTCCAATATTACTCCCTACTAGCTGTGCCCTTGAGGTAACTGCCTACCTGTTCCTGGCTTCAACTCCAAAATAGGGATAAATAATATTTGCCACCTACCCTGGGGCTACACCCACCATGGAAGCTGGATTATGTAACATAAATGAGGAAGCCTAACATCATGACTAGCAGATAGCAGGAGCTCAGCTAAGTATTTGTCCACCCTTTCCTCCTAAAATTGGTAGACTTAACTCTCAGCTCCTAATTAAAAAAGATTTCAGGGACGCCTAGGTGGCTCAGTCGGTCAAGCGTCCGACTACTTGATTTTGGCTGAGATTATGATCTCACAGTTTGTGAGATCGAGCCCCGTATTGAGCTCTGTGTTGACAGTGCAGAGCCTGCTTGGGACTCTCTCTCTCTGCCCTTCTCCATCCCTCAAAATAAACAAACCAAAAAAACAAAAACAAAAACAAAATACAAAAAACAAAAACAAACAAACAAAAAGATTTCAAATCCTAATGAAGACCACAGACAGCTTTTCATCATGGGAATGCCCTGGATAGAAAGATCATATAATTATAGAATGTCAGTGGGCAGACACTGACCTCAGAAATCAGCTACTCCAGCTTCCTCATTTCATACCAAAAAAGAACTATTCCAAGAGATTAGGTTAAACCTAAATTATGCATTTGGTTTAATGGCAAAGTAGGATCGTAAATGTAGTTTCTAGGTAGCTTAGACAAGTTTCTTTATAGTACTCCAAAAATTATAATACACACTTTTCTAAGATAAAGAAAAAAAAAAAAACACCTTACCAGGTTATTAGAGACAGGAAATGCATATTTCATTAGATTCTCAAATATGGATCTTCTTGTCCGCCCTTCAGGTTTATGAGCGAACCGTAAGTTCCGAATATCCTAGAAAAGATTTAGGATCCAAGTCATCTGTAATTGTTCACCTTTTATTGAACAAACACATAAGGTAACTGGGAACTATCTTGTAAAATGTTAAGACCTGTGAATGTGGGATACAAAAATAGGACAAGAGCTCCTGGAGACAGGGAAATCACAATGCCTTATTGAAAGAAATATTCAAAACCACAAGGTACTCTAATTTCCAGGCTATTGTGCCTACTCATCTATTTATTTAAAGTTCTTTAATAATGTTTATAACTTTCCATAATGTTCTTATATATCTTTCATTTTATTCAGAGGACAGAAATTTTATTTCTGTGTATTTACTCAAGATAAGCCAGTAAAGGAAACAGCATCTGATGCAGGCACTAGAGATAAAAGATATTATATCTGAAATTTACTATGACTGATACACAGCTCACGTATGTCCTTCCCCTGTGAAAACCCATTTTGTCATCAATTTCCCTATTAAAAACCTGATTAGCTCTTGTTATACTTCATAAGTATCTTCATTCCCATTATGCCTAGTGATGACTTTCCTATTTATGACCCCTTCCCAGGACTCATTTTCATTGGATCTTTGTAAGCTTCCTGCTACTAGACTGATAGAATCAAACTCTGCCTAAATCTCTTTGTCTACTCCATGTCCAAGTTCTTTAACCATCTCCTAACAGGTGAATTCTCAATTGTTTGGTTGATATCATGCGGGCTCTAGAGTCAGATCTAAAGACCAAGGAGGCTCCCGTTTCTGTTATTTGTCCTCAAGCAATTTTCTGTGCTCGGGCTGAACACAGATATTCATGTCTGGTTTACTGGCATCTTAACTGCACTAAGAAAAACTTGGGGACTAAGAATACTTTCAAACAACCCATTTTATCTAGGTGTTTTATAATCTAGGCAGAATTCAAACTATACCCAATCCTGTAAAACTGAATACAGAGACTACACTACAAATGCACTTGCAGTACATGAATGAGTAGAACATTTTATTAGAAATCTGACCCACAACTAGGATACTAGTTCTACCATATTATAAAACAAACATGTATGGAAATCTAAGCTGATGCCTTGTTTTTCTTCAGTAAAAATCTTTACCACTAGTAGAGATATTCAGAATCGCTCTGTCAACCATACAGCTATCTAAAAGTACCACAGCAGGGAGCCCACAAATTTACTCTATTTACTGTTAGATTACAGAAAAGTGACCAGGAGACAACGTGCCTGACACATGGTTGAAAGCTAAACATGCCTGACGCATGGTTGAAAGCTACTGCATTCTTCGATCCCTTCTGACTGCAGTGGAAAAGCATAGAGGCGCCTGGGTGGCTCAGTCGGTTAAGTGGCTGACTTCGGCTCAGGTCATGATCTCACAGTTGGTGAGTTCAAGCCCCATGTGGGGCTCTGTGCTGGCAGCTCAGAGCCTGGAGCCTACTTCAGATTCTGTGTCTCCCCCTCTCTCTACCCCTCCCCTGCTCATGCTCTGTGTCTCTCTGTCTCTCAATAATAAATAAACGTTAAATTAAAAAAAAAAAAACAGTGGAAAAGCATAAAAATAATTATTAAGTCATTACTTTTATTACTAGATACACAAAAGTTCTAAGAGTAGCATAAGAAAGGAACTTGCTTTTACTCTTGGCACTGGCAGAAGAACCAAAGAAAAATTAAGGCGATCTAGAATTGACACACATTGAGAACAGCAACAGCAACCAAAGAAGTGGCACCTGATATGAAAGATCTATGACTGAACGGAATGGTGAAAATTTAAAAGTCTAAGTTTCATTCAAATATCAATGCATTTAAAAAATACAAGTTAGACATCATCAGGGAAATGCAAATCAAAACCAAAATGAGATATCACCTCACACCTGTCAGGATGACTAAAATCAAAAACTCAAGAAATAAGTGTTGACGAGGATGCAGAGAAAAAGGAACCCTCGTGCACTGTTGGTGGGAATGCAAACTGGTGCAGCCACAGTGAAGACAGTGTGAAGGCTCCTCAAAAAATTAAAACTAGAGCTACCCTCAGATCATAATCGTATTACTGAGTGTTTACCCAAAGAATACAAAAACACTAGTTCAAATGGACATGCACCCCTATGTTTACTGCAGCATTTTGTACAATAGCTAAACCACAGAAGCAGCCCAAGTGTCCACTGGTAGATGAATGGATAAAGAAGATGAGTTGTGTGTGTGTGTGTATGTTCTGTGTGTATGTGTGCATGTATATATTATTCAGTGTTAAAAATGAATGCGATCTTGCCATTTGCAACAACCTAGATGGATCCAGAGAGTATAATGCTAAAAGAAACACCATATGATATCACTCATATATGGAATTTAAGAAACAAAATAAATGAACAAAAAAAAAAATAGAGAGAAACAAATCAAAAAACAGGCTCTTAATTATGGAGAACAAACTCCTGGTTACCGGGGGGGGGGGGGGGGGGGGGGGAAGGGGGGGTGTAAAACAGGTGAAGGGGATTAAGAGTACACTTATGATGAGCACTGAGTAAAATATGGAACTGCTACATCACTGTATTGTCCATCTGAAACAAATACAACACTGTATGTTAACAACACTGGAATTAAATTTTTTTTTTTAAAGATAAATATGATAGGTAAATGCTCTGAGTTAGAGAACATTCATGGCAAAGGAAAATACGGGGACGAAAATAAAAGAGCCAACCATGAGGGGAAAAAAAGGATAGGAGTTAGATAAGAAAATAGAGGAGGTCTATAATGTCAAGTTTTTCACACCATTTTTTCAGAAGCAGAAAAACTGTGAGACTGGAACGACAGGTGATGACGAATACATCAGAGCTGGCTCTTCCAGTACGAAGGCTCACCCCTAGGCTTCTGTAAATTAAAGGTAATCATTTCTATCATCCCTACTTCAGGATTTTTTGAGGCTCAACATGAAATAATCAATGTCAAAGTCACCTGTATTGGGTCCAAAAGAATTCAAGCCTAATTCATGAGAGACTACCTTTAATACTCCTAATTGTTGTTTTTGTCTTCTAGAATGATGTTTCAGTATGAAATCTATTTGACAGTTTGGAAACCAGTTTCTACCCACAGGTTCTATTTAATAGAAAGCTTTTCAAACCAAATAAAAATTGCACAAATATTATAACATTTACCTTACACACAGTCTCTAGTCCATAAGAATTTTCACCTCGACTAGAAGCACCACCAATTTTTTCTACTCTACTTATCACACCAAGAGAGGCATCTAAAACAAATGGGGGATCCTAAAGGAAGGAAAGAAAACAGCAATTAAAACGGAACAATTGATATAATGATCGTAGTTAGAAATGCTTTAATTAAAAATGATCAAAAATGGACAAAACTACAAACCACACACAGAAGTACATGTAAAAAATCTAGTCCCACCAGTCTTACCCGTTCCATGCTTTTAAAATATAACCTGTAATTCGTGACAGTCAGAGTTCCTCGTACAGCACCAGTGAATGGACATATATAAGTCACATCTTTGGCTGCAAAAGCAAAGAGTCCACAGTTTACCATACATTGTGCACTTTTAAAAACTGCGCTCTCATCTTTTCACAAGTAAAATAATTCTGATTGCTATTCTAACCTGGGCTCAAAAATCACAGAATCAGTGACTCAAACAGAACTCAGAGGTCAAATCCAAGCTTCCGACCACATACCAGTCTGGGGAAGGGATGCAGAGTAAGTGGGAAGGACTGAAGAGGCAGAGAAAACACTTGCCCTTAGAAGAGCAGGGTAGCTCCCCGCTGGATAAAGTTCTGTGTGGGAGTTGGAGTCGTGGCTGAAGGGTGATAGTGATGGTGGTTAACAAATGGAAATGTCTCAGGCCACAGACACCAGTCATCTTATAGTTTCTAGATCACCTCCCCAATCTGCTGGGCTTCTGGTCAGTCTAATTTATCAACATCCCTCCGAAAATACATCTGGAAGATCGAATACCAGAAACTCCTGACCTGATTATGTTTACAGGGAAAATACTGTAGGAGAAATGCAATGTATTCGAAATATAATTTCTTAGAAAAATAATAGAATAAGAGGACGTTGTATTTCTGACCAAGCTACTGATGTCAAACTTTGTAGAGAAATAATCACAAGCATTGTTCTATTACATGATTAACGATGAATCTACACAGCGTTAAGCTTTTTTAAACATCCGTTAATGAAGCAGGATAACTCAGCTACCACTAGCTCAAAATAATATTTAATATGGTAGAGTTCATAATGCCCACTATGAGCTTTTTTACATCTTAAAATATTCATAAATCCCTGTGATGTCATTATAGCAGCCAATGAGCAAACAGAGGAATATCTTCATCACTCCAAGAAAGTAAGGCACAAGCAACAGCAACAAATTGCTAAGAATTGTCCAAGGGGCTTCTGGGAGAACTTAGGGATATAAAATATGGATTAATATGGTATTGCAACTTCCTGACTTGGCTTTTTACTCACCACTTTGGAGGACTGAATGCTTTGTATGGAATCTGAAATGAGACTGACCTTACAACAAACATTTCTAACCTTCAAAATAGTTCCCTTGGGAATGTTCAAGTTTGAGCTACATTTTTTAAATCACTGTTTCCAATGCATGCTTCATTTAGAGGGAAGCTTTTACAATTAAATAAACCCATCATTAAGGAAAGATACATAAACTTGCCTTCCATACATTTTCTTGCCCTTATAAATTTTTACCTCAATGAGAAAAGCTTTACTCAATGCTACTAAAACATTTCTGGATTCTTTCCAGACCCAGTTTCTTTACTCACACAAGAAAATCAATCTCATTATTCTATATGCTACTGCAAGATATGTCCAATGTTTTTGTTACACCTTACCCTTTATCTAAAATCATGCATAAATTCATGAAAGTACTTCCAAAATTGTAAGCAGTATACATACACAAAGCGTTTCTATCTATGTTACTATTATCATCAGTCATTAGGTTCTGCTTCGTTCTGCCCACTTTATTGTTCCTCCTCAGGCTGGTGGCAGCTAAGTCACAATGAAGAGAGAATTTATGCCTATCAGGGTCTGTATCAAGTAGATGAGAGATTATGACCAGGAACCATTCCAGAGAAAATGACAATAGTAACAACCAGCATGGATGGTTTAGCACTGCGTAGTTTAAAGTATTTTTCACCTGTGTACTTCCTTTAACCTTCCTAACAAACCTTGCATATGAGACCTATAATTACACTTACAAAGTTTAGATGAGAGTACCAGGGCTCAGAGAATAGCCTAACGTTTCAGAACTAGTAACTAAGATTAAGACTTGAATGCGGTTCCTCTGACTACAAATTCGAATCTCTTTCCATCACGTCATGCAAAGCTAAACCACTAATATAGCGTAATCTGACTCCCGTGTTAAAGGTTGAAAGGTTGTAGTCTGGAGTTATCTCTACTCCTGATACACCCAGGCCACAATACTCTGATATTGTTACCTCCTTAAAGCATTCAGGTGATGTTCCTAACACTACTCTAACTTTTAAAAAATTAAACTGCAGATTTATATTAGACCAACTAAAAATCAAATGCCTTATCTACATGGATTAACATATTCTAGGTTACTCTAGCCTTACACTTTATATTAAACATAAATTTTTCACATAAGTCTACATAGATTATTTTGAATCAGAATATTTAATAGATTAGGTATTCCTCTGAATTTTGCAACACTAATCCCACCTAGTCGTACTGAGAGATTAGATTTACCAACCCTCTCAAATTTTCACCGAGTTCACAGGGGAAAGACCCATAATAGTTTCTGTGAGATGAGCTAAAGTGACCTTGAGAATACATATTATAAGGATATAAAATATACACAAATATAATATATGAGAGCATGCAATCTGTACAGAAAGAGAGGCACACAAACATACTCTGAGTAATACATTGAAGGGGAAATCCATCCAGCTGGAGGATCAGAAAACATCGAAACATCGAACATGGAAAACATGTTCCAGGAACATCGGCATGTGAGTTGTGCCCCAGTGACAGGTATCCTTTAGGTGGGTAGAGAGAGAGAGATGGCCCTCAATGCAGAGGAAGAACTGAACCCAAGATACAGAAGTGGAGAAGGAAAGTACTTTTGGGGAAAAAGGTAAATATACAGTCTGGCTCTCTCTACAGTGATACACTGTATCACACACTCTTCACTCTGCAAGTTCCCTCCTGGGTTCCTCTTCTACCAAGTATTGTAAACTGTTTACTAAAGCCATGTTCTTGGCTCCCTCCTTACTATATGCTCCAAAGGTTAATTTCATCCTCTCACTTTGAATGGATATCTATGTTCTGATGATTCAAATCTGGACTTCCAGTCCTGAACTCTCTCTTAAGCTCCTAAGATATCTCCACTTAATACCTTCACTTGAAGTTTCTCAAAGGTACCTGAAAATCAATATGCACATGTATGACATCAATGACTCAGGACAGTTGAGAGAAAAAAAGAAATTCAAGAAATTCTTAGAGATTGAGTCCTCTGGATCTCACTGGATGTCAGAGTTCAGAAAAAAAGTAGTAGTCCAGGATGATATATTGAGATTTCTGCTTTGAGTGAATGGACAACTGGTGTTAGTACTAACAGAGGGAGAGAAGAAAAGAAAAGGAGTAAATTTAGGGATAGAGGTGATGATTTCAGTTTGGGAGATGCTGGGTATAAGGGACATCTATAGGATATCCAAGGGCATGTATATAGGACACAGGCATTTGTTTATATGCATTAGGAGAGAAGTTCACACTAAAAACAACACATTTTAGAGTCCTCAGTAAATATATGGTAGGTAGAGCTACTAATTTAGATATGGTCAACCAAAAAGAGCAGGTAAGAGGAAAAAGGGAAACAGATCAAGGACAAAGTCCTAAAGGAGTATCGCTATTTAAAGGAACAGAAGCCAACGAGAGCTGGAGTGGTAACTTCAGAGTCTTTGATAAGGTTATTTATCACAGTGGAAATAGCATGTACCTCAGGCTCAGAAAAGCAAAACACTGTCAGTCATAAGACTCGCTGTAACATTACTAGCTATGTAATCTCCCTATGCCTTAGTTTCCTCATCTACAAAATGGGATTAACGTCTTTCTCAGAAGATGTGAGGACGCTTACATGAGACAGTGGGCATTCAATAATGATAACCATTCTTATTATGTAATGTCCAATGCTGATAACATAGAATACTAACTTAGTAGCTCAGCAGAACAAGAATTTAGGGCATACACGAGGCTGAGCAGGGAGCAGAAAAGAAACTGGGGAGGTATTTAGTCAAGAGTTAAAAGCAAAAAGAAACATGTATCTTGCAAGAGCGAAGGAACTAAATGTACGGTAGGCAAGCCTTTTGACTTTCTTATTTTTACACGAGGGAATGACACCTCGCCAGGATAAATTAAGCATTTATTAAGTCCTTTTAAAAATTATAATTGAAATAAATGAAAGGTGGTGTTTCATTGGCTAGGAAACCATTTACTTTATTCTCTTAATTAATTACTTCTTATTTCAAGAGCGATGGTATTTTGTAGATTACCACACACATGTAATAAAGTAAAAGCCTGAGTACCAAAAAACAAAACAAAACAAAATTAAATGCTTGTTTCCAGTCCATACAATACATTAAGGCTTAGTTCTTTAGGATACAAAAGAAAAGCAGCCATAGGCAAAAGGTTTGCTTTGCAATAGAGATGAGATATTTTCATCCAAAACTCAGCCTAAGTTTATTCAGAGTAGAAAAAATAAAGGAAGCAGAAAGAACGTGTTTTGAGAAAAATTACTTGTACAAAGTGACAAGTCAATGTTTTATCTAGGCAAGCCAATATCTTACTGCAGTCATTTAAAATAATGAAGCTTTCTTTAAAAAATTCCGTGACAGGGAGCACCTGGGTGGGTCAGTCAGTTGGGTGGCCAACTACAGCTCAGGTCATGATTTCTTGGTCTGTGAGTTCAAGCCCCGTTGGGCTCTGTGCTGACAGCTCAGAGCCTGGAGCCTGCTTCGGATTCTGTGTCTCCCTCTCTCTCTGCCCCTTCCCTGCTCTCTGTCTCTCTCTCTGTCTCTCTCTCTCTCTCAAAAACAATAAACATTAAAAAAAATTTTTTTAATTAAAAAAATAAAAAATTTAGTGACAGTCGACAAGAAAAAGCCACCTACTTTCAATGAATGTAAAGCAAATGAATGTAAAGAGAAGCAGCAGGGTGTAATTCACTATGTATGTTTCCCAGTAGTCCAAGTACACACATGACAGTAAGCGTAGTAGATCCAGGCTTACAGGACACACCAAATGCTAGGAAGACTGGCAGTAATGAGTGCAGTCAGACATAAGGTGTCTTGGACAGTGAGGCTGCTCTCTGTACACGGAGAGTATTGAACAGTCTGTATCCTCAGAAAGAAGAAGGAAATTCAACAAAAAATACCATTACAGACCCATGTCTTTAATATTTTCTCCTGGAAGCAAGGGTGGTTCTTCCATTTCTGCTAATTTGTTAGATTCCCTCAGGACCTGGAACAGAAAGGGGAGGAGGGAGCAAGAAAAGAAACATGTTTTATTCAAAGGCCAATTTTTCACACTGTATCACACACACTACCTGAAATCAAATTACAAAAACTATGGTGCTGGCATGTGCCACACGTGAAGCTGCTGTTTTTCTACAGGGCATTTACTGAGTGCCTACTTCATATGAGGTACCATACAAAACAGTTTACGTGTTTTCTCAATGAATCAATCCCACAACAGCCCTATAAGTGTAGGTCTTATTATCCTCATTTCGCAGGTGAGGGAAAACAGGCCCGAAGTGACCATTAACTTCTTCAAGGCCACGTGGCTGACAAGTCAGAATCTAGATGTGAATCATAGTTTAGTGGACTGCAAAGCCCATGTGCTTTCCATTAAACCACGACCAGGGGCCTTAGTGCATTTAAACTCAGATAATATCAAGGTCTTATGCGGATCTAATGTTTAGAGAATTTGGAAATGATGGCGACAAAAGTATCTTGTTGAAAAAGAGGTATTAATATATTACAATCATGACCAACAACTGTTATTGAATAGTTAGCTTACAAAGGATGCTACACTGGATTCCAAGTATGTAAAGATACAGATACACAGTTGCATAATAGATTTATGAAACAAGCAAGACACATACACACACATACACACACACACACACACAATTGTCATATGCTAAATATAAATACATCCCCCTAGCTACCACAAGCCTCCCCACCTCCACCTCTTACACTTCTAGACAATAACCTTTATTGTCTCCAATTTTTTAGCTCATGTTAATTCCTCAACATCCCGCAATGTGGTTTTGCCACCTAACCCAATCCTTCCAGGGAATCCACTTTCTTCCCAATAACTTTCCATTATTATAGATAATGAACATTTCTCAGTCTTTATTTTTATCTCTCAACTACATCTGACCTCATCTAAAACTTGCCTTTTTTTTTTAATGTTTATTTATTTATTTGGGGGGGGGGCAGAAAGAGAGGGAGAGAGAGAATCCCAAGCAGGTTCAGTGCTTTCAGCACAGAGCCCAACTCAGGGTTCGAACCCATGAACCATGAGATCATGACCTAAGCCAAGATCAAGAGTCAGATGCTTAACCGACTGAGCCACCCAGGCACCCTAACTTGCCTGCTTCTTGAAAGCACACCATCCTGTTAAACTCTTCCTTCTCTGACCATTCTTTTTCAATAAGCTTTATTTCCCTTCCCCAACCTTCCCTGTTCTTCAGAGATTTGTCCACACCTCACTTTACTCACTTCCTGATATCTCTTACGTTACCTATGGCTTCACCTAACTTCGGTCTATGCTGCCAGCTCAGATTTTTCTTGCACTCTAGGTTCCATTCAACCAACTGCTACTGTTCCTCCCCATCCAGATGTCCCCCAAACACCTTGAACTCCACAGATCTCAAGCTGACCTATGTTCATACTTCACAAACGACACCAGCATCCATTTCGTTGCCTAAGTCACATCTGGGGGAGGGCTGAGCAGTGGTCTCTGTGCAGACTCAGGCATCCTGCTTCAACCTTGACTTGTTTCATTAGACTGAGAACCAACACCACTAGAAAAAAGATTCCCAAACACTTTTTAAGTAGCTTTTGACTTTTATTTCCTTTGGTCCAAAAAGCAGATGTAGAGTCTTCAAAAGTAGGTAAAAAGGAAAACAATGTACTGCAGCCACTTTAAAGGTCACCTTCTGCAGGCCCTCAAACTCACTCAGGGCTCTCCTATGCATGAGCTCCTATCTGGCACTTACCACACCATCTACTTTCTTGCTACAGACTCTGAGAGAAGAGGTGTCATATCTTATACACTCTGAATACTGAATAGAAATATAACATGGGCCATATATGTGATTTTTAATTTTCTAGTAGTCACATTAAAAAAGTAAAAAGAGGGGTGCCTGAGTGGCTCAGTCGGTTAAGTGTCTGACTTCAGCTCAGGTCATTATCTCACAGTTCGTGAGTTTGAGCCCCACATTGGGCTTTGTACTGACAGCCTAGAGCCTGAAGCCTGCATCAGATTCTGTGTCTTTGTCTCTCTCTCTCCCCACTTGCATTCTCTCTCTCAAAAATAAGTAAACATTTAAAAAATTTTAAAGTAAAAAGAAACAGGCAAAACTGGTTTTAATATCTTTAATTTATGGCACAAAAACAGACACATAGACCAATGGAATAGAATAGAAACCCCAGAACTAGACCCACAAATGTATGGCCAACTCATCTTTGACAAAGCAGGAAAGAACATCCAATGGAAAAAAGACAGTCTCTTTAACAAATGGTGCTGGGAGAACTGGACAGCAACATGCAGAAGGTTGAAACTAGACCACTTTCTTACACCATTCACAAAAATAAACTCAAAATGGAGAAAGGACCTGAATGTGAGACAGGAAACCATCAAAACCTTAGAGGAGAAAGCAGGAAAAGACCTCTCTGACCTCAGCCGTAGCAATCTCTTACTCGACACATCCCCAAAGGCAAGGGAATTAAAAGCAAAAGTGAATTACTGGGACCTTATGAAGATAAAAAGCTTCTGCACAGCAAAGGAAACAATCAACAAAACTAAAAGGCAACCAACGGAATGGGAAAAGATATTTGCAAATGACATATCGGACAAAGGGCTAGTATCCAAAATCTATAAAGAGCTCACCAAACTCCACACCCGAAAAACAAATAACCCAGTGAAGAAATGGGCAGAAAACATGAATAGACACTTCTCTAAAGAAGACATCCGGATGGCCAACAGGCACATGAAAAGATGTTCAGCGTCGCTCCTTATCAGGGAAATACAAATCAAAACCACACTCAGATATCACCTCACGCCAGTCAGAGTGGCCAAAATGAACAAATCAGGAGACTATAGATGCTGGAGAGGATGTGGAGAAACGGGAACCCTCTTGCACTGTTGGTGGGAATGCAAATTGGTGCAGCCGCTCTGGAAAGCAGTGTGGAGGTTCCTCAGAAAATTAAAAATAGACCTACCCTATGACCCAGCAATAGCACTGCTAGGAATTTATCCAAGGGATACAGGAGTACTGATGCATAGGGGCACTTGTACCCCAATGTTCATAGCAGCACTCTCAACAATAGCCAAATTATGGAAAGAGCCTAAATGTCCATCAACTGATGAATGGATAAAGAAATTGTGGTTTATATACACAATGGAATACTACGTGGCAATGAGAAAGAATGAAATATGGCCTTTTGTAGCAACATGGATGGAACTGGAGAGTGTGATGCTAAGTGAAATAAGCCATACAGAGAAAGACAGATACCATATGGTTTCACTCTTATGTGGATCCTGAGAAACTTAACAGGAACCCATGGGGGAAGGGAAGGAAAAAAAAAAAAAAAAAAGAGGTTAGAGTGGGAGAGAACCAAAGCATAAGAGACTGTTAAAAACTGAGAACAAACTGAGGGTTGATGGGGGGTGGGAGGGAGGAGAGGGTGGGTGATGGGTATTGAGGAGGGCACCGTTTGGGATGAGCACTGGGTGTTGTATGGAAACCAATTTGACAATAAATTTCATATATTAAAAAAAAAAAAAAAAAAGAATAAAAGCCATGATGGCTAATGCTTTAAAAAATAAAGAAATAAATAAATCTTGGATTCATTAAAAATATATATATATATATCTTTAATTTAATCCAGGAAATAAAAAATAAAATAAAATGACAATAAAAGTATTGTCATTTTGGCATGTAATATTTTTAAAAGTAGTAGGGGCACCTGGGTGGCTCAGTCAGTTAAGCAACTGACTTCAGCTCAGGTCATGATCTTGCGGTTTCTGAGTTCAAGCCCTGCATCGGGATCTATACTGACAGCTCAGAGCCTGGAACCTGCTTCAGATTCTGTGTCTCCCTCTCTCTCTCTGTTCCTTGCCTGCTCATTCTCTGTCTCTCTCTCTCTCTGTTTCTCAAAAATAAGTAAATGTTAAAAAGAATTTAAAAATATATTTTTAAAAGTAGTAATGGGACATTTTATATCCTTTTATTCATATATTTTTTTTTATTTTTTTACACTCTAGAGTGTATTTTATATTATAGCATATCTCAATCCAGGCCAGCTACATTTCAATCAGCTATATTTCTAGTGGTGCTCATACTGATCAGTACTAACCTAATGAATCTAATCTTCCTGATGATCAAGAGTTCTTTAGTTTAAGTCAGGTGCTTAGGGAAGACTAGACAAAAGGGTTAGACATTATTGTCATAGCCCAATGTTCATCTAAGGCCAATAAAGTAGGAACTACAAAGAACAAATTAATTCTGTTTAATAAACTTATAATCTAACCAAATTAATATTATACTTTTGAAAGTTTAACAATTTGTTTCATAAAGTAACCTTAATGCAATACCCAAAGAACTAAAATATATACACACACATATAATTTTTTATATGCCACATTCTATAACTCCTAAAAGGTCATATTTTTGAATGGCATCTAGTTGCCAGTTCCTGATATAGCATTTTATGAAACCATAAAAAAAAAAAAAAAAAAGGAAAGAATGAAGACAGAAGGAAGGAGAGACGAAGGATGAGGCAATGAAGAAGCAGAAAAACAGGATAAAAACTTGCAATATGAAAATATATAGACTTCCTGGGTTCAAATCCTGACCATGCCACATGCTAAGAACTCTTGGGCAGAGTGTTGGACTCCTCTCTATGCTTCATTTTTCCCATCTATGAAATGATAATAGTCATGGTACCTCACAAAAATGTTAAATGAGTTAATACATTTAAAACATTTATACCAGTGCTGACATATAATATATACTTAAATGTTTCTATTAATCGTCATAATAAAAATTCAGACCAACAACTGATAAGTGGAATCTGGTAAGAATTTCTAATTATGAAAACAACAGAACTGGATTGAAAGATACAAGTAATAACTAGCACAAAAGAACAAAAATCAAGCATGCTACACATGTGAAAGATCATATGAAATGCTTTATCTTTTGCCCATCATCTAACCACCTGACTTGGAAATACAAATATCATGTCACTTACAAAGCTGGGCAATAGTTGCTATACTGCACAGGTATACATCCTCGTAGCTGCCACAGTGTTGTTCCCATGACTTACTCTCTTCCTGTATTTCTACACTCAGAAGAACACTGCACACCCCAGAAAACGTGTGTTGTAAACAGAAGTAGAGAGGAAGGCAGTTTTGGCACAGACACACAGTAGTACAGAAGGTGTAAGGTTTGTAAGTAAAGCTTTATCAAGTGAGAGGTGAGACCAGGAATTCATGCAGGCAGTCACGTTGAGAGCCATAGACTCTCTCACTCTTGTTCTGATGAGAATGTCAGAGAACAAGGCAACGAAGGGAAGCAAGTCAAGATCCCATTATCTGCCCAGAAAAGCTGCCCCCAGATGACAGATTTTTAACAGAAGGCACGCCCTAGAGGATATACAAAACAACTCACTTTAGAGCTGAAGATATAAAAAGGAACCCAAGTAAACAGAGCAGGGCCAAGGGCAATCTGGACCCTTTGTTGGCAAACACTGACTATGAACAAATCTACCCTTAAATAGAAGAGAAACAACAGGGCCTAGGGAAAAAAAAAAAAAAAAAAGATTATTTGACAAGGACAAGGAGTACCAGCTTGAAGCTCAACAAAAAAGTAGTCTTCTGAAAAGAATTCTTTTAGGCATTAGCAGAAACATTTACAAGCTATCTGGCATACACCCAAAAGGAAATCAACCATATTTCCTAAGAAATAAAACAAAGATATAAGGACAGACACATGGAGACTAAGAGAAATGGTAAGATAAGGAATGATTGCAAAAATTAAAAACGTAGTAACAAAATTTGTGTTGGAAATAATAAAGAACTGAGTTGATTATTCAGAAAACAGCATTTATGTTGAGGACAAACATGAAAACTGCTCTAAGAATCTGTAGGAAAAACAGATAAAAGATGTTAAAGTATCAATAAAAGAATTCTATTTCCTGAAGGAAAAAAATCAAGAGCAATAATCCAATACATAAGTGAAGAACATGCTTTTGAAATGAACACAGGTTTTCTAAGTTTGTTGATCAAAATAGTTTACCATGTTCCACATAAAAGTCAATGACAGATAGGTCTAAGTGAATCACAGCAAATTTTTTGAACTGTTAAGAATTAAGACAACCTCTGAGAATACAGGCCAAAAGAGAGAGGTGGGGGAGGGGGGATGTCATGTACAAAAACAAGATCAGGCGAGCTTCAATTTATCTGGTAAAACTATATTCTAGAAAACAGTAACAAAATGTTATCAGATCTTTGTGGGAAAAATGCTGTGACCCCTCTGACATCTTTGACGGCAACAGGAAGTTATTCTCAGATATGCCAGGCTACCAAAAATATAACCCACATGTCCTGCTTTTAAAAAAGAAAAAAAAAATTACCTGAGGTGGTAATTAAGCTGAAAAGGGGAAATCAAAATTAAAACTTACACATAAGAAATGCGAGGTATATAGTGAAGACTTCAGTTTTACATGTTAACTACCTTCCTGCCCCCCACCAAAATCCACTTACCGCCACCACAGTAACCTCTCTGAATCTTAGGTTCATCATTTATATTATCGAGATAATATCAACATCTACCTTACAGGTTTGTGAATATGAAATGAGACAGCTGCATCATAAGGGGATTTGCAAGGTGCTATTAAAATGTAAAAAACACTTATTCACTTAAGAGAAGCATCATTGTAAGTTTTTACATCTCTTTCTACAATGGCCTAATCACATGGTGTTTTGTTCCTCTGCTCTAAAATAGACAGGGATTAATATTTGAGACAGCATGTCATAAATTTCCCTAACCCTTGAACTACTAACTTCTAAATTTAGCTACAAAACAGCAACCATCTTACGATTCTAGAGAAAACAGCAAGAAGAGCGATATCATGGCACTGTAAGATGGACCTCATTTTTTTTGCCCATTCACATCTAAAATTTGGCATCTATCCATGAAAAACAACAAAAAATGCCTCCATGGGAGCAATGGAATCCAGCACCATATGTCAAGAGACCCTGGAGGAGTCTCACCCACTTGTGCATCAGGTAATAGGCAGACAGAACCTGGTACAGGCTGTGGAAACCGCAGGAGCCTGTGAACTGACTCCAAACCTCCAACCTAGCTATAGCACCCAGAAAACACTAACTTGGGCAGACACCCATGAATGAGAAAGCCTTTACAGAAGTCCAGGACTCTGGAAGAGAAGTTCCAACACTCCACTGGAAGGAAAAGGAAAAAATAAAGTTTTGGATACATAAAAGTTGGTAAGAGGAACTTTGCCAGCATCACCCCTCCCCACAAGGTTCCACAGATAAAGAAAAAGCAGGTGAGGGATCCTTCCCATAGGGGAAAAGGGAGAGCAGTTGAGTGCCCAGCTTCTCCAGCAGGGGACACTGCTAAAGAAACCCATCTCTTCTACGGCACCCAAAGATTTAAAACAAGAGCTCCATGATGTGGTGAACGGAGGAGTTCAGGAAAGAGCCAGATAAGAATTTCAGAAGGCATTAAAGGGATGCAGTTCTCCATTCTGGACTCCAAAAGGAAGCCCACCCATGAGTCACTGGGAAAACCTCCTCCAAAGATGCCCTCATCTAAGCCACAGGAATGCTCAACATCCCAAGTACCAAGTCAATGACCTCCTCCCTCTGCAGCCTACAAAAGGAACCCCCATCAGGCTATCAGCAGACTTCTCAGTGGTAATCTAGCCAGCAGAGAATGAAATGATATATTCAAAGTATTGAAAGGAAAAAATTGCCAGCCAAGAATACTTTATCCAGCAAATGTGTCCTTCAGAAATAAAGAAGTAATAAAGACTTTCCCAGAAGAACAAATGCTGAGGGAGTTCATCACCACTGGATCTGCCTTAAAAAAAAAAATGCTAAAAGGAGTTCTTGAAGCTGAAATGAAAAGATACTAATAGTAACATGAAAACAAAGCAAAATATACAACTCACTGGTAATGGTAAATATAATAGATTCAGAAAACTCTGATTCTATAATAGGATGGTATGTAAACACTTAACTATATTATACAGGTTAAAGGAAAAGAACATTAAGAATAACTGTAGACAGTATAATTTCTTCATGAATACACAACATAAAAAGAGGTGGGGCGCCTGGGTCATTCAGCTGGTTGAGCATTGGACTCTTGATCCTGGCTCAGGTCATGATCAGGTTCATGAGCTCAATTCCCCCATAGGGCTCTGCACTTGTCCCTCTCCCTCTCTCTATGCTCCTCCACTCCCTTGCAAAGAAATTTTTAAAACTTAAAAAAAAGAGTTAAATTGTGACATTAAAAACAGAAAAGTATGGGGCTCATGGGTGGTTCAGTCGGTTAAGCATCCAACTTGGGCTCAGGTGATGATCTCGCAGTTGATGAGTTCAAGCCCTGTGTTGTCAGGTTCTGTGCTGGCAGTGTGGAGCCTGCTTGAGATTCTCTACTCTCTCCCTCTTTCTCTGCCCCTCCCCCACTCACGGTTTCTCAAAATAAATGTTAAAAAAAAAACTTTAAAAAAAAACATAAAAGGTTTCATGCAATCTCTATCAAATTCCCAATGGCATTTTTCACAGAAATAGAACAAAAAAATCTTAAAATTTACATTGAACCACAAAAGACCCCAAATAGCCAAAGCAATCTTGAAAAAGAACAGAGCTAGAGGTATCACACTTCTTGATTTCAAACTATATTACAAAGCTGTAATAACTAAAAACATATGGTACTGGCATAAAAACAGACCCAAAGATCAGTGGAACAGAATACAGAGCACAGAAATAAACTCACACATATACGGCCAATTAATTACAATAAAGTTGCCAAGAATATACAACAGGGAATGGACATTCTCTTCGATAAACGGAGCTGAGGAAACTGGGCAGCTATGTGCAAAAGAGTGAAACTGGACCCTCTCTTATACCATACACAAAAATCAACTCGAAATGGATTAAAGATATGAACGTAACTTCTAAAACCATAAAACTCCTAGATGAAAACAGAGGGTTTTAGCTCCTTGACACTGGGATTGGCAATGATTTTTTAGATCTGATACCAAAAGCAAAGGCAACAAAAGCAAAAATAAACAAGTGGAACTATACCAAACAAAAAAAGTTCTGCACAGCAAAGGAAACCAGGAACAAAATGTAAAGGCAACTGACTGAATGGGAGAAAATATCTGCATATCTGATAAGGGGTTAATATTTAAAATATATGAAGAAACTCATGCAACTCAACAGTGTATTTGGAAATTTTTATGATAAAATATTAGGTGGGGGTGGAGTAAGGATTTTAAACTTGACCAGTCATGTAAAGGAAAATTACTGCAGGTCTCTGATAAAGGTAAATGGCACAGTCAAGAACATGTACAAAACTAAATATGATAAAGATGAAATTATAATAATCTAACAGAAAAATATCAAAATCCTGGATTAAATAAAGAGGGATATTTGACACTTGTTGGAAGAAGTGATCAAATTTGACCCTAGGCTTATGAAACAAATACAAGCAATTATTTGAGTAATACTGGATGGTTTTTACTTGAGAAGAACTGTATTCCAGATATGTCGGTAATGGAAGAAGAAATGCACATTCAACAAAGAGAGGAGTCAAGGTCAAAACAAGAGGACCACGCAAAAACAACAGAGGTCTATCTTCCTAAAATGGGGGCTGGGGCACGAAAACAGCCAAGCCAGACTGATTCATTAGGTTTTTCTGCATTAACATGGGCATATCTTTGGTGTAGAAAAAGTCATAGAACTCTCAGATGAGAGGAGGACAGAAATCCCTTGGAATACATAAAACCTGGTACAGATGAGATCCCAGCCTGCCTCAGGAGCTCTGGATGCCTATCAATAAGACAAGATGATGTAAGGTCTGCTCTTTGGTACCATTTAATATAATATTTAACCATTTTCTTATTACCAAGAAAAGTCTATTCGTCATATTAAAATCTTACTGGTGAAAAAAAAAACCCTACCAAACAGACTAAAATTTATAATTCTTTTATTCCCAAAACATAATCAGTTCAGTTCTGCTCTCCAATGATGTTATTGTTGCCCGTTTTCTTCTATGCCCACTTAATCAAACTATTTTCAAACTGCTCAGTAACTTTCCATGTGACTTTAAACTACCTCCCTTTCTCTCCCTCTCTCCCCTTTCACTCCAATCAGGAAATTACTATAAAGGAAATTCAGAAACCTTGTCTATAATGATGATCTGGAAGGGAGCAGGATTATGGGTCAGTTTTCACATGGAATGTCAGATGACAGAAAAACAGGAAAGAATATTTTGGAAATCTGCAAAACACTACATTATAATCACCTGAAAGGGAACAATGAGTCTGTAGAAATTACAAACTATCCTCTCTAGTTTCTTTATACACTCAAACTGTGAAGGAAAAAATTAAGTATCCATTCTTCATTGGATAATTCTTGTAAAAAACTTTTTTAAACATCAATTTTACTTTATTTTTTGCACAACTTGACTGACAAACCACAAAGTAGGCAAACAAACCATACAAACAAAATACTGAACGGGTAGAGCCACAAACTGGCATCTGGGATAAATCTTATTGGTTACATATTTAAAAGCACAAATTTGAGCACAGGATAGCCCTTTCTTATTATAACACTGCCAAGGACAATCTGGTTTTCTGTTGAAACCACAACTACCAAGAGCTGGATAACATATCACCATCAACGATTCAACAACAAAAAAGGGTAAGTATCTAAAGAGGAACAGTCTGGCAAGCACCATTTCATGCTATGAGTTGAACTGTTGTGCCCTCCTCTTCCCAATAAGGATAGGTTGAAGTCCTGACTGACAGTCTATGGGGATGTGACCTTATTTGGAAATATGGTCACTGTAGATATAATTAGTTAGGATGAGGATATACTGGAGTAGAGTGGCCCCTAAATTGATATAACTGCTGTCCTTATAAGACACAGAGATATAGGGTGAATGCCATGTGTAGATGGAGGCAGAGATTGGAGTGATGGATCTACAAGCCAAAAAACACCAAGGAAAATTGGCCTTCACCAGCAGCTAGGGGAGAGGTACAGAACGGATTCTCCCCTAGAACCCTCGGAAGAAACCAATTTTGTTCCCTTGATTTCAGATTCTAACCTCCTAAAAAAAAATTGTTTCCCATACTCTCAACACTTTTGACACTGTGGGTTTTTCCATAGGAAACAATTCTCCAAATCTCAGTGGACACCAGCTGGGTGTCCTACAATCCAATTATTACATTAACACCCGCAAGTAGCACAGAACCCACATGCTAAAGGCTCAGTCCACAAGACTGCCCCCACTTGAAGCACCAATCTCAAGCCCTAGACTGTCACCTGTACTTCTGACCAGTCATCCATGAATCAGGTTCCCATGACTCCCTTCTCAGGTTCAATAATTTGCTAGAATAGCTAATAAAACTCAGGGAAACACTTTACAAACTACATTTGCCAGTTTATTATAAAGGATACAAGTGAGAAACAGCCAGGTGGAAGAGGCCCAAAGGCAAAGTACAAGGTAAGAGGATGGATGTAATTTCCATGCCCTCTCTGGACAGGCACATCATCGCCCTCCCAGCACCTCTAGATATTCACCAGTCCAGAAGCTCTCCAAACCTCTTCAGTTGGGATGTTTTTATGCAGGCTTCATTACTTAGACATGGCTGATCCAATCACTGGGCCATTAATTATTAAATCAACCTCCAGCCCCTCTCCCACTCCCAGAGAAGGGAGTGGGGCTAAAAGTTCCAAACCTCTAGTTGCTTTGGTGAGGTTTGGTTCCCCCTGACAATGAGGCCCCCATCCTTAGAGGCTTTCCAAAAGCACCTGGCTAACATTAACTCAGTATGGCTGAAAGGGGTGTGTTATAACAAAAGATGTTCCTTTCACTTTTATCACTCTGGGACTGCTTCAAGAGCCAGAAACAGAAACCAAGTATTAGAATAAAAGATCTTCCTATGGCTTTTATCACTTAGTAAATTACAAAGGTTTTAGAAGCTCTGGCCAGAAGCTGAGAATGAAAACCAAAATATATATTTCCTATTATATATAGCACAATATCACACTCCAGAACTGTGAAAAAATAAAATTCCTGTGTTCTAAGCCACTCAGTTTGCAGTGCTCTGTTATAGAAGCCCTAAGAATGAATACACCTAATATCAGGAAAATTTTTCAACTTTGAATCTTGAATCAAATTTAAAAAAATTTTTGTTAATGTTTATTTATTTTTGAGAGAGAGACAGAGCGTGAGCGGGAGAGGAGCAGAAAGAGACCCAAAATCTGAAGCAGGCTCCAGGCTCCTTGCTGTCAGCACAGAGCCCAACACGGGGCTCAAACCCATGAACTGCGAGATCATGACCTGAGCTGAAGTCGGATGCTTAACAGACTGAGCCACTGGTGCCCTTTGAATCAAATTTTGAATGCAAGCTGTTGATAACTGTGAAAACTTGAAAGCAACCAAAAAGTCTTTCATACAATGAACGGATAAGCAAACAATGGTACATCTATGCAAAGAAACATTATTCAGTAATAAAAAAAAAAAAAAAATGAGGGCCACCTAGGTGGCTCGGTTGAGCCTCTGACTCTTGATTTTGACTCAGGTTATGATCCCAGGGTCATGGGATCAAGCCCCACATCAGGCTCCATGCTGAACATGGAACCTGCTTAAGATTCTTTCTGTCTGTCTGTCTGTCTGTCTGTCTCTCTCTCTCTTCCCCTCCTCCCCCTCTCCCTCTTCCCCTCTCACCTGCTCGTGCTCTCTCTCACTTAAAAACAAGTGGGGGGGGGCACCGGGGGGGGGGCTCCGTCAATTGAGCAACTGACTCTTGATAATGGCTTAGGTCGTGATCTCTCAGGGTCGTGAGATCAAGCCCTACACTGGACTCCACACTGAGCAGAGTCTGCTTGGGATTCTCTCTTTCTCCCTCTCTCTCTGTCCCTCTCCCACTCGTGCTCTCTCTCCTTCCCTCTCTCTCTCTCTCTAAGTAAACTTTAAAAAAATGGGTTATCAAGACAAAAGAAGAAACAGAGGAACCTTAAAGGCATACCATTAAGTGAAAGAAGTCAATCTGGCTATGTGTTAGAGGATTTCAACTATATGACATTCTGAAAAAGGCAAATGTATGTAGACAGTAAACAGATGAAGGGTTGCCAGGGGTTCAGTGAAAGGGAGGGAGAGACAAATCGGTGGGGCACAGACATTTTAGGACACTGAAACTACTATGCATGATACAGTAATGATGGAAACGTGTCACTATGTATTTGTCAAAACCCACAAGCTGTGCAACACAAAGAGTGAACCCTTATGTAAACTAGGGATTTTAAGTAAGAATAAAGTATCAGTATTGGTTTATCAGTTGTAACAAATGTGCCAAACTAATACACCATGTAAATAACAGGAGACGGGGGAGGGGTATTATACGGCTGCAGACTATTTTCTTATAACTGAGAACACTAAAAGAACCACAATAATGACTACTATCCATTAGCAACATCATTTTATAACAGAAAACAGACATTTAAAACCAAAAAGTTAGGAGGATATACTCTTGTAATACAGAACAGTCTTTCCTCGATAAAAGATGGCTCGTAACAGAATATCTGTCAAAAATGAAACAGAAGTAGATAAGTAGACCGATAAAATATTATCTCAATTACTTTCATTTCGCCTCACACCAAGGAAAATATCGTGAACTGGCCTAGTTAACGTACTGCTTTTAGAAGATCATTATTCATTTAGTGTTTCTAATACCCCAGAAGAGAAGTAGTAGTGCTATTCCCATTTATAAATGGAGTAACTGCCCCCTGTAGAAGTTAAGCAACTTTTCCAAGGTGGCATACACCTTGCAACAGCAGCTGAACTTGAACAGAGGTAGGACTGTCCTAAGATTATGATCACAACATAACAGCATCCTAGAGCAACCGCACAGCAAGGAACTGACATGGCGGATCGCAGGCTGAGAAAGAGATCAGGACCAGAGACAAGGGGTGGAAGTCATCCATAAAGAAACAACAGCTGGAGCTATGAGAATAAAAGAGAGCGCAAGGAAGAAAGAAGAAGGGAGCTGGGAGGTGAACAAGGGCTGAAGGGAACACTGTGGTCACCTCTTTGGCTGAGGAGAAAGGAATAGGAAAGTGTACAAAGGACGGGCATCAGAAAAGAAGGAAACCAAAATCTGTCACCAGGTTTGACATCTGGGGCCATCATCTTTGACTTCTACCTCCCCCTGATCTGCAACATTCAGGCAGCTTTAACACATTACAGCCACATCCTAGTACCTGTCCTTTATCAATTTTCACTTGGAATAATTCAAAGAGCCTCCAAACATGTTTCCTCATTTCCATTCTACTTGCCTCTAAGTAATACTACCTCCTTGTGTATCCACAGCTTCTTTACTCCTCCCCCCAACAATTCCCAACAGATAGGAACTTATACACACTGTTTGACTCTTGATTTTTTAACTGCCTTGAATATACTTTCACATTAACACGTGGAGATCCACCTCTGTTTTCCGAAGACTGCATAGTATTCAATTAAAAACATATAAATTAGTCATCACCCCACCAAAAGACATTTCTATTGTTTCCAGACTTTTGTTATTACAAATTTTAGAATCAGCCTGTCAAGTTTTAACCATATTACTTACAGAATAAACAAAAATTAAAATCTGAACAATATTGAGCATTTCTTTTTTTTTTTAATTTTTATTTATTTTTGAGAGAGAGAGAGAGAGAGAGAGAGAGAGAGAGAGAGAGAGAGACAGACCGTGAGCTGTGGAGGGGCAGAGACAGAGAGGGAGACACAGAATCAGAAGCTAGCTCCAGGCTCCAAGCTGTCAGCACAGAGCCCAATGCGGGGCTTGAACTCACAAACTGTGAGATCATGACCTGAGCTGAAGTCAGACATTTAACCGACTGAGCCACCCAGGCGCCCCTATTGAGCATTTCTGTCAAACAACAAGGTATGTCTTTCCATTTAAGTATTCTTTTATATTATTCAGCAGAGTTTTAAAATTTCTACATATACCTTAAGTTTACTCTTGGATATTTTATATTTTTTAATTGTTCTTATAAATAGGATCTTTCCCTCTCTGATATTTTATAAGTATTTTCATAAGAGAAAGCTGTTGATTCTTACATATCAAACTTGGCTTTTAGTATGTCCGTTATTTTTTTGTTGAAAGATGGACATGACGACTAGGTAAAAAGTACTTAATACGCAGGCCTTCAGTGATGTGGTGGTAAGGTGTGGAGGTGGGAGGGGAAGTGTTCTGTAGTCCTAGGACTAAGTCCTATAGTGTCAGTCTTTCAGTGAGCTTGTGCCCCTGGGTTGTGACACTCACAAGTTCTTAAGTCCCCACACCCACATCTCCCCAACCCTGAAGGTGGCTGACTAGGGGGTACTAGAATTTGTATTTCTCTTCCCCCAGGTCAGGCAGGCTCTGACAAAATCAGGCAGGATAGGCTAGTGAAACAGTTTCTCTCAAGGGCAGGCCTTATCCAAAAAACAAACAAACAAACAACATTTTGGGGGTGCATGGGTGGCTCCGTCAGTTGAAGCATCCAACTCTTGACTTCGGCTCAGGTCATGATCCTGGGGTTTTGGGATCGAGTCCCACATCAGGCTCTGCACTGAGCGTAAAGCCTGCTTGAGATTCTCTCTCTCTCTGCTCCTCTCTCCCCCCTTCTCTCTCTAAAAATAAATAAATTTTTTTAAAAAGAGAGAGAAAAACAGAATGTTTTGAACATATTTCAAACTGGCTGTTTTTCCCCTCCCTCTGCCGAGGAGCAACAGAGATTTTTCTCACTCTTCAGTGTGAGAACCTGGTAGGGTTTTTGCAGGTAAAACTCACATAAGTATGTAGAACTAGTGTAGGGGTTCCCTGGAGTTCTTAACTCTCAGATTTGTCCATACTGAGCCCCCAGCAATTCATCAATTACAGTTGTTTTGATACTGGTTCCTGAGAAGGTTTCTGCTTGTGGGTTTCTGCTCTACCCATCTGTCCCATTTGGAGGTCAGCTATCTGCCCTGTGACCTCAGTTCTCTGAAGGATCTAAGAAGAGTTGTTGACTTTCAACTTGTTCTGCTTTTTACTTGTTAGGACAGAGTGATTGATGACTTCCAAACTCCTTTTTATAATCAGTCATTCAATTAAAGTCTTTTGTTTCCAATAATTTTCACTCAATTTTGATTTCCAGGTAAAAGATATGCTTATTTTGCCTCTTCCTTTTCAATAATATGCCTACCATGCATTTCTCTTATCTAATTGCATTGGACAGTACTTACATGCAATGTTAAATAACACAGGCATGATAGCAGGTAATCTTATCTTGGTCTTTAGTGGGACTACTTCTACTAATTTAATATTTTACTATTAAGCAAGATGCTTACATAAGTATTTACCTATTCTTTTCTAATTAAAAGTTCTAAAAACCTGAAATAGATGTTGAATTTTGTCAAATACCTTTTTATGTGCCTTTTCTCTATATATAAAGATGATTATATGGAATCTTGTGTGTGTTATAACAGAAATTCTATCAGCAGCACTTTCATTATGCTTAATCTTGAAGTCTGAAACACTTCTTGTCTTCTCCAGAATTAGCACCATGTTAATTAGTATTCCACTTAATTAAATAACCTTTAGGTGCATACATTTTTCCTAATCTCCTCAATATCAATTGAATACAGTCAATATTATTTCTGTTGCATCATGAACATATTAAACATGCTTTCCCATTTATCAGCTTTTCATACTTTCTAATTTTTAAACAATCTCTATTATGTTTCTATTATAATTATTTGGCTCTTTTTACTAAAAATTTTAAGATATTTGGAGATTTTATTCTTTTAAGCCTTAAGGGGGTTAATAATATCTTCAAACCACATCAAGTTAATTACAAACCCAATGAACACACCATAGATGGAGTACAGTAGGCAAGACATTACTTACTAGAGCCTAGCAAATTGCTGGTAACATAAACTTGTGGTGAGCAGAGCTGAGGATCTTTTACTCTGATACCCAATCTTGTAAATGTCAAAGTAGAATTCTTTTTTTTTTTTTTTTTTTTTTAAGTAGACTTCACACCCAGTGTGGAGCCCAGCATGGAGCCCAACGCAGGGCTTGAACTCAAGACCCTGAAATCAAGACCTGAGTCAAGATCAAGAGTCAGACACTTCACCAACCGAGCTACCCAGGCACCCCCAAAGTAGAAAGACCTATAAAGAGTCTCTGTGTATCAAATACTAAGAGTACGAGTAGTAAAAGTTCTGGTGATTTTAATTTTTTCCTTAATCCTATTTCTATTTCCCACAAATTTTTATTTCATTATACTACTTTTATAATAAAAAAAAAACTAGTGTTGTTATAAAAGATACAAAATCTTACAAAAGAGAGTTAATGGTAACTTTGGGGAGAAAAGTTGCAGTAAAATGGAAATCATGACAGTTTGGACTGAAATCATTTCCTTATTAAGGATGAATATGAGACCACTGTGAATATTTTCAGGTGGATTTTGGTGGTTCTTTGATGACAGAGGTGAATTAGTGACGGCCTTCTGTCTTGTCTCTCTTCCAAATTTTCCTAATTTCTTCAAAGTTTTTTTCAACATTTTCTGATTATTATCCAAATATCTCCTATCAGGAAAAAAAAAAAGATAATGGACTGGAATCACCTGATGGGGCTGAGTCTATTATTAACATACTGACCATGATCTGTTTCACTGAAGAGTAGAAGGAAGTACATTCCAGATGTGTGAGCCAGCATGAACGGAAGTAGGAATGAGCACATGATGTTTAAGGGATGATAACAAGAATCCCTATCTGAAGTGGTGGGCTTATGTTTCTGAAAAGATGGACATCCAGTGTGACAGCTTTGATGGGACCAAACAGGGAGAACCCTGAATACAAGGCTTAAAAGACTCCACTTTCTCAGAGAAACAGGGATCCCCTTGAAGAATTTTTAAACAAGGGTATCATATTATGAAAGTGATGTCAGAGGAGGATTAGCCTTATGGTGGTGCATTAGCTGAACCAGAGAAAGGCAAGCCTACGAGACATAACAACTAGGGGACTATTAAGAATGGAAAGTAAACAGGAAAATGAGTAAATAACTTTGTATTTCTCATTCTCTTCTACTGATTCAGTCAACAAATTTTTCTTGAGTACCTTCCACATTCTAGATAGTGAGTTCTAAGAATACAACAGGAAATATGACAAACATGTCTACCCTCAAGGGGCTTATAGTATATTCTTTTTTCTTACCCAATAAATTTATTTTTCTTTAAATTCTTCTTTTTGTAAATGCCATCCAAATACTTTCTCATAAGTATTTTTAAATGCAGCAGCACCTTATTTACCTATAATATAAACTTTAGAATGTTCTGCTTTAGAATATTTTAGAATGTTCTGCTCTCTTTGCTCCCAAGGGATCTTCATAGTATCTATCATGTAATAATCACTGATTTGCTTACCTCCTTTCCCACTACATGACTCTAAGCTTCATGCTGGCAGAAACCACATCTTACTAGACACTGTTTCCCCATAACACTCCAGAAATTTCAAGAGAGTGCAGTGAGTTAGTGAACAAATGCACAGATTTTATTTGGAACTCTGAATAAAATAGAGAATTTCCTTCTTTCATTTCCCAGATGTAGCTAACAAGTGGTTCCAAGAGACATTCAATTAGGGTTGCTCCTCAAACTTTTCCACCAATGAAACAAAGCAAATGAGAGGGCAAAGGTTTCCAGTGCCCCAGGGAGCTCCAGGCTGCAAGGGGCCGCAAGTATAAAATAGCTGTTTTAAGTCACCTTTATTCAGGCACTATTCTGTGCGGTAGGGATGTAAGCAGGGTTCCTGCCTTTGTAGAGCTTAATATAAGACAGAGGTCAGAAAAACATAATCAATAAACAAGAAAAGGTCCCTACTTACTACTTTAGCACAATAAAACTTTTTATTTTTTCTATAAATAAAACTTTTAAAATCTATTTTTTATTGAATAATAATCTTTTATGGCTAATATTCTTAGGTCTTATTTACAAATTCATTCCTGATACAAGCTATACTGATATTATCACATATTTTCTTTTAAAATTTTAAAATTTTCATTTTCAATTTTAGTTTTTAATCTAATAAATTCATTGTTTGTGTATGTGTGAACTTTTTGTTATTTCAACACTGATTACCAAATTCAGCACTGATTACCAAACAGTTCATTCTTTCCCCATTGATGTGTTATACCATCTCTGTCATATATACAGAACTGCTAAAATATCATTCTTGAACTTTGTCATGTGTCTCCTTCATCTATTCCTGTCCTAATTACGTTAGCTTTACAACGGATTAAGTGAATCCCCCCTCTTCATTTTTCCTCTTATGTAATCTTGACCTTTTACCTTTCCATATAAATTTTAGGATCAAGCTGCCAACTTCTGCAAGACAAACTTTTAAATTTGGTTTGAAATTATATTGCAGTAACAGACATATAGTAAGAATATTTGACATCTCCAGGCTATTGTGTCTACTCATCTATTAATTTAGATTTAAGTTCTTTAACAAAGTTTATAACTTTCTCCATAAAGTTCTTGTACATCTTTTAGTAGTTGTATCCCTGAGTAATGTAATTTTGTTGCTCCTGTGACTGGAAATCTTTTTATTTTTATTTATTTTTAATATTTTAATGTTTATCTAGTTTTGAGAGAGAGAGAGAGAGAGAGAGACAGAGTACAAGTGGGGAAGGGGCAGAGAGAGAGGGAGACACTGAATCCGAAGCAGGCTCCAGGCTCTGAGCTGTCAGCACAGAGCCCTATGCAGGGCTTGAACCCACAAACTGTGAGATCATGACCTGAACTGTAGTCAGACGCTTAACCAACTGAGCCACCCAGGGGCTCCCTGGAAATCTTTTTAAAATCACACTGTCTAAACATTTTTGCTAAGGTTCAGAAGCATGATTTATCTTTTTGAAGTTATCTTGTATCCAGCAACAGAGCTGGCGGTTTACATATAGATTTTTTCCTAAATTTTCCATATGCACAATCATGTGTAAATAAAAAAGGCTTTCTTTCTTCTTTTCATTTCTTATATAACTTATTCTTTTCTTACTTCACTGACTAGAAATTCTAGCATCAGGTTTCTTATATCCATATAAAGGATACGCTTCTAACATTTCCCCACTAAGTATAAGGCTTACTGTAGAGTTTTGATGGGTATCCTTCATCTGGCTAAAGTTGTTCTTTTCAATTCCTAGGTTCTCAAGAGTTGATGCTGGTGTGAGGGGTAGTGGTGTTAATCATGAATAAGTGCTAACTTCAATCATTTTTTTCTCTGGCTACTGAAATGATTATATGTAATAGACAACTATTCACTGTCTATCTAACATCTGTTCTATGAGTTGTAACTCATTCTGGCTGCATGTGCATACTTTCAGAACATATCAATACTACATTCATGAACACATTCTAGATAAGAAATAATCCAATTATCTCTAACCTTTGTTTCATAAAGAAAATATGAATAACAAATTTTAAAAAGATAATCAAATTTACTTGATTTAAGCCTATTAAATATTGTAAGATAAGGGCAGATGGCTAAAAACAAAACCTAGAATTTTACAACTTTTACCTCATATATATATACATGTTTATAATATAGAACATATGACATATATTCTAAGATCAAACAGGCCTTCTAAAATAAAGGGATAACAGACATAAAATACAATTCCATTTCAATATTTGATTTTGGATCACAGATAAACATTTTTATAAGTGCCCTATCACATCCATCACAAAGGAAAAAAAAAATGCTGCATAGCCCGACTTTCAAGTTATCTTTTAATTACCACCATTTAAGGAACTTACTTTAACTAAAACCCAATGCTATACAAATTGCACTTTATAAATAAATAGAGCTGTGGGTTTGAATCTTAAAATCCTACATTTCATGGAAATTATTTTAGTCAGCAAATAAACCAAACAGATGCCAAGTTTCCTAGGTTCTTAATTCCACCACGTGTCAAACTTTAAAAGTATGTTCTTATTAAAGAAAGCCTAATTTTAAACACTGCAGATTTATTTAAAAACAAAAAAGTGATTTGCTTTAAAATTTTTGTATGAAAGAGGGGCAGAGAAAAAAAAGGGGGGTGGGTGGGAAAAAATGTAGGAAAAAAATTATTTTTTTTTGTTTTTTTAATTAAATAAGTTTCACTGCAAAGTGAAAAGCAAATGAGGCAAAGAGAACACACTCTACAATTATTCACGAGGAAGCATGATTCAATTTCCAAAGGCTGAATTTGTGCTCAATTTTTTGGAAACACATGTACTGGATTTTATCTGTATCTGACTTTTTCCACAACAAGCAGGGTTAAAAATGAAAAATACAAGGAGAAATGCACGTGGATAAATACAAGTTTTGAGATGTCTAGTACAGTTCCACACCTCCTCTAATTTCCCCTTCTTTACTGGCGCAGAAGCAACAAATCTTGTTTCAGTAAGAAATCCTTAACAGAAGCTCTCACATTCACCTCTGGACCAAGTAACACACTATCCTTTCAGGCAAGTGTCACCTGTAGTAGAAAACTTATGCAATGTGATTTTAGATTTTTAACGAAATTGGATTAGCTTTTCAATGCACGGTGTTGCTTATACTTATTTAGAAGCTGTTACAAAGGAGTTTTAAAAAGATTAAGGCAGGGATAAATGGTTGAGGTTCTGTGGAGAACTCAGAGCCTAGAGGTTAATCAACTTCAGATCATCTGTGAATGATGATTTCCATCACTTCCACACCAAGACCTTCACCTCGTGAGTAGAGCCGCACCACGATCAGAGAACAGCACGCAGCTGTCTCCAGTTAGGGTACACCTATAATTAACTAGCTCACTCCTACCTTATGGCCAGTAAAGGTATACACACTGAAAGTAAAATATCAATCCGCTAAGAAAATTGGGGAGAGGGGAGATCAGATTTTTATTACAAAAAGCCTCATTTTCTGATTATTCAGAAAGGCAATGTTCATGTATTAAGGAAGTAATACTGAAAGCTGTTATTGCTACCTCAAAAAATGTATTAAAGACATTCCTTGTTACTTAAGAAAATCTCACTGCACATTCGAAAAGAGCAGCCAAGTCTTGGATGGATAGTCTCTCTGGGTAATGTGCTGTACAGGAATATGACCAACCTGAGACCGCGTCAGGACAACACTGAGCTGTGTGCCTTTAAGCACAGGACTTAATTCATCTCTTCTGAATTAGCAGATTTCTCACTGGCCAAACAGAGTAATAATATCTGTCTCACAGGATTGTTGTGAAAGTTAAATGAGATGAGGCATGTATACATATTTATCAATAGCAAGCTGGATGTTTCTCAAGTATTAGAAGCACCTCCTTTTTCCCATCCCACCTCTGAAAAGAGAACACACCCGAAATTGGGCTGCATTTTTTAAAGGATACTAACATTTGATGTAATGTTAGTCATTCTTCTCCCTCCCCAACTGAAAAGAAGACTAACAACTAAACATATCTTTCAAACTGAGGGAACAGGGGGACACCTGCATGGCTCAGTCAGTTGAGCATCCAACTTTGGCTCAGGTCATGATCTCATGGTTCATGACTTCAAGCCCCACATCAAGCTTGCTGCTGTCAGTGCAGAACCGGCTTCAGATCCTCTGTCCCCACCTGCCCCTCCGCTGTTTGCACTCTCTCAAAAATAAATAAAAACATTACAACAACAAAACTGAGGGAACAGGGTAACAGGCAGCCTACACACTACTATGGAAAGTACAGTTCATTCATCTCATAAAAATTCTGAGGGACCCTCTAACTGTGAAAGATGCTAAATTCATAAGGCACTAATGGAGATAATTCCTACTGTCATGAAGGTGATGTATAAATTCAAAAGATACCCTTGGTACCCCATAGTACTGAGAAAGTCAATAATTCAGGACATTTTTGTGTCTAAGGTTAAATCTGAAGGGAAAACAGGCATAAAATAAGCCTACTCCAGACAGATGTGCATATGTGATCACCCTATCCACAATATTACCTCCAAATAAAATGCATGCAAATGAGCTTTTGCTTCAGAAAGAAAATAAAAGAGCTTTGTTCCTTTTTGGCAAATTATAAAATGAAATAAGAAAGTAAGCACACCTGGTGCCCAGATTTTGGTTTCCAATACCACTCTCCAAAAAAGAAACCTGGGCTCCTTGAGAAATGGATAATTTTAGGAAATATCAAGATGAGCCTGGAGCATCTGCCTCCTTAGTAAACTAAAACAGCTCAGAACAAAAGAAGAAATAAACACGATGGGAATATGTCAAAGGGACACAAGATCTGACTAAAATAACTCCTAATTTGGACCTGGAACAATTTGAGCAACAAAGTAGTACTGAACTGCAATTCAAAATATACAATAGAAGGGCGCTTGGGTGGCTCAGTCAGCTAAGCGTCCGACTTCGGTTCAGGTCACGATCTCATGGTTTGTGGGTTTGAGCCCCGTATCGGACTCTGTGCTGACATCTCAGAGCCTGGAGCCTGCTTCAGATGCTGGGTCTCCTATCTCTGCCCCTCCCCGACTCGTGCTCTCTCTCTCTCTCTCTCTCTCTCTCTCTCAGAAATAAACATTAAAAAAATCAAAAGATTTAAAAATATATATATACAATAGATATCCACGAGTCTATACTGATATAAATGATTACATAAAGCAATAAATGAGAGAAAAGAGACAAATCTCCATGTAGAAGAATTATGAAAAATATGTAGATGTTCCACTGACAACAAGGTGGGCTTAAATGTGGGCTGTACACAGCACTTCGTTCCAAAGAGTATAGTATAAAAAGAAGAGAAAAGAAAAAGTATTTTGCAAAGAAAATCCTAACACTACCTCCAACAAGTGATTAAGGTTAACATCAACAATGATAAATCATGTTGATAGCATGTACCCTTGATACGATGTGATGAAAATGGCTCTTTACCTCTGTGGTCTTCTTTCCCAAAAGACATAACCCCAGTCTAATAGTGGATAAAATATCAAACATTCCACAGAACACCTGAGTGCTCTTTAAAACTGTCAGGATCATCAAAAACAAAGTCTAAAAACCTGTCTCACCCAGGAGATACCTAAGGAGACATGACTAACTAAATGTAATGTGATATCCTAGATGGGATCCTAAAACAAAAATAAGAAAACTAGGTACAAACTAAGGGTATTTGGAAAATGTATGGACGTTAGTTAATAACCATGTTTCAACACTGGTTCATTATTTTTGACAGATGTACCATACAAGTGTAAGACATTACTCATAGGGGACACAGAGTGTCAAGTATATAGGAACTCCACACTATCTCTGAAATTTTTCTGTAAATCCAAAACTGCTCTAAATTTTAAGAAGTATCTAAAAAGAATAAGAAATAAATTATGTTTAACATACAGATTAACATTATGACCCTCATTTTGTTCCAATGTAAGTCAGTCACTCTTATTTATAATACATATGGTGTGTGAGGAAATGACAGGGGACCTGTCTGCAAAGAAGCTGACAGCAGAGGCCATCTGTCAGCATCCTGTGAAGCGATGCAATTCACATATGTACCCACTCAAGTAGTTTAACTAAATCCTCACAAGAACACACAAATGGTTTATTCGGAACCATGTATTTGTATTTTATTTCAGGCAAGAAACAGCAGGTAGAATGTAATATTAATAATGTTAAGTATATCAAGAAGCCTAAGCGACATTTCTCCCATTTCTGAGTTATCAGTCACAATACAAAGTTAAAAACAAAGGGTGTTTTTAACTAATACAATCTGCCTAGAAGTTGGCCAAAAAAATTCAAAATTATCAAGAGGCCTATAGGCCCACAGTGGATTTGCATTAACATAATGAATAAACAAAAGTTAGGTGTGTGTGTGTGTGTATATATATATATATATATATATATATATATATATATATATTTATATATATATATATATATAACATGTATTTTTAAGTAGCAAATAAGGACAGGGAATGATGGATTTATATCCCGTATTATTAATGATGAACCTTGCCTTAAATGCATGTTATGTGTCAAAATAATAGAATATTATGAAGCCTTCATAATTAGCACAATAAATATCCAGATTATAAAGATAAATCTCTATTATTTTTAGTGATATTTAAAGTCATGTCATACTCATGCTATTATTTTCTGACATTTCACAAAAGATAGATAAGGACAAATAAGCAGTAGTCTTTACAGACGTTTATAACCTACATTCTTACATTTGTCGGATTCTGTTCTGAAAGTGAAATATAAGGAAAAGATACAGTATCAGTATATGCTCACCAACAAATGACTTCATTAATGTAAACAATGTTCTCATTAAAATTGGGAAGTATAACCACTGGGAAAGCAGCCACTTGATCGGAATAAAAAGATTCTAAGAATTAAGGGTCGGCACTGCACATGAAATTCATTTGCTCTATCATTCATAGATAAACAGTTGTAGAAAAGCAGATGAATCCAAAAACGTACAAAATGCTACGGGATATCACTGATGTGATTAATTTCATAGCAACAAGACCTTGAACAAATCGAAGAGTATTTAAACTATAGCGAGATGTGTAGCAACTATCGCATAATATTTAAGTGACTTAGCTCCAGAACTGGACTACATGAGCTAGAATATTAGCCACAGAATTTATTAGCGATGAGACTTTGGACATGTTATTTATCTCTCTGAGCTATTATTACCTGCAGAATGATAATGAAAATAGTCTCTACCTCACAGAATTGAAAGAAGTATTACAAGAGACATTTCATTACAGCATTTAGAAGGACACTTGGCATATGGTAAGTACTCAATAAAATGTTAGCTATTATTGGCCAATCAGCAAGGGAGTAATCGTGACAATCTTTTATACCACAACAAAATCCACTAAGTATCTTTTGGCAAAGAACTAAAAAGTTATCAAATGTAGAAATAAATTATACATTTTTGTTTTGCAAATAAATAAGACTTCCAAATCTGCTGGGCTGTTCTGGGATATTTTATAAAGACTGACGTCTTGGGAGGCTGCTCCATCAAGACCTCCTGTGTACTTAGCGCAAGGCTACACTCATAGTGTTGGCAACAAACAGCTAACAAGATACATCAAAACATAAAAGCAGCATACATACCCTCAAATCAGGAGAAAAGTTTTCTGCAGAAGTTGAAATGGAATCCGATGATACAACAGAAGCTGATTTTGTATGCACTGAATTCTCTGAATGAGAAGTGGAAGCACTACAAAATACAAAAGCACAGCGTTTGAAAAACATACTTGAAAAAGGGGAGCTCTAAAACATGATTTCAGAAATTTTACTAATTATTACTCCATTATGTATTCAAACTTTCATTGCCAACCTGTCCTACATTGCCTATTCAATCTTCTCTCCGAATACTGATAAATCACAAACTCTCCATACCTGCAGGGTTAAGTATTCTTACCACATTTCCTCTGAAGACTTCCCTGGTACTCCCAAATAAACTCTGGGCTAATTCTTTCTTTTCATTCAACCATCCCTTCACTCATCCAATAAACACTCACTGAATGATCCAATGTGCAAAACCATTACACCAGGCACTAGGATCTGGAGATAAATATATAATCCTCATGTTCACGAAGTTCACAAGCTGTGGCAAAGACAAATAAGTAAATGGTGCGTGGTGATAAGAACACCGGCCACTGTGAAACTGAATAAAGGAAGCCTCATTTAAAATGGAGTCGAGGGGCGCCTGGGTGGCGCAGTCGGTTAGGCGTCCGACTTCAGCCAGGTCACGATCTCGCGGTCCGGGAGTTCGAGCTCCGCGTCAGGCTCTGTGCTGATGGCTCAGAGCCTGGAGCCTGTTTCCGATTCTGTGTCTCCCTCTCTCTCTGCCCCTCCGCCGTTCATGCTCTGTGTCTCTCTGTCCCAAAAATAAATAAACGTTGAAAAAAAAAAAATTAAAAAAATAAAATAAAATAAAATAAAATAAAATAAAATGGAGTCGGGAGGCCAGAAGGTGGAACTCTCGAGCCCTACCACTCTTTGCAGCCCTCTGAATTCCCAACAGAAGAAGCCTATCCTTTACCACCCCAGTAGGAGGAAGATGATCTCCTTGCCAGGCAACAGCCCAGCCAAAGAGTGATTGTCACAAGAAGGCCAATCAAAGACACTATACACTTCAAAACCCAGTTTACTCCAGTGGACTCTCTGTTTAGAACAGCCCCTCCAGTTTGGAACAGCCCCTCCTAAAGCCCCCTTTTCCATATAAAAGAGCATTCATTCCTCTCCTTTGTTCTCTGGACTTGCCTATGGTTTTGCCATAACTTGCATGTCTCAAACTGCAATTCTCTGTCATTTCTGAATAAACCCATTTTGCTGGAAATATAACTGATAGTTTTACCTTCGAGGTTAACACATTACAAACACAAAGAGAGAGACAGAAATGGGGAAAATGGGACAAAGGAGAAGGAGGAACCTAACTTTACTCAGGAAGATCAGGGAAGATGTGACAGAGGAGATGTTATTGAAAGATAGGAGATTGCCAAGCTGAAAAACAAGTAAGGGAATTCCAAAACCATACAAAAACAAAAAGCACTGCAAAGGTGTAGAATAATCAAAGAACACAGAACACTCTGAGAAACTACAAAGAGTTCAACAGGGCTGGATAAGCAGAACAGAAGCTAAAGACAAAAAGAGGAGCTTGTCTTTGCACCTTTTACCTTACCACTAAACCAAATTCTATGCTTTAAACAAGCCTATCTACTTCTTCCATTACCTTAAGAAATCATGCTCTACTTTTATTCTCCAATTGTATACTGACCTAAGGCATATACATTTTCCTACATTTTAATCACCCCAAAAGGGAGAGCTGGGTCTTCCTTTTCCACAAAATCTACTTCAGTGCCTATGTATACTGTTAACATGCATTATGTTTGTTAAATTCCAAAACACAGTGAAAATATACGTATGCCAAAAACTGAATGATTCACATCATTTCCTCTTACCACTAAAAGAAAGTTAAAATTATTCAAAGTAAGAAAAACCAATAGTGGAGAAATTTCAGGCACTTTGAACTGAAGCTTAAAGTTCTGATTAAAAAATATATTTTTCTCAAGCTTCACTCCCAACATACTAAAAGTCTTTCTCACACCAAAAGTAAAAATTTTTTCATTAGATTTTGATAAAAGAATCCATCTTGAGATTGTGATACTTAAAAAACACATTTGGGGTACCTGAGTGGCTCAGTCAGTTAAGCATTCGACTCGAATTCAGCTCAGGTCATGATCTCATAGTTCCTGAGTTCGAGCCCCACATCAGGCTCCGTGCTGACAGTGGGGAGCCACTTAAGATTCTCTCTTCCTCTCTCTCTGCCCCTCCCCTGCTTGCACGTGCACACACACTCTGTGTCTCAAAATAAACTTTAAAAAATTGTTTTTGTTTTAAAATTTGTCCACCATAAACCTGCCTTTAAGTACATTATTTATACAATGGGAAAATCATCTCCTCCAAAAGAAACTGTGACTTCATTTTTTACTGTTATTTTTTTAAGCCTTACTGAGGCGTCATTGTGAAATAGTGTAGGTACAATGCCTTAATATGTACAACATGATGTGATGTATGTATACACTGTGAGATGAGTACCACAATCAAGCTAATTTCAACATTCATCACCTCACACAGTTACCTTTTTTGTGTGTATAGAGAATTTGAGATCTATCCTTTTGGCAATTTCAAGTAAACAATACAATATTCCTCACAATGGTCACCAGGCTATACATGAGGTCCCTGAACTAGTCACTGTATATCTAAAACGTTGTCCCTTTGCTCAGAATCTCCCCATTTCCCCCTTAACAGATAGATACATGGTTTGAAAATATTTTCTTACATCCTTTATGTCACTTTTTCATTTTGTTGTTTCCTTTGATGTAGAGAAACTGTTTAATTGGATATAATCCTGCTAGTTTACTTTTGCTTTTGTTGCCTGTGCTAGTGGTGTCAAATCCAAGAAACCATTCTCCAGACCAATGCCAAGCAGCCTTTCTGCTGTTTTCCTCTTGGAGTTTTACAGATTCGGGCCTTATAATTAAACGTTTGGTCCATTTGGGGTTGATTTTTATGTATCGTGCAATATCAGGGTCCAATTTCATTCTCTTGCATGTGGATACCCATTTTTAACAAAATGACTATACATTTTTGGCACCCTTTTCAAAGATAAGTTGACTGTATGTGTGTGGTTTTATTTCTGGACTCTCTATCCAGCTCTACTGGTCAATGTATCTATTTTTTTAATGCCAGTACCATACTGTTTTGATAACCATAGCTTTGTAGTACAGTTTGAAGATAGGAAGTATGATGGCTCCAGCTTTACTCTTCATACTGAAGACTGCTTTAGCTATTTTGGGGCTTTGTGGTTACACACTGATTTCAGGCTATCAAAAATGCTGCTGGAATTTTTATAGAGAAAATAGAAAATAGAAAATTTTTATAGAAAATATCTACTGAATCTGTAGATCACTTTGGTTAGCATGAACATTTTAAGATTAATTCTTCTAATCCATTAACACAGGATAACTTTCCATTGATTTGTGTCTCCAATTTCTTCCATCACAGTTTTATAGTGTTCTTTGTACAAGTCTTTAACCTCTTGGTTGAATTTTTTCCTAAATATTTTACTCTTTCTGATGCTATTGCAATGGAATTGTTTTCTTAATTTCTCTTTTGGAGAGTTTATTGTTAGTAAATAGAAACCCAACTGATTTCTGCATGTTGATTTTCTATCCTATCACTTTCCTGAATCTGCTTATTAGTTTTAACGGTTTTTTCGTAGAGCTTTTACAGTTCTCCACGTATAAGATCATGCCATCTGCAAAACACTTTTGTATATTTATACAATGTGAAAATCATCTCTCCCAAAAGAAATCCATTTAAATGTATTAAAAACGGTATTCCAGTGGAAGCACTTCATAATTTTTTCAAATGCAAACATATATTTATTTTATTAACTATTTCAAGGTATGATTTGTGGTTGTTATTTATTTACACCCAAGAACCTATAATATTACACAAAGGAGCAGCCATAAGAAATTCTATTACCTAGTTTTTTATAATGTAAGGAAAGAGAAATTGACAGACTGAGAATGTTTCCTTCCTTTCCTCCTCTTTTATTTTTTTGTTGTTGTAGCCAACTTCTGATTAATTAAATACCATCTGTATTAAAGTAACAGGTAAAATAATCAAACTTTGGCACAGTATTTTGAGAGATACGATTTGTTGCCTACTCCATGTACATACGAACCTCTGTTTTTCCTGACTTCGATGAGGGCAGTATGTGCCCAGCCCAACATAACAAGCTTCCTTTGGGCTCCCTCCTGGCTAGGAGAACCATGGGACACAATTTTGGTCAGTGAATTTAAGAGGAACCATGCTAATGGTTATGGAAACCTTTTATTTTCTTAATAAAGGAGAGCAGAAACAGCAGGGTAGTCCTTAACCTTTCCCATTTTGTCTTGCCTGGAGCAAGAATGTAAAGCCTGGAAATACTGCAGCCATCTTGTAAACATGACCAACATGCTGGCCTGCTGAGAACAAGGAGCCAAACAACGGGAAGAACAGAAAGTCCTCATAGTATCACTGAGCAGCGGAATCCACACCAACTCCCTACTTGTGTAATTTTGTCATGTAAAAAAAATGAAGCTCAATTTCTTAAATCACTGCAATGGAGTTTTATATTCTATACAGCCAAATACAATTCTAAATGATACAGCAACACCCCATAAAGTCTATTTTGGTCAAGTTCAAATGTGTACTACTTCTTATGCATAGTTGACCTGAGAGAACAGACAAAATTAAAGGCAATAAGCCAATCTGGAACTACGGGTAGTATATTACTCAGAAAAAATCATTCTGACAGAGAAGATATAATAGCATGTCCCACTAAGAAAGCAAATGGTTCTTTAAAGCCAAAGCATGAAGCAAATAAATCTAAGGGAAATAAAATAACAAAAAAAATTAAGTTCTGCAACTTATAACTTGTAGTCCCGGATTCAAAGAATCAGTCTTTCAAGCAAACGTGTGGCAAACAGCTTTTAATTATTAACTTCTTTCAGAGAAGATACTATGATGCACAATGTTATATGTAAAGCAGCACTGATGTGTACTTCAATATAACCAGTTTACAAAAGGTTTCAATCCCCAGGCAAGTAATGAGAGGCTGGAGGAGACCACAGTACGGTTTATATCCTAGGGCTGTTCTTGTGATTACGGCACACACGTGCGCGCACACGCACACACACGCCCCAGAACCATTAAAAGTTCTCTTGGTATAAACAGGAAGTGCTGCCCTTTACGGCTACTCAGACCGAAGGCAGCCACAAATACCCTAGAATGCAGAGCTCTATTTTCAGTTAGCTTTTCTTCCGTCAGATGGGTTCTACGAGTGCTTCTGATCGTCAAGGGCCACTGGTATAATACAATCTAACGACCACTACTCTTTTCCACTGCTCCTTTGCTCCATATTGAAGTCCAACTTTCTTTGTGTATCTTTTATGAGCCGTTCCACAAACAAGCTCTTTATTTCCCTGAATTCATGTCTTTGCTCACACTATTCCAAAACAGAACGTCTCTTTCTCCCCATCTGTTTATTAACATCCTACCTGCTCTTTAAGACCCAGTTGAAAAGCAAGCTTTCCAAGAAGTCTTCCCCTGGTGTTCCAGCTGGAACTAAAGTCCCATTCCTCTACACTTTCACAGACTTCTGCCTCTACTCTATAATCACACCTAACACTTTCCACATTAGACTAGAGTTCTTTGGTTATGTGGCCATCTCTTTCTTAAATTATAAGCTGCTAGAGGATAAGAATCTTGTAACTGGCAAGGCATCTGAACTCGGAGCAAAGACTGCAGTCTGCTAACCTCATCAAGTAACCACCACCACCACTTTAGTCCTCGGTTTTCCTAGGCCCGCAAACTTCACTGCAGTCTGCCCGAACATTCCTGCCGCCCCTGTCAGCCTGAGCCTCTCTTCAAAAATGCCAGGTCTTCTGGACTATGTGCTTCCTCTGTCCATTCTCCCGGCTCAGGTCTTCTTTCAGCTACTAACGCTTCCTAACCTTTGTACTAGAATCTGTACCCCAGAGTGACTTGATTGCCTCACATCCTCAACAGAATTCTCCCTCCTTCTCTGTGCCCCAGCTGACACCTCCTCCCAGGAACCCACTGCCCTGCAGCCTTTTCTAGACACTCTTCCCCCACATCTAACAAAACCCGAAGGTGAAACCAGCACTTTCCCAGCTCCACTCCCATGTTTCTCCACTAGTATTACCTCTCCACCTTCCTATGTAAAAGGCTTCTTCTGAGGTTCCTGGCATTTGGCTATACAGCTTCCTTATTACTGTCATCCACCTACCTTTTCATTACTCCTCGTCACTCACTAAGAACTTTTTTTCAGTTGCCTTACTTCCTCTTCTTCAGAGCTTCTCTCTGCTGCAAAGCCATCATCATGGGAATTTCAAGGTCCACAAGGATAAACCAGCGACAACCTGTCTCGAAACTCCTCAGTTCCTACATCCCTCACCCACATTCCCACTTTAGCAATGCACTTCTCTCGTCACACCCTGGACTTCATCATTTCTGGGAACTACGCAGTCTCGGTAATCTTAAACACAAGGAAACCAATCTCTCTCCACAGACAGATGGTATCCTTTCCAGAAATCTCACTTTCTTAACTTTCCCTTCATCTAATCTTCAACACAATGGGGACAACTCATCCCTCAACCCCTCCATTTGTCATTATCATTCATGCTTTTTTGCTCTCCTTTTGCCTCTCACTTGCCTCCCTATCCAACCTAAAATGTATAGCAATATTTTAAAATCTCTTTGGCAAATATTCAGCACCTTATATCCTATCCGTTGGCCATCACTGCTCTGTTAATCCCTAAATTTGAATCAATATAATGATCTGTCTTCGCCTGTGCTAAAGCTTGGCTACCAATAGAAGAAATCTTCAAACTGGGGCCCCTTAGGACATGAGTGCTCAGCAGTGCTCAGCAACCCATCACATCCAATCAATCCGAAGTTGTATACAGTCCACCTCCCTATCATCTCAAATGCATCCGTTTTTCCATCCTAATTTTTACTCTTTTAATTCAACATCTCTTACCTGGACTATAGCAAATCACCTGTCTCATTTCTCCTACACACCCAATATATCATCCCAAATGAATACCAAAGTGACCTTTCAAAACTGGAGATTTGATCGTATCATTCCCCAACTTAAATTTTCAGTGATTCTTCAATCCCTCCCAAATCGAGCCCAAACTCCTTAACATAACACTTGAAGTCTTCCATGATCTGGCCCTTGTTCTATATAACCAGCTATAGCTTTTACTCATCTGAAGTCATTGGGAATGACTTGCAGATTCCCTGTATTTTCTAGCAATTTCATACCTCTGTCTTTTGCTAATCCTGCTGACATTACCTGCAATGGCCTCCATGCACTTCCATGCCCACTTTGCCCCATTCATCTCCCTTTACTGTACACTGTATGTATTTTGATCATAAGACCTGTATACTTTATTGCATTTACTCACTTACAAGCTCCTCTTAGATACTTTTGTTATTGTATACTATTCCAAGATTCTTTCTTTAGCACAGATCGTTTCTCCTCTTCCTTGCTCTCAATAAAACATGTAAAGTGTCTGAAAAAGAATTATCTGGCACATGTAAGTGTTGGTTATTATTATTTATGACAAAGGAATATCACTGTACATGTAACATGTATTATCCCCCAAGTCAGATTAGTTGAATAAATACATTCGTAATAGCAAAGCTGCTGGGTCACCTCTCATTAATACTATTCCAGCTGTGACATATTACAAGTGAGAATATAAATTCCCCCAGTGACTGTAACCAAAGATTTGCTAAGGGAGTAAAATAGCAGGAACTAACATTAAAGATCTGGTATTGACAAAATAAGAAATTATTTCTCTTGGACACTGTTATGCTAAAGTATTTTAAAAAATGAATATTACCATCGCTATAGAAGCACACGCGTTGACACTGTGAATGCCATTTAAAAATGAAGCCTGGGGGCGCCTGGGTGGCGCAGTCGGTTAAGCGTCCAACTTCAGCCAGGTCACGATCTCGCGGTCCATGAGTTCGAGCCCCGCGTCAGGCTCTGGGCTGATGGCTCGGAGCCTGGAGCCTGTTTCCGATTCTGTGTCTCCCTCTCTCTCTGCCCCTCCCCCGTTCATGCTCTGTCTCTCTCTCTCCCAAAAATAAATAAAAACGTTGAAAAATAAAAATGAAGCCTGTCATCACTCAGGACTGAATGGTGCCCCCACCCCAAATTCTTATGTTGAAGTTCTAACCCCTGGTGTGACTGTAATTGGAGATAGGGCTTTCAGGAGGTAATTAAGTTTAAATGAGATCGTAATGGTGGGGTCCTATTCCCTTAAGATTGGTGGCCTTATAAGAAGAGAAAGAGAGAAGGCTTGCATCCCTCACCTGCCTCAGTCTTTCCCCTCCCCCACCCCATCCCCAAACAATAAATGCACTGAGGAAAGGAGGAAAGGCCATGCAAGGACATAGCAAGAAGACAGCCACGTGTAAGCCAGTCAAAGAAGGCCCTCATCAGGACTGAATCATCTAGCAACTTGATCTTGGACTTCCCAGCCACCAGAACTGAGAGAAATAAATTACTGTGATTTAAGCTGCCCTGGCTTATATTGTATTTTGGAAGCAACCCTGAACTGATGGTCACAGAAGATGAAAGTCACCAAAGGAGTTTCTCTTGGATTTTGAAGTGGAAGATTTCTGATTTAACAGTACTTTTTTTTCTGGGGCACCCAGGGTGGCTCAGTCAGTTAAGCGCCCAACTCGATTTCAGCTGAGGTCATGATGTCATGGTCAGTCATGAGATTGAGCAGAGGTCGAGCTCCACACTGGGCGAGGAGCCTGCTTAAGATTCTCACTCTCTCGCCCTCCCCCATTCACACATGTGCTTGTGTGCATTCTCTCTCTCTAAAACAAAACAAAAAAAGTATTTTCCTTCTATACAAAATAATATATGAAGTTCTAAAAAGTATTCAAATGGACAGAAGAGTCCCACTGGAAGAGACCTAATGATGTCATCAATGATAATCTTCACCATTTCAACATGTAGTCAATATAAAAAGGTATTAATGAGATACTTTACATTCTTTATTTGATACTATCAGATGTGGATTTTATACTCACAACACATCTTAATTCAGACTAGCCATATTTCAAGTGCTCAACGGCCACAGGTAGCTAATGGCGAATGCACTGGATAGCACAGGTACAGACGAACGTGTAAATAAACCACAGAGAGATGGTCTATAGAAAAAGTCTGCAAATGGACAAGGACAGCAAAATTAAATCGAGGGAAACTGCTCTAAATTAAGAGGCTTCATGGTTATAATCATTTGTAATGTCTGGCTTTTGTATCTATATGACAAATTGATAGTTTTTAGACAACTGGGGGAACGTGGTATGGAGGAGCCTTACATGAGAAAAAGAACCGTTCCTAATACTCTCAGGTGTCATTATGAGCTTATGTGGAAAAATGTTTATACCTTTTAAATACGCACACTGAAGACATGATTTGCTTCAAAATAGTTTAGGAGAAAACAAGAAAAAGATACAGCAAATATGACAAACTCTTGGTCAGCTCTTCAATGTGGGTGATGGGTAATCAGAGGCTTATTGTACAACTCTCTCTTTTGTGTCTACTTGAAAACTTCTTTAAAAAATTCAAAATATCATAGCTTTAGAATCTTAAAAAAAGAAAGAAAGAAAGAAAAAACTACTAGTAAGCTTAGGAACCCAGTATTTATCTGAACTCAGCTACCACACTGTTGACAAGCAGCAGTCTTAAAAGCAGTGGTGTAAGATGGAAATATCATTAGATAGAAATACAGTTGGCCTAGGTTATCATTCTGACAGCATCAAATGAGAAATACGTGACCCTGGGCTTTTCTATCAGTTTCTTAAAAACAGCTTTAAGTGCTCTAGAAAGATATGCTGAGTAATTTGCCCAAAGTCACACAGCTAATAAGTGACAGAGCCAGCGTTGTCCAGATCCAGAGTATGTAAATAGTAACAGGAAGAAGAACGCTTCTCTGAGAAAACCAAGAGTAGAAGCTGAATATTCATTCATTTGGCCTATTTTTGTTTTCCAGAGAACTAACTACATTTCCCAAAACTGTTTACCTCAACTTAACAGCTATTCCAATTGCACAAACTAATTTCCAAGAAGAAACGGTTTGTATTTTCCATTCTTCTTCCTTTCCTTTCTTTCACACTGAATATAATTTTTAGTTCCCATTTTCTTTTTTTAAATTTTTTAAGGTTTATTTATTTTGAGAGAGACAGGCACAGCAAGAGCAGGGGAGGGACAGAGAGAGAGAGAGAGAGAGAGGGGGAGAGACAGAATCTCAAGCAGGCTCCACACTGCCAGTGTGGAGCCCAACACGGGTCTTGAACTCAGGAACTGTGAAGTCATGACCTGAGCTGAAACCAAGAATCAGATGCTTAACTGACTGAGCCACCCAGGTGCCCCTTTTTCCCATTTTCATGTCTAATTCTAGCCAATAAAACTTGGTGAAAAAGCCGGAACCAGCTCATGCCTACAATCACTCAGGGATGTTAGTCTCATCTCTCTCTATTATATTCAAACCTCCAAGAAGAATTTTCCTCAAGCATCTCTCCAACACTTCCTTAGCACTTGCATTTATTATGACAAAGGTGCTTATACTGGCCCCCAGCTGCCTCCTCATCAAATCAAATCTCAGCATCACAGCTTTCAGAGTGTCAGAGCTCTCTGCCATATCTAATTCTAGCTCATGCTTCCATTGACTCTGGCTACCCAACCCCGATTCTCATGCAGTTAGACTCTTCCCACTTTCCGCTGTGAGTATTTTTTAATCTCCTCTCCAAATGTCTTCTCTTCTGACCAACTGTGGCTTTTAACTACCTAAAACTTCTGTTAAGGGTTCATTTCCCCTAAGAAGCCAGTCCCGAAGTGATTCTTACTGGTTCCTTCCAATAAGTCCAGGCATTCCAACATGTTTGCATGTTGCACAGTCAGTTATAGCTAACGTTTATACTGACATACTATGTTTATACTGATTCATTATATAGTGCACATATTCCTCATAAAGACAGTTAACAATTACCAAACCTTTACTATGTACAAAATACTGGGCTATAGAATAGCCTCTGCCCTTGAGATCTCAGCCCTGTAAGAGAAGCTATACCACATCAGCACATCAATACCATGAGAGGCAGAAACAAAGGCTAGGAGAAAAAAAAAAAAAAAAAAAAAACTCAGGGGAAATGGTAGTAATCTGAGGATTAGAGGAAAGCAAGAAATACATTAAAATGAACCATTTGAAATTGCTACTTCTATAGGTAAAATGGTCAAATATCAACAGTTCCATATGGCTCAATGATAAAATGAAGAAGACAGAAAACTGGGCCTTTAAACATTGCAAGGCACAGATCAGGGCTTTGCAAATCACAAGAATATGCACATATGACAAGAAAATTCTCAAAAGAGTCTGGGAAAGTACAGGGCAGATTTTGAATAGCTACTCAAACTAAATGGATAAAAGGGCAAATATGTAGCCTGGTGCCAGATCACTGAGAATCCTAAATGCCAGACTTAAAAGCCTTGCTAAGAAAAAGCAAGGGGCTCACAATAAGATGCCACACCACACCATCTAGGATGGTTATAGTCAAACAGGCAATAACAAATGTTAGCAAAGATAAGGAGAAACTGGAACCCTCCTACGCTGCTGGGAGAACTGTAAAGTGATAAAGAGCCACTTTGGAAAACAGTCTGGCAGTCCTTTAAAAGGTGACACAGAATTTCCAAATGACCCAGCAATTCCACTCCTAAATATATTCCCAAGAAAAATAAAAACGTATGTCCACCAAGAAGAACACATGAATACATATAAATGTACACAAATGGTCATAACAGCATTATTCATAAGAGCCAGAAAGTCAAAACCAGTCTGGCCATTCCCCTGCTTGAAATCCTCCAATGGCCTCCCCCTTCCTCCTACCTCAAACAGCCTTCAAGTCATTACATGATCTGCTCCCCACCTCCTCCTCCAGCTTCCTCTTGTGCATCTCTCTTTCCCCTTGCTCTCCTCAGCCCAATCACACTGGCGTTCTTGGAGATCCTTAAATATGCTGGCCCCTCTGCAGGGAGCATGGTTATGCCAAACTCCTTCCTGACTTAAGCTCTCAACTGAAACATCACCTCCTCAGGGAAATCTGAACAGATGCCTCAGACACCTTAATAGTTGTTGTTCTCTCAGTACTTCGTGTTTTTAGTTCTTCCTAACTACAAAATCCTGTTCTTACGTATCTTTACAAATGTTTGATTAACATCTATGTCCCCCAAGAACACATACTTCAAGGAAGGAAGGTGCCATGTCAATTTTGCTCACCATTCTATTCCTAGGACCTAGTATGGTGCCTGGCATAGAGCAGGCATTCAGGAAATATTTCTTGAATCAACTAGTGAGTGAAAAAATGAATGAGAATGATCAAAGACTGGATGACTGATTCATCAGAGGCCATGACTAGCATATCCAAGACAAAATGAAAAAGAAACTTGGTAAAAGGAGTGGGGGGAGAGGGAGGGACAGAACAAGGACAGAGGAAGGTAAACGATCTCATTTTCCTTCTGGAGTTAATGTGTGTATATTGTTTTATACACCATATATAGTGTTCCATTTACATTTAAAAACTTCTTAGCACACTGGAACAAACAAACATTTCTTTAAAGAGATTATGTCTTAAGTGAGTAACAAATAATCCTTAACAGCTGGGAATTGGTTTTGGACTATGTGTTATTTCCATTGGGATGGTTTAAAAAGTAGTAGGGAACCAAAAAACCAAGCAATATCCTTGGACAAATGACTTTTTCCCCATTTCCCCATTCTGGTTTATTATCTGTGAAAAGTAACAATTAGACCATTTTAGTGGTGTCTTTTGGTGATCCTAGATGTCTTTGAGAATCTCATGAAAGCTGTTCTCTGATTTACTTACAATGTCAGGGACTTGAAGATTAAGAACCCTGGCCTAATGATCCCTTTTAGTTCTAACATAGTCTATGGCTTCTAAAAGGAGTATTCTACCTTGTGTTATAGCGATATAATATCTAAATAAGTGCTGAAAAATTAAATTGTCCAAAAAGTGTTATGTGTTTGTATCTACTTACGTTTTCTAATTCTATAATCACAGCCTTAGTCTTAAATATGAAGTTAAGACTCGGACTAAATAGAAATATTCCAATATTGTATTTCTGACAACATAGTTTTTAAGGGGACATTTGCAAATATCCTTTAGGGAAACTAAAACTAAATATAACAGCTACACTTATTTCAGGAGCTGTGAGTTATCACTGTATAACTTCAACACCCCCCCCCGCCTACAGGTACACAGAATGACAGCCTATCAAGATATTTAAGCCACAATTTCTTTAAATATTTTCACTGTTTTCATAGGAACTATGAAACTGTAGGAACTATATCTATCTTTTAAAATGCATTTGAAAAATATTCTAATTTAGCTAAGTAATGATTCTTTTTTAAGTATCTTACATTTCAAAACATATATGTATAATAATTAAGGGAAGAGATTCCCTAAAATAAATAAATATATATATATATGACTGGCTCAGTAACTCTTCTAAATAAGTTCATCACATTAAACTGGAACACAGGAATATAAACTCCACTGACTCAGAACATCACCCTTCCCAATGCCCAGCATGGTTATGTTTCCAAGCCTTCTTATGCTACGTGTGCTCATTTACTCTAACCTTGTGCCCTCCATACACTGCAACTTGGTATTAGCTTCAGAGGCCTGACTCATTTGGAGCACTCCTCCGCCAGGGTGAAAAATGAAAACGTATGATTTGGAGTAATTTTGGCACTCATGTTTCTGACAGCACACTCATTTTTCCTTCAAACACCACATGTGGTTTTCCTTCACAACTCTCTTTCCAAATCTGCAGATCACATTCCATTTCTTAAGAGGTTAGCCACCTTCCACATTACAACAAAGTGTCTATCCTCACTGGCTCCATTTTCTCAGTACCCACTCACTCCTTAATCCCTAGCAATCTGGCTTCTGCCTCTAATGAAGCCCATAAAATGACTCTTTCTGTAATTACTAATGACCCAATTGTAAAAAATAAAAAAAGGGGCGGGGGTCTTTTCTCAGTCCTGATACTATAAATTGTCATCTCCCTTCACTAGCATATGGTTTCAGTTATCCCGTATCTCAGTTTAATGTAATCAATAGTCTTGAGTACCCACTATATGCCAGGCAGTACCGTTCTAGGAACTCCTTGAGATACAGAGGTAAATAACACAGGATTTCTGCCTCTGCTGAGTTTTCACTCTAATATCCTTAATTCAAGTATACACACACACACACACACACACACACACGCAAAACACAGCACAATGTAGAATACGAAAAATGAATAAGAGAAAAATAAACCACTTAGAGGTCTGGAAATTGAAAAGGTCATGTACAGCTCTTATGTACGGGCTTGAGAAAGGCTTTATGAAAGAGACAGTGTTGGAGGTTAGCCAAAATATGGAAGAGGTTCAACACCTTCTCAACAATTTCACTAAGCAAAGACACAGCATGGAAAAAAAAAAAAAAAAGGAGTGAGGGGATGTTACAGCTACTGTAAGACACAGACCACTTTGGAGTATAGGATACTTGTAACACATAATCAGAGAAAAGCCTGAAATGGTAGAAGGTCATGACAAATAAGTAGATATTTAGATACTTAGCTCTGAAAGCAGTGAGAAGCTACTGAAAGTTTCTGTGTTTTAGGAAGATTATTTTAAGAACAGGTCAAAGAACAGATGACAAGGGCAGGAATATCTATTTGGAGACCTCCCCAAGTCAGAAGAACTAAGAGCCTAACTTAGCAGTAAAAATGAAACGGGAGTGGATACAAGGGACACCATGGAGACAGAATCAATAGAACTTGGCAAATAACGCGACATGATGAGAAAGGGATCAAAATCCGATCCCAAGTCTTGCTGACTGAGCAACCAGTGTGCCGAAGCAGCAAAAAAGAAAAGTAGGTAGTTTGGGGAACTGACAAGTTTCGTCTTGAAATTTTTAAGACTGAGGTGGCATCCAGGGCGTCCTCAGGGAAAACATGCAGCACCTCATACACTAGTAGGCCAAAAGATTTCACATTTTACTTGGTCATGCATTTCTTCATTCATCCATTCATTCAATCCATTCAGGCAGGCAAGCAGGCAGGCAGTGTCAGTTTACTACTTACTCTGTTACATGAGTGCACTGTGACAACTGTGACAGTATGTACGATATATTAGGTGTGCTCCCAAATGACAGCCTCATGGGAAGGGCAAACTCCTATTTAACTATCTGGGGACCTGTGTGATGAATGCTATAAGGGTAGCTTAAAAATACCACAGGAATATAAAGGAAGAAAAGACTGAATGTGATGGGACAGGCGAGACAGACTTGAAAGATGTGTCATTTCTGAGGGACACTGGCCTGTTAGTAGGATTTAATGGTAGAATGGAAGAGTGAAAACATCTGAGAGAGGGAGAACAGCATGGATTATTTGGGGAAGCAAATGTGACTGGCTTTGTGGGTCATGGCAGGGGTGGAGGCGAGACAGACTGAACTACGTTCTGTGAAGAAACCTGGATACCAAGAATTCAGATCCATTCTAGAGGCAGGGGAAGCCATTAAACATTTCTGAGTAGAAGTGTTATATATTTTGCTGGCTTATGGAATATCGATGGAGGGGAAATTCTACAGGAACTGAGTTAATAGCCTACTGAATTAGGTCTCTTAATAGACAACTGAAATAGGCCACAGAATAACAAAAATAGGAAATACAGGAGAAAAAGTTTGAATGAGATATGTGGAAACATGCAATAGATTTTGATGTTGTTGAATCTGAGGTTCTCACAAAATATCCACATGAATGTGTTCATCAAGTAAGTGGAAACGCAAAACTTTTCTAGTTTTGACATTCCCTGGAGAGGTTACAGTTACGTGATAGCTAAAGCCATGAAACTGAATCATGCAGCTTTGGAACAGCATACACAGCAAAAAGAGATGTGAGATTTAGTGAATGGAACTACATTTATTTTCACAGAATAGAGACTGGAGGTAGAACTGTAGAAAAAAGTAGATGGAAAAAACAAAGAGTTTAGTGAAAACCAAGAAGAATGTTTTAAAATCAATAGTTAACAGTATATATAATACTACAGAGCAGTAAAGGAAAATAAGAGTAAAATCCAATGGATTTATTAATATGTTAAATCAATTACTATGTCAACGTGGTCTATACAATGTTCTAGTGACAATAATGTAGTATAAATGAAAACACTAAAATAATGAGGCATGAACTGTCTTAACTTCTTGTCCCTCTCTCAGTAAATTTATCTATATCCACACTGACTCTTTCTTCCTATCTTAGATGATGACATTTCTCAAGGCACCTGAGTGGCTCAGTTGGTTGAGCGTCCTACTTTGGCTCGGGTCATGGTCTTACAGCTTGTGAGTTCAAGCCCCACATCGAGATGGCTGCTGTCCACGCAGGGCCCATTTCAGATCCTCTGCTCTCCTCTCTCTCTCTCTCTCTCTCTCTCTCTCTCTCTCTCTTTCTCAAAAATAAACATTCAAAAAAAGAAGAATGATGACATATCTCTTCTCAGGTTTAAGGGCAGTCTTTCCTCCTTTGGAAGGTGTGTGTCTGTGTGTGTACAGGCATGCATAGGCTTTACACGACACTGGAAAGGTAGCAGGAACTCAATAGTGAGTTGCTGAATCTATGTCAGAATCATTAATAACACACTGAAGTCTACCTTCAACTATTCAATTGATATTGCTCTCTGGATGTCATTAATGCCCTGAGGAACAAATGCAGGGGCACCTCATTCCTCTCAGTTCTTACCCTCCTTAACCTCTCCACAGAGGTAGATAGTATTATCACTGCCTCCCTGTTGGGTTGCTTTTCTCCCTACACTTCCATTGCCATTAAAATTTATTGCCCTTCTTCTTTTTTTTTTTTTTTAATGTTTATTATTTTTGAGAGAGAGAGATAGAGACAGAGACAGAGACCAAGCAGGGAAGGGGCAGAGAGAGAGGGAGGCACACAATCCAAAGCAGGCTCCAGGCTCTGAGCTGTCAGCAGAGAGCCCGACGTGGGGCTCGAACTCACGGACCGCGAGACCATGACCTGAGCCGTAGTCAGCCGCCCAACCAACTGAGCCACCTAGGCACCCCTACTGCCCTTCTTTACACTGTTTTTTTCTGCTCTTTTCTTCCAGTTGCCCTCTCAATATAGATTCTCTTGAAAGTTCTAACCTTGGCTCTGTGCTCTGTACTCAATCTCTCAGAAATACAGACTCCCACAGCTCCAGTTATCACCTCTGTGCAAAAGATTCTCGAACATATCTTTAGTCTTCTCAGCCCCGCATCCACAAATACTTGCTACTGGTACCATCTGGCCTACCCTCTCTTCAGCCCTATTTCTCACTCTGATCCTGCTTGGTGACTGCCCACACCTTACAATGACATTAAGCTGTGTAGTAGGTAACTAGAATTACACCGTATTTTTCAAATTCTTTTTTTCAAACGCTTATACGCATCAGTTAACCAACTATTCTGATGGTCGGCCAGTGAATTATAGGATGTTATAACTTTCAAAGACCCTGAGATCTTTCTAGTGAAACTCCTCTCATTTATACAGATAAAGCAGAGCCCAGAAAAGTGAAGGGAATGGTCTGAAATATCATATCAAATTAGTGGCAGAGCCAACTACAGAATCAGATTCCCCTGACTAAATCACATTGCTTCTGACAAGAGTACAGAACCAAAAGAAGAAATACCTTCACGGTGCTTATTATCTGACAGGGGAGATAGAGCACACACACATGCATACACACGCATGCGTGCAGCACACACACAGACACGCCAGCATTTCTTCTACATAAGCTCACTGTATAAGGATGAAGGTCAGTTAAGAACAATCAAAGAACTGGGGTGCCTGGGTGGCTCAGCTGGTTGAGCATCCGACTTCAGCTCAGGTCATGATCTCACGGTCTGTGGGTTCAAGCCCACATGGGGGCTCTCTGCTGACAGGTCGGAGCCTAGAGCCTGCCTCAGATTCTGTGTCTCCCTCTCTCTCTGCCCCTCCCCAACTTGCTCGCGCACTCTCTCTCTCTCAAAAATAAATAAACATCTGGGGCGCCTGGGTGGCGCAGTCGGTTAAGTGTCCCACTTCAGCCAGGTCACGATCTCGCGGTCCGTGAGTTCGAGCCCCGCGTCAGGCTCTGGGCTGATGGCTCAGAGCCTGGAGCCTGTTTCACATTCTGTGTCTCCCTCTCTCTCTGCCCCTCCCCCGTTCATGCTCTGTCTCTCTCTGTCCCAAAAATAAATAAACGTTGAAAAAAAAAATTTTTTTTTAAATAAATAAACATTAAAAAAATAATAGGCAAGACGAGATGAGATCTTGAATTAAAAAAAAAAAAAAAAGAACAATCAAAGAATCCTTCCTGAGGAAGATAAAGCTGAATTGGATTTAGAAGTAGGTTAAGAAAAGACTACCCCAAAACAGTACCTTTCGGCCTGTTTCCCATAAGTGCTTTAAGTTTTTGGACAACAAACACAGGGAACACATTCTATATGAGAAGACTAGACTGTTAATTAGATCCCTCATTTAGAATCCAGTATAAAGCCAAGTGATACTGCAGGATCTGAAAGTAAATGAAGATAAGGCTCCAATGACAATGTGGTGTTATCGCACAGAATGTTACCGCTCCTTGACCCGTCATCTATTTTACTGTGTAAGAGTGTGTCATTTCCTTTCACTCCACTACCCAGTGGCCATGTGGCCTTGGGCAGGATGCTCTCTAAGTCTTAGTTTCTTTATATGCAAAACAGAGATGACAAATTGGTCATTAATTCAGCTCCTTGGGTTCCAAGTGACACCACCCACTCTCCCCCAGCAACTAGCCTCCATCTGCAGGAGTTAAGAAAGGGCATCAGAAATCCAAATGCTCTAGAGGAGTAAGACTGTCCTTCCATCTCTCCCTTGGCCTTACCCCCACTATCAGCAAAGTGAAGAGGAAACAACCAGAACTGTGGGTGGTCCATGCAGGACCTTACCTTTCCCACCCCCTTCAATACTCAGTCTCACCACATCCCCATCTTAAAAACTGTAAGGACTAACTTCATCATATCCTTCATCTCCGTTTTCGACAGTTCCCACAAGAAGTCAGAACGGCCAGACCCCAAACCTCTCTTCTGATCTCATCTTCCATTCACCCCTAACTCCTGTACTTTGGATTTTCAAGGTCAAACATCAGCAATTTTTCTTCTACTCTCTCTCTCTCTTAAATGGTCTCTTCACCTTTCACTCTTAACTGAAGCCTGGTTTTCCCAAGAACACTGCTCTCCCCATAGCTCTTTCAAATGGAAAATTAAGTCTTCATTTTCTCTCCTATACCCCTCTCCCACCACTGGCCCTGCAAATCGGGCCCTGTTCCTCACTGCCACTTTCAGACTATTCTTCCTGTCTGTGTTTTTTTTTGTTTTTTTTTTTTAATTTTTTTTTTTCAACGTTTATTCATTTTTGGGACAGAGAGAGACAGAGCATGAACGGGGGAGGGGCAGAGAGAGAGGGAGACACAGAATCGGAAACAGGCTCCAGGCTCTGAGCCATCAGCCCAGAGCCCGACGCGGGGCTCGAACTCACGGAGCGCGAGATCGTGACCTGGCTGAAGTCGGACGCTTAACCGACTGCGCCACCCAGGCGCCCCTTCCTGTCTGTGTTTAAAAACCCCAAGCATTCAGGGCACCTGGGTTTCAATGGGTTAAGCATCCAACCCTTGATTTTGACTCAGGTCATGATCTCACTGTTTGTGAGTTCGAGCCCCACGTCGGGCTCTGCACTGTGACCACAGAGGTTCTGTCAACCTCTCCAGATACCACTTCATTCCTCTAAGCTTCTTTCTAGCCAAACTCCTTGAAGAAGAGGTCTATACTCACTGCCTCCAATCCCTCACCTCTCATTCTCTCAGAACCCACTTCCATCAGGCCAGCCAAAATGCTTTTGTCAAGGTCATCAACAACATCCACTCCATTAAACTCAGTTGTCAATACTTAGTACTCATCTATCAGCAGCAGTTGAGATAACTGGTCTTTCCTCCTTGAAATACTTTCAACACTCAGCTTCCAAAACTCATGGCTACCCTACTAGCTACTAGCTACTCTTTCTCACAGATCTCCTATAATGTTTCTTTCTCACCTTAACCTCTTAACATTGGAGTACCCCTGAACTCTTAGTCCTTGACAACACCTCCCCTCCTTAATAATCTCACCCAGTCTCACAGCTTTAACAGCAATGAGTTGATGAACCCAAATTTTTAGTGCTATCCCAGATTTCTCTCTTGAATTCCAGATTCCAATAACCTAGTTATTTAACACCTTCAGGTGGATACCTAAGATGCCCCAAACCTAGCTCCTACCCTTCTTCCTGAAACCAGCTCTAATATCTTAGTAAGTGGTAATCCAGCCTTCTATACTTTCTTGGGCCAAAAACCCTGGAGTCATCTTTGAGACTTCCATTAAACTACATGTACAAACACTCAGGAAATTCTGTTGGCTGCACCTTCAAAACATGTCCAGTACCCGTATCCAATCACTTCTACCTCTTCTACATCTCTCTCCTCTGGATGCTTCTAACTGCCGATAAACCAGTGTCCTTGCTTCTGCATCCCAGTCTGTTTTTTGTTTTTGTTTTTAAGAAAGGCAAACTGTCTCATGCAGCACCTCATCTGGGGGTATCTGGAGTCCTGGAAATTCGACTACCCTAAGTTCTCCTACAAACGGACGCTGAGAGTTGTTTAGAGGTTCTAGTGGGGGAGCGCAGCTACTCGGATACCCTTGACCTAAGAAGAATGCTCCTCCTCTATCAGGGAAGGGCGTCCTCTTCAACTAAGAAAACAGCTTTGGGATGGATGCACATGGACCAGTGAGGGAGGAGGAGGACACCTGACTAGGCAGCCAGATCGGCCAAGTCAACCCCAGAAATCAATGGGGTGACAGATGTTGCAGCCAGATCACTCTCGCATCTCCCCCCCCCCCCCCGTCTGTTCTTAAAACAGTAGCTAGAGTGAGACTTTTTGAAACATCAGATATTGTCATTCCTCTGCAAAAAAACCTTCCACTATCTTCCCATCTCACTCAGAATAAAAGCCCAAGTCTCCAAAATGGCCTATGAGGCCTTTGACAATCCATTCCCATCCTAACCTCCCTGATCTACCATTCTTCCTTTTGCTCCCTTGGCCTATAACTGACTCCTTTCTGTTCCTCGAACACACTAGGCAACTTCCTACTTGAAGACCTTTATTCCTTCACTTATCTCTAACTTTATTCTCCCATATTTCCCATTTTCTCCTTCAGCTTCTTTGGTCAAATATTGCCTTCTTAGTAAGATCTTCCCCGACCACTGTATTTAAAATTGCAAACTACTCTAAACCCACTCACTCATTCTCTACTCCCTTCCCTGCTTCATTTTTCCTAGAGTGCTTATTATCATCTGACATAGTTTTTGTTTTACTTATTTATTTTATATCTCCTTCACTTAGTTAATAATTACTGACTGCCAGGAAGACTTCACCTACCTATAAAGATTAAATAAAATCATGTGTGCAAAGAGTTTAGCACATTACTTGACAAACAGAAACACCAAAACAATTTAAACTATTTCTACCTAATGGAGCCTGGAATAGCACACCTCCCACTGCCATCAGAGAACCCTAGTTTATCAGAATAAGGTTAAACACAGGACTGACGGAGCCAAACAAATGAGACTCTAATAATTTGGTCCATAAAGAACCAAGGAACTGGGGTGCCTGGGTGGCTCAGTTGGTTAAGCATCCAACTTCGATTCAGGTCATGACCTCGTAGTTCATGAGTTCGAGCCCCGCGTTGGGCTCTGTGTTGACAGCTCAGAGCCTGGAGCCTGCCTCAGATTCTGTGTCTCCCTCTCTGTCTCTCCCCTGCTTGCTCTCTCTCCCTTTCTCTCTCTCAAAAATAAACATTAAAAAAAAATTTTTTTTAAAGAACCAAGGAACTAAACTGTCAACAATCAAATAGTCTCTCCTGAGGAAACTTAATACAATTCATTTAAAACAAGATGAGCAAACAAAAATAACCTCTACAGAAGAAAATTTTATATTTCCCTTGTAGCAACCTGTTCCAATTATTAAATCATTGTTGGAAACACAGATCCTTTCTGTTTTCACCACAACTGCCATGTACAATTTCACAACCAAAAAAGGAGATCTATAGTTAAGTGTTTTATAGTCGATTACGTTACCATACTAAAAAGCATCTTCACAATATAAAGCAAGGGATGCTTTGGCAAATGCTAACACATAGATAAGCTACTCTCCCACTCCAACCAGACATGTGAGTTTAAACTACAAGAAGAGAAATAGGTCTCATAAATTATGGAAAGTCGGTTAGGCTTTAGAGCCTCAACTTCATATTATGAGTAGAGATAAAAAATACTTGCTCATTATCTCACTGAATAGTTATTAAAAAAATAACTGAAAATGCTATCTGAATTTTAAGATTCTTTTTGAAAAAAAATTTTTTTTTTAAGTAGGCTTCACACCCTGCATGGCCCGGCACAGGGCTTGAATTCATGACCCCAAGATCAACACCTGAACCAAGATCAAGAGTAGGACAGCTAACCAACTGAGCCACCCAGGCACCCCTGAATTGTAAGATTCTTTTATAGGTATTATAGGTAAATCCTACTGCTAAAAAAAAAAAAAAAGGCAGAGGGCAGGAATGTCCTGCAACTGATAACATGCTAAAATGTAGAAAATGAAGTCACTGTTAAAATGTTTAAGATTTAAGTTTAAAGCAAAAAACAAATATATATGGGGCTGTCTAAGAAACAAGGCGTCTTTCCAGGACGACTTTCCAGATTAACAGCATTCCTCCCGGATATATGTCCCCTTCAGCACATTCACCCTTAATTCACAGCTGTTTCTTACTGGTTCTTTGCTAATGTTTTCAAGCCAGTGTATGTGTTCTACTTTGGTAAAATGCACAAACTCAGTAAATGCTTAATCCAAGAAAATTTCCCAAATAAAAATCAGAACTCTTTAGGGGTACATGGGTGGCTCAGTCAGTTGAGTGTCCGACTCTTGATTTCAGCTCAGGTCATGATCTCATGGTTCGTGAGTTGGAGCCCCACATTGGGCTCTGCGCTGACTGTGGAGCCACTTAGGATTCTCTCTCCCTCTCTCTCTCTGTCCCTCCCCCACTCACACAAGTACAAGCACTTGTGTGCGCACACACGCATTCTCTCTCTCTCTCACTCAAAATAAATAAACTTAAAAAAAATCTATAATTATAGTCTAATGTATTAAATTCTGATTCATTCTCAACTCTTAGGAAGAGTAAAGATTATATGAACATGCAAGCAATTTACATTCACAAATGCATTTATCCAAATTTGCAGGGCCATGGGCTCTATAAATGGGAAATCCCTCTCCTCAGAATTCCCTGCTCTTTAACCCACTCCTCATCCCACCCTAAGCTATATTATTCTCTTTATTCCTAATTAAAAAGAAGCAAGTTAATCTTATTTAAATGTTAACTTCTAGTTCCACAAAATAATACACATACCCATGGAAGAACAGAACTTAGGTCTACAGTAAGGGAGGCACAATAGAGAACAGCTGTAGTCAAACTCTGTTTTTTAATAGCTCTGCCACTATCTTAGCCAGAGTGACACAGTTTTCCTTCCACCACAAGATCAAAACAGAAATCCCATCATCTGACTCTTAGTCATTCCCACACATTTACTGGTCTGCTGTTGTTATAACAGAATGTCTTTTTCCTTTGCTACACTACTCCTAAGAACAATGCTCCACCCTTTTGGTATCAAAAGTTCTGCCATTTCAAAGTATAGCATTTAGGCGAGCAGTTATACAAACTAATTATTGGTAGGGGACAGGAATTACTCTCTGTGTGCTTTTCAAAAGCATACCATAAATAAGATAAAATCCTCTCCATTTTTCTATTTTTTTGTTTCAGTTAGGAGATTTTTTAAAATTATAATCATTCCTGAGAATTAATCAAGCTAAAAAGTTGCAAATTAAGAAAATTATGTTCAAACAAAATGGGGTACCAACTACAGAAGTACTTCTTGCCTCAATACTACTAGGCTTACAAGCATCACTGTTAATGCTGCAAAGGCAGAGAAATCTGCCTCCAGAGAGCAGGGTTCACCTATCACCTCCGAATATTCCCATGCCTCAAAGTACCGTTCAGCTCCTTGGAAGGATAGAAACTAAGAAAGCCTACCTCTAGCTAAAGGCCTCTTAGCTACCTGCCCTCCTGCTCTTCCCACGCTTCCCCTCCATTTGGGGAGAAGGAACTTCCTGAATCTCCCTTATCATGCCCTCCCATCTATCTCTTCCACAGACATTTACTAACATCAGCAATGGATTACATACTAGGGATAAAGTTGAAAATAGATTCATTTTCTTCAAGGGACTTACAACCTAATGAAGGTGCCAGATATGAAAGTGTCTCATAATAGTACTGTATAGCAATGAAGGAATATACAGGACACAACTGAAACAGAAGAGAACACAAAGCACAGAACAAGATGTAGAAGTGCTTAGTGGCTGAAAACATAAGCTTTAGGGTCACAGAGACTTGATTTCACCACTTAGCAAATAACAATTCAGGCAAGTTACTTACATCTGTCTCTGTTTGTTCTTTATAAGTTAACAATACCGTGTAAGACTATAATAAGGATCAAAAACATGGCCTATTGAAAGTTATTAGTGCTAAATAACGGGCAGTGATAGAAAATATTCAACAAATAGCCCTGTGGAAATATAAGAGTATCTTCTTCAGAAGGGAAAACAGAATGAGATCAGAAATAAGGGTCTCCTTTTAAGAAGGAATCGATTAATTAAATTAAAATGAAGCAAAGCATTTGGCCGCAAAAGTACTTTACACTTAGGTCTATACTGTAAAATGTCCTCATTTGATTAAGGTAACTGCACGTACTAACTTTTAAACTTAAAAAGAGTTTGATGAATCACTTAAAGAACAAATATCAGGATGAAGTTGTTTTTTATATATGTATAAATATATACTATATTTATGTTTTTTGTTTTTTATTTATCTATAAATAATATATTTATATTTTTCTATGTTATATATTTATACATGTATTACACACCCATACACATACACACACATCTTATGTAACTTCTGACACAGTCAAACAGAAGACTGCCCAAAGCTTCACTCACAAAACCAATTCCGTCACCTGAATCTTTCAGTGTAACCATTAGCAAAATATTGAACCTCTCTGGCTTTACTGGTTTGCTGGACTATTAATGGAATTATCATTACTTCATTGTCATTCATAGTACACTTGGAGGTATTTCGCAATAGTGAACAGAAATATAAAACCCAAGCACTAACAGACGCCATAAGTATATTTATAGTACTCTTATTTCTCCTGATCTAATATTTCAAAATCCAATAAAAACATTTCTACCGAATGTAAAAAAGTATGTCTGAAAATTAAAGGTACAGATAAACATAGCAGCATGATATATACCCTTCATTCAAACCAGCCTGAAAACAACTCACCTATCTTTTCGTGTATCCTAGTAAACAAACGCCTCCAGAGGATCTGGGAGAGGTTGCATGTCTTTTGCTTCCAGGTACTACTGACCATAGTCATTACAATAAAATCTAAACCACTTGCCTTATTTAAATCGCTTCACTCCCTCCTACTGCCAATTTAACTTTTCTTCAGTAGTCCATGGAAAGAAAAGGTCCTTTTTAAAAAGTATTCTCTTGAAACTAATGTCCTGAGCACACGCATAACATGTTTGCCCAAGAACATTAAAGAATGTGTTCTATATTCTGCCTGTGAACAAGCTTTTCGAGGAATGCAAATTTGCTTTCAGCGCTTACACAATGGACCATAGTGTCATAAGCACTGTTCATGTTCTATCAGTCATTCTGTTCAAAATTTTATTAAAAAAAAATAATAAAAAGCCTGCAGTGTGTATAAAACATTGGCACACAAAAGACTTATTGTCAGAATATTTGCAGGATCCCCAAAATAGAAAAACAACTACCAAAACCAAATTAATTTATAGCTTATAATTATTTTTTGAAATGCTACACCAGAACCCTAAATTTCTTAACCGATCTATAGTATAAAAAGATACAGCATAAATGATCTTCTCATCATGGCATCTGATGGATACAGATGAGAGAATACATTTTGTATTCTTCCGAGAAACAAAGGGGATTTGAGCTCTGGGACAGCTGGCGCATGTTGGCACTCTGTCTGGAAAATCCCAAGGTTCTAAGGTACACGTGACCTTGGGGACATTTTAATTTCATTATTTTGTTTTCAGGTCTGTCAACTATATTTCCCAAAAGTCAGGACATATTATGTGGTAATGCCCCAGCAAGTGTGAAAAACCAGGCTATAAAGGAAATGCCTTACGTACTTTTTTTTCTGCAGAGTAGTGTTTCTTCAAAGCACTTATCTGGAAATATAAATAAATGGACAAGTAAAAACCAAAATATTCTAGCCAATACTAGCGTGTGTCCAGAGAATGGGGTAAAAATGGAGTAAGAGGCACCTTGAGTCCCAGTGCCAATCCCAAAACCCTCAGCAGCCCCTTAAAAGAATTTCTCAGAACTTCTAAATCTGACTCAAACTCTGAAGACAAGAGCTAAAATTAAAACTTATACGGATTCATAAGTAGCCTAAAGGGGAAGTTATTTATAGTTAAGTGTAGCTGAGAAAATGTCATACTAAACTGAAAATTGGTCACATCATTAGAACTCAAAGTGCACGACTCTGAAACTGCATTTCCTTTTAGAAACAAATACGTCCATTCCAAATTGAAATACAAGGTCAGAAACACTAAAAAAAGGCAGGTGACCTATTACGCAATAAATGCTTTCTCAAAAACACTTTGAGCTGGACAAACAGAAAAACATATAGGGAATTCATTCCTTCACAAATGACCTCACATACGATTTTCTCATCCCATCATGCAAATCTGAATTCAGCATTAAAACCATAAAGTCACATATTCATTCTTCAGACTATCTAAAGGTTTGCCTTTTTTTGTGTAATCCTAGACAAAGCAAAACTAATTATTACTATTAACTAGTCACTCCCTGGCAGTGTAATGAGATAAAACTTTTCTGCACAAACGTCAAAATCCCAGAAAATAACACAGGTATTTCACTTTGTTTTCCAGTCATTAAGTTAAAACATTCAGTAGGAAAAGAAAAGCACTCAATGTCTCTTTCTCATTCTAGCCTGGAAAGGTTAAATTAAAAATCAAATGTATTAGCCTCATTCAGTCATTTATCTCTCCATAATTTCTAATATTCTTCCAAATTTGTGAGCTCAGTTAATTGTTAAAAATCATAAATCATAAAGACTTTTTTCTTGCTTGTTTTTGTCTTTTTTCTCTATCTGTATAACAAGGATGAGGAACACATCTCTCTTTTTAAACAATTTTTTAAAGTATTAATGTTTAACATTAGCACAGCCCTTTACAAGGGTCAAAGCACACTATCTTCCACACATACTACCAACTCTAGGGCTACACTGCCTGGTACTAAATTCTGGTTCAGTCACCCTGTATGACCCTGAGGAAGTTACTTCACCTCTCTGTGCCTCAGATTTGCATCTACAAAGTGGCAATAGTAATAATTCTTATACCTTGCAGGACTGTTATGAGAACTAAATGAACATATATAAAATACTTTTTTTTAAAGTAGGCTCCATGCCCAGTGTGGAGCCCAACACGGGGCTTGAACTCTAGACCCTGAGATCAAGACCTGAGCTGAGATCAAGAGTCAGATGCTTAACCAACTATACTTAAAACTGTGCCTACCAGATGATATGCATTACACAGCAGTTAGCTGATTTTTTCTTATTGTCAGCATCATCAATCCTCATATTTAGGCCTCAAAGCAGCCCTATAAAAGGTAGGACAGCAGATATCATTTTACCCTTTCTCCAGATAAGGGGATCAGGCTCACAGAAATCAAGTGACCCATCCAGAGTCACAGTCAAGAAGTAGAATCAGAACTAAAGAGCCAAGGACTAAGAAGGAATCAAGACATTTCAGTACACTGTGTTGTATCATATCAAAGTTTATTTTTTGAGCTTAGTTCAACATACTACTGTTGAGTATGAGTATAGTTCAACATACTACTGTTTCAAACATTTAAACACTCAAATAATTTTAGGGGCGCCTGGGTGGCTCAGTTGGTTAGGCGACCAACTTCGGCTCAGGTCATGATCTCGTGGTTTGTGAGTTTGAGCCCCGTGTCGGGCTCTGTGCTGACAGCTCAAAGCCTGGAGCCTGCTTCAGATTCTGTATCTCCCCCTCTCTCTACCCCTCCCCTGCTCATGCTCTGTGTCTCTCAATAATAAATAAACGTTAAAAAAAAAAAGTATTAAAAAAAAACATTTAAACACTCAAATAATTTTAAGCAGCACACACTGGTAGCCATGCTGAGAATGAGTCTTTGATCCAAAAGATACCTGCAACTCTTATTAAGTATTTTAAAAGTAGCAACATGAGTCAGACTTTTAAAGAGAAGTATGCACTGAATAATCAGGTTGGCTGGACAAGATGAAACTGTCATCGATTTTCCAATACTCAGAATTTCTTTTAAATAGCAAGATGTATACCCCATGAAACTTCAGGGGTTCCATGTTAAGATTTAAGCTGGGAAGTGGAAACAGAATGGCATTTGGAGTCAAAGTTTAAGTTCTAACTCCATCTCTTATGCACAGGAGACTGTGACAATCACATCACTTCTCTGAGCTTCAGTAACTCATCTATCAAAGATCTACCTCACAAGGATGTTATGAGAAACAATGGAGATGATGTAGGTCAAAGAGCTTTGTAACCACAAAAACTACACCAAAATGTGTTATTATTACTATTAGCTACTTTGATTACACTGAGGGATAAAACTGGGCATTCATCAGTTTCCCATGGAAAATGGCCGACAGAACTCTTCCAATAAATATCATCCTGAGTATTTTGTGTAATTTTATAAGGTGACAATCTGGATTAGATTACACACAGTGAAAGAGAAATTTAGGGAACCTGCAAAGTAAAAAGAAATTCAGTAAAATCTGACCAGTTTCTTTTTCTGACTTTAAATTAAACAATAGTGAAAATTTTCAATCAAGTCATGAGGGAACTTAGACATATTATCATCATAGCAGTAATCATAATACATTCTACTTGTGTGACACTTTTTTAAAAGCTTTTCACACATGTCATCATAGAAATACCATAAATATTATTCTGTTTGTTCACAAATATATGGCAACATTCATAAAATTTCCACTCTTAGGCAAATCCCTTAGCTTTAGTGTCCTAGCATAAAAAAATGAAAAAGTTAGATTACATAGTGGATAAAGTTCTCTTTCACAGCTATATCGTATTTATTGGGGTCTGTGGTTAAAACAGAGGAAAAAAATTCAATGGAAAGAAAATTTACATTACTTAAACTTATTAGAAATGAAAAAGTTATTTTTAAATATTGCTCTTCTTATATCTTACAATTAAAACATGTTCCAAAATATTCAGAAAATTGGAAAATGGCATTTTATAGTTAAACTTACTAACAAATTTGAGAATTACAGAATGTTTCCCAAAAATTGGAAAACTACATTTCCCAATGTAAGATTATAATTCAGTAACTATCAGTATACCATATGCAATACAAAATATACACAATACTAAAACTAAGTCAAACTTCTATAATTCAGAAAATAATTTAGACTATTTCAATCCCTCAGAGATACTGTGACTATCAGCTATAATAATTCAATACTAAAAATATAAAATAACCAATTGTTTAAGGTCTCTGGCTTGGTATATAAAATATCAGATTCATGGGGCGCATGGGTGGCTCAGTCAGTGACTCTTGATTTTGGCTCAGGTCATGACCCCAGGGTTGAGGGATCGAGCCCCCCACTGGGCTCCACGCTGAGCAAGAAGTCCACTTAAGATCTTCTCTCTCTCTCTCTCTCTCTCCCCCCCCCGTTTTTCTCCCCCCACCCCGCCAAAATAAAAAATAACAGAATAAAATATCAAGAAAATAAAACCACTCCTAATAGTATATAACAGAATCCACGGGGGGGGGCAAAGTTTTAACAGTAAACTGTTCATACTATAGTTTAGCAAGCACCTACTATCTGCAAAGCACTATGCTAGTTACCATGATGCAAAAATTAAATCAAATCCCTCCTCAGAAGCATAAAACTTAAAGGCCAAGTAGGAATAGTACCATGGCCAGAGTGGGGGTGGGGGGATCTACTTGGACTACTAAGGTCTTTTTCCATGTAACGATTTCAAAATCAGAACCAGTCACATATCTGATGAAAAAAAAGTCCATGTTTTTCATACACAAAACCCATATGTGCATTTAGTTAATTTTTCAATACCAGTGATAGATTAGTTATGATTTTATATATACACAGTGAAGTTGCCTGGCCCAACAAAAGTCACTACATGATTTAATGAAGTCTAGAACTGGGAGTCAGAACACTTCTAACACTAATTAGCTCTGTGACTTTAAAGGACTTGAAACGACACCAATCTTCTCTGGCCTTCTAGCACATATTGTACCTTTGGGTAAATTATTAAACTTCTCTAGGTCTGTTCCTGCATCTACAAACTTATAGATTCTAGAAAGTATCTGGATTGAAGGTCCTCACTTTAAGTGCAGATTCTTGGGCCCACTCCCCTTGATTCAGAATGTCTGCACTGGAAGCTAGGAAGTTAAATGTCCACCAAGAAACACAGGTGACTGAAATATGCAGGTGGTCCTCAGCCACACTTGAGGTCATCACAAGTCCTAGTCACATCACATGATCTCTAAAGTCACTAACTGTATAAAAAAATGACACAACTCATGTAAGCACCAAGGTCTTAGGAATTCTGGATCTAGCATAATGTGCAGGCCACAGTAGATGATAAATAAATATTTATAAAGAGGAAGAAAGGAAGGGAAGAGACTAGCTGTCATATTTTTGGCTAAGAAACATACAAAATGGTAGTAAAATTAAAATTGGGTAGAACATACATCACCAGCTGAAGAGCAAAAACCTCAGTCTGTACACACATATAATTTTAAATATAGCAGGAGCCACTGTCAAACTGCAAACTACTAAAGAGAAAAAGGGAAAAAACATTATGCGGAAGCCCAAAGAATTTTAATGGAAAATTACTGGTGACTAAAACGTAGCAACTGTTTACTCCAACACAGAATTTTAAGGACTGGGACTTGGAATTGGGACTCAAGTTTGAAGTTACTGGTCACTCAAATGCATAAATTTCATTTGGGGCAAAAGTATATGGATTCCAGAAATATTGTTGGCAATATTAACTTTTGTCCATTTTTAATTCCATTTTCCCATTCACTTACATTATAATTTTTGAGATGTTTTATCTTCACTTCTGATGATCTTCAAATGTCAATGGCTCTTAACACATTAACTGTAAACAAACACACAAAGGAACTTAGGGGAATTCAGATATTTAAGGAACCCTACAGTAAAGTATTCTAAATTATTCTATAAAGCCTGCAGGGTAGGGAATGGCAAGAGGAGGTTCTGGTACCATGTCTACCTGCTTCATAATTTATCTGACGTTCAAAATGTAGTATTGTTCTAATGACACTATCCTCTTAATCATCAAGCAAAGAAAAAAAAAATCATCCAATTTTCTGTCAGAAGAAAACAACATTCGAAGCTAGAGAAAATTCTCTCCAAATATGGACACTCTGAACGCACTAATTACTGTGTACACGTTATCCTTTTCCTTCTCGGTAGTGCAGCCAATCACTCTACCACCCATCAACTTGCCTCGGGACTGTCCTCTAACCACCAGGTTTTGGCCTGGACCTTGAACACTAGATCTTCGGGTATGATCAGTTCTTTACGAAGACCCTAACATTAAAAAGACTTGGGTCCAAATGTCAAACTGCTCTCCCTAATCTTCAGTTTTCTCATCTGTAAAATGGAAACAGTTAACACTGTTTATTTTATCCAATTATGATGATGATATGAGAAAATGCATATTAAAGGATTTAGCACTCAGAAATGTTATTATTTATACTTATTATTTATATTAGTATTAATAATCACAACAACAATATTAATTTACTAGTAGAATAACTGTCCACCACTTGAAAAGCAAAGCTTATCCCAGGGGCTTATATTTTTAGGTACTGCCTTTGGTGGTAATGGAAGAATATTATTCAATACCAGTAGCAGAGGACATCTGTATCGTATAAAATTTTATTTTTGACCTTGCTGAGCATCCTGGCTCAGCTCAAGAAAATTAAGCTCCTGGTAACCAGGAGCCTATCATCAGCCAAAGTTATTATTCCTTTTGCTAACACACGACCTGCTAACAGAGTCCTACTTGAAAAACTGCTCACTTGCAGTCATCTGTGAATGCAATTCTGTTAAGAAAGGAGATGCATATATTGGTTACTCATGCCTATTAAACCCTCTGAATCCAAGGAATAATACAATCCAGAGGAGACTTCTCTACCCTCTCCTACTCACTCCTAAATGATTAAACACCTATGTTTGACATTCCATGCTTAAAATAGTAATATTTAAATTAGGACACACAAAAATGAATAAACAGATTTCTGTGGATTTTCAAATTTGTAGGTCAAAGGTATAAAAACACACAAAATATTGGCAAAAGCACTCGGAAACTAACATGGCCCCAAACAGCAAGCTTTATTTCCCTTACAGATACCAAACCATTAGAATTGAAATGAGAGAAAATACCTAAATAGAACCTGATGCAGTATTTTGGGGGTGGGAAATAAAACACATGGACACGTGGCTTGGAAATGAGCTGAGAACTGCAGAAGAGTAAGCAGTGTAGGCCACCATCCTCACCACCATGGCCACTTTACCACGCAATTCCTTGAGCTCCTCAGAGGAAATAAACAATGAAATAGTACAGCTGATCATTCTTCATTTGACTTCCATTTGCCTTTCACTTCACAAGCTGACGATTATTAAACATATCCCTTTTACACTATAATCCCACATCAGGCTTATAAAAATCTGGCCCAAAATAATACACAAAAAAACAGAAAGTTAAAAAAAAAAAAAAACTCAAGAGTTGAGAGTGCTCCAAGATACCGTTTTCTTTTCTAGTCTGCTACCATATATCATGTCTCTCAGTGCATTTTCTACGTTGGTCACTGCTTTTGCAAGTCTCAGAAGTGAAGTATTGTAGACTTTAACCGGAAAATGTCTTCTTTGCTAAAATGATTCATTTAAATAATATGAAGAAGCTGCTAATTACCTCCAATACCAATTCTCTCCTATTTCTTACAGACAGAACCTCCCATTTTTAGCTTAACACAGGCCTCCCAGAAGAGACTATATATCCTAGCCTTCCTTTTGGCTACGTATGGCCATGGGAACATGTTCTGACCAACTGGATAGAAGCTTAAAAGACTACATGTAACTTCAAAAAAGTATCCTTTAAAGAGAGAGAACATACCTTTCTTCTTCCCTTCCTCCTTTCTCGTGACTACAATGAATGCAAAGGTTAGCGCTTCAACAAATGTTTTGGTTCACGAGATAACACTGGAATAACGAGTCTGTGCCCTTGACACTTCAGGTCCACTATATCGGATCTGTACTGACTACCCCCGGGTTTTTATGTGGGTGAAAAACTTAAATTATCTCTGTTAAGCCAGTTAGTTTGGATTTTCTCTTATACTCTGTGAAATCAAAACCCTAACTTTAAAAAAATAAGAAGAGTTTTCCAAGTATCACTATTTAGGGTTTTTGAAGTATATAGTTTAAAACACATTTTTTAATGTTTATTTATTTATTTTGAGAGAGAGAGAGAGTGTGTGTGTGTATGTGTGTGTGTGCCCGCACACATGCAAGCAAGGAAGGGGCAGAGAGAGAGGGAGAGAATCCTAAGCAGTCCCCATGCCCAGTGTGGAGCCTGACCTGAACCAAGATCAAAAGTCAGACGCGAGGCACCTAGGTGGCTCAGTCAGTTGAGCATCCGACTTTGGCTCAGGTCATGATCTCGCGATCTGTGAGTTCGAGCCCCACGTCAGGCTCTGTGCTGACAGCTCGGAGCCTGGAGCCTGCTTCAGATTCTGCATCTCCCTCTCTCTCTGCCCCTCCCCTGCTCATGCTCTGTCTCTGTCAAAAATAAATAAACATTAAAAAAAAAAAAATAAAAGAGTCAGACGCTTAACAGACTTGAGCCACCCAGGCACCCCTGAAACATATTTTAAAAGTTAATTCTTATTATATTGAAAACATAGCATCTGCCCTTATTTAATATAGACTAAAAAGTATTTAAAGAGCCCAAGAGATAATCACATCCAGTAAGAGTCTCTGAAAGAATGAAAACTCATCAGCGAGTATTGCCACAGTAAGTACTAAGTACTTGGGCAGGGGAAGAACTACAAAGTTGATGCATTAGCAGTCTATAGTGATGACAGCATTGGTACATATACAGAAACACATTAAGAAGGACAGCACAATCAGTTCTGTGTAATAGAATTACAGGAAAGTGAACTGAGGTTATTATTTTCATTAGGAGGGCATCTTCACCAGTGTCTTTCAGTTTAATAACCTTGTACCAACCTTTTTTTCCCCCAATATTTCCATTTTTAACCTGACTTCCTGTGGAAAGCAGGCTTATAAAATCACTCCCTGTCCTTAATTATAACCTCTCAATAGTTTTCAATCCTATCCACAGATTTAACTAAATCAAACAATAGGACAAAGATGGCAAGTGCTTTACCTATTCAAAAAATAATTTTCTTAAAAAGAAAAAATACTCTCTACTAAAATCTAGAGACTTTCCACTGGTCAAGTCCTGAATCACATACAACCTTTGGCCCTGGTGATTTTGAATACAATAGCATGAACTTGGCAGCTTTACAAAATAAACTTACTGCTTTCTGGACATCTGTATCAGGGTTATTTCCTTCCCTTGGGCGTAATCCAGACTTCACTGGTTCAGGTGATGGTTTCCTGGAATTACTTCTTTATAATATATTTTTTAATGTTACCCCTAATGTATCTTACCAAAGACCTATTTTTAAGAAAAGGCCTAAAACACGTATTTCTGATGTGTTACTCATGGCTGAGAAAAAGAAAAAAAAAAAAAAAACCTCAAGAAATTTCCTAAAATTAGATATCATAAATCCACAAAAGATGACTTTTACCTTCCACTACTTCAATCAATATTTGTACAAAAATGCTGTCAAGTAATAGGCTTATGGTAGCTGTAACACAGACCTTAACTTAGTCTATTTCAGCAAATTTCATGGAGTTACTAGAAAACAATTAGTAAAAGACCTAAGGCAGTGGCTCTCAAACTCTTACTTTTAGTTTAGGATCACCTGGAGGACATATTAAAACAAACCGCAGGCTCTACCCCTAGAGTTTTTTATCCAATTAGATCTGAGGTAAGACCAAGGAATCTGTATTTTCAACAAATCCCCAAGGGATGCTGATGCTACTGATCTGGGAACTAATGGTCTACGTTAACAGAAGACTACTGATGATAGCATAAAGAGGAAAGAAGAAAACATATAGGGGACCCAATCTCAGCTTTAGTATACTTGTATACTTTTGACTAGTAATTAATCTTTTTAAATGCTCTTTCAGAAAAATCTACACAGTAATTACTGATTAGTTCACAATAATATTGGATCTCCTCTGACAAAACTTTAAAGTTCTTTTAGGGTCCTGGAAAAATAAAATCCAAAATAAGTAATTTTTAAGTGACCAATACACTCAATGTCTGACACAAAGTGCTAATTATATGGCCAAGGCTTGAAGTTCAACCTGTGAGTTTCACTAAGTTCCACAGTGAGTTTCTACCACTAATCCTCGTCAGCTGCCTCCGAAGACATGCCAAGAGTCACAAGGAAGTGGGTAAGAATGTGTGATTGGATACAAATCCATCACCACTACTGGAAAACAACCCAAAAGCATATTTCCTACCAACATATTACCTCTAAGTGACCTTGAGGCTGAAACTAAAGGTCAGACCTTACAACAAAATGTGTCTCAGAAATCTCAAAAACTTTTCTCCCTTTTCAGATTATAAGTACCGTCAAAATTCATGGAAACAAAAATCCAGGATTTGCTGTTTTCAGATGATGGTAATTTTAAAGGAAGACATGTAACTTAAAAATGTAATTAGTTGAAGGCTATTTTTTGAGTATATTCTGGGTGCCACCCTTTGATTTTTATCTAAGCTAAATGTAAATATGTGCATATAAATATGTAAATATAAATGCTAGTGAATTTACAGACTAGAAATCAACTTATACACCAAAATAATCTGAGACGAACAAGTGGTGCCCAGCATGAGGGTATATAAAGGATGAAAGAAATAGGCATTAAATAAAATGACTGACAAGATAAGTTAGACAGAAAGAAACCAAAATGATAAAGAGTAGCAGATGGAAAAGCAGGTAGGCTACAGGAACACAATGTTGTGAAGATATATAGGACTGGGCACAAGAAAAGATAATGTAGTCAATTAAATCAGCTCAGTGTGTCAAGAGACTTCATTTAAGAATAACTTTAGCTTGAACCTGAAATTGTGTCTTTACAGGCCAAATTCAACATAAGAAAACCCTTTTTAATCCTTTGAGTGGACACAACATATAAAATAGCAATGAACATTCAACCATTCTTTATTTAAACGTTCACTGGGCACCTATTTGGCATCACATGTGTCAGCATTTGATTATGCATAGTAAAAAATAATCAAAGAAACCCACTCAAGCAGTACATTTTATAACAGCGTACAAACTGAAAAAAATGGAAAACCAGACTAAGAAAGCAGAATACTACCAGGATAGTGTCAAATCCTGCTGCATAACTTATACAATTCTAAGGCACAGGCCTACCCTAGCTATCATACTAGCCCACAGTACTGTTTTAACTCTATCCTGTATAAGTCATACTTATGTCAAGAATCAGAGAAAGAGCAGCAAGAATTAAATTATGGAATACAGCCAGGTTGTCAGTGTGCTGAAGTGAATTTGCTCCCAGCTCTCTATCAGCTGGACGCATTGAAGAATGGACAACAGCAGAATATACAAGAGCTACTGAACAGCCTACTGAAGTTGAGCAACTCCAAGCAAGACTCACCAAAGAACATTACTTTTTTTAAGGATGCAAGACGACATGACCATAGCTGATTAGGAAACTGCCATCCGGATATCATATGAAAAATAAAATCACTCTTTTCTGGCCAAAAAGTATCAAGTCAATGATGATCTAGAAGGCAATGCCTAGAGCTGCAATAGCAACTCTGAGATGACTAAAGATAAAGACAGACAGATAGGTAGATATAGATATCAAGATTCAACATGCATTTAGTGTGAACTACAGATCCCACAAAAGCCAGTCACCCCACTGCAATGGTGTGTCATTTTCACAAAAACAATGGGCAACCAGAAAGACTAGTGTATTATTTTTCAGATTTATATTACCCCGATATCCCAGAAAAGCATTAAAAAACTTACAAATTAACACATTTGAATATAACATGATACTTAAACTGAATTCATCTAATAGTAGAAGTACTTGAAGAAATTAGAGAGGGGTGTATTACCAACTTCAGTTACAAATCTGACTGAAATCTTTTTGCTAAATTGAAGAGAAAGATGCAGTTACATAGTTTCCATTTTCAAACAAATGGGAAGCATACATTTTTGACATAAACAGTTTTTCTTGGAGCCAAACTCAGCAGAAATCTGTGTCAGTCTGTCTAGTCTGGAAAAGACATAGGAAACACATTGAACATATAAACTATTATTGTATGGGAGGTATCAAAAAAATTCACATGGCAATTCCCTAATTGAAAATATGAAATTAAAAATGTCCTAACTGTAAAAAACAGAAGGCATAAAAATAAACTACACTTTAAGGGCAACGTTTCTGCAAAAGGCTGAGATAATACAGTCCAAACATTGATGGTTTGCTTTACCATAAGCTATCAAAGTAAAAATTTAAGCTACTGGATAGCCACTTAGCATAGCTATTCTAATCATGGTTGTCTACCTTGCCTCTGTATTAGACTCACCTACAATTGATTGTTAGCCTAGATTAAGTTTAAATTTAAGCTTTCTAACAAGTGTCTCCAATGCAGCTATTCTACACTGATCAAACAAGTGTAATGATTCATAAAATAAAAGATATGAAAAAATTTAGCAGGGTGAATTCTACCTAGCACACACTCAATAAATGTTAGTTTTTTCAACTTTCCAGAGGAGAGGAATGAAAGCTGGCATTCTCCTATGGAAAGTAGATCATACTTATATTTTTTCCAGAGAGGATGAGGATAACATATTCCAGTCAAAACTCTTTCAAGGAGTTACTTTTCTCATATTCATCTGTCAGTAACAATTCTTTAATTAAGGGGCGCCTAGGCGGCACAGTCGGTTAAGTGTCCGACTTCGGCTCAGGTCATGATCTCACAGTTTGTGAGTTCGAGCCCCGCATCAGGCTCTGTGCTAGAAGCTCAAAGCTCAGAGCCTGGAGCCTGCTTCAGATTCTGTGTCTCCCTCTCTGTCTGCTCCTCCCCTGCTCACACTCTGTCTCTCTCTCTCTCAAAAATAAATGAACATTAAAAAAATTAAATTAAATTAAATTTTTTTTTTTAAATTAAAAAAAACAATTCTTTAATTAAAACTTAAAATGTATGTATAAACGTTAAAGTTACTGGGCTTTCTTTTGGGGGGGCAATAAATGTGCTTAAGTGGCATAATTAGGTACGTTAATTTGTAATAATAACAGACCTTTACTTAGTATAATTTCAAAAATCCGTTAACAAAGAGTATTTGTAAAGGGAATTAGTAGTTGATAAGAATGCATCTTAATAATCATTGTCATTAAGATAAAGAATGATAGAATTTTAGAACACCCAGAGACCTTATAGTTTTTCTAGACCAGCTTTTTTTATTTTGAAAGATGAGAAAATGTAGACTAGAAAGATTATGATACAAGCCAAAGAGCTAGCTGGGCCAGGGACTTTTAAGAGTTCCTAACTTCCAGTATATTGTTCATTCTAACAGACTATGCTGCCTCCTGTGGTTCTAAATCCTCTTACTTGGGTGAGATTACTGGTTGCCTCATTTGTTTTCTTTACATTCTATTCTGAACCATAGCTGTCATTTATAACTTTCCTATAAAATATAATTTTCCAACCTGTTTTCTCTTTAATTTTAAATCCTCAGCTTTCTAAATTTCAGAATAATAAACATAAAATTTTAAAAATACTTGAAACAAATGTACAATATATGTAATTGAATGCAAAGAAAAATTCTTCTCTCCTGGAAAATTATTAAATCTACAAATTCAAAAAAAATTTTGTTGAGCACCTCTGACACACAGCATCTCTGTTAAATGCTGGAGATAAGAAAATGAGTAAGGTCCTTGTCCTCCAGTAGCTTATAGCCTAATAAAAAAGACAATTAAACAAGCAATTACATTGTGTTTGTTAAGAACTCTGGAAAAGGTGTGGGTAGGCTGCTATGAATGCTGTCGGAAGAGAACCTTAATTTATAATGATGATATCAGCTAATCATTTCCCAATGAGATCTGAACAGTAATAGGAAAACACAGCAGTATCACCCGTATTTAATGAAACCCCAAAACGAATTAAAAGAGAGAAACTTCAGTTTACTCAGAAGATAATGAAAATTATGTTTTCACATAGCAGATCAGTATCTAATAACTCTCTAATAACAATTAGACTATTTTTCGATGGAAAAGAACCTTATTTTGTTATGGATATATAATATACACAGGTCTTCTATTATTTCTTCCCGAAATTTTAAATCACTGTTTTAAAACCAAAGGAAAAAAATTCATCGAAAACATGTCTAGTTAATATTCGCAACAGCTGTCTGCAAAACTGCATACTAAAGTCCTCCTCAAAATTCCAGGGAGAAAAAAAATCCCATCTGGTACAAGAGAAATAACCAGGAGAACCGGTAGTCCAAGAAAGAAAACTACCACTCATTAGTCACTCGGGGTTAAGGACTAGTCAGATTCCTAGATAATGACTTTCAGCTGGAAGATTTAGAAAAGAGACGTACAGTGGGCATTTTTATTTACATTTTTAAAACGAAAAGGGTGGCGGGTGGTCAGAGTATAGGGAAAATCATGAAAGCGATAAGGAAGTGAAGTGATGGAAAAAAAGAGGAGAGGGTGGGCAAGAATCCAAAAATCAAAGACATACGGACAGACGGAAGAAAGACTGGAGGATGGTTTTGAACATAGTAAAGAAAGACAGGCAGAGAGGAAATGAGGGGTGGTGGCTGGGGGAAGGGCTGTCCAAAAAAAATAATTCGAGATGGAATGAGAAACAAGAGAAACTAATGAACTGGGGCTGCCTCAACCAGGGATGAAACGAGATCGTTGCACGAAAGGGAGAATCACCGATAAGGCGGCAGTGAGTTTTAACCTCCCTTTTCCCAGCCTCTAAACCCCAAAGAGGGAGGAAGAAGTGGCTCCCAAGTCCCAGGGAAGGAATTTCGGCGCAGCCTTCGGAAGCACAGTCCGAGAGATGGGGCACCATCCAGCGGGTCCCCGGCCCCTCTCCATCCCTCTCGGACGCTGGGCGGGGCCGTGGGCATCCTGGTTACCTGGACAGGGAGTCCACGCTGGGCGGCCGTGCTGCGGCCGGCTGGGAGCCAAGACTCTCGCAGCTCGAGCTCTTCTCCATGGCGCGGCGGGGGCAGCGGGAGGGAAAGGCTGAAGCGACCTCCGCCGCTGCGGGGCGGGAGGAGCGGAGGGCGGAGTGCGCCGGGCAGGGGCCGCGGTCAGGCCAGCGCCGGCCCGGGAGGGAGACCGGAAGCGGCCATGTTCCCCCAGACTGCACCGCGCCCGGGGGCCGCCGAGGAGCCGGAGGACCCCGCGGCGCCCCTCTGACTGCAGCCCCGACGCGCTGCGCTCGCTGCGTGCGCTCGCTGCGTGCCCCGCGCGGCCTCTAGACCCTGGGAAAGGAGGTGGCCGTACGGGGGGGTGAGAGGGTCCCCTGAGGCCGGAGGGACGAGGACCCCGTGGGAGGAGGGGGAATTTTAGAAATGAGAGAGAGGAATAAGGGAATACTAGGGATGAACGTCTCCGGGGAAGAAAGGGACAGGGCTGATGGGCATGGGGATGACTGAGGCCGGCACGGTGCTGGTCAAGGATAGTGAGAAGACGGAGTAATAAAGGAATGCCGGCCAACGGTAGGATGAAGGGGCAGAAAGGACGTGGGGGATCACGAAGAGAAAGAACATACGGGAACGTAAAGGATGAGGAAACTCGAAATGGCAAAAGTGTTCACCAGATTTGGGGCTGAAAATACTAATTAATTGTTATTAAATAGCGATTAAAGGCTGGTTTAGTGAGTCAGACATGAATTCAAGTCCTGCCTCTGCCAGTTACATGCAGTGTGACCCAAGGCATTGAACATCGGCTTCCTTAGCTGTAAAATAGGAAGACTAATGACTTCACAGATTAGATGAGTTAATGCAGGTAAAATGCTTAAAACAATTTTTGGCACATAGTAAGCACTCAAATATTAGATGTTAGTATTACTGCCTACTTCGTAAAGGTTGTTAGGATGCGTGTAATGTTTTAATGCATAGAAACAGTTTCTAAGACAACTGCAAGAAACGGACAGGAACATACAGGAAGGGTGGCAGAGAAGAAGTGATTGGTATGGGAGAGGTAGTGGAGAAAGTACAGGACAGGTAGGGAGAAATTAATCCTCCTCATTCTATCTCCATTTCCCCCACCGACCCAACATTGTAGAAGAGGCACTAGAAAAGCAGAAATTTTAAGTCCTGCTATAATTTGGGTTAAAGTCTGTGTGGTCTGGAAGTGTGCAGGGGAGAAGCGCTTTGGCGTTAGTCCATGGCACACACAAGGGGGTATGGAAGAGGAAAATGGGAACCAAGAAATGCACGAAAAGAATTAGACACATTTATATACTATTGTATGTGGTTGTGTTGGATAGGGGACAAACTAACAATCTTTCCCTGCCCTCACAAGTTCCCTTGTAGGGCAGGAAGGGAGGGGAGAGAGAGAGAATTGTGATGAGAGAATAGGAACTGGGTGAAGGGGAAATGTTCTGCTGTAATTTTCTGTTACGGAAGACACAGGAAGGACAAAAACAGGAAAGCAGAAAGGAATTTTTCTGATTGAGACTGAATCCCAGTTACCTCATGTGTGAAATATAAAATGATGCAAAGACTATTTCTGTAAAATAACAGTGAATAATTTAAAAAGAAAAGTCCTTGCTAGGATGAAGAGAATTCTGTTCACTGAAACTGATTTGCTTGTTTGTTTTTTTAATGTTTGTTTACTTGTGAGACACCATGATCCAGGAAGGAGGGGCAGAGAGAGAGGGGACAGAAGATCTGAAGCAGGGTCTGCGATAACAACAGAGAGCCCCATTCAAGGCTCAGACTCACGAACCCGGAGATCAAGGCCTTAGCCGAAGCTGGATGCTCAACCAACTGAGACACCCAGGTGCCCCAAACTAGGTTTAATTCATAGTGACAACTGATGTTTTTTAAGAAAATCTTAAAGTATAGCCCCAGTGGAATATTAACATGCAAGTACACTCCCCCAAAGAACAACCTAACCTTGTGTTCAGCATACTTACTAAAATAAAATGGGTTTAAGCACAAACGACTTTGCCTTTCTCTTCCATTCTCTAGCTTGGCAAGGATAGGACGGCAGCTGATAGTTTATATAGTTTTTAAAGAGGTCTTCAACTGTACTCCTTTAATAGTCAAAGAGAATAAGCAGTCACAAACACTTAACAAGCATAAACATCTACAGTGTTTCATAAAAGAATTTACTTACTGATTCCCTGTCTCTACCTGCCTTCCAAAATGCTGACTCATTGTCACATGATACTTGGAGGTAGGTTTTCTAATCTAAATTTGGTGAATGCCGATGAATCCTTGAATGGGAGACCCACGCACTCTCTATTACCCAGTTTGTTTCTATCACTGTATTAATAGAGCAGTTGAAACCATCTGCCTGATGATGTCATAATTTGTATATGAGTCTATCTGGTGATTAATAAAGAACAATAACGTTAGCGTAGAGACTTTGTAACCAGACAAATCTGAATTGGAATCGTGATTCTGGCACCTACTTGCTCTATGATACTGATTAGGTTGCTTCTCCAATACTGTTTGCTCATCTCTAAAATGGGAATACAAAACTCCACATAATCACTCGTTTTTACCTACATAGAGTTGGTTGCACAGTAGCATCTCAGTAAATGGATCTTGCTATTATCATCTGTGCTTCCTCTGAATTTAACTGCTTCTAAATATTAAAGCAGTAATTTCTGAGAGTGAACAACAAGCAAAAAATACTTGAATCTCAGCTGAAAGTTAAATTAGTGCTTAATTCTTTTTCTGACATGTTGGCTGCTATGTCATATAGCCAAGAGAAGTCGCCTTGATTAGGACTTTCTGCACCTCGGTTTCCTTATCTTTTAAAAGAACATGTTAGCCTATCCCAGGTCTTCGGGAACTACTGCTACAATTAAACTATAGTGTAGGTTCATCTTGTAGCTGGGGCACAAGGGCGCAAGAGCACCTGGCTCCAGGGGTCCCAAACACCAAGTTCAGCCACTCCCTGTGGACAAAATCCAAAGGCAGAGAGATGACTGGTGGTGAAACAAGAAAGGAATTTATTTCAGTGAGGCCAACACTGGGGAGACAGCAGGATATCCTCTTGAGTATCTCCAAAATGCTGAAAATACTTGCAGGTTTATATAAGGAAAGTGTGAGACAAAGGGTGGGTACGTGCAGGTGGGCAGTAAAGGTTAAATCATTATCTTTGAGTCAATCATGGGCAGAGTCTCGCTGGTTCAAAGCAGTCCTTACTGCCTGAGAGAGTAGTTTTGGTTCTCATCAGGGAATGCTTTGCCCATGGGGTCGTTTGCCTGAGTAAGAAACAAGCTGGAGGTGGGGGTGGGGCAGGGGCACACCAAGGTAGCTCCTGGGTGGCTCAGTTGGTTAAGCATCTGACTCTTGATTTCGGCTCAGGGCTGATCTCACAGTTGGTGACTTGTGCTGACAATGTGAGGCCTGCTTGGGATTGTCTTTCTCTCTCTGCCCGTCTCCCACTCTTGCTCATTCTCTCTCTCAAAATAAATACATAAACATTTTTTTTTAACGAAGAAGAAATATGCTAGAAAGAACTTGACAAGTTAAAAAGTATAAACTGAAGTGAAAATGGAGGTAGTTGAAGTCCTCTTTCAATCTCTCCTATTAAATGGTTAACTTGAGATCTTCCCGAAAGTAATTTTCTTATTTGAAATCTAGGCCAGAGTTTCTCAAGTTCTCTCTGAGAAGAACCAATGTTTTGTTTTTAATTTCCAAGCCATCATCAACTAATGCTCTTTTTAAAATATAAGAAAATTAATTACTGGATAAATGAAACTTGAGCAAAAGCTGAAGGCACGCAAAATACAAGGCCAAATTATTTTTCTTATATTTAACAGATACGAAATTACTTCATAAAAGTTGCATGAATGTTTCTAAACAGGTATTCTCAATTCTACTCTCATCTCATGGACAGTCAATAAATAGTTCATGTATATGAGTAGCCCTGATTTGGATCTATAGGCTTGTTGCCTGTCAGCTTATCAAAGGCTGCTTATTAGACAATCAGAATCAGAATAAGGAAATAAACCTCTTGAGATAGTAAAATGGTGGGTTAGGAATGGACAAGTAGAGGGATTCTTCTCTTAAAACACACATGCCAAAAAAAAAAAAGCATAATCCTGAGATCAAGCATGCATAATTCTTATAATTATTTATATTTAATCTTTTTATTCCTTTGGTTTAGAGAGTTCCACTTCTAGTACGGAGAAGTAAGCTTCTAACAGATTGACCTTTCCACAGATAACAGCTGGAAACTCCAGACAATAAAACAACACCCTGAGGAGTAAAGAGACTGGATAGAAGTACACAGAAGCAAAATGCATAGGAAGTGACCAGTACAGAGTGCTTTTCCATTTTGAGTGGCTTTGACCTATGGACAAACCAGAATTGTGGTGTGGTACAAGGTGGCAAAAATTCACATAGAAAGCCTGCTATCTTGGGATGTCTGTGTGGCTCAGTCGGTTGAACACTGACTTTAGCTCAGGTCATGATCTCGAGGTTCATGAGTTCCAGCCCTGCACTGGGCTCTCTGCTGACAGCTTGGAGCCTGGAGCCTGCTTCAGATTCTGTGTTTCCCTCCCTCTCTGCCCCTCTCCTGCTTGTGCTGTTTCTCTCTCTCAAAGATAAATAAACATTAAAAAAATATTAGAAAGAAAGAAGAAAGAGAAGAAAGAAAGAAAGAAAGAAAGAAAGAAAGAAAGAAAGAAAGAAAGAAAGAAAGAAAGAAAGAAAGAGGAAGGGAGAAAGGAAGGAAGAAAGAAAGAGAAAACAAGAAAGCCTGCTATCTTTCTGGCCTGAGGAACCAAGAGAAGGGAGCCCAGGGCAGCTAGAGAATGAGGGAGGAAATCCAAAAAACAGAACCAGAGAACTTTAAACTCTGTTTATAAACTGAGACAATCCTTGGCTAAGCCCTAATTCATTTTGAATAACAAAGGCAGAATGCAAAGAGCTACTATAAACTAACTTAAAATAGAATATCCTTCTACCAGATAAAAGAACTGAAGCAAGATTTGAGCTGTTACCCACTATACACAAGTCAAAATTTTCAATTTTAAGCTAAGTTAATTTCTTGCTAAACAAAAGCATCAATAGTTTACACAGAAATAAAACCAAATCCAGAGACGCCAAAACAACATTCATAATGTCAAGTACAAAGTTTAAAATTATTTGGCATAAGGGGCACAGTCTGTTGAGTGTCAGACTTGATTTTCACCTCAGGCCATGATCCCAGAGCTATGGGATCAAGCCCCACTTGGGCTCCATGCTGAGCATAGAGCCTAGTTGAGATTCTCTCTCTCTCCCTCTCTCTCTCTCTCTCTCTCTCTCTCTCTCTCTCCCCTCTGTCCCTTTCCCCTGCTCATGCACTCTCTCTCAAATAAAAATAAAAAAATAAAAATAATTACTAGGCATAAAAACTAATAGGAAAATGGAATGTATTCTTAAAGAAAAAGATATTAAAGAGAGGCTAAATTCCAGATGACACATGTATTGGAATTATCAGGCAATGGCTCAAAAGCAACTAATATAACTATGTTCAATAAGGTAAAGGAAAATATACTGTAATCAATGAAAAGATAGTAAAACTCAGCAGGGGAATCATATACATAAAAAAGATCCAAATACAAACTTTAGGAAAAGTACAATACTGAGAAGAAGAAAAAAAAAAAATTTACTGGCTGGGCCTAATGGCAAAATGGATTTAACAGATAAAAATGTCAGAGACCTGAAGACAAATCAATAAAAATTGTCCAATATGAAAAAGAGAGTATTTTTAAAACATCATCATAAAAAATATATATTATCAGAGGCCAGGGGACATGAGGGACAATATCAAAAGATCTAATACGCAAATAATTGGAGTTTTAGAAGAAGTAGAAAATATTAGGCAGAAAAAACTATTTTTTAAAAAAACTATAGCCAAATCCTACCAAATATATCTAACAGCATAAATTTACAGATTCGAGTGCTCAGCAAACACAAAACAGGATAAATACACAGAAAACAATGCCTAGGCACATCATAATTAAACTGCTGAATACCAGAGATAAAGAGAAACACATCAAAGCAGCAAGAGAGAAATGACACATTACATATGGGGGACTACATTTCTAAGAGTCACAGTTTTCTCAGCAGATATTATGGATGATAGAAAACCGTAGAGAAACATCTTTAAAGTACTTAAAGAAGAAAAGTCAAAACAGAATATATCTAGGTTCCACAAAAACATCTTTCAAAGATGATAGTGAAGTACACATTTTCAGGTGAAGTACAGGAGTGCCTGGCTGGCTCAGTTGTTAGAGCATGTGACTCTTGATCTCGAGTTATGAGTTCAAACCCCATGTTGGGCATAGAGTTTACTTAGAAAAACAAAATAGATGAAGGACAATTAAGACAATGTGTTGCCAATAGAAATACAAAATTTGCTAAAGAAAATTCTTCAGGCTACAGAGAAATGATACCAAAGGTAACTTGGACATTCAAAAGGAAGATAAAAAATGGAAAATATTTGGGAAGCCTGGGTGGCTCAGTTTGTTGAGTGTCCGATTTCAGCTTAGGTCATGATCTCATGGTTCATGGGTTCAAGCCCCTTGTCAGGCTCTGAGCTGACAGCTTGCTCAGAGCCTGGAGCCTGCTTCCACGTCTGTGTCTCCTTCTCTCTCTGCCCCTCCCCCACTCATACACTGTCTCATTCTGTCTCTCAAAAATAAATAAATGTAAAACAAATGGGAAATATTTAGGTAAATGTAAGAATATTTTCCCTTTTAATTTCTTTAAAATGTATAAGACTGTTTAAAGTGAAAATTACACTTTCTGTGGAGTTTGTAATGTATGTGTATGTAATACCTATGAAAATTAGAGCATAACGTTTGTCAAGGATTCATTGTAAATGGAACTAAATAATTGCAAAGTTTGTATATTTTATGTGAAGTGGTTCAGCATGAATTCTAAGCAATCTTATTGTTAAGGTATTATTTTTATCTCTATTTTATAGAAGAAAAAAATTCTGAAGCCTTGGAAGTTTAAATATCAAGGTCACACGAAGCAGAATGGGACTGGAGTTTAGGGCTACTTCACTCTGATGCCCATCTTCTTAATCACACTATGCTGTGATTCTTCATGAAAAATTCATGCAATTCTCATGACAGTCCTTTCAGTTAAATGTTGATTAGGGATTGGCCATAAACTTTCCTTTGCTATTGTGTACTTCTATAAGCTTCTTAGTTAAATTCCTCTTTAGTCTGGAAGTCTAGTTTTAATTTGGAGTTTTAGAACTCACCTACCATATATTTAATGGTCCTCTCCCAGATTTCCAGAAAACAAATGATGTTGGCAAATTATGCTACTTGAGTAAATCACCCTGTAATCTGTGCATTTTCCCAAGAAAGCTATATTTCATAAATTCATTACAGCAATATAATATGCATGCAAAATTCTTTTTTTTTCTTTCTTTCTTTCTTTCTTTCTTTCTTTCTTTCTTTCTTTCTTTCTTTCTTTCTTTCTTTCTTTTAATTCCAGTATAGTTAACATACAGTGTTATATTAGTTTCATGTGTACAATATTTGACAATTCTATACTCAGGGCTCATCATAGTAAATATACTCAATCTCTTTCACTTATTTCATACATCCTCCCTCTTACTCTCTTCTTTGGTAACCATCAGTTCTTATGGTTAAGAATCTGTGTTTTGGGGGGTGCCTGGGTGGCTTAGTAGGTTGAGCGTTTGACTCTTGATGTTGGCTCAGGTCACAATCTCACAGTTCATCAGATGGAGCCCAGCGTTGGACTCTGTGCTGACAACACGGAGCTGGCTTGGGATCCTCTCTCTCCCTCTCTCGCTACCCTTCCCTCCACTCTCTCAAAATAAACAAATAAACCTTTAAAAGAAAGTCTGTGTTGTGATTTGTCTCCTTTTTTCCTTTGTTCATTTGTTTTGTTTCTTTTTTTTAATTTTTTTTAATCTTTATTTATTTTTGAGAGAGAAAGAGAGAGAGACAGAGTGTGAGCAGGGGAGGAACAGAGAGGAGACACAGAATCCGAAGCAGGCTCCAGGCTCTGAGCTGTCAGCACAGACCCCGATGCAGAGCGTGAACTCACGAACTGCAAGATCATGACCTGAGCTGAAATTGGATGCTCAACCAACTGAGCCACCCAGGTGCCCCCATTTGTTTTGTTTCTTAAACTCCACATATGAGTGAAGTCATATGGTATTGTCTTTCTCTGACTGACTTATTTCACTTAGCATTATATTCTCTAGATCTGTCCAAGTTGTTGCAAATGGCAAGATTTCATTCTTTTTATGGCTGAGTAACATTCCATTATATATATATAATGGAATATATATATATATATATATATATATATATACACACACACATATAGGTATACGTATATATATACATATACATATACGTATACATACATATACATATATATACATATACATATATATGTATATATATATATATAATTTGGCTATTACAAATAATGCTGCAATAAACAGAGGGGTACATATATCTTTACAAATTAGTGTCTTTGTATTCTTTGGGTAAATACCCAGGAGCAGAATTTTTGGATCATATGGTAATTCTATTTTTAATTTTTTGAGGAAACTCCATACGGTTTTCCACAGTGGGTGCACCAGTTTGCATTTTCACCAACAGTCCACAAGGGGTCCTTTTTCTCCCCAGCCTTGCCAACACTTATTGTTTTTTGTATTTTTTATTTTAGGTGTGAAGTGATACCGCATTGTGGTTTAGATTTGCATTTCCCTGATAATGAGTCTTGCTGAGCATCTTTTCATGTGTGTATTGGCCATCTGGACGTCCTCTTTAGAGAAATGTCTGTCCATGTCCCCTGCCCATTTTTTAATTAGTTTATCTGTCTTTTGGGTTTTGAGTTTTATATCTTTATATATTTTGGATACTAACTCTTTATTGGATATTTCATTTGTAAATATATTCTTCCATTTAGTAAGCTATTCTTTTAGTTTTGTTGGTTTCCTCTGATATGCAGAAGCTTTTTATTTTGATGTAGTCACAATAGTTTATTTTTACTTTTATTTCTTTTCCCTGAGGAGACATATCTAAAAAAAATGTTGCTACAGCTAATGCCAGACAAAGTACTGCTTGTGTTCTTTTCTAGGATTTTTATGGTTTCAGGTCTCATATTACGGTCTTTAACCCATTTTGAATTTATTTTGGGGTACAACATAAGAAAAGGGTCCAGTTTCATTCTTTTGCATGCAGCTGTCCAGTTTCCCCAACACTATTTGTTGAAGAGATTGTCTTTTTCCCATTGCATATTCTTGCCTCCTTTGTTGAAAATTAACCATATAATCATGGGTTTATTTCTGGAACCCATTAATCATGGGTTCCATTGATCTATGTGTCTATTTTTGTGACTGTGCCATTCTGTTTTGATTACTATAGCTTTGTAGTATATCTTGAAATCTGGGATTGTGATATTTCCAGTTTTGTTCTTCTTTTTCAAAATTGCTTTGGCTTTAGGGAGTCATTATGGTTCCCTACAGATTTTAGGATTATTTGTTGTAGTTTTGTGAAAAAAAAAAAGCTGATTGTTATTTTGATGGGGATTCCATTAAATCTGTAGATTGCTTTCAATAGTATAACAATTTAATAATATTTGTTCTTCCAATCCATAAACATTGAATATCTTTCCATTCGTTTGTGACATCTTCAATTGCTTCGTCATTGTTTTATAGTTTTCAGAGTATAGGTCTTTCACCTCCTTAGTTAAGTTTATTCCTAGGTATTTTATTATTTGTGGAGCAAATGGGATTGGTTAATTTCTCTTCCTTCTACTTCATTATTAGTGTACAGAAATGCAACCGATGTCTGTATATTGATTTTGTATCCTGCAACCATACTGAATTCATTTATCAGTTCTAGTAGTTTTTGGTGGACTCTTTAGGGTTTCCTGTATATAGTATCATATCATCTGCAAATAAGAAAGTTTTACTTCTTCCTAACCAATATTAAATGCCTTTTATTTATTTTTGTTGTCTGATTGCTGTGGCTAGAACTTTCAGTACTATGTTGAAAGAGATGGTAAGAGTGGGAATGCCTGGCTGGCTCAGTTGGTAGAGCACTCAACTCTTGATTTCAGGGTTGTGAGTTCAAGCCCCATGTTGGACGTAGAGTTTACATTAAAAAATAAAATAAATAAATAAATAAATAAATAAATAAATAAATAATTTTTAAGTGGTGAAAGTGAACGTCCTTGTCTTGTCCCTGATCTTGGAGGAAAGGGTCTCAGTTTTTTACCATTGAGTATGATGTTCACTGTGGGGTTTTCATATATGGACTTTATTATGTTGAGGTATATTCTCTCAAAACCTACTTTATTGAGGGTTTTTATCATGAATAAATGTATTTTGTCAAATGCTTTTCCTGTATCTATGAAAATAATTGTATGGTTTTTATTCTTTCTCTTATTGGTGTGATGTATCATGTTGGTTGATTTTTGTGAATATTGAACCACTCTTGCATCCCAGGAATAAATCCCACTTGATCAAGATCAAGACTTTTTAATGTATTGTTGGATTCAGTTTGCTAATAATTTGTTAAGGATTTTGCATGCATGCTTATTAGAGATATTGGCCTGTAGTTCTCTCTTTGTCTCTCTCTCTTTCCTCTTTTTCTTTCCTTTCCATTTCTTTCTTTCTTTTTTTTTTTTTTTTTAGTGCTTTTGTCTGGGTTTGGTATTAGGGTAATACTGGCTTCATAGAATGAATTTGGAAGTTTCCTTTCGTCTTCTGTATTTTGGAATAGCTTGAGGAGAATAGTATTTAATTTTTTGGAAGACGTCAGCTGTGAAGCCATCTGGTCCAGGACTTTTATTTGTTGGGAGTTTTTCTGTTGTTGGTGGTGCTTTTTTTTTTTTTTTTCTGGTTTTTGGTTTTTTTTGTTTGTTTGTTTGTTTGTTTTTTTTTTGTTGTTTTTTTTTTAGTTTTTAATTTTAGGTAAGCTCCACACCAAACATGGGGCTCAAACTCATGACCCTGAGATTAAGAGTCACATGCTCTGCTGACTGAGCCAGCCAGCCACCCCTGTTGGGAGTTTTTTGATTACTGATTCAATGTCATTGCTGGTAATCAGTCTGTTCAAATTTTCTATTTCTTCCTGATTCCGTTTTCAAAGATTATATGTTTCTAGCAATTTATCCATTTCTTCTAGGTTGTCCAACTTGTTGGCATGTAATTGTTCATAATATTTTCTTATAATTCTTTATATTTCTGTGGTATCAGTTGTTATTTCTCCTTTTTTATTTCTGATTTTTGAGTCCTCTGTTTTTTTGGATGAGTCTGGCTAAAGATTTAACATTTTTGTTGATCTTTTAAAATAACCAGCTCCTGGTTTATTGATCTGTTCTATTATTTTTTTAAATTTCTATTTCATTTATTTCTCCTCTAATCTTTCTTGTTTCCTTTCTTCTACTGGTTTTGGGTTTTGTTTGTTTTTCTTTTTCTAGGTTGTTTGAGATTTTTCTTGCTTCTTGATATAGCCCTGTATTGCTATAAACTTCCCTCCTAGGGGCACCTGGGTGTCTTAGTTGGTTAAGCATTCAACTCTTGATCTCATTTGAGATCTTGATCTCAGGGTCGTGAGTTCAAGCCCTGCACTGGGCTCCATGCTGGGTGTGAAGCCTACATACAAACATAAAAAAAAAGAAAAGAAAAGAAATGAAAGATAAAAGAAAAACTTCCCTCTCTTAGAACAGCTTGAGATGCCTTCATTCTGAAGAGCAGAAAGTTTGCACATGCACAATATACTCCAGGTACTTCTGCAAGGCAGAGAATAAGTTCAGGCCAGCCTCAAGTAAGTGCAATAGTTTCCTGGATACGATACCAAAAGCACAGGCAACAATGAAAATAGATAAATGGGGGACACCTGGGTGGCTCAGTCAGTTGAGCATTTTATTTCGGCTCAGGTTACGATCTCATGGTTCGTGAGTTCAAGCCCTGTGTCAGGCTCTGTGCTGATGGCTCAGAGCCTGGAGTCTGATTTGGATTCTGTGTCTCCCTCCCTCTCTGTTCCATCCCCGCTCACATGCAGTCTCTCTCTCAAAATAAATAAAGATAAAAGAAAATAGATAAATGGGATGATGTCAAACCTAAAGTATTTGTGCTTCAGGGGACACAATCAATAAAGTGCAGACACAACTAATGAAATGGGAGAAAATATTTGCAAATCAATATATAAGATAGGGGCCCCTGGGTGGCTCAGTTGGCTGAGCATCTGACTTCTGCTCAGGTCACGATCTCGTGGTCCTTTGAGTTTGAGCCCCGCATGGAGATCTGTGCTGACAGCTCGGAGCCTGGAGCCTGCTTCGGATTCTGTGACTCCCTTTCTCTCTTCTCCTCCCCCACTCATGCTCTGTCTCTCTATCTGTCAAAAATAAATAAACATTAAAAAATTAAAATGTATATATATATATAAGATAAATGACATATATCCATAATACATAAAGAACACTTAACAATTCAACACCAAAAAAAATCAAATAACTGTATTAGAAAATGGGCATAGGACTTGAATAGACATTTCTGCAAAGATGATAAACAAATGGCCAATAAGCACAAGAAAAGAAGCTCAACTTCACTAATCATTGAAAAAATGCGAATCAAAACCATAATGGAATACTGTTTGACACCCATTAGGAGGGCTTCTATCAAAAACTCCCCCCAAAAAGGAAGTATTGATGAAGATATGGAGAAATTAGAATCCTGTGTACTGTTGGTGCACTGCTATAATGGTGCAACTGCTATGGAAAATGATATTTGAGGCTCCTCCAAAAAATTAAAAATAGAACTACCATATGATCCACTATCCCACTTCTGGGTATATATGCAAAAGAATTTAAAGCAAGGTCTCAAAGTGTTATTTGTACAATATGTTCATAGCAGCACTTTTTACAATAGCCAAGAGGTGGAAGCAACCTAAATGTCCATCAAAAGATGAATGAATAAACAAAATGTGGTAAATACATTCAATGGAAAATTATTAAAAAGAAAGGGGATTCTGTCACATGCTACAATATGGATGAGCCTTTGGGATATTATGCTAAATGAAACAAGCCAGTCACAAAAAGATAATACTATATGAGTCCACTTATACAAGGTAATCAAAGTGATCAAACTCTTAGAGACAAAGAGTAGAAGGGTGGTTTCCAGGGGTAGCAGGGAAGGAAAAAGAGAGTTGCTGTTCAATGGGTATAGCGTTTCAGTTATGCAGGATGAAAAGATTTTTTTTTTTTTATTAAATTTTTTTTTCAACGTTTATTTATTTTTGGGACAGAGAGAGACAGAGCATGAACGGGGAAGGGGCAGAGAGAGAGGGAGACACAGAATCGGAAACAGGCTCCAGGCTCCGAGCCATCAGCCCAGAGCCTGATGCGGGGCTCGAACTCACGGACCGCGAGATCGTGACCTGGCTGAAGTCGGACGCTTAACCGACTGCGCCACCCAGGCGCCCCAAAAGATTTTTTTATATACAACAATAAGTTGTATATAGTTACCGCTACTCTACACTTAAGAGTGGTTAAGATAGTAAGTGTATGTACTTTTTACCACAAAAATAAATAAATAAGAGTATAACTATCGTATGATCCATATTCTATCATATCCAAAAGAATTGAAAGTATGTCCATCACTTAATTTTATGATATTGGTCCAGAAGTTGCACACCTGAATTCAGCTCTTATCTGATTGGCCAGAACTTAGCCACGGTCCATCCCACTGTAAGAGAAGATTAGAAATACAATGTTTAGATATGTGTCTCTATTCAATTTCTATTGCTGTGTAGCAAGTTATCATCAATTTAGCAGCCTAACATGAAACATTTATTTATTATTACAGTTTCTGTGGATCAGGCAATCTTGGCAAGATTTCACTTGGTCCTCTGGTCAGGATCTCATCAGGCTGAAATCAAGGTGTTAGCCAGGCTGTGTTCTCCTCTGGAGGCTTGACTGGAAGAATCTATTTCCAAAACAATTCAGATTGTTGCAAAATCCCTCTGGCTTTGCTGCGTAATGCAAGCTAATCACATGAGTAAAAGTCCATCACATTCACACATCCTGCCACACTCAGGGGGAGGGGAATACATAGGGTATGTATAATTTTTGAAAACACAGACTTTCTTTTTTTAAGTTTATTAATTTATTTTGAGGGAGAAAGAGAGTGGGGGAGGGGCAGAAGTGCAAAGCTTCATGTGGGGCTGGATCTCAGGAACAGTGAGATCATGATCTGAGCCCCCTGGGGGGCTTGATCTCAGCAACCATGAGATTATGACCTGAGCCAAAATCAGGAGTCAGATGCTTCACTGACTGAACCACCAAGGCACCCCAAGAAAGAGTCTCTTAAGCAAGACAGGAAACTAGAAACCAAAAAGAAAAAGGAAAACACTAACAAACTTGATTATATAAATACATCATTTGTTTCTGGTGAATGAAGCCATAAACAAAGATAAAAGAAAGTTGATGGACTGGACATACTAAAAAAAGGAAAAAAAATGAACATGAGATAAGAAAGGCAACAACTCAGTGGAAAAATGGACAGAGAACACACACAAAAAAATTGATGAAAAAATACAACTAGCCAATAATATATACCTCACTGATAATGGTGGAGATGACAATTAAAATAGCAATGACTGGGGCACCTCAGTGGCTCAGTCGGTTGAGCTTCTGACTTCAGCTCATGATCCTGTGGTTCATGAGTTCAAGCCCCACATCAGGCTCGCTGCTGTCAGGGCAGAGCCCACTTCAGATCCTCTGTCCCCCTTTCTCTCTCTTCTGCTCCCCTGCTTGCACTCACTCTAAAATAAATTTAAAACAGCATAATGAAATAAAATAGCAATGACTTGTTTTTCACTCACAGGACTCATTAATAACAACTAGTGTTTGCAAAAATCCAGAGAAACCCATATCCCACTGGAGAACATATAGTTGGCACAGCCTTATTTGGAGGATTTTTTTGGCAGTATCTATTAAAATAAATAATATGGGGGCGCCTGGGTGGCTCGGTCGGTTAAACGTCCAACTTCAGCTCAGGTCTGTGAGTTCGAACCCCGCATGGGGCTCTGGGCTGATGGCTCAGAGCCTGGAGCCTGTTTCTGATTCTGTGTCTCCCTCTCTCTGCCCCTCCCCCGTTCATGCTCTGTCTCTCTCTGTCTCAAAAATAAATAAACGTTAAAAAAAATTTTTTTTAATAAAATAAAATAAATAATATGTCTTTGATTCAGACATTCGACTTATTACACACACATAGCTTAACTGTCCATTATAGAGTACCACACTACTAAGCAGCTATCCGGATCTCCAGGACACATTGTTAAACAAAAACAAACAAAAATTGTCAACTAAAATATATCTGATTGATACGTATTTAGAAAAAATTGAATACATTTAAATTCATGAGTATAAATACATATTAAAAGGTCTGCAAGGGTGCCTGGGTGGCTCAGTCGGGTAGGTGTCCAACTCTTGATTTTGACTCAGGTCATGATCTCATGGTCATGGCTCGAGACCCACATCAGGCTCCATGCTGAGTGTGAAGCTTGCTTAAGATTCTCTCTCTCCTTCTCTTTCTTCCCTTCCCCATCCCTGCAAAAAAAAAAAAAAAAAAAAAAAAAAAAAAGATCTGCAAGAACAATTATCAAATTAGTAATCCTTATCATCTCTTGGAAAGGAAAATTGGTTGGATTGGGGAAGGTAAGTGTGAAAAGAAATTTTAACTTTCTACTGTATATATTTTTATATGTCATAAACTTTTAATATCAAGCATATGTTTATGTAAGTTGAAAAGCAATGAAAATAAAGAAGCAAATGTATTATAAAGGTACCCATAAATAACCTTTAATAATAATAATAATAACAATTAAGTGATGTGAAACATTACTATAACAAACAATTCTCTAAGCTCTTTTATATTACATTATCTTTATATTGATTGTATGTATATATCTTTTAGACAATATTATCACACTTTGTCTTTACAACACTCCAGTGAGGTATGTAAGTAGGTAAATATTATTACCCTCATTTTATGGTTGAGGAAATATTCTTTTTTAAAATAATTTTTCATGTTTATTTATTTTTGAGAGAGAGAGAGCAGGGGAGGGGCAGAGAGAGAGGGACACAGAATCTGAAGCAGGCTCCAGGCTCTGAGCTGTCAGCGCAGCCTGATGCGGGGGCTCAAACCCATGAACCATGAGATCATGACCTGAGCCTAAGTCAGATACCTAACTGACTAAGCCACCCAGGTGCCCCTATAGCTGAGGAAGTATTGTTGAGTAATTTGCCATACTTTGTATTATTGTATTTACTGAAAGTCCAGTTTTTCCTCATCATGAGATAGAGGCAGTCTAAAGAGTCTGTAATATAAGTATAGTTTGTTGAAGTTCATGCACAAAAGACAGGCATGTGGCATTAGTGCATTTTGCAGGGTTTTCAAAATTATATCAATACGACTGACTGATAATTTTCAAGAAAACCAAGACAATTAGAATAATCTTGGGATCGTGATATAATTAAATAAATAAAAAATAAAGGTACTTTATAAACAACACAATGCTATGCAAATAGTGATTATTATAGTGGCAGCACATGGTTTAACAGGGCTAGAAAACCTAAGCAGAATCCTGGCTTTATACTTCCTACATGTGTGAATTCAGAGTAGTCATCTAATCTCTCTGAGCTCCTGTAAAATGTAGCTCAGATTCTTTGTTCTCCCCGCCTTCTTCCTCCATTATGTGCATGTGACTGCACACACATACATATCAGAATGTGAAAATTAACTGAGATGATACATGTAAAAGCATCCAGGATGGTGCCTGGCACGTTATACATGTTTTACAAGTGGTAGTTCTCTGTGTAATTCATTAAAAAAATAAAGACACATATAGCATGGGTCAGATGAAAGAACAGAGACTGAGGATTCCCGGCAGTTTGGCAGTAATTGAAGACCCCAGAGTGTAGAGTTTTCTAGTGACCTTGGAGACATATTAAACAATATCAATAGACTGGACTATCTGAAAATCCATTTAAAAAAATCTCTGCGTTTGAATCTATTAATCTCATATTTTCAGATAATATAATCTCTATGATTGTGATTTAATCTAGCAACTGTCACTTTTACATTGAGTACGTTAAATTGTCAGTTTGATCACGGTTCCTAAACTACACGCCTGTGGACATGTTGCCTTCTGTTTTTGATTCATTAAAATTACTTTTGCATTCATGGCATTTTCATGACTGCTTGATATATTACTTCAGGCATTGGGAAGCAGATAAAAGATTTCTGGCATCTTGGGAAGGATGAATTTGTCCTGGAAGAGATTACATCTTGATGTATTGTTATTGAATCTCCTGGAAAATGTTGTATGAACTGTCAAGCTTTGGTACCAGTTTTCAGTGTCTAATGTTAGGTATCTAATGTACATCACATTTATGTGGTGTGGGTTGCTTGTATGTACTCTCAAGGTCATCTACTGCCCTTCTGCTCCAACTCCTGGTAACTGTAGGGGGTGTTTGAGAACAACCACCTCCTCCTGACTTTAAATAAAGTTTGCGTTTGGGACTGAAAACTGATCAAAAACCTACTTGTCTTCACTAAGGGCCGCAATCACTTTGAAACATTCAGATTTGAAGATAAAATGGGGTCAAAATAACGTGACATTTCTTTTCAGTTCTTACCGTCTTATCAGAGCCAGATGATTTTGACATCTCTTTGTTAACAACTTTTCTATCCTCCTGTTAATGTTCTCACACCTCCTTCAAATCTTTGTTCAAATGTCTCCTTCTCGAGACCTACCTTGAATATCCTTTTAAAATTATACATACACCCTTAGATTCATATCTCCCTTATCCTCTTCTAATTTTTTTCTTACCACCTATTACCTTCTGCTTGCCATATCCTTTCCGTATTTAATCTGTTGTTATTATCTGTCGCCTTCAGTTAGGAATCCTTGTTGGTTTTGCCTACTGATAGGTCCCAAGCACAGAAGAGTGCTTAGTACAAACTGGGCATTCAATAAATATATATTTGAATGAGTAAATAAATGCATATGTCTCATAGGTTCCCCTAAGAAAATTCTTGATCTGATTTGGTAAGTGCTTGTGAGAACACAAGAAAAAGTGTTATTCACTTTTAACAGTGTTTTGGGTGAGTGATGACTTTATGAAGAATATGTTCTCTTGGCAGAATATGTTTGTATTCTTCTTCCAGGCAATCTGTCCACCACTAGGTTTAAGTCTAAAATACATGTTCATTTCTTTGTAATGCTTTCACATTATTCATGATTTATAATACCCCTATAGTTCAAGATATAACATCTGTGCGGTACAACAAAGAGGAAAAAACTAACAACATTCTTTGTGTTACCCAAATAGAGATCTTCGGATCTCTGGGTATAAATTCCAAAGCTTGGATTCTATCACCACAATGTGTTGTTAAATGTTACTCATAGACTCTGAAAGGCTTAAGGCAAATTAAATACTGACTTTTTTTTTTTTTAAATTAAGAAGTGGAGTAATAGGAAATCTCAAAACCAAAACCAAAATAAAACAGCGACCTGCTTAGAAGCAATTTAATGACAGAGAAGAAACACCAGCAAAAAGTGCCCCCACAACACCCCAGCATTCCAGGGTTATAGTTTGAAAATATGGAGAATTTATATATGTGATCCCAGGTCAGCAAGGTTTATGTAGAGGAAACTCGCAGAAGTGAAATTGAGGGGAAAAAGAGAGATAAGCGCAAATAGGTTGGAGGGAGGTTAATCGTGAAGTGTGCCTTCAGGAGGAGTTGTACAAGGCCAAATCTATTTAGTTAAACTCTCCGAATACAATTTCAGGTTTAATAAATGTATTCCTTACTGAAACCAGATTTGCTAGGAATGTTCGAACAGGTCTAAAATGATGCAATAGACTTCAGAAACAAGGAACCCAAGCTAAAAAGGGAAACAAATAAAGGATTTTGACTTAATAATCCATGTTTTCTCCAGAATAAAGGAATCCACTGCATAGCTGCCCTCTTTGTCTGCATTTATTTTTATAAATATTTATCAAAGCCCTACTTTTTTTTGCAAAGGTTGCGAGGTGGTATATAACAAAGGTACATGAAATTTAAACAAACAGGATGGCAAAAAAGGACCAAAAAAATTATACAAAAAGAACCTTAAAAGGTTCTCTTAAATAAACCTTAGATTTGGCCCTAAGCCTCCTGGCAGCCATATCTAAAGTAAACGCATAACCAGTTATAACATTCTCATTATCAGAAAGGAGGAATCATGAGTTTTTCAGAAGAGACAGAAGCTGTTTATAGCACTGAATTATACAAGAAATATCTCACTCAAATGTTATAAGGTGATTTATAAAATAACACTCTCAGTAGCATTTTTGCGGTAAGTGCAATAGCTTATTTTACATGACTATTTCTCATAATAATTTTTAAAATAAAAACGGGTGACATGATCAGAAAAAAGTACAAGTCCCTTTGGGAGCATTGAATGGGGATAATTAGGGATAGGTCTGGGATGCCTCCTGAAGATAATAAAGGAACTTGGGATGTTTTGAGTTATCCAGGTGAGGAAAGGCAGGAAGGGCATAGCCACAGGGCAAACTGTATGTCTGTGCCTTGTTCTTAGAGTACTCTGATGTTCTTGTACTTATGACATAATTAAAGAGTGATTTCTTGTTTATATGAGTAACTCAACAAAAGACACAGCCACTACCATTCTAGAAACTTCACCTGAGTAATCCCATCTCAAACTACATTTGGCTTGGCTCCTATCAGAAGAGAGGAAAATTGGAAAAAAATTACTCGTGGGTCACACACTAGAATATGCTCACAGCTTCCGCTGAAACCCTTACGAGATTCCTAAAATACAAAAAGGTCCCGAGATGGGTTTAGGAAAGCATGGAGTCCTCAAAGGAACACAAATTGGGTCCTTTTTTAGGGGATAACGCTTCATGTTAGAGCTTCAAGTTTCCCTCATTCTGGTTCTTGCATTTGAAAACCTCAGTTTATTGATATTATTATTTGAAAAATATCCTATATTGAATGAGACAATACTCTCCAAACTTCTTTAGTCTCTGTACCACTGTAGTCAGGGAGAGCAAACAAACACATATAATCTCTGGGAAGACTAGTGTCGATCTTGAAGAGAAATCGGTAAAATATCAGGCTTTTATTAATGATCACATACAAAGTATTTTTTCATTATAAACACAAATATATCAATGTCTGCATCTTGTGGAAATGACTACTCTTTCAAAGGCCAGCCAGAATGCACTCTGAGGTTAAATTACATGGGACAGCATTTGCCTAACCATACCGTACGATATCATTTGGGATTATGTGAAAAAGGTCAAGTGAGTGAGGAAATTCAAGTTTTAAAAGTAAGTTAAACAGTTTTGTCTGCTACAGAAAAATTTCAAAACACCAGTGTCTCATTAAAATGCAGTGTCCCTCTAAAAATGCATTCTAGTACTTTCCAGACTACTTTGACAATGGAAACCTGTTTGCCTATGTGTTGCAAAGCCCCAAAACAGAAGTTCATGAAATACATCTTGGGAAGCACAGTTTCAAGAGGAAGAATTATGCACAGAAGTGGAAAATCTAGCTCTCGAACAGTCTCTACGATCTTTGAATCCAATTGTGTCACTTACCAACTAATAGCAAGTACTCATAAAGTGTCTGAGTTTATACTGCAATGGAAAGAGAAGCATCATATCTTTGGGAGAATATAGAGTTAAATGAGCTTTCTTTTTAAAATCTGGACTCTCAGGAATGGAGCACCACATGTTTTAACTTTAAACCTTAACATCGTTTGAATATACTTCCTTGAAGTGAAATATGCCTTGATATGTTTTGTATTTTAAAATAAAAGCAAATGATACTCATATGGAACGTTTTATTTGTTTACTAACTCACACCCAGTATCAGTTAAATTTGGAGATCCAGATTTTTACCTTTTTTTTTTTTTTTTGAGATTACCAGTTTTCCTCGATGTCATCAAGAAAGCCCATGTCACAGCACAAGTGCAAGTAAGTTCTTCAAGAAAGAGAAACTACCATGAAATATGCCAATATTTCATGCTCCAACTGAGACATCTGTGCACACAATTGACATTCAGAACTCCCCAGTACACATTATTTTATAAGCCTTTGCATATTTAGCTTTCAAACTCTATTATTATTGTATTTAAAAGAAGAGAAACTTTTTTTTTTTCAAATATTATCCGCTACCTTTGAAATGCTAAAGTGAGGGACTTTGAAATGAGTTTTGGAAAAAATCTTGAATAATCCACATCATCAGAGATATGTAACACTGAAATGAATTCACTCCGTCACTGCCCTTTAACAGCTGTGTTTCCTCTTATAACCTTTAATTTTAATACTTGCAACTGTATTATAGTGCAGCTATGGTGGCTCCTCTATGAATATACTTTCTGGATTAGATAGGGATGCAGAATATTTTTCCATAATAAAGTAGTCATCTGGATCGAATTGTCAAAATCTAATCCTCGCAATGCCACTCCTATTGGTTTTGTGAAATGAACAAAGACATCTACTTTGACACACTCAGAGCAGGATTAAGACATCCTTCAAACCTTCTGATCATTCCAAAGATTAACAAAAAATTCACTGCCAACTTTAACCAAAAGACCAGATGTAGAATAATCTTCTATTTTTCCAGTGAGTGTTGAAAGGCAGAATTATACAAATGGAGACACACATATATAAATGAGATTTATAGGTCTATCTCTGTCTATATATATTTAGCTTTTCTTCAGTGCTTTGAAAAGTGACATATTGCTTTCAAGTTAGTATAATGAATGAGTAATGAGTAAAACCTACTTTGAAGATTATTTATGTTATATTCACTCATATTGGAGATAATCTTTCTTAATATTTAAGTTTTATAATTTCTTAGGAATAAAAGCTTATTTTTCAAGCATGCATAACCTCTATGCCTTCTATTCTCACCTCCCATTAGGTCCTAAACAAAGCCATACGCAAATCAAAATCTTCAGTTCATTTCCTTAAGGTTTAATAGAGTAGATATCCTCTTACATGGTGTGAATAGAACTGAGAGTTGGTCAGTTAATTTAAGAAAGAAAATAAAATTGGATTAAACAGAAATTTATATATATATGTATACAGACACCACATGGGTACAAATATACATACATTAAATGTTTTGACTTAAAACATGAATTTTAAGTGTTTTAACTTATAGCTTATAAAGTGCCTTCATTCATAAATCTTTTGATGTTAGTACCAAGGCGTTTCCTTTTAGTATGGTTTTGCTAATGGGAGGTCTCTGAAGTCTTTCTTACATGAATCACATACATAATGTATCTTCTGTGATTTCAAGTTCTGATTTCATTAAAATGGAATGAAAACTTAAAACACTTTCAAAGCAATCCGAGTGCAAAATCCCTGTACTTAATGAAAGATTGGTTGATGGACTGCAACTCCCCTTCTGTCTTTCACATAATAATTTGATAGCATTTAAAAACTGTTTATTATGAAACACATCAGATACACAAAGCATAAATAAAAAACCTATGTATCTGTTAAGGAATAATAATATAACAAACACTAGTGTATACACAATCAGATTAAGAAATAGATTATTACCAGTACCTTAAAAGACCTTTTTGTTCCATACCCCAGAGGCTGACTTTTATAATCATTCTCTTGTTTTCCTTTACAGTTCTGCTGTCCCATATATGTTGTTAAATAATATTTTTAGTTTTGCCTTTTAAGACATTTTAAGGGAAGTGGACTAGAGCCATATTTTTCTGTGACTTGCTTCTTCCTCTCAACATCATGCTGATGTGCTTAGCATATTCCCTTCTACTGTAATGTAGCGTTCACTTTTATGACAATATCTCAACTTACCCATTCCATTGTTGATTGACATTTTCATTTTGTTTTAGTTTACTTGCCCCTGAAGTAGATCCTAAGACAAAGATTTGGGTTTAAGTAGCTTATTTAGAAGGTGATACTGGGAAGCACTGGGAAGGAGTGAGGAAGTAAGACCCAGAGAGAAGAAAAGTGTCTGTTAATGATCTGGTTATTGCTATGTGGGCTTGTTCTTGCCAGGACCTCGGAAAGACAGTGTAAAACACACATCAGATTTATCCACTAAGGGAGGAGGAAGCTAGAGTATTTATCCTCCAACCGGAGTTGGAGTCATCCCTGCACAACATGGTTAGTCATCCCTGGCACATTAATGCCCTGCCACGTCCCACCAATGGGCAGAGTAAGCTGAGGATACCCCCAGGCAGAGATAGGCAGGAAGCATTCATCCTGTACAGAAACTCTCCAGGATAGGTTAAGTGAATATAGGTGGAATGAACCCTTTTTGGATGTGCTACAATGCACCCCTTGTACCACTCAGATCCACTCAAGCTCCACTAATGTTTACTTTATCCTGTCACTAATTTTTTGAGGTTCAAGATACAGGTCCTTGAAAAAGGGAATAGACCTTGCTTGTGTGGTTGGTCCTAAAGCTGTAAGTGATAATCACCAGGTCCTTTAACCACCTATTGTAGATTTCTCTTGGTATGCTAGAAATGCTCTTGGATGCTTGCTTGGTAGGATGACTTTGCCCTTCATCTTTGGGGGAACTGAATCTTTGGTAATCATACTTTTTTCAAGATTAGATTGTTGCAATTGCCTATGTGCTGATATCATTGGGTGTGGAAGCAGCAAGAGATACCCTAACAAATTCCTCAGCATTATATAAAATTGAAGACATTATAATACAGAATTTTCCTGGCTAAGAACATGGATAATTTTCTATTTATTTGGTCTTTAAAATTTTTTTAAATAGAATTTGTCAATGTTATTCATGTACAACTTCATATATATACATAGATATTTCTCTCATATATATATTATTTGTATATATCTCTCTTAGATTTCTAAATTGCTTTTGATGTTATCAATGACATGTTTTTCAAGTTACACTTTTTAATAGTTGGTGGTATATAAAAATTGCTTTTATGTATTGATTTAGTATCAAGAAAACTTGTTGGATTCTTTGCGAGTTTTCTAAATGGATAGCCATATCAATCTGTGATTATTCAAATATTTGTTTTGGTTCTTCCCATGCAATTTTTGTGAATTTTATTTCTTTTTCTTGTTTTACTGCACTAAGTAGACTGAGTAGAAGTGATGATAGTGGGCGTCTTTGTCTTATTCCTATCAATTTTTAAATATTAAACCAAATTTGTACTTCTGGGAGAGACCCAACTTGGTCATAATGTACTGTGTTTTTTATATACTACTGGATTGTGTCAGCTAAAATCTGGTTTAAAACTATGTTCATGAGTGTGGTTAGTCTGTAATTTTCTATCATGTGCCATCCATCTATGTCTTGTTTAGATATCAAGGGGTTCTGCCAGCTTTAAAAAATAAGTTGGAAAGTATTACTTTTTTCTCAATTTTATGGAAAAATGCACATAAGACTGGACATCACTATTCTTTGACTATTTAGTAGCTAGGCTGCTTTGTCCTGCTGTTTTCCTTATACCAAGATGTTGAACAAGTATCCTGTTAACATTATCAGGTTACCCAAATTCTCTTTTTTCTTAAGTCAGTTTTGGTGAGCTGTGTTTTGTGGTAATAACCACTAAATCAAATTTATTGCCATAAATTTATTCACAGTATCCTATTATCTGTTTAATCCTTACAGATTTAATAATTGTGTTTCTTTCTAATTCCTAATACTATTTTTTCCTTTGGTCAGTCTCTCCAGTAGTTGTTAATTTAAAGAACCAACTTTTGGCTTTGCTATTTTCTCTCAATTGTATGTTTGTTTCTTTTATTATTTTTAATTACTCTTTTCTATTTTTATTGTTTACCCCCACATTCTTTAGATTATCCGGCATTCTTTTTTTAACTCCTCAAGTTGGATTTTAAATATTCATTCTGAGACTTTTTTCCCAATGAAAAGCAATTAAGGAAATAAACTTTTCTCTCAGAACTCCTTAAGCAGTATACATATTCTATTATTGTTTAGTTATAAGCATTTTCTATATTTTCTTACAGTTTTTCATTGTCCCATGTGTTGTATAGATGAGTTTTTTTTAATTTCCATTTTTGCATTTTTAATTTTTTAATTTCCATTTGATTTTCATGGAGTTTTCCAAATTATCTTTAATTTTTTTTTAATTTTATTTTTGAGAGAAAAAGAGAGCATGGGAGGGGGAGAGAGAGAGAGAGAGAGAGAGAGAGAGAGAGAGAGAGAGAGAGAATTTCAAGCAAGCTCCACGCTGTCAGTACAGTGCCCACTGCAGGGCTTGAACCCATGAACTGTGAGATCATGACCTGAACTGAAATCAAGAGTCTGACGCTTAACAGACTTAGCCACCCACAAAATTTTAAAAGTCATTTCTAACTTACTAATTAGAGGTAGGGAATGTGGTCAGTACAATACTGATCTTTTGAAATGTAACGAGGCTATTTTTTGGCATACAATGTTATCACTTCTCATGAATATTCTATGTATGCTTAAGAATGTTTAGTCTCCATTCTCTAGGGACAATATTTCACAGTGATATTTCTAAACTTCTATTTATTTTTTAAAAAATATATTAAAGGTAGGTATTTTATATACGTCTCTTATTTCCCGTATCTGAAGTTTTATGAGTCTTCTGCTGGTACCTGTCGCTTATGCCGGTTCTCCCTCATGGTGCTTTGTTTATATATGTGTTGTAATTTCTGATAATGGATCTGATGCTGATTGTCTCTGAAAGTTTGTGGGCATTTTGTGAAGCCTCCGAAGATCAACTGCATTTTTCTTCTGTTTCCTGAGGGTGCACCCTAATAGGGGGAGCACTTCAAATGAAATTCTTGACTCAGGTTTTGTTGTTGTTGAATACACAAATTTTTATGAATATAAATCCAAACTCATATGAATGCTGATTTTTGGCTATATGTTTTCAGGGAAGTATGTTTCCCCTTTGTAACATAACAGGATTTATTTCATTTTCACTCTTCCTCTGTGATGATATTCTTTTAGTCTACCAACTTTTGATAAGGGGTGTTATAATAGAATTTTCACCTTCAACATGCTTTAGTCTGTATATCCTATCCCCCACACCCTGTGAAGTTGTCACAATGCAGGGTCAAGTTCTCCAGAGTTCAACAAACACTGTCAGGGGCAAAGCTATGTCCAACGATTCCTGGTTTTACTTCAATTCTGGGCATGGTATATGTGTTACTTTGGTAGCAACTCACTGGTCTATTTATTATTATTATTTTAATATTTATTTATTTTTGAGAGAGTGCAAGCATGGGAGGGGCAGAGAAAAGGGGACAAAGGATCTGAAGTAGGTTCTTCACTGACAGGCTGACAGCAGTAAGTCCCATGTGGGACTTGAAGTCATGAATGGCAAGATCATGACCTGATTTGAAATCGAGCCCTCAACCGACTGAGCCACCCAGGTGCCCCTCTGGTCTATTTTTTAAATGCCTCTGTATTTTTTTCTTTCAAAAGTAGATTTATTGTGATATAAATCACAGATCATAAAATGTATCCCTTTACTGTGTCCAATTCAAAGTTGTACAACCATCACCACCATCTGATTTTAGGACATATTCTTCACCCCAAGAAGTATGCTGTTGGGTATCCCATACCCATTAGCAGTCATTCTCTTTCCTCCTACCCCCAACCCTAGACAATCACTAATTTACTTTCTGTCTCTATGCATTTGCCTCTGGACATTTCCTAGAAACGCAATCATATAACATGTGATCTGTTGTGACTGCTTTCACTGAGCTGTTTTCTAGGTTCTTCAATGTTGTATCAGTAATTTATCCCTTTCGTTGCCAAATAACAGTCCCTGATAAGAATCAACTGTATTTTGTTTATCCATTCATTAACTGATGGACTTTGAAATGCTTCTGCTTTTTGGCCATTATGAATAATGCTGCTATGAATATCCGCGTGTAAGTTTTTGAGCAGATACATGTCTTTATGTAAATGCTATGTTTAACTTTTTGAAACACTTCCAGACTGTTTTTCACAATGGCTCTACCATTTTACTCTCCCAACAGCAGTATATGAAGTTTCCAATTCCTCCACATGCTTCTCAACACTTGCTATCATTTGTCTTTTGGATTTTAGACATCCTAGTATGTGTGAGGTGATTTGCATTTCCCTAATGAGTATTTTTTCTTTCATGTGCTATTGGCCATTTGTATATCTTCATTGGCAAAATGTCTGTTGAGACTGCCCATTTTAAAATTGGGCTATTTGTCTTTTTATTAAGTTGCAACAATTCTTTACATATTTTGGATACAAGTCCCTTATCAGACATATGAGTCGCAAATATTTTATCCCATTCTATGGGTTATTTTAAAGGTTAATGCTATGTGTAAACTTGACCGGGCCACAGGGTACTCAGATTACACTTTATTTTTGATGTGTCTCTGAAGGCATTTCTGAATGATATTAGCATTTGAATCAGTGGACTTAGTCAAGTAGATTGCCCTCCCCAATGTGAGTGGGCATCATTCAATCTATCCAGAGCCTGAGTAGAACAAAAGGAGGAGGAAGGATGAATTCATCCCCTGCCTCCTGTTTTTTTCTGTCTCACTTCTTTTTTAAAAAAAAAAAAAAATCATTTTTAAAGGGAGAGAGAATGTAAGCCAAGGAGATGGGCAGAGGGAGAGAGAGAGAAAGAATCCCAAATAGGCCCCACACTCAGTTTGGAGCCTGACGTGGAGCTCAATCCCACCACCCTGAGATCATAACCTGAGCTGAAATCAAGAGTCAGATGCTCCACCGACTCCCCATTTCTGCCTCACTTCTTGAGCTGGAACATCTCATCTCATCTTCTCCCATCCTTGGACTTGGATTCACGCTATCATTCTCCTAGTTCCCAGGCCTTCAGGCTCAGACTGAGTTATACCACCAGCTTTTCTGTGTCTCCAGCTTGCAGATGGCAGGTCGTGGGCCTTCTCAGTTGCCATAATTACATGAAATAATTTCTCATAATAATAAATCTCTCTCTCTGGATATGTGTAGATAGATAGATAGATATGGACACAGATATAAACATATATCTAGAGACATATAGATATATCTCCTATTAGTTCTGTGGGTCTGTTACTATGAGATCCCTAATATCTTTTCATTTTATGATAGTGGCTTTGAGTCACCAAAGTTTTGTATTTTGATGAAGTTAAATTTATCTATTTTTGTTGTTGCTTATGTTTTTGATGTCCTATCTAAGAAATCATTCCTTAATTCAGGGTCATAAAGATTTACATCTGTTTTTTTTTTTTTTTTATATGGACTCTATAGTTTTAATTCTTCTTCTTCTTCTTCTTCTTCTTCTTCTTCTTCTTCTTCTTCTTCTTCCTCAGCTCCATGTCTAGCGTGGAGCCCAACTTGGGACTTGAACTCACGACCCTGAGATCAAGAACTGAGCTGAGATCAAGAGTCAGGTGTTTGACCAACTGAGCCACCCAGGTGCCCCTATATTTTTAATTCTTAAGTATGTGAACCATTCTGAATTTACTTTTGTACATGGTGTGAGATAGGGGTCTAAAAGCATTCTTTTGCATGTGGAAATCCACTGGTCCTCCCACCATGTTTGAAAACTGTTTTCCCTCTTTGAATTATCTTGGCACTTTGTTGAAAATCTTTTGACTATTAATGTTAGGGTTTATTTTTGGAGTCTCAATTCTTCCCATGGGTCTTTACGTCTATGCTCATGCCTGTACCACATGGCTCTTATTCTTGTAGCTTTTTAATAAGTTTTGAAATCTTCATTTTTATTTTTAAATCTAGCATTTTAGTTATTTTAGTGAGGAGGACCTTTCAGTACATTTCATCTGCATACTGCCATAAATCTAAATCAATCACTATTTATTTGTTCATTTATTTATAGCAGAATGCCTTTAGTGAGAACTTCAGATAATTTTTAATGTTTATTTCTTTTTATTTTGTGTGAGAGAGAGAGAGAGAGGTGGGGAGAGGCAGACAGAGAAAAGAGAGAGGAGAGAATCGCCAGCAGGTTCCATGCTCAGTACTGAGCCCAAGGTAGGGCCTGATCTCACAACTGTGAGATCATGACCTGAACCGAAATCAAGAGTCAGACACTTAAGTGACTGAGCCACCCAGGTGCCCCTAAACTTCAAATAATTTAACTGAACTTTCTTTTCATTTCTAATAATCAATTTCAGGTATACAAAAAGACATTAAAATCTATACCACAATTGTATAGTATCCACCCAGCTTATAAAATAACATTAAATCCCTGTCTATATCTCCTCAATCACATTTCCCTACATTCACTCAAAGAGGACCAACATCTTGAATTCATGTTTATCATTCACAAGAATGTCTTATACTTTTATTTATATTTCCAACTGCCTGTTTCTTTGCCATCCTCTGCTATAGAGGATATAACACTTAATACTTGACATCTAGCTTCTCTTGAAGATCTGAAAGTCCACAGACTCATTATGGATAGTGAGGTGTGAATAAAAGTCTCTGGGTAGGGCGATCTTTCTCAAATGAAAAGTAAAGGCTTGTCACAAGGTGACAAGAATGAGGAAGAAATTTCTACGTTTTCTCCTGGAAGAAATGAATATGGAGATAGCCTGGGTATCTGACAGCCTTGTTGGACTGTTAGGACTGCTCACCTCAGACCCCTCATTGCATGAGGCAAATAGTGCATTTCATTAAATCCAAGATGTCATAGATTGTAAGACACAATCATTATATATTTTTTGTACCATTAAGGAACAAAAATTTGCTGATACAATAATATAATGCTTTCTCTTCACATTATTGGAAATGATAACCTAACTTTATAAACAAGAAAATTTGAAAAACATGTGTTTCCAAGAGTCAGTAAACCATTTTTTGAGAACCTTCTTTTTTAAACCTCTAGTAGTTGAGTTCTCAAATGCTTGCAATTGAAGTTTCCTAAAGGATACCATTCTATAACAAATAGACAAATTTAGATAGAAATTCGTGTCTCTGAAAGCAGGGAGGAAAATCAGGTTTTGCTAAGTAATCTACTTTTTGCCCTAAGTCAGCAATCTAAGGATGGCTGAGAATCAAGAAATCTGCCGGCATGTCATGTCAGACCTGGGCCTGTTGCCTGGCGGATTTATTCCTTGCCCTTTGCTAGTCTGAGACATAAGTCTCCAGGCTATGGTCCCCAGCCCTATGGGTGAGCTAGGTCCTGCTGAGTGCAGCCAGTGAGACACGTTGCCTGGAGAGTGGTAGAACACAGGAGGGAAGAATTGTGTTTCTTCTCCTTCCTGTCTGTCACGATTGGCTTTTCTGCAACTGAAACTCCTCACTGATCTGGTTCCTACCAGACAGGTCATCGAATGTTGCAGCACCTGCTTAGTGATCGTGGCCCTCTGTCTTTTTGTCCTTCCATCCTAGGAGTGGTAGCAGCTTCCTGCTTTTGCTCCCCTCCGGATGGCCTCACCATCCCTTACTGGGCTTCTCAGCTCATCCATCATCTGTGTAACCAACTCCTTGCATTAAAATCTCTCTGACACTTGGACTATTTAAAGGACTTTTTTTGTTTTCCTGACTAAAAACCAGTGCTACTTTTTGAAAAATTGAATTCTCCATCGTAGGTTAAAATTACTGCATGCCAAATCAAACAGATGGGAATCGGAGCAGGAGATATGATTGGAACTTGAGAGCTCAAGTCTGCTTCCCTGGGCCCCTCCCCAGCACCGAATGTAATATACTCCCCGAGGAAGGGGTGATTATTCCCATTGTAAAATGCAGCTGGCATGCATCCTGAGGAAAGAGGGGAGTTTTTAATGCTTCTCTCCCCTGGGTCATTTGAAAGCCCAGAGACAAAATAGTCTCTATTCTTCTGGTTCAGAAGGATGTGATCTATACATGTTAGTTTCTCTTCCAAATAGTTCTCATTATTACCATTATCTTTTTCACTCTCCACTTGGATATGTTGGGAATAGATAAGCATCTTTGGGGCTTAGATTTCTGGTTCATCTTGACCTGGCAGAAAAGAGTTTGCCTCACCTAGGTGTGATGGAATAGGAGGTGATGCAGTAAGTAGGTGAGATTTGGATTGCCTCCTTATGGGGAGGAAGTGAGTGCTTGGGTTGTGACATTTTGAAATTGAAAAGAAGGGAAAAACAGTGTGTGTGGAAATAGAACAGCCAGAAAGGGATAGTAGAGATTCATGGTTTTATTTTATACCTCTCTCTCTCTCTCTCTCTCTCCCTCTACTCCCACTCTCCCCCTTTCTTTCTTCTTTTCCTTCTTTCTTTGTATCGTTTCCCCCCCCCCCCCCAACAATAGCAACCTGATTTTCTTTGGGGAAATCACCTCTTTCCCACTCATAGTTTGTATGGTTTGGTGGTATTAACACTAACTCTGCCTCCAGAGATAGGCATCAGATCCAGGCCTGGCCAATTAGAACACCAAATCTCTCTGGCCAAATTAAAGCTTGTGAGATGCAAAGCTCGATTTTTTGAAAGAAAAGTTTTCATATGGTTGATGCTGGACTTGGGAGTCGTGAGGAAAGAAGTCTGGAGCTTCTAGCAACCATCTTGCCACCAAGAGAGACAGATCTGCCTGAGAATGTAGTCAAGGCACAGGAAAGCAAAGGTAAGAAACAGAAAAGAACTGGGGCACCTGGGTGGCTCAGTTGGTAAAAGGTCCGACTCTGGCTCAGGTCATGATCTTGCAATTTGTAGGTTTGAGCCCTGCATCGGGCTCAGTGCTGACAGCTCAGAGCCTGGAGCCTGTTTGCATTCTGTGTCTCCCTCTGCCCCTCCGCTGCTTGTGCTCTCTCCCTCTCTCAAAAATAAATAAACATAAGGAAAAAAAAAAGAAACAGAAAAGAACCTGTTCTTGATGCCATGATTGACCTGTGGGATTCAGCTGTGCCTAAACCCAGACCTACCTTGTAAACTTTTCAGTTATGTCAACCAGTGAATTCCTTTCTCTAAGTCCATTTGACATGTATTCTTTTCTTCTTTTTTCCTTCCTCCTTCACTCCTTTTTGCTGAAAGAACCTTAAATATCATAAAAAGCATCTTTATGCTCATGCATATTCTGGAGCTAAAGATAACATCAATTTGGTTAAAAGAGAACTTAAAATACTATTTATGTAAACAAACAAAAGCCCTCTTTTATCATTACTGCATGCAAAGCAGTGACGACAGCATTTGGTTTTAATGTTTTGATCATTCGTTTGTTTTTTGAGAGTGAGTGAGAGAGAGAGAGAATGAGTGGGGAAGGGGCAGAGAGAGAAGCAGAGAGAGAATCCCAGGCAGGCTTTACATTCAGCATGGCGCCGGAGGGATTCGATCCCACAACTGTGGGATCATGACCTGAGCCAAAAACAAGAGTCAGGCACTTCACTGAGCCACCCAGGTGCCCCCAGTATTTGGTTTTAAAAATCTAAAGTCCGTGTGTTTTGTTAATTCTCATGATACAATATTTTAGTTTTATGCTATTGCCGCCAATGGAGTTGATACTAGGGAACTGACTTCCTCTATGATAGCAATGTAGGAAGTATATTTAAAAGATGTTACACTATCATTTAAACTCATTAAACTTCCTGAGTTTAATGAAGACGTAGGTGATCTTCAGGGACCTACATCATCTCTCGATTGAGTGACCAACTCCTGATTTCAGCTCAGGTCACGATCTCAGGATCATGGGATCAAGCCCCACATTGGGCTCTTCACTGAGCCTGGAGCCTGCATAAGATTCTCTTTCTCCCTCCCTCTGCCCATCTCCCTCCCCCACTTGCATTTGCTCTCTCTAAAATAAATAAATAAATAAATAAATAAATAAATACATTAATAAATTAATTAATGAAGACTTTGAACTGCCTTTAGCAATTGCAGCCAGGGAAAAAGCAGAGCTCCTGATTTTTTCACTCTCGCTTCTCCTCTCCTCGGGTCTACTTCCATGGGTACCTACTAGGATTCATAGGGAATTCTAGAATTATACCTTTCTTTCTCTTAATTTGTGTATTTTTTTTTTTTAATTGATGTCAATTTTATCTGTTTACTATTGAACTTTCCAGAGTCATTTGACAGGGACTATATAAAATGTCAATTTTATTATTCCTCCATTAATAACACTAATGAAAAGGATAGTATCTCACATCTTTCTGGCAGAGGGGAAATGGACAATGGAACCCCAGCAACATACTTCCACAGGGGAGCAAGAACATTCGGTGAGAAGGGTTCTCATTGCCTCCACCCATCTTTTTGTTAACCTCTTTGACTCTCAAGAGGGAATGTGTAAATATGTTCAGCGAGGCTGTGTTTACCTGGCCTTGCGTTTGCTCAGACTGGTCTGAAAAATGCCCAAAGGCCCACCATGCCTGATAGTTAGGGACTGTTTCTTTAGTATTGAGTAGTCCTGTGCATATAGGATCTTAATACAAACTTTCTAAGTGAACTAAAGAACAATGAAAGGACACAAGACAGTATTTCACTAGGATGAGAAGCTTCCCAGAGAATAAATCTGCCCATCACTATTAATAGTTCTCAGAACTTTCTGTGATACGGCAACAATATTGCTGGTGACTGAAAGTATGATTTCATACAAGAGAACGACTTCTGAATTTTTTTAAAACTATTTTTTAACACATGAAATTACACACAATACAAAGTACTTGTTTTACAAGTTGAAGTCTTTACAGTTATGGGTACAGTTACAGTAATGCAAGTAGTATTAATGCATTCACTTAGAGCAGAGTTATTTATCTTCATTGGGCTGAACACAAAGCCAAGAATGAATTATTTGCTTAAATTGCTTTCTAGTCTTTGAATAAAAAAAAAAAAAAAAAAGGAAAATGCCTTCTACCTCCTGTATAGTATGTCAGAATGATAAACAATGCCAACAATTAAGTAGTCTGGTATTTGTATAAATGGGAGATTGTATTCCAATAGCTTTTAAGTTGTAAATCTTAAAGTTTTGGCTACAGTATGTCTATCACATTGTCATTATCTCAGCTCTCCGGAAAATTACGTCATCTTTGGTAATAGGCTGCCAAAAAACAGAAACTATGGACTACACCATTTTTTTTTCCAAAGAATCCTGTATTTTAATGAATAGCTGAATAAATAGACATTAATTATGAAATTCACATTAAGATAGAAGAAGATCCAAACATTCTGATTGCTTTATCTCTTAAATTTGATAGCTACTACAAAACATACTATTTATGTTAGGGTAAAAATAAGCTGAATCACAGGAGTGTACCTGGGACGTGCTGGCAGATATATACAGCAACAGGGAGGAGTCATAAAATAAGAGTGTTTATATGTACATATTTTTTTTCCTTTTTTTTTTTGCATGGAGAAACACTGTTTCATAAAATGGGAAAACACACAGTAGATCACATGCAGCAAGAACCAATACAATGTGCACAGCAGTATAACCAAATAAGACACAAGAACTATGGGTTTAAAAAAGAATTTGGGAGCAGGGAAAGAAAAGAAAAAATTGAAACCTGGAATGCTTTCTTATGAAGGTTTCAGAATATAACTTTGTCTAAACAAGCCTCTTGATAGTTTTTCAAAAGTTCTCACTTGACCTCTTATGGTTTAAGTGTAGAGCTAAAAATAAACCATCATATTATACAAAACTTTGTATATTAGCATACAAAAGGTAACAATTTACTTTTTGTATAAAATATAACCTTTTGATAGTATATTTATTTCACATATGTATAAATATAACCCAAAGAATATGTTTTAAGTATTTCTACCAAAATATTCTTTACAAAAGTTTACAAAACAAGTAATTTATTCATATTTACAACCCAGCACAGAAGAGATTCTGGGCCAGGGATGTTGGTATTGTGTAAAAGAAAGAGAGTGCGTCTAGACATTTTAAAGATTGAGAGAGGGCTTTGCGGAACTTTCAAAATATGATCTTTTTAGGACAGATATTTAAAGACTTAGTTGTGAAACAACTTCAGTTAAATTACATTTGATGATTGAATATGTGGATGTATAACTAAAAAGGCTGAAGACAACCTATGTTCTTCTGTAATGAGGAAAATAATAGCAATATTTTTCATCTGATCCAAATCAGCACACATCCTCCTGATTTTACAGCTGGTCTGTGTGTGGGCACTGAGGTTACATGACTCAACCAAACTTCTTTCTTTGATACAGTGCTCAGCCCTGAGGGAGAAGGCTTAGAGATGAAGGGTCCATCTAGCATGTGGTAAAGACACATCACATCAGGGAGCAAAGAATGTATGGATTGCTACATTCTATTTAGCTCTTTACCCAAACAATATGCCCAAATCAGGACAGATTGTTTTCTCTCTCAATTATGCTTTCCTTCAAACCCTATGAAATAGATTGTACCCATCCATCCCCACCATTTCTTGTCCTGACCTTCTGTGTCTTATCTCCAATCAAAACAAGATACTTTCTTATCTCAGTTTGCTTACAAATCTGTCTCTGGTCATCAACATAAGCAGGGAAGACAAGGCTCAATTTCACTCAGCGAGGAAACTAACCAGTAGGCATCATCACAATAGGTAACACCCCAGGTCATTGGGGGCTAAATAAATCTCCTTTATAGCGTTGTCCAATGGGATGTTTTCTTTTTTAAATAGTGAAATCTGATGCCGACAGGGATGCACTAATATTTCAGTATGATTAGGACAGGTTGTGGTTGTATCTAAGACTTGGAAATGCATTCAGAAATTGGTTGTGGAAGCCCAGATAAAGTTGGATAGCCCTGCAATCTTGTTTCATCACTCAACACAGCATGTTGCTGAAGTATAGCATATGTAGGAATATTGACAAAGTGAGAGGTGAACCTGGGGAAGAAATTCTATAATCCACTGGCCGCTCTCTAGTTTCTCTGGCTTTTCTCTACTTAGGACACTGGTGACTCCAAACAAACCTATAACATTTCCATCTGCCCTGGAAGTCTTAGTGAAACTAAATGAAAAGACAGAGTGGAAAGATTCAATCACACTTCCATCTATCTATTCGAGCAAATTAAGGAATTTGTTGCTTGCTGCTTGGAACTAGTACCTCCGTGTGACATGGGGTTTAATGAGCTACAAGGTCTATTACTTTTCTTTCAGGGAGGAAAGGAGCTTGGAAAGCCTATTTTACACAACTAATTACACATCAACATCACAGTTCTGTTTGGGCAAACTGGATACTCTGTCCTGGAGTTTAGACAGGGAAAAGTGATCCCAATATTTTACTTTCAGGGTTGAGATTTAAAACAAGCGTTTGAACCGAGCACTACAGTTACTTTCCGCTTCCATTTTTAAGCCAAGGTGTCTTCATATCATCCAACTAAAAGTCAAGAGTTTGGCCTTTACAGAGTCCTCGTAAAATACTGCCTTTTAGTGCTTAGAGTATATTAATCGTCCCTCTCTTCTCCTTTAGGAGTTGTTCCCCAGAATTTCATCCAGATTGATGTCTTTCATCCAGTCGTCGTTACCGGGCTCTGTCTTCAATAAGGAATCAATGAAATCAGCATCACTGTTCAGGGCAGGGCCCATGTTATCAGTCTGTTGGTTGAGAAAGTCAAAAGCTAAGTCACTGCCATGGTCAGTTCCTTGAAAAGCCCTGGAGCTTTGGTTGGGTGAAGGAAAGTTGCCTGGTGTCATAGATGGTGGCTGGCTCATGCCTGTCCTCGGCTGGCTCAACCCTGTTCCCGACTGGTTCAAATTAGGCAAGATCTGTGTGCTTAGCTGATTGGGTCTGAGATTCAGACTTCTGAGTGGACCCATGGTTTGTCCATTTAATGTTTGGTTCATTTGGGTCATGGGTCTCATTTGCACTGCTGGTGTTAACTGGTTAGGAGGGGCCGCTGCCCTCTGGGAAAACTGCTGGCTGCCAACTGCCTGCTGCAGTGACTGGTTTGGAGTGTAGGCTGCAGGTGCACCTGTGGGGAAGCGGACTGCCGTGGACTTCAGGGCTTCCTGTTGTTTGGTTGTCGTGTCTTGAGAGGCCCAGTTTGGTGCGGTTGTGCTGGATGTGATCATAACATTTGATGTTCTCTGTGCGGGCATGCTTGCCATGCTATGGGTTAAATTTGGTCTCAATTGTTGCGAATTGCTGACAGGTCCAGCTCCAAAAGTAGCCACGTTGTTATTATTACTTGCCCCTAAGGCAGGTGGCCGTGGCATTAGAGGGTTGTTTTGATTTGCTATCAGTTGGTTTGGGTTTCTCTGTTGGGTCAACTGACTTATTCCTGAAGTCACGTTGTATGTGCCAGGTTGGCTGCAAGGCAGATTTCCATACATCCCCATATTCTGAACCGCTGTGGGTAACGACGGCATTCTTGTCCCATGGGAAGTAGACAGGAGGCTGGAATTTGGAGTCAAAATGGTATGCGTCGAAACTGGGTTTGCCAAAGCCTGGTTAGAGTTTAAAGTCACTGCTGATGAGCCACCTGAGAAGAAGAAGACAGTTATATTAGTTTATAACCATAGGTTATCTCCTCTATTATAGCAATTTGCAGTAACTTACCAACTCTGAAACTGTTTTCAGATGAAGGGACAAATAAAGAGAAATAATCATCACAGGTATTATATAAAAGAAGTGAGACAGTTTGCAAGGGAAGTATCACTTAGGTCATCCCTTGGTCAAGAGTTTATATATTCTAGAAAAAAAGGCTACACTAAAATGGCTCTGGTTTTTAGATTTTACTTTATTCCTCTTCTGGAGTCTTTGAGAAGAGGTGATAGTCAATCTTTCTTTCATTCGGAATTGGCTTTCCTCTGTTCTGAGACCAGACTACAACTGTGATTAACCAGCTGTTATGAAATCCATGCCTCTGGTTACCTCAGGTCCAAATAAGAAAGTGTGGATGAATCCCATAGGTGGCTACTAGATTAATATTCCAAACCTGTGGCCTTGAAAATCATGTCCAGTTATCCATCTGCATTATCCCCACTCAAGAAGCTTCCATGAGTGGCCCCCAAGTGTCCAAAGGGTAAATTCCCATCTATTTAAACATCTGGAATTCAAGGCATTCTGTGCTTCGCTGATTATCTCCATGTGGAAAGCCCTCTGCTCCAGGAGGTATAGTTACTATTGCACTGTTATCTACGTACGTTGAGCTACCTTTGCTCATGCTATTTCCCCCTCCCATGATGCCCTTCTTAACTTGCTGAGCCTTACTTTTTCTTCAAGGCTCAGGCCAAGGTCTAAGCTCCTTCATTAAGTTTTCCCGGATATTCTCGCCTGCTTTTTCCAGAAGGATTTGCTCTTTGAAATTTTCATTCAGCACTTAGCCCTCGTCTTAGGAAATCCATAGAACCCCAAAGTAGAACCATCAATCATAGGCTGTTGAATAGTGAGCTTCCACATATCAGAGAGTGATTAGTCAACACATTAAAATCTTCCTGACTTGGGGAGGTTGAAGTCATCTTGGGAAAACATCTTGGGAAGCAAAACTGGTATGCCAAAAAGTTGAAAATAAGTGCCTTGTAGATGATAAGTTCCACGGGGAAAAACATTTTCACCTGTTTTGTTCACTGTCATATTCTCTAAGCCTAGTGGATGGCGCAAAGTCAGTATTCAGTTGGTATTGGATGAATGAGTTAATGAGAGATTGAAGTACATGTGTAACTTGGAGAAAGGTACTCTTTTAAAGTACTCTCCCTGCAGAGATGCAGGGAGATTCAGAGAATCAGAAATACTAATAAACAAGAATTAGACACATATACAAATCTCAGAACAGGAGTGTATGAAGAGAGCATGGCTGTAGTTGTAGCCTTAGGGTACCCTGACTGCTTGGGGATAGCTAGCATGGCACACGGCTGGATAGACTGAAGTCCTTGCTATTTGTTTTAAAACATGTCTCCACTATGGGGCGCCTGGGTGGCGCAGTCGGTTAAGCGCCTGACTTCAGCCAGGTCACAATCTCGCGGTCCGTGAGTTCGAGCCCCGCGTCAGGCTCTGGGCTGATGGCTCGGAGCCTGGAGCCTGTTTCCGATTCTGTGTCTCCCTCTCTCTCTGCTCCTCCCCCGTTCATGCTCTGTCTCTCTCTGTCCCAAAAATAAATAAACGTTGAAAAAAAAATAAATAAATAAAACATGTCTCCACTAGACTACATACCCCTTGAAGGCAGGATCAGTCTCTTGTATCTCCTTGTATGTCCAGACTGAGCACAGAGCCCTGCACTGGTAGGGCAGTGAGAGTTTGATAAAGAGGGAGCACAGTCAGGTATGAGATGCTTGAACAGCAAAGAGTTCACAGACAGCTGATGAGGGTAAGCAACATCCTGTTGGGTCTAAAGGTTTCATGAGAAGTGGAGTGACACTATGAAAGTGCTATGGAAAAAAATTTAAAGATTTTAAAAATCATTCCCTCTAGTGTTCTCTATTTTGAAAATATGCCCTGAGAAGACTTATGAGGAGGGCAATATTTTTAAAGTACCAGAATTGGGAGAATTTCCATAAAGATCACAAAATATCAATCACAGTTAATATTTAGAAGCTCCTAATACGTGGTTAAAATTGTTCCACGTGATTTTCATATATAACTTCTTATATTAACATCTGGGCAAGGTAATTCTTACTGTACTGAGCTTAAAATAAAAAATGATAAAAGAGTTTGTGTTGTGCTTGTTGTTTATTTCATTCTCAGAAGTCATGGGAAGTTCAATGCTCTAGAGCAATGGTTCTTAACCATTTAGGGGTCAGTAACTGGATGCTCAAGATCCCTCCCTTGGGAAAATGCCCTGTGAAAGTGATCTGCAGGTGCCTACCCAGTATCCAGCCTCCCTGTAGCCCTTAGAAAAACAGACCCTTGATTTTTCAGCAATGTGCCCAGCTGAAAAGCCACATTTTCCAAATTTCCTTGGTGATGGAGGGATCCAGATGAATAAATTCTAACTAAAGGTAGAAGTTACTAGGTGAGAGCCCAAGAAGCCTATTTTAAAAGAGAATCTGACTCATTTGGGAGGCCATTTTACCTTTTCCCTCCTTTTATCTTTCTTTTTGGAATATCGATCTGAAGGATGGCAGTGTGGTGGCCAAAAGGCCATCCTTAGGAGGGAGGCTACATGTTAAAGAAGGTGGAACAGAAAGACAAAGAAACCTGGATCCCTGACAACATGGTACAGCCACCATGAAACCACCATCCTTGAGATTCTTTTATATGAATGGGAAAAGTCCAAACATGCATCTTGAATTTTTCAGAATATTTCAAAGGGCTCCTAGCTTCCCCATGACCACGGATAAGCCATTATCACTGAGAAGCCATGTTCCAAATGTACCTCCATCTTGTCTTTCAACTACCTTGAAGACAGAATCAAATAGAGAATCCAGTCTGGGGCCTGAGACAAAGTAATCTTAGAGAGTGGATTGCATATATCTCATTCCAAATTTTAGTGGTGAAAGACAGTCTGGTACATTTAAAGAGCTTAAATACATTAGTACAATATAGTTATTACCATGCATAACAGGACCAGAAAATATTTTTTAAAAACAGGAATATTCATGGCACCTCCTTTAGATAATCTTCTGCATGCCTTCCTGGATAGATGAAGGTAACAGGCAAAATAGAGAGAACTTGGAAAAATTGAGGACAAGCTTAATTTACATGAGAAAGTGCAGAGTTCTGGGCAGATGGGACTTGAATCCATTCTAAACAGGAGAAGGCAGGAACAGTCTGGGTTAGGTCTAGGAGAGGTTCTTTTAGAGTTTGGAGAGGGAGCAGAGAGATTTTAGTGGTAGTGCCCACCACTTATGTTACATGGAGCAAAATTAGGAAGTTTTACTTTGTATCCTAAATGCGGTCCACCTTTGTTTGTTTGTTTGTTTGTTTGTTTTGCGAGACTTCATGAGTCCTCATTTGCTTTTCAATTATGTCTTGGTGGCAGGACTATTTGTTCCAGAGAGATGAGTCCAGAAGCGGAGACAAGAAGATTGGACTTCACGCAAGTCCCAAGAGGGAGAAATGTCTGCTTCCCTTACATGATCTGGGTCCAGATATTTGCTGAGAGCAGAATGGTTGAACACAGCGGTTAGGAAATAGTTAAGCTCTTTTGAACTCTAAGGCGTACTCTGGAGGGCAGTGAACTAGGTGAGTGCAGGACAAGAATCATCAAGAACTGATGGAAAGACAAAAAAAAAAAAAAATACCCAGTTTGGTCTTGATCTGAGAGTTAAATGGGATCTAATGAAGGATTCTAAGAAAGATGTTATATTTCAATATGAGGTGGGAAGAGGAGGAAACATCAAAATGGAACAAGTTTCTTTCTTCTGCAGTTAATGATTTTCACCGATTTTTAAGAACACTCACCAGAATACTGGGCAGTTGGCTGCATGCTGCCTGCGTTTCTTCTTTGGTCTTTATAATCTGGGGGTGGCCTTGTCAAATGTCTGTTGATTTGATCCTGTGGAGAAATTTTCTCCTTGAAAACAAACACAAGCGAAAACATATTAAGTCGCATACTTACTTTCCCACTTGCAAACATTCACAGACTGTTGATTCAAAAAAGTAAGACTATAAGAACAATTTTGCCATCATAGCTATGTATCACAGACCTTATTTAGTAGGTCTTAATTCAGAGACAAGTCTTCTCAGTTTCAATAAATTTCCTGCAGGGCAGTATAATTTCTACTTCTCCTTAACATTCACTGTGTGTTTTGAGTCTAGGAACTAATCTCATTTTCTTTATTTTGCAATTAGATTTCAGTGAAAACTAAATTCCTGTGCTTCTTGAGAGGGTGTTTCTGGTTTCATTTTGTAGCACGTCTGATATGCTATGGTACCTATTATTTAATTCTGGTCCCACAGGGTGTAGAAAGCCTATTGGAGTAGGATTGCCAGAGAAAATACAGGACACTTGGGAATCCTATATTTTTATTTGCTAAATCTGGAGATGCTGGGAGATAACTATCAGGTACTGGTAGGGACACTATAAGCACATTACCTCATTCCCCCCCCCCCCCCTTCAAAAACAACCCTTGAAGATAGGTGTGATTATTCCCACTTAATAAATGAAGAAATGGAAGCTTCCATAGGTCATGTAACTTGACAAAGATCACAGAATGGGAGAACAGAAATCGAATCCTGGGTCAAAGACTCGGATTCTTTTCCTGCCATACAATACAATACTTGCTTCTCTGTTTCTCTGTGTCCCATTCTCTCAAAGCACAGAATTTTCCCAGGCCCCTTTCTTTTCTTCCCACTGGAATCAGTCACCATTAGCTCTTAATGGTAGGTGAGTTTGGGAGCTAAAAGAGGAAGTAGGCACATTCTTTCTATATTATCAATGCCTTTAGCCAAAGACCGCCAGGAACACACCTACTGGGTTTATTTCTCATTGCAGTGAGGGAGGATGCACATCATGGGGGTCCAAGTGGTGTCTTGGTACTAGTATGTTAGAAAGAAGCTATTATAGGATTCGGGCTTTGCTTGGGTGATTTAGGGAGGGTCTAAGGAAGCAAGGATTTGTTCTAGATTGTAAGCTGTCAGAAAGGGAAGTTGATTCCATCATTGAGTAAAGAAGTGGCCATCACTCATTTAGCAAAAGGTAGGTTGGCATTTTTGTGGGTTTCTCAATGGCCTTGTGTCTATAGTTAGACGAAGTTATGAAGTGGCCTATTTTGTCTCGTTTTATCGTGGTCTCAGAATAACCCCATCTAAGGTCAGTTTTCTATAAGATTGTTCATGTCTTTAATGGCCTGGCTGTGAGTGTCATATCAGTTCTTTTCTTTCTCAGCATGGATCAGGAAGTTTTTAGAATTGCTTTACTGCAACTTTGTGTGAACCCCAAAGCAACTTCCATTTTCAAAGATAAGCACAACCAGCATAGGTAGACAGAACAATATCATTATAGAAAAGTCAATAAATAGAAAAGAAAACCTTGTAAAGGTAGACAGATAAATTAGATGGAAGCCAAATGTGAGCTGGCTAACTTAGATCCCACTTAACCATGTATTTCTCAGTTTCCCGTCAAATTCCAAACCTTCCAAGTAGAACAAATCTACTATAAAGGAAAAAAATAGCCTTAAAACAACAACAAATTAAGTTCCAATTCTTGTTTCTAAGAAAAAAAACTTGAAAGACTCACAGGGTTTTGGGGCATCAAGTAATTCGTATAAAACACAATTTTGATGAGCTAAGTGTAAATGAATCAGAAACATATGGATTACATTTCTTTTAAATATGGGTTTACAAATTAAGGGAAAAAGTGGTTGGTGAAACTCTTTATGGTTTTTCCCAAACCCTAAATGTTTAAGAAACAGCTTGAGATGTTCCATGAACCCAAATGTGGTGATGTTCAACCATTCTTGTTATAAACTATTGTGCAAGCTGACAGTTTTGATTTTTTTGCCAAGCATGAGACTTTCTGAATTCTTCTCTTTTTCAAAAGCATCTATCATTTGTTTTCTTATGGAATTAGGTGTTTCTGCTGTTTAAGTTGAAGAAAACAGGATTTGCACATTCACGCACATGTTTGCATGTGTGTATGTGAAAGAGAGAAAGAGAGAGAGAGAGAGAGGGAAAGAATCAGGCTCTCGGTTCCCCATGAAAGACTAGATCTCAAATCTGGACTTATTTTTATGTGTATTCAACCTACTTACTGACTTTTTTTTGCACGGGAGCAATTAGGTTGTTCAAAGGGTTGATAATACATCTCTGGAAGCTTGAGTTACTTAAACTACTTGCTCACAAATAAGTTAGACTTAATGGCCTTGTGTATGGACTATCATGGAACTGTCATTTTGTCTGTCACTTCCTGCTGAGGAGTAGCAAAGACCAGCCTCCAGAACAGAATGCAGACTGTTCCCATGCCCATTCCGTGCAAAAGGAGCACGTTCCCATTCTGTGTAAGTGTAAACTCACAGGTCATCCCCGAGATTACTTCTGTGCAACATGAAATGTAACTTATCCACTCATATCTCATGGACATGGACCCTATAACTCAACCCAATAACTTGGACCTAAAAACCTACCAAAGAAATAAATGCTGTTGCACTCATCTGTCCTGCTTTGGTACTGTCATCTCAAAAATGTGAAATGCAGATAATGCTACGACCTCCCTCGTACTCTGGTTATAAGGATTAATCCTCTACTTCTGTAAAAGCTCAGCATGGCGCCTGGCACACAGTAGGTACACAAACTGCACTGGTTATTGTGATGCCCATTGTGTTAAGTACTACTCATCTTTCCTCTTTGTTCTTCTTCATTGGTGGGAGAATAATGGAGAGTAAGGATAACACACATTCATGAGAAAATGTCTCAATTTAGGCGCCTTTCTGGCCTTGCCAACTGACGGGAAATGACTACAAAGCATATGCTAATGAAAAGCGGTATCAAAGACTATTTCTTCCTGGATATGCTAAAAAGCACAGGCACCGTCAATGGCATCCAAACAAAGAGAAAAGTGAAAGGTTTATAAAAATCACAAAACCAACAGCTCATTGTCATTCATCTCTCACAGTTTATGCCGATGCCTTTTGCACCTGTCCCAGTGGTGATTCAACTGGAGTCCAATGAGAGGTAGGCCAGTGCCAGGACAAAACCCTCATGGTGTGTTCCCTTGCCTTTTAATCAGAGCTGAAAGTCCAGAAATTCAAACTCTGCATGTTGTAATTCAACACATTAGTAGTACTGGTGGGAATAATGAAAAGTGTGCCCAGCGCATCAGTCTTAGATTGTATGTTTTTCTCTTCCATCACCCTTGTTTTCAAGCTATGTAGTTGATGAAGATCAAAAAAGGGAGAGAGTACATGGGACAGGTAGAGTTTTGAAAACTTCTAGAAGATTTATAGAATAAATTAGTTGTGTCACTTTGTGATCCAGTCAGTATCACCCCTTCACCTTATACCTTAGGGCAATACTCAGGGTCACCTGTAAACTTAGTGCTCACTATTCCTTACTCATTCCTCACTACTTCTCACATGCTCTGGACTCCAGCCTTTTTCCATTTGTCATTCCTTAAAAATAATAAATGATTATGTGATTATTTATAGTTTTCATTATGTATTAAATAGTTCGTAATACAATCTTACAATCTCAAAGCCACCAACAAATATACACCTAGGCTGTACCTTTTGGTATCTGGCCCAAGCTCATGTTGGAATGGCGGACGCTACCTACTGTATTCATCAGAATTCTACAGTCCTTCAAAGTCAAAGTCAAAGTCAAATTTTGCATCTTCTCAGAGACTTTCTTTAATCTCTCCTGGCTGGATTTTACCTTTCTTCCATTACATTTTCCCTTACCCTGTTTATATTTTATTGTAAATATGAGTCTAGTGCTCCCTTGTTTAAAGTCCTCCCCATTGCTTTTCAGACAGTGTAAATTCTGATGTATCAAGCTCTATCCTCTGGCCTCTCCTCTCTGGCCTCCTTGACTATTACTTGCTAATCCTTGTGCATATTCTATGCCTTACATCGAATGTGATATGTAGTATACATTATTGTCTCTGAGTCTTTGAATATGCTGATTCTTCTGTCTTGAATATCCTCCTTCTCCTTCCCCCATCTCCTATGTCAGCTTCAGATCTTCAGTAGACATATTTCCTCTCTGATGTACTTCCCACATCATAGCATTTAATCACATGCCCTACAATTGCCTATTTATTTGACATCCTGTGGGCTCTGAGCTCTTTAAGGACAAAGACAGGGTCTGTCTTGTTTATAGCTGTTTTCTGACTGAAATTTAGTTAATATTTACTGAATGAATTATAGTGCTTATCACGCCCTAGATTTCTGACTTTTACTACAAAGCTCCTTGAGCATAAATATTTTTTATTTGGTTTTTCACATTTTTGTAGACCTTGGCTCTATTAACCTGGAGATGGTTAACTTTGCCCTTTTTTTTTTTTCCTTCATTTAGCCAAATCGTTTGAAGGGAGAGAATGAAGCTTGGAGACGGGGCTTGTTGTTCGGAGGTGGGAAAGGTTTGACCCAGTGCCCGAATGTATGTCTGAGGATACGAAGGGACAGCAGATAAATAGTGAAGCAGGGTTAAAGCTTGGGCGATGCTTGGGAAATAACCACCTGCCCTTTCTTTAAGGCCACTTAGGTATGGTGGAAGTTGGGAATATATATTCCATTCTGAGATGCTTTATGTTGGAAGCCAAATCTTAAGGTCTGAAACTCCATGCTGGCTTTCACAACTGTTTTTGAAACGCTTCTATCTCTAAAATCAGTTGGGATTCGAGCTGATTCAAGTTCTGTCCACTACTTCTGCCCCTCAGGGCAGTAGCACAAGAATGATTCCTTTTGCCTGATTCAAATACCCACGGTGGTAGTTCTTAACATTCCTGGGCTGGGCAGGGCTAGTGAGGTGGGGTGCCCTGCGTTTCAACTGTCCAGCAGCTGGTAAATCAAGTTTTGTTTTGTTTTTTTCCCCCATAGCACTTCAACTTCTGTATAGAATTAGCCTTTATTATAGCCAGGACACCCTTGTTGCTATCACCGAAGTAGGCACAGAGAAAAGGGCAGTAAATAGAAATGGGCAACAACGAATTCCCTGTTAGGCCCATAGGTACGTGCAGGAAGAAATTAGGAGAAAGTTTTACCGCATCAACCAGCATCTGCTGCTGGAGGAGAAGTTGCTGTTTCTGCTCCATGATCTGCCTCTGTAGAGTCTGTTTCTTTCCCATCAATTGCTGATTCAACAGTGATTGCTGGGAGTTCATGTAACCACTTCCGGTGTTTGGATTTGAGCAGGGGTTGGGACTTGGACTGGGGCCTATGCTCTGGCCTACCACAGAGTGTTGATCCTAAAGAAGAGAAGGGGGATGGGGGAAGCTACTGTGAATTAGAAGAAACAAAAATGTAGCACAAAGATCATAAGCTTAGATTCCAAACATTTTTCATCTTGTTAAGATCAAACATGGTTAAATGGGTTGGGGATCAGAGAATTGCTTTCTAAATGCAAGAGAAATAAATGCATATTACGGCAACCAAAGCAGCAGGGTTAATGACATTAGGGCACTGGAAAAGCTCCCATACGACTCTAATGGTGGACGCTCCACATTCCAGAAGGCGTTTATGGAACCTCAAAGAAAACTACCATAAAAACATATGGCAAACCTCTCAATTGCTCAGGAACAAACACATCATAAAGTAACAAGTTCTTCCTTTTCCTTAAAGTTAGCACATATCATTGCTGATCCTGCAACGAAAATTATGTTTCAATTCATAGGTTCAAAACTTGAATAAACCATTTTGGTCAGAAGGGGCCCCACTCTTTATGACAAGGCAGGAAGACCTGTGAGTTTCTGTTTTACAAACACTCCGAAGAGCATAGAAGGGACCTGCCCTTACAGAGACTTGTTAATTTTGCACCCTGGTAAGTAAGCCAGGAATTTCAGTGTATCAGTCAGTAAAAGAACACCCAACCAGCCGACAATGAGAAAGTATTAATTAAAAATTCAACATTGTATATTAGTAATATTGGGTATTGGTGAACTGCCATTCTAACTCAAGGTCTCTACCAATCTTTAGGCACTGACAAAGTCAGGGCCTTGCAGGGCAGAGAGCTAAACCTGGTCAAATGTTTTCATGAACTCCCGATGATGTGTTCAGGCTGAGCTGTATACTGGTGGAGTTACAAGGACTCTTCCCACCTTGAAGAATGTGTCCAAGTAAGGAGGAAATTACATGCTTACATGTAAAAATACAAGAAAGCACAGAATCGAGTCTTAGATATGATACAAGAATAAGTCAAAGGTCCTCACACTTTGATGGTATTCACTGGGGAAACAGATGCTCTGGCCTTGCTCCAGAAACTGTGAGGCTACAAATCAGGTACCTGGCCAGGTAATTCTAATACTCGTTGATCCAGGAAATGCTCTTTGAGGAACAGTGGATTATGAGAGCAATAAAACCCAACGTTCATTCTCCAACTGGGCTGTCGGAAGTTACGAGAGATTGAAAAGATAAAGCAACTCTCGTGATGCCTGATGAGTAGTCCACACACTCCATTTGTGGAAAGTGTCTTCCCTTTTACCTCCCTCTTTTTCTTTAGTTATCTACTGAACTAAAAACAAAAACAAAAGCCACCAGCCCACAGCCTGGGGATGTAGAAAACTTGGCCTCGCTTTAGTAATCCCTGGGGCTACAGAGCTTGCCCACCTCTTCAAAAGCAAAGCGATACGAAATAATCTTAAAGATGACCATGCACTGAGCCTTATTATAAGCCAGGCACTGTGCTGAGTGTGCTACGTGATTTATCTCATTGAATCCTCCCAAGGAAACAATGAGCAAGAGCTAGTTTTATCGTCCCAGTTCTGCAGATGAGAAACCTGAGCGCAGAGATCACACAGCTGCGAGTAGTTGAGGAAGATTTGAAGCCAGGTGTGTCTGAGTCCGGAACTCTCTTTCTCAGTCACTATACCAATTGTCTTTCAGCTAAGATGAGCAGTGTTGAAGAAGAAGGTGCTTATACTTCAAAACTTTGCAAACCCACCTGTCCATGTAGCAAGTGTTTATTGAACACCCCCTGCACCCTCAATCAGGCACGTGGAAGGCAGTGTGTTGGACAGAAGGGCAGGGCTGTTGGGTCTGGGAGAGGGGCAGTCCTCCTCACCAGTTAACTAAAAATAAGGGGAGCCATCTCGGAGGTAGGCACATCCTCTGTGCAAAAAACCATCCTCTAACACGTCTGCACACAATGCCCAGTCCTCTCAAAGTTAAACCCCTCTTGGCTCTTGGGGGAAAAAGTTCAACCCACATGTCCTACAAGCCACTAGGGATGTGGGTCTGGAGACTAGCGCAGAGGGTCATTACCACAATGCTAGTAGATGAAGATCTGTGGGTTGAGGGCTCTCGGAGGGCAGGTGGAAAAGGAAGTATCTGGAGGACTGAGTGTTGAATTGTTGGCCCACCCACACTACTGAGAGGGAAGCAGAGCCCGTGACAGGGAGAAAAAGGTGGGGTCAGAGAAAGATGACAAGAAGTGATGCCAGAGGAAATCAAGGTGAGAGAGAATATAGTGGAGACAGTGGTTGGCCCTCCACTCTCCACTGTCAACCAGAATCGAAATCATCTGCTCTTTTCTATAATAATGTGAAGTTTAGTGCAAGCTTTTGGGCTTAAAAAAAAAAAAAACACCCGGTTGACAAACATGCAAAGAAAAATTCAATGCATTTTTCTTCTCAGCCTTCTTTGCATGGCCACACAGTGCTCCAGATCATGAGCTCCGCAGATGAGCCTGCTGCAATTCATTTCCCCGTTCTGGCACTTATTAGCTGTGTGATCTGGGAGAAGTTAATTTGCCTCCACTAGCCTCAATTTCCTTGTCTGGAAAGTGGGCACAATAACAGTGCCCACTTCCTAGGGTCCCTGTGAGAATTAGAGGAAATAATACAAGGCCAATAATACCGAGCACAGAGTCAGCACTTCATAAGCAGCAGCTGCTTATAATTGTTAGCATTATTTCAACACACGGGAGCTGTCATCTTGTTTGTTTGTTTGTTTGTTGTGAAGCAAGGAAGTCAGGCCTTGCAGATTGCAGGAAGTTGTTCTGCATCGACTCTTCCAGAAATGCAGAGGTCATCTACATCGTCGAGATGGAGCTACGGACAGACTCAGGGAACGACTTTTATCCTTCTACCTGGTGATGTCAGAAGAGGAACCGAGTGCTATTCTCCGATGGAAGGTCTTTTGGAGGGTGCTTCCTTCATCTGGGTTAGGGCCTTGGCCCGGGGCCCTGACACTTGGCTTTTCTCCGTGCTGGTTTTTATTTCTTACCATCCAATTATTTATTAATAGCGCAGCCAATATACATGCACTAATTACTGTGCCTTCATTTCTTCCATCATAAATTAGAAGTAATGACACTAACGGCAGAAAATGAAACCAGACGAAATTAGAACAGTCCGAGGCACTTAGGAGGTACTTTATTAAATTGAGTGATTAGTACTTTTCTTATTTACTTACTTATTGTTTTGTATAGGCCAGAGATGTTTTAGACACAATTATCTTTGTGATGGAGCTTGTGCCGTAAGCGTACTTGGATTGCGGATGGAGGGTGTTTAGCTCCCATCTTGGTTTAGTTTAGTTTAGCTTTTTTTTTTTTTTTCATTTTGCAACTTGAACACTGATACCCAAAACATGAAAACGCGACAAAAGCAGGAAGGGCAAAGACAGCTTCGCCTTGCATGCCATCTTGGATGGGCAGGGAGAAGCTGCCTAGAGAGCTGTGTTAAGAGGGGCTCCGTGGAGGCGCTCTGGCATGGTGAGCTGTTCTGCCGCGGATCGTCAGCATTGTGGGATCCGGCAGAAGTTGGCACTCGCTCTCGCAGCATTTCTGGTCTGGATGGTGGAGCTGGTGCTGTCCCCATCATTGGTGCCACTGCTGACGCCAGCTCTCCAAGTGCCTCCCCTGTTGGCACGGGTGCTGTTCAGAAGGCACCGCTTGGATCTGGCTCAGGGATCAGTAAAACCTTGCTCCTTGTCCCAGGTCAGGGGCTCCCCCTGTATGTCGTCCTGGCTCCACCTTCTGATCAGAGCCTCCTCCCTGATGCTCTCTGGGTGCTCCTCTGGGCCCTGGCAGGTTCCTCGGCCATATCCACACCCATCGTCGTGAACCTGTCATCCACGGCCTTCGAGAACCGAGCCTTCTGTTCCTGGGGGTCTTGGTTCTGGTTCTGGGTGATGAGTCTCTGCACCCTCATCTTGCTGGTCTCGTGGTGCGCTCTCAGGCCACAGAGGAGTTCATCCTCCGGTCAGCTGCTATTGGGGGCCTTGTATTTCAGGTACCTCCGTGCAAGAGGAAGGTAAACGTTTGCCAACCTGGGGCTGCACCAGCGGTTCCCAGGGGGCCCCTTCCTAGCCCTGATGCTGCAGCTCGGGTCCTGTGGGAGGGTTGCTCTCCAGCCCCTGCCTACTCTCATGCTCACTCTCAGAGTTTCTGCCCCCGGGATTGAGGCCTACAAAGCCTTAGGCTGCCTGTCCTGCCCAGAGCCACATGGAGGTGCAGGGTGGGACACGTGTAGGGTATCTGTTCATAGGAAGGCCACACATTTTGTGCCCCTTGTCATAATGAACCCAGATTGCTGTTGGGTGTGTTATAAACAGCGGAGCCATTTCTGCAGGCCCCCTGCTCTGAGCACACCCTGTGCTCCCATCATATTTGAAACATAAATTGGCCCTTGCGCTTCTCCATGGGCCACAGTCCCCACTATTTCTTATTTTATTGTATCTGCCCATTTTCCTCATTTTTGAATTTTTGTTAATGTTTATTTATTTTTGAGAAAGAGAGAGAGAGAGAGAGAGAGAGAGAGAGAGACAGAGTGCAAGCAGGGGAGCAGCAGAGAGAGAGGGAGACACAGAATCCAAAGCAGGCTCCAGGCTCCGAGCTGTCAGCACAGAGCCTGATGTGGGGCTCGAACTCACGAGCCATGAGATCATGACCTGAGCCGAAGTTGGATGCTCAACCGACTCAGCCACCCAGGCACCCCCCATTTTCCTCATTTCTTTAATTTTTTTTTTCAACGTTTATTTATTTTTGGGACAGAGAGAGACAGAGCATGAACGGGGGAGGGGCAGAGAGAGAGGGAGACACAGAATCGGAAACAGGCTCCAGGCTCCGAGCCATCAGCCCAGAGCCTGACGCGGGGCTCGAACTCACGGACCGCGAGATCGTGACCTGGCTGAAGTCGGACGCTTAACCGACTGCGCCACCCAGGCGCCCCTCCTCATTTCTATTACTTGCCTGGCTCATGTAGGCATTTGAGACTCAGATCTCTGGCTTATAGTTTATCTGGGAATCTAAGGTGCACACACTACGTACCCCATGAACCTCAAATTTCCTACAGCCATCAGGTGTATGACTTCCATCAAGTGGTATGATACCCACGAGTGCTTCAAGATTAAATTCCAGACCTTCCAGTGCCTAGTCTAGTCACCTATGCAGCCATCCGTCCATGAGGGAATCTGATACATTTTACTGACTACCGCCTGTATGCTAGGCAGTTTTCTATTTTCTAGACATTAAAAAATTATTTAGAAAGGGGACAAATGCAGAGAAAGAGGTGGGCAGAGTGCTTAGTGTTGGCAAAATTAGCGAACTTCAAAATAAGTTCCAGTGAAATCTGGAAAACTAGCCCCTTCTAAGATTCAGAAAAGATCTGCATACCAAGAAAATGTAACTATGTTCCCTCCTCTAATCAAACAGATGGACTGTGCTAAATTTAGTTTCATTCCTTTACAATACCAAAGGATATAAAAATAAGAGATAAGCTCTCTTTTGGAATTTTGTAAAAGATTTTGAAGCCTCATAGCTTCTGGCCTACAGGCTTTACCATGTACTCTACCCTACACATTCCTTCAGTTCATGATTGAAGTAATATTTGGCTGCTGCTACATTCTTTTGCCCTTATGTTAGCGAGGAAACACGAAACACCTCCTTACACAGGCTTGCTGTCATTGCCAAGATGTTGTGCAAACTTTAGTACACATAATATTTTGAAAGAAAAATATGCTCTGATGCGTCGGCTTTGATTTCCAGATTCGGCCTCGCTCTTTGCCTTACATTCATTCCCGTAGAGCTTGGCCTAATAGAAATCAATCTGTTTCTATCTCAACACTCATTTTATCCTTAAGAGCTTGTGAACTTGTGAAGGCCATGGTAAAAATGGCACACCCTCAGCCTATCGATGAAAAGTGTGTGTGTGTGTGTGTGTGTGCACACGCGCGTGTGGTTGTGAATGAATTAGGCCACTTCCATTGATGTCATCTTTTATATGACAGAAAACCCAGTTTCCTAGAGAAACTGGTGTTCAAGGTTGATTTAACAGCAAACAATAGCCACGTGATTGGTTCAAATCCTGAATTTGAATGATCTTTCATTTTGTGTCTGTGTGTTTTCTGTTTCTAGGTTAGTATTTGATGCTAACTGACAAATTAGGCTTCTGATCCTATCCTCCTGGGATTTAATATACATGTACATTGAATATGCACTTAAAGTTTTTCACATCTGTGTGTGTGTGTGTGTGTGTTTAAGAGTTTAAAGTCCTGTTATAGTATTAGTTAAGCCACTGAATTAGAGTGTTGAGATATGGTTAAAGCTTCTTGATCCTTCTTTTCATCTAGCGTAGGACTGCCAGGCCAATAAAAGCATATCCGTATTCTTTTAATAAAGTTCTCCCAATAATTAAGCTATATCTTTAGAATTGTTATCTTCGTTCTTCAATGATTCATTTATTCAGCAATTATTTGTTCAGCATCTACTATGTATCATGCATTCTTCTATGCCTTGGAGATCAAAGTCCATGTAGCCTACTTGAAAAACCTTGCAGCTCATCTATACTTTCAAGCTGGACTACTGATGGAAAATTTACCTTCCAGAATGGTCTCAAGGATGTTAGAAAACCATTGGTAAATCAGGTGTGTGATGATGAAACCAGTTTGTCATGCCAAAGGCAATCCAAACATATGAAGTTGATTTACATTCATAGGAAGCTGGAAGCATGTTTTAACGGGAAAATATGGTAAAAGAATGCTTTCCCAAACGTGTTACTTTGTTGACTTAGTATCATGTCCATGAATTACTACAGGAAGCACTAACTCAACAAGGAGGTAAACTATGTCTACAAGACCTGGTAGAAAATTAAGGAGATACTTGAACTCTTGTAAATGGGCACCCCTTTCCTTAAGGGGCAAATGACTTGTTCTTCCTGCTATTAACTCTATTTCTCTCAAAGCTAGGTTGAGGTCCTTTTGAAAAAATGTCCAAATTAAAAAAATTAGAAATAAATTCCACTTTTCCATCCATAACTGCTCTTTCACCAAAACCTCTTCTTTAATATTTCAGGGATAAAAATGTAAAGACACTGTATGAAACCAATCTTGTAAATCTTAGTAACCAACATCAAGAGGATAGGCATGGCCACTGGGTCTTACTTTGATAAAATGTCTTCGTAAGTCATGCTTAACACGTGAGAGATCTTTCTAAAAGATGTTAATAAAAATGCTGTGATTACCTCTTTCTTTCATTTAATACAATGCAAAGTCTCTGTCAAGCAGGATTGATTTCAGCAAAAGGTAGAACAGTGTCCACCTAGACACATCCTAAAGCAGCAAACAAAAATATCCCTGGTTTCATTGAAATATGTTGAAATACTAAGACTCATTGAATTCAGCCATTTTTACTGTTAATGCGCTGAACAGTGCGACATGGTAAGTTTCACAAAGCAAGCAAAGTTACCAGGCAGGTATTGTTCTTTTAATATTAAAAGGAAAAAAAAAAAAACCAACACTCTAAAAAATATTTGTCTTCTTCTGGGCATCTGGGTAAAATGGCTCTCTGTTTTTCTGAACTTATTTTGGAAGGGGACATATAATGATTTTTTCCCCCCACAAAAATGAAGTAATGTAAGTTACTTGGGATCCATGAGAGTATTTTGGCGTGGGATGACTGCCCTTTCTTTTTCTTGGCTTCCAGAGCTAGGCATCTGCAATTTGCAAAACAAATTCAAGATAAAGTACCCAGCTGGGCAAGTTTGTACAGTAGATCTCATAAACGGGTTTGCTATTCAATCAATCTTTCTCCCCACCCCCCTTCTCTCTTGCCCTCTTCTTTCCCTGTCTCAATGAACTAACTGCTCAACTGTTCTTCCAGGCTATTCATCTTCTGAACTGTCTACTTATGAAGCCATTTATTTATCTCTATGCCTGAGAAACAAGTTGCCTTAACCATTTCAGATTCCCTGCAAGCTGGCAGCCCCACTAAGTTATTTACTTGGGGCACAGATAGTGAGCTGGCTCTGTGTGGCTAAAATAATTGAATAGTTCTGACACAACAACAATGACCACAAAACAATTACCAGGAAATCGTCCAGGAAACAACTTCCAAACCCAAAGACTGAAGGGATAAAACACTCTTGTCTTCAGGCTGCCGGTCTTCTATTTGAAGGGTCAGAAAACTATGGCAAGACTGGTCAAACACAGCTTGCCACCTTTTTTGGTAAATACGATTCTATTGGAACATAGCCATGCACATGCATTTGTATATTGTTTGTGGCTGCTTTCACACTACAACAGAGCTAAAGAGTTGTGATGGAGATCTATGGTGCACAAAGCCTAAAATATTTACTATCTGGCCCTTAATGGAAAAAGTTTGCTGACCCTTGCACTATTTGGCTGTACTGGCCAAGGAATGCTAAGTACTTTGGTCTTTTATATTAAATTGATAAAATGCCTGAAACAAAGTGCCCAGCAATCCTTGGAAAGAACTGGCAAGTCGGCAGTGAGAAATATCTATCATGACGTCTGTTCACAATTGCCCTCCATTCCAGCCACGATTACAAACTGTGGGAACTGAAAAGGAACTTACAGATCTTTCATCCGACTTCATTTTACAGATGAAGACGTTGCCCGGAAAGGTTAAGGAATTGACTTGCATGAGGTCACAGACCTCACTAAAAGATGAAGAACACATATCCCAATCCAGGAAAACATTAAGGAGGGATGCATGGAACAAAATGTATCTGCTTAGGAGAACCTTAGCTTGTCTGATAGGAGTGGCTTGTTGGGGGCACCTGGGTGGCTCAGTTGGTTCGGTGTCTGACTCTCGATTTCGGCTCAGGTCATGATTTCATGGGTTCATGAGTTCGGGCCCCATGTCCTGAAGCATGGTCCCTGCTGGGGATTCTCTGTCTCTGTCTGTCTGTCTGTCTGTCTCTCCATTCCCTGTTTGCATGCCTGTGTGCGCATGCTTGCCCTCTCTCTCACACAATAAATAAATAAACCTTAAAAAAAAAAAAAAAAAGAACTAGCTTGTGGGGGTTGGGGGCGGGGTAGGGCAAATGTTGCAAGGTGGAGTATGCAAACACAGAAGATTGTATCTGAGTTAGTATTTTTCTTTGTCCTTTGCAAATACGAATAGTAGCTGCTTTCTCTTTCTAGTTAATAGGGCATTTTTCTTCACTTGCTCAGAACCTTCCCACTTACCCTGCGGGGAAACCCTGATCATATGTTTATAATCTGTTTGGTTCAAATGATTAGAATGAATTTTGTGGTCACTGTAGAGTTCATCCTTCAGATGTTACCCAATTTTCAAGTCACCAGGACACTGCATCTATTCTAAGCCTCTGGGGTGGACACTTATTATGGGTTGGCACAGAAGACCAGTTCCATGAGCGAGGAAGCAGCATTTAGGTGGGAGAGTGGCCAGGAACAAAACGTCAGTGGGTCAGGGTGGAGTGGGAAGAGTTTGGTAACTCAGGGGAAGGAATGAGAAATTTTTCTTAAAAGAGAAACTCTTTAACTTTAGAAGGGCTCTTTGTGGCGGACCTGAAATTTCTGCTCTGTAAGTTAGCTTTTAGCTTTTTATCCCTAGAGCAGTGGTTTCAAGCTCTTCTTTGGATAACAGTGCCTTTTGAGGGGTTCACAAAGCTATGGATTCTGCCTCTCTTTTCTTACCCCCAAGTACACATACAACTAACAATTGTGTCTACATTTTCAGGGAGTTTACAAATTTTCTAAACATCCACAGACCATCCGTTGACCTCACGTTGAGAACTCCACCTCCTACCCCTCAAAGGTTAGTGTTGATGAGAGTAACGAAATGATTTTCCACTTGGATACATTCTCTACACTGCACCCCCAGCCTAAAGCCATCTATGGTTCCTCTCAGCCTTTGGAATCAAGTCCTTGCTCCTGAGTGTGGCACAGAAGGCCCTCCATGATCTGGTCTCTGCTCAACACATGCTTTCTTCACTTTCTACTCTAGTGATATTAAACTACTTGCAATTCTTCAAACCCACAGAGCTCCTTCTCCTCTCCACACTTTCGCATATGCTCACAACATCTCTGCCGGGAGCCCTCTTCCCCTGCTCCTCCCTACCAAGGGATCACTCTTTTTTCTTTGCTCAGTTCAGATGTCAAGTTTTCAGGAAGTCTCCTCCGGCCTCCCAGTGCTGTTCAGTGCCTGCCCCTCTTTTGTGCTTCCATAACAGTTGGTACTGGCTCATAGGAGGGCATTTTTCACTCTGTACCACAACTGCTTGTTTGCTTATATCTACCTCCCAATAGAAGTGTTTAGAAGGCTCGGATGTTCGCCATGTTTTTCCCAGTATGCAGCAGACCTTCCATACATGTCTGTGGGTTTTGGGGGAATAAATAAATACATACATAAATGAAGAATCCATGTGAAGCAGAAAATGGGGACAGAACCTCCTGCCATAAGGCACATGGGATAAAAATGTTAGCTCTTTTCAAAGGCACCTGGAAAGCCAACATAGGAGAGGGAGGCAAAGGCTGAGCAGCACTGGTAAGTCCAGTGTTGCATTTATAAGTGCACCACTTTAGAAGGACCCACAGCATAAAGAATATTTTAGGAAGGAAAGAGCTAGTGGTGAGGGATGGTGGAGAACATGATGATGATGATGATGGTAGTGGTGGTGATGGTGATGGGTAGTAGATACGTTGGAAGGCAAGAAGAAGGCACACCGGTGGAGAATAATTTCTACCAATAGTTACCATCTTTGAAAGCTATGTACCAGGCTATGTGTTGAGGGTTTGACATTTATTATCTCATTTAATCTCCTCAATAATTCTGTTTTAATTGTAATTCCCATTTTATTTATTTGAAGTTTATTTATTTATTTTGAGAGAGGGGGAGAGAGCAAGCACGAGCAGGTGAGAGGCAGAGAAAGAGGGAGAAAGAGAATACTAAGCAGGCTCCTTGTGCTGTTAGTGCAGAGCCTGACACAGGCTCGATCTCACAAATCGTGCGATTATGACCTGAGCCGAAATCAAGAGTCAGATGCTTAACCTACTGAGCCACCCGGGTGCCCCTATGATTCCCATTTGATAGATTAAGAAATCTCTCTCTCTCTCTCTCTTTATTTTACACATATGCCTTTAAAATGCAAAGAACCTTAAAGGCTTCATAAAATAAGGTTATTGGCAAAATATATTAAAAATATCCTTCTGTTCTAAAAGCAATTGGAGTGGGTAGGCAGCAATAGTGAAAAGTGGATTCTGGGATCAGACAGAGCTGGGTTCAAATCCCACCTCTGCTTTTTTCCAACTTGTATGGGAGTAATAATATTTATCTCAATATTACCCCAATAAATGGCAAAAAGTTAAGTGAGGTGAGTAGTATAGTATAGTAGTATCCGGTATGGAATAGACATGAAATAAATGTTAATGTCTCCTTTTAAGTAAATTTGATGTTTATTGAATCATCATTGTATCAAAGACACACATATTAAGGTACTGGACTAAACAGAATATAATTTCTGATCATCACATAGTGAGGACAGCGTGATGTTTATAATAATACTAGCAATAAACCAACAAGCAACAATGATCAGTGTTAAGTCACTTAGCTAAGCATTTCACCACTGCCTCTACCAATTACAACAAGATTAGGGGATTGTGTTTAAGGGTAACTGTACCCTTGTTGAGTTTATTCTATAAATTGTGTTGATACTAATCCCTTCTTCTTCTCCCTTCTCCCTTAGGCTTATAAATCCTCTCTACAAAAACTTTCATTTCAAAGGACACACATTAGGAACTGCTTTTTTAAAAAATTTTTAATGTTTGTTTATTTTTGAGAGAGAGAGAGAGAGGGTGTAAGCAGGGGAGGGGCAAAGAGAGAGGGAGACAGAATCTGAAGCAGGCTCCAGGCTCCGAGCTGTCAGCCCAGAGCCCAATGCGGGGCTCGAACCCACAGACCTTGAGATCATGACCTGAGCTGAAGTCAGATGCTTAGCCGACTGAGCCACCCAGGCGCCCCAGGAACCAGTTTTATACCCTAAAAGTGTGCTATTCCTCTAGAAGCGCTTGGTTTGGGATGAGATAAATATCAACATTTTCTGTTCTCCTTGAAAGTGAAGGCAATCCAGTAAAGAAGTAGTAATGGAGAAGGAAGAAGGGGTAGAGGACACTACAGTTCAAAAGGAAGGAAATACTTCTTTTTTTTTTATTATTTATTTTTGGGACAGAGAGAGACAGAGCATGAACGGGGGAGGGGCAGAGAGAGAGGGAGACACAGAATCGGAAACAGCCTCCAGGCTCTGAGCCATCAGCCCAGAGCCCGACGCGGGGCTCGAACTCACGGACCGCGAGATCGTGACCTGGCTGAAGTCGGACGCTTAACCGACTGCGCCACCCAGGCGCCCCGAGGAAGGAAATACTTCTTAAGGGGCTGGTTCTTAAATCAAAAGGATGTCCAAATTATATATGAAACAAATCTTGATTTTTTTTTTTATCTAAGAGAGAGAGAGACAGACAGACAGACAGAGAGAATCTTAAGCAGGCTCTCCACTCAGCGTGGAGCCTGAGGTGGGGCTCGATCCCAGCTGACCCTGGGATCATGACCTGAGCTGAAATCGATAGTCAGACACTCAACTGACTGAACCACCCAGGTGCCCCAACAAATCTGGAATTTTTAAAAACCGATTTCCAGAGGTTGCTTCTAACACTTGGGAAGTAATGCCAGATTTTTCCTTTGGAAATAATAAAAAAAAAAAATGTAGAATTTTGACTCTGGAATTTCTTTAATGAAAATTGTATAGACTGCTTTTAGCTTCTTATCTCTTTAAGATTGAGAAATGAGGAATCTAAGAAAATCCTCACATATTTTATGTGGTATCTCATGACAAAATACTGTAATGATGAAAAATGTAAGCTTTGTAGTCAAAATGCCTAGGCTTAAATATTTCCTCCATGACTTATTAATTGTTCTTAAGCAAGTTATAAAAATCTCTAGGTCTCAGTTTCTTCTCTGTTGAGGGGCAAATAATACTGCCTTACTTATACAATTGCTGTATGGCTTAAATAAGATTAGGTAAAATATGTGGCAGTCTTTGGCTCACAGGAAGTATACAAAAACAGGTAGCATTTATTTTAAACTATGGTTTTCCTTGACAGTTTTTACTTATTCTTACTTATACACATTGACATTATTTCATTGATTCTTGTACGAATCTGGTTCATGTGACCTGTGAACCTTGTTAATTTCGTTTTTTTTTTTTTTCCTACGTTTATTTATTTCTGGGACAGAGAGAGACAGAGCATGAACGGGGGAGGGGCAGAGAGAGAGGGAGACACAGAATCAGAAGAACCTTGTTAATTTCGTAGCCTTCTCTTTTCACCTCTCTAGGCCTTACTTTCTCCAATGTTAAGATATGGAAATTAGATTATAATCTCTAAATTCCATTCCAGTGCTAGAATTGTTGAAATTCCATTTTTATTGAATCAAGCTAACAATAAATACCACTGTAATGAAATAATTCAATTTCTCTTTTTTTCCATTGAGTCTAGAATGCAACTTAACAGCACAACTTGCAGCGGTTTTATCACTATAATGTACAAATACTAGATTGACGCAGTTGGGGGTGAGGAGCAGGAAATCACACTGGTTATTTTCTTCTGAAGTGACTGAGGTAAATGCACTGAAGCTTGGGAATGGGAACGTTGAGAAAATTCAAACTCAATTCTGCATCCGTTCAGATACTTCAGTGTGCAAGGCATAATGTAGAACTATACAGGTTTAATAGTGTTGGACTTTTCTGATTGATTCTGGAAAAAGTCTGGTTTTCCCCCCTGATTCTGTAAGAAAAAAATCTACAAATTATTTTGCTAGAGGTGATTTTTATATCCATCTGTGCTAAAATATATAAAACATATTGACCTATAAAGTAGCCCACATATTCTTGACATATCTCCTTTTAAGAGAAATGAGAGAATATCTTGGTTATTGCAGGTTATCTAATAAACATAGAAATCTAGATGCACTGACACAGCACAGTGACTGTGGTCAATATCTTCAAATGTGTCCATCTACTCTAATGTAACATGATTAGCTATTTTCGAATGTATTATTATAATGACCACAAAGGACGTTTAAAAAGGAGCCATCTGTTCTCTGTTAAATGTAGCCCTGAAGTCTCCCTTGAATTAGCAAAGCAAGCCACTAAATACTTCAGTGGGACTTCAAAAAAGCTGAGTTCTCCCTAAGAATCACTAAGGGATGAACTTCAAAAGATTAGAGGTTTCACTTGGATCAATTCCCAGAAAATCAGGTTATTTACCAAATCTTATTTATGCAAACTATACAAACACATTTTGATCTGCAGAGTACCAAAATAATGTTTTAGAAAAATGATAACCTTAAGTGAAAAAGTCTACCGTGGAAAAGAATGGGGAAAGTCAACTTTCTTTGGTCTGATTATCTGTCTGTCTACATTCATCAAATCAGCTGTACAAGTATTACCAGATCTGCTGTTTCTTTATGTTTATAAATTCAGAGAGAAATTACCAAAAAGTTTTATTAATTCTGTTGAGTAATAAGATTAGGGATGTCTTACATGCACACACACACACACACACACACCCCGTATTTTAGCTTCTCTGTTTGGATTACAAAATGGTGGAGATTATTAAATTATTTTTAGACATCAACCAATTTTAAGACATTTTTTTTTCATCTATAAAGATTTCTAGTATAAGTTTGGGTTCATAAGCTAACTCTTTACATTAATTCATCTGAATAGAGAATTCAGAATAAGGCAGGTCTATCTTGGCAGTGTCCAACATAGGTGACTGGTATTGCTTGAATTCTAATCGCATCTTGTATTTATCTCCGTTATAGGATCTATCAATTATTTATTTACATGTATGTTTTCTCTTACTAGGCTGTTATTACTTCAAGAACACGGACTTTTTTATTCATCTGTGCATTTCCACCAGCACACATAAGCCTGACCTAAAGTAGACACCTAAATAAATAATAACTTGACAATCAGATAAGCTTAATTTATAACATGATTTGTAATTATTTAGGTGTTCCTAAGAAAGTAACATATATATGAAAAGCTTCCAGTGAAATAACAAGTATTAATATAAAATATCATATAAAATGCCTCCTCTGAGAATATTATTACTTGTTAATTCAAGACACTATATGAGTCTTTTTGCTTATAATTAATACCTTCAACTTAAATTTAGCATGTACAGTGTTCTGTGAACTTTTTTTTCTTAGCAATTTGGGTAGCTTGATTGTATTGGATTCTGTTACTTGTAACTGGAAACAGATCCTTGATTTGAACATAACTGTCCAGTGATTTTAAAATTGGGTAAACATTTGTGGCTTACGTTCCTAACGGCTGATCAGGAGAGAATGCATGAAGGGAGACTGATATGTCGTACAGTCACCAGTGTTTACATCGTTTTGTGTTTTCCAGCTCCATGTGGTACTTTTTAAAAGGGTATATACATCTGGGACTGCTACAGCTCTTCGGCTGCCGGCTGGATCCAAATAAACAGTTCATTTAGCATATATCTGAGCATTTCCGGATATTTAAATCAAAACTGTGACTAAATTTGAGCCAATCTGGAATCGCTTTATAATTTAAAAATATTGTTATTTGGCCATCTAGAGGAGAAAAAAAAAAACCTATAAAAATAATTTTTAAAATTTCTAGCCTGTTCATAAACTTAACAGAACTTGGCCCAAGTATGCGAAATGTCACAATATTGGATATCATGGAAACTTAAAACCTGTCAGCTATCTTCTTTGCCTACAGTATTAGCAAACAATTGGCTTGAGAATGTTACTTAACTGAACAAATTAGCCGAATCAAGCAGTTGTTTTTGGTAAGGCACAGCGTGATTATCTTTTCTAAGGACCCGATTTACCTGATAGATCTTTAGTTGAAGCTCACCATATTTATCTAATCCTTGCCAGGTCTTAATTTCAGTTTTCTCCTTACAGACACAGCTGCATTGACACCACTTGGATTCTAGTATCATTTTTCAAAGTTGCTTTTTTCAAGGTATTGGGCAAACATTAGTATTCCATTTTAGAAAGGTGATGAAATTGATCAATATGTTGAGGGTTAATCAAGCTAAAGTATTTTGGCCTCTTTAGAAACCAAGTAACATTGTTAGATGTAATGTTAATGTACAACTGACCAGTTATGGAGACTGCATAAAAGGAGACAATTCAGTTCCTTTAAAAAAAATACATATCCCACTTGATGTTGAAGATGCTGTCTTCATGTATGGCAGTCCTTCTATATCCTAGTGCTACAACTTTTCCATTACTTCTCAATTAAATCTGAACAATTTTCTCACACTTTTTTTTTTTACTCTACCAGAATCATTTCTATTTTGGCAGGTGGGTTCATGGTTTTCTCCTAGGTAATATACCATTCATTCACATACCCTGCTATATAGCTCTCCATACTAAGAAGATATTAATCTTTGGATTTCACCTGTCTTTGGTTATAAAAGAAAGTGAGATGGTCACTGCTTTTAGGAAGAAAAGCAATACATTTAGATAATATAGCTTATTTTAGTAATTTAATCATACTTATTACTTACAGAGATCAAAGAGAGGCTATTTATGTGGGGTCAGTAACTTTCAGTCAAGTTAACATCAGTGGAACTAACTTGTGTGCTTACTACTACACTGGTATTTTGAGGGTAGAAGAAAACAGGGGCATTGATATATTGATATATGATCCCTTCACTTCTTAGGGAAGCCATGAAAAGTATGGTAATTTACCTGTAAGTATCTATTATAGTAAAGGAAGGCTGTTGTGTTTCTGTTTAAATGCAAATAATTCACAGTGTTGTATAGAGAGTGATTTATTTCTATGTGTTTTTCCCCTAGGATTTTAGGCTAGCCACTAGAAATACTGTCCAAGGACATCTATTCAAGGCTCTACCTCACAGAATGGTCGAGTATTCCTTAACGTTTATATCTGTGGTCAAGGATAGAAAAACAATCAGGCCTACCAGGATTTATAAAGCATGGCTTATTGAATGATATTCCTTAGAGGGCTGTAGTTCCATGAACTGAATGGGGAACAATTTGTAGCACGGGAGATGATCTACTTACTGCAAACTGTAATACGTCTTAAATGACCAAACCAGCTATAATTATCATTATCATTGTAAACCTCCTGATTTCTGTCTTAATTTAGGATATTTCCTCATTGTAACTTCAGCGGATAAATACTATGGTCAGAGAACATTTACATTTTCTATCTTTAATCTTTAATATCTGGATACGTATATAAATGTTGAGGTGAGACTACGAAAATGGAAATGTTTATAGGTTATATACTCACCATTTTGTCAAGCAAACTGGATTTCTCTTTAGAGGTTTTTTTTTTCAACGTTTATTTATTTATTTATTTATTTATTTATTTATTTATTTTTTTTGGGACAGAGAGAGACAGAGCATGAACGGGGGAGGGGCAGAGAGAGAGGGAGACACAGAATCAGAAACAGGCTCCAGGCTCTGAGCCATCAGCCCAGAGCCTGACGCGGGGCTCAAACTCACGGACCTCGAGATCATGACCTGGCTGAAGTCGGACGCTTAACCGACTGCGCCACCCAGGCGCCCTTCTCTTTAGAGATTTAAATAAAAACTGGTTTGGGGGCGCCTGGGTGACTCAGTCGGTTAAGCGTCCGATTCTTGATTTCAACTCGGGTCATGATCTCACAGTTCATGAGTTCCAGGCCCATATCGGGCTCCCTGCTGACAGCACGGAACTTGCTTGGGATTCTCTCTCCCTTCCTCTCTCTCTGTCCCTCTTCTGCTCATGCTCTCTCTCTCAAAATAAATAAATAAAACTTAAAAAAATCGAATAAAAACAGGTTTTCCTATTTGGGAGGATTTAGAGCGAACCTCCTGAGAGATACAGGGGCAGACCAACAGGCCTTTCCCAAGCCGCTGCCTACCTTTCCATGTGGGGGACACTCTGGAGAGGCAGCTCCCTGGGTCGTATAGGATCATTTCTGATATCAACAGAACATTCAGTTACCTGCAGACTATGTAGGAACACAGGATGCTGGCAGAGGCCACGTTTTAGATTGCTAGAGGTCTAACGATCCCTTCTCAACTTCCCTGATTATACTGTGGATGAGTTAGGAGGACCAGGGGGAAAGAGAGGGAAGGACACATAATATTTTGAACCAGTTACATAAGATACAAACTAGGAGAAAAGTGGTTTCATGCAGATATCAAAAAAACCATAGCAGGCTTTATTTGTTAGAGAGAAATACTTGTGGCTAGAAATATATTTGGCTAGTAGGAATAATCTGACATTATCACCAACAGTTTTAGTTATTCCCTATCTTCTAGTACTTCCACAGAAGGATGTATTTTAGAAGTAATTTCATGATAATGATCCAACGATGTTTATAAGAACTTTAGAGTTTTTTTTTTAAGGTCATATCAACCCAGAAGAATCATTTTTTTTACATTTAAAAATAGTATTTTTTCCCGCCTTTAAAATGTCCCATTGATCTTTTTATAGCAGTAAAATACAGATACAAAAATGGTTACGCAAAAGTCCAGAAGCTAACTAGTCAACGACAGAATAAATGGGATTTTGTTTTTCTTAGCCTTTAGAAAAACGCCAACACATACTTCAGCCTCTCACATGATTTGGTGGTTAAGGATTTGGTTTGCAAAGCACAATTCAATATTTTATTTATAGAAGGCAAAAAAAAAATGGTAACAACTTTACATTTTGATTTCTGCATATCTGTGTTTGCCAAAAAGAAAAGGTGTCTATGTGTCTGAGTGTGTGTGTGTGTGTGTGTGGTTGGGAAAGAGTCTTCCTCCCATTACTTCATAAAATCTCCTTCTATCTATTTCTTTCATTGTCAAAGTTCCTCAAAATTATTTTGCTGAAATCTTGTATGCCGAGATTCAGCCGAGCCAAACTCTTGGATATCTGTTGTCTATTTTTGGGCTGGAGTAACTAACATTCAGTAAACAGAATGTCCAGAGCCTCTTCTTAAAGCACCACTAGCAGGCACTGTTAGAGCATTTTCATTCAGTTTATTCGGCTTGGGCAGACCGGGAACAGCGGCTTACACCAACTGAGGATCACTGAACACAATCTCATAGCAACAGACACCAAAACAGTCCCTCATTACAAGCCTTGTCCGACAATCAAGTCTTTAACGAGAACAAAGGTTGACAGTGATTAATCATTAAGCAGTTCCTTGTTCCTAGATGCACGTGTTCTCAGCAGCCTCCTGCAGAGGCAGTCTGGCATATTTCCTGTCTCTGTGCTCCACTGTGCCATGTCTGAAGGGACACCCAGGCAGCCTTCTCACTATTTTAATTTCAAATGCTACAAACATCTACAGAGTTTCTATGTGCACATGTCTTGACTTTTATTCTGAGCCTGGCAGACTCTGAATGGATATAGGCAGAGAGAACAAAATAAGCCGTTAGCTCCACATCTGCTTACTAGATTATGTTCAAAGACAGTATAAGAAATTGATTAAACACTGTTTTCTGGACTAAACCTTTGAAATGTTTGTTTCCTTCAGCAATGCAATATGTTGATACAATTTAGTTGCGCAGCATACATAAGATACCTTCCCTACTGTTTCTACATAAAAATAGCTTCTATGTTGGCAAAGCACCATGCTTTAAAAAGCAGTAAAAAAATTTTCAGAAATCCTCTTTCAAATAATTCTGTTTCACAAAGCAGCAGCTTTGTAATGTTAACTGACATGGTCATCATTTTACTCAATACTCTCTTTTGTTGTGTGTTTTAATTACTTGACAAGGTACAATTTATCTAAGCTGGTTATGCAATGGTATATGTATTGCTATTAATAGACTGACTTGAAGTTCTATTTTTTTCCTCTTTTAACATAAAATATCACTGATGAAAACTACGTTACCTATGAATTAGGAGGTCAGGTGAAGAAGGAAGAGTAGCCATGAGACAGAAGTTTCTAGGAGGTGAGAGGCAAGGGTTAATGGAAACAATGTCAACAAAATTACCACAGGAATCCAGTTATATTAACAGCAAATATATTGTTTTTCAATAACAAACATCACATATAACATAAAAACAAAATGGGATAGTCTTAAGGATTCTTTATACCTATCAATTTCTCTTTTCAAACCAGTCAGAATTCACTAATGGCCGGTCTCCAGTGGTTTGAGTAGAAGATTTTAACTAGTATGTCTACAAAATAAAAACTAAAGCACGAAATTCAATCAAAAATATGAAATATGCAATTCTCCCAGTGCATCTGGCATGTTGTAGTATATAAATATGGTATTTTATTTTACAGTTGTAATTTTTTTTTACCTGAGTTATATTCAACTCACTAAGGAAAGGAAAATGACAATGACATTCCACAAACAAAAAGACCACCTTATTATTGGTAGCTGAGCTCTTCACCCAAATGTATGTGACAGGGATGACATAATGGTTGTTGACTCATGTTAAGATCAAAGCAGCCTATTAGGACACCCCATTCAGAAAATGAACATCTTTTAACCGGAGCCTCCTGGGATCAACATTTAAAACTAACAACAGTGAACTCTGAACTGTGAAGGAAAGCAGTGATGGACCAGAGGAGGAAAACTTTCAGGATTTGAGATTTTCTTAGGCTACATTCTTATAAACCAACCCATCTGAATACTTTAACTTAATTTAACTTATGATAATCTACTCTGGCTATATATTTCTCTGGAGTTAGGGTAAATTGTCTTCACCTCACACAAATCACTTTGAAAACACAATATTGGGCTTCAACTGGTTTGCTTAGCTTCAATCTTATTCCAGTTAGAAGCTAAGCTTGTAACATTTGGGGGCTTATGTCAAAATCTTGGGGGAAATGCCTAAATCGATTACAAATTAAGGGACTCTAAAACTGTGTAGACGGCATGGAATATTAGAGCAATTTTTAAATCATGGGGTATGAAAATTTCAAAGAAATTCCAATAAATTCCAATATATGCTTATTTGAGTCACTATCCATAAATAACGATAATAGATAACATGTATTGGGAACTCACTATGTGTCAGTCCCTTTAGTGGACACTGTATGCACTATCGCATCTCATAACCGTAACCACCTTCTGTGATAGCCCTATTAGTATTCCCATTTTACAGTTGAGAGAACTGATATTTAGAGATGGTAAATAATTCATTGAGAGAGTAAGCAATGGAGACAAAACTCTAATTCAGGCAGTCTGACTTCAGAGCCATGCTATAATAGTAGTATAATAAATAAAAGAAAACTCACTCAGCCAGAGTCTTTGTTATAAAGCAGTGGTAAACATATACTATCGGCGCATAATATGGAAATATGAAGCAATGTGGTGTAGCGCAGCAAGTGTACAATCTGGAGATAAAGGGCCTGTATTTGATATCGAGTAATAGGCCATCAAGTTGCTTCGTTTTTCTGAACGCCAGTTTCCTCATTTGCAAAAGTAGTGTGATGCCCAATTCCCACTGTAGTATGTGAGATATTATATGTAAAAAGAATTTTGTAAACGCTGTACTCCAGTTGGGTAAAATAAAAGCATGAAGCTGCAGACATATTTTCCATTAAGCCAATCCAATAAATGTGGAAGAACAAGAACAATAAAATGAAAGTGTTAAGAAGGCAAAAAAAAAAAAAAAAGCCAATTTTATGGAAGCATATTAGCTACGACCGTTGTATGTCAAAATGTGTAGAAGATACCTTATACTACAGAAAAGACATAAACCAAAGTGAACTGAAAAAGAAGTTAATTTTCTGCAGGGATTATGGCATCGTTGTTAGGAATTTTGCACTTGCCCAGTTTAAAACCTGGGCAAGTTACTCAAGTCTTAAGATCTCTGTTTTTCTCATTAGTGAGATGGAGATCATGTATGTAGGGATTAAAGGAGATAATGCGTATGAAGTTCTTCATATTAACAAGGCTTAGTTAATACCGGTGTCTAGTATAATTATTATTTAACTTTTGTCATTACAGTTTAAAAGAAAGAATATATTTTCAGAAGAGGTCTACACAGAGATGACATTTCAGAGTCTTATGGAAGGAAGTCAAGGAAGGCAGTGCCTAGGGAACACACATAAACCCGGCATTTGGGGCTGCCTTTAAGTACATCATCAGGTTGATTCTAAAGTCCTTTTGCTTAAAAGTTAATTTTACTGAAACTGACTGGCCCCAAGGTTCAGCTCTTATCAGGACTTCAGATTGGGTCTCTGTCTATGTGGATAGACTTAGTTTCATTCAGTGAAATGCTGTAGTTGAACTTGTTACCTGAGTCTGAGATGCTGTCTGACTCATCACACAGATGCGACCTACTCTAATTGGAGGGGCAGGGACACAGTTCCTGTTGGGAGGGGACAGAGAGAGAGAATGAAGGAGAGGGGGGAGGAAGACTAGGGAAGGGCACTGGAGATCAGAGCCATTCTGACCACCTTGTTCCTCTCAGGGGCAGGAAGCTGTCTGGTGACCAGATTATCAAATTTCCACCTGTACCACATCCAGCACCCTTGGGAGACATGACATCCCTCCACTGCACCTTTTACACCTGATGCCTGTGATGTTTTGAAACTCTCCCTACTCAAGTTTGAAGAGAGCATGTACCATCATATCCGACAGAGATGATCAGATTCTAGGAGGAACACTAATTGTGGGGATGTAAATAATTATCATAATATTTTACAAGGGCTTTTAGAAATAAGTAGAGGGTTCCTTGTGTCCATTTAGATACGGATACCCAGAATGCCCTTCAAGGTGCATTTGCACGGAAATATGGGCTTTAGGAACGTGAAGAAAAGGGTAGATACACTATATACACTGTTAGTATGGTGAAAAAGAAGAAAAGACTAAACTTTGATTTAGAATGCTTTCCAATTAGAACACAGAAGGGAAGAACAGAGCCAAAAATTCTATGGAAAAGATTTGTTTAAAATAGCTAAAAAAAGGGGGGGAGGGTGGAGTGGGGTAGGGTGGGGAAGAACCAGTCAAAACATTTCCAGTTGTCCTTTCTTGTGATACATGGGAACTATATAAAATTTTCAATTTGTGAAAACAATACTAAGCTGTAGTAATTTTTTTCTTTTTCTTTTTGTTCTCTCTCTCTCTCTCTCTCTCTTTTTTTTTTTTTTTTTTTTTTTTAGGGAGAGAGAGAGAGATTACACATATGAGCGGTAGAGGGGCAGAGAGAGAATCTTAAGCAGGTTCCACACCCAGCGCAGTCACTAATTCAGGGTTCAGTCCCACAACCCTGAGATCAGGATCTGAGCTCAAAGCAAAAGTCAGATGCTCAATCGACTGAGCCACCCCAGTGCCCCTAAGCTATAGGAATTTTTAAAATAACTTAGTAAGATGAAATATATGAGAAATAACCAGTAATGACAATAATAATAGTAATAATAATAAACATATATGGAGGGCTTGCTAAATATGAAGCATATCACTAAACAGTCTAAAGCCATTACCCTGCTTCATATTCATAATAGTCTTTTAAGGAGTATTTCACTATCTCTCCCCACCCCAATTCATAGACGAGGAAAATGAGGCTTTTAGAGAAGTCAACTAAATTATACAATATCCCTCAGTTAGCAAATGGTAAATTGAAATCCATTTAATGGACAGGTATGCCTTGGTTTATGTGATCCCTGGTCTGAAAACTTGCACGTAGATAAAATCTTAAAAAATTGAACCACTCTGAAAATATGAGAATGGATTTCCCTTTCCTTTCTTTCTTTCCTCCCTCCCTCCCTCCCTCCCTCCCTCCCTCCCTCCCTCCCTCTCCTCCTTCCTTCCTTCCAAGAAATATATTTTAAGTTCCTGCTGTGCCATATACTGGGGTTGTGGCGGTAAATAAAACAGAGTCCTGGTCTTCATGAAGCAGACATTTCAGTGTAGAAAGATAATAAACATATGAACAAATACTATATTATATAATGCTAAGTGTTATAAAGAAAGAGAAAGCAGGGTTGGGGCATAGGCTACCCTGGAGGTTTGGGTTGGGAGGGATTAGGGTGATCAGAGAAGACCTCCGGGAGGAGATGACATTTGACATTTGAAGTGAAGGGATAGCTGAAGGAATGCCTGAAGTCTTGAGATGGGAGCATGTTTGGCATGTCCGAAGCAGACTGACGTGGCTGGTGCAGGCGAGGGAAGATGGGGGTGGCGGTGGGGCTTGAAGGGGTGGGTTGATCCTGGAGAGCCTTGTTTGCAATTGGCATAACTTAACTTTTACTTTGAGTGGTATGGAAAGACAGCAGAGGATTCTGAGCAGAGAGGTGACATGATCTGATTTCCATTTAAAAAAAAAATTTTTTTTTCAACGTTTTTTATTTATTTTTGGGACAGAGAGAGACAGAGCATGAACGGGGGAGGGGCAGAGAGAGAGGGAGACACAGAATCGGAAACAGGCTCCAGGCTCTGAGCCATCAGCCCAGAGCCTGACGCGGGGCTGGAACTCACAGACCGGACCGCGAGATCGTGACCTGGCTGAAGTCGGACGCCCAACCGACTGCGCCACCCAGGCGCCCCCTGATTTACATTTTAAAGATCATTCCATTAGCTGTGTTTGTGTGGGGAAGGAAAGCAGTAGGCATCGTTCAGGGGAGAGACAGTGGTGTGGACCAGAGTGGTGGCAGTGGAAAGTGGCTGGATTTCAGACAGGCTCAGAGGCAGAGCCAAGAAAGTTAATCAATGGACAATGTGGAGTGAGAGAGAAAGAAAGGCATCAAGGGCAACTGTAAGGTTTTTGGTCTGAGCAAAGGGAAGTACAGCATTATCATTTTCTGACATGGGGAAGACTGTGAAACACAGTTTTGCTTTGTTTTTGGAGAGGACAGGAGAGAGGGAGTTGGAAGTAAAGAATTTCACTTGGGGGGCGCCTGGGTGGCGCAGTCGGTTAAACGTCCGACTTCAGCCAGGTCACGATCTCGCGGTCCGTGAGTTCGAGCCCCGCGTCAGGCATCTGGGCTGATGGCTCGGAGCCTGGAGCCTGTTTCCGATTCTGTGTCTCCCTCTCTCTCTGCCCTTCCCCGTTCATGCTCTGTCTCTCTCTGTCCCAAAAATAAATAAATGTTGAAAAAAAAAATTAAAAAAAAAAAAAAGAATTTCACTTGGGATATGTCAAGGTTGAGGAGCTTAACACAGCCAAGTGTAACTGTCAGGTAGGCAACTTGATATCTGAGTCCGGTATTCAGGAGAGAGATCCAGGCTGAAAATACAAATGTGGGGGTGGTCAGCATAGAGGAGATATTTAAACCCATGAATTTGCATGTGATCACCTAGGGAGTAGGGACAGACGAAGAAAATGGGTCCAAAGACTGACTTCTGGACACCCCGTTGTTTAGAACTGGTAGATGAAGAAGAAACCAGCAGAAGAGACCTGGGACCGTGGAAGAGTGATGTCCTGAAAGCCAAGGGAGGGAGGTGTGCCAGGAAGACAGTGATCAAGAGATCAATGTTGCTGATAAGTCACGTAAGATGAGAGCTGAGAACGGACCATTAGGATGGACAACTGGGTATCACTGCTGGCTTTGACAAGAGCTATTTCACCGGAAATCTAGAGACAAAAACCTGAATGGAATGGAATCAAAACAGAGGGAGAAGAGAAGTGGGGGTCAGGGTTTTTGGAGACATTTTTCAGGGAATATTGATGAAAAGGATGGCAAAAAATGGAGAGGTAGTAATGAGATGTGGAGGGTTTTTGTCTATTAGGTTTATATGCTTATAAAAGTAATTCGTTTTTGTTAAAGTTTATTTATTTTGAGAGAGAGAGAGAGGAGTGTGTTTGCACAAGTGGGGCAGGGGCAGAGAGAGGAGAGAGAGAATCCCAAGCAGGCTCCATGCTATCAGCACAGGGTTCAATACGGAGCTTGATCTCATGAACTTATGAGACCATGATCAGGGCTGGAATCAGGAGTCGGATGCTCAACTGACTGAGCCACCCAGGAGCCACTTACGGAAAAATGGCAAATGCTTTAGGATTGTAAACTCTTACTGTATTTCATCTGCTTCATAATATATGTGATTTAGTATATTGGTTTTGTTTATAGCAAATAATATTACTGATAAGTATTACCAGTGAAGTTATAATAGTGCCAATGATGGTTTATAGTTATCATCCTGATCATAGCTATTATTTTGAATGTAGTATCTATAGAGTTGAGTCTCTAATACCTTTGCGACAGAAAGCTATTAGCTTCACCTTAAGGTCTTCTGGGTAGAAATGCTTCCTGGATATGCTCCAAAAATCACAGACAAGTTTTTGAATAACCTACAGTTAGAGCCACATAATGGAAAAATGTTATGGAAAGAATTAGCCATTCACTCAGTTCAGATATAACTCTTGGCATAGAACATTTTATTTGGGCTACGGTAACTCAACTTTCTGAGCCCTATAAAAACACACTTGAATTGCCCATTACGGCTACTCAGCAGAGAAAGGCTAACAACAACAATAGTAATAATGATGTAGATGTAGATCCAGACACCTAGGAGTAAACAGGGGACTGGCAAGCTACTGGGAACAGCTCAGCGGGGGGAGTAGGTCAAATTTAGAAATTGGAAGGAGGTGACTGGACATGGCAGTCCCTTTTAGGTGAAATTGTTCAAAACAAAACAAAACAAAAAATCCAGCTGCTGGTTTATAAATTTCCCACCACATTCATGACTCAAAAGTGCAGACTTTGGATGTCCCTCTGAGTCTCCCAGTTCTGGAGTTTATGCTATTTGGTAGTTAAGTGCCGTTTAATGAGGCTATGGAGAGCTTTTAGTCAACGGTTTCACTCCCCAGACGGCCGATGCCGGAGGTACAAGTCAACGAAGGCGAGGGTGGGGGGGTGCCTGTAGATGGGACAGCTTTGCACACACAGATTTAGTTAGCAGGGAGAAAGGGAAGGGCCTGAATCCTCATTTCGTTTCTAAAGTCCAACAAAGGCCAGCATAATTCCCTAGACCATCTCTAGGCAAAAGAGTATAAAAGGTGGGTAAAGTATACCCTCAAAACTCTCCTTTTTCTGGAGTCTTTCTCCATCTTTCATCAGATTCTCATTTTTCCTAAGCAACTCTCTTCCACCCTGGGCTCTCTACCCCCTGCTGGCTTCTTAAGCCTAATCCATACTTGTCTTCCCCATTAGGACTGTGTGCCTCAGATTTAGAAAGATCCCTTTTTTGGCATAAAAAACAATCTATCTCATGGTCAATTTCTCTTGTCCTCAGTTGGGTCAGTATTTTTCCAACTTTAATATGCATGTGAATCACTCTGTGATCTGGTTAAAAAGCTGAGTCTTAGGAGGTCTTGGCCATGGTGGGGTGGTGCTGGGGTCCGGAGTTTTTGCATTTTCACAGGCTCCCAAGTGATTCTGACGCTGCTGGTCCACAGCCCCTCCTCTTGGGTATGCCAGGTGACCGAAACTGAGCGGATACTAAGGCTTACCGTGAAGTAAGGTGGTAGGGGTGTATTGTATGCCTGCTTCCCAATAATGTTTGGGGTTCCACAGGTGGATTTCATGCATTAACCAGACGAGTGAATGAGATAGGAGTTTTAGGTCTCGGTGGAGAAAATTTTAGAGCTGGACTTTAGTGGATAAAACCGGAAGCAATGCTCTATGAAACAGGACAAGTGTGCTACATGGAGAGAGGATAGACTCCAGCACCAAGGATTATTTTTTTACTACCATTTTCTTTTGTGGGGTGTGTGTGCGTGTGTGTTAAGGAGTACAGTAACATGTAAACATGAAGCTTCCTTTACTTAATCTGCCCACTGCTCAGCCTAGACCAATCACCTCTCCCGTGTTCCACAGAATCCTGGGCTTCTCCTTATTGAATCTCTGGTCACACTATGTGGGTTTGTTCCTTTCCCCATTAACCTGGGACTCGAAGGAAGAACTATGTGTGGTCATTGTATACACAGCCATCAGAACGGCATCACATACAGCAGTGATTGAAAAATGCTTGTTAGGGGCGCCTGGGTGGCTCAGTTGTTCGAGCGTCTGACTTCGGCTCAGGTCACGATCTCACGGTCTGTGAGTTCGAGCCCCGCGTTGGGCTCTGTGCTGACAGCTCAGAGCCTGGAGCCTGCTTTGGATTCTGGGTCTCCCTCTCTCTCTGCCCCTCCCCCGCTCATGCTCTGTCTCTCTCTGTCAAAAATAAATAAACATTAAAAAAAATTAAAAAAAAAAAAAAGAAAACGCTTGTTAAATGAATGCCAAAGTCTAAAACCCACGCCTTCAGTTTCCCAACGAAGGTGGAAGGTAATAATCCATTATGAGTCCAGTACATCAGGGCCTCACTGAGGGCTGCTCCCTGAACGCAGTTCTCCGCCTGGGCCTGTGGCAGGATTGTGGGGATGTGTGATCGGCCAATGAGTTGTGAGCTGACGTGCGTGTCACTCTCCAGCTAAGAACGTATTTGCTAATGCAAGACCTCTGAGGACTCTCTCTTTTCTCTCTGGTTCAGCAACTGGCAATGCTGAGTGGTGGTTGCTCTATCACCCTTAATCCATAAATGGCTACAAGGAACAGGTCTCCCCACCCCCATTTTGGACATACTGTATAAGAAATAAAACTTTGTCCTTTAGCCATTGGGGTTTTGACGGTATTTGTTACTACGGCATAACCTTGCTTGTTCTGACGAGCACAGGCTACGGCGGATGATGGCGGGGATTCTCTGAACTGAGGAATGCCAGGTCCTGCCTATTCCCAGGCTCCGCATCCCTCTGCCTTTTGAGGCTGGGTTTCAGGTATGGCCCTGAACCAAGTCTCTGGTTCTGAAAACAAAGTTTTCGCCTTGGTTCCTAAGACCAAGTTCACACCTTGCAGCTGGTTCTGGCCCGAGGATCCCTGTCATGTGTCTGTGACTAAAGTTCCACGTCTGTAGCCCAGACTGTCTGCGGTGAGAGGCACTTTGTCCTTGCCATCCGGGGCATTGCGATTATGCTTCTGAGCCCTAATCATCGGCTCCAGCTCACCCTGTCTGTTTGCCTGGATCTCTACAACTGCCCTTGTTTCTCCAACCATATGATCCACCCACAGGTCAGGGCACCCTGAAGACACTGTGGTGAATTTCATTTTGCTGATCAAATGACTGTGTTCCCACTGCTTCTCTGTCTCTGTATTCTTATTGCCACAATGATCTCACTGCTAGTCCCTGTCCTGAATCTGTCCCCAAACTCCAATGCCTGCCTGGCTATAATCAGGGAATTTTGTCCCAGTTTCCTGCCTTTCTCGTTCTTCCCCGAATCACTGCAGTTAAATGGGCCATGTGTATTTGTGTTCAGAGACATAACAGATGGGATCTTGGGGATTAAGGTAGCAAACAGAGAGCAGGGGGCTTTCAGAAGGATTAGTCTTTCGCCTGGTGGGGAGGGTAGAGAAGGACACTGGGGAGCTGATTTAAAAAAGGTCACTTGGCCCTATAAGCATATGTGACAGTCGCTGGATTTAGTCCACTCTCAGTGTCCCTGTCTGTCTGCTCCTCTAATATCTGTAAAAGAAAGAGCACTAGATTTAGAGTCAAAAAACATGGGTTTAAGTGCTAGCTGCGCCATTTCCTAGCTGTGTGACCTCAGACGACCAGTCAACCTCTCTGAGCCTATTTGTTCAGGTGTAAAATAAAGCTGAAATAATGTCCCTAATGTGGCCCATAATGAGGCTGCGTGGGGTCTCGTAAGGATCACCTAACAGAATGTCTGAGGAAGCACTCAGCCTGCTGTACAGTTTTATTAATGTAAGGCGGTGTCAGGGTGATGAGGAAGGAACAGGTAGACAGACGGACTAGACCAGCAGGCATGTGCTGAAGCTTTAGACTGATCTGGGGTACGCGCGGAGCTGCACTAAGGTTCTGAGGAAGAGAGCTTAGGAGCATGAAGTCCCGGAAACCAGTCAGGATAGGACGAAGAACCTCTGCTGAGGGTGTGCCAGAATGCTCCCGGTGGAACGTTCACCCAATTACACTACTGACTGAAAGCTCAAGTGGGAAGTTCAACCACATTGCTTCCCCTCCTGATGTACAGCTGAGATGGGCAGATGTGCAGGGGGACAAGCTACAGATGGCACTGTTGCCATATGATGGAGCCACTGTTTGCATATTTCGTTGCTAGGTAGCTTTGAGGCCTCCGGAGGCCCTCCTTGCTCTTACGTTAATTCCCAGTGCACCCAGTTACCCAGCCCGTCTTGCCTCCTCGCCTTGCCAGCACGGTTCCCACACGTGTGGGAGCTTCGCCGGCTGCCCAGTAGCCAGGCATCAGCAGTTGGCAAGGCTCCCCAGACTGGAGCCTGGACCACCCAGCTAGCTGGAGGGCTCATGTGGAATGTGGGATCATGTTCTAGAGCACAGCAGGACCACACTGCTGCGTGGGATGTCCCATCTGTGGGAGTGAGAACTTTGGGGCTCTCAGGGAAATGCAGACAGACTCCATACGTAGTCACACGAGGCCCTGGCCAGGGGTGGCCGTTCATTATACAGGGCCTCTCCACCTGGCAGGGTTTCCCTACACAAGTTGTTCGCAGCCCACGCTTTTCTGGCTGGAGGCAAACAGGACGCCCAAGGCAGAGGGTAATAAAGCACAGGGAGAATGCAGGAAAAATTGGGGAAAAAGACAAGTGATTGAGTTGCAGGGGCTCTAACTAACAAGATGCAACGAACAAGAGGCAGTTTTGCTGCAGAAGGCTGGAAGTGGACCAATCTGGCAAGCACGCTCAGTTGTATAGGCTTAGAGAAAGTTAAGACATAGGATGGTCATAAAAATGGAGAATCCGTATATCAAGGGCACAAAATAGCTGGAGCAAAGGCTAGGGAAAAGCAGATTAAAGGAGATTTCAACAGGATTTTAGAGAACCAAAACAGTGAGGAGAAAGTTTGTTTTTTAACAGACAATTGAAGAGTTGTGTGAGGGGAAAATGTTTCGATTGACGATGAAAGAGTTCTAATAGTAGACAAGATCATTTCTGCAGAGTGCCTGTGCCTTGGGGTTAGGTGGGTTTGCAGCCCCAACTCCACTACCCCGAACTGTGTGATCTTGTCAAAGTTGGTTAGCCTCTCTTAGCCTCAGTTTCTCTCTATACGAACTGGAAATCTTAATAATGCCAAACCACAAGGATCTCATAAGACTTAAAACAGATCATGTGTATGAAAGTTCTTCTAATCCAGGAAGTTCAGACAAATATTAGCTATTACCACAGAATTTCTCTGTTTTCCGAGACTGTAGTTTTTACACCTTCCGGGGGTGCAGATGTGCATGCATGTTGCGAAAAGCCATGCCTTCTGTTGAGTAGTTTGGTGGTTGGTAGAGCTAAAAGGAATAATTAATTAAAAGACCTCCTCTGGCTTCCTATCGGCTATCTGGCTTCCTAACTACTCTTTTGGCCCTTCTCACCCATTCACCTTACAGAACTTCCCTGGACAGTTCTTTGACTTGTTTCATAATTCGCCTGCCTCTGTGACCTTGGGCATGTTATTCTGGAAGCCTAGAATGCCCTTCCCCTGGATCTCCCTCTGCTCACCTCTTACTCAGACCTCAAAACCCAGCTCGGGAAGCCTTTGCCTAGGGTCAAATTGGTCAATGCTCTCAATGTCCCCACAGCACTCTGTTCAAGACTCTGTTTTAGCTTCTGTTGATAATAGGCATGAAAACAAAGAACAGACTCCAGGTAACATTTATTAGGGGCTTACAATGTTCCAGACACTGTGAGAAACATTGTGCGTAGATAATCTCAAAGACTCTTCAAAATTTTTTCTAAGGTAATGCTGTCGCTGTCTTCATTTTATAGATGAGGAAACTGAGGCTCAGAGAGGCTGACTAACTACCCCAATTTTACTGTAAGGAAGTCATTAGCTGGTACTAGTCATTAGCTAGTACTGTACCGATGTGACTTGTTCATTTATCAGTCTCCTCCTCTCCCATTAGACCAAGAGAATCTAAAGAAGAAGAACCCTAACTTAGTCACGAGTGTGCATGCACGCCCTTAATAAACATTTACTGGATGAAAAGGTAAGTGGGTTTCACTGTGAGTAAAAGCATAAGGTAGGCTCATGAAACAACCCTAAAATGTCAATATCCTCTGTAAACTGAAGTCATATATACGCCACCCAAGAGAGACAACAGTTACATCTGACACGGATCTTTGGCCATCATTCATCTGTTTTTCAGCCTCTTAGCAACACCAGTAAGAGCATCAGCTTCTAATGTGGAGAGATGATACATACATGGGAGGTCTGCCCAGCCCTCCCTTCATTCAGGACTGATTCATACAGGTAATAGCATTCAAACAAGCCAGGGGGCTGGAAGTCTCTCTTTATTCTTTATGTAATCTCATCTGCAGAGTTTCATCGTAACAGTGACCAAAAGTATTCCTTTTGGCACCTGTGTGCTCAGCACACCTAGCTAAAATTGAACAGGACATATAAAAATATCTTTATATTACATCGAGGAGAAGGGGAAAGAAAGGAGGGATGATACAGGAATATAATCGGTGCAACACGAGGTAGAGCTGAGATGGTCCAGGGTGGCCGTGGGGAAAAATAAGGCATCATATATAATACATTTGTTTAGCATGCTGGCTAATGAATAAATTCATAAAACATCTCATCAAGTCTCCATCACATCACTAACATCAATCACAGTCCCCGGCACGTAGTAGGTACTTAATACCTGTTGCATGAATGGATGGATAAGTGAAATATGAATGGCCAGTGTTGTAGAAGTTTTCTCTTCTACCTATAGGAAGTGCAGGAGGCTGGGAATCTGGATTCAGGGCTTCTGTAAGGTAAGGGGAGAGGAGAGGCTGACTGTTTCAATCAGTAGCTGTTTAAAGAATACCTGTGCCTCTGGAGTTTCTAGCCAAGGTGACAGTGTCCAGGATTGAGCTCATGGGGTTTTGATCACTGAGTTGCATACGGTCTAAGGAGAATTCAGAACCACACAATCCTGTGAACAAACCTCGCATTTCCTCCCTCATTCATTCAGCAAATTTTTATTGAGTGCTACTGAAGCTGGCACTGTGCCAGGTCCTTCACATATATTACCCTCTAATACTCAAAATAATTTTAAGGTATATACCATTAGTGTCCCAGTTCACTGATGAGAAAGCTGAGTCCTGGAGTAGGTAAGTCAGTTTTCAAGGCTACACAGCATGTGGCCAAGCTAAGATTTCAGTTTAGGACTCTCTGAACTCCAAGTCCCCTCCTCTTTTCTCCCTTATTCTGGTCTCTGACCTTAAGGAACTCAAAGTTGAGCAGGGGAATCAGCTGGAAGACAAATGCGGTGTGGGAAGTGCTCTGTCAGAGGTAAGAACTAGGTGCAGTGCGACACGGAGGAGGGGTATTTACCCTCATGAGAGCCGAGATCAAGGAGGCAATCTGTCCAGGGGAGAGGATATGCTGAGTCTTGGAGGAGGGCTGGGACTTCATCAGGGGGAAGAGGCAGCATAGTTCATTGCTTACTCATTGTTTTTCATTTGCATGTAAATGGACTCCTAGATAAACAAGGTACCAATAATGTCTAGCTATCTGCACCTCTTTCCATTTATCATTTGTCCAAATGCAGGGGAAACCAACCACAGATTGAGCACCTATGTTGAGACAGGTATTAGATAACTTGCTTTAGATCTTGAAAGTTTTAAAAATAGCAATTTTTACTACTCTATTTGCTCCCTCAAACATTTATGTTCCTACTTGCCTCAGTACTTTTGTACATGCTGGTCTCTCTGCCCAAAAGACTCTTTCTCTTTATCTAAAAATATTAACTGTTTTGTTTTAGTATTATTATTACTTTAAATTTCAGTATAGTTAACATACAGTGTTATATTAGTTTCAGGTGTATAATACAGTGATTGAACAATTCTTTAACATAATTTTTTAAAGTTTATTCATTTACTTTGAGAGAGAAAGAAGGAGAGAGAAGGGGAGAGAGAGAGAGACACACACACACACACAGAGAGAGAGAGAGAGAGAGAGAGAGAGAATGAGTGGGGGAGGGGCAGAGGGGGAGGGAGAGAGAAAATCCCAAGCAGGTCCCACACCGTCAGCATGGAGTGCAAAGTGGGGCTTGAACTCATGAGCTGAAGTCAGATGCCCAACTGACTGAGACACCCAGGCTCTATACATTACTCAGTGCTCATCACCATAAGTATACTTTAAGTATACATTAAGTATACATTAAGTATACTCTTAATCCCTTCTCTTTTTCTCCTTAAGCATTTTACCCATTTCCTCTTTTCTGCACTTGGCTAATTCCTATTCATCTTTTTAAATGTTTATTTATTTTGAGAGAGAGAGAGAGAGAGAGAGAGAGAGATTGAGAATCCAAAGCAGACTCCTCTCTGTTAGCACAGAGCCTGACTTGGGGCTCGACCCCACACACCGTGAGATCAGGACCTGAGTGGAAATCAAGGCAGAGGCTTAACCAGGCACCCTCTTATTCATCTTTTAAGGGTCAGTTTAACACTACTTCTTCTGGAAGGCCCTCCCGACCCTAAGGTTAGGATGATCCCCTGGGTAGTGTCTCCGAAATGTCTCTGATTATGACACTTGTCACACTTCCATCCCCATTGACTTGTCTGTCATCTCCTACAAACTTCAAATGCTACAAGAGCCTATAACTGTCTTGTGTATTCCTAGATCTTCAGTGGTCAACAAAATGGCACATAACTGGCACTCAATAAATGCCTGTAGAATGGAGCAATGAATGGGCATGTAGTTGATGTTTTTTCCTACAGGGAAGAAACTGAAAACTCAGCAAAGTTTGATGTCTAGAAAGCAGAGTCAGAATAAAGAAAGGAAGAAGAGAGAAGAAAAGGACTGTGTGTTCTAAAAAAAGGCAGAGTAAAATGGGACACGTGTAGAGAATTTATAGAATTGTATCATTCTTTTTTTTAAATTTTTTTTTTTTCAACGTTTATTTATTTTTGGGATAGAGAGAGACAGAGCATGAACGGGGGAGGGGCAGAGAGAGAGGGAGTCACAGAATCGGAAACAGGCTCCAGGCTCCGAGCCATCAGCCCAGAGCCTGACGCGGGGCTCGAACTCACGGACCGTGAGATCGTGACCTGGCTGAAGTCGGACGCTTAACCGACTGCGCCACCCAGGCGCCCCGAATTGTATCATTCTTTATTGCACCCCCGGTACTTCCTTAAACACATAATAATTTGCCAGATCTTATCAATAGTAGCGCTCAATTTTCATATATTCCCAACACATGGACCATTTTCCTCAAAAAAAAAAAAAGTTATAAAAATGTTATTCATCACATTCAGGGCAGTGTTTCTCTTTGCTAGATTTATGGCATCTGAATAACATAGAAAGGAAATCCTCAAAGTCAGGGCTCTACTTTTTCCAGGCCCCACTTATTGTATTTTGGACATTTTGAACTGAATTTTTACATTTTTAAGTGATCGATTTTCATTTCGGCCCAAAGGTCCCTGCCTGTTTCTGAAATCTGCAACATCTGCTAGGGAAGTGAAGAGTGAAACAATTTTTTTTAAAGATCAAGTAATGAAAAAAAAGTCTTTCTTGAAGGACTGTGGATTTTCAATTTGTTCCACATGAGACTATCTCAGGAAATTACCTTTTAACTGGTGCTCATCTTGTTTGTGCAGTCATATTCCCCTGATAGGAATGGACTGTGATCTGAGAGTGTTATGATGTAAAAATCCTACTAGCCTGTCTTCCAAGGACAGTATCCAGGTTTCCAGTTGCCTGTCATGTCAGAGGGACTCTCTACCTATGTGGGAGACCATCCTCCCACCCCAGTTTCTATAATGAGTCATAATTAAGGCAAAATTATCACTTCCTGTGAATGAACCTTACGGTGGATTACATAGATAATGTAGTTTTCCAATTATTGAACAAAGGTCAAGGATAGTCCTAGGGAAAACTCCCCCAAATGGGCTGGGTTCACATCTATCACCCCAATCTATCCTCCCACCTTCTCTCGGACATTGTTTTCTCTGTGGGCTGGAAATTCCCACCATTAGTCATTCACTGGCATACAGCTCTCACTTCTATGTTCAGTGACACCTCAGAAGTTTGGTAAATAAAAGATTTCAAGGGCTGAAAGAGGGCTTAACGGTCACAACCAGAGACTCTGTCCCATGGCAAGTATTTTTACTCATTTTTTATGTTGGCAGACTACAAAATATTATGTTTGGAAAAGCTGTTCTGCTGCTAATTTTTTTTTTTTTACCAACTCACTCTAAAATTCATACGGCGGGATACAAATTCAAAAATAATGACCATATTTCTGAAAAAAAAAAAAAAACGATATGAGAGGGGGAATTACTCTACCAAGTATGTGGTGACTTATAAGCCATTGTAATTTAAACAATGTGCTTTGGAAGAAATGAAAAGATGAACAGAACAGAAGAGAGTGTCCAGAAATAGACTCACAAATCTAAGGAAAATTGTCATATGAGAGTAAGGACATTACAAATCCATGGGAGAAGAATAGAATATTTAACAAATGTTTCTGTGACAACTGTCCATCCAAATGGGAAACACAACTATATCTCTACATCATGGCATACCCACCCACAGAATCACAGCTGAATTTCCATCTGGCAAAACAGCTCAAAACTCAAGCTCTATAGATGGGAGATCATTCAGGTCTTACTGAGTGCTCCATAGGGGGGGGGGGACCAGTTCCAGAGGCAGGTGAGGATGGTCGACCTGACAGAGAACTGCCAGGCCTCCACTTAAAGCCAATCTAGCAGGCAGAACATTTTACAAGGGCAATTTCACTGCTTCAAGGGTGCTAACATAAAGCTGGGAACCAAGGATACAGTAAGATCCCAAAGGCAATGTTGCCAGTGACGCTACAGACCTCAGTGAGAGTGACACTGATTCCCACCTTTGACAGAAAGATGACGAAAGAAAGGTTTGTGTATTTTCTTCTTCCTCCTTCTGAATCCCTAGAGCACTCCTAGCCTTGAGAGAGAAAGTATACAGAAAGGGTAACAGTTTGCTTAGGAGTAATTTAGCTCTGGGTCTGAATTCTGGATCAGACCCTTACTTTTTATACGACCTGGAGATAATAATTGCACCCATATTTCCCAAGGATACTGTGAGGATTAAGCAAGGTAATATATATAAAGAGTATAGCACAGTGCCTGATATACATAAGTGTTCAACAAACTGGTGTCATTACTATAGGCCTTTTCTCCTCTATTACATTTTGCACTGTTTCTTCTTTCTCCAAGTTCAATTTATATTTTAATGAACTTCTACTGCATACCAGGCCTTGTAAAAGACACTTTTACATATTTCATCTCACTGAATCCTCATCAGAACCTATCAGGTAGGTATGCTTATTCCCATTTAGTGTGTGTGTGTGTGTGTGTGTGTGTGTGTGTGTGTGTGTGTGTTCTTTCTCCAATAATACTATGTACTAGTTTTTTTCAAACCATGTTAAGGAGAAATGGATTCATGAAATTTAAAAAGTTACTCTGTTGAATAAAAACTCCATGGTTATGTAAGTTGGGAGATTGTGAGTTAAACAAACTAAACCAATTTCTTTTTTTGCAACACATCTCAGAGTCCTTGACAGGCTAAGGTGAACTGTTAATTTCCAGGAAGGAGGATTCTTTCATATATTTGAAAACCAAAAGAGTTTTGAGAGTTTTTTCCTCAGAACACAGCTTGAGAAAATACAGAATAAAGATTCACTGAATAACAGGATCCACTTTTGTACCTTTGCACATGCCCACAGTGCATGGCATACTCTGGGTACAGGCAAAGTGTTTAATAAATTCCAGTTGCTTGATTTACATGTGAAATTGCCCAGCTCTTTGTATACCCATGGGGTAAGATGGCGAGATGCTATCTCTCCTTTTCTCTGACAGTGAGTTCATAGTTTTTCTCATTATCTTTATTGCTTTCTCTGAAAGTGAGTTTACATTTCTTCAAATTAAGAACGACTGGGACCAAGTCCTGGCTAGAATGTGGACCAACTAGAATACCTGAACACTGAGGGCAGGAAGGGCAGCTACTTTAGAAAACAGACTGGGAGGTTCTTACAGAGTTAAACACAACAGCCCCACTCCTAGGTACTTACCTAAGTGAAATAAAAATTTATGTTTCCTCAAAACCAAACTGGAAACAACCCAAATGTCTCTCATCTGGTGAATGGATAAACAAACTGTGACACACTCACACCATGTAATACTACTCAGCACTGAAAAGGAATCAACTATTAATACAAAAAACAAAGTAAGTGAACCTCAAATGTGCTGCTAAATGAAAGAAATGAGATGCAAGAGGCTACAGACTGATTTCACTTATCCAGCGTTTTACATAACAATACCGTAGGAATAGAAAACAGACCAGTGGTTTCCAGGACTGAAGGTGGGGAAGGGGGCTGGTTACAAAGGGACACAGGGGAATTTCTTACTTAGTGTGATGAAAATGTTCCATTAATAGGCTGTGGCTGTAGTTAAATGGGTATGCATTTGTCAAAACTTGGGGAAAAGCCACCTCCAAAACTGTCTACAAGTTTGTTTTACTTCTAAAGTCAAAAAGTCAATATATGTTAAGAACTTTTTTTTTTTTTTTTTTTTTTTTAATGGCAAGGAGTATACCAGTGTCCTCTCCCAAGATGGCTGCTGCTCATAATTCATTCAAATTCCTTTTCCTGGCACTTCTCACCTTTGCTTTGTATCCAAGCTTGCTTCCAAGCCATGGTCTGCCCTGAGGACTATTATATCTGCCACCACTTCTACAGCACTTGTCAAGTACTGCCTTATATTGCAACTCCTTCTCTGTGGCTTGTCTTCTTTAAATTTTAAGTCTGGGGCAAGAAAGAACCATGCCTTACTTGTTTCCACCATAATATGCATTAAAATGCCTGGCGGGAGTGCTATAAAAGTATTTAGTAAATAAACTGATCTGTACTTTGGTAATAGCGGCAAGTCTATGAGTCCTTCAAAGACTGGGAGCCCTCTGAAGACAGGGATTGTGCATACATAGCCTTGACCGGGTCTTCACTATAAATGCCCCAGAAATACTTTTTGAACAAATATTGACCGTAAGGACCACAGGGGATTACGATTCTGATTTTGTCAAGATGGTGCATGAGTTGGAGAAACTAACCAGGACAGAGCTGTGGTCTGGTGAGAGAGCTCACAGAAGCGCAGGAGGGTAGACCCTGGGCTACTTCTTGGAAAACCTGAGGGTAAATGCGCAGCTCTCCAGGTTACACCTGGCTAGGTTTCAGCTCTTATCATGAGCTTTTCTCAGAGAATTCTTGGACGGGAGATACTAGATTTGGATCCAGTTGGAATGACTAACTGGGGATGGGCTGCAACACGGCAGGTTTCCAGTTGTGTTTCTCAGGCTTGAAACTGCTCCCAGAAGCAAAGATGATGAAGGCTTCATTTGTTAAGCATGAAAATAAAAACAGTTTACACCGGGTTTTAAGCAAATCCTTTCTTCTCTTTTATTCTCATCTCCCCTTACTGTTGGCCACTCCCTGAATTTCAATCTCTTTTGGGAAAGACTCATGCTCCCTACAACTATTTTTCTTAAACTAGACTAAGTGGAAGCATTGAATCTATTTTATTGGATGGATTTTATAAGGTTTTAATTGTTGTAATTATAGTTAAATACTTCAACATCCCAAACATCCTAGCCCTTTAGGTGGCCTAAGGGGAATAGGTCTTATAAGGATATATAATAACATAATGAATACTTGCAAAGCCAGATCCGCTGTATCTGATGACTAACACACGGGATCCAGGACACATAGTCTGACTCCCATCTCTCCGTCCTTTCTTTGCTTCTAAAACAGCACAGGTAGCCAGCCGGGGCAGTTGGTCAAATACTTTGATGTTATGTGTGTGTGTTTGTGTGTAATATCTCGTTTAAAACTGTGACAAAAACATTTGTTATTTATTAGACCATTTAATTAAAAGCGATTCCGTAGCTTACTATAAACCTCCTTCTCATTTAATGCAAAAAGGCTTTGTAGAAGTAGAAAAGCCATAACAAAAGTCCTGAAGCTTTTCAAGTTCTGCCCGGAATTCCTTATGCCAAAATCATTTTTGACACTTTATTGAGTATCCATAATAGTTTAGGCGTGGAGGGAAAATTTTAAGACACAGTCTAAGAGGAAAATAGATGCTATTCCTCAGCACTAGCCTCAGACCATCCATTGTGAATGAGGTCAGATGTTTGTCTAGTTGGCATATTAGGGGACCAAAGTCATTGTTGTGATCATATAGGGCCAGTTAATTTTGTCCTGAACCCGAGTCACTCTAACCACAAGGCTTTTATTTTTTTTTTTTAATGTTTGTTTGTTTGTTTGTTTGTTTAGAGAGCACAAGTGGGGGAGGGGGCAGAGAGAGAGGAACAGAAAGAATCCCAAGCAGGCTTTGCGCTGTCAGCATGGAGCCCAACACAGGGTTCAAACTCCCAAACAGTGAGATCATGACCTGAGCTCAAGAGTTGGTCATTCAACCAACTGAGCCACCCAGACACTCCTAACCACAGGCCTTTAGTCACAGGGGGACCATACAGGAATGTCTGGGAGGTTCAGTTTAAAGATTAAAAGGATCCTCTGCTTTTTTGACTGAACTAAGCCATCTTCATGGGCAAACAGGCTGGAATTAAGGACATACTTGTCCTGTCACTGGGTAATATGGGAAGCTACCTAGAAGAAGTGGAGTCAGAATTAACTGCTAAAGAAGAAAAAGTCCACATAATCACCACAAATAAGACTGGAGTCCTAGAAGTGTGTGGTAACCTGCAAGGAGGCAGGAAATCAAGACAACAGTGAGACAGATCAAGAAAAGGTATCCTATTATCCGTGGGAGCTATGTGAAAAGGAAACAGAACTGGGTTGGAAGAAATCTACTGGAAGCCAAGTATAAGTAATTCCGATTTTAGAATTTGAAATAGAATATTTAAAAAAAAAAAAGTAGTGGGTGTTTTAGGCATGCCCATTGTTTTCTTGCAACTGCATGTGTCCATCAAATTCCTGTTTTGTTTTGTTTTCTTTTTTTTTTTTCCAGAATGTGGATTCTATGGAAGACAGGCAGGCTGAGTCTGTCAGTGGTGGCTGTCTGGGCCTAGGGAGTCATAGGGAGTATGAACTGGCACCAGGGAAACCCAAGGCCCTGTGCAGTCTGAAGGGACTGGGCAAGTGGAAAGGAGTAAGACACTATGACCTCTCAGAAAGAGAAATACAGAGACAGGTTAGATGGTTTGCTGCCATCTTTCCATTTCCTTGATGTTGTCCTCCCAACATCGGGTTTTCTAAGATGCCATTGTAACCACTGAGGACATCTTTTATTAAAGACAAGGTTGGGGAGATTTCTGTTCCCTGAAGTCAAACACCATCCCACGCACACAGAGATGAGAGGGTTATGGACAAAGTTGGAATCAGAAGACCTGGCTTCTGGTGCTGTAACCATGTGGCTGAGGCAAGTTACACACCCTCTCTGGTCTGTAGGTTTGGCCTCTGGGAACTCAAGATTATACTGTATACCTTTAGTTATATATTAGTATGTATCATTATATTTAATCCAGATGTAGGGATGAGAAAAGGTCTGCGAGTGCGCCTACCTAGCACGCTATGGCGCTTCAAAAAATGCAATGTGTGAAAAAATAATGAACGAATATATTGTTTTTTTACTTCACCACAAGTTTATATCTAACTAAAGTATTGTTATTCTTTTTTCAGTAGGCTTCACGCCCAGCATGGAGCCCATTGCGGGACTTGAACTTACAACCCTGAGACCGAGACCTGAGCTGAGATCATGAGTCAGATGCTTAACCTACTGAGCCATCCAGGCGCCCCTAAATGGCGTTTTGAGGAAAAGACAGCTACTTCTCAGAGATTTGCAGATTCACATGTAGTTCTATAGTAAAGTAGGCAGGTGACAAACAGAAAATCCCTCATCTAATGAGTGGCTTACGGCCACTAGAATGACATCATGTACAGTTAGAACAACACAAAAGCCTGGGTTTCAGATAATCCTGTGTACAGCATGGGGCCCCAGAAACAAGAAAGTATGCCTGAGGTTTTATGTGGGGGCAGAACAGCACTTTCAGTGCACTCTCGAGAGTTCCATTTCCTCTCACAACTACGAGTGATTTATCATTCATTCATCTTAGATCTTTGTAGCAGTATTCTGTGCCCAGAATATGGTGGTAATGAATATGGAATAACCATCCTCAACTCACAACCCCTGGGATTGGTCTGATCACCATCACGGTCACAGTTGCAGTGGAGGGTGAACAAGCACTAGGTATGGAAGACGACATTTTAGGTGCACTCAACAGGATGGTAAATAGGGGTAAATTGCGATTCTTAAGTTTAGCATTACTCCTTCCTTATTTGGCCATTGGTTAGGGACATTAGATCCCAAGATTCAAGAATATGAATATGGATTCAAGAATCCCACGGAGCCCAATGCGGAGCTCAGTCCCATGACCCTGGGATCATGACCTGAGCCAGAATCAAAAGCCAGAGGCTTAACCAACTGAGTCACCCAGGCGCCCCAACCCCAAATAATTTTTCTCTTCTGAATTCTCTAGAAACAACAGTATATTTCTAACATCCAGGTGTGATGCTGCCTATTTAAACACCTATTTATACACCTCTCTCTAGCCTCCATTCCCAACACAGGATTAGCGTCCTAGACCTGAACACCATCTTAGATAAGTGAAAGCCAAGAAGATCATTTTGAACCTGATCCATCTTGGAAATTTGATCCGAGTCTGAGAACACCACCTAGGTTGAACACCACTCTGTAGTTGGGAGCCAGTGCACCTGGGCTCCCACCAGTTCCCACTTTCTGCCCAATCACCAGATGTATTCTGGGATATTTCTGCCCACAAGCAAAACTTGGCTTGTTTTTCTTCACAGCAACGAATGCCTCAGAAAAAACTCTGGCTTTGCAGTTTCTCTGCTGCATTAAACCTGAAAGCTAAATGCCACACCCACAATAAAATAAGAAGAAATGCTCTTTTTCTCTTTTCAAAAATTACCAGTGGCCACGCAATTGTTGGTGGTTATTGTCCAAAAGTCCAGGTGTTCTCTTTTGCTCTCTTTATCTCTCATACACACTTGAATTTTAAGACAAACACACTCATACACAACGGGAAGACAGCTGTAACTTTATTTGATAGCTGTTTGCTTGCAAATTTAGCCTTGTCACTGGAAGCATGTATCTGTAGCTGCCCGGTGACCATGGAAAACCAATAAATACTTAAAGAGGTCTGCAATCAGGGAGCAAAGGAACATAGCTTGATACTAGAACTTCTGAGTGTTAAGGCTGTCACCATTCATCTAGAGCAGGCTAATTCACAGAATCCACAGGCCAGAATCGGCAATTCTCTGGATGTCTTCTCCAGGGGGAGATGCATTCAAAGGCACTTCATCCACAGAGGCTGCATGTATGTCCATTCAGAAGTTCTCTCTCACTGGGCATTCTGAGCCTTGTTGCTATTTCTCTGACTGCTGTTGTTTTACTTTGGGGCTTCCAAACTTGCCCCCTGATATTTTAACTCCTAATCCTGACAGCGACTAAATATCCCAAGAGACAGCATGGTTAACGGGTGAAAAAGCTCACTGGATGTAGATTAAAATTAGGCAGGCTGGGACTGTGGAACTATGTGCATTAGGAACACAGTAAAGAGAATGTTGGAAATCGGTGTTCTTGTATCATAATTAGAATAATATTGTAATATTATTGTAATATGAAATAAAAGCATTTCACTTATGAAATTATGAAAAAGAGATAAATAGTAGGAATAAATATCACTTACAGGAAACATGAAGGAATCTCAGACAACATATTCCACACTGAAGTCTATGGAATTCTAGTGTTTTGCGCACTATTAATGTGTGTTCCAAGGAGAAAACGCATATTAGAAAACAATGAATTAGAGAGAGGCTTTGTTTGTTTATTTGTTTTACTTGCAAGACTTAGAAACACTATATGACATTGGCGTGCATTATGAATCTTCATGTTTCTTATACTTATTTGCCACAGAACGTGTGTGTGTGTGTGTGTGTGTGTGTGTGTGTGTGTGTGTGTTGTAATGAGATTTTGCATACTTCAGGTTGGGATGTATTTTATTGGGCACATTCTAGGAATGCTCATCTAAAGAAAAATGCGAAATGGATGAAAAAAATGATTAAACCTTGAATAAATCCAAGAAGCTTCCCCATCCAAAACACTGTGTTAGGCACATAAGCCCTATCCCAAGAAATCCACACACAAGACTCCTATTCAAGCTTATTGTCACTTGCTGTTCACTTTGCCTGAAATGCTCTTCCTCACTTCATCTCGTTCTCTCTTCCAATGTTGTCAATATAGAGGAGCCTTCCCTCACAATTTACCCAACATAGTGTCCCATCACTCTCTAGCTCTTTATCTTCCTTAATTTCTTTCAAAGCACCCCAAATAATTTTACATAGTTATCTATTTGCTTGTTCATTGTCGATCTACCCTACTGGAATATAACAAACCCATAAGACGTGTCTGTTTTTATCTAACCTTGTATTTTCAGAACATAACAGAGTACCTGGCATTCAGGAGGTGCTCAATAAATATTTGTTGAATGAGTGAATGAATGAATGAACGAATGAGAACAATTTCATAAGATTACTACAGAAAGAGTGAAACAGAGAAGTTGAGGAATTTAGGTTGAGACTGCTTAAAAAGGCTTTATTGTGAAGATGGCATTTGAGCTTGGCTTCGGAGATAGGAAGGTTTTGGACATGGTGCATATGGGATAAATAGACAAGAATCAGAAAAGGTCTTAGTTAAAGGTCCAGATACAGCCTTGAGACAGGCATGGAAAAGAGATTGTCACAAATTCTGGGCTAGCAGCCTATACACCACACTTTGGGAAGGAGAACCTGCCAAAGCAGCAGAGGTCCTCAAACCTGGGTTGTATTTGTATCTTGAATCTGGCCAGTTCTATTCAGGTTTTTTCAGATTCAATAGTTTAATCATTCATTCTATTATCTCTTAGGTGCCAGGTACACCTCAAGGTGATATAGATAGAGCAGTGAGCAAAACATAAAAATCCCCACATTCGTGGAACTTGCATTCTCATGGGGAAAGAATGTGGTGAACATTATAATTATAGCATATATTAGAAAGTGGTAAGTATTGTGGAAGAATGGAGTCCGGGAGATGAGTAGTATGGAGGGAGGGGTTGCATTTTTAAATTTTTTATCGAAGTATAATACACATATGGAAAAGGAGACATATCATTAAGATAGCACTCTCTGAATTTTAACACACTGTACAAACCATGTGTAACCAGCATGCGGAACAAAAATTGAACATTACTGACAGCCCAGAAGCACTGCTTATGTTCTTCTAGCAACTTCTCCCCTGCCAGAGGTAACCATTACCTTACTTCAAATAACAGAGCTCAGGGTTGACCTTTTTTGTTTGTATACTATGTGTTCTTGTTTTTAAGCAGGCTGCTTTTCCTTCAGCATTATGTTTATGAGATTCATCCATGTTGTTACATATGACTGTAGATTAATTGTTCATTCTGATTAATTTCTAGTATTATTCCACCACACTTTATCCTTTCAAATGTTTATGGGCATTTGGATGCTTTCTGCTTGGTGGCTATTGTAGATATCGCTGCTATGAGCATTCTGATCTATGACTTTGGTGAGAGTATGGATTTTTTCGAAGTTTTCATTTTATCATTATTTATTTTGAGAGAGACAGAGATAGCGTGAGTGGGGGAGGAGCAGAGGGAGAGGGATAGAGAGAATCGTGAGCAGCTCATACATGGGGCTTGAACCCAAGAAACTGCGAGATCATGATCTGAGCTGAAACCAGGAGTTGGATGCTTAACAGACTGAGCCACCCAGGTGTCCCCAGGGTATGGATTTTTAACTAGGTTGATCAGGTAGGGCTCATTTAGAAGGGGATGTTTAGGCAAAGACTTGAAGGGTCTAAGGAAGTGGGCCATGGTAACCTGGGGGAAGAACAGGCTGGGCAGTGAGGACATTCATGAAGCAAGAGTCTGACTGATGTGTGAGAAACAGGAAGGAAGCCAAAGGAGCAGAGTAAGGGCAGGGGAGAAGGAGTAGAAAATTCATACTTTTTTCCTGAAATGTCTAAGTCTGTTCTTTCTCCTTTCAGTTCCCGTTGTCTTCCTTGATCCGGGCGCTCCTCTTTTCGCCACTACTGCATTGCCTCCCTTCACTGACTTTGGACCCCCACTGGTCTTCCATGCTGAAGTCAGAACAGCCTCTCACACTCATATCTAATCATGTCACTCTCTTGTTAAAATCCCAGGGTGTTTCCACACTGGATCAAGTCCCAAACTTTCTCCTAAAAATCAAAATCCTTCACCACTGGCTCCCATCCTACCTTTTTTATCTTTAAGTCAGGCTTGCATCTCTGTGAAACCTTTCCTCCACCTCATTTACCCAATGTTACAGAGCAAAGTCAAAGCCTTGCTAATACTCGGCTGGTTACCAGCCAATTCTTAACACTAAAGGTACAGCCTTTAATTCAGGACTAGGTCCACTGGGGACCCCATGAAGAACACTGTCTTTTTCTTAGTCAGCTAACTTTTTTTTTTTTTTGAAGTTCATTTATTTATTTTGAGAGAGAGAGTGAGTGAGTGCAAGTGGGGGAAGGGCAGAGAGGGAGAGAGAGAGAATCCTAAGCAGGCTCGGCACTGTAAGCACAAAGCCTGATGTGGGGCTCGATCCCATGAACCGTGAGATCGTGAGCTGAGCTGAAACCAAGAGCCTGATGCTTAACCGAATGAGCCACCCAGGCACCCTAGTCAGCTAACTTATTAGTCTCCTTATGTCACTACCTGGGAAGGGAAGTAGCAGCAGATAAAACTGATACCATTTTGCAAGCAGAAACACAAAAGATCAGACACATTAGCAAATGGATTTGGGTTCTAACTAGTAAAACAGGCTTCCTTCCTGTCACAGATGAGGGCAACGACCAGAGAGTAGAGTACGGACAGGGAGGTCTGAGCCGAAGGCCCAATCCCACTGTCCAAGAACAGAAAAGAAGAAAAAACATAAAGAAGCCTTATAAAAACCCTCAAGTGGAAACGAGGAGAAAACTTTGCCATCTGGGTTACGGAGAAAGAGCTGAAGGGCTGCCAAATGTACTTTAATGGTCATTGGTGGGAAACCTGCTTTCCCCATATGCAGGGAAACGATTCCAGAACGTATGCTGCCCACAGATGGCAAAGTAATTTGCATTTAATATAAAAATTTTCCCATCAAAGGAAGACCAGAATCAGTGAGAAATTCCTGTTAATTTCCTCTGGTTAAAACAACAATGAAACAACAAGAGAATATCTGGTTGAACAGTTCAACAAAGAAAAAGTATTTCAGGGGCAAATACTATGCACAAGGCACTAGGCTACACAATAACGGTATTACAGAGGTGATGAGGGCAGAGTATTTTCTTTCTAGGAATTCAAGATGGAAAGGACTAGAAAGACATAATAAATACCTCTAATAGGGAGACCGAGGGAAGACTTCCAACACAAGCACTCAACAAAACAACTCCGTAAGTAATTTTAGTAACTCTGAGACTCTCCTTTTATGCACTTAAAAGAAGCAGACAGAGATAATCAGCTACGTTGGTCAGGTGAGTGAGGGGCCAGGGAACAAAGGTGGGTGTGGAGTGCTTGGAGCCAGAGAGAACTCCCGAGATCACACCTTACCTCACACCCGTATGAAGGCAAAAGCTAAGGTAGAAATCCAAGACTGTTACTAATCAAGGGGCTAAACCAAGTTGTGAGGCCAGAACAGGATCCACAAAATCCAGGGGCTCAGAAATGCTGGGGTGTCTGGCCAGGCAAGCAGGAGGCAGGTCTGGAAGAATTTTGGGGGTCGCATAGGGGTTTTCGCACCAGTTTTTCACATGGTTGCCCCGATGTCCTAAGTATTCTGCAGAATATGGAGCAGAATTCAAGGCCTAACTGCCATGACATGTAGGTGGTTATAAAGTCTCCTTGCCCCCACCTTTTCCCTTCAATGGGCGCTGCCTGATATGATTCCTGAATTCCACCATTCTTTGAGTACAGAATGCATCCTGTTCTCTCTCCTCCTCCCTCTCTCATACACTATTTACTGAGTGTATATTATGCACCAGGCATTGTGCTAGGCTTGAGAATTTCTATTAAAAAATAATTACCCAGGGGCGCCTGGGTGGCGCAGTCGGTTAAGCGGCCGACTTCAGCCAGGTCACGATCTCGCGGTCCGTGAGTTCGAGCCCCGCGTCGGGCTCTGGGCGGATGGCTCAGAGCCTGGAGCCTGTTTCCGATTCTGTGTCTCCCTCTCTCTGCCCCTCCCCCGTTCATGCTCTGTCTCTCTCTGTCCCAAAAATAAATAAACGTTGAAAAAAAAAATTAAAAAAAAAAAAATAATTACCCAGGGCACCCCGGTGGCTCAGTTGGTTAAGTGTCCGACTCTTGGTTTGGGCTCAGGTCATGATCTCGTGGTTTGTAAGTTCAAGCCTGGTGTTGAGCTCTACACTGACAGTGCAGATTGGGATTCTTTCTCTCTCTCTCTCCCCCACTCTCTCTGTCCCTCCCTTGCTCATGCTCTCTCCCTCTCTCTCAAAACAAATATATAAACTTTAAAACAAACAAAAAACCCCATAATTATCCTAGGAAGGGTGAAACCATCATCTCCACCTGAATAAATCATCTCATCATTTCATTCTCAATAAATAGTTTTTGAATGGATGCAAGAGACGATTATCAGCTAACATCTTAGAGAGGATTGTGATTGCAAGTGGGGGTGGGGGGTGGGTAGTGACAGGGCAGGTAGTTGGGAGCACGTACAAGCATCTGGCTATTGAAACAGGTGAACAGGTGGAAAAGAGGTCTCCTGGCACTTTTGTCTGTACAATTTTGTTCAGAGCTGAATCTGGCTCAGTTCTTTGGAAATGAGAGGTGTTAAGAAAAAAATAAAAAAGAGCTGTTCAAGTTCTTGCAGATGAGATGTTTGCCCCTTTATCCACTACAGTGAGAGGGCTCTTATTCAAGATGAGGACATCAGGATGAATTTCTGTGAATCGGGAGTGGCTGCATCTGGTGTGATTCGCTTGGTCCACAAACGCCGTCTGGTCAGGACCACTATACGTGCAGTCATAGAAGTTTTGCCCGCACAAGGGCAGCTGTTAAGGGAGCAAGTGTGGCCTGACATATGTCCAGCTTGCACTTTGCTAAGCCTTGCACCCAGGACGGAGGGTGAGGTGAGAGGGCGTGGGTACGCCCTGAAGAAGAGAAACGTTTTTCTGATTTTTCTCAGGGTGGTTCTGTCTTGAGAGGTTTTCTATCGGCCATATGAATGTCATGGGTCATCAATATTGAGCAAAGTCATTGTTGTTCATTACGTTCTATATGAACTGTTGGATCTAGAACAAAAAGCCACTCTGGATCTGCAGATTGCAGAACTCTGTCTCTGATGTGGGCACAAAAGGACTTGTAGGAGAGGATGGCGTTTGCATACGCTGGGGCTGAGGGCCCCTCAGTGAATCCTTGTCCTAGCCTCTTCCTCCCTGTAGTGGATTAGGGAGTCTCTGAGTCCCTTCCAACCTGAGATTTCAATGATCCACTCATAATGCCATCAAAGATTAAGGCCTAGGGGCGCCTGGGTGGCTCAGTCGGTTGAGCGTCAGACTTCGGCTCAGGTCATGATCTCACAGTCCGTGAGTTCGAGCCTCGCATCGGGCTCTGTGCTAACAGCTCTGAGCCTGGAGCCTGCCTCAGATTCTGTGTCTCCCTCTCTCTCTGCTCCTCCCCTGTTCATGCTCTGTCTCTCTCTGTCTCAAAAATAAATAAACATTAAAAAAATTTTTTAAAAAAAAGATTAAGGCCTTTACTCTTTCGACATACCTTTCTTGCATTACTAACCAGTCTCATAAAAGTTGCCCACCTGTGGCATGAATAAGCTGGGATCAGAGTTGTCCAGTTTTACTGTAAAGACATATTGAGAGAATTTACCTTCTTGATTACTCTGGAAAGTCAGCCAAACATTGAAAGTGTTCATCAAAAGCTCCCGCACAAGAGGGAAAACAAGAAAAGAATTTGGTGTGTGTGGAAAGTCTCTTTAGGGCCGATCCAAAAATCTCTGATTCAGTCTCATTCTTAATTTATGTACTGGGTCACAGAGGGTACCAGAATTCACCAAACGGAAGGAATATTTTGTCACTCGGATAACCGAGTTAAACAGAAACTACCCTCCAAGTGGGTAAAACTTCCTAGTAGAGCCTAGAACATAAATCAAAACAGACAACTGGTGACCTAGAGAAACATTTGGCTGCCAAAGTGATGTAATGATGGGAATTTTTCCCTCTTAACCTTTTGGTGCCCCCCTCTCTATTTTTCTCCCAGTCAGCAGACTTCTGTTTTTTTCCATTTCTGTTATTGTTTTTGGTTTTGCCCTTGGCTTTCTCTTCTCCTAAGTCTCATTTCTGTATGAGAGGCTGTTGAACCACAGAATTTACTTTCAAAAGAACCGAGCGATTTCCTTCTCCTTCTTCTTAGCTTGCCTCCTGCCATGCCAGCAGGCCACGCTGCCTGGTAAGAGAAGCTGGCAGGAGCACCCGTCTGGGGTTGGGGAAGGAGGAGGGGAGGCGAAGGGGGCAGGCAGGGGGCAAGAGAGAGGAGTCTGAGCCGCCCAGGTGAGGCAGAGGCAGAGCTAATGAGAAGCATATGCCGCCAACCATTTTAAAGGCTGGCTTGAGCCAAGGGAAGTGATGAATTGCAAGAATGTGTTGTGTTCATAGCCGGGGAGCTGGCAGAAAGAGCCTGGCTAGAGGGCTAGGATGGAAGGTTTTTTTTTGTTTTTTTTTAAGAACTCAGGCTTAAAAATACATTTCTCTTTGTCAGCAAAATGTTCTAGTTTCAAAACTATGAATGGTAGACTACATCTGTCAGACGAATGCATTCCTTGCACCTCAAAATTTCCAAGATACAGTGTACCTTCAAATTAAAAGATTAATGTCTCCCAACACTGGACTTCCATGATAGCACAGCTCTGAGCTACTTGGAACATTTTAAACACACAGGACAATCTCAGGCAGGCAAACTCAATTCTGTCAGAGGTCCCTGGGAAGGGCACTTGACTCCGAGCACAGGTCCAGGAAGACTTACTCCTTCCTTTCCTTTTCCTTCCTCTCTCTCCTGTCTCCCCCAATTATTTGTAGTCTCTTCTAAGTGCCAGAGTCTGTTTAGAGGAAGATACAGTGGGGAAACAGAATCCAGATCATCACCTCCACCAGGGAGGCCCTTCAGCACAGCCAGGTTGACGACAGAGGCTCTACTTCAGAGGCCTAGATTAAATGCTTGGTCCCCAGAATCATAGCCCCCCACTTCCCAACAATAAGTATGTTAGGTTTCACTCTTGACAAGGAGCTGAGCCCAAGCCCGTGTCAGAACATCACAGCGGGAAGAGTGAATGCTTAAGGTGCGGCTCTCCATAGATATTTACCCAAGTTTGCCTCTGATACCTTCAACCTACCTTGTCACCTGTCTCCAAACTTCTGGTATTACTCGTGGCTATTCAGTTCTCAGCTAAGCGACAGAAGTCTGGTGCCCGCGTACTTGTTGTTCACTCCTGTTTCCCCTGCTGCCTGGTACAGGGATGCTACTTAACGGCTAATCAAATACTTGTTGACTGAAAGAATGAATGCTTTTTTTCCCCCCCCAAATGTCCTATTTGAAATTTCCTTTCAATTACTTGTGACTCAACCAACTGATCTCTCAACCAAAACTCCAAGCAGTTTTATCTCAGATCCTGGATCTGGCATCTTATAATAAGAAACCTTGGGCAAATCACCTCATTCTCGAAGCTTGTTTCCTTACTTTCAATGGGATTAATGAAACTGACTCCACAGGTATGCTTTGAGGGTTCACTCGATAACTGAGAACTTAAATTAAACACCTAGCCCATCTCTTGGCATCTCATGAGCATTCAAAAGATATTGATTACCCCCTCTTCCATCCATTCCTTCTGATGATCTCCATCAAGTGTTAGAAAAAATAAATTGGTGGGATGCCTGGGTGGCTCAGTCGGTTAAGCGTCCGACTTCAGCTCAGGTCGTGATTGCACGGTTCAAGAGTTCGAGCTCTGTGTCAGGCTCTGTGCTGACATCTCAGAGCCTGGAGCCTGCTTTGGATTCTGTGTCTCCCTCTGTCTCCGCCCCTCCCCCACTCATGCTCTCTCTCCCTCAAAAATAAACATTAAAATTTTTTTAAAAAATTGGTGAAAAGAAGTCATGGTAAGGTATAAATGAGGAATGGATTAAGTTTTTCTAGTCTGTGGCATTAAAAATGGAAATGGTAGGTATGATAGTTTTGAGAAGATGGGACATTATGGGGTTTCTCTCCACTCTGTTCCACCTCTATTTTCCATGTTTTGTTTGGATAGTCCACGCTGGTAACCCCAGCGTTCCAGATGTGGTATCATGACGAGATGCCCCCTCTGAAAGGTTGCTAATACATACACTGCAATACCTCACATACACTGCAATCAGTATTATTAAAAACATTTTTTTTAATGTTTATTCATTTTTGAGAGACAGAACAGAGTGTGAGCAGGGGAGGGGCAGAGAGAGAGGGAGACAGAATCCAAAACAGGCTCCAGGCTCTGAGCTGTCAGCACAGAGCCCAAATCGGGGTTCGAACTCACTCACCTCAAGATCATGACCCAAACCAAAGTCAGACTCCCAACCGACTGAAACACCCAAGCTCCTCCTCCCCTTAAAAAAAAAAAAATTTTTAACGTTTATTCATCTCTGAGAGACAGAACAGAGTGTGCAATCAGTATTATTTAAACTTTGTTTCATGGGTGAGCATGTTAATAGAAAAGTAAGAAATTTGGATTGAGAAATAAGAATGTATAAAACTCAAAATGCATGAAAATAAATAAATGATTGTTGTTTCTTAGTTTTCTTTTGATGTCCCCCATAAATAAAGTTGAGGAGGAGGAAACCATCTCATAAAAACCCATCCTGTATCTTCCATAAAACGAATCTTTTCTACTCTAACTCAGACAAAATGAAAATGATTTCATTTATTTCTTTTTCTTTTTTTTAAAGTTTATTTATTTATTTTGAGAGAGAGAGAGAGAGTAAGGGCAGAAGAGAGAGAGAGAGAGAGAGAGAGAGAGAGAGAGAGAGAGGCTCTGTCAGCTCAGAGCCTGATGTGGGGCTTGATTGTGATCAAGAGTCAGATGCTTAACCAACTAAGCCACCCAGCCACCCCGAAGATGATTTTAAATATTTTTTTTCTTACATACATAGGCCATTTTATTTATGCTACTGTTTCCTAGGAGAACATCTTAAGAGGAGTTGAAGGAAAGAGAGTAAATTATAGAATTTGATTAAATTTACCTTCACTGAAAAATTGTATGATGGAATGGATTGCCTCAAGTTTCCTAAAGAAAATGTTATGTTATGTGACAGACCAAAGTCTTGCTTTTTTCTTTCCTTCTCCCAGGTTGGCACAACTTACAAGAAAATACCCACTTATGGCTTAAAAATGCCAAAGTGTCTACCTTTCTCCCCACTCCCCATTCAAGTTTGAAAATTTATTTGACAATTAAACTGCCAAATTTAGAATTTTTGTTGCCAACTGCAAATTCTTTCATTGCCCAGATCTGCGAATTAATCAGAACAAAGTAGGAACGTGCTAGCCACAGTAGAAGAAGTTAGTTTAATTTTTCTTTTGTCAGGAATACACGTTCAAGTACATTATAAGTAGACAAAACATGTAGCTGAAATTTTTGAGAAAAGCTATTAAACTTTCCACGATAATGAACCGGTGAGCTTCTAACATCTCAGATAGGATTGTATCGATTTGGAACCCGTTCTTATGTTACTTAGCACATCTGCAAGGTAGATAATGAGTTGAAATTATCATTTCTTTAAAAGGACTCTGACAGGCCCAGCTGCAGAGTGGTGACTTCAGAGTCTGCATGTGATGCTCTATTTTTTTCTTTACTCCCCTTTGTACTTTACACCTTTCTTCTGGATCATTCGAATTATAAGCTCAATTTTAGAATAGGTAATAATAGAAAAGAGAAAAGAGAAAAGAAATTACAATAAAATGAGGATTTCCCTTTGTCTCATATTTTCATCTAAACTTAACTCTTCTATTTCAACTTCTTTCTTTCTTTTTTTTTCTTCGACAAAAGGAAGCACTTTTTTAGAGCAATGTAAAATCTGTTTGCAGCGCATTTACAGATTGGCATAATGGAAATAGTGCATAATCAATACACCTTCTCCATGGAGATATCACAGGGCACAGAACACGGGATTTGGAATGACACTAAATGTGACCTAGCTCCTGGCTCTGCCACGTGCCACTGAGTGACCTCGGGCAGGTCTTGTGATCTGAGTTTTGGTTTCTGCCGAGAAAAAGAGTTAGTAATACCTGATGGTTAAATAAGAGACTATGAGTAAAGCACTTTGCACCGTCCCTGGCACACATACTAACAATTTAATAAAGAGAAACTATTAGTATAATTCGGGCAGGGAAATAGAGTACTTAATCCTTTCCCTAAGGCAAATTGGTATTAGCCAAACTGTCTACCATCTTGTGGCTGTTTAAAAGGTGAAATGTATGAGAGTTAATGGTTCTCCCTGGTTAAAACAATCTCCCTAACCACTTGGAGTAAGGATAGTTATCATCACCAGTCATTTAAATCAGGGAAGCCAAGACTTCTCTATGCTTTCCACGTGAGTAGATCTGATGCCATTCAACTGTGATTGGGATTCACTCCCACTCTCTTAATGGTGAGGCTATCTTACCATGTTTACTATGGTCCTTTCAACTCGACCTCTTTGACCTCATTTTATCTTCACAACAACTCTGTAAGGAAGGGCAAAACTCAACAGGTTCTTAATGGTGTGGTTCTTGGACTGGGATAATCTTTTAGGATGAGACAGGTCCAGGGAAAAGGAAATTTCTTGCATGTTTATAAAAGTGAGGGGTGCCTGCATGGCTCAGTGGGTTAACCGTCCGACTCTTGATTTTGGCTCAGGTCCTGATCTCACGGATCGTGAGTTTGAACCCCACATCTGGCTCTGTGCCGACAGTGCTGAGCCTGCTTGGGATTCTTTCCTCTCTCTTCTCTCTCTCTGCCCCTCCTGCACGTGTGTGCTGTCGCTCGCTCTCTCCCTCAGAATAAATAAATAAACTTGAAAAAATAAAAATAAGGTGAGTGTGTGTGTTAAAAGGCTAGCAACGCTTGGGCTCTGAAGGATAGGATTGCTGATTGGGGGTGGTGGGGGTGATGTGAAAGGAAGGCATGCTGTCAAGGATCATTGAGCTGGGGGCAGGGTACAGGATGGTGGATGCGACTATGCTTTTATTATTCTATTTTGGGAAATATTTGTGGCAGGTATATGATGTAAGAATGAGTGGTTCACAGGGACATTGGATAGGTTTCTTAGGCTCTGCTGTAAATAACTAGATGGTGTGGGCAAAGAGTTAAGAAAAACTCCTTCCCTTTTTGCATGAGAATCTGACCTTTGGTTAACTTCTTAGCTTGGTTTCCCTGGAAACAGATAAAGATGGTATGTGTCAACTATGTTACTAGGCAACAATGCATATGGTAAAAATGACCCCTCATTGGCAGACTGCATCTGGACCCAGGGGGTGGGGGGCGGGCACTACAAATGAACTGTAAATACCTGATGGGAATGCCATGCTTTGGACTTCCGTGAGTGCAGAATTTCTTGTAACCAGAATGTCCCTTGCTAGGACCCTGCAAACTATATCTCTGGAGTTATTACAAGAGTTATTGACTGCTGTGGGATAGAAGGCTTTTAAGCAAAAGCAGTTCCTTCACCTGCCCAATATGGATTCCATCATCCAGCACCTGAACCGGCAGGGCTCTAATCACAGAAGAATGCCTGATGCTGCTTTGCCAGTAGGCTATGGTTGGTTCCCATCCTATGTCCTTCTGAGTAAACTGATGTCAGATGTAATGTATAGTAGTCTTGTGAGTCTAAACGTCTAGCTGAGCCTCAGAAACTGCCTGCTGAATATCTCAAGTTCGTTTAATGTTATGGTGGTTTCTTGTGGGTAATAGGTGAGGCATGACGTCTAGAAAGGGGGTTGGAACGAAGGAAGTCTTTTGTAGCACCTTTATTTTTAAACTCAAACTCACTCTTCCATCCAGCCATCTAGCCAATCAGCCAGTATTTAATCAGAATCTACAATGTGCCAAGTATCATTGTGCTACACACACAAAACAGTCAAGGTCCTTTCTTTCAATTAGCCCTCATATCTTATGGAAGAAAAAGAGGCATCTATTGATTATTAGTAGTAGTAGTAATAATAGTGGCCAATATTTCTTAAATACCAGGTGCTGTGTTAAGCACTTTCTATACATCATCTTATTTAATCTTTGACAAGGATTCTGCGAAGTAGATGTTATCCTACATATTTTTTAGACAATGAAATCGAGGCACAGAGAGGTTGCTACAAAGGTCGGGTATGGCATCTGAATTAAGGCAGCCTGACTCCAGATCCTAATCCTTAACCAGTGTGTTATTTAATGTGATATGCACCTTAATAATGGTCCTCACCAAGGACTTCATTCAACAAGTTTCTATGAAGGCTCTCCTGTCTCTCCATCTCCTACAAGGCCTGGAAGGCCACCAATTAAAGTTTGTTCGAGTTAACAAGGAGTCATAGAAGATAGCCATGGAGATAGGTGACGGGGGGAAAAAGAAAGACAAAGTTTACCTGGATCTAGATGTGTATGAGGTCCATGTCTTTTCTTCTCCAGAGAAAGCTTAAGCTACTTTCTGATCCAACCTAACCAGCTTCCTTTTCCAGTTCTGAAGGCCTGGCTTGCAATTGGGCCGAAGTGAGCACCATGACATTTTATGTCTTCAATAATTCCCTTTCGAACCCAGATTATGAGAGTAAATAAAGTATGTAAGGCGACAAGTATTGTGCCTGTCATGTTGTAAGCACTCTGTAAACCATGGCTATTATTATTCTTTCTTCTCATGTTGCCTGCAAAATGCCAAAAGTTATTGGAGAGGCAGACATTGTGGTGGCTTTAGCACCTAGTGTCCTCTTTAATCCAATATATTTCTTGTGTGTCTGTCAAGAACATTTGTTAAGTGCTCAGTGGGTGGGCTGTAGAGTATCAGAGAAAATAGAGAGAGCCAGGTCCGTCAAGATGCTTATGACACATTTAACAACACAGACAAGGAAATCTGAAAGTGCCTTAGGAACCCTCATGAAAAGGCGTCAACCACGTAAAAATTGTCAACTCTCCAATTTTTTTCCAGGAAAGGGCCTGGTTAGACTATGGAAGACATTAGCTATTTTTCATATTTACCAAGCTATTTTCTTATAGAAATAAAGAGGAGAATCAGAAGTCAGTCTCCTCTTTGTCACATCCCACTGCCTCAGACTTATCTACTCCACTCCGCCTCTGCCCAGTCTTTATTAAACATGGCCTTGACCAGCAGCCAACCTGTGTCAGTTCCAAACACTTGTCACGAGGAAAAACCTTAATGCTAGACTGTGATTCCTTTCTGCCCACCCTAGACTGTCTTGTCTTCTGTCACATTGATACCTAGTGTCAGAGTCTGGGGTCTCAGGCCAATTTCCAATGTTGTGAGCTTCCCTCAACTCCTAAAATAACAGAGGCATTCTTCCCACATTCTACTTCTGGAGATCTCTGGTCTCTGAAGATTCAGTACCTATCCTAGATTTTGAAACACTGAGTAGTTGTGCTCCTTTGCCTGGGATGAGGTGTGAAGCCAAAGCTAATCCAAGATAAAAGATTTCAGAAAAAGGACCCACCTCTGGCAATGGGGCTTGCCTGGTCTGGAAGTCTGGGGTGAGACTTAAGTGCTGGTCTGTCGGACTAATTGACACGGGATGGAGAACAGACCAGACCCCCACTCCGTACTCAACTTGGTTCACTCACCAGACATGTACTGAGCGGGTACTGTCCTATGTTTTGGAAACAGAAAGTTGGTGAAGACAAGGTGTCTTCCCTTGAGAAATCCAACGTCATGTATTGTTCACGTAACACGAAACCCATTCATCAGTTCGTAAGGAAAAACAACAGCAGCAACACCGATTCTCAAACTCTCCCGGAAGAAAATGTTCACCGCTTCCTCTAGCCTGGAGTTCTAAAATGTCTGACTCAATAAAGCAAGACACCATCAACTGCCACCAGAGCCTCCCCAAATGAGAATTCTGTAGCAGAAGTGATCTTGATTATCTCAGAAATCCCAGACAGAAATGGAAGCAATATAAATAAACATAAAAGAAAATAGAGGTGCTGTAACACAACTATAAATTGCTCTTCTCCCCGACTTTCTTCCAGTCATCCAGGGCAAAAGAGGGAAGTTGGTCTTTGTGGCAGAGAATAGACCAACAGCTGTTCTATATCCTGCCAAGAGGAGAGAGACTTATTATAAATAATAGCCAACAATATGTCCTTTGGGACTGGAGACTCAGCCAGTGGGGGGAGTGAGGAGGAAAGAGGGAGGGTTAATGGGATGGGGGTGACGAATGCAACAGAGGACGAATTAGGAGAAAACCCTATCAAATTTTCCTGTGTACTTATGTTTCTATTACCTCATTAGGGTGATTACATAATGCTACTCCATTTATAAACTAAAAGGGAAATAAGGGGCAATATTCTCATTAGCAGGGGCTGATGCGAGACATTAACATACCAGTAAGTCACGTGGGTGAACAATTAATATGTTTGGGAACATCTTTTCTTTCTCTCTTCATCCGTTTGGTATTTTGTCTGCTCCTTCCTTTTTAGCCATATATGTGTATCTGTGATTCAGAAACGGAGATGAAGCTGACAGCTGGGGTGCCCTCATTTTGAGAGCCCTTCATGTAAGAAATTTATGGAGTTTGTTCAACCGTTTTATATTCTAAAATTGGGAGAAACAAATGAATGATCTTAGAGTGATATATGGATGGGTCTCTCACTGCTCCCTCTCCGCAACCCCCCACGGGGCTTCTTAGCCAGATGCAGATTGGAGTTCTGAAATTTCTCACTTCTTGAGATATTTTTCTACTTGTGGAGAGACACCATCCTTTCACATTGCTTACTTGCCAGTGTCCTAATTCTAAGTTTGTAACTCTAGATGAGGATCCCCCCCCCCCCCACCCCGCCCCGGAGATGGAAAGCTTCTGTTTATGGAAATACTATTAATTTGCATCTTAACTTAAAAAAAAATAGCTCACTAGGACAGTAAAATTCATCAAGTGACATTTCACAGAAGAGGAAACTGAGTCCAAAAACCGTGAAAGAACTTGCTCAGAGAGTTTAGAGGGAGAACCCAAGCTGGGACCCAGCATCGGCAGGAGCTACACGGCATATGACTGTAATATACAATTTCTAAGGGAGGCTGGGCAATTTAGGGAGTGTCTGCTCTATCCACGGGCTCTTCTAATGAGGGGGTGTGGGAGGTGTGGGGGTGTTAGGTAGAGATCAATCCTGCTAAAGGGTCCCTCAGAGAAAGAATTAGCTGTTTAGCCTGTATTTATGTCTTCTTACATGTGGTTTTCATTTGATATACTCACCCTTTATTCCTACATAGCCTTATTTCATCTCTGTCTCTCTCTTTCCATTTTCTTATGTTAGCTCTGGTTTTAATTCGGGGGGCTCCCAGATGCATTATTGCAAAGTTATCCTTTCTCTGGAGATGAACACTTATTTTGCATTTGTTCTCACGATTGTAGACTAGATGAAGAGTTTGGGGGATCTAGCATTGCACACGAACAGGAAGGAATATCTTTATTCAGATTAGAAAAACAAAGTAAACATTTAGACTGTAGACAGCAAGTTGGAGAGATGGCGCTTTACTTGGGGCCTGGGAATTAGCATTTGCTTAAATTAGCAATCTATTCTTTAAGGTAAACTGTTCCATAGGTTTTCTATTCATATCTTTTTTTTTTTTTTAATTACAGTTTCTTAACTATCCAGCAGATGGCATCTGCTTCAAAACTCTCAAACTTCCATTTATATTTCAGGACAAACAGGATACCGATACATTGAAACCTCCCTTAATTGACTTTTACATTTAATACCTAAAATAGGCTGCTAGAAACATACTTAAGGATAGACAATTAATTCCCTTTTTTGGGGTAAGAGTCATTCTTTTCTCTTGCCAAGTCCCTGGCAGGATCATGGATACACAGGAAAACCTCGGTCATTTGAAAGGAAACATAATCAGGATTAAACTCAGCAGCTCTCTAAAAATCTATCACTTGAGTTACTTTCAGCATGAAACAAGAGCCGAGTATTAAGATCAGATTCACAAAAACAATGCTAATCTCAAACCTCCTCTAAGGGTGAGAGAAGCAAAAATGGGAGTCAGCTCCTCCGAGAAGTAGGAGGAGGTGACTGACTACACAAAGCTTTGTGGATAGTTACCATACAGAGCCTTTTCCCTCTTTACTCTTTACTTCATATGAAGAGATGGGCGTGATTGAATGACTTCTAACATTTAATGACACCTTTGCTTCAGTGCTTTGTAAAGCTCACACATGAATACACTGATCCATTTCCAGATGATCCTCGGGGCCCCATCCTTTTGTGTCAAGCACAAAGAAAAAGGAGAGAGAGGGAGACACAGAGACAAAGGAACGGCCCATGTAACCAAGCTCCGAACATGATTTAAACAACCAACTTAGTAAACATCAATCTTAAGACGTGTTATATGAAATGGAGTCATACTCCAAAAGAAATGTTGGCTACGTTTAAAAGATCACTTTGTCTAAAGAAAATGCCAAGTTGAATTTCCAAGCAGTAAGTCATGTTTCTACAAGAAACTGACAAGACAAAAGCAACAATGTGAAAAGGTGAAAGATAGACCATGTGAAAAAAAGTAATAATGTTATAACCCTGTTGTTTTTTTAAAGGGTCTGGTTCCCCTCACCATTTTTTTGGTGGGGGTGGGGGGTTATTATTTGTCAGGGACTAACGTGCCTGTGAAAAGAGCAATGGGTTAGAAATCAAGAGACTTATGTGTTACCTTGTGTGAGTAATGTCACCTCCCTGGACCTCCGTTTCCATCTATGATATAAGGGGATTGAACCAAACGACTTTGGGGTTTGCTTTCAGCTATGTTTGTTTTAACTGGGCATCCCTGCAGCCACAGAACGGCCTCTTAGCACTCAAGTGTCAGTGTGAGTCATAAGGAAGGATGGTGGGAGCTTGGATAGTGGTAGGGTCTGGAGCTACTTTGCCAAAACTGAGCCACTGGAAAGGTATGTGGTCAGGAAGCATTTTAGAAGCCTTTAGTTGCATTTTCCACCTTTTCATTCCATGTCTGTTTTGTGAGAAAGAAAGAAAAAAAGGAGCAAGAGGCCCAGAAGTCTTAGAAATGAATCTGTTTGTTTTCACTTTTAGCTCAAAAATAAAGTGCATTCTGACCATTTGATTCTTTAGGTACACTGTCACGCATGTCAGTGAATCTCTCCCCAAGTTTGGAATTTAAAAATGCCTGACATCCCCACAGTTAATATACACAATGGATTCTTCAGAAATGCAGAGCTAGAACATTTGAAGCAGCTGAATACTGATTTACATGAAAGCTGAAAGTGTGCAGTACTAATAAAATGTATCTTTGACATCTTGGCTTCCAGAGAAACACACTTCCTTTGTTCATTCACAAGTCTGCTCTATTTCCACCTCAGATTTAATTATCTTCCCAGTTCTCATTTGCCTATGTGTAGGCTACCATTTACAATACGCCAAGCCCTACATGTGGGAGGCACAAATCCTTTCATTCAAAAAAAAAAAAAAAAAAAAATGTGGACAAGCCATTTTGACCGCATAGTATGTGCTTTAGACAAAGCCAAAAGGATGCTAACTGTATTCCAAGAATACCAATGTCCTTGAAATGAAATTTGCTGCTTGCTGTATTGATCTACATCACTTAGTTGCGACTTTCAATTATGTGTCACATGCATAAAAGAACTGATCTTTTTTCTCTATAAAAGCATAGGCTGTTGGGAATCGGGAGGGACTTTATAAAATGATCTAGTCCAACTTCCTCATTTTACAGATGAGGGAAATGAAGCCCAGAGATGTAAAAGGTTTGCCCCAAATCACCCAGATGGACAGCAGCAGAAGTGAGACTAGACTTGGATTTTTTTTTTTTTTTAACTTACACACTGGCATCAGTTACACATCCATGATTGTCATGCTCCCCAGCATCTATCCATCTCCCCATTCAAAAACAAATAACCTCCGAGTGCCAGAGCCTGATCTGGACTTGGTAAACAAAATAAAATGTCCCTGATCCTCAAGAAGCTGGCAGTATACAGTTAGTTGAGTTCGCTTTTCAATAATCTTTTGGGGTGGGGTGGGGGGGAAAGAGCCAGCTTTATGGTTCATAACAAGTATCAAAACAAAAAAGATAAACATTATTACAACAAACGTTCCACTTTCCTCTTCTCTAAATACAGAGATACTTCATTTATATTTGGCTTTGGCAGAGAACAAGGTGTTCCACATAAGCAAACCCTGCAGACCTCTGAAATAAAAACTTTTGAACAGAAATCTTTCTTAAAGTATATTTCATACGTATTGAACATGACTTAAGGTTTTTATGTTATTTTATTTGTTTTACATGACTCAGAGTGATCTCTTAGGAACATCCATTATCCTACTGGACAGTGATCCTGTTCTGTGTCTAATTTTCCAGGTCTCATAATACCAGGCAGTTAACACTTTTCACTGCAAGTTACCCTTACTTTTAGCAGTGATTTCATAATCTCTTTCAATTTGCAGGGCCAAGAGTCATTTCAGGAAATTTATTAAAAATTATATCTTAAATGTGCGTCAGAGTCAGTAAGGCTTCAAATAAGGGTCTGATGTGTAGTATACATGCCTTTATTAGGTGAATCTGTGGACCAAAATTACATACTTATGCTTTTCTGATTACTTCTAAGCTTAGGATGATGGAGAGAGGGCTGGGGATGCCATGCCTCTGGCAAGCTGGCCAATACTGCAGTCAGCCTCAGACAGAAACTTTTACTTTATCCCCAGAGCAGAAAGCCATCATGGGACCATAGAAGCCTGAGTAGTTTCGGCAAGGGTAAGACTCCCCTTTGAGCTACTTGGTTTAAGTAGTACCCGATTTTCTCTATTGCTGTTGCGAGAGCCGTCAGAATCCTGTCCACCGGCCTGCTAGGGTATCCCCTGCTCCACGGATTTAGAGTCCAAATGTGCCAGATTCTACTTACAGTGTGACCTGCTGACAAGTCCTGGGTCAAGTCCTTTACATAAGAGGAATCCAGGTATTCCCTGGATACTCTGTGAAGTAGACTTAACTACCTCATCGAAGGAAACTGAGCCACAGAGATTTTGGGTAATTAACCTAAGGTAAGCTGGATAAAGTGGGAGGAATTAGGCCTCTTGACCTGACTCTCTCTGTCACAGACATTCACGTGCCCAAGGTGGTGACTCTGTAAAACCATGACTAAGAGAGCTGATGGACTTTCTTGCATCACTTTAAATTTCTTTCTGATAATACCACTGGGTTACAAGAGGAGGGGTCCTCTTGTAGCAGAAAGCAACATTAAAAAAAAATTCAATCTGGGTTTTAGCTCATTGCTTGCTCCTCTACAGGCACTGATTCAGATTTTCTAATCTCCTACTTGTGTGTTCTCTGTGTATGTTTTATAGTGAATTATAAGGTCAAGGAAAGCACAAAGAAGCCCACATTATGCAATAAACATACAAGTGGATAAGACTACCCTCTTTTGTGTATTCCAAAAACATTTATTGGGCACTGACCAAGGGGCAGGCATTCTCCTAATCAGTGAGGACTTTAAGATGTACAGAAAGTGGTCCTTGTCCTTGAGCTTCTGACATTTCCATGGGAGAAGCAAGATTATAAGGAAACAACCAGATCAATGTGGGAAGTGCTAAACTAGAAATATGCTAAAAGGTGCTATGGGAACCTAACACTGAACTCTGCTGATGGAGATGATCAATGAGCTGGGACTAGACAACTGGCTAAAGCCAGGAGGGAAGAAGAAAGGTACTTCCGGGAGAGGGAGCAGCATGGATGGATGAAAGAGCTTTGTGTGTGGCGTATTAACTGTGGCTGCAGCCATGGGCTGAAGTGGCGAAGTGAGGCAGGAACTTTCTGAATCGAAGGTTAAAAGAATTGTGTAAAATGACTCCACCATACTAATGGCCAAGTTTATAAATGCAATGGCTAGAAGAATGTATGATGAATTTTTTGGGCCCAATTATAAGTAGACAAAACATGGAGTTGAAAGTTTTGGAGAAAGATAGTACACTTGACGGCACAATGAACTGACGACGAGGTCTCCAATATCCCCAATAGAATTCAATCTACTTGAAACCTGTTCTTGTGTTATGTAGTATGTCTTTCTTCAATTACAAATTTTGTCCTTGACAGGACACCTGGATGGCTCACTCAGTTAAGCCTCTTGACTTTGGCTCAAGTCATGATCTTGCGGTTTGTGGGTCCAAGCCCCACACTGTGCTCTGTGCTGACAGCTCAGAGCCTGGAGCCTGCTTTGGATTCTGTGTCTCTATCTCTCTCTGCCTCCACGCCCACATCAGAAATAAATAACCATTAAAAAAATTACAGATTTTGTCTTTGTGTCTCTGTGATTCTGATTTTTTTCAGACCATACATCCTGACTTTTTCTATTTAGAAAATGCTGATATTTATATTATTCCACAGCGCAACATTACCCAAATAACCACTTTAACACATTTCAGTGAGAACATCAATGCATACACCGAGGCCCTGGGTCTAAATGGAAAGAACTGATGAGAGGAAAATGGGAATTTAAGTGGAAATTACACGGTATTGCACTTCTTTCAAGAGTATAAATGCACTGCAATTTGTTAAAGGTGAGGCCCTCTTTTTTATGAATGAAGTGTCATACTCAAGGTTACTACTCCCAGGGAGAAAATTAGAGTTCTTTGGCAATAAAATTACCTCTTTCACGATCACTGCTAAGTTTTACTCCACTGATGGTAGTCCTGTGGTTGGGATCTAAGAGAGTTATTACTAGCAAAACTGACAAAGCAGTAACCCAGAGAATGTGTAACCTGACTCTGTTTCGTGACTATCATAACCTTTTTGTCATGAGGCCAGTCTCAAGTCACATTCTTTGGCCTCATGGTGGGGTAAACTTAGAACCCAAGAGCTAGGGTGATTTCTGGGTCTCATGGGATGCTGGACCTGAGGTCAGCTCTTTTGATTCTCAAGTTATTCTGCATCTGAAATATACAGAGATGCATAGATGAAAGAAACTGAAAAGAAGAGGCACCTATGGTGGTATTGGGAAAACTGGACCCCAGCATGCAAAGGAAGGAAACTGGACCACTTTCTCATACCAAACACAAAAATTAATTCAAAGATTCAAGACCTAAATGTGACAAACGAAACATCAAAATCCTGGAAGGGAACATAAGCAGTAACCTCTTTGACATCGGAAACAGCAACTTCTTGCTAGACATGTCTCCTGAGGCAAGGAAAACAAAAGCAAAAATGAACTATTGGGACTTCATCAAAACAAAAAGCTCTTGCACAGCAAAGGAAATAATCAACAAAACTAAAAGGCAGCCTATGGAATGGGAGAAGGTATTTGCAAATGACATATCTGACACAGGGTGAGTATCCAAAACATATAAAGAACTTACAAAACTGAACACCCAAAAAACAAATAATCCACTTAAAAAATGTGCAGAAGACATGAATAGACACTTTCCCAAAGAAGATATCCAGATGGCTACAGACATATGTAAAGATGCTCAACGTCACTCACCATCAGGGAAATACAAATCAAAACTATAATGATGGGGCACCTGGGTGGCTCAGTCAGTTAAGCATCTGACTCTTGATTTCGGCTCAGATCTAAGAGTCGTGAAATCCAGCACTGAGTTGGACTCTGAGCTGGGCATAAAGCCTTCTTTATGATTCTCTCTCTCTCTCTACTTCTGCTCCCCCCGGCCGTCGAAAAAAAAAATCTATAATGAGCTATCACCTCACACTGGTCAGGATGGCTAAAATTAACAACACAGGAAATAAGAGGTGTTGGCAAGATGTGGAGAAAGGGGAACCCTCTTGCACTGTTGGTGGGAATGCAAACTGGTGCAGCCACTCTGGAAACAAGTATGGAGGTTCCTCAAAAAGTTAAAAATAGAAGTACCTTATGATCCAGCAATTACACTTCTCAAAGGTATTTACTCAAAGGATATAAAAATACAGATTCGAAGGGATACATGCCCCCTGATGTTTATAACAGCATTATTGACAAATAAAACAGCCAAATTATGGAAAGAGCCTAAATGCCCATTGACTGACCGATGGATAAAGAAGACGTGGTATGTGGTACACCCACACACACACACACACACACACACACACACACACACAGAGGAATACTACTCAGCCATAAAAAGAAGGAAATCTTGCCATTTGTAACGATGTGAATGGATCTAGAGAGTATCACGCTAAGTGAAATAAGTCAGTCAGAGAAAGACAAATACCATATGATTTTACTCATATGTGGAATTCAAGAAACAAAACAAACGAACATAGGGGGGAGAAAAGGCAAACCATACAACAGATCCTTGAAAACAAACTGAGGGTTACTGGAGGGGAGGTGGGGCAGGGGATGGGTTAAATAGGTGATCGGGATCAGGAAGGGCATGTGTTGTGATGAGCACGGGTTGTTGTGTGTAAGTAATGAGTCACTAAATTCTACACCTGAAGCCAATATGTTAACTGGCTGGAATTTAAATAAAAATGTGGGGGGAGAAAGAACAGGCCCGTGTGTCTGGTAATTCTGGAATAATGCTCATTTGCTCTATAATTTCTCCTTAAGGAAATCTGCTAGGTTGTCAAATTCCCCAAGAAAATGCTCACATCAGGGATTCATTTAGAACTCCTTCCTCTGGATTTGTTTTCAGCAGATTGACAGCTATTCTTTTGATGACAAGAAACTGTCCGCTTGGACTGTTCTCTCCTTCTGTTTTTTCTGGATGAAGAGACGGAGTGGTTTCAACAGTTAGGTGCAGGACAAACGTTCACATGACAGAGTGCATATCTGATGGGCGACAGTGCTGTTTGAAATGACCCGGAGGCAGGAAAGCCGTGCAGTGCGGGTCTTCTTTTCTGAGCAATGTCACAAGAAGAGGAAGCATAAAGGGGGAAAGCAAGTTTGAAAAGATGAATACAGTTTCCTACTAGGCGCATCGGTTGTTCAAGTAGAGAAAACTGAAACGACTTTGTTTCCCTGGAATACAGTGTCCACCACCCTCTGGATGTCATACGTGAGTAAAGCGTGAAGGACCCACAAATCCTACAAAACAAGTCACTTTCTTTCTAGATGAAAGGGAGAAAAATCTGTAATTCAGAATTTCAAAGGAAATATTTTCAGATAAATAATATCCACTTCAAACAAAACTTCCCCTCTTTCCTTCCTTTCTTTCTTTTTCCTTCTTCCCTCCTGCTCTTGCTTCCTCCGCCCATTTCTTAATTTTTCTCTGTGTTAGGACAAAGTATCTCAAATTAATCCTACTTAATATAGACTCCTCCCAAATATAAATGAAATAAAATGAAGAAAACCCCACTTTCCTCTCAATGAGCAAAAAAGCCTTTGCTTCTCACGTCATATGGTGTTCTTGTTGCTCAGAGTACTAACAACTTCATGACTGCATACACTTTCTGATTGACTGCCCATAGTAACAGTAACTCTAACTGAAAACAACAAATCCAAAGTGACCTGACCAGTATTTAACCTCTGGGAACAGAGGGCTCTTCAAAGCAGCGTGAGACACATTTACCGAAAACCCACCGTGTTCCAAGTACCGTGAATCAGATGATTAACATGAAAGCTCTGTGTAGACCAGGCACATCACTGAATGGGAGTCTCAAAACAAGATAGGAGACCATCACACTTGCAAGAAAAGCTCCGCTTTGGGCATTATTTAAAGGAAAGACGTTTATTTAACAGAAAAATGGCTGTGTGAGTAATCAAATTAAAAAAAAATCCTACAGCTTTGATATTCTTTTCATATATTTAATCAATTAAGATAACAGAAAGTAAGGTTTGGGAGGGTTGGAACAGGGTGCTTTTTTGCTTTGGTTTGTGTGACCAGAGAATGGCTCACAGGACACAAAAGTTGCTGCAACTGTGATGTGGCATTTATAATAAATGGCTCAACCTCATAAGGCCCAGGCACTCGGCGATTTAACTGGTAATGCCAGTGGGATGATGTAGTATTTCCTGTACTGGTTTAACTTCTCACTAAGCATGTAGACACTGTAGTGAAGCACAGGTAAAAAGTTCACAGCTGGAGGGGGTGTAGAGGAAGTGTTCTGCAAAGCTAGAAGCTTACACAGACCTCCAGCTGGAACTAACCTTGGAAGCATGGAGGAGGGGGGAACACATGGAAATGATTTGAAATTTACAGGACGTGGGCTTCAGGGCTGCCGTAAGGGTGGCAGAGTTTTCTCTCCAAGCCATACGAAGAGGTGGAAGGAAGCGAAATGTAGAGCCGGTTAACACAAGCTAGGAGCGCTTTTAGGGTATGCCTGCTAATTTTACCTCTCAGACCCAGTGTCCAACGGGGCAAGTGCCACTCACCACCATTGGCTCTTCTTGTCCCCAAAGTGCTCATTTTTAAGATCTATCTCAAATGCCATCTCGGTTAGATGGGGTCACCACCTGTTTTAAAAATTCTCACCTAGAACTTTGCATCTGTATTTTTCTTCCTGGGCCTTCTTTAATTGTGCATTTCTATTAGTGTCCCCTTTCCTCCCCTTCAGCCCCTCTCACCTTGAGATGATAAATGTCTCCATGGTCAAGACTTGCTCCTTTCTCTTACCCTGAAGCCAGCCCCCACCCAATAAAAGCTTTTCAATGGCTTTATAGGACTTTCAGACAAAACCCAGACAGACTTTTTAACATGGCTTACACAAGGTCCTTCACAATTTGGTCCCAGTCTGAGCCCAACCCTTCTGTCAATCTCTCTGGCACCTCACGGATCTTTCCTTCCTACCATATTTCTGATCTCTTACTTCTTGACTTTGTGTGCGCTGTTCCCTTGCCTGGGACATGCTGTCCACCCACCCACCTGCACCCCCCATCTGCCTGTTGTTGACTCTTACCCCAGGGCTCATAATTTGCTTCAGGGGCTCCTTCCCGAATGCTCAAAGTTATACACTCCATACTTTCCTATGCTTCCTCTCTTATATAACCCATTCTCCATTTTTTATTATTTGTTTAGTGATTCTTTTCTCAGCTAGACTACAAGCTCTGGAAAGTCAGGGGCCGTCTCCATCTTTTTAGCACTGTACCTGCAGTGCCTAGGGCATGAAGCTTGGATGTATGGTTCTACTATGTAAGAACTCAATAAATTTTACTTTTTAAGTAAGTGAATAAGTAGCTACTGTAATAACCACCACGGACTGAGTGCCAAAGTATGTTTGCTACAGACTTTATACTTTACATACACATTATGTCACTTAATCATCACAGTGATCCCATTATTACCCATAATATATATTATTATTCCTGTTTAGAGATGAGGAAGCCAAGTCTTAGAGAGGTTATTAACTACCCAGGTTACCTAGCTCAAAAAATGACAGAGCTGGGATCTGAGCGCAAGGCTATCTCACTCCAAAACCTATGGCAAATAGCTACCCAGTAAATGCTCATTACAAAACACACATACAGGGGCGCCTGGGTGGCGCAGTCGGTTAAGCGTCCGACTTCAGCCAGGTCACGATCTCGCGGTCCGTGAGTTCGAGCCCCGCGTCAGGCTCTGGGCTGATGGCTCGGAGCCTGGAGCCTGTTCCCGATTCTGTGTCTCCCTCTCTCTCTGCCCCTCCCCCATTCATGCTCTGTCTCTCTCTGTCCCAAAAATAAAATAAAAAAAAATAAAAAAACGTTGAAAAAAAAATTAAAAAAAAACAAAACACACATACATACAAATACTTGTGAATATATTACTTTCTTCCAATTTGAGAATCTCTTTGTAATTGTATTTGATTTGAATTCATGTGATTAGAATTGTTTCTAATTCCAATAAGAGTCTCTAAATTCCACACCCAAGTCCAGTCCTGAATTAATTTCTTTCTTTCTTTCTTTCTTTCTTTCTTTCTTTCTTTCTTTCCTTTTCTTTTCTTTCTTTCTTCTTTCTTTTTTTGCCTATTAATATAATGTCTGTGGAACTAGACGGAATTGAACCAAGGGCTTTGATTGTGCTCAGATGCTGCCTGTGTGCTTAGAAGCGAGATGAGTTCATGTCTGTACAATCAGCCAAGGTGGCCAGGACATTTTTACCTAAGGGCTCCAAGGATCATGATTGGGACACCACTGTATGGCACCTTTTAACTCTATTTTCCTAAAGATACATGGTTCATATAGTGCCAGCTTAGTACCAAGGCACCCCACAAGTTGGGAAACATGGAATTAAGTCACAGCACAGCAGCTCAATATGTAAGAAAACTCCCCAACCAGCAGGGTGATTCAGTAAAGGGCCATCTGTGTTCCTGGGGAGTGGATGATGGAGGCAGAAGCTGAGTTACCATTGATTGGTCAAGCCTACCCTAGAAAATGATGTGCACATTGGGTGGGTGGTATAACAGGAGAACTTTGGACTCAGACTTTCCTAAGTTCAAGTCCTTTCTCTGCCTGTACTTGTTACAACCTTGGGCAAATCTCTGGGTGTCTAAAAGCCTCACTTTCCTTTTCCATGAATAATAAAATATACGATTATATTTATAGAAGGCAATATATTCAGAGTGTAGAATATACTTTCTAACTGCATGATCTTGTGTGTTGACTAACCATCATGTGCCTCAGTATGTGGTAAAATGTGAAGGATGATAGAGTCTTCCTGGAAAAATTGTTGTGAGACTTAACTGAATTAACAATGTAAAGTTCTTGGAACAGTGCCTAGTCCTGAATAAATCTTCAATCGGTTTTAATTATTATTGTTATTACAATCGTGGACACACCTCACTGTTTTTCACTTTACATCCAGGAGTTTATGTTATAAATTCCCTCACCGTTTGTCATTTTACTTGAATTTTCAGTGTAGAATAGGGGTTGAAAATTTAGAAATGATTAGAATTCATTCCCTAAACCAGGAAGCCAACATCTCAACAAGAGACTGTATTCTTAAAAAGCTAGAAGGAATGTTTTTGTGTCAAAGTGGACAGGAAATAGCTTATTTCCAGAACCTAAAGTATCTGAACAAAACTGATTTTTTTTTTAATTTGGAAAATGTTCTGAAAACATGTCTGAGAGATTTAAAAATGCTTCTACACACATTTTTTTTTAAAGATCTAAGAAAAGTTACTAAGAAAATTGCCTTAGTTTTATCAAGTATTTATTCCAAAGTCAAGACAGAGAAACAGATTTTCTTCTAATGAACACAAGTTAACAACTGATATTAGCTCTTAGGGCATTGCAGAGCAACATAGGTTTGTTTGTTTGTTTGTTTCATAATCTCCTGTGTCACACTGGTACACAGCACTCTGTCTCTCCCTGTCCCTTTGTCTGTTTCTTTCTCTGCCTCCGTTTCTCTCTTACACACACACACACACACACACACACACACACACACACGGAGGAAGGTAAAGGACCCTAGCTTAGCTGTGAGTTTCCCAAAGTTCTTTGAGATGAAAACATAGAGATTCTAGCAGGAAGAATCATGATTCATTCCATAAGTCTAATATTCTTAAAGGATGATCCGGGTCTCGTCTGCTTCTGGGGAGTTGTCTTTTCTTGTGAACTTTTAGGTGCCAGGAACTGTGGTAACTGCTTAACATAAATGATATCACTTAATCCTTACAGTAATCATGTGTGGTAGGTATTACTTTCATTTAACAGATAATGAGATGCAGAGTTTAGGTAGAATACTTTGATGACAATCGCACAGCTAGGGTTTGGGGGAACAAAAGCCAGGTTGTGAACCAAGGTCTGTCTGACTGTGAAGCTGGTACTGTTGGTCACTTTCCATGCCGCCTTGTATTGGGGGGCACCCAGGGCACAACTGCTGCTGCTGGGACCTGGTGGCCTCCTGGCACTCTACCTGCTCTGGTGGTTGGTCCAAGGAACAACAGCAATTGGTTAGGCTGGGGCACCTGGGTGGCTCAGTTGTCGAACTCTTGATTTCCGCTCAGGAATGATCTCACAGTCGTGAAATCAAGCCCTTCATCAGGCTCTGCATTGGGCATGGGGCCTGCTTGGGATTCTCTCCCTTTCCCCTTGTCACATGCATGTGCACTTTCACTCCCTCTCTCTCTCTCTCAAAAGGAAGAAGAAGAAGAAGAAGAAGAAGAAGAAGAAGAAGAAGAAGAAGAAGAAAAGAAATTGGTTAGGTTGGTCTTTGACCCACCCAGCCTCCTAGGCCTGCTCCCCTTTCCCTCCCCAACCTTTTCCAGAAGAAAATTGAAAACTCCTTCAAAGGCAAGGGTCAACAACTAGTAATCAGCTAGTACTCCTCCCAGGGAGCTGTGTAATTTAATTAACAAAACCTGGGGTGCCTGGGTGGCTCAGTCGGCTGAGTGTCTGACTTCAGCTCAGGGCATGATCTCACACTCCATGGATTCAAGCCCCGCGTCGGGCTCTGTGCTGACAGCTCAGAGCCTGGAGCCTGCTTCAGATTCTGTGTCTCCCTCTCTCTCTGCCCCTCCCCTGCTCATGCTCTGTCTCTCTCTGTCTCAAAAGCAAATAAAAACATTTAAAAAAATATTTTAAACAAAACCAGCGGTTCTTCAGAAATCAACCTCAAAGGGAGCAGGAGACATCTCTTCTAGCTCTTCTAGCACTGCCTGAACCTTGCAGATAGGACACGATGCCGTGGGAGCCTCTCACTAATGGTGACAACAAATGTGTAAACAGTGTCATCATGTGAATGCACATGCACTGCCATTCTGAGGGTACAAGGCAGAGCCCTGTCTTCATCAAGGGAAAGACAGCACCTCCTGAAGGAGGAGAGGATAAAGGTCTTCAGCCTCAAAGGGTTTCCCTGTCCCTGCTTCAAAGTCACTTAGTAACTGCAGCTACACTATGGCTCCTGGGGAAGGGAAGGGAAGGGAAGGGAAGGGAAGGGAAGGGAAGGGAAGGGAAGGGGATCAGGGAGAATACAATGTTATAGATGGACTGGACTAGACATGTAATACTTAGCCTTGAACCACCTATCTTTAGACTTTCTACAGATTATTTATTGGCAATGGATCTAATGATGTTTCTTTGAGTAAGAGTTGACCTAAAGTGAGCCCTGATTCCCCAGAATCACTGGGGCCAGACCTCTAAGAATGGATTATATTAGATAAAAAGTAGGATGAAAACCCTTCATTCATTCCAAAAATATTGACTGAGCATTTATTAAGTGCCAGACCCTATGTGAGGTGCTGGCAATTCAGCCAGCCAAGATGACAGTGAGCAAAACTGAAAAAGCCTCTGTTTTCATGGTGACGGTAGACAGATACAAACAAAACACAAGTAAGTGAACAGTGTGTCCAAAGGCGATAAGAACTGTAGAGGAAAACAAACCTGGTAAGGAAGACAGAGAGGTGTAGAGGTCATCAAAAGAACAGACTCTGAGATGGGCATGAACTTGGTGCACTTCGGGAAGGCAGGTGTGGCTGCAGGCTAAAGAAACAGGGACAGAGATGGAAGCTAGGGTGGAAGAAGGTGGGTGGTGTGAATGCTTCTAGTCGGATCTTGTAGTGCCTTGGGAGGATTTTGGCATTTACCCCTAGTGAGATGGGAAACCAGTAGAGGTCTCTGAGTGGGGAAGAGACATGACAGAACACATGGCCAGACTTCCTGGAGTTCCTTGAGGCATACCACAAACTAACTTGCCTTCCTAAACAGGCTTACTAGCCTTGTCCTTCAGAACTCTTTCTTCTTCTGGTAAGCTGACATTTGCATACATTTTTCTCTGGCCATAACATCTTTGGTATCAATGCTCATCTGTCCAGCATAGCCTGGCACTATTTTAAAAACAACCCTTCAAGACACGGACTGTCTTACAAAATGCCTTCTTCCATACAACAGAACACACATTTAAAGAAAGAACAAGGGGCCATTTCTATTGAAGCAAATGTGTTTCTTGCAGCCAACAGCACGGCCCTATAACAGTAATGTTTCTATTTCAGAAAGCAAGTCTATTATGTCAGCAATAATCCTGCAAAAACCCAAGTTGTCACATGATCCCTCTACTCTATGCAAATAGGTCAGGATCCAACAAATGAAACATCTCTCTTGCAAATTGTATCCCATTTGGATTTTATTTTTATTTTTTTAATGTTTATTTATTATTTATTTTGAGAGACAGTGTGCACGAGCAGGGAAGAGGGGTGGGGGGGGGGTGGTGAAGAGAGAGAGAGAGAGAGAGAGTCCCAAGCAGGCTCCACGCCCAGTGCAGAGCCCAAAGTGAGGCTGGATCTCATGAACCAAGAGATCATGACCTGAGCCAAAATCAAGAGTGAGACACTTAACCATCTGAGCCAGCTGGGTGCTCCTGTATTTTGTTTTTAATTTTTTTTAACGTATATTTATTATTGAGAGACAGAGAGACACAGATCATGAGCAGGGGAGGGGTAGAGAGATGGGGAGACACAAAATCTGAAGCAGGATCCAGGCTCTGAGCTGTCAGCACAGAGCCCGACACGGGGCTTGAACCCACAAATTGTGAGATCACGACCTGAGCCGAAGTCGGTTGCCTAACCAACTGAGCCACCCAGGCACCCCATCCTGTATTTTGTTTTTAAATCGTCTTTTTAAATCTGTCATTGGTAAACGGAATTTAGAACCTAAAATTCCCTTCACAGATATTTTATGATAATCCAAAGGAGAGGAAATGATTATTTATTGGGGCCTACTGAATTCTTTGAATGTGGTATTTCATGTTAGTATGAATGTTGGAACAGAGACATGAAAATGCACATCCATAACTACCTTTCTTGTTTTAGTTTTCATTTCAGGCCCATATTACTTATACATTCCCAAAGAACAACTTCAAATGCCATATTTTGCAAGCTTGTGGTTTCAAGTTGCTGATTTAAGGTCTTATTGACCTCTGTACAGAATTTTAACATTTTTTTCCTGCTTTGTTAGCCTGAGGGTGATGACGGAATCAAACATGCTTATAAACAGGGCCAAATAAATGGAAAAATCTCTCATAGAAAAGATGCAGTTTTATGGAAAAAAAACCCTGCTCAAATCAGTTTGTTTTTTTAAGCTTCTCACCCACTGACATTTCTGGTCCAACAAGTTTTCTTCTTGATGTAGTTAAATGTCAACAAAAGTGTTACTTATTAATTATCTGATATATAACATATATATCTAATTATATAATCTATAAATATAATTTATGTTACATATAAATTATTTTATTTAAAATTTTTTTCAAACATATAAATTATTTTATATATATATAGAATATATCTAATTATATAATAATGCATATATCACTTCACTTAGGAAACATTTTATTCTCAGGTTCATTAGCTTTTTTTTTTTTTTTTTTACAAGAAACTTTGCACAGCCATTGGAAAGAAGATACTTTTTTCCTCAATGACTCCCTCTAGTATAATAATTGGCCTGGGTTGATTCTCTCAATATTGCATAGTAAAGCTTGACTTTTCAAAGATGGAGGTAAAGCAAGTGTGTGAACTTCCCTCTCCTGGTACTTCCCGTAGAACAGCAGTTCTCAACTGTGAACGCAACGCAACACAAAGTAAAATTCCTGAGGGAGCTTTAAAATATATGTATATGTATATGTACACGTATGTGTATGTTTATGTGTATTGTATGTGTATATGTATATTTATATATGTATATGCATGTGTGTGTGTGTATATACACACACACATCAGAGAGAGAGAGAGAGAGAGAGAGAGAGAAGATGCCCAGGCCCAACATGAAGAGATTCTGAGTTAATTGGTCCAGGATGAGGAACAGGGCATTTTTAAAAATGTGCACCTCAGGTTGAGAACTATAAATCTAAAAGAAGACTTCCTTTCTCCCTTCCTTCCTTCCTTCCTTCCTTCCTTCCTTCCTTCCTTCCTTTCTTTTTTCCTTCCTCCTTTCCTTTACTTCTCTCTCTGCCCCCTCTGTTTCTTTCCTTTTTTTCTTCTCCTTTTCCTTCCTTCCCCCCTTCCTTTTCTCTATTTTCTTTTCTTTTCTTTTCTTTTCTTTTCTTTTCTCTTTTCTTTCTTCTTTCTTTCTCTTTCAATCTATAATAAAGTGACTACCTGTTTGAAATATTTCTATTTTTAATTGAAACGAGCAAAGAAAATTCCAGATAGATAACACTGTAACTATAGAAGACATAAGCACACTGTAAATGAGAGGGAAATCATATTGCTTAGATCAGTGGTCCCTGATTAAGTCAGATTTTCAAATGTATTTTGCAAGCACAGGATACTCCCCAGCTATATATTCAGTGCAGACAACAGATAAATCTCATTCAGCCTTAGGGACACTGACTACAACCGTCTTTGCCTGTTGTCTATTGTTCACTTCTGTCTTCAGTGATTAATTTGTTGTAACTTCAGCATCTCTTGTGTAGCTGAGACCTGAATCCACCTGCCAGGAGGAAACAGGTGAGCGTAAAGGTTTCACCTGGAGGTTAAGAGGCCTCCTGGGTGGATGAGGTGGGTAACAGTTTGAACTACATCCCTAACTTATGTTCAGTTATTCAGAATGGTAAGAGTCTGATGGAAACCAAGTTGTCGGGACAAACTGGAATTGCTGAGGAGACAGTCTTAACGAAGAAATTTAGAGTCTGGTGTAAACAGTGATTCAGCAATAGGACAGGAGACAGGTAGTATTGCCAAGATGACCACTGGTCCCTGGAGGCATCCTGAGCCAGTTCTCATGCTGTGTGTGACCTGGGGAAGGGAAGAGCCATGCGGAAAGGGAATGAGATGGTACAGTAAACCTGGAATTACCTTGGGATCCACAGCCATGGATGTGTGGCGGGCGGGGGCTTCCAGAGTGTAGCTTCGAGTGGCAGCAGCTGATATTGAACATGGCTCCTACTGATGCAAGAGCAGCACATAAAACCCTTCTTTGGGGCTCATAAATGACTGGGGTGGAGGTGAGGACTACAAGTAGCTTCTCAGGTGAGAAAGTAGGGGTGGGTAGGTTGTAGCCGGTGAGATTCAAGTTTTGATCTTATGTAAGCTCATTTGTATGATGCGCTGAAGAGAACAGGGATATTTGGGTACATTGGACATGATCCCATCCTTTAATTTGGGTGCATTGGATATGATCCCAGCCACCAAACCCCATCTCTTCCATCTGTATTACCCCAAAGGGCCCATTTTCTCTTTCCATCCCAGTCCATCCTGCATGTGGCTAATATACAGAGAAAGATTACAAGAGGTCAACATGACATATCAACACTGGCCATTCTGAAGATTGGTTGTCTTCATGGGCAGTCAGTTGGACTAGTGACAGCCATAGAAAAATAGCAACCCCCACCCCCCCGCCCCCGCCCCGGCCCAGGCTGCTTTCTCTAATTGCATCAAGAGACCCTTAGGGAGGAATTTTCCTTTCATTTACCTAGGTTGTTGAACCACATACACCACAAATCCCCAAAATGTATAATGCGTTAAAATAGTAAAGAAAACCAAGTTGGGTGAAGTGTAAGATTTGGGGAAGACACAGAGATACATCTAATTAGTTTACTCCTGAATGCGTGTGTGTTGTGTGTGTGTGTGTGTGTGTGTGTGTGTGTGTAAAACGTTTATGTATTTATTTTGAGAGACAGAGGGAGAGTTTGTGTGCAAGTGGGGGAGGGGCAGAGAATGAGAGCATCCCAAGCAGGCTCCATGCTGTCAGCACAGAGCCCGATGTGAGGCTTTTTCTCACAACCCTGGGATCATGACCTGAGCCGAAATCAAGAGTCACACACTCAACCGACTGAGCCACCCAGGCGCCCCACGAATGTATATAAATATATATTTTTTAAATGAAAATTTCAAGTAGTAGGAATTCCTGATTCCTCACTGGCGCTCCCCATTTCCAATCTGCAGTGATTTTTCCTAGCCTACTTGCTGACAAAAGATCTAGTTATAAGTGAGGCCACATTTTTGTGTAGTGGTTAAAGCCTTGCTTCAGGGTATATCTTGAGGGCATATAGGTCGATGGACCTTTGCATGTTTCTTACATAGAATAATCCATGTGCTTGCTAATTATACTTCCACACCATATATTCATGGGATGCAATTGATTACTGGGGTCCAGCACTGATCTGGAAATCAGGTCACAGTTCTAATCATGGTTCTGATGAGTGAACGAACTTGGAAAAGCCGTGGAATCTCTCATACATATGTAAAAATGGAGTAATGATTTTATTAGAAACATCTCTAGGATTCGTACCATCTCTGAAATACTGAACCGAAATTTGAACATTTACATAGTTGAAGTGAAGCTTTGCCTCCTCCTCATCAGGATGGTACGCGGCCAGGAAATAAAAGGAAGGGGATAAAGTCTCAACCAGAAAGGGATCTCTCTCAATGAAAGGTTGTTTCTAAACAACCTACCTCATCCTAGAAACAGATTTTCTACAAAATGAGCCATGAACAGAACCATGAACAGAACCAGCGATCTCATGCCAAAGTGACTGTGTGTTTAAAGCAATGAACGCCAAAGCCAGCCTCTTGCCCTGCACTGCCCAAGGAAACAAGAAGGCAAATCCACAATCCTCCCACCACGATAAACTCCATTTGTCACCTTCTCACACGTGCCTCCAAGACTAAACTTGTTTCTTGGTGGCTCCTTTTCAGTTAATACCCTTAGACCTCAGTCTAAACTCCTTCTCTTACAATTTGGCTCAAACTACTGATCACAGTGAATCTCCGTATTTATAGTTCCAATTTGGGAGGACTTTAAAATCTATTACGGAAACCAGTACAATCTTAGGGAATAGACTGTGTATCCAATTTACACAATGAAACCTGGGCTGCAGCATTAATGCTGTAGGAAGACTGAATAATTTAACTGAATTGTATTACATTCTTTGTGCTAAAAATCCTTTCTTTTATGTTTGTGTGTTGGGCAAAATCATCAATTTAGCCTTGCAAAAAAGCTTTTGTTTTGCTTTTATATTCTCCTGCCCCTTTGGCATCTTCTCCGTCTCTCTTTATTCGATTCCCTTATTGCTAGATTCAGTCCTAATTAGAAGCGTCATTGCAGCTGAAAACAATGACAATTTAATGGAGTGAAGCAGATCTACTATCTTGGGTGGTAGCGGTATGATGTGGTTAGCAGTGCCTTCCACATTCTTGTTAGCTGGGTGCTGAAAACATGAACACCGCCACCGTCACAAAGTAGAAGGGGATACATCTCTAGTTGGCATTTTACTTATTCACTTATTTGTAAGTTCCAGTATTATGCTTAAAATGGCTCAGATAGAAGGAGCCATGAAGATCATCTGGTCTAATGGTGTTCTATGGACACATGTCCATTACCAAGGAATTTTTAATTTGCTAATGGGACCAGAAAGTAAGAATCATGCACTAAGTTTATCAAACAGCTAAATTTATTCACTGTAAACGATGATCACTTACTCTGCAATTATGTTCTCAATTTTTTAATGCTAAGATGTATTTTTTTTCATGAAATGATGATAATAGTAGGTGGTAGTTATTTGAATTTTTAATGTCCTTATACAAGAAAATAAAATATAGCAAATTGGTGTCAGCAACCCTATTATAAATATGACATTGAAAGATAAAAGTGGGGCCACACATCTGGTCTGATCATCTACTTCATTGTGATCTTGGGAAAATGAGGCAGAGAAGTTACCTGGCTTGCATGCAGCTACTGAATTATTCCATGGCATCGAAGCCATGTGGCCTTGGATAAGTTCGGGTTCTCAAACTATACCTGTGCGTGAAGGAAAAGTACATGCTGTACCTATCAAATTCAAAGTCACCCCGAAACTACTGAGCTACTGTGTTCTGTTTATAATGCTCTCATTTGCAGTATTTTTGGTCACATGAGAGTTATCTTTGACATTTAAAAAATATAATTTCTCTCTCTAAAACAAAAACAAAAACAAAAACACAACCAAGGCAGATGGTCCCCAAGGATACACCTCTTCAGTAGACTCTATCCTTGGACAGGTCACTGTGGAGGAAGGACTCAGGGTCTGTCCACTTTTTGTGCAGATGATGATGGCAGTTTCAAGGCTATCTGTAGACATTCACCTTTTCACAACACTTGGTTTCTAACTCTCTGCTGTTGGTGTGAAGTACAGAGGGCCCACTGGACACTGTGAGAGGGACAAAAAGAGTCCTAACAAACATCCCAACATGAAAAAGATTTCAAGTCATTTTTTTTAAACTTCATGTATTTATGAATACATGACAGAGACAGAGACAGTGCACATGGGGGAGGCGTAGAGAGAGGGGGAGAGACAGAGTCCGAAGCAGGCTCCGGGCTGCTAGCACAGAGCCTGATGTTGGGCTCGAACTCATGAAGCTGTGAGATCAAGAGCTGAGCTGAAAGCAAGAGTCAGAGATGCTCAACTGACTGAGCCACCCCGGGAGCCCTGATTTCAAGTCATTTTGGACACTAGAATAAAAGTTAGATTTGTCTGTGTCAGATTTCAAGTTATCTTTGTCAATGGTGTTCTGATTGAATCAGCAAACCCTTAGGGAAGAGCCTTCCCTTCCTTTCTGTCATCTGTTTTGCCAGGCACACCAACACTGCTGGAGAGGCTAGGAAGTGGGCGTAACCTATTTTGCTTTTGTTTTTTCCTCTGAAAAAAGCGAATTAAATGACAGAATAACAAAAGAAGTAAGCAACAAAGAAATGTAAGCAGAAACTTAAGCGTGACACTTTATTCACTCTCTGAAGCCTTACTACAAAGCCAATCATGCCTTAGCTTTCAGTTCTGAAGTTTAGAGATTCAATGTTAAATACCACAAAGCTGATACAGAGATTTCTGAGGGAAGATATTGACAATATTTCATGTTTCATGATATAATATTCCCCCAAATGAAATCCATGGTCTATTATTGATATTGCGCTATCCCTGCAGCAAACTTGAAATGTAAGGCAATAGGATTCCACTCATTATTTCTTATTAGTAAAGCTAATAAACCACAGAAGTAGCTAATATATATATATATATAATTGTATGGTATCTGGCCAAATTGTATGGTATCTGTGTTCCTCCCAGCCAGAGCAGAAGGTCTATCTTTTCCATTTTTCTGTCCTCCAAGAACTAACATGGACTCCTCAAGTATTCTATCAATGATTGAGCACATATTTAAGCATCTACAAAGTGCTGGCTGCTGGGGGCTGAGAGGTGCAGAAGACAGATAATTCTGGAAGGCATAACATAAAGAGTGAGAAGAGCTGAGCGAGGGGAAGTCAGGTGGGGGTGGATCTGTCTGACCGGCTTCCTAAAGGAAGTGACGTCTAAGGGGAAACCTGACTGATGAGTGGGAGTTTCCCCAAGTTCTCTTTTTCTTTGTCTTTTCAGGTTACTGGAAAAGCTGGTGAGGTTTGTGGCTAAGAAGATACTGTTCACTGTGCCATCTGCTACAGGGGTCAGCGTGAAAAATGTTTTTGCTTTCAATGCTTGGTGTTCAGACAGTACCTTTCATGTTAATGACATGCTAATGTGTCTGAGCTTCTTGGCCCTGTGATTCAACAGTCTCATGCTCCCCTAAACCTGGATACTGAGGTGAACCTTCTTGGCCGTGCTTTGAGGAGTCCCTTGCCTCCATTTTCAGCATCAATTGGTGAATAAACTCTCCTCTTTCCTACCCCAAGGCAATGGTTAGGCAAAGAAATTCTTCACTTCAAAAGAATTGCCACAGAAAGGTATTCTGACTCTGGCTGAGTGGTGTGGCCTCACTGTCATCTGAATCACCATCCAAGCTGAGTCTCAGAGACATTAAGGGGAAAAGGACAAATGTGTAAAACCTGGAGGTATGAATGTGTGCATCTTGTAATGAATGCATACTAGCCTTGGAGAGATAAACAAGCTTCCCTCCTATTCTGTGTACTGTTTTCTCTCCCTGAAATTTTATTTTATTTGTGAAAGAAGGTTTTTAATCTGTTTTGACAGAGAATTAGCAGAGGAGAAGAGAGAGAGAGAGGGAGAGGGAGAGAAAGAGAGAGAGAGAGAGAGAGAGAGAGAGAGAATCCCAAGCAGGCTCCACACTGTTAGTGCAGAGCCTGACGTGGGGCTCAATCCTACGAACTATGAGTTCATGACCTGAGCTGAAATCAAGAGTTAGATGCCTAACCAACTGAACTACCCTGAACTACTGAGTCGCTCCTCTCCCTGAAATTTCAAACTCCACATGTATATAATGCAAGCAATGATGGAAGGCTTATCTCTTTACACACACACACACACACACACACACACACACACACAGCCCTTAGAGCTTCCTGCTTAATTTCTCACAGCAATTTCCTCCATTTAAGATGGGCTATGGTCCCTGAGGGAAACCTCCGGCATCTGAATTTGGCAAAGAATCCCATTCCCATGGAAGTTAGGGCTGCCCTCATACTCCCAAGAACAGCCTGGCGAGGTTCTCACCCATCTGGCTTCTTTGGAGAATGTGTGCAACCAAGGTGGACTGATGAGGGGGCTTCGATGCTCCCCAGCTCACGCAGATCCACAGGTGATCAAGACCTTCTTGCCTCTGAGTATGAGGAAGAGGAGGTCTACGTAAATCTTTACCAGCACACAGCTCACTCAGTTCTCTTGCTGCTCTACAAAAATGAATGTCGGCAGTGCAGTTTAGATATCAAAACTGTCGAAGTGGAGCCTGACCTTTGGGCCTTGGGATCCATGGTGAATTCATACTCATTTAGATTTGACCCCATTTCAAGTGTTCAGAGAAATGTGAAAGAATTTTACAATAGCCACCCCCTCCCCCCAAACTGAATGAAACATGAGGAGGAAAAACAAATGGAGAACTTTGTGAGCATGGTTGGCTTCGTGTGTATTTGCAAACAGAAATAGGCAATTTTTCAGAGTTTAAATTGCCTTATAAAGTATCTTTACACAGCAGAAGAGATGGTCAGAAATGCATTTTTTGGCCCAAATTTCCATTCATTTCTCCCTTGGGAACACTCTTTCCTACTTTTTATTCCCCCTTTCTGACCCTCTGGCTTTCTCTCTGGCTTTGACTATGCAGACAACTTCAATTTCATCTCTCACATGGTCAAAACCTTATTTTAGGAATCATCATGGCTGGAATAGTAGTAAAAGAAGCAGATAGTTTTGTGAATTATATTCACACATGCACAACACACCCTCATCTACCAAGTCATGCCTCCCAAGGCTAACTGTGGTGTCAGAGCACAGCTGGTAAGGCCACCGGGCCAGGCTGCCTTGGTGGCAGGTCCTTTACTGCCTGGCTCTCTTTTTGTAGACTATGGAAATAGAGCTGATGGCTCAAAATCATTTTAGCTTGATGAATCAGAGAAACAAAATTCAGTCTACAAAACTGGTATGGATAGGAAGAGACACTGATAGGCATTCAGGTAGCTCCCAAGCTACAAGTATCTTAAATGACCAGAAGGAAGAGCCTTGTGGCTCATCACTGGGGACATTCTGGCCAATCTTCCCTTGGTCTGGGCCATGAAAGTCTAGCCAAAGAGGTGCCTAGCCTTCCCATTCAGAATCTGAAGCCAGGCTGAGGTGGAAGTCCCCTCTCTGTTGTTGACATAGCGAAGGGCTCTGTGCACATGCGGGCCTCACATGTCTCTCCTATGCGGTGATTCTCTGCTTCACTAAATAGACTGTATTCATGATTCCACCACTATGCCTGGCTCAATCAGTGCACGTCAGACAATTTTTTTCTTAAATGCAGTGTTTGAGAAGTTGTGGTCAGTACTCTAATAGTTTAATGTCCGCATGAGTCAAATAGACTCTCTATAGGCTAGCCTGAGGATATAATACACTTTCTTTAAATTGTTTCTATGGAAAAAATGCACCAGGGGTAGCGCCCCCCCCCCCCCCCCCGAAAATTAAAAATCAACTTTTAGAACCCAATACTCAAAAGTAGAGACTGTTCAGGGGTGCCTGGGTGGCTCCGCTGGTTGAGTGACTGACTTTTGATACAGGCTCAGGTCATGATCCCAGGGTCATGGATCATGTCGGGCTCTGTACTTAGCGTGGAGCCTGCTTAAGAATAATCTCTCTCTCTCTCTCTCTCTCTCTCTCTCCCTCTGCCCCACACATGCTTTCTCTCTCTTGCAAAAAAAAAAAAAAAAAAAAAAAAAAAAAAAAAAAAAAAAAAAAAAAAAAAAAGACTATTCAGAGGACCGTTACCTGCTTCTGATCGCTAACCGTATGAAAGGGCTCGTGTTTCTGCTTCTGGGAGTGGCGATACTGGTACCGTGGCCAAGACACCACCCCAGAAGACAGGGAGGACAGTCCTCGTGCTGCGGTCTGGCAGCTGACCATGCACTTAGTCGCCCTCACCTACTGAGAGCTGTGTCTGAAGTGTCAGGGCCCCTGGGTGAGCAAAGCTGTCAGAGAGCTTCAACTGTGCCAACACGAATGAAATGCATCGACAGTATTTGTCTGCTTGCACATCAGTCAGTAACCCATCTATTAAAATAAAAAAAACAACAACGATTTTTATCTTCTTTCATTCATTTTGAAATTCTTTCCTATGTTTTTACCCCTTGTATTTACTATTCTGTTTTGTTTCAGGGGATGAGAGCTTGGAGTAACCTGCTGGTACAGAACACAGCCAGAAGCAATTCCCCACCAATAATCCTGGATGTCCCTTAGGCAGGAGCTAAATGTGATAAATGTCAGCAAATGAACTGACTGGCATAGAAACCAAAATCCACCAGGGAGAAGGGCAAAAACCACGAACATATTTTCAGTTGTAACCAGATCAGACTGTAACTGCCTAATCCCTAATAAATAGAGTGGGATAAAGAATTGAAATATTCTTTGGAAATAACTCTGTTCCAGCATTTCACAGAAAAATACTAAAATAAAACTTGAAGTACATGGAACTATGAAAATAGATGTTGCATTAATCAGAATTAAATTATACACACACAGTAAGGGGGTAGCATATTGGGCTAGAAGATAGCAAATGTCTGACCCTGGATTAAAGACGTGGTTGAACAAATTCCTTAAGGGCAAGAGTTGCGCATTTATGCTTTCTGGCTGAGAGATGCAGTGTATGGAGTATGGCTAAAAGCAGACAAACATGGTCTGAATTCCAATTCTGCCACTGATAGGCTGTGCGACTGCATTCTGCTCCTGAGTTCTTCATAGATAAAGAGGAGAAAATTATTCCTATTTCTTAGGAATGTCATGGAGAAGCCAATTAGCTCATAATAAGTGCTTCGTAAACGAAGCTTCCTTTTTCATTCCTTCTTTGCACACTCGTAGCTCTGAATGTACTTAGGAGGACATTATCTATGTTCAACAATGTTCTTTCTTGATATTTTTAGTTTTTTTTCTTATCATCTCAAATGAGTTATGATTTCCTGGAAGGTTTCAACATTTTACCTTTCATATATCCTTTGTCAGGAAGCTATTATCAGACATAGTCCACCAAAATGAGAGCTTAAATAGACAAATAGAGCAACACAAGAGATCCAGAAACCGGGAATCCGGTAAAGGACAGAAATGAAGGCATTTCCAGCATGGAGGCAGGAAGCCCTATGGTGACTGCTGTATCTGTAGGCCTAGAGAAATCTGTCAAGATGGCTGCTGGGGATAGAGGGCTACTGGGGAGATGTATCCACGAAAAGAAACAGCAAACAGATTAACTGACAGGAATTACAGGTGGAAAATTGAGAGATGTTTTACAGAGCCGTTGGATGGTATGAAAAGACATAGCCAGAGAGTCAAAGAAACTTCACGAATGAAAAAGGTAGACACTGAGCTCCTTCAGAGGAATTATGGTTACAATATGCTGGCTTGTCTTAGCTGTAAACATTATTTATATCTTCATAGTTTTACAAACCCTGATGTAATAGATACTGCTTAAAATTAACAAACCAAGAGGTATTAGGCATGCATACATTTAGCGATCTGATGGTAAATACCAGAAGGAAAAAATGATGTAAGTGGTTTCCTCTAAACACCATGACGGGTGAGGGGTGAGGGGAAGGGGGTGCCAAGGAATAGCTTTTGTGTTTTAGTACTACGTGTCTTTTTAAATTATTGTCTATGTTACTTTGATAAAAATAACCAATTTAAAGATGAGGAGAGTAATTGCATTTCAGAATCAAGAAATTCAGGATTATAGTATAAAATTGTAACAAAGGAAGTAAACGGGGACTAATTGCTAATTGCTAAGTCTGGGTCCAGAATTCTTGCCTCCTATTTCCCATGCCCATGCTGCACCCACCACACAGTGTACCCCATCCATTACGTTTCTTTTAAGTTCCTTTGTTTATTTTGAGAGAAACAGAGACAACGTGAATGGGGGAGGGGCAGAGAGAGAGAGAGAGAGAGAGAGAGAGAATTCCAAGCAGGCTCCATGCTGTCAGCGTAGAGCCTGATGTGGGGCTCAAACCCCTGAGACCCATGAGATCATGAACTGAGCTGAAATCAAGAGTCGGATGCTTAACTGACTGAGCCACCCAGGTGCCCCCATTACATTTCCTATAGTGACTGTCGTGGTTTTCTCTGTATGGGAAGTGCTCAAATATCGGTTGATTGATAAATAACTATGCCAATTGCTGAATGTTTTCACAGTGATTTTTAATAAGCTTGGTTTGGTGAACAGGGGTGGGGGGCCCATCTGCAGTCTGTAGTTTTGTTCTATATGCAGGGATAAGATCATGGCTTAAAAGGATTTTGAAAAGCTCTCCTTGAAATCTGATTCTGAGGTAGACATTCCATGGGTCTCATCTACTCTACACAATGCACAGGTTTGCCAGAGCCTCATTCGAGACATTGAGATTTGAGTGAGGCAGTCTAATGGGAATTTTAATTATGCATTCCTATACAGTCTCTAAACTCTATTTTGGGATAAGCCAGAACCCTGGTTTGAAGACTGTCCTGAAGGGCCCTAGGTTTTAGGGAGGTCTCTGGGAAACCTTGAAAGGGGGAGGGGAAGAGAGAACTATTCTTGCTAAAACAAAGTGCAAAAACCATTGATACAGAGCTTCAGAAAACATTACATCTGTACCCCATTATCTCAGCTTCCCAGGGAAAAGTATTCACTGAATTAAAATCCAGTATTTTGGACTCAAGTTTTATAATGCAGCTTAATAACAGAAACTTCAAAGTAAACAGTGTCACGGTGTCTTTGCAAAATTTTCAGTGGAAGATGTCCATCATGTGACCTAATTCCCCCAGTGATAAATGTACCTTTGAATTTGTTTCCAGGAAATAGTTCGCCTCCACTGATGAGCTGGCATGCTTTCTTTCATACTAAAGAAAAAGGACCCCTAAATCCCCCACATAATTTCTCTTTGCCTTAGTTGCCTGGAAACTTAAAGTTAAATGAAAGCTCAGTTTTGGAATTCAACCATTCCGAGTGTCTACTAACATTTAGTTTGGACTGTTTTAGTGGATTCATTTCTGATGGTCCTTAGTTTGAAAAGGAAAGCAAGCTGACATTTGTGAATTGTGTACAAGGTACAGGCCCTGTATTTGTTGTAAGTCTCATGGGTTATTTCATGGAATTTTTTCAACAAACCTGCAAAATAGGCGTTGTCAGAATTATTGTACAGATAAAGCAGCTCAGTTCTGGGAATTCAAGTCATTTGACCAAGGCTATACGATCATTAAGGTGCTTACATTTTTGGAAGTAAGTGATGCATAAATTCTCAATAATGTACATTTTGTATTCAGATTGATGTCAGAAATTATTTGACCCTATTTCTTTTCCTTTGATTTCAAACCCATACAAACTGTACACACACACACACACACACACACACACACACACACACACACACCAGAGCTTCTTTCCCTACCTTCCTTTGCTCTCCCCTCCTCTCTTCCTGTTTCTGTGTCCTTATGTTGGAACTTTCTCTCAGGTGCTCTGTTAGCCCTTGGAAGTACAAAAATAAATTGTATACAGACTCTGGCCTCAAGGAGCTTGCAGTTTAGTGTCGTGGTTGACTTATAAATTTAATTACGATTCAAGGTAGAAAGCAGTGAATGTAATGAGAGATACAAAATACTCTGTGACTTCAGGGGAGGAAAAAAGAAATTCTACGGTCCCAACCCTCTAGGAATTCTCATTTCACCAGACCAAACAGCTACCAAAACAAAATGCTAATACAATATAAGAATGGTACTGAAAGTGTTGCCACTATGTTGTGCACACGAGAGGAGGAAAAAACAAACTTTGCTTGTTTCACAGCTTGAGGAGGGGCGATTACAGCAACATAGGTAGTGAGGGCACAGGCTGGGATTCTGAGATACCTTGGAACTGTCAAAGCAGGTGGGCAGGATGCCACAGCCAAGGGGGAAAAGGTCATCGCTGGGCAAAAGACATTCACAGAAAGGAGAGCTGGTCCTGTGAAGTAGAGGCCTGGGGAGTGACTAGATCTGGAGTGAGGGCACATTCCAGGGAGAAGGCTGGAAGTGGCTGGAACCACTCGCCTTGATCCTGAGGAGCATGGAACAAGGCAGAATTTCTTAGACACACTGTCCAGCCTGTTACTAGGAGGGACAAGGGAATTGGAAAGAAGGAGATTGAAGGAGTTTTGCAATAACTCGAGCACAGAGGCAGCAGCAGAGGTGGTGTTGAGGAAGAGGCGAGGACTGTCACCAGTGTCATCTGTAGAGGTACCTTGGAGGGTGGGCCCAAGGGAGAGAGAGGAATTCTACTGACTGCAGAGGTTCAGAGCCTGGTCATTGAGCAAATGAGATTCAGAGGGGTAGGAGCACTGATGGAAAGTTATTTCCTTTTTTAACTTTTAAAAAAAAACCAATGTAGGGCTCGAACTCATAAACCATGAGATCATGACCTGAGCTGAAGTTGGACACTTAGCTGACTGAGCCACCCGGGTGCCCCAGAAAGTTATTTTTGAAGGATACTAGGGATATAGGGGTGACGGAGAAAATGGGAGAGGACAGCTGAACGTGCAGAGACATTCTGAGGTTGGCAAAGGGTGAAGCTGCTGGGGCCCACACTGCGTGCACATTCCAGATCCAAAACGTCCCTGGCATATAGACATTGTGAAGATCTCCTTGCCCTTGGCTCCACAGTGTGTCCTCTGTACTGTAACTACACTGAGTTTTCCAAATGTGATTCTTTAACATTCAACATGTTTGAATTACGCAACTACCTCCCGTAGGTGCAAGTTATGCCTCTGTTTAAAGATGACACATACAAGAGGAATTTCTAAACTCTTTACCATGGTTTGTGTGTCTTCTGATGATCTGGCCCCTGTTTACCAGTCTCATCTCTCTCCTCTCCTGACTGTATACCCTACAGTCCAGCCCTGCTGAGCCGCCTGACCTCTTCCAAAAGAGCTTGGCCTCTGTCTCTGAATATCACATGATAACTTCTGTCACAAATCTTATAACACTACAGAATCTCACTTCTGTCCATTACCTATGGGTAGGGATTGTGTTTTGGTCACTGCTGGTAAACTGTTAATGTCCCACACATGTTTTGTAACAGAAAAGAATCATTTGGAATATCGTGGATAAAATTCTCTTAGTTGACTCTTACCCCTGTGATTCCAGGCTCCAGAGAGCCTCTGCAGAATCCCCTTCCAGAGGTCTAACCCATGGGGAGCCAGGAGAGTGCCTTCTCTGGCTTGCATTACCGAAAACTAGTGCTCTCGGTGCAGGTCTATGGGCAAATGGTGTTTTAAAGGCAGACTTGTCATGGAGGAAGGTGGAAGTGGCAGCTCCCATTCCTTCCTCCTCAGGAGGAGAGGGTGATGTGTTGGCATCCTTAAATCCCCAGAACAGAAGAAGGGATGGCGAGGAAGGTCAATGGTGAAGTTCATCTGTTCATTGCTCAACAAATATGTTTTGGGTGTCTCCCTCAAAGTAGCCATGATAGGGGTTGGAGTACAATGGTGAACAAGATGGACACAATCGCTGCCCTCAAGTAGCTTGCAGTCTAGTTGAGGAATACACACAAGAACAAAAGTATAGGAGGCTGATACCTGCTAAAAGAGAGAAAGTACCAGAGAGCGGCTACCAGAGAGTACAGGATGGGAGCTAACCCAGATTGGGAGACCAGGGAAACCTTTTGGAGGAGATGTCTTAGCTGAGTCTGAGAAAGTGTAGGGTTAGGTTAGCCGGGCCGAGTAGAGCAGAAGAATGTTCCAAACATTCTTCTCCAGTTCCACAACATATCTGGAGACCTGAGGGTGAGGGAAAGCATAGTACTTTTCAGGAACTGGAGGACATATTTTATGGTGGGAGCCAGAGTGCAGAGTGTGTATGAGTGTGGCAGGTAAATACAAGTGAATGGGTAGGTGGGAGTCAAGGAATAAAACAGCTGAAAAAGGAAACCAGTAAATCTTGGCAGGATCTGGGTCATGTAGGGCTTTATAAGCTACATGAGGATTTGGATTTTATTCTCAGAAAATGAAGATCATCTACAGGGCTCAGGCAGGTGACAAACATGATCACATTCCTATTTTATTTTAATTCTTTGTTTAAATGTTTATTTGTTTGGGGGTGGGGAGGGGCAGCACGTGAGAGAGAATCCCAAGCAGGCTCTGCACCGTCAGTGCAGAGCCCCAGGCGGGGCCTGATCTCACAAATCTCAAGATCATGACCTGAGCCGAAATCAAGAGTCAGACGCTTAACTGACTGAGCCCCCCGGGCACCTGATCACAATCCTGTTGTAGAATGCTCACTCCACTTGCATGTTGGCAAGACAGGAAGGTGGCAGAGGCCAGTTTTTTCGGCACTTGAAGTGAGAAGGGACAATGGTTACAGGCTGTTCAGGATATGTTTTGCTCATGGGTAATTCATTCCTTTGTGCCAGAGGCCTGTGGGACACAGAGATGGGCCTGCCAGATCATTAGCCTCATGGCCCTCCCCAACACAGATCCTTTTCCAGGAAAAGTCTCTTCATCCTTGTGGCCAGTACTGGCTCCAGTGGCTAAATGCTCTCTCCTCCCCCCAATTCCCACTTACGGCTTGCCATAGAACAGGTCTCAAGGAGATCAGAGGAAAGAGACGAGTTCCAAACCGATCTGTAGGGAAAGGGCAAGAGAGGAGAGGATACAGCCAAGGGGACGGGAATGGGACAAAGACCCCTAGACACAGAGCAGAGATGTGAGCCCAAGACCAGAGCATGAGGCCCACACACTCATGCGTGCACCCACACAGACCTGTGGAGTACCAAGGAGAAGGGCCAAAAAAGCTCCCTGTTTATGAAGTTCATGTTTCCTAAAGGTGGAGCTGAACTTAAGCTCCTGTGAAAAGCAAACTGTGGAAAATGCCAGTGATTCAGGGTGGAGGGAATTAGCAGTAGAAAAAAAGGGAAACAGGTCAACCACCCCCATGCTTTCATCCTCAGGGAACTTGAAGCTTGATTTTGCAGGATGCATAGGAAAGTAGTCATTGGCTTCCCTCTATTATGCTCTACTCAATTTATTGCTTGGAGAATAAAGTGCCATTTTATTGTTCAGATTCATTGCATGAAATGCAAATATGCAGCCAGAGTTCTCTAATTAGTATCCAGAGTGCTGCCTGGGCTCTGTGTGTGTACGTTTGGTCTTCCCCGCTTAAAACACAATGTGAAAGGGTAAGATGATTCACTCACATTACATCTCTCTGATCCTAGTAGTCTAAACATTTGTGCAGTCTTTTGTTTCAAACCAAGAACTCTTTATAAAAAACACCTCCTGAATATCAAGTTCTGTGCGTGACTTTAATTAATCATTAATGTGAAAATTTACTGATTAGTGCACTGGCTAAATGGGTTGTTGCTTCTTTTCAATTTCACAAAAAGAAATCATCCCCCGCCCCCCAATCACACACGCACACCAAACTGATAACAACTGACATCTGATTAGAAAAGGCAAAACTAATTAGAATGGGTGCAAAGGGGATTGTTTGAGTCACCCACGTTAATGCACATTATAGTTAAATATCTGTCAGATTTTCCATTAACCCTCTTGCATTTCCATTTCTAGGATCAAATCTATTTCTTAACCTCATACCCCCTTTTCCCCTAGTTGGAAAGTTGGTATTCAACAGGCTGAATTACACACTAATGCTTTAAATGCACATCTCTTATTGATGGATGCAACACACTGACAAAGACCTTGGAGTGAGAATAATAGAAGTCATTCCCCTAAGTGTGGATTTAAACCCTATGCATTATGATTCCAAGGCTAACATGCTCTTCTTGTTATTGTGTTTATTTCCTTATTGAGGGATACAGGAATTAATTGTTGCTTTACACCAATTCACTCTATTGTGCTCTGAGCTATTACATACTAGGATGACAAAATAAAATAGAAATGAAAGTGAAATATCCAGCAAATAGAGCTCTACTCTGTAAAAGGTTAAAACGACACATTCAAAGTTGAACCTGTAGACTCAGGGGAAAGGCTCATATGACTTGGGCTTAGTTATTAACACACAAGAGAGGATTATAGTATATGCACCCAATAAGAATCCAGTAAGTATTAGCGGCAGGTGTCTCTTTCAAATCATAAGCCCATTGAGGGGAGGGACCATGCCTTTCTGATCTTGCAAAGAGGGCTCTTTGCATCACTTAATCTTTTAATCTCCAATTCCTGGCACACTGTAGGTGCTTAATAAACTGTAATCATATGAATGCATACATGAGTTATGGTTTTACCCTATTGTTAAACTCTAACGGTGACCCTGGACAGTTCCTAAATCTTGCTGGATCATGTTAAAGAACGAGAAAGTGAGTGAACTTTTTTATCATTGAAAAAAGCTAACCAAACTCTTCAACTTTTTCCTTTAAAAACTGAGTCACATACCACTCCCCTGGGTATATTCCATTTTTATCTGGGATCAGAGACACCACGAAGCCCGGCAGCAAATCAACCTAGCCCAGATGCAAGAATATGATGAAAACAGCTCAGTTTGAAAACACTCTCTGATCATTCAATTTTTTAAAAACTTTTCTTTTTAATTTTATTTTTTCCCCTTACCATATCATGCCTTCTTCTTTGCTCTGAGTAGTGGCATCAGTGTCCAGAACTGTGCCTGGCCTAGAGCAAGCACTCAACACATATTTTTTGAATGAATGAAGAAAAACTATTGGTCGAGTTCAGAATGGGGCAGTACTCAATTTAGCTGGAGATCTTTAGTTTATGGCTCTTGGTAAGGCAGACCAGGAAACATAGAGAGCTGCGGATTCAGATAAGTGAATTTGTTTGGAGATCCTTCCCTGCATCAGAATTGCCTTACATTTTCCCTGAGGTGGAAATGAATGGGGTATGTAGACAGTCATGAAATTTCAAACAGACATCATGAGAAAAAGGCCCTGTGAGCCTACCTAGTTCCTTAACGTACGCAGCACAGTAGTTATTAATGCTGGGCTTAGAATCAGACCAGTTACAAACTGTAGTCCTAAGTTATTTAAACCTCATTGAGCCTCCATGCTCTCGCCTGTAAAAAAAAGAGGCTGAGAACATCTACCACTTGGGTTATTTGTATGCGGCACAGAATTGGTACTAATGTCGGAGACAACAAACCAGCTAACAGAAACTAATGAAACACATGCAAAATCCCTCCTGCGAATCTTGCCAATCAAGATTCTTCCGTACAAATAACAGGAGCACACGTGTCTGGGAATTCACTCGGCATCCTAGCTTTTGCGCTAGTTTTGGGGAATATTAAAAACAAAGTTTTATTTTTCTTTTCAACTTGCAAGATTCGATGATAAACTATCAAAGACAAGATGAAAATGCAAACATAATGTTTGGTCTGCCATGGACGATCCTCAGAACGCCTGTGCCAGCCCTCGTCCCTCTTGCCAGCACAGCCCAGCCAAAGTGAGTCACGATGCAAATCACCAAATTGTCAAGGGTCATTTGCAACAATCACCTTGCATCTCTTGGGGCTCTATCCCAACTTCACTCTAGATTTCATGTCGTTTGTACTTGACCCATGACCACAGATTTGATTCCACCTTGTGGCCTCACTCCTGGATTCTGAGTATATGGACTGATTTTGTGTCCCAGCTTGTTTAGGACATTGGGGTAGGTTTATATTTAACCCTTCACACTCCTGACTTCTTTTAACCTGGTTCTAGCCACTAAACCCAAACCTTGGCACTAGCCTACCTAGCTGATCCTTTCCCCAACCTGTAGCCCCCAGCAAAGAGGTGGTTTGGAAGTTATATTGTTGCAGAACATCGAATTCATAATTATTTTCCCATTAGAAAAGGCATTCCCAGCTGATTCAAGGTTCTGTCTCTTCTCTGGCACTCTCACTGGGCAATTACAAGGATTTGTCAGTAGATGAGAGGTACAGTGATTCCTTCACCTTCAACTGGGTGCTCATCTTTAAGATCAGATATATACAAAATTACCTTAAGAAGAAGAGAGAACATTAGACTTGTCTGATTTATGCCAAGGGTTGACATGTAGAGTAGTGAAGGATAAACTTGGCTAGGTAGAGAGCGTGGGGTGACATTCTTAATATATGATTGAGGAGCTTGGCTTTAAACTAAGGAGGAAATGTACAAATTTATGTTTCGGTCATAACAAACCATCCATTCACTGGCTGCATTCCCTCTCAGAATTTTTAGAGATGGGATAATTCTAGACCAAATATAGAACTCACTTGAGTTTCATGGATCTAATGTTAGAAAAAAATTACACTTTTAAGTGTCTGATTATACAGCTCTGAAAAAGATCACTTTTTGGTTCAAAAGGTTAGAGCTTTTGGATTAAACTCTCATGAGCCCTAGTGAACCAATAACTCTTTCACACCTTAAACAAGTATTCAGTGACTTGAAGATAAATCAGAACTGCATGCATTCTATCCTTCTCCTGCCCTCTCCCATAACCTTCAAATCAGAAAGGGAAGGAAATTATAGCCAGGGGGTGTTTCCATTTGCCAAGCCCCAAACATCAGCAGGACAGAGTCACTGAAGACATTTTGTGAAATACCAAATACCATTTGTTCTCTCAGGCTCCAGAGAAGGGATTACTTGAAACCACCCAGGCATGGCACAATAAAGAGGTCTCCAACAATTCAATTATGTCACATCCATGTCCTAGACACCATTCACATCTAGGAGAACAGAGATGGGTATCCAGTAAAGAGAGAGGGGCACAGCCTGCCCCCAATTTGTTCCTTGCCCGAACGTGTAGATCTGTCTGGGTGCAGAGCTCCAAAGTGTGAAGAGAAGGCCATCTCTGCACACTCCACTGGGTAAATTACAAGCAACTGTTCGACAAATTCAATCCACCATCCTGCAGCAGAAAGCCCAGATTTCCACCATTTCCAAGGCTAAAGGGCTCCAATTAGCAAATCCCATAGTAAATCTTCCTATGTTTGACATAAAGTGAGTATGACAAGCAGAAAAAATTCATGACCAGTGCTTTCATTTAAGATGCTCTAGTTGATAAACTTGAGAATTGCTTAATTCCCAATCTCTCCCCTCCTATAACTTAGGTCCTGAGTAACAGAGAGTTTGCTAATCTGAAATGAGAACACATATTTGTACTGTCTGCTATAAATGGTGGGGTTAAAACTATGCTGCCTGAGCTGAGAATAATTGGCAACATACTAGATGAGACAATAAGAATTAGAAAAACCTTCAAAATATGCTCATCCAAATGAAAGTTGCTTCTCAAAATTATCATCTTGGGAAGAACTCATTTTTCATTTTTGTCTTCAGAAAAAGTTCGCAAACCAAACTTTAAATCCAGTCCTATCCTATTAGTTATTTCTTGGTTTTGACCCAAAGCAGCTTTACCCATCTCGACTGTTTTCAAAGATCACCCTGGCAAGGATGAATATTATTGCACTGGTAATAATCCACTCAATGTGCTAAAAGCTCTGAAGACAATCACCAGAGGGAAAAAAACCCGTAACTGTATTAAACAATAGCAGCCTTATTAGCATAAGTCCAGCCTCCCAAAGGTGAATGCTTTTAAAAGGGCAACACGTATTTGACTATGGAGCTCTGGTACACTTGCTTACAACTCAGGCACAGGATTTCTGAATCCTCCCTCTTAGAACTGTTGACCAGGAAGAGACAATTTGATTCAATCTACAAAGTTAGGATAAAGCTGTAAATAGGCAGCCACGGCCAGCCTGTATAGAAGGGTCTTTAGCTTGAAATGGTGCTTTCATTTTTACCATATGTGGCATCATATGCGGCGCATTCACTGGAAAAAGTTAATTATTATCTAAGGCATTGAAAGATGTTTGCTGATTTGGCCATTAGAACCCACTGGTGTGCTTGGGTCCTGGAAGCTTGGGTGAGGACCAAGAGGTCATGAATGTGGTAGACAGTTGATATGAGCAATGGAGCCAGAAGCAGGACCAAGGATATTGGAGGTAGCAGGAAGGCTCCCAAAGAAGAGCTGATGGGGCACCAAAGAGGTATGTTTCTTCTTGTAAATTTCCTTTTTTGGTTAGCTCCATAATGTTCAGCCTCAGGAGGGTCAACAGTCATGCAGACATTTTTTTTTTATTCTTTTCTTTAACAGCTTTGAAGGTTGGAGATGAAGAGTTTCTTTCTCCCCAAAGGACTTAATCTACTTTGCAGATTATGTAAAAATGGTTCAATATTATAAGAAATATTATTTCTCAGAATTTCACCGTGACCCTCAAATGGTCATTCATTTCCCAACAAATCCTACCTGTGAGCTGTAGAGCCTAGTGGCTGAAAGTACAGCCTTCAAAGTAGATCATCGGATTCCTGGCTCTGCTACTTTAGAGTAGCAGAGTGTGTGACTTTGGAAAAGTTACTTAACCCCTCTGTGCCTCAATTGCCTCACCTGTAAGATGCAAATAACGGTATTTCCTTCATATAGGTGAAATGAGATACTGTAAGTAAGAGAGACACGTGCCATGCCATACAGGGTACATAACAGATACTACCTTTATTAACTATAAATTATTATTTAGCTCCTTCCTTATTATTTCCATTTTTATGATCTGAAGTCTGGGCCTAGGGAGGGTAAATCGCTCCCCACTCCCCATACTGTTGGACAATAAAAGAATCAAGGATATCGCTTCTCGGCCTTTTGGCTAAGATCAAGTGAAGAATCAAGGATAGGTTTCTTTTATTCCTCTAAAACTGTTTATGTTAGAATTTGAGACTTACTCCAGTACATCTCCTACATGAGAGTAATACTTGTTAAAAAATATTGATCTCTTTTGTGGTCCTTTCCATGATTATCACGATTGCCAAAATTATCTCATTTTATTCTAAAAAATCCTAGGATATATTGTTAATCAGCCTCGTTTACAGGCGAGACAATTCAGGCTTAGTGAGGTCCAGTGACTTGCTTGAGGTCACACAGTTAGGGAATGTCAGACTAAGAATCTGAACCCAGATTCGTCTAAACTACAAAGGCTATCCACGCTGTTAGGAAGTAGTTCCACAATACCGTTTGTTTATAAATGATCCCCAAATTACCTGCGTTAAGAAGAAACTCTGAAAATATACTCACGAGTCTCCTCAGGTCCCTTCCTCGTCAACTGCAATTAACACCCTCCCCCCCACCCGCTGCACCCCACATACACCTCTTAAGTGGCTAAGAGGGCCAAGCTTTACTTGGTGCAGAGCTCTTGGATCCCAGTTGAGCCCAGGGTTCTCCTGGCACATATCTAGGGCAAAGGTGAGCTTGGCTACAGTCTGTGGTGCCTTGTGGTATTCTTTTCTGGGCAGTAGCCATGAAAACTACTCTAGGAATGTGACTGGAATTAGGCTCAGTGCTGTCATACTATCCTGACATACTGATTTGACATGGAGCGTGTTGTCTTTGTGCTGGGAAACCAGTGCAGATCCGTCAAATTACACGCACAAAGCAACATTCAGACTTCCTTCCTTCCAGGAAGAGTTTCCTCTCTCAAGTTCCCTGGGGATCTGAGCTTACTCACCAATATGTGCTCTGGAGGCACAGAGCTATCTCCTCCTCCTATTCATGTCTGGGGCAGAATAAAACTCCTGCTTTATGTTAATCACAGGATATAAGGTAACCACAGATATTTTTTTCGTTTGTGTAGTGATGACGATTTCATCCTTTACATGTAACGCAGGCATTACCTTCTCCAAAACACTTCCCCTTGCAGGGTAAGACACCCAACCACTGGGCTATCATGTTATTACCCTTTCCATAGTATTAAAATGGTAGTTTTAAGGCCTGTTTCCCTCCACAGAATGTGCTTGCAGACAGGGCCCATACCTTATTTAATGCACCAGCATGGAGTCACAGCTATTATGATGGGTTGGGCATTTATACGTTTCATCAGTTGGTGTGGTATATACTGGCCATTACATATTCTTAACGCCGTGTCTGGGCTTATTTCAATATTCAATATTTTAATACCCGTATAACCACAACAGCCTGCACATGGCAGGTACTCAGGACGATGTTCACGTCCGCTTAGTGACCGATTCACCGACGGGATGAATAAACACTTGGGCGTATCAGAAACTTACTGGCAACTGGACACGTCACTAAAGGCATGAATTATAATGCAACATTCTTAATCAGCAAGAGACTTTGGTCACTGCAGATCCCAATGGCAGTGACTGTTCTACAAGGAAATACTAACTCTTGCCTCCAGATGCCCCAAGCGAGCCAGGCTTCACAAGGCCTTCCTGGGAATCCAACAAGACCACTCCCTTTGTGGTCTTGACTCGTCCCCACACAAATGTAGCGGCAACCAAAGCGTGATGACCCAGCTGAATGGTCTCTGGGTCCTCCGCGTTTGGAGTAGCAAACTTACGGCCTTACCTGTCTGTGCTGTTGGGAGACTTGATACCCCAGTCCTGTGATGGGCTGGTTCTGCATTTTCTGAAGCAGGATCTTTTGCTGAAGAGGCAAGGGTGACCTTAGCAAAGGCTGGCTGGACAGAGGCTGGGCAGGCTGGGATGGCGGCGGCTGCGGCTGCGGCTGTGGCTGCGGCTGTGGCTGCGGCTGCGGCTGCGGCTGAGCTGAAATCGAGCTCTGTGGCGGCTGTTGCTGTGGCTGCTGTTGCTGTGGCTGCTGCTGCTGTGGCGGCTGCTGCGGCTGCTGCTGGGTGTAGTGTAGGAGAGAAGGCTTACTCTGGGAAGGCAAAACAGAAGGCATCTGCTGGTTTGCTTGATCTGAGTTAAAATGGAACAAAGGCTTAGTGTTGCCATGACGGGGCTCCATGGCCGTGTGCGGGTTGTTAATAAAACTTCGACTGAGATCCTGAGGCTTTTGCTGCATGAGCACATCCAGGTGCCCGCCCTGGGCCGACGGGCTGGCCTTGTACATGTAGTTAGCCAGCACCTTCGACTGGCTGCTGCCGCCGGCCACCCCAGGCATGGGGGAGCTCTGCGGGCTGAATGGCTGCTGACCGAAAGAAGGGCTGGGGATCTTCTCCTGCCCGAATGGGCCCGGCGATGGCCCGGCGGAAGAGGGCAAGGCTGACCAGCTGGGAGGCTGGTGCTGCTGCATCCGGGCGTGCTGCTGACGGTTGGCAGCGATCTGTTTGAGCTGCTGGGCATGGGACACCTCCTGCCAGCTCTGCAGGGCCCGGCTTGCTCCTGAGGCTGTCTGAGGCTGAGCCTGGCTCTGCGGGACAGAAGGGACTGGGGATGAAGTGGAGAGGGCGGAGGTGGCCATGGAGAATGCAGGGCCGGCTGATGGGGGCCTCATCTGAGGAGAGCCCGAAGGACCCTGGGTCAGGCCGGGGGAGTATTCACTTTTGATCACTGTCTTCTCCATGGGCAAGGAGGGTCTGGGAGTGCTCCTCTGGCTTTGCTGACCCAAGTCAATGTTAAATGGGTCATCCTGCTTGATGGTGGCATTGATCATGTTCTCCAGCTCAAGATCACTCATGGGAGGCACAGATATGTTGGTCAGTTCATTGAACAGTTCCTGCAGCTCTGGATCCATCAACTGCTCTACAGGGTCATCTCCGTACCTATTGGAAAAAATATTCTCCTGGGTCATCTGGCCATCCATGTGCTTACTACATGATACAGTCTCTCCTGGTTCCTTCTTCACTTCCTTCAAGCCCATGTTGAAGATGCCGTTCCCAGGAGAATGTGTATGTGGTGGCAGAGTATTAGTCTTCCGTAGGGGTGCCTGGCTCATGGGCAAGGTCCCTGACATCATCTGATTTTGTCCATTATTTACTTGGAGGCCCCCTTGTCCTGCAGAGAGGTTCTCCCCGACACGGATTCTTTTGATATCAAGGAATGAGTTGTCGACAAAGCCATTGGGCCTCTTGCTGTTGGCAGGAGACAGGTTAACTACTTGTTTTCTTTTCAAGGAACCCTGGAGCTGAAAAACAGAGGGGGAATAAAAAAGAAAAATGTGAGCTATTAATCCAGAAATGCTTTTTAGTCAAAAGAGACATAATATTTAAGTGGGTCCCCCCCCCCCCCCCCATTTATACACAGGACAAAATCGAAAAGAAAAAGATACAAATGGAGCACAGTCTGGAATATAATGAAACTCACACTGGTGCAGACCAAACAGATTAAACTGTTTCTGGAGGAGCAGGTCAGTTAGTGGTTCGAGATCCCATCGGCTCCCGCGATTGGTACACAGGTCAGTGGATGAGAAATACTTCACACATTGTCAGGAGTTATTGATAATACCCACAACCCGTCACCAAATGGAGTTCTCTGGAGCAGGCCCAAATACTCCACGCGCATGCACACACAACCCCACTCCGCTGCAGAGAACTGGGAGCGAGCACAATTTTGACCAAGATGGGAAACACCAAAGAGTCGAAAGCTAAGACACAGTTTCCAGGTTCTTCTTTTCACAGATTCATCGGTGAAACCCTTCATCACTATTATCCTCCAAGTACGTAATCAGCATAGTTGTTGTATTCAAGCAGGTAGCGTGCCTGCTGTTCTACTATTTTTCTTCCTATAATTCTGCGGCTTTGCATTTAAGCCCATGCAGCAACGCTGTGTGGGTGCAAGGAAGCCATGAGATTATCCTTTATCAAACGAGACGCTCCAAGCACAGATTTTCCTGGGGATTCACTTCTTGTGCTCCCGGTCTCGAAAACTTAAAGCCAAAACCAAGGTGCAGAAAACTGGTACTACCCACTGGTTCAGAGCTCAGGCCCTGGAGCTCAAATTCCTATTCTATCGCTGAGTACTAAGCGACCTTGCCACTTTACTTATCTGAGCCTCAATTTCTTTATCTGGAAAATGGGGACGATAGCCCTTAATTCATAGGAAGAAATGAGACAATGCATGTACAAGCTTGGCACAGTGTCGTTGTCGTAAGAACTCAATAAATTACAGTTTACAAAAAAATGACTTACTACGTTCTCAAAGAGGAGAGCCTCTCTAAACAGCAACATTAACAACAAAATGCTGAAGTACTTCGTGCACTGACTCAGTGATTAGATTGTATTACATGGACTTCAGATATCATAGGGAAAGGAATTAAGGACCATACGATCATATCAATAAATCAATAAGAAACGAAACATTCACCATGGATCTTGAGATCCTTGTTGGTTTGCCTCTAAAGTGTATCTATCCAAGTGCGGCTTTCCGAGTGCCATGGACCCACTTAAATTATTTAATGTTTGTTCAGAATAATTATAAAAAAACCTGAGGCAGGATACTTCCCGGATACAAAATTCTATCACTTTTCTTTCCCTTCCATCTCACTACCACTCCCTCACCCTCCTGAAGATTTCTAGGTAACTTAATTAGAGAACAAAATTAACCTAACTGAGCATCTATTATATGCCAACTGCTTTAAGTATGGTTATTTTTCTTAGTCTTTACAAAAAAACATTAGATCTGTATTAATTTGTAGCTATTATTTTATACATAAGAAAACCAAGGCTCAGAGAGGCTAAGTAACTTGCCCAGTGTCACACAGCTAGTAAGTGGTAGACTTTTAACTCAGAGTCTGTGTAATTCTAAAGCCTGTGGCATTTCGACATATTATGCTGCAATCAGCTTGTTTAGGGCTAGGGTCTGCCCAGCACGAAAAGGCCAAGGGCAGTGAACACAGAGACATCCTGTATCTCTGGTAAAATGATTAGGAATATGGGAATGGCCAGGATGCAGTTACAGGGCCAAATGTGAACAGTATGTTTCTTGTCATTTAGTTCATCAATTCCTATTTCAATAATCCCTTATCTGTGGTTTTGCTCACTCACAAGCGCTATATAGTTAGCGTGGATGCTCCATGCTGCTATAGCCAGTTTTTACCTTTTCCCGTTGCTAATTGGTAATCAGAGAAAGGAACCTGGCCTAAACTGGGCCAATAAGTTCCTTCCATGGGAATACTGGAATTGGAGAAAGTGAGACCAGGCTTTCTTTGGATGGCTGCATGGTCATTATAAAACTTGTGAGTTGTTGCAACATGTCAACCAAAGCCACAGAGGAAGTGAGTCTGTAGAAAGAGAGAAGACTTAACACAGGGAGGGGAGACACAAGTTTTGGCAACATTTGAGGGCTGGATTTCAATCCCAGGTCTGTCTGTCTCTTGCCTTGTTTTCCTCGGTACACCGTGGAATCTTTAGAATAAATGCCCCTTTTTGCTCGAGCGAATACAAGTTGGGCTTCTGGTATCTTCAGCCAAGGGGCCTAACCAAGTCCCGTAACAAAGTCCCGCGAGATTTCACTTTGGGCGATGGGCAATTTGCAGCAAGACATAGGCGTACTTTGCACCTGGGTGTGAAGGTCCCCACTCCGCCACCTCTACTGTCTCCTGCATGTTTTGCTGACCGCTAAGCTCTCAACTCACTAACGTAGGCAATCTGGAAGGTGACTGTCAGCCCTCACCACATTCAGCAGACACTCAAGAGGGGCCCCCAACAGTGCTTGGGGGGGGGGGGAGGGGGTGGTCAGGAAGAACACAGACCAGAGAGGCTCAGCCATGTTACTTCAGGAGGGGCCACAATGTTTATTTCAGCCTAAGTTACATTTTGAAAGTTTTTTCATAACGAGGAAAGAACAAACAAAGGAGTACACTCTTTTTCCAGGTTTGGGTTATTGCCTTTGATCTATTTTCCACTGCTTTGAAAGAACCTGTTCTGCCAGATTCTCCCACTGCTCGGGCCCCTCCCTAAGAAGTGGGAAGCAGCAGGGCACTTTCTCTAAGCCATCCGGATTGGAGACGCAGTAACAGAATTAGCGCTGGCTGTGGTAGCGGTGGTGGCGGTAATAATAATAATAGTAATAATAATAATAATAATAATAGCATAGTCCTTTATTGAGGGCATGTGTGCTTGGCATGATGGGAAGTTCTTTGTATGGATAATCCTCACGACAACTAAGAATCGTCACCACACCTCCATGAAGTTGATATCTTTCCTACGCAGCGCCCTCCCCGTCCCCAGTTTTACAGATGAGAAAATAAAAGTGCGGAGACTGAGACTTCAAGGTTACGCAAATAACACACAGCAAAGCCGGGAATCAAACCAAGTGTCTCCACAGCAGAGCCTGTCCTGTGTAGTCAATGGCATCAGTGGTATCCTTTATAAACAGTGTTATCTCTTAGAACACTTTCCTGCCCAGACCTAGAAAATAACAGGCACTGAGGGAGTAAGAATGGTTTTTTAGGCATATGTGTGGTGTCAGGACCAGCACAGCTGGGTGGATGACAAAATGGGGAACAGAAGTCCTCCTTAAGTGACTGCATTGTGCCAATAGATCAAAGACATTCCTTCAGGACTCCATACTTCACCGAGAGACTTTGGGGGACAGTCTGTGTCCTGCTTCATAGAACTTTCTAATCAAATTATGTCACCAAGACCCACCAAATGCACAGCCCCAGTAGATACCAAACTACTGGCACAATACAGTCAATGATTCTCAAAGTTCAACCTTTACTTTGACGTATTTCCTTTGCTGCATTAAAATTTCTCCAACAGATATATGGCTTTGAATTACGGTATAGAGTCTCTAAAAGTTCTGTGACAAAATACAGATATTCTAGAAGGAGTAGAGAAAGAACCCAGTTAGTCATTAATACCTCAGTGAGAAATAGTTTATCAGAAAAATCATTGCTGTTTTACCAGGCCAAGAATAGTCCCAAGAAATGAGGCTCAAATGGAGGAATGAAGAGCTGGGTTTAAACTGAGAAGGAGGGACAGGCCTAGGGGAGTTAGGAGCTCCACACTGGGAACTTTTGAGTGATTGGGCTAGCCGGGGTTGGGGAAAGGACCAGCAACTTCCAGAAAGCAGTTAATAACAGCGAAATGGTAGAGGGAAGAGTCTCCACAAATAGATCTCTTACTCGGGGCTGACTTACCCATTAGACACTGTCAGGACAGTGCCCAAGGCCCATGGTAGTCTTAGGGGCCCACAAAATTGCTTGCATTTCTTTTAAAAACAGAAGAAAAACTGAAATTTTAGGTTGAAGAAATGTTTTAACACATAGCAATAATATATTTATCTTTACGTCAACAGAGTCATAAAATACTATTTTTAAATTGTGCAAGGGAGGGTTTGCCTGGGTGGCTCAGTCAGTTGAGTATCTGACTCTTGATTTTGGCTCAGGTCATGATCTCACGGTTCGTGAGTTCGGGCCCCTCATCAGGCTCTGTGCTGGCAGCATGGAGCCTGCTTGGGATCCTCTGTTTCCTCTTTCTCTGCCCTCCCCTGCTTGTGCAAACTCTCTCTCTGTCTCTCTGTCTCTGTCTCTGTCTCTCTGTCCCTCAAAAATAAACAAATAAACTTAAAAAAAATTTTTTTAATTGGGTGAGGGAGAAGAAGGGGCCCTCAATAACAAGAACACCTGAGACCCACCAGAGGCTCTTACCTAATACTCGCTGTGTATGGATGGGTATTTTAAGATGGGTACTCTTAAAATACGAGTGGCATAGAGTCTAGTTTAATCTTCCCACAGCTCTCTGAACGTGTATCCTGATCCTCATTTTATAAGTGAAGAGACTGGGGCTCCTGACATTCAGATTACACAGTGAATGACACGGAGGCAGGGTGCCAAGCCAGGGATGTCTGCTTCCAAAGTCCTCGTTCTTCATCACTAACCACCCCCACTTGCTTTCCTCTCAGCCGTCCCCTTGCCACATGCTGACACCGTTGTGGACACAGCGGGCACAGAGAACCAAGACCAAAGGGTAACAGAATGAAGATGTATTGCACACACAGGGCAAGGGTAAGGGCATTTGGGACTCGCGGGGACGGACAGCAGGGAAAAAGTGGTGACATCACTGGTTGGAGGTTGACAGGAAAAAGCTCAGGACATCACCCTCAAGGCTCCAGTAGAAGAAAGGGAGGAGACAAAGGGTCTCTTGGTCATTCTGAAAGATTTAGTAGGCATCCAGAGAGAATTCTGCACCATATCCTATCAAATCGCCCTTGGCCTGAAGGAAATACACAGATGATTAAGCTAGTGGCGGGATGGAAAGGCTTCAAATGAGCGCTACATGTTACTATTTACACTTTTTCCATCACCAAGACAGACTAAGGGGCAGTTTTCGTTTTGTACAATAAATCTGCACCCCAAACTTGTTACGTTGAGTTTGTGAGATTATAATATCACCCTTTCACTGGCCATTCAAGGAAAGGGCTTCTTTGGGGAGTGATTTCAACACAGCAAGTCTGGACTGGTTTGCATACTAAATCACTGCACTCTGCTGAGATCCAGCAGCTTGTTTCCTTTCACTCCTCCTTGTTCTGATTCTTCCCTGTGAACACCTCGATGCTATCTGAGGCCTGTGGTCTCTGCCGGGGGAAGGCTTAGGCCTGCTCAGGGCCAGGTCCTGACAGAGTGACCGGCCTGCCCCAAGAGCTGGAGAAGGAGGTGCGGACATGGTGCCTGTGGCTGACGGAAATCCGGCACATGGCGGAGCTGGGGCCGGGGTCCCTCAGTATACTCTCCTTTTGAACAGCTGTACTCTGCTCTTCCACAGGACTCGAAATGTAAACTTCCTGGAGGGATTTAAAAATGCCATTATTGTGCAATCCCCTGGTTTCTGTTTCTTGCCCTGCTCTCTATCCTCTTCCACAAAATAAATGTGTTCTTTGTCTTCTGGGCTGCCCTAGAAACAGGGAACATGCCACACAAAGGTAACAATTCAGTCCATAGGTCACATTTTTCCCCCAAGTAGATTTCTTTCTTTCTTAGCAGGGCATGAGCATAAGAACTGAATTTACCGCTTCTGAGATACTCAAGCGAATGAATATCTTGGTCCCATCTTCTGTAAACTTTCCTCAGGCCATTTTACTCACGGCTGATTAGTGATGGGGTGGGGATAGACCAATCCTTCAAATGCTTTATGACTCTTGAGTTGATTCCTAATGTAAGAAAGTTTGGGATCCTGGAACAGTAAATTCCAGCTCAACACAGTACTAGGAGGTGAGTCGATTCCTCCTTGACTCTCTTGCCGCAAACTAACTAGATGGGGTTTTGAGGCTTTTGCAAAAGCTCCCACTTCTTATTTGGCCCTTGTAGATTTCTGAGCTACCTTGTATTGTGAGGTATTGTCTTCTGTCTGCATAGTACTTAGGTTTGCCCGACTAGATTTTAAGCTCTTCGAGGGTGGGCATTGTACCTTATGCTTGACTACGTTCCTCTCAGTACCTACCACAATCACAGGTGTTCACACAGTAGTTGGTGGGTTGATCTCAGAACTTGGAAAACTGGATCCTTCTAACTATTGAGCAGTAAAACAGCGGTAAGAAGAAGGCTGTGGCTGTGGGAACATTTTTATTTCCAATTCCCAAGCAATTTAATGGTTCCGCTGGAGTTTTGCTTGAGTGATCATGTTCTTCTGAACCCTGAAGTCAGAAGAATGTGAAGCCCCAAGAACTGTAACCACATTGTCACCCATGTATAAACAAAAAGGGCAGAGGCGCATGAGGCTTTGTGACAGACTCTTGCTCTTGTGGGGCCTGTTGAAGGGACTCCAAAGCTGGGGAGTAATTCTTAGCCCCAGCTCTACTCCACGCCCTATATGAGTGAAAGCACTACGGCTGGAAGAAAGTGAGGGCACATATCTTGTATGGTTTTCAGTAACTTATGCTTCTACTCTTTCAAGAAAAAGTAGGAACGTCTTTTTTTTTTTTTTTTTTTTTGTAAAAGGTGTCAGGGAAGGCCTGTGAGATCTGTTTGGGAAATTTGTTCCAGAACTTTGTTCCATAATGCTTGAACTCTGAAAAATGTGACAATCCGAGTGAAGACAAGACCTACTCTTCATGAAATCCAAGACAAAATGTTATATGGAAGCAAGAACGCTGCCAATTTAGGATCTTCCAGAGAAAATAAGTGAACACTGTCCTTCTAAAGATACTAAACACCAAATGTCCCATATTCAAAATTTCTTCAATGCCTCCCTGCCCCCTCCTATGCTTCATGGTTGGCTGTGGAAGAGTCAGTAGAAGAGCTGGAATTGGCTATAGAAACACTCCTCGTTACAGTGCGGAGGAAGTGTATTTCATCACAGCGTTTTCTCAGTTTGGACAATTCCACCAATTCCACTTGGAGAATGTTGCCAGTTTATCGTTAACCTACAAAGTATTCACTGAGAAAAAAGGAAAGACAGGAAGACATCCTATTTTCTGGAGGCCAATGGGAGGACGTGGGATTTCGAAAGAGCATGGAATTCAACCTGGGACGTACGCACTGCTCTCCTGAAATTTATCGTAGAAGCTTGGACCAGTCACTTACCTACCTGCATGATGGGACGCAACCATATACGTAGAGTACCTTCTATGCTTCCAGCTCAGAGCAGTGCTCTGTTACTGGGAGGCGAGGTGGAACATGAACCCAAGCCTGGGTGACGTTTCCTGTTGTTATCCTGACTGTTATGTGCCAGGCATGTGCCAGACAAAGGCAAACTGAAGACAACAACAGGGGCTTTTCCTCATCTGTAAAGGGAATTTGTCTGCTCATTCATTCAAAGGTATTTATTTGGCACCAAGTATATAATTCTGTGAGACTGTCCATGTCATAGGGCTGCCGTGAGGACCAAGTGGTTAAAGCACATAAACAGCCTGGAAAATTGGTCTTAGAACATAATGCTCAATAAATGTTAGGACAAAAAAAAAAAAAAAAAAAAAAAAACACCAAAAAACCAAAAAAAAAAAAACCCCAAGAAACAAAAAGAGATTGACCAGTCTGTCTGGAAACAAAGCAAAAAGTAACAATGCAATGCGATGGTTTTTCTGCGGTTGTGCATGGGATGACGGTCGCAGAGGGAAGGAGACTTTGCTTGGACAAGATAGGAAAGGAATCGCTCTCCTTTCTCTTCCAATGAAGTGCCCCCTGATATGTGAATAAATATGATGCTTTGTGATATTCTGATATTTTGCTGGTGACAGTGTCAACAAAAGCTGTTGTTTAACAACAGGGGGACGTTTAAATCAAAAAGTTCAAAGTAGAATTATTTTCCCACATTGGCTACTATTTTAATGTCATTCCAGATCTACTCAGTGATAACCAGCGTGATTATCCTGCTGACTACATCCTTAGTCATCCTGACGAGTTGCTGCAATTGTTGTAAGGCGGGGACCTGCAGGGGCCATCTTTCAGAGATTGACTCTCCGTGTTTAGCAGAAAAATGAACAGAATATTCTACCAAAGCTTGAAAAACCCAACTGCTTTGTGCATGAAATACTTTACTCATGACTCATTTTTTGCCCAAAACATATCGAAGTGACTCCAAAGTAAATGCTATGTATAAAATGTTGGCAATTCTCGTGAAATCTCTAAATGTCTTCCTCAGCAGAATGCACAATGAATTGAGCATCATTAATCAAGTGGCTTCTCTCTCTCTCTCCTTTAGCCGGAGGGCCCTGTCTGGAAGCTTTCGTTCTAAGGGGCTTAGCTCAAGGTCCACCTCCTTGGCGAGGCTTTGCCCTTCTACCTTACGTTCTTTCTTCCCGCTTTAATGATTTTAGCACTCTCTGATTTGTTTTTGGTAATTGATTCGGGTCTGTGAGTTTTTTTCACTTCAATATCACGCCAAATCAGTGGAAGACAGAATACTTCTACATCTCATCTCCTCCCACTAACCCCATCCAGCACTAGCCTAGGGGAGCCCCCCTGAACTAGCTGGTGATCTGACTTACGGGGCGCTCAGTGGTCTGGGAACATCAGATGAGTCAGTTTATGGGACATCTAAGATCCTCTGCCATTGCTGTGAACCACACCCCCTTTATAAACCCTAGGGCTGATTCTTAGCGACTCTTTGTCCAACTGTAGAGCTGACAGCTCCTAGAGAGGTAGGGACAGCCTGAGTGTTTTAAGAGGCTGCTATTCTTTTCTTATGCTGGCAGGAATTGGACGCATTCCAAAACCTTGGTCAATTTGAATATCAGGAAAACCCAGACGGCAGAGAGAGTGCCCTAATACCATTCCAGGGTTGTCTACTAATTATCTGGGGGCTTGAACATGACTACTAGAGAGCTCTCACCTTTTTGTAAAATAACACAAAACACAGCCACCCCTAATTCCCTGGAGGCATGTCTCCTTCATCTTCAGTGGCTTCTCTGACTCGAACAGGTATTAAAGGTCCCTGTCCTTCCAGCTTCTTTCTCTCAGATCAGTCTTCATTCTTCCAGCCCCCACTGCTTCCAACACAGCAGGCTACCAAGTATCCTTTGACCACATTCTGAGAATTTGACAGTGCGTTTTGCCTCTCCCCACCCCAATCTGTTGTCCTTGTAGCAACAAAAGGGATCTCCTTCTCACGCCCAAGCTTCCGCTACTATATCACTTATTTTTTAATTATTTTTTTACATTTCTAAAACAGCAAAGGTGATTTCAGCTTCAAGCCTTTGCATACACTGTTCCCTTTCACTGGAATACTCTGCCTCCTCTGACCCATTCCCCTCTTATCAGAGCTGGCTCCTCCTTTTCCTTTACTTCTTACTTGAATGTGACCCTGGCTGCCATTTTCCCTGGACACCTGGCTAAACGACGTTTTCACTGTTGTTTCCCATGCCAACCTTTTGATTGTTTCTTTATGGTCCTTATAATTTCTAAATATTTTCATTAATTTGCTTCCAATTTTTAAGTCCGTCTCTCATGTTATAAAATAAGCCCTAGAGAGGGAGGCTGGAGCCCTGTCTTGACCACTATAACTCACCTTAGTGTAGCCCAAACAAATAGGAGATCAACAATATTGTTTAAACAATAACAAAAAACATCTAGAAGGAAACACTTCAAGATGTTCTGATGGTGCAGTGATGGTTTTTCCCCCCATTTTATTCATATGTCTGTTTTCTCTCTTTTTTTTTTTTTTTTTTTGACACAGAACATAGACGATCTATGTAGTTAAGACTAAAGTGAATGTGTGATCCAGCATGTCTGTCCTTGGTCACAACTCTCCTCTGAGAATCTGACCCCACATCTCCGGGTTGAGGGCTTCTGATCATGGGACATCCCGTTTCCCCCAGCCTCAGCAGACTGCATCAAAGTGGACATTTGACTCAAGCTGAACAAATTAAATGCTTTTCTCGTAATTGGGAAAGAAGACCTTCTCAGCAGTCTCTGTGCCCTTGCAATGAAAGGTATGCAGGGCTGCCCCTACTGGAGTCATTCTCAGTTGTGGACAGTGAGAGACACGGAGAGCAAGCCCAACAGGAGAAAGTGCATTGCCAGACAGAAGGCAGGAGGGAGGGAGGCAGAGACAGAGACAGAAGGGAGATTCCTGAAGGTTTCCAATTCCTGGTTCTAGGACTCTGGGACACTCACTTATATTTCCTGTGATTGAGACACCTGTACCTTCCAATAAATCTCCCAGTTTTTCTTTTTTCTTTTCTTTTTTCTTTTCTTTTCCTTTTCTTTTCTTCCTTTTCCTTTTCTTTTTTCTTTCTTTCTTTCTTTTCTTTCTTTTTCTTTCTTTCCTCCGTGTACTTTACAACCACCACGTCTGTTACTTGCAACAAACAATTCTCAACTGCAACAAAGATGTACGGAAGCCAGTAATTACATTCACCCTAAAGTTTTCACAAGGTGAATGCATACTTTTCTTGACTGATTAAAATTGAAAAGCTGAGGAGAGGTGAAAGGCACACATTTCTTTTGGTTTCTCTTTCCACTTTCCACGTGTGGTCATTCACCCAGCTCTTCCATGGCCCTTTGTGAAAGCAGAGCATTATATGAGTTACGAGTGAGGCCGCAGTTCCGTGACAGCAGTGTGCTAACAGGGTTCCATTGTCTCCACATACCTCTACACCGCATACGGGGGCGGGGGGGGGGGGGGTGGTCCAGAGATGACATCACCACCAATTCTCCCCTCAGTGCACGAAAACATTCTGAAAGGAAGACTTCCATCCGAGTCATGTTCGGACAACCCAGGGCCACAACGTACTAACCGGCTGGGGTGCAATCACCTGGAGACAGGGCCAGGATGAGCAGACCTTTTAAGAGGTCCCCGCAATTTCAGGCCCATTTTTAACTCCATTACAAAGGAATGTTAAGCAGCATTTAGAGGGAGTTTGGCAAAGTACCTGAAAGCACCAAACAGCTCCTTTGATGTTCTTGGCATTGATGCCATCATTCTCTTGAAACTTCTGAAGAAGTATTTTTCTTATAGCAACTGTGTCTAGGTTCAATTTAGAGTGTTGACGTGTGTCTTCTCTGGTCTAATGTCAGCCTGAGCAACCATGAACCACATAGACAGATACGCTTTTAGAGAGGACCTCAGCTTTCACTTCAGCCTGTGTTTATTTTCACATCAAAGACACATCTAAGGGGAAATTGCTTAACTAGCTCTATGAAACATGAAGAGGTTTACAGAGATATTTGGTTATAATTGAAAAAACCCAAACCCAAACCTACACTCCCGGCAATTTAAGGCTTTCATGCCCGGAAATGAGAATTTATAATGGCAGATAGAAAAACGTTCCTTTGCTTTCCATGAATGTCTGAATGCAGACTTTTTCAAGCGGGAACTCAAATCCCACTATTTGCCATACATTTATGGGAAATGATTCTTGATGATTTAAATGGCATTCACTGGGGGACAATAAAGCCTTTATATTGTTTGCAGTTTAACTACCCTTTGAAGCAATGTCCTATAGCTATCCAATGCCCTCACTTTGATCTAACTTGCTCAGCCCAGTAATTATATGACTGAGATGAATTCTTCACCTGACAGGTTCCAAAGCTTCATGTGTGGCCATATTCTTTGAAGAGGGGGAAGGAAACCTACCTAGACTGGAAAATAAAACTTGAAGCTAGTCAAAATTGTGAATCAAGGGTAATTCTGTGTCAAAGCAGTGGGCTGGAGGAAAGGCCTTCTTCCATATGATGAGAACCACTGTTTCCCAGTCCATGCTTACGTTCTTCTTGCAATCTTTAACTGAGAACACGCTACAGTTCCTTTCTGTGAATTTTTTTCATGATAAATCAATGTTCATCATTGTAAAAAAAAAAAAAAAAATACGAGCAGAATTACTAACCTGGGCCTTGGGTATCTGCTGACTGCTACGCAATGAGAAAGGACCGCCCACGCCATTATGAATGGCCACGGGATAATCAGACAAGTAAAAGAGCTCATTTTGCACCATTCCGCAAAGAAGACTGTTTACTGAGTTAAGTGTGCTGAAAATGTAAAAAGCGCAACCCTAACTCAGGCAGCTCATAATCCTCAAAAATATTACCGCTCTTTATTCCATTTGCCTTTTCGACACAATATAGGACAGATTCCAACCAAGCAAGCTCACCAACTGCAACTGTGGAAATTGCTTTTAATCTGGGGCGCCATCGAGAGTGACACCACTGGGACTTTCGCCCTCACCCCAAACATCCATTTCTTCCCTGTACCTGGCTCACAATATCTTGTATTCACTCGTTAGATTTCTAGACGATAAAATACTTCCTTATCCATGACCAGATCTCTGCATTTGTCATGTCTTCATGCATGCCATTCCAATCTCAAAATGGGTTTTTCTCTTCGACTGGTGGATTTTCTTCACTATTCTCAAATCCCAACTCAAAACCCACTCCTTCTCAGAGCCTCACTGTGATCGCTGCTCTATTGTTTTGTGCTCCTCCATGGTTTACTTTCTTTGTGTATTTAATGCTTCTGGCTTGTAACTGTTATGATACGTTTTCAGTACCCCCAGGCAAGGTTGTGAACAATGTTACATGTCTTCTAATGCTATTTGAGGCAATATATTATTGTGAGTGTGAGCTCTGGCATCAGATGTAGGTCCTGGTTCGGTCCTCCACGAGACAGGAGGCTCTGGATGATTTACCTAATCCTACCAGCCTCAGTTTTCCTTCTCTGTATAATGGAGGTGATAGTTCCAATTCCTTAGTTGTAGTGAGTCTCAAATAAGACAATGTCTATAAAGTAGGTACTCAAAATGCAGCAAATAATGGATTAATAAATACTAGGTATTTTTATTTAGTTTTCAGGGTCCCCTCACAAGCCCCAGATGAGAGTTGAGCATATAGCAGAAAAGAAAAGGTTCAAACAGCCTTCATTGAGTGCTCAATAGAAGGCATCTTACATACATTATCCCATTGAATCCCAGCTTCCCTACTTATTAGCAATGTAACCATGGGCAAGCTACCTAACTTCTGTGCTTTGACTTTCTCTTCTGTGAAATTGATATTACAACTGCACTTACATCATAAGCTGCACCGATTAAATGAATACATGTAGAATGCTTAAAATAGTCCCAACACATAGAAAATGCCCGTAACACCAGCTTTTATTATTATTTTCAATATTAAATTCTTACAACAAACTTGAGAGTGGATACAAACAGCCTCGCTTATAGGTGAGAGAAATGAGGCCACAAAAGGTTGTCCAGCTACTCATTGAACCAGATTTGCCTGACTGTGAAAATCCAAGCCCTTTATGCAATGTATTTGCTGGAGGAAACTTCCATTTCATGCTAGGGAATTATTCCGGGGAAGCTCTATAGTGACAACTAGGTCCTCAGGGAACTGTCCATCATGGGCAAGGCTGACAGTGAAGCAGTCCTGGCAGGAGCGGGTAAGAGGTGGGGCTCAGTAAGATGTGGGACAGGGCTTCTCTGGCTCAGTCACCATGCAGAGGAATGTGGTCCTAATTTTGAAGACCATGGGTAGACATCAAAGCATTTTAAGCAAGGAAGTGACATGATCTGTAATGTATTCTAGGATTTTTTTCCTTCTATTTTTACTCTAACAACCGAATAGCTGTGGGTGGATTGGAGATAGGACAGCATAAGCCAGAAGGCCAGTGAGGATGTCTCAGCCTCAGTAAGAGACAGTGCGAACTGGGTGTGAGCGAAGGTGGTGGCAATAGAAATGGAGATCATGGGAAAGAACTTAGGAACCAGAAACCAAATGAACTTTGTGATTAATTCCATGTGAGAAAGGAGTGAGGGCCAAACACAGACTTCTAGATTCATGACTGAGTGGGTGATGGAATCATTTGCAGAGAAAAAAGAATGTAGGGGGAGGAGCATGGTTCCTGACAGGATGGTGGGGAAGCAAATGATGGGTCTGAATTTGAATATGTTGAATTTGAGATGTCGTGGGGCACGTAAGTGGAGATGTCTCATTGCCAGCCAGAGAGTCAGAGCTGCAGACCAGGAAGGAGCGCTGACCGTCTATACGGGGCGGGGAGAAAGGCACATAAGCGTTGGTGGAATGAATGTGGTTGCGAGTGTCCAAACAGTGAGGAGCGAGAAGGGAAGGGATGGGAATGGAATCCTGGGGATATCAAAATTCAAGGGGAGAGGAATAAAGTCAGGAGATGAGCAGCTGAAAGAGCTGAAGGAGAAAACTTCGGCGGGGGACGGGGGGTGTGGGGGCAACCCCATCAAATGAGCAAATGCTACCTGGAACAAAGGCAGTGATCTCTCACATCTGGCATTTGATGGTGGTTGGGGGAAGACACCAAATTATAGCGTGTGCTGAGGATGGAGTGGGGAAGTGGCGAAAGGGAAATTAGGTGGGTAGATTATTTTTCCTGAATGCCAAGGTGAGAGGGAGGATAGCAGCCATAGGGAGTCTTAGGGTAGAAGGCTGTCTTATCACTTTTTGTATCCTTTACAGCAGCAAGTAAAATACTTTGTATTATGTAGGTACCCGGTTAAACAATATTTGAGTGGGCGGTTCTGCCTTATTCTTTGATTTTATCTCACTCATTTCTTCCATGTTTTCTTCTCTTCTCTATCCCGGTAAGGATGCAGCGAGGCTGCCGTTCCTTATTCAAATATTACTAACTAGATGGGAGGCATGGAGTTTGCCTGCTTCTTCTAAAGTGGTTGAATCAATAATGTGTGATAGGAACTTCGGTACACGCAAAGCCAGCCGAGACCCAAGGGGAGGAAGGCCACAAGAAGCACAGGTGACATTGAGAAAGCAGCGGTGTTGCATGGGTTTCACGTCCAAATGCATACGGGTAAATGGGAAAATCTTGTTTGGGGAACGGAAAAGCCACCCCAAGAAAGACATAAAAAAGAGATGGATGGCTTTGGGCAGCTTCAAGGAGAATCCCAGTAGTGCAGATTTTCAGGAAATCTACGGATAGTAAAAGCCTATTTAAAATGTTATCCTGCTTGATCTTGATAGCCAAAGATACTTCAAAGCACTAGGATTGGGTCTAATCACTTGTTAAATTAAGGTCACATATGGGACTGCTTTTGACCAGACAGTTTCATGCTACTGAATAAGAAGGATCTAATGAAGTTTGATCTTGGGACATCTATCATTATGTATTATCAAGCCTATCATTTTCTCCATCAAAGAAAATACAGTCAGAAAATAGGAAGAGGAGCAGGGAGAGAACAATCCAACAACCTTCGATCCATCTACGCATCAATCGAGGCCGTTCTCCATTCTCTGTGTTCACCTCACAAGCACACACCATTTAATTTTTGCTTTTGCTTCTCATCATATTTTTAAACGTTCAATATCATTTAGTAACACTCTTTCTTCCTCCAGGAAACGTTGTGTCACAGGTGCCTTTTCCTTTCTCTATTACTTTTGGCAGTAGAAAGAGAATTTTTTCCTCCCTCCCATTGACCTTTACCTATCCCTAGCAAATTCATTGCTTTATGACAAGAGGTAACACGGTCATACGCAGATGCAATTTATCTTTGCGCACAGTTGGTCTGTGTGCATGTGTCTGTGCGGGCGTGCTTCTCTTCTATTGTTTGACTCCTTTTAACTCCACTCAGATCTCTCTAATCACAGTTTGGAATTCACCTGAATTTCCCTGCTGCGAGAGCTGAAAAAGCTGACATCAAGTTGCAAAGACCGCAGCTCTGAAAAGGAAATAGCACATCTTTATTGGTGGGATACATTAAAAGATACGAATGTGAGGTTTTTAAGTAAGATGCTGCATACATATAACCTCTACGTGCTTGACAGTGACATTGTCCCACATGTTGGCCATCTCCTCCATAATTAAAGAAATGCTTTGGAAGAGAATAGAACTGTTTGATTTTCACACTGAAACATTATTCTGGGAATTCAGAGCCCACAGCTTGCTAAGCCCAATCCAAAGCATGGAAATCGTTCATACAAATCTTTTCATGAGGCTGAGAGAGGGCTTGGCAATTCTAGTTTCATTCTTCTCTGAGGGAGAAAATTTAATTTCTTGTAATTTCTTATATATCCATTTGCAAGGTTAGTTTTTTTTTTTTCTTAAAAAAGTTGCTATGGCAACAACCACCTATCACGGTGTTCCTCCTTGAGTACTTACAAATGCTGCTTGTTAACAAGTAGATCCCTAAGCCACATGAAGTCCAGGGAGAAACATCAGCTTATCAGTTGGAAAAGATTAACTAAATGGTTTAAGAGACAATTGTTTGAAATGGAAACAAAAGCTTGGATGCTTCCATCAGATGGGGCACTGCAGACACATCATGGCCGTCTCTCTACGAAAACAGCAAGCAGACAATTCTACAGTGACCAGGTTTGGTGGGGCCTTGAGGAAGGTGGTGAGGAAGAAATGGGACTCAGGACATTCCCCAAAGAGAGCGTGAAACTCTGGTTTCTGATTGGAGCTCAGTGGCCGTGTGGTGTGGCACCCAGCATGACCCGGGGCAATGTCCATCTGAGGAGAGTGGTCTTGGGCCCGCCGCACTGTGCTCCTGGAGTCACAGTGGGTTCTGCCCAAGCACCTGGGAGTGTCTCCTCCCTTTTCCTGAGGGCACTTGGACCACAAAGCTGAGCCACTGGGTATGCAATCCGACCTACCTCAAAGGTCACCAGTAGCATTTGTACTGACATTATTACTGTCTATGAAGTGTTCCCGGGGCATAGAAGCCATCTGCAGAACCAAAAGAAGACTGTTCTTACACACTTCTCTTCCCAGGCAGGAGGGGAGGCATCTGGTCTTCCTCTCCTGCCCAATCTCCACTCTCCACGATCAAGTGTTTGATACCTACGCATTGGCCAACCCTTCCTTCCATAATTGTATTGGCTTCAAGGAATAACTGGCAATACATTTCCAAGGCTTGATTTACTCATTGCTTTCCGTGGGATAAGGCATGTATCTGGCCTAATGGAAAGTGTCCTCTGAAAAAGCCAGAAAAGGGGAAGCCAAGAGCGAAAGCGTAAAAGCCACTGGGTCAATTGCTGAGAAGAAATGCTCAGCATTTCCCTCTGATTTCCCTCTGTGGGTCTGTCAGCAAAGGATCTGCCCTCTGCACTGGGGGCCCACTCTACGTTTGAGTCATGGAAAATCATAGAGCAATAGGCAGGAATGCAGAAATATGTTTGGCTTCATCTTTTATGAACAGTCTGAATTCAGTTTGCATTTTGCAGTGCAAAAACAAGCATAGTTTTTCTGGAAGATAAATGAGAGGGAGGAAGAAGAAGAGGAAAACCGAACACAATAGAAAAGTCTTTAAAAGAGAAAAAAATAAAATAAAACCTTGTAGTTGTTTTCCTTCTCAGGGACAAGCAAGGGATACTTACATTTAATCATGCTGTCCCAAGGAAAACATATTGTGCCAAAATTTACATGAGGAGGATTTCACTGTTCTGCATTGTTTTATTTTGGACCACCGGTTCCTTGGAGTTTGCATTTTCAATTTTTTTCTTCAAGTATCTATGCCCCTAGGCGGACAAATTAACTCATTTTATATTGAGACTCTCATTACATCAAGTAAAAATCCTAAGCCTGATAAAATGATTTACCCTCTCAATTTAACTTTTATTTTAGTCTCCCACCAGCTTCCCTGACGTGGGTTTGTTGCCAAGCTATAATACTATTTTAGACTGAGTCATCCAGGCACACTGAACAGCTTTTACTCTGCCTCTAATGTTTCCCCAGCCCCATTGTTGGAATAAAGAGAATGTGTTCGATGGCTTTGCACTTGAAACAGTTACAAATGGCACAAAAAAGAAAAAGTGGAGGCTTAAATCCAGGTGTTTGGCCCTGAGGGAACACAGATTCCCCTTTCTCCAGGCTCTTTGGGCCCCTAAAGGGGGACGGAGTACCCTTCTGTTGAGCCTTGAAATCACTGAAAATACAGGCACGCAGTTGTATACCTAAGTATACATTGTTTCCTTTCATCCTGGGGAGAAAATATTTGGAGTCACACAAGGAGGGTGTAGTTAGAGATACCCCCTGGAAAAATTAAAAATAAAAGATCAGGTGAAGTCTTGCTCTAAAGTTGACATACCATCACCACAGTCACAGGATTTTGAAAAATAATAATAAAAAAAAACAACATATCTTCTGCAGGAAATGCAGCCCATTTCTTGATTACGCATACTTTGCAACAGGGCAAAAGATACTCCAGATTGAGACAAATACCATAATTCTTGGTGAGCAATCAGCGTAGACACACCAGATTTTAACTTCTGTCAGATAGAGTCACCATTTTATCCTAACCTGTTCAACTCCTGTTCCTTCTTACACCTTCCTCCTTCCCCACTGAGAACCCTCAGTATCAAATGAATTCGTACAAACCAAGGCCAAGTATCTCTGGTTTTGCAAGTCCCTTCACAGTGTTGGGTTTCTGTAGCTTGTGATCTCATATACTCACACCCTCCCTAGACTCCTACTGATCTCTATTGTTGGCTGTGTGGATGGGAAAACCCAAAATGTTTTTTTGGAAATAAAGCAGTAGCATCTAAAGTTCACCAAACAGAGAGGCCCCCACCATGGAAGGGAAACGTGAATACTGAAAAGTTTGACTGTCTCTCTACTTACTGGACTCCCCTGAGAGCTAGTTAAATGGCAGATTGGAGGTCCCTACCTAGCTGTCCTTGTCAGCAGAGGGATTCAGACCCCATCTGCTGAGCTACTGTGGCTAGGATTAAGTATACCTGGAATGTGGAATGAGCCAACAAACTCCAATCCCAACAGGGAGAGAAGTAAACAGGCATGGGGAGGGTAGAGACAGGAAGAGGTAAGCGCCTGGGATTAACAAGACAGTGACCAGGATCTTCAGCAAAGCAGAGACAGAGAATGTGGAACATCTTTGAAAACCCACAAGTTGTCAGAGCTATGTTTCTGCTGAGGTTCTGAATCAAGAAACCCAGGGACAGGAGAGGACATTCATACTCACATGTTGGCCTAAGCCACAGCTGGGAATTTCATACAAAGAGGGTGGGAGGCAGAGAGGGGCATAGTAAATGTTTCGTAGTGTGAGGTGATTTTTTTTTTTTTAACTTCACCCAGCCTCCAAGTAATCTTGGCTTAGAAGTTAAATTAATTAAGTCAATTACATTGGCCAATATATGCCTCATTGGTTACCTCCTTTAGGGTCTGGTCGGTACAATCATTCAACAAACATTGAGTATCTATGTATCAGGCTCTGTCCCACACGTGTAAGATTTGGCTGTGAACAAATAGACAACATAGTCTCTTCCTTCACTGGAGTCTAGCGGGAGAGACTAACAATGGGTGAGTAAATAAAAAAGGTCAGGAAGTAATAAATGCTCTGAAGAAATGCAAAGCAAAGCAAGAGGAGAGAGTGCCTTGTGTTAAATAGGATGGTCAGGAAAGATTGTTCTGAGACCCTGATATGGGAGCAGATGCCTAAGTAAGAGAAGGAGTCAGAGGAGGGCACCTCCAACCATGCCAATTCCCAGGGTCGCAAGTTGGGCCACTGAGAGGTAGGATGGACCCAACATTCAGACCCTGGGTCTTGGCATCTATCTGAGCAGCACTTTTAGAAGGTCTAGAATCTGGCTTTGATGAACCCACAGAGCTATCTCAGAAAATCATGCAAGCCAGACCCTGGGGTTGAGGATTCTCCTGAAGGCTGATACATTTCTTTCCCACCCTGACAAGTTTGAGGCCAGGAAGCCAGGTACCCACTGGGATTCTGATACAGCAACACAGGCAGCAAAGAAGCACCAGGCTTCTATAAATAACAGACACTTTCTCAGCTGGAGACAGGGCAGTGCTTTTTTGTCTCCCTTTACACTGCTGCATGAAGACTGAATAGTGCACTTCTGCCTGAAATTCTACCAGCTTTTTCTTCCAAGTCAGACTCTCAGTGAGTTATATGGCCCGCTGGATGGGTTCATGAAGGGAACTCGAGGAACTCTATGTTCACCTTCTGGGATGACAAGCCAGGGATGACAAAAACACTGTGGAAGGACCGTATTGTGGCACTGGGGATTCTGATTCAGTTGGCCTCCCTGTATGGCAGTGTGACTCAGTCAGCCTGTGGCATAATGTACCTTTTCTGTGTTCATATTCTACCCTGGTCTGACATCATGGCAAGTGGGAGGTCCTGGATTGTGTATGTAGTTTAGAGACAGGTTTTGTGCTCAACTGCTAAGCTTTTTGGTATTCAGCCACTGGGACATATGGAACCGAGCTCTTGGAATCTTTGCAGGATTGGGAGGAGGAAGGTGGGAAAATAAAACAGGTTTCCAAAGTGCTTTTACCAAACAAGTGATTCTTCTAGCTTGGATGTGCACTCCTAAGTGGAAATCAGTGCTGATTCATATATGTGGCAAGGAGAATGAAGGTTTCCATTTCCAGTGTATCAAGGGATCACTAAATAAAGGACATATTGAGTACGTATGAAATGCAAAGTAGCCATAAGAAAGATACAGGGAAATTAAATACAGAGCCCATTAAAATAATAGTAACAAAACAAGGGCTAAGTTGCATTGTTTTTCTTTTTTTTAAAGTTTTATTTATCTATTTTTGAGAGAGAGAGAGAAAGAGCAAGCAAGCAGGGGAGGGACAGACAGAGAGGGAGAGAGAGAATCCCAAGCAAGCTCCACACCGTCAGCTCAGAGTCCAATGTGGGGCTTGATCTCTCGAGCCGTGAGATTATGACCTGAGTGGAAATCAAGAGTTGACTACCTAACCGGCTAAGCCACCCAGGCGCCCCTGCATTTTGTTTTCATTTATTTACTTTTTAAAGTTTATTGATTTATTTTTGAGAGAGAGAGAGAGAGAGAGAGAGAGAGAGAAGGAGTCAGAGAGAGAGACAGCAAGCAGGGTGGGGGGCAGAGAGATAGGGAGATGCAGAGAATTCCAAGCAGGCCCTGCACTGCCAGCACAGAGCCCGACATGGGGACTAAACCCACGAACCATGACCTGAGCTGAGACCAAGAGTCGGTCCCTTAACTGACTGAGCCACCCAGGCGCCCTTGCATGTTCCTTTTAAAGAACAAAGGCAGTTAACCAGTAGTAATAACACATGGTGAATTGAATTGATGGTCATCACTTTAGGTATCTGAATGAATTGGACTGGCCCAGTAGGTTAAAGCCCAACATCTTTTCATAGGACTAAACAGAGACAATTCAAGATGAATGGAATTTTGACAAGTGGAAATGTGAGAGGACGGCATTCCAAGGGAAGAGAATCAGATGAGCAAATGTGGGAAGGTCAGGAAAATATATGGAAGCTGATAAGGCATGGGCACGGGACTAGCCTTGCCCTTCCATAATTGGTTTTGCCTTCAGAAAGTGACATGGCTTTGGACTCGTTGATGTTCTCAGCCCTGTCATGCAGCAGAAGTGTTGTCAGCAAGCTCTCATGCAGAAGAGAAGGCTTCTGGAGTACTGCCCTGAGAATGAAACGGGCAAGTAAGCAATCCCAAACATCTACCCCATCACTGCCTTGACAATACATCATTTTCCACTTATTTTTTTTTTAATTTTTTTTTCAACGTTTATTTATTTTTGGGACAGAGAGAGACAGAGCATGAACGGGGGAGGGGCAGAGAGAGAGGGAGACACAGAATTGGAAACAGGCTCCAGGCTCTGAGCCATCAGCCCAGAGCCTGACGCGGGGCTCAAACTCACGGACCGCGAGATCGTGACCTGGCTGAAGTCGGACGCTTAACCGACTGCGCCACCCAGGCGCCCCTCATTTTCCACTTAGATGAGACTAGGACAGTCTCCGAACAAAGACGTTCTGTAATCTGCTGAAAGCCTACCATAACCCAAGGAGGAAATACTTAAAAATCATATTTAAAGTTTTATCTATTTATTTTTGAGAGAAAGAGAGTGCGTGCATGAGCGCACACACAAGGGGAAGCAGCGAGAGAGGGAGAGAGAGAGAGAGAGAGAGAGAGAGAGAGAGAGAGAGAATCCCAAGCAGGCTCTGCAGTGTGAGTGCAGAGCCCAATGTGCGGCTCCAAAAGGGGCTCAAACCCACAAACCGTGAGACCACGACCTGAGCCGAAGTTGGACGCTTAACTGACTGAGCCACCCAGGCGTCCCTTAAAGATCATATTTAATGGACAATGAGCAAACTTGTGGAATCAAGGAACAATAGGAGGTATAATAAGAAGCGTGGAAAGGACCTAAGGAATAATTTGGTCCAAGGCTCTGCCTTTGAACAGGGAACTCCAAACCATCCAGAGAGACTTCTCTTCTTAAATACATACAGATCAAAGACTTCCACAATCTCCCTCGTTCTGGTAAGAAATAAACGCGATGGCTAAGAAAATGTCCTCTATCTAATTCAACCAACATCTGTTAAAGCCACAGTGACAAGTCACTGGGCTGGGCCACAGGGGACAGAAAATCGAGTTTTGTATGATGCCTGTGTTCGGGAGTTCGTGTTCCAGCAGAGGAGGTAAGCGTGTGCACAAGCAACTCTAACTGAAGCCCATGAGAAGGGCTTCACGAGAACGTGCCACACTAGCAGCTCCGGGAGCAACAGGTCTTCTTCATCTCTAAGTCCCTAGAGCTCAGGACAGTGCTCGGCATGTAGTAAATCCTCAACAAATGTTTGTGAAACGGAGAAGGGCGGACAGAAGGCTGAAGGAAGGCAACACAAGAAGACGGGTTTACAACAATGGTGCTGGAGCCACTTGGAGGTCTAATTCTAATTTAAATCTTGAAGGGTGGGGAAGGAACAAAATGTGTCAAGAAGTGAGCAGGCAAAGCTGTCTCTTGCTTGCTCTTTGGCGGAATGAGCACTTCTGAGGTGTATCGTCAACGTAGTATTTCTACGTGATCAAAAGGAACAAAAAAGGGCCTTTCAGGATTTGTTTCCTGAAAGGTAAACACACCCTCCTCAACTGTGTCCTTTCTCATCATTTCATTCCGCGTGTCTGCCTTTTCTCTGAACCCTCCCATAGTTGCTCCACATTAAAATGATCATAAAACTCCTTATAACTCTGTTGACTCTTAAAGCTTGCAGAAATACTTCCTGTGGCCATTACAATATTCGATTTTTACAATAAACCTAGGAGGTGGGTCAAGAAAGTAATCGTATTCTGTCATAAAGAGGAAGGAAGGTATGGCATTGGGGCAGACGGAACAGGGGAACCCCAAAGATGCCCTAATGATAAAGACCTTGAATATGTTACCTTACGTGGTGAAAGGGACTTTGCAGGTGTGATCCACTAAGGATCTCGAGATGGGGAGATCATCCTAGATTATCCAGGTGGACTTGGTATAATCTCGGTGGTCCATGTCAGTGAATATGGGAGAATCAGATGCTACACCTGCTGGCTTTGAAGATGGACGGGAGCCATGAGCCGAGAGGCACGGGTAGCCTGTAGAAGCCTGGAGGACCAGGGAACGGATGCTACACTAGGACCTCCAGGAAGAACGCAGCCCTGCCGACACATTGATTTCAGTCCAGTGAGGCCCATTTTAGGCTTCTGGCCTCCAGAATTGCCGTGTGATAAATCTGTGTTTTAAATTTGAACCCAGCAGCTTGGCGGCAATTTGTCCAGGCAGTCACCAGAAATAATGCAGACATTGTCTGATACCTTGCTGGAGCGCTCACAGAGCCCATGGCTGTGAGAGCTGCATCTAGAACCCAGGCTGTGCCTACACCTGGCCCTGTCTTTTTTGGAGCTAGCATATTTCCTCTGATTACTCTTCTTCCCCCCAACTCTCCCTTCTCCATCACAGCACCTTGCTTCCTTTAAACTACTTATTAGAATTTGTAATGATTTTATTTACTTGAGTAGTAGTTTTTGTATCCCTCCTTCCACCAGGATGCAAGCTTCACGAGAGGACAGGGGCCCGAAATTTGCTCATCACTGAGTCCCTCAGTGATGGAAGATAGTAGGTGCTCAAGAAATGTCTGCTGGCAACAGGCATACTGGAAAAGGCTGAGAGCGTATGCCAACTGAATAGAACCACAGACGCTGAGGTGGTGGCCCAGTGTCCACCACAGACCTGAAGGGCCAGGAGTGGCCTGTACGTGCTTGGTTCCTTGCGAGTTGACATGAAAACCGTGGCATGGGTTGCGGTCCCTGAAGGCCCAAGTGGATCCCCTCACGCCCACCCCCTACCCTGAACTCTGGACGGATGCCAAAGCCCTAGTTCAGGTTGATCACGCACTGGCCATACTCTACCCCTTCATGCTCCACTTCAATAAGCCTGTCTCTCAGTCCCTTACGCACTTTGTTTCCACCCTGCATCTAATTGCTTTTGGATAATTATATCATTAACTCTTTGAAATGAATAATAAAAAATAAATCACATTCATGTAGGACTGCAGCGCAAGATGCCCAAGTGAGCAATTTTCAACTACGTATGTCTCCTCCTGACTCCTCTGGTCTTTGTCCTCATTCCTTTCCTCTCTCTGACCTTCTGCGTTAGAATCTCAGCCAAGTGTGGCCCAAGAATCTGTATTTTTAAAAGGGTCCCTGGGTAATTCTGATGATCAGTGAGGTTTGGAAACCACTGACCTAGAGGCTCAGGATCCTCAGAGACTAAAGAAGAAGCTGAAGAACGAAGTCAAACAAATTACAAAGATCCCTGTGTTTACTTAGTTCTTTCTTGCAAATTGCTCAAGGGATAGTGTCTTGCTTTCCTCAGTAATTCGAGGGCAAGTGCTGTGATTTTGAATCTGCAAAACGGGAAAAATGGCGCAAACAGAAGTCCCCCAGGCAGGTAGCCAGATTACCACTAATGAATAAGTATTCCTCTAAAGAAGGCCAGAGTCAGAAGGGAGTGAAGGACAATTTGGATGCTAATCCCAGTCCCAAGCCCATTTCTGGGAGGATAGTAGAGCAAGAATGTTCCTGAAGCTGTTGCACTCTGGACCCTACAGAGCCCCTACACCAGCCTGCAGAGAATGCAAATCCTCTCCTTCGCCCCAGGATAGCCCGACTTCCTCGGAGGCTCCCAGATCATGAGAAAATTACCTCCACTTAAAATGGAAGCTAGTGTTCTCAGATCTTAGAAATAAGCAGACTTCCAGGGATGTCAGGAATATTCATTATGGTTGTGTTTCCATTGATATGTACAAGATGGTCAATCCTTGTTCAGTTATAAATTGAACTGCCCGCTCTGGGGGAGGCCTTTAACACAAGTGGGCATGATACCCTATTGCCAAGAAGGAAAAGGAAAAGGCCCCAGAGTGTGTGTTATTAGCCGATGGCAAAAAGCATTTAGCAGACATGTCCTTTGGTGCAGTGCGCATAAACCCTCAATAAACATGTTCCAAAGAAGCATCCTATTATTTTTCACTTTATTTCAAATCTAAATTTCAGCTTCCCAAACTGTTTCTTGTTAATCATAACAAACTCATCCAACAAGAACATACAATTGTTGTGACTAATGGGTTAGCGTCCTGGCGGCCTTCACATTACCACACGAGCCATTCTTTCTGGCAGCATTAAGAACGGAGAAGAGAAGACTACAAAGGAAGAGTTGGAGAACCAAGCCACTTGCAATTCTGTGCCCATTCCCTATTCCTGTCTGCAACGATCTTAATTGCTTTGATAACTGACCTGGTATTAGTGCCCTGGAATGGCAGCACAGACATTTCTCTAGACGTGCAGATACAGCCATGCCTGGCTTCCCAATTTGCAGATGATCTCTCTAACGTAAGATCCTCTACTGAAGGGGAGAAAAACCTGTAGGTCTTTCTCAAGGTTTGGCCACGCAAAACTCTTCTGCCTTCTCCCCAAGTTGCAGAAAGTCAAGTCTACTTAAGAGCCCCACCTGGGTGGCTCAGTCGGTTTGGCGTCTGACTTCAGCTCAGGTTATGATTTCGTGGTTTGCAAGTTTGGGCCCTGCAATGGTCGCTCTGCTGTCACAGCAGAGCCCACTTCAGATCCTCTGTCCCCCTCTTTCCCTGTCCCTCCCCTGCTCTCTCTCTCTCTCTCTCTCTCTCTCTGTCTCAAAAAGAAATAAACATAAAAATTTGTTTTAAATAAAAAAAAAATGTTTCTTTTTGAGAGAGACAGAGACAGAGCATGAGTGGGGAAGGAGCAGAGAGAGAGGGAGACACAGAATCCGAAGCAGGCTCCAGGCTCTGAGCTGTCAGCACAGAGCCCCGTGTGGGGCTCGAACCCACAAACTGCGAGATCATGACCTGGGCTGAAGTCGGACGGCTTAAGACACCCAGGCACCCCAAACATTAAATTTTTTTTTAAAAAGGGCTGAACTGTGGATGGGTCTCTAGGAACAGCCATGAAGGGAGGGAAAGAAAATCAGGCATCAGACAAAGGAGGGTATTACATAAGTAACAAAGGGAGGATGGAGGCAAATCTTTCAGGCAGGTGTGTGTGTGTGTGTGTGTGTGTGTGTGTGTGTGAATACATGTGGTTTTTTGTTTGTTTTTTGTTTTTCCAGAGAAAGTTTAAGTCATTCAATCATAAGAAATTCTATCTCCACTGCAGTAAACCATCACACCTGTAGGCTTTTATTTCTCACAGAGGACCCTGTAAAACCCAAGGCAGCAAATTGGAATTCTGTGTGGTTTAGAGGGAATGCAACCACAGATTCCAGCCAGGAGGGAAAAGATCAATTATCCCATTCTTTACATGCCCAGTCTCGTACTCAGAAAGCCCCGTGTAAGTGAAACGTGAGCCACAATCATGGCCAGGGCAGAGGAAACCTAAGCGCAAACCTGCATTATGCATAGCGAATGCCCTTTATGGTGTCGGTGCTGGAACAGCAGGTCTAATATCCACTTGCCTGATGGGCACGATGAGCAAGAATTTCTGACTCATGCCATTCCATCTGAGGGACCTGAGCTGACCCACGGGCGGGCTGAACCCATCTATTCAGACCCATTCGGTGCTGGGGGGGAGCTAGGCTTCTACTCTTGGATATATTTGTGCACAGGACAATCAAGGAGGCGTTGAGTTCCAAGATGGTGAAATGCCCATCTCTGTCTCTCACATAATCGATTACTGCCTTCACTGTTCTAAATATTTCCTCGCTCGATGCCGACCCCTCCATGATATCGCATGTGGTTGTTAGCAGCTCTCTAAAAGCAGGAACCATCAGATTTCCAAGAAGTGTCACTATCATTCACCTGGGTGAGGTGTGCCTGAGAGACGTTTGCAATCTTTTTACCTGGTAATCACACATCTGCCCATCGCTACACTTGGCTGAGTTCCTCCGGGTCAGGGAGTTGTCTGGTTGGTCACTGTGTCCCAGCACTTCACGTAGTGTCTGGCACCTGGTAAGAGCTCTAATGCTTGTTGATGACAGAGGCTGGCAATTTACCATTTGCTCTGGACATGTTTCAGAGTCCACATGCAACTGGTTTCGTGGCCACATGCAGGGCTCCCAAACATGCTGGGGGGACTTCTATCCTATAGAGGGGAGATGAATTCAGGTAGGACATGTTTAGATTCAGCTCTAAGGCAAAGCTTGTAACAGTCACTCAGGGTTCTCTCTGGAATCACCAGGTGCCCAGGTGGCAAATGGGGGCGGGGGGAAGGGGCCACTGTGGCCTTTATGAAGACGGGGACTATCTGAGCTGAGGGGCAGTGTGCAGAGATGAAGAAGGGAGGCAGAATGACAAAGGTTTCACAGGCAGGGATTTGAAGTCACCACAGGAAACAACATGATATAGAAATGACTGTCCCAATTCTGGGGGCCACCTACTCCCTCCCTCGAGGTTCTGCTTCCGCCAGCATCCCAGGGGGTGTTCATCTGCCCCTCTCTCCCACACACAGTCTTCCTGCCTTAGGTACTCTGCTAGGAACTGGGAGACCTGTCCCTGCCCTTGACCACTCACAGTGAGGCTGGCAAGAGCAGATGTAAGGCAATCATGACACCATGTGCTCTATGGTCTGAGCCCAGTGGGTGAGGCAGGAGAACCACCTGAGGAGGAGAAAGGAAAGAGTCTCAATCCTGGCTTTGTTATTATCTCTTAGCAAATCATCCCCAGGTTCCTCATGTGTACAAGGTCCATCACAACACCTACTGAGCCTAACTCAAACGGTTAAGTACCTTCAAAGGGATAAAATTCTATAGACACCAGTTCTTATCAACATCACCATGATTTTGTCTATTTAAAGTCAAACAGGGGCGCTTGGGTGGTTCAATCAGTTAAGCATCTGACACTTGATTTCAGCTCAGGTCATGATCTCACAGTTCATGCGTTCGAGCCCCACATCAGGCTCTACGCTGACAGTGCAGAGCCTGCTTGAGATTTTCTGTCTCTCTCTCTCTCTCTGTGCCCCTCCTCTGCTTCCTCTCTCTCTCTCTCTTTCTCCCTCTCTCTCCCTCTGTTTCTCTCTCAAAACTAAATAAACATTAAAGAAATAAAAGACAAAGTCAAACACATGCGTGTGTGAAAAAGAGAGAGAGAGGGGCTATACATGCATACATGTGCCCACATTTACTAACAGGACATGAGGGGGAAAGGAAGGAGGGTTATAGGCCACAGAAATATTTAGAAGAATAAATATGAAGTCAGAAATCAAACACCAAACCTTCCAAGGTTTGCTAAAAGAAGCTGCTGTGTATTAGGCTCAGATGTAACTTCCTAGAGATATTCTCAAACCTGGGCTTCTATTGCCCCCTTGTTTCCTCCTATGCCATCCACTGCCTAAGAATGGATGTTGGCCACCTTCACTGCCACTCTGCCCCTAATTGGGATCCTTTATTACATATCACAGGAACCCCATTTCATTATTGTATGATGGCCTCTTGATAAAGCATTATCTGCTTATGGCCATTAAGCCACCACTTAGGAAGAAATGACATTGCTGGCTTTTCCTAAGGGGGTTAATGAGCTGCCCTTGAGTGACCTGAAAAGTTCATTATTTATACAGATTCCTCGCAGTGGAGACAGGGAAGTGAATAAACAGAGAGGAGAGATAGACACTGAGCAGAGACCGTTAATGGCTCTTGAAGCAGCAGCACTTTGCCTCACACACGGTGACCTCTAGGCTGTGAGGCCACTGGGCCACGCTGTAGAGAGACGGGGCAGAAGGACTTCTGGTCTCCAAGTCTCAGCATCTGGGGAGTTGTTAGGAGAAGGCACAGGGCAGGTAGGAAAGATGCGTGGCTGCTGGTGGTGGCAGGTTCTGACCCCGACTGGACCAGTGCCCGTTTTACTGAAGAAGGCCCTCACGTCTGCACATTCAGGCTCTCCAGGGCCTGGGCTGCATATGGGGGAGGGGTGCCAGGCAGGTTCCACTGTGTGCGTGCAGCATTGGTACACACATTACGAAATCCTAAATGAATCGGTACTGTCTGTTCTCTGTGTCATGAACAGTTGGTGTTATTTATGACCCCCAACAGCCCTTGACATGTTACTAATGGTGAAGTGAGAGGCAATGAGTAAAGGTCCTTCAGTGAGAGAAGCATAAAATGAGGCCCTTAATCATCTCCTCTTTCCTTTCCTTGTCATACTCCAGAATGGCTTTTTTTCTTGCACTCTATGAGGCCAGGCAACGATGGGAGTCTGGCCATGAGGCTGAAGAAGAAAAATAAGGGCTCAAAGCATTTTTCCAAGGATGGGTACGTGCTAGGAAGCAAGGGGCATAGGTTCTAGTCTGACTGCACCTGTAAGCAGAGGCCCACCGTGGTCTCCAGCTCACAGACTCCTCTGGCTTACATGTGAAGCAGGGGCTCAGAGTTCAGGCAGAGCCCTTCACGGGACACCAGGAAAAACTTTCCTTCAGAGGGGAATGCTTCTAATGATATGCTGACTTGTGAGCAATCGGTGAGCATCTGTGGGGTGCAAGCTACTACACTAGGATGTCTGAGGGGTCCAGGCCATGACCCTGGGTCAGCACGGTGACAGATAAGCTGTATGGAAACAAAGGTAACATTTTGTGAGAGAAAGTGAAACCAGCCAAAGGAGTAGGAGAAAAAGTAAGTACTGGATCAGGGTTATTTTAATTGTTTTTAATTTTTTTTATGTTTGTTTGTTTATTTATTTAGAGAATCCCAAGTAGGTTTCACCCCGTCAGCATAGAGCCTGATGCAGGGCTCGATCTCACAACCCTAGGATCATGACCTGAGCCGAAATCAAGAGTCAGATGCTTAACCAGCTGAGCCGCCCATGTGTCCCTGGATCAGGGTTATTTGAGACTGAGAATTAGAGAAGGCATGTGACAGTATGCTGTGCTTGAGTTAGACCTTGGAGGCTGGGAAGCAGTTTGAAGGTGGAGAGGAAAACAGTCCCTGTAGATTGGCTGGGGTACAAGATAAACCTGATCTACACATTCATTCATTCATTCGGCAGATATTGGCTGAGTGCTTGTCGTGTGCTGGGCACTGTGCCAAGCCCTCAGGACACAGTTGTGAAAGGCACAACACAGACACGGTCCCCACCCTTAGGGGGCTTACAGTCTCCCCGCAACAAGAATCAGATCGTAGCCAATGCTACAGCATGGGCACATCCATGTGTCCCTGGAGGACAGGAGAAGTACCTGATTCTGATGAGGGTGATTAGGAAGAGCTTCCCAGAGGACAGGTCATTTGGGCTGAGCCAAAAGGATCCCAATATGGGAGACTAAGAGATCGGGAGCTCAGGGTGAGGAAGGGTACAAGCAAACTCACAAAGAAATAAAAGTGCCAGGGATATGTGAGAATCAATGAGACTGGATTACGGGGTACGTGGTCCCTCTGCCACGGGATGAGGTTGGCAGAAGACAGACCAGGCCTTGAATGCCACATGGACATTGTACCGTGGAGCAGTGGGGAGCCACTGAGCAGGTGACTAAGCTTGATGATAGTGCATGCTGGGAAGGACATGGGGAAGCAAATGGTGGACAGAAGAGAAAAGCTTGAGCAGGAAGGCCAGTGCAGTGATTTCAAGCATGGTTGCTGTAGGCTGCCCAAGGGCAACAGCCTCCTAATCTCGCTGACTCAGTGTTTCCATCTGCAAATTGAGGAAATCACACCCACTGTTCCATGAAACCTTTTGTAAAGTTCACTTGAATGGAATAGAATACAGGTGTGCAGAATTACCCGCGCAGTTACATGTGGTTTCTCTCCATCTGTTTAAAGTGGATGGGTGATTTGTTGAACGACACACAGGGAAATCATGCTAGCAGATTGGCCAGTATGTTAAGACTATAGCTTTCCCGCTTGGTGCCATTTCAATTATTGCTCAGTTAAGAGAAAGCCTTTTCTCTGGATTGAATGGTCCACTATTATTGGATTACTTATTAAAGAGGACTGATAGGTTGAAGCTGTTTTCACTTAGGGTTTGTATGACATGTTCATAACTGAAATGGAGAGTTGCCATAGTTACCTGTGTGCGCTGTTAAACAGAGCACAATCTCCACTAAAATCTCTCCATCAAGGTCAACTAGGCATTTTCAATCAGCGCCAAATAATTTGCTGCCTAATGGAAGTTAATGAAATTATTAGACGAGCAGAAGAAATTGAAAATAAAGTTAATATGGATAGATTTTATATTTAAATATACTTTAGTGACCAGCCATTTCTTTGGGGTTCTTACCAGCTGGAAATTCTGCAATATAAGTGGACATCTGGAGGGAAGTTTAGAGTAAAAACACATTTGGATTTTGGCACAGATTACTGCCTTCGAATCCAGCCCATCATTAACAGCTTCTGTACAGTATTGTTCTTCCTCTAGGGGCTATAAAAATGAACCAAACCTTTGTTCAACCTAAACTTCCTTTCTTGGTCAGCCATTCCTGCTGACTTTGCCTCCTAGCGACCCTGTTGTTTCCACTGGAAACGTCAGGATGGAGAAGAATACAGGCTGCTTGCTTTATAAGTAGCATGTTCTATTCCCCTAGACCAAGAAGAGGAAAAGGCACATAGTTACATGACATAATCTTCAGTGCTTCTCAGGCTTTGATGTGGATACAAGTCACCTGGAGGTCTTGCCAGCCTGCATATTCTCATTCAGCATGTGTGCGGTGGGGCTTGAGATTTTGTGTTTCTAAAGAGCTCCCAGGTGATACCAGTGCTGCTGGGCCACAGATCATACCTTGAGTAGTAAGATCCTGTGTTTTTCACCTGCTTATTGGAATCATCCTATGTATCAACTCTAACGTGCTGTCACACACCATCTTCTTGTTTGACATGTAGATGATCTGACGCTCACATAGCTGTTAGAGTTGGCTGACACAAAGATGTTATATTCATCAGGCCCATAGGCCTGGTGCTCCCAGCCCTCTCCAATACCTTTGGTAGGAACGTGGCTTCAACTGACAATTACCACACAGCATCTGACCAGACAAATAATAAACAAGTAAATAACTCAAATGTGGAGTTAATGCCATGTCTTCATCCCAGGGCAAAATAGCATTAGATTGATCTTTCCTCTTTAACAATGAATGAAGCACGAATCAAAAATAAATCAGTCTGCTCAGGGCAAACCAGAATTCTACTGACATGCGACATTGACAAAAAACATATGGAGTAAGCATGACTTCCGAAGTTATTTATTTAAAACACGAAGCCTCCTTCTTGTATGGTGCAAGCTGATACTTTACATTGTAGTCTATTTTTTTAGGACATCCCATTGTTGGGATTTCTTTTTTGGTGGAGTGATGTGCTGAACATTATCTAGACTAACCATCTCCATGGTACAAATACACTAAACAGTGTTTAATTCAAGATTTACCAACAATCATACTTGAAAAAAGAGTGTGTAGGACAACCGCTATGTTAGGATTAGAGATTTACACTACTCTCTGCTAGCCTGTAAAATGGATCCCCCCCCCATACACAGTCAGTTGATTCAATTCCCACTTACCCTTTCCAAAAACACATTCTCAAAAGGAGTAAAGAGAAGTCTCTTCATTCTAGACCAGTGGTCCTTAAACTTTAGAAGACATCAATATCACCCAAAGGGCTTTGTAAAAAGAGTTCTGGGCCTCACCCCCAGCATTTCTGATTTAGTGTCTGGGGTGGGGCCTCAGAATTTGCTTCTCCCACAGGTTTTCAGGTGCTACTGTGCTGCTGGTAGACACTTTGAGAACCACTGTTCTAGATCATTAGATCCCCTCCTTAGTTGTATATTAGAATCATCTAGGGGAACTTTTGAAAATCCTAACATATGTGTTGCTACCCAGATAAAAGAAACTAAGATCTCTGGGGGTGGGCCCCAGCTATCAGCAATTTTCAAAGCTCCCCAGACGGTTCAAGTGATTAGCCAAGGCAAAGAACTACTGGGTGTAATGGATGCTATCTTCTTGCCACTGAGGAGTACAAAGTGATTATCTCAGGCTCATAATATCCCAGATAGTTTATAATGATTCCAAGAGCATAACTGAGCAAAATAATGGGCAGATAAAAGGTCTTACGGTTATAGAAGATGTAAGCTTGAGGAACATGGCAAATTTGGACTATCTGGACTCCAGACAGGAGGAGGCTGGCTGCCAGTTCTCCTGTGCAGGGCTTCTGATGCGGAAGGGTAAACCAGAGGAGCCACCTACATGACTAAGCACAGAACCTTTTTTTTAAAAAAGAGGACTTCCAACAGAATGTCATTTTTCTAGTGAAGTCATAATATGGTTCAGAAACCCAAGAGGGATATGTGACACTTTTTTCTTCTTCCTCACTCAACAGCTTTCTCTACTTCATGCCTCATCACAATCTTACATTTGGCAAGAAGTTAGAGAGGGGAAAGTAAGAAGATCCCCAAATGCTCTAAGTTTGCCAAGCCATGATATGTACCATGGCTTGCTGTTTTCATCTTGGAGAAAGGATCCAATCCAGGGACATGAAAAATGAAGTAAGATCTGTAACTTGGATTTTAGTAGCATTTAGGAATAATTTGCTGAGGTTAGAAATCTGCCATCCCTCCATTCATGGCTTGAGATCACTCTATGAGGGAAAAGAATCTTAAGGTTCTTTAACACTAAAATGCTTGTGACCTCTACCCAGTGTCTTACACAAATCATTAGGATCACTCAAAACAGGGCTACTCTCTTTTTGATGTTAGAAATATTTATTAAATACCTATACCATAGTAGGTATGGAATGGATAAAAAGGTAGAACAGTCTCTTTAACTAGGAGTAGAAAACAAAAACACAGATTCCATAACAGAGACAAAGATACAAGAAAGCAGGAGTCAGCAGAACTAGCAGAAAGACGTAGAACTACTTCAGAATAAACAGCCTTGAAGATGGGTCTTGGAGAATGGGTAAAATTTCAGCAAAGCAGAGATGAAAAGATTCCTGACACTCCCGGGAAAGAGAGCAGCGTAAGTAAATGCAAAGAATAATAAAAGGCTTCGTCTATCTAGAAGTCATAACAAGTGTAAACATATACACACTTAAAAAACAGACTCAAAATACAAAAAGGAAAAACTGACATAAGGGTGAAACAGACAGCCCGATGACAGCAGTTTGAAACTTCACTACCCCACTTTCAATAAAGGACAGACTAACTGAACAGATGATCAACAAGGGAACAGAAGACTTGAACAACACTGGAAACCAACTAAACCTAAGTGATGTATACAGAACCCTCTAGTCAACAGCAGAACACATATTCTTCTCAAGAGCACGTGGAACATTCTCCAAGAAAGACTGCGTACTTATGATTCCAGTTACATGAAATACTCAGAATAGGCAAATGCATAGAGACAGAAAGTAGACTTGTAGTTACAAGAATTCAAAGAAAGGGGGCATGGGGTTTCAAATACTCTGGAGTTAGACAGTGGTGACGGTTGCACCATTTTAAAAATATACTGAAAACCAACAAATTGTACGTGTTAAGGTTAAAGTTTCCTGGCAAGGATCACATATCTGGCAAAGGAACAGAATGCATAGTTAATAGCATGCACATACACATATCTTGCCCTCACCCATATCACTTATAGAAAAAGATCTCCAACACGTAAGCCTCCGAGCAGGAAATTAGGGGGAAAAATGAACATATAGAGTGAGGTCAGGCATTTGTAGTAGAACATACCCATTCATTCACTTCTTCTACAGATATTCATTGAGGACCTATTGTGTGACAGAATTTCTACAAGGTGCTAAGGATTCAGAGGTGAACGAGATAGATAACAGTTTGCCAGAATCTGTGCCCTAGTGAGTCTGTTTCAGAATTGACCGCATTTCCATCTCAGGTATAAGCAGGAGAGCATAGTCATGTACAGCTATGGCGTAATTATTTGATTTTACCCACTTTCAAGAGACAATACATGAATGACGGTCAGCCCGACAACAACAAAAAAGGAGGATCTCAAAGAATAGTATTTCTGTTACTGTGTTCCAGCATTATCCAGGCAGTGTTACGAGCCACTCTGCACACATAAACCTATAGTAGAGATGAATATGGCATGCTTTTAGCTTTCCAACAAGAGGTGTGGCAATGTTTCTTCCAAATACCATGGCTCTGATTCCTTATCTAAAAGGCAACTTCCCTTGTAATTTGTCTCCCTACATGTAAGAAAGGATAAATTCATCAGTGCATTTGGGTAATCTGGTCTGCTATATGTTACAGTTCTCATTGTAAAGGTCCAAATCGGTATTTGGGTTTACATCTCTGTGTCTTGTGTTTGGCAGTGTGAATTATTTCTGAAAGCCTGATAAAACTTGTATTAAATCCTGAGACATGATGATCATGCCCAAGATACTGCTAATCTGTGATGCTTGCGAAAAAGATATTAGAGTAAAAATTGAAATATGACTACTTAACATCACATATCACTCAACAGGGTATAGTGCGTGCCTTCTACATACATGATATCCTGCTAGGAGGTATGTGAGATACAAGATATGCAAGACAAAACCACCTCAAGTGGGCTCTCCTGGATAAAGATGTTTCTTGATTATTTTCATCGAAGGTACTTAAAGCATTTCACAGACATTAATTAAGCTCTGTGAATATGAGATTACACTCAGAATTTTAAATGACGAGGAGCAAAGATATGAATGTGTTTGATGTTTAATGGAATATTTCCTATCAAATGGAAATACTTTTAAGTATTGAGTGCATGAAAAAGTTACAAGAGTCGCGAGGACTATGAGTATGAAATAAACATGATGCCTCAGTTTCCTGGAGGTCTGTGCTCTCGTTTCAATTTTCGTTGCATGCCACCGGGGACAAAGTAGCTCGATATATTTTAAAAGTGAAATATTTGTCTCATTTTCTTACTTTTTTATTAAGCATAATCATTATTTTCTTGTTGATTTAATGTTTCAGAAGCACCTACATCTGTTTTTTCTCTCAACCATTTGCACCTGCGAGGTAGCCCACACAATCTTGATTCTTTTCCCTATGCAAGACCTAGATCGGTCCACTTGGCAGGAAACCGGTTTTAACTAATGATAATATTAAAATATAGAGTATCTAATGAAATGGGCTTTGTGTTTTTATGGGACCTACTGTACCTCAAACAAGAAATATGAGTGTTTAATAGAAGCCTCTACAGGCTGCTTCTATTACCAGGTCAGAATAGTTTATAATCTGGTATTCTCAATAATTATTCTTTGTATTTATTTAGCATTTTGTAGTTCATAAAGCCTTCGTAATGGGTCTATAAGATGCCTTGAAATTCTATTATTCTTTGGACCTGTGACTTTACTCAAGATCATAAAGCTAGTAAGCGGCAGGAACATGGCCATGTGGCTATCCTCTTGATAGCCCTTACTACAAATTATGAAGATTTTGTTTATTTATTTTCTTGTTTATTATCTTCCTCCCCTACCAGGTTAAAGGTTCCAAATACTTTAAGGAATTATTTGTTTGGAGGATTATGCTTCTTATAGATTTAAAATCAGCCAAACCCTTGTCCAAATATTACCCCAAAATTAAAAAAAATGAGTCAACAAAGTTTTGCTATATGTAAATTAATCTATCCTTCTTTTCCCCAAATTCTGTTTGACATTTCCAAGTGCTTGACACACAGAAGTTTTATAAGTATATTCCCTATTCTTACTTACCACATTGTGGTAAAAAGTGAATGGCATGTCCCAACTGATTCAGCCAATATTGCCTTTATTTCCTCCAGCTAAGAGGGATAAACAGAAATGGTTGCCATGGAAAGTCACAAATACTGCGGGCTGCTGTTTCCTTATTTGCCACTATATCATGTATTAGAATAAACAGCCAGGGTTCCTTGTCAAAGCTGGGTTTCAGGCATGTGCAAGGCGTTAGGTCCACAGGATCTGCAGTTTGCTAACTTGCCCAGCTGTATCAGAAGGAGGGGTGTTGAACATTTACCCAATACCAGATAGTGCACCCCAAATGTATGCACTTTATATCATTTCACCCTCACACCATGCCTACCAGTTATGTCTTACTTAATAGTTATTAAGTAACTAATACTATACCTTTACAGGGGCGGGAGCTGACACTTAGAGATGTCAAATAATTTTCTCAAGCTCACTCAACTAGCAGGTGGAAGAAATGAGATTTTAATCTACATCTTTTTAACTTTTTAACTTTTTTTATTGTTTACTTATTTTTGAGGTTGGGGGAGGGGCGCAGAGAGAGGGAGATACAGAGTCTGAAGCAAGCTCCAGGCTCCAAGCTGTCAGCACAGAGCCCAACGCAGGGCTCGAACTCATGAACCATGAGAACATGACCTGAGCCGAAGTCTGACGCTTACTGAGCCACCCAGGTGCTCCCCCCGCGCCCGCCCCCATTTTTTTAACTTTTTAAAACAGTGGTAATGATTTTATGGTTTGTGTTGGGGATACACAGGTAAGTGAGTACTTAATGCTCAGCTTCTTCTTCTGTGTGTGGTGCTATTTCCAATGAGAATTGGCAAATTCTTTCCTACCCCTGGAGGAGTGATTCCTCTGGTGTGCTGCTCAGGTTGGTGCTCTTAATTCCTCATACTGACATGCATCTCTGAATCAGAGCACCCATCCTCTGGACAAGACGATTCTCCTTCAATGGTGTCCAGGGCTGGGGTTTGGGGAGGGAGAGATGATACATACCTTGTAACCTAAGTCTTCCCGATCCTAATGCTTGAGGGTTCCGCTACCACGGGACAGAGTTTTTCTGCAACAGGCGGATCACCTGTCTCCCTGGTCTTTGGAGCAAATGAATCCCACCATGCTCACCTGATTTCAGGAGACCCTGGTGTCGGGCAATGGAACATACAAGCCAGAAGTTTTGTACTGCATTTTACCTTTCTGTTACTACTCTGGACATCAGACTAGGGGATCATTTTAACAACAAAACACCTTCCAGGTTATATTGAAGTGTGAACCCCCCGTACCTCGCTAGGGGTCTGGGACACAGTAGGTACTTTGAGGATGTTTGCTGAACTACATTACTGATGAACTAAACCTTGGTAATCCTACTAAGTGAAGACCAATAGGGGCCTGCACTAAGGTGCCAGAGAAATTCACTGACATGTAACCATCTAAACACATCTAGGAATCAAGTTTCTGAAGTGGGAAGGAGGCCAAGACTTACAGTCCAAGACATATCATTTGAGGAAGTCCAAGCTCCATCTAAATATAAGTCTATGTGGTAAGTTACAAGTTTCTAAATTTTCCTTTTCCTCACCATCAGGTTTCTCCTCTTCCTCCTTTTCCCCTGCAGAATGAGCCACATAATTGCTTCAATTTGCTACTTCCCTCTGACAGATCTAGTTATATGTATATCTGGAATACACACACACTTACATAAACATGAGTTGAAGTCAATTTAGATAACAACTGGCAAGAAATTAAATATTTAAAGATGTTGTTGATTATGTAGTTATCACAAATGTCTAGTTAGCATCCCATATTGGAAAAAAAAAACACCATGATTATCTCGTCTTGGCAGTCTTCCCCATCACCCCCCAAACTCAAACTGCTACATATTTACTTAGAACCTTAATTCACACTTGTTTATTTCCTGCATGCACATGCAAAGTTGGGGAAAACAGACCTCGGTGAATTTCAAATTTCAGAGCTAATAGCACACTTCTGGTATGGTAGGTGTTTATTTAACTTTAATATAAGAAGGTAGGCATCTGTTTTTCTTCAAACTGATGCCACAGTTCATTTTCTCCTGAATAATAGAGACGTTTCAAAATGCGTGAAAGCCCGCTTTCTGCTTCATTTCCTGTAAATAACTTTACACTTACTTCAAAGCTGACCTCTCCTTGAGATGGAAATCCATGTTACTACAAACTTGTGGAGAAGGGAACTACATCAAGAGGAGAAACATTAAAATAATTGTATCTTGCTTTATTTACTGTACCCTGAACACCTTTGAGGGTTTATAATTTCTGGGGATACCCTGAGCAGCTTGAGTGAAGTGCGCTGCCAAAAATCACATCTGACTGGTGCCCTGTTATTTTTGTTCCACTGCTGTTTTTTTAAACATGCCATCAGGGAAGCTTTAATGACAACAATTCTCTTTCAGTGTTGTCAATTTTCCATGAGTTCAGGCAGGCCACGGTGCAGATCTCAGATACACAGAAAATGAAACCGGGTTAAAAGGAAAGGGAATGTTGTATATGCTTTAATATCATAGAAATCAAGTACAAAGGACATACTACAAAATTGTAGGGTGAAATCAAATTAACTGTATTCACTGGAAACAGAATTCCAATTACCTTGTGCTCAGTTACTGGAGAGGAATGAGGAGACTAAAAATAGACACCACTGTTTTTGGCCTTTGTTTTAAATAGTAACTCCGCAAACTAAATTTCTCTTACTGGCTTTAATATGCCTGGATCAGAAGAAGCAAATCGAACTGGTTTAAAAAAAAAATCTTTAGGGAAAACCTAATTCCTTTGTTTTCTCAGCAGACTTTGGATAAGAGTCTAAGTTTACTTTAGCCTGTGCATTTTGAGAACTGGAAGACACATTTACTGGGAGCCAGAAAGAGTTCCTTCACATGATCTAAGCTTTGGAATTCCTTTGTTTCTTGCCTCGCAGATAAAGAATCACATCACAAGTATTGTACTGACCACAAACTCACTGGCCATTCAATCTCCGTTTCAATACACTACATGTACAATGTGTGTGTTTGCGTGTGTGTGCATGTGTGTGCACGTGGCGGAGGAGAGGGCGGAGGAAACTGTATGGGTATTTACAGTTAATATTAATCACCTGGCTAATGTGTATTATTATGAGCAAATTAGAAATTTTGAATTGGGTTAAATCTGAAAATTCTTACATATATTGGCCTTTGACATTTGGTTCTTTTATTTTTTAAAAGTCTATGTAATGGGCTAATCATATCAGAAGGCAGTCTTTCCATGAAATAGCTGCCCTTTCTACACTTTCCCCCAGAGCTTTCTATATTCATCAAGGCAGTGTCAATGCAGCCGCTCTTTGGTCTCTGGCATTTCTACTTTGAACAGAATGGCGAGAAAATGGTCATGACACGTTACTCAGTGTGGATTTATTAGGGTCAAAAGAAGTCCTTCATCTAGGTTAATAAAAACACAAGAGTCTTCTTTTTGTATGACTTAAGATCCTTCTGTTACAATCAAAGATGTGACCGCCCCCAAAATGGTGAAGTGAAGCAAAATGAATTTTTGTCCATCAAAAAGACGGAGAAAAATAGGACTTTACTGTACTCCATGCCGATCCCCATATTAGTTTTCTGTATCCCTGAAACCTGCTCCTTAGTCACTCTCTTCAAATGCTAATTTCCAGGCAGCCACCTGAGCTCATGTTACTGTCCCTGGACTAGGAGATCTTTGTTCCATTCCTAACTCTAAAGCTTATGGCCAAAGGAAGTTATTTATGCCATCTGTAAAAAAGGGAGCAAAATAACTGCTCTTTATCTTGTGTTCCACAAGGCTACTCAGGAAATTTATGAAAAATCTATTTCAGTGGCTGCTGAGCTATGAATGTTGAGCTCCTAATGGCTGCTAATGGGAGATCTTATTTCAGTCTTCCTGTTTTCCTTACCCCCAAGTGGTCAGCCAGTGTTCAGGGGAGGTTGAGAAAGATGGGGGAGTTGGTGAATAATGTTGCTGGGTGAACCACCAGGGATTGGGTTTGATAATTCCTCCTCACTTGGAAATGCCTGAACTAGAAGAACCTCTGAACCAAAGTCCAGGAAGGCCCGAGAAGCTTTCTAGTTAGAGATCAGTAGGACCCGTGAGTCCTCCCGAAAACTTTACAGTGTCTTAGGTGCTTGATCGCTGAGTCCCCTCCCTCCCTTTTTCAGACACTTGGGGAAGACTCTTGGCCTCTACCATCAAATGCTGATAGCAAAGAGATTTTACAACTCATTCTGAAATTTAAATTGTTTTTTTTTTCTTCAGTCTTCCAAGGAAGTGAAAATTGTTGGTTACATTTTTGTCATACAGTAACTTCCAGCATCACTGAAAAGAGTTATTTAATCATTCTGCAACTTTTGTTGCATTTGATGCTTACAGTTCCTTAAAAGGGAAATATGCCAGAATCATGTTCTCACAAAACTTTTTTTCATCTGTATTTGTAATGTACTATGGACCAAATTAGCTATGCTAACACAGATTTGTTCACAAATAGATCTATTAGGCCTATTGCCCACCACCTGGGTTAAAAGACAACGGTATCTAATGATCACCATCCCAAATATTGAATACATAACAATTCCTTTTCTTGGTGTGTAAGAGAGAATGATAAATCTCCAACCATGTTAAATTCTTGACCAAGAACCACAAGAATCATCAACTATACTTTAATTAAAGAAAGAAAGAAAGGGGCGCCTGGGTGGCGCAGTCGGTTAAGCGTCCGATTTCAGCCAGGTCACGATCTCACGGTCCGTGAGTTCGAGCCCCGCGTTGGGCTCTGGGCTGATGGCTCAGAGCCTGGAGCCTGTTTCCGATTCTGTGTCTCCCTCTCTCTCTGCCCCTCCCCCGTTCATGCTCTGTCTCTCTCTGTCCCAAAAATAAATAAACGTTGAAAAAAAAAATTTAAAAAAAAAAAAAAAGAAAGAAAAAAGAAAAGAATCCCAAGAATCTTTTGATCCCTAGAGAAAGGTAACTGGATAGCAGGGGATCAGACACATGGGCCTACATCTTCCCTTTTACTCATAATCATGTTGGTCAACAGCAACTGTTGTCTTTCAGAACAACATTGCGGAAGCTCAGTATCTCAGGCCAGTTCCAGATGATGACAAAGACCAGAACGATATGAAACGCTCGAGCAGAGGCAAACATTAAGGACCTTTGAAATTTCTGTCTCTTTTGCCTATTCCCCCTCTTTCAACCCACATCCAATCTCTATGATGCAAGAAAGACCTGGGTACGTGGGCAGCAATGAACTCATAATTATCTTTAAAAAAATGGAATTAAGAAAGCTGCAGAAAACTGGGAAAACTTGCTGAAAATCTTCAGAAGACAAAGTTCCCAAACCTGAGGAAAGTGCTGCTAAGGCTTATCATTGAGGGTATTTCGCTTTCTTTATGTGGTTAATTGTTCCTTCCTCCATCGGAGATTTCCTCCCGCTTTATCTCCCCTTGTTTTATTACAAGTGCCCAGGCATTGGTGTGATCCATCTGGGACTCCATCAGACTCGTAGCAGGCACAGAAGCCAGGACCAAGGGAAGAAAAGGAAGAGTTTACCCTGTTAATGTTAACTCATTTTCACATTCTTGGCTTGGCTTGATTGTACCATACTGTTGACAATTTATATTTTTCTTATTAGTTATTCAACCCTCAAAGGTTTAAAATACCATCACAGCCTCTCACAGGATATGTGAGAAGGGCCCACTTCGGCCCAACACAAACAGGTTGCGATGGTTCTGAGCCAATCCCGCGGACAGAATGGATAGCAGAAGACAAGACGTGTAGATTGTGGATTTTCTGTGAGCAGAGTCTCAGAAGCTACTCCTTGAGTTTTTCTGATTTTAAACCAGAATTCTTTCATAAAGTAGCACTTCTCAACTCCACTCTGATTAGGCCTGAAGTAGTGCTGACAGAGGTAGCCTCTAGACTTTTCCCCAAAGACCTTTCACCATTTAAGACACCCACGTGAGACATATCCAGAGTGCAGAAATTGCTAATCAGGTGACTTGTCCTCCCTCCGGGAGCTCCCTCTAAGACCTGTATCAGGGGAAGTCTGTGGGTTCAGGAGGCCAAACACACTTGACGGATCCATCTATTCCATCAAGGGCCACCCTAGTCATTTTAGGGACACATTGGGAACATCACTGTCCCTATCCTTCACAAGGTTGTTTAATGCTTTTGAGTTGGGCCTAGGGTTGTTAGATATAGCAAATAAAAATACAGGACATCCAGTTAAGTTTCAATTTCACATAAACAACGAGTGAGTCTTTTAGGATAAGTATGACTCACAACATCCAGTCTACTTTCACTGCACTGTTGACAATTTATATTTCTATTGTTATGAAATACTCATAGGCTTACAATAAGCTTAGGTATGTGGGAATAAAGGATATGATATGACAATGTCATTACCACTTCTGGTGAGGTGTTCAGCTTTGGGCTGAAGTATTACACTTTTTTAGTACAGGAACGTCCCAGGCAATATTGGGTACATCTTTGTACTAAAAAAATATTCTCTGCTTATCAGATGTTCAAATTTAGTTGAGTGCATTGTGTTTTTTTCAGGAAATCCTGCCAGGACCCTGACATCTCTCCTGAAATGGAAGGAAGCAAACGTTGTTGGCTCATAGATAGATCGTTCTTCAGGGTCGGAGAGGCTACAGCTAGAGCCATCATTGTACTTAGCCTCAGAATTGGAGATATTTGAGTATATCAAATGGACATACAGAAGGGAAATCCCACTAAGGTTCATTTAAATGAGGAGCCAAAGAGAATCCTGAGGAAAAAACTCATTCTTAGGGGTGAGAGCCACGACACATGAATCTGAGCCACTAACAGAGGAAGGGGTGATTCTGAGCACAGCAGAGCTCTGGCCTCAGACTACCTTCCCTACCGCCCCCTGAGGACCATGCCTAGAATGTTCTAGAAATGAGAGCTGTGGTGCAAAGACACAGGGACTAAATAAGCAAAATAGGCAAAATGATGCAGCATCAGGATGAGGGGCTTGAGCGTCAGTGGGAGGGTAGCATCTACACAGAGCACAGATAGCCTGGATGCTGATGGCAGTGGGCACAGCAACAGGGCTGTGGCCCTCTGGCCAACACCTGATGGGGCTGCCGCTTGGGCGCTGGCAGGGGCCAGCCATCATTATGGCAATCTGCAGAACTGAAGGAAAGTGACAAAGGTGATGGGGCAATCAAGAAAGCTAATCTGAGGAGATATGAATTTAGTCAACATTTATTAAACACCTCGTATGTGGCAAGCAGTAGGCTTGCTGCAGCAAATATAAAAACGAAACAATATGGTCCCTGACATCATGTTGTTCACAGTCCTGTGTGAGAAACCAACAGGTCCAAGAGACAATCACACTATGGTGTGGCTAGGGCCATTATAGTTTGCATGCACATGGGAGGGGCACCTAACTTACTTCTCTCTGGTAGGCTGGGGTAGGTGTCCCGGAGAGGTGACTTCTAAGTAAAGGCCCAGTGGACCAGTAAGAATAGGTCAGGAAGAAGGGTCCATAAGGGAGAAATCTGAGGGGGCTAGGGTTCCCATCTGAATGCATAGGAGAGTGAGTCCTGATTTGTGAATGCTAACTTGACTTCTTTTCCCTGTTAGGCTGCTGTGGCTCACTTGTTGATGGCCCAGTCTGTGCCCTACGTGCAGTAAACACCAGGCTAAATGTAAGTGACATGGAGGGCTGAGTGGCATTTTAGTGCAGATTCTCAGGAGCACCTCACCAGGACGCTGAATAAATTACCTAGGCAAACAGGATATTTTGCCATATGTTTTGCGCTTTGAAAGCCCTTTCATAATAAAGGAAGTATTGCAAACGTCAAAGAATTAAATTATCCCTCTTTCCCATGACTGTATATGCACAAGCAACCGAAACGCAGCACTGATGAGGTGATGTTGCCCCTCTCGAAGTATCTCTCTGTCAGGTTTTGCAGAACTGATTTATTTTTCTCTGGTCAGAGTAGCCTCAAAATAATAGGTTTCAGGATAAGAAAACAACTATTTTTTTTTGTTTAATCTTAATAATAGGGTATTTCAGGTTTGTCTAATGAAAACCAGAAGCTGATGATCTAATGCAATCAAATACCAGCTTTTGTGCAAAAAGAAGTCGTAAAATAACGTAGGACCTTGTCTAAATAAGACTTATAAATGATGCCAGCTAAATGGGAAAAAATAGCAATAACCTTTTAAAACATTAATTTAGACTTTTATTGGAATACAAAGGATTTCTAGTGTCTGAAAGCAGGCATTGTCTCTCTTTTTCATTTCAATAGAACTGTGGCTTGAATACAACACAGCAGGGTGTGTGTTTTCTAAAGTTGGGTCATTATCAGAGTGTTCGCTGCCGTTTGCCAATAAGCCTTTATTTAGCAAAGTTTAAAACTGCTGACAAATGGGATTCTTCCTGTAGCAGTATAACATGGTACAGCTCAATATGCCTAATTACAACAACCCTCCAAGGACAGTGGGGAAATTCCCAGTTTTGAGAAGATTCACAGGGACAGTCGTCAAATAGGAAATAGGAGGAAAACCTCGGGGCCCTTGGTCACCTCACTTCTGCTCCTGGCATTGTGGATTTTAAGTTGCGGGAACCTGTGAGATTATTCACCACAAGGTCTAATTTTCTCCAAAGCGGCAATCGTTTCTCATTTAAGGTCTGCAGGCATTTAAGAGAGTTTTTACTTGTGCACACTCTGGTCTGTGGGTTTCTGTGGGTGTCTGTAACTTTCCTTCCTTGTTCTAATCTGTCCCTGCTCCTGAGGCCGATAAATCAGACAACTATTATCCAAAACTCCGCAACTTAATTCCTTGCACATATTTTGTGCTTTTAGGACTCTGTGAATGATAATGGGCAGTCTCTTTAGAACCAGGAAGGGGGCCGGTGTCACATATTTCATGGCAATCTCTACCTCCAGGAGCCCCTCTGAAAGAACAGAAGCTTCCCTTGAACCGGCTTTCATGGGAAAATGGCGTGCAGCAAACCTTGCTCTCTAATTATAGCCAGGGGAACATGAGGTTTGTTTGGAATCAGATGTAGCATTCCGCTACCATAATTACACATTTTATTTCAAACACCTTACTGCAGTGTTTGAAGCTGTTAGCACAATTGTACTGAATACCATCCTGAAGTTCTGGCTTGGGAGGCCTGGAGGGAGTGAGGGAACACGACAGGATGACAGGACGGAATGACGGGCTTGTGAGGGCAGAAAGTGTGATGGCAAGATAGGAGCGTTGGGCTTCCCATTGGGATCTCGGGTCTCTGGTCAGTTCTGCTGCCTCGCGGAGGAGGCCTTGGGCTAACCAGGTAAAGCAATTAGCAGCTGAAGGCACACTGAGGGCTTCAGGGGGACCTGAAACAAATATATGAATGTATAGCTAGACAAGAATTCTCATAATATGGTCAAGAAGAGTGCTTGCTGAGAGGCAAAAAAAAAAAAAAAAAAAAAAAAAAAAAGAGCATCTGTGTTTATATTCCAGCGCTGGCTGGCATGCTTAGTCCTGAGCAAGTCTTCCAGTAAGTCCAGGGAGAAGGTTAGGCGAGGGGAAGGAGGTTGCCTTTCCCAGATTGGGACCCGTGAAGTGGTGGCAGTGGGTTCTGTGGGGGAAGTAAGTTCACCAGCTCAGTTCCATTGACAGAGGGACCTACATCGCTAAATAATTCCCCAAATATTTGTGCCACAACCCCTGTGTGGCTGACCTTAGGAGAGAGGGAACAATGCGCTCGCTGGGATTACAGGAAGTGTGGTAACCCTGGAACGACAGGAATAGTCACAAAGAAGAAGAACCCTTGCTCTCCTCTTCGAGGTCAGCTGACTGGCTATCTAATGAGGTGGGTGCCATCACAGGAGGTTCTGGAAAAGGAGCCAGACATACACCCGGTACGACTGCAGGTCCTTCGCTGACATTTCATTTTATTCTCACTTTAAAAGGAACATTTTCCCCATTTCCGACTCAAGACAATGACTGAAGGAAAGTCAAGGTAATGTAGAGTGAGGGCTGCCCTAACAAACTCCCAGTGTACTACATTCTTTTAATTCCACTGTTTTCTCAGTGCCATGGAATCTCTGTGGTCCGTTAATAATGCCAATAATCATCCCTTATGTTTGTATGGCACGTAATACGAATGGTTTTCAAGGAGTTTTCGGTGTATTGCCTCACTGGAGCCTCAAAAACAACTCTGTGAGATGGGCAAAACAGGAATTATTACCCACGTTTCAAAGAGAGTAAAGCTGAGGCTCAGAGAGGCAACAGAACTTCCTGGGGGTGAGGACGGGAGTACGGCTTTCACCAGCACCAGGCCCTGCTTCCTGCTTCCCCCTGGGGACCTTGAGGGGGACTGGGACAGCCAAACAGCTACCACCTCATTGCTAAACCCTGTACCGACTTGTGGACAATAGTTTTATTAAATGCTGAGGATCTTTGGATGGAGACCAAGAACTCTATCTCTACAAAAAATCTCTACAGAAACATTTTCTCTCTTCATTTCTCCTCCTCATTTAGATGCTAAAATATTTACAGCAATAGGCCAGATAACATCATGCAGCCTTGTGATTTTCCAGGGAAAAGATGAGAAGCACATGATAAGGGTGGGAATGTTCAACTGCTTGGCATCAGGGGAAGGAATACTTGTCTAGGAGGTAAGAGATGTGGGGTTCTGCTCCTGTCTCCTCTGTTTATCAGCTACGTAACCTGTCACTTGTCACTTGCTAAGGTCTACAACAGGGACCATCCTGACAAAATCATGATGTGTAATTGTGTACTTATACATAAATGTGTAGAAATCAGAGCGGTTTGTTGCCCCAACATGGTGACGTGCAGATGCAGTACGGCCACGTAAAATATAGATGATTGTCAACACATTCACCCAAGCAAGGTGAACAAAACGTACGCATGCTCAAATCACTGTGTTAGGGGAGTATCTTACACAGGAGCACCATCAGGATGTAGCTCTCAAGTGACTGGGAGCAGAAGCTTCAACACGATTTGAAGGAAGACAGACCGGTTTCTAATAGGGAATTGAGTCTCTTGGGATCTTCAGACAGGATATGGAATCTGGTAGCTTTTGAGGAGACAAAATGGGAACCTAGTCTCCAGGCTGACGTGGCTATCTGTACTAACGAGGCTCATAGTTCAAGCCACTTTGAAGAACTAGATACAATATTGCTATTAGCAGTGAATCTGGGAGGCAGAGTAGGGGCCAAACCATGGAATTTGGAGCCAGAAAGGGCGGAGTATCACCTGTGTGATTCTGTCACCTAAGCTTTCCGAACCCCAGGGTCTTCAACTATGTGATGGGCACAGACCCACGTCACAGTGCTGTGTTGAAGATTAGATGGGATGCGTGTCTAAAGCACCTCACGTGAGTACTCATCATGAGGTAGGCACTCAGTAAATGGCAGCATCTGGGTCTGCAGACCCCATCATACCTCAGGGACGCCGGAAATGCTGCCGTGAGGCAGGACTGTGTCATCCAAACTTTAGGATTCCTTACCAGTCACCAATTGTTCGTTTGTGTTTGTGAGAGAGAAAGTTCCATGTTTGAAACGCTATTGGTTCCTTATTCTTTCTGAGAGTCTTTACAGGCTAAAAGATGCATTTGGCAGCCTTTTATAACACAGAAGCTTTAAGAAAAGTGACGCCAGGCTACCATCCTGGTTTGGCATCTGCTTCGCTCCAAACGAAAGGCCATGTGATCTCCTGAGGATCATGATACTTGGCTCAACCTCTGAGTTACTTCAAGGGAGGGATCGAGTCCTCTCCATTCTTTACTTATTCAAAAACCATTTATGGACTACACATGGACGAGCTAATGTCAACCTCCCTCAATGAAGGTACAAAACAAAAAAGGGGAAAATTTTAAAAAGAAATTTAAAAAGTTTTAAGGAATCTAACGAGTAAATAACTGCAAGGACAACCAGAGGAAGAACAGTATATATGCTATGTAGCTAAACATTTTGTCAATGGTTCCTTTCCTATAAAATGAGCGGGTGTGGACTATAATCTCCCAGTTATCCCCCAACCCACAGTTTTAGTTTACGTATTCACATGGCTTACGAGGCACAAAAGTTTATGGCATAACCCTTATTGTCATACTTCCTGCACTAATCATTTTTTAAAAACCTTTATCCTTAAATTCATAATAGCCTTAGGAAGTGATTCATAAATGCACTAAACCCTCCCTTAATGAGATAGGTGAAAAATTATATTGCTAGCTGGTTTTTTTTGGGTTTTTTTTTTTTTGTTTGTTTTTTTTTAGCCACAGATCCAATTTATGGCCTCTAGAGCTCAAGTCAGAAGTGTTGGATTCAACTCTTCCACGAGCAAAGGCTGTGTGTTTTAGGCAGAAAAAGTTTGTTTATCCTTTGCACATAAGTAAAGAAACAAAGCCAATTTAGCTAAAACTTTCCTTCTTTCTTTCCCTCCCTTGGGTTTTGGCTGGCACTATCCTTGGGCAAGTTTTGCACCAAAGAAAACGATGGGACTGAGTTACAAGGAAGGGAAAGTGAACTTTGAGAATGCTGTCGGGTTTTTGTTTTTCTCTCTCTCCAGTATGATTTCCAAATCTATCACACACACATTTGGGGAGTATTGTTACGAGGAAAACATGCATTTGGGGCACTCCTATTTTGTGCCTTGAAAGGGGGATTGTTTTTGCTACAGGACACAGCAAAGAAAGGTCTGATGCATGCTAGTCACATCACCTGCCACTCTGAAAGAACGGCGAGGGGCTTTAAGCATAATGAAAACGAGGAGTAAAAACGCCTGGTGTTTATCTCCAGCGTTCCAGATAGAAATATATCTCCGCCCAGTGTGCGGCATCTCCTTTAACAAGACTGTCCCACATTCATCTCTCCTGCATACACATGACGAACACACCGCATCCGTCACGTCGAGACATGTTAAAAGGAACCTTCTTCCCCTGTTCCTTTCTACTCTGAATAAGTAATTATGAAAAACAAATCATCGCCATGTCTCTTTCTTTCTTCAGTTTTATTGGGTTTTGTCTGCCTGTCTCCCATGGACATAAAGAATTGTTCTGTTCATTTAGATCCAATGATTTTCTTGGGGGGTTGTTTCAGATAAAACAGAAGGTCTGATTTTGTCAGGAATGTAGCTCTGAAAGTCTCTAAGAGCAACTATGCATATGAATTTGAGGGCAAAATGTCACCCTCTAAGTGAACTGAATGGAAAAAACACAATAGTAGTCTGTTAAAATGCTGCTTTGGGCAACAAGGAAAAAAAAAGCCTGGATGTGATCATTCTTTCTAAAGGCCTTGTAGGTGCTGACCCATACTATGATTTGAGGGGTGTCCACCAGCCTGCATTTGGATATTTCTTTCTCTTTGATGCACTGCTCTGGATGACATGTTGGGGCTCATATGTGAAGGGAGGTAAGTGGCCTTCTAGCCTGAAAAGTCTTTCAATTCTTAAACGCACACAGGCTACCTGACAGAAGGCAAACAGCGTGTGTGTGTGTGTGTGTGTGTGTGTGTGTGTGTGTGTGTATGCATGCGTGTGTGTGAACTGATTAGATTATCTCATCAAGTGATTCAGAAAGCAAGGGACAGAGAGCTGGGGCCAAGCTTTAAGGTCATCCACATTGTGATGAACAGGATTCTGCCCTGGCAGAAAGCTAGAAAGGCATAATACAGGCCTATATAGCGTGGATCTGAAGTCAGTTTTTGAATCCTGATCGCACACATAGGCTTGACTCTTAAGGCTGGGCACCTCAAACCTCTTCCCCCTAAAATCTCCCTCTTGCAGGCTTCTGAAGTATTTTATGATTAACACTGTCCTTATGCTGTGACATGCAACTCCATGATGCGCCTCATAACGAGTTTAACAAAAGGAAGGTTTTCAAAAGTGAAGGATAAAGTTGTTGCCTTCAGTCCATCTCTGTCTGTCCCTGTCTCATTTTCTTTGTGTCTCTATTTCTCTGTCTCTCTCCCTTTGTCTCACTCTGTATCTGACTGTCCCTCTATCCCCTCTGCCTTATTTGATCCTCTGCCATGTCTGTAACTGTCGCCTCTGTGCGTACGACTCCCAAGCCGCGGTAGCCAGTTTGGAATTGTCTTCTCAATTGTATTCTGACATTTCGTACTACTTGTTGGACATCTTTATCTGGATACTCGGCAACTCGAAATTACCATGTACCAAACTAAATTGAATTCGATGTCTACACAGCGTCCTTTCTATTTTGCTATCTTACCGACAATGACAAAAATAAAAGCCATTGCCACCAGGGCTAGAAAAGCTTGGCTCTTCTTCCTCATGACTCATCCATTCACTCATCAAACACTGATTGGGTCTCTACTATGTTGGAATGCTGGGGTCACAAAGCTGAAAAAGATAACCCCTGCTCTCAAGACACACAGAGTCAATGACAGGTATGTAATCCGAGTACACAGTGCTTTGATAGGAGACCTCACAGGATGTCACCGGAGCCCAGAGGGATACCTAATCCAGCCTGGGAAAAGGGGGTGGTTTAGGGCACCACGGAAGACTTCCAGGAAGAGGTAACACCTTCCTTGAGTCCTGTGGGATCCACAGGAGCTAGCCTGGTGAGGGGATGGAGAGAGACCGTTGCATTTCTGTCAGATTCCACAACATGAGCCATGCCCAGAGAGACAGCTTGCCCACTCCTTGTAGGTCGTTCGGGATGACTACAGAGCAAGGTGTTGGGAAGGGTTGTGGTCACAATACCCATCCCTTCAGTTTTGGGGTGCTGGAGTCATTTATGATGGATTCCACTCCTCTTCCACTGAATACAGTAGCTGTCAAGCCCTACCAATTTGACTTCTACCAGATGTCCTTCTTCTCTAATGCAGACCTGCTTTACCTTGTGGGGCCACCGTAATAAGCCAGTATTCAGGCTTCATCTGCACCAGTTTATGTCTCATTACAACGTATTTCTAAAACCTCCCTCCTAAAAGCATGTTTTGTAATCCAGAAGCACTGACATCACCTGGGAATTTCTTAGAAATGCAGGCTCTCAGAGCCCCTCCCTCCACCTACTGAATCTGAATCTGCATTTTAACAACCTCCCTCGGTAATGTGAATGCATACTGACATCTGAAAAGCTCTGCCCGGAAGCATAGGTTTGCTTCTATCCCATCATTGCTGAAAAACAAAACTGGCGCTGCTTCCCTAGCGCCTACTGAATACAGTTCAAAGTTCCGCAATCTCTACTTCTTTCCAACCTGACAGGACGCTTTCCTTTTCTAGAACATGTTCCATCCATCCTTCCTCGTCCCCCGGCCTCGCTGTCCTCGCCTGGAACACTTTCACTTATATTCCTTCTGATCCACTGGCTTAGCGAAAGGCAGCTTCCTCCTGGATTCTTCCCAGGGGTGTCTCTCTCATCTCTGAATGTCCAAAGTAGTCAGGATATTTCCTCTTACTCTGTCCTACCTTGCAGGGTAGTTACCAGTTCCCTCTCCTGACTGTTAGTACTCTGTACACTGCTTGCCAGGACTCTAGCTTCCCCATATAATTGTCCCTTGTGGTTTCAGTCAGTGGATGCTCGGTACGTATTTCTAGGATACGTAAGTGAATGAAAGAAAATGTACTCGAAAGGTGAAAAAAAGCAAGCACCTACTGCTCCCAACCACCAAAGAAGTGGACATTCATTCAGCACTTACTGGTCATCAAAACAATGGCCTCCATTGGGTTGCAAATCTGAGAAACAAGTCTGAGAAACAAATTACTTCACAATACTCCAGCTACCAAAACAATACAGTGGACAGAGAAACTGACCGGTCGTCTGAAGTTCTGTCCAAATGCGTAAGTGTTAAACTTTGTAACTCTCACTTACCTTAAATATCACAGGGCACGTGGCGGGCAAAAATTCTAGGTATGTAAAACACATCCTCTCCTCTCTCCCAACTGAAGAGAGGGAAAGGAGGAGCTAGCCTTAAGCCCCTTGATTCTTCCTTCAACGTATCATGTAAAATTTGTAACTAGGTTTCAGTCTCCTGACACATGAACACATTTACCAGAAATATTCCTTAGAGTCACTTTATACAAAGCAAGGAAGAATCATGGCGGGAGCAGCAGAAACGTGCAATGTTTTCAGGCTAGGAAATATCATGTTCACAGAATGCTGATTTGGTAAAAGACGGAGAGCAGTTTTGCTGGGAGAATACCAATGTAGTTTAACAATGAGACTCAAACATGTTGGGGCATTCTAGGTGACCAGCTCTCAATGACAAGCCCTCAAGACAAGCAGCTTGCTTGCCTGCCAGAATCTCACAGCTTGGAAGTAAGCAAGAGAAATGCTCAAGCTAGCTCTCCAAAGGTAGAGAGACCAAGGAGGGCACTGCAGTTATATGAAGTGATTTTAATTATCACATTCCTATAGCCAGAATGCAGGGTAGTTCTGCCCACTGATTCTCCCAGCAGGAGCCAGCCAGAGGAAAATTGGGAGGAAGCTTTGGAAATCTTCCTTTTTCATACCTAAGTTCATGGGTGGCCAAGCTGTGAATTTTAGGCCCCACTTGAATTTTCTGCTTCTGTTTTTAGATTTGCTGCTGTTGTTCTCTTGCATGAGGTCCCAATGAGTTTAGAACAACTAGGCATCCCTGTAGCCCAAATGATGCTCACTCCTCCGCCTGGACCTTTCCTTGCTCCATCAAAACGTTGTGATGTTAGTTGATAGGAGGTCCACAGCACCGGGCTTGAGCCCACCTATCTGGGTTCAAGCCTTTATTCTACTTCCTACTAATGGTATCATTTTGGCAAGCTATTGAAACCATTCTGCCTGTTGGATCTTTATCTGATATTCTGCTCATCATGAAGTTATTAGCATTAATTTTGACTTAAAAAATACACATTAAAATCTTAGTAGACTTGATTACTGAGATTTTGGTGCCCTCTCTCTCCAGGAGAGTGCCTCATCCCGAGGCCCCCTGTCTTACTTTGCTCATCAAACAATGAAATGAAACATGGTAACTACTTTCATGCCTTACCCCAAGAAATAAAGAAGATCATCCACTTAAAGTGTTCAAAACAACATCTTGCAAACTATGTGAACTCTCACCACGGTCTTCTTTGACTCTGTTTTTCCTGGACTGGAGAAGGAGGCATATTGCAACAAGGTTTCTCCAAGTGTGACATGCCTAAGAGTCACCTGGAGAGCTTGTTAACACACATTCCGGACCCCACCCTCAGAAATCCTGATTCAGGAAGTTGCAGGGCAGAGACTGCAAATCTGCATTTCTAGCAAGCTCCCAGCTGCTGCTGCTCTGGGGACCAGACTTTGAGTAGCAGTTCACCGCAGGCAAGGGGAGGGCTCCCTGTGAAATGCCGGACTGACCCACCACCAGCAATACGGTCGTAAGTAATCACCAGCACATACACTTACTCCAAACAAATGCCCTCTTACTTACTCCCTGGCACAGGTGGATTTTGAGAAACAGAATCAGCTGCCAATTGCCTCTGCGGCTTTTATTTACATGTTGTAGTTCTGCTTCCCTTCGAACTCCTAGCGCTGTGTCTTAGCGTGTCTTACCGGCGTTCATCTTGACTTTGTAAATGAATACTTAGAGAAACATTTCTGAGGGTTCTGAGACTACTGCAAAACAATATCTTTTCAGTTGGCTGGTTCTGTGCAATAGACTCTCAGCAGTACCTGCCAGGGCGGGCACTGTGGATGAAAAGATGAGAAGACCCAGGTGTTTCCCTTAGAGTGTGCCATCCTCTGGGGGTGAGAGACATGTGAACGTGAAGTTACTACAGGATGACATGTAACAAGATAGTAATATGCAGAGTGCCATGTGGAGTGGAGAGGGCACCTTACCTATCCCCTAGGTTCCAGGTAAGATATCCCGGAGGAAGCATTAGGTGAAGGGACTCTTCTCCACTCCTGAGGGTTGCTTCCAGGTATCCATGAAGCCCCAGGAGCCCCCAAGAGTGGCCCCTTGATTCATTCTGCCAGACGTATGTGGATCCTGAGTGTGTGGCCTTTCTTCTGGGTGTGGCCTGGGCCCAGAGAACTGCTCCTCCATGAAGGAGGCCTTATTTATTTATTTATTTATTTATTTATTTATTTATTTTTGAGACAAAGAGAGACAGAGCGTGAACGGGGGAGGGTCAGAGAGAGAGGAAGACACAGAATCTGAAACAGGCTCCAGGCTCTGACTGTCAGCACAGAGCCTGACGCGGGGCTTGAACTCACGAACTGCGAGGTCATGACCTGAGCTGAAGTTGGACGCTTAACCGACTGAGCCACCCAGGCGCCCCATGGAGGCCTCATTTAACAGGTGCCCTTTTGTGCCCGAGACTGGGTAGATACGTCTGCCTAACTTGGGAGTCCAGTTGGCAGGCTACATTTCCATATTACTCTTTTTACAAAAATTAGTAATGGTAATGTTTCCCAGTTTTTTTGGAACTCGGGTGGGAAAGAAGGATCCTGTATATTGGACCCCCTCAGAAACTCCAGCAAAGGCTAGTACCCACCGAAGTTGAGTCAGAAAGGGTGAATAGAGCGTAGTCAGATGAGGTTCCTGCAAAGGAAGTGGTCCTGGAAATGCTGACAGTGCCCAGAGCCCTCTATAGCTCCACCCTGCTTTCTTAATGGGGATGCTCCTTGGAACGGTCCTTCAGAGCAGGGTCAGATTCTGTTATGACACTGCGTGCATTTCTCTGAACTTCATTTTCCTCTAAACAGTAATGCCCACCCCCACAGGGTTGTAACAATTCAAAAAGAAAATATATGAGGAAAATCTCTGGCTAACCAGACCACTCGGGTCCAATGCTAGGCTGTTACCTCCAAGCCATTTTAGAACAGAGCTTTGTGGGTATTAAGTTGCTCAATGAAGCATGCTGACTGGTGGTGCAGTCACCTCTTTGGAGCAAAGGAAAGAGAAGGCACCGTCCCTGCCCTGCCCCCTCCTGTTCTCCTTCAACGTGTACATTCGAGAGCTAACTCATGATCTAAACACGTCTAGCCACACGGCCAGACAAAATGACTGCAGCCCGAACAATGGCCCTTGGCTGCTGTATGACTGAGATGCGTCTGCAATGTGGCCTCTGTGGGTTGAGTACCATCAAGTATTACAAGAGGAAACATTAAAAAAAAAATCCCAGCACATATGCACATAAACAACCTCTTGGGATCACTGGCATAACAAGTTCCTGCACTTCGCTATGCAAAACCCACAGTGAAAGTGGGTTATGCTGACCACCCCCCACTGGTTCCTATTTCCAGCTCATCGAAGAACTGGCCCTCTGCCTGTCTGCAGACAGGAAATGCTCCTGGATTGCTGACATGCTTCGCCTCCGTAACGCAGGGCTTCCATCTGTCCACATGGTCAGACTCTCTTCCTTAACCACATAGAGAAGCCTGTTTTCTCCTGACCTCTTCTGCTTGCATCCTACCCTCAACCCCCTGCATGAACTGGAGATGGCTCATACTGGCTTTTGGCCCAGGCAGCCTCCCCCCCCTCCCCCCCACCCCCGGCTCCAGCCCTCACACCCCAAAGGTTCATTAAATTAGTCACTTGGACTTTCCACAGTTGAGCTGAAGGTCACTTGCTTTTAACTGTCAGCCAGGAAAGAGATGCCTCTCTGGGGGTAGTTCCAGAGCTATTGTCCCCTTGACTGGGAGGCTAGGTCTTACCGCCTGTATGGCCGCCCTGGGCAGAGCACATTACCGCCCTTCATGGTACAAGGTAGAAGGCAAGAATGCTCTCCAAAACGCCAAGAGGAAATCGGTTCCCCAGTGACAACTCATACTTCAGTTTCTGACAGGCTAAGGCAATTGCCTAAGCTTTCTATGCTTCATTTTTTCCAACTAGAAAAACAAGGATACTTGACTGCCTCACGGGGGTGATCTGAGGACACATTAACCAATTCTGAAAACCACCTTATGAGTTTGGCCAAAAGAGGTAAGGAATGGTCACTGTCATCCAGAAGTACTAAGATTGAAATCAACAGCAACTCTACGTATTCTGTTGGGGCTGGAAAACAAATTACAGGTGAAAGCAAACCTAGGTCTCTTTGTATAATGTTTCATCTCTGAGCTGAAACTTTAGTATCATGAGGCAATGAAAACACAATAGAATCGTACACTTGATGTGCTCTTGGCCCTGTTTCTCATATGCAGTGGGGGTTGGAATCCATAAGTATGGTGGCTGTAAAGTCCCCAGCCACGTCTCAATTGGGCAGTAGGGCAGACTTGGCACTGTGTTAGCAATGGCAGTCACTGGGGAGAGGGTTCCAATTGTTTCCCCGTCAGCATCGTCACGATTCAGCAGAGGAAGAAAGTGCCAGAAAGGCAGACGCCACAAGAAGAGATTGATAAACACTCTGTGTGTCTTACATCTCTCAAAGCTGGCATGTGGAGAAGGCAGTGAAGTCTGTAGAGCTCTAGAAGCAAAGATGCATGTGGGAGTGGACAGATCTATGAGGCATGAGCCTCTTTTCCGACAGAGAGTGGTGCCCGGTAAAGAGAGTTGCTGTTCTACTTGACATTCTAATGTCCAAAGTCAAGGACTTCTTCAAAACATCTTCATGCGGCATCATGGAGCTTTGTCCACGAAATCACATAAAGAAAAGAATATAAAGCATTGCTTATCAGCCTGTGTCAAATCACTGGTGGTCCATGGAGGAAAGGCAGTTATTCTACAGTAGAAGAATAACTGCCATCACGAACCTTCATGGGGCTTTGGCAAAATACTAGCAGCCTTTTGCGGCTAAATGTTAGCTCTCCCCACCACCGCTGGTCAGTCAACTGACACGGATGACGTGCTCATGCAGTATGCGTGAAAATATCAGAAATAACTACCCTTTAAGCTATCCCTTATTACAAAAAATTGACTCTTGCAAGTTAACTGGCTCTTTTCTTTATCTCTCTCTATGATCTGATCCCCCCCAACTTCCCATCTCTACATTAATATATCTACCTGATAGCTATGTAAAGGTAGATAGAAATCTAGTGCTGTGCTTCATAAAAGATTTCAAAGAATCTAAATAAAGAAAAAGCATAAAACCTCTATATTTGCTGTTTGTATCACTTCTGTGGATAATAACTTCTGCAAACTTACTGCCTGAACATTTAAATTTTCATTCTGTTTTTTCTTTCCTTTATTTATTTATTTATTGGCCTTAAAATTACCTATTTCAAACTTCAAGTGGTGGTCCCCAATTCTTGTATCCCATTCTGTTTTAATTCAGTTCAAGGAGAATTACCTATTGTATTTCCAGGGCTGTGGCTTGAGTATTCAAAAGAAATAAAAATCACATTTCCTGTTCTCAAGGTATTCCAAGTCCTGTGGGGAAGGCAAGGCTAAACAGAAAATGTGTTTGTCTGAGAGAGAGGATATGATTACTGCTCAAATGAATTACATGGATAAAAGGTGCTATAGAGTCCCATATATGCCAAGATTTGGTGAGAAATCAGTTTATTTGCAAAGGAAAGAGTCCTAATTCTTATGGTTTGTTGACATGTGTCAGTTTCCCTAACGCAGTGGACCACCCGGTTGCCCTTCTCTAGCTTGGATTGTTGGTCCTGGGGTGACCAGGCCCACACATGGAGATAGGCTCTGAAAGTGAGAGGCTGCCCAGGTTGGCCATCTGTCTAGGTTCTCCTGTGCAGCACAGGGAAAGTCCAGAGTGATCGTGGATGCTCTCAAAGGTTGGCTCACGAGATGCTGCTAGGACAGAGTCCAGAGCTGGCACAAATCTTCACTCCTAATGCCTTTTGAAAACTCTAACAATAGGTAGACAAGACCATCCCTGAAATCACAGCAGATTTCTTTTGGCTGGGTGGAGGCTGGAACCAGCATGTCCTAATTTATGTATGTAGTCTACTTTTCAATTTCACAGAGGCACTGTCACCAGGTTGTAGGTAGGGTGATCAGGAGTGAGACGACTAGGAGGAGAATTAGCCAGGGGCATTCCTCCCCAGCGACCCTCCAGGTCTTATTAAAATTCTGATTTGGAACAAATATTATTCAAATGCCCTGGCAAAAGGGTGTGGGTAAGGCATCATTTTCTCAGCCTTACCTTTTGGGAGAGAAAATAAGATTTGCTGTGTTAGGAGAATAAAGTCTTCTTCGAGAGAAATAGCAAACGGTAGAGGAAAAATGTGAAAATTCCAAAAGGTGTGCCATTGAGCCTTTCTAATTAACACAGGAGCAAAATTCTCCTCCTGTTTCCTGTGGGCAAAGGTTTGCTGTTGTTTCCTATGATCCACAGAGGTGAAAAATATTGATTTGTGAGGAATCCCTGAGGCTCTGGTGAAATTAATGTGATTTTCATAAATGCAAATTGTATCAGAACAGTTGTCATAGAAACTTGAGTGGAAAGAACATCAGGGGCGTGAAAAAGAAGAGAAATCTATGGTCAGTTTCGGTGTAGCCTGTATGGCCCCCTGAATCTTACTGTCAGGCAGTGGTCTTTCCAAAATGTAAATCTTAGCAAACAGCTTGCCATCTACCCTTCATCCACTCAGTGAAGAATTCTTCACAGCAAGAAGTTCAGTGCATCTAGGGGCACCTGGGTGGCTCAGTCGGTTAAACGTCCGACTTTGGCTCAGGTCATGATCTCGTGGTTTGTGGGTTCAAGCCCCATATCAGGCTCTGCGCTGACAGCTCGGAGCCTGGAACCTGCTTCAGATTCTGTGTCTCCCTCTCTCTGCCTCTCCCCTGCTCATGTTCTGTCTCTCTCAAAACTAAATAAACATTTAAATAAATAAATAAATAAATAAATAAATAAATAAATAAAATGCTCAACGCTTCTCTAAATCATCAGCCCCAAATGACCCATCCAGACAAATCTGCTGTTGACCCCATACACCATCTCCTATCAAGCCAAATTCAATTACCAGCCAAGCTCCTAAACCAGAGTTTCTCAAACTTCCATGAACCAAACACCTTAGGGTGGTGCCTCCTGGGAATCTGCATTGCTGCTAAATCCCCAAGTGACTGTGATGCTGAGCACTGGTCCCAAGGCCACACTTAGACAACCACTGCCCCAGTGCCTCTGCTGTGTATACCTAATCCCCTTTACATAAAATAACATCATATCCTGAATTTATTATAGTTAGTTGCATGTCCTGCCTTATAGTGCTATTGTCTTGAGTTATAAAAGAAGGTATATTTTTTAAAAAAAATTAAGTTTATTTTTTGATTTTTGAGAGGGACAGAGTGAGTGGGGGAGGAGCAGAGAGAGAGAGAGAGAGAGAGAGAGAGGGAGCAAGAGAATCCCAAGCAGGCTCCTCACTGTCAGCACAGAGCCCAATGTGGAGCTTGAACTCATGAACCATGAGATCATGACCTGAGCTGAAACCAAGAGTCGGACACTTAACTGACTGAGCCACCCAGGTGCCCCAAGAAGGTACGTTTTAATAAGTTTTGTCTTCCTCTCCTCTGGGAGGAAACCAGACAGAAGACATTATGGTCTTCTGGGTCTACCGAAAGCCCTGGGATGTTTACATTTCCAGGATCCCCTAGAGCTATTCACATTAAGGGGAGGGGCCCCCAACTCTCTCTACAATGCACCTTCTATTTCTGTTTTCCCTTCAAAGGTATTCTTCGTTGTCCTTTGAGCCTGGTTGACAGGAAGGACTTCTGGGTCAGAAAGCCCTGGATTTGAACTCAACTGTGATACTTACAAACTCCATGGCCTTTAGCAAGTTACAGTTGACTTAAGTCTCAGTTTCCCCATTTCTGAGATGGGGACTAGTGATTCCGAATTACAGATCTGTCTTGAGGATTAGATAAAATAATGCACAGAATCTGCATAGCTCTGTGCTTACTGCACAGTAGGTCCACACTCATACAGTATATATTTTTTATTACAAATGCAAATCTGGGTGTCTGCGCCCTCTCAGAGTGACCTTTGGAGAACACTTGCCTATAAATTAGAAGGTTTGACAAATGGCTGCCGGATAACCTGGGAGGCACTGCACCTCTCCCTGAATATCAGTGACCCCAATTTCTGCCAGGGGGATAAATCTGCTTCCATTTCAATATAATTTCTCAAGAGTCGGTGGAGAGTAGCAATGTCACAGCAAGAAGCATCTGGAAACTGCAGAACTGAAAGTGGTGAGTGTCCCTGAGGACCAGTCTGAGAAGATGCCCGTGTATTGTGACTGGGAACATTTAGAACCTGAAAGAGTGGGAATGCGGTGGGGAAAGCAAGGGAATTAAATCTCCTCAGCCTCCCCCACACAAATCAATCACCAAGGAAATAGGCATTTGAGGAAAAAGTTCCTGCAGAATGTATTTCTATTTGTATTTCTATTACCTCATCTCATAAATCTCATTCCCTCCTAGTATGATTCCTTGGGCAGCACAGCCCAGATCTTTTTCAGTCTCTTAATGGGTTCATTTTTCGTCACTGTAGGACAGACAAAGGAGTCTTGGAATCCACCAGATGGGGACCGGAGCAGGTTAGAGCTCTGATGGCAGGGTCACTTCAGACTGCGGACGGATGATGTGAAGCTGACACTCCAAATACCTTCAAGTGACTGGAATTTTCTATCTCCATACTGAAGGAAGAATTTGAAGCCATAAAAATATAATTACAGAGTCTACCCTAGATCTTATTTAAGATTGTGTTGCTTCACGTTCAGCATTCATATGTCCTGAATTTTATTCAACAAGCATGGATGTTCACATTCTATTCCACTGTTCCTCATGCTATACATGTATCCAGGAACTTGCTACATTTTAGCTTCCATATTGTATCATCCAGTTTGCCTCCTGTCCCCCACATCGTAAGATACTTTTTGGTTTGGGAAGTATAACCATTGCAATATATGAGATGGGGACTAGTGATTCGGAGTTACAGATCTGTCTTGTACCCTTCAGTCTGCAAATCAGGAAAGTTGGATCTTACTACAGGTTGGTGTCAGCACGAGGGGGCTGAAATCTATTTTTTCTGCCCCCCAATACATTACTCCCTTCTACTATACTGTGCAGCCATCATATTCATTTTAAACTATTCAAAGATTTTTTTTTTAAATTGACGATGTATTTTAATCCTGACAATACATCCCAGACCCCAGCTTTCCATCTGGTTAGAGAGGAGAGAAATAGTTTAAAAGATATGTTCATAACCTCACTGAGGTATTCTCTTACTCTATTTTATAAATCTAACTTAAAAAAAAATCAGCATATCCAGTACTTTACAGGCAAAATCAGACCTGATTTTTTTTTTGTATCCACAAGAGGCTCATAGAATCAAATCTTGGCACCTCCACTTGATTTAAAAGAAAGCATTTTATAGGGCTAATAAGATACTCAGAAGTCTTTTCATCCAGGTCTAGCACCTGTTATGTTCCAGGAACTGCACCAGGTATTAGGTATTAGAAGTCAATAAAAAGATAAAGATCCTGCCCTCATAGAATTTACAGTTGAGCTTAACTTCCCTGAGCAAGAGGGTCTAGGAAAGGCTCCTAGGCTATCCTGGACACAAAAAGCCCAGGGTCTGGCATAGTTTAATTAAATGACCATCCTTCCCAATTAGCCATGAAAAACACTGCTTGTATAACTATGTCATTATCACTTCCTGCCTGGATTAGTGTAATCCATGATACGCAGGCCTCTGTGCTCCAGCATTTCCTCTGGGGATTTGCAACTTGTGCAAAACCCCAGCTTTAGAATGCTGGCTGGAGACAAGACTTCATTACTCACGTTACTCCTATGCCAAGCAAACTTCATGGGCTTCCTTTACAGTGGAGTATACACTGTAAACGTTCTCTATTAAAGGGATGAGCAAAAATCTCTTCCCCAAACCTGGGGCTGTCTCGGCAGTTGAAGTATACACGTACCTCCCCCACTCCCCCTGCCAAGCAAAAGTTGGCAAGTGCCAGCTCCAAACAACACATGCGCTCATCTCCTGTTCCCCGTCAAGAAAAAGCTGGATCCTGTAGAAGTCATTCAGACCCTCACTAGGGCTGACTAGGTTCCTTCCAACTCTACAATTCTGTTTTTCTAGAATAGCTGCTCCCTGGAGAACTCCCACAGGTACGACAACGGTCTAGATGCCCATAACATCACTTGTTTTGATCGTAAACTCCTATTCTTTTCAGAAATAAAAGAATGCTAGAGTATCAACTGGAAATGTTTCAAATGAGGAAACAAGCTGAGAATGATAAGGAGCTCAGACAAGATCACAGCGAGAGGTGGAACAAGGCCTCCTAACTGATCTAAAGAACTACTGTGTCTTTTCTAAAAAAGTAGTTCATATTTCAGTGACCTGTGCCATATGGCTGCTTTCACCCTCCGCATTTTTGGAAAGGACCCTTTTTTTCTTTTTTAATCTGTAGGCTGTCCAAGTCTTTGGTGCTGTGATGGAAAGGGTCCTGAATGCCAAACACCATGTCTCATCGATAATTTGCTCAGGTAGTGTCTCAAAATAGATTTTCGTTGCCAGAACAGGAGAGCAGTCCATTAAAGAGTGTTCCGGCTTCTGAAAATACCATCATGGGCTTTCACAAGAGCCAAGCTCCATGAAACAGATCAAAGAGCATTATATTGCCTTCTGGTTATGGGTCACTCTATCTCTGTGAATCTAATCATAAAAGCATAGAAATTCAGAGCTGGAAGGGACTTCAGAGATCATCTTGTCAACTCCTTCAGTTTAAAGGTGAAGAAAGCAAGACCCAGAGAATACTACAGACTTGCCCCAGGCTATAGAACTAGTTAGAGGGACCTGGCCTGTCCTTTCCCCCTTATGTCACATTGCCCTGTAATAAAAGGCCTATGACACCTGATACATCTGGTGGTTTTTCCACCCCAGGATTGTGCCAACAATACTCTCACTCTTTAGCTTTTTTTGAAATTCCCAAGAATTCAGAAGACACTCTCGATTTCTTTAGAGTGACATAGATTGTGACAAAGCCCCACACTGACCTCTTCCCCAGCAGGCGAGCACACATCCCCGGACACAACACAGGAAAAGAGGAAGGCAAAGGAGAAGAAGAAAACCACCCCATTATGGTCTCAAAACAAGTTGGGTTCAAGATCTGATACTCGCTGTTCATTTTAGACCCTTTGATGTGTATGATGCTTAAGACAGCGTCGTTACTAAAGCAAAATCAAACATGCCCAATTCTACTTTAAGGACTATATGCTTCCCCACAGAACCCTACACATCCTATCTCCCTCTTCACTGAATGTGCATAATATATTTCCAACACGTCTGTTGCCCACAACTTCCAAGCGCAAGAACTTTATAAAATAGTATTTTTTAAATTATAAAAATAATACATTATCATTACAAAAAAATTGGAAAATGCAGAAAATCATCAAAAAGAAAACAAAACAGATTTATACATCTACAATCTGTAGGTAAATACTGTTAACTTTTTAAACTATATCTCACCATTATCTCCTTTATATGGATATGCATGCATATACATATTGTCATTACATTACATATTGTCTCATCATTACATATTGTCGTCTGGCCTGCTTTTGCTTTCTTCTCACATTATAGTTTACCAGGAACCTTTTTTTCCCAAGAAGTTTACCAAACTTTAGTGAGCATCAGAATCAGTGGGAAGCCTTGTTAAGAGAGTGCTGAGGGGTGCCTGGGTGACTCAGTCGGTTAAGCATCCGACTTCGGCTCAGGTCATGATCTTGCAGTTCATGGGTTCAAGCCCCACGTCGGGCTCTGTGCTTAAAGCTTGGAGCCTGGAGCCTGCTTCGGATTCTGTGTTCCCCTCTCTCTCTGCTCCTCCCCCACTTGCACTCTGTCTCTTAAAAAATAAATAAACGTTAAAAAATAATAATAATAAAAAAAGGAGTGCTGAGCCCCACTTCCAGTTTCTGATGTCTTACCTCTGGGGCAGGGATCCATAATTTGCATTTCCAGAGGATAGTTTCCAGAGGATAATCGATTTTGCGGGTCTGGGGAATACACTTCAAGAACCCTGATTGTACTACAACATAAATTGTTAAAAAATGGGTATTTTTCACCTATTAAGTGGATAAGGTATGTAACAGGCATTTAGATTTTTTCCTATTTTTCACTGTTACAAATAAAACGTAATAAATATTTGCATTTTGCATATCTCTGCTGCTTTTTTCTCCCAGAAACATCTTTATTGAGGTGTAATTTACACACAAGATTCACCTAGTTTAAGTATACAATTATTTGTTTCTTTAGGATAAATTCTAAAAAGAAGAATCGCTGGGTCAAAGGTTATGAACATTTTTAAGGCTGTTGATATATATTGACAAACTGTCCTCTGAGAGTGTACATAATTACATTCTCACAGCAGAATATGAGAGTCTTATTTTCTGATTTCCTGGGGGCAACTTGGAGTATTACAATTTTAAAAACAGGTTTGCCGATTTGAAAGGAGAAAAACAGTATTGTATTGCCGTTTTTTTTATCTTTCTTTGACACCAATTGAGGTCGAACATTTTCCTCCATATATTTATTTGGCATTAGTATTTATGACTTAGTAAATTGCTCTGCCTGAGGCAGGATATTTGCACAGGTATCATGCATAGCGCAAGACCATGAGAACACCAGTCACCTTAAAGATTGACTAATGGACACAGGAAATATCCTTTGTAAATGTAATATCCTTACAGTTCTCGCTGAGCATCAGCATCTCCCTGTCTGTCTCTGTCTCTGTCTCTCTGTCTCTGTCTCTCTCTCTCTCTCTCACACACACACACACACACACACACACACACCCCAAATTGTGAAGGACCTTCAGGCTATGGGGAAACTCTCACTAAGGCTGCAAAAACACACTAGCTTAAAAACCCCCAACTGAATCGAATGAGTCAGTTTTATTGCAGTCAATTGAATTTAGTTAAAGGGTAAATGTTATAATGTTTATATAGTTAATTTTAAAAGAAACTGGTTATTTTACTTAATAGGTTTTTGTCGTGTTTTCGACTCTGCTCTGGGGGAACATAGACTCGGGCTGGTAGATGGCTCCCTTGCCCAAGTAGAAGCTGAAAAAAGAGGGCCCGAGGAGAGAGCTGTGAGTCCCGATCCCTGGAAACTTCCCCAACTTGCCACCACAGAAACCTTAAGGTTGAATACCAATAGCCAAAGCTTAGGTGGAGAATTTTGCATTCTTGGGCCCTCTGGCACCCACTGGGGAAAAATGTCATATATATTTTCACAGGTGAAGGCAAGTTGGTGCCCAAGGCGCCCAATACAAAGGCACTGTGTTCTAGCTTTCAGCCTGGGAAGCGGTGAACTGTCCAGAGTTGTGTGTGTGTGTGTGTGTGTGTGTGTGTGTGTGTGTTTAATGTTTTATTTATTTTTGAGAGAGAGAGAGAAAGAGAAAGCACAGGAGGGACAGAGAGGGAGAGGGAGACACAGAATCCGAAGACAGGCTCCAGGCTCTGAGCTGTCAGCACAGAGCCTGACGCGGGGCTCGAACCCACGAACCGCGAGATCATGACCTGAGCCTAAGTCGGACGCTTAACCTCAGCCACCAGGCGCCCCTGTCCAGAGTTTTTGAGAAGAGTTTCCTTTTCCTAAAATTCTTCTGAATAAATACAAAGTGACTCTTCCATTAGACCAGTATGAAATTACCATATCTTGCTCTGCCTGGTCTGCCCTACTGACTGCTTACCCCCTAAACAGCTATGCTTTATGAATACTTTCTTAGTCCTCTTCACTTCTCCTTTTAGGCACCCTTGCTGAGGGATGATATTCTCTGCCCCCATGGCTCCCACACCCACCCTGATGCTCATGGCACCAAATACCATGTTTCCATTCTCAGCCTTGCTCCTTGGCCATCTTGCTAAATAAACGCCTTCTGGGAATTTACCTTCACTGGAAAGACTGACAGACAACACAAACCTAACATGTTTAAAACTGAAACTCTTTCACTCTTTCCACCTCTAACCTCTCTTTATATTCCTCATTTCAGCTAATGGCATCACCATTTATGTTAGTTATGTTATGTGGATAATTTACATTTACTTGGTCCCTGACTTGCACTGGGTCTACCTCAGGCATGCGTCTGGTGTGGGGCCCTCCCTTTCCTTCCACCTAATCCTGTGCTTCAGTTCAGACCTTCCTAACCTCTGGCCCTCGCGACTTCCACCCTTCTAGCTGGCCTTCCTCCTGGCAGATTTCCTTCACTCTAATCCACTCTGTGCTTCAACATGGCCTCCAGAGTTGTCTTCCCCTGAAAGAAATCTGATCATGTCACTTCCCTGCCGAAGGATGGCTGCCCAGAGGACTAAATCTAAATGCTCTGGCCTGTACCTAACTCTTCACTCCCAGGCTCTTCCTCCCCCACCCCTACCCTCACTCCCACCCCTACCCCGTCCCTCCCTGGCACACTCTGCTTTCCTCACATTGAGTCCCTGTTCCCAGAACAAGCTATTTTTAACCTTTTACCCCTATGTATACATTTCCCTCTCCATATCTGTTACGAAATTTCTTCCTATCGTTCAATACAAGTGAGCTGAAGTGAATTAACTCATTCATTAATTCACTCACTCATTCAACATAATTACTTTTAGCATCTAATATTTGTAAAATATTGTGCTAAAAGAAGCCAGCCAGACAGGATCCCTATTTTCACGGAGCTATAAATTTTTGGTGAAGCCTTTCTTGACATCTTTGGCAGTTAATAATTTCCTTCTTAGCATCATAGCATTCTGTTCGCACCACTATCATGGAAGTTAATAAACCATCATGTAATTAGCTCTCCATACATCTGAAGTCTGAATTTCTGACTAACTCTGAGCTTCTGGGTCTGGGGTCGCATCAGTGACTGAGTCTTACTCATTCCTACGTTTAAGGAGGCTATTTAACACAGTGGAAAAGCTCATGGGTTTTGGAGCTGACTACCTGGGTTCAGGTTCTGTCTCTACCATTTACAAGCACTGTAACCCTGGCAACTTTTCTTAACCTCTCTCTGTGCTTTGGTTTGTTCCTCCACTGAACGAACATAATGGTAGTGTCTTATAAAGTTGTTCAGATTAAAGGAGTTGATACATGAAAGCAATTAGTATAGAATATGGTAAGTACTACCTTTTATTTAATTCCATCATGGTACCTAGTAATAGAAAGCTCTCAGTACAAGCTGACTGAATGAGTGGATGGATATTGAAATATAATAAGACCTCTAGCTAGCTATCTGCCACTCTTTCTCTCCCTTTCTCTCTCTCTCTCTCTCCCTCTCTCTCTCTCTATATATATATACATATATATATATATATACATATATATATATATACACACATATATATATATATATACACACACACACAGTCCAAGACGAATCATCTCATTCATAGGACTGAGAATGGTCAGATGAACAGACAGCCTAGGGCAGTGATTCTGAAGCGTTAGTGTGCTTTAAAATTTCCTAAGGAACCTATTCATAATTCATTTTCCTGCCTTGTTTCTGATTTAGTGATTTTGGAGATTTCAGAACCTGCATTTCTAAGAAGCACTGTGTGGATAGATGGTCCTTGGACCAAACTTTGAGAAATATTTGCCCTGGAAAGGTATCTTGGATCCCTTTCCCCATTGAGGGTACCGGAACTACACATTGTCCCATGAGCAAAGGGACTGGAGAGGTCTTGTTGATCGGGGTGACACAGTGCCATGCCAATCACACAGTGTCCTGCTGTGGGAGATAATCTTGCTAGGGAATGGGCTACATAAAACACATGGTGTGGAGATCATCCACGTGGACATCTGCATCCTAAGGCGATACTGACTGGTGGGGTGATTTGAAAAGAATTTCAGTCCCATTTGGGTTATTTCCCAAGTACTGGCAACAAAGCAATGTTATTTATGGTCCCGAGGTGTTGCCATTTAGGGTTGAGCTTTACCATCGGTTTCAGGTTGAATTAATTTATTATTATTAATCTGCCATAAATTACCCCTGTGACATCTGGCAGGTCACTTTGCCTTTCCAGGCCTCTTCTTTATGTAATAAGTGGGTAGGGTTCAAGTTTCTCTAGACTCATTTAATTCTGTTGTTCACTGTTGGGAATTGCAAACCACTCACTGAAGGCCTGAGGAATTAATGCCTCTCTTTAGAGAGAACAGTTTACTCTGTGTTAACCTCAGGGTCCGTTCCCAAATGTCAGTCAACAGTAACACACCTGCACTTTTAAAGGTGAGGAGAGAGTGCCAGCTCTGTGGTACAGCCTGAGCCAGCACTCAGCTGTCATAAGAACAAAAGAGCACATGAGAAACCAAAAGCCATTCTCTTCTCTCCTGCCCTGCCTGCAGCAAACCTGCTCCATCTAGGACTTTCTCCAGAGGCTCCACTTTCCCACCCATAGGCCCTGGGGATGGGCAACCCAGGAAGCAGGGTTGCCTTCCTAAAAGGTCTTGCTGAGGCCACCTGTAGGAAGTCATCTGGTCACACCCTTGAGAGCAAATCTAAATGTGCGAGTAATAGTGAGTTCATGCCTGTTTTTCTGGAAATCCAACACCCATGTTTGCTTTTTTTTTTTTTCTGTTATACTATTGTGATGTTGTGATGTATAATAAGAAATACACATTTGGTCTTTTATCCTGTTTCTGGCACTGAGCTCCTAAAACTCTAGGAGTTTCCTAAGGGACAGGAGCCATAAAGGTGTCTCTCGTTATGTTAATGAGATGACTTTTGGACCTACTTAAGGATAATGCTGGTTGCCAGGAGATCCAACCACGTGATTAAAGAAAGGGGGAGAGAGGCAGGAAGTTGAATCATCACCAATGGCTAGCGATTTAATCAATCACGGCTATTGAATGAAGCCTTCATAAAAACCCAAAGGATGGGTGTCCAGGAAGTTCCAGGTTGGTGAACACGTGGAGATTTGGGAAGAGTGGTGTGCTTGGAGAGGGCATGGGAGCTCTGTGCACGGTCCCTACACCATGCCTTATGCGTCTCCCATCTGGCTGTTCCTGAGTTATATCTTTTTATAGTAAACTGGTAATCTAGTAAGTAAAATGTGTCCATGAGTTCTGTGAGCTTCTCCAGCAAATTAATCGAATCCAAGGAGGGGGTATCTGGAACTTCCAATCCGTGGCCAGACAGAAGCACAGTTGACAATGTGGGTCTGAAGTCGGGCAGAGCAGTCTTGTGGGAGTGAGCCTTTAACCTGTGGGATCTGACACTATCTCCAGGCAGTATTAGAACTGAGCTGAACTGCAGGACACCCGGCTGGGATTGAATTAATTGCTTGTTGGTGTGGGGTACCCACCATATTGGAACTGGTGTCAGAATCATAGCTATTGATGAGGGAAGAAGGAGGAATGGGAAGTAAAGTGAAACTTTATTTTTCTCGTGTTCTGTAACACGAAGCGTCACCTCTAACCTTGACTTACTTTGCTGTATATTATACAGAGAGTGGTGCACAATAAAAGTGTCTCTGGCTGTTTGTTTCAGGAAGACCCAGTTGAGGAGAATGTGATACATCTCAGCAACACACAGACCCTTTCACGTGGGTAGGGTGAAGCTCTTTAGCCCTGTGCCAAAGTTCTGCATTCCCAAGCCTCCTTGGCTAGTGTTTTCCAAGCTTTTAACAAACAAGCGGATCCTAGCCTTTCGTTATTTCTGCCTCCCCTGCCCATATCATGTGATAAAAGATTTTTCTACCCGATTGCATTCATTAAGTAATAATTAATGTTTTCCCATTTAAAAATTAATCAAAGACACAGATAATGGCTAATCAATGCTTCTCCACCAGAGCGCCAGTAATCACTCTTATCATTCCAGAGAAAAGCCCAGAAAATTGGCCTCTCAGTGAATTTATTCAGTCTTATCACACAGATGTACTTTGCTTTCTGATGCAGCTTTTTGGAAAATTGAAGCTGGTTCCAGAACCCCCACGATGCCTCCATCTCTGAGTGTTGACCTTGCTAGGGAGCTAGCAAGGTGAGCACAGTTTCCCTCTCCTCACAGTGAGAGGCGAGGTGGCTGATGCCCAGATTACCAGCTGGCCAAGGACACAGGGCTGCCACCTGTGGAGAGAAACGGGGAGGGAGGAGCTTTGGTGTATAATTTCTACTTCTTCCTCTACTTTTGAGTGGGTGCAAGTTCGTGTAGTCCCCGTCCCCACTTGCCTCTCCTCTCTCACCTGTCCTTTCTTCCTCCTTCCTATTGCTCCCAAGCTAATTGATGGTGGGACCAGAGAGAAGACGAGGGAAATCTCACCGGAGGGAGGAGTGAACGCGGCTGTCCGACTGCGTGTGAGTTGAGGAGCATGACACAATACTCACTGTCTGTTGTCATTATGATCTGTCGAGCGGTGATACATCACCCTATTACATATGTGTTTCTGTCTTTGCCTTGACCTGGCTGTGCTTCTCTGCCCAATTTCCCCATAGGCTTCAAGACTCTGCCCAATCAGGGTAGGGGCTCCTCTCCTGTGTCCCCGATATATTGTATTTAATTACTGGTTTATGTTTCTGACCCTCCCCTCTGCTCTGCAATCCATGAAAGCATCTCTGTGCTCAGGGCCTTAGTAAACTGCTTAAACATGAAACATGTTTGGTGTTTAAGAAATGTTTGTTTTTTTAAATGAACCTATCACAATATGTGTAAATAAAGGACAGTCTCTTCCGGTTGTCAGTATAAGCATGGGATTAATAAAATGGGTACTGTTCAAAGTCAGATTCCAGCAAGAGACCAAACAGTGCCCTAAAGTCCAGTAAAAAGAGTCAACTCAGGGTTGGAGACAGGGGGATGGTAGAAACCAAATAATGAATGGCAGATGTCAAGGGCAGATGCGGAAAGGTGATCAGGAGAGAAGGAAGGAAACTAGGAAGTTGTGCGTTCTGTGGGCAGATGGGGCCTCTGTGGACGGCCTTTGCCTGCATCTTTCCCCCTCTTCAACACCGTCCCTCAGAAGAAGGAGGACTGATAGCCAAGCGAGAACTCTGACAACTTCTGCTAGACTGCTACTTCTGTAATGGCAGAGACCAGCCTTCCGTGCCTGTGGTATTATAACAATGACTTCCCACAGTATCTTGCACAGAGAGATGCTTGGGCAGTGAGCACTGATTTGACTAAAATTCAAAACACCACATATTCGAATAAACAGGGCTGGAATCTTTGTCCTTTTTGTACACTGATGTGTCCCCGAAATCTAGGCTTGTGCTTGTCCCATAATTGGTATTCAAGAAATATCTGTTGGGGGCACCTGGGTGGCTCAGTCAGTTAAGCATCCGACTTTGCCTCGGGTCACAATCTCACGGTTCGTGAATTCGAGCCCCTCGTCAGGCTCTGTGCTGACATCTCAGAGCCTGGAGCCTGCTTCAGATTCTGTGTCTCCTTCTCTCCGCCCCTCCCCTGCTTGTGCTCTGTCTCTCTCTCTCTTTCTCTCTCTCTCTCTCCCAAAAATAAGTAAACATTAAAAATAAATAAATAAAATATCTGTTGAATGAATAAATGGCTTTTTAAAACCGCATAGCCAGCCGTTGTTTCTATGGCCAACGTTGAGTAGCGTTTTCAGTTAATCCCCATCAAGGTAGCTCATGGCTCATCAGCAAAGCATAAGTAGATAATAAACCTTAATCGAGGTGTGTTCATCACCTGACAGTGTATGCCAGTGGCCCGAATGGAGGCGTTCAGAGTCTCTTACTTTAGTGCCTTCTTCGCTCATTTCTGAAACAAGATAAGCCAGGTCCTTTTTCAAGATGGACCTAAGTTATAGGAGCAAGGAGACAGCTTTTTTCCTCAAACTGGTCTCTGCTCATGTCTTCTTATCTTAGAAGGGGAGCTCTGTTCCTGTTAGACAATGATGACTACATTTCAAAATTTAGGGTAAAACTCTCCCTATAAGCCATGCATTTTTGTCCTCAAATGTTACCCTTTAAAACAATGACATGAGAACACAATACTGGTAGTGGAATAAATTCACATGAAGCAGTGTACGTGTTAAAAGCCTTTACAGTCCCAGAAAATGTGGGTTTACATTTCACTTGTCCTGCTACAGCGCCCTATGAATTTACTCAGCTGGCTTTAATAATAATATTATTTTTTTAAAAAAGTGGTGGGAATCTAGTTCTGTGTATACATTATGGAATGAGAGGCTCTTACAACAGGAATTTAACACCAGCAATCGCACATGTGTACAGACGGAAAAACATGAGTAATTCCCTTTCATATGGTTTCCAGCCTTCTCAATACGTAGAACGCCACATGCTCAATGGGAGGAGCCCAAGTACGAACGGTGGGTGTCTTTCGAAACGGGCATCGTTTTTGCCAATTGCCATGGATGAGAAGATTCTATTTCCTTCCTAACATCCTTCTCTTCCTTTCACCCCAGCACATTTTGGCATTTCCAAGCCGGGATCCTCGCCTATGCAAACATGCCACACCTCCTCCCCTTTGCCGACAGGCTTTGGAATCCAGGAGGCTGTTGGGATGATGGTCCCCGAGCACTTGGGCACAGATGGCAGCTTTCAGCCACAAACCATCTTGGAGGAAATGTTTCACCACCAAAGGAAGAGACTCAAACGTAGAGAATAACTTTTATGTTTGTACTGCGACAGCCAGGAAGCAAGAGAGGAGAAAAAAGGCATTCAAAGGAAAAATGGTCTTGTATATAAGAAACTGGAGGAGGGAGCTGGTTTCCAGTGGGACACAGTTGAATGTTTAACAGGCTGAATTGGAGGAGACTGGGAAGCCCTGGAGATAAAGGACTGGAGCTCGGGGCACAAACCACGTCTGGCACAGAGGCGCTGAGGTGTTGACCGTCATCTGCACAGAGACGGCAGCCCTGGGGAGGGAAAAGGGCAGGAGGCAAAGCTTAAAACTTAAAACTGAGACAGTGCTTAATGGGCCACCTTTTGCTAAGAGGTGATATGAGCACAAGTGTTCCGTGAAGATGGCAGAAAGACTCATGCGAGGAAGTCGAGGTGGCCGAGCTCCTTGTACCTCACGAAAGCCACGGAGAGAAAGATTTTCAGGAAGCAAGACAGTAAGTCGTCAGCAATGCCACGGGCTGCAGGGATGTCGAGAAGGTAAGGACGGAGGCTTCTTTGCCTTCTCTCCTCTCCTCCAAAAACCATAAGCTCCTGGCTTTCTCCAGTTCCTGCCTCACTCCAATACCATTCTACTTAGAATCACCTCTCCTGAAAGAGGCAGAAGACATATATTGTTGCTTTTGCTCTTTTATTTTTAGAAATGTGGGTATTTTATCACCTGCCTCTCTTAAGGACAAGGGAGCAGCAGGCAACATTTGCGGAGTGTTTCCCACATGCTCAGCGCTAAGTGGCCTAAAATGGTAATGAACACATCTAAACAGCAATGACTCAGGGAAAGGTAGTGATGAAACTGTCAAGGCGGGAGCATCACAGGCTCGGCCTCCATTCCAAGTCCTCGCACACAGCACCGCGGGCTGATCTCTCTCTTCCCTCGACGCAGAGAATGAAAACCCTGCCTGGCTCCCCCAGTTGCTGGGAGGTCACGTAGGATCCAACAGGCTGCATGAATGGAAGGCACTAGCAGCGGGATGTCTGCTTTGTTGTCCCAAAAGGTTGAACCAATTGCACACCCTAGATGAAGACTTCCCTGGGATGTGCCAGTTTACGGTCACTTCCCTTCTCTGAAATTCTACAGTCAACACTGAGATATCAATTATTTCTCTTTATTACTTAAGCCCTATGAGTCTGATCTTCTGAGTGAAAACTAATCTCCTTGGAAAGAGGGTCTGTGTCATATACTTGTGGGAGACTCACAAAGCCTAAAATACATTCAACGGAGAGCCAGAATTAAATGCTTCTCATGGCACCGTGGTAATTCAAGTCTGCTGCTACTATTTCTCTCTGACAAGGGATTTGTTTTAAAGAACACCTTCTTGATTTGGCCTTTGGCTAGAGCAATATTCTCGGAGCCCACAAACCCTAAGGCATTGTTTTATAATTGCCGTTCAGCATTTCTGAGCACTTTGGAAAACGTGGGGCAAAGCAGCTCTTGCCTAGTGCGCTACACAAGCAACATCGAACAAAGCGACGAGGGAAAAACTAGAGGGAAAGATGGCCCAAACTCCTGGGGTTGGCAACTTCTTAATCCAAGCCTTCTAATAATTACCACAGAGGAATATTTATTTTAGGAGTCTTGCATGCACCTTCATTTCTTCCTCTACCGCTTGTTTTGTGACCCAGAAAATTTTACCATCCTTGCAAGAATAAAGGAGTGTCAGGTTTTTCTTGCAGTAGAGATGCTATTCCTCATCAGGGAAAATGGAAACCAAATTAAACTTTGTTCTGCAATTTAAAAACATATCTCAAATGCAAGCCAACAAAAATTTCCCTGGCTGTAGTTGAATTCTTCTTCTTCTTTTTTTTTTTTTTTAAATAGCGTGCAAAGCAAACTGCTATAGTAGCCCTTGGCTGGAAAAAAAAAAAAAAAAAAGAAACATGAGGGGATCCATGGGACCTTGTCACAAACTCCAAGGATTCAGGAGAAGCTTTACTATCATCTTCCTCCACCTGAGCAATACGGATCCTTAACACACTAAGGAAATGGAAAGTCAGCTTCTGGTGCTTATGTCAATGATCTCTAAAATCTCAGTTCTGTAACTCACCTACTGCAGATGCAAAATACAGGCTGCCCCTGATTCACAAACATACATTCCCATCAGAGAAAAAGGATGCCTCAATTTGCATAATGAATTATTGCTTAGACTGTGGAATCACAGGCATTATCTCCTTTAAGCCCATACCTACCATGTGAGGTAAGTAGTATGACCTAAATTTTATAGACGAAGATGAGGTTCAGAGATGTTGAGCCACGTGCCTAAAGTCATGGAGGAAGTCCGTGTCAATGCCAGGACTTGAAGCAAGGTTAAGTTCCCTGGCAGGCCCACACTTATAACTTTGTCTCCATATCTGTGATATTAGGAACTTAATATTTGTTATAATTTGTAGGTATGGAAAGATCTTTTTAGAGTATAACTCATTATGAAAACGAATAAACCAGCAATTATTGAAAGCTTACCATTTGGCAGATACTACAGGTCTGTAGGCGACTTATAGACATTACTATATTTCATCCTAACAGAGATTCTGGGAAAGAATTAGCATCTTAGGGAGTAAAGCTCATCTTTTCCTGTGAATGCACTAAGGTGCCCAGGATCTATTCTGGGGCAGTGTCGATGAAATCGGTCAAGAGGAATCCCTCTAGGTGGGGTACAAAGTATTGCCACTCAGACAGCCCTGGATTTGGTCTTACGAGGGGTCTATGAGAAGATTTGAAAAAGTGAGGTCACCTAGTTGTAACTGAGCTGGAGTAGGTGATGATTCAGGGAGTGACATCAAGGGCTCCTAATTAAGGCCATCGGGTAACGGCAAGGAAGTGGCTCTGATACTTTAGGGCTGGATGAATAATGCCACTCCCTTTAATGCACAGTTTAAGGGGCCTTGGGGAGGGTAGATGTAGTGATACTGATGGATGGCAGCACAAAACAAAAAGCTGTTTTCCTGGTTGACATGCTGCCAGGCGGGGAGAATAATGAGGAAGCACACTACATGCCAAGCACTATTCTAGGCGCTAAAAAATGCAGAAGTGAAAGGGAGAAAATACCCTGGCCTTTACGGAACGTATAGTCTAATGAGGAATAAATATGACCTTTGTGACCCTATTTTAGGCCACAATGGTCTGAAGCAGCAAGAGTTACCTATGTAAAGCAGACACGGAAACGTATCAGGATAATGTCACTTTACTGAAAGTCTCTCCAGATATACTGTTGCTTTAACTCTTGATTGAACCATAAAAGTGTAGTCCCTGCCAAATTGCATGGTGTTCTCAATTACTTGAGTTCAGTTGTCACTGGCAGGAGGCCCTTTGAGGATTATGAATCATTACCTATACCATGTTATTAAATGGGAAAAATATGTTATAATAGAATGTGACTGTCAATTTTCAGGGGCATTACAGTCCCCTGGGAACTGTACTGCATCACAGGAGGACAGGGATGACACAGGAAGAGAGGGAATAATGCAGGTGATATGTGAGTTCATTTCGCTTCACAACGTACTTGGTAATGAGGCGGTTTTTATCCAAAATAACATTAGGAGCATTTGCAGACAAGTATCCAAATGACAGGCCACTGCCAAAATTACAAGGTATGTCGATGTTTAAAACAAAAAATCTGACAGTGCGGGGGAAGGTTTTTTACTTGGGGCTCAGCCTTCCGAGGCCATAAAACACACCTAGAAATGCACCTTCTTTCGGGCGGAAGCTGCAAGGACACTGAGTGTGCTTCTCTTGTTTTCAAATACCATTGTATCTGATCTAAACATTTATCCTGAAATTAGCAGCAACTTCAAGCCTAAGTTTAATCAAAAGAATATCCATAAAAAATAGAAAAAAAAAAAAAGAATGGGAGAGAAATGAACATCTTATGAGAGGAGAGACAGCTTGGGAATAATTTACTTTTTCAGGTTGGAATACACAGACAGTGGTATTTTTGTGGGAATTTTTGAGGGAAGTAGGAAAGGTTGAATATCCTGAGAGCTTCTTTGGGTGGGCGTGTGTGTATGTGTTTAAATAAGAGCCTTCATCTGGGATATAATTTAAATCCTGATGAGATCTACAATTTTATATTCTCTAACTTAAAAAAAAATAAATTGACCTATTAAAATAACATCCCTTTATGAGAATTTTCCTTCTTCTTCTTCTTTTTTTTTTTTTTTTTTTCCTGACATGGCCAGGCTGAGACATCAACACTTCCAAACGCTGTGGGAAAACACATTAAAAGTGATTAGAAAAACAGTAAAAGACATCTGTGGGTCTGTGAACTCTCTCAGACAGCTTATAGGGAAGGATTAAAGATGTGGGCCTCCATTCTGTGATAAACTGAGGTTGGCCGCCATGATGCGGATTTGGGTTACAGGCGACTGCCTTGTTTTTAATGTCCATGGAGAGAGAGCAGACGTACAGCGTCTGACTGAGTGAGGGGCCACCTCTCTGAAATCACCCCTGACTTTGATCAGGAGGCAGAGCCAGGGGTGGGACAAATATATTTGATCTGAAGAGCTAAATTTTCCCCCAGCCAGCTTTTAGGGATGACCTTACTATGCTCTTTCACCAGCCACGGGGAAATATCACTTAATCCCTGGCACAGATCAGGAAATGGCTGTGGGAGTGCTTCCCTGAGAGGTGAAAAATGGAGCTGGGCAACGAATCTCCTAAAACGACCAACACCACAAGGAATCAGGGGACGTCACAAAAGGCAGCTTTAATCAAGCTTGATTGTGGTAAACATAAAAACATACGCAGCTGCAGCACAATATCTTATTAATCATCACCCGTGTTCCAAGAGGTAGGTGTTAATTGTCTCTTGTGCTTCTCTGGATATGTCTGGTGCCCGGTTTTGCTGGTAACTTGAACGCGGATTAGATGTGAGGAAGAACAAAAGAATCAGGAGGATTTCCAGGCAACACAATCTCTTATAAAAATGACATGGCCATTGTGGGAAGAAGATAATGCTCTGCAGAATTCTAATTTTGACCCTCTTCTGAAAAAAGAATCCAATTTTAATAATCGTCGCCCGATGAAATGGTCATCCTTATAGTGCTGCAGGCTGTACACATGCCTGAATGTGATTAGACGGCGTCCTGAGAAAGGGTTCATTCTGCTTTTGTCCCTGAATGCTTAAGTCTGGGTGACTGTCGGCCAAGTCTGTATTATTCTGCCTGACATCATATTTCTTCCCAGCAACGTAGCGTTGTGTGTTGTGACAATGACCTTACCATCTAAACACCTTTCAAATGAAAAGCCTGGCTCACCTGGGCTTATTATAACTAGATACACCAACAATTATCCTTCAGTCTAAGAGGGAGAAATTGTTCAGATGTCCAAAAGGAAGGATATGAACAGATGTTACAAAAGCCAGAGAATGGAGAAAATACCCAGCATCAAACGACAATATCAAAGAGAGAAACTGGACTTCAGGGTCCCTGGCCATCCCTCTTTTGCTCTTTACCCTCTAATCTCCTTATTTTTTTAACCCCCTTACCCAAACTCTTCATAACCTCAAGATGTCTGCTTATTTCCACCTAATCCTACATTAAGGAAAGGATCTAACATTGGTAATGGAATCAGATGGCCAGGACTCAAACGCAGACTCCCTCGCTAACCAGCTTGTGACTCTGGACACGTCACATTCTTGCTCCAGGTCTCGAGAGACTGGATGATATTTCAGGCTATTGTGGCTGCAAAACAAAAATACGATTGAAAAAGCCAGTGACCATGACCCCTACCCCAGGCCACCATGGCGTACTGTGGCTTAGGGGGAATCCTGAGGAGCTATCAGGATCCAAGATGCTGCTCTTCTCTCCACCTCTCTCTCTCTCTCTTCCATGCCACTTGCTCTCTCTTAGGACATGTTTGCTTCTCTCGACATGTCTTCCCCACTCTCCTCTCACTGCCAACTTGCTATTTTCTCAGAGGATGGCCACTTTAAGTCAGGTAACCATCCATGGTTCAGTCAGGGCGCACCCTGGCCGAATAAGAGCCTGGTATTGTTTTCCAGAACGAGGGGCTTCAGACAGGACCATCAGTCAGAACACGAGAGTAGGGAGAGGCAGTTGCTAGGTGACCACTGAGACTACATAACCTCCAAAGTCCAGTCTAAAACCGAGAATCTATGACGGTGAGGAATGAGGTTTTGGATCTCCTTTTGGAATAATAGCTAACGAGGGGAGGGTCGAGGAGGCAGAAGTGCCTTAGAAGGTACTGGGTGAGGACCTGGAATGGGATGTGGGGATAGCAAAGAAGGAAAAGGAAGGGCTGCTACAGGTATGTGACATACTGTATTTTTCAAAAGGACTGCAACAATACCTCCATTTCATGTGCTCGTCTGACAATGTGTTTTGACACTCCTCCCCCTGAGAGGTGGGGTCTATGCTCCCTCCTCTTGCATCAGGGCCGAAGCGTGTGACTGCTCTCTGGCCAACAAGTAGAGTGGAGTTGTTGCTATGTGACTTCCAAGGCTGGGTTAGAAAGAGGACACGGCTTCCACTTGGCTCTCTCTTTTGGGGTTCTCATACTTGGAACCCAGCCACCATGTTGTGAGGAAGCCAAGGTCACGGGGAGAGGCCACATGTAGTGCTCTGGCTTACAGCTCCAACCAGCCAGCATCCACCAGCAAACATGTGAGCAAGGGAGCTCTCAGGTGACTCTAGCCCCCTAGCCTGCGGGCCATTGCAGTGGAAGCCAAACGGGGCCAACCCCTGACTGAGCCCAGCCCAAATGATAGGCTCCAGGGTAAAATAAAGGTTGTCATTGTTTTAGGCCACCAAGTTTTGGGGCAATTTATTATACAGTTACAGCAAATAGTGCTTGTACTGTGGATGCTAAAGTTTTGCCTAACAAGAAGACAGACGCACCCCCAGAAAAATGACAAGTCTAATGGTTGAGCTGAGGTCCTGATAAGGCAGAAACTGCTTAGCTACCACCTTGTCTTATCCCAGTCAATGCTCCTTCTAGTAGGGGGCATGGGCCAGCCTCCAGATCAAGATGGTGTTTACATAGTCTTACAAAATCACAAAAACCTAAAAATTCTACTTTTCTGTTGGACCTATACAAACATCAGCTAGTATATTTTGTAGAACTAGTATAATAACTAAAAAGCCTGACATTACGAAAACCTTTCTTTACTTTTTTCTCTCTTTGCCCAGCCACGCACCACTCCCACCTCCATCAAGACTTTACAATATATTATCTGAGAATAAGTCTAAGATGAAAAAAAAAAAAAAAAGTAGCGTTTGGCCAAGTGTCAAATCAGCCTTGACATCATAAAGAACTCTCGTTAAAGCCTAAATAAAACTTCCTACAGTGGCCTCATGCACTCGGCAATGCATGTGGATGGCCATCAGTGACCATGAAGTCCCCAGCTGAAAAGAAACAGTAAAACTATTTGGAAATGGATACTTCTGTGAAATGTATGCTCACTAATTCTTTTCTGCATTTGTCCTCAGCTATCTTTCTTCATAGGATAGCATAAGCAACCACTACCTAACCCAGCAAAAATCTTCCCTTCTATTATACATTTCTGAGCCTCAGGCTTAAGGCTCATCCATGCTGCCTGACGTGATTAGAATGGCACTGTTTCTAGATTTTTATATGTGTGACTCTCTGTGTACCTCAGTTTCCACTTCTACAAAATAGAGCCTAAGATCTATCCTACCTGCCTCCCAGGCTTTGGTTTGTCTATTTTATTAAATAGCTAGAAATGCACTCTAGAAAGCGTGATGTTCCATAATCATCAAAGTAACGCGTCTGAGGATAAAACCAACCAGCCACATGAAATGTTAGGTATTCCAGTACAGAGCCTCAGACATTCAACAAATATCTGTTGGGGGCCTACAGTTTTCAAGCAGATTGCCAGGTACTTACCTACATAGAAGCAAGTTTCATCCCTCCCCAGCGTTCCTTGCCCACTAACTGACCTTCCATCCAACAAGCATGATACCCTCTTCACAGGGTTAAACCACAAAAGCAAGGCATTGCTACTAGAAGCTACTAGAAGCTACTAGAATTCAACTAACATTTGCAAAGCACAGACTATGGTTGTGATACTAGAAGCTACTAGAAGCTACTAGAATTCAACTAACATTTGCAAAGCACAGACTATGGCTGGTGGTTTCGCTTACAATATCCCATTGAATCCTCACCGTAACTCCATACGCACATGTCAATACTACTATTTTCCAGATGAGAAAACTGAAGGTACAAGCTGTCAAGGAGCTTGCCCAAAGCCACATGACCAGTAGGAGGTCAGACTTGGGACTCAACCCCAGGCCTTACTCTAAGCAAACTGTTGCTTCACATTTCAATGTGCTTTTATTCCAGGATGTTTTCTCCTGCTAGAGAAGGAATGGGGTGAGGGATCTATCTCCTTACCTTCTACTAGATTTTTTTTTTCAGTATACTAGCTAATTATGGTACAGCAATAGACAATTTTTTGGAAGCTCTTTCTTGAACATCCTTCCTAAAGCTTTTGTGTTCAAGATACCTGCTTATATTTTCCAAGATCATGAACTTTGCATTTCTTTTATCACTAGGACTTGATTTTTCAGAGAAATGTTAGGTTTACAGTGAAATTGCACAGAAGACACTGAGTTTGACGTACCCCTCCCCCAATTTTGCATTTTTTACATTACTATTTCCCTCTAGTTCTATAACCTAGTAAGCATGCTTTTCATGAATTCCTGTTGTAACTTTCACTGTCATTTTATCTAATAGAAAGTACCATACCCCATATATGTGCTAGAACTAGGTGCAAGACTCAGAAGTAAAACTCTAAGTTTGCTTTTTGGACTGACTATGGAAATGCTACCTGGAATATGTGGAGATCAAAAGTCTGCATTTGGGGGCACCTGGGTGACTCAGTCGCCACGCGTCCGAATTCAGGTCAGGTCACGATCTCATGGTTTGTGAGTTCGAACCCCGCATCAGGCTCTCTGCTGTCAGCGCAGAGCCTGCTTCCGCTCCTCTGACAAGCCCCCTCTCTGCCCCTCCCCCAATCACGCTCTCTCTCTTCCCAAAATAAATAAACATTTGAAACAGTAAGTTTGCATTTGTAGTCTGCTAAGCAGGGACAGCCCTCGGAGGATGGTGCTCCCAGGGTAGCACCACATCTCTTGTCATCGGGTCAGGGCGAGCAACACCGCAGAAGCGATGTTAGAAAACAAATCCATGAACAATGGTAAAAGAGAGGATTTCAACACTTTCTAAGTCAGCGTCTACATTAAACCTAGAATTTCAAATGGAGTATCTGGGACTCTGAATGCAGTCATTACTTTTATATTTGTCCAACATTTCTAGGATTTTTAAACATTAAAAGTTTTTTTACAAAGTGTTTCCAGGATTTGCACTTTGGCACTGAGTCACTCGGGGAGGGTGTGTGATTTATTTTTTTCCCTCAGTGGAACTGCCTGGGGAAGATGGAGACATGGAGTCCCTCCCTCATGTCCTTTGTGTTTTATCGGTCCAGTTGGCACCCCAAAACTCATTACATAGAGACTTTGAATACGTTGATGTCAAGAAATCTAGTAGGTGTAGCCAGGAGAAATGGTCTGCAGAGGCCAAGCCGCTCTCAGCGGAGGTACTCCTCACGGTAGGGACAAAGTTCAAGTAAAAGTCCGTGATGCTCTATCTAGCCTCAGGGGGTTCTGTTACAAGTGGTTTGGGAAATAATGGGGCCTGGGGAGGAACTAGCCTTCTAAAGAAAGAGCAGCAAAGTGTTGAAACCAAGGAGCTTTCTCTCGGTTGAGCAGTTGTGGGCTGACCAGGTGTCGTCTCATGGCAGGTTTTGCTCTCCGTAGCCTGTTTCCAGTATGTTTTCACAGGTGCCAGCGGAGGAGGGTGGTGCCTTTGGGGGAGGCTTGACCGGGTCTGTGGGGGCGGGGCTCTGGGTCTTCCACAGAAAAACTGCTGTCAAGGAAATGACCTGTGGCTGGAGGAATAGTCACACCAATCCCCCAGTCACTGCTGTTGGTTTGGGGTCGAGATCAAAGTGTGGGCTGTAGACTTGCAGTATTGGCATGGCCTGGGAACTCGCTGGAAAGGCAGAATCCCAGGCTCCACCCCAGACCTACTGGGTCAGAAGCTGCATGTTAACAAGGCCCAGGACTTACATACACACTACTGTTGGAGGAGCCCGGATGTAGAACTCCCAAATTTCAGCCTTCTGATAGATGGCAGAGTTTACTTTCTCACTTTAATAAGCTGCATCAGGTACCTGCACACCAGAGGAAATTATACGGCAATATAGCATAATTAGCTTTTGCTCCTAAATGAATTATATATTAGCTTTTACAAATTGCCTATCAAATCACGGGAGAAACAGAGTACTTTTTGGAGTCCCCAGAGAGAATAGATGTACAAAGCTGTATTATAAAAGTGGTATGGGTATGGCAGAAGGGGCTGATTGAACAATTAGTCTCTGAATGCTTGCCACCATGTTGAGTATCTCGCATGCATGATCTCATTTCACAACAACTCTGCTCTCTGGGAACCACTGCTATCCTCTCTTTACACATGAGAAACGGACGGACGCAGAGAGCTTGAATCCCTCGCCCAAGGTTATACAGGTGGTGAATGTCAGCCTGGCAATTTGAACCCAATAGTTTCTGGCTTCAGACCCCTATCCCTTAAGAACTACAGTTCACCGTTCCGCACGGGGAGGCGGTCTTTTCACAAAGGTGACTACAAGCACAAAATAACACAAGCACAGCATGATTTGATAAATGCCCCTAGATTTTAAGAACCAGGTTTCACCGATTTTAAAATCATAGCTCAAACAAATAAAACAAACACACAAGAATAGCACCTAGAGGCCTCCCTGCCATTGAGTTAGTCTATTCCTCTGACTTTCCTGACACCGCCTTATGTTCCTTTAACCTTACTCCAAACTGCTGGTGTAAACAGTGACCCTCTGAGGGGCCTTTTCTCACCTCCGTAAATCGAGCTGCTCTTGGGCATCATCTGACTGCCTTCTCCACACCTTCTTTAGATGTTCATTGTGACAGATAAATGAGATTGCATATAAAGAGTGGTGCATAGCAAGTGGTTACTAAAAGCCACTTTTATTTTAGTTATTCTTGTTCAAATATAGATTCTGGATTCCTGGTTTTCTCAGAACTCCAAGTTAACCCATTACCTAGGCCAAAAGAAACGTATTTGGAATTTCCTTGATACTCATTAAGTGCTCTAGAAGTATCTGCATTCTTTTTCATGTTTATTTATTTATTTTGAGAGAGAGAGAGAGAGAAAGCACAAGCGGGGAAGGGCCGGAAAGAGGGAGAGAGAATCCCAAGCAGGTCCTGTGCTGTCAGCACACAGCCCGATTCGGGGCCCCCCGATCTCATACACTGTGAGATCATGACCTGAACCGAAATCAAGAGTCGGATGTTCAACTGACTGAGCCACCCAGGTGCCCCTGGAAATACCTGCATTTTTAATGGTTGAGTAAATGAAAGAATGAGGGTGTTACTTTGGCTGTCCTTAGGAAATCACAATGATGCTACCCCAGACTGCCTTGGAAGTAAAGGCTTTGAATTCCCAGTATCATTTATCCAAAGTGACTAAGAATTTGAAAATGACAGAGTCCTGCCCAGGAATGGGCCGCTTATTATTGTTCTCTTCTGCTCTGAGGTTTTTCACGCTGGCCTATGGACTAAGCACTCCAGAAAAGGCGTTTGCTCCTGACTCCAGCACTGTGCATACTGATGAACTCAGCTGGCATCTGGCCTGGCGTTCATGTGGCCGAGGTATCCCTGGCCTCTGGTTAAATGAAGCTGTCCTTCTGATGTTTCTGACTTGGCAATAAAGTCTTAGTAACCAGAGTCATCACTCCAGCACCCTGCTATTTAATCTTTGCTGGAAAGTGATGAAAACAGACCTCACTCGTATGAGAACTCTTAGGTTTAGTGAAAGCAACAGGAGAAGTTGCCAAGTTTGTGCTTAGAAACAAGCCCATGTTTGAAACCTTAGTTTTCTTTTCCTTAAGCTTTCTCAAGTTGGAAGCTTAGAACACAGAGACGAGGTCTGACTGAAGCTGCCCTTGTTACCTTCCTCGTTCAGTTTTTAAAATCAGCTTTGTGTGGACGGAAAGTAGAAAGCAAACAAGTCTCTCCCCTGCCCCCATCCTTTCCTGAATAATCTAGATATTTCGGCAATCTTTCCCTTCCCTGGGGGTGTGACTGTAGAGTAGTATTTTATTGACTCATAATTAAGAACTTCTGATGGGAAAACCAGTCAAACAGAGAAAAATGGCTTGGGGGTCCCACAAGCAAAGAGAGAGGATATACTCTTACTGTGGCAAGTACAATAAACAGGAATGAGGAGACTCCACAGAAGAAAATGTTCTTGAAAATATTAAATCCTTGACGCGAACTGTATGCCCTTGTTGAGGAAGTTATTTTTTTTTTTTTCACCATAATGTGTACGAAACTGTGAGTGATAGTTTGAATTACTCTAAAGTTCAAGGAGTATATGAGTGAGGTCGTGTGTGGGAGGGGGATGGACGATGGAAATTCGGTGAACACGGTGTGGGCAGAGGAAAAAAGCACATGTGAAACATCACTGAAAGGAAGTGTCACAGGAAAATCTTATGAGGCAGCATTCTACAGGGCTAGTCAGAACAGCTTCAAGAATGTTGTGCGTTTGTTCATTTCAAAAGAAATCCTACAAGTAAAAGATTTTAAATGCCCAAAGAACCACTGATGAGAAACCATTACTTTTTTAGCTGAACTAACATTCCTGGAATCCAGTCACATGCTATCAGCCAAGAGAAGATTCTAGTTCAGAGCTAGGGACTGGATTTTTGTCTACATCTGGTTCCACTCATGGAAACAACCACCTCTGCACCCATTATTCTTCTGACATATCTAGTTTAATAGAAGAGGTGATTTCCCTATTAGTGCCCTGAGGTATGATCTGATGAGAGTTTGGTAATGCATATAAATGGATTTCCATTATACAATTAAAGCCAATAGGGCCCAATCTAGACTTCTTATTGAATTTTTTTAAACGAGTAGGCATTTTGTGTGGTACAGTTTTTTGCTTATTAATTGACTACCTGGTAAACCTTCACATATTATCTTCGTATTGATTAAGAAAGGTTAGTCTTAGGGGAACACAGGCTTTTGAAATTCACTTAAAATTGGGGTTTTAAATTCTCTCTTTGAAATATCTGCAATAGGCTTTAACACTGATGTGGGTAAAACTAGAAAGAAAAGTAGCCTCCTACCACTATGACTAATTTCAGGTAATTGAAAATCTGTGGCCTTGAAATTGCAGCAAAACTGGTTCATTTGTGACAGCAAATCAGTTTTTCTCCTGACAGATTTACTAATTCACGTCATGTTTCATCATATCCATTCTGTAGACACACACACAAGCTATTAGAACTCCAAATCTACTCACTGTCTTGTTGGTTGTAGACATGATTGTAGGTGTCTTTGTTGAATTATCCAGGAAAATTTGAGGAAGTAAAATCTTCATTCAGAATACAAGAGTAAGTAACTTTAAAAGATGGAACTAGCATATTTATATTTTTATTCAGTTGGCTTAATCTATTATTATTATAAAATGTTAACAATGACTACAAGAATTTTTCTTGTGAAATTCAGAGGCAAAGCATACTAGGAATGTATAGGACTAAGGTTGATGAGGTATGCAGCCACTGGCATAGAGAAAGAAAGAAAAATCTTAATTCCTATTTTTCTTACCCTCTTTCTTTTTTCAAGGAAATGATTTCACACTGAAAATTTGTTAAGAAGAAATTTAAAAGCCACCACTGATGAAGTTATTTTAATAGATTACTGAATTTTTACCTTTTTTTTTTTTTTTTTTTTGAGAGAGTACAAGTGGAGTAGGGGCAAAGAGAGAGGGACAGAAGATCCGAAGTGGGCTCTGTGCTGACAGGCTGACAGCAGAGAGCCCGGTTGCGGGACTCAAACTCACGAATCACAAGATCATGACCTGAGCCAAAGTCAGACGCTCAACTGGCTGAGCCACTCAGGGGCCCCTGAATTTTTATTGCTAATGATGCACCTAGAATCTGTGGTGCCCTTGCATACAAGATACAGATAATTCATGTGAGGGAAGGGATTGGGGAGACAAACATATGCCAGGTTCTGATCCTTCATTTTTAGGCATTACCCCATTTAGTCTGTCTCCACCCCCCCAAAAAAAAAAAACAATTAAGGAAGTATTATTATAGATGAGCAGTCTGTTGGTGAGAAATTTTAATGAACTTGTTCAAGGTCACACCATTAGTGAGGGGAAAAGTTGGACTTTGAAATCCAGGTTTGCTTGACCACAGAATCTGACCACCTCTTTTAGAGGGAATTGTAATGAGTTACACATCCACATCTAGAACCAATTCATGGAAGAATGACAATCCATAAGGCTCTTATGGTATCCGCAGAACTCTGACCTCTTCCCTGTCTTAACAATTTATGGTGGTAACTTGGTTACATTTTATAAAAACATACTTTAGTAAATTTATCAATGACATGGGGCTGAGAGTAATAAAAAATATTTTGAATAACAGAATCAAGATGACAAACATCTCAACGAGGTGGAACCATGAGCTAGCCCTAAAATGATGGTACTTAATAGGGATAAAAGGAAGTCTCTGAACTTGGACATAAAATATCAATTGTACCAGGATTGGAGAGAAGCAGTCTAGAAGGTGCTAATGTATAAAAAGAATTTAATTCAATTTAAGTGATCAAAGCTTTACTGAAGGCCTATTCTGAAAGAGACAATGGGGTCCAGAGAGTTCTGGTTGACAGTAACCTCAATCCCAGTCAATCATACAATGTGGCTCCCAAAACAACTAATGTTATCTGTGGTTGCACATATAGGCAAGTCCTCCTCTACATCGTTCTTGTCATACTTCACTGGGAGTACAGTGTTCAGTTTTCTGGATCCCCTATTAGAAGAGGGACGGCCAAACTGATACTTGTTTAGAGGACATGCAAGGCTAGCCAAAGAGATGAACCTGAGCTACTAGTATATAAGAAAGATGAAAAGGACTGAGGATATTTAAGCAGTAGAAGTATCATAGGGGAAGCATAAGAGTTACTTTTGATCAGCTAAAGTTCTAGCATGTGAAAGAAGGTTTTAACTAATTGGGCATAGAATGAAATTCTTGTCTAGGACCACCTCATGGAGGTGTAAGAGGCTGTCTCTGAGGAAATGGACTGCATTGGGGCATCTGAGTTCTGTTAGTGACAATATTAAAGTCCAGCTGGAAAGCCACTGTTGAAGCTGTTCGGGCAGAAATCTCTGCATGTATTGATATCCAGTTGGGTGGCATAAAGGCATTTTTGCACAAACCCAGGTAACTATGTGAAGTGTGGGCTTCTGCATTTGCTCAGCCCATGAATAAACAGAGCCCAAGGGAGGAGAGGAGAAGCTTCGAAATCAAGTGAGGCTGAGCTGTCTGCAAAGTCAAGTGTCAAAGCTAAAAACAGAGCTGGGAACCTGAGACACTAAAAGGTGGACAGTCAGGGAACCACACGGTTTCTCTGAAGGATGGGATTTGCTTTTACTTTTGCGAAAAGTCACACAAAACACCTGCCAGACTGTCCAAGGCAAGGTTCTTACAATCCTCCTCTGTGGTCCTTCATAACAATGAGTGTCATTGTGACAGATGTGTTTCTAAACTGAGCCTGTCAGGCAAAGAGCCCTAGATCAAGAGTTAATGTCACCTACACACAAATTATCTTTAAGCTACAAAGACCTCTAAGGACACTTCTAATCATAAGACTCTATAATTAAAAAAAAAAAATGGAGATTATCTATGAAGAGGCATTTTGTGATTTTATAATCATATCCCTTGTCTTTAAACCCAAGACTTGTTGGCACAGCTAAACTGTTTAAAGATAATTCTTCTCCAAAGATTACGAAGCATTTTGTCTCTAAGCTAGCATTCCTTGGAACAACTCCTTCTAGTTACTTACTCAGCCTTCAACTTATCTGGAAACAGAATAAGACTATCTTTCAGTCTGATGAAGGTAGTCAGGTTATCCATACTTGGGATGACCTACACTTGGGACATAAGCCAGCCTGATTGATCAGCTCCGACTAGACATTGCCTAGTGACCATGAATCATGGAAATTTACCTGGCTTGCCTCCTGCAGGCCATCTGACCCTGCTCTTGTGTGCATCAGAATTGAATTATTTTAAAAAAATTCTAGGGGAGCACATTTCTTAGAATAATTTACAGTACTGTGAAATCCAGGAATCATATCTTATGTATACCATTAAAACTCAGGTAAGTGGTTCAAGAACCATTTTGTTCATCCTCTGGCTCTTGCCATCTTCCATTGATTAAAACGTGATGTGGGGGGCATGGAACTGTGTGGCACTGTATTTCCCCAGCTATAAAGACACTGTCAGTTTGATCAGATTGTGATATTCACTTGGCAGAACTCCATGTTAAAGACACGCTGATAGATTTTTTGAGCTATCCTATTTATATAATATCTTTAGCTCCAGAAAGGAGAAGAAATAGTAATAAAACAGTTAATCCTATGAGGTTCAAAAAGACAAATTGTATTTTCTGCAACTTACACAAAGCAGCAATGTATTTATCAATTTTAAATGAGGTACTCTCCTTTGTAACAAAAGGGAAATTTCTCTTTGAAGAGAAAGATCTTTACTCTTCATTGGTTGTTACCTTTTTCCTTATACAAGGTGAGGAACACATATTTGACTTATCCATTTACTTGTTTGAAAGTTAATTTATTTGGAGAGAGCAAGAGTGCACGTGCATGAGAGAGAGCACATGAGCAGGGGATGGGCAGAGAGCGAGGGAGAGACAGAAAATCCCAAGTAGGCTCCATACTGTCAGCACTGGGCCTAGGCTCGGGGCTCAATCCCATAACCATGAGATCATGACCTGAGCTGAAATCAAGAGTTAGATGCTCAACTGACTGAGCCACCCAGGTGCTCCACTGAGTTACCCATTCACTTTAACAGACAACCTACTCACCTTAAGTATCTGCATATACTACTCTGACCTGCATTTTAAGAGACAACAAAAGCAGCTGACAAATTCCACCATGTGGTCTTTTCTTTCTTTCTGTTGTTCCTTTCCAATTCTCACTGTAGCTGAGTCTGCAGAGTGGGCAGTCCTCAGAGGGGAGGGGATCCCAGCCTCCTGTTACCTGGTCTCAAGCATCCTCTTTACCCTCCTACTGTTTGTCTAAATGGAACCTAATGAGACAAAGCACAGGTCTGTCCATCAAAGGGTAAACTACCTAGAACTGGCTTCAAAATAAGAAACAAAAACTGATAGTCACAGAAATAAAAGGAAGACCAAGGCTCTATAATAGCAGACCAGGTGGTCAGTCCAATAGATTCATGCAAACAAATGGTCAGTTGAACTGGAGGCCAGAGTGGCAGAGCGGAGGGGGCAAGATGGGGGGTAGGAAGTATAGATTAACTAGAACAGTTTAATTATTTTATTAATGAGTCAGTTCAGTCCCAGGGTTTGAACTGGTCACACTGTGTGTACATAATTGAAGCCAACCTCTGAATAGTCAGAGTAAAGGTGAGAGTTTAAGGAATTCTCCAGGTAATTTGGGAAAGGGAGTAGCTGAGGGCTCAAATTATGTGGTGTGGCTCTCTCCCCAGTGGGGAGCCCCTACGTAATTTCCTCCATTTCATTTTGTCTGAGCAAAAACAAGCTACCTTAATGTAAAGCAGTTTCCTACAAGGAGAGAATAAATTTGTTGCATTAAATAATTTGTTCTCTTTAGCTTATAATCTGGAGTCGGATGAGATAAAATCTAGAAAAACTACAAGTAAAAGAACCACATTCTGAAATGTTGCTTTCTTTTGTTCAGATGAACTCAATGAGTCTCTTCTTTAGTAGCCAAAGGCACAAGAACTAAATACAAAATTCCTTGGGGAAAAATGTTGCTACAGGGCTGAGTCCATTGGCTCCTTTCCCTCCCTTTATTCTCAGGAAGAAAAGGCACTGAAGAGAAGGCATTAAAATCCTTCTGAGGTTCAATTCATGATCCCTCCCTGCCCCTCAACCTCTCCAGCTTCTCTGGCATTTAAAGGAACACTGTCAAATAGGTGAGGTTTCACATTTAGAATTAAAATGTTTCAAAATTCCTAAGAGAAAAGATAGAATTCTGTGATACATATGCTTGCTTGGGAAACCAGAGATAAAAAATATTCAGACCCTGAACTTGCTTTTTCCTGGTTGTTTCTGTGTGGGCACAATGAAATTAGAAGAGTTAAATATTCTGAACAGGGTGGACATTCAAGCTATATAAACCAAGTCTTTCTACCTCACGTTTTCCCTCAATTGTGGGCCTTTTCCCCTGTTGATCTAACTTCTGACAGAACTCCAAGCCATGCTATTATTGATCCTGCTATATGAGCCCTTTGCAGGGCTCTCTGCAAAGCCCTGTATAGGCTGGTGCATCCCTGAGGACAATGTGATTAATATATTTGTATCTACAGAGTATGCCACAGTGCTGTCTTAGATATCACCTGTTTTACAGAAACACCTCAACCCACTACTTGTTAGTGCTGGGGAACTCCAGGGCAGGGGTAAGAACATTTTCCCAAGAGCACTCAGAGCGGGTAAGTGACCAGAGGGGGAAAGGTCAGAGGATGAGCTTACAGGAAAGACCCAGAGATGGAGAAGTTTTGCATTTCCTCCAGCGGTAAAGTACTGGGGAAGATCAAGGTGATTCTTCCCTCAGCTCTCAAACTCAGAAAACTAAATATGAATTGTCTGTGCCTTCGGGTATCTGCTTCACCATGAAAATAATGACTAATCTCTGCTACCACACACACAGGCAGAGTAGAGAAAGAGAGAAGCCTGATTTATTAGGATCCAACGAAAGTGAAAAGAAACTTGTACAGAGTGACTGCACATGCACACCCACAGCATGGGCAATTTCAAATGACTCCATAAAAAGGCAAGGGCCAGATTTGTATGTCTGAAAATGAGGTATTAGTGCTTTATTTGAAAATTATACTCTTACGACCATACTGTCAATTGTTAGATAGCACAAACTACGTGTTCTGCCGTCTTTCCTCTCCTGCTGATTTACAGTAAGTCACAAAAGAGTTAACATTCTCTCTCCCTTAATCTCTAAAGCAAGTAGGTTAATGATTAATTGTACCAGAGGGTTTTGTTCATAGAATTGAAACACTGTCATTGTATCTGTCTAGAGAATTAAACTTCCCCGATCATCTATACGTTTTTAAATGTATACTGCCACAGCATATACCCTTACAACAAAGATGAACAAACTAAGCATTACAAAATTAATTAACAATTACATTCTTAGAGAGTAAATATAAGTGAAAAAGTGACTACTGTTAATTAATGCTTTGTACACACCACCTTATTAGCAACTGCATGCCTTTAAAAACAAAAATGGAGGAGACAACAAGATTGTCATTCATGTGCTTTCCTGTAGCAATTGAAAAAATAAGTAGTTCATGTCATTGGGATGATTTTCATTCTGGGAAGAGCTACTTATTTCCAATCAGTCTCAAAAAAGAACTCTACTTGAAAAACCTTTTGCAAGGTGACCACTGCTCTGGACTGCATAAAATCCCTTCTCTTGGGGAAATGCTATCCTGTGTGCCTAGTCACTTACACTCTGATAGTCTGTGTATACCAAGGAAAGAGACCTTTGCGACAAAGCGGCATGAAGAGATTGACCACTGAGACGAAGCAGGGCTGTCTCTCTCCCCAATTTAAGGGTAAAGACAGTTTGTAGAATCCTATCCTAGTTCCAGTGGAGAATGGAGGATGCCCTGTCCCCGTGCTGGAAGCAGGAGGTCCACTCCCACCCAAGTCTGAAATATTCCTTGGCTGCCTCCTTAGCCCCAAACAAGAAATTGCTCCTGTCTGTCATGCTTGGGGTAAATAAGGTTAAGCACAATTAGAAATTACATGCAGTTTATCCAACGCCTGCCCAGGATCCTTAGAATTCCTAGCCTCTCCAGTCTCCAACTTTTCCCCTTTCTTCCTCCTCACCCATGCTTTCCATAGCCCAATGGTCCCCTCTTTCTCAAAACGATCTAATACATCTCTATGTGAAATGAAATCAACGTGTTATTCTTGTGGTCCTTATATTTGAGTCTCATCTCTAAACATGGAATGTTAAGCACCAGGAAGCAAATGGCAGTAGGTATTTGAGGGCAAGAGTTTACTCAAGTGCCTGTAAAAATCACTCCAAGAAAAGGCAGAGATGGGTGGCCAGCTCAGGTCGCTGTGGTCTGGGAGGCCAAAGCTGTTCATACACAAATTATGCTCTTGCTGTGTTCAAATCCTAAGCACTGCCCGATTCCCTGAGATTCACAGTCACATTCTCCAAAAGAGATAAAAACCAAACAAGGGTTAAGTCCCCAGACACATTAGCAATAGTCTATATACCAAGAAGCCCCTTGTTCCTCCCTCAACATAACTAATTTTAAATAATAGAAAACAAATCCGGGTCAATTTTTGGAGCTGTAAATCCAGTGTCAGTAATTCTGACCTCCACTAACACAGCTACTATTTCAAATTCCACTCTGACAGTTGCTCTGACTCTTTGGGGGCTGGGAGGCAATCCAAGTAACCGGAGAGAAGCAATTCTTTGACACGCCCCAATCCCACCATTCCAGAAAGAATGTAAAGGGGGCTGGGGCAAAAGAGGATTTTTTATTTGTGTTCCATTCCTCATTATTCCCACCTCTACGATTCTCTGTCACTCTTAGCCTGCATTTCCTGTCAGCTGAGGCTTGAATATCTTCTATAAACATCCCATGTTATTGTCAGCCACCTACTATGACTGGGCAGTTTGCTCAGTCTGAAGATATCAGACTCTGCCTACAGGGAGCTTACAGTCTAGCCACAAAGGTAGATCATTAAATAAGCACTCTCAGTAACTGTAGCTGTACATAGTAAATAGCAGTTGTGTGGTGCTGAGGGAGGGTCAGAAGTTACGAGAGGCCCTCTTCTGAGGGGTGGGAGTGGAGACTTCAGACCGTGTAGGAGTTGGCCAGGTGAAGTATGAAAGTAGTAGAAAGAAGAGTGCTCTGGGAGAGGGGACAACATGGGTAAAGTTCCAGAAGGGAGAGAAATTTGACATGTTTGAGGATGTGGAAATTAAGTCTGGAGACTCCGTTAAGTAACTCAAGATCAGGTCAGGAGGAACTGGGCAGTTAGACAGGCAATGGGAAGCCACTGAGAGGGATTAATCTGGCAGGTTATGTGATCTATTTTGCATTTTCAAAGATCACTGGGGCACCTGCGTGGCTCAGTCGGTTAAGCATGGGACTTCAGCTCAGGTCATGATCTCATGGTCTGTGAGTTCGAGCCCCACATCAGGCTCCGTGCTGACAGCGCAGAGCCTGGAGCCTGCTTCTGTTCTGTGTCTCCCTCCCTCTGCTCCTCCTCTGCTCATGCTGTCTCTCTCTCTGTCTCTAAAAAAATTTTTAAAAAGAGTTAAAAAAGGTCACTAATGACAGTGTGGAGAATGGTAAGACTACAGCCAGGATGACATGTTAGAAGGCTATCAGTTGACCCCATAGACACTCCCTTAATCCCTTTCAGTTGGTCAAGGCAAGTTTACTCTCCCCAGGCATAGCTCATTCTCCTTAGGCTTTCTCTGAAGATCAGAAAAGATTCCTTTCCACAGGGCCTGAAGTCAGACTCACTGATTTAGGGCATGTTCTAATCTACCAACTAGGAACATACCTAATAGCTCTTCAAAAATCCTAACTCAGGTATCTTGTCTTGTCTCTGTCTTTTCTGAGAAGGGAGTAATTCTTGGCCAACCATCACCAGTTCCTGCACCTGTTTCTCATATGATATGGTCTACTCAATTCTTTTAACCCACATTGGGATAGACGTAGGGTCTCTGTCCTCACACCATCCTGGTGACTTACCTCTGAATTTATTTGTTCATAGCTCTTTTGCAGTTTAGCTCTCAAAACTGAAAAACGGACCCTAGATGTGCTGTGAACAAGACAGAGTAGAGAAGGCCTTTCATTTCCCATTAGGAGACCACTAGTCTTCTGGGAAGTGGGGAGAACGCCAGAAAAATTCCAAAAGGGAGAATGATATCCATCCTTCCCTTCTTCACTAGTCATACCATCTCTGAGTTTTGGTTGGACACATAACTACCCCAAATGAAGGTTATGTTTTTTAGATATTCCTACAGCTTAGGGTGACCATGTGACTAAGATTTATATGGGAATTATTGTGTGTGACTTGTGAGAGAAATCCTTAAAGAGAGAGGCAGTCCTGGCTGCTGCTGCTACTTCCCCCTCCTTCCTGACTGGGCCTCTAGCAGCCATCTTGTCTCACCTCATGGAAGCCACATGCCGAGGCTCGTAGAACAACAGTAAGAGAGAAGAATGTAGATGGATCCCTGACCTGTGGAGTGTCTGCCTCTGCCGGATTATTTGTTGGAACTTCTTTTATGAGAGAGAGAAATAAACATGTATGTTGTTTAACTGTTATTTTGCATTTTCTGTCCCTCATGACCAAACTAAGTCAGACTGATACACACTGTTTATTTCAGGGAATTTATTTCTATTAATGCAGCCTAAGAATTTGCTACCCCTACCATACCACAATATGAAATGCTTCTTAGCCTTTTCCCCCTTGGTCTGCCATTAAGTCATATATGTGCCTCCTTCACTGAAATGATATGTGAAAAATCACCAGGGATCTTTGTAGCAAGGCTGGTTTCAAGGATGGATGAAGTGAGACATAAGGCATTGGGCTGGGGCCCCATTCCTCAAAGAGGCTGTATCCTCTCTAAGATTTAGGTACCACATTCTTCTGGGGCTGTGAGTCTATGAGCAAGTCATGACAAACTGAGCACTTCTTTGTCTGTCATGTAGAGCTTGTTCTGAGGAGATGTGTGGGGCTGTGATGACTCCATTGTGTTGGGAACCTATTTGTCAGTGCTTCTGTCTGAGGCCTCACTGCCCCTCTTATTCTAGATCTGCCCCCCCTCCCCCATCCAGTCCCCTGATGCATGCAGTCTTGCTAAATCTAACTCTGCTTAGTCAAAAAAGTTTCTGTTGACTCATGTGAATATGCATCACGGCAAAACAGTGGCAACATTAATTGGCAGGAAGCCAAACCCACCCAGATGTCTCCACATTTTCTATAAAAGATGAATAAAAAGATGAATGCAAAAGTCCCTGTATGTCTCATCAGTTTGGACTAATGCCAAAATGAAGACTAACCATTTCATTAAGCAGTGTTCAGTTTCTAGTTCCATCCAGAAGAGAATAACTTTTTAGCATGAAGAAAAACTTTATTGAAAACTATATCTTGAAGGATAAAGAGGGAGGATGGTGGCCAAGAATCCATTTGGGTAAATTAAGAAAGAAAAATAATAAATAGTACTTTACACGTGTGTGATGAATTCACTTATATTACCATTACCTACTGGATGGTAATAGGAAACTTAGTTCAAACAGATGAAAAGATTAGTCACAAGAAATATGTAAACATGACCCCAATTACTGCCTTTGCCCATATTTAATCTCTATGTATACACTCATTAGCCCACTTAGTGTTCAGAGTAACTGTAACACCTCTGGTCAGGAGAACCCATGCCTGAGCTCTACATGGTCCAGATGTGAAATGGATATGTTCTAGCTGGGACTCGCTGACAGGACAAGTCTAATTCTTGAATCAGATCTCAGAATAAATACAATTCTCCTAACAAGCTACTAGCTCGACTTCATTCTTTCTCTTCTGTTTCTCTATGAGGAATGAATGGAATCTCTCTTGGGAATTATCCTGTGTCTAAGAGGAAAACAAGCACAAAAGTTCCCACATTTGGAAAACTAAGAGCCTGACAAATTTCATCAGAGAAAGATGTCCTAAGTTAGTATGTTCCTTACAACAATACTCCTGCAATTTATTATTTCCTTCAGGCCACGGTTATGCCTCACACTGTCACTTCTTCCTGGTGACATTTTAGGAACTTCTGGACAAGTTCACATCTGCAGTAGTGCAAAGTGTGGGGGTGTGGCGTAGGGTGGGGGTATCAGGGTAAAGAGATGTTGAAATGGCATTAAGGGTGGGGGTGAAAATGGATATTTCAAGAGATAAACCAACAGTATACAAAGCAATCAGAGACCAGTGGCACCATAACTGACATGACATGAGAGAAGAGGTAACAAAGGAGGAAACAAAATAGGAAAGACAATTCCATGTGACAAAAACAACCACGATGGTAAACATTACTTCTGAACTTTTTGGTTTTATGATTTGGAAGCAATATTTCATATGATTACAATGACTTACCTCTTTCAAAAACACATGGCTGGGTTTTCTTGTCTTTTTTTTTTTTTTCTTAATTAAAAAAAGAAAATAAAGTCCTCGTTCATTTATGGCATGAAATTTGAAAATACTTTGTAAATAATAATTTTCAGGCTGAATTCTTCAGAGCAAAAGATACATACTTCATTGTATATAACTATTTAGAATATTTACTTGCACCTATTTGGTGGATCTATAGAGCATTTCTCTCTACCATGTAAATGTGAATCTTTGAAAAGGGAGGTAGATCTCTGGGTATTCAAAAAAAAAAAAAAAAAGAGGGAGGGAAAGAAAGAGTAGGAGGATGGTGGAATGTGAGGAAGAGAAGTAAAAGGTTTACTCGCCTGAAGGGAATATGAGTTCCCAAATTATAATAGTATCCTGCCATGTGCAATTCCCTCATAAACTTCGCATTCTTTAAAAGTCTATTTAGAATAAGGAACAGTTACCCTAGGTTTGGAGTTTTATTCAATATGTTCCAAGTTCTGGGTTCCCTAGGATTATTCCATAAGAATGACTCACATCAAGGACCTACCTGTAGTCAAATAAGTAAAAAGTGTTTGTGAATAAATAAAAATGTCTACGAAGATAAAAGCCTATATAGTTCAACTGGAGTCACATGAAAACCTAATAAAAGGACTTGGGGAAGTCTTTACTGGAACCATGGACTCATTGCGAATCATAGACAAAAAGAAAGATTCTGTCTTCCCCACTGTGGATGAGATGGAAAAAAAAATCATGCAAGAGGGAATAGCATTCCAGTAGTTTTATTGGAGTAATCAAGTACACATGAAAAGGCACAACATGGTCACCAGCCATGGAATCTCAGAATAGAACCAGACTCTCTTTAGGGAAGTGCTAATTGCTTCAATATATTTCTGTAAAGATGGCAAGAATCAGAGATCGGGAGAGTGGAGGTAAAAGCTTCTTTTGAGCAAAAATATTTTGATGCAAAAGAGAAGCCATTTGAGATGGAATCCACCAATGACTAATGTGCTCAAGAGGGTACTTTTCACCCATAGAATGTGAGTTCCCAAAGGAAACACCAAACACAATGCTTTGGCCAAGGTAAGAATGCAATAAATATCTGTTGAAAATATAAACTTAAATTATCTTTTTTTAATCATATATAAATGACAATATAGTCAAGAACACAAAAGACTACAATAATATAGCCAGATTCTAATATATTAATTTAATCAACAAATATTTATTGAACACTTACTAGATGCCAGGCTCAACAGAACACAAATAGAAAGTCTCTGACTTGATGGTGTTTACACATCAGTTATAAAGACATGGCACATTTGGACCATTGCCCGAACTAATATGTTTAACACTCTCTAAAGGATGGAAATTTTAACGGTTCTTTAAATTATTTCACCATGAATATACTTAATCAACCGGTTACATACTTCCTTAAGAATTGCTGCTGCTAGAAAAGAATGTAATAAGTCCTATCACATTGGACCTAAAAATGTGCAAGGTGTTGTTAGATCTGGCTCTACACTCATTAGGCCATATTCATAATTTATGGATATACAAAATTTTTTTTTGGATATCAGTCAGCCATAAGACTGCTAGCTAAAAAAAGATGGCCTTCTTTCTCCTGACACACTATATTCCAGTACAAGAGGTCACAAGTCACAGAGAAATACATTTCAACATCAATGGCCAAATGTAAACAGAAGCAATTATGTTTACTCAAATGCAAATTGTATTTGTGGTATTGATACTGAAATGAATCTATAACATCATACTTAGGAATGAGTGAATCAATGAGGGTCAACCATGTATAAAAATACTTAGTCCATACTAGGATCTATTTATTGAAGTGTTTACCAAAAAATTCAGTGTGGTCATTCTTAATAATGAGTACAAAAACACATTTTAAACTGAAATCTTCTTCCTTTCTTATCTATTGTATTCGTGAGGGTCTTGACAGGAAATAGGTGGTTCACTCCAATTAGGATAATTCATAGAAGGGTTAAGGATTAATCATCCAAGTGTAAGTAGGGTGTAGGGAATCCCAAGGGATAAAGCCGGAACCTAGGGTGAATAGCAGAGACACTGTCACCATCTGTGGCCTGAAGGACTAGAGGAGGAAGAGGCTTCTGGAAGCAAGGAGGAGAGAGTCCTGAAGAGCAGGCTGTTTTGTAAGAAGCAAAAACTTTCTGGCAAGAGCAGGATGGAAAAGGGTAGAGATGGATGCACAGGGGCAAACGGAAACTATCTGACGCATACACAAAATGTGCTATAAATGTTCATTCAATATTTATTGAGCTCCTACTATGTGCCAATCCCCATACTATTCAAGGACTCTAAAAGAGAAGTCATGGTGTTTGCCCTCAGGGAACTCAGAGTCTAGTGTGGACAAGAGACATACAAACACACTAAGTAAAATACATTATTGCCCCAGGCAAGTTCTGTAACAGAACTATGAGAAAATGTGAAAACAAAGGAGATTGAGGAGTATCTTCTGGAAATGAACATTATTAAGGAATTACTGACACAGTCTTACCTGTACTATCAAGTTATAATTGTATTCAGGATAATAAAGAGGTCACTGAATTATGGGCCTATAATTCTACTGATATGTTTATAACGATACAAGCATATGTATTAAGAGGTCTCAGCAAAGACCCTAGATGTGTTTTGTTGTTGTTGTTGTTGTTGTTGTTGTTGTTGTTTTAACCACAACTCACATCGGAAATAATTCAGTGCCTTCATGTTAGGAGAGGAAATGTGCTCAAGTTCATACAACTGGTTAGTACCAGGGAGGCAACAAGGACCCAGGTGTCCTGGCTCCCTGCCATGGTGGGCCTTGGAGGCTTCACATGTTAGAGGTAATGTCAGATGCACCTAAATTGAATCAGTTTCTTTCCCTGTCTCATCATGGATCTACTATATTTCATTTCTTTTTATCCTTCATTTTCTTGCATTGATTAGCGGGCCTCTCAAAATTGGCATCAATTAAATTCTTAAGAATCAGAAGCTCAAATCCTTAAATCTGTTACTAAGCAGTAAACTTCAGTAATGTGTTTTTCACTCTACTATTTGTGGTAGCCTGTACTTTCCTGGTGTGATTTCTTTTTATATAATGTGTGAATTTTACAGTATGATGTCAACATGGTGAAATGCATAACCATATGGTTGCCACATAATTGAATGCTCCAATCTGTGAATTGTTCTTTGAGCAATTACTGTAGTGACCTAATTGTTGCCATTTATTGTTTTGTTAGTAACGATTATTCAGAATACTCAGAGTAGTTGACCCTTGAGCTACACAAATTTGAACTGTGAGTGTCCACTTATATGCAGACTTTTTTTATAAGTACAGAAAAGTACTATAAATGCATTTCTCTCCCTTATGATTTTCTTAATAATATTTTCTTTTCTCCAATTTGTTGTAAAAATATAGTATATAATACATATACAAAGCTGTGTCAATCAACTGTTTATGTTATCAGTCAGTATTTTTTTTTAACATTTACTTATTTTTGAGAAGGAGAGCACGAGCAGGGGAGGGGCAGAGGGAGAGGGGGACAGAGGATCCCAAGTGGGTTCCGTGCTGACAGTAGAGGGCCTGATGCAGGGCTCGAACTCACAAACCATGAGACCATGACCTAAGCCAAAGTCAGATGCTTAACCAACTGAGCCATCCGGGCACCCCATCAGTCAGTATTCTAGTTAACAGTGGGCCATAAGTAGTTAAGCTTGGGAGGGAGTCAAAAATTGTATATGAATTTCAACTGTGTGGAGTGTCAGTGTCCTTAACCCTTGTGCTATTCAAGGGTCAACTGTACTTTAATACAACAGGCCACCAATATATTTCATTCACTCACTTCTACATGACTGTGTGAACTCTCAGGGACCATCCTCATGGCCTTCACAGAATGCTTGGTATATTGTACATACTCCATAGCTGTTTCATCATTAAACATACATATAGGGTCTAATGTCTAGTATATTCCAGGCACTGAATTTGGGATACAAATATAAATAAGACATGGTCACTCCCTTCAATAGGCTCAAGCTCAGTCTAATTCAGTGTTACCAATTTTTATTGACCTACACTCTATGTCCAAGGACCAGGCTGGTGAAGACATGGTAATGAGTAAAAGTCAATGATTCATGTTGCCTGGACTAGAGTCTGTGACACGTGGTATGGCTCACAGGCTGAATTTCCTTGGAAAGCTGGATGACGACTCATAATAGCCCAAATGTCACTGCCCCTGAGAGGCTGTATTCTACTTTTCTAATTTACAGGCTGATGGGGAGAAGTCATCTTGCCATGAGAACCCCAAACAGCCGAACACTGAGGTCTTGATCCCTAGAAGAAAATAAAGCTGCATTTTGTTTTTGATCCTTCACGTGTTTTGTTCACATTTTTCCATGTAAACCCACAGCAGAAGACTTTTACACATTTAAGAAGAAATAAGGTTTTCTTATGCGCTTAAAGAAAAATTGATACCTTTGGCAATTAAGTACCTTCTATGAACTTTATGGTTCTAAATACCTGCTTTCATTTGTGTTTTGATGGAACGAATATTCATTATTGAGCAGGTTAAGCTATAAAGGTTTTTATCACTTAATCTTTTCCTTAATATTTTCAAAATGGTTTGTGAGCATAGCTTATATGTCATTAAAAGCTTATTTCAGGCAAAATGGATAATTGCAGTGACTGATGAGTATTAATATAAGAGAAAAGTAAATAATTTTGCTGAAATTGCCAGAAGGCCAAGAGTTATCAGGTAATGCATATCATAGTGTCCTCTGTAGACAGAGAGTAAAAGAATGTAGATGTTTTCTTCTTCTCTTCTTGTCTGCAAACACCACACGCAAATATAGTCAACTACTATGCAAAGTAAAGACTGCCTTGGCTGTGGATTTGGGGGCAACTCTGCTACTCCATAATACTGTTTATCAACTACTTCAGACGTTTCTGGAAATAATGGAGGTATAAAAAGGAACACTGGAAAAACATATGGTTTTAAAGAGATCCTCTTAAAATCCTAACTTCGGTGAATGAAAGACAAAAATTATATAGACCATGAAGTGTTATGAGGATAAAAAAAAAGGGCAGGCAAAGATATCATCCAACCTCCTGAAAAAACACAGTAAGTCTGAACCATAACATTCTTTCCAGGTAACTTAAGGAAAGATGTTAAATCTGTTTCCCCTTTTGTTTTCATGAAAGAGATTTACTCTGCTCTCAATAAAGGGACTTGTTTTCCTGTAACTGTACCAGTTAGATTTCTCTGTTGTAATCTGGAAATCTATGGCTTTGAGGTGCTCTAAGCATTTCTCTTTTTGCTGTGTAAGGCTGTGCTGCAAAGGACTATTTCAATTATATGCTGGCCCAACTTTTCAGCCCCTTAAAGGTTACTGGGCAAATTCCATCCAAAACTTCAATATAATGTTAAAGTTACTATTTAAAGTCAATGTATGGTGCTGTCTTAAACTCAGGGACTCTTGGTTCTAGTGGTTCTTGGCTTATGCTCACAGCTTCCCAAATTGGTTAGTAAATTGTGGTCACCTTCATGATATTGCTTCATCCTTAAATGAAGCTGACTATAAACAAGATTCAGCCAATAGGTATCGCATATACTAAACTGATCATAGATTGTGCCATCTACCTCACTGCCGGGAGCTGCCCCTTTATATGCAGTCACACAGAGGTGGCCTTTGGTGAGGGCGGGTCCTGGCTTGCCAGGCAATACCGATCTCCTCTGCTGCTCTGCCTGCTGGGTGGTTTGGCTGCTTCAGGATATGCCGCTGTATTTAACAGAAGAGCAGTCCTGAACTCCGCTTTACTATGTGGTGCTTAACTGCTGACCCTTAAAAACTGTCCAGGCCCTATGTGCTTGGTTGTAAATAAATTAATGATGACCGTAAAATACAACAAATTCCACACCAACTGATCCAAGGACTTTGAACCTTACCATTATCGAATAGAGAAGTTACTTTCAGGATTTTCTTATTTTTTTAAAGTTGATGTCCTGGTTGTATAAGCATATATAGTCATCACTAAATAGATGCCTCTCTGTTACAGAGGCAACAAAGAACATTTTTTTTTTAAAGCCCCACTTCCTCCCCAGGAAATGGTGTATGCTCAGAGAGGAAGTTGTCTTCCTGTTTTCTCCATATTAGCACACTTGCAAGGTTTTTTCTGAGCTTCCAAACTCAAAGTCTCCATCTTATGGAACAAGCTCCTCTTAACAACTGGCCACATTTTTACTGAGGTGATTAAAAAAAAAAAAAAAGATTTATTTCCCAAAAATCATAACAAGTATTATTAGCCTAATGTGTTGTCTACTATATTAGACTTCCCTACTCCAATGTGCATCTCATTCGATGTATGCATTCTCTGGTATTATTTTGTCAACAGCTTTTGCAAAATACATCAACTCTTAGTTTCCCAATTATGAAACAAACTTGACAGAGCACCTGCTTTTTATTATGTCAGTGTTTTGGGATACAAACTCAGTGTGCCTGGCACCCAAGAATGAAATATAATTCAAGAACGTTTTGTACATTCTGCTCTAAAATTTTAGCATTTCAGCACTGATGTCTGGGGCTATTAAAAAGAGCCATTTGGAAACAAACAAAAGTCATTTTTCCCCCTTCTCTTGAGTTTTTTCAGTCACTTAAGAAGTTTGTGTTTTGTGTATTTCAATAGTTGATACTTGAAGTAACAAAGTGTAGATAAACCTGAGAATCAAGGCAGGCCTCCGTCAAGATGATATTTTAAATGAAGTTTGAGTTTGGTAACTTTTCCTGTTGTCTTTTTCATTGTTGCCTCTGTATTACCAGTTTGTTGACAAGTAGCGTGTCAATTATCCATTAAGTCAAGGTTGTTTTTCAAAGATGGTCCAGAAGACCATCTAAATTAGAATTATCAAAGTGCTTGTTAAAAATGCAGATTCCTGGGTCTCATCCCAGACCCATCAAATCAGAATCTTTGTGAGTATGGTTGGGAATCTGCATTTTGATAGCTGCCCATTTGATTACTTAGGGGTGTGGCAAAGACAAAAGTGGTCACCTCTCCCAAAGATACTTACTTGTTAATAGTGAGCAACCAAAGACCTGAAGTTCTTTAAAACCTACAGCTTTGTTGTTGTTGTTGTTGTTGTTGTTGTTGTTGTCAGGGTCAAAGTCTTCTGGGACAAGGGAATTTTTTCCCATGTCCCACAAACCTTATAATTAAGGCAGTTCCATCTTTACCTACTATTCATAAATTGAACTCTGGGTGTCAAATGTCAAGAAAAAATTGGCATTCTTTATTGGCAGCCTGTAATATACCATGATGGGCAGATATTCTGAAGATAATTAGCCTGGGAAAAGGCATTATAAAATCTGCAGGCTCTTTTAATTGTAATTATTTTGAGTACATTTATGCTTGAACACTGCCCACAGAACTCACTATCAATTATTTTTTTTTTTCCTTACCCTCCAGCAGGAATCAATTTCCCACATCAAGTAACAGACCTCAAAATCTCACACTATGCTTTAAAAATATATTAGTGGTCATTCCTGGTAATTGTCCAATTTTAAAGAAATAGCTTTTCTTACATTCCTGTCCAAGAAAGAGGTCTAGGTCCATTTTATAGTACATGTTCAAGATTTTGATAGAAAAGCAGACTTCAAAGCAAAGTAAATGCAATTAGACAACCCATGGTTAACTATATCTAAGTAACTGTTAACTGTACCTCACTTGGATGATTCTCAATGAATTTTCTCCGTTCTTCTCAATAATGATAATGATACCTTAGCATTTTAGATGTGTCAAAACACAGTTTATACAAATTGATCAAATGGTTTATCAAATTACCTACTAATTAGTATAACAGCAAGACGATTAAAAGGCACTTATCCATTTAACCAGACGACCAGGGCTATTGTTTGTTTTGCCCTCCTACACGTTGCTCAACCTTTCTAAGACTCATTTTACTCATATTTAAACAAGAGTGATAATAAGAACTGCATCAAAGAGATATCAGGAGGACTAAGTAGTGTGTGTGAAGTACTTAGCACAGCATACAAGAAGCACCCGATAATGTTAGTACAGGCATACCTTGGAGATATTGCAGGTTTGGTTCCTTACCACTGCCATAAAATGAGCATCACAATCAAGCAAGCCAAATGCAATTTTTAGTTTCCCAGTGCGTAAAAAAGTTACCTTTATACTGTACTGTAGTCTACTAAGTGTGCAATAGCACTGTGTCTAAAAAATGTACACACTTTAACTTAAAAATAATTTATTGTTTAAAAATGCTAATCATCACCTGAGCTTTCAGGCAGTTGTAGTCACTGGTCCCAGATCACCATAATATAATAATAATGAAAAAGTTTGAAATCTTGTGAGAATTAACAAAACATGACACAGGGGCATGAAGTTAGCAAATGCTGTTGGAAAAGTGGCACCAACAGACTTGCTCCAAGCAGGGTTGCCACAAACCTTCAATTTGCAAAGACGTGCATTCCAGGTGAAGCACGATCAAACAAGGTAGGCCTGTATAATTGTTATTATTGTTTTCTTATCTCTGGGCATCGCGTTCGACAATTAAATACATACTATGATACTTTTATAACACCAACACATGGATGTATCGATCAACTTCTGATACTGTTTTACACTATAGCAATATGTAAATACAATTGGTTTAATTGAGTTTAGAAATTCTTTTGTCTCTGCCTTTTCTAAAGCATCATATATGCCCTACTTCCTCAAACTGCCCATGATGCTGACTTCATTCTATCTATTGACTGGAATATATCTAGCTTTATAATCATCATCTATCTTTGTAGATAGAAATTTGGAGTCAGATTAGCTTATGTATAATGATTCCTTTTTAAGACAATTTAAGTGAATTAAAGTCAAATAAACTTTAGGGAGGCCTGAAAGTGGCTCAAAGTCATACTGGTCCCCAAATATTTAGGAAATCCTAATTCTAAACTGTTAACATCTTGATGTGATACCAAGACCATTTACAAAGGCTCTTTTTGTTAATTAGTTTGTGGGGTGCTAAGTGAGCTATTTAGTAATGATTATCAATAATTAAATATTTCACTGTGAAAACAGAATAATAAATAATACTCCTCCAGTCTTAATAACAGTCACAAGTGCATTCATTCAACAAATACTAAAGTCCTTCTGTGCATAAAGGATCATCCAATGTGTTGGGGTCTTTAAAACATTGTGATCCAATCTGACGAGCTCCAAGTCTTGTTGGGGAGCGACAGAGAAAAAGATTTGATAATATAAAGTTATCAATAAAGGGCCATGAATGCAGAGAAGAGGGATTAGAAATCTAAAAAGACTTTTTTTTTTTTTTTTTTAATTTTTTCAACGTTTATTTATTTGTGGGACAGAGAGAGACAGAGCATGAACGGGGGAGGGGCAGAGAGAGAGGGAGACACAGAATCGGAAACAGGCTCCAGGCTCTGAGCCATCAGCCCAGAGCCCGACGCGGGGCTCGAACTCACGGACCGCGAGATCGTGACCTGGCTGAAGTCGGACACTTAACCGACTGCGCCACCCAGGCGCCCCTAGACTTTCTTTTTTAAATTTAATTAATTAATTTTATTTAATTAATTAATTAATTTAAATTCAAGTTAGTTGACATACAGTGTAGTATTGCTTCCAGAAGTAGAACCCACTGATTCATCACTTACATATAACACCCAGTGCTCACCCAACAAGTGCCCTCCTTCATGCCCATCACCCATTTAGCTCATCACCGCACCCACTTCCCATCTTGCAACCTCTAGTTTGTTCTGTATTTAGTCCTAACTTTCCAGGACTTAAGGGCAAGTCCTAAGAAAGGGGAAAAGGAGAGGTACAGCAGGGGCTTTGAGATGGAAATCACATAGCTCTTATAGGGCAAACGCACGGGGAAATAGGGCAAGTTAATTATTGTGAATGGAACACAGTGGCCCCCAGGGTACCTCATGGAGAGGATGGAAAGAGGTTGGAGTTCTAATCCAGGAAACTCTATATCTATCTATCTATCTATCTATCTATCTATCTATCTATCTCTTCTGTAGGCAATGAAGATCTAGCAAAATATGTCTAACAGAAGATCAACAAAGATAAATTTTGGTTTTGAAATTATCTTTTGCAGAATACAGAATGCAAATTAGGTAGAACAGAGAGAGTGAGGCCACAGAGGAACTTAGAAGGGTATCATGATGACACAGGAAGAAAAAAGATGAGGGCTGAACTAAGACATCTGCATTAGAGATGAGAAAGGGATCCAGACTCAAGACAAATCCCAAGATAAAACAAAGATGACTTGGGCGCTAGATGGATATGGAGCATGTGCTAGGGGTTGAGAATAACATCCAACAGACAGAGGAAAATAGTGTGTGTGTGTGTGTGTGTGTGTGTGAGAGAGAGACAGACAGACAGACAGACAGATAGAACGGGGGGGGGACTAGCAAGGATGTTCAGAGACGTTCAAGGGGTGCCTGTATATGGCAGCTAAAAGAGAGTGCTGAGGGGAAAGAACATGGATTTAGAAGTCAATATCAGATAGATGTAACCGAGGACACGAGCTCGTATCTGATCACCCATAGGGAGAGCAAGAAGAAGGAAGAGAGAAGACCAAGGGCAGATCCCCAAGGAACACTAACATTTAAGGATTTAGTGGGAGAAGAGAATCCAGCAAAGAAGGAGCAAGCAGAGCAGAATGATCTGGAAGGAGCCAGAAGTGGCGATCTGGAAGGAGCCAGAAGACTTCCCAGGAAGCAGAGCCTGCCGTTGTCTTGAGAGACAAGGCTGCCACCAAGGAGTTAACTCACTGTCGTTCACCGCTCTTTCACAATCTCCAGAAGTGCTAGCAGAATGAGAACGTTCCCATGATAGAGATGGCAGAAGAGGGGAAGAGAGAAGGAACAAGGGGCTTAGATAACTCATAAATGAGTCATCAGCCCATAAACAAGAAAGAGTCAGCAATACGACCATGCCTGCTGAAATAAAGGAGCAAAAAGAGCTCTCAATTTTGAGAAAGTGTCCCTAAGAATTGAGGCAGTGTGGTAATTTAAACAGTAGCTCTGGAACCCCCTGCAAGCACACTGGTATACCTCAGTAAGTCTTTGTTGATGGATGAACTTGGGTAAGTCACTACCAGCGGGGGTGCCTCAGTTTCTTTATGTTATAATTAGAGGGAGCGGTCCCTTTGGTCCTCACAACCATCCTAGGTGGTGGAAACTTATTTGCGCCCATTTGACAGATGAGGTAGCCAAGATACCGAGTATTTAGGAGATTTGTCCAGATAGGTGGTAAGTAGCCAAGCTAAATTTGAAATTTGGGCTTTTCTATCCATCAAACTCACGCTCTGTTTCCCATTGGGACTCTCAGAACTTTCAAAGGACTTAAATATTCTTCATTTTCCCCCCTTTGTATGTGAAGCTATGAAGAAAGCTGCTTAGGAGTTACCATCTCCACAACAGGCAAAGTAACTGAGGATCTGCCTACAAGTAAGTATGTGCCAGAAATGGGGTGTTCTAAAACAAAAGTCTACTAATTCTTCTCCCCTTTGGGGCCTTTTAAAGGTCATTGAATATATTACATTAACAAACTTTAACTTTGAGACCAAAATTAACATCTTGGAAAGAAACTACTGTTACTCTTAAAACTGTATAAAATATCTTTCCTTTCTAGAAATTACAGCACCATGGAAATGAATCATCTGAGATTCTGTCTTAAGAAGTATAGATGGCAGTTTAAGTATAGCTCTCTAAAAAGAAGCAGCTTTTCCTCCATCATCTTACTAGTTAATCTTCCTGGGAACAGGCTGATATTTACTCATCCCAAGAGAGAGTTGAATTGTCTGGACTCCAAAAGATACCAAGGATAAGGTTTTAAGTTCCCCACTATTAGTCATCACATGGAGAAAAGTGACAGAGCTCTTTACAGATGCATTGCTTTTTCTTTGCCCTTAAAATGGCAGTTGAAACAACATTCAATGGATTTAAATTAGGAAATGTCAGTAAAGAATGCTCTCCCTTCCTTAAAAGTGATCGGTTCCCCGGGTAAGATGTGAAATACTTTGCGGTCTCTAGACGACAGGATCAGATAGGCGAACAATGCACTCGAGAGCTTTGCAAAGAAACATTAGACGAAATAGATCAGGTTAAAGTGGACACAAACGCCCAACAGCAAATTCTAATTATTTTCATTCCTAGCCTTGAAACAAAGAGACAATTTAAAAAATATATACATACGTAAAGAGTGTGTATATATACGTGTATACACAGTGAAGGTATTTCTCCTTCATTTGATTTACTATTGATGCTCAGAATTTCTCTGTAGCATAGTACATAAGCAGACTAATAGCTGAATAATAAAAAATGAATCCTTTTTAAGGCGCATTTCCTGCCTAGGTCTTTTAAGGCCATGCCCAAGTTATTCTGGTAAACTGATGTTGTGGATGAAACACAGGTTTCCGAGTCCAGAAATTATGGGTTTTAATTCCAGCACCCCCATTTCTAGGTGTCTAGATCCTAGACAAGCTACCGAACTTTTCTGAGCTTCAGTTTTGAAAAAGTCTGTGAAAAGGAGAAAAGAGCACTAACTTTTTGGGTTCTTAGGAGGATTAAATGTGATAAGGGATGTTACACCCTCTGGAAACATTAGCTCTCATTTTCCTCTATGGGTTCCTATTCTTTCTGTGAAAGCATACACCAAAATAGGACGCAGTTGTGAATGTTGGTAAGCCATGAACTCAGTTCCAAGGCAGAAGGTTTAAATAACCAAGAAAACTCCAGGAATTGTTGATGCAGCTATCTTCCAGATGAGAAATGCTCACAGTCATGGGGAACACACTGTACACTTGCTTCTAGATCCTTGGCCGAAATTTCTGTCTTGAATAGCAGTGGTTGGCTACCCACGCTACCCTCTAAAGGCGGCTATATTTTAGTAGCTGTCAAATAGCTGATGCATGCTAAAAACTACAGAAAGTTGCCTTTTCCTCCTTAAATTCTTTTTTTTTTTTAATTTTTAAATGTTTATTTATGTTTGAGAGAGAGACACACACAGAGACAGAGCTCAAGCAGGGGAGGGGCAGAGAGGGAGGGAGACATAGAATCCAAAGTAGGCTCCAGGCTTCGAGCTGTCAGCACAGAGCCCAACGCAGGGCTCAAACTCACGAATGGTGAGATCATGACCTGAGCCAAAATCAGACGCTTAATTGACCGAGCCACCCAGGCATCCCAGCTCTTTAAGTTAATTGCATCCCTGTGCACAGAAATGACCCAAATAAATATGCTTTAACCTTTCAGGATAACTGAGATTTTGAACTCAGGTCCAGTTTAGAAGTAGAGGCTGAAGATTTTCAAAAAATTGTGTGCCTTTTGAAGTCAGGTACGGGTTTCCTTCTCTAGAGAATCTTGGATAATCGAGCTTGGGTCTCGCTGTTCCCCCATTGCCTTTGCTTCACCAATCAGAAAGACCTAGCCTATAAGAGACATGCCTCCATGTGCCTCTTTTCTCTCCTAGGAACTAAGAAAAGCTGCCCCAGGACCTGCTGCTTGTAGCTCATGAAATCATGAGTCATTTGTGTAGCAAAATGATTCGCCACGTATGTCTGTACAAAGTTGAAAAGGGGATGGGCTGAGGATGGGGCAATTCAAGTGCAGAAATAAATGCTCTAGGAGGGGCACAGGCTCCTTAAGATGCTGGAACAGGATACCGGGTTCACAGTTCTTGGGTCCTCAGCATTTCCATCCTCCTAAGCAACACGTCTTCCTGAAGCCTTATAGCCTCATGATAGCAGCATATGACACAGAACATTTCGGGTCACAGAGTGCTCTCTCTTCCACTTCCTGTTGTTTTTACTTGTGTGCTTTGTTTCTTGTTTTCAAAGGTATTTACTACCACCTCTATTAGCTGCTCCTAAATGAGCCACTGGTCAGTGATTCCTCTGGTGAATACACATTGTTATTCTGTCTTCGGGGATGAGGAAATCTGAGGGAGGAAATGGTCAGTGGCCTTTTCGGAGTGGTGCAGAAAGGTGGAAGCAGACTGTCTCAGTGAGCAGTTCACTGACTGGCCCACTGAACCTTGCTGCCACCTGGACATGCCCGGCTCCCCACCCCCCACACTTCCGCCTCCACACCTGCTGCAGAACATGGCCCAGCTGCACCATCAGCTCTGGGCTGCCTCGGCTCCTGCCTGCTGCTCCCTCCACTCAGCCCATTGCTTTTCACCCTTGAACCTTCTATCCTCCATAATCAAATGGCACTTCCAAATCCAGAAACTGAAAAGCCATGGGTTTCAGAACACACGAAGGCAATGAGGATGCTTTCTAGCTTTGAGCTTTAGGACAAAAGGGACTCGGGGAAATATTTCATAAAATTATAAAAGAAGAACAGGAAAGTTCAAGGCTAACACAAGTACTGCATATAGTGAGGCAGAGTTACATATTCAATTTGCTAAAAAAAAAAAAAAAATATTTAGCATCATCTTTGCAGATCCGTATGTATCCAGTCCCCAAGAACACCACAGACAATGTCTGTGAATTCCTTTTAGGCATGCCTCCTAGGGCAGAGGAAGAAGGTGTAAAACTAGGTACTGGAAGAAGAGCCCGCTGTTGCCTAGAATGAAGAATGGGAAGAATTTAACCTACTTTTCAACATGAAGCCTTCACTCATTCTTGGCCTTCTCTTTGTCGTCTGTCTCGACTTCTCTGTCCTAAGGTCTATGTCCCCAGTGGACCTACTAGGAAGAGGGGGCCACTGCCTTATTCCATCTAAATGCCTCTGTCAAAGCCCACTGCAAATTTTACCTTCTCCACGAAACCTTCCTGACGAATTTGACTCTTGCTGCTCTCAACTATTAGGGTGTTTATTGCTGGTGCATTAAGTTCAGAGCTTTGTAATTTAGATGCCGTGCGTGGCTATGTCTCTGGCACTGTATTTGTCTCAACTCTTCTCCCACCCCCACAGTGTCCAGGCCAACGGCACATTCCAGTTACCCATTTGCTGAACAAATGTTTATTGATCATCCATGTGTGCCTTGTATCATATTCCATTATGAGAATAAAAAGCGGAAAAAGACACAGTTCTTGGTCTCAATGAGATAGGAAAGCAGAGAAACAACTCACCGGAATCCAGTGTTCTGTGCTTTCTCCTGCAGAGTATGAATACAAGGCTAAAGGCTAAAGCGACACAGTGGAGGGGCACTCAAGTCTAGGTGATCCTGGGGAGCAGAGGTCAGAAGGTGATTTTTGAATTAAGTTTTGAAGAATAAGCCGACGTTCAGCAGGGAGACAAAAGGGCAGAGGAGAATCCCAGCAGGGACGGGAAGATATGCAAATGTGAACAGGCATACAGGGGGCCATGTAGTGAAGTGTGCAGGGAATTGCAGGTATGCCTGGAGACCAGGGAATGTGAGAGCAAGCTGGTGGGGGTGTGGAATGAAGAGCCCGACTAGTACCCTGTTTAAACAGATGCATGAATGCACCCAACATAGTCACTTTACTCATTGCTTATTACGTTATATTGCTCTTCCTCTTAAAATATGAGAATTCACTTAGCTATTTTACAATTTGTCAGTCCGTACCTCTATGTCATTGAAATACTTCCCTTGGTCCCAGGAAAGCCAGTGAAGGGGAGTGAGAATGCTCATTCTCTGCACATACTACAGTATTCTACAAACACAAGTGCACTGTCCACCTAAAGACTAAGCCATCGTACGTCATGACGATGTTATGCCAGGGTGCTGACGGTACAGGTCACACAGCGCTAAGTGCTGCCCTGCACTGTTCCCACTCAGGGCACAGTTAGTAGTTAGGCTCTGTGAGATGCCATATTTAAAGCTGATGCTTTGATCCAAAGAACACCATCCACTGACAACGTATTCCAGCATCTCCCCTCACTGGGATATCTGGGCTTCTGCTTCCATGGTTCCCTTCCAATTTTACAGACCCAACCTTTACGTCCTCTCTTCTTGAAGGTAAGAATATGACAGGTCAGAGACGATAGCAGGAGTGGACGAGGGTGAATAATGGCTGGCAACTTTCCAGGTGATTACAGCGCTGAGAACATGTCACCCTAATGGAGTGCTATATCTTTTGATAACCTCTGCCTGCTTCAGATACGTTACAAACATGAGACTTAACTATGTAGCCGCTGCATTAATTTATGCATCGATTTCTTGACTGCTCATTCTTAGAGGTATTAACCCAGTGTAATTCAGTACTTCCTTGGTAAGCCTTCCATAGGAAGATTAAAACAATTTTAGCGATTATAAACTATCTAGGTTTAGCAGATGCTGGTACTCTATGGGATTGTGACCTGAAAGGATTTATGTCTAAATGTGATTTAAAGTCTCTCCCTCTCCAAGACTTCATTTTACCTTTCATGCTTTCCAGTCTCTCAAAGTGCATTATTTCTCTTTAGAATAGTTTATCTTACTTAATAATTACACGCGAGATAGATGTTAAATAGGTAAATATATTTGCTTTCTGCATTTGGTGTGTTTGTATTAATTTTGGATTGTTTTGGAAATTGCACTAGAAAAAAACATGTTTCAGTCTGCCTTCTGCATTTTTCCACAGCAGTGTCAGTGACAGAAGGCAGCTGCAGCATTGACTTTAACTTGGTTTAAAGACTGATATTTGACTCCAACTTTAAAAACGATCGTCGTTCTTAAAATTTAATCTGAAGGCATATGCCTCCTCAGCGAACCCCACTTAATTGTCATCTTTAATGGGGGCATTACTCGGAAATCCACTTTTCAGCATGTCCTTTTTTATCCTCAGGGTACATGTCCTGAAATGTATTTTTCTCTTGATGCAGAGTAAACGAGTTACTTGGGTCAACCCTGACCATTATTTTAAGGGCAGGATTTCTTGAATGAATATGCCAGGTATAAAAACAGATTTTAGGGGCGCCTGGGTGGCGCAGTCGGTTAAGCGTCCGACTTCAGCCAGGTCACCATCTCGCGGTCCGTGAGTTCGAGCCCCGCGTCGGGCTCTGGGCTGATGGCTCAGAGCCTGGAGCCTGTTTCTGATTCTGTGTCTCCCTCTCTCTCTGCCCCTCCCCCGTTCATGCTCTGTCTCTCTCTGTCCCAAAAATAAATAAACGTTGAAAAAAAAAATTAAAAAAAAAATAAATAAATGTTTAAAAAAACAGATTTTATATCAGTTCCACAAGATTATCTTGTGATGCAACTCTTTTTCTGCTCCATTGGTTTCATGTTAATAGGGAACACATCTCATGGGGGTGTGTAGCCCTATGATGCTTGTTCTTTTTTCTTTTCTTTCCTGTTTTTTTTAAAGCTGATTTGATGTTTTCAGTCAGAGTAGTATCTTCATATGCCAAACAAATTCAGATCTCAGAATTTTTCCCCCAGTTTCTATCGGAATACGGTTTTCAGAAAAATATAGAGGCCTGATGAAATTTGAATTTTGATAAACAACAAACACCTTTTTTTAGTATAAGTGTATCCCCTTCAAACCTTGGGACATACTTGTACTAAAAGATTACTTGTTGTTTATCTGAAATTCAAATTTAACTGGGCCTCCTGTATTTGTATTTGCTAAATCTGGCAATTCCGTATCTGGGGGCAGTTGAATTATGATCAGCATTACATTATCTCCAGATTGCAGGTCTGCAAAATCCCCAAGGGACCATTCTTTTCATGGGTATGTGCAAAAGTGGAGATTGTTCCACAGGCCATTCCCAGAGGCTCCATGGAGCCATCTGGTTTGGGGTCTCATGGATCTAGACACTGGAGATTAACCAGTCCCTCCTTTAAAGAACATTTAAAAGCTTTAAAGCAACAAAAATAATGCCCTTCACATAGTGGGCACTCAATGTATTTACTTCTGTTGATATCTTTAGTGTTCATTAGCGCCAGGCAAGATGAGGAAGATGATAAAATAGGACCTCTTAGAAACAGCTCCTAAGTAACCCTCAGTTCTCAATCCAAGCACTGCCGGTTCTTGGGACACCAGACGTAAATTCTACCTTGTTTGAGAGGACTTCTCACACAACCTCAGACATGAGTCCTCCACCACCCACCTCTCTAGCATTTATCATTTATTCCACTCATTTGGCGTTTCACATGTCCTGCTTAACATTTTAACCAAACTTTCATTTACAAATCCCCCGAGGAAAAAAATGTAGATAGCAGTAGCAAAGCGCTGTGATTTACAGCATGAGTCCCGGAGTCTCCGTGCTGGTCTCAAATGCTGTTCTGCCCCTTCTCGGCTTTGGAACGTCTCACAGACACATCTGCTAAGCCTCAGTTAATTATTTTTATCCCTCAAGAAAACGGGGTTAATAATACCTCCTAGTATTGTTGTATTGAATGAGATAATGGGTAACTCTTGGCAAACACTGAATGGTGGTGGGTAATTACCATCACCATCATCATCATCATCATCAGCCTCATCACATTATCTTTCTTGAATCCACACTCCCTCCAGTATCTCTTATCAGGCCTTATGCGAACTGACTGAAGAATCACGCTGGAGAGCTGGTAAGAGACTCCAAATTCCCAGCTGCACTTGTGCTGAAAAGCACTGTCTGGAGACAGATGAGCGAGTCTCACTCGTTCTGCAAGGTAGCGATTTCACTTGCTTAATTCTCGATTTCTCTGTACTCCTTGAAACCTACACATTTAAACCACGGCCTTGTGTTCTGCTTGGGATTATGTGAGAAGCAGGAAAACTTTAACTGCCTTACAGATTTGTTTCCTTAGTGGCACCAGCCCGGGGAGCCCTCCTGGGACTCGTGTCACCACACACTTCCTGCCTTACCCTTTATTATTTGCTGCCTCTTGATTTTTCTCTCAGTCATCAGTGAGGAAGTTGCATAACTTAAAAGCTAAGTGGGAGCTGCTTTCCTGTAATCTGTAGTCATACATATTCTTTTTCCTTAGGGTAACTTTTAAAAGAAACGTCATGCAAAGTGCTCTTCTGAATGAAAACTGACTTTTTTTGGCATCTGGAGCATGTGCTAGATTGGGTTTTCAACATCTTATGTCCACGTACAGTATAATCAATAGAGTCACTTGGAGAAACAGTATGGTTTTCTTAATATCGGGACATGTTAAAAAAAACAAAAACAAAAACAAAATATACGTTTCCATGACTTCCTCTGAGTTCTCTACTGGCTTTTTCCAAAGATCAAATTCGTAATCCTTAGCATAAAAAATAAAGAAATGAAAGAAAAAAGCATTTTGGGTCATGCGTTCATCATTGGCATAACACTTTCAAAACTATAATCTCACGGAAGGTTCTGGCAGAAACCCACTCATCTCTGTATCAGGACCCAGCACCTTTTTTGTCACAGGTACCCAACAATATCTGTTGAGCCAACTAATGAACAAGTATTTACTGAGCAGTTAGGAGATGCATTGCCCACTTGTAGTATAGTGTTAGTATCACTGTGATCATTAGTAAATAATGATATCAAGCCAGTGGCATAAGCTGTGGGGGTCTGGGTGAGAGAGTTTACAGTGTCTGATCGTTTAGAATTCACAGCAATCGGCCTTGCCATTCCCATTGTTAGCCCCAGAGAACAACGCGTTCCCACGTTCCCACCTATCTTGTTTTTATTGATTAACCACTTTAAATTCATTCTGAACCCATCAAGGCTCAGAAACGGCCCTGGGCCATTCCTTCTCTGGTGTCCAAGGCGGCCCCATGAGCCCGAGCCCGATCCTGCAGGCTTCGGCCTGGCCCATCTGTTCTGGAGCCCCTGTCATCTTGGGAACAGTGCAACACTGTGGAGGCCAGGCTGTACCCAAGGTTAGAGACCCCGCCTTTAAAATTGCTAGTCTGGGAAAAGCGGGAAATACTGTTTCAATTAGAAGGATAAAACATGGACAGCCATGAACCACTTAAGAAGTTGCATACTACTTGTCTTTAACCACAAAACCAAAATCACCATTTAGCTCTGCTTCTGCACAGCATAGGGAAGATCTGAGTGGCAGCGCAGTTGAGCTATTTCTTTTCCTATTTATTTATTTATTTATTTATTTATTTATTTAATTTATACTGTTCTCTGGCCCTGATTCTGCTATTGAAGACTTCCAAAGTCTCAGGGTACTTCAGTGTTAATAGAAAACAAGGAACCATGGCCACATTTGCAGATGGGAATATGGAAGAACCAGGTCTGTATACATAGGAGCCTGTCGCTCGGACAGCAGGAATGAGTGAGGTTTCCAGAACTGCTTTTCAGGTGTTTCCATTCTTGACTGGTTTTCATTCCCTCTTTCCAATGTGTCATTCCCTTGTGTTTCACCTCATTTCCTCCCAGTTTCCGTCTCTACTTGGTCCCATATTCGTTTGGATCCTCGTAATCTCCCTTTTTCTCCTGGTACAATCTGGTGACTTTATTGAAACCAGACTGTTTCATAATGAGAAATGTTTACAGGTAAAGTCTTCCTGCTGGCAGCCTCCCCCTGCAGTACCCACCCCCTGACCTGTAGTCTCACTGCTGTAAACTGAAGAGTGCGGAGTCACGTGTGAACGATGCTCAAGGAACCACGCCAGCCATGGTGCCTTAGTCTTACACCCAAGAGAAACACCAACACGACTGTCACACACATTTGGAATTGAGCGCTCAGTGCTGCACAGCGTCACGAGTCATTCCAAGCCTCTGCTCTTGTGAGCATCTCTGTTCAGGCCCCAGTGGGGATGTGTCTGCATACCTCCTGCTCCGTGTCAAAATATATTCAAGCTGTGCACATCTGAATAAAGTTCCATTTCACTTTTAATCCTTTAAAATCTAAAGTTTAGATCACTATGGTCAACAGAAAACAAGTTACATGAAAATCTTTGTTGTGACAGCAAGACTAGGGATTTGGAGAAATGAAGGCAAATAAATAAATTTTATAGATTAATCAATCATTTACTGGTTGTGTATAACCTAATTTTATTGTTCATGGAAACATCACCAACTCCCCAACAGAATATCCAGACATGCACAATAGTAAGTCAATTCAGTCATCAGATATTTTGTTGACTTTCAGTCATAAAAAAACCATAGTTTTCCATACATTTTTCCATTTTGTAATTATGCACATATATTTGTCAAGGTAGGAAGATAGGGAATATTTAACTGTTTGTTAGCCTGATTTATAATTTTTAAATATTTAGACATATGGTACATTGGTTTCCATCTGTCTTGCTCTGAGCCCTGCAAATGTTTAGGGACGGGTCTGCTCAGGTATTTTCCTTTTGTTGTAGCTTACAAAGCTTACAAGACAGCTTACTGTCCTTTTGAACTATTTCCTTTTGGTGATTGGTTTAGGTACAACAAAACTGGATCCCCCCTGCCCTCCTGCCCACCCCAGCAATTTATTGTATGTTTTCAATAAGTAGTTTGGTTCACAGGTAGGGATAAAAAGGTAAGCGCCAAGAATACCGAGTTCTTTGGGTCTCATAATTAGTTTCCCAAACCATTTCTTGACAACCCATGTGTACTCTTCAACACATTCCCAACATTTTATTCATAATATATTAAGGGAAGAATTACACATGTGTGTTAAGAACATGGAGTTTTGGAGTCAGACAACCCTAGATTTGAATTTTAACTCCACAGCTCACTAGCAGGTGATTTATTTCAACAATTCGATCCTTAGTTTCTTGATCAGTGAAAGGTGATGAAAATACCTACACCCATAAGGTTGCACCGAGGACTAGAGATAACATGTAAAATGCTCACCACACAGTAAGCATAAATAGTTACTATTACTGCAATGTCCACATTTTAATTCTCGAAGTATCAGTCTGCTCATTCATTCAATAATCCTCCTGTTCAAAACCCTTTGGCAGCTCTCCGCTGCCCAGAGTGTACCTTCTCATCGCTTGCACCTTCTTGACTCCAGCCTACCAGTCTTAAATTCCCACATTCCTCTCGGCTGTGGCCATCCCGGGAGACCTCCATGTTCCTTCCTCTATGTCCTTACGACCACAGTCCCATCTGTTTGGATGGCCTCTCATCATTTTAGGCCCAGTTCAAAGGGCACTTCTTGTAAGAAGCCTTCTCATTTACCAGTGTCAATTAACTTTCTTCTCCTTGCAGTCCCAGAGCCCAGGCTCTGTGGCTGTATTAGAAAACCCATTACCATGAGCTTGATATTGTATCAAATTTGCAGTCTGTGTCCATCATGTCTGCTCTACGGTCAGTTTCTTTGAGATAGATTGTCTCTTTTTCATACACTCCCTTCCCACAGGCATGTAACATAGTACTTGGTACAAAATAGATGTTCTTAATTTGTTTAAATTTGAATTTGTTGAGATCTACTTCAGTGGTGTCAGAGGTATTGAAGGCATTATTTTGATTCTTCAAGTACTGGTGATTCTTGTTCTCATGACTACGAGATTTTGTAAAAAAATGGCATGACTTACACTTTGTAAAACAATTTGCTAATTTCCAGGAAAAGCACTTTGTCTAAAAGCACTTCTTATTGACAAATGGAACATTGTGATATATTGTGCCACTTAAGAAAAGCATGCAATTCATGCTAATATGTTGGAGAGATTTCAATATTTAGATATTTCAAATGTCCACTACTTCTCTGATACTCCTCCCTTCCAAGGTAGGGCCTAATTAACCTCCTTTTGAATGGCTTGACTTAATGAATCACTTGTACCTTAAGGAATCAAATAAAGCAGATGTGATAGCATGCAAGTTAGGAAACCATATCACAAAAGGGGTCTCCCTTGGATCATTCGCTCTGGGGGAAGCCAACTGCCGTGTCATGAGGATAGCCAGGCTGTTCTGCAGAGAGACCCATGTGGTGGGGTCTCCTGCCTCTTGTCATGAGCGAGCTTAGAAGCAGATCCTCCAGCCCTACTCAAGTTTTCAGGTGACTGCAGCCCCAGCAGAGACCCCTGACTGCCACCTTATGGGAAATCCCGAGCCAGAACTATCCAGCTAAGCTGTTCCCAGATTCCTAACTCTCAGAAAACATGAGATAAAAAATGTCACTTATTTCGGGCTGCTAAATTTGGAGGCAATTTATTTTTCAGAATAGGTAACTGATACAAATACTGTAGAAGTACTATGAGCATTCTCATTGGAAATAGTCATGGTTTTAAATCTGTGATCATTAATTTCTAAAAGTAGCAAGAGGATTAGAGGCGGTTACCAAAAGTCATGATCTGGAACTCACCTCTGGCTAACAGCAGTGGACATGACTGTCATTCATTTTGTCAATTGGTCATTTCATAAGTACTCATTAAAATGTCTGCTATCAGACAATCACTGTTTTAAGCCTTGGAAATGCAAAAATAAATACGATAGCGAGCATGTTTTTATTTATTTCTTTAAGTTTATTTATTTATTTTGTGACAGAAAGGGGGGAGGGGCCAGGAGAGAGGGAGAGAGAGAATCCTAGGATGGCTCCGTGCTGTCAGCACAAAGCCCGATGCAGGGCTCGACCTCACGAACTGTGAGGTCATGACCTGAGCTGAAATCAGGAGTCAGACACTTAACTGACTAAGCCACCCAGGCCCCCCAGGAGCATATTTTTAAAGGTGTAGTATTCCTGTGTTCTCCACAATCTTATCTACCACAGATAATAAAAAGATTGGTGTCAGTCTGTGGAGCCCTACATAATTGTGTGCAAAGTTATTTAAGAATTATTTCATGTATTCATTTATTTATTTTTAAGTAAACTCTATGTGGGGCTTAAACCCATGACCCCCAAATCAAGAGTTGCATGTTCTACTGACCGGGTCAGCCAGGCGCCCCCTAAGAATTATTTTGTGTGATGAAAAAAGAATACGGGAAGAATTGGGGAAAAGTCTCTGGGCCAGTTACAATCTTAGCAGGTAGAGTTCCAAATAATGCCAGGCCTGACAAACAGCTTCAGGCTTTTAAGCCAAAGACAGTCGTCTCAGGGGGTGTGACAAATGGAATTTTGTGAAATGGTGTGTCTGCCTATGGTCTATCACACATAGGAGCAATCACTGTCAATAATGCTATCCTTGGGGATGAAGGACAGTGACATCAATGGCAAGAAAAATATTCCATTAGTAAAACATCCCCTAATTAATACTAATCTGTTCCCTGGAAAAGCTGCTTTAGAGGAAAGATTTTTTTTCCCTCACATGCTAAACTGCCGAGCATTAATTTGGAAAATTTTCCATTTAGTTTCAAGTAATATTAAAAAGCTTCACTTAGCAAAAATTAAAAGTGAATCTATCTCTCAGCTCAGATAAAATAGAAAGATAAGATGTTTTTTACAGGCAATGTCAATTCCTAATTGAGCATGTCAATTAAAAACAACTAAATTCTATCATTGTCTGGATTGACCTATCTACTCTTTTGCTTTTATATGACAATGTATTTATTAAATATCTAATTGCATGTAATCTTAGAAACTATAATGTAACAAGTAGCGACAAAAAATGTGGCTCTTGTTTCTCTACAACGTCAAAGCCAAGTCCAAAAAAAATTAGCAGAAGACAAACAAATTAAAAATGTATAAAGAACTGGGGCACCTGGGTGGCTTAGTCGGTTGAACCGCCAACTTTGGGTCAGGTCAAGATCTCGCGGTTCACGAGTTCAAGCCCCGCATTGGGCCCTGTGCTGACAGCTCAGAGCCTGGAGCTTGCTTAGGATTCTGTGTCTCTCTCTCTCTGCCCCTCTCCTGCCCACTCTCTCTCTCTCTCTCTCTCAAAAACAAAAAAAAAAATCATAAACATTAAAAAATTTTAAAAAATGTATAAAAGAACAGTGAGAATGTCTTCATATCAATTCATCTGGGAAACAGTAAGAAATTTTAGGTTCAGTTGAGCAATAGGAAGCAAAATAAATGTGACAAACCAGCAGTTTACATTATCTGTCAATAAGCATTCGCAGAATCAGTAATATGTCAACTGTCACCAGCCTCAGGGCTCTGGTGCCTGCTAGCTTCCTGCTCCCCAGCCTGTGTTCCTCTCCAGCTAGTCATCCGCCTTTAGTTCTTCAGATCTGAAAGGGTAAGTCTTTCTCAGCAAAGTTCTCCTTGACTCCCCAAAACAATATCCCATTTTCTTAGTATGCACACCTTTCCTTAATATTACGTATCCCAGTTCATGGTTCCCTTACAAAGTGGGATATGCTCACCCCAATGCCTAACTGTTCCCTTGTCCCTACCATCTTTCCGTCATGTTCCTTGTGACTGTGAGCAGTTAGAGATGTATGTGATTATTTCGTGACCATTATGTCTCAGCCACAGCTAGATCCTAAGTTGCATGCCAAGACTCCAGAGCAGGAGGTCTCCTTTCTTATCCTCCTCAATTAGCCCAGTGCCTGGCACGCTGTTGTTACGCAACACCTGGGCGAATATGTGAACAAATGAAGAAGTGAGCAGAACGGTGTGTGTTCAGGGCCGGAACTCTGAAGTTAAAGCCATTTGAAGTTAAACAAAGGCCATTCTCTCACTATCCAGTTATGTGACCTTTGGCACGATGTTGTCCTCTCCTTGTGGGTAAAACGGAGAGGAGAATAGTGTCCTCACGTGGGTGTCGTGAGTTTACATGAGAACATGCCCACCACGTGTGTCGCTTGATAACCTGGTGTTGAGCAAGCGCTTCTTGTTGCTGTTGCCGCTGGTTCTGCCTCCCCTGAATGAAATCATCATAAACTCACTTGTCCGGGCTCCCTTCTTGCGGAGGAAGGCAGAGGAGAAAGGACTCAATGAGAGCATCTCTGCGAGGCTTCTGGACAGCCTCGTCTCAGTCACCTCTGGCTTCCTGTCACTTTTTGCTGCCTGGCTCACTCCTCGTGGCATAAGCTAATTTCATCCACCCCTCCCAGCCACTGCCAGGTTTCGTTGTCAGTTCCCTGCAACTCTTTGTGGATACAGCTCTCTAGTTTATTTGACTTTCATCCTTCATGACAGCACCCGGTTGCTAGGACTTGGCACCATTTCTCTGAAGGGAAATGAATTCCCGTTCAAAATGATTTCACTTTCCTAACTTCCAAACGCTGTCCCCCAGAACAACCGTGTTCCCCCTGACTTTCCTCTCAGGATGACTTCATGCCCCAACGACAACAGTGTGTGACAAGAAAAGGGATGGCCGCCGTCCCCCTCTCCCTTGGGACATTTTAGCTTTGGGGACAAGTGGTTTTAGTCGCTGACGCTGAGGAAGGCCTCCTGCAAAAAGAGAGCTGCATGCTCAGTCAGCCGGACCAGACCAGACCAGACAAGCCTGACTTGCCTGAAGGTCCTGGCTCCTGGACCCTCACTGTATTTATAAGTCTTAACAGTGTAACTGTGAATTCCATTCTGGTGATGTTGCTTCTGGCTGGCAGATGGCCATGGTTTCCAGTCGTTCACAAGCAATTCTGAGGCCTGCTGATATGGGCATCGAAAGCGCTAGGCTCTCTTTTCTGTAACCGTGTGCATGTATTTTCTTGTAAGGTTGCCTTTGACGTCTCTTAAATGTACTAAATATTTTCTGAAGATACAGCTACTTCCACTTAGGAAAAAAAAAAGTATTTTTTATTCTCTTACTTCCAAAGATTGCTTTACGGGACAATCTATAAAAATAAAGAGCTTTTACTGAGTTCAGGGTTTAAACAAAGAGAGAGAAAAGCAGTTTCTAAGCAGAAAAATGCAACAAAGACTTTACTTCTTACCAAATAACTTAAGAATGTCTGAACGAAAACATCCCAAACCTGCTAGTGCCAGAATTTCTCAGATAAGTCAAGAGAGAAGAAAAACACAAACCCAACCCCAAACCACCAAGAAATCTATGAAGGGCAAAAAGAAAACAACACTATATCAAAAAATGCGGTTAAATGCTTAAAGAAATATATTGTAAGGGTATTCTAGAAAAAGCAATTATATATCTGAGTGCTTTCTAATTCATTTTCTTTTGCAAACAGTTGGGAAGATCCTACGGAGCCCATCTCCTTCTCTAGCAGGCCAACAGCAGTTAGCAAGTTTTCAGAATTGTTTTCCTCAATAGAATAACACGAAAATTGAAATAGCTTTTAAAAACAATTTTAATGAAATATCGTCTGTTTAATGAAAAATGTTCTACAATATGACTGTCCTCTGGTTCCATTTTTAGAAAGAAAACCTTGTGCTACTTTAAAAATGGGTATGATGACAACATTCGTGCAAAAATTTCTGGTTTACACAAATACATCAAAGTGCATTAAAATACCTTTCAGAGGTTTATATATTTTGCTCTTTCAAATATGTATATGTATGTCTATACATATTTGTCCATCTTGATTCTCAGTTTAAATGCATTACTTTACTTACTGCTCTTTTAAGATTTATAATTATCCTTTCAATGATTTGTACGTTTTTTTTCTCAATTTAGAAACCTGAAATAGCTAAGATGTTGGAAGAACAGGACCACATTTCATTTACTTTATAGCATCTAATATGCAGAGATTAACACTAGATATACTGGCTCTTTTCTTCAAATGGGTAAATGAATATACAGAGGTATTAAATGATTTACTAAAAAAGCACATGAGTCTTGGACTTCCTGATTCTCAAGACTGCCACCATCAGATTATGCTGATTCTTTTTTGGCCAACCTGAGATCTATAGAATTCCCAGATCCTCTGATTTCATCCATATATATCTTTGGCCATGACTCTCAGGAAACAGGATGATGCTAAGCTTAATTTGCATGTTTGATGTCTATGGAAGGGATGTGACACTTGTCTATCAATTAAAACTCTACCTCTCTACCCAGATAGGGGCTTTGTAAGAGGTCATCATATTCACTTGTGTACTTCCTTCCTTATTCTTGTTCTGATGGTCACATGAGATCACTAAATGCTCAGGTCCTGAGTTACATTTCCATGTTTAGTAAATCAGGAAACAGTGAAAGACGTGTCTTGTGACACTTTCATTCCAAACTTAGACAAGGCATGAGTATTTAATGAAAGTGAGTGGACATGAACGAGAAAGAGGTCAAGATTTTAATAACCTGAATTGATATCTAAGGCAACCTATAAACCAAAAAAAAAAAGGTACATGTAAGGGATTTTAATCAATATCTTTCTCTTTCTATGAAAACTCTCCTGATTACCATAAGTAAAATTGATGATTTCCTGTTTAATATCTCACATCTGTTTTCATCATAGCACCCAAACACTTCATTGTAATTGTTTTATACACCTGTCTTGTAAATGTAAAAAGTCTTTAAGAAAAGTGACTATGTACTACTCACCTCTATATCCCTGCTAACTTCGATAATGCTGGCATGTAGTATAATACGCTTATTTCTTCAATGCTGAGTAAGTAAGTGTTTGTGCATTCTATAGCCTTAAGGATTGCGTACTGGAGCTGGTTAATAAACCATTCAATATTTAGTGGTACCTATGGTACATGGTAAAAAAAAAAAAGGGGGCAACAATGAGGGGCACCCTGAGGACTTTGGAATGACAGAAGTGAGATATTCCTACATGAAGTGAAAAGATGAAAAAAATATATCAACCACAAGAGAGTAAGACTTACCTGGAAACTAATCAGCTATATGTAAGATCTCACGACAAATTTGCTGGTAGAACAGAAGTTTGGTCACTCACAGGATCCCTGAGAGAGCCACAGAGTCATCATCCATGGCAGCGCTATTTCGTTTCCAAGCTTATCTTACCAAAGGATACCACCTACCCAGTTCTGTGGGCAGGTATATCCTTACGTTAAAAATACTTCCCTGGTTTCCTTGTTTTAATCCTTTGAACATTCAAATCATTTGACTAGCCGCTTCTGCATCATTTCCATGCTTACCAGGAGTTGTGATGGTTATAAATGAACTCACATAGCTTATTCAGAGGCAGATGATACATTTGTCTGAGAACTTGAGTGTCTAGGTATACCAGACAGCTATACCTCATACTGGAAACTAATAAACTGGCATTCTAACCAGCCTCTAGGAATCAGGTAAAGGTGAGTTTGCCTCTGGTCGATATCACAACTCATGATGTCCTGACATTCCAGTCACTGTGCTTGCTAGTCTGAGGGCCAGAGTTAGATGTTAATGACTCCCCCAGGATGATTCCTCCCTGGTGGTGCTTCCCTAAGCACCTTCCCTAAGGTGATGGCCTTCCCTAAGCATCACATCCCTGTCCTCTCATGAGCTCTTTGCCTTTCTTCTTCCAATGGCTACACGGATTATGTGCTTAACACTATGCTTTAAACCACTAGAGAGTGATCCAAGATAATGTGTAATTAAGTGAGGATTGTTTGGCACAAACTAAAAGGGTTACAGAAATTTCAAGCAAATAAGTATCATTGTGGTGGGCAATCATCCAAGGAGAGATTCCTAAAGGCCTATGGTCTTAAGAGGGGACTTGCTGTCTGGATAGGATGTAGGTGGGTGGAAAAGAGGGGAAGGGAACTTCTAACAGGAGAATGTGGGTCCACAGATGTGGAGGCCAGAATGGTGGTCACATTATTAGAGTATTAGAATTAGAACAGATTCGTCAACACGCCATCTCTTTACTCCCTTCAGAATAAAACCTGGAGGTTGATGAGAAAAGACATAAGCCTCCTTAAACTTCCAGTTACAAAATAAATAAGTCCTGGGGATATCATGTACAACATGGTGACTACAGTTAGTAACACCTTATTGTATTCTTGAAAGTTGCTAAGAGAGTAGATCTTAGAAGTTCTGATCACAAGAAAAAATTGCAATTAACTGTGGTGATGGATGTTAGCTAGACTTCCTGTGGCAATCGTATCACAATATATACAAATACTGAATCATTATCCTGTATTCCTGAAACAAATATTATGTTATATGTCAATTATATCCCGATAAAAAACAAAATTCAAAAAAGAAATGTCTCCTTACTTAAGCTTTGAACTGGAGGTGTTAATAAAAAACAAAACAAGAGGCACCTGGGTGGCTCAGTCAGTTAAGCATCTGACTCTTGATTTTAGCTCAGGTCATGATCTCATGGTTCACGAGTTCCAGTCCCACGTTGGTCCCTGCACTGCAGAGTTTGCTTGGGATTCTCTCTCTCTTGACCTCTCTCTGCCCCTCCCCTGTTTGTGTTCTATCTCTTTCTCAAAATAAATAAACACTTAAAAAATTTAAAAATTTAAAAAAACAAAACAAAACAAAATGAAATGAAACGCAGCATTCTGTTAAATGCCTAAGTTCAGAAAAACAATATTAACCTTTTAGTTATTTGCCTTTAAAGACCAATTGTTGAATGTTATCATTTATGCAATGAGAACAATTATAAGAACTTTTTGAAACAAACTGAGAAGAAGAAAAGTAATATCTATTTCCAAAATAAAGCATTTTGAATGGCAAAGTTACTTATTAGCCCAAACTTGTTCCAGAGACTACACCACCACAGGATATGAGGATTTATGGTAGTTGATTCCTAATTTTTTTTACAAAATAACTTTTTAAATAGATAACTTCCCTTTCAATTACTCTCCAAATAATCTTTACAGATAGAGAAAACTGGTATCTTTGAAAATGCAACATTTATAGTGGGAAAAAGTTAGGTATTGACGTGCTTTCCTCCACTCTTTGTAATACCTAAGTGAAGAGGGAAACAGAAAGTAACTAAAATAATTTTCTCCCAGCTCACTCCAGACAGATCACCCTTCCACCTGCCACAATAAGTGTTTGGTGGTAGCAGGACAGGAAAGAGAAGAGCAGCAAAGAGGAAGAGGGAGAAGAGGAAAGGGGGGTTGGGCGGGCAGGAAGAAGGATCAGTCTGCACCTGCTCAGAGGAAATGGGGCCTGGGGGGGCTGGCCTCCAAAATTAGAACATGAGCCCCTCTCCCCATTCTTCATCTCAGTCAGCACTGCCTTCGTTCTACTCTGCAAGTCTTCCCATCCTCCATTTAAGTCTTGCTTCCAGGTTGAGACCAGTAAAGACAATATAATTCCTGAAGGATCACGTTTCTTATTAATTTTTTATTTTTTTTTTTATCTTTAAGTTTATTTATTTTGAGAGAGGGAGAGAGCATGCTTGAGTGGGCCAGAGAGAGAGAGAGAGAGAGAGAGAGAGAGAGAGGAGAATCCCAAGCAGGCTCTGCACCATTAGCACAGAGCCTGACATGGGACTTGAACTCATGAACCACAAGATCATGACCTGAGTTGAAATCAAAGAGTCCATCACCTAACTGACTGAGCCCCCCAGGTACTCCAAGGATCACTCTCAAACAAGTATGTATATAGAATAGAAGAACCCTGTAAATTCCCCTTAGTGAGGGCTCACTCATAGAATACCAGATGTCTTAGGGTACTGAACCCACCAATCAGATTCAAAGGGAACAAAAGTTTTCATTCCAGGCCAGCTACTGTTATGGATGTATGTATTCCCTCTGACTTGCCTCCCAAAGAGTTCTGTCTCTACCTCTCTGTCTTAGACACACACACACACACACACACACACACACACACACACACACACTTAAAACACTTCAGGCTTTCTTTAGGCTCCAAAAGGAATTTTACATAAAAATACAGGGATCTTTTTAGAAAACCTTTATTTCATTTCCATTTCTTAATTGCTGTTAAACTGGAAAACTTTGGAATCCTGTTTATGAAAAAAAAAGATACAAGCTTAGATTTTTAAGAGATTACTTGAGGTAATAAAATCCAACAGTGCTAATAGAAGACCTTTGAGTGTATTTAACTTTTGAAAAGCATATAGAAACATAAATCTTCCGTGTTTAAGTGGAACAATAGTGACATAAGGACAATCCTGAAGAGTGACTCTTAAATACTTTGAAATCTCATAAAGAAGCTTTTCTCAGGAAAGCTGTAAAAAGAGTCAGTTTTGCCTGAGTCAGAGCAATTTTATCTAACTAACAGCACCCTCTGGACCTTTGAAAAATTGACATTCTCCATGACAGATCAAATTTGGACGTGGCTCATAAAGGAGCTCCCAAGGAGACTCTCATGCTTATTTTTCTCCTTTAGATCTAGAGCAAAGGTCGGCATATCTGGCCCACTGACTGTTTTTGCAAATAAAGTTTTATTGGAACACAGACACACTTTTGTTTACATATTGTCTATGGCTACTTTCAGGTACAAGGACAGAGTTAAGTAGTTCTGACAGTCACCATATGGCCTACAAAGCCTAATATTTACTATCTGGCCCTTTATAAAACAGAGTCTGCTGTCTCCTGAATAATTTCCCTCCTGTGTCACGCCTTTAGACAAAAAGTCAGGATTTTAGACTCCATTTTCCAGTAAACTGCTTTATGACCTCGGGAAGTAATGACATTTCTTGGGTTTGACTTCTTATCTATAAAAGAAGGAGAGTTAGCTCAGGTGATCATATTTTCCTTACTAATTCCCTTTAAATTTCTATGTTCTGAGGAAGGTAAGCCCTTTTCTCGTAACAACGATGTTTGAATGAAATCCGAATCCATTTCGAAAGATGTCTTTCTTCAAAACCCCAGTTTACTGTGAAATGTTTCCCATCATTTCAAGCATGTAACAACTAAGTGATACCCCCTTGCTACCGTATCGTGGACATGCCAGAAGGCTGTAGATTAGGGCTGGAGAGAGAATGTGAACAGCAGTAAAATCTGTTTTAGACGAGGCGGCACATCTGGCTCACACTTCCCTAGAACAGATGTGGCACGCTGCTTGTGCCAGAGACGAATGTTCTTGTCTGTCGTGTTTTTGGTGAGTGAGTGCTCTATAGGTGCTGTAGCCCTGGGATCCTGAGGGAAATGGAATAAGTGCTCACACCAAGGAAGCGCTATGAATGGACGATGAAGGCACACGTTCTCTGCTCCTCCAGGAATGGGGCTGGGCACTGTCCGAACTCGGGTGCTATGGGCGTATTCTGCACTGCGCAATTTCTCCCTAGACGCATGTCATAGGGCTACCAACTAGAGAAATGATGGCCAAACAACATCGGTCTCCTTCCACATTCCTCACAAACAACTAAAGGAACGCTTGCAATCACTGTCTTCAAAGAATAGAAGACTAGAGATATCATATCACCCTAAAAACAAATATCGCCTAAAGTGCTCTAAATAGAGGTCAGAGAATTCCCTAGACCTCAATGCTAATGACTATGATTTTAAAACCAAGAAGCCTGTTATTTTGAAAAGTAAACATTTTTTTCCCCATTTCTTTTCTGCCCAGAAAAGAAAGGTGTGCGGAGATATCATCGAGTCCCTGAACCAGAAATGGTTGTTTCTTGGTCTCCATAGGAGGATGCTTTGAATAAGAACAAGTCTACGTGGAATTTTAGAAAGCAAGATGAATGCTCACTGAGTTTAAAACATATTTCAAAACAGAAAGGAGTGTCTAACAAAGGGAGCCACTTGACAGTTTTTGCAAAACCCAAAGCGAATCAGCCCTATGAATACCATTCAGAGTTTGGGTAGCATCTTCTCATAAACATCTTCTGTGGTGTGCTGAATTCCCTGCATTTGCCACACATTATATACTTTGGCTGGCACCTTTGTTTTCAGTAAAGCCTTTCTTTGCAAGAAAAAGACACTAGTGCATACTGTCTATCACTTCTGCTACATCTTCTAGCTTTTCTCTCCCTCTTACAGAGAAACCTCTGAACTGGATGCTAATATTTTGCAGACCAAGCATGAGCCAAAATGGATTAAAAAAGCTAAGCGAACATATCTGCATCAGTCTAAGGAGTTTCAAAGGACGAGCTGCCATGTTAAGCTGCTTAGCATAGCTGCGGCTCTCCTCTGCTCCCCGCACCCCTCTCACCCCGCCTTCTGTATTTTGGAGTATTTTACCTTCTCTTCTTGGCCAGTCAGTATTCTTCTATCCTCTCAGATCCAACTTAAGTCCCATCCCTGGGATCACACTGCGCGCCAGCCCTCACGATGCTTTGAACATAGAGGGGGCTTATAAATATTGTTGGTTTGTTTTGAAAGTCTTCCTGAATGACCTCAGCCCGTGTGGATTTCTACCTTCCTTAACTCCTTTGAGATTTACTGTCTATCCCACACAATTAACACCTTATTCTCCTTGGCTCTGTACCACATGATACATTTCATTTTTTCTTTGTAATTGTTTCATGTGAGGTGGTTTTCTTTCTTCAATTAGATTATCAGCTCCCATGGGTGAAGTCGTTTCCCATACTATCTAGCAAACTGTTGGGCACAGTAAACATCCAATAACTACCTGTTTTGTTTTTTTTTTTTCAATCAACAGCAGTTTTCATGTTGCTTGAAAGGTTATGTACCTTGCCAGCTATGCTGTGGACTCCTACCGATCAAACTGTTATATCAGAAATAGCAATAAGGTAGTAAAGTTGAAACCCCCAAGGAGAATAATTTGAATGAATATATGTGGAATATCAGGGGAAAATGAAAGAGATTGTTTTGGTCGTTACTTGCAGGGCAGAATATCTAAATATATAAAAGCGCTAAGCAAACAAGAAAAGATATATACAGAATGCACATATAGTAAGAAAATGAAATTTATCTAATGGATCCAGTACAGGCTAAAATGGTTACAAAATTTAACAGTTCATTCCTCATTCGTTAATCCAATCATCATGTTTTGAGTCTGGCTGTGCTTATAACCCATTTAGAAAACTACATAATCTTTTACAGCATGCCTAGTTTCTTCAAGACTCACAGATTTCCAGTTTATACCTTGCTCATTGTTTACAGTGCTTCTGCAATAAAAGCAAGCTGCTAAGCTAATGTTTATTTCAACAAACACTCTGTTTGGATGCGGCCTGACAACTCGAACATCTGTTTTAACTAGAAGCATCAACCAAGTTGACTTACTACATGGATAGAATTCGGAAAATTGCTCAATATTCTGCTTTGTTCTGCTTGTATGGACATAGCCTAATGCTTTCCATGCCACCAAATAAGTACTTAAGTGGTTAAAGTAACCAAAGGAGCTTTGGCATACCCCATGCCAGCTGTGTTCTAAAGAGAATTAGACCTGAAATACCCAGCTCTGAGAACAAGCAATTAGTACAGGGCTTTAGTTGTTTAGCTGTGGGTTTCATTAATATGGAAGAGACAATAAGAGTGTTATTTCCACTATTATAAAGTTTGATGCAGGCGTTTCATGCTAGGACACCTCACATACGAAACCAGTGACAGATCTGTTTAAAGAAGAGCAATATTAAACTCATCAGACACAAAACAGAGCTGATCCAAGGAGTGTTTGTGTTACGTTTCAAGTCAAATAGCACGTTCTTTACTTCCAAGTGAAAGAAGATTTATTTTTTCTGTAAGTGGCTAACCTCTGGAAATAATTTGGGACACCAGAGAAAAAGAAAACCCAATTTTGAATGAAGTCTCCGTTGTGAGTCCAAGCCTTGCTGTCTCCATCGTGGCATTTGCAGGACTGCCTTGGTTGTCACTGTTCCCAGCTCCCCCACGGTGAAGTGTAGGTTCAGCCCCCCTAATCAACGACTCTTTTTCCAGAGTTAGGTGTCATTGTAGCTATTTCTATTGCTGCAGACAAAGCTCCCTTCTTAGAAAAGACATACTGGGTAGGCTAGCTAGTGTTTTCTTCCAGCTTTACTGAGATATAATTGAAACACAACATGGTGTGAGTTTAAGGTGCACACCGTGATGATTAGAATACGTATACATTGCAAAGTGATTACCACAATAAGGCGGGTTAACACATCCACCACCCACATAGTTACCATTTTGTGTGTGTGTGTGTGCGGTGAGAACATTTTTGGATTTACTCTCTTAGCAACTTTCGAGTACACATTAGTGTGTTGTTAACTGTAGTCATCATGCTGCATATGATGTCCCCAAAACTGACCTTATAACTGCAAGTTTGTACCTTTTGATCACCCTCACTCATTTCTCCTATCTCCCCAGCTCCTGACAACCACCAATCTACTCTGTTTCTATGAGCTTGGTTTGGAGATTCCACATATGAGTGAGATCATACGGCATTTGTCTGTTAGTTTTTTGACATTAATTTATTTATGTTGAAAGAGTGATCACCAGCAGGGGAGGGGCAGAGAGAGAGAGGGAGGAAGGGAGAGAGAGAGAATCCCAGATAGTCTCCACACTCAGTGTAGATCCCAACGAGGGGCTTGATCCCACAACCACCGCAAGATCATGGCCTGAGCTGAAATCAAGTCAGTCGCCTGACCGAGTCACCCAGGCACCCCCATCTGTTAATATTTTAATAAGTCAGAAATTGCTAGAAGAGGGAAACCAAGAAATGTGAACGTATGCAAGTGTCCAGTATGAACAGGGTCAGGTAAAAAAAAAAAAAACACCTATTCACAAAATGGGGTAGAATATTACTGAGTCATTGATGGGATACAGTTGATGGAAGCTTCTTGGGGAAATGGGACTCATCAGGAAGGAATTTAGGGATTTATTGAAGGGTCATTATCCCAAAGAGTAACTAACAACTTTGGGCCTCAGGAGTCCAAGTTGAACACAGAGAACGAAGAGCTGTTTTAACCAGTACACGTCAGAAACAGCAAGTGACACCAGGATCAGACCTAAGAGGCACCAACTCGACACAACTACCCACAAGATGAGGAACATTTTTAAGAACATCAGAACCGGCTTAAGAAATACTCAAGCTCCCACACTTGAACACACTGACAGGGTATGGCCCAGTCCTTTTGCATGCCATAAAGTAAATGCTGTGCTATCTTCTAAATGGTTGATGGACGGCGTTCGGTTTGGATGATTAAATACATTGAAGGCGACAGAAAAGGCTCCAGGCTGCAGTGCCCTTAGGTAAATTTTCTTCCTTCTCCTGGGCCAGGGTACTAGAAGAGCTGGATGCCGGACGGGGACAGCTGCTGACTCCCATCGGAGCACAGCACCGCCAGTGCTCTCACTGCTCCAAGGTAGCTCCTCAGGAAGCCCAGGACAGAGTGATACGAAGACTTCAGATGTTTTGGCCAATTTCATGTAAGGACAGATTGCTGGGACAGAATCAAGAGCTTCAGAGTTTTGTTTTTCCCGAAACACCGAGGCCATACATAATATGATTACACTCTTCCATGGTTAAGAGTTCCCACGTACATTATTAAGTGTGAACTAATATACCTTCAGTTTCTTCTATGGTTTTGAGTTCAAAGTACAAGGAAAGCAAGAAAGAAACAAAATCACGAGCTCTGGTTTCAAGTTCTAGGGTGACATTTACAAGCTGTCGCCTTAAGAGTCTGTTCAGAGTGTGTGTTTTATCATAAGAAAATGGAATGATGGCATCCACGTCTTAGAGCAGAATGGTGGTCAGTGATGTAGGTTAGATCAGTAAGTTCTTGGATCTTAGTATTCCCCACTCCCTGAACCCTCTGCCTTGCCCACTACCACAGACATGCTGACCTGCCCCTGTCTTCTTCCCAGTTCTGAGCTGCACTTTTTTCGATGGTAAACTAGGAAAACTATTGATTCCAAACAGAGTGGTTGTGGAGATCAATTGAGATTAAGGGAGTGTTTCTTGCTATTATAGGCTTCGTGGACATCATCATTACTTACGGTCTATGAGGAAATAATAACCAATAACTTTATTCTTTGTCGCCACGCAACACTTTGATTTACAATCTACATTAAAGACAAAAGCAAACAAAAGCTAAGGGTCTGTGCCTTAGAATGCTAAATCACCATTAAAATAAACCATTTGGAAAACTCGATTAGCTGTTCAATTTTATACTGTGATTATTCTTTCCCCAGGTTCTCTTCACAGACAAAAAATAGAAAATTTGGTTTGTTTTTCACAGTATTAAGAAAGGCTGATGAACTGTCTGTGTCAGTGTTATATATATTTAGTGGACTTATTATTATTTTTGCAATGCTTTGGCACAGCTCAATTTTAAATGTAATTACCACATTATAATCTTGGCAAAACCCACTGTTCCAAATAATGCTCTGATGTACAAATGAGTCTTCCTACCAGATGAAAACTGCCAAGGGAAAGGTACTGTTGTATTATAGAAAAATGAGAAGTCTCGTTGAAGCGCAGAATAACTGTAAATTTCATTTCAAAGGCATACACTATATGCACACAAACTAAAGAAAGTTGTAATTAAGATGTCTCGTTCTCCTGAACTAGCACTCTAATTTATAATAATTCACTGTAGGGCAGGTAGGCACCCTGGATCAGACAGCATCTCTGTATACTGTGAACTAGAGACAGTAGGAGATTCAATATGCTGAAAAATTTCTACAACTTTTTTAGAATATGAAGGTAAACACTGATTGAAGCATGGCCAGAAAGTTCTGGAATCATTTTCTCGCCAGCACCATAAGTCAATAAGCAGTAAAGTTTTTACAATGGTGTGTGCTTATACATGTCTTTCAATAACCTGCAGCATTTTCACTAGGTCTGCCTCACAATAACACCATACATGGGTTTCTGGCTTTAGTAGAGAAACCAACTCTGAAATGAGGATTTACATAAGAGATTGGCTTTTATTTTCTATTAGGTGATCCTTCTGGGCAGTTAAGCGTATAGCTTTTCTTTTCCAATATCTCCTGGAAAACCTTTCCAAAACAATGCTGGAGGCTGATGACTATTCTCCTACTGCAATCGTTCTCAAACCAGGGGTGGTTTTCTCTCTCTGCCCCCTCTCCCCGCCACCCCCCCCCCCGCCAACCCCCTCCCCCCCCCCCTCCCCGCCAGGGAGATATTTGGCAATGACTGGGGACATTTCTGACTGTTACAACTGGAGGGTTGTGGCCCACTGGCATTTAGTGAGTACAGGTCACATCTGTGGCTAAATATCCCACAATGCACAGGGCAGTTCCACACTAAAAGGAATTATCTTGTCCAACCTGCCAATTCTGCTGGGATGTGCATCTCTGAAAACATGACAGGTATTGCCCATGGACACTGCCTGAGTCGGTGTCCCTGGGACGGTCATTATTGGGAACGAAGGCCAACATAACAGCAGAATCCAAATCCTTCCTTTCTTACTAGGATCCCATGAACATTGCCAGAGCACAGATCCAGCCAACAGGCTCTTGGTGTGTGGAATTTTTTGAAGTTCTAGTTTTGCTTTGTTCAGTCATTTTAGAAAATATGGAAGTATCATTCTGGTTTGAACTAGTTCATTAGGTTTATTTTTGGACATGTTTGGTTCAGTGACAACCCTAATATTTGGGGTCTATTCAGTTCAAGGTGTAGTGCATCAATGTGATTTTGGCTTTTGGCTATGGTTACTTGGTTTAGCGCCTTGCGTTAGTGCCTATGTGAGTGTGGCTTTGGCAGAAAGCTCCAACCCATCCCTATCAAGGACCCTGGAGCCTCTGTACAGCAAAGGAGTTAATTCGTTCTTTACTCCGTTTTATAGGAAGCCTCATTAATGCCAGCACCAAACCAAGAGGTTTGAGGACGTGTTGACTCCTCACTTTCCCCCACCTGGTTTCAAATTATGACTTGGCTGAGAAAAGTAACTTATTTTATATTATATGTACGAGAAGGTACAATAGTCTCACGTTTTTCAGTCTTCCTGACACTGTTTACTTGAGTCCACTGTGAAGAAAAGAGAAAAAAAAAGTTCTTGAAAATCTCCAGGGATTTAAAAAAAAATGCCCGTTTACCCCTATTTTGCAATGGCCCTGGTTGTGAAACCATCAGACTGCAAAATACTGGAGGAGTGTTGAGGGTGGATTTTAGTGACAAGATTTCCTTCAGGCTGTAAACAAACCAAATTCATTAAGAGGAAGAAACAGAGGTGGCAGATTTCATCATAAAATAAGGAAAACAGTTTCCAGCTGAATTATAGATACAGCACAACACGCAGTTGTTCATTTTTGAAAACTCCAGTTTCTGCAGGCTGAAACAGAACATTTCAATTGGCTCAGTTCATGAAAGCCATCTGCACCTGCTCACAAAACAGCTTAAAGAAAAAAAAAATCTGCACGAAGGATTTTAACGTATACAGATAATAAGGAACAGCCTCTGGCACACACACCCCGAAGAAGGAGGAGCCGTACGAAGCGAGGGGCTCGTAATTTTTTTAAACTACCAATAAATAATAATCTAAAATCAGCTTACAGTATTAGTTCAGTTTTACCTGTGGCAGCTACGCTTGCCTGTTCTGGTTGTATGTTTAAAAGTTAGGCGATTAAAATTCAATTATGTGGGTTTTTCTTTTATGTGGCCTAGGGTTGAATGAATTACTGGCAGGAAACTTTAGCTCACGAATTCAATCAAAAATCCTTTCATTTGTCAGAGCTGCTTCCTGCCCTTCTCCTTTAAACATCTGCTTCTCCAGTTCAGGGAAAACACACACACACACACACACACACACACACACACACACACACACCCTCTTTGCTGAAATAATAAGCAATCACCAAAACTTCTCTCTCTCTCTCTCCCTCCCTCCCTTTCTCTGTCCCTCTCTCTGTCTCTCTCTCTCTCTCTCTCTCTCACACACACACACACACACACCCTCTTTGCTAAAATAATAAGCAATCACCAAAACTTCTCTCTCTCTCTCCCTCCCTTTCTCTGTCTCTCTCTCTCTCTCTCTCTCTCTCTCTCTCTCACACACCACACACACACACACACACACACACACACACACACACACACACACACTCCTTTGTTGAAATAATAAACAATCACCCAAACTTCCCTTGCAAAAGTTAACAGAGTCTCCCTTAAACACACACTTGCTCCCAGCAGAGTTTATTTAATATATCTTTAATAGCTTCCTCGTACTCCTTTCTTCCTTTCCGCTTTCAAATTCTGGAAAATCTCAAGCTGACAAAAGAAGACATTTTTAAAATGCGAACCTTCGCAGGGAGAAGCCCCGGCCCAGCCCGCAGGCCAATGAGGAGGCTGCCAGGCCGTTGGGCAGCACACGCACTCCTTAAATGGCAGGCGCTTCCTGCCTGAAAAAGCCAGTTCCGCGCGCACACAGACACGCTGACACACACCCAGACACACACACCCAGACACACACACACACACACACACGGAGAGAAAGCAGGAGGTGCAGCTCAAGTGCCAAACAATGTGTCCGCGGCGCTGAGCGGAGTGTGGGGCAGGCCTCGCCAGGGCCATGGCCCCCGCGCCACCGCGGCCTTGGCCTTCCTTCCCGGCCGCGGACCGGGGTTTACTCCGTGCCGCCGAGAAGCCTGGCCCGTCTGGAGGAATCTGAAAGTGCCTGCCTTCTGGGCCAGAGAATAAGCCCCTTAGTCCGCCCGCCCTGCCCCTGCCCTGACCCACCGACTCCTCTTTGGGAAACTGACGCAAGGGCCGGCTTGTGTGGCTTGTCCCTTTGCCTAAAAATCGTGCTGTTTCTTTCTCTAGAGAAATCTGGAGTAAAACTTAGTAAACCTTGGGGCTGTGCTGCCAAATGATCTCAAGCCGATTTTAGATCTTTTAAAATAGGATCCCTTCTTTGGAGAATCTCGGAGTCACGGAAAAGACGTGCTTTAAGAACAAACGCTCACCTGGAATCTGTAAACATTTAAAACTGGACAAAATGGTGATGTTTTACTGAGACATGGTACATAATTCAACCAGCTGTTGTACCATGGTGAAGCCTAGGAATGTTTTCATATCTAAGCTATGCCTGTAATTCTGTAAGTAGATAAGGAAACTTCCGGTTATTATACTCTTCACATGGATAGAAGAGCTTGAACTGAAATAATTCGAAAATTACTGGTATTCCCAAATGTACTACAATCAAAACATTCATAATTAACGCATGTTGTAATTATTCACCCTTAAATTGAAAAAAGTGAGTGATATGATTAAAGTCATTTATTATTATGTTAATAATAGTAATAACAGTTAACATTTCTGAGCGCTATGTACCAATTGTGATGTCAGTTATTTACATGCATGATTTCATTTAACTCCGAAAACTCTACGCAGAGCCACGATTATGCACATTTGAGGGAACGTTTAGATCATGAATTTGCTGCAGGCCAGAGAGTTAGTAGGTAGCAAAGCTGTAACTTGTACCCAACAGCTGGACTCTCAAAGCCAACATCCACTAGTCAATCATCCATCCATCCATCCATCCATCCATCCATCCAATACGAATGCCTATCATTTGGAAGACACAACCAAACAAAGGAGATAAGTTGAACACACACAAAATTTTTTTTAACACATACATCTGTTATATCCAATGGAAACATAAGGAACAAGCAGTGTCTTAAAATGTCAGGCATCTGATAATAGCCATGTACATACTGAACTGTAGAAACAATGAATAGTACAAGAAAAAAATAAGATGTCAATGAAACTGTTATTAACAAGACATCCAATACTCCTTCGACATGCAAAACGTAACATTCAAGGTATTTCTCAAAAGACCAATTTTTCCTTGAATTTTCCAAAGAATTTTCAAAAATAAATTCAGGGAACATTTGGGAATAGCAAGTTTCCAAAACAAAACGTGCATAGCAAGATTAGTTTTTCAGTTTTACCATTTTTTCTTTCAGTGGAAAGTTCATTGGACAAATTAAAATTTCACCCTAGACAGGATGTGAGAATGTTTTTGTAAATCACAATTTACTGTATATTAGTGCCATGTGAAAGTTTTCTTTCCCAAACAAGAACCCACATGAAACTTGGTTATTAAACCTCAAATAAACCCTTTTTACATACCTATAAGCCTCAAATTGAAATTACCTTTAAATGGGTTTTTAGATTTCTTTTTAATTCCTGAGTGTGTAAGGCAAAAGGTTACATCCTTCATATAAATTTCTGCTTTGGGCTAAAACCAATATATCCTTATTTTGAGGTTTCATCTTAAATGCATCAAGTTGATGTCACTTCAGTGTGAGCTTGTATGGGCTATAAAATCGTGCCTCAATTGCAGCTATTTCTGATCCACCTGAATCACACTATTATGCTTCATTCTTTGCATTTCACGTTCAACAAAAAACATGAGGGCTTATTAAGTACCAGGCTCTATACTAGGCACTAGAGACACAAAAGGCCAAACAAACAAACAAACAAAAACAAAAAAATAAAAAACAAAACAAAAAAACCACAGTCCCTATGCTGGAGAAAGTTTTAGACTCATGAAAGAGAAAGGTAAATACATCATAAGAATTGGATAAGTCCCCAAAAGAAGCATGATCCAAATGTGTGGGGAGTCATAAGAGAGAGTGACCAATTCAGGGAAGGCCCTCTCCTCTACAAACCATCCCTTTCATCCACTCAACAAATATTTGTTGGATTTTGAAGGATAAGCAGGTGTTACAGGTGAGGAAGGCAGAGGAAACGCCATATGCAAAACCACTAAACTCTGAAAGGGATTCCACGTTCATGGATAAGGTTGAAGTCTGTACCAAATGTGGTGAAACACAAGCAGTCAAGTGATTGACTCTGTTTGGGGTGTGAAGGATGACACCTGAGAAGACAGATGAGCGGCTCCTGAACGTACCCGCAAATTCCCCTTAGAAACTGAACATTCTGAGAGCTCTCTAAGGTACGATACAGATGAAGCGCGCAATCCCTTTAATACCAAGGCAGTGAGAAAATTCCTTCCATGTTTCAGTGAAAGTCCTGATGGAGTCAAGTATACCTAACTTACTTGGTGAAGAACAATGAAGTGCTCTCACACACACAGGAGAGAAAATGCAGGCTGCACTCTTAGGGCAGTATCACACCCAGGAATGGAGCCACCCGTGGTGACTGATCAATGTGACATACAAAGTTTGAGGTCTGCTCTGAGGGTACACACTGAGTTTGTCAATCAAGCACAGAGAACCACCTCCCTCTGACCAGCAGCTCTCACAGACTGCTCACCCTGTCTCAATTGTTAATTCCAAGTGAAACAAGGACATGATTCATACCCCCGGTTGCTTTTCTTTTCATGTGTAGCATGATCAAAAGAATAATTATACAGAGAGGAATTCTGCAAAGACAAAAATCGCGTGTGATCCTCCTTACATAAGGACCTCAGTGTGCTGCTGGGAACCCTCGGATTTGTTCTGTTGACTGCCAGCTTCAGGTTACAGGCAGGGAACCAGAACCCTCATTAACATCTTCCTAGCCTCCAAGAAACAGAGAGTCAGTTTAACACACCCATTTGGTCGGGACAAGTACATATCAGACCTTGCAAAAGATTCAGACCTTGCAAAAATAAGCCGTAGTAAACAGTTCGATGACTTCTGAGCAGAGAAGAGGGGACACACATAGCCCCGTTAAGCAACCCTAGACAAAGAGTTAGGAGGGCTTGCTGAGAGAAGAATTCTGAGACAGTTCACACACACACACACACACACACACACACACACACACACACACATACACACACACACAAAACAAAACAAGAATGTCATTATGCTTTTAAACTCTTTCCACACAACTGTTGCTTAACATCTCATACTCCTACCCCAAGCCCCCCCCCCCCCCACACACACACAAAGCCTCGATCAGAAAGGTAAAAGGGCAAGTTTCCTATGGGGAAAGTTTAGCATATTTTATTGGATTGGCAGATTTGGCATCTGCTTTCCAATTCATTTCACTCTGGTTACATCCAACTTTGCCCACACCACAGATGCCCATGCCCCTAGCATGCCTCACAGAGGAGAAGGTGGCTAAAAAAAAAAACCCCCACTCTCTCAGGACTGCTGATCGCCCTTTCGATTCTGGACCACTAACGTCAGGCGGGCCAGCAGTGCTGACCCAATTCTAGTGTGCTTTTCTGGGTCCCCTCACTCTGTCATTCTCCTACATGACTACTTCCCACCTCTCCCTCTCTCCTCATACCTCCCGTATGTTGTGCCTAATTATTAGTCTAATTCACTGGATGGAAGTGATTCCTATACCACTGAGAAAACAGAAGCAAACAGAAGAGAACTTCCACAACTGCTACCAACGTGTCTACCCACTTAACTGATTAAAAAAAAAAAAAAAAAAAAAAGTTTAATGTTTATTTATTTATTTATTTAAAAAATTGTTTCATGTTTATTTATTTTTGAGACACAGAGAGACAGAGCATGAACGGGGGAGGGTCAGAGAGAGAGGGAGACACAGAATCGGAAACAGGCTCCAGGCTCTGAGCTGTCAGCACAGAGCCCAACACGGGGCTCGAACTCACGAACTGTGAGATCAAGACCCGAGCCGAAGTAGGACACTTAACTGACGGAGCCACCCAGGTGCCCCAATGTTTATTTATTTTTGAGAGAGAGAGAAAGAGTGTGAGTGCGGAAGGGGCAGAGAGAGAGGAGGGGAGACACAGAATCTAAAGGAGGTTCCAGGCTCTGGGCTGTCAGCACAGAGCCCAATGCAGGGCTAAAACTCATGAACCCTGAGATCATGACCTGAGCCAAAGTCAGACGTTTAACCAACTGAGCCACCCAGGCGCCCCCCACTTAGCTGATTATTTATCCCTGCCTTCTCCAATATGGTAGTCCCTAGCCACATGTGGCGGCCATTGATCACTTGAAATGTGGCCAGTCCAAATCGAGAGGTGCTGTTTATGTAAAATACACTGGATTTTGAAAATTTAGTATACAAAATGAATGGAAAATCTCAATAACTTTTTTCATTTTCAGTACATGTTTTAGAGATAATAATTTGTATATATTGGTTCAAAGAGTCATGAAAATTAATTGCACCTGGTCCTTTTACTTTTTTTTTTAAACATGGCTCCTAGAATTTTAACATTACATAAGTGACTCACATTGTGTTTGTTTGGGACGGTGCTGCTCTATTCTCTGCAATTACTGTGAAGGAACTCCCCATGTTGTCAGCTAAGACCAAGCCACCCCCCTCCCTGTGCATTAGAACCCTTTCCTCCCTCCCACTCATGGCCTTCACTTTAGCTGTTCTCGCTGCTTTCTCTTTCACCAGTTTCCCCCCTCTAGCAGGATCATGCTCATCTGCAGCAAACATGTTGCTGTATCTCCTATCTAATAAGAAACACCTCTTGACCACACATCTCAACTTACCACCTCATTTCTTTCTAACTTCTCAAAAATGTTGTCTACACTCAGTCTACAATTCTTCCAGTTGCATCTTTTATGCATCTCCTCCAACCTCTTCCTACACCGCCAAAATGGCTCCTGTCAAGGCAGTGTGCTGGAGCTAGTAGGAGCCAACTGGTAAATATTCAAGAATTTTGCAAGCTTTGTCTTAAACCATTGGCAGCTTGAAGTTGGCTATGATGGGAATATTTACAACATGGAAATTGGTAGACGCTACAAGTCAGGAGAGCCAGTGTCCTGGCAGAGCACCGATTGGAAGTTAGCAATGGCCTCTATCAAACTTTATACTCAATTACCATTCTTCAGCTTACATAACTTATTTGTAGCATTTGATATGGACAAACACTTCCTCCTTCTTAACTTTTCTTCACTGCCTCTTGCGGCACCATCTTCTATGTCATCTCACACGCTGGACATGTTTTCTCTGTCTCCTTTGCTAGCTCTGCTTCATCTGTCTGACCTCTAAATATTGGAGAGTCTTAGCACTCAGGCCTAACATCTCTTCTTCTCTTTATCTACACTTCTTTTCTGGTGTTTTCAGTCTTATGGTCTTAAATACCCAAATGTATACTTTTAGGCCAGGTCTTGCCCATGAATTCCAGCTTACTCATACCCCTGCCCACTTGAATGGCTAATAGGCACGTCAAACTGGACACGTTTATGATGAAAATTTTAATTCTCCATCTTCCCTTCTTTCCCTGTTACCAAACTTGATATTCCAATAATATTCCCCAGCTCAGCCGATGGCAATTCCAGTTGTATAGGCCCCACGTATTGATTTATCCTTGGTTCTGCTCTTTCTTTGATACCCCAAATCCAGTGTGTTGGCACTCCAATGGGCTCTATCTTCAGAAAATATCCCCATATTTCTTAGAATAAGAGCAAATCTTTCTAATGGTCTACAAAGCTCTACAAGTTACCCCCATTGCCTTTCTGACCTCCTCTCCCACCAATCTCCCTTACCTTACTCCTATCCAGCTAGAATATCTTAGTCAAAAAGATGCTCCTGGCCAGAGGCTCTGTACATGCTATTCTCTCTGCCTGATAATTCTTCTCCCAGATGGTCACATGGCTCATTCCCAGACCTTCTGCAAGACAATTCTATATGAAATGTATCCCCGACTTGGCATTTACCACTATATGATATACTATATTGTTATTGTATGTTTATCATCTGGCCTCAGCAGACAAATTATTTGTTTTTCGGTATTTTACATTTAGTACCCATGAGTACCAAAATCTCAGTTAAATGTTTGTTGAATGAATGCAGAACCTGGTGCCACGCTACCACCAGCTTTGGATCATAAAGAAAGCTACTATTGCTTTCTGTTTTGTACGCAAAGCATTAAGTGAAGGACACATATTAAATGGCAAAATATTCTATTTCTCTACCAGGCCACATGTGTATATGGACTCCGTAGTGAGGGAGGCCTTTTGGCTGGCAAAACAATTAAATCTGACTCAATTCAGAATTAATAGTGACTCATTTGGTGATAATGGTATTGCAAATGTTTTTCTTTTTATATTGCCTTTGTAAAAGGGGGACTTTCGGGATGTCTTCACCTGAAAGCCCTCTCAATTTCATTCTGGGGGTGACTGCAGGAAGAACTCTGATGGAAAGAACTGGAATTATCCCCTAGGACCATGGCCCTGGTTGGTTTGTGGTGGGGTGGAGTGGGGTGGAGGGCAGGGAGTCTGGGACAGTGAAACATATGCCAAAGGTATTAACAATAAAATAGTCTTTACAGATTACATATACATAACAAAGGTGGTTTTTACCTCACCACCCCTCTTTCTCTCCGGCCATTGATTTGCCCAGAAAACCTAGGCTGAAGTTGCCAGTCCCCCAAACTCCTACCTCTCTTTAGTAAACTAAAGGTGGTGGAGGACAGGTGGGAGGCAACCCTTTCATCTCCATCATCCCCAGGATTTTTACAGGTGGACATTTTCTCATAGCTCTGTAGTTAGAATTCAAAACACATCTCGTGACTCATACACAGTGACTGGCAGTCTATAGTACCATTTTTTTCCTTCAAGATATTGAGATAATTAGGTAGGCCTAATTTTAATAATCTTTTATAACACTATTTTTATGGGAAATTGCATTATTAGATCCAAATTCTTGCTTCATAACTGAGTTTTTGGAATATAAATTGTTTATACATTGGAAAATGCCTGTAATTATTATTAATTGGGTTTCTAGTCAGGTCCAAAGACCAAGTATGTTTTAACCATCTATGGTGGTAAAAACAATCAGCAGTGATTATCTCTTTGATTTGGGGGGTATTAGAGGTTCGATCCACAGTTGAAACTGTTAGAAAAGCATCAGTGGAAAAAAAAAAATAAGCCTAGAAATAAGGACAAAACAAATCATTTAAGCACTAGACAGTATAGCTAGAACACTCCTAAATATATGGCCTGGCTGTTATCCATTCTGTTCTGCATAAATGATTTTTATGATGTTGGGGAATATGTGCTCTTCTCTCTTTTTACACACTCCCCCACAACACACAGATATGCACAGTAGGTAGGTGAGTCAATCAAAATTTATTGAAAATCAAAAAAATACTATACATTGGGTTGAATTCTCTAAATAATGTGTTAATAGCTACCTCCTACATAGGTATGAAGTATTTCACATGCATTATATCTAATCCCCACAAATACGAAAGCAAACCCCTATGTGATGCTTTGTGCAGTGTACTATTCTGTCTTTTACCTTAATTCACTCCTTTAAGATGCACAACAGGCCCGGAGCGCCTGTGTGGCTCAATCGGTTACGCTTCCAACTCAGGTCACGATCTCGCATGGGTTTGAGCTGGTAGCACAGAGCCTAATGCGGGGCTCCATCCAGAGTGGTCGAGATCATGACCTGAGCCGATATCAAGAGCCTGATGCTTAACTAACTGAGCTACCCGGGTGCCCCACATCTTGTCTCTTTAAATACTTAGTTCCTCCAAGTCTATTGGTGTGCCTTAAAATTATTTTGCATAATCTCCCAAGCACAGAAATGTCCAGGGCTCTGCCTCTAGTAGATACTCTACACAGGAAAGAGATTCACACAGAGTGATTTTGCATCGTATGTAAAGATGAGAAAAAAAAAATACTCATCAACACCAGAGCTTCCCTTTGTTTCTGAGAAAATGCCAAGAAAAACTGACTTTGATTTTCTAAATCTTCCTTTGATTTACTCTACTAGAGGAAAATCAATGCTAAAATAACTACTGAAAGCCACCCGAGATGTGCTGATCTAACATGACAAATGCCAAGGAATTTAGACACTAAATTGATCTTGGAATCTAAGCTCCCCTTCTAACTCCAACAGAAGAGAAATCATAATATCCACATGGAGCAGAATTGTTCCTACCTAGACGACGGGCTTGTCATGTACTGAAAGCAGACAGGTAGCTCCACTGCAATATTGTTTACCAAGCAGCTAAGGTAGTTACTTCTGCACCCAAGCAAGTGCTGCCTGTTTACAGTATCGATTACTGGGATTTTTGCTGGGAGTACACAGAGACTGGCCACCAAAATGTGCCTAAAATCTTCAGCAGTTCATTTAATACCTTTCTCTGCATTGAGAAGGAAAGCCTGGGATACAGACCCCACTTCTCAGAAAAGGGGACGCCGTTCCAGTATGTGTTTCATGTGATTTATATTTTCTGACAATGGAAAGGTAAATTCTCTTACAGGATTTACGGCACAATTCTCAGCCATCTGAGCTCCGTTTATTTCACCTTGTCTCACTGCTCAGAGAATTACAATTAGATGGAACACCTCGTGTCAAAGCATCTAACAGGTCCAGCATGGCACATCGTGACTGTGGCAAATAGTCACAGTCTCTGTGACTATCACAGTCTCTGTGACTATCACTGTGATTTTCTCTGTGAAAATCACCAAAGCTTATAAGTAGTCACTATGTCCCCCTCGTTATGACATAGCTAAGAAAGAAGTGACAAACTCTTTAACAAAGCATGTAGGAATCAATACAATAAACTGAAAACATCATTTAAACTTTTTTTTTTTCTAAAGATAAGAACTTGTGTGGGACTTCTGGAGGAATTTTGATAGGTCCTTTTAGGATCATTTTATTTTATTATTTTTTTTTTTTAATTTTTTTTTCAACGTTTATTTATTTTTGGGACAGAGAGAGACAGAGCATGAACGGGGGAGGGGCAGAGAGAGAGGGAGACACAGAATCGGAAACAGGCTCCAGGCTCTGAGCCATCAGCCCAGAGCCTGACGCGGGGCTCGAACTCACGGACCGCGAGATCGTGACCTGGCTGAAGTCGGACGCTTAACCGACTGCGCCACCCAGGCACCCCTTAGGATCATTTTAAAACACTCAGGGAATTCTACTCCTGAAACCAATATTGCATTGTCTGTTAATTAACTAAAATTTAAATTAAAAAGGAAAGAAAAAAAAAACACACAAGGAAAATGCATTTGAAATTAAATAGTGGTAAATCTGCATACAAAAACAAAAACAGCCATCCGAGAGACTTTCACTCAAGATAAAGTTCGACTAACTCTATGCAAATAGTAATAGCACTTTCTAGAAAGAGTTCTAAAGTAAGTCACACACACAAACCTCAGTAGCAGCACAAAACATCCTTTGTTGCCGGACGTGAGAAAAACACACTCGCATCTAAAAAAAGCCATAGGAAGGAAGTGGAAGAACCTCAGGGGCGAGTGGGAGTGCAAAAGGAATGCTCTAGCTCTTTTTTTTTTTTTTTTAAACACGTAAGCTTGCTGTGCCTTTAACAGTGGGGCAGCAGTTCAAGTAAGTGAAGCAAAATCTTTGTGATGCGTTTTTCCCATCCCAAAGGTGCACTATCAGCCAAATAGATTTGAAAATCCTGATAAAGGCATGTTGATATCCTGGCAGTATTTGATTGCCCCAAGTTAAAAAAAAAAAGTTCTTTAAAAAAAAATCAAAGAAACCCAAACCACCTGCCGTACATTCTAATTTCATACATCTCCAAACAACTTTGATGGCCAACAGAAAAATGAAAAGAAAAGTTATCTGAGAGCAAAGACAGGGAAGAAAACATTCTGCCGAAATTCTGCAGGGTTAACAAAATGGGCTATGTCTGATAGAGGATAGATTGAAGGCTCTTTTGAGAACACAAATATGATCATGCTACCCCCCCCCCCCCCGTTTAAAATCCTTTAATACCTTCTCATGGTACTATGGAGAAACACAAAATTATCAATATGGTTCACAAAGCTCTTGGTAATTTGGTTGCTGCGTATCTGCCAGGCATAATGTCAGGGCTCACACCAGTTGAACACATCTGTTCCAGGCACAGAAATGCTGATGATTTTCAGTGTCCCCATTTTTCAGAGGAGGAACTAGAGAAGTTGAGTTACTTGGTAAGATCAGAAAGCTGGGTAGCAGAAAGCTGTGTCAGACACTGTTTATGGAGGAAATCAATGCACATTTCCAATACCCTTTCTCTCGGCTGCCTCCATTAGCGCAGCCAGAAAATCCACGTTCTCACTCTCCTGCTTTCCTTACCATTTGGGTTGTGCTCTGACCAATGGTGTGTAGGCAGAAGTTCCCCAGATGACTTCTGAGCTTTTAGCTTTTCTGAGGAGAGGACCTGGCATTACACATCTTTCCCCTTCCTCCTGCCTCCAACGGGGCCATCCTGCCCAAGGCCACTTCAAGACCCAGAAATGGCAAAGCAACAAACTCAGAAAGCAGAGCAGCAGAGGCAAAGGGCCAGGACCTGTGAGGAACTCATCAAACCTTCAGCAACCCCGGACTGCTTCTTCTCAGCCTTTTTGTTTCGTGGCGACAATATGCTGTGCTTTATACATTAACCTCACCAAGGAAGGCTTTCTGTTATTTGGAGCCCAAGGTATTTCTAAGGGAAACAGCTGTGAGACCAGGATTCTAACTAGGAAATCTGATTCCAGAGCCCAGGAGCCAAACCCCATTCCTTCCTGTTTCACTCTGTCGTTTTCACTCTCTTCACTTTGGCCACACCGAACTCTAAATGTTTCTTCCTGCCCCCAAACCTTTGCTCTTCCCTCTGCCTGGAGGAATTCCTATGTATCCTTCATACCTCAGCTTAAACATCACCTCCTCAGGGCAGCGTTTCCTGATCTTTGTTCATGTTCCAGACAAAATCAGTTCCCATAAAAGCGTATCTATGGTTACTGCCATACGTGTCCTCGGTAGCACTTACCACAATTACAAACAGGTAAGTATTTAATGCATCTTTCCATGTGACGTGATAGGCTCATGAGGTTAGAAACTGTGTTCTGAATGTACATGGTAGGCAGTCAATACATATTTCTTGAATGAATGGCTAAAGCAGGCATTCCTCACCCTAAGTTTGTTCCTGAGCTAGACAGATGGAGATAGGAAGTCACTTATCTTACACATCTGCAACCTCAGAAGCACATCGGGCTGGAATACATCTTGTTTGACTCTATTAACTGCCATAAATATCTCAACAGAAAGGAGGGAAGCAAACTGAGCTCCACTGGCTGAGTGTGAAGACAGAGCAGATCCTACTAAGAAAGAAAGGAATATTTCTAGTCCCAAGGCAGGGGCCATCCCAGAATTAGAAAAGTACTACAAGAAGAAAACAGTGTGTGTCAGGATGGGAACTACAAAAGAAAGCTGGGAATACCTTGCAAAGACACAATTTTCAGCAGGCCAAACATAGATACCATATAGTATTTTCTGTGATCCCGAGTTTTGCAGTCAGCATTCTGGGAGGCTTTTCTGTGGGAAAATGTTTCCAATTTTAGAGTGGAGTTGTAGGAAAATGTTTCAATTTATATAAACTTTGCTTTATTGCCAAATTTCCTGTAGCCTGTCTATTCCATTAAGCAAGAGATAACTGGTTTGCATCATCTTTTCAAAATCACAGTTCTCTGTACCATTAGAAGACGCTCTCGTCACCCTGCAACTGGTCTTTTTATCCTTTTGTCTCCATTAGGCTGTAAATTCTTGAAAGTAGGAATCTTGTATTTTATTCCATTTTGGATTTTTAACAGAGTATAGTGCTGGCACAGAATACGAACCCACTCTATCTTGTTATTATAATGAATAAACAAAATGCACAGGCATGGGAGGCATTTAGTAAATACATGTCAAATTGAATTTTTGATACACGACTTGGAATTGTTTCCCTTTCAAGGTATTCGTTCAGGGAGCATAACTACAGAGCCCACAATCCAACAAAGTCTTCATTATGGAGAAAAGCTAGAAGAGCCTTTGCGTTTTCAAGACAATATGAATTAAAATGGCAACCTCCTGGGGCGCCTGGGTGGCGCAGTCGGTTGAGCGTCTGACTTCAGCCAGGTCACGATCTCGCGGTCCGTGAGTTCGAGCCCCGCGTCGGGCTCTGGGCTGATGGCTCGGAGCCTGGAGCCTGTTTCCGATTCTGTGTCTCCCTCTCTCTCTGCCCCTCCCCCGTTCATGCCCTGTCTCTCTCTGTCTCAAAAATAAATAAAAAACGTTGAAAAAAAAAATTTAAAATGGCAACCTCCTTTTTATCGTGTGGATATTTCAAGTGCAAACACAACTCAAAACTTGAGATAAAAAAAAAAAAAACCTGTCATATTTCTCTGTTCACCAATCCTGGCCATCTTTTGTGTTCTGTCTTCACTTTGGATCTGGGAGGTCTTAGGAAAGACCCTAAGGAAAGACCCTAAGACCCTAAGGAGGTCCTTAGGGGAGGAAAGGAAGGAGAGACCGATGTGGGACAGGAAAGACAGCGAGTAACAGAAAGGAACAAAATGGACTGGGATAAGGAGCCAAGGGCGGGCACTGGAATAACAACAGAAGATATGCAGAATGGAAGTCGATTCCCTCTCTTCTTCTCCAGTCTCTAATTTCTCATCTCTAATAAAAATGTATGCACATCTGTCTATTCGATCCTAATTTCATAATGCAATTTTCATAACATTTTTTAAGAAAAGTTAATCGAGAGCTGAATGTCTTCAATTTTTATAACAACAAGCTTGTGGTTTTTGACATCTTTTGTTCCCATTCATTAAAACCATCAACTAAGTCCAGAGTAGGGCAGTACTGAGGCCTTGGGGACGCTCTTAATGGATGATAAATACAATCTATTTTCACATTTACAGAAAGTGAAACTTGGGTACTGTACACGGTAATCCGCCTACTTCGTAAATATCCCGTGTTTTCATCTGCATATTGTACCAATTAAACACATGTTGGTATTGACTCAGTCACCCGAGTGGCTTACAGAAATGTGAATGGAATCCAGTCCTGACGTGGGATAGAACCACGACCAAAAGCACATTAGTAGCAAGAAAAAAAGTTTGTTTCGAATATATGGATTATATTTTCTAGTGTCTTACAGAAGAATGAAACTGAAAGAGGCAGCTTTGAAGAAATTTGCACGTGTCTGAAACCCACATCCTGTTGTTATCCACTGCCCTGGCACAGAGAAACTGGGAGATGAACATTCTCATTAGGGCCCCATTAGCTCCGATTTGCAGAGGTCTTCTCTAAAGAGGGATGTCACATTCATCCCTCATCCCCCTCCACATGGCTGGGCCGCGGACCAGGCATCACCACCGACCAGCATCATTCCCTGAGCGAACATCTAAGCCCAAGAATACGGTGGTCTAATCCGGGGCGCTTAGAAGTTAAGTGTCAAAGATTCTCTATATGCTTCATTCCAGCCACTCTCAGGAGATCCCAAATCACCCACGAGCTGAGGCCCATGTGTCTAGCGCCTAAAAGAAATTATAACAATAAGGAGAGGACTAATGGGAATCAGCCAGCGAGAATAAGAGCCACATGGAGTACTCAGACTTTTGTTCCTTCTTATTTATTTACTTGGTTGCAATGCGTGTGCTTTTCCTTCAGGCAGATGTTGGTATCTTAGCCTTTTGTACAGGAAGCTGTGGAAGGAGCGGAGGATGGCTGGTAGGAAACAGGAGGAGGGCCTGCCAGTGGGAGCAAAGAATATTTTATAGGCCAAATGGCATTTTCTGTTGGCCCAGTGACTTTTTTTGAAAAAAAAAAAAAAAAAAAACCGATTTGTAACTCTGTGCAGAGCCCTTTCGAAGGATGAAAACAATCCTGATGACCTTATGGTCCGAACCATTGCGGGGTGTTGCTTTAAACTTGTATCTTGAAGTTCCCCCTTTATGTTAGTCTGCTTTACAACCACAGACTCTTCCTAATGGCTACCCACATGTCTTTTTAATTTTCTAAGAGGAGCCCAGGCCCCTTCAAGATGTTCCACCAACTCAGCCCTGTCTCCCTCAGATGTTTCTCCTTTTTCTTCTTCTGAGAAGCACGTGTTGATAGACTACAGGGAATTAAGATTTATTTTTTAGACAGTGTTTTCCCCGCAACTGTAAGTCGGCCTTGCTCGCAAGGCGGGCGGGGGCAAACGATTCCAATAGGCTTTGCTCCGGTGCTACCATCCCAACGACGTTTTAAAATGAGAACTGTGGGGAGCGAGGTGAAAAACTGGCCTCCATCTGGAAGCATTTACGCACAGAGGTGTCTTTCACTTCAGTTGTCTGTCTAGAATTTCCACTTATGAACCGGCTTGCCCTTCTGCTTTGGGTATGCCGAAGACAACTGTTGGCAAAATCCATTTTATGCAACAATCTAGAGGCTCCTTCAGACTCCATCAGTCTGGAAAGGGCAACCGTGACTCACAAGATTCCCCCGACACACACGCAAGAGTCAGAAGCCAAGGAGAGAGCCAAGCTCTGATGCCAAGGGTGGCCGCCAGCCTACCTGACACATCAGGGTACTGTTGTCAAACCAGTTTCCTGCTTGGAAGACCGTGACTCCTCTCAGTAAAGGTGTCAGCACCTCTTTTCCTGAACAATCTGAACGTGAACGACAGGGCCTGAGTCCAAACGGAAGGTGTCTTTAATCTTTTTTTGTGGTTCGATATAAAGGTTACCCGAAGAAAACCCTAGGACATGCTTTCGATATACTGACTTCTGATTAATAATAATAATAAGTATGTCATGTCCAGATTCAGTCATTCCTTTAAGGAAGCAGGGAAGAGGGGTTGCTGGACATCCGCAGAGAAGAAAGGTTGTACAACAGAACACTCTATACGCCTAGGACACCTGTGCCACATTGCTAAAGGCCTGTCAGTCAGAGGCCTCCCCCGAAGTGCAGATTCTGACTGTGGGTATGTCTGGGCCTGTGGTCACTCTGTGTGGTGTGTGGGCAGAGGGGGGCAAAGCAGCAGAGTCCAGAGAGACGGTGGTAGAAGAAAACAGAGAGAACGCCTAGAAGTCAGAGAGACAGACACCACACCACCTATTCTCAACCCTCTTCTCCTTCGTCCATCCCCTCACCCCGCTCTGAATGCCAATGTGAACCTGAGCTTGAGACCACGAGAGAAAGGACAAGAGAATTACAGAGATACTGACCCCGAGCCTTGATGTTACTGAATCGCTAAATTACTACCAGCAATGACCTATCTTTGCACAGAAATACTGTGATGTGAGAGAAAGAAAAAAAAAAAATCTATTTGCCTCAAACACTGTTAGTCATTTGGCAGCTCCCCCCACCCCCCAAATCCTAAAAACTCCTAGTTGATTTGGTACAGGAGACAGATCAAGTAAGAAGCTATTTATTCTTAGAAGGCTTTCTGGGGAGAGGGCAGTTTTGAAAAACCCAAGCAAAACTGAATATCCTTCAGAAGGAAAAATCAAGTTAAAGCATCCTAGAGCCTCATAATTCATTTCTAATTTTATGCCTTCAACAACCTAGCACCATTACCCCATCCGCTGGTTCATGGCATTTTTTTTTTAAACGAAGGACAAGACACATTATATTGTTGTAACCACACAATTGCTTCTGTTAGCTGTTTGTATTTATGTGTTCACAAGTCTGTAACCCTCTTCTTCTGTGTAAAGCAAAGATACCAGCTTATGGGGTACTTGGCTCACCCTTAGTCCCTTTAATAGCACTAAACGATCGTGAGAGAATTTAAAAAAGAAGTACGACATAATGAATGGGAAGAGCAAAATAACCTCGCATGGTCACTAGTGAGCTATGGGAAATTTTACAAGTGACTTCAACTCCCTGAGCCTCATACTGCTCATCTATGAAATGAAGAGTTGGATTAGGTCACTCTTCCGAAAGGCTATATGTTCAAAATCGTTTGGTTACAAGCAACCAAGTTGTCTAATCAGGCAACTTTATAATTCTTTTTTTTTTCACCAACATGGACTATGTCCTATTTCCAATCTGTCACCATGAACAAAAATTTTAGGGGCGCCTGGGTGGCTGAGTCGGTTAAGCGGCCAACTTCGGCTCAGGTCATTATCTTGCAGTTTGTGGGTTCGAGCCCCGCGTCGGGCTCTGTGCTGACAGCAAGGAGCCTGGAGCCTGCTTCAGATTCTGTGTCTCCTTCTCTCTCTGCCCCTTCCCTGCTCACGCTCTGTCTCTCAAAAATAAATAAACTTAAAAAAAAAATTAAATTTTAAAATTTACATTTGATCGGGTCAGAGTTCACAAAAACTGATGGCATTCTCTGACTTAAAGAGCCATTTCCCTCCTGGCTTGTTATTCTCAATATTAGAGTTTTCAAAAGGTGGTCTGAAGTCCTTGCATTTGCTAGGATCCACCCAACGTCGACTGAACCAGAATATCTAGAGACGGTACCCAGAAATTTCCACTTTTCACAAGCATCCTGAGACATTCTGACATGCACTAAAGTTTGAGCACCGCTGATCTGGAAATAAGTGTCACTAAAAGTATGAAATTTAGACTTGAGTTGGTTAAAAGTTATATAGAGGGTCTTACGGTAAAACAGAGTTCAGTCACAAATTCAGGTCTTTACTTTTCTAAAGTTGCTGATTTTAAGTAATTTTTAATGTGCTCAGAGATAGATTTAACTTAACCTTCAATTAGCATTACCTACTGCATAAGTAAAATTCACAGAAATCAAAGTAAAAACACTTCCCCCAGGATTTTGATTACTGCTCATTTTGCTTCTTTTTATTTTTCCCTTCCGGTCACCATTTTTTAAAAATTTTCATTTTTCTCTCCTAATTTAATGCTCTGCTTCATTTGCCACCCAAGATATGACAAGTTTTTAGATCCACTGGTTGCAAGGACCATATTTTTATGGTGTACTATAATATCACCTTCTTGCATTTTCTGGCTTCTTTTCAATCCTATCAGCTATTAATAAACCAAAGAATTTATGCTGGGGCACCTGGGTGGCTCAGTTGGTTAGGCATCTGACTTCAGTTCAGGCGATGATCTCATGGTTCGTGAGTTCAAGCCCCGTGTCGGGCTCTGTGCTGACAGGTCAGAGCCTAGAGCCTGCTTTGGATTCTGTCTCTCTCTCTCTCTCTCTCTCTGCTCCTCCCCTGCTCATGCTCTGTCTCTTTTTCTCTCAAAAATAAAGATTAAAAAATTAAAAAAAAAGAATTTATGCTTATTTTGCATCTATGTGTTTATTGGTCTCTATTCAGATAGGTTTAATAGTAATCATTACAGTCTAATCTAGTAGTAAACTGCTTCCCCAGGAATTAGGGGGAGAAAAGTTTAGGAATTTCTATTCTAGTTCATGTATCTGAATGAGTTGAGTATACACGATATTATAATATCTACACAAATGATTTATTTCTCAAGTACTTCATTCACCCTCAGATTAGTTGTATTGTTACTTCTTTAACCAGTTGTAATTCTTTTCTTTTATTACACGTCACTAAAAAAGTTCTCCAAAATACCATGTCTAACTCAGGTATGTTTTCAGTATACTTCCTATAGCTGCTAGAAGGAGGAACTAAGATCCATAAGACAGAACAACATTGTTAATGTTGTTAATGTTAAATGGCCAACAAGTCATTTAAAAGGCAAGATAAAACAGATCAACATAAGTACACTGAATCAAAAAAAAAAAAAAAGTTAAAGCCATTATAATTCCAATAATTTAACAGCAATATTAGTCATTGTTATTTCATAATAATATGTTCAGCATTTCTAAAATATTTCTCAATCAAAAAATGTTCATGTATCTTGCAAAAAAAAAATCAAACTATTAATGAATCATACATAGCACCTTAAAAGGAAGTCTGGTGTCCATTATGCCTCAAGGCAGATGACCCCACACGGATGATGTGCATTCACCCAAGGGAGAGCCAAGATGGCTCCATAGGAAAGGAAAGGCAGAACGGGGTCCTGACATTTTACACACCCCCTGAGCAGAAGGGAAATTCCTTTAATTCTGTACTTTGGCTCTGCAGGTGTGGAGGGAGCCTCATGTGGCCACAGGGACCACTTTGAGGCCTCAAAGTGATCAGTACCATTAAAAGAGCAGCCATTTTGGAGTCAAGACATGAACATATGTCCTGTGATCTTTACTTACCAGTCGTAGAACCCAGAACATGCCACAGTCTCCCTAAGCCCGTTGTGCCCTCATAAAAGAACTGTGACATTCATGTAGTAAAATACCTCCTTCTTGGGGCTTTTGTGAGGAAAAATTGGATTAATGTAGGGAAATTCCTCTGAAATAAGTGTTGGTTAGAATTATAATTCAAATAAGGACCAGGGCACCTCCCTAGGCGCTATAACTGGAGCTGTGGCCACACGTGCCTGAGTGTCTCCCGCCTGGGCTATCTCATCCCCAATAGTTGCCTCAGCAACTATTCATCCCCAGGTAAACTGGCTGGAGGTGCTAAGCCTGGTCCATAACCTCTGTAAAGTCCCCTCACAAACCAAGATGTTGCCAGCTGTTGCGGGATTGGTCACAACGTGTGGAGCCCATCATCCCTACCCCCACCTCAGCTCACTATCTGGAAACTCTGATTCTTGTATGCTGCCGGAGGAAAAAAAAAAAATGACCTCCAAACAAATACCTACCTCTGCAGGAATGTGCACTGGAACAGACCGAGGCAAAAATAAGTCATTCGAACACAATATGCAACAGTGTGTACAAATATGCTTTATGGCTGAACTTGAGTTCTTTCTGATTGTTAACATGTCTCGTTCTTTTGTGCCACCCACACAAAAATGTGTTCTATTAGGAGTCAGGTTCTATTCCTGACCCGCTTAGTCACACTGGGCAAGGCGTTTTAATTTCCCTCAGCTTTATTTTATCCATCTTGGAATCTTTCCCCTCTACTCTACCTTACTGAAGTTTCAAGTTATGTGTTATAAGCTAATAAAGGAGGGCCTGCACCTTAAACATTCTGGGTGTTGCAATGAAGAGCTGTGATTACTGCAACATTTCACCACACCTTTTCTTTTTGTTTTTCTTTTTTCCTTTCTTTTCTTGTTTTCTTTTCTTGTTGTTGTTTTCTGTTTTGTTTTTGTTATTTTAGAGATGGGGAAGGGGCAGAGGGAATGAGAATCTTAGGCAGGCTCCATGCTCAGCACAGAGCTCAACATGGGGCTTGATCCCATGACCCTGGGATCATGACCTGAGCTGAAATCAAGAGTTGCACGCTCACCCGGCTGAGCCACCCAGGTGCCCCTACATCATTTCTCAAGATGTTTCTGAAATGCACGGGTTGAAAGCAAGCGCTACAAACCACTGACATATTTAATCTGCTAAATATGTCTTTACAACATTCTGTCAGGAGAGGAGTTCTGAGGAGCAAGACCTTCTGGCTTTCACAATGTTAGCAGATGGCCAGGACTTAACAACGCGAAGGCTATAATATTAACCTGAGGAAATGAGTGCATTCGGACTGCTAGGTAAACAAACCGTATTATTTGCTCTCTAGTGCCTAAGACACGCAGTGTCAGCTGCCTTTCATTAGAAACTTGGTAGAGACTGCCACAGAGGAGGACAGGCTGCGGAAGAGGGCGAGAAATTGCCAGACCCGGCACCACATTCAGTGCAAAGCATTTTGGTCCATGCACATGGATAGGAAAGCGGGGGGCCCTTTCTTGGCCTCAGTGCTTGGAAGAGTAAGGGAGAGTTAGTAGGGGCAGAGAGTGTGATGGATAAACAATACATTTTCCCCATGAATCATTCCTGCAAGTGACGTACTCTTCCAAGGGAATTACTAGATACGGCTCCTGTAGCCACAGTACTAACGTGTGCACAGTGGAAGCCCGGCTCAAAAGAAAAGGATCAGACAACTCAGCAGTAAAAGCCATGTCCCTCCCAGGTCAGTGCCCAGCTGGGCTTCGAGAAGATGACAGCCTTTAGAAAACAACACATTGGTGTCATTCTGAGCTTTCCTGATAGAGTGAAATTGACCACATCGCTTTCTAATTAATTATATCTCAAAAGAGTCTACAAGTCTCAAATGCTGACCTGACCTCAAGGATAGAAGCCAAATACTAATCTAGATATTAATGTGTGGGTGTTTAGTGGCAGGATGCACTTTTTCTAGAGTTCCTGTGCTATGACAGGCTTTCACTCTTCTTTGCTTAGGTATGTTCCAAAGGACGTGCCTCAGTGACTACCATACTCGTGAAGGTGTAAGAGAGAAGCCCCTCTGTGATGAAATATTCAACGCATAAAAATTTAGAAATATTTTAGGTTTACTACACTGTAATCTTACCCACGAGTAAATCTCCTACTGAGCATATCACATATTCTTTTACATAGTAGGTCCACAGGTAATTTTTTTAAAAATGTTCATTTATTTATTTGTGAGAGAGAGAGCGAACACAAGCACAAGCTGGGAGAAGGACAGAGAGAGAGAGAGAGAGGGAGGGGGAGAGAGAGAGAGAGAGAGAGAGAGAGAGAATCCCGAGCAGGCTCCATGTTGTCAATGCAGAGCCCAAAGCAGGGCTCGATCTCACAAAACATAAGATGATGATCTGAGCCAAAACAAGAGTTGCATGCTTAACTAACTGAGCCACTCAGGCTCCCCAACAAGTAATTTTTAAAAGAATGAGTGAATGATGGTGTAGCCTTCTGAGGAAAGGTATAGCATTCCTAATGTACAATTTGTATGTGTGCAAACCCTAGGAGAAACAGGCGGGAGATTTCTTTGCAGATGTCTCAAATTTATCAGCTACTTGGACTTTTATGGAAAATGCATGGCCTTTAAAGAAAATGGTGTAAAACAATGATGGAATCAGGGCTGAGCTGGTGACTAAAGTACAGAAAAGCATTCTAATGGAGAATGAGCTGCTTTAAATAAGCCCTAAGACAATAGAAAACTTATGTCTCCATTAAATGAAATTTCTATCCCACATATTAAGATTGTGGCGCAAACAGACAAAAGAGAGGAAATATATGATTATATGAGCTTAATTCAGCCAACACAAACACCGTGTATCCATTTTAGCACAATGTGGAATTGCTCAGTTTCTAGCTAGGGGAGAAAAAGAAAAAAAGGAATGAGGGGAGGAAAAAAAAAAAAAAAAAACAACAACACCCTTTCTTAACAGTTCCTCCAAGGCAACCAGAAAGCAAAACTTAATTAAACAAGTGAAATGTAATTACCTCCTGCTTACCGCAGTGGTGCTGATTTGCACTGCATATTCTAGGTGCATTAGTAACTGCCCCGTGCTGCCCCCAGGTAGGAACACAAACTCTGTAACCCTGTGTAGGGGAACCATTGGCAGGCAGCGAGGGAAGGAAACCACTACCTGTTCTGCCCTCCCTGCAGGGACTCAATTACTTCAAGCGCCTGGTTTCAGCTAGTCACACTTCAGACTGGAACTATGCGTTGAGTCTAATTAGGAAAGGGCTGTCCCTCCAGCACGGTGGGAGGTACCCCTGCTAGTGGAGAAGACCGACCTGGTTTTTGTTTTTTTTTTTTCTTTACACCTCTTAGGACCTCACTGTGCTTGTTCTTTCAGTTCATTTGTTATTTTTATGCACTATTTGGAACATCTCAGCCCCTCTTCCTATACCAAGAGACATTCAACTTGTGGCACCTGTTGAAAGCATTTGAAATGTGATTTCATAGTGACTCTGGAAACGTGGGCATGGCTTTCTCTTACTGACAGGCACCTACATCTCGAAGCAGTAGGACACTACCTCTGCCGTCTAGGATTTCTGATCTCTCGTTTATTAGAAGGTTGATGCTATGACAGTATTTGGATATCTTTATTTAATTTTCTATTTCCCCTCTACCAGAGCGTCATTAAGCATATACCTTAAAAAGCTGGTAAGTGTATTTTCTCCCTCACAGCTTCTAAGAAACAGACATTTGAAAAGTCAAAAACTCGACTCCAGAGGAAAATGAGCATGTAAATCAAGCAAATGGTGGACCACCTGACTGTTCATTTGGATTGGGGTAAAACTCTGCAAATTCAGAAACATACTTCAGAAAGCTATGAATCAGGGCACCTGGGTGGCTCAGTTGGTTAAGCCTCTGACTTTAGCTTGGTCATGATCTCACGGTTCGTGGGTTGGAGCCCCGCATCCGGCCGTGTGCTGACAGCACGGAGCCTGGAGCCTGCTTCGAATTCTGTGTCTCCCTCTGTCTCTGCCCCTCCCCCACTCACGCTCTGTCTGTCTCAAAATAAATAAACATTAAAACAATTTTTATTTTTTTATTTTTTTATTTTTATTTTTTTTAAATTTTTTTTTTTTCAACATTTATTTATTTTTGGGACAGAGAGAGACAGAGCATGAACAGGGGAGGGGCAGAGAGAGAGGGAGACACAGAATCGGAAACAGGCTCCAGGCTCTGAGCCATCAGCCCAGAGCCTGACGCGGGGCTCGAACTCCCGGACCGCGAGATCGTGACCTGGCTGAAGTCGGACGCTTAACCAACTGCGCCACCCAGGCGCCCCTAAAACAATTTTTAAAGACAGTTATGCATCGATACAATGTGGGCATCATGATCCACTTCGCTCATGTACCGTGCTACTGATTTGGCTGTGTTTATTGGAGCTGCTAATTAGAGGAATTCAAAGATGCACAAACTATTCTCAGAAATCTGAAGGCACCTGTTATTGACGACAATTAAGAAAAATCACTGGATGTATTTGTGGTGGGGGTTTTGTAGGTTGCCTACACTAGGTTGCCTTCCTGGTCTTTCCCAAAGTAAGAGTCTATAATTGTGTGAATGGAGTGAGATTCCAGCAGCCTCCAGTCACATGAATCATCATCGTCCGCATTTGCTTCAGCTCTGTTCAGCCTAAATGACTGGCTTATGACGGAAGCACGGCTGCTGCTGCAGGGACCAAGTTAACTAACTCCTGTTTCTTCCTACTCACTTTGGCAGAACTTGGTAGATAAATGTAACCCTCCAAAAGCTCTTTTTGTTTTTCCTCACATTTGCCTGCAATGTATTCTTCATTTGGCTTCCCATCGATCTTCCTCTTTCACTTGCCTCTCCCAGCCTCCTCTGGGGCTTCATCCCTGTGTCCTTGACCTCTGAATGCTGGCAGTGCCAGAGCTCAGTCCACCGACCTCTCATTGAGCCTCACGGCTCTAAATACTGTCTTTGAGTCTAGTCATTGACGACTGTCAAATTTGTATCTCTAACCCAGACGTCTCCAAACTGGTATATTCAAATGATACCTTTTCTTAGATGTCTAAGACGTAATATGTCCAAAATGGAGCTCCTAATCTTTTCCCCAAAACTTGATCCTCCACAGTGTCTCCTGGTAAATAGCAGCCCTGTCCTTCCAGGTGCTCCAGTGAAAACACTTGGCATCACTGTTCTTCTTTTTTTTTTTTTTTTTAAGATTTTATTTTTAAGCAATCTCTACACCCAACGTGGGACTCAAACCCACCACCCTGAGATGAGCCTGACGTTTCACTGCCTGAGCCAGCCAGGCACCCCACAACGTGGTATCATTGTTGACTCGCCCTTCCCACCTCATATCCGTCCGATCCATTAAAAGTGCGGTTGAATCCACAGGCTTCCAGAATCCAACAAATAGCACCACTTCTGCCACCACCTGCCTTTCCCAAGGCACCATCATTTCTTATTTGCATTAATGTGAAAATCTCCTATATTAATTATCCCCCTTTTCTGCCCTTTCTCTCTTCAGGCTTCTTAAAACAAAAGAGCCAGAATGATCCATTGAAAACCTGTCAGATTATGCCACTACTCTGCTTAAAACTCCAAAGAGTTCCCATCTCATTCAGAACAAAAACAAAAGTCCTCACAATGGTCTGCAAGATTCCATGCAATCTGCCACCTACTTCCTCTCCCAGGTCTCCAACAACGTACTTGATATAAATTCTCATTTCTCTCTCCCCTGCTTACAGACACACTGATCATCTTACTTTCCTAGAACACTTTTTGTTAGCCTTCCTGGAATTCCCTTCTACCTGATACCCGTCGGCACTCTCTTATACCCTCGTTAGGTCCCCACTCAAATGCCACCTTCTCAGTGAGGCTTCTATGACCTTTCTATTTAAAATTGGCCCTGTCTAGGGGCGCCTGGGTGGCTCAGTCGGGTAAGCATCCAACTTTGGCTTAGGTCATGATCTCACGGTTTGTGAGTTCGAGCCCTGTGTTGGGCTCTGCGCTGACAGCTCAGAGCCTGGAGCCTGCTTCAGATTCTGTGTCTCCCTCTCTCTCTGCCCCTCCCCAGCTCACTCTGTCTCTCAATAATAAATAAGCGTTAAAAAAATAAAATTAGCACCGTCTTTGCCTTATTTAATTCTATAGCACTTGCCACCATCTAACATCCTGTTTATTTTACGTTTCTGTTTTCCCCAGTAGAATGGAACTTCCATGAGAGCAAGGATTTCTGGCCTCTTACCATGTGCCTACTACAGTGCCTGGCACACAGTAGGAGCTCAATAAATATTTGTCAAATGAGTTGATTGACCCACACATCTAGATACTACCCTTCTCCATATTAAAAGGCTTCTGTGATTTCTCAAAAGGCACCCACCTTATGTGGGTCAGAATTTTCAGACATCTTTTAAAATGTACATGGTCAACTGCCAGAACCTAAAGTTTTTAGAAAATGGGCCAGATTATGAACAGAAAGCAAAACCAAAAAACAAAACAAAACAACAACATGTATTTAAATACCTTCCCAGCAAAATCTAAGAAGAAGCCCACCAGATTTAGGTACCGTGTGCTTGGCTATGCTGCTTTGCAAAGACTGAAAACATAAGGAAGCTCTGGAAGTCAGCAAACACCAGTATTTGGCCTTAAACTGATTTAACACACACAAAAATGGCACTGTGCCTTTGGAGACCTGGAATGCAGCATTACAGGTTTTCTCCAAAACAGCTTCATTTATTTAACATTACTCTGACCCTTTAACTTCTAACTTGCTACACAATTAAGCTATTTAAGCCTTCGACTTAGCTCTCTTTGTGCTACAATCTGGGTCTAAGTGAAGCAAAAACAACTCTACACCTTACTGTTTTGCTAAGGTTTATTCTGTCCCAGAAAGTTGTTTGCATATGCAAATTTAGCGCCACATCTGATTACCATACCATTGTATCCCTGAGACTATTTCTATTTTACTCTTTCATTCAGTAAACATTTATTCAGCCTTTACTATGTGTATCAGGCATACAGAGTCAGGTATTGTTTTTCCCTTGCTTGTTTCAAAGCAAAGTTTCTATGTATTGCTGATCCCCTGAAAGTTTGTTACCATAGATACAAAGGGACAGTCACAATCAAAACTGGCATCAAGTTGCATTGAAAGTATGGAACTGCTTTTGACGGCAGTGAAAAACAATCTGAATTCTGTACTGTTTCCATAAATCAAGGTAATAATCTTGTCTCTCTTGCATGGCCTTTCTTATTTTCCCAAAAAGATTGTAAATGGTTTTAGAAGAACAGTTTATTTACTTCTTGAAAAGTAAAAAAAAAAAAAAGACCAGTTTAGATTAAAAGGGACAGAATTAACTGGGTTTCATCAATATTTGACTTGGGAAAAACTATGCCAGCCCAAAATAGTAATTTCATGCAAATGAAAGTAATTTACTTTCCATATATTTACACAAATGGTTGTTAATTTTGGAAAGTGTTTTACTTCTTTTGAAGCTTGCATCTCTAGCCCTTTGTTTATCTTATTTATATTTTCCCTTTCCGTTGCAGATTCTTCTCTATGGTGCTAAGAAGGAAAAAGAAAAACAAACACTGGATTCAGGGGTAAAAGACCTAAATTTGAGTCCAGATTATTCTATGCAACAGCTGTGTGGGTTAGGGCAAGTTACTTGAGACTCTTTTCTTCTCAGCTGCAAAACGGGGTGATACTCCTCCAAATTATATTGATGTCTAAACAAGATAAGTCTTAGGCTGCCTGGTACATAAAAAAAAAAACAAGGAGATCTGCAGTTGCCATATTAAATTTGTGACATAAAGCAAGATGGTTGCCTTTCCCAGGCCTTTTAATCTACTGGGGAGCCTGGACGGCTCAGTCACTTAGGGGTCCAACTCTTGATTTCAGCTCCGGTCATGATCTCACAGTTTGGTCATTGCTTCTAGCCTGCCCCTACCACCCCCGCCCCTGCCCTCAGGCTTTGTGCTGACAGCAAGGAGCCTCTTTGAGATCCTCTCATTCTCCCTCCCTCTCTGCCCCTCCCCCTGCTCGCCCCTGTGTTAGCTCTCTCTCAAAATAAATAAAGAAACTTAAAACTTTTAATCTACCAAATGCTTAGGACTGTTGAGGGAGTCAAATCCTTATGTTTACACTTTTATAATATGTAATCCATGCTCATTATAAGGTAGTAGCATTCTATTGTGTCTCCTTTGCTGCAAACTTTCTTGGTATTTTCAGTCTCAGTTCTCTTTCAAATCATCCTCACGTTTTCCTTTACAGACATCTTGACTCATGTTTCTCTCTACTACTATTTTCCTGTTGTTACACTTTTATATTTCTCTGTTGTTAACCATAAAATGTTAGTGCATTTCTTATATTTTTCCTTATTCTTTATAATCATGTATTTATTCTATTGTGAAAACTTCTTAAAGTCAGAAAAATTAAATCAGATCACCTATCAATTAAACATATTTCTAAGGAAAAGGATAGCAAATGTGGAATTCCATTGGAAAAATTAAAACATAATTTGAAATAAAAGTTGCAAAACACCTACAGCTCACAAGCCTGTTCCTTTTTACATATATGTATTTAATGTTTATTAATTTTTGAGAGAGAGAGAGCACGTGCGCAGGGGCAGGGGAGAGAGAGAGGGAGACAGAGGATCCAAAGTGGGCTCTGTGCTGTCAGCAGACAGCCAGATGTGGGGCTCAAACTCAGAAACTGTGAGATCATAACCCGAGCTGAAGTCAGATGCTTAACCGACTGAGCCACCCCAGTGCCCCTACATTTTTATAATTTTAATTTGTTAAAATAAACATTCTTCTTGTAAATATCAAAATAATACAGAAAAAAGAATGAATATCACCTGCCTCCAACCACCTAGAGATCATTACTGTAAGTCTTCTGAACTGTCATTAATCTTACTGCATCTAAGTATATACATATTAGACATGTATAATTTCACATAAATGGGCTCATATTACATATGATATTTTGCAACCTGTTTTTTCATCTAATGTCTTGTTGGGTTAATTCCATGTTCATGTTTATGTACTGTGTGCTAATATCTGATAATTACATAATTTTTGATGCATAGATGCATTGTGATATAGGCAATTCCCTACGGGTGGATACTTAGGTTACCCCCCTCTTAATTATTACAGACAATGCTGCAGAGAATAACTTGTATATACAGATGCCTTTAGAATCAAGGCTAAAAACATAGTTGATAAACCATTTCTTCAATACCTTTTAACTTATACATGTTCCTTTCTCCAGAAACCAAGGAATTGTTTCTTCTTGTAGAATTCGGACCTTGCAACATGTAAGCGTGAGGTTCAATATTAGTGCAGTTGTAAATACAATTCTCACGTGGAACACTGGAAGAATGCAGAGACCACGTTGCCTGACCTCTTAATTTTCACTAATTTAAACAATCCTGCTACATAAGTAGTGGCACTTACACAAAAATCTTACCTTATGTTACAAATTGGCGCAAATAAAGACTCTCTTTTCAGTTTTCACTCATCTACTCTATGTCCGCTTTAACTACCTAGTAGGATTATAATCAGTAATATCTTAATACCATCAGTCCCTCATTATGGGTGATGGCTAAACATTTTAACCCACACAGAACCCAAATCCCAACCTCTATAAATGCACACTCCTTCAGAAAGAGGATTTTCAAATGACTAGAAAATGTCTAACATGGTGAATATGTTAAGAATTCAGACTGTTTAAGCCAGGGGGATATGAGGGAAATCACAGTTTTCACTGAGATGCTTTGATCTATCATGTCCATAGAAATAGGTACAGAATCTTGAGAAAAATAAATGTGAAATAATAACAAAGCAGCCACCAGTTTCCTGATCCAATCTCCATTTCTAGAGAAAGCAATAACTGGGGGATATATAGAGTATAAGATATTTTTGTTTATTTTTTCTCCTCCAGACCAGTTAATTACATAGTGGAAGGCTATGCATATTCACTCTCAATGACTAATAACCAACTGTCACATTATACACAACATTTCTTACCCCCAGAGGATTTTCTCTTTGTCCATGGGGAGATGACACCAAGAAAAATTTCTTCCTGTTGTCAGTGCCTGACTTTTTTTAATGTTAGCTTAATCCTAAACTCTAAAACAACTATATGACAGGGGGCCACTTTTAAGGGGAGAAATGTCCTGTCTGTCCTTGAATAGGAGCCAAGTGTGACATGTTAGGGTCATGCCAACCTGTACTGATGTCTGTAGTTCCAACCAAACAAGATTCTATTCTTTTACATGACACAGTGTAAAAACTAGCTTCTGAGATTCATGTAGTTAAATGCACCCACACACTTAAATGTCCATGTTTTTAAAATGCCAATTAGACTGAAGTGACTTGAGAAATGGCTACTAGCAAGTAGAAGAGGGAAAAAAAAAAAACATGGTTAGCTCCCCATTTCCATAATTATTTCTCCCCTTCTTTTCCATATAGGCAGATGACATGGTTTCCAGGTTAAAAACAAAAACAAAAAACAAAAACAAAAAACAAAACAAAAAAAACAAGCAAGTTTAATCCCTGCAATGTGTAGTCAAACCTAATCTGGATAGTACTGTGATAAATGTTGTAAGATTCATTCATTCATGCAACTGATATTTATCAAGTGTTCAGCTCATACGTGGTAAGTACTATCTAAAGCAGAGTGCAGGCCTCCGCACACAAAACAGGGTCTATGCTTTGTAAAAACTCACAGTATGCGAGATTAAGTCAGTATGATTCAAGGCAATAGATTTTAAGTGTCACTTCAGTGCCACAAATCAGTGTAGAGAAGCGAGGACTCACTCCTGGAAAGTGTCGGGAGAAAGCGTTGCCGTGAGCATGCCATTTTTACCTGACACATACCGTGACAAACTCAAGACTAATGTATCTAAAATAATTTTAAATAGCTTAAAAGGTATCTTAGCAGAATTAAATCGTGAAGTACTAATCTGGTATTCTGAAAAAGTTAATTCAATAAACAAAATGCACGGCCTGGCATACGGTAGGTGCTCTACAAATGTTAATATCTTTCTGTAGGGTTTTTGGTTTTTTGTTGTTTTATTTCGTTTTCATTCCCAGGGCAGTAGTCCTCAAGCTTGAGTGACTATCGGGATCACCCTGAGGGTTTATTAAAACAGAGCGCTAAACTCCATGCTCAGTCAGCCCCCTATTCAGAAGGTCTGGAGTGGGTCCAAATACGTGCATGTGTAACAAGTTTCCAGGTGATGCTGGTACTGCTGTTCTGGGGACCCCATCTTCAAGAACCACTGCCCTAGCGAAGAACTTAGGTGCTATATGCACTTGATTCTGTGATCTTTTTCCGCATCAGAGATAAGTCTCCACTTTTCAAATTGTGCTGTTTTCCTTATGTCTTAAAGGAAAGGGAAAATAAAAGTAACACCATTTTATATAGAAGACCTGACGTTAGTCAAGCCTGGGCAACAACTTCCCATGTGGAGTAAATTAATCGCTTTCATGCATGCTTTGTGCTCCGGAAAAAGTAAACCAGATTCTGTGCAACATTTATTGTCACTGCGTTAAGCCCCTCAGAACTGGTCTCTGCCCTGAGGGAGTTTACAATGTAGTGAGGTGGACAGCCTAGCAAAATAGTCCTTAGAGTTCAATGTGTTAAGTGCTATGATGGATTATGATAAAACATCATAACCGACAGTACTGACAGGGGGTGAAAGAGGAACAAACTCAGGCTGGTGAGTTGGGGAGGAAGTGGATCACAAAGGCTTACCTAACAAGATGATTCAAGATTCACTGAGTGGTGAAGGATGAATAGGAGTTTTAAGAACAGAAATTGGAAGGGTTTTCCAGGCTGAGGGAACAGCATGGCCCCATCAGATGCACTTTGCCTTTCGAGAGGTTCAGCAACACCGTATCACAAAGATCGTTGTGTGCTTTACTAATGAATCTGCACCTATGGTAAACATAAGAACATTTTAGGAAGATCATTCTGGCAGCCGTCTTGGCGGGATCAGCCTGGAGGCTGGATAACTGCTCGGGATATTTTTGTAGCAATAAAAGTCAGAAAAAGCGAGACGTGGAAAAACTAACATTGTGGCAGTGGAGATAAAGGAGAAGAGAGGACTAGGAGAGATCTGAAGGGAGCAGCCACTATAGGAATGGGATCATTATAACAACTGAAAAGTGAACGAGAGGGTGGAATCCACTAGAACTCCCATATTTCTGGCTGAGATGAAAGACCATCATTTACTGACATAAAGAACACCGAAGAAAGAACGGATCTGGTGGGGACACTTCAGTTTAAGACAATGAAATTGACATGACTGTGTGTCATCCAAGCAGACATGGCCATTACACTGTTGAATGTATGGGCTGAGAGGACAGGAGGAAGGTCGTAAAACCCTGGTTCTAATGCGGGGTCACCCAGGAGAGTGTACAGAGTGTGGAGATCCATCACAAACCTGGTTATGGACCATATTTTCGTCCTAGGGAGAGAGGCAGTATCAGGAGGGTCTCTCCATTGCTGGGCTGGTTATTTGCAATGGGAGGTGAGTGCATAAACTCACCTCTGTCCTTATGATGATCTTTGTTCATTTCTACACTCGGTACGTGTAAGTATAAGGAGATACTGTACATTGAAGTCCTTAGCGAACTACAAGGCATTATATAAAATGCAAGGGAAGACAGAAGGAGAGGAGAAAGGTGACAACTGGCAAGCTTCTCGGGGCTTAGCCAAAAACTGGGTTCTCCTGGTCCGCAGCCAATCAGACATCCTCCATTTTCCTCATATGTTTGGCACGAAAGCTTGTTTTTCTGTTTATGGAAGTGCCATACCTGTGGCTCACCTGCGTCTTTGCTGACCGACTGGTTCAGACAATCTAGAACCGGCAACCTGAATTACTGCAGCACTCGAAAGCCATGCTGCTGAGAGAGTAGCAGCTGTCTCACGTACCTCTCCACGCAGATAAAGATGTATCATAACCCACAACATGTCTGTGTCCCTGGAGGAACGAGGCACTTAATAATGGGGTTTTTCTGCATCTCAAAAACAAAGGCAAAACAAAACAAAACAAAAAAAGTCATAGAGAAAATGTCAACTGCAAGAGCTCATTTCCCTTATTTGAGTGAGTGCTTCATCAAAAATATTCTTTGTGCTGTTCTACCCTGAGATCAGTTCAAGACTAAATGAACCTGTCATTTATAACGTATATTTATAAATAGATCCATACAGAGACAGAGCTCTACGCAGCCATTAACAGACACATACAATCATTCTTTCACTGCAAGTGTGAACTGTCGTGCTGTTGCACCAAGTTCAGACACAGGTCGTGAGCTTTCAAACTAATTTTGGAAAGAAGACGCTGTGGTAGTCAGTAGGTAGACTAAAAAGAAAACAGAAAATTGAGTATGCAGGCCACTTTAACTGCTCTTAGATTTCTCATGGAAAGGGGGCAATAGTCTAGAATTTTTTAATTTTGTAAAACAAGACTTTAAAAGCAGGCAATGACTTGCCAGTAATTCCCCCCACCTAAGCCCATAGTAATTTGCTTCTTGCCAAGTAAAAACCTACAAATCTTTAAAAGCGTTATGAAATTCTTTCTTTCTCCAGACTCATACAATGCCCATATTCATTTCTATTTTTCTTGCTTCTGTTTTTACTCTTCTGGTCGTTTTGTCCCACTTGTGCATCCTCGATTTTTCAGCTCCTTCCTGGGAGGTCAGGGATGATTTCATGGAATTATGGAAATCTGCAGCTGAAAGGGATCTTAGTACATCAGCAATATTCCTGACAGATGGTCAAGCGGCTCTGGGCTTGAACCCTCCTTGTGATGGAGGTTTCCCATCATACACCAAGCTGTTTCATTACTTAAAGATCACCATACAATGCCCAGGGTTCTGCTCTATTTACAACACAATCTAGAACATTATATTAGGTTATAATGACCAATGGAGTGGTAGCTAAATGTCCCTTCCCTCTGGTGTAATTTGTTACTTGGCTAACCGATCTACATAATGGTATTCTGTGGTATAAACCTCTCTCATTTAGCGCATACATTCCCCACTCTCAACTGTGAGCTCCCAGAGGGAGTTTTATCTTTATCTTTACTCCTGTATCCCCATACCTTGCATACCTTGGATATATCATAAGAACTTAGTACATCTGTTTACTTCTCCGATGAAGGAACTCAAGTTTGCAATGCTAGTTCCCAGCGTGAGTACATTGTTTAAGAAACAACGATATTAAAATGAAAATTCATTATCCTTACCAGGTACAGCTTTTGAAACCATGTACACTTACGAATTTCGTTTTAGAATAAATTACAAAACTGAACTCTCAACACGGTTGTCACTGAGTAGTATTCAAAATACTTAACAACCCAAAAGAAGAGGGTGGGAGCCATAGCCCCCTCAAGTAGCCATGTGAAGATGATTCCAGGGGAGTGTCCGGCAAGAGACGACAGCCACCCTGGGGTGGGGTTGGGAGAGGGCAGGGGGCATATGAGACACTGAGTATTTATCCAAAGAGTGCCAGTGTTGCTGTCAAGGGTGCATATTTGTGCTGGGGTCCGGATCTATTCTGGTTGGGGGAGGAGAAGCTGGGAGCTGAAGAGGGCTGGCTGGGCTAGACCCCAGTGGTAACTGCCCAGGGCTCCCTGGGGTCTGGGATCACATGCTGGTGGGGAAGCCCCAGTTAGGGGAAAAGGAGCAATGGTTTTTACCCATGTCTATCAACTGACTCAGCAACCCTGGTTACCAAAAATGTTAAAATCTGCCTTTGATGTTTTGGAATATCATTAAGCTTTGCAGTGAAGTAGAGTGGATCCCCAGTTTCAGCCCTTTTGATCTGAACAAACTACCACCACAACAAAACAAATTAGAATTTGAAAGGAAAGAATGGTAGAGTATGTATTTGGGTTCCAGAGTGGCCATTATGAAGGCAGTCTTGGCTGAGGAAGAGATTTCTCGGCAGAATTCTTTTAACTCAAGCCATCAGAGTGGGTTTAAATTATTTTTCAATCTGAAAATTCGTTTCAAATACAACTTTTCAAGGACGTATCTCCTGGGTAGAACAAAGTATATTGGTGTCCACCCTCACAGGCCAGGCCAGGCCGGGTCTTCAAAATCAAAGCAGAGGTGAAGATTGCATCCATTTTCCTGATTTGTGACTTTTTTTTGTTTTTAAAGCTCCTTCTGCTTCAATTACTCTATATTAATGTTAAATTAGAAGATACACTTTTACTCAAAAAATTCAATTCCATTACATAGGAAAAAGTGAGTCTTCTTGGTTCAAATAAGGCAGAAAATTCTGTTTTGACAATATAGCCAAGGTCGCATATCATCTTCCTACAATATGTGATCACATTGAATTTTATAATTCAAATCTAAATGAACTCAAAAATTTTATACTACACTTCAGAGGTAACTGTAACATCCTTCATGAATTAGTGAATAGCCTTCAAAAACTGGAATGTGAACTGTCTTCCCTCCCTTCCCCCCTCCTCTTCTTACTTCAACCTTAAAGTATACACTTGCAAAATTTCTTCCTCTTATATTCTCCTTTAAAGGCCGGTTTCTAGCAGACAATTCAACCAAGTGCTGTATTTTTCCATATATGATGCCAGGGAATAGAAACAAGTGAGATAGTTTCTTATATGATATAATTTTTTCCACTAAAAGCTCAGGAAAGCAGGAACCAATCCATCAACAAGAGCAAACAAAAGATTGTGTAATCCACAAACGTTAACTTTTGATCACTTATAAAATGGAAAGCTAAATAAGCCATAAACTAAAGAGATGATAACTGTCAAGGTGTAGATCTTTTTCTTCTCTGTTCACTGTGAAATTATTCAGCCTTGTACTCTATTGGCTTTGTGGTCCAACACCAAATTCACAATTATGGTTCTCCTTATCTATTTTCATCTTTCATCAGTTTTTAAACCAGAATTTAAGTAGGGGCATTCATTTAACAGCACATTTTTGGCAGGTGTGTGAGTTTGGTATTATTTTTTATGATGTCTACCAGAGAAATTAACATGAGTAATGGAAAGATGTCCTATACCAGTAAAAATAAAATGCAGGGACTGGGTGCTATAGTCTTCGTTTTCTCCAAAGGTGAAAATTAACACTAATGGGTAACTTCTTTTGTTCTAAAAGAACTAAAGAACTATTGAGTTTGAGTCTGTAGCTGGAGAAGTCATTAATAAGGTGAGAAATGTGATTGAAGCCCACCATGTAAGAAGCTAGAAGAGGCACATGTTAACTTGGGAACCTACTAGACCAACCAACACTAATCCTCTGTGTCCCAAAGTCCAGTTGGATTTAAGAGTCACCAATCATTCTTGATTGAGCTATTGTATATCAGTGATTTATTCTTGCTCTCTTTGCCATTTTCAGTCTTCTTCGCTACTTGCTCATTTATCTGTGCCTATAAATGTATTCATTATTCTAACCTAAAACAAAAATAAGATTCTGATCTCTACCTCTCTTCCTGAAGACTACTTTCTTCTTTATACCATCAAAATCTTTGAGAGTTCTTTACAAATTTGGTCTCCACTTCCGCATCTCCTGCTAATCTATAATTATCTTCCATTCTCAAAAGTTGACTGCAATTACCCTCACTTTGCTCTCTAGATGGTCACACATGTCCTTCTAATTACCAAACTTTTCTTTCTGTCCTCATCCGCTTATATCTCCCTGTAACATTTGATACTATATATTACCTTCGTTCTTAAGATTTCTTTCCCCCTTGCCTACCAGCTGAAAGGAAAACCATTTCTCCACCCATACCCTCAAAATATAGACAATTCCTAATGCATACCACTTTCGGCTTATCTACTTGGCAAGATTTTCCACCCCCTGTAAATTTCACTCTCAAAGGCAAGTGTGTCTCTTTAAATTGCTGTCCCTGGATATGAAACTTTTCCAGAGGCCTGGATCCGTATTTTAACCCCTCAACAAATGTTTCCACCTAGCGATTTCACCTGCTAATACCTCTAACTCCACGTATTCCAAGTCAAACATCTCCAGCTTTAGCCTGTTTTGCCTCCTGGTCTTCCCACTTCTTTTAATGGTTTTACCTTTCCAGATGAGTAATGGATTCTTCTCTTGGTCCTCAACACTGAACTGATAAGCGATTTTCCAAATGTGAGGTTTGGAAACGTAACAGTGAATCTAACAGTGAATCTGCATGCTTCCTTATGATTGCAATCATTATTCTGGGCTTTGGGGGCCAACACCAGTCTGATGGTGCTAAGCACCCATGACACCACTTTGTTCAGCTTCAGAACGGCCTTTGAGCTCTGATAATGGAGGACTAGAAGTCTGCTATCCATGAAGCTTTAGTTTTCCAAGAAGAGCAACCTCCACAGTGGCGGGATTAATGAAAGAATGACATGATTTTGGATCAATGTCTTATCTTCCTTGAAAAAATTTCCACGTGTACTTTTCCCTGATGGAGAATCAATGTCTTCAGTAACCCTAACTTATTATTATATTATCATTTTATAGTAATAATCAACATTTACTCAGAACCGGTAAAGTGTCAGGCATTATCTAAGCACTTTAAAATATTTCCTCTGTTAATCCTCATCCCTAGCTTAATGAAGTGCCCATTCATTGACTACTGAATGATGATGTATATTGCTGCATGGAGTAGTGCAGTGCATGGCCTATGCAGCCTGTCTCTTGGCCCTGATAATGCCCATTTTACAAATGAAGATACTCAAGCACAAAGAGAGGTTAAGGAGCTTGTCCAAAGTCACACAGCTATAAAGCCAGTATTGAGCAAGGATCCACACTGTTAGCACAGAACCCAGTGCAACGTGGGACTCGATCTCACGAACCATGAGATCATGACCTCAGCTGAAATCAAGAGTCAGATGCTTAGGTGACTAAGCCCACCCAGGTGCCCCGAAGAGATATAATTTCTTAAACTGTTACTCTTAGTATATAAGTATATAAAAAGGGCCTAGAAACTGAGATATAGAAGGCATTGAATAAATTGTAGCTAATACTCATTTTTATGATTCTTATTACAGATTTACCACAAAGCAAACTATAAATTAATATTTGTTGAATAAATGACTACACTAATTCCACAGTGTATCAAGATGAATATACTTATGACCCGGTCTCATGAAAAATATGTGGCAAGAATGGTAAATAATTTTTGTTCCATATAAGTTTCCCAATCAATCTCTGGGACAAACATTCATTCAACCATTCCAATGTGGAACTAAACAATTTAACGTATTTTTACATGGTCAATGTATCAGTCAGTGATTTCACTGTGGCCCCCCAATTTTGCAGTCATGGATAGTTGTGCACTCTAGAGCCAAAAAACCCCCAAAAAAACAAAAACCAAAAAAAAGTGAATTCACAAGGGAGTGCAGCCTAATGGACTACTCCAGGGATGAAAATGAACGGACTTACATGGAGATATTATGCAAAGATACCAGCAGTTAGCACTTATCAGATCAGAAATAGAAAAGATGTTAACTGAACTTACAAGAATAAAGATTGTTGTCATCAGGTGTTTTCATAAAGGGACCCCAAGACAACCTGTTATTAGAAGAGTGTTACACCATGAAAGTCAAAAGCAATAGCTCTCTTAAATGTATTTGATTAACAACAGCTGCTAAAATTCTCTAACAGATGACCATGGTCAGAAATATATATGTCCTAAAGAGAAATTGTTGGTAGCTAAGAGGCCCTTTGGGGAAAATTCATCTGACGAAAACTCTCCGGAGGATGCAAGGGGGATTATGTGAATGCATATGTCTGCTTCCATCCTTGGATGGGATACATTTTTTTACAGCAAAACAAAGTTCAACATTTGATACCTTTCCAGTGGCCAGTGCCTTAACAGTGATCTTTTGACTAGAATTGACAACCTAAAGCAAAAATATACTAAGAAACTTTAATTTCGCATCAATGTATTAGAGAAACATCTATTTTGGATTTTATCCTATAGTTTTTAGTTTAAAACATTTCTAACAGAGTATAGTAATTTCAAATGTAGCATTTATTTTAATTTTTTTTAAATGTTTGTTTAGTTTTGAGAGAGAGACAGAGTGTGAGCAGGGGAGGAGCAGAGAGACAGGGAGACACAGAATCCGAAGCAGGCTCCAGGCTCTATGCTGTCAGCCCAGAGCCCAATGTGGGGCTTGAACTCACGAACTGTGAGTTAAGCCGAAGTCAGTGCTTAGCCGACTGAGCCACCCAGGAGCCTCCGTAGTATTTATTTTAGAATCAAAACATATAGGACTGGAACAGTCTTAACAGACAATCAAGTGAAATCAGATTTCTTTATAGTAACTGAACCATACAGCAGGGTCATTAAATACTCAAAGCCCTCTTAGTAAGTGGAAGAATTAAGCATTGATATTACTTTTAAATGTTCTTGCCATTATAATACTCTTCTTCTGATACATTATAAATATATATATATATACTTATGTATAATTGTAATATACATGTTATTGTGATTATTTTATTGTTTAATTCCATGTTAGGAGATTAAATGGCTAAAAAGTTAAGGAAAAACCAATCGTTTATTTTAATACTTACAGAGAATACATGAAAAGAATGGCTATCATTAATGCACTTGGCTTGCAATTTTTGTGGTACTGAGACACTGAATTCCAAAAGGGCCCACATGAACTCTGAGACTAAGTGGAATAGCATCCTTTTTTACTGTGTCGTTGAAATATTTACATTGGGTGTTATAAATTTGAATGACAAATCTTGGAAACCACCTGAAAACCACAGGAAATATTCTATCCCTCTTTAATATATGGAAATAGTTGACGGTAAAAAAAAGAAAAGAAAAGAAAGAAAATAATTCAGAGTTCAGAGCGAAATGTCAGTATCTTTTAACGTGATCAGGATATTGTTACTTGAGGCTGAATATCTACTGTTTTGCAGATTATGTCAATTGGATACCATCTAGAACAAGGTATAAAACAGATAAGCACATTTTCCAACTGGCCCGCACAATGAAAATGAAACCATTAAGCAGCAAACGGTAATGCCATGATTATTCATGTAATATCAAGTCTGATTCCTCATTAACTTCCAATGTGAATTTAAGCTATGAGACTTGTAAATGCGTGGCATATAAATACTTGGGTATTATGAATTTAAACTAGTTTTAATGATTTCCAGAAAGTTTGGCAAAACTCAAAAGTTTTTCATACTATATATGCAAATGAAGGTCTTTCTGGAAGGATGATACCTAAACACAGAATCCAAATTTTTTTACATGTTTATTTATTTATTTTGAGAGAGAGAGAGAGAGTGTGTGAGTGAGCACATGAGCAGGGGAGGGGCAGAGAGAGGGAGGGCACTTTTATAGGCTTATATGGGTTAGACAAAATTAACTGGAATATACTGACTCTTCATGTCAAGGAACAGATCCTTGTACTCACATTGACTAGGATCTTAGTAGGCACTTCATAAACGTCTGCATAATGCCAGATAACTCACATGTGAATGAATGAATAAGTCATTTGTAGTTGTTGACAGATTTGAAATATAGAATCCAGATTTTTAATATATCCATAAGTGTAACCCTCTTGACATCAGACTTTTCCCAAAAGCTGGCTATGCATATAGTCATATGGTCATTAAACATCTTACTCTGGGTATTTAAATTAATAGAAATGCATAAACCTAGCTAACCTGTGACAGTTTTGAGAGAACTGTAGAATATGAAGTATAGGTAGAACAGGGTAATATGCCTAGATTTATTGTTCAGAGCATGTTTTTTATTTGGCCTCATGTACTTATTTGGTGTGTCTAACATTCTCAGCGAACTGGGTGCATACGTCGTATAGGCAAAGGGAGCGTAACTTCCTTTCTTTGATCACTTTGAAGTATTTTTATCATTTAATGTCCCTTTTCTTGTGAAAACGACTTAAGGCTTGGGAGGAGACAGGGCATAAATCCCAACTAAATTAATAATTGGAATCCGGAAAAAAGGTCCTCTAACCTTCCTCACTTTTCTGAAACGTATCGTGTATTTTAATTCCTTTGTTAACCTTTAGCAGTGAATGAACATCGAGTACCCTCTGACCACCTCTTCTTGATGGCTGATGTCCATCATGTCCCGTAGAATAATGGGGAAATGTTGGTACTTTGGGCAATATCTTACACCCTAGGAGTACCTAATGGCCTTTATTCTCCCCAAAGCTTCTCTGGCTCTCAGGTAATAAGTTGAACTTTACGGTAGATGCAGTTACTCTCTCAGCCCAGTAGAGTTCCATTTGATTTACCACTCTACTGCACAAAATGGTACCCTGGAGGCTTGAAAGAGACAGTGGGGAGAATGTGGCTCATTAAATAGTACTCGATGCTGCTGCTACTACTACTGTTAGTGCTGCTGCCAAAAGAACTGTGTTGCTTCCATTCTGCTTCTTGTATGAGTCTGACAAGAAGCACAGTTCATCCCCATGGATAGTCAATTGCCAGGCAAACCCAATGGGAGTGAGGCTGACTTGTGAGACAACCACGATTTCAAGAACCTCGTGTGCTCCACATCACCTGAACCACACTCTACCTCCTTCATCCACAAATGCATTATAAATCCTCACAAATCCTAATGAGAAAGTCTTTCATGTAAGTACATTTTTAGGTATTTGATATTTGCCCTTGAAGTGCCAACTTTTCTTACCTTTTCCTTACTTTCACAAAGGTGGAGACTTTTGTGAAACGGTCTTGTATGCTGCCTACCTTCTTAAAGAATATCTTAACCATAATACAACCTATGTCTAAAAAACGTAGAACCATCGTGATTAACAATCATTGTTGTACCTTGCTGTAAAATGCCAAAGCCCCCGAAGTTCACATGTAATGCCTCTGGCTATTGGGCCTTTCTGTTTTGTTTTATTTTGCTTTTTATAATTATTCTGACTACTTCCATCTTATCAGTCTTGTCACTTTTTGCTGAGGTGTTTGCATAATAGCATACTTTTTGTAGGTGAATTCATCTAATTTCTTTTTAAATTTTTTAATGTTTATTTATTTTTGAGAGAGAGAGAAATAGAGTGCAAGCAGGGGAGGGGAATAGAGAGAGGGAGATGCAGAATCTGAAGCAGGCTCCAGGCTCTGAGCTGTCAGCACAGAGCCCAATGCGGGGCTTGAACTCACAAACTACAAGATCATGACCTGAGCCAAAGTTAGATGCTTAAATGAATGAGCTACCCAGGTGCCCTGAATCCATCTAATTTCTGAAGGCAAGAAAACATGGAATACAAATTTGTTAGATAAATAAGGACTTAGACAATAGAATTGGGTTTTCTGATAACCATGTGGCTGGCATCTATATGAGTTCCTCACAAGCTTAGTGGCTGTTTCTTAGCTGTATTCCATATTGTTGAGGTCTTAGGAAACATAATGTCCAGATAAGTGGAATCGTAGCTCATGTGACTTAAAAATATGCTTTGAGTATATCATCTTTCCTTTTTATTCTACAGTTTTTATTTTCACTTTTATTGGTATTATTTTACTGAAGGCCTCTTTTTAGAAGCAGATTTTTAGCATATACGTCTGCCTTTTGTCTCTTGTGTATCTAGATCTAGACGTGTGTGTGTGTGTGTGTGTGTGTGTGTTATTTGTACATTTGCATATGCATTTGTATGTATTGAAGGGGGAATGGGGAGAACATCAGCTTTGTATTCAGAAAATATGGCTGCTAACCATGGTCTCTTTGAGGGATGTGGTGTGTCTGTCATTGTAAAAGGCAATTGCTAGCTATTATGATCTTCACCTCCTGGATGGATATCACCTTGGCGATTCTGGGATGGCTAGCTTTCTCTTGCCATAGATCTGTGTGCCGAAGAATATCTTTAGGCAGCATGTGAGTCTCTCTCTCTCTTACAATTTATATGTTAGGAAAAACATGCTGCTTAGGAATATTTAGGAATACCTGAGCACTAAAGTTGTCTCACCACTTTGTGAATGCATAGAACAAATTACCTTCTCCTCATGTTGTTACCACGCACCATTTTACCCTGTAGCACAAAACTGTTGCTGTCACCCTTGGATGGAACTCAGCTAATTTAGTTCCTTCCTCTTCCAGCTGATCATATTTACTGTTGAATAAGGCAGCATATGATGGAATTGGTCCAATGTAAAAAAAAATTGGCTTTATCACAGAATCATAAAATTTTAGCACTCTGAGGGGTCTTAAAAATAACACTTTGGGTAGCAATAATATGGAAATTCCATAAAAAGAAGACAGTTCTGTGGAGGAAAGGAAATGAATTTTCATCTACTGAATGTTCAGTATGTACTGGGCACTGGACTAAACGCTATCCTTTTTTTTTTAAGTTTATTTAATCCTAGCAATAATCATATACAGTAGATATTATTATCCCATTTAGTAGATAAGAAAACTGAGACCAGGAAGAGTTCATTCATTTTTGCCCGAGTCTATAATTATTAAACAGAGCAGTCATTATGTAAACTTAGGTCTATTTGACTCTGACGGCCAGGCTCTTTCCACTGCTGTACTCCACCATGCCTCTCCTATGTAGAAATTTCCTTTTACGTCTGTTGCCAAAAACTGATTTAGCTGGGTTAGTCATTCCCAGCAACACTTTAAGACTAGCCTGTCCCTTTGCTGTAACAACCCAATCTTGTTCTATTCATCTGTTCCTTTCTGTGCACTAATATATGGCTATCATGATAGCAGGCAAATTCATAAATAAATCTGTTCTTCTAACAGCACAGTATGAGTTTACAAGAATGGGATATAAAGTGGAGAAATGGGGAGCACAGTCTAGCTGTCTCGCAGGAGGTAGCTCCGAACTACAAAGGGGACATCCCTGGGTCATTTCAAGTTTTTCCAACCTAGACTGCTTTCAAATAAAAAGTAAAAATTTATCACATACACTATGCTTGGAAAGCTTATCCATGACTTAGGATATGGACATTATTTTTTTTTGAATTTTACATATTTATTTTTTTATTTTTATTTTCTAAGGATATGGACATTTGTTAAGCAACAGCTATAAAGTCATATGCAGCCATATATTCCTTTGCAAGATTCTCTAATGAAAATGGACATGATGTTGCTTTTGTCATGTCCCAACTATCCACATTTTTACTGTGAAAGCATCCATAATCCAAGTTTCTGCCCAGCTCACTAAAAGTGTTACATATACTAAAAATCTGGAGCATGTCCATTGTAATCCACTTATTCAATGTAAGTGTGAGGCTGTGTCAGAGTAGAATAAAAGACAACATCCCCCCTCAAAAAAACAAAAAAAAACCATGGTAATCATATCATGTAAAATTATGTTATATCTTTGAAACCATTCAGCGGAGTGAACAATTTTCCTCAGTCTCTCATATGCTGAAAGGGAGTAAGGGCACAAGGTTGCATTTTTGGTCATCTGAAGCATGTTAAATCATACAACTTTTTTGATGCACATTAAGATAATAACTATAAAAATGTCAAATGCTTTACTAAAAAGAGCACGTTTGAAGCATAGCAAACTAAAAGGAAATAGCAATAGTAACAACAGCAGAACTTCAACCTTTAAGATTCAAGCGGTAGGGACCCTCAAAAATGTCAGGCTGAAAAAATTAGACACAGCCTTGCAGCCCACAGGAACTTTGTGCAGAGCAATAATCATTTCGATAGCATGCCATTCTCGTGTGGCAGTCCAATGTGAGGAAGTTAAAGTGAAACCGTCACATCTGAATAGACTAGTCAATGTTTCAAATAGAGCTGAAAATATTGCCGATTTCGTGTATGTAGCAGAGAAGCAGAGAAGCAAACTATAGAAAGATCCAGTGAATTCTAAATGGCCCAAACACCCAGAGTCGAGCAGTCTAAGTGGATTGGCTAAATACTTTCTTAGGTCTTTATTTAACCTTGGCTGTTCAGGCAAGAGCTGACTGTCCAGTTGCAGCTAGAAAATACATGCTGAATGCCCAAAGTTCAGAAATTACTCTGGAGGGAGACCAGTGAATTTTAAGTATTATTTTCAGCACTAGCTTAGCTTTCATTTTTAAACAGTTCTTCAAAAGACTGATATGCTCGTTCTTAATTATCCTTGCCCCAAAGCAGTTCTGTCCCCTAGAAATAAGTACATCATAAGGGAAACTTACACAATGCCAAGCTCAAGTATTTTTCTTTTGCAAACAATGCCAGCTCGTTACAAACAGCTGAGGCTGTGAATTTTCTCTCCTTTGGAACAAGGATGTTCTCTTATCAAACCTAACCAATGTAAGAAAACATTTACTTTTTTTTTTTTTTAAATGCACATCAGTTAGTTCTGAAGACGTGTTGCTCATAACACCAAAGCCTCATGATAAACTTGGGGTGGAAGAAAAAGAAACAAATACTCCTTTTGTGAAATTTTGCACATTTTCATTAGTGGTGGTCAAAGAATCTGCATCTTTTAAGTTTATTTATTTATTTTTGGGAGAGAGTGCACAGGCAAGAGTATGAGTGGGGGAGGGGCAGAGAGAGAGAGGGAAGAGAGAGCATCCCAAGCAGGCTCCATGCTGGCAGTGCACAGCCCGACCTGGGACTCGATCTCAGGAACCATGAGCTCATGACCTAAGCTGAAATCAAAAGTCAGCCGCTTAACTGACTGAGCCACCTAGGCGCCACCAAAATGATCAACATCTTATTAGAAGCACCCTCTGTATGAATTTTTATAGGGAGAACTGCAAGGAATTCCAAAGGAAAGCGATGACAGAAATCACCAGTCTTCAGGAGCTCACCATTTATTCAGAGGCACAGCAAACAAATATTGCACGAGTGAAGAATTTTAACTTCATATAGTTTTCATACAGTTGTCATAAGAATGGAATCTCCTCCAGAATAAATGAAGAGAGAGCATTAGTTGAACTCTTACCATATGCTAGGGACCAGGCTTTATCCTTTACATACATTGTCTCAATTTATCAACACTATACCATAAGCACTATTATTATCTCCATTTTACGGTTGAAGAAAATGAGTCTCAGAGACTAAGAAAATTGCTGTCACAAAGCTAATAAATGGCAGCATGAGATTTGGGAACCCAGGCTGACTGAGTCCCAGGCTTTGTATATTTAACTGCCAAGAAAATATACTCAGAAGTGAGTACACTTATATGAATTCTAAATCTATAGAAATATACACAAACTTATATATATAAATTTGTATGTACAAATATATACATATTAATTTTGTTCCCTTTGGCCAAGACTGAATTCAGTGAAATGACCACAGCATCATCTTAAGGGCATATTTAGGAATTTCTCCTGGATATAGAAACACATTTTCACATGATCTTGTCCAGCTAAAATTTAGTCAGATACTCCACCAAAGCTGAGGTAACACCAGGTGAATGAAAGCCCTATTTAGTTTGGAATTAACTTTGAAATATGCAAATTTAATTTCTATTACTAATTCACTTTTTGCAATGGTCAGAATTTTTCTGAAAACATTGATATTTTAAGAGAGTTTGAAAGGGTAATAGAAAAACCACAGGTGAATAAACTTTCAATAAAAACTGAGACGGTTAGGATTAAAATGCTTTACTATATTTAGAAACAAAAATGAATTGACATTTTTCAAATTCATTTGTAAGCCCAGATTCACACCAAATACATTCAAAACTGCTTCCTGCGTGCCTAAGTGAGATGAGCTGTAAATAAAATTCAATACACACTAAGATATGCTGCTGAAGGCCTAAGAATTCTCTCGAAATATAAGCCCTGAGAACTAAATGCCTATCATCTGGAATCTGTTTTATTCCAAGACCCTCAGAAGCCTATGTTATTACTTAACCTGGCGGCACAATAGTAATTTAAATGTGCAGTCATGTTATTTGATAAAATCCCAACTGAGTATTAAACTACATTGTGGTTCAATCAAATTACCACTGTTCTGCTGCTGAAACACACACACACACACACACACACACACACACACACACACACACACAATTGGAACAATTTCAGAAAGTCATACTCTTAATATATGCAATACTAATTTCATTTTTTTAAATGTTGGTTATAACTCACTGATTTGATTTCTTGACCAACTAACAGGTCATGACCAACAAGTTTAAAACTGCCATTCTAAAGTGCCTGGCAGGTAAAAAGTTCATGGTGAAGTACAAAATGAGGAGAATAAGAAAAAGAAGGGAGAACTTTACTCACTGCTGAATTCCAAGTAATATTTAAAGAATGTAGAATTATGAGCCTAGCTAACTGTTACATATCTTGATGGGCAAAGAGAAAAGAACTCTTCGGGTTGGTAGCCAAGAAAGTATTCCAAATTTTTGAATTGGCCCTTCAATGGTAAAGGACAAATGCAACCCTCTGGACAGATGGGAAAACTGAAGCAAAAGAGGATAAACACTTCATTTGCTTAATCTCTTAGTCCCTAGTGGACTCCTCACATGAACTGAATCCTTATTGTGGTACCCAGGCAACACTGTCAAACTTTTCTACAACTAAAAGCAATGAGTCTTGTCCACCCATCTGCACACATAGCAGGTTCTATGAGCTTTTTTGGCAAAAGCATCCTTGATGTCAACTACCACTGCAGCATGGGGAAGGCTGAGGTTGGGCCAGGACCCTAGCTGAGATGGTGAGTCGAACTCAATGAAAACACTTCCCAGAGTGAGGCATCAAAGGCTTTATTAGAACACCTTTTCCAGGGCGCCTGGGTGGCTTGGTCGGTTGGGCGTCATGATCTCGCGGCCCGTGAGTTCGAGCCCAGTGTCAGGCTCTGTGCTGACAGCTCAAAGCCTGCAGCCTGTTTCAGATTCTGTGTCTCCCTCTCTCTCTGACCCTCCCCTGTTCATGCTCTGTCTCTCCCTGTCTCAAAAATAAATAAGCATTAAAAATTAAAAAAAAAAAGAACACTTTTCCTTTCAAATTTTAAATATTTGAGACTCTAATAAAAGCAGAAAGGTGGACCTACATTTCTGACCATTCCCTTTTTTTGAAAGATTGATAGAACATATTTCAAACATACACAAAATAGAACGGTAAAATAAACCCCCATATGCCTATCAGCCAGATTCAACAGTTATCAAGATTTTGCCACACTCTGATTAGTGCTCTATGTTGTTGGTGGTGTGGAAGTATTTTAAAGCAAATCCCAGACATAATTTTATCCCTTACCTACTCAGCATGCAGCTCTAAAAATATATTTTCTTTATATAACCACAATGTCATTATTATACTTAAAAATTAAGAATCATCTGGTGTCCTCTAAAATACAGCCATATTCAAATCTACCAGACTGTCTCAAAGATTGTTTTGTATTAATTAGTTTCCTAAAATCAGGATCTGAACAAGGTCTGCACGTCACATTTGGTTAGCACATGCCTTATGTTTATATAGTCTACAGCAGCACTCCCCCTTTGAGCCTCATCTTATTATATACATTTGACTCGCAGAAGAAATCAGATAAATGTTCCTATAAAATGTCCTACATTCAGACTTATCTGTTGACTTCAAGGATCATTTAACTTACCCTCTATCTCCATATTGCCCACAAAGTAGAATTTAACTTTAAATGCTTGATTAGATTCCAGTTCAACTTTTTGTTTTGGCAAGAATATCTCATGAGTTGTATTGTTTCTCTTGTATACCATGTCTGGAGGCACACAAATGTTAGGATGTCCCACTGTCTGTGAAGCTATGATTGATCAGTGAATTTAGGTGGTGATAGCCTGATTCAGCCATTGGAAAATTCTCTATCACTCTTTCATCTAATGGTTTAATTAATTCACTGATGATTTTGTTCAAATCAATTACATAAATGTTTGCAAAACGGTGGTTTTCTAATTCTTCTCCCTATTTATAGTTATTAACTAAAAAAATTCTGTAGAAAACTTCCTTCTCAACTAAATTATTTGGATACTCAGAAATATAGTTACTAGAAGAGAAGCAAAAATAATATAAAAACAGGGATGGGGCCAAAACATAAGAGACTCTTAAATACACAGAACAAACAAAGGGTTACTGGAAGGGTTGGGGGAGGGGGGATGGACTAAATGGGCAAGGGGCATTAAGGAATCTACTCCTGAAATCATTGTTGCACTATATGCTAACTAACTTGGATGTAAATTTAATTAATTAACTAACTAATTAATTAAAAAAAAAGAAATATAGTTACTAAAGGAAAGGCAGGACACATGCTTAGGTCTTTCTGTTTAATTGCCAATTTCCAGATTAATAATTTGGAAAACAATGTATTTTTTTTGTTTTGTTTCATTTTAAACATATGGATTTTTATGTATTCAGTATGTTTCAAATAATTGTAATCATAATTATTCTTGATAACCTAATTGTTGCATCTTTAGCCATGTCCCTCCACATTGGCTTCTGTGTTCATTTAATATGACTTCATTAGTCTTTGATGTCTTCCTTGCTTACTTACCAGATGGGCCCATGGGCACCTTGTACATTTTTGGTTATGTTTCTGGAACGGCCCCTTCTTCCAAAACCTCCGATACCTTTCAGTGAAAAAGCCCTGATTCCTTTCAATGAAAAATTGTATTAAGAGACCACAATTTCGGCATTAGGAGGGCTCATTGTTCAGTGGATAGAATTATATTTTTGGAAATAATCATGAGTTCCAATTCATATGTAACGCTACATGATTTTCTGATTTGATGCTGGGCTGAAAACACGGTTCCAAAGAATATTAATGTAAGTATTTTCTCTATCTTACAGTATCTGCAAATAGTTTCAAAATAATAACAATGTTACTACCAAAATACAAGTATTGAATAAAATTCAAGATTCCTCTGAAGCTTTTGACTTTGGACTGTGTTCCACTATGAATGTCATTTGAAATATTTATCTTTTCGGTTAACCATTTTTCTTTAAGAACAATAAAGAACACTTTTTCAGTTCTTAAAACTGCAAAGCTTATCACCAGTGAAATTATAGCAATTATAAGTCTGGTCAAAATTGGAGCCCGAATGATCAGAAAATGCTTCGTTAATCCCCATTAAAAGAGAAACAGTGATATGACCTTGCCTCTAGCATTTGGGATATCAAAAGAACAAGTTTAAGCTGACCAGTTAGTCATTCTATACATGCTGCAGTCTAATATTAACTTCTTCTTACTGTTCTTGCCTTTTCACAATCTATGTTGAGCACAGCAGAGCGTTAATGAGAAAGTTCATGAGAGTATGCCATCAGTAAGTGCAGGAGAAAAGAACAATACTAATGGTAAATTGGTACCTATCACAGGCACAGATTTTTTCAGTATATTTATTGACTATAGAAAGCAACTCCTACAAATTTTATGTGTAGTCTGTCAGCTTGTTTTTTTTTTTTTTTTTTTTGTCTTCACCATCCTAAAGTCTAAACACTTTGTAAAAAATACTTTGGTATGCCAATTATGTTTTGTATAATGGAGGAAAATACAGAACTGAAAACACAAGTTACAAATTAAAAAAAAATTAATGTTTATTTATTTTTGACAGAGAGAGAGAGAGAGAGAGAGAGAGAGAGACAGAGCATGAGTGGGGGAGGGGCAGAGAGAAGGAGACAGAATCTGAAGCAGGCTCCAGGCTCCCAGCTGTCAGGATAGAGCCCGATGCGGGGCTCGAACCCATGGACCGCGAGATCATGACCTGAGCCAAAGTTGAACGCTCAACCGACTGAGCCACCCAGGCACCCCACAAAATTTTTTGTAAGTGCACTTATGGATTTTCTGTTCCTTAATTTTTAAAGATTAACTTTAAAGATAATCCTACCCCCCTGCTCTCTCACCTTTCACCTATCATCTATACCCCACCTTCATCTTCTTAGAGCTTCCCCGATTTCCCAGAAATCGACTATACCCAGGAAATATAAGTATTTCAGTTTTTTGCCTCCCTGGTCTGCGTGATCATCTTGAAAACAAGATGACTTTCTGCAACACTTCCATCTTGGCAGCTGTGTGATGTAAGGATATCTTCTGCTTCGATTAATCAACAGTATGCTACATATTCTGATTGGGTTAAGGCAAACATGAAAATGTATAGACAAGCCAAGTGATTATAACAATGTAGAGAAAGTTCTCTGAAGAAAACAGCGAAGACGGTAAGGCTAAGGTTTTTGGAGGGGGGTGCTGGTAACTGATGATACAAAGTTCTGGAGGAGTAGGAATGAGCTGAGATAAAGTTTAGCCTTGACGGGAAGATCATCCCTCCCTATGAGACGTGAGGAATGTGTAAACACAGGGCTGGGTATTCTCTGTTGGGAGGGCGTTGAGAAGTTGTGGAGTTAAGAGTCGATGGTCTCTTTTCTCTGTGAGCTCTATGAAGCAAGGCCATTTGCTAAGAACATTGGGATTGGATAAGGGAAGATAGCTAAGCAGATAAAGAGCTATTGAGTTCCTGTTATGTATTAGTCATTGCGATAGGTTATATAACTATATTTATATGAAATATGTGTTACATGTGATACGCATGCTTTATTATATGTACTTATTATTTCATCAAATGATCTGTAACAAAACTCAAGTTGACATCAATATCCTGATTTTACACAAGAGGAAACCGTGGTTGGGAGAAGTATGATATCTGCCCAAATTCACAAAGTGGTAGAGCCAGAATGGGAACTCACGGTGCCTCACTCTAATCATAAGTCCTGACAGCAGTGAAAGAATGGCAACACGTTGAAAGAGCATAGACCGTCGTTGATAGGTCCTGCCAAGATCAGAAACCATATATTAATAACAGCACAAAAGTACAGTCATGAGGAGGCAGCTTTCAAGATCAATCTGGAGTGGAGAGATCTGCATGACAGATGAATGTGGTAGATGCTGCCAGCACCTCATCCACATCATATATTCTTGGTTCTCACCTTTCCTGGGTATGCTGACAGCTTCTTAACGCAAGCAGCTTAAGACTCTCTTCTTTGGGCCTTTCTCTAGCTTTGTAAGCAAGCTTGGCCCTCGGACAAAAGGGATGCAAGGAATTCTAGGGAAGAAGTTCCCCTGAAGAACCCTCAGCCCACAGATCATGGATGTTGGGGGATAAATGCCTTATCTGCCTTGCCTCTGGTAGAAGGGCGATTCTGAGACACGTTCATGGTCGAACTGAGCCCTAGCTGCCCACAGCAGCAACCTGCTTCTTACCACACCCTGCAGTGGCTTCCTTCCCTTCTCTGTCTCACTTGCCCATGCCTTTACATGTACTTCCCAGAATCACTTCTTGAGTAAGCAAGCTGCCTGCACTCAATCCCTCAGGGTCCACTTCTGGAGAATCAAAAACCAAACGAATGAAAGACCGGATAAAGAAGTCAAGGGGTTGAAAGGTGCTGATGAGAGAGTAGTAATTCCAGTGGCCAACCATGAGATTCAGACTGGGTAAAACCAGAACAGAAGTCAAGACGATATGCACAGGGTTAGAAACAGCCGAAAGGTCAAGAGAGTTGAGGACTTCATAAGGAAGAGCAGGAGGCTTAGTGAGAGTGGGGAAATTGGGAAGGTGAACGATAAGAGTGTGAGATCTGGGTTTGAGGTTTCCCTGGTAGGACAGTTTGAGGTGATGATAAGGTCTAGAGTGAGGCCTTGGAATCGGTTTTCAGCGCAGCTGAGGTGAATGTTAATGAAACTAGAGGTCATGAAGCTAAAAGCTGGAGGCTTTAAAGTGTTTTCTTTGGGAATGTTGAAATCTGCTTGGGATGATGGCAGGACTTGGGAAGAAGAGAAGATGAGGCAGCTGTCAAAGAGTGGAAGTGACCTGGATACAGGCAGACAGCCATGAGAAATCATGTTAGAGGCAATGCAAAGTAAGTGGTGCAAAGTTTAAAGGAGGGAGGAGAGGCTGAAGGAGGCGATGTGGAACTGAGATCATGCTGACACCACCTCTTAATGGTTTTGAGGTACGCTGGGCCTCACCCTCTTTTACCTGAAAGGAATAAAAGGAAGTAAATGTTTTTAGGGGAGAACCAGGTTTCACTGAAGGCTTGAAGCGTTTTGTTTTGTTGTGTTTTAACAGTGGAAAAGAATTTTCAGTGTGCACAGTGGAAAGAGCTGGAAGGGAAGTCAGCAAAAGGAAGATAAGTGTTGGAAGCAAGGGAGGATCCCTGCATTGGATGCCATCGTAAGAGAATTCATGACTTTGGAGACAGACCCCAGTGTTAGGCCCTGGATCTACTATTGACTCTGGGATCTTGGTCATATTACCTAAACTGCTATGCCTCTACTTGCTCAACTTTACAATAGGAACAGTTACCTCATAGAATTGTTTTGGGGATTAAACGTGAAGTTTCACTTCTGGCTCACAGTCAGCATGTAATAAATGTTAATTTTTTTTTTCTAATGAGAACTTTGACTCTTAGCAACTTTTTAACTTGCAACATAACATTACTAACTAGTCACCATATTGTACATGCTGTCCCTATGACATTTATTTTATAACCGGAAGCACCTCTTGACTCCCGTCACCCATTTCACCCACCCTCCCCTCGCCTCTGGCAACATCCAATCTGTTCTCTGTATCTATTCATTTTTTGTTTGTTTGTTTTGTTTTTTTTAGATTCTACATATAAGTGAGGTCATATAATATTTGTCTTTTTTCTGTCTGACTTATTTTAGTTTACCCTCAAGGGGTAAGCTGTCACAAATGGCAAGACTTCATTCTTCTTTATGGCTGAGTAATATTCCATTGTGTATACATACCACATTTTCTTTATCTACTCAGCCACTGGTAGATACATAAATTGGTTGTTTGCATAGCTATAGTATATAATGCTGCAATAAACGCAGAAGAGCATATATCTTTTTGATTTAGTGTTTTCATATTCTTCAGATAAATACCAAAAAATGGAATTGCTGGACCATATGGTAGTTTTATTTTTAATTTTCTGAGGAATCTCCATACTGTTTCACCAATTTATACCTTACTAACAGTGCACAAGGGTTCCCTTTTCTTCACATCTTTGCCAACACTTGTTATTTCTTGTCTTTTTGATAATAGCCATTCTGGTAAGTGTGAGGTGATATCTCACTGTGGTTTTGACTTGCATTTCTCTCTTGATTAGTAACACTGAGCATCTTTTCATGTGTTTCATGGCCATCTTATGTTTTTGTCTGCAGAAACATCTATTTAGATCCTCTGACCATTTAAAAAATTCGATTATTTGTTTTTTTGTTTTTGAGTTGTGTTTTTTTTTACACATTTTAGACATTAATCCCTATCAGATTTATGATTTGCAAATATCTCCTCTCATTCAGTAAGTAGGTTGCCTTTTCACTTTGTTGATGTTTTCCTTTGCCATGCAGAAGCTTTTTCATTTGATGTAGTCCCACTTGTTTATTTTTATTTTGTTGCCCTTGCTTTTGGAGTCAGATCCAAAAAATCATCACCAAGACTGATGCCAGTGAGCTCACCACCTATGTTTTCTTCCAGAAGTTTTATGGTTTCAGTTGTTATATTCAAGTCTTTAATCTACTTTGAGTTAATTCTTGTGCATGGTATAAGGTACTAGTCAAATTTTATTCTTTTGTATCTTGCTGTCCAGTTTACTCAGCACCATTTATTGAAGAGACTGTCCTCTTTCCATTGTATATTTCTGGCTCCTTTGTTATAAATTAATTCTGGGTTCTATATTTTGTTCTACAAATCTATATGTTTGTTTTTATGCCAATACTGTATGTTTTGATTACCAAGGCTTTGGAGTATAGTTGGAAATCAGGGAGTGTTATGCCTCTAGCCTTATTCTTCTTCCTCAAGTTTGCTTGGCTATTCAGGATCTTTGGTGGTTCCATACAAATTTTAGGATTGTTTGTTCTATTTCTGTGAAAAATGCCATCAGAATTTTGACAGGGATTGCACTGAATCTATAGATCGCTTTGGTTAATATTTATATTTTCATATTTAAATATGTTTTATTATAATGAGCTGCGTGGTTTCAAACAAATCCTTTGGTACAAAAGATTTTAGTACCAACTGAATGCAGATCCCAGGTATTGTGAGGATCCATGTCTTCTACACCCGGCTGGCAAAAATTGTACACACACACACACACACACACACACACACAGATATCAGTCGAAAATAGACTTTTTCCCCAAAATTAAAAATTCTGAATCTATGTACATGCAGCTCTTCTATCATTAGCACCGGGACTAGAGTGAGGCACAGAATTTTAGACACACTCAATGAGCACATGACTTGAGAATGAGTGCATCCTCAATTTTTGAACCCTATGTGCCTGTCTTGCCTCACTCTAGTCCTAGCCCTGTGAGTAACCCTGTTTAAACTAGGTCAGTAGTAAAAACCTCCGGAGTATAACTATTTCACATACAGACCCTGATGAAGCCGATCAATTGTAGTCCTCGGACATACGGTAAAAGCCCAGTGACTAGTTTGCTACCATATAGATGGCCCATGATGAACTGACATAAACAAATATATTTCGCAGAGCTTTTCACTAGAGTTTATACATACTAACAGATTCCTATCTCATATGATACATCTTTTAACTGCTTTAAATTAATTTAAAGTATATATGTCATTGTCAATGGCATCTTAATAAATCCAAACCTAGAAGAATTAATCAGCTATTTCATGAATTGTGCCTCTTGGGTTCATACTCAGATAATACATTCAGGTGTTGACACTTTTACTTATACAAATTAATAGCACTGGCAAAGAAAATCTAAATTGAACCATAATTCACACATTTTACAATCATTATCACCTGCCACTATATATAACTTAGCCCTTGCCTTTTGGCTACAATATAAACATTGGAGAGCTATTGCAACCTCATTCTTTACATCTTTTAGCATTTATGTGAGTTTAATATGCACTTTTTTTTTTTTTTTTGCATGTGTTAGTCATTGTGCAAGGTCATTTCTCATGTGCTACTTCATTTAATCCTCATCAAAGCCCCATCAGGTATTTCCATTTATTAAGACATTAAGAAGCTGCTACTTAGTTCAGTGTTAAAAACACGGATTTGTTTCCATGCTAGGTTGCTTCACATGATGAGTATTTGCAATTGATATAATGGGAAATGTTTCTACCACTATCCACATTGACTTTCTAAGACATACATTATGTGGATTAAAAGTATGAGTATAAGAAAGTTTAGATTATACAGAGAAGAGAAAGAAACTCCCACCGTGTACTGTACATCTGTTGAACTGGCCTCCTGGGTATCTACTCTTTCTTCTCTGTGTATGTTAACCCAGTATTTCCCCCAGAGAAGCACCCCTTCCTTCTGCAACTCATCTGGTGGGACTGTTGATTGTTGGTGCCCTCTTCTCCTGGTCACAAAGTAGGGATAAGATCCAAGACTGACCAAAGAAACTCTCATTCCCTGGAGGTTGGGGACAACGACACAGAAGCCAGGTGGAGCTGATTCTCCTCCTCTGAGGTACCCTACAGACAAGATTTTCCAGTTCCTGCTACCTGGAACCTCAGAGATGCCCTGATTTCTTCCCTTCCCAAGGTTTGGTTTTTCAGACTCTTTGTACATTATACAAACGACCCCATGTCCGTCTACTCATTTATTTTATTGGTTAAATTACCCAGAGTCTGTGTTTGTTGCTTGCAACCAAAAAATATATATGGTTACACGCTATCTCAATACTTCCATTAAAATCTATGTGTATTACTCTTCGGGCTTTTTGTATTAATATTTTTACACAGGTAAAATTCACTTAACTTGGTTCCTGTTGTACATATGGGTGTTTCCAAGGGTTTATTATTTTTTTAATAAAAACTTTTTTTTCTTTAACATATATTTATTATTGAGAGACAGAGAGACACAGAACATGAGCAGGGGAGGGGCAGAGAGAGAGAGGGAGACACAGAATTTGAAGCAGGTTCCAGGCACCAAGCTGTCAGCACAGAGCCCGATGTGGGGCTGGAATTCATTAACCTAGAGATCAAGACCTGGGCTTAACCAACTAAGCCACCCAGGTGCCCCCAAGGGTTTATTATTATTATTATGAACAATCCTACAATGATTATTTTCATGCATATCGCTTTTTCCATATTTTGGATTCTTTCCTCTGAGAGATTCCCAGAAGTGAAATTACTCAGTCAAAGGGCACAGATATTATTATGGCTCTTGAAAGATATTGCCAAAATGCTTTCTAAAAGGGCTCTGCCAATTTATAATGAATTCAAGGGCCATTTTTATCAAACTTCCGGTCAATGTTGACCATCGATGTCGTTTTGACATTTTGCAGCCAATGTTTTCTATACTTTCCTTGAAACGAGGGAGCATATGATTCACACATTCTCTAGGCAAGATAATAATTTCTACTCAGGCATCCTGAATTATTTCCTCAAATAGAAGTATATTCTTTAACTTTTATGTAAGTATCACACAATTTACCAATACAGAAATTACTCCAGTGCCAAAATATAAGTCATTTCAAAGTACAACTGATGCTGTTTCTTTTGCTAACCTTGCTAGACTTATAGTTATCCCTATCATAAAATAGAAATTTCTCCCTAAGGAACGGACCATAGAGTAAGGAACCAGTAGGAAGCATACTTCCATGAGTTCTGATATAAATATATACTAATACAAAAAACTGAGGAGACAGCCCTTCTAACAATTCCTTTCAGTGCACCTAAGAATTTTTAAATGAAGCAAAGTAAGGGGTCTATTCTCCCTTTCCTCTTTTGAACTGTTTCTATGACAAGAGTATACTTTGCGATAATGACTAGATGACAGGCCTTTGAACAAGACAGGCTGAGTACAAAAGACAAAATATGTGTCCTGTAAGAACATATCCAAGAAAATGAGCCCTAAAGGGACACAGATTAACACTAAATAAGACATACTGCCCAAGCTGCCCTTGGTACCCACAAAAGGGCAGAGTTCTTCTCGATGACTGCTGGGTTTGCTCTAGGCTTTAGAGCTAACTCCTCCCCTATCCCACTTACCCTCTGACTCAGGTGTCTGAGAAAGTAAAGAAAAAAATCATAAGAACTGCTGCTGTGATTGGCCAATCCCACAAGCAAATACTTATTGTGTAATTACTATGTGCAAGGAAATGGGTGCCAGGACCCAGAACAGTCCTCAGTCCCCATCAATGTGTGTACCTCTTTCCCCAAGTCAGGGTCTTTGATCCTCATAGGACCCACCTATTCCAGTCCTTTGAATCTGTGATAGCTTCTTAGGCCCTAGTTCTTGCAAATCAATTCCAAACCTTTCTTTATCACAGAGTCCCAATTCTGAGGAGAGGTAGATACTGGCTCTATTGTGCCATGGAGAGAAGGTTCACTCTCTCACCTCTCAGAATGAGAAGTCAGAATGGCTTCTTCTTTTTTCTTTTCTTTTCTTTTTTTTAAGTTTATTTATTTATTTTGAGAGAGGGAGAGAGTGTGAGTTGAGGAGGGGCAGAGACAAAGGGAAAGAGAATCCCAAGCAGGCTCCACACTGTCAGTGCAGAGCCTGATGTGGGGCTCGAACTCACAAACTGTGAGACAATGACCGGAGCCGAAATCAAGAGTTGGTCGCTTAACCAGCTGAGCCACCAGGAGCCCCAAGGCTGACTTCTACCTCAGTTATATTTCAGTAACAAGCCTAGAATCCTCCAGACTTTGGGGTCCACAAAATTCAGGGTCAATTAGGAAGTTTGGAATTTTTTCTAGGCAGAAGGTGCCATTTAAGCAGGGACTTAATACAAAAAGGGTTCATTTTAGACATTTAAATGGTGAAAGGGTAGAGGATATGTTAAGGGGTAAGAGGCCCGTTTGAAAGTACTGCGGTAGTCCAAACACGGAGTAGGATATGGGCTGAGGTGAATTTAGAAAAGAGAGAAATGCCTCCTCCCCCATTCATCCAGTACTGTTTGCTGAGAAAGGCACCAAGGCTTGTTTTAAATCTAGATCATCCTTTTACATTTTATGGCATCTACTTCAAAAGTCCTTAATACTTCCTATTAGCCCTAATTTCCTTAATAACCTTTTATAGATTTGTGAGTGATTAATATATTCATAAAACCTCTTCTTGGAAAAGGTACAGGAGTTATGAAGACCTGAATAGCTAACTATGTATAGTTCTCCAAAAACATAGCCCAGATGACAATGAAACTATACCACAGTCCTCCGGGACGATGAAGGACTCATTCAAAAAGAAAAGGCTAAATGTATCTGTGCCATGTTAACGTTCTTAGGTTGTTATGCTACTCATGTTTCAATTCAAGGAGCTACTGACTCAATCACGTTTTGAAAATTCCAAAGTCCCAGAAAGCTGCAATTCCTTTTACTGAGAATAGCATTCTTAATTATTATTATTAGGTCAAGGAATTCTCACTTTTGATGAAGAAATTGGTTAGTCCATTTGTAACACATTCTTAATGCAAAAATGGAGTCCTGAGGTTTTTTAAAACCACTCATCCATTTTTAAGCGACTTTCAAATTTAAGTGAAGTATTTTAAAATTAAAGATATTGCATTCTAAAAAAAGTAAGGGAAAGGCCAAACAATGAAGACTGTAACAAAAAAAAAAAAAAAAAATCAGTGGTTGCCAAGGGTTAGGAAGGAGAGAAGGATGAACAGGTCAAGCACAGAGGATTTTTTAGGGCAGTAAAACTATTCTGCATGACGCTATAATGGTGGACAAATATCATTATATGTTTGTCAAAAGCCATAAAATGTACCACACCAAGAGTGAACCCTAATGTAAACTATGGACTTTGGGTGATAATGAGGTGTTGATACGGGTTCATTAATTGTAACAAATTAACCATTCTAGTAGGGGATGTCGATGGTAGCAAAAGACACACATGTGGGGTCAGACGGTATATGGGTTATCTCTCTACCTTCCTGTCCATTTTGCAATGAACCTAAAAGTGTTCAGAAAAATAAAGTCTATTTAAAAGACGACGATGATGATGATGATGATGATGATGATGATGATGGTGGTGGTGGTGATGGTGATACACGATGTATCCTATATTAACATACATATGAAACTATGATATGGAAAACCTCTGGGGAGAAAGCCTCATGAATTCCCTAATTCCCAAAAGCCAAAGTTACTGTTTGCATCATCCAGTACACAAAGAAAATTTGTTTCTATGTTAGAAAAAAATCTCCACAACTTATATGATTAACTATGCTGAATGTCACCATGACTTGGAAAGATAGTAACTCAAAATTAAGGCAGATGAAAACATCTGTCTCCATGTAAAATATGTCTCATTAAAGTCAAACCGAGTGAAAAATAAATAGCTAATCTGGCAACTAAATAAAACTACAAAGCAACAAACACAAGTATAAGCAGTCTGAAAAGTGTTTCCAAAAGAGAAGATAAAACACTCCTGGAAAATGGACTTCAAGGAAAACAAAAGGCGTGCTGTGAAGGCAAATCATCTTATGTGCAAATCATATGCTTCCTTTATTCGTCTACCTAATAAAGCCTTTAATCTTAGAAGAAAATGAATATTTAGAATGTATCATATGCATCTTTCACTCTAATATTTTAAAACGTGAAAAATATCTTTCTCCCTGTTATCCATAAGACATAGCTGCTTCATTTGTCTGCAACACATACATTTCTTCCAAGTCTCTCAATGAAAACAGACTCAGGAAACGTGGAACACTTCAGTGAGTCTTTGTGGTCACTGCACAGACCCAGGCCCACGACACCGAATGAAGAAGAGTTAACATGTTGACATCTGTTTTAGGCTAAAAATGGAAATTGTGAAGTTGTTCTCTCTTCTTCCAAGAGTTCTCTGGAATGGATCAAGCGCCTTCAAAAGACTTGGCACCGAGGGAACTTCTAGGCAATGTCTACACAGCACAAAATGAAATGGAGACTTGGCATCTTCCTAAAGAATTGGGGCTGCTGCAAAAAAGGGGCTACAGCCAGCCTTTTGGGGCCTGAAAGGCCAAAATCATTCACAAAGCTCCAGAGTTTTCCTCTGTGTGGATCTAGATATCAACGTCTCATCCAACCCCAACGAAAACTGCTTGTCTTCTGAAGGCTGGACAATGACTAAGCACCTAGGCCGGGCTCAGTACTGTGCTGGGCACGAGAGGTATACAAGTGGCTGAATCTCCCAGATAAGTGAGACAAAGCAGTGTCTGGAGTCTGAAGTTAGAAGTGACCTTCCCAACCTTCCCCTCGTTTTTTTTGTTTTTTGGCCTGTGCAGTTTTGCTATTCTCGAGGCTGAGTCAAGGTGAACGAGCATTTGCGGGCAGAGTTGTTATTTGAGAACGCTCCATTCTTTACAAGGGGTCTTTCTATGTAAAGCAGAAGCATTTTTGTTTTGCTTTTTAGTCGGGGTGAGTGGGGAGACTTGTTTTTCCTCCAAAGTTCAAAGACAAAACTCAGAGACTAGCAAAACGTTGGGTTTGTTGATCAGTTCCAAGTTGAAATAAAGCATAACGTGAAAACTCAGCGCTCTATCTTTCCCTGATTAAAGTGCTCCTGCCCTTTGAATTGCTACACAGGATACTGTTCTGTACGGCTCACTCGCAGGGCTGTAATAAGTCACAACAGCTTGGCGCCTCGCCCGACAAAACACAAAGTCTCCTGAAGTCTTGAGCTTTCCCATGGCAACATCACAGTCATCAACACAGCAAACAATCGCTCCAATCCCTACTCCCGTTCCCCTTTTCTAACAGCAGAGGATACCATCACAGCCAGCCTTCTAGAACCATGCTAATTATCATCTATGAAAGGAGACAGCGCCGGAGATCGAGTTGCCTTCGGTGCCGAACTTAAAATGAGATCAAAGGCAGGATAACTACGGGAGCATAGGGAAGTTTTACTTATACTTTTACTTGAAAAGAAAAGAGAGAAGCTGTATGTAAAGTATATTCCTTAAGGATTAATGTGCCTCGTTGCCCTGATTACCAAGGGGCTCTGGCTCACCCACAAGCTGCATACAAAACCCCCATTCACGTTGGCCCAGGCTCTCTCCACAGCAGTGAGGGGGGGAAATGCCATCTTAAAGCTGCAGCTCCTGACACATTCCTGAAACTGCAAAACGGGAACTGTTTTCCAACCGTGGATGCTCATTCTGCTCATCCGGGAAGGCCGCCTAACGGGAGAGCAGGGTGGCAGTTCCCTACAGCGGATAAAGGCAGCGCCACCTCCTTTATAACCACTTCTTTTCAGATTCAAATAACATCCTTGGGGGCGACAGCCTCTTCTCATCAAAAGTGTCTGGGCTCCCACAGATTACCCCCCCCCCCCCCGCCGCAACGATAATCTCTCCTTGTGTATGAATTTGATTTTCGGTACAAGGATGGCCTGTGAGAGTTCAGGAGCAGGACGAATACCAAACCCGAGGGATGAATGGTCTATGACTCATGAGTGGATGTCACTTTCTTGGGGGGAAAGTCCCCTTATAGGAAGAGAGTCCTGGCTTCACGCAGCTCTAAATGCTGATTGTTCCACTCTGGGTTACAGTGAAGCCTACACGTGCTGGGGGAAGACTTTACAATTCTAGACTCAAACCTTACCCAGTGCTGTAGATTACATTGGGGATGGCGCCCAACCACAGGAAAAGAATCAAAATTTCAGAAGCTTCATTTCAGCACAGCTACCATCTAGAGGGTTAGTTCATGAAATAAAGAATGTAAAATACTAATGACAAACTATGGGAGTAATTATACCAAGATATTTAAATGAGATCTTAAACCAGGAGGGGGGAAAATGCAGTGATTTGCTAAACAACAGCAGAATTCCAAAATGTGACTGAAGTGTTTTTGTTTGTTTGTTTGTTTGTTTGTTTGTTTTTTACATACATATGGGTGACTGCTGTGTCATTCAAGACTCTTTGTGTTTAAATACCAGCCCACGAAATCTACCGTAGGGACAATTTAAATAATTATGGTATGGCTGTACATTCGGGTACCAGCTTTTCACTTACTCCATGCTTAATTATGTTTTATTCTCTATTATCCAATCATTTCCAAACTCCACAATGTATTATGCTGTAATTTTTATCAGCAAGAAACCTATCATAGACATAAAGTATTGAGGAATGGATCAGGGTTGTTCTATCACTCCAAGTGTACTTTCCAAAATTATTTCCATGGCTAATTTCTACTTATGTCTCAACTAAAGTGTAAAGAAAGTTGGGCTCTGTGGTCAAAAAAGTACTTGCTACCATAGTATTTTTTACTCTACCTCTCTTTTGGAATCTAAAGTCCTCGAAGTCAAGGATTATGAACCTAACCTGGTGTCTTGGACACAATACGTATTGGGCCAGTATTTGTTGAATGAATGAATCTTTCATTTATAAACAGTGAACATCACATGTACTACTTTCTGCTCTGCATACTCCTGTCCAAATGTGAAAATGCTGCAACATAAAGAAATAAAACAGAACAAAAATAATTCACTGGTTAAGCTCAGGAAAATATAGAGCTAAAAGAGAGGGAAAGAAATACAACCAAGCAATCTTGGTGGAGTTAGCTGGCAATGTCTTCATCAGTATGTCTTGAAATTTCTGGATGAATGTTTTTAGGTTTTCAGAGAGAATGAACTCCCACTGAAATGAGTAATCCATTGTGTCTGACATCATACTGAGATCTGGAATGCTATTGTATTTTACTGTGAAAGGCTTCACAATGCATTCACACTCAGAGGCCAAAGTTTCAAATTGCCCTTCAGTTTAACCCTATAGACGTGCTTTCGTAGAAAGACTCTGTAACTGCATTATTTAAGTTTACCACACATTTATTCTACTCACAATTATGAGTGATTTGTCCCCACCTACAACCATGGAATCTGTACAAAGAGCGACATTTGACCCCGTATCAAGATTACTGAAATGATCTGGATGATGCTGCTGACGGCATCTAATCACTACTAAGCACCATAACTACCCCTTCTCGCTTAATCCTAACACCAGTCCTGTTAGGCAGGTTCTATTACATCACCACTTGATAGAGGGGGGGATTAAAGCCTTAGAACAAAATCATTTCCCTCAATTTGTTCAGTTAATAAATGGCAGAGCTTGGATGCCAATGCCCAAAGGTCTGAAGTATTATATTTTACCTCCCGAAAGGATGAGTTTTGAGACTCTGAAGTTTCCAAAATTTATATGATGACAGATAGGGAGAATGCTTGCTTCTTGCTCTTTTAACAACTAATGTCACATTTGGAGCCAAGAAGTCATAACAAGGGCTCAGCTTATGTTGTGATTCTGTCAAAAAGGAAATTCTACCATAGATATACAGAGAACTGATATGCAAAGGAGATATGCAAATCCAGAGAAAATAGCCAAGACTATTACTGTTGCACCAGAAGTATGAAGGTTTTTGTTTTTCTTTTAAAACTAATCTAAAAATCAGGATGTGGAAAGTCGGAGTCACTTAGAAGTGACAAAAACATTGAAAGAAACTTTTAGATTCACTTTGCTTAAGAATTAATCAGGATTTCCACCATCTCATCACCATTATTAGCTTGGGGATGACCAGAGTATGTCAAATTGCACCCCGATGGAAACCAGACCTGAAACTGCCAGAAGCATGACATCCCAGGAATCGTCTTTCATGTTGTTGCACATGAGTTCAAAAATTTCAGCACATGGAAGAAAAACAAACATTTGATTTCTGTTCATAAAGCACGGCTTCTTGGATATGTTCTCTAAAACACAAATGATCAAAGCAAGAAACATGTCAGTCTTTTCTCCCTAGTCCTTAGGTCAGCAATCCTATGGTATCCGTAATTATAAGACTCTTTCTCCTATGTAACAGGAAGCACTGACCTAGAGTCTTGACTCTGGTTTGACTCTTTGGTCTTCCAGAGTCAATCCAAACCAAGTCGCTACACCCCCCTGAGCCTGTGTCCGCATGTGTATAAAGAGGAAATGTCTTCTGATCTCACAGGGCTGTTGTAAGGATCAAATGAGAAACTGCTTTTTAAACTGTAACTGGCTATGCAAATGTGTGGAATGCTTATAACACATATTTTTCAATATCACTTATGCAAACGTAGATGAGTGCATTTAAATATAGCCAGAAAAATGGCAACAAAGAGCCAAAGAAGCATTGGAACAACAGTAGTGGCTAACATTGATGGAGTTCCAACTATGTCAAAGCACTAGGCTAAGCACTTTACATGCATTATCTCATTTAACTATAACAATTACCCTCTATGAGTTATTACTTCACTCTATATCTAAGGACACTGTAGCTCAGAGAGGTTAGGTAATTTGTTCAAGAGTCCAAGCAAATGCAAGGGTAGAAACTCACATCCAGATCCGAATAGCTCTACTCCATTTCACTATGTTTATTTATGTTGGCTAGGAGTTTAAGAAATCATGTAAGCCCACTTCTGGCATGAAGGATAATGATAAACAAAACAGAAGAAGAAGCTGGAAAGCGAGAAGAAATGGAAGAAGCTAGATAGTCCCAACACACTCCAATTCTTCTTTATGAAGCTGTCGGAAACCCTTGTTACCTAAGATATTTCTGCAAAGCATATTATAAAATCACATTGTGATTTCTGGAATATCTCTGACCTTGAACTGTAGTCATCCCTGAGGTAGGAATGTACGTATGACTTGCAAGATTCTTCCCTTGGGGATGGCGGTGGTGGTGGCAAAGGGACACCATCCCAAGGGCTGCTGCAGACTGCTCGAGACTTTGGAACCTAGATAGGATTCTCAGGGTTGAGGCCAGCAAAGACCTCTCTTCTTGATTTTCCGAGTACCATGCTGGGGTTCAAAGTCTAGTCTTATACGTAGAGACGGTGCTGTAGGAAAATGCATGCCACATTGTAGTCAGCGTACTTACCGGTTTTTGGAATCCAGCTTGCTTACAAGAGGGAGACTATCTCTATGACAGAGAGTTTCACACTTTGAGCTGGGCAATTGAAAGTTGTCGACATTTGCTTTTCTTTTTTCTGTTTTCTTTTTTTTTTTAACGTTTATTTATTTTTGAGACAGAGAGGGACAGAGCATGAACGGGGGAGGGTCAGAGAGAGGGAGACACAGAATCTGAAACAGGCTCCAGGCTCTGAGCTGTCAGCACAGAGCCCGACGCGGGGCTTGAACTCACAGACCGCGAGATCATGACCTGGGCCAAAGTTGGCTGCTTAACCGACTGAGCCACCCAGGCGCCCCTACATTTGCTTTTCTAAATGATTTTTCCCCAGAGCCTTCTTATGCTTTTTATTAGGAGGCCTTTTTTTTTTTTTTTTTCCATTGGTATTATAGTTTATTTTAAGAACAAAGGTATCCATCCTTTCTGGTATAGCATGTAACCGTACAAAGAAGGCTCAGACACCAGATAAAGGCCCATGTAACTAGAATTAGGGAAAGCCTGTGTTTCTCAACCAAGTTCATCATCTCACAAAGGAAAAGTTCAAAGCAAATGATAGGCTGTTTTAGGCCAAATCCTTCCGAGTATTTTCTTTTTCAACTACCCAATGAGAATCCAGAAATGTGGGTTTTTGTGTATGAGAAGTGATTGCAATTCAACATTAGGACCCCAAAACATCACCGGATTCATCTTTAAAATTGATTTACTGGAGAATGTACTGACCATGGCAGGCCCCAAGAGCTCACCCCACAAGATCTACAATACTTGTTTCAGAATTTAGTCTCTTCAAACTAAGTAGGCTTATTTGAACAACAGTTGTTAAACTACACGCTACAATGAATTTCTCTATAGGAGAACATAAAGGAGGGAGCTGGCGGTAATACTTGGGCCATCTACATTTTTTTATTGTAGTAAAATGCCTGTATCATAAAATTGACTATTTTAACCACTTTAACTGTACAGCTCCATGGCATCAAGTGCATTCACCCTGATGGAGAAGAATCACGGCGGGGCCATCCACCTCCAGGCAGGCCATCTCCTTTTCTGTATTGCAAAAACTAGCCCTTGGGTGCTTCCCCATCAGGAGTTAATTTTAGCTAGTTGGCTACTCTATTGTGGCCCAGAAATAAATAGCTTAGTTGTATTAGAATCTGAACTAGTCCATCCTTTTATTAAATATCATGCTGGTTCTATGAAGTCACATCTCTTCTTTCATTAGAAGAACAACTATATTCTTTATTTCCCCCAAAAGTTACATGGGTAGCATTGGATAAAACACTAATTTTGAAGATAGTAAGTACTCGGATGTGTTAGCACTTTGCTGAATATTTTACATGATCCAATTCAGTAGGTGTTGCAACAACTAATCATCATTATTATCCCTATTTTACATGTGAGGGAAACTGAGGTACAGAGGCTAGATACACTGTCACGGTCCCACAAGGAGCAAGGTACAGAGCTTGGGTTCATACCCCAAACATTCTGACTCCTGAGACCAACAATCTAAGTGCTTCTTCACAAGGCAGCTGCATTGCCGTCACTTGGGAAGCGGTTAGAAATGCACATGCTCAGGCCCCACTGCCACGTCAGAAGTGCAGGGAGGCGGTGGTCGGTGGTCTAAGAAGCCTCCGACGGGCTCACTAAACTTTATGAGCCATTGCCCTAACCACTGCCTCATTGCATTTCCTTTTTTTCAAGCTTCTTTCCTCATCTGTCAAGTGCCACCGAATGTTCTGCCACACGAGGTCTCCATTTCAGTGCCCCACCTAAGCCTAGCTGCCCAGAAATTGCCCCATTCTTCAAACCAACTTCCCTCCTTCCTCTTTTCAAGTCTGTCTTCCTCCCATTAAAGACTCCTCTCTTCTGCCACTGGTTTCTGCTACTATTTCATAGAAAAGCAATCCTAATAAATCCTCTTAGGCTTTGGTTCATTCATTCATTCAATAAATACTTACAGAGCCCCATAATATTTTAGGAGTTTTTAGGAAGAGATCTAGATATTTGGGATCCACTCATGAACAAAGGACAAAAAAACCTGGCGTCACATAGGCTCTCATGTTACCGAAAATGCGGGTATTTGGGCCCTATGCCAGAAATGTAGATTTTCAAGGTTTGAGATAGGGCCCTAGGACCTGCATTTTGTTAAACACTCCAGTTGATTCTGATGCCTGAATCAGGTGATCTGTATACCCTGAAAACATGATCTGAAACACTTTGATTAGGAGCACACAGAAATTCACCCAGTTTTTTTCTTTCCTTCTTTCTTTCTTTTCTTCTTTCTTTCTTTCTTTCTCTTTCTTTCTTTCTTTCTTTCTATCTTTCTTTTCTTCTCTTTTCTTTTCTTTTTTCTTTTTCTTTTTCTTTTTTTTTGTTTTTAATTTACTTGTTTTCTTCCCACAGTGGGATCTTTGGGGGTAGTAGGGTGGAAGGATATGAAAAGTAAAGGAAAAAACTTGAGACAAACTGAAGCAAAACTTTAGCAAGAAAGAAAAGTTAAGAAAGAAAGAAAGAAAGAAAGAAAGAAAGAAAGAAAGAAAGAAAAGAAAGAAGGAAAGAAAGAAAGAAAAAAAGAGAAGAGAAGAGAAGAGAAAGAAAAGAAAAGAAAAGAAAAGAAAAGAAAAGAAAAGAAAAGAAAAGAAAAGAAAAGAAAAGAAAAGAAAAGAAAAGAAAAGGAAAGGAAAGGAAAGGAAACTTGCTAAGGTCTTCTAGGACCAGTTCTGCAGAAATCTTGCTCAGCCTTCCTCTAGCTGATGAGCTTTAAACATGCGAATGAGTGCCACAAAAGGGTAAAGAGTCAAAGGTGACCCCAGGCAGCCCATGCCCCACCAGCACGGTCAGGTCAGGAGCTGCTGGTTAGAGCATGTGGCTAGCTAGGCCCTAACACAGAGTCTTTTTGGATTATTTAAAAAGCAACACCTTTAACTCTGAGTGGTAGTTTGGACTCATTTTTATGTCATCTTGATATCCCCCTCTTTCCTAATAAAAACAAGACCAGTTTGTTTAACATTTCCTCATACCATAGATTTTTTTCCTGAGGCCTCACCCACTCCCAGACAATGACAGCATCCTTCCCGTGGGCTGGTGACCAGTGCCGTATCTAAGAGGTATAATGAGCATTCTGCACAGTGGCACTGTCACCGCCTTCTCTTTGTTTCAACTTCTGCTGAGATAACCCAAAACACAGGGAAACAGGCAGTGGGCAGATTATTTCAACCTTTTTCTCCCTTTTCCAAGATGCCTCCCAAATTCTTGCCCTGCGCCAACTAGTGTTTCATTATTCCATTTAGATGATAATGTAGACTCATTTTGTACCCAGGATAAATGTTTGGCACAATAGGGTCCACAAGAGAAGTTGCCACGGGAGTGGCAGGGGCAGGCATGGCTCCCTCCCCAGCCCCCGAAAGCCAGACTATAGGCTGAAGGAAGTTGGCAATCTGAGCTGGAAGTAGGTATCACAGCAACCAGTGAGAAACTGGGTTCTATTTCACAATTTAAAGAACCAAACATTTGTCTTACTTAAAACAACAGGTGCCAGTTCTAGAAGTGCTATCAAAGCACACAGGAGGTGCTAGGAAGCTTCTGAGATATAGGGTGCGGGGCCCCTTAATAATCTATTTTCAGCAGCTGGGGCCACTTTCCTCAGCTCTACCAAGTAGAGGTTCTCAGCTAGACAGGTTTTGCCCCCCAGGGGGCAACTGGCAACATGTGACCCTGGTCATGGCATGGTACCACATGTAGAGGAGGTGCCGAGTAAACATTTATTAAAAGGATGAGGGGTGAAATGGTACCAAAGGACATTTTGTGGAACAACATGATTGTCCTTGTTATAAATTGCAAAGATTAGAAATGAAACCCCCAAACACTCCCTAAGTAACCCATTATGATTATTTAAATATTTATATATTATATATATATATATACATATATATATATATATATATTTTTTTTTTTTTTTTCCCTTCAGCCTACTACCTCTTGGGATTAGATTTTTCCATAAGCTTTCCACTTACCATCTGAAGTAGAACTACCTTTTATGTATTCTAATGCTATCTCCTTTAAACTTTAAATTTAAACTAGTCCTTGTGTCCAGGATCTCAGGAATGGGTTCCAGTCTTCTATTTCTTAAAGCCATTCACAAGAAATATATATATTTCTTTTATACATACCCTTTAATGTTTTTGGTTTGTCTCCACACAGCATTCACTCCCCTACTCCGATAGGTCAGAATGACTCACTCTCCTCCTTCCTGGCACCCAGAAGGCCCAAGAGAGGAATCTGGCATGTCCCTCAGGACATCCGGCTCAAAGCCTCCCTGTCATCCTGAGCTGGGCTGCGCATCTTGTCCTGTCAGTAAACGCAATCCAGGGCTGGCTGGGAGGAACTCTATGGTCCTGTTGATGCAAACTTTAATTTCATACAACCCAGCTCGAGAACTCATTTCCTCCCAAGTAGTTAGACCAGCAGTTATACGCTAGCCATTGACGTAGCCAAAAGCACCAGTAAACGGTGATGTACCAGAGTTCTAGCACATGGACCCAGCCTGGTTTTCACCTGGGTGATACGAGCCTGTGGCTTCTCTGAAAAACAGAATGAGAGGATCTCTGGTTCCTTGAATTTCAGTTTGGGTGAGTGAGTCACTTGTTGCACACTCGTGCAATTTCCTTTCATGGAATGTTCTGGAAGGACGAATGTGTTTGGAAAACAAGCAGCTATTCCTGCTAATTCTTCTTCATACCCTATCCTGTGGAACACAGGAAGTCACAGTACTTGTTCGCTCATTCAACGAACAACTAGTGGGCCCAAAGGCTCGGACACTCTGGTGAAGAAGAGAGCAAATGGGATATGTTCTAAAGAGGATGATGGACCAAAATGGGCACAAAATCAATCAATAAATAGAGGCAGTGCAAACTGTAGTAAGTGTAAAGACAACAAATAAGGAGCAAAAGTACAGAATAATTGCAGAGAGGCCTCTTTAGAAGGGGTAGTTAGTGAGGCTATCACTGAAGTTGAGGTATCAAAATGAAGCAGGGGACAGCTATGTGACAGGTTAGAGAAATCACGCGATACAGGGCTCTGTGGAAGGAAAGACCTGGACTCATCTGAGGAACTGAGTGTTCCACACACGGCTGGGGAACAGTAAGCAAGGAAAAGGTGGCTTCAAAAGTGGAGGGGGGAAGAGCTTGTGCAGGGCTTACAGACATGAATGAGCTTGGATTTTACATGCAACAGGAGGCCACTTAAGAGTTTTCAGCAGGAGGGATGCCTGAGTGGCTCCGTCAGTCCAGTGACCGCTGTTTGATTTTGGTTAGCGTGATCTCTTGGTTCATGAGTTTGAGCCCCACATTGGATTCTGTGTCTCCCTCACTCTCTGCCACTCCCCCGCTTGTGCTTGCTCTCTAAATAAACGTTTCTTTTAAGAGAAAGAGCTTTGGGTGCTTGGGTGGCCCAGTGTGTTGAGCTTCTGACTTCAGCCCAGGTCATGATCTCGTGGTTTGTGAGTTGGAGCCCTGCATGGAGCCCTGTGCTGACAGCTCAGAGCCTGGAGCCTGCTTCGGATTCTGTGTCTCCCTCTCTCTCTGCCCCTCCCCCACTCATGCCCTGTCTCTCAAAAATAAATAAACATTATTATTTTTTAAAGAAAAATAGTTTTTTTTTAATGTTTATTTATTTTTGAGAGAGAGAAAGAGCATGAGCAGGGGTGGGGCAGAGAGAGGGAGACACAGAATCTGAAGCAGGATCCAGGCTCTGAGCTATCAGCACAGAACCTAATGTGGGGTTTGAACCCACGAACCATGAGGTCATGACCTGAGCCAAAATCTGACACTTAACCGACTGAGCCACCCAGCTGCCCCTAAAGAAAAAGAGCTTTAAGCAGGAGTATGATGTGAACATTTTTATGTAGTAAGAAGGCAACTTTTGTTTCTGTACTCGGTATGGACTAAAAGGGATACAGGGTGAGTGACTGTTGCATCATTTGACGGTAGGGGGCTACTGACTGACCTGGGCCAAGGTGGTGACCAGACAGGGGATTCAAGCTACACCTTGAGATGGAACTAAACAATGATCCAACTGACACAGCAAGTCAGAGAGTTAGACAATTCCTCTTTGCTGGAGCTCCAAGGACCCTGCACCCTAGTGGGAGGTCACCATCATCTGAGAGTCAAACACTCAATGTCCTGGTGTTCATTATCTTCCCAAGCCCTCTGGTTTTACTTGTCCTTCAGCTTCAGGCCTGCATTCCACGGATATTCTGGGGTGTCCTGTTCCTGCTTGCATTCTGATATGGTGCCCACGGAAAGTAGCAGATCATTCCATCCGGGTCACGCATGAAGCTGGCAGATTTTCTACAGAACAGAAGGTGCACCTTTGCAAATCTCTGCTTTTGTGCCTTCCAGAGTACCCAGAAGGCATATGGGAACACCAACAGTTCTAAAACATCTATGGTTTGGTATCTTCAGACCTCAAAGATTGTGTTTCGTATCTGACCTCCATAAATGCCTAAAAATGTTTAAGTCAGGATGATTTCAAAACTTCCCGAGATTTAGAGTTACCCCCAAGTCTGTGTCTCCATATGGGGCCTGAGAATCTTCTATAGAAATCTCCAAACTCCAGAGCTCCTAAATTTCTGTTGGTGGAGCCCAGAAGTTTAGCACACTTCCCCGTGACTACTATTACTATATACAGTAATGTTTGAGAACCAAAGCCCCAGAAGCTTCAAATATCTTCTCTTAATAAAAACAACATGATGTGTTAATTAATGTAGAAAATTCTTAGGCTTCAGAGACGAAAAGAAATGTTTCCCGGGACCTTCTTTCTTTGCTTGTTTTTATTGTTCCAAGAGCTATGCGCTCCTCACAGACTGGTATGTTATCTCTATTGTCTATATGAACAGGCCTGGGTAGGTTTAAAAAAATATCATCCCTCAAGGTCACAGAGCCAACAATGTTAGGGGCCAGGACTCAAACTCAGGGCTTGACTCCAAAGCATCTGTTCCTTCCTCCCCAGCCCTCTCCACCCTTGTGTCTTTAGAATGGTTTTCTCTTAAGCTAATCCAGAGCCCACGACTGCCTGGAAATTGGTCACATTTGTTCATGTCTTCCAATGGTTCAAGGGATTATATGTCGCCCGTGCACATACTTCCTGCCCAATGGAGGCAAAGGGAAATTGAAAGAGTATCCAAAATGCACAGAGCTGCAAACTACCAGGTATCCCCGAGAACATACTGCAGTGCCCGCCACCAAAACGCACCCCTGGCTCAGTTTGTATTTTGTTTCTGAGGCCTGGAGTTATGAGACTCCCTTCCCTCTCACCACCAGTTTCTCTAATGGTACCACTCCAGGAAGGAAGATATGGGAGGAACTGAGAGCAGGCCACAGGCTTCCCAGCCTCAGGAAGGCAGGCACCTCCTTGGCAGGAAGCAGCTGCCCACTCAGTGCTGGGGGGTGGCGGGGGGGGGGGGGTGAGGAAAATCAGGGGCCATTCTGGCTCGGGTGTCTCGGACTGACAGACTAAGACGGACACCCCAGGGGACATGCATCTTTCCTCTCCCGGCCGCTGTGCTGACAGGTGATTTGGCAAAGTATTTCCACAGAAACAGCCTCAGTAGGAAACCATCAGGTGGATACTGAGAGCACTTTTACATATCTAAATGGAAAACCCTTGATGATAAATCAAAGGTTTTCACACAAGTTGCGAACCCCAGATGGAGCTCTTCTCCCCACCTCATACACACACTAGCGGTGGCCACAGCTGTGGCGAGGGAGGGGGTGGGAAACATGCCCTGGGAGTAACATTACGAGGCTTCCTACTATCTTGGATGGTTTAGTTTGGGTTGAACTGGGGGGGGGGGGTCATTTCTTTCTTTTTATTTTATTTTATTTTCCTTTTTTTAAGGCTTATTTATTGTTGAGAGAGACAGAGCGCAAGCAAGGGAGGGGCAGACGGAAAGGGAGACACAGAATCCGAAGCAAGCTCCAGGCTCTGAGCTGTCAGCACAGAGCCCAACGCAGGGCTCGAACCCACAAACCATGAGATCATGACCTGAGCTGAAGTCAGATGCTTACCCGACTGAGCCAACCAGGTGCCCTGATTTTTTAATTTTATTTTAAAGTTTGTTTATTTATTTAATTTCAGAGAGAAAAAGTGGGGGGAGGGACAGAGAGAGAGGGAGAGAGAATCCCAAGCAGGTTTCACGCTGTCAGCACAGAGCCCAACATAAGGCTCCATCTCATGAACCTTGGGACCATGACCTGAGCTGAAATCAAGAGTTGGATGCTTCACTAACCGAGCCACCAGGCGCCCTGGGGGTCATTTCTGATAGCACCTTTGGTAAGGAGTTCACAGATGCAGTCAGAATAAAGAAAAAGCAGATAAAACTCAGTGGTATCTATGTAGCAAATCCTAAGGTAGGTTGCTTTCAGTCAGTCATTTACAGTTTATAACTCCAAGATAGGTGCTATTGTTATCACCATTTTATAGAGGACAAAACCGAGGCTCAGAGGAGTCAAACAACATGCACAAGGTAACACAGTAAGAAAGCAAGACAGTTATTACTCAAATCCAGGAGGGTCTGACTCCCATACCTTAATTCTTAAGTAATGTACTTTACTTCCCTTAATTCTTAAGTAATGTACTTTACTTCCTCACTTAGCTATCAACTCAGAGAAGTAATCATTTATGACAGTTAGTAGAAGAATGTAATCACTGGAGAGATTGTATTGTTACTGCATCTTTCAAAAAGCTTACCCTTATTCTTGACGATAAGGAAAATAGTTATCCCGGTTTCCTGCTCAAGTTGGTCAAATGCAAGTCAATGTGAAACAATGGTTTGAGGTCCATGTACTTACCCTCATAGCACAGGCCCACTGACCCATGGGATTTGCTACATGAGAAGCAAAATATAAAACTGAATATAAAACTCATGAGGGTGAGGATCTTTGTTTTATTCACCGAAGTACCCTAAGCACCTAGAACAGTGTTTGGTATATAGCTGACAATAAATAGATATGAAGTGAATGGATGGCCTTATTTAAAACAAACGAAAAAAAAATTAATGTTTATTTATTTTTGAGAGAGAGAAAGAGACAGTACATGAGCAGGGGAGGGCAGAGAGAGGGAGACACAGAATCCGAAGCAGGCTCCAGGTTCTGAGCTGTCTGCACAGAGCCTGACATGGGGCTCGAATTCACGAGCTGTGACATCATAACCAGAGCTGAAGTCAGATGCTTAACTGACTGAGCCACCCAGGCCTTATTTTAGAATAGTCAGTGGTATAACCTTCCTCAAAATCACAGTAGGGGACCTGGCAGCCTGGGCTACTGGCCATGTTTTTATACATTAATATGTTCACTAGCCTCCAAGATGGCCCCCAAGAATACCTACCCCTGGGGTTCATATCTTTGTGTACTCCCCTCCCACACCGCATCACGATTGGCCTGTGTGGCCAACAGAGTATAGGAGAAGCAAAGGTTTGTTGTTTCTGAGACTGGGCTGTGAAAGACTGTGGCTTCTGTATCCCTGGATCCCTGTCTCATGGAGGAATCCATCAGCTGTGACTTGAGAATATACAGGCAGCCCAAGGACAGTCCAAGGTGGCAAGGAACTTAAGGCCTCTGGCTAGTAGCCAACAAGAAACTAGTGTCGCCAACACCCACGTGAGTGAACCTGGAAGCAGAAGTTCCAACCCCAGTCAAGTCTTGGAGTGACTGCAGCCCTAACCAATGATTTGACTACAGTCTCACGAGAGACCCTGAGCTAGCCTTTCTGAATTCCTGACCCTCAAAAACCGCGAGAGATAATAAATGTTGACTGTTTCCAGTGCTGAGTTTTGGGGTAATTTGTTATGCATCAGCAGATAATACAATTAACTAATCTTGTCATCTTATTAACATGGCAACTGGCATCTAACTTTTGAACAAAAACCACAGTAAAATGTTTTACAGGAAATTCTAAGAGCTCAAGTCTGCAAATCCTTTTCCCTCCTGAACGTTCTGAAAACATAAATATGTGTTCTTCTATGGCCTCTTTTCTTCTTTGCTATGCTCATGGAACAGTTATGCACATATGTAGCTATAGGAGGGCACAAATGCAGCATTATAGTTGTGTTTATTCTGAAAAAGGTCCAGGATAGGGAGAAGTATCCACCTCCCCTGAGGGAGGTAGAAATATTCTTATAAATTTTTAGGAAAAATCTCCCTGCTGACATTCAATTAATTTTTATTCTATGTTAATTTTTTTTAGGAACTTTCATTCAATACTGGAGGAAATGTAACCCATAAAATAAAACAGTTAGATATTTTTCAGATTGAATAAGCACCAGAAAGTCAATGAGCATATAAGAACTCATTCATAGAAGGCTAGCCCTGAGACAGAATCAATTGAGATTTTCATGATTTCAACAAAGTGCCTAGAATGGTACCTCACTTGAAAAGTCGTGCAAGGAACGTTCATTAGTAAGAATCAGGAGTTCATCCTGCAGGAGCTCCAGGGAGCTTTCCAGGATGGCCCAGGGAGATAAGAGGCGTGCAAACTAGGCAAGATGATTCTTACAGCAGGACGCTTTTCCACCAAATGGGTGTTGTAAGTTACGATATATCTATGGAATACCTGTAGCTCAACAAGGGGGAGATGGAATCAAATGGATTTAATTCCTTGTTACCCTGATTGGCAAATGTCACCTGTCAATAGATGCCTCACCGCACAACTAACAATGAGGTACAAGGGTCTGATGACATACCCAGAGGCTGAGAGAAGGGAGTCATTATGAAAGGTACTACTTAGAGTATCACCACAGCCCCAAAGCAGTTCTGTTCAGCTGACCGAATGGTATAGCTTCTAGAATCTTAAATCATAAGAGGAAGATGTCAAAGTTCAACCCCTCCTTTTGAGCGTTTAAATTCTTGAAACTCCTGCTTTATGGCTTTCCGTCACCACCTCCTCAAAAGATTAATATGTATTTTGTTACACTTGCCTAAATTCCTTGCAGAGATAAAAGGAAATAGACATGTTTGCAACAACCTCACCTTCACCAAATTTCTGAATATCTCTACCTATTTGCAAGCCGAAGAGAGTTTGGAATATTACTGATGTTCTCCTAATGGAACTAGTAAGGTCTCCAGAATTTAGAGTGTCTGGGAAATGTGTCTATAGAACACTTTGATTCTAAATATAGATGACTTCAAGGGCATACACAATTTTCTCAGCATACTGGACTGCTTTTCTTTGAGCTGCTCTGCTGGTCAGTCATGTAAATATGGGTAGCAGCCATCATCCCCCTCCATGCGTGTTTGATGGGCATCTGTCAAAGTAAAAGGACCGAGTGGTGCCACTTCTTCTTTCCCTCAAATTACCAGTATGACTGGACCATCAAATTAAGTAACTAAATGCCAAATTTTCTTTTTTTAGATCATGCATAGTTTTGAGTTAGATGAGTGGAAAAATAGTCCTGAAGTCTGAGCTTTTTTTTTTTTTTTTTTTTTTTAAATAACAACTTTTCAACAGTTAAACTGCTTTTGGTAAACATGAGTAAAGAAAGTGAGCTCCAGTCACAGCACATGTTTACAACTAAGTTAAAGGCTCTTAAAAATAGGGTGTTTGATGGTCCGCTGCCAAAATATGAACTCTAGCAGCCTGGAGTGCACAGCTAATAATAAAGAGTCAGTGTTCTTATGAAAATCCCTGAGACGAGGCTCCAATTCAGCTTTATCCTTCTCACCGAGAGGTTCCCCACAATGACATGGAGACATAAATTTGGAGTTAGAGGTCAAGGTGGGGGGGGGGGGGGAAGAGGCCTCAAAATGGTGGGAGGTCACTGAAAAACAAAGTGAAAAAATTGCTGGACTGGGCTCCAAAGAAAAGTGCAGAACAGAACACAAAGAGGTCAGCTGCTACTTGAGGGCTACTGGCCTTGGAGAAAAGAGGAAAATACTTACATCGATAACAAAACAGGCAACAAAAGTCCGAGGTAAAGGAAATACATTAGGCATATGAAGAAAGCTACGTGTGCTTTCTGTTCAGACTCCTGAAACTAGAATGAATGGATACAGGAAGAAAGGAAATACTGGGGAAATACTGGTTACCCTGTGTGAAGAATTACACTAGCCCTAGATTTGGTGGATTCTTCTTCCCGCCACCACAAGCCTCACCCTCAGGTTCTTTGGCCCTTGAATCCTTGGAGAACCTGACAAACTCCACATTGAAATTTGTCCACATTGAAAATGCACATATGCTGTCAAAGAAAATTTTGCATTCAATTCAGAGAGTTCACATACTCAAGATGCCCTATCACTTACCTTCTAGGGTAAAAGGAAGCTATTGTTAAGGAAGTGTTTCCCAAGAGAGCACAGAACTTGTCTTCTTCACTACTCCATTCCTGGTCCCTAAAGTGGGGCTTGGACATCATACCTCAGTACGCATTTGCTAATTTTTTTTTTTTCAAAGGCAGCTATAGCAGAATTTGGTTCCCAGAAGAAAGCTCTGGTGATCTCAAGCGTGGGGCATCATTTTCCCATTTCTATACTGTGTCTGTGTCTGTTTCTACCAAAAATGGGCTCCTTCAGAACACTGAGCATGAATAATTGTATCTTCAGAATTTCCACATAAGAGGAGCTTAGGCTGCAAGTCAGGGAGGAAATGAAGCTGAGTTTGCACGGCACTGTATAAAATACTGAAAAAAAAAAATTCAGTCACCTTCTTTGAGCTCTCAGAGACAACAAAGGTTAGAATGTCTTTAAGGAACTTACATGTCTTCAAGGCACTTACAACTTAAAGTTACAACTTATTTAACCTATTTAAGCCTAACTTTATAAAGTGGCATAATCAGATCTTGATGCATTCCTCCATGGAAAGAGTTAATATTTCAGCAGGAATCTACATTCAAGATCTCCCACATTTGGATTCCTGATCCTGAAGAATCCATTCCAGGGACTTGTCGGCCATGTTGCCTTCTCTCTGCCCACAGCAGGTATCAATAATGAACCACCATGGCCCTCTTCCTACCAAGCTTGGATATCACCTTAGGATCCTCCTCACAGCCCTCTAGATGACTACTACCAACCTACTCCGGAATGCAAGTCAAAACCTTTTTATCACTCATAGACTCTACATGTTCCAGTATGTTTCACCTCTTGAAAAAATGGGAGGCTGGAAACTGTGTCAGGAGTAATCTGTAGCCCCTAGACCTTCATTCTGAATTTCACCTGCATCTTGGACAATGAGTTAGCTCTAATCATTATTGACTTCAAAATGTCTTGTTGCACTTGGCTTCCAAACTCAGGCCTGGGTCATGTGTGAGCTGGAGTCTGATATTACCTGTGTAGTGACCTTCTCCTACGTGCAGTAGAAAACCATGACTAACACATGGGCAGTGGCATCAACCTGCTCTGTTCAAATCCTGATTCCACCACTCATGGCTGAGTGACCTAGGCAGGTTCCTTCCTCATCTGTCAAATGTAAATAAGATTATACCTACTTCATCATGTGATTGTGAGGACACATGAGTTAATATTCTAGAAACACTTAGAAGAGTGCCTGACATATTAAACACTTGATGAAGGTGATTTTTATAATTCTTTTTTTTAAGTGTTTATTTATGTTTGAGAGGGAAGGAGGGGCAGAGAGAGGGTGAGAGAGAATCCCAAGTAGGGGGTTCTGACAGTGCAGAGCCCAAGGCGGGGCTTGAACTCACACACCACGAGATCACAACCTGAGCGTAAACTAAGAGTTGGACGCTTAACTGATTGAGCCACCCAGATGACCCAATGAATGTGATAAAAAAAAAAAAAAAAAAAAAAGGCTGAACCAGAAGGATATCTTTAAGATCAGTGCTCCACATCTGGTGTATGGTACATTTAGTCACAGAAATGTAAAGGATTGGGGTCCTTTAAAAATTCATGCTCACCACAGTTCAATTTCAACAAACATTTACAAAACGCTTACATACTAGATACCTGGCATTATTGTAGGCCCTAGAAATACAAAGATAAATAGGGTACATCTCCACTTTGAAGCGAAATCCCATCAATTACGAACTCCTGCATTTTCTCCAGGTAATGAGAGAACAACCATCAGCATGAAAAACAGATTCAACTTGGATAGGAAAAATTACTTTTCAGCAAAGAGCTGCAAGTCTCTCCCTTAAGTTCCATCTAAGATACTCATTCCAAAATAAGCAACAGCATGGAGAAAAACTTAGACCAATCTTGGTTACAGAGACAAATCTGCTTCTTTGATTCAAGATCAAGTTTCTATTCATAACAACCTTGTAGCCCTCTCTTCCCAGACCTATGAGTTGGCTCACTAGATCCACAAGAAATATGGGTGGGAAAGTGTGGGCTTTCATAAATTAAAAAAATGTTCTCACCTTGCTTGTATTCTTACAAACTAATAAATTTTTAAAAAGAAACAAATAAAAAACAAGACTCCCTTTTTTCAGCCTCCCTTATTCTAGATTTGATGTGCCCTGGGTGTCTGACATCCTCATTCCATTCATGATTGCCATTCTTTCTAGAAGAGTCATTGCTTCAAATTATGTGTGGGTATGCTTCTGGGAGTGCAAGCCATTCAATGTCCTCATCTTAGATGCAAGTTCAGTGATGTATTTGGGGCTCAGCTACTCAAGTGTGGCTGCTGTGCGCCCTACACAGACAGACCCCGGTGTCAGGAGGGTAAATCATTGCTCACTAGTGGAGTTGGTGTAGGCCAGTTTGAGTCCCTCATCACTCTCTAAAATGGGTGTAATAATACCCCAGAGAACAAACTCAGATAATATGTGAGTATGAACTTTGTAAACTGCAAATCTATTATTCAAAAGTAAGATATTATTAGCATTTCTTGACTTCTCCCAAGTCTGTTTCCCAAATACAAAAATTTTTAAAAAGCTACACTTGTCTTATTTATAGCATAGGGTTTCTGTGAGGGCAATATATGGGTTGTGTACATGTAAGATGATATTATTGTGACGATTGCAAATGCCAGTTTCTGCCTTGGCCTGCCTCCCGAGAACCTACCATGCCTCTAACTCCTTTTAGTCCTGATGCTAATTTCCTGACAATTTGTTTTCTATTGTCAAGGAGGGACAATATTCTTTTCCTCAAAAGGTGCCTGTCAGTAGTTTCTCTTTAATTCTCAAACCTCAATGACTTCTAACACAATAATGACAATAGCTCCAAGGCACAGAAGATGCTGATATGACCACCTTCCTCCCTAGGAGAATTTGCACAGACTGGCCAAAGCAGCACACTGCCTGGACAGGTCCAGCCCACTGTGCAGGCAGCTGTCCAGGCCCTGACAAAGGAGCCCATCTCCTATTCTGATGGTAGCTGCTTGTTTACAGTTAATCGCTCTCTACTTCCTGAAGTGTTTCCCAGATTTGCTTCTTTTTAATTAATCCAAATCAATCTCCAACCGGCCACTTCAAGGAACAAAGAGCTGTGCACATATCCCTAGTTAACTTTATCTCATTCCTTTGTTTGTTGACACTGTCTTCCCCTACCTCCCCATTAAAATGTAAACTCCATCAAATAAGAACTGTGTTTCTCCTGTGTGGCACTAGGGACTAACACAGGACCTGGCATACGGTAGTCACTCAATGTGTGTAACTTCTAGTCCATCATCCTTTTCCTTATACCAATGTTTCCTACTGATGAGAGGCTGGGCTTTCAAATTCCAATCTGGGAAAAATCATAAATAATCATCATGGTCTTGTATCTTTCAAACGATTGTAGCACTGAACCATGTTTTTAATCACATTAAAGCATATCTATACCTATATCTACAAATATACCTTAATAGATAGATAGATAGATAGATAGATAGATAGATAGATAGAGTGATTAAAACCTTGGAGTTTTATCAAACAGTTTAATCAAACAGGAGGTGGAGACTTTGGAGGCCAACCACATGTTCTTCCCTCTCCTTTCATACTTCCATTCCTAAAAGACTCATAAGACATCTCTAGTTTAAAAGCCACTGATCTGGTCATTCATTCAACAAATATTTACTGAGGATCCAAAATGTTCCACGAACTGCTAGGGGCTAGGACACATGTAGTGAACAAGACTGACAAGCTTCCTGGTCTCACGGAGTTTACATCCCAGCAAGGAAAGATAGGAAATGCACCAATAAACAAGGAATCAACATAAATTCAGACAATGATAGAAGTTATAAAGACAACAGCACTTCTGTAGTGGGATAAAGTGATAGGGGAAGAGGAGAGAGAAAGAGAGATCAATCATGTGTGTACATGAGTTAGGCTAGTCAGGGAGGTCTTTCCAAGGAGGTGACAGTTGAGCCGAATCCCGTACGACAAGAATAATCCAGCCAAGCGAAGTGCTGAGGAATCCAACCCTTTGGGGTTGCAGATGGAGAAATGAAAAAGCAAAGGAGGAGTGACTGGCCACAAGGTCATTCTGTTAGTTAGTGGTAAAACTTGGACCAGAATGGGGGTGCCTTGTCACTCCACACTTACCACTGTGATACAAAGCTCTCTTTCCTAGTTTCTGAAATTTGGTATACTCTTGTCTTCTGGAGCAATTTCCCATAAAACTTATCTTCTTTCCCATACTCTAATGTATTTCTTTATTCCATTTTCTCTGAAGTCACCCACATGACTGATTTAGGTCTGTATATACTAAAAATAACCATAGTAAAAAGTATGTCGGGGGTGTGTGTGCATGTGCATGCACACACGTGTGTGTGATGGGGATCTGGGGTACATTTGTTAAGCAAAAGACTCAATCTATTGGAAAAGAAAGTCAACTTGACTTCCCTTATCTTAGTATTTTTTAAAAGAAAAGCAATGTTGTATGGCATAATACCAAGACAGTTTTATCTAAAAATTAAAAAAAAAAAATCTTAGAAGAAAAGTTAAGGAGTTTAGAAGTTAGTAGAAAAAAGTCACCATCTCTAAGTAATCTAACAGTGAAACGGAGTGTGTGAGTGTGTCTATCTTAGAAGAAAAGTTAAGGAGTTTAGAAGTTAGTAGAAAAAAGTCACCATCTCTAAGTAATCTAACAGTGAAACGGAGTGTGTGAGTGTGTCTACCTTGGAAAGAAAATACAAGGACAACCACAACCAAATGACCCTTTGGCTTCCTGCTAGTTACATCTTGTGTTGTGAAAGAAAATGCACTGGCATGGCCTGGAGCCCGAGATGGGATCCACAGACCCCAAAGATTCAGGGAATCATAAAGATGCAATTTGGAGATTTGTGCTCTAACTAAATCAAGAGATAGGGAGGGAGGGAATGGTGCTATCAGAGAAATCCTCCAGATTAATATTTGGTTGGGTATATTTTCCTTTGTTGACTTGTTTGGAGCAGATACTGTGCATTTCCTTTTTTCCCCAGTCCCATTAAATCCCTAAACAGATCTGAGTTTTAAGGGCTTAGGGCTGCCCTTGGGAAATAGGTGATTACACTCTCTGCTTAGGGTTTTAGTGATAAGAAGAAAAAAAAAAGAGGCAGTGGATTGAATTCCCCTCCCCCAGACCAGTTTCTCAGTGACTCTCTTTTGTAGTTCCTCTTTAAAGCAGAAACATATTTTTAAAATGAAGTGGTAACACATATAAAATCCCATCCATTAATCTGCACTTTGCAACTGTGTGTATGTGAGAGAGAGACAGACAAGACGAGTCAGTTCCTAAGCAAGGAAGGCTGTAAAGAATATTTTCCTTTTCATTTCTCATTTTATATTTCTTGAATTATTTCACAGGGGGTACTCATTTGGGAATCTTCTTTACCCACAGAAATGTTCCAAGTGTAGCTGGGATAATCTGGGGAGGAACAAAAAAACAAAACAAAACAGTACTTCCTCTGAAAATAAAGGTAATGAATCAGACGCTAGGCCCACAACCGTGTTTTTCATACTGGAACCCTAAACCCCAACAAATAAGGTCAGAAATGGAGTGATTTGTCCATCACTCCCAGGAAGAACATTAAGCAATTAACAGGGCTATGCGCTCGCCCTTCGTCACGGCTGGACCTTGTTCCCAACATTACTTCAGACTCTCCTCACTAGTATTTCCCTTAAAACAACAACACATTCCCACCCTTGTCGCCTCTCCTCCTTTCAGTTCTTCTTAACAGATACGTTTAAGGAGAGATAGAGCTGTGAAAAACAAAAGTGAAATATCAGGGAACTTATTCAAAGTTGTATGCACCCAAAAGGGGCCTGGGAGGTGATCCAAGCCACGCACCAAATGCCCTTTATTGTTTTTCCAAGAAGGAAAGTTAAGTGCTGGGGAGGTAAAACGACTGGACTAAGCTGCCCTACCAGCTAAGATCAGTGGGAACACTAGGACCTTCGACATCCAATTCCTAGGCCAGTCCTTTCTTACTATAGCACTGATAAGTATAGCAAGTATGATACAGTGTCACTATATCACTTCCTCTTTGTTTATTCACTTATTGTAAAGGGTAAGATGGAAAAAAAAAAATGAGGGACTTAGAATAATTTGCTACGAAAAGAAAGTGAGCTCAGAAACACTGCTCTTCAAGACTGAATATGCTCACTTTCCCCCTATACACTGTTGAAGCTAGCAAAGTCTTCTGTGACCTAGAAGATCGAATGCAATTACATTGCCCATCTAGATTTGCTATGCTGTTTGACTCTCCCAAGGGCAGCACAGCAGTACAAGGGGAGTGACATCTTTATGAGGTTAACCCTTTTCTATTTTAAGGGTGGACTACCGAAGGCAGATGTGTTCCCTGGGGCGGAACAAGAATGCTGGAAATTTGGTAGTTAGGAGGAATGACAGCACCAGGCCATCATCCGGGAGGGAAAAAATAAATTGCTGTTCAGGGGAACAGGGGGCTGGGGGAGCCTCTGAGAATGCTGATGCACATGAGGTGACAGTGAGGTGACAGAGGCGGGGGCTCAAATTAGAGCACACTGCGAAGGGGCAAAAAGGAAGCTGGGAAAACAATGTTTGTGAAGCTCCACACGCTAGGTGCTCTCATGTATTATCTCACTTAATCCTCAAGACCCCTGAGATCGTTTGTATTGTCATAGAAAAGCAGGAAATGAGTCTCAAAGATGTGGAGTAACCAGTCCTGGGGTAGCGCATCTAAAGAGGCAGAACCCTTGCCCCTGCTAGGGTTTTCCAGCTGGCATTCAGTTAACCTGTGCTAAGTTACAAACCACCCCAAAACCTTCTGGTTGAAAGCAACGATGTGACATTTCCCGTGATTCTCTAGGCTGGCGGGGTGGTTTCTCTGCTGATTTCACCTGGGCTCACTCACTTGTAAGACTGCATGGAGGACTGGCTGCCACGAGGTGGCCTCCCTCTCATGTTGGCAGTTGGTGCTGGCCAGTGGCCAGTGGCCAAGGGGTCCCTTGCTCGTCTGCATGTGGACAGTCATCCTCCCACTGGCTCACCAGCTCTTTTATATGGTGGCCTCAGGGTTCCCCCAAAGCTTCTCTTTTATCTTAATTATTATTTATTTGTTTGCTTCTTTGTTCAAAGTTTATTTACTTGAGAGAGACAGAGACAGTGAGAGTGGGAGAAGGGCAGAGAGAGAGGGAGAGAGAGAGAATTCCAGGAAGGCTCCGCACCACCAGCACAGAGCCCGACACGGTACTCAAACTCACGAAATAGTGAGATCACGACCTGAGCCGAATCTGAGAATCAGACGCTTAACCGACTGAGCCACCGAAGCTTATTTTTTATAACCACTTTACTGAGGTACGATTGACACAGAAAAAGCAGTACATATTTAACATATGCAACGCTAGACATCTGGGGATAGGTGTATACCTGTGAGAGGATCGCCACCGTTAAGGCCATAAACCTACCTATCACTTCCCAAAGTTTTCTCCTGCCCTCTTTATTATTCGTATTATTTGTGGTAAAAACACTGTAAGACTTATCCTCTTAACACATTTTAAGTCCAGGAGGGCTTTACAAGGAGCACAATGTTACTTCTGTCAAATACTATCGCTTAAAACAAGTCACAGGGCCATTCGTGATTCAAGGGGGGAAACAGCATCTACTTTTGGATGGGAGGCGTGGTAAAGTCACACTACAATGGGGGCCTGTGGGATGGGATCATTATGATCATTTAAAAGACCATCTACTAGCTCTAAATTCCATGCTCCTTCTATACTATCAAAATGTTAACAAAAATCCCTAAACTGCCCCTGGTGGTTTTTATGGATTTAGAAAAAGTCCTCAATAAAAGGATAACTTGCAATAATCTGGAATAGAAAACTTGGGTTCTAGCCCCGCCTCTACTACTCTTAGAGATGGGCTATAATTGTCTCATCTGTGAGTAGAGGGTTTTGTCTGTTTTTCAAGGGCTTATGCTGCCCTATGAATTGATAGACTAGTGTCCTATTTTCAGATCAGTATGAACTAGCCCTCCTGGGAGTTGGGCAGGATGGAGATGAGACACAGCCAGAAATGAGATGGCTTCTATTTGACATACTCCCTTTCATTGTTGTGGGTGCAGAATTTGCGAGGCAGTTTGCAAAGAAAAATTATGCCTGGCTAAAATCCTCCATGATCTGGGTGCCATTCTGGCCATTTCCACTGATTATATGCTAAGTCGGCGTGGGTACCTCTGCATTACACCAAGGATGAGAGTACAAGTCCTTGTTCTGAGGGCTTCTAGACCTGGTTAGCCACGACAACTCCCGTGCAACACACACTCATAGCAGCTAAGCAGACAGTGGAGGTGAAAAGGCTCATGAGCTGGTCTCTTCCTGAGCGAAGTGCTTAGCTGGGAGCTCTCTCAGAAAGATACTGTTGCCTGATCTCTGGAAGATCAAGTTCCCAAGGAGAAAACTAATGTTTAATTTAGCACAAAGACAGCTCAGAATCTCTCTCTGGGGGCCTGAGCCTGCAAACAGATCCACATGCAAAGAATCTAAGTGAGAAAAGGAAGCTCTCTTTGGTGCGGTGGCTACAGGACTTGGGCGCAAACTTCACTGAACCATTGCCTCTGCCTGTTGTCTCCGTCAGGAGGACCGCTGCTCTTTCCTGTTTACTCTTCTGTTTGTACTTTGTACTTTTTCAACACCTCTGTGAGACAACCAAATGGGATAATACCACCAGCACATACTTTTTGCTGTCTGAAATTACATGGTGCAGTGTGGCAATCAAATGAGCAAGCCTTAGCTGGTTCAGCAAGTATCGGTCCACTTAGGTGAACAACAGCAACAAAAACCTTAGTTTCTCAGCTGCTTAGCCAGGGAATGCTTTTATTTTTACATAATTTAGACTCTAGAGACCTCCAGAAATGAGCAGGGTACATTCATTTCGGTAAGGCAATCATCATTCCGAAGACACAGTGCAGGTACATACCGTATTCAATTAAGCCACTTCTCTGCACTTCGGTTACTATGGCTCTAAGAGATTATACCGTGTGTCCAAAAGACTCCTGGCAAGTTATTAGAAGTGGTAGCAAACTTTTGCCTGAAGCAAATTTTCTGAAGAGGAAAAAAAAAAAAACAAAAAACAAAACCCAAAACAAACAAAACCAAACCCAGGCACGTAATTAACTTTCCACTCACATCCATCAGAACCACCTGAAGAGAACTTTGTGGAACACTGAGGAAATTTGAGGTGTCAGGCCTCACGCGGGTGACAGATATCAGTGTTGCTGGGAAAGGTCCACAAATAAAATTCGGCCACACTTCGGACAGAAGAGAATTTTTAAAACGACAATGTTAATGATTCTCTATCAACATACAGACCTGCCACGACAACTCAGTTAGCAAGAATGCTGTTAAAACAGTATAAAACAAAACAAACTTGGCATGAGTTTGACACTACATTTCCTAAGAATATTATGCTTCAAGAGGACAAGGGGGATTAAGTTTAAACGATGGGGAATAAACACACTACCAAAAAAATTTTTTTGACTACATTCTTTGCTCTGAATTAGAACCAATAAATCCACCCGTGTCCAAACATCATCCACCCAAGATGATTCCTATTCTTATTCCGTCACTTCCTCAGAGAAACGTCATGCTTTGGATTGAGAATTATCCTCTCCAGAGCTTGCTTTGAAGCCTCGGCAACACTGTCCTCCTGTTTCTTATGGAATCAACCTTCAAGGGTTACTGAGCAAAGAAGAGATTCTCAGCTCAGGATCATATTGTGGTGTGAAATTTTGCACACACTCCAGGTCAGGGCTGGGGAGAGGGCAAACTCTGCCGCCGCCGTTCATCTGCAGTGGCACTGAGTTCACGGATTCCTTAGCGACGTGAGCCAGGGATCTGGCTTTCAAAAGCAGAATTTTAAATCTCCACAGCAGGGAGCCTCTAACTCTTGGTGACTCTGTGACCAGATTCACTTAAGAATTATTCATCAGTCTGAATTAATAATTCAATTAAGTTGGTAAATTTGGACTCCTCAGTTCTAACAATTCCAAACTCTCAATGGACGGCTTAAATTTCTCATTTACCCACAGAGCCTATGTGCCACATTTGTGAGGCAACTGAATGGAGACCCAGCCTCTGTTCCAGAAGAAGTCTCATAAACACTCCGGTCAAGTTCTAGATCAGAGGTCCTCAAATCCCAGGAATGGAAGAGATATTAATTGATCCTATTCTCAAGAAGAACACTATTAAACCCATGCTAGGGAAATGTAAATCTATCCCAGATGACATCTCCATATTAAACTATTTAGGGAAACTGGATGATATGGCATCCATCACTAACCGTTTTAATTAATATTAAAGAGACAAGTCATGGCCTCCCACAAAACATCTCTGACACATTCTGATGATGGACTCCTGAGCTAGAAAAAACCACGAATCTGACTCAGGTATGTCCCTTTTCACATTAATAACGACAGCAAAATTTTACTGAGACTCTACCAGGTGCTAGGCAATTAACCTCATTTAATCAACAACCCGAAGTCGATCTAATACTATCATTCCATTTTACAGCTGAGGAAACTGAGGCGGGAGAGTTTAATGGAATCAAGAAGACATAGCTATCAAGTGGTGGAGTTGTGATGTGAAACCAGGTAATCTCACCCCTGATCCCAGGCTCTTAACGGCAAAAATGCCGCCTTGCCTCCTTAAGCCAACTTTCACACCTCTATTTCCAACCCTATCCCCACCCCTTTCAGCTGTAAATACTAAGAGGGCAAAGGCTATATCAAATTGCTCATCACGGATACATGAACTTTCATGCCACAGAATTACTGCAAAACCAGTCTTTGTTGAATTAAGAGATAATTCCTTCAAACTTTATATAGCTCCCATGTGCACAATCTTGATATAAAATTTCAGGACCTTTGCTAAAATCATTAAGACTCATGGAGAGCACAGTACATGTAAATATTGGTATTTGCCCACTTTCACAGCCATTCCTTCAGCTAAGGTAGGGCCCAACTCTCTGGCCTTTTTCAAGACTTGTGGAGAACATGTGATCATCTCTGTTCATCCCCTCCATAAGGAAATGGAACAGCTTTGATTCTTTCACATCTGCCCCTCAGATAAGCATAGGGAAGGGTCAAAGCTGGCAGCCGCAGAGAGAGAGCCCATTTGCTATGGTCAGCATCCTGACATCATGCCTTCAGTCAAGGAGGGAAGAAAGTGTTTGGCTTTTCTCCTCCGCCATCTAGTCCATCAGGTGCCTTCCCTGTGCCATATGAACATGGACCAAATAGAGGAAACTGAGCCTTAGGGCAAGGTAAAGATAGGGAACACATCTGCATTAAAAAGCAAGCAAGCAAGAGGGTAAGTAAATCTCAAAGGCTATCTGGAGTCACAGCTTCTCATAAGTTTCTGCTCATCATCATTTTTTTTTTTTAATGAAAAGACCTTTTCCAAATTCATAAACAAGCAAACTCATTTGTTGGGAAGATAAGTTTACACATCAAGAGAAGACACTTTTACCCACAGGGCAATTCTTACTGGCGCTGGAAGGCCTAGGGAGCCTGGGAGGAGAGACGTCTGTAGTTGGTTATGCCTCTTGTAGTTTCTCTTCTGCGTCTAGCTAGTGCGCTTTTAAAACCATCTCCTTTCAATGCCAAAGGCCATGTCATGCTGTATATAACTCACTGGGAATAAGAGAAGTGTGTAAATAGCAAGGCATTAAGCAGCTCAAGGGACTTGAAGATAGGTAATACAGAACACTTAGGCAATGTGCTATGAGAAGAGGCTGCTGGAGGGGAAATGTAATACTTGTCTTCAAGTGTATGAAGGATTATTATTGCTTCAGAGATGCTGACTCCTCCGAGCCCTCCTTGCTCTACCATTTTCCAGGGCTACTGATTTACTCTTTCCAGAGCTTCAGACCCTCCAGGAAATGGATCAGCCCCACCTGCCCTCCCCCGCCACCCCACTACTCACACCCAACCGTGTCAGTCAGGCTCTGCTCTGTCCCACACCTCACGTTCACACCGTCTTCACTCAGCTACCCCATTCCACGTTTCCACACTCTCCCCCACCCCCCACCCCCCCAAGCCCCAGGCCCTGCTGGTGACCCACACAAAGCTCCCCCTGGCCTGGGGTTGAATCTCTCTCCCACCAACCATTAACACTACTCTCGTTTTGAGCACCTACTGTGTGTCAGGCCCGGTGTTGACCACTCTGCTAAAGAACACAAGGCTTGTTATCCAGATGATGCTACCAATGAATGCCCAAAAAGAATAACATTATTTCCCTAAGCTCATAAAGCCAGCAGGTGTGAAACGGGATCTGAACACAGGATGAAATGGAAAATCTATGCACCAAATTCTTCCTTTTACTGTTTTTCTAAGCCTCAGTTTCCTTATTTGTGAAGTGGGACCAATGTTGTTTGCTCACTGGGTATTTTTTATTTTTTTATTTTGAAGGCGTTACATAAAATATAAAATAAACGTGCCTGGTACATTCTAGGACTCAATAAATGTTTATTCCTCTTTTCTTCTGATTTTCTACACCAGTTTTGGTCCATTCTACCTAGCTGGTGCTTTTACTGTTACTTTATTGACGTGGTCTTCATTTGCCCACTAGACTGGTGAGCGAGCAGGGGTCTATGTCTTTAGCTGCATTTCTGTCTATTCTCCCACAGAGCCTGTGAGGGTGTGAGGGAAATTAGCATGAAAATGCAGAAGAAAGAATTTGGAATTGTTTTCACTAAACACGATCCAGCCTATGAACATATATAAGGGACAGGATTAAAGAACAAGGAAGTCGTGGAATCCATTCAAAATGGCTTAGTTGCATGCGTGGCAGCACTGAGGATTGTTTAAAATTTCCGTCCAGGTTTTTTGAGATTAAATACTAAAAACAAACACACAACAACAACAATTAAAATCAAGAACAGCTAATCCCAGCCACTCTTTTAGTCGTACTTAATTATCGTGTCTTGGAATATCAGAAAACCCATGTTTGTACTCACAAAAGGTTTACAGGCTGAGGGGAGCCACACAGTATTAAACTGTAAGGTGCAGAACTTGAAGGTTTAGAAAACACCACCTAACAAAGAACACACATGCCTTCTGGAAACAAACACTGACCCAAACAAGCGAGGCATCGTAGTTGACATAATAACAGCCCTTGCTGTCAAAGCAAGCTTTCTGTCCATTTTTGATAAAGGATTGCACCAACTTCTCTCTCCACTTGAACTAGTTTGCTTTGTGAGATCTGATAATTATATTTACTTGAAAGAAGTAGTAGGAAGGTCCTGGATAGATAAGAACTCTCCCTTTATTACTTTGTTCTGGAAAACAGAACAAAAATAGAGTCAGTTCTTCAGGAAATGATGGCTGCATATATAAATAATGTACACACTCCTATCACTGTGCTGGGGAGGTTATTTATCATGGAGACAGCTACAGACACCCAGATCTGGCCAATGAACTGTTCCTGTTCCCAATCCCCCACTTACAGCTCTCAGATTGTGAATTGTCAATTAGAAACTTGAGTATCATCAGTTAAAAATAACCAGGGAACTCTGGCAATGATTTAACCTGTTTGACTTTCTTAAGCTAACAATTAACATTTTAGACTATTGTTGACAAAATATTTAACTTTCCCATGCCATTTGTGCAAACGACTTTTCTAATGCTCCTTAGATGCTCTGGTGGGCACACCTTTCCAAAGCTGCTCTGGTCCATGCAGGGGCCCGTAAAGGACATGCACCCAAAGACCCTAATCACTTTCACAACAATGCACATTTTAACTGGGATTTCCCGGGGACCTTCAGGAGCACTTAAATACACTGATAACTCAGTTTTATCTTGGCAGCACTAAATTTGAAATACCAATCCCTCTATTTACAATAAAAGCTATTTCACCATTTAAAACAGACAACTGAAAGCTTAAGGATACTTTTAATCCCTGGAAAAACTGGTATTGTGATTCGTTGCTTAGTGGTTTATTATTAGTAATACTAGTAATAACGCCTTGCATTTCCGCAGTGCTTTATTTTTTCTTTCCAAAGCCTATTCAGAAACACACACTCATCTGGTTCTCTCAACAAGCTAGGGCAGCAATATTGTTCTTTCTGTTTTACAGATGACTGCTAACTAACTTGTCCTAGGTCACCCAGCTGGTTGGTGATCAAGCAGGCACAGAACCGAGGACGCAGACTCCTTGTCTGATCTGCTTTCTTTCCTCTACACTACATTAGAGAAAAGATAATCTCTAAAGCCAAAGATGACTTGGAACCACTTATCTATCCATCCTAGCAACACAGTCTATGCAACAGAAAAAAAGAGCCTGTCTCAGGCAAAAGGGAAAGATTAATAATGAACCGCAGAAGCTCTAAACCTTACTGTTCCATGGACCAACAATTATTCAGTTTCACAGTTCATTCAAAGATTCAAACATACTTCACCAGAAGATGATTTAGTGCCTGCAGCCTGCTCCAAGTGGTTAGAAATGCAGATCTGCTCAAAGCCCTGTAATCCAGGCCCTCCGAAAGGCCCTGTTCCTGCAGTCTCTGCAGCAATGGGGCTTCCCCTGAACTTGTACTTGCGCTAAATGAAGACATTGGCTGAGTAAGGGCTGCAGAATTAGGCTCTCGATGTGGATAGAATTAGAACCGGCTTGGAGGTTAGTCTTGCATTGTTCTTGAAACTCAAGCTCTTGAGAAAACTCAGACATTACATATTTCTCGCAGTATAACAACCTTCCAGTCAACGCTACCCCATGGACCACAAGTCCTCCTTTTACCCACTCAGATATAACTGACTACAGTCAAGCAGGCATGCAGCATACAGAGATTTCAGCTGAGGACGCAGTGCACGTGTGGTTTCAGATGATCAATATTCTCTCTCTTCCTCCAAAGGACCTTTATGGCCACTTATGACATACAAATGAACTATGAAAGTGATACATCCAGCACACCCAGACAGAAATAAATCCGGTTACGGCCACAGCAATAAAATTAAGAAAGAATCCTAACACTCATTCTGTGCAAAATTTCCCTTAAATTAAGTGTTTCTGAAAATAAGAGGAGCCCGCGTGAAGTGGGACCTGTAGATGAATCACTCCCAAATACCCAGGCCTCCCTTCTCAACACAATGTTATCAGGTTAGTACACAACTTGCATCACCATCTCGGAGCACCATGCTGAGTAACAAAACTCCAAATTTAGAAGCTAAAGTGGAGAAGGGAATTTCCAATAACCAAATGGGGGGGTGGGGGTGGTGGATCAACCTTGGCTATGCCACCCATTTTCAGTGAAAAAGCAACCGTTAGAAATAAACTGGTCTTTTTATTCCTAACTCATGTGGCACCCTTGCATCATCACCGTGCCCGGAGGGGGGCCTCCTCCAAGGCCATGTTTTAGGACATGGCTGGTGGTTACGAGGCGGAAATCAGACTCACAGGAGTGGTACAACAGCCACCTTTGGCTTCTGCAGCGGTAAACCTCCAGTCGGGAAAGGCAGGACACCATTCCCCTCACCATCCCGCCGGCATGGATACTGCTATGGTGAGGTTGCAATAACCACTGAACTTGGTTTCACTTCGCATCCCAAAGTGCGTCCCCAACCCCCCCCCCCCCCACACACACAAAAAGGCAACAAAAATCAAAAGAACATGGCCAGAAGCAGACACGCCACCTTCCTTGCAGAGGCTGGGATGTGAGCGCCACATCCAGTCTTGGCATCCAGGACAGAGTTGGGTCTTCCCCACTGAAAAAGGCCGGGCGCCTCATTCCCTGTATCATCCCCAGAAACACTTACCAGGAGACTGTGAAGCACACAAAGCGGTATTATTGGGAGACTTGCAGACAGATTATAAATTTACTGGGGACAATCGAGGCATTTAGATACTTTTGGCTGCAGATGCCAGTGACACACACATACATACAAACCTCATTCTTCTCTCCATTCGAGTGATTCTCCCCCACCCCCACCCCCATTCACTTCAGCATGTCTCTTTCACAAAACAAACTCCCACTGCGCTCTTAGGGAATGCCAGGGAGAGCTGGGCATTGAACAGGTGGTAGGGAAAAGGAATTAGGCCTTGAAGCTCTAATACAACCCCACGGGTTAACCGAATTCAAGGATGAAGTGGCTCACACTGGGCAGTGTAAGTATTAGCAGTTCCTGCTTGTCTGGAATTGGTGCCGAGAAGCGGCAGCTCAAGACATCCCAAGCAAACCGTGTGTGTGTGTGTGTGTGTGTGTGTGTGTGTGTGTGTGTGTGTGGTGGGGAGAAGACCACTATCCTAGCTCCCAGAATTTCTGGAAACTTCATCACCACAGACCCAGGCCAGGGATAAGGGGGAGCCACGAAGAAGCATCCTAGAGGCCTGGCTGGAGGACGTCCTGTCTCTCAAGCTTCTTTCTCAGTTCCTCTGGAAAAGGAGTTCAACGCGGTGGCCTCTCCTTTGGGCTTTCTGAGTACTTTTAGGCTTGCATGGCCATTTCCTGTTGCTGACTTTCATCAGGGCTGGCCTGGGCAAACCGGAGCTGCGCTGGGAGCGGACACTGAACTTCAAGGGCCCCACAGACCTCAGAAATGGAGGAAGCCTGCAGGGCTGCAGGGCAGGGCAGGGCTCCACCTTCTACCCAGAGGCCACTGGCCCAGCAGCTACAGGGGAAGCCGGCACACGGCAGGCAGTCACCTGACCAGGACGGGCACCAAGGGCCAATGATTCAAGGGATACTCCCTCTGGGATGGGGTGTGTCTGTGCCTCTGAGGAAGAACTTCCAGCCAGAAACTTAATCAGAACTTTCAGGTTTGAGGTGCTGTCACCAGGAGCAGCTGAAGACAAGGTACTTCCTGGGATGACAGCATGTAAATAGCCCCTTCGTGCTGCCCCCTTTAATGAATGCCGCCAGCTGGCACTACCTGATTGGAGTGTGGCTGCGGGCAGTGGGGAGTCTGTAGGAAATCAGGGAAAAAGCCTCACTAGTCTTCGGGATGTTTCCCCCAAGTTTGACTTTTGACTGAGGGGATGCTTCACGCAACCTCTCTGTGTTGGACTAGATCACCACTCATGTTCTCTTAACCCAAGAAGGGGCCACCTCAAAGAGGGAAGGGGAAATCGGAAAAGAAGGAAAAAGCTTTGATGAACATCAGGCTGAAGAATGGCCTGTTGGGCCTAATCAGAGCTGGCTGGCCAAGCAGGAGGGTCTATGAGACGGGGCCTTCCTCAGTGGCCCACTCAGGTCTTGCCAGCGTTGGAGCCACCCCTGGACTCCAGAGAGCCTGTGGGAAACCCAGGATTTTAACCGCTTTAGAAATACCCTGCAAGTGCAGGAAGACCCATGAATGAGCGCCAGCAGAACTTGATGCATAAGACTACGAACCGCATACCCAAAGGCCTTGGAGGCAGTCAGGTAACGCCTCGGCCCTTTTCACTGCTGTCCACTCCACAGCAGGCCAAGGCGCGCTCTACCCTCACAAAAGGCCACCGCACCACAGCCAGGATCACGAGAAAACCAGGTGCCTTACCGCAATGAGGGCTGAGTTCCTCTGGTCCCCAGGGGCTGGAGCCTGTGACTGCTGCTCCCCGTCGATCCCACCACCGCCACCATTATTGCTACTGTTGAGCAGGTGCTGCTGGTGGTGATGGTGATAGTCTGGTGGGGGCGGTGGGGCCGCTGTCGCTGCCGCTTGAGAGGCTGTAGGAGGGGCAGCAGGGGGCGGTGGAGGGGCCGCCGTGGTGGCAGCCGTGGCAGTGGCCTTGGCATGTTTGCCAGCCTTCCTTGCCCCCTGGCCATGCTGTACCAGGCTCAGGAGCTGCAAGGTGCTCTCTCTTTCCCGGTCTGAGCTCTCAGCCCTACCACGTTCATAGCGTCCTTCACAGCTCAGGTGGTGCTGGCGGCAGACGGCGATCCGAGCCCGGAGGCGCTCCACGATAGCACTGTGCACTCTCGGGGTGACTGAGCCCCCTCCAAGGAGCCCCGCCCCAGGGGCCCCCCCTAGCCCTCCTGTGGGGGCCTGTGGGGGCGCTGTGTCCCCCATGTTACTGGACACAATGCTGCCTCTGGGATGGTGAGGTGGAAGGAGGCTAGTGCTGGCTACTGCAGGCAAATCTGTTTTTGACAATGTGAGCTCAGTGTTCAGGGCCACATGAATAGAGGTCTTCAGAGGTTGGGGGGGGGAGCAGTGGAGGTGTGGGGGAGGGGAGTTAGTAAAAAGAGGGTGAGGAGACAGAATAGAAACCAATCGCAGAGGCTTAGCTGGAAACAAACCCTTATCAACTTACTCTAATTGCACTTGACAGCTCTTGAGAAGTTGGACCGAGTTGGTGGGGGGGTTCCCCCCCACCACCACGCTGACAAGAGCCACTAGGCACTTTGTAAACACACAATCTGGGGGTTAGAGCAAGAATTCAGGGATTGTCAAGCCAGAGACAGAGACAGGCAGCAAAGGGAATTGAGAGAGGTATTAATAGAGAGCTGGACTCCCCCTCACCTAGTTGTTTCACAAAAATTTTTATGGGGATGTTTCTGCAGAGAAACACATCTCTACCACGTCTATGTAACCTGCAGCCTTTACTTTTCCTCGGGTTGGAAAAAAAAGTGCTGTTTCAGAAAAATTTTCAAAGTCAATGTACAGAATGTACACAAAATCAAGACAGACTGTCTTTTGGCTTTTAATTTTTCCTCCCTTTCCCTTTGCTCCGGTGTTTTCTCCTCTTTGGGGTACTGTAGGATGTTGTCTTCTCCCCAAAGAGGGAGATCGCTTTTCAATTGTTAACAATGTCAGTAGTTGGACTTTTGGACCATGCTTTTTTCTTCGGCTAATCCAATCACCGGTAAAATCCTCATTCCCTCTAAGGTTTCCTAGCCTTAAATGAAAGCAGTCTGAAGTCGCTAGCCACTGAGAGAGATCCTTCAACACATTTTTTTCTTTCCCGCTTACGCTTCCTCACCCCCGGCTCTATTCTAACACAGTATCAAGAGAGACAAACTCTTCCGAGAGTAATTTACAAACGATGGTCAAACTTACAAACTTCCAGCAAATTGCACCGAGTCATGTCCAGCCACTTTTCTGTCCACTTTTGTACATTCCATCCCCGGCCAGTGGATCTGAGGGTCTGGACTCGCAATAAGCAATGTGGTTCTATCTCTTGTATTGCTCCGCTTTATAGATGGAAAAAAAAAAAAAAAAAAAAGTAGCTTGTATTTTCCTTTCTCTTTCCCGTCTGTTGTTAGCCGCTTTGCTGACACTGGCTCCACTGCCCGGAGTCACGGCGATACACAGGCTTTCATTGTGCTCCGATAGGAGAGGGAGAGAAAGAGAGAGAGTGAGACAGAGAGGGAGAAAGAGAGAGCCAGCAAGCTGCAGATGGGGGCGGGGGGGAGGGGGCGGGCGGGAGAGCTGATCCGCGGCTCCCTGGTGGAAGGCTGGTGCCACTGCACGAGTGAGTAATTGCAGCCAGGCACCGGGGAAAGGGGAACGCAGAGGGCCTCCCAGTGGCTGAAGAGGTAAATCCCAAAGCCCGCGCGTCTCGGTAGGGCTCACTTAGCTCAGCCTGACTTGGCTAAGTGGGGAAGGCTGGGGAAATTCCCCAACCTCCACACAACTACTTCACCAGCTCTAAATGTTTAAGAAATTCCCGGCCAGGGAATGTATTTTCCCTTTCAGACCTACATTACGCCCCCCTGAGGATATCGTTTTCATTTTTCAATATGTTGTAAATGACACCACTGAGCACCCTAGTGAGAGCTGGGTGAGTACCGAGGAAATGTTCATTAGTATAATAAGGAAGACATGTGAGTGTGTGCGGGTTGGGAGAGGGAGGAGGGAGGGGTGCAGAGGAAATCACACCGCTAGCTCCACAGGGGCAGGCGTGTGTTTGTCTACCTGCCTGCCTGTTTTGTGTGTCTCTGGGTAAGTCAACCTGGGTGATTACAAGTAAACCAGTAGGGAGAAATAAAATATTTTAGGATGATGAAATCACCAATACCAGTTCTAGGGGGAAAAAAAAACAATAAAAGGTTTTCTTTGAAAATACAAGGTGACCTCTGACAACTGCAAGATCTGAGATCTCCATGGCTGTCTGGTTTACATATACAAAGAGGAAAATCAATATGCAGCAGTGGAGTTTCAAGAAGTTTAGTAACATGAACCAAATACATCTCTTACACAGACCGTTGTCCCCTCATCTCCGTGTGATTCTGCCTTTAAGTTCTCAAAAGTGTATATTGGATTCTGCTTGTCATTATCAGCTATGGAGAATAAATTCAAGTGAGCACAATATTGGGCTACTCAGGACCATAAACATGCTGTGTGTCCTAACTTGGAAGTCGTTCGAATTTGAGGTCTCGAGCAATGGGACTTCATTAATCTAAACCAACTCTCACATCTCAGGAACATGATCCATCTCCAAACTGAGCTATGGATAGAAATGAATAGGTAACATCAATGCAATCATTTTTAAGAATGGATTATTTACAGTTTAGTTCCCAACAGGCTGGCCTACTTTAGTCCATTTTATTTTCACAAATTCTGGAATGTTTGTTGGAACTGGGGACTTTTTTTTTCTTTTCATTGGAATATACTTCTATCTGTCCCTTCTAAGGCTAGGTTCCGCATTACTTGTGAAGAGATAGGCAGAGATATACTTTTGTCAGGAGTGCAAATTTGATGGAGCACTCTCTCATGAGGTGTCATTAAAAATCGAAGGAGTTTTGATCGTTTTATATTTGATTTCTAAAAAGCTGTATTCATTAGACATTATCTTCTATTGCTATGGGTACTTTATATTCAGCAATGATACTTGATAAAAGAGAAAATGTAATATTTAAATTTAAAATTTACGGTTCACTTGACAGTCATGCAGTAGCATTGATTTTTTTTTAATTTTTTTTTTTAATGTTTATGTATTTTTGAGACAGAGAGAGAGAGCATGAACGGGGGAGGGTCAGAGAGAGAGGATTTTCATTAGTAAGTAACACAGAGTCCTTAGTCAAATCTGCTATTCCTTACTGATATAAACTTTGATTTCCATGCTGGACAGGGAGAGAAATTAAAAACTTGCCAAGCAAGAATTTAATAGATTTTCATACTGTATTCAGTGGTGTAAGTCACTTTTTTTGGAGTGCCTTTTGTATACATTTGTTCTTCACAGCCATTTAATTTCAAGCTGAAATCATTATCATGCACATCCTCCATTTCCATTCACATCAGTCACTGTTTATTTACAATCACTGTCTCAGGCACAGCACTTCACACAGATCTCCCTTAATCCACAAACAAACTTGGAAGGTAAGTATTATTAACCTCATGTATAAATGAGGAAACTGAGGATCACAGAAATCAAACTACTTGTTCCAGTTCATGTGATTTAGAGGTCACAGCGCAGGACTCTAGGTCAAGGCTGACTTCAAACCCATGCTTTTTTAACCACTGGGCTTTGTGCCTCAACGTAGCAGAGCTGCAGTCACACTCTACTCACCTTGCTAGAGTCCAAGCCAGTCCTATAATCCTTTCGAGAAGTGAGGATTGAATACAACTATTCATCTCAGTACAAGAGCAGACAAGTGAGAAAACACGGTCAACTACATCGAACTGCCAATAAAGTATTTATTTTTCCCCCCGTTTATGGTACTGTTCTCTCTTAAAACCCTAACGCTTCTGTGTAGCAAATATGAATTCTTTCAAGTATTACTTTCCTTTACTTGTCCGTTTCTGTCTTCCTCATCATCTCAACTAACCATGTCTGCCTAACACTAAAGCACCTAACGCTACAGTAATAAATGCCCAGATCTAAAAAGTTCACAGACATGTGGGATTTTAAGTGTATAAAGTATTTTTTAGTGTTATGTCAAATCGATGATATAGATGGTTATGATGAGATGATACCATAATTATGTCCTAACACCTGTAAAGGTTATTTCAGTTTTTTCAACATTTTCAGCATTTTTTAATGGACTATACTTGCTTTTGTCTCCCTAATCCATGCTCGTTCTCATTTCCTAACAGCCTGTCCCTCTGCCATTCTTTTAGTGTTACCATAGACCTAAGAGCTTCTTGTATTCTTCAGACACCCACTGAAGAAGCATGCTCATTTGCAGTAGCCTCAGACATTAGCAAAGCCACTTCTTACATTTCCTGATCCACAGTCACAATGCTGTTCCAACAGGGAAAACTCTTCCCGCCAACAAGATGCCTTGCCTAGGAACGGGGTCAGCTGCCCTCTTGAGTCCCTCTAATCAATGATGCCTTAATTTTTACAAGTTAAACAATGGTACTTAAAATGATACATAAATTAATTTTTAAAACTCTACCGGTGGAAGGAACGCTCACTCTTCAGCGGTCTCAAACTTGTCTGTAGTGTCACATATGAGAAGTGATGCTTCCAGGGTCATTAGAGACACTTCACAGAGAATTCTCTCATTTTCCTTGGCCTTCCTTTTTACCATTCACGATCCTTCCAACTTGACTATTACTTTTCCTCCAATTCTGCCTTGCTTCTTTCTGGGCACTGTCACTGCATCTTCAACTTTCAACTGTGGCCTCATTTTAGTTAAGGATTATTTCCGTATGCCAGAGAAGTAAGAATTGAGATATGTGACTGAAATATCTATTTCACCCTTTTTTTTTTTTTTTAATTTTTTAACGTTTATTTATTTTTGGGACAGAGAGAGACAGAGCATGAACGGGGGAGGGGCAGAGAGAGAGGGAGACACAGAATCGGAAACAGGCTCCAGGCTCTGAGCCATCAGCCCAGAGCCCGACGCGGGGCTTGAACTCACGGACCGCGAGATCGTGACCTGGCTGAAGTCAGACGCTCAACCGACTGCGCCACCCAGGCGCCCCAATTTCACCCTTTTCAAAAAGGTGTGCACTCCTCACACCTTTTTTAAGGTACATCAGCATCAGTATTCTCAGCACTTTGTGAGCTTTTTCTATTAGTTTTGCTTACAATAACAATAGGGATACTTTCAGAGAATTCACTGCAGAAAATATTAAGTAATCTCTCTATGTAAGGGCTTAATACGATGTAGTTTTTTTAGTGTATGCACATACCCTGAACTCCATGCATGAGCCACATAGTAAATGAAGCCAGGTTTAGTCAACACTTGAGGAGGTCAGAAACAAGTATCTAAAATTCCACATTAACATAGATCCTACTGTGACACTACTTTTAAGAATTAAAGATACAGAATAGACAGGGTCCGTTTGATCACTATGAAACCATTTTACTTTATTATATTATGAGAAAATTTAAATGTGCAAAGCAATGCAGATGCCAAAATATGCTTTTAAACTATTTTTGGCTGAATTTGTCTCTCTGAGATCTTCAGATCCTAACATAAATACATATATGGGAAAAGTTATGGATAAAAATAAATAAAATACATCTTAATCATTAGCATGTAGACAAAATTGAATAAAAAATATAAAGAACATTATGAAGCATGAAAAAACACACCATGAAATTATTCCTGAATGTGAGGGTTGAAAGACTCTGGCGGCCTGAGATCTATTTCCAAAGGAGACTTTAGAAAAGGAGAAAAGCGTTCCTTTACTTGGAATGGGTAAACTATAGTCTGCTTCTGAGGTGAGGGGATTGAACTGAATGAAACATTGGGTTTCTTCCATGGCCCTCTGGTGTAGATAATGATAGCAGTGAACAATATATCAGTGCAGATCATTTAATACTGGAAAGGATAATCAACAGATCTGGGCAGGGATTCAATAATAAATACACGTAGGTGTTGATCTAAATTCATTTTTAAAATACAGTATTTGTCTACTAAGGTGACAGAACATGAACAGCTCATTCACTTGATGATCATCTGTTATAAAGGCATTGTTTTGTAACTTTAAAATACACTTACTTAAAAATTATTAGGCTTATGTTTTCTATGTACAGCAGATAAAACTTTTATTCGACTGTGAGTGCCATTTCATGGAAATTAAGATGAACATATGTTTTAAACAAGATATTTGCCATGAAAATACACATAAAATTTATAAAAAATGTCACATGATACAGAGAAACAAGACTCATGATCTTCACATTTACAGGAATTTATAAAATCTTCTCTGAAGGAAATGTGTTACAATTCAGTCAAACTTCTCATCTTGAAAGTAATCCGCCAAATTTAGATATTCTTGAAGTTGACCATATTTCTGTGTATACAATAAAAAAGCTAGTTATTTTACTCAAAGCAAAGAAGATAAGGTAGGCCTTTTCAATCTACAGAGACAAACAGGAACATGTTCATTTCATGATAATCATGAGCAAAAATCTCATTATAAACAGGGACACAATTGCAAATAAGCATTTCTAACTCATAAAGGAGAGGAAAGAGATCAAACCAAACATTATTATTGATCTCATAATGTTCTTATAAAATATAGCTTTTCTATTATCATATTTATAGAAGTATAACAACTTCAATAACTTACTCAACAAAAATTGTTTGAACACATAACATATATTGAATACTTTCTCATGACTGTCTAGGTACAAAAATAATCTCTTTCCCTGATCCTAAACAGACCAGAGTTCACTGGGAGTACACCAATACTATGTGTACAATACAACACCAGTACATGGCACTGGTGCCATGACAAAGTATATAGACACTGTTAGGAAGGCTCAGAAGAGTAGCCATGGTTAGTTGAAGTGATCGGGAAAGAGAATCACTTGAGCTGTCCTGGGAAAAAGGATTCGATAGGCAAAGATTTGCTGGGGAGAGTTTTCTGTAGCAGACAACAGTCCATGCAACGGTGAGAAGACAAGATTTTATGGAGTTTAACTATAATTTGAGGTTTTGTAGGGGAACAGAAAGAGAAGACTGAACCAAAGAGTTTGTGGTCAGAGAATAAAATGTATGAAATGCTAGCTGAAGGAGTTTAGCAATAATGTGACAGGCAATGTGACCCTGCTAAAGGTTATACGGTAGGAGATTGACCTGATCTGACGTGTGTTTTAAGAAAAATGGTAAAACAGCCATTCTAGAATAGTATAGCAATTAGTTACTAGTGTCTTGTAATAAGTTAGGTAATGAGGTCCCAAATTCCAGTGATAGCAATGAAGATGAAGAGCTAAGACCCAGGGTGGGGCAAGATAAGAGAGGGGTCAGGATGATTTAGAAATCTCACAATCGATAGTGTTCAAAATACTGACTTCAATTGAGGAGAATTAACTGACCTAATGGTTTCTTATGAACTCTGGTTCCATTCCCAATGAAGAGAGAGAGGATCCCGATGACCTGACTTTTGTGGTAGTAGGAAACTATGGAAAGATAAAGAAGAAGTGTGTTTTCCTTCTAGAAAGGGCTAGGAAACCTTTTCCCCCTCAAGACCTCTGACTGGATCACCTTCTCTGGAAAGAATGAAGAAAAGAATGGGGTGGGGGGGTGGGGAGGTTGGAAATAACCTTTGGACTACAAGATTCTCTTGACCTAGTATTCAGGTAGGTTCTATTAGATAGGAGTATTCTAGAATTAGAAACCTGTACATTAAAAGTTTGATTGTTTTTATGCTTTTTATATTATCTTCATATATTTTTTCTCTTATTAAATTTCTTTTGGAAAATTGCAATCCCAGCCATACTGCGTGAAGGAGGGAAAACTTCTTGCTTTTATTACTAATAATAGTTGACATTAATTGATCACTTACTAATTGTTAGGTCCAATACTAAATGCTTAAAATGTGTTGATCTTTTAATATCCATGATCAAAACTCTTTGTTGTTTTAATTCCTATTTTAGTGAAGAGGCAACTTAGAGAAATAAAGTAACTTGCCTCCAAATTCTACTGCTGGAAAATATTTAAATCCATGATTTTAATCATTATAGTATGCGATTTCTGAGATTTAAAGTTTGGGGGGGTGTGGCTTTAGTTAGAAAAAAGAAAGCCTTCCTATAGAAAAGTAAAATTCAGAGAGAAGACAGTATTGCCTGGCTGTTCTCTCCACCTAAAGATTCTGGTTCCACCATTCTTTTTTACTAAAAATTTGGAGAGTTTGGATCTTATTATATTAACCCCTTTGAGGTGCCAGATTGACCTACTGATTAAAACATGTGAACTGTGGAATGGGGTGTGAGAAAGAGGTCAGAACATAAAAGGAGGAGGTTGGGATCTTCTGGTCAGAAACACCAGTTAGACATGAAGAAAGGAATAGGTTTGCCAAGTCAGAGAACTTATAGGGGCCGAGAATGGAACATGGAACAACACGTACTTTTTCTTTTTTTAAAGGTTTATTTATTTGTGAGAGAGAGATAGAGTGTGAGCGGGGGACTGACGGGCAGAGAGGAGGGGAACAGAGGATCCAAAGCTGGCTCCATGCTGACAGCAGTGAGCCCCATGCAGGGCTTGAACTAACAGACTACCACCGTGAGATCATGACCCGAGTCAAATTTGGATGCTCAACTGACTGAGCCACCCAGGTGCCCTGCAACAAGTACCTTTAACTAGCGGCCCTCAATCTTTGATTTGCTTAGGAATCACCTAACTTGTTAAATACTGGGTGTTTAACACCCTCAAGGAGTCTCATTCAGTAGTTCTGCAGGGAGGCCAGGAACTACACATTTTCTACAAACTTCTAGGTGATTCTGATATAGGTAGTTAGGGCCTTGATTTGAGAAACACCAGTTTAAGGAGAGAAAGAAAAAGAACAGGAAACAAGTTTAAAAGGGGGGAAAGAGAAGAGACCACATAAGAAGAGTTTCAGGAAGGGGTGAGATATCAAATCGTTATTTAAAATTCTTTGTTATGTAACAATCTTTATGTAAAAAATTTAAACTTTTCATACCACAAAACTGAGACTTGATAGTATTATTGAAATACATTCTCCCCTTTCCTGATGTTCCTGTTTTCACCACCCTATCCCAACAACCCTATCTTCAACTTCTCTGGAAACCCCATCATCACGTGCACTTTCTTCTTTATGAGAAACATTTGTTAGAATTTTGCCAGTGGCATATGACAGAATGTTCTTCAAGTGTAATTTAGAATCAGACAATTACTTTTATTATATTTATTATATGTTTTGGTTTTATTATAATTTTCTTATCATGCATCTTTTTCTTTTTTTTCCCCCCTTTTTTTTTTTTTAATTTTTTTTTTTTCAACGTTTATTTATTTTTGGGACAGAGAGAGACAGAGCATGAACGGGCGAGGGGCAGAGAGAGAGGGAGACACAGAATCGGAAACAGGCTCCAGGCTCTGAGCCATCAGCCCAGAGCCCGACGCGGGGCTCGAACTCACGGACCGTGAGATCGTGACCTGGTTGAAGTCGGACGCTTAACCGACTGCGCCACCCAGGCGCCCTTTTTCCCCCTTTTTTAAGTAATCTTCACACGCAGTGCAGAGCCTGATGTGGGGCTTGAACTCAAAACCATGAGATCAAGACCTGAGCCTTAAGATCCAGAGTCAGATGCTTAACTGACTAAGCCATCCAGGCGCTCCCCATTCATTATTTTCTTCACACTCAGGTTCCTCCGACCCTTTAATGTCTTCCTAGATTAAAAACAGGTCATCTTAGTTCAACTGGTAGGAGGAGGAACAAGAAGTCAGTCTAGTTGGCAGGTCTTTGGGAAGAAATGCAGAAATATCCTGAGGTGGAGGAGGAAGGGGCAGATAAGGAAAAAGCAAGGTGTGCAATGTGAGCTGGGAGGAAAGACAAGACCAAATCGTTTGTGTGAAGTGAAAGAAGGGGTTGACATAATCAGTGGGAGGTAAGAGCAAAAAGAGCCACAGATCTGGCCGTTCAAGTAGCGCTGAGCCCTGGCATTGGAAAGGGTGCGGGTGGCTGGGGCCATAGGAGCGCAGCCAAAGAGAAAGGCGTGTGTCATGAGCAATGCAGTGCGGCTGCGCGGGACACGCGCACTCCCAGGGGTAGGTGGGGTGGTGCTGAGAAACGTCAGAGTGCTTGAGGAGCTCTGAAAGGTAATCACAGCACAAAATGCTGCGTATGGGTTTATATCGGCTCTAAACTGTAGTTTCTAGGAAATCTTTTGAGAAAACGTGTGGACAAATATTTTTAAAGAAGGAGGGATCTCGGAAAGAAAATGAAGCTCTGTGGTATTTTATGTGAAAAACAAAATGTGCATGTTGTCCTAAACATGCATGATCTTGAAATACCTTAAATGCCCAATGCTAAGTGTTTTTCTTTAAGCATGAGAGGACACTTGGGTTTTCTCTTCCCAAGAATATTTTTTTTCTTATTCCAGGTCCCTTCTGTTAGAAACCTTGTTAAGCTTTCTCTAAGGTACATGATCTGGAAATGCTTTTGGTTTATTCTCTGCAAGAAATTTAATGTTCTTCCCCACATATACTATTATTATATATAATATATATAATACATGCATAGTGATTTTTCTACACCTGGCACACAATTCTTTAAAAAATGTGGTGTCCCAAAAGGTTTTTCAACTCCATGAGAGCGTTGGCAACACTTAAATGCACCAGTGAAAGCACGTAAGAATTTCAGGTCATCATGGAAAACGAAGATGGGACTTACTGGCTAAGTGGTGGCTTCTCCCTAAGGCAAACTGAAAAGCACAGAGGAGGACAGGGAGGAAAGCACTGGGAGAGAAGCTGAAGCAAAGTAAAAGATAAAAAGCTGAGGAGAGTAAAATGAGAGAAAAGACTACAGAAGGGTCAAGATGTGGGGGGCAGGCAGAGAGATCCACTGGGTGGTGTGGCTGTGATGGGAAGATAATCCTCAGAAGGGAAACCAGTCTTGATGTCACTCTCCAGACTGGGACACCTCTGCAGAATATGACGTGTCCTAACAAGTTCCTGTTTGTTGTTCTCTTTTTCTTTCCCTTTGCTCATAAGTTTATTCACTAAGCTCTCATCTTTTTTATTTTCCTCTTTTACAAATTCCCCTATGATATAAATAACCCAGGCAACAGATCTCAAGGCAGGCTTTTTTTTTTTTTTTTTTTTAAGATTAAATATACTGTTGATCTGAGTTGCCTGAAAATCTGCTATATGTTTTCTCTTATACGTTCACGTAACTACACTTGTTTTAGAAGACTGCAACCATAATAGCATTCTTTCCAAGTACCATAAACAATTCTAAAAGCTCTGTGAGCAGACCAGAGCTTCTGAGCTGCCAGCAGATCTTCAGGAATCCAGTGCACTCTTCAAAACCCCCACTTTATCCCTGATATCAAACTTAGTGATCAGCAGGATTTGGGGGAATCAAAATCAGTGCCGTGGCCTGAAACCTCTGCATTCCCCTTGATCTTCAGTTAGAGTGCTCACTGCTCAGCCCATGTCCTCAAGAAGAGGATGTGGGTGGTATTAGAACTGGCAGCCGAGATCCTTTCCTCAGATTGGCACCAGGTGTTTCTTCACTCTCGGGTCACAAGAACTGTTCTAAAGAATAGGAAGCAGACAAGCAGAGGTGAGTCCTACACTTCGTCAAAGAAAATACAGGGACTTAATATATATGTAAGGGATACCATATATATAAAAGTGAAAGGACAGAGGTCCTTCATTACAGGACAGTATTATGGCTGATTTCAATTTATCTGATGCGCTGAAGGAATGCTTAGATCATCAGGGCACCTGTTCAGGGTTGGACAATGATAAGCATGAAAGGAATGGGTGGAAGAAGAGAAAATACAAAGACGGGGGGAAAGGAGAGATTCTCTTTTAAATTTCACTGTCTTCTAATCATTTGCATCATTTTGCTGATCATAATTAGGCTCCAGAATCTATGAATGCAATGATTCTTCTATCTTCACCTTACCTCCTTAATCCAGCCACTTTCTTTTGACTGATTGAAAATTCTTTCCACTGTTTCTTTAACCTGTTCATCCTCAACTTCTTCTGTCTTTGCAATGGAGCAGCATTCCTGGTACAGCTTGAACTTAAAATGTTTCAGTTTGTGATAAATTCTGGTACGATCAGCACAAATTCTGCCAACAGTAAACACCTAAATCAAGGAGTAAACATTATTACCTGACATATGAAGTCAAACATATAGTAATGATTACACAGCCTTTCTAGTTTTGAGATTTTTCTTTAACAGCAAAATTTAATAAATGCATTATTAATTTTCAAAATGTTTGTACAATGATTCACTCACCTTCTCTTATACAACTTAGTTAAGAAAAACTGAACATCTGCTATGTTTTTTCAAGTATTGGGCTAAGCACCGGACATGCATTTGATTACAAAACGATGTGTCAAATGCTGTGCAAGAGATGCTACTGAGGTACAAAGGAGGGACAATTAACCCAATCCAGAGAGGAGAGGGGTCCTCGAGTAGGTGATGCTTGAACTAAGTCTTTAAAAACCAGAGCTAGACAAGTTTGAGGAGAAAAATGGCTTGTTAAGGCAGAAGAACAGGCACACCCAAAGCAAGAAAATAGACCCCACGGACACAGTTACTGAACTAGAAATACCTGGATTAGACTAATGTTCTAGCTTAAAAGCAACATGCAAAACTGAAACAAACTCTCAAACCAATTGGCGGTTTTTCACTAAATAATTTGCTCCAAAGCATTTTGTAAAGTAAAAACTTTGTGTTTAGTCCTATTTCGTTCCTTAATTAGTGACTCTGATGTGATTGTAACGCATTAATGTTTTACTGTTAGCAAAATATAAGAATTTTAACTTCTATGTGTATATGGACTTCCAGGATTCTGTGATTAAGAATACTCTTCTTGTGAATCAACCAACCAGAGCATTTCCCGTTCAGAACGTTTGGAATGTGTACCGTTATACACACTGAAAACTGAAATAGGAAAACTACAAAATAACATTATAACTAAAAACATTATTACATGATCAATCTCATTCTCGTGAAGCAACCAGAGGACAGAGACAAATTCCCTGTTAAGTTATGTATTTGTCTCTGTGCCTAAATTCACTAGTGGGTTGTGTTTTCATGAGTTTAGTACAAGTGGCATAGTTACAATATTGATGTGTGTAACTTGTGTTCCATCTAACAAAGAATTGTAGTGTTTTCCTGAAGTCACCCTGCAAGGGATCATGCAGGTGATTAGTTAAATAAATAACCTGAGTACATTGGCAAAAAATAGTAATAAAATAAAGAATAGTTTGTCAAAACTGAATAACAGTTAAATATGATCAGCAACGGGTTTGATGCATATCTTGTGAAAATGGTATTTGGGACATCTTACAGTCTTCCTTAAAATCCTCAAAAATTCAAGAAAACCATGTTAAGATTTCTGTTCCAGTTCCATGAAAACCTTTCTGTTTTTTGTATTATTAGAAATAATCACAAGGGCACCTGGGTGGCTCAGGCAGTTAAGCATCTGACTCTTGATTCCAGTTCATCATGATCTCACGGTTTGTGAGTTTGAGCCCTGTGCTGCTTGGGATCCTCTCTCTCCCCTCTCTCTTTCTGCCTCTCCACTGCTCATGGTCTTTCTCTCTCTCTCAAAATAACTTAAAAAAAATAAACAATCACATATGGTTTGTTCATTGCTTGCCTACTCTCAGTAACCTTCTCATCTCAACATTACCATCAAACAAGTCATATCAACCAACACAATTCCCTGGCCAATATGTCCTTTTATACTTTGAGTAAAAAAGATACCACAATAGTTTCAGTGGCCACTACAGGTGCCCTATGTCTCTCCATTTCTGTTATCAAAGTAGATTATGTGGCTGAAGTCTCCTATGGCCATTCTGGATAAAATACAGTAGAAAAATAATATAATTTTTAAAAAACTTTCCACCATACTGTATTTTATATTTCCATAAAACTGAGGAATTTATCTGCATAAAAATTTTAAGTTAGGGCAAGAGGGAGGGAGGAGGTATTTAAACACCCTTATTTAAAAATCTTTTACCTGTATGAAACAAAAATATCCACTGAAAATATTTAACATTATAGTTTACTTCTTTCCATTTCAAATTCCTGCCTTCTTGGCAGCTACTTACACTTATGTAGATCAATAACCCAAAACTACCTTTAGAATATTCTCACACTATGTGATCATAAAATGTGATCACATTTTCTGTGGAAGAGCCTAAACCATTGTTAGTAGGAGTTCACAGGAAAGAGTAAATGCATGTAATAGCTGTAAGAATGCAAGTAGACCTCTGCCTTCGCCCCACCTGTTTTTAGTGTATTGTCACAGCCTATTATACCTTATGAATTTCTGTGTACATTGTACACAGTTTACACTGTCGGATTCCATTTATATAAAGTACTAAGATAAAACTCTGCTGTAAGAACAGTGACCTTAAATGTTGAGAAACATATTTAGAGATTACTTTTAACTATCTAATTGCATTTCTGGATATTAAGGACACTATTCTAACAAGATAGACAATACTAAAAAAAATTGCCAGAGATAGAGAAATAAGTTCTGTGATGATTGTTCTCAACGAAGACAAGCAAAATGACATGTAAATGGTTACTAATCCACTGTTCAGGGTTAGTTAGCATGGTTCTATAAACTGATGTATCTGAAAATAACTGATTCACCTCAGTTATCAATGTGAATTAAGGGATCCTATGTATCCAAAGATACAATTTGAAACAGCTAAAACCTGTCACCAAATTTTCCTAAGACAGCAGATGGTGAATTGTAAGGCAGTAGAAAGAATCTGATTTGTAATTTATTAGATACAGCATGTAGAAGTGTAAACACACTGGTTAACAAACTAAGGCAAGGATACAATGAAACATGCATTATGCACATTTGTAATATCCAGCTAATTATAGGGAGCTTTTTTTTTTTTCAACGTTTTATTTTATTTTTGGGACAGAGAGAGACAGAACATGAACGGGGGAGGGGCAGAGAGAGAGGGAGACACAGAATCGGAAACAGGCTCCAGGCTCTGAGCCATCAGCCCAGAGCCCGACGCGGGGCTCGAACTCACGGACCGCGAGATCGTGACCTGGCTGAAGTCGGACGCTTAACCGACTGCGCCACCCAGGCGCCCTATAGGGAGCTTTTTGAGGTATTTCTCTCGGCCCTCCTTAATATACAGAGGAGCCAGATCCTTATGGAAGTGAAAGTATGAAGAAGAAAGAAAAAAGATCCTCAAGAAAAGAGGAAGAACGGGAAGAAGTTTCTCTTTTGTTTCTAGGTCTCTAGAAACAATTAGTGCAATAGACTGAGCCAAAGGATTCTATTTCCTTTTGGTCCGTTTTTTTCATGGACATGTTACACACTGACACTTATTTCAAAATTCCTGCCTCTCCCTTTGGATCTTGAGTATCTTCAGGAGTCTGGACAGATTCTGGGCAAACTCAAATGAATTCAAGATTACAGTCGGTCCTCCCAACTGCCTCTCAGATTTCGCCCTTTTTCTTCACGTGATTTCCTTTTCGTCTATACCCCCAGACTTCACCACAATTTGGTGGGCCAAGGCCTTTTGTCTCAGTACCCTATCCAAGACTACTGTAACTAAAATTGCTCTTTCCCACCAATTCCACTTTCCATCAAAACATCCTGTCTTTCAAAGAAGCTAATCTTAGGTAAGTAAGGAGAAAAGTTTTATTATTAAACATATTCATTAAATGTATCCTTCATTATTGGCACCTTAAAAGAGGACCCTAGTTAACCCCAACCAGTCTCAATTTTATATAACTATGGGCAAAAACACAAAATGGAGAACTGGTTTTCAAAATAATTTAAGGGTGGGTCTGGGGATGGCATAGTCTCTTTAATGCCTTAGATGAAAAACAAGCTATTATTTTCTTCCTTCCTATCCCTTTCCTTTCCCTTTCCTTTCCATATACATGCATTGCTGCTGTAGTTCAGTAGAATATAAAATAGATTTTAATAGGTGCTTCTTCCATGTAAAGAAAAAAATTACTGAAAATTTTAGTATTAAAGAATTTTAATTATGGGGGTGTCTGAGTGGTTCGGTCAGTTAAGCATCCAACTTTGGCTCAGGTCATGATCTCACGGTCTGTGAATTCAACCTGGAGCCTGCTTGGGATTCTGTGTCTCCCTTTCTCTCTGCCCCTCCCCCACTCGTGTTCTGTCTCTCTCTTTCTCAAAAATAAACATTGAAAAAAGAATTTTAATTACATTATCTTAAATTATACAATAACTAGTTTAATGTTTGCATACAGCTAAACAGACAAGTGTATACATATTTTTACATAGCTTCAAGGACAGTAATGTACACTGCTCACTATTTCACTTTCACCTAGCACGATTTCACAACCTTCATAAATATTATTTTAGTGCTTGTATCATATTCTGTCACAAAATGGTATGATATACATAACTTATTAAATTACTACTCTAATATTTGATTTGAATTATATCCAAATTTGTTTTGTATTATAACTAATGCTTCAGTGAACTTCATGATTGTGTCCTCTGCTTTTATACTGGATGACTCTGCTTAGCATAAACATGTGGGCACTGAATATGTATAGTGTTATAACTCTGGCTATAGGTAGCTATCCAGTGTTCTAAAAAGATAGATCACATCCTTGCTCTTTGTAGGAATCTTATTGTCCATGAAACTGCCAGTTTCAATGTAACCATGACAGAACTGTATTTTATCATCTGATTTAAAAATACTTTGCTACTTTGAGAGCTATCAACTGGCATCTTAAGATAGGTTTTACTGTATGCCTTTAGATGGAGAATAATCATGTTCTAATTGTTAACTTTGATGTTTCTTCCATTGTGTGACTGGTGTATTAATTTCCTTTGTTTTTATTTTATGAGATCTCTCTTACTTTTTAGATATTTGAATAACTATTTTATACAGAATCTTTACTCTTTCACAGGAATATCAGAACTCCAGAAATGGTTTTCTAACTCACTTTCCTTCCTAGAATTAGCTGTAGACAGGGAAGACAGTGAAAGTACAGCACTAGTTTTGATCTATACAACAGAACATGATCCTTAGAGTATCAAATCACTTTCATTAGGATTCTACATGTCTTACCTCATAAAAAGCCACAGATCAGTTTTTAAACAATGAGATTTGCGTATTGACTGTGTTGAGAAAAGAAATGTTTTTATAGTAACCTGCCAAATGATACGTTAAAGACTAAGTCTGAATTCATTATCCCCATACAAACTTTCTAAGTGATTCTTGCAACCTGGATTATTTAGAGGGATCTGCTCAATTATCGCCAATAGTACTGAGGAATAATACTACCTAATGTAGTAGAAGAATTTAGATTAACAGTATATTTCTATCATAATAACTGACTGGCAGTACTTAGAGGCAACTCTAAGGGCCCCCCAAACACACACACCCTTCATAGATATACAGACTCACCAGAGGAAGCTCTCATCATTAATGTTTTTGCATTTATAAACTTGTCATATAAGACATTTTTCACATTCAAAATTATACCTTCTTTCCTTATACTCTTTCCCTCTGTCCTAGTGCTTTCTCCATTTGTAAAAATAACAGGGTTATTTGTGTAAGCTTACGTATTGAAAATTTCTAAATACTGAAAACCAAAATGAGAGGGAAAAATACCTGTTTATCATGTGACATGAAATCGTCTGTTTCCATAGTCCTGGTGTTATACAACTTTCCTGATAAATGCACCGAGTATCTGCAGTGGCGATGCAATCCACAAGCTTGACAGCAACAATTTTCAGGATTCTTCAAATGGATACTTACATTAGAATAATTTTCTACCCGCTCCTGAAAACAATGAAAAAATGTAATGAAGCTTTACAAGACTGGAAAAAACAACAAAATAAAACATAAAAAGAACCTAACCAAATTAAAACCAATATTAGGAATCACAGTAAGTGGTTAGGATGTAAGAGCAAAACACACTGATATTTCTTATTTTTATGCAGAATATGGGGTATTTGACAAGATATTTTTAAATAAAAAAATAACATAATTTAGGCTATTAAATGAAAAGAAACCAGACTAGGAAAAAAAATTAGTTTCATATCCTTCCCATTTGTGCGTTACTATTAAGTAGTATTCTTCGCAGATACTAATTTACTTTTCTCCTCTCATCTCTAGTTAGGTATGAGGTATTAGAGTTAAAAATAGAAAAGACTGAGCAGCAAAAATTCAGGATACTACAATAAAAAGATGAATTCATTTAGGTTAGTTGAAAATTGAGAAAAACCAGATCACAGTCTCCATTGTGTAAACTATAGCATATTTCCCACAAAATATTCCAGAAATAATTTAATTTCTTGTTTTTTTAATGTTTATTTATTTTTGAGAGAGAGAAAGAGAGAGACAGACAGACAGACAGAGCATGAGCAGGGGAGGAGCAGAGTGTGAGGGAGACACAGAATCTGAAGCAGGCTCCAGGCTCTGTCAGCAGAGAGTCCAACAAGGGGCTCGAACCCACGAACTGTGAGATCATGACCTGAGCTGAAGTCGGACGCGTAACCGACTGAGCCACCCAGGTATCCCCGGAAATAATTTAATCCTCCTAATGGCTACTTACTAAATAAAGTACTATGAAAATAAACAAGTTGGTCATAAAACTGCTAGGTGGCCAGTATTGATATAGACAGCCTAATAGCTGAATTAGCAATGAGTTAACAAACTGAGGAAATATTTGGCATTTGTAAACTTGTGGTTGCATATTTTTGCCCACACTCTATGCCTGTGCTAGATACTGCTGTTATCATTAGTAGTGTAGATTAGGTTTTACCATAATGTTTGAACTACATACAGTGAACATATTAGCAGGGTTACTAACCTATATTTGTATTCTCTACCAGCTTGAGAGTAAATATCCAGTATAGTAATAGTTTCCTTTCTAACACTGTATGATTCACAACAACATTGCATTTTCTTTACTTTTAATATTTCTCATATTTCATGGCCCTTTGTGTGACATGTGTCACTTACAGGCTGACATTCTGAGGGAACAGGTGGCTAGCCACCTCCCCTTCTTGCTTCTCTGGTCCTTATGGAAGCACATTTGAGATGAAAGCTCTAGCAGCTTGGCTCTGTGAGTGACTACAATATGTAGGAACACTCCTGCTGGTTTACACGGGACATATAACTGAAAAATAAACTTTTCTGGGGTAAGCTATAAAGATTTTCATTGCTGGTATGTCCTATTATTTATTTTTTGCAGCATAACTTAGCTAATTTTGACCAAGACCATACTGAATCATCTATGTCTCTACATTTTTAAGTTAATATTTTCTTATATCTTAGAGTTATTATTTCAACATTGGGTTATCCGAATTCAGCATAACATACCACAGTATAGTAAAGCATAATATAGCATAGTGGTATGGGCTCTCAAGTCAGAGAAATATTAGAAAGCTATGATTTCTAGGTTTGAACACTGGCCTAGCTAATAACTAGCTCTATAGCCTTGTGTTACTCAATTTTTCTGAGTCACGGTTTTCTCTTCTTTAAAATGGAGGAAATAATAGTGCCTTCCTCATGGGGTTGCTCTGAAGATCAAATAAGATACTTTACACTGCATGCAAATTACTTGGCCAAGTTAAATGATCAATAAATATATGCTATTTTTCTATTAAAGAAAACAATATTTATACCATGTTCTAAGAACTATGCTATGTATTTTACCTTCCAAGTAAGTAAATATTCCTTTTACTTTTTAAAGTAGGTAAATGTTTTCTGTATCTGAGGAAAAGACTAGAGTTTAGAGAGATTAAAAACTCACCCAAAGTAAAAAATATATATATGGTGTCCCTAAACTCAGTCATTCTCCAAACTGAAGTCTTCTCTTTCTGTAATCCCATAACTGTCCCTTAATAAACCATCTGTGGCTAATTTATCAGGTAATTCAAGATTGAACAGGCCTTGAATGAAGTCAAATCTCCTAACATAAATGAGATAGAGTAGCTAATGATTTAAGTTCTAAAAGGACTGTTAGGAACTTGGATCTCTGTTATCTTCCATTTTCCTAATAATTGGAAGATAGAATGTAAGAAGTAGGGAGATTAAAAAAAAAACGTAAAAATCATGTAAGATAGCCTCTACTATTAGAGATCATAAAATAGAAATCTATGGGATAACATGAAATGCAATAAATCTTATACATTAAAAGGATGCTCCCCGTAAATTGGTAGAATTACAAAATCTTAAGGTGGAGAAGGATTTCAAAGGCAACCTAGGCCATTGTTTCCCAAATTATGTTAAGGAAATCAATTCTTCTAGCAGGTGATAGAAGTAGGTGATAAAAGGTAGCTCATGAAAAGGAGCCTCATAGTAAAACACAAATTTGGAAAGTATTACATTCTACATCACCCTCTTGAAGATTTATAGTATAAATCTACACATTAATTCTCCTTGAAAAGTCTTCCAGTTAAATTTAACTCTTTCTCTTAACAATGGAACTCTCTTTTCTGAAGGGAGAATTAACATCCTATGAGATAACCTCCTCATTTCAATAGATGGGCTAAGACCTGAGAAGTTCTAAAGTTATTCATCATTTAGAACTACTTAATTACTGGATACATATAATAAGTGTTACGATAATTAAAACAATAGTAGCCTTTAGATGGGCTAAGACCTGAGATGTTCTAAAATTATTCATCATTTAGAACTACTTAATTAGTGGATACATATAATAAGTGTTACAATAATTAAAACAATAGTAGCTTTTAGAAGAGGTGATAAACTGATTATTCAACAAAAAATGCCAGTAATTTAGAAGATTATTCATTCTGACTGGATATTTAAATCCCGATAGGCCTCCCACTCCCATACCCCCAACCAGAGATTCAAAAACAAATAAAAAACTATATACCTTATATAGCTCTTTCCAACGACTTCTAGAAGCTAAACTCTCTAGACGAGGCTGAACAAAGCGGTTATCCAAATAATGAAGAGATGTCAACATATCTTGTGCATATGATTTTTGTCTGGTGCCATCTGTTCAAGGGAACAACAATAACAACAACAAAAAATAATCACTTAGCCCTTAGGAAATATCTATCATCTATCTATCTATCTATCTATCTATCTATCTATCTATCTATCTATCTAATTTTTAAGCCCCCCCACACCAATGAATTATCCAGCTTCAACTACCAATAGTACCAAGGTCAAGAAATGTTATTAGGAAATATTTAAATAACTGAATACTTAAGGATTTCGTCCCACAGTTTTAGAAGGTATTTTAAATTTAAAAAAGATTAATGAAGAAAAAAACCACAATTCCATCAGAATGTTAGGGAAAGGAAAGAACCACAGAGGCCTTCTAATTATTCCTTGACTACATCAGACTTACTCTTTTTTTATCTTAATCCCAGTAAAATTAACATACAATGTTTTATTAGTTTCAGATGTACATCATAGTGATTCAACAATGCTATACGTTACTTAGTGCTTACCCTGATAAATGTACTCTTAATCCTCATTGTCTATTTTATCCATCCCCCGCCCACCTCCGCTCTGATAACCACCAGTTTGTTCTCTATAGTTAAGAGAGTTTTTCGTTTGTCCCTTTTTTCTTTGTTCATTTGTTTTGTTTCTTAAATCCTACATATAAGTGAGAGCATATGGTCTTTGTCTTTCTCTAGCTGACTTATTTCACTTATCATTATACCCTCTAGATCCAACCATGTTGTTGCAAATGGCAAGATCTCATTCTTTTTTATGGCTATGTAATATTCCATTGGTTATATATATCACTTCTTTATCTATTCATCTATCACATCAAACTCACTTTACCTAAGGATCTTTGCACTGGGTGTTCTCTCAGCTAGATCTATGCATTATTTCCCCTTGACTTCATTCAGGTTTCTGCTTAAAAGTCACCTCTTGGGGTGCCTGGGTGGCTCAGTTGTTAAGCATCTGACTTCTGCTCAGGTCATGATCTCAATGGTTTGTGAGGTTGAGGAACACATCAGGTGAGCTTGAGCCCTGCTTTGAATGAGCCCCACTTCTCTCTCCCCCCCCCCCCATCTCTCTCTGTCCCTCTGCCCTTCCTGGGATTCTCTCTCTCTGCCCCTGGCTCACTTGCACCCTATCTCTCTCTCTCTCAAAAAAAAAAAAAAAAAGTCACCTCTTGAGAGACCTTCTTTGACCAATCTAATAGATACTTTCCTTTCCTTTCATCACTTGATCTCCTTAACTTACTTAATTTTTTCTCAAGAACTAATCCCTAGTTGAAATTATGTTATATATTTGTTTACTCATTCATTGTCTGTCTCTCTCATTAGAGCAACATGAGGGCAGGAATCTTATATGTCATAGTCATTGCCATATCCCCAGCGCTCAAATAAATGTCTGCCCCTTAGGCACTCTATAAGTATTTGTTCAATAAACTGTGAATGAAATCTCACTTTGGCAATTAGGTAGATATTCAAAACAACATATTATAGTCTTTATTAACTGCCAGATTATGTGCTAGATGCAAGAGATAAGTGTATATCTAAGGCATGGTTCTTCCTGTACTCTTAGAAGGGAGAAAGGCAAAAATACATTTTCAATACAGTAAGTATACCCACATCAGTACCACCAGGGTAGCACAAATGAGGGAGTGAAAATGATTTTACACTCACCTGGAAAATCTAGGGTGGAAAGGGATTATATTTTAAGAGAGAACAGTATGAGCAAAGGCACAAAGCATAAAACAGTATATAACTTCTGGCGAAATTCAAGTTTAGAGAGGCTGAGACAACACATGGGTATTGAACTACTCTACTGTTTTGAGTCTATGCCTTATATCCTCACAGTTACTGTGAACTCTCTAAAGTCAGAGGAACATCACATATTTCTTTTCCACTTTCCATATATCACAAATAGACAGTAGCAAGTTTTTGAAGTGAATGGGCTTCTGGTGTAGTTAAGTTGATCCTAGGGAATAATTGGAGGGCCTTTAGAATAGGGTCTCTTGGTTTTGCTTAAATGTATATATATATGTTATATTATATTATATTATATTAATTATATTGGTAGGGTTTTAGAAATTGAAAAAAGAAAAAAAGATACTAATTGTCCCACTCATATTAACTTACCATACAATGTTCCCAGAAAAGATTCATCTAAAGCATTGATCAGAAGAGCCTTCACAACTCTTTCAAAGTGAGTATAGTGGTCACTAAAAGAATCTGAAATTAATTTTAAATACATATTAGAACATAACAGATGAAACAATTCCCTGAATAAAATAGTTTCCTTTCTCTAAGAAATTAATACTATAAATAGGAGAAATCACTTAGTCATCCTAATTTTATAGCTGCCTCGGTGACTTTTCTAGTCACTGAGCAAACCTCCATTTTCCAGATTTACTGGCTTCTAATCCAAAATTTCAAGTTGTTATTTAAATTAATCTTCACTTGGGGCGCCTGGGTGGCTCAGTCAGTTAAGCATCATGATCTCACGGTCCGTGAGTTCGAGCCCCGTGTCGGGCTCTGTGCTGACAGCTCAGAGCCTGGAGCCTGTTTCAGATTCTGTGTCTCCCTCTCTCTCTGACCCTCCCCTGTTCATGCTCTGTCTCTCTCTGTCTCAAAAATAAATGAACGTTAAAAAAAAATTAAAAAAAAATAAAATAATCTTCACTTTCCAAACTTATTAAGAGAAAACTGTTCAGAAAATATTAAGAGATATGTTGTGAAAAAAGCCCCAAATCATCCCCTGTGCACCTAAGTTTAATTATCAACTTAATAATTAGAGTGAGAGAGCAAAAGAGAAAACTTCTACAGGTAGATTGTTCAATATGTACCTGCAACTCCTGACTTTCCTTCTTTCTAAAACATGTTACATATGAAATTGTTCAGGAAATTATTACCCTAGCCAGAACTCCAATGGCTATAAAAACTCGATTTCCCTTTCTCTGTCCCAGATTTAGGATTTTCCACATCAATTTAGAAAAGTTCTCTCTTCTCTTTCTCCTACCAAATATATAAGCCTATCTTCCCACTAACCCAATGTGCTCCATGGAATCATCTATTGTGATGGGCCAGGCTACAAGAGAAGGTCCCTGTATTTCCCAATACTTTAGGGTCCAGGTTTACTATGGCTGTAGAAATATTCTCTATCAAAGATAACCCCTTCCATGACCCAAATGGTCATCACAGAACATTTGCCATGGGCACCTATAAAGAATATTAGGGTATTTTAGGAAAAGTGGAAGATGCCTGATTATAAATTTAAGCAAAATAAGACCTATATTAGCATTCATGACTGAATTTTGACGTGCTTTCTGTTGAAATGAAATGAAAATAAGATTTAACATGGAGAAACTTTTAGCTTGTATTTTAGCTACTAAAACAGCTGTATAACCTTTTTTCTGGACTTCAGGAAAAATTTTTAGTATGCATTCTTTTTTTTTTTTAATTTTTTTTTAACATTTATTTACTTTTGAGACAGAGAGAGACAGAGCATGAACGGGGGAGGATCAGAGAGAGGGAGACACAGAATCTGAAACAGGCTCCAGGCTCTGAGCTGTCAGCACAGAGCCCGACGTGGGGCTCGAACTCATGGACCGCGAGATCATGACCTGAGCCGAAGTTGGCCGCCTAACCGACTGACCCACCCAGGCTCCCCAGTATGCATTCTTTTTTAAGAAAACATGTTATGGTCGTCTGGGTGGCTCAGTCGGTCAAGCATCTGACTTTGACTCAGGTCATGATCTCACGGTTCTTGAGTTCGAGCCCCTCATTCGGCTCTGTGCTGACAGCTCAGAGCCTGGAGCCTGCTTCGGATTCCTGTCTCCCTCTCCCTCTGCCCTTTCCCACTTGCGCTCTGTCTCTCTCTCTCTCTCTCAAAAATAAATAAACATTAAAAAATTTTTTAAAAGGAAAACATGTTATTATGATACTGAAGTGGTCAAAATAAAGCAGTGATAAAATTAAACGACTATAGCAGATAATTTACACAAGGGCATGTAGACTTTAGAGGGCCTATGATCAATTATAAATTACAAAAGAACTGATCACAACCATTTATGAATTTTTTAAAAAAATCAGAAGATAATTGGAAAATGAAATAATACTTTAATAGCATTCAATTTTGTCTAGACTTTCATCAAACTCTGGATATAATATAGTGTTGGTACATAATTTAATTTGTGAGTGTTAAAATGCATTTAAACTCTATCTAGTATTTCCCAAACTCTATTAAAGGAAAAATGTTCTAAGTATGTTAACAGACATGTTGAGGAAAGAAACATCAAATTCATCCCCTGTGCTCCCAAGTTGAGCTATCAAATTGAAATAGAATTTTTTACCCCACTGAATTTATTAGTCTTCGAATGTACTAATGCCTAACATTACTCATTTGCTGTAGAGTTTGGGAACAGCTGTTTTATTTTAAAGAACCTGATGGCATTTCTTCAGAATTGGGAGTAAAAAGAAAGGGCAGAGGATCAGAGTCATCTCGAGAGTTTTGCCTCACCACAAAATCTGTGTTCTACCAATTGACATCAGTATCTCCTTGAAAAGAGTCAGGAAGGCCTCAATTTCCTTGTGTTTGAGTGAATGGATGGGTGGTGGAGGAATTATGCTCCTGGCATCTCAGATTGGAAAAAAAAAAGATTTTATTGGGCAAATAAATGGCAGGCACTGTTTTATACACTTACATGCATTGCTTTACTTCTCAATACAAGTCTATGAGGTACTATCAATACCCTTGGCTTATTTTTAAAAGTTAAGGAAATAAATGCAAAGAGGATGAAAAATTTCCCTAAAATCACACAGCTAGTGAGGGTTGAAAACAGCACTGGAACCCAAGCAGTCTGACTCCAGATTTCATGCGACTATCCCCTAGGTAGATGTTCTGCGTGGTAGTCAGGTTTGATAATATTATTGTTCAGAACACGGAATTTAGACTTGGATGGGAAATTGGAGGAAATAATTCAAATCTCTCATTTAAAAATTTTAAAAATGACACAATTATGAAATAATGTACCCAAGGTCACAAAACTAGATAGAGGAAGAATCAGGATTAGAGTTCAGACCTCCTCCAGAGTTGTTTTTTTTTTTTTTTTTTTTTTTTTTCCAGTGCTTTAATCGCTATATTGGATGAGCTTCTGTGGAATATCCGAGGAATATCATTTAAAATTTTCTTCTATGACTATTAAAAAACTGCAAAAGGATACAGGAGAAAATCAACAGTATTTGTGTCTATGCATAACTTGATTTTTCCAAGGTAGTTTAATCTTGGGATAATTTCCCCATACTCAATCGTAGGATACGCTGCTCATTCTGTTGATTTTCCATGCATCTTTTATCATGTTTTAGTTTCACATATATGCCAAGATTTTGTACCAGCACCGTGTACCTTTCTTAATGACCTGTCACTGCCATGCCAGTACTATACTGTTTTACTTACTGGAATTTTTTGATAAATTTTTATATCTGGTGGGGGAAGTCCTTCTAATTTTCTGTTTGTTGTCTAATTTTATTTATTCCCATATATTTTCCCCAAGTGAACTTCAGCACTGTTTTGCAAAGTTAAATCAAAAAGTTAATTTCCGAAGAAATAATTTCTTGTTCTATTTATTGCTTTCCAGAAACATGGTGTGTCTCTCCTTTCATTCATGTTTCCTTTGCTATTTCAATGTAAGGTTTATTCTTGTACCTATAAAGTCATGCTTTTCTTCCTAAGACTAGGCCTAGGAACTTTATTTTAATTGCTACTATACATGGAATTGTCCCTTATTAGATCTTTTAAATAATTATTGACAGCATGTAAGAAAATACTGAATTTTACATATTCATTGTGAATCTGGTCATCTTTCTGAGGTCTTTTGCAAATTCCCAAAAGATTCTCTTAGATATTTGTGGAAAGTGAGCTTCCTGACACATCAGAGTGCTTGATAGAGGGAGATACTGTTCGGGAATTCCTGGGCAGTAACTCTGCTTTCTCCCCCAACGCTGAGAAGGATGTGGTCTTGCTAGTGCTAAGTTTATTTCAAGAACCAAGAGGATGTTTATAAATATTCTCTTAGGTAGAAGCACAGAGATTGTTGGTGTACTTTCTTCTGAAATAGAAGTATAAGCCTACTGTAAGAAAGCAGAGGCAGAGCAAGAAATTGAGTTCTCTTTCTACCCTAACATGTCCCCCTCAACAGGCAAAAAAGAACACAAGAAAACTATGGAAATATATGCTGCATCTACTCCTGCTCTCAATGTATTCATATCCTTTCTCTTAACTTTTATATCCCTGGCTAAATAAGTCAGAAACTTACAGCTTGTATGCATGTATATATAAAATCACATTATGTTCAAGTAATGTCTTTTCCATTTCAAAAGTTGTATTTCTTTTACTTTGTCTTATTACATTGTTCACAACATCTAGAACAAAGTAGGACATTTTTGTTCTTTGACAGTATCTCTAGCGCTTCATTATAAATATATATTCTCTTAATGTAAAATATTCTTTGTTTTGTAAAGGACATATGCTCATATTACTATTTTTGAGACTTATTTTCTTGTTTTTAAACTAGATATGGGCACTGAATTTCATGAGATGCTTTTTAGAATCTTTTAAAATTAAGCCATTATTTTTTCTCTTTTGACATATTAATGGAACCTGGAACCAATTAATATATTAAACCATTTTTATGGTCCTAAAAAGGATGGCTAGATAACTTTTCTTCATTCTTGTAATCAGAAAAGTTGTTTCCTTCAAATGTCTATTTGCAAATCTATTTTATCAATTTATTAGGATGTGAGCCTCCTTAATTTGCATAAATGGGCATGTCCAGCAACTCAACTGTATTTTCTCCCATCACACCTTTCAGTTCACATTTCCATATGTCCTTCCATCCAGAAACATGCTATATCTCTTAGCACTTCAAATCTTTTACATATCCCACTAAAGCTATAGAATTTTCTTCCTTTAGGTTTCCATTTATTCTGCATTTCCACCCCCCCCCCCTTGAAATTTGTGAAATAGGATCATTTCTATTTGTTTATGTATTATCTTCTCCCTCAGAACTGTTTTCATTTTCTCTACTCCAAAATAACTTCTTGGATTTAACCTATATATCATTGATGATATTTTCTGTACTGTTAATTCAGTTTTTTACATCTTTCAATATAGATTTTACTTCTGACTTTACATTTTTAATTCTCTGGCAACTTATCTTAGCCCTATTTCATCTCAAATTGTTCTCTTTTTATGAGTTTCTATTTGTTTTTCACAGATTGCAAAGCAATGCTTGATACAATTTTCTTCTGAAACGTTTTTCAGAGACATTTTCTTCCTCCAAGCCTTTATAGGGCAACGTTGCTTTTCCCTTGTGCCACAATATGATTTCAATGGTACTTTTTACTTATTGTACAAAAGAAGGAAAGTTCTAGGATTTAATATTTAATGTAAATGCCTACAAGACTGTTCTCGGGCACACACTGCATTATGTTGATAGAATTATTCTCTTTAATAGCTACATGGAGACTAAGTTAATGTTCATTTCTAATCTAATTTCCAGTATTCTAGCAAGTATTTGTCCAGCAAGACAGTAGATGACTAGACTGAGATGTACTCTTCTGTCTATACTTTGTTTTCTGTCACTCTGAATATGTGATAGAACTGGAAAAATAATATAATCGTCAGTATCCACAAATCTGAAGATTATTCCTCTCTTTCTGTGGATAACATTCTTAGTGTGTGAACATTGTAGGTCTGGAATGCAATGGACCATTGCCGGTCAATCTCTCTACTTTTTGTAATATCTCTTCTGGGAGCTGCAGTCTCAAAATAAATTTAGAGAAATACAGGGATTTCTGAGAAGGAAAAAAAGACCATGATTGTCTTCAATGGCTTCAACCATGTAGCAGGAAAGGGCACTATTTTGAGGTGTTACAGATGCATCTCTCAGAGCCAAATGGCACATGAGGAAGTGACAAAATGTCTTCCTCTAGATAGAACTGTTCTCTTCAAAAATGTACAATTGCATAGGCCACTGATTGTGATTCTCACCTGAGTACTGAATTTAGAATTAGAAAATGTTTCTCCCAAATAGTGATTGTATGTTGACTATGAGGAGTGGTCAGTGTTCTTATAGAGGTTGGGGGGAGAATTAATTTGGGAATACTAGCCTAATTACAGCCTGAGGCCATAGAGTAGTGTTGATCATTCATCATATAGGTTATTACCCTAATGAGAAAATATATTTTTAAAGTGTAAGAATCAACCTACAGCAACTCTAGAACATAATCCCTTGACAAATTGAAAACTGCCTGTTTAATTTTGTTATATTCATAAATGGTATAAACATTGATAAGTATTAAAAACAAGTCATAATTTATCACTCTAAAGTATATGGGTTTTTTTTCCTCTGATGTTTTAAGAAATTATATTTCTCTGTCTTGAAGTATAGACCCAGGAGCCTTGAGTCAATATATTTATCTTAATCATCCATCCATTGAATTAACAATAAGTTCCTACAATATAACATCAACTTTAAAGGGAATGAAAAATGCAAAGAGAAATGAAGTGGATTGGCCATTGAGGTTATTTTTTGGAGTGGGAATGCCTACTTGGGTCCCTTTATTTTTACTTTTTTTTTTTTTTAGCACAAAATTCACTCTTTTTGGTGTACAATTCTATGATGCATAAAGTTGTATAACCACCACAACAACCAAAATAAATAAACAAAAATTAAGTTCTACACCACCCCAAAACTCCGTAATGTTACCAGTCAATAATTTAGTTTTATACATATTGATTGAGTTGGAGGTATCTGAAAGACACTGGTGAAAATGTTCAATAAGAAGATGAAAAATGTGCCTTAGGCTTTGGAGAAATCCGTGCTGGAAATAGAAGTTTAGGAATTTTTGCTGGTATACTAGGCAAAAGTTATGGGAGAGAGACTGCCTGAAACACAAACAAGGGAATTTGAGGATGACCTTTAGAAACATCAATATTTACGTGGCAAGTGGAAAAAGAGGAAAGCGATATTATAAAGGGAAGACAAGACCACAGAGGCTAAAAAGAAAACTTTCTGAAAGGGAGGGTGGTCAATTGATGGTGGCAAAGCACATAACAATACCAAGTTAGCATAAGAACTGGAAAATATTTTGGCACCTAGGAAGTAATCACTAAATTTAATGAGAGCAATTTCACTGGATGGGGCGTAGAGTTAATGGGAAACTTGACAAAGGATAAAATTTAGAATAGTGGTTAATGAAACATATCAATTCAAGGGAGGAAAGGCATGAATATGGTTACAAGTTGAGAAAAGACAACTTGTAATGATAAAGGCAGAAGTTACCATTAAGAACATACAAGATAAAATGTATTGCATAAAAAATAAGATTCATCTCTCTGAGTTGGAGATACTTAGTAGTAAAAGCAAACACAGAGCTCCTTGACATTTACCCAAGTGAGTTGAAAACTTACATTCATAGAAAAATCTGCACACGAATATTTATAGCAGCTTTATTCATAATTGCCAAAACTTGGAAGCAACCAACATGTCCTTCAGGAGGTGAATAGATAAACAAATTGTGGTACATCCATACAATGGAATATTATTCAGTGATAAAAAGAAATAATCTATCATGCCACATTAAGACATGGAGGAAACTTAAATGCATATTATTATGTGAATAAATTCAATCTGAAAAGGCTACATGCTGTGTATTCCAACAATAAAACATTCTAGCAAAGGCAAAACTATGGAAGCATTAAAAGGATCAGTGGTTGCCAGGGGTTCAGGGGAGGGTGGGAGAAATGAATAGGTAGGGCACAGGAGATTTTGAGGAGAGCGCAACTATTCTGTATGATATTGTAATAATGGATACCTGTTGCATCATTATATATTTGTCAAAACCCATGGAATGTACAACACAGAGAGTGAGCCCTGAGATAAACTATGAAGTACAGTTAATAATAGCGTATCAATATTAGCTCATCAATTTTACCACGTGTACCAAACTAATCCAATATGTTAATTATAGGAAATCTGTGTGTGAGAGGGGTTAGATAGGAACTCTCTGTAGTTTCTACTCTTCAGTAAATCTAAAATTGTCCCTTAAAAAAACAAACACAGAGATGTAGGATAGAGAAGGATGTTAAAAATAGTTCCCCCATGCTGGATTTTGATTTTGATTAATTAGCAGGAGTAGGTATGAATGGGTATCACTGAGCAAATGTTCTATCACATTCTAGATATTATAACCCAGAATGATGGGGTATCTCCTAATTGAGTTTCCCTAAACTTTCAGTGTCCAAGTGGCAAGTGACCAAGTGACTATTGACGTAAGGAAAATAGTCATTGACTTTCAAAATATAGATGCCTATCACTGGCATCTCTATCACTGATAAATGTCTTGAAATTTTATTCATACCTCAATCTACTATTTTATTATAAATCATGAGATTGGTATTGAACCACATTACATGTAATTTTAGTAAATATGCCCATTTAAAAAAAATCAGAAAGAATGCACTCTTGAAGAAAAAAATAAAAATGTATTCACTCAACAGCCTGTTTCTACCAGAGTTGTAAAACACCTTAAAAACAATCTTCAAATTTATGCACAATTATAGGGATTAGAAAAATGCACATTTAAAGACACCCTGAATTGTCAGGATCCTATTATTTATGGTTTAATTAACTGTATGAAAAGAATCCTGATTTCCAATCTCTGATAAGTTTCACTGATACTTCAATAGGCCTGATAAAACCAATGGTTCTCAAAGTATGGTAGACACCTGGAAGTCCCCAAGTCCATTCAAGGAGATCTATGAGGTCAAAACAGTAACACTAAGATAAGCATGCTGTTTTTATCATGTTGACCTTTTCACTGATGTGTACAAAAGGAACTACGGGTAAAGCAGTTATGGCTCCCTAACATGAATGATGGCAGTAGAAGCAAACCACAAATAACCACTGTAGGATTGATTCATTGCTATACACTCAGTAAGAAGCTACGTTTACTTAAGAATGTCCTTGATGAAGTAGTAAAAACTATGAATTTTATTAAGTCTCAAATATACATCTTTTGAGTATTCAATGGGGTGAAATGGGAAGTAGGCATAGGGCACCTATGCTGCATTCCACACAGCATATAATTGAAAAACTGAACTGGGAGCTGAGAAACCCTCATTTATCATGAAACACCATGTTTACTTGAGAAAGCAACTGACAGAGGTGCCTGGCTGGCTCAGTCAGTAGAGCATGCAATTCTTGATCTGAGGGTTGTGAGTTCAAGCCCCACGTTGCGCCGAGAGTTTACATAAAAAAAAAAAAAAAAAAAAAAAAAAAAAAAGAAGAAACAGAAAGAAAGGAACAAAGGAAGGAAGAAAAGAAGAAAATGAATGAACTGACAAACAATATTCAGGCAGTTGTTAAGTATTTTCTCAAAAATGAGCAAAGGAAATCTGTAATTTCAAGAACTAACAGTATTTACTACCAAAGGTTTAAGAAACAGATTTTTATAGAAGTTAGAATTTTAGAAAACTTGTATCTGCTATTACTGTGAACTTGACAGCTTCCCCATACCTAAAAAAATTTCTGATGAGATTGGTGGTAATATTAACAAACGTGATTTCAAAAATATTGTATAGGGGCGCCTGGGTGGCGCAGTCGGTTAAGCGTCCGACTTCAGCCAGGTCACGATCTCGCGGTCCGTGGGTTCGAGCCCCGCGTCGGGCTCTGGGCTGATGGCTCAGAGCCTGGAGCCTGTTTCCGATTCTGTGTCTCCCTCTCTCTCTGCCCCTCCCCCGTTCATGCTGTGTCTCTCTCTGTCCCAAAAATAAATAAACGTTGAAAAAAAAAATTAAAAAAAAAAAATATTGTATAATGAAATGTGTCAACATTTGGAAGATCTACGTAACGCAGTGAATCAGTATTTTCCAAATGACTAATGCATGATGTTACAAAATCACATATGGGTAAAAGATCCATTCAAACTGCAAGACAGACTAATGGACTGCAATGTAAGTGAGTACTAAAAGTTCATTTATATGGTTTCAGATTCCATATTGCAACTAACCTTTAAGAAACAATCACTCGTTTAATTGTGTAGTGACAAATAAGAATATCCACATTATTTTTAAAATACTTTTAAAATCTTTCTCCCTTTTCCAGCTACCTATATGTGTGAAGCAAAACTGTTTTCATCTACTTCAATCAAAACATCAAAATGCACTGAATGCACAAGCAGGTATAGGAACCCAGCTGCCTTCTATTAAGCTAGATATTAAATACATTTATTAAAATGTAAAACAATGCCATTCTTATTTTTTTGAAAATAGTTATTTTTAATAAAAAGGTTATTTATGTTGGGGTGCCTGGGTGGCTCAGTTCATTAAGGGTCTGACTTCAGCTCATGTCATGTTCTTGTGTTCATGGGTTCAAGCCCTGCATTGGGCTCTGTACTGACAGCTCAGAGCCTGGAGCCTGCTTCTGATTCTGTGTCTCCTTCCCTCTCGGCCCCTCCCTGCTTTCACTTTGTCTCTCTCTCTCAAAAATAAAATAAAATAAAATGTTACTTATGTTAACATGTAACAAACTTATTGTTAAAGCCTATTAATTACTAAATATATTTTAAATATCTCTTTTGTATTTCTACAATGGTAAATGTTGATAACTATAACCCACAGAAACAAAAGCTGTTCAGGATCCTTAATAAGTTTTAAGAGTGTATTGGGTTCCTGAAACTACTAGAATAAACTGTTATCAGTGACAAAGTTACCTAAAAATAAAACCATAGTTCCTAGTCAATGACTTAGAACATGATAGTAAGAGGCTAATTTGTTACTTGATATAATACTACAATTAGAGCAAGTCATAAAACAATTTCTTGATATTTAACTTACAAAGAGAATTCTGTTTTACTAATTTCAGTTGTGATGTAGTCAATTTTTCTCCTCGCTGGCTTTTATTCTCTTCATCACCCTCCTCATCTTGAACTACAAAGTCATCAATAATATAATCATCTCCATCTTCATCATATTCATAATCATCTTCTTCCTCCTCCTCATCACTTTCATCACTGCTTGGGCAGGATTCCTTTTCAGAGTCCTAATTAAATTAGAACATACCTTTCAGTAAATTTGTACTTTTAAATTGTCAGTATGGATATAAAATTAAAAGATTAAATCTTAAACCAATGACCCATGGAAATTAATTTCATATTTTAAGGTTAAAAAAATCTTGTCATGTTAAATGTCGAACTTTCGAATTAGTAAGAAGGTAATATACCTCGGTAAATGATGTAAAATGTTTAAAATGGACATTAAGATTATAAGTAGAAGTTGAAAAGAGGAAAGACCATATTAAACAGTCTTTCAATTTTAAAACAGAATGATGAACTGAGGCTCACGATAAAACAAATTATATTAGACACAACAGTGCAATCAAACATGTTCAAGGATACTTGATTAAAAAAAATAAATTCAAGAATTGAGAAATAGGACAGACTCAGTACTTTTTTTATAAAAATTAAATACTTTGAAAAAAAGATTTAAAAACAGTAACAAAACCAATAGAATATAACACACCTCAAAATCTCTACTACTATTGCGTCTCTGACGAGATCTTTGTTTTGAGAGTTCTTTGAGTTTCTGGAATTGTTCTCGCTTTCTTGCAGCTAAAGTTTTTTCAGGTGTTTTTGGCTCCATCTCTACTGAAGAACATTCATCTTCAACCACTCTACGTGGACGTTTAACACCTACTTTTCGAACTAGGATATCACTGCTGTCACTCTCATCACTGTCGTACATAACAGAGGAGATCCTTTTTCTCTTCCCTCGCTTGATGTGTTCTTCTTCTAAATCCTCCTCTATTATCTGTCCAGTGTGTTTGTTGAGATCGTCATCCTCTTGACTGGAATGCTTTTCATGATCTGGTGAGTCAGTACTTCTAGGTTTGTTTTTGTTATTTTCTTCTTCATATGTTGAACTGTTGCCAGTGTTCATGAGATGCTCACAGTTACTACTACCTTCACTTTCAACTTCAATTAATCTAAGTTTTCTTTCATTTTCAGGCTTTTTATTACTATCGAACCCCTTGTTACTATCAAGTTCTTCATCGCTGTCAAGCTCTTCATCACTGTCAAGGTCTTCATCACTATTAAGGTCTTCATCACTATCAAATAACTGTGAAATACTACTTCTTTTAGTCCGCCTCCAATCAACTCGAGATTTCTGCTCATGCTCTTGAGTTTTAGAATTTTTCCTTGTTTCGTGTCTTCTAACATGTACCATTTTCACTTAAGCTTCTACAAAATAAAGTTATTAGGAATATAATAATGATAACCAGATCACAACAATGAATGCATTTATGGTAAACTATATTTATTTGGTGTTATAAAATGGTTCACAACAGTATAAATCACATAAAATATCTGAGTGAAGATGGTAGAACAGTTATTCAACAAATAATTTATTGAACAGCTATGAAAAAACTGTAATGAACATCAATTGTGAATTATATCTTGCGTTGAAAGGGATGCACAGAAAAACCGTGGTCCTGTTCTCCAGAAGATTATCATCCATGGGTAGAACATACAAAGATATAATAAGAAAAATGCAAGGTATTCATTTGGTCCAAATGACAGATAAAAATAACTGCAATAAAATTATAAAGATGCAGGAAGAACAGTATAGCAAATGCTTCACTGAAGATTTAATTGCACAGATATGATCTGATAGACTTCTGAAGGACTGGTTATATTTCAACAAAAAGAATGACAGAAAAAGGGATTTCAGGCAGGTAAAAATGGTAAGGTCAAACTCTGGCACTGAGAGAGAACATGGTATGTTAAGTAAGTGCAACTGAAAGGGTGTGAAGAAAGGCTTTATGCTGGAAAAAAGAGAGACAATTATAGAAAAACAGGGTGGGGTTACCAGAGTCATTCATCCTTAGGCAAAGGATTCTAAACAGAAATGACATGAATTATAACATAAAGGGTCAAAAATTTATAGGAAGAAAGTTATAAAGTACTAGCTGACAAAAGATAGCAGTGCAAAACTAAGAGATCACCTATCTACTAAGACAGCAGCTTCTATATACTTTAGTAAAATGGCAATGGCTTTAAACCACTCAAAGTTAAAGACAGAATATAATCCAATAAAAAACATTAACGATCCAAAATTGGGTGAAAAAATAAAGTTTCATGGTGAAGCAGGGCATGATATTGGGAAGAAAATAAATACTGTAAGTTTCTGATTCAGAAAAGGGTGAACCCCACTAAAATTGCCACAAGTATATAATAAAGGAACAATTAGAGATAAGTAACGTAACTAGAAAAACAGTTAACACATATGAACTTTTGTAGTTGCTAAGGAAAATAGACATATGATCACAATGTAATGAAACTGACCTCATAATACATGTATAAGAACTTCAGTACTCTATTGAGTGCTATCTCCTTCAAAGAAATCACCTTCTGTGGCTAATTATTCCACTATCTACACTATGGCATAAAATATTCTTGGAGATTTCTATAAAACTTAGCATCAGAAAATATATAAAAATATGAAAAGAACCACGCTCCATTTTTTATCCCAAAGAGTGGTTTAAATACCCATTTTGTTCATTTGTCTCAGTTATAAGGGACTATTAGCAGCTTCCAAAAATGAAATCCAACTTCAAAACTTGAACATTAATTACCATTACAGATATATTTTTTAAATATGCTGTAACTTTGAAGGTAAATCCAAAAACAGAATGCCAAAATATCTTGAGCAACGGCAGTATCACTGAATCAAGTTTATACCTTTCCTTTTTTGGACAGGCAGGGGTATAAGTGGGAGAAATACCACTCATTTGACTGTACAAATTGTTATGTTTAAAAGCAACGTGACAGTTTCTAAAATGGTCATATCTCATATAAAGTCAGCATAGTGGTTTCTAAGATCATACAGCAGAAATTTATAGTGTAGGCTGAAATGTGACTTTTTTTTAATGTTTATTTTTGAGAGAGACAGAGACAGAATGCGAGTGGGTTAGGGGCAGAGAGAGAGGGAGACACAGAATCCGAAGCAGGCTCCAGGCTCCAAGATGTCAGCACAGAGCCCAACGTGGGGCTTGAACTCAGGAGCTGTGAGATCATGACCTGAGCCGAAGTTGGATGCTCAACCGACTGAGCCACCCAGGCGCCCCGGAAATGTGATCTTATGACAGTAACCACTACAAGATAGATCGAGCATTGTAACAGCAATCTAACAAATTTTAGTCAACAGACAAAATATTCTGTTAGTTGAAATTACACTTGGATTGCAAATTACAGAAGGCTTATATTAAAAATCAGCCAAGATGAGAATTGTGTGTAGTTAAAATTATCTTAAAAATCTCTATATTCCTCTTGAAACTATATATCATACTGCTTCACAGCAGGTCCATCCAGTTTCTTCTCCTGGTTATAAACAGATTACTATTATTGGTGTTTTGTGTGTGTGTGTGTGTGTGTGTGTGTGTGTGTGTGTGTGTGTGTGTTTAAGCACCAAACTGGGCAGCTTATACTGTGAAGCCATATAGTACAAATAAGTTTTTTTTTTTTTAAGCACATAGAGCTAAATTTGCATAAACCATGCATGTGCATTACACTGTAATGTCTTTCTAATAAATCTGAACTGGGAGAAGGAATGAGAAAACATTTATGAAAACAAATGACAAATATGGCTTCAGTAGATACACTAAAGCAACTGTGAACAGTAGGAACATTAAATGAAAGATGATTCTTTAATATGCAAAAGCAGTTTCATGTACATTAGATGGTTATCTCACAAAACTATACCATGTCAAAAGACATTTATCATGTCAATAGGTGGCTTCTACAACAGCAGTAGAAATGATTAACAATGTGACACTGTAAAAGTATCTGATTGCATATGGTTAAGCTATTAAAAACTCTTATATGTATAGTAATTTTTCAGCGCATTTTCATGTTTTTAAATCCTGACAATGATCCTAGAAGGAAGATATTATCTACGTTTAGTTATAAATATCAAAGCCAAATACGCAGAGTTCAAATGACTTACCGAAGATCATACAGCTTGTTAGTGACAGAGCAGGGATTAGAAACCAGTTCTCCTGATTTCCTGTCCAGTGCTACACAATGACTGCTGCCAATATTATATTTGTACAAGGTGGTAAAAACCATGCCTTTAAAAAGTCATTATTTTATCTCTCATTCATGCTAAATTTTAGTTTCATAAAAGAATCACCAAAATAGTTTAGAGTTTACAAACATGCTTTTTAAAAAAACTATTTTTTTAAACAGTTTTTTTTTAAATGGTAACAGAATTTTAGTGCACGTGAGTTAGGCCAGTAACTTCTGGAAATTGTCCATCCAATAGGCAAGAAAAGAATGTGTAAAAGAAATGAAAATTTGTGACTTCCCTCTACCATCTTATTGATGACATTGATCACAAAATTTAAGGATTCCCCATTGAGTCCAAAAGTAAAAATTTCAAAAAGTCAGTTTCTAAGGAGAAAAAAAAATTATTTTGGAAAACTGCAGTATTGAATATTTGAAGAAACAAATTTTATTTAAATAAATCAAGTCTCATGTGGCCAACTGCCAAACTTCCAGGGTCTCTCCTCATATTTCAAAATTGCTGTCACTGAAAAAGAAGATAATTTAAATGTGCTTGGCTTCTCTTTTAAAATTATGAATACTTTTACAATGTTGGCTGGGGAGGGAAGAATGATGACAGAGGGAAAGGGTGAATGAACTGAACCTGAGGAGAGAAACGAGAAGGTGAAGCTAGATTGATGAAAATGACATCTCTTGGGTCATCAGAATTCACTCAAAAAAAAAAAAAAAAAAAAAAAAGAATCCATGCAATGGACGTAATTTCTTTATATGCTGAGTATACACTCAATTTCTTGAAATGAGAATTTAATCAAGCTTCTTTAATAATACCTTACCTTTAGGCAAAGAGAAAAACAAAGAAACTCCAAACAGAAAGCATTAAATAAATGAAGAAGATCAATACGATCACATCTTTGTGCTTCTGTGTGAATCATCACACAAAAGGCATATACAAAAACCAAAAAAAAAGCATATACATAGCTTATGCAGTCTGCCAAAGAATACAGATTAAAGGTAAAAATCCATATTGTTGTCTCTCACACAGTCATTCTACAACTCAAAGGTACTTGATGATGCTACTTGAATTTCTCATCAAAGGAAATATCGTGTAGCCTAGGCTTTAAGGTTAATTTATCCTGAAGAAAAGATTCATTCTAGGAATCACTTGCCCTGTCAGGTGACAGTTTACATTTTTAAGGTTTGAAGAGCAATGGTACCCCAGGCATTACTTGAAATTTCACCAGAAGGGATGCATTCCTATTTGTAAAACAACACCCCTCTCTGACATTTCCTTTTATATGATAGTTTGGAGAGAAAACCTTAAAGAGGCCAAAGAAATGGTTATTGAATGCCAGCACAGGCTTGGAGCGTGGCGCTACTAGAAGAAATCAACACGGCCTCTGCTTCCACGGACTCACAACCTGATGAAATTACTGGGAATACCAGTATAAGCCGGCATAATACATGACTTAAGGGCTACAGTGTTATAATTCTGAGTACGTTCTTTTCACATTGCTGTGGATACATTTATCACAGTTCTTCCACTGGTAGAAAACAGGGCAGAACAACATGACAGAAATAAGAAATGGAAAGATAACAGAGAGAGAAAGATAATTCCCCCCTTTAGAATCACGAGCCAATGCTCCACAATTTCGCAGAGTGAATCCTGCCAGTTTCGCATCCGGGACAACTACAGTATTCATTAAAATCTTTAACAGTGAAGGTGGTTCTCTAACTCCAGCAGGGATGGGTGGCAGAGGAAGGATCCTCTCTGCAGTTTACACCAGAGTCATTTTCCGGATTACAAACCTGGCTCTTTGACGGGACGCAGGTAGCCAGCGCAGCACGCCCACCAGTCCGCTACTCTGCCTCGGGCAGAGGGGCACGGTAGCTGGGAAACCGTACCCTTAGACCGAGCTTCACGATGACGTGCGCGGGACGACACAAACCCCCAGGCCCTAGGGGAGCTCCGCAACCCAGAAAACCAACAAGGGTCTGGAAAGGCCAGAAACCCGCGAAACCACCACTCCAGCTCCTCACTACCAGTCCCGCCCACTTCCCCACCGCGGAAGAAACAAACACCGGGCCCACTGCAGCTCAGCCCAGGGGGGCAGGAAGTGCAGAAAGACGCAGAAGAGGCTAGTCCTACCCACCCGGACAGCGCCCGCGGGAATTTTTTTCCCCCGCCTGCCGGGAGGCGCGGCTTCCCCGGCTCAGTTAATAAGCCATCAGCAGCCTGAGCGAGAGCGAGTCCCCGCCCCGAGCTGCCCCTGCACCGCCCCCGCGCCCTCACCTTTCAAAGCTCCTCCGCCTCTGCCTCCGCCTTTGCCTCCGCCCCAGGTACCCTCTCCAGACTAGCCACGCTCCTCCTCCTTCCGGAGACCAGGGGAAGTCCCGCCTCTGGGAGGAGCAGGGGGCGGAGCCGGCGGCGGGAGGGGGCATCTTCCGGGAGCGCGTGCTGGGGGAGGAGCGGTCGCCGCGCGTTAGTCAGGGATCGGTGCGGGTCCTGGTTCCAATTGAGGTGGGGAGAGGGGCCCGGCGGGCTGTGAGGGGCCGGGAGGACTGTCCAAGCTAAGCCCAGCGCGGGGAAGTGTGGCTTGCGGTGGAAGGGGTTGGCTGCTGGGGAAGCAATCAAACGTAGCCGTTCCCTTGGGGAAAGGGGCTAGTCCCCGACTCCGTGGCTCTTCCGCTCTCTGCTGTAACTTTGGGGTGTGGCAGGGGCTAGTGACGGACGTGTTTACCCTGGATCAGGGCTTGAAGGAGGTTTGTGGTCACGATGGAGTTATAGTCTTTATCGCGGCCACTGCGGGAATAAAACAAATGTTTGTAATCCGGATTATCCGCGGTGACTTGGGGCCTCCTCTACTGCCCATCTAAGTTAAAGGCCTGTTCCCTCAAACTTCCTTCCCTCTCACCTTCCTCTGCCGTCTCATTGCCGGCCAAGCCCGTCCAGGGACGGGGTCAGGGTCACCAGGTTCCTGGTAAGGTTGAAAGACTGAGGCTGTAAGACTGCTCAAGTGGGTCTGTGTGAAAGAAGGAAGGATTTTGTAGATTGTTTCAGTGTGAGTGTGGGGCAAGGGCCTGAGTCCCACAGCCTCAGCATGTCTGGGAAACGGAAGCGGGTGGTGTTAACTATTAAAGATAAGCTTGATATAATAAAAAAACTTGAGGACGGAGGTTCTTCCAAACAACTGGCAGTGATTTATGGGATTGGTGAGACAACAGTTCGGGATATAAGAAAAAATAAGGAAAAGATTATAACTTATGCAAGCAGTTCTGATTCCACAAGTCTTCTTGCCAAGAGGAAATCTATGAAGCCATCTATGTATGAGGAACTGGATAGAGCAATGCTAGAATGGTTCAACCAGCAAAGAGCAAAAGGGAATCCCATATCTGGACCAATTTGTGCAAAAAGGGCAGAGTTCTTTTTTTATGCTTTGGGCATGGATGGTGATTTTAACCCCTCTGCTGGTTGGTTAACTCGTTTTAAGCAGCGGCACAGCATTAGAGAGATTAACATTAGAAATGAAAGATTAAATGGAGATGAGACTGCTGTGGAAGATTTTTGTAACAACTTCCGAGACTTTATTGAACGAGAGAACTTACAGCCTGAACAAATCTACAATGCTGATGAAACTGGACTCTTTTGGAAATGCCTACCTTCCAGGACTTCTGTGATCAAAGGTAAATGCACTGTCTCAGGGCACAAGTCAATTGAAGAAAGAGTCACTATCATGTGTTGTGCCAATGCAACAGGTTTACATAAACTGAAACTTTGTGTTGTGGGGAAAGCAAAGAAACCTCGCTCTTTCAAGTCAACTGACACCTCAAACCTGCCAGTCTCTTATTTCAGCCAAAAAGGTGCATGGATGGATCTTTCCATTTTCCGACAGTGGTTTGATAAGATCTTTGTGCCACAAGTTCGAGAGTACTTAAGATCTAAAGGCCTACAGGAAAAGGCTGTGCTCTTGTTGGATAATTCACCAACACATCCAAATGAAAATGTCCTAAGGTCAGACGATGGCCAAATATTTGCTAAGTATTTACCACCTAATGTGGCTTCATTGATCCAGCCCTCAGATCAGGGAGTCATAGCGACAATGAAGAGAAATTATCGTGCAGGTCTTCTTCAGAACAACTTGGAAGAAGGTAATGACCTGAAATCGTTCTGGAAGAAGCTAACTCTGCTAGATGCACTTTATGAAATAGCAATGGCATGGAATTTAGTAAAGCCAGTTACCATTAGCAGAGCATGGAAGAAGATTCTTCCTACCATAGAGGAGAAAGAAGGCTTGGACTTTGATGAAGAAGATGTTTCTGTGGCTACCGTGGCCACCATTTTACAACATACCAAAGGATTGGAAAATGTGACTACTGAGAACATTGAAAAATGGCTTGAAGTAGACAGTACTGAACCAGGCTATGAAGTGTTAACTGACAGCGAAATCATCAGAAGAGCACAAGGCCAGACAGATGAATCTAGTGAAAATGAGGAGGAGGAAATAGAACTGATTCCAGAGAAGCATATTAATCATGCAGCTGCTCTCCAATGGACTGAAAACTTATTGGATTATCTAGAACAGCAAGGTGATATGATTCTGCCCGATAAACTGGTGATACGTAAACTTCGAGCCACCATCAGAAATAAACAGAAGATGACAAATTCAAGTCAATAATGGCATTTCATTGTTACCATTGTTTTGGTAATTGTGTTTGTAACTCAGTCTCTGCAGTATGGCTTACTTTTCTTTGTGTTCTCAATTCTCAGACACAGTCCTATGAAATAGAGATACAAAAATGTATCTGAAGTGGCTCGAGGATTATGTGTTTTGCATCCTGTGTCTCTTCCTTTATTTGTACAGATAACTGGAAGCTGATTCTGTATAGATACAAATTACCTATACACATGTAGACCTGCAATTATCCCTTCTATTACAGTGGCATTTCCTAAAACTTCTAACAAAAATTATAGACAACGGAACAGATTGAGCACTTTCCTGAAATCTATAGTTCGGTTTATGAGGGCTGCCACAGTAATCTTACTTTGTGGTGACATCTTAAATGGTTATGTTTTGTGTATCTGTATACACTGACAGAATGAGAAATACCTATATTTTAGATTTCGGGGTGATCTGTAATAATTTAAAGTGAAGTCCAATATGAGGAATCTGATCTATGAATTATAAAAATAACTTAGACATCATACTTTTATTCTCTTGCGTTTGTTTAGGTAGCAAGAGGGGGAGAGTTTTCTTGAATGAAGTAAATATAGGAATTGATTACTAAATTAGAAAACTACTTGAAAGTTGATATATAAAAGAGATATTCTGATCTATTTGTAGAAAACTGTGAATTAAAAATTTGGGGAACTTTAGGTTATTTATGAAAAGGGAATAAATAGGCTTGTTTTAATTGGGTCTTATGAATTGGGTAATTATTTATTCATGTAATTATAGTACAGATTTTGTAATGTTACATGTGGTGGTATGAACTCCCACCTTATATGTGGGGGAGAATCTTGGGAATTTATGTTTTTTTTTACTGTGTACTTGGAAATGTCTGTAGTTTGAAAAAGTTTATCATGCCTTTCCTTTTTATTTGATATGAAAAGAAAAAGAAATGAAAGAATAAATTTTGTTATTATTTTTAACAAGCCATAGGTTGAGACCTGTTTTATGAAGAAAGCAGAAATAATTACGGAAAGTAATTTTAAGGAATTTCACGACTTACTCTTTTGACAGTTGTAAAAAGGTATTTATTCCAGAATCCATTAGCAAAATTAAGTCAGAATTTTGCTAAATTTGCTTAGTAAATTTAATGTTTACTCAACACATTGAAAAGACTTTACACGTATGAATATTGGTTTAATTTGTAATTTAAAAGCAATGTGAGTCACCATATTATTTCATGCTTTGGCCCGTAAAAAATAAAATGTCCTCTCTGTTATTTTTTTAAAGGTTTAACTTTTTTATTAAAATATTTTGCATTTTATAGTGCCTTTCTTAGAATTCTAAGACTTCAAAGAGATTTAGCTTTCCCTAATTTCTGTTATCTTCATGATATATGTCCAGATTTTTTAAAAAAGACTTCTGTGATTAGAACTGTTTAAAAATTATTGCATGAATTGCCTCAGTGCACAGAGGAAAAAAAGCATCAGAAGTTAACATACATCTTGAATTAGATAATTATACATTCTGCTATAAATTAAATTGTATATAAAAGAATTTTTCATTTTTCTAACATGAAAATATGTATAAAAGCTTCTTGGAATTTCTGTCTGGGTTTGTTCAATTTTTAAAATTAATCTTGTCAGTGAAATTCAGCTGTATCATTGCCACCTAGTGGTAAAATTAACATTACTGTTAAGCTGTGTGGTTCTAAATTTTAATATCTAGTAAAAGGTTCACTGTTTTGTGGCCTTGAGTGTGAATCTTGTGACTCTTTCTCAAGCCTGTGAGAGACTGCTATTGTTTTTTAGATTTATACCTATTTGCTCTTTTCCAAAAGCTGGCAACATGGGTAGGCTACAGTTTGTTTTAGACCCTTTTATCCTTAAACATAAGTATAAAATCTCCCCATTACTGAATATCATGTTCTAAACAATGTACTTGTATAACCCTCAAATTATGGTGGAAATACTGTTGCTCAGCTCATACTCTTAATTGCTGAAAATCACTTGGCTACAGGTAAGAATTTAAACCCAGGTATTTGATGACAAAGCCTCCACTTGTACTGTCCAACCTAGGCTAACCTCTTACCCTTTCCAGTCTTTAAATTTTATTTCTTGCCACCAACCTCCCTCCAGACCTGTAATGGATGTCTGAATTTACTTCTCTATTTTCCAGTGCACTTGTGGCAGCAACTGACCTTTCCTTTACTCTTTCATGAGGTTAGTCTTCCTCTTTCACTACTCTGTAACTTTATTTCTGTTTATCTCCAACCTAATAGCATTTGAACTTGGATCATCTGTCTTTTGATTTCAGGTTAGCCATGCTCACTAAGGAGTCTTTCTCACTTAATTTAAAACCCACCATTGGGAAAATAAACAGCTCTTGCAAACATTTCTCTTTAGTTCATGAGACAATCTCAAAGAAATTCGAGGTGTGGGCACAGTATTATACCAACATAGAAATCTTACTGGACCAGAGATACTGGAAACTGCTACTATCAAAACCACATGAGTATGTATGCACTCAGAGCCATACAGATCAAAGGGGGAGACATGAGATGATATGGGGAAATAAGGAAGGATAGGTTGAAATACAAGAGGAGTTGGTTAGAGAAGGGAAAAAAGGAAATGTGGGCTAAAGTGAGGTGTATTTTGTAATGATGTGTATTGCAGCATCATAGTCCCAGGCTTAGTAGTGTGTGCAGCTCATTCATAGATGGTCCCTGAAATCTCTGCTTTTCTTTTTTTATAGAATGTTAAAAAGTCAGTGCCAAGTTAAATGCATGTGATCAGTAGTTGGGAATGGTTAGTGGATGATGACAGAAGCTATTTGGGTACTTCCTGTATGTGCTCCAAAGTCATCAATACTTAGTTCCCAATTCCTCTTCCCTTAATGTACTGTGTGTTTAGCTTTCTCATTCTCCACTAAGAAATTAGCCACAGACTTAGTTTTCTTACTGGTCTTGCCAGGTTTTCCCCTTGATGAGTCTTGATACAACAACAGTTCTCAGAAAACCAACCTGTACATTAAAGTGTTTCTTTAAACCCGTACTCCTAGTAGCCAAGAATTCTGTGGGAGTAGCTTTACCTGTAGGTATTGATAAAGTAAATTAGGAACTTGCTTTTTATGAGAGATTTGGACTTTTGGTGGGTGGTTGGTGAGTGAAGTAGAATTCTTTGCCAGGTTTAAATTTAGTGAATCAAAAATTGGTAGAGTCTTAGTATGTGTGTAAGACTACTGGGGGTGGTGGGTTTAGGAAAATATAAGAGGATGAATGGTTCTTGTCCTTAAAGATCTTGAAATTAATGTGGGAAAATGGTATTTGAGAAACAAAACAATACAAACCTATGTGTTTCGATTGTAATCTCATATAAAACAGCCAACATGATGTGATAGGGACTGTTGAAGGAGACCATCATGATTTATTTTACTTACTCATTTCTTCACTGGCTTGTTCTTTGTATACCCTCTACATTTTAAGCTTTTCTTTGTTCTTGTTTTTTTTTACTGATTCTGAGTGACTTTATCCATTTCCTTTTCCTGCATGCTTATGACCCCAAATCTACCTCCAGTCACTGTTTTCAGAAGTCCAGATCTGTATCTTCAGTTGAGAAGCAGGATTTAAGTTTGGAAGGGAAATTAAAATTGTTGCTTTGCTTCCCCACTGTAGTAAACTCTATTAGCATTCTAATGTCAGAGCTACCTAGGTGGGCTAAGGAGCTAAAATAATTTTTTTATCGAATGCTAAACAAAGCTCATCTTCCTTGGTCTGAAATAGCAAAATAGGTCATTATTTTCTTATCTCTGTCCTCTTAGTTAGCCTTTCCTGATATACACACATGCCTTTGCTTCTGACCATTTGGTCCCACAGGCAGCCATAGTAGTTTCTGTTTCTGGTATCCTGGTTGCTAGTCAAGTATCAAAATTAGTTTATCATGTTCCAACCCCTCACCTCCTTAAAAGACCATCATTTGTACTCTTTACACCAACTTTATTCCTTAGAAATGTACTCTGTCTTCCCCATTTTAGGCAGCTGGCAACTTCACACAGTAACTAGTCTCATGCAATTAGAAGTTGGGTGTGAAAGAATGCCCAAGGGTGAGCAGTCACTGGGGACACCTAATGTGAGAACTTGTATCTGTAAGGCCTTAGAGTCCATGAGACTTGTAGTATATTGTGAAATGTTTTTTGTGATTTGTGTCTGTTAATACTATAAGATCAAGGATCAATGCTTTGCAGAGTAGTAGACATTCAGCAAACGTGTACTCAGCAAACCCTAAATGTGTACTTTCTGTGCATAAGATGTGTCCTAGGCAATGTATGGGATACATGGATAAGACTATCCACTTCAAGAGATTTACAATAGAGAGAAAGATGCAGAAAAAGGAGTGAATTAAGTGTTACAATGCTGATGGAATGCAAAGGCAGGACTCATCAATTCTGATGTGACATAAAGAAGCACAATCTGATAGGAGGAGTGGAGTCATAACAATTGAGTTGGTCTTGAAAAATAACTGAAATTTGCATTTCCCTTTTGTCTTCAGCCTGTGCCAAATGTGCTCCTGCCACATCATCCCCACTTGAGAACACTGCTATAGAGCTACAAGATTATAGGTATTTGGTCTGCTGTTCAAATTATTGAAGGTAATATTTACAGAATATTTTTTACCACTATTCCAAATTACCCAGCCTCTGGTGGTTATTTTTCTGATGCCTGCTTCCTGATCACAAATGTAATGCCACATACTTGAGATTTTTATCACAGCAGCACCCCACTTCAAGGTACCCATTCCACTATTGATCAGGGTAACTCTAGCTGATGAAACAAACCTCAGAATTTTAGAGACTTATAATAAATCTTTTTCAGCAGTTTTATGATGATAAAGGACTTGGTTGGAGTATAACTTTAAATAGTGATTCACAGATTTAGGCTCCTTCCATCTTGTGATTTTGCATTTGCTAGACTCTTGCAATCTCCTGAATCTAGTCAACAGATGGGAAAAGAGAGAACAAAGAATATACACTGCTTCTTAGAAACTTCCTTTCTCAAAAGTGAAATACATTATTTCAGTTCACATTCTAATGATGAGAATTAATCACCCGGCCCTACCTTGGTATAGGCAATGCTGGAGAATGACTCTCTAGCTAGGCAGCTGCTTCCTAGAGACCACCTTGTACTATGGAAGGGGAAAGCACACATTTAGTGAATAGCCCTTTCTTAAACAAAAAACAAGCATTTCGTATAGAATCATGTAAGGAAGTTTTAAAAAGAATATCAGTGTATGAGTCCAACTCCAAGAGGATCTGATTTAGTTCATCTAGGGTGGCTATAGTGTTTGTTTTGTTAGTTTTAAAGTTTCCACATATCTCTCAGTATGCGGCTAAGGTTGAGAACCATAAGATTAGGAATTTGCGAGGTGCAGAGAAGATGTGGAGACAAGAGAATAACAGGTTCCTCTGATTGACTATGAGGTCAAGACTATATATCAAGACAAAGTAATGAGGAAGCTACATAAATAAGCAAAAGCATGTATATGCACCTGTATGTCTTTGTTGGGGTTAACTATGATATCAGAGGAGAAAATATGGAACTTGGAAGCAGAAGACCAATATTTAAGTCCCAGATTTATCATTTTTCAGTTCTAGAATTTCTAGTTGCTTGTTTTTCATAAGTACCTATTCTTTCATATAGACAATAATCTGTTATTTAAGTGTATTAATTTTACTTATTTGAAAATTACAGTTTGAATTCTCTACAGTCTCTGACCCTTCCCTAACCTTTACTGAGTTTGTAGTCTTTCATGGAGTTGGTACTATTCCAACACTTGGACATTGTTAATTGTGCATTCCTTATGCAGCTGAGATTGCCTGAAACACTATGGTCTCTGCTTAGACAGCACATATTATGGGAAGTATAGAAACATATGTTAAAGTTTGGTTGGAGCCACTGAAGAATATGCAATGGACATTATAACCTGTCAGATGGAGAACTTGGGAGCTTGTTTTCTTTGGACTTCTCTTCCCAGCTTTCACCATTTCATTATATGGAACACAGTTTTCTCCTGCATAATTTATGGTCCTCCAAAAGTTTACCTTCTTATTTTTAGGATGGCTATACTTTCTTCTTTTAATATTTTATGTATCTTTTTCTATAATGTATGTGATTGATATAAGAATAAAGCAGGGACGCCGGGACGGCTCAGTCAGTTAAGCATCTGACTTCGGCTCACGTCATGATCTCATAGTTCATGGGTTCGAGCCCCACATCAGGCTCTGCTGACAGCTCAGAGCCTGGAGTCTGCTTCAGATTCTGTGTCTCCCTCTCTCTCTGGCCCTCCTCTGTTTGCACTCTGTCTCTCAAAAATTAATAAATGTTAAAAAAAATTTTTTTTAAAAGATAAGAATAGAGCACCCAATATCTCCCTTTATCCTGATATCAGAAGTCCTGGCAGCGTGATCTTGGGTGAGTCTCTAAGTCTCTCTGAGTCTCATTATCTCTAAAATGGGGATAATAATTCAGACTGTTAGGAAGAATAAATAAAATAATGAAGAATACTTTGTGAATGAATGCTAGTTTTTATATTATTAATAGGAAGGATTAAAGGACCAGAGGCATCATAGATGATAAGAGTGAGAGAGTAAGTTAATTGAAACAGTAGGAGTTTGTGGTTGAAGGGAAGGATAATAAAGATCAAGATTTGCAACTTTAGGTATTCACAATGTGTTGAGGCAATGTATACAAATGGGCTCTGGCATTCCTTTTTCATTGCTCTCTGCTTTCTCTTATTACTATATGATGTGGGGACTAACCCTTTTACTCACATTCTAAATCAGAAGACACTTTTTTTTCCCCCCACATTACAGTTGACCCTTGAACAATGGGTTTGAAGTATTTGGGTCCGGCAAATGTATTTTATCTTTTAATTTTCTTTTCTCTGTCTTAATTTATTGTAAGAATACACTGTATAATACATATAATATACAAAATATATGTTCATCAACTGTTTATGGGTAAAGGCTATTAGTAGTTAAGTTTGGGGGAAGTCAAAAGTTATATGTAGATTTTTGACTGTGTGGGGCGTCAGTGCCCCCAAACCTTGCATTTTTCAAGGATCAATTGTATAATTATGAAATATTTGTAGATTCTTACTTTAAGGACAAATCCTGAAGGAGAAAAGGACATTTCAATTAAGTCCTAAAGGTAGTGAAGGAATAAAAAGATCAATTGTGGTTGAAAAGCCCTTTCATGGGGTGCCTGGGTGGTTCAGTCGGTTAAGCGGCCAACTTCGGCTCAGGTCATGATCTCGCGGTCCATGAGTTTGAGCCCCGCGTCGGGCTCTGTGCTGACAGCTCGGAGCCTGGAGCCTGTTTCAAATTCTGTGTCTCCCTCTCTCTGACCCTCCCCTGTTCATGCTCTGTCTCTCTCTGTCTCAAAAATAAATAAACGTTAAAAAAAAAAAAAAAAGAAAAGAAAAGCCCTTTCAGGTATACACACTAAGATTTAATGGAAAAGTTAATAAAGTTTCAAGGAACAGATAAAAAATCTGAAAAGGAGGAAGGGGATATTGAATAGATTAGTGACAAGCATTTGGATAATCGTTTGTCTCTTTCTGAATGAAGGAAATGAAAAATAATAAAACAGGAGTAATGATGGCAGATTCGTTTTGAAAACTTATTTAACAAATATGATCACACTGGGATGATTTTAAGTTGAGAGAAGTTTATGGTTTCAGTTTACTACTGAAAAGAAAGCAGTGGGAGTCTGCCTTTTCACTAAAAGCATTTTCACAAAAGATAATAGAAATGATTGGTATTTGATGCCATTCTGGAATTAAAAGAATAAATAGCATTAAGCAGTCAAGTAGCTCTTCCATTCTCCCTTTTAGTCTAAGACCCTGTGTGGATTTGTCTAGTATTATAAATTGACACAAGTAACAGGGATTTGTCTAGCATTAGAAATTGACACAAGTAATGGAATTGTCAGTACATATGTGAGGGGGAACAAGTGCCCAAATTTCATTCTTTTATTTAATAGGGCTTTTCTTGCATAAGGCATGTAAAGAAAAGTCTTTGTTGCAGAGATGTATGAGGGCTCCATGGGAACTGAAAACAAGGCTGCATTTGATCATATAGTTAAACACCACTATTATTTCCTATTTTGATTTAAGTAGGACTAGCTTTTCTTTCTTTCTTTCTTTCTTTCTTTCTTTCTTTCTTTCTTTCTTTCTTTCTTTCTTTTTTTTTTGGTTCTGTGTATTACAGATGTTTTAACAAATGAAATAAAATTGAATGCCATGTGGAAAAATCAGTTATCCAGGAAATAATTTTTAAGCTGTATTTGTGCCCTCATTAGCAGAATTTTCTGTTACCTAATCTTAATAGGAAAAATTATGTTTCATATATTAAACAATCAGATGTCTCTTAAACATTTGCCCCCTTTTAACTTGAGGTCTTTGTTAGTTCCTTTAATGTCACTGTGACATCTTATCTTTTATTATTTGTTCATTTATTCATTCACCTCAAATATTTATCTACCTATGAATATTTACCAAGTTCATAACCAAAATTTTAAATTATCCCCTAATTTCTTCTTGATTTGTGTAATTATTAACTTGAAATTAAATCCTTATATATTTTGTATGTTAGAAAAATGACTAATATTAGGTGGGTATACTACTTCATTGATCAATGAGGTGATGGAGAGAGATACTCAGAAAGATTGATGATTAAAAAAAAAAACTTTTTTAAATTCTATTGATTTTTTTTTTTTTGAGAGAGAGAGAGAGAAAGAGAGAGAGAGAGAGAGAAACCAAGCACCTGAGTGGAGGAGGGGCAGAGAGAGCAGGAGAGAGAGAGAATCCCAAGCAGGCTCCATGCTGTCAGCACAGAGTCTGATGTGGGGGTCAAACTCACAAACTGTGAGATCATGATGTGAGACGAAGTCAAGAGCTGGAGGCTTAGCTGACTGAGCCACCCAGGCGCCCCAGGTTGATGATTTTTGATGAGTTTTAGCATTCAAATTGGTTTTAAAACCAGAATTATTTTGAGATTGTCATTTTGAAATGCATGTAACACATAACATTTATTCATTGATTTATATGAGTGATAACAAATATTCTTGTTCACACACAGTTAAGATATTTATTTACAATACCCATTTTATATTACCTAGAGATTATTTGATGGTTTTAAAATAGAAAAAAATTCAAATACAAATAAAAGTAGAAAGTTGAAGAAGAATGCTCAATAATGATTAGACTCTATAAGTATTAAAATATCTACTATAGGAGTTTAATTTTAACTGAGTTTTCATAAAAGCTCTCCCAACATAATGGATATTTTCTTGAGTTGCAAAGATGCCTGGTCTTTAATACTTTTTTTGTTTTACTTTTATAGTCATGATAGATGCATTAACAGCTATATATGCTATGGCTTGACAGAGTTGCCTTCTAACCAAGCTATTGTCATCATTCTTGGTTAACTAGCTTGAATATATGAATTTACCCCAATTAGGATATAATTAGGCTAATCCTGATTTGGGTTGACAAAGAGCCTTGCAGGTATTCTAAAGACAAAATTAATTTTCAAGGGTTCAATATATTTCTTATTTGTTCATAACAGTATAAAAAGTTACATAGCATTTTTAAAAAGCATGATACACAAAAGCTTCAAATAAAAGTAGATGTTCATGACATTTATTTTCTGTTTACCACATTAGGACACCTTTTCCTAATCTTTAGCATTTAATAACATTTAAAAAAATATACTAAAGGAAAAAAAATCCAAGCATGAATGACTGTGATAAATTCTATCATCTAATGAAATAAAGTTAATTAAAGATGACTGATGGTGTCCTTTTTCCCAAATCTGCTCAACACAAAATGTGTAGGATGGACAAGAATGTGGTTTGTGGGAGCCAATGTAGAAAATGCTTGAATGGTTAAAAATCAACCAGTAATTAATGAAGTGTACATTAACAGTATAATACTTAGTGAATATTTACAGGAGACTTACATATGCCTGACATTGCTCTAAGTACTTGGAACTTAGCAAGAGACAGCTATATATCGTTCTTAGCTCATGGTTACATACAACAAACTTATTTCCCTATGGACCAGCTAACAACAGGGAGTGAGTTTGTGGCTCAATAAAAGGCTTAAATTGGTGCTAGAGTTGTCTCCAGATATAAAGAACTTCCTCTGGAACTGGTAGAGCTAATTAGACTGCCCTTCACTAAACTGTTAGAAGAGGGTCAGTCACTGCATTGGTTGTTGGATGAGATGCCCTTTTCAACTCCAACGCTCCATGATTCTTTTACACTGAAGAGTTGTAGGGAGAGTACTGATCAAATTAGCAAACAGGAATAAAAATACTTTCAGAAGCTTTCATTTATGCATTCAGTGAATATTTACTCGGTGCTAACTATATATCAGACACTGTTTTAGCACTTGGGGATCTAGCTTTTACAATAAGTATGGTGGGTTTTGGAATGTAAATCTTCCCTTTGATTTCTGTGGTTTCAAAGAACCACATTTTGCCATCAAAATATGCCTAATTATAGAATCTAAAAAAAAAAAAGAAATCCAGAAAGAATTAGACAACAAACATAATGAGACAGATAATATGACTCTTTCGATAACCTTTTTTGTTTAAATTGAATTTCATAAGGACTTGTTGTTTCTGGCACTTAGGACAAGATTGACCTTTTCCTCTCATCCATTTATAATTACTAACTGCCTAGTAGTGCACTACTAGGTATTTATCCAAAGGATATGAAAATGCTGATTTGAAGGGGAACATGCACCCAAATATTTATAGCAATATTGACAATAGCCAAATTATGGAAAGAACCCAAATGTCCACCAATTGATGAACGGATAAAGAAGATGTATACACACACACACACACACACACACACACACACACACACACAATGGAATATTACTCAACAATCTAAAAGAATGAACTCTTGCTATTTACAGCAATGTAGACGGAACTAGAGTGTATTATATTAAGAGACAAATACATGATTTCACTCATGTGGGATTTAAGAAATACAACAGATGAACATAGGAGAAGGGAAGGCAAAATAAGAAAACAGAGATGGAGACAAACCATAAGAGAATCATAAATACAGAGAACAAGCTGAGGGTTCATGGAGGGGGGATGGGCAGGGGGGATAGGCAAGATGGGTGTTGGGCATTGAGGAGGGCACTCTTTGGGATGAGCACTGGGTGTTATATGAAAGTAGTGAATCACTAGGTTTTACTCTTGAAACCAATATTACACTGTATATTAACTACTTGAATTTAAATAAAAATAGAATTACTATGCTACAATAATAATGTATATCATCCATTGAGCATTTACTATGTGCAAATCACCCTGCTAGATTATTTCCATGTATGTAATTTATTCTTCACAGCAATATTGTGATATGATGCAGGTAGTATAAGTCATAGTAGTGTCTCTTTTACTGAAGAGGAAACAGGCATGGAGAGGCTTACTAACTTACCTAAGGTGAAGTGTCGTAGACTCTAAGTTTAAAGTTCTCTTGGCCAGCAAAAGAGTGGATGCTGGATTAAAGCAAGAGATGGCTAATGTCTGGGAAAAGACAAGAGCCTCGAATAAGGGTCCTTGCCCCATATTTATTCAGATCAGAAGGCTTACAAACGTGATGAGTGTGTACAAAGAGACAAACTAGGAACATTAACTTAGGATGTGAGGGAAAAGGGGGGGGTTTGAAAATACACAGTATTTGGAGTTTGGGTCAATATAGAACAAAATCCAGGAGCTGGGCAGATGGGTAGATGGTTGTTAACAGCAGACAGGAGGTGCCATGCCTGTTTATCTTTGCCAGCCTAGGGGATGAGACAGGGGGAATAACCTCAGGGTTAACAAGGCACCTTTTCTTTTGTTAACCGTCTCCGCTCTGGGCTGCTTTGCCTGCAGCACAGTGGTCCATAGTCTTCCACCCTGAACATCTAATCTTGTTTATTTCATATACGTATGTATTGGGCACCTTTGCACCATTTCTATTTCGGGACTTTGTCTCTCCCTCTCTAGTTTGGGGGCTCTGCACCCTCTCTCTATTTTGGGTGCCTTTGCAACTCCTTATTCCTGGTGCCTTTGTGCCTCCCTATTCTCGGGGTGTCTTTGCATCCCCCTATTCTTGGAATGCCAATCTGGTTTACCCAAACTCAGATGTGAGCATTTTATGGCTTTGTATTTCTTTATGCCTTGTTAACCCATTGGTATAAGCCCAGGGGATTCCCAAGCTTATCCCCCACAGTGAAGCAGCTAGTAAGAGATGACACAAAAAAACTGTCGTCAAAAAAAAAAAAAAAAAAAAAAGCTGTGTATTGTGCTTATTTTCTATTTGGTATTATTAACCACGTACTATGTAACCTTTCTAGATAAGAGAATCTGTATGCCTTGCATACTGATTCTCATTTGTTATTCTGCAATTTTAATAAATGACAAAAAGAAGTAGATATAATAAGATAGAAGAAGTAAATGGTGGAAGTTCAGAAATGTTTCAACAACACTAACCTGGCTATTCTTTCTGATTTTCCTTCATAGACTCTTCTTCCTATTGAAATTGGAGGTATTTCTTAGCATTCGGTGTAGCAGCTCTACCATGTTCTTCTCCCTTGCAACATAATCCCTGAGTGGCCTTGTTCCTGATATGGATTCTTTTCACTAGTCTAAAGTTTTTTAAACCTCAAGTCTGCAGTTTCCAATACAGCCACTTTCCTTTGTGCCATCCAAATCAGTCTAGGTATCCAACAATCTAAGTACATTTGGAGTTTGAATTGTATTTTAAACTTGTAATCATTTTTATCTGTAAAATTAGTATTTACAACCAGAGATGAGATTTAGCTAATTCTCTAATTTTAAGAAAATCTACATAATCTTTATATTTATTGGTTAGTTTGAGCTATCTCAGTGAGGCCATAATAAACTCATTATTAATAAGATAAAACTAACCTCCTATGTCAACATAGATTGCAATTTATGTGGATATGTTTTCTAACAAATATAGTTCCCTAAAACATAGTTTTAATCTCAAGTTTATAAAGCAATATTTGGATTCATTTTTGAACAATTTCAATATTACAGAATTTTGTTTCCCATTTAATAAAACTTTTTTTTTTTTTGAGGGAGAGAGAGAGAGAGCATGAGCAGGGGAGGAGCAGAGAGAGAGAGACACACACATACAGAATCTGAAGCAGGCTCCAGGCTCTGAGCTGTCCGCACAGAGCCTGACACGGGGCTCGAACTCAAGAACCATGCGATCATGACCTGAGATGAAGTCGCATGCTTAACCGACTGAGCCACCCAGGCGCCCCCTATTTTTTTTTTTTTTTTGCCATTTTTAAGAAACATCTAAATGAAAACCTCAAATTGTGATGGCACAAATAAGTATCAATTAGTATTTTATGACAACTCATGTAAACCTCTTTAATTAACAACATGTAGGGGCGCCTGGGTGGCGCAGTCGGTTAAGCGTCCGACTTCAGCCAGGTCACGATCTCGCGGTCCGTGAGTTCGAGCCCCGCGTCGGGCTCTGGGCTGATGGCTCAGAGCCTGGAGCCTGTTTCCGATTCTGTGTCTCCCTCTCTCTCTGCCCCTCCCCCGTTCATGCTCTCTCTCTGTCCCAAAAATAAATAAAAAACGTTTGAAAAAAAAAATTTTAATTAACAACATGTAAAAATGGTTTGTTGTGAGACTTATATTCTTTAGGATAATAGATTTACATTTGAACTTCTAACGAAAATGCTAATATTAACAGCTTCTGACTCCCTTTAAAATTTTTAGTCAAGGTGCATCAAAGAATTTGTAGATGAGGCTTATGACTATCTTTTGCTCAATGGAGTCAAGCGGAGGAATAGCGAATATCACATTATTTATTGGCTGTAAATGAAAACTAGGAATCAATAGAAAGGATTAAATCATGAGTTGTTATACAACTCACATATGCATTTGTTCATTCATTCATTCATTCTGTTATTTATTTGACAAACATTTAAAAAGTATATGCATAAGGCTAGTTGGGATAGAATATCTTACATAAGATACAGCCCTTGTCAAGGAATTTAGGCTCATAAGTATGTCTTCAGCATGAAGATCATGTTCACTAGAGTTTTCCACATCGAACAATAGGACCTTGGACCCTATAGTTCATGAAAAGGTCTTGTTAAAATCTGTTAAAACGTACTAAGTATATTAAATGACTAGACCACCTAGATGTATGCACGTTATGCAGAGTTTCCTTTGAAACTAACAGTGTTATAATAGCACTCCAGTTAATTTCACACAACTACTCTGAACAGTCATTAACCAGTATTAGAACTCGCCAGCCCTGCAGCATTGGGTGACACCTCTCCAGTAAGAGCTCACAGGGAGGAGGAACCATTGCTCTGGTGCTGCGGTCCCACTGCCTGCTTGATGGCTGCAGACCACAGCGGCCTGGAGTGCTTCTACTGCCTGGGCAAGAGGCAGGGCATTGTGGGTCCGAGCCCTTCCACGAGGGGAACTTTGTCCTCCCCTCCAGGCCTACGCCCACATGCTCACAGTCAAGGAATGCAGCCACCACTGCAAGTACTGCTTTGCCAGGAAAAAAGGATTGTTCAAATGTGGAAGATGCAAGCAGGCATTTTACTGCAACAGGGAGTGTCCGAAAGACACTGTTAGGAAGACGATTGGCTTATGCACAAGATGGAATGTTCTTGCATGGGTTGTTTTGCGGGGGGTGGGGGTTGCACTGGAATCCCTCAGAGATGGTAAGGCTAACTGCAAGGATTCCGGCCAAACAGAAGATCCACCCAGAAAAAACACCTTCAGAGAAATTGTTGGCTGTGAAGGAGTTTGAATCACATCTGGATAAATCAGACAATGAGTAGAAGGACTTAATTCAGGTGACATCGCTGCTCTTCGTCACTTTCCCTCCAAGCACCTCCAGTTCCCTGGCAGTGATAACTTGGTACTCTTTGCACAGTTTCACTGTAATGGCTTTACAACTGAAGAGGCAGAGCTTTCTCATTTGGGATATTTCCCCGGGCAATATTTCCTGAGGTTGCACTGATGAATCATAGTTGTTGCCCCACTGTCATTGTGACCTACAAGGGGATCCTGGCAGAAGTAAGAGCTGTACAGGATATCAACCTGGGAGAGGAGGTTTGTATCAGCTCTGTTGACCTCCTGTACCCAACAGAAGACAGGAATGACCCGTGAAGAGAGTCTTACTACTTTACCTGTCAGTGCCAGGAGTATACCACCAAAGACAAGGATAAGGCCAAATTGGAAATCCAGAAGCTCAGCCATTCCACCAAAGGCAGAAATAATCTCTGACACGATCAGATATGCACGCAATGTCCTGGAGGAGTTCTGGGGGGCCAAGCACTACAAATGCCCTCAAGAGCTGCTGAATATCTGTGAGCTCAGCCAGGAGAAGATGAGCTCCGTGTTTGAGGACAGCAATGTGTACATATGGCACATGATGTACCCAGTCATGGGTGTCTGCTTGTATATGCAGGACTGGGAAGGAGCCCTGTGATATGGACAGGAAATCGTTAAACCCTCCAGCAAGCATTCTCCTCTGTATTCCATGGCTTCCATGTGGTTGAAGCTGGGAAGGCCATACAGGGGCCGGGAAACAAAGCTGCTGGAGAGAAAGCAGTGAAGAAGGCCATTGCAATAAGGGAAGGAGCTCTGGCAAAGATCATTTGTACATTAATGATATCAAACAAGAAGTTGAAACTATGCTGTTAGTTTTCATTTAATGCTAGTGCAGAAACCTTCAAGGATTTGAATATTTCAAATCATACACCTCATTCTCTCATTTCTGCAAAATCATTGGAACGAAAACACTTGCTCTTAAACCTTACATGTGGCTTACCTGGAAGTTGGTCTTAATCTTTAATCTTAATACCAAAATAAATTCTGAATGTTTTTTGTCCCCTAAGAGGTATGGCATGGTTTCATGTATTATCATACACTTTGGACAGAGCAAGTTTAAAAAATGAGATTATTTTTTCCTTCATGCCTGAATGATGAAAGAGAATAGAAAAGATAATGGTAAAAAATATATATAAAATGCAACATTGTTACCTGTTTTTTTTAATTAATAGATCTTATTTTTAGAGCAGCTCTAGATTAATAGAAAAAGTATGCAGAATGTACAGAGTTCTCACATACCATCTTTTCCTACCGTACCCTCCTTACAGTTTATCCAGTTATTAACCTCTTGCTTTAGTGTGGCACATTTGTTATCATCAAGGAACTGATAATGATGCATTATTATCAACTAAGGTCCACAGTTTATTAGGGTTCACTCCTTGTGGTGCACAGTTCTAAGTGTTTTCACAAATGGGTAACACCGTGTCTGCCATTACAGTGTCGTACAGAATCCTTTCACTGCTGCCCAAATCTGGTGTTCCTTCTTTAATCACTCCCTCTTTTCCTTGCTCTCTCTGAACGCTTGGAGGTCACTGATCTTTTTACTCTCTATTGTTTAGCCTTTTCAGGAATGTTATATAGCTGAAATCATACACTGCAGCATTTACATACTGGCTTATTTACTCAGCAATACGCATTTAATGTTCATGCATGTCTTTCCGTGACTTGATAGCTCATTTCTTCTTATCACTGGGTAAAATTCCATTGTATGAATGTACCACAATTTCTACATTGCCCTATTAAAGGACATCTTGATTCCTTCCAAGTTTTGGCAATTATGAATAAAGCTGCTATTAACATTTGTATGTAGGTTTTTGAGTGGACATAAAATTTCAACTCATTTAGGTAATTATCTTGGAGTACCACTGCTGAATCATATGGTAAGACTATGGTTAGCTTTGTAAAAAACTGTTAAACTGTTTTCCAAAGTGGTTGTACCATTTTGCATTCCATCAGCCATGAGTGTTTCGCATTTAGCCATTTTAATAGGTATGCAGAGGTCTCATTTTTTAAATTTGCAATTCCCGAGTGATATTTGATGTTGTGCATCTTTTCATAAGCTTATTTGTCATCTATATATCTTATTCGGGAGATGTATGTTTACATACTTTGCCTACTTTGTAATTGGTTGTTTTCTTATTGTTGGGTTTTAAGAGTTCTTGGTATATTTTGTATACAATTCTTTTATCAGCTTTGTGTTTTGTAAATATTTTCTGTGGCTTTTCATTTCTTAACAGTGTCTTTTGCAGAGCAGATGCTTTTAATTTTAACAAAGTCTAAATTACCAATGCTTTCTTTCATGGATCATATTTTTGGGGTTGTGTCTAAAAAAGTCTTCACCCTAGGTTTCCTACTATATTATTTTACAGAAGTTTTGTAATTTTGTATTTTACTATTAGGTCTGTAAGAGATTTTGAGTTAATTTTTGTATAGGGTGTAAGACCCATGTCTAGATTTATTTATTTTTTTCATGTATATGTCCAGTAGATCCAGTGCAATTTATTGAAAAGAGTATCCTGTGTATATTTTATTGTTTTTGTTCCTTTGTCTAAGATGAGCTGACTATATTTATGAGGTCTATTTCTGGGATCCCTATTTTATTTCATTAATCTATTTGTCTATTCTTTTACCAAGACCACACTATTTTGATAACTACAGCTTAATAGTAAGTCATGTGGTGTTAATTCTTTTATTGTTCTTCAACTTCAGAATTGTGCTGGCTATTCTGATTCTTTTGCCTCCCATTTAAACTGTAGAATCAGTTTGTCTATATCCACAAAATAACTTGCTGGGATATTGATTGAGATTTCATTGAATCTATAGATCAAGTTGGGAAGAATTGATAACTTGATGATATTGAATCTTCCTACCCTTGAACCTTGAATATCTCTCCATTTATTTACACCTTTTTAAATTTTTGTCACCAGAGTCTTAGTTTTCCTAATGTAGATTTTAGGTTGATTCTAATGTAAATGGTGTTATGCCTCTAATTCCAAATTTTGGTTATTCATTGCTGGTACATAGGAAAGAAATTATATTAACCTTACCTTGCAACCTTCTATAATCATTTATTAGTCTTAGTTCCAATTTTTTTTTGTTAATTCTTTCAGATCTTGTTCATAAGTAATCATGTCACTTGTGAACAAAGGCAGTTTTAATTCTTCTTATCCAAACTGTGTGCTTTGTTTCCTTTATGTTTTATTGTGTTAGCTGAGACCCCCAATATAATGTTGGAATGTTCCAATAAGAGTGGTGAGAAGGCCGTAGTTACTTTTTAAAAAGAAAACATTTCATTATTTCATGAATGTGATGGCAGAACGAGGCAATTTAGCATCAGATTAGATTAAAATATGAAATGTAATCAGGTAGAGAAGCCTCTTGTAGAAAAATTTTACAGAGAAAACCAATTTAAATATTCTTTGTAGACAGTAATTCCTGATTTATATAATGGATCAAAATGAGATTTTTTTTTCTGTTCTATTTAAGTCAGTGTCCATAAACCACATAAATCAATTGAATGGGGAAACCCCTCTTATATCAAGTACAAGGAAGGCCTCCAAAGGAATAAAAAATAATCCATGAACACCCCCCCCCCCCCCAACACACACACACGGGAACATATAAAACATGTAAAATGTTTTCCTACTTCCGAATTTAGTTTGATAATAAAAAGTAATTTTAAAAAATCAAACATTTAGTGAATATTATGGAAAGAAATGGAGAAAGGAGAGCCAAACTAAAGGGAAAAGAAAAAAATACTTCTTCAGCCTAGTTACGGACTACCCAGATACCACAGCTGTATTAATATTTTTTTAATGAAAAAACAGAAGATATGAAGAAGAGAAGTAGTAAAAACGACATATCAACCTGTTTACAAGATGAATGCAGACACACATTTATTTGACACTGAGGTTGCAATCAAGTATTAGACACAATTTAATGGGAGAGACAATTACAGTGACATATCAAATCACAACAGGGGAGGCATACATACAGAGCAACAGAGGAACAAAGGGAAAAGATAATAGATATCTGGAAGATCACACACACACACACACACACACACACACACACACACACACACCATGAAGCTCCATATAAAAGACAAAAGCCTACAGCCAGCAGAGACACAGACATGATTCACACACCACTGTCCCATTTTAAGGTGGAAATCCTACTATAATTTTGTTACATAGGTGTTTTTGATTTTACATGATTCTTCCATTTGGAAGCATGGATGATCTTGCAATATTAATTTTTCACACACAAAAAAGCAGAATTTAAGCCCTCTGGAGAAAGTTCAGTAAAAAAAAAGAAAAAAAGACATTTTAAATGGAGTAACATCACCATCTTGTGGTGTTTCAGAATATTGACTCTGCTTTTTAATGACATTTTGAGTTTATGTAGTTCTACGTAAAATATAGCTAACTTGATTATTTGTGAAAATAATCTAGATTATATATGACATAACCAGACTCAGAACAAGAACAAAGAAGTGATCCATCTACATACATTTGTAATTAACTTTCCATGAATTTATTACCTGCAGATTTCTTTTTTTGTATTACAGTTCCTCTGTTACTTTCTTGCACTCTATGATGTAATAAAAAATGGGGACCTCTGCCCCCTGCCCAATGCTTATTTTGCTAAAATCCCTTCCCTCAGGGGACTGAGACCCTTTCGGTTATCTATAATGTGGAATAAAGTCTCTAAAAATGCATGGTTAGGAATGTTAATATATACTCGGTTCTATATTTGACGTTTTTTGCTTCCTGGCTTGGTTCTTTAGCATATAAGGTTTCATTTTTAGTCAATTTAGGATTTAGTAGCATTCCCTGAACTGGCTCTGATGTGCCCAAACTGTGTAACTAGAACATAAAAGTCAGGATTATGAGAGATAGCTCCCATTCGTCAGATGCTTACAGTCTAGCTGCGGATGTAGACATACACACAAGAACCACATGAACAAAAGAAAACAAAACAACAAAACAAAAGAAAACAAAACAACAAAACAAGATTACATAGAAGTTATCTTGAAATGCCATATCACATTTTGCAGTTCTTTCCCTCTAGCTTTTGCCTCAGTCATTAAATTGATCTGATAAACTCATTAGGGAAGGATTTAATAGGCCCTTACCATTTTCATAATACTTGGTGCCATGAAAGATATAGCAGAAGGTGCAGGAAAAAAGATTCAAGGCATTTATAATCTAGTTGGGGTGACTAACAAAATGTCTTAGAGAATGTAAATGCTTGCAGCTATAACAATACATGAAAGTTATGTATGGAAAAAATGGGAGTTTTGGGTTTTTTCAGGTTCCTCATTCATACTTTAAATATATTCTAAAATATAAACATAAAGGGTGACTGGGTGGCTCATTCAGTTAAGCCTTCAACTTCAGCTCAGGTCATGATCTCACCATTTGTGAGTTTGAGCCCCACGTTGGGCTCTGTGCTGACTACTCAGAGCCTGGAGCCTGCTTTGGATTCTGTGTCTCTCCCTCTCTCTCTCTGCCCCTCCTCCGCTCATGCTCTGTCTCTTTCTCTCAAAAATAAATAAACATTAAAAAAATAATAAATAAAATATAAAGATAAGATCAAGAAAAGTCAGAAATGACTGAAGAAAAAAAAATCATAACACCACTCCATTAACCCAAGTATTTAGTATTTTGGTGTACAAAAGTCTTTTTTCCCACTTCAGAATCCTTAAAAACTATTGTGTAGGAGAATCTGTAGCTGAAGAGCTTAAGATCATATGTTGAAATTAAGACAGGACAGTGAAGGTCTTTACTTTTTTTCTTTTTCTTTTTTTTCTTTCAAAAATCGAATTAGAAAATACTTAGAAATGAATCTGACAAAAGGCTCAAGTTTTTCTTGAAGAAAACTTCAAGATAAGCAGAGGAACATAAAAGACGCTTGCTTAAGCTCTTGATTAAGTTCTGGGGCGCAAAGTCATAATACTATAAAGCAGTAAATTCTCCTCAAATTAATCTACAAATAGAAGGCAATTGCCATTGAAATTCCAGCTTTCCAAAGTGGCTCTAAAGTTAATTTTAATAACTAAATATTAAATAAAAGTTAACATTTTTTTCTGAAAAAAAAAAAAAAAAGGAAGTGGGCAAAGCCACACTATACAATTAAAACTAAAATTGCCTGATGTTGGAAGAGGAAGATAAAGACAGATCAATGAGGCTAGAAAATCCAGAAACAGGGCAAGTTATGTAGTATAAGAATTCTGTAATATTCCAGATCAGTAAGGAAAGGAAAGAGTGAATTTGACATCCTTTTTGGTAATAATTGACCCAACATTAAAAAGTAATTTACATTCTTACTCTGTTCCAAGTACCATCCAATTTCTAGATGGATCAAAGTTTTAGCTATTAAAAATTGAAATAATAAAATTACTGAAAAAATAAATGAATAATTATATAACCTTACAATGGTAGACTTTTATAAATGTGACCTTAAAGATAGAAACCAGCAAGGAAAATTTGGTTGGTTTTATGAACTTAATATTAGTTGAATAAATAAATGTTAAAAAAATCTGTGAACTTTTTGGGAAGAGAAATGAACGGTGACAAATTACAACACATATAGGAGGCCAGCTTATTCTAATGTCTGTCATACAAGAGATCTTTTCTCTGCCCCAAAGAGGCAGGCCAGAAGCTACACATGGAGACACCCTGCAAAAGCCCCCCCATGAAATTGACAGAGGAAGCCTGAACTCAGATAGTTGCCTTGTATAGAAATGACAGCTGCTGTCTAAAGTAGCCTTAAGGGAAGGACTGTTTGTTTATTAATGTTGTAATTCCTTTTACTTATCCCTGTCTTCAGTAAAGTGAAGAGGCAGAACCTGGTTTCAGCGGTGATAAAGAGAATTAAGCAAAACCTGTATACACGCTTATAAAATGAGAGGAATAACCCTACTTGAACCTCTCCAGAAAAGCATATGAAATTGGTATGGGGCACCACAGTTTTCAAAGCAGCTCTGATGTACGGCCACACTGAGAACCACAGCGTTAGAGGCTGGTGTGAGAGGGGTGGCGGCAGCGGGTCCGAGGTGATTCCACAGGCACCTAATTGTTGGCAGCACAGCCAGCTGTGTGCAGGGGTCCTTGGCTAGGAGGATAACCACAGTCCAGACTCGAGAAGGAGCATGAGCCAGAAGCTGAAAAGAGACTGGAAATGGTATGCTTCCTGGAGGGTACTCCTAGGAGGGGACCTGTGACCTTGCCTTTATGATCATGGTCTTCCAGGTTACATAACAATTCTTGTGAAGAACCGTCTACAGAAAGACGTATCTAAGCTCTGGGAGTCTGAAGTCACATGATATCAGAACGATGCATTGACTCCAGTTGATAGCGATTAAAGCTACTGTCCTATTTGTGATGTATGCATGAGTTAGAAAGATAGGAAAATCTGAGAACCTTTCCAGATAAAAGGGTAGTAAAGAGATATAACAATGAAACATTGTATGAGATAATGGAGTGGAAACCAAGTTACCATAAAGGCTACCATTGAGACAATTGATGAAATTTGAATATGGAAGGTGGAGTCCATAATAGTGTTGTATTAATGTTAAATGTCTTGATTTTGATAATTGCCATCCAGTTCTGGAAGAGAATGTCCTTACTTTTAGGACAGAAACATGCAAGGATTCAGAAGTAAAGATGCATAATGTCTCCAACTTACACTCAAGTGGTTTTAAGTAAAAGGCACATATAAAATATATATACAGAGAAAAAAACCACATGGGGCAAAATGTGGCAATTGATGAATTTGGATAATTGGAATACAGGAATTCGTTTTCCTATTCTTTTAACTTTTCTGTAAGTTTGAAATTATGTTTTAAAAGTTATCAAAGCAAAAAATAAATAAATAAAAAGTTGCCAAAGAAAAACTCAACATGAAAGAGTCCCAAAGAAGAGAATACAAAGAGTTTGATACAGGAGAAAGTTGGTAGGGCTGGAATGTGTTGGAAGATTGTAGGACTGCAAACAATGAGGAAGAGAGGAGGGAATAGAAGTAGGGGTCAAATTGTGCAGTTTTCACAGGCCCTGGTAAGGAGTTTGGATTTAATTCTAATAGCAAGTCACTATAAATTTCTGAGCAGGGCAGTTACTTCCAGGGAATGATTCTGCTTGGAGCTGCTTAGGCTGCATGTCGGCCTCTGGATAACTCAATCGTGGTGTCTACAGAAAGGAGGAAAGGAATAGCTAGGCCTCTTGAACCTCTTGGCAGGAGGAGAAGGATGGAGGTAAAACACCCCACAGGGAGCCTATGGGACAGCCAGAACAATAATGGCCATTGCCCAGACCTTGTCATGCCTTGACTGCCCAGCATACCACAGAGCCTGACACCCCCACTGCCAGCCTTCCTTTCACTCTTCCAGTTCTAGAAACGTTCCAGTCACATTACAAGTGATCCCACACCCAACACCAAGAGCAACAGCAAAAGCCCACACTTAAATGCTCTCTAAAGGGAGACAACCTCTCTAGTTTCTCTATTCTGTTCCATGTCCAGCATCTTTGGGTGATATTTATTTCTCCAAGTCAGGTTTGAACATGGCTCTTCTTGACCCTGCAATTGAAAGCTAAATGACAAATTACATATTGGAAGGGAAGTGGAAAGTTGTTCAGCAACTTGCATACAGAGGCTCCTCCTCCCCCAGCAGGAATGGCTGTGCCTGAACCCATAGTAACGGGGACCCTCTTCCAGCAGCAGCAGCAGCCCGCTGCTCAGCAGTGATCTGGTGATGGTCACTGGCATTGTCAGACAACCTTCAGCTGTGTTGGCATTTATAGTCAACCTGTTTCATGCTCAAATCCTTTCTATTTATACTCCGAATCCAAAACTTATTATCGTGATTGCCTTTTAAGACTGTAGAGAGTTAGGATCCCTCCCTGGGGGACAGGGACCTGTGGTGTGTCCGGCAGCTGACTTCTTTCCTTTTTTCAAACAAATATTTATTTACTTTTGAGAGAGAGAGAGAGAGAGTGCGAGCACGCGAGGGGCAGAGAGAGGATCCCAAGCAGGCTCCCAGCTGTCAGCGCAGAGTCCCACGTGGGGCTTGAACTCTTGAACTCACAAACTGTGAGATCATGACTGCGAGAGCAGACCTAGACTGGCCGACTCCATTTTGTTCTGTGTCCTCCATCTTGAGTGACTATGTCCCCGACATGGCCCCCTTTCCGGGAAAACCGCAGAAAGAAATTCCCGCTCAAACCTCAGACCATGCCTCCTCCCCTTGAGTAACTTCCTGCTCACCCGTTCAAACTTCCCGTTCAAACCATGCCCGGCAACCTGCGCAAGGGGACTCTGACCCTTCCCCAGCCAATCGGCTAAGGCCATGACCATCACCCCCCAACTGCCCCTAGATCCCTATAAAACCTTTGTGCTTTTGGAACATGCTCTCTCTTTCCGGCATCTTACCACTGCGTCGGTGCAGGTAGGGGATTGAGCTCGAGCTAGCTCGAATAAAGGCTCTTTGCTTTTGCATCAGACTCGGCTCACTGGTGGTCTTTGGGGATCAGGAATTCTGGGCATAACAATGACCTGAACCAAAATCAAGAATTGGACTCGTAACTGGCTGAGCCATCCAGGTGCCCCTGTGGAGCTGATTTCTGCAGACCTCTTTTTGTGATGACCAGAGAATGCAGACTGTATGGCTTTTAGTTCTAATCTCTGATTTGTATGTTTTCCCAGTAAATCTAGTTTTTTAAATCTTTACACGTGACACTGGAATTTGTCCTTATTCAACTTTAACTACAATAAAAAAAAATTCCTTTGTTTTTTAGAACTGAAGTTGCAATGAAGTTGTGTTTTGGTGAGAGGCACTACATCTGGTGGATAAGTATATAAGGATTCCCCTGCTTTGTTAGTGGGCCGATTTCTTCCATGGACAGACTGATTTCTTTTCAGGTTCTGACTGCCAGGACTATCTCCCTGGTCTGTCGGCATCCCTGGCAGCTCCTGAGAGTGGCACAGATGAAGGCATTCCTCTTTGGAGGTATAAAGACCTCTGTATGTTTTGTTGCCCAGCATAGGGTCCCCTTCTTGTAACTGGACCAAAGTGAGTTCACTCCTTGATGAGTCAGAAACTGCACCAGGATGAGCTGTCGCACTGAGAAAACTTTTATTTGAAGCAAATAAATTGATCGTGGAGAATGCTTCCAAAGCTGTGACTCCCAAGAGAGGGTGAATGGTTTCCTTTTGTTTAGGTTTAGGAAGAATATTTAGATGGAGAAGCCTTGTCACCCTATGTAGAGGCGGGCATAACGTCACGCATGCACCTTAAGGAAGCATGTCTGTGCACACATTATATGTTATATAAATGAGGCAGGCTGAGGCTCCTCCTTGGGTGGAGATTTCAGTTTTATATTGAGGTAAGGAGATTGTGGGTCATTCCAGACGTCACTCCATGGTCCATCTGTTCAGGTGTGAGTCAGGTTTAGCTCAAAGGGTCTGTAAGACAAAGCTAGTGGCTATAAGCAGGTGGGCATTAAAGGCCAGGTCTTGGGATCTAGCTGGTGACATTCGGATCACAGAACCTGAGATCTCAAGGAAGCAAATCCCAGGGAGATATATTTGGGTATAATTGCACATCTTAGTCTTTCTTCCAACTGTAGAGATGGGCACATGATGCCAAAAACCAGGGCTGTCAGACTCCTCAGAACTCCTCTCAAGAGGTTTTAGGGAAGATCTTCTTACACAGCTGGAGCTGTTAGGCTAGTAGGTTATGAGGTTTGGGGTGCTTGGGGACCTCCATGCCTGGCGCATGGGAAAAGTCTGAGGGACAGTATTTGTGCACTTCATCTAGCTGTGCCTCAAGCCAGTATTACCTGAGTGACCTAAATAAATAAAAACCTTTTATTGCTTAAGCAATATTCTATTCTTTGCAGGCAAGAATCCTGCCTAATTATACCAGGGCATCACTGCTTTAGCCAAACACTTTGTTGGCAAGTTTAGAGGCGACTGGGACTTGCTTTAGAAGTCAAATAATCACAGGACCTTCTTGGCTGGGTTTGGATTTTTCCTGGCAGTTAAAGTCCTTTAGCATCCTTTCAGTTTGCTGGGGGGTAAGATACTGAGAGCCTCATTAGCTTGTAACAAATGTCAGAAATCTTGTTGAATCATGATCCTAGAATCTGGACTCTACCTTTGAAATTTCTATCTCTTAGCAACACAAAACAGGCTACTCCCCAAGCTCTAAGGCCTCAGTTGAATACTTTTATTTTTGTCCCTGACTTTAAAACAGTAGACAGGAGGGGGAAATGTGTAGACCGCATTCAGCAAATGCATTTATATTTTTTATTAAAAATGAAAAAGGAGGATTTTTCCCTTGCACCATTTAAAAATCACTATCAGAAAAAAATTAATTGAAAAGTTGGAGATTATTAAATAGTATTTTCAGTATATCTACATTGTTTTTGCTATTTGTGCTAAAAACTAAAATTATATATTTGAAAGGTTTTTAATTTTTTTCCTTTTTTCTGGTGACTTTATTTTTTTATTTTTATTTAAATTTTAGTTAATTAACATACAGTGCAATATTGATGTGAAGACAATACAGTGATTCATAATTTACATACAATACTTGATGCTCATCACAAGTGCCCTCTTTAATACCTATCACCCATCTAGCCCATCCCCCACCCACCTCCCTCAATCTACCCTCAGTTTGTTCTCTATCCTAAAGGGTCTCTTGTGGTTTGTTTCCCTCTCTCTGTTTTTTACTCCCTTCCTATATGTTCATCTGTTATATTTCTGAAATTCCAAATATGGGTGATATGGTATTTGTTTTTCTCTGATTGACTTATTTTACTTAGAATAATATATTCTAGCTCCATCCATGTTGTTGCAAATGGCAAGATTTCATTCTTTTCTTTTTGATGACTGAGTAATATCCTACACACACACACACACACACACACACACACACACACACACACACACAATCTTTTTTATCCATTCATCAGTCAAAGGACATTTGGGCTTTCTCCATAATTTGGCTGTTGATAATGCTATCAACATTGGGGTGCATGCACCCCTTTGAATCTGTATTATTCTATCCTTTGTGTAAATAGTGCAATTTCTGGATTGTAGGGTAGTTCTATTTTTAGTTTTTTGAGGAACCAGTTCACATTCCACCAACGCTGCAAGAAGTTTCCCCTTTCTCTACATCTTCACCTATACCTGTTGTTTCCTGTGTTGAGGTGGAATCTCATTGTGGTTTTGATTTATATTTCCCTAATGAGTGATGTTGAGCATCTTTTTATATGTCTGTTAGTCATCTGGATGGCTTTTCTTTGGAAAAGTGTCTATTCCTGTCTTCTGTCCATTGCTTAACTGGGTTATTTGTTTTGGGTGTTGAGTTTGATAAGTTCTTTATAGAGTTTTGATACTAACCCTTTTTGGGTACATCATTTGCAAGTATCTTTTCTCAATCCATTGGTTGCCTTTTAGTTTGGTTGACTGTTTCCTTCGCTGTGCAGAAGCTTTTTATATCGATGAAGTCCCAATAGTTCATTTTGCTTTTTATTCCCTTGCCTCTGGCAATGTGTCTGGTAAGCTTGATATGGCAGAGGTCAAAGAGGTTGCCACCTGTTTTTTATCCTGTAGGATTTTTTAAAAAAAAATTTTTTTTTTCAACGTTTATTTATTTTTGGGACAGAGAGAGACACAGCATGAACGGGGGAGGGGCAGAGAGAGAGGGAGACACAGAATCGGAAACAGGCTCCAGGCTCTGAGCCATCAGCCCAGAGCCCGACGCGGGGCTCGAACTCACGTGACCTGGCTGAAGTCGGACGCTTAACCGACTGCGCCACCCAGGCGCCCCTATCCTGTAGGATTTTAATGGTTTCCAATCTTACATTTAGGTCTTTCAACCATTTTGAATTTATTTTTGTGTATGGTGTAAGAAAGTGGTCTAGTTTCATTTTTCTGGATGTTGCCGTCCAATTTTCCCAGCACCATTTGTTGAATGGACTGACCTTTTTCCTTTGGATGTTCTTTCATGCTTTGTTGAAGATTAGTTGACCATATAGTTGTGGGTCCATTTCTGGGTTTTCTATTCTGTTTCATTGTTCTATGTATCTGTTTTTGTGCCAGCAACATACTGTCTTGATGACTATAGCTTTCTTTGTAATATAGCTTGAAATCTGGAATCATGATGCTTCCAGTTTTGTTTTTCTTTTTGAACTGCTTTCGCTATTCAGGGTCTTTTGTGGTTCCATAAAAATTTTAGAATTGTTTGTTTCAGGTGTGCAAAAAATTCTGGTGGTATTTTGAGAGGGATTGCGTTAAATGCGTAGATTGTTTTGGGTTGTATAGACATTTTAACAATGTTTGCTTTTCCAATCCATGAGCATGGGATGTTTTTCCATTTGTTTGTATCTTCAATTTCCTTCATAAGCTTTCTAAAGTTTTCAGAGTATAGATCTTTTACCTCTTTAGTTAGATTTATTCCTAAATATCTTGTTGTTTTTGGTGCAATTGTAAATGGGATCAATTCCTTGATTTCTTTTTCTGCTACTTTCTTATTGGCCTTTATAAATGCAACAGATTTCTGCACATTGATACTAAGACTTTGCTGAATTCATGTATTAGTTCTAGCAATTTTTTTGGTGGAGGCTTTTAGGCTCTCTACATAGTGTATCATGTTGTCTGCAAATACTGAAAATTTGACTTCTTTCTTGCCAATTTGGATGCCTTCTATTTCTTCTTGTTGTCTTGCTGAGTTTAAGATTTCCAGTACTATGTTAAATAGTAATGGTGAGAGTGGACATCTTTGTCTTGTTCCTGACCATAGGGGAAATGCTCTCAGTTTTTCCACATTGAGGATGATATTAGCTGTGGGTCTTTCATATATGACCTTTATGATGTTGAGATATGTTCCATCTAACAGCACAGAGTCTGACACAGGGTTCAATCTCACGAACACTAAGATCACGACCTGAGCCAAAATCAAGAGTCAGATGCTTAACCACCTGAGCCACCCAAGAGCCCTATTATCCTTTCTTTTATTAACGTGGTGTATCATATTGATTGATTTGCAATATTGAGCCAACCCTGCAACCCAGGAATAAATCCCATTTGATCATGGTAAATAATTCTTTTTATGTACTGTTGAACTAAAATTGCTGGTATTTTTTTCAATTTTTATTTATTTATTTTGGGAGAGAGAGAGAGAGAGAGAAAGAGTGCACACATGTGAATGGTGGAAGAAGAGAGAGAGAGGGAGAGAGAGAATCTCAAGCAGGCTCCACACTATCAACACAGAGCCTGATGTAGGGGTCAATTTCATAAACTGTAAGATCATAGCCTGAGTTGAACTCAAGAGTTGGACACTTAACCAACTGAGCCACCCAGGAGCCTCTCAATTTGCTAGTAATTTATTGAGAATTTTTGCATCCATGTTCATCAGGGATATTGGCCTATATGTATCCTTTTCAGTGGGATCTTTGTCTGGTTTTGTAATCAAGGTAATGCTGACTTTGTAGAATGAGTTTGGAAGTTTTCCTTCCATTTCTATTTTTTGGAGCAGTTTCAGAAGAATATATATTAAGTTTTCTTTAAATGTCTGATAGAATTCCCCTGGGAAGCCATCTGGCCAGAACTTTTGTTTGTTGGAAGATTTTTGATTACTGGTTCAATTTCTTGGCTAGTAATAGGTCTTGTCACAATTTCTATTTCTTCCTGTTTCAGTTTTAGTAGTTTATGTGTTTTTAGGAGTTTATCCATTTCTTCCAGATTGCCCAGTTTATTGGCATCAATTTTTCATAGTATTCTCTTATGAAATACAAATATCACTGTGGTGTTGGTTGTGATCTCTCCTCTTTCATTGATGATCTTATCTACTTGGGTCCTTTCTTTTTTCTTTTTGATAAGTCTGGCTAGGGGTTTATCAATTTTACTAATTCTTTCAAAGAATCAGCTCTTAGTTTCATTGATCTGTTCTACTTTGTTTGTTGTTTTGTTTGTTTTTATATTGCTTATTTCTGCTCTAATCTTTATTATTTCTTAAAAAATTTTTAATGTTAATGTTAATTTTATTTATTTTTGAGTAAGAGAGAAAGACAGAGAGTAAGCAGGGGGAGGGGCAGAGAGAGAGAGGGAGACACAGAGTCTGAAGCAGGCTCCAGACTCTGAGCTGTCAACACAGAGCCCAATGTAGGGCTTGAACTCACAGACTGCAAGATCATGACCTGAGCCGAAGTCAGACGCCCAATCGACTGAACCACTCAGGTGCCTCTCTAATCTTTATTATTCCCCTTCTTATTTCCCTTCTTCTGCTGGCTTTGGGCTTTACTTGCCCTTTACTCATCCTTTTCTAGTTCCTTTAGGTGTAAAGTTAGGTTGAGTATTTCAGACCTTTCTTGCTTCTTGAGATAAGCTTGTTTTGCAATATACTTTCCTCTTAGGACTGTCTTTGCTGCATCCCAAAGGTTTTGGACTGTTGTGTTTTCATTTTCATTTGCTTCCATGTATTTTTAAATTTCATCTTTAATATCCTGGTTAACCCATTCATTTTTTAGTAGGATGTTCTTTAACCTCCATGTATTTGAGGGCTTTCCAATTTTTTTTTGTCTCGTGGTTGACTTCAAGTTTCATGGCATTTTGATCCAAAAATATGCATGGTATGATCTTGATCTTTTTGTACTTGTTGAGGACTCATTTATGACTCAGTATGGGATCTGTTCTGGAGAACGTTCCATGTGCATTCAAGAAGAATGTGTATTCTTCTCCTTTAGCATGAAATGTTCTGAATGTATCTGTTAAGTCCATCCAATCCAGTCTGCCATTCAGAGCCATTGTTTCCTGTTGACTTTATGCTTAGATGATCTGTCCCCTGCTGTAAGTGGGTGTTGAAGTCCCTACTATTATTGTATTATTATCAATAACTTTCTTTGGTTGTAATTCATTGATTTATATATTTGGATTCTTTCAAGTTGGAGGCATAAATATTTACAATTGTTAGATCTTCTTGATGGATAGACCTCTTAATTATAATATAATGCCCTTCTTCATCTCTTGTTACAGTCTTTGGGTTAAAATCTAGTTTGTCTGATATAAGTATGGCTACTCTGGCTTTCTTTGGATGTCCATTAGCAAGATAGATGGTTCTCTATCTTCTCAGTTTCAATCTTCAGGTGTCTTTAGGTCTAAAATGAGTCTCTTGTAAGCAGCATATAGATGGATCTTGGTTTTTTTTAATGCATTCTGATATTGTGTCTTTTGATTGGAGCATTTGGTCTACTTATATTCAGATTGATTGTTGAGAGATATGACTTTAGTGACATTGTGTGTGGTGGTGTTCTTTGGTTCTTTCTAGTCTTTGTTGCTTTTTGTCTTTTTGTTTTGTTTTGTTTTTCACTCAAGGACTTCTCTTTAAAGTTTATTGCAAAGGTGGTTTAGTGATCACAAACTCCTTTAGTTTTTGTTTGTTTGGGAAATTTTATCTCTCTTTCAATTCTGAATGACAGCCTTGTCAGAATTATTTACTTGCCAGAATTATTTACTGTATATTTTTCCCATTAAGCACGTTGAATATATACTGCCACTCCTTTCTGGCCTGCCATGTTTCTGGGGACAGATCAGCTGTGAACCTGATCTGTCTTCCCTTGTAAGTTAAGGACTTTGTTTTCTCTTGCTGCTTTCATGATTCTTTGTGTATTTTGTGAATTTGAATGTAATATGCCTTGGTGATGGTAGACTTTTGTTGAATTTAATGAGAGTTCTCTGTGATTCTTGGATTTTGATGTCTGTGTCCTTCCTTAGAGAATTTTCCTGCTATAATTTTTTAAATAAACCATCAGCCCCTTTTTCTCTCTCTTTATCTTCTGGGACTCCTGTGATATGAAGATTAATAAGTTGCTTGTGATCCTTTACCTTTCTTTCCCTCCTCTTTTCAGCTTCATTATTTTCCAGAATTTTATATTCTGTATCACTAATTCACACCTCTGATTTGTCCATCCTCTTTTTATGGCCTGCATTTGGGTTTGCTTCTCAGTTATAGGATTTTTAATTTCAACTCGACTTGGTTTTATTCTTTTATCTCTGCAGAAAGGAATTCTCTAGTGTTTTCTATACATTGTTCAAGTCCAGCTAGTATCCTCATACTCGTTCTAAATTCTAGTTCAGATATCTTACTTATATCTGCATTGATGAAGTCCCTGGCTGTGAGATCTACTTCCTGTTCTTTCTTTTGGGGTAAATTCCTCCATCTCATCATTTTGTCCAGAAAAGAAGAAAGAAAGAAAGAACAAAAAACAAACAAACAAACAAACAAACAAACAAACAAACAAAGAAAAAGCCAAAATACCCCCCAAAAAACTAGATCCTGGATGTGTTTTGGTCTGCTTGCTAAAAGAATCTAGATCCAAAAATAAAAATATAAAAAAAAAATAATAAAAGAAAATGAAATGAAAATAAAGAAAAACATTTAAAAATACAAAGAAAAATAAAAGTAAAAATTAAAAAAAATAATAAAAGTAAAAAAGAAATTGAAGAAATAAGTGAAAAAAATAATTAAATAAAAAATAAAAGTAAAAAGGAAGTTAGATCCTATTTCCCCTAGAGCTGAAGCTTTGCAGCACTCTATGATCAGTAGACTTGTTGCAAGCCAGTTGTTTGTTCAGATCTTCTGGGGGAAGACCTGTTGCTCTGATTCTCAGGCTGACTTGCCCTAGAGGAAATGCCCCTCCAGGGCACAGTGGGGTGGGCTTGGTGTAACGGGCTCCATCCTCCACTAGGTGGTGCTCTTTTGCTCCCTGAAGGCTTTCAGGGCTGATGAGCAGGATGATTATGGCGGCACCCTGCTTGCTAGCCCCAGAGCTGAAAGTTCCCACCTGTGGACTCTTCAGAGAACCCTCACAGAAGAGAATCAATCACCCCTCTAGTGTCACTGATTTCGGTTAAAACCCTGCGTTTCACCCTGCCTGTGTCCAAGATTTTAATATCAGAGGCCCAAGAGTGTTTCAAATCTCCAATTTTTAGGGACTCCCTAAAGGTGAACTCACTCTGTGCCTCTGGGAGAGGGTTTTGCTGTGCTTCTGCCATTTGCCAGCTGATACAAGGAAAGTGGTTGCACAACCATGCAGCAGTTCAGAGTTTATGGCAAAACAGCATCCCAGCTCGGTGCCCTTGGCTGGAGCCCCCACTCCTATGCTTTTGAGCAGTGCAGCACGTTGGCCCCACCCATTCTTGTGACCCAGGGAATCCTTAGATCAGCTGTCACTCCTAGGACTCCACCCGGCTTCACCACCTGAGCACCTTAGAGTCAGGCACATCCCACCTGGTAGTGGACTTCTAAAAGCTCAGATTTTGTATTCTGTTGCTTCTAATGATCTGTGGTAGCCTCAGATAGCTCTATGTCCCCCAAGTCAACTCTCTGCACCTCCTATCTTCCAGAAGGTGGTCACTTTTCTACTTGTAGACTTGGAGTTTTTGTTCTCTCAGACCTCCAATTGATTTCTTCGGTGTTGAGAATGACTTGAGAACAATCTAGCTGTGTTTAAGGGTCAAGACAAGCTTAGGGTCCCCCTATTCCTCTACTTTCTTAACTCGTCCTCCTCAAAATGTAATTTGTAAAAGCCCTTGGTTCTGACTAACATTTTCTAATTAGGCATTCTAATTTCTTTTACCTTTATGAACCATGATGTTATATTTTTATATACCCTTTTTCCTTTGAGTTCTGAAGAGCCTTTTAAAAATACTTCATTTCAAGGGGCGCCTGGTTGGCTCAGTCAGTTAAGCCTCTGACTTCGGCTCAGGTCGTGATTTCACGGCTTGTGAGTTCAGTCCTGCGTCAGGCTCTGTGCTGACAGCTCAGAGTCTGGAGCCTGTTTTCAATTCTTTGTCTTCCTCTCTCTCCGCTCCTTCCACGCTCGTGCTCTGTCTCTCTGTCTCCCAAAAATAAATAAATATTAAAAAAATATATTTCATTTCTGGGTAAATGTATGAATGGATTGTAAATGCATCAACGATTATTGATAAAATGATTTAATACTTATTTTTTAAAGTTTAAACAGTATGAACTTCATTAGAAAGGAAAATATATTTAAATAAGAGGAATCAATTATAAACTATTCAAAGGTAAACATTCATTTACATATGGTTACATATCAATTATAGCATATTTATTAAAATCGTTTTTAGAAGTATTTCTCGGCTAGTTGGTTTTGACTCAACTTCATAGTGAAACTTAGCTCTTATGATTGTCCCTTAGTAACAAAACATACTTTAGTAGAAAGACACAGCTTGCCTTAAGAAACCCTCCAATACAAAATACAAATTCTGATATTTGATAAAAATGGAGGTAAGTATCCAGGTGTAGGAAGAATTCTTTCAAAGAATTAATCACATCTTATTTACAAAGACATTTCTGTTAGTGGTTTATTTCCAAAATGTACTTTTAGCCATTGTGCTAGTTTTCTTTCACTATATAACAAATTACCATAAACTCTGCAGCTTGAAGCAACACCCAGTTTTAGTTCACACATGGTTGTGTAGGTCAGACGTCTGAGCATGGATGGCATGGCTGTGTTCTCTGTTCTGTGTCTCAAAGGTGGAAATCAGGGCATTGGCCAGGCTGGGTTACTTTCTGGAGGCTCTGGGGAAGAATGCAGGTTATTGGAAGATTTCAGTTCCCTGTGGCGGTAGGACTGAGGTCCCCTTTCTTTATTGGCTGTCAGCTGGGGACGGCTCTCAGCTCCTAGATGTCACTCACATTCCTTGACACTTGCTCCCCTCCATCTCCAAAGTGAGCAACAAAGAATCTCTCATGTCAAACCTTCCTCCACACTCCACCCCACACATTGAATCTCTTTTACCAGGACACCAGTCTCTTTTAGGGGCTCACCTGATTAGGTCAGGCCCCCTGAAGATAATTTCCCCTGTCTTAAGACTTGGTACCTTTATTTTATCTCACATAATCCTTCACAGCAGCACCTAGGTTAGTGTCTGTTAAATAACTGGGAGAAAGTTTGTATGCCCTGGAGGCAGGGGTTGGACTGGATCTTGAGAACTGTCTCAGAATTCTGCCTGAATTTACAGCAGTGGAGTGTCCCATGATTCGATTTTTAAAAAATCCATTTAAAAAATATGACTCCTAATCCAAAATGCGAGGTTAGTTGGAAGACTTGATAGCCATTTAAGAGGGAGTTAAACCCCTGTAGTTCAAATTCCAAGAAAGTAATGACACTATCTGTGTAGGCTTCACTCCAGTACCTTTCCCATCAATGTGAGACACTTACTGCCCTCTCTCCAGCAAGACGATCCCTATAGTCAGCAGTACATGCGTGGTGCGCTTCGGGGGCTTATGAAAGGAAAGCTTGGAAATCTATAAGCGCACCCCTGGCTTGGAGGAGGGGAGGGTCTCACTCGTGTTTTTTTTAGCCTCACACATGGCTTGTCTCTTCCCAGGAAAATGCCAGTCACAGGATAGCAGCACCTCTGTCAGCCCCGTCTCGGTCATCTCTGTGCTCTCCTGCTCAGAGGCAGAAATGCAGTCCCAAAGGCCCAGTTGTACTCCCGAATCAATTCCCTTTATGTCTCCTGAGGCTGAGCTGCAAAAACACTCCCTGTGTTCTGCCAGCCACTTAATCTCTTCTCCTCATTTCAAACTTCAATATACTCTTTTAAAAAAGAATCATACCCAAACCTCCCCCACAGCCAAATGGCCTAAGCGACTCTGCTTCTTGGACTCCAGTGCTCTCATGAATGTTCATAATGTTGTCTCCAATCATTAAGAAAGTGTTCAATCATGTACCGTACTCTGTTTAAGGACACAGGGAGGTGTGTAAAATTGCCATATTTCTAGTTAGCTGTCATCCCAGCGTGGAATCACCTTGTGCCCAGAGACTCATTCATTCCAGAATCTAGTTCATTCGTTGTTACGGCGTTTTTCATGGGTTTTCGGACTCTGTGGTGAGTTCGAGATTGCTGTACTTCAGAGGTTACCCTGATTCACCCTGGGTGCATTGTCTCCAGCTGTTTGTTCCTGAGTCACCAGATCTCAAGTCTAGAAAGTGTGCCTCAACCTGCAATGAAGAGTGGTTTTGTGTGACGGGTTCTAGTTCCAGATGTTCTGGGCTCAAGTACCAGCTCATCTACTCACTAACTAGAGTCATTCACTGTTTCTGTGCGTTGATTTCCCATCTTACAAGATGTGCTTGTTAGGGTGACTGGCAGGCAATCAGGTCTTACTATGTCAGGTGTTATTTCAAGCCCCTCCACCTCGTGCATTGAGGGCTAAGCCAGTGGATACATTTCTTGCCCTTTGGCTCAAGAACTGACAGATCTGGTCAGTACATGACATTTCTTTTACTTTCAACATATATCCAGAATCTAACCGCTTCTCCCCATCATCACACCCATCCCCTTTGGTCCAAGCCATCAAACATCTCTTACCTGGACTATTACAATAGTCTCCTGATGGCCTCCCTGCTTTTATCCTTGCTCCCCCTACCACCTCCTGTCTGTCCTTTATCTGGAAGCTAAGATGATACCTTAAAAATGTGAGTCTGGTCATGATCACTCCTATGCTCAGAATCCTGCAATGATGTCTCATGTTTCTCAGCGTAAAAACAAAACCCCTTATAATGGCCTATAGGCCCTTCATTATAGCTGCCCCCTTCAGCTCTCTGACTTTCTTCCTGCTCACTTGCTCCTGCCAAGTGGCTCTGTGAGCTGGTTCTCCAACAGGCCAGGCCTGCTTTTTGCACGTGTTCTTTCTTGCCTGGAATGCTCTTCCTCAGATGTGTGTCATCTCCTTATCTCTTTGTTCAGATGCCCCTCCTCAAAGACATTCACCTTGACATTCTCCTCTCCTACTCCTCCTTTCCCTTAACTTGTGCTGCCTTTTCTTTTTCCATACTGCATATTGTAATTTTGTCACACCATACGTTTAGCACAGCTTCTGGTTTCTGTTTCCCTGTGACAGGATAAACTGGGGCAGGGATACTGGTTCTCTGATGTATCCTAAGTGCTTGGAATAGCACCCAATGCATAGTAGGGACACAATAGTATTTGCTGATTAAAGAATGAACGGATGTTGTGCCGGGGAAGACAAAGATAGAGAAAGATGGCCGTGTTGGCAGTTTGAAAGCTGATACAACACAAAAAGCAATGTGGAACTGTAAATAAGAACAGCATGAATCAAAGAGACAGAATGCTGCGAGATGTGATTACGGCATCCAGAGTTCCATCTGAACCTATTGGATTTACATTCATCTTTTCAGGCACGTGTAGATACGTAAGTAGTAATCTAGTGTTTCACCCAGTGTTTGATTCTAGGTGCTAAAGAAATACATTTTGATTCACTCACTGTCAGCTCTATAATTGTCAAAACTCAGGTGTGTCCGTGAGGCAAACTTTAACAATTTCTGAGGAGAGGGAAGAGGCTGGGACTGAGGGTTGATCTGAATTATAGTTTTGACCTATGAGTGCATAGCGGACAGATCTCGTTTGGGCTTTTAATTCCTACAGATATGGATTTGAGTTCTAACTCTGTCATCTTGTAGCTATGTGGCCTTGGTTAGGGTGTTTTATACCTCAAACCTTCAACTTCCTCTGCTGCAAAGTAGGGAGAAGTAATACCCGACTTAATAATATTATCCTAGGGGCGCCTGGGTGGCTCAGTCGGTTAAGCGTCCGACTTCGGCTCAGGTCATGATCTCACGGTCCCTGAGTTCGAGCCCCGCCTCGGGCTCTGTGCTGACAGCTCAGAGCCTGGAGCCCATTTCAAATTCTGTGTCTCCCTCTCTCTCAGCCCCTCCCCTGTTCATACTCTGTCTCAAAAATAAAATAAAACGTTAAAAAAATTTTTAGTAAAAAAAATAATATTATCCTAAAAATAAGATATAATTTGGTGAAAGTATGTGTTTAACAAATATTGACTTGTTATTGTTGTTGAATATACATGGAGAACTTAGGCTTGATTTAGATATTAGTCTTTATTATAGGTTGAATTATGTCCCTCAAAATTCATATTTGAATTCTTAATCCTCAGTGTGACTGTATTTGGAGACAGGGCCTATAAGAGGGTAAATAAGGTTGAATGAAGTCATAAGGGTGGGACTCTGACCTGATGGGATTAGTGTCCTTGTGAGAGGAAACCCCAGAGTCTGCTCTCACTCACTCTCTGCCATGTGAGGATACATCGAAAATGTAGCCATCAGCAAGTTAGGAAAAAGGTCCCACCAGTAACCAAATAGGACGGTAACTTGATCTGGAACTTCCCAGCCTCCAGAACTGTGAGCAATAATTTTCTGTTGTTTAAGGGAATCACTCTGTGCCATTCTGTTATAGCAACCCAAAGCAATGAAGATAATATTCAATGGTGTTTCACAGACTGAAATTTAGGTGAATCTTCAGTATGTAGTCAGCATCTGGGATAACACTGGGCAGTTCCAAATCTTGGAGACAGGGTGTTCTCAAGGCCTGTGTATTATACAGATTCTGGAAAATGGGCTGGAATTCCGGAAAGAGCCCTTGTTCCTGCAGAAAATTAGACTGATGCTTGGGATCTAAAGTGGAAGGAAGACCCAGCAGTGAAAAGAGAGCCCAACTCTCCCATACTCAGACTCACTCCAGATTGCAGATGGTGGGGGAGGGCAGAAGTATTTGATATACTTCTTTCTTTGTTCATATCTTCTTGATGGACCAGACAAAACTGAGGCTACAGGTGAAGGGCACCAGTGCCCAGATCTGAGAGGGGCCAGGGAAGATGAGGGCTGATGAATCGTCTTTGTCTAGTAAGTGCTCATCCCCACTAGAACTTATAGAGCTTTTAAAGGCAAAACCTGATACCACCACATTAAAATGTGGATTGTTCTATAATTACAAGTGCATGCTATCTTTCAAAGATATTTAAAAAAGATATTTGTATTCATGTTTCACATGTAGTTAATAGAACTGAAAGTGATTTTTTAGCTATATCTAATGGACTAAATTCTCTAACATATCGTTGAGAGATTCATACAAGCTCTTTTGGGCAGTCCTATCAAGCGATTGTCCTTTACCCAAGGTCTGGGTCTAGGTTGTGTTCTCAATGTGCGGTCTTTATTTTTACCATCAGTGTATTGAGCATTTAGCATTGATAATATTTCCTGCAGCTCGAGAGATTTATCCTCCTAATTGGATATTGTTATTTCCCTTGCTTGGGTAGCCAGAATATCTGAATTTGCCCTAATTAGAATTGACTTCTCTGGGTTGACAAAGAGCCCTACAGTCTAAGTCATGATATACATAAGGAGTAAACTTAGTTTTCTAAAGAATCAATACTTTTCTGTTTGGTTTATGACAATTCAAAAATTCCATAAAAACTTTTCTAGAAATAATTGTGAAAAGTTTTCAAAGTATAAAACACACACATGTAAAACATATAACTACAATATGGAGATTCACCTAAAATCTTTCTAGTCAACATCCTTTCATGTAGGAGGTTTAAACTCTCCAACTATAATCAATAGAAATTAGTAAAAGTAAGTATTGGTCATATTGCAAAGCACTGGTGAGCAAAGCAAAGTTCTTGGCTTTGGGAGCCCACGGATTAAAAAAAAATTTTTAATGTTTATTTATCTTTGAGAGAGACAGAGACAGAATGTGAGTGGGTTAGGGGCAGAGAGAGAAGGAGACACAGAATCCAAAGCAGGCTCCAGGCTCTGAGCTGTCAGCACAGAGCCCGACGCGGGGCTGGAACTCACGAGCTGTGAGATCATGACCTGAGCCAAAGTCGGACGCTCAACCGACTGAGCCACCCAGGTGCCCTGGGAGCCCATGGATTAAAGATGGGAGAGAGACAAGTTTGATAGCAATTGTAACACTGTGGAATCTGCTAAGGGAGAGAGAGATTCACAGGTTGCTATAGAAACGAAGAGGAGAGGCCTTTAACTCAACAGCATCCGAGGTGTCATGGAAGTTTTCTTAAATATATAATACCGAAGGTGACTGTTGAAAGATAAATGAAAATGATCCAGATGGGTGGAGAAAGGCAGGAGGAAGAGTAAGACACTACAGGAAGAAGGAACAGTGTGTTCAAAGGTTGGAAAAAATGGGATGTATTTGGGGAAACTTCATGTTTATGAGAGTACTGTATTGTGGGTGACGAGGCTGACGCCAGGCCGTGAAAGATCTTACATTTTAGGATGTTTGGGTGAAGAGACACAATGTGTTTATAGAAAGTGGAGTTTTGTGATTATTTTTGTACTTTAAAAATTTCACTTATTCTCCCAAAGAATGATAATAATGTCTACTTATCTTTCCTTGTTTACTCCTCATCATAATCTGTGTCTAGCTGGGTATTTGTAATGTATTGGATGCTACTAAAAAGATAATAGTTTTGGGCTATTGCCTTATTTTCCTTTCTTAACTTTTACCTCTATTCAATTTTCAGTTATACATGCTAGCCAATAATGACAGAATAGGGGTCGTGATAACTTGTCTAACTGCTCCCTCTCTCCATTTATTAGCCTGCATTTTACTGGTTAAGTGGGAACATGGTCAAAAGAAATTATGTGGATATTGGGAACTGAAACCAGCAATATTCCTTGTCCGTGTTGAAAAACACTGAGAGTAGACATTGTTTTTTGTCCTTATGTTAATCAGTGCTGGGACCAGGCAAACATAACTTAGCTGTTTGCTTCAAGAAATGCCTGCTTGTGAAAGAAAAGAAAATCAATTGAAGGAAAAGTAAAGAGAATCAATGAAATAGCTTGCTCATTGAGACTTGCTTCAAGACCTCTGCCTTTCTGTCTCTACCAATCCAAAGTTATTTTAATAATAATAAAAAAATTCTGCTCAATCTCAACCAGTTTCCAACTTGCAAGGCTCACTTTAAAACTACCCAGCCATGACCTTAAACTCTATAAATACTCTGTCCTAAGGTAGTGTTCTGCCCTACTGGTCCACAGATTTTTTTCTAGTGTTTTTATTGGGAGAAATTGACATTTAATACTATTTTGCTTTAAATTAGCTTTGACATTCTACTGTTAGAATGATATTCTGATGAAGTTACTGCAGCAACATTGCCCATAAGATAGTATTTGAAGACTTGGTGAGAGATGCTGGGTAGATAAGAACGTAAATTTACAAAAAGTCATTTACTTTTTGCAGACACAATTTTATCAAATGATGTGGGGTGATAGAAGGGAGCAGAGAGAGGGAGAATGGAGATTTTGGGTGGGGGTGAGGAGTGGGGGACTTTCCTCTTCGCTGCAGAGGTGGTAGAGTCCAACGTATGGCTTCATGATGCCCTTCATAATCTGACCTCTGCTTACCCCTCCACTTACCTGATGCATCCCTTGGCCCCCCTCACAATCTCCTATCCACACAGATTTGTTTTGCAAACATTCTAGGCACTTGGTTTTCTCTGGGCCTCTACACATGCTGTTCCATTTGTTTGGATCAATTTTCTCCATATTTAACTGGTTATTCCCCATGCTTTTTCCTTTTCAGGTCAGTTATTACTTCCCCTGGGGATTGTTTAAAAACCTCTAACACTATAGTGATGCCCCTCTTATATAACCTTGTAGTGTTCTGTGATTGCCCTGTTATAATACTCACTGCACTATTAGTTAGACTTTACCTGGTTGTCTCTTACCCACTCCAGATAGTAATCTCTTTGAGAGAAAGATTATATACTGTTTTTTTCTATGAACTTCCCACTTAGCATACTGCCTGCATACTAGATGCCTAATAAATATTTGTAGATTAAATGAGTAAACACTTGCCGGCTGCCTCCAATTCCTGTCTCTCATCCTCCAGTGTCTGTGTTCGTCTTGAGACCATTTCCTTCTGTTGGACACAACTGACCTGTTAGTTTTGAAAATTTATTTCACGTGTTGATTTTACTTCTATGAAACACATTTTTTTCCTTCATCGATTTTGTGTATCAGAAGGATACTTGCATTCTAGCTGGTTATAGGACTTGAACTAGGAACTAAATAGCAAATTTTAAAGCTGCATGCACTGAAAACTTTATTTCATGAGTGTGCCCTCCTTCATGTAATTCTTGGATTCCTACTGCATATAATCAATGAGTATACGTTTACACACTGGAATCACTTCCTCCTGAATATGCAAACTTCTTCTTCTTTTTTAATCCCAGTTCTTGGGATACAAAATTGTCCTAGCAATTGTGCTTCATAACATCAGCACGTAAGTTCCTTTGGTGTTCCCTATTGTGCCTTCCACCCACTGACCGCTCACCCTACCCCATTTCCACCCAAGTTACTTACCATTAAATTATTGTGGTTGCCTGAATTTCTCTAAGCCAGCAAGGCTATTGAGGCACGTTCCTCTATGTTTCTGAAGCATCAGTGAGTCTATGTTAGCACCTTATACAAGGGGGCCAAGTGGAACAGACCCGGTATTAGGGTGGCAGTCTCAATACCCAAGTTAGCACTTATCTTGGGATAACTGAATGTGGCAGTACAATCCTGATGAGGAAGTCCACATGTTGAGGTTTGAGGAATACTGAGAAGTCCACCCACTCCAAAATAGCTTGTTCACCAACGGTCAACATTTCTAATGACCAGTGTTTGAAGACCATCTTTTATTTTATTATTATTTTTTTAAATGTTTTATTTTATTTTGAGACAGAGAGAGACAAAGCACGAATGGGGGAGGGGCAGAGAGAGAGGGAGACACAGAATCTGAAGCAGACTCCAGGCTCTGAGCTGTCAGCACAGAGTGGACGCGGGGCTCGAACTCACAGACGGTGAGATCATGACCTGAGCGGAAATCGGAAGCTCAACCGACTGAGCCACCCAGGTGCCCCAGAGACCATGTTTTATTTAAAAAAAATTTTTTTTCAACGTTTTTATTTATTTTTGGGACAGAGAGAGACACAGCATGAACAGGGGAGGGGCAGAGAGAGAGGGAGACACAGAATCGGAAACAGGCTCCAGGCTCCGAGCCATCAGCCCAGAGCCTGACGCGGGGCTCGAACTCACGGACCGCGAGATCGTGACCTGGCTGAAGTCGGACGCTTAACCGACTGCGCCACCTACGCGCCCCATATTTTAAAAAATCTTCCAAAAAGGTAGATATCACAGAAAAAGATAAGACAACTTCATATTTATGGTACCTACTGTAACTTCAGTGGGATTGACTTTCTATAGGTGAAATGTCAGATCCAGCTCTGAGGATTTGAACCATAGACCAGATCTCTGGAGAGGAGACAGATGTTCAAAGACAAATTTCAGGTACTCTGATGCAGGTATACCCCAATATATAACGACTCCCAGTCACAATCCATATTCAGAACCCCAGACTCCTCTTCCCTATAGTGTCTATAGGAGATTCTCTAGAAATTTCTCTGTCAGTTAAAGAAAACAGTGAAATTTCTCTGTCTGTTTCTTTTCTATCAGTTCCGTTATTTCTTCGTCTCCTTGGTTGCTTATCTTTGGAATCCTCATCTCCACTCTGTCCAAGGTGACAGCTGATGTTTCTGCTGATTGCTTTCTGCATCCCGGGAACTCTGACTTATATAGTATTTATGCTGTGAGTGCTATGATTGATTGTAGGACAGCACAGCTAAGGCAAGGCTTTCATATCTGATAAGGATTTGGAAACAGCTATGGGATAAACAAGGGAATTGGCAATCCAGTGAGCAGCTTATAATTACTGAAATGTGGCCCGTCTTACAACTTCCAGACTCATGCTTGTTGGTGACCTGTGTCTGTCATATTTGGTTCTTCTCTCCTTTTGGGCACTCAAGTTTTAGCCCCCGTGGCAGTCGGATAAACCATGAGACTAGTTCTGGTCAATAGCTTGTGAAGGAAAACAGGATATGGGAGGTCCCAGGCAAAATTTCCTTTGCAAGCCCCTACCTATATAAACAATTTGATCTAAAAGCATATTACAAAATTCATAGGGCTGTGGGAGGTATTTATCAATGAAAGTTTAGAATAATGGTTATAGAAGAAGTACGTAGGTATTTGATTATTGTCCAATCATTTGCAGGTAAAGATTGTTTTGTAGTGTCCAGGAACCATCTCTTTATTTTTCAGTTCCAGAACTATGTTTTCGCCTTTATTGTCAAATGCACCATTTCTGGCAAATTTAATATCTTGCACTGGGAGAAAAGGATGGCAACACTGTTATTACTCACAATGCCATGGCTCTTTGGAAGCTGTTTGTATTGAAACAATATAGAGTTCCTTGCCTCTGCACTCCTCCAGTTCCAGGCGTTGAATGCTGCTTATATCATCAGTCCTGACACTGCATTACCCATTCTGCCATTCCTGAATCCTGGCTTCCAATGATTCCCTCAAAGGTTGTTATTAGGCTCTGTTTTGTTTTGTTTTTGATGATGCTCACACGTCATCTTCCCCATGCATGAAAAAAAAATGTGAATAATCATTCATTTTTGGTCATGTTATGTGTCCTGTTTAGAAGGTTATAGTGTAAGGGAATATAACACAACTTCTGGCCATCTCTTCTCTTAAACTCCATCGGGCTGTCATCTCTGCACTCCTAAAATGTGATCTCTTTCAATGTTGTTTACATCCCTGAATTTCACATGCTGACAAGGGCAGGGAGGGTAGGTGAGAGGCCCGTGGGCAGAGTGAGAAGAGCAGCCTCATTCACACAACGAATGTCTCTGGTCGCTCATCTGGCATGCTTAAGACAGACCTGAAAGAATGTGCCATCACCACAACAACTGGAGGCAAGAGAAGACATCAACTCCAGAGCCCATTGGTGTTAAAGAGCAGTGATGTAAGTAAACATTTGCTCCAGAAGGACAGGCAATCCCCACATCCTCCCACTCTCTGTCATGTAATGCTGAGCCTTCATGAGAGGTGGCATCAGCTCTGCGTGTCAGCAGCGGGAAGTCCACAGAATAAAGGATACCTGCTGTCACTCTCAGATGCTGTAGACTAGAGGTGGTTTTGCAAATTAAACATGGACAGGTGAGAGCTGACATAAGGGCTCAAACATGGTTTCAGCACAAGTGTTGGTAGGGGACAGATGGTGGTTAAGAACAAAGGACTTTGTCCAGCATGAGTGAGGATCACCCAAAATGGACATGTCAGTACCATTCTGGAGGCCCAATTCTGTGTGATTCCACAAAAGAAGTATCATGCTGACCAGCAGGAGCAATTAGGCTAATCTTGAGTGGCAGTGTGGAGGCGGGTTGCTTGCTGATCCATAAGGGACAAGGATTGTGAGCGAGAAATAAGCTAGTTTGGTGTCAAGTCTATAAGGCTTTTTGTTACCACAGGAAAACCTTGTCTGCCCTGACTGACACAGACCCCATTCATGGGTGTTTGCTCTTCAGCCACAGGCCAGGCTCCTTGCTTACCAGTTCTTAGTCAGATGAGCTGAGGATTATCCAAGTAAACACATGTATAGTATTTAGAAAGGTAAATGTTAGCTATTACTTGCAGTTATTACTATCGGCATTTGTTCTCATGTTAGAGACTAACTTATCAGTGAGATATCTTTCAGAATATTTCATACAGGTCAGTCTCCAACTGTCATCGAGAATTTTTTCATCTGACTAGATCAAGACCTACCCTGTGTGTTCTCTTTTCTAGTTCTGTAACTGACTTTTTTTTTTTTTTATAACAATAGACAATGAGAAATTTTACTCCTACTAGTGAGAGAATTCCATCCTTCACTCTCAAGAGAACAAGCTTCCCTCATGGTCCAGATAGGACCACAATAACTTAGTGTACAGAACATATATTGGAATCTGACTCATCAGTCGTGGGGCCCAAATTGAGCTTCACAACTCTTTATAATAACAACTACAAACATTGGTTGAATGTTTACTGTTTGCCAGGCAACATTCTAAGTGCTTCCCGCATATTAACTCATCTGTCATCCTTATGCAAACTATCCCGCAAAGCACGATAGTTTATGGTTACCTATTATGAGGAAGTGAGGTACAGAGAGGCTAATTGCTTTGTCCAAAGTCATGGAGCTACTCAGTTTGACCCACAATTTCAATGTGTGCAGTCTGCTTTCAGAGTCTAGGCTCTTAACGACTTCACTCTGTCTCTGTTTATTCTGATAACATGCTAACTTGATACACGTGACTTGTGGTTTTTTTTGGGGGGGGGTTATTTTTAATAGCCATGTTTCTAGAAAGAGTTGAAGATCAGAGATGAGGCCTATGCCATCATCCTGTAGTCTTCTGGATCTCAGGATCATGATTCAGAATTCTTAAGAACACACACACACACACACACACACACACTTGCTCAAGTGCACTTGGTAAATAATGAAGTTTTGCTGCCCGGCAGTGTTCAAGTCTTTATTCATTTATTTAGGAGGTATTTATTGAGTGTCTACTGAGTGCCAAGCATTGTTCTGGGTGCTAAGGCAGTGAACAAGACAGTCTCTTCCCTGAAGGAGCTGAGAATCTCAGGGACACTTTATAGCATTCTAATACGTTCCTATAGCTCCTACCACCCAGGCTTCAGGATGCCGTGCCACAATTGATCATTTTCTTACATTACCAGCATCCTGTCTGTGCCTCTTTGTTTGTAGTAAATCATTCAGTGTGAAGTATGAGCCTCAAGTCAAATTCTGCCAGTGGAACTGATGAGAGGTGGCGAATGACTCAAATGGAGGAGAAGAGAGATTTGCAAGCTGGAGTGGGTTTGTGGAAAGGACTTCATGTGGTATGTATCAACCAGAGTACATGGTAAGAGAAGGAGGACAGAGCCGCCTTTCTCATTTGGCAGACGGCTAGGGTGTGAGACTAATTAACAACTAAAAAATAAACACAATCCCAAAGCAGCAAATGATAATTTAATCCTGAGAAAGCTTCTTCTGGGTCAGTCATGTCAGCCATTGAATTTCGGAGCCTGGCATCAAATTCCAGCCACGAGAGATTGGCTGGAAGCTTCTGCCATCTGTCCTGGAGAATCCATGAGCTTCAGCACTGGTGGTGCAGGGAACTTTGTCACCAGAAGTGGAGATTCTCTCGGAGTTTATTGCTGCCGTCTCAGTGGCTGAAGGACAGGAGCTCACAGAAGACAGTGGACCACAGTCTTTGTGAAGCATTTTCCCCTGCAAATCACAAATACTTACCAAGCCCTGTATACCAGGCAGTATGCCAGACACTGCACACAGAAGAATGAATAAGATGTAGACACTGTTTTTATAGAGCACCAATCTTGTGGAGGACACACTTCCATAAATGAAACATATGATACAGCGGGGTGCATATAATGTTGGGGTGATGAGATTATTCAAGATGTCAGAGGAAAAGCATCTCTTCTTAAGAGGGAAACTGAGTGCATATGGTGACCAGAATTCCTTCAAATCTTCAGATGAGGCTACATTATATTTTAACATCATCTTATTTCCAAGTTGTGCCCCTCATAGCTGATGTGGCCTTGAGAAAAGCACCTGCCAAATATGATTATATAGCCTCTTGATCTGTGATCGCTAAAGAGCCAGGGTCCATATCTTTCAAATTTCCTTGTAATTGTCCTCAGTACCATACTCTGCTTGCTGCTGATAATGCCAGCACGCTTCTGATTTAAGCAGAGAGGTGCTATTGACTACATCTGACCTCTACACTGAAAATAGATCTTTGGCCAAAAGAAGGCAATGTGAAATTGGGCCCTCATTTGGATCCTTATCTATTGGTGTAAGTGCTGTCTATTTATTTGCAAATGTCTTGCATCACCAGCCTATTTTAAGGACTGAGTCTTAAAGGAAAGTGAAACTTCCTAGTTAAAAAAAAATCAGAGAAATTTTAAAAAGATGGATGAGGTTGTGAAGGGGCAGGGATGGAGTGACTATATGAATTCAAATGATTCTCCTTACCAGCATAAGGGGAAATCTTTCTTTCCTAAAATTAAAATGGTTGGGAAGAATGAAGCATTTGTTTGTTAAGAATTAGCCTTTCATGAACCGAATAGAGGAGAGGTATAGTTCTAGTAGCCAGGAATTACTAGAACTAGGTGGGCAGAAGTCATGGCAGGAGAGGTTCTTGAAATGGAGACGAGCAAGAGCTGTCCATGCTTTGTTTGAAACGACATAGAATCCAGTGGAGCAAACTGGTTAGGAGGATGAAGATTCCAGAGCCAGCCAGAAATGTATTAAATTTCTGGCTCTGTTTTTTTTTTTTTTTTTTATCTCAGTTATTGGTACCAAGTTACTTTATTTACTTAAGATTGGTTATATAAAAATATATCAATATTCAATAGTATTTTTTGAGGTAGATAATCATTCCTGTTGCTTTAGGTTCTGTGATGATTCAAGGAGATAATGAACCACGCCTAGTATATAGTAAGTGCTTGATGAAAAGTGGTCCTTTACTCTTTACAATGTTGAGCATCATCAACATTGTTAAGTGAACACTGACTTCCTAGCGCTCATGCTAACACAAGAGGATGAAGACGTATTTTATATAATTATGCCAGGAGGGTGAGCCAAGGAAAGAAGCATATGTTCCTCGGGGATGTTGGGAGACAGGAACTCTTTCTTGCTGGACTAGATCTTGAAACAATGCGAGGCTACACCTATGGCAGCCAACCTGTTGCCATGAGGAAAAATCCTGGAATTTCTAGGGATAGCCCCGAGGAGCAGAAGACATGGTGAAAGAGAAGTTAAGAGATAGAGAGACTCTCGCCCCAGATAATATCATTTCATCTGTGAATCCAGCCATAGCTAAAGTTGGCACTACCCCTGGATTTCTAATTCTCGAGCTAATAAATCTTGTTTGAGCCTCTCAGTTTTCTGATACTTGCAATGAGTCTGTATTAGAAAATGAAGTCCCATCTTTTATTTTTTAGTAAAAAGAAAAGTATTCTCTCCCCCTCTTTTCCTGTCTTGGATGTAGCTGTCTTGTCTGGAGCAGAATTAGCTGGCTATCAGCCGTGAGGGAAAAAAATTGAGGCGAAAGCTACAAGAAACACTAGAATCTCTTTTCTGATATTGTGGAGTCATAGAAATAATGCCAGCTTCACTTTTTGTATCAGTTTGATAGGGCTGCCATACACAGTAGCACAGACTGGATGGCTCAAGCGAAATAAATGTACTTTCTCACAGTTCTGGAGGCTCGAAGGCCGAGATCAAGGTGTTGCCAGGCACATCTCTTCTGAGGCCTCTGTCCTTGGCTTGTAGATGGCCGGCTGTCCTCTCTGTGCGTCTTTACACGGTCTTCCCTCTGTGTGTGTATATGTCCTAATCTCCTCTTCTTGTTAATATACCAGTCAGATTGGATTGGGGGCACCCTAACGACCTCAACTTAGTTAAAGACCTTATCTCCAGATACAGTCCCATTCTGAAGCACTGGGGCATTATGACTTCAATATACATTTTTTTTAGGAAAAACAATTTGGTCCATATGACTTTTATTGCAGAGAAGCAATAGTCATCATATTTTGGGTTATTTTACTAATATTTTAGCAGCTAAAAAATGTTAGCAGCTAAATGAAATGGTTAAACATGGATGAAAGAGGCTTGCTCTAATTTTTATTTTTGTAAATGTATTTCTTTGGGCTTACTAAAAGCCAGGCTATCACCTCATGGTTTGGAAAAACTCATAATTCTCAGGAGAAAGGCATTTGCAGACAGAAGACGCCTTGCTCTTGAGTTCAGGAGTGCAGATTATCTTGTTCTTTCATTTTTTTTTTAAAGACTGGTTTTCCAGAACTCCAGGTTATACATTTAAGGCTTTAATGGCTTAGAGAGACCACCGGAGAAGGAGGAAATTTTTTTAAAAAGAAATGTGGACTAGGCTTCATAAGGGCAAAATCCCTGTCTTACAGCTGGAAGTCTGATCGAGACAATTAATGGTAGCGTCTGCCCGTACGAAGGCACCTAGTAGTTCCTGGATGCCAAAAAAATATTGCACCCTCGCCTTCCAAGACTATACTATTCTGCTCAATCCTTGACTCTGAGTTGGTTACTGCAAATATAGCATTTTCAACTACACAGTAGACACATTGCCTTTTTGGTAACTTACAGCGCAGCTGAGCAAACTGGCCTCGTCGCCCTGGGGGATGAAAAACTTAGGTACATGGGATTCTAGGTCAGTTAGGTGGAAGAAGAAACCTATCTCTAAGTGCTGAAAAGAAAATTCGAGTTTTCAAATGTTGTCCATGACTTGTTTTCTACTCGTTTCTAATTCCTCAAAGAGGCAATGCTATTTAAAATGCGATTTCGGTCATTAAAAAAAAAAAAGGAATGGTATTTGAGAACTAGTCATTCAGATACAATAAAGCTTCAATGAATTTTTTTCCTCCACGATTTTAATATAAAGCCTGATCCTATATCTCTGCATGGGTTGAGCGCCTACATCTTTTTAATGGAACTTTAGCTTGAATAGGCACTCTAGGGGAGAGGTGGGACACAGGGCTTTCTCAGCAGCTGCGTTTGTCCGACAGAGGGCACTTGGAACTCACACATAAATAGCAGCCATGACCGTGCTGTTTAAGAGATCCATTTTCATTGCCATGGTGATTCTTAATTAACGCATCGCATCAGGTTTTCATTGACACCAGTAAAATGAGGTGACTGTGACCTTGATTAATAAAATGTGTAATCATTCTGGAACTATCGTGAGTTAGAAACTTGTTAGATATTTCTTCCCAGTGATTACACTGGCCTGTAATCAATAAAACCAAAATCTACATTGCAGATTATTCAAGCTCCGTCTCCAGGGTGAAGACTTTTATTTCTTCTTAAAAATAAAGTTGAGCATATATTTGTGACAGTTTAAGGATAAGAAAGTAACAGACTAAATAACATGTTTTATTATATGAAGAGTATTGACTTGCTTGATACTTCTCAATATAAAATACACAGCTTTCAGACACGGGGGAAGGCACTTCAGAGTGTTGTTGATATTTCTAAGATTCTGTTTTTTTAATTTCAGCGTCCAGATCAAGAAGCAAAATGAAAAGAATGAAATTCTTGGACGGTTCGGTTTACAAGTTAAAACCTACATCTTACCCCTAGAGGGCGCTCTTCACTTTGTTATCTCTCAGAAGCCTTGCCTGGCAATGGCTGCCATTCAAATGGAAAACATCGCACTTAATGTTTGTGAATTGTGTAAGAATAATCAGAAGAACCCCACAATGCTGGGCAGATTTTTTACCCCTAACGCTTCTGTTGGTTGTGATGTAAAGTCCTTGACTGAATCAAATGTAAACTGTAAGGATTCAGCAAATCGAGGTTGCCTGTGCAAATATCCATAACATGTAATTCACTATCAACATTTTTATTCTCATAAAACAGACAAAGCACACAATTAAGAAACTTTATGCTTCTCTCATGTTTTCACTTTCATAGAAGCGATTTTGCATATTGATCACTTTCATACCATATCTTTGTGAGAGGTTTTATAGCACAAAGTCAAATAGTTCATTGGTTTCTTTCTTCTTCTTCTTTTTTTTTTTTTCCAGAATGATAAATAAATAATTGACCTTATAAATATCCTGATCATTGCACTAACTTCATGGAGCTGGTCTAACATATCCCTAACTCTGAGGTTTTATAAGTTTGCTTTCTTTTTTTTTTTTCAATAAAAAAAAATACTTATTTATTTTTGAGAGAGACACACAGAGTGTGAGTGGGAAGGGGCAGAGAGCTAGGGAGACACAGACTCTGAAGCAGGCTCCAGGCTCTGAGCTGTCAGCACAGAGCCCGACACAGGACCCACAAACTTTGAGATCATGACCTGAGCCGAAGTCAGATGCTTAACCTACTGAGCCACCCAGGAACCCCTATCAGTTTGCTTTCTCAGTAGAGTACATGGTCGGTTGTATTATTTGAAAATATTTACTCTACTTCCTCAAAATGGGCAGAAAATACTTCCCCACTCCATTATGCTAGACTTGGTAAATGGAATGTGAGAAGTAACCATGCTACTTTCAACAAAGACCTTAACTGTGATTTAATATCTCTTGTGCTTCCTTTCTGTCGTGAGAATGCATTCGTTACACATACAGTTGCCCCTTCAGCCTGGGTCCCTGACTGTGAAGATATGTGAAACAGTGCCAAAGTATTCACAGCCAAGTGGCACTTGCTAACATGTCACATGGGCAAGAAATGTGTTTGTTGTTATTAACTGCCAGAGTGTTGGGGTTGCTCTTTGTGCAGCGAGGAAGCTAATATAAAAACTGATGGGGAGTAGGGTGCTGTTGTATGAAAAAAAAAATCAGTGGCAATTCCTTCGGGATAAAGCTGTTGGTGGTGAGAAAGTATTGAAGGAAACTGAAAAGTGGTAATCAGTGTAATAATACAGGTTTGCTGCAGTGACCATAACTGCAGAGAGCCTTCTGATGAACTTGTGGCTTCGGCTGGAAAGGTATTTAAATGGAATATTGCTAGAGTGTGTTACTTGTTACTAGCTGCATTTGATATTTTAAAAATGAAATGAATCCAGAAAATAACTGACTGGCCTGTTTGCAGGATGGCATGAAAAAGAAAACAGGGAGCCTTAAATTCTGGGATTTCAGAGTTGAAAAATGGGGCTGTTTTTAATCTTCAAGTGACAAAAGATAAAATTGAGAAATGTATTGAGCTCAACACCACTGATTAAGATGTAGGCTGAAAACAAATTGTGAGAGTGGCCACAATTCCTGAAGGCATGAGTCTGCAATAGCTTGACAAGCCCACAGTGTCCTTAAGTCTAGAGAAAAACATACGTCCACCAGAGAATTCTGGCGTAGGCTGCTGGCGCACAAAAATGGAATCAAATAAATCAATAGCTAACAAAGGCTTTGAAAGAGTTCTACTGCTCCAAGCACTGTCATCCTCAAGTAAGAGTTTGTGACTTTTTGAGACAATTTGGGCAAGAAGCCGGCCGACCAAGTTGCTCCTTCCCCCAGGATGGCACAATCCCCGATGCCCTCCCAACATACAACCAGGGAGGATGATAACAGAAAAAAAAAAAAAAAAAAAGATGTCCTGGAGGGTGGAGTCAAGACCCACAGAGAAAGAGGGACTGGGGAGCTACCTGCAGACAGCAGAACAGGGGCTTCCTCAAGGAACATTCCCTGCCCCAGGATAGGAGGGCCTCTAATGTTTGTTCAGCAGAACTTCCAAAGTGCTGTGTATCAATGATTGATTGTTAAGTGCTTCTCATCCTTCCTCTTTACGAATGGGGGCATTTATTGTAATTATTTATACCCGATTTAGAGACGCATGAGATCTTCAAATTGGCATCCAACGCCATAATGGGATGAGCGGTTCCAGGTACACTTCTTGAAAGTGGGTAAGTCTGAATGAGAAAGGAAGGAACATGGGATGCCTAGATGGCTCAGTCGCTTAAGCATCCGACTTTGACTCAGGTCACGATCTAGCGGTTTGTGAGTTCAAGCCCCGCGTCGGGCTCGGTGCTGACAGTTCAGAGCCTGGAGCCTGCTTTGGATTCTGTCTCTCCCTCGCTCTGCCCCTCCCCAGCTCATGTTCTGTTTATGTCTCTCTCTCTCTCTCAAAAATAAATATAAAAAGAAAGAGAGAGAGAAAGGAACAGTGAATACCCACAGGAGGTGGTCTGTGATAGATTGTGTTATTGTTTCCAATATTGATTTCCCTCTCCTGTTAGGGGCAGGGTGGATTTTCCTGCCCCACTGCTGTTGGGCTCGTCTGTGTGACTGTTTTTGACCAATGGGATATGAGCCAATGAGACACAGGCTCTATCCGAACAGGAGCTTCAAATGTGATGCCTCTTATTCTTAGTCTCTGCCATGAAAATGAGCAACCCCCGAAGAGGGACTTAGCCTTTACCTGAGGCCCTCGAATGAAAGGACATGCAGAGCAGAGCTGAGCAGCCCTGTCTATCCTGAAAACACAGACATGTGAGTGAGGATAATGTTTGCTCTTGCAAGCCCCCCCGGATGTTGGTTCGTTTACCTCACAGCGAGCTGACTGATGTAGGACATGAGCCCTTGTCTGACATTCCCTTTGCGGTTTTGTTCAAGGGAGATAATACACATACATATATTAATTTGTTTTTCAAAAAACAATTATTTTAACTATAGCATTCCAAAAAAAAAAATCTTAGCTTCTATGCCAAGTACAATGAGATGTAATTTTTCTTATTATAATGAAGCAAACACCTGCTCACGTTGAGACCTCCAGCTCAGTCTATTTCCAATTGAAAAGCATTTCATAAAAGAATGAAAGGTCACTGAGTTACTTTCGTTGGACTCTATGATGTATCTGTAGTGAAATAACGAGTTAGGTCAAACCATTTGTAATGTGTTCCCTAAGAGTGAGCCGGACACTTTGGAAAGCTACATATGGATTATCGACGTAAAGTGTACCACTGAGAAATGTGTCTTTATATTTCTCAGTTCAACATGTAGCCAGTGACCCTTCACCTGGGTGCTGTGTCGCATTAGCATGTAAAATCATTCAGGGCTACACCCCATGTGATATACTAGTTGTGACGTAACATTCGCGAACAATTTTCTTCTGTTATGAATCAGAGCCAAGTCAAGATTGTCCGTGTGCTAACCACAGGCTTGCTTTCATCAAAACATGTGTGAGAGAGTCATGGGTGGAGTTACATGTAGCACCCCAGTCGCCTCTCAAAAATCTCACGTTGATTGGGTTGCGTTTCAGGCCAAAATAGAAGCTGCACTTGGAAACGTGTTCCACGGAGGAACCTCATCTGTTATGTGAAGGTGTAGCAGGGGAAGGTTGAAATCTCCCACAATTCCCGCAAGAACTGATGTGGCTTCTAACGGAGGTAAATCAAAGATCGGAGGTGGTGTGCCAAGGAGCAGTGGGGCCTCTGATCTTCGAGTTTGGAAATAGGGTAAGCGGAGGACATGAGGAACGACACTGAAAAGCCTGGGGAAAGTGGCAGAGAGATCCTTCTGCTCAAAGATGTTTCCCACCTCCATTTTTCTGTTTGCGTTAATACAAGTCGTCTTCTAAAATGCACAAAACGGAGAGCATGGGTGGCTCTTAAGCGGTTAAGCATCCGACTTCCGCTCAGGTCATGATCTCTCCGTCAGTGGGTTCGAGCCCCGCGTGGGGCTCTGTGCTGGTGGCTCAGTTGCCTGGAGCCTGTTTCGGATTCTGCGTCTCCTTCTGTCTCTGCCCCTCCCCCACTCGTGCTCTGTCTCTGTGTCTCTCTCTCAAAAAATAAACATTAAAATTTTGTTTTAACTTGTTTAAGAAATCAATGAAATGCACAAACCCACTAGGAAGAGTAGAAATTTAACTTTTCTAATGCTATAGGGAGTAAGTCCGTGACAAGTCCGTGTGTGGGAGGGGGCAATCTTTCTAGAGCTGGGAGTGTTCAGGTGAAGACGCTGAGTGGGTGAGGCAGCCCCACTGGGTGAACCGAATCTGACCTGTGCTGGACTCTCAGCAGGTAGGAGCGACTGAGGGGGCATGTAATGCCAATAGGGCTTAAGGACATTTAGGGCTTTGGAAACCTTCCGCCAGTCTACTTTTCTTGCATTACGGCCTGTCATTCTCCTGTACTAACTCCCACACAGGACGTGGTGACTCCCCCAAGCACATCCCCCACGACGGGACTTCTGCCTGGATTGCTTTTTGTACTGTCAGCCCTAAATACTTACTGATTCCTCAATGTCTGTCTCAGACGTCTCTGCCTCCATGACACCTGACTGATTCCCTTGACAGATGCAGCTTCCTCTTTCCCACTTTGTTCGCACGCTCCTGGTACCTCTCACATCGTCCTGTCATTATTTGTGTGGGTACTACGGATATATCGAACACAATGTCTAAGGCTTATTCATCTTCGTAGCCTAATCCCCTTACCTGAGCATCTTACACATAATGAACGTTCAATAAAAGCTTACCCTTGGGGTGGAGGGAAGCGGAGAGAGGAAGTCAGAAAAGTTATGTAGATGCGAGATGGCAGCGGATGGCTTTCTAAACAAACTTCCTCCACTGTGAAGTTTTCCCTAGGGTGACAGCTGGCCCAGGTACCCCTGCGAATCATTTTGCTTGTGGATTTTGGTACCTGACAATAGTCTTAGATGGATTTTAGTGCTGCAAAGCATTCTCCCTCATAATGGAAGCTGCGGCTGGCAGTGGGTATGTGGGCAACGGTCCTTCCCATGCTGCCCACCTTGTCTCTGACTTATGGGCACGCAGTTGTGTAGAGAGCTTGTGGCTGCTTGGCGTCCTGCCTCCTTACCCACAAAGGATGTTGATTACTTTGGATCAAAAAAGCTCCCTCTTTCTGACTTTTGCATGCCAGGTTGGCCGCAGAGGTGTTATGGACATTTCCCAGACTTTTTTTTTTTTTTTCTGCTCTAAGCTGGGCTTTCTTTTTTATGCTACATTTCCTTTGCTTTGATCTGCTTGTGGTCACCCCCACTTTGGCTTGTAAAGCAGCATTGTTTGGGGACCCTGCTGTCATGCATCCTCTGAGCACATCCTGCCTGACAATGCTCGTGGCAGAAGGCTTTGCTTTTTTGCCAGCTACACGAGTTTTGCTGTTGTGCTCTAAAGGAGCCATTATTTGTTTCTTTATTAAGGAGTGTATGTGTGTTTGTGGAGAGGGAGAAAGAGAGAGCAAGTCAGAGAGAGGGAGGAGGAGAAAAGTATTCTCTGCTGAACAGTGTTAAGGATAGTATTTTCTTTAGGCTGGCATCAAACTGTGAAGTCGATTGACAAAACGCTTCTCTGCTTTATTTGGGAATTTTCTGCCTCTACCACACACCTGTCATGTGTGCTATTCCATGGCTTTCCACAATGTCTTACCTCACTGGATAGCATCAGTACTCTTAATAATTGCTTACGTTTACTGAATACCTACTTGGGCAAATACTGCAGATGTCTTATGTCTCATAATTGCCAAAGTATCACAATAAAGGGCCAGTACTATTTTTAACACTTTTTCTTTCTTTCTTCCTTTTTTTTTTTTTTTTTTACATTTTATTTATTTTTGAGAGAGAGACAGTCAGAGCACACGTGGGGGAGAGGCAGAGAGAGAGGGAGACACAGAATCCGAAGCAGGCTCCAGGCTCTGAGCTGCCAGCACAGAGCCCAATGCGGGGCTTGAACCCACAAACCGTGAGATCATGACTTGAGCCAAAGTCGGACACTCAACAGATTGAGCCACCCAGGCACCCCAACACTTTCTAGATGAGAAAGCTAAGGGTCATAAGGTTAATGTGATTTGCTCAGTTACCTATCTAGGAAAAATCAGAATGTAGATTTGGGATTCAAATTCAGGCTGATTCCAAGACCCCTATATTTCCTTTATGTTAGCCTCTATGAGCCTAATAGAGGAAAAAAGAAGAAATTATTTTTTCTAAGTTTCTGTCCATCACCCAGGGAACACCCCTAACCCTTCTTCTTCAGGCTGGAAAGTCATGGGTACATCAAAAGTTCTAATCTCAGAGCTTATGGTGCTTGGGATATGGACTAACTTTTTCAAATGGCATAACATCTCCATCCATTCAAATGACCTCCCCCCACTGCCCCTAAAGGCTATGAAAGAGAGATTTTTTGGGGGGGAATTCACTCAGCAGGCACAGGTACTTTGATGGACAGTGTTCTGTTCACACGGTCTTTTCAGTATAATCTCCACCACCTTGAGTTCTTTGTAATGGCGCCCAGAAGCCAGGTGGGATTCTGTCCCAGGTGAGGTTCTCAATCATTGCTTGCTCCTGCTTAAGTTTAACACCACAGTGAAATCCCACTCAAGCCTACTTAGGCACAAAGATTCAAGGAATCTTGGATTTGAAGGGAATTTTTAAAAGTCAAATCCAATGATTCCCAATCTGGGGCATGCATCAAAATCATTTTTTCAAGCTGTAAAGTGACACATTCCCTGGCCCAATGCTGTAGGCTCCTCATTTTGTAGGTCTTGGGTGGTGGCTCAGCTCAACATGGGATTCTGAAGGGCAGCCAAGTGGAGAACCACACATTTAATTTACCTCTCATGATATATGAATACTTTCTTGCTTGATTTGATTGTCTATTTATTCATCTTTGCAACCCTGGGAAATAGGCAGAAAGCAGAAGATGAAGATTATTTTTTGCTCAGTCCCATAGAGAAAATCAGTGACTAGGGTATTGAATTAGGAATGACTAAGTCTTCAGGCTTTTTATTGGAATAGCATATGGTGTTAGTTTTTAACTATGTTTTCTTTCAAAGAGATATTTCACCTCTTCCTGTGCCTCTTCCTAGGTACCAATTATGAGGACATAGATGCTCCTGGAAAATTAGATCAAGAAATTCATAAATGATATAGATTTTTAATTTGGAATAAATTTCAGGGAAAAAAAAAACAAGGGAAGTATAAGAACAGAGATCTTGGTTTTAGCTGTGATGCTAAGAGCGGTAAGCTTTGAGTGAATCAACCTATGGCTCTGAGACTCTGTTTCCTCTTGTGTCGTTTGACCAATGGACTTGGAGAACCCTTTCAGTTCTAGGACTTCAAGCTTTCAGAGTCCCTTCCAATCTCCTTATTGCCAGCTTCAACATGGTTTCTGAGAGCCATGGAAATGACCCCACCCTTCAGTGTCTCTTTTCTCTGAATTCTTGCTACACTCAGTGGTCTCCATTTAAAAGAAGAGCTATATGCTCTCATATTATTTTCTGTGTCATTGAATTTGTCTCAGAAAAGATTCCCAGATACTTGAGAGGCAGTGCTGTTTTCTTCATCTCCCCACCCCCACTCAAAACAGTATTGAACATATATGTATGAAGGAAGTAAATACAAAGAATCATAGACTTTTAGAGTTGGGGACCACTTTAGAAATCACTGATTGTGCCCATTTCATTATACCCAGGAGGAAGTGAAGGCCAAGAGCTGATAACCGTTCACGCAGGCAGCCAGTGGTAGAAGGAGCAATGTCACCAGGTGTGTTTACTTCCAGGGCAAATGTATTTTCTCCGCCCTATGTCTTTGGTTGGTTGATGAGAAGGCGCTGGATTAACACCATGAACTCCAGCAAAACTAGCCACATCTTACTGACTCATCATGAATTTTCCAAACAGTCTACATAGTGGAATAATTTGATCATCTTATATTACAGTTTATTTTTGCTTTTATCGGTGAATATCTCAAAACACCTTAGAGATATTATCAAAATGGTCTTAAAACCAGCATATAGGATCACTACTAAGGGGAAAGGTACATGCTGGTCCTACTGATCTATTTTTAAAGGATGGGGGGAAGGACTCAGTTAAGGAACAGTACTTCAAGGTCATAAGAGTCAGCTTTATCTTCTGCATTCAGCAGCACACACTTTGCCTGGTCTAAGGAAATAGATTACGTGTTGTAAAATGAAGAAATGATGTGATTAACATTTTCTTTGCCTAACGTTAAAAATAGAAAGTGTTGACTTCAGTCATCAATTAGTCGTTGGGTATGGAGGTAAGGGGACATGTATTCAGTAGGCCAGCTCAGCTTGTTTTCAACCAGATATCATTAGGTAAGCACCATTCTCTGCCCCCCTATGTTCTGGGCTGTCCCTTAACTGCTGGACTAGTAAGTATACTCTCAGATTATTTTAGCCTTTTTTTTTTTTTTAAGTTGTTAGCGTTGTCTATAAATAGATTCCTGAGACTCTCAAGGTCTAATACTAATAATAACTGGTCATCTTTTTTCTCCTGAGAAATTAAACCGTTTTATGGTTTACAGTCGTTCCTGAAATTTGTCCTTATGTGCTATAAGGTGGTAATACTACCTGTTTAACTCACATACGCTGCTGCTCTCGCTTTATGTCATTGGTTCTCAACTAGGGACTCGTTTGCTTCCCAAGGGACATTTGGAACTATCTGGAGACATTCTTGGTCGTCACAACTGGTGGCAGCGGTGTGTGAACCACAGAGATCAGAGATATTGCTACAAATCCAGCAGTGCACTGGACAGCCCCTCACAAAAAAGGATTTGGTCCAGAAGGTCAATAGTGCTAAAGTTGACTAACCTTACTTTATAATAAAGATTCACATAAAGATATTATCTAATCCATATAGATATGAATCATTACTGCTAAGTTAAATCTGCACCTATTAATCTACATCGAATAATGAGTGTCTGATACTCTGTTAATACTGCTTGTCACAATCCCTTAATTTGTCAAGGTTATGAGCTGATGTTTTGTTCTCAAAAGAATACGAGGACTCCTGAACAGGTCTGATCTTGTCAAAAGATAAATTGAATATGAAATAATTCCGTCAGCATTTCCAATTCTTTGGGTCATTTCTGATGAAGGTTTTCAGCATTTAGGTTCCAGTAGAAAGTAATTCCACAAACCAGTTGTCATCAAAGCTTAGTAAACGGTCCCCTAACCTCTGATCTCTGAAACAGGCTTGTGAAAATGTGCTGATGAATTCATTTAGTCATTGCTCCTGCAAGAAGACTTCAATGCTAATCCTATTTTTAGTTACTGTTCGTAGCAATTATTAATGGAGAAATGAGAGAGAAAAAAAATTTTTTAAAGCTAAAATTTAGTCAGTGGCTCTCTGGCTGCAATTCCCAGTGCACCGTGATTCTGCCTTTAAATGTAATTTCAAAACAGCTGTAATAGCAAATTAGTTTCTTTCTATTAGTTAAGTGATTATACACCAATCAGAACTGAATACACACACTATTAAGTTTATAATTATATTTGAGAATTTCACAGTCCACTTCATCTTCCTTTAGGACTCCTCGAGTGCTCCCTGACTCACATTTCTTCTTGAAGGGAGTATTTCACCAAATGTTGAAACATGGTTATCTTCGTTCAGAATATTTAAAGTCAGGCTCAGAGGTGAATCAAATGGTTGATAAGTGTTCAAGGTCTTCATTACTCAGACCCCAGTCAGACTCCAGTTTAACAGTGAGTGAAATTTACTGTTGATAGCAATTTTCTGGTAAAGGTGCAGGGACTAGGCTATCTCTATCCATTTCTTAGTGGACAGGGGTTTGAGTCCCTGCTATCTCCTTGTCATAACAAAGACCAAATAATAAATGAGTTGGCTGTGACACAGTGGCCCGGTTTAGAAGAAATCCCTGCAAGGTTACAGAGGTAGCTGTAAAGGACTTGGATTCGGTTACCTTTTCTGGGAACCAAACTGTGGCAAAGGGAGCATTTATTTCTTTAGATAGATTTGTTTCTCTTCATGGAACTTGATTTCTATAGCTTTCACGTTGTAATTCTTTTATAATGCAACTTGCTATTGCATAAATTCAATTATATTTGTTCAATGAATATTTATTAGGAGCCTGCCATGCTCTTCAATTTATAACAATTCTGTACAGTAGAAGCTTGAAGGATAGTGTGATGAGAAAGATTGTCAGTGAGAAAGCACTGTGGTATGATGGGGACAATACTGAGACTTTGGAGTCAGACAGACCTGTGTTCAGAGCCAAGCTCTGGGCTTAACCAACATGTGACACTGAAAGGTGGTCTCGCTTCTCAGAGTCTAGGTTTCCTTATTTATTGGATGGGAAGCTACTTAGTCTAGTGGTCAACTAGAGCTGAGACTCTGAAATCAGACTGCACACTTTGAATTACCTGTCTACCACTCGTAAAATATTAGGCAAGTGCCTTGACCATGTTAGGCTCCACTTTCCCCGTTGAAAAATAGAATTGAATGTTATGTTTTAAAAACTCTTAACATAATTTGTAGCCCACAGAAGGTGATCAGTGGGTGAGAAGGGTCATCATCATTAGTAAATACTCTGTCGTTAGAAGTAGTTAGTCACAGACTGGTTACTTTTAGGTTAGTGTCTAATATATACACGTATACGGTATTGGTTTGATTTCAATGAACTCTTTTGTGATTCTAGGAATAATTTTCTGGTGGTAGAATTTCATTATTGTGGCACCTTGGCAGAAGATATTTTTAGGCAACAGCACTTTCACACCATGTGGGCAATTTCCTCTTTTGAGTGTACATGAAGTTGACACCTAAGAGTCCCAATTAACTTTCTGGTCCCAAGGTTAAATTATTACGCTTTTCTTAAAACTTTCCCAAAATTATAGTTACTCCGTTTTGAATCATCTCCAAATTTTACACATCTTCCTTGAAGTAATGTATTTACATAGCTCCGAAACGCAGCATGAATTCTTTATGTTACTGCTTCTCTTGTTTATGCATCCCAAGAATACACTTCTTTTTTTCACTAATAACAAAACCATTCCTGAACCTGTTTAGCTTGAGGTCAACTATGTCTGTGGCTCTCCTTTTGTCGCTCCATAATCTCGACTGTTTCTTGAGTTTTTGCACTTTCCGTCTCATGTCAAAATGCACTTTTGTGCTAGTTGAAAGTAACTACTTTTATTTCTGACTCTTGTTGCCAGGATCATTGGGAATCTAATTTTATCTTCTCAGGGTGAGTGACTCACCTTCTCTTCCACCCCTTGTGGTTATGTCATCTGTAGATATAATGAGGACCTCTTTCTTCCTAAGATAAGTGATAGAAGAAGAAGCTACTAAATGACTTAAAGCCCAGGATGACCTTCTGCAAGAATTTTAGATAAAAAGATTTTAGGTATAAAAGCAATCATTTGCTTAAATCAATCGAAACAAAAGTAGTCTTATGAGCTCAAAATCAAGTAAAACAAAGAAAAATATTGTTTTTCTTTTTCTTTTTTTAACTCTGGGGATAACCTAAGTATTTACAATTAGGAAGTTTACTCATACCAACTGAGCACTGAGCATTTCAAGTGAGGATATTTGGACTGAGTTTGGAAGTGAATGAAGGATGTTTTCAGTGACACATGACATCAGTTAAAATGCCTCACTTAAGCAACAGCTTCTACCATGTGAAACACAGCAGAGAACTAGGAAATAAGCCTCAGTACTGAAAAGAGTGCTCTGGGCCATATGACAAGCATTTTATTCTTGGAATTGCAAAGATCTGAGATGACCCACACCCGCACTCTAGTTCGTTTTACTTTTCACATCCTATATTAACTGTATCTTTTGTTTTCTGTATTTTCATGTTTTTATGTCTGGGGCTTTGTTGACCCCGGAGGGACAGCTCCTTCTACGGTTAGCCGATTTTTAGAGGTAGTAAACCACTGGCCTGGGAGCATGCTTTACATATGTAAACCAATCTCGAACCCACACCCCAACCACCTCTTTATGTAGCTCTCACACCCTGAGCCGCTATCCACTTGCCATCAGCCACCATGTTGGTAGGGACAACCCCTAGGCCTCACAGCCTGCTGGAACTATTCAGACGAGCCAAGTCTAAGTCTATTTACCCTGCCTTGCTTGTTCTTTCCCATGGAGAGTGCAGTAAAGGTGCTTGCCCACAGCATCTCCCTTTCCGCTCTGTCTCTTGATTGACCCTGGTCCTTCTCCATGTGTCCCTGCTTGGTGTGGCATGCCGTGTCTTCTTGGAAACTGACAGCAATAAACTATCTTTTGAGTGGCAATTGTCTGTGATCTGTTAGCTTTACCATACTTAAATAACAATAAAATCTACTGTAACACATGCTTCATAAAGTTTGGCCCCCTAATTTCCTAATCATAAGAGGTGATTATTATGATGATTGCCTAATCGTGATAGGTTCAATTCCTAGAATTGAAGGAAGGTTCTACAGCCACCTAGGTTGGTGGTATTATAAGACTCCACTTCTTCTTGGTTGAATAAATGGTTTCCTGCCAAGTGATATAGAGAATGTATATACATAACCAGAAAAAGGTAAAATGTTCTCCTGCCCATTTTTTAAATTTTATTTTATTTTTTATTTTATTTTATTTTTGCACTTTCATCCCTCATTGCTGTCTACAAACTCACATTTCAGACCCATTTGTACCCATTGCATGCTGTCCTTGGCTGTACAGAATTTTCATTCCAATTTTGATATTGTGAAGGATAATAATAGCAACACAATAAATGATTTTTAGAAAGCCGACATAAAACAAACTCTATACTAGCACGCTATGTCTCTTATTTAAAACCCTGCAACAAACCCTAAAATGTAGCTTTTGTCAGCAACTTGTGACAGATGAACAATCAGACATTTACGGAGGTCACAGAACTTGTGCCAAATCACCTAGCCAATAACTAATAGAAGTTGGATTCAGGTGTGTGCTGTGTGAAATATCTCTTCTATTTCTCGTACCTCGTTCACTATAGCTTGACAATAAATATACATTTTTAGTTCTAGCTTAAAGAGGACAAGCTACTGTCTGGATGCCATGTCCTTTGGTGCTATGAGCTCAATGATTTTCCCCTGTGGAGAATTCATGAATTCTTTCTGTTTTGAAAGCACATGGCTTATGTTTCAAATTACACATATCACAGTCATAATTATATTAGAGCTAGGTGTACATATATCATCAATTCAATTAGCTTGTGGGCTATATGGAAGCAGAAACTGTTTCTCATCTTTGCATTCATCACAGTACTTAGCCCAGGGCCTTGAGCTTATTAAGTATACAATAAATATTTGTTGAATTGATGTGAGTTGAGGATCAAATGCATTAATGCATGTTAAATCTGTTTGTAAGGCACTAGTCACATGAAAGACAATATGACTATTTGAGTCCTGGACTGTAGAGAAGGAAGAGAGACAGAGTGTGTGTTGGTGGGGTGGGGAGTGGGGGGAGAGTTGGGAGGTGCCTCATTCCAGAGACTCTCAGATCTTTTCAAAAGTGAAATAAAGTCATCAAAAGGTGAATAGTGGAGTTTTCATTTAGTGTGGGAATTTGCTAGTCACCCTTAGTGTAGACTTTTCTAAATTTCCACTGAAAATATTTAAGAAAGTAAAGGAAAAAAGATGAAATCTTATAGCAACATTGAAGGTGCAGACTCACAGCAAAAAAAAAAAAAAAAAAAAAAAAAAAAAGGCCAAATCTGGAAGAAAAAACTACTTGAAGTGGTTAATTGTGCTTTTATCAGGCAGATATCATTACAAATAAGAGAATCCTCTAACAGTGATTGAAACATAAGGACATTTATTATTTACTTAAATAGCCTGAAGTTAGGTGCTCCCTGTATACTTCAATTGCCTAATATCAACACCAAGAAACCAGGCTTGGTTTCTCACTGCTATTTTCAATGTGTTGGCATTTTGTCCATAGGTTTTCATCTCATTGTTCCAGGATCACTTCCACAGCTCTAGATATTATGTTCCAACACAACAGTATTCCAAGCAGGAGGAAGAGGGGAGGGACAAACATAAAGTGTTTCCTTACCTGCTTTTCTTTTATTGGGGAGGAAAAATCACTCCCTACCCCCACCCCAACCAGCCTTTGGGAAAGTTCCCTTTACATCAGTATCTGGAACTGGGTCACATGAGCACTCCCTAGCTCTTTCATTTTCAAAGGTAAATAGGAGTGTTGTGACCAATAATTAGTCTAGGGATAAGCATACTTTCACACACAGGCACACATGCATGCACATGTAATCATGGTTCTTTTAGCAATGAAGAATGGGCAAACGGCTATTGCATGAACAACCAACAGTGACTCTCATAAAACTGGATTGAGATAACTTTGCCTGTTGCATGCCTTGCCTCATAAAACATGGCAACCCTACCTGTACAGAAGATCATTAGAAGATATTCTTTCCTCACCTTGATGTCTGGGTAGAGATCCTGGACTTGTCCCCACCAGAAGACTAAGCAAACCCCCTCTATTCTCAAGGTTTCCTATGTAAGACTGTCAGCGTTCTGATTTATTCATATTTCTGAATTCAAATGCACCATGTTCTACCTGTTTAATAACACTACGACTTCCAGGGGCATCTGGTTGGCTTAGCCAATAGAGCATGGCACTCTATCTCAGGGTCGTGAGTTCTAGCCCCATGTTGGGCATGGAGCCAACTTAAAAAGAATAAATAAATAAATAAATAAATAAATAACCACAACTTCAAGAAGACAACAGGCAAAGTGTAGGAGAAACTAGGTATGGTATCATGGAAGTGTAGTGTGCACAAGTCAAAGGTTGTGTCTGGGAATAGAAACTAGTTGGAAATGGTGCAGTCTGGAGATTATAGCTTTTCATGAATTGCACTCCTTCAGAATATTAGAGCATCAAGCTGTGGGATTATCTGAAGTTCTATCTTGTGTTTATTAAAACAAACAGCACTATGGATGAAGAAGGCATTCTCCATCCTGGAAATCAAATACACTTTAGGCACATTAATATGTTTAGATTTGAGAAGGCAATTTGACCAAAGAACTCACAGACTGACAGTGAGTCAATCCAGTGACATCTATAGATTTTGTTCTATAGTCAATGATTTCTTACTTGAATAAGACAAGAGAAAAAGAAACAGCATGTGGCGCTTACATGTACATATTACAAAGCAAAAGAAAGGAAAAACACACCGAAATTTAGAAAGAGCATGCCTTTTAAAATAATCTACTAATGGCAATAAAAGAATAAAATGCTTGTTCTCTGGTGTGTAATACTTGACACAGAGTAGCCAGGAAGAGCACAATTAAGACAATAAAATGAGATGAAAATAGAGATGGGTGGTCCAAGAAGGTATTGCAAGAAAGCATCTTAGTATCATCTCTGTGGGTAAAGCTCAGCCTCCTGGGTTTCATTCTGCTCATCCTCTTCTGCCTCCTTACATTTCCTAACATAAGGAAAAATATTTCTTGCGCTGTATCTGTTACCACAGAGTTTAAGTGGAATTGCTTCACTTGCCTGATGATAATCTCATAAAGCAATGTTTGTTAAAACAACTAAAGTTTCACAAACTTGGGATACGATGAGAGGAGAATTTAAATCAAAATGTGTCAGTAAGGAAATGTTAATTTAGGCTTGAAGTCTTAAATGATCCCTAACTTTTAGGGGCTTAAAATTATAAAATTTCTCACTCATGCCACATGCCCATCTTGGGTGGACGAGGAGAGCTATCTCTGCATGACCTCATTCCAGGATGTAGGCTGTCAGGGCAGTCATCTTGGAAGAGGGAGAAAAATGACCATTAGATGGTCATGCCTTAGAAGTTAAACGTTCTGGCTCATAATGATTCGTGTTACTTCTATTCACAAATCATTTGCCAGATGGAATTTAATAACCCCAACCAACCAGAAGGAGGCTAGGCGTATATTCCTACTTGTGATTGGAAGGTGAGAGATTAGAAGTTTGTAGTGGACATTACTGAAGACAATCACATTCTACCTATTTGGTCACAAATACTTGGCTCATTCTTTCCTACAAGCAACATATAGTCTCTCTATCCCCCTGGGAAAAAATTGAAAAGTTCTATCCAGTCATAACATCAAGTCGTTTTCTAAGTTCTTTGCATGATTCACTGTGGTTTCTAAGTTGTGGGGTGGAGGGAGAGCCACAGTGATTTCTTCATTGGATCCAGTTGTGGCTCCTTTTGATCCATATACCTAGCGCTGAGAAGATTAGTTATCTGTTTTCCCCAACCTAGCATACTATGATTGAGCAGGACAACTAGAGGAAACATTCTTGTTTGGAAATGGAAGGAAAGGAAGAGTCACATAAGTCATTGATTCACAGCAATTCTGAAATTCTACCAGGCAGAATTTGCAAGGGCCTGTTATCCTGGAGATGTGGACTATTCTTTGCATTAGTCCTGATTCTGGTTCACAGGAGGGGCTCCCTTGTCCATTCGTCTCTAGGCCCTTAGCTCTACCCTGTCTGAGCTTCTGCCTTTCCCATTATCCAATATGACTCCATCTAAACCTGAGGATTAGAGAATATGCTTTCTTCTTGAGCTGCTTATCAGTCTGCTTGCTTTGCAAAGGTTAGGACTCCACGTGTGATTTTAAGTTTCAAAGATTCAGTAATTTCTTCCCCATTCTCTGCTGTCCTCCTCCCTCATAGACTCCTGACTTATTTTACATGATAGGTGTTTTTAAAACTTAGTCTTCTTATTTATTTGATTCCACTCATTATATTTGACATTCTCTCTCTCTCTCTCTCTATGTGTGTGTGTGCGTGTGTGTGTGTGTGTGTGTGTATATATATATATATATATATATTTGGCATTCTCTGTGTGTATATATGTGTGTGTATATATATATATATATGATATAGATATAGATACAGATATACATATGGATATATAATAGCCACGCTTGAAATTTTTTTCTCCTTGAACAATTTTGACAAAGTGAAGGGATTTTATTGGTTTCATCTCAATCTATTCAGAGATTTTAACAATACGTTTAAAGACACATTCTTGAATTAATACTTGCTCTTAGACAAAGTTTATTTTTTCCTATTTGTGATTGAGAAATACTTGCCTCTTCCAGCCCTGAGTCCCTGAATGTATAAACTCTATTCTCTGCTATTCCTGCTTATGCCTGGACTAGCTCTTTTCTGAGACTACCCCTTTATTTTACCTTTTTGTTTTGCAAAGTGCAGCACACGTCGACTGGGACACACTGATAGTATTCCAATCTCTCCAGGGAAATACAGTTTCATTAGGTGTGTGGTCTGTCTTATCAATTGTTGCATTCAGTGTTACGGTGGTAAAAGTTTCATATCCAGCTCTTCAGGGAAAAAAAAAAAAGCTGTGATTTGTAGTGCTTCCCAGTTCCATTGGTATAATTCTCCCACCATGGAAGATTCAAGTTACCAACATAGCATCATGAAACCTGGAGTTGGAAAGAGATACTCACAAGTATTTCTCTTGGGCACAAGAAAGCTCCAGCACCCCACAGACTAGAGAGGATTGTTCTGCCCAGCTTTTTGCCATTTCTTAACATAAAGTATCATCATTCCGGTCTTTCTCACAACATGCTTCCTAGGCCAAAGCCAATGCCATCTATTTTAGATTATTTTTATGGCAACCCTTGGACTAGAGCACCAATATCTGTATTGGTTAGAATAGGCAGGGTGATGCTGCAGTCCAGACATGGCCAAAAATCTCAGTGACTTCAAACAAGAAAGGTTTGTTTCTCACTAATACCACCACCGTGCTTGTCACAGCACATCAGCAGTCAGTACTCCAAGGAGCCACGCTGTCAGAGGGCCACTGCCTGGAGCACTGCACACCAGACCCGTGTGGGGAAGAAGTATGGAAGGCAGCTAAATGGGTTGCTCTCAGAAGTGACTGCACACTTTCGTTCATAACTTGTTGGCTAGAACTAGTGATGAAACTGGAAGAAGGGAAGGAAGGAGAAAAAGAAGTGTGAATGTACCATGTACCCGGAAGCAGAGTACAGAAAACATTTGTTTAGCTCTCCCAAGTCTAACAACAGAAGTGCCTACAACCCCACATTTATACCCCTTTCCATGCAACTTGAGTATTATTTTCTTTTTTTCTCTTTTCTATAGAAGATTTTAAGGGTAGAAACTAACAAAATACACAATAGCATTAATTGTCTCTTACCAAGCTCTTCATGATCCAACAAAAATATTTGAATATTCATGTGGTAGCTCTGTCTAAAATCAGTATATGGCTGCATGATACCAAATAGATGGAGAAAACACACACATGTAAAATGCCATAAGGAAATAAGAAAATTGCTATCACTGAAATCTTTGAGTGGTGTTTTTCTGAATTTTAAAAATTTTACTGTTTTCAAATTTTATGTTTCACAGCTGAAAATATGTACTTCCTTTATAATGAGATAAAATCAGATATTAAAAAGCTTATATAACTTTGCAGAATCTATTTTTTTTTTAATTTTTTTTTCAACGTTTATTTATTTTTGGGACAGAGAGAGACAGAGCATGAACGGGGGAGGGGCAGAGAGAGAGGGAGACACAGAATCGGAAACAGGCTCCAGGCTCTGAGCCATCAGCCCAGAGCCCGACGCGGGGCTCGAACTCACGGACCGCGAGATCGTGACCTGGCTGAAGTCGGACGCTTAACCGACTGCGCCACCCAGGCGCCCCAGCAGAATCTATTTTAATATAGCTATGCAAAAAAACAAAACAAAACAAAAACAAAACAAAACAAAACAAAAAAAAAACCAAAAAACAAAAAAACAACAACCAGAATTGAAAAACCTTGATAGAAGTCATGAAAATAGTCTCAGTGTTTGTTTCTGGATATGACTTTTAAACATATATTTTTTCTCCTTTCAGATTTGCTATAATGACTCCATATTATGATTGTATTTTTTTTAAATTTTTTTTTCAACGTTTATTTATTTTTGGGACAGAGAGAGAGACAGAGCATGAACGGGGGAGGGGCAGAGAGAGAGGGAGACACAGAATCGGAAACATGCCCCAGGCTCTGAGCCATCAGCCCAGAGCCTGACGCGGGGCTCGAACTCCCGGACCGCGAGATCGTGACCTGGCTGAAGTCGGATGCTTAACCAACTGCGCCACCCAGGCGCCCCTATGATTGTATTTTAAAAATGAGAAATGGGGCACCTTCTCCCTTATTACTCTTTATCCCTGTAATTCATTGTATTTTATTATTCTAATTATGAACAAACTACATCATACTGAAAAAATTTCCTTCTTCAATATTTTCACTGCTATAATATCTATATTTAGTGTCTCTCATTTCCAGTGAGATGAATATATATAAAACAGGAATTATATCTTTCTGTATCCATATCTGTGTCTCTATTGGTTCCTCTATTTGTGTTCCTTTTGAAAAGCTTGCACCAGGCTGGACAGGTGGGCTGGTCACTGCACCTCAAGACTCAGGTCTTAACTCCAATATGTACCAAACTCTCAAAACAAAACAGTAAGAAAAACAACTCAATTGAAAAATGATGCAAGACTTGAACAGATAGGTTACCAAAGAGGATATGTGGGCAGCAAGTAAATATAAGTGTTTAACATCATTAGCCAATAGGAAAATTCAAATTAAGGCCATCAGGAGGCACTACCACATACCTATTAGAGGGTCTAAAATTAAATACACTCACAACACCAAGTTCTGTCGAGGATGTAGAGCTTCTGGAACTCTCACATATTGCTGCTGGGAATGAAAAATGGCATAACCATTCTAGAAAAACAGTTTGGCAGTTTCTTACCGTGTAAATATTACGTATGTCATATGACCTAGTAATTCTAGTCTCAAGCATTTAAGCCCTAGGAAACTGAAAATTTATGTTTATACCAATTTGCTATATGTATAGCAGCTCTTGTTTTAATCTCCGGAATCAGAAGCAGCCCAAATTTCTTTCAAACTGTAAATGTATAAACAAACCATGGTACAGTCGTACAATGGAACACTACTCAGCAATAAAAAGGAATGAGCTAGTGATCACGCCTCGTCCTAGATGAATCTCATACACACTCAGTAAAAGAAGCCAATCTCAAACGATTACATACTCTATGATTCCATTTATGTCACATTTCAAAAACCCAAAACCATATTGACAGAGAAGTATTAACTAATTCCAGGGATTAGACGTGAGGAGAGGTATGGTTATAAGGGATTAGGGGTGAGGAGAGGTGTGATTATAAGGGGTTAACAAGAGGGAAGGTGAGAGAAAAAAAGACTCATTCAAATGTCTCCTATTCAAAAAATTTCCTTAGAGACACCTGTCAGTCATTTCTTTCCACATCTCCTTTGATTTTCATTTTGGACCATATAACTACTTAAAATCATGTGTGCATTTACATTCATTGCTTACTGAATCTTTCCCCCCGTTAGAATGTTAGCTCCACAAGAGTACGGTCCTCACCTGTCTCATTTTCCATGATCTTCTGGGCATTTAGATGAGTGCCTGGCTCATGGTAAGTGCTCACCGTCTACTTGTTCACTGAATGCATGCTAGACAATTGGTCTATTTTGACCAGGAAAAATGATCTACAGAAGTAGAAAGAGCAATAGTGGATTATTCCCAGGACTTAATGTTCAGAGAAACCGCATCAGTCATCAGATCTGAAGCACTAGTAAAGGCCTGCAAAGGGAAGGTAGAACATATTTCCCAAGTGCAGGAGTTACTCAAGAAATGGTTTGTAAAATTGAACAATAAGAGCGTGGGCTACGTTCTTACTAATTTTAGGAGGTCGTTTGTTCAGGCTAGAGAGTTCAATGTGCATTCGGGGCAAAAATCTTGGTGTCTCCGTTGTCTACGCTAATGTAGTATCTACGATAAGGTTGCATCTCTGGGTGTTATGTAGATTCTCTAATGTCTGTTTTGCTGCCCCACAGAATCACAGTGTGTATGTGTGTGGCTTTTTGAAGGTCCCAGAGGGTGCTACCGCTCAGTTTAAGCAATTACGATGTCAGTTTAGAACAACGCCTGCTCTCCTGCTTCAGAAATAAAAATGCCCTAGGGCTTAAGTGAACAACATAGAGCATCCTGGATAATGGATGGGTTCTTTAAGAGAAGCAACTTGAAAGTAATGGGAAGGTGGCTTAAAGACAGAACACTAATCAAATATGTCGGTGGAAGAAAGAGTTATTGATACAAAGTTCGTGTACTAAATGTCACTTCGGGATTAGTTTAAACAGCATAATCCTAGAAGTTTTCTAGAAGTTCCAGTTAGTGAGGCTTTAGAGTATTTTATCCTCAGGTAAAAACTGGTCTGTAAGGCCCAGATTTTTCATATCACCGTGGCTATTTGGAGACGGTCCTGCTGTAGCATCCTTTGACTGAGCTGGCAGGTGGCCTCCTGTGCCTTTGGTGTCTCCAGTCAACACCACACATGTCCCCTTGTGAGAAACCCATTCTCTTTGAGGATGAAAAGGAAACTAAAATTGTTTACTCTAGAATAGATTTACATGCGCCCCCATGTCATGTCCTCAGTGAGACCTCTCCGGCCAGTCTATCTAAAATCACTCCCTCCTGACACTCCACATCCCTTTCTCTTGCTCCATTCTTTTTCTTTGCACTTAACACTAAAACACACACAAATAAACAAAAACCAAAAAACAAGAAAATGAAATGAAAATAACTGACTGTGTGTCTACCCTCTCTCTCCACCAGAGTGTAAGTTCCAGAAGGGTAGATACTCGTGTTTGTTTCATTCACAGCTTTATTCCCCAGTGTCTAGCAAAGTGTCACATGACAGGCACTCATTTAGTATTTTTTGAGTGAGTAAATTAATTTATACACTGATACATTTATAGTCCCCCAGAAGAGTCTCATTGGATTCCGTAAGCTTGTTAAGAGGATGCTGTTATTTTTTTAAAGTTTATTTATTTACTTTGAGAGATAGAGAGAGAGAGTGTGTGTGTGTGGGGGTGTGAGCTGGGGAGGGGCAGAGAGAGAAGGAGAGAGAGAATCCCAAGCAGGCTCTGCACCATCGGCACAGAGCCCAGCACGGAGCTGGATTTCACCAATGTGAGATTATGATCACAGCCAAAATCGAGAGTCAGACGTTCAACTGACTGAGCCAGCCAAGCACCCCTAGAATGTGGCTAGTATTGAAAACTTGTCTAGTGGTGATTGCTTGCCTCGCTTGTAATTCATAATATAAGGTCTATGATGGCAAGCTCTTTGAAAATTTTTAGAACATAAAATAGCAGCAGGCACTTCTTGAAATGAGTGAACGAATAAATGAGTGAATGAATATATGAAATACTTTTTGGAACTCCTCTTTCAGAGCTGCGTTCAGAATCAGTCTGTGGCTTGGATAAGCAAATTCACCTAATGATTCCTTACCCGCATGTTGCTTCTGACTGCAAGTCGCTATGCTTAGTGAGTTGTTACTAGAGCAAAGTCATGTCCACATCATAACTTTGCTCTGGACAATCTTTCGTATACGCTATTACAGGCAATAGAAGATGGGAAAGGTAAACAAACAGACCTAAATCCTGTCGGGTGACACTCTCATAAAATTTGACTTCAATTTAATATCTAGGGACACATTTGGGTGATGAGCATTTGGCAAGCTACCTTACATTTTGCTGTGGCGTGTAGCACAGTCTGTGCTGTGCTGAAATTCTAGTCTTTAAAAACCCTGGGGGAAGAGTACAAACATGAAATATTAGAAATCCTTAATTATGTCTCCTGAGTTTACTCTGCTTGAAGCCTGATTGCCAAAAATATCCCTACCTCCGACGTTAACGGCCTTTTATTTTTAACTAACATATCAGAAATGTAAAGGAAATGTAGACCACTTTGGATGTCTAACCAACGTGATTCATTTGATTTGTGCTCACTGCTGATAGTAGCACATTTATATTTCATGGTTTCTGAATTCAAAGTACTATAATATCCAGATGTGGTCGACTGCTTTCAGGAACAGATGATAAACAACATTGTCCCTTGAAGTTGGAGAGCAATGCTGAAGAACAGTCCATTCAGCAGCAAATCAAAAGATTTATATTAAATCGGAAAGTCATATTAATCTTGCTGAGAATCCCTGGTGCCAGAAACGTATTTGTAGAAAAAGTGGAAAGCAGCATAGGAAGGTAGGGACTGACGCTATGACCTAGAAGGAGAATGGCATCAAAATAAGGAGAAAGACTTGATATAGAATTTAATACCAATTCTTGAAAACTACAGTGGAAAACCTAGTGTCACAGCTCACAACCTCGCTAGTTTTGCCCATAAAAAGATAAATGTGCAATTTTGCAATGTTCCATTTCTAGAAGAAAAGTCTTTGTTAAAGACACAATGGTATTCAGTTATGATAGAGTTCCTTCTATGAATTTTCTAGAATATGATCCTTTAAAATGCCGTGGTGAAGCAAACGTTCATACTACCAAATGGACTGCTGAGGATAATTTTTGAATGTTGCTTCTGGACCTGAGGATATTACAGAAGAATGATTTAACATGTGTGAGTGTTTTAATAGGCAAGGAGTTCTAGAGAAATTCAAGGTATGGCATTTTAATTTTCATTTTTGCTTTAGAATACATTTATACATATGAAAAGAACACTCTTTATCATACCCTTGCAATGCAGTTTTGAGCCTGAGAAGAATATTGGGTCTTCAATTTTGGCAGTCATACCAATAGTGTAGGCAGTAGATAGATAAGAAACTTTCTGCTTGGTTAATGAAAGGTATCCATCTAATAGTCTTTTCTATTATCGTCTTGACACGTTTAAATTCACATTTTCTAAAAATAATAAATTAACTTGCTTGGTTTAGCTGAAACTCAAGCAGTGACCAATAGTAGAGTAAACTCAAATTTTGAGGCAAGTGTTGCTATAAAAGCACCTTTTCTTATATTGTAACTCAAAAATCAATTTTAAAATCATGCTCGTTGGATCATTTCTTCTTTTTGTCTTGGCTCTTAAGCACTTGCAAAATATCTTCCTAGTTCAAGATATCTTGATTACTCTACCTTTTACAAAATATATCTCTATAGATTGTTCTCCACAATCAATTAACTTGAATGAGCCTTATTTTGTTTTGAATTTTTTTAAAGTTTATTTATTTTTGAGAGAGAGAGAAAGAGAGAGAGAGAGAGAGAGAGAGAGAGAACGAGCAGGGGAGGGGAAGAGAGAGAGAGATACACAGAATCCAAAGCAGGCTCCAGGCTCTGAGCTGTCAGCACAGAGTCTGACGTGGGACAGAACTCACCAGCCATGAGATTGTGACCTGAGCTGAAGTCAGATGCTCAACCATAAACAGTTTCTCAGAGATTTTAGGAGGCTAATAAGTGTTGTACAGGAAAAAATGCAGAAAATAAGAGCTATGATAAATACGGGGTGTTATTTGAGTTAAGTAAGCTTCTTTAAAAAGGTTTTTTTTATTTTTATTTTTTATTTTTTTAATGTTTATTAATTTTTGAGAGACAGAGAGACAGAGCATGAGCGAGGGAGAGGCAGAGAGAGAGGGAGACACAGAATCTGAAGCAGGCTACCGGCTCTGAGCTGACAGCATGGAGCCTGACGCGGAGCTCAAACTCACAAGTTGTGAGACCATGACCCTGAGCCGAAGTCAGATGCCCAACTGGCTGAGCCACCCAGGTGCCATTTCGTTTGTTTTTAATTCTTATTGAAGTAGAATTAATATACAATGTTATATCTGTTTCATATGTACAGCATACTGATTAGTCAATTCTATACATTATTCAGTGCTCACCATGATAAGTGTAGTCACTATCTGTCACCACACTATGTTATTACAATATTGTTGCCTATGGAATCCTCACACACAGTTGGTAGAAATGTAAATTAGTGCAACCACTGTGGAAAACAGTATAGATGTCTTCAAAAAATTAAAAATAGAATTATCATATGATCCAGGAGTTCCACTACTGGCATTTACCCAACAAAAACAAAAACACTGATTTGAAAAGGTTATATGCACCCATATGTTTATTGCAGCATTAATTACAATAGCCAAGATATTAGAAGCAACCCAGTGTCTGTTGATACCTAAATGGATAAAGAAAATGTGTTATATAAGTATATAATGGAATATTGCCCAGCCATCAAAAAGAATGAGATCTTGCCATTTGTGACACCATGGATGGACCTAAAGGGTATTATGCTCAGTGAAATAAGTGAGAATGAAAAAACAAGTTTCTTTAGTGCAGAACTCTCTGAGTCTTTGGTGCAATGATTACTAGTTGTGCCTCTGGAATCAGGCGGCTTCAGTTCAGATCTCAATTCTATTATGAGCTACATGACCTTTGACTTTGGATAAATGGCTTAACCTTTATGCACTTTTGTTGCTAGACTATCTGCTATAAACTCTATGATTCTATAATAGATAATAGTCAATATTTGAAATTTCTCTAAATATTACCAAATGTCTGTATAGATGTTTTTAAACATCTAAGATCCAATCAAGATGCACACATTTTTTGTCGTTAGATCTTTTTTTGTTCTCCTTTAATCCAAAATAGTCCTCCCATATTTTTTTACTGATATATATATTTTTTCAGTTTCATTGAGGTCTAATTTACAAGTACCTTGATGATTTGATATATGCATACATTGTGAAAGGATTCTCTCCATTGAGTTAATTAACACTTCCATCACCTCATGTGTTTACCTTTGTGTGTGTGTGAGAATATTCATATTCTACTCTCTCAGAATTTTAATTATACAATACAGTGTTATCAAGTATAGTCACCATGTTATACATTACATCCTTAGGCCTTATTCATCTTATAATCAAAAGTCTGCAACTGTAACCAACCTCTTTCTATTTTCTTCCACACCTAGTCCCTGGAAACCACTTTTCCACTCTGTTTCTGAGTTCAACTTGTTTTTTCTTTGTTTGCTTTTGTGTTTTAGATTCCACATGTGGTACTACGCAGTATATGTCTTTCTCTGTCTAGCTTATTTCACTTAGCAGAATGCCCTCAAGTTTCACCCATATTGTCACAAATGATAGGATTGACTTCTTTTTTAGGGCTGAGTAATATTCCATTGTGTATGTGTGTGTGTGTGTGTGTGTGTGTGTGTGTGTGTGTGTGTGTTTATGTGCGTGTGTGTTTGCATATCCATTATCCATCAACGAACACTTAGATTGTTTTCATATCTTGGATACTGAAAATAATGCTGTAATGAGGATAGAAGTGCAGATGTCTTTTTGAGATATAATTTCATTTCATTTGATATGTACCCAGCAGTGGGATGGCTGTTTCATGTGGTAGTTCTATTTTTAATTTTTTAAGGAATCTCCATATTTTTTTCATAGTGAATGAACCAGTTTATCTTCCTACCAACACTGTACAAGATTTCTCTTTTCTCACATTTTCACCAGCATTTGTCATCTCTTGGTTTTTTGGTAATAGCCATCCTAACAGGTATGAGAAGAAATCTTACTGTGGTTTTGATTTACATTTCCCTGATGATTAGTGATGTTGAACAGCTTTTTATGTACCTGTTGTTAATCTGAATATTTTCCTTGGTAAAACGTCTGTTCAAATATTTACCCACTTTTTAATAGGGTTATTATTACTTATTGTTATTGTTATTATTATTTTGCTACTAGTATTTTTTTTTTTTTTTTTGCTATTGAATTGTGTGAATTCCTTGTATATTTTGGATAATAACCCCTTACTAGATATATGGTTTACAAATAATCTCCCCCATTCCATAAGTTATCTTTTAATTTTGTTGGTTTTCTATCTTGTGCAGATGCTTTTTAGTTTGATGTAGTTTTACATTTTTATATTTGCTTCTGGGGTCAAATCCAAAAAATCATTGCCAAGACCAATGTCTAGGAGCTTTCCACCTGTTTTCTTCCAGGAGTTTTATGGTTTTAGGTTTTACCTTTAAGTTTTTAATTCACTTTGAGTTGTTTTTTTTTGTGTGTGTGGTGTAAGATAGGAGTTCAGTTTCTTTTTTTTCGCATGTGGCTGTCCTGTTTTCCTAACATCATTTATTGAAGGGACTATCATTTCCCCCTTGTATATTTTTGACTCTTTTGCTGTAAATTAACTGAGCATATACATATGAGTTTATGCATGGGCTATTTATTTTGTTCCATTGATCTATGTGTCTGTTTTTATCTCAATACCATACTGTTTGAATTACTATAAATTTGTAATATAGTTTGAAATCAGGAAGTGTGATCCCTCTAGATTTGTCCTTCTTTCTCAATATTGCTTTGGCCATTTTGGGTCTTCTGATAATGACTTTTTAAAGGGTTCTAATCAGCTGTCTTAAAGAATGTTCCTTTCATCTGATTATTTTCCTCATACTGTTGATTAACTTGTTCCTCTATCTTCTGTCTCTCCTAGAAACTGAATGTTAGATCCAGAGTTTTGAGCTACAGGTTAAGCATTTTGACAAGAGTGCTTAACAGGTGGTGATCTATACTTCATAGCACAGCCCATCTAAAGTATGCAATATCAGATTATTCTTGATAAGTGGTGATAAATTGGATTACTTATTTAAGGTGCTGACTCCTGGAAGTCTCAATTATAAAGGTATATTTTCCCTTTGTAAGTTTTAAATAATCCATAATATAATACATTGGAATTTGTGAATATCTTTTCCATAACAACAAACAACATTTAATCAATGCTTTTTGTATGCACTAGTAACCTTTGCCTAAATCAAATATTACGTTGGGCCTGGAAATTAGTGATTTTTCTATTTCTGTTATCCCTCTATTTTGACTGGTGTGTTTCCCAAGATAAACCAATGAATTGAATGGAAGAGCAGACACATCTTTTTCAGTTTTAAGCAGCTTTATTATGGTTGTGAAAGAAAACACCAGAGCTTTTCAAAGAAGAAACATAAGGAGAGGGAACGACACAGGGACACGCACACAGACACAGACATAGACACACACACACAGAGCACAGAGAGAGAGAGAGACAGAGAGGGAGACAGAGAGAGAGAGAGAAAGAGAAAGAGAAAGCGAGAGAGACAGAGAGACAGAGAGAGAGAGATTGACTATGTGACTGGCCCAGGGAAGGCTCCTGAAAAGGGGGCTAGTAAGCCAGGACATCCTGTTTCATAATTGGTTTCATAACACCTTTGTTTCTTTGGCTCTTTTGCCATTGTATCGTTTTATTAACCACTTCCCTTTTTCCCTCAACTTCATGTTTTTATCTTTGTTTCTGATGATGTTATAATTATAATTAGCCTACATTTCTCTTCCTTATGTAAATTCTTAGAAGTGTGAATAGGCAGTAGAGAATGATTTGGAAAAATACACAAATCAAAGGCCCCAAGATCATGGAAATACATGACACACTCAAACACGGTCATGAGAGGAGTTTGTTAAAGATGTGGGCAGTATTAAAATAACCCACAAGAGACACTGCAATAGCCTTAGCTATGACAAGTACCCTTTCTACGTCCTAGAATCAAGAGAGAGCAATTGTGTGGAAAGGGTCACCCGAAGGAGCAATAAAAGATGGAGGGACATAGCCAACATCTGTAATCCTTGTGGGGAAGGAGCTGGTGAATAAATACCTGACTTCACTCTGCTCCACCCTCTGCTCAATGAGGGGAGAAACAAGAAACATTTACTTGTATGTATAGTAGAAATAGTGCCAGGCATCAAGGAGGTGCCCAATACGTTTTTTAAAGTTTTTTTTTTTTTTTAACTTTTATTCATTTTTGAGAGACCGAGAGAGAGTGCGAACAGGGAGGGGGGAGAGAGGGAGACACAGAATCCCAAGCAGGCTTCAGGCTCTGAGCTGTCAGCACAGAGTCCTAGGCGGGGCTCAAACTCACGCATCTCATGACCTGAGCCGAAGTCAGATGCTTAATCTACTGAGCCACCCAGGCACCCCAATAAGTTTCTTTTCTAAGTGAATAAATGAGTAAATAAATGAGTGAGTAAATGGAAGAATGGATGAATCAATGAGATGGATTCAGAGGACTTATGTTAATTTCCTCGGTCTCAAAAAAATCAAAAAGCAAATTTCATTTTCTTTGCTTTACTAATGCATATCAATGCCATGAGGTCTCATTAGTTTATTTTTAGAAAAAATGATCAATGAGAACATTGTGCCAGAGGATCCTCATTGGGAATTTTGAGTTGAACACATTATTTAGCAAATGCTAACACGGGAACTTGAGGATATTTAGTGAACATGCTGAAGTCAACATATTAATGCAACTGAAACCAACAGAGAAGCAACTATCTATTAACCTCAGCATTGTGGGGTCTAAAAATGCTTTTACCCACTATTGGGTTTTGTAATCTGTGAAATAAATCAAGACATAACAACAGTTAACCTTGAAAACCTTTTGATTACCTCTCAGAGGTTAATTTTCTTGAAGGCAGCATAGTGTGGTAGAAAAAGCCTGGGTTTTGAATCAAGCAAAACTCTACCAAAGCCTTCTCTATTTACTAGTTATATAACATAAGATTACCTAAAATTTTCTCATTCATTAATCCAGGATAATCTCACTTGTTTTTAGCATTGTGTCAACATTCAATGAGAAAATGTATTTGAAGCGTCTTGCACATGGTATACAGGCAAGTTTGCTGCTTTGGTGGGGTTTCATTAATTTTGTATCTCTTTTTTCTCTTTGGTTCTACAAGCTTTTGGAAAATTCTTGGTAATATTATATAGCCAATCTACTTAAAATTAATATCAATAAGCCTTACCAAAAAAGAAAAATGGCATGTTTGGACTTAGTTATGTTTCCTCTTTTCAATTAATTTTTGAACCTGAGATCTAGAAGTAGTCTTCATTCTGAGATGGCAATAGCCCCAAAACCCAATTTATAAGTGGAAATAAGATAAATAAATTATCAGAGTTCATAGAAATCTTCATTCCTGTGTGAAGTATTGAGCAGAACTCTTAGAAATTTCTTATATATAAAATTTAGGGGGTCTGGGTGGTTCAGTCGGCTAAGCATATGACTTCAACTCAGGTCATGATCTCATGGTTTGTGGGTTCAAGCCCAGTGTAGGACTCTGTGCTGGCAGCTCAGAACCTGGAGCTTGTTTTGGATTTTGTTCTTCTCTCTCTTCCCCTCCCCCACTTGTGCATGTGCTGGCTCTCTGTATCTCTCTCTCTCTCTCTCTCAAAAATAAAAATTTTTAAATATTTCCACATTGTTATTATATTTCACTTATCCAGCTAGAAAGGGAAATTAGCCAATTTTGAATTCTTTTATTCCCAGTAGTAGAGCTATCATTCAATAATATTGTCTTGTGACATAAAATAAAACAATAATATCTGCTCTGGGTTTTAGTCTCTTTGTAAAGGATCAGATGCAAGTTAAAATGACTTAACCACTCATTGAAAGGGAAGTTATTTCTTTGTGGACCCCAGGGGACTATTACATTTTCTGCAAGAGCTAACAGATAAATGAGACTCTAAAAGAACAAATGTACATTATATCAACAGGTACTTTACTAAAAAAAATGATTTACTCTTGTCAGTTTTCAGAAGATAATGCTCTTAAATTACTTATACATAAACTCCACTTATTTTAAACACACACACACACACACACACACACACACACACACACACACACAGTTAACCTCTATTTATTAATCTTGTCTATAAGAATTATTTGTTAGGAAGCTTTTTTCTATCTCTACTTCAAAGTAGTGTGGTTCATCCCTTGGAGCTAAGCTATGCTTCCCTCAGGATTCAGGTGTATCCAGACATGTCTATAAGCCTGGTGGGATGTCCTCCTAGAAATTTGCAGGGACTGAGGAAACTTTCAGGGAACGATCTAGTCATAAGGGAAGAAAGAGTCCAAGTTCATAAGCTTGGCCCAAGGATAAAACTAGGGTCCATCTACCAGAGAAGATAAGGGCCTATGGGAAAGGCAATGGGAGTGGGGACTAGGGACGAGACAGACATGGAGCTGGTTTTGGGAACTTGAGCAGAGCAGAAAATCCTAGCATCTCATAAGGAAGTAATACATTCCCCGAGAAGGGTGAGCTGTAGTTGAGGGTTATTAAAGGCTTCTATGATATTAGTTTAGCTAAGCCTTCTAGGGATCTAACATAGGACTAATCTTTTCATTCTCCTTTACCTGTGGCATTTTAAGCTTATAAGAGAGAAGTCTTTTTCCTTCTTGGGCAGGTCTGAGTCCATTGATAGCAGCAACTGAATGATGCTGTGCGGGTAGAATCCGCAACCAGTAACCTAATTGATCATTGGGTAGATGGAGAAGGAAACAGAGAAGAACAAATGATGATATTGCTTTTGGAGCAAGATTTACTGCTTTTTTCTTTCTATATTTGCTTAAACTGTAAAATCAATAAGCTATGAACCATTACATTTGGGGATATCACTTGATGGAAATCTTTGCATTTTTGAAGGCTAACCTACATTAATTTTTTTTTTACATTTTTGAAGTAAAATACTTAATAAAACTTGCTAACTAATATTTTAAAAATTAACTAAACAAACCTTTAACTTCAAAGAGATAAAATATCTGTTGAAGGCAGGAAAATATGTAGCAATCAGATTGGAACTCTGAGTAATCCCCAGGTGTTGAGAAAAATACATGACTTATTGCAAATATCACTCCAATTCACACATTCTAGTCTCCTCAGACTGATCAATCAGCTTATCAACTCCCTATCACCCACTTTACAACCTCAGAGAAAGATCATTTCCCCAGAAACAATGGAAAAGAGTGTTTGTAAATGTCTATACATCTATATATTACATATATAGATTGCTGTCTAACCTCTTGAGGAGTGCTTACTGGAAAAAATCTTTTCAGAAAGCAGGTCATTCCATTCTTTAAGTTGTTTGAAGAACATTGTACCTAGATTTCAAATCTCACAAAATATATTTCCCTTGCTTCACAGCAAGTACTTTGTTTTTCAATGTTTCTGGGAAGCTGTTATGAGTCTGACATAAGATGCATGTGAAATGTTCAGATGTTTGGCAGATATAATGTAACTATCATGATTGAAACCAACCAAGAAACTCATTTTTTCAGGCCTCTTCAGTTCTCTATATGAAACATTTTGACCTACATCATCAATTTAGAATTATACAGCTTCACGCTGAATTTCAGGAAGGGTTACCAAGTTCATGAGGAGGCCCAGAAAGAATTCTTTGTAATTTTTCTTTGCTAGAAATGAAGTTCACATGTATCCTTTCTTTCTTTCTTTTTTCTTTTTTAAGTTTATTTTATTTTGGGAGATAGAGGGAGCAGAGGAGGGGCAGAGAGAGAGAGAGAGGGAGAAAGAGGATGCTATGCAGGCCCTGCACTGTCAGCAAGGAACCTGATGTGGGGCTTGAACCCACAAACGCATGAGATCATGACCTGAGCTGAAACCAAGAATTGGTCACTTAACTGACTGAGCCACCCAGGTGCCCCGACATGTATCTTTTCTAGTTATGTTTTTCTAGATTGTCAGAATTAAAGGGAAAAATTTGCAGGCTAGCATGTTCCAGCAAACAAATATTTGTTGAATGAATGAATAAGTGAATGAATAAGAAATAGAGTGGATTTACTGTGTAGCTAATGAATGAGTTTTAGTAATCTCTTCTTATGGTAATATGGTTTTGAAAAATTTGCCAAAGCTGTACTTTCTAAGAGAAATAAGTTAAAATCTAATTGCTGTCTCTTTCCCCTCTGATTTTCCCTTTGTCACCCTCATGTCAGTGACACTGGAGTGACTGTGGGCACTTTTGGAATCTAAGAGGACCTATAATTGCAGACACATTGAGTTTGGGTTTGGTGGGATGTTTATGTGGTTTGCAGTCACTTTTCAGTTTGGATAAATTATTGCAAGATATCACTGCAAGATGCCTTCCAGTCTGCTGTTACCCCCTGTGCCAGTTTCACCAGCGTTATGTCAGGAAACTTCCAGTGCTAGAGATCGCATGTTGATATGAAGGTTTCCTGAAGTACCTGGTATCAGGAGTGTGTGGGTAGCAGAGAAGACAAACAATTTGAAAATAGAAGAAAGAAATTACTTGGGAAGAATTTTTCCCCAAACCAGAATGTGTAAACTCTTGAGGATTCAAATCTCATCAGTGCCTGGTCAAAGTTCCTCTTTTCAGTAGTATATTTGATTATAGGACATATAATATAAGTGTACCATACATTTAAATTTTAAATGAGAATTGCATTAAATAGAACTTATTAGAATTCATGAAGGCACAAACAATAAGTGTAACTGTAATAGTTCATATATGAAAGAAGCATGGAAGAGGTATTTGACGACCTCTTTAAAGGTCACATGACATTATCAGTAATGAGTTATGATGCTAAAAGAAACTTTCATAAATCATCAATAGTAAAACAAAATTTTCATCAATCAGGGTAGAGGAAAGATTGAATGATATTTTCATTCTTTCTATAGAAAATATTACAAAATCATTTTTCTATAAAGAGTTAATCAGAATATGTAGCAAAAACTGTAGGAAAAATGTGCTCCTGAGGTACATCGTACGGTTAGTCAATAAAAATGTTATATGGTTTTTCTTTGTTTTCTAATGTCTATAGTATCTGTCAACTTTTTATATATCTGTAATTTGTGGGGTTTAATTTCTCATTCTGAATAAATGGTAGTTTTTAATCTAATTTTGTATTTTTTATCAAAGAGGTTACCAAAATTCTATAAGCGTCAGGTCCCTAGAATCTAATATGCCCCTGTAGATGCAAATTATCATCAAGTTTTTGCAAATGAGCTTTTTAAGGAGGCATAATTTATATACAATAAAATGCATACATTTTGTGTGTAGAGTTTCTTGATGTTTGACAAGTGTAAACACCCACGTAGCCACCACCACAATCAAGATATAGAATATTTTATTCACCTTGAATGGTGCTCCTGTGTCCCTTCTCAGTCAATACCTACTCATCACCCCCAGCTCTAGACAACTCCTGAACTGCTTTCTATCATTACTGACTTGTTTTTCCTAAAGTTTCATGTAAATTGAATCATACGCCATGTACCCTTTTGTGTCTGGCTTCTTTTGCTCAGCATGGCATTTTTGATATTGAGCTACGATGTCATAAGAGCCAATCATCAATTCTTTTTTATTGCTGAGTAGTATTCTTTGACAGATATTTGGGTTATGCCCACTTTTTTGTCTATTATGAATAAAATGCTATTCATCTACATGTTTTTACATGGACATATGTTTTTACTTCTCCTGAGTAAATAACTGGAAATGGAATTGCTGGGTCATATGGTTAGTATACACATACGACATTTTAACTTTTAATTGTCTTATGGTACTCATGAAGATCTAGGTCACATTTTAATGTATTCATTCAATAAATATTTATTTATTTTGATTTCGATTTAAAAATTTTTTTTTTTTTTATTTTGAGAGTGAGAGTGTGCACAAGTTAGGGGAGGGAGCCGAAGGAGAGAGAGAGTCTTAAGCAGGCTCCACGCTCAGTGTGGAGCCTGAGACAGCGGGCTTACAACCCTTACAATAACTTGGAATCATGACCCAAGTGGAAATCAAGAGTCGGATGCTCAACCGACTGAGTTATCCAGGTGCCCCAACAAATATTTGTTGAAGGCACTGTGCAAGATATCAGGGAATCATAGGTGAATATAACACAATCCCTACCCTAAAGCACACAGAAAACAAAATGCAAACATTTTAAAGAAGGAATGTCTCAGGATTGGTAGTCAGTAATGGCATAAGCTGGGTCCTAAAGAAGATATGGGAGTCCACCAGACAGATATTGTGTGAGGACACAGCAGTCAGGAATTTCCCTGTGCAGAGGCATGACATATGGATATACTATATAGCAGAGTAAATCTGGGAAACTGGAAAAGTATGGCATATTGGGGAATCTGCCAGTGGTGTTGTATTACAGGCAAGGGAAAGATTAGATAAAGATAAAGAAGAAAGCTGGGCAGATAGAAAAGAACCCTCAATGCTATGGAATTTTTTTTCTCTGTGAGAACTTATCTGTCCCTGGATGCAGCATTCACTTATTTTCTGGTGATTGCATTACTTTTGGAGCATATTTCTCTTGAACAGATTGCATGATCTTTATATGTCTGTTTCCTCCACTATACTGTAAGTTCTTAGATAGTGTCTTTGCTATATTCTGTGTGTAACACAGTGCTTGGCACTTATTAGGGCATTAGAAAATTACTATTTATGCAAGAATGAATGAACAAATGAGAATTCATGAAATGACCCACATTCTGTGCCACAGAACAGGTTCAGAAGAAATTCTTCTTTACCAAAGACCTATGAAACATCTTTTGTGAAGACACATTAGACATATGTATTTATTTTTTCACTGAAGCAAGGTCATATTTATAATCTTATGAGCTTGATTTATTAATTTCAATTGTCTTCATGATCAAACTGATTTCATGGCCACATTGACTTTGGAGGGGTCTGCATGGATGGCAGGAATCGCTGAAACAAATGAAACAACGGTGAGGCAGTTTCCTTAATTTTATGGTAAAATTGGTCTTAAAATTATAATACTGAGAAAAACTTTGCTGAGGGGAAGCTAGAAATCTTTACACATTGTGAGATATTCACTCTTTTGGTCTTAAAGTGATGCTGTATTTTCTAATGAGCTCTCATTTGTGCCAGACCTCATAAAATTCTATTATCTTTATGATCATCATTTATGCAGGTTTAGACACGCCACGCATCTACCTTTATTTACCAGAAGTGTATGCCTTGGCCATTTGTCTTAATAATAAATAGTGTTTATTTCATTGCTCATTCACTTTGGTAATGGCAGAATAAATACACAACGGGAGAGGAAAACAGTCTGAAAAATAAGGAAAACAGTTCTGAAAAATAGAATGAGAACATAACCAATTAAGAAGCAGATTTGGGATGTTCTAAACTATTAATGAATTAAAATTAGAGCAATCATATGATTAGTCACCTAAATCAAAGTACTTTTGAGAATGGAATGGGCACAGCAGGTACTTCTGCTGGGACAACAGGTGGTGTGTCAACCGTTCCAGGCAAACAGAGAAGGATGGTCATGCAAGTTTAAGTAATCTTTCCAAATCTTTTTGTTTCAGATTGTTATCACTTCTTATGACTACCGTATAAAGTGCTAATTACTAGGTCTAAGAATATCTATAGCTCTTTAACTTTTTTTTAAGCTCCCCATGGATGGCCATGGTAGTCCAACAAGGGAGAAGTTCCTTTTTTAAATTGCTATCAAAGTTTTAAGCACTGACATTGGGATGGTGACACGAAAGCCAGGATGAGTAAGTGGATGGCTGAGAGTTTTTCTATCAAATTATACCCTCTTTTGAGTCAGAAGGAAAAACATTTCAATCTTTCTCAGGTGTGGATGATTTCATTCTCTGATTTTTCACTCTGCAAACATTGACTGTGAGCCACATGTGCTCTGGGAGCTCATGGGGAATATAGTGGTGAACCAGACATAGTCACTGATCCTAAGGGACTAAGAATGGAGATGAATAACAAGATAGGTATTAGCAAGAGTGACTTTTTTGTGTACATTCTGAAGACGGTTCTTGGAAGAAGTTCAAAAGATAGTTTAACAGTGAAGTTTTAACAGTGAATCTGAATGAAGTGTAGATAATTCCAAAGGATGGTTTGAAATAATGCCTATTTAAAATTTTTTTAAATGTTTTTATTTATTTTTGAAGGAGAGAGACAGAGCATGAGTGGGGGGAGGAGCAGAGAGAGAGGGAGACACAGAGACCTAAGCAGGCTCCAGGCTCTGAGCTGTCAGCACAGAGCCCGACACCGAGCTCGAACTCACAAACTGTGAGATCATGACCTGAGCCGAAGCCGGATGCTCCACTGGCTGAGCCACCCAGACACCCTGCAATAATGCCAATTTAGATGCAATGTTCATCTTTCGTAATCTCCTAATTTCCAAGCATCAGTTAGAAACCTTTTTGAGATTCCTTAGCATTTTTCTATAGTTTGAACTCAATTTGTAATCTTGATCTTCCTTTTGAAGTATTTAAAAAATAAGTTTTAGAATCTCTTTTTAAAAAGCAATTTGAGGTTTATTGATCTGCAGAGCTTGAGTTTAGAATGCACAGATAGGCACTTAAATGCATTTTGGTAATAAATGTTTCAATATTAGATGGCATGAGAGTTGTTATAGAGAAAATTGAGTTTTACAATAAATCTGTTGTGAGATTAGGAAGGCAATTGTAATATTTTAGGTTTGTATAGTTGGTGAGAATGCACTTTTTTGTGTTGTTCTTTCACCTTGTTCACTTTTGTACAAAATTAAAGCATGTTGAATCTTTATTCATTCAGCACACACTTATGGAAAATGACTCCTTTTGGTAGATGAGGAGGATATGAGTGTAAATATGACAGGATCCTCCTTTTAGTTCGTATTCTATTGCAGAAGAGAGATATGCAAACAAACAAATACTGTACAACATTTTACCAGCCAGTATAATGATTAAAAGGAAGCGCCCTAGTGTCTTTAAATTCCATGTTAGAGTACTGGCCTGCCGAGACATGAAGCCCTGGATAATTTATTTAACTTCCTCTCACTTCCTTTATCTCTAGATGGTGTGTTTTACTAGTACCTATTTCACGGGGTGATTGGGAGCATTAAATGATCCACAGAAGTGCTTAGCCAAGCACCTGATTCTAACGTGCTCAGAGAATGCCAGGGATTATGGTACATCACAGTCACAGTTGGGCTTCACAGGAGGGGGTGTCCAGATGTACCGCGTTAGAAATAGTTCAGAAAAAGGGGCGCCTGGGTGGTTCAGTCAGTTAAGCGTCTGACTTCAGCTCAGGTCATGATCTCGTGGTTAGTGAGTTTGAGCCCCACATCGGGCTCTGTGCTGACAGCGGAGAGCCTGGAGCCTGCTTCGGATTCTGTCTCTTTCTCTCTCTCTGCCCCTCCTCTTCTTGCACTCTGTTTCTCTCTCTCTCTCTCTCTCCAAAATAAACATTAAAAAAATATAAAAAAAAGAAATAGTTCAAAAAAAGGAGGCAATTTTTAATGTTCTGAATCCAGTAGTGACCACCATTGCTTTGAGGACCAAGTATTCATGAAATAACTTGATGATGTTATTAAGCATTCTTTCTGGAGATTCTGAAATATTAAACTGTCAAATAAACAATCTCCGATCTGTTCTTCTGGAAGTGACCACACCGCTTTTCCTGCAGTAACCTGCAGTGTATCATATTCCTAAGGGGTCAGTGACTCCTCACAAACAAGTGGCTACGGTCACAAATTTTCACCCTTCTTGGGAAAAGGCACACAGATGGAGAAAGAGGAGCCAGGAGATTGAGACATCTTACTAATGGCAAGGGTGAAATTTTAGAGCATGTAGGACCTTGGCCTGTTTGAGGTCAGATCCATTCGCTGCCATTTCCCTGTTTTGATCAGAATTCTGCAAACTATATTTCTCAGGCTTCTTTGTCCCACTTGCCATTGGGAAGAACTGGTGAAGATGGATAAATATTCAGGCAATGGTTGTATACAGTAATACCCACCACTCTAGGAATAAGTACGTAATGAAAAGAAAGGAAGGTTTCGGTCTCCCTCTTTCACTCCCTCTGCCTCTCTGACAGTGAGCACACTTTCTGTGTGGTTCCAGCTCCCTTTAGTCAGCCTTTTCCTCTCAATTCTCACCTCCAGACAGAATCCAGCTCCCACCAGTGGCTAAGCTTTGGCGTTTCAGTAACTCCACCGCCTTCCTCTGTCCCTCTAGCCCTAGTGACTGTTGGGGTTTCAGCTGCTTCTTGTAGTTGTTGATCTTGGTTGCCTTGCCTTTGCTAAGCAGCTCTTTACACACTTCAAAAATCTTTGTAATTAATTTTCGTTATTAAATTCGTCTGGTGTGGTAAGTTTTGTTTTGTTTTGTTTTGTTTTGTTTTGTTTTGTTTTTGGCTGGGCACGGAGTAACACAGAGGGAAAATCGTGAAGTCTGTATTATTCTTTCTAGTCCTTGACTGAGAGTTTCTGTGGCTGATCAAAGTATCTACAAGGCAAAATTAACCTGGTGTAGTCATTTAAAAAATCACTCAGAAGGGGGCGCCTGGGTGGCTCAGTAGGTTGAGCGTCCGACTTCGGCTCAGGTCATGATCTCACGGCACCCTGCGCCGGGCTCTGTGCTGATGGCTCAGAGCCTGGGGCCTCTTCAGATTCTGTGTCTTTCTCTCTCTCTCTGCCCCTCCCCTGCTCACACTCTGTGTCTCAAAAATAAATAAACATGAAAAAAATTAAAAAATCACTCAGAATATTCATCAACTTGTAAAGTTTTTATTATTATCATCAGGATAACTGATGGAATGGTACAATTTCTTGATAAGCATTGTTTACAACATTTAGATACTTTCAAAGCAATTAGGGAAGCAAAATGATGTTATCTGCTCTCAAATCTACTAGCAGAATCCTAGCTGTTGGGAGTGTTTCTAAGGCTGCTTCACATGGCTGAATGACTTTGAACAAGTTATTTCACAGCACTGTTTTCCTTTTTTGTTTGTTTTATGAAATGATGGGGCAAAAGGGCAACTTGTTCCTTTGTATTTGCCTTGGTGCCTAGCATAGTGCTTCAGAAATAATAAAGTCTCAATATTTTTGTTAAATTGAAGTCAAGGCCATTTATGTCTTGGACATGTACTGGATTCTTGCTTTCTTTTACCTGTTTCTTTTATTGCAAAGTAAGAGAGAAGTCAGGGAAGAGGGAACTAAACATTAGGTAGGGAAAATCTCAACCTATTTGTGCTATTGTTGTCCTATTTTGAGTTCATTCGAATACATGTCATTGCTACTTTTCTTACAACTGCTACAGTTGCCCAGTAAATAATTCATCCTTGGTGGTAACTTTTTCTATTCTATTTATTCCTCCATGGTCCAGATGCCAAATGCTTGTGTGTACTTTTGCTTCTCTGATTTCTACCTCCTGCTCTGCTCACATGTTTACTTTTTATTCTCTAAACACTCCCCATGATTTCATTTTTCTTTGATCCTACCTAGGCGGTCCCTTATCTTCCACAAATGTCATCTCCTTCATGCTGCCTTCTCAAATGTTTCATGACAAGAATTCGTTGCTTTTTTGTTTGTATCTCTTTAAGTACTTATTACACTTTCAGTAATAAGAATTGTGATGTGTCTGATTTCCTATTAGACTGTGAGCATCTTGAGAATTGGGGCCATTTTTATTCAGTGTTTTTATCTTCAGTACCGAGCACTTTGCCTGTTACATGTTCAATGAATAAATATTGACTTACTGTTACAGTCTGTCTTTTCTTATGTTTGATAGTTTATATCTCTACCTCATCTGCTAGATTATGAGCTCTCTGAAGGAGGGAGACCAGGAAAAGTGACTTTTTCATTTTATTCTGTTCTGGATTCTGGATTGCCATTATGCCATTATACCTGCCCTCCCCCCCCCCCCCAAGTAATATATCACCTGGGAATATTAGAAGTTTAGCATACTTTGATTGAATTTGGAAAAATTGGGACATTTAGTCATGGTAGAGAGTTCAGAAAATAGCCCACTGTGAAATAATAGAAAATATTTATATACTGGTCTCTGCCTCTGGTTCCTGACACAGAGCTCCTACAACCCTTATAACCCTTATAATTTCCTAAGTGCTCAGATCACTAGGAACATGGTTTGTTATAATTTTGATCTATGACTTTGGTTTCTGATACAGAGCTCCTAAATTTCTTGGAATTTCTTAGGCGATATGAATGCCTTTTCTTCTAATGAGGTGATTGTGCGTTCCTGGATGGAGGCTGGTCATCAGAAACACCAAGCTATGACTATAGGCTTGGAACTTTCAGCCCCCTCTCCATTCTCCTGGGAGAGGAGAGGGGATTAGGATTGGATTAATGATTGGGCATGCCTATATGATGAATAGTTCATAAAAATCCCCCAAGTATGGGATTTGGAGAGCTTTCTGGTTGGTGATCACATTCACATGCTGGAAGAATGGTATATCCTAACTCAATGGGGACAGAAGTTCCTGTGCTCAGGATACTTCTGGACCTTATCTTATGTATTTTTTCATCTGACATTCATCTGTATCCTTTTTCATATTCTTTATTTCATAATGAACTGGCAAGTATAAGTGTTAACCTGAATTCTGTGAGTTATTCCAGCAAATGATCCAACCTGGAGAGGGTGTCATGGGAACCTTGATTTATACTTGGTCAGTCAGAAGCACAGGTAATAACTTGGGGTTTGAGTTTGGCTTCTGAACTGGGAGGAGTCTTGTGTGACTGACCCCTTAAGTTGTGGGATCTGATGTTACTCCAGAACTGAATTGAATTGTAGGACACCCAGCTGGTGTTGGAAAATTGGTTGGTGTGGGGAAAAATCCGCACATGTGGTATCAAAAGTATTGGGAGTCTGAGGATGAAGGAAAACACAGGAATATTCTCAGACATCCAGTACATTGTCAGCCCTTGGAAATCAAAACTGTTTTTGAGCAGATGCTTCAGAAAAACTATGTCACAGAACTGTACTGACTAATGTTGTTATATCAATAGAATAATCTGGAGATAAAAAAATAAAGTGAAAGCTGATATTTGCATCAGTTTAATACAGACAATACTGTGAAGTTTATTAAGAGGTTATTAATCATTTCAATATTAGGCATGTATATATAACATAATTCTGAATTGTGAAGCTTAAGGAAAAGCTTGCCTAAACGTCCATATTCATTGACTATGAATATGCGTACCATTTTATGGAGTATTGTATGAGTATTTGTGTGAGTGGAAGAAACACTTTGTGCATTCAAACTGCACAACTTAAGCAGAGTATAACAAGGAGATTACTTACAAAGTTGTAACCAGGCTTGGTCACTATAGGGAGCTGTTACCAAGGACATGAAGTGGCTGTCAGCAAGTGGAGAGATAGCTACTTGGGGAGCATCTCCTGAAAGGAACAATGGACTTTGTCAGAACCTCAACTAACAAGTGCTAGGTGGCAGGGAGTGAGTTAAGGAGGAGATGTCTTGATTTCATTCTCCTTCTGCTCCCTGACCTGCCAGTACCTCCCATTGGGTGAAACCAACTGAAAGCTAGAAGGCATAAAGACCATCTGATGTAACTTCCCAGGGCATAGAACATGGCGACAAACAAGAGGTTAGAGTTCGTAGAAGCACTGATTCTAGGGACTAGATCCTAGGAGAGTGTTGTTAGCTATATTTCTGTTCCCAGAATAAGGACAGGTGTTTAAGTGAGAACACAAGACGGTCTTTTCTTTGGATGACCTAAGTACTAATTACCACAGGATTCTCATATATCCTAGTCTCTCATGAGTCACAATTGGATATGAAATTAATCCCCCAAATTTCTAAAACCCAACTCGTTATATAAATGAATTCATAATCCCTAAAATATCAACAGTCACCAATTAATCAGAATTAGCTCATAGAATGCAATCAATTTGCTATTTCTGATTAACATTATAAGTTTGGTGAACCATCAGAAAAGGGCTAGAGTCTTCAGGAGCTGGAGCTAAAGGTAGACCTTGAAGTCTTTCCCCCATCCTCATGGTTCAGAAGTGTGTGTGTTGGCTTTTCCACAATAGTTTTCCAATGCCACTAGTTTTGGTTTGTGTGAGGGTTTGGAGAATTAGGCCCTTTATATCCCATCTTTGCTTTCTCTTTTTAAATCCAACCCTAACATATTCTGAGGTAATTTATTTTCTATCCCTTTAATCATTTTCCCTGCTCTTCTTTGGGCCATTTCCAGTGTCTCCACCATTCTTTCAAATATAGCTTAACTATTACAAAGTGCTATTCTGGGAAGTCATTACTTAAAGGAAAATTGTGAAAGCATTTAAAAGTTTAAAAATGGCTACATAAATGTTAAAAAATGAAATGTTCCTGTCTAATAATGCTGATAGTGGAATTGTAGTAAATTAAATTACATCAGGTCAGAGCAACAACCTTGAATGAGAGTCAAGCATATCAGGACCTGAGGAAAAAAAACCCTTTGTTAAGAGAAAGTGATTGTGAAGAGCCAAAAATAAAACTAAGGAGAGAGAACTTTTCCTTTTACCGGCCACTAAAAATTCTCTTCTAAGATGAGGATCTAACTCTCTGGTTCAGGAAGTTGAGATACTAAAGTGAACAGAAATATCAGAGGAGCTCAGATACTTTGTTATGTTAGAAAAAAAAAAAAAGGAAAATTCATAGGATTCTATAAGGAGAGAGTTTATGTTACTGTTTTATTGGATGAAGACAGCTAACAAGTTACCAAAATATTTTAGTTGCGAGCAGTGTCCCAGTTGTTTTTTACAGTTCATTCCATTTTTAAGTCAATGATAAGAGGTAGAGTATTATAATTCCCTTTTTACTAAGATATTGACTTAGATATTATTGTTTATTTATTATTTGTTTGCAAGTATAATTGCTATGCACTGTTTTATTAATTTCAGGTGCACAATATAGTGATGCAAGAATTCTATGTATTACTCAGAGCTCATCACAGTAAGTGTACTCTTAATCCCCGTCACCTATTCCACCCATCCCCCACCCAACTCCTCTCTGGCAAACACCAGTTTGATCTCTGTATTAAAGAGTCTGCTTTTTGGTTTGTTCATTTGTTTTGTTTCTTAAATTCCACATAATGAGTGAAATCATGTGGTATTTGTCTTTCTCTGACTGACTTATTTCACTTAACGTTTTATCCTCTAGATTCATCCATGTTGTTACAAATGGCAAGATTTCATTTTTTTATGGCTATACCATTCTTTATCTATTCATCTATGGATGGACACTCAAGTTGCTTCCATAGCTTGGCTATTGTGAATAATGCTGCCATAAACATAGGGGTGTATATATCTTTTCCAATTAGGATTTTTATTTTATTTGGGCAAATACACAGTACTAGAATTACTTGACCATATGATATTTCTGTTGTTCATTTTTTTTTGAGGAACCTCCATACTGTTTTCCACCATTGCTGCCCCAATTTGCTTTCCTGCCAACAGTGCACAAGATTTCTTTTTCTCCACATGCTTGCCAAAACTCATTATTTCTTGTATTTTTTTATTTTAGCCATTCTGACAGGTGCAAAGTGATATTTCATTGTGGTTTTAATTTGCATTTCCCTGATGATCAGCAGTGTTGAGCATCTTTTCCTTGACTGATTTTTGTAGATATAATTGATTTTACTCCTTTTGTGTTTAACCTTCATACAGGTTTTAGAAGTGATTAATCTATGTTTATATTTGTATTTATCTGTGCAATTTTTTTCTTTCCTACTGTTCTTACTGCTGATTATGGTCTTTTTCCCCAATGAATTCTCTCTAGCATTTCTTGTAAGGCTGGTGTAGGGGCAGCCATTTCTTTTAACTTTTGTTTTTATGGGAAACTCTTTATCTCTCCTTCTATTCTAAATGATAGTCTTGTTGGGTAGAGTATTCTTGGTTGCAGGTTTTTTCCTTTCAGCTCTTTGAATATATATCATATCACTTCCTTTGGCCTGCAAAATTTCTGCTGAAAATTTAGCTGATAGACCTATGGGGTTTTCCTTGTATGTTATTTTTTGCTTCCCTCCTGCTGCTTTTATTTTTTTTTTTAAATTTTTTTTTTTCAACGTTTTTATTTATTTTTGGGACAGAGAGAGACAGAGCATGAACGGGGGAGGGGCAGAGAGAGAGGGAGACACAGAATCAGAAACAGGCTCCAGGCTCTGAGCCATCAGCCCAGAGCCTGACGCGGGGCTCGAACTCAGGGACCGCGAGATCGTGACCTGGCTGAAGTCGGACGCCTAACCGACTGCGCCACCCAGGCGCCCCCCTCCTGCTGCTTTTAAAAGTCTCTCTTTGTCACTACTTTTTACCTTTTTTTTATTATTATGTGGCTTGGTTTGGACCTCCTTGGGTTATTTTGGGGGCGGGGCTCTCTGGGCCTCCAGTAGCTAGATATCTCTTTCCGTTACCATAATAGAGAAGGTTTTCAGCAATAATTTCTTCTAATAAAATTTCTGCCTCCTTTTCTCTCCTTTTTCCAAGATCACTATAATACAAGTTATTATGGTTGATGATTTCTCTTAGTTCCCCTAATCTACTCTCACTTTTTATTATTCCTTTTTCTTTTTGCTGTTCAGCTTGGTGGCTTTCCAAAACGCTGTCTTCCAGTTCAGTGATCTGTTCTTCTACCTCTAATGCCCTCTAGCATATTTTTAATTTCAGTTTTCGAGTTTTTCATCTCTGATTGGTTCTTTTTTATATCTTCTATCTCCCTGTTGAAGGTCTCACTGGGATCCTCCACTCTTTTCTCAAGTACACTGAGTACCTTTATGATCATTGCTTTGAATTCATTTTCAGATATATTGCTGATCTCCATTTCATTTATTCCTTTTGCTGTGGTTTTGTCCTGTTTCTTCAATTGGGACGTATTCTTGTCTTCTCATTTTGTCTAACTCTCTGTTTGTTTCTATATATTAGGAAAGTCAGCTATATCTCCTGATCTTAAAAGTAGGACCTTATAAGGAAGTGGTTCTGTGGTACCCTGTAGTGCAATACCCCTTGTTCAATACTGGTGCTTCAGGGCTACCTCCTATGGGGGTTGCATGTGGCTGAGCCACATTTACCTTCAATCCATTTCAGTGGCCTATTTTGTCTGTTGTGGGCAGGGTTTGGTGCCTGTGCTGTTAATAGGCCAGTCTGGGGGTTCCCTGGGCTTATAGTTGGGTAGTGTCTGCAGTCAGACCAGATGCCTGCCCTCAGCCAGTTTTCTTTTCTTTTTTTATTATGAAATCTATTGTCAAATTGGTTTCCATACAATAGCCAGTGCTCATCCCAACATGTGCCCTCCTCAATGCCCATCACCCACTTTCCCCTCCCTCCTACCCCCCATCAACCCTCAGTTTATTCTCAGTTTTTAAAATTTTTTTTTTCAATGTTTATTTATTTTTGGGACAGGGAGAGACAGAGCATGAATGGGGGAGGGTCAGAGAGAGAGGGAGACAGAGAATCGGAAACAGGCTCCAGGCTCTGAGCCATCAGCCCAGAGCCTGACGCGGGGCTCGAACTCACGGACCGCAAGATCGTGACCTGGCTGAAGTCGGACGCTTAACCGACTGCGCCACCCAGGCGCCCCATAGTCTCAGTTTTTAAGAGTCTCTTATGGTTTAGGCTCAGCCAGTTTTCCAGGGGTGTGGTCACATTGAATTACAGGGTGCTTTCTCTGCAATGTACCCTGAGCAGCTTTTATTGGTGGGTAGAACCTGCAGTCAAATCAGATGTCTGCCCCTAAATTATCTGCTGGGGCTACAACTGAACTCGTGTGTGTGGTTATCTCTCTTGTCTCCAGGGAAGGGGTCACTTTGGAGTGGCACTGGTCCCTTTAGGCACACTTGCAGAATGTGATATGGTAGGAGCTGCTCTGAAGGAACTCCTGCCAAGGGGGGCGGGTTGGATAGGGCGGATCCATAGGGGAATGTGAGGGCAGGGTATGAAGTATTAGAAAGGTAGGTGGAGAGTGTTTAGTCTCATTTGCAAAAGTGTCTAGCCATGTAGGCTGAAAGGGGGTACAGAAATGGCATTTGGCAGCTCTTTTGTTCTTGGAGGAGTTATAAAGAACCCTGGCCCTCCAGCACACATTCTGAGATTAGTGAATAAATCTTCATGTATCTCCTCCATGCTTTTCAAACTGCTACACCTATGTTGTATCTTAGCAGAGTTGTTTTTTAAGCTGGATCTTTAAGGACAGGGGCTCAGTTTCTTATTAGGTTCCCCATGTCTGGGGTGCTTGGTGTGAGTCTGCTCCTCCTCTTTCTTCATGCTTGTGGTAGCCCTCTTGTTTGTGGTTAGGCATGCCAGGAGTTTGGTTCCCATCCACACCTCTGCCCTCCTACCTTTTCAAACTGGCCTCCTGTCTATGATTGACTAGGGAAAGTCTGTTCTGCCAGTCTTCAGGTTGTTTTCTGATGTGGCTGTTTTCTAGGTGTTTCCATGGGATGAGTTGAGCTTAGGGCCCTCCTACTCTATAATCTTTTCAGAAGTCTCTACTGACTTAGATTTTAATCCAACTTGGCATGATCCTAAAGCTTTGTTTTCCACTACATGATGTTATAGGAAATTTTCTAGCAAAAAATTAATGTTCCAGAGAAATTCCACATTTAAATGTATATTTGTATGTTTTATAGGTCAAATTTTTGACAATCTGTTTGTAAATTTGTGAGTTTAGGATGCTCTATACCTAAAGAAAATAACCTTCAAAAACCATTACTTGATCTGTTGATTCAATGGTATTAAACTGAATACATCCCTGCAGAAAAACAGGTTATTTTTTTTTTTCAACGTTTTTATTTATTTATTTATTTTTTTTTTGGGGGACAGAGAGAGACAGAGCATGAACGGGGGAGGGGCAGAGAGAGAGGGAGACACAGAATCGGAAACAGGCTCCAGGCTCTGAGGCATCAGCCCAGAGCCCGACGCGGGGCTCGAACTCACGGACCGCGAGATCGTGACCTGGCTGAAGTCGGACGCTTAACCGACTGCGCCACCCAGGCGCCCCACAGGTTATTTTTTAATGAGAAAGGCTTGAGGTATTTCTGATGCATGGGAATAAGATGATAGAGTTTGGAAAAAGTCTAATTTTGCATAAGCAAGTTGATAAGATTTATTTAATGGTTGACATGCATTCTTGCATAAATTTTATCCCAATTTCCCCCTCAAATGTAATTATGTCTGCTTGTAGTATCTCTGACAGAGGTAGCCTGACATGAAGAGAGTCTCATTTCTGGGTTTGAACACACTGGATTTTAATCAGGTATCATGTTCAGCCTTCTAACTATGGAGTAGTAAAGGATTCATAATGTTCCTTTTTTATATGTCTACTTCACATTTTTCTGAGTTTTCAATATTGTACATAAACCTCTGAATTAAACGCAGTTGATAGGTTGGCTTCAGAAATTCTGACTTGTCCTAGATCACTCTGTCAATAACAGCAGAAGTTCTGCCAATTAGCATTGTGTGATTGCTGAATGCCAGGTATCATGCCAAGCACTTTTTACACATTACTTCCATGTTAAACTAAATTTTATAAGCTGAAAAAGGTGTTTCCTGCCTAAGTGATATCCTAATCAATCTGAAGGTAATTAAAATTCATTATCGAATGTTAGTTGAGTATCTAATGATATGTAACATTTTCATTATTATTCAGTTATAAATATTTTCTAATTTTCTATTTTCCTAGTGAATCAAACTCTTTAGTTACATATGGGTCTTTTTAGTTCCATAACTTTTTGCTGTTATATGTGATAATACAAACTTTTTTTGGTTTGAATTTAACTTGCATATATTTTCTATCTTGTCACTTAAATGTTTTCTGCTTTCTTAAGTTTCCAGTGTCTATTTCTTGCAATAGAATATGGCTACATTTTTTAAAAATCTTTGTAGACTCTTTATCCTGGTAGATAATCTTTGTCTTTTAACTGAGGTGATTAAAAATATTAATACTGCTGATGTATTTGGATTTTTCTAAAATCTTGTTTTTGTCCTATTTCTTTCTTCTCTCTTTACAATTTTTTTCTTTTGTTTTTTCTTCTTTTTCTTATGGGGTAGTCAATGTTTCTTTTCTTTTGTTTTTCCTCATTACAACTCCCTTATTCACTTTTTTGGTGGTTATTTTTCCTATATTTATTTATTCATTGGCAACTTTTGAAGTAAACCAAGTTATTTACCTTTTCTAAGCAAAGCTTTGAAGTGCTGAAAGTAACAACTCAGATCACTACTTTCTCAATATATATGCCATAAATATATCCAATACATATGTCAAATTCTTTAGGTTGATTCTATTTCCCCTCCCCACCTCACAAATTAGACATTGTAACTATTTTAATATGGTTATGTTAGTTTGGATTTACCCATCTATTTATCAAATCTTTGTACTTTGTTTCTTATCTTCCAGATCCCACGCTTTGAGTTATTTTCCTTCTACTCGAATCACATCTTTCAGAATTTCTTTTAGTGAAGTCTGTTGTAGATAAATTCATTTAGTTTTGTTTGTGTGGAAATGTCTTCATTTTTCTTCATTCTTGAAAAATAGTTTAGCTTGGCATAGAATTCCAGATGGAGAGTTGTTTTCTCTTGGCATATGAAAGCTATTTTTTTTTTCTCTAACTACCAGCTTCTCTTGCTAATGTTGAAAAGTCAGCATATCTTGAGTAGAGCTCCCCCTGTGGATGTTGGGACACAGAGGCCTCTGCTTCCTGGGGCTGGTGGGCTAGCAACAGGTAGGTTTTCAATTTCCTATGCCTAAGGGGACTTGGAGAAATCTCTCTGCAAAGCACTTTCCTTGGAACTTCATAGCCTTAGGGATTTCAAAGACTCCATTCACCTAAGCAGCTTCTTCACACCAGCAAGGGCATATCCACTGCTCCAGCATCTGTGCTCTGAGCCCTGTATTGTTAGTTCCCACATTCTCTTCCAGGGCAGAGAAAATTCCATACCAAGGCTTTCTGTTAGAAACACTCAGTGAGCCTGAGGCTCTATTGCACTCTTCTTGACCCATCTACCTACTGGCCCCACATACTCAGGAAAGTTCAAAGGTTCAGAGAAGCTATTTCCAATTCAAGCTGCCACTATTCTAAAATGCTGGAATCCAGTGCTATTTGTAAGAATTGGAGGGAGATTTCAGAAAGGCCTTATGATTTGTGGACCTGCTTGCCAGAAGATAGATGCTAATTCAGATAAAATATCAAATTCCTTCATAGTGCTATTGTCAATGAGCACTGGCATTATCTTTCCTGATTTTCAATTGGAGTGCATGGTTGCTATTGTTTCGTTGCGTGTGTGTATGTGTGTGTGTATTTGTTTTTTTTTTTTTAATTTTTTTTTTCAACGTTTATTTATTTTTTTGGGACAGAGAGAGACAGAGCATGAACGGGGGAGGGGCAGAGAGAGAGGGAGACACAGAATCGGAAACAGGCTCCAGGCTCTGAGCCATCAGCCCAGAGCCTGACGCGGGGCTCGAACTCCCGGACTGCGAGATCGTGACCTGGCTGAAGTCGGACGCTTAACCGACTGCGCCACCCAGGTGCCCCTTGTGTGTGTGTATTTGTGTGAAAGACACACAGACACACACACAGATTATTCTACAGAAGAATAGTTTCTCTGTTTCTGAAGCTTTATTGTGCTGGCATATAAAACCTTTCGATGCTTCTCTTTGAGATAATGTAAAAATTATGTTAATATCTATAAAGTATTTGCTGAGAGGCAGTGTAAAAACTGGGCTTCATGATCATTCAAAACGAGTTCTTTTTATCTGAATCTGTCTTTTTATTAGTTGAGTGACATTAGGCAAGTTTCATTTACCACATGTCCTCATTTGTGAAATAGACATAACAATAAACCACCTCCCAGAGCCTTTGTGAAGATTAAAAGAACAGACTTACAGTTTCTGGTTCTGCATGTAAGGAGCTTGAAAGTCACCATTATGTCTCAACAACAAGTAAAAGATGAACTGACTTGAAAATCAACAACTGTTATTCGATCTGTGAAAGCAGTGAGTACAGAGGGCACACCATAACCCCCACGATTAGAGAGACGGGCAGGCAAATACAGGGAGTCACAGCTTACTGGAGCAGAAATCTCCACCAAGCCAGCACTGGGATAGAAAAATCTGAACTACAACGGACAATTGATGAGGCTCAGTGAGGAGAAGTCTGCAAGTTAAAACATCAGGGGTCCCAGTAATAAGAGAGGCCCTACAATTTTGTGAGATTTATCTCCAGGTGTTCAACCAGGTTCACATAAGTATCAGGGAAAAATTCCCTGTGCTTCCAGCCGGGGGGTGGGAAGGGGGGAAGGGAAAAGCAATGATTTTGAAATACACCAGAGCACTTTGTTCTTAGCAAGGCCTGACCTCAGGGGATACTAGTTAATTGGAGCCTCACCTGCTGCAGAATTATCAGAGCCTAACTGACCTGGGGGAGAGGAAATTCCAAACTGCAGCCCACTGTTGCCACCCTCTTCTATGTAAAGTAGATGGGGGAAACAACCTAAAAACACCTGTGAAGTTCACGGTGTAAAGGCATAATAGGCTCACTAATCGTGAGACCTAATCAGCTTACACTTTATGAAAATCCTATTTACAACATTTCCTTTTGCTCCATACATCATGTTCAACTACAGAGGAAAAATTATAAGACATGCCAAAAGGCAAAAAACGCAATTCGAAGAGACAGAGCAGACCAAGCATCAAAACCAGAAGTGGCAAGGAAATTAGAATTATCAGACTGGGACTTTAAAACAACTATTATTAATAAGGGCTCTAATGGATAAAGTAGACCATGTGCAAGAATAGATGGGCAAATGTGAGCGGAGACATGGAAATCCTAAGGAAAAACAAAAAAGAAATGCTACATATCAAAAATACTGTAACAGAAATGAATGCCTTTGAGAGGCTAATTAGCAGATTGAGGACCGCTGAGGAAAGAATGTCTGTGCTTGAGGATATCACAATAGAAACCTCCAAGCCTATAGAGGTGACAAAGGTGACAAAAAGTCACATCCAACATCTCTCAGATACCATGCAAGCAAGAAAAGAGAGGAGTGAAATGATTAAAGGGTTGAGAGAAAATAACCACCAACCTGGAATTCTGTACCCTATGAAATCATCCTTCAAGAGTGAAGGAAAAATTGTGGTGCCTGGGTGACTCAGTCACTTAAGCGTCCAACTCTAGGTTTCTGCGCAAGTCATGATCTCATAGTTCATGAGATAGAGACCCATGTCAGACTCTGTGCTCTCAGCACGGAACCTGCTTGGGATTCTCTCTGTCGCCCCCGCAAAGTAAATAAAGAAACTTTAAAAAAAATAGTGAAGGAATAATACTTTCTCAAATAAAAATTGAGGGACTTTATTGCCAGTAGAACTGCTGTGTAAGAAATGTTGAAAGAAGTTCTTTTTTTAAAAAAAATTTTTTTTTCAACGTTTTTATTTATTTTTGGGACAGAGAGAGACAGAGCATGAACGGGGGAGGGGCAGAGAGAGAGGGAGACACAGAATCGGAAACAGGCTCCAGGCTCCGAGCCACCAGCCCAGAGCCGGATGCGGGGCTCGAACTCACGGACCGCGAGATCGTGACCTGGCTGAAGTCGGACGCTTGACCGACTGCGCCACCCAGGCGCCCCGAAAGAAGTTCTTTAGTGACAAGGAAAATAAGATAGGTCAGAAACTTGGATCTACATAAATAAAAGGAAGAATAATGAAGAAGCAATAAAGGTAAAGGAAAAACTTTTGCTTTTCTTATTCATAATTGATGTAACAGATCAAAGTGTGTATAATAATAATAGCATCAATGTATTTGATTATGTATGCCTATGTATATATCCTATGTATCATATGTATACTTATTTATCAGTGAAATGAATGACAACAAAGATACAAGTGACAGGAGGGAGGAATTAGGATTATTTTGATATTATAAGGTATTCACATGACCTGTGAAGTGCTGTAGTGTTATTTGAAAATGGACTTGGATTAGCTGTAAATATATACTATGATCTCCTGGGCAACCCCTAAAAAAGTGAAAAAAAGAAGCTGAGATATGTTAAGAAAGAAAAGAAAATGGAACCATATATAATGCTCAATTAAAACCACAAAAGGCAGAAAAATCGTGGAAGACAAAAACAGGAATAAAGAACAAGAGCAACAAATAGAAAACAGTAACAAATGTGGTACATATAAATCTAACTATATCAATAATCACTTTGTTTTTTATTTTTTTATTTTTATTTTTTTAACATTTATTTATTTTTGAGATAGAGAGAGACAGAGGATGAACGGGGGAGGGGCAGAGAGGGAGGGAGACACAGAACCTGAAGCAGGCTCCAGGCTCTGAGCCATCAGCCCAGAGCCCGATGCGGGGCTCGAACTCACGGACCGCGAGATCGTGACCTGAGTTGAAGTCGGACGCTTAACCGACTGAGCCACCCAGGCGCCCTCACTTTGTTTTTTAAAGAAAATATTAAAATTGGGCCGCTTGGGTGGCTCAGTCAGTTAAGTGGCCGACTTCGGCTCAGGTTATGATCTCACAGCTTGTGAGTTGGAGCCCTGCGTCGGGCTCTGTGCTGACAGCTTGGAGCCTGGAGCCTGCTTCTGTTTCTGTGTCTCACTCTCTCTCTGCCCCTCTCCCATTTGCGCTCTGTCTCTCTCTGCCTTTCAAAAATGAATAAATGTTAAAAAAATATTAAAATATATTTGACATTACACATTGTTTTAAGATGTTCAACATATTAATTTGATACATTTATGTATTGTTATATGATTGCCATTATAGTGATAATTAGCACCTCTATAGCATTACATAATTATCCTTTCTGTTTAGTGATCAGATAATTAAATTCTAGCTTCTTATCAAGTTTGGTGACATAATACAATATTGTCCATATTCACTATTCTGTGCATTAGATCGCTAGGGCTTATTTAGTACTGAGTGTAAGTTTGTACCCTTAAACAATAACTGTCCTATCCCCCACGCTCCATCCACTGAGAACCACAGTTTTACCCTATGTTTTTATGAATTTGGGTTTTTGTTTTTTTTTAGATTTCACACTATAAGTGATATCATATGTACTTGTGTTTCTCTATCTGACTTATTTCACTTAGCAGAATATGCTCAAGGTCCATCCATGTTGTTACAAATGGCAGGATGTTTTTCTTTATCATGGCTGTATAATATTCTATTCATTCATCTACTACTGGGCACTTATGTTGTTTCTATATTTTAGCTTTTGAGAATAATGCTGTCATAAACATGGAAGTACGTATATCTCTCCAATATCTTATTTTCATTCCCTTTGGGAATATGCCCAGAAATGGAATTGTTGGATCATGTGGTAAATCTGTTTAATTTTATGAGGTACCTCCTTATTTCCATAGAGGTTGACCCAAATTACACTCCCCAAAACAGTGTACAAAGATTTTCTTTTCTTCACATACTTTCCAACAATTGTTATGTTCTATTTTCATGACAGCCATTCTAACAGATGTAAGGTGATATATTGTTGTGGTTTTGATGTGCATTTCCCTGGTGATGTTGAACATCTTTCATGTACCTTTGGCCATTTGGATGTCTTTTTTTTTTGAAAAATGGCTATTTGTTTCTTTCGACCATTTTAAAATAGAATTGTTTGTAATGGAGTTGTGTGAGTTCTTTATATATTTTAGATATTGACCCCTTATTCCAGTAACGTGGTGTGCAAAAATTTTCTCACATTCTGTAGGTTGTCTTTTAATTTTGTTGAAGTTAATTTTGCTGTGCAAAAGTTTTAAAGTTTGATCTAGTCTAATTTGTTGGTTTTTTGCTTTTGTTGTTTATACTTTTGGCGTCCTATCCAAAAAATCATTGCCAAGACCAATATTGATGAACATCTTTGTTGTGTTGTGTTTTCCTCTAGGAGTTTTATGATATCAAATCTTATGTTTAAGTCTTTGATCCATTTTGAGTTAATTTTTATGAGTAGTGTAAGATAGGGGTCCACTTTCATTGTTCTGCATATGCTTATCTAGTTTTCTGAGCACCACTTGAAGAGACTATCTTTTCCCCATTTGGCATGATTGACTCTCATTGAATATTAGTTGAACTTTATGTGAGATTTTAATTCTGGGCTCTCTATTCTCAGTTTATCAATTTTTTTTTTCCGGTATCATACTGTTTTTGTTGCTATAGCTTTGTATTGTAGTTTGAAATTAGTTGGTGTGATATCTCTGGCTTTGTTGTTTTTCCTCAGGATTGTTTTGGCTGTTTGGGTCTCTTGTGGTTCCACACAAACTTTTATTAGAGTGGTGACAGTGAGCATCCTTGTCTTCTTCCTGATCTTAGAAGAAAAATTTTCAATTTTTCTCCATTGAGTATAATGTTAGCTGTTGATTTGTTGTGTATGACTTTTATTACATTGAGGTATGTTTCTTCTTTACCCAATCTGTTGAGGGTTTTTATCATAAAAGTATGTTGTATTTTGTCAAATGGTATTTCTGCTATCTATTGAGATGATCATGTGCTTTTTATTTTTATTTTATTAATGTGACATATTACATTTATTGATTTGCATTTGTTAAACCATCCTTACATTCCAGAGACAAGTCTCACTTGATTATATGTATAGTCCGATTACTGTGTTCTTGAGCTCAGTGTGCTGACATTTTGTTGAGAATTTTTGCAATATGTATAGTCCGATTACTGTGTTCTTGAGCTCAGTGTGCTGACATTTTGTTGAGAATTTTTGCATTTATATTCATCAGTGATATTGGTGTATGGTTTTATAGTTGTGTCCTTGTCTGGCTTTGGTGTCAGCATAATGCGGGCCTTGTAGAATGAGTTTGGAAGAGTTTCTTACTCCTCAATCTTTTTGGAAGAATTTGAGAAGGATTGGTGTTAATTCTCCTTTAAACATTTGGTAGTAGTCACAGTGAAGCCATCTGGTCCTGGGGTTTTCTGTGTTGGGAAGTTTTTGATCTCTGATTCAATCTCTATTATTCTCTATTCAATCTTGATTAGTTCCTTCTTTTTGTTATTTTTGAGCTTAATTTGTTCCTTTTCCAGTTCTTTGAGAGGTAAAGTTAGGTTGTTTATTTGAGATCTTTCTGATTTCTTAATATATGTATTTATTGCTATAAACTTTTGTTCTCGGAAATGCTACCCTATCTCTTAAGTTTTGATATGTTGTCTTTCCCTTTTCGTTTGTTTTGAGATAATTTTTTATTTCCCTTTTGATATCTTCTTTGATCCATTGGTTGTTCAGAAGTTTGTCATGTAGTTTCCACATATCTGTAGATTTTCCAGCTTTTCTCGTTCATATCTAGTTTAATACCATTGTAGTCAGAAAAAATAGTTGCTATGATTTCAATCTTATTAAATTTGCTAAGATTTGCTTTTTGTCTTGCCAAATGATCTATCCTGGAGAATGTTACTTGTGCACTTGAGAAGAATATGTATTCTGCTATTGTTTGACAGAATTTTATATATATGTACATATATAAAATTATATGTATATATAAAATCCACTATATTACATTATATCTTATAATATATATTATGTATAAAACCATTATATATTATATATAATTCCAACATTTATATATTCCATTTAGTCTAAAGTATGGTTCATTTAAGAAACATTTTTTAATGTTTTTTTTTTTTTTTGAACGTTTTTATTTATTTTTGGGACAGAGAGAGACAGAGCATGAACGGGGGAGGGGCAGAGAGAGAGGGAGGCACAGAATCAGAAACAGGCTCCAGGCTCTGAGCCACCAGCCCAGAGCCCGACGCGGGGCTCGAACTCACGGACCGCGAGATCGTGACCTGGCTGAAGTCGGACGCTTAACCGACTGCGCCACCCAGGCGCCCCAAGAAACATTTTTTTAATGTTTATTTATTTTTGAGAGACACAGAGAGAGTATGAGCAGGGAAGAGGCAGAGAGAGAGGGAGACACATAATCCAAAGCAGGCTCCAGGCTCTGAGCTGTCAGCACAGAGCCCAATGCAGGGCTCAAACCCACAAACCATGAGATCATGACCTGAGCTGAAGTCGGACACTCAACCCGCTGAGCCACCCATTCTCCCCAAATATGGTTCATTTCTAATGTTCCTTGTTGATTTTCTGTTTGGATAGTCTATCCATTGCTACAGTGGGGTATTCCTTTTTTTTTTTACTATTGTATTTTTGTATATTTCTCCTTTAAACCTCTTAGTACTTGCTTAATATCTCAATGCTCTGAGGTTGGATGCATATATATTTACAACTGTTATATATTTTTGATGTATTTACCCTTTTATCATTATATAATAACCTTCTTAGTCTCTTATTACCACTTCAGCTTGAAGTTTATTTTGTCTGATGCAAGTATGGTAATTCCTGCTTTCTTTAGATTTCTACTTGCATGGAATACCTTCCATCTCTTTACTTTGAGCTTATGTATTTCTCTAAAGCTGAAATGAGACTCTGGTAGGCAGCATATGATTGGAATTTTGGGGGGAAGAGAGATATAGAGAGTACCTGTGTATGTGTGCCAGGGAGGAGTAGAGACAGAGAGAGGGAGAGAGAGAATCTTAAGCACGCTCCACACCTAGCACAGAGGCTGATGTGGGGCTTGATTTGAGGACCTCGAGATCATGACCTGAGCTAAAATCAAGAGTTAGATGCTTAACCATCTGAGGCACCCAGGAACCCTGGATTTTTTTTTTTAAATCCATCCAGCCAGCCGTTCTGCCTTTTTATTAGTAAGATCAATCTATTTACATTTAGAGAGATTGTTGATATGTAAGAACTTGCTGCTGCCATCTTATCTTTTAACTTCTGGTTATTTTGTCTCTCCATTTTTTCTTTTTCCTTCATTTAAGTTTGTGGTTTTCCATGGTGATTTGCTCTGTCTGCCTCTGTTATGTTTTGTGATTCTACTCTCGATTTTTACTTTTGGATTACTATGAAGCCTACATAAAACATCTCATAGGTAAAATACTCCATTTTATGGATAGCAATTATTTCCATTTTTCTATAAAGATTCCACCTTTTTATTCCTCCCCCTTTTCTATTTTGACGTCACAATTTACTTCTATTTATGCTGTGAATTTGTTAACAAATTATAGTACAGATAGTCTCTAACTTGTGATGGTTTGACTTAGGATTTTTTGACTTAGGATGGTGTGAACACTGTAAGCATTTGATAGGAACTGCACTTCAAATTTTGACTTTTGATCTTTTCCCAGGCCAGCAATATTTTGGGTGATCCTCTTGTGATGCTGTGCAGTGGCAGCAAGCTACAGCTCTCAGTCAACCATGTTATTATGAAGGTAAACAACCCATACACGTACAACAATTCTCAACCCATACAACCATTCTCTTTTTTCACTTTCACTGCAGGATTCAATAAATTACATGAGATTTTCAGCACTTTATTATAAAATAGGTTTTGTGTTAGATAGTTTTGCCCAGGGCAGGCTAATGTAAGTGTTCTCAGATAGGCTAGGCTAAGCTATGATATTCAGTATGTTAGGTATATTAAATGCACTTTTGACTTACAATTCAACCTATGATGGGTTTATCAGGATGTAACCTCATCATAAGTAGAGGAGTAGAGGAAGATCTGTAACTGTCGTTATTTTTAATGCTCTTTTCCTTTAACCTGTATAATTAAGGTTTTAACACCTTGTCCAAGCATAGACTTAAAAGTTTTCTAATCTGAATATTTTTTATCTTTATCAGAGTGTTAGGTATTTTCGTATGTTTTTAATGGCACTAATTAGCATCTTTTTGTTTTAGCGTGAGGAACTCCTTTTAGCATTTTTTGTAAGGTAGGTCCTGTGGTAGTAATCTCTCTCAGCCTTTTTAAAAAATGTTTGTTTATTTATTTTGAGAGAGAGAGCTCACGAGTGTGGGAGGGGCAGACAATGAGGGAGAGAGAGAATCCTAAGTAGGCTCCACACTGTTACTGTAGAGCCTGATGTGGGGCTCTATCTCATAAACTGTGAGATCATGACCTGAGCCAAAACCAAGAGTTGGACACTTAACTGACTGAGCCACCCAGGTACACCTCCCTTAGCTTTTGATTGTCTGAGAAAGACTATATTTGTCCTTCATATCTGAATGATAAATTTACCACATGAAATATTCTTGGCTGGCATTTTTCATCTTTCAACCCTTTGAATATGTCATTCCACTGTTTACTGGCATGTAGAGTTTTTGCTTGGAAATCTACTGATAGAATAATGAGAGTTTGTTTTTAGGTTACATTCCCTCCCCCTGCCCTCTTCCCCAGCTGCTTTAAATATCTTTTTTTTGACCATTTATTTTTGACAGTTTCATTATTATGTGCCTAGGAAAATTATTTGCATTGAGGTAATAGTATATAGGATTTTATGTCCAATTTCTTCCCCACATTTGGAAAATACTCACCTATTATTTCTTTACATAAACTCTGCCCTTTGGCTGTCTGCTCAAATCTGATAGCTCTGATAGGGTGCTTTCACTTAAAAAAAAGTCATAGAACTCTTCTTTCTTATGGCTGAGCAATATCCCATTACACACACACACACACACACACACACACACACACACACACACCCACCACATTTTTTTATCCATTTTCAGTTGATGATGGCCATTTGGGGTCTTTATATAATTTTTCTATTGTTGATAAGGCTGCTATAAATATTGTGGTGCATGTATCCATTTGAATCAGTATTTTTGTATCCTTTGGGTAAATTCCTAGTACTATAATTGCTGGGTCATAGGGTAGCTCTATTTTTAACTTTTTGAGGAAACTCCATACTGCCTTCCAGAGTGGCTGGCTGGATCAGTTTGCATTCTCACCAAAAGTGTAAGAGGGTTCCTCTTTCTCCACATCCTCACCAACACCTGTTGGTTTCTGTGTTTTTAATTTTAGTCATTCTGACAGGTGTGAGTGTGATATTATAGTTTTGAGTTGTATTTCTCCTATGATGAGTGATATTAAACATATTTTACTGTGTCTGTTGGCTATCTGTATGTCTTCTTTGGAAAAATGTTTATTCATTTCTTCTGCCCACTTTTAACTGGATTATTTGTTTTTTTGCATGATGAGTTTGCTAAATTCTTCATAGATTTTGTATACTAACCTTTTATTGGATAAATCATTTGTAAATATTTTCTACCATTCCATAGGTTGCCTTTTAGCTGTGTTGATTGTTTTCTTGGCTGGGCAAAAGCTTTTTATTTTGATTAAGTCTCAGTAGTTCATTTTTGCTTTTGTTTCTCTTGCCTCAGGGAACATATCTAGTAAGAAGTTGCTATGGCCGATGTCAAAGAGGTTACTACCTATGTCTTCCTCTAGGATTTTGATGGTGTTGTGTCTCACGTTTAGATCTTTAAACCGTTTTTGAATTAATTTTTGTGTTTGATGTAGGAAAGTGGTGCAGTTTCATTCATCTGCATGTTACTCTCCAGTTTTCCCAATGTCATTTGTTGAAGATACAATCTTTGTCCCATTGGATATTCTTTCCTGGTTTGTTGAAGATTAGTTGACCATATAGTTGTGGGTTCATTTCTGGATTTTCTGTTCATTTCCATTGATCTGTGTCTATTTTTGTGTCAGTACCATACTGTTTTGATCTCTACAGCTTTGTAATATAACTTGAATTCCAGAATTGTGTTTGCCTCCAGCTTTGCTTTGGTTTTTCAAGATTGTGTTGGCTATTTGGGATCTTTTGTGGTTTCATACAAAGTTAGGATTGTTTGGTCTAGCTCTGTGAAAAGTGCTGGTGGTATTTTGGTAGAATTTCATTAAATGTGTATGCTTTGGGTAGTATAGACATTTTTAACAATATTTATTCTGCTAATCAATGAGCATGGAATGTTTTTCCATTTGTGTCATATTTAGTTTCTTTCACAAATATTTTATAGTTTTCGGAGTACAGATCTTTGGTTAGGTATCTTATTCTTTTTGGTGCAATTGTGAATGAGAATGATTCCTTAATTTCTATTTATGCCATGTCATTATTTGTGTGTAGAAATGATACAGATTTCTGCATATTGATTTTGTATGCTGTGACATTAGTGAATTCGTTTATCAGTTCTAGCAGTTTTTTGGTGGAGTGTCTTGGGTTTTCCATATAGAGTATAATGTTATCAGCAAATAGTGAAAGTTTGACTTCTTCCTTGCTTTTTCTTTTTATTGTCTGATTGCTGAGGCTAGAACTTCTAGTTCTATGTTCAATATGAGTGGTGACAGTGGATATACCTGTCTTGTTCCCTCCTGACTGCAGAGGAAAAGCTCTCAGTTTTTGCCCATTGAGTAGTATAGTAACTATGGATTTTTATATATGGCTTTTATGATATTCATTTATGTTCCCTCTATCCCTACTTTTAAAAGACATTTTTTTTTTTAAATTTTTTTTTTCAACGTTTATTTATTTTTGGGACAGAGAGAGACAGAGCATGAACGGGGGAGGGGCAGAGAGAGAGGGAGACACAGAATCGGAAACAGGCTCCAGGCTCTGAGCCACCAGCCCAGAGCCTGACGCGGGGCTCGAACTCATGGACCGCGAGATCGTGACCTGGCTGAAGTCAGACGCTTAACCGACTGCGCCACCCAGGCGCCCCTAAAAGACATTTTTTAAAATTTTTGTTTATTTCTGAGAGAGAGAGAGAGAGAGAGAGAGAGAATAGGGGAGGGACAGAGAGAGAGGGAGACACAGAATCCAAAACAGGCTCCAGGCTCTGAACTGTCAGCACAGGGCCTGATGCGGGGCTTGAACTTGTGAACTGCAATATCATGACCTGAGCTGAAGTTGGACACCCAACTGACTGAGCCACCCAGGCGTCCCAGTCCGTACTTTTTAAAAGGATTTTTATTACTAATGGATGTTGAATTTTGTCAAATGGTTGTTCTGCACCTATTGAGAGGATCATACAGTTCTTATCCTTTCTTTTTTTTTTAATGACTGTATTTTATTTATTTATTTATTTAGAGTGGAAGTGGGGGAGTAGCAGAGAGAGAGGAAGAGAGAATCCCAAGCATGGAACCTGCTCCGAGCCTGACACAGGGCTCAATCCCATGAACTGTAGATCATGACCTCAGCTGAAATCAAGAATTGGAGGCTTATTCAACTGAGGCATCCAGGTGTCCCTCTTATCCTTTCTCTTATTAATGTGGTGTATGAAGCTGATTGATTTGCAAATATTGAACCAGTATTGCAACTCAGGAATAAATCCCAGTTGATTGTGGGAGTGATTTTTTTGAATTTCATGTTGGATTCTATTTGCAACTTTTGTTGAGAATTTTTACATATATGTTCATTAGGGATATCGGCCTGTAGTTATCTTTCTTAGTGGAGTCTTTGTCTGGTTTTGCTATCAGGGTAATGCTGTCCTCATAGAACATCTTTGGAAGTTTTCTTTTCATTTCTAAATTTTTGAATAGTTTGAGAAGAATAGAACTGAATAGAATGAAGAGGAGAATAGAATGAAGAGAAGAATAGAATGAAGAAAACTCTTCATTAAGTGTTTGGTAGAATTTCCAGTCATCTGGCCCTGGACTTTTGTAGGGAGATTTTTGATTACTAATTCAATTTCTTTCCTGGTTAATGATCTGTTCAAGTTTTCTATTTCTTCTGTTTTAGTTTTGGTAGTTTATATGATTCTAGGAAATTTTTGATTTCTTCCAGAATGTCTGATTTTATAATATTCTCTAAATATTGTGTGTATTTTTGTGGTGGTGGTTGTAATTTCTCCTCTCTCATTTGTGATTTTATTTATTTGGTCCCTTTCTCTTTTCTTTTTGATACGTCTGGCTAAGGTTTTATCAATTTTATTAAATTTTTCATAGAACCAGCTCCTGGTTTCACTTACAAATTCTGGTTTTGTGTGTGTGTGTGTGTGTTTAGTTTCTGTGTCATTTATTTTTGGTCTAATCTTTATTATTTCCTTTCTTCTGCTGGCTTTAGGCTTTGTTTATTGTTCTTTTCCCAGATCCTAAAGGTGTAAGGTAATGTGTATTTGAGACTTTTCTTGCTTCTGGAGATAGGCCTGTATTGCTATATACCTCCTTCCTTTGACTTCTTTTGCTGGATCTCAAAGGTTTTGGACCTCTCTGTTTTCATTTTTGTTTGTTTCCATATACTTTTTTTTATTCCTTCTTTGATTTCCTTGTTGACCCATTCATGGCTTAGTAGCATGTTGTTTAGCCTCCATGTATTCGTGTTCTTTCCAAATTATTTTTTGTGGTCGACTTCAAGTTTCATAGAGTTTTGGACTGAAAATATGCATGGTATGATCTCAGTCCTCATTGTACTTGTTGAGGCCTGATTTGTGACCTAGTATGTGATCTATTCTGGAGAATGTCCCATGTTCACTTGAAAAGAATATGTATCTGCTGCTTTAGGTTGAAATGTTCTGAATATATCTGTTATATCCATCTGGTCCAATGTGTTATTCAAAGCCATTTTTTTTCCTTGATGATTTTCTGCTTAGATGATCTGTCCTTGATATAAGTGTGGTGTTAAAGTCCACTACTATTACTGTATTATCACCAATGATATCCTTTATGTCTGTTATATATGTTTTTTTAAGTTTGTTTGTTTGTTTGTTTATAGCACATAAGTAGAAGAGGGGCAGAGAGGAGAGAGAGAATTCCAAGCAGGTTCCACACCATCAGCACAGAGCCTGATGCAGGGCTCCAACTCATGAACTGTGAGATCATGACGTGAGTGGAAACCAAGAGCAGACACTTAAACAACTGAGCCACCCAGGTGCCCCCCTTTATGTTTGTTATTAATTGTTTTATATATTTGGATGTTCCAAGTTGCGGGTTAAACATTTGCAATTGTTAGATATTCTTGTTGGATAGTCCACTTTATTATGATATAGTGCCCCTCTTCATCTCTTTTTACAATCTTTGGTTTAAAATCTAGTTTGTCCAGGGGCGCCTGGGTGGCGCAGTCGGTTAAGCGTCCGACTTCAGCCAGGTCACGATCTCGCGGTCCATGAGTTCGAGCCCCGCGTCGGGCTCTGGGCTGATGGCTCAGAGCCTGGAGCCTGTTTCTGATTCTGTGTCTCCCTCTCTCTCTGCCCCTCCCCCGTTCATGCTCTGTCTCTCTCTGTCCCAAAAATAAATAAACGTTGAAAAAAAAATTAAAAAAAAAATAAAATAAAATCTAGTTTGTCTGATATAAGTATTACTACTCTGGTTTTCTTTTGATGTCCATTTGTATGATAGATATTTCTTAATCCCCTCACTTTCAATCTGAGGATGTTTTAGGTTTAAAATTAATCTCTTGTAGGCAGCATATGGAAGGGTCTTATTTTTTATGCATTCTGACATGCTATGTCTTTTGATTGGAACATTTAGTCTGTTTGGATTCAGAGTGGTTATTGATAGATATGTATTTAGTGAATTTTATTACTCGTTTTCTCATTGTTTCTAGAGATTTTATGTTTCTTTCTGGTCTTTGTCACTTTTAGTCTTTTCTTCCCAATGAAAGAGTCCCCCTTTAATATTTCTTGCAGAGCTGGCTTAGTGGTCACAAACTCCTGTAGTTTTTGTTTGCCTGGGAAACATTTTATCTCTCTTTGATTCTCAATTATAGCCTTATTAGATCGAGTATTGTTTGTTGCAGATTTTTCCCATTCAGCAATTTGAATATATCATGCCACTCCCTTCTGGCTTGCCAAGTTTCTTTTGAGAGATCTGCAGCTATCTTATGGGTCTTCCCTTGTAAGTTAGGGACTTCTTTTGTCTTGCTGATTTTAGGATTTTTTCTTTATCACTATATTTTGGAAATTTAATTACAATATGTCTTAATGTTGGCCTGCTTTTGTAGATTTTGATAGATGGTCTCTGTGCCTCCTGGATTTGGATGTCTGTTTCCTTCCCCAGATTAGGGAAATTTTCAGCTATAATTTCTTCAAATAAACATTCTGCTTCCTTTTCTGTGTCTTCTTTTCCTGGGATGCTTATGATATGAATGCTATTACATTTGATGGAGTCAGTAAGTTCCCTAAGTCTGTTTTCATAATCCAAAACTTTTATTTCTGTTTTCTTCATCTTCATTAATTTATATAATTCTATATTCCGTATATATTATTTATTCCTCTGCTTCTTCAATCCTTCTGGTTATTACATACAGTTGGTTTCAAATCTTGGTTATGACATTTTTCATTTGGGCCTGATTATTTTTTATCTCTTTTATCTCTGTGGAAAGTGTCTCCCTGATGTCTTCCTTGCTTTCCTCAAGTCCAGATAATATCCTTATGATTGTTTCTTTAAATTCTGGACCAGGCATGTTACTTATATCTGTTTCAATTAGATTCCTGACTATGACCTTTTCTTGTTCTTTCTTTTGGGATGAATTCCTGTGTCTTGGCATTTTGTCTAGGTCTCTACCTTCTTCTCTGTGTTAGAAAAGCCTTTTATGTTTCCTACTCCTGAGAGTAATGTCTTTATTAAGAAGAGGTCATACACTGTCCATGGCATTCCAGGATGTGTCTCTGGTGTATGCTGCGTGCACTCTGTTGTTGTGTTGTTGTGTTGTTGTGACTGCTCTTTCCCTCAGGTCAGTTGTTTGCAGAGGTTCTCCTTGCTTGCCAAGAGGAATGTTTGGGTCTCGGCCAGAGTGTGGTGAATTTTAACTAGGTGTGCTCCGGTCTGCTTGTTAAATGAGACTTGGTGCTATTTCCAGAACTGAAGCTTTGCAGAACTCTACGGTCAGTAGATGTGGCACATGAGGGGTTGGTGCTGGTCTTCCGGGAATGGGGCTTACTGCACTGGTCCTTAGGCATGCTTGCTGGAGAGAAACAGTACCAACAAAGTGCAGAAGGGCAGAACTTGGTGTAAGAGGGTTAGGCAGCCTGTGTTGGTATTGTGCTGTTTACTAAAGTTGGCTTATGATGAGGGTCAGGGCCTGGGAAGTGGCACCAGTCAGAAACTTTGTCTCTGGAGAGGGACTCAGTGCTTGCTTATCTCAGAGAAGCACTCCCAAAAGAGTGCATAATTTCCCCTTGTGTATCCCAGGTGTTTTTCAGATAACTGCTTTCACGTTGTCTGCCTCTGGGTTGCTTGCTTGCCTGGACAAGTGCAGTGCACTTTGGGCTCTATCCCCATCAAGCTCCCTGAGTTTTGAAAGTCCGAATTGTAGGGACCTGGTGTGGTGGGGAGCTGCACCGGTCTTCTCAGAGAGAGTCCCACTATGGTGGGCATGATGCAGGTTTGACCCTGAAGGTCAGTCACACCAGAGTGTAGGTGTATGGGATTTGGAGCTAAACAGGCTAAAGAGCCAATGTCCCATTTATCTTCCCGCAGCAGGTGTCTCTGCACCTATGCTGAGAGGAGGGAAGGAAAATGGCATCCAGTGGCTCTTCTTTCCTTGGAGAGGCAATGCCACCTCTCACGGATGCTCTCCAAAAAGTATGAACAGTCTCTCCCTGTGCACCTTAGATGATCCTCAGATTGCAATCTGCCATGGGGTTATCTGCCTCCTCTCCAGCAGTAGGGCAATGTCCTCAGGTCTCTATCCCAGCCAAGCCTGGCAACCTCCAAAACTGCAGTATTTGAGTGCCACTAGTTGCAACAATTCCTGAAAAATCATCCCCTCTAATTTCCCAGCCAGCTGACTTTGGGAAGTATTCTCCCTGGGTATCCCTGTGCACTCTGCTCTCTCTCCCCTTTCTCCACAACCAGGGCTCCCTCCCCTCCACAACAACTGCAATCTGTTTCTTCCCCAAACACATCTCTGCACTTCCTACCTTCCTTGATGTGGTCTCTTCTCTCCTTCTACTTGTGTAGTTTGTTCTATCAGTCCTCAGGTTGATTTCTTGCATATTCAGAATGATTTCATAGTTATCTAGCAATGTTCCATGGATGAGGCAAGCCTATGGTCCTTCTACTATACCACCATCTTAGTTCCCCCCATGAACCCACTTTGGATACACAGGTGTGTAGAATATTCCAGGTGTTCTTGTGTAAAGTGCAGAGGCACTTTTGCTTAGTTAGGGATTTCCAATCAGTTGTAAACTGAAAGGAAGAGAAAAAAGGAATGACTCACCCTGCCATCATGCTGACATCACTCCTCAATAATCACTAAACATCAGTGTCTACATGCACCAGTTAAAAGATGAGAATTGTCAGAATGCGTTAAAAAAATAAGACCCTATCCTATGTTGTCTACAAGAAAGTCACTTTAAATATAAAGACACGCATAGATTAAAAGTATATAGACGGAGAAATATATACCATGATAACACTAATCAAAAGATAACAATTGCTATATTAACTTCTGACAGAGCTGACTTCAAAGTAAAGGAAATTATCAGGGATAAAGAGCATTGAACAATGATAAAGGGGTCAATTCTCAAAGAAGACAAAACAATGCTTAATGTGTATGCACCTATTAACAGTGTCAACGTATATGAGGCAAAAACTGAGAACTGAAAAGAGAAATAGATCAATCCACTATTATAGTTGGAGACTTCAACATCCCACTAGCAGAAATGGACACATCCAGGGGTGACTGCGTGGCTCAGTCAGTTGTCTGACTTTGGCTCACGTCATGATCTCATGGTTCATGAGTTTAAGCCCTGTGTTGGGCTCTGTGCTGACAGCTCAGAGCCTGGAGCCTGCTTCCAATCCTGTGTCTCCCTCTCTCTCTGCCCCTCCCCCACTCATGCTCTGTCTCTGTCTCTCTTTCTCTCAAAAAATAAATAAACATTAAAAAAAAAAAAAGAAATGGACACATCCAGGAGGTAGAAAATCAGTAAAGACAGTTGAACTCAATAATACCATATTTTAACTGGATCTAATGGGCATATATAAAGTACTTTATCTAATAACAGTAGAATTTAAATTTCTCTCAATCTCAGACAAAACATTCACCAAGATAGACTACATTCTGGTCCATAAAACACACTTTAACAAATTTATAAGGGTAAAAATTGTACAATATCTGCTCTTAGACTGCAATTAAATTAAATCATAACAGAAAGATAATGGGAAAATCCCAAAATATATGGAGAGTAGACAACACATTTCTAAATAATACACATGTCAAAAGGAAATCTGCAGAGAAGTTAAAAAATATTTTGAACTAAATGAAAATACAACCTATCTGGAATGCAGTGAAAGCAGTGTATAGGGGGAAATTTATAGCACTGAATGAACATATTGGAAAAGGTTAAAAAAACAGAGCATTTTTCTCTTCTGGTATAAGGTTGTGAGTGATTTTTTAAAGATATTTATTTTTTGATATTTATTGATATTTAGATTGTTCTAGCATCCAGCATAGGTCTGGCAATAGTTAATGCTCAATAAATTAATGCATGAAAAAAGTGTTGCATAAAAGAGAGGAATAATAATGCAAGGCAGTAAATAAGTTAGTATCAAAAGATGTATGCATATATTACCACAGCCATTGTTCAAGGCAATGAGAGATCAGTGATGGGTGGAACAGGTGGGATGTCTTGTCTAAAGGGAGGAAAAGGCAAGTGTAAAGATCCTGAGGTGGAGATAAGCTTGATATGTTGGAGGAGCTGAAAAGAGATTGGTGAGGCTGGAAAATAGTAAGCAAGGGAGAGAGTGGTAGGGAAGAAGTCTTACAATTATGCAATAGCTATATTATATAGGCTTTTGTAACTCTCAGTAAGAAATTTGGATTTCATTTTGAGTGCAATGGGGAAAAACAACAACAACAATGTTTTCAGTTCATGGTGACATGGTTGGATTGATCTTGTTAAAATGTCACTTTGGCTGATTGGGGAAAATTTACTATAAGAGAGCAAGGGGGAAGACAAGGAAGACCAGCCATCTTGCAGTTAGTTGTTCAGGTAAGAACAGTAGGGATTCCTCTTGGGATGACAGTCATGAAGATGTGAAAAAGGATAATTTAGAATATATTTTGGTGGCAGAATTTATCAGACCTTATGACTGATTGGGTTGGAGGTTTGAGGGAAAGAGAAGTTTCAAGAAAGACTATTGGGTTTTTGATCTGAGCATCTGAGTTACTGGTGGTGCTATTGTACTGATGTGGACAATGTTATGGAGTGAGATGGTTTTGCAGAAGACAGCTCAAAAATTTTATCTTGGACTTTGAAGTAACAAGTTTGCAGATATCAAATGACCATATTTATGTATGGAAAGAAGAGGTGAGGTTAGAATTAAAAATATTTGGGGGCGCCTGGGTGGTTGGTTGAACGTCCGACTTCAGCTCAGGTCATGATCTCACAGTCTGTGAGTTCGAGCCCCGTGTTGGGCTCTGTGCTGACAGCTCAGAGCCTGGAGCCTGCTTTGGATTCTGTGTCTCCCTCTCTCTCTGCCCCTCCCCCGCTCATGCTGTCTCTCTCTCCCTGTCAAAAATAAACATTAAAAAAAATAAAAGAAAAGAATTAAAATATTTGCAGTTGTCAACATATAGAGGTTAATCAAAGCCAATGGAGCTTAGGAACCAAAAATTGAGAAGTGGACATTCCAAAGATTGGAGATCAGCAGTGGAGGAGGACCCCACCAGTAGAACTGAGAAGCAATGGCTCTAAAGGAAGGAGGGAGGTGAAAGAGTGTAGCAACAAAGGAGATGCTTCATGAAGGAAACTGAGTTTGAGGGAGATGACGGCAGTGTTGTGACCATTTAATTGGTGATAAGGACATTGTATGTGACTTTAGAGGAAAGTTTTATATAAAGTACAAGGACTAGGAGCCTGAGAGAGGAATGGAGAGTAAAGAAATGGAGGTGATGGGTATAGGTAATACTTTCCTAAGTTTACACTGAAAGAGAGGGGAGTTGGGAGATGGGACTTCTTGGACACAGGAGGCTTTCTTGTTTCTCTTTTTTTTTTAGGTTGGGAAATTGAGTTAATTGAAGGCAAGTTCCAAGCAAGTGAGAGGACATGGCCTACAGAGGACCACTGGAGGGATGTTCCTCTGAGAGGAGCTGGATGTGGGGTTGTCTTCCATTGAAAGAGAGATGGGGGACTCAGATGAGGTAGCCTATTAGATTCGGGGGGTGGGAGGTGGTGGAATTCCCATGGGACTTTTTTCAGGGACACATCAGGCAAGTTTGAAGAGCAGAAGGAAGGGTTTGTGGTGAAGGTTTGAGGAGAGAAGAGTAGGGGAGAAACTTGAAATTGTGTCAGAGACTAGACAACAAACTTATAAGGACTGCTATGTGGTGTTGAGCATCTGTGAGTTTGTGGTCATAAATGTGAAGTAAGGCCAGTCAGCACAGTCCTATGATTAAGTTAAAAACCCATCTACCCTTAAAAAAAATTCTATTTGAAAATAAATCCATGCCAAGTGACACGATGCTGTATGCAGGATTTGGAACCAGAAGACCTGTTTTCCAGTCCCTGCTGCATCACTAAACTGTGTGGCCTTGGAAAAGATCGCTTAATTAGTCTGAATCTTCACTCCTTTTTCAGTAAAATGGGAATAATATTAAAATGTAACGCACGAGATTGTCATGATCATTAAGTTAAATGGCATATACGGAAGTTGTTTGCAAGTCATCTAATCTCATCTAAGTCTTAGTTGTGAAAATGTTTATCAATATGTTAAACATTATTCTTGCATTAAGAATGCACTGTGCAATAAAAAAGGGACCTGTTCTCTCCTACTCAGTGGTATGAGTACTATTTTGAAAACCTTCAACAGATTTAATAAATGATTTCTTTCATCAGTCTCTATACATTGAAGAAAAAGACTTAAATTCTAAAATGCCAACAGCTAAATAAACATTTGTCCAGAGGTCTGTATCTTATGTCAAATATGAACATAAAACACAAGTATCTATATACTATTGCTATACTTATTATTCCATGCTTACTGATAATATATTAATTATATATTATAATTTTATTATAAATTATTAAATGTGGTAAAACTAGGGGCGCCTGGGTGGCTCAGTCGGTTAAGCGTCCGACTTCGGCTCAGGTCACGATCTTGCGGTCCGTGAGTTCGAGCCCCGCGTCGGGCTTTGTGCTGCCTGCTCAGAGCCTGGAGCCTGTTTCACAGTCTGTGTCTCTCTCTCTCTCTGACCCTCCCCCATTCATGCTCTGTCTCTCTCTGTCTCAAAAATAAATAAACGTTAAAAAAAAATAAATAAATGTGGTAAAACTAAAACTACCTGAGGAGAAGATTATTCTACTAGTCATATATATTTTTAAAATGCATCTATTTGAATTCTGCCAGCCTATCTATAGATAGCCCTTCTTAAATGCATTGTTAAAGAAAGTAATGGTTTTCATATTTTAGTCAAATTATTTAGTCAAATTATTCCAAACCCAATTAGTAATATTTAAAATTTGAGAAATTTTATCATACGTTCAAAAGAAGATATCTTAAGTCTTACAAAAAAAGATTTATTTATTTTTCCATCTTCCTTTGTGTGAACTAGCTTAGGTTTATGAAGAGTAAAGTCTGGTAGTTCAGCAAAGTGAAACTGTCCTATTTATCTGCTGACTATTCTCAGTGCAATGTTCTTTATCTTGCTTGCATCTGCTAAACCAGGACCTGAAGAGACTTACCTCTTAAATAACAAGGAGAGAAGAGGGATCTGGTGGCTGGAGTATTATCCTGACATTAGCACTTCAGGGATTCTGTCTTAAACTAGCTGTTTCATTTAATCATTTAACTGTTCTCATCCAGCTCTTTGTGTATAAAAAAGAAAATAATATTTTCCCCCTGCCTTATAAATGTTCCAGGGCTTAATTATTGCTTGCAGATTTCTCCGAGCTTTCTGAAAAAGGGTAGACATAATTATTGGATCTTACAGATAGACGCTGCTTAGGGGTTTTTCTGAATGCAGAATGGAAAATTATACAAATTCATCCAAGTGATATGTGAGAGGTTTTGTAATGCTGATTACATATCACTGGGGAACAAATTAAGCCCATCAAATGCCTTGAATATCAATCTCAAATCACGTTGTACTTGAAATGGGGGCCTGGTGTTTTATTTACTAGAGGATCGCTCTCCTCTCTAAATGAATGAGCTCTTCTACAATGTGTGATGGACAGAGTGGGACTTTACTGGGGGGGGGGGGCTGTAAATCGTGCACTTCTTGACAAGAGAAGACTTGTTGATGCCTGACTTCTGTGGATGTATTTTAAAACTGTTAAATGAAATATCAACCTGGAATATCGATTATTCATTATTCTTGAAGAACAGGTTAAGCCCAGGGATTGTATATTCAGATTTATAAGGGAATTTGGGAACATTCTGATGCATTTGAAGTGTTACCTTGTAGAATATATTAAGGCCTATGATTTTTTTGAATTAGGAGAAGAGAGAAATCTAAAAATACATATTTCCAGGGCTGTCAAATCTCTTTGCATTTTTTTAAATGTTTATTTTTGAGAGAGAGGCGAAAGAGAGAGAGACAGAAAGGGAGAAACAGCGCAAGCTGGAGAGGAGCAGAGAGAGGGGAGTCACAGAATCTGAAGCAGATCCAGGCTTCACAGAGCCCGATGTAGGGCTCAAAACTCACAAACTGTGAGATTATGACCTGAGCTGAAGTCAGACACTGACCGACTGAGCCACCCAGGTGCCGCTCTTTGCATTTTTTGAAATATAAAGTCAGCAAGATAAAACTGATAGAGGAGAGACATTTAACCATTAGGTTAGAGGAAATACACAAAGGATACATACAAATAGCTAATTCAGAGAAGAATGATCCACGTGACCAATAAATATATAATAGCGGCTACAGTTTCCTAATGGTCATGGTAATCTAAATTAACAATGAGCTGTTATTTATTTATTGCCACCCAGTAGAATGGCAATGAAATAACGGATGATTACTTTTACTGCTGGAGCAGATATGGTGGGGGAAGCAGAGCCCTCCTGCATACATCACTAGTAGAACTGCAAACATTACCGCACGCCCGAGAAAACAGTGTGAGCACATTTATTAAATCATACCTCCATTTCTTAGAATCCTTGTAAACGAAAGGACAGGTAAGTAAGGACAAATAAGAAATAAACTGAAGACTCACCATTAGGTAAGAGGTTGGACACGTTTTGGTAAATCCAGATCGGGGTGAAAAGTGCTAGTTACCCACCAAAATTTATTTTCTTCTTCTTGTGTAGTAATGAAATCATAGCTGGGATGTGGCTGCCTGGCCCTGAGGCTTCCAAGGTCCCCCTGCATCTAGGGGTGGCCTCGTAACTCAGTTCTCGTCAAGGACATGTGAGTGGAAGTCAGGTGTGCCCCATTCGGGGCCAACCTGTCTACCTCCTACCTGTGCTGCTTCCTGCTTGCTTCTGCACCGCAGGGTGGAAAAGGCAATGGCTGCAGCAACAGGGGCAACCTTGGAACTGTGTGTTGAGGATCACAGAACTGCCAAGGAGCAACTGCATGGAATGAAGCTGCCAGTGGACAGGGAATAACTGGCTGGAATTATCAGGTGAGAGAGAAGCTTTGCGGGTTTTTTCTTTGTTTTTGTCATTGGAGGTTTTTGGGTTGCTTTATGTTAGCAGTTTTGCCATGGAATATTATGTAACCTTTGGTAAGAATGAGTTAGATCTCTACCAGCTAAGCAGGCCAGCTGAGCAGGAGGGATTTTATTACCCACAAAAAAGTTTCCATCTGATCCAATTTTTGTAAAATAAATGCGGAAGCCTATAACCCAGTAGGACACACAAAGAAGGCTGGAGATTGAACTAACAATTAAACAACAAGCCAAGGTAAAGTCATCTAGGCAGGAATTACCTAGGTGCTGTATAATGTAGACTCTGAAAATAACAATAGAGAGATTGCAAGGATATATATTTTTCAAATGTTATGGCTTTCATTTTTACTTGTCTTCTGAGTCCATTGTGTTTTTTATGCTATGTTTCCCAATGTTTACTTAGTCTCATTATCTAGATATTCTTCAGGTGTTCCATATATAAAAAGAAGCTGGTTCTCTTCTTGGGAAACCACAAACAATATACATGTGTTAAGTATTTTAGAGCACCTCCAAAGTATCAGGCCGGTAATACATGCTGGATTATACAAAAACTAAAAAAAGCCCTTGCCTTTCAAGAATGTACAGTCAGATGAAAGAGGAAACATAAAGAAATCATTTTGGTAAAATTTAGTAAATGCACTGATACGGATATGCGCAGAAAAAAATTGTAGATTTGAAGAAGTGTCCCTTTACTTGATTTCAGAAGCTAGGCTAATTTTTAGGGAGAAGTTTCACTGAGCCTGGTGAATCTTTGTGCTCTGATGCCACATTGTCTTACTATCTTAAGAATATTTATCATGTGTTATTATTGTTGACTTACTTGTTGGGCGGTAAATATCTGGTATGTTCATTATTCCGTTTCCAGGCAAAGCACCAGGCACACGCTGAGTGATGGAATAAACATGGTTCTTGACCTTCATAAGGGAAAATGTCAACTTTTAATGTTTGTGGGCTCCACTCCTGGGCTCCCAGGGAAGGTATACTTTAGCATTTAGCAAGGGCAAAATGACTTGGCAAAACCTCAAACTATGGACTCTATTTAGCTGCCCTGAGCACACAGTGTACATCAGCTTTGTTAAAGAAAATAACCAAAAAGAGCATTCTGAACACATAAGAAAAAGGAAGAGACTTCCCTGGTTCCCATAAGATTAAAACCATACAGCCTTGCATACACCAGAAACTTAAGATAAGGTCTGCAACTTTCTGAAATGTTCTTTGTCTAATAATTTGTAACTTTTTATATAAAAAGAAATGTATATAGTCCTACACTAAGTGTTCCCTTACGGGAGCACTTTTTTCTTTGTGAAGATTATGTATGCCAGGTAGCTATCCTAACTTGGGCTTGAATAAAACCTTCTTCTCCTTCTCCTTCTCCTTCTCCTTCTCCTTCTCTTTCTGCTTCTTTCTCCTTCTCCTTCTCCTTCTTTAGAAATTCTAAAACTCTTGTTCGTTTTGCATTGAGTTCCTCAAGGAACTCAAAGAACTGTTGGAAGTGGAGGTAAGAAAAGGTGTTAAATAAAAAAAGTGTTCAAATAAACTGAGGTTCAAAGAATATTCTTTTCTACTGTAACAAATACTCACCAGGAGTAAAATAGGGGCACCTGGGTGGCTCAGTTGGTTAAGTGTCTGACTTCAGTTCAGGCCATGATCTCGTGACTTGTGAGTTTGAGCCCTGTGTCAGGCTCTGTGCTGACAGCTCAGAGCCTGGAGGCTGCTTTGGATTCTGTGTCTCCCCATTTCTCTGCTCCTCCTCCGCTCATGCTCTGTCTCTGTCTCTCTCTCTCTCTCTCTCATTCTCTCAAAAATAAATAAACATTAAAAAAATTAAAAAAAAACAAAGGAGTAAAATATAGTTCATCTGGCTTCTAGTCCAGGGCTGCTTTGTGATGTTCCATGTAGTACAACTGGGTCTCAGGGCTTCTGGGATCAATACTGGCTTTTGTATTCAAGTGTGTCTTGAGTTTATGGGAGCTGCAGGATTCGGAGGGCAGAAGTCAAGCCCAGGATGGCTGATAATTGAACAGTGTGGGAACAATCTACTTTGTTATACACTGACTGATTACTTTAAGATGTGCATGGCTCAAATACATAGGACAAAACCACCCACAAAAATTATTATAAGCTAATTGACTTTCTTATTTATCCTTCTACCCATATTTCTTGGGTACTGAGTCATAACTTTTCACTTTCAAATACTTTGGAGACTATTCTATGGTTTGGAGAGGCAATGCCTGATAGATGGTTTCCTTAAGTGCTTAGTAAAATTTTGCTGGGACTCATGTACCATCTTTCTCTTCTGAATAATGATCCCAGAGAGAAATAATCTTAGAATCATAGAGCTATAAACACTCAAAGTGGGAGGTATTTAAAGGTCATCCAATTTACTCACTCACACAATACTTAAGTCAGGTTTCTGGGGTGATATGTCAGGCCTCCCACAGCCTAGCCCCAGCCAACTCTCCATGGAGGTCTTCTTTGTTGGTGCACTTGCTCTTAGGAAGGCCAGAGAGCTAAATGCTCATTTTAAAGTAATTTCTGGCATATTGATATTCTCATGGAAGTTACCATCTTATCTCACCAGCATAACCATATGACTGACTGAACAAAGAATTTAATTTGGTTTATATCATTATCTAAAAATTTCACTTTCAACTATAAGTATGCGTGAAATGAAAACAGTCTCCTTAAATGCTTTCTATGTTGAGATTCTCATGAGTCACTTGGGAGTATAGGTGTAAATTTACTACTAAAAGAGAGAAATGTAAATATTAATGATTGTGAAAGCTGCTAAATTTTTGTGCAAGGAAAAAAGGAGGGAAGATGGTGGCTTAGGAGGACGCTGGGCTCATTGCATCTTGCTGATCACTTAGATTCCACCTACACCTGCCTAAATAACACAGAAAACCGCCAGAAGACTAGCAGAACGGAGTCTCCGGAGCCAAGCGCAGACGAGAGGCCCACGGAAGAGGGAAGGAAAGGCGGCAAGGCAGTGCGTGCTCCAAGGACTGGCGGGAGGGAGCCGGGGTGGAGGGGCGGCCCGCCGGCCAAGCAGAGCCCCCGAGTCTGGATGGCAAAAGCAGAGGGGCCGGGCGGAGTGTGTTCCGACAGCAAGAGGGACTTGACATCTGGAAGGATATGAGCTAACAGCTCTGCTCGGAGAACGGGAGGGCTGGAGGACAACGGGAGGGAGAGTTGTTGAGCCCCGGACGACAGAGCGCAGCTTGGCGGGGAAAAAAGGCGCTCGCCAGCACCATCTCCCTCGCCCGTCCCCCAGCCAAAATCCCAAAAGGAACCAGTTCTTGCCAGGGAACTTGCTTGCAGGCCGCAAACACCCAACGCTGTGCTTCTGCCGATCCATCCCTCCAGCGTCGGGTCTGACGCCCTCCCGGTGCCGCAGGGCCCCTCTCGAAGTGGATCACTGAAGGATAAGCGAGCTGAGCCTGCCCCTCCCGTCCCTGTGCACCTTGCTGATCCACCCCAGCTAATGTGCCAGATCCCCAGCACCACAAGCCTGGCAGTGTGCAAGTAGCCCAGATGGGCCACACCACCCCACAGTGAATCCCGCCCCTAGGAGAGGGGAAGAGAAGGCACACACCAGTCTGACTGTGGCCCCAGCGGTGGGCTGAGGGCAGACATCAAGTCTGACTGCAGCCCCACCCACCAAGGCAAGGTATTCAAGACAATATAGGGGATGTGCCCCGAAGTTCCGCACCACTCCAGGGACTATCCAAAATGACAAAATGGAAGAATTCCCCTCAAAAGAATCTCCAGGAAATAACAACAGCTAACGAACTGATCAAAAAGGATTTAAACAATATAACAGAAAGTGAATTTACAATAATAGTCATAAAATTAATCTTTGGGCTTGAAAACAGTATAGAGGACAGGATAGGATCTCTATTGCTACAGAGATCAAGGGACTAAGCAACAGTCTAGAGGAGCTAAAAAATGCTATAAACGAGCTGCAAAATAAAATGGAAACAACCACGGCTCGGATTGAAGAAGCAGAGGAGAGAATAGGTGAATTAGAAGATAAAATTATGGAAAAAGAGGAAGCTGAGAAAAAGAGAGATAAAAAAATCCAGGAGTATGAGGGGAAAATTAGAGAACTAAGTGATGGACTAGAGAGAAATAATATACGCATAATTGGTATTCCAGAGGAGGAAGAGAGAGGGAAAGGTGCTGAAGGTGTACTTGAAGAAATAATAGCTGAGAACTTCCCTGAACTGGGGAAGGAAAAAGTCATTGAAATCCAAGAGGCACAGAGAACTCCCTTCAGACGTAAATTGAGTCGATCTTCTGCACGACATATCATAGTGAAACTGGCAAAATACAAGGATAAAGGGAAAATTCTGAAAGCAGCTAGGGATAAACGAGCCCTAACATATAAAGGGAGACCTATAAGACTTGTGACTGATCTCTCTACTGAAACTTGGCAGGGCAGAAAGGAATGGCAGGAGATCTTCAATGTGATGAACAGAAAAAATATGCAGCCGAGAATCCCTTATCCAGCAAGGCTGCCATTTAGAATAGAAGGAGAGATAAAGGTCTTCCGAAACAAAAACTGAAGGAATTCATCACCACTAAACCAGCCCTACAAGAGATCCTAAGGGGGATCCTGTGAGACAAAGTACCAGAGACATCACTACAAGCATGAAACCTACAGACATCACAATGACTCTAAACCCATATCTTTCGATAATAACACTGAACGTAAATGGACTAAATGCTCCAAGCAAAAGACATAGGGTATCTGAATGGATAAAAAAACAAGACCCATCTATTTGCTGTCTACCAGAGACTCATTTTAGACCCGAGGACACCTTCAGATTGAAAGTGAGGGGATGGAGAACTATTTATCATGCTACTGGAAGTCACAAGAAAGCTGGAGTAGCCATACTTATATCAGACAAACTAGACTTTAAATTAAAGGCTGTAACAAGAGATGAAGAAGGGCATTATATGATAATTACAGGGTCTATCCATCAGGAAGAGCTAACAATTATAAATGTCTATGCACTGAATATGGGAGCCCCCAAATATATAAAACAATTACTCACAAACACAAGCAACCTTATTGATAAGAATGCGGTAATTGCAGGGGACTTTAACACCCCACTTACAGAAATGGATAGATCATCTAGACACACGGTCAATAAAGCAACAAGGGCCCTGAATGATACATTGGATCAGATGGACTTGACAGATCTATTTAGAACTCTGCCTCCCAAAGCAACAGAATATACTTTCTTCTCGAGTGCACATGGAACATTCTCCAAGATAGATCACATACTGAGTCACAAAACAGCCCTTCATAAGTTTACAAGAATTGAAATTATACCGTGCATACTTTCAGACCACAATGCTATGAAGCTTGAAATCAACCACAGGGAAAAGTCTGGAAAACCTCCAAAAGCATGGAGGTTAAAGAACACGCTACTAAAGAATGAGTGGGTCAACCAGGCAATTAGAGAAGAAATTAAAAAATATATGGAAACAAATGAAAATGAAAATACAACAATCCAAATGCTTTGGGATGCAGTGAAAGCAGTCCTGAGAGAAAAATACATTGCAATCCAGGCCTATCTCAAGAAACAAGAAAAATCCCAAATACAATATCTAACAGCACACCTAAAGGAAATAGAAGCAGAACAGAAAAACACCCTAAACCCAGCAGAAGAAGAGAAATAATAAAGATCAGAGCAGAAATAAACAATGTAGAATCTAAAAAAACTGTAGAGCAGATCAATGAAACCAAGAGTTGGTTTTTTGAAAAAATAAACAAAATTGATAAACCACTAGCCAGGCTTCTCCAAAGGAAAAGGGAGATGACCCAAATAGATAAAATCATGAATGATAATGGAATTATTACAACCAATCTCTCAGAGATACAAGCAATTATCAGGGAATACTATGAAAAATTATATGCCAACAAACTGGGCAACCTGGAAGAAATGGACAAATTCCTAAACACCCACACACTTCCAAAACTCAATCAGGAGGAAATAGAAAGCTTGAACAGACCTATTACCAGTGAAGAAATTGAATCAGTCATCAAAAATCTCCCAATAAATAAGAGTCCAGGACCAGATGGCTTCCCAGGGAAGTTCTACCAGATGTTTAAAGCAGAGATAATACCTATCCTTCTCAAGCTATTCCAAGAAATAGAAAGGGAAGGAAAACTTCCAGACTCATTCTATGAAGCCAGTATTACTTTGATTCCTAAACCAGACAGAGACCCAGTAAAAAAAGAGAATCACAGGCCAATATCCCTGATGAATATGGATGCAAAAATTCTCAATAAGATACTAGCAAATCAAATTCAACAGCATATAAAAAGAATTATTCACCATGATCAAGTGGGATTCATTCCTGGGCTGCAGGGCTGGTTCAACATTTGCAAATCAATCAATGTGATACATCACATTAATAAAAGAAAAGATAAGAACCATATGATCCTGTCAATCGATGCAGAAAAGGCCTTTGACAAAATTCAGCAACCTTTCTTAATAAAAACCATTGAGAAAGTCGGGACAGAAGGAACATACTTAAACGTCATAAAAGCCATTTGTGAGAAGCCCACAGCTAACATCATCCTCAATGGGGAAAAACTGAGAGCTTTTTCCCTGAGATCAGGAACACAACAGGGATGCCCACTGTTGTTTAACATTGTGTTGGAAGTTCTAGCAACAGCAATCAGACAACAAAAGGCAATCAAAGGCATCAAAATTGGCAAAGATGAAGTTAACCTTTCACTTTTTGCAGATGACATGATATTATACATGGAAAATCCGATAGACTCCACCAAAAGTCTGCTAGAACTGATACATGAATTCAGCAAAGTTGCAGGATACAAAATCAATGTACAGAAATCAGTTGCATTCTAAAATTTTTTTTTAATGTTTATTTATTTTTGAGACAGAGAGACACAGAGCATGAACAGGGGAGGGGCAGAGAGAGAGGGAGACACAGAATCGGAAGCAAGCTCCAGGCTCTGAGCCATCAGCCCAGAGCCCGACGCGGGGCTCGAAATCACGAACTGGGAGATCGTGACCTGAGCCGAAGTCGGACGCTTAACCGACTGAGCCACCCAGGCGCCCCCAGAAATCAGTTGCATTCTTATACACTAACAATGAAGCAACAGAAAGACAAATAAAGAAACTGATCCCATTCACAATTAAACCAAGAAGCATAAAATACCTAGGGATAAATCTAACCAAAGATGTAAAAGATCTGTATGCTGAAAACTACAGAAAGCTTATGAAGGATATTGAAGAAGATATAAAGAAATGGAAAAACATTCCATGCTCATGGATTGGAAGAATAAATATTGTCAAAATATCAAAACTACCCAAAGCTGTCTACACATTCAATGCAATCCCAATCAAAATTGCACCAGCATTCTTCTCGAAGCTCGAACAAGCAATCCTAAAATTCATATGGAACCACAAAAGGCCCCGAATAGCCAGAGTAATTTTGAAGAAGAATACCAAAGCAGGAGGCATCCCAATCCCAGTGTTTAGCCTCTACTACAAAGCTGTCATCATCAAGACAGCATGGTATTGGCACAAAAACAGACACATAGACCAACGGAATAGAATAGAAACCGCAGAACTAGACCCACAAACGTATGGCCAACTAATCTTTGACGAAGCAGGAAAGAACATCCAATGGAAAAAAAGACAGTCTCTTTAACAAATGGTGCTGGGAGAACTGGACAGCAACATGCAGAAGATTGAAACTAGACCACTTTCTCACACCATTCACAGAAATAAACTTCAAATGGATAAAGGACCTGAATGTGAGGCAGGAAACCATCAAAACCCTAGAGGAGAAAGCAGGAAAAGACCTCTCTGACCTCAGTCGTAGCATTTTCTTACTTGACACATCTCCAAAGGCAAGGGAATTAAAAGCAAAAATGAATTACTGGGACCTTATGAAGATAAAAAGCTTCTGCACAGCAAAGGAAACAACCAACAAAACTAAAAGACAACCAACGGAATGGGAAAAGATATTTGCAAATGGCATCTCGGACAAAGGGCTAGTATCCAAAATCTATAAAGAGCTCACCAAACTCCACACCCGAAAAACAAATAACCCAGTGAAGAAATGGGCAGGAAACATGAATAGACACTTCTGTAAAGAAGACATCCAGATGGCCAACAGGCACATGAAAAGATGCTCAACGTTGCTCCTCATCAGGGAAATACAAGTCAAAACCACACTCAGATATCTCCTCATGCCAGTCCGAGTGGCCAAAATGAACGAATCAGCAGACTGTAGATGTTGGAGAGGATGTGGAGAAATGGGAACCCTCTTGCACTGTTGGTGGGAATGCAAACTGGTGCAGCCACTCTGAAAAACAGTGGAGGTTCCTCACAAAATTAAAAATAGACCTACCCTATGACCCAGCAGTAGCACTGCTAGGAATTTACCCAAGGGATAAAGGGGTACTGATGCAAAGGGGCACTTGTACCCCAATGTTTATGCAGCACTCTCAACAAATTATCGAAAGCCAAATTATGAAAAGAGCCTAAATGTCCATCAACTGATGAATGGATAAAGAACTTGTGGTTTATATACACAATGGAGTACTACGTGGCAATGAGAAAGAATGAAATATGGCCCTTTGTAGCAACGTGGATGGAACTGGAGAGTGTTATGCTAAGTGAAATAAGCCATACAGAGAAAGACAGATACCATATGGTTTCACTCTTATGTGGATCCTGAGAAACTTAACAGAAACCCATGCGGGAGGGGAAGGAAAAAAAAAGAGGTTAGAGTGGGAGAGAGCCAAATCATAAGAGACTCTTAAAAACTGAGAACAAACGGAGGGTTGATGGGGGTTGGGAGGGAAGGGAGGGTGGTTGGTGGGTATTGAGGAGGGCACCTTTTGGGATGAGCACTGGGTGTTGTATGGAAACCAATTTGACAATAAATTTCATATATTGAAAAAAAAAATTTGTGCAAACATTGAATATTGAGGATATTAAAATAATATGATAATTAGGTAAATGGCTTGATTATTATGGAAACACTAAAAGAGAATATTAGCTAATTTTAGGAGGAACATTATATCCTTTTTTCCCCAATGTATATTGACATGAACTTACACGGCAGAAAAATGGAAAATAGATTGCTATGCAATTGTACTCAAAATTGAAATATTTGTCATTAAACAAAATAACTTTTAATAATTGTATCTAATTTTAAGTTATTTAATATTATTTAGGTTTCAATGACTTACCTAAATGCAATGGTCAATTTGGTTCTCATATTGCTCGAAACATCAGAATTCGATACAGTTGATAACTATTCTTTGAAATACTGTCTTCACTTGGAAAGCAGGGCACCACACATGTGGTGTTTTTTAGTAAATACCCAAGAGTGGAGTTTCTATATCATAGGTGTGTATATACTTTTATTTAAAAACCTACTAAATAGTTTCCGCAAATCATTTTCATACTCCCACCAGCTATGAAGGAGAGATATAATTGCTTTACATCCTTTTTTTATAGTCAGTCAATTTAATGGTAGCCATTCTAGTGGGTATGGAGCAACACATTTTAATTTATATTTCACTGGTGGCCTATCATCTGAAAGGTATTTTCATTTGCATATCATCTTTTTTTTAAAAAAAATTTTTTTTTCAACGTTTATTTATTTTTGGGACAGAGAGAGACAGAGCATGAACGGGGGAGGGGCAGAGAGAGAGGGAGACACAGAATCGGAAACAGGCTCCAGGCTCCGAGCCATCAGCCCAGAGCCCGACGCGGGGCTCGAACTCACGGACCGCGAGATCGTGACCTGGCTGAAGTCGGACGCTTAACCGACTGCGCCACCCAGGCGCCCCTATCATCTTTTATTTGTATACTCAGGTTTGATGTATTGCCCATTTTTAAAAATGTTTATTCATTTTTGAGAGAGAAAGAGAGAGGGCATGTGCAGGTGCGTGTACAAGCATGCGCAGGGGAGGGACGGAGAGAGGGGACAGAGGATACCAAGTGGGCTCTGAGCTGACATCAGAGAGCCCCAAGTGGGGCTTGAACTCACAAACTACGAGTTCATGACCTGAGCTGAAGTCAGAGGTGACTCAGCCACCCAGGTGCCCTACTTTTGCCTATTTTTAATTGGGTTGTCAGTCTTTTGTTATTGATTTACAAAATTTATATTATCGAATGTATATATTGTGGATATTTTCTCCTATCCTAGCCTGTTTTTTCTTTCTTCTTAATGTCTCTTGAAGAACAGAAGTTTTTAATTTTTTTAATGTGCACTTTATAATTTTTCTTTTATGTTTAGAGTTTTTTGGATTCGATTTAAGAAATCCTTGCTGACCTCTCCCACCTATTTCTGGATTCTATTCTGAACCCAGTTAAAGCCTCTATATAAAGTTTTAAGATTCTGGCCAGCGAGTGCAGAGATCCACTTATCTTGCAGCCATGCAACTGACCAATCTGGAGTAGTGGTCTGCTTCTTTCTTCGGTCTTTCCTTGCTCTTCTGTGTATGGGGGCCAGTTTGTGAAGCAACAATCGTCTGTCAAATTGAAGATATTTCCTTTCATTTATAGTTTTCTAAAAATTTTTAAAATCATGAAACAGTGGTGGATTTTGAATAATCTTTTTAATGCATTTATTGAGATATATAGTTCCTCCATTTGAATTATTGGAATTAATCCCTCATTTCCTGATGTGTTATCCTTCTTAGTATTCTTTTGGGTTGATTTGTTAACATTTGTTAGGTATTTGGACGTTTGTATGAATGATGAATATTCGACTATCATATTCTTTCCCTGTGATGTCCTTGTTGGATTTTGGTTTTAAGGTATTTTTGGTTTCAGAATGAGTTGGAAAGTGTACCTTCTTTCTCTATTTTCCGCAAGTGTGTGAATAATACTGACATTTTCTTTTTCTTTGGTGTTTCATAGAATTCATGAATGAATCCATCTGGGCAGGATCTTCCTTTTTAGGAAGATTTTAAATGACTGATTTAATTTCTTTAACAAAGGCAATGTTATATAGATTGTCTATTTCTTCTTGTTTTTGTTTTGATAAGTTGTGTGTTTCAGAATACTTGTGAATTTAATCTACATTGTCAAATTTATTGGTCTAAATGTCTTAATTATATTTTCTTGGTATATTTTTAATGTCTATTAATATACTGTTTTTTTCTCTTGCTATTGATAATTTATGTTTTCTTTCTTTTTTTTGTGTGCTCAGAATTGCTAGGAATTTATCAATCATACTATCTTTCAGAAAGCCAAATTTTGTTCTTGATTTTTTCTTTGTTTTTTATTTTATTGATTTTTAAATAATTTTATTTATTTTTATTTTGTTACCATTATCATTTCATTTCTTCTATTTAACTTAGGTTATTTTGTTCTTTTTTTCTCTAGCTTCTTTAGACAAAAGGTCACATCTTTGATTTTCGACATTTTCTAATATAAACATTTAAAGCTATAAATTTCCCTCTTAGCACCTCGTTAGTGGCATTTGACAAAATTTGACAAACTGTGTTTCTGTTATTAAGTTCAAAAATTTAAAAAAAAAATTTTTTTTTTTTAACGTTTATTTATTTTTGAGACAGAGAGAGACAGAGCATGAATGGGGGAGGGTCAGAGAGAGAGGGAGACCCAGAATCAGAAGCAGGCTCCAGGCTCTGAGCTGTCAGCCCAGAGCCCGGGGCGGGGCTCGAACTCACGGACCGTGAGATCGTGACCTGAGCCGAAGTCGGACGCTCAACCGACTGAGCCACCCAGGCGCCCCTCAAAATATTTAACTTTACTTGTGATTTCCTTATTGACCTCCAGCTTATTAAAAAGTGTATGCTTAATTGCCAAATATTTGGAAATTTTCCAGATACATCATTGTTGTTGAATTCTAATTAAACTCCTTTGTGGTCAAAAACATACTGTATAATTTCAATACTTTGATAGTTTTCGAGGCTTATTTTATGGCTTATCATGTGGTCTATCGTGGTGAATATTCTATGTGCACTTGAGATGCTGTGTATCCTGTAGCTGCTGGATGTGTCACATTAAAATATGATTAAGACAAGCTGGTTGATAGTGTTATTCAAAAAAATTTTTTTTAATTTATATTGATTTATTGGTCTAGTTGTTATATCAATGATTGATAGAGGACTATTCAAGTCTCTGATTATGAGTGTGGATCTTTTTCTCCCTTTCATTTTGTTAATTTTTGTTTCACTTACTTTGGTTGTCTGGGTTACCTTCTTATACATTAAGCATTGTTGTTTTCATGATAAATTAGCCATTTTTCCAATATGAAATGCCTCTACTTATCTTGGGAAATTTTCTTTGTGTTGTAGTCTCTTTCGACACTAATCAAGTCATACTGGTTTTCTTTTGATTAATGTTTTTACGGTATATATATTTCCATCTTTTTTCTTTTAACCCATTTATATCTTCATATTTAAAGCATATTTATTCTAGGCAGTACATACTTGGATTAAAAAAATCCATTCTGAAAATCTTTGCCTTCTAATTGGAGTGTTTATCATATTAAAATTTTATATACTTACTAGTATGGCTGGGTTTAAGTCTATCACCTTGTTTTAGTTTCTATTTGTCATTCTCCTTTTTTTTTCCTCAAATTTTTAACATTTATTTATTTATTTTGAGACAGAGAGAGAGAGAGAGAGAGAGAGAGAGAGAGGGAGAGAGAATAAGCAGGGGAGGGGCAGAGAGAGAGGGAGAGAGAGAATCCCAAGCAGCCTGACCCAGGGCTTGATCTCACGAACCATGAGATCATGACCTGAGCTGAAATCAAGTCAGATACTCAACCACATTTCTCATCTTAATTTTTACTTACCTTCATCAGTGGCCCCTCTGGGACTGTTTCATATGTTCCATCTTTATGGCCTGTGTTGGTACTGTGCATATCACAGACTAGTTAGTGAACCACTAGTCATCTAAGCCTCAGTGCTGGAAGGAAGGAATTTTTGCCCTTTATGGTTCTATCAAAATGTAGCTCTATCTAAGCTCCATTCTGTGACAATGGTCACCTTTTGAAGTCCTCTTCACCAGTAGGGCTCTATTTATTTATTTATTTTTTTTGCAGGAGGTAGGATTTATTGGGGCATTGCCAAGTTTCCCATGAGTGCAGAGTCTGCCCTTCGTCCAGGGGCCCACAATTAGGTATGTATTTGATCCCACAGCAATCTGGGATGAGGCACTTTTCAGCCACCATTTGTTCAAATTTGTCCACTTTAAACTTAGTAAGACCCCACTTCTTGGAAATATGGGTCTTCTGGCAGCCAGGGAGCTTGAACTTGGCCCTCAGTAGAGTCTCAATCACATGCTCCTTGTTCTGCAGCTTGGTACAGGTGGACATGATGACTTGGCCAATGGTGGACCCTGGCCACTGGTGCCCCAGAGCTTTCCAAAGGCACCAACGCATACCTGTCTGGAGTCCATCAGCCCCAACATGGGACATCTTGTTGATACAGAGGACGTGGAAGGGGTGGAGCCACACTTGGATGTGAAAGCCATCGTTGCCATAGCTTTTCACCATGTACTCATTGGCACATATATGGGCAGATTCCAGGGCTGCAGAGGAGAGCCGCTCATAATCACCTGACACCATGTGGCCACATAGTGGGAACTCATCCACTTTCGCCTTATCCTGCCCCAGGTCAAAGATGTGGATCTTGGCACCAGGGACATGTCTGCAGAAGGAAGAGTTTGGATATGGCCTGTTCTTACAATACAATAACACTGGGCAGGGCAGTGGCCCATGGTGACACTAGGGTGTTCAGTGTCATGCTTAAGGGAAAGAGTAGGACCCCTGTTTTAAGCAATGGTTTTGGCTCTGGAACCCTACTGTATGGGAGTACCTTCAGTTCAAGTACCTAAATTCCATTGCCTGCTTTCATATGCGGAGCCCAGGAGGCTGTTTCTTTAGTCCTACTCACTGCTTTATATAGCTTTGTTACTTTTTCAGTGCATAGAGGTATTGATTTTGTATTCAAGAATGGCTACATCTTTATAGTGTTTCTTTTTAAATTTTATCAACTCCTTTTGGGGTATCAGTGGGGGTAGTTTGAGTATGTGTATAAGTTTGTGTGGGTGTTTGTATGTGAGTGTGTATGTAGGTCACAGAGAAGATTTACCATACAGTCTTGAATGAAAATCTTGTTACTTTGTAAGATAAGGATAATAATATCTCATTTATTTTTTTAAAAATTTTTTTCAACGTTTATTTATTTTTGGGACAGAGAGAGACAGAGCATGAACAGGGGAGGGGCAGAGAGAGAGGGAGACACAGAATCGGAAACAGGCTCCAGGCTCCGAGCCATCAGCCCAGAGCCTGACGCGGGGCTCGAACTCACGGACCGCGAGATCGTGACCTGGCTGAAGTCGGACGCTTAACCGACTTCGCCACCCAGGCGCCCCTAATATCTCATTTATAACCTTAATGCAAGCCTTAAACGATATAAGTCACATAGAATGCTTGACAAGATGCCCATCAGATAAAAAGACTCAGTAAATCATATGGAGCATTTTACTACGAAATAGAGCCACTCAGTTATTACAAAATGATAGAGAAGTACATGAGGAGATAGAAGTTGCAACAGGCCCTGAGGACTGCATTTGGAATATATGTTTTTCCGACAATCACTGAGAGTATAAAAAGTGTGGGATGGGGGTTCTTGCTTTGCCCTATAGATACTGTTTGCATAAATATTAATCTCTGGGACAGCCATTCAGTGAGAGGCTGTGGTAGGGGACATTCTCTATGGTCTTTTGCGTTTCTACATGTCTTGCACGGTGAATTGCTAGATGCCCTTATTTTCTGAACTATCTTTTCAAGGATATTTGTATAGTGAACTGCTATAAAAAATTGCTATCTAATATCAACTCATTTTAGATAGAGAATTTATGGATTCTCCTTGATTAATTTTTCAAGTACTTTACTTGAAAAGGGAACTCTAATGCTCCAGGCTTTCACAGGTCTCACTGGATGATACAGATAAAACAATATCCTTAGGGACTGCTGGGTGGAAGGAGCCCAGAATTATTCTCAAAGGCATGTGCTGCTGTCATTTGGCCCCTGTGGCACAGTTCTTGCCAATATCACCCATTTGAACATTATGGTTTCTTTTGAGCATGACCTTCAGTGGAAGTAAGTCTGCACAGCCTATCAAAATATATTGTTTGCCCAAAGTGGGCATACTGGTTCCCTAAGATTTCTCTGATAGTTCCCTTTATTGCCCTAAAGTCCTGTACATGGGAGATAGTCTTAAGATACAAAGTTCCAGTGGGCATCGGGGTTCTCTCATCAACATCTATCTGTTCCATGCCCCCTTACCTGTGGGATCTGTGTGGTTTGGTTGGGATTGGGCCAAGCCATTTCTCATTTCCTAACCTCAATCTTCTCTTAAATACACAATAGAAGTTTCTGAGTTAGAGGGGAGTCATAATGAGATTTCAAAACAATGTATACACTAAAAAATTATACATCTTGGGCAATGTCAACTTGCTTCTACTTCAGCCACAGCTTATCAGATCTCTTTGATTTGATATCTCTAGAGACTCAGATTTTGAACAAAGAATGTCTTTCTCTCTTTTTAAATACATTTTACTGTGATAAAGTCTCTCCGTGGCCTCTTCTGTGCAATTGTCTCTTATCGGAAAAGTTTGCTTGATACTGATATGATTTTTCTACCTCTGGTTCAGCAATAATTTCATAGGAACATTAGTTTTCCATTCTCTATTCTCACCCTCTTTGACACCCTTCCCTCTAACATTGACTTCTTGCCAATGATAGGTGCCGTGAAGAGCCCCTGGCAGACAGGTGATATATTATTTCTTTTTTGTTCTCACCTTACTCACAACAGCCATTGAATTTGTTTTAGCTGAAACTGGAGCTGGCTCTGCAAGCAATTAAGTTGTCTTAACCAAACAAATGCAGTGACTGGAATTTCCACATGGCACAGTGTTTCACATTTATTGCATCTGGGGTTTGAGAAAAATCACACTTTAAAGCGATCTGAAATGAGTTTTTACAGAACTGGCAGGAATTCAATATTGTATAGAAAATCAAGTAGGGTAAGCTACTGAGAAATCAAAAATAAATAAGTGTAAGAGAAAATTATATGGTGGAATAGGGAAAGAGAAATAAAAACAAGGGCAAATAAGGCCTTTTAGGAGTGATAAAAAAGGAGAAAATACTAAGATAACAAGTGTATTTTCTAAACACAGATTCTCCTTAGGACAGCAATTTGGACACCGAGGACAGACAGAGTTTTGCATTCCAATTATGAAAAAGTATTTTATTTTAATTTCTCCAGGGTACTTCTTGTTCTCTCACCATAATATCTTAGCAACATAAGTTTAGGAGGAATTTGCTCTTGATTTATTGTTTTACAGTTGTGGTGAAGCCCCTCAAAGGCATAATGTGCTGGTGTTGTTTACTTGAAAGGGTGTCTCTCAAGGCTGATAGGTCACACTCAGGAAACTGATGATCAGAGAACGTGGCACACAACTTAGAAGATAAATCAACATAACCACTCTACCTGTTCTGACCCTGATCCTAAATGATAACCGGTTTACTTAAGAGACAACTTGGTAGTCATTTTTGTCAATTTTCTGAATGATGACACACACATAAATTGCACCTGCTCTTATTTATTGATACTGGCAGAAGAATAAATATCAGTTTGTACCCCCCCCCCAAAAGTCCAAACAAGTCTCTCTTGTATCCCCCTGAAGTTTTCCCAGATCTTATTACATAATGATTATAAATTCATATTTCAAGTTTGATGACCTTGAAAGAATTCTTGGTAAGATTAGCAAGGGGGAGGAGGGCTGCCCAACAAATAGACACTATGAGGAGATTTATAGGCACTTAGGGAAGAGGATTCTTGGCACTTTTCAGACAAATTGTTATATAGAATGAAGAAACAGCAAAACTGCAGGTAGTAAATAATGTGTTCAAAATTTAACATCCCAAAAAGGAGAGAAGAAACATTGTGAATGGGTTATCCAAGAGGAGTAAGTTTGGAGGAATGTTAAATTGTGCTAGAATATAAAGGGATTGGGGAATGTTGGGCTGCAATCTCCATCCTTATTCACTATGGATATTTTATGGCCATGGAACTAATTTTATTTTCTTAAAGAGATGTTTCCTCTCTCCTGAAAACATTTATTTCAGCGAATTAGAATTTAAATCATTACCAAAAATAACAATATAATCGGAACTTTATCAGGGTCTGACTGATGATGTAGGAATCCTAAGCTGACCCTAAGTGAGAGTTAACCCCTGAGAGCTTGTGATAACTAGGAAGGTTACAGCAAATCAGTGTTGGACAGGGCTGCAGAATAATTTTGCAGGTCCAGGAAAAGGAGTTAGAGCCAAACTATTCAGGCTGCAGTGAAAGTTCTTCTGTTTATTTACTGCATTATCGTCATTTTAGAAAAGAACATTAACATACCTGAGTCTTAGTAGCTTCATGCATAAGTATGACCTCTCCTACCTCTCAAGATTACTGATAAAATCAGCTTTTCATCCCCACCAGGACTACAGATCATTGATCTTCATACTTTTTTAAATCATCCCTCATTCCCCTGCTATCCATTCTTCCTTCCTTATTCAGAATAGAATCTGTGGCCTGTCATTCTAATGACTCCCTTTTTTATGTTCTCAGCAGCTTTGCTCCTCTTGGCTTCTTCCAATTTGTTTGGGAAAACCACCTTAGTTAAGTCTAACCCAACATACTTTGCACCTGCATTTGTGAAAACTGAATGTAGGTGTAGAAACATAAAATCATGAGGAGTGATTTCACTTTAAATGCATGACCACTTGGGCTCTGCACTGACAGCAGGAAGCCTGCTTAGGATTCTCTCCCTCTCTCTCTCTGCCGCTCCCCACAGCCATCTCAACCCCTCCCCTAACCCCACCCTCCCTCATGCACATGCCCACTCTCTCTCTCTTTCAAAATAAATAAGCATTTTAAATCCGTGACACTAATTTTGAGTAGTCCTTTAGTGCTTCTATGATGATCATATTGAGAGCAAATATTTATTATGATAATCATATTGGATTTTGATTTTATTTCCTGTTTTTATTTCTGGTTAGATTTTAGTATGATTATGTTAACATCATAAAATGTGAACTTCAACAAGTAATGTTCTTTCATTTTCTTTTAAAAAAAAGGTTTTTTTTTTTTTAACATTTATTCATTTTTGAGAGACAGAGAGAGACAGAGCATGAGCAGGGAAGGGGCAGAGAGAGAGGGAGACACAAAATCTGAAACAGGCTCCAGGCTCTGAGCTGTCAGCACAGAGCCTGACACAGGGCTTGAACTCATGAACCATTGAGTTCATGACCTGAGACGAAGTTGGATGCTTACCTGACTGAGCCATCCAGGTGCCCCTCTCTACATTTGAACTCTTAAAAGTTACTTCTTTTTAAAATTCATTTCTAACTTAATTGCATGTTTATCAGAGAACATGGACTGTTTGATATTAATTCTTTGATATATGTTCAGATGAGTTTAATAGCTGAACATGTGGTCATTTCCGAAATATTCCCATGTGCTTGAAAGAAAATAATCTTTCTGTTGGGAACAGAGTTCTACCCATGATTGTGAAGACAGTTTATTAATCGTGTTGCTCATTTTTTTGGCCAGCTTATTTTATTGGTTACTGAGAAAAACATGTAAAAATATCCCACTTTGAAAGTGAATTTGTCAATATTTTTATGTTCTTCTGTTAATAGTGGTTTATAAATCTTGAAGCTATGTTATTAAACGCATTATCTTGTTAATTGCACTTGTGATTATGTCATGTCCTCTTTGTCCTCGAGTGCCTTTTTGTATAATGTATTTACTCTGATATTAACATAGACTTCCTCTTTGGTGAAGATAGAAGAGACACTGCTAGTTATTATTCAGTATTATTTCAGCCACTTATTATTACTAACCAAATCTTGATTCTGTTCAATAGCAGTAGGTCCAGATAAAACACCCCGTGTCTCAGTCTCTCTTGTGGTTACCATATGCTATATTAGATGAAATTATATGCTGTGTATTTTTTGTACATCAGCACCGTTGACTATCACCAATTTTATGTGATTGAGCCTAATATTTTTGGCCCAGAAGATCTGTACATGCAAGTCAGTGGGTGGAATTTTTGTGGAGGCTATTTTAAAAGAATTCTATTTTGTTGGCCTGTGTTTTTAACCTTCTGTCCTTTGCCTTTTTTCCTCATTTCTTCTACTGTGGTTTGTGACCCAATGAGAGACTGTATAGTGACCACATTATAGCTAAAAGCTTGGAAATGCATCTTAAAGAGGGCAGGGTGGAAGGATAGAAAAAGTTCTTGATAACTCCCTTAAAGAACCTCACTAACTCTGGACTACACACCCCAGGACATGTCATTACAGGAGAAAAAGAAGCCTCTGTTAGTTAGTCCAGCCCCTCCTATCTCACCCCAATCACTGCTTTTGCTGATCATGACATGACCCCAGCTCCGTCAACAGCTCCAAACACAGTGAGCTGGTTTCCTCCCTTACCTTCTAGTCCTCTGTTCTTCAGGTCGAGTGATGTGGAGATTCATTCTTGAATTCAAATGGACTTGTGATATGATTAGAAAAATACATGCAAGAGAAAAATAAGAACATTGCTCTTTTTTCGTTTCTCTATCCAGACCCAGGAGGCTTTTATGTGTAGCAGCTAGTATGGAAGAATGACCCCAAAGGCAGCTGCCTGTGTCCCAAGCCATTGACTATTTAAGTCAGGGGATACAAGAAAAAAAAAATTTTTTTTTCATTTACTGTCAGCAACACTTCACTGCTGCCTTTGGGAAAAGAGTTTTGTATTGGAACCTGATGTAGCAAGCCTAATCTGGAGTATGACAGATGTGTTTGGGGATTAATGAGCTGTAGTGTGCATGCAGCTGGCTCTGGTCCTGAATTTTAGGGCTAATGGCATAGGAATGGCTACTCTTCATTAAGTTCCCAGTATTATGCCAGATAGTGTGCTAAGCAATTGCCAGGTATTAACTCATTGAGTTCTTATAACAATAGGTAGATTTTATTACTAACAGCCTCATTTCTCAGAGGAAGCAACTGGGACAGTGAGAAGCTGAGTAATTTGCCCAATGACACCTGGTTAGGGTGGGGCCGAGCTGGGATGGAACCCTGGTGGCTGGACTGCAGAGCCTGTGCAATCAATCAGTCAGGACCTCTTGGTGGCTTCTCCTGACCCTTGGATAAAGTTGTCTCCCAGGAATTTTGAACGACAGAAAGGAAGAAGCTGGGGTGAAAGAGTTAGGGGAGACGCAAAGAGAAAAGCAAACAAACACAAGCCATTGGAGGGAAAAAAACCATTACTGAAGAAGCTGCCAGGAAATCCACCCCAATGCTCTGATTTTATCCTCATTTGAACTGTACCCAGGAACCAAATTATCCATTTTTGCTTCTTGGACATCTTTTGGTTGTAGGCAGGGATGCGTGGAAGCTTCCTTTCTCACTGCCATCCTTTCACAAAAAAATCTGAGACTTTCTCTGACAGTTGGTCCCACTTTGACTTCCGTGGGGCAGCTTGCTCTAGTGGAGAGTGTGGTTCCCTGTCAGACAAGCTTGGGTTTGTATCCCTCTTCAGCTACTTACTAACCTACGTGATGTCTGTGATCCGCCTATGTCACTTAATCACCCTGAACCTTCATCTCCTTACTCATCAAATGGGAATGTTAACTGTTAACACATGGCTTTGTTCATTCAGTCAACAGATATGTATTAATTGCCTGCTTTGTGCCGGTCACTGGTAGGTAACGTTTTGTCCCAGGTAGATCGTACATTATATTTGATCTTCTACTCCATGAACATATAATTCAGTGGAGAAGATAGACAACACCACTCCTGTGGTAAGTGCTAAGGCTGTTATGTATACGGGCTGTTGGGGGGAGGACAGGAACACGACGCATGTAAGAAGTACTTCGCAAACATCAGCGCTTGTTCATTTCTTCCATCCCCTCCCTTATTCTAAGGAGGCCGCTCCTGCTAACCCTTCCGTATGTACCTATGGTTTTATCTCAGAAACCCTCCTCCAGCCTGGGATGTCTTTTTACTTTTAATATGTCACGGGCTCTGAGGTTACGCTGTTTAACCACCAAGCCAAACGAGGTGATTTGTGTCACATGTGCTATGCACCTTGGGCACCTAGTCTTCCTATCGGTCTTCATATAATATTTAACCATTAACCTTACAGTTCCTCTGGAAAAAAAAATTGAGAGTTCAAGAGAAAACGGAAATAAGAAAACTGTAAAATTTGGGGGAAATGAAATAAAAATAAGGTTTGGGCTTTTTGCCATATTATTTGCATATTATACTTACAGAATTACTTACGATGGTTTTCGTTGACTGCCTCCCAATAACCCCATTCCAATTTTAAATGTGAAAAATGTGAGAATTTGAGATTAGTTTCTCCCAGAGTTGATATTAGAGTCTGGCACTTCTGGATTCTTGCCTCGTGTTTTGTTGCCAACTCAGACTCCCTAGGAATATAGGCAAACACATATTGCCTCATCTATTTGTTTTTCATCGGTAAGTAAGCAGGCTAAAATTCAGGAGGTTTCCCAAAGAGATCAGGAAGAAGATTCTATTAAAAAATATACACTTTTCCCTGTCTTTCTCTAGGTGTGCTTTGATTCTGCAAAACCAAGGTTAGGAGGGGTTCAGTAGATCTATTTTTAAAATTTATGAACGGGGAGAACTAAATTCTCTTAGCTCAGAAAATAAAAGGTGAATATTATTTGAAAAATTAAGTGTGTAGGTTTAAGTAGGAAGGATGAAGGAAATGGTGAGGGTCACATTAAATTTGTAAATAACTTTTCCCAGGCTGTTTAGGAGGGTCACTGGAAAATATCTTCCCTCTAAACTGACAAGGGATACTTCACATCAGTTTTTATTAGCAGGTATCTTTAAAAATATTTAAAAAAAATCTTTAAAAATTTTTTTCATAGCTTTTTTTCCTTGTAAGCCAGTAGCAACTCAAAATACACAAACCCACAGAGTGGTGAAATTGGGGGTTAGTGGTTGGGTTGTAAGGAGGAAGGGTCTGCGATGAGTCTTCAAACTCTGAAAACCACAGCCTTTTGTGACTTGGAAGTATTTAACAGTAATTAGAATAATTTAATCTTGAATTTTCAGTGCAGATAGTCTATCTAAAAGATGACATAGCAATGGCACAAGCTATTTCCACAGTTCAGCTTGTGAAATCCCCTTAAGCAAATACCCTGTTAATGGTCTGTAGGCCAGTGATTGCATATTCAAAGAATTTCATTCTGCAATATAGCCTTTATTAGGATCTAATTACCACGAAAGCAGAAAGACAGAGGTATTTGGAATCTTTATATTAAATCATAATTAAAACCCATGTGAGGTTACCCACAAATATTTAGGATTTTATTTAATTGAACCCAAGATGAAAAACAAATGTAATGAATGGCAAAGTTCATTATACAACTTCCAATTAATATAATAGTCTAGTGTTTGCTCAGAAGACAAGGAAGATTTAAACATATGCATATATATGTGTGTGATATATATATCTGCATTATTTTGTTTTCTTGTATAAGATATGTGTGTATCACTATAGGCATGTGTGTGTGTATGTGTGACACATTATGTTATTTTCATAGCCAGATTCATTTTTAAAAATTAATAGAATTGTTTTTTTATTCAACGAAGATTCTATCCTAATTCTTTGAACTGGGCTTATGGAATCTCATATTCTGCTCTCCTGTGAGTTCCATTTTATCCTTTAGAGTCCAAAAGGGGAATAAAATATAAAAGCTTTAAGCTTCCTTGCTTGACTTAGAAAATTGCACAAAGTCCCAGTAATCAAATTCATAAAATATGACCAGTTTTACGAGCAAAGATGTCAACAAAACTTAAGAGTAACCTTTGAATTTCTGTGGAGAATTATTAAGCCTCCTTTGATACCTTGTTCTATGTTAGCTACACATGCTAAATAAAGAAGTTAAAGAAAAGTCACAAATATTAGCCCAGAAAATGCACAAAATAAAGCAAAGTGGCTGAATACTCTGAGGCTGAACATGTGAGAGCATTGGGTACAAGGAGGAGTTAAAAACTAGAGATGTCCATTAAGGACCCTGGTATTTTCTCCACCGCACCCCCATCCCATCCTCCCCAAGAGATTGCAGGCTCTCTCAGTTTCAGAATATGTTTTAAACTTTTTATGGGGGTGTGAAATGACCCCTTTTTTTCTCACTAGACTGTGGATATCATAGGATATCATAATTTCTAATAGTGAATTTGAGTACATAGGTTGAATACAAAACTGGGGGTAGAGACTCAACAAACTCAAGCTGAATAAATTTGCAATGTGAATATATAGAGCCTTGAAGAAAAATTCAAAGTAACACACAACTGCTGGGGACTAATATTTATGCCATGCTAATAATGCACAATTCAAAGGTTGCTCTCAGCTCTTAATATCTTGTATGTTAGCTCAGAGTTTCTAATGCTTATGTAATGGAAAGATATCCCTTAAACAAAAGGTAAATTTTTGAGTATCATCAGTGTTGACTTAAATAGTATTTATTTTGCTTTTACTTAATTATGGATAAGCACAAATTAGCTATGAACTTCTTATACCTGTGGCTCATATTTGACTTTGAAAACCAAAACTATAAAAAATTAAATAAAGTACAACTATTACATAATAAAATTCAAAAAATATTAATTTAATTTGGTGGATAAAGTTGATTTTCTGAATGTAAATGGCAAACTGGGGAAGACTCTTCTGAATTCCACATGTAAATATTCTCTTCTTTTAGCACTTTAGTAAAACCACATCCTTTTAGAACTATCGATGTCATTTATTCTTCATTTTCCACGAATATATATTTTATACATTAATTTGTTTCAATTATTTTTTCTATTACATTGCAGTATTTATAGTAACACTACATAATGCCAAAAAAATATAAGGATAGATGCCAAAAATGTGTGGTTGTACTTGGTTATTATAGTATTATTTAAATGATACAGAATAGCACTGTCCAATAGAAACTTCTGCAACACTGGAAATGTTGTATATCTGCACTAATATGGTAGTCGTCAGTCACACATGGCTCATGAGCATCTGAAATATGACTAGAGTGCCTAAGGAAATGAACTTTAACTTCATTTAACTGAAATGAATTTACACTTAAATTTAAATAATTATGACTGGTGGGTATCATATTGGTCAGTGAATACCTAACATATATTTATGTTACTTTTTTAGTTATTATCAAAATGGAAAATAAGATGTTATAAAATAAAGAACTTTCAGGTGCCTTAGAATAGACTGACTCTAGTTTAAGGGTGAACTACTGTGGGTGATTATTTAATCAGTCTTAGGCATGAATATGCCCAGCTGTGTACATTTTTTCAACTTGATGAGCACAAGTTAGAATCTTTGGAAATTTTGATTTCCAAATTTTTGATTATCCAAAAGGATAAATCTGGTATATAAAAGGAATTGCCAAAGCAATGATAAGTTGGAGTTCTTGAGGAAAATAATTCTAAGCAGAGAAACTTGGAAAAGTAGCTACATCTCTAAATAGCTCACGCAGAACTATGTAGTGACAAACCGGTGTGGTCTACGCTAGAAGAACAAAAGGGTTAAAAAGTAAAATGGTGGTATTTGAAAATGATTTAGACCTTTTAAAAAAATTTTATTGAGCTATAATTGACATAACAGATTGTATAAGTTTAAGGTATACAAAGTGATGATTTGATACATACACACACACGCACACACATATATAGTGAATGATTACACAATAATGCTAATTAACACATCCTAATTATCACCATCTCAGATAATTACCATTTCTTTTTTGTAGTAAGAACATTTACCAACTTTCAAGCGTATTATTAATTGTTAACTACATGTACTGTGCTGTACATTAGAGCATTTTTGGAGTCAATTTCTTTTTTGTAGCGGGGGCATCCTATTCAGGCTTCTTCTACCCTCATTTTGGCCACAAGGAATCCAGCTTCTGGCAGGAAGTCCGTGGCCAGCTCCCAAGTCCGGCCAGTTTGGCCAGTCTCTATTGGGGGGAATGAGAATTCAGATGGAGACTTAACAAGGCTTATACCCGCCCAGGTGTGTTGCAGGTAACAAATCGCTTCTCACTTTCTTGAGAGCTTAATGTGTATAAGATATAATGTACAGTAGTGGATGTATAGGAGTGCATAAATAATATCTTCTCAAAAAGATTTATAATTTAGTATGGTGATAAAATGTGAGCAATCTTTTCTAGTCAAAATTCAAGAAATCATATGCCTAGATCCAAAAATATGATAAGATGACTGGAATCCAGAAAGGGGAAAAATTTGGGTGGTCTGGGAATGCTTAGGTAAGCTTGATATACTGATGTCTCAGAAGACATATCCTAAATACAATTTGATCCAATTTATCAGGGTCCATGCCCTTTTAAATTATTTTTGAGATGACTGACACAGGATTATGCATTTATGAGTAGCCAACAAATAGTGATAAGATGCAAAGGAATAGAATTAAAAGAAATAGGTGAAAGAGCAGGGGCCAAAAGGCTGTGATAAAATATAAACACAAAAGGAAGAGAGTTAGGAGTGTCTATAAATGTATGCACCATAAGCATGCTTTCAGGTGGTGGAAGAATATATTGTTCTTTTCCGTTAATATTAAGGTAGGAATACGTGTACAGAAATCAAACAAATCCTGAGAGAACAAAAGGTAATAATCAGAGACAAAAGTAAAAAGAAAAAAAAAGTGCTCGCATTGTAAATTAACGGGATGCAATTCGATAGTCTGGATGCCCACACTGAGAAAAGAATGATACTTCCTACTGAAATATGATTTTTGATATTATTCTTAGACCCACAGTGTTTGCTACTTAAGGTCTACAAAATATCTTCAAGGTAGCAGCATCATGAAAGTTGCCAAATCTGTGATCCATTCTGACCATCAGTATGTAGTCTGTCTCTAACAATGGCTCCAAACAATGGCCTGTGGGGCAGTAAGCTACTTGTTCTCTACAGTGTGCTCTTTAGCAAGGTCTGGACTTCTCTGAATCCTTTTATAGATCTGACATCCCTGGATGTACCCAAATACTTATTGGACAGATCCTGTTTGGATCATAAAATCTCTTGGGAGTAAGGAAAATTGTATGAGAGAGGGCCTTGATAACAAAAACTCTGCATGTTTTTACTATTGAGAATAATGAAGGGGAGGAGAGCTAGCCTCTTCCATGCTGAGTAGTTTTATAACTTGAACCCTTTTTAAAAATTTTTTTAATGTTTATTTATTTTTGACAGAGAGAGAGAGAGAGAGAGAGAGAGAGAGCATGAGTGGGGGAGGGGCAGAGAGAGAGGGAGACACAGAATCTGAAGCAGGCTCCAGGCTCTGAGCTGTCAGCACAAAGGATGTGGGACTCGATCTCACAGACTGCAAGATTGTGACCTGAGCCGAAGTTGGATGCTCAACCAACTGAGCCACCCAGGCACCCCTGAACCTTCTTGTTTTTTTTTTTTTAAGTTTCTTTATTTATTTTGAGAGAGAGAGAGAACACAAGCATAGGAGGGGCAGAGGGAAAGGAAGAGAGATCATCCCAAGCAGGCTCTGCTGTGCCAGCACAGAGCCTGATGTGAAGCTCGATCTCAGGAACTGTGAAATCATGACCTGAGCTGAAGCCAAGAGTCAGATGCCCAACCAACTGGGCCCTCTAGAGAATACAACAGAAGAGAGACTCAAAACATTGGCAGCAAAGCTAAAACATGAACAAGGTAATGCATGCATTCACTGCAAACCATCTGAGCAGGCCCTAGGCCTATTTCTCTGCTTTTGATATAATCAACTAAAATACAGATCTGATGTCTGAAAAGAAATCAAGGAAAGGAAAGTCTGGGTACGAAGAGACTCCAAGTGAAGCCTAGTTCTGAGAAAATTCCAGCTAGGCTTAGGAGAAACTCTGGAGCCAGAATTTTGTCCTGCTTCATGCACTAATGTTCTGTTCTAGCTCCCCCTGTGCCCAGTCATCTGCTGGAAGCAGCCTGATATGCATATGGCAGTGGATTAAAGATAGAGCAGCTGGAGCCTGTCAGTCAACTTCGCTCTTTGCAACGGGTCCTCTTGAAGGAGTTGTGAGCAGGGTATTCCCTGGACAACACAGACACATGGCATTTGGCTTGACACAAAATCTTCTGTTAAAGTCTCTGTTCTGAACTAGGAAATGAAATTTTCTCCATTTGGGATTTGAGAAGCTTGATCTTTACCGTGACTTTGTAAACTTCCTTCCACCCCAAACCTGTTCTAATTGTTTTTAACTCACGGCATATCCTTCTGGACTTTATGCACAGGTACTAGAGACAGACACTTGAGGCAGATTTTAATATATATAAACACTTTTCTATAAGATAAATTGCTCTAAAGTGCTATTAATGTCTCTCTGTAGGCAATATTATAGGGGATAGTAGTTGAAAGACTCAAGCGATGTCCTTCTGATATGATCTCTCCTGTGAGTACATACTGCAGCAAGAATCCCTAGAACCAACAGGGTATAAAGCCAAAGGCAGCTGCCAAGATTTTGACCACAGGGTGGGAAATTGAAGCTTGCCATGTTTGGAATATGAGGCTTGGTTGGGGATGAGATATTTATCCATTACTGCTCCATAGTTTGTTTGTCGTCCTGAGAGACTGAACATATGCGGCAACATATCATTGATTTTGGACAACCAGAGTGGTTAAAAGAAGCTATATGGAGAAAGCTGTTGGCAGATATGTGTCTTGAATAAATGCACAAGTTGGTAATTACACACCTGGAACCCAAAGAGCAAAAATGTGGACGGTGACTTGCTAGAGTGGGGGCTGATCACTACAGTGGTTTTGGATGAGTCTATGAATGGCTCCTACTTCCGTGTCCTGAATTTACTGGCAAAAGGGATGTGGCTCACAAAGCATGGCACCACTCTAAATTATGTTACTAATCTCTTCCAACTCTGCATGGATTTGTGTCTGAATTATATTTTCTACCACTGTGGACTTTTTTTTGCGTGGCATTTAGTATTTGGCATAAGAGGATGAAACAAATGATCCTAATTCATTCTCAGAGGAATGGTTTTAGAAAGAATTTAGTAGAATAAAACAGTTTGGCAAAACCTTTCTTCTTCATTCCAAAGGCATTAATTCATTAAGTCAGTGTTATTGAGGACCTACTATGTGCCTGAATACATGGAAGATGTAGAGTCAAAGATAAATAAGATGTGCTTTAAAAAACACAACTTGGAGAAAATTTTTGAGACAGCTGTCAACTAGGGTGGTAAGTCATGGTTTCTATTTCTTGCAGTGAATCCTGACTGACACAGAATCCAAGGGGATCATATCTCACTGCTGCCTAATGATCTTTAGTCCCTTCCTATTTTTCAGGAAAAAATGGCAAATTTCTTTGACTAGAAATGTTAGTTAACATTTATTACTCAATAGCGATGTAATTACCAATGTAGTAATGTAACTATTCCAAGTGTGTATAGATGATTCACTTTAACATCACAAAATCCTGATGTAGGTACTTTACAGATACAGAAAACGAGGCATAGAGAGATTAAATATCTTCCCCAATGTAAAACAGTTAGTAAATGGTGGAGTTAGGAAACAATCTAAGCAGTTTAGCTTCAGAGCTGTAATTGAACCCATTAATCTATGCTGCAAAACGGGCACAGCCTTGTCAAGGATTAGTATTAGAACCATCTCTATCCTGTTCCCCATTGTATATTCCTCTAGAGATACCAACTTTCTGTCATGTTGTTTCACACATTAGTGCTTTTGCACAAACTATTCCTTCCCTCAGCTTTAATTCTTCAATGGTTTACTTAGCTCTTGCTTTATGCCACAGCAATTCAGGATACTGGGGATTGTCATACCTATTAAAATGACAAATGCAGTCTTTCCCTTTATGTAGGTTATGGACTACAGGGACTTCAAAGCAAACCAAGAGAAGCTACTGCATAGAATGACAGGTGGAAGTAAATAAATAGGAAATTACAGTTGTAGACTTATCATGAGAATTGAGAAGTGTCCAGGAAGCACACGTGGTGTACGTACAATTTGAATTTGAAGAATTAGGGAGGTTGAAGGTCCAAACAGATCTGAGTGCCTGGCATTTTCAACACCTTCTCTACCTAGCTGATTCCCGGGCATTTATCAAGCTCAATTTCTTCTTTGAGAATCCAACCTTTTCCCATTTTGATTAAGATGATTTTTATTAACATCTCCTTATCAATTTGAACAAAAAGCACTTTATCATCTTGCACTGCTATTGTTAGTTATTGCCTGTTTTTTTCTCCCACTAAACTGAAATCTCCTCAAGGGCAGAAATTATTACTTGCTTATTTTTGTATCCACTATATCAACTACAGTGCTGGCTTAGCATATACCCACTACAGATATTTGTTAATAAATGAGGAAACGGTTAATGAGGAAGCAAGAAATAAAAAGTCATCAATTCAAAGTGGGTCTTCTATATCTTGCTAATGATTTACATTTTTTCTAGATAATCAGAGATCCTTAGAATTGGCAATAAAAATAATGCTGTGTTTCATTCCTATTATGTATGCTTTTGCATCCTTGAGTCAAACTGCCTTGCTAGGTTGGTTAAAAACATCACATTGATGAGGCTAAACTAATAAGCTTCTCTTTGTATGGATCAGTTTGCTTTCATATATACCTGTAACCTGAGGTTACCTCATGTACATTGGCCTCTTAACCTGCAGATATATGGCTTTGGTTATAAAGAGAACCTGATGAGAAAGCATGTTTGGACTATCTCAAGTCAATTTCCATTCATGGAACAATTGTCACACACGTACCCCAGCAATAGTGAGCCAATAACTTCACCTTCACATGTTCAGGGCAGGTATTATTTCTCTATACTATCATATTATGTTTGAAAATAAAGTGATAGACAAGCATTCAGGGTTAACATAATGTGACAATGCACATCAGTATCATCATAGACTTAGGAAAGTTACTTGAATTAATATACTACAGTTCCTGAATGGCCAAAACAATTCTGTGACTTATGTATTTTGATAAAATGATTTTTGACTGTTCCCACTTACATAATTAGTTATATTTAATTACAAAAAGCTTCCTTATTGTTAAATTCTTACCTGAGTAATTTAACACTGGAGAATACTACTTATCTCCATAAAGTCAGGCTAGTTTTCTTCTGAAAACAATTGATCTTGAAGTACTTATAGATTCAAATATTTAGATAAGTTCTGTATCAGATTTGTAGTGAATACAGTTTTAAAATCAGAAAATTTGGATACTGTCAATTTGGCAAGAATACAAAATTATGTAGGGTTAGTTAGTTGGGAAAAAAAAAAAAAACCACATCATGACTATGATTAAAAGGATTTTTATGGATGCTTTGTAGAACAAAGTCAGTAAAATTAGGACCAAAAGCTGAAGGCTTTCCATCTGGCTGCTGTTAAAATATCATGGGTGTTATTTTCAGAGGAACTTCTGGGTAACTAGATTCTCCCTAGAAATATTGTGCTTTAGATTTTAAAGAACAGAGTATGCAATTCTCATTGTCAAATGCAGCCTAATCATTTATTGGACGTTCTTAGTTCATTGGGTTATAGTGATCCTGAAGCTATTTTTGGTGACACATATGAAGTTTATAAAAACAAATTTATCCCTGTGCTATATGTCTAATAAGCAGGTTGAAAAGATTCAATCAGAAATGTGACATACTGTGATAGACATAGACAAAGAATTAATTTTCCCTCTCTGTGCGTAAAACACAGTTGACTCTCAGGATCCTGTTGAAGGGTACTTTAAATTGCCCAGTAAGTAGGTATTACTGATGGTCTCGAGTATTTGAGCATGCTTATCCACAAATAAATATCACTCTGAATTTACAGGGATTTCAGTACTGATGGAGAATAAAAGAAGAAGGAAACAGTCAACTAGTTTTTAAAAAATGTTTATTTACTTATTTATTTTTGAGGAGGCAGTGGGCAGAGAGAGAGGGAGACAGAGAATCCTAAGCAGGCTTCCTGCTGTCAGCACAGAGACTGGCATGTGGCTCAAACTCTCGAACTGTGAGATCGTGATCTGAGCTGAGATCAAGAGTTGGACACCCAACCGAATGAGCCACCCAGGTGCCTCTAAAATAGCCAACTAGTTTTAACCAAGTATTCCTGTCCTTCTTCACTGTATTTGTGCTCCAAAGAATAACAGTATGGGGAGAGATTCTAGCCCTCTTGAAACTTATAATTTATTTGGGTGGAGACATTAATAACTAAGAGGCAATAAATGACTTACACATACTTATGTTCATCTGCCTTTGTTCCCCTATCTGCCAGATGCAACATACACATTTTCTTCAGTTAAGATACCAGAGAAAGAAAAGAAATCTCCCTGGTAATCAACCAGATGTAATCAATCTGGGAACAAAAGATTTTCAAGGCTGTAACAGTAGAAACTTTTACTTTTCCTCTTAAATGGTGTTATGATGAACTCCGAAGTAAAGAGGGAGAGAGAATAGTGAATCTCATTGAAGGGATAAGAGATAAAAAAGAGATAAAGTGTGTCTCAAGCTCCAGCATTCCAGCCTGAAGGGACACTGTTGTCATCCATTTCAGTGGACACTAAGGATCTGCCATGGAAATCTGGGGCTTAGAGAAACAGCTTGGAGACACCTGTCGTAGATCATTGCTCAGATGATTTTTCTTACCAACGTATGAGTAGATGCAGTACTAGAAGCTTAAAAGTATGTGGGGAAAGGGGTGCTATGTTTGTTGGTGGGTAGTGGTGTTGATGGTGACTGTGACTTGGGGAAGAATTCAGTGATGAAGGAGTCTGGTTGATAGAAAATTTTCAGTGGCAAGTGGGAGAAAAACCCCTGAATTATGAGAGTCTAGTGAAATAAAGCCATACTGTATCTAATCTGAACTGTGTGTGTCACAAGTCCAAGCTTTCTCTACCTCCTCAGACATGGGTCCTATTAAGTAACAAACAAGAGAGATTTGTCCCCATGAGAGTTGTTTTGCTTTGTTTGTTTTGTTTTATTTTGTTTTAGCTGAAACCTACTAAGTTGTCTCCCACATGGAGTAAAAATAAAATTGGAATGTCATCACATAAGTGAGTCCTTTGCAATTATTATTTTATGTTCCCTTTAAAAATTACCTTATTAATGTTTAATTACCAAAAATCCATTCAAATATCATAAAGCAGTGTGATCTTATGTATTTTTTCTGAATAATTTTAAGTTGTAGCTCTTAAATACTTCTACTTCTAGACACACATGCTTAGTTTTTTTCTAGTTAAATATTCTTGCAGCACTGTTTTTGGTATTGATGAATTGAGAAGATAGCTGGTTTCCATACATCGAGTGTTATCAGGGAATTTGACAAAATAGAGGGAAGAACCTCAGATTTCCACCATTTGATACTTTCACAGAACATAAAATTGTAATGATAAAATTAGTCATGTCACTTTAAAAAATAAATCTGTACTTTTTTTATAACAGAAAAATTTAGCTTATGGACTTTGTTTCTATTTATAAAATATTAATGTGCCCTGACATTGAAAAATGAAATGAGATTAAGTGACTGTTGTGTCTGGGGTAACAGTACTCCAGACGTTAAAGCTGAGTTGGGAAGATGATGACCGGGAGATAAGCTCTCCTACAGCAGCAAGAGAGCTTTCTCATATTTCAGAGACATTTCTATCCCTAAAACCTTCCCTTAAAAATACAGTAAAGTCCGAACTAATGGGATACCTTAGATTTCCTGCAGTTAAACAAATCAGCTGAGTGCAGGACTCAATTTCCAGCTCTTTGCAGAAATCTCCCCTTTGTAATTCAAGGGACATATGATCCTTTCCATGTACTTGGCAAGGTATATATACTATGCTTTTCTTCCTACTTTGTAACTCCTCACTTTCTCAAGTCCGCCACGGACCCTGGCATTCTAATGGCTCTAGAAGCCTAGGTTGTGAGTCTCCAGCTTTAGCTCTTGCTCTTTGGATAATTTCTTTTGGCTTTATTGTTGCTGCCAAGGAAGCAGGAGGGGATAGCATGGCGAAGGCAATGACGTCCGCTTCTCTTTCAGCAATATCTCTCCAGAGAGAGAAAGAAACAGCTTAGGGCTGACAGGTTTGCAGTGCCAGGGGGCAGGGGAAGCCCTACGATCGGAATGGGCTCCAGGATGAATCTCCTCCACCATGAGTTCTGACAGAGTGCATTTTAGCTCGAATCTGTACCCTTCTTCTATCCTTTAGATATTAATAGTTAATATGATTCATGAATTAAAGAGAATATTTCTTGAAAATTTTTACTTATTAATGCATTCATTTGATACTTTTCAAATGATCAAATATACTTTGGCTAATTTATTCTACTTCTTTGTGACGCTGTCCTGTGCTATGTGAGATACAGTGACAGTCTGGCCCTTGGCCTCTAGATCAGGGATTTGGTTTTCTATCACGTAGTACCCTGCTCCCAACATATTCAGATCCACTTTAGAACACATTAGCCCCCCTCTCGATAATTCCTTGTTGGCTGATTGACCTACCAAATAAACAATGTATAAAGAGACATGTTACAAGCTAGCGTTAAGTGGTAAAAGAAATGAAAGTTCAAATAATCAAAGAGACAGCAACCTGAAACTCTGGGACTCTGATGGATTTCTGTAGGGTTATTGCTTTCTGTCAGTTACAGTGCCTTAGCCTCCTCAATCTATGAAACCACCTTGAATTGGTCCAGGATAAAATAACTGCCTCTTTGCTTATGTTGAAAATGGAATTTCTGGAGTCACCATGTTTACTTTTCATTGTCCTTTAATCCAAATTATGAATCCGTTGGGTCTCTGTATAATATTTACATAAGATCATCCATTCGTGAGATCCATAGTTAACTTTAGTAGTTTATCAGCTTGCTGATTTTGTTTGATTACTCTAAAAACAAAATTGGCACCAATGAAGCTAAAGTAAAACAATAACAAAAAGCAAAAATATGGAAAAACCATGACCAGCTTAAGATAACACTGATAATATACTGTTAATAAAGTATTTTCCCAAATCGTAAATTTTTCCAATCATCTTTGCCAGTGTTTTGGCAGGAAATCTGCAGCCAGACTTTTTGGTTGAATACTAATGCCAGTCTTTTAGTAAATTTGACTAGAAATGCTTTAATTTAGAAGATTGAATTTTAGGAGCACCTGGGTGGCTCAGTTGGTTGAATGTGTTTGACTTCGGCTCAGATCATGATCTCACAGTTTGTGCGTTCGCATCAGGCTCTGCACTGACAGCTCAGAGCCGCGAGCCTGCTTCGGTTTCTGTGTCTTCCCCTCTCTCTGTCCCTCCCCCACTTGTGTTTCTCTCTCTCCCTGGAAAATAAACAAACATTAAAAAAATCAAATTTTAATATCTTATTTAGTAGACAAGTAAACAATGTTCTCCTATGTAAAAATGAAAGTCTGTATATAATTGTTTATTAGTTGTCCAAAAGAACTGAATAATAAATTTTGGATACATTTGTAGTTCATCCAACAGGCTCCTCGTGTGTCAGATGGAGGCTGTCAATCCTGCTTTGAGTATATCAATGTCTGTTTCTTTGCCTTTGACTGTGTTTATGTGTACAACTATATCTTAAACAACATGCAGGAAATACTAGGATTGTAAGCTTTTTAAATATCGGAGTTTTGACTAACTGTTCCCTGTTTTTAAAAAGGCGACAATAAAATACAAAGAGAATGTATGATGCTAGAAGTAGGGAAGTGCCATCTAGTTACAGAGAAGTGAATATTTCCCTGAGCAAGGTGACTTTGAACTTCTGTCATCTAATGAAATAAATATCACAACAGTTCACCCTTATTGTATTTAAGGTTTTTTTTTAATGTTTATTTATTTTTGAGAAACAGAGAGACAGAGTGCCAGCAGGGAAGGGCCAAAGAGAGGGAGACACAGAATTTGAAGCAGGCTCCAGGCACTGAGCTGTCAGCACAGAGCCGAACATGCATTTCAGACCCACGAACTGTGAGATCACGACCTGAGCTCAAGTCGGACACTTAACCGGCTGAGCCACACAGGCACCCCTGTATTTAAGTATTTTTAAGACTCTTTCATTTTCCTTCTCTGAGAGATACCCCACTGTATTTCATTTCTGCGATTGAGGCCATCATTTCCAGATTATTAGAGACGCTTTGACTCTTTTTCAAATTTTTCCTTTTGTCATTTTGCACATGCTATTGATGCACCATGGCAATGCTTTTAAAAATATTACAGGATAATAGTTCCTTAATTCTGTGATTCTCTACAGACATAGGCATACTCCTGGAAGCACACAGCAGAGTGTGAAATATATTAAATGATGACTTTATAGGTCACTAATTCTCATCCCATGAAAACCACCCTGGGCCTTGGGGACTGTTACAGTTACATTCTTCTCAGGAACGAAGGACTATGCCAAGTATTTCAAGAAGTGGGGGTGTAATTCAGGAAACTGGTAATGCAGGTGTTGGAAAGTTGGAAGGATTAAAAGAATTAAGATATTAGACACTGTAGGAAGCTGTTATTAACTGTAAATCTGGGAAATCAGCCAGAGAAGATGTATTACCACAATTGCAAGTGAGGAAGAGGGGCTAATTCCTCAAAAGCTCAAACTGCCTGAGGAGTTGCCATCATTTGCTGAGCATCCATCTCAGCAGCCAGCACAGTGCCTGAGGAACCGTAGTTTCAGAGACTGGGTGGATGTGTGAGTGGGGCAGGCAACTGCTGCTGGGACATTTAAGGGACTGTGTCATTTTGCCAGTGTTGGAATCACTGAAGCCATACCACGTGACTTGCTCTGGGAGTGCTATCTTCCCGGATGGAGGGAATTTTCTAGAGCATGTTTCACGTGGCCCTTTCCACCATAACAGCTTCACCTCATTCCATTTGGCCAGTTTCAAAATATGCTTCTTGAAATCATATATTCAGGAACTGGAGAAATGGGGCACAATGGTTTTGTGGAATTACTTTGCTCATCATGAGACTGAGGCAAAATTCTTTTTATCACCTGACCCCAATAATCCTTCACTTTGCTGGTGGACCTCTGTAAGGTTTTAGGTACTGGTGAATTAATGTTAACTCAGAGCCATTATCTAATAATGCTTGGAAGAGTCTTTTCTTTTGTGGAGAGTCACTCCGAATAATAGCTTTATGTTCCTTTAGGGCATGTTTGAAGTGATATTATAGCATATTCTTGGGATGCATTGTAGGATTCTACCTCAAGGGGATCCCACTACGTTGGGTAACTGAGCAAGAACTGTGAGTCTGTATTATAGTGCCTCCTAGAACTAGAGTTTAAGTTATCTAGAGCAAGTAATACTTTAGTAAGATACTCACCAATTTTCTTTGATCAATTAGTCACTACCAAAAGTCAAGGGACAGGAGATCAAAACCTGATTGCTGCTATGATTCTGGTTCCTATTATGCTAATTTGCCTATCTTGCCACTGGAGTTAAGGACGGACACTAAACTTTGTTCATGCTAAAGTTCCCCTATTCCCTTTACAATAAGGAATCTGGTTACAATGACAGCATCTCCTACCACCACTCCAGCTTTCAGAGAACAGCCATCACAGAGCTTTCTAACTGATGCAATGCTCCCTTTATTTCCTAATGCCTTAGTTAAGAGAGCATCCTATGGTCCCTCTATGGGGGACATAGTGACATATGATTTTTCAGGTTGTGCTGCTAACACTATTCCAACATTGTGATCTTCCTAAACTTTTATTCTTTCTTTCATATTAAATCTGGGAGTGGTGGTGACTCAAGCCCAGTGTCCCTGTAAGGTAGTATATATGCATAGTATGTATATATGTATAATTGCATATATGTATAATTGCATTCTAGGCGTTTTAAACCCAAGGAGGAAGGGCTGTAACATTGGAGCAGATCACTGAATGGATTCACTTGTCCCAGCACCACTTGTTGAAAAAAACTATTCTGTTGATACAAATTTTAAGTCTTTCAGAGTTTAGGAGTATAAGCTATATCATTTTGGTTGTATCTGATTACATTTATAGGATTAGAAGCACTAAAGGAAGGGTGATGGGTGGGCCCTTGAGGGATTTTATTTTTCAAGCTTATTACCTCTGGAGAAGCCATAACAGTATCATCAAGCAATAGAAAATAGGTCTGTTCATTTAGGGGAAGAAGACCTGTTTTACTGGCAAGGATACTGTAAATATCATTTTACAATAACAGGGACATTTCAGGATTCAAGTTTCTTAACTTTATTGGATTTGCCATTCAGCCATATTTGTCCTGTAGTGACAAGAAATAGGAATGCTTTTCTTTTTTGTAATTTAAGATTTTTTTAATTACTGATGTTAAGCCAAAAGTCAACTGAGTAAATTTGAAGATCTAGCTAGGTTTATTAAACAATTTATGAATCAGTCAGTGGCTCATCTAGCAAGTGGAGGGGAGCTCTGAGGAGTTGTACAAAATAGAAGGTTTTTATAGGAAGGAGGGCGGACTGAGAAAGTTATGGGCAAACGAAAAGAATTGTTCCTGGCAAGGCTGCTTTCCGTGAGGGGTAAGAGCAGAGGGCCTTATCACCAAGATTACCTTTTCTTCCTCCGGGCCAGAAGGGGGCCCCAGTGGCAGATGTCTTGATGCTGATAAGAAAATTCCTGACTGATGTGGTTAAGCCTAAGTTTCTCCTTGGGGACTTTGAAACTGCAATTAGATAAGATATTAACCCCAGTTTGGGGACTTGGCCTATGTGATGTCATTTGGGCTTGTGGGTTTTCTTTCTTTCTTTCTTTCTTTCTTTCTTTCTTTCTTTCTTTCTTTCTTTCTTTCTTTTTCTTCTTTCTTCTTTCTTCTGTCTTTCTTTCTGACACCGAACTCATCATTTATTTTTCATAAGCTCTCTAGAACACTCAGAAATAATCAGATAACCTCCCAGTTCTTGTGGTCATCATTTGTATTATAGTGGCAAAGTGCCATAGCCAGTTGGGCTCCCAAAATCTTGCTTTTAGTATATACTTCATTCTAAGCAAACACATGATACTTTAAGTAAGCATGATGTCATTGCATGTCACAAATTACCAGTTGACTTTGATAAGGATGCCTTTACTTCATTCAAGCTCAAAAAGTAAGCAATTGAATTCAAGAGTTACAGCTTGTTATTAAGTACATATCAGCCAGAGACTAGTGAGGGAAAGAAGATTACACAGTCTGTTTCAGAAAAGGGGATTTAATGCATGGCATTTATTACACAGGTATTGAAGAGCTAGAAGATCATAAGGGAAAAGATAAAATTAGTAAGTGCAAAAAACAACTACTACCTCTAGGTCTACGGAAACAAAAAGAAGGGAAGAAGTAAGTAATCAGAGGACAGGCTGCAGCTGTACTAACTGAAACCATGGATGTGGGGGCCACAACTTCAGGAGCTGGGACCATGAAGGAAGTGTCACCATCTGGCAGACTTGGATTTGAAGTGTTTCCCGTTTTTCTCTTTTCCAATATCCCTCCCGTGCTTCCCATTGGCAGAAGCCAGCTGGAAACCAGCTGGAAAGGGTGTCTGGGAAATGGAATTTGCAGACTCCAACTTAGTATTTCAGAATGCAGTACAATCTAGTAGAATGGACACAGAGCTAAAAGCAAATAGGCAAATAATTAGCACAGACACTTATGCTTTCTGGACCTCAATTTCCTTACACAGCCAGCTGTGATTCATCCTTTAAGACTCAACTTGCTTAAACATTTGTTTTCACTTGATCCCTTTCCCAGTTACCCCTAGTTACCTCCTTTTTTGCTCCCACTGAAACTGGTATGGATGATTCTTATATGACTTACTTCAGTGACCTTACTTGCAGAATTTTTCTTTCTCTTCCCATGATTTCATGCTGTGCTTGTCCAGAGGTCTTAGTTCTAAAGGGAGGGATATTTCTACCAGGAGACACATGGTTTCACTGAACTGGAAATTAAGACTGCCGCCTGGCCACTTTGGTTTCCTCATGCCTTTGAACCAACAGCCAAAGAAGGGAGTTACTGTGCTGTCTGGGGTGAATAATGCTGACGACCAATGGAAGCTGGACTGCTACTCCACCTGGAATTAAGACAAAGAATGTCTGGAATGCAGGAGACCACTTAAGGGAATCTATGTATTTCCATGCCCTGTGATTACAGTCAATGGAAGACTACAAACACCCAACTTGGGCAGCATAACTAATGGATCAGATGGTTCAGGAGTGAAGGTCTGGGTCACCTTATCAGGTAAAGAATTATGACCAAAAGGTAGTTATAAATACTAGCTACAGTCACATGACCAGGTACAGAAATGAGGACTGTAATTGTTATCAGACAAGAATCTACATTGTCAGTGCCCCGAGTTCTCAGGCTTCAGACTTGGATGGAGTTGTACTAACAGCTTTCCTGGGTCTCTAGTTTGCCAGTGGCAAATTGTGGGATTTCAGCCTCCATAATAACATGAGCCAATTCAGTATGATAAATGTTTTTTTTTCAAATAGATTTTTCAAATATATTTTTTTCAGACATATGTATATACACACATATTTAGGATATTCTTATCAACATTATATATGCTTATATTTATCTTCTATTAATGGTGTTTCTCTGGAGAACCCTAACTAATACAGATTCTAAAAAGAATGTATAGTTTTGTAATATTTTAATAGTGGAAACTTGAATACTCACGTTGTGACTATTGAGTAAAGAATTGTGCAGACCTCACAGTATGGGGGATGGGGTTTCATCAGTTAGGTTGTACTTGTTTTGATCTGTGTCAATTCTATTAGTTAGTCCTTGCTCACGTCTTCTTAATTTTGCTTTTGCATCTCTAGATTATTGTTATCTCTAGATAACAGCTGTTAAAACATTAATCTACTTTTCTCAGACACATGCACACTCTGTCTACCACCTGCTCACAGGTTGTCTGGAATTGTTTACATTTACCTATCCAATAGTTTTATCTCTCTGATTTATTTGAGGGCTCCTCAAGAACAAAGATTTTGTCTAATGATTTTTTCCTCTTCCTACAGAGCACCTAATGCAAAGCTGCGGGCATATTTAGTACCCTCTATTTGTTGGAGAAATCATTGATAACTACACCTGAAAGTTCTCGGTATACAATGAAAATGTACTTCTTTTGTCAGTCCATTTAAGTACCACGGAAGCAAAATTTAGAAGAATTGTATATGGCTGGATGCAAAGTGTCTGCAAGAACTCCCTTTTTCATCTTCAGGCAAATCAAAAATGGCTTTATGCCCATTTTTAAAGTACAGAGTACTTAATTTTTATATTTCCAAATTAAGATAAAGTAAGAAAAAGACTCTAATCTGAGAAGATGTCCGTGGGTGTTTGCATTCGGTTTGAGTAAATGTCTTAGGTTTGGACATTTCTTTTGTGGTGGATTTTGGATACATATTTGGATTTCTATTTATCACAACATACATTGAATTGTAAAGAGATGAAGAGTTTGAATGTAACAGATGGTAAATTAAGCTCTAAAATAAAATAGATGGATGTTAATGCTAGGCATTGTTTTTATTAGGGCTGTTAGAATTTCTCTACCCAGTAAATCTTTGTCAGTGTTAAAGCTCAATGGCAGTGAAAGATGCTTTGGATGGTGGTTGCAAGTGTAATTTTAATATAATTTGGTTTTAATTTTTAAAAATAACTTTAACTTAAAAAATGATACGTGTCCATGATAAAACAATTCAAATTACATAAGAGGCAAAGAAGAAAGTAAAAATGTCCTTAAACTGCATAATTGAGAAAACACCGTTATTAACATTTTGGTTACTATCCTTCTGGGCACATCTCTCTGTAAACATGTATACATGAAGTATATACATGTAATTTTACATGAAACACTATATGATGTCTTGGCATACTTTCTGACTCAGTACATTATTCATGATAATTTCTTATGTTAAAAAAATAGAAAAACCTCTCGTATCTAATATCTCATTAATTTTCCATATGATTAATAATAGATCATTTCTATTTCTTTTCTAGTGTGAACTATGCTATGGACAGGATTTTTATTCATATACAATTTTTCGTTTTGTTCTAACCTTAGTTAAGTTTACTCATTCATTCATTCAACAGATATTTATCATCCCCAACCACGTGTCAGTCACTGTTTGACATGCTGTACTCTTTCATACACTACATGTTGGGACACATCTCACTATGGGTCTCTCATATTTCTTCTGGTCTTGCAACCAGCCAATGGGCTGTCCTTGTTTTGGACTCTCTTTTCAAGGATGTTTGCATGGTGAACAATCTTTGAAAATAGATAGCATGTCTCTCACTGGAGCAAAAGGTAGGTTCATTTATTGTCCAATGTAATAAAGATGTCTTTCTCTAAAACAAAGATTAAACATGTTTACCATCCATTATAAAAGATTCGAGTTCCCTAAGTTTTGAGTTCCTCTTTTGTTATGCAACTAATGTGTGGATAGGCGCACCTATCTCTCTGTATGTCAACTTATGGAAATTGGGGTTCAGGGAATTTAGAAAGTGCTAATACTCTGGCTATTGCTCATCCTATCAGTAATAAAGTCCTTTGTCTTTGACCAAGTTGGCCAGCATCAGTGAACTTGTGGCATACTTTCCTGTTAGGTTGCAAATAAAGTAAAACGTTAGTCACTTCCAAACTTTTTGGAATTTCATACTTTCTTGAATTTTATCTATTCATTGATTATATTAGGCACTGAGTAAAATATTGGTTAACTAAGCTTGATAAAAAATTATAGGTAAGGTAACAAATATATCTTTTAGATTTACTTTTAGAAACGTGTATAATGTGTATAAAAGGGTATATTAAGAAATTGATCAAGTACACTTACTTTATGGTAGAAAAAAGCAAAAGTTCTCACCATTTCATTTAATCACCTTCTGGTACTAATGCTTGAAACCCTACTTAATTTATACAACTTTAAAAATTGTCCTGTAGACAACAAGTTTATGAATGCTTTAGAGACAATATACTTTATTTATTTAGTACAATTTTAGACTAAATATTATGAATGAGATTTCCAAATTATGGTGCTAAGGTTTAATGAGGTGTAATTACAGGTCCCAAGATATTTGTATGAGGAGCAAAAGCTTACTGTACACCATTAAAGTGTTTTATGTATGATGATGACTGACACAACCCATTATGGAATTTGAATAAGCTTAATTGTCCAAGAAAAATAATTGAAAATAATCCTTTAGATGTCAAAATATAGCAATTTATTATAAGAGTGTGTCAGTTGTTATTTAATACCTTCCTGGTGATAGACATGCTTTTTTGGTGGCTCATTAGTTATGTCACCAGGAAAACAATATTTTTAGCACAGTTCAAGATGAAACCTTTATTCTCAATGTGTTGAAATGTAAAGTGCACAACAATATTGACATTGAACCAATGCAATGTTATCAGCATGACCTGATTGCTCTGCCAATTACAGGGAAGAACAAAAAATAGACATGAGTAAAGATAATTTATCATTTGTTTCTGAATATTTCTATGAAGTTTCACTATATTTTGGGAAACTTCTTTAATTACTACCCCATGTGTCATTCAACTGAGGATAGACTCATAATAACACTTCTCATTTTAAGAGTTTGTTGTACCTTGTAACTAAAGGTAATTGAGAGGCATAGGGTCTAAGGAAAGGAAATCGGGAGGAAAATAATTAGCACAGATCGATATAGGTGTATCTGCACTTGCTGGAAGTGAGATGCAAATGTGGTCCTAAGATTTATCAGGAAAAACAAAGGTAGAAATAAAATAATTTATAAGATTTTGGATATTCATAAATTAGAGCCAATCAATTTATTAGAGAAGCATCACTTTTCTTGTTCCTGACGTGCACAGAATTATCTCTGAGTGAGCTGTTTATTTAAACACATGAAGAAAAAGCTCTACTTGTTACAGTGGTTCTTTAAGGGGATGCTGCATCAGAATGTGGTATACACCCTCAGATCTTGAACATTTGTATTGATGTGAGAATAGATGCGGGAGTAGATGGACTGTCTACCTTTCAGAACATCATTTATAAATATCATGTCTGGCAATCAGACTTTTGACAAGAGTTACATAACATGTACTTCAGGGTTACATTTCTAGCAAGAACCTGAGATCTAGATATTCTGTATACTCTTTAAATGAGTTGTCTATATGCTTTGGCAGTCAGCTGATAAAGGGTAGGTTTAAAGTGTTCTTAAAAACATGAAGGAGGGTAAGGAAGTCACTCACCCATACAAATAATGTCTTACTTCCTCATGGAGGAGGCTGAAGGTGTACATATAGGCGGAACCACCCGCAAACTGTAAAGATATCCTACTAGAATAATAGCACCTAGAATATTCTGTTACAGTGTACTTTTGAGGTATAATAGTATATTTCTACTTTAAGGTTACAGGCTGTTTTTCTTAGGATCTGAAAAAATGCTAAGAATGCTTCATTTGGATGAAGGTATGTGTTTGAATAGTTCACTATAGGTGGTTATGGGACACTATCTCTATTTTGTACTGAATGGGGATGCAGACTTTTCAGAAACCGTTTTTCCGTCTGCACAGAGGTCATTTTCCTGTTTTTCCTTTTGGGTATTTTTGCTTTTGCTTTATGACTACGACTTGGAATGTGATAGATTTATTTGTAAGGCCTCCTCTTTCATCTGCAAAGAAAAATTTCTTACTGCCTCAGGAGCTCAGTTGCCTTTTCTTTTTCTACTTAAATCCTTTTTTATTCTCTATCATCACATCACACTTAAAGTTTTGCATTGGACTTTGTGCTTATTTTGTTGCTGTTTGGATTAGAAAAAGCCCTTAAGGGCCTATTGCTGCAAACCTTCCTGTGAGCTTGGACTTCTACATTACTCTTTAGGGGGCAGGGAGAAAAAGTTAAAGAATCTTTCTCTTTCTCTTCCAAATTCTGTTCTAAGATGGAATGAATGTTAACATTTAATTCTTTGGGATTTCCAGAGCTTAAAAGGTAACTAGTACTTTGGAGTCTAAAAAACAAATTCCATAAATATAGTTTTTTATATTGATAGTCATATTATAATGAACACATACATTTAATCTAAGTCAATTAAGATAGGATTAATTGCAATAATACCTAAGCACAAACACTCTAGCTTATAATTAGACTTTTAAATCCTTTACTACATTATAAGAATCCTTAATTTAGGTATTTTGAGTCTCCTGATAACTTTAACCATTTAGCAAACAGACAATGAGAGCTCTGTGGTAGAATTCATTTCTATTTCATTCTTATGAGTCATCCCCTGTCCGCTGCCGGTTTTGGCATGAGGAAAGCAAGGATACTATTTGTATTCCTTCCTTTTCCTTCATGACCTACAAGGAAGAGTGTTGATCTGGGTTTAATTCACTTCCAGGGTAATTGTTATGCCAAAATTGTAAAAAAAAAAATAATAAGTTTAAGGGTTATAAATATGCTTTCATAAGATAAACATCCTCTTTCTTCTGCTGATTTATCTATCCCTGGGTGTCGAATTGGAATGGAAGAGTTTAGAGAATAAAGTTTAAGCTTTGGAGGCCAAAACAGAGCAATCTTAGTGATTGCTTTGGTTTGATGCCACTGACACTTAGGGAAAACAAGCTTTGTATATAGCCAGCAAAGCACTGAAGTATTACAATAGAGTATGAGTTATACATTCTTTTGATAATAATGTATTTTTCTGTTTTGTTTTGCTTTTACTCCATATTTCCATTGGAGATTTTGGAGAAAAGAAGGATGAGATGGTCAAGGAGAGTTTCAATACTTCTGGGTCCTTTACATAGTAGCATCTAAATAGCATGCCTTAATTCATTATCCTGAATGTTATTAGATAATAACATAAATTTGCTCTGTCTCTGAGCAAACTTCTTATTTAGTTATATCTGGATTGGGGTAAGAAAGTAGCTATTAATAGGTCTGATTATTCACATTAGTTATATTGGTAAAATTTTCTAAATAATAACTAACAAATTAAAAACTGGATAGGGAGATTGATTTATTCAGTTTACTGCAATAAGGAAAATTCCCCAGATGAAAAGATCAGAATGTCTCAGTAGGTAATTTTGCTTTAGATTTTTATAGGGAGGGACAAACCAGTTGCAGATGAAATGATTTATATTTGGCATTGTTCTTCAAGAAAGAGAAGGCTTAGTCAGTTATCTGAGCAGGAAATGTTTCTCTCTGTGGTTAGCTAGCTCTAATCTTAGCTAATCAATCATAAGACAAAGTACAGGAAGTTGGAAAGTCTGAGTCAGTCCTTGCCAGCAGGTCCAAACAAAAGAGGATAAGACTGTTAAACTTTGTCCCCCACTATTGTTTGGGACAAACATCATCTGTATAAAATGATTTCAATAATGTCAATTACGAAGAAATTGTGTAATTTCTGCTGGGGTTTGGATCAAGGTTTGGGGATATAGTTCACATAATTAGCAATCACGTGTTTGCTCTATTCTTGGAGAAGTAGCTGAACCATGTGCTGTGTTCTGGAAGTTCTTTGTAATTCAAAAGGATTCCTGAGACAAGGTATTTGATTATAGAATACCTATTAGGAGAAGCAGAAAATTGATTATTCGAGGCTACATTGAGGAATAAAATCAAAACTTGTAGCCAGCTAGCAACCATTTTAGTGGTTTATAGAAAATTAGTGTGGAAAGGTCCTTCAGTGCTAGGATAAGAACAGTGGTTGCAATGCAACAAATTTCTTGCTTAGTATACCAAATATTCTTGTGTATGATGTAGAAGTCAGAGAATTTTTGGAACAAAGGTGTAGTAATTGCTTCTGCTATAGCACATACTCTATCTCTGGAGACAGATATCATATAAGTACGGGTTATGGAGTCCTGCACATTGAGTCTCTTGAAGTTCTTTTTCTTTTCTTTCTTAAAAAAATTTTAGCATTTATTTATTTTTGAGAGAGAGAGCAAGAGAGAGGGAGAGAATGTGAGCAGGGTATGGGCTGAAAGAGGGAGACAGAGGATCTGAAGCAGCCTCCATGCTGTGAATGCAAAGCCCAAAAGGGGATCGAACTCTTAAGATCATGACCTAAGCCAAAATCAAGAGTCAGCTGCTTAACCAACTAAGCCACCCAGGTGCCCCAAGTCTCTTGAAATTCTTAAGGGAGGAGGTCAATGTTCTTTGTCACATTGTTCACAGTAATGGATATTTCTTGTAATAGGATGTAGAAGATGCAAAATTTAATTTTACTTCTTGAGTAACTCATAGTGCAATTCTATAGCTTCTGCAGGTACAGTGGTATAAATGTCTTGAATGTAACAGTCAAATCCTCCAAAGTACTTAGCTTCCTTTTTAAGGGTGTCTCCAAATTCAAAGTAAAAGAAAGAATACAGTTAATGTTTTGGTGTCTGTCTCAGTGTGTTTGGGTGGTAGTTACTAGTAGACTGTTTATATTGATAATTGGGCATTGAGAAAAACAACGAGGAATTTAAATAGCTTAATAAAGGGGGTCAAGTTAAGCATCTATAGGGACTGACAAGATTGGTTAGGTAACATGAGTCTGCCCAGTTTTCTGAGAGACACCAATAGACTCAATTTCTACAAATGACATAGGTGCCTTTTGGGGCCATCCAAGTGGAATGGAAGTACATTTGCCATAGGTCATTTTTGGCTATAAAGAGAATATGCCCTATATGGCTGTACCTCATGGTGGAGCTGTTTAATGTAAGGTTTCATTTTCTGTGAGGAAATAATGGCTTTACAAGTACAGTCATAAGAATTGGTAGCATACAAGCTATATCAACAGAAATTGGAACTTAGAAAAGGGCCATCTGTGACTGTGAGAGAGGTGGGTATGACTTCATCTAAAGACAGTCCATCTAATGGATTTGGATTTCCATATAATGTACATAGCATGAGGAGAGTTTACTAACATTGCATGTGGAAAAATAGCTAAATTAATTGCTGTGGAGGTTTTTAGGGCAAGAAGAGGACTTTGGGGAAATATGGTAAGGCCAAGCGGAAGGAACAACAAAACCAACAACTATAAGAAAGATTGTAAGACTAAGTAATTAGTTCAGCAAATATCATCCAAAGATTTTGGAGGTCTTGAATATTTACAAGTAAATAAGGAATGGAGAATAAGGAAACAGTGGGGTGGGCCAAAAGGAAAAGGAAAGACATGACTTAAGGAAGTATTGAAGTAAATGGGTGATGAAAAAAAATAAAAGGAGTCTGCAAAGAAGATAGTCCAATTTCCAATAAGAACATGAAAAGATGTTCAACATTATCAGTCATTAAGGAAATGCAAATTAAAGACACAATGAGATGCTACTTTACACCCAGTAGGATGTTCATAATAAAAAAGATGGACAGGGCCACCTGAGAGGCTCGGTTGGTTGAATGTCTGACTCCCGATTTTGTCTCAGGTCATGATCTTAATGGTTCATGGGATTGAGCCCTGCATCAGGCTCTATGCTGTCAGTATAGATTGGGATTCTCACTCACCCTCTCTCTCTGCCCTTCCTCCACTCACGCACTCACACATGTGTGCTCACTCAAAAAAAAAATTAGAAAAAAAAAGGAAAACAGTCTGGCAGATCTTCAAAAAGTTAAACATAGAATTACCATATCACTCAGCAATGGCACTCCTAGGTACATATCCAAGATAATTGAAAGATGTTCACACAAACTTAGAAATGAATTTTAATAGAAGCATTATTCATACTATCATAGCCTCAAACTGGAAACAACCCGAGTGTCCATAACTGACAAACAGATAAACAATGTATGGCATATCCATGCAATGGAATATTATTCATTCACAAAAAGGAATGAAGTACCAGTTCATGCTACAATATAAATGAACCTTAAAAACATAATGCCAATTGAAAGATGCCAGAAGCAAAAGGCCACATGTTGTATAATTCCATTTATATGAAATGGGCAGAGTAGGAAAATCCACAGAGACAGCAAGTAGAATAGTAATTTCCATGGGGTAAGGGGAAGGGAAAATAGAGAGTGGCAGCTAATTGTGTCCTTTTAGGGTGATGAAAATATGTTAGAATCAGACCATTGTGATTGTTGCACAATTTTGTGATTCTGCTAAAAACCATTGAATTATACACTTTAAAGGATGACTTTTATAGTGAACTATATCTCCATAAAAACAAATTAAAAGAGGATGACAAAGAGATAAAAGAGGACTAAAGAGAATATTAAACATGGAATCCTAAGCCATCTGGTTCCAGAGTCTTGGGTGGAAGCTGCCCACTTTGTGATGTCACCTGTTTGGTCTCAATTTCTTGGGAAAGCAGTGTGCCTCATGTTGTCATCTTCTGGGAGCTCTTGAAAGAGCTTCAGTTTAAGGTCTCTTACTGGTGTGTAATTCCATTTGTAATAAAATTTGTATTTTAAAAATTATGAAATGTGAACCCAACGTGGTATTTCTTATAGTTCTTCATTGGTCTTGGTGGTTAGGAAGACCATATAATGCTTCTTCCACCTGAGTTCAGGATTGGTCTTTTAATGGTATCTTTCAAAAGAATAGGTCTCTGACTTGAAGATGATGTCAGGGCTCTGGTAGTATGTTTGGGAAAAAGCAGATTTGACCAATTGGTAATAAGTATGAGTGCATTTAGCAATACCTTGGGAGTATTAAAGGATATCATATTGGATTAGAGTCTCCTAATGTCCAAGAATTATGAATATCTTAAGTAACCTTACCAGTGAAGGGACTTTTTCCATTGCTTGAGGAACAAAGGTGTTCCCCAAATGATGAAAATTATTTCTAGTAGCAACCTAGCTACAGTTGTGTCAGTAGTCTCTTTGTAGGGGAAAAACTTCTATCTGAAAACATTCAGACTGTGGCTAGGACATATACATAACTATGTGACATTAGGGATTCAATAAAATCCATTTGCCAATGAAAAAGGGACTACAGGGTGCTGACTCTCATCCTTGCTTTACTTTTAAATTTTTACCAGGATTGTTTTCCTAGAAGGTAAGGAAAATCAAGATTACCTGCACAACATAAAAGTTGAAGTATCCACACCAATATTTGTAGAAGGGATCTTTAAGATTTTCTCTTTGTTTTAAATATTTATTTATTTTTGAGAGAGAGAGAGAGGGAGAGAGAGATCAGGGGAGGGGCAGAGAGAGAGGGAGACAGAATCAAAAGCAGGCTCCGTGCTTTCAGCACAGAGCCCGATGTGGGACTTGAACTCATGAACCGTGAGATCATGACTGAGCTGAAATCGGAAGCTTAACCAACTGAGCCACCCAGGTGCCCTGGAATTTTCTTTACCAGTGGCTTTGCTGATGTTGTTGGCTACATTTTGGACAAGGCCAAGGAGAGACAAGTGGCCACTTCTCCAAAGCCCATTTGAGCAAATAAGATATCCAGCTTGTTCCCATTAGATATTCAGCCTCAGGTACTAGCAGTTGTCCAGGGTTCTTTAAGTAGCAATTTTTTTTGCTCTAAAGGAGGCTGATGAGGGGAAATATGCAGGTGGTTGGGGCAGAATTTTCTTGTGAAGCATCTATCTTAGCATATTTGTCAGCACAGTGGTTTTCTTCACTGTTGAGAGTCTGGCTACCAGTGTGAACTTCAGTTCTGAGAATAGTTAATTCCTTGGGTAGTAGTAAGATTTCTAATAAGTTAGCTACTTCACTTCCATTTTGGGTGGGTGTCCTTGCAGCTGCCATGACCTCTCTTTGTTTCCGTACCATACTCAAATCATGTCTAACATCAAAAGCATGTCTGCTACATGTGTAAGTGCCAGCTTTCTTATTTTGTGCTACTATGCAAGACTGGTATGGGCTATGAGTTTAGCTATTTGGCTGAACTAACCTGAGGTAAGAGTTTGAATTCAATGAGTTATTGAAAATCTGTGATAGTATATCCTGCTTGGATTTCCCATTTCAGAGTGCCTGGGTGGCTCAGGCAGTTAAGCATCTGAAATTGGCTTAGGTCATGATCTCATGGTCTGTGAGTTCGAGTCGGTGTCAGGCTCTGTGCTGACAGGTTGGAGCCTGGAACCTGCTTTGGATTCTGTGTCTTCTTCTCTTTCTGCCCCTCCCCTGCTCGTGTTCTGTCTCTCTGTCTATCTCTCTTTTTCCAAAAAAAAAGTAAATAAACATTAAAAAAAAATTCCCATTTGTAAGTCTGACATAAGTACCATGTGCAAAGAAGATGACATCAGAGAGTCTTTGGGAGGAGTTTCAGTGAGGTTTGGATGAGCAGAAATTATAAACGATATGGTGGTGATGCAGTTTTGAAGTTGTTTCTCAGGAAGGAAAGAAAACTAACTGCATTGAGGTTTAGATAGTGATGGATAATGATGTGAGAGGGAGAAAGCAGTAGGATTTCATAGGATATGTGCTCTAGGCAGAAAAATGTTGAGTGTTCTTAGTAAGTGGCAGGGTTTTAATTGCATGAAGTATATATAGATTGAGTGAATGACTCAGCACTAAGTCAGCAGTGGCATTAATTAATTTTGCAGCAGTAGCAAATTTGGACACCTGGGGTACAATATAACTGAGGGGGTAATACCTAAGCTGTAGCATCCAAAGTGATGCTGAAGTATCCAATAGGTCTTTGACTTCCATTGTGATCTCATAGGGGTCATCTCAAGACCCCTAAAGCATGCTCTTTCTCCTTGAGTACAAAAAGGTAAAAAGACAATGCATAATTGGGGATTCCAAACATGAGGGAAGAGGATAGAGAGGATGTGAGGTTTTAATATTCGGACATGAAAGGAGAGTCCCAAACAAGACGTTTGGAGATGGACTCTTAGTCATGGCATGTAAAGGGAAGGTGATAGTGGAAAAGTCAGGAGTCCAATTCCAGCAATAGCCAATTAATCCCATAAACCCTGGAGTTATATTTTAATCTTGGGGATAGGGAAATTGATGAAGGCATTAATTCATTTAGGTGATAAATATTCTCTTCAGAGGAGATACCATGTCCTAGGTAATACACTTAAGAGCTGCATAATTGCATTTATCTTTAGAGACCTTATGCACCATGTGGGCAAGAATTTGGGAGTAAATATTGGATGTTAACAAGCAGGCTGTCAAAATTAGGTGAGTAAAGAAGGCCATTTACAAACTACATAAGAGTTTCAGAATGAGGTTAAATTTCTCGGGTTTGCATTTAGGGTTTAAAACAAATAAGTAGCAGTAAACACACAGGCATAAAGTGTACTATTGATTTCTTCATAGAACCCCCAAAAAGTTATTATGAGTTGGGTTAAAGAGGTACACTGAAAGATAAATTAGAACCTAAGGCAATGACTATCAATGAATGGTATTGGTTTGAATAGAAGCCAGAATGGTGTTAGAAACTAGAAAATCATGGATCTCTTTTGTTAGTTGCTTTTAAGTCTTGAACTAGCTGACATCCTTTGCTAATACTCTTCTTCACTTGGAGGATGGGGGTATTTCACGGACTGAATGTGGGGACTGAGTCCTTAAATTGATGAATAAATTCTTCTCTATTCTTACGAAGCTCCAGAAAGTAACAATGGCATATAAATCTTAGCATAGCTAAAGCTTAAAGAGTACATGTTCAGGTGGGCACTCAGGTCACTGATCTTCAGCCATAGGTGGGAAAAGGGCTGCTGGTTAGGGTGGGGAATTCGGGAGCAAGGTTTTGTAATGGAGGCAGGTAGGGATAATGAGGAGGAGTAGGGACTGAAGAAGGAAAAGGAAAAGGCAATTCACAGAGTAAGGAGGAGTAGTGGGTGGGGGAAGGCCTGTGGTAGTGCACATGGAAGGGTCTGCGTGAAGAAGCCTCGAGGAGGTTCTGCGGTTTTGCAGGAGGAATGGGTTGGTGGTGAGGTAAGCAGTCCCTTAAGGGATTATTCAGTTTGAGATATTTTAGAGGTATCGTCTCATTTTTTTAGCCTTGTTGTGCCACACAAAATAAGCTGATCATGGGTGAGAAGAGATGATAGAGCCCGGGATTTGAGGGCACCTCACAGATGAAGAAGTTTAGAGAGTCCCCAAGGTGTCCCAAGAAGGCCACTGGAGTTCTAAACTGTCCTTAGTAAAATCCAGCTATTTTGGGAAGTAAATAACTGAAGTGTTACGGTAGTGGTGAACATCTAATTAGCAGAGGCTTTGGCAAGGGATGAGAAGAGGGTTGAGAATTTGCCATAGTACAAAGGTTAAACAAAAACTGGCAACAAAACATACCAAAGAGGGGCGCCTGGGTGACTCAGTCAGTTAAGCGTCTGACTTCAGCTCAGGTCATGATCTCACAGCTTGTGGGTTCGAGCCCCGCGTCAGGCTTTGTGCTGATGGCTCAGAGACTGGAACCTGCTTTGGATTCTGTGTCTCCCTCTCTCTCTGCCCCTCCCCAGCTCATGCTCTGTCTCTGTCTCTCTCAAAAATAAATAAATATTAAAAAAACTAAAAAACAAACATACCAAAGAATGCTCAAACAAAAAAATCAAAATCAAACCTTTAGCATTGTACCATGGAGAAGGATCTGAAGTACAGGAATCAGGATCTGTACTCAGAGTGGGATCCCTGAATTGCCAGTCAGGGAAGGAACAAAACAGGATCAAGAAGCCTCAGCACCTGTGTGGAGAAGAGGACGTTCAGTCCAGCACAACTCAAGGCACCAAACCATCAAAGGCAAAAAGTGGGTAAGAAGGGATATTGTTTTTATTCAGGCTGTTATAATTAGAGAAAACACCTCACATCAGAGTGCCTAAGCAGTATCTAAAAACTTTCTTAAGGAGAGATAAACCAGTTACAAATGGGACGATTTACAACCGGGGTTGTTTTGCAAGAAGGTGAGTTATCTGAACTCACCTTCAGTTTTCTGAACAGGAAATGTGTTTCTGTGAGGTTATCTAGTTCCAGTGGGATAACCAGTTCTAATCTTAAGTAATCAATCGTGAGACAACGAACAGGAAGTTGGAGGGTCTGTGTCTGGGCTTGCCAGCAGTTTCAGGCAAAAGGAGGAAAGTCTATGTTTTTCCTTGCTGTGACTAACGCCTCATTATTAGTCTGTCTTGATAGAAGTCTATTAAACTATCTTGCAGAATAGCTTTAGAAAGTAACTACAATTTGTCATACATATTAGGAAGAATGTATCACAGCTATCCATGGAGACTTTACATGCATAGAAGAAATTCTGAGAAACTCTTGTTCTCTTATACCTCTCGCACGATTTGTCAATTCTACCATCAAAATGTATTTAGAATGTAATCATTTCTCATATTCCAAATGCTACAACCCCAGTCCAAGTTTCCATCACCTCTCACCTGGATTATTGCATTAGCTCTGACTCTCTGCTCTTACAGTTGATTCCATATATTCTATTTTTGATTTAGCAGCAATAGTAGACCTATTCAAATATAGCACACATTAAGTCACTCCTCTGCTGGGAGTGACTGTTTGCAACCTCTTTCAGATCTTATCATAGCTTATATGATCTTCTTCCATGCCATCTCTCCCATATCTCCTTCTGTTCTCCCATTGTTCTTTCTGCTCCTGCTGACTTCCTTGATTTTCTTTGAGCCTGTCAGAAATGGTCTTGCCTGTGGGTCTTCTTATTTGCTTTTCCCTCTATATCTGGCTAGTCCTCCTTGTAGTCTTTTCTAAAATGTCATTTTCTTTGAAAGCACTTACCTGATTATTTAAAATTGTAGCCTCTCCCCCTGAACTTCCTGTCCCCTTCTCTGCTTTATTTTTCTCCATAACCATTAACAAGTTTCAGTATACAATGGAATTTAATTATTTATTTTATTCATTGTGTGTCTCTTTTCACGAGAATAAAAGTTTGAGTAGGTCAGGAACTTTTGTCTTTTTTGTGAATGGCTAAATCTCCAGCATTCCGTAAATCGCCTACCATGTGGTGGGCTGTCAATATTCGGTAAATGAATGAAGAAATGATTGATTTGTACGAAGTCTGAATTTATTGTTATAATCAAAGGATTTTATTCAATTTCTAATTTTGTTTTTTTATACTTACTTGCAAATGAGAGTCTAGAACCATTGCTTTCTTTTCCTTGACTTAGCAAATTACAGTTTTATAGGTGATTATGGATAACATCTGTTAAAACTATGACTAAGATCAAACCTTGAATAGAAAAAAAAAATTACACGTAAAGTGAAATAAAGGAGCAAAAATATCTGTGAATGCTTAAGTAAAATTCATCTATCCCTGTAAATTCTTTTATGGTGTATTATTCTTTAGGAGACAAAACTGCACCTCATCTCTTATTCTGTAGTTCTCCTTTGTAGTGACTTATAGGATATAGAAAAATAAATGCCATTTTTGCTTATATTGGGAAATATGCTTAGTTATGACAACACTATTAATGGCTCTTTTTATGCTTCCTCTTTTGAGTATCACCAACTTTGATATACTACTTAATGAGAATCTAATTGTTCGGCTAGCACATTCCTTTTTTAGGAAGCAAGATATATTATCATGATATTTGTAAGAATTTGCCACATCTCAAATTTTCATATTATCTCTGCATAGCTTCAAGAATAAGTGAAGCACAGAGGAAGAGTAGTTATAGGGTGAGAAGTATCTGGGTTTGAAAATGGCTCTGCTATTGGGCACTTTGGTCAAGGTATGGAAACTTTTTCAACTTTCTAGAATGTCAACTCCATGCAGGCAAAAAAAATAAAAAAATTTGTCACTGATATATCCTGGTGTATGGCACATATTATAATCTCAATAAATATTTGTTACATAAATTAATTAATATTTTTATCTTAAAAAATGGGGTGAGGTAACAAAATATTGAAATAAAGTATATGTAAAACTTACAATCATGAATAGCATATTATAAACCTCATTTCTATACATGTACTATATCTTCTTTATCAATTCATCTATCACTGGAAAACTGGGCTGCTTCCATAATTTTCTATTGTAAATAATGCTGCTATAAACACTGGGATGTATGTATCCCTTTGAATTAGTGTGTTTATATTTTGGGGGTAAACACCCACTAGTGATTACTGTATTATAGGGTAGTTCTATTGTTAACTTTTTGAGTTGAACTCAATGCTGTTTTCCAGAGTGGATGCACCAGTTTTCATTCCCAGCAATAGTGCAAGAGGGTTCTTTTTTCTCCACATCCTCACCAACACTTATTGTTTTTTGTGTTGTTGATTTTAGCCATTCTGACAGGCTTGAGGTGATATCTCATTGTGGTTTTGATTTGCATTTCCCTGATGATAAGTGATGTTGAATATCTTTTCCTGATTGCATTTAGATATTTTTCATAATTCTGGACTTAAAAACAATAAGAACATTAATTTAGAAGCTGTTTACACCTATCATCTCTTTATCCTCCTTGTCCATGCTCTTTAGCCCCTGTTGCATTTGGGAAACTCATTTCTTATTTTTCTGGGATCTGACATGGATTGCCTTGCAATGATGGATCTTTTAATTGACGGAATGGGAGAGACTTTATCTCAAATTGACATTTCTTTTTATTGGATTGGTCTTTTAGATCCCTTCCGTTTCTATTTCCTGGGTCAAACGTAGAACTGAAGTTGTTCCAAAAAGTCTAAATTCTTTTAGGACCAGGTCGAATTGTTTTCTTCATTCCTCTCTGGTTTATCAATATTCACCAAGTGTCTCTTAGCTCTGCAGTACTTATTTAGGGTTCTCTTCATGAGCACACAAAATCAAAGAGGTATTTTAACTTTTATAAACATGTAGTGGTAGTAATCTCTGAAATGCTTTACTTTGCACCTAAACAGTGCTCTTTTTGTGTTCACTTTGTGTTTACTTCTTCTCTTCTGATTCACAGGGGTGTGTGTGTGTGTGTGTGTGTGTGTGTGTGTGTGTGTGTGTGTTTCCCAGGCACAATATCAATAGCAGATTAAGAGATAGTATTACTTGTCAGGGTACCAGGTTTACTTCTCTTCTGTAGTGAGCTCTTAGGGGACGTACAGAACGAAGTTGAGAGCAGCCATGACTTTTCATTGCATTGCTCAGTTGCTATCTGCTGTAGCTGGCAAAATCTGGACCATTGTTCTGGAACACAATATCCCTTCTTCTCTGGCTAAGTGCTTCTGAATGTTTTGTGGCCAGAGGTCTCTGTATCAGTTTTTAGCTTCAGTTAAATGCAGATATATTTTTATTTTCACCTAAATGGGTATTCATGTGGTTGAGTTGTACTGCTTTCTGGTTTTCAAGACGGTCAAAGCTGGACCTAAAGTACTCAGATAATTCTCCCAGGTACAAGAGCTGTAATACCCTTACAGACTGAGTCCCTAAAGCATTCTGCTTCTAAAGGTGAGCAGCTGCCTGCCCTTGGGTAAGAGTTGCTGCACCTGAGTAATGGCCTGTCTTCCAGGTTCAACTATCTCTTGTTCCAGAACTGGCTTTCCACCCCCAGAAGACACCACTGTTATCCATTCATTGTTTCTGTCACAGGTGAAAGGCATTTTTGTAACACATTATCTTAAAACATTAGACTTTAACTGAGTTCATAATTCAGGATTGGGATGTCACGGTGTTCCCATATCTATGACCTTTGATACTTCCCTCTTCAAGAAAATGTTCTCTCACTCTTAAAAACTGAGAATAAACTGAGGGCTGATGGGGGGTAGGAGGGAAGGGGAAAGTGGGTGATGGGCATTGAGGAGGGCACCTCTTGGGATGAGCACTGGGTGTTGTATGGAAACCAATTGGACAATAAATTTCACATGAAAGAAAGGAAGAAAGAAAGAAAGAAAGAAAGAAAGAAAGAAAGAAAGAAAGAAAGAAAATGTTCTCTCTTAGAAATTCAGAGTCTGAACAAAGGACCTTAAAAATCATCTTCAGTGGTGTGTGTGCTCTCTTCCTTTTGAATATTGTGCCCTCAAAATATATCTATCTAGAAGTATTGGTAAGCATTCATAAAATTTCTCTTTAAACTGAATCTTAGCATGGCTCTCTTAGAGTCGTTTCTTATTATAGTTATTCTCAAAGTTAAAAGTTATTTATTATCATTTCTCATCTGTCTGAATTATTTTTTCAACTTGATCTTGGCTATGGTTTAAAAACCAATTAACCCAATTATAATAGTTACAGTTAAGTCATAGTGCAGCCTTAATCTATAGGGATATTTTTTAGTAATCTGGAGTGAGGTCTCAATGAATAAAAAGTATAAAATTATAATCTTTGGAGGCAAGAAAGAGAGAAAATATTAGTTTTTCTTTTCAAAGTTAATTTAAATTTGGCTCAGAGACTCCATTTGCTAACATGGTGAAACAAATCTAAAATCAAATTTAATTTTGGATAAAGTTCCTCACTACCTAGATTTCATAACAATCTGGGATTGGGAGACAGCTAGCAGAGTGTTTATAAAGCAAATTAGAAATTTCTCATTCCTTAGTGGTATTTGTTGTTACTTTGCTCCATCTGTTGTGTGATGCCTCTGCTGAAGCTGGTCCTTTATCATCATCTGGACACTGATCACTTGAGTGTGTTTAAAGACACTACTTAAAGCAGTCTTCTCCATTGCCTGATAATTGCGCTGTGTAGGACTTCATTCATTCTTAGGACTTTGGTGCTTAATTACCAGCCATATCTAACATCTGAAGCCTGATGCTGGTGACTAAATATAAGAACATATGTCTCCACTATTTGCGGAAATGTGCAGATGTCCCCAGATCACCATTTTCTCAGGGGTTATATCTCCTTTTCCTTTCAACTCTCTGAATCAGGTTCTTTCTCCGTCTAGAACAGACTTTTTCTGGGTGACTGGCAACTTCTAACTAGGCAATGCAAAAGCTAATAATAGTCTCTGAAGAAGAAAACCTTGACTTTTTAGGATCTAAGAAGGGGAAAATATATCTCACTCTCTTTTGTCTTTTTTCAATGACAAGAAGTGAACCTTAATTCAATACATTTTCAAACCACAGTATAAATTCATTGAATGCACTTCCATGAAGGGTGGTAACAGGTCACTCTTCTCATCACTGTACCCTCAAATTTGCCAGGTAATTTGTAAGCATTAATAAATACTTTGCGTGTTGAATTTTCATTTTGGCTGTTTTTATCTTCTATGTAGACAATTCCACAGTTAGGAAGTGTAGGAGCTATAGCTGTAGATTTCCTGTTGCTGATTATATTCATTTACTGTGGGTACATCAGTAATAAAACAGAGATTCCTTCTTTTATGGAACTTACATTTTGGTGAGGCAATGGAAGAGAGAGATAATAAATAAATAAATAAATAAATAAAAAGAATATAGTATGACAGTGCTATGTAGAAAACTAAGGTAGAGGGGCGCCTGGGTGGCGCAGTCGGTTAAGCGTCCGACTTCAGCCAGGTCACGATCTCGTGGTCCGTGAGTTCGAGCCCCGCGTCGGGCTCTGGGCTGATGGCTCAGAGCCTGGAGCCTGTTTCCGATTCTGTGTCTCCCTCTCTCTCTGCCCCTCCCCCGTTCATGCTCTGTCTCTCTCTGTCCCAAAAATAAATAAACGTTGGAAAAAAAAATTAAAAAAAAAAAAAAAAGAAAACTAAGGTAGAGAAGAGAGAGAAAGTGCAAGGAAGGCAGTTGAAATATACAATGCAGTGCACAGGAATACTTTCATTATTGAAAGGATGATATTCGAGCAAAGACCTGGAATCAGTGGGAGAATTAACTATGTGTGAAATTCCTAGATGCAGAAAAACGGAATGCTGTGCCATGAGGCAGAAGCATGCCTGCCTTTTTGAGAAATAGCTTAGTGGATTGTTAGGTGTGGATTGGCCGGGGGAGGGGGGGAGTGGTGGGGAAGAATAGGAGACACAGTAGAGGGGTAAGGAGGTGGGATTATGTAGGGTCTTGCAGATCATTGTAAGGACTCAGGCTTTTTATCCCAATGAAATGGTGAGCCATCATATGGTTTTGAGCAAAGGAGAGATATGATTTGAGTTTTTTTTTAAGTTTACACTTTTATATTGACAGAGAGAGAGAGAGTGCAAAAGTGGCAAGGAGAGAAAAGGAGAGAGAGAGAGATTCCCAAGCAGGCTCCACACTGTCAGCATGGAGCCTAGAGCCCAATGCAGAGCTTAAACTCACAAACTGTGAGATCATGACCTGAGCCAAAATCAAGAATTGGATGCTCAAGCGACTGAGCCATCCAAGCACCCCATGATTTAAGTTTTAATAGCATCACTGTGGTTGTTCTGTTGGGAATAAATGATTGAAAGTTGGAAGCCTATGATTAATTGGGAGACACTTGAAATAATCCTAAGTAATTGGTGATGGTGCCTTGCACTGGGGATATATTTAGTCGGGTGGTGAAAAGTGGTGAAATCCTGTATCTACTTTGGAAGCAGAGCCAACAGAAACCTAGACTTTAAAGATTAAATCCATGTTTATGGATTCATTTCTCTTTTCGTTGTGGTTTGCATTCTTAAATTTTTTTTTTTCAACGTTTATTTATTTTTGGGACAGAGAGAGACAGAGCATGAACGGGGGAGGGTCAGAGAGAGAGGGAGACACAGAATCGGAAACAGGCTCCAGGCTCTGAGCCATCAGCCCAGAGTCTGACGCGGGGCTCGAACTCACGGACCGCGAGATCATGACCTGGCTGAAGTCGGACGCTTAACCGACTGCGCCACCCAGGCGCCCCAATGGTTTGCATTCTTAACCAGTACTTCCACTGATTTCTCAAAAAAAGTGTAGGAAAAAAAAATGTCTAGTTGAGCTGAGCCTGTGAATGAGTTGTTAAGAATGCCTGTTTTAAAGAGTTATATGACACCCAAGCTGATAAAGCTTTTATTCAGGAAGAATAGAAAGTTAAGTCTCAGTAAATTCTTCGTTTACTGTACCATTTAGATTTCACTTTGAGTTTTACAGCACCACAAGTATTAGTGGTGGATGGGTACTTGTGGAGCTGCAACACAGCATGAATTCTTCCTGACACCTATTGGGTTATATACTGCAATATCCATAAAAGAGCTCCAACTAGTCCAGTCATTTCTCTTGAGAATGAGAAAACACCTACTCCTCTTAAAATAATAATAAAGAACAGTGGGATACAAAGTCCCATTAGGAAGATCACATGTAGGATTTTGCTTTACTAATTTGCAGAAGAGAAAACATGCTTCAGTGAAATTTGTCAGAGCAATGCCACATGGGGCTCTATCATGAGAAATTAATAGACAATCAAAGAAAACCAGAAGGCTCCCATTTTTTTGTAGATTCAGAGCTAGGCACTCATTTATTTTTGTAGTTTTCTCTTAATAGTCCAGTAGTTTCTGCCATGCAGCAATTTCATTAAAGCTTTGATCATACTAGTAATATAAACTCAAGCTTTCTGCAGAGGCTTCATTGCCCTAAAGAGTCAGTAATTGGCCAAATGGCTTTTAGAGTTTTGCTTGGATTCATCACAGTACAAGTAAAAATTAATTACCCCCACAGTTTCTGCAATGCCATAATATAAGGGTGTCAAAACTTGTCTTTCTAAATGGCATTTCTTAGTATCACACTGGATATGGGGCTGGCTATAAACGTGATTTGTGGAAACCATTAATGAAGTTCTAGACCTAATTGACTTCTCTTAGCTTTATGACAACATAAAAAAAGTTCTGCACTGGTGATAATTCTTTTAAAGTTCTGTAGTTGGAAATACATGGCTGTATATTTTTCCAATGAGGCAAGACTTAATGTTATTTAGAATTTGAAATGTGGCCGTAGCAAGGAACAATATGGTAGACATGACTATTTTGATTTTTATCATTATTACCATCATTATCTTTATCTGCTAGTACCACTGTATTAGGCCTTGTGGAAGCTGTGCACCAGGGAAAAGACACAGCAAAGCAGTGGTTCACACTGGTGTAGGAAGGCGTGCATTTTGACTACTGCTAAAATGAATTTATGACAAGAGATTTAGTATTGGAACACTCTTCCTTATTAATATGAGACCTAAGACTCTAAAAGATTCGAACTTTGAAGTTTTCCTTCCATTATTAATTCTATAATATCTGAAAATAGATGAAATGTTTATAAATTGAAGATCATTTTGGATATTAAACTAGGATCAAAATTAGATAATGTGTAACAATTGTCTTTCTTTTGATTATTCTTTCTTTGCTCACACTAAAACCACTGCTAATCAATGCAGAGCAGCCTTTTGTTGGTAGACATAAGAAGAAGCCATGTTTGAAAAAAAAATACTGTGAAGGTAGTAGCAAAATACGGTAATAGATTAAATGACAACATAGCATAGTAAAGGGGGGCGTGTTTTCTTGTCTCTCTGGGCTTTGTTTCTTCCACACTTCCCCCATCCCCTGTACTTTTAATTGAGCTGTCAATAATAATATTCAAATCTCTCTGGCTTTAGGGATATGCAGATAATATGGACTTGGCCAATCTCTATGGCAAACAGTAATTGTCCAAGGGGTGGACTCATGACCAAGTGGGTGTATTCATTCTCTATTGCTGCTGTAACAAATTATATAAACTTAGTAGCTTTTAACAACACAAAATTATTGTCTTATGGTCTGTATAAGTATTGGGCCCACTGAAATTATTCAGGATAATCCCCACATATAACAACTCCATAGCCTTAATCACATCTGCAGAGTTCTTTTTGTCATATAAGAGAACATATTTATAGGTTCTGGGGATAGGACATCTTTGCAAGCCATCATTCTGCCTACCACAGTAGAGTAATGAGCACCATCCTAGAAGCTGATACATACCTCCTGGTCTTAAGGTCTTGCTGGGTTTGCAGAGATGGCCACCGTTAGCTTGGAGCAGTTGATGGATCTTTTCTCAAGGTTCTTGGAAGAGGCTCATTACAGAATTAAGTCAACACCAAGGAAAGTAACAAAAGAAGAGAGAAACAGACCCTGAGTGTGTTCTTGAGCAGTGAGTCCTCATCTTGCCTAAAACTAGGTATGTCTTACATTCTAAGCATAAAAAACAAACAAACAAAACCTCTTCATCATTTAGTTCTTTGGAGTTGTATTTTTATTTCTTATAAACAAAGTGTAAATTGATACCTAAAAGTGTGTGTAACAGAATCAGAGATGCAGAAGTGGCTGCATTGATTAAGGGTTATGGCTAGTGAGGATTCTGCTATCCCTTCTGGGAAGCTTGCTTCATATTATGTAGTAAACAGTATATTAATAAATCACCTCTCATTCTTTGGAACTTAAACTTATAGAAACCAGAGTTCAAAAGTGAGTGTTATTAAAAAAATACGAATGAGTCTGGCAAGTTCTTGAGGGTTTGGTAAGTTCCAGTTCTGATAAGAAATAGATAGACATTAGTATAATTGAACCATTTGAAAGCAGAAGAACAAGGCATTTAAATATGTAAAGAGAACCCCTTTCTGCCTGTACTCAACAATTTCAGACTACTGAAGGTCAAATAATCACAAGCCTAATGTTTGCAAAATTCAAATTCTACTTCTTATTCTGAAGCTGGTGCAATAAAATAGAGGAAGATAAAAACCACAGTCAGAAATAAGAATGGGACCCAGAAAGAGCCAAATAAATGGAAGAAGTGATAGTATAGGTTCTTGCTAATGTCTTTTGCTGTGTACTCATTGCATGGCAGAATTTATAATGCCTCTCACGGTAAATCACCTTCCACTAGGATGCAGTTTGGAGCAAAGGAGCAGACTGGTTAACATATTACCTTTTTTGAGAGACAAGAATCGAACTAGTTAGCCTGAGGTCTAGGATTGTGGGAAGAAGCTCATGGCTTCTTGCTACAGTCAGGATCTTCTAGGTTTTATGGCTGTAGTTATTAGCTAACTTTGTTGCCCAAAACTGAACAGACTGATGAATCGCCATGTTTTATTAGAGTAATAACATGGAAAAATCCTAAATTGGGAAAACAAGAACCATGGGTATTCAACCTCTAAGGTAATTTTTACCACCACCTAATCATGGGAATGGCAAGAATCAGAGCCAACCTCTGAGGTGATCACTGGTGGAAATGCAGAGGGATCTGCTGTTTTAAGCCATTGAGATGTTTTAGGTTGTTACCCTAGAATAACCTACCTATTTGACTTATACATCCTCTTTTACAATTTCTATTTATTATTGCTTTCCAGATGTCATTTAATCATAGATTAATGCTTTTGGAGAAGCAACATCTATTTTTCATTGTTAGAGGTGGGGAAATTATTTTTCACTTCTATGTTTCTATGTGGAGAAACTGTCATTAAGATGAAAGCCCTCCTGGGGCACCTGGATGGCTCAGTTGGTTAAGCGTCCTACTGTGCTGACACCTCAGAGCCTGGAGCCTGCTTTGGATTCTGTGTCTCTCTTTCTGCCCCTCCCCTGCTCACGCTCTGTCTCTCCCACTCTTAAAAATAAATAAACATAAAAATTAAAAAACAAAAGACTAAAGCACTCCTGGGATGCCTGGGTAACTCATTCAGTTAAGCTTCTGACTTTTGATTTTGGCTCGGGTTAGGATATCATGGTTTGTGAGATCGAGCCCCCTGTCAGGCTCTGCACTGACAGCGAGGAGCCTGCTTGGGAATCTCTCTCTCCCTCTCTCTTCCACCCCTCCCCTGCTCATGCTTTTGATCTTTCAAAATAAATAAATAAATATTCTTTATAAAAAGATGGAAGCACTCCTGAATTCTCTTTGTCCTTCTAATGATTTCTTCTCTTGAGGCAGAAGTGCCAACTAATTAAAGTCAGGTTGACTGAAGACACTGGGCATGCATGGCTCATCCTCTTCTCAATGAGAGCTTCTTAATCTTGGAGAACATCTGTTAGGTTTGATTTTTGCCAAGTGTTAAGCTGAAAAATATGGGCCCTATACCTGCTGTTGCCTGGCTCTCCCTAAGACTCTACAGGCAATTCTGCTTAATTCAGGCGATAGTAATAGCAAGGTTTTGACTCAGAACTAAAATCACATTATGTAATTACTTTTTAATCAGTAATAATATTTATTTTTAATATCTGACTCCTGCGTCTATCTCTCAACTGATACCAAATGTGGGAGAAATGTGTAAGTGATTCTGGAACTTATGTTGGATGCAGTATTGGATGAGAGTTTGGGTTACCAGCCTTTAGTTGCTTAAATTTTTCTTTTATTACTCTTATTTTCAGATTTATTGAGGTATAATTGATAACGTGGTAAGATATTCAAAATGTAAAATGTGATGATTTGATACACATTATACATCATGAAAGAATTTTCTCTCATCGAGTTAACACATTCATCACCTCATATAGTTCCTTGATTGATTGACGAGAACATGGAAGTTATATTCACTTATCAAATTTCAGTTGTGCAACACAGTGTTATCAACTATAGTCACCTTGTTACACATTAGAGTCTCAAAACTTATTTATCTTATAACTGAAAGTTTGTCTCATTTTACCAGTCTTCCCCTATTTCCCTCACTCACCAGACCCTGGCAACCTACTTGTCTATTCTATTTTTCTTTAAGTTTGATTTTTTTCTTTTTTTTTAGATTGCATGTAATGTTTGTCTTTCTCTGTCTGGTTATTCTACTAAGCAAAGTGCCCTCTAGGCTTATCCATATTCTTGCAAATAAAAGGATTTTCTTATATATGTATTTTCTTATATATTTTCTTATTTATATATTTTCTTATATATATGTATATATATATATACACACACACACATATATATGTATATATATATACACACACACTACATTTTCTTTATCCACTCATCCATTAATGGACACTTTGTTTCCCTATCTTAGCTATTGTGAATAATACTCAATGGCCATGGTACTGCAAATAACTCTTTGAGATAATTATTTTCCTACCTTTGGATATATACCCAGAAGTTGGATGGCTGTATCTCATATAGTAGTTTTGATAGTTTTGATTTTTTGAGAAACTTCTGTATTGTTTTCATGACTGTACCAGTTTACATTACCATCAACAGTGTACAAGCGTTCCCTTATCTACACATCCTCACCAGTACAATGTATATCTTATCTTTTTGACAATATATAACCTAAAAGTTGTGAGATGATATCATGATATTTCATTGTGGTTTTGGTTTGCATTCCCCAGATGATTAGTGATGTTAAACACCTTTTCATTTGCCTGTTGGCCATTTAGTGATGGAATGGCCATTAGTTGGAATAATTCCTATTCAGATCCTTTGCCAATTTTTTAAAATGGGTTATTGGTTCTTTATTATTATTGAGTTCTGTGGGTTACTTGTATATTTTGGATATTAACCCCTTATTGGATATGTGATTTGCAAATATTCTTTCCCATTCAGTAGGTTATCTTTTTATTCTGTTGATGGTTTCCTTTGTTGTGTAGAAGTTTTTTAATTTGATGTAGTCTCACTCATTAATTTTTGAATTTATTACCTTTACTTGTATATTTTATTTTTATTTAGTCATTGATTTTAAGTAGGCTCCACACTGGCATGAAGACCAATGTGGGACTTGAATTCATACCCAGGCTGAGATTAAGAGTCAGACTCTCCACTGACTTAGCTACCCAGGTGCCCTTGTTGCCTTTGCTTTTAGTGTCAAATCCAAAAATTTATTGCCAAGACCAATGTTAAGAGATTTACTTTCTATGTTTTCCTCTAAAAGTTTTATGGTTTCAGTCTTTAACCTATTTTGAGTTGATTTTTGTGTATGGTGTAAGATAGGGATCTAGTTTCATTCTTTTCTGTGTGACTGTCCAATATTCCCCAAACTATTTTTTGAAGACACTATCTTTCCCCCTGATTCTTGGCTTTAATTAATAAATTTGACATAAATTAATTGAAGATATGTAAATAGGTTTATTTCTGGGCTTTGGTTCTGTTCTATTGATCTGTTTGTTCTAATGCTAATACCAAACTTTTTTCATCATGGTAGCTTTGTAATATAGTTTGAAATCAGGAAGTATGATGTGTCTAGCTTTGTTCTATTTTTCTCAAGATTGCTTTGTTTATTTGAGGTCTTTTGTGGTTTCATACACATTTTAGAAATGTTTGTTCTATTTCTGTGAAAATGACTTTGAAATTTTGATAAGGATTGCATTGAACCTGTAAATTGTTCTGGAGACTATGGACATTTTAATGGTATTAATTCTTCTGATCCTTGAACATGTAGTATCTTTCAATTTACAATAAAACCTTGGGTTGCAAAGATAATTCATTCCAGAAATATGCGTTTAATCCAAAGCTCTTGTATATTTAAGTGAGTTTCAAGACCCATTGGTTCAGATCTGATAATGTAACATTTGACATCACGTAATACTCATATTGCAAGACATCGCATATTTATCAAGTTAAAATTTATTAGAAATATTTACTTGCCTTGCAGAACTCTTACAGAATAAGTTACTTGTAATCAAAGGGTTTACTGTATTTGTGCCTTCAATTTCTATCATCAATGTCTTATAGTTTTCAGTGTAAATATCTTTCATCTCCCTGGTTAAATTTATTTCTAAGTATTTTCTTACTTTTGACACTTGTAAATGAGATTTTCTTAATTTCTCTTTCTGATAGTTCATTGCTAGTGTATAGAAACGTAACTGATTTTGTGTATTGATTTGTATCTTGCAACTTTATTGACTTTATTAGTTTGGACAGAATTTTGGTGGAGCCATTAGTGTCTTCTATATTTAAGATCATGTCATCTGCAGATAGAAACAATTTTACTTCGTTCTTTCTGATTTGGATGCCTTTTGTTTCTTTTTCTTGTCTATTTGCTCTGGCTAGAACTTCCTGTACTATGTTATGTAAAGGTGGTAAGAGTGGTCATCTTTGTCTCATTCCTGATCTTAGAGAAAAAGCTTTCAGATTTTCACCATTGAGTATGATGTTATCTGTAGGTTTAAATGGTCTTTATTATGTTAAGGTATGTTCCTTTTGTACCTAATTTGTTAAGAGTTTTTATAGCGAATAGATGTTAAATTTTGTCAAATAGTTTCTCTGCATTTATTGAGACAATCATATAATTTTTATTCATCCTTTGTTAATGTGGTATATCTCATTGGATCATCTATACATCCCTAGAACAAATCCCACTGTATCGTCATATATGATCCTTTTAATGTACTGTTGAATTTGATTTTCTAATATTTTGTTGAGAGGTTTTTAATTTTATTTGTCAGGGATATTGGTCTGTACTTTTCTTTTTTTTTCAGTGTCCTTGGCTGGCTTTGGTAATAGGGTGATGCTGACTTTGTAAAATGAGTTGCGAAGTGTTCCCTTCTATTCTATTTTTTGAAAGAGTTTGACAAGGGTTGGTATTAGTTCTTCTTTAAATGTTTGGTAGAATTTACCAGTAAAGTCTGGTCCATGACTTTTCTTTGTTGGGAAGTTTGTTTTTTTTTTTTTAATGTTTATTTACTTTTGAGAGAGAGAGAGAAAAAAAGTCTGTGCATGAGAGTGGGGGACAGGCAGAGAGAGAGGAAGACAGAGGCTTTGAAGTGGGTTCTGTGCTGACAGCAGAGAGCCCAAAATGGGGTTCAAACTCATGAACCATAAGATCATGACCTGAGCTGAAGTCGGATGTTTAAATGACTGAGCCACCCAGACACTCCTTTTTGTTGGGAAGTTTTTGATGGTTGGGTCACTCTCCTTACTGGTAATTAGTCTGTTCAGATTTTCTAAATTTTTCATGATTCAATCTTGGCATCTTTCTAATGTTTCTAAGACATTATACATTTTTTCTAGGTTGTCCAATTTTTTTTAAATATGAAATTTATTTTCAAATAAATTTATTTTCAAACTGGTATGGCTACAAAAGGCCATATTTCATTCTTTCTCATTGCCAAGTAGTATTCCATTGTGTATATAAACCACGATTTCTTTATCCATTCATCAGTTGATGTAGGTTGTCCAATTTTGGGTATATAATTGTTCATAGTAGTCTCTATAATCTTTGCATTTCTCTGGTATCAATTACAATGTCTCATAATTCATTTCTTTTTCTTTTTCTTAACTTTTATTTAGCTTCAGGTGTACAATATAGTGATTCAACACTTCCATACATCACCCAGTGCTGATCACAACAAGTACACTCCCTAATCCCCATCACCTATTTTACCCATCTCCCTACGCACCTCCCCTCTGGTAACCATCAGTTTATTCTCTATAGTTAAGAGTCTGTTGCTTGGTTTGCCTTCTTCTCTCTTTTTACACCTTTGTTTGTTTGATTTCTTAAATTCCACATATGAGTGAAATCGCATGGCATTTGTCTTTCTCTTACTGACTTAATTCACTTAGCATAATACTCTCTACCTCCATCCATGTCATCACCACAAATGGCAAGATTTCATTCTTTTTATGGCTAAGTAATATTCTATTGTGTCTATGTAATACCTCTTTATCCATTCATCAATCGGTAGACACCTGGGCTGTTGCAATAGTATAAGTAGTGTAGATAATGCTGTTATAAACATCAGGATGCATGTTTCCCTTTGAATTCGTAATTTTGTATTCTTTGGGTGAATACCCAGTTGTGCAATTACTAAATCATAAAATAGTTTTATTTTTAACTTTTTGGGGAAACATTCATACTATTTTCCACAGTGACTGTACCAGTTTGCATTTTACCTAAATGCAAGAGGGTTTCCCTTTCAGGGAAAAAAAAAAAAAAAAAAAAGGAGGGTTTCCCTTTCTCTGCATCCTCACCAATACTTGTTTCTTGTACTCTTGATTTTAGCCATTCTGCAAGGTGTGAGGTGAGATTTCATTGTAGTTTTGCTTTGTATTTCCCTGATGATGAGTGATGTTGAGCATCTTTTCATGTGTCTCTTGACTATCTGTAAGTCTTCATTGGATAAATGTCTATGTCTTCTGCCCATTTTTTAAATTACTTACTTTTGGAATGTTGAGTTTGATAAGTCCTTTATATTTTTGGGCATTAATCCTTTATCATATACGTCATTTGCAAATATCTTCTATTCCATAGGCTGTTATTTAGTTTTGTTGATTGTTTCCTTCACTGTGTAAAAGATTTTTATTTCAATGAGGCCCCAATAGTTTATTTTTGGTTTAGTTTCCTTTGCTTCAGAAGACGTATCTAGTAAGAAGTTGCTATGGCTAATGTCCAAGAGGTTACTGCCTGTGCTCTCTTCTAGGATTTTTATGGTTTCAAGTCTCACATTTAGGTCTTTAATCCATTTTTTTAATGTTTATTTATTTTTGAGAGAGACAAGGAGAGACAGACTGTGAGAGGGGGAGGGGCAGAGAGCGAGGGAAACACAGAATCTGAAGCAGGCTCCAGGCTCTGAGCTGATAACACAGGGCCTGACATGGGGCTCGAACCCATGAACCATGGGATCATGACCTGATTGAAGTTGGATGCTTAACCAAGCCACCCAGGTGCTCCAGGTCTTTAATCCACTTTGAATTTATTTTTGTGTATAGTGTAAGAAAGGGGTGCAATTACCTCTTTTCCATGTTGCTGTCTACTTTCTCCAAAACCATTTGCTGAACAGACTGTGTTTTTCCCATTGGACATTCTTTGCTAGCTTTGTTGAAGACTAATTGACTATATAGTTGTGGGTTCATTTCCAGGCTTTCTATTCTATTCCATTGGTCTAGTTGTCTATTTTTGTGCCAGTACCATGCTGTTTTGGTCACTATAGTTTTGTAATATAACTTGAAATCTGGAATTGTGATGCCTCCATCTTTGTTTTTCTTTTTCAAGGTTGTAATTCATTTATAATTTTATTTATTTAGGTCCTCCCTTTTTTCTTGGTGAGTTTAGATAAAGAGTTGTCTCTTTTATCTTTTAAAAAAATCAGGTTTTGTTTGTTTGTTTGTTTTGTTTCAGTGATCTTTTATATTATCTTTTTAGTTTATTTCTTTTATTTCCACTTTGATCTTGGTTATTTCCTCCTTTCTTCTAACTTTGGGCTTGGTTTGTTCTTTTTTTAAATTTTTTAATGTTTATTTTATTTTTGTGAGAGAGACAGAGCATGAATGGGGGGGGGCAGAGAGAGAGGGAGACTCAGAATCTGAAGCAGGCTCCAGGCTCCAAGCTGTCAGGTCAGAGCCTGATGTGAGGCTTGAACCCATGAACTGTGAGATCATGACCTGAGCCTAAATTGGACACTTAACCTGCTAAGCCACCCAGACACCCCTGTTCTTCTTTTTATAGTTCCTTGAGGTGTAAAGATAACTTGTTTATTTGGGCTTGATCTTTTTTCTTAATGTTGATTTTTATCACTATAATTCTCTGCCTTAGCACTGCTTTTGCAGCCTTTCATAAGTTTTGCTATGCGGTGTTTCCATTTTAATTTTCTCAAGTTATTTTATATTTCTCTTTTGATTTCTTTCCCACCCAGTGTTTTTTTTTTCAGAAGCATGTTATTTAATCTCCATGCATTTGTGAGTTTTCTTCTTTTAAGTGATTTCCAGTTTCTTACCATTGTGGTCAGATAAGATGTTGATGTATTTCAATCTTCTTAAACTTATTAAGGCTTATTTTATGGACTACCAAATGATCTATGTTGCAGAATGTTTCACGTGCTCTTGAAAAATGTGTATTCTGGTGCTGTTGGATTGAATGCTATATATATATCTGTTAAAGCCATCTGTTCTAATTTGTTGCTTAAGTCATTGTTTCCTGATTTTCTGTCTGGATGATTTATCCATTGTTGAAAGTGGTTTTTGAAATCCTCTATTATTGTTATTGAGAAACTGTCTGTTTCTCCTTTCAGATCTAGTAATATTTGCTTTATATGTTTATGTGCTCCTATGTTGCATGCATACATACTTAAAAATATTTTAACCTTGATGAATTGAGTCCTTTACCATAATATAATAACTTTTTTGTCTCTTGCTATAGTCTTTAGCTTATACTCTATTTTGCCTAAGTATAGTTACTCCTGCTCTCTTTTTGTTTCAATTTATATGACATGCCATTTTCTATCTCTTTACTTTGAATCTCTGTGTGTTCTTAAATCTTAAGTGAGTCTCTTATAGGCAATATACAGTTTTGTCTTTTTTGAAAAATCCATCAGCCACTCTGTTTTATTAAAAACATAATTTAGTCCATTTACATTTAAAGTAATTATTGATAGGTATGGATTTACTATTGCCTTAAGGTTTTTCTCTGGTAATATTTTTTTGTATTTTTGTTTTTTAAAGTACTTTGAATTTATCATGCTAATCCTTGTAGTTTGCAAAGTTTCTACTGAAAAATCTGCTGATGGTCAATGGGGATTTCTTCTATATAACAAGTTGGTTTTCTTTTGATGCTTATAAGATTCTCTCCTTGTTTTTAAATTGCATAATTTAACTATTATATCTCTTTAATTTTTGACAATTTAATTTTAATGTTTTCCTTTGGATTCTTCTTATTTGGGACTTTTTGGACTTCCTAGATCTGGATATCTGTTTCCCCAGGTTAGAGATGATTTTAGCCATTATTTCTCTGAATAAACTTTCTGCCCCTTTCTCTGTCCTCCGTCTCTGGGTCTTTTAAAATGCATACATTGGCCCCCTTACTTATTGTCCTATAAGTCCCTTAAGCTCTCTTCAAGGTTTCATTTTTTTCTTTTTGTTTCTATCAATGTATTCCAGTACTCTATATTTAAGTTTCTGATCCTTTTTTTCACTTTATCTAGTCTTCTGTTGAAATCCTATATCAAAAATTTTCAGTTCTGTTATTGTATTTTTCAACTCTGTGATTTCTGTACGTTGCTTTTTATATTTTATATCTCTGTTGAAATCTTACTTTGTTCATACATTGCTGTTCTGACTAGGTAAGTATCTTCATCATCATTATTTTGAAATCTCTTTCAGGTATGTCATTATCTCTGTTTCATTAACATTTGTGTCTGGATACTAATATGTTCTTTTGTTTGGAACATACTCTAGTTCCTCATTATTCTTGAATCTGTGTTGATTTCTGTGCAATAGATAGACAGCTACTCCTCCCAGTCTTGACAGAGTGGTCTCATGTAGGAGATGAACCTTATCTATCAGCCCAGGTTGTGCTCCTTATTGTCTCTCCACCTCCTGACTGTCCAAACTGTCTCCTTTGATTTTAGTTGCTTCCAGTACTTGAGGGGATGCCACGACCCATCATTGTCCCAAAGATGAGGATTACAGTTAGTACCTTAATGCAAGCTTATTAAAGCTGATGCTCTCAGGCAGCAACTTTTAAAATATGCAGATTAACCAGGGGAGGTGTTTTTCTTCAGGGAAATACTGGGAAGTGATGTTTTTGCTTTCTTTCTGTGTGGGGGAATAACTAGTTAATAACTGCTTCCTTTTTGCTACATTACTGTGGTACTCATGAATGGAAGCCCTGTTGGTTATTCTGGGTCCCATTCCTCAGGCTGTAGCCATAAAATCTGGGAGGCAGGTGAGATACTGGTGATTTAAAACAGAATGGAGAAAGGAGATGGAGGAAGTATTCATTGGTTTCTCTCATCTCTTGGGAGATGGAGGGATCACAACAAATCCTTTGTTGCATCCTAAGTAGTAGGCTGGCCTTCAGGCAGCAGCTTTGAAAGCATGCAGATAAACCTCCTTTTAGCAAAAGACTGAGAGAGAGATGGGCATTTTTGCCTCCTCCCTCTGTACTGAGCCCTAAGGGAATAGTCATGGCTAGTGCTCTCGTGCCCATTAAGAACTGTTGTTTTGTTTGTTATTGTTTTGTGGGTCTTGTGAATGCAAGCCCCACTGGTTTTCCGAATGAGTCATTTTGGAGCCCATCCTTCAGGTGAGAATCTCAAAAGTTAGGAGGATATATAAGGGCTCCAAAAACCTTTGCTCTTTGGGGAGAAGCTAAGAGTTAGAGATTCCCTCCTGATTATATAGTTCTGTGCTAGAGTGGGGTTTATGACAAGCATATATTGCAGACTTCACTATCTGTTTCAGTATGGTTTTTGTTTTTTGTTGTTTTTGTTGTTTTGTTTTTGTTTTTGTTTATATTTTGTTTTCTTTGCCTGATATGTAGGAGTTCCTCATCTAGCTCTGGATCTTTTTCAGAGGGAATTGCTCTGTGTGTAGTTATATATTTGGTTACATCCATTGGGGGGAGGGTAGCACAGGAGCTTTCTGTGTTACCGTCTTGCCATCTTACTTGATCTTCTGATTCTATTTTTTTAATAGGTGGTAGTTTATTTTAATAAAGAAGAATTTTATGATTATATTTATAAGACAGAATGTACATGGATACTTGACAACTATAAGGTGAAATGTAGCATGCAAATATTGGTTTTTGTACCTCAGAATTTTTCTCTTCTTTCCCTCCTCCCTCTCTCCCTCTTTCACCCTTCCTTCTTTCCTTTTTCTTCTTTCTTTCTCTTTCTTTCTTTCTTTCAAAAATATCCAACCAACCCCATTCCATAACTATAATGTGATTTTCAGTTAAGGTGATATGTCCTCCCTCTCTCCCAGGCATGGATCCTAGGACTGGACAATATGCCTTTGGCAATAGTGAATAATGAATCACCAATATCTTCCACTGACCCAGCTGACTTATCAGAGACCTTCCTTGGTATTGGTATTTGTATTGGTATATATAGATTAAATCAATAAGAACTACAAAACAAAAACAAAAAAACTCTATATCTTTTTGTTGAAGTTGGAAGCTGGATATTAAAAATGAAGAACTGCCAATGACCATCCTCATTGGCTTCATAAATGATGTCTGTCTGTAGTCAGAGCAAATAATCCCAATATAAGAGGGAATTAAGCCTAGAAATGGAGAGAGGGTGAGAGAGAGAATGGGAGCAAGAGAAATATGCCTTATGACATCCTTTAATCTTGAGTTCCAAACTTGCCTGAGGCCAATTCCACCTCTAGATGTCTCAGCTAAACAATAAAATACATTTTTTATTAAGATTGTTTTAGTTGAGCTTACTTCACTTGCCAGTGAGTGAGTTTGGTTAATATTGAAGGTTATAAATGATGAGCCTAAAACACTGTGGTTATATAAATGGTCAGAGCCATTTTACAGTTGTTCGTTGTTTATAATAATTTGCTTATGGGAAGAAGTATAATGGTAAGAAAAATAAATTCACACTAAAGTGATTTTAAGATAAGTCAAGAAAACCCATGGACAATAGAAAAAAAGAATATAGAAGAAATTTCTTTGATACCTGTTATAGATGGTACTGCAATCGTTCCAGATGGCCCAGAAAAAGTGGCATTGAGAAAAAAATCTATGGATGAAATAACATGCAAAGGAAGATAAAATTATGTGAGTGGTCCTAAAGGAACTATCAGACTTTAAAGAAGCTCCAGGAAGACCATGTGAAGATTAAAATCAGAAAATGTATTCATTTTAATGCAAAAGGGGGAAAACTGTCTCAGAAGTTCAAGTAACAGACATGCCTATAGTAACAAAGCTAATAAAAGAATTTTATAAAGGAATATTTTGTAAAAAGAGGGTAAATTGTAAATAGCAGAATTATAAATATACTTAATCCCCGAAATCTTCTTATAAAATGTTTAAACATTTGGGGCGCCTGGGTGGCTCAGTCGGTTAAGCGTCCGACTTCAGCTCAGGTCACGATCTCACGGTCCGTGAGTTCGAGCCCCGCGTCGGGCTCTGGGCTGATGGCTCAGAGCCTGGAGCCTGTTTCCGATTCTGTGTCTCCCTCTCTCTCTGACCCTCCCCCATTCATGCTCTGTCTCTCTCTGTCTCAAAAATAAATAAACGTTAAAAAAAAAAATTAAAAAAAAACTTTAAAAAAAATAAAATGTTTAAACATTCGATTTAAAAAGTGTGCTTATTATTATTTTTTTTTGTAATTTACTCATAATATATTTGGAGTAAATATGTTAATTACTGCTGGAGTAAAATTAATAAAGTTTTATTATTGAAACCAGCATCTTCTTATGCTGGACATAAATTATTAAACTTGTCATGTATTTAACGAGACTTGAAAGATCTGCCAAAAAGAGACAGGCAGATTTCTTTCATTTCCTTCTTTTGAACGAAGATCAAAGATCGTTTTTTAAAAAACGTTTTCTCTATTGCCTTACTATTCAGATAGCAAAATCCTGCTTTGCAGAATCCTTATTACATATTATTTGGGCAGCATTCCTTTATTTTTTTTTTTGCATTATATTGAAGTTTTTTCCCCTTCAATTTATTCTGGCATTTCTTATCAATAAAGGGGCTGAGAAATTCAGATTATTGAGCCCATCAGGGTGAAATGTTCAAAATAATGTCAGCTTGGCTTTTATTGTGCACTAAAGATTATGGTGGCCCCTGAGTAAATCATCAAAACACATTATTTGATCAATGAAAGACAACTGTCATTCTATGAGCTTCATTTTCCATTTAACAGTGTGAAAAATCTCTGTTAACATCAGATGTTAAATTTAGAGAGCACATTAATGCTCGCCTCTCCTCATGAAGTGTGGTACACATTTAATCAACACTTGATTTGATACCTCAGTCATGGTACACCCTAATTATAACCCAAATCCAAACAATACTTGTATTATATATCTGCAAAATGTGTGATAAATCATTTTAATGCTGATGCTTTGACATCAGACTACACCCGAGTTTAAAGTTTGACTTTCCCAATTGCTAGCGTGATTGTAGACAAGTTACTTTGACACAGAATGCCTTCATTAAAAGGAATTAATAATACATATTTCATACGGTTGGAATTTAATGAGCTAATACAGGTCAGACACTTAATACAGTATCTGCTACTCTGAAAGATGTCAGTAGTCAGGACGATGACAATGAAAATGACAAAGCTATTATTAAAAGCACAGGATCCAAGAAAGAAGCCTCTAGGTTAGTTCATAGCAAACTCCCCTTATGTCTAGGAAGTCATGATGCCATATTTCCCCTTGTCTGTTTATCTATGGATAAAACAAAATTATTCTGTTTTATCTTAAAAAAGACTGCTCTGAAATATGCCCCAACACTTTTCCTTCAAGTCAGTGATGAAATAATGTATTTTCTGGGTATAAAATAAACACAGATGTTTTTACTGTTCCCAAGCTGGAATTGAAATAGAGACTCAAACAAACCACAGCCTCCTGGAACTTCAGCCATCTCAAATCCCTCTTTATGGCTCCAATACCTCTATGTGGGAACTCCTTGCAGTAATAAATGCCATCTTCCATGTTTATCATGCCTCTCATATTGCAAAGGTATGCATCCTTGACTTCTGATTCTTCCATGAGAAACTTTGTATAACTAATGTTGATGCTTCCACTCTCTCTCACCCACTCTTCATGATATGCTATTTGCCATTTCAGGCCCCTATTTTATTTTATTTTATTAATTATTTTATATTTGAGAGAGAGAGAGCAGAGGAGAGGGGCAGGGGAAGAGAGAGAGAGCAAGAGAGAGAGAATCTAAAGCAGTCTCCATTCTCAGCACGGAGCCCAATGCAGGTCTTGATCCCATGATCCTGGGATCAAGAGTTGGATGCTCAACCAAGTGAGCCACCCAGGTGCCCTTAAGGCCCATATTTTAAATCACAATTCATTGCTCCTTTGTGCTCTCAAATTCATGGAGAAGTTCCTATTTTTTTCATCTTCCTTCAGTTCCTGGTGAAATGCTTGGCATATTCTAGGGTGCTTATTACATGAATTAATACAACTTTTATTTCACTTACTGTTTACTATAATTTCTACTCTAAATTCTCTTGGAGTTTTCTAAAGGGAGATATGCCTATTTTAAAGCAAATTGGTCTCTGACATTTTAACGATTTTTCTTTTTCTGCTGTTCCAACTCTCCTCACTTATTGAGCTTGTAACACATTTACTTCCAGTGGTAAATTCTTTCCTTACTGTAGTATATTAAATATTTATTAGGAAATATTCACTTTATGGAAAGAGTATACTCTCCTTTATTGCCATTGGGCTTGGTCATATGGCTTGCTTTGGTTAAAGTATGTTAGAGATACAACTTTCATAGAGGCTTGAAAGGATTTGTATGGTTGGGCATGCCCACCCTCTTGAGTTCCTGACCTTCATCATAAGAGAATATGACTTGGGTAGCTAGTGGTCAAAGGAAAGTGACAAACACGTGGAGCAGACCAGGATGCAAACCACAGCCTGGAGCCATGGCTTGCTTCTAAGCCTTCCCAATTTAGAATAGCCAAATCCCAGCTGACCTGCAGACTTCTAAGCGAAAAAACACTTAGTTGTTGTATGTCACTGTGTTTTAAGGTAGTTTGTTTTTGCAGCATTATTGTGCCAATAACTGACTGGCCTATTCAATCTATAGAACTGGGAGGGGTATTTGATGTATGAGCTAATCTGAGGAATAAATGAAAGAATAAAAGGCTTTAGTAATTTTTCTCTTCTTATTAAGCTGATTAGATTCATATGCACATAAATACATGGACCTACCAAACCAACCCTTGACATACAATGTAACAGTGTCTGAAATTGTATAGAACTTATTTTAGTCTCATGCTCTGGAATTTCTGTTATAATAATGAACTGCATCTATCACCTTAGTTCTAAAGGTTTAGTAATTAAGAGTAGAAATATCTTTGTTACATGATACCCATATGAACTTGCTGTGAGCCACTGTTAACACACAATTGCTTATTTTCTTTTGTTTATACTACACTACCTTAAATTACATATTAAAATTATCTTGTTATTACTGTTATTACATATGAAATCTCCTATTCTACTACCATTCTGAATGGAAATTCAGGTTCAAGTGAATTCTTTTTGCTCTTTTGTTTTCAGACAGAATTTTCTTTTTTTCCTGTAGTCTACATAGTGATACCATTTTCATAGGCTTAGGAATATACTGATGTTTAATGGATAACCAGTTATTTCTGTCTTATTTGTTCTTTTGAGTTTAACACACTGGAGAAGTTCTTCTTTTCTGTTGTGGACTACCATTTGTATTGTGCTGTTTAACACTTGTTGCTTAGATCAACTTTGAAAATGATATTTGTTGTTTCTGTTTTTATTCAAGTATAATTAAAACTGATACATTAGCTCTCTCCTCGGTATCTCACCGCTGCGTCAGTGCAGGCATCAGCAAATTAATGAGAGGAGAGAGGAGGCCCCTGCTCTTGGGCACCTGCAGGAACTTAATCCAGCTCCAGACACACCGTAAACACTTTCATCTAACGGAAGATAAGCTGTGAAATCAGATTTCTGAACCACAAGACACTTGTGTAAAAACTGCATTCCATGCCAGGCCTGAAATGTTCCAAAGCTCAGTTCGCTATCAGCATCCCAGGTGGTGCAATTAATAAAGAGCTAGAGTGGGGCCACTGGCACAAACAAGGCAGCTCCTTAGAACCTGACCTTCCTATTTGTTCCATTCCTTGGGTAGATAACGCCTGTTAATTACTCTGGAGGTTTTGTTAGAGCATTCTATCTGGTCTCGCTGGATCAAGCTCTCCTCTCCAGATCGCCCTACATGGGGAACTGAAAATAATCCTCGTTTCAATGAAATTATTTTGGCGAGGAGAGAGGGAAGATGGCGGCGTAGGAGGACGCTGGGCTCACCGCGCATCCTGCTGATCACTTAGATTCCAACTACACCTGCCTAAATAACCCAGAAAACTACCAGAAGACTAGCAGAATGGAGTCTCTGGAGCCAAGCGTAGAAGAGGGGCCACAGAAGAGGGTAGGAAGGGCGGCAAGGCAGTGTGCACTCCATGGACTGGCGGGAGGGACCCGGGGCAGAGGGGCAGCTCGCCAGCCAACCAGAGCCCCTGAGTCTGGCTGGCAAAAGCGGAGGGGCCTGACGGACTGTGTTCCGACAGCAAGCGCTACTTAGCGTCTGGGAGGTCATAAGTTAACAGCTCTGCTCAGAAAGCGGGAACGCTGGAGGACAAAGGGAGGGAGAGCTGCTGAGCCCCCAGACGACAGAGCTCAGTTTGGTGGGGAACAAAGGCGCTCGCCAGCGCCATCTCCCCCGCCCATCCCCCAGCCAAAATCCCAAAGGGAACCAGTTCCTGCCAGGGAACTTGCTCGCTCCGCGCAAACACCCAACCCTGTGCTTCTGCGGAGCCAAACCTCCGGCAGCGGATCTGACTCCCTCCCGCTGCCACAGGGCCCCTCCTGAAGTGGATCACCTAAGGAGAAGCGAGCTAAGCCTGCCCCTCCTGCCCCCCCCCCCCCGTGCACCTTGCCTACCAACCCCAGCTAATATGCCAGATCCCCAGCATCACAAGCCTGGCAGTGTGCAAGTAACCCTAGGAGAGGGGAAGAGAAGGCACACACCAGTCTGACTGTGGCCCCAGGGGTGGGCTGGGGGCAGACATCAGGTTGGACTGCGGCCCCGCCCACCAACTCCAGTTATACACCACAGCACAGGGGAAGTGCCCTGCAGGTCCTCACCACTCCAGAGACTATCCAAAATGACCGAGCAGAAGAATTCCCCTCAGAAGAATCTCCAGGAAATAACAATAGCTAATGAACTGATCAAAAAGGATTTAAATAATATAACAGAAAGTGAATTTAGAATAATAGTCATAAAATTAATCGCTGGGCTTGAAAACAGTGTAGAGGACAGCAGAGAATCTCTTGCTACAGAGATCAAGGGACTAAGGAACAGTCACAAGGAGCTGAAAAGCGCTTTAAACGAAATGCAAAACAAAATGGAAACGACGACAGCTCGGATTGAAGAGGCAGAGGAGAGAATAGGTGAACTAGAAGATAAAGTTATGGAAAAAGAGGAAGCTGAGAGAAAGAGAGATAAAAAAATCCAGGAGTATGAGGGGAAAATTAGAGAACTAAGTGATACACTAAAAAGAAATAATATACGCATAATTGGTATCCCAGAGGAGGAAGAGAGAGGGAAAGGTGCTGAAGGGGTACTTGAAGAAATTATAGCTGAGAACTTCCCTGAACTGGGGAAGGAAAAAGGCATTGAAATCCAAGAGGCACAGAGAACTCCCTTCAGACGTAACTTGAATTGATCTTCTGCATGACATATCATAGTGAAACTGGCAAATACAAGGATAAAGAGAAAATTCTGAAAGCAGCAAGGGATAAACGTGCCCTCACATATAAAGGGAGACGTATAAGACTCGTGACTGATCTCTCTTTTGAAACTTGACAGGCCAGAAAGAATTGGCATCAGACCTTCAGTGCGCTAAACAGAAAAAATATGCAGCCGAGAATCCTTTATCCAGCAAGTCTGTCATTTAGAATAGAAGGAGAGATAAAGGTCTTCCCAAACAAACAAAAACTGAAGGAATTTGTCGCCACTAAACCAGCCCTACAAGAGATCCTAAGGGGGATCCTGTGAGACAAAGTACCAGAGACATCGCTAGAAGGATAAAACATACAGACATCACAATGACTCTAAACCCGTATCTTTCTATAATAACACTGAATGTAAATGGATTAAATGCACCAACCAAAAGACATAGGGTATCAGAATGGATAAAAAACAAGACCCATCTATTTGCTCTCTACAAGAGACTCATTTTAGACGTGAGGACACCTTTAGATTGAGAGTGAGGGGATGGAGAACTATTTATCATGCTACTGGAAGCCAAAAGAAAGCTGGAGTAGCCATACTTATATCAGACAAACTAGACTTTAAATTAAAGGCTGTAACAAGAGATGAAGAAGGGCATTATATAATAATTACAGGGTCTATCCATCAGGAAGAGCTAACACTTATAAATGTCTATGTGCCGAATACCGGAGCCCCCAAATATATAAAACAATTACAAACATAAGCAACCTTGTTGATAAGAATGTGCTCATTGCAGGGGACTTTAACACTCTAGTTACAGAAATGGATAGATCATCTAGACACACGGTCAATAAAGAAACAAGGGCCCTGAATGAGACATTGGATCAGATGGACTTGACAGATATATTTAGAACTCTGCATCCCAAAGCAACAGAATATACTTTCTTCTCGAGTGCACATGGAACATTCTCCAACATAGATCATATACTGGGTCACAAAACAGCCCTTCATAAGTTTACAAGAATTGAAATCATACCATGCATACTTTCAGACCACAATGCTATGAAGCTTGAAATCAACCACAGAAAAAAGTCTGGAAAACCTCCAAAAGCATGGAGGTTAAAGAACACCCTACTAACGAATGAGTGGGTCAACCAGGCAATTAGAGAAGAAATTAAAAAATATATGGAAACAAACAAAAATGAAAATACAACAATCTAAACGCTTTGGGACGCAGCGAAGGCAGTCCTGAGAGGTAAATACATTGCAATCCAGGCCTATCTCAAGAAACAAGAAAAATCCCAAATACAAAATCTAACAGCACACCTAAAGGAAATAGAAGCAGAACAGCAAAGGCAGCCTAAACCCAGCAGAAGAAGAGAAATAATAAAGATCAGAGCAGAAATAAACAATATAGAATCTAAAAAAACCGTAGAGCAGATCAACGAAACCAAGGTTGGTTTTTTGAAAAAATAAACAAAATTGACAAACCTCTAGCCAGGCTTCTCAAAAAGAAGAGGGAGATGACCCAAATAGATAAAATCATGAGTGAAAATGGAATTATTACAACCAATCCCTCAGAGATACAAACAATTATCAGGGAATACTATGGAAAACTATATGCCAACAAATTGGACAACCTGGAAGAAATGGACAAATTCCTGAACACCCACACTCTTCCAAAACTCAATCAGGAGGAAATAGAAAGCTTGAACATACCCATCACCAGCGAAGAAATTGAATCGGTTATCAAAAATCTCCCAACAAATAAGAGTCCAGGACCAGATGGCTTCCCAGGGGAGTTCTACCAGACGTTTAAAACAGAGATAATACCTATCCTTCTCAAGCTATTCCAAGAAATAGAAAGGGAAGGAAAACTTCCAGACTCATTCTATGAAGCCAGTATTACTTTGATTCCTAAACCAGAGACCCAGTAAAAAAAGAGAACTACAGGCCAATATCCCTGATGAATATGGATGCAAAAATTCTCAGTAAGATACTAGCAAATCGAATTCAACAGCATATAAAAAGCATTATTCACCATGACCAAGTGGGATTCATTCCTGGGATGCAGGGCTGGTTCAACATTCGCAAATCAATCAACGTGATACATCACATTAACAAAAAAAAAAGAGAAGAACCATATGATCCTGTCAATCGATGCAGAAAAGGCCATTGACAAAATCCAGCACCCTTTCTTAATAAAAACCCTTGAGAAAGTCGGGATAGAAGGAACATACTTAAAGATCATAAAAGCCATTTATGAAAAGCCCACAGCTAACATCATCCTCAACGGGGAAAAACTGACAGCTTTTTCCCTGAGATCAGGAACACGACAGGGATGCCCACTCTCACCGCTGTTGTTTAACATAGTGCTGGAAGTTCTAGCATCAGCAATCAGACAACAAAGGAAATCAAAGGCATCAAAATTGGCAAAGATGAAGTCAAGCTTTCACTTTTTGCAGATGACCTGATATTATACATGGACAATCCGATAGACTCCACCAAAAGTCTGCTAGAACTGATACAGGAATTCAGCAAAGTTGCAGGATACAAAATCAATGTACAGAAATCAGTTGCATTCTTATACACTAACAATGAAGCAACAGAAAGACAAATAAAGAAACTGATCCCATTCCCAATTGCACCAAGAAGCATAAAATACCTAGGAATAAATCTAACCAAAGATGTAAAGGATCTGTATGCTGAAAACTATAGAAAGCTTATGAAGGTAATTGAAGAAGATTTAAAGAAATGGAAAGACATTCCCTGCTCATGGATTGGAAGAATAAATATTGTCAAAATGTCAATATTACCCAAAGCTATCTACACATTCAATGCAATCCCAATCAAAATTGCACCAGCATTCTTCTCGAAACTAGAACAAGCAATCCTAAAATTCATATGGAACCACAAAAGGCCCCAAATAGCCAAAGTAATTTTGAAGAAGACCAAAGCAGAGGCATCCCAATCCCAGTGGTTAGCCTCTACTACAAAGCTGTCATCATCAAGACAGCATGGTATTGGCACAAAAACAGACACATAGACCAATGGAATAGAATAGAAACCCCAGAACTAGACCCACAAACGTATGGCCAACTCATCTTTGACAAAGCAGGAAAGAACATCCAATGGAAAAAAGACAGTCTCTTTAACAAATGGTGCTGGGAGAACTGGACAGCAACATGCAGAAGGTTGAAACTAGACCACTTTCTCACACCATTCACAAAAATAAACTCAAAATGGATAAAGGACCTGAATGTGAGACAGGAAACCATCAAAACCTTAGAGGAGAAAGCAGGAAAAGACCTCTCTGACCTCAGCCGTAGCAATCTCTTACTCGACACATCCCCAAAGGCAAGGGAATTAAAAGCAAAAGTGAATTACTGGGACCTTATGAAGATAAAAAGCTTCTGCACAGCAAAGGAAACAACCAACAAAACTAAAAGGCAACCAACGGAATGGGAAAAGATATTTGCAAATGACATATCGGACAAAGGGCTAGTATCCAAAATCTATAAAGAGCTCACCAAACTCCACACCCGAAAAGCAAATAACCCAGTGAAGAAATGGGCAGAAAACATGAATAGACACTTCTCTAAAGAAGACATCCGGATGGCCAACAGGCACATGAAAAGATGCTCAACGTCGCTCCTTATCAGGGAAATACAAATCAAAACCACACTCAGGTATCACCTCACGCCAGTCAGAGTGGCCAAAATGAACAAATCAGGAGACTATAGATGCTGGAGAGGATGTGGAGAAACGGGAACCCTCTTGCACTGTTGGTGGGAATGCAAATTGGTGCAGCCGCTCTGGAAAGCAGTGTGGAGGTTCCTCAGAAAATTAAAAATAGACCTACCCTATGACTCAGCAATAGCACTGCTAGGAATTTATCCAAGGGATACAGGAGTACTGATGCATAGGGGCACTTGTACCCCAATGTTGATAGCAGCACTCTCAACAATAGCCAAATTATGGAAAGAGCCTAAATGTCCATCAACTGATGAATGGATAAAGAAATTGTGGTTTATATACCCAATGGAATACTATGTGGCAATAAGAAAGAATGAAATATGGCCTTTTGTAGCAACGTGGATGGAACTGGATAGTGTGATGCTAAGTGAAATAAGCCATACAGAGAAAGACAGATACCATATGGTTTCACTCTTATGTGGATCCTGAGAAACTTAACAGAAACCCATGGGGGAGGGGAAGGAAAAAAAAAAAAAGAGGTTAGAGTGGGAGAGAGCCAAAGCATAAGAGACTGTTAAAACCTGAGAACAAACTGAGGGTTGATGGAGGGTGGGAGGGAGGGGAGGGTGGGTGATGGGTATTGAGGAGGGGACCTTTTGGGATGCGCAGTGGGTGTTGTATGGAAACCAATTTGACAATAAATTTCATATATTAAAAAATAAATAAATAAAAAAATAAAACTGATACATTAGTTTTAGGGGCACCTGGGTGGCTCAGTCAATTGGGCGTCTGACTTCGGCTAAAGTCATGATCTCACGGTTCTTGAGTTTGAGCCCCGTGGTGGGTTCTGTGCTGACAGCTCAGAGCTTGGAGCCTGCTTCGGATTCTGTGTCTCCCTCTCTCTCTGCCCCACCCCCACTTGTGCTCTGTCTCTCTCTGTCTCTCAAAAATAAATACATATAAAAAAATTTAAAAAGAGAGTGATACATTAGTTTTAGGTTTTCAATACAATGATTGAACAATTCTATCAACTTCTCAGTGCTCATCAAGATAAGTGTAACTCTTAATCCCCTTTATCTAATTCATACATCTCCCAACTCAACTCCCCTCTGTCAACCACCAATTCTCTGTATTTAAGAGTTTGTTTTTATTAGTCTCTTTTTTTGTTTTATCCTTCATTTTGATTCATAAATTCCACATATGACTGAAATCGCATGGTATTCCTTTTTCTCTCTCTTTTTTTTAATATGAAATTTATTGTCAAATTGGTTTCCATACAACACCCAGTGCTCATTCCAACAGGTGCCTCCCTCAATACTCATCACCCACCCTCCCCTCCCTCCCACCCCCCATCAACCCTCAGTTTGTTCTCAGTTTTTAACAGTCTCTTATGCTTTGGCTCCCTCTCTCTCTAACCTTTTTTTTTCTTCCCCTCCCCCATGGTCTTCTGTTAAGTTTCTCAGGATCCACATAAGAGTGAAAACATATGGTGTCTGTCTTTCTCTGTATGACTTATTTCACTTAGCATAACACTCTCCAGTTCCATCCACGTTGCTACAAAAGGCCATATTTCATTTTTTCTCATTGCCACGTAGTATTCCGTTGTGTATATAAACCACAATTTCTTTATCCATTCATCAGTTGATGGACATTTAGGCTCTTTCCATAATTTGGCTATTGTTGAGAGTGCTGCTATGAACATTGGGGTACAAGTGCCCCTATGCATCAGTACTCCTGTGTCCCTTGGATAAATTCCTAGCAGTGCTATTGCTGGGTCATAGCGTAGATCTAGTTCTAATTTTTTGGGGAACCTCCACACTGTTTTCCAGAGTGGCTGCACCAGTTTCATTCCCACCAACAGTGCAAGAGGGTTCCCATTTCTACACATCTTCGCCAGCATCTATAGTCTCCTGGTTTGTTCATTTTAGCCACTCTGGCGTGAGGTGGTGTCTGAGTGTAGTTTTGATTTGTATTTCCCTGATGAGGAGCAACGTTGAGCATCTTTTCATGTCCTGTTGGCCATCTGGATGTCTTCTTTAGAGAAGTGTCTATTCATGTTTCCTGCCCATTTCTTCACTGGATTGTTTTTTTGGGCGTGGAGTTTGGTGAGCTCTTTATAGATTTTGGATACTAGCCCTTTGTCTGATATGTCATTTGCAAATATCTTCTTCAATTCTATCAATTGCCTTTCAGTTTTGTTGATTGTTTCCTTTGCAGTGCAGAAGCTTTTTATCTTCATGAGGTCCCAATAGTTCATTTTTGCTTTTAATTCCCTTGCCTTTGGAGATGTGTCAAGTAAGAAATTGCTACGACTGAGGTCAGAGAGTTTTTTTTCCTGCTTTCTCCTCTAGGGTTTTGGTGGTTTCCTGTCTCACATTCAGGCTCTTCATCCATTTTGAATTTATTTTTGTGAATGGTGTAAGAAAGTGGTCTAGCTTCATTCTTCTGCATGATGCTGTCCAGTTCTCCCAGCACCATTTGTTAAAGGGACTATCTTTTTTCTATTGGATATTCTTTCCTGCTTTGTCAAAGATTAGTTGGCCATACGTTTGTGGGTCTAGTTCTGGGGTTTCTATTCTATTCCATTGGTCTATGTGTCTGTTTTTGTGCCAATACCATGCTGTCTTGATGATTACAGCTTTGTATAGAGGCTAAAGTCTGGGATTGTTATGCCTCCCGCTTTGGTCTTCTTCAAAATTACTTTGGCTATTCGGAGTCTTTTGTGGTTCCATACAAATTTTAGGATTGCTTGTTCTAGCTTCGAGAAGAATGCTGGTGCCATTTTGATTGGGATTGCATTGAATGTGTAGATAGCTTTGGGTAATATTGACATTTTGACAATATTTATCCTTCCAATCCATGAGCACGGAATATTTTTCCATCTCTTTATATCTTCTTCAATTTCCTTCATAAGCTTTCTATAGTTTTCAGCATACACATCTTTTACAACTTTGATTAGGTATATTCTTAGGTATTTTATTATTCTTGGTGCAATTGAGAATGGCATCAGTTTCTTTATTTCTCTTTCTGTTGCTTCACTATTAATGTATAAAAATGCAACATATTTCTGGGCATTAATTTTGTATCCTGTGACTTTTCTGGATTCATGCATCAGTTCTAGCAGACTTTTGGTGGAATCTGTTGGGTTTTCCATGTAGAGTATCATGTCATCTGCAAAAAGTGAAAGTTTGACTTCATCATTGCCAATTTTGATGCCTTTGATTGCCTTTTGTTGTCTGATTGCTGATGCTAGAACTTGTAACACTACGTTAAACAACAGTGGTGAGAGTGGACATCCCTGTCGTGTTCCTGATCTCAGGGGGAAAGCTCTCAGTTTTTCCCCATTGAGGATGATATTAGCTGTGGGCTTTTTATAAATGACTTTTATGATGTTTAAGTATGTTCCTTCTATCCCGACTTTCTCGTGGGTTTTTATTAAGAAAGGATGCTGAATTTTGTCAAATGCTTGTTCTGCATCTATTGACAGTATTGTATGGTTCTTTTCTTTTATTAATGTGATGTATTACATTGATTGATTTGTGAATATTGAACCAGTCCTACAGCCCAGGAATGAATCCCACTTGGTCATGGTGAATAATTCTTTTTATATGCTGTTGATTTCGATTTGCTAGTACCTTGTTGAGAAGTTTTGTATTCATATTCATTAGGGATATTGGCCTGTAGTTCTCTTTTTTTGCTGGATCTTTGCCTGGTTTGGGAATAAAGGTATTGCTGGCTTTATAGAATGAGTCTGGAAGTTTTCCTTCCCTTTCTATTTTTTTGGAACAGCTTGAGAAGGATAGGTATTATTTCTGCTTTAAATGTCTGGTATTATTCCCCAGGGAACCCATCTGGTCCTGGCCTCTTATTTGTTGGGAGATTTTTGATAACTGATTCAATTTCTTTGCTGGTTATGGGTCTATTCAAGTTTTCGATTTCTTCCTGTTTGAGTTTTGGAAGTGTGTGGGTGCTTAGGAGTTTGTCTCTTTCTTCCAGGTTGTCCAGTTTGTTGGCATATAATTTTTCATAGTATTCCCTGAGGGATTGGTTGTAATAATTCCATTTTCATTCATGATTTTATCTATTTGGGTCATCTCCCTTTTCTTTGTGAGAAGCCTGGCTAGAGGTTTATCAATTTTGTTAATTTTTCAAAAAACCAACTCTTGGTTTCGTTGATCTGCTCTACAGTTTTTTTTTTTGTTTTTTTTTTTGTTTTTTTTTTGTTTTTTAGATTCTATATTGTTTGTTTCTGCTCTGATCTTTATTTTTTCTCTTCTTCTGCCCGGTTTGGGGTGTCTTTGCTGTTTTGCTTCTATTTCCTTTAGGTGTGCTGTTAGATTTTGTATTTGGGATTTTTCTTGTTTCTTGAGATAGGCCTGGAAGGCAATGTATTTTTCTCTCAGGACTGCCTTCGCTGCATCCCAAAGCGTTTGGATTGTTGTATTTTCATTTTCATTTGTTTCCATATATTTCTTAATTTCTTCTCTAATTGTCTGGCTTACCCACTCATTCTTTAGTAGGGTGTTCTTTAACCTCCATGCTTTTGGAGGTTTTCCAGACCTTTTCCTGTGGTTGATTTCAAGCTTCATAGCATTGTGGTCTGAAAGTATGCATGGTATGATCTCAATTCTTGTATACTTATGAAGGGCTGTTTTGTGACCCAGTATGTGATCTATCTTGGAGAATGTTCCATGTGCACTGGAGAAGAAAGTATATTCTGTTGCTTTGGGATGCAGAGTTCTAAATATATCTGTCAAGTCCATCTGGTCCCATGTATCATTCAGGGCCCTTTATTAATCCTGTGTCTAGATGATCTCTTCATTGTTGAAGGTGGAATATTAAAGTCCCCTGCAATGAGCACATTTTTATCAACAAGGTTGCTTATGTTTGTGATTAATTGTTTTATGTATTTGGGGGCTCCTGTATTCGATGCATAGACATTTATAATTGTTAGCTATTCCTGACGGATAGACCCTGTAATTATCATATAATGCCCTTCTTCATCTCTTGTTACAGCCTTTAATTTAAAGTCTAGTTTGTCTGATATAAGTATGGCTACTCCAGCTTTCTTTTGACTTCCAGTAGCATGATAAATAGTTCTCCATCCTCTCACTTTCAATCTGAAAGTGTCCTCAGGTCTAAAATGAGTCTCTTGTAGACAGCAAATAGATGGTATTGTTTTTTTATCCGTTCTGATACCCTATGTCTTTTGGTTGGAACATTTAGTCTATTTACATTCAGTGTTATTATTGAAAGATATGGGTTTAGAGTCATTGTGATGTCTGTAGGTTTCATGCTTGTAGTGATGTCTCTGGTATTTTGTGGTCCTTGCAGCATTTCATTCACAAAATCCCCCTTAAGATCTCTTGTAGGGTTGGTTTAGTGGTGATGAATTCCTTCAGTTTTGTTTGTTTGGGAAGACCTTTATCTCTCCTTTTATTCTGAATGACAGACTTGCTGGATAAAGGATTCTCAGCTGCATATTTTTTCTGTTCATCACATTGAAGATCTCCTGCCATTCCTTTCTGGTCTGCCACGTTTCAGTTGATAAGTCTGTCACTAGTCTTATGGGTCTCCCTTTATATGTTAGAGAGTGTTTATCCCTAGCTGCTTCCAGAATTTTCTCTTTATCCTTGTATTTTGCCAGTTTCAGTATGATATTTCATCAGAAGATCAATTCAAGTTACATCTGAAGGGAGTTCTCTGTGCTTCTTGGATTTCAATACCTTTTTCCTTCCCCAGATTAGGGAAATTCTCAGCTGTGATTTGCTCAAGTACACCTTCAGCCCCTTTCTCTCTCTCTTCCTCTTCTGGAATTCCTATTATACGGATATTGTTGAGTTTGATTGCATCACTTAGTTCTCTAATTCCCCCCTCATACCCCAGCTCCCTTTTTTTATCTCTCTTTTTCTCAGCTTCCTCTTTTTCTATAATTTTATCTTCTAACTCACCTATTCTCTGCTCTTCATCTTCAATCCGAGCTGTGGTCGCCTCCATTTTATTTTGCACCTCATTTATACATTTTTTAGCTCCTCATGGCTATTTCTTAGTCCCTTGATCTCTGTAGCAATAGATTCTGTGCTGTCCTCTATACTTTTTTCAAGCCCAGCGATTAATTTTATTACTATTTTTCTAAATTTTTTTTCTGTTATATTGCTTAAATCGTTTTTGATCAATTTGTTAGCTGTTGCTACTTCCTGGAGTTTCTTTTGAGGAGAATTCTTCCATTTTGTCATTTTGGATAGTCCCTGGGTGGTGCAGAAGTGTAGAGTACTTCCCCTGTGCTGTCTGGAGTAACTTGTGTTGATGCGTGGGGCCGCAGTCAGACTGGTGTGTACCTTATCTTCCCCTCTCCCAGGGGCAGGACTCACTGTGGACTGGTGTGGCACCTGTCTGGGCTGCTTGCACACTGCCAGACTTGTGGTGTTGCTTTGATGGGATCTGGCATATTAGCTGGGGTGGATCTGCAATGTGCACAGGCATGGGAGGGGAGGTTTAGCTCGCTTTGCTGTTGGTGGTCCCCTGCTAGAGGGGTCTTGCAGCTCCAGGAGGGATGCAGGCAGACCTGTTGGAGGGATGGATCCACAGAAGCACAGCATTGGGTGTTTGTGCGCTGCAAACAAGTTTGGTGATGGGAACTGATTACTTTTGGGTTTTCGGCTGGGGGATAGGAGAGGGAGATGGTGCTGGCCAGCGCCCTTGTACCCAGCCAAGGTGAGCTCTGTCCTTCCAGGGCTCAGTAACCCTCCCTCCCAGTGTCCTCTCGCCCTCCCACTCTCTGAGTAGAGCTGATGTTAAGTCCCACTGGCTGTGAGAACTCATGCAGTCCAGCCCCTCCGCTTTTGTGAGTCAGACTCGGGGGCTCTGCCTTGCCAGGCGGGCTGCCCCTACACTGCCCCAGCTCCCTCCCGCCAGTCTGTGTAGTGCGCACTGCCTCTCTGACCTTCCTACCCTCTTCCGTTGGCCTCTTGTTTATGCTTGGCTCTGGAGAGTCCATTCTGCTAGTCTTCTGGCAGTTTCTGGGTTATTTAGGCAGATGTGGGTGGAATCTAAGTGATCAGCAGGACGAGGTGAGTCCAGCATCCTCCTACGCCACCATCTTCCAGAGTTTGTCAGTATTCCTTTTTCTGACTGACTTATTTCACTTAAGCATTATACCCTCTTGGCCTATCTGTTGTTGGATATGGCAAGATTTCATTGTTTTTTATGGCTGGGTAATATTTCATTGTGTGTGTCTGTGTATACATATATATCCTCTTTATCCATTCATTTATGGATGGATACTTGAGTTGCTTCCATATCTGGACTATTTTATTTTATTTTATTTTTATTTTATTTTATTTTATTTTATTTTTTTTAATTTCTTCAACGTTTATTTATTTTTGGGACAGAGAGAGACAGAGCATGAATGGGGGAGGGGCAGAGAGAGAGGGAGACACAGAATCAGAAACAGGCTACAGGCTCTGAGACATCAGGCCAGAGCCTGACGCGGGGCTCGAACTCACGGACCGCCTGATCGTGACCTGGCTGAAGTCAGATGCTTAACTGACTGCTCCACCTAGGCGCCCCTGGACTATTTTAAATAATGCTTCCCATAAACATAAAGATGCATATATCTTTTCCAATAAGTTTTTTTTATTATTCTGGCAAATACTGAGTGGTGGAATTACTGGATCATATGGTAATTCTGTTTTTAATTTTGGTGGAACCCCATACTCTTCTCCACAGTGGCTGTACCAATTTGCATTCTCATTAACAATGTGCAAGGGTTCACTTTTCTCCACATCCTTGTCAATATTTGCTATTTCTTCTGTTTTTGATTTTAGCAATTCTGACAGGGGTAAGATAATTCATGGTTGTTTTAATTTGCATTTCTTTGATGATTAGTGATATTCAGCATCTTTTCATGTGTCTATTGGCCACCTGTATGTCTTCTTTGGAAAATGTCTATTCAAGTATTCTGCCTTTTTATTTTATTTTATTTTATTTTATTTTATTTTATTTTTTTGATACGTTCAAAGAACTAACTCTTGGTTTTATTGATCTGTTTTTTTTTTTTTTTTTTAGTATTTATTTTATTTATTTCTGCTCTAGTCTTTTTTTTCCTTCCTTCTACTGGTTTTGGGCCTTGTTTGTTCTTTTTTCCAGCACCTTTAGGTGTAAGATTAAGTTGTTTATTTGAGATTTTTATTGCTTTTGAGATAAGCCTGTATTGCTATAATCATCCCTCTTGGTACAGCTTTGCTGCATCTCAAAGATTTTGATCTGTTGTGCTTTATTTTTATTTTTTTCCATGTATTTTAAAATTATTTTTAGACACACTGATCGACCCATTTATTGTTTAGTAGCATGTTATTTAGCCTTCATGTATTTGTGTTTTTGTCCAGATTTTTCTTGTGGTTGATTTCTAGTTTCAAAGTGTTGTGGTAGGAAAAGATGCATGTTATGATTTCAATCTTTTCAAATTTGTTGAGACTTGTTTTGTGGCTTCATATATAATGTATTCTGGAGAATGTTCCATATGCAGTTGAAAATAATGTGTGTTCCACTGTTTTGGGATGGAATGTTCTGAATATATTTGTTAGATCCATCTAGTCCTATATGCCATTCAAAGCCACTGTTTTCCCCATTGATTTTATGTCTAGATGATTTATCTATTGAGGTGCTAAAGTCCTCTAGTATTATTGTATTTCTATTAATTTCTTTTTTTACTTCTGTTATAGTTGCTTTATATGAGTGGGTGGTTCTATGTGGGTGCATAAACATTGACAATTGTTATATCTTCTTATTGGATTGTTCCCTTTGCCATTATGTAGCGTCCTTCTTTGTCTCTTGTTGTAGTCTTTGTTTTTTTATCTTGTTCATTTTGTATTGCTACCCCAGCTTTTTTTTTGCCTCCATTCTTTTATAAAAACATTTTCCCTTCTTATTTCCTTCAATCTGTATGTGCTTTTTGGTCTGAAATGACTCTCTTGTGATCAGCAAATTGATGGCTCTTGTTCTTTTCTCCATTGAATCACTATGTATTTTGATTGGAGCATTTAGTTTTTGCATTCAGTAATTATTGATAAGAATGTACTTATTGCCATTTTGTTACTTGTTTTATGGTTGTTTTTGTAGGTCTTTTCCTGATCTCTTCACTTGTGGTTTAAGGGCTTTTTTTTTTTTTTTTTTTTTTGTGATACGTTTTGATTCTTTCCTCTTCATGTTTTGTGTATCTAGTAGAAATTTTTGATTTGTGGTTACAATTCAATTTCTTCTACAATTTGTGGTTAGAAAGATTTATTTAATTTTTTTAAATTTATTTTTGAGAGAGAGACAGAGTGAGAGAAGGGAAAGGGCAGAGAGAGAGGGAGACACAAAACACAAAGTGGACTCCAGGTTCTTAGCTGTCAGCACAGAGCCTGACATAGGGCTAGAACTCACAAACCGTGAAATCATGACCTGGACTGAAGTCAGATGCTTAACTGACTGAGTCACCCAGGCGCCCCTACAATTCATTTTGTGAATAACATCTTATGCAGGTATCAGTCTATATTAAGTTGATGGTTGCTTAATTTTAACCCATTCTAAAATCATTTAAATTTTATGCCCCTTCATGTTTTATGTATATGATGTCATATTTTACATCCTTTTGTGAATACATTTACTGATTTTTATAAATATAATTGATTTTACTGCATTTGTGCTTTAATCTCCATACTAGTTTCAGAGGTGACTAACCTACTACTTTTATTATATTTGTATTTTCCTGTGAAAGTTTTTTCTTTCAGAATTTGCTTCCTCCTAATTATGGCCTTTTATTCCCACACAATGAATTCCAAAATTTCTTGTAAGTCTGGGTTAGTGGTAACTAACTCCTTTCACTTTTGTTTTCCTGGAAAACTATATCTTTCTTTATATTCTGAATTATAGCTTTGCTGGATAGAGTTTTCTTGGTTGAACATTTTTTCTTTCAGCACGTTGAATATCTCATGATGCTTCCTTCTGGCCTGCAAAATTTCTGCTGAAAAATCAGCTGATAGACATGGGTTTTTTCTTGTATGTAATTGTTTTCTCTTGCTGATTTTAAAATTCTCTCTTGGAGGGAAACAGCACTTTTGACAAACACAACTCTCCACGTGCTTAGTTTACGGACTATAAAGTGCTTCATACCTTGACTTCTATGTGAAACCAGATATAATTTCAATTGTACTTCATTCTATTTTCTGGTCCTGTTATTAAATTCTTTTTTCTTTTTCTTTTCTTTTCTTATTCTTGAATACAGAAAGAAAAATATCTATTTTTATTTTCCATTTTTATTAAAAAGATTTTTCTTTTAATTTTTTCTACTATATTTTTTACTTTTTTGTAAATTTTTAAAATTCAACTTTTATTTTACATTTTATTCTATTAGTGTATTCATTTTTTTCAAATTTTCAAATGTTTTCCCTTTTTTCCTTTTTTTCTTTTTTTTCTTATCTTTCCCTTTTTTCTCTAATCTATCAAGCTTCTTTCAACAGCCAGACCAAAACACACCTAGGATCTAATATCCTTTATTTGATTTCTTTGTCTTGTTTTTAATTTTTAGTTTTAATTTTTTTACTTTATTAATTATTCTCCCTCCAAAAATTACAAAATGATGGAAAGAAAGAACAGGAAGAACCATCAACAAGTTATATCATAGTAAAATTCACAAAATACTGAGGCAAGGAAAAAATTATGATACCAGTAAGGGAATAAAAGTCCTTAACTTACAAGGGAAGACAGATCAGGTTTGTAGCAGACCTATCCACAGACACTTGGCAGGCCAGAAAGGAGTGGAAGGATACATTCAATGTGATAAATTGGAAAGATATGCAGCCAAGAATTCTTTATCCAGCAAGGCTGTCATCAAAATAGAAGGAGAAATAAAAAGTTTCCCAGATAAACAATAATTAAAGGGCTTCGTGAACACTAAACCAGGCCTGCAAGAATTTTTAAGGGGGATTCTCTGAGGGGAGAAAAGAGGGAAGGAAAAAAAACAACAAAAGACCAAAAGCAAAAAAGACTAGAAAGGACCAGAGAACACTACCAAAAACTCCAACTCTACAGGTGACATAAAGGCAATAATTCATGTCTTTCAGTACTTATTGTAAATGTCAATAGTCTACAAACTCCAATCAAAAGACATAGGGTAACAGAATGGATAAGAAAATAAGATCCATCTATGTGCTGTTTACAAGAGACCCATTTTAGACCTAAAGACTCCTTAAGATTGAAAATAAGGGGATGGAGAACCATCTATCATGCTAATGGTTGCCAAAAGAAAGCTGGAGTAGCCATACTTATATCAGTCTAGACTTTAAAGTAAAGATTGTAACGAGATGAAGAAGGGCATTATATCATAATTAAAGGGTCTATCCAAAAAAAAGATCTAACAATTGTAAACATTTATGTTCCAAACTTGAAAGAACCCAAATATATAATTCAATTCATTACAGACATAAAGAAATTCACTGATAATACCATAATAGTAGGGGACTTCAACACCCCACTTACAACAATGAATAGATCATCTAAACAGAAAATCAACAGGGAAATAATGGCTTTGAATGACACACTGGACCAGATGGATATAACCAATATATTCAGAACATTTCATCCTAAAGCAGAAGAATACATATTCTTCTCGAGTGCACATGGAAAATTCTCCAGAATAAATCACATACTGGGACACAAATCAGCCCTCAGCAAGTACAAAAAGATCGAGATCATACCGTGCATATTTTCAGACCACAACACTACGAAACTTGAAATCAACCACAGGAAAAAATTTGAAAGATAACAAATCCATGAAGACTAAAGAACATCCTACTAAAGAATGAATGGGCTAACCAAGAAATTAAAAAGGAAATTAAAAAATGCATAGAAGACAATGAAAATGATAACACCTCTGAGATGCAGAAATGGTGGTCATAAGAGGGAAGTATATAGGAATCCAGGCCTTCCTAAAGAAGGAAGAAAGGTCTCAGATACACAACCTAACCTTACACCACAAAGAGCTGGAAAGAGAACAGAAAATAAAACCCCAAACCAGCAGAATATAGGAAATAATAAAGATTAGAGCAGAAATCAATGCTATTGAAACCAAAAAAAAAACAGTAGAACAGATCAATGAAACCAGGAGTTGGTTCTTTGAAAGAACAAAATTGATAACCCCCTAGCCAGTTTGATCAAAAAGAAAAAATAAAGGACCCAAGTAAATAAAATCAAGAATGAAAGAGGAGAGATCACAACCATCACTGCAGAAATACAAATAATAATAAGAGAATTTCATGAGCAATTATACACCAATAAAATGGGCAATCTGGAAGAAATGGACAAATTCCTAGAAACATATAGGGGCGCCTGGGTGGCGCAGTCGGTTAAGCGTCCGACTTCAGCCAGGTCACGATCTCACGGTCCGTGAGTTCGAGCCCCGCATCAGGCTCTGGGCTGATGGCTCAGAGCCTGGAGCCTGTTTCCGATTCTGTGTCTCCCTCTCTCTCTGCTCCTCCCCCGTTCATGCTCTGTCTCTCTCTGTCCCAAAAATAAATAAACGTTGAAAAAAAAATTAAAAAAAAAAAAAAAAAAAGAAACATATAAACTACCAAAACTGAAACAGAAGAAATAGGAAATTTGAACAGACCCATAAGCAGTAAAAGAATTGAATTCGTAATCAAAAACATCCCCCCAAAAAACAAGAGTCCAGGGTTTGATGGCTTTACGGGGGAATTCTACCAAACATTTAAAGAAGAGTTAATACGTATTCTCTTGAAGCTCTTTCAAAAACTAGAAATGGAAAGAAAACTTCCAAACTCTTTCTATGAAGCCATCATTACCTTGATTCCAAAACCAAAGACCCCACTGAAAAGGAGAACAGTAGGCTAATTTCCCTGATGAACATCGATGCAAAAATCCTTAACAAGGTACTAGCCAACCAGATCCATCAATACATTAAAAGAATTATTCACCAAGACCAACTGGGATTTATACCAGGGATGCAGGGCTGGTTCAGTATCTGCAAAACAATCAATATGATACATCACATCAAAAAGAAAGGACAAGAACCACATGATCCTCTCAATAGATGCAGAGAAAACATTTGACAAAATACAGTATCCTTTCTTGATAAAAAGCCCTCAAGAAAGTAGGGATAGAAGGATCATACCTCAAAATCATAAAAGCCATATATGAAAGACCCACTGCTAATATCATCCTTAATGGGGAAAAATTGAGAACTTTCCCCTTAGGTCAGGAACACGACAGGGATGTCCACTCTTGCCACTGTTATTCAACATGGTATTGGAAGTCTTATTCTCAGTGATCAGATAACACAAAGGAGTAAAAGGCATCCAAATCAGGCAGGAGGGAGTCAAACTTTCACTCTTTGCAGATGACATGATACTCTATATGGAAAATCCAAAAGATTCCATCAAAAAACTGCTAGAACTGATCCATGAATTCAGCAAAGTCACAGGATATAAAATCAATGGACAGAAATTGGTTGTATTCCTATACACCAACAATGAGAAATCAAGGAATCAATCCCATTTACAGAAAGAGAAATCAAGGAATCAATCCCATTTACAATTGCACCAAAAACCATAAAATACCTAGCAATAAACATAACCAAAGAAGTAAAAAATCTATACACTGAAAACTATATAAAGCTTATGAAAAAAATTGAAGAAGGCACCTAAAAATGGAAAAATATGCCATGCTCCTGGATTGGAAGAACAAACTTGTTAAAATGTCGATACTACCCAAAGCAATCTACATATTCAATGCAATCCCTATAAAAATAACACCAGCATTCTTCGCAGAGCTAGAACAAACAATCCTAAAATTTGTATGGAATTAAAAAATACCCCATATAGCCAAAGCAATCCTGAAAAAGAAAAAGAAAGCTGGAGGCATCACATTCTCGGACTTCAAGACATATTACAAAGCTGTAATCATCAAGACAGTATGGTACTGGCACAAAAACAGACACTCAGATCAATGGAACAGAATAGAGATCCCAGAAATGGACCCAGAAACATATGGCCAACTAATCTTTGACAAAGCAGGAAAGAATATCCAATGGAATAAAGACAGGCTTTTCAGCAAATGGTGCTGGGAAAACTGGATAGCGACATGCAGAAGAATGAACCTGGGCCACTTTCTTACGCCATACACAAAAATAAACTCAAAATGGATGAAAGACCTAAATGTAAGACAGGAAGGCATTAAAATCTTAGAGAAGAAAGCCGGCAAAAACCTCTTTGACCTTGGGGGCAGCAACTTCTTACTCAACATGTCTCTGGAGGCAAGGGAAACAAAAGCAAAAATGAGCTACTGGGACCTCATCAAAATAAAAAGCTTCTGTACAACAAAGGAAACAATCAGCAAAACTAAAAGGCAACTGATGGAATGGGAGAAAATATTTGCAAATGACATATCAGATAAAGGGTTAGTATCCAAAATCTATAAAGAACTTATCAAACTCAACACCCCAAAACAAATAATCCAGTGAAGAAATGTGAAAAATACATGAATAAACACTTTGCCAAAGAAGACATCCAGATGGCTAATAGACACTCATAATCAGGGAAATACAAATCAAAACCATAATGATATACCACCTCACATCTGTCAGGATGGCTAACATTAACAGCTCAGGCAACAATAGATGTTGGCAAAGATGCAGAGAAAAAGGATCTATTTTGCACTGCTGGTGGGAATGCAAACAGGTGCAGCCACTCTGGAAAACAGTATGGAGGTTCCTCAAAAAATGTAAAATTTTTTGAGGCCCAGAAATTGCACTACTAGGTATTTATCCAAGGGATACAGGTATGGCATTTTAAAGAGGCACATGCACCTCAATGAACCCAAATGTCCATCAATGGATGAATAGATAAAGAAGATATGGTATACACACACACACACACACACACACACACACACACACACACACACAATGGAGTATTCCTTGGCAATTAAAAAGAATGAAATCCTGCCATTTACAACTACATGGATGGAACCAGAGGGTATTATGCTAAGCGAAATTAGAGAAAGACAAATATCATATGACTTCACTCATATGAGGAAGTTAAGGAACAAAACAGATGAACATAAAGGAAGGGAAGCAAAAATAATATAAAAACAGGAAGGGGACAAAACATAAAATCCTCTTAAATATAGAGAACAAACAGAGGGTTTTTGGAGGTGTTGTGGGAGGGGGAATTGTCTAAATGGGCAAGGAGGATTAAGGAATCCACTCCTGAAACCATTGTTGCACCATATGCTCACTAACAATAAATAAATAAATAAAAAATAATGTTTATTTATTTTTGGGAGAGAAAGAGAGAGAGAGATAGAGAGAGAGAGAGAGAGAAATTGGGAGAGAGAGAGAGCACGACCAGGGGAGGGGCAGACAGAGAGGGAGACACAGAATCTAAAGTAGGCTACAGGCTCTGAGCTGTCAGCATAAAGACTGACACAGGGCTTGAATCCACAAACTGTCAGCTCATGACCTGAGCCTATGTCAGATGCCTAACCGAGCCACCCAGATGCCCCAAAACAATAAATAAATTTAAAAAATTAAAAATAAAACAAAATTCTCTCTTTATCACCGTTTTTTTTGCCATTTTAATTATATGTCTTGGTGTGGACCTCCTTGGGTTGATTGATTTTTGGGGGAGCTTTCTGTGCCTCCTGGATCTAGATGTCTTACTCTTTCCCCAGGTTAAGAAAAGTTTCAGCTATTATTTCTTTAAATAAATTTTCTGTCCCCTTTTCTCTCCCTTCTCCTCTGTTACCTTATAATGTGGATGTTATGCTTGATGATGTCACTGTGTTCTCTCAACCTAGTTTTATTTATTAATATCAGGTTATTCAGCCAGGTTGTTTTCCAATACTCTGTCTTCCAGCTCACTGGCCCATTCTGCCTTTTCTAATATGTTTATGATTTCCCCCAGTGCATTTTTATTTCAGTTGTTGAATTCTTCATCTTTGATTCATTTTTTCAATTTTTTTTAAATTTTCTATGTCTTTGTTGAAGTTCTCGAGATCCTTCATTCTTTTCTCAACTTACATAAGTACATTTATAACCATTATTTTGAATTCTTTATCCAGCATATTGCCTATCCTTATTATATTTAGCTTTTCTGCTATGGTTTTGTCTTCATCTTCCATGTGAGACATATTCCTCTATCTCATCATTTTGCCTAACTGTATCAGAAAGTCAGCTACATCTCCTGATCTTGAAAGTAGTGGCCTCATGAAGAAGAGGTCCTGTGATGCCCTGTAGCACAATGTCTCCTGTTCACCAGAACCAAATAGTTTAACCAATGTCTCCCATGTGGACTCTGTGCACACTACTGTTGCAGTTAAGTCATGTTTGCCTTTATTCCAGTCAACTGCAATGGCTTACTTTGCCTGTTGTGGACCAGGTTTGGTCCCTGTGCTGTTAAGGGGACAGTCTGGGGCCACCATGACCTTGTAGTTAGGTGATGTCAGTAGTCAGACCAGATGATGTCTGCCTTAAGCCCATTTGCTGGTTGCTATCATCACACCAAACTGCAGAGCACTCTCCCTACCCTGTACCTTGAGAAGCTTTCATTAGTGGGTAAATTCAGCAGTCACGATGCCTACTCCCATTCTGTCTTCCAGCATGGCAGTGACCCCCAAAGTGAAGGGCTCTGTCCCTATGCTGCATCCTGAGATGTTTTTGTTGGTAGGTGAGGCTGGCAGTCATATCAGATCACTGCTGTGGTTGCAGAAAAAATGATCTCTCTGCATTGCCAGTTATAAGATTTGGCTGCTGGGGCTGCAGTTGAGCAGGTGTGTGTTCCCCTGGAGCATGAGTCATTTTGGTGTGGTGCTTATCCTTGCCAGGGCTGTTTACAGGATGAGAGGTGGAACTGCTTTGGAGGAACTCTTGTTGAGTAGGGAAGATGGGATGGGGCTGACATGAAGGGGTTGGGTGTGTGGTTTTAGCAAGGTAGGTGGAGAGTGTTCTCACTAGTTCCTGACAGTGTCCAACCATCTGTGTTTGGTGGAAAGAGAGAAATGGCACTCACCAGTTCTTTTGTTTTTGGAGAAGTCTCTTAAAGATTCCTGTCCTTCTTGTATATGTGAGATTAGTAAATAAATCTCGCATAAACCCAGGTGCTTTTCAAACTGTTGCTTCTCTGTTGTGTCTCGGTGGGGTTGTTTGTTATGTTTGTTATGCTGTCTCTTAAAGAGTGGGGACTTCATTTCCTATTGCTCTCCAGTTCTGCCAGAGGTAGGCCTGCTGATTTTTAAAGTACCTGGATCTCATCCCTGATAGCCATAAAAACTTGAGAAGTTCAGACACACTGGTTTTAAAAGCCAAATATTATGGACACTTAACTTTCCAATGTAGGTCCCCCATGTGTGCAGTGCCTGGTCTGGGGTCTGCTTCTCTCCATTCATGTTTGTGTTGCCCTTCCCATTTTTGGTTAGTCTTGCCAGAAGTTTGATTCTTGACTGTGTCTCCACCACTCCTAGCCTTTTTGATGTGGCCTCCTCTCTATAATTAACTGTGGAATGTTTGTTCTGCCAATATCTGAGTTGTTTTCTGGGCTAGTTGTACTGATGTGGTTGTTGTCTAAGTGTGTCTCTGGGACAAAGTGATCTTAGGATCCTCTTACTTGGTCATCTTCTGAGAAGTCTGTAAGAATGATGTTTTTTCCCCACTGGGGTCAGTGTGAATATGGGAGAGGTAAAAGTATTCTTTTCCCATTTACAATATTCTCTACTTGGGTATACTGGGACTATTGTAAATTCTGTGTAAGAGTATGTGACATTCTTTACTGAGCACTTGCAATAATTTCAAAAAGGGATTACAACTTGACATCAAAACAGTTAAAGGTATGTGAAAAATGATCCCTTTTCCCAATACTTCAAAGAGAAAACATCTAAGGAGTAAGGTTTTTTTTTTTTTTTTTTTTTTTTTTTTTCACAAAATACATCTTCTCCTGAGTGGTCCTCAATTTATTTTTCTCTTCTCCTTTTCTTTGTTTTCTGCATGACTTTCTTAGGAAACAGTACTATTAACCACAGAGAAGTGTTTAGTCACTCTAAGTAAACTGTCCTTTACTTGTATTTTTCTTTTTTTGTTAAGTTTATTTATTTATTTTTGAGAGAGAGAGAGAGAGAACGCGCAGGAGAGGTTATGAGAGAGGGGGATTGAGAGAGAATCCCAAGCAGGTTCCATTCTGTTAGCGCAGAACCCAATGAGGGGCTCAAACTCACAAAGCATGAGATCATGACCTGAGCTGACATCAAAAGTCAGATGCTTAACTGACTGAGCCACTCAGGTATCCCCCACCCTGTGTTTTTATTTTGAAATCTAAATCATTCAATCTAGAATGGTGATTTTGCATTTCCACTTAATGTCAGTGATGTCTACTGATCCAAGATCTGAAAGTTTTCAAAGTGAGAAATCCCTTAATACAGATGAAAAAAAAGGTAATTAGGAAAGAGTCTGTTATTCTTGAGCTCTGCGTGGTAAGGAAGGGGAATGTGAAGAAGGTGGAAATTGGATTGAAATAGAAAAGAGTGATTGGGAATGTCAAATGTGGAAATGAAGTGAGAAGAATATTCATAGACACCCTGCTTTTCAACAAATTGAGGGAAACTCTAGCTACTGAAGTTCAGTAGAGTTGCTCACATTTCGTTTTATTTATTCTTTTATTTGTCCCCATATACATTCAACCAATATTTATGGGAAAAATAGCTATACTCAGGCATTGTGCTGCATACTTAGGGTATAAAAACTACCATGACAGACATAGTCCCTGTTCCATGGAACTGGCAATCCATAGATCTTGAAGCACACCTTTGATATAAGATTATCATTTTATCCCTTGAGGACTACTTTGAAGCCAAAATACAAACTGTCTCCTATATTTGCTTCTATATTTTAGAGCCCAGGCATTATGAACTCCACACATTTTGAAATTTTAAAACACTCTATTATAATTGAAGATTATTGTGTCCAAATGATTGTGGTATCATGATATAGCTTCCAAGAAAAGGATAGAAGGTTATTCTCAGATTACTAATTTGCCATTAATTTTCTTTGAAATCATGTGTAAATTCTTCTCTGGTTCTATTTTGTCATCTATAAAATATTGAAAGTAATGTTGAACTACATTGGAAATGACAGGAAAGATTTCTAAATGACTATAATGTATTTTGCAGATAGAAAATCATGTGTGTACCAAAGGTGGTAATATTGACCCATTAATTCTTTTAGTGACAAAAAATCGTTGCTTCTTAGGGAGCTGACATGTGAGGGAAAAACAGGGAAATAAAAGAATGGAAACAAGAAAAAAGAGCAGGCTTAGAAAAGTGAATTTTTATCTAAAGGAAGACAGATTTTCCAAAGACCAATTTTGTTGGCATTACTTCATTTTAAATTGTGAAGAATGTTTTAAATGAACAAATTTTTGCCAATGTTACCTGTTTTTTGGTATATGTACTTAATATTTTATTGAAGCAATATTTAAACATTTAAACAAAATGGCTTTTTAATGCTAATTCATATCATTTATATAAGAGTTTTTAGGTAAATGTGGCTCTCTTATATTTTATTATTTGGAAAGGAAATTTCTGTCTAATGCCTCATTTAAGATTCAGTGGAATCTTTCTTGCTTCAGTAATTTTCCTATTAAATTACAACTATTAGTGCTACTTCCTCACCCTAAAGGAAACCAATAAAATCACCCAAACTAATGAAGTTATTTCCAACAGCAAGTACCTCGTTATGGGGGTACTTCTAATTACTGTTAAAATGAACTGGAACGGAATGTCTCAAGAATGGGATGTCCCAGAGCTATAAACCAAAACCGTAAACAGCTGTGCAACTCCTAATCTATTCATTTCACCTTCGCAATCACAGCACAACATGAACTAAATTTTAAATATTGATATACAGGAATAAGAATGGATTTGAACACAAAATAGAAAACATTAGTGAAAATTTTCTTACATTAAAGTAAGAGCATATTGGTTATATTTTGTCTTATAAATAGGATATTTTGTCCTCTGGATGTTGTCTTATTTGCTCACACATTTATGTCTCTCTGAACTAATTACCATGCTTAGGTAGTACTTCAGTCAAGACTACATTGAACAAGGATGGTGATGCAGCTTATGCAGGAGAAAACACTGTCAGTGCAAAAATAACATGTACAGGGGAATGACTTTAGATCAGATTTCATTAAGGTGTGCTTCCCTTTCCAATATAATTTTATGTCTACAGCAATATAAAGCTGAACTTACGTCTAAGTCAGAAGGTAGAGATTCTGTAGATAAATAAGAAATCATGTTGTTTTTATTGATGCTAATTCATTTGCACCATGGATTTCAAAGCAGAAACATGTATAAATCTACTTCAAAAATTCCAACAGTTGTACAAGTTAAAAACACATAAGGCAAAAAATTGTGAAATCTTGAGGAAGAAATTATTATAGAGAAAGTTAAAAAAATCATATTAGATTTGGAAAGACTGTGTGGAGGCAGTCTTAAAATTCAACCTCTGCTTTTTCCCAAGTGAAGGGAAAAGAAAAAATTTCAGTACAAATAATAACAATACTAAGTAATAATAATACTTTTAATTTTATATTTGTGGTTTTTAAATTATAAAAAAACATGAAATACATATAAAAACACTTGACTGGTAGATATGACATATGTTATCTCGTTCTGGTTCTTGATTGAAAAAGGTTGTAGACTGTGTTCAACTCACTTCATCTCACTGGACCTGTTTCCTTAATTATACAACAGAGGTAACAAAATAGAATACATGATTTGTATGATCTCTCCTAGGTCTACTTACCTCTTTAGCTATTCTATGACTTGGGAACATTCATAATTCACACAGTGACAATTTGTGGAATATATAGCATTCAATATATGTAAAATAATTTTTATTCCTTTTGTGAAAAATTGGCAAGGATGTGGGTAACTATTTCAGAATGCGGAGTGTGTATTTTTATTCAATAATTAAAATGGATAAATACTATATGTGTTTGTATTATGTCAACCTATATCAGCTGGAACTATGTTTTCCACAATCTATTCCTTGCATAGTTCATGGGTAGCATGGACCACTAGACATTTGAGAGAGGCTTAGCAGAAGTGAAGTGCTAGCTATAAGCACATCGACATTTATTTGATGACTCACCTTGTTGGCAGGGCAACAGGCAAATGATAGGCTCCTGTGTTATGGATAAAGAATTGTAGCCATGCCATAATTGCTCAAAAAGCTTATAAATTATTTTCAAAAATTCAATATAAGTTCAAAAATTCCTATAAAGGACAACATTGTCCATAAAAGCAAGTAATCCTATTAATGATTATAAACAGCATGATCTAGGAGAGTCTCATGTGCCCTAAAAATAAAGATGTACTTAGAACAGTGTATATACTCTTGACCTTTGGAACCAATTTTTAGATAATAAGTCTCATTAAAAAGTCCCCTTTTGCTTTTTAAGCTTTGTTCCAAACAAGGTTAACTAGAACTTATTCAACCTAGTAATGCCCATTCCCTCTCACCCCCCAAAAAACCTTTTTAATATTTAGTTGTTTTTTCTGTAGAATATAAAATTAAGAATAAATTTTTATCAGTAAGGAAAATAAAAAAGATAGCATGTGTTTAAATTACAAAGAAACATTATTAATATTATTGACACTGGGGCACCTGGGTGGCTCAGTTGGTTAAGCATCAGATCCTTGATGTCGGCTCAGGGCATGATCTCATGTTTGGTGAGTTTGAGTCCCACATTGGGTTCTGTGCTGACAGCACAGAGCCTGCTTGAGATTCTCTCTCTCTCTCTCTCTCTCTCTCTCTCTCTTTCTCTCTGCCCCTCCCCAGTCGTGGTCTCTTTCTTTCTCTCTCAAAATAAACTTTAAAAAATATTATTGATACTAAAAACAACCAGAAAGGCCAATTGGAAAATAATCAATAATGATTCAAAAATGCTGGGACAATACATCTTGGGCAGAAAGAAAGAGGATGAACATAGCTGTATCAAAAAAAATATTTATAGAGGGGAAATTCTAACAATTTAGTTTTTATAAACAAAAGTGTTTGGACTGTTAACAGTGGATCTGGAGATCAGCTTGCACACTAAAGTGCCTGCAACAGTCATAGCCCATGCCATATTGTTTTGATCACCACAGCTTGTAATTTAACCAGAAATCTGGAATTGTGATGCTTCCATCAAATCGTTCTTTTAAAGGTTGCTTTGGCTACTCGGGACCTTTTGTGGTTCCATACAAATTTTAGGATTGATTGTTGTAGTTCTGTGAAAAAAATGGTATTTTGATAGAGATTGCATTAAATGTGTACGTTGGGTAATATAGACACTTTAACAATATTTATTCTTCCAATCCATGAACATGGAATGTCTCTCCATTTTTTGGTGTCATCCTCAATTTCTTTCAATGGTGTTTTATTGTTTTCAGAGTACAGGTCTTTCACATTTTTGGTTATGTTTATTTGTAGATATCTTACGGTTTTTCATGCAATCATAAATGGTATTGATTCCTTGATTTCTTTTTCTGATATTTAATTATTGGTATATGGGAATGCAACAGATATCTGTATGTTAATAAAAGTGATGATAGTGGACATCCCTGCCTTATTGCTGACTATAGAGAAAAAGCTCTCAGTTTTTCCCATTGAGGATGATATTAGCTGTGGGTTTTTCATGTATGGCTTTTATTACTCCATGGTTTAGGGTTTTTATCATGAATGGATGGTGTACTTTGTCAATAGCTTTCTCTGCATATATTGTAAGGTTCATATAGTTTTTTTCTTAAAAATTTTTAATGTTATATATTCTTGAGAGAGAGATACAGAGACACAGAGTGTGAACGGAGGTGGAGGGGGGAGGCAGAGAGAGGAAGACACAGAATCTGAAGAAGACTCCAGGTTCTGAGCTGTCATTGCGGAGCATGCATATAGTTCTTATTCTTTCCTTTATTAATGTGTTATATCATGTTGATGGATTTGCGAATATTTGAACCACACTTGCAGCCCAGGAATAAATCCCACTTGATCTTGGTGAATGATTCTTTTAACGTTGTGTTGGTTTCCATTTGCTAGTAATTTATTGAGAATTTTTGCATCCATGTTCATCAGGAATATTGGCTTGCAGTTCTCTTTTTCAGTGGAGTCATTATCTGGTTTTGGTATCAGGTTAATGCTGGCCTCCTAGCATTTTCCTTCCATTTCTATTTTTTTGAATAGTTTGAGGAGAAGAGATATTAACTCTTCTTTAATTGTTGGTAGAATTCCTCTGTGAAGCCATCTGACCCCGGAATTTTGTTTGCTGGGAATTCTTGATTACTGATTAAATTTCTGTTCATTAATCTGTTCAAGTTTTATATTTATTCCTGTTTCAGTTTTGATAGTATATGTTTCTAGGAATTTACCAATTTCTTCCAGAGAGCCAAATTTATTGGCATATAGTTTTTCGTTATCTCTTATAATTGTTTGTGTTTCTGTGGTGTTTGTTGTCATTTTTCCACTCTCATTTGTGATTTTATTTATTTAGGTTTTATCTTTTTGATAAGTCTGGTAAGGGATTTATAAGTTTTATTATTTTTTTCAAAGAACCAGCTCCTGTTTTCATCTATCTCTTCAGCTCTGGGTTTGTTTGTTTGTTTGTTTGTTTCTATATCATTTATTTCTACTTAAATCTTTATTATTTCCTTTTATCTGCTGGACTTAGACTTTGTTTGTTGCTCTTTTTTTAGCTCCTTTAGGTGTAAGGTTAGTTTTTCTTATCTGATAATTTTCTTGTTTCTTCAGGTAGGCCTGTATTGCTATATACTTCCCTCTTAGGACTGCTTTTGCTGCATCCCAATGGTTTTGGACTGTTATGCTTTCATTTTCATTTGTGTGCATGTATTTTTTAATTTATTCTTTAAGTTTCTGGTTGATGCATTTATTGTTAAGCAGAACGTTGTTTTAGCCTTCATGTATTTGTGGTCTTTTCAAATCTTTCTCGTGGTTGACTTCAAGTTTCATACTGTTGTGTCAGAAAACATGCATGGTATGATCTCAATCCTCATGTATTTGTTGAGGTCTGATTTATGACCTAGTATGTAATCCATTCTGGAGAATGTCCCATGTGCACTCAAAAAGAATGTGTATTCTGCTGCTTTAGAATGGAATGTTTTATATCTATATGTTAAGTCCATCTGGTCCAATTTGTCATTCAGTGTGCCATTGTTTCTGTGTTGATATTCTCTTTAGATGATATGGCCATTGATGTAAATGGGTGTTAAAGTCCCCTACTATTATTGTATTATTATCAATTAGTTCCTTTATGTTGTTTTAAATTATTTTTTAACCTTTATTTATTTTTGAGAGACTGAGAGACAAGAGAATGAGCGGGGGAGAAACAGAGAAAGAGGGAGACACAGAATCCAAAACAGGCTCCAGACTCTGAGTTATCAGCACAGAGCCCAATGTGGGGCTCAGACTGACGAACTATGAAATCATGAACTGAGCCCAAGTTGGACGCTTAACCAATTGAGCCCCCCCCTTTATGTTTGTTATTAATTGTTATATATATATATTTAATATTTATTTATTAATAAATAAAGACAGAGAGTGTGTGAGTGGGGCAGAGGCAGAGCGAGAGGGAGAATCCAAAGCATGCTCCAGGCTCTGAGCTGTCAGCACAGAGACTGATGTAGGGCTCAAATTCACGAGTGTTAGATCATGACCTGAGCCAAAGTTGGACACTTAACTGAGCCATCCAGGTGCCCCTGTTATTTATTTTTTATATGTTTGGCTGCTCTCAAGTAGGGTGCATAAATATTTATAATTATTAGATCTTCTTGTTGGATTGTCCCCTTTACTATGATATAGTGCCTTTTTTACAGTCTTTGTTTTAATGTCTACTTTGTCTGATATAAGTATTATTACTCTGGCTTTCTTTTGAAATTCATTTGCCTGGCAAATATTTCTCCATCCCCTCCCTTTCAGTCTGCAGTGTCTTTAGGTCTCAAATGAGACTCTGAAATGCAGCATATAGATGGATCTTGTTTTTTTATGCATCTGACACCATGTGTCTTCTGATTGGAGTGTTTGATCCAATTACATTCAGAGTTATTATTGACAGATAAGTATTAGATGCCACCTTATTTCTTGTTTTGTTGTTGTTCGGGAGATTTTCTTTGTTTCTTTTTTCTTTTTGTCTTTGTTACCTGTGGTTTTTCTGTCCCCACTCAAAGAGTCCCTTTAAATATTTCTTGCAGGGCTGGTTAAGTGGTCATAAACTCCTTTAGTTTTTGGTTGTCTGGGAAATTCCTTATCTTTCTTTCTATTCTTAATGATAGCCTTGCTGGATAGAGTGTTCTTGATGCAGATTTTTCCGCTCAGCACTCACTTTGAATATATCATGCCACTCCCTCTGGCTTGCCAAGTTTCTGTTGAGAGATGTGCTGCTAGCCTCTGAGTCTTCTCATGTAAATTAGGGACTTCATTTGTCTTGCTGCTTTTAAGATTTTCTCTTCATGCTGTATTTTGAAAATTTAGTTACAATATGTTTTTGTGTTGATCTGTTTTGTTTATTTTGATGAGATTTCAATGTGCCTCCTAGTTATGGATATCTGTTTCCTTTTCCAAGTTAGGGAAGTTTTCAGTTATTATTTCATCAAATAAATTTTCTACTTTTTCTCTCTCTTCTTCTGGAACTCCTATGGTATGCACATTATTACATTTGAGTCACTGAGTTCCCTAAGTCTTCTCCTGTTCTATAATTCTTATTTTTCCCTTTTGTTCTGTGTCATTGTTTTCCATTATTTTTTCTTCTATGTCACTTATTTATTCCTCTGCCTTTCCATCCTTGTGTTCATTGCATAAAGACTATTCCCAATTTCAGTTATTATTTTTTTTAAATTTCTGATTGATTCTTTTTAAACTCCTTTATATCTGTGGTAAAGGTCTCTCTGAAGTCTTCTATTCTTTTCTCAAGCCCAGTGAGTATCCTTATTATTGTTGCTTCAAATTCTCCATCAGGCATGTTACTTATGTCTGTTTCAATTAGAGCTCTTACAGTGACCTTATTTTGTTCTTTCATTTGAGATGAGTTCTTCCATCTTGGCATTTTGTCTAAGTCTCTGACTTCTATGTGTTAGAAAAGTATGTTATATTTCATACTCCTGAAAGTAATGGTTTTATGAAGAAGAGGTCATATATTGTCCAAGACCTGGCATTTTGGGTATTTTTCCCTAGTGTGTGCTGTGTGCACTCTGCTATTATGTTTTGGCTGTTCTAACTTTTAGACCAGTGGTCTTTCTTGCAGTGGGCAGTGTTTGGTCCTTCGCTGGAATGTAGTGAGTTTGAACTGGGTGTAGTTTGGTCTGCTTGTTAAATGAAACTGATACTACTTCCACTAGAACTGGAGCCTGCAGAACTCTCTGGTCAGGATATGTGGTGTTGGCAGGGGTTTCTGTTGGGTTTCTGGTGAACTGGCCCACCATCCTGGGTCTGAGGCAAGCTTGACTGAGAGAAGCAGTTAAACCAGAGTTCTGAGGTTTCAGACTTGGTTTAAGCAAGTTAGGTAGCTAGTGTTCAACCTAAGCTGCTTTCTGCAAGTGACTGTGTTTATGCTGAGGAGTGGGAGAAGGAAATGGCACTGGCTGACTCTTTGGCCCTGGAAAGTTTCTCAGTGAAAACTTGCTTTCAGGGAAATGCTCCAAGAAGAACGAATATCTCCCCACTGTGTCCCAAGTGTTCTTCATATAGCTTTTTTCAATCTTTCTGCCCTGCTTTATCTCCAAGAGTAGGGCAGCACCCTCAGGGCTCTATTTCAGCCAAGCCCACTGATCTTTAAACTCAGCCCCTCTTATTTACCCAGTCAATGGTTTAGGGGAAATATTCTTGCATGTTCCCTTGTGTGCTCATCTCTCTTTCACTTTTCTGTGTGACCATGGCTCCCTCCCCTCTGCAGCACCTGTGGTCTGAACCATGTCTCTGCACTTTCTACCTTTTTTTATGTGACTTCTTCTCTTCCTTTAGCTGTGAAGTTTGTTCTGTCAGTCTTCAGGTGGATTTCTGGGGTATTTAGAATGATTTGATAGTTATTTAGTTGTGTCTGAGGAACAAGACAAACCTGGGCCCTTCCTATTACACTGCCATCTTAGCTCCCTCTAAAAATTTTGTATTTTTAAAGTGAACTCAAACTTAGGTGACTATCAACATAAAATAGACTGCTATATACACAGAATATATATATGAACCTCACAGTAACCTCAGATCAAAACCCCACAATAGATACACAAAAAATAAAGAAAAGGAATATAAACATAACAATAAGGAAATTAAATCACAAGGAAAGAGAGCAGAAGAATTACAAACACAATTAGAAAATGATAAACAAAATAAGTACCTACGAATCACTACTTCAAATATAAATGGACTAAATACTCCAATCAAAAGACATAGGTGGCTGGATGGATAAAAAAAAAGCAAAAGCCAATTTTTGCTGAAGAGGCACACTTCAGATCTAAAGACACACATGGACTGAGAGTGAAGGGATGGAGAAAGATATCCCATTCAAATTGAAATGCAAAGCAAGCTGCATGGCTATACTTAAATCAGATAAAATAGACTTTAAAAAAAAAACTTGTAAGTAACGTCAAAACCAGGCATTATACAATGATAGAGGGATCAATTCATCAAGAGATATAATACTCGTAAATATCTGTGCATCCAACATAGGGGCACCTAAATACATAAAGCAAATAACAAAAGACAGAAAAGGAGAAATTGATAGCAGTATGAAAATAAGGGACTTTAATACCTCACTTACATCAATGGATAGATACACCACACCAGAGAACTTAAATATGTACAGAGTGTTCCATCCCAAAGCAGCAGAATAGATATTCTTAAGTGCACATGAAACATTCTCCAAGATAGATCACGTTAGTCCACAAAACAGGTCTCACTACATTTGAAAACATTGAAATCATACCAAGCTTCTTTGTGACCACAGTGGTATGAAACAAGAAATTACAGCAAGAAAACTGGAATAAACACAAACATGTGGAGCCTAAACAACATGCCACTAAACAAGCAATGGTTCCACAAGGAAATCAAATAGAGAAGAAACAAAATTCCTTGTGGCAAATGAAAATGAAAACACAACATCCCCAAATGCAGTTCAAAGCAGCAAAAGCAGTTCTAAGAGGGAAATTTATAGTAAAACAGGCTTACTTGATTAAACAAAAAAAACCTCAAATAAATAACCTAAACTTCCACCTAAATTTACCAGAGATAAACAAGAATAAACAAAGACCGAAGTCTAGTAGAAGGAAGAAAATAATAAAGATCAGAGTGGAAATAGATAAGATGGAGAATGAAAAACAAAACCAAACCAAACAAAAACCTAGAAAATATCAATGACACTAAGAGCTGGTTCTTTGAAAAGACAAGCAAAACAAAACTAAAGAAAATGAAACAAAATAACAACAAAACATTGATAAACCTTTAGCTAAACTTATTAAGAATGAAAGAGAGAGAGGGCTCAAATAAAATCAGAAATGAAAGAGAAGTTACATTCAATACCACGGAAATACAAAGGAGCATAAGAGACTACTATGAACAATTTGATACAAACATGAAACTTAGAAGAAATGAATTAATTCTTAGAAACATATCTCCCAATACTGAATCAGAAAGAAATGGGAAATCTGAATAGAGTACTAGTAATGAAACGGAATCAGTAATCAAAAAACTGCCAACAAACTAAAGTCTAGGACCAGACGGCTTCACAGATGAATTCTATCAAACATTTAAAGAAACATTAATATGGGGGTGCTTGAGTGGCTCAGTTCATTAAGCATCTGACTCTTGATTTTGGGTCAGGTCATGATCTCGCAGTCATGGAACTAAGCCCCACATTGGGCTCCATGCTAAGGATTGTGCCTGCTTCAGATTCTCTCTCTCTTTCTCTCATTCTTTCTCTCTCCTTTTCTCTCTCCCTCTCCCCCAATTGTGTTCTCTCTAAAAATAAATAAATAAACATTTAAAAAATAAAGAAAAGCTAATATGTATAATTCTCAAACTATTCCTGAAAACTGAACTGGAAGGACACTTCCAAACCCATTTTACAAAGCCAGAATTACCCCAATACCAAAACCAGACAAAGACACCACACACACAAAAAATTAGGAGACAATATTCCTCGATAAAAATCCCCAGTGAAATACTGGCAAAGTGAATTCAACAATACATTAAAATGATCAGAATCTATAATCAAGTGGGATTTATTCCAGTGATACAAAATGGTTTAAACCTGCAAATCTGTCAACATATACATCACATTAATAAAAAGAAGGATAAAAGTTTTAGGATCATCTCAATAGATATAGAAAATCATTTGATAAAATCTAACATTAATTTATGATAAAAACTTTTAACAAAGTGGGTATAGAGGTAACATCTCAAGATATTAAATACCACATATGAAAAACCAATGATGAACATCATACTCAAAGATGAAAAGCTGAGAGCATTACCTTTAAGATAAAAAACAAGACAAGGATGTTCATTCTTGCCTCTTTTATTCAACATGCTATTGGAGGACCTACTCACAGCAATTAGACAAGAAAAAGAAATAAAAGTGTTTCAAACTGGAAAAGAAGTAAAACTGTCACTATTTGTAGATGATACCTGGTACTATATATAGAAAACTTTAAAGACTCCTCCAAAAATTGCTAGAACTAATTAATGAATTCAGTAAAGTTGCAAGACACAAAATTATTATACATAAATCTGTAGCATTTCAAAATGTACACAATCAATTAACTCTCAGAAAGGATTAAGAAAATAATCCTATTTACAAGTGCACCAAGAATAAATACCTGCAAATAATTTAACCTAGGAGGTGAAACACCTATATTCTGCAAACTTATAAGACAGTTATGAAAGAAATTGAAGACACAAATAAAAAAAGGTGTTGCATGTTCGTAGATCAGAAATATTAATATTGTTAACATATCCACACTACCCAAAACAATGTACATATTCAGTGCAATCCCTATCAAAATACCAACAGCAATTTTCACAGAACTAAAACAAATAATCCTAAAATTTGCATGGAACCACACAAAAGTCAATAACCAAAGAAATTTTGAAGAAGAAAAACAAAGCTGTAGGTATCACACAGCCTGGTTTCAATCTATACTACAAAGCTATATCAATCAAAACAGTATGATCCTGGCCCCAAAACAGACAATGTAGACCAATGGAACAGAACAGTGAGTCCAGAAATAAACTCACACTTATAAGCACATACAGTGGGGGAAAAGACAGGCTTTTCAACAAATGGTGTTGGGAAAACTGGACAACTACATGCAAAAAAATAAAACTGAACCACTTTTTTACCATATACAAAAATAATTTCAAAATGGGTTAAGACTTGAGGCTCCTGGGTGGCTCAGTTGGTTGGGTGACTATCTTCTGCTCAGGTCATGATCTCACAGTTTGTGAATTTGAGCCCCGCTTCAGGCTCTATGCTGACAGCTCAGAGCCTGGAACCTGCTTTGGATTCTGTGTCCCTGTCTCTCTCTGCCCCTCCCCCACTCCTCTCTCTCTCTCTCTCTCTCTCTCTCTCTTTCTGTCTCTCAAAACTAAACAAATATTAAAAAAATGGGTTAAGACTTAAATGTAAGTCTAGGAATCATAAAACCTCTAGAAGAAAGCAAGCAGTATGCTCTTGAACATCAGTCTGAGCAATATTTCTAGGGATTTGTCTCCTGAAGCAATGGCAACAAAAACAAAAATAACTATGGCGACTACATCAAACTAAAATGATTTTGCACAGCAAAGAAAACCATGAAAAGGCAACCTACTGAATGGGAGAAGATATTTACAAATGTTATATCTAATAAAGGATTAATATTCATAATATATGAAGAACACACACAACTCAATATCAAATAAAATGAACAATCCAATTTAAAGATGGACATTAGATCCGGATAGACATTTTTCCAAAGAAAACATACAGAGGGCTAACAGATATGGAAGAGATTCTCAGTATCAGTAATCATCAAGGAAATGCAAATAAAAACCACAATGAGATATTACCTCACACCTGTCAGAATGGCTAATATCAAATAGACCAGAAATAACGAGTACTGGCAAGGATATGGGGAAAAGAAAACTCTCATGTGCTGTTGGTGGGAATGCAAATTGGTGCAGTTACTATGAAAAAAAATATGGAGGTTCCTCTAAAAGTTCAAAATAGATCTATCATATGATCCAGCATTCCACTTCTGGGTATTTATCCGAGGAAAACAAAAATACTAATTTAAAGAGATCTATGCACCCCTATGTTTATTGTAGAATTAATTACAGCAGCCAAGATATAGAAGCAACCTAAGTGCCCTAAATAGATGAATAGATAAATATGTAGCATACACACCTCACCACACACACACACTGGAATATTATTCAGCCTTAAATACTAGTGAAATCTTGCCATTTGCTATAATATGGATAGATCTAGGGGATATTATGGTAATTGAAATAAGTCAGATGGAGAAAGACAAATACCATATGATATCACTTATATATGGAATCTAAAAAAACAAAGCAAATGAACAAGCAAAACAGAATAGAAATAGACTCATTAAAACAGAAAATAACGTGATGGTTGTTGCAAGGAATGGGTTGGGGTGATGGGCAAAATAGATGAAAGTGATTAAAAGGTACAAGCTTCTAGTTCTAAAATAAGCAAGCTATGGAGATGTATATAACATAGGGAATATAGTCAATGATATTGTGACTTGTTATGATCATATCATAATGTGTATAAATATTGAAACCTTACATTGATTGTATACAAATGTTGACTTGAAACATATATGCTTTTCACTCTGAAAAAGGGAAGAATGATATTGTCATATCTAAATCTATTTACATATGAATTATATGTGAGTGTGAGCATACATCCATACATGCATGCATCCAAAGAGAAAAAAAGAGAGAGAGATGAAGGGAAAGAGGGAGAAAGAGAGGAAGAGAAGCAAGAATGATTTATAATACATTAATGAATGAAGGAGAAATTAACTTTGTTGTCATAGAGGGCCTGTCGTATGCAAGCTGTGGATCTGAAGGGTTTCTACAAGTTTTATTTTGAAAGAGACCTCAGCCTATAATTCCACTCTAAATGGCAGGTTTGAATGTGTAGCTGAAGTAACTACCTTTTTTTTTTTAACCAATAATATTAAAGGGTATAACAGATTGTGATGAAACCTATAAATTTCTTACAAAAGTTTGCATTGTACATATTTATTTGCCTTAGAACAAAAATTATGCCATATTACTATGATTTTGTGCTCTGCTTGATTTTTATTAGGCACAAATGGGGTGAATTATTTTTGAATTATAGTTTACTATTCATTCCATATACCAGACTCATTGATGGTGTAGGAAAAATGTAACACATTAAATAACAAAATTTCTTTCCCAGATCATAATATGTTATAATGATAAACCTATCTAGAAATGTAAGAGGAATGATAGTTTTTATAAAACTTTTGTATAGAAATCAAGGTTTTCATACAATTTGTTCCTACTATGATATGGAGAAGACACAATTTAACTCAGCGATCACTGGTGACACATTGAGATAGGTACCAGACACAAGAGAGGATGAGATTATCTTCACTACTCAATTTTCAAATGCCAGAATGTTCCAGTAATCCACTTTGGGATACTTTTTTTTTTTTTTTTTGTCTCAGAAATTATGTCTATCCCAATGGATTTAAATTTTTGTACATCTCTTGTTCCCATATTTTATCTCCATCTAGGACGTCCCCATAGAAGCCCAAACTTGTGTGTGTAACTACCTATTTGAAATATATACTTGGTAATCTAATGTCTTATAATTATCATGTTCAAAATAAAACTCCTGTTTCTCTACTCTGCCCCAAACCTTTTCTTTTCAGAGTAAATGGCAACATCTGTTATCCAGAAGATAAGCAAAAATCTAGGATTTATCTTGAGGTTTACCTTTTTCTCATGCTCTACATTCATTCTCTCACTATTCCAATTGACTGTATCTTCAAAACATCCTCCATATGCATCTGTATCTTTTCATCTGCACCTTATCACATCTATCAAAGTCATTATCATTCCTTGCTACTTGGCCACAGTTCCCTTGTTTCTTTTCTAATGCATCTATTCCCCTCTTAGTACAAGAAAAAAACATTTTTAAATATGTAAACCATATCATGTTACTACTACTCAGTTTCACACTGTATAGGAACAAAAGCTAAACTCCTTTTTATGTTCTGAAAGGTTTTTAACATGATATACCTCCTGCCTACTTCTCCCAACTCATGTTAGAATTCTTTCCCCACTGCTTCCTACTGCTTCCCATGCTCAGCTGCACAGCCTCTCTCTTTTATTTAAGCATGCCTAGTCCATTACTGCCATAAGAACTTTGAAATCACTAACTGTTGCTTTTCTGTGGAATCCCCTTGCCCCATATTGTGCATGGCTGATTCCTTATTATCACTTGGACATCACCTCTAATAACTTCACCTCTGTCACACAATCTAAAAGAACTACATTAACTAACTGCATCCTGTAATTCGCTTGAAATCACCCAGGTGTATTTTCATTTTAGTATTTATTTCCATGGATTCTTCTTATCTATTTATTTTTTCCCTCTGTCTCCCAGTATAAGATAAAATTTTGGAAAACAATGATCAAGTCAATTTCATTAAAGCCATCTCTTTTAGCCTTGTCTTGTAATTTTATTCTTTAAGTGAACCAAAAGTGCTCAAGGGTTTTAAGCAAAGAAATGATATGTTATGAATTGTATTTTTGAAGGATTATTTCTGCAGAATTATTGAAGGAAAGCAGGAATGAAAAAGGAAATAAATAGTTGGGAAGCTATTGCATTTTTACATTGGATAAGGATCTGAAGCAGACCAGAGGTAATGAGGCAGGCATTGAGAGAAAACCTTGAGACTTATTTAGTAATAAAATCTGGAATTCAGTAATAGATTGTTTGTGAGGAAAAGCTTAAGATAACTACTAGTATATTGTCTTGTATAACTTGTTTGTGTTGGGAAAAATAACATGTTTGTACAGGAATATATTAAGATACATCTTAGATATGCTGATTTTAGGATGACTTTGTAAAGTTTGGATCAAATGAAGATGCTTAGAAAAAATATATGAAAACAAGGAAACAGAGTTCCCTTTGTTTTAGAAAATGATATATTTTAATCATAGAATATTTATTTATGAGGATTTGGGTGGTTGGATGTTTTATGCAGAACCAATGTGTTGATATTACAAATTATGACAATTGGTATTATGAATCGATCAGCTAGTTCAATTTTTGAAATAGTTAGAAAATCATTACATGAAATTAAAAAGAGCAGGATTCTAAATTGTCCTGGTGAGGTTTTAATGTTGCATTTTTGTTCCATGAAATAAGGTTCTAACTGCTAGAGTGGCTATAATGAGGTCTTACTGGTATTTTGGTTCTATTTTATTATTGCCTTCAGGCAGGCTATGAGCTTTATGAATTTTTAGCTCACCAGAGCAGATATTTAGAAACAGAAGACTTTTTCTTTTCTTACTCATATTGAGGGCTTTTTCCATACTTTAACCTTGATTTAAACTAACAAAACTACATAAACTTCTTAAGATGGCCTAAAAAGTACTCTATACTCAAGTTCAATATTATCTTTTCTATTTCACTCTTTTATAGCTTTTTCTCTTACGGGAATGTTTGAAAATTCTCCAATACTGCGTATTCTTATAACTTTACACATTGCTAAGCTGTTTTCTCTAATTGTAAGGGCTTCCCTTGTCCTTCTCTGACAGACTTCAAGACCCAGTTCAAATCCCATGTTCCTTATGAGATCTTCCCCAACCCCAACCACTCCTTTTAGCCCTAAAGTGTTAGGATCCTATATTATTTGTAACAAGCAACGTGGCCCTAATATCAAAGTCAAGGTCAGCAGTATCACGGATAACTTGCAAACAAAACAAAACAAAACAAACAGTGAACTGAAAAGATATTCTTCAATAACCTAAGAGATTTTATGTGAAGCATATTAACCAGAAACAAAAAAGTATAGAATATGGTCTATTTAAAGTTGATACATAGCCAGGTCTTATAACTGTTTTATCTGAAATATATCTAACTTTCATTTACTTGTCTCCATCTGTACAGCAAACCATTAGTTTAAGCTACCATCATCTATTATGTAGACTTCTGTGTTAGTCTTTTAAATGGACCTTCTGATTTATCACTTTCTACCTCCAATCTGTTCTCTGGAGCAGGGGCTGGCAAATAGAAGTCTGATGGGCAACCTCATTTTGCTACCTGTTTTTGTATGTCTTGAGAATAAGATGAACTTTTCCATTTTTTGTTTAATGATTGGAGACAAATTTAAAACAAAATAGTATTCTGTGGCCCGTGAAAATGGTATGAAAATTAAATTTTGGTGTCCATAAAGTTGCTTATCGTTTGCATCCTAGATCATATCTTTTTTTTTTTTTATTTATATATGAAATTTATTGTCAAATTGGTTTCCATACAACACCCAGTGCTCATCCCAAAAGGTGCCCTCCTCAATACCCACCACCCACCCTCTCCTCCCTCCCACCCCCCATTAACCCTCAGTTTGTTCTCAGTTTTTAAGAGTCTCTTATGCTTTGGCTCTCTCCCACTCTAACCTCTTTTTTTTTTTTTCCTTCCCCTCCCCCATGGGTTCCTGTTAAGTTTCTCAGGATCCATATCTTTAACTAATAGGAATTATGTTATTATCATAGCAAGTATTTTTTTGGTAAAATTATAAAGCTCTTGTTTAGGTGATACAGACAGATATTTGAGATCACACATTTTGTTTTCCATGAATCTATGGGTAGTGAGTTTGGGGGTAGAGGTAGTGGTGGTAGTATTGTCAGATATCAAGTAAACTAGCCTTAAACCACTTAGCAGTGGATAAGAATTGAGTGTAACAGCTAGCACTATCTTTCTTATCAGTACTATAGATAATTCTCTTCCTCTAGGTTGTAATAGTGCCAGGGACAAGGTAGACAGTCGTGAGTAGGGTTTTCTTTTAATATCACTGTAAATATAATAGTCTCTGAAACTAGCATTGACTTTTTCCCCTTGAAATTGGGAGTGGACTAGCAGATGGGCATTCAAAACAGTGATTCTAAACAAATAAAGGTTGTTTTTTTTTCTTTCTTCATTTAAGCAAACTAATTTCATTCTGTTCTCAGAAAGTCAGTATTTTTGGAAAGGATGAATGATCTAAGGCTCTCAATTTTGAACTGGGTTCAAAAAAATTAGTTTTTATTTTCAGTTCCATCACTTATCAGCTGATTGGGCCCCTGTTGGCAAGCAATTGCTAAATAAGCCATTTTCTTTCAGAAAATAAATATTGCTTGCATTCAACCTATTAGCAAAAAATGTTTGTTTTCATTGCATTTTTTTGGTTTTATCTGAAATTTTATTCTGACTCTAAACATTTCCAGTTGGTAGTGTATTTTGATGGAGACTTTTTCAAAGGAACTGCATTTATGAATTAATCAAATAACCATTTTCTCTTAGACAAGATCTCACTTGGCTCTTTGTGGTAGGGCCCTGATAAAATATTCTTGCAAAAACCACACACACATTTATGTATATATTTTTAATTCAATACATTTTCTATGACATGTAACATTATCATCATAATTAGTCAGAGTTTATTGATTTCCTATACTTCTCAGGGAATGAAGTTAAAAACTGAAGAGCAGTGCATAGTTTGAGAAAATGGCTTTTTTCTCATAGTACCACTCAGGTCATTTCAAGTAAGATACTTACTTTTATTTTCTCTCCTTTTAAAATTGCAATAAAATGTTAGTTTCTTCATGCATATGTGAAATTATAATGAAAATTAATAAAAATCCATATATAGATGAGAAATTGACACAGAGTCCTAGAGAGAGTAATTATTTTTTTCATTGACTATTATAGGCCCAATTTCCATGATATAGCTTTAAATAAAAATTGTAAAGAAAGAATATATTAAGTCATTATGATTGTCTTTTGGGGCCACTATGAATTACTCTGGTTACTGAAGTGAACAAAAGTACATTGATCACCTGGTTTCTTCCATTTACAGCTAGTAATGAGAAAGATAAAAACTGATAGGACATTATCTGTGGTAGGGCATAAAGGTTGGTGAAATGATCCTATTGTTATACTGTTTTCTCAGTAGGATATGACTGTAGAAGGGCATATTATGTAATTAGTCATATCATTTCCTTAGTGAAGCATGGAATATTTCACATACAGATGATTTTATTGTTAGTACATGGTATTTGACTATTTTACAAAGTGTTATTAAATTTATTTGGTGACATACAACCCTGGAGAAGAGCTAAGTCACATTTTAACAGAAAAGAAATGATTATCCATATTGTGATAGACTTACAAATCAAGGCAAGTATTTCTTGATACTTTGGTAACTTTGAATGATATTGCATCAGAAATTGATGTTGCAGACACAGTGGAGCAAAACAAAAGATTAGAGAAAGATAATTTAGAATTACCAAAACTTTTCCTAGTTTTACAAAATAATAGATATTCTGTATCCTCTTTTCTAATATATATATAGTATGATTCTTATTGAAAGTTATCTTGAGTAAGCGTATGACACCAAAGACCTCTCTTTACTTAATATGATAAAAAGTATTCATACAAAGGGTATCCATATAAAGAGTATTCATAAAAAGCTCTTTCTTAAGAATGGGAATGAAACAAGAATGTCTGTCAACACTTCTATTCAACATTTTATAAAGGATTCAGGGTAGTACAATAAGGCAAAGAAAAAAATTGGAAAAGAAGAAAAAAACCTTATTATTCACAGATGCCATGGTTGCATATATAGTTAAAAATATACAGATAAACTATTATAATTAATAAATGAATATAGAAATTTTCCTAAATACAGGACCAATATCCAAAAGTAATTGTGTTTCTCTGTGCAAACTCAAACAATTAAAAGATACAATAATTTAAATTACCATTTACAATTGCACTGAAATATATTAAATGCTTAAGATCTTTTTTTTTTTTTTAATTTTTTTTTAACGTTTATTTATTTTTGAGACAGAGAGAGAGACAGAGCATGAACGGGGGAGGAGCAGAGAGAGAGGGAGACACAGAATGGGAAGCAGGCTCCAGGCTCTGAGCCATCAGCCCAGAGCCCGACTCGGGGCTCGAACTCACAGACCTCGAGATCGTGACCTGAGCTCAAGTCGGAGCTTAACCGACTGAGCCACCCAGGCGCCCCATTAAATGCTTAAGATCTAATTTAAGATATCCAGAGCCTCTGCAGAAAACAGCATAGTATTACTAATAAAAATTAAAGAAGACTAAATAAACCATGTTCATGAATTGGAAGAATCAATTTTGTGAAGATATTAAATGTACCTGTTAATTTATCAAAATTCAGTCAAAATAGAAATCGAAAGTAAAATTTTAAATGGAAGTGGATTTAAAAATATATAGAAATGTAAAGAAATGATCATAGAGTGTTTAACACAAAGGGTAAAAAATACATATTTGAAAGGTACATGCTCCCCAATCTTTATAGCAGCATTAAAAACAATAGGCAAACTATGGAAAGAGCCCAAGTGTCCATCAACTGATGAAAGGACAAAGACGATGTGATATATATGTATGTATGTGTGTGTGTGAGTGTGTGTGTGTGTGTGTGTGTGTGTGTGTATATATATATATATATATATATTACTCAGACATCAAATGGAATATTACTCAGACATCAAAAAGAATGAAATTTTGCCATTTGCAATAACAAGAATGGAGCTAGAGTGTGTTAAGCTAAGCAAATAAGTCAGAGAAAGAAAAATACCATATGATCTCACTCATATGTGACATTTAGGAAACAAAACAGATGAACATATGGGAAGGGGAAAGAAAAGAGAGAGGGGAACAAACCGTAGGAGACTCATCAAACTGAGGGTTTACGGAGGGAGGTGGGTGGGGGATGGCCTAAATGGGAGGTAATATTAACAAGGCATAACAAGGGTACTTGTTATGATGAGCACTGTTATATGTAAGTGATGAATAACTAAATTCTACTCTTGAAACCAATATCACACTGTATGTTTAATAACAAGAATCTAAATAAAAATTTGGAAGAAAAAAATAAAAAGAGAACCACATATATAATAACAATTGGTTTATGACAAATTTGCCAATGGACAAGGATGGAGGACAGTCTTATCAATTCAAGATGTGGATCAACTATATATCCATATGGAAAAAATGTGCATCTTTACCTCTACTTCATACCATACACATAAATCAATTATTGGGAAATTTTACATATAAATTTAAAAAGTAAAAAAAAAATTAAGTTTTACTGTGTTATGAAGTTAAAAATAGCTGACTTGTGGTAATCAAAGTTTTCTCAAGAAGGATACAGAAAAGGACTACCCATGAAGAAAAGAGACTGAAGAAAAAAGTGTGGTAGAAGATATTTGCAGTAAATAAAATTATATTATATATGTAAAACATATGCCCAGAATATTTAGGAAAACAACAAATCAATGAGTAAAAGAAAAGATGGCCAGTAGAAAAGTGTTCAGGATACTTGAACAGGCAAAATTATTAAAATAAAATATGTAAGTGGCTAATAAACATAAAATAATGCTCAATATTATTGGTCATCAGGGAAATGCAAATTAAAGTCACAATTCACACACAAAAAAGACATAGTATCAAGTGTTGGCAAGTATGTAAAGCAACTGAATTCTCATTCTCTATTATGAGAGTGTAAATTGGTACCATCACATCATTTATTTTCAACAAATGCATATCTTGTGACCAAAGAATTTAACAATTGGATATATACCTCAAAGAAATACATACATTTAGGAACCAAAAAAAACAAAAACAAAAACAAAAACTAGAATGTCCATAACATCCTTACATGTAGAAGAAAAAAAAAAACTAGAATTAACTCAAAATTCCATTAAAAGGGGAATGGATAAATAAAGTATAGGATATTTGTTCAATAGAAGACAACGAACACAGCAGTGAAATAAATCATCAGGTCTTATTCATGAAATCATGGTTGGAGATATAATGCTGATCAAAGAAACAAAAACAAATGAGATCATACTATAGGATTCTATTATGGAAGTTCAAAAAGAGACAAAGTTATTCTCTTCTTTCTTTCTTTAATTGTTCTATATTACAATTTTCACTCATAACATTCTAGGCGTACAATTAATGGAGCTCTACAAAAAGGAGGAATATAGATAGATCACACTTTTCTCACTTCAAAAACAGAATATACTTAGAGGCGAAAAACCAGATTTCAAAACATGAAGATCCTATTCAATTTTGTGTCTAATATAAAATAATATATCATTTTTGTCTCATTTTCCTTTTTTTCTACAGTGTGTTATGTAAACTTGAATAAATGTAAATGATATTATTTATGCTGTTCTGAGCATAGTAATTGAAATAAAGCTAAAGTCAAACTATAATTTAAGATTATACTGAATCTCATGGAATTAAAACCACCATTGATGAACAGTTCTTGTGCAAGCAAACAGATTTATGGAGTTATACACTTAGATCACATGTCTCCTGGAAACCTGAAAAAAATTATTTGATACTAATATTAAAATTTAATTTTTGAATATCTCTAAATATTCCCTGCCATCCAAGCAAGGAGTGTGGAAAATCATATATTATTAAAGTGGTGACTGCTAATACTATCCCGTTATAAATCTAGTTTTCTAAACCTGCTTCGTTCTTACGTTTGCTTCCTCCAATCTGGATTTATTTATCTTCAGTCACCTCTCCGGGCTTTTTACTCTTGGTAGATATGCTTTTTTTACCCCTCCTTCCCCCTCTTACAACATCATCTTGATGCTGTGTAAAAGGCAGATGAAAATGCATAATCTGCTATCAGATTCCATTATTGATTTTTTTAGAAAAGCTTGTTTTTGGAAGTATTATGGATATTAAAAAATACATGACAATTGTTATCCACAGTCTAGGAGCTATTATTCAACCTGCACTATTCAACACTGAAAAAAAGTTTATTTTGAGGAGAGAGAGAGAGAAAGAGAGAGAGAGAGCATGCACTCAGAGGAGGGGCAGAGATAGAAGGCGAGATAGAATCCCAAGCAGGGTCCACACTCAGCACACAGCCTGATGTGGGGCTCAATCCCATAACCTATAAGATCATGACCTGAGCTGAAACCAAGAGTCAGACGCTCAACCAACTGAGTCACCCAGGCCTTCTGGGTTAACTTTTGAATGACACTTAGTAAGTGTGGCCATATAAATTTTATATGAGAAAGTTATACTATAAACCCATGTGTTCCAATTGTACAATTTCATATATGAAGAATCAGATATTTAAACGGCATAGATTTAGGTTCAAGTAGGGGTGGGAATTGAATTAGTGAGTCATAATTGCAGATTGTTTATTCAGGGTTAAGTAGGATCAATCAGATGATGCTTCGGCAAGAAGATAATTTTCTTTTTATTGAGGTAAAATTAACAAACACTTCAAGTCTGTGTACAAGAACAATTTTCAGTGTATATTATGAGGTTTTGACAAACGGGTACACTTGTGTAAAAAGCATTCCAGTCTGGATAGAACATATCTATCACCGTAGAAAACTTCCTAGATGCCTGTAAGAAACCTATATTTTCCAGTTTGATTGAGATATAATTGACAAATAACATTCTATAAGTTTAAACTGTACAACATAATGATCTGATAGATGTATATATTGCAAAATGATTACTACAATAAGCTTAATTAACATCTATTCCTCACAGTTACAGTTTGTTTCCTTGTGATTTGCATTTCAATCACCATAGACTAGTTTTGCCTTCTCTTGTACTATATTAATGAAAACACATAGTATGCACTCTTTTGTGTCTGGCTTTTTGGTCAATATAATGGATTTGGGATTTATTTCATATTGCTAAGTATTTCATTATATTAGCATACAATGATTTGTTTATCCATACTCCTGCTGATGAACATTTGAGATGTTTCCAATTTTTGGCAACATGGGATATATCTCTGAATTACGGAGTAGATGCGTTTGTATATTTAACTTCATAAGAAATGGCCAAATTGTTTTTCACAGTGGTTGTACCACTTAACTTTATATTCTCATTAACAATAAATGAGACTCCACTTGCTTCACATCCTTACTGTTTGGTGCTGTGGGCCTTTTTGATTTCAGCTGTGATAGTGAGTGTGATGTAGTATTACGTTATCATTTAATTTGCATCTACCTGATGATTAATACTAAGAATATTTTAATATTCTTATCAATAATTTTTTTTAACGCTTTTTATTTATTTTTGAGACAGAGAGAGACAGAGCATGAACAGGGGAGGGGCAGAAAGAGAGGGAGACACAGAATTGGAAGCAGGCTCCAGGCTCTGAGCCATCAGCCCAGTGCCCGATGCGGGGCTCGAACTCACGGACCGCGAGATCGTGACCTGAGCTGAAGTCGGACGCTTAACCGACTGAGCCACCCAGGCGCCCCTCTTATCAATAATTTTGAGGTCATCCTTTGCTAGGTGTCTGGTCGAATTTTGGGCCCATTTGAAAAGCTGAGTTGTCTCTATTATTATTATTGATTTATAGAAGTTTTTTCCATGTTCTGTCAGATACGTGAATTGAAATGCTTTCTCCATGTGTGAGGCTTAGGTTTTCATGATGTATTTCAATGGTGTATTCAATGGCCAGCAATTATAATTTGGATAAAATCCAGTTTATAACTGGTTTGTGCCTTTTGGATCCCCTCTAAGACATCTTCTGGTGCTGTAAAGATGCTGTTCGTCTGATTTTGGCTTCCTTTTTCTTGTTCCCTCTTTGAGAAATTGCATGTTATTTTTGTCATTGCTTTCCTGATGGTATAATGTATTTTCTCCACCCCTGAATGTTTTATTATTTGTTCTTTCTCCTTTGGTTTTCAGTAATTTGAGTATGAACTGCATAGATATGACTCTCTGCTCACAGGATGCAAAGGTACTTGTATTTTTTACCAAATTTGGAAATTTTGGCCATATAATGTCAACTTTTTCCCCCCTGTTCCATTCTCTCTCTCCTTTTCTTTTGAAATTCCAACTGCAGGTACTTTTTAAAAAGGTTTTTATTTAAGTGATCTCTACACCCAGTGTGGGGTTCGAATTCACTACCCCAAGATCAAGAGTAGACTGCTTTTCTGACTGAGCCTGCCAAGGGCCTCCAACTGCAGGTAATTGAACCACTTTCAATTGTTTACACTTCCCTGAAATACAGTGTAAAATGAGGCTCTATTTATTTTGTGTTTCTATCCATTTCTCTCCCCATTCTGTTCCTCTGGGAAGATGGTTCCTACTCATCTACTCATTTCGTATTCATTCACCTTCTTTTCTGCCATTTCCAATCTACTCTTAAGTCTATTTTATTTTATTTTTTTATGATGTTGTGCTTTTCCACTATAGACTTTCATTTGGTTCTTTTAATGGTGTCTATTATGCTGCTGATATTTCCTTTGTGTTCCTTGGTCTTAATCCTTGAATATGTTGAGATCCTTGATACGTTTAGTACTCTTTTAAAGTACTTGTCTTCTGATTCCGACATATGAATCATCTTGGGATCTGTCTGTTTCTGTTGTTAACATTTTTCTTGATTACTGGCCCTTTTTTTAATTTTTAGAATATTTAATATTTCCAGTCATCTGCTGGACATTGTAGCTGAAAAGATACGTGTTGATATTATGTTGTCCTTTTTTAAACTTTAATGAATTTTTTTCTATAAGGCAGTTAGCAATTTTTGCTAAAATCAGTTAGTTCCAAGAAGTTAGCTTTTATTAATTAGGCAATATATGTTTCAGTTTTATCATTAATTACAAAACATAACCCTTACCCTAGGGCAGCAGTCATCAAACATTTTAGTCTCAGGACCCCTTTGTCATCTTAAAGTTTATTGAGTATTCTCAAGTGCCTTTGTTTATGCGAGTTATCTCTATGTATGATATTAGAAATTAGAACTGAGAAATTTTGAAGTATTTATTTACAAATCTATTAAACATAACAGTAATATATGAGTTAAATTTTAACATAAATAACAGTTGCATGAAAATAACTATATTTTCCAAAACAAAAATTTTGTGGAAAGAATGGCATGGCTTTACTTTTCTGGAAAGTTCTTTAATACTTGGCTTAACAGCAGATAGCTGGATTATCATATCTAATTTTGGATTCATTTATTGCTTTGGTTACAGTATGTGAAGAAAATCCTATCTCACATAGATAATGTATTTTTAAAAGTGTTGAGAATTATAATAGCTTTTTTCCCCAGATAATTATAGATATTTCCCTTTGACACTAACCCAAAACTGACAAGTGGTAGTTTCTTAGAAGTTAGTTGTAATGTGGAATCTAAAATCATAGCCACAACCTTTTGGCTTTATATATATTAAATCCATTTGTCTTTCTTGTAGTTTGAATAAATCTTTTTCCCCTTTTTTGTAACATCACATATTGATAATTTGGAAAATATTGGTTCATGAGTGATGAAGCTATTCTAAGTGTTGACACATTTTCTTTTTTTTTTTTTTTATTAAATTTTTTTTTTCAACGTTTTTATTTATTTTTGGGACAGAGAGAGACAGAGCATGAACGGGGGAGGGGCAGAGAGAGAGGGAGACACAGAATCGGAAACAGGCTCCAGGCTCTGAGCCATCAGCCCAGAGCCTGACGCGGGGCTCGAACTCCCGGACCGCGAGATCGTGACCTGGCTGAAGTCGGATGCTTAACCGACTGCGCCACCCAGGCGCCCCATGTTGACACATTTTCTTATACCGTATCAGAAATTTACATTCACCAATACCACCTACTCATTACCTCATTGCATGTGGGACGTTGTCATGCTCATAGAGGCAGAGACAACATTTTCAAACTGATAATTTTTCTTTTAAGGCTAAAATTTTCTCATTAGTCATGAGTAGTGTTCATTGTTTTCTTTTTTTAAATTTTTTTTTTTTTTCAACGTTTATTTATTTTTGGGACAGAGAGAGACAGAGCATGAACGGGGGAGGGGCAGAGAGAGAGGGAGACACAGAATCGGAAACAGGCTCCAGGCTCTGAGCCATCAGCCCAGAGCCTGACGCCGGGCTCGAACTCACGGACCGCGAGATCGTGACCTGGCTGAAGTCGGACGCTTAACCGACTGCGCCACCCAGGCGCCCCTTTTCTCTATTTATTTTTTTTTTTTAATTTTTTTTTTTTTCAACATTTATTTATTTTTGGGACAGAGAGAGACAGAGCATGAACGGGGGAGGGGCAGAGAGTGTTTTCTTAAAGAGACAGGCTCACTGTATTAAGTTTTTAGAAAATGTCTGCAAAATATCCAAATCTGAATAGCCAATCACCTTTTCTTGGCTAATAATCTTTCAGGTAAGGTTGGTGTTTCATGAAAAAAATAATTAGGTCAGCACACAACTCAAATTATTGGATAAATGCTTTTAATTGAAACAACTATTATATTTTGGTGTATGGCAAAAGAGCTTTATTCACATACAAAGACTATTAATAAAATATATATGCAGCCTCAAAATGTAATAAATAATAAGTGTAAGAAAATATGTATGCAGATGAGTAAGGAACATTTTAATGGTGTTTAGATAATAATGTGCATATGATAGCCTAATATACCCTTTACATAACCTCAAATCTGAAGAATAAATATAGTACGAATACTGTCTCTTTGGGACTGATCACTCAACTTCAAGTTAAAAAAATAGTGAATGAATGTATGTGGGTTTATTCATTAACACAAATGAACTGTGGAGTGCCCTGGAGGCAGTGGCATATCAGAGAGGATTGCATTCCTTCTCTAGGAGTCTGGCAAATAAGATGCCTAAGCAAACAGATAATTATGTTAATATTTTAAAAAGAATAGTTGAGGTGGGAAAATCTGTTAGGAATTTGTTCAAAAGTCCACCAAGAGTTAATGATGGCCAGATTAATGCGGTGATGGAGATAGAAATAGACTGAAGAGATACTTTGGGATTAGAATAGGCATTGTCATAAACTGAACAGGCTGTTAGAGTTGTAGAGTTCAAGGAAATGGATAAAAAGCTTCTGCACAGCGAAGGAAGCAATCAGCAAAACTATAAGGGAACTGATGGAATGGGAGAAGATATTTGCAAATGACATACCAGATAAAGGGTTAGTATCCCTATAAAGAACTTAACAAACTCAACACCCCAAAACAAATAATCCAGTGAAGAAATGAACAAAAGACATGAGTAGACACTTTTCCAAAGAAGATATCCAGATGGCTAACAAACAAATGAAAAAATGCTCAATATCACTCATCAACAGGGAAATACAAATCAAAACCACAATGAGATACCACCTCACAACAGTCAGAATGTTTACAATTAACAACTCAGGCAAAACAGATGTTGGCGAGGATGCAGAGAAAGAGGATCCCTTTTGCACTTCTGGTCAGAATGCAAACTGGTGCAGCCACTCTGCAGTATGGAGGTTCCTGAAAAAATTAAAAATATAACTACCCTATGACCCAACAATTGCACTATGAGTTTTTATCCGTTTTTTTATACAACAACAACGATGTTTCAAAGGGGCACCTGCACCCCAATGTTTATAGCATCACTAGCAACAACAGCCAAATTATGGGAAGAGCCCAAATGTCCATCAAACAATGAATGGATAAGGAAGATGTGATACGTATATGCAATGGAATACTACTTGGCAATGAAAAGCATGAAATCTTGCCATTTGCAACATTGTGGATGGAACTAAGTTGTATTATGTTAAGCAAAATAAGTCAGTAAGAAAAACACATGTGCTCATTATATGTGGAATTTAAGAAACAAAACAGATGAACATAAGGGAAAGGAAGCAAAAATAAGATGAAAACAGAGAGGGAGACAAACCATAAGAGACTCTTAAATACAGAGAACAAACTGAGGATTGCTGGTGAGATATTAGGTGGCGGGAAGGGCTAAATAGGTGATGGGCATTAAGGAGGACATTTGTTGTGATGAGCACTGGGTGTTATATTTAAGTGATGAATCTCTATTCCTGAAATCATTATTTCATTACATGTTAACTAAATTGGTTTTAAATATAAATAAATAAATAAATAAATAAATAAATACATGTAAAAGTAGTTTCACTTCCGAAGGAGTTGAAACTTTTTGCTAAACTGCAACAGCAACTCTGAGAAGTAAAAAAGGATTTATTGGATAGCAAATTTGTCAACATATGATAATGGCATCATTCTTCATGGTCCTCCCACTTTAAGCTCTTGTCATTGGGAGAATGCTACACTCCTCTAAAATGAGTCTTCTGGAATCTTACCTTCTTACACGGTAAGTATAACATGTTTTAATTGTTCCATGTTGATACTGTTTGCATTTCTCTAGCTTCCAATCTGCTCTAGATTCTCTCTTTTCGGTGATTCAATTAAACCACTTCTCTAGGTTTTCATCAGCTGTGTGATATGATGGAAATAGGACAGAAAGATCTGAGTTTGAGTAAGTAATTTAACTCAATTTTCTTATTTAAAAACGACAACAATCCTCTTCGAGTATTTGTCGTGAATTAAATAAAACAGGGTGCATGCAAAGTGCTCTGTGTAAAAATACGTGTGTTCTATTTTATAAGCACCTGGCAAATACTAATGTGCACTTGCTGCAACTACCTTCCTTAAAACTCTTTTTCTTTATCATTTCTTCCTGTGAGTTGCTTCTGGAGAAACCCTGATAGATGTGTGTGTAGGTATTCTGGGGTATTTTTCCTCTCTCTTTAGGAAAGAGCCAGAAACCAAGAAAACACATGCTGTTCTGGGTTTAGAATAATCATCAAACTTGATACTTTTACAAAGACATCTACTTACATTTTTGTTTTATGATTAACTCTATCGATGCAGAAAGATCTGAAAAGACCATATGCATATACAGTTACTATATATTTTTTCACATTGAATATTTGTGTACCAGTGTCAAGAGTAACCAAAATTTCAGTTTGTAGAGTAGAAAAACTATCAGAATGACTGCATGACTAAGGATTAGGTGGCATTTGCTATGTCTGATATGAAGAGATTAATAGAAAATGTAACCTATTCAGTCGGTGTAGATGCTTATCTGAAAAACTATCCTGTTATAAATAATTCTGTGTCAATTTCTTCTAAATTAGATCTGTGTTCCTCCCTGTGAATTCTTAGTATCCTTTCTCTTATGTAATTTAAATTTAACATTTTTATTTTCTTTGCACAAATTCTATTTTTGTGAGATTCGGAAATGCACTCTCTCAAAGGATGTTTTTCAAAGAGTACAGATGGCACCAATAATTATTTAGTATCTTTAGCTTTTGCCATTATCTGTCATCCAATCTGTGATATTGTAAATCTTGTTCAGGGCTTAGAGTTGCTGTAGCCATTTGATGGAAAAATGCTTGTGTAATAAGAAGTTCGGAGGAATCTAGCACATTATGGAGGTAGAACTACTTTCAAAGCTTTAATTAAAAGTCGGATGATTGTGCTGACTTTGTATTAGAGTTTTATGAGTAGTGGCATAGGACTCTAATCTTTTTTGTTCATGTCTAATCCACCCAAATACATTTCCATAGAAATTGTTACAATGTGAATTGAAGTTTTACTTTTCACCAGTGTGAAACTGAGGGAGGTCATCTGCAGAGGGTACTTTTGCCAATTTAATTACTGATTAAGATCCTTCAGCAAATTTTCACTTGAAGGAGGTTAGGAAGTTCTCTCTGCTGGTGAGAAGTGTCTCAGTAGATTGTGCTCTTCAAAGCCAAGAAATGCCTGTTTTATTATGATTTTTTATTACACACCGAACACATACTAAATGCTTAATACACACCAATTTATTTCTAGTCACTGGAAAGCTCTCCAAACCTGTGTGTGCCTGTTAAAGTGTACTTACTCACCAAACTTCTTTGAACAGAATTAATCCTTCTGTTTGAGTGTTCCCTGACCACTTTTTGCTTATTTGTAATGTAACATTTACTATATTGTTTTATGATTTGTTTTAATTTATCTTGATTGTTAATGATTTCACGGAGGGCAAAGCCTGTACTTTTGCCATAAATCTTTGTAAATACAGTCTCTAACCGAGTAGATTGCACATATTATGTGCTCAACAAATATCTTAAGAATTAATATTTCTGAGAGTTGTGTGCATATGTGTGTATACCAGTCATAAGTTTGCGCTATTGTTAACACATAGCATTTCAAAAGTCAACTAAAACTATTAGTTTTCTTTTCTTCCTTTTTTCTTTTTCTCTCTTCTTCCTTTTCTACCACAGATTGCCATTAACTTTCTCCTTCTAATATGCAAAAGGCAATTAATTTTAAAAGTCAAATAAAAGACTTTATTGGGTCATGTTACTGTTTGAGCCTATCAACATATTTAAAAACACTGAAATACATTTGCTCAGTGGTTCAGCCTATCAAAATATTAAAAAAAATAAGATGCCTCATTTAAAAATATAAAATTACTTTTGAAATTTTGACTTAAAAATCTTATTTATTTATTCAAATTTATCCAAATTGTTCAGAAGCTGAGTGATATAAAACCAAAAACAAAGCCATTGGAGACCTCCTTCTAGTTTTAAACAAATTTATTAATCAATTCATTGGTTATACTATCTGTGAATTTGCTTAATTGTACTATCATCCAGTCTACATTTCTATATACTCTTTACAGGAATTTCATGAAAAATTTATCTAAGAGCTCCTTACGATTAAAATGATATACCACAGAGTACCAGCATCTAGTGTCTCTATAAAGAAACATGAGTAGAAATGATGGTGTAAAAAACCTTTGAAAATTTCCTCCTTCATGAAAGCAATTTTGATAAAAATCAGCATTTGCAGAACTCAAAATTAACCAAAAGTCTACAATAGTCTTGTGAATGTTTATTCAAGAAAAATGGCTCAGTGTTGGTAAGGAGGGTTAGTGTTGTGGCATTTTAATTTACCCTATTATCCTCTTATCTCTTGAAAAGCGACAGTCCTATAGTCATGTTGAAAAGTTGTGTAGCAGCCACTGGGGGGTGTGTATGGAATTGGAGCTCCTCCAAAGACCTATTCTTACCTATCATTATTTGACTTGTGTGGCACTTCCCTTGAAAATCCACTCAGAAGGTCTGTCTTTAATCTGATTCAGAGCTCATCCAGTGTAAACAGCATTTTTCTAGGGGCATTTGTTGAAAATAAATCAGTGGCAATTGCCTGAGGCAATAACTGTTGTGGCAAATGACAAACTGATCAAAATACTTAAAAGGGACAACTTCTGGATATATCTAGAGAATCTTCGGAACGTTCTTTGAAAAGTCCTTGGAATCACTTATATTTAGAACTGTGCTCATGCATGAGGCTGTGCATGCTTAGGAAAGACCTCAGAAGGCCCTGTACTCTTACCTCTCTGACTGACCTGGAGATTCTGTAGATGAAGGAAGTGACAGATAAGACAGATGTGCAAAGGCATGACTCAACAGACAACAGAGTGCTTTGGGAAAATCTGGGATCTTAATGGTTACAGGTATTTAAAGGAATCTATGTTCAATCATTAGTTGGTTATTAAGGCAACTAGGCAGAGACTTCAGTGACCCTATAAAAAACACAAACTTTACAGACTTAGCTTAGAAAACTTACCAAATACCCAGCAACAGCAATAACAACATAAACAACAACAACAACAGACCCTTGAGAGAAGAAACTAATTGATTTGCGAAATGGCCACATTATATTACTTAAAATGCTCACTTTTTAGTAAAAGTTATTAGAAGAAACAAAAAGACTGGTCCCTAAAGAGGAAAAAAAAAGAAGTTTTATGAAGTCCGTGTGAAAATATCATTGGGAAAGCCCTTTGTGAATTTACTAGACAGAGACTTTAATTTAGCTATTTTAAATACATTAAAAAACCTAAAGAAAATGATATCTTTCTTTTTTTAAAGCTTATTTATTTATTTTGGGACACAGAGGCAGCATGGGTTGGTGGGGGTGCAGAGAGAGAGGGAGACAGAGAATCCCAAGCAGGGCTCAAACTCATGAAACTGTGAGATCATGACCTGAGCTGAAAGTAAGAGTTGGATGCTTAACCAACTGAGCCACTCAGGTGCCCCAGAAAACGATATCTAAAGAACAAATGTATGAGAATGATTTCACACCATGGATTGAAGAGACTATCATTTTCCCATTTTGTGTTCTTGGCGCACATGTCAAACATTAGTTGAATATAATCTGTGGGTTCATTTCTGGGCTTTTGATTATGTTCCACTGGTCTGTGTATCTGTTTTTATGCCAGTAGCAAGCTGTTTTGATTAGTATAACTTCGTAATATCGTATGAAATCAGGAAGTGTGATGCTTCTAGCTTTGTCCTTACTTAGGATCATTTTGGAAATTCTGAGATCCACAGCCTTTTAATCAGTTTCAAGCCCTGATTGCTTTACCCCTAAACTCTTAAAGTCTTTCTGTCATGCCAATCACCTCAGTGGTATAAATGGGATGAGAAAGAAGTCGGCCTCATCAGCAATGTCCTGCATGGCTGGAGAATCTGGATAAACACTTGCTATGCTCTCTCTGACTTTCCCCTGTGGGAGAAACTGTGGGCCAAGAAGATCGAGAAGAAGATCGAGAGAAACACTTCAGATTCAAAGATACAAATAGGTTGGAAGTAAAACAATTGGAAGAGATATGCTATGCAAATAGTAGACCAAAGAGAGTGGGAGTGTCTATACTAATATTAGTCAAAATAGATTTTAAAACAAATCTTGTTACCACAGGTAATTAAAGACATTTTGTAGAGATAAAAGTGTTAATCCATCAAGAAGATAATACAATTGTAAGTATATACACAAATAATACTGTAGTCTCAAAATAATTGGAGTAAAAATGGACAGAACTGAAGAAATGAATACATAGTTCAGCAGTAATAATAATAGTTGAAGACTTCAATACCCACTTTCAGGGTAGAACAACTAAATAGAAGATCAAAAAGGAATTAAAAGACTTGTATGGCAGTATAAGCCACCTATACCTAATAGGCATCTATATAACACTGCATACAACAAAAACAGACCAATAACAAGTAAAAAGATTAAAGCAGTAGTCAGAAAATTTTTTCTAAAAACATCCCAGGACCAGGCGGCTTCATTGGCAAATTGTACAAGTATTTAAAGAAGAATTGAAACTAATGCTTCTCAAACTTAAAGACAGACAGATAGAGAGAGAGAATATTTTCTTGCTCTCTCTGTGGGGACAGTATAATATTAATACTAAAACCAGACGATGACATTATAAGAAAACCACAGACCAATAACTGTTGTGAATATAGGTGTAAAAATCCTCGTCAAAATACTAGTAAACTAAACCTAGCAACATTCCAAAAGGAATATCTGCCATGGTAGGTAGAATAATGGCTTCCAAAGATATCCACATTCAAATCTCTGGAGACTTAAATACTTTAGACTATATGGTGAAGGAAATTAAGGTTGCAAATGGAATCAAAGTTGCTAATTAAAACATTCAACACCTTAAAACATAGAGGTTATCTTAAATTATCAAAGTAAAGCTATTTTAATCACAAGACTCCAAGAAAAGAAAAAGAGGAAGAAGAAGAAAAGGAAGAAAAAGAAGAAGGAAAAAAAGAAGAAGGAGAATGAGAGGGAGAATGAAAGCAAGAACTAGAAAGAGAGGAACAAGAAGAACAGGAACAAGAACAAGATAATAAGAATAAGAATAAGAATAAGAAGAACAAGAACAAGAACAAGAATAAGAATAAGAATAAGAATAAGAATAGGAAGAATAAGAATGAGAAGGAGAAGGAGAAGGAGAAGAAGAAGGAGAGGGAGGAGGAGGAGGAGAGGGGGAGGAGGAGAAAGAGGAGGAGGAGAAGGTGGCTGAGGATAAGGGTCAAAGAAAGAGATGTGATTATAGAACCAAAGTCATGACTTATATGATATAAGAATAATTCCACTGTTTTTGCTAATAGAGGGAAGAAGTATGCCATGATCCAAGGAATATGAGCAGACTTTAGAAAATGGAAAGTATAAATAAACACAGTCTCTCCTAGAGCCTCCAGAAAGAAATATAATTCTGCTGATACATTGCTTTTATCCCAGTGAGACTCATGTTGAAATTCTAACCCATAGAATTACTAGATTACAAATAATCCAAAAATGAATTTAAGGAAACAATTGCATTTACAAGTGCATCAAAGTGAATAACATACTGAGGAATAAATTTAACAAAAAGTACAAACCATGTACATTGAAAACTACAAAGCATCATTGCAAGAAATTAAATAAGGCCTAAATAAATTGAAAGACATTTTGTATTTATAAATTGGAAGATTCAATGCTGTTAAGATGGTAATACTTTCCAAACTGATCTACAGGTTCAATGCAATCCTTATCAAAATTCCAACTTCCATCTTTGCTGAAATGGACAAGTGTATCTTAATAGTGACATGAAAATGTAAGGGACCCTGAATAGTCAAAACAATTGTGAAAAAGAACAAAGTTAGCAAAAATAAACAGCAAAGGAAACAGTCAATTACTGAATGGGAGAAGATATTTGCAAATGGCATAGTTGATAAAGGGTTAGTATCTAAAATATACAAAGAACTTATAAAACTAAACACCCCAAAAGCAAATAATCCAATTTAAAAATGGGCAGAAGACATGAACAGAAATTTCTCCAAAGAAGACATACAGATAGCCATACATGAAAAAATGCTCATCATCACTTACTGTCATGGAAATGAAAATTAAAACTACAATGGGATATCACTTCACACCTGTCAGAATGACCAACATCAACAACACAAGAAACAATGGATGTTGTTGAGGATGTGGTGGAAAAGCAACACTCATGCACTATTGGTGGAAATTCAAACTGGCACAGCCACTCTGGAAAATAGTATAGAGGTACCACAAAAATTTAAAAATAGAACTACTCTATGATCTAGCAAATGAACTATTGGGTATTTTCTCAAAGAATACAAAAACACTAATTCAAAAGGATATGTGCACCCCTATGTTTATAACACCATTATTTACAATAGCCCGATTATAGAAGCAGCCAAGTATCCATTGACTTATGAATGGATAAAGAAGAGGTGGTGTATATATAATAGAATATTACTTAGCCATAAAAAAGAATATAATCATGCCATTTGCAACAACATGGATGGACTAAAGAGTATATTGCTAAGTGAAATCAAAGAGGACAGATAGAGTATTTCACTCATATGTGGAATTTAAGAAACAAAAAATGAACAAGCTAAAAAAAAGAGACAAACCAAAAAACAGACCTTAAATACAATTATCAAACTGGTCTTTGCTGGAGGGGAGTTGGGTGGGGGGGATGGGTGAAATAGATGAAGGAGATTAAGAGTACACTTACTGTGATAGGCACTGAGTAATGTATAGAATTGTTGAATCACTCTAATGTACACATGAAACTATTATAACACTGTATGTTAATTATAGTGGATTCAAAAAACAGAACAAAGGTGTAGGACTTACATTTTAAGATTTCAAAATGTACTACAAATATATAGTAATTAAGACTATGTGGTGCTGGCAGAAGGATACACATACAATAGATCAAGGCCACAGATATCTATATGCAAAAGAATGAAGTTGGACCTCTACCTCACACCATATACAAAATTAATTATTAAAATATATCAAAGATCTAAGTGTAACAACTAAAACTATGAAAATGAATAAAAAAACTAGGCACAAATCTTTATGACGTTAGATTAGACAATAGTCTTTTAGATATGACTCTAAAACCACAAGCTGCAACAGAAAAAAGTAAACTGAATTATATCAAATTAATAATTTTTGTTCTTTAGTAGACACCATCAAGAAAATGAAACAAAAAACCCACTGAATGTGAGAAAATATTTATAAATATTTCTGATAACAGACTAATATCTAGAATACACAAAACACTCTTACATTACAAAAATGAAAACAATTGAAAAATTGAAAAAGATTTGAATAGCTTTTTCTTGAAAGAAATATGCATACATAAAACACAAAAAATGCTCAATATTATTAATCAATAGGGAAATTCAAATCAAAACTACAATGAGGGGCTCCTGGGTGGCTCAGTCAGTTAAACATCCCACTCTTGATTTTGGCTCAGGTCATGATCTGATGGTTATGAGATCGAGCCCCATGTTGGGCTCTGTGCTGATAGTGTGGATCCTTGTTGGGATCCTCTCCCTCCCTCTCTGTCCCTCCCCTGCTCATGCTCTCTCTCTCTCTCTCTCTCTCTTTCTTTCTCAAAAATAAATAAATAAACATTAAAAAACTACAAAAGTGCCACCTCATGAGAAATGAAAATATATTTACAGGCAAAATCTTGTACACAAATGCTCAGAAGCAGCACTATTCATGACAGTTGCGAAATGCGGCCAGTCTGTACCTGTTATCAATATCTGCTGGAAAAATTGTGGCCTGAGTTTACACATCATTCTTACATCGAATTTAATATCTATCTCAGTCAAAATCCTGTTAAACAGATAAGGAATTTGTATGAGTGGAGCCAAGAAGACCTGAAACCACAAAGACATTCACTGAATATTGTGTAAAATGGAAACTGGAGTGAGAGATCTGATAGAGGATCTATCTGTGTGTTTGTGGGCAAGACGATGAGCAATCTGAGTATCAAGCTGAGGAAATTATACTTTGTTTTTTAGGTGACAGAGAGCTATTGTAAGTTATGCTTCCATTTTACCAAAAGTTAAGTCTATTCTTTCTGTGGGTTTTTTTTTTTTTTAATTTTTAGATGTTTATTTATTTATTTTGAGACAGAGAGAGAGCAAGTGGGCGAGGGGCAGATAGAGGGAGAGAGAGAGAATCCCAAGCAGGCTCCACACGGTCACTGCAGAGCCCTATGCAGGGCTTGATCTAAAATCAAGAGTCAGATGCTTAGCCACCTGAGCCACCCAGACGCCTGTCCCTGTGTTCTTTTTGATGGCAACTTTCCTTTATTAAAATCTAGTGTGTTTTGGTGACATTCTATTTTATATATTTTATTTCATTTTCCGATCTAGGGTTCTGTGGTCAGATAATATAATCTCTACCTCAAAGAGCTCTGTGTCACAGCATAATTGACTAATTTCAATATCTTTCAATAGCATTTAAATATGTGTACTATAAGTATATATAAATATTTGTATGCCTTTATTTTACAATTGATGTTAAGTTTTAATCAGTTTACAGTTTTGCATCAACTTGAAAAAGTGTGATCCTTTCAAAAATAACTTTGTATTTATTTATTTTATTTATTTATTTTTCAATATATGAAGTTTATTGTCAAATTGGTTTCCATACAACACCCAGTGCTCATCCCAAAAGGTGCCCTCCTCAGTACCCATCACCCACCCTCCCCTCCCTCCCACCCCCCATCAACCCTCAGTTTGTTCTCAGTTTTTAAGAGTCTCTTATGCTTTGGCTCTCTCCCACTCTAACCTCTTTTTTTTTTTTTTTCTTCCTTCCCCTCCTGCATGGGTTTCTGTTAAGTTTCTCAGGATCAACATAAGAGTGAAAACATATGGTATCTGTCTTTCTCTGTATGGCTTATTTCACTTAGCATCACACTCTCCAGTTCCATCCACATTGCTACAAAGGGCCATATTTCGTTCTTTCTCATTGCCCTGTAGTACTCCATTGTGTATATAAACCACAATTTCTTTATCCATTCATCAGTTGATGGATATTTAGGCTCTTTCCATAATTTGGCTATTGTTGAGAGTGCTGCTATAAACATTGGGGTACAAGTGCCCCTATGCATCAGTACTCCTGTGTCCCTTGGGTAAATTCCTAGCAGTGCTAGATTCCTCAAAAAATTAAAAATAGACCTACCCTATGACTCAAAAATAACTTTGATTTTTAAAAGTTTAAGTGGAGTCTTAGAAGATAGTGTAGAGCTATGTGATTAAGATATATTTGTATATAGGGGCACTGGGGTGGCGTAGTCAGTTAAGTGTCCGACTCTCTTGGCTCAGGTCATGATCTCACAGTTCATGAGTTCGAGCCCCACATCTGGCTCTGCGGTGATGGTGCAAAGCCTGCTTGGGACTTTGTCTCCCCTCTCTGCCCCTCCCCCACTTGTATGCACACACACTCTCTCTCTCAAAATAAATAAATATACTTAAAATTTTTTTTAAATGATATATATATATACAATTGATCATCTTCATGATAATTTTCATTCATAAAGTAGAAAGTTTATTCTCAAATGTTTATGTACATCACAGAAATGAGACTAATTATGGTATAGTTATATATAAAAATGACTGAAATTCAGTGATGCTGAGAGTGACATTTTACAAGGTCTCAGACAAAATATAAGTTCCTTTTGCTTTCAGATTTTACTATCCATGTCAAATACATGCCCTGGTCTAGTGGCATAAAAAGCTCTTGAATTGAAACCCAAATGCAATAAAATCTAAAACAGTTTTACAGTACGTAAAAAATATATTGTTTTTGGTGATCAGGGAAACACAAATCAATACCTCAATGAGACTCTAGTTTGTACTCATTCAAATATTTAAAAATCTGATAATACCAAGTATTTCTTAGAATTACTTCTAAGAAGCAAGTCTACCATGTTTTAGGAATACAATTTAATTTTTCTTAATGTTTATTTATTTTTAAGAGAGAGAGTGCAAGTGGGGAAGGGGGAGGGAGAGGGGGAGACACAGAATCTGAAGCAGGCTCCAGGCTCTGAGCTGTCAGCACAGAGCCCAAAGTGGGGTTCTAACTGATAGACTGAGAGATCATGACGTGAGCCAAAGTTGATTCCTTAACCGACGGAGCCACCCAGGTGCTCCTTTAGGAATACAATTTAATGAGGCTTTTGATTATGAACCATGTTTGGGACACAACCAAGGAAGAACTAAACTTCTCAGTTTCACCAGTGATATGGAATTTTAGGAATGATGGTAAATGTTCCAGAGAAGGGAGACAGAATAGAATGGAGAAGAATGTGGGAAAGAGATTTCAAGTAGTGGCAGTTGAAGATCAAATAGAAAATACTTCCTGAAAATTTTCCAGGAGGAAGATGTCTACAATCATGGATATGTAAGAATGAACTGGAAACTTTCCATGCTACACAGTCTGTGGTGTACATACTTTCTGCTCCTCAAGCTTTTCCTGAAGTCTATTGTCAAAGTACTCTGGAGACTGTGGATACTTTGGGGGATTAAAGGAATCAACACATTAGTATACAAGGCAATGTAGCATGTTAAAGAACTGAGATGCCTGGATTAAAAAAATACTGAATGACATCGGGCATTAACATTTCAGTAGAAGTAGAAACTTGGAATTAGAGGTAAATTGGAGAAGGTAAAATTCCACTAAAAAGCCAAGACTACAACCTCATGTGGAATGGGCTTTCGAATGAGTGAATGAACAAACGAATGAATACAATTTTAAATATACACATATTTTAATTTTAAAAGACAGGATAAATTTGCTCACTTACGTTACATGGATATATGTGACTATAAACACTTGCAGACAGTAACTTAGTAGAGATCATATACCTCGCACAGAGCTGAGCGGAAATCTTAATTTCTTTCCTGACACACATTTCCTTCAAGTCCTTGAGAGAGCTTGTTATATTCCAGTCTATGAAATTTCAAGTAATTTTTCCAGGTCACAAGGCTTTTGTTTCTTCTTTGTCCCATCAATTAATTATGAAAAGAAATGGATTTTATACAAGCTTTCTGTCTTGCTCGTCTTCTATTTACCTGATTTTAGGAGTTCCCCTGAAAATGGTGGCCTTAATTAAGGCAATGCAGCTCTGGATGCAGAATGTACTGAAGGTTCTAGAGCTCAGTAGTGCTGCTGTATCTCTTCGTGCAGTTAGCATTGTTAATTCACATCAAGGTGATGCCAGTGTTTAAAGATACCTTGTTTAGAGAACAAGTTTTCCTTTGGGGAACTTTTATCACTTGAAAAATGTGGGTACCCCACTGTTTGAGGTCGAACTGTGAACATGGAAAATGATTACTCACAGTTCATGCGTTTTCTAGGAGATTGTCTTATTACTTCTTTTTAATGATCACATTATCAGTTTATCATATCCTACTGGTAATTTCCTTGATGCCTTTTTTCTCCCCATTAGAACTGATGGGCCAGTGAGAATAGACGTCACTTTGCAGTTGGATTTCCTTTCTAATCCTCCTAATTAACTGTCCATACCATAGCAAAGTCCTTCAGTTACTTTAATGTTCCTCATCCCACATGATGTTCCTATTTCCTTGTGATTTTTGCAACCCTTCTTACCAATTACTTTTATATACCCAACGCTTCCAAGTTTACTCACCTACCGGTAGATTACAGTAATTCCCATTTTGTTTTGCACGTTTCTTTCAGTCACTTACTCTTATAGGTAAAACAAGGTGCAGCCATGCTTTGTTACCATTGTTCCCACCATCTAAAGAACGCTTTCCCTGCCTTTTCATCTAATTCCACTCATTCCTTCAAGACAGTTTTATATTATCTCTTTCACTGTGTCATTTCCTCACTCTGCTTGAACTGATTTCTTCCTTTCCTCTTCACCTACAGAAGTTTGTTTGTAATGCTGTACTGATTAGTTTAATTCAACAGAACTTTATTTTCTGTGTAGTAGTGTGGTGGTCTGGGGCTGGATTGAAGCCTGGCTCTACCCTTGTAGCTGTGGGATCGTAGGCAACGTAATTAATTTCTCTCTGCCTTTGCTTCTTTATCTGTGAAGTGAGGTAATAAAAGTGTTTGCTATTTAGGATTGTTATGAGGGTTACATATATTAATCTAGAAAGTGCTTTAATGAAAGCCATTATGTTTGGCATTCTGCTTTTACACTAAGAATTCCAGCAGTATCATTCCTATAGACTGCAGTGTAAATGGTGTCCCTGCAATTGTGCAGTTTACCGCCTAAAGAATCTAGAATGGCTACTCTGTTCAGAACAGTAACTGGGACATGAAATTAGCTCTAAGTATCTAACAGTATTGGTTTGTTTTATAGTGAGAAAAAGAAAATGCATCTTAGGTCATTTTTTGATTTTTTCACTTCACATATTTCCCTTCTTCAGCTACTGGAAGAATTATTTGTTCCCATTCTTCTCTTACATTTAGTTAGTAATCACTGTCAATTCGCTATTCTTTAGACTGTCTACATCATCCCTAGGAAACCATGAATTATTAAAATTAACTTTAAAATGCAGTAAAATTAGAAAAAATAAATATCCAACTAAGACAGTGAGAAAGTTATCTAAAAGACCATCCCTTGGCTGTTAAAGTGACAGGCAAAAGCATTTTCTGTGCCAAATTATTGTTTTTGAGATCAGTGAGATTCATTCTTTTTTAAATACCAGACAATGATGCTCATAAAAATAATATTAGGGCCACCTGGGTGTCTCAGTCGGTTAAATGTCCAACTCCTGATTTCAGCTCAGGTCATGATCTCATGGTTTATGGGTTTGAGGCCCAGGTTGTACTCTGCACTGATGCTGACAGTGTGGAGCCTGCTTGATATTCTGTCTCTCTTCCTTTCTCTGCACCTTGTCCACTCGCATTCACACACACAGTCTCTCTCTAAATAAATAAATAAATAAATAAATAAATAAATAAATAAAAGCATATACAACACAAAAAATAAATTACCTGTGTAAACATGCATGTAAAAATGTCAAAATATTACTAATCTAAAACCATAGTCCATTAAAACACATCAAAATCCAATGTGAGGTTTGTTTCACTATAGAGGATAGTTTGATATTAGAATATCTAAGAATGCAATGAGCATATTAACTAATCAAAAGTTTTTTTTTTAAAGCATGTGGAAAATTATTTGGTAACATTTAATATTTCAATAAAAGAAGAAACCTTGGTGGGCCAAAATAAATACATTATTTTATGCTTAAAATATGTTCGTATTTATATCTCAAATTAAATGTCAAGACTGTGCTTTAGGATTAAAATCAAAAGCAATCCCTTTATATTCAAGGAGGAAAAATGGCTGAAAATTATTTAATGCTTTGTTTTGGAAGTATTAGATAATTCCAATAGACATTATAAAATATTACAAAAAGACATTTAAAACTTTTAATTAATTGTTTTCATTACTAGACTATATTCCTCTTAAGAACAGGAATTATGTCATATTTTTCACCATATCCCCAACTCCTACTGGGTTTATAATTTCTAAAATAATTTTTAAGTAAGTTAATCCTTGTTTTAAATTTATTAATTTTAAATCTCTAAGATTTAATCTCTTTTAAGATAGTAATCATCTTAGTAAAAACTAAAAAAGATTGACTTACCCATATTCAGGAGGAGAAATTTGTTTTTCCAATACTTATATCTTTCCCCTGTTCCTATATATTTCTTATAAGAGAGATTATTAAACATTTTATTTATTTTATTTTTTATTTTTAAACATTTTTATTAAGATGATTATTGTTTACCACAAGAATCTTTGATTAAAAAGAATAAAAAAACTATTTTGAGGATCCTGTCTTTTATTTTTTACACTTGATCTTAGCCAAAAGGCTGAAAAGCAATATTTTATTTTTTAAATCACACTTTCAGTATTGTGTGCCTAAATTGACATGTTATTGTTTTCAAAGCTCAAAATTAGTTTTTTAAAATATTGACTTTACTTATTTTGAGAAAGAGAGAGAGAACAGGGGAGGGGCAGAGAGGGAGAGAAAGAAAGTCAAGCAGGCTTCATTCTGTCAGTTCAGAACCCGACATAGGGCTCTATCTCACCAACTGTGAGATCGTGACCTGGACCAAACTCAATAATCAGATGTTAAATTGACGGAGCCACAAAGGCTCCCAAAATACATTTTACTTTATTTATTTATTTATTTATTTATTTATTTATTTATTTATTTTTAAAGTTTATTTATTTTGAGAGAGAGAGAGAAACAGAGAGAGAGAGAGAGCACGAGCAGGGGAGGGGCAGAGAGAGGGAGAGAGAGAATTCCAAGCAGGCTCCATTCAGCACAGAGCCCAATATGGGCTTGATCTCACTACCATGTTATGTTATCATGACCTGAGCTGAAATTAAGAGTCAGACACTTAACAGACTAAGCCACCCAGGTGCCCTCAACACATACAAATTTTTGCATCAAGATGTGTTTTCCTTAAAACTTACAGTTCTCTGTTTTCTTTAGATATGCTGTATTATTCATGAGAAATCTGAAAAATTTGCTACATTATTTTCTTATAACTAAATTGTTTTCACTGCCTAAATGGTTGTGACATTTTTTCTTCACTATCTTTGCAGTTAAAACATTATTGAGAAAAATTAAATAACACCTGAATAAAAAAGAGATATATCTTTTCATGGATTGAAAGACATCAAATGATATCACTTTTCTCCAGAATTATCTATTTGATCAAATTCTTAGTGTTATTTTTTAGTGGAACATAATATTATTATATATTTATATAAATATGTATTATATTTACATAATTATATAAATAATTATATAAAATAATACATATGTAAATATGTATTACATTTACATAATTATATAAATATATACACATATTTATCATATATAAATAAAACTCTACTTGAAGAAGAAACAAGGTGGGGTTCTTATTCTGATATCAAATCTTAATAAAAAACTACAAAACATAAGACAGTATCTTACACTCACAATGAGAGGAACAAAAGAATAATAGAGCAGAAGAGAGATCCCCCAGAATTAAATTCATTCCATATGGATACCTGATTTATGACAAGGATTGGACTGCACAGGGGTATGAAAGGGATTAGATTTTCAATAAAAATACTGGGATGATGGATATCCACTTGGAAGAAATTGAAACTTGATTCATATCTCCCACTATATACAAAAATCAATTCCAATTGTTAAAGGCAAAACCACTAAGCTTTGAGAATATGAATGAAGAATATATCCATGATCTTGTGGTAGTAAAAAAATTTTTTAAACAGAACATATAAAGCACTAACCATAAAGGAGAAGACTGATAAATTAGAAGATTGACAAATTGACTATGGGAAAGTTGAGAATTTCTCTTTACTAAATATTATTTATTGAGTGGGTAAAAATGCAGAACACATAATGGGAAGAGATATTTGCAACATATATAACTGTCAAAGAACTTTCTTTTTAAATTTTTTAATGTTTGTTTATTTTTGAGAGAGAGAGAGAAAGGGAGAGCACATGTGAGTGGGAAAGGAGCAGAGAGACAGAGGGAGAGAAAAGATCCCAACGTGGGCTTTCATGAACACTGGGATCATGACTGAGCCAAAATCAAGGGTCAAATGCTTAGGCAACCAAATCACTTAGACTCCTCACCATCAAAGAACTTTTAATTCAGAATTCCTACAAATCAATGAGGATAAAACTGATAAATGAATAGAGAAAATGTATAGAAAAACAAAGTCAATTCACAAAGAGGATATCCAAATAAGCAAAGAAAACTGCTGGGTGCCTGGGTGGCTCAGTCGGTTAAGCAAAGAAAACTGCTCATCTTCAGTAATTATTAAGAAAATGCAAATTAAAATCAGAGTATGATACCAGTACACAGTTATCAGAATGGCCAAAATTAAAAAAAAAAAACTGACAATAATAAAGGTTGACAAAGATGTAGATCAACAGGAATTATCACAAACAGTGCTGGTGTACAACTACTTTAGAAAATAGTTTATGTTATCTACTAAAATTGAATTTAAGTATATCTATAACCCCAAAATTCCATTCATAGATATATAGTCAACAGAAATATGTAAATATATGCATTAAAATATGCACAAAAATAGATGAAATATTCATTATTACCTCTAAGTTGCAAATAACCCATACATCCTTGAACGGTAGAATCACTAAATGAGCTGTGGTATTTTCATATAATGTAATACTACATGGCAATTAAAGTAATAAATGCAGATGCACTCAACAATATAAAAATTTTTTAGTCTTTATTTATTTTTGAGAGAGAGACACAGAGAGAGAGAGAGAGAGAGAGCATGAACAGGGGAGGGGCAGAGAGAGAGGGAGACACAGAATCCAAAGCAGGCTCCAGGCTCTGAGCTATCAGCACAAAGCCCTTGCTGGGCTCGAACTCGCAAACCACGAGATCATGAACTGAGCCAAAGTTGGACACTTAACTGACATAGCCACCCAGGCACCCCTACACTCAACAATATAGATGAATCCTACAGCCAAACTATTTTAGAAGAATTACAAGAAAAACAAGCAGGCATAATACATACTGTGAAAATACGAATCCGCATCCCTAGAATTACAGCCATAGGTAATATAACTATAAAAATAGCAAGAAGTTGATCACCATAAAAATAGCAAGAAGTTGATCATCATAAGTTTAAGATAGTAATTATTTTTTGAGGACAGTGAGACTTTTGTGAGCAGGAAGATCATGCTTAGAGCCTCAGCAATACTGTTGATGTTCTAAATTTCTTGACCTTGGTAATGGTTTCCTGTTGGTAATTATAATAATTTATTAATATGAACATTTATACTTTATTTTATTGTATGAATACTATTTCACTGTAAAGTGTTTTGTTTTGTTTGTTTCTTAAAAGAAACTAGACCATAAGTTTAAGTTTCAAGGGTGCAGTTTCAGTATAGTGAATCTTCCTTTACATCTTATAAATAAGAGATATGGTCTATCAAAGAATGTTATGCTACTTCACATGAAAATGCCAGACTGAAATATAACAGATTCTGAAATATTACTTTTTTTGGAATATTTTAATGATTTATGGAATCAATAGAAAAAATATTTGATTTTGAAACTATCCCCCCAAACACAGGATATATGTTTGTCATCTATGTACAACGGACAAATGAATCTATAATCCTCCTATAATTGAAAGAAACTGCTCACTTATTGACGATGTGTTCATACGACTGTATCATGTATGGAAATGGCTACAATTGTGAGTCACCTGTCCTATGGTAATCTATAGGCCCACTGTCAGATGATCTGGCTGCTGGTTTTTATTTTTCCAGATTTTAAGTTTGTGACACTAAAATGTCATTTGCTGGCTTTTTCTTCTTTTTTTTTTAATATGAAACTTATTGTCAAATTGGTTTCCATACAACCCAGTGCTCATCCCAACAGGTGCCCTCCTCAATGCCGATCACCCACTTTCCCCTCTCTCCCACCCCCCATCAACTCTCAGTTTATTCTCAGTTTTTAAGAGTCTCTTATGGTTTGCCTCCCTACCTCTCTAAATTTTTCCCCTTGGTATTCTGTTAACTTTCTCAGGATCCACATAAGAGTGAAAACATGGTATTTGTCTTTGTCTGTATGACTTATTTCACTTAACATAACACTCTCCAGTTCCATCCATGTTGCTACAAAAGGCCATATTTCATTATTTCTCATTGCCAAGTAGTATTCCATTGTATGTATAAACCACAACTTCTTTATCCATTTATCAGTTGATGGACATTTAAGCTCTTTCCATAATTTGGCTATTGTTGAAAGTGCTGCTATAAACATTGGGGTACAAGTGTCCCTATGCATCAGCACTCCTGTGTCCCTTGGGTAAATTCCTAGCAGTGCTGTTGCTGGATCATAGGGTAGATCCATTTGTAATTTTTTGAGGAACCTCCACACTGTTTTCCAGAGCGGCTGCACCAGTTTGCATTCCCACCAAAAGTGCAAGAGGGTTCCCGTTTCTCCACATCTTTACCAGCATCTATAGTCTCCTGATTTGTTCATTTTAGGCATTCTTCCTGGCTTGAGGTGGTATCTCAGTGTGGTTTTGATTTGTATTTCCCTGATGAGGAGTGAGGTTGAGCATCTTTTCATGTGCCTCTTGGCCATCTGGATGTTTTCTTTAGAGAAGTGTCTATTCATGTCTTCTGCCCATTTCTTCACATGATTATTTGTTTTTCAGGTGTGGAGTTTGGTAAGTTTTTTATAGATTTTGGATAGTAGCCCTTTGTCCAATATGTCACTTGCAAATATCTTTTCCCATTCCATCAGTTGCCTTTTAGTTTTGTTAATTGTTTTCTTATACACTAATAATGAAGCAACAGAAAGACAAATAAAGAAACTTATCCCATTCACAATTGCACCAAGAATCATAAAATACCTAGGAATAAACCTAACCAAAGATGTAAAAGATCTGTATGCTGAAAACTATAGAAAGCTTATGAAGGAAATTGAAGAAGATATAAAGAAATGGAAAAACATTCCATGCTCATGGAATGGAAGAATAAATATTGTTAAAATGTCAATACTACTCAAAGCAATCTACACATTTAGAGCAATCCCAATCAAAATTGCACCAGCATTCTTCTCGAAGCTAGAACAAGCAATCCTAAAATTTGTATGGAACCACAAAAGACCCTGAATAGCCAAAGTAATTTTGAAGAAGAAGACCAAAGCAGGAAGCATCACAATCCCAGACTTTAGCCTCTACTACAAAGCTGTCATCATCAAGACAGCATGGTATTGGCACAAAAACAGACACATAAACCAATGGAATAAAATAGAGACTCCAGAATTGGACCCACAAAAATATGGCCAACTAATCTTTCACAAAGCAGGAAAGAATATCCAATGGAAGAAAGACAGTCTCTTTAACAAATAGTGCTGGGAGAACTGGACAGCATCATGCAGAAGAATGAAGCTAGACCACTTTCTTACACCATTCACAAAAATAAACTCAAAATGGATGAAGGACCTGAATGTGAGACAGGAAACCATCAAAACCCTAGAGGAGAAAGCAGGAAAAAACCTCTCTGACCTCAGCCGCAGCAATTTCTTACTTGACACATCCCCAAAGGCAAGGGAATTAAAAGCAAAAATGAACTATTGGGACCTCATGAAGATAAAAAGCTTCTGCACTGCAAAGGAAACAATCATCAACCAAACATTTAAAGAAAAGTTAATACTTATTTTTCTTAAACTACTTCAAAAAATAGAAGAGAAAAGGAAGATTCCAAATTCATTTTACAAGGCCAGAATTATTCTGATATCAAAACCAGACAAAAACAGAAGGAGAGAGAGAGAGAAAGAGAGAGAGAGAGAGAGAGAGAGAGAGAGAGAGAGAGAGACAGAAGGACTATAGGCCAATATCCCTGATGAACATAGATACAAAAATCTTCAAGAATATACTAGCAAATCTCATTCAAAGATACACTAAAAATCACTCACCACAATCAAGTGGGATTTATTCCTGGGATGAAAGAATGATTCAATATTTGCAAATCAATCAACATGATACATCACATTAACAAATGATATAAAGGCCCTGTGATTATCTCAATAGATGCAGAAAATAATTCAAACTTGTTCTTTATGATCTTGACAATTAAGAGAAGTATTAAATTATATTTGTCTCAGGTTTTTCTAATTAGACTGAGATTATGGGATTTTGGGAGAAAGATCACAGAGATAGAGTCCTATTTTCATTATTACATCATATCAAGGGTACCTATTTATTAACATAACTTATTACATAGATTTATCTCCATAATATCTTTGGAATTTTTCTGCGTAAGAGATTTGTCTCTTCATTCTTACTTACTCACTTGTTTATTTATATCATTATGGATTGATTCAGATTTCAAGTGAAGTCTTATATACCTATATTTGGTTCACTTTAGTTCTTTGTGATCTAGTCAACCTCAAATTCCCTCTCCAGCTTCATTTATTACCCACAGAGACAATCCATTGATCTGGACAGACTTAATTATTTTAAATTTTCTTACACACATTCATTATTTTTTTTTTATTGGCAAATCCCTACCAGAAATATTTTCCCTCATTTTTTCATGTAAAAAAAATTATTCATTCATTTTACAAGACGAATTTCAAACGTGACTTCCTCTGCAAAACTGCAACTTTCCTGAATGTTTAGTTCTTAACTACTCTTTACTCTGAAAACACTTTGCATATACCTCTTTTTGTATCATTTATTAAGTTTTATTGCAGTTATTGACTTATATGGCTTTATATCCCATTTAGTTGTGAGTTGTGAGAAACTAGATATTATTCTTCTATGCAACAGCCCCGTGGCTAGAAGGGTCTGAAAGCCAAAATGTTCATTAAAGTAAAGTAACACAACCCCAAACTGAGAGATGTTGTGAACTGTCTTGAAACATATATATCTACTTCTGCTATATTCTTGTGAAGAATGTCTTTGGGTGGAAATCACTTTGTAGCACATTGTTTTCCCAATTAACCCTACTGCAGTGGAGGTTGTATATAACCAGCTCTTAATTATCTTCTTCAAAGTCTATTTCCTTACTTCCAGGAAATACAGACATGTCTAGTTTAAAACAATGTGTCTTCACCATGCAGTTTCCTGGGGGCTCTGTTTCATAGGACCCATTCTAAATCTTTACTTGACAGGATAATTGCAAAGAAAACATGTTGGTAACTTTATAAGATTTGACCGGATTGGCCAAATCCTCAAAACAGCCTTTGGCTTGGAGTCACTGGTTTCTTACTCTTCGTCACTAGTTTCAGCTTTCCAAAATGTCCGCAGACTACAATTTGCTATTTTATGTTGTGTATCTTTCACATTGTATTAACTGGATAGCGTTTCATTATTTAGTAATTTTAGCTTCAATTTACAAAGGGGTAACTTGTCTTATGTTGCATTTCTCTGGTTTTGTGTAATTCATGGTAGAATGACCAAACGGGGTCTAAGACATGTTAGTTTCTTTTTGAAAAGCTATTAGGGATTTCCAAGACACTAAAGCTTTTTGGAAGTGGGGAAGATGAATAGGAAGACATTGCTGGTTTGCATATAAGGAATTAAGCTTATTGTTTGTCTGTTTGTTTTGCAAGATAGAATTCAGGTTTGTTCACCTACATGGTTGTTGAATGTCTTGTGATGCATGCTCAGTGGGCAGCCTGCTAGGCCTAGACACTAATTAGAAGAGTGAATTGGCCCACCTGTAGGTGACCCCCCTTTTAATATGGACTTACTTTATTTAAACTGGTTTTTAATTAGCTCCTATTTGGCACAGATGGCCAGAGAGGCATTATAGAATTTTAAGTCAAGCTCTAGGTCTTTTGTGATTTGCAATGTATTTGGTCTTGAGAAGAGCATTTCCCAGGATGACTGCAAAGAAAATGCTTTTCTACTGAGCAGGGAATCATAGGCCATTAAGAGAGCACTAGGGGCCCTAGGCAGAGGTGGAAAAATCAACATGCTTTTGTGGTAGAATGACTTTTCCATCAGATTTCTGATTGCCAGGAGCCAGCTGGGATGAGATTTAAAAAAGGATTTGCAGCTAAAAAATAGGATTGAATGCTGGCTTCCACACTTCTTGACTGTGTAATTTAAGACTCTGTTTCTCAGCCTAGTTTTTCATTACTGCCCTACTAAGGAGCCTTTTTTTACATGTTTTCCTAATTACTCTTCCAGAAAATTTTAATAATATCAGAAATACTGTATATTTATTTATATACTATACATATATCTGTGCTTCATACTTAAAATGAGTAAGCAGAAGACTTATTCTATTCAAAAAAAAGTTAAGAATAACTGAATAACATTTTTAAGTTATAAGAAAATTTAAAAATTGAGAAGTTAGCATATCACTTTTAACTATATTTGTTGAGTATCTTTTAATGTAATTTATTTACTTATATAAATTATAATGTATCAAATTGCATATATAAATTAGCAATTTATATAAATACATAATAATAATAACAATGTAATCAAATTTTAGAAAAATCCCTCAAAACAGTTACTTTTCCAGGAAGAGTAAAACAAATAAACTCCTAAAATTATTTTTTAGTGAACATACTTTTGACTTGAGATTAAGGAAAGAACTTTTAACTAGTTGCTAGATATTCATCCAAATATTATCAACATTTTTCTTTCGACTACTGGGGAAAATATTGTTTGGTTGAATAACATTTATAAAATTAAATAATAAAATATATACAGTTATTTATTTTCAAAGTCCATGGCACACACCAAAGCTCTGAGGAATAAATAACATTCACAAGGCAGCCAATGGCAGACAATAGACATGTACAGCTCCTCATGATATGATTTATGATTAAGTAAATCAATCTGGAAATAGTCTTCCAATCACAGCCATCTATTTTTGATCTAAGTACATTTTGTGCATATTTTGATCTTAAATACACTTTATGCATGTTTCATGAACTTAATGTCATTGGTAATTGAGTGATCTCCAAGACAACTGAATGACAGAATAATATTTTTTCAGGTGGAGAGCCATTGTAATCATTAAAATATATTCCTCCTCCCCAAAGCTAATTTTCATCCCCTTAGTGACATTATTACCCCCAGTGAGAATGCATAGTTTAAGATGAAGTCATTGATCCTGAAAGCCTTAGATTATTAATTTTAAAAATTTGTTTATCATCAAACTCAGGTTATATCTATGAAAGCACCTAATACACGCTTGGTTATGGGGTTCATTACTAGTTCAAGCAATATTTTTTGGAATATTAACCATCTGACAGATATGATAGTATACGCCAGGGATATATAGTTGAATAACACATAGATGACATGCAGTTCCTACGCCTCAAACTTGCCTGTTTAAATAAGTAGATAAATATGTAAGAAGGTGATTTGAATACAATATGGCAAGTACAGTTGTAGTTGTGGGCAAAGAGGAGGGATCCTAGCTTAGTTTTCCCATGGGCTAGGGAAACATGAAGGTGACAGATAAATTTCACATTAAAGGATGAATACAGAATGAGTTTGGAAGAAGCCTTTTGGTGTATAGGGGCACGAAGCATACGATTTAAGTGAGGGCAAAATGTGCAATGACAACATGAAGCTATATAATTATGTTCCATTTGTAGAAGAAAAAGCAATTCTAAACATCTAAGAGGTGAGGCTTAAGGAAACTGTTCTAGGGGACGCCTGGATGGCTCATGCGGTTAAGTATGGGATTCTTGGTTTTGGTTCAGGTCATGATCTCATGGTTCATGAATTCAAGCCCCACATTGGGCTCCATTCTGACAGCTTAGGATTCTCTCTGCGCTGACTGCTTAGGATTCTCTCTCTGTCTGCCCCTCCCTTGCTTGTTCTCTCTCTCTCTCTCTCTCTCAAAATAAATAAATAAATAAATAAAATAAACAATAAAAAAAAAGGTAAAGAGACAGTGTTCTGGCAAATGAGATTGGACTATAGGTGGAAGACAACTCACTGACAGCAATCTATGTAATATTATAGAGATTGTATTTTACTCTGTCCTTTGGTGCTTCTTCATCTTCCACACTGAAGTGCACCTAACAACAGAGACTGCAATAATACTGCACTGATAGCAATAAATCAGTTAGTTATCAGTTGGTCTAAAATTTCATGTGAATTTTGGATTCTATTTCATTACATACCTACTTATTAATATAGTAACACTTTAAAAATTACTTGCTTGTTACATTACTTCCAAAAATATCTGAATAAAATTGGTTCCAGAAAGATGTGCCATGTTAATACTTTGAATTCCTCTTGGTACATCTCTGTATGTGTGGTAATAGGCATGCCTGGGTTTGAGAAGTAAGTATCACTTTAGGTTATGAGTACAATTTAAAGATGGTAGAAAAGTAGTAACATACCCATATTTCTTCTTTAAATAGAATATTCAGAGGCAAGAGATGAGGATGAATTTGAAGGAGAAGAGTGGAAACCATTAGGTGACTACTGTAACAGCTCAAATGAAGGTTAAAGAACTTAGGCTTCTACTCTCCAATAGAAACTGGGAGATGAAAGTGCTCTCTGCCTTGATGATTATATTTTATTTTTTTATTATTATTTTTTTTTTTTTAATTTTTTTTTTTCCAACGTTTATTTATTTTTGGGACAGAGAGAGACAGAGCATGAACGGGGGAGGGGCAGAGAGAGAGGGAGACACAGAATCGGAAACAGGCTCCAGGCTCTGAGCCATCAGGCCAGAGCCCGACGCGGGGCTCGAACTCGCGGACCGCGAGATCGTGACCTGGCTGAAGTCGGACGCTTAACCGACTGCGCCACCCAGGCGCCCCTAGATGATTATATTTTAAAAGGATGGCTCCTAGATCCTTGAAAAAGAAATTCCTGGGTTGCAAAATTGGCAAGTTTTAAAAAAGATATCATGTGAAAGGGTCAGAGAAAGAATAACACTTTTTCTAAAGTAAGTGCTTTAAGGAATGGAAATTTGCCAGGGCACCTGGGTGGCTCAGTCGGATAAGCATCCGATTTGAGCTCAGGTCATGATATCACGATTCGTGGGTTCAAGTCCCGTATCAGGTTCTGTGCTGACAGCTCAGAGCCTGGAGCCTGCTTTGGATTCTGTGTCTCCCTCTCTTTCTGCACCTCCCCCACTCATAGTTGTTTCTCTGTCTCTCTCAAAAATAAATGAAACATTAAAAATTAAAAAAAAATGAAATGGAAAGTTGGAGGTAGAATGGGTTACAGTCAGAAAGAAAGCTGTCTAAAACCTAGTCAAGCTGAGGGGACATTTAGTGCCTCTTGGTCAGTGCTAAAGATTACATTTTAAAGTTGATCTCCAACAACTTGTATATAAAAATAGTAAGGGAAAGAAGAAGAATAAAGTCAATGTATAAATAAATATAGATGAACGACAAGCAAAGAGAAAAGACCAGTGATTCCATTGGCATGAGCCCATTTATACACTCCTTTGTTTTGAAAGGTTTACTTGATCAGAAGCAATTCTGGAATACTATCACAGTGAGTAATCAGGACCAACATTCTGCAAAATATCATAGGTCTGTGAATGGTGGTGCTGGCAAAAGCATTATGTACAGGGAAAGTTAATCCACATTCAAAGTATATGGGTCTTTTTCAGCGAGGATGAATCTCTGCTTCCTCATAATGGAAAAGATCCAATATAATCAACTGCCACCAATTCACTGAATGATTTTCCCCCACTGACTGAAGATCCCCCAGGGTTGATCTTTCCTGTTGGCAGAATAGATACTTAGCATTAGTAGCATCTAGGTCAGATTTGGTTAGAGAAATTCCAAGTTTTGAACCCAAGCATTGCCTCCATCCCTAAGATTGAGAACACTTTCTACATGGGCTTATTTACCTTGTGATGAAGTGGCTGGGGGTAAGGAATGACTGATATTTGTATAATTTTGTCCACTATACTATTGAAATTCTCCTTTGGCAAACATTCACATGGGACAACAATATTTTTTTTTTTTTTTAATTTTTTTTTCCAACGTTTTTTATTTATTTTTGGGACAGAGAGAGACAGAGCATGAACGGGGGAGGGGCAGAGAGAGAGGGAGACACAGAATCGGAAACAGGCTCCAGGCTCTGAGCCATCAGCCCAGAGCCCGACGCGGGGCTCGAACTCACGGACCGCGAGATCGTGACCTGGCTGAAGTCGGCCGCTTAACCGACTGCGCCACCCAGGCGCCCCGGGACAACAATATATTTATAGTATTTTCCTTATTCTTCAAGGCTCATCCATATATGTCTTTCCAGACATTGTCACTCTCCAAGTCTATTTTCATCCCAACTAAACCATCAAAAAACTGCTTATGAGTCAGCCATCTTCTAGTCCCGACAAAGTGGAAAACTAAATTCACTATTTGAACTCTGCCCACGGGGAATACTTTCCTTTACTGCTGTTGTTTTCTGTCATCCTGGAGTCTGTCTCTGCTACTGCATCCATCCACTTTATTTCTTCCTGTTTATGGACCTCTCTATGAGGCTATAGGTATAAATTAAGTGAGGAGAAGAAATGCAGCATGAATCATTGTTATAGGAAGTCTGAGCTAATTGCTCATGCAACTTATATCTTCTTTCTTTAATTTTTTTAAAATGTTTATTTTTGTGTGTGAGAGAGAGACAGCAGAGTGTGAACAGGGGAGGTGCCGAGGGAGAGGGAGACACAGAAACCTTAGCAGACCACAGGTTCTGAGCTGTCAGTACAGAGCCCAATGCGGGGCTTGAACTCAAGACACATAGGATCATGACCTGAGCCAAAGTTGGATGCTCAACCGACTAAGCCATCAAGGTGCCCCATCAACTTATATTTTCTATACATGTGTGAACTCAGTCTCTTTTAAACTCTTTCTCTTTGATGATAAACTATTGTCAAACATCCCCAAAACTTGTTTTTGATAGGAAGCTCAGATTGCATAGCCAACTGATGTTAAGCAGTTTTTTTTAAGAAAGGCAATATCTGCAGAAGAAACATAGAGTTGCTCCAAACTTACGGTTTTTGAGATTCTCCTATTTGTACTTATAGAAGGCTCCCTATAACATCCTTATTTGCCAAAAACGCTTTAAGTGTAATTAGATCTACCCATTCAAAAAGCCACAGTGGAAAAGTAGTTTTAACTGTAGTCTGGACTTGTTGCAGCATCTTCTTTTCCTCAAATTTGTCAAATTTCCTGGTGATTCAGTACATGAATCAAAGTAACACACTTATCTATGGTATCTGTTACCTCCCAAATCCATAAAGACTGACTTTGTGTTGTACCTATTTTTTCATGATAGATGGTGAGAGATGTAGCAACTCACCTTAGCAAGGATTCCATCCACATGCTTGTACCCCTAGAAATTGCAATGAAGTCATAGATTCCTGAATTTTTGTGGGATTATTCTCTGGACTGTATGTTTTACTAAGGAATCTAAGGTATTTGTTACTCCCTGTTTATCAGTTTCAATCATCCATAGTGGAAGAATGGGATATTTTGCAGAAAGTTGACATGGTCAACATCTCTAAGAGGTGTCTCCTGCAAGCCTTTAGGTGAGAATGTGAAGGTGTATTCTTGCCCTTCTCAGGTAAAATAAAACTGCTTTTATTTGTCCTTATACACCGCTATGGGAAGATATGCTAGCCATATCAATAGCTGAATATTAACTGTCAGAGGCGTGTAGATTTACTCAAGTAAAGATATTTCACCTGAGAAAACAGCTGCAATTATGTTCATTATCTGAGTAAGCTCGTGATATTCCAGTCATCCTCCAATATCTATGCAACAAGTTTCTTCACCAACCAACTAGGTGAACATGTGATAGGTATTACCCATCCCTGCATCTTAACAAGTCTTCAGTGTTGGCAGTAATCTTTGAATTCCTTTGGGGATATATCATTGCTTCTGAGTCAATACTTTGGTAGGTATGCAAATTCCAGGGGCTTTCAGTTTGGCCCTTTCTACTATGGACCTTACCTTATGTGTCCAAGAGTCAGTTTAGGTATTCTACCAATTTCCAAGTATGTCTATTTTAATTACACAATCAGGGACTGTGGAAAACAAAAAACAGGGTGAATCTGTGTAATTATTGAGCCCATTATCATTCAGATGTTGGCTAAGACTCCTTTTATTACCTTACCACTATAAATCCCCACTTTGACTCATGGGGCACAGTCACACTTTGAGCCCCTAAGAAATTACTGACAATTCACCATGCTTAATTATCCCCAGAAAGTCTAGATGTTTACTTTTCCCATATGCCCATAGAGTTTTTTTCAGTTACATAGGTTCCAATTGTGTCCCTGTAGGCCTCCCATCTGTTTCATTCCTAGGAAAGCTATGTCACTGTCAGAGATCCCTGAATACCAAAATATTTTGATTACTGGAATATCTCTGCTGATGTTGATGGCAAACATGTTCATCTTGTCCTTGGCAGATAAGTCTTGCCACTTGGTCCCTGCCACTCTGGGAATCTTATCATCTTCACTGAAATCAGGAGCCCGTCTCAATTGCATTGTCATATCTGGCTAAGAAGAGGAACCACAGAGATTTAAAAAGATAAATATGCTATACTTAGTAATGTAATTGGCAATGCATAGTGAAGGGAGCATCTTCTGGGTTGCCTTCGTGGGTGGCTGTATAGATCACGCATTAATCCATTCCAAAATTCCCATCTCTATAAGCTTTGAATTTGTACTCATCATTCAAGGGAAGCACCAACATCTCATTCTCATTAAACATAGCCATTAAATCCTAGTTTCAGTCAACCAACCAAGTAAGATATTACTTCTAGGTGCATGAGTATCATTTATTAAATTCAGATTATTTAACAATGCAAATGCAAACATATGAATGTCTTTTGCTTGGTTTTGTGTTATATTCCATCCTCCCACATATATTCCCCAGGGTTTTGCTGAAAACTATTAACACATTCTTGAATTATTTGGAGTATAAGCTATTTCTTCTTGGGTCATACCATGTAGCTGATACCTAGAGCATAACCTTACAAGGCATCTGCCCCAGGTGAAGTTACCAGTTTTCAGGCAAAGGAAGAGTAGTCTCTTCAGACACAGGAATCTAAGCTATTTCTGCTAAGAAGGGAGTTTCAATGTGTCTTGGCGGTTCAAGATGTTCAGTTTTATTTGATCCATCCTGACATCTTCATTCAGAGTTTTAAGGGCCTATTGTTTCCTAATCAATGTTCTAATATTTAAATGTACAATTTGGGAAGAATGTGAATTTAATGATGCTTTAATCCTTCAACCCGCACAACTAAATTTAGATTTTAATTTTTCAATAATATCAATCCATAAGAGATCTCTTTTGTTATTGTTGTTGTTTCCTTGTAAGCATTCAAGTATACTTGGGACTCAGGAGGTTCTGATCCATACTACAGTCTTTGTAGTTATCATTATTGCAGCTAAGTGCAGCAGCCACATGACCATTCAAGACATCTAGTCCAACTGAAATTAGAACTTCATCATAAGCAAGTACAGTGATACTATGACTAAATGTGATGCCACTGCATGCCATGCATTATCAACATATATTTTTGCATTGGGAAGTAGTTCAGCACCATATTCAAATCTAAGGGAAGGACCAAACATGTCCCCAAATCTCATCTTTGAGTGTCTGTCTCCTGGGACTACTTCTGGTATTAATTTTGCATCACTAAGGGTTCAGTCGGGACAAATGACACCAGTAATAGTATAGTATAGTATAGTATAGTATAGTATAGTATAGTATAGTACAGTATAGTTTAGTATAGTTACTAGTAGCAAAAACAAAATATTGTCACTTCCTCTGGGGCTTAGGGACAACAAACAAGAAAGAACTAAGAACTTAGCACATTTCTCTCACTCCAAGACTGAGACTCAAATCTTTCTGGACTGAGGTGGTTGCAACAGGAATATGTAGCTTGCTGGTTGTAAGAAATTTGCCAAAGGTTGAAAGTCAGAAGTGGTCTATAAGAGTGGTCTGCCAAGTGGCTGGAAAGACTTGCCAGAGGTCACTGGCTTAAGCTGTACTGGAGGAGGTCATCAAGAGGATGTGATAGCTGGTTGACATGAAAGCTGGAATCAGGCAATTGAAGACTCCTCACTCTATCTTTTGTCTTTGGAATTTATGTTCTGCCCACCATTCCCACAGTGGGAGCTGTTCTGAGGTCATAGCCTTGAGAGATTAAGGTGTTGTTGAGACCATCTGGAAGGTATACATGACTAAACCCAATTAAAGCCTTTATATAAACTTTTAAGATTCTGGTAGATAGGTGCAAAGATCTATTTGTCTTGCAGGTGCTCAAGATAAGACTCCTATGTAGGTTCCCTTATGTATTAAACCTGCTGCCTACCAGTCTCGAGTGGTTTCCTCTTTCTTCCATCTCTCCATGCCCTCCATGTACAGGGACCAGTTTATGAACCAACAAGCTGGTACATAGGAATAGCCAGGTGGGTGGTTGGAGAGTGTAGGCCATAGTTCCGTGAGGGATATTATAAGCAATACTGGGGACACACACACACACACACACACACACACACACACACCAATCTGCTGGTGACAAAACAACAACTGCACACTAGAATCTAGAAGTGAAATCCTTTGCTTCTACTACAGCTTTGCAATGTCCCTCCATTACCCTCTATTAACAAAGCCTAACAATAAGCTGGCTGACAAAGGAGAGATGTTTACAGAATCCAGATCCAGTATCATAAAGCAAGGAAAAGAAGAATCGATTTGGAGCTGAGTTGACTGAATTGTAACTAGTGCAGAGAAGATGACAAGTGCAGTTTTGGGCATTGAAATTAAGGTGCCTGTAAAACACTGAGGTACACAACTAGATATGGTGTTTTAGATATGGTGTTTAGATATGGTGTTTCAGAAATATTTTGGTGTTTTAACATAGGCATAAATGTTATCCACATGAGTGAGGTCTTTGAGGAGAGCATGTAGAGTGAAGGCTAGTGGGCTAAAACAAGAGCCAGAGGAAACACGGTTGAGAGATGATCAGAGAAGATGAGAAGCCCACACATGAGATCTAGAAGAAGTCAGATTAAGACAATCAAGGGTGATAGGTTCACAGGAGCCTAAAAAGTAAATGTTCATAAAGGGCATCTCAGCTCACTCAGCTGAGCATCCCACTCTTGATTTTGGCTCAGGTCATGATCCCAGGGTTGTGGGATAGAACCCGATGTAGGACTCCATGCTGAGTGTGGAGTCTGCTTGAGACTGTCTTTTTGTCTCCCTCTCTCTCTCTTTTCCTGTACCCTTTCCCTCACTCTCTCTCTCTCTCTCTCTCTCTAAAAAAAAAAAAAAAAAGTAAATATTGGTAAAGGATAGATAGATCACCAGAGTCAAATCACCTAGCAAGAAAAGATATGAATAAAGGCAATATATATTACTGATTTAAAGCAGACTGAAATAAGATGAATCCAAAATTTTTTTTTTTATTTGGAGAGATAGATGATTATTTTGAGAAGTTTGAAAAGAAAAAACACACATGAAGCAGCAAGCTGGGGACAACTGAATGATCAAATGATATAATCTAACTTTTGCATAAGAAGAGCCTGAACATTTTTTAGCCTGCAGATGTCCTTTGCTTGGCTAACATTATGTTCTTAAAAAAAATGTGACTTTGAAAATGTGATTTGAATGAAGGGAGGACATAAATTCCCTATTATCTTTTATCCGTCTTGTAACATTTATTTACATTACCTGCCTTTCTCCTGCAGGCATTTTAGAATACTGACATTTGTAATGCATGTTTCTTCAATTTGAATTAATGGAGATTGTTAGTTATACTTCTAGAAAAGCAATTTATGGTATAATGGATATGATAAACATGAGAACTAAAAAGGAACTTTGAAACAGTTGACTTCCATGCCTTCATTTAATAGTTGTGTCTTAAAACCAGTGTTGTTCTAAGAACAGCAAAGATAGGGGCGCCTGGGTGGCTCAGGCGGTTAAGCGGCCGACTTTGGCTCAGGTCATGATCTCGTGGTCTGTGAGTTCGAACCCCGCGTCAGGCTCTGTGCTGACAGCTCAGAGCCTGGAGCCTGTTTCAGATTCTGTGTCTCCCTCTCTCTGACCCTCCCCCATTCATGCTCTGTCTCTCTCTGTCTCAAAAATAAATAAACGTTAAAAAAAAATTTAAAAAAAGAACAGCAAAGATAAATGACTTTTTCAAGATCGTTTGGCCAATAAATGGCAGATATATGGTTAAAGCTGGGGCTTTTATCCACTACACTCAGGAATACCGCCATAGTCTACATGGCCACTTCCATTCCCATCCTGACACTGTCCTTAGTATCTGGTTTCAAAACAAAAACAAAAACAAAAACACAAAACAAAACAGTGGGCCAAAGAGATAGCTTATAAAAAATAAAGCTCTGCCTTCAGGAATTGGCTAGAATGTAATTTCACTGTTTTTCTTTTCAACCAAGAGATTTTTCGTATGTTTTACCTAACAAGTTAAAGCTCCAACTTGGAGTTTGCTAGCCCTGGGTTTTAAAGTCAATGGTATTGCTGACTTCCACCATACCTTAGAAAATTTCTTGGCATATGTCTTCTTTGAGCCACTGAAATGATGCAGTTAGTAGAAACAGCATCCTTTAATCAGTGAAATTGCCCTTCCTCTTTCACTGAGATAAGAATGAATGAGAAAATGTTGGCACATTGCATTGAGATCTTTAAATGCTAGTAGAAAGCAAAATATCATAAATCTCAATTTTCCTCTTCTATCTCCAGGGAGTGCATATTTTTTCAGTTTTCAGTATGTAGAAAACCAAGGAAATGAATAGCAACTACAGAAAACTGTGGAGAAGGCTCAAGTTGCTTTTCTAATAATTTTCACGAAGACAGGAAGGAAGTGAAACTACCTGTTACCAATGGTGAATGACTGCTCTTTCTGCCGAGTCTCACTGAGATCCAGCTTGCCCCTTTACATACCTCATTTTTTATATGTAATGCAGGGAGAGTAGAGCGTGGTAGTTAAGAATAGATTTCTGTAGAAAGACAAATTCGAGTGTAATAGCAGGAGGCAAAATACATTTTGCTCTTGCTATCAGTGAAAACTTGAGAGAGTGATAATTTCCCTAAGGCTTGGTTTCCATCATTATCAAACAGAAATAAAATTATTCCTAATTTATGAGACCAGTGTAAGAAATCAATGAAAAATTCATATTAGGTGCTTAGCGAAGTGCCTGGTACTTCATAAGCATTTAACAAAAGTTGGTTATTATTGACTACCGTTATTACTGTGAGTAATAATAATACTAGTAATAGTGAAAATAATAATGTAGTCCTTACTATGTCACTATTCGGTATAAAACCCTTCAGTGACTTCATTCTGCTCATGAAAGAAACTTAAAATTTAATAGTGTGTATTCGGGGTCATGGAATTAGCCACAGGCAGAGCACAACATATACATACGGAGACACGCACACACAAACACACTTTATACTACATCTACATTGGCTTGCTCATCCTTCCAAGCAAGCCAAGTCATTTTGTACCGCTGTGGTTGTTGTTTCTGCTATTTTTTCCACTTACTAAGAAAGCCCTATCTCTATTGTTATTTAAATAAAACTCTAGTTTCCCATCAAAGCACCTTTTATAGAAAGCATTTCTATTCTCCAAAACAGCAGCTTTCTCCTTCATTCTTACACGGGTCCACTGTTTGGAGGTTCACTTTATCCATTAAATTTCAAGCCTTTAGGGCCATGGCCTGTGGCATCTTCATCTACACATCACACAAGCATTAGGGTGACACTTAGAATCTGTGAACAGAGCAAGTAGATTTTCTCTCTGGATCAAGAGGACAGTCCATCTCTGCCTCACGGGCTGTTGGCTGCCCCTTTGATTGTTTTCTTAGTTGACAGTGTGGCTGGTTATCTCTCCCACCTGATTGTAGTTTGGCAGTGGATGTGGTACTGTGTGATTTATGACCATGCTCTGAGGACAAGGAATGTTTGTCCTTGAGAAGGGGAGGAGAGAGGCAGCATCATATGAAAGCATTCAAGGCTTGCAAAACAGACTTCATGTTTTAACCCGGACGTTTATTAGCCACGTGACACTGAGTGTGGTCCTCAGCCTTCCCGAGCCTCTGCACTTCCACCTGGGAAAAAGCAATAGTTATTTTTACATCATAGAATTCAGTAAAAGATTAAATGAGATAAAATGTGAAGCAATTTCTGCAAATCTTGTCACTCAACACATTGTATTCAATGCAAAGTACTTTTCCCCTCTTTTCTCCTGAGAGGTGTCAGGATGTAATTTATCACCAAAAGAATGGTTTCTTATCCATCTTATAGATAAGATATTCAAAACATGGAGTGTTTTTAAGAATATGGGTCACTTGATAATTGAAAAGGACCAAATGTACAGATGATAAACTAGAATTGATAGTGAACACAGTGTTCATAGGCATAAAAATAGCACTGAACAAGTGCTCATTAATCTCTTAATAATGTCAGTCACAGAATCAGAGGTGAGTAAGATTAAGGTGTCAACCTTGTGATATGGTTCTTTTAACTTCTAAGTTCTTGGATTTCAAGTGACACAAAATCAATTGAAGTCTGACAGCTGTTTGGTAAGCTATGTAAAATGAATTTGGTGAGTCAGCTGAGCTCCTAACGGCTAATGTCTTCAAAGTAGCGGATATGTCTGATAGGTCTGATTTGTCACCAGTCATTGCAGGCTGTTCTAGCAATTTGGCTAAAAAAGGATACGGGAGATTCTATTACCGAGTAACACTGGTCTGAGAAGATTTTTCTTCTCTCAACAAAAAGATCAGAGCATTGAATTATAAACTGCATTAAATATTAATAAAGTACACAGTTCTATTACAAACAAGGATAACAGTATATCCTGATCCTTGTTAGGTTATATCCTTTCTGTTTAGTCTACATTAGGCTTCTGCAATACAATTCTGTTGCATCTCTTCCCAGAAACATACCTTCTCAGTTTTCATAGTTTTCTTTTTGAGTCCTGCTGCTGATCAAATCATAGCTGGACAATTTCTCAGCCTTTCTAATCCATTCTAATTAAAGCAACAATTATCATTTCCCTAAATTATTTTAATCAGATTACTCCCTGCACAGGAAACCATTGTAGCTCTTAATTAGCTCTTGAATCAAATTCTCCGGCATCTGCCCCAAGGCCTTCAACTCCTGTTGCTCATTTTACTGGTGTTATTCCATGGTGCACATATTCAGATAGAATAAACCATCTTTTCATCTAAACACACCTAGTCACTTCTGTCTCTGAGTTTACAGGCTTCTTTTTGTCCCTTTTGAAAATGTACTCTTTTGCATTACACTAAGCTGTGTGGCCCTCGTCCTTCAGGATTTTTCCTTCAAATTCCCTTCTCTGATGAACTTTAACTTCTCTGATTAGCTAGATTCTGGTAGGTCCCTTCACCTTGGCATTTCCTCAGCTTTTTGGAATTGAGTTTTTTAGGGCTGAGGATTTAGCTTAAAACATTAAGCATTCACTAAATTTTAGCTATAATATATAAATATATATTCATGTATAATTATAGTAATTATATATAATAACATGTAGTGTAAAGTGTAATATAATAAAGTATTTTATATTAAATATTATAATATGATAAATATATAATATTTATATAAGTATATACATCTATCCCAGGCTTTCTGTCTTTAAGCACTTTGGACACATATTTACAAAATGAACACAATTCTAAAAAGCAGGATCTTTTCTTACAGTCATTCTACTGATAATAAAAATGAATCATGGAGAGGTAAAATAACATGCCCGAAGAAATGGCTGATAAAGATTGAGACTGAGTGGATTCTGAAGCAGGCCATCTGGCTTCAGTTATGTACTGTTCATCACCAAACTCTAAGCTGCATTAGCTTACATTCATGTATGGGTTTTCTCTGTTGGAGATTCAATGTCTTAGTTATATTTGTTCATTTGACTCCCATATTTGATTGGCAGAACCCAGAGGTCAGAAACTTTACAGATAAGTCACATATCTAGAAATATGCTTTCCACAGAGTGGAATCTCAAAACACTGCTGCCTAACCCACTAGCTAATATTCCAGGAGGGTTCCTTTTATCATGAGACTGCATGATAAAATTATTTGGCTTAGTTTGGGGGACTCAGAAAAGCATTACTTGAGAAGGCCACATTTAAGGCTCTGAGGATCATTGGAAGTTGGCCAGGTGCGTGTGGAGTAGTGTTATGGACAAAAGAACAGCATATGGATGGGTCCTAAGAGGATTAGAAACTGGAAACTGAAAATCTAAAAATGGAAGCCAGAATGGCTATATTGCTGTGAGTGACAGGAATACAGAACGGGAGAGGTAGGAAGGGGCCAGAAGACAGTGTTTTGTGGGCCGTGGTGACATCTGTGTTTTGCACCTTACAATCCTTTTTCTGTGTCCTTGTCTGTCCTCCACAGGCTAGCTCTCTCAGCCCCTGGTGCTTTCTATGTCCTCCCTCTTTCCTCTCTACGAGCTCTTGTGAAATGACAAACTTTTCAGTAGTGACCGAGGGGGCTTAAAGTGTAATACCACCCATGGACCTTCATATTACAATAAGAAGCGGAACCCATCTTTTGTCCCAGCCAAACAAATAAAGGTATAATCACCGTCTTTTACTCATTGACCATTTAGATACGTGAGCAGTAGAGCAGTTATTTTGGAGGTGGTCAGACTGACATCATACTAGTAGGCAGCCACCTACCTGCCAGTCTAAGCTTGGTGATTAGAAGAAGAAGAGAATTCTGTCTCCCTAGTCCTAGTCCTTTTGGTGTTTCATCTGTTTCTCGTCATTGTGAGGGTGAAAATCCTGGGGGACGAGAAGGATGCGGGGTGGCACATAAAGGAGACAAAGAATTATTAATGGTATGCGTATGTGTGCATGTGTGTTAAGGAAAAAACTGATTCTGTTCCAATAAATTTGCTATGTAATTCTGTAACTGGGTGGTCATTCTATCCCATAAATAAGTCAAAAACTTAAAAACGAATCCTGAATTTTTTCTATGGTGTTTCAGTTAAAGAAAACACATTATCTAGATCTTTCATCACATATCATGAATCATGTGGTGCTTGAACCTGCCACTTCAAGCCTTGATTAATAATATGCCTAATTGCTTTCCTTTTCTTTCTCACAGCTGGCAGATGGAGTGTTGTAGATGTGACTGAACCACACTGACGGTATTTATGCTGCAAACAAATGGTGTTACAGTCTGTGGATTTCTCCTCTTGGATCCAAATACCCTAAAGACAAGGCACAATTCTGAAAATCTATCTGTGTTTCCACTCTAGTCTCTGCTGCCTTCTTAATTTTTATACAAGCACATTTGGGATTTGAGCCCATCGAAAGGTGATCCTGAGGATTGTAGCTCATTTCTGTACAGCTTGCATGATGAGGAACTTGCGAAATTGAAGCTTTGAGAAAGATATTTGAGACCCACACTGCTTGCTTTGAGAAGAACATTCATTAATACTGTTGTTCTTCATGCTCTTTGGTCTTGCAAGGAATGTAGCTATGCATTTGGAGTAGACATTAATCCACCAGATTTTAAAATATCCATTTGGACGTTTTGCTGCTCCTAAACAATTTTATTTTTCACTTTTGCTAGTGTTTGCCTTCAGCTTGGGATATAAGTGCTTTGTCTACATTAGTTCATGCCCATTTGCTATTCAGTTCAGTGGCCTCTGGGATAGGAGCATGTGGGAGAAGGAATCTCTCACAAGGTACACAGTGTGAGGGAGAGGCAGATTGTATGATATCAGGGGGGAAGTCACACTCTTCACAGGTAACACCTGCTGGGGGAATTGTTTTCTGAGGGAGATTTCAGTTGCACGAGTCCTCCTAACCTGAACTGACATGGAGCAGATGGGTAGAGAAACAATGAACAACGAAAAGTAACTTTCAAGGATGGTGTCTGCTGAGCAAAGGTTTTTACTTGGGGATGAGTAATGTTTAATAGCATCAGGGAAATAGAAAAAAAAAAAATTAAATAATGGATTTCGGGTTTTGAGGGTAATTCAGGGTATTTTTTATCATTTTAAGATGTAAGCCATTTATTAAAGCATTCATTTGGTAATGTATTAAATTATGCACTGGGTGGTTCAGTTGGTTAAGCATCTGACTTCGGCTCAGCTCATGATCTCACAGTTCGTGGGTTCGATCCCTGCGTCAGGCTCTGTGCTGACAGTTGAGCCTGGAGCCTGTCTCAGATTTTCTGTCTCCCTCTCTCTCTGCCCCTCCCCCACTCGTGCTCTGTCTCTCTCCTCTTTCAAAAATAAATAAACATTAAAAAATTCTTAAAAAAATAAATTATGTGCTGAAATAATTAACACCATAAATTGCCATACTTTTTTTTTTAAGTTCATTTGTTTATTTTGAAACAGAGAGATAACCAGCAGGGGAGGCGCAGAGAGAGAAAGGGGGACAGAGGATCCAAAGTGGGCTCTGTGCTGACAGCAGAGAGCCAGATGTGGGACTTGAATTCACGAACTGTGAGATCATGACCTGAGCTGAAGTTGGACGCTGAACCCACTGAGCCTTCCAAGTGCCTCAAATAGCCAGCTTCTTGAACCTCCCTCTCTCCCTCCCTCCCTCTCTTCCATTTCTCCCTCCTTCCTGTACTTGCTGGTCTCTGTTTTTATCAAAGTTATAACACATAGTCTTTAAGGTGCAAACTTTTTTTCCTTATAAATTAATAGTTGTCTCATTTTCATGTAAAATGATTTCTATTTAGTTATCATTAATTCTACCCCAAATCCTGTCAGTTGTCTAAATCTCAATATATTTAGATGATATAAAAATTTGGCAGTTTCAAGTTTTTGAAGCTCTCTTTCTGAGCTTTCTAATCTGGTTGCCCTGGCACTGGGCGTGTGGAGGCGTCTTCTGAGAACTCCCTTATCAGCATCCCAGGGCTTCTTTTCTCCTTTATTCTGCTAAAAGCCCTATTTTTTGCATTCCATGTGTTCCTTCACTTTGTTGGAGCACAACCTCTATTAGCTGTGAAGAAAGGGGGTGATGGGAGTTAACTTTTTCAAGAGATTGTCTGTTGGAAATATTTTTATTTCATTCTCAGTTATATAAAATTCAATATTAGACATAATTTTCCTTTTTGTCTTTTGTAGACTTCATTGTCTTCATTTATTCTCCATAAATATTGCATTTGGATATCTGATCTTTTGCATAGAAGTGATAATAATAACCCATCACACAGGATGTTGTGACGATTTTTTTTTTTAATTTTTTTTTTTTCAACGTTTATTTATTTTTTGGGACGGAGAGAGACAGAGCATGAACGGGGGAGGGGCAGAGAGAGAGGGAGACACAGAATCGGAAACAGGCTCCAGGCTCCGAGCCATCAGCCCAGAGCCCGACGCGGGGCTCGAACTCACGGACCGCGAGATCGTGACCTGGCTGAAGTCGGACGCTCAACCGACTGCGCCACCCAGGCGCCCCATGTGACGATTTAATGAACTACTCAGAGTTGAGCACTTAGTACCTGGCATATATTAAGCTGTTAATAAGTCCTAGCCTTTTAAATTCACTTTGGTGAAATTCTCTTGAATGATGCATGGGGACAGTTTTCTTCTCTTCCTTTTCTTTATTCTCTGTCTGGAACTCATATTATACCTGAACAGGACCTCTAATTTCTTGTCTTTTCTCTACTGTTTTTTGCCTTTGTCTGTTTATTGAACTTTCTAGGGTATTTTCTTACCTTTTTCCCTTTGTCTTTCAAATCGTCTCTTGAATTTTTCATTTTCAGTACCATATCTTCATTTTCTGGGGATCTTCATTGTGATTTTATATTGAATGTTTTGTTTCTTATGAACATTCTACTTTTCTTCCAAATTTAAACTTATCTTTCTTTGTTCTGGATTCTCTAAGTTAGAGATTTTCCCAGGTACCCATTGAATGTTAGTTGTCTGCTCTTAATTAAAGGCCCGTGTCCTCCAATTATTGGATACAAACCTTCGACTTTCTCATGGGCACCTTAACAATAGCCCCGTCTTTCCAAACCTGCTTCTCCTTCAATCTTCTGAGTTTATGTAAATGACACCATTACCCACCCAGCTGCTCAAGCTGAAACTTTAGAAATTATCCTGGGTTTCTTCTATTACCATGGACATATAAAGTAATGAGGTTACAAAAACATATATACTATCCCTCTTCTCTTCTCCAGCATGCTCAAACCACAGTAGACGTCTACTAGATCCTTAAAATTTTCAAGCTTGTTTCCCTTAAGAATATTTGTCCTTTTGCTGGAATGGTCTTCTGGATTTCGGCATAACTCAGTCCCTTTTATATTTAGTCCTCAGCTAATTACAGTATCTTCAGAGAAGCCTTCCTTGGCGTTGCAAGTAAATTAACAACGCACTGATTCTCTATCATATCCATTTATATTAATTGTGTGTAAAGTATCACTATCTGGTATTTTTTATGTTTACATCACTTGTTTCTGTGTTTATTTTTGTTTATTATCTCTTATCAATTAACGTAAGCTTCATGAGTGCGGGCACCTTGTCTGTGCACAACTATATTCCTAGTGGCACAGTGGTTAATATTTGTCAAATACAAAATAATATGTGATGCAAAATTGTGTATTGAAGGCCCTGGTTACAGTGGACTGAGTGAGAAAGCTGTTTTACTTTCCCCCAGTTCTTTGCAAACCTATTAAATAAACTTCTTTTTCCCTTATTGATAAAAATTCCATCAAGTTGAATAGCTTTTCCCTTTGCTTTCATGAAGTAAAACCTTAGGCTTATTTTATATATAAAAACTCTAGATATGCCTGGCTGGCTCAGTCAGTAGAACATGTGACTCCTCATCTCAAGGTTGTGAGTTCAAGTCCCACATTGGGCATTGAGCTTACTTAAAAACAAAAACCCAAAACTTTATTTTAAAAAAAAAAAAATTTTTTTTTTTTTTTAACGTTTATTTATTCTTGAGACAGAGAGAGACAGAGCATGAACGGGGGAGGGTCAGAGAGAGAGGGAGACACAGAATCGGAAGCAGGCTCCAGGCTCTGAGCCATCAGCCCAGAGCCTGACGCGGGGCTCGAACTCACAGACCGCGAGATCGTGACCCAGGCTGAAGTCGGACGCTCAACCGACTGAGCCACCCAGGCGCCCCGAAAAACCCAAAACTTTAGACTGTCATCTAATGAAAAGCTCTCTTCTGCCCTAGGGTTTGGTTCATTCTTAGAGTTCTGTAGTAGGAAAAGGCAAGGGAGAAAGACTTGGTAGACTGCTCATAATTTCCCCACGTTGCTCTTTCCTCCTCATTCCTCACTCACTAGGATTTTTCTGTCTCTTCTAGAGAATGTTGACTGCATTAGCATATTATCTAAACTGGGACACTCTTGTGAGCAAGGGGCAATGTTATTAAAAGAGACCCAGAGGCACCTGGGTGGCTCAGTTGGTTAAGCATCTGACTTCAGCTCAGGTCATGACAGCTCAGCACTGATGGCTCAGAGCCTGGAGCCTGCTTCAGATTCTGTGTCTTCGTCTTTCTCTGCCCTTCCCCCACTCACCCTGTCTCTCTCTCCTTCAAAAATAAATAAACAGTAAAAGAAAAAGAGGCCTACACCACAAGCATGAAGTGGGCCTAGCCCTAGCACATGAGGACAGGGAATCTGGTTGTCTAATTCCAGGCCCAGGAATAGTGGGGATCCAGGAAAAGAAGGGTAAAGACAGAAAAATGTCAACTGGTGGGGTACAATTAGTACTTGGCACTAGAGTTTTCAGTGTGGTAGATGCACACTTGCAGATTTCTCTTGCACGGAGCATCTTTGAGGACTTCTCAGAGCAGCTCTATACCATTCTCCCCTGCCCCTGGGACCCCAAGAAACTCTCTGAAGTTTCTGGCACAAGTGGTGCCTCTTCTGGCTGTGAGCCATGGCCTCTGCCTTGGAATTTGTATTCTAGCTTCACCTCTAGCCTCCTTCTGCAGAGCTCACTCCATTCCATGCAGAAAGCTCTTCCGGGTAGGTGTGCTGTGCAAGATCGATCATTGTCCTCTCCAACTCTACACAGTCCACATCTGGTACCCTGGGCTCTGCCATCAGTTAATGGGCACCTTGTTCTTTTATAGCCCTCTCTCCTTTTTCTGCCCACTCTAGCCAATCTCTTATTATCTTTTAGGCTTCTTGTCATAAGTCAGGTACAACCTGTGTACCCACAGATGTCTCCATAACCCTCAGAAACATGTGTCAAACTCTGTAAATATTTCTCTGAGGGTCTCTTTTGAGGTTTGCTGTAGACAAGCAACCCTCTCCCTGCCACAGACCTCCACAAACTCTTTGTAAAGAAGTCTGTGCTATAGTTCACTTTAACTTCCTGAAGTCTCCCTTATCTTCCCTTATTTAGCTTGGGGCTGGCAATGGGCTATTAATACTGGCAGAATCTGTTCCACAAACTGACTCTAGGAAGGTCTAGTGCCTTATTTTAGGGTGTGAAATACCAAATACCTTTGATAATGTTCCTAGCCTTTTGACCCTCAATTTAAACTCCAAGACAGTGAGAAAAAGTCATGTGTAATACTGTTATGCTAATTTTAATTAAAGGCTTTTTATGTACTGGGCATTTTGCGTGTAATTTCTCATTTAGCTCACACGACAGTTCCATTGAAGTAGGAGCCATCTCCATTTTACAGATGAAGAAACTGAGGCCAAGATATATTAAATAATGAAAACTAGACAAATAACTATCACACAAATAATGTGAAGCCAGCCTAGATTTGAACCCAGGAAGTCTACTTTCAGGGACTATAGTATTAATCACAATACCATCCTGCCCAATGAGGATTAGGTAGAGTAAATGAGAAGCTGTCTGTCTCTTTCACACCTTTGTCTCTTCTGAATCTTAACCCTGGTGGTTTACATCATAGTGAGATATCAAAGGACTTTTATGTTAGCTGACTAATAATAACAAGAGGAAATCCTTTGCCATGTAGATAATCCACTTTAAGGAATGTGAGGGTTCAAGCAGGTCTGCCAGATGAAATATAAGGGGCAATTGCAAGAGGCAGTTGATGTCTTGTGGGACAGAGAAGCAGAAAACTGAGGTGACGTAAAGGGTAGAATAAAAAAAAAAAAACCTTTTCATCTTTCCTTCAACTTCAGATTTTTTGTTTAGCTCAACAAAGGTGGGATTCTTTCTGAGGCTGGGATGAGGTTTTCCAATTACTTAGGAGTAAAAGGAGTGATACATATAGTGTAGAGAGGGAGCCAGTGTGTTTTAATTTGAATCTAAATAGAACAGAAGTGAAGAGAAATGCAGATTCCATTGATTTTCTCTGCTTTTTTTTGATAATGGTCATGATTATCTTGTGAATGAAAGTATTTGGCTCATGGCTTTCCAGTGATTTTAAATATTTTTACTTTTATCCCTTTAATATCCCATTAACACTTTGCTAGATCATTGTATTTCTATTTTCTTCACCTTAGAACCCCTCAGCTCAAACCTGTTTGGCCATAACCTAACTCAGAGCCCGAGTTTTATTGTCTCCAACATGTCAACTGCTAAGAACTGCCTTTTTTTTTCCTACAAATAATTTAGTTACTGCTCTACAGATTGGTCACACAAAACTTCTTAGCCAAAATACACGCATTACTATTGCTGACTAGAGACAGACTTCCATTGAGAACTACTGTGGTATTTAATTTCCAGCAAATACATCAAACATAAATAAAGTAATAGACACAAACCCAGTTTCCCAACTGAAAAAATATGAGAAACATGTCATGGTATTCTTTGGGTTTGTTGTACATCCTGTGCTCCAAGGAGCTCATGATCACATTGCTTGCCCTCTCACAGATAGGGCAGACCCTTGCTTTTCTTTGGTGGCTGAGCATCTAACCATAACCTCTGTCACTGCTTTCTGGATGTTATTTTTCTCCTCTGCCTGATAAAACCAATCATTGTTTTCTTTCCCCCCAAGGGTGTGTTGATTATGTCATTGTCACTCTTGTAGCCAAAGTCACATCAGTCTTGCTTTCTGTTAAATTCACTTTGAAATCTTGGCATTTGATTCCAAGGCCTTTTTGTGCTCTCCTCTCCTTTTTAAAATTTTCTTCCCGTACTGTGATCGTATTTTGTTGTCTCTTTTGATATGAAAGTGTCTGCACTTGACAGTCTTGTCAGAGTGTTTTTCTTTATTTCGAATACTTTATTGTATATGTCACTGTGATTGTACAATTGTGTCATAATATTTGTCACATTCACAATTTTGATGTGTTCAGTATTTGTCCTATTACTGCCACAGATACAAGATAACCTTTTATCAAATACTTTTAGAGACTTCAGACAGTCTCAAAGAACAGTAAAGCAGAAGTTATTTTTGTTATTCCTAAAATGTTCTGCAAACAGTTCTATAAAACAGGGAAATAAGTTCCTCAGTCTCCCAGATTTCCCAGATTGTTGATTAAAGCTGACAATTTCATCATGCTCTTTTCTTGAGTTGTTCTCATATCACGGTAAATGGATAGCTAAATGATTTTTCCATATTCTTGTTTGAATATGGGGGCTCTCTTGAACTGGAAGCCAGAACTTCATACTCTGAACACTCACAGTAGCAGAATTCTTTTTTATCTGTAGTCTCTTGTGGATAAAGTATGTCTCTTTGAGTTAGCATGATTGTAAAAGTATGTGTAAGATGCTGTAAACATTAAAGATATTTGGAGGAAAAGAAAAATTAGGATTTTCTTCTTGTTCTGCAGTGTTATCTTAGAACTCATAAGGAGTAAGAGGATAATCCACTCCTGAGGGCGAGACATAATTTTGATAACGTAGCTATGAGATATGTTGCTGTTTGTCCAGAATACAAAGTTAGCAATGGCTCAGTGCTAATGACTTTTCTTTTTCCCCAGTAGACTCAGCATCCTTTGGTTTTGAAGGCAATACTTCTTCTTGAGTCCTCTAAGATTTATTTTACCCTTTAGTCCTTCGGAAAATGTCACAAACTCAAATTGGAGCCCCTTCCCTTCTTGTGGCCTGTACTTATCCAAATTTAATCTCTCTGCCCTCTTGATCTTCTTTTATTTCAATTACTTATTTATTCAAACACTAGACTAGAATTTTATTATTTATTTATTTAGTTAGTTTACTTATTTGTTTTATTTTTTATTTATTTTTTTTATTTTTGGGACAGAAGAGACAGAGCATGAACGGGGGAGGGGCAGAGAGAGAGGGAGACACAGAATCGGAAACAGGCTCCAGGCTCTGAGCCATCAGCCCAGAGCCCGACGCGGGGCGCGAACCCACGGACCGCGAGATCGTGACCTGGCTGAAGTCGGACGCTTAACCGACTGCGCCACCCAGGCGCCCCTACTTATTTGTTTTAAAAGAGACAGAGAAAGTGTAAGCGGGGGAGGGGCAAAGAAAGAGTGGGACAGAGGATCCAAAGCAAGCTCTGTGCTGACAGCAGAAAGCCCCATGTAGGGCTCGAACTTTCAAACCATGAGATCACGACCTGAGCTGAAGTTGGATGCTTAACTGTCTGAGTCCCCCAGGCACTCCAACTAGACTAGAATTTTAAACTCTCTTTTTAAAGCATTGAAAGGGCCTTGACAATTTTAATTTCCAATCATTTGGTTTACAGAGAAAACAGTGAAAACTTGGGTTAGAGGCATGACTAGGGTAGCTGGCAAAGGTTGTATCATTTAAATTCAGCTTTCCAAAGTTCATATCTTAATACATGGGATCTTTCTTCATCTTAGGTGAGGAGTCTTTCCATGCAGTTATTTAGGAATGAAAACTAATAACAGAAGCAAAATATCACTGAGTTCCTTCTCAGTGAGGGAAAATGCAGTAGTGTGAGTCATCAATCCTAGTAGTAGGGTCCAATTTCATCATAAAGATATGCCCATCTGTGCTCATGTTACTGAAAGCACATTCCTCTCATGTCTTTAGGAAGAAATTTTCAATGATAAATAAGAGGGCAGAATGGCTCCCATTACTATTTTAGTGTGTTAAGACGAATCACTTAGTGTTTATTACACCAATTAATTAACTCCCTGTTTATTTTGTGCAATTATTTGCTGTTAGTGGATAGATAATGAATTCCTGTTGGCAGAAGGAGGATAAGAGCAGAAATTTTAAAAGATCTGAAATTCTGGCTCAGGATTTGAGTCTTAAATGGGAAAGTTCAAAGCTGTCATTAGGATGCCACGTATTGGCATGAACTGGTACTGCGTTTCATCACTTTTTGAGCATCAGATCAGCTTGCTGAATTACTGAGTTATGGCCACTCAGTGTTTGAACTTGCAGTGAACTGCTTGCTCTAATAAGGTTTCATCTTCATTATAAGTTGATATTACAAATAAGTTCAAATATGTAATTAGATGCGAAGCTCTTGAAGAGTAATTTATTAGAAGAAGGTAAATTTGGGGGAACAAATATAAGGCTATTAAGATATTGATAGAAGATTAGGACAGTCACTATTAGAATTAGGACAGTCACTATTAGAAACAAACATTAAAGTGGCACTTTTTAATGAAACAATATTTTAAATAAGCAAGTCATTGGCTGCCTTTTCCTTGACATTTCATTATTCCATGAATTACATATTCAGTTTGGCCACCATGATATGAAAGCTTGGTTACTAAATAGCAGATTAAAAAATTGATGATGAATATTTCAGAGATTTCAGGAACTCAGCCTCTCAGCATTTCTTATAATCTATCCTACCAATTTATATCACACTGTGTCAGCAGACAAACACATTTTACTAAGCCTGATATATTAAATAGGATACCATTTTTTTAGTCAAGATTTATATATTAAAGGCAATCCGTGGACATTTTTCTGTAATCAACTTTGTGATTGGCCAAAATGATTATGTCAACATCAAAAGAAATTGCCCCTAACATTTACATCTGTGTTGCTTTCTGTTTGTCACTCAGTTATTTACTAGAATATGATAAATACACACCTCACCCTTACACATAAATATATCTAAATACTCTTAAGATTTAAAACCTTTTGAAGTTGTAAAATTTTAGAAAATGAAATTATTTGGATTTAATTGGAAATTTGTCATAGATTTTCTCAAATGGATTAATCTTTCAGCCATGAATATAATATCAGAGAAAATATCCAATGAAAGTATTAATGGTGTTTACAACTTCTAAGGATTTACATTTTCCTGTTATAAATAGCTTGAATGCCATATAAGACATTAAGGAATTGTATTGTATTGTAAGCAGTTTTGTTTTTGATGTGAAAGGGATAACTACTGAACTCAGAAAAAGATCTACAATTGAATCATCATTTTGCTGCATTCATTATTCGATTTTCAGGAAGTAACTTACTGTGTATTTTACCTTTTATTACCTATTATATGGGGATAGTAATATGCTTTATGATGTTGTTATGTGGATTACATTTAAGAGAACATTAAAAAGTATCAGTCACCTAAGCGACCAAGTCTTGATCTCGGCTCAGGTCATGATCTCACCGTCCATGAGATCAAACCCTTCCTCCGGTTCTGCACTGCGAGTGCAGAACCTGCTTCAGATTCTCTCTCTCCCTCTCTGCCCCTCCCCCACTCATGCAGGCCCTCTCTCTCAAAATAAATAAATACAAACTTAAAAAAAAGAAACATTAAAAAGTATCTAGTTTGTTCTTGCTTAGCACTTAATAGAGTACACTTAATATGGTATCAAGCACTTTGTGCATGGAATCTTTAATCTTTAAGCACTAGCAAATATATATCAATTTATTGAGAACTTACTAAATGCCTTATGCGATAACATATCTAATATTTTACCATTAACCTTTAATGTTAACATTAATGTTATATTAATTACATTTTATAGGTGATGGCACTTATATCCAAAGTCAACATATTTTAATTTATTGACTCTATTGCACCAGTCCTTGAAAGGTGTATAATTATTTCATTTTCAAAACTCTAGTTTATAATTATGACTATGTCATTGATTTCAAGAAGCAAACCAATTTCAGAGATGTGAAAATATTAAAAAGTGTGCATCCTTTAATTGATGAAATAATATGACACCTAGCAAGTGGGAGAACTTGGCTTTAGAATCCAGGCAATCTTTTTTCCAGAGCCTTCCTGCTTATTCCCATCACTGTACTTTCATGCGTAGAGTAAGGGTTCAACAGATACAAATTTATTCCTTACAAAAATATACAAAGTCAACAAATATGCCTATCAGTACACAGTTTTTGACAGTTTTCACCTAGGTATTTGGGAGCATTAAAAAAGTGAAAGAATGGGAGTAAATTCTAACTGTCTTCTTGACAAATGTTACTGAATGTCTGCTGAACACAGACATACCTAATATGCATACATTTAATATTTGTAGAGAGAATGATCAGTTAATTGTGGCAAACTAAATGAACATAAATATTTTTATATTCTCTTTCTTTTCACAGTTGTTTTTTTATTTTACAATATCAATATGTAACAAGAAAAAAAAAACAACTCTTCTTACTGGATGTCTAAAAGCAAAATAAAACAAAACAAAACAGAAACCTTGAATGTCCTTTTCTGAATTAAAATTAGCATACTAGTGATAGAAGGATGTTTTACAACATAATCTTTCTTATGTTTATGTATTCTGTACTTTATATTGACACTAGAGGCATTTCCCTTGAAACTTAAAATGGACAAAAACTTCTCTTTCACTACTATTATTTTACTATTGGTCAATAACTCACAGCAAATGTTCTGGGTCATGAAACAGTAATTAAAAATTATAATTATTGAAAAGAAAAATACACATGAAACTATATTTATGTATAGTATAAAAACCTTAACAAAAGAGAGTGACTGAAAAACTATTAGCAATATTAAGAGTTTTGGCCATGTGGGTGGCTCAGTCGGTTAAGCATCGACTTTGGCTCAGGTCATGATCTCATGGTTGATCCCTGCATCAAGCTCCAGGCTGACGATGTGTAGCCTGCTTGGGATTCTTTCTCTCTCTCTCTCTGCCCCTCCCCCACGCTTTGTCCCTCTCTCTCAAAGTAAATAAACTTAAAAAAATAGAAATAATAAGAGTTTCTTAAACAAGTTAGATATCAAATAAATGTATAAAAAGAAATTTAGCAGTGATTATTTTAGAATAGAAAAATTCTCATCAGTAAGTAATAAGAAATATAAAATACCTAGAAAATGTCTTTGAAGCTCTGTGTAGGTCAAAAAAATATTGAAAGACATAAGAACACACATGATTTAGTGGGGAGATACATTTTGGATGAAACACTCAATATTGTAATGTCTATTCTCCCAAAATAACTTAGATGCTTAATTGAATTCATAAGAAAAAACATTATAAATTCATACATTTAATATAATTATAATTAAATACCAACAAGATTTTTTCATCTCTCTTTAAAACAAAAACAAACCAAAAAATTTAATTTACAATATAAATTTTAACCTGATTGCCAAGTAGAAGGTATTTCTTTTCTTGAACTAAGTACAAGAATTCTAAAGCTCATGTGGAAGAAGATACAAAGGAACTTTAAGAAAATAAAAGTAACTAAATAAAATGGGCATTTAGCATATTAAATCATATAATAAAAATACAATTTTTCAGAGTGGTACCAATATAGCAATATACAAATTTATCAGTGGAATAAAATTTTAAAATCTGTAAATACACTAAAATTCATATGGACACTTAGTACATTTTACAAAAGTGCAAAAATAGTTTGATAATTATCATCTTGAACAACATATAATTAGATTCCTACTTCTCACAGTCCATGTATATAAACTCTCATATAAATCAAAAACTTAAATATAAAAAAACAATCACAAAAGTATTATAGGAAAACATGGGAGACTTATTGTGACTAACCTTATAGCTGGATAGGTTTATTTAAGTAAGATAGAATTAGTCCAGAAAGGATAGGATTGATAAATGTGAATATTTAAAAATTTCAAAGAGTATCCTCATTATATAAAACACCTCTGTCAAAGATAAAAGAAAGTCTGTAAAAGTGTGCTTCACTTAATATCATATACAAAAACCTAATTTATTTAATATATTTCAAGTGCATTCAAATCAAGAGGAACGAGAACTTCAGCATAATATTCAGATGACATGGGTTTTAACAGTCAATATAAATAAATTTCATTTTAAACAAAAGAACGTTGTTCAATCTCATCTGTAATGTTACAAATACAAGGTAACATTTTTCATCTATTTGGCCAAATAGTATAAATTCTGGAAACGCACTCAGTAAGGGTATGGCGAGTTAGGGAATCTCAAGCATTGCTGGTGGGAGTATTAACTGATGCAAACAAATGGAGGGAAATTTGGCTATTTATCTCAGAATAAGAGATGCATCCACCCTTTGCACCAACAATTCCACTTTTAGGTATGCAATCTCCAGACTTACACGCATGTTCAGGATTTTAATTGCAGGTTTTTTTTTATAAGACCAAAAGACAATAAACAATCTGTGTATCCATTCATGGGGAGCTTGTTGAGGAGTTTCCATTTTAGGCTATCAAAAAGAATTATTGTCTTAGTCCATTTGGGCTGCTATAACAAAATATTGTAGATGGGTGGCTTATATAGTAACTTAATGTGGCAGAAAGGGGTGATGGAACTCTCTAGGGCTTCTTTTATAAAGATACTTAACCTAATAATGAGGGCTCCACTCTCATGACCTAATCACCTCCCAAAGGCGCCACTCTTAATCTCATCACAGTTGGGTATTAGGATTTCAACATATGAGTCTTGTGGGCGGGGGAAGTAACATTCAGTTTATAGCAATTATATCTCTATCTTTATCTGTCTATCATCTATCAATCTATCATCTACCTTCCTACTGATATGTTCAATTACATATTAATGTCATGAAAAAGCATGGTGTGGACTATTGGTAGAGTACTTTCTATTTCTTTATATGGAAGTGATATTTTAGAATGCATGGGACATTCTGGAAGTATATATAAGTAGTTGAGTACAGCCTGTGTCTTTGGGGCAGGGAACAGGATGACTGGAAGACAAAGGAGGACATTTTGTTGTATACCATTTCAAACAATAAAAGAGAATTGTTGTTGTATCAGGAAACTGTATTGTCTAATTTTTAAAAAAATAAATAAATTAACCCCCCCAATCAAAACACTAATAGAAAATTTAATACCTCTCTGCATTTTCCAAATTCTATGTAATGAACATAAATATTAGTTAAATAGCTTAGTCTTGTGTTTTATAATATGAAACTAGATTCACAATGCCTGCTTCACCACTTAGTTATGGGAAGTTGTGTAACTTCGCTAACACCTTTTGTTATATATTTCAATAGGATGGTTTCATTACACTCATCAAATTTTTAGGTTGTTGTCCTATCTGTATTACCCATTTGGTTTGAGGCTTTCAGGTGGCAGGGATTGTGTCTGTCTTTTTTATTGCTCAATCTTTATTGTCCAATACAGTATTTGACATAAAGTTTTAATCAACAAGTATTTATTTAATATAATTGGATAAACACAGCTAAGATGTTTGAAAATATCTATTATTTTTATGTCTTAGAAAAATAATTTACAACTAATACAAACAATAGATTTGCAAACACAATTTGAAAATATTAGAAATCATACATATACAATCTTAGAGGAATATTGTTTTAACTCATAGGATGAACTCAAATTTGGGGTTCTGTGTAAATTATTCAGAGAAGTTTCTTGTCATTCAGGGATAAAGCAAACTAGTTATGTAAAGATTTTAAGGATTTATTAGTTTGTAAAATTATACCAAAATTCTTTATTTTTAAAAAGTTTCACAAGCAAAGAAATTGAAATACAAATTTTATGATGGGAAATCTATCCCTGAGGATGCTTTTGTTTTATTAAGTGAAATAATAAGTTGCTTAGTAATAATTTTACTTCGATCATTTGAACTTTGACAACACAAAATCAGCGTATCATAAAATTATGTAATTGGTTACAGAAAGGCTTAAGCCAAAAACAGATTACCAGTCAGATGCTACTGATAATTGGAGCATGTATTTTTTTGCCATGGAATACGGCATTTCCCCCTTGCTCTGTCATCTGAATTCCTTAATAATTATAAATCTAGCAGTAGATATAGTACCATACTTAAAGACTGGTATCCGTGTTATTTGCCTCTCAGTTTGTTTTATCTCAGGTATGGAGTTTGGTATTATATAGATCTCCTGGACCCTACAGTGACTACGGAGATTTTCTTCACCAAAAACCAGGTCAGACCTGGGGCACCTGGGTGGCTCACTCCGTTAAGCCTACAACTTTGGCTCAGGTCGTGATCTCACAGTTCATGCGTTCGGACCCCGTGTGGGGCTCTGTGCTGACAGTTCAGAGCCTGAAGCCTGTGTCAGATTCTGTCTGTCTGTCTGTCTTTCTCTCTCTGTCCATCCCCTGTTCATGCTCTGTCTCTTTCTCTCTCAAAAATAAATAAACATTAAAAAAATTAAAAAAAACAGGTTAAACCCTTGTGTCTTCAGAGTTATAAGCACCACTATGGCCCTTAGAAACACAATTCTTGGTATCTTCTGTCTCTTTTCTAAATGTTATTCCAATTATTTGGTTGATTCCCAGTTTTTAGTTTTGACCCATTGTACTTCCCATTATTCCAGATCCTAACTGATCAGTCCTATATTCTAGGCTACTGACAGAGGCACTGGCCCCTGCCCAAATTTTATTACTTTGTCTATCTGAGACTGAGTCCCATCTTGTATCTCTAGAATACTGCATTGGATCCCACTGAGTATGGGCAGATATCCTTCCTTCCTCCATTAGCAACACTATTGAATGTTTATTTATTTTCATCTCGAATCCTTCCTTTAGCAAGAAACTCGTTAGTTTATAAAGCAGATCACTTCACTGTTTACTATCTGTAACTCTTCTTGTTTGAAAGTTCTTCATTTGGAATCGGATTCTGGCTCACAGTTTTACCCCTTAGGATCACACAAAAATTGTCATTTATTTCTGAACTTGCATAGATTTAGAATAAATAAGTCTAATTCCTCCATCTGGCTGATGACATGGTCTTTAGAGACACTGGTAAATATTATTTGTCTATGCTTCAGCATCTCAATGTTCTTAAAATGGTGATTGAACCTATGCCAAGCAATTCATTATTTACTGAATGCCTGGAGTGTACTAGCTCCAGAGTTTTCTAAGAGTTCTGTATCTATGACTCATTACTAAAATTCTCTGTGTTTAACAGACAAAATAAGGAGTAGAGAGGTTAGGTAGCTTGTCCAAAGTCACACAGCTAGCAACTGGTAGAGCTGCAAATCTCTAAGTTATCTACATTTATTCATTCCTACAATTAATAGGCAATGCCAAACTACCATATCTCATGTGGACTGTTAAAGTAACCTCCTAACTGGTTCCCTCATTTCCATGTTTGTTCCCCTTTAATGCACCTTATTTAAAACACTATTTATTATAAAATGTACATACAAAGAATCCAACTCCTAGATATGGAATTAATGAAAGCCATAAAATAAACCTCATTTTCAGGACCTTTGAAGACCTTCATGTGCTCCAGCCCAATCTTCTCTCCTTCCTACCCCACCGGAAATAACTAGTATCCTGAATTTTGTGTTAATCATCCCCTTGCTTTTTTAAAAATAGTTTTACCCCACCTGTATGTATCTCTAAATATCTTTTAAGTTTTATTCTTATATCAAATGAGTCTTTTTAACTGTTGCGATTTGCTCTCTTAATAAAAATTAAAATTTATTCATGATGATGCTTGTATCTGTTGTTATTCATTTGTAATGATGAGTAATATTCCAGTTGTGTCAATATACTACAGTTTTTTAAATCCCTTTTTTGACATTTAGTTTGTTCCACCTTTCTTAGAATGTGGTGGTCTATCACAGAAATTTAAACAACTCTGTGGGATTTTACTATTTCTTCTTATTATTTTGTCTATGAGGGGACAGAAACAAGAGAGCTAGAGTAACTGACACAAGGTCACAGAACTGGTAAGTGGATGAAGGGGACTCCACGGGTCTCTCTGAGTCCTGAGAGCAGAGTTCTTTTGGTTCTGCTTTTGTTTTTGTTTCACTGTTACAAAACAGTCATGGCACGGTCCGTTCCTGTTTATATCTTCTGTTGAACATGTACATGTGTTCCATTTGAGAGCTATCACATTCTAATTAAAAAAAATAAGTATGACAATAGCAAGCTATTAATGAATCGTATAACAAAACATCTTAAAATATTAGTGCCTTAATGCTGGTCTTTGGAGAACAGCTTTTTTATTCTGCTTATATGCCTCAAGCTAAGCTGATCTCTCCTGGGTTTGTCACGTGGTAGCCATCAGTTGCTGAGTGGGCTGGGACTGGATGGGCCAGGATGATGTTATTAGGGCAAATTCAGCTCTGCTCGGCATCATATCTCATCCTGAGCAGGCTAACTTCAGATTGTTCTACGCTTGCTCTTATCCAGAGTTGGGGTTCCTAAAAGAAAAAGGAGAAACATGCAAGGCCTTTTTAAGTCTAGCCTTGGAAAAGGCACACCATCTCTTTTGCCATATTCCTTTGGCTAAAGTAAATCTCAAGTCCAACCCGGATTTTAGGACTAGAGACACAGACTCTTGATAAGTAGAGTTGCAAAGACACATTGCAAAAAAGCAAGAGTCCCAGGGAAGGGTGTTCAATTGAGCCACATTGTAATCAGTATATCATCCTGAGCGTTTGGGAGGATGAATTGTAGTGGCAGCTTCTCCGACCCTGCTGGCACTAATGTAATTGACACAATTGCTTTGGCAATCAATTTTGCATTAGATAGTAAATTCCAGGATTCTGTTCTGTTCCTCCATGCCTACAAGTCTTTCAGGAACAGGTCGTTTAGGGGGGACAGCCAGGGAAGGTACATACCTGATTCTGGGGCGCAGTCTTCCCATTTATCAGGGATGCCAGGAGTAGAGCGGACATTTTGACCTCCATCTGCCTCACTGCTTATCTATTTCTCTACTATATTAGAATGAGGGCTAGGAAAAGCATTATTATTAATTTGGCTCCTTCAAATCATAGCAGTACATTATCTTTATGTCTAAAAAATAAACTTTTTTTTTTCCCTTCAAAATCAGTCATCACGTCGGCATAATTCAGCATAGTATTTCCAGCACTCAGAACAGTGTCAGGACACTCCATAAGTGATTATTGGACTGACTCAGTGAAGGAATAAATAAAAGACTTTTCCTTTTGAAAGAACTAAGCAAACCATCAAAGTGAAGCATGGTCTCATTCTTTAGGTTGCTGCAATATTTTTGGCTCTGACCCATTTTATTTTTACACCACTCTATAATCAGCACCTTTGGCTCAAGTTCACATGGTGTGATCTTTCACACCATGACACTGAATAATCACTACTCGCTGGTAGGTATCACCTCTTTCCGGATTGTCCTGTAATGGTGACCTCTATAAAGACAAAGGCAGCATAATGAATTAGCAATCCTGCCTACTTAGCATCTCAGCAGTGGACAGTTGGTTTCAAGTTTTTGGCACCCCCAGCATTTTTCTTTCATATGATTCATACAGTGGAATCTACGGAGAGCAAACACATTAACAAGGGCATTTATAAAACCACACTTCTTAGAAAACTGTAAGGAAAAAAAAATAGATTTTATTTCTCTTAGAGGGAAGAAATCGGTGCCAGGTAGCTTTTTCCAGAGAATGTTGCTGATTTATGGGATTCTAGATAATCACATATTTTTAGCCTTTTTATTTTAGGAAATTTCATATATTTAGTAAAGCAGAGACAATAAACTTTACATACCTTAATCCTGCTGAAACTGGATACAAGTGGATTAAAGTTTGAGTGATGGGACACAGGCAATCAGAAGGCATAGCTTCTGATATTATTGTTCCACCTTTCTTAGAATGTGGTGGTCTATCACAGAAATTTAAACAACTCTGTGGAATTTTACTATTTCTTCTTATTTTGTCTATGAGGGGACAGAAACAAGAGAGCTAGAGTAACTGACACAAGGTCACAGAACTGGTAAGTGGATGAAGGGGACTCCACAGGTCTCTCTGAGTCCTGAGGGTAGAATTCCACCCTCACTCCACTCAGCCTCAACTCCACTCCTCGGCACATCTGCTTCCATCCCACTGCTTCTTACTTGGATCTGTGCATCTCTCTTTTATGAGAAACACACTGTTTGAAACCCCCAAGTTCTCTCCTTCCCTCTCATATATGTTTACTTCCCTCTCATCATATTTACTTCCCCAATGAAAATCCCTTGTTCCCTACTTTCTAGAACCCATATATTAATCTTTGCTTTTTGTGTCCTTCTGGGTCACTCTTTTGCCACACTGGTTATCTTTTGAATGTCATTCCTTTGCCTATGGTGTCTATTTTGGGGGAGGATCATCCTTGTCTCTTCCCTTTTCCCCTTTTTATAATTTTGTGCTTATTCTTCCTCTGCCATTAACCTTTAACATGTGTTGATAATCCTTAAACCCTTTTAATCTCACAATTACACAAAATTGTCAGGGTGATGTTCACCACTATTTCATATTTGGCAACTCATTGTTGTTACCATAGAGGGTGGAACAAAGCTGAGTGATAAAGAATATCAACTCTAAAGTTAGACAGACCTAAATTAGAAAATGTGGTTTACTAGCCATATGGCCTTGAGAGAGTTGTCCTCCGTAAACCTTAGTTTATTCATATGTAAGATTTACTTACGGTATCTTTATAATGCAGTCGTTACTAGAACTAAGTGAGAAATTATCTGCTAAAAGTATCGCCCAAAGCTTGGCATGTTGTGTAAATCCTTAGTAAATGCTGGCATTAACAATGTGTGTGCACGCATTCTTCTGTCCTTAGAGTCACTCAACCTTTAAGATCTATGATCATTCTTTTTATGACCACTTCTATGCCTCTCACTTCTCCTACTTACTCACTATAAATGAATAGCTATATTTTACATTCACAACACTTTTTTTGTTATTGTTTCAATTTATTACTCCTTCTGGATTTCAACTGCCTCTCTCTCCACCGTAAGCCATCTTCATAATGTGCTGGCTAACAAGTACAATTAAATCCCTTGTACTCCTCTATGCCTAGAGTTTCCTCAGTCCCTACGGTCATCTTTCTTTTAGCCTGTATTTCTTAGTTTATATATCTTTGGAAAAGCCATATTTTTCTTAATGAATCTCTACATATTCATGCTATTGAATTTCGTCTGGTCCATCAATAACTAGAAATATTTTATTCATTTAATTGTTTCTAAAGAAATTTATTTGGATATATTTTCTTTAAATCTTCTATTTTTCTCAAGTCGCCAATGTCACTTTAGTGAGAATATCAAGACTGCTGGATATAGATACCATTTACCTCTTTGTGGCTCTTTTTCAAAAGCACATCCCACCTATTCTAACCTCTCCCTGGTTACTAAGATATTAAGTCTGGTCCTCCCAGATTATGGGATCATTTTTCCTATTAGACATTTCTGAAAACAAAGGAAATAATTGTAACTACTGATCTAAACAATAGGAAATTTCTCTCTTTTTTGTACTGAAAGTGCACTGGTCACCACAGGAATATCTTGTGTATCTATCAGAATACTAGCTTCTGGTGAATATGAGTTAGCCAAGGATAGCTGCTCTAATTTATAGTCATTATTGCATAGTTATCTACGGTCCTTTATCTAGTAGTATCTTTAATTTCCACCAGACTACAAGAGAATCTATAATCCTTTTCTCTCTCTCTCTCTCTCTCTCTCTTTCTTTCTTCTTTTTCATTAACAGTTATTATGCCACCACTACTGTCATCTCTATTATTGTGTTGGCCACTGCAGGCATAAATATACACCATCTCTAATTTCATATAGCTTATGACCGATTTACACCAGTTACATAATTTTTTGACATAAATCATTCATGTGTTTCCTTCCTGTATTTGAAAAAGTGATTAGTTCTTCTTAACATCAACCTCATCTCATCCTTCTCTTTAGTAAAAAGGCAGTCTAAGCTAGATCTGCAAGCTGCATGGCCTGGCTTAGTCATTCCACAATTCTAGACCAAATTGTACTTGCCTCCTGTTAGAATTTAAAGATATACTTTCTCTAATTATAGAGTTGGGGACCAACTTAATCAATTTCTAAAGTGTGAGAATGTAAAAAAAAATACTTCGGTGATACGATCCAGATGTCATGTAAGCATTATATTCTCATCTTGAAATTTTGTTAAAATTTAATTTTTTTTTTCAACGTTTTATTTATTTTTGGGACAGAGAGAGACAGAGCATGAACGGGGGAGGGGCAGAGAGAGAGGGAGACACAGAATCGGAAACAGGCTCCAGGCTCTGAGCCATCAGCCCAGAGCCTGACGCGGGGCTCGAACTCCCGGACCGCGAGATCGTGACCTGGCTGAAGTCGGACGCTTAACCGACTGCGCCACCCAGGCGCCCCGAAATTTTGTTAAAATTTAAATGGAAGGAAGAAGGAAGGGATCTTGATTGGTCTCCAGAGATACATAATTCAGGGAATGGGCTGTTGTGAAATGTTCTCACAAGGTCACCTACGGGAAAGCCCACTCTATAGAGGATGCTGCTTTTTATTTATGGAACCAGTGAGCTGCTAGTAAAAGACTGACTGGAAAAAAAGCCTTTTTAAAAGAAAATGCTGTCTTCTCTGACTGGAAGGGAAGCAGCTTCAGCTTACCCTCATTTTGCCCTGGGACCACCGCATCTGCAGCTGAGACTTTCCTGAATCTCCGATGGAAGGGTAGGCAGATGGAAGTTCTAACCTTTATAAAGGGTACACCACAACAAAACAGGTGGGAATTTAACCAATTAAAAGATAAAGCCATTTACTCAGTAGCCTTTTTCCCTGAACAGGATGATCTTTTGCCTACAGGCATGCAAAAGTTATTTTCCTGCATTTCTTTGGTTATTTTTAGGTCAAATCTAAAAACAAATAGAGAAACCACTGTCCAAAATGTCAGTGAACATTTGCCTTCAATTAATACTGATGCATAACTGAGTTTTCAGCAAGGAAAAAAGCTCTCTTATAAGAAAGACGCTTTCATTTTAAAGCCTGAATATACATTCTTAGAAATTTTAGTAGAAAACAAAACTCCCACAGTAAAATTTCATGTTTTTGAGGGTCTTTACCGTCTTACCACTTTGAAAGATTAGAGACTACCTCTTTCTGAATCAGAACATTTTCAGGTTATATTACCTGTGTATGAGGTGTTTCCAAGAAAAAATAATCTTAATAAAAAATTAATGGTATACAACTTATAGGGTTTTTCTATTTCAAGGAAACACACTAGATAGAGTATACTCATCCATCTCAAGTGTTTTAAGTGGGCATTTTGAATTCCTAGTCTCAGAAGGTCTTAATTCTTCACTAAAAGGATGTTAATATATCTAAATAATGGTTAGGGTAATAGGGATGAAAACAGGTAATCAGGAGAGTGTCCTGGATCTGGACATGCTCTTAAGAGATGGTTTGATCTGTCACAGGTGAAAATACAACACTGTAAACACCACTGAGGAGAGAGCACATCTTGCACAGTGCCAGGCACAAATGGATGTGAGGTAAACATATGTTGAATGGATGAATGAATGAATGACCTGGAGTGGAGTAATTTTCTTTTGATTTGATAAAACTCTTTAGTCTCAAAGACAAGCAAAAGACTTTAGGGATATCAGTCCACTCAGGGTATCACAGTACTGGAGGAATAGCTCTGAATTGTTTGTCCCCGAGGACTCAAATGCTAATTTCTCTATGCTTTTTTCCGGTCAGCTTCTAAAATTATTTTTATGAATGCGTTAAGAAGCCTGGACGTTTTTGGAAAGTCTTTCCTACAGTCTACTCTAACAAAATTCTGTTGGTTTTACCTCTGAAAGAGCTTAAATATGTTGCTTCTCTGCCATTCTCATCCCTGATATAAAACATGTGATCAATATACTGGGTCACAAAACAGCCCTTCATAAGTTTACAAGAATTGAAATCATACCATGCATACTTTCAGACCACAACGCTATGAAGCTTGAAATCAACCACAGAAAAAAGTCTGGAAAACCTCCAAAAGCATGGAGGTTAAAGAACACCCTACTCACGAATGAGTGGGTCAACCAGGCAATTAGAGAAGAAATTAAAAAATATATGGAAACAAACGAAAATGAAAATACAACAATCCAAACGCTTTGGGACGCAGCAAAGGCAGTCCTGAGAGGAAAATACATTGCAATCCAGGCCTATCTCCAGAAACAGGAAAAATCCCAAATACAAAATCTAACAGCACACCTAAAGGAAATAGAAGCAGAACAGCAAAGGCAGCCTAAACCCAGCAGAAGAAGAGAAATAATAAAGATCAGAGCAGAAATAAACAATATAGAATCTAAAAAAACTGTAGAGCAGATCAATGAAACCAAGAGTTGGTTTTTTGAAAAAATAAACAAAATTGACAAACCTCTAGCCAGGCTTCTCAAAAAGAAAAGGGAGATGACCCAAATAGATAAAATCATGAATGAAAATGGAATGATTACAACCAATCCCTCAGAGATACAAACAATTATCAGGGAATATTATGAAAAATTATATGCCAACAAATTGGACAACCTGGAAGAAATGGACAAATTCCTGAACACCCACACTCTTCCAAAACTCAATCAGGAGGAAATAGAAAGCTTGAACAGACCCATAACCAGCGAAGAAATTGAATCGGTTATCAAAAATCTCCCAACAAATAAGAGTCCAGGACCAGATGGCTTCCCAGGGGAGTTCTACCAGACATTTAAAGCAGAGATAATACCTATCCTTCTCAAGCTATTCCAAGAAATAGAAAGGGAAGGAAAACTTCCAGACTCATTCTATGAAGCCAGTATTACTTTGATTCCTAAACCAGACAGAGACCCAGTAAAAAAAAGAGAACTACAGGCCAATATCCCTGATGAATATGGATGCCAAAATTCTCAATAAGATACTAGCAAATCGAATTCAACGGCATATAAAAAGAATTATTCACCATGATCAAGTGGGATTCATTCCTGGGATGCAGGGCTGGTTCAACATTCGCAAATCAATCAACGTGATACATCACATTAACAAAAAAAAAGAGAAGAACCATATGATCCTGTCAATCGATGCAGAAAAGGCCTTTGACAAAATCCAGCACCCTTTCTTAATAAAAACTCTTGAGAAAGTCGGGATAGAAGGAACATACTTAAAGATCATAAAAGCCATTTATGAAAAGCCCACAGCTAACATCATCCTCAACGGGGAAAAACTGAGAGCTTTTTCCCTGAGATCAGGAACACGACAGGGATGCCCACTCTCACCGCTGTTGTTTAACATAGTGCTGGAAGTTCTAGCATCAGCAATCAGACAACAAAAGGAAATCAAAGGCGTCAAAATTGGCAAAGATGAAGTCAAGCTTTCGCTCTTTGCAGATGACATGATATTATACATGGAAAATCCGATAGACTCCACCAAAAGTCTGCTAGAACTGATACATGAATTCAGCAAAGTTGCAGGATACAAAATCAATGTACAGAAATCAGTTGCATTCTTATACACTAACAATGAAGCAACAGAAAGACAAATAAAGAAACTGATCCCATTCACAATTGCACCAAGAAGCATAAAATACCTAGGAATCAATCTAACCAAAGATGTAAAGGATCTGTATGCTGAAAACTATAGAAAGCTTATGAAGGTAATTGAAGAAGATTTAAAGAAATGGAAAGACATTCCCTGCTCATGGATTGGAAGAATAAATATTGTCAAAATGTCAATACTACCCAAAGCTATCTACACATTCAATGCAATCCCAATCAAAATTGCACCAGCATTCTTCTCGAAACTAGAACAAGCAATCCTAAAATTCATATGGAACCACAAAAGGCCCCGAATAGCCAAAGTAATTTTGAAGAAGAAGACCAAAGCAGGAGGCATCACAATCCCAGACTTTAGCCTCTACTACAAAGCTGTCATCATCAAGACAGCATGGTATTGGCACCAAAACAGACACATAGACCAATGGAATAGAATAGAAACCCCAGAACTAGACCCACAAACGTACGGCCAACTCATCTTTGACAAAGCAGGAAAGAACATCCAATGGAAAAAAGACAGTCTCTTTAACAAATGGTGCTGGGAGAACTGGACAGCAACATGCAGAAGGTTGAAACTAGACCACTTTCTCACACCATTCACAAAAATAAACTCAAAATGGATAAAGGACCTGAATGTGAGACAGGAAACCATCAAAACCTTAGAGGAGAAAGCAGGAAAAGACCTCTCTGACCTCAGCCGTAGCAATCTCTTACTCGACACATCCCCAAAGGCAAGGGAATTAAAAGCAAAAGTGAATTCCTGGGACCTTATGAAGATCAAAAGCTTCTGCACAGCAAAGGAAACAACCAACAAAACTAAAAGGCAACCAACGGACTGGGAAAAGATATTTGCAAATGACATATCGGACAAAGGGCTAGTATCCAAAATCTATAAAGAGCTCACCAAACTCCACACCCGAAAAGCAAATAACCCAGTGAAGAAATGGGCAGAAAACATGAATAGACACTTCTCTAAAGAAGACATCCGGATGGCCAACAGGCACATGAAAAGATGTTCAGCGTCGCTCCTTATCAGGGAAATACAAATCAAAACCACACTCAGATATCACCTCACGCCAGTCAGAGTGGCCAAAATGAACAAATCAGGAGACTATAGATGCTGGAGAGGATGTGGAGAAACGGGAACCCTCTTGCACTGTTGGTGGGAATGCAAATTGGTGCAGCCGCTCTGGAAAGCAGTGTGGAGGTTCCTCAGAAAATTAAAAATAGACCTACCCTATGACCCAGCAATAGCACTGCTAGGAATTTATCCAAGGGACACAGGAGTACTGATGCATAGGGGCACTTGTACCCCAATGTTCATAGCAGCACTCTCAACAATAGCCAAATTATGGAAAGAGCCTAAATGTCCATCAACTGATGAATGGATAAAGAAATTGTGGTTTATATACACAATGGAGTACTACGTGGCAATGAGAAAAAATGAAATATGGCCTTTTGTAGCAACGTGGATGGAACTGGAGAGTGTGATGCTAAGTGAAATAAGCCATACAGAGAAAGACAGATACCATATGGTTTCACTCTTATGTGGATCCTGAGAAACTTAAGAGAAACCCATGGGGGAGGGGAACAAAAAAAAAAAAAAAAAAAAAAAAAAAAGAGGTTAGAGTGGGAGAGAGCCAAAGCATAAGAGACTGTTGAGAACTGAGAACAAACTAAGGGTTGATGGGGGGTGGGAGGGAGGAGAGGGTGGGTGATGGGTACTGAGGAGGGCACCTTTTGGGATGAGCACTGGGTGTTGTATGGAAACCAATTTGATAATAAATTTCATTTATAAATAAAAAAAACAAATAAATAAAAATAAAAATAAAAAAAAAAAAAAAAAAAAAAAAAAAAAATAAAGGCATCACTCACATCAAAAAAAAAAAAAAAAAAAAAAAAAAAAAAAAAAAAATAAAACATGTGATCAATAAATGCTTTCTGAATCAAGGAGTGAATGGATTAGAGAGTGTCATAGACCTAATTCAGGCATTCACTGAAAGTCTTGAAAAAGACTTGAAATTGTGCACAAACACATTTTCCTACTTTACTGCTTTGTTTTTTGCATACTAAAGATCAAGACACAAAAGGCTATCACTACCTTTTTTGTCCTCTTGAACTCCCACAAGTGCCTGTTTGATATCCCTATTTGTATGTCTTATTGCCACTGTCAGTACACATTTAAAACAAATTTATCATCTTCTTCACTAAATCTCTCTCCTTTCTGACTTCCCTTTTAATTAATAACGTCATACATCTCCCAAACTGCCAGTCAAATTTGACTATTGTTCCTAGAAAAATCAATTTGCCAAATTTTTTAACATACTTCTCACATCTATTCCTTCTTTTTTATTCCAAGTGCTGATACCCAAGTCTAAGTATTTACATTTCAAGCCTAGATAATTGAAATTTCTGCCTCCCAACATGACAGAAGCTCACCCAGGTTGCAACTAGGAGCAACTTCAGGAAGCCCACGTCTTTGGGTATATATGCCTTCGGCATTTATGGAAATTTAAAATCTGAGTTAGCAACTTTCTCTTTTGCATCTCCAATTATTGCCCCAAAGGAACTTTTTGCCCCATTCATCTTGACCATGACCACTTTTGACATCAGACCTAGGACCCATCCTCTGTCAGAAATAATCCACCATACTGTCACCCAATTAAGCACTGTAGTTTGACTACTTGTAGCTACATTACAGAAAATGAATCTAAATACATTAACTGCAAATGTGGCCACAATTTATTTTAACACAGTTTGAGCAAGAAGCTAATAACTAGGGAAATGACTAATACTTGAATAATTTGCTTCATATACAAAGAACACAATAACTGGCTCTGAGACTGGAGGAAAAAGATCATAAAAATCTTTTATAACCTTCCTTATTGTGTCCAAATTGAAATCCAAGAGTTTATGGCTTAAAAAAGGAGCATAATTCAACAATCTTGTCTTTTGTGGGAAACAGACTGGGATGGGAGTCAGACTGCACATATCAGCCTTTCGCTGTGTGATAAAGAATATTATAAACGTATTTACTAAATTATCTATTTCTGATATTTAGAAATGAAAATACCTCTTATTCACCTCTTATTTACAAAGAAAATTTAGCAAAAAGTTTTAAAGACTCCTTTCAGGAAGATCTGAGTGTATTTTCCCCAAATGTTCAGGAGTGAGTCATTTAGAGTTCATCACTGTCCATGTCTAACAGCTAGAACTACTTCAGGGAAAGAATTGTTTTAGAGGAAAGTCTGATTTTGCCATGATTATGGATCAAAGTCACAAACAAAATGTACCTACATGAAGGATCCCAGTAAACTGGGAATTGACTGTATTATGCACTAATGTCAATTAGTGCATTTAGACTATATTTTATTACTGTGCTTTTCAGTGACAAATGCAGAGGATGTCTTCACTGCTGATCCAATGCTAATTTCACATTCATTTGCTTATGAAAAATAAAAATTAGTTCTGAAGTGTGTTTTGTAAGTATTTCAATTGAAGTTAAATTCAAAAGCTAGAACAGTAGGAATTATTTCATGGAATGTCAGATGGACTCAAACATTGCCAATAAAGAAAGGAAGGATAGATAAATTGTAAAAATATATTGGGGTTTTATAAAATAAGAAAAAAATATTTTCATTAATATAAAAGCTTCACCCTGCATGGTATTTAAAAGTAAACAATAGCAATGACAATAAAGGGGAATGTTTATTTTGCAAGCACACAGAAAGTTGACAGATATATTTTGAATTTTAAAATATGCATTTTAGTTTGACCCATTTAAAAGTTAATGTTTTGAGTTACAGCATTTAATGAGGTAAAAATGTAATCAATCAACTGAAAAGAAGAATCAATAAAAAGCTCAATCAGTCCCCCATTTTAGCTTTCCTTTTGTGGAGTCAAATATCTATAATGGATATGCTCTTTATCATCTTCCAGTCACTATATCTTGTAGATGTCAGCTAAATTATAGGATGTTGGAACAGAGGCTTGAGGCATTTAGTTAGATAGGCTAGAGAACCAGAGAATAACAAACTGGGAAATTAGCTATGTCCATTTGAGAAATGTAGATGTTGGAGGAAAACTAATTGGCAGGTTTGGGGATGACTTCCAATCATACCGGTGGAGTGAGATACCTGAAAAGTGGACTGACAGAGGTGGTTATTAACCTTGGCAGAGGGTTGGTAGTAGGGTTATCTAATAGAAATGGTACAGTTATCGAGGAATGAACATCATACCAGGGAGTCTGAAAGCAAGAAATATTCAGAGGTGGAACCAGAAAGCATTCTGATCAACATCAAATAAGTTTGATAGCAGAGATAACTCGATCTCTACCCTATGGTATCTAACAAACCCATACTACAAAGATCTCTGAACATTTTTGCATGATACCTGTAACAATAGAGACAAAAACAAGTACCTATATTCTGTATGCATATATTTATTTATGTAACACATATAATTTACAAGAATTAGTCAATATCTAATGGTACACTATACACTCAAGTTCATTAAAAACAGAGAAAATCAACATTTCAAGTAGTCTTCTTGATGATTTTATTGTTTTTGCTAACTTCTTTCAGATATAATGAAATCATCATTGTTATCCTTTGAAGTGTTACTGATAAAAAGCTTGTATTTGTCTTTGTCCTCTTAGTTTGCCGTGATGTTTTACGAATATTATTTTCAATTGTTGATTCATTTATGTGAACTACTTTTATTCATTTTTATTTATTTTTATTTTTTCTCTTTTAGTCTTCATTTTATTTAGTGTCTGCTTCAACATAAGACAACAGCTGAACAATCTGAGTCATTTCTCAAGACGACAGACACAGTGATGATGGCTTTTACCAATTACTGATGGATTATTTTTCCCCAAATGTTTGTTTAAATTCTAGTTAGTTAGGGGGGTTGGCTCAGTCAGTTAAGCATCTGACTCTGGACTTCAGTTCATGTCATGATCTCATGGTTTGTGAGTTTGAGCCCTGCATCAGGCTCAGCACTGACAGCATGGAGCCTGCTTGAGATTTTCTTTCTTTCCCCTTCTCTCTGAGCCTCCTGCACTCTCTGTCTCTCTCTATCTCAAAAATAAAATAAAATAAAATAAAATAAAATAAAATAAAATAAAATAAAAATAAACTTAAAAATTAATTAATTAATTCTAGTTAGTTAACATATAACATTGGTTTCAGTAGGATAATTTAGTGATTTATTACTTAATATAACACCCATTGCTCATCATAACAAGTGCTCTCCTTAATGCCTATTACCCACGTAGCTTATAACCCAACCACCTCCCTCCATCAACCCTCAGTTCATTCTCTATCCTCAAAAGTCTCTTGAGATTTGTTTCCCTCTCTGTTTTCTTTTTCATCTCTTTTGTTTCCTAAATACCAAATATGAGTGAAATCATATGGCATTTGTCTTTCTCTGACTTCATTTGCTTAGTCTAATACACTCTATTCACATTGTTGCAAATGGCAAGATTTCATTCTTTTTTATGGCTGAATAATATTCCATTATATATACCACATCTTCTTTATCCATTCCTCAGTCAGTGGACACTTGGGCTCTTTCCATAGTTTGGATATTGTTGATAATGCTGCTGTAAACATCAAGGTGCATGTATCACTTCAAACCTGCATTTTTGTATCCTTTTGGTAAATATGTAGTAGTGTTATTGCTAGTTCATAGGGTATTTCTATTTTTAATATTTTAACATTTTAACTGTTTTCCATACAGGCTGTACCAGTTTCAATTCCCACCAACAGTGTAAGAGTGTTCCTCTTTCTCTGCATCCTTACCAACAACTGTTTCCTGTATTGTTAATTTTAGCCATTCTGACAAGTGTGTGGTGGTACCTCATTGTGGTTTTGATTTGCATTTCCCTGATGGTGAGTGATGTTGAGCATCTTTTCATGTGTCTGTTAGCCATATGGATGTCTTCTTTGGAAAAATGTCTGTTCATGTCTTCTGCTCATTTCTTAACTTGGTTATTTGTTTTTGGGGTGTAGAGTTGGATAAGTTCTTTACAGATTTTGCATACTAACCTTGTTTTCTTTAACAAAAAATATTCATTTATTTTGAGGGAGAGAGAAAACAATGAGTCAGGGAGTGGCATAGAGAGAGGGAGAGAGAGAATCCCAAGCAGGCTTTGCAGTGTAAGTGCTGAGTCCAACATGGGGTTGAACCTACAAACTGTGTGATCATGATTTGAGCCTAAGTCAGACACTTGACTGACTGAGCCACCCAAGCACTCCTGGATACTGACCCTTTATCAGATATATCATTTGCAAGTCTTTTCACATTCTGTAGGCAGACTTTTTATTCTGTTGATTGTTTTCTTCACTGTGCAGAAACTTTTTATCTTGAAGAAGCCCAAATTTCTCATTTTTGCTTTTGTTTCCTCCCTTGCCTTCAGCAACGTTGTAGCAAGAAGTTGCTATGGCCGAGGTCAAAGAAGTTGCTGCCTGTTTTCTCCTCTAAGATTTTGATGGTTTCCGGTCTCACATTTAGGTTTTTCATCCATTTTGAATTTATTTTTGTGTATAGTGTAAGAAAGTGGTCCAGTTTCATTCTCTGTGTTGCTGTCCAGTTTTCCCAACATCATTTATTAAAGAGACTGTCTTTTTTTCCATTGGATATTCTTTACTGATTTGTCAAGGATTAGTTGACTGTATACATTGACTGGGTCCATTTCTGGGTTTTCTATTCTGTTGCATTGATATATATGTCTGTATTCATGCCAGTACCATACTGTCTTGATGAATACAGCTTTGTAATGTAGCTTGAAGTCCAGAATAGTGATGCCTCAAGGTTTGCTTTTCTTTTTCAGGATAGCTTTGGCTATTTGGGGTCTTTTGTGGTTCCATACTAATTTTAGGACTGTTTGTTCTATCTCTGTAATAAATACTGTTGGTATTTTGATAAGGATTGCATTAAATGTGTAGATTGCTTTGGGTAGTATATAAATTTTAACAATGTTTGTTCTTCCAATCCATGAACATGGAATTTCCTTCCATTTCTTTGTGTCCTCTTCAATCTCTTTCATAAGTGTTCTATAGGTTTCAGAGTACAGATCTTTTACCTATTTGGTTAAGGTTATTCCGAGGTATCTTACTGTTTTGGGTGCAATTATAAATGGGATTAATTTCTTAGTTTCTTTTTTCTGCTGCTTCATTATTGTTGTATAGAAATTCAACATATTTCTATATTTTGATTTTATATCTGCAACTTTTCTAAATTCATGTACAAGTTCTAGAAATTTTTTGGTGGAGTCTTTGGGTTTTCTACATAGAATATCATGATATCAGCAAATAGTGAAAGTTTGACTTTGTCCTTGCTAATTTGTATGTCTTTTATTCCTTTTTGTTGTCTTATTGCTGTGTTGAACAAGAGCGGTGAGAGTAGACATCCTTGTCTTGTTCCTGACCATAGAGGAAAAGCTCTAAGTTTTTCTCCATTGAGGATGATATTAGCTATGGGTCTTTGTCATATGGCGTTTATGATACTGAGCTATGCTCTATCTATATCTACTTTGTTGAGGGCCTTTATCAAGAATAGTAATACTTCCTTACTGATCTTCTACTTATATGATCTATTGCTATAAGTGTGGTGTTAAAGTCCCCTACAGTTATTGTAGTATTATCAATGAGTTTCTTTATGTTTGTTATTAAATGATTTATATATTTGAGTGCTATCATGTTGAGAGCATAAATATTTACAATTGTTAGATCTTCTTGATGGATAGACCCCTTCATTATGATATAATGCCCTTTTTCATCTCTTGTTACAGTCTTTGTTTTAAAATCTGTTTTTTCTGTAATAAGTGTGGCTACTCCAGCTTTCTTTTGGCAGCTATTGGCATGATAGATGGTTCTCCATCACCTCACTTTTGATGGAGACTTTAGTCCATTTACATTCAAGGTGATTATTGAAAGATATGACTTTAGTGCCATTGTGTTACCTGTAAAGTTAGTGTTTATGCTGATGTTCTCTGTTCCTTTCTATTTTTTGTTGCTTTTGGTCTTTTTGTTTCCTCACTTAGAGTCCACTTTTAATATTTCTTTCAGGGATGATTTAGTGGTCACAAACCCCTTTAGTTTTTGTTTGGGAAACTCTTTATTTCTCCTTTTATTTTGAATGACAGCCATTCTGGATACTATTCTTGGCTGCATATTTTTCCCATTCAGCGTGTTGAATATATCTTGCCATTCTCTTCTGGCCTACCAAGTTCCTGTGGACAGATCTGCTGAAAACTGGATCTTTCTTCTTTGGTAGGTTAAGGACTTTTTTTCTTTGTTACTTTCAGGATTCTTTTCTTATCTATGTATTTTGTGAATTTGACAATGACATGTCTTGATGACGGCTGGCTTTTGTTGAATTTAATGGTAATTCTCAGTACTTCTTGGATTTGGATGTCTGTTTTCTTCCCCAGATTAAGATAGTTTTAAGCTACAATTTGCTCAAGTAAATCTGCTCCTTTTTCTTTCTCTTCTTCTTCTGGGACTCCTATAATATGAATATTACACACTTTAAAGAGTTACTGAGTTCCCTAACTCTACTGCCCTGATTTTGCCTTTACTTACCCTTTTTTTTAGCTCCATTATTTCCCATAATTTTATCTTCTATGTCACTGATTCGCTGCTCTGCTTCATCCATCCTTACGTCTCATTGTATAGCATTTTTAATTTTGGCCTGACTAGGTTTTAGTTCTTTTCTCTCTGCAGTAACGGATTCTTTAGTGTCTTCCATGCTTTTTCTCAAGCCCAACTAGTGTCCTTATGATTAGGCATCTTACTTGTATCTGTATTGATTAAATCCCTGGCTGTGACTTCCTCCTGTTCTTTCTTTTGGGGTGAATTCCTCCCTCTTGCATTTTGTCTAAATTACTGGTTTTCTTCTGTGTGTGAATGTTAGGAAATCCTGTTGTATTCCTGCTCCTTAAAGGAATGGCTATATTAAGGAGATATCCAAAAACAAATAAACAAACAAACAATAAAATAAAATAAAATAAAATAAAATAAAATAAAAATCTAGATCCTAGGTGTGTTTTGATCTGCTTGTTAAAAGAAGCTAGATCAGGGGCGCCTGGGTGGCGCAGTCGGTTAAGCGTCTGACTTCAGCCAGGTCACAATCTCGCGGTCTGTGAGTTCGAGCCCCGCATCGGGCTCTGGGCTGATGGCTCAGAGCCTGGAGCCTGTTTCCGATTCTGTGTCTCCCTCTCTCTCTGCCCCTCGCCCGTTCATGCTCTGTCTCTCTCTGTCCCAAAAATAAATAAACGTTGAAAAAAAAAATTAAAAAAAAAAAAAAAAGAAGCTAGATCAAAACAAAACAAAAACAAAAACAAAAACAAAACCCAAAAACAGAACAAAACAAAATAAAACAAAGGAAGCTAGATCTTATTTCCCTTAGAGCTGACACTCTGAAACACTATGATCGGTAAATTTGGTGCATGTGAGGGGTTTATACTGGTCTTCTGAGGATGCGGCCTGCTGCTCTGATTCTCAGGTGGACTTGCCCTAGTGGAGATGCACCTGCAGGGAACAAGGGGTGCAGGGTTTAGTGTACGCAGCTCCAGCTTCCAGTGGGTGACCCTGTTTCCCTCACTAAAGTCAGTCAGTGCTGAAGGGCTGGGCAAAAATGGCATTGCACACTTTCTCATCCCTGGAGTGGGAAGTTCTCACTGGCCTCTCCTCAGGAAGCTTTCACAGAAGAGAAAACAATCATTTCTCTTTTGTCTCTGGCTTCCATCAGATCCTTGCCTTCACCCTGCCTGTGTCAGAGCTGTCTGCTTGCCAGGCAGCCTAGTACTCATGTGTTTTATCTCAGGTGTGTGGCTGGATTTCAAAAGTCCAAACTCCAAATTTTAGGGACCCACTGGTTGGGGACCCATGCTAATGTTCCAGGGGAGGGTCTCACCAGTGCTTTGCCATTTCCCGTTTTTTCCCAGAAAAGTGGTCACATGACTTCACAGTGGTTTGGAGTTTATGGTAAAGTGCAGCACAAAGCTGGCACCAACGTTTGCTGCCCTCACCCAGTGTCTTTTGTTCCTATTCTAAGAAACAGGGTGGCATGTTGGTGCTTCTGGTTCTTTTTGCCCCTGTGCTTCCACTTCCAAATGCACTCCAATTGGGGGAATTGTTTCTCCCGTGCTACCCAGGGGATCCTTAGACCACACTGCCCACTCCTTGGTCTTTGCCCCCCTTCCCCACTGGAGTACTGCCAAGGCCACCGGCATGACCCTGGCAATGTCACGGACCTCCAAAGCTTCAGACTTTGTACTGTGTTTATAAAAACTTATAGTAATTGGCCCCTCTCCTTTTCCCAGTCTATGGTTTTCAGGAAGAGTTTTTCTTGTGCAATCGCCTGCATACACCTTTTTTTTTCTTTCTCTCTCTCTCCCTTTCTCTCTCCCTTTCTCTCTTGCCCCTCTCTCTTTGTTATCAGGACTTCCTTCCATTCACAGCACCTGCACTTCTTTTCTCTCCCAATTCAACTCTCTGCAGCCCTTACTTTCCACAACGTTACTTTCCACAACGTGCATTTACTTTGGTTATGCAGTTTTGTTCTGTCAGTCTTCAGATCAATTTCTTGGGTGTTCAAAATGATTTTGGTATTTTTTTAGCTGTGTTCAAGGAATGAGACAAGCTTAGGGTCTCCCTACTCCTCAATTATCTTAACTCCTCCCATTACTGATGAATTTTTAATGCTATGCCATATGGGGTGCAACTTACTGAAAGCATAAAAATGCCTGCAATGAACATCCCAAATTTCAAGACTTGATTTCTAGAAGCAGTTTCTCATGGTAGAGATTTTGCCTCTTCAGCAGTGAATAGAAAAGATAAAATGTAGGGAATTGAGTACTTTGTAGAAGGTCACATTTGCTCCTTCATTGGTGTGAAATCTCTGTGATTAATTTTAGGGAAGACTTTTTCTCCAAAATGTGTTGGGAAGGAGGGGAGGATAGATACTTACAAGATTTGCATGAACTACTTTTAATTCAATTGTATTTTTAATAAGATTTAGTTTAAACCAGAAAATGTAATCTATAAATTCACTTAGCTATTTACATGCACATTTCAATAAATGTCTAAAGCATTGTTCCATCTTTTTAGTTACGTGGGAAATAAAAAGCTAGGAGAATAGACTAGGGGGATGGTTGCAGCGATAGAGAAAGATGAAAATTTAGAAAACTCACTGTGAGTTAGAACAGAATTCCTCCTAGAAGCATTTGGGAGTTAGATTTTATGTGGGTTAGCATTAAATCATGGGTGTATTGCAAAGGAGCCTCCCAACCTTTGAGAATAATATCAAGAATTACAAAGATAATCATGTCCCATGGATTCTCTATCCCAGAGATTCTCAGATAAAGGAAGTGGATCTGAAGTGAACAATTCAATAAACCTATTGTGCAAAATGACTAAAGCTAGGACATACAAGAAACAAGCTGAAGCGAGTCAATTGTCTCCTTATATGATTTCTAACTTCAGTCTCACAGAATCCAGGAGATATCTTTGACATCATGAAATTTGGACTGAAATTTTTCCAATTTTCAAGATGAGTTTTTGTGTATTCTTCAAGTTTTGTTTGATTAATCCTAGAAAAGACTTATGAATGCATGATATTATTCATATCCTGGGCAAGATAAAGTTTTACACATAGCAAGTGCTAGATGTAGCTCTTCCTAGGTGACTTCATCACATCCCTCTCTGTGGTGCTGTTGATGTCCTAAGTGTCCAAGGGTATGTGTGAAGACACAGCAAGACACAGGAAACAGGAAGAAGAAAAGCTCCAAATTCATGTGGAAACAGTGTAAAGCAATGAAATGATGTTCAAAGCTGAGAAACAACAGCAGGAAGAAGACTATCCTGGCAGGGGAAGCTCAGCACTGCCTTGCAGGCAAGGAAATGAGGCTCCATATAATAAAATTCCCTGTGGGTAGCAGCTGAAGCCATTGTTGCTGGAATAGACTATGAACCTGACAGCACAGGAGGAACTGCCTTCTGGCCTGCTGGTGACACAATATGCCTCCACTTTAATTTATAGGCAGAGAAAACTATACCTACTAAAAGCTGAAGTAGAGAGAAGCAAGGAGAGGGGCAGCCCTTGTTCCATCAGGACATTCTACTCTCTATCTTCTCTCCATATCCTGACATTTATAATTAATTCTACAAACTGAAGATCAAATTTACTTCTTTGCCTATGTTCAGAAGGGGCAAAAAGAATTTAAAATAAACAGGTTGGGAAAAGCCTGTCCTGTATTTAATCATCAATATTCAGTAACACTCTAAAAAAATTCCTGGAAGAATAAATGAACTTCTTTAGCTTTTGCTCATGACCTCTATCTTATAGTTATGCAGCCAACTTTGAACTGTATTGTTTGGTGTGATACCAAGAAGAAAGCCTATATCCTTACCATTGTCTGTGCATTGTTGTATGCACGGCAGATACAACCTACCCATTCCTTCCCATTTTACTGCCACATATTGGTCATCAGACCATACTGAATCAGAAGATGCAGATTTTCTTTGGATTTTATGGTTCTTAGATTTATAAATTATTTGGTCCATGGACATATTACATACGAGGTAAGACTCAACTTTCATTTACTTTGGGCCTAAGAACCATTCCTTCCTTTTAATTTGTACACTTGGATTTTGTTCCCAAGGCTATCTAGTTTAATTGAATTTACTTTGTTTTACAATCTGTCTCTTTTTCTATGACTATTTTGAATTCTGATTCTTTGTGTTATTTTCTGAAAATATTAGAAATATGATTGGATTCCATTCCATTAGTTCAAAGTGACTGATGTGAATGGTAATATGAGCAGCTTTGCTGACTGTAACATATATACAATTCCTAAAATGAGCTAATACATTCTTTGTTCAATCGCTCTGAAACTATTCTTTCTAAATCTTTTTAAAATTTTTCTTTAACATTTATTATTTTTTTTGAGACACAGAGAGACAGAGCATGAATGGGGGAGGGTCAGACAGAGAGGGAGACACAGAATCTGAAGCAGGCTCCAGGCTCTGAGCTGTCAGCACAGAGCCCAACACGGTGCTCAAACTCACGGGCCATGAGATCATGACCTGAGCCGAAGTCGGACGCCCAACCGGCTGAGCCACCGAGGTGCCCCTCTTTCTAAGTCTTTTCATATTCTCCATTGGAACCTATCCCTTCTTCTTATTGCCCCTATATGGCTCACTCTATCTTTTTTTTAATAACCTCCTAAAAAGAATGCCTACATTTAATGTTTTCTCTTTTTAGTTATATTTTATCCTGCTGGAGTCCTCTTTATTTTGTCTTTTCTTCCTTCTTTCCTTCTTTCCTATCTTCTCTCCTTCCTTTTTCTTCTTTCTCTCTTTCTTTTCTTTTCTTTCTTTCTTTCTTTCTTTCTTTCTTTCTTTCTTTCTTTTTATTTCTTTCTTCTTTTAGATTTAGGTAAGCACGTGTAGTGAGGTATAATGTACATAGAGAAAATGCATAAATCGTAAGTGTAAAACTCAGTAAATGTTTATATGTTTCATGCCCATGTTTCTCTCTTACTCAGCTTAGATTTCATGATCACTCTCTTTTATAACATCCAACTAATTGCCCCCTTTTGATTTGTTGTATGCAGTTGACAAAACTTCAAGGCTGGTTAAATCAAGCTCCCCTCTTACTCAAATCCACTTTCTGTGCAGTAGACCATGATTATTGTTCTACTTTCAATTCATGACTGGTTATTTTAAATTGTCCGTTAGTGTTGGATGGCAAAGATATTATAATTCCTAGTCATTTAATCTCTCAATCTTAGGAACAAGTATTTTAATCTGCTCTTTCTTAAAATTTCCAACATCCCTTCTCTCATCCTTATTCTCAGTTGATGATCCTTGTTCTACTTGTTAAGAAAATAGAATCCATCACAATATAATTTTTGCAAGCAATTTTTCCCCTTGACAGCCTTCTTGACCATAGAGTGCATTCTCCCTTTCTTCCTGTTACTGTGACGGGGCTACTCATGATTCTGTCTAAAGCATCTACTTGTCACTAGATTGCATTATCTCTCACACATTCAAGAAACTCTTTACAGTAATTGGCCTTTTGACAACGCTGCAGTAATAAAACTTCCATTGATCCTGTAGTCATAGGAATAAAGATAAGATGCAATTTCTCCCAATTTCAAAAATGTATATTTAAATACACCTATGTCATCTATATCTATATATCTAATACATCTATATCTATATATATCTATATCTAATCTATCTATATAATCTTAAACCCACTTACCCTTCCAGTGACTGCTTCATTTCTCAGATCTTATTTATAGAAAATTCTTTGGAAAATGTTCCTTATTTATTTTTTTTGTAACCCCTCTTTTCCCAGTCAGGATTTGATTCACATGACTCCTTGGACACTATGTTGTCAAGGTCTCCAGTCTAGGCTTTTCCATATAACTCTATCTTCACTTGATTTCCACACTGGTTTTCTTTCTATGTTACAGATCACATTTTCTTATATCTTCTAGACTGGTGGTCAGCCAACTTTACTTCTTTAATGGTCACATAGTAAACAGATTAGATTTTGCGAGTTAGGTGTGGTCTCTGTTGCATATTCACCCCTTCTTTTTTTTTAACCCCTAAAATATGTAAAAACTATTCATAGCTTGTGGTCTGTCCAAAAATAGTCTAGATTTGACCCAGTGGCCATAGTTTGACAGCCCTTGTTTTAGACCTTTCAATTTCAAAGTGTCCCAGAGTTTAGTTCTTGTATCACTGCTCTAGTCTATACATATAGAATAGATATCACTCACTCATTCACTTGGACATATCATCTAAGTTTTAGGCTTTAAATACCATATATATGCTGATGGCATATAAGCAGGCATATACTTAGCCTGACCTTGCCCTCAGGGCAATTCTGGCATCTTATATCTAACTGCCTACCTGTTATCTCTTTGGACATTTACACTTAATGTGCCCCAAACTGAAATCCTGATTTCTTCCCCAAACTTTTCCCATCTCCTGTATTTCCCATCTCAGTAAATGCAGCTCCAGTTTCTCAGAGTCAGAAACATGTTCTCTTTGACTTTTTTCTTTGTTTTATACCCTGTAATTAATTCATTAGCAAATCATGTGAGAATGTGGACATCTATCTATCTATCTACTTGTATTTATATGTAAAAGAGTAATTTCTCTTCACCCATACCACTACCATGGTCTAAGACACCATCATCTCTTACTTAGGTTATTGCAATAATATCGTAAAGCAGTGTTTCTCAAAGTATGAGCCATTGAATAGCCTGTTGGTCCATGAGGAGATGAGGAGCTTATGCCATAATATAAATTAACAGTATCATTACGGATACAATGTAATTCAGTCAACCTTTTCCCTTGGCAAGATCTTCTCAATTCAGGAAACAGTATATTCGTTTATATTTTGGCACAGATTTCTCATCTAGTTGTTAACTGACAATTTGAGTATCACTATCCTAAAGGTCTTTCTGATTATGGGCTTTTACATCTTATATTTTATTCTTATCACAGTAGCCTAAACTGTCATTTTAAAAACATAAGACGGATCATATCAAAACCTCTCAATGGCTTACACTTCACTTAAACTCCAGTCCTGAAGGAGCCTTAATGGCTTTATACATTCTGTCTCCCCTGTTTCCTCTATGAATTACTTTCTTTTTCTTTCTCTCTTTCTGACTCTATCCCAGCTAAAAGGGCCTCTATAATGTTCCTGAAACATGCCAGGAAAGCTCCTTCACTAGGGCCTCTGCACTTTTTCTTCTCTATGCCTTTTTCCAAACAGCTGTAGGGTTTACTTTCTCATGTCCTTCTGGTCTTTGTTTAGATATCAGCAAAGATATCAGCATATCCTTCTCTGATTATTCTATTTAATTTTTATGTTTTTATTTCTAACATTCTCTATACCCTTCAATTTTATGTAAATCACTCATTATGTTATGACACAATATACTACCATTTTTTGTTGTTCGTTTTCTACCTTCTTTTACACTAGAACATAAACATCATGTTGGCAGGGCTTTTGCTAGTCTTTGTTAATGATGTATTCCCAGTGTCTAGAACAGTATCTGATACATAGTAGGTGTTAATAAATAACAATTGAACTAATTAATGAATAGGTTATATTACAAATTTTATTATAGCATTTGTCATAATGTAATAGTTTTATATATTTTATTTTTAGAATATAAATGGCTCAGCATAAAAGATTTTTGCAGCAATAGTTCTTTGTACAGTGTCCGTAGGAGAGAATGAAAAAGTTATAGAGGAAATGGTTGTTAGATATAAGACCCTATAGGACCTTTTGCCTGCAGTTTGAAATTAATACCACCAGATGGTAATGTTTTATTATAAATAAGATGTTTTCTAAGGTTTCTAAAAAATGTGAAAACCAAACTTCCCTTATATAAATATATATGTATACACACATATACATATATATATAGCTTAATTTTATATTAGTCACCATTAAATATAATTATAAATACAAATATAATTATAAATATTTAATTAAATAATAAGGAAGGTTAATGAATTGAAGAGTAAATAAACTCATTTTGGGAAAGAGAGCCATAGGTGAACCTTAGAAACTACTAGAATTAGGTACTTATCATCCTTGGTACTTTCTTTCATTTTCATAGTCTTTATTCTGTCACATTACAGAGCAGCATGCTCCATGAGTTGAAGGATTTGGTGCATGATGGCTATATCTTAGAGCTGGGGTAATGTTCTTACTCAGTTCCAACCAGGAAAATGCTGGGGGAAAACTTATTGGCCTGCTATAGATCAAATTCTCACTCTGGAGTCATCATCTACAGCCAGTGAGATGGAGTAATATAATAACATGATGACCCAACCAGTACTATATGATTGGTGTATGAGTAAGAAGAAATTTATCAAAAAAGATTCAGCAGAAAGCAATATACTGAGAGGAGAAAATAATGGGAGGCAAAGGAAGAGATTATGCAGAATTACATTTGTACAACTCTATGGAATTGGGAAGATTGGTGGAAAACAATGAAAATGACTTATTATAATCTCAAAATTAGCAAAATAGTGAAACAACAAAAATCTAAATTCCAGTTCCTTGTGCTAATAAGCGAGAGACAGTTTCTTAGTCATAAATTTCCAGTCTTGTTGGTATTCCTGCTAACCTAGCTGTGATTTATTGGACTCAGAAATTTGAACTCTAAGCATTAGCAATATTTATAGGCTAGACATAGGAATACCAGGCTTTCTAAGATGCAGTCTCTCTTACAGAGAAAAGCCCAATTAGATGGTCACTAAGCAACCAGCTCGATCTTAACATTCTGTTTAGAGTCAAGTGAGAAGTGGAGAGGGAAGGAGACAGATTATTATTGTTGCAGATTATATCCCATGGGAAGCGAACACCGAGCAGAGATTTGTGTTCAGGAAATTTATTAGGAAGTGTTCTTGGGAATATGGATAGAAAAGATTGGAAGCAAGATTGGATAGAGAGAGAAGTTAAGCTCTGATGCATTTCCAAGGAAGTTTTCAGACAATCTATGGAGAGATATGGAACTGGGAGAGCCTTGCATTTTTCCCAGCTTCCAGCAAGAGGATCAGGACTTTATACCCATAATTAATCACTGGATCAGAGCTGACTCTGGAAGGAGGTATTATCTTGGGTGAAGCAGTATTCCTCGGTGAAGGCAATCTCCAAAGACAGCTGATTGCTGAGGGCTATCTTCTAGCAGTTGGGGGAAATATGTCCTTCCTTCCTAAAGGATATCTGGGTGGCACACCACATAGGGGTATAAAAACATGGCCTACTTCATACGGTAGTTGTCAAGATTAAATGAGTTAATATATGAATAACACTTGGAACAATGTCTGGCAAATATTAAGCATTATATAAGTGATTGCTGCCATTTTTCTTATTATTAATGACTGAATGGAGAACATTCATAAGTCTCCAACAGGTCTGTTTTGATATGTTTATGGTAGTGGTTTAACCAAACATTCCTAACAGTATCCAAAGAGAGTAATATTTAATGAAGTAATATGTTTCCTTCATTTCATGTGGAAAAAGAATACGTAGAATAAAAACCTAAATGTTACCCTAAACTATTTTCATTGATTCAGGTTTAAATAATACGGTTGATCTCAGCTGCTCTGAGCCCTCCTATACCTGATCTACCACTCTCCCTCACTCCTGATGTATTCCATCATTATAGTCTGAGAGACATGATGGCATTTAGCTTAATATTGGATTTCTTTCAATTCTGGCTTCTCTTTACTATGGTTGTGGTTATGAAGTTTGTCAGGTACCAGATGCCGCTCTGAAACATAAAGGGAGGGTAGAGCTGCTGGAGAGAAGCAGTGCTGTGTATGGAGTGCATGAGAATTTGCACCTGTTGTATTTACAACTCTTGAATCCAAGGCAGAAGCACAAGCCAGATGTTCAGCACAAGCCAGAGTTCAAGCACAAGCCAGAGTTCAGACTCCTGTTTTTTTGTGTTTTTGATCACGGTCCTAACAGAGTTAGCAATGCTCAGAGTCATACCAAGATGAAGTTGTTTAGGCGTCTGGTAGTTGATTCAAATATTTATGTTTCGGGGCGCCTGGGTGGCGCAGTCGGTTAAGCGTCCGACTTCAGCCAGGTCACGATCTCGCGGTCCGTGAGTTCGAGCCCTGCGTCGGGCTCTGGGCTGGTGGCTCGGAGCCTGGAGCCTGTTTCCGATTCTGTGTCTCCCTCTCTCTCTGCCCCTCCCCCGTTCATGCTCTGTCTCTCTCTGTCCCAAAAATAAATTAAAAAAACGTTGAAAAAAAAAATTAAAAAAAAAATATTTATGTTTCACTTAGGAACATCTCCTTTGTGAGATGCAACTGCTAGCATTTATATGTATATACATACCTTTTCCTATGTGATGTATACAATATGATGGCAAATAGAAAAGCAGAAGAGTTTTTGACAAAGTCTTCTCCACTTTTAAAGTTTTGAGTTCTTCTTTGACTATGGACAATACTTTTAAAAGAGTGGCTACCACTCCTGGCTGATCATAGGGATCACCTATGGAGTTCTTTGAAAAATAGAGATGACTGTGCTGTGCCTATTGAATAAATATTTATTGGATGACGTCTCTAGTTTAAAATATTTCCACAGGTGATTCTGATGCACAACCAGGATTTAGACCACTAATTTATAAATATTTATTCTTTATGGTCTGCTTCTTTAGGCAATAACGATGGCTACCATTTTGTGAGCAGCGGGTACTTGTTAAGCAGTTTCTCCGCAGCATTCTATCATTATAATCCTCCCAATGACTCTGTGAGTTACATCTTATTATTCCCATTTTATGATGAGCTGAATGAGGTTAAATAACTTGCTTAAGCTTGGTCTGCCTGACTCAAAGCTTATGTTCACTCCACAAATTCATGCAGTAAAGGATGCTTAGAATTCAAGAGAGTAGGATGAAGGCTCTTTGTTAACTTGTCAGGATTATCCACACCCTTTTGCTGATGCTCAAACTACTAATCGTCATAGCTCATAAGAGGGCTATTTAATGTGTGTAACTTCTTACTATTCCCATGACAAATGCAGTCTAGTAAAAATGCACAAGAAAGGAGAAAAATAGTCTTTACTCTATTAATTTTTACTAGCACATTTTAAGTCTGAAGCTGGGGAAATAATGTATTATTACCAGACACATTAAATAGCCCAGCAAGCAGATCAATAACAAAGTGCAAAGACCACAAAGTCCCCTCTTATCTCTGTCTTTTAGACATATATCACATTTATCACTGTCCCTAGATGCTGTTCTTCTTCTTAGCTTCTACTTAAATTATTTCCCTGCTAGTACTGTGCTCTGGGTCTGCCTTCCACTCTGTTAGTTCTTACTTTTGGGCTGTGTCACAGTCCTGTTGCTAACGCTGATGCCCCGTGTTCTGTCAGAGGGCTGGTGATCCTAACTGCCTTTTCAAAAAAAGCATCATGTGGATTTTCCATGTTATGCTGTTTTTCCAACTTTTCATTTCACAACAATGGTTTTCAATTCAGTTATATGTCCTTGGGACAAGGAGATGGGAATAATTTAAGCAATTGCAATATAGTCAATTAATAGAATATTCTCATAGGCCAGTGGTTTTGTGCCATTCATTCCCCTAATTACATTTTAGGTTATTAGTTATTAGATTTGACATAGTTACTGTGAAAGAAAAATGGAAGGGTCCCAAGTTAGGTTCCTCTTTTTAAAAATATTAACCTGAACTATGTTTAGCTTATAATAAATGGAAAGATCTGTGATAAAATGGAAGATTTGTGATAAAATGCTACAGTCTCTTTATGCTTGACCTTATTCAAATGACCTGAAATGTTAATTGACACCATGGACAACGGTTATCTCCTTAAGCAGTGCTTCTGAACTATAGTCTGATTGAACGTGTGTGAATGTGTGGCACTTTATCTTAACGCTTTGAGTCGGACATATTTATTTGAAGTTGTGGTCACATGCTTAAAGCTTTCATCGAATGCTTTGCGTTTTAGCTGATCCAACACAGCTACCTTAAATAAAGCGAATGTGACCTGAAAACAGGATGAAAAATGGACCCTGATTGACTAAAATTGAGCGGCGTGGTTGCCTGGACTCAAAGGTGAATCAGTTATTCAGACAAACCAGACAGGCAAGAGCTTGTAAAATATGCATGCCATTTAGTGAAGACAATGGCATAAACTGTCCTCTCAGCTGGCAAATGGCTTATGGTCCTTATGGTTATAGTAAGGAAATAACTGTCTGCAAAAGATCACTTAAACTTTTCCTTATACAGGAAGACCTCAGGTATTAACCTGTAGACAGAAAAGCATTCTGGGTGTTTATCGTTTCCTCATATGTCAGCATTCTTACAATGATAAGATAGTACCTTATGTGAATCACGTCTTGTATTCAAAAGTGTCTGTCAATATCACCTGAGCACATTTACTTTAATCATTCACTGACTTTAATTTATTCCCTCATTGATAAATATATCAATGCAGTTAACATGCTTTCCTACCTTTATACGTTCTTTCCTCTGTTTATAATACTTTTCCTCTTTTTAGCCATTATTCTTTAAAAAATTTTTTTAGCATTTATTTATTTTTGAGAGAGAGAAAGAGAGAGAGAGAGAGAGAGAGATCGAGAACTCAAGCGGGAGAGGGGCAGAGAGAGAGGGAGACACAGAGTCTGAAGCAGGCTCCAAGCTCTCAGCTGTCAACACAGAGCCCGACGTGGGGCTTGAACTCACAAACTGTGAGACCATGGTCTGAGCCGAAGTTGGACACTTAACCAACTGAGCCAGCCAGGCGTCCCAGCCGTTATTCTTTATACATAGAAATATTCTTTTCTTTCTAGATATTTCCATAAAGTGTAACTGAGACAAATTTGAGAGTCATTGACAAATGATTTTAACAGAAGACTTTCATACATATCTTCATGTCTTTTGCAGATTAATAATTCTAGTTATCTTTATCCTTATTATTCAAATATATCAAATATCAAATATGTCTTATATCAAATATCCTTGTTATTTCTTTAACAATAACAGAGTTCAAAATCCCTTTCTCAAATTTGTCTGCTTAGAGTGCTTTGGTTGACTATCAAGGATGGAATGACTACCACTTAGTGAACTGAATAAAAGGTAACTTGACCTGGTGGTAAACACATAGGCTGGGAAAGGGGAACAGGATTTTAGTTCCAGCTCTGTTAATACCAGCTGTGGTCCTTGGTCTACTACCTTAAACTCTTTGGCCTCGCCAACTATAAAATGAAATATTTACTTGAACTAGACCGGTGATTTAAAAAAGTTTCTTAGCACAGGAAACTATCCCTCAGTTAAGTGGAGAGATAACATGTTCAACAGATAAAAGAAATGCTGTGATGGTAAGGTAAGGTGATGAGGACCTCTGAGTCTAACCTCCTATGTTCCCCTCCCCAAAGCAGCTTCTGAGATGCCTCTCTTGAGTCTCATAGAATCCACAAAGCCAGTATTAAAGCAGAACAAAATAAAAAAAAAAAATATAGCTATCTCTTAACACCATCTAAAACCAGTTTTCCAAATATTTTTTTCAAACTGAAGTGTGCATTCATAGAAATAAACCCTTTAGCCTATGTGCTGATGCCCAGCCACCATCCAGTTGTCTGTCTTTTAAACCCTACCCCCAGGGTTCATTGATTGCTTGTTTTCTGCCTTGTTTTGTTTGTTCAGCAGTACAAATCTATACTCACACAAATGAGAGAACGGGGCCCTTTGTGAGGCATAGCCACCTTGAGAGTACAAAGCACACTGGCAGATCAATGGCTCAAATGATGGCTGCAGATATATTTAGGATGGAAGGGGCTGCAGATGATGATCCTTATTACTGCAAGACTGAATATAACAAATGTTTATCCTCCTCTCAATGCTACAGCAAAGCTTTTTCCTTTCCCTATTTACAGCCCTGCAACCCCTACCCCCGACCTGAGTTAAGGAACATTGAGTGGTTAGCTTTCATTTTGCTGGCATTAGTTTTCCAATTTACATAATTGAATTTTTGGCTGAACTTTGAGCTCTCAAATATGATATGAGTCCTACTGTTCATTTTTATAAAGACCACAAATACAAAACAACAATTTATAAAGAAGTTTGCTAGACAGGTAAAGATAATGCATTTCTATTAAAAACAACACAAAAGACTACTAAAAGCTGTCTCCTGACCATTATTACACTCAGGGGACTAAACTGTCAGTTTCAGACGTTAAGGCACACATGATTGTTAGGTAAAATTCCAGCATGCAGTGGGCATTTGGGACTGTTGGAAGTTTATGACCCAAACACGTTTTGGGATAGGGAGTATTTGGAATCAACAAAAAAACAATTATTGTTTTATTTTCATAAGCCCCCTTTGACTAGGGGCCACCATGATATGATCTTAAAAAATAATTAGATGGGAAATGCCAAAAGAACATCTTAAAATCATGCATATGTGAATTCTTACATAAAATTCTTATATAAAATATATTTATAAATATATATATATATGTATGTGTATATATATATATATATATATATATATATATATACACATACATATATATATATGGCACCAAGTAAGTACAGGAGAAGCAACTTGTTTTATTGTTAATATAATTAATATCACTCTTTAAAGAGTCCATTTATCTTCCTTGACCTGAAGGAACTCATTTGAGGAAACAGACACTGTGACTCACTGTGATAAGTGATGTTGTAAAAGTAATAGCTTTAATGGTATTGTGCAGCCTTGTTAATGTCCTACAACTCTCCCTGTGCTCTGCACACACACATAGACACCACACACACAGAGGGAACCCTGTAACTATTGTCTCCCTAACATACTGTGTTCTTACATCGTAACATACTCTCTCCTTCCCATTTATGGAGTAATCTGTACTGTGTGTAATACTGGTGGGATGCAATGCCCATCTCCCACCAGAGAACATGAGAGCAAAAGTCCTGGAAGCGAAGGTTTGGGCATGTGACCTGTGGCCAATCGACCAAATTCTTCCCACAGAAATATCTCTCACATCTCTCCCCTTGTCACTTGAGTGAGTGATACAAAGAGGGAAAAATTAATAAAATACTGTGGTAGCCGGCAATAGCAGCTTGGGGTACTTCAGTGGTGCCCAGTGGCAGTTGTTGTGTGAAGCAATGACAATGGCACACAGCACAGGAGTTATAGAGAGTGATGCAATATTTTTCCCACTGGCTCCCCCCAGACCTGTTATAGTTGCTTCTTTTTTGTCAAGCCCGCCCTTGATTCTGTTAACGCTACTTGAGACAACTAGAGTAGGTATCTATTAATTGTCAGCAAGAACTATGACTGATAAGTGCCCCTGAGATTTAAAAAATATCTATATGGTATCATGTGGACACATGTCAAATTGCCTGAATAAAAACAACCAATTGTCTCACAATATTGATATTAATTGATTCATTAATGTATCCAATGTGTATTTATCAGACACTGATGCCATTTTATCATTGTATCGAGCTATTAAACTGTATTGAAAAAATTAACAAAATATGATGTTAAATATGTTAAATAATGTTGTTTATGTAAAGTCCTTCTGTGTCAGAAACTAATCATAATAACATAATATTAATAACACTGTCACCTTGACTTGCAGTGTGAACCTGTTAACTTTCAAAAGCCCAAAAGGCTGTATCTAGAGACAGCATTTGAAATCACATTGTTGGCTAAATCATGAAGCTTAAGATGTTTGTGATGTGGCAGAGATTTTTAAAGGTCATACTAAAACTACAAATTCTTCTTTTTCTTCCAAGACTCATGGTGCAGAATAAAAACCCTTCCAAAGAGGGACTATATGTCAGAGGTACAGAACAAATCTGATTATATGGTAGCAAAGAAGCCATTTTTGGAATAGTGTGGCAGAATTAATATTTTTCAGAAATATTTCTTTGTAGGAAGAACATCTTTATTTTAAACTTTATTTAGGTATATGTAATAATATTTAAAAATTTCTAGTAAGTAAATCTTTAGAGGTCATAGGACAGGATAAAAAGGTCAAGAAGTAGAATAGAACAATAGAAGCAACAGCTAGTTTTTAGTGCAACATCAGATCTAACAGAATCAGGATAGAAAAATTTTCATAAATCTGAATAAAATAATCTACAATGAAAAGGAAGTAGAAGTTATCATTGGACCAAAATGCATAGTAATATATATATATATATATATATATATATAGTAAAACACATAGTAATATATATAGTAATATTCATATATATATAAATTATATTTTCATATGCATGTATACATATATAGAGAGGTATCTAGGTTTTAGATCAGTAAATTAAACATTAAAAAACAATTTAACATTTATTTATTATTGAGAGACAGAGACAGACAGAGCATGAGCATGGGAGGGGCAGAGAGAGGGGGAGACACACAATCCGAAGCAAGCTCCAGGCTCTGAGCTGTCAGCACAAAGCCCGACGCAACGCGGGGCTCAAAATCACAAACCGCGAGATCATGACCTGAGTGGAAGTTGGACGCTTAATCGAATGAACCACCCAGGCACCCCAAAGTGATCAGTAAATTAAACATGATTCATTCTTTCAAGATAAACTCAAACATACATATTTGTCCTTTTTTATTGCTGGTTTTCCTTTTTTAATTTTTTTTTAATGTTTATTTATTTTTGAGAGAGAGTGAGAGAGAGAGCAAGCAGGGGAAGGGCACAGAGAGAGGGAGACACAGAATCTGAAGCAGGCTCCAGGCTTTGAGCTGTCAGCACTAAGCCCAACATGGGGCTCAAACCCACAAACTGTGCTATCATGACCTGAGCCAAAGTTGGATGCTCAAAAGACTGAGTCACTCAGGTGCTTTATTGTTGGTTTTACACCACCCTTGACTCTTTCCTTTTCTCCAATTAGTCCCTATTGATACTCCTTCCAGATTCTTCTATATTCTTACCCCTTCTTTTTACTCTCAATGCTAATATTTCGGTTGAGATCCTCATTATGTTTTACTTAGTTTATTGCAATAGTCTTTTAACTGGTTTTTAAACTCCAGGTGTTTTCCTACATAGCGGATTCTTTCTATGGTGTATATAGAGTGCCATTACCAAAAATACAAACCTGATTTTCATTTCATTCCTTAGAATTGTTCATTAACCACCCATCATTTCAAGATAAAGTTCTAAATTCTTTCTCTGACATGCAAGGTGATTCACAAACTAGTTTCTGCTTATTTTTCTTTTGCTCCACTAAACTTCATGTGGTTTCTTCAGAAGATAGCACATTTCTCTTGCCACATGCTTTTCTGCATATATTGTTTTCTGAAACTGAATTGGACTTTCTGTATTTATGCCTGCGTAAACTTCCTCTTCCTTTGAGATCCAGTTCAAATATAACCTCTTTTTTAAAAAAAATTAATGTTTATTTATTTTTGAGAGAGAAAGGCAGAGCACAAGCAGGGGAGGGGAAGAGCGAGAAGGAGACACAGAATCTGAAGCTGGCTCCAGGCTCTGAGCTGTCAGCACAGAGCCTGACGTGGGGCTTGAACTCACAAACTGTGAGATCATGACCTGAGCTGAAATCAGACGCTTAACCGACTGAGCCACCCAGGCACCCCTCAAATATCACCTCATATGTAAGGTCTTGCAGTTGTAAGTGCTTCTAAAGCCACCACTGCATTTAGCAGAATGTTTTTATTATAATTTGCTTGTTTGTCTCTCACATGCTAGAATTTTGAGTTAAAGAAACTGTACTTTCCTGTTTAATATTTTCAGTATCTAACATGAGACCTGCAGGACTACATGTACTCAGTTGTACTTATAGATAGAATGAATATTTGTTCAAGAATGAATGACAGAATTTTCACACACATTAACTTATTTAAAACTTACAAGAAGTTATGTGAGTTAAGCCTTTTTCATATTATTATAATAGTATTTTCAATGAAAGCTTTGTATAAATTAAAAATGCAGTCATATATATTAGCTCTTCCAATCCTAATAGTAAACTTTTTTCATAGATAAGGTAGGAATTTTGATTTACAAATGAGAAAACAGAATTCGGCCCATTTTAGAAAACTTGTCCACAACCACAGAACTAGTTATGGAAAATTTTGGAACTGAATCGGAGTTGTTGTTGTTGTTGTTCTTGTTGTTGTTGTTGTTTTTAATGGCCAAAGAAAGGTTTCTTTTTCTTTTTCTTTTTTTTTTTTCTGATTTTTTACTTCCTCTACTTTCTTTCTACTCTTGCTTCTCTACCACAATGAGTTTCACATTTAGAGGACCACAGGGCTCAAAACCTTCTAGAAATACCAAGTGATCCTTCTTGAAGAGTCCTAATAAAGAAACTCCATTATGTGGCATTAAACGCAAGACAATTTTTCCAGCTGTAATATCTTGGACTAACTATTGTAGCAGAGTCCTTATCCAGCACTTTCAGAAAGACATAATTGAAATTTTAGAGTCTGGCTTGCACAAAATCTTTGGATTTCAACTCCATTCTCTAATCCTTTAATAGCCTTTACAACAAAATAACACTTTCACATTTAGAATTAAACAAAGGGATTAAAAACAAGCAAAAATAGCAATGATTTCACTGTTTTCTTTAATAGTGTATTTTTTAACTTTAAGCTTTAAAAAAATCGGTAATTTCAAACATAACCACTTAAAAGGAAAAACAATGTTATATTGTGTAAATATTGCCAGTGAAAACAAAATATATGTTGGAGTGTGGAATATGCTTATATGTCTTTGCAGTTTCATAAGTGGAAAACTCAGATTTCTAATTCTGTATCTTACATGAACATCTCTAAGACTTTTCATAAGGATAGAAAGAGGTTTTTTTTTTTTTTTTTCTGATTTGGCTTTAGTTTTATATAAGAAACCACCAGCGTTTTAAAAATTCATTGCATTTAATTTTTAATTTCTCTGAGATATTTATTTTGTTGTTACTAAAAATATAGCTAGTTTACCATAACGAGAAAGCATGGATTTAGTGTGAAAATATATTTAAAATCTGACTATACCAACTACTTTCCTATCATTGGAGAATGCAACTAATACTTCTGCGATTGCATTTTCTTATCTATAAAATGAAATCCTAATATTGTCTATAGATTATTCACCTAAGTAGAGTAAGTCTCCTTGATAATATGAATTATGTCTTTACTACTAGTCTTTCCTTAGCACCATTGATGCCACTGGATTGTCACGGACATGAAGTGAAATAATGCCTTGTAAATTCTAAAGTGATTTACAAATCTAAGTTGCTCTTCTCATAATATTTATATCCATTAGGTAGAAGGAGAAAGAAAAATTTATAAATTTAAGGCACTATCAAGAATGCTTGGTACTTATAAAAGGACTTCCAACAAATAATATGCTCATGATGTTTCTCTTATAAACATTCTTGTATATGTCTCCTACACATTGGCAGAAACTATAAACCAGGAGTGAGGTTTTTGCTATACCATTGTGTTGCCGGGTCTTAGAGTAAGTGTATTTCCCTTTGTGCTTGTTGATACCAAACTGGTCTTCAAAATCCTTACACCAATTCATACTTCCACTAACATCATTTAAGAATTTCCTTCATATAATCTCTTTGCCACGCTTGATATCGTCAGATTGTACTTTTTGTCACCCTTAATGTTTATGAAGTGGCATTGCATTTGTGCATTTATTTATTTTACAGAAATTTTTATTTAATTTTTTTTCAACGTTTATTTATTTTTGGGACAGAGAGAGACAGAGCATGAACGGAGGAGGGGCAGAGTGAGAGGGAGACACAGAATCGGAAACAGGCTCAGGCTCTGAGCCATCAGCCCAGAGCCTGACGCGGGGCTCGAACTCACAGACCGTGAGATCGTGACCTGGCTGAAGTCGGACGCTTAACCGACTGCGCCACCCAGGCGCCCCTTATTTTACAGAAATTAACTGAATACCTACTATGTGAACACCAAAATCATTCTAGGTGGTGGAGATAGAGAAGCCTATTAAACAACACTTCTGTCTTTATGAAACTCGCATTCTAGTAAGGAGGAAAGACAGGTGAGGAACAAATAAATAAAGAGATGTATAATATGAAGCAGGTTAAGAAAACAGTGACTATGGAACTGGGATAATATTTCATGCGGGTGATCAGACAAAGTCACTCTGATGAGCCAATATTTGTACAGAAGTTCAGGTCTCCATGCCCCCTCAAGCACTTGCCACTTCTGTGCAGTTGATGGCTTGATCCTGCAACAGATGGGGCTCTGCCTGGGGGTGTTCCGTGGCTGCAGGCCTGTGCTTGGTCTGCATGCGGGTCATACCAGAAGTGTTAGGTAGATAATAATCTGAGGAGTAACCTTAAGGTAATGATGGATAAGAGTAGGGTCCAATGTGCCAGCTTCTTTGCCCCACAGAGCCTCTCAGAGGACCCTGGAGGGCTTGAGTCCCAGTTGCCAATACCAACAATCTGCTCACTTTCTTGTTCAGAAAATTAATCTACCTGTTCTTATGCCACTTCCCAAATAAACCGCTCGCTGTGAAATTTATGTCTCAGTGTTTGCTTCAGAGGGAACTTGATATGGTATAGGATTTAGCCATCCAGATAATCTGAGAGAAGATAATTCTATGTTGCAAGCATAGCATGTGCAGACTCACTGTCATTTTCCTGATTAGTAATTTGAATATAATAAAAATTTTCAACAAAATCTTTCCCTTTATAAAGCTTTATGAATTTTAAGCATTGTTGGAATTCTTTCTTATTCTGGCTTCACGAAGATATTCTTCTTTTTTTTAATTTTTGAGAGAGAGAAAGAGAGAGAGAGAGAGAGAGACAGTAAGGGAGAGGGGAAGAGGGAGAGAGAAAAAAATCTTAAGCAGGCTCCATGCTCAGTGTGGAGCCCGATTTGGGACTCTACCCCACAATCCTGGGATCGTGACTGAGCTGAAATCATGAGTCACTGACTGAGCTACCCAGGCGCCCCAGGGTGCGAATAAAGAAGATATTCTTTTATTAAAAATTGTAGATCTTTAATTTAGGTCTTTAACCACTTGGAATTTGGTTTAATGTGTTGTAGATGACCCATATTAAAATTCTCACACCAATTTATACTTCCACCATCATTATATAAGAACTTCCTTTATATAATATCTTTGCAATGCTTGATATTCTTAGATCTTACTTTTTGTCCTTCTTATGTTTACTATGTGGTATCTCATTTGTGCCTTTATTCATTTACAAAAATTAACTGGGTACCTACTATGTGTCAAAATTATTCTAGGAGCTGTAGATATAGCAATTTGTGAAACAACATCTCTGTCTTTATAAAACTAGTATTCCAGTGAGGGGTGGGGCAGACAATAAATAGAGTGTGATATGAAGCAGGTTAAGAAGATAGTGATGATGGTACTGGAATGACCTATGGCCTATAAAATGAAAGGTCTGAGAATTATTCATTGAAAAGTCTATTTCCCCCCACCTACCTGCAGCACCATCTATCTCCCTTATCATACATCATGTTTTCATATATGTAAATAGGTCTGTTTCTAGATTCCCTAGGAGTAGGCAGAATTTTTCTGTTAAAGGGGTAGATAGCAGACATTGTAGGCTTTTGAAACCCTATAATCCCTCTTGCAGCTATTCAAATCTGCCATTTAGCATTAAAGCAGCCATAGACAATATGTAAATGAATGAGTATGGCTGTGTTAAAAAACTTATTTACTTACATAAGCTGACAACAGACCAGAATTTGCACACGGGCTGGAGTTTGTCAACCCCTCCTCTATTTTGACCAATGTAGCTGTCTATGCATCAATGCCAAAGTGCTTGAATTATAGTTTTTAAATAATGTTTTACAGCTTCTAGGCCAAGCCCGTCCTTTGCTCACTTTTCTTTTTCTCCAAAATATCTTATTATTCCTGTCATTGCATTTCTATGTATATTTTAAAATGAACTTAACAGTTTTACAAGAATCTACAAGATTGCAATGGCATTAATCACTATGGAGAGAACTTGAATTGTTATGAATCAACTTATTTATAATTATGATATATTTTCCACTCATTTAGTCTTTTTTGGTGTACTACAGTAAAATGCTATCATTTTAGATGTAAGATGTTAAATATTTTTAGTCAAATATTCCTTAGGTAATTTATATATCTACATATATATTGCCATGGTAAGTCATATTTATGTTTTTTAAATATGAAATTTATTGTCAAATTGGTTTCTATACAACACCCAGTGCTCATCCCAAAAGGTGCCCTCCTCAATACCCATCACCCACCCTCCCCTCCCTCCCACCCCCCATCAACCTTCAGTTTGTTCTCAGTTTTTAAGAGTCTCTTATGCTTTGGCTCCCTACCTCTCTAACCTCTTCTTTTTCCCCCTTCCCCTCCCCCATAGTCTTCTGTTAAGTTTCTCAGGATCCACATAAGAGCGAAAACATATGGTATCTGTCTTTCTCTGTATGACTTATTTCGCTTAGCATAATACTCTCCAGTTCCATCCGTGTTGCTACAAAAGGCCATATTTCATTCTTTCTCATTGCCATGTAGTATTCCATTGTGTATATAAACCACACTTTCTTTATGCATTCGCCAGTTGATGGACATTTAGGCTCTTTCCATAATTTGGCTATTGTTGAGAGTGCTGCTATAAACATTGGGGTACAAGTGCCCCTATGCATCAGCATTCCTGTATCCCTTGAGTAAATTCCTAGCAGTGCTATTGCTGGGTCATAGCGTAGATCTAGTTTTAATTTTTTGAGGAAAGTCCACACTGTTTTCCAGAGCAGCTGCACCAGTTTGCATTCCCACCAAAAGTGCAAGAGGGTTTCTGTTTCTCCACATCTATAAATGATATATTTAAACATTTTTTTTTATTTTTTGTCAGTGTTTTTTTATTTTTTGCCAGTGCTTTCTGATTCTTGATTGTATATCTAACAAATTACATATTCTCTTACTAATTCTTGTAATTTGTATATCAAATTTTTTTATTTTAATCTTTATTTTTTTATTTTTATTATTATTTTTAATTTATTTACTTGGAGAGGGAGAGCATGAGTCGGAGGGCAGAGAGAGAGATGGAGAGAGAATCCCAAGCAGGCTCAATGCTGTCAGTGCAGACACCAATGAGGGGCTTGAACCCACAAACCTTGAGATCTTGACCACAAACTGTGAGATCCAAAATTGAGTCGGACACTTAATGGTCTGAGCCACTTAGGCCCCCTATTGACTGGATATTTTTATCAAAAAGGAAGGAAAAGAGATTCAATTCTGAATATATCTGTTAAATACATCTGATCACTGTGTCATTCAAAGCCATGGTTTCCTAATTTCTGCTTGGATGTTCTACATTGATGTAAGTAGGGTGTTAAAGTCACCTATTATTATTATATCACTTTCAATTACTTCCTTTCTGTTTGTTATTGTTTTATATATTTGGGTGTTCCAATGTTGGTGCCTAAAAATTTACAATTGTTATTTCTTCTTGTTGGATCATTACCTTTATGTCCTGCTTTGTCTCTTGTCTTATTTTTTTAAAGTTTATTTTTTTTTAATTTTTTTTAATGCTTGCTTATTTATTTTTGAGACAGAGAGAGACAGAACATGCATGGGGGAGGGTCAGAGAGAGGGAGACACAGAATCCAAAGCAGGCTCCAGGCTCTGAGCTGTCAGCACAGAGCCCGACGCGGGGCCTCGAATTCACGGACTGTGAGATCATGACCTGAGCCGAAGTCGGATGCTCAACCAACTGAGCTACCCCAGCGCCCCTAAAGTTTTTATTTAAATTCCAGTTAGTTAACATACAGTGTGGTATTAATTTCAGGTGTGTGATATATTGATTGAACATTTCCATATAACACCTGGTGCTCATCACAATGAATGCACTCCTTAATCCTCATCACCTATTTCATTCGTCACCCCACTCCTCTCCTCTCTGGTAACCATCACTTTATTTTCCTTTTTTCTCCCACAAATATCTTATTTTCTTTCTTTCTTTTTTTAATTTAAATTCAAGTTAGCTAACATACAGTGTACCCTTGGCTTCAGGAGTCGAACCCAGTGATTTATCTCTTACATATGACACCCAGCGCTCATACTGAAAAGTGCTCTCCTTAGTGCCCATCACCCATTTAACTCATCCCCCTATCCACCTCCCCTCCAGCAACCTTTGGTTTGTTCTTGGTACTTAAGAGTCTCTTATGGCTTGCCTTCCTCTCTGTGTTAATTTTATTTTTCCTCCCCTTTCCCTATGTTCATCTGTTGAGTTTCTCAAATCCCACGTATGAGTGAAATCATGTGATAGTTAAGACTCTGTTTCTTGGTTTGCCTCTATTTTTCTTCTCCTTTGCTTGTTTCTTAAATTTCACATATGAGTGAAATCATATGGGGATTGTTTTTCTATGACTGACTTATTTTGCTTTGCATAATACTTTCTAACATCATCCACATCAATGCAAATGGCAAGATTTCATTCTTTTTTATGGCTGAGTAATTTTCACATCTTTATACATTCATTCTCAGTCCATGGACGCTTGGGCTGTTTCCATAGCTTGGCTATTGTCGACAATGCTGCTATAAACATCAGGGTCCATGTATCCCTTTGAATTAGTATTTTGATAACTTTGGGGCAAATGCCATGTAGTGCAATTACTGGATCATAGGGTAGTTCTATTTTTAACTTTATGAGGAAACTCCAGATTGTTTTCCAGAGTGAAGACACCAGTTTGCATTTCCAACAATAGTACAAGAGGGCTCCTCTTTCTCAATCTTCACCAACACCTGTTGTTTCTTGTGTTGTTAATTTTAGCCATTCTGACAAGTGTGAGATGATATCTCATTGGAGTTGATTTGCATTTCCCTGATGATGAGTGATCTTCCAGTATCTTCCCATGTGTCTCTTGGCCATCTGTATGTCTTCTTTGGAAAACAATGTCTGTTCAAGTCTTCTGCTCATTTTTTAATTGAATTATTCTTTTTTTGTGTGTTGAGTTATATAACTTCTTTACATATATTGGATACTAAACTTTTATCATATACATCATTTGCAACTGTCTTCTCCCATTCCACGGGCTGCCTTTTAGTTTTGTTGATTGCTACCTTCACTGTGCAGAAGCTTTTTATTTTAATGTAGTCACAATACTTTATTTTTGCCTTTGTTTCCCTTGTGTCTAGAGACATTATCTAGAAAGAAGTTGCAATGGTCTATGTCAAAAAGTTTACTGCCTGTGCTCTTCTCTAGGATTTTTATAGTTTTCAGGTTTCACATTTAGTTCTTTATTCCATTTTGAATTGGTTTTTATGTATGGTGTAAGAAAGTGGTCTAGTTTCATTCTTTTGCATGATCCTGTCCAGTTTTCCCAACACCTTTTGTTGAACAGACTGTGTTTTTCCTGTTGGATATTCTTTCCTGCACTGTCAAAGATTAATTGACCACATAGTGTGGGTTCATTTCTGGGTTTTCTGCTCTGTTCCATTGATCTCTGTCTATCTTTGTGCCAGTACCATACTGTTTTGATCACCACAGCTTTGTAATATGACTTGATGTCTGGATTATGATACTCTAGCTTTGTTTTCCTTTTTAAGGTTGCTTTCTCTAGTCAAGATCTTTTATGGTTCCATACAAATTTTAGGATTGTTTGTTCTAGTTCTGTGAGAAATGCTATTGATATTTTGATAGGGATTGCAATCAATCTGTAGATTGCTTTGGGTAGTATGGACATTTTAACAACATTGGTTCTTCCAGTCCATGAACATGGAATATCTTTCTATTGCTTTGTGTCATCTTCAATTTCTTTCAGCAGTGTTTTATAGTTTCAAAGTACAAGACTTTCACCTATTTGGTTAGGTTTATTCCTAGGTATCTTACTCTTTTTGATGCAACTGTAAATGAGATTGATTCCTTAATTTCTCTTTCTGTCATTTCATTGTTCATTATATAAATGAAACAGACTTTTGTGTGTTGATTTTGTATCCTGTGACTTTACTGAATTTATTTATCAGTTGTAGCAGTTTTGGGGTGACATCTTCTGGGTTCTATCTATGTGTATAAAGTCACCTGCAAATAGTGAAGTCTTATTCTTCCTTGTTGATTTGGATGCCTTTTATTTCTATTTGTTGTGTGATAGCTGTGGCTAGGACTTCCAGTACTATGTTAAATAACAGTGGTAAGAGTGGACATCCCCATCTTTTTCCTGACCATAGAGGAAAAGCTCTCAGTTTCCCCCCATTTAGGATGATTTTGACTGTGAGTTTTTCAGGTATGGCCTTACCATATTGTGATGTGTTCCCTCTAAGCCCACTTTGATGAGAGTTTTCACTATTAATGGATGTTGCACTTTTTCAAAGGCTTTTTATGCTTCTATTGACATGATCATATGGCTCTTATCCTTTCCTTTATTAATATGATGTATCATGTTAATTGATTTGTGACTATTTAATCACCATCGCAAAGCAGAAATAAATTCCATGTGGTCATGGTGAATGAATTTTTTAATGTATCAGTTTGCTAATTATTTTACTCAGAATTTTTTCATCCATATTCATCAGGGATATTGTCCTGCAGTTCTCTTTTATAGTGGAGTCTTTATTTTGTTTTGGTATCAGGGTAATACTGGCTTTGTAGAATGAATTTGGAGGTTTACCTTCCGTTTCTATTTTTTCTATTTTTTTTTTCTTCCTTTTCTTCTATGGTTTGAGAAGAATAGGTATTAACATCTTTAAATGTTTGGCAGAATTTCGGGGCGCCTGGGTGGCTTAGTCGGTTGAGGGACTGACTTCAACTCAGGTCATGATCTCGCGGTCTGTGAGTTTGAGACCCACGTTGGGCTCTGTGCTGACAGCTCAGAGCCTGGAGCCTGCTTCAGATTCTGTGTCTCCCTCTCTCTCTGCCCCTCTCCTGCTCATGCTCTGTCTCTGTCTCTCTCTGTCAGAGAAAAATAAAAATAAATCTTTGGTAGAATATCCCTGTGAAGTCATATGGCTCTGGATGTTGTTGGGAGTTTTTTGATTACTAATTTAATTTCTTTGCTAGTTATCGGTCTCTTCAAGTTTTCTATTTCTTCCTATTTCAGGTTTGGTAATTTACATGTTTTTTTAGCATTTCTTCCATTTGTCAAATTTGTTGGCACATAGTTTTTCATAATAGTCTCTTAAAATTATTTGTATTTCTGTGGTGGGGTTGTTATTTCTCCTCTCCCATTTGTGATTTTATGTTGTGATTTTATGTTGAATTTGTCAGCACATAGTTTTTCATAATAGTCTCTTAAAATTATTTGTATTTCTATGGTGGGGGTTGTTATTTCTCCTCTCTCATTTGTGATTTTATGTATTTGGGTCCTTTCTCTTTTCTTTCTGATAAATCTGGCCAGACGTTTATCAATTTTAATTGATTTTTTTTCAAAGAACAAGCTCTTGGCTTCTTTGACTTGTAAAATTGTTTCTTGAGTTTTTATATCATTTATTTTTGCTCTAATCTTTATTATTTCCCACTTCTGCTGGATTTAGTTTTCATTTGTTGTTCTTTTTATAGCTCCTTTAGGTGTAATGTTAGGTTGTGTCTTCGAGACTTTTCTTATTTCTTGATATAGGCCTGTACTGGTATATACTTTCCTCTTAGAACTGCTTTTGCTGCATCTTAAAGATTTTGGGCTGTGTTTTTATTTTTGTTGGATTTCTTCTATAATTTCTTGGCTGACCCATTCATTGTTTAATAGCATGTTGTTTATCCTTCTTGTATTTGTGTTCTCTCTAAATTTGTTCTTGTGGCTGATTTCCAGTTTCATACCATTGTGTTCAGAAAAGATGCATGGTATGACTGCAGTCTTTTTGAATTTGTTGAGGCTTGTTTTGTGGCCTAATATGTGATCTATTTTGGAGAATGTCCTGTGTACACTCAAAAAGAATGTGTATTCTTTTGTTTTAGGGTAAAATATTCTGAGTATATCTTAAGTTCATCTGGTTTAGTGTGCCATTCTAAGCCATTGTTTTCTTGTTTATATGCTACTTAGATGATGTGTTCATTGATGTAAGTGAGGTGTTAAATTCCCCTACTATTGTTGTATTATTATCAATTAGTTCCTTTATGTTTTTTATTGTATTATGTATTTGGGTGCCACTTGTTGGGAGCATAAATATTTACAATTGTTAGATCTTCTTATTGGATTATTCTCTTTATTATAATAGTGCCCTTTTGTGTCTCTTATTACAATTTTCTTTGTTTTAGAGTTTAGTTTGTCTAATAAAAGTATTGCTACTCTGGCTTTCTTTGGACACCCAGTTGCATGATAAATGTTTCCCCATTCCCTCAGTTTCAAGCTGAAGGTGTCTCTAAGCCTAAAAGGAATATTTCTAGGCAGCATATACATGGTTCTTGTTTTTTCATTCATTCTGGCACCCTATGTCTTTTGATTGGAGGGTTTAGTCCATTTACATTCATAGTAATTATTGATAGATATATATTTAGTGCCATTTTGTTACTTGTTTTACTACCGAGATTTTCTCTTATCCATTCTTTGTGAGTTTTGGTCTTTCCTTTCCACTCAAAGACTCCCCTTTTAATATTGCTTGCAGGGCTGGTTTAGTGGTTATGAACTCCTTTAGTTTTTGTTTGCCTAAGAAACTCTGTCTCTCCTTCTATTGTGGATAACATCTTTACTGGATAGGGTATTCTTGACTGCAGATTTTTCCCATCCATAATGTTGAATATGCCACTCTTGGCTTGCAAAGTTTCTGTTGAGAAATCTTCAGTTAGCCATATGGGTCTTCCCTTGTAAGTTAGGAACTACTTGTGTCTTGTAGTCTTTGTGTCTGCTTTTAAGATTTTTTTCTTTATCCCTATATATTAATTTGCAATATATCTTGGTGTGGCTGTGCGTGGGTGGCTCAGTCGGTTAAATGCCTGACTTCAGCTCAAGTCATGATGTGACGGTTCATTGCTTTGAGACCCACATCCTGCTCTGCTGACAGCTCAGAGTCTGGAAACTGTCTCAGATTCTGTGTTTCCCTCTCTCTCTGCCTACCCCTTTCAAAATAAATAAATAAACCTTAAAAAAAATATCTTGGTGTAGGTCTGTTTTTGTTGATTCTGTTAGGGGCTCTCTGTGCCTTCTGGTTCTGGGTATCTGTTTTTTCCCCAAGATTAGGGAAATTTTCAGCTATTATTTCTTCTTCAAATAAATTTTCTGCCTCCTTTCTCTCTCTTCTTCTGGGTATTCTATAATATGAATGCTATCACATTTGGATGGAATTACTGAATTCCCTAAGTCTATTCTTGCATTACATAATTCTTTTCTCTCTGTTTACTCAACTTTATTACTTTCCATTACTCTGTCTCTAGGTCACTAATTTGTCCCTCTGATTCTTCCAACCTGATGTTTATTCCATCAAGTGTGTTTCTCATTTCATTTATTGTGTTTTTCTATCTTTACTATGTTATTCCTTATTAGTGTGTTAAGGTTCCTATGTCTTCCATTATTTTCTCAAGTCCAGTGAGTAATCTTATGATCATTGGTTTAAATTCTTTATCACACACGTTACTTATATCTGTTTCACTTAGATCTCTGCTGTGGCCTTGTCCTATTCTTTCATGTGGGACAAATTTCTCTGTCTCCTCATTTTGTCTGTCTTTATGTATCTATTTCTCTATGTTAAGAGTGTCAGCTGTGTGACACTCTTCTCTCAAGCTCTTCTTTTGAAAGTATTGACTTTATGAAGAAGAGGTCCTAGAGTGCCCAGTAGTGCAGTGTCCCCAGTTTACCAAAACTGAAACTATAAGAGAATATCCCTATTCCCTGTTGTTGTGTCTGAGTTGCATTTCCTTTCTGTACAGGCATCAGCATTGACTCTCTACTGAGGGCTGTACTCGCTTTCTGTGGTATTAGTGGGACCCACGTAAGCCAGCTGTGGGGTAGCATGTCTGAAGGGGAACTTGGGAGCAGGGTGGTGGTGTTAGCAAAATTTACACTGGGACACTAGTCCTATGCCAGATCCCCTGACATACTACAGTGGCTAGGGGCTGTGTGCTAGGGCACCCTGGGGTGCAAAGATGGCTGGGGGTACACAGCTGGGCAGAGTGTGACAACAGGGTGAAAGGCTGGGTGAGGCACATGAAGGGGACTGGGGGCAATATGCTGGGTGTGGTGTAGATGATGTGGACTGAGCACTGTCGCTACTGTGCACCAGGCCAGCTGGGCAGTTTGCCCATGTGCTTTCACTCCAGGGTCAAAGCCAACAGACTTGGAGTGTGTGAATTCTCAGGAGATTTCTTGGGCATGGTGTCCTGCTAGCAGGGTAAGTAGCATGTATCGGGGCAGCCCTGCTTCTTGCAAGTGTCTCTGCTTGTGCTCAGGGGTTAGGGAGGAATTTGGCACCTGCCAGCTCCCTCATTTTCCGAGAAGTCCCTCAACACATTCAGAAAATGGAAGAAACAGATATGCTTCCTGTTTGCCCCCAGTGCTGTGTAAACTGCTGTTTTTATGTTGCCTTTCAAGCAGGCTGCTATTTCTTCAAGAGTGGGGAACAGCTATCACTAGCCCTTCTGACTCACCCAGTGCTGAGTCAGTTGACCTCCAGACCTTCAGGTTCCAAACCCTACTGGTTTTACAAATTCACAGAATTAAACTCCTCTGGTTTTTAAAGACAAATGTTATGAAGATTAGTCTTCCCCTTGTGAGCTCCATGGTATGAAGGACTATTTCTCTGCCCTCACCACACATAGCTCCCTCCTTCCTATGGGCAGCCTTCTTGAGTCTTTCTGATCTTCCTAAGCTTTCAGATGCAGTTTTCTCTCTATATTTAGTTGTGGAGTTTGTTCTGTCTTCAGATCCCTTTCCAGTTTATTGACTTGGATGTGAAAGATATCCAGTTGAAAAAGTGGGATAGGGTGATTTCAGGGTCTTCCTACCCTGCCATTTCCCCAAGATCCATAGAGGGCCTTGATGTCAATTATGGTGATAGGATTTGTCCATGTGAATGTCTGCCAGCAACTGCCATCTTGTCCTGCTTTTCCAGGAATGAAGCTTTGGTGTAAACTTCTTCATTCAAAGGGAAACTCAGTGGGCTCCTCCCCTCCATGGGCTGTCAAGGTCACCATCTTTGTTTTAAAGTCTATTCTGTCTGATACAACTATTGCCACCCCAGCTTCCTTTTCACTTGCATTTGCATGATAAATGTTTTTCAATCCCCTCACTTTTAATCAGCATGTGTCTTTAGTCTGATATGAGTCTCTTGTAGGCAGCATTTGTTAATTCTTTCACCCTATGTCTTTTGATTGGAGTATTTAGTCCATTTACATTCAAACTAATTATTGATAGGTATGTACTTATTGCCATTTTGTTATTCATTTTGTGATTGTTTTTGTAGTTCTTCTCTGTTCCTTTCTTTTCTTGCTCTCTTCTCTCATGGTTTGTTGGCTTTCTTTATTCCTTTCTCTTTATTTTTTGTGTATCTATTACTGGTTTTTGATTTGTAGTTATAATTTGGTTTGTATATAACATCTTATGCTTATAGCAGTCTATATTAAGTTGATGATTGTTTAAGTTTGAAGTTAATCTTTATTCCTCTCCTCCCCACAGTTTAGGTATATGGGGTCATACTTTATGTCTTTTTATTTTGTGAATAACTTGACTGATTTTTATAGATATACATATTTTTGCTGCTTTTACTTTCAGTTTCATACTCCTCTACTTAACATCTTTTTTCCCACTCAAAGAATCCTTTTGAAAATTTCCTATAGAGCTTGTTAAGTAGTCATGAATTCCTTTATGTTTTGCTTGTCTGTGAAACTCATTATCTCTCCTTTGATTTCAATGACATAGCCTGGCTGGGTTATGTATTCTAGGCAGCTTTTTTTTTTTTTTTTCTTTCTGTTCTTTGAATCTATCATGCCACTCCCTCTGGTGTGCAAAATTTTGGTTGAAAATCAACTGATAGACTTATGGGGTTTCCCTTACATGTAACTTGTCGTTTTTTCTTGGTGTTTTAAAATTTCTTTCCTTATCAATACCTTTGCTATTTCAATTACTATGTACTTGGTATGGATCTCCTTGGGTTGATTTTATTGGGGGATCTATGTGCCTCCTGGATCTGGATATCTGCTTCCTTCTCCAGATTTGGAAAATTTTTCCACTATTATTTTTTCAAATAAATTTTATGTCCTCTTTTCTTTCTCTCTTCTTCTGGGAGCTCTATAATGTGAATGTTATTTTACTTATGATGTTGCTGAATTCCCTAGCTGTATTTTAATCTTTTTTCCTCCTGTTCAGCTTCATTGCTTTCCATTACTCTGTCCTTCAGATTGCTGATTCATTCTTATGCTTCTTCTAGTCTACCACTTATTCCATCTGATGTACTTTTAATTTTTAGTTATTGATTTCTTCATCTCTGATTTGTTCTTTTTGTGTTTTCTTTCACTTTGTTAAGGATCTCACTGAGGTTCTCCACTCTTTTCTCAAGTCCTATATCTTCATACTTTAAATTCTCTATCAAGCATATTAATTATCTGTTTCACTTAGGTCTCTTGCTGTGATTTTGTCCTATTCTTTCATTTGAGATGTAGTCCTTTGTCTTCTCATGTTGTCTAAATCTTTATGTCTGTTTCTCTGTGTTAGGAAAATTAGCTGTATCTTCTGCTCTTGATACTAGTGGTTTTATGAAGAAGAGTTCTTTTAGTACCCTGTAGTGCAATGTCCTTTTTTATCAGAATCTGGAGTTTCATGGGTGTCTCCTATGTGTGTTATTTGTGCCTTGCTTTGTGGCTGAGCCACTTTTGCCTTCAGTCCAGTCATCTCCAGTGTCTCTCTTTGCCTATTATGGGCAGGTTTTGTCTCTCTGTTGTTAGTGGGCCAGCCTGGGGCTGCCTTTGCCTTGAGTTGAGTCATAACAGGCATTTGCCAGAGATGCAGTGGCACCAAACTGTGGCAAAATGCAAGAGAGGGTCACATGGTACCAGAAAGTTCTTCACTAACAGAAGGAGACCTATAATTGCCAGGATCCAGGCAGGCAGGATTGGAGGTGGTACGTCAGTAGAAGCATGTCAGGCAGTTTATGTGGTTCTGTTGTGGGAGGAAAACTGGAGCAGAATCCTGGCTGGATGGGGGCATATCCACAGGAGAACACATGGGCAGCATGCACTGTTAGCAAGTTAGTGAATGTTGGTGCTGAGCCTGTTACTGCAGCTTTCTGTGTGTTTATGATGGGTGGCAGGGGAGGGAAATGACACCCTCCAACTCCTTTGTTCCTCGATAAGTCTTCTAGTTATCCCTGCCCCTCCACCACAGACTCTGGGATTAGTAAACAAATATCTCTCCTATATACTCTAGGTATTTTTCAAACTGCTGCTTTTGTGCTCCATCTCTGCAGGGTTTTTGCTTTGCTGTTTCTTTAAGGGTGGGGACTCCGTTTCTTCTTGCCTTCCTGGCTCTCCCACAGCCTGCTGAAATTTGAAGTTCTAAGTTTTAAGCCCTGCTGATTTTAAGAACTCACAAAATTCAGCCCCTCTGGTTTTCAAAGCCAAATGTTATGGGGATTTGTCTTCCCCATTTGGTCTCCCTGTTGTGAGACTCTGTTTCTTTTTTCTATGCATGCCAGTGGTGTCCCTTCATCCCATAGACATCCTATTGTTCCATTTAGCTAAGACTGTATCTCCACCCTTCCTACCTTCCTCACTGTGGCCTCTTTTCTAAATTTAGCTGTGGGGAATTTGTTTTTCCAGTTTTCAGGTCAATTTCTGGGTTGTTTACTCGATTTGGGTGTTACTGAGTTGTATCCATGGGACTAGGTAGTTTAGAGTCATCCTACTCTGCCATTTTCCCTGATCCAATATATAGATTCTTTTTATTCTTTGTAGACAGCCATATTATCTACAGCCAATGATTCTTTTGATTCTTTCTGTCCCATATTTGTATCTATTACTTATTTTCCTTCTCTTTATTTATGTAAAAAAACCCCATTATTTTTCTAGTTACTTTTTTTGGTTTAAAGCAAATAATGTTGAGGGAGGGAGAGAAGATGGCCGTGTAGGAGAATGGTGGGCCCACCTCGTCCTCCTGATCACTTAGATTCCACCCACATCTGCCTAAGTACCCCAGAAAACCACTAGAAGACTAGCAGAATGGACTCTCTGGAGCCAAGCTTATACAAGAGGCCCACAGAAGAGAGTAGGAAGGGCAGAGAGCTGGTTCGTGCTACACGGACTGGTTGGAGGGAGGGGGAAGGTGGAGGGGCAGTCCACCTGGCAAGGCAGAACCCCTGAAGTATGGCTTGTAAAAGATGAGGGGCAGACTCCATGAATTCTGAAAGCCAGAGGGACTTAACATCTGGAATGTTAAAAGTCAACAGCTATGCTCTCAGAGAGTGGGGTGGGCAAGAGAACGCCGGGAGGAAGAGTTGTTGAGCCCCGGAAGAAAGAGCTCAGTTCAGCAGGGGAACAAATGCACTGGCAAGCACCATTTTCCTCTCTCACCCACCCCCGCTGAAATTCCAAAGGAAACTGGTTCTTGTCACTGAACTTGTTTGCACTGCCCAACACTGTGATTCTGTGGATCCATCCCTCCTACGGACCTGCCTCCCTCTGGGTGCTGCAGGGCCCCTCCTGCAGGGGACCACCTACATCAAAGCCAGCTAGCCTGCCCCTCCCACCCTTGTGCACCTTGCAGATCCACCCCGGCTAATATGCCCTTAGCCAGAACCCATCCAAGCAGCACCACAAGCCTGGCAGTGTGCAACCAGCCCAGACAGGGGCCACACCACTCCACAGAGAGTTCTGCCCTGGGAGAGGGGAAGATAAGGTACACATCAGTCTGTGGCCCTAGCAGTGGGCTGGGGGTAGACATCGAGTCTAACTGTGACCCCCCCCAAAAACAAGTTTCTCTGGACAGCACAGGAGAAGTGCCCTGCAGTTTGGAGCTACCACAGGGACTACCCAAAATGATGAAACAGAAGAATTCTCCTCAAAAGAAACTCCAGGAAGCAGTGACAGCTAACAAATTGATCAAAAACTATTTAAGCAATATAATAGAACAAGAATTTAGAATAATAGTCATAAAATTAATCTCTGGGCTTGAAAAAAGCAGAGTGGAGAGCAGAGAATCTATTGCTACAGAGATCAAGGGACTAAGAAATAGTCATGAGGAGGTAAAAAATACTATAAATGAAGTGCAAAATAAAATGGAAGTGGCCATAACACAGATTGAAGATGCAAAGGAAAGAATAGGTGAATTAGAAGATAAAATTATGGAAAAAAGAGGAAGCTGAGAAAAAGAGATAAAAAAATCCAGGAGTATGAGGGGAGAAATAGAGAACTAAGTGATGCATCAAATGGAACAATATCTGTATCATAGGAATTCCAGAAGAAGAATAGAGAGAGAAAGGGGCTGAAGGTGTACTTGAGCAAATCATAGCTGAGAACTTCCCTGATCTGGGGAAGGAAAAAGGCATTGAAATCCAAGAAGCACAGAGAACTCCCTTCAGACATAACTTGAATGGATCTTCTACATGACATATCATAGTGAAACTGGCAAAATACAAAGATAAAGAGAAAATTCTGAAAATAGCTAGGGATAAACAGGCTCTAACTTAAAAAGGTAGACACATAAGAATAGTAGCAGACTTATCTACTGCAACTTGGCAGGCCAGAAAAGAAAGGCAGGAAATCTTCAATGTGATGAACAGAAAAAATATGCAGCCAAGAATCCTTTATCCAGCAAGATTGTCATTCAGAATAGATTCATTCCTGGGCTGCAGGGCTGGTTCAACATTTACAAATCAATCAATGTGATACATCACATTAATAAAGGAAAAGAGAAGAACCATATGATCCTGTCAATCGCTACAGAAAAAGTGACAAAATTCAGCATCCTTTCTTAATAAAAACCCTTGAGAGGGTCGGGATAGAAGGAACACACTTAAACATCATAAAAGCCATTTATAAAAACCCCACAGCTAACATCCTCAATGGGGAAAAACTGAGAGCTTTCCCTCCTGAGACCAGGAACATGACAGGGATGTCCACTCTCACCGCTGTTGTTTAACATAGTGTTGGAAGTGCTAGCATCAGCAATCAGACAACAAAAGGAAATCAAAGGCATAAAAATTGGCAGAGATGAAGGCAAGATTTCACTTTTTGCAGATGACATGATATATATATGGAAAACCCAATAGATTCCACCAAAAGTCTGCTAGAACTGATACATGAATTCAGCAAAGTCGCAGGATACAAAATCAATGTACAGAATTCTGTTGCATTTTTATACACCAATAATGAAGCAACAGAAAGAGAAATAAAGAAACTGATTCCATTCACAATTGCACCAAGAAGCATAAAATACCTAGGAATAAACCTAACCAAAGATGTAACAGAGCTGTATGCTGAAAACTATAGAAAGCTTACGAAGGACATTGAAGAAGACATAAAGAAATGGAAAAACATTCCATGCTCATGGAATGGAAGAATAAATATTGTCAAAATGTCAATACTACCCCAAACAATCTACACATTCAATGCAATCCCAATCAAAATTGCACCAGCATTCTTCTTGAAGCTAAAACAAGCAGTCCTAAAATTTGTATGGAACCACAAAAGACACCTAATAGCCAAAGTAATATTGAAGAAGACAAAAGTGGGAGGCATCAAAATTCCAGACTTTAGCCTTTACTACAAAGCTATAATCATCAAGGCAGCATGGTATTGGCACAAAAACAGACACATAGACCAATGGAATAGAATAGAGACTCCAGAATTGGACCCACAAAAGTATGGCCAACTAATCTTTGATAAAGCAGGAAACAGTATCCAGTGGAAAAAAGACAGTCTCTTTAACAAATGGTGCTGGGAGAACTGGACAGCAACATGCAGAAGAATGAAACTAGACCACTTTCTTACACCATTCACAAAAATAAACTCAAAATGGATGAAGGACCTGAATGTGAGACAGGAAACCATCAAAACCCTAGAGGAGAAAGCAGGAAAAGACCTCTCTGACCTCAGCCGCAGCAATTGCTTACTTGACACATCTCCAAAGGCAAGGGAATTAAAAGCAAAAATGAACTATTGGGACCTCATGAAGATAAAAAGCTTCTGCACTGCAAAGGAAATAATCAACAAAACTAAAAGGCAACCAACACAATGGGAAAAGATATTTGCAAATGACATATCAGACAAAGGGCTAGTATCCAAAATCTATAAAGAATTCACCAAACTCCACACCTAAAAAACAAATAATCCTGTGAAGAAATGGGCAGAAGACATGAATAGACACTTCTCTAAAGAAAACATCCAGATGGCCAAGAGGCACAAGAAAAGATGCTCAACCTCACTCCTCATCAGGGAAATACAAATCAAAACCACACTGAGATATGACCTCAAGCCAGAGTGCCTAAAATTAACAAATCAGGAGACTGTAGATGCTGGTGAGGATGTGGAGAAACAGGAACCCTCTTGCACTGTTGGTGGGAATGCAAACTGGTGCAGCCACTCTGGAAAACAGCGTGGAGTTTCCTCAAAAAATTAAAAATAGATCTACCCTATGACCCAGCAATAGCACTGCTAGGAATTTACCCAAGGGATACAGGAATGCTGATGCATAGGGGCACTTGTACCCCAATTTTTATAGCTGCACTTTCAACAATAACCAAATTGTGGAAAGAGCCTAATGAACTGATGAACATGATGAACATGATGAAACAGAAGAATTCTCCTCAAAAGAAACTCCAGGAAGCAGCGACACTCTTGGCAATGAGAAGAATGAAATATGGCCTTTTTTAGCAATGTGGATGGAACTGGAGAGTGTTATGCTAAGTGGAATAAGTCATACAGAGAAAGACAGATACCATATGTTTTCACTCTTAAGTGGATCATGAGAAACTTAAGACTATGGGGGAGGGGAAGGAAAAAAAGAGAGGGAGGCAAACCATAAGAGACTCTTAAATACTGAGACTTTACTGGGGGTTGATGGGGTGTGGGAGGAAGGGGAAAGTGGATGATGGGCATTGAGGAGGGCACCTGTTAAATGAGCACTGGGTGTTGTATGGAAACCAATTTGGCAATAAACTTCATATTAGAAAAATAAGTAAATAAACTAAATAATGTTAATTTGCTTGTTAGTAAATGAACATATTTCCAGTTTTGTTTTTTCTATTATGTAAATGGTATACATTTTCAATTCTGAATCTTTTTTGACTATTAATATTACTTTGGGATACAAATTAAACTTAAAATGAACAAGCTTCAAATAATTGTCATACCTTAAGAAATTCTTCTTAGGGTTTTCACAGAGAATTTTATGTTACTCAGCTGGACTATTAATTAAAATTTTTTCTTGTTTTATTGAGATGTAATTGACATACAGCATTGCATAACTTTATAATGTACACTATAATGATTTAATATATGTATACATAGTGAATTGATTACTAACATCAATTTATTTAATGTCTATTTCCTCACCTAGTTATGTTTTCCCTTGTGATGAAAACTTTCAAGATATACTCTTAGTAATTTTCAAATGTGCAATAGAGTGTTGTTAGTTATAGTCATCATACTCTATGTTATATCCCCAGAACTTACTTATCTTATAATTTGAAGTTTATACATTTTGATCACCTTTACTCAATTTTCCCACCTTCCACCCCCACCTCTAGCAATCTCCAATATAGACCAATTACTAGTAAGGAGATTGAATCAGTAATAAAACGTCTCCTAATAAAGAAAAGCCTAGGGGGGGCGCCTGGGTGGCTCAGTCGGTTGAGAGTCCGACTTCAGCTCAGGTCACGATCTCACGGTTTGTGAGTTCGAGCCCCGCGTCGGGCTCTGGGCTGATGGCTCAGAGCCTGGAGCCTGCTTCCGATTCTGTGTCTCCCTCTCTCTCTGCCCCTCCCCCATTCATGCTCTGTCTCTCTCTGTCTCAAAAATAAAATAAACGTTAAAAAAAAATAATAAAATAAAAAAAAAAGCCTAGGATCAGAAGGCTTCACTGATTAATTTCATTACACATTTAAAGAAAAACCAATTCATCAATTCTTCTTTTTTTTTAAGTTTACTGATTTATTTTGAGAAAGAGAGAGTGTGCACAAGTTAGGGAAGGGCAGAGAGAGAGGGAAAGAGAGAATCCCAAGCTCCATGATGTCAGTACAGAGCCTGATGTGGGGCTCGAGCCCATGAACACTGAGATGATGACCTGAGCCCAAATCAAGAGTCAGATGCTTGACAAACTGATCCATCCAGGTGCCCCATAATCAATTTTTCTTAAACTCTTCCAAAAATTGAAGGACAGGAAACACTTCCATAGTCAGCATCACCCTCATACCAAAGAAAGATAAGGACACTACAAGAAAAGAAAACTACCAGCTGATATCCCTAATGAATATAGATGTAAACATTCTCCAGAAAAAACTAGTAAACTGTATTCAACAACATATTAAAAGATTGTACACCATTATCAAGTGGGATTCATCTCTGGGATGATTCATAATGCACAAGGATATTGTGTATATACAAATCAATGAATGTGACACATCACTTTAATACAATAAAAGATAAAAATCATATGATTATCTAAATAGATATCGAAAATCTATATGACAAAAGTTAATATCCATGCATGATAAAAACTCAACAAATTAGAGACAGAAGGAAGATACTTCAACATAATAAAAAACAGATATGACAAGCTCAAATATAACATCATAACAGCAAAAGGTTGAAGGTTTTTCTTCTAAGATGAGGAACAAGACAAGAGTGCCCACTACCACCACTCCTATTCAACACAGTACTGGAAATCTGAGCCAGAGCAATGAAGCAATAAAAAGAAATAAAATGCATCAGAATCAGAAAGAAATAAGTAAAATTGTCTATTTGCAGATGACATGATTTTATATATACAAATTTCTAAAAACTCTTCTCCAAAAACTGTTAGATCTAATCCATGAGTTCATAAAAGTGGTAGGATACAAAATCAGTTGTATTTCTATACACTAGGAATGAATTAACTGGAAAAGAAATCAGGTAAACAACCGCTTTTATGATAGCATGAAAACAGTAAAATACAAATAAATTTAACTAAGGAGGTAAAAAAATCTCTACATTGAAAACTATCAGCTATTGATGAAAGAAATGAAAGAGGATACAAACAAATGGAAAGAAATCCCATGTTCATGAATTGGAAGAATTAAAAATGTTATAATGTCCATAATCTCCAAAGATGTTACATTTATACTTTTGATGCAATCTTTACCAAGATTCCCATAACACTTTTCACAGAAATAGAAAAAAACAATCCTAAAATTTATATGGAGCCACAAAAGGCCCCAATAGCCAAAGCAATCCTGAGAAAGAAGAATAAAGCTAAAAGCATCATACTTCCTGATTTCAAACTATATTGGAAAGCTACTATAATCAAAATAGTATGATACTGACTTGAAAACAAGCCTATAGACCAGTGGAACAGATGTATATAAATAAACCCAAATGTATAACCAGCTAATATTTGATAAGGGAGCTAATACTTACTGGAGAAAAGACAGTCTCTTCAACAAGTTGTGCTGGGAAAATTGGATATTTGCATGCAAAAGAATGAAACTAGACCCCTTATGGTCTTTAATGATCATAAAAGTTACATTGAAATAGATTAAAGGGTTAAATATAAGACCTGAAATGATAAAAATCACAGAAGAAAACATAGGGAAAAACAAAATACATTGACATGAGTCTTGGCAATAATTTTTTGGTTATGACACCTAGTGCACAAGTAACAAAATAAAAAAGAAATGAGATTGTATCAATCTAAAAAGTATATGTTTATTTTCTTAATTCGAGGCAGCGACCTTATGGGCAAAGTTTAATAGAAATAGTGATACCATCAGTCTTTGTCTTGCTCATGATTTTTAAAAGAGACTTTCTACATAAAACCACCATTTGGTATGATGTTTGCTCTAGACTAACAGTAAATACACTTTATCATGTTATAAAAATTACCTTGTATTTCTAGCCCTCCTATTTTTTTTATTCCAAATATCTAGTCATTTTTACTGAATATTTTTGTGCCTTTTTAAATGAAAAATCATGTTTTCCTTTCTTTTATTAGTTAGATTTGGTATTTACATTGTTTAATCTTTAGAGCTAAGTAGATCTGGGCTAATTCACCTGGTTCTTACTTCTAATTTTATGTGATTTTACGCAAGTTTCTTTCTTTCTTTTTTAATTTATTTATTTTTGGAAGAGAGAAAGACAGAGTACGAGTGGGGAAAGGGCAGACAGAGAGGGAGACACAGAATCCAAAGCAGGCTCCAGGCTCTAAGCTGTCCATCACAGAGCTGGATGCAGGGCTCAAACCCACGAACTGTGAGAACATGACCTAAGTGGAAGTCGGACGCCTAACCGACTGAGCCACCCAGGCATCCCTAGGCATGTTACTTAATGTCTCTGATACTGTTTTATCACCTATAAATTAGGGATAAAACAAAACCTTTGCTGTACTATTGTGATGAATAAATTACAATGCATATAAAATCTCAGAATTTTCTAATTCAACAAACATTAGTTCATGTTTCCTCACATTTTGTTGACAGCTCATAAACCCCTGGAGTGAGAAGCTATTTAAAAAAATTGGTGGGCTTAATGCTAATCAAGGATTTACAATATTCTACTTTGTTAGAAAGATTCCAAAAAAACTAGAAGGAAAACAAATAAATAAAAACAACAAAGAGCATTTGTTATACCCCTAGGCCATAAAATGAAATTAATCAGGATGCTACTGATGTAAATGAATTATGCAAATGATAAAACAAAAGATTTCAAATACACAAAATCTTTGGAGACATTGCTATAATGAAAACTTGAATACGCCTCAAACTTATTTGATATTGACGTAAAATGCCAATAAAGAAAAGCTATGCAAAAGCTGTACTCCAGATGAATGGTTTCCTAGAAAAAGAGCTCATTGGACTTTTTCATCAGCCATTTTGTATTTTCTCAACAGTGAAGAATGAAAATAAGCAGGTGTTTTATTTTCTAGTGCAAATAAAGTTTAATTTTTGGCTTTTTACATATTGTTGAAAGAAGACAGATTTTCTAACATCACATTCAATATTTATGTCTTTTTAAAAATTTTGTTGAAATGAGTAGAAATCATTTATAGTGTTCTATCAATTGGTTAAGAAAATTCTTTTTTAATTTTTTTAATTTTTTATTTATTTTTGAGACAGAGAGAGAGAGACGGAGTATCAGCTGGACAGGGGCAGAGAGAGAGGGAGACAGAATCTGCAAATCAGACGCCAGGCTCTGAGCTGTCAGTACAGAGCCCAATGCAGGGCTCAAACCCATGAACCACAAGAACATGACCTGAGTGGAAGTCGGATGCTCAATCGACTGAGCCACCCAGGCGCCCCAATTGGTCAAGAAACTTCTTTTGCTTTTAGAGTGACTATAATTTTAGGCAGAGAGAATAATTAGTTATCTTGATCCCCAACACTGTAATCCTGCCTATGTAGAAAAATTCTTTGTATATACATTGTGGTCTAACATCCTGTGGTGCAAACTTACCTTGTTTTCATCATATCAAGAATCCTAAGCTTAAAAGAGTGAGTTTCATTAGCGTGGATTTAGTTAATGAGTAAATTACATTGTTTTTTAAAATCGTCATTCTGGAGACAGCTGGGTGGCTCAGTTGGTTAAGCGTTCAACTCTTGATTTCAGCTCAGGTCATGATCTTGTGGTTCAAGAGTTTGAGCCTCATATTGGGCCCTGTGCTGACAGTGCTGGAGCCTGCTTGGGATTCTTTTTCTCCCTCCCTCTCTCTGCCTCTTCCCTGCTCATACTCTCTCTTTTTCTCTCTAACAAAATAAAATTAAACTTTAAAGAAAAAAAAGTCCTCATTCTGAGTTGTTGTATCACTAAATTTTTTTGAATAAAAGGTCACTATTGGGGCGCCTGGGTGGCGCAGTTGGTTAAGCGTCCGACTTCAGCCAGGTCACGATCTCGCGGTCCGTGAGTTCGAGCCCCGCGTCAGGCTCTGGGCTGATGGCTCAGAGCCTGGAGCCTGTTTCCGATTCTGTGTCTCCCTCTCTCTCTGCCCCTCCCCCGTTCATGCTCTGTCTCTCTCTGTCCCAAAAATAAATAAACGTTGAAAAAAAATTAAAAAAAAAAAAAAGGTCACTATTAAAGGGGAAAACAATTTTTTTTCATAAACATGCTTAAATTTAAATCACTTTTCCCTTTGCACAAGTAAGCCGTTGTGTTCAATTGTCATTAAGGGACATTCCAAAAAAAAGCGGATCTAAATCACTTGATTCAGTTCATCAATATTCTATGTCTTTGTTTTTCATTTCTCTTTGGCTTCCACTTCTCATGTATGAAGTTTTGCTCAGAAAACAGGCTTATTTGTTATCTCAAAAGAATACCAGAGGGGCGCCTGGGTGGTGCAGTCGGTTAAGCGTCCGACTTCAGCCAGGTCACGATCTCGCGGTCCGTGAGTTCGAGCCCCGCTTCGGGCTCTGGGCTGATGGTTCAGAGCCTGGAGCCTGTTTCCGATTCTGTGTCTCCCTCTCTCTCTGCCCCTCCCCCGTTCATGCTCTGTCTCTCTCTGTCCCAAAAAAATAAAATAAAAAACGTTGAAAACAAAATTAAAAAAAAAAAAAAAAAAGAATACCAGAGAAGCAGGGCTAAGAACATTCTTTAAAAATCATAACATGTGTTGTACTTCTATTTCTTTTAAAAAGGAATAAATGTAGACAGTATAAATACAAATAGAAAACACATGAATCTACTTCCTTAGTTTGCCAAATAGCATATGCTTCTCATGCTTTGCAATTTCAAATTAATTTAGATCAGATCCTTATATTTTATAAATCTCTGAATTGAATATCTTTATATGACTGTCAATTATTTCATGTGGACAAATTTGCTTAATGCTTACATTTTTCATTACTGTGCTAAAGGCATTTGATTGCACTTTGGTGTCTTCAGCTGTCAAAAAAGCTAGAGTGAAACATCAGAAGGAAGATTGAATAGTTTTTCTTTCATTACCTCTGCAAGGGACTCATTTTTTTATTTATATGACTGTTCTAACTATGGTAGAATTTTATGATAAGGAAAAATAAATTGTACCCTAAGGTAATATTCCCATTTTGATGGATTATAAAACATGTTAAAATTGGTCATTACAAACCATAATTCTTCATGGCTTCAAACCCTGTTAGTATAATTTTTTTTGAATTGTAAAAAATAGCTATCAATTTAGTTGGTGCTATTAAATGACAGTGCATTCAGACTGCAGCATTGTAAAATGACAGCACCAGATATCAGGGTTGGTATATTTGTGCTCCTGTTGTTTTGAATAAAAACAGCTTTGTTTCCTATAGTTATAGACAGGTGAGAATGACAATGGGGCCTGAATCAGTACATTATGTTTGAAGCGTGAAGGACACTTGAATTCATATTTCACAGAGATCAAAATTACTATTATTCCCTAATAAAAGAGGCAGACATTCATTTAAAAATTGCTTTTATGATAATTAAAGTGTGACAGTAAAATATGATCACAAACCAAACAAAATCTCAGAGAACAAAGAGAGCTGTTCTTAAACAGCTGAATAAAACTTTTTGACAATACGTTAATAAAATTTTTCTCACAGATTTCTCAGCAGTCTTCTAACAGTACTAAATTCCACAATATAAATTTTTTTACTTATCATAGCTCATGCTTAAAATGTCTTTCTTCTTCTTTTTCACTAATGGTTGGTCATTTGGATGGGGCAATGTGCTGGATACTGTCACAGCTGGCTTCCTATTTAATGCACACAATTTATAGATCAGGGGTTATAATCATTTTATAGACATGAAAAGTGAATTTTGGAATTATATTTGTCCTAAACTATATTCCTCATATGTTGCAGACCTAGAGCTCAAACTTACCCTTATTCTGGTTCTAAATCCTTAGTCTTTTACTTTTCTCACTTTCCTCCTTTGGCACTTCACCTTTACTTTTCTTGTATTGCTATGAGCATGAAAACACAATTTCTTTCCAAATCTAAATAGAGCTTAAATAAAACAATGAAAAAGTACAATAGAAAATAGTATAATAAGAATAAAAATAATGGTCAAACTAAAATAAATAAGAATTTTAAGTAATAAATAAATAACTAAAGGCAAAGCTAATAAAAAATCAATGGCCGTCAGGTGTAATCTGGTAACATATTCAAGCTGCGTGATGAATCTCACAGGTATAAGTCCACTTTAAACACAAAGGAAGAAAAAACTATCATAATCTGACTAAAAACAACATTAAATATTAGAAGGGGGAAAAGGAACATGGAGGTGTTTAGGGAAAAAAAAATTGCAACTTAAACTTTCTAAACTTTGTGTTCATGCAAGAAATCAGCAGAAAGATGTTCTCACATAAGTAGGATTAAAAAAATAAATCTTTGTAATCTTTAATGCCTGCCAGGGAAAAGGTAAGAGGTACCTGGAAAAAAAAAGTAATGGATTAAAATTATATATGCATTTGATTATTAAAATAATTTTCTTAAACATTCATAATATTAAAAAAGGTTTAAAAACTCTTAGGATTTTAACTGCAGAATACTTCCAAAAAAATTGGAAAAAAGGAGTTCACAAAACCACTGATATCATAAATTTCTACCAATATAATAAAAGTAAAATGTTTTATAGTTTATACTTCATAGCTTTAATAGTTAAATACTAAAAAAGACTATGAGAAAAATTTATAGCACAATGGGAGTAAAACAACATGTACCTTGGAATTTTTCAGTCTAAGGTTTGAATCCTTGTTCAAGTATTTTCAGATCCTATGATTTTGTGCAAGTTTGTTACCCAGGGGTTTACCACCCACATCTATAAAGGACAGATAATAGTGCCTATTTTATTTGATTAGTTTGAGTATGGTATAGATAAAATTTCCAGTGAAGTGCTTGGCACATTTACTTTATATGAAAACTTTTTCTCCCACCTTTTACTGTACTTACATAGATCAAATAATTTCTTAGGATTATGCTACATATTGTTATGTCACTGAAATATTATCCAATATATTTTCTGAAATTGCTGTATGAGCAAGTTATTGTATTCTTTTCTCATTGACAGACTCTTCAATGGCTCATAAAATAATTTTAATGGTTTTATTGAATTTCTTGTATATTTTGAAAATAATTATAATTTATCACTTTCTTTTGGTTTAAAATTTTACTGTTTCATCCAGAACTTATTCATGGTTTTAGCTCATTATTTTCACTTTTAAATGTAATGACCATTTGAAATGTGTGTGTGTGTGTGTGTGTGTGTGTGTGTGTGTGTAGCTATAAGAAAACCTCATAATAGAGCTTCTGGTGAAGATGGCAGAGTGGGAGGACCCTAGGTTCACCACCTTCCACTGATACAACTAGATAGAACTCACATCATTGTAAGTAACCCAGAAAATGACCTGAAGACTGGCAGAATAGACTCCACAACTAAATGTAGAGAAGAGGCCATATCAAAGAGAGTCAGAAGGGCAAAGGCATGCCTGGGAAGTAAACAGACTTGCAAAACTATCTGTGGGAGGGAGGGATGCTGCAGGCACCGAGAAGGGAGAGAAACAGACCCTCACACTGGGCAGCCTGAACAAAAAGACAAATCCCCATAATATTTGGCTTTGAAAACCAGAAGGGCCGAATTTCAAAACCAAAAAACAGCAGGCTAGGCTCTGGAAGAGCTGGTGGGCAAGGGAAAACTGAATCCTTTCCTTCAAAGAGATAGCACAACAACACAACAAACAGCTCAGGGAGACATAGCATAGAAGCAGCAGTTTGAAAGACACCTGGGGCAGGTAGGGAGGAGTTATTTACTATTCTCAGAATGTGTCCTGGAGGGATAGAAATCAGTGGGGAACACTTCTAGGAACAAAGGAGCTGGAAGGCACCACTTACTTCCACCAGCTCCCAGCATAAACACACAGCCACATGTGCAACTCACTACCTAACTTGTTAGCACTTCTGCCTACCCAGCTCCGTGTTTCTGCCAATCCACCACTCCAGACAGCCAGCTTTGGCCCTCCCACAGAGGAATGGTTGTATGCAAAACTTGCTAACACCACAGCTCTGCTGCACCCCCTCCTGCCATGCTTTGCTTAGGTGGATATGCCCTCTGGAATCTGTTCTTGGCCAGAATCCATAAAGTGTGGTGCCATAGGCCTGTCAGTGTGCAAGCTGCTCCTACAGTGGCTAGCACCATTCCAAACTAACTCTTACCCCAGAGAGAGGGAAAGATAACTACACACATCAGTCACAAGGAGACCTAGCAGGGAACTGGAGGCAGACAATTGATCTGACTGCAGGCACTGCTCACCAGTGAAGCTTCCCAGGGGACAACATAGGGAAAGCACTCTGAAGTTTGGGGCTACTACATTTCTAGTAAATTCTTGCTCTGACTCAACTCAAGCCCTAGGCATCCCAAGACTGGCTCACTAACACCACAGGGATGAAACATACCCATAAGAATCAAGAGTCACTATCGATAACTGGAATGGAAAAAAAAAAAAGTGGCTCAACCACAACAGCAAGGCACATTCATCACACATAGGAGATACCCATGAAGCACAAGATTCTGGTGTACAAGGGACACTACATGGCAGGTACTACAGGACCTCTTCTTCATTAGGACATTACTTTCAAGTGCAGAAGATGTAACTCTTTCCTACCACACAGAAGCAGATACATAGAGTTAGACAAAATGAGAAGACAGAGGAATATACCCCAAATGAAAGAAAAGGACAACATCATAGCAAAAAACATAAGTGAAACAGATATAGTAGCATGCTTGATGGAGACTATAAAATAATGATCATAAAGATGCTAACTGAACTTAAGGAAAGAGTGAAGTACCTCAGTGAGACCCTAAACAGTGACATAAAAAAGAAATAATCAGAAATGAAGAACACAATAAATAAAATTAAATATGCAATAGATGGAATAAATAGTAGTCTAGATGAAGCAGAAGAACAAATCAGTGACCTGGAGGACAGAGTAAAGAAAAATAATCAGGCTGAGCAGGTGCAAAGTGAGAATAGACTTAAGGACCCAGGGACACCATCAAGCATAATAATATTCACATAAAGGGATCCCAGAAGAGAGAAAGAAAGGGTATAGGGGTGTCTCGGTGGCACAGTCAGTTGAACGTCCAACTTCGGCTCAGGGCATGATCTCAGTTTGTGAGTTTGAGCCCCACTTTGGGCTCTGTGCTGACAGCTCAGAGCCTAGAGCCTGCTTCAGATTCTGTGTGTGTCTCTCTCTCTGCCCCGCCCTCTCTCTCCCTCTCTCTCTCTCAAAAATAAACACTAAAAAAGTTAAAAAAAAAAAAAAAGGTGACAAAAATTATTTGAAGAAAAAAATAGCTGAAAACTTCTTGAATCTAGGGAAGGAAACAGATATCCAGATTCAGGAGACCCAGAGATCTGCCCAATAAAACCAACCCAAGGATGGGGTGCCAGGGTGGCTCATTTGGTTAAGCATCTGACTCTTGATTTCTGCTAGGTCTTGATCTCAGAATCGTGAGTTTGAGCCCCATGTTGGACTTCATGCTAGGCATGGAGGCTAATTAAAAAAAAATCAACACAAGGAAGTCCACACAAGGACACATAGTAATTGAAATGGCAAAAGGTAGTGATAAAGACAGAATATTAAAAGCTGTAACAGTTACATACAAGGAAAACCTCATGAGGCTCTTGGCTGATTTTTTTCAGCCAAAACTTTGGAAGCCAGAAAAGAGTGGCATGATATATTAAAAGGGATAAAAGGAGAAGAAAAACAGAAAACAAAAAACAAAAAACTACTGTCAAGAATACGTAATCCAGCCAGGGTATCATTCAGAATAGAAAGAGAGATGATGAGTTTCACAGACAAGCAAAAGTTAAAGGAACTCAACCACTAAACGAGCCATACACGAAATGTTAAAGGTGAATGTTTGAGTAGAAAGAAAGGACCATAAGTGGGAGCAAGAAAAATAGGAGGCCAAAAAACAGTAAAAATAAGTATATTTATAAAAATCAGTCAAGTGATTCACAAAATAAAAGGATATAAAGTATGGCCCAATATACCTAAAATGTGGGGAGGAGAGGCATAAAAAATGACTTCAAACTTAAACAACTATCAACTTAACATAGACTGCTATAAGGATAAAGTGTTATATACAAACCAAATTGTAGCTACAAATCAAAAACCAGTAATAGGTAAGCAAAAAATAAAGAGAAAGTAATCCAAGTATATTACTAAAGAAAGCCAACAAACCATGAGAGAATAGAACAAGAAAAGAAACAGAAGAACTACAAAAACCACCATAAAATGAGTAACAAAATGGCAATAAGTAATACCTATCAATAATTAGTTTGAATGTAAATGGACTAAATACTCCAATCAAAAGACATAGGGTGACAAAATTGATAAAAAAAACAAGACCCATCTGTATGCTGCCTACAAGAGACACATTTCAGACCTAAAGACATGTGCAGATCAGAAGTGAAAAGATGCAGAAGCATTTATCAGGCAAATAGAAATGAAAAGAAAGCCGGGGTAGCAATAGTTGAAACAGACAAAGTAGAATTTAAAACAAAGACTGTAAGAGACAAGGACACTATATAATCATTCAGCTGAGAATCCAATGAGAAAATATAACAATTATAAATAATTATGCACACAACATGGGATCACCCAAATACTTAAAGTAATTAATAACAAACATAAAGGAAATAATCGATAGTAATACAATATTAGTAGGGGATTTTAACATCCCATTTACATCAATGGACATATCATAAAAACACAAAATCAACAAGGAAACAGTGGCTTTGAATGACACACTGGCCAGATGAATCTAACAGATATATTCAGAAAAGCCCATCCTAAAACAACAGAATTCATATTCTTTTCAAGTGCACATGGACCATTCTCCAGAATAATCACATATTTGGCTACAAAACAAGCCTTAACAAATTCAAAAAGACCGAAGTCATACCATGTATCTTTTGTAACTACAATACTATTAAACTAGAAATCAATCCACAAGTAAGAAACTGGAATGACCACAAATACATGGAGGTTAAGTATTAAGTAACTTGCTACTAATCAATGGATGGATCAACCAAGAAATAAAAGAGAATATTAAAAAAAATACATGGAGACAAATTAAAATGAAAACACAACAGTCCAAAATTTTGGGAATGCGACAAAAGCTTTTCTGATTTTAATAATACAGGCCTATATCAAGAAGCAAGAAAATGGAAAAAGAAACACAAAGGAAACCAAAACCGAGTAGAAGGAGGGAAATAGTAAAGATTAGCACAGAAATAAATGAAAGAGAAACTATAAAAACAAAACAAAACAAAAATAATGGTAGAATACATGAACAAAACCAGGAGATGTTTCTTTGAAAAGCTCAAAAAATAATAAATCTTTAGGCAGACTTATTAAAAAGGGGGGAGTGGTGACTCAAATAAACACAATTATGAAGTAAACAGGAAAAATCATAACCCACACCACAGAAATATGAAGGATTTTAATAGAATATTATGAACAATTGTATACCAACAACCTAGAAAAAAATAGATAAGTTTCTGGAAACATAATACTTCTTAAAATTGAATTGGGAAGAAATAGAAAATTTGATCAGACTTATTATCATCAATGAAATTTAGTCAGTAATCCAAAACCTCTCAGTAAATAAAAGTCCAGGACCAGATGGCTTCACAGGTAAATTCCATCAAGCATTTGAGGATGAGTAAATATCTATTCTTTTCAACCATTTGAAAAAAATAGAAGAGGGAGGATTACTTCCAAATTCATTCTATGAGGCCTACATTACCAAAACCAGATAAAGTTACTCTGAAAAAAAAAAAAAGAGAGAGAAAGAAATACAAGCCAATATCTCTGATGAACATAGATGCAAATCTCCTCAACAAAGTATGAGCAAACCAAATTCAATGATACAGTAAAAAAATCTTTCACCATGATCAAGTGGGGTTTATTCCTAGGATGCAAGGGTGGTTCAATATTTGCAAATCAATCAATGCGTTACATCACATCAATAAAATAAAGAATAAAAACCATGTGATCATTTCAATAGATGTAAAAAAAAACATTTGACAAATACATCTATTCATGATAAAAAACCCTCAACAAAGTAGGTTTATAGAGAACATACCTCAACATAATAAATGCAATATATGAAAAGCCCACAGCTACCATCATATTCCATGTGGAAAAATGGTCAAGAACAAGGTCAAGAACAAGACAAGGATGGCCATTGTCACCACTTTTATTCAACATAGTACTGGAAATCCTAAGTTCATTATTTTTGGATGATATGGTTCTATATATAAAAAAAACCCTAGAGACTGCACCAAAAAAACTACTAGCACAGATAAATAAATTTAGTAAATTCACTGGATACAAAATTGATGACAGAAATCCATTGTATTTCTATACATTAATCATGAAGAAACAGAAAGAAATCAAGAAAGCAAGCTCATTTACGATTACACTAAAAATAATAAAATACCCAGGAATAAACTTAACCAAGGAGGTGAAAGATTTGTACTTTGTAAACTACATGGTCAATTAATCTTCAACAAACCAGGAAAGAAAATCCACTGGGAAAAACACAGTCTGTTCAACAAATGGTATTAAGAAAACTGGATAGCAACCTGCAAAAGAACGAAACCAGACCACTTTCTTACACCATACAGAAAAAATCAATTCAAAATGAATTAAGGACCTAAATGTGAGACCTGAAACCATAAAAGTCCTAGAAGAGAACACAGGAAGTAACTTATTTTGACATTGGCCTTAGTAACTTCTTTCTAGATATGTTTCCTGAGGCAAGAGTAACAAAAACAAAAATAAACTGTCGGGACTACATTAAAATAAAAAGCTTTTGCACAGTGAAGGAAGAAATCAACAAAACTAAAAGGCAACCTATGGAATGGGAGCAGATTTTTGCAAATGACATATCTGATCAAGGGTTAATGTCCAAAATATATAAAGAAGTTATACAACTCAACATCACAAAACCCCCCAAATAATCCAATTAAAAATGGGCAGAAGACATGGACAGACATTTCTCCAAAGAAGGCGTGCAGATGGCCAAGAGACACATGAAAAGATGATCATCAGCACTTATCATCATGGAAATGCAAATCAAAAATGCAATGAGGGTTGTCTGGGTGGGTCAGTCCATTAAGCATCCAACTTCTGCTTAGGTCATGATTGCAGTCCATGAGTTCGAGCCCGGCATCGGGCTCTGTGCTGACAGCTCAGAGCCTGGAGCCTGCTTGAGATTTGGTGTCTTCCTCTTTCTCCATCCCTCCCCACTCCTGCTCTGTCTCACTCTCAAAAATAAACATAAAAAAAAAAAAAACTGCAATGAGATGTAACTTCACACCTGTCAGAATGGCTAAACTCAATAACACAAGAAACGACAAGTGTTGGTGAAGATGTGGAGAAAGAAGAACCCTTGTACACTCTTGGTGGGAATGCACACTGGTAGAGCCACTGTGGAAAACAGTATGGAGTTTTCTCAAGAAGTTAAAAATAGAACTACCTTATAATCCAGCAATTTCACGACATTCTGCATTCCCTCCTGAGATCACTTGACCTCATAAATGAGTTTTTAGATTTTCATATATTAAGGATCACTATTTTTTCCTGTAAAGTTATATATTTTTTGACAAATGCATTGTGTTATTTATCCATTACCATTCACAATAGTTTCACTGTCCTAAAAGTCCATTGTGCTTTACCTAATAAACCACACTTTTCCAAACTCTTTGCAACCAAGGATCTATTAACCAGCTATATAATTTTTCATTTTTTTCCTGAAAGTCATGTAATTCAAATCACATAGTAGGTGGTCTTTTCACACTAACTTCTTTCATTAAGCAATATACATTTAGGATTGATCTGTATCTTTTTAGCTTGATAGCTCATTTCTTTTTATTGCTGAATAAAATTCCATTGTATGGGTTTTCCCTGTCTTGTTTATATCCTGCTTTGTTTTTATTCACCTTTTGAATGACAACTTGGTTGCTTCCAGTTTTCGCCTATTGTGAATAAACCTTTTGTGACATTCATACACAGATTTTTGTTTGTATATACATTTTCCAATCAGTTGGACGCTTACCTAGGAATACAACTGGTAGATTATACGGCAAGGTATATTTAGCTTTGTAAAAAAAACTAATAAACTGTCTTCCCAAAGGACTGTATCAAGGCATCTGCAATGAATGAGAGCTCCTGTTGCTCTGCATCCTTGCCAGTAATTGACACTGTCAGGTATTTTATTTTAGCTTTTTTCCTAGGATGTGCAGTGGCAATTCATTATTATTATTTTTTCATTGTTAATTTAATTTGAAATTGCCTAATGAGTTCAGCTTCTTTTCACATGCTTTTGAAAAATCATGCTTGTCTCTTTGGTGAAGTGTCTGTTTAGTTCTTTGCTTCTTAATTTTTTTTAATTTTTTAACATTTATTTATTTATTTATTTATTTATTTATTTATTAAAAAAAAATTTTAACGTTTATTTATTTTTGAGACAGAGAGAGACAGAGCATGAACGGGGGAGAGGCAGAGAGAGAGGGAGACACAGAATTGGAAACAGGCTCCAGGCTCTGAGCCATCAGCCCAGAGCCCGACGTGGGGCTGGAACTCACGGACCGCGAGATCGTGACCTGAGCTGAAGTCGGACGCTTAACCGACTGCACCACCCAGGCGCCCCAACATTTATTTATTTTTGAGAAAGAGACAGAGACAGAGTATGAGTGGGGGAGGGGTGGAGAGAGAAGGAGACACAGAATCTGCAGCAGGCTCCAGGCTCTGAGCTGTCAGCACAGATCCCGATGTGGGGCTTGAACCCATGAACCGGGAGATCCTGACCTGAACCGAAGTCAGACACTTAACCAAAGTCAGCCTCCCCAGTGCCCCTCTTCGCTAAGATTTCAATTGAATTTTTATATGCTTATTATGGATTTTTAAGAGTTCTTTGTATATTTTGGATACAAGTCTTTTATCAGACATGTTTTTTGCATAAATTTTCTCCTAGGCCATGGCTTGTGATTTTAGTTTTCTAATACGGCTATAACAAATCATACAAATAGAGTGAATTAAATAATACAAATTTATTATCTTATTGTTCTGGAGATCAGAAGTTATACAAAAATGGTGTTGTAGACTATGTTCCTTGCAGAGACTTTAGGGAAAGTCCACCTCCTTCTATCTTCTAACTTCTAAAGGCCTGCTGCAATCTTTGACTCATGGCTCCATTCTCCATCTTCAAAGCTAGCAGCATAGCATCTTACTTTCTCTTTGACTTTGACTCTTCTTCCTTCATTTTATAAGATCCTTGTGTTTACACTGGGACTACCCAGATAATCCAGGATAATCTCCCCATTTTACCTTTGATTATATCTTCAAAAATCCCTTTTGCTATATAAGGTAACACATTTTCAGAATATAGACATCGTGGGCGGGGAGGCATTATTTAGTATACCACACTTGTCTTTTGATTCTTTTAGTAGTTCATTCCTCAAAGCAGAAGTTTGAAAATTTTAATAAAGTTCTTCTTATCCTTTGTTGTTTTTATTGTTGTTGATTGATTGTGCTTCTGGCATGGTATCTAAAAATTACCAAAGATCACAAAAATTTTCTCTTCTGTTTTCTTGTGTAAGCTTTATAATTTTGCATTTTCCATTTAGGTTTATGATCCATTTTGACTTAATATTTATGGAAGGTGTAAGGTTTGTGTCACAATTCATTATTTTTTGTAGGTATTTTTTTCCTTATTGTTATTATTACAAAATACCACAAATTTAGTGGCTTGAAACAACACAGATTTATTTTCTTTCCGTTCTTGCAATCAGAAATCCAAATGGGCTTTGAAAGCTATGTTGCTTCTAGAGTCTCGAGAGAGAATCTTTGTCCTTGTCTTTTTAGCTTTTCTCTATCTTCTAGAGGCCACCTGAATTCGGTTCATGGGCACTTTCTCCATCTTCCAGTAATAGCAAACATATTCAAATCTCTGCTTATGTTGTCAAGGCTGTTTCTCTCACCCTCACTCTCTTGCTTCTCTCTTATGAAAGACTCCTATGATTACTTGGACTCATCTTAATAATCTAAGATAATGTCCCATGTCGAGATTCTTTACTTAATCACATCTGCAAAGTCCCTTTCATCATGTGAGGTAACATATTCACAGGGTCTGGGGATTTGAATGTGGACATCTTGAGGAAGGGGAAATATTACAGACATCACTTTGTTCCTAAATCATTTGTTAAAAAGACTATCTTTATACCATTGAGTTCCCTGTAGTCCTTTTCAACATTCAGTTGAATATATTCATGTGAGTCTGTTTTGGGCTCCCTTTATGATCTATGTGTCTAGTCTTTCACCGGCACCACATCATCTTGATTATATAGCTTTATAGTAGGTCTTACCTAAAATTAGTAATGTGCGACTTTCAGATGCATTGCCCTATTCTTGACTTTTTGTCTTTTGATTCCCTTAGTGGTGTATTTCTCAAAGCATAGTTTAAAAACTTTAATAAAGTTTGTTTTATCATTTTTTTCTTTTATGGATTTTGTTTTGGTATAGTGTCTATCAACTGATGGTCAAACCATTAATATAAACCATATATATAAACTATTAAATTAAAAAAATTAACTGTTTTTAAAATTTATTTTTGAGAGAGAGATATAAACTTTAAATTAAAAAAATTAACTTTTTTAAAGTTTATTTTTGAGAGACAGAGAGAGACAGAGCACGAGCAAGGTAGGAGCAGAGAGAGGAGACACAGAATCTGAAGCATGCTCCAGGCTCTGAGCTGTCAGCACAAACCCCAGTGCTTGGCTGGAACCCACAAACCATGAGATCATGACCTGAGCTGAAGTCAGACGCTTAACTGACTGAGCTACCCAGGCGCCCTTAATCTTTAAATTTTAAAATCAGTTTGGTCATGTCTATAAAGTAGCTTGATGGAATTTTGGTTGAGGCTGTATTGAATGTAAGTATCAAGTAGAAATAATTGACATCCTTGCAATTTGAGTTTTCCAATCCATGAATATGGACTATTTCTCTACTTATTTAGATATTATTTGAAAGTTTTCATCAGAGTTTTGTGGTTTAGACGTTAAAACCTGTAAATATTTTTTAGTTGGATTTTCATTTTTGATACTATTATAATTTCAAATCAGTTTTTTAATTTCAAATTTCAACTATTCATTACTGGAAAACAATTAAGTTTTATGTATTAACTTTCACACTTTGTGCAACCTTGCTGTAATTGTGTATTTTTTCCATGAGTTTTTTTTTGTTTTGTTTTTTGTTTTGTTATTCTTGAGGATTTTCTAGATAAACAATCATGTCATCTGCAAACAAAACTGTTTTCTTTCTTTCTTTCCTGTCTGTACGCCTTTTATTTCCTTTTCTTGTCTTATTGCACCACCTATGATTTCCAGTACAAAGTTGAATAAGAGTGTTAAGAGAGTGCACCCTTGCCTAGCTCCTGATCTTAAGGGAAAAGCATTCAGTTTCTCATCATTCATTGTGATATTAACTGTAGGATTTTGGGGGGTGAAATTTGTTAATTTTAAGAAGTCCTTATTTCTGACAGTTGAAAGTTTTCAGTTTAAAATGATTTTTTCTTCATCAATTAAGATTTTCATATGGTTTTTATTCTTTAGCTTATTGATATGGTGGATTATATTGATTTTTTTTAAATATTAAAAAAGTCTTGTATAGCTGGAATAAAACCCACCTTTTTATGATCTATAATTCTTTGTATACATAACTGGATTTGATTTGCTGATATTTCATTGAAGATTTTTACATCTCTTTTTATGGAAGATATTAATTTGTTATTTTTCTGGCTTGCAATGTGTTTAATCTGATCTTGGTAGTAGAGTAATGTTGGCCTCACAGAATGAATTAGGAAGTGTTAGGTCTGCTTCTAGTTTCTAGAACAAGTTGTGGATAATTGCTATTATTACTATTATTATTATTATTATTATTTGTTGTTGTTGTTAAATGTCTGGTAGAACCCACCAGTGTAACCATCTGGGCCTGGCACTTTCTTTTTTGAAGATTTTAATTATTGATTAAATTTCTTTAGTAGATACAGATCTATCCATATTATCTATTTATTTTTTAGGTGAATGTTAGTAGTTTGTGTCTTTCAAGAAATTTGTCAATTTCATTTAAGTTATCAAATTGGTAGGCAGAGAGCTTTCCATAGCATTCTCTTATTATCCTTCTAATAATCATGGGATCAGTAGTAATTACTTCTCTTTTATTTCTTTATTTCTTGATTAGCATGGGTAGAGAAATGTAAATTTTATTGACCTTTTCAAAGAAACAGCTTTTTACTTTTATTTTCACTATTATTTTTCTGTTCTCAATTTCACTGATTTTTACTGTAATTTTTATTTCTTTTTATTCTGTTTGCTTTAGCCTTACATTATTTCTGTTTCTCTAGTTTCCTAAAGTAGATTCCTAGGTTATTCATTTTAGATCTTACTTCTTTTGTAATATAACCATTTGATACTATAAATTTTCCTCAAAGTACTATTTTTGTTTTGTTGCATCCCACAAAATTTATAAGTTGAATTAACATTCACAATATTTAAAAATTTCTCTTGCTTCTTCTTTGATCCATTAGTGATTTGGAAGTATTTGATCTCCAAATGTTTAGGATTTTCAGCTCTCTTTCTGTTATTTATTTCTAGTTTATTCCATTATGGTCTGACAATATACTTCATATGTATTTTCATTCTTTTAAATTTGTTAAGGTATGTCTTATGATCCAATATATAGTCTTTCTAGCTTAGTCTTTGTGAACTTGAAAAGAATCTGCATTCTGCTGTTATTGGGTGGGGTATTTTACACATGCTAAGTATATGAAATTGGTTGGTACTTTTGTTCAGGTCAACTATATCCTTATTGAGTTTTTGTCTGTTTGTTCTATCAATTAAAAAAAAAGGTGCTTCTAACTATAATAGTGAATTTATCTATTTTCCTGTGGTTCTAAGACTTTTGTTGTGCCTCATAGATTTTAATGCTTAATTGGTAGGTATAACACATTAAATATTGCTATGTCTTTTGGTGAATCAACTCCTTCATCATTATATAATGTAGCCATTTATCCTTGATAATAGTTCTTTTAGCTAAATTTGCTTTGTCTGAATTTAATATAGATAGTACAACTTTTTTGTGATTACTATTAGCATGGTATATATTTCTCCATTACTTTAGTTTTTGCTATCTGAATCTTTGTATTGAAAGTGGGTTTCTTGTAGTTAAATAAATAATTAGTTGTTTTTCCTAATCCATTCTGACAATCTTTATGTTTTATATGGTATACTTAGAGCATTCAAATTTAATGTGATTATTGGTACAGTTGAATTAACAACTACCATATTTTTCAACTATTCTGTTCTTTGTATTTACTTTTCTTTCTTCTTTCTTTTGTTTGCAACTGTTTCATATTATTCCATTTTTTCTACTCTCTTACCATATCATTTCTTCTCCTTTTTTTTCTTTTCCTTTTTTTTTTATTTTGCATTTTTAGTGGTTGGCCTAAAGTTTGCAAAATACATTTGTATCCAATCTATCTCTATGTTCAAGTAACACTTTACCATGTCATGTGCAGTACAGGTATTTAGAGTATTTCCAATTTCTCTGCTCTGCCCCTATGACATTAGTGTCACCCATGTCACTTATCCATTCATTGTGTTAGCCAATATGGAATTACTTTACTTATTTTTTTGAAGTGTATTTATTTATCTTTGGAGAGGGAGAAAGAGAGAGGGAATCCCAAGCAGGTTCCACGTTGCCAGTGCAGAGCCCGACATGGGGCTCGAACTCAGGAACTGTGAGATCATGACCTGACCTGAAATCAAGAGTTGGATGCTTAACCCACGGAGCCATCCAGCAGCCCCTGGAATTACCCTAAACAAAAAGTTATCTTTTACATCATTTAAGAATAAGCAAGGGATGCCTGGGTGGCTCCGTGGGTTAAGCATCCGACTTCAGCTCAGGTCATGATCTTATGGTTTGCAAGTTTGAGCCCCTCCACGTGGGGCTCTGTGCTGACAGCTCAGATCCTGGAGCCTGCTTTGGATTCTATGCCTCTCTTTCTCTCTCTCTCTCTCTCTCTCTCTCTCTGCCCTTCCCCCATTCATGCTCTGTCTTTGTCTCTCTTTTAAAAATAATCATTAAAAAATTTAAAAAAAAAATAAGCAAAACATAAGACCTTCATTTTTTCATTTATTATTTCTCCATACTCTCTCCCTCTCTTAAATCCAATGTTCTGTTTTCTTAGTTATGTAGTTTTCTCTCTACTTAAAGAATATCCTTAACATTTCTTGAGGGCACATCTGCTAGCAACAAATTTACTCAGTCCATGAAATACTGATTTTCCCTTACTTTTGAATTATATATTTTTTTCTGGATATAGAATTCTAGGTTGATAGATCTATTCTTTCAAGACTTTCCATGTTTCACTCTACTCTCTTCTTGCTTGTATCATTTATGATGAGAAATCTGCTATAAATTCTTTTCCATGTTCCTTTATAGGTCAGCTTTTTCTGCCTTCCACTCTATCTTATTTCAAGATTCTCTCTGTCTTTGTGTTTTTATTTATGTCTCTCTTCCTCTCTCTTTCTCTTTTTCTCTGTCCTTCTCTCCCTCTCTCTTTCTTGTCTGTCTTTGGAGAGGGGATTCTGCTGTTATGTGCCTAGGTATAGATTTCTGGGTATTCATTCTCCTTTTTATCTCTGAGTTTCCAGTATTTGTTTTGGTGTTTGCCTTAATTTTGAAACATTCTTTGCCATTATTAATTTAGATATTTCTTCTGCTCTGCCCTCCTTCTGGCATTCCAATTACAAATATGTTATGCTTTTTGAAATTGTCCCACAGTGTTTGGATGTTCTAAACTTTTAAGAAACTATTATTATTATTATTATCATTATCATTATCATTATTATTATTTTGTATTTTGTTTTCAAAAGTTTCTGTTGGCCTACCTTTCAGCTCATTGATTCTTTTCTCAGCCATGTCCTGTCTACTGATGAGCCTGTCAAATGCATTTTTACTTTCTGCTACAGTATTTTTTATTCTTTTTTAGAATTCCACCTTTCTGCTTGTAGTACATACCAACTGGTTCTTTTATGTTGTTTACTTTTTCCATTAGATTCTCTAATATATTATTTGCATTTAATATATATTCCCTCTCTGATAATTCCCAAATCTGAATCATATCTGAGTTGTGCTTGTTTTGTCCTCAGACTCCATTTTTTCTTGCTTTTTAGAATGTCCTGTATTTTTTGTTGAAAGCTGGACATGATGTACTTAGCAATAGGAACTGAGACCTAATAGGAATAGGAGCCAATAGATCTCGAGTATTATTCTGGTTAGAAATTGGGCTATTGTTGGGGCGCTTGGGTGGTTCAGTCGGTTAAGCATCTGACTTCAGCTCAGGTCACGATCTCACCGTGGGTGAGTTCCAGCCCCGCCCGGGCTCTGGGCTGATGGCTAGAGCCTGGAGCCTGCTTCCGATTCTGTGTCTCCCTCTCTCTCTGCCCCTCCCCCGTTCATGCTCTGTCTCTCTCTGTCCCAAAAATAAATAAACGTTAAAAATAATTAAAAAAAAGAAATTGGGCTATTGTTAATGTTTAATATTGATAGAAGCTTCACATTCTTCTAAGGTCTTATTTTCCCTTTCTTAGTTTGGGCTTCTGAAAACACTCTTCTCTAGAGACAATCTGTGTCTTGTAGTTCTTTCAGCTGTAATCAATGATTATAATGCTGTTATGTTTTCTGAGGTAGTGTGACAGTACAAGGGAAAAGACACATTTTACAATCTTCAAATTATATTTCAGATTTTTAGTGGACCTGTGACTTGGTACTGTGGGCCTCACAAGTTTTTCCTGAATTGGTATGTCTCCCTTTACATGATCTTGCCTCTTACTCTCTTTCCTGGATTATGTGTTCTTAATGTATTTCCTTGAAACCCAATCTCTTGTTGAGTATATATATTTTCATCCTTGTAGGGGACAGGAAGTTTGCAGGGATCTCTAGCAGGGAGAAATTCCCTTTCCCCAGTAGGGATAAAGTCCAAATTATATGCTAGCAAATAGTTTTCCTTGGAAAGCAGATTTCTGTTTGGAGAGTGCTCTTGTCATGCTTTACTAAAGATATTTTTTACATCTCCCTGCCATGGACCAGAGGAACTCTTTCCATGATCTCACCATGTGAACCTGGTGGTTTCCTGATGGTAATGCCCACAAAAATATGTGGATGCCCTTGAGATTACAATCCATGAAGTTTCTTACTCTCATGCTGGTCCACATTCAGCTTCTTAGAATTTACAAAAATTAACATACATTTGTTCCTATTAATTTATGGCTCTAGTAGCTTCTATTCTAGATAAGCAGATTGCATCACTATGTATCTCTGGATATACTTGCCTCTTTAAATTTTGGGTGTTTTTTGATCTCGCAAACTCAGTTCTCCAATAGATGGACATGGTTATTGATTTTCAGTTTTCCCAGATTTTTATTGTTGAAATGATGGACCTGATGAGTTCCAAGCCCTTTATGTATCAGAGTAAAAGCAGAAATCAGGAGAGGTATTTTAGATTTATAATCTCAGAAGCTTTCTCTAAAATTGTATGTGTGGGAAATATTTTAATTTTTCTCTCTGGAATTATTCATTTCGTTTATTTATTTTTAAATCAGTGCTTCTTCATAATGTGCTGATATGGTTGGCTGATGGAGCTGGTTCCAAGTATCATGTGCATATGGGGAAATTAAGAGATGTGCTTATATTCTGTGTTTGACAGAAAGCTAGATAATACTTAGCTTAGCAAACTTTTTTTCCAAACTGTACTTTCCTTGAGATGTTTTCATTACTACATATACTCCCTTTTATCTAAATATTGGAGTGGGGGAATGGGTGAAATAGGTGATGGAGATTAAGGAGTGCACTTGTCATGATGAATACTGGGTGATGTATGGAATTGTTGAATCCCTATATTGTACACCTCAAACTAATATTATACTGCATGTTGACTATATTGGAATTAAAATTAAATTAATGTAATTTGAAAATTAAATAAATCTTGGACAAATAATTGTGTGCTACTCTACACTGCCTGATCCCAGAGATTTTTATGTCTTCAGTGAAGCTGAACCACATAATGAAGGTGATATTGCTGGATAATTTTCAGTCTCTTCTAGCTGTTGTCATTCTTCTTCCAGGCATGTGGTTGTTTGTATCTTAGGCTGGGTTTTGCAGTCACCTAAGCTCTTCTTTTCTATCTAATTTCACCTTTTACTGCTTTTTACCAATGCCCCTTCTTTTCTTTCATCCTGAACACTGTCTGGGGACCCCAAATCATTCATTATTCTACTTGGGATACTGTACTTTTGCACCTATTTGGAGTATAATCATCCATCGCTCCCTCTTTCCCACTGTTTGTCTAGTGAATCCTCATTCACCCTCTAAACCTTCCCTCCTTTTAGGAAGCTTTCTCCCATATTTCTATGCAGAGTGATAGCTCCCATCTTGCATTTTCCCAGCACTGCACCTCTATCCACAAATTTATCCTTTATGGCAATTGTTTACATATTTCTGTCCTATGAAAGAATACAGTTGACTTGTACACAGAGTGGTATCTCTCATTTTTTTTTTCCACTAAAGCTTAACACAGAGTGTGGAACCTATAGGTGTTCAGCTCACGTATGTAAAAGAGTGAATAACAAATGATAAAATCATTTAAAAAATAATTGGCACTATCCTAATAACCCTAACTTGATTCTTACTTCTAAAACATCATTCTTTTACAGTTGTATTTTCAAGTTTCATATAAAGTCCTCCTCTCTTTACTCTTCTTTCTCTTTTTCTTTTAAACTCCAGTTAAAATTGTGTGTAGTATTGGAAACATAGGATGATTTTTTTATTTTGTTCTTCTTCACAGACTGCTTGTCATAGTACATAGGCTGAAAGAGTGCATTTCATTTAGGTTAACTATGGGTTTAAAGATGACTCCAGCATCAAGTTCCACTTCTATCTCTGCTCTCAAATTATATAAACTTTATTAGAGATCACTTCATCTGTCAAATAATTTAATCACATGTATTTTGCAGATGTTTTGGACTTTTAGTAAGTAAATAAAGTTTTCTTAATTGCACTTAAATCATAGTTTGCCATTTCCACTTGCGGTAGAAATGAAAGTTCTTGGACAGAGTCTTAGTGTTGTGTGTTTGCTGTTGGCACTTGTTCTCTTAAAATAACATTTCGAGAAACAAACAACAGATGTTGTAGAAATAAGAAATTGCTACTTGAGAGCTGAGCTGGTTAATGCCTTTATTGATAGTGGTGGTAGCAACTTCCATTCCTGGTATAACACAGAGTACAGGAGTCTTTTTTTTTTTTTTTTTTTTTTAAGTAAGCACTTTTAAACATTTTCCTATTTAATTCTCATGATATATTTTGGAATAAATGCTAGTGTTATCTGCAGTTTACTGAGGAGGAAACACAGCTCTCTGACTCCAAATAGAGATTATAAATTATGAATCTAGTAGACTACTGTTACCCTTCACCTGAAGATAGCTGCACAGAAATTCCTTCAGCTTAATTTGTAATGTGTGCTTCTGCCTAAACTCTTATAATGGCACAATTCATCTCCCTCACCCAAACTCTGCCTGCAGCTGCAGAGACTGCAAATCTCAGTGTCGAGTTACAGACCAGAGACACTGAAAGAACTTTCTTTACTGACAGCTGAAGAACAATTTTTTCTCTTTGTGTCGGTGTACCAAAATGTACCATAACATCTCCGAATCAGTAGTAGTAAGAATGAGAACCCAGATAGCCAAGAAATAAATCTTTGTGGGTGAAGAAATAGCCTTTAAAGACAGGCCTCTGCAAGTGGCCATTCCCAGCCACCTGTGACAGAAACAATTTTTCATTTGCAGCACAGAAATGCATGAATTCTGTGTCAAAAATTGCATCAGTCAGAAATCCAATGCTAGTTTTAAATGAAAAGGTCATATCTCTGCCACCTCAGCATGTCTATAAACAGTGAGACTTGTGTCTGGTTGTAACGTTTATGATTCATTTGTCCTTTGGCGAATTAAAATGTTTGACATTCCTGCATTAGGCTGTAAAACGCAGGAGGATATTAAGTGGATAGTATAAAACTCTGTGATTCATGACAGAGAGGAATGAATGTACCACATTATCTGATCACCACTGCAGCCGGTTTAGAGCCACTTATCTGCTGTCTTCACGTCTGGTGTATAGAGATAGACTATCATTAACGTCATATCCTGAAAGTGGTGATGAATCGTTCTTGGAAGTTTTCTGATTGACACTTTCTCAGGCTTTACATTCTAAGGGTTTAACATATCCAGTTGGGATTATAACACTGTGGTTTTTCAATGGCCAAATAATTAGATTTGTGCAAATGATCTAACTGTAAAGACCAGAGATTTTTTTCCCCCTTATTGATAGCACCTTGGTTATCTTTTTAAAAAAAATCTAAATGCTATTGATTTGGTGGATTAAATTTATGACTGTGCAGCATAATTCTCTATAAATGAATCTCTGCCTTTCCCAAGGGTGCCAAACACACGAGCTGACAGAAAATCATTTAGTAGGAGAGGGAATGTTTAATTTTGCCTTGGGGCACAGCTCAGGTGCTCACTTTATACATGCTTTTCATGCTGGAAGGAATTGATGAGTGATGTTTCCACAAGTAGAATATTCTCATGTAACTGAGCCTTAGGATCAACAGAGATAAAAGTTTGTGAGAACAGATAAGGCCTGTTAGAGGCTTCCCATGAGGAGTGTTTGTATTTATTTGGGGAACTGGGAAAACGTGAAGGGATTTTCCTGATTCTTCTTAATCAGATTCAAATCTTGCTTTTGCACAGGTGAGCTATAAATAGATATTTGAAAAGCCGCTCTTGTGGATGGCTTTTGCTCCTGCTGGACTTTCTCTCATTCCAATCACATCAGAAATGCTGAAAATCAATGTGAAGTGATGCCGCTAAAGGTCAGGAATGAAAAAGGGCTCAACACCACAATAATTCAGAGCACCGCAGAAGGTATCTCATCAACGATTAAGAGATCAATTGAACCATTATTTTTTTAAAAGTTGTGCTTGACCAGTTTCAGTGCCAATAGTGGGAAGGCTGAGGCTGTGGAGGCCAAAAGAGAGAACGTGGAGAGGGAAGCATGCTCCAGTGACTTGTTCTGATGGAGAACCCATGCTGGGAGCAGCCTCGGAGGCCACGGTAAGAGATGAGGAATGAGAGCTTAACACTTTGCTTGGCTGAATCCCATCCTAACGCTGCTTTCTGTGATGTTAGTCGCTTGTGTGCCATGGTACCTTAAAATGTCATGTCGTCCTCTGCTTTGGAAGACTTCCTACTCCTCTATTGCCCTTTAATCCTAACAACGTACACTAGTACAATAGAAACCTATACACATTTAAATCTCTTTCTTCCCTTTGATTTTGTTAGAATTAACCTGTTAGACCACTAAAAAGTAATTTTTATAAATTTTTTAAATTTTTATTTATTATTGAGAGAGAGAGAGAATGAGAGGGAGAGAGAGAGAGAATCGGAATCTGAAGCAGGATCCAGGCTCTGAGCTGTCAGCACAGAGCCCCATGCCCAGATCAAACTCGCTAACCACAAGATCATGACCTGAGCCAAAGTCAGACACTTAACCAACTGAGCGTTCCAGGTGCCCCACTAAAATTAGTTTTAATTTTTTTTCTTTCAACTACCACTTCTCACTTGCTGTAAAAATGCCTGAGAAATTAATAACTCAGAAATTGGTACAAAAATTATTTCCTCCTGTGACATTGTATAACCTGCTACCTTTAGGTTGATTAGTGGGTAAGTTATAATAGTGAGCACGATTCTTGAACAAAAAGACTCTCACACATATGCAAAAAAATAGTTTTGTTTTTTCCTTTGGAAGTGGTTTTATATTTTTACAGTCGTGTCACCCTTTGCCTCCTTTTTTCTCGGGACTTTATAATGTTCTTCTGCTTTCTGTCTTAACCCTACTTTTCACATTATTCTCAGAATTCTTTTTTTTTTTAACATTTATTTATTTATTTTGAGAGACGGAGGGACAGAGGCAGTCAGAGAGGGAGAAAGAAAATCCCAAACAGGCTCCACATCGCCAGCAGACAGCCTGATGCAGGGCTCAAACTCACGAACAGAGATTATGACCTGAGCTGAAATCAAAAGTCATGTGCTTAACTGACTGAGCCACCCAGGCACTCCCACATTATTGTCAACATTCTTAATTATCACAATCAATATTTCTTGAAGATTTGGTTTTGAATACTCTCGGGTATCAAAGACTTTGATCTTAATAGAGCAAAGTTTGTTATTTTAAATTTCTGTACTGATACTATCAATTTTATTTTTCTAACTATTCTGGGGCATTTGAAGATGTTATGGCCTCATCTCAGTCCTCAAAAGACTTAAAAGAAGTGAGAAAAAAGTTGACAAATTGTGTTGATATGTAATTATGGCAGGACTAAAGGAAAGAATCATTCGGGGTATTTAATAAGGTAACCACATGTTGTGGTTTGCCTAAGATGGTCTTGTTGTAATTATTAATAGCATTCTCATTCAATTTCAAATATGTCCTGATTTACATGATTGTTTAGACTTCTTATATTAAAAAATAAAATAACATGATCAGAGAGGCACTTTGTTAAGTTTTAGGTCAATCAATGACTTTTATCAGTAATCTTTCTTTTTTTTATGTTTAATTATTTTTGAGACAGAGAGACAGAGCATGAACAGGAGCGTGTCAGAGAGAGAGGAAGACACAGAATCCGAAGCAGGCTCCAGGCTCCAAGCTTTCAGCAAAGAGTCTGACACAGGGCTCGAACTCACGGACCATGAGATCATGACCTGAGCCGAAGTTGGAAGCTCAACTGACTGAGCCACCCAGGCGCCCCTATCAGTAATTTTTCAGTTGAAACTTAAAATGTCTAAATATACACAGATCATAAGAATCAATTTGTTTTAAGAGGACATATATGAATAACTAGCATCCATAACAAGAACTAGAATATTATCAATGTTCTATCACCTCTTTTAGCCTTACTTACCCCTTTAAAGGCCCTGTTTCCAAATAAAGTCACATTAGGAGTTAGGCCTTCAGCATATGAAGTTTGGAGGGAACACAATTCAGTTCATAACAGTATGTTTGAGAGATGTCAAATTGAGAATGTTGCTGGATCAGAGTAAACAAGAAAAGGATAGAAAGAGACGATATCAGATAGGTAGTGGGTTTAAACCATTTGAGCTATCATGCAATATAATAAGGATATTGTATTTTGCTTCTAATAACATGCAAATCCATTGGACAGTTTCTTTAACTGAGATAAATGCTCAATTTTTAAAAAGGGATCACCGTGGCTGCTGTTTGGAAGAAAAAATAGAAACAGAGAAAGATAGAAATGGGGAACAAATAAAGAAGTCAGTATAGGGCATAGCTATGGTTTCTTGGACTAAATGACTAAAAATTTTCCAGTGCTTAGTAAGATCCTTAATGATTATCTTTCTTTCTTTTTAAAAATATTTGTTTATTTATTGGGAGTGGGTGGAGAGAAGAGGACAGAGGATCTGAATAAGGCTCTGTGCTGACAGGCTGACAGCAGCAAGCCAATATGCGGCTCGAACTCATGAACTATGAGACCATGACCTAAGTCAAAGTTGGATGCTCAACCAAGTGAGCCACCCGGATGCCCCATCTCTTCTTAATGTGTATTGAATGAGTGGATAGTTAAGTAAACAAAGGGCACAAATACACTGAAACAATTTTATGTTATTAACTATATTTATTTTATTTTTTTTAAAAAACCTGATCAATTCAATTCATATATGAATAAAAATGATGCATTTTGGCTTTTTGGAGAAAATAAGTCTGATTAAACGGTTAAAACTTTTATTTGTAATTATTTGTCTTAGAATAATTTTGTGAGATGATCTAGAAACATCTATTGAGTACCTATTAAATATAATACAGTGTGCTAGAAACTTAGGATAAAAAAGATAAATGGCAAACACTGCCTGGAGAAGTTTACAATCATCTTGAAAGTTTAAAGAAAACTTATTGATGGTGCTGAAACTTGAATGGAATCTTAAAGTTTGAATAGACATTATCCAATTAAATAACAGAAAAATAAGAATTCAAGATAAAGATAACAGTATGGACAAAATGAGAAGGTATGAATTGTATAGGATGTTAACAAAAATTCAGTATATTAGTACATAAAATGAAGGTTCTGAGCATTGGTATTGAAGATAATCAGAAGCCAGATCTGCAAGTCCTTTTTCTATGTAAGACATTTACAGCACACTTCAAGAACAATAAGAAAACACTGAACAATTTTATATAGGAGAGTGACATGATCACAATTTTAAGTATTCTATCAGTCATGGTAAGCTTTTAAGCTGTGGTAACAAATCAATCCCCAAATCTTTGTGACTTTGCATGGAGGAACTGTGGACTCAGACCTAAATATTCACCGAGGAACCCTGGCTAATAAGACAATTTTTTTTTCTTTTGATTGATAACATAGAGGAATCCAGACTGGATACTTACACATGGACTTTTCATCACCTTCCCCTGGAAAGAACCACTTCCCCACATATACCACTTCCCAAAGAAGTCATGACCTTTCTGAACTATAAGAGGTCTGAAAAGGATGGAGATTTTCAGTGTGCAGTGGGAAGAAGAGTTGGAAATATTGGTGAGAATTAGTAATTTCTACCACTATTGTACCACTTTGGGGCAGTCCGAAGGATGGGTTTGAGTGGCCAGTATCAAAACCAGAAGGTATGTAAACGATCTAGGCAAAATATTATGAACGCATTGACCAGATAGTAGAAAGATGTAGATGAGGCCAAGGTAAATGGTACCATACATATTGGGAAATAAAATAAACAGAATTTGATGATTATTTTATTAAAGTGTAATTTGGGGCAAAAATGAAGAGAAAAATCTAAGACTACTCTTGGATTTCTGACATGGGTAATTGGGTAGATGGTAGTATGATTAATCAGACTAGAATAGAATACTGGAGAAACATAAAGTTTTATTGGTGAGATGGGAAATATAAGCTTTTTGCATTTGTTCATTTTAAGGTGTCTTTGCAATAGGAAATGTATAAATACAAGGGTATAAATATAAAGCTGAGGATAAGATTGCTCAGAGGAGAATGTGACATAACAAGAAGAGTAGGCCAAGGGCCAGGCCTTGGGTAATTCCCAGAATAGGATAAAGAACACGATTCATATATAAATGAGTGGTTATAAATGTAGAAGGGGAGTCACATGAGAGAAAAGTCAAAGAAGCTGGGTGGAAGAACTTCAGAAACGAGTGCTCAACTTTGTCATATATGTGAAAGTTTTGTACGTAAACAAAATAAATTCCAACTGGAATAGAATATAGATGGAACCGCTGAACCTAAACCTCTAAGAAAATACAGGAGAATGACTTTCTGATATTGGAGTAAGAAAGGATGTCAAAAATCTTAGCTATAAAGAAAAAGAAATGAAACTTTAGACTGCATTAAAGCTTCCGTATAAGGTAAAAATCAAAAGTTGTCCATTAGGTTTGTCACTTTCCTTCTTGGATCCTGTGCCAGACATGTTCCAGTGACTTCAGCAGAAATTAGAGGAGGCCACAGAGTCAAGAAAGGGTTATTTTTTTTTAATGGGACAAACATGAGCATATTTATGGAACAAGAGGAAACAGTCAACAAAGAGAGGTAATTTTAAGATGGACACATCTTGAAAGATAATTTAAAGATAATTGAAGTGTTAGGACTCTTACAAAGGTGGGAGGACTATACTGTTATTAAAGGAGAATTTTGTTTGCCTAATAGAGGCTTTAGAGATTATTCAGGTCCTTCTGAAATTGCCTACACCTGATCTCAAGTGTAGCAGCAGGGATGATGATTTAGGCCAGTGGGATGTGGAGACAGTATTTTGGCTTGGGTTCCTCTGGATTTGAGCGAAAGTAGACTATTTGGGAGATGACCTTAGAAATCACTGCTAAGGAAATGGGAAAGTATAGCAGAGAGGGAAGGAATCCTTCAAAGAGGTGCATCATCCAGCCAGCTACTATTGTGGGCAATTGGAGCTTAAGTCCATTGAGAATTCTGGGAGATGGTAGAAAGAAGCCTCATAGTTATCCCAACCAAGGAGTGAGGAATCTGGAGTGTTTAGCTAACAAATCCCTGTGTATTACTTGTGTAGAGTCATTTTCAGGGCATTAACTATCTGTGCTCTGTATGCAGGCTGAAAGGGAACATGAAATCAGAAACAAACTCTCAGACAAACCTTAGATGTCAGTATTCTGTGTAGAGGTGAGTCCCAGGAGGGTATGGGTGAGGCCTGCTACAGGTCGGTGCCTGGGAAAGGACCCGAGAAGTGCAGCAATGCAAAACTGTGCCACTAGGGTCTTAGGGATATTCCTTTACCTTCCTAGATTAATCTACAAAACTGGCTGTGATAGTGTGCTAGGTCTGTCTTCACAAAACGCCACAGACTGGGAGGCTTAAACAACAGAAATCTATGGATGTTTTGCAGTTCCAGAGGTTGTAAGTCCAAGATCAGGGTGCTGGCAGGTTCCTGAGGCTTCTCCCTTTGCTTGCAGATGGCCCTCTTCTTTATGCCTCTTCACGTGCTTGTCCCTAGGCACATGCATTCCCCCCTATCCCCCGTGTCTCTCTGTGTATCCACAGAATGGAGTGTGCCCACCCTTACGACTTTATTTAACTTAAACACCCTTTAAAAGGCCCTATCTGCAAATACTGTCACACTCTGACTTTGACAGAATGTCAGGGCTTTGACATACGAATTCTAGGGGGCACAATTCAGCCTAAACAGGTTGGTCAGTTTGGCAGTCCCTAAAGTGTATTCTAATAACATTACTTCTTTTTTGCTTTTTAAGATCCTTTTTTTCACAGCTTCATAGCAAGTTTTTGACAAGTTTGATCTTTAGGCCTCTTCTCTCAAATGCTGTTTTCTTCTGAAAATGATCTAATCTTCTTCCATCTACACTGAAGTTAACTCTTAAATGTAACGTCCCGTTTGATCTCATCAGTAAGAGATCTATACTACCACTCTGGGATAGTCATGAAGCACACACTCCAATGTCAAAGGCAAGCTTTCACCATCCTGTCTCTGACATTTCTCTCTGTTTGTCTTTAGTGGCCTGAGAGAGAGGCAGTGCTGTGTCGTGTATCAGACAAGAAACTGCCAGTCAGGGAATTTGAAATTTTTAACTATGTCCTTGAAAACCTGAAGCAATTCACTTAACTTCTCTGTATCTCAGTATCCACATTTAGAAAATGAGGGTAAATGGTATCTATCTGAGAGGGCTGTGATAAGGACAGATCATAAGATGCTGTATCAAGTTTGAGTACTTAAGTATTATAATAAGAAAAGTATGCTATTATGTAATGACTTTTCAACTCATATCCTGATGATTTTTAACTGGCAAAAGACTCAACTTTTAAACTTGGACTATATCCTCTTGAAAAGTGGCTCTTGGTGTTGTGTCTCCAGATACCTGGGAAGGGGCAAGAAGGATATTCAAAGTACTCAGAGAATTTCTAGGTACACCAAGTATAATCTACAGATTGAATAGATATGCTTTTCTTTCACATACACTCATATACACATACACTTTTTCAAATACATGTAAATATTATGATGCCAAATAAAACATTTAAAAAAGTTACTATGTTAATAATAAAGTAGTTGTTATGTATAATTCAATTAGTGTCCAAGAAAACCACAACTATTAAGATGAGAGTCAAATTTGGTTGATATTAAGAAGAGGCACTTTTGCATGAGAACCAAAGCTCTAAAATGAAATTTTTGCTTTGGAAATTAGTTACTACACGTGGTTTTGTTTAGCAAATCTTATTGAAAATAGAGTGTAAAAATGATTATTTCCAAAAGGTTTCATGGTCACCATCATCTAGCAAAAAATTCAAATTCTTATTACTTCTCAGATTCTGCTGGGGAAGAGTTTCCAAACTAGAGATTATTTTGACCTGCTTCCCGGGGATTCTGATTAAAAAATTTAGCATCCTGAGTGATTCCATTGTGTGTCTAGATTTGTTAAGCACTGTGCTAAACTGCTTCCCTATCAATTCATCAATAAATATTAACTTTTTATTTAAAACCCCAGGCTTTGCAAAGAAGACTTGAGTTTTGACTTAAAGACGCTAATATTCTCATTAGTGAATTAAAATGACTGGTTTAAATTACTTGGTATTTTATTTTATTTATTTTTTTTTTTTTTAATTTTTTTTTTCACGTTTATTTATTTTTGGGACAGAGAGAGACAGAGCATGAACGGGGGAGGGGCAGAGAGAGAGGGAGACACAGAATCGGAAACAGGCTCCAGGCTCTGAGCCATCAGCCCAGAGCCCGACGTGGGGCTCGAACTCACGGACCGCGAGATCATGACCTGGCTGAAGTCGGACGCTTAACCGACTGCGCCACCCAGGCGCCCCTAAATTACTTGGTATTTTAAACAAAAATTTATTTAGTACCTTCTAGTGATAAAGTATTATTATGCACTACAGAAAATAAAAAGCTGATTCACGCTTTCAGCATCAATGAGCCCCAGGCATCTCCCAAAATAATTTAATCAAGTCACAGGTGAAGGTTGTACTGAGCAAATGCTGAATATGATTGACAATTTGTAGGCCTAATCAACTATATCCTCCAAGAGCACAAGGCTGCTTCTTGTAAGTATTCTTGAGAAGACGGAGAAAGGAAGTCCTTCTGCAATCAACCAGTCAGGCGAATGTGAGTAGCTTGAGCTGGGTCAAGGGGAAGAATCATGATTTTTGATTTATGAAGAAGTAGTATATTCTTGATAAAAAGAATCCTGCTTGATCACAGTTATTTTCTGTGTTTAGATGGTGGTAGGGCCTAATATGCAGCTGGTTAACTAAGTGTTCATGGTAATCTATGGATGGAAATTGTTCCAGAAGTTTTTTGTTTTATGTTTGTTTTTTTTTTTTTTTACAGGATGGGCTTTGGAATGATAATCTGGTTTGAAGAGTAGGGCTTATTGTAAAGTGACTTTAAGAACTGTGATGGTCCTGAGAATGTATCTTGTTTGCAGTCTAACATGTTAGCTTGCTATAGTCTTACAAATGCTCCAAGAAGTAACAAGACACCCAGGATAAAACAGAAGGCTTTATTACCTACTATATAGCAAGTCACATGAGATACATGCTTGACTGATGTCCTTTTGTTCTCCAATACCATGAAAGTGAAGGGAAGGGACCTTCATGCTGCACATATGGTGGGTTTCATCACACCTGAGGAACCTCAAGTTTAGGGAACTCCGATGTTTTATAAAGGAATGCAAACAAAACTGCCGTTTGTTCTGAAGGGAGACATTATCTTTATTATCCTGGAAAGTAAGAAAACCTACCCTTTGCTCCAGAGGGTCACACTATCTCTTTCTTCCACAATTGCTCACTACACAAACATCCTCGGAAATATAGTTTGGAGCAAAGATTATCAGTATCTCCGTTCACAAGAATGTAGAAAAAAAAGAAAGACCCATTGCAGAATTGCCTTCCAACAGCTGTATTTCCCATAAAGCAAATATTTTTACTTAGTCTGTATTGCTTTAGGATGATTTTGAGAGACTAATGGTAGGGGTAAGATAAAAGTAACCCCTGCCCAAGCAACTACTTGGTACTGACAGTAACTAAATATTTGCAGTGTTCCATTAGTTTTGTTAATTGAATTATGTATATAATAGAATTTAAGTGTTCTAAACAGATTTGAGCCCATTCAACCTTTTCTCTTTTTTTAATATGAAATTTATTGTCAAATTGGTTTCCATACAACACCCAGTGCTCATCCCAACAGGTGCCCTCCTCAATACCCATCACCCACCCTCCCCTCCCTTCCACCCCCATCAACCCTCAGTTTGTTCTCAGTTTTTAAGAGACTCTTATGTTTTGGCTCGCTCCCTCTCTAACCTCTTTTTTTTTTTTTTCCTTCCCCTTCCCCATGGTCTTCTGTTAAGTTTCTCCATTCAACCTTTTCTAAGTTATCTATGACAGTTGGAAATCTAGCCCCTGCTTAAATGACTGTAAGACAGGAGATCCTTATTGTATATATGCATTTTTTGAGGGCTTATTTTAACTGGGCATTGTGCTACATGCTGGGGACACATGTATGGAAGAAAGAGGCCTTTTTGTCAAGCAGATCTCCCTTTAATAGGGGAAAAAGAGTAAGCACAGTTTCCTGTGAAATCATAGAGAAACATACCTATTCAGTGACATATTTTAGGGAATGGCTTGTTTGGGAGAGATAAATTTTTAATTGAGTCTTGAAGGGTCTACATTACCAAGGCAAAATGTAGAAGAATAGTCTTGGAACAGGAGAAAAATGCATGCAGAGAAATTGACAGGAGAAAGAATGAGGTAAATTCAGGGAACATCAAGCCATTCTGAATTGCTGACAGCTAGGATGTGTGTAGGTGAGTGCTGGGAGGTCAAACTGCAGAGTAGGGAGGGATCAGAATAAATGGAGACTTGTGTGTCAAGCTAAGGAGTTTCAAAAGTCTATGCTTATGCTTTCTAGAAGGTCAGTGTAAAATCAGATCTGAATTTTAGAATGATCATTCTGATACCCTTAAGGAGAATTGATTAGGGGAGAGCTAGAGTTTAGATTAGAAAAACAGAACAACAACAAAAAAGAAATTTAGAATGCTAATATAGTAATCAACATCTAAATTAAGGGTACATCAATGGGCATGGGGGAAAAGACACATTAAAAGGACATTTAGGGAACAGAACCAATAACATTTGGTGACCAATTCAATGTTGGGGGTTGGAAAGGAAGTCTGGGTTAACTTTACTTGTTTGTAATAGGACAACAGTTCAAGAAAACAATTTGAGAAGAAGAGCAGGTTTGTTATGTGTGTATGTAATGGTGATAGGTGATAAAAAGATTATGAGTTTTTCTTGGACATATTGAGTTTGTTCTGGGTAGAATTTAAGATCACTGCAAAGAAGAGAAACAGAGGGTCAAGAATGGAGTCCTGGACATCAACATTTAAGGGACTGTTGTAGTTGTTAAAAATTCTGTATTAACTCCTAAAAACTTGATATGTTACATGTGAAACTATCATTTCTTCTAAAAACCAAAAATAAAACAAATAATAAGGTGCTTGAAACAGCAGAAGCATAATGTTTTCTCTCTACATCTCAAAATAATGATATACTGAGGATATGTCACTATATGTAGACAATATTATTGAAATGTGTGGTCCCCAATCTTGCTAAGACTGGATAAAGGATTGAAAGTTCTTGAAAAGGAAAAGTTATATGAATTGTTCTTATAGGAAAGACTATTAGAGAAGTATTTACTTTGATGTAATGGCCATGTTAAAAAAAAGGGGGGGGGGGGCTTTATAAAACTATAAAATAGAGCTGTTTGCTAAAAGGATATATTGGAAGTATTCATTTTGTGCCTCCACAAAAAAGTAGGTTCTTTTCAAAATATAGATAATTATTTGACCTGCAAGAGAATCTACTTGGATACTGATTACTATACTATTTATTTTCTTCTTAGACATTCATTCAAGGAGTTTTTATTATTCTGGTAAAGTTGATTTAGTATATAAAGAGGCATTCTCTTAATAGAGCCATTCATCTGGGAGGGTTAGCATTCTATTAGATTTTATTTTGCTATGTAGTACATTCTTTTCTATGTAATTTTAACCAGGTTTTTATTTAAACAATTTAAGTAAATGATAAGAATACTCCCTGGATTTTCAATGAGAATTATTGGCCTCTCCAGCACATCCTAATGTCAATGATAATTTTTGGTCAATAAATTTATGATAAGATGTACTGTGTCATTATCAAGCAATGGAATTTAAAAATTTCTACCACTTCTGTGTTTCTCAGTTCAATAAGCAAATTAAAAAAAAAAAAAAGTGAAGATAATCAGTACTGGTGTGGGTGTGGGAAACTTAACCCTCTCACTCAATGGTTAATAGGAATGTACAATTTTTTTGAAGGGTTATTAACAGGTATCAAAAGACCAAATGAGTGTATTACTTTTGACCCATAAATTGTACTTCTAGGAAATAACTCTAATAGAATCATTGGGAAACTATAAAGCTTTATATATAAATTTGTTAACTTTTGAAAATTGGAAACAACTTAAAATTGTGCCAGATGAGGTGTGTTTAAATAGTTCTTAATATATACAGAGTGACTATTACTTTGAAACTTTTAAAAATGATAAGGATTAATCTTATTGACAAGGTCTAATAATATATTAAGTAGAAAAAATAATATTTCAAATAACCTGAATAAATGAGGACCAATTAATTCTATTTTGAGCACTGTTGGATCAAAGAACAGAATCCAGTACAAAACTTAGTATGTAATTATGGTATGAAATGAAAATTCTCAGTGCACAACAAAATATATTTAAAGTCCTATCTGTACATCTCACCACTCTCAATACCCTCCAACTAAATGGTGCCTGGTCACTGGTCCTCGATGATGACTGGTTTCCCAGCTCTTTTCATCCTTATATTTATATTTGTGCCTTCTCTGAAGTAAATCACCTGTCTTTGTTCTTCCACTTTTGCTTTTTCTTACTTATTTCTCTGATTTTACATAATAAAATCTAGAAAAGACTGGGGCGGTTTAGTATCTGTGGTAACAAAAACAAACATATCAGTTTTGGTGGAATGGAGAGGGGAGAGCGAGCTATGAGTACTTCAAAGCTAACAAATTTAGTAGAATATTATGTAATTTAAAACAATGTATACATAAACACATACTATGTATAATCTATAATGATATATATCAGAATAGTAAAAGTTGTTATTGCATAGCATGGTAGGTCTTCAACTAGTCTCTATTTTTTAGATGCTTTTCTTTAGTTTTAAATTTATTACAATAAGCTGATATTGCTGTTATAATCAAAAGGTTCAACAATGTTTCAAAATGATTTTCCATAAATATATGAAAGATCATAAATTTTGAAAAGGGCCTGATGTTACCTTTATTCAATGCTGGGCACATATATTAGTTCTCAAACGTTAGATCAGCAGATTTGCACTAGCCTTCGCTGCTGGAAATTTCAACCTTGAGCTCAAACATTCGACAATTTCAGTATAAAAAATGTATTAAGTGTACCCTTCCTACTAAAACAGACTTTTACAAAGAAAAAATCCAATACTTTATTTTCTTTGTCAAAAATTTATTTTGTATAGTTAATTTAATTAAAGGAGAGGGGGCTCAGTGATGATTCTCAAAGATAATACAAAACAAATGAAGTTCTTAACCTGCTCTGTTTCATATAAAACAAAAGTTTTCTCAGTTTGAAATGATACAAGATGTGTTTTTTTTTTTAACGAGATGATAGAAAGTTTTGACGATCTGACTCATTTAGACTACAAATACCCTGTTTGAAACATGCTTATGGATATCAAGGAAAGCCTGGGTAATGGGGGTTTTTCCACAAAGGAACTTACCCAGTTACATCTTTATTTTTTTCCAGAATAAGAGTGGACATTTTATATTTCATCTGAAGCTCTGAAGAGTGACAAATATGCTATTCACCAGTTATTAATTTCTGGGACCGAGTTGTGAAGGCTTCTTTGGGCTCTAGGAGATTTAGCAAAGTTTCAAGTGAAAGACTCCATCCCCCTTAGGAGAGGAACCAATGTGGTCAGGGAGCAAGGAAGAGTCACTGAAAATTTACACACTTTTCCAGACATTGGAAACGTAGCTAATGACTTAGTTTGTGACTTTTCAGAGAAAACTGCATGAAATTCAGGGTGAGCCATGATTTCTCCTCATACTGACTGTCTACTGCCTGAAATTTAAGCTCATTTCCTGTGGTAAATGCAATACTAGTTTTGAAATATATCAGTGTGTTTTTCCCCATTGCTTTGTTCCGATATCCCTTCCTACAGCCAGAGGTATCTGTTTAATGTGGGGACTGTATTGCATGATCAGGATTGTGTTAGCATCAATGCTAAGTAAAATCAATATTTATCTCTTAAATCAAGACAAGCATTTTCAATCCTCAAGATCATAATCAAGAAAATAAGCTGAATTGGGAAGAGAAGAGGATTTTCTAAATTCATTTAGCTTTCATGAATATATCAAGAATTATTCCTGAGAGACTCCATCATAAAATTGTACAATAAACCAGGGTGCAAAAAGCTGACACTGTATCTTAGACATTTTTCCTGAAAAGAGTGGGTAAGAGGCTTACTTAATTTGGTCCTGAAGGATTGCAGGAAGTAGGGAAGTGAGTCAATGGTTCTACTTTCTCCTCTTCTGCATGAAAGCTGAGGACACATTTCTAAACACAGTCTGGGAAAGACTTCAGGCATCTAGGAGAGAATTAGCAGAATGCAACATCCCACAGGTAGGGGAGTGAGACTGTAGCATCAGGGAGTGGAGTTATTAGGTAGTTGAGAAGAGCGAGCCCCAAGCAAAGCTCTGCTTTTGTGGAAGTTTCCTTGGGACCTTGTAAGCTCATCTAGCAAAACTGGGAGAGTCTGCAGTACAACACTACTTAGGGTGAAGATAAAAGGGTTGCAAGCTCCTCAACTAGAGGTGTTGACTGCCATCAACACAGCTTGAAAAGGACAGCTCTGGGATTAGACCATACAGTCACTCTGCTGCTGAGATTGCCAAGGGTTTCAAAATACAACATAGACTAAATGGCCACTTTACCCCTGCATCTATAATTGCACAGATTATACTCCCAGATACCATCTTAAATCATTTTGGAGAAGGATAGAGAGGGAATAAAGCTAAAAGACTAATAATTTACCAGAAAGTGACTGAATAGAAGAGATTGTTTAAACTGGAATAGACAGAATTTTTCAGCAAATTTAAAGTTTATTTCTCTCTCTGTGTCCCACTACTCCATTGTGTGTAAGGCTCAGGGGGAAGGAAGATTAAACCAGTTAGTGAGAAACAAAGGTGTTACATTTTTATCAGACATCAGGGTAGAGTGTGTTAAAATTTTCCATCTCTACATCTGTCTTTTATATGATGTTCAGAGTAGAGAGCGTGTTGTAGGATCCAGCCTTGTCTTGATTATTAGAAGTAGAAGTAGATTAATAGAAGTAGAATAGATACTAAGATATCTAGGGATCCCTCACAGTATGGGGGTGGGGTCCACAATTCCATAGGGTAAACATTTTCCAGAACCACAACTGATAGGAACAGCTAAAGACTAGGTTACAACCTTACGGTTATCGATATACTGGAGTGCTACACTTGATCCACTACTGCTAGTATATAAATAAAGGTCCATGGAGAGCAGAGGATAGCGATTTGAATTGTCAGGTGACCTTAGTTCTGAGTTTCAGTATGACCACTAACTTGCTCTAAGATACTGAACAAGCAGCTAAATTTATTTGCTATTTTAAATAATGCTTCCAAAATGGATGTTGGTTGGTCTGGACTACATGATACTTGAGATCCTTTTTACCATTTTATCATTTTCTGAATAGATTTTACTATTGGAAAACCATTTGAAACCCTTTAGATCAACCCCTTATGTATTTCCTTTAGAGAGCTTTATGCCAGCTTAACCAATTCAGAAAGCAAGAGAATAATAAACAACAAGGTGATGTAATGCAGTAGTTAAGGATGTGGGCTCTGGGCTTGGGCTGCCTGGGTTCAGATTCTGACTCTATCACTTAAATCTGTGTGATCTTACTTAACTTCCTTCATATGTAAGTGGAAGATACTAGTAACAACTATTTCCTATTTTCCTCTTCCTATCCATCAAGATGTCAATGAAATCTTTGATTCAATAATGCAACCCATCTATGTGCAACCATTCTTCTAGATGGCCTACATTCCTACTGGAAACCTGGAAGAAGAAATTTCAGAAAGGAAAAATACTTCTAAGTCATGCCTAAGTTTGTTTGTTTGTTTGTTTGTTTGTTTGTTTGTTTAGAGAGACAGAGACAGAGAGAGTGTGAGCAGGGGAGGGGCAGAGAGAAGGAGAGGAAAATCCCAAGTGGCTCCCCACTCGAACTCATGCACTGTCTGATCATGACCTGAGCTGAAGTCAAGAATCGGGCGCTAAACTGACTGAGCCACCTGGTGCCCCAAGTCATGTCTAAGTTTTTTAAGACAAGTGGTAGCCTGCAATGTGGAGAGACCTTTGTTTCCTCTTTAACTAGGAAATGGTGGCAATGGTGGTGGTGACTGCCTCTCCTCCCCCTCCTCTTGCTCTTCCTTCTCCTCCCTCTCTTCTTTTAATTATTTATTCCTTACATAGCTTTGACTTAGTTTTGTGTTTATTTTATAAGGGCTTAGTCTAAATATTAGGTAGACATATGAGGCTATATCAGGGCAATCGTTCTTTACTTTATAGTAACGTACATGTAGAAGACTCATCAGGGTAAGTTTGATCTGGATATCTGCAATTCCCTGCACTCTGACTGCATATCCATCTTTTCTTTTGCCAATAAAGAAAACATATCCATGAATGCACTTAAAACTACCATTATAGTAGGAATAACATTAAAAAGTAAATTACCCACATGTTATTTATGAAATACATGTAAGAACTATTGCTTTAGATATTTAGAAATTCTGAGATCTTGAATTGCACATTTGCTGTAAAATATGAATCTAGGAAATCTAGATGCAATTCCCTGCTCTTCTGCTTTCTAATTTTGTGCTATTGAGCAAAGCCTCCAATCTCTGTGAGCTTCACTTTATCATAGGATAAGATACAAATATTTCTGTGTTCACAGAATTATTCGGAGACCTGAATAGGGTTGTGTATAATAAGGTCCACTGCACAAATATTATTTATAGCTCTTGTTCTTTGGAAGTCTGTTTAGATTGTCATTGCCTTTATTATGGGTCTTTTAAGGCTGTTACTGCCTACTGTTTTATGTTCATTTAAATGGAACATTTCTTTTTCTTTAACTGTTTTTTATAATCTTTTAGACTGAATGTGGGTAGTAGACATTATAGGGAAATTTTAATCCTAGATTTTTTTATAGTCCATGGCTACACTTTTTCCAAGCTATATAATCTTTCTTATAGGGTGTGGGTACGGAATAATGGAAATTTTCCTAAAAGCAGCATGATGTATATGGCTGCATCTGCTTTGTCAGAGTAGGTTCTCAAGATGACATCAACCAAATTGTCATCTTTTGGGTACTACATCTGATATGACAAATTCAAAACAAAACTTTAAAAATGGTAAGTAAGTAGAATTATGTATGGATTCCATATTTTGGAATTCATTCTTTATTTTCTTGTCATTGAGAAGTTTGTGGATATTTGGAGACAAAGCTTAGGAAATCCCAAAAAAATGGCCCTTGACATTTACTGGCATTAAATTCTTTATTTACACAGTGTCAGTACCTAAGAGATGCTCATCATAAAATATTTTGTAGTGTGTTTGACATAGGCATCTATTTAGAAATAACTGCTTTAAACATTGTCCAAGCTTGCACTTTCGACAGCCAAATCAGAATCTCTGAAGGGGAGCTCAGCAAACCACATTTTTATCAGGCACTTAGGTAACCTCAGTTGATTTTTATGGGCACTAGAGTTTGTAACGGATTTGTCTTTCACAGAAATACTTGCCAATTAGTTTCAGTCAATAGCCCACCAGGAAACAAGTATGAAGACATAGGTCAGAGAAGGATAAAGACTCTAATTAGGCTTTAATAATGCTGAATCCTCTAATTCCAGTGGGAAAAAATGGTAGATGGTAAATTTGGGTCAAGGCTAAAACTTAGCATTTTGTTTGTGTTAATGATCAGTGGATTACTGATAGTCCTTTCTTTCTAGTTTCAGACTGTTCTGGGACTCTAATTTATACACAGCCAAATAAATCTTGACTTGCATGGCAGATGTTTTATCGTTATTATCATTATAAGTGATCACTTTAATAACTCTGATTATATTTATTTCACAATGGATAGCTGGCTTCATTGCTTCCTTGGGATGGGTAAAGTAACATTACTTTCACTAGAAATGGTCTTTAAAAAATTGTTATTCTAGTTAGTCTTCCTTGAAAGGAAATTATTAGACAAATATTTAAGGAGCAAAGCATAGGGATAGGTTTCTTAGGAGATGAGCAAGTTATGGTCTCTACCCTCTGGGAATTTAACAAAATTAAAGAACCTAGTCTTCCTCAAATATCATTCAGTTGCCTGACATTTGACGATCACCAATTCCAACCACCTTGCTGGTACTATCTGCCAATCAAAAGATCAGTGAGAACATTTATGAGGCAATTTGTATTCTGATGAATGAATTTGGAATATCAAATTCCTGTACGTCTTATTTCTGTTGAATGAAGACAAGAGGAGGACGAATTCCTAAAGAGAAAATGAACTGTGCAGTGGTTCCTAAGCAGTAATAAAGATATTACTTCATCTTTGATAATATAAATCTGATGTAGCATTAAACATTTTATGACCATTGATTAAAAAAGGAATCAATTACTTTTGGAAAATAACTGCAAATATTTTATAATAATAATTGGGAAATTGCCTAAATATAATTTTTCTTTATTCATCTGCTTCACATAATGACATTAGTAACACATACTTTTGGTGTTGTTGTTATTTGAACTGATATTAATGTTCTTTTTACAGCTGAGAATTAATACTTTTCTGCATACTGAAAAATATTATACATATAGTTTGGTAATGACAAATTATTTCCTTATTTTAAGTACTCCTCTTGAAAATATCTAGTTGCCTAGATTTAAAAGCCCTCTGCTTTGGGCATCCTGTGTGGCTCAGTGGTTGAAGTGTCCAACTCTTGATTTTGGCTCAGGTCATGATCTCACAGTTTATGAGCTCAAGCCCCACATCAGGTTCTGCACTCTCTCTGCCTCTGAAAAATAAAGCAGTAAGCATTAAAAAAACCCCTTTGCTATAAGTACTTGTTTGTACAGTGCTCATTACTCACCATGGATGCAGCCCTGACCATCATAAAGAACAATGAGATATAACAATGACTTGATAGCAAGCTGCTTCTATCCCACAGAGACCTTCTTTGGGGCCTTATTTCATACTTTATAACAGGCTTCCCTTTGCCATTTGGTGGGTTGAAGGGGCAAAGAAAATGACACAAGAGCAAGAGGTAGCACTGGGATGAATTCTATAAGAGAAGTGTTGATAAAATGTTCTGAGAGTTCAGAAAAAGAAGAAAGACAGAGAGTCCTTAGGGTCCCTTTTATTGGATTTTTTCCATTTTGGAAACTTGAGAATCAGAATCAAAACAAAATATTCCCAGGTCGCATCTAGTTAAGGGTGTCAGCAACCAACTAATAAAAATGAATTGGCAGCTGTGACCAAATATATGTCTATGTTTGTATAGCTAATTTATGTCTATGTTTGTTACTGTTAACATATATTAAAAGAAACTGAAGTATATAATAAATACTGTGGGCTAAGTTCTAGTTTAGTAATTATTTAGTGTTTTATATAAAGTCTCAAGTAAAGATTCGCTCTGATTTCAGCAGGGATTTGTCCTAATAGACTTAGTTAATATTTGCTCTCAATATCTTTGTGCACAGCATGGATAGAACAAGCATCACCTGGAGGATAATACCTGGACAGGACCATTCCTGTTCAGATATGGGGACTTTTCATATAATGGATTATAAATGTTCTTTTTCATTTTATTTTATTTGTTTATTTTTGAGAGAAAGAGAGAGACAGCACAAGAGTGGGGAAGAGGCAGAGAGAGAAGGAGACACAGGATCTGAAGCAGGCTCCAGTCTCTGAGCTGTCAGCACAGAGCCCAACATGGGACTTGAACTCATGAATCATGAGATCACGACTTGAGCCGAAGTTGGATGCTTAACCAACTGAGCCACCCAGGTGCCCCTGGATTATAAACGTTCTAATTTCTAGTGACATCCTCAATTATATTGTCAATTCCATTCAAATATCCAAACACCTAACAATTTTTCTAACGTGGAATTTCAGGTAACATTTTAACTAAACTGCCGTCAAAACTCTCCTTTAAATCATTCCCCTCACTCTTCTCCCTTCTCCTCTTCCAAAGCTCTTGATAATTATTCAGGATGGTGTCATTTTTTCTGTTATCATCCCCAGGTTCTTTGTTACTTAACCTTTGTGTAATACTCTGTAAGATAGTAGTAGATTTTCACTGTGTTTCCGCATTTGTAGATATGCATTTATATTTCTACTGGCTCTGTCTATTCCTCTCCCATCTGCCAACCACATTGTTAAGATGCTGAAGGGAAGAAATAAAGTTTTCTACTTTGGTTTCTAAGTCCATGTAGTGCTTTGAACATGGTAGGAATTCAATCAAAGGCAAATGTTAGCCAGGTATTAAGGCCTTGCCTTTGACATAACATACTGTAGAAGCTGGAAATTCTGGAATTTATTGCTATTGTCATTTCAGTAAATAGCTTGTTACTAAAGATGCTGAAGGGAATGATGGCCTGTTTACCACTTCATAAGAGATTAAAATCCTGAGAATGACTGTGGCAATGTGCTGGTTGAGAATATGAATTGGCTTCACCAAATATAATGTTTACTGAATAAATATCCTTGGTGAGTTAACTGAATAGATTGAGTAGTTGCTAACTCTGGTTGCTGGTAGTTTTTATGGAATTAATGGGAAGATTAATTGATTTGTTAAGATGGCCACATTTCTTGTACATGAATATTCCAAAAACCATGCCATAAGCAACATGATAACATCCAGAGCTCCTCTTCATGGTATGAAGGAAGCAATTGTAATGGAAAACACAACAGTTTTGTTTATCATCATTTCTTTAAACACCTCAAATTACATTTACTGCTTTTATGGAGAAAACACAAAGAATGGTTCTACAATATTTAGGTGGATCTGTTGGATTAGAGATTCTTAAATTGGGATTTATATACATGGGTGGATTTTTGGGAGTTTGCGAACCTTCTGAAATTGTGTTAACAAATTTGGATATATGTCCCTCTTTCTGGGAAGAGAGTTTACTGCTCTTAGTAGACATAAGAAGCAAAGAACTCTAAAATGCAAGATGCACTAGAGTAAGTATTAATATAGAAGCTGCCCAAACAATTAATGGCTTAAATATTAGAAAATACCTATTTACAATTCTGTGATTTTAAAAGAACAAGCAAGCATTTTGTTCATTGGTCTAACAGAAGTATTTATATTATCTTCCACACATTTTGGCTTCAGTGCAAGTTCACAGACAATTGTTTTAAAGCTTTGAAATGGGTATCAATTGAGTGTATTGATGCCTGATGCTGCAATCCAAATAATTTCATTTATTTTTTTCCCCTGTCAGCAACAATACAAATTCTCTGGGAGTAAGAAAAAGCTATAGGGTCCAGGTGGAAAGTGGCAGATTAGGACTTAATGGCATAGCCACCATTAACATCAGTGGGAGTCAGGCAGCTAAATTACTTGCACTCTGCATTGAAAACATACCCTGAGAGTTAATACATTTCTGTACCAGAAGAGTTTTTTGTTTTTTTTTTCAGGGCTCCTGTGTCTATGGAAAGCTATCATTTAATCTCAAGTTCCTCCAAGGAAGGTTTGTGCTCCTGAAGCCTAGCTCCATAGACCTGCCATTTCTTTGATGACTGAGATCACCTGGTCCTTGTAAACTCTCCAGGGGTTGCAGAATAAATATGATCTTCATTGTTTATATTTTCTTTCTTTATTATTATTATTTTTTTTGCTGAATTCTGTGAAGGCTTTTTTTTTGATGTTTATAGAAGATCCTTTGCAGTCAGGAATGTTGAAAGATGACCAGGTTGTCTCATGTCTTGCCTTCCAACCCCACTGGGAAGAGAATTTGTATTTACTGCAGATGAAATAGTGGGGAAAATATAAGTGCTTCTTTCAGTAGTCTGTGCCTATAAACAAGGTATCCAGAATACTGTGATGTATATACAAGACAAGGGACTTGTCTAAAAGAGAGGTCAAATCAGGTTGCACTGAAAAAAATTCTAATTCTCTCCATTTATTCATTTGTCTGTGTTGATCCTGGATTTCCCGAGTTGTCTCCAAATATCTTTGGGCAAAACAGACACAGGTGTCTGTCTTTCTTTTATCTTCCTTTTTTTTTCTTTTTGTCTAGTTAATATATTATCCTTTGAGTGAGTTTTTATATGAGACGTGTGTGTGTGTGTGTGTGTGTGTGTGTGTGTGTGTGTGTGTTTAGTTTTTAGAACACTGCCCCCATGGATTTAATGAGTTACTTGGCTGACAACATTCTTTTCTGTTTTGCGACCAATTCTTGATTTTTTCAAAAGTATGCAAACTTGAATTTAATTTCACTTTTTATGATTAAAATTTGTTCCAATTTATCTTGATAATTATATATTTATTTAAAAAAAACAGGCATTTGTCTGTCTTGCTCTAGGATTTGGCTGTTTCTTCAGCAGTTCTAGTTTTGATGCTGAGTAGCCCTGCTTTGACAACACAGCTTAGTGGTCAGGTATGTTTAACATATACTGTGAGAGCTGGAAAGAGGCTAGATTCTGACCCTTGGCTTCACAGATGGGCAATCTGTAGCCTTTAGAGATAAATAATTTGTTGGCGGTTTCATAGTGAGTGAGAGAGGAGAGAACTGGGATTCTGAGAATGTCCATTAACACAAAAAATGTAATAAGAGAACAGAGTAACAATTTACTCTGATATCATTAGTAGCCACATTTTTCCACCTCACCTTGACTTCACCTTGGGACAGAAGGGCATCAAGCTGGTCTGGTCAGTGGAAACATGAAAAATGTATGACAGCCTGATGCCCTCCACTATCATAGGTTGCGGTTATATAGTATCTTAAGCCAAAGTCAAAGAAACAAACTCTTCATAATTTCTGATAGGCTGGACTGCTTTTTATTGTATTACAATGTTTTCTTCAATATCTCATTCACAGCACCTTGTACTCTAACAACCCCATCTTATTGCAAGCACAGTCATTTTTAAGAAAGACAAATTTATTTTAATTTTCTCCTGAGTTCTTGTGTCCTTTTTGTGAGCTTTTTGTATCTTGTGGTCTAATTGTCTTATTTGTTATTGAGAATAGACTTTAGACATAGACCTAGGTTGCACGAAAGTATCACATTTATTATTACTCTTCTCTAAGTCCATATCCAAATCCTTATCCTGCCTGACTGATGGAAAAATTAACTATAGTCATTTGGGTTTTCCTTTCTTCCTAACTCCTATGATTGTGCCAAGGTTTCCAGATGTCCATCTGGATGTGTTTAGTTATAGTTGACTCTTGAACAACATGGATTTGAACTGTGCAGGTCCATTTATACAAGGATTTTTTACAGTTCAGTACTATAAATGTATTTTACAATTTTCTTAATATTTTCATCTCTCTAGCTTACTTTAAGAATATAGTATATAATACATATAACACAAAATATATGTTCAATTGATTATTTATGTAACTGTAAGCTTTCCAGTCAACAATAATTAAGTTTTGGGGGAGTCAAATGTTAGATGCAGATTTTTGTGTGTGCAGATTTTTGATGCCCCTTACCCCTTCATTTTTCAAGGGTCAACTGTAGTAAAATGATTTCTCTTGACTTGCCCCACTGTATCTAATTCTGTAGCTGGTCCTTTAGTTTGGATGGGTCTATAGTTTCTGTCTGTAAAGACAGAAAATCCAAAATTGGAAGTAAGGCAAAAAAAAATTACTACATGACTTTCATTGTAATGCTGGGGCTCCGAATGGAAAGGGTTTCCGATCTCTCTAGAGTAAAGTATATTTTTTTGATTTAATATTTACTATTGCATAGGACCTCTTACAACTCTATACGAATAGATTTTATTTAAAAAATCCAATAAGAAGAAACTTTTATTGTGAAGATATACAAATTATTTCCGTTCCATAAAAAAAGGTAACTCTAAAGATTGTTTTTCATTGTCCTGTAAGACAATGTTAACTGGTTTGGTAATTTAGCCATTTTATTCTGGAATTCTCTATTTCTTTTTCATTGACTACATGTGCATGAGGTTTGTTTGTATTTTATCATTCTTTGAACCAGCTTGCTCATCTGACAATAACCTCATTAATGAGTGGAAAAACACTCCACATTTTTTTGTGTTACAATTACATTCTTAACATTTAAAAAATATATTTTCATATACCTTATATTGCTGGCATAAAATATTTGATAATATTGAGACTCTTTCCCTTAAACCTGGCACCAATACACATCATACAGCCATTCCCTCTGACTTCTGTGACTTTACCAATGTGTTGTCAAAACCTGGTCCTATTATAGATCCTTGTTACTCTTGCATTACCACCCACGGGCTTTTCCAGGCTGGAGTAGTCACTTCCACTCTCTCTCTGTACCCTCCAAAGCCTTTCCCTCTCCTCCCTTTTCATATATGCATGAACACCGTCTTATTTATTCTTATTTATCATAATTTAGTTGGGGCCTACCTGCTCCTGTGTGAACTATAGGGCTGGGATTTTCTTTCACCGCTGATGTGGTTCTGAGGCTCCAAGCCTTCCAGCTGAGAGCTCAGCATACCCTCAGTGCCCAGGAGCATTCAATGACCTGACACACCTGCTCTTCCTACCCCAACATTTCTGAATCTTATTTTTTCTTCACACACACACACACACACACACACACACAATTTTATCTTTTATCTTGTCAAAAGACTAAGGACATTTTAAAACACAACAACCACGTTTGACTTAGGGATTTAGTGCTTTTCTATCGTGCCACAAGTCTGAGGCAAAGAGTTACAAAGTATGAAATAGGGTTATGCAGGAGAGTGAGGGAAAAACATTTCTTATTTCAACATTTTTTTCACCACAGCACTGTAGTTTGTAATAATCAGTAAAGAAAGAGCCACATTTCAAAATCAATCCTTTGATTCCTTCTATTGCTCAATGTTTTTCTGTGCTCTGATCTTTATTTTGCTTATTTTTACTGAATGATTTTGTAAGAGCAGCTCAGGGCAGATTCCAGATCTTTCTTATACACTCGTCTTCATGTCAATGGTATTATATTAGGCATTGTTGAAATTTCAGTTGACTGTATTAATGTAGACATGTACTCACCTTATTAACAAGATAGGTTTGGTGGTCACTATACATGTTTCTATGGTTTTTCCATCTTTCTTGAAGGGAATTATTTAACAATAATAGTATGTCTTAGTAAGCATGAGTAAGGATTGTAACAATTTTAAGATCTTTGCCTTTGGTGTCTGTAAACCGTAATATTGGTTAGTGAGAGAGCATGCTTAAGTATGAAACCGTATGCCTTTCTTTTCCACACCTCTTTCTAAAACACCCTTGCCTTCACAGGGAGAGAAATATACTGCCTTGAGGAAAATTAGGGGAGTTCCAGGAAGGAGAAAGGATTTTTTTGCTTCTGAAATATCCATATCTTGAAGGATATATCAAAGGTATAGTTTGAAAGCAAAGCTCTTGTTATATAGTCTACCCTCACCTCCCCTACTTCTATCCACCTTATCCTATTCTATTTTATATTTTGTCCACAGCACTTATTACTATATATTTTACTTACTTCTTGTGTTAATTGTGGATTTATAAGAACAACAATATTTATTTTTTTCACATATAATTCTGAAATATGTAGAATAGTGCCTGGTATACAGATGGCAATTAATATGCATTTGTTTAATGAATGAATGGCTCTCAACTGTCAAAAGTAAAGCCACTAAAGTAAATAGAGCACGGGGATGATGTTATAAATACAGACGGAAAAGAGAATGTTGGAATATTATTGCACTCTTTGGGAATTTCTCTCCTGGGCTTAGACAGGAGGGCATATGTTGGAGATGGGAAGTTGGTTGGACCTAAGCAGAGAGGACATAGGACCACCTAGAAATCAGGAAATAAATTCTGAGAAACCATGCCACAGTATGTTTCAGATATAGGGAAACACCCTGAATTGTCCCAGAACTGAAAATTATTCTTAGCCATTGGAATAAGTTCCTGAAGTTACCTGAATATCTTTTCCTTGCTCTCTAGTGAAAGCTTTCCATTAACAGAAACTTGCATATGGCTCATGAACCATCCTGCAGAAGTGATGTATGTCCAGGCTTTAAGACTTTGCTGAGTTCCATCTGAACTCTCTCTTACAGGCACCCTACTTTTTAACAGCCCTGGATATTATAAGGCTTCTAAGCCAGAATTAGGACTTTGACGTTTAGAGGGAGGTTGATGGCTTGGAAGACAAAATTGAACTGTGATACAAGTTAAATCGATTGTTATATTGGTGGTAGCCATTCTCTCAGCTTGCAATGTATTGGAAGGCTTCAATAAGAAAATATAGGCCATTGTTTTTCCATTAAATATTAAGTATCAATACTTAAAGATGGTGGTGTGACTTAAGAAAACATTAGATACTTGCCTGAATTAAAATGTATAAAGTATGTGGTTTTACAACCTGGCCCCAAGTTTTTTGACACTTCCTATAAAAGGATGTAAGTCTTGAGAGTGAGCCAACATAACAAGTCTGGCTACACGAGATCATATGGAAAGAATACAAAGATACAGAGAGGAGATACTCAAGGAGTCTCAACTGTCCTAGCCCCTGCTGTTTGCGTGCTCATTCAAAGGAATGAGGAAATCTTTGAGATGACTCCAGCTTCAGCTACAGCTGACTATAACATAAAAAGAGACCCCCAACCCAGAACCACCCAGCTGAGCAGCGTATTAATTCTGGAACCTCTGAAACAATGAGGGATACAACTTTTGGAATAATTTTTTATATAAACATAGTAGCTAGAAGAAGCTACCTGACAGAAGGCAGGGAATGGCCAAGAGTTTCATTCACTAATTTATTCAAAATATGTTGTACCAACTATGTGTAAGGTGCTGTTATTTATTGTTAATACTGATGGTGATAGTATACAATTTTTGCTGTCAGAAACTTAGCTCTTAAGAAAATTATAGTACCGTCAGTAATATGTGCCTATATATAATGAATGAGTACAATTATGAGAATGGGAACATAGATAATGGTTAATTAGCACGTAAGCCTCTTTTCAGTTAAATAAATTGATTCTATAAACACTTCTCTATGTCTTTGGGCATGTTTTTCTGTAGTAAGACATTAAAAATAAGAAGAGATAAAACATTCATTTTTCCTATTATCAGTTATACTATCTAATATGTATATTATATTATATTATATTATATTATATTATATTATATTAATGTTTAAAACATATTAGCCATATTTGTTTAAAATCCATTAACCACAAAAGCAAGTATTTTAAAAATGGAAATGAAAAACAAAAAATTATACTATTTCATATTATGATGTAAATAATCAAAATAATCTTTGGTCTTCATTTACTTTCATATTACTAGTAGATAATATTACAAAAGTTTCTCCAGAAGTTGTGTAGTATATAATATAAATGCAGTTGGTCTTTGTATGGAAGTATAGCAGATTTTATTCCAAAAATCTTTTATAATTAAGGTAAAATTATTATTACCAACAGCCACTGGTTTCTAGTTTTATGAAATTAGAGGAGAGATACATGCTAATAATATAATATCTGACATTAGAAATCCATTGTATTAGTTGGGGTCCAATTAGGGAAGAAGAACTACTATGAGTAATGTATGGTAACATATTTATTATACAATCTCAGGAGGAGCTGAGGAAGTGAAGATTCAAACAGAGGAGCTGGAAGATCAAAGAGAAGTTACTAATCCCCCTCTAAAATCACTGCAACAGTGAAGTAGGAGCTTCCAGGGTATCTGACAAGAAAGCTGCCGCATGGGGACAGTGTGGGGTGCTGGTCTGTGGATTGCTGCTGCTTTTGTGCCATTAATACCTGTGTGGGTGCACAGCCAGACATCTGGTGGTGAGCTAAGGCTGCTGTTGGTCACCTTGGCCAGTAGTTTGGAAGGAGAAGCGAGACACAAGTTGGAGAAAAGGGAGGGTAAGCTGGATCCAGCTGGACATCTGTGTCTGTCCATTACAATGTTAGACCTTGAAGTCCTTGGGAGAGTGATGGCCATGGTTACATTTCTGCCTCTCTAATCTGATGTAACTTTCTCAATTACCCAATTCTAACCTGCTTCTATATCGGAAAGAAATTCTTCTAGAATTCCACGTTCTACACATGGTTTCAGCTTTATGAAGTTGACAATAGAGCGATCTGGCACATCTAATCCTCATACTTATTTTACTCTGAGGACCTTATCTATACCTGAAAAACATTTCAATGGTTATACATTTTAATCTAAAGGATATTTATGTATGTGTAAGTGTCAGGTATGTGGATATGTCTAATAACATATTTTGCTTTTTCCTCTTCATCATTTACTTTCTCACTGAAACATAATTTGGCATTTAAAAGAGGAGTCCTTTTAATTAATGGTGTTTTTTCTTGGTCAGTGCTATGGATGGAATATTATGTCCCTTCCACAAAATTCATGTTAAAATCCTTACCCTCAAAGTGGTGGAATTGAAAGTTGGGGTTTAAAGGAGGAGACTAAGTCAAAGCTGTCCTACATGCGATTAGTGCTTTTATAAAAGTGGCCTTTCAACAATGTGATGACACAGTGAGGAAACAATTGTCTATGAACCAGAAAGTGGGCCCTCACGGAGTAATGAATCTGCTGATACTTTGATCTTAGACTTCCTAGCCTCCAGGACTGTGAGAAATAAATTTCCCACTTATGGTATTTTATTATAGCAGCTCAAGTTGACTAAAATGGTCAGAGTCGTCACACTGAGGTTATCAGAGAACTGATTTAATGACAACTGGGGAGGCCACATATGCAGGGCTTGCTACCATATCATGGCTAGTCTTCTGACTGGCTGGATAGCTACAGAGTCTCATATTCTCTCTCTTTTTCTGCAGAACCAAAACAAGGAGAAAGGAAAGAACACTGTATTAGGAGTTCTTATGGTGGTCCTGAAAGATTCTGTAAAAATTGTGAGTTAATGACTCAAGCCTCTTAATTCAATTAACTCCAGTTAAGTTCAATTTATTCCAACACTACAAATATTGTTTAGCCTTTACTCTGTGCCAGGCACTATCTCAGGTACTGTGGATAGAGATTGTTAAATTAATTAATAGGAGACATTAGAATGAAATAGCTCTAATGCCACGATGGCCTATGTAAGCAAACCAAAATCTAAGCATGTGAATGCTTCAAGGTTGTGACATTGAAACCTAAGGACAATCAATCACTAACAGCCAATTAGGCTTTAAGCTACGGCCAATTAATGATTTCCTTACTTTGCTTCTGTTTTTCTCTGTATAAGTATCTCCTTGAGCTCCTGTTGGTGGATCACTACTGATCATTGCTGGTTTGGCACTGCCTAATTTGATTAGATTTTTGCCCAAATTCTTAAGATTTTAAATATACCTGTTTATGTCTTAACATTATGAGCAAGACAGCAATTGTTCTGATGAAGCTTTCAGTCTAACGGAGAAGACAACAACCAATTATGTGTAGTGAGGTGTAATAAACATTGTTTCCAGTAAATGCTTTAGCAGATCATTTTACCTAAATATTCTTGCCAACTAGATGAAAATTATAAGTTCTGAAGTTTCTAGCTGTTGATGGAATATGTATATTGCTAATGTTTTCACGTAATTAGCTGAAAACGTCACCCAAGTTTTCATAATAACCAGTGATGGCCACCACAAGAATGTTTAGAGGTACATAGAAGAGATAGCCTCTAAGAATTTCCACATAAGTATCTATATTCTATTTCTCTTCTCCCTGAAAGGTTTTCTTACATGCTTGTGTTCAAGATAAATAAAAAGATTTTTTTTATCAGTAATGTTTCAATATAGTATGTGTTTTCTCACATTTCAGGACCTTTGGGATACAATTGAACCTATTGGATAATTATTCCCCGATAGTAGCAATTATATTAATTATGCTTAAATCAAATATATAGTTAATATATATTAAAAACATTTGTCTAATGTATCTGTGAATGTATTTTGTAGATCCTAAAATTTCCATTCTAGAGGGACCATATGAAGCTTCTTTATGATGGAATGATTTGTAGCTCTCGGTGTTAGGACAAAACCAACTTTTCCATGTATTATTGTGTAGAACATTATTATTATTTTTTACTGTTTGTTTATTTTTGAGAGAGAGAGAGACGGAGAGAGAGAGAGACAGAGTGAGAGTGGGGAAGGGGCAGAGAGAGAGAGAGGAAAACACAGAATCTGAGGCAGGCTCCAGGCTCTAAGCTATCAGCACAGAGCCTGATGTGGGCCTTGAACCCACTAAATGTGAAATCGTGACCTGAGCCAAAGTCAGATGCTTAACCAACTGAGCCACCCAGGTTCCCTGGTTTTTAATCAAACATATGTTATAACTTTTCAGTCAATCCAAAACCGTTTTCTGAGAATAGTCTGGTATTTTTCTAAGCAATAGTAAATTCATCTCCAGTCTAATGACCACTGTGTTGATATTTTAAATGTGAAAAATATATGTCATATTTGTACATATTGAAGGGCATCCTTGCTACCTCTTCAGTTGCCATCTTAAACATCAACTTTATTACCTATATGGCTGGAACTAAAATATATTGGAATTCTTTCAGTTAACCACACAGCAGCACACATAGTCTGGTCAAAATCCACATGGAGAATTGATTACACGAATGGTGAAAGACTTGAAAAGCCAAACAGGAGACTGTGAGAAAATCCAGAAATTACTGGCAGTTACTTCTAATTTCAGGGCTCCCCAAAGTCCAGGAAAAGAAAGTAGGTAGGGTCACCAGACCCAGAAGTCATGGGCTTCAAATCCAAGGTCAGCTTATCTGGAGCTGGTACCATAGAGAAAGTTGCCTAGTAGAGCTGAAGCCATAGAAGAGACTGGACCAAATTTTTATTTTATTTTATTTTATTTTATTTTATTTTATTTTATTTTATTTTATTTTATTTTATTTATTTTATGTTATTTTATTTCATTTTATTTTATTTATTTTATATTTTATTTTATTTTAAGTTTTAATTCTAGTGTAGTTAACATACAGTATTATATTAGTTTCAAGGTACAATATAGTGATTCAACAATTCCATATATTACTTAGTGCTTATCAAGATAAATGTATTCTTTTTTTTCAATGTTTATTTATTTTTGAGAGACAGAGAGAGACAGAGCACGAGCAGGGGAGGAGAGGGAAACACAGAATCCGAAGCAAGCTCCATGCTCTGATCTGTCAGCACAGAACCTGATGCGGGGCTGGAATTCAAGAACAGTAAGATCATGACCTGAGCTGAAGTCAGACACTTAACCAACTGAGCCACCCAGGTGCCCCAAGATAAGTGTATTCTTAATTTCCTTCAATTATTTCACCCATTCCCCTACCCACCTCCCCTCTGGTGACCATCTGTTTGTTCTCTACAAGTAAGAGTCTGATTTTTGGTTTGTCTCTATTTTTCTTTGTTCATTTGTTTCTTTTTTTTTTTAATTTTTTTTAATGTTTATTTATTTTTGAGACAGAGAGAGACAGAGCATGAACAGGGGAGGGGCAGAGAGAGAGGGAGACACAGAATCTGAAACAGGCTCCAGGCTCTGAGCTGTCAGCACAGAGCCCGATGCGGGGCTCAAACTCACGGACCGTGAGATCATGACCTGAGCCGAAGTCGGACGCTTAACCGACCAAGCCATCCAGTCGCCCCTGTTCATTTGTTTCTTAAATTCTACATATGAGTAAAATCATATGGTATTTGCCTTTCTCTGCCTGACTTATAAGCTTAGCATTATATTCTCTAGATCTATCTATGTTGCTGCAAATAGCAAGATTTCATTCTTTTTATGGCTGAATAATATTCCATTGTATACATATATGTTATATATCATAGTGACATATATATCACTTTTTCTTTATCCATTCATCTATTGATTGTCACTTGGTCTGCGTCCATAATTTAGCTATTGTAAACAATGCTTCTATAAGCATAGGCATGCATATATCTTTTTGAATTAGTGCTTTTGTATTTTTTGGGTAAATACGCAGCAGTGTGATTACTCAATCATGTGGCAGTTTGACTTTTAATTTTTTGAGGAACCTCTATACTGTCCTCTACAGTGGCTGCACTAGTGGATTCCCACTAACAGTGCACAAGGGTTCTTTTTTCTTTACATCCTTGCCAACACTTGTTTCTTGTGTTTTTGATTTTAGCCATTCTGATACGTATGAGGTGATGTCTAACTGTGGTTTTGATTTGCATTTCCCTGATGATAAGTGATGCTGAGCATTTTTTTTCATTTGTGCATTGGCCATCTGCGTGTCTTCTGTGGAGAAATGTCTGTTCATGTCTTCTGCCCATTTTTTAATTGAATTATTGTGTGTGTGTGTGTGTGTGTGTGTGTGTGAGTGTGTGTTGAGTTCTTTATTTTGGATACTAATTCTTTATTGAATGTCATTTGCAAATACCCTTCTGTTACTGATTGTGATGTATCATATCGACTGATTTTTAAATATTGATCCATCTTGCATCCTGGGGATAAATCCCACTTGATCATTGTGAATGATTTTTTAATATATTGTTGGATTCAGTTTGCTAATATTTTATTGAGGACTTTTGCATCTATGTTCATTAGACATATAGTTCTGTTTTTTTGTGGTGTCTTTATTTACCCTGGTTTGGGTATCAGGGTAATGCTGGGACAGGGCCAAAATTTTAAACCCAGCACTAGGTGGGGCTGGCAAAAGGGAAGGCATGGTGGTGGTGGTGATGGTAGTCCTGGTCTCTCTCCCTTTCCCTGCTAATATCTTACTAGTACTTTCTAGTGGCTAAACCTGTCTGGAAGTCCGATAACATAAGATCCTGGGAAAAACAGCCTATAGGGTCAACCTGTTCTCCTTTCCCATGCTAATGAAAGACAAAGGAAGCAAGGCAAAGGAAAGGGATGGATTCAGGGGCAAACATCGAAAGTCCTATCAGACACCTGATTAAGGCAATCAATATTTTGAGACTGTAGTATACTATAAAGCAGTGGTTCAGGTTTTTACTATAGCTTCTCATACTTCAATTTAGACCAATGAAGTCCTTGTTTTTAATAAACATCCCTGATGATTCTGGTATCAGCTGGGTTTTGGAAACCAGGGTTTATTATCTAATGGGTTTATTCCCACTAGAACTAAATTCCCACAAAGGCTTTTAATTCTTCTGAAGATATATTGTATCAGATTATAAGAAAGTTAAATGGTAATAGTTTTCCTTTAATTTTCCAAAATAAGACATCCCATAATTATAATTTTGTGTATGGTGCCTACTTCTTATCCTCCAGTGCTTATTTTTTAATTTGTGTATTGTTTTATAAATCCACTGAGGAAATACTATGTATCTTGCGGTTTTGTTTCTCCCAATTAACTGTTCTGCTTCCTCTTTTTGGTTGTCAAGAACAATTACATTATTATTTTTGTTGTTTACTCTTCCTTTGGCTGTGAAGAGACTTAGTAGGAATTTTTAGTCTAGTTTTTTTATATGCAACTGTTTTCTATTTCATGTCTTCCTTGACCCTTGCTTTTTTTGTTCTTTTACTCAGGTGGTGAACTCACATTTGTTTCATTCACAGTATCTTTTCCTTGTGGGAATGTCTTCTGCCCACTACAAATAGCTTGTTTGAACCATTCAACTAGTGTTCTCTTTCCGTTTGATATAGGAGTGGGCATGCGACTCAGATTGAGCTGGTTATTCCTGCATGAGAGAGGACAAGGCTTGATAGAACTGATAGCAAATTCAATCAACCAACCCAGTTTACATCAAAATACATAACAGCTGGGAGGGGGGGAAGTAACAACAAAAGAAGTCTCAAAAGCCAGCAACATGGCAGTCAAGATATCAACAGGATTTCATGTAGACCTAGAACAAATAATACTGGAATTTGTGTGGAACCAAAAAGATTCTGAATAGCAGAAGCAATCTTGAAAATGAAGAACAGGGGCGCCTGGGTGGCTCAGTTGGTTAAGCGTCCGACTTCAGCTCAGGTCACGATCTCGCGGTCCGTGGGTTTGAGCCCCGCGTCGGGCTCTGGGCTGATGGCTCGGAGCCTGGAGCCTGTTTCCGATTCTGTGTCTCCCTCTCTCTCTGCCCCTCCCCCGTTCATGCTCTGTCTCTCTCTGTCTCAAAAATAAATAAAACGTTAAAAAAAATTTCTAAAATAAAGAAAATGAAGAACAACGATGGAGGTATCACAATTCCAGATTTCAAGATATACTACAAACCTGTAGTAATCAAAAACAGTAATGTATTTGCACAAAAATAGACACATAGATCAATAGAAAGGAATAGAGAACCCAGAAATAAACCCACAAGTATATGGTCAATTAATCCATGGCAAAGGAGGCAAGAATATACAATGAGGAAAAGGCAGTCTCTTCAATAAATGGTGCTGGGAAAACTGGATTACAAAATGCACAATAATAAACTCAAAATGGATTAAGACCTAAATGTGAGTCTTGAAACTATAACAATACTAAAAGAGAACAAAGGCACTAATTTTTCAGACATTAGCCATAGCAACATTTTTTTCTAGATATGTCTTCTGAGGCAAGGGGAAAAAAAAAAAAACAAAAATAAACTATTGGGACTACATCAAAATAAAAAGGTTTTTCACAGTGAAGGAAACCGTCAACAAAACAGAAAGGAAATCTACTGAATGGGAGAAGATATTTGCAAATGATATACCTGATAATGGGCTAATATCAAAAATATATAAAAAGCTTACACAACTCAACACCCCCCAAAAAATTTTAAAAAGCCACAAAGAATTCAATAAAAAAAATGGGCAGAAGCACTGACGGACATTTTTCCAAAGAAGACATCCATATGGCTAACAGATACATGAAAAGATGCTCAACATCACTAAATATCAGGAAATACAAACCAAAACCACAATGGGATATCACCTTACACCTGTCAGGATGGTACAAAACCCACAAAACAAAACAAAACAAAACAACCTACCTCTCTCTTTCTGCATTTCATTCTCCATTTCTCCACTTTGAGCCTGTATACTTAAGGGTGACCCTTTCATCCTGGCTTGAAGGTAGGACATGAGGCAAGAAAGGAATGTCTACTTCATATGACAGGCAGTGGGTCTGTTCTATTCTCTTACTCATTTGGTTTGGTCTGATGTATGTGGTGTTGGCTTATGCCTTTATGCATGTTTCTTTTTGGTAGCTTTGCCTTGGCCTTCACTCTTACAGAAAGATGGACAGCTGTGTCTCTATTTGAACCCTGCCTGCAACATACCTTAAAACCTCTTTTCTGACTTATTCTTTCTCACTGTGGCTCAGTAGCCATCTGAGCTAAATACTATGGTTCTGTGCAACCTCCTATAGACTAATATATGGTCAGCCTTCAGATATCACTAGCAGGGAAGCAAAGATTCCAGTATCCATATTCAAGTTTACTCCATTTAGCAGGAAACATATATGTGATACTGTTTTCTCATTATCCCAGAAGATGATTTATAAAGGCAAGGAAGGACGAGGAGCTATATCCTTAGCTTCCTATATGCTTGTTTTCCAAGTCTTTACTTATTCCCCTCCCTTTTATATCACACAGTTTTAAAAACAGAAATCTATTTTAGCCTCTACAGAACACAGAACCCAGAACCCAGAGACATGCTAGGTATCTCATAAGAATCAGTGATCAAACTCTGTCATTGAGAATGTAATTACTTTGTTCTAGACAGTTTTCTGTCCTTCCACTACACAGTGCACAAACAGTGCAGTCCCTGAATTGCAGGGCGTGTACTTCTGGGAATGGTGTGGGAGGGCAGGCTGAGCAAGAAATGATTCCATCTGTGTTTTACACTTTTTTTGTTACATACAATTTATAAATTGCCTCAATTCTTTTGCAAATAGGAAGAATGTTAATTGACAAGAACAAACATCGATACATGCTCTGTGTAATTTTGCATTTCTATTTACCTTTTCTTAGGTATATTATAATTTTGAGTTTTCTTTAGTAGTTTTATCTTTGTTTAATTTATAGTACATGTACATACAGTACATTTGGCTTTATTATGGACATGGAGACATGAGAACTATTTATAATTTTATCTTATGAAAAAATGTCTTTTTTTCTCTATATATTTGTTTTGGACATCTGTGGTATACGAGAAGAAGACTGACTTATAATACTTCATCCTAGATTATATTTCAGTTATATATATTTTTTTCTTTTTCCTAAAAATATCTCTTCACACCTTTTCTTTTCTAAATGCATCTTTTCTTTTGTGTGACATTTTCCAATCTCACAAGGTCACTTTAATTTGACTACTGTTCTAGATCCTTCTTTAAAAAATTACTTGGGTTATTTATCTATTCACTGTGTACCTGTTTATACTTTAAAGCTGGACCTATTTTTATAATGTGAGTTTATTCTCTGCAGCATAAAAAGTTTAGAGTTAAAATCTGGCATGTTAATCTCAATGTAATTTTTCTTTTATTTGTCCATTAACAATAACAACACTAGTAAAAATGTTAAGTAGAAAAAAGGCAGCTTTTGTGAGTTCTGATGTGGAGGGTATTTGTGAAATCTATCCAATTGTATAAAACTCCTTGGCTTATAACTGCTATTATAAATCACAGGGTCATGTGGTTAATCTTCTGAGCACTTCAATAAAAACGATCCAACTTTGCAGCCTCCCATGGCTTTCAATTTCAGTCATATCTGAGTCCTACCTATAAACTCAGGGTCAATAAACAGGTTAGAGATAAATAGAAGAGAAATTTTTGATTAAAAAATAATATGAAATGCTGAGGAAAGGTTAGCTAATTCGGGAAGAAATAAAGGTCTGATCATTGTGGATGATTTAGAGGCAGAACACCTATAGATTGGAGAGCTGAAGCTGGGCCAATGATGTCCACTTGAAATCCTGCATTGAATAGTTGATTGATCTTTGTAACTCAGTCTCCATTTCTAATGAGCACATCAATAGGATATATATTGACTTTCTAATGCATTGGTTTTATTAAAGAGGGAACAGTTTTATAAGTGGAGAGCTTCTGTAGCAATTGTTACATTTCAATTTTAACCATTATTTATAAGTCATTTAGAAGCACTTTCACAAAAGTGTTATCTTTTCATTTAATTCTTTATGTACTATAATAAAAAAAAATGCATGTATTGAAGACATACTACAGTGCAAAGGGATCCTGAATAGAAATGAAGAGCCCAGCATTTTAGTTTTCTTTCTGCTATTTCGAGATCAGGAGTCACAGTCACAGACTCTACCCACTGAGCCAGACAGATGCACCATATCAGAATGTTTTTAAAGAGGTTTTAGAAGATCTTAGCCAGAGAGATTGAACAGAGCACAGAATACAGATTTAGGAAGGAGCCATTTTCCAGGTGAACTTTTAAAAATGATTTCATCTCAAAGATATATTCTATTTAATAAAACACGCCTAAGAGAAACAAATTAAGTTGAAAAGAATGACAGATAGACTAGATAGACTAGGGAAAGATAGACTAGATAAACACTAAGAAAGAATAAACTATAAGAAGTACTATTAAAATCAGGAAAAAAAAAGATTATTAAGACTAAAACACTAAATGGGACAAAGTAATAGTAATAGTAATAGGTTTCAATCTGCAATACGTCAACTACCACTTGGCTGCTCCAGTCCAGAGTTTCCATATTGTTATCCAGGCTGGGAAAGAAGGGTATAGGTCTTGGTTCAACACCCATAGACTTTCACAATTCTTATCAAGTTTTATTCAATTTTCTTGAATAATAATTTCATTTGTTGCCTGTACCATTTCCACAGATTTCAAATAGTTGGGTTTTAAAATAGTTTTCATTAGTTTCCCTGGAATCTAGCTCCCTGAAATTTCTCATGCTGCCATGTAAGAACCTTTTGAATTCAGAAATAACTCTTAATATCTAAGTAGAGGAGAAGTTTTAAGTATAGCAAATAGGACAGGGAGCCATGGAGGTAAAGACGGATCACTGACAAAGTCAACCAGTTGCAGGTCAAAGTTACAGTGTAAAAGTTTTCTTAGGACTGAAATGTTTATGAGTTTGCTTTATAATAACTTAGCCAAAGAAATAATGACCTGTCAGGTGCTCCCTACTACGCCAAATGAAATATGTTTGGAGACTGTAGACATCAGACAATACACTAGATTTTTCCCTCGAGTAATGTGTAATTTTTCAGTACTATTTGTGAAAAACATGAAAATTGGGCCTAAACGATTACATGTAGCATTTCGACCTGGAGCCAGACTCTTGAACTCCACCCCTTGATCTTTCTTGGACAGACAGAAACATTGGTTATCCTATTATGGGCCCAAATGGGTTAATTATTGTAAGGCAACAGTGGACCAGGACTATGATCAAAATCACTTGAAGCAGGATAAGCAGTCTCACCTGGAAGAGTGCAACATAGCCATGGATACCAACCATTTCCGAGTCAAGAAGAGATGTCCCATAGCCCATCAGGGTTTACTTCAAAGAACCAAGAGGCTTTCTTTTAAGCCTCATAATCGACTGTTTCACTTTGCCAGTTTTATTTATGCAGGTGAAAATTAGGTGTTGTAAATCACAGATCCACATTATCTAATGTTACTTGGGCCACAGAATTGAGGCTGGCCATTTGTGTCTTCAAAATTGAGGTAGCATTATTAATGACTACAGCAAGGTCAGGTACAGGTTATGCAAAGCATTCTCTAATTGAATGATGCTAACAATGGGGATAATCACATAGAACACACTCATGAGCACAGAGTTGGTAATGTCACCTGTCAACTCTCTTAAGTAACTGGTCTTCCTGGTTTTGGAGCTCCCACTTGAGTCAGCATAGTGTGATGTGTTCAACTGGAGGGATTCTTTTGAACACTTGGTTGTCTCTTATTAATGACTCATATGTATATATTACACTGGTAGGAGGAAGAGAGGTGAAGGCCTGATTTTTGCAACAAAATGATATCCTAAGGGTGTTCATAGAGTGTTGGAAGGGTAGAATCATTAACTACTTGGGGGATCAACGAGCTAAACCTCCCTCCTAGTGGACACAAATTTGATTGGAATTGAAGAGTCTGTGTGGCACAGAAGTGAGTGTAGGAGAAGACTGGAGGAGAAGACTGCCACTGTCTAGACCTAATTAGCATTAATAGTGTACCCTATGCTCCCTTTCCCAATTATTCCAGTTACTCCTATCAGAGGTAGGAGTTGATGGAGGGGAGACATTTTTCTTCTGTAGTCTTAGAGTCTAGTTGTGGCAAAGTCTCAGTACAAATTAATAAGGCTGGAGTACCTGAGATATCAGAAGGATCTGTGGCTAAAGAAATGTCCATTCATGGTTTTCAGTAGCACATCGATCAAATGTTTATTTGTGGGGTTGGGTAGTGGGTAACAGTGTATCACATTCAGGGCAGTGGCAACTGCCTGGGACAGATTTAGCAACAAATTCACCCAGGCAGGAATCACACAGGCTATTCTATAGGAGAGAAGAGAGGTTATATTCCCTTATCCTACCTCTCCTGTACCAAGGCTCTTTGGCTCAAAGGCTCCTAACAGTCAAGAAGACCTTGCCCCATTAACTTCAGTGTGGACAGCATTTCCTGTATCATGGTCAAGGATAGTGCTCTTAATGCTTCCTCTGGAATGATGTGCCCAAATCTCCTGACCTGGACCCTCTTGTTGTTCAATAAATGTTTCTATTCTATATACTGATATTGATCCTTTTTGGTACATGGTACAAAGCAGCAGGACCACCTAATGAAAATGCTGAACTAGAGACTTTAAATTGATGGTCATTGTTTTTGAGGTCCTTGGCAAAAATCAATCCTTTGCACCTGGGTAGTAAATGGAGGAGGTTACTGTCTCCCACTACTTATTGTTTAATAGCCATTTTAATCTTCCATCGATTTGAGTTTTCAGGAGGGGGTTGAAGAGGTTAGAAGGCTTTGCAGGGTACCTTACAGAAACTACACTGTCAATATTTGTAAAAGAAAGATATACAATTTAAGGAAGATGTCAGACAACCTAGTAAAGCATATGACATAAATGAGAACTATACTCTCAGGCAATTGCTGCATTGAAACCCTACACTGATTGCCTGAGATTTGTATTCCAGGCTGGAATTAGCTTTGCCCTGTCCATCAGTTACTCAAGTCTGTACTTTAATTGTCCATCAAAATGCTCAATCACCCCTGTAGCTTGGGAATGATGCAGAACAAGAGTCCATTGTATGCCTTGTGATTGGGATCACTGATGTGTAAGTTGGGCCACAATATGGGGCTATTATTATATACACTGTGCTCAGGAAACCTGAAAAAGAAGTAAATATGGTCTTTTATGACCTGGATAGTATGGCCCAAGTCAGTGGAGTGCATATGATCTAGTGGAAACCTCTGGGTGGAATGAGAGGCCCAATGTGATCTATTTGTCAAGAACTCCCTGGCCCATTGGCTTGAAAGATTTGTCTCTGGTCAGTATTTTTAGCTTTGAGCATGGTCTGACAGGTAGGACAGGTTTTTCATGCTGTTTTGGCATCTTCTGGCAACAGTGGACATCCATGTGTGTAGGCCAGTCTAGGATGGCTTCTGAATTTCCATAGACTGTCCTTTCATGGATTGAGGAAGCAATGGGTCTTACTCTGCTTGCTTTAAGTTTCTGAATTTAGCTGACAAATGTAGTCTGCTCATAGGTTATGTTTTCCTTTGTCAGTGTAAGAGCTTTCCTGGTAAGCATCTATACAGGTAACAAAAAGCCTACTAGAAGCAGAGCTTGTTCTTATATAAATATTTCATACCCACAGAGGGGTTTGTTTATAAGTCAGTCTGAGCCTTGACAGCAGCCTGACCAAACAGCCAAGCTATTTGTCACAGCCCCATGAGTCAGTGAAAATATAGCACAGCTCATTTTTTGGGAAGGCTAGGGGAGCCAACCATACCTCATGAGGCTCTGCCATTGTGGCAAGCGTCCTTTACTGTCTCTCTTAGGTTGGATGGGAGCTATACCCATTCCATCCTGGCAGAAGTTAGCCAGGAAAAGTCATTAGTAAACCAGAGCCATGTATGGTCCAGGAAGACTCTATACCTGAGTTTCCTATTGGCCAGTGAAAACAACAATATACCTGGGGGTGGGGGGCAGAGGAATACTTGAGCAATACAGCAATATACCTGGAAGACAGAGGAATATTCCTAAGAGCTTTTCTTGCTGTTGTGTGGCCCCAGCTTGGCCAGATTTCACACACTTCTATATGTATCAATTCCATTTCACTACAGAGAATTCTTGAGTTGCACCCACCCAGTGGTTTGATGACTCTGTTCAGAAGCATGACATGATTTCCTATCACATGACTACTTCATGGCCATGAGTCATGCATATAGTATTCACTAAAGCACAATTACATGCCAATAATGGTTTCTCAAAGAAGGTGTTTCTTTAAGCAGACTATGGGAGAATACAGATCTGATAGCTCAAGGAACACTTCTTTTTTAAAAAAATTTTTTAATGTTTATTTTTTTGAGACAGAGAGACAGAGTGCAAGAGGGGGAGAGGCACAGAGAGAGCAAGACACAGAATCTGAAGCAGGTTTCAGACTCTGAGCTGTCAGCACAGTGCCAGATGCAGGGCTCAAACTAACTGTGAGATCATGATGTAAGCCTAAGTTGGAAGCTTAACCAACGGAGTTACCTAGGTGCTCAAGGAACACTTCTGTCTAATATGTGATAGTGTCATTCAACATAGCCTTCAACTGGCAAATTGAGGGATTCCTGAAACCTGTGATTCAAATAGCAAATGTGAATTGGTGGGGTTTGGACAGTGGGAACAGCTTGAGTGGACCATTGGAGGACCTCCAGGGCATGCTACTGGTTGAGACCTTTCTCCTTTTTATTTATGGGTGTAGAGAAGGTCAAATAACTGGTAATTGTCTTCTCTAAAAGGCAGCACTGTGCCCATTTACAAATGGTAAATGGCTTGGCTGGTTGGTAACTGGCATATAGGATTTAAAAAGTCAGAAAGTTAGGGTCAGGGGCACTTGGGTAGCTCAGTCAGTTAAGCATCTGATTCTTGATTTTGGCTCAGGTCATCATCTCAAGGTTCATGAGGTCAAGCCCCATGTCAGGCTCTGTGCTGACTGCACAGAGTCTGCTTAAGATTCTCTCTCTCCCTCTCCCCTGCTCATGCTCTCAATCTCTCTCTCTCTCTCTCAAAAATAAATAAATAAACATTTAAAAAGAAAGAAAGAAAATTAGGATCAAGAAGTCTGGTGAAGAGGCATGAGGATTAACCTACTGGATATGACATTAAATATGAAAATATTTGTATTTTATATTAATAGTGATCAGAGAACATCCACCAGGAAGGACTCCTAAGAATATAGATAGAATGATTCAGTCATTTGACATCAGCCAACATCTGTTATTGGCCACATCTGTTATTGGCCACACCAGAGTGTCCTCAACTGCCTTGAGGACAAGGATGAAAGCTATACACATGCCTGAAAATATGGGCTCCCTCTCACCACAGTTGATCAAAACTTCATCTAAATTTCCAACAAAAGACCTATAGCACCATTCCTCAAGATCAAAAAATCACTTGATTTCATATTGGTATCATTGGATACCTTCCATCCTAGAAGGAGTAGAAATTCATTCATCTTGTCTAAAAATGACATATATTTTGATTAAGAATTTGCCTTTCCTGCTTATGCGGCTACAGTCAGCACTACTATTTGAAGGTTTAGGTAATGTTTGATCCACCAACCTGACATCCTCTTTCAGAGCAAAGGAGGCAGGAGAAGAGCTGTATGAACATGGGCTCCACTGGTTTAATCACACATTACACCACTCAGAAACTATGAGTCTATAAGGTTCTGGTGAAAGTGGAGCTATGGTACCCATTTGCAGATGATAGATACTCTGAGAATATGGGTATCATTGTCCAGGATGCTGTGTATATTCCAAAGCAATGACTGATATATGGTGCTGTGTCTCCAATAAGTAGAATATGTAATTCCCGAAACAAAGGAATAGATAAAGTAATGACTCCACTTGCTATCACTCCCACTGACTCAACTTATGAAATATTCCCACAGTTCTTGACTCTGGAAGTTTAGAGATATTACTAGGGAATTTATACAAGGAATATTTTTATTAAAAAACTAGGCCTTGGGGCACCTGGGTGGCTCAGTCAGTTGAGCGTCCGACTTCGGCTCAGGTCATGATCTCGCAGTTTGTGTGTTTGAGCCCCGCATTGGGCTCTGTGCTGACAGCTCGTAGCCTGGAGCCTGCTTTAGATTCTATGTCTCCCTCTCTCTCTTCCCCTTCCCCGCTCATGCTCTGTCTCTCTCTGTCTGTCAAAAATGAATAAATGTTAAAAACAATTTTTTTTTTTAAAAAAAGAACTAGGCCTTTGATGCCTCATCGACAAAGTTTCTGGGTCACTCTACCAAGTAACTCATCTTAGTCAGCAGAGGTACTTATCAAAGGTGAGGGGCATCTAGAATAAAATAGAAGAGGGAGATAATGTGGATCATTTGTGAACTTTAAGGATTATAGTTCATCCCACTAAGCATATCATAAATTTTCCTGAATAAAAGAGGAGCACTAGATTAGAAGTTTCTACAATAGCTTGTATAAGACATGGGGATATAATTGACACAAAGGGGGTGGAGAGTAGTGTATTCTTTGGCTCACTGGCCAGATCCCTGCTTTCCCAGATACTGAAGCACTTATTGTCTCAGCTGCTGAGAGTTAGTAGCTGGCACATTTCAGTTGGATGCTTCTCTGAGAATTGAAGGGAGCCACATTGCCATGCCCGTGCTCTTTCCCTCGTACAGTCGGTGACTGTGAAATGTGAACCTACAAAGGCTTAGCTCTTTTGCCCCAGTGCGGAACACTCTAAAGTGTCTATCAGCTCCAGAACTGAGAGGTTTTGGCTGAATCCTTTGCTGCAACTTCATTACCATTCATATTCTTCTGTCACTCGCTCATAGGTATTAATCTCTAGATCTCTAGGGTATCTCCCAACAAATTTCTTACACATATTTATTTCAGTGCCTGATTTCCAGATTTGCAACAGTAGTCTAAGAATATAAAAGTACATATATATATATATATATAATTTTATATATATATATATATATATATATATAATTTTATATATATATATATATATATATATATATAATTTTAACAACAGAAAATTCCCAAGAACTCATGTTATAGAAAGGTTTAAACACGTTCCCAAGATACATGTCCAAACATGTTTATTCTAGCATTGATTTTAATTGGGAATACACAAATGTCTATCAGTTTGACAGGAATTAAACAGGTTATGGGATATCCATAAAACTCAGTCCTACTTAGTTATTGAAATAAATGAAATCTAAATATCACTACATGGACAAAAATACTGTAGGATCCATTGTTAAACAACAACAAAAAAAGAAGATATAAGAAAGGTTTAACATCTCATTTGTACAACCTCTCTAATTCTGTAAGTTTTTATTTATAAATAAAAAGGCTTGTAAATATAGGGTGATGAGATTTAAGTACCAAGAATGAAGATAAAATCTTCTAAATTTTCAGAGATTGAAAAAAAAGTTACCTATCAAGAAACCAGTTATTATTAGACTTCTCTTTAGCAACACTGCACTAGAAGACCATGGAATGTCTTCAAGTCTTGAAAAAAAATTATATTCATCACAGAATTTTATACACAGGCAGTGTCTAATGACTTGAGGGAAGTTCATGTGATGTAATATTAAATCAGATGTGCAATTATTACAGACAATATATACAACATGAAGAAAACTGTGGATAATTTTATATACGCACACTTAAAGGTGATACTGATTTACAGTAGCTTATCCTAAGTGATGGGACTATGAGTAATTGTTTTCTTCTCCAAATTTTTTTTATTTTCCAATTTTTCTACAGAAGTATATATGCACAAAAACAACACAAAACAAAACCTTTATTGGTTTGTGTTTCTTCATGGTGACCAGAGTACTTGCTTTAGAATCACATAGTATATATAGAGTTTTTGAAGGCCTGTACCAAGCACATTGAATCAGAAGCTTTAGAATGAGCTTAGTATCCTCTGCTTTGAATTAGCACCCTTCAGTGGTTTTTATACCACTCACTGAGGTGGCAAACAATTCTGACTACAATGCATTGTCTTGACATGTCAGAGATTAGTATTTTCATTGAGTTTTCTTACTGATTGAAGATTGTGTGCTACTTTGCAGAACCTGAAACATCAACCTGAAGAAGACCAATGTTCTCTCTCCACTTTTTCAGAGACATCCAAATTAATTCGGCTTTCCTACATCATTACAATATTCTTACAATGGATACTATGATTCCAGTTGCAGAAAGAGAAACTTGACATAGTCCACATTTCACAGAAAGTATCTCTTCTGAAGCTATTGTTTAATAATTATTGGTCTATTTTTTTAAATTACTTGGCAAGGTGCTTTATTAAGATGTCCAGTATCTGTCTGTTTTTTTCTGGCAATGTGTGCACCAACGTATGTATAGCCTCCACCCAGTAATTTTTGTCATCAGATTTTATAACATAAAGGTTACAAATACTTAAGTTTTAATATCATTCAAATGTGCACATAAACATTAGTAATCTAAATTTTATAAACACTTCCACCCTCATGCCTTATAAAAATTTCTTTATGCAGTTTATCACTATTGTCCTTTAAGGCTTAGAGAGGTTAACTAACTTGACCATGGTCATGAAGTTAGTTAAGTAAAGAAGTCAAACTAACCCAGTTTCATCTAATCCAGACCTGTGTTCATAGCCACTGAATTTCTGTACAACATAACTCCTTGCCTGCTTTGGTTTTGCTACACGTGGACAGAATCAGAACTTTACCAATGTGATAATCCTTCAGATTATCAACTGGCTAGGCTCTGGGAGAAACGTTTGTCACTTAAAGAAATAATATACACTTTAAAAATCTAGTTTAAAACATTCAAGAAATCTCATATTATCTTCTAGTAAATATAAAGGTTTCTTTAAAATTATTGGAAAATCTTCTGAAATTCATTGTTGGGAAATTGGGGAGGATAAAAAAGAAGACCCAGAGAAGGAACATTACTCAGTTTAAGAGGAAAAGAAACGTATAATTCCTGTAAGATATTTTTTGTATCAAGCATTTCTTGACATGAAGCTGATTAAATACAATATAGTTCTAAGATGGACTGTGCCTACTTGGGGCAGAGGCCAGAAGTTAAAATAAGTTCCATTTTCAAAAATGCTTATCTCAGGAAAATGTTTGATATGATTTTCTTTCAACAGAAGTTTCATTTATGAGCTATTAATTTTCTCTTGTGAGTTAGTTGTAATATGAATTCAGGAATCCAACTTTTTAGTCACTTAAAACTTTAAAACCTAATGGGCTAAAACATTTAATGCTGCTGTTTTGCCTAGAGGGGGTGGGAAAAATCACTTAGAATCTTATGAAGAAAATTTATTTTGTTTAATTAAAGGCACATTAATTAAAATGCAGTTTTACTCATTAATGGTGCCTGTAAGATGCATTTATTCATCTTTCTTCTTTAAGGACAAATGAAGCAATTATAAGTCCAACATTTCTTTAATGTAAGGTGTAACTAGGAAAATGTGTGATTCATGATCTGAGTGAATGATGGTCAAAATAGATTTACATTTAAATCATTAGCATAGATGACATTGAGTGTCTGTCTTCAAGCTGGGAATGATCATAGGCTGAATTGTGAAATAGACAAATTTAATTTGTGATCCCATTCTTGTCTTCTTTCAGTTGTTTACCTCTCCCTTCCAGTAGGCTCATTCCATATCATCCCCTTCATCTCCATCTGCATTCACCAAGAACAATTTCCAGAGAAATGGTTCAAGTTAGATTCTTGACTCAAATGACTTCTTAACTGAGTTCTTGAAAGAAACAAAACTTTGGAAAAAACGTCATAGGGGCCAATAAGGGGTGTTGAGGTATTATCAGTGAATGCTTCCTCTTCATGACCTCCCTTTCAATTATATTAACTACTTTTATATCTGTTTTATCTGTTTTACATTTGAGTTTCTCTGTGATTTTTTTTTAATGTAAGTGTTCCCCTGTTAGTAATATGATCACAACAAAACAAAAATGAGAATGAATATAGTGACAGGAACATGGGCCAATGGATTTAGATTTTAATTTGTGACTCTAGCAATCATTACCTAAGCAACTTAACCTTTCTGGACTTAATTCTCCTTATCTGAAAAGCTTTGAATTAATTTAAAAAATATTCTCATAGAACTGTTGTAAATATTGAGAGAAACCTTACTTGAATAAATACCGGGTGCCTGGAACATAGTAGTGGTATAAAAATGTAATTAGTTTTGCCTTTTCTGAATTCCAGTCCTACCTCAATGCGTTTCCTTGATGTTTGTCCCTCACCCTTTGCTGTACTGAGGACTCATATAATCATTCATGTAGGTGTGGATAGAAAGGCAAAAACAATAATGCCAGTCAGTGTGGAACTCAGGGATTGCTTTGTGATGGGTAGGACATCATGGCCTCCTCAAAGCATGGCATCTACAGCTAAGGGGAAAATGTCATTCTTGTAAATTGTAAGCAATACTATTGCCTTTGTAATTGCTTAGCTACAAGAGGGACTTGCCTATTAAGATGATGCCTCGGAACCAAGATCCACAAGGTAATACTGAATAAAAACTTCTCTTAGTATAATTTTCCTGTCTACAGCAGACCATGTTTATTTGGGGATTGGGAAAATTAAGAAACCCTGACCTTCCTTTTTCTAAGATGAAGCAGAGCCTACATAGATTTGAACCCAGAAATAACAGCATCTAAACAGTTTCCCCATCTGCTTCTCTCTTCATTTTCTAGACTAGTTCAGCCATTGAGTGAGTGAGAGAAAATAGGACAGGGATGCACAAACCCTGTATCATGTTGCCAGTTACCACATTGTTGAGTTAATCTGACCAGTGAGATAGGGTGGAACTCCTTAAAAGTACAGATTTTACTAAATAAATTATTCAGCCCCTCTGGACTCTATTGTTTTCACACTCCTATGCACTTCTTATTAGCTCTGAATAATTTTCACTCTATAAAATAATAAAAAATACCCCATATTTTATACCACCATGTAGTTTTCAAAATGTTTTAACATTTCTTATTTCATGAGATACTAGCAAAAACCTGACAAGATTATATTTTATGATGCTTTATCAAAGAGGAAAGGGAGGTTCAGAAAGGGTAACTAACAGAACAATTCTCTATATGACCCAAATGCTAGAAAATTTAGAATCACCTTTTTCCTCATTCCAAGTACCAATAATTTAATAGTGCTTATTTGTGGGTAAGGGTTGTGTTTTAAACCTCTTTTATGTCACATAACACTAGCATATGCTCAAATTGGGCTGTTCCACTTGTCGATTCACTTGGGTGTTGATGTATTTTTATTGCCTTTTGTGCTTAATTTGACAATGACATAGAAACAAGTGACCATTTTCTTTTTCTTGGATACTTGACTAAAAACCTCTTAAGTTCACTGGAATAATACTCTTTTCTTTTCTTTTTAAAAGCCATACAAGCATTTGTATTTTATTTATTTTTAAATTTTATTTTGTATTTTTTTAAAATTTACATTCAAATTAGTTAGCATATAGTACAACAACGATTTCAGGAGTAGATTCCTTAGTGCCCCTTACCCATTCAGCCCATCCCCCCTCCCATAACCCCTCCAGTAACCCTCAGTTTGTTCTCCATATTTATGAGTCTCTTCTGTTTTGTCCCCCTCCCTGTTTTTATTATTTTTGGTTCCCTACCCTTATGTTTCTGTTTTGCCTCTTAAAGTCCTCATATGAGTAAAATCATATGATTTTTGTCTTTCTCTGACTGACTAATTTCACTTAGCATAATACCCTCCAGTTCCATCCACATAGTTGCAAATGGCAAGATTTCATTCTTTTTGATTGCCAAGTAATACTCCAGTGTGTGTGTGTGTGTGTGTGTGTGTGTGTGTGTGTGTGTGTGTGTATCACATTTTCTAGTGCCTTTCATAGATACCTAATTAACACAAATTCAGTAAGTGTTATAGATTTACTTCTCCCTGTGGATCTGAGCAAAGTAAACTTTCCTCTATTTAATTATTCTGTATCATTTATCTTGAGCTGATTTGGGTAAATAGAAAAGAAAATTGATCATTTATGTCTTTCTATAGTTAATTTTAAAATGTCACATTCTGTCCATAATTACTATACATTTTATTTCATTCATGCAACTGTTTTGTGAATTTGTGTGAATTTTGATTTTGGAGTATGAAATACCACACCCCTCTATATTTATGGACATTACCTGCAATGGAAAAGGTTACATACAGAAACTAAGGTTCAAAAATTTTAAATAGTCATTTAATTTAAGTATCTGAAATTATTTGCAATCGCTTGCACTTTCCTTTGAGAATGTCTCATCATAATCATCAAAAACCCTAGTCTTTCAGGCACAGAAGGAAGACTCTAAGCTCACCTCATCCTATAGATACAACTAGATAAGACCTACATCAGTGTAAATAACCCAGAAAATGTTCCAAAGACTGGCAGAACAGACCCTCCACAGCTAAATATGAAGAAGAGGCTACATAAAACTAGGGTAGGAAGAGCAAAGACATGGTTGGGAACAAAAGGGGACTGCAAGACTCTCTGTGGGAGGGAGAGATGCCACTGGCAGGGAGAGAGGAGAGAAACAGTCTCACATGAGGGATCCTGCACGGGGGAAAAGAATCTCCATAGCATTTGGCTTTGAAAATCAGAGGGGCCAAGTTTCATGAGTTCTTACAATCAGAAGGGCTTAAAACCTGAAAGTTAAAAAATCATCAGCCTCATGGGAATGCCAAAGGGTGAGAGGAAACTGAGTCCCCACCTTTAAAGAGACATCCCTGCAGAAATATAGCATAGAAGCAGCAGTTTGAAAAATACTGTGGTATATAGGAGGGAGATTTTTTTTTTTTTCTAATTTCAGAGCCTGTACTTGAGGGGCAGAAATCACTGGAAGACTTCTCTAGGAACCAATACCCTGGCAAGTACCATTTCCCTCTGTCACCCACCTGCATAAACACAAGGACAGCTGCAAGAAATGCAAGGACAGCTGCAAGAATCAATGAGGTGTCAACAATAATTACCTAACTTGCTAACAGCATGCATGCCCTATCCCCGTGTTCTCCTGCCAGGACTTGGCTCTAGATCTCCTCCCACAGCTGACTCAGGTAAACCTTGTAACATCTGTGTCCATACCCTTCTTCCCCTCCTGACATGCTTCTGTGGATCACCTCCTTCCAAACCAGCCTGCCTCTGTCTGGTGGCCACAGGTCCCCTCCCACCAGTGGGGACTTTGTTGGTACCACATGCTCCACCTCCGAATTCTCCTGCAGTTTGGTGCTACTTCATCTCTGGCAAGTGCCTGGTCTGACTCAACTCAAGGCCATGGCAGCTCTGGGCTGGCCCATTGACAATACAAGGACCAAACTCTGCCCACAAAAGGCAAAGAGCCACTGCAGATGACTGGACTGAAGGCAAAAGTAGCTCAGCCACAACAGCAGGGCAAATGCAACTCACATAGAACACCAATGAAGCATCAGGTTCTGCCATCTACAGGGCACTACAGGACCTCTTACTCATAAGACCACTACTTTCAAGAGCAGAAGATGTTGCTGACTTTCCTAACACATAGAAACAGACACAGAGAATTAGACAAAATGAGGAGACAGAGGAATATGTCCCAAATGAAAGACTAAGATAAAATCACAGAAAGAGACCTAAATGAAATGGGGATAAATAATATGCCTTATATAGAATTTAAAGTACTGATCATAAAGATACTCACTGGACTTGAGAAAAGAGTGGAGGGCCTCAGTGTGACCTTCAACAAAAAGATGGAAAACATAAAACAAAATCAATCAGAGATGAAGAACTCAACAACTGAAATTTAAAAAATACACTAAATGAAATAACTAGTAGACTAGAGGAAGTACAAGAATGGATCAGTGACCTGGAGGACAGACTAATGGAAAGCAATGAAGCTAAATAGGAGAGAAAGTGAAAAAATAATAAAACATGAAAACAGACTTAGAGAACTCAGCAACACCATCAAATGTAATAATATTCACATTATATGGATCCCAGAAGGAGAAGGGAGAGCAAAGGGGGCAGAAAATTTATTTGAAGAAATATTAACTGAAAACTTATGGATCTGAGGAAGGAAACAAAAATCTAGATCTAGGAGACAAGAAAGGCCACAAAAAAAATCAATCCAAGGAAATCTACACTAAGACACATAGTAATTAAAATGACAAAAAATTAGTGATAAAGGGACAATTTTAAAAGCAGCAAAACATGAGAACATAGTTACATACAATGGAAACCTCATAAAATTATCAGTGGTTTTTCAGCATAAACTTTGTGGTCCAGAAGGGAGTGGCATGATATATTCAAAGTGCCAAAAGAAAAAAAAAAAAAAAAACCTGCAGTCAAGAATACTCTATCTAGCAAGGCTATCATTCAGGATAGAAGGAGAGATACAGAGTTTCCCAGACAAAAGTTAAAGGAATTCATGACCACTAAACCAGCTCTACAAGAAACTTTAAAGGGGACTCTGAGGAGTGAAGGGAAAAAACCATAAGTAAGAGTAAGAAAAGTAGGCAGTATAAAAACTGTAAAAATAAGTATATCTCTTATTAAAGAATAGGTTCAAACTTAAGCAAAAGTCAACTTAATATAGACTCCTTTATGCATAAGATGTTATATACAAACCTAATGGTAACCACAAATCACAAATCAAAAACCAGTAATAGATATACAAAAAATAAAGAGAAAAGAATCTAAGTATATCACTAAAGAAAGCCAACAGGAGAAAAGAAAGAAAGAGAAGAAAGGAATAGAGAAGAGCTACAAAAGAAAACATAAAATAACTAACTAAGGGTAACAGTACATATCTATCATTAATTACTTTGAATATGAATGGAGTAAATACTCCAATCAAAAGACATAGGGTGAAGGAATGGATTAAAAAGCAAAAGCCATCTACATACTGCCTACGGAGACTCATTTCAGACCTAAAGACATGTGCAGATTGAAAGTGAAGGGATGGAAAAGTATTTATCATGAAAATGGAAGTGAAAAGAAAGCTGAGGGTAGCAGTACTTATATTGGACAAAATAGACTTTAAAACAAAGATTGTAACAAGAGGTAAAGAAGGACACTATCTAATCATAAAGGGAATAATCCAAAAAGAAGATATAAAAATTGTAAACATTTATGCACACAACATGAGAGCTCCCAAATACAGAAATCAGCTAATAACAAACATAAAGGAAGTAATCAATAGTAATACAATAATAGTAGGGGACCATACACCCTACTTACATTAATGGATAGATTATCCAAACACAAAATCAACAAGAAAACAGTAACTTCGAATGACACATGGGACCAGATGGATCTAACAGATACATTCAAGAACATTTCATCCCTAAACAGTAGAATGCACATTCTTGTACACATGGAGCAGTCTCCAGAATAGATCACATATTAGACCAAAAAACAAATCTCAGTAAATTCAAAAAGACTATAGCCAAACCATGCATCTTTTCTGAACACCATGGTATGAAACTAGAAATCAACCACAATAACAAATTTGGAAAGAACACATATACGTGGAAATTAAATCACACACTGCTAAACAATGAGTGGGTCATCCAAGAAATAAAAGAGAAAATTTTTGAAAAGTGCATGGAGACAAATGAAAATGAAAATACAATGGTCCAAAAATCTTTGGGTTGCAGTAAAAGCTGTTCTAAGAGGGAAGTTTATAGCAATACAGGTCTACCTCAAGAGGCAAGAAAAATCTGAAATAAACAACCTAACTTTACAACTAAAGAAGCTAGAAAAAGATGAGCAAAGAAAACCCAAAAACAGTAGAAAGAAGGAAATAATAAAGATTAGAGCAGAGATAAATGACATGAAACTAGAAATGGATTAAAGAGATCCATGAAACCAGGAGATGATTCTTTGAATAGATCAACAAAATTGATAAAACTTTGGCCAGTCTCAACAACAACAAAAAAGAGAGAAAGAGAAGCAGAGAGAGAGAGAGTACACAAATAAACAAAGTCAGAAATGAAAGGGGGAGTAATAGCCAACATCACAGAAATAATCAGTAATATAAGAGAATATTATGAAAAATTATATGCCAAAAAATTGGACAACCTAGAAGAAATGAATAAATTCCTACAAAGAGATGAACCACCAAAAATGAATCAGGAAGAAATAGGAAATTTGAACAGTTTGGTTACCAGCAATGAAATTGAACCAGAAATCAAAAATTCCTAACAAACAAAAGTTGATGACCAGGTGTCTTCACAGGTGAATTCGAACAAATATTTAAAGGAGGGTTAATATATATTCTCAAAATATTCCAAAAAATAGAAGAGAAAGAAAGCTTCGAAATCCATTATATGAGACCTGCATTACCCTGATAGCAAAACCAGATTAAAGACACTACGAAAAAAAGAACTATAGGCCAATATCTTTGATAAACATAGATGCAAACACCCTCAACAAAATGTTCCCAAACTGAATAGAACAATATAGGAAATACAAATTATTCACCACAATCAAGGGAATTTTATTCCTGGGATGCAAGTGTGGCTCAATATTCCCGAGTCAATCAATGTGATATATGACATAAGAAGAGAAAGGATAAAAGCCATATCATTTCAATAAATGAAGAAAAAGTATTTGAAAAGTACAACATCTATTCATGACAAAGACCCTCAACAAAATAGATTAAGAGTGAATGCCATATATGAAAACCCCACAGCTATTGTCATAGTCAATGGGGAAAAACAGATTTTCCCCTAAGGTCAGGAACAAAACAATGATATCCACCCTCAATAATTTTATTCAACAGAGTACTGGAATTCCTAACCACAGCAATCAGACAACAAGAAGAAATCAAAGCCAACCAAACTGGTAAGGAAGAAGTAAAACTTCCACTATTTGCTGATGACATTATACTATGTAAAGAAAATCCTGAAGACTTCACCAATAAACTTCTAGAACTGATTAATGAATTCAGTAAGGTCACAGGACACAGATCAATATACAGGAATCCATTGCATTTCTATACACTAATAATGAGGTAGCAGAAAGAGAAATTAAAGATGATACCCACAAATGGAAAGATATTCCATGCTCATGGATTAAAAGAACAAATGTTGTTAAAATGTCCATACTACCTAAAGCAATCTACAGATTTAATGCAGTACCTATCAAAATACTAAAAGCACTTTTCACAAAATTAGAACAAATAATCCTAAAATTTGTATGGAACCATAAGAGACACCAAATAGCCAACATAATCTTGAAAAAGAATTGATAGTATGGCAATCCTAGATTTCAAGATACACTACAAAGCTGTAGTAATCAAAATAGGATGGTACTGTCACAAAAATAGACACATAGATCAATGGAACAGAATAGACAACCCAGAATAAACCCACACCTACATGGCCAATTAATCTTGGACAAAGAGGGCAAGAATACCCAATGGAAAAGACAGTGTCTTCAATATATTGTGTTGGGAAAACTGGCCAGCTACATGCAAACACATGAAACAGGACCACTTTCTTACACCATACACAAAAATAAACTCAAAATGGATTAAGAACCTAAATCCTGAGATCTGAAACAATAAATATCTTAGAAGAGAACACAAGCAGTAATTTCTCTGACATCAACCATAGCAACATCTTTCTAGATATGTCTTCTGAGGCAAGGGAAATAAAAGCAAAAATAAATGATTGGGGCTACTTCAAAATAAAAAGCTTTTGCACAGTGAAGGAAACAATCAACAAAACTAAAAGACAACCTGCAGAATGAGAGAAGATATTTGCAAATGGCATATCCAATAAGGGTTAGTTTCCAGAATATATAAAAAAACGTACAGACTTCAACCAGGTCACGATCTCGCGGTCCGTGAGTTCGAGCCCCGCGTCAGGCTCTGGGCTGATGGCTCAGAGCCTGGAGCCTGTTTCCGACTCTGTGTCTCCCTCTCTCTCTGCCCCTCCCCCATTCATGCTCTGTCTCTCTCTGTCCCAAAAATAAATAAACGTTGAAAAAAAAATTAAAAAAAAAAAGAAAAAAAAAACGTACACAATTCAATACCTAAAAAACAAATAATCTAGTTAAAAATGGACAGAAGGTATGAACAGAAACTTTTCCAAAGAAGACCTACAGATGGCCAACAGACACATGAGAAAATGCTCAACATCACTCATAATGGGGGAAATGCAAATCAAAACTACAATATCACCTGTCAGAATGGCTAAAATCAACAACAGAAAAACAATAGGTGTTAGCGAGGATGTGCAAGAAAAAGGAACCCTGGTGCACTGTTAGTGGGAATGCAAACTGGTAGAGCCACTGTGGAAAACAGTATGAGTTTTGGAGGTTTGAGTTTGGCAGTTCCTCAAAAAAGTTAAAAATAGAATTATGATATGATCCAGTAATTCCACTGGGATTTACCCAAAGAATATAAAAACACTAATTAAAAAAGATATAATCACACCTATATTTATTGCAGCATTATTTGCAATAGCCAAATTACGGAAGCAGTCCAAGTGTTTTTTGATAGGAAAATGATTAAAGATTATGTATATATATATATATATATATATATATATATATACACACACACACATACACATATGTATGTATGTATATACGTATGTATATTTATATATGTACGTATATATTATATATATACATATAATGGAATAGTAGTCATCCATAAAAAAGAACAAAACCTTGCCATTTGCAACAATGTGGATGGATCTAGAGAGCATAATGCTACACCAATCAGAAATACAAATGCCATATGATTTCACTCATATGTGGAATTTAAAAACCAAAACCGATGAACAAAATAAAAAGGGGACAAAAAAAAAACAGTCCCTTAACTGTAAAGAACAGATGATTACCAGAGAAAATATGAGTAGGGAGATGAGTAAACTCGATGATGGAGATTAAAGAGTACACTTATCATGATGAGCACAGAGTAGTGTATAGAATTGTTGAATCATTATATTGTACACCTGAAACTAATATAACACTATATATAACTATCCTGGAATTACAATTAAAAAAATACCCCTTCTGTAATTATTTTTATGTGGAGTAGAATTTATAATGCATTTAAAAGATTTATTCATATATATATACATTATACATATATCCATATATATAATTCATATATATAATTATACATACATATATATCCACATATATAATTCATATATATATAATTATACATACATATATGTGTATATATATGATTATGTAGAAAGGATACATCCCTAACAGCCTTAGCATTATGATGTAACTATAATCTATCATCTGTTTCCTATCTATCATCTACCTGTGTATCTAAGTACCTGGATATCTATGTATCTATCTATCATCCTTCTCTTCCCAGCATCTGAAATGTGTTTGTGTATATACATATTCTTCAGTAGGCTCCCTGTATTACTAACAGGAAGCTTCATGGAGCTATCTGTTGCTCAGGTGAGAGGTGATTTGAACCTAAACTTAAACCTTAGCTCTATTAATTTCAATAGCTATACAATTAAAAATTTAACTTCTCTTATTTTAGCCTCCTTATCTGTGAAGTGGGAAATGATAATACTTCATGGTTTTTTAAGGACTAAAGGAGATTTGTGTGTATGTGTGTGTGTGTATGTATATACACACACATATATATATACATACATATATATACATACATATATATATATACATACATACATATATATACATACATATATATGTATGTATATACATACACACACACACACACATATATATATATATATACATACGCACACACACACTATGTAGTATATACTATATATACTGTAATATAGTAGTACAATGCTTGTCACATATGGATACTCACTAGATTTTTTAGATTTTTTTTTTAATGTGTATTTATTTTTGAGAAGAGAGAGACAGAGCATGAGCAGGGGAGGAGAGAGAAAGAGGGAGACACAGAATCTGAAACAGGCTCCAGGCTCTGAGCTGTCAGCACACAGACCAACACAGGGTTTGAACTCATGGACTGCGAGATCATGACCTAAGCAAACGGATGTTTAACTGACTGAGCCACCCAGGAGCCCCCTCACTAGATTTTTTTTTTTTCACACATCCTTTATATATGAAGAGTTGACAACTATATGTAAAGAAAGAAGACTAGGGGCGCCTGGGTGGCGCAGTCGGTTAAGCGTCCGACTTCAGCCAGGTCACGATCTCGCGGTCCGTGGGTTCGAGCCCCGCGTCAGGCTCTGGGCTGATGGCTCAGAGCCTGGAGCCTGTTTCGGATTCTGTGTCTCCCTCTCTCTCTGCCCCTCCCCCGTTCATGCTCTGTCTCTCTCTGTCCCAAAAATAAATAAAAACGTTGAAAAAAAAATTTAAAAAAAAAAAAAGAAAGAAGACTAAATCATTGGCTAATGTAGTATTCCAAAACATGCTCTTGAGTTCCTAGTACCTCTGTTCTTATCAGATAAACCTGTCAACCAGAGAGTCTTTCAAATAATTAACTTTAATTACACATCAATTTTGTTTTCACTGAATCCACCAGTTTCCCAGAGTTGGATACAGCAATTGGTGGTTTTTGTACTGGAAATAGAGTTATGACTTCCATTTGAAGCTATTTCTAACTGATTACAGAGATCCAGGAAACACAGATTGTGGTAACTCAGAAAGGAACCAGAAAATTGTTATTTCACAAATATGAATGTTACAGTTTGAAGACTAGAAGCACCTGTGTTATTCCCTTTACACATAGATGCCAACAAAATTAAGAATCCACAGAAAGAATGATCACATCATGAAACATGGAGAGACAGTGGGAAAGAGAACAATCAGAATTTTTAGTGTTAGTCAACTATGTTATATATATTTTACCAGATTGCATTTTATCTTATTTATTTTTAAAAATATCCATGTGTTTTCTAAAAACATCAGGCTTCCTCTTGTGCCCAGGTTAGAGTTTCTCCCCTGCCAATAGTTCTGATTGAAAAAGCTCCATGTGGTACTTTCATTAAGGCAGATGACAAGGATAATGTAACAATCACTGTTACATTTTGATTCTATGAAATATTTCAAGTAAGTACTAACATGATTCTTATATTTGATAACAAACTGATAAGTTTGTTCAATTCTATTTATCTTTTCTTCAGATAAGTGATACTAAAGACCTCCTAGGCAGTGGGTGTTGATGAGTATCTTCATTTTATTTTGTTACCACTATGCACAACTGTTGACATAGATTATTTTTAAAAGAAAGAGTATTTCTTTTGAGGTAGAAATGGTAAAGTAACACATTTTTTATTGTGTTCCACTGCTCAGAGCTTCCCATTTGCCCACCCAAATCTGTGTTTGCCCTTCTTCTTCTTGTGTGTATCTATTGTCTCTCATAGAAGTTCCTGCACCATATTATTATATAGTTTTCCTACCTTACTTTATTATTATAATAGTATATTCTTAATGGAAGTAATGTGTGTCATCCATCTTTTTTTTCACCCCAGAATCAAACACAGCAGCTGGTGCATAAAGGATGGCGCTAAACACATGTTTATTGATTCAATGAATGGTCTGCAACTCAGCAAAAATTCTTCCCTAAGAGGGGAAAAAACAGTGATACTGGCTACTTCACTCTTGTATATATTTGCCAGCCCTTAGCTTTAAAGTTTCCATTTTCATCAATCAATCCCTCCCAGTTAATCATCTTGAGATGAAAAGATAACTAGAAAATAGCTTCATAGTACTCAGAATCAATATTCACATATATTCTCTGACTTCTTAATTAATATTTTAGTTTTTAATTGTGGAATTGGGCCAGAACTGTCTTCATAGCTTTACTATAGATGACAGGTAAATAGATGATAGATGATAGAAAGATGATAGATAGATGGATAGATAGATAGATATTATCATTAAAGAAAATATCATATCAGAAATTTGGGTACAATTTGGTGTCAAGGATTGCCTTTTCTTAACATTCCAGGATAAGAATTTTCATCTCATTTTTTATGAAGGTTAATAGTTGCATTTTTTTTAATGTTTATTTTTGAGACTGGGGGAGAGAGAAAGAGTGTAAGTATGGGTCAGGGAGGGGCAGAGAGAGAGAGGGAGACGCAGAATCTGAAGCAGGCTTCAGGCTCCACACTGACAGCACAGAGCCCAATGCGGGGCTCCAACTCACGAACTGTGAGATCATGACCTGAGCCAAAGTCAGACGCTTAACCGACTGAGCCACGCAGGAGCTCCTATGAAGGTTAATAGTTAAATTAATGGTTCATTTAGTAAGAGCTATAACAAAATATCTGATTGTTATATCATGCTCAAATGAATCTGTGCACTTACTCTGTTTCAAGGACACTAGTTAGCAAGCAGTGTAGGCAAACCTGGAAGAGGTCTTGGACATCCCATGTGGCTTCCCAGGCCTCTGTTTTTGTATCAGACACTTTCTCTTGCCCACAGTAATAGAAAAGGTCTCTAAGTGAGGGATGTATGTGTGAGCATTTGTTATGAAAAATTTCTATTTTATACCCATATTATTACAGACCTTTCATGACATTTTCCAAGGGTGTGTGCTATGTAATTTCATAGATTCTAGATTTCTTTACCATGAGAAATCTTAAAGCACATCCTTCTAAGAGAATTCCATAAAAAAACATTCTCCATGTAGCAAATATTATTAGTCTATTACCCTATGTTGAGTTGTTAGCATATTTGGAAAGAAATTCGACTGGAACACCTGCCTTTTCCCCCCCGGGAATGTTTCTTCATTATTGGTAAGTAAACAAATCCCAGGCGAGTTGCTGTAATTCCTTCCCCCTCTGTCCACCCTCAGACCTTAATCAATATTTCTTTCCTGAATATTACTCAGTTATTTTTTCATTATTTTTCCTATAACATTTTCTATAAAATCAAATACAGAAGATTGAGCATACTACGACTCTTAAAGCTACCAGAATTTGCACCATCCAAAGAGGATAGATTTTGTCTCTATAAACCATATTAATTATGTACTATTCCTTCAGGGATTTTCTTATTTTTTTTTTTTTTTTTACCCACTTGGTTACTCTTTTTCTCCACCATTCACAGTGATTTGAAACTTTTAATACTTGCTGATATAGGGGCTTATTTGATGTTTAATTTTTTAATTCACTTTTTTTTGTGACCAGTATTCATAAGTATTACCTCAATAGAAACTTCAAATCAGTTTCCCCAAATATTCTTTTACATTGGAGTCATCATCTACCCAAATATTCTTTCACATTGGGAGTCATCATGTACATAAGTTTGATTCATATTTAAATTTATGAATCATTTTACAAACTTTTGTGAATCCATATGGTTGAGGCAGATATTAAAGCATGTTTTAAACACCAAATGTCAGTTAAAATTTAACCATTCTCCCTTACTTCCCAACAGAAACAACTTCTCCAGTGTACTACATATTCTCAGGGACTAAGATGATGACTGGAGTAAATTTTGGATCCCATCAGGTTTGTGAGCATAATCATATTCCAGGTATCATAGTGCAGGGTTTTACTTACCTCAGCATCCAAACATCATAATGTAATACCAACCATCCCCAATAGGGGCAACATGAACTATACAAAGTTTACTAAGCAGATAACATAGATAACAACATAGAGACAGCTAGAAATTACTTTTTTTTATTCATTACTCATTCTGAGTTGATCCACTTCTAAAAACCATTTGATGTAAATTTATGCAACTTCAATCCAGTTTATTCCTAACAATTTCTCCTTATATCAAAGATAATCAACTAATTGTACAGATTTTCAGTCTATTTGTCAAAGTTCAGCCTTTAAGTTAGACAATTACAAACCAGATAGCTCTATCTCTACCTATTTTTGGTTCTTTTGTTTCTGATTGTCATCTGGATTATACTTTCCTCATTCCTTAAAAAGTCTTTTCTGTTTGCCTCTTATATTTGCCATTTTGCCTTGCTTATTGACTTTGATAAAAAATGTTCATTTCTAGGGGCACCTGGGTGGTTCAGTTGTTTTAAGTGTCTGACTTTGGCTCAGGTCATGATCTCATGGTTCATGAGTTGGAGCCCCGTGTCAGGCTCTGTGCTGACAGCTCAGGGCCCGGAGCCTGCTTCAGATTCTGTGTCTCCCTCCCTCCACCTCCATGCCCTTGTTTTGTCTCTGTCTCTCAAAAATGAATAAATGCTAAAAAATATTTTTAAAAATGTTCATTTATAGTCCGGTGACATTTTTGTTGTTTTTTTTTTTCATGACATTAAGCGTATCATATATATATATATGTGCATATATATATATTGCATGAAGTATTATAATATGGATAGTATTTCATTTTCTGATGACTTCATTTAAAGTTGAATCATAAGCATCAACTTGTTGTTACATAGTATGTGTTACTATACTTTTTAATTATATAGTATTAAAATTTTTGGAAAGCAGGCATAATAATTTACATAATGATTTCTCTATTGACTAATATATAGGTTGTTCTGTATTTCCCCCCTATTAAAAATACATATGGGGTACCTGGATGGTTTATTTGGTTAAGTGTCCGACTCTTGATCTCAGCTCAGGTCATGATCACACTGTTCATGTGACTGAGCCCCAAGTCGGTCTCTGCCCTGACCGCACAGAGAACACCTGCTTGGTATTCTCCTTCTCCATCTCTCTTTATCCCTCTCCTGCTCATATGGGTATGTGTGCAACACACTTTCGCTATCAAAATAAATAAATAAACTTAGAAATAAATAAATAAATAAATAACCCGCAATTTCACTTTTAGATAGATAACCTGAAGAGAAATAAGTGTGCCTAAACACCAAAAGACATGTACGTTTCATAGTTGTTTCATTCATAACATCTAAAAGTTGGAAATAATCTTAAGGTCCTTTATTTTTTTTTTAATTTTTTTTAACGTTTATTTGTTTTTGAGACAGAGAGAGACAGAGCATGAACCGGGGAGGAGCAGAGAGAGAGGGAGACACAGAATCAGAAGCAGGCTCCAGGCTCTGAGCCATCAGCCCAGAGCCCGACGCGGGGCTCAAACTCACATACTGTGAGATCGTGACCTGAGCTGAAGTCAGAGGCTTAACCGACTGAGCCACCCAGGCGCCCCAATCTTAAGGTCCTTTAGAGAACAATGTACATGTAGTATATTACAGTGGAATGCCGCAAACACAAACAACACACAAAAACTACTACGTGAAACAGATCTTGCAGACATTATATAGAAACAGATTTTACAGACGTGGTATAGAGTAAAAGAAATATGCACATAAAATATATATATTATTCAATTTGTATGAAATTTGGAAACACACAAAGCTAATCTATGCTACTAGGAGTAAGAAAAGTGGGCACCTAGGTTTGGGGAGTATAGCTGGCAGCATCACTGCTACTGACATCGAAGACAAAGGAGCCTGCTGGGGTGATGGGAATGCTCTACATCTTGATCTGAGTGTGATTATACCATATACATAATATTCACTGAAGTGAATACTTAAGATATGTATCCTTTGTGGGGTGTCTGGGGGGCTCAGTCAGTTGAGCTCCAACTTCAGCTCAGGTCATGATCTCATGGTCCAGTCCATGTGTTCAAGCCCCACATTGGGCTCTGTGCTAATAGTTCAGATGGAGCCTGGAGCCTGCCTCAGATTCTGTGTCTCCCTCTCTCTGCCCCTTCTCCACTCATGCTCTGTCTCTTTCTCTCCCTCTCTCAAAAATGAATAAACATTAAAAAAATGAAAAAAATAAAAGATATGTATCCTTTGTGGTGTATACATTATACTTCATATAAAAATTAACATAATACATTGTTGCAATAAGCACTTTAGTCCATAATTTTTTTTTACCTCCTATTTCTGGGTTATTCCTCAATCTAAGTCAAAATAAATATTTTTGTGTTTTTTTAAATTATTTGGGATTATTAGGCAAATTCACCAGATCTAACGCACAGTCTTTTATTTATTTGAATTATTTCAATACAGATTCTCTCACTGATCTATAATCTTTCTGGGGAAAAAAAAGCGCTATTCTGTAAGTGCAGGCATGGATTGTTTTTGATGGGTATCGTTTTAACAGTTTTTGTCTGATAAAAGCTGCTTAAGATACATAGATCTGGCTCCCTGCTTTCACCTATATATTGTCATGTTTTCAAAGTATTCCTGATTATCTTTTCCTCACCTCCATACATGTAAGAGGAGAGAGTAAAGTATTTCTAATTACCTACGAAGATGATTGAATAGTAAAATCACTCTCAGCACACAGGAGTGATGTTTCAGATGTTCCCACTGATTCTTGACTGAAAGATTTTAAGTTTGTACAATTTTATCTCTTTTTTTAAATAACACCTTTGTTGATTTTTTAAAATCCACATTGTTATTTTAAACCTGTGACTATGAGTTTCTTGAATTATTTCCCTGTGTCATCCATCATTTGTACTAATCCCATTAATTTAATTGATATGTTACAAGGCAGCATTGATATATGTCATGATTATCTTTTGTTTTCTTTCGAAGTTTTCTCTCTGCATTACAAAGACTTTATTTTAAAGTTTTCTAACTTAAGGAAGTAATGCAATTTTGTAAAAAGTGGCGACTGGGGGTCAACATATCTGAGTTCTGTCACTGGCTCTATTATGAAGTTCAGAATCAGATAGTTGATAAATACACTTTCTTGACAACAGTGAGAAATTTAAAAAGAATTGGACCAGGTGGATTTACTTTTTGTTCCAATTTGGATCAGCAAGTAAATAGCTTCCAAATTGAGATTAGTAGAAAAGACTCTTGTAAATAGAATGATGAAACTTGCTGGCTATAGCTGCATGCTTGGTTACAGCAAAGACCATGTGAAATATCATTGATAACAAATGTTCATATGAGACCCTTCCTTCCATTGCATTAATCTTGACACCCAGGTAGGAGTTACAGGGACATCAATCCCTTTCTGCAACTGCTGGCACTATTTCTAATGCTAATGTTGATTCCATTTATAGGAAATCTCCCTCTTGTCTTATCTCTGTCTCTGACAACTTGAACATATCCATTGAAAAGAAAGGTGATAGGAGACAAAGAAGGGAAAAGGGAAAGATTTTTACTTTGTGTTAGAAGCAGATCATCTGAATGCAGAAACTCATCTTTCTAAGATTAAATAAACTGAGTTCAAACTGTCCTCAGCACTTACCCTTTTCAAGAAAGGTATTTTTGACCGAAATATATTTTTGGCTTTTATTCTCTCTCCATCTTGAAAAATAATGGAATTATTGCCCATATGCACTGGTTTGAATAAAATGTTCAGTGATCTGGAATTCATGCACAGGAAGTACAGCTGATGTGGGGAAAGCACTGTGAGATGACAGAATTCACTATTCTAAATGCATTCCCAAGAGAATTGAGAGGTACTAATATTACACATTGCACACCCTCTGTGCTAGGTGCCTGCATAATCACAACATTGAAATTGACATATTTGTCACACACAATCACATTGGAAACTTTCAGAAGCCATAAATAATGGCTAGGGCACCTATAATATTTTCTAGATGCAGAGACAAGGCACTTAATCTTGATGCAATCTGCACAAGGTAGAGCCCAGGGGCATTCAGTGCTCATGCCTGGGTTATTACATGACACCCAGAGTTCCCCAAGTTTAACGAGCCTCTTTGGGGGAGATGAAATCTTACAAGAATATCTGGTACAGCTTCACGGCCTTAGAGATAAATAGTCCTAGTGAGATGATTATGTATACTTCTTTAAAAGATTTCCTGAGATAAATATTCATGTATTCACAAATATTTACTATTAAGAATTAATACTTGTTGGCCACATATCCTACATGCCTGACACTGATCCAAGAATATATATGTGTATAACTTTAATTAATACTTAAAACATCTCTGTTAGAGAGAAACTAATTTTTACCCTTATTTTACGGATGAGAAAATTGTGCAACAAGAAATTTAAGGGCTGGTGTTAATATTCCATAAAAAAGCAGTGGATTTTAATGATTGAAGGTGTGGCTTTTGAGGCTCTGCTTTTTAAAAAGTAAAATCCCATCTCTTCTACTATTACTTCCGTGACATTAAGCAATATATTTAAATTTTCTCTGCATCAGTATTTTCATTGGTAAAATGTGGATAGTAATTATGGCTACCCCAAGGGTTATGAGCACTACATGAATTGAGGTTAACCTATTAAGAGTAGTATCTGACCCATAATAGAAGCTTAGTAAGTGTTAATACTAAACTATTCTGTTTCTTACATGAAACGTGTTTTATATTCTGGCCCTGTATTGAAACGAAAAACTTTTTATGTCTCTCTCCCCTATTAGGCTGTGTGCTCCTCAATTATAGGGACATGGATGAACTCATGCTAAGGACCTAGCAAGATAAATGTTACACATAACTTCACTGAATTAATACATGAATAAGGCATGGTACCTCTTTTTTAAGGGTGGCATGATACAGTAGAGGAACCAGAACATTGCAATCACTAGAATACAAGGCACTGTTTGCAACATGATGAAAGCAGACCTAGTCATGCTTCCTGGTTCCTATGGCATTTTTTGAAATCATTGTTTTATAGTATTCAGATCAGAGTCTTCGCTAAAGAGACCTTCTGAACTACTTAGAGGCAGCACATCAGCCACCCTATCATCTTTCAAGTTGCAGTGCCTGACTGAATGACTGTGTGTATGTCATGAGTTTTTGTGTGTGTGTCGGTGTGGGTGTGGGTGTGGGTGGGTGTAGGTGGGTGGGTGTGTGCACTTACATACGTGTAAGCGAGGTGCAATGGCAGCCTCAACACTGCTAAAACAGCTGTTTTGTGTTCATACTGCGCCATCAGTAAATCTGATTGAAGGCTCCTGTTCTGCCCCTTACTTATTGGTTGGTTTTGTGCAAAGCACTTGGCATGAGTGGCTGTGGAAGTTAGAGCCACTATGCCTTTTAGCCCACTTCTTGCTAGTTCCTTAGAAACTGCATCCCTTAGTGGGATCTAGTGTAAACAATGGTGTGACTCCTACGTTTTTCCCAGGACAATTCATAAACTAAGTTTTTAGGTACATATAGTGATGTATCCTGGATTGAAGGGACTCTAGTATATTGCCAGTAAGGCTTCTGACTTCAGGAGGCTGTATTTCTGCAAGGAAGAACAAAGGGTAATCTTGAACAAATGTTGGGATTCTTCTGCTAGGTAATCTCATTTGCAGATTCTCTTGGCGTACAAGGACAACACAAGGTCAGGGCTTTGCATGTCTCTTTTGGAATACAGGCAAAGTATCGTGAACTTACATTCAACAGGAACTCTTCCCCATTGCCTCCCCCCAACTCTGCCTCTTTGTAGACGTGAAAAGACAGTATCCACCTATTGCCAAAATAAGAGAAGAGGAGAAAAAGGCATTCAGATATTAATTAGCACAATGTGACACAGAGGATACTGCTACACGGCTTTTTTCTACCACTTCTCTTTACTGTGCAATCTGTGTTTTGAATGTATTTCTTCTCTACTGCAGTGGGTGGAAACTTTCAACTTGAGATCAGTGAGGTTAAAAGAGTTGTCATTTTGACAACTGCCAAACTCTCCACTCAGAGGAACTCAAAGCCTTTTTAGTTATTTTATCAAAGGCAAAACTCATTTTCGGAAGAGCTTAAGGTGAGAGACTATTTTCAAACACAGTGTCTTGTAATCAGCAGGTATCTGTTGGAATTTAAACATGTTTTAAATGGTTCTGTTTTCTAAGACTTCTTAATCAAAGAACCACCATTTCATAGTAAGTCAGAATCCCTGGCAATAGAAAACAGCAGAGAAGTACCAAAGTACATATCAACATATACTCTGAGGATCCAAAAATTGCTTTAAGGAAGGAGAGGTCACAGACATAAGTTATCCTATTATTCAAGAATCGTGGTAATACTGAAAAGATTCTAGTGAGAGTTTATTTTTTGTCTTAGGAGCCTAAACAGTGTTAGTATTTGAGTGGTCAGTGGGGGAACCTAAAACAAAGAAATAGAGCTGTGATTAAAAAAAATATAGTGGCTATATTTCTTATTCTTGCGGTGTTTAAAGACAGAAGGTAAAGGACAGACAAGCACATAGAAAATAAAAGCAAGTAAATAGAAAAACCTCAAACATTTAATCTGTTCATTAGACCACGTTAGGTTGTCCTGAACTCAAGTAGAGGAATTTAGCTGTATAGCTTGCTATTATAACTACAGTTACTATCATACTTCCAAGATGGCAGTCTAGCTTTTCATAAGCTCATTTGCCAGAGGTTTTGATTTATGTCTTTAAAAGTAGGGTCTGTTTCCTAGTCTTTTTCACATGCCTGTGTCTAGCATCATATCTATCACATAATAGATGTTTGATACATTTGATTAGAAGTCTCTTTATAGAATGAGACAATTGCTTATATGCAAGGTGCTCCTTTTCTTCTGATGTATCCTCTAAGGTAATCTGTTTTTCATGTTCCATTGAGAGAAAATTTCTGCAGGACAGATGGATCCCCCTAAAATCTGGCTCTATTTTGCATAAAGTCTCCAAATTGTAGGGGAAAAGGCTTCTGCCCCATTCTTTATCTTATCTCTCTCCTGCATGCTTATAATTCTTGATTTGCATTCTAAAGCTATTATTCTTTGTTCCGCTTTGAGTTAAGGTTAGTTTATGTATTTCTCATTACTTATTATTAAGTTGTTGAAGCCAGACACATGTCTTTATTGTGTGTCCTCCATAGCACTTAGCACAGTGCCTCAGAGATATGAGAAAGCTTGTTAAATTAAATTACATTGATAGTGATCACAAGGTTTGGAAAATGGAATACTTTAGAAAAGATTAAAAGAACACAGATTGTTTATCTTAAACAAAAGATCCAATGCTATTCTAAGAGTCTACAAATCAATAAAGATTTTTATATCCCCAGTGGGGGAAATGGGAGGTGGTAGTAGAGTGAAGTGGTTCCTGACTTCTTCCAAATATTTCTGTATGGTTTTTGACAGAATGGTCAAGGACATATGTCCTTTCTGTGCTTTCTTGGTTATATGGGCTCTGTATTTTTGGAAGATCATATCTCATCAGCTCTACTAGGCTCTAAAGAATTCATTCTTAACTTCTTCTGTCTGTACTTATAATTGTGGAGCTATGACTGTTTTGCAAACAGAATCACATATTACTTATGATTGTTCTTCTTTTCCAGCCAGATTATCTTTATGATCTTAACTCACTTACTTTCACTGAAACATATGTATTTTATCAATCTTACCTTATTCAACAAATATTTATTGAGACCAACTCCGAGTCATGTCATCAACTATACAAATCTAAAAATGAATAAAATACAGGTCCTGCCCTTGAAGGGCTAATAATCTGGTAAGGGAATATCAAAGTAAAGCAAAATTATATAGCAATATAATATGTAATGATAGAGAAATGGCCATTAAGTTCTGTGGGAACACATGGATGGCAAGGAAATGATTTGTGTAGGTCAGCACTCCCCAACAGAATTATAATACAAGGCATATGTAATTTAATTTTCTACTCGATATGTTAAAAATTTCAATTGACCCTTGAACGGTATGGGTTTGAACAGCAAGAGTCTACTTATACATGGATTTTTAAAATTTTTTTAATGTTTATTTATTTTGGAACATGGGAGGGGCAGATAGAGGGAGACACAGAATCTGAAGCAGGCTCCAGGCTCCCAGCTGTCAGCACAGAGCACAATGCAGGCTCAAACTCACAAACCATGAAATTATGACATGAGCCAAAGCCAGATGCTTAACTGACTGAGCCACCCAGACGCCCCTACTTACACATGTATTTTTAATAAGATTTCTGGTCAACAGCAGGCTATTAGTGGTTAACTTTTTGGGGGATTCAAAAGTTCTACATAGATTTTTGATGATATGGGGGTCAACACCCCTAACCTTCATTTTTGTTCAATGATCAACTGTAAAAAGGTATGGGTGAAAATGGTCTTCACAATGCATTTTATTTAGTCCAATATAAAAATCATTAATGAGATATTTTGAGATATTTTCTATTCCCTCTCTCTCTTTTTTTGAAACAAAGCCTTGAAATCCAGGATGCGTTTTATACTTCTAAGCAAATCTATATTTGGATTAGCTACCTTTCAGGAGCTCACTAACAGCATACAGCTAGTGGCTGTCATACTGGAAAACACAAATCCAGAATTTAAAGGAATATTAGATAATTTGATAGTGAGTTGGATCTCAGAGTTTGAAGACTTCCCAGATCTAAGAGACAGAGTATCAATGACTTGGGAACAACACATGCAAAAGCACAGAGGCATCCAGGGTTTCGGCAGAAGTTCCACATAGGAGGCCACAGCCTTACAATTGTCATTGAAGATCAAATAAGACTAGTTTTAATAGCTAAGCACTTATTATAATATTATTAGGTCTAATAACAAGTAATACCATTTTGTTGCTTTATGCAAATATGTATAAATGGTTCTTACATGTCAGGAAGGGCTCTAAACACTTTTTATAAAATAATTTGTTTAATCCTTGCAACAGCAGAATGAGGTAGCTATCATTATTGCCTACCCTACTTTACAGATGATAACATTGAAACATAAGGAGGCCACATAACTTGCCCAATGGCATTACAACCACTAAGTGGAACAAACAGAATTTGACTCCAGAATCTGTGTTCTAAATTGTTATGCGATATTAATTCTACAAATCACTACCCCCTCTATAATATACAGACCTAGTGCTGGCTTTAATGCTCTATACAGATCAGGCCAAATATTTAAGAACTATTAAAGTTGTAAAATGAACTAATGAAACAAATTTGTTTTTAAAAATAAAAACTGATTGAAGACTAAATAAAATTCAAAGTTGTAAAAACAAGTATGGTAAATAGTTCATTATGTTTTAGGAATGTGGTGCATGTAATATAAATAGTTCCTGATGTTATTTTACTAATAAATATGATGAATAAATATGAAAAATTCATTTTGCCCAAGTAGTTTCTATCAATTTTGCAGAATATAAAAGAACAATACATTTATATTGCATATAAGAAACACACTTAAAATAACAAGTTTGGAACTAAAGAGATGAAAAAGTTATACCATACAAACACTTACCAAAGGAAAGCTGGTGTTGTACCATTATCAGAAACATTTAGACTTTCAAGCAAAAAGCATACTAGGGATAAAGGGGAACACATCATAATGATCATTAACTAAATTCACCAGGAAGATATAATATTCAAAAGTTTTATTTATCTAATTGCATATCCTCAAAATATATGAAATAAAATTTGACAGAATTAAAAGAAAAATAGAAAAATCTATAATTATTCTTAGTGAGTTTAACCATATATCAGGAACTGATTGAAAAATGCAGACGTGAAAGCTGTAAGACTATAGGAGGCCGACGATCACATTTAACAAACTTGATATAATTGACTCATACAGAATGTTGTTCCCCTGAACTGCATACTACCATTACTTTAAGTTCACACACAAGTTTTATAAAAATGATTGTATTCTGGATTAGAAAGCAAGTCTCAATAAAATGCAAGTGATTTAAATTATAAGTACATATTGTTTAACCGTAGTAGACTTAAGCTAGAAGTCAAAGATGTCTAAAATCTCCTTATGTTTAGGGCACCTGGGTGACTCAGTTTGTTGAGCGTCTGACTCTTGGTTTCAGCTCAGGTCATGATCTCAGTTGTGAGATCAAGCTCCAAGCCCTAAGGCTCAGCATGGAGCCTGCTTAAGACTCTCTCTCTTTCTCTCTCTCTCTCTCTCTCCCTGTCTCCCCCTCCCCTCTCCCCACTTGCTCTCTCTCTCAAATAAAATAAAAAATAAATAAAAACATAAAATCTCCATATGTTTAAAAATAAATAACACTATGTTAAAGAGAAAATGGCAATTGAAATTAGAAAACAATTTTGAATTGGATATATCAAAAATTCAATGTATCAAAATGTGTGAAATACAGATAAAATGTTCATAGAGTGGAATTTATACCACTATATGTATATTTTAGAAAAAAGAAAATGTTTAAAATCAATAAGCTCAACATCCATCTCAGGAAACAAGAACAATTAACAGCCAATTAAACATAAATGAATAGTGGAAAGAATAAAAATGAAAGTAACATAATAAAATTGATGAAAATATTAACTAATGATTATTTGAAAAGATCAATGAAATCAAGGCAAAAAGTCATCATATTAAAACTTCATAAATGGCAGAACAATGCTTTAGTCTCTTTCAATCTGTCTCATTTTCTCTCCCTGTAATGGATAAGATTAATTTTCAAAGTTGAACTTTTTTTGCATCATAAACATGCAGAAAAAAAGGGAGGGGAGGCCTGAGTTGAGCCATGAAAAGTAACACTTTCTTTTATTTCCTGTCATAAAATTAATTTTGCACATATTTGATGTATTACACATTGCTACTGCTATTGTTTTGTTCCTCCAGTATCCTCTCTGCCTCTTCCACTGGGGTCTTTAGAGTACTATAGTCAAAGTAGAGAAAAGTTTGACTCAAAGAATCCTAGGAAACTTTATAGTCCTTGTGATATTCTCTAGTATTATGAGAGCTTATGATGCAATACCTCAAACTCAGCCTAAAAAATGGATAAAGCCCTTTATGAAGTATCAACATTATCATGTTCTTCTTTCAGATCAGCACTCTCCTGAGACAAAACCAATCTATATAATCATAATCAGTAATGAGTAGGAGAGTTTCCAATTCAAGGCTGCCAATGTGAGCATCACTCTTAATTTGAAGTTGATTTTCCTTAGCAATCCCAAGGAATATCATATTTTTGAAAGTCCTGGACATGTTTTGATACATTTGGCTCAATTATTAGTAATTGAAAACCCTACTATTGATTCTATATACTTTAACCCCAAACAGCAAAGATATGCTTAAGTCCATGCATAGCCTCTGCCTTGGCATACATCATAGATAACACAGATACATAATTTAAACAAATCCAATATGACTGATATGGGAATGCTAAAAGAAGGTCTCAGCTATAAGAGGGGTCTTAATCAACTCTAGATGTTCTCTAATCACAAAAAGAGACTAAAAATAGTTTAAGATAAAAGGAATGTCATCAGATAGCACAAATCATAGATAAGAAACTGCAGTCTGTTGGAGCCTTAAAAGTACTTCTGAGGCAAAGATAAGGAAAAGGAACACAGGCCAAGTCAAGCATAAAGTGTCTACTGAAGGGTATCTTAACTATTTTTGCAGTATTATGTAAGACTAATTCTTAAATTTTTTCAGAAAAGCAAAAGAATTGCCAAGACACATCTGACAAAAATTAACAAGGTTAGCAACCTGTCTGTCAAATATCTCGACTTACTGTAAAGCTGAACTAAGACAATTCAAGGATGGGTGCATGACACAGTGGATGAAAATAGAGATCCCAGAAACAAAAATCAAACCCACACATGACAAGATGTCTAGGAGAAAGATATTTCTTTGCTAAATTGTATTGGGCAGTTGATTATATTGAATCATACCAAAAGATTCCAGGCAGATGAAAGGCTTTTTTAAATATAAATGTAAGACTGTAAATTTTAACGTTTATTTATTTTTGGGACAGAGAGAGACAGAGCATGAACGGGGGAGGGGCAGAGAGAGGGAGACACAGAATCGGAAACAGGCTCCAGGCTCCGAGCCATCAGCCCAGAGCCTGACGCGGGGCTCGAACTCACGGACCGTGAGATCGTGACCTGGCTGAAGTCGGACGCTTAACCGACTGCGCCACCCAGGCGCCCCAAGACTGTAAATTTTAGAATATAGCATAGAAGAACTTCTTTACTATGTCATGATAGGAAAGTATTTTTAATAACCCTGAAACAGCACAAACTAATACATTATATTACATTAAAAATAATAACACCTGCCCATCAAAATACAGTATTAAGAAGGAGATATGACAGTACAAAATTTGAAGAAGAGATTTCCAATGCATATAACTCACAGATGATAGCATCTACAATACATATATTTGGGCAAATAGTACTATATACTTTTTTTCTCCAAGTTATAAATAAAGACTGATAACCCCAATAAAAAATAAAGCAAAATTATGAACAGGCATTCCAATGTCAAATGTCCAGTAAACAAATATAAATATATATATATTTTTTGTCTAACTAGTAATTGAGGAAATCACAAGGAAACACCATTTTACACATATCTTACTGGCAGAAATTTTCTGTAATTATAGCAATATTGGCAAAAACATTTGACAAAGTGAACTTCTTATAATACTTCTAAAACACTTCAAAAAACAATTTGCTATCACCTACCAAAGTTGAAATAAGTCTAGCATACATTGCTATAATTGCTTTCATAAGTATGGAGTTAACTGAAAGTTTTGCACATACGCAATGAAAACTGGAAAAGAGAGTTCATAATTATCGTGACTAGGAAGGAAAAATATATCATAGGGGGAAATATCCATTGGCAGGAGATTGGATTAAAAAAAATTGTGGTACAATTATGCAATGGAATATGACCCACTAGTGCAAATAAATGTACTGCTGTATGGACTAAGAATGATTTATCTCAGAAACATAATATTATATAAAATGAAGCTAGTTGCAAACAATATAGAGTAAGGTAAATTTATAATGTACAAATGGAAAAAAAAATCAATGTATTGACCATATGTATATATATCAGAATAATTATTAAAATAATCAAATTAATAAGAAACACAACATTTAAGCCAGTAGTTTCTTCTGTGAGGAGAAAAGGGATCTGTTTGGCAAATGGTATGCAGTGATTTTCAAAATTGTTACATTTTTAGTTTCTTATACTGGTTAGTGAGCTCTTATTTTTATTATTATTCTTTATACTTTACATATGTGTTTTTTTTATACGGCATTTACAAAACAAACTTTTTAAAAAAATTAAGAGGGAACACTGAATCATCAATTTGACAGATTTGCAACATTGAGCAAACATAGATTGTCTTTATTTAATAAAGCAAAAACAAACAAACAAACAAAACTAAGAACAAAGTAGTACAAAACCACAGCCTGGCAACATATTTTCTTTATGCCATTAGTAGATTACACTCCATCCTCTAGGATATACAAGACCAAGACTGGATGCAAAGGTTGGCTGAATTCTCACAACATTTTGCATCCTTAACCAGGCACCCTGCACACTTTAAAGTGCACAATCAGATATAGTTTTCAGAGTGTAATTCTAAAAAACCAAATCTTTGTTTTCTTCATTTTTTGATGAAGAACATAGACAATGCACAAGAAAACAGTATATCTTCAGTAGATTAACTGTTTAGCAAGCATAACTTGGGAAACACAGAAGTCTAGCAGATATTAGACAACACCAGCCTAAATGAGAGGTGGACTGCTTTAATCAACACTTAACTAGGAAGAAACTGGTTTTACTTGACCTCCACACACATGATTCATAAGTTGTTCTGTATAGGGGAACCTGGCTGACTCAGTCAGTTAAGCGTCTGACTTTGGCTCAGGTCAAGATCTCACGGTTTGTGGGTTCAAGCCCCATGTTGGGGCTCTGTGCTGACAGCTCAGAGCCTGGAGCCTGCTTCAGATTCCATGTCTCTCTCTCTGTATGCCTCTCTCCTTCTTGTGCTCAGGCTCTCTCTCTCTCAAAAATAAATAAACATTAAAAAGAAAAAGGGTTGTTCTGTATAAGTTTACAGAGTAGAACATATTGTTCATATCCCGGATTACTTTTTAGTCATTTTTGCTAATCATTTTTGTGCTTATAAATATTTATTTAAGGTAATATTTTTATTTAGAACAGCTTTAGGCTATAGAAAATAGTTTTACAATACAGAAAAATTGCAAAAATCATATAAATAATTCCTATGGACCCCAATTCCAGTGTCGCTATTGTTAACATCTGATACATTTAACTCATATAGGGAACGACAAAATAGAAACCACCCCGGTGGCCTAGCCCACATCAGAAATCTAAACCTAAGACAGTCAGCACTGATGGGAAACACCTATTAAGGAAACTAAACAAACACCATTCATAATCCTTCACCACAGCCTTAGCTAGCTTAAAGAAAATAGGTTCTGCTGGCCTTATGAGGAAATTCTCAACCTTCTAGCCAAGCATGCCCTATTTCCATGTTGCCCCTTCTAACACACTATAAAACTTGCTCTTGCCCCGAATGTGGTAAATTGTATAGAAATCTTGTGGAAGCCAAAATCCAGCTCTGAGACCCTTACACAGTTATGCAGATATTTGGCACAATCCATTTCTCTTTGTGATTCAGACGCTGAGAGAAAACTTGCATTTGCAGCTAGAGGTCACCGTCAGATGTACATTCCACATTTACCATCTGCAAAGTACAACTCTTACACTGAATTCAAAAGGAGGTCTTAATATAGTTCCTGATTCCTTACTTCTGTTTTACACTTTGGATACCAAACCACAAAAAAAGAAAAAAAAGGAAAAGATAAAAAGATATTCTCAGCAGAAAATCATACTTTAGGATCCCTGGAAAATAGTGATGTCAAAATGAACTGTGACTAATAAAATATGTTGAGAACAGAATTGAGGGGCGGGCAAAATTAGAAATGACAAACGGGCCAGTAAAATTGTCAAAAACTGCTTCCTACTGTTTAAATTTTCTGCTCTTCTTGAATGTATGGACATTCACATGGTCATTGTAAAGTTATTGGGTTGTTTTTGTTTTGATTTGAATACTCTGAGGGCTGAGCTTTTGGTGGTATCTGATATGTGGTGGTAGGCCAGGTAAACAGACCTGGTCACTTCGAATTCTGAAACTCATGTGTGCATTTTTGTTTTCTTTCGTATCTCACAGATTATCTAACTTAAATAAAATTATAAATATGCTAATACTAGCTTTTTCCAATAAAATGACAAATGTTACAACAAACAAATACACAAAAACAACCTCATTCTTTCCCCAAATCCCTCTGGAAGAGTGCTCCACTGGGGCGCCTGGGTGGCACAGTCGGTTAAGCGTCCGACTTCAGCCAGGTCACGATCTCGCGGTCCGTGAGTTCGAGCCCCGCGTCGGGCTCTGGGCTGATGGCTCAGAGCCTGGAGCCTGTTTCCGATTCTGTGTCTCCCTCTCTCTCTGCCCCTCCCCCGTTCATGCTCTGTCTCTCTCTGTCCCACAAATAAATAAACGTTGAAAAAAAAAGAGTGCTCCACTGCTTCTGAGGCACTGTACTACTCCAGTCCATGGATTGTCTTCCCTTGAATAAAGAATATCTAACTCAATACCAAATTGCCATAATTTTGTCATTTCATGGTTTTGGTCATGAGATGGCATCTGAGGATGGCTGCCGAAGATTCTGTGGCCCGCTTCTAGATGCAGGTGAGGCTACCCGCAGAGCCCTTTTGGGTGCTGTCTCTTTGGCCACAAAGAAGATCTCTGATAAGTTTCTCTCAAGTTGAGTTCTGTTTATTTTGCATTCTGAGCTCTTCAAGTTTGTTTGTCCTAATCTTTCTGGGTGGAAAGTTGGAGTGCGAGAGACTCCAGGTTTTTTATGGTGAGACTTACCGGAACACAACATTTGAGTTCGTGGCCAATCTCAAGCACAAGGTAAACGCCCTTTGGAAGTCCTGACAGGTCTTAGGTACTGTGCACAGGCAGACAAAAACAGTAAGTTTGGTTGAGTGTGGAAGGATAGTTTCAACAAGGAAAAGTAACAAGAACCCCTCAATCTAGAGAAAGAGGTAAGCCCACCACATAAACCACGGGCAGCTGGGGGGAAATGAATTAAAACAAAAAACAAAAAATGAATCTTTTTGACCAATGACACATCAAAATCTAAGTAAGCACAAGTTCAAAATCTTCTCATGAAAGGAATAATAGGTTGATTGTGAGTAGGAATCTTGGAAGTCAAAGCTGCAAAATTGGCGGGCGCAAGTTAAGCACTTAAAAGCTGTTAGATGCTCACCTCCTTAGTCTAAGACTCCCATGCTAAGATCAATTGGTCACAGAACAAGTTAGATTGGCATTAGGTCACCTAGCAACCTGAAAAAAATTTCTGTATAATGAGGTACACTCTAAAGCATCACAAAATGTCAAACTCAGTATCATACTCCTCCCAGTTACTAATTTGGCTCTAAGAGACCCAAGGCTTAGCTAATGAAGTGGGACCCTCAAATTGCAAAGAATCAAGCATGTTATTTTCTGGAACACCTAATTTTTTATGTCTAAGAGCTATCATCCTGGCAACCGAAGATATCTATAAAAATGGCAAAAATCTTACCAAACAACCAAGAATTACAATGACCATTATGCAGAGTGTTTCAACTAGACAAGATTATTTATTTAAAAAGTGCACTTTAGAGTGAGGCTTCCCAAATTAAAGAAACAGAATAAGATACCCATTTTAACTGGAATGCAGAAGCCTCCAAAAGGCTTTAAGATTCTAAAATAGCTTCATTAAAAGATTCATTACAAAAGGCTAGTACAAGGGGCGCCTGGGTGGCTCAGTCGGTTGAGTGTCCGACTTCATCTCAGGTCATGATCTCGCAGTCTATGAGTTGGAGCCCTGCGTCAGGCTCTGTTCTGACAGTTCAGAGCCTGGAGGCTGATTCGGATTCTGTGTCTCCCTCTCTCTTTGCCCCTCCTCCGCTCATGCTCTGTCTCTCTCTCTGTCAAAAATAAATAAACATTTAAAAAAAAGCTAGTGCAAAATTAAAGACAAGAGGTACACAAGACTATAAGATTGACATGACACCTACTAACTCCTCTATCCTAGTTTACCTGAGTATTTAGCCTACTAAACCACTGTCTGACTTGCCTTTCTACTCTGAATGGACCCTACGACTGTAAAGAAAAGTCAAATATTCCCACACCAACTTGAAAGACTATATGTCTGCTCTCAAAGGAAGGCCTCTATATGGGGCTTTCCCAGGGTTGAGAGTACTTTGAGTGATTCTCTGGTAAACTGCTACTAGTTTTTCCCTTAAACAGCCAAGGGGAAACTAAAATTAAAATGAATAAAAAACCTTGCCAAATTCTGGCACATACTAGAGCTATATACTCTCTTCATAAACCACTCATGCTGGAGCCAACAGGTGGCATCCTGGGAAAACTGGCTGAAGCTGGTGAAGGGTGAGGCTTCTTACCAGACTCAACTCTCCTGGATCTCTGTATTGCCCGGTTGAGAGAGGAAAATAAAATTTCACACTGCCTTTCCTCTCAAAATTCAGACTTCTATGAATTTGGTTTTGGGAAACCCATTGGCTGTTGACCCTTCCTTTCCCATAAATGACTGTTGCCTTCTTATTTGTCTCCTATATATCCTAAGAACTTGACTTGGAAACCATCAGGTTGGGGGCCCTCAAAATAGGGCCAGACAGAAATGTGGGTTGAGTCCTATTTGCAGCTGAGATCCTGCAGGATTTGCCAGCATTCAGGGGAATTGTCTAAATCTTTCTGTCTCTTTTTGCTAACTTAGAAAGTGGCTCTGAATATTTGAAGGGTAATATTTTTTGAAACTTCTTTGAAGATATCTTCTGGATCCATGAGGTTGTTCAGTACTGCCAGAAGTATTTACTGTTTGTCCTGGCTGAAAATGGATAAAATATGTGAAAGAAACATTTTAAAGTATTTAAATTGGAGCACCTGGCTGGCTCAGTTGGCTAAGCGTCCGACTTTGGCTCAGGTCATGATCTGGTGGTTTGTGAGTTCAAGCCCTGTGTTGGGTTCTGTGTTGACAGCTCAGAGCCTGGAACCTGCTTCAGATTCTGTGTCTCCCTCTCTCTCTGCCCCTCCCGGGCTTGTTCTCTCTCTCTCTCTCTCTCTCTCTCTCTCTCTCTCTCTCTCTGTGTATCTCTCTCTCTCAAAAATAAATAAAAATTAAAAAAAAAAAGATTTTAAAGTATTTAAAGCATTTAAAGTATTTAAAATGTTTGAAAGAATTATTTTTTAAAAGTTGGTCTAGTTGGAAGCTGATATTCAGAACCTGATGAGGACTTTTTTAAAAAGCCTTTTTCACTAGGTTGGGTGGCAATGAAACTATGTACCGAGAGGAAAAGAAAAACATACCCCAACAAATAGCTATAAATTTAGAACAAGGAATCTTTAAAAAAAATATGGTTATTCATTTATTCTGAGAGAAAGAGAGAGTACGACTGAGGGGAGGGGCAAAGAAAGAAAAAGAGAATCCCAAGCAGGTTCTGTGCACTGTCGGCTTAGAACCCCACATGGGTCTCAATCCCACAAACCATGAGATCATTACATGAGCCAAAATCAAAAGCCAGACACTTAAAAGGCTGAGCCACCCCAGCATCCCAGAACAAGGAATCTTTTGATTTCTATTTTAGTTGAAGATATTATCCATGATATAAAGAGGCAAAGTGAAGATAATGGAGTTGAATGGGTGGGTCAACCCTTCCATATCATTCAGGTTTCAAACCAAAGGTTCTTTTAGTAATTAAAAACTCCATGTCTTATAAATTGAATCTTTATAGAGCATAAGTGCAGCTCTAGAAGCAACTCAAAGCCTACCTATACTTTTTCTTAATCTTTAATTCTAATATAGCTTACAGTGTAATATTAGATTCAGGTACACAATGTAGTGTTTCAACAATTCCATACATACACCGGTGCTTATCACAAGTGCATTTCTTAATCCCCATCACCTATTTCACCCATCCCCCCATCCACCCCCCCCCCCCCACCGATAACCAACAGTTTGTCCTCTACAGTTAAGAGTCTGTTTCTTGCTTGTCTCCTTCTCTCTTTTTTCTCTTTATTTCTTAAATTCCACATATGAGTGAAATCATATGATATGTGTCTTTCTTCGGCTAACTCATTCTGCTTAACATTATACTCTCTAACTCCATCCATGTCACTGCAAATGGCAAGATTTCATTATGGATGAATAACATTCCATTGCATGTGTGTGTGTGTGTGTGTGTGTGTGTGTGTGTGTGTGTGTGTATACACACACACACACACACACACACATATCTTCTGTATCCATTCATCTGTCAATGGACACTTGGGCTGCTTCCATAATTTGACTATTATAAATAATACTGCTATAAACACAGGGGTGTATGTATCCTTTGAATTAGTGTTTTTATATTTTGGAGTAAATACCCAGTAGTGTGATTACTGGATTGTAGGGTAGTTCTACTTTTAAATTTTTGAGGAAAATCCATACTGTTTTCCACAGTGGCTGCGCCAGTTTGAACAATAGTGCAAGAGGGTCCTCTTTTCTCCACATCCTCACCAACACTTGTTTCTTAGGTTTTTGATTTTAGCCATTCTGACAGGTGTGAAGTAATATCTCTTTGTGTATTGACTTATATTTCCCTGATGATGAGTGATGTTGAGCATCTTTTCATGTGTCTGCTTGCCATCTGTATTTCTTCTTTGAAGGAATATCTATTCATGTGTTCGGTCCATTTTTTTAATTGGATTATCTGGTTTTAGGTGTTGAGTTGCATAAATTCTTTATATATTTTAGATACTAACCCTTTATCATAGATATACTTTGCCAATATCTTCTACCATTCACTAGCTTGCCTTGTAGTTTTGTTGATGGTTTCCATTACTGTGCAGAAGCTTTTTATTTTGATGTAGTCCCAATACTTCATTTTGCTTTTATTTTTCTTGCCTCAGGAGACATATTTAGAAAAACTGTTGCTATGGCTGATGACAGAGACAGTACTGCCTGTACTCTCTTCTAGGATTTCTATTGTTTCAGGTTGCATATTTGGGTATTTAATCCATTTTGAGTTTATTTTTGGGTATTGTATAAGAATGTGGTATAGTTTCATTCTTTTTCATGCTGTGGGATCCCAACACCATTTTTGAAGAGATTGTTTTTTTTTTCCCATTGTATATTCTTTCCTCCTTTGTTGAAGATTTATTGACCACATAATTGTGGGTTTTCTATTCTGTTATTTTGATCTATGTACCTATCTTTGTTCCAGTACCATACTGTTTTGATCACTACAGCTTTGTAACATAACTTAAAGATTGTAATTGTGATGCCTCCAGCTCTGCTTTTCTTCTTCAAGATTGCTTTGGCTATTCAACATCTTTTGTGGTTCCATACAAAGTTGAAGATTGTTTGTTTTAGTTCTATAAAAAATGTTGTTGGTATGATTCTGTTATTTGTAAAAATTTTTAAATTTATTCAAATTCAAGTTAGTTAATATATAGTGTAATAATGATTTCGGGAATAGAATTTCATGCTTCACCACTTACATGTAACAGCCAGTGCTCATCCTGAAAAGTGCCCTCCTTAATGCCCATTACCCACTTAACCTATCTTCCCCTCCCCTCCAGCAACCCCAGTTTGTTCTCTGTATTCAAGAGTCACTTACGGTTTGTCTCCCTCTCTGTTTTTATCTTATTTTTGCTTCCCTGTCTCTATGTTCATCTGCTAAGTTTCTTAAATTCCAAATATGAGTGAAATCATATGATATTTGTCTTTCTCTGACTTATTTCACTTAGCATAATATATTTTAGTTCTATCCACATTGTAGCAAATGTCAAGATTTCATTCTTTTTGGTTGCCAGGTAATAATATTCACATCTTTATCCATTTGTCAGTTGATGGCATTGGGACTCTTTCCATAATTTGACTATTGTTGACAGTGCTGCTATAAACATTGGGGTGCATGTGTCCCTTCAAATCAGAGTTATTGTATCCTTTGGATAAATTCCTAGTAGTGCAATTGCTGGTTCACTGGGTGGTTCTATTTTTAATTTTTGAGGAAGCTCCATACTGTTTTCCAGAGTGGTGGCACCAGTTTGCATTCTCTCCAGCACTGCAAAAGTGTTCCCCTTTCTTAAAAAAATTTTTTTAATGTTTATTTTATTTTTTGGAGAGAGACAGAGAGACAGAGCTCAAGCAGGGGAAGGGCAGAGAAAATAGGGAGACACAGAATTCAAAGCAGTTTCCAGGCTCTGAGCTGTCAATGCAGAGTCCAATGCAGAGCTTGAACTCACGAACCATGAGATCATGACCTGAGCTGAAGTTGACATTTAACCAACCAAGCTACCCAGGCACCCCAAAAGTGTTCCCTTTTCTCCACATCCTTGCCAACATCTGTTGTTTCCTAAGTTGTTAATTTTAGCCATTCTGACAGGTCTTAAGTGGTATCTCATTCTGGTGGTGTTATTTTGGTAGAGATTTCATTAAATTTGTAGATTGCTTTGAATAGTATAGAAATTTTAATGATATTTGTTTTACCAATCCATGAGCATGGAATGTGTTTCCATTTCTTTGGGTCATCTTCAATCTCTTTCATCAATGTTTTGTAGTTTTTAAAGTAGAGCTTTTTACTCGTTTGTTTGGTGTAGTCTTAGGCTTGTATTATTTTTTTGTGCAATTGTAAATGATATACATACACACATACACATTAGTTTTTTTCTGCTGCTTCATTATTGGTGTATAGAAATGCAACAGATTTCTGTACATTGATTTTGTATCCTGTGACTTTATTTAATTCATTTACCAGTTCTAGTACTTTTTTGGGTGGAGTCTTAGGGTTTTTTATATACTGTATCATATCATCTATGGATAGTGGAAGTTTTACTTTTTCCTTACTAATTTGTATGCCCTTTATTTCATTCTGTTGTCTGATTGTTGTGACTAGGACTTCCTGTGTGTTGAGCACAGGTGGTGAGAGTGGACATCCTTGTCTTGTTCCTGGCCTTAAGGGTAAAGCTTTTAGTTTTTCCTAATTGAGTATGATGATAAGTGTGGGTTTTTCATACATGGACTTTATTATGTTGAGGTATGTTGCCTTTAAGTCTACTTTGTTGAGGGATTTTTTTTTTTTTATCATGAATGGATGTTGTACTGTGTTAAATGCTTTTTCCATATCTATTGAAACGATCATATGGCTTTTATCTTTTCTTTATTGCTGTGATATATTATGCTGAATGAATTGTGAATAATAAACTATCCTTGCATTCTGGGAATAAATCCCACTTGATTGTGGTGAATGATTTTTTAATGTATTGTTAGATTCAGTTTGCTAGTATTGTGGTGAGGATTTTTGCACCTATGTTCATCAGAAATATTGACCTATAGTAACTTTTTGTCAAAGCCCACCTATCCTTTTAACAAATCCCAAACTTTCCCTATCTATCTTTGCACGCAAAAGCGGCTCCCTGCACTTCGCAGCTTCTCTCTCCTCAAGTTCACCTCTCTGTGCCGCGTACCTGCTGAATTCTGTGGTTCATGTTGTGCAGATTGTTGTGTTAATCCTCAGATCAGTTTTCTAGGTGTGCAGAATGGCTTAGTGTTGGTCTGGCTGTATTTCATGGACCCGAGACACACAAAAAGCTATTCTGCCATCTTGGCTCCTCTCTCTCTATGTATCTTAAAAGGCTTGTAACTATTGTGAAAATCTGAATTTAGGAAACAAAAGTATTTTTTGGAGGAACTTGCATTTTTTCTCTGTGACTTTGAGATTAAATGTTCTACCTGGTCTTCTCTAGAAACTCTTTTTTTTTTTTTTCTTTTAAGAGAAAAAGAGAGACAGAGATACATAGATAGATAGATAGATGATAGATATCAAGCATGAGCAGTGGAAGCAGAGGGAGAGAAAGAGAGGGAATTGCAGGCAGGTTCCATGCCCAGTGTGAAGCCTGATGCAGGGCTCAATCTCAGAACAATGAGATCAGGACCTGAGCCAAATCAAGATTTGGATGCTTAATTGACTGAGCCACCCAGGAGCCTCTAGAAACTTTTATCCAGACATCTCTTTGAAATTCACACTTCAGGGAAGTAATTTTCAGGGAAAAAAAGAAAGTCTATTTGGAAACTAGACAAAAGAAAAAAAAATTAAAGTCTGGTCCGCAAATATTGGTAAAACATTAAGCAATCTGAGCAGGTAACCCTAACTTATTCCATCTCCCAGAAACACAATTTGTATCCAACTCTTCTTTTACAAATTAGTGAGTTTTGCATTATTATAATGTCTCATGGTTAAATTTTTAAAATAAAAGCTATAAGATCTGTTCGTATGTTTGTGTATGCCTATGTATGTATGTTATAAATGTGTGATTTTTTACTTCCAGACTGTATTGCCAAAATTAATTTATAATGAACTCTAGTTTGCTTAAAGAAAATTAAATGCTTATATAAATCAAGTACATTTTCAGAAATACAGAAACTAACTAAAATGTTTTTCAGGTTCACATGATCTAAGATAATCTTTGATAAACAAAACGTAGTTTTCTAACTGATTTAACAGTCCTATCTTTAGAGTTACCAGAATTAAAGATAATGCTGACATAAACTTTTATTCTCCATAGGCTTATGAAAAGTCAAATAAGATCATGCTTTCTCCATTATAGAGTTTGTCAGAAAGACAGATAGGATGATGGTTAGCCACAAAATGTCTTATGAAACTTTCATGAGTAATCTAATCATAAGTATTAAAATCAAGTAAATTAAACAAATGTAAGATTAATGCTTATAGATAAACTTTTCAATAATAATAATGCTTTATGGTATGTCTAATTACAAATAATTTCCAAAAAAAGTTTCTAAAATCTTTTTGCTAACTTGAAATCTTAGAGTTATAATGAGATAAGTTAAATGATGAATATTCATTGAATATCTAGATTATTTCCAAATAAATTAAAATACTGTGGCATTAATTACAGAACACAGGTTTATACACTTTTGTCTTCCTTTCATAGAAGAACAAAATATATATGGGTCAATTAGTAAACGTGTTTTGTGCTACATTAAAAAATTAACTAAAAGGAAGTATACGCTTCTGGAAATTGTGAAGTGTATTTAAAATTTTGCGAGTCCACAGAATGTTAGTGTGGCAGTCCATAGTTGTTTGCTTCTTAGTTTCCACCAGGAATAAAGAACTCTAAGGGTTAAGGATTTTAACCAATAGGAGCACCTGCGTGGCTCAGTTGGTTAAGCGTCAGATTTCAACTCAGGTCATGATCTCCTGGTTTGTGAGTTCAAGCCCCCTGTTGGGCTCTGTGCTGACAGCTCGGAGCCTGGAGCCTGCTTTGGATTCTATGTCTACCTCCCTCTCTCTGCCCACCGCCCCCCCACCCCCACAACCCTGCTCATGCTCTGTCTCTCTCTGTCTGTCAAAAATAAATAAACATTAAAACAAATTTTAAAAAGTAAGAATTTCAACCAATATATGTAATTAAAACTGCTAAGAAATTATAAGGGTGAAAGGAAACAGCTGTGCAAAAAAAGTAGGTAACGACAGTAACAAGACTGGCTGTTCCAGAATGAGAAAAGAAAAAAAAATCCTTTGGACAAAATCTGAATGGATATAAAAAAGTTGTAAATCTTTCTGGAAAAGGAAACATGGAAAAGTTTAGCTATTGTCAAGCTAAGATTGGAATGAATTTATGATGGATTTTAATATCAAAAGTATACTGATGCAAACTAGAATTTGGTGTTCTCTCTGTTAAAAGGCCAACATTTTCTTGAACTGCTCTTTATAAGAGATTGTGAAAGGTTCTTTCTTTCTTCTTTCTTTCTCTTTCTTTCTTTCTTTTCTTTCTTTCTTTCTTTCTTTCTTTCTTCCTTCCTTCCTTCCTTCCTTCCTTCCTTCCTTCCTTCCTTCCTTTCTTTCTTTCTTTCTTTCTTTCTTTCTTTCTTTCTTCTTCCTTCTGTCTCTTTTACATTTGGGGCAATCTTCATCCTTTGTGTTGATGGCTCAGAGCCTGCTTCAGATTCTCTGTCTCCCTCTCTCTCTCTGTCCCTCCCATTCCCTCTCTCTCTCTCTCAACAACAAAAATAAACATTAAAAAATACAAAAGACTGCACTGCCCAGTTTCTCTCTCTCAAGTTTATCTTCCTGCATCCTCCACCATTTCATCATAATTGCCACTTAAATAGTGTTTTTTTTTTTCCAGCTCCTGACTGCACAGCTTCTTTTCCAGGTAACATAATGTTGGTTGTGAACTCGATTTGCTTATCTTTCCAGATTTCAGTGTTGTTTTGCCTTGCTATCTCAGTTCTCTGGTAGGTGATAAAAAAGTTGATTTTCAGTTTTTTTCAGCTTTTCTCATGTAAGATTACATTGGTGACTTCCAGGCTTTTAACATGTCAGAGCTGGGACTAGTTATTTTATTAAGAATTAGGAATAGATATCTGAACCAACTACACTCCATTTGAGGTAATGTTCAAATGTTTATGCTCACTTATCATTTCTTTATTTTTCAACAAACCTCTGAACTCAAGACTCTGGGGTATATCAAGTCAGCTGCAAACATGGCCCTGCCCCTTAAACTTATAATTCTAGTGGGGAAGACAGAAAGTTAAAATAAATTCTTTTGATTATTGCTTAAATTCTGTGCACAAGAGTACATAACAAATGAAATTGTATTTTCTAGACTGCCACTTTCTGGATGAAGTGACAATTTAGTTGAGACCTGACAGATGAGGAGTTTTTCTGACCAAACTTTACTTTAAAATAAAATAAGAACAAAAATTATGTATTTTTTATTGAAAAAGATCTAACCTGAAAAATCTACACCAATCTCCTAAAATATTTTAATATAATGTAGCATAAAGTGACTGATCTTTAGTGACTATTTTCAGTGAAATGCCTTGCATCAAAAAGCATGTGGATGCAATTTCTCATCTTCCCCCCCACCCCCACTCTGAGGTTGAGGAGAGGAGGAAGTATTAATAAGTTCATGTAGGACCTTCTGCTTTTTCATTGTTGATGTAGGTTGCAGTCAAGTTACTCCAACCAAGGGAAAAAGCTACACAGCTCTTCTAGAAGTTTAAATTATAAAAACAAAACAAAACAATGAAATCAGTAAGACCTAAACTTGTTTTCTGCATACATAGTGTGATATTTTTCAAACTTAAACTACTCAGAAAACAGCTCTGTAAATTTTTTTTTGGTCTCTTTTCGTTTTTCCTTTTAACATGTTTTTATAATTTGTGAAAATTAGAAATTTTGGATACATATACTTACGAAATTACATTGTACAGTTTCTATTCTGGGTTAAGTCATATTTTTTGAGTGTTTTAAAGTTTCCATCAGGATCCCATTTAATAAAGCATGTAGGTTACCTCTATTAATTAGGAAGTCGATTGGCAAAATACTGTGAGATCTGTTTTCCATTTGTAATTAAACCATGCCATAGATCTTTTCTTTATTGTATACGAATGATCTCTAACTTATTAGTAACCTTGTTTGACCCATCATTAACAATATTTATTCTTCTTTACATCATGCATGGATTACTTCTGCTCACAGCTCAGATCTTGTATGATTTCCCCAGAGATGTTGCAATAGTTTCTAGAATGTAAGCCATTTCTTTCATGAAAAACAAGGGCTCACAACTGTAGTAACTCAGGCCAATATGCTGTATATTCAGTGACAGATCTATAGCAATACACGTGAAATGAATTGGAGTAATAGATCAAGTCTTATAGCTGATTATTCCCTGGGATTTGGTATCTGAAACTTTATTATTCATGTCTAGTTCTCAGGGACTTAAATTTAGGTCTTCCATCCTATTTTGAAGGCCCAGTGGTGTGGTACTTTATACTTTTCAAATTACTTCCACGTACTTTGAACCATTAGCTTCCACATACTTTGAACCATTAGCAATATGCATGTTAGAAAGATGTATAAATTAGTTTGGACTCATAACCTAGATTGTAACCCTATGATTATGAACCAGAACTCTAAAATCTAAAGGAATTATTCTTATATACTATATGGAAATAAATATTTGATGTGTTTCTAATACTGATATAGGGAAAATAGTTCACGTACTGAATATTTGTAGTTTCAGCAAGACGGACACTTTATTTTTATTTATTTTTTTAGGATGAATACTTTAAATATAAGAGAAAAAAATTTGCCCTCATCATGAGCAGACACCTCGGTTTTCTGCATGTTGGTCTAGTTGCATCATTACATTACCACTTGAAATTAATTTTTTGTTAAAGTTAATTATGAGAACAAGTTTTTAAAAAATCTGTGTCTTAGGATCATGTACAAGCTGATATTTTCTTATGTGGAATTGGAAAAAATAAAGAATTTTCTAGGAATTCTGCTACATTATGAGTTCTGATAGGTGATATATAGATTTTTTTGTTGAATTTACTGAGTTCTAGATGCTGAATGAGCCTCTGGAAATACAAAATTGACTAATACTGATTCTTATACTTAAAGAGTTGAGCATCTATCTAGAAGGGAAAGCAAAATGGTAAATTACTAATCACACAGCATTAAAAATGCCTTTAAAGAAGCTTGAGAAAAGTGCTAAGGAAGCCCCCAAAAGGGAGAACTAACAGTGAGTAGGGGCATTTGGAAAGACTTCCCAAACAGTGATGTTTGGATTGGAGCTCCCCCTGCCCCCTTTCCTTTAAATGTCTTCAGAAAGCCAGTTACTTCACACCTAAAGAATATCGAATGCCAAAATTTCATTCTAATATCCCTTCATTCTGGCATTATAAAAGGATGTTCACAACCTGGGAGCATTGCCAAAAGGCAAATGACTATAGAATAGCTCCCTTGGAAAATTTATGGTTACTTTGCAGTCACGTTTTTTAAGCCTTTTTATCTTGCCAACTTTTTCCCATTTTAACAATTTCTATTGTTTAGGAAACTATTTTGGGTACAAAATTGCACTTACTCATAGCTGCTGTAGTCACTAAACTCTTAAGGCTTACTTTTCTAACTTACTTTCTATTATTAGCTGGGCCGGTTATAGTGCAGGCATTTTTAGAACCACCTGGAATAGAATATGTCCCATGAAACATTGCTCTTTTGAATGAGCAGTACCTGATTAGAATGATTTATTTTCTTTGAAAAAGTCAGATAATCTTAGTAGTAGTAAAGCACTAATGGTAACATTCCAGTTTGAGCATCTGCTTAGGGTATGTTCTGCTTCCCACACAAGTAGAAAGAACAAAACCAACTTTCATTTTCCAGGTGAAGTTATTAAGAATGGAAAACATAACTGAGGAGGATTTCAAGACAACCAAAATAAATGAACTGAACCCAACCAAGAAACATTGGTGATTATTTCTGAGTATTTTGTATCTCTTCTAAGGAAACAGAAGGTAAAGGATTATGTTTTGAATGATCTACATTGGTCATCTAAGCGCCCACAGTGTCGTGACCCAACTGCAGGAAGGTTCGTGAGGGCAAGAGAGTTTAATTGTTCCTTCTGAGTGTATTGGTTTGTGGCACCCAAACGGAAATAAAGTGAAAAAAAAAAAAAAAAAAAGAAAGGTGTATACAAGAGCTAAAACCTGATTATTAATTTCAAACTGTGAAATTCCTATAAGCTTCTTTTCTTCTTTTCAGTGACTTTATAGTGGTTCACGGTTTTCCTGTGTGGGACCAGTAATTCTGCTTTGCTCACCTAATTTAAACAGCACCATTTGACATTTTGGGGTTATCTAATAATGGAGTCAGCCAGGCAATCAGCTTTAGTATTATGCATTTCATGACTGAAAGGGAAAAAAAAAAATTAAAAGACAGCTTGGCTTGGTTTAATTTTATTGGGTATTAGCATTTTTCAAATGCAAAGCAGTATTAGTGATGGAAAGTAGGCTAAAACATGGCTGGTTTGCTAATAAGGAAGAGTATATATTTTTCCAAAAATGACAATGTGATGGAATGAAACTTCAATATATGCAAAGTAGCAAAATTCTTAGTCTTTATGAGTCTCCTGATTTCTGAGTAATAGATTCATTAGGGGATGAGAGAAGCATAAAAAGATTATGGATATTAAAATAGGTGATTTGTAAAAGAGTAAATACCAATAGCTTAAAAGGGGCAAAAAGAGGTGGTATTCATATTCTCTTTGGGGAGGGAACGGGAAGGAGAGGAAGTGAGTCTCAGCACAGTTTAAATGGGTAAGAGGGCATGTTGAAAAGTGCTGTGCAGTGGCATTTAATGAAATTCTAAACTCTACCTCCTCTCATTAAGTTGATTCATGGAGTCAGTAACAGGGGAATAACTGGCAAGTGCGGCCTGCTGTGAAAATGACCACATGTCCCACATCCGTCAGTTTAACCTCTGAAAACAAGGGGCCTAGAAAATGCAGTCTCTTACACATCTTCCTCGTCTCCTTTCATGCTATTATTGCCCCAAGCTTCTCTGTGAGTTTAGTACTTGCTTGTTACCGTCATTACCTGGGGGTGTAGTACATAAAGGTAGACATTCTTCCTGAATGAGCCAAAATTCTCCTATTACTTTCTTTATCATATCTTTCATGGGGTCAAAACTGAACATCAGTTCACAAAGAAAGATATGACACCAGCTTTCCTCTGGTGAACTTGGGGGAGTGGTAATAAATTAGTGGGAGTAGAAAACTTGTAAACTGAAATTATTTTATCTTATATCACAATTGCTTAAATAATATCCGAAATAAGAGATTTAATGAAGCTGATATTTAGCCTCTGAAATTCATTTTTTTTTAATTTACCACCTTTTATTATTAAGCTTAACTATTTTCATCTAACAGTAACTAAATGACACTATCCTCAGCAAATTACAAATTTATATGGTCAAGATCTTTTCAGTGAAGTAACCATGAATCCTAATCTCCTCCCCATTTTTTTTCCCCTGGCCTTAGAAAGAGATTAAGTGCCCATTCACTTAACTGATTTATTTCCCTTCTTCAGGGCCGCAAAAAAGGAACTCTCTGAAGAAGAAAATGTAATGATCCAAGGTCCCTGTCTAAAAGAACATGGGGATTTATGAGATTGAACAGAAAGGATTTTTCTCTCATCCAATGATCTGTTCTTGTTTCCAATGGCATTTCTTCCCAGGAAGAGATGCATTACTTTCCTTGCTATCTCTTCATAACAACTTTCAGGAATATGCTTCTGGCATAATTCATAAACAAAAAAATTTCCTGGGTATATTTTTATGGGATTTTTAAAAAATAAGGTATTTAGAAGTATATTAATGGAAAGAATATAACAGCATAAAATTGTAGAGATATAGATTTTTCTGAAGTTGTTCCCCTGAAATGGTTAAAACAGTGAGGAGGGTACAAAGCAAATGTAGTCCCCATATTGGCACAGATACTCATACTCACATGTATTTTCCATATCAGTATGAAGCAGGGAGGCAGGCTAAAGTCCAAGACCATATCCCAGGATGGGTAGCATAATGGCTATCCTAACTCAAGCAAAACATTTATTAGATATCTGTGGCAATGTTTCCCCAAATATTAGCAGCTTAAACCAAAACATTTATATCTCATAGTTTCTATGGATCAGGAATTTGGGAATGGATTAATTTGGTGTCTTGAGCCCATAATTTCTTATGAAATTACAGTCAAGATGCCGGGTGGGGGCTCTAGTCATCTGACGGCTTGAGTGGGGCTGGAGGATTCACTTTCAAAGTGACTCACACACCTGGCAAGTTAACACTAGCTGTTTTCAGGACACCATAGTTCTTTGCCATAAGAACACCTTTATAGGGATATTTGAGTGTTCTGCAGGTATGGAAGCTTGCTTTCTCCAAAACAAGTGAGCTAAGAAGAGAGCTAGGTATATAGATGTCATGATATCTGAGTCTTATTTTAGAAGCTGAATACTAATGAAACTACTTTCTTTATTTAAGAACTAGGAGTTACTTATTAGTGAGGGTAAGAGCAAATCTGTGCCATAGTGAACAAACAGAAGAGAAAATTCAAATTTCTGTAAACAATTCGGCCTGTATCTAAATACTAAATATGTACTTCCTTTCCTATGTTACCATATGAACTTACCTCCATATTATCTACTTAAGGGAAAATCAGTAGCACTAGTAATCCAAAATCAATTAAAAATACATTATATATTGGAGGGAGGGTAGGGAGTAATTGCCATTTTAATTATGTCTGGTCAAATTGCAATTAGTTTGTGTTCCCTGAGAACACACCTGTTAAAAGAGATGGCCCAAATGAAGCAGTCAGAAGGTGGGAGCATAGTCTGAATTTTCAGTTTCTTTAGGGTAAGTACAAAGATTTTAATACCTATACAGTAATCAAGGTTAAATCCTCTCTGATTGTGATTAACTTATAGGCAAAATTTTAACATCTTTATGTTTGGTTTTACATCTTTATGCTTTTTCTATCATATTGGTAAGTATAATTTCAGCAATGGTTAATTTTGAGTCGTAGTGTTAGAATATTAAAGAAGAAACTGATAAATTGGATTAGACAAGGGAGATAAAACAAAGGCAAAGTATGGCTAAAGATTTTGGAAATGAAACCTTTGGAGAGATAAGGGAAAGTCAAGATGCCCTTTAGAACTACACTCCTGTCTATTAGGAGTGAAGGAGCTGAACCTTGTAACAGGGGATCTGCTGATCTGAGCTTTGTTTCAGTATGTGCTTCTGGGAAGCAGTTACAGTCTTTGAGCTATAGACTCAAAAAAGCATTTTGCATCCGAATGGAGGCTCATTCATTAATTTCACTCAGCCAATATTTATGGGACATCTGTTGTGTGTCAAATGACTGTTATTATTTTTGATCTCTCACATTCATAATAACTACGACCAATTTATAAAATTATCTTGCTCTTTCTAAAAAAGACGAGGTGACAAATAAAAATTAGTTGCATATTGCCAATTAGTGCTAATTAAGATATGTATAATATAAATGTTCTATTTGTAATGAGTATGTCTTTATTTTAGTTTTATGAAAATAGAATGTATTTATAAGGTTTTCGCATTAGTTCTTGTGATCTCCAGTTCTCCAATTCTATTCCTATAAGGTCTTCGATGTGAACTATATTACAGAAAGGTTTAGAGGAGCCAATTATAGGTTGATCAAGTGATGCCACTTACAAAAATATCCTTTCTTCTTCATCACATTTATTTTTCCATATAGGCAAATATCTTCCTGAAATCTAGATCAAAATACTAGGTACACTCTATATGAGCCTGAGCTATTCACTGGCAACACAACTGCAGAGATTTCAGGATATTTTGAAAAGTTAGAAGCAAGGGTTCACAAACTAGGTGAGGGTGTGAATGTAGTGTGAAAGATTATTAATTTCTTCAGGAACCAAATTTCTTCTTTTTTTTTTGAATGATCTCCAAAATGAAAAAAAAAAAGAAGTCTCTAGTTGTAAAACTAAATTTTCCTCCTTTTCATCCATCATAAGGACTCACTTAGGCTGATGTGACTTAAAGAGACTTAATGAGATCACACTTCCTCTTGCTCTCTCTCTGAATTTTCTGAGTAAGGCAAAAATAAATCGTCAATTTTACAGACTTCATTAATTAATTTCTACATCTTCTTTGGTAAGCATAATCAGGAAACCACCTTGAGCATTGGATTTCTGTTGAAGCCATTTAAATGAAACAAACGTTTTAATGATTAAAAGTACTCTAAGCTATTAAAAAAAAAATGCTTGCGTCCTTAAGTCAAATGCCTAAAAAACAATTGCTGCACATCTGGTCAATATATAATTTGTCTTTAAAGTCTATAGAAAAGGGGGAATTGAACTCTTACCTGGAGGAAGAGAATTGGATTCTTTTGGGAAATCTTAGAACAGATTTCATATAAGCTTAATACTCTTTGTAAACCTATTGTAAATTAAGTGGAAAATTGGGGAAGAGAAGTAAAAATAAAGTAATTTTAAATTAGTAACCAATTTAATATATTCCCAGATTAATTTTGAATTCCCTGGAAGGCTAATGCCCTATTGATTTGCAGGAAAAAATGAAAGCTATACAAACAGTCATCCTTTCTCTTCTCCAGGATGAAGTATATTTGATGGTAAATCAATATATTTTGTATTGAAAATTATTAGAATGTTTCTCTCTCAAAATGTTTCAGCATGAAGGACAAAAAGTTATATGAACTGTTAAAATTGGTGATCATGTTTCAGATGTGGTTCCGTTTGAAGTAAAACATGTCAAAATATCATAGATCAAATATGTGAAAAATTAAGCTCATGGATATGGTTCTTCTTGTGTTTCTGTCATATGTTATCATATATGAAGACATTAAAAGATGTAGACTGGGAGTCAGGCTTTCTCTCAGGTGGGTCATATTTTGTTAAAAATTGCTGGATTCCTTTTTTATTAAGTAATTTGAAATGAAAATCTATCTTTTTTTTTGAAGTTTTTCAGAGACCCATTTTAATTTTTGGATGTGAGAAGTAAAAAAATGAGAGTGAAACTCTTAGTTTAGAAATCTTTAGTATTTTTCCTTTCCGTTTTGTTTATACACTCACATGTTCCATTTAAATACAAGAGAAAAAGCATATCACAAGTTCTTTTGTATCAAAACAGGTTAAAAAAAAAAACCAAAAACTCTGTTAGTGTATCTTGTCAAATAGCCAGTTACTTAACACTTTCACTCTGGGCATGAGAATCTTCTTTTCAGATAACAGTGGTGTCCATTCTGTACAAAATTTTTCCTTTAATTGCCTGTAGGGACCACCTCACTGTGCTCCAGCCACAGTGGCTCCCCTTCTGTCATTGAAAGGTTCCTGGGATATTCTTGTCTCTGGGTCTTTGCACTTGTTATTTTCACTGGTAACTCTTTTCAACAAAAATCATCTTGGTTAATTCCTCCACATTCCTCAGGTATTTTTACTAATGTCACAGTGGACATAGGGGCTTCTTCGACTTCCCAATTAAAAACGTTAGCCTCCCCCAGAACTCCATACCTTTTCTCCCTGCTTTAATTTTCTCTACTTCACTTCTTCCCATTTATTTTAATGTACCCCGTATTTATTAATTCATGGATTTTCCTTTTTCACTAAAATGTCAGCTTTATTTAGGAAAATAACCTTTGCCTGTTTGCTTATTGACTTATTCCCAGGATTTAGAATAGAGTTTATTACATAGTAAGGGCCCCAAAATATCTGTTGAATATTGTTGAATGAATAGTATCAAAATACTTGAACTATTTGTTTGATTTTGAGCATTATAAAGACAACAAATGCAATTTTTGTTTGGACCACTTTAAGCAGCAGAAAAATTAGCAGTTTTCTGGTAAATTAACTTACAAATACACAGTGAGTTTACTGACTATGCCAACAGTTCCTCCTGTCTGAGGAATTGGAGAAACCAATTTTTAGATGAAAATAAGGAAAATGTATCTTATCTAGTTTCTAATTTGCTTTTTCTTAAATAGCCTAGGCTCTGCATTTTCTTTCGAGGTATATTCATACAGTCTATGTCACTCACTTTATTTAGGTTGTGCTGCATTACTACTTTGTTGTTTCAGGATATGTGATGCTAATTGCAGCGAATTCACACCCCCTCTCCACTCCATTCCTCACTTAGTCTGATTACATTTTAATTACCTTTGCCAGACAAAGTTGCACAGTATCTTGATAGAAGGAAATCCCTAGAACCTCCTCCTGACCCCTCAGAGTTTCAAGTTTAAGTATTGAAATTCCAGGCTTAGTCCACCCACACATTATGTCACAGCTTGATGCTTTCAACCTGTAGTGATTCCTCCATCAGCTCACCTTCCATACCTGACTTCTCCCTGCTCAGGTTCTATCTCAGTCTCCAGATTTGGCTCTATCTGGGCTATTGAGATAACTATTTTCTCTTTGAAAGCTTATCTTCCTTTCCTTTCTTCAAAATATATATACATGATTTCAAAGCAGAAACCTCCTGGCCCGATCCAGGTCCCAGGATATTTCTTCCAGAAAAGTGCTCTCATGGGTAGCCTCTCTTGCTTGGATTATTTAATCCTTACAGGTGAGAATTTTATATTCTTTTCCTGAAACTCTTCAAAGTTCAGATTTAAATACAAAATCTGAATTGATTTTATTCTGTCACACTTATTCCTGTAAACAGTTATGACTGTTTTAATGGATGTAACTTAAATCATCACACAAAACCATTGCTGCTACTTAGTGCCTAGAAATATCAATCTCAGTTGTAGCATTCCTTTTGATTTGTCTGTGCACCCTCTATATCTAAAACCTTCATATGTAACTTCCTATTCACTCTTTATGGATCTTTTTATTGTTCAAATTCCTTTGAGGCATATGACAGTGACAGGAAGGTTTTCTAGGCTTCTAGCTTTCTGGTGAGGAAAGAGCTGTCCATGTTGCCCATGGTTATAGGGACTGTTGAACTCTATGATTCTTTCACCATCACATATACTTTCTGCCTCGGGCTCCTCAGATTTATGATTTCACCATTTAATATTCACTATTTTAAAGTCCATTTACCCAGTCATTTTACATGTATTATTTACTACCTAATCATTTTAACTCATTTGGGAAAACTTGTATTCGTAGGCATGCCACTGAAGTCAAAGACTTGAGTCTGACTTTGAATAAACTATACATGGTTCCTTCTCATCAGCTTTGGCACTTCTAAAATTGTTAATTGTTAAGGAGAATAAACTTGTTTTCTGTGCAAGGGATGTTGTCAATTGTAGTTTTCTCAATTTTAATCTAAAAATAGTTTCTATTTGGGGCTCCTGGGTGGCTCAGTTGGTTAAGCATCCGACTTCAGCTCAGATCATGATCTCACAGTCCGTGAGTTCGAGCCCCACATCGGGCTCTGTGCTGACAGCTCAGAGCCTGGAGCCTGCTTCAGATTCTGTGTCTCCCACTCTCTTAGCCTCCCCCATTCATGCTCTGTCTCTCTCTGTCTCAAAAATAAAGAAACATTAAAAAAATCTTTTTAAATAAAATAGTTTCTATTTTAAAGTTAACTACAACTTAACTTATGACAACTCAGGTAAAAATTTTTCAATAAATTGGCCTTGAGATAGAACTGAAACATACAAGGAAAATTGAAATATTGAAATGCATTTGAAGTTATAATGGAACTGCTATTATATTAGCTTAACTTTAAAGCATAGAAGCTAAAAATTTACTAACAGATGTTAGTATCGGATAAGGGTCAAATAGGACAAGTATGGCTAAGATACAGTATAAATGAGAACAGACATTTCTTAATTTATTTATGATTCTCATAAGATTCCCAAAATATGCTTGCATCATGAAAATGGGCAACTCATTTTGAATTTTTATGCCAATACAAAAAAATGAGTCATATATATTTTGTATACAATATAATTATTGATGTATTCTTTGTGTTCCAGTTTTAAGTATTTGAAGTCTGTCCTTTACCTAGGATTGTCCATTTGTCATTTTTCCACTTTCCAGGTTTAGTAGAAAGAAAGAAAGAAAGAAAGAAAGAAAGAAAGAAAGAAAGAAAGAAAAAAGAAAAGAAGGGAGGGAGGAAGGAAGGGAGGAAGGGAAAGAAGCGATATCTCCTAAGTGTGTTAAGATGTAATGTGGAAAATGTTTAATTTATTGGCAAGATTCTTAACAACACCCAGTTCATGCAAGCATCTAGAGTAAAGGTGACTGGAATTAGGCATAGGATTCCATGTAAATGCAAAGAGAGCTGAAATTTTGATCTTTGGTAAATATAATTCATAAACATATAGCTAATTTTCAGTGTATTCATATTAGTTCTTCAGTGAAACATTCTTTTTGAGAGATTGATTTGAATCTTTTGTCATCTTGAGACAAAAGTGTAGCAGAACTAGATTGTTTAGACAAATAACCAATAATCAAAGTGGTTTTATATCTTATACCATTATTTTATTCTTCCCTTTTGTTCATGAGTTCCCATGCTTATCCCATCATTCAAATAGATTTTGCTTTAGCCAATCTTCTGTCTTCTACAAAACAACCTCTCATTCTTTTGTAAAGCAAAGTCAAAATTTATCTTGCCAAGAGGATTGGATATGTTCTAATTTGGGCTACTTCTTTTAGGTGTGTCTATAAATAGCTCTTTCATTTGTGAAAGATTTGAGTAGTCTCTAAAGTCATTGAATGATTAAATCAAATTAGTTCAATCTATAAATGTAGTGGTATAATGAAAAGAAAATGTTCTTTGTTAATCAGTAATTTAAGGTTAAAATTCAGACTCTGCTCCTTGCTGGCTTTATAACTTTGGCCAAATTACTTAAACTCTCTGAGCTACAGTTTCATCATGTATAAAAAGGGAATTATAATACTTAACAGCTGTGTTAGGAGTACAAAATGAGATAAAATATGTGAGAGGGGTCTATAACACTGTTAGGTACTTATTATATATAAAACAGATGTTAGTTTTCCCTTTGCTTTATACTAGAATCCATTCTCCAACACACATGTACACACACACGTGCACACACACACACACACACACACAATCTAGTTATTTGACTAAACTTCCATTTAATTAATTTATTGGTTAAGTAAGTCAAAATTGTCATACTAGTTGTGTTATAGTAAAATTCTCACACAGAAAGTCGTGACACTGAGGCTTTTCTTTCAAGGAAGCAACTTTATTGGTGCCAGCACTGCTCAGTGGGTTCAAAGAATGGAGTCCCGAACACCACGTGGCATGGTTTTTTATACATTTTCTATTTATTTGTCTCCCATATGTGGTAACACACACAAACATGCAGTCTGATTAAGGGGTCTCATGTTGCAAGGTCATGAGAGATGTTGTCATGTACACGTATAGCCAGGTTGCCTTGAGGTTGTTTTTTTTCTCCCTCTCCTTAGGGAGGGCACCCTACCCCAGTGTATGTGACCAAGCTAAGTAATTTTCCTGTGTGGACATGACTCAATTGTACTGATATCAAATGCATTTAATATTGTTTAATGTAAAATTATTTAATGATAACACATGCAATTAATACTATATATTGCATCATTAAATTACACAATACCATGAACTCCTACTTTAAAAATAACTTTTATCACTTCAATTCAGAAGCTATCCTTCCTAAAAGTAAGTCTTACAAAACTTCTGGGAAATTTTTTAACTTCCTGTTTTGGGAAACTTTCTGTAAATTTTAATAAATCCAAAAGTTTTTGTAGAATTCTGAATAGCAGCAAAGCCACAATAAAAGCTGTGAGCAATGCCTGCCCATGATTATTTCTTCCTATTTTCTTTTTCCTTGTTAGCTTTCAGGGGGATGTTCTTAGTTTTTCAATAATAATAATAACAATAATAATAACAAACCTTTTGTTTTTAGATAATAAAAAATATTTAAAACAACTTATGTAGTACAATAAAACAGTATGTCAAAAAGTACCATCTCTAATGGTAACCATTACCAGCATTTTTGTGAACAACATTTTAGTACTTGCTGTTGGTAATAACGGTAATGGGACAGAGTGTTATTTGAAAAGTCTCTGTGAATGTTCCTGTGTTGAATTTTGCTTGGATCAAGATATTGCTTAACATCCAGGATATTGTTAATGCATGTCTTATTGTAGCTGAGAGAATATCCTGAGATTGTGTCAATAATTCCTGCTTCTATTTATATTCATTTTCATTGTTCCCATAGCCATAGGAAGCTGCAGCTCTTGGTGGGATATATCCTCTTAGTCATAAAAGCATAAAGTAAATAAACGTTTAAAATAATAAAAACTCCTCTATATCTGTGATTTTTCTCTTAGGTCCTGACTCACTTTAGGTATTTATGCTTTTCTTTTTTCTTTATTAAAATGACTTTTGATATATCTTTCTTATTTATATATTTTCTTAGTCAAGGGATTTGTTCTTGAATTTATTTATCAGTTTTACTAATTTTCTTTTTACTGATACACGAATTTCAGCGTTTCTTATTTAGCAATAGCATTTTTAACCTATGGGTATTTTTCAGTTTAGCTGTGGCCCTTGGATTTAAACCTGTAGCATTTTCATCCCAATGTTGCAGTTTATTTCTGTATTTGTTAAATGGTTTTTCATTTTATGTAATAGTTCCATTAAAAATATTTCTAATTAATTGTTGTTTTTATACTTTGTAATTTATTTTTTCAATCCCCATCGCGTATTTCCCACATACCCCTATGCATCTCCCTTCTGGTAACCATCAGTATGTTCTCTACAGTTAGCAGTCTGTTTTTGGTTTCTCTCTCTCTCTCTCTCTCTGTTTTCCTTTGCTCATTTGTTTTGTTTCTTAAATTCCACCTATTTGAAATCATACGGTATTTGTCTTTCTCTGACTTACTTATTTCATTTAGCATTTTACTCTCCAGATCCATTTGGTGTTGCAAATGGTAAGATTTCATTTTTTTTAATGACTGAATAAAATTTCATTGTGTATATAGAACATCTTCTTAATCCATGCATCTGCTGATGGACATTTGTGCTAGGTTGGCTATTGTAAATAATGCTGCTAAAGGGTGCCTGGATGGCTCAGTTCAATAAGTGCCCACCATTTGATTTCAGTTCAGGTCTTGATATCATGGTTCATGAGATCAAACCCTGTGTCAGGCTCTGAGCTGACAGCATGGAGCCTGCTTGGGATTCTCTCTCTTCTTCTCCCTCTCTCCCCCTTCTCCACTTATTCTCTCTCTCTCTGTCTCTGTCTTTCTCTCTCAAAATAAATAATAATAATGCTATAAACATAGCGGTGCATGTATCCCTTTGAATTAATGTTTTTGTATTTTTTGGGTAAATACTCAGTAGTACAATTCCCAGAATGTAGGGTAGTTCCATTTCTAATTTTTTGAGGAACCTCCATACTTTTTTCCGCAATAGCTGCTCAAATTTGCATTCCCACCAATAGTACACAAGCATTCCTTTTTCTCCACATCTTCACCAACACTTGTCATTTCTTGTGTTAATTTTATCCATTCTGACTGGTGTGAGGGGATATCTAATTGCAGTTTTCATTTGCATTTCCTTGGTGATAAGTGATGTTGAGCATTTTTCATGTGTTTGTTGGCCATCTGTATTCTTCTTTGGAGAAATGTCTCCTATCTATTTTTACCTGGATAACTTATTTGATTAATTGACCAATTTATTACTATGTGGCTAGTAAAATCTTTGTGTTATTTCCAGATCTTTTATATTTTTGAGAATTTTTTTCAGAGGTTAATACCTTTGCAGTTTTAAAAATATTTGGGGAACTACTCAAAATAAAGAACATTCTATTTGCTGCATAAATTATATTAAACCTCCCAATACCTTTGCAATGCTATGATTTTCATTCTTACAAGTTTTCTATAGCTTTTGCTGTGGACATTTAGATAATGTTATCTATCACCAAACATTTACATTTCATATATTATATGGCAGGCATTTTTGTAGGTGCTTCACAAAACACCTATCAAATAGACACCATTGTTATATTCATTTTACAAAAGAAAAATTTGGGATATAGAGAGATAAAATGATTTGTCAAAGCTATGACAAAGGAAAATCTGTATTTGGACCTTGGTTGTGGTCATCTAACTGTATAATTTGCTCACTTAAAGACAGTATTGTAGATTATATCTTTCATCCTTAGAGTGACTCATTCTTTATTTAACTCAATATTCACATTAGATTAAATGTCATCTGTTATTAATACTGAATATATTTCCTATTTTCCCATTTATTTAATACACTTTAATCTAATATTTCATTGACAAGCTTTCTGGATTTCTTTGTTCTCATTCAATCTGGGTTTTTAAATTTTATAAATAAAGGACTTGTTTTGTTCGCTGCTGTAACCCAGGATGTACATCAGTGCTTAACCTCTTAGGTGCAATGTATATAAAAATGTTGACAAAAATACATTCTAAATGTTATTCACATATTTGAATTTATTTCTTTTTTTAAATTTTTTTTTCAACATTTTTATTTATTTTTGGGACAGAGAGAGACAGAGCATGAACGGGGGAGGGGCAGAGAGAGAGGGAGACACAGAATCTGAAACAGGCTCCAGGCTCTGAGCCATCAGCCCAGAGCCCGACGCGGGGCTCGAACTCACGGACCGCGAGATCGTGACCTGGCTGAAGTCGGACGCTTAACCGACTGCGCCACCCAGGCGCCCCTGAATTTATTTCTTTAGTGACATTTTATAATATTGATCTTATTTTCCTTTTCTGCCATTTGTTGAGTTTTGACCTCTATTTGTTTTTAATTCTTCTACCCTTCCTATTCTTGTCCCAAGCAAATTAGAGAACACACAATTTGGTTTTATTTATATTTGTAGATAATTTTAGGAACATTAATAACATTTTCATTTCATTGATATTATTTGCATCCTATGCGAGGCTTGAAAATTAGCCTAAGTAAACTTATTTGACTCTTTTTCTGTCTCTTTCTAGGTTATGGCTGATAGATAGTAATAGTCATATACCATTAATTATTACAATGTTGATTGATGTTGAATGTTGTTTTTCCTTGGGATTTCCTCTGTTTAGATGGGATTGCACATACCATTGAGAGTTCAGATGGCATGAGGACTCTTGGCTTTCATCATTCTTATGAATCAGTAGCTCATTTTGGTTCCCCAGGTTCTTGTTTTGCGTTTCTCATCTCAATAAGGCTCATCTCCAGGTCTTTCCTTTTTCAAGTTAGAAGTTATAGGAGAATAATGGAAAATCTTTGGATTCATTCAGACATTTTAGTCCACAGAGCCCCAACCAAGTAAAGGATTTTGCTGCGTGTTCTTGTTTCCACCTATATTTTGCGCCATCATTCACCAAAACAGAATTTCATTTTCTTTGGTTTGTTTGAGTTTTGAAAGGTCATTTTGAATTTCTTCCTCTTAATTTCTGCCCATTATCCTGTAATCTCAAAGAAAAGGAATGTATGTTACTTTCCACCAATTTCCCTTCATTTGTTACTATATGCCATACTTAGTATTATTATGATTATAAGTGAGTTACCCATAGGTTTGGAGCAATAGGTTTAGAAGTATTCCATAGTTTCACTATTTTTTCTCTTGTATTTTCTTTGTATTTGTTTATTTCTCTTCATCTCAAAAAGTTTTAGAGAAGGGAATTATAAAAATTGTTACTTTGAGTTATTTTGTGCAAGCTCTTTGCCTATTTTATATTATAGTCTATGTTAGTATTCGTAAATAACTTTAAGACTAAATTTTGGGTACTGATGTTATCAAGTATGAAATCAACTCTTGTCCGTATTAATTTTTAAAGACCTCAAACGTCAAGAAGTAGAGGAGCCTTAACAAAGTGGAAATAATTTATAATTTATCAGGTTGTTACTTCATTAGGCTAGCCATTAGCTGACATTAGGAATGCATATATGGCAACGATCTAATTATGTCTCATAGTATGCATAGAGAAGCACCACACAAAGATATTTAGATCACAATGCCTGTGCACCCTTTTACTGTTCTCCAACTCCATTTTAAGTGACTCATGGATAAACCTTTAATTATTTCTTCTGGAAGATTTGTTTAGAGTATGCAAGTTAAGACCCAATTACTTTCTCCTTCCTCCCACAGTACTCAATTAAGTTTTAATTTACCTCTTTGTTTATTGAGCCAGTAACAGAATGATAACCAATAGTGACTTCTAAGAGTACTTACTAGATTATTGATGGTGATAGAACAGGTGGTGGTAGAGGACTGGCATAAAGAAGTGGCAGTTTGTACTATCTCCTTTCCCAATGGTCTGGCAAATTCTACAATCTGGCATTCCTATTGTTCCTTGTAGTTAAAAACTTAAGTACAAAATAACAAAAACACAAAAGAAACAAAAACAAGTTTTATATGGCCTGAGGTATGTATAAATAAAAGTTATCAGAATACTCAAGCTATGTTGATCTGGGGACAATTTTTCTTTCATGGTGTTGTGGGTACTCTCAAAAATGTGGACTTTATAAATTTTATTATCAGTTCATTTCATTTGTTGAATTACACACACATACAAAAGGAAGAGAAGAGAAGAGAGAAAAGAAACAATTTTTTAATCTTCTGGCCTCAGAAATTCTCGAAAGATATTATATTAAATGTGGGCATTCAAATATTAATATAATTCTGAAGTCTTATTTGTGGAAATATAAGAACATTTCATTAGTGAATTTTGTGCTATAGGATTTAGGGTAAGTACTGGCCTTTATCACCGCAATGAAAGAAAGAACTGTCTTAATGTCTGAGTACTATTTTTAAACATTACCTATAATTTTTTTCACTAAGAAAGTTCTTGCGTCTTTCTTGATTATCACAAAGATAATACATACAATAAAATTGTTGGAGAGTGGTTAGTGGAACATCCTCAATCTTCCTATCGGCACAATAGAACAAAAAGCATTAAGTAAAAGTCCCAACTCATTTTGCTTTTTGCGTCTTGTTTAAGAGCAACTAATCAGCAGAATTTTTTTTTTTTAATTTTTAACGTTTGTTTATTTTTGAGAGAGAGAATGAGACAGAGTGCAAGCAGGGGAAGAACAGAGAGAGAGGGAGACACAGAATCCAAAGCAGGTTCCAGGCTTCAAGCTGTCAGCATAGAGCCCGATGCGGGGCTTGGACTCAGGAACCCTAAGATCATGACCTGAGCCAAAGTTGGATGCTTAACCCATTGAGCCACCCAGGCGCCCGAGCAGAAATGTTTATATAAAACATTCATGACTAAATAATACACTAAGTAATGTAGGGATTATAAAGAAGACAAAAATATTTGTGCTCATGGTAACTATACCATTGAATAAAAAATAAAAATACACATTTCACTAAAATACAATTCAGAGAAGAAAAGAAGAAACCTATCTGATTAGGTGATTTGCATCTCGAGGTTGCTTTGAAATTTAGTAATTAAAAAGGGAGTGTGAGACATGTTCAAGGAACAGGGAATTTATTTTAGATCTGTCACTCACTAACTATAGAACTTTATGTAAGTTATTTTCTGTGCTTTATTTTCTGCATATTTAATATGGAAATAATCATAATAATTATCTAATGGGTTATGGAAGGTGTAATATAAAAGCTATAAAGATGTTTGGGGCGCCCGGGGGGCTCGGTGGGTTGAGCGTCCGACTTCAGCTTAGGTCATGATCTCAAGGTTCATGAGTTCAAGCCCCGCCTCGGGCTCTGTGCTGACAGCTCAGAGCCTGGAGCCTGCTTCCGATTCTGTGTCTCCCTCTCTCTCTGCCCCTCCCCCGCTCATGCTCTGTCTCTTTCTCTCTCTGTCAATAATAAAAGTTAAAAAGAAAAAAAATTAAAAAAAAAAAGATGTTGCTTTAGCATTTCCCCTCCTACAATTTTAACTAGAACCCCAGAATCCATATAGAAGTTGGGTGGGTTTCACACATAAGCTACACTCCTTATATGTACAAAAAATATCTCATTTTGTGAATTCATACCTATCTCCGTAAGTTCAAAGTGTTTGAATCCGTATCAGTTCTTTAAAAACAGTGCAATATCAGCAAATATTTGAAATAATTATTCTGTCGTCTTCTTTCCCCTAAATCAAATGTCTGAGTAGCATTAATTAACTTCTTGAATAGCTGGAATAATAGCATTAGCAGCAGCAACAATAAATAAAATTAATTAAATGCATACTATATGGCAGGCATTGTGTATGGGTTCTATGCACTTTGCATGTATCATGCGAATGAGTATTCATCGATACTTTGAAAAGGAGAGGTACTATTAGTGAAGTTACTTCTGTTATGCATTCATTGCCTTGTTTTTTCATTAAAATTATCTTTTTGAAGTTCATCCATACAGAGGCCTGTAGTTGTAGTACATTCATTTTCAAATGCCAATTTGTTTTCCAAATTGTTTTTTGACTTACATTTTCACCACTAATAAACAAGATCCCTTTGTTCCATACGCTTATGGTATTTGGGTTATCAGACTTTTATTTTTGCCAATTTAGAGCTTGTAAAATTTCTAATGGTGGTTTTATTTTTTTTTTAATTTTCCTAACTAATGAAACTGAACACATTTTTAAAATTTTATTTGGCAATTCATATTTCCTCTTCTATGAAGTGCCCATTTGTTTCTTCTTAATACATATTCTTTTGGGGTGCCTGGGTGGCTCGGTTGGTTAAGCATCCGCCTTCAGCCCAAGTCATGATCTTGCCTTTTCTGAGTATGAGTCCAATGTGGGGCTCTGTGCTGACAGCTCAGAGCCTGGAGCCTGTTTCAGATTCTGTGTCTCCCTCTCTCTCTCTGCCCCTCCCTTGCTCATGCTCTGTCTCTCTCAAAAATAAATAAACATTAAATTTTTTAAATAAAAATAAAAAATAAGTCTTCTTTTAATATTTGAGATTTTATGTATTCTAAATATTTAATGTCAGTTATCATTGCAAATATTTTTTTCTGGTTTATAGATGGACTTTCACTGTTTAAGGTGTCCTTTGAATAGACTTAAAATTTCTTAATATGGTTGAACTTACATTTTCTCCTCTTTGGTTTGTATATTTTGTGTCTTTTTTATTTTTATTTTTATTTTTTGAGAGAGACAGAAACAGAATGTGAGTGGGTTGGGGCAGAGAGAGAGGGAGGCACTGAATCTGAAGCAGGATCCAGGCTCCGAGCTGTCAGCACAGAGCCGGACACCGGGCTCAAACTCATGAGCTGTGAGATCATGACCTGAGCTGAAGCCTGACACTCAAGGACTGAGCCACCCAGGCACCCTGTACATTTTGTGTCTTTTTAATGCTCATGGAGGCCATAGAGATGTTTCTCTACATTTTTTGTTTTTGTTTTTTTTTTACATACATGTTAATTTCAGTAAAAATAAACCTGATATTAATGTTTGTGACTGTTGTCAAGCAAGAAAACAATTTAATTCTTTTCCCATATGAAACCATTTTCCCAGCACTATTTAATAACCATCATTTCCCCACATATCTCCAATGCCACCTTTTGAGATATCAAGTTGTCATATATGCTTGGTTCTGTTTCTGCTGTCTCTCTCTTTTCTGTAGGGTTATTTCTCTTAGTGCCTCTTTGTCTCTAACCTAATTTCTATAGGCTTATGAAAATTTTTGGAGGCTTATAGTTCCTCATGATATCATTCTTAAAATTATTTTTGGCCTTTAGCTTTTCTGACTAAAGTTTTTTTTTTAATTTTTTAAAAAAGTTTATTTATTTTTGAGAGAGAGAAAGTATGGGTGGAGGAGGCACAGAGAGAGAGAGGGAAAGAGAGAATCCTAAGCAGGCTCCACACTGTCAGCACAAAGCCAGATGTGGGACTCACACCCATGAACCCTGAGATCATGACCTGAGCTGAAGTCAGATGCTTAACCAACTGAGCCACTCAAGCACCTCTCTGTGTAAAGTTTAAATCAACTTGTTAGTTTAAAGAATATTTAAATATTGTTTTAGTAATCACATTGAATCTATAGGATACTGTGGAGATAATGAAGAATTTTATAATGCTATGATTCCTTTCAGTGATCACAATACATCTTTCCATTTGAATAGGTCAACTTGTGGCCTTCCAACAAAGCTTAAATTTTTCTCTGTAAAGTTTTGTCCATCTTTTACTAGAGTCATTACTAAATACCATATACACATACATATATATACACACATACACATAAAAAGAATATGTGTTTTTTTCTAAAATTAAACTGTATTAACGTTTGTTGCTGCTGTGTGAAAATACATTCCATTTTTTTCATTATTACTCGTTTATTTAGCCACCTTGCCAAACTCTTTCAATAACTGTAATAATGAGATAGTAGATTTTTCTCTCTCCTTCTCTCCCTATATATTATAGATGGATAGATGATAGATGATAGGTAGAGTTATATATAAATAAAGTCTTATAAAATTAACATATTTACTGGACTCTGGACTAGCAAAGACTTTCCATACATTGTTGAAAAAGTGGGTATCTTTGCCTTTTTTAAAGTAAATATTATAAATTTAAGTAAAATATTACACTGTTTCACCACAAATTTGGTGAAAGGTTTTTTTTAATCCTCCTTTTATAAAAGGAAAATGCTAACCTCTGTTACATAATTTTCATCTTAGATTATCTTTCTGCATGGGTTTTACAAATTTATTTCTCAGATCCATATAAATGCAGCCTTATGACTATAGATTTTTGGAGGAGATATTATGATTATTGTTATTAAATGTTCCCTTCCTCGACCTGTGGTAAAGCTACTTTGCCCTGTAATTTCATGTAGCTGACTGACATTTTTCTTTCTAGTTCACTGTTCACTGAAGCTGTAGTCCCTTCAGGAATCCCACCTTTTTTCAGGTATCTCAGATTGAGCTCCAGAACTGCGTGCAGGCTCAAAGCCCAAAAACCAATATTTCAGACGACGGCCAGCCTCTCAAATTATATTTTCTCAGTCACACTATGCTGATTTACCCTATTTTCTTGAAGGTTCAATGATGTGTTTGATATTGGTTTTATTTATTTATTTATTTATTGGAAGGATTCCTTTTTTTTTTTTTTTTTTTTTTTTTTTTATTTTTTTTTTTCAACATTTATTTATTTTTGGGACAGAGAGAGACAGAGCATGAACGGGGGAGGGGCAGAGAGAGAGGGAGACACAGAATCGGAAACAGGCTCCAGGCTCTGAGCCATCAGCCCAGAGCCCGACGCGGGGCTCGAACTCACAGACCGTGAGATCGTGACCTGGTTGAAGTCGGCCGCTTAACCGACTGCGCCACCCAGGCGCCCCAGGATTTCTTTTTTTATATACAGTGTTATATTAGTTTCAGGCATACAATAAAGTGAGCCAACTATTTCATACATTATCTCATGCTCATCACAAGTGAACTCCTTAATCTTCATCACTTAATCTCACCCATCCCCCCACTCACCTCTCCTCTGGTAACAATCAGTTCTCTATAGTGAAGAGTCTGTTTCTTGGTTTCTCTCTCTCTGTCTCTTTCTCTCTCTCTTTTTTTTTTTTTTTTACTTGTTTGTTTTATTTCCTAAATTTCATATGGTGAGTAAAATCATATGGTATTTGTCTTTCTCTGGCTAATTTATTTCACCTAATATTATACTCTCTAGCTCCATCCCTGTCATTGCAAATGACAAGATTTCATTCTTTTTATGACTGAATGATATATATATATATATATATATATATCTCACATCTTTATCCATTCATCAATCAATCGGCACTTGGGCTGCTTCCATAATTTGTCAATTGTAAATACTACTGCTATAAATAAAAGGGTGCATGTACTCCTTTGAATTAGTGTTTTTGAATTTTGGGATAAAGACCCAGTAGTGTGATTACTGGCTCACAGGGTAGTTCTACTTTTACATTTCTGAGGAAATTCCATACTGTTTTCCAGACAGGCTGTACCAATTTGCATTCTCACAAATGGTGCACAAGGGTCCCTTTTCTCCACATCTTTTTTTTAAATGTTTTTGATTTTAGCCATTCTGACACGTGTGAGGTGATACCTCTTTGCGTTTTCATTTGTATTTCCCTGATGATGAATGATGTTGAATATCTTTTCAGGTGTTTGTTGGCCATGTCTGTATTCTTGGGGGAATGTATTTCATGACTTCTGTCCTTTTTTTTTAATTAAAAATTTTTTTAATGTTTATTTGTTTTTGTGAGAGAGAGAGACAAAGCATGAGTGGGGGAGGGGCAGAGAGAGAGAGAGGGACACAGAATCTGAAGCAGCCTCCAGGCTCTGAGCTGTCAGCAGAGTCTGATGTGGGGCTCGAACCCACAAACCATGAGATCATGACCTGAGTCAAAGTTGGATGCTTAACCAACTGAGCCACCCAGGCACCTGACCTCTGTCCATTTTTAATTGAATTATTTGTTTTTAGGATGTTGAGTTGTATAAATTTTTTATATATTTTGAATGCTGATAATTTTTATTAGAGATGCCCTTTGCAAATATCTTCTCCCATTCACTAGGTTTCTTTTTAGTTTTAGTTTTCTTAATTGTTTCCTTAGGTATGCAGAAGTTTTTTTTTTTTTTTTTTTTTTTTTTTTTTTTTTTTTTTATGTATTCCCAATAGTTTATTTTGCTGTTGTTTCCCTTACCCCCGTGGATATATCTAGAAAAATATTGCTATGGCCAATGTCAAAGAGGTTACTGCTTGTGTTCTTTTCTAGCATTTTAATGGTTTCATGTCTCACAGTTAGGCTTTTAATCCATTTTGAATTTATTACTGTGTATGGCATGAGAAGGTGGTTCAATTTCATTCTTTTGCATGTTGCTGTCCAGTTTTCTTAACACCATTTGCTGAAGAGATTGCCTTTTTCCAATTGGATATTGTTTCCTGCTTTGTCAAAGGTTAATTGATCATATAACTGTGAGTTCATTTCTGGGTTTTCTATTCTGCTCTGTTGAACTGTGTGTCTATTTTGGGGGCGTTATCATACTGTTTTGATTACTGTAGCTTTATAATATAATTTGAAGTCTGGAATTGTGATGCCTCCTGCTTTGCTTTTCTTTTTTGAAATAGCTTTGACAAAATTCAAGGTCATTGTGGTTCCATATATATTTTAGGATTTTTTTTTCTCATTCTGTGAAAAATGCTGTTGGTATTTTGATAAAGATTACATTAAAGTGTAGACTGTTTTGGGTAGTATAGACATTTTAACAATATTTGTTCTTCCAACCCATAAGCATGGAATGTCTTTCCATTTCTTTGTGTTATCTTCAATTTCTTTTTTATCAGTGTTTTATTGTTTTCAGAGTATGGGTCTTTCACCTCTTTATTTAGGTATATTCCTAAGTATCTTGTTATTTTTTGTGTAATTGTAGATAGGATTGTTAGTTTCTCTTTCTGCTGCTTCAGTATTACTGTATAGATATGCAAAGGATTCCTGTACATTAGTTTCATATCCTGCCATTTACTGAATTAATTTATCTTTTGGTGGAATCTTTAGGATTTTGTATGTACAGTATCATATCATCTGCAAATAGTGAAAATTTTACTTCTTTTTTACCAGTTTGGATGCCTCTTATTTCTTTTTATTTTCTGATTGCTGTGGCTAGGACTTCCAGTACTATACTGAATAAAGTGGTGAGAGAGGAGTCTTGTCCTGTCCTTAGGGGAAAAGCTCTCAGTTTTCCCCCATGGAATCTGATGTTTGCTATGGGCAAAATGTATTTTTCTTTTGAAAATTTATTCAACACTTAGTTTTGTTTATTTGAAGTGCAATAACTTCTTACATTAATTATTGGTCTACTGGTACAGGTATGATCTCACTACTTTAATGACATTTTTCACCCTATCCTTTTACTCGTGTTGAGTTCTTGATTGTTGTAGACTCTGGGTCTAGAGTTCTTTATGTCTAGCAGAAAGCAGTATGCAGGATTAAAATGCGAGAGATGGCTAATGTCTGGGAGAAGACAAGAGCCTGGATTAAGGGTCCTTGCTCTGTATTTATTAGGATCAGAAGGCTTACAAGCGTGATGGACGTGCACAAATAGACAATGAATCTGTGAACATTAATTCATGGGCGTGAGGGAAAGGAGGTTTAAAGATATATGGTGTTAGAAGTTTAGGTCAATGTAAAACAAAATCCTGGCACCAGGCAGATGGTTGCTAATGGCAGACATGAGGCACCATGTCTGTTTATCTTAGCTACCTAGGGGCTAAGACAGATAGAGTCCACAAGGCACCTTTCTTTTGTTAATTAACTCCCCTCTGGGTGACCTCATCTGGCATGGAACTATAGCCCTATTTACCTGTTTACCTAATTTGGTCCTTCCTTCCTGGGAAAGCAGCTTTCTGCTATTATACTAAGTTGGCGGTCATTTCCACCCTGAATACCTAATCTTGTTTACCTCATATACCTTGTTCTATATTGGGGCCTTTGCCCCCCCTCTTTATACTGGGGCTTTGCCCCTCCCTCTCTACACTGGGGCTTTGCCCCGCCCTCTCTATACTGGGACCTCTGCCCCACCCTCTCTATACTTATTTACCTAATCTTGTTTACCCAAAGTTGGGTGTGAGCATCCTATGGCGTTCTAATTCTTTATACCTTGTTAACCCACTGGTGCAAGCCTAGGGAATGCCTAAGCTTATTCCCCACACTTGATATGTGATCCCCCTTTATGTCTTCCATTAGAATCATTTTTATTACTAATTACACACTTAAAATAGCACAATCTTGGGGTGCCTGTGTGACTCAGTCGGTTAAGCCTCCGACTTCAGCTCAGGTCATGATCTCACAGTTTGTCAGCTCGAGCCCCGTGTCAGGCTGTGCTGACAGCTCAGAGCCTGGAGCCTGCTTCAGTTTCTGTGTCTCTTCCTCTCTCTGCCCCTCCTTGTTCATGCTCTCTCTGTGTCTCTCAATAATGAATAGACGTTAAAAAAAATTAAAATTTCTTTAACAATAAAATATCACATTCTCATAATGTATCTAAGAATATATATAAGAATATCCACCATAGCCTAACTTTTATTTCCTTCTTCAAAACTGCTCATTGTTGTGCAAGTCATCCAGCAAGTAACCATGCACATCTTTGTGACACCTCATCTGTTGTTTCCTTAAATTATAATTACACTTTTCTGACATTTAACTGCTCTGTGAGAGCAGTTAATCTGTGTTATAATTATATTTAGACTTCTTAAATGCTAATGTGGTGTTTTGTGCATGTTTGACTCTAGTTAGGATATGTAATATGTGAATTATAGTTAAACTTCTTTGGACAGATATGTTCATTTCAAGTTCTTTACCATGTATTTTTCAATCTTCATATGGCTTTTACTTTCCTCTTGGTTTTTCACATGATTACCAAAGTTATTAACTAATATTGAATATATTGGTTCAATTAAACACAAGAAATGACTTTATTTTTTTCTACAACCATATTGTCATTTATTTATCCATATAATAAAATTTTACAAGTTTTCATGTTTTCAGTCACTCAGTTATGATAATAGTCTGTAATAATCGTCTCATTTAATAATATTGTTATAAGACAACAATACATCATATTAAAAAATAGGATGAAATTTCACATGCACAAGTACAATTTTTTTTACAATTTCAGTTTTATGTTCAGTTAAAAGTATCTTTTTTTTTTTTTTTTTTGTCCTTTTAGCTCTACTTTGACTTACAGTTCAGGAACTTAAAACATGGATAGAAAGATGTAATCTGTTCTTTAAGTCTCCTTGATACTTGCCCTGTTTTGCTTCCTACCCTCTAGATAAGACATAGGCTCAAAAATGGTAGATAAATAAAGACAATGTTTAAATGAGTGATATTGTTATAATTCAGCCCTAACTGCCCACTGCCACAGCCCACTTTCAAATTCTTGCTCTTTCATGGGAAACCATGTGACTTTTAAGGTTTCTGTGTTGACTGATGCTTTCCGGCAAGTGCATTGCTATGATAGCCTCTCAACCATTCCTTACTGGCCCAGCCATAAACTTGTATTACTTCTTACCATAGTATACAAACCTTTTCACCAAGGTACCTTCAAGATTATATGAGCCAGGCTAGCTTCTCATGAGAATTTCTTGCATCCTCATCCTGAGACAGGAGGAGGACAGTGCACCTTATCTGACTGAATCATAATTTATTATTTTTATTCACTCAACAAAGTAAGTACTTAGCACTTACTTTATGTCAGTTACTGTCTCAGCCCTGGAACTATAGTTGAGGTTGCCATATTTAGCAAACAGATGCTCAGTTGAATTTGTGTTTCAGATAACCACAAATAGTTTGTTAGTAGAAGTATACAATATCAGGTACATATTTGGATTAAAAATTATTTGGTGCCATCTGAAATTAAAGTTTAACTAAGTGTTCTATACTTTATCTGGCAACCTTAGGAATGAGAGTGTAAAATTAGATTTAGCCCTGTCTTCTTGGAACTATATTCTAAACGGGCAAAATAATAAAATAAATAAATAAATAAGTCAAATAGTGATAAAATCTATAGAAAAAAAATAAAAGAAGAAGGCTAGAGAGTACCAGGGCCTATTATTATTTCATAAATATTGGCCGTGACCCCAGTACAAAAGAGATTGTGAGCAGAAACTGGGAGAAAATTAAAAGAAAAAGAAGAAAAAGAGAGAGATAAATGAAGACTAGCTATATGTTATTAAACAAGGCTCTTTTCTGAACCTTAATTACTTCATTTGTGAAACACAAGAATTGGAATGCACTCTAAAGTCCATTCCTGATGGAACATTTTGGGATTCTATGATTAAAATTTTCAGTCCAACCAGTCCCTCTACATTCTGGTTATCTATTTTCTTCAACTGTAGCACAAGTCTAAAATATTTTTCTCATTTCATATTATGGAACCACTATTTGTGTGAATTAAGAACATCTTTCTTGTATAAAATAAATTTCAAGGTAGTTTTGTTAATTTGCAGGACTCAAACTTCTATGATTTTTTTTAAATTAGAAACAAACAAATGTAGAATATTACATTAGAATAAAATCAGTATGTGTATAGGGTGTGTATAAGCTATCATTTCAAAATGAAGCTATTAAGTGACTGGTGCCTGGTTATGTTTATAAAGTATAGAACACTGAAAATATTCAATATTAGAAAATAATATTAGTTTCCCAAATGCTATTTGATAATTAGAGACTGATTATCAGGTCACTATCTCACAGTTCATGAGCTCAAGCCCCACATAGAGATCTGTGCTGACAGCTCAGAGCCTGAAGCCTGCTTCAGATTCTGTGTGTCTCTCTATTTCTGCATCTCCCCTGCTAGTGCTCTCTCTATCGCTGTCTCAGGAAAAAAAACAAAAACAAAACCAAAAACACACACATTAAAAAAAATTGAAACACAAATATATCCAGTGAAAATAAAATAAATAGCATATTTATAATATCAAAAAATGGTTGGGCAATTTCTAAAATAACTGCTGCTTATGTCCTCAAATATACAAATAAGATAAACAAAAGGTAAATGCCACTCACAATCCTAATAGACTAGAGGCTGAGATGAAACATATTTCCAACTTTCAAGGTGAAGAGATAAAAAATAAAGCTAAACACTTTCTTATTTCATTAAAGTTCCTATGGGAATTACCTGATGCATGGTATTTCTTTAGAAGAAAAGGAGTAAGTCTTTTCAGTGAGCTAAAGATAGCCCTAAAAGTACAATGACATTCTTTCTATTTCTAGCCAGAGAAACTGACAAAACAATAAAACACAGAGCTCATTCTCTTGGCTTTGCTGACAGGTACACTTGCTTTTCTTCCTGATTAGCTAACCAGTAGAATATATATTCTGAACTGAAGTGTGATTTAAAGTGAAAATAACACTTTGCTTCCTAAATATTTTTATTCCCTTTCTTAGTAGTTCAGATTTCATTTAAATACCATTGTTGATTTGGTATAAAACATTTTAAAAAACATTTTCAGAAGCAGAGAACAATATTTAAATTAGAAAGATAGGACTGTTTCCTAGATTTTTACCTTTCTTAAAAACTAAAAGAGGTCAACCTCCAATAGGCCAATTTTCAACACTTTTATTGTGTAGAACTTTTTAAAGTCATGAAAAGATAAAATTTCTTATTATAGCAGTCATACCTAAAGGCTGTGATTAAATGAGGATTTATTCCTGGTGTATTTTATGATTAAATTTAAAGTATTCCTGCTTTTCTATACCATAATTCCATGCATTTTTAATGTTTCTCTTTATATAACTTTCTGTAAGCCTCAGATTTTGAGCTCCTCACATGCAGGGATTCTGTCTGGGAATTCCTACAACCATAAATGTTACTAAATAAATACTTCTTAAATCAATTTATTGAAAGTGTATTCTGAAGGTATTTCTGCTTGTGATACTCTAACATTGTCATTTGGTAAAGTAGAAACGAGGGTGAACATATTTCAATGTTTTTTCAGCTCCTGAATGTTATTTGTTTTTCCTTCTTAGAAAACAACACACGAAATAATACTGTTACAGTGAGATTTCAGGTAGTAATCATTTTGATTCAAAATGTACCATAAAACAAAGGTAACCAGTAACTTACTTTGGCTAGACCTATTTTCATACATAGTATTTCTAGATTTTGTCTTTCTTAGCCTTGTAGGTAATTGAACAATTACCTCTATGACTAGATTCTCCACCCCATTCTATTATATACACAGACATACTGCCCTAACATGTTCTTAGGAGGAAACCGACCCACCAAAGATAAGCTGCCTTCTCCTTTAACAGCTTTGGGGAAAAGAATTAGTAAGAGGCTTTCTTTCAGTTTTCTAATGTAGCAATTCTCTGAGATTTCGAGACTCTTTACATTCTTAAAGCCTATTGAAGATTTTAGAGTGTTTTTGTTTACACTGATTGTATCTATTTATATTCTCCATATTAAGATATTAAAATTGAGAAATTTGAAAAATCATGTATATATATTAATATATCTAAAACAAAGCTAAATTCCTTACATGTTAATCTAAATAACATACTTTTAGGAAAAATTAACTCTATTTTCCAATATGAACAAACAAAAAGTAGTAAGAAAAGTGGCATTTTATAATTTTGTCAACATTTTATACTTCTGGCAATTTAATATATTGCTATGTATACTGTTTTAATTGAAGTTATATATTAAAAACATGGTCTTACATGCATATGTTTTTGGAAAAGAGAAATGAATTTTAATTGTCTCCAGATAATTTTGGATATTCTTCTTTGAATGTAAAATATGATACCAGAGGAATTAATATTTCAGATTCTGCTGTCTAAAATCAATCAGGCTATCTTGTAATCTGAATGGATATTTTGCATGGTTTTTTTTTTTTTTAATTTTTTTTTTAACGTTTTATTTTTGAGACAGGGAGAGACAGAGCATGAACAGGGGAGGGTCAGAAAGAGGGAGACACAGAATCTGAAACAGGCTCCAGGCTCTGAGCTGTCAGCACAGAGCCCGACACGGGGCTCGAAATCACGGACCAGGAGATCATGACCTAAGCTGAAGTCAGCTGCTTAACCGACTGAGCCATCCAGGAGCCTCTTGCATGGTTTTGACACAACATGCTTTAGCCATTGAGAAAACATGGGTTTGCAGAGTTATGCAGATTTCCAAATGTTAAAGCACTGCATTATACAATATGAAAAAAATCATATTTATTTTTATTTCCAGCCAAGCTGAATAGCATCCAGATTCACTCTTCTACTCCAAACAAATAAAAGTGCAAATAGAGGGACACCTGAGTGGCTCAGCCAGATAAGCTTCCGGCTCTTGACTTCAACTTAGGTCATGATCTCACATTCCATGGATTCAAGCCCCACATCAGACTTCATGCTGACAGTGTAGAGCCTGCTTGAGATTCTCTCTTTCTCTCCATCTCTCCTCCTCCACAATTTGTGCTCTCTTTTTCTCTCTCTTTCAAAACAAAAAAGCAAAACAACAAAAAAAGAAGTCCACATGGAATATATAAATAGCAAATGTGAAGATATGGGTCACGAGGCAATGAAAATCAGTGGTCTCTAAAAAATAAAAAGGTAATGAGTAGGATTTTCCCACTGTCTAGCTTACTACTTGGAAAATTTCTAAGCCATGGTACCAAGGGAGGACACTTAGGCAGGATCATAGGTCTTTTTCAGTTGAAGAGATGAAAGATCAAGGCGGGGGTCATAGTGGCTGAAGAGTTCAAAGCAGAGTACCAAAGTGAAGAAAACTTCAAAGGGAGAATTTTTCAGAGATTTGCAGAGGGTGACTCTCGTGTCTTAAATTGAGAACGAATCAGTGTATGCATGAGGAGAAATTTTTCAGAGCTGGACTAGATGTTTCTACCAGCTAGAGTATAAAACCTCATAATATACAAGACTCCAGTTTTGCCTCAGTAGTTGAGAATATCAACCTTAGACAAAACTAATTTAGTATCACTTAACCAAATTTAAAAGCAAGATCTAAAAACTGCTTCCAAGTAATTTGGTTATGTCTAAGAATAAAGCTCAAGAATATCTATGCAATTACAAAAATGTCCAACACCTAACAAAGTAAAATTCAGAAAGTTTCACTCAAATCCAATAAAAGAAATTACTAAGCATACAAAGTGGAAAAAAGAAAACCTATCATGGAGGGGGGGGCGGGGAAACAGTCCACTGCAACTGACCCAGTAATGACGTAGTTAATGGAATTGGTAATTAAGAAAATTAGAACAGTTATTATAATTCTATATATTCAATAAACACATACAAAGTGAGCATAGCAGCTAGAAATATAGATACTTTTTTAAAAATTTTTTTTAACATTTTATTTATTTTTGAGACAGAGAGAGACAGAGCATGAATGGGGGAGGGGCAGAGAGAGAGAAGGAGACACAGAATCGGAAGCAGACTCCAGGCTCTGAGCCATCAGCGGACCGCGAGATCGTGACCTGAGCTGAAGTTGGACGTTTAACCGACTGAGCCACCCAGGCGCCCCTAGATGATACTTTTTAACAGACTTTATGTTAAACTAGTAAAGATAAAAACTATAATGTTTGAGGTAAAATTTATACTAGCTGGAATTACCAGCAGATTACACCCTACAGAGGACATGATGAGTGAACTTGAAGGATAGAATTAAAAGTAAATAATATGAAACATAGAAAAAAAGACTGAAAAAATAAACAAAGCTTCAGTGAGCTGTTGATTTAATATATGTATATTTGGATGCCTGAGGTCAAGTAGATAGAGGAGGCTTCAGAAAATTATTTAAGAAAAAAATGGAGCAACGATTTTCAAAATTGATAAAATTATAAACCTACATATAGAAGAAACTAAACCTCACACACACAGACACACACACACACACACACACACACACCCATTCAGACACACAAACAAAGGAAGACAATCAAATAAAAATACATCATAAGTAAACTGCCTAAAGTCAGGATAAAGAGAAAAAATGTAAAGCAGGCAGATATGAAAGATATATACTGAGACACAAATGAAAGATATATACTGAGACACAAATATAATTATAGCATACTTTTTGCTTGAAACAATAAAAGCCAGAAGGCAGCAGTACAACATTTTTAAAGTACTGAAAGTGGAAAAAAGTGAATCCAGAATTCTAAACCCTGAAAAACTCTTTTAAGAAAATATAATATCAGATGAAAATCTGTATCAGTAAAGATATAAAGAGCTCTGGAAATGGTAACAAAATGGATACAAACTATATTTTTACTTAAATTTATATAAATTATAATTGACTTGTTGAATGGAAAATAAGGGATATAGTGTTATTAGAAGTACAGGGTATATAGAATTGCTATGTATGATAAAATGAGGGTAAAGTATCAAGAGGGAAGAAATGTACTGTTGTAAAGTTTTGTATTACATCTAAAATAGTGATCAGAGCAGAGGAAATGGTGGAATAGGCTTGTCTTGTCTCACAAACACAACTAGATAACTAACAAATTATCCTAAACACCCCAGAAATTGACATAAAGACTGACAGAACAAACAGCACAACTAAAGGGAGAGAAGAGACCACTTGTGGGAAAGTATGGAGACTTAGGGGAGAAACAGATGGAGGGTTCTGAAGAGGCGAGGGAACTGTGCTTGCAGAGAAGGGCAAGAGAGAGAAGTGGGCACAGAGAAATGAACAGGGAGAATGTTTTCCCAAAGCCACCGGTTTGGAAAACGAGAGGAGCTGAAGTTTGTGAATTCTTGCAATGAGCAGGGCTTAAAGCCTGAAATTTCAAATGTCACCAAGTTTGGCTGGGATAGAGGCAGGAGGGCACTGGGCTAATCCTGGAGAGAAGGCAGACAACAATCTGAGAGCAGACGTCATGGAATCTGTGATCTGAAAAATGCTTGGGACACATTGGGAGGAGATTATTCTCTATTCTAGGAATACTTCCCTGAGAAGCAGCTTTCGGTGACCTGTCTCTGGGAACAAAGAAGCTGGTTGGTGCCATTTCCCTCCCTGCCCCTCAGCATAGAAACAAAGCCACCTGAGAGAAGCAGCTCAGTCAAGACAATGGCTGCCTAACTTGCTTACACCAAACCCCACGCCCTGTGCTCTGGTAGGACTGCTCTTCTCAGTCAGGCTTGCCTCAGTACCAGCATGGTGGGCCCCTCCCCCAAAGACCAGCACAAACCCCTGCCCACAACATGTCTACTGACCAGAGAGTTCTGCAGAGACTCAGGTCTGGTGGATTTGGTGTCAGGTCTCACTTCACAAGCAGATAAGAACTCACCTAGATAAAACTCACCACATTCAGACTAGGGACAAAACACTGTCCAGAGTAGGCAATGAGAGCCATTGCTGATGATTGGTCTGAAGAATAGAGCAGCCACAACACAACAGCAGAGCACACACCTCAGAAACTCCCTCAAGCACCAGGCCCTGGGCACTACAATACCTCTTCTTCATAAGACCATTATTTTCAGAAGTGGAAGACATTACTGGCTTTTCTAACACACAGAAGGCAGAAACTTAGACAAAATGCCAAGATGGTGGAATTTGATCCAAATGAAAGAACAAGAGAAGGCCACAACCAGATGTCTTAGTGAAACAGGTATAAGTAACATGCCTGATGGAGAAAGGATACTCCCTGGGCTTCAGAAAAGTACAGAAGAAATCAGGAAGACTTTTACCACAGAAATAAAGGAGCTTAAAAAGAATCCATCAGAGATAAAGGATGCAGTAAATAAGATTGGAAACAGGCTTGATGCAATGAACAGCAGGCTGGAAAAAGCAATGAATGAATTAGTGATGTAGAAGACAAAAAATGATGGAAAATAATGAAGCTGAACAAAGGAGAGAGAAATAAGAATTATGCAATATGAGAATAGACTTAGGGAACTCACTGACTCCATCAAATGTAATAACATTCATATTATAAGGAATCCCAGAAGAAGAGAGAGAAAAGGGGGCAGAAAATTTATTTTAAGAAATAATAGGAGAAAACTTCCCTAATCTGGGGAAGGAAATAGAAATCCAGTTCTACTAGACAAAGAGAACTCCCCTCAAAATCAACAAAAGCAGGCCAGCACTAAGACATATTGTAATTAAAATTTCAAATTATAGTGATAAAAGAAAAATCTTAAAAGGAACAAGACAAAAGAAGTCCTTCACTTATAATGGAATACCCATATGGCTAGCTGGAGACTTCTCAACAGAAACTTGGCCAGCCGAAAGGGAGTGGCATGATATTTTCAACATGCTGGATGGGAAAAATCTGCAACAAGAATACTCTACCCAGCAAAGCTATCATTCAGGATAGAAGGAGATATAAAGAGTTTCCCAAAGAAAAACTGAAGGGGTTTGTGACCACTAAACCAGCCCTGTAAGAAATAATAAAGGGGACTCTGAGTACAAAGAAGAGACCAAAACTGACAAAGATAAGAAAGGATCAGAGCAAATTTCCAGAAACAATGATAAAACAAGTAATAAAATGACAATAAATAAATATCTGTCCATAACTACTTTGAATGTGAATAGACTAACTGCTCCAATCAAAAGACATAGGATATCAAAATAGATAAAATAAAAATAAATTTAAAAAACTCACAAAACCATCTATCTGCTGCCTAAAAGAGACTCATTTTAGACCTAATGACACCTGCAGATTGAAAGTGAGCAGGTGGAAAAAATTTATATCACAAATGTATGCCAAAAGAGTCAGAGTAACAATGCTTATATCAGACAAACTGGATTCTAAAAGAGACAAAGGGGGTGCCTGAGTGGCTCAGTTGGTTAAGTATCCAACTCTTAATTTCGGCTCAGGTCATGATCTTGCACTGACAATGCAGAACCTGCTTGGGATTTTCTCTTTCTCTCTCTCTCTGCCTCTCCCCCACTTACACATACACACACACGCTCTCTCTCTTTCTCTCAAAAAAAATAATAATTAAAAAAAAGAGACAAAGAAGGGCACCATATAAATGAAGGGGACAATCCAATAAGAAGATGTAATAATTATAAATATTTAGGCATCCAACATGGAGCACCCAAATATGTAAAATAATAACAAACACAAAGGAACTAGATGATAATAACACAATAAGAGTAGGGGATTTTAACACCCCACTTACAACAAGGGACAGATCATATACACAGAAAAATAACCAAGTAAACAATAGCTTTGAATGACACACTGGATGGGAAGGGCTTAACAGATATATTCAGAACATTCCATTCTAATACAGCAGAATATATTCTTTTGAAGTGTCCATGGAACATTCTCCAGAATAAATGTCATATTAGATCACAAAACAGGCCTCAACAAATATAAAAAGATTGAAATCATACCATGAAACTTTTCTGACCACAACACTATGAAACTAGAAGTCAACCACAAGAAAAAAATTGCAAAGGCCACAATACATGGAAGTTAAACAACATGCTTCTAAACAATGAATGGGTCAATAAGCAAATAAAAAAATACATGGAAACAAATGAAAATGAAACCACAATGATTTAAAACCTTTGGGATACAGCAAAAGTGATCCTAAGAGGATGGTATATACCAATACAGGACTACCTCAAGAAACAAGAAAATACTCACATACACAACACACAACCTAACCTTCCACCTAAGTAAGCTAGAGAAAGAAAAAGAAATAAAACCTAAAGCCAGCAGAATGAAGGAAATAATAAAGATTAGAGCAGAGATACATGACCTAGAAAATAAAACCAGACACAAAACAAAACACAAACACACACACACATGCACGCGTACACACACACACACACACACACACACACACACAGTAGAAAAGATCATTGAAACCATGAGCTGGTTCTTTGAAAAAATCAATAAAATTAATAAACCCTTAGCCAGACTTACAAAAAGAAAAGGGAAATGACCCAAATAAGTAAAATCACAAATGAGAGAAGAGAAATAAGTAATACCACAGAAATACAAACAATTAAAAGAGAATATTATGAAAAATCATATGCCAACACATTGGATAACTTGGAAGAAATGGTCAAATTACTATAAACATATAAAACATCAAAACAGAAACAGGAAGAAATAGAAAACTTGAAAAAGCAAAGCAAAGAAATTAAATCCATAATCAAAAAACTCCCAACAAATAAAAGCGCAGGGCCAGATGGCTTCACAGGTGAATTCTACCAAAAATTTAAAGAAGGGTTAGTACCTATTCTTCTCAAATTATTCCCAAAAATAGAAAAGGATGGGAGACTTCCAAATTTATTCTATGAGGCCAGCATTACTTGATATCAAATTTAGATAAAGACGCCATTATAAAAGAGAACTACAGGCCAATATCCCTGATGAACATGGATGCAAAAATTCTCAATAAAATGCTAGTAAGATGGATCCAACAATGCATTACAATGCAATATTACTCAGCCATAAAAGAATGAAATCTTGCTAATTTGCAGTGACATGGATGGAGCTAGAGCATAGTATGCTAAGAAAAGTAAGTCAGTCATAGAAAGACAAAAACTACATGGTTTCACTCATATGTGGAATTTAAGAAACGAAACAAATGAACAAAGGAAAAGAGAGAGAGAGAGAGAGAGAGAAGGAGGCAAACAGAACCAGACCCTTAACCATAGAGAATAAACTGATGGTTACTAGATGAGAGGTGGGTGGGGGGATGGGTAAAATAACTGATGAGAATTAAACAGTGCACATGCTGTGTTGAGAACCAGGTGTTGTATGGAAGTATTGAATTACTATATTGTACACCTGGAACTAACATGTTAACTAAGTAGATTTTAAATAAAAACATAAAAAAAGAAAAAAAAAGAAAGTAGTATTATTTCACTTTAATATATCACTTTACAAGTTAAAGCTGTAAAGTAGAAATACTAAAATAATTGGTAAAATCACACAACAGTTATAGCATATAAGCCAACAAAGGAGATAAAATAGAATCATAAACCATATTTAGTACAAGAGACAGAAAAAGCTGAATGAGAGGGAAGAATTAGCAGGTGATATAAAGAAAGTGAACAGCAAATTTGTGGTTAAAACAAACATAACTATAACCACATTAAGTATAATGATCTAAATATACCAATTAAAAGGCATCGATTGCCAAATGATTTTTTAAAACATTAATTACAAATCAGAAAATAGGATGCACTTAGAACTGAATGAAGATGAAGATTTGTTTAAAAATTATAGCATGCTGCTAAAGCAATGATTAGAAAAAAATTATAGCAGTTATTGCTAATATTAGAAAAGAAGATGGGCCCCTGCTAGCTCAGTTGATAGAGCAAGAGATTCTTGATATTGGTGTTATGAGCTCAAGCCCCATGTTGGGTGTAGAGATGACGTAAGTAAATAAATCTTTTTTTTTTTACATGTTTACTTATTTCTGAGAAAAAGAAAGATAGTGAGGGAGGGATAGAGAGAGGGGAACAGAAGATTCAAAGCAGGCTCCATGCTGACAGTGGTGAGCCCGATATGGGTCTTGAACCCATGAACTGTGAGATAATGAGCTGAGCCAAAGTAAAACGCTTAACCAACTGAGCCACCCGGCACCCTTAAATAAATAAATCTTAAATAAAGGAGAAAAGAAAAGAAGAAAACTTCAAAATAATGCCTACATTTCCAACTTAAGAAAACAGAAAAAAAAACCCACAAACTAAATCCAAATTAAGTAGAAACTAAAATCTGATTCATGTGGAAGATAAGTAAATATGATAAACATTACTCAGACTCAGTAGAGAAAAAAGGAGAAGACACAAATTACAAAACCGAGGAATGAGAGTGGTGACATTTAATATACATATATCTTAAAAGTATAATAGGAAAATATCACAAAAAGCTTTATACCAAAAATTTGAAAACTTAGATGAAATGAACAAGTTCCTAGAAAGATACAAACTATCAAAACTCACTCAAGAAAGAATAGATAATCTAAAGACTTCTTTATGTATTATAGACATTTTATTTTTAGTTTAAAATCTTTCCTTCCCGGGGCGCCTGGGTGGTGCAGTCGGTTAAGCGTCCGACTTCATCCAGGTCACGATCTCGCGGTCCGTGGGTTCGAGCCCCACGTCAGGCTCTGGGCTGATGGCTCAGAGCCTGGAGCCTGTTTCCGATTCTGTGTCTCCCTCTCTCTCTGCCCCTCCCCCGTTCATGCTCTGTCTCTCTCTGTCCCACAAATAAATAAAAACGTTGAAAAAAAAATTAAAAAAAAAAATAAAATCTTTCCTTCCCACTCCCACCAAAAAATAAATAAATAAATAAAGCCATATGCAGAAAAATTCACTGGTAGTTTCTATGAAAAATATACTATCGATTTTTTTAATCATCTCACATCATCACAGGAAGAAGAAGGGAACCCTGCCTAATTAGATCCTCTGGAAGCAAATACCCCAGCGAGAAAATTTCCGTAGACAGGAAGAAGGGACATAGCTGGCTCAGCTGTTTTCTAGAGACTCACGTCAGGTGCAAATGACTGGCAAGGCCTCTGAGATTCTGTACTAGTCTGCAGCACGTGGGGTACAAGCTTCAGAACAAAGAATATCATCTCTCTTGTTAATTCCTGTGTCTTCAGCATCTAATACAGTGCCAGGCTAATTATGTATTTTTTCAATAAAAGATCCAAGACTTCTCCAGGCTCTGCCTCCATGCCATAAATAAGAGCATCAATAGCTACTTCAATGAACAAATCAAAGCACACCTAGTGGAGTGTTCAAAACTTCACTACGAGTAGGGAGATAAATCAACCAAAGTCACAACAAGAGAAAGCAAGTAACCCCTTCCAAAGAACACCTCCTGAAGGGCCAGGCCCTGGACAGTGTACGACCCTTTTTAATGCAGAAGGTGCAGGGCACATAACAAGTTTTTGAAACACATAAGGGACAGAAAACTAGCCAAAATTACAAAATGGAAGAATTCTCTAGAAAATAAATTGTAGAAAGTAATGACATCTGGAGAATTGCTCAAAACAGACATAAACAATATAACTGAACAAGACTTTAGAATAATAGTCATAAGATTAATTGCTGGACTTGAAAAAAACATAGAAGACAGCAGAAAATCTATTGCTGCAGAGATCAAAGAACTAAAAAAAATAGTCATGATGAATTAAAAATGCTATAAATGAGGTGCAAAATAAACTAGAGGTGGTGACAGTGAGAATTGAAGAGGCAGAGGGGAAAATAGGTGAAATAGAAGATAAAATTATGGGAAAAGATGAAACTGAGAAAAAGAGATATAAAAAAATTCTGGATCACAAGGGGAGAGTTAGAGAGCTAAGTGATTCAATGAAATGGAACAATATCTGTATCATAGGGGTTTCAGAAGAAGAGAGAGAAAGGGATCAAAGGTGTACTTGAACAAATCATAGCTGAGAACTTCCCCAATATGGGGAAGGAAACAGACATTGAAATTCAGGAGGCACAGAGAACTCCCTTCAGACGTAACTTGAATTGATCTTCTGCATGACATATCATAGTGAAACTGACCAAATACAAAGATAAGGAGAGAATTCTGAAAGCAGCTAGGGATAAACAGTCCTTAATCTACCAAGGTAGATGCATAAGGGTAGTAGCAGACTATCTACTGAAATTTGGCAGGCCAGAAAGGAGTGGCAGCAAGTTTGATGTGATGAATAGGAAAAATTTGCATCCAAGAATCCTTTATGCAGCAAGCCTCTAATTCAGAATAGAAGGAGAGATAAAAGTTTTCCCAAACAAACAAAAATTGAAGGAATTCATCACCACTAAATTAGCCCTACAAGAGATCATAAGGGGGACTCTGTGAATGTTGCAAAGACTACAAAGGACTAGAGACATCACTATAAGCATGAAACCTATCAATAACACAATGACTCTAAACCCATATCTTTCATTAATGACACTGAATGTAAATGGACTAAATGCTCCAATCAAAAGACATTTTATCAGAATGGATAAAAAATAAGACCCATCTATTTTCTGTCTACAAGAGACTCATTTTAGACCTGAGGACACCTTCAGATTTAAAGTGAGGGAATGGAGAACTATCTATCATGCTATAGGAACTCAAAAGAAAGCTGGAGTAGCTATACTTATATCAGACAAACTAGACTTTAAATTAAAGGTTGTAACAAGGGATGAAGAAGGGCATTATATAATAATTACAGGGTCTATTCATCAGGAAGAGCTAACAATTATAAATGTCTATGCACCGAATTTGGAGCAACCAAATATATAAAACAATTAATCACAAACATAAGCAATCTTATTGATAAGTGTGTGGTAATTGCAGGGGACTTTAATACTCCACTTACAACAATAGACTGATCATCTAGACAGAGAATCAGTAAAGAAACAATGGTCCTGAATGATACATTGGACCAGATGGACTTGACAGATGTATTTAGAACTCTATATCCCAAAGCAGCAGAATTTACTTCTTGAGTGCAGATGGAACATTCTCCAACATACTGGGCCACAAAACAGCTCTCAATATATATAAAAGAATTGAGATCATACTATGCACACTCTCAGACCACAATGCTATGAAACTTGAAATCGACCACAGGAAAAAGTCTGGAAAACCTCCAAAATGCATGGAGGTTAAAGAACATCCTACTAAAGAATGAATGGGTCAACCAGGAAATTAAAGAAAAAATTAAAAAAAAACATATGGAAACAAACGAAAATGAAAATACAACAATCCAAACCCTTTGGGATGCAGCAAAGGGAGTCCAAAGACGAAAATACATTGCAATCCAGGTCTATCTCAAGAAACAAAAAAAATCCCAAATACAAAATCTAACAGCATGCCTAAAGGAACTAGAAACAGAACAAGAAAGAAACCCCAAACCCAGCAGCAGAAGAGAAATAATAAAGATCAAAGCATAAATAATATAGGATCCAAAAAATAGTAGAAAAGATCAGTGAAACTGAGAGTTGGTTTTTTGAAAAAAAAATTGATAAACCCCTAGCCAGACTTCTCAAAAAGAAAAGAGAGAGGAACCAAATAGGTAAAATCATGAATGAAAATGTATTTATCACAACCAATCCCTCAGAAAGACAGGCAATTATCAGGGAATACTATGAAAAATTCTATGCCAACAAACAAGACAACCTGGAAGAAATGGACAAATTCTTAGACACCCACACACTACCAAAGCTCAAATGGGAAGAAAAAGAAAATTTGAACAGACCCATAACTAGTGAAGAAATTGAAACAGTTACCAAAAATCTCCCAACAAATGAGTTCTGGACCAGATGGGTTCCCTGGGGAATTCTACCAGACATTTAAAACAGATATAATACCTATCCTTCTCAAGCTGTTCCAAAAAATAAAATTGAAGAAAACTTCTGGGCTGATTCTATTAAGCCAGCATTACCTTGATTACTAAACCAGACAGAGACCCCTCAAAAAAGGAGAACTACAGACCTATATTCCTGATGAACATGGATGCAAAAATTCTCAACAAGATACTAGCAAATCGAATTCAACAGCATATAAACAGAATTATTCACCATGGTCAAATGAGATTCATTCCTGGGCTGCAGGGCTGGTTCAATATTTGGAAATCAATCAATGTGATACATCACATTAATAGAAGAAAAGATAAGGCCCATATGATCTTATCAATAGATGCAGAAAAAGCATTTGACAAAATACAACATCTTTCCTAATAAAAACCCTCAAGAAAGTCGGAATAGAAGGAACATACTTAAACATCATAAAAGCCGTTCATGAAAAGCCCACAGCTAATATCACCCTCAATGGGGAAACACTGAGAACTTTCCCCCTGAGATCAGGAACACAACAGGGATGTCCACTCTCACCGCTGTTGTTTAACATAGTGTTGGAAGTGCTAGCATCAGCAATCAGACAACAAAAGGAAATCAAAGGCATCAAAATTGGCGAAGAAGAAATCAAATTTGCACACAACATGATACTCTACAAGGAAAACCCAAAAGACTCCATCAAAAGACTCCTAGAACTGATACATGAATTCAGCAAAGTCGCAGGGTACAAAATCAATGTACAGAAATCAGTTGCATTTTTATACACCAATAATGAAGCAACAGAAAGAGAAATAAAGAAACTGATCCCATTAACAATTGCACCAAGAAACATAAAATACCTAGGCATAAAGCCAAACAAAGATGTAAAAGATCTGTATGCAGAAAACTATAGATAACTTATGAAGGAAATTGAAGAAGACAAACAAATGTATAAACATTCCAAGCTTATGGATTGGAAGAATAAATATTGTAAAATGTCAATACTACCCAAAGCTATCTACATATTTAATGTAATCCCAATCAAAATAGCACCAGCATTCTTCTCCAAGCTAGAACAAGCAATCCTAAAATTTGTATGGAAACACAAAAGACCCTGAATAGCCAAAGTAATACTGAAGAAGAAAACTAAAGCAGAAGGAATCATTAGCATAAGTATGGCCAATTAATCTTTGACAAAGCAGGAAAGAGTATCCAAGGGAAAAAGACAGTCTATTTAGCAAATAGTGCTGGGATAACTGGACTGCAACATGCAGAAGAATGAAACTATATCACTTTCTTACACCATACACAAAAATAAACTGAAAATGGATGAAAGACCTAAATGTGAGACAGGAAACCATCAAAATCCTAGAGGAGAAAGCAGGCAACAACCTCTTTTACCTCAGCCACAGCAATTTCTTACTTGAAAGATTAATCCAAAAGCAGGGGAATTAAAAGCAAAAATGAACTGTTGGGACATCATCAAGATAAAAAGCTTCTGCACTGCAAAGGAAACAATCAGCAAAACTAAAAGGCAACCCACAGAATGGGAAAAGATATTTGCAAATGACATATCAGATAAAGGGCTAGTATCCAAAGTCTATAAAGACCTCACCAAACTCCACACCTGAAAAACAAATAATCCAGTGAAGAAATGGACAGAAGACATGAATAGACACATTTCCAAAGGAGACATCCAGATGGCCAACAGACAAATGAAAAGATGCTCAACTTCACTCATCATCAGGAAATACAAATCAAACCACACCGAGATACCACCTCACACTGATCAGAGTGGCTAAAATGAACAAATCAGGAAACTACAGATGCTGGCGAAGATGTGAAGAAACGGGAACCCTCTTGCACTGTTGGTGGGAATGCAAACTGGTGCAGCTGCTCTGGAGAACAGTGTGGAGGTTCCTCAAAAAATTAAAAATAATTCTACCCTGTGACCCAGCAATAACACTACTAGGAATTTACCCAAGGGATACAGGAGTGCTGATGCATAGGGGCATGTGTACCCCAGTGTATTTATAGTAGCACTTTCAACAATAACCAAATTATAGAAAGAGCCTAAATGTTCATCAACTGATGAATGGATAAAGAAGATGTGGTTTTTATATACGATGGAATACAACTTGGCAATGAGAAAGAATGAAATCATGCCATTTGTATTAACGTGGATGGAACTGGAAGGTATTATGCTGCGTGAAATAGGTCTGTCAGAGAAGAAGAGATATATGTTTTCACTCATATGTGGATCTTGAGACACTTAACAGAAGACTATGGGAGAAGGAAGGGCAAAAGATAGTTACAAACAGAGAGGAAGGGAGGCAAACCACAAGATACTCTTAAATACAGAGAACAAATTGAGGGTGGTTGGCAGATAGGGGAGAGGGGAAAATGGGTGATGGGGATTGAGGAGGGCATTTGTTGGGATGAGCACTGGGTGTTGTACATAAGCCAATTTGACAATAAATTATATTCATAAAAAACATAAATATATACTATCAATTTTATACAAATTCTTTAAAAAACAAAGATGGTGGAAATAGTTCACAACTCTATGAAGCCAATGTTATTCTGATAACTGAACCAACAAAAGATATCATTAAAAAAGAAAACTGCAGAGCAAAATCCTTCTTAATCATAGACACAAAAAATACTAAAAATATTTACCAAATTCAATCCAATAATATGTAACAAATAATAATATATCATGTCCAAGGGAGATTTATCCCAAAGTTGGAAGGTTGGCTTAATATTTAAAAGTAAATCAATTCATCTTTTTAACAGACTAAAAAAGAAAAAAATATCCTTTCACCATCTCAATAGATGAAGAAATAACATCCCACAAAATCCAATGATCACTTCTGATGAAAGCTTTCAGCAAACTGGGAATAGAATAAAACATCCTTGAAATAATAAATATTTATGAAACCTTTCAATAAACACTATACTTAGCTGTAAGAGAATAAATGCTTTTGCCTTTAGATCAGGAATAAGAAAAGAATGATATTATCACTTCTTTCAATATCTGATTATTAGGGGTGCCTGGGTGGCTCAGTTGGTTAAGCATCCAACACTTGGTTTTGGCTCAGGTCGTGATCTCACATTGCATGGGATTGAGCACCATATGGGGCTCTGTGCTGACAGCGTGGAGCCTGCTTGGGATTCTTTCTTCCCTTTCTCTCTGCCCCCCCCCCCCCCCCCCCCGCTGCTTGTGTTCTCTCTCTCTCTCTTTCTTTCTCTCTCTCATAACATAAATAAACTTTAAAAATATATATATCTGATTGTTAACTGCTGATGTACGGAAACACAAATTACTTTTATATTATTTTTTATTCTACAATCTTGTTAAATGCACTTATTCATTCAAATGTATTTTTTAAATATTTTTAATATTTTCTGTACATGAGATTATGTCATTGAAAATATAGTTATACTTCCGTAATAAGGAGTCAGACTCCATTTTCTGATGTTTGACTGCTGAGTGCTTTTAACTTCTCTTCTTCCCTCTTCTCTTTATGTCCCCCATTTGGGCAAGCTGATAAGAAATCTTGGTCTGATATGATTTAACTCACATGTAGAATTCAAAAAAAAAAAAAAAAACAAACGAATAAACAAGCAAACGAAAAGCTAAATCAGACCTGTAAATACAGAGAACAAATTGATGGTTGACAGAAGGAAGAGTGATAAGGCATGAGTAAAATGGGTGAAGGGGTATGGGAGATACAGGCTTCCAGTTATGGAAAGAAAAAGTCACAGGAATAAAAGGTTCAGCATAGGGAATATAGTTAATAATATTGAAATAGTGTTGTATGGTGACAGATTGTAGCTACACTTGGGGTGAACATGGGGAAGTTGAATCACTATGTTGTACACCTGACACCAATTTAACATATTGTGTGTCAATTATACTCAAATAAAAAAAATAAAAAATGAAAAACAAAAAAGAAAGAAAAAAAGATCAGTCCCACAGTCTCAGGGAGGGTTCCTTAGGTCCAAGTGGGAGACTTAAACCAAACAGTCCCCTGCCCTCATGCAGCAACATTCACCTTAGCTCTGCCCCCTAATCACAATCAAAACCCTGAGCTAATATCAGTTGCTTTCTTTCTAGTCTTCTCAAAGAAGCTTTGAGAGGACTTCTCTGCCCTACACAGAGTCCTCAATTATGTAGGTAATAAACTTTCTCATATCCTCTTACTGTGTGTGTGTGTGTGTGTGTGTGTGTGTGCGTGTGTGTGAATGTGTGTGTGGAAACACCAGCCTCAGCATCTAACCAAATTTTGGATGTGGGCCCCTCTTGCCATTTGCAAAGCATCTATGACAACTTCTTCCTTTCTAGTCTTATTGCATTTAATTTCTTCTTGCCAGAGTTTACTGAATAGACTCCAGTGCAAATCCAAGGGAAAGGGGTAAAATACTCTACTTTCTGATAATGAGGTAGCAATGTCACATTGTCCAGGAACATATGGGGTAAGAGATATTGTTGCTCTCGTTTTTGTAAAATAAAATCTGCTACATCATTTCTATCCTGAAAGCTTCCCTGAGATAGAAAAAAAGGAAATCTGTTCTCCTTTTACTGTAAGAAGCCTTTCAATATGCATTTGTAGGAAAGGGAAGAATGAATAGTTTTTCTAAGGGATTCTGATTTTTTATCAGAGGTGGAAGATGAAAGAATGGGGAATGATGACACAGATATGTCTTTGCCTTATTATCTTCATACCATTAAATAAGCTTTAGTTTTCTGTTAATCTTAAAGGTACTTATGTTGAGCTCTAGTCAAAAGCTAACTGATAAAATCTCTTTAATCTTTTTCACTGATTAATAAAATTTTGAGTGAAAAATGATCTTTAGGAAATTCTAGTTTAATTAACTCATACAATGCCTAAATTCCCTCTAAAATATCCCTTTCAGTTTATAGCACATTCTGTGTTTATATTTTTTTCTCACACAGAAATGAAAAATTTCCTCCTATCTTTGTTACTTAACTCCTAATTTTTCTTAATGGGATGATATCTGATTCTTCTCAAGTATTCACATTTTTAGATAGGTGAAGAATTATATGCACTTTCGTCTCTTCCCTAAATTTTATATTCTAGATTTTTTTCAAAAATTTCCCATAAGCATTGTTTCCTTTTCACCATCCTGGCATTCTCTGCTGAATGTTTTAGTTTCTTCACTGAGAGTTTTCAGAACTGAGAGCACTAGTCCACATTTCATAAGATCAATTTATAATAGGGTAAGACCATCAAGGCACACATTATTCCATTACAGTTACATTAGCCTCTTATGATCACAAAAAACTTTCAACAAATAATGAACTAAATGTCACCGTAAACATCTAAGTTGTATTGACAAATTCTGTTATTGTTGTGACTTGCCAATTGTGTATAATTCAAAGCTGGTATCTTTTTCCAAAAAAAAAAAAAAAGATATTTTAGGACCTTTAAAAATATTACTGGATTTCAACTTGCAAGTTTAAGTATGTTCCAAAGATATCAAGATATGAGATATTCAATTTGTCATTTCAAATTTATTCTCCAAATAAACATTGTGGACTTCCCCTAGTACCTTATTCTCAGATTAGCATAATCCATCTATTAGTATGTTTCAAGTGTAATTGTTGAATTAATTGGAAATTCACCTACATTTTATTTATTCCTATCTATATTTCCTCATCTTGCTTTTAAAGATTTTATGAAAGACCTTGTCAATCTCTTTTTTCAATAAAACCACTGTCTATCTACCATAGTTTCCTGGTTTACAAGAAGCTTTGTCAAAAAATCATGTTTTGGTCCCACTGAAATTCCAACATGTGAAAAGTCTGGAAGTTGTCACTTTCATCTTTATGACAGGAAAAAGCTAAACAAATAGAAAATTAATGAATTTTCTTGGACCCAACAGGGAAATGAGTTTGCAGGTCATATTGTCACCTCTAAGCAATAGTCTAAAGCAATAGGCAAATCCAGAGATGCACAGTTGAGATGTGCTTACCTGAAGCAAAAGCTGCTGCAGGCATTAAGTGGTACCAGTACTTACATAATCATTTTGACAAATTTTTAGAGACTGAATGTGGACTAGCTTGGTGGCTATAGACTGAGGAACCCCCACAATTTGGTGAGTTTTACTTCCAGGAACCCTATAGTTTCTCATGATGAAAAACAAAACAAAAACAACAACAACAAAAAACCCTTGTGGCCGTAACACGGGAAGACAGTAATCTCTATGAAATATTCCCAGAGACTTCTCCAGAACAAAAGTCTACTCTGAGGGTAGTGGGGAGAGGGATAAATTAAACCAAAGCCTGGTTCTTTAAAAATATCAATAAGATTGATGAACCTGTAAGTAGGCCAATGAAGAAAAATAGGTTAGACACAAGTTACCAGTATCAGAAATGAGTTATTACTATAGATCCTATGAACATTACAGTAATAATAAATGAATACGTGAACAACATGTGCCCTAAAATTTGATAATTTAGATGAACTGGATCAAATCATTGATATACCAAGTACAAAGCTCTCAAAGGAGAAATATGTAACTTCAAAAGCCCTATGTTGGGGCGCCTGGGTGGCTCAGTCGGTTAAGCATCCGACTTCGGCTCAGGTCATGATCTTATGGTCCGTGGGTTCGAGCCCCGAGTCAGGCTCTGTGCTGACAGCTCAGAGCCTGGAGCCTGCTTTAGATTCTGTATCTCCCTCTCTCTCTGCTCCTCCCCTGCTCATACTCTGTCTCTCTCTGTCTCAAAAATAAATAAAAACATTAAAGAAAAAAAAAGCCTTATGTTTATTAAAAATTAAATATATAATTAGTAACTTAATAAAAAAGAAATCACCAGGCAAAGACAGTTATACTGGTAATTTAAATAAATAAAAACATTAAAGAAAAAAAGCCTTATGTCTATTAAAAATTAAATATATAATTAGTAACTTAATAAAAAAGAAATCACCAGGCAAACACAGTTATACTGGTAATTTTTTCCAACATTCAGGGGAAAAAAAAATTGATGGCAATTCATTACAATCTCTTCCAGAAAATAGAAAGAGAGAAATGGGGACAGCATTACCATAATAACAAAACTAGATAAAGACATTGTAGCAAAGGAAAACTAAAGACCAATATCTCTCATGAAAATATGCACAAAAACCCTCAACTAAATGTTAAAAAGTCAAATCCAAAATTTTGTTTAAAAAAATTATATACTATGACCAAGTGGGATTTATTTCAGGTATGCAAGGCTGATTCGACAATCAAATATTAACCAATGTAATTAATCATGCCAATAGATTTAGAAAAATCAAATGATCATATCAATTGATGAAGAGAAAAGTATCTGGCAAAATCCAATACCTATTCATGACAAAAATCTCTCAGCAAAGTAGGTAAAGAAGGAACCTTCCTAAATTTGATTAAGAACCTATAAATAAAATCAGCAGCAAACAATATACACATTGGGAAACAATTGGACATTTTCCCGTAATACTTGGAATAAGGCAGCATTATTTTTTTCATCAGTTATTTTCAATATCATATTGGAAGTCATAACTAGTGAAAAAAAACAAGAAAGTAAATAAAAGGAATGCAGTTAGAAAGGAAAAAAAGACTGTATCTATTCTTAGATGACAGAATTGTCTATGTTGAATATACCAAAGCACCATCACCACCAATACCACCACTAACAAACACTTGTGAAACTAAAAAGAAAGTATATCAAGGTTACAGGATCTAAGGTTAATACAGAAAAATTAATTTCTTATATATTTACAATGAATAACAAGATTTTAAAATAAAACATAGTATTGATAATAACACACATAGTGAAATACTTAGGCATAAATATCAGAAGATAAACACAGAGCCAATATACCAAAACTATGATACACTAATAAAAATTCAGATCTAAATAAATGAAGCAATATTCCATGTTCAGGGATTGGAAGACAAAATATTATTATGATGTCAATTCTTCTTAACCTAGTCTATATATTCAATACAATCTCAATCAAAATTTAAGCAAGGAGTTTTGTAATTATTGACAAGCTGATTCTGAAACTTAGGTAGAAAGACAAAAGACCTAGAATTATCAACACAATCCTCTTTAGAAGAACAAATTTAGAGAACTCACACTATCCAATTCCATGAATTAGTATAAGGCTACAGTAATCAATATGATATTGGCAAGAGAATGGACAAATGAAATAATGGAACAAAGTAGAGCACCTAGAAATAAGCCAACTTATCTGTTACAACAGAAAAAAAAGCAATTCAAAGGAGTAAGGATGGTATCTTCAAGAAATGGTACTGGAACTACTGGACATCCAAATTGGGGGGTGGGGAGGAAGAATCTAGGAACAGTCCTTGCATACACAAAATATAAGTTAAAATAGATCATAGATCAAAATGAAAACTGGAAAAATATAAAACTTCTAGGACAAAAAGTAGGAAATAATCAAGAGTTTGGTGATTAGTTTTTTTTTTTTTTTTAATTTTTTTCAACGTTTATTTATTTTTGGGACAGAGAGAGACAGAGCATGAACGGGGGAGGGGCAGAGAGAGGGAGACACAGAATCAGAAACAGGCTCCAGGCTCTGAACCATCAGCCCAGAGCCTGACGCGGGGCTCGAACTCACGGACCGCGAGATCGTGACCTGGCTGAAGTCGGACGCTTAACGGACTGCGCCACCCAGGCGCCCCTGGTGATTAGTTTTAAAATACAACATCCAAGGCATCCATGAAAAATAATTGATAATTTAGATTTCAATAAAATAAAACTTTGATGCTAAAGATACTGTTAAGTATTAAGAGAATTAAAGGACAACTACTACTGAGAGTAAGTACTTGCAAACACATATTTGTTGGATAATTGTGCCCCAAATAGACAAAGAATTCTTAAAACTCAATTCAAGAGGTCTGAACATATACCTTACTAAAGAAGATTTCCAGATGTTAAATAAGCACATTAGATGTTTGATACAATTTGTCATTAGAGAATTGCAAATTACAACAATGGAATACTTCTACACATCTATTAGAATGGCTAATATTCAAAATATGGATAATACCAATTGCTGGTAAGGATGTGAAGCATAGTATTACTCATTTGATCCAGATATCATGTACTTAGTTACTTAGCCAACTGATTTGAAAAATGTCCATGCAAAACCTGAATTTCAATATTTATAGCATCCTTATTCATAATTATAAACCTGGAAGCAATCAAGATATCTTTCAATAGGTGAATGAATAAACCAACTGTAGTATATTTGTACAATGAAATATTACCCATCTAGAAATAGACATGAGTTATCAAAAACACAAGACATTAGTAATTCTTAAATGCATATTTTTAAGTGAAAAAATCCGGTCTTAAAAATCTACATAGTGTATGATTCCAACTATATGATAGTTTTGGAAAAGGCTAACTATAGAGATAAGAAATAAAAATATCATTTGTTGCCAGTGATTTGGGATAGCAGGATTGTTTAATACATGGATCACATGGGATTTCTTTAGGGTAGTCAAATTATTCTATATACTCATGTATTTTGTGGATACAAGCAGTAAGCATCTGTCAGAAATCAGAAAGCTTTATAGCACAAAGAGTAATTTTAATGTATGCTAATTTAGAAAAATCATTTAGGAGGTAAGGAGATCTCAGGATGAAATTCAGAATGTGACGAAAGAATCTAAACAAACTCACCAAAGTGAGTGGTGGAATAAGGTGCTGACTTAAGTAACTGGAGATACATAAAGTATGTAAAGCTGAAGGCAGAAAGACGTGTACGTAAACACTGTCCTCTAGTCTATAAAACTGTTTCCTGTGGAGTATAGGCTAATGATTCTGAAGCCACTATACATGTATACTGGAGTTAAGCTATTAATTGAAGTGATGGCATATGACAGAAGCCAGGTTTCTTGCTGATGGAGTTGAAGGTTACAGACACGCAAGAAGAGGTTAGACTGGCCCCTGTGATAATTGATTGGCATTGGAGACATCAGTGTTAACTCGTGTTTAGTTTAATATAGGTACAGGTGTTTGCTTATAAAAATATTTAGAAATGTAAATACATGGATTAGTATAGTCACAGTGCCTCCTTGCTCTATTAGCTAAAAGAGTCTAGAAGCAATGGCATGCAATAGCGGTGAGCACACATAACATCCAAATCTTATTTTCTAATACTATTTTCCAATGAAGGAAACAAGGGCTTCTATATGATTGGGGAATAAATGCACATAAGCCTGGAGCATCTTGCAGTACTATGAAATAAGTAAGCACTTAACACACACACACACAAACACACACACACACACACACACACACACACACACACACACACACTAATGGGGGCGATACAAGAGACACCTGAAAGAGCTCCAGTGACTAAAGCTAGAACAATGTGAGCAACACAATAAAGTAGTATTACATTACAAAACAAAGTATAAAACAGATAACATGGGACCATATTGATATGAATGATTAAATAAACAACTCATAAGAAGAATAGACATCTTTAAAGGAAATTTAGTATAATTTATGTAGAGAACACACCTTTAAGGAGGTGAAACGTAACTTCATACTCATTAAGTGTGGGCTCTGCATTGTGAATTTCTTCCACAGAGTAGAGTATGGAAAAAGGTTGGCGGGAGAATAACTGTATAGTGGATAAACCTGACAAACGCTGCATGTAACAACAGTGGTACAACCAGGGGGAAGTTATTTCTCTTCTCTGTGATTCAGCTTCATCACTGAGAAAATGAAAAAAAAAATATTTTTCTAAAAGGATTGTTTTCAGAATGAAATATGTTAATATATGTAAACCACTTAAAATAATCTAGCCTAAAATACTATATATTTTTCCATTATTATAATTAAGGTTACAGTTGGGAATTCAAGCCAATTTCAGACATTTTTTAAAGCAAGCTGAGACCTGAGCAGAAGAAATAAAAGTTACATTTCAGGGAGTGTATTATCTACCATAAATCTAATAGCATATGCAGTTTAGGGAATGTTTAAGAGTGCTCTACTTTTCTCAGTGTCTCAAAGTAATATCCAGACAAATCTGGATTATTACAAAAGTAATGTTATTTACCTAAAATTGTCTATGTCAGGCACTGTTCTAGATGCTTTACACTCATTAACTTATGTAATGTGTTTCAATAAACCTATGGGATATGTTAGGAAATAATCTTCTGTGGTTCTCTCATATTTCTGTATGTGTGGTGACAGCTTTTGTTCCAGACTATATGTTCATGCATGTTAGTATAGAAAACAGCCTTGGGATATAGAGATAATGTTTTTTTTCACAAGCAGAGAGTAGATTTGTTTGCTGTCCAGAAAAAAAAAAAATCTACATTTGAGTAAAACTCAAATGGTCAGGTTTGCTAGCAACCCCCTTTAAGTTGGAGGGATTTCGTAAGTTTAGACTTTTGTGTACGTAGCATTTACCTGGACCCATTGCTCTGTTGTCCTAAGGGGAATCTATGGGAATGTGAAGTTCATACTGCTTCCCGTGCCCTGATTAATACTTTGTCTCTGACTTAAGAGTTTCAGGTCTTCTGCCAGCACCTGTGAAAATACTTTAACTTGTTATCTGGAAAGCAGGGTAAAATCTCTTGATAATTATCATCATCAAAACCATTTTTTCCAGTTGAGGAAACTGGTTCACTGAATGTGAACTTGTCCCAGGTCACACAGAAAGAGGAGGAGCTATATTTTGAACTCAAACATTCTGGTTCCAGAGATTGCATACACAACCATCATGCTGTACTCTTACCTGAAAATCTTCAAATATACATGAAATTGGCTGCATACATTGGAAATGATGTTACATAACTATTTGTTATGCTAAACTGTAAAACTGCCAATTCTTAATATAAAAAATGAGATGAAAATGTCTCTGTATTCTCAAAGAAAGGCCTACCAATACCATGTCCAAATTTTGTAATTTCTTCTCCTTCTATCCACCAAGATCTCCCTGACCCCTATATGTCTGCTAGGAATCCTAATTAATGTACCAAAAGACAGAAATATGTGATCATTTCAAGGGCAGTCTGATTAATTTTGCTGAATAAAGTGTCTTTCTAGCCGAAGGTTATTTTTTAATGAGCAGTCACACATGCTGTAACTCTTGTTCTGTTGCATCTTAGTGGCAATGACAAGAATTTAGAATGGGCCAAGAGATTTGAATACATTTACTAAATCTAGAAGTCTCCCTAATGTATTTTCACCCATCGTATGTTTCTTTTCTCCTGGCCTAAAATAGCTTATTCTTGCCTTTCCACTCTGAAGCCTTTTCCCTTTGAGATAGAAGCAAAAGTTTAGCCTTCTCTGTGTCAGTGTCAGTATTCAATAACCTGTCCCCATCATTAGGTTTCTCCATTTTTTGATCTTTCTCTGACTCTAACTACAAACAAACAATTCCCTATTGGCCACTATTAAAATTTTGTTTTAATCAACCCATTCATTTTACTTTTTATTCTACTATAAAACTTGTATTTACACCAAACTTTATTCTGTCCTTGATTCCATTACTTGTACATGTTTTTTAAAAACAATCTGAGATCTTTGGAATATCACTTGAAAACTTATTTTTTTTGGGTATGAACTTATGTTGTTATCCCCTCTTAGAACATTCTTTCTGTGGCCTTTGTCTAACTCTTACTCACTCCTCAAACCCTCATGTACACTCCATTCACTAAATATATCTTTCTTTCAAGTCCAAGAAAGGTAGTTCACGTACATGCACCATGTTATCATTAATTTCTCCCCACACAGCACCTGTGACACTATTATTTTACTGTCTGCATTATTTTCTGTATTCCCCATTTTTCATAAGCTCTGTGAGGAAAGGTACTATGTCAGTGGCACTAAAAACAGTGTTTGTCATATAGTAGTCATTAATTATTTATTGACTGGATGAAGGAAACATGGCGCTTTATTCACATTCCCCAACTCCTCTTTGATTTAATTTGTATTTTATTATTAACCACATAGTCAGGATTGTTGTTATGAGAGTTTTCTAATGTAATCCATCTTACCTGCAGAACCTCGTAGCAAAAACCATCTCTCTCTTTCATGTGAATTCTTAAGGCCAGCTTTCCAAAATACTAGGGAACATATATGACTCCATCAAATCTTTTGCTCCATATCACATTTCTAAAATGAAGTGGTCATTTTTGTTTAATATTCTTGACAGCTCAACTTTGACAGTTTTTCCTTGATGGTCAGATGAGGATCAAAAGAGCAGTGAAGTTCCTTGGTAATTTCCCCTGCTTTTTGGAAATAATATTAAATTATCAAATATATTATCAAAAAAATTGACAGTTGATTGTATGAATGACCCTATTTTCAGATAGTTGAAATTCCTTTTCATCTCTCTCCAGTTACTTCTCTGTGTTAATGTATATTAACAGGCATATATATTAACATAGGCATGTAATAAGTTCATAAACATTATGAGATAATATATAGCATAAAGATACATACGTTCTATATTATCTCATAATGTAAATGAATTTATTATATTACGTATGTTATTGGTACATTTATTAAAAGTCAGTGTGAATTAACTGTGCAAATAGCAGATAGGGAAATGGCATGAAAGTCTCATTTACAAAAGCTCATCTATACCTAGAGTATAATGCAGTCCTTTTAGAATTCATGTTTTAACTACTATAACAAATATTTATTGAATAACTACTGTGCACTAACACTGCACTTGGTGTTGGTGATTCAACAAATAAAAGACATATTAAAGATTTAGCTTTTATGGATCTTAGATGGTAGCAGAGAAAGTAGAAAAACAAATACAAAGTATAATTTCAATAAATGATGAAAAATGTTAAAATCAGGAGGATAAGAAAGATGGAGTAAAATTGGATAAAAGAGTGGTACCTATTTTAGAAAAATTAAGGAAAGCCTCTAAGATACTATACTTAAGTAGAATCCTAAATGCTATTGAGGGAGCAATCATGTAAATGTTCTTGCATCCACAATAGTACCCTCTATATCAATCCATTTCATTCTTTGCAACCATAGCCTGCTTCCAAATGACACATTAACCTGATCATAATACTTCCTTGCCTTAAGCTTGTCAGTGTCTTTTGATGAAAAGCCCAAACTCTTTACTATGGTATTTCTGATTCTCCTCTATATATGTCTTTCCCAACTCTCTAGCTAGGCTTCTTCACTTTCTATTCTCTCCTTGATACTTATATTCGCTTGACAGATGATGATAGATAAATAGATAGATGATAGATTAGATAGATAGATGGCCTTGAAGGCACCATATTCTTTTCTGTTTCTCATGTTTTTTCCACCTAAAATACCGTCTTATCTTTTTATTTACCCATTTCAATATTCATGAGCACTCAAAGTGCTTCTAGAGCTTGACAGTTATGAATAAAATTACGATTAAACTTTTTGTATATATCTTTTGGTGGATATGAGAATTTACTTCTCTTTGAAACGGAATTCCTAGGTTCTGGTGTTTTGGGGGGAAGACTTTTAGCTTTAGCTTTTGGTTCAATTTCTTTAAAATGTAGAACATGATTTACATATTATGTCTTCTTCACTCAACTTTGGCAAACTAAAGTTTTAGAGGGATGTGCAGATTTATGTTTTGAAATTTGTTAGCATAAAGATATTTACATTGTTTGGTATACCTTCCTTTCAATTTAAAAAAAATAATATTTTTAAGTTTATTTTTTATTTATTTTTTTTTTTTGAGAGAGAGAGAGAGCAGGGGAGGGGCAGAGAGAGAGAGAGAGAGAGAGAGAGAGAGAGAGAGAAAGAATCCCAAGCAGGCTCTGCACTAACAGTGTAGAGCCTGATGTGGGGCTTTAACTCCTGAATCTTGAGATACTGACCTGAGCTGAAATCAGAGGTCAGACGCTTAACTGATTAAACCATCCCGGCACCCCTAAAAATATTTTTAAACTACTTTAATATTCTTAAAAAATTGGCTGAATTTTTGTCCCCATTTATCATCTTTTTTAGTGTGTGTGTGGGAACCTACTTTTTGTTTTGTTTGCTTAACCTAAATAGAGGGTTTTTTTTTAAAATATATTATCCTTTCCAAATCATTTGTGACTTTTGATCCTTGCTATTCTATGTTGTTTTTAATTTAATTGGTTACTGCTTTTATATTTGCTATCTCTTTTTTATCTGAATTTGTTCTGTTGTTTTTGCTCTGGTGTCTTAATAAAGATAACTAGCTCCATATTTTTTAATCTTTTTTTCTTTTGGAACATAAAAATTTAAAGCTATACATTTTCTTCTAAATACCAGTTTAGTTGCACCCCATAAATTTAGATATAGAGTGACATTACTTTATAAAATTAATTCAAATTATTATCATTCCTTTATCATGATAAATTGCCAGAATAGCAATTCTCTCAACTAAAAATGAGATAAGGAAATATGAGATTACTATGAGGTGCCTGGGTGGCTCTGTCGGTTAAGCATCTGATTTGGCTCAGGTCACGATCTTATGGTTCATGGCTTTGGACCTGTGTTAGGGCTCTGTGCTGACAGCTCAGAGCCTGGAGCCTGCCTCAGGTTCTGTGTCTCCCTCTCTCTCTCTGTCCCTCCCCCATTAATGCTCTCTTTCTCAAAAATAAATATTAAAAAAATTTTAAAAACATTTGATTGATGAGTTTCTATTAAAATCCAAAGAATTAAAATAATTAAAATAAATTCTGTTTTGGTATAAATAAAATATTTAAACTTAAAATAATGTGGATTTTAATATGACTACCTTTAAACTTTTCAAGATTTTAAAAACTAAGAATCAAAAAAAAACTAATAATCTGAAAGCAAACTTATCAACTAAAGATATACTAACATATTTATATAATAGCAAACATTTTCCAGGGTTTTTGTTTGTTTCTTTGGTTTTTCAAGTCCAACATAGTTTGGCATGGTACTGGAAAGATCTTAGAAGATTCAGAGAAGAGCTTGGGATATTATATCCTATCTGCTTCTCAGTGGAGATTTCTCTTTTTAAAGTAACATATATTTTATTTTATTTTATTTTAACTTTTTACTTACTCAATTTAATATATGGAGAGAACCATGTGGACTTCCCCTAGGTATCTCTTTATATCTTCGTAGGTGTGTGTCAAGTCTACTAATTTCATGTCTGTCAGTAGCCAGGCCTTTAATATTCAAGGTTCTTAGTCAAGGGGTGGTGTCTCGTAGGCTTTCATCTAGTTTTTTTTTTTTTTTTTTTTTTTTTCTGATGTAAGATAAGTTAAATAAAAGGCTATACTAATCACTGTATTTCTTTGCATCTCCCAAGGCTCTTTATAATTTCATTTTCCCCCTAATTTTATTACTTATTTATTATCTCAAAATTTTTATTTAAATTCCAGTTAGTTAACATACAGTGTAATATTAGTTTCGGGTATAGAATATAGTGATTCATCATTTACATACAACACCTAGTGCTCAACACAAGTGCCCTTCTTAATCCCCATCACCTATATAACCCATCCCTCCACCCACCTCCCCTCTGGTAACTGTCAGTTTGTTCTCTATAGTTAAGAGTCTTTATAATCTCTATAGAGTTGTTTCTGTTTGTCTTAGTATTTAGATTTTATTTTATTTATTTATTTTTTTAAATATAATTTATTGTCAAATTGGTTTCCATACAACACCCAGTGCTCATCCCAACAAGTGCCCTCCTCAATGCCCATCACCCACTTTCCTCTCTCTCACCCCCCATCAGTCCTCAGTTTATTATCAATGAGGAAGACTGAAGTCAGAGACAAAATTGCATTATGTCAATAGAAGAATGGTCGATAGGTGTTCAACTTGATAAAGACCTTGACCTCTGATCCAGGTTATTACAAGGGAATAATTAAGGACCTTTCCACTTTTGTTCGAAATGCATAAGGTTGGCACCTGTTTCCCCATGGGCTTTTTTCCACATTCTATTTTAAGTTAGATACCAACTTTTACATTTATTTAAATAAAATGAATAAACCAACAAAAATGACCATGTGTAACAAAAAGAATCATGCATTTTTGCTCATGCTTACAACTTGAAGCAGTAATGAAAGCTATTTAAAACTACACATTTCCTACAAGACAAAAGGTTTTATTTATTTACTTTTTATTCTTTTCCCAACCATTTCTGTTTCGTCCTTAGACCAGGGGTTTTCTGTGGTTATTAAATAGGGTCCCGACCATCAATATCCTAACAGATCTTTTGATAAAAGGATTTGCTATGTTCCTTCAAAGCAGCCATAAATTTTGCTGAACAAAATAGCCACAGTGTCCATGGTAATGACAAAATTTTTATAGCTATCGAAGTGGCTCCATTCACCTCCTGCCAGATAACACTCCCCAACTTCCCTTTGGCAATATTTAGTCAATTAAAGACAAATTGGCTTATGTAGAAAGACAAGAATGTAAAAATTTGAAAGAAGATTATTGTGTTCTGCACATCTAGCTTCTAGCAGTGTCTGTCACAAACTAAATACTGAGTAATGCTTGAAACAAAATAAACTTTAGAAATTGGAAAAGGGCATTAAAGAAAGAGAATTCTCTCTTATTTCAATTTCTCTGCTCAGCAAGTTTGGGATAAGAAATGAATCTAGCTGAATAATTTAGTGACACATACCCTTTTTTATGTGATGAAAGCTTTATGGTAATAAAGAAGTTTAGAAAATATCACCATCATGGGTCATGCAAAATTAACTAGGTTTAGGCATTCCAGGCACATGTCTTCTTAGAAGCAAATTGTTCTCTGATTTGAAAACATGATGAATATCAGGAAAACCCCAAGTGTTTGGAAAACTTAACTTAAAACATAAGTTTTATATACTCACATTTGTATTCCATAATGATTCTTATAAAAAGAAAATCATATTTTGGCATGATTCAATCCAAATAACAGTAATAGACAAAATATTGTATTAGTTTTTAAAACAAAGTATTGTATTTATTGAGTGTTTAATAATACAACATTCTGAATAATAAAAAAGATGTGACAGCTTTAAAACTCTCAATAGCTTGTCAATAGCATAGTCAGTTGGAAATAAAATCTCAGAGTTGACAGTTTCCATATAAAATTTCAACATATATTTATATTTAAAGAAAGGAACAGCAAAAACCTTAACTCAGGAATTTCAGAAGGATAACCATCTTCTTTGAAAATGTGAAAACTTTTAAACATTTTTTTACACATAGAGATAAAAATTGGTTGGATAAGGAGAAGGTTCATTTGTCAGTGAACTAGGTGACTTCCTGCTATTAAAAGGGCATTAAGGCTAAAGCTGTTGTACATGAGCTAATTTTGTACAAGCCATGAAAGATACTAGACTCCTTCATTTTACTCCATGTCATCAAAACAGGGATTTAATTGGCTACAATGTAGTTCAATTGAGCCAATAAAAAGTATCATTGATTATAATCTCAATAGAACTGTAATGGCAACCATTTTTTATTGTATTGGCAGGCAAAATTGCATTTTCTCTTTGTCTCAGGTCACTTACCACCCAAATGAGCAATTGTTAATGGAACCAGATCATTAGCTTCTGCTGTACTGATTTCCGTGTCACCGCCTGAGTGCACATTTCAATGGACAGAGAAGATTCCAGGATGGTTTCTTCTTGTACATGAGGAAGAAATTTGGTAAGTTTTGATAAATGGCTCCATTTATAGCATGAAGAATTATCTAACTGAAAATGCTGACCACTGAGTTGGGAAGACTAATGACAGAGTAAGAAGGCTGGTTCATACCTACCAAAGAAACAGGAGAAACTCTAAATTGTTCAAGATAAGGCAAATAATAATAGTAATAATATAATAGTGATTATAATCACTCGGCAAAGACTTCGTGATTGAGAACCTACTCTGTTTTAGGCAATGCATTAAATGATTTACATACATTAGCTTCATTAACCTCAACACTCACAGGTAAATATATAACTTCAGCTTTAAGGATGAAGAAACTAAGTCCTAGAGAGAACACACTTACCAAAGACTACAAATGAATAGAGCAAAGCTGAAACTCTTGACTCATCAGATGGTCACACTACTGTTGACTAGTAATGCCCAGTAATATTTTTCCTTTGTTATTGTGTGTGTATGTAATTTGTTTGTTTGCTGTTATTGATTACGGAAGCAATTCAGTTTATTGCCAGTATTTCTTGCTTGGACTGCAAAACATTTAAAAATTAATTAAGTTATAGTAGGGACTTAATTATTTTTAGGAAATGGCTGAATAAATGAATGAATGACTGACCTATAGTTTTCAGCAAGAATATAAACATTGAATGACATTACCAGATTCTCAAATAAATCAGATAGAGACAAAGAGAAAATTACATGTTCTAATTTGTTTTTCTCTCTCATTACTTCCTAAAGATGCATATATTGTATTACTAACTTAAACCTACTGTTAAGTGCCATATATATATATATACACACACACACACACACACACACACACACATATATATGCTTTAAGGTGTTCCTGGAAAATCATAGGTTAAGTAAATTGGTATAAATTTAACATTTGAAATATACTGAAGGAATCTTTTAGTGAATTCCTTTTTAGTATGAAAATGCTTGATTTACATTTACGGGTATACTTTGTTTTACTGTGTTTCACTTCATTGTGCTTTGCAGATACTGTACTTTTTACAGATTGAAGGTTTGTGGCCACCCAGTGTTGAGCAACTCTATTAGCACATTTTTTTTCCAACAGCATTTATTCACTTCATGTCTTTGTGTCACATTTCGGTAATTCTCATAATATGTCAAACTTTTTCATTATTACTGTTTTTGTTTTGGTGATCTGTGATCAGTAATTTTTGATATTACTGTCATACTGCTTTTTTCATGCTTGCTAATAGTACATCTATTCTGTAGCCTGTGGATCCAGGAGTAATTTTGACTTTCAAGTGTTATTATTTAAGAAATGCATTTTGAAAGGCTACAGCTGTCCTAGATAGTGATTCATCTGATGGATCTGGGCAAAGTCAGTTGAAACCTTTTGGAAAAGATTCACCATTCTAGATGCCTTAAAGAACATTTGTGATTCATGTTAACATATCAACATTAACAAAAACTTGGAAGAAGTTGATACCAACCCTCCTGGATGACTTTGAGGGCGTTTAAGACTTCAGCGGAGGAAGTAACTGTGGATGTGGTGGAAATAGCAAGAGAACTAGAATTAGAAGTGGTGCTTGCAGATGTGACTGAATTGTTACAATTTCATAATAAAAATTTAACAGATGAGGAGTTACTTCTTCTGGATGAACAGAGACAATGGTTTCTTGAGACAGAATCTAGCCCTCTTGAAGATGCTGTGAATAATGCTGAAATGACAACCAAGACTTAGAACATTATATAAACTTAATTGATAAAACAGTTGTAGAGTTTGAGAAGATTCACACCAGTTTTGAAGAAGAAATTCTACTGTGAGTAAAATGCCATCAAACCGCATTACATACTACAGAGAAACAATTCGTGAAAGTCCGTTGACGTAACAAACTTCATTGTTATTTTTAAAAAATTACCACAGCCACTCCAACCTTCAACAACAACCACCCTAATCAGTCAGCAGCCATCAACACTGAGGCAAGACCCTCCACCAACAAAGAGATTATGGCCTGCTGAACGCTCAGATGATGGTTAGCATCTTTCAGCAATACGTATTTTTTAATTAAGGTATATAGAGGTTTTTTTTAGACATAATGCTATTACACACTAAATATCCTACAGTATAGTACAAACATAGCTTTTATACGTATTGGGAAACCAAACATTTTATGTAACTCATTTTATTGTGATATTCACTTTATTGTGGTGGTGTGGAATGCAGCCTGCAATATCTCCAAGGTATCCCTGTGTCCTTTTTGTAGTTAAGATTTTTGTTTGTAATTAACTACGATCAGGTTTATAAAAATACACACGTTCCCTTAGTGATTGAAGGAGCAAAAGAAAAATTTGAGAATTAAAAGAAGTAAAACAATAATCATACATTTCATCGTGAGCACAAACACCTACACACTCTACGCACACGACTTTTCTATTTGCTTTTGAGGCTCAAAGTGTAAGAAGCAAATGGCGGCAGGCAGACACACACACACCACAAAACAATGTATTATATACTTAAAAAAATTAAAGCCATGCACTTGATGTGACAAAATATTTTACACAGTGTTCCATCAATCAAATTCCTGTGTTTATTTTAATTTAGCAGATTCCTCCTCTCTTGGCCTGATCTCTCCCCCTGCTTCACCATCTTGTATGCTACCTTATATTTCCTTTCTTTCCAAATCCTTGTCTTTTCCTTTGTCAACACCGTCTGCTTGCAACTACTGCATTCATAGCCAAATGACATTAACCTGCAATGCAGAAAGAGGCCCTCGTATTCTGAGGGCCATGGCTGGGTGGCTGGGTGTGAGTGGATCAAACACGCTATCTCACATGAATTAATGTAGGTTAGGGGGCACAGTTACTAAAGAAAAGTTATACTGAATATAACCAAAGGTATGGGGAAAAAATCTTCAGTCAGCTGCAGAAGGAAAAATCATGCACAAATAGTGTGTTTAATGAAGGAGTAACTTTGTCAGGGGGAACTAATAGAGTTTAAAGGACATCTGTTAGGAGACATTCTTTATTGACCCCCCTCCTCACTGTGGTGAATCAGATGCCCCTGAGATACAGAAGCCTGTGTTCCTATCCTTCAAGAGTATGTTGGATCTGGCAGTTGTGGAGTAGTGTCTGTTCATGCATTGTTTCAGTGAATGCTTATTGAATATTTTAACACAGATACAGCAAACTATGTAAAATGTGATCTCTACCTCAAGGGAGCCTGCAGGGTAACTGAAGAAGTAAGACATGCCCACAGCAAAATAAAATATTCTTTTAATACAATATGTCATGGAGTTTAGAATTTCTGGTATTAGAAATGGACCTTAGAGGTTCTCTATTGTAGTGGTTTTTCTGCTGTATTTTAAGGCCTGTGGTTCCACTGGAATACTTTAAGAATTAATACTCACCCCAAAGGAAAGAAGAAACTCATCTAAATATTGATATCCTCCCTTTTTACAGAGAAACTTAGTTAACATTAGTATGCCAAGAGCATTTGCTAGTAATTTGCAGAGCTGAGATCAGGAATAATTAAGTGTTAATGTGTAGTAAAGGTAATAGGTGCTACCTGCTTTCAAAAGGGAGAGGCACTTGATCAATACACATATAGCACCAAAGCATATCTTAATCACTTTTGGAGGCAAAGTTCTAAATTTCTCAGTTACCCACAAGTGCATAAAAGGATTATATGCTGAAAATATTAAATTTCTGAATACTTAGTAGGGGCCGAATTTTCTCTTTCATTTTTCTATCACGAGGGGCTCGAAACAATGTTATTCCGGGGCACAGCCTCATTTCAGTATTAGCCTAAGTTATATGTAATTAAGAAGGTACAGATTATATACAAAGCCATATGATTGGCTTGAAAGACCAAAACAAATGACTTTTGGGCAATCTACTTTTTTTTCATAGTTTATTTCCATTAGCAGAGATTATTAAGAGTTAGTATTCTTTCATTTTCAATGGATTTTCAAAACTAATTTTCTCCATAAGTTTAATAGATTTAAAGTTGGAAGGCAAACTGACCAAACAAAGTAGCATTTTATGCCCTCAAATCTTTTTTAATATGGATTTGTGCTCTCATTTGCTTTAAAAAGTAGAGAAAACAATACTTTATAGTGGTTTGACACATGTTAGATTTACTGTTTAAATTCAGCACTCACCACTCAAGTGTAGGAAAACACGTTTCTTAACTTCTCTAATCTTTGGTTAACTCCTGTGAAATATAAGAATTAGAGTGGCATTCATCTTTCAGTATTTTTATAAGATTAAAATTGTATGTTTAAAGTACTTATCCCAACTCTATATTCTTAGTAAACACTGAAGAGATTTTAACGGTTACTATTAAGAATCACATACCTACGATGCACCATACTAGGTACTGTGGATAAAGAAATAAACTAAAACTTTTCAGATTTATGGAAGAAGATACATAATTGCTTTTTAAATATAAGTTTTGGAAAAACTGAGCTTTCATAAATTTACTTGAGTATTGGTGGTGGATGTAGAGAAATTTATTTAAAAATTTTTTTTTCAACGTTTATTTATTTTTGGGACAGAGAGAGACAGAGCATGAATGGGGGAGGGGCAGAGAGAGAGGGGGACACAGAATCGGAAACAGGCTCCAGGCTCTGAGCCATCAGCCCAGAGCCTGACGTGGGGCTCGAACTCACGGACCGTGAGATCGTGACCTGGCTGAAGTCGGACGTTTAACCGGCTGCGCCACCCAGGCGCCCCGAGAAATTTATTTTAAACTAAAATAGAGAACAATGATATAATGGGAAACTCTGTGTGTGTGTGTGTGTGTGTGTGTGTGTGTGTGTGTGTGTTACAATATATTTGAAATGACCAAAAGAAAAAATGTAATGTTACAGACCACATGCTATGAGAGCACAGTAGATGGGTAGTTTGCTCTGTTCTGGAAATCTAGGGTTGAAAAGATCTGGAAACTGTTTTCTTTTTCTTTCTTTTTTCTTGTTTTAATTAATTAATTAATTAATTTTTAGAGAGAAAGAGAGAGTGGAGAAGAGGCAGAGACAGAGAGAGAGGGAGACAGAGAGTCCTAGGCAGGATCCACACTGTCAATGCAGAGCCTAATGCAGGGCTCAAACTCATGAACTGTGAGATCAGCACCTGAGCTGAGACCAAGAGCTGGACACTTAACTGACTCTGCCACTCAGGCACCCCTGGGAAGTGCTTCCTGATTTCACAAGTGCTCCATTTCTTTTGAGAGTTTGGATATAGGCCAACTGAAGATTGAGGGAAGATGGTCAGAGGCCTTAGATAGAGATACTGAAAAACATACCAGCTTATGTGTCCTGTTGGGCTTGGGAGCTTGTGCCAAAATACCATAAACTAGGTGTCTTAAATAGCAAACATTTATTTCTCATAGTTCTGGAGGCTGGGAAGTCCAAGATCAAGGTGCTGATTTGGTTCTTGGTGAGGCTTTCTTCCCGGCTTGCAAATGACCACGTTCTTGCTATATCTTCACGTAGCTGAGAAAGGGAGATCTAGTGTTGCTTTCTTCTCTTCAAGGTCACCTATGTCATCATGGGACCTCCCCTTTCATGGCCTCATCTAAACCGAATTACTTCCTAATTACTTGCCTAAAGGCTTACCTTTTCATATCATCACATTTGGGATGGGGCTTCAACATATAAATTTTGGGGAGAGGGGACACAAGTCTACAATACTATCTTTAATAATGTGGGAAACAAAGGCAAAAGGAAATGGTAGATAAAATTCAATTTCCTTGTAACCTGCGGTCAGCCCATTGACAAATATTTGAGGCAGGTGGAGTATAACATTTCTCCAGCAACTCCCAACTTCTTAATGTTAATGCTTTGCTAGGGGGAAAAACAGCTTTTGTTTGACAATGGCTAGGCCTCCAGGATCCTGTGAATCTTCTTTAGCATAGGAAAATCCTTTTGGAAACTTCCCCTTGACTTACCTCCCCTAACTCCCAAGTATATAGTCAGTCACTCCTCACAATCCCAGGGCAGCTCTTTCTGCCCACAGGTCTTGTCCCTGTGCTTTAATAAAATCACCTTTTTGCACTTAAGACATCTCAAGAATTCTTTCTTGGCCATCAGCTCTGAACCCCAACACTTCACCCTCATTACTTAGTATCACTGTTTTTTTTCCTATTTTAGATCAAATGTAGACTCTCTGTTCTCCTCATGGTTTCTTTGGTCTTTTTTAGCTGTCAGTCATGGTTGTATGGAATAATCATAGAAAATGAAAATTCTGCACTTCTGAATTGTTTTCATAAATGTCAAAAAAGGAGTTTAACTTACTGTTAGCTCTTTAAGAGCAGTAACTGCATTTTATCCCATTGCTTGTTTTATTAAAATCAGTTGTTGTATTTAACAAATATTTACTGAGTATCTTCATGATAGGACAATGAAAGTGCTAATGCTAAAAACTGGAAAATAATACAATTTCTGCTCTCAAGGAGTTTATAATTGAATGTAAAGACAGACGTATACATTAAAAACATATGCAAAACAGAATGGGGTAGCTGCTTTAAAAATAGCAAATCAAGGCAGCCCCTGGGTGGTTCAGTAGGTTAAATGTCTGACTCTTGATTTCGGCTCAGGTTCAAGTGGGTTCAAGCCCCACACTGAGCTCTGCACTGAGAGCATGGAGCCTGCTTGGGATTCTCTCTCTCCCTCTCTCTCTGCCCCTCCCCTGCTCATGCTCTCTCTCAAACTAAGTAAAATTTTTTAAAAAGCAAATTAAGGGTGTCTGGGTGGCTCAGTCTGTTAAACGCCCCACTCTTGGTTTCAGCTCAGGTCATGATCTCACAGTTTGTGAGATTGGTCCCTGCACTGGGCTCTGTGCTGACAGTGTGAAGCCTGCTTGGGCTTCTTTCTCCTTCTCTCTCTCTGCTCCTCCCCATCTCTTGCTCTCTCAAAATAAATGAATTTTGAAAATGGCAAATCACGGACACTAGGGTGGCTCAGGTGGTTAAGCGTCTAGCTTTTGATTTCATCTCAAGTCATGATCTCACTCATGGTCATGGGATTGAGCCCTGAGTCAGGTTGTGCACTGGGCATGGGGACTGCTTGGGATTCTTTCTACCCCCTCTCTCTCTATCCCTCCCCAGGTCGTGCTGTCTCTCAAAAGAAATAAACTTTAAAAATGGGAAATTAGGGAAAAAGACAAGAAATAATATAGTAATCAATCTGGATCAGAAAGGATTCCCAAAGGAAATTTGAGATATGGATTAAACAATGAATAGTAGTAGCAATAGCCTGTCATGACAAATACAAGTAAAGCACAAAGCACATAGATGTTAACCACAGAATGCAAATGACACTATATATATGCTGCTTATCCTTTCATATCTTTTAAAATACAGTATTTTACAGAAACAAAAAAAGGTATATCTAAATACAATTATGATCCTATGCTCTACTAATAACTTCATAGTTGTATGAAAATTTTGGACAGAAATCTCTTATGAGATTTAACTTGATATTTTACATTTGTAATGACCATTTTAAGGTAATGATCCCTAAAATGAAGACAAAGTGGTAAAAACATGCTATGCTACAAGCAAGGGACAGAGTTCTAACTGCTTTTTCTCCTCATTTTGGAAAAAAAATAATGTAGTCTGTTTATAAAAAAAATGAGAGCTACAGTTGAATTAATGAATATAAAGCATTTCTTTTCTTTTTTTTTTTCTTTTCAACGTTTTTATTTATTTATGGGACAGACAGAGACAGAGCATGAACGGGGGAGGGGCAGAGAGAGAGGGAGACACAGAATCGGAAACAGGCTCCAGGCTCTGAGCCATCAGCCCAGAGCCTGACGCGGGGCTCGAACTCACTGACCGTGAGATCGTGACCTGGCTGAAGTCGGACGCTTAACCGACTGCGCCACCCAGGCGCCCCGAATATAAAGCATTTCAAATGAGGAAATTAACAATATACTCAACTGTAAAGTAAATAAAGGCAGGGAAAGGTCAACATTAAACCCATAAAATCAACTTTATGGGTTTTAAAATCAAAAGTCCTATATTTCAACATTGTATTCTGTTAAAATGTCATCGTAATAAACTTCGAAGCCTAGTTAAAAAAAAATGAATAGGGTTTTTATAGGTAGATAAGTAGGAAATGTTGAGAGGATTATATGAAAAATGATAAAGATGAATGAAAATGTTTGGTTAAAAGCCAAGTATGGAAAGGGTAGAGTTCGAACCAGGACATAAACTTAGAAGGGTAGTTTGCAACCAGATTGAGGAAAAACTAAAATACTATTCGGGAAAGCTTTCTCTGTGAGTAATGAGGGAGATTGAAGGTTTGAGAGGATGAGGGAGACATGATGTTATCTCACTCTTTAGCAAGATAAATGAGAAAGTAGTACGACAGATAGATTGGAAAGTTAAGTCTAATTCAATAGCCAGAGAAATATAATTTAGCTAGGAACTACTATAACGAGAATGGGAAAGAGAGGGGCAGATAAATGTGTTCTCACTGTGATAGAAATAGTGTTTGGTAACTAAATTATTTTAGAAGGAGAGGTATTAAATATGGCCTTCTAATTTTTAGCTTGGGTAACTTGAAAGATGAGTATTGCTATTAATCAAGATAGGAAATGAAGAAATAACAATACTGCTGTAGAGCTTTCCATGAGCTCAATGTTTAAGCCTCATAACAAACCTCTGAATCATATATGCTCTTATTATCCCCATTTCTCAGATGACAAAACTAACTCAGATGAAAAAACTAAGGAGTCTACTCAGCCAGTGTAAAAGAATTGGTTAGTGTCAGAGCTGGAACCCAAACTCTAATGTTCTTATACCCCAGTTCTGGTTGTTAAAAACTATGCCAATCTGTTTCTTCAAAAGACAGAGGAAGAGGGGCGCCTGGGTGACTCAATCAGTTAAGAGGACAACTTTGGCTCAGGTCATGATCTCACGGTTTGTGAGTTTGAGCCCTGCGTCAGGCTCTGTTCTGACAGCTCGGAGTCTGGAGCCTGCTTCGGATTTTGTATCTCCCTCTCCCTCTCTGCCCCTCTCCTGCCCACACTCTGTCTCTGTCTCTCTCAAAAATAAGTAAGCATTGCATTGAGGAGGGCACCTGTTGGCATGAGCACTGGGTGTTGTATGGAAACCAATTTGACAATAAATTTAATAAGTAAATAATAAATAAATAAACATTAAAAAAATTAAAAGAAAAAAAAGAAAGAAAGAGGAAGAAGTAGCCCGGGACAGAGAGTGGGTTGAGTTTTTAAGGTGCTAAATTTGCAGGATTGTATAGGCTTTAATGTGGGACTATCTGGCAAGCATTTTGTGGAAACTTGAGGCTCCCTTTAAGAGAATGTTTTAAGAGTGGGCCAATCAATAGTGTTATCTCTGAAAACTGAGGACATACGTACATAACAAATAAACCAAAACTTCAATGTTTTGTTTTTGTTTTTGTTTTTACTTGATCTGAAAATATAAAGTGTATGTGATGACCTTTTCCTATTGCTAGAAAACTTACAGCTTTATAAATCCAAATACTATTTTCCCTTTTGTTTTTCTAATTTAGTTAAAAATAACAGTAAAAATATGAGATGTAGACTCAATAGGTTGGAATTTTAATCTGATTAAAGAAAGTCTACTTCCTCAGATGTGATTGTATAAGAATATAAAATTCCCTTTGAACTCTAGTTGGCCTTTCTCCTAGATAGCAATCTCAAGCTGAACCCTCACCAATCATATCTCCATCTTCTGGCATATTGCTGTCTATTGCTGTGGAAAGATAGGCACGTCAAGAAAAAGCATATTAGTTAAGCATCAACTGCAACTTAATGGGCCAAGGTATGTGAATGATATTCTACAATGACATTATAAATCTTTTCTTTAGATTGTTGGGGGAATATGCTGCATCTCACTGGAAATCTCTAATGTGGACTAAGCTATCAATAATCTTTTCATAAAGGAGCCAATTGAATAGATAGATACATTTGGAGAACAAATAGCCCAGACTGAAAGTCAAAATGCAATAATGTAATGGGCTCAATATTGGGGTAACATAGTCTGTTGTGAAAGAGATATGACAGAGAGATGGAAAGAGGGAGGCATAGAGAGAGAGAATTAATATTAAGACATGAATCACAAATGCTGTGTTATTTTTCTGTCTTCTTTAGTAGATACTTACATCATTCCATCTCCAATCAAGTGAGTAGCAGGTGGCATTTTTATATGGCTGAACGAGAAGACTAAATCAGCCAAGCGGGTAATAGCTAGCTGTAAGCCTAGCCAGTCTTATACAGCAGTGGCAAAAGCTGTGCCTGCATAACGAGGTTTAACTATGATGCACTCACCCATTTTTTTCTCTCAGTTATACAATATGTTACCAATGTTAGCAAGTGCACAGGGGAAGAGATTATTCAAATAAGGTATAGGTTAGACTATAAATTCAGGGGCACAGAAAAGAGACACCATGATTTCTCCGTCACCTGATCTCTATTTAAGATGGCACAAACTCTTGAAACTCATAGGTAATATCAGGCATTTGTCGTGGAAACTAAAACTTAGAGACTAAAATTCGTAATGAGGTGTTAACGATTAGTAGAAAATGTTTCATGAAATAAGGAATTGTTTATTAGATCCAGAGAGGACAGATAAAGAGAAAATCTCTGAATGTCTGAGGGCACCTGGGTGGCTCGGTCAGTCAAGTCTGATGATCAGGTCATGATCTCACAGTCTGTGGGTTTGAGCCCCGTGTCGGGCTCTCTGCTGACAGCTTGGAACCTGGAGCTTGCTTTGGATTCTGTGTCTCCATCTCTCTCTCTCTGCCCTTCCCTGCTAGTACTCTGTCTTTCCATCTCTGTCTCTCAAAAATAAATAAAACATTAAAAACATATGTCTGAATGTCTGAAGGAAGAGAAAGTAGAGGTGCTTGATTCTTTCATACCTCTTTTGATTCATATTCACTTATTCAACACATATTAATTGAGCACCTACTGTATATCCAGCACTGTACTAGGCCCTAGAGATTCAAACCTCTGTTCCTAAAGTGTTTACATTCTGGTAGAGTCTGGGGAGAGGACAGAAGGAGAGTGCAGAGTAAGGCGCCTGGGTGGCTCAGTTCGTTGGGCGGCTGACTTCGGCTCAGGTCGTGATCTCACGATTTGTGGGTTTGAGCCCTGAGTCAGGGTCTGTTCTGACAGCTCAGAGCCTGGAGCCTGCTTTGGATTCTGGGTCTCCCTCTTTCTCTCTTTGCCCCTCCCCAACTCGTGCTCTGTTTCTCAAAAATAATAAATAAATGTTAAAAAAAATGAAAAAAAGGAGGGTTCAGAGTAACATAAAAAAAATAAGTGATTAAAACATAAGGTATTTTGGATGGTTCAAAGCAATATGGAGAACAGTGGAGGGAAAAGGGCGATGTCATGATGGAGGAGGCCTAAAATTTCAAATACAGTGCCTTCAGGAAGTTTCAGTGACAAGAGTTCATTTGAACAAAGACCAAAGTAGGTGAGAGAATGAGCCACATAGACATCTAGGGAGAGAGCATTTTAGGGACAGAGAAAAATATGCAAAGCCTTGAGGCAGGATTGGGTCTAGCATATCTGAGGAGCAGCAAGAACAACATGACTAGAGCAGAGTGGATATAGTAAGGAAAATAGGAAGAAATGAGGGGACTGACAGGTCCCGTGGAGCTTGGTAGGATGCTGTAAAGGATTTGTTTTTATTTTGAGTGGCATGGGAAACTACGCTTATATGTTGATAATAGATCATCTGGGACAAGAACAAGAGCAGGGAAGCATTAGGAGGTTATTGCATTAATCCAGATGAAAGATAATGGTGGCATGAATCTGGGAGATAATGCTGGAAGTGGAGACCTGTGGTCAGATTCTGGATGTAATTGGAACAGGGATGTTGATGAATATGAAAGAAAACTGGTTTTTGACAGAATATCCACGATGATGGAGTTTCTATCTATTTAGATGGGGAAAATTAGAGTAGAAGCAATTTTAAGGGGAAGGCTGGGAATATATTTTAAATGTGTTAAGTTGCCACATGAAGATCTGCCTGTAAAAATGAAATTTTACTTACTTGGACATTTTGTTTATAAGCTGGGGGATTAGGGAAAATTCTGACCTGAATTTATACATTTAGGGAATGTCATCATCAGGTAGTATTCAAAATCATAAGGCTGAGTAAGATCAGGGGTGCCTGGGTGGCCCAGTCGGTTAAGCGTCCGACTTCAGCTCAGGTCATGATCTCACACTCTGTGAGTTCGAGCCCCATGTTGGGCTCTGTACTGTCAGTTTAGAGCCTGGAGCCTGCTTCAGACTCTGTGTCTCCCTCTCTCTCTGCCCCTCCCCCACTCATGCTCTGTCTCTCTCTATCAAAAAATGAATAGGGGCGCCTGGGTGGCGCAGTCGGTTAAGCGTCCGACTTCAGCCAGGTCACGATCTCGCGGTCCGTGAGTTCGAGCCCCGCGTCGGGCTCTGGGCTGATGGCTCAGAGCCTGGAGCCTGTTTCCGATTCTGTGTCTCCCTCCCTCTCTGCCCCTCCCCCGTTCATGCTCTGTCTCTCTCTGTCCCAAAAATAAATAAACGTTGGGAAAAAAAATTAAAAAAAAAAAATGAATAAATGTTAAAAAAAATTTGGGGCGCCTGGGTGGCGCAGTCAGTTAAGCGTCCGACTTCAGCCAGGTCACGATCTCACGGTCCGTGAGTTCGAGCCCCGCATCAGGCTCTGGGCTGATGGCTCAGAGCCTGGAGCCTGTTTCCGGTTCTGTGTCTCCCTCTCTCTCTGCCCCTCCCCCATTCATGCTCTATCTCTCTCTGTCCCAAAAAAATAAATAAACGTTGAAAAAAAAAATTTAAAAAAAAAAAAAAAATGTTAAAAAAAATTAAAAATAAAAAGACTGAGTAAGATCAACAAGGGAATAGTATAGAGAAGGAAATCATCTAAGTACTGAGAACCAGAACATGCTGAACCTAAAAGGTAAGAGAGGGGAGAAAAAATAAGCAAAAGGGTCTGATAAGAAAGAGCAGGCCAGGTCGAAAAGAAAATCAGGAGGGTGTCAAACTTAGGAAACTGACAGAAGAAAGGTTTTTTTCTTCCCTCGTGGGGAGGAGTGATCAATGGCATCAAATGTTACTAATAGGTCAAATACAATGAAAGCTGAGATTTAATCATTAGAACAAACAACTCAGAGATTATGGGTGACCTTGAATAATCGAAGTCACAGTGGTACAGTGGAAAAGAAAGGTCTCAATTAAATGGGTTGAAGAAAACACAAGAGGAATTGGAAGAAAATCAGGATAGACAAATCTTTCGAAGACCTTTGTTGAACAGAGTCGCAAAAATGTGGAGTTAGCTGGAGAAAAATTAAAAGAGAGGTTTTGAGGTGAGGTATGGGAGACAGGATCATAAATTATAGTATGCTTGCGTGAAAATGAAGTGCTCCAACAGAGACAGAAAATGGTGGTACATGAGAGTGAGGGAACACTGTGGGGGCAGTAGCCTTACTTAGAGGAGAAGGGATGAGATAGGATTTACAACTGGAAGTGGTTAACTAGGATCTGGGTCATTTATAATATGGCATACGGGAAGGCATGGGTAAGGCAGAATACATGGCCACAAAGGAAGCTTGAGTAAAAGTGGTGTTAGGAATGTTTGAAAGTGAATTAGAAAACAAAATCATCAGTTGGGCGTGACCACCGAGAAGATTTTGGAGATTTGAGGAGAGAGAAAGTGTGAAATAGTTGTCTAGGGGGTTGGAGAATGATTTGACTAGACAAATATAGCACAAGTGTATGATAGCAATAGGTAATGGTCTTCAGAATAATAAAATTAAGTTGATATTGGTTAGCAGTGGGTGTGTTTTCCTCTGTTCAGCTGATGAGGTACAGTTGTGTGTGAACACATGGATGTATCTGCAGTAAGGATTTTGTTAAGCAAGTATAAGGAATGAAAGAAAGCCTAAGGAATTGATGAAATATAGAGGGAAGTAATTTTAAGGATGGGCAATGAAATTTAAGCAGGTTAAGAAGGGAAATGAATGTAGAATGGAGCATATGGACAAAACATACCAAGCCAATACTTCCTTTGCCCTAAATCACCCCAGGGGCAGATAATGGACAACTTGGAACTAACTATAGGCCAGAGACCACCGAAATTCTTAAAACTATCCAATCCTAAATTTACCTAGTTTACCTATTCTGTCTTGCCCATCTGTTCCCTCAATGATCCCAATAAAGGCTCTCTGTCATGCTTTTCCTTTGCTTCCTTCTGCCTCTTGACCCATCTAGTACTTCCCTATGTGACTCTGTTTAGTGTGGTGTGTCCATTTCCCCTGAGAACTTTAAGTAACAAACTATCTTTTCAAAGGCAATTGTTACCTAAACTGTTGACCTTACCATTCCTGAACGAAAACAAAACCCTTTTTGATACAGTAGGCACAAAATATAACAGGAATAGTATTAGAGAAAGTGACAGTGGGTTGGGATGTAAAATCTTCTAGGCACAAGATGATGAGAACTAGAATTTATAGGTAAGTGCAGTAAAGGGGATTAGTTATTGCCATGGTCTTACAGGATAATATTTAAAATGTGTGGTTTATAGGGAAAATGGGGTAAGAATGGTCTAAAATTGGCAATGAAGACCATGTCTACCATCTAGAGAACAAGAGTGTAGTTATCCTCCACTGACAAGGAAGGCTGACAAGGAAGAACAGTGTTCTGAGAGAATCAGATTTCTGTTAGAAGGCAAAGGAAAAGGAAGCATTTAGAGATTAAAGAATCAGAGATTAAAGATATAGAGGATGTTTCTGATGAATGACAGTAAGTTACACAGGACATAGTGAGAAGATTTTAAGAAGTGGAGAATACAGGGAGATTGTTTAAAAAAAATTGCAATAACCTATGTCAGGACTAGAATGTGGGTGAAGGTATAACTTGGGAAATGATTTCTTAAAGGTGACTAATGGGGGCACCTGGTGGCTCAGTCAGTTAAACAACCAGTTCTTGGTTTCAGATCAGGTCATGATCTCACTGGTTTCATGAATTCAAGGTCTGTGTCAGGCTCTGTGCTGGTGGTGCGGAGCCTGCTTGGGATTCTCCCTCCCTCCTTCTCGCCCTCTCTCTCTCTCTGCCCCTCCCCTGCTCATGCTGTCTCTGTCCTTCTTAAAATAAATAAATTTAAAAAAATAAATAAATAAAGGTGACTAATGAAAATAGAGACAAAGGCACACTACCATTAGTGTTAATGGTCTCTAAGCAAATGGAGTGATAGACAGGCTATGGTGTTGGAGGGGAGCAGGAGACTGGAAATCTCCAGGATCACATAGAATTACAGAAACCCTATTCTATTTCTGCTAAAGCAAGAGTGAGACTTAAATGAAATTAGTCAGTCAGAGAAAGACAAAAATCATATGACTTCACTCATATGAGAACTTTAAGAGACAAAACAGATGAACGAAAGGGAAGGGAAACAAAAATAATATAAAAACAGGGAGGGGGATAAAGCAGAAGAGACTGATAAATAAGGAGAACAAACTGAGGGTTAATGGAGGGGTTGTGGGAGGGGGGATGGGCTAAAGAGGTAAGGGGCACTAAGAAATCTACTCCTGAAATCATTGTTGCACTATATGCTAACTAACTTGGATGTAAATTAAAAAAAAAAAAAAAAAAGAGTAGAGACTTGAAAGGCATGTTGTGGGACATGAAGAACTGCCTTACTCTGATTTCACAGAGCTTCCAGTGTCCCTCTTGAATATTACCCCAATAGAGATTCAGATGCATTTATAGTTAACCTACTATTCAAGCACATGACATTAATAGTTGCCCAACTACTCCTATGCCTTAGTAGATTCTGAAATTTGAGTATAATAGGCCCATGGATATATATCTATTAAATATTAATTGGGGCAAAATTATTGATGTTTTGATATAACTGATATCTAGGGGATAATTTCAAAGGAATGGGCTCATGGTTAGCTGTTTGTACACAACAGTGATGTGTATGGTTATTTTGCGTTCTATGTGGTCATCTAAACTCACACAAAAGGATCCTCTACCAGCTATCTGTTACTGATTACTGCACCTGAGGTATCTATCTCAGATTGAAGACATCTATTATTTGGATATAAAGGATCAACAAGAAGGAGATGACATAGAGCAAAAAGTAGAAAGTAAAAAAAAAAATAAGGCTACTGAATCAGAGATGAATTTCAGTCAAAGTTTAGCTAGAGGCATGTCTCACAACTTGTAAGGCAAAGCTGAGAGAAAAGGTTTTGGAAAAAAAAAACAGTCGGCTTTACCTTTTTGGAGGTATGTTCGCTTTTGGACTTGGAGAATCCTCTAGCTTTACATGTTCATTTCATCTTTACAGATTAATCAGTTGGGAGGAATGAGACATGCTGGCAGATCATGTCTGTCTGACACATTCTATCAAAACTTTGAACTTACTAGCTGGCAGCAAAGAAATGTCACAAAGTAATTGCAGGATAAAGAACTCAACTCCTACACTGAATGCTGGGGGAACCTTACAACTACCCTGTTTATGGTAATAAAGTGAGACTCCCTTTTATAATAGATGATACTTTATAGGAGGGCAGTGAAATTGTGTCTTTTCACTTACTGTATTTTTAAATCTTACTACAAGTCCAAACAAACAGCACAAAATGGAAAAAAAAAATAGAAAACATGATATGCCAATGTGATAAACAGAATGAAGGTAGAGTTTCATCTTGCTGTTCACATAGATTGCAATATAAATAATACACCTTGGAATTGTGCAAATTGGCACATCTATGCTTTTCTTAATAACGAATAACTCATATATCTCTAACATTCATTAGCTTCTTATTGTGTGCCAGGCATGTGTAAATACTTTACACAGAAGATCCTAGTTAGTCCTTATAATAAGACACTGAAGCAAATGATATTTTGATGTATGCTAAAAATCATAAAGATGATAACAGAGGGGTTCAAGATTGAGAGCCCAGTGTACAGCTGGATTAAGTATCTGTAGATTAGTCTGTGACAGTAGTCAGAGCTATGGAGATCATAATGATGATGACACTGATGTGTTCATTTGTTCTCCAAATATTTATGTTCTTGTTGAGGGAAATGTAAACAAAGAAAATCACAAGCCGGTAGTTTCTGAAAATAGTGCAGAAAAAGGGGAGATAGCCCTTTGAAGTGAGAATAGTTGAATTAATAATTTCCAAGGTGAAGTAACATGAACTTGGTTTTGGGTGGTACCTGTGGTTTGGGAAGACAAGAAAGGTATGAAGAGAACTCCAAATGGAAGGAACAGCTTTAGCAGACTTGGAGAGAGAAATAAAAAAGCATCTCCATCAGATTAGACAACCATATAGGGATTATGTTCCAGGATACTTTCTTTGACATTTTGGTGACTTTTAAGCTATTATTATTATTATTATTATTATTATTATTATTATTATTAAAGCTTTGGCAGAAGGACAATCAAATCCTCACCTTTTCTTGTGGCTTCTGTAACATTTTGGTGGCTATACTATCAGAAGTTTTCATCCAGATCTCCTCTCAGCCTTAATTGGAAGAAAGTGGGATAATCAGTTTTTAAAGGCAATGCACGTGAAAGAATAAAATACATAAAAGCTGTATACCATTATTTTATTTACATGAAAATGTTAATTAAGAAGGCACAATTTTGTCTGGAAAATGCCTGTAATGTATGTACTCTTCACAAGACTCAGAGATGTGGCTGTATTTTTTGTGGGGCTTCTATAAGGATATAAAAGAGAAATGTTTCCTTTTGGGGGAGGGTTCTACCAGGTGTCTAATTGCATCCAGGGTGCTGTTTCTTTCTTCCATATGAATAATTAAATATTTCTGGGGCTTGGATAAGTTAGGCTCCTAGTTTCTCTCTTTAAATGGAGAATTTAAAATAGAAAATATTTAGAAACACTTTTTCTGCCTCCACCTCACCTCAGTTCCATTCTCTGTCGTTCTTTTTTTAGAGTTTTAGATTTGTCCTTTCAGGTGTGTACTAGAGGATTTTAATTTGAACCCCTGAGTTTCTTTAGTGTTATAATTTAAGCTAATAATAGCTAACACCTCCCTTTGAGTTTCTATAGCAGCTATTACAAAAGCACCTAATATTATTAATACTTAAGGAGGAATCATTATAGCTTTAGATATGAGACAAATTGAAAATTTTAACATTAATTGAACACTATTGTTAATGGCACCTTTGCTAATTCATGGGTAAGCTGACTTGTATTGTTTCATTAGAGACAGAAACGTCAAAGTACAGTGATGGGAATAATCTCAGTTTGCAGCAGTTTGTCAAGTTTAGTGATATAACAAGTGATATTTTACTCTGAGCATTAAAGCCTAAAACATCCAGACATCTGAGTATAAGAACTGTCAGTTCAGTAGGACGAGAAGAAGAAAGGAAATGCTTAATCTATCCTTTATATTACCATTTGATGCAGCTGCTCCTCACGTAACCTCATCTGAAACCAAAGTGCAAGATAGGAAAAGATTTACATGCATATAGAGTTTTAAAAACACAATAAAGTTTAAAACTTTTGATTCCTTGACTACAGAAAAATGGGCTTTAAGTCCAGATTGGTACATTGTGAAATTGTAGGATTTATCTAATTTCTTTCTAATATTGTGGTGTTCACATAATTTGTGCTTTTTGCTCATCATAAACAGCAGTTGATACTAGTATTGTTGGCCTGGAAAAGTTCTGTGCACGTATGAAATAGAAGAATAAGTTTTTAGAGATGTTGGGCGAAAAGTGGGTCAGGAGTATTGGTAGGAGAGATGACCGGATAAAGAGACAACAAATTAGGCAGTTATTTTGGTGACCTTGGAGTTTCCGTAATCTTCCTGTCACCACACGTGAATATCATTTTTTTTTCTTTACTTCAGCCTCTGACCACCTACCTACTTCTTTTTTTTTCTGTGTTTGACTCTACATTTGACTCCTTCCCAGAGACCTATAGCTGAGTTTCTCTCAGCCTATTGAAAATTTCCAAATTACCTCTATACTTTATATTCTCTACACAAAAATCTCCAACTTTTCTCCAAATCTCGCCCTCCTTCTCATATCATTTATCTTATCAAACATCATTTTTTTTTCTGGCTGAATATCCATCCTTATTCAATTCAATTCATATCAGGAATATTCCCTGAGTTCCTACTCAAACAATGGGGCTAGAAAGTGACCATGATATAAAGGTACATTTAATAAAAAAAATTGCTTGAAATCAAATGCCTTTCTGATGTAACAAAGGGAATGATTATTAAAATTACCTGAGACAACTTGATAAATTTCTAATATTATATAGGACACTGAAGAACATTCAGGGAGAAGAAGCACATAGATATAAAAAACTTAACCCCAATGTAAATATTTTGGAGAGTAAATAAAAATGTATTATATATATAAAAAAAGAATGGAGTAGACTTTCTTCAACCATCATGTCGATGACAAGCATGTGGTGTTGTGTCTGTGTGGGTTACATGTAAATGTAGAAGAGGAAATGGTAGAGCTTCAAAATGTTTTCTTCTGAGAAAGATTTACTCCACAGTTTCATTCTTTGAAAGATAAGGCAAAGTTTTAAGTTCTCTGAAAAATTTATAGGGGGTGTCTCCTCTCTGCATTAAATTGACACCGTATATCGATTAAAGGCATTGATTTAAGATGAAAAGTGGATCTGAGCCCTAGCTCTGTCCCTTATGATATCTGTAACCTTAGGCAATTTACTAAACCTCTCTGGTATACTAACCTTCTATGATATGCTAACACACTCTCTGACATGCTAACCTTCTTTGTTGTACTTACTCTGTCTGATGTACTAACCCTCTCTGATGCACTAGCACCTTCTGTATGCTAACCTGCTGTAACATACGAATCCTCTCTAAACCTCATCATCTTCATCAGCAAACTGGCAAGTATATTAATACCTCCCTTAACACATTTTTTGTGTGAGGGTTACATTAAATAATAAATTTAAAATGGTTAATATAAAGGCTAGGTAATAAATGCATAATGAATGTTGTCTGCTTTTATTATTACCCAAATCTACTTAAAAGAGGATAGTCATGGGGCGCCTGGGTGGCTCAGTCGGTTGAGCGTCCGACTTCGGCTCAGGTCACGATCTCGCGGTCCGTGAGTTCGAGCCCCGCGTGGGGCTCTGTGCTGACAGCTCAGAGCCTGGAGCCTGTTTCAGATTCTGTGTCTCCCTCTCTCTCTGACCCTCCCCCGTTCATGCTCTGTCTCTCCCTGTCTCAAAAATAAAAATAACCATTAAAAAAAAATTAAAAAAAAAAAGAGGATAGTCATGATTAATATAATACTTGATGAATAGTTTATTGTTGATATAAATTTTGTTTCTATATAAAACAAAAACAAAAATGCATTTTCTTATTTTTCAATGACTTTTCTTGCTTAAGGTCTCCATTCTACAGGTGGTTAAAAAAAAAACAACTCAGTAATAGAGAGCCTTTTTCTATGTCCTCAGGCATGCGTACACATTCTTGGGATGTTTATATGTGTCCATCTATCTGCATGGGGGATGGTGTCTTGGTCCTCAATCCATATCTTCATAGACTGCTAAGAATACCACCTGTTTTTCTTTACCTGGGCTAACAACAAACACAGTATTTCTGCACATATATCTTCAAAATTCTGCTCCATTTCCAGATGCCCATGAGTAATTGTATTATTTTCATTCTATACCAAGAAGTAGGGTAACTGTCCAAATACATCACAGAGCCATCTCTGATGTCTGTCTGCCTTGCTGGGATACTTCCTGGGATAAGGCTTGAGTCTTCACTTTTCTCTTAGTGCCTCAGAAATTTAGGAGACTGAATCATCCCTCCTCACCCTGGGACTTTGCAGGAGGACATCTTAGTGTTAATGGGGCTTCAGACTCCCAGCCATAGTCACTTTGATGATATCTTCATTCCCTTCCGGCTCTTCCCCATTCTCCTAATAAGGAAATTATTTCTGGTATTTGGCAGTAACCCTAGTCCTTTCCCACGCATTTTTCTACATGCCTTTACTTGAAAGCCAGAAATAAACTCTTGTTTTCTTTATGTTTTCTTGCATCTATGGGCATATAGTTTTATGGGTAATGAAAGTGCCAGGGCCATAAGAATCAAAATAGATGTATAAGATTTAGGGGGAAAAAAGCTTTTTAAGGGTTTGATAACTTGGACAGATTCCTATTACCTATAAAGCAGAGAGAAATTTCTATGCAAAAGTTATTAGCCACGGTCCATATTTTCGACCTCTCTCTACAAGGCTAAAACATAGATTTTGCTACAGTTTTTAAGGGTCATGTTGGAATTTACCATGTTAAGATTAAAACCTTTTAATCATCAGTGGGACTCAGATTGAGTTCTGTATTCAGGTTTTCATCCCCAAACTGTTAGGAATGAGAGATGGTTCAAAGTGGAACCTTGAAAAATGGTTAGAATTTTGCCTAACTAGCCCCTCTACAAAAGACTAAAATAATTATACTTTTGAAATAGAAAGAAATAAATCATTGGCAGAGTTAGTTATATATTTGCTTTTCTAGAGATTTGTGAATGAGAGACACTGGAAAGAAGTGAAAGTCTAGATTAAAATATACCAAGAGGGAACTGGGTTAAAAATATATTAACAGACATTTTGGTTTAAAGATGAGTGACATTGAAAAATATCCCTGTAGTTTATTCCTCTGGAATCCCTGAGACTCTACCATGGACAAATGAACTAAAAAACAAACAAACAAACAAACAAACAAAAACAAAAACAAAAACCAAAAACCAAACAAACAAACAAAAACAATGGTCAGCTTATATTAATCCTGCAAAATGTTTTTCATCTTCTAACATTTCAATATATTATACTCAGATACAATAACTCACAGATCATGTAAGCATAAAATCTTAGAATTCCTTTTCTATAGTTCAAGGGTTGCAGCCCCATGTATTTATCTGCTCTTGTCTGCGTCAGGTCTTAAAATGAAGAATGAGGGCTTTCTAAATTGTTAGTTAACTTAATGTGTGGATTTTGCCTGTGTCCAGGGTATAAATATTTCTTGGCTAGCTCATAAGAACATTTTTCTTTAGACATTCATATAAACTCTTTTCACGTGGAAAATAATCAGAAAATCCTCTTAAAGAATGCGGCCAATGACAAACTATAAATGGATTAGGTTGAAGTTTGGAGCAGTTTCAGAGTGTTACAGGACAATTTAAATTTGAAATGATTTTTTCCTCTCCTTAATCAAAAGATCTATTGGCCAAATCAGGCAAAAGTGAAACTGAATGAGTAGCAAAGAGAAATAATTCTACACTCCTCTAAGTAATGGTTTAGTGATGGAGGTAATAGTACAGACATTGGAAGGCAAAAGACAACAATTAAGGGGAGTTAGAAAATAAACAGTGGAAACACTTCTTTTTTTTTTTTTTTTTGTTTCTTTCTGTACAGGAGCTTAAAGTTATGGGAAGTACAAAGTTTGCTGAGAACAGAGAGTTATAGTTTGCTGCCCCTTCACAGGTACACAACTAGTTTTGATGTGATTATCATTAAATCATCACTTGATCTCTTCTGACTGATTGACTGTCCTGTGAGTTGAATACTTTAAAAACGTCAAAAGCTTAGATAATGGTTAAATGAAACATTGTAATTGTTCCATTTCTTGAATCCAATTAAAAAAAAAAAAAACATGGTATTGCAGAAGAGACAATGTGGTGTACTCAAAAGACCATTGGGTTATGCAGTAATTAGACTCGGATTTAAAATTAAGCTGTGTTAATTATTGGTGATATAATTTTGGTTAAATACTATCTTATCCATTTTTTTAATCTCAAATTCCTCATGAAAAACTTAGGAAATGACTGTTATGAATAATAACATGACAACATACATAAAATGTCTATTAGATTACTAGGAACTCAATGGATATAAATTGAGACAATGTGGAATGATTTGAAAGTAAGCAATATCCTCCCATTTCTAGCTGGTAAGCTATTAAATATTGTTATGGTGGAATTTACTGATATTATCACTACTTGCTAAATGGAAAAGGTGAAATTTGGTTGAAAGATAATCATCTGTCTAGAGATAAGGATTATATATATATATATGTATATATATGTATATATATGTATATATATATATATATATGTATTTCTGAATTTCATAGACATTTCTTTCACAATGAATAAGTATCACTGAATTTTATGGTTCAACTCACAAACATGCCAAAAATAAGTGCCTGAAGTTATCTAAACAAATGAAAACTTTTTTTTAAATGTAAATGCATGTGCTTGAATGTCTTGATGTTTTTTCCAATAAGAAAATAATATTCCATAATATTAAATAAATTCTTCAATTGAGTATATCATGTTTAAATGCATTATGCATTTCAAACTGGTTCTAGGAGGGACATCTGGGTGGGTCAGTCAGTTAAATGTCCGACTGTTGATTTTGGCCCAGGTCATGATCTCACAGGTTCATGAGATCAAACCCCATGTCCAGCTCAATGGTTAAATACTATCTTATCCATTTGCGATCCCAAGCAGACTCTGAGCTGTCAGCCGCTTGTGTTTTGTCTCTGGAAAATAAATATATAAACATTTATAAAATAAAATGATTCTAGGAATAAAAAATCCTTCAAACAGTGCTTAGTATTTGGCAGTATGTTTTAAGAGTCTTGAATAATCCTTCCATTTATATAAATAATCCTTCAGTAAACACACACACACACACACACACACACACACACACACACACATGCACACACACAATAATAGGAAAATAATAGGGGGAAACAGTTATGACATATCCATCTTTACCCAGCTTTTTGTGGGGGCCTTTAAGAGCCAGACAGTGGCGTCATATTGAATATGAAAATTAATATTTTAAGCTCTGCTCTAAAAATCCATAATGTAGCAAAGGATCCTTACTCTCCCCAGCAATAAGAACATGAATTCAGGCTTTTACCAATTCTGTCTTACATGCCTTGCATTTGATGTTCCAGCAGTATATATGTTTTTATTATTTTTACACACACCACACTGTTTCTTGCTTCAAATTCTTTTCTACATGCTTTATTGAGGTTTACACCTCTCTCTCCCCTATCCCTCCTCATTTCCCCTTCCTTATAACCCAATTCCTTCCTAGCTTCAATAGCTCTATTCTTTTTCAAGCATAAGACTGCCTTATGTCCTGATACTCTGATCCCATAATTTGTGAAACAAATGATTTGCTAAAACAAATTTGACCTCTTTTGAGAGTAAAAAGAAACACAATGAATTATGCTGGGAAAACAGGTGTAAACCAGGAGAGTGCTGTCAAACACAGATGCATGGTCATCCTGCCTAAAATAGATTAGGTACTTCTATGGAGAAAATTCTTCTCCACTCTAATGTGGAAAAACTCCAGTTCTCAAGAAAATAAGAGATTTTAGCGCTTGGTAGAATTTTGAAAGAATGAGCAACGTCCACTTTTCCTTTCCTTTTCTGGGATACAGCCTGCCAGCCATGAGCTTATAATCACTGCTCTGAACCATTTCTTAAGCAGAGTATTAAGGCCACTTTCACAGAGGTGGCAACAGCTTTTATGACTAACTATTTCTGCCTAAATGTAGGATTCAGTTGATAAACCCATCACAATCACCCATTTTTATCAATATAAAAAGGGACTTTTTAATAATTTCCATTTATTTTCTTCCTCGTTGTACTTCTTAATTCATTCAAGAGGCAAGTAGAGAAAAGCGCTGCTAAGTACCCTGTGACCCCAATGCTTGCCAGTTCTTTGTTTTCTCATATTACTTGAAATAATTCCATCATTGCTTCTAGCTATTATCATTACCTCTTAACTATTTTTGATAATTTGATAATTATCTGATCGTATGTATTTATTTGGCACCCTAAGGGTAGGAAAAATATTTACTCATTTTTCTATTCATGGTGACTGGCATACTGTCGACAGATTTGCAATAAAATATTATGCATAAGATAAATGCCTGATTCCTCCACATACATCTAGGCTCTATATGCTGTAGGTTTATGTCATACAGAACCAAAAAATCAAGTTACCATATATGGAAGATTTCTGGCATAAAGTAAACTAGATGTAAGTCACTTTATAAATAATCTATCATTTAATGTGTATAACAATACCATAAACTAAGTGCTATTCTCTTTTCATGAATAAGGAAAGTGGGTTTAGAGAGTTAAGTAAGTAGTGGAGCATGGATTTGGTTCAAGACTATCTGCCTCCCAAAGTCTGAGGGTTTTTTTTTTCCTGTGCTACTTTGCCATGACAATGTCTATCCTCAGATATAGGCATATATAATTCCCATTGGATTTTTGCATACAAATCAATATGAGGTCCTCCATTAATATTGAAGGAGGATTTTTTTTTATTACATTGATGGAAGGGATGAGTTACGTAGGAGGCCCAGGTGCCTCATTATTTCTAGAAGAGCATTACGGAATGAAGGATTTGAGAGCCAGAGAGTGCACTGGAGAATTTCTGATATTTAAACACATAGAAAGTGTCATTTCCAGCTTTTCTGGTTTGGAAAAAGTGCAATATGAAGAGATGATGCCAGATTATCTCAAGGGAGTAGCAGTGAGCAAACTTGATTAACCTTGAGGAGTCCATGGCATTGTATTTTGATCTAATATGAAATAGTAAAAGACTTCTATGCCTGGATACCACAGAACATTATTATATCTTTACTACATTTGATTTCTTTCTTGTATCATCACTGTGTGGTGCTCCCACTTAGTAAATAGCTATATATATAACTTACTATGGTTCAGTTTACTTTAACATACTTATGGATTTCCCTATATATTCGTTATTCTGCTGAGCATCAGGGTATAAGGAGATAAATTAATTATAAACCTACCTACAAAGATTTTGTAACTTAACAAATAATGCGAATAGTAGGTCAAAGACAACCAAGCACTACTTTGAAAATTGTGAGGAAGAAACGTCACAGTTTGAAAGGGGAATTGGGAGCGACTTCACAGAGGTAGAATTTGAGCTCAGTTAAAGGATGGTTCGAGGCTATTATCAACCATAAGAAAGGCATGGTGGCATAAAAGAGTATATTCTACAGAGGGTTTGATAGAGGATGCATGTGGCTGGAACAGTATTTTTCTGCAGTAAAGAGTAGATGAAAAGTCTGTAAAGATAATTTGGAGTAAGCTATAGAAACTTAATTCCATGTTTAAAAACATGGCAATTTCATAGGAAGCATTTAATAAGCTAATCTTTTCCCAGAATAAATGATAATGGACTACTGGTTCTCTGAGATTTTAGTATCTGCTGAATGAGCTGAGTAACTCAGATTATCAAATGCTAAATGATCTCTTTGGTACAGATCATCATCTTTACTGTTGTTATGTCTACTGGGGGTCTCTAAGGGAACCCTGTAATATGTGTTATTTCCCAGGTCTTACAAGTCATACTTAGGGTACATGATATGAGAATAGTGTTCTATGGAGCACACTTTAGAAAATATTTGTTTTAAAAGTAAAGTCAAAGGGTTCAGACTTTAATAAGGTGGTTGAGATCCTACTTTTCATTGTAACCATCTTTATAATATCTCCCTTCAATCTATGAGCGTACACATGTGCACACACATAAACACACAAACACACAAGTATGTCTCCAGCGAGATTCCTTTGGGTCAGACTTCCATCCACTGACCCAATTATGGTGACTTACCCCCTTTTATTTTATGACCAGGTTTTGCTATCCAGCTTTGAGAATTCTGCTCATCACTCTATTGTGACTTCAGACCACAAGCCCTCAACTTAGCTTAAATACCTAGCCTTTGAGAAAAGCTTTGACTATTTTTTTTCCTGGCTCCCATTGATTTCACTCCCAGCCTGCAGGCTAGACTACCTCACATGACTTGCTCTTTTATTTTTTATTTTTTTTTTTTTTTTAATTTTTTTTTTTTTCAACGTTTATTTATTTTTGGGACAGAGAGAGACAGAGCATGAACGGGGGAGGGGCAGAGAGAGAGGGAGACACAGAATCGGAAACAGGCTCCAGGCTCCGAGCCATCAGCCCAGAGCCTGACGCGGGGCTCGAACTCACGGACCGCGAGATCGTGACCTGGCTGAAGTCGGACGCTTAACCGACTGCGCCACCCAGGCGCCCCATGACTTGCTCTTTTAAAGCAAACATGTCCCTCTGGGCTGATATGCTCTCTCTATACACATGCTTCTAGACACCGTACCTGAAATGGGGCCAAGATGAGACACACACCAGAAAGTCAGGCCCTCCTGAGATATATTTCAGGAGGAAAACTACTGTGCAAAATTCTCTTGGAGAGGATTCATGTAGTTCATTATAACATTGGACCACATCACAGTATAAAACCTTTTATAATTCCTTTCTGGAAAAAGGAGAAGGTTCAGATTATTTGTACTTCACTTGTTTAGTATAAAAATTATAGTTGATTTTCCAGGAAAAGTTAATGGTAAAATTTTGTGGGATTGACATCAGTCATACTTTTTCTGTGACAAATGACAGAAAAATGACTCAAAAACAAATAACAACAATAATGAAAATAAAAACAATAAAGGAAGAAGAAGTAGGAGAATTTATCGGCTCATATTCCCGGGAAGGCTAAGTATCACCTGTTTAAGTGCTTAAATAATGTTATCATTTCTTTCTCTCTTTCTCTCTCCTCATTTCCTTCCTCCTTCCCTCCATCTGTCTTCAAGACATTCTTCCCTCTCTCTGGTCTATCTCAGATTCTCCCTGTATGGTAGGCAAGAAGGCTGGCAGCAGTCTCAGGTAAGACACTTTCCTAGATAAGCAATTACTACATAAATAGTCTCCTTTAGAGGCTCAGCATCCTGTGATGGTGTTAAGACGACATCTGACTTCCCCAAACATATACAACAGGACCCCACCAAGGAAGATTCTGTAACCAGAAAAAGTAGGGAAGTGATACTGTGAAAAGCAAGCAAAGAAGTCCTCCTTCTCCACTCTCCCAAAATTCACTTTTTTCCTCAAATTATTTTTTCTTCAAATTATTTCAAGTGTTCTTCCTTATAACATATTACAACTATGCCATATAAAATAAAGATGACTAATAATCTTCCCCATAATTCAAATCATGTGCAGATGTTGCACTCAGCTCCAGATTCAGGATCAATGGGTGGTGAGCATTTCAATCAGTCTTGTCTAAATGTGGCTTCACACAGTCCGTAGTCCATGCTTAAATGTTTAATTAACTAATTCAAAGATCTTCCATATACTATAGGATGGTAAATAGGCTAACCACAGTAATAAAACTTATTTAGAAATGTTTTTTTTTTTTTTTTAATGTGAGAAGATGACAACTTCTGCTCCAGTTATCTATTGCTGCTTACAAAACCACCTTAACACTTAATGGCTTAAAGCAATCATTTTATTATGTTTCATGGTTCTGTGGGTCTTACATGTTTTCTCTCTTGTGGTTGCAGTCCAATGGCAGCCAGGGATGACATCATCTGGAGTTTACACTTGTATACTAGGACAGCTGTACCTTCTCCTTTTCCATGTGTGTGGGGGGGTGGAAGGGGCTTTCTTGATTCACATGATCTCTCTACTTTTTCTTTCCATAGTCTGCATTGGGATAGATGAGATTTTTACATGTTGGCTCAGAGCTCTCTAGAAGGCAATTCCAGGCCTCCATCTTTGTAAAGCTGAGGCTCAGAACTGTCACAGCATCATTTTCTCTGCATTCTCTTAGTTAACTAGTCACTGGGGCATCCCAGAGTAAATATGGGAAATGATACATAAGGTTATGGACTCTGGGAGAAGTGGTTCACTGGGGAATTTCTTTGAAGATTGACTCCACAAGACAGCAATGCTCTATGTCATATTCCATATTTTGTTGGACAGAAGTAACAAGGACTCGTTTCTCCAAGAGCAGAGTTAGCCCTTGGTCTTTACTTTTTGCTCCAGGTCCTGACTCCTGAGATAGTATCCATATTGTCATATCTCTCATAACCTTTCCTCAGTGATGCTAGAGACATATTTCTTTTTATAGAAATTCTACTGCATTAGAAGCCCACTTCAAATTGGTGCAATTATGGAGGTCTAGCAATAGATGTCTTCACCAAGCAGTGAAAGGCTCTATATTTCTTCTGGGATTTACTGTAGTTATTAACTGAGTAACTCAATTTTTGGTCATAGCCTAGGCACAAAACCAAGCCAGTATATAATAGAGGAAAGACTATTGAAGCCGCATCTGCTCTTACAGCATTTATCTTTTAATTGCAGGCCTCAGGGCTCTACCCAGTCTCTTAGTCTAAGATGATGAAGCATAACAAATCAGCTCCTACTCACAGGCTACTTCTGAGATGATGGAGCAATTACTTCTGCTACGCAATAAAGTATTTGAGAGATGCTTGGCAGGTCAGATCCATTTTTTCAAGTCTCCTTGAATCCAGTTTTTATCGTATTTCTTGCCTTCTCATTTTTATATGCACTAATTTTACCATGAGACAAAGTGTTTTGACTTTTCAGTTCTGCAAAACTTATCGTTATCAGATAATCAGTAGTCTTGGATTTTTGGCTGTAGACAAAAAGTGATTTCTTAAAGCTTTTTCTTTTCTACATTAGGTCAGGCAGGCAGCTTGTCTCTTTGTTATAGAACTTACTGAAGTCTGTAGGTGGCCAAGTGTGTTTAGTTCACATAAATTTCTACCAAGTCTGTTAAAGTTATTGCTTTGCTATGTATGTGTTTTGAGGTGGCATATTAACCAGATTCTTTCCAATCTTGTAATGAAAATTATCAATTACTTGGTTTGCATGGTGGTAAGGGATTCATACTAACCTATACCAATTTGTAAAACATCTTATGTGTTATGAATTTATGTATTTGTCATTCACTAAACAGGGTTACACATTAATTATTCAAGACAGATGGATAGTAAGGAAAGATAGTCTTTTATCTCTATAAGCAAATTTCCCCTCATGTGGAAACTTAAATCCCTCCTGCTGTATTTCAAAGTCTGTATCCTCCTGTTATGACCTCGAGGAAAGTGGTAACTTCTTTTTAGTCAGTTGTTACTCCTCCATGCCCTATAAACACTTTAAAATCATTTCTTGGCCATTTTTTAGCTCTTTCTTTTCCAGAGAAAATGATCAATTCATGTACGGGGAGAAAATATTCATGTAAGGTATCTCCTGGAGACCCAGAAACTGATTTTCTTTAGATACTAAATTCTATTTCTTCTTAACAAGAATATTCCAGATCAGTAAATCTTGACAAACAGCAACAATAACAATCATGGCTAATCATGCAGCGAGAAGAATCCTTTATCTTCGAAAATATAACATGAGCTCTATCAAAACAGCAGTTGGCACACACCAAGCACCAGCACATCTCTGCAAAACATTATCTTAAAAATCAGATATCAACAAAAATACAAATTAAATCAAAGAGGCAAACATGTTTGGCTTTAGAGTTTTTGATATTGAGCATAGTACATGCCTTGTCCAATAGCTAAGAGAAAGTAGGTTCTTCTTTAATTATTTATTCACTTTACTAATCCTTTTTTTAAATGTATCTTCTTGGTTTAAAATAAAACTCTATGATCTTCCTATAAATGTTTACTATAGAAATTTTATCTCTCATCAACAACCTTAAGTGATGGAATTCCTGTTCAAAAAGTGTTGGAAAACAAAGGGTTCCATCCTTCCATTTACTTCTTCCATTCAAAGGAGTCATGCTGTTTCAGATTAGGAATCATGTCTAATTTGATTCTGAACCTCTTATGCTTAACATTATGCTAACACATAAAATACAGAAATCTTTTGTCAAATCCTGTTTTTTTGATATAAAGGACATATCAGGGGGATAGAAATTTAAATAAAAAAATAAACATTTATTTTGAAATCAATAATATTTCCTAGACACTAAACATATGAATGTAATGAGATCCACTTGATATTACATAACAATTAACATACAATTTTAAAGTTCGTGATATGGAAGACACTTCTGTCACATAGTACCCAGTGTGGTAAAGTAGCAGTGTGAAACAGGTCACAAAAATCTGCAAGCAAGGAAACTGGACTGCAGAAATGGATTTTCATTATTTCCACAAAGTATCCATTAGACTACAAGCTTTATAAATTGATCTCTTACTGTCTCTGGTGGGAAAAAAATAACAAAACAAAACCTCAAAAAGATTAAGATTTATTACCAAGTATTCTGTCTTAAGTTGTGATTCAAGATCTGCTATGTAGAAAAAAGGCATCATTGGTGATCTTATTAGAAAATTTCTGTAGACATTATCAAGAAAATAACTGTAGGTTTTAAAATTAGAAGTTAGGAAAAATTTATTATTTTTTTATTGTGATTTTAATATTGTGATAGAAATCATCATATATTTACAAATTTTAAGAATCCACCATACAATTTATATCCTTCAAAGCTCTTTATTGTATAAAGCTAAATTTCTCCTGAGGCTACACATGAGAGCCCTTTTGGTAGTGTGTGTGAGCCTGTGGGGGTGAGGAGAATGGGTCCTTGCTAACTATGTGTTCCACAGGATTTCACATAATCTTATAAAAATCTTGTAAATCAATAAACAAAACTTGTAAAATAGTAAATGTTCAAACTCCATGTGATTAAATTGGGTGAATCAAAATACCAGATGCTATTTTGCTCTTCTGCAGTGCTGAGAGTTTATTATTGCTACTGACACGTACAACAGCTGCAAAGATAATTTTTATGTTCATTATATTTACTATGTTACTGGGAGGATTAGAAGCCCCTGAAGTACATCTTAAAAGATTTTATTACTCTATAAAAGACTCTGTCACTTTAGACTCCATTAGTTGAGCTCTTTGGATTAGTAATGACATTCTTAGGAAGAGGCACCAGGAAGTCAAGTTTAGGAGTCTCGGTGTAGCCCTTCGGAGGCCTTTGTGTATGTCAGCTCATCCTCATACAGAAGGGTCTATATAAGATAGCCAATAATTATTGAATAAGATTATAACGTAGGGTTTGCTTTAATTTGTATTTTCTGACCAACATAACTCATATCTACTTATAAATTTCCAAGTCTTTTAAATGTTAAACAATGTAGTTTAAATCAGTAGTGGAAACCATCAAAATCCTAGAGGAGAACACAGACAGCAAGCTCTTGATGTTGGCCATAGCAACTTATTCCTAGACATGTCACTGAAGGCAAGGCAAACAAAAGCAAAAATGAACTATTGAAACTTCCTAAAGATAAAAAGCTTATGCACAGCAAAGGGAACAATCAATGAAACTGAAAGGCAGCCTATGAAATGGAAGAAGGTATTTGCAAATGACATATCTGATAAACAGTTAGTATCCAAAATTTATAAATAAATTATCAAACTCAACACTCAAAAAACAAATAATCAAGTGAAGAAATGGGCAGAAGACATGGACAGACATTTTTTCTAAAGACACCCAGATGGCCAACAGGCACATGAAAAGATGTTCAACATCACTCATCATCAAGGAAATGCAAATCAAAACCACAATGAGATACCCCCTCACATCTGTGAGAGTGGATAAAAGTAACAACACAGGAAAAAACAAGTGTTGGTGAAGAAACCCTCTTGCACTGTTGGTAGGAATGCAAACTGGTGCAGCTGCTCTGGAAAATTGTATGGAGCTTCCTCAAAAAGTTAAAAATAGAACTACCCTATGATCCAACAATTGCAGTAGTAGGGACTTACCAAATGATACAAAAATACAGATTTGAAGGGGTACCTGTACCTGATAAAGATAGCCCAAATGTCTTGAATGGATAAAAAAGATACAATGGAATATTACTCGGCCACCAAAAAGAATGAAACCTGTCATTTGCAACAACATGGATGGAGTTGGAATGCATTATGTTAAGTGAAATAAGTTAGGCAGAGAAATACAAATGCCATATGGTTTCACTCATATGTGGAATTTAAGAAACAAAATAGATGACATATAGGAATGGGGGTAAAAGAGAGAGAGGAAAACACACCATAAGAGACTCTTAACTATAGAGAACAAATTGAGGGTTGATGGAGGGAAGTAGGTGGGTGATGGGCTAAATGGGTGATGGGAATTTGATATTTTTGGTTGAACACAAAAACTATTCCTTATATGAATTCTGTAGAAGAGATAGTAGGTATCAGAACTAGTAGCTAAAGAAGAGGTAGTCAGGAAGGTCACATGAAGATCCATGAGTTTTATGGGGTCATTTTCCCCATTATATCAAATCGGTTTCCATTTTATAGCCACTTTACAGAATAGCTAGAAATATTGCCTATAATAGGGATTCCCACTTGGGGAAGTACATTCTTAGTTTAACACAGCCTCAACATTGTAGCAATTCTCATTGTGCTTATAATGGTACTTCTCATATTTCTGATAGTGTGATGTTTGATTTTGTGTGTCAATGTAGTGAGGTGATAGTCCCAGTTATTCAGTCAAATACTAATCTTAGTGGTACTATGAAGATATTTTGTAGATGTGATTGTCATTCTCAATCAGCTGACTTTAAGTAAAGGAGGTAATCTTCAGTAATCTGAGTGGGCCTAATCCAATCAGTTGATAGGCCTCAAGAGCAGAACAGAGGTTGAGATTTCCTTGTAAAAGAAGAAATTCTGTCTGTGGCTGTGGCTTCAGCTCCTACACAGGAATCTCTAACCTGTCTTTCCCGATGGCCTTACTTCATATTTTAGACTTGTCTAGCTAGTCCCCACAATCACATATGCCATTTCCTTGCAGTGAATTTATGTCTACATGTGGATGTGCATATGTGATATTTAATTTAATATATGTTTCATTTAACATATACTTATGCATATATATGTGCTTGTATATATCTCCTAAAATCTACTACTAGTTCTGTTTCTCTAGTGGAGCACTGACTGATATAGATACCCTCCTAATATTGAAATAATGGATGTTTATATACAGGTAAGCAAATAAATAAATTACTAAATAAATAACAATTGCCCATATCATTCTTGACAGTGGTTAAGACCTAGATACAAGGGAAATCTAAAAGGCTTTAAAGTTGATTCGTGGAAATAGAAGTAAAGAAACTTAACAATGGCAGTAATATTCAACAGGACATAACTAAAGAATTGTGTAGAAAAGCTTGGAGTGGAGTCAAACTTCTTACAAAGGAGGACCTCAGGTTATTGAATTAGTCTCCTTGTTTATAAATTCATAATTAAAAATTTTCATAATTTCCAATTCAGAAACCAAGGACTGTGCCTTTATTTAGCTGGTGAGAAAAGTTATAGGACAGTTCTGATGCTATCATTCAAAGGAACACTTTGCCATTGAGTTAAATTATCTACTTTACGGTCTTGCTTTTTTGGTTTGTTCTCTATCAGCCAAAGTTATCACAAATTTACCCAATACCAAAAGACTTTATTCCCCATTTCACTTCAGTTCTAGTCATGCTAAAATGCATCAGAAGCTTCAATATTAACTCACATGTCATATTTTTAAATGAAAATATATTTTACACGATTACATAAACAATAAGAAGAAAAGAAAATTCTGCATTTGATTTAAATTCATCAAATATCTAGTAAGACCTCGCTTAAGCTGCTTTGCATAACCTCAACTTTATGGTAGTGACTATATTTGTTTTTTCCAGAGGTATACATGTGCCCTAACTTTCTCCATCTCTACACTCTTCCCTATTTCTATAGTAAGTGGGGGAGAAACATAGAAGACATAAATTAGAATTATCTATCTCACAGAATAAAAAATAAACCATAACCTTACTTGTTCTTTATTTTACATTACAATATACATCTTAAAATAATATGCAAGGCCCCTTTTGCTAACAATATCACTCCTGCGCAAAGAAACCACTCAGTTTACCAAACAGATAATTTTGTCATAGCTCAGTGTGTCCATGTGACTTATAGTTTTTCTATAATCAGAATATAATTTTCTTTGAATGTGCTTCAGCAGTGTATGTGTTTGAAATAAAAAAAAATAATTCTCTATTAAGTATATACAGAATTCAACACATTTTGAATTTGAACAGGTTTTGTATGATTTAGTTCTGTAAGCTCCAGTCTTACTTTTCTGAGCATTTTAAATAGTTTATTTTCTATACTGAATATTTAATATAAAAGAGTATTTGAAGAATTCAAAGAAACTTCTGTACTTGGCATATTTTGCAATTCTGAAATAAGAAAGATAAGCAGGAAATTTGGTAGCATGTTTTGATCTAAAAGACTCCCTGAGTGATAGTATTAGGAAGGGAGCCAGGAAAACACACTCAGTTTTACTTTGAGTAAAAGAGACCATTGACTTGAAATTCACATTTTAGGACTATAAGCTATCATCATTGACATGGTTTGATTTTGATAGTTTAAGCATAATTCTAAATGACAATTAATCAATTGCTTTTTATAAAAAGAGCTTGCTGCCATTCTTAGGAGAAAATGTAAGCACATATGCTTCCCTAGAAGAAAATATTCTCTGGGAAAATGGGCAGATTTTCTCTGAATTATGCTAAATTGTCTCTACATTATAGAATCCATACCTGTTCCACATTATTTATCCACAAGCAAGGACCCTTGAAGAATAAAGCTACTTCTAATATATAAAATAAGAAAATTTAAAGATATATGGCAGGCAGCATTCTAAGGTGGTTGCCATTATTCCTGCCCCCTGACATAGATGTCCTTTGTGATCCTCTCCCCTTAAATGTGGATTGTAATGATGCTACATAAGATTCTATCTTAGCAGATTTGAGTGATACCACTTTGCTGGTTTTGAAGAAGTAAGCTGCCATGTTGTGAGAGGGCCTCATGTCAAAACCTTAAAGTCAGCCTATGGAAGATGAGAGTGGTCCCTGGCTGACAACTGCAAAAAACATGGGGGTCTCAATCCTACAATAAGGAAGTGAATTCTGCCAATAAAGTGAATGAACTTTGAGGAGACCTCTGAGTCTGATGTGAGATTGCAGCTTTGGCTGTCACTTTGATTTCACACTTGTGAAACCTGGAACAGAGGACATAGCTAACAAGTACTTGACTTGTGACCCATGGAAATAGTTGGATACTAAATATATGTTGTCTTAAGCTGCTAAATTTGTGGGAATATTTTATAAAGCGATAGACAATGAATACAGGTAGTTTCTATAAATTTGGCCTATAAATTCTAGGGCTTAAACTATCATTTAGAGGGTATATCTGTGGATTTTGTCCAGTAAAACCGTAACAATTTCAGAGTCCAATGAGTGCCAGATTTTATTCATGAATGATGAACACTGCAGAAATGTTTATGCCTACAAATGATAGGCACGATTTTGAAGATTACTGACAATCAACTAATAATTGACTGCATTACTATTAACACTTCATTCGTTTTTTTGTTCCTTCCTTCCTTCCCTTCTTCCTTCCTTTCTTGTCTTGCTCTTTCCTTGTTTGCATGCTTGCTCTTGCTTTCTCTCTTTCTTCCTCTTTTTCTTTCTCTCTTTTCTCCTAAAACCTTTGTTGTAATGCGAACATGCTGGGAGCTATTGACTGTTTACATTTTAGTTTATTGTCAGCATTAAAATCCTTGACACCTCCAATAATCTAGCTGGCTGGACCTTGAATGAATATAATATAGAATAGGATTGTCTGATAGGTGAGAATGTAGGAAAGGCGTAAGACAAGAGGGTTTAACAGGGACTGAAAGCCTGATGGAGTATGAAAGTAAGATGGACTGAGTATCAGGACAAGTTATTAAGGCAATAGATTTTTAAAAAGTGAAGGGAGATAAAACAATGGTTTTGCTGTGTTTCTTGGGGAACATTAACTTTGGAGGGAATTTTTGTCTGTTTCTTTAGTATATACCCAATGTCCAGAAGAGTCCCTGGAGTCTATGATAATAGCTTAGTATACATTTATTGAAAGAATAAATGTTACATATTAAAGGACCTTAATGTTTATCTAGCTTCTGAACTCAAATTATAACCTTTAGGGTGGAGGAGTTCACAGAATTTGAAGCTAGAAAGATTGGCATGTGTTTAATTTAGTATTTACCATAAAATTTAAGATAATGGGACATTAGACAGAAATAATATGTGGATTTAAATGCATGTATATGTAGTTAGAAAAGAGTTTGAACAATTTTTAGATCCATTAGATTTTAAATTATTGGCCAATAAGAGAATATTAGGTAATTTTGGTTAATAAAACCTAAAGAGGGCACTTAAAATAAGAAGAATGCAAATTACTAAATATAAGTTTTTTATTTTATATTCAGTCAATGGCTGGCCTTATTTACTTTGTCACAAGGATGATCTTAGTATGTGGCTACAGAAAAAATGCCACTACAACAGACTGCTAGTATGTTGATTTGAAGAGGACTGAAGGATATTACATTTTACAAAGTTGATGAATGTATTACCAAAACTAATTAACTCCAGCATTTCAAACTGTGAGCTAAATATTAGTAATTGCATATGTTCTCTGTTTAGAAATGACCAGGAGCTATTTAGCGAGTTATGGTTTTGTTATAATGGCAAAAATAAAAACATGGTAGCTTGGGAAAAGAGCGTCCTAGCTCTACATTTGCTACTTGGGCTGGTTCATTGTAATCATGAAGATTTATCTTCTAATCTCCTAAGGAAAGGGAGGGAAAGTCTGCCACAATACCATATCTAAATCACTATCAAAACTGGAAAAAAAGTTAATGTAACATTGCTGTCTTGTTTTGGGACATTAATGTAAATGTGTCCATTAAAAAAATAAATGTTTTTGGGTGTTAGTTCATAGGAGTGGAAAAGTTTTCCCTTCTTCACTTCTAGGTCTTTGGCTGGTCTAATATTTAAATGGGTATAAAACAGATTAACAGAAGAAAAACACATTTCCTACATACAGAAGCCCCAAAGACATGGGACTCAGAGATAAACAATTGAGGCTTATATGCCATCCTGCGCTAAAGTGAAGGGAATAGTGATCTGGGGCTTCAAGAGGAGAAATACAAATCAAACGAACATAAGAAAAGCAGAGGTTTGGTGAACAAATGTTTGCCTTTCTATGCAGATAAGTCTTTCCATATAAAACGTTATCTTTGGTATTAGCTCTCCTCCTGGTATAGGCCTTCTATCTAAATTCTTTTAGGCACTTAAGGGGAGAGTAAACATCTCTTCCAGGGTTTGTTGGGTCTTATCTTCAGCTCAAAATAATCCCCATCCAAAGTAGTGTATTCTGAAATGAATACTTCCCCTTGAGTTCAGTTCAGAAACTAAAATGTAAAAAAGAAAAAAAAAAAGAAACTAAAATGTTACCAATTGTATTGCTATAATACTATCATAATAGTACATGCCACCATTATGAATAACTAAGTAACTAATATTTATAAAGCATAAGAAGATAAATAATGAATCTATAATATGTAAATCATTGTCTTATGCACTGTAGATAAAATGGTGAACAAGGTTACATGCTATTTTTGCTATGGGGGAAATTACCATCTAGTGGGAGAGACAGATAAATTAACAAGGTCCATCAAAAACAAGGGCAATCGATAGGGGAAGTACTGTGCAGTTGCATAGAAAAGGTACCCAAGAAAGTTTAAGGAGTATCAGAAAACCATTCCTAGATTAAGGAATATCTAAGTCAATACTAAGGAAGTAGTGGCATTGAATCAGATTTGGGAGTGAGTGGATGGGTAGAGATTCTGGCAATGTAACCCAACAATTTTATGTGCTTCCAATAAAATAGACTAAATTTGAAAAAAATATTGAAATGGAAACTAATGCAAAAAAATTATGAAATAACTTGAATACAGCTGAAGTCAGAGAGCAATTATAAATATTATAATAAAACATTATTTAGTATACCAACATAACTTTAGAAATGGCAACACTCATCTTTTATTTAATAATTTTGTTTTGCATAAAGGCAAACTCCTGTCTTTATGAAAATCTAGAAATTTGCCAAGCAAAAATATAGGGAATTTGTTTAGAAAATTAAGTATATAGGTCAGCAAAGAAGTCACTCAATAGCCCTCGATTGACTTATTTAATGCATTATTTGATCATAATTATGATAAAAATGGATCAAGAAAAGGTTTAGCAAATTTAATACATTATTTCTTAGACACTGAATTAGACAATGAATTTTTGGTAGTATATATCCTAAAAGAAATAGAACAAAGTTTTAAAGTATAGACAATAGACATACAAGATAACTAGAGATATTTATTATGATATTGTGATTTGAAATAAGAAATATATATATTTGATCTTTGTACTGTGTCTAATACAAAGCTTCTAAAACTATTAGAATTCCTTAAATGGTGAGAGAGATAAAGGTATCTTTTGTTATGTTAATTAAGGGATTTAGGATTGCTCATAGTTCACTTGAGGATGGAACAGTGAAAGGTTGGAGGTTCAGTGGATTACCAATGGCCAAAAACGTATATGTAATCAAGCCTCCATAAAACCCAAAAGGATGGGGTTGCTGGATTGGAGTTTGTGCTGAGACAGTGAGGAACTAATCTCCACACTCCTTTGCCAAACCTTGCCCTATTCATTTCTTCCATCTGGGTGTTCTTGAGTTATATCCTTTTTATAATAAGTAATCTAGTAAATAAAATATTTCTCTGAATTTTGTGAGCCACGTTAGCAAATTAATCAAACCCATGGAGGGAGACATAGAAACCACTGACATAGAGCCAGTTGTTCAGAAGTACAGGTAACAAACTAGTCTTCTGACTGGCATCTGAAGCTGAGGGTGAGAAGAGGGAAGTCTTGTGGGACTGAGTCTCTAACTTGTGGAATCTCATACTATCCCTGGATAAACCATGTCAGAAGTGAATTGAATTGTAGGACAGTCAGCTGGCGTTCTGAACATTGCTTACTGATTTTGGGGGGCCCAACATTCCTATTCATTGAAATTGGGTACAGAACCCAGAAGACTTATATAACTTCATGAAATGGCCATGTCAGTTCATTATATTTACCTCAATAGACCACTATGAACTTCCTCATAATGGACTTGACAATTAGCTTTCTGAATAAATTCCTTATATTTTTGCTTTGTTCACTTCTAGATACTATTTTAAAATATGCAATCTTTAATGCTTATAACCATTCAGGTAGCAGCTATTATTATTTTCTGGCACATTGCAAAGTTAATATATTTCACCTCTATCTTCTTTGTCAGAATTAGGAACCAACTGAGATATAGATATTGAAGATAGATAATTGAAGATAAAATACTTAACTGCTGGTAATGACTTTTAGACAATGTACTTTAAAAATGCTAGATTTGGGGGCGCCTGGGTGGCTCAGTCACTTAAGCATCCAGTTCTTGATTTCAGCTCATGTCATGATCTCATGGTTTTGTGAGTTTGAGCCCAGCGTCGGGCTCTGTGCACTGACCACATAGAGTCTGCTTAGGATTCTCTGTTTCCCTCTTTCTCTGTTCTTCCCCTGCTCATGCTCTCATTATCTCTCTCTCAAAAACAATAAACTTTTAAAAAATCTTTAAAAAAAATGCTAGAGCTGGATGAGACACCCGAAGATTATCCACCTACCTTGTAATAGATTCATACCTCAAATAATGCAATGTGTTCCCTCTGTACCTTAGCAATGTCCTAGGAGAAAGCAGAAGAGTACTCATTTATATCTTCCAATTTCAGGAAAAGTTACTAACCTGGGGAGTGAGAGAGAGCTCAAGAAGGTTCCTAGACAGAAATTCTTTCTCATAGAAACATTAGATCAGTGAGAAAGGAATGGTAGGTATAATAGACAGAATATAGTCCTCCAAAGATGTTTAAATCCTAATCCCCGGAATTTGTGAATGTGTTATGTTTCCTGAAAAAATGGAAGTAAGGTCCCAAGTGGAATTAAATTGCTTATCAGATGACCTTGAGATGAGAAAATTATCCTAGATTATCTGGGTAAGCCCAATGTAATCACAAGAGTTCTTATAAGTTAAAAAAAAAAAAAAGAGGCAGGAAAGTTGGAATCAGAGTGAAGCAATGTACAAAAGACTGGGTGGAATATTGCTGATCTCAAAAATAGAATGCGGACAATAGCCTAGGAAAGTGGACAGCCAAAGAATATGGGCAGCCTCTGGAAGCTGGAAAAAGCAAAAAAGTAAATTTCCTCTAGAGCATCCAGAAAGGAATGCAGCCTGTTGACACCTTGATTTTGGCCCATTGAGACACATTTTGAACTTCTGTCCTTCAAAACTGCAAGATAATAAATGAGTATTGTTTTAAGCAGCTAAATTTGGGTAATTTATTACAGCAGCCATCTGAAACCAATTCAGGATCCACAATATCCAGCAGTGCAGTAACAGAAACCACGGTTTTTCAAGCAGCAAGAAATGTAACATAAGATTTCTGTGATTGCTAAAATGTTGGAAGGATGAAAATAACTGAATAGATTAGACTATTGGTTTCAAAAGTACCTGATTTCCATTTTCACCATTGCCAATATCCCCACCAACCAGCACACACTAAGAAAGTAATAGCCATACAGAATGAAGTTAATTGTTTTTTACTCTGGTGGGTGAGGTCAACATCCTCAGACATCTACTTAACATAGAGGTAACAGCCTGACACCCTTGTGTGTGTGTGTGGGGGGGGGTGGTTACCTCTTGTTTCCTAGCATACAAATGTATGTATACATAGGCATTTAGAGCATTTCTGCTTACCAAATTCAGTCCACATAATGTTATCAATGTAGTGAGCCAGCAAAATATCCTGTAGCCTAGTGAGATGATCAAGATTCCTGAAGCCAATTTATACAGAAAACCAGAGGTAGGATAGCAAAGGAATAGTGCTGACCTTAAAGCAAACTGCATTTACTTGATAAGAGAGAGGAAGAGAAAGAATTTTCACTCTGGAAACTGCTTACCAGTTGTCAGAAAAATGTTGATTAGCTGGAATAAAGAGACACAAGGGGAAACATCAGTTCCAATTGCATTTATTCCCCTGATCAAATTTCAAATAATTCACTGTCACTCTTCAAGACCAACATATCGTCTCTTTACATCACTAATCCATCTTCTGCTATTTAAATGGAGAGATGATAGAAATCACCACGTTTATAGTGTTCAGAACTTCTGGTAACATTAAAATCTGCAGTGCACCAGGGTTATAAGGTTGAATTTGGTTTATTATTTTGGCATAGAGGGGAAGTTTGAGGGCTTTTACTTAGTCCTTGGCAGGCAAAATAATCTTCATTCTACAAATGACAGTACCAATGTGGACATTCTGTTTGTTGCTGACTTTATTCCAATTATGTAATCAAAAATGGCAGAAATAAATACAGGCTTGTTTTACAGACATGCTGTTGGAGCTGAGCTCAAGCCAAACTCTGTTTATCCTCCAGTGTATATGTTCTTTTATTCAGAGTGGTAAACCTCAGTCACACAGGAGCCCCCGGATATTATTATTTGCTGGAGGCAACTGTGTGGTTATCCTTGAAAAGTCAAGATTGTCCTCTTTCCTAGGTGTAAGATGTATTTCCACCTTGGTAAAAGGCTACAAATCCCTTGGGGAAGTCTGGACTAATATTTGGTGGACCCCCAGGATGATATATAGGTAGGGGGTGGATGAGCAGTTCACACATGAGAAACATATTCCAGCATTCCTATCTTCCTAAGTCAGTGGATTTCTTCCATTATATTATATAAGGAATTTCTAGTATCTCAACTGCATTTAATTCTAGTGACTGCTAAATCCAATTTTCACTGAAATACTGAAACAAACTATTAGAGTTACTTCTAGCTGCCTGATTCCTTTTTGTTTGTTAGTACTCTTGTCCTTACTATGTTCTGAATGCTTACATAAGCAGATATATATAGTAATTTAATTTTCATAATAATCACATTTCACAATTATTATCCTCATCTTATAGAGAAAAAAATAGACAAAGGACAGTTAAGCATCTTGTTTAAGTTCAAAAATCATATAAATGGTAGAGATGGAGTTGAATCCAACATTTCTGTTGCATTTATCTTAGTGATAAATTCAACTTCTCTAATGTTGTGTTTATTATTCTCTATCAGATACTGTAGAATTCATTTCCATACTTATCCCGTAGGATTCGCACAATATAAATCAGCAAAATCTTACAACTGTATTTTCTATAAGCCATTGCCTCTCAAGTCAGGTCTTACATTTGTCCTCCTGAGACATGTTAGGATATGATTGTGATTATGGATCTGAAAGCTGTCAGAGGCTGACAGGAGCAAGGCATGAGGCAAGTGATTTTGAGGTAACTACCTAATGTGATGTGCCCTTCTAAACTCTTTGTGATGCTGGAATTGTGGCATGGCAGATACATTTTTGCTTGGCTAACTGGTTGACTCTATTTTAGAATCTGCAATAAAGAGTACTAGAAGGATATTTCAAGGCTAGAGGAGAAGATTCTTGCTTCTTCCTGTTTCTAGGGTAACATCGTTAATGGTTCTCCTTCCAGTAGCAGTAACTGAATCCGGTTTGCAATTTTTCCAACATGGGTACAACCAGCTTTATCAAGAACTGTCTCGACACACCAGCCCCAGTTGGATGGTGCCACCTCTTCAGAGGTCTGGGTTCCAGATTCCCAAGACCCTTTTCAAGTCACTAAGCTTTAATAATTCCAGTGAGTTTCTTGTTCCCCCACATTGAAGGAGAGTAACTGTGTCCTACGGTTGTTACTTTTATAACACTCTACAATTCTCATTTTATCTTTTCATTTACCTAGCTAACAACTTCATTTCTAGTTAGCATATACAATTCTCTCTGTTCAGGGCACCTGGCTGGCTTAGTCGGTTGAGTTTCAACTCTTGATTTCAAGCTCAGGTCATGATCTCCAGGTCATGAGATCAAGGCCCGTGAGGGGCTCCACTCTGAGTGTGGACCCTGCTTGAGATTCTCTTTCTCCCTCTCCCTCTGTCCCTCTCCCCTGCTTTCTCTCTCTCTCTCTCTCTCTCTCTCTCTCTCTCTCTCTCAAATTAAAAAAATTATATAATATCTCTGCTCAAATAACTTCTGTGGTTTCTATTCCCTGACTAGATGCTGACTGATACAAGTAAGATCATTTTAGTGTCTTCAAGCAAGTTATGGCTTTCTTCCCAACAAGGTGAAAAGCAGCTATTTCTATCAGTGTGGGGACATTAATGGAATTTGGAAGTTTACCAGGCTTATATTTATTGTAACTCACTCAAATGTTCCCATTATGATTTTAAAGCCTAATTCTTTCCCCATAAGTGCCTGACTTTTACATAAGAGACCTGGCACAGTTGGGGATTCAAATTACTTTGTATTTCTATAACTCCTTGAATTGATTTCTGTGTCTGATTTATTGTTGTCTCAGTCAGTGACTGTCAGTTATAAAAGATATATTCAGGGACTCAAACAAGTCTAAACCTATTGTTGCAGGTGTTTGAGAAGTAGAGTGGAGGATGTAAGGAAGAGGTAAAGCCAAGTATTTAAGACCCTGCGCTGTGATAATTTTCTTTGTGCTTAATTAGAAGCGCAAAGACTGACCTCACAGTCTCTGGATCCCTCATTTGCAATCACAGTGGTCATTTGCAGCAGCCACTTGAATTCCAAATCCTACTAAGTGCTAAGAGATGCATGCTATAAATGACCACATGTCTTGGGCCACCCACAATCCACTTTCCCTGGGGATGAATAATCGTTCCCTTTTCACCCAGGTCACATAAGCAATAGAAAATGTCCATCTTCAGTGATTTTCCTTGGAACCACTTCTAGTTCTCTATTTTAACTCACTAGAGTTTATGGTGGGAAACAAATACCACTCTAGATAATTACAGTGTAGAGTGACTTAATACTGAGAATTGAGTTGAAAATCTAGGGATTTATTACACATAAATATATACACATAAGGGATATATACACATAAGTCCTTTACTTAGGAACTCTGGGAAGAATAGTAATTTCCACTATTTGCTGATAGATTTTTCCCTACTACTATTAGTTCAGTGTGTGTATTACAAATTCTAACACTAACCAATTGATGTATCATACTAAAATGTATGGACTCTGTTTTCAGCTTTTATATTTGCTTGATTTTATTTTCCTGGATATTTGCTTTTCATGGAGGTATAGGTGTGGGCAAGTTGGTTTGATATAGGCAAACTTTAGACTCCATAAAAATCTGATTTTTGCTCCTTTTCCTGCTTCTATTCTTGCTAGGACCCGCACCCCCCACTTTACACATGCCTTATAGTGAAAATAGTATATGTCCTCCTTGTAAGGGTCAAGGCGTAATGATTTCTTTAGAGTCTTATAACACAATAGATAACATGTGGGGAAGGACCAGGTGAGAATAACTGGACAAAGCCATCATCTGTGTATTCCAGACCACCTGCGCTAGACATCTCCATGCTCAAACATCCCCTCCACACACACACACACATCCCATCTGGGCCCCAAGGAATAATTGCCTTATGAAGGACATCTGAGCCCTTGTCCTTGTTCTAACCAGTTCCTGGATGCCTGAGGGAACACATACACCAGACCACAATCCTCAATAAAAACCTCAGACCCTGAGCACAGGTAAAAATTTCTGTCTTTTACTTTCTGAGTCTCCCAGATGTTCTGTCTGTACCTGCACTCTCTACACTTTCAATAAACTACTTTCTTGTGTTTGATTACTATTCTGCACATAGCAAGGGCCCTCTTGGCTGGTCCTGGGGGACCTTCTCCTGGCCTGCCTGCATCAAGTTCTTCCTCCTCTTACATTTGATCATATTAACACTTAAAGATACCAGTTTTGGAGTCAGATATAGTTGAATGTGAATACTAGTTTTAGCACATAGTAGCTATGCAACATTAGAGAAGTTATTTAACCTCCCTGAGCCGTGAATTATTCATTCAATAAAATATTGATACTTATTAACAAGTTTGATATGAGGACTAAATAACACAATACTTGGCACATAAATGCTAGTTATTACAATAAGGGTATAATTAAACATTTTTTCAGATGCAACTGAAAGCTACTTTTTATTCTTCTTAAAAATATATTATTAGGGGCGCCTGGGTGGCGCAGTCGGTTAAGCGTCCGACTTCAGCCAGGTCACGATCTCGCGGTCCGTGAGTTCGAGCCCCGCGTCGGGCTCTGGGCTGATGGCTCAGAGCCTGGAGCCTGTTTCCGATTCTGTGTCTCCCTCTCTCTCTGCCCCTCCCCCGTTCATGCTCTGTCTCTCTCTGTCCCAAAAATAAATAAACGTTGAAAAAAAAAAAAAGAAAAATATATTATTAAAACTTACTGCTTTGAATGCACTGTCCTACAGAGAAAAGGCAGGAAAGAAAGAAAGAAGTGAAGCAAAACTTTCATGTGTGTTCTTATTTCTGAGACCTGCCTCACCACAGCTACTACATTAAAGCTGCTTTCCCATGGTGCAGTCCTTCTAGAAGAATCTCCTCACTTGTCTCTTGGTCAGTCCAGCCTGGCACTGAGGGCTTATAGGAAAAAAGTGAGATTGATGAAACTAAGGCAGTGCTTCTGGCTCCACATGTACCACTGAAACAGTCAGAAGACCCTTAAGTTTCTTCATGTTTCCATGGAGAACCACAGATATACTAAGAAGACTGATAAACTGATAAACCTGGAGTAAAGATATGGTGAGTTAAAGTGCAAAAACACTTTGTGACCAAAAGAAGAGAAGTTGGGAATTCGTAACACTAATTATGACATGAGGCATCTCAAGAGACACTAGTTAAGAGACCAAAAATGGACAAACCTGGCTGTGTAAGCACTCTGCTTGGGAAGACAGAAAAAAGACCTACACATAAGAACCTTAAGTCTTCTTCAGTCTCCCTGCCATTTGCTTACCTCATCCTCCACAATGTGTAAGCTTCCCACAGTAACACCAGAGGTCTTGTTGAGGGGCATGTGGGCAGGGAAATTAAATCTGAAACCTGAAGCATATACCCTAACTTGTAAATCCGCTAAGAGAGATTTGAAACCAAAGGAAATGGAGGATATTAGATGGGAAGTTTGAAAATTTTAAAATTTAAATGTAAAATTTATCACTGTACAGCAAGTTAAGAGCTTTTCCAAACCATTAGATCAGTTATAGAATAGAAGTTTTGTTGGTTTTTCTCCATATCTGAGTTATAGTGTGCCTAAATATATGAATCTGACATGATATTATTAGATATATTATTTCACTATAAATCAAGGGATTTTCATTATTGTCATTTGTGTGAACTGAAATCATGTGTAGGAAGACAACGTTCCCACAAAAGCAGAGAGGATAGGTCACAAAGCACAGATATATATCTATATATAGGAAAGTATATATACTTTGGGAAGTATATCAGATATATATGTATTTTAAAATAACTACATACATTCAATCTAGGGAATAAAATGAAATAGAACCATTCATGCATTTACTGTAAGAAATTGACTGAATCCTTCCCTAAGGGCATAATACTTTGCAGAGCATTCTTTGAAGAATGCAAGTTTTCTGAAAGAAACCAGCATTCCATTGTCTTCAATAACTTCTCATTGCAGTCCTCTACAACCTTCAACTTTACTTTATTCATGTTTGCTCTTTTCTGGTTCTTAAAATAGGCTCTGGTTAAGCCAGCTGTTCATGAAGCTGAGGAGAAAAAAAAGCAAGCTCAGGAAAGCATAGTGTCTGGCTTACATTTTGCATAGTTGCTATACTAATCAATATCACAGTAATTAAAATCACCCATGATTAATGGGCTAGCATTTTCATAGGGCTTTGTTGTCTACAAAAGCATTTCAGTCTATTTTCTAACTGCCCAGTAGGAGCAAACCCCAAATCACCAGGCTACCTTTTGTCCTTAATATGCATCTGAACTATTCCTGTCTAAGGGAATACCTTGCCTCAGGATGTAGTTGTGGGTGTCCCCTCTCTGTATGAGAGGAAAAAGACCTTTTCTCTCAAAAGCAAAGACTGAAGCCAGAAACTAGGGACTTCACTTACTTTAATGTCCATTCATTGAATTCACCTTCTCTTCATACAGAAAACCCCCTGGGTCATGAAGACTCTGACATGCCAAATGGATTGCTTTCTACCATAAGACTCTACCTATTTGCATTATTTCTCTCTGTAAGACAGAATAGTCAATGCTATTATTCTTCTCTTGTCTAATCAACCCTAGACTGAGACTCTAAATCTTGAGTTCTAATTCTGGCACTTACATTAATGCAATCATGGAAAATTGACATTTTAACTGTGCATAAAAAATTAGCTTATATTTTAGGGAGGCAATTCCCTTAAGGAGACAGTAAGACAAGCTGTTATTTGTAGTTAATTAAATGGCTAAAATGCTTAAAATAAACAGTTCTTGTATTTGGTTATGTTTCTGATACCTCTTTATCTTGCATGAATTTCAACAAGGGTTTTCACTTAATAGTCAATAGGAAAAAATGATTTCATGAAAGTTTTTAAGGTATTTTGAGGATTGACTATTTATACTTCATCAGAAAACACATCATAAAGAATCTAAATTTGTTTTTTTATTAAAAATATTTTTAGTTTATTTATTTACTTTTTTTGAGAGAGTGAGAGAGAGAGCAAGCAGGGGAAAGCCAGATACAGAGGGAGAGAGAGAATCCCAAGCAGGCTCTGCACTTTCAGCGCAGAGCCCGATATAGGACTTGAACTCACGAATTGTGAGATCATGAACTGAACTGAAATCAACAGTCATATGCTTAACTGACTGAGCCACCTAGGTGCCCCAAGAATCGAAATTTGTAATGCTAGATACAGTGCTTCTCATCAGGTATCAATGAATAGTCAAATTGGTAAATCTTCATTCTTTGTCTGCAAAGATACGCACATTTCTTTCCTGATTGTACATATTTTTCCCTACAGAATTCTTTGGAATGTTCTTTTAAGAAAACAACAGAAATAATGTGGAAATGGTATAGCCTCTAGAGCTTTATACGTAATTGTTGATAAAATGCTACAGAATTTTTATAGTCTAGGTGCAGTATTGTAAAGTGTTATCTATTCTGAATCTGAATGAACGTATAATTCGTTCATCTATTCATTCAACATGTATATGCAGGCATTCCATGTTTGAACTACATTGGTAAACTCTCTCACAGCTATTGAATTCTGGCTCCATGAATATCACTGAAACATTTCCGGCACAAAGCTGGTAAGAGAGATCATTACCGTGACAGTCTTAGTGGCATCCTTAAGTGGGGAGGACAAATTTAGGACAGTCACACGGTTCTGGCAACTAGTTTTATGTATGTATTTCTTTAATTTTTTATTTTAACTCAAGTTAGATATTAGATTCAGTGTGGTATTAGATTCAGATGTACAAATTAGTGATTCAATACTTCCATACAACAACCACTACCACAACAAGTGCACTCCTTAATCCCTATCATCTATTTCAACCATCTACCCCACCAACCTCCGCTCTGGTAACCATCCATTCACTCTCTATAGTTGAGTCTGTTTCTTGGTTTGCATCTCTCTTTTTTGCCCTCTGATGGTTTGTTGTGTTTCTTAAATTCTACCTATGAGTGAAAGCATGTGGTATTTGTCTTTCCCTGACTTATTTCGCTTAGCATTACACTCTCTAGCTCCATCCATGTCATTGCAAATGACATGATTTCATTCTTTTTATGGCTGAGTAATATTCTATTGTGTATATATACCACATCTTCTCTATCCATTCAACAGCTGATGGACATTTTGACTGTTTCCATAATTTGGCTATTGTAGATAATGCTGCTATAAACATCAGGGTGCATTTATCCCTTTGAATTTTTTTTTAATTTATTTTTTTATTTTTTTATTTTTTTTATTTATATATGAAATTTATTGTCAAATTGGTTTCCATATAACACCCAGTGCTCACCCCAAAAGGTGCCCTCCTCAGTACCCATCACCCACCCTCTCCTCCCTCCCACCCCCCATCAACCCTTAGTTTGTTCTCAGTTCTCAACAGTCTCTTATGCTTTGGCTCTCTCCCACTCTAACCTCTTTTTTTTTTTTTTTGTTCCCCTCCCCCATGGGTTTCTCTTAAGTTTCTCAGGATCCACATAAGAGTGAAACCATATGGTATCTGTCTTTCTCTGTATGGCTTATTTCACTTAGCATCACACTCTCCAGTTCCATCCACGTTGCTACGAAAGGCCATATTTCATTTTTTCTCATTGCCACGTAGTACTCCATTGTGTATATAAACCACAATTTCTTTATCCATTCATCAGTTGATGGACATTTAGGCTCTTTCCATAATTTGGCTATTGTTGAGAGTGCTGCTATGAACATTGGGGTACAAGTGCCCCTATGCCTCAGTACTCCTGTGTCCCTTGGATAAATTCCTAGCAGTGCTATTGCTGGGTCATAGGGTAGGTCTATTTTTAATTTTCTGAGGAACCTCCACACTGCTTTCCAGAGTGGCTGCACCAATTTGCATTCCCACCAACAGTGCAAGAGGGTTCCTGTTTCTCCACATCCTCTCCAGCATCTATAGTCTCCTGATTTGTTCATTTTGGCCACTCTGACTGGCGTGAGGTGATATCTGAGTGTGGTTTTGATTTGTATTTCCCTGATAAGGAGCGACGCTGAACATCTTTTCATGTGCCTGTTGGCCATCCGGATGTCCTCTTTAGAGAAGTGTCTATTCATGTTTTCTGCCCATTTCTTCACTGGGTTATTTGCTTTTCGGGTGTGGAGTTTGGTGAGCTCTTTATAGATTTTGGATACTAGCCCTTTGTCCGATATGTCATTTGCAAATATCTTTTCCCATTCCGTTGGTTGCCTTTTAGTTTTGTTGGTTGTTTCCTTTGCTGTGCAGAAGCTTTTTATCTTCATAAGGTCCCAGTAATTCACTTTTGCTTTTAATTCCCTTGCCTTTGGGGATGTGTCGAGTAAGAGATTGCTACGGCTGAGGTCAGAGAGGTCTTTTCCTGCTTTCTCCTCTAAGGTTTTGATGGTTTCCTGTCTCACATTCAGGTCCTTTATCCATTTGGAGTTTATTTTTGTGAATGGTGTGAGAAAGTGGTCTAGTTTCAACCTTCTGCATGTTGCTGTCCAGTTCTCCCAGCACCATTTGTTGAAGAGACTGTCTTTTTTCCATTGGATGTTCTTTCCTGCTTTGTCAAAGATGAGTTGGCCATACGTTTGTGGGTCTAGTTCTGGGGTTTCTATTCTATTCCATTGGTCTATGTGTCTGTTTTTCTGCCAATACCATGCTGTCTTGATGATGACAGCTTTGTAGTAGAGGCTGAAGTCTGGGATTGTGATGCCTCCTGCTTTGGTCTTCTTCAAAATTCCTTTGGCTATTCGGGGCCTTTTGTGGTTCCATATGAATTTTAGGATTGCTTGTTCTAGTTTCGAGAAGAATGCTGGTGCAATTTTGATTGGGATTGCATTGAATGTGTAGATAGCTTTGGGTAGTATTGACATTTTGATAATATTTATTCTTCCAATCCATGAGCAGGGAATGTCTTTCCATTTCTTTAAATCTTCTTCAATTACCTTCACAAGCTTTCTATAGTTTTCAGCATACAGATCCTTTACATCTTTGGTTAGATTTATTCCTAGGTATTTTATGCTTCTTGGTGCAATTGTGAATGGGATCAGTTTCTTTATTTGTCTTTCTGTTGCTTCATTGTTAGTGTATAAGAATGCAACTGATTTCTGTACATTGATTCTGTATCCTGCAACTTTGCTGAATTCATGTATCAGTTCTAGCAGACTTTTGGTGGAGTCTATCGGATTTTCCATGTATAATATCATGTCATCTGCAAAGAGCGAAAGCTTGACTTCATCTTTGCCAATTGTGACGCCTTTGATTTCCTTTTGTTGTCTGATTGCTGATGCTAGAACTTCCAGCACTATGTTAAACAACAGCGGTGAGAGTGGGCATCCCTGTCGTGTTCCTGATCTCAGGGAAAAAGCTCTCAGTTTTTCCCCGTTGAGGATGATGTTAGCTGTGGGCTTTTCATAAATGGCTTTTATGATCTTTAAGTATGTTCCTTCTATCCCAACTTTCTCAAGAGTTTTTATTAAGAAAGGGTGCTGGATTTTGTCAAAGGCCTTTTCTGCATCGATTGACAGGATCATATGGTTCTTCTCTTTTTTTTTGTTAATGTGATGTATCACGTTGATTGATTTGCGAATGTTGAACGAGCCCTGCATCCCAGGAATGAATCCCACTTGATCATGGTGAATAATTCTTTTTATATGCCGTTGAATTCGATTTGCTAGTATCTTATTGAGAATTTTTGCATCCATATTCATCAGGGATATTGGCCTGTAGTTCTCTTTTTTTACTGGGTCTCTGTCTGGTTTAGGAATCAAAGTAATACTGGCTTCATAGAATGAGTCTGGAAGTTTTCCTTCCCTTTCTATTTCTTGGAATAGCTTGAGAAGGATAGGTATTATCTCTGCTTTAAACGTCTGGTAGAACTCCCCTGGGAAGCCATCTGGTCCTGGACTCTTATTTGTTGGGAGATTTTTGATAACCGATTCAATTTCTTCCCTGGTTATGGGTCTGTTCAAGCTTTCTATTTCCTCCTGATTGAGTTTTGGAAGAGTGTGGGTGTTCAGGAATTTGTCCATTTCTTCCAGGTTGTCCAATTTGTTGGCATATAATTTTTCATAGTATTCCCTGATAATTGTTTGTATCTCTGAGGGATTGGTTGTCATAATTCCATTTTCATTCATGATTTTATCTATTTGGGTCATCTCCGTTTTCTTTTTGAGAAGCCTGGCTAGAGGTTTGTCAATTTTGTTTATTTTTTCAAGAAACCAACTCTTGGTTTCATTGATCTGCTCTACAGTTTTTTTAGATTCTATATTGTTTATTTCTGCTCTGATCTTTATTATTTCTCTTCTTCTGCTGGGTTTAGGCTGCCTTTGCTGTTCTGCTTCTATTTCCTTTAGGTGTGCTGTTAGATTTTGTATTTGGGATTTTTCTTGTTTCTTGAGATAGGCCTGGATTGCAATGTATTTTCCTCTCAGGACTGCCTTTGCTGCGTCCCAAAGCGTTTGGATTGTTGTATTTTCATTTTCGTTTGTTTCCATATATTTTTTAATTTCTTCTCTAATTGCCTGGTTGACCCACTCATTCGTTAGTAGGGTGTTCTTTAACCTCCATGCTTTGGGAGGTTTTCCAGACTTTTTTCTGTGGTTGATTTCAAGCTTCACAGCATTGTGGTCTGAAAGTATGCATGGTATGATTTCAATTCTTGTAAACTTATGAAGGGTTGTTTTGTGACCCAGTATATGATCTATCTTGGAGAATGTTCCATGTGCACTCGAGAAGAAAGTATATTCTGTTGCTTTGGGATGCAGAGTTCTAAATAGATCTGTCAAGTCCATCTGATCCAATGTCTCATTCAGGGCCCTTGTTTCTTTATTGACCGTGTGTCTAGATGATCTATCCATTTCTGTAAGTGGGGTGTTAAAGTCCCCTGCAATTACCACATTCTTATCAATAAGGTTGCTTATGTTTATGAGTAATTGTTTTATATATTTGGGCGCTCCGGTATTCGGCGCATAGACATTTATAATTGTTAGCTCTTCCTGATGGATAGACCCTGTCACTATTATATAATGTCCTTCTTCATCTCTTGTTACAGCCTTTAATTTAAAGTCTAGTTTGTCTGATATAAGGATGGCTCCTCCAGCTTTCTTTTGGCTTCCAGTAGCATGATAAATAGATCTCCATCCCCTCACTCTCAATCTAAAGGTGTCCTCAGGTCTAAAATGAGTCTCTTGTAGACAGCAAATAGATGGGTCTTGTTTTTTTATCCATTCTGATACCCTATGTCTTTTGGTTGGCGCATTTAATCCATTTACATTCAGTGTTATTATAGAAAGATATGGGTTTAGAGTCATTGTGATGTCTGTATGTTTTATGCTTGTAGTGATGTCTCTGGTACTTTGTCTCACAGGGTCCCCCTTAGGATCTCTTGGAGGGCTGGTTTAGTGGTGACAAATTCCTTCAGTTTTTGTTTGTTTGGGAAGACCTTTATCTCTCCTTCGATTCTAAATGACAGACTTGCTGGATAAAGGATTCTCGGCTGCATATTTTTTCTGTCTAGCACACTGAATATATCGTGCCATTTCTTTCTGGCCTGCCAAGTTTCAAAAGAGAGACCAGTCACGAGTCTTATAGGTCTCCCTTTATATGTGAGGGCACGTTTACCCCTTGCTGCTTTCAGAATTTTCTCTTTATCCTTGTATTTTGCCAGTTTCACTATGATATGTCGTGCAGAAGATCGATTCAAGTTACGTCTGAAGGGAGTTCTCTGTGCCTCTTGGATTTCAATGCCTTTTTCCTTCCCCACTTCACGGAAGTTCTCAGCTATTATTTCTTCAAGTACCCCTTCAGCACCTTTCCCTCTCTCTTCCTCCTCTGGGATACCAATGATGCGTATATTATTTCTTTTTAGTGTATCACTTAGTTCTCTAATTTTCCCCTCATATTCCTGGATTTTTTTATCTCTCTTTCTCTCAGCTTCCTCTTTTTCCATAACTTTATCTTCTAGTTCACCTATTCTCTCCTCTGCCTCTTCAATCCGAGCTGTGGTGGTTTCCATTTTGTTATGCATTTCGTTTAAAGCGTTTTTCAGCTCCTTGTGACTGTTCCTTAGTCCCTTGATCTCTGTAGCAAGAGATTCTCTGCTGTCAGCTATACTGTTTTCAAGCCCAGCGATTAATTTTATGACTATTATTCTAAATTCACTTTCTGTTATATTATTTAAATCCTTTTTGATCAGCTCATTAGCTGTTGTTATTTCCTGGAGATTCTTCTGAGGGGAATTCTTCCACTTGGTCATTTTGGATAGTCCCTGGCGTGGTGAGGACCTGCAGGGCACTTCCCCTGTGCTGTGGTGTATAACTGGAGTTGGTGGGCGGAGCCGCAGTCAGACCTGATGTCTGCCCCGAGCCCACCGCTGGGACCACAGTCAGACTGGTGCGTGCCTTCTCTTCCCCTCTCCTAGGGGCGGGATTCACTGTGGGGTGGGGTGGTCTGTCTGGGCTACTTGCACACTGCCAGGCTTGTGATGCTGGGGATCTGGCGTCTTAGCTGGGGTGGGTAGGCAAGGTGCACAGGGGCAGGAGGGGCAGGCTTAGCTTGCTTCTCCTTAGGTGATCCACTTCAGGAGGCAGCAGGAGGGAGTCAGATCCGCTGCCGGAGGTTTGGCTCCGCAGAAGCACAGAGTTGGGTGTTTGCGCACAGCGAGCAAGTTCCCTGGCAGGAACTGGTTCTTTTTGGGATTTTGGCTGGGGGATGGGCGGGGGAGATGGCGCTGGCAAGCGCCTTTTTTCCCCACCAAACTGAGCTCTGTCCTCCGGGGGCTCAGCAGCTCTCCTTCCCTTTGTCCTCCAGCCTTCCTTCTTTCTGAGCAGAGCTGTTAGCTTATGACCTCCCAGACGCTAAGTCACGCTTGCTGTCGGAACACAGTCCGTCAGGCCCCTCCGCTTTTTGCAAGCCAGACTCGGGGGCTCTGCTTGGCCGGCGAGCCGCCCCTCCGCCCCGGCTCCCTCCCGCCAGTCCGTGGAGCGCGCACCGCCTCGCCGCCCTTCCTACCCTCTTCCGTGGGCCTCTCGTCTGCGCTTGGCTCCAGCGACTCCGTTCTGCTAATCCTCTGGTGGTTTTCTGGGTTATTTAGGCAGGTGTAGGTGGAATCTAAGTGATCAGCAGGACGCGCGGTGAGCCCAGCGTCCTCCTACGCCGCCATCTTCCCTACCTATCCCTTTGAATTAGTGTTTTTGTATTCTTTGGATAAATACCTAGTAATGCAATTGCTGGATCATAGGGTAGTTCTTTTTTTAACTTTTTTAGAAAACTCTATCTTGTTTTGGCAATTAGTTTTAGGTGGATCTTTCAAGGCAGGCACCTGATTAGGATTGGGGAAGGACCATAACATGATAATTGAGGACTGATGGAAACAGCAAGATGAGTTTGGATCAAGAGTGTGAACAGTTTTGGAATCCTGGGAAGTAAACTGTTCTTTGATGCTGTTGAAATGTTGAACAATTTGATGTCCATTAAATGGTTTCCTGGGAAGTTCCTGAAATGGACAACAAAGTCACTTGCAACCTATGTCTTCCTAGGCAAGAGTTCCCTGTAAAAGACATGTTAGTGAGGAGAATTCAATTGTAAAGTCATGTCACTGTTATCCATAAGCTACATGGGTATAGATGACAAAAAAAAAAACCAAAAAATCACCAAAAATGACTATGCACATAAGTAATTTAGAGAGCAGAATAACTAATATTAACAATAAAGACTAGGAAACATAGCAATTTGGATATTCACCTAAATAGCATAAAAGACATTATAGCTACTATATGGAATTCTGGAGTGCTTTCAATCAATTACTTTTGAAACTTTCTCAACAAAGGTAGAAATTTAAACGTTTTAACTCCATTTAGTTTTATTCTACATTTTGAATTCTGTCTATGTTTCAATTCTACCTATTTTATTTTTTTTAATTCACTTATAAAGAGAGAGAGAGAGAGAGAGAGAGGACATGAGTGGGGGAAAGGCAGAGAGAGAGGGGGATAGAGAATCCCAAGCAGTCTCCATGCTGTTAGCACAGAGCCAGATGCAGGGGTAGATCCCACAAACCATGAGATCATGCCCTGAGTCAAAATCAATAGTCAGGTGTTCAACCAACTGAGCCACCCAGGCATCCCCAATTCTTCCTATTTTAAGCACCACTTTCAGCACACCCTCTTAGCCACTTGGCCCCATGCCACCTATGAATTTGAAGATACATGATGGGAAATGTGACTTAGAATGTGGGGCTCACTTCAATGCATTTGCCTTCTCTCTGAGATTCTGGATGAATAGAAATTGAAATCCTTTCTCAGAATTGATTGTCTATTGCCTGACCCCACATTCTAATCTGCATGAAAGCTAAATACATTGTCTGATTATTTAGTGTTATATCCCAGTGCCTACTACAGTGTTTGGCTCATGGACAGTGGTCATTTGTTGAATGAATAAACCCATGGTTCTGCTGCTTAACTTTCATTAAATCTAAATCTCATCTGAGAAACTGTAAACTGAATTTTCTTCACTCTTCTTTTACTCTATGTGCCTTATGTTACTGGAGGTACATCAAATAAATTAGGCTTAAGTCAATGTATTCCATTCGTTAGGCAATTGTAGTTAGTTTAAGGATGAACATAGAGCTCAATTTGGGCCCTTTATATCCCTGAGATATGGGCTTAAACTGTTGTTTTTTTCCTATATTGTGAGCTGGCAGAATGTTGAACAGATCTCAGCGATCATGTCACTGTGAAGGGAAACACCCTTCTGAAAATGAAGGCAAACCATGGAAGAACAGAGCTCACTGATCAATACAGCTGGATCATCAGCTGTTTTTAGATCCTGAACCAGCCATGCCCAAAGGACTTTCCAACTCTATAAGCCAATATATTCATATGAATGCTTACATCAGTTTTAATGGAATATTTACTAGGATACAGTGAAATAATATTGCCTTAAAGTGATAAAATTGCCTTAAGGAATACATAACATAAACTAGGCATGCAATAAATATTTGTTTCCTTTGAAAAAAGTCTTCTTTAATATTGTCTTTTGCTCTGGTCCTAGAACACTGGCATTTCCTCAGTATGAATTTAGATTACTGAAATAAATTGCTTTTAAATGTTTATTTATTTTTGAAAGAGACAGAGAGACAGAGAAACAGAGTGTGAGTGGGGGAGGGGCAGAGGGAAACAGAGACACAGAATCTAAAGCAGGCTCCAGGCTCTGAGCTGTCAGCACCGAGCCCAACGTGGGGATCAAAACCACCAACCGTGAGATTATGACCTGAGCTGAAGTTGGACACTTAGCCTACTGGGCACCCCCCAGGTGCCCCTAGACTACTGAAATAATCACACAGCTAACATAAAAGTTTGTTTCTATAGATAATTAAATCATCAAGCATAACTTGAAATCCATTTTCCCCAACTCTCTTATTTACAATAGAAAAACTAAAGATCAGAAAAAGAAAAGAAAGTGAAAATCCAAGAATTACTTTAAAAGATATAAAACTAGTTGCAACTGACCCAGGAATTGAATTTTGGTCTTCTTCCTTGTTGAATGAGAAAGCCCCTTCAACTATATCATATTGGTTCTGTTACTATATGTTTTTTTACTTCAGATATTGATACTATATTGTCTTAATTTGCAGATTTTTTCAATATAATCATCTCCCAACACCCCACCATAGATAAAGATTAAATTGAAATACTCTTCTCTAATAATCAATCAACAATAATTTATTAATCATCTATTGTGGACCTGAACTGTGTTAGGCTTTGAGGATGAACATAAAACATTCCCAATTAAGTAATATAGTCAATACTTATAAGAAGGCTAACAAATAATAATAACAAACAGAAATGCATTATGAGTTAGATTTTTTGTGCAGTAGCATGACATCTATCATACTTTTAGCCTTTGAACATATATCCTTCTGAGTTCTTATATTAATACCTCTGGTGAAGGTGAAGTGACCATATTGGTAATGAGTAATCGAGCTTCTTTGTTCACAGCTTATTGAACCAAGAGTGTTCATTTGACCCAATCTGGGTCAATCATATTCACCCTTTCTCAGGAAATTGAATTCAAGGATATCTAGAGACTGAACCATTTAATGATAAGGAACTAGTCCCCTAAATCACACGTTGTGGATGTACATAATAGTTTCAGAGTTTGTCTTTCTTCTAACCATTTGCTCAAAGTACTGATATATTCACTTTTTTTTATTAATTTTTTTATGTTTATTTATTTTTGAAAGAGACAGAGAGAGAGTGAGCAGGGGAAGGGCAGAGAGAGGGGGAGACACAGAATCCAAAGCAGGCTCCAGGCTCTGAGCTGTCAGCACAGAGACTGATGTGGAGCTCAACAAACTGGGCCACTCAGGTGCCCACTGATATATTCACTTTTTGATGAGAATTTGTCTTTGGATCCATTTGGGCATTCAAACAACCATAACACTATTTGAGTTAGAATTTGTTGCATCTGACCTAGACCTAGGAATACTTTCTTTTGTGATAATTGAAACCAAAAGTTTTATTTTTTCTATTATTTTATTGACTAAGAAATTATTTCACTCTTGCTCAGTTGAGCACTTAGAAGTAGGTGGCTCATAGATAAGGCATTTTTTTTTTTTATAGAGGCAGGACTTTATTTCACATAGGAAGAAGGTCCACACTCAGAGCCAATCATAATAAATTTATTGGTGTATAAGATACATAATTGTCTCATGAAGGTATTAATTTTAGATTATATTGTGGGTTTTTAGTGGGGTGAATAAATTGATTTTCATTTGGAAAACAAGGGTTGCATGTTACTTTTCTTTTCAGAATGTTAAGGATGAAAGTTGACCTACTTTTCCTGCAGGAGGATTTTTTGCATTGGATGTTGAAACTTTGTGTGTATTGGAGGGGAAAGGAAGAAAAATCCTTTCATAACTGAGAAGGTGCCTTAACCAGGAAAATAATTCTTTAGTTTAAATTCACTTCTTAATCAAAATTTGGCAAAAATTTCCCAGGGGTCAGCAAGCAGGGTTTTCCTCCAATTCCAATGGATATAATGCAGTCTCTGATAATCTTTGTTCTCCAACAGAAGAGGCTAAAAATATTACAAGGATGGCTGACAAGTCAAATCCTCATATAAAACAAAGTTATGGGAAAATCAAGTCACACTATACAAGCAGAAAAAGCAGATCTGCAAAGATAAAGATGAATGTTCTGACACCAATTGGCATACTGCAATTCAACACCAGCACTAAACAACTGATGTTAGTGCAAACCTCATGAATTAAGGGCTTAGTTTTCCACAAGACTGCCCTTCTTTCAGACACCAGCTACACTATAGGGGTAAAATACCCACTCTTCTTATGGCCTACTAATTTGAGGATTTCCAAGACCTCCTCAGATGCAAAAATTCACTGGAAAAACTTATAGGACTCAGGAAATTGCTACACTTATGACAGTCTTATTGTAAAGGATACAAATCAAGGTAGGGAAATGTCTGCAAAGATCCATAATGCAGAACTTCTGTGCCCTCTTCCCATGGAATCAGTGTGCATCACCCTTGTAGCACATCAATGGGTTCAACTAGATATGACTGACTGAATCTTTGGCCATGTGATTGAAGTCAGCCTCCAGCTCCCTATCTTCTTTCTCCAGATGTTAGGAGGTTGGACTGACATCAAGGGGCTCAAAGCCCCAACCTTCTAATTGTATGATTCACCTTTCTGGCATATCCAATTCTCATCCTAAATCATCTCAACATAAACTCAGAGTGGTTCAAGGGCCAATCATGAATAATAGACACTTAATAATAGACATTCAGGCAATTCTAAAGATTTAGAGGTTATTTTCCAGGAACCAGAGGCAAAGACCAGATAAATCCTTTATTATACAACAAAGAGAATGAGTAGATTTTCAAAGAGACACAGAGAAAAGATTCAATTAGAGAAAAAGCTGGTAGCCTTATGGCATTCTGTTCTTTATTTTTTTATATTAGATATCCACAAGGTCAAAAACTTCTCTAGTTAGTTTCCATTCCTTGCAATCAAGTTCCCTCATTTAGTAGAAATTTGTGGGGGAAAAATAAGCACATAAACAAGACTGAGATGACATTCAAATAATTTGTAGGGCTTTTAATTGGTATTTAGAGTATCCAAGAATGTTCCAGATAGAGGAAAATAGAATGAGTAAAATTATTAAGATTAGTAGACGTGGAATGTATAACCAGTTCCAGGATTTCTTTTATAGTAGTAAGGTCTCTTTCAAGTTCTAGACACACACACACACACACACACACACACACACACACACACACTAGTAGTCTGGTTCAAGAAATTTGGGAGATTTTATGAAGATTTTCTGGGTATTATGGGAACTAGGGCTCTTGATATCTTAGACTAGCTCCAAAGTAAGGTAGTGTAATTAAGGTTTTATATAGAAGGGGGTTTTAAAAAAAGAAAAAAAGAGAGAAGATTTATTCTAAGGCATCCTTTCACAGTATTTCTCTAAGCTTAGCAATACTGCAACATATTAGCAGACATTATTTGACTGGAATTATAGAAATCACTATCAGGAAAAAAGGGAGAATTAAGCTTGTCTCTACAATTTTTGCCTTTAACATTCTAGTATTTGTCCTGGAGTACCCCCTCCCTTTGAACATCCATCCCTTATAACATTCAGCTCAAAACCTTGACACTTGAGTAAGTTTCTACTTATGACCCATTGAGCATCAATATTTCAGCTAAATATGTAAATTATATTGATCCTCCACAGAAATGATGAAAAGTGAAGTAAAGACTCTTCAAGACAAATAATATAGCAGGTTATTCTAGGTCTTCGTGTGTAAAAAGATGGGAAATAGTAAATTGAAATGGTAACTCTGTAATTTGGGAGAAAAATAGGAAATAACTACCAGCCAGTACTATTTGACATTAGATTTCTAACTAAGTAGAGGATCCAGAATATTTCTCCACTGCATTTGAAGTCATCTCATTAGAGATTTAGAACTACATTAAGCACACAGCCTTGAGTAAAACAATGAGAAGAAAGAATTTCAGGAAATAATAAAAAATACAGATAAAAATGTTGGGTAGAATAGACTGCTAGAAACCTTGAAAGCCAACCAGATAATTTTTACTTGGTATGATGCATGTATAATAGTTTTCCCCTGGAGTAACTAATAAGAGTAATTTTAGGATAAGTCTGGAATGAATATGAAGGATGGATGAAAAGGGAAGACAGTGGACAGCAACAGGTTAAATGGTTGCAGGAGATTGGATAAAATTGAGGAAATGCATTGTAGGAAGACATAGTAACAGTGAAGTTTGGAGTGTAGGAAAAAGAGGTGATTTTAATATAGAATGATATCTTTTTCTCTGAGTAGTAATTACTATAATTATTAGTAACAATTATTTCCCTATAAATCTAGTTTTCTCTGGATACTTCTGCCTGCTGAGATTCCTCTGGTTCTTTAATGCTTCTTCTCTAGGAAATATAATTTATGCAGTAGCTAAAAGGCTTTTTCAGCATGTTCAGGTTACAGGGCAAGTAGAAGAAGTCTGTGAAGGCAGTTAGGCATGATGGGCATATTCCAATACAGTTTTCTTCAATCATTTGCCTAATGAGATGGCAGTCTTCCTTCTATTCCTGTCTTTTTCACTCTCTATTTTTTTTTCCCAGGACAAATTCAAGGGTATGGGATTTGGGAGTTCCTTATAGTCCCTAGAATATATGATAAGCTGGGTGCACCAGTAGAAGAAAACTAGGTTATTTATAACTTTAAGACCTTGAGAATTTAGATATATCATATGAGTGTCCTATGTAAGAAGTTTTTGCACTTTTATTATAATTCTTAAATAAAATACTAATCAAAATTACTATACTCCAGAGTCCAAAGGAGACCAACTGTTGTAACTAAGGTTGCAAATATGGTATAATAAAAGAATTTCTCTCCCTATTTTTTTCTCTCTCTAAATTTACTTAGTCTTTTCTTCCTTCTGTTAATTGTTGTAATTTCTGTGTTTCTCAACAGTTCTAACCTGCATTGTTCTGTACCCTGAAGACATTTTAGGGAACAAAAAAATTTGCAGGGAGGGGTTGGAAATTTCTGACAGGAACATTTTGTCTGTCCCAATAATCAAGAGGTAATAGTGGGAGAGTCAGGAAAAATAACCCTCAATGTGTAGAAAATCCCAAAATATAGAATATTCCAATGTTCTTCACAATTTTCAAATGTCCCTCTGGAAATTTTGAAAATGAAAGTCTCGGAACCTAACTCTGTTTTATTTATCCAGTGCATTTTTGGCACAGTTTTAATATACACCGAATTTTTAAAAAAATGTAACTACTATGTCATTTGAAGAAAGATTGCTTTGTTCTAATTCAGATTTTTCCCAAGTTTTAACTACATTTTAGAAAACTGTGTTTCTGAAACCAATATTGTTTGTGGCATTTGAACCTCCACACAATTTATCTGTATCAGCCTGTATCATTCATTACTGCATTCATAGTAATCCTGTGAATAGGGTCTGATGTCTGAATGTTCTATTTTTTTTTGTGAGAGACAGAACATGAGCAGGAGAGAGGCAGAGAGAGAGGGAGACACAGAATCTGAAGCAGGCTCCAGGCTCTGAGCTATCAGCACAGAGACCTACGTGGGGCTCAAACTCACGAATCGCGAGATCATGATGTAGGCTGAAGTCAGATGCTTAACCGCCTGAGCCACCCAGGCGCCCCTCTATTTTGGTTTTAAAATTAGCTGTACCTGAGAATTTACATATTAAGATGTGTGGCATTTTATTATGAATTTGTTTCTGCTGGCTGCTGCCCTGCTTATATTCCCTTTACCTGGCCTATACTCCCATACTCTTGCTTCTATGAAAGTTGGCTGGCTGTTAACTGCTCAAAGATGCTGCCCCTTCAAGAGAATTGTCTTTGGGTGGAATAGGAGATGCTTCAACCCCTGCTGTCGTCTGAATATTTGTGTCCCCCTCAAAATTCATATGTTGAAAACTCAACCCCATGTGATGGTATTGGAATGTGGGCCCTTTGGGTGGTGCTTAGTTTCTGAGGGTGATGCCCTCATAAATGGGTTTAGTGTTTGCATAATAGAGACCCCAGAGAACTTCCTCACCCTTTCTATCATGTGAGGATGCAGTGAAGAAGCCTGCAATACTGAAGAGAACCCACATCTGGCCATGCTGGCAGTCTGATCTTAGACTTCTAGGCTCCAGAACTGTGAGAAATAAATTTCTGTTTAGAAGCTACTTAATCGATAGTACTTTGTTATAGACACCTGAATAGACTAAGTTCTCAGCCAATGACTGGCTGCCTCTGAGGTTAAAAAACCCAGCCTCTATTCTTAAGGTCTGACCAGTTCTGTTGTGCCATGCTTTGACTATACTGCCTAATATGGCCACCACTAGTCATATGGATTGTATTTAAACTAATTAAAATTAAAATTTCAGTTCCTTGGTCTTACTGACTACATTTCTTGGGCTCAAGATCAACATTTGGCCAGTGGCTACTATACTGGACAGTATAGATAGGGGACATTTCCATCATAACTTAAAGCTCTATTGCTCAGTGCTTTTCTAGAGCGCTCTTGCCCAATAAAAATATAATGGAAGCTATACCTGAAGTTTAAAATTTTCTAGTAGCCACATAGAAAAAGTTAAAAAAAAGGAAACAGGTAAAACTAATTTCAATACTATCTTTATTTACTCAATATATCCCAAATATTACCATTTTAATATGTAATCAATGTTAAAATTATTGTTGATTCATTTCACATTAATTTTTCATACTAAGCCTTAAAACTGAGGTGTGTATTTTAAACTTATAGGAAACATTAATTTGACAGCTACATTTTCATCAGAACTACTTGATCTATATTTAGATTTCATAAAATTTACAGTTGAAAAGTAGACTGACCTACTCCAGTTTTTCCAAGAATGCTTAAAAGTTTTTCAGTAATTGAATGGGGGCATTTTTTAATATAAATTAATTAAAATAAAACAAAATAAAAATTCAATTTCTCAGTTATATCAGCCATATTCAAGTGTGTCACTGACAGAAATGTCTGGTGGCTGTTGAATCTCACAACACAGTTCCAGAGCTCCTCCTAGTATGGGCCAGAAGCTTGGTTCCAGCTGAGACATCTTAATTTAGCTCGTACTTTTGTCCTATCATGCCTCCTTCACTTCCCTGCTCTTGTAAGCACTCCCTCAATAAATTACATGTGCCCAAGACCCTGTGCCAGAATCTGTTTCTAAGGAACCTGACCTAAGACATTAATTTTTTATTCATCTCATATTGCCATTAGTGCATTACATTTATTTTTATATATGCCTGCATTTTATATTAGCTACACGATTCATTTCAAGAAGTAAAGGGGGACATTTCAAAATATTTTTATTTTCTTAGAAGGAAGTATTAGGGTCTGACACTCTGAGAGCCAGTGTGTTACAAATATAAATGTGAGTTTATATGCTTACATTTTTACTTCAGTGTATTTTATCTGCAGAGCATATCAATTAGGAAATTTTCAGATATTTACTAAAATGTAAACATTATTACTATTAAGATATAAAATTGCTAGCAATAATATTTTACCACTGCCAGAGCATTAAATATAGACAATGGTACTGCTGATCATCTTTTTGAGCAATCAGACCACAAATTAATTCAAATAATCAAAATAAGCTTTCAGCATTGTTTACATCTTCCCCCCACTAACACGCTCAAAATCAAACTGTAACAATAGTTGATGTGGCATTTTACAAGCAATTTACCATAACTGAAAAAGGGACATTTTTATTGTTGGTAATTATACCCATCATTGAAATGCCTGTGAATGGAAGAGCAAGAGGAAAGAGCAGATGATTTGAAGCAGGTTATGGAAAAGCAAAAAGCTGAGCCATTTCGGGAAAAGTGGAATCAGCTCTGACTTGCACTGCAACAGCCCTGGTAACAGCCAAGACCCACTCCTAACCTCTTGAATGCTTTTATTCGTAATTATTATTATTTTTTAATGCTCTAACATCTTGTGAGGAAAAAGTGTGGGTGCAGTGACAGGGTTTTGAAATCAATCACTTAAACCTGTTTGTACCTCAGTCTTATATTCAAAAGGAGATAATAGTTGTTGTACAGTTGTTGTTTTTTCTTAATGTGATAATTAAATATAATAACTTAAATTATACCTACATTGTTATCCAGAGAATTCACTGAGGAATAATATGCCAAAGTGAGCACATGGGCTTTCAGGAAAATAGGCTGTACCAAAAAGGTGTAGAGACTGTAATAACTTGGCAAGATTTCAAAAATCTTGAAGAGAGAGGAAAAGCTTGAGCAGTACAATGAGCTGGTGTGGCTCTTAAAAAGAACATCATGGTAAACAACATATTGCAAGTCAACATGATCTGCTCACTCTATGGACCTCTTTGAGGTGTTCAGGAAAAGAATAACTCTAGAGCAAGAGAAGGAATTGCTCGGATATGTCCATGGTGAGGGAGTGTTGAAGTGATAGGTGCTGCTGGAATTCGATGGGAAAGAAGATGACGCAGTCCATTTAAATGAAAGCGTTGACCCAGAGACAGTCAATTTATGGAAGCTGGTGACAATTATAACTCTTTCCTTCCTCTGTCTAATAACAAAATCTGTGCTGTTCGTGAAAATACTGTACCTCTGAGCTTACCTATGAGTTATACCATCACAGTCAAAAAGGCTGTCTGGCCTTCCTGTAAGTGTGAATTCAGAAGCAACCATCTGGTCACTGCCAGAAAAGTCTGCGCCAACAGAGTATTTTGCAACTGATGGGGTGTTGCAAATTCAGTCATGATGTGTAGTCACACAGGCAGGCAAGTCATTCTCCAGCAGCATGGTACATCTGCCACTTGGCTCTGGGAATAAATTCAAGACATTGATGGGCATATGCAGTTCCAGAATGGATAGATTCTACAAATAAGGGAACATTTTATGGGATAGGGTTGTTATTTACATTTTATTGAAAGTTTCATGATAAAACGCAGTTGGATAAAATCTGCTAGCAGTAAGCCTGCAAAAATATTCACCGATGACTGCTCAGGAAATTCCATTGGTTCTTGTTCCTTTCCTTGACTCTTATTTTAATCTTAAATCATGTAGTCTGGTAAGAAAATTCCTTTCACAGTGCCAATAGTTTCACAGCTGAGTAATAATGATAATTAATATATTATTTGGGGGTAGTTATTAGTAAGTTATAATTCTTCAATTCTGCCATATCTTTAAAGATGATAAAGGATGTCACTATTATATCTGAAGAGTCAAAAGGTCTGTATATCTACAATCTGCTTTGATCTATGTAAGCACTTACAGTTTTTCTAATAACATGTTTAGTTTTTATTTATTTATTTCTTTTTAAAGTGTATTTATTTTGAGACAGAGAGAGAGAGAGAGAGAGCATGAGTGGGGAAGAAGCAGAGAGAGAGGGAGAGAGAATCCCAAGCAAGCTCCACGCTGTCAGCACAGAGCCTGATGTGGGTCTTGAACTCACAAACCATGAGATCATGACATGAGTGAAAATAAAGAGTCAGCCACTTAACCGACTGAGCCACCCAGACATTCCAGCAGTTAGATTTTTTAAAAGCACCATGACAAATGCCTTTATATATAGTAATACATAATCCTTATAACCGCCCTACAAGGAAATATAGAGTACTAATTAGGAGCATAGTCTCTGGATTCAAAGTATTTGGCATCAATTTTGGGTGCTCTCTCTGTATTTGCTATTCTCTTTTCCCAATTTCTCTTCCCCAAGAATCCACATGGCTTCCTCTGTCCCATCTTCATATTTCTACTCAAACATCACTTTATCAGTGTGGGCTTCCCTGATTATCCTGTACAAAACCACACCCAAGTACCCTCTCCTCTCACCTCTTTTCATCCATAGCCTTTGCTATCATTTAATATACTTCATTTTTATGTTTATTTGACAATTTTCTATCTCATTTGAATACATTATAAATTCCACAAGGTCAAAACTTTTTTTTTTTTGATAATTCTATCTTTGGTAGTTAAAGTTATGCCTCACAGCACACAAAAAATAAAAAGTTGTTGAAAAAAGTAAATCAGTAAATAAATTTTTCCTAGCACTAAAAAAAGAAAATTTTATGGAATTGTTCTCTATCATTCTAATTTGATAAATACTTCCATTGCTGTTCCAATTTGAGCTACAGACACATGTGATTTTGCTAAGCATTCAAATTAACCGCCATTCCATGAAGAGATGCCATTCTGATTTTAATCTCTGATCCTTCTGATGTAGAGACCTGCCAGTTTCCTTTTGTTTCCAGTTGATTGGGTGAGGCTTTTATTTTTCTTCTTCTCATAGTTTCATATTTTACTCACAGAAAATTTGCATATATCCATGTACTAAATAATTAATTATTTTATTTAAAAAAATTTTTTTTTTCAACGTTTATTTTTGGGACAGAGAGAGACCGAGCATGAACGGGGGAGGGGCAGAGAGAGAGGGAGGCACAGAACCGGAAACAGGCTCCAGGCTCTGAGCCATCAGCCCAGAGCCTGACGCGGGGCTCGAACTCACGGACTGCGAGATCGTGACCTGGCTGAAGTCGGACGCTCAACCGACTGCGCCACCCAGGCGCCCCAATAATTAATTATTTTAATTAACAAGTATCTCTGCCCTATCTGAAAAACACTGCCTGATTCTTCTTGCTGCTGATGTTTCTCTTTTCAGTGTTGTTCTCTTCAGTGCAGTTACTGAATGATGAGTTTGCTTTCTTCTTTTTTAACTTTGAACCATTAGGAACCATGTTACACAGTTCCAGAATCCGTTTTTCTCATGTGTTTACTACTTGGAGTTTACTGTCATGTGCTCCCATCTTCAGAAAGCCACTATTTTTCAGGGTGTATTCAATAGGAACAGCAGGAAAGAAACTTCTACAAGATATATTTAAAAGTTCATTTTCCATTTAGGCATACAAACACATGAAAATGTGAAACAATAGAATCATGTAAAGTGTATTATGGGAACATATTAGAAGGAGAGATTAATCAATTATACCTGGGTATAATTGTGGTGAAAGAAGGTATTACAGGCTGAAAATTTACAAAATTCTAGAGATGATGGCAATTTGATATGCCCTTAAAATTTAGATAGTGGTATATGTATATGATAGAGTGACAGTGGAAAGGCATAGCAGATAAGGAAAATAATGTGAGCAAATGTTTATAGATTGTAGATAATTACAAAATAGCCAATGCAATGCCTGGCACATAATAATACTGGTAATTTTATTAATATAATTATTTCCATCAATGTACTAGCTGTACATATAACAGAGCTGGGATTCTAACTTAAAGTGTGAGTTCAGGCTGGACTATAATTTCAGATCCTTGGGTTTAGCCATCATTCCATATTACCTCCTCAGCCTGACTATACATAATAGTATTAACATTCTTGCTACTGAATCTTGATGTTTTTGTCAATATCCTAACTGAATTTATCCCTGATAACCTCTGCATAGCAATATTTTTAAAATGTTAGGTTAGGACGTCAAAATGACAAAAGAGTTTTTGAGAATGATTGTTACTGTGATTGATACACTAATTTGGTGATACTATAAAAAATAAGGATATTTCCCCGATGTGAACAAGCCTTACTTATTTTCTCATTTAGCAATGTGGTGTCATGAGTGATAGACAGGACATTTCAATCCCTTCTGTTAGGAAGAATAATTTCCTGTTTGTGGTCTATGTTAATAATTGATTCCTATTTAAAGTATGATACTTCCATATAATACTTTTAATAGTTCATTAATAGCTCAGAGGTATTAACTCATGTTTCAGATTGTGTTTTCAGAAGTGTGCAAATTTGGGGAGATATCTCAAACTAATTCAGTTCAGTCCTGCTCAAGTATAAGGTTAGATGTTCAGTGATCTAATAATCTTTGTGGGAGAAAATTTAGCCATTGATAAAAAAAGTTGTTTGCAAGGGGACAGTTTGGTTGGGTCCAAGCAAAGTTTCAGGTCACTGAAAGACTTTGCTCTCCCTGGACAAATGAAACTGTGATGTATTGATTGCTTTCCATGGGGAGGTATTTATAGGACAAAACCAAGAAAGACAGTTAATAAACGAACTCTTTTCAGGTGATGTGCAATCCTCACTCGAGTGCCTGAATTGTCTCTAGCTGCCATGTGGCTCTTTACAGCTCTTTGGTCATTGAGGCATTCAGTCAGTGTTCACTAACATTGGATTTGGGCATCCCAGCAAAACTACTTCCATTTCTGTTTATGTGGATTTTTAACTTTGGATTCCACTGACTTTTTCCTTTTTAAGGCCTCTTCTTACCTTCCTTTGCTGGACCAAAACTCCAAAATCAAAAACAGCAATTTTATTAACATATCCAACAGAGTTCTATTAATATAAGGTAAAGGAGGAACACTAGCTTATTACTATTTTTTATAGAAGATATACAAGTCTGTACTTGTCCTCCTTCTGATTGTTTTTGTGGTCTTCAAACTATAAAATAGTTCTCTTGACTTTTATTATCCATATAAATACTGACATAGTTAAAATATATATATATATATATTTTTTTCTGTATGTTATTCAAAGTTATTGGTTTTCTCCTTTCCAGCTGAAAAGAATGATGAGGCCAACTAAAGGTGAGGATTGGGTGAGAAATGAACATTGTTCAAGGGAAAGTAATAGAACAGTATCTTCTGCGAGTGTAGCCAGGATTCAGGAATGCAAGAACTCTTGGCTCCAGGGGTCCCAAGCAGACCAGGTCTGGCTGCTCACCACTGACAAAATCCAAAGACAGAGAAATGAATGGTAGCAAAAACAAGGAAGGATTTTATTTCAGTGAGGCCAACACTGGGAAGACAGCAGAATAATGTCTCATAGACTGACACTCCAAAGTGCCAAAAATGCTTCTGGGTTTTTATAAGGAAAATGTGGAACAAAGATGAGTAGTTACATGTAGGTGGGCAGAAAAGGTCAAATCGGTCATTGTCTTGGAGTTATTGTGGGTGGTGTTGCTGGCCCAGGGCAGTCCTTATGCTTGAAAGGGGTAGTTTCTGTTCCCATCAGGCGATGCTTTGCCCACAGGGCCTTCCACCTGGGCCTCGAGACAAGCTAGAAAGAAAAACCCAACTGGAAAGTTTGAGGTCAAAATGGAGGCAGCTGAGGTCCTCTTTCATAAGCTCAGGATGGTATAGAAAGAAGGAAGGAAGGAAGAAAAAATGCATTTTTTTCCTATTCGATTCAGGTATTGTTCATCTACTTGCTTTCTGTTTTTAAAATCAAAAGGTCTTTTTTCCGTTGCTTTTCCACCAACTTTATTTTTGTCATCGAGTGTAATATACCCCCATCATTTCACTAATTTCTGTTTAATATGTGTAACTGTGTGCAAACCAGTATACTTTGGTGTGAAAATGATTGTAGGTAGGAGACATCAATGTGTAAAAAAATGTTGACTAAAAGGAGTTTTGCAATGCACTTGCTAAGATACAACTAAAATTTAGTTTAGACAAAATGGAGTAACAAATTCTGAGAAGCCCTAGTAGGAAAAAAAAAAGTAAAATTCTGCAGCAATCAGTGGCATATAAATTTAGGAGTTATTATAAAACTATTCCCCATGGCTTGAAATTCATTATAATTCTATATTGAAAAAGGCAAGCAGAATTCTAGAGAAATACAGTATAAATCAGAGAGATGGTCTTATTGTATATAAAGTAGTTAGGCTTCACCAGGAGTACCATAAAATATAGTGCACATGATACTTGAAGAAAGATGTAATTGTCTATAAAGGTGTAACACAAAGCAGACTGACTGGGTCCTAAAGATGCCTGTGTGAGGAACATGGGAGTTTTTAGAATAATCAAGGGAGGAATTTGTGCTGATACACAGGACATATTTCAATTTTAGTCAGCAATTAATTGAATTGAGTCTAAGAGTCTAGCTGTTTCATTGATCTTGATACGGAAGGTAGTTTCTAAAGAGTTGAGATTTTTTTCCTCCTTTTTTTTTTAATGTCAGTGACAAAAAAAATTGATTTGGAACACACATAGGCACACACATAGAGTGTGCCTCCTACTCTATGAATCTTATTATTTTGCATCCTTCTGTAATCTGCCCACTTTAATCAAAACCTAATCCAAAAAGGCCTCATGAGCATAAAAAAACTGTTTGTGGTATGTTGCAAGGATGTTAATACTGAACAATTTTAGTTGGTAATAAAATAAGTTGATAATGAAATGGAACACATTGCAATAAATCTGGGATACTGTTAAGGCATAGTCATTTATCTTAATTTTGTTAAACTACCTCACCTGATGCAAATACAACAAAGTAATTTACATGTCATTTTCCTTCTGTGTTGCTGGATTCTTTGTGATAACTGCAATTAACTCTGGTCAATAATATTTTGGTGTTACAAATATTTTTAAAAAATGGATAAGACTTTAAAACCATATGAAAGTTTTGGGGACTTTTACTGCTGCTTTTATCCTCTGATGTTAGTTAGTTACACTTCATTTTGTAGACCTACAGTTCTCATCCAAACCTGAAGTAGAGGCTGAAAACGAAATTTTTGGTAACAAATTGGCTACAGCAGTCTGAGAGTGGCAGTGACCACGCATAATCTTTCTTCATGAAGTTCTTGGTCCTGTAGAGGGAAGCCACTTCATCATGTAGGTGCTTTCAGAAGCAAGGTTCTGTAAATAACAGAACTTTCAGTCAGGGTGACACAGGCAAAGTCTGTGTTAAAGCTCTTGTTGAAATCCACTTTATTCTTAATCATTGTAGGGCAATACAGCATAGTTCTTTGATGGGCTTCAGCTGGGATTAAAGGGCCCATTTGACGCCTGGGTGGCTCAGTCAGTTAAGTGTCCAACTTAGGTCATGATCTCATGGTTCATGGGTTCAAGCTTGGTGTCGGGCTCTGTGTTGACAGTTCAGAGCCTGAAGCCTGGTTCAGATTCTGTGTCTCCCTCTCTGTCTGCCCCTCCCCTGCTTGCATTCTGTTTCTCTCCCTCTCAAAAATAAATAAACATTAAAAAAATTTAGAAAGGGGGCCCATCTTGAAAAACAAGGGAGAGGGTATCGCTGCAATTCCTCTTAACATTTGACCATCCTTGCACCACCTGGAAGATGATTTTACACCAATCTCGATCTTGACTAGAAAACAGAATGACCTCCTGCACAGGCAGAATAATGGCCCCCAAAGATGGCTACATCTCAATCCTCAAAACCTGTCAATATGTTAGGTGGCAAAGAGAAATTAAGGTTGTATATGGGAATATAAATGCCAATCAGCTGACCTTAAAAAAGAGCAAGTAGTCTGGATTTTGCAGGTAGGTCCAATGTAATCACAAGCATCCTTAAAAGCCAAAGAGGGATTTGCAAGGGAGAGTTGATAAGAGCAAAATAAGGACTCAGCTTGATGTTGCTATCTTAGAAGATGGAAGGGAGGGCCATGAAGTCAGGGAAAACAGAGGATCTCCAGAAGCTGAAAAAGGAAAGAAAATGAATTTAGAGCCCCAGAAGGAATGTAGTCCTATTGATACCTTGTACTGATACCTTGAGGTTAGCCCGTTAAGATCCATGTTGGATGTCTGACCTACAAAACTGTAATACACATTTACATGTATATTGTTTTAAGGCACTAATTTTATGACAAACTGCTACAGTAGTAATAGAAAGCTAATATACCCTCCCCATTTCATCTCTTTTTTTTAATCAGTCATTTAAGCTGAAATTTGAGGGGCGCCTGGGTGGCGCAGTCGGTTAAGAGTCCGACTTCAGCCAGGTCACGATCTCGCGGTCCGTGAGTTCGAGCCCCGCGTCAGGCTCTGGGCTGATGGCTCGGAGCCTGGAGCCTGTTTCCGATTCTGTGTCTCCCTCTCTCTCTGCCCCTCCCCCATTCATGCTCTGTCTCTCTCTGTCCCCAAAATAAATAAACGTTGAAAAAAAAAAATTTTAAGCTGAAATTTGATATGCATCTATTTGTGCTAGGGTTCATTCATTTACAGTTTGGCTGGAAAGCTTTTTGGAAATTTTGTTCTTTTCATTATAAACCTAATCCATCAAAAATTTCTAATAAACATAACCAATGGTGTGGTTTCAGGTTAATACTTATTACTGTTTTGGGGGGGTTTCAGACTTAAAACTCTATTAGTAGTAGCTGATTGTCATCTTTGCTAAAATCCAGCGTTCTTCCTATCCTACCCCATATAATGTACTCTTTAAAATCCTCTAATAAACTAGCTTATTTTATTGATTGAAGCTATAGATGCTTTTCTGTTTTTCTCCATCAGAATTATCTACTCTCTTATTAATTAATGTGTTCATATTTCTAATATGGTAAGTACTTTCCACAATAAGTCTTCTATTTTGTGGAACAACTTATTCTCCAAATATCCCAGAGATACTAATGCATGCAACACCACTGTGCAGAGAGAAAGATGCATAAATGTATTGATCAATAAATACAATAAAACCTTGGAGTGTGAGTAACTTGTTCCACGAGTGTTCCATAAAACAAACATTTCTAATAAATTTTAACTTGATAAACGAGAGATGCCTTGCAATATGAGTAGCATGTGATGACAAATGTCACATGATCACAACTGAACCAATGGTTCTCTCTCTCTCTCTCTTTTGCTGCAGGATTGTGGGTGATCATCTCCCATGCTCAGACACTCAGTCTCAGGTCATGGCATTTGGCAGAAATCACTGATTTTTCAGAATGTTGGAAGACGCCCACAACTGGCGCCAGTGTATTTTTTGTCATTTCAAAGCACCTATGGACAGTCCTTTGTCTTCCATACAATAGTAAGTTTAAGGAATGCTTTGCTTTTGGTTAGGCTGCCTGCTGATATAGACCCCTTCCTCTGCTACCTTATTGCCAGTTACATTACGTACAGTATGTGACAAGAGTTTATTAATACTGTACTGTAGTCAACATCCATTAGTGATAGTGAAAGTCATCCTACACAATAACCCTACTCCTTCTTGTCTCCCTCACACCAGCCATGAAGGTTTTCAAAGGTATTATATTACAGTATTGTAATCATTTTATATGAATATTTTTGGGTTGTAGAATAAATCATCTGAGTTTCCATTATTTCTTATGGGGAAATTTGCTTTGATACACAAGTGCTTTGGATTATAGGCATGTTATGTAATGAATTATGCCGGTAAATCAAAGTATTACTGTACTTGGTTACACTGTGTAAAATACCCCAAATCTTGGTAACTTACCAATGACAATGTCTATTTCTCACTCAGGGTAAATTTCCCTCATAGAACCATTACCCATAGTAGTGACAGAGGCAATAGTGAGCACTGACAGCACTCCTCATGATAGTTCCTAAATCTGCTGCCCTGAAATGACACACCACCTTTGTAAATACTTCATTAGCTAAAGAAAGTCACATTACCAAGCCTGTGTGCAATTAAGGAATAAAAATCTTCCTTTCAGGTATGGCAGCAAATATTTAGAAACATTGGCTCAATTTTTCACAGTGAACTAGATTTCTCTGGAAATGTGCCTAAAATTAGAATGTCTGTGAGGACATATTAGAAATACAGTGTGTTTGGGTAGCCTCATGGCAAAAGAAAAAAGTGGGCAGAGAAACATCATGATTCAAAGGTACTTGCTATGTGGTATTGATGTATTTGTGCATGGGGAGTAGGATGGAGCCTATTGAGGCAAAGATAGAAAGCATAAGAGAATTTTTTAGCAGTTTCCATGTATAGGAATACTTGTGACAGAGGGAGAGATATACAAAGGGGGAATTTATGAAGCTGTCCAGGGGATTGGTTGTGAACCCACAGTGATGCCCCTTTAAAGAAACCAGCTGCAAAGAGCCATATTATTTCTTAAGTTCTCTGCAGTTAAACTGTTATTTATTTCAAGGTGTAACTTGCAGATACTGGGCCCAAAGTGGGGCCTACTGTCTTTGACTTCCATGAACTTTTGGAGGCTGGTTCTTTTCAGTTTCGTAACTGCCATTAAATTGTGAATGGCTGAAGAGTAAGAAAAAAAAAATAACCAAGTACAATTAGTGGGCAGTATGAAATAAAAATGACAAAATAAGTCTTATTATCACAGTAACCATACATCAGAAAATAAATTTTCTAGGGACGTCTGGGTGGCTTAGTTGGTTAAGCATCCAACTCTTGATTTTTGACTTAGGTCATGATCTCATGGTTGTCAGACTGAGCCCTGTGTCAACATGAAACCTGCTTAAGTTTCTCTCCCTCTGCCTCTACTGCTCCCCTGTTCCTGCTAGTTCATATTAGCTCTCTCTCTCTCTGAAAATAGAGAAAAAAAGAAAAAAAATTAAATAAAATATACTCTCATTATGAGTATTTAAATGGCCAACAACTTATATAAGATATAAAATATGGAAAAAGCATTAGAAAAACTGAAAATAAAAGCAGGAAAAAGAATTGCCAAGAATATATGACCCAAAGTGTAAGCCAAAAGAAAGAGTTGAAATTAGAAAATTCCATATTATGCAAAGGCATTTGGAAAGAGCTAGTTGTCTGGTTTTGGTAAAGAAATAAATAAAGCAGCAGGAGGAGAATAAATCTCTACTTACAGCTAAAAGGATTAACATGTTAACAAGTAGCATAAAACAATATGTTGTATATACCCCTTTCTCAAAGTCTGGGTCCACAAGAATATGCTGTGACCATGATTTTTTAAAATCATGTATATATTGAAGATTTATCTCATTGTTATTTCATATTACACTTGGTGAAAACTGGTAAGATTTATTATTTTTCTGGAGGGAGCCAAGATGGCAGAACAGCATGGAAGTTTTTTGTGTGTCTCACGTCCATGAAATATAGCCAGACCAACACTAAACCATCCTGCACACCTAGAAAACTGATCTGAGGATTAACACAACAATCTGCACAACCTGAACCACATAATTCAGCAGGTACGTGACGCGGAGAGGTGAACTTGGGGACAGAGAAGCTGCGGAGGGTAGGGAGGTGCTTTTGTGTGCAGAGAGAGGACGGAGACGGTGGGGAGAATACAGGAAAAGCACCCCTCCCCAAAAGCAGCTGGAGAGAAAGTGGAAAATTGGAAACAGTCACAGGGACTGAACGGAGAAAGAAAGGAGAAGGTTTTAAATTCCATTAAGGCTATAAATAGGGGGAGCGCTGAGAGTCTGCAGCTCGATACCTGGTGATGCTCTGGTGGGAAGGGTGAGTCCCCAGGAGCAGAATGGGGTCAGGGAGGTTTCTCGGGTCACACAGGGAGAAGCGGTTCCACTGCTAGAAGGACATTTGGTAGAGGCTGTGAGGCAACCTGGGCCCAGCAGACCCCAGAAAATGGCTATATTCGCTGGTGCTGGAACAAGGTCTTTAAGGGTGAAGCCTGGTGCCAGAAATGTGTTGTGATTTTCCAAAATCCCTGAAATGCTGCTGCTACACAGTCTCCCGAACTTTTTCTGAGGCGGTCTGGCACCTGGCTGCCATTTCTGGGCTTCAGCAGCAGCACAGTCCACAAACTCTCCTGGGTGTGACTGATATTTGACCATTGCTGGTGAGACCCTCTGCCAAGGGGTGGAATGGGTCAAAACCACAGTCCCTCAGAAGTAAGGGGCCAGTGTAAACAGCCGCATCTGAGACAAAACTGGGGAGAGAGGTACTACCTGGGGCTTGCTCACGGACAGTGAAAAAGTGGGGAGTGGATGAAAACTAAAGACAAAGGACGGGTGTGTGATTGCTGATCAGGGACAACAGAGTTCCAATACTAGAGACTGGGTAGCTGGGTGACGCCATTTTCACCACTCCCACACATGCGCATACGCACCTACAAGCACCGCAACAATATACCCCAGTAGGCTAGCAGCATCATCTAGTGGAGAACGGAGCTGTTACACTAAGCTCTGCCCAACTGGGCCAACCTTGCTCTTCAAGAAAAGAAGTCTCACCACCTACTTAGTTTATGGACTATAAAGTGCTTCATAGTCTGACTTCTAGGGGAAAACGAAGTAATTTCATTTGTATTTCAGTCTATTAGCAAGTCCATCTAATTTTCTTTCTTTCCTCTTTTTTGTTCTCTTTTTCATTTCTTTTCTCTTTCTTGAACACAGAAAGATAAAACATTCATTTTTATTTTCAATTTTTATTAAAAATAATTTTCTTTAATTTTTTTACTATGTTTTTTTACTTTTGTCTAATTTTTTCAAATTCTATTTTACTTCCATCATTTTATTTTAGGCTACTTCAGTGTATTCATTTTTTCAAATTTTCAAACGATTTCCTTTTTTTCTTTGTTTTTTTCTTTTTTTCTCTTTTTCGTGTCTTTTTTTCTTGAATACAGAAAGAGGAAAAAAATCATCCTTATTTTTTATTAAAAATATATATCTTTTAATTTTTTCTACTATATTTTTTACATTTGTGTAATTTTTTTTCAAATTCTAGTTTATTTCCATCATTTCATTTTAGTCTACTTCAGTGTATTCATTTTTTCAAATTTTTCGAATGATTTCTTTTTTTTTTCATTCTTTCCCCTTTTTTCTCTAATCTATCAAGCCACTTTCAACACCCAGACCAAAACACACCTAGGATCTAGCATCATTTATTTGATTTTTTTTTGTGCGTTTGTTTTTAATTTTAATATTTTTAAAATTTTAATAATTTTTATTTTAATTTTTTCTTCCTCATTAATTATTTTTCTCCCTTCAAAATGACAAAATGAAGGAATTCACACCAAAAGAAAGAGCAGGAAGAAACAACAGCCAGGGACTTAACCAACATAGATACAAGCAAGATGTGTGAACCAGAATTTAGAATCACGATAATAAGAATAGTAGCTGGAGTCGAAAATAGATTAGAATCCCTTTCTGTATAGATAAAAGAAGTAAAAACTAGCCAGGATGAAATAAAAAATGCTATAACTGAGCTACAATCATGAATGGATGCCACAGTGGCAAGGATAGATGAGGCAGAACAGAGAATCAGTGACATAGAGGTCAAACTTATGGAGAATAATGAAGCAGAAAAAAAGAGGGAGATTAAAGCAAAAAAGCACGATTTAAGAATTAGAGAAATCAGTGACTCATTAAAAAGGAATGTCAGAATCATAGGGGTCCCAGAGGAGGAAGAGAGAGAAATAGGGGTAGAAGGGTTATGTGAGCAAATCATACCGGAAAACTTCTAACCTCGGGAAAAACACAGACATCAACATCCAGGAAGCACAGAGGACCCCCATTAGATTCAACAAAACCAACCATCAACAAGACATATCATAATCAAATTCACAAAATACTCAGACAAGGGGAGAGTCATGAAAGCAGCAAGGGAAAAAAAAAAGTCCCTAACCTACAAGAGAAGACAGATAAGGTTTGCAGCAGACCTATCCACAGAAACTTGGCAGGCCAGAAAGGAGTGGCAGGATATATTCAATGTGCTGAATCAGAAAAATATGCAGCCAAGAAGTGTTTATCCAGCAAGGCTGTCATTCAAAATAGAAGGAGAGATAAAACTTTCCCAGACAAACAAAAATTAAAACAGTTTGTGACACCTAACCAGCCCTGCAAGAAATTTTAAGGGGGACTCTCTAAGGGGAGAAAAGATGAATAAATAAATAAATAAGATGAAAATGTAAATACATACATTCATACGTACAAAAAGCAACAAAGATTAGAAAGGACCAGAGAACACCACCAGAAACTCCAACTCTACAAGCAACATGATGGCAATAAATTCATATCTTTCAGTACTTGCTCTAAATGTCAATGGACTGAATGCTCCAATCAAAAGACATAGGGTAACACAATGGAAAGAAAACAAGATCCCTCTATATGCTGTTTACAAGAGACCCACTTGATACCTAAAGACACCTTCAGATTGAAAGTAAGAGGATGGAGAACCATGTATCATGCTAATGGACAACAAAAGAAAGCCAGAATAACCATACTTATATCAATCTAGACTTTAAAATAAAGACTATATCAAGAGATGCAGAAGGGCATTATATCATAATTAAGGGGTCTATTCACCAAGAAGACCTAACAATTCTAAACATTTATGTGCCAAATGTGGTAGCACCCAAATATATAAATCAATTAATCACAAACATAAAGAAATTCAGTGATAATAATACCATAATAGTAGGAGACTTCAACACCCCACCCACAGAAATGGACAGATCATCTAATCAAAAAATCAACAGGTAACAGTGGCTTTGAATGACACACTGGACCGGATGGACTTAACAGATATATTCAGAACATTTCATACTAAAGCAGTGTAATATACATTTTTCTCCAGTGCACATGAAACTTTCTCCAGAATAGACCACATACTGGGATACAAATTAGCCCTCAGCAAGTACAAAAAGATCGAGATCATTGTGCATATTTTCAGACCACAATGCTATGAAACTCGAAATCAGCCACAAGAAAAAATTTGAAAGGTAACAAATACTTAGAGACTGAAGAACATCCTAGTAAAGAATGAATGGGCTAACCAAGAAGTTAAAGAGGAAATTAAAAAGTATATTGAAGCCAATGAAAATGATAACACCACAACCCCAAACCTCTGGGATGCAGCAAAGGCAGTCATAAAAGGAAAGTATATAGCAATCCAGGCCTTCCTAAAGAAGGAAGAAAGATCTGATATACAACCTAACCTTACACCTTAAAGAGCTGGAAAAAGAACAGCAAATAAAACCCAAAACCAGGAAACAATAAAGACAGGAAATAATAAAGATTAGAGCAGAAATTAATGCTATCAAAACCAAAAAAAAAAAAAAAAAAAAACAAAAAAAAACAGTAGAACAGATCAATGAAACCAGAAGCTGGTTCTTTGAAAGAATTAACAAAATTTGTAAACCACTAGCCAATTTGATCAAAAAGAAAGGGAAAGGACCCAGATAAATAAAATCAAGAATGAAAGAGGAGAGATCACAACCAACACAGGAGAAACAAAAACAATAAATAAAAACATATAATAAGAGAATATTATGAGCAATTATATGCCAATAAAAAGGGCAATCTGGAAGAAATGGATAAATTCCTAGAAACATATGTACTACCAAAACTGAAACAGGAAGAAATAGAAAATTTGAACAGACCCATAACCAGTAAGGAAATTGAATTAGTAATCAAAAATCTCCCCCAAAACAAGAGTCCAGGGTCAGATGGCTTTCCAGGGCAATTCTACCAAACATTTAAGGAAGAGTTAACACCTATTCTCTTGAAGCTCTTCCAAAAAATAGAAATGGAAGGAAGACTTCCAAACTCTTTCTATGAAGCCAGTATTACCTTGATTCCAAAAGCAGAGACCCCACTAAAAAGGATAACTATAGACCAATTTCCCTGATGAACATGGGTCCAAAAATCCTCAACAAGATATTAGTCAACCAGCTCCAACAATACATTAAAAAAATTATTCACCACAACCAAGTGATATTTAATACCTGGCATGCAGGGCAGGTTCAATATCCACAAAACAATTAATGTGATTTATCACATCAATAAAAGAAAAGACAAGAACCATATGATCCTCTCAATTGATGCAGAGAAAGCATTTGACAAAATAGAGCATCCTTTCTTGATAAAAACCCTCAAGAAAGTAGGGATAGAAGGAGCATACCTTGAGATCATAAAAGCCATATATGAATGACCCAACACTAATATCATCCTCAATGGGGAAGAACTGAGAACTTTCCCCCTAAGATCAGGAACAAGACAGGGATGTCCACTCTTGCCACTGCTATTCAACATAGTATTGGAAGTCTTAGCCTCTGCATTCAGACAACACAAAGAAATAAAAGGCATCCAAATTGGCCAGGAGGAGGTCAAACTTTCACTCTTCACAGATGACATGATACTCTATATGGAAAACCCAAAGGATTCCACCAAAAAAACTGCTAGAAAATGAATTCAGCAAAGTTGCGGGATATAAAATTAACACACAGAAATTGGTTGCATTCTTATACACCAACAATGAAGCAACAGAAAGAGATCCCATTTACAATTGCACCAAAACCATAAAATACCTAGGAATAAATCTAACCAAAGAGGTGAAAAATCTATACACTGAAAAGTATAGAAAGCTTATGAAAGAATTTGAAGAAGAAAAAATAATGGAAAAAAGATTCCATGTTCCTGGATAGGAAGAACAAATATTGTTAAAATGTCAATACTGCCCAAAGCAATCTACATATTCAATGCAATCCCTATCAAAATAACACCAGCATCCTTCACAGAGCTAGAACAAATAATTCTAAAATTTATATGGAACCATAAAAGACCCTGAATAGCTAAAGCAATCTTGAAAAAGAAAACAAAAGCAGGAGACATCACAATCCTGGACTTCAAACTATACTACAGAGCTATAATCAGCAAGACAGTATGGTACTAGCACAAGAACAGACACTCAGATGAATGGAACAGAATAGAGAACCCAGAAATGGACCCAAAAACGTATTGCCAGCTAATCTTTGACAAAGCAGGAAAGAATATACAATGGAATAAAGACGGTCTCTTCAGCAAATGATGTTGGGGAAACTGGACAGCGACATGCAGAAAAATGAACCTGGACCACTTTCTTACACCATACACAAAAATAAACTCAAAATGGATGAAAGACCTAAATGTAAGACAGGAAGCCATTAAAATCCTTAAGAAGGAAGCAGGCAAAAACCTCTTTGATCTTGTCTGCAGCAACTTCTTACTCCACATGCCTCCAGGGGCAAGGGAAACAAAAGCAAAAATGAACTACTGGGACCCCATCAAAATAAAAAGCTTCTGCACAGCGAAGGAAACAATCAGCAAAACTAAAACGCAACCAACAGAATGGGAGAATCTATTTGCAAACGACATATCAGATGAAGGGTTAGTATCCAAAATCTCTAAAGAACTTATCAAACTCAGCACCCCAAAAAACAAATAATCCAGTGAAGAAATGGGCCAAAGACATGAATAAACACTTCTCAGGAACACTTCTCAGGAAGACATCCAGATGGCCAACCGACACATGAAAAAACATCACTCATCATCAGGGAAATACAAATCAAAGCCATAATGAGATACCACCTTACACCTGTCAGAATGGCTAACATTAACAACTCAGGCAATGACAGATGTTGGTGAGGATGTGGAGAAAGAAGATCTCTTTTGCACCATTGGTGGGAATGCAAGCTGGTGCAGCCACTCTGGAAAACAATATGGAGGTTCCTCAAAAAACTAAAAATAGAACTACCCTACAACCAGCAATTGCACTAGTAGGTATTTACCCAAGAGATACAGGTGTGCCGTTTCGAAGGGACACATGCACCCCCATGTTTATAGCAGCACTACCAACAATAGCCAAAGTATGGAAAGAGCCCAAATGTCCATCGATGGATGAATGGATAAAGAAAATGTGGTGTATATATGTACAATGGAGTATTACTTGGCAATCAGAAAGAATGAAATCTTGCCATTTGCAACTACATGGATGGAACTGGAGGGTATTATGCTAAGTGAAATTGCTCAGTAAGAGAAAGACAAATATCATATGACTTCACTCATATGATGACTTTAAGAGAGAAAACAGATGAACATAGGGAAGGGAAACAATACTATAAAAACGGGGGGGGGGGACAAAGCATAAGGGACTCTTAAATATGGAGAACAAACAGAGGGTTACTGGAGGGGTTGTGGAAGAGGGGAGGGGCTAAATGGGTAAGGGGCATTAAGGAATCTACTCCTGAAATCATTGTTGCACTATATGCTAATGAATTTGGATGTAAATAAAAAAAAAGAAAGAAAATTTAAAAAAAGAAAAAAATAAATATTACAAATCTTGCTTAGTGTACAAAACACATGGACTTCTCAAAGCAGTCTGATATCCAAAATGAAGTTGTAATGATTATGAAAATAATAATAAAATTAGTAACAATCGCTAGTAAAAAATTTATTTTTTCAATCATACGTAAGAGAGGTGAAATGAAAAGACATAAATTTACATTAACTATTGAGGCTCAGGCATGAAGCAACAGGGTCAATTTGAAAATTGAAATCAAAAGGAAGAGATAAATCGGAAGATGTAGAGGAAGAAATACTCTTCTATCTTTCAAGGTTTTCCAGCTGGACTAAGAATTAAATTTACATAAAACAGATTAACAGGAGGAAAATAAAATAGAATTTTATTATATGCCTATGGTGGTTCAATAATGAAATTAAGACCCCCAAAAATGAGTAAGGCATGTAGTTTTTATGATACATTTTAAACAGACAATAAATTTGTAAGAAATTGACAGGATAATGAAAACAGGTGATTGGGAGATTTTTAACTATTAGGGAATTATAAGCAGAATTTAGGCTGAGGTAGTAAATTAGAAAAAAGTAACAAGTTTTTTTTCTGTAACTTTCTTGGCTTTGAACTTCCTGTCCCTGGTGATAAGGATGTCTTATTTACTTCATACAGGTTGGATATTGTTTATATGGGAGATCTGTTTCTTGCTTTCACTGAGACAGAAGAGGGTCCGGGCATCCTTGCACTGGCTGTTTCTAAAGTAAATGTTATTTAAAATATGTCAAAGTGGCCATCAATATGCCCTTGACCCCTATAGGGAGAATCCAGACCTGGGAGTTGAATCAAGAGATAATAGTGATAGTCCTGGCATATGGTGAAAAATGCTTGGATTAGATATGGATTATACTTGGAATATAAAAATTTAAATGTATTTTATCTTTTAAGTAGGCTCCAGTAAATCCAAGTGTTAACAATAACCTTTAATAGAAGGACTGTCCAGGCAATGGTTAGACATTCTCCACAGGTCCAGGCTTTGAGTACTTACTGGTAAGGAAAGATGGTGGTAACTAAATTATTCCCTCTTTTTTTTCCATCAGATCCAATATAGATAAATTAATTCTGTTTTATTTAACCTATCTGGGAGATAGAGAAATTAAGGTGATAATAAGAAGCATAATGATAGTAACTGAAAAAAGAAGTGCATTTTCCACATCTGTATTTTTTTAACCTTCTTGCTAAAGTCTAGAGATTTATCTATGGGGAAGGTGACTAATAACAGAACATTGGGATATGGTATTCAACTTATCTAAATAGTGGTTTCTTCAAGGTGATTACCCATTATTTGTATTTAGGAGAATCATTGAAAATGAGTCAAAGCCTGGTTTTGGGATTTATTTTCTTAGAGGATGACATTCTGAAAAGAGTGTAATTGTTTTTGAAGTTTAAACTGTTCTGAATAACTATTTTTTTTTTTTTTGCGTCTTAAAAAATCACCTTACAACTTTCCTTTATCTAAAAAGGTTTTATTTTTATATAAAGATTGGTTTCTATTAAAGTCATTCAAACACAACAGAGACCTTGATGCTTCTCAATTACATTGATTTTAAAATAGACTTCTGAGAATTCTGTTGAACTCAACAAGGATGATCTGAAGTCTATGAAAAGAGTTTGCTTTTCATCGATGGCTCTGGGAGGGGTGGGGGTCTCATTATGACTGCTTGGTATTTATAAAAATACCAGTGAGTGGAATTCAGAACAAGAAATATCCTTGGCTTGCTCACAAGAGTCAATAAAATAAACAATTCACAGTGAGGCAGTCAAAGAAAAGATAATAGAGAGATGACAGACAAACTGTAGCCTTTTGTCCTTTCAGAGTCTTTTTATTCTGAACTGTAGATTTTCACACAACAGAGCTTAGTAAGTGTTCAAAAGAGATGTGTGTGAGTGTGTATGTGTAGATGAGAGAAACAAAGTGGATGGTTTAAAGCAGTAGGGCTGTCTTTAAAAAAAAAGTTGTAATGTGTGAAGTTAAGAAACTACTTTCAGTTTTTAATATTTATCAGTTTTTTTCCCATCAGTATCTTCCTAAGTTGAGTGTCTTCACTTGTAGAAAGAGGGTAATAGAAGACCCTAATGTTCTTTTAATGTTTAATGTTCTTTAAGGACTTGCTAAACTTGTCATATACTTAGAACAAAACAAAGCATTAATTAACATTAAGATTTTTAACATTTTACTAGGCAACTGTTTCAACCTTACAGGAAAGGTTCAAGAATCAGTAAAGTACAGAGAACACGTTCATCCCCTTTATATACATTCACCTACTGCTAACATTTTACCCTATTTGAATAAGTTGAGTAACATATGACCTTTACTATAAACCAGATTTTTTGGCACATTTCCTAAAAAATAGGAATATTATTATAACCACAGAACAGTCACTAACTATAATAACAGTGATCTGATAGTTCTATCTAATCTATGGTCTGTAATGTAATTTTTTCACTTAAACAAATAATAACTTCCTTGATAGAATTTTTGTACCACTGTTGGATATAGGTATTAAGTTGTTTTATCTATTTAGTCTTCTTAAAATTTTGGAACATTACCATAGCCTTTGTGTTTTATGACCTTGACAGTTTAAAAGAATATAGTTGTTTCCTACTTCTATTTAATAAAACTTCCTCAGTCTGTGTGTGTGTGTGTGTGTGTGTGTGTGTGTGTGTGTGTGTGTGTTTTATGTTTCATCATCATTAGATACCCATCATACATTTCTGGCTAGAATAATATGTAAGTGATATTGTGTACCTCTCAGAAAATTGTGAATACCCAGACAAAGAGATATCTGATTTCTTCACTACATAATTTGCTTTTTCTCTTGCAACTTGTGGGAAACAACTTTAAAGGCATGAAAATACATGTGCTCATTGAAATTTCCTCCAAAGTCTTAACATCCATTGATGATTCTTTAATAAAACTTCTATATGGTTGCAAAATGATATTTTCCAATTCTAGTACCTGCTCCACATTCACTATTAGCTGCCACTTGACATTCTATTGTAAGCAACAGTTCCCCTCCCATTTATAAATGTATATTTGTGTTTGTATGTGCATGCATTTTTAATCAATAACTGATATAGACCAGTTTCTATTGTTTCAATTATTTTTTTAAATTTAATTTTTATTTTATATTAGAGAGAGAGTGAGTGAGAGAGGGGCAGAGGGAGAGAGAATCTTAAGCAGGCTTCATTCTCAGCATGGAGCCAGATATGGGGCTCAATCCCAGGACTCTGGGATCATAACCTGAGCCAAAATTGAGAATTAGATGCTCAGGCGACTGATTCAACCAGGTGGCCTCTATTTTTTTCAATTCTTTCTAATTTTTTTTAGTCTTTATTTTTGAGAGAGAGAGAAAGAGGCAGAGCATGAACGGGGCGGGGGGAACAGAGAGAGAGGGACACACAGAATCTGAAGCAGGCTCCAGGCTCAGAGCTGTCAACACAGAGCCGGATGCAGGGCTTGAACTCATGGACCACAAGATCATGACCTGAACCGAAGTAAATATAGTATCTGAGCCACATAGGCACCCCGATTTTTTCTTTTCTTTCTAATTCATTATTCTATCTAATTATCTTAGTGTTCAGACAGTTCCCTCCCCTTGTCAATTCATGCTACCCAAGGCTGAGGATATATAGACATATAATGTTTATAAGCTAGTTAGATGAGTTATTTCCTTTTCAGTTTGTTTATGATATTTCTTTGAAAATAGATTCATTATCATTCTCTCCCTTTTAGATCCCCCTCCTTTACCATTATTGTAGACCACTTTTGTAGTGTACAATATTTTAATGCTTTCAAAAAGCTGCAAATATGCAAAACTTCAGAGAAATGTCTCTACTTCCTATATCCATTCCACTTGTTTCCCCCCCTACTCCTTAAAGTAATCAATCTCATTGGATTTGGTGTGTCTTTCATATATTTTTTTTGAAAGAGAAGTACAGTGTGTATGCTTTATTATCCTCCCCCTATATTTATTAAAAACAAAACATGACCTACTAAATGTTTTACTTTTTTTTTATAATACCACCTAGAAATCCTTCTATAACTGTTCATAGGCCTCATTCTATTTTTAATTTTATAATTTTAAAAGTCATGTATGTAACGTAGTTTATTCAATGAATCTTCTATGTTTGAATAGTTTCCATATTTTCAAATGATAAATTATGCTGCACGGATTAACTTCATGCATACATTTCTATTTTTGGAGACTCATCTTCAGGGTATGTTCTTAGAAGTGGGATTGCTGAGTTGAAGGGAGAATGCATATGTAGTTTGATTAAATATTGCCAAACTCCTCACCATAAGTGTCCTATCAATTTCTAGTCCCACTGGCTCTGTGTTAGACTGTTTCCCCTTGTTTTCACCAGCAGTGTACCGTTAAGCTTTTTGATGATTGCCTATTTGGTGAGTTAGGATACTATATTTACAGAAAACTTGTGAAGTAAGCATTATTACATTTATAATATGGATAAATAATGAGAGCTGAAAAGAGCTTATATAACTTCCTAAAATTCAGTGGTAATTGGTAGAACCTAGATTCAGACCCATATAATTCTCTTAAGCCCATATTTTATTGAAGAGAAACTGAAGATTCATCTTTTTCAAAATTTTTTCAGGGAACTAGGTGACATGAAGTTGCTTGGTAGTAGTTCATGTTGCCATCTATAAAAAAAGACCCTAGTTTCTAATGAAATAATGGGAAGTCAGTCTCCATATGTCAAAGATCATAAAAAATTTTAATTTAAGAGGGATAAATCAGAAGCCTAGAAAGGATAACACAATCTTAAAAGTAGATTGGCCATATAATTATCTGTCCATAATGATCCGTTGGAGAATAAGACTAATATCAAAAATGATCTTCATAGTTCTAAGATTTTTAAATGTGTTGACAATGAATGTTTTATCAATGGATGTACATATAAATCTCTCTTCAATTGTTTTCATGAATAAAATTATTACTGAAATATAAATCCATACACTTCATAATAAGTGAAAAGAACTTTTTATTAACTGAAAATTAAAAATAACATAAACAATAAAGTTTTTGGCTAAAAGTCACAAAAAGTATATTCACATACTTAATAAGTATCTTAATTTATAAAATGTCCCCAATATTATATTAGTTATTTTTCTAAAGAATGTATTTTAAATATATTTTAATTCTATATTTTATGAAACCACAAACATTATTGTAAAAATGATAAATTTGAAATTGCTCATACTTTCAAATGACCACTCTCTATTCACATTTCTAATATAGAAAACAGTCTATACAGTAAGATCTGAACAAATCCTCTAACAAACACAAAATTATTCTTTATGATTCTTTGCATTGAAATGTATGAATTTTTTGGTACACGTTTTTTCAAAGATAGTTTCCTTTCATTTAAGGTAGCTTTCCTAATCTAATTTTATAAGACCGAACTCAACAAGTATTTTGTCTGTTTATGATTCTCTTAATTTTTTTACAAAGCATAGATGCCCCAAAGTAATAGATTTCAGTTTCATTTTCTTGTACAGGGTATAAAGGAGTCTTCCCACAGGTTGAAGTATTTCACAGCTTGCTTGAGAAATTAAGCTCTCATTGTTTAATTGGTGGTATTTATCTCTTAACATTTTTTTAAAACATTAACTCATTTTTGAGAGACAGAGACAAAGTATGAGTGGGGAAGGGGCAGAGAGAGAGGGAGACACAGAATCTGAAGCAGGCTCCAGGCTCTGAGGTGCCAGCACAGAGCCTGACACGGGGCTTGAACCCATGAACTGTGAGATCATGATCTGAGCCAAAGTGGGATGCTTTAACCGACTGAGCCACCTAGGCCTTTCCTAGTGTGCCCCTCCCTTTCTTTTAAATGAACAAATTTTATTGCCTTTCTGTTTGCAAAACACTTTGTATAGTAATTCAAAGTGGCTAAAAGCTTTAAATACTGAAGTCTGTGACATTCTATTTGTTGAATATTTTAAAGATTTCTCATCGATTTTTAATGAAATTCGTCTAATATATTGAAGAATTCATTAACTCCCCAAATGCAATAATAATGTAGGACACCTACACTGATTTACAAAGTGGTTATTTTTTTTCCTTTCAAATTTTTATTTAATTCTAATTAGTTAACAAATAGCATAATATTGTTTTCACAAATAGAATTTTACAATTTATCAGTTACACATGACATCCATGCTCATCCCAACAAATGCCCTTCATAATGGCCATCACCCATTTAGCCCATTCCCCCATCCAACACCCCCCTAGCAACCTTCAGTTTGCTCTTTACAGTTAAGAGTCTCTTATGGTTTGTTTTCTACTCTTTTCCACCCTCCAATATGTTTACCTGTTTTGTTTCTCAAATTCTACATATGAGTGAAATCCTATCATATTCGTCTTTTTCTAAATTATTTATTCACTTAGCATAATACACACTAGCTCCAACCATATTGCTATTCTATATATATATATATATATATATATATATATATATATATATATATAAAATGTGACAGGTGTGAGGTGGTATCTCACTGTGATTTTGATTCATTTTTCTCTGATGAGTGATGTTGAGCATCTTTTCATGTGTCTGTTAGCCATCTGGATGCCATCTTGGAAAAATGTCTGTTCATGTCTTTTGCCCATTTCTTCACTGGATTATTTGGTTTTTGGGCATTGAGTTTGATAAGTTTTGTTTTTATAGAGTTTGGGTGCTAACCCTTTATCACATATGTCATTTACAAATATCTATTTCCATTCCATAAGTTGCCTTTTAGTTTTGCTGATTGTTTTCTTTCTTTTATATCTTGATGAGGTCCCAATAGTTCATTTTTTCCTTTGTTTCCCATGTCCAGAGACATGTTTCGTAAGAAGTTGCTGCATCCAAGGTCAAAAAGGTTGCTGCCTGTGTCTTCCTCTAGGATTCTGATAGTTTCCTGTCTCATATTTAGGTCTTCACCCATTTTGATATTATTTTTATGTATGGTACAATAAAGTGGTCCAGTTTCATTCATCTGTATGTCACTGTCCAATTTTCCCAGCAGCATTTGCTCAAGAGACTGACCTTTTTCCATTGGATATTCTTTCCTGCTTTGTTAAAGATTAGTTGGCCTATATGACCATTGTGGGTCCATTTCTGGGTTCTCTATTCTGTTCCACCAATCTACATGTCTGTTTTTTGTGCCAGTACAATACTGTCTTGATGATCACAGCTTTGTAATACAGTTTGAGGTCTGGAATTGTGACTCCTCCAGCTTTGTTTGTTTGTTTGTTTTCCAACACTACTTTGGCTATTTGGTTAGTTAACAAATACAAATTTTAGAATTGTTTGTTCTATCTCTGAATAGTGCTGGTGTTATTTTGATAGGGATTACATTACATGTGTAGATTGCTTTGTGTAGTATAGACATCTTAACAATATTTTTTCTTCCCATCTAAGAATATGGAATGTTTTTCCATTTGTTTGTGTCTTCTTCAGTTTAATTCATAAACTTTGTATAGTTTTCAGAGTGAAGAACCTTTATTACTTTGGTTAGGTTTATTCCTACGTATTTTATGGTTTTTGGTGCAAATGTAAATGGGATCGATTCTTTGATTTTTCCTTCTGCTGCTTCATAATTGTATTGGTGTATAGAAATGAGACTGCTTTCTGTACATTGATTTTATATACTATGACCTTGCTGAGTTCATGGATCAGTTCTAGCAGGTGGGTTTTTTTTGTTTGTTTGTTTTGTTTTGTTTTTTGTTTTTTGTTTTTTTTGTTTTGTTTTGTTTCTTAAGTATATTTTGGATATTAACCCAATAACCAATATATGGCTTGCAAAATTTTCCTCCCATTTTCTAAATTGTTTATTTTGGTCTGTTTCTTTTTTGTGCAGAAGCTTTTAAGTTCAAGATAGTCCCATTTGTTGATTTTGCTTTTGTTTGTGCTTTTGGAATCCTATCCAAAAAATCATTGCCAGGACAAATATTGAGAAGTTTCATTCCTACCTTTTCTTCTACATCTTATGGTTTCTGATCTTATATTTAAGACTTTGCTCCATTTAACATTAATTTTTATTAGTGGTACAAAGTAAGGGCCCAGTTTCATTGTTCTGCATGTGTTTATCTAGTTTCCCAGCACCATTTACTGAAGACTATCCTTTCTTCATTGACTGGTCTTGGCTTCTCTGTGCATGTTAGTTGATCTTATCTGTGTTGGCTTAATTCTGGGCTCTCTACTCTGTTTTATTGGTCTATGTGTCTTTCTCATGTGCCAGAACCATACTTTTTTATTACTATAGCTTTGTGGTATGGTTTGAAATTTGGAAATATGTTACCTTTGGCTTTTTTCTTTCTCAGGTCTGCTTTTGCTATTTGGGATCTTTTATAGTTCCACACATATTTAGGGTTTTGTTCTTCCTTTTTTTAATGTTTATTTATTTTTGAGACAAAAACAGAGTGTAAGCAGGGAAGGGGGAGAGAGAGAGAGAGAGAGAGAGAATCCAAGGCAGGCTCCAGACTCTGAGCTGTCAACATAGAGCCTGATGCGGGGCTTGAATTTATAAACTGTGAGATCATGACCTGAGCTGAAGTCAGACGTTCAACTAACTGAGCCACCCAGGTGCCCCAGGATTGTTTTTTCTATTTCTGTGAATAATGTTAGTTGGAATTTTGATAGAACTGCATTGAATCTATAAGTGGCTTGGAGTAGTATGCACATTGTAACAATATTTTCCAATTCACAAACATGCAATGTCTTTCCACTTTTTTGTTAAAGGAAATCAAAGAAGACACACAAAGTCTTGTAGTTGTGGTTGTACAGATACCTCACTTCTTAGTTAAATTTGCCCCATGATATTGTTTTTGATACTATTGTGAATGGGATAGTTTTCTCTTCAGATGTCTCATTATTAGTGTATGAAATGCAATTGATTTCTGTATGTTGATTTTATATCTTGCAACTTCACTAAATTCATTGATTAATTCCAACAGTTTTCTTTCTTTCTTTCTTTCTTTCTTTTTCTTTCTTTCTTTCTTTCTTTCTTTGTTTCTTTTTCTTCTTCTTCTTCTTCTTCTTCTTCTTCTTCTTCTTCTTCTTCTTCCTTCCTCTTCTTCCTCCTCCTCCTCCTCTTTTTATTATTGTTGTTGTTGATTCTTTGGGATTATCTACATACAAAATCATATTATCTGCAAATAATGGCAATTGTACTTCTTCCTTTCTGACTTGAGTGACTTTTATTTCTTTGTCTTGTATAATATCTCTAGCTAAGACTTCCAGTACTATATTGAATGAGAGTGAGAGTTGGGTGGTACCTGGATGGCTCACTCAGTTAAGTGTGCAACTACAGCTCAAGTCATGATTTCATAGTTCATGAGTTTGAGCTCAGCATCAGGCTCTCTGCTGTCAGCATGGAGCCCACTTGGGATCCACTGTCTCCCATTCTCTTGCATGCATGGACTCCCTTTCTCTGCTCCCTCTCAAAATTCAACATTAAAAAAAATAATGTTTATTTTATCTTTGAGAGAGAAAGAGTATGAGTGGGGGAGGAAGAGAGAGAGAGAGAGAGAGTGAGAGAGAGAGGGAGACACAGAATCCAAAGGAGGCTCCAGGCTGTGAGTTGTCAACACAGAGCCTGATGCAGGGCTCAAACCTACAAACCATGAGATCATGACCTGAGCTGAAGTCTGACACTTAACTGACTAAGCCATCCAAGTTCCCCCATAAATGTTTGTTTGTTTGTTTTTTTAAGTGAGTGGGCACCTTGTCTTCTTCCTTATCTTAGAGAAAAAGTTTTCAATTGTTCACTGTTGAGTATAATGTTAGCTGTGATTTATTGTTTATAGTCTTTATTATGTTTAGGTGTGGGGCGCCTTGGTAACTCAGTTCCTTGAGCATCCGATTTCAACTCAGATCATGATCTCACAGTTCATGAGTTCTAGCCCCACATCAGGCTCTATGCTGACAGCTTAGAGCCTGAAACCTGCTTTGGATTCTGTGTCTCCCTCTCTCTCTGCCCCTCCTCCGCTCATGCTCTGTCTCTCTCTCAAAAATAAATAAGCATTAAATAGAAAAAAAAAAGAAAATGTTTATTATGTTTAGGTATGTTCCTTGTATACCCAGTCCACTGAGGGCTTTTATCATGAAAAGTTGTATTTTGTCAAATTCTTTTTCTGCATCTATTGTGGTGATCATGAAATTTTATTTTTCATTCTATAATTGATATATCACATTTATTGATTATGTATGTTGAAGTATCCTTGCATCCCAGGAATAAATCCTACTTTGTCACAGTGTATAATCTTTACAATGTGTTCTTGAATTCAGTTTGCTAATATTTTGTTGAGAATTTCTGCATCTGTATTCATCAGAGATATTAGTGTATATATCTCTTATAATATCCTTATCTGTCTTCAGTATCAGAGTAATGCTGGTCTTGTAGAATGAGTTTGGCAGTGTTCCCTTTCGTTCAGTTTTTTGAGAGGTTTAATTAGGATGGGCATTGTTTCTTCAACTGTTTCTTTAAATTCAGTGGTGAAGCCTTTGGCCCTGGGGTTTTCTGTGTTAAGTTGTTTTTCTTTTTTGTTTGTTTGTTTGTTTTAAATATAATTTAATTTTTTTGGGGCGCCTGGGTGGCGCAGTCGGTTAAGCGTCCGACTTCAGCCAGGTCACGATCTCGCGGTCCGTGAGTTCGAGCCCCGCGTCAGGCTCTGGGCTGATGGCTCAGAGCCTGGAGCCTGTTTCCGATTCTGTGTCTCCCTCTCTCTCTGACCCTCCCCCATTCATGCTCTGTCTCTCTCTGTCCCAAAAATAAATAAATGTTGAAAAAAAAATTAAAAAAAAAAAAATATATATATATAATTTAATTTTTTAAACTACTGATTCAATCTCTTTAGTTATTGGTCTGTTCAGATTTTCTATTTCTTCTTGATTTGGTCTTGCTAAGTTGTGTGTTTCCAGATAACCTATAAGAAATTGACAAATTGCTAATTTTTTCCATATACCTGTTCATAGTAGTTTCTTATAATCCTTTGTATTGTGGGTATCAGTTGTGATGTCCCCTCTTCTGCTTTTTTTTTTTTTTTTTTTGTAGTCTAACTGAAGGCTTTTCAACTTTATCATCTTGAAAACAAAGAGCTTTTGGTTTCATCCTTTCTGTTCTTGTCTGGCCCTGCTTTGTCTCCCCTTGTGTGGAATATCTTCCCTCCCTTCACTTTGAACATTGTGTCCTTACAAATGAAATGTGTCTCCTGTAGGCAGCATATAGATGGGTATTCTCTCTCTCTCTCTTTTTTTAAAATTTTTTTTTCAACGTTTTTATTTTATTTTTGGGACAGAGAGAGACAGAGCATGAACGAGGGAGGGGCAGAGAGAGAGGGAGACACAGAATCGGAAACAGGCTCCAGGCTCTGAGCCATCAGCCCAGAGCCCGACGCGGGGCTCGAACTCACGGACCACGAGATCGTGACCTGGCTGAAGTCGGACGCTTAACCGACTGCGCCACCCAGGCGCCCCTTCTCTCTCTTTTTTAATCCAGCCACTCTATGCCTTTTGATTGGTGAGTTTACATTTGCGTGTAATCTTGTTTGTCTTCTGGTTGTTTTGGATCTCCGTTGTTTCTTTTCCTCTCTGTTTCTGCCTACCTTTGCAAACTGGTGGTTTTCCACGCTGGTATCCTCTGTCTGTACATTTTTGTTTTGTAAATTTACTCAATTTCTATGATTACCATGAGGCTTACATAAAACATCTCTTAGATAAAACATTTCATTTTATGCTGGTAGCAACTTTATCTTTGTTCACCTATGAAGGTTCACCCTTTTACTCTTACCCTTTTATATTTTTGATTCCACAATTTATCTTTTTTTGTGTGTCTGATAAAAAGAATTAAAGTAGCTATAGTTATTACTCCTCTCTTTTAACCTTTATATTAGTTTTGGTAACACACCATCTTAATATACAGTTAGTTTTCTAATTCTGACTATTTTTCACTTTTACCAGAGTGCTATTTACTTTATTATGCTTTCATCTCACTGGTTAGTGACAACTTCAATTCCTTTCAGAATTTTTTTTTTTTTTTGCAAGACAGGTGTAGTGGTGTTGAAATCCCTTAGATTCTGTTTGTGTGGGAAAGCTTAATTTATCCTAATTTCTCCTTAATTTCCCTTTAATTTCTCTAAAGGACAATTCGCTACATATAAGTACTCTTGACTTACAAGTTTTATCTTTCAACATACTGGGTATGTCATTCCATTTTTTTCTTGGCTTGTACAGTTTCTGTTGAGAAATCCACTGATAGCCTAGTGGGGGTCTTTTTGTATGTTACTTTATTATTTTTTTTCCTGGTTGCCTTTAAACTTCTAGACCATTGATTATCTTTTTTTTGATAGTTCCATCATAATATGTCGTGGAGAAGGTCTTTTTGCATTGAGATAACAGAGTGTTGTGTTAACTTCTTGGACTTTTATGTCTCAAGGACTTCCCTAGGTTTGGTAAATTCTCAGCTATTATATCTCTAAATATATTCTCTGTTCCCTTCTCTCTCTCTCTTACTTGTGAAACACCAATTATTTTAATATTTGCCTTTTTTATTGGGGTCCAGTAACTCTCACAGGCTTTCTTTAAAAAAAAATCTTAATTCTCTCTCCTAACTGAATTATTTCTGTATTCCTATCCCCAAGTGACTTGTTCTTTTTTCTATCTGGTTTGCCTGTTACTAGTACTCTCTATTGCATTCTTCATCTCATTCATATAATTCTGCAGCTCTAGACTTCATTTTCATTCTTTTTTTATATTTCAATCTCTTTGGTAAAGAACTCCTTCTATTCATTAATATTATTCCTAAATTCATTAATTTGTCTTTCTGAATTTTCATGTAAGCTCAGTTTTGAATTCTTTAACAGTTAGGTTGCAATTTTCTGTGTCTCTGTTTGGTGGCTAGAGCTTATAATTTTCTTTTTGTGATATCATTTTCCTGTTTTTATTTTTGTTTCCATGAAGTTCATAAGCAGGTATTTCTGCTTTCACATTTAAAGGCTTTTTGTCTTCTTTTGCTCTTAGAATTCAGTCTGGCTACTAGAAACCTTTCTTTGGATTTCTAGAGAGTGGTGTTATACCTCTCTCTTGCCCATTAACAACGGCTTATTTTCTGACACCCTCTGTAGATCTCAAGGCTGTCCTTGGGACAATACACAAGAAACTGTCAGCAGATTAAGAGAAGCAAGGGATCAGCACTTGGGACTTTGGGGTTACCCACTGGCCTAATGAGGGAATACTCAAGTGGTTTACTCCCAGAGGTTTGTGGATCCACTTCCTGTCAAAGTCCTGAAGCAGACAACAAGAAACATAGTCCTTTAATGTCCTTTAATAGTCTTATCTGTTTCTTCCCCTCTTTCCTCCCTCCCTGTCATGGAGGCTCATTGTCAAAAAGCGGGGTAGTGCTGGGAAATATTGAGTATCTTCAACTGCAATCTCCATAGCTGGGCAGTCACTCAGGACTTAGGCATTCCACCTCTCTGTGGGAGAGATCACCACTGTCCACCTCTACCAGGGTGTTGTCACAGAAACTGCTGCTGCTAAAAGCCCTGTCCCTTGCAGTGTCACCATGGGGAGGAAGGCGACCCTGGTGAGTTCTCCCCTCTCTTTTGAATCCAAATTCATCTCTATCCTTCTCTGATGTTGTACTGGAATCTCCTCTCAGGAATTCCACAAATTCTCTGTGTATCTGCCCATTTTGTACTCTCTGGGTTCTTTTTTACCTTGATGGTGGAAAATATGGGTGGGGCCATTTTATAGTACCCCTTTTGATCCACAACCCTTACCAGGTCCTGTTTGTTTACTTTCAGATGCACAGACAGGCTAGAACCCCTTCCTCCATCCCTTGGTGTAATGTGCAGAGATATTTTGGTGAGTTATAAATGTCTAATTACTTGTTTTAGAAAAAAGGGAGAGAAAGGACTTGCTCTGTCATGATAATGTCATTCCTCTTAAAATACTAACTTTTGAAGTTGATACTGATACTTCTTAGCCCAAGTGTTTAATGATCATGTGATCAGTGATTTTTAATACCATCTCCATAGTGGATAATAAATTGGAGCAAATATTTTTAAAACTACCTCTTTATTGTCAACTTTCTAAAGAAGTGAAATTCTAGTACCTTTTTTTAAAAAAAAAATGATAGTTCATTTCTACCATAAGATTTTTTTGCGAAATAATAAATTGTTAAAATACTAAAACATACTTAAATACTTAAGTTATAATACAATATATGGCAAGCACAATTGTAGCAAGAATGTTCACACTACTTTTTCTACTCTAAGGTAGAGCTCTTCAAATACTGTTTTTTGATCCTATTTCACTTAAAACTAAATGATGATTTACTACCATTTTCACTGAGAGAGCCTTCTGGAGGCTTTGCAATATCATACAGGATATGGCGTGACTGCTTAATACATGAAGTGACTAGCAGGTACGTTACTTTTTCCTCTAATGTCAAAGACTAGATATATAGGCCACTGTTCTAACTGTTCCTGCTAGAGGATACTTTGCTTCACTCCCTAGTAGTCTCCATTTGTCCTTGAATAGGAGTATTAATTATGTTGTATCTGGTTTCAGTTCTCAAAGATATCCTTCATGTTTTAAATGTGTTTAAGACAGAAGTTTCTTAACTACGCATTTTTCTCACAAATTCCTAGACAATACCATAGCAGAGGCTGAAAGTAAAGTGTGGAGGTCTATTAAATATATCCCATTTAGCATTAGTGTTACTATTTAAACCAATAGTTCATTTAAAGATACTCCAGGACAATTATTAGATGGCATGGGAAATGCAGACAATAGGCATTGACTGGAACTATTCTTGGAAAATTGGGATATAGAGTCACCCAAAACATGAACATCCATATTCCTCAAGAATTTTCAGAGGCTATAAAGAAGGCATAAAGAATTCTACAAGTAAATTTTATTTAGATAACTATAACTATAATTTAGATAAACTATAATCTCTCCTTGCTTATTCAAAATGGATGATCACTGTAAACCATTTTTATGGATATTAATTAGACCTTGTCCTTGTGATGATTTTAAAATATATCCACAAATTATTCACTACTCTTTTCAAAAGTTAGAACTTAGTCCTCCACTTGAGTTTGGGCTAACTTAATAAGTAATTTCTAACAAAGAAAATGTAGCAGAAGTGATGGTGTGTAACTTTTGAGACTTGGTCATAAGAGGCACTATGACTTCTTATTTTGTCTTTCTTGGATCATTCATTCTGAAAGCTGCTTGCAAAGTGTAAGGACACTCGAGTTCGACAAATAACTGAAGAGGAATGGCCACCTATTGCCAATAGCCATATGAGTGAACCAACTTGAAAGCAGATTTTCCACCCCAGTCAAGTCTTCAAGTTACTGCAGCTCTTATAAAAGACTGAGTCAAACCATGCAGCTAAGTTGCTTCTTAACTCCTGAACAGTACAGGTTTATTTTTTAGGCCATTATATTTTAAGCTAACTTGTTTCACATCAATGAATAAATCCTGAGTCTTCATCAGAGAAGAATGTAAAAAAAAAAAACTGGTAAGAGCAATCAGATACAAATATAAATGACAAAAATATAAGACAAAATATAAAAAGACTACAACTTTCGGGGGAAAGAAATGCGTTCTCAGTGGAAGATCATGAAACGGTTTATGGAAGAATTATGAGTTGAATGTTGAAGTTCAAGATGTTGAAGAGGATTACTATTGGTGATTTGAGGATAAGCATGGTCAGGGGAAAGAAAGCATGAGACTATATGTAGGCATCAAAACTATTTTACTTTGATTGCAATTTAGAATATATGCAGTAAGAGAACATTATTGACATACATAGGTTTGAGTCAGATTTTATAGAACTTCAACTGAATGTATATTGAATAATAATCGTTATAAAAGTATTTATTAAAAAATGGATTCTTAATAAAGTTATTGTATTTCAGATCTTAAACTTCTAAGTGTTTCCCTGATACATCTTCATTCGATTAGCACAGTTTAGCAGGCTGTGGCATCATTAGTGGTTATTAATCTCCTGGGGTTCCTTTAGATGTGAATTTAAACCGTAAGCCATCTGAATAGCATAAATTTAAAGTCATACTTCACGGAAACGAATCAGTGTTACTTGGTTGCTAATTATAAATATCAATTCAGACATCTAAGAAAAAAAGTGTCCAAAAGCAAAGAAAGCACACATGACCAGGGATGGCAGCAAAGAAATAATAAACATATGGAAAAGTGTACCAGATACTGTGCCAGACAGTGTACTAAGTACTGGTACTAAGAGAGAAAAATTATTTCAACATTCTTGGGAATAAGATATATAATAAAAATGAATGAGATATATAGTATGATGAAAATTATGGACATTAAGAATAATCAACTATGACCTAAATGAAAGCAAGAACAAAGAATCTTTCAGGAAGTCTTTATAAGTTTGAGTGGACCCGTCAACAGCTATTATTTTTTTTTGGTGACAATACTGTTTTATGAGAGAATAATACATTAAGACCTGATATTTATACCTCATAGATCACCATATATTTCATCTATATTATAGGTGCTATTGAATTTCAATCAGCTGTTTGGTAATTTTCTTCTAATTATAGATTTCAGTTGTTGCAGAGTAAGTAGTTTCTATATTCTAGCTTAAATTTTTTACTATCTCTGAAATATTTTTGTGCGAGGTTGTGTTAATTAGGTTGGGCAGAAATATTCTGGGATAAAGTTGAAGGAGCAACACTAATTTCATCTTTTAAACTTGTATGTAAAAATAATCTAGAAAAAGAAAAGGCTCTAGTGATAGGATGAGGTGGTTTCTGGATAGGATGAAGTAGTTTTTGACCTCTCAGTATTCCTGTTCAGAATTATTGGAAGACCATGACATTTTTTAAAAAAATCATATAATGGAAGGCATCGTATCTGGAGAAACTTTCAAAAGCAGAGGGACTAAGATTGCCAAAACAACAGGGTTTCGGATTAGTGAGCTGATAATCTACAATGACTTTTCACTTGGGAGCATTTTAATATATGGATTAGGACTAAGAAATTTAAAATATAGGTTTATTCTGGTGGAAGCCCACCACTGGGAGAATAATTCAGCCAAGCTCTTGACAATTCTACACCCCGGAGTGACAGAACTGGAGACTGAACCTTCTTCATATGCATCGTTTATATTTCCCTCCAGCCATTCACTGAAATCAAAAGCTGTATGTGTGAGGGAAGCCAGAAAGCCAAATGAAGAACATATGATGAAAAAGAAAAGGTTCTTCCATCTCCCCATGCTGAGAAAATAAATATGTTATGGGAAGAGGCTCTGGTAAAGAAACCAAGCTCTCAGTTAAAAATCCTGTAGGCCTAATTAACCTCCGTTTCACTCATATTCTTAGTCTTTTTTAAAAAGCTTCCATGTGAGCCTTACTTCAAAGTTTCTTATTGTATTAGGGTGAATAAGTCCCTACTCTATAAACATAAAGGCAAATCTTCTACGTGTACCTCTAATGAAAGGTACATACATTCGAACATGCCTGTAACTGGAGTTCCTGAAAGAAGGAACAAAATATTTGACAAAATAATGGCTGAGATCTAAACCAAAAGACCTTAAATTCACATTAACGATACTCTAATGAATCCCAAACAGGATGCAAAGTAATTAAATTATATGTAGACACACCATATTTAAATTGCTAAAAAGCAAACATTGAAATCTTAAAAAAAAAAAAGCCAATGGAATAAGAGGCAAAAATGACAAAAAAACATCCAAAGGAACATTAGAAATCAGAAAACAACAGAATACCAACTTTAGAAAGCTAGAAACAAAAACAAAACAAAAACAAGATACAAAAAAGAAAACAATTTGTCAGTTTAGAACTCTGTACAAATACTCAAATTGGAAAGAGGAAAATGACATTTTCAGATAAAAACTGAGAGGAACTCTCAGTTGACAACAGATCATTTTTATAAGAAACATAAAGGAATTCCTCAAGTATAAGGAATTATCCCAGTCAAAAATATAAAAAAACATAGAAGTTCAGGAAAGAACGCTGAAAAAGATAAATGTTTGCATACATATAATGATGCTGACTGTGTAAAGCAGAGAAAATATCTTAGAAGCTTGAAATTATGAATAGAATTAAGATATACAACTAATGCAGATATACAACTGATGCAGTTGTAGATATACAACTAATGCAGAGAACGGAAGGAGTAAATAGTTAAAATGTTCTAAAGATTCTAATGAGGAGGTTCTAAGATAGAAGTATTAGTTTGTATCAGATGGTGATAAGTCAAGATAGTATATGGAAATCTCTAGAACAACCCCAAGAACAAGAGTTCAAGAATTTGTTACAAACAGGATCTAGTGGAAAAAATAGATATATTCGATGAATGGAAAGCAAATCAAACAAAATTTAAAATAAGCTGGTCAAACAGTAATATGTGGTAAGATGAAAAACATAAGCCCCACATATATGAGTAGTAGCCCTAAATATATATGGACAAAATTAGACCTATACAAGACTGAGGTTTTCAGCCAGTTACATATTTTACACAAGACACATTTCTTAAATATAGGGACATAGGAAGTTTGAAAGAAAAGAGATGAAAACATGAAAACACTAAAAGTAGTTATTTATATTGGCTTCATCAATTTACATGCTATAGAATGTACTTACAGTGGTTATTAATTTTATATTTATATAAAATAAAATTTAATTTCCTCAGTTGAGGTAGGCATATTTCAGATCCTCTATAGCCACACGTGAAGAGTGGCTACTGTGTTTGAATGCTCAGACACAAAATGTTTTCATTTGCATTTTCATTATATGAAAATAACTCATATACCCATTTTGAGTGACACTAAGCCTAATAACAAATTTAATTGTTTTAAAGTAAACTATGAAGCATTTACCAAAATTGACCATATACTAAATCATAAAACAGTCCTTAATGAAATGGTTTCTTCTTCACCCACAATGGAAGTAAGATAGAAATCATGAAGACAGATAAATAGAAAATCTCTAACTTCTCTGAAATTGAACAATATCCTTTGAATTAACTCCAGGTGGCAAATGAGATCAAAATGAAAATGAGAAAACAGTTTTAACTGATGGCTAATGATGATTTGATACATCAAAAACCAGGGAAATGTAGCAACAGCAGTACTTAGAGAAAATGTGGTGTTTTAAATGTGCAAAATATAAAGAGACTGAAAATTAATGACGTAAAATTCCATCTCCCAAAAATAGAAAACAACAGCAAATTCAAACCAAATTGCTATAATGGAAAACAAAAAACAGAAAAAGGAAAAAAAAAAAGAAAAATTAGGAACAGAGAGCAAAGAAACTACAATACAAGACAGAATCTTAAACATCAAATTGGTTCTTTAAAAATATCAGTAGAACTAACATTGGGCAAAACTGAAGGTGGGCAGAAAGGGATAGGACAACACAAGAATAACTACCATTAGAAATCAAAACAACTTTAAACAGAAAGTGTAAACAGTAAGTAGATAATAAGAGTGTTGTGAATAACTTTAAGCTAATGGTTTTGACATTTTTGTATAAATAGAAAAATTTATTGAAATACTAGTACTAACACAAGATGAAAAGAAAATTTGACTATTCATTAAATACCTAGAATTTATTTTAAAAACCTTTCTAAATAGAAAACTCAGATCCCATATAGCTTAAATAATAAACTTTCCAAGGACTTAAGGCACATAAAAATTCCCAAGGTGAGGAAACCAAAAGACACTTTCACCTTGTTTTATGAGGGTATTATAACCTTCATACCAAATCTTGTCAAGGTTATTACTAGAAAACAAAATTTTACACCAGTATTTCTCATTAACATTTGTGTTTAATTGTTAAACAAAACATTATATTAAATCCTATACTATAAAAATAACGCAGAATTTTATCACTTTAATCCAGGATTGCAATCATCATTTAACGTAAGAAAATCTGTAGCATAACACATCACATTAACATAACAATTATATATGATCCTCCAGAAATAAACTGAACACACATTTGATAAGATTCAACAGTCACTCATGCAAAAGCAAAAACAAATTGACAGAGAGAATTCCTCAGTCTGATATATATATATATATATATATATATATATATATATACACACACACACATATATGTATATATATATGTAATGTGTATATATATATATATGTATATATATGATATGTGTGTGTGTGTGTGTGTGTGTGTGTGTGTGTGTAAAAATCCAAGACAAACATCATATTTAATGGTGAATTATGGAAAGTTTTTGCCCTAGTGAGAAAACGATGCTTGCTATAATACCTTCTCTTCAACGTTGTGCTGGAGTTCCTAACAGGTGCAGTAAGTGGTTACAAGGCCTTCACTCTTGCCTGCCCACACAGAATTCATCAACTACTCTAGTGGGACTCTTTTTTACCAGTGTTTGGTTTTGCTTGCCCCAGGTAAACATGTCCTGCAGTCACCTGTCTTTCTCCAGATTTGGGGTTAGTTAGATATCCCAATACCTCACTTTTTTGATGGGTTCAAGAAAAGTTGGGAGCTTACATTTTGTTTAGCCATTATCTTGCTGTATGTTTGGGAGTGATGGTCTCTCGAGCTCTCTAGATCCCCATACAGAAACGTGACTTAAAAAGCATTTATTGGAACATGCTATTCGGTTTGTCAGTAAGTATATAAAAAGATGCTCTACATCAATGCCTTTCAAGCTTTAACATGCACACAAACCACCTGGGGATCCTTTGAAAATGCACATTTAGATTTAGTAGATCTGGGTGAGATCTGAGAATGTACATGTTTGACAAGCTCCCAAATGACTTAGATGCTGTTGTTTACTGGGCCACATTTTGATTAGTTAGGTTCTATGTTGCTAGTCATCAAAGAACTGTACACTAAAACCACGAAATGACCCTATTCCAAACTCACTAGAATGTTTAAAAATATAAAGGATTGACCGTGCCACTTACTGATGAGTAGTAAGTGGAAGAGTAAAAATTTCATATGCCTTTGTAGGAGAAAATAATCATTTTAGAGCCTGTTGTGTCAATACACACTAAAGCTAAATATATGCATATCCGATAATCCAATAATTCTAGTCTCAGGTATATATTGAAAAAGAAAAAAAAGGGGGGGACTTAGGTTTACCAAATTATATATACAAGGACGTTAATAACACTATTGAATTAGTCCTAAACTAGAACAGGACAAATGTACTTCAATAGAAGAAAGCAACATAAATTCTGGTTTACTCACACAATAGGTTTCTGTACAGCAATGTGATGCAATGAACTACAACTACCCAGAACAGTAGATGAAGCCAAATAGAAGTTTGTAGATGTAGGATTCCATGTCTATAAAGTTCAAAAAATGGCAAAGCCAGTCTGTGGTGTTAGAAATCAGGCTAACAGTCATCCTGAAAGGGGGAGATTGTGCCTTCCCTTCCAGGGTACAATTTGGACTTTTGGGCTCTAGTATTCTGATCTGGAGTTTGCTACCTTCCTTTGGTTTGTTTGCTTGTTTGTTTTTTTACTTTTTGACAAATTATCCAGGTGAACACTTAAAAGTTGTATTCTTCTCTGTAATTACTTTAAGTATACTTACTTTAAAATTACCCCGTTAATGATAGCTATTGAAACTGGTATAAATCACTCTAAAGAAAAGGGATGAAACCTTGAAAGAGTAACATCCCCGCTTTTCAATAGTACTTTAAGAGTACCTAAAACAGGTTTAGATAGCTAACTCTCAGTTTTTGTCTCCTCTGAAAATGCAGTTTTTCAAGATCAGTAACTTCTTTGATTTATTGTTACATTCTCTCTTGAATTCATAAATTCTCATCTTCATGGAAGATCTTAATAGGATTATGTTCACTGACTATAGCATTTCATGCATTTGGAAGCATGTTCTTGTATATAATTTTATTTATATACTTAAGCTTTGCAACCGATCTGTAGAAAAAGGGGCATTTACATCTGTTTTACGGGTTTGAAAGTGTCCTTCCCTTTGCAGATTGAGGTTCTTTTCCCATGGGGGAAATAGAGAAGTATCAGGGCAGACTTACATGTCCTTCCTCTAGCAGCTGCTGTTCTTTTCCCACAGGCCTGCACTGTGAGGGAGACTTTCTCAAGATGCTCCCTCGTTTCCCGTCTGATAGTGAATCTTAGGGTCATATTCTAATTACTCTCTAAATGTTAGGTCTTAGAGTCTCTGAGAATAGCTCAAAAAAGACTGAAAGACTGGCAAGTAATCACTGTAATGAGTTTAGAATAATATTGAATATTTATGAACTTTATACCTAAAAGCTTATGAAATGTTAAGGCCCTGTATTCCCAGTGACAGTCTATATCTGTTTTGGAAAGATAAATATTATCTCTGTCTGAACACACTCAGAGACTTTCAAAGACCAGGCAACGCCATTTTCAGGCCACAGTAATCCTTACACAAATGGTTTCTTCTATCTGGCACATCTCTGCTACTCTCTTCTTCTAGCTAAGCCTCCTCCATTCTTCAGGTTGCTGCTTAAATACTATTCCAGCCAGTCCTGTATGTAAACTCTGAGTAGGGGACTTTATCTACTCTCACACAGTTTTTCTGGATTCAACGGTATGACTGATGCATAGTAAATGTCCAACTAGCTGCTTTGAATAAATGAAATTTCCAAATTTCTAGAATATTCTTTAATTGCAATTTGAATGGACAGAAGATAAAACATCGGTAAAAAGTGGAGTTTGCCAAAGTGCCTAGGTTCCTCAGTTGGCTAAGCGTCAGACTTTGGCTCAGGTCATGATCTCATGGTTCATGAATTGGAGCCTCCCGTGGGAGGCTGCACTGACAGCACAGAGCCTGCTTGGGATTCTCTCTCTCTCTGCCCATCTCCCACTTGATCGCACATCCTCTCTCTCTCTCTCTCTCCCTCCCTCTCCCTCCCTCCCTCCTTCTCAAAATAAACTTAAAAAAAAAAAAAAGCGAAACGTGCCAAGAAGTTCAAAGATATGTTGAACTATTAGCTAATAAATGCATTTTTAGGATGAAAGAAAAAAGTGAAAAGTTTGTTCAGTGAGGCACGATAAAACTTTTAACTTGATATCTGCTATATGGACCTTGGGGAAAAAAAGCATGTCTATACCGAGCAATTACAAAAAAATTCACTATATAAAAATCAAGAACTCAGAACAAAGATTCATTCAGCTTATTTGTCTGCAAATTTGGAAGTCAGAAATACGGTGAAGAGAATTATGTGAGTTTAGCTTTGTAGGTGTTATATGGTACCTGGCAACTTCGTAAGGGATTTTCTGTCAGGGAAGAAAACTCTGAAATAAAAGTGGGGAGCTGCCCAGTGGGGAGACAATTACTAGCTTCAGCTAACAAGTAATATAATTAGCATGCTTACATGACTTGTTTATTTGGGGATATAATTTTATTAATCAAATGTAAGCCATAATGGTGACTACCTGGTGATTTGTAAATGTATACACCTTGCTGAATAGTAATTTGAAGTCCATTAACTTTTAAAACTGTCAGGAAGAAGTTGCATGATGAGTTTGCAGGAATGTACTCAAAATGGAAGCATCAGCTCATTAATGAAAGGGTTTGAGAGGAGTTGGCTTCAACTCTGTTTGAAGGTCACAGAGAAAGGGGGGAAAACCCAGCAGTGTCATCCCCAAACCACTTCAGCTAACTCTTGAGAGGAAGTGATCAGCATCAATTAATCTTGCACAGCCAGGAGAAAACGGTCACATGCAGCTATCAAAAGAAATGATCTTACATCTGAGACTGCATCTTTCTGCACAGGTTTCAAGCGGGAAGTGTCACGGACTTTAGGATAAGGATAACTTGGTAGATTCTTTTGATTACCAGCAAGATTTTATTTTAAAAGATGCTGACGTTACTTTTGGAATGTGAATATATGAATATTAAATTTCTCAAGTTTTAAAAAATTATTTTCAGGGGCACCCAGCTGGCTCAGTCAGATAAGCATCTGACTTCTGCTCAGGTCATGATCTCATGGTTCATGAGTTTGAGCCCCACATCAGGTTCTGTGCTAACAGCTCAGAGCCTAGAGCCTGATTTGAATTCTTTGTCTCCCTGTATCTCTGCCCTGTCTCTGTTTCTTTCACAGAAATAAATAAACATTTAAAAAATTTTTAAAAATATATTTTTAGAATTCATAAGGGTCCATCATTTTATCTACTCTACTTAGTACCATTCCCACTGCTGAGATTTCCAAGTGATACACACTAGTGTACGTTAGGGAGAAAGGTCTTTAAGACCTTAAAACAGATAAGGCTCTGGTAATAATAGTAGCTATTGTGTATTGAGCACTTAACCTGTATCAGAGATTTTTAAAAGCCCTTTATATATATTATTTAATCCTCTAGACAACTAAAAATTTGTCATTTTCCAGCTATCTGTAACAGTAGGTGTGGCCTTGTGACAAAAGGGAATGTTAGAGTAAAGGATATGTTGTACTTCTAGTCAAAGTCTTGAAGATTCTGGTGTACATTCTTGATCATTTTTTCTTTTGCCAACTGCTACATAAAGGATAACGCCCTCCAGGGTGGCCTTATGAGCTACATGTTGGAAGGCACAAGCTCTCCCAATTATCACAAGAACTGTGGTTTACAATCCAATCTCCATCCCTGCCCTGGACATCTATGTGGGTGAAAAATGAACTTTTATCATGTCAGAGCTCTTATATATGTAGGTTGACTTCATATGGCATTTTAGACTAATACTAGGGAATACTATCGTTATCCCCATTTTATAGTGGAGGAAATTGAGGCACAGGGTTTTTAAATCCTTCAATTACTAATTAGCCAAATGAGTTTTTGAATCCACACTATCTGACACCAGAGATAGTTTTTTAGCTACTTTGCTATACCTGCTATCCGAATTCTGAGTGGTGTCTGCCTAAATGATTTGCAGAGAATAGCACAACCCTTGGTGACCTAGAGGGAATAGCTAGAAGCAGTCACAGTTAGTACATTGTGTAGAAACTGGTGGACTGACCATTTTCAGCTGCCTTTTGAAGCTACCCTTGTTGTCTTGGGGAGGCAGTTGATGGATAAGAAGAAGTCTATGGGCAATACAACTGCTCACCGAGGGAAGGACTTCAATCTAAACCTGAGAAGTAAAACTCTTCTTCTCACCCCTTCTCATTGTGTAGTGCATTAGAGGAGGTAGCCACTAGAAGGGAGAAAATTGTAGAATTTATAAAAAGGAGACTTCCAATGCCCCCTCAATTTTGGAGACGCACACAGCTCTACCAAGTTTGGGGGAAGAGAAAAGAACTTTGAATTTAACTTTGAGATGAAACATTGTTTATCTTTTTATGATGATAAACAGAGAATTTAGATATTGAACTCAGTCCATTCCATTAACCAAATGTGAGAGCAGAGCTATGAAATATGAAATACCATTAAGGAGAATTTAATATAGTGCAGATTAATATATGATTAGAGGAAACTGCATCCATGACAACCAAACAGATTTTTTTTTATATTCAAATTAGAATGACCAGCCATTTTAATTTCCCTGGGACTGTCTCAATTTTAACATCGATGTCCTGTGTCCTGGAAACCCCTAAGCACTGAATAAACTAGGGCAGCTCTTCACTTTGATTTTTGTGAGTTGACATTCCTTAATAAACTATTTATATCTGTTTTTTAATCCTCTAATCCAACATCACTTTTTTCCACTTTGCCCCCTTCTCTTCCTATTTACTCCTTCATGTTTTCTTGTTCCTATCACTAGACCTACAGAAATATCACAAATTCACTAAATATGCTGTTGTTCCATGACTTTATGCCATTGTATATTCATTTTGATGCTTCCTTTACCTAGAGTGCTTCCAATCAATCATGCTGTTGGTCTGTCAGTACTGTCTCATCTCTCAAAACTTAGTTTAAAAATCAATTTCTCTATTAAACCTTTACTATATCCCCAGCACCAGGCAGAATGAACAGCTCTTTCTTTGTACTTTATACGGCCTTTCATTTCAGTGGATGTGACCTGTTATTGCCTTTTATTTTTACATGTCTATATCCCCTTCATCTAACGTCTCTCAAATTGGGATCTGTGGTCTAATTCCTGAAAGCTACAAATATATCTTTAAAATAGTATGTTTTCTTTCCAAAAAATAATGTAAGTAAGTATTTTCACCTATTTAAGAATAAATCTTTCTTTTGATGAGATAATTTGTAATTGAGAGATATTTTGCAGAATAAAAATGTAATTTCTATGTTGGGGGTTTCAGAAATACCCAGTGTGTCTTATAACCCATTTCACTAGTCCCTGGAATTTCTTTTTTGCTTTAGAAACGCTCTGTAAGTCATTAACATACACTTGAATTCCAAATGTGATGATCATGGCAATTTTTACTCACTTTCCACTTCCTTATGGCTTTTCATGAAGTTGACATTTCCTGAATTCTCTCCAGAATTGGCCTGTTAATACTGGAGTGTTATTTTCCCCTCAGTCATTGACATTCTATACTGGAGATATCCCTGAAATAGTTTATTTGTGAGTTGGACAAGTCATTTAAGCTCGAGAGATTCAGCTTCATTACCTTTCACTGAAGATGCCAGGACAGAAAGGCTTTAAAGTTCAATCAAGCTCTAAATAGTTTGCTACAAACAGTGAACCCATAAGCCTACTTGCTTGATGGATATCAATGCACTGGCCTACAATTGTGAGGTCACGAGAATGAAGATCCCACATATGTTTAATCTCAAGAAAAAGGTTTCGTAGACAAGATTATGGCGAGAATTTAAAATTATATGGGAGATCGTTTATCATTAGACTAGAGAGAAGAGAATAAAGAACTTAATTCCAAATAAGCTAGATATATAATAACTTAAGAAGATTGTAATAATTGCTTACAAATATTTGAATAGTATCAATATTGGAGGGAATTAGCACTCTATTGGGAATATACATAACAGAAATAGACTAAATTCAGGGAACATAGTTTCTTTTTATATTCAGAATCCTCTTCATAGGAAAGATGTTGATAATGTGGTAGGAGATAGGCAAGGTTTGCTCCTTTATATTAATATAGAAATATATTGAATATATTGAGGGAATTGCATGTGTATTAGAACACATTTGTTCTTGAACTTTAAATTTGACCATTTGTTGAAGGTTTTCCTACCTGTTTTGCTTTTTTAAAGAAATTGCAGAGCCTCTGTAATAACTTGTGTTGCGGATGTAAAGAATGAGGAGTGAACTTTTTCTAATATACACACACTACGTGAACCATTCCGAGCAATCACTACTTTCTGGTAATTTAATATAATATTTGGCAGCAAGGCCATATGCCCAGAAGTCATTATAAAATGAATACTTTTCCTAGTCCCGTGATTTGTTCTTCATAAGTTTTTAAATAGCCATAATTTCTTTTATCCTTAGAAGTGTACCCTTCCTCATGAACATTCTTTTTTTTTTTTTTTTTTTTTTAAATTTTTTTTTTTTCAACGTTTATTTATTTTTGGGACAGAGAGAGACAGAGCATGAACGGGCGAGGGGCAGAGAGAGAGGGAGACACAGAATCGGAAACAGGCTCCAGGCTCCGAGCCATCAGCCCAGAGCCCGACGCGGGGCTCGAACTCACGGACCGCGAGATCGTGACCTGGCTGAAGTCGGACGCTCAACCGACTGCGCCACCCAGGCGCCCCTCCTCATGAACATTCTAATTTTTGCTTTGTATGGCAAGAGTGAAGAACTGTGAAGGGTCTAGGATTTCACTCAATTTCTAGTTTATAAGTTAGCTTCCCACAGTTCTATGGGTGCTGGGCAAGACAGGAGAAATCTTGGACTGAATTACTCATGATACAGGATTAGCATGGGATTCATATTCAGTTCAGATCCTCTTGTCTCCCAAGTACCAAAGTCGAGAGGTCCAGGTAGATGCTCAGCATAGCTGGAAGAATGTCAGACTTAGGAAACCTAAACCTTTTATGATATTGGACTGCAAGCAAATCTATTGAATTTGTCCTTGAGGGGGACATTATCTTTATTGTACTAGAGAGTGTATGTAAAACAAAAACAAAAATCAAACTAGAAACAAAAAAATACTTCTACTCTCTGCTCTGAGGAAAGATGCTGCCTCTGTCTTCCAGTGCTGTTAATTATACCAACACCCTTGGATACATAGCCCGGATTAAAGGCAATTAGTTCAAATGGTCTTCTCATAAGTGTTCAAAAATGTGAGAAACCACAGTGAATTGTCTCACCATAGCAACAGAAAAGTAGTAGTACTAAAAAAGTTATGATTGTTTATTTAGATAAAACAAAAAGCTCTTTAGAGCCACATCAATTTCCATTTTACTGCTTTCCAAGCTCTAGTGAGGATTACCAAGGTATTATCTCTTCAAGAGAAAGACGCTTCCAGAAAATATTTTTTTTTTGTTTAAGAAATAATGAACGCTGAAACCAAGGGTATTAAACTTGCTTTGACAAAATTTCTAGCCCTTAAAGTAGGAAATAATCTCGTATAATGAAGGTATTTCTATAGTATGTTAAAAGTCTAAAGTCAATTACTAAAGCTGATGAGTGTACATTATGACCTATGTAACAATGGGTCATATACATTATGATCATGTTACATAATAGGGTACCTAAAAGATAAGTTTCCAAATGGCATTTAATGACACAGAAAAATCATAAAATATTGTCATGCCAATAAAATAGAATATAAAGCCCAATGTATTATATATTCTGATTTTGTAATCTAAATTTATGTCTATGTGTCCATACAGAAACAAAAATACACATTTGTGCATACACAAGGTTAGAAGGATGCACACCAACAACTTAAAAGTAGGCAATTCTCAGTGATATTATGAATATTTCTTTCCTAGGTACTTCCAAATGTACATTAAAATATAAATTACTTTTATAAACGTTAAACAATAAAATTATTTTATTTGAGAGAGCATGCAAGTAGGGGAGAGGGGCAGAGGAGGAGAGGGAGGGGGCAGAGAGAGAGAGAGAGAAAGAGAGAATCTTAAGCAGGTTCCATGCTCAGCATGGAGGCCAATGTGGGGCTCAATCCTACAACCCTGGGATCATGATTAGAGCTGAAATCAAGAGTCAGACATTCAACTATCTAAGCCACCTGGCCACCCCAAACAATAAAATTATTTAAAAATCAGGTTGTAATGGACCACTGATTCTATGCAATCCATTTTTCTTATTTTATAGTTGAGGGAAGTCATGATTAGTGGCTTAGCCAAGTCTGTACAGGACCTTCAGACCACAGATAGACTGATTCTAATTCTCTTGGTTCTTAACCCAGGGATTTTTTGATTAGTACACTCTCACATACTTTTATTGTACTCTGTTATATGTGTAATCTAGGGACTTGACATCTTTATTTTGGGAGTTAGCTTTATGACTTGAAAGCTCTTTGAAATTTGAACAATTATTTATTTATTTATTTAAAAAAAAACCTTTTTAATGTTTATTTATTTTTGACAGAGAGAGAGAGAGAGAGAGACAGAGAATGAGCAGGGGAGGGAGACACAGAATCCGAAGTAGGCTCCAGTCTCTGAGTTGTCAGCACAGAGGCCAACACGGGGCTTGAACTCACAGACCACAACATCATGACCTGAGCTGAAGTCAGATGCTCAACCGACTGAGCCATCCAGGCTCCCCTGAAATTTGAACTTTTAAGACTGGTAGTAAATCCATGGAAGTATGCCTGGTACTGGATTCTGCAGAGAATAGCCCAGACATCTCTGGCAGGCAGAGATGAGTACCTGGAAAGTCTGTGAATGGAGCTTCCAAGGCACCTGAGGAGGCCAGGCTAAAGAGGACAAAAAGACAGATTTAAAAACTGGCTTCACAATAGACAGCAGATGGGAATCTTAAAGTGTGCTGATTCAAGTTGGAGAATTGATAGACTAGAAATAATGGATTTAATTTGGAGTAACATAAAAATCAGTTTAAATAGCAGCAGGGGGGAAACATTTTAAGAAGAGCTGGTTTTAAGAACCATCAGGGAACAGAATAACCCAAAAGGCTATAGAAACAAATAAACAAAAATTCTTCAGCTCTGGATCAAACCAGAGATTAACAAATGTTTTAAAAGTGATTTAGCAGCACGTGAATCCTTGAAAACCCTGTTGAAAATTAAAACAAATACAGATAAATTGAATCACAAGGTAAGTCATATTTTACGTATTCATGAATTTTATAGATGTCAAATTATTTCCATAAAAAATATTTTTGTTCTTTTCAAATATTAGCATACTGTTTTTAGAACATGAAGAAAATATGAAAGAACAGGAAAATGAACATGTGTATATCCACCAACAAGATTTTAAAAATTAAATATTTAAACTCATGAATTTTAGTTTTAGAATTCTATATTTAAAAATAAGTATTTTGACATTTTACTTATTTTTATTCCTAATCTTTTGCAGCAAGTTTTAGAGATCTTCATGCCTCACTTCTAAGGATTTTATAATACACCTCCCAAGAATAAGAACATCTAGAAAATTTAAAAATATCACTAACTAAAGTTATCCTTTACTACTTTACTAGTTTTCCTTTATTGTTTTAGTCAGTCTGCAATTAATACAGCCACTGGGTTATACCTTCGTGATAGGAAAACATGTTGGTTTCTCCACTCTGCAATATTTCCTCTAGTACTCTGCAGATTATAAATTCTGTAAATTATGTGCAGGGACATCAAAGGATCTTTAGGTCTGAAAAGCACATAAGTCCATAATGATGAGGTGATCTGTCATGGCTATTGAAAACAACTTTTCTATAAGCTTTGTAGAAATTGGAGCATGATTCTTGTCCTCTTCATCTTGTGTATGTAAAAAACACAGATCTCTGCCATTATTCTGGAAGATGATGCAGCTTTGCAGGCTTTGAATATAAAGAAATGTTCCATCACATTATCATTTTTTCCCTGCAGCTTCTGTGAGCAATGTATATACATCTTCACTTTTCACATTTTGCCAATCTCTAAACTGGGTTTATGGTTGTTAAACTTCTTAACCATCCTCCCTAGTTCTACAGCCGCCTGTTGGCTCCTCACACAGATGCTGCAGCCAACTACCACTGAATAGATTGAGATTTGCCAGGGCAAGTGTTCAACTGATCTGGCAGGTCTTGGAGACTGCAGTGGTGGACATACAGGGTACATTGCCCCCTCCCTCCCTTCATTCTTCCTTTTTCTTTTCTTTTTATTAAAAAACTCAAAACTATAAGAAATCTGAAAAAAATTTATAGTAAATGACCACATTGCCTTCAACAAGATTGAATTTGCCACATTTGCTTTTCTTTGATACAAATGTACACATTTACATTTGTATACTTATCTTGGAAAGTTTGGCTCAGACATTCTTTTTTTTTTTTTTAAAGCTTGGTTCAAACATTCTGAAGATTCACAAACTGGGTATTTAATAACCTATCATGAATCCATTATGATTTTATACTCTGTATGATATATTTCAAAGGAATAATTGTACAGAAGTAATTTTAATATAAATTTATTGAATTTGTTGAAAGGCAACTTGAATGTCTTGAAAAGCAAATTTTTGAATACATTTTACTAAATCTATAGTAAAAAAAAAGTTAATGTAAAAATCATCCATATAACATGTCTCAGAGCAGAAATATAACATACACGGAGCGCCTGGGTGGCGCAGTCGGTTAAGCCTCCGACTTCAGCCAGGTCACGATCTCACGGTCCGGGAGTTCGAGCCCCACGTCAGGCTCTGGGCTGATGGCTCGGAGCCTGGAGCCTGTTTCCGATTCTGTGTCTCCCTCTCTCTCTGCCCCTCCCCCGTTCATGCTCTGTCTCTCTCTGTCCCAAAAATAAATAAAAAACGTTGAAAAAAATAAAAAAAAAGAAATATAAAATACACAAAAGCATAATACAGTTGATAAAATTTTTAGCATTATTCCAAATATAATTTAATGATAATATACAACCTGGCCTTTCACTGAACCCAAATCTTGGGCCAGCTCATCATTACCAGGTTAGCTGATTACCTGGCTCTGGGTTATGGACCCCTAATGGCTTCAGAATATTCACTGATCTTCTGACTCTATGTTCATTGATTTTTTTATGGAGTTCTGGGTCTCTGGGAGTTAGACCTGTACGTCAGTTTTCCGTTAGCCTATTTTTTTTCCTGAGGATTCCATGTGAAAATTTAGTTACTCTCTAAGGCTGCTATCTGTTTTTAAAGGGACTAAAACTGAAAATTATGTTTCTAGAAAATATAAAGAGTTAATTTCACTCTTACCCTAATAAACAAAGGCATGCCTAGGGAAAGAGGAAATGAGGGATGGATGGACTGGAAAACAAACAAGAGTGGATCTTGATATTCCACTTAGGAAAGAAGAAATACTACAGTCTCAAGTTAAAATAAGACAATTGAGAGCCTAAGGAAAAAGAGGTAGGAAGGAAATGACAATAGATATTTTCCAGAGATCAGGAACTGAAGGGTTGAGTATCCATGAACATTGGTCAGTGACTCATTGGAAGGAAGACACTCATTGGAAGTAAGACAGTTTGATTTACATTTGGCATCAAGAGTATTGTTCTAAAATGGACATTACTTATATGTAGCTTTACTTCTATCAGGACTTGATGTAAACAGATAATAATTGATAAAAAGTGTTCATCAATTTTAGAAGTGTCTTTATCTGTGATGTAGAAGTAAAATCAAAGTGAGAATCTATTTTGTGGAAACCTCATTAGCTTTACCAAGCATTTTATATCTTTTGTTGCCTCTTGGTTCCTACCACATACCTACTGATATTGAAAGAGTTGAGAGCTGGAAATCATGGGAGTCAAACTGGATTTATTTTCCTTTGTCTGTGATTTGAAATTTATTTGTAAACTAATTTGCATTGTGCCTAACTTTTCATTCCAATAAGTTTTGCTTTTCCCAATGGGCCTTAAGCTTCTTGAGAATAGTAATGAAACTTGCATGGCCTTTTCTATCTTTGTACATATCCACAGTATTTCTTCAATTAATTATATTTGAAAGAATAAGTTATGATAGGAAATTAAGGGGGCAAGTATTTTCTAGCTTTATATACCTGAGAAACTCCAGAACATGAAAATTTAGTGAATCTCTTATTTTAAAGTTATTGGTGTGGTCTCCTCAGCCTCACATCCTCACATCATGTTTTAGGATTCTCTATCCCCTGCCCCTGCCTTTTCCCCCATATTCTCAAACACTGGACTATTTGCCATCCCACAATATGCCATGGACATTTCTTCTACTTGGGATTTTTTAGCACCACAATTTTTCTGGCACCCCCAATTTTTAGCACACAATTTATCTTTCAATCTTCCTCAAATGGCCACTCCTTTTGGGGCCTTCCTTGACAGTACACTAGCAAAATTAATTTCTTCCTCATGTGTGACCATATGCCTATAACTATTACTGAATTTATAGTGTAAATAGTTAAATATGTTTCACATGGTGGGTGAAGGATATGAGGTCTGTTTTATTCCTAATTTCATCTCATGTGTATATTTTCATGTCAGGCACATGATAGAAATAACAGGGCCATCAAGTCTACTTCTGTCTCCCTTTCCTCCACTCTATCCGTTTTCAGCATTTATTTCAGAAAACAGAACAGAAGAAGGCTGCTTGCGAAGGAGAACAGGCGAATGCCTCCTTCATATTATTCCCTTGATGGCTGTGATCTTTCGGGGGCAATGCAATATGGCTCTAAGGTCACCATTTGTTATCCTCAAAGAGAAGACTATATGCTTATTGAATGTCCTGTATGACATACAGCCTGAAGAGAGGCAATCCATTAAGTTTCAAGATCATTTTAGGTGATACCAAACTTCATGGAATGGCACAAGGGAACTTGACCTCCTGTATCAGTAAGAAATGTGACAAGCTTTAACTGACCTTGAAAGCATTATTTAGTTTCAAAGATAGGGGTCGTCATATTTTAACTGTAGTATTACTTTAGTTATTATGGATATTTGTCTTTTGACTATGTTAGCTCCTATTTGTATATGTTCATATAAAATGCAAATTAATATAATTTATATTGAGAAATATTGATGACAAGCATTGAATATTTATGATGCCCTTTAAACACATACTTTTACCACTTGTACTGCCCTTGTGGAAAAACAAATTAAGATCAGAAAGTTTGTTTGTAATGTAATTTAAATCAGGAAGACTTGAGATGATTTCATTAACACTTTGATACCCCAGTGAATATTTTCCTAAAGACATTTTGTAATATTTTATTGGATTTCTTAACCTCTTATTGCCCATGATTTGGGCTTACTTGTGGAAACACTGATGAAAAACAAATTAATCATAACGGTGTGACTTTAGACATGTTGGTGCCAAAAGGCTAATCAAGCAGTTTATAGGACTGTACCCGTTGCACTGACAAGATGGATTGATGATTTACTTCCTGGCCTGTAGGACCTTGATTTGAATTCCGTGACCCAAACACAGACTTTATTTGTATGTTAAAGATGCAAAGCTTTGCCATTTGTTGTTTTTAGCAGAAAGATGTATGAATACTTACTAACATTAGTCTAGGGAAATAGAGACTAAGAAAGAAGACAGTTTATCCGTGGAAGAAATTAACATATTACCAATACTTTGATTTCCTTATTTATTTATTTTTGTGTCATGTATATAAATAAAAAAAAAGAAGAAAGAAAGAAGAAAGAAAGAAAGAAAGAAAGAAAGAAAGAAAGAAAGAAAGAAGACACACAAAACCCTAAACTGAACACCATATCAGAAAAGTTTCCTTCTCTCACCACTGGATTTTATACACTTCACTTCTCAGAACTATATTTTCTCATTTGTTTGCCTTACAGTGTTCTAGGTTCTATAGAATAAAACAAAGATTTTAAAATTCTGTTTCCAGAACACAGAAGAGCTTTTGAGTTAGATTTTCTGTTGTGTATTGTCACAACCAGTGGGAACTCTACTAGATTATAAATAGGACAGGGTGATTAGACAGTTTCTCATAGAACCTTATTTTACCATTCATCGAGATGAGCAGACTTAAAATCCATAAAAGCTACTGAGAAGGACTGAGCCTGGAAGGGTAATCCTCTGTAATGAAACTCACTAGTTTAAATGAATTTATATCACATTCATCTTCCCTCTTATCATCTAAGACATAATTCTGCAATCACCACTTCAGACTAGGAGGATAGTTACTTAATATTTACTCCTTTGTTTCATTTTACTAATAAAGAAGTAAGGCTCAAAGAAATAAATTGACTTTTTTTTTCAAAAATCATACACTATGAGAGATATAGGAATAGATTTCAGTTCTATTACCCTGATAAATGTTTTTCAAATATTACTCTACACTCTCCTTGGAGGGTCTAGATACCATCTCAGATCAGTTTCTTCTCTTCTCCTCTTAAATATCTAGGGAGAGAAAGGCATTATACATGGGGTTTAAAAACACAGACTTCATCCATGGACATGGTTTGAAAATTAGCTCTTGGAAAACTACTTACATTGATCAGATCTGCTTCCTTTATGTATAATAGAGACGTATATTAGGGTTCTCCAAAGAAACAGCTTGGTATCTGTGTTTGTCTGTTGTCTAGGTCTCTCTGTCTCTGTTTTTATTTTCTACCTATAATCTGTCTAAATCTAGATACAATTTATTATAAAGAATTGGCTCACATGGTTATGGAGGCTGAGAAGTCCCATGAACTGCTGTCTGTAAGCTGCCGACCCAGGAAAGCCAGTGGTGTACTTTGAAGTCTTGAGAGCTGGAGAACCACTGATGTAGATAGTCTGAGTCGGAAGACCTAAGAACTAAGAGCATCAAGGGAAGGAGATGACCAATGTGGCAGCTCAACGGTCAGGCAGAGAGCAAATTCAACCTTCTGGTACCTTTTTGGTCTATTCAGGACTTCAATGTCTCGGATGATGTTCACCTACCTTGAGGACCAGGTGCTTTATTCGGTTCACCAATTCAAATGCTAATCTTTTCCAGAAACACCTTCACAAACACACTCAGAAATGATATCTAAGTAATTATCAGTGGCCCAACCAAACTGACACATAAAGGTAACCATCAGTAAAATACTAAGAATTTTAACTACTTCCATAGTATTTTCACTAAGATTAAATGAATTAATATACGTAAAACATTTAAAATTGGGCATGGCACTGATAACAAAATAAACACAATGTAGGTATTATCTATCAATATTAGGAGTACATAGATTTATTTGAACATCTACTTAGGCTGTATCAGAGGATATTTTACTTAGGGTGCACTGGTTCTCCATCTAGTTCACCTAGACCAGTGTCTGCTTAATGTACTCAATATATTTGAATCCTTCTTTCAGAAATCGTCTCTTTTTAGTTTTTCCCCTCATTTATTTATTTTTTTTTATTTTTATTTTTTCAACGTTTTATTTATTTTTGGGACAGAGAGAGACAGAGCATGAACGGGGAAGGGGCAGAGAGAGAGGGAGACACAGAATCGGAAACAGGCTCCAGGCTCTGAGCCATCAGCCCAGAGCCCGACGCGGGACTCGAACTCCCGGACCGCGAGATCGTGACCTGGCTGAAGTCGGACGCCCAACCGACTGCGCCACCCAGGCGCCCCAATTTTTCCCCTCATTTACAAACTTTCCAAGATAATCTTCTTTATGCAGAAAACAGGCTATGCTACCAAATTTTGAGGGACTGGTTTAGGTAGAAATGTCCTCTGGACCTGATTGTTTTGGGATTGTAAACAGTGGGTGTTTGTTGATGGTTTCAACATTTCCACACATTTCTAAGAATTTAGAAATGTAATCTAAAAGTGAAGTCATGAAAAGCATTTCTCTTTTCTTTCATGTCGTTACAATTAGGACAACTGCAACTTCCTTTATTACTGGTAGATGGCGGCCCTGTGCTGCTGGTGAGAAAAAATGAGGCCTGTGTTACAGCCAACAGTTTCTTTGATTTTGGATTTGATCAGTGAGCAGATTACTATAACAAAACCCCCAAGTATGTTTTGTTTTGTTTTTTTTTTTAGATAGCTTGACAATATTTCATTGTTGGAATAGATAATAATGAAGAGATAGCTTACACTGGTGTCCAATTTTCACAAAAAATATTCCAAAATGAAAAGGATTTAGAATGAGAAGCTTCTGTCCTGTGTCTTCCATCTAGTAGCTGCAAGTCTGTGAAAGGAGTCACTGTGAGCTTAAAATTTATGTAACCTGTAAAGTGGAAATAAGTATAAGAACTTTCCTCACAAGCTTGTTTATAGGATCAACTTAGTGGTTGCTGGAAAGTATTGCTTTTAAGCTTTTTTTCATCAAGAGTGCTTATTTTAAACAGAATTAATTCTTACCTCTCAGGGTAGAAATGTAGCCCCAAACAGAGTTCAGAAGTAAAATGTCAATACGGTCTTCCTGCGTGGTTTTGAAAATGATCTTTTCTACTCCACAGCGTGCTATTTGTGTAAATGTAAAAGTAAAGGTTCAAGTGGCTTACCATTATGCAAATCTCTAAGCTCGTTTACTAACATATAAAATCTTGAGTTCTGCCTCTTGTTTGAATAGACATTCAAAACCTGTAAGTATTTATTAATATGCGAGGGCCATTAAGGCTGGTAGTGTTTCATTTTCACAAAACCCCTTTGAAATTCTGTCAGATCTCAAATTCACATTTGAGAAAAACTGTCTTAGCAATGATAAAGAATTTGCCTAAAGCCACACACTTGCTAAATGGAAGAGCCAGAATTGGAAATCAAGCCTTACCTTCTGTGGCACAAATGAATTGTGATTTAAGGAAAATCACTTAACGTCTATGAACTTGCAGTGATTCATGTATCACTTTAATAGACTACTTTTTCTGGCCAACATTGTGCTGCATATCAACATTAAAATAAGTGAGTGTCTCTACAGTTATATTGCTACTAATGAAGGATGTTGAATAGGAGTTTTCTATTGACTGATGACCCAAACTAGAAAACAGAAGGCAGTGAGTACTCTCTAAACAGAGTTGCCTGATGCTCCCTTACTATAAGATGACCACAATGTTGTTTTGAGCTTTCCCACCATTATTTTAGTTTCTATAAGCTGAAAGTACAAATGGGAAGTCCTGGAAGAGTGGCTCAAAAGTCTAGAGAGGATGTTCTTTGACTGTTGTGCTTCTCTCTCAAGCAAATAGAACAGCTTGTAGAGATCAAGGTTGCTTGTCTGAAAGAGAGATTGATAACATATTCTCTTGGTGGATACTTGCTAAAGTCTAGAAACTCAGTGGAATTCGGTGAAAGTCCTTTGAAGATTTTCACATATGCTGGAAGCACACAGGTATATGCAATGTAGATATACCTAAACACAGACTGATGTCTGTTTACTGCTTGAGCAATTTTGAAGCTAGAAGCTAGCTGGAGTAGTTTGAACAAGTCATACAGGGCATTATATTCAATGGTAAATATTTTTATTGAATTCAAGGATGATGGGAAGCTATAGAATTTATTAAGAGAGAGATGGCAGGATTTAGTTTCTGATCACACTAGCCACTACACTACATGGAGATGCATTGATCACAAGGAATAAAAACAGGGACATCTTCAGAAGATTATTGCAGTGAATGGTGTGGTTTGATCTAGGGTGGCAGCAACTCAAATTTACATTTTTCTCTCTTCCCGTTTTTTAACATTACCTTAGGAATTAGATGAAGATAATATTTTTAAAATATTTTTTAATGTTTATTAATTTTTAAGAGAGAGAGAGAGACAGAGTGCGAGCAGGGGAGGGGCAGAGAGAGAGAGAGAGAGACACAGAATCCAAAGCAGGCTCCAGGCTCTGAGCTGTCAACACAGAGCCTGACGCAAGGCTCGAACTCACGAGCTATGAGATCATGACTTGAGACAAAGTCAGATGCTTAACCGAATGAGCCACCCAGTCGCTCCTATGAAGATAATAATTTTGAGTACAAGTAGTTCTTACTAGCATATGAATAATCAACAGATTGGACATAGTATGAGAAAATGGGTTATGTGGTCTTATGCTTACTGGGTGAGGTAATTTTGATTTGAGGGAAACTTGACAGTGTAAATAACTTCCTTCCTCCCTCTGCCAACAGAAGTTAGGAATTTGTCATATCCTTGGCACTCCATGCTTGCCAGGAGAGATAGGAAGAGACCTACTCTTGTCCTAGAGATAAAGATGCTTTGGGTGATAAAATTCTGCTTCCTCTCCATAATGAAGGAAAACTAAAGCCCTATCATTTTAGAAAAACATTTTTCTTAAAAGAGAGTTGTGGTGCCTAAATGGGGTGTCTCTCCTGATGAGGTCCCCAAATGTGGGGTGACTGAGTGGGTGGAATCTGGTGGCATTGGGAGGACAAGCATTCACCTGAGGCAGAACAAAGGAAATAGAAGTTTATTGAATACGCTGCAAGGGAGCGAAGGGAAGGACAGCAGAGGAGAGGCTGTCTGCAACTGGTTAGTGGGTGGGGGCTCTTTTTAAAGAGGGAAGATGAGAAGGTATGACACTGTATAGAACCATCCCTTTTTTTTTTTTTTTTTTTTTTTTTTTTTGCTAACTGTGCCTAGTTGTAAGTAGCCCACTGGTCAGTTAGGGCCTATGGATATTTTGAGGTGGGTTGCCTGATGGGCATGTCTATATTCAGCCAGGTGGTTGCTGTGGGCCCTTTTTAAGTTCTATCGTTCACGCTTCTTGCCTAAAAGCAGTCTCTGCAAGAGTTTCACTAACTCAAATTGTTTTGCTAGATCACTTACCAGCTTCAGCTCCTATTTCCGATTCTTACTAAAGTCTTCCTTCCTGCTATACACTTTATTTTTACACCTCTTTTTCTTGGCAATTTTATATTACTGGTGATGTTTTCAAGCCCTTTATAGGTCAGTGCTTGTCTTTTAATCTAGCTATTCTAATAGTGTTCTGGCTTTTTGACTATTTGCTTTATATTTTTGTGATTAAGATGAACCTTGCAACATTTATTTGACTGATTGATAAATATAGGTTATGATTTCCAAGGCTACAATGAGATAATGGCCTTTCAAAGTTTGTCCTTCTGGCATTTTCAAGGGTTATGCAAAAATTAGAGAGCTCTCAGTTGTGTTTCATTTGAATATATTTAATCAACAAGGTAGAAGAATTTTCCAAATGGAACCAAGATCTCAACTAAACAGTTCATATGACCCATCATAAAATCAGAAAGTATTACCACTCTTCCTGCATGCAGTAGTTTTGAAAAAAGAAACTATGTTTTTTGGTGTTGAGTGTACTGTATATAGGATACTAGGTACATGATATTCAGATAGACAGACGGGAAACATCTTCAAATCAAAAACCTCCCATATCAGTACCCTCATTTGAGGCCTATGGATAATTTAGAAAACATACAGACATTAAGGATGCCAAGGACGGTCTGCAAATTATCTTCTATTACATTAGCAGAAGAAGAGAGCTGAAGAAAATAAACAGATCATTAGTCTTTGTATTTGTCTTGAGGTCACCTCTGCAGAAGGTGGGAACTCATACAGGAAGTAAGAAGTCTGGGAAACCTCACATATGGATAAGCTAATGCAAAATTGATAGGAAAAAAAAACATTGTATCATTCACCACTGTCTGGATACTACTGAATTTTATGGTGGAGAAAGCTATAGCCTTCCTTTTACATACCTGGCCTTTAAACAGAAGAGAAAATAACATTGTTCTCTTTCACTCCCTGGATTAAAGAAAGAATTCACATTGTGTTTCTAGAAAAAGAAAGAGTAATTACCACCATGAGCTCTGTAGTGATGCTTATGGTGGTATGGGTATGGATACGGTTATGCTCCTAACTTGCTTATGTATTGCATGGAGAAGTTGCTTAACTTTTACTCAAACTCATTTTTCTCACCTGCCAAATAAGGATTAGAATATGTAATCACAGGGGCGCCTGGGTGGCGCAGTCGGTTAAGCGTCCGACTTCAGCCAGGTCACGATCTCGCGGTCGGTGAGTTCGAGCCCCAAGTCGGGCTCGGGGCTGATGGCTCAGAGCCTGGAGCCTGTTTCCGATTCTGTGTCTCCCTCTCTCTCTGCCCCTCCCCCGTTCATGCTCTGTCTCGCTCTGTCCCAAAAATAAATAAACGTTGAAAAAAAAATTAAAAAAAAAAAAAGAATATGTAATCACATTATTTTGAGGATAGGTGAGAAAATACTTACAGGTTGGCTCAAGGCAGTGAGTAAATGCTAGCTGTTAACAATCATTAGACTAATCCATCAGCCATAGATGAAAATTCTATTTATCTCTTTACTAGTTAAGATTATTCAGAATCAGAAAATTCAGGAAGAGAAAATTAATATCTCGGATATAATATTTTTGTTGCAATTTTCCATAATCAGTCTGTCCTTCCAACTCAGCAGTTATCAACCCCTAGTACATACTAAAATCACGTGGTGGGAGAGAGAGTCTTAGAAAACACCAATGCCAGGCCCTTCTGATCAATTAAACCACAATCTTAGGTGAGTCTTTGTATAAAAGTTTTAACTGCCTAAACTCACTAGGACTCATTTCTGCACAGCATCTGAAGAGTTTCTGTATTTCAGCTGAAGCACTTTTCCTATGAAGAGTTTACTCTCAGCAGGGTTGCAAATGTAGGCTGACCGGTTACATCTGTAGGAGTTAAATATTTAAAATAGTCTTGGTTCTGAAGTGCAAAAGAAGGAATTGTTTCTATGGCTTCTGTAATAAGTGCCACTATAACCATAAATCCTGGTCCTCTTCCTCCTTCACCCTTTGTTTTTAGAAATGCTAATGAGAACACCTTATTTACCAGTCTCAAATTTTGGTCAGTGAAATAAAGAAACATGAACGTACAATGTCATAGGTTATGGCAAAGATGTGTTCAGATGCCAACACAAGGAAGAGGTATTTAAATCCAATAGAGAAGGCTTTCGGAAGAGATCATGCTAAAGTTCACTTATTCATCTATTTATTCAAAACAAGTTCTGGTAGGCTCTGACATGGAAACTACCAGGGAGACAAATTTGGTACTTGATATCATGGAACCCATAATTGAGAAATCCTGATAGATGTGTAAAGTTAGTTAAAAAGTAAAACAAGAAAGTAAAAAGTTAAAAAAAAAATAAAAGAACAGCATAGATATGTAAATGCACAGGGCTTTGGGAAGAAATAGTATAAAATGGAAAAAGCAAATATGAAATTGAGATTAGCTTTCATTGTTAATCTGAGTTTCGAACATGATACTAACGGTTTGATCCTATGAGGCATCAACGTTCTTATCAAAGTTCTCAATGTGGAAGTGAGGTAAGTAGATCTTACTAAAGGCTGTATAGTAATTCAGGTGAGATACGATGGACACATACTCTAAGGCCATGGCAATAAATTTGGGAGTGATTGAGATTAATTTAAGTGTATTCAGAAGTTGAAATATAATAGATTTGATAAATACCTGAAACTGATGAGCACATGGGAGCATAGAGAACTTTCAGGTTTTTGCTGAGGATTTCAGAGTAAATAGCATTGACTATTAATGACCACAAAGAATCCCAAATTAGGAGGTGAATTAAGAGAAAATAAATTAAATGTGAAATGCCTGAGGAGGAGTAGCAAGGTGGTGTCCCTAGACATTGGGTTTTGTGTTTAGAGAGAGATATGTGGTCAGGTAAGTAATACAGATTTCTTAAAATTATCTCTCTTTGTTAATATGCAAATACTACTTGGGAGATGTGCAGACTCCACTAAAACAGAAATGTCCTCTATTCTATATGCAGAAACTCTGGCTTAGTTATTCTAAGAAGCTTCATTTAGATAGAAATGTAGTATTTGTGCCAGAAATTAAACATGTCAACTGCATAAGGACATAGAGAATTCCTGAGAATTTTTTTTAATGTTTATTTATTGTTTGAGAGGGAGAGAGGGAGAGACAGAGCACGAGTGGTGTAGGTGCAGAGAGAGAGGGGGACACAAAATCTGAAACAGGCTCTGAGGCTCCAGAGCTCTGAGCTGTCAGCACAGAGCCCAATGCAAGACTCAAACTTGGACCACAAGATCATGACATGAGCCAAAGTCAGATGCTTAACCAACTGAGCCACCTGGCGCCCCAAGAAATCTTAAATTATATGCACTAATATGATAATCGCAAATGGGCAAAGATGATGACCTTCATCCTGCCATCACATGGAAGTCCTGACCATGCCACCTCTCCTTTATTCTTGACTGGACTTTAGTCCTCTCCAAGTACCACACTGGCTTTATCTTTATCTAGGTAGTTCTTTGATTCTATTAGGGATTTCTCTCATTATCTGCACAAATTCAGTGTTATGTGTTGTTGAAACCAGAAAAAACCCTCTGGGAATCATTGAGGGCACTACCATTTCTCATTGGCATAGCTAATAACCTGATATTCTTGGTTTTTTTGTTTGTGTGTTTTTTAACTATCTGGGTAGCAGTTTGGAATGAAAAAAATTGTATGACTGTTGAATAAGGCCCAGTAGAATTATGAAAGATGGCTAGCACGACTTATTAGGATGGACTACCTGAATCTGTGCACATTTCACCCTGGCTGTTTTTCCATAAGGGTAATTCCAAGTAGAGTTACTCTTCTTTGCTGTCACAAACACTAACTATTGGCTGTAGTATGTGTATACCTACATGGATCATAGTAAGAGTGTGTTTACATACTAACATATTTGAAATAGTGATATTGATTCTATGTTTATTCACATATCCTATATTATGTTCTAACCAATGAGAGAGATCATTCCTATAATATGACATCTTTCTATCCATAATTTTTAAATTGAAAAAATATCTATATCTATATCTATATATATCTATCTATATATGTTTATTTATTTTGAGAGAGAGAGAGAGCATGAGTGAGGAGGCACAGAGAGAGGGAGAGAATCCCAAGCAGGCTCTGAGCTCACTACAGAACCTGATGCTGGGCTCCCTCTCAAAACCATGAGATCATGACCTGAGCTGAAAATCAAGAGTCCATTGTTTAACCAACAGAACCACCCAGGCTCCCCGAAAAATGTATTTTTTAATGTAATTGTTGATGAGGAGAAAAGGTCAAGCAACATGGAAAATCCTTGTGGATTAACTAAGTATCCTGATGAGACCATCAGGATTTAAATAAGAATTCACAAAATTCTTTGGAAATAAAAAACTCTTTTGAGAGAAAAAAATTATTCCTATATAATTTCAGAAGTTTCACCAAGATAGGCGATAGCTCAGAATAATATTTCTTGAAATTTTAGTATAGAACATTCTTACTGAAAATAATAGATAGCTTATTCATTCTATAGTCAAGAATAATCCATACATAAGCAGACCAGTAGATCATAAATTTGGTGTTTTTATTTTTTATTATTTTTGTTTTTAAAGATTCAGTGTTCATATATGAGGTTCATAGCAAAAGAAAAAGCAGTCTCAGAAAGGCCTAGTACCAGTCGAGAAGGACCCCACAAAGTGATATGTATATTGATAAATTAACCACACTTCATGGTCTGGCATTTAGAAACCTGATTTTGCTGGTGCACTGAGAGTGTGTGACAGTGGTGCAAGATAGGAAACACTGTCAACTAACTAACAAGGTTTATGGAATTTTCAGCCTCTATAACCTGTCTTCTTAACCTCCGGCCCATAAATGGAATTTAGAGGGATTATAACCTCTCTGAAACAGTGCATATTTCTGAAGTAGTAGTCAAATTCTCAAAGGGGTCTGTGGGGGGAAAAAAAAAAAAAAAAGAAATAGCCAAGCCAAGAAAACTATATTTTTAATCAAGACTTTTCCTCCCAGGAACATGCCTGAAACTAATTGCTTCTCTCTTGGTTTTTCCCTCCATCTCTGTCACTCTCTCACTCTGTTTTCCTTGATCTTTTTTCTTTTTTTTTTTATTTTTAAATAACATTCCTATTGTCTGTAGTAGCCAATTGATTAGATTTTTCTGTCATTAAATTGTCATATTCCAATTATCCAACCCAGATTATCTTGATGGGTATTTAAGGGTTCCTAAACTTCTTAATCTATTTACATATGATTTTACTTTACTAATACAGATGAAATTATATCTAGGACATATCAATTTCATTATTTTAAATCCAAAGATAACCTGGTTTCTGAGTATTCTTTTGCATTTCTGCTAGTTGTCATTTGGGGTAAAATTTAACTTTGCCACACAGATGATTTTTCTTCTTTTTAACATAAAATGAATTATGAGATAACAGAATTTATGGCATTTGTACTAACTACAAAGATTAATGTTTTCATACTGAATTACATTTTGGTTTGGCTCTAGATAGGGATGTCATGATTGATTTCTTCATGTTAAACATAAAATCAGGAAAAATGTAAGGAATTACAAAGTACATCATCTATAATCTAATTGGGAACTTTTTTTATTGTTAATTTATAGTTGCTGTTTTGAGAATCAGCCATGTTTGTGCATTTTGGCCTGATGTATCTCTGGTGGGGTAAGTCACAGTTAAAATTTATTAATCTTTGATAATTTTCTGTCCTATTCGGAAGCTATATATCCTATAATTGCAGCATATATCTATGGCTTATAACCAGCATTCATTTAACAAATGTGGAAAAATATCGTTATAAAAATTTAAGTGAACTTTGATATATCATAGTTGTGTGGATGAACTAGCAAAATTTCTGGAATCAATATGTCCAAGGTAACTGCAGTTTTAATACCATATTGAACAATAGCAAACTAAAATAGCAATGGGGAAGATCTTTTACCTTATCCTTGCTGAAGGTATTATCAGAACATATTGTTTGTACTTAAAGCATTTCTTGTTGGTTGTCATCCTCTGTATTTATGTAATGTCTACTTTCTACTAGATCCTGAACTCCTAGAGGAGTTTTCTGCTAGCGTCTCTATATCTTCACAGCACTGAGCAAAATGATATCATATAGTTGCTGCTTTTCATAGAATGTGTACTGAATACAGTAAAATGGTTCCATTCATACAGGACTACCCTTTTAAGCACCATGAGAAATAGATAAGATGAATAATGTACTTTAAGTTAGAATTTCACAATTGTGCAATTCTTGGAGGACAGTATAGAGAAATTATTAAGAAACAGAAAACCTAAGTTTATTATTCTTTTATTTTTTTTATTTGAATATAGTTGACACACAATGTTACACTCGCTTCAAGAGTACAACATAGTGGTTTGACAAGTTTATATATTATACTATATTTACCATGAGTGTAGTGAGCATCTGTCCCCATACAATGCTTTTACAATATCATTGCCTTATGCTGTGGCTTTTATTCCCATGATTTACTCATTCCATAACTGGAAGCCTATATCTCCCACTTCCCTTCACCCATTTTTCCCATCCTCCACACTCTTCCCCTCTGGCAACCATCAGTTCTCTGTATTTATAGGTCTGATTATGCTTTTTGTTTGTTTATTCATCTGTTTTACCTTTTAGATTCCACATATGAGTGAAATCACAGGTGTTTTTATTTCTCAGTCTGAGTTATCTCACTTAGCATAATACCCTCTCTAGCTCCATCCATGTTGTGGCAAATGGCAAGATCTCATCCTTAAGGCTACATAATATTCCACTGTATTTATATTCTTTTTTATCCATTCATTTATTAAAAGACATTCACGTTGCTCCCAAATCTTGGCTATTGTAAATAATGTTGCAATAAATATAGGGGTGCATATATCTTTTTGAATTAGTGTTCAGAAAACCTACATTTAAAACACTGGCTCTGACAATCTTCTTATAATGACATTCAAAAATTAGGTAAGCTACCAGAGTTTTGGCATCTTTAAAATAAGGATGGGGGCACCTGGGTGGCTCAGTTGGTTAAATGTCTGACTTTGGTTCATGTCATGATCTCACCATTTGTGAGTTTGAGCCCCGCATCACGCTCTGTGCTGACCGCAAGGAGCCTACTTGGGATTCTCTCTCTCTGCTTCCTCCCCATGCATGCTTTCTCTCTAAATAAATAAATAAACTTTAAAAATAAAAAACTAAAATAAGGATGATATTTTAAAATGGGTCACAGATCATAGGCTTAACTCATTCTTCCTGAGCTGAAGTCTTTATCTCTCAGCCTTTCCACAATGCCCTCAGAGACTCTGTTATACTACCTAGTCCTGTCTACTAAGATCTACTTAGTCACTTGATGTCACTCATAATTTCTCTGTAAATTGAATTGAGACCACTGCTTTTGCTTTAAGTAAATGTCACAGACTTACAGATAATTCACTATTGTGTTTACAAAGTAAAGTGTGTATAGGCATATTAACCACAATAACATCACCAGTCCTCTTTTCTATAGTATCTTGAAAAAATACAACTGCAAGTGTCTGGAGTCTGAATGTGTTGGCAGTTAAGACTTACGAAATTTTGTATATAATCATAAAAGTTCATGCTAGCCTTCAACTTTTCATTGTTCTACTATAGCAGTTAATACCTTATTAGACTGTTTTAAGAAATAAGTGGTATATGCCTAAAGTATTTTACACACTGTCTGGCAGAGAGTAAATGGCAAACAGTGATGATTAATGCAGTTATATTTGACAATGCTTAATAATAATAATAATAATAATAATAATAATAAATCTTTCTCAACGACAGCATATTTACTTGGAATAAGCTATTAAAATATTAAGATTAGAGCATTTATTGTATTCTATTCATAGTACAGAAAACTGTATGAGCATTACTACATTTTACAATTGGGCAAATCAAATAGAGGCACAAAAAGGTTGAGTTATACACAATTACACAGATGATCAGTAGCACAGCCAGAATTTAAATCCAGAAAGGCTGACTCCACAGCCTGTACTTTTTTTCTGTAATGTGCCAGAGTAAATACTTTAGGTTTGTGGGTCATATGGTCTTTGTTAAAGTGACTCAACACTATCTGTAATGTGAAAGCAGCCTTGACCAAGATATAAGCAAATGGACATAGCTATCTTCCATTAAAACTTTATTTACAAAAACAGGCAGCAAAACTAATTTGGCCCATGAGCTATAGTTTGGTGATAACTACTCTCAAACAACAGTTCTCAAAGTTTTGGAATATCATTAAATATTTTACACAAAATAAGAAGTAGATGATTATTAAACAATTAGGGACTCTCCAGAGTCTTATCCCTTGGCTGCCTGATATAAATCAATTGGTCCATCTTTTATTCATCTCAGGGATGATTAATTGAAAAGACCCAGTGTATCCACTATCAGAAAAACTTAAAAAACACTATCTAATAATTAATATATACATCTTTGGAATATATTTAGAATAAATATACACCTAAAATATACATCGTTAGGAAGGTGATTTTGGTTGCTATCCCCTGAAAGGTTTCTTGTCAAAGTTTAATGAATCACTCAATCATATGAACAACAAGAAGATAGGTCTCTTTTACACTTCAGAAATTGTCTTACGACACTTGAAGAGCCAGATCTTAGACCCAAACTCTCACATCAACTGCTCTGTCAAATCTATTTGTAGCCAAGTTTAAACCAGAAATATCTAACTTAGGAGATAAAGAAAAAAATGGTGAATCTCTACCCTTCAGGAATTATAGCTCTTAGCTTTTTGAAGAGATTCTATAAATAAAAGAGACATACAGTTCAGACTGATAATTATGGTAATTAAAAGGCTAAAGAGAGAATTCTTGTTGTTACAGACACTATATATTGAAAACTATGTTACACTAGAAAAATCACTGTTCATCTCTAGCCAGCACAAATGGGGAAACCAAAATTAAAAATACTACTTAGGGACTCTGCCCCTACAATTAACCTCTGAGGGACTTGACCCATCCTTATTCAATGCTATCTTTCAACTCTTAACTTGTATTTTAGAAAGCAGATTTTCTTGTAAATGTAGAGGCTGCCATGCCAACTACAATCCTCACTGCTTTCCCATTCTATCTTCTGCTGAGTCAAAAATATGTTTTCATGGTAGGTATTGCTAACCCCCTCAACATCTACCTGCCTCAACTATCTCATTAGGATCTTTGACATGCTGTGTCTTCAGTAATTCAGTGCACTGTATTCAATGTATTCAGGAAATATTTATTGTTACAATGGAATCCTATAACCAAATGGAGTTCTAATGGCCTCTAAATTTTTTTAGATTTTTGTAGAGGAGGGAAACTTACTTTCTCCTTATTGTCATCATAAAACTATTGTCAGGATGTTTCATCAGATTCCAGATAGAACTTGAGGAAGTCCCAGAAATCCTATGGACTCAAAACTATTAAATATTTGATGTACAATTGAGTGAAGGATCACTCAAAGTTACCATTGACCCTCTAGACTCCTACATAAGCTTCAATACCACATCCACAAGTAGGTCATATATGTTAGAGTTCTATTTCTGTGTTTTAAAAACTGGCACAAAGAACATAAAATAACACTAATTTATTGTATATTTCTGTAAGTCAAAAGTCCATACTGGGTCTTCTATTTAGGGTGAACAAAGCTGGAATCAGCGATTGGCCATCCTGGGCTCTTATCTGGTGTTTCTGGGAAAGAATCTGCTTCTAAACTGCTTCAGATTATAGGCTGAATTCAGTTTTCTGTGACCTGAGGACAAAGATCCCTGTTTCCTCACTGGCTGTTAGCAAAAGCTGCTCTCAGAACTTATAAAACTTGGCATTCCTTGTCACAGGCCTTTTCTACCTCAGCAATGAAAAACCTTGTGGTATATCCTTCTCCTGCTTCAAATCTCTTTGACTTTCTCATCAGCTACTAGCTACTTTTAAGGACTGATATGTTTGGACAGGAGCATCCAAATGTTCTCCCTTTTACCATATAATATAACATAATAGTGATATTTCATCACATTTATTATACTTGCATGAGGTTCTGTCTACATTCAAAAGAGAGGAGTTACACAAGGTCAAAGATAATTCTAAATCAACTTTAGAATTCTGCCTATTATTAGACAAGATGCTTTTCACTATAGAGTAGGTATTGGCAGTCCAAATAAAGCCAAATGCTGGTTAAATAAAGTTTTATTAGAATACAGGCATGCCCATTTATTTATATATTGTCTAGGGCTGCTTTCACACTTCAATGGTAGAATAGAGTCATTGCAAAAGAGGCTGGCTATATGCCCTGCAAAACCTAAAATATTTACTATCTCGCCCTTTACAGAAAAAGTTTGCCAACCCATGGCTTAGGCTGTTAAGTTAATTTAGAAAGGTTAATTATCCATGTCTTACATTTTGCTTGCTAAAAAACACCACCACCACATAATAGCCTAGGATATTGCTTTGTTCAGTATCTTCAGGCCATTAACTGAATTGTCATTCCTCACTCCCTCACCGTTTAATATCCACTACTTTTCTCTTTGTCTCTTCATCTAATGATATTTATTTCCTTGTAGTTGATTTAATCTCAGCCTTCTATAGAAACACTGTTCACCCTGATAGCCAGTATGTTAGTATTTATATTGGACAATCAGCAATACACCCATACAATCATGTCCCAAGGTTTCACTAAGGTTACCACAGATTTCTTACAAATCCCAAACCAATAAATAAAGAATAAATCCTGGATATTTAACCATTACCTACTATGTTGGTGTTTTACTCTTGTATTCAACAGCTGAATGGGATAACTCCCTGTTTATAGTATGAAACTTGGCACAAAAAGCTTTAGAAAGTACTACCAGATTTACAGTTTGGCAAGAAAAATATGTCCCACATATAGATAATACTTTACTCATCTTTGACCAGCTTAAAATTATAGCAGAAACAAAGAATTTGGGATTAATGATATAGATTGGCCAGTCAAAAAGACTATGAGGCTATAGCCTTTTGCCCCTGTGCACCTGTGGCAAATGGTTTTGAAAAGGCCTGATTTGTGGTATAGTTCTCCATGCTATGGTTAAAAGAGAATCGCCCAGAAAGACCATGTTACAGGAACCATAGACCTATATCTCTAGAGGTAGCCATTTAAAATAAGTCAAGTTGGAGTACACAAAATCAGCAATAAACAATATTCTAGCTTACAGATATGGCAACTGGACAGTCCTAAGTAATAATCCCTATTTTTATATGCCTAGAGATTTATCCTGGGTCTTTAAAACCATCAAAATGATCTGGGAATCTATTGCAAAAATTAGAAAGCACTGCTGAAAAAAAAAAAAAAAAACTTACCTTAGAAAAGGTGTTGGAAAATCTTCTGGCAAGGAACACAATCACTCCTCTGAGCTAAATCTTAGAATTCTCCATATGGTTAAGAGGACTTGTGTAATGACTACCAATAATTATTTCCTTTGTTCATCTCCCTATCCCCTCATCAATGCCCAGAGTCTTAAATACTGTTGTTTATTTTCTCAGTTGACAAATCATACAGAAAATAATCATGTACCTTATGGTATCCAAATAACACATCATAACCCAGATAGAGACAGATACTGCAGTTTGACAGGAGGCTGGATAATGTAGACCTGGACATAACCAAGAGAGAGACTTCCTTTTGGCAAAAAGGAAGAACTGTAAAAAGTTTTGTTTTGTTTTGTTTTCATTTCTGCAATGCCTAAGAGACTTGGGGTTGCTCTCTTCAGTCCTTGCATGTCAAAGAATCGCCATCTTGAGTCCGAATCACTCATCTTTCTTTTTAAAACTGAAACAGCAAAATGTGCTTCCCCAGACCTGCTTACTTCTCAGCCATATACTTCTGCAAACTGAGAATGCTTACTGAATTTTAGCAGAACATATGTTTCACATTCCTCATCACTTACTATTTTTATACCCTTTTACTGAAACCAACATGTAAAATCTCTTCCAAGGGCCACAGCAGGGCAACCTCACTTGCTGATCATATTTAGGATTCTAGAAACTTCTTGTGGGCCTTTTCCCTTTCTAACAAAATCTTACAGATTCCTGAAATCACTGTCCAAATATTAGCCCCTCTGTGAAGTGTTTTCTCACACAGTATGAGGCTGTCAGCTCCATCATCACACTTAACTTGCTACAGTTTTATATGCTGCTTCCATGTTTCTTTTGTAGAGTGTGGGCTTCTCAAGGAAAAGGAGAGTGTCTTAATTTTATTTCCATACCATTTAATGCAGTGGCTGACATAAAGTTGATTTTCAGTACACATAGTATGGCAAAGCGGTTAAAAGAAAAGTTTGTTGAGTCAGCCTGGCTTGTATGCCAGTTCTGCCTCCGAATACATAAACTCTAAAATCTTCAAGTTCCTTTAACTTAAAAAAAAAAAGTTTATTTATTTATTTTGAGAGAGAGAAAGAGAGACAGAGAGAGAGAGAGAGTATTAGTATTGGTAAAGGGGGTCAGAGGGAGAGGGAGAGAGAATTTTAAGGAAGCTCCATGCCCAGCGCAAAGCTTGATGAAGGACTTGATCTCATAAACCCGGATTATGACCTGAGCTGAAATCAAGAGTCGGATGCTTAACTGACTGAGCCACCCACGTGTCCTAAATTCCTTAAACTTTTCAAATGTCAGTTTTACTACCTGTAAAAGAGAAAAGATAATTACATCAATCTAAGTAATGTCATTGAAATTAAATAGATGAGTGCATATAAAACAGTACACTTCCTGGCATGTGGCAAATCCTCAATATATGTTAGCTATCATTAATAATATTCATACTATTTTTTTAAAAATTGTGAATTACAAAGTCTGGAATATTGTCTACAGCTTATTCTAAAATTAATTTATGTTCAAACTGTAATGTGTTTCATGTTGCCTGGCTTAGTCATATGTGAAGGCATAAAAAGTTGCCAGGCCATATGGTTGAATATTTCTTTATGATGCATGGGTGGTAATACCAGTATTTCTGAATTTTAAAGATGCATAGTAAAACCATGAAACTATAATCCTACAATGTCAACGTTAAACTGTAATGCAATACAATGCACCAGAGTTTCAGGAGATTTAAATATGGTTCTAGCATATATACCTTCTATTTTGGTTCTTTAGAGTCTTATTTTTTATACTCTGCTTTTTTTATTTGGCCTTTCCAAATGGTGGACATATTCTCTCTCTCTCTCTCTCTCTCTCTCTCTCTCTCTCTCTCTCTTCCCCTCCCTCTCTCTCTTTCTCTCTCTCTCTCATTTTATATCCCAGTGAGAAATTATGCTGTTGGATTTAATTTAGTTTATATATTTGTAAACATAATCATGTTTTTAATAAAAGAACTGATTATGGGTAAATTTTACTTATTTGCTAAAAAGTAGAATAAGATTCACCTCCTAGTGCTTTCTGACTTCTTCCTGCTAAGACCAACTGCATATGTGAGTAGCAGGACTTAAAGGTAACTCAGTGCATTACACATCAATGAAGACAAATGTTAAGGTCTAAAGATGTACTTTCAAAGGCTGCAGATTCTATGGCTTGCCTCTCCTCTGGTGGTTAAAGGTGAAATGTTATCTGGTGTCACTAATATAATATCTGTATTTGATGATTTTTTTGGCCATTTCAATTCAGTTGGAGTATGGAAAACAATTGTTATTGCATTTTTGAGTCCCCCTGGCAATAGATTTTAGTTGCAACCATGCACAGAAATATGTGTTAAGCATATTACAGGCTCATTGATATATATCTTAGATAATATGAAGACAAGGTGAAATATAAAACTCGGCACTGTGGCCCCAAGTCCTTCTTAAGTGCTTATGATATAAAGGCAGAGGATTTATTATAGTTTGGGTAATGATCTGTTATAGATCATTGTTGATCATTATAATTCTAAAGTGAAAAATGTACTGCAATTTAAAAGATTTGTTTCCCTTTGGATCTCATTTGTAACTCTCCTATTTGTTATATAGAATTTCAATATATATTTATGATCTATGCTGCTACAAATATGCTACAGCATTGAAACAGGACTCTTTGGATAAAGTTTACTTTTTTTCCTCTTAATGAGAGTTTTAAAACACTTATGAGGAGTAATACATATAATATACTATTTTAAGGGGGTACCAGCTGTTCTTCTCACCAAGTATCTATAAATATATATTTTTGGCCTGTATTCAAACACTTAATTTTGTCTAGTAAAAATTAAGATAATTTGGGAAGTTCGTTCAGAGAAAAGAGAGGTAGACTGGGTCGTGGTATTGAGTTTAATATGCAACATTCAGGGATCCCTAAAATGTATTTTTATGACATTCTCCACTAAATAAGCAAAAGTTATAAATACTAAAGTTATTTGTGGGTTGATGGCTGTGTTTCTTATTCATCCTTTATATATTGTAGAGATTGAAAGTTCGTAGAATGGTTTCACAGACCTTGTATAATCCCCATGAGGAGTAGGCAGGGCAGGTATACCTCTAGAATGTGGCTGAACTGGTCCTAGCGTGCCTTCTACTCTCTCTCTCTCTCCACCCAGTCTTTTCACTCCGATTCTAGTGTTACTGGAGTGACAGTCAGATGTAGTTTACTGTGTGCTAGGTACTATCTTAACAACCTGCACATTAACTATATATTTAATTTAAATATACATCACATAGAATTGTAAATAAAAAATAAGTATAATTTAGATGGAGGTTTCCCATAAATATAGAAATAAACAAATATAAATGGAGGTCCCAAAACACAATTTTTGAACCAGAGCAGTAATATAAAACTTGTAAAATAAACATAGGATCTATGTTCAGAAAATTATAAATCACCAAAGAAAGAAATCAAAGATCTAAAAAGAGATATTCCATATTTATCGATTAGAAGACTCAGTATTATAAAGATGTCAATTTTTTTCTAATCTGACTTAAAAATTCAATGTAATCCCAACAAAAATTCCAGTGAGCTATATATAGATATAAAATAAGATGTTTCTAAAGTTTATATAAAAACACAATGGACCAAGAATATTCAACACAATACGAAAAAAGTTATAAGATTTGCATTGCCTGATTTCAAGACCTACTATAAATCAATGGTAATCAAAGCAATGGGGTATTGTTAAGAGATCAAGCAAATAGATTAATGGAACAAAATAGAGAACCCAGAAACAGACTTACACAAATATATTCAAATGATATTTGACAAAGGAGGAAAGACAATTGAATAAAGAAAATCGTCTCTAAAGAAAGGTACTGAAACAATTGAATGCCATATGAAAACATAAAAAGTCTAGGCACAGATTTTATATTTTTTCCTCATATGAACTGAAAATGAATCCTAGATCTAAATGTAAAACTCAAAAGTATAAAACATCTGGATGGAAAATGTAGGAGAAAACCTACAGGTCCTTGGGTTTGTTGATGAGATTTTAGATATAACACCATCATAGGATCCATGAAATAAAAATTTTATGTGTTTATCTTTATTAAAATTAAAACTTCTTCTCTGAAAGACACTATTAAGGAAATGGAAATACAAGTGACAAACTGTAACAAAATATTTGCAAACACATATATGATAGAAGACTTATCTAAAATACACAAAAATTCTGAAATCTTAATAATAAAAAAAAACTCTATTAAATGATAGAAACAAGACCTGGACACCTCACTACTGCATCTAATGTTTCCTTTGGCCATTTCAATTCTCTTAGAATATGGAGAATGATTGTCATTGAATTGTTTTGCCCCCGGCAAGATATAAATGACAAATATATAGATGAAAAGATAATCACCTTAACCTTCATTAGGGAAATGTAAACTAAAACAATGATATTACAATGATATTACATCTACTAGAATGACTAAAATTCAAACACTGACAATACCAAGCTGTTGAGAATGCAGAGCAACAGAAACTCTTGTTTATTGCTGGTGAAAATGCAAAATGATACAGATACTTTAGAAGACAGTTTGGCAATTTCTTACAAAGCTAAATATAGTCTTACCACAGGACCCAGCAATTGCCCTCCTAAGTATTTACTCAAATGAATTGAAAACATATGTACACACAAAAACCTGTACATAGACATTTGCTGCAGTTTTATTCATAATGGCTAAAAAAACTGAGAGGGATGTTCTACAATGAGTTAATGGATGTGCTTCAAAAAGTTAACAGATAGAGTGCCTGGTGGTTCAGTCGGTTGATCGTCCAACTTCAGCTCTTGTCATGATATCACGGTCCATGAGTTCGAGTCCTGAGTCCGGCTCTGTGCTGACAGCTCAGAGCCTGGAGCCTGCTTCAGATTCTGTGTCTCCCTCTCTCTCTGACCCTCCCAGTTCATGCTATGTCTGTCTCTGTCTCAAAAGTGAGTAAACATTACAATTTTTTTTAAATGTTAATGGATTGAAAAAGGTGGAGTTCATCCATACAATGGGACATTTCAGCAAAAAAAAAAGAAATGAATGATCAAGCCAAGCAAAGACATGAATTAACATTAAGTGCATATTGCTAAATGAAAGACACCAGACTGCAAAAGCCATGTACTTTGATTCCAATTATGACATTTTGGAATGTGTAAAACCACAGAGACAGTAAAACTACCAGTAGCTACCAGGGATTCAACTGTGGTAGGGAAGAATAAGTAAAGCACAGGGGATTATTGGGGTAATAAATATATTATACATGATATTGTAATAATGTATATATAACACTATGCATTTATCAAAACTTCTAGAATTGTATAACACAAAGCATTCACCTAAATGCATACAAGTTTAAAATAGCACTTAGGAGTTTGTGGCATCACAAGTCTGAATGCAGAACGTGAGAAAAGAATCTAATTGCTTTGTGCAGGTATGAAACAACCCCACTGAAAGAGAGGGGGAAAGGTGTTTTCCTAATAACTTTGAAATTGAGTGGAGTCTGTAAGACTAAAGGCAAAGGGACTGTGTATAAGCAATGTATACTAATTGGCCAAATCCCCCTATCCTTCACTCAATGGGGCAGAGGTTAAAAATTTTTAAACATTATACGTGAATACTGGATGATAGAGCCAGGCTTCTCACTATCGAATTGGGTTGTTGGTTACAGACAATTAAGAGGAAGAGGCCAGAATAATCCATGTGGTAATGGATTAGATTTGGAAATATGCATGTGAACTCCTATTTGGCATAATGTAGATACAGATGCTTACATACAGACATATTTATTAGATACATATGTATATAGCTTTAGTGTATGCACTGATGTAGTCTTACTCTAAAGGCTGAGAAAGCCTAGAAGCAATGATGATGAAGGAGCATAAGACAAGCTGAGGGCAAAGCATAAACTAACAATCCTCCAACCCTAAGGGTGGGATATAGGTGACATTTCTTAGGCACTCTTGGCTGTCCAAGAACAAAGGAAAGGGGAAATGATAGAGACGGTTAAAAGGTTAAATGATAGAGATCACAGTCATGCAGGACATGAGTTTCCATCACTTTACAAATATCTTGGTAAATTACAAGAAAAAGGCCATCTTATCAAAAGCCTAATTTCCAGAAACCTATAGGCTTATTTTCCTGGAGCCCCACCATCACCCTCCCCTCCATAGTGATGTGGGGAACAAAGATAAAAAAGAAACGGTAAGTAAAGTTAAATTTCTTCATGACCTGCAGCCCATTAACAAATACTTGAGGCAACTAGAGTATAACATTTCTCCAGGAACTCCCTACTGTCTTAATGTTAAGGCCTTACTGGAAGGAAAACAACCTTAGCTCTACAAAGCAAGGCCTCCAGTATCTTATTTTCTTTAGCATATGAAAGTCCTTCTGGAGGCCTCCCTTTTGCCTTAACCCCCCCCAACTTCATAGTGTCCAGTCACTCTTCACAATCCCCCTGTAGCTCTTTCTGCCCTGTGGGATCCTATCCCAGGCTTTAATAAAATCACTTTTTTTGCACCAAAGATGTCTCAATAATTCTTTCTTGGCTGTCAGCTCTGGACCCCACCACCACTCCAAAAACCCCACCAATGTACCTAGTAGCAACATGGACACTAGTGCTCAAATCTTAGTTTCTAATACTATTCTTCAGTAAAAGGAACCAGGGTCATTTGGAGAAAGTTGTGTCTAGGACTGGAGGAAATATACAAGGTGATCCTGAAACACCTGGTAGTTCCAGAAAGAAAAAAAAAACAAACAACAAAAAAAAAACATGCTCAAAAAGAAAAATAAAACAAAATCTCACACCAAAAATGACTCACATTGATAGAGGTATGTTAAAGGGATACAAGAGCTAATTGAGAGATTCCCAACTGACAAAACTAGTACAGTTTGGAAACAGTAATAAATAAAGTAGCATTGGATTATAACCCAAGTCATAAAATAAGTATTGAAGAGTCTGTATTAGAATACAAATAACTGAATAAATCAATGGAGAAGAATAGACAAACCTTTTATGCAGAATAATCCCAAATAATTTATGTAGATACTCTGCCCTTAATGAAGTTAGCAAAGCTATCCACTCCTTAAGAATGGGTACAGGAGCACATGGGTGGCTCAGTCAGTTAAACATCGACTTCGCTGTCATTATCTCCTGGTTTGTGAGTTCAAGCCCCAAATCAGGCTCTGCACTGACAGTGTGGTGTTTGCCTGGATCCTCAGTCTCCCTGGCTCTCTCTGCCCCTCCCCCACTCATGCATGCACACTCGCTCTCTTCCAAAATAGACGTTTGGGGGAAAAATGGGTATAATAGTAACTTCATTACAACACCTATAGTATGAGACAGGGAAAAAATAAATTTTACAGTGGAGAAACCTGAAAAACATTACCTCAGTCAGGTGATCAAAGTTAACCTTAACAATGACAAATCATGCTGGCACTACTTATGTTGTCAAAACCAACCTCCATGCCTTGGAACCAAAACACAATGCAAAGACAGAGTTGAGGATGAAGAGAACTATAGCTTTAGTACTTTGGTGTGATATTCCTCAGACAATCCTGGCTGCCCAAGAACAGGGGAAAGGAAGAAAGTGAATGTTTGACTCATAGAGATCACAGTCATGCAGGATAGAAATCTCCTTCAGTTTATGGATAACTTAGTACACTGCAAGAAAAAGGCAGTCTTACCATAGCCTAATCTCCATAAATTTATAGACTCCATTTCCTGGAGCCCTAATATCACCCTCAAGATGTAAGGGGGTTTAAGTGCTTGCCATGGTGACGTGGGAAACAAAGGCTAATGAAAAATTAAATTCTCTTACTGCCTACAGCCCATTGACAAGTCCTTGAAACAGGCAGAGTGACCTTCCTCTAGGAACTCAGTTACCTTGATGATGACACTTTGCTACAGGCAAAAGAGAATCTTGGCTTAACATTATCCTGACCCCCCTAGGATTCTGTGAGTTTCCTTAAACACATAAAAATTGCTTTGCAAACCTCCTTTATCCTTAACGTACATGTTGGCAATTATATTCCAAGTATATGGCTCCTGATATACATCTGAATGGTCTCATACTGATGTATTACTAAACAGTAATAAATGATGTTTTCCTAACAACAGCTAGCTCCTCAAGGTCCTGGATACCTTGCTTCCAAAATTCCTTAGAGACTTATTCTGTCCCTAACCTCCTCCCAGCCTGAAGTTATATAATCAGTCACTCTTCACAACCCCAGAGCAGCTCTTTCTACCCATGGGTCCTATCCCTGTGCTTTAATAAAATCACCTTTTTATACCAAAAACGTCCTCAAGAATTCTTTCTTGGCTGTCAGCTCTGAAACCCACCATCACCCCAAAACCCATCAATGTGATGAAAATGTCACTTTACCTCTGTGGTCTTCCTCTCAAAAACCCATGAATCCAACCTAATCATGAGAAAAATATTACACAAATTCCAGTTGAAAGACATTTTATAAAATACTTGATCAATTTGTCAAGACTGTCAAAGTTGTCAACAACAAGAAAAGTCTGAGAAATTCTCAGCCAAGAAGAACCTAACGGGACATAATTCACATGCCAAAGAGACACATTTTGAGGTAGCAAGTTTGCTCCCCTACATAGGTAAGGGTGATGGAGTGCTGGTGGTTGCTATTTTGAATAGAATAGTTAGGGCCTTACTGAGAAGATGGCACTTGCATAATCACATGAATGAGGTGAGGAAATTAATCTTCAGGATATCCTGAGGGAGAGCATCCAAGCAAACAAATGTGCAAATGTCTTTAGGCTAGAGGATGGGTGGTGCATTTGAGGAACAGTATGGCTGAAGCAGAGGAAGGAATTGGGATAGAGTGGGAAGTGAGATCAGTGAGACAATAATGGTCACAGTAAGGGGAAGCGTACAGATCAAATAGGACTTACAGGTCTTGTAAAGACTTTCAATTTTATTACGTGTAAGTTAAAAAAGGTTTTGAATAGGCAAGTAGTAGGGAAAAGATTGAAACAAAAGAATAATGAGGAAGCTGTTGTAATAATCTAGGTACAAGATGATGGTGGTTTGGATGAAGATGTGGCAATGGAGGTGCTGAAAGTGATCAGATATAGTCTATGTTTTGATGGCAAAATTAATATGACTTTCAAATAAATTGAATGTGAAATATGAGAGAGAGAGAATGATTCCCGAATTTGGGAGTTTCATACCTGGCAGAATAGAGTTTTCATTAACTAAAGTTGAGAAAATATAAGTAGAACAGACAGAGTTGGGTTGGAGATCAAGCAGACATTTACTTTTGGACATACTAAGTTTGTGATTTCTTTTAAATACACATGTGGAGATGCCTAATGGATAGATATTTGAATCTGCATTCAGGGGAGATAACTGGGTTGAAAATAAAGCTTTAGAGATTCAGATGGAATTTAAAGTCATAAGTGTGAATGAGATCCCTTCAAAAGTAAGTATATATAGTATTAGAAAATTCAACTGAGTAAATCTGAAGATCTAAGTGGCTTTATTCAATGATTCATCAATCAGGCAGCATCCCATCTAGCAAATAGAAGCTCCAAGAAGCTATAGGAAATAGAAGTCTTTCATAGACAGAAGGGGGCATAAAAAGGAAGTTTCTAACAAAGAGTGGACTGTTTCGGCCAAGGTCATTTTCCTTTTTAAAGGGTGGGGTGGGGTGGGAGTCTATCAGGCAGATTACCTCATTGATGCTGATCAGGTAATTCCAGATTGACTGGTTGAAGGTCACAGTCCTGGGAAAGGCTGAAACTGCAGTTAGGTTAGATGTTAAGTCTTGGTTTGCTGACATTAGGCAAGTAACTCCATTCTGGGCCAGATTTCTCTTTTTTTCTTTAATCACTGAGAAGACACAAGATGTAGAACTGACTCTAGCTTTAAGAAGTTAGGGATATGAGGAGATAAAAGTAAGAAAAACTGAGAAAAAGTAATTAAGTGGGTAGGGAGAAAATCACACTGAGTGTTTTAAGGAGGAGGTGATGATTAACTGTGTCAGTGCTCTGTACAGATCAAGGAAGAGAAAAATTGAAATTTGATAACATTAACAACAGTAAAACTTATAATAATAGCTTCACTTTGTGTTGTACATTGCAGTTTACAAATCGCTTTAAAATAATTTTCCTTATTTTATTTTCACAGTAATCCTGGGTTGTACACATTGTGAACCTTTTTTCTAAGTTAGAGGAAATTGACAGAAAAGTAAAATTACTTTCCAAAAATTATTCTGCTCCCAAATGGCATAGTCTAGGCTTAAACAAGATTACATGGATTTAAATCTAGTGAGATAATATCTTTTCTAATATATTTTATGCCACATATTTGATACTCAATAAATTATTTTTGTAATTTTCCTTTTTTCTTTTTGGGAATATTATTCTAGCAGTATCTATACCAAATAATGATTAAACTCAAAATTATATGTGTTAGTAATCAATTTTTATGTGACAGTCAGTAGGCTTGTGCAAGGGAAACAAAGCTAAGAATGATATAATCCAGTCATTTGAAGAGATCCTACAAGAGACTTACAAGCATTCATAACACAATGTGCTAAGGACTATGATGGGGATAACTGGAAAGTACTATGAGAACACCAAGAATAAATAATTAGCTTGAGTGGTTGTACTGAAGTGGCACATTGTAGGAGAAAGTCAAGATGATTGAAAACAGAAGGATCAATATAATGTTTTCCTCACTTTCAGCACATTGGGCTGTTCAAGCCTTGAGGTAGTTTTGACTGCTAACATATCCATCAAAGGTTTTACCTTAGCACCAGGCACACCAAGGTCAGGACAACAAGGAAACATCACACATCTGAGCAACCATTAGCACTGATGGATGACTTAATTATCTTGGTCTCCTGATGAATGAAGAGCATAGCCATTTCCAGGAGGTATTTTGCAGTCTCCAAGTTGAAATGACTTAGTTAAGTGGAATATTGCAACTATGATCTGATGAGATAAAAACATTTCATACACTACAAAGCTCCGATGGTTTGCCCTTAGTAGGCTATACTATCGGCCTGACAATGTACCAGTGACATAGCAAGACACCCAGCATATCACTGGTATACATCTGCATATGCTTTCAAAGAAATACATATTTGTCATTTGCTACAGCAGATATTTTGTCAGACAAGTTCAGCAGAGAGGTTTGGCTAATTGAATGCTTAGTTTAAAACATACACACACATTTACATGCATACACAGCTGTAGTTAAGAGACATAGGAAAGTGAAGAAACACTTTTGTTGGGACTGGGGAATCTAAAAAGTATTCAAATAACAAATTCCATTTAACTTTCAATAAAGGAGCAAATATGTTGTCTAGTAATTGAGAAATACTATGCAATGACTCAGGGAAGAATATCTAGGAGATATTATGTTTAATGCCAATCATAACTTGTAAAATACATCATTGCAATAACTAATCCTAGGTCTCTTTTCTTTTTGTTAGTATTTTTATATAGAAGATAGCTGAAGACAGAGCTATGACATTTCCAAATACTACGTTTCAAGTTCTCGAGACTTAGAAATAATTATTTTTGGTAAGACAATAGATGTTTTTAACAGATATTATAAAATTGTAGAGTCAATGAATTTACAAAAGCCCACATGTCCAAAATATACTTAGCCCCAAACAAATCTCTCTCATGTTCACTGAAGGCCTTCGTGAATTTAGAAACCTTCCCTCAGATGGATCCTGGCCACCGGCATCTAGATTGGAGCTCACTAATTGAGTTTCAGCTTCATCCTGGCTCCCTTATTTACATATCAGCGTTTTTTTTCCCACAAATCCCAATTAAACTCTTTTTACTTATTTTGTAAAGATCTTAATCTTGTAAACAAATCAGCAAAGTTTAAATCTTATTTAAGACACTTATTAGTTATGATTTTCAGTATCATACTTAAGTTTCTGAGCCTGTTTTTTTATTGAAATATATTTGACATGTAATATTCTGTGTAAATTTAAGGTGTACACCATGTTAATTTGATACATTTATATATTGTAATATGATTGATGTTGTAGCAACCATTAGTACAACCATCACTCCAGAATCTGGAGAGACAAATACAGAGAATCACAACTGAGATGAGTTTACTCAGAGCAAAAGCTGCTGGAGGCATAAGTTGGTAAGAACACTTAAATGGCAACATGTACCTAAATGGCAAAATCTGGAGGTGGAATGTGGGCTACCATGAGAGTAAGACTCTCCTGGATGACACAGTCTTAAGGGGCGGCACACTCTCATGGGTTTTACCTATGGAAACATAACAAGTTTCTCAGGGTAAAAAAGCTAAGAAAAGCTCCTCCTGTTTCTAGCCGGGGGGGGGGGGGGGGGGGGGGGGGGGGGGGGAATAACAAACATTTGAAATATGCCCTGAGTATCTACAGTGCTCTTCATAACAAAAGTGTACTCAGCAAGGAAAAAAACAAACAAACAAAAAAAAACACTTTACCTGCATGTTATCTGATTGGGGGAAGACAAATCACTCAATTCTAGCTCATCTGAATCACTGGATCACTAAAGGAAGAGAATAAAGAGAAAATAACATTTGTGAAGGTCACAGCCAGAGTTATACAGGCCCACTAAAAGATTAAGATTTAATCACAAGATTACAAAATGCTTCCCATTACACTTCAATTTACCATGACATCAAAAAACCTCCAGTGAAATAACATTGGATTATACTTAAAAGACCTTCAAGGAATAGACTCTAAGAAAGAGATTAAAAGAAAGACATTTTGAGACCTATAATTACAGCAAGTTAGTCCATCATTACTCCACATATTATAGATCTATTTGCCCGGGTTATTACTACTCAATACATCATGTCTGGAGTTCAACAAAAATAAAAACACATACAAAAGAACATTTAAAAACACAGTATGAAGAAACAAAGCAAGCATCAGAGTCAAACACAAATGTGAGACAGATTTTTAAATTATCACAATTAATAGGTTAAAGACTTTAATGAAAAAATGATAACAGCATGCAAGAATAAATGGATAATGTAAGCACAGAGATGGGAATTCTAACCAATAATTAAAAGATATACTAGAAATCAAAAACATATAACAGAAATTAAAAAAAGCATTGAAGTCATCAGTAAACTGAACTCAGATGAGGAAAGAGGACATGAGCTTCAAGATATGTCAATGGAAACTTTTGAAACTGATAAGCAAGAAAGAATTTAAAATGTTAAAGAATAACCAAAAACAGTGAGAAATTTTCAAAAGGTATAACATACACATAATTGAAATATCAAAAGCGGAAGGAAAGAAAATGGACCACAAAAAAATTTAGGTAGATATGTTTGAGATATTTTTCCACAATAAATGGCAGATTCCAAACTACATATCCAGAAGCTCAAAGAATGCAAAGCAGGAAAAATACTAAAAAGTCAACAAGTAGGCATGTCACATGCAAACTGCAGAAAACCAAAGACAAAAGACTATCAGGAAAGCAGATAGAGATAAAGAATACCTTGCCTAGAGAAATAAGAATTACCTTGGACATTTGGTCAGAAAAGTTGCAAGCTAAATTATCCTGGAATAAAAAAAAAAATATATTAAGTATTAAAAGAAAAAGAAAACTACAATCCTAGAGTTCAATATCCATCAAAAAAATCTTTCAAAAGTTTTCAGAAATATGGTAAAATAGGTAGCACCAGGAATCTATTTCCTCACCTAGGCAACAATTATACTGGCAGAATCCATCTGATGTAATTATTTTGGAATTCTGGAGTCTATTGAAGGCTAACTACTGGTGGAAGGGTTGGAAGTAAATTGCAGTTACTTTTCAGTCAATTTCACTTCTTAGCACAGTAGCAGCTACCAATTTCAACCTCTCAGCTGCATGGCAAGAAACTATGCCTGTGTTCCTGGTGAAGCTTGCGCTGGCACCGCCTGCAAGAATGAGGATGAACAACAACAACAAAAAAGGATGCTGTCTGGGGTGCCTGGGTGGCTGAGTTGGTTAAGTGTCCAACTTTGGCTCAGGCCATGATCTCATGGCTTGTGAATTTGAGTCCCGCATAGGGCTCTGCGCTGACAGCTCAGAGCCTGGAGCCTGCTTCGGATTCTGTGCCTCCCTCTTTCTGCCCCTCCTGCACTTGCAGTCTATCTGTCTCTGTCTCTCAAAAATAAACAAACATTTAAAAAATTCAAAAAACAAAAATAAAGAAAGGACCCTGTCCTCTGAGCAGTAGGGATCTGTGCTCTGAGCACTGATTGCTGCTTCTGATTATAGAGGTACAAAAAAAGAGGCAAGTGGCCATTGCTGTCCCTACCCCCATTGTAGCAAAGCCCTTCCCTCTCAAGTTGAAGTGACCAAAGGTGGCTTAAAGATCTGGTGTCTTTCCCCTGTCCCCTTTCATTTTTATCTTTTTTCCTCATTAGGAGTCATACATTAAAGAGTAGGACATTCAAAAACAACTGCATATACAGAAGAAATTAGAAAGTGATGCCTACCCAAAAAACAGCTCAGAAAGACATCAGAAGACCTAAAACTTACACTCAACAGGATCCTTACCACAGAAACAGCCTAAAAAAATCAAAATAATAAGAGTAAATAGGAAATTTGTAGGAAGGGGGAGGATCTAATTTTTACAGTAATGACATTATTAAATGCAAATGCCCAGGTTTCAACAATAATGACAACAAATTACAAAGCATCCAAAGAAACAGGAAAGAATGGGCTCATAAGGAAAAAAATTAACAAGCTCTTGCTGAAAAAGATTGATGGAAGATATACTAGACAAAAACTTGAAAACAATTGATTTAAAGATGCCTAAAGAAAGATGTGGAGAGAGTCAATAAAATAATGCATGACTAAAATGAAAATATCAAAAAAAGAATGAAAAACCTAAAATGAAACCAAGAAGAAATTCTGGAACTGAAATGCACAAAAACTGAGATGAAAAATTAACCAGAGGGATGTAAAGACAGATTGGAGCAGGAAAAAGAAAAATATAGTGAATATGAAGATAGGGCAATGTAAATTATTGAGACTGAGGAAAAGAAACAAAAAAGATTGAGGGAAAATGAACATAGCCTAAGGGATCTGTGGGATACCACCAAGTAGATCAACATAGATATTTTAGGCATCCTGTAAAGACAGAAAGAGACAAAGAGAATATATGAGGAAAGAATGCCTGAAATCTTCTAAAATTTGATGAAATACATGAATATGGACATCCAAAAAAAACTCAGCAAATTCCACATAAGATGAGCTCAAAGACCCACTGAGACACATCATACTGAAACTTTTGAAAGACAAAGAGAGAGCTTTTAAAGTAATAGGAGACAAGTGACTTGTTACATACAAATGGTCCTCAAGATTATCAGCAGATTTTCTCATTAGAAACTTTAGAAACCAGAAATCAGTATGCTGATAAAGTCAAAGTGCTAAAGGAAAAATACTGTCAATGAAGAATCTTACATACAGAAAAAACTGTTCTTGAAAAATGAGAAACAAGGTAAGGCATTCCTAGTTAAAAACTGAGAGCGCTCATAACCATTAGAACTGCCCTGGAAAAAATGCTCCAGGGTTCCCTGAAGGATAAAAGGACACTGGACAGTAATTTAAAGCCATATGAAGACAAAAATATCTCAATAATGGTGAACACATCGGCAATTATGAACACTAGCATTATTGTAACAATAGGTTGTAATTCCACGTTTTATTTTCTACAGATTAAGGGATTAATAACTTTTTTATGATTTCCATGCACTTTATTTATTTGTTATTTTTTATTGAAGTATAATTGACATACAGCATTATATTAGTTTCAGGTGCACAATATAATGATTCAACAATTCTATAAATTTCTCAGTGTTCGTTAAGATAATTGTACTTTCAATCCTCTATTTAAAAAAAAAATTAGATATAATTTTTAAAATTATTAGTCTAAAACCAATTATTTTTTTAACTGTGGTTTGTAACTCAATATTTTGTTTTCTACTTAAGGGACTAATGCATTTAAAACAATTATTTATATTTTTGTATATACAATTATAAATATGTAACCTTGTGACAACAAAAATCAAAAGAAGAAGGGACAACGCTGCAAAGGAAGAGAGGTTTTATATGGTTTTGAAGTTAATCTAATAAAATTCAAATCAGAATCTTATAACTTCATAATAAACACAGAGAAAATAGTTTTAAAATATACACAAAAGAAGGGGCTCCTGGGTGGCTCAGTCCATTAAGTGTACAACTATTTTTTTTAATGTTTATTAATTTTTGAGAGGGGGACAGAGAGTGAGTGGGTGCAGGGCAGAGAGAGAGAGGAAGAGACAGAGGAAGACACAGAATCTGAAGCAGGCGTCAGGCTCTGACCTGTCAGCACAGAGCCCAGTGCAGAGCTCAAACTCATGAATAGTTAGATCATGACCAGAGCTGAAGTCAGACTGAGCCACCCAAGAACCGCTTAAGTGTACAGCTCTTGATCTTGGCTCAGGTCATGATCTCATGGTTTGTGAGATCAAACCCCTGTCAGTGCAGAGCCTGCTTGGGATTCTCTCTTTCTCCCTCTCTCTCTGCCCTTCCCCCACGTGCTCTCTCTCTCTCTCTCAAAATAAATAAAATTAAATTTAAAAAATAAAATATTTACAAAAGAAAATGAGAAAGGAATTTAAACATTTCATTTAAACATTTTCAACCAAACGCAGAAGACAACAGAAAGGCAGGAAATGAGGGGCAAGAAATGTTATAAGGTATATATAAAACAAATAGCAAAGTGACAAAAGTCCCTTTTATCAATAATTACTTTAAATGTAAATGCATTAAACTACAATCAGAAGACAGAAAATGGCAAAGTAGATTTAAAAAAATATAATATCCAACTAAATGCTATCTACAAGAGACTTGCTTTTAGATCCATGATACAAATAGATTGACAGTAAAGGTATGAAAAAATGTATTTCATGAAATAATACCAAAAAGACAGCAAGAGTGGCTATACTAATATCAGACAAAATAGACTTTAAATCAGAATAAGTTATGGTAGACAAAAATATATTACAAAAAGCTTATTATACCAAGAATATATAACAGCCATTAACATTTACACATATTATGACAGACCATAAAAATATGAAGTAAAGCAGTACTTGACTGACTCAGTTGGTAAGGCATGAGACTCTTGATCTCAGGGTCATGAGTTCAAGCCCCATGATAGGCATGGAGCGTACCTTAAAAAATATGAAGGGAGGGGAAAAATAGTTCTATAATAACAGTTGGAGACTTCAATACCCTCCTCTTAATAATGGATAGAATGAGACATAAGTAAAGGAATAGAAGACTTACACAACACAATAAGCCAACTCGATCTAATATTTATATTCAGAACTTTCTACGTCATTCTCCTTACAGGAGACATTTTGTAGGATGAAACATATGTTAGCATACAAATTAACAATGAATATTAAAAGACAGATATCTTACAAAGAATCTTTTCCAACAATAGTGGGATAATGTTAGAATCAATCACAGGAAAAAAAAAAAACACTGGGAATTTCACAAATTTCTGAAAATTAACACGCTCTGAAACAACTGATGTGTCAAAGAAGAATTCAAAAGTGGAAAAAAAAATCTCGAAAGAAATAAAAATAGAAACACAACATACCAAAACTGATGGTGCAAAACTAGTGCTAAGAGAGAAATTTATACATGCAAACATTTAAATTAAAAAATAAGAAAAATTGGGGCACCTGGGTGGCTCAGTTGGTTAAGTGTCAGACTCTTGATTTCTGCTCAGGTCACAATATCACAATTTGTTGGATGGAGCCCTGCATTGGGCTCTGTGCTAACAGCAGGGAGCCTGCTTGGGATTCTCTCTCTGTGTCTCTCTCCCCCATTCCCCACATGAACACACATGCACGCACGTGCTATCTCAAGATAGATAAACAGGGGCGCCTGGGTGGTGCAGTCGGTTAAGCGTCCGACTTCAGCCAGGTCACGATCTCGCGGTCCGTGAGTTCAAGCCCCGCGTCAGGCTCTGGGCTGATGGCTCGGAGCCTGGAGCCTGTTTCCGATTCTGTGTCTCCCTCTCTCTCTGCCCCTCCCCCGTTCATGCTCTGTCTCTCTCTGTCCCCAAAAAAATAAAAATAAACATTGAAAAAAAAAATTAAAAAAAAAAAAGATAAACAAACATTAAACACATACACACACAAGAATGATTTCAAGTCCACAACCTAATTTTACAATTTAAGATACCAGAAAAAGAAGAAACTAAATCCAAATCTAGCAAAAGCTAAGACATAGAGATTAGGGCAGAGATAAATTGAAAAACAATAGAGAAAATCAATGGAAACAAAAGTTGGCTTTTTGAAAAGATAAAATTGGCAAACATTTAGCTAGATGAACTAAGAAAACAAGCAAGAAGACTCAGATTACTAAAATGAGAAATGAAAATGAGGGAATTACTAATTCCACAGAAATAAAATGGATTATAAAACAGTACTACAAAGAACAACAACAACAACAAAACTGTATGCCAAAATCTGTATAACCTAGATGAAATAAACAAATTTCTAGAAATACAAGACCTACAAGACTTATTATAAAGAAATTTAAAAATCTGAATAGACCTATAACTGGTAAGAAGATTGACTCAGTAATCAGAAAATCCTGACAGAGAAACACCCTGATGATGGATTTCATTGGTGAATTCTACAAAAATTTGAAGAAGAATTAATACTAACTATTTTCAAACTTTGCCAAAAAAAAAAAAAAAATGAGAAGGGAACATGTCTTAACTTATTCTATGAAGTTAGCATTACATTGATACCAAAGCCAGAAAAAGACACTGCAAGAAAACTATAGACCAATATACCTCATGAAAATTGGTGTTAAAACTCTCAAAAATACTAGTAAACTGAATTTCGCAGCATATTAAAAGATTTCTATGCCATGACCAAGTAACATTTATTGCTGGAATGCAAGGATGGTTCTGCATCTGAAAATCAATCAATGCAATGTACCACATTAAGAGAATAAAGGGAAAATACACAAGAAAAATGTTATTTGATGCAGAAAAAACATTTGACAAAATTCAACAGCTTTTCATGATAAAAACACTAAGAAATAAAAACAAACAAACAAACAAAAACTAGGGATAGAAGGAAACTATCTCAACATAATAAAATCCATATGAAAAAAGCCCAAACAGCAAACATTATACTCAGTGGTAAAGACTGAAAGAATTTCGAGGTGCCTGGGTGGCTCAAACAGTTAAGTGTCTGACTTTAGCTCAGGTCTCAATCTCACAGTTTGTGAGTTCGAGCCCCACATCAGGCTCTGTGCTGACTGCTCAGAGCTTGGAGCCTGTTGTGCAGATTCTGTGTCTTCCTCTCTCTCTGCCCTTCTCGTTTTCTGTCTCTCTCTCTCTTAAAAATAAATAAATTTTGGGGGAAAAAAAGACTGGAAGAATTTCTTGTGAGATCAGAAACAAGAAAAAAATGCCACTTCCGCCACTTCTCTTCAACATAATACTTGAAGTTCTAGTCAGAATAATTAGTCACGAAAAAGCAATAAAAGGCATCCAAGTTGGAAAGGAAGAAATAATAATATAATCTTACATGTAGAAAATACTAATGATTTCAAACAGCAATAGCAACAACAACAACAGTATTAGAGTTACTAAGTTAATTTAGCAAAGTGTCAGGATATAAAATCAATGCATAAAATCAGGCACATTTACAAACACTAAATACGAACAATCTGATAGTGAAATTACAAAAAAAAATTATTTACAGTGGTATCAAAAAGAATAAATCAGGACTTAACCAGTGAAATAAAAGACTTGTATAATAAAAATTACAAAGTATCGCTCAAGGAAATATTTATTTATTTATTTATTTATTTATTTATCTAATTAATTAATTAATTGCAGAAGGAAATTTTAAAAGACCTAAATAAATGAACACATATCTCATGTTCTGGGAGACTTAATTTTGCTAAGATGTCAATACTACTAGAGATGAATTACAGAGTCAGAGCATCCTTTTCAAAATCCCAGTTATACTTTTTCAGAAAAAAAAAAATCTTAAAATTAATTTGGAATCTCAAAGGATCCCTAATAGTTAAAAAAAAAATTCTTGAAAAAGAGGAACAAAGATGGAGTACTCATACTTCCTGATTTCAAAACTTACAACAAAGCTACAATAATCAAAATTGGGTGATACTGACATAAAGACATATAGATCAAAGGGGTAAAATAGAGAGAGGCCAGAAATACACTCTCACATAGTTTGTCAAATATTTTTTGACAAGGGTGACAAGACCATTAAATGGGGGAAAACACAATCATTTACATAAATAGTGCTAGGAAAAATGAATATCTACATGCAAAAGAAATAGTTTAGACCTCATACAAAAATTATCTCAAAATGGATCAAAAGCCTATTATAAGACCTAAAATTCAAATTCTCAGAGGACAAGATAGGGCAAAAGTTTCATGATACTGGATAAAGAAATAATTCTTTGAATATAACACCAAAGACACAAACAACAAACGAATGTCTGCTGTCAAAGAAAGAAAGAAAGAAAGAAAGAAGGGAGGGAGGAAGGAAGGAAATAAAAGAAAAAAAGAACGTGTAAAAGAAGTTGTAGAGACATAGTTTGAGAAAGTCATCATCCTCTTTCAGTAATAGTTCAAGCTTGCAGAAAAATAGTAAGAATATAATTGATCTGAACACTACTTAATCTAACCAACTTGATCTAATTGACATTTATAAAATGATTTCATCTAGCAATAGCATAAAACACTTCTCCTCAAGCTCACAGGGAAGATTTCCCAAGATAGATCACTCTGAATGACAAAAATACATACAATAAAATTTTAAATTAAAAAAAATTAATGTTTATTTATTTTTAAGAGAGAGAGAGAGAGAGACAGAGTGTGAGCAGGGGAGGAGCAGAGAGAGAGGGAGACAGAATCTGAAGCAGGCTCCGGGCTCCAAGCTGTCAGCACAGAGCCTGACATGGGGCTCAAACTCACGAACCATGAGATCATGACCTGAGCTGAAGTCAGTTGCTTAACTCTCACCCAGGTACCCCAAAATTTAATATCTTTAATGATTATTTTAATTTTTGAAGGAGAGGGGGAGAGAGAGAGAGAGTGAGAGAGAGAGAGAGAGAGTAGGGAAGGGGCAGACAGGGGGAGACCCAGAATCCAAAGCAGGCTCTAGGCTCTGAGCTGTCAGCACAGAGCCCCACACAGGACTCAAACTCATGAACCATGAGATCATGACCTGAGCTGAAGTAAACATGAGCTGAAGTCAGACACTTAACCGAATGAGCCACCCAGGTGCCCCAAACACAATAAAATTTAAAAGAATAGAAATCACTCAAATATGTCCCCTAAACATAATAGAATTAAGCTGTAAATAAGTAGATAGCTGGAAAATACACAAATATATAGGAAATTAACCCATCTCTAAATAATTCATTAGTCAAAAAGAAATATCTCAAATATATTAACATTTATAAATGTATATTATATATTATGAAAATTAGTCATATTTATATTTATATATTTTTATAGCTATGTTTGCATATATAGTGTGTATAAGTATGTGTGTATGCATAGGCATGTATATATATACGTATTTATATGTGCATATTATTGTTTTTAATTAAATTAAAATGAAAATGCAACTTAAACTTTGTGAAATTCAACAAAAATAGTGTTTACAGGAAATTTCATACTATTAAATGAATATATTAGAAGAGAAGAGAATAGCTAAAATAAATATTCTTAATTTTCATCTTAGGAAACTAGAGGAGAACAATTTAAAATTAAAATAAGCAAAAGAGAGGGGCGCCTGGGTGGCGCAGTCGGTTAAGCTTCCGACTTCAGCCAGGTCACGATCTCGCGGTCCGTGAGTTCGAGCCCCGCGTCAGGCTCTGGGCTGATGGCTCAGAGCCTGGAGCCTGTTTCCGATTCTGCATCTCCCTCTCTCTCTGCCCCTCCCCCGTTCATGCTCTGTCTCTCTCTGTCCCAAAAATAAATAAACGTTGAAAAAAAAAATTAAAAAAAAATAAGCAAAAGAGAATAAATAATAAAAATTGGATTAGAAGTCAAATTGAAAACAGGAAAGTAATAGATAACCAACAAACCCAAAAGCTGGTTCTTTCAAATATAAATAAAATTTATAAAATTTTAGCTATGCTAACAAAAAACAGGTAGAGGACATAAATTATCAATAACAGAAAGGAAGGATGGGTCATCACTACTGATATCATCTACATTAAAAGATATATGGAAACAATATGAAGAATTTTGCTCTCACAAATATGATAAATTAGATTAAATAGATCAATATTTTGAAAGACACAAACTACCAGTACTTTTGACAGCAAGAAATACATCATCTGAAAAGACTTGTGTTTATTAATTAAATTAAACCAACATTTTCTTTTAAAACCAAAGCACTAGACCCATATATTTTTACTGGGAATTCTATCCAACATTTATGAAAGAAATATCAATTCTTAATCTCTTCTAGAAAATAGAAACAGAACATTTCCAATCTCATTCAATGAAGTCGGCATTATCAAAATATAACAAAAAATAGCATTGTAATAAAAGAAAGCTACTACAAACCAATATCTCATAAATTTAGATGTAAACTGTAAAAAATGCTAGCAAATCAAATCCAATGTATATAAAGATTTATACGCCATGAACAAGTAAAGTTTATTCCTGATATCCAAGGCTGGTTCAACATTTGAAAATCAACTGATGTAATCTAACTCTTTAACAAGTTAAAGAAGAATAATCATATGATTATATAAGTTGAGCATAAAAACCTCTGATACAATCTAATGGGGGACACCTGGGTGGCTCCATCAGTTAAGCGTCTGATTTTGGCTCAGGTCATGATCTTAAGGCTTCTGAGTTTGAGCCCTGCTTCTGGTTCTGTGCTGACAGCTCAGAGCCTGGAGCCTGCTTCAGATTCTGTGTCTCCTCCTCTCTCTGCCCCTCCCCCAACTTGCGCATGCTCTCTCTTTCTCTTTCGCTCTCAAAAATTAACATTAATTATTTTTTAAATCTAATGGTCATTCATAACAAAATATCTCTGAAGACTAGGAATAGAGGGGAACTCCCTGAAGTATAAAATATTTAGAGCTAATATCCTTAATAGTAAGAGATTGGATCCTTTCTCTATGATCATGAATAAGGCAAGAATGTCACTTCACCTTTTTATTTTAAATTGTTCTGGAGGTCATGTCTAGTACAATAAGACAAAAAATAATAATAGAATGACAAGGGGAAGGAAGAAATAAAAATATATTTGTTCACAGATGACAGCATTGTCTATGGAGAAAATCTCAAAAATGAAGAAAAAGTCCTATAATTAATAAGGAATTAAATCATGGTTGTGAGATATAAGGTTAATATATAAAAAACGATTGCTTTCCTATGTACCAGTAATGATCGATTGAAATTTGAAATTAAAAACACAATATAACTTACATTAACACCAAAAAAATTAAGTAGGCATGCAGTCTATAAAATATCTATAATATTTATATGATTAATTTATAAAAACCAGATGAAGAAAGTGAAAAATTCTCAATAAATGGAAAGATGTTCCGTGTTCATGCTATGGGAAATCCGATATTGTCAAGATATCAATTCTTTCCAAATTGACCTATAAACTAAAGCGATTCCAATTTATACCTGGACAAGTTCTTTTCTGGATATTGAAATAATCATCCTAAAATGTATATGAAAAGGAAAAAAAAAGACCTAAAATTGTAAACAGTACTAAAGAAAAATAAAGATTGAGGACTCTCACTAACTGATCTCAAAGCTCTACCTGTTTATAGAGCTACAACAATCAGCATAGCATGGTACCGGTAAAAGATGAGACACATAAGTTAATGGAACATAATGGTGCCCAGAAATAGACTCACACAAAATAATCAACTGATCTATAACAAAGGAGGAAAGGCAATTCCATGAAGAAAGAATAATCTTTTCATCTGTGATGATGGGGAAGTTGACTGTACATATGCCCTCCCCTCACATCCCCAAAAAACACAAGAAATAGAACTACACCTTTTACAAAGTTTAAATAAAAATTGAAACAAATTGAAGACTACACAAAGAAATGGAAAGACATTCCATGTTCATGGGTTAGAAGAACAAATAGTGTTATAATGTCTATATTACCCAAAGCAATATATACATTTAATGCAATTCCTATAAAAATAACACCAGCATTCTTAGGGCGCCTGGGTGGCTCAGTCGGTTAAGCATCTGATTTGGCTCAGGTCGTGATCTCACGGTATGCAAGTTCAAGTGCCACATCAGGCTCTGTGCTGACAGCTCAGAGCCTGGAACCTGCTTCTGATTTTGTGTCTCCCTCTCTCTCTGCCCCTCCCCTGCTTGTGCTCTCTCTCTCTCTCAAAAGTAAATAAATATATATTAAAAAAAATAACACCAGCATTCTTCACAGAGCTAGAGCAAACAATTAATATATATTAATATATATTTATGCATATACATATATATATACATAATATATATATATATGTAAATTAGGAAGTTGAGAGACTCCAGTATAAAATAGACTGTAACAAAAGAATGTAATTATATTGCAAATATAGGAAACAATTGCACCGAAGGAAATTTTCACTGGGGAAATGATGATAACCTAACTAAATGCATTCTATACGACTAAAGACAAAAGAAACTGTGCATAAGTACTATTATGATCTAGCAGATAAAATGGTTTCCCATGAGGCACCAGTTAATAATTCTGATACTGCTCTGCATGCATACTGGTATTGAGCAACTAAAGGTTTGATACATATTGGAAGCTAGGCTTCTTCTCATTGTTGGCATGGGAATTTGCAAATAAGCATGAGGATCCAGATGGTAGTGGATTAGAGTTTCATAATCAGTATGAACTCATTTTTAGCATAATACAGATAGATGGTTATACATAGAAATATTTAGAAATGTGTGTATATACAAGGGTTAGAATACACACATATATTTATGTGCTATCAGCTGAGAGCATTTAAAAGAAATGATAATTCAATAGCAAAAAGTACATCTAGCCTCAAAATTTGGGGTTCCAATACCATTATCCAATGAAAGGAACCAGGACTCTTTGGAGGAAATGGCTGATTCACATTACTGGGGCTGAATATGTAGAAGATGAGCCTGGAGAGTTTCCTCTAGTGCCAGAAAACAAGAAAGTGCTAAGGAAGGGAGGCAGGAAAAAAGAAAAAAGAAAAAAGAAAAAGAAATTAAGAGAACAACAGAAGAAAAAAGAAAAAAACTAAAGAAACCACATTGGTGAGAGAGGTCTCATGGCCAAAGCTGGAAAATTTTGAACAACTAATTAAACAATAAATAAAGGATCACTGGATCATAGCCCAAAGTATAAAATAGACATCCGCGATCCATTCTGATATATATGAATAAATGATGAAATATGTTATTGAATGGATGAAGAATTGTTCCAAATAATTTATATAAAACTCCACTTTTAATGAAATTAGCATGACTAGCCACTCCTTTGGTGTGGATTGAACATAGTACTTCCTTCCAAAAAATACAGAACGAAAAGAAGAGGAAAAAGGTTTTGGTGCAGATTTACCTAGCAAACAATACTTCAGCCAGGTAGGTGATCAAAGTCAACATCAGGAGTCATAAATCATATTGATAGTTTGTATTCTTGATAAAATGTGATGAAAAGAACACTTTCACTCTGTGGTTTTCTCCCCAATAACCCATATTCCAATCTTATATACTTTTCAAAACTCTCAAAGTCATTGAATATGAAAATCTGAGAAACTGCCATAACCAATAGGAACCTACAGATACACAAGAACTAAATTTCATGTGATATATTATATGAAATCTTGGAACAGAAAAAGGACTTGAGGCAAAAATTAAGGTGATCTGAATAAATTATGGACTTCAGTTTAATTTAACAAGTGTACCATGGTAATGTAAAATGTTATAACTGAGTAGGACGTTTGAAGGAAACTCTCTGTATTATCTTCTCAAGGTTTTTGTAAATCTTGTAATGTAAACCTATCAAAAGAAAAGTGTAGGGGAAAAAAGAGCTCTTCAAAAAAGGAATGTGCTACCTTAGAATGAAGGGAGCTCTCTGTTTTCACTGACTTTTTTAAATCTGAGTTTGAGTTATACATTAGTCAGGATTCCCTACATATTCACCATCACCAGTGACCACTGAGAAATTAAGGAAATTAAAGCTTTGTCATGGTAATTTATCTCATTCAAACCAGACATTCTTTCACTGTATGTTTCTACCATTTTGAGTTACTCAAAGGATTATGTTGGTAGAAGAAAATTCTCTCTCTCCTAATGCCTTTAGCCCAGGTTTCCAGGGACTGAACTCAGGGCATGCATATGAATAATAATTTTAACAAATCTTGTTCACACAAAGGATTTTGATTGGTCCTCACAACGTTGCAGAATAATTGATCTAATATTGTCAGAATATCTTAGGATTCACATGCGTAAAAACTATTTTCTCAAACTAGCCTTAGATTCTGATACTTACAATTTTGTTTCCAAGTAAAAGTTTAATATTTCAGCCACCTTACAAACAAAGAAAAAGCAAAGATTTTAAATTAGAAACTGCTGGCATAGGGGAGCCTGGTTGGCGCAGTCGGTTGAGCGTCCGACTTCAGCCAGGTCGCGATCTCGCGGTCCGTGAGTTTGAGCCCCGCGTCAGGCTCTGGGCTGATGGCTCAGAGCCTGGAGCCTGTTTCCGATTCTGCGTCTCCCTCTCTCTCTGCCCCTCCCCCGTTCATGCTCTGTCTCTCTCTGTCCCAAAAATAAATAAACGTTGAAAAAAAAGTTAAAAAAAAAAAGAAACTGCTGGCATAATACTTGTGGTGGACACTTGATGTAAATTACCACAGAAAGATGGTGGGATTCAGGAGCATTTGTGTTCATCACAACACTGCCCCTCCCAAAAATTATAGATAAATATGGAATAAAGAACCAAAGATCATAACTGCAGGGTAGTGATTGTCATTAGTTAACTAGCCATATTAGGATCTTCACAGAGATTAATATAAAATTAGGAAAACAGAAGCACCAGGGTGGCTCAGTTGGTTATGCTTCTGACTCTTGATTTCAGTTCAGTTCATGAGATTGAGCCCCACATCAGACTCTACACTGACAGTGCAAAGCCTGCTTGAGATTCTCTGTCTCTCTCTGCCCCTCCCCTGCCTGCTCTTTTTCTCTCTCTCTCTCAAAATAAATAAACATTTTTTAATAAAAAAATTTAAAAAAATAAAATTAGGAAAACAAATTTACTCAATCATGATATTGATTGCTGAGGGAGTGTTTCATCACAGAAATACATGGTGTTTCTAGGAGGAAATTATTTCATATTCCAAACTGTTGACAACTTTTAAAAACAGCCATTCATAAGTTGTAATTGTTGATACACTGCCTATGATGAATACCTATTACTAATTAGGTAAGAAAAATAGAGAAATAATTACTCCAGTTGGTCAGGTCAAGCCCACTTGGAAAAAGTAATCAAAGGGATGACATACTGGAAGAATTCCTCTCAAGTGGCATTATACCCTCCTTGAAAACAGAGGGCAATAACCAGTTAAAAGTTACTTTTCTATTTAGACTTGAGATGTGTATTCCTACATACCCACCAAATTCCTTACCTGGTTCCATTTTTTCCCAAAGCATTCATCAGTTTCTAACATATTATATGTATTAGTTGTTAGAGTTGTCATAACAAAATACAATAGGCTAGGTGGTTTATATAACAGAAATTTATTGTCTCATAGTTCCAGAGGCTACAAGTCAAAGATTAAAGTTGTGAGCAGGGTTGGTTCCTTCTGAAGACTATAGAGTAAGCCTCTCTCTGTGGCTCATAGATGGCCATCTTTTCCCTGTGTCTTTACATAGTTATCCTTCTATATGTGCCTGTATCTAAATTTCTTATAAGGACAGCTGTTTGGAATAGGACCCACACCAATGATCTAATTTTAATTTGATTATCCTATCTCTAAATACAGTGTCTATATTTAGATAGATGAGGTAAAAGAGGTTAGTATTTCATCATGTAAATTTTGGGGGAGACACAAGTTAATTCATAACACTGTATAACTTACCTGTTATGTTTATTATTTATTGTCTCACCCATGCCCACACTCATCACTAGTATAGAGGCTCTGAGACAGTAATTTTTCGTGTTTCATTCATTCATGATATATTTCAATTACTGAGAACAGTATCTAACACTTACTAGTTATAGAAAATATTTCTATTTGTTAAATAAATATTCCTTATGATACAAATTATTTGAGTTCCTAGGGCATGCCAAGTATTTGACATGAGTTAACGTCAAAAAATAGGATATAGGTGCTAGAATATTTCCAACTTTAAGGTTGAGGCTTAGAGAAGTAAGACACTTGTCCAATGCACCACAGTTCAGAAAAGCTGTTGCTGGAGCTGAGTCTAGGGTATGTGGCTACATGGTCTCCATGCTTAGACTCTATGCTGTGATGTCTTCTCTGCAGATATAGGAATGATTTTTGGTCACTGGCCAGAAGGGTGAGGAGTGATTGTTCATCAGAAATACACTGATATAAAGTTTTGATATCAGATGAAATCTCTATTAAAATAAAAAGGGGTTGTGATAGGGAGAACAGTGGCTCCCCAAAGATCACAAAACCCCAGAACCTGTAAGTATATTGCATTTCATGGAGAAAGGGACTTTTCAGATGCAATTAAGGACACATTCTTGAGATGGGAAGATGATCCTGAATTGGGTGGGCCCAATATAACAATATGAGTTCTAAAACGTGGAACAAGTTTCATTCTTTTGCGTGTAAGTGTCCAGTTTTCCCAATACCATTTGCTGAAGAGACTGTCTTTTTCCCATGGTATATTCTTTCCTCCTTTGTTGACAATTAATTCACCATACAACTTTGGGTTTATTTCTGGGTTTTCTCTTCTGTTCTATTGACTTATGTGTCTGTTTTTGTGCCAGGACCACACTGTTTCAATTACTACAGGTTTGTAATATAAGTTGAAGTCAAATTGTGATACCTCCAGTTTTTTTCCTTTTTAAGATTGCTTTGGCTATTCAGAATCTTTTGTGTCCATACACATTTTAGGATTATTTGTTCTAGTTCTGTGAAAAATGTTGCTGGTATTTTGATAGGGATTGCATTAAATATGTAGATTGCTTTGGGTAGTATAGAAATTTTAACAATATTTGTTCTTCTAACCCATAGGCATGGAAAGTTTTTCCATTTCTTTGAGTAGTCTTCAATTTCTGTCATCAGTGTTTATAGTTTTCAGAGTACAGGTTTTTGATTTCTTTGGTTAGGTATATTCCTAGGTATTTTTTTTTTTTGGTGCAATTGTAAATGGGATTGGGAATAATTTATCTTTATTCTTCCATTATTAGTGTATGAACATACCATAGAATTCTGTACATTGATTTTGTATCCTTCAACTTTACCGAATTCACTCATCAGTTGTAGTGTCAAGTCATCTACAAATAGAGAAATTTTAACACCCCAAAATCATATAATCCAATTAAGAAATGGGCAGAACACATGAACAGACATTTCTCCAAAGAAGACATAGAGATAGCCAACAGACATATGAAAAGATACTCAACATCATTCATCATTAGGGAAATGCAGATCAAAACTACAATGAGACACCATTTCACATATGTCAGGATAGCTAAAATCAAAAACACAAGAAACTTCAAGTACTTGTGAAGAAGTGGAGAAAAAGGAACCCTCTTTCATTGTTGGAATGCAAACTGGTGCAGCCACTCTGGAAAGCAGTATAGATGTTCCTCAAGAAGCTAAAAGTAGAACTACCCTATGATCCAGTAAGCATACTACTTGTTATTTACTCCCAAAATACAAAAGCACTAATTCAAAGTAATACATGCAGTCTTATGTTTACAGCAGCATTATTTATAATAACCAAATTACGGAAGCAGCTCAAGTTTCCACAGGTAGATGAATGGATAAAGAAGATACGGTGTGTGTGTGTGTGTGTGTGTGTGTGTGTGTGTATGTGATATTCAGCCATAAAAAGGAATGAAATCTTGCCACTTGCAACAACATGGATGGAGCTAGAGAGTATGACGCTAAGTCAAATAGGTCAGAGAAAAACAAGTACCATATGATTTCACTCATATGTGGAATTTAAGAAACAAAACAAATGAGCAAAGAAAAAATTTAAAAAAAGAGACAGAGAGAGACAAAAGAAGAAACAGACTTTTAACCACAGAGAACAAACTGATGGTTACCAGAGGGGATGGGTGAAATGGTTGATAATAATTAAAGAGTACATTTACCATGATGAGCACTGTGTAATGCATAGAATTGTGAAATCACTGTACACGTGAAACAAATATAGCACTGTATGTTAACTCTACTGTAATTAAAATAAAAATCTTGGGGCACCTGGGTAGCTCAGTTGGTTTAGTGTCCAACTCTTGGTTTTGGCTCAGGTCATGATCTCAGGGTCGTGGAATCAAACCCCACATCGGGCTCTGAGCTGAGCATGGAGCCTGTTTAAGATTCACTCTCTCTATTTCTCTATTTCTCTCTCTCTACCCCCTCCCCTGCTCTCTCTCTAAAATAATATATATATAATAAAATTAAAAAAACTTAATAAAAAAACATAACTTAAAAGTAGGAGAAAGTGTGTCACAGAGGTGCCACAAGAAGACTTGACCCACTGTTTCTGGTTTTAAGGATAGAGAGAGAAGGTCACAAGCAAGGGAATGCAGGAAGGCTCCAGAAGCTATAAACAGTGGAAATGGATTCTCCCTAAGAGCATCCAGAAGGGAAGGTAGTCCTGCCAACATTGTGATATTACTTCAGAAAGACCTGTGTCTGCCTTTCAACCTATACATTTATAAAATAATAAATCTTAGTGTTAAACCACCATTTTAGGAATATCTAAAAGAAGGAAAATTAAATCTCAATATCAAATTGTAAATTAAGGGAATGAAAATTTAAAAAAAATCAGATATCAGCACCTCCCTTGAGATATACAAACATTAAAAGAATATCTAGTGTTATCAAGCACCTGGAAAAATAGCTACTTTCATGCATTTTTGGCAACATGTATCACAGACCCCACAAACTTTCAGCAATGTAACATTTAGAAAGTCATACTAAGAAATTATTTAGCAAAAGTACATGATAGAGATCAGAATGTCCACTAAATAATTGTTTATGATTTCCAATATAGGTGACTATCTAAATAAACAACAATAGAGATTCGGTTAAATGAATAAATAACTTGTCTCTGAAAAGGGATGTTATGAAGATATCTAAAATAATGAGGAAGAATCTATATTTATTAACTTGAAGTATGTGTACTATACATTTTAAAGGGAAAAAGTACATTAAAACATTAAACATAGTTTCATCCAATTTTAATAACACACTTTTAAAATGTTGTTTGTATTTTTATTTATTTAATTGCATTAGAAAAATTCTGCAAAAACACGTTTAAGATTTTTTCATAATGATTAGCTCTGGGTAATGAGATTTATTTTCAAATGTACAGGTTTTTTCCCAGCTTTATTGAGATATAACTGACATAACATTGAGGAAACTTAAGGTGGACAAAATGATGATTTGATATATATATGAAATGATTACCACAATAAGGTTAGTTAACACATCTATCATTTTGTGTGTTAAGAATATTTGAGATCTGCTCTCTTAGCAGCTTCATTTTTCCAGCTTTATTAATATAATTGACATATAACATTGTGTAACTTTAAGGTATACAATGTTTTGTTTGATATTTACACTGGCAAAATGATTACCACCCGTAGCATTAGCTTTACCATTTCTTTTCTGCGGTGTGTACATTGAAGATTTCTCTCTAATCAACTTTCAGGTATACAATACAATATTGTTAACCATAATCGCCATGCTATGCATTAGATCCTTAGAACTTTTTCATCTTCTGTCTGGGAGTTTGAGGCAGTCATATAGTACAGGGAGATGTGGATGAGGTACAAAATGCATTGGGTAAACCCACAGGTCACATGGGGAATCCACAAGTGAGGCTTTCCCAGAGACTCAATTCCCAGACACTTCCTATTAGAAAATACAAGAACCACATCACTTTAATGTGGTTGAGATCTTATCTGCTGCTCTCCCTAGCTCTTTCCTCCCAGTCATGAAACTTTGGATTTAGTATTGTAGAAATTAGTCTCTTTGGCAGTATCCAGTACAGGTGAGGACACCAGGTACACATTCAACTCACTCTCCTTTCCCACGGCATGAGAAATCAAGGGCCCAGAAAGTCTTGCTTTGCTCTAAACTGTGCTGCCTTGGGGAAGGGGTTAATGCAGGCAAAGTAAAAATAAATATAAATATTTAATATATATATTAAATACATAAATATATAAGTAAATACATGAATACGTATGTATATAAATACATAAATATATAAATAAAATATATACACACACATGTAAATACATAAATAAATATATATATAAAGAAAGACAGAACTTAACCTCTCTAGAAATCTCAACATTCACAAAGGCTTGTCCATGCGTAATTGCTTAAGTTAGTATCCTCCAGGTGTTCCCAGACCATAGCCAAAAGGGGCTGGAACATGTTCACAAATTACAGGAGGGTCCACAGCTGCTACAAATATCTATTTGCCTATTACCTGAGGGACGCATAGACTCTGCCAGGGTCCCTTGGCATATGATACTGAATGCCTCAACTTCCACAGAGGCACTTTTGTTCGTGGCTGGATGTTAGAGTTTAGTTGTTGAGTGAGGCAAAAACCAGGATATATTATGCAGCCATGACGCTGATATCATTTGCAACTTTCAAGTATATAATAAAATGTAATTAACTACAGTCTCCATGTTGAATATGAGATCTCTAGAACTTACTCATCCTAGAGCTGGAAGTTTGTAACCTTTGTCAAATGCATAGTTCTTGAAACTATGATTAAGTTCTTAAACCATGAGCCAGAGAAAAGTATATAGCAATGTACAGGAGAGGAGAGGAAGTAAACTTGATTGAGTTTGATTTCATTCAAGGATAGGAATATAGATGTATTCAGTTTAAAAAGAAGAGAAAACTTAGATTTTCTTTTAAAAAATGAAACTATGCAAGAGTTACTGAATTTGATCAGAAATATTAGATGGGGTGCCTGGGTGGCTCAGTGGGTTAAGCGTCCAACTTCAGCTCAGGTCATGATCTCACGGTCCGTGAGTTCCAGCCCTGCGTCAGGCTCTGGGCTGATGGCTCAGAGCCTGGAGCCTGCTTCCGATTCTGTGTCTCCCTCTCTCTCTGCCCCTCCCCTGTTCATGCCCTGTCTCTCTCTGTCTCAAAAATAAATAAACGTTAAAAAAAGAAAAAAAAAAAAAAAAAAGAAATATTAGAACTATTGGTGCTCCAGAAAAAGAAGAGAGGGAGAAGGAGGCACAGAGCTTAGTTAAATATATAATAGCTGAGAACTTCTGAAACCCAGAAAAGGGCTTGGGTATACAAGTCCATGAAGCCACTAGAACATCCTGTTATTTCTATGCAAAAAGACATTCTCCAGGACACATTACAATGACACTGTCAAAAATCAATGATAAAGAAACCATCTTAAAGGCAGCTGGGGGATGGGGGTGGGAAGGAAAGTAAAGTACAAAGAAATCCCTTTAGGCTATCAGCAAAAATTTTCTCAGCAAAAATTCCATAGGATGTGCTTGGGTGGCTCAGTCAGTTAAGTGTCTGATTGGTTTCGGCTCAGGGCATGATCTTGTGGTTTGTGAGTTCAAGCCCCACATTGAACTCTGTGCTAAGGGTGTGGAGCCAGCTTGGGATTCTCTGTCTTACCTTCTGTCTCTACTCCTCCCACTCTCTCTCTCTCTCTCTCTCTCTCTCAAAGTAAATAAATAAACTTAAAAAAAAGTGCTGGAAGCTAACTATAATTCTATATTAAAAATAAACTCCATAGGCAAGGATAGTTGAATGACATATTCCAAGTGTAGAAAGATAAAAATTTCCAGCCAATAATATTTCATCTGGCAAAGTGTGTCTTCAGATATGAAGGAGAGATAAAGATTCTCCCAAACAGAAGTTGAGGAAGTTCATCACTACTAGACCTGCCTCATAAGAAATGATGAAAGGAGTCCTTTAAGCTGAATGAAAAGATGTGTATCAGCAACACGAAAACATATTAAAGTATCCAGCACACTAGCAAAAGTAAAAAAGAGTTGAAAACTGTAACTGTACATTAGGATGGTGTGTTAACTACTTAACTATAGTTTAAAAATTGAAAGAAAAGAATATCAAAAGTGTCTATAATTGCCATTATTTGTTAACAAATATACACACAAAAACATGTAAATTATGGCATCAAAAATACAAATGGAAAAAATAAAAGTGTAGAGCCTTTATAGATGAATAAAGACAAGTTGCTACCAGGATAAAATGGACTGTTTTGTCTATGAGATTTTTATGTAAGTCTCATGGTAACCGTAAAGCAAAAATCTAGAGTAGACTCATGAAACAAACCAAAAAAGAGGTGGGTAAGTGGGTGCAGAAGAAACAGAGCATACCATCATTGAAAACCACCAACTTGTAGAGGTAGGCAGAAAGAGAGGGAAAAAGAAACCATGGAAACACAAAACAATTATAAAACAATAAGATGGCAGTAGTAATGTCTTATATATCAATAATTACACTAAATGTAAATGAAGTTGATCACCAACCAAAAGACACAGAGTGGATGGATGAATAAAAAATAAGCATATACAGTGCCTATATGCTGCCTATAAGAGAATCATTTCAGCTCTGTAAATACACAAATAGTCAAGTTGAAAGAATGGGAGAAAATATTCTATGCTACTAGAAACCAAAAAAAAAAAAAAAAAAAAAAAATGAGGTTAGCCATATGTATATCAGACAAAATAGGCTTTAGGTCAAAAACATCACCAAGACACAAAGAAGGTCATTATGTAAAGATAAAGGGGTCAATACATCAATAATATAAATCATAAACAATGTATATAAAACAACAATATATAACATAAATCAACACTGGAGCAACTAAATACATTAAGCAAACACTAACAGATCTGAAGGGATAAACAATTATAGTAATAAGTGCATATATTAAGAAATTAAATCTCAAACAACTTTACATTACACCTCACAGAACTAGAAGAAGAATATATTAAGCCCAAAGTTAGCAGAAGAAGGAAATAATAAATATCAGAGCAGAAATAAGTGAAATAGAAGCTAATAAAACAATAGAAAGGATTAATGAAACTAAGAGCCGCTTTTTAAAAAAAAGGCCCAACCTTTAGTTAGCCAAACTAAGAAAACAAGGAAAAGATGCAAATGATATTAGAAATAAAAGCAGAGACCTTACAACTGATACAACAAAAATACATAGGATCAAAAAAGACAACTATAAACAATTGTATGCCAACAAATTAGATGATCCAAATGAATAAGTTCATAGAAACACACAACTTATCAAAATCAAATATGGAAGAAATAGAAAATCAGAACAGAACAATGAATAAAGAGATTGAATTAGTAATCAAAAACCTCCGAACTTCCTCCAAAACTTAAAAATAGATCTATCCTATGGCCCAGCAATAGCACTGCTAGAATTTACCCAAAGGATACAGGAGTGCTGATGCATAGGGGCACTTGTACCCCAATGTTTATAGCAGCACTTTCAACAATAGCCAAATTATGGTAAGAGCCTAAATGTCCATCAACTGGTGAATGGATAAAGAAATTGCAGTTTATATACATAATGGAATACTACATGGCAATGAGAAAGAATGAAATGTGGCCTTTTGCAGCAACGTGGGTGGAACTGGAGAGTGTGATGCTAAGTGAAATAAGTCAGGCAGAGAAAGACAGATACCATACGTTTTCACTCTTATGTGGATCCTGAGAGATTTAACAGAAGACCATGGGGGAGAAGGGAAAAAAAAAAAAGTTAGAGAGGGAGGGAGCCAAACCATAAGAGACTCTTAAAAACTGAGAACAATCTGAGGGTTGATGGGGGGTGGGAGGGAGGGGAGGGTGGGTGATGGGTATTGAGGAGCCACTTGTTGGGATGAGCAGTGGGTGTTATATGGAAACCAATTTGACAATAAATTTTATATTAAAAAAATTTAAAACAAAACAAAACCAAAACCTCCCAACACAGAAAACCTCAGGACCAAAACAGTTTACTAGAGAATTCTACCAAACATTTGAAGAAATAACACCAATCCTCCTTAAATCTTTCAAAAAATTGAAGAGGAGGGAATACTGCCAAACTCATTTTGTGAGGCCAGAGACCAATGAGGATGCTGCAGAAAACTATAGACCAATATTTTTGATGAATATAGATAAAAAATCTCAGTGGAATATTAGCAAACCAAATTCAAGAGCACATTACAAGGATATTATGTAAACCATGACCAAGTGGAATTTACTGCTAGGATGCAAGGATGATTCAACAACCACAAATCAGTAAATGTAATACAAATCACATGATCATTTCAATAGATGCAGGAAAGCATTTGAAAAATGACAACATCCTTTCATGATAAAAACTTGCAACATATCATGCATAGAAAGAACATAAATAGGGCCATATAAGACCAACCCAGAGCTAACATTATATTCAATACTGAAAAATTGAAAGCTTTTCCTCTAAGATTGAAAATAAAACAAAGATACCCACACTCACTATTCTCCTTCAATGTATACTAGAGTTCCTAGTTACAGCAATTAGAAAAGACAAAGAAACAAACGGTATCCAAATCAGAAAGGAAAAATTTTAATTGTTATTATTAGCAGATAATATGATTTTGTATAGAGAACATTTCAGACTCAACCAAAAAACTAATCAATGAATTCAGTGAAGTTGCAAGACACAAAATCAACATATATCAATCAGCTGCATTTCTATACACTAATAATAAAACACCTGACACATAAAGAAAACTATCCTATTCATATAACATCAAAAACAACAAACTATTTAGGAATGAATGCAACCAAATAAGTGAAAGATCTGCACAATAAAATAACTGTAAGATTTTTTGAAAGAAATCAAGACAACAGAAACAAATATAAAAACATTGTTTATGAGTCAGAAGAATTAATATTGTCAAAATATCCATATTTCACAAACCACCTATAGATTCAATGAAATCCCTGTAAACATTTTTAAAATTTTTTTAAAAAATTCTAAAATTTGTATAGAATCACAATAGACCATAAGTAACCAAAACAATTCTGAGAAACAAGAACAAAGCCAGGGGTATCACACTTCCTAGAAACTATACTACAAAGCCATAATGAATACAGTATAGTACTGACATAAAAACAGACACACAGACCAATAGAAAAAATCAAGAGCCCAGAATTAACCTTCTGCATACAATGTCAGCTGAAAATTGACAAGTAAGCCAAGAACACCCAATCAGGAAAGGAAGGTCTCTTCAAAAAATGGTGTAGGAAACCTGGATAAACGCTTGTAGAAAAATGAAATTGAACCATTACCTTATACTACTCACAAAATGGTTACCTCAAAATAAATCAGTTTTAAATATAAGACCAGACACCATAAAATTCTAAAAGTAAGCATAGGAAAGGAACTCCTTGACATTTGTTTTAGCAATGGTTTTTTGGATATAACACCAAAAGCGCAAACAACAAAAGCAGAAATCAACAAGTGGGACGGCATCAAACTTACAAGCTCTGCACAGCCAGAGAAATAATCAACAAAATGAAAAGGCAACTGAATGGAAAAAAAAATTATTTGCAAGCCATGTAGTAAACAAAGGGTTAATATCCAAAATATATAAAAAGTCACATAACTCAATAACAAAAAACAATTTAGTTAAAAGATACACAGAGAGATTAAACACACATTTTTCCAAAAGACATCCAAATGGCAAAAAGTTATATGAAAAGATGCTGAACATCACAACATCATAATTTGGAATGCAAATTCAAAATACAGTGAGGTATCACTTCACACCTGTTAGAATGTCTATCATCAAAAAGATAAGATATAACAAATGTTGGTGAGGATGTGGAGAAGAGAGAATCCTTGTATACCACTGGTTGGAATGTAAATTGGTTCAGCCAATATGGAATACAATATGGAGGTTTCTCAAAAAGATTAAAAATAGACCTACCATTTAAAACAGCAATTCTGCTTCTGGGTGCATACCAAAAAGAATGAAAACAGGATATTGAAGAGATGCATACATTCCCAAGTTTATTGCAGCCTTATTCACAGTAGCTAAACTGTGGAAACAACCTAACTGGTTTAGTTTGTTCAGCAATTTTTCTTGTTAAGTATGGGTTGGCAGCTCCCAAACTCTTTACATGTGAAGCTGGAATCATAAATAAGGATCTATTTCAAATTTTCACCATTACTGTACTTTTCTTTTAACCAGCCTATACCTTATTTTCCCTAAGTAGCCTTCAGCTATGTTTGATTCATGGGACTCACCCACTGGCATGTTCAATACTGTGCTAGATTGGGAGCCTATACTGACATCAATGTAACTATGGCCCTATCAGTCAATGAGAATTAAAAGTGAGTTTGAATATTTTGAGGGTTATCATAGAAAAATACATGATTGCAACAATGGCAGTAGCATAAAGTACACTTTATTAGGGAGGTACTTTGATAGGTTGAAGGCCAGGGAAAGTGAGGTCTCCTATACCAGAAGAACTTCTGGAAACATGGGGCCACCACCTAAGGGGGGATGAGGGTAAGGGAACTAGGGAAGTAGGGAAGAAGGGAATTGGAAAGGGGGCTTACATGTGTAGGTAATGTTGCTCAACAACAACAACAAAATGGGAGCCTCTGCACAAGGGAGCTTTAAAAGAGCGGAAGCTGCTTGGGGTCTTTTATAGATAGGGCTTGTCTTATCTATGACTACCCACTGTTGAGTGTAGTTTCACAAAGTAGGAAAATCAGGCAGGCTCTAAATGGTTAAAAATATGCTTATTTGGGCTGTATTTGAAATAATTAGATGTACAAAATTTGCCTTTGATACCTATAAGTTTTGAGTTAATGGTCCTACTCTGCTGTGAAGAATTAATCAAAATGCCAATACATAGGGGTCATCTTTGTCTCATTTGTACAACACTAGCATATCCCAGGTGCAATATTCTATCAAAGTCTGCAGTGCTAAAAGTCACATAAAAATTGTCTTCTCAAAAGTCTACACCAGATTTGCTATGCTGTGTGTAAACTCTTTATCTTTATCCTGATGATCCTTATTCTCTCGATTACCCTGTGCTTGACCATTTTTAATTTTTGCAAGCTCATTAAGACAATATTCCTTTTTAATCCCTGTTCTGAAATCCAAACCAGTGACTGAGATACCTTCAAAAGCACTCTGGAGAGAGGATGGGCATTATTGTTCTCCCACATGTGCTGCCCATTCTTTCCTTCCAGACTAGAGAATAGTAGAAACGCATTCAAGAGAGTCAAAGGACCATGCATGAGTGCATCTTATTTGGACTTTGCACTTGTCCTTTTGGCATTTCAAATACTGCCACAGCATAATTATGTAAGAAACATTTTAAAAACCTTTATTCTTTAAGTAATAGCAGTAAAGAGTAGGTCTACCCAATACCTTTGATAGGGTTTATTATCTTATTATTCAACATTTCTTTCAACATTTCAATTCAAACATTTCAGGATATGTTTGCATTAAATATTAATATAGCAAAAATATTAAATCATAAAGAATTATATGCTAGGAGAAATTGGAGAAGTGATATAAGTCACTTTTTTATTTCTTCTAAGAGGGAGATATCATTTTTTTTTCAATGTTTATTTATTTTTGGGACAGAGAGAGACAGAGCATGAACGGGGAGGGGCAGAGAGAGAGGGAGACACAGAATCGGAAACAGGCTCCAGGCTCCGAGCCATCAGCCCGACGCAGGGCTCGAACTCACGGACCGCAAGATCGTGACCTGGCTGAAGTCGGACGCTTAACCGACTGTGCCACCCAGGCGCCCCATAGATATCATTTTTAAAATAGAACCATTTGCTATGGGTTCTACTATTTTGATTTTCAAAATGAGGCATAGAAAAATCTGTAAATTTTTAAACATAATGCATGAGCTATAGACTTACTACCTGTTGTTGACACTTGTACCCCCTGAAGTTATGGCTGGACAGTATACATGTCACTGCACATGTGGTGAATGAGATGAGCCTGCTGTCAGACCAGATTTGGATCGCTGGATGCTGAGAACTGAAACATGTTCATAAATTCCAGTTTTCTTAAAATTGTTCCATTAAATGTACATTCCCTTGACACAAAGTCTTTATCTTTCTTGCCTTATGAATATCTCATTTATTCTTTAAAGTCTAGTTGTTCTTTCCTGAAATACTACTAAAATGACAGCAAAGTCAGAAATCCACAAGGCCAAAGAAAAGCTAGAGTGTGTGCAAGAGATTTCCACAGAGTTTAGGAGCCAGATTTGAAAGGAAGGAAGGAAAGAAATATGGCTAACTATCTTATGAATGTCAAAGTAGCTCCAGTCTATAGGTGTCATGGCTGTGGAGTGGAAGACTGATATAAAGAAAAATGATTCAACAAAAGAATCATGGAAAGCTCAGTACTTGGAAGCACTCAGTACCATGGAAGAAGAGGATAAGCACAGTGCTCCTATGAAGAAAATCCTAGAAAGTAAATTTAAAAAGAATTATCATGTCAGATAAAGGGTTATTATCAAAGATCTATAAAGAACTTACCAACTCAACACCCAAGAAACAAATAATCCAGTGAAGAAATGGGCAGAAGACATGAATAGACACTTTTCCAAAGAAGGCATCCTGATAGGAAACAGACACATGAAATGATGCTCAACATCATTCATCATTAGGGAAATACAAATCAAAACCACAGCGAGACACCACCTCACACCTGTCAGAGTGGCTAAAATTAATGACTCAGGAAACAAGAGATGTTGGCAAGGATGTGGAGAAAGGGGAATCCTCTTGCACTCTTGATGCGAATGCGAATTGGTGAAGCCACTCTGGAAAACAGTATGGAGGTTCCTCAAAAATGAAAACTAGAACTACAGTATGACCCAGCAATTGCATTAGTAGGAATTTATCCAAAGGATACAAAAATGCCGACTCAAAGGGCCACATGCACCCAATGTTTATATCAGAGCTGTCAACAATAACCAAATTATGGAAAAAGAGCCCAAATGTCCATCAACTGATGAATGGATTAAGAAGATGTATATCTTCTGGGATGAGAACAACATAATACTGGTTGTTATATGTAAGTGACGAATCACTAAATTGTGCTCTTGAAGCCAAGATTACACTGTATGTTAACTAATTTGAGAATTAAATAATAATAATGAAAAAAAAAGAATCAATAAGAGAAGATAATATTTTGAAGTATTATTATAGATGGAACAATATTTTATCATTAATAGTTACAGAATGAAGTTACAAAGAAAATGGAAGGGATAATATTGTTAACAAATATAAAAATGTTTCCCAGATTGAAGGAATTCAATCTCAGGATTTGCCAGGGAATTAATTAGATCCATTCAATATGGAGAAAATATACATAGGCATCCACACACACATCCACACACACAAACATATATGCCCCTAAAGCCCATAATTGTAAAATTTCTAACCACTAAGGATAAAACAATAAACAAAGGGCCCTAAAAACTTCAAGAAAAAATAACTTATAAAAAATTAAAAATAAAAATGTCACAGGTTTCTCAACAGCAACAATAGGAACAAGAGAAAATTACCTCAAAATTCAAGAGAAAATTATTAATATACTAATATCCTATGCCTGTTGAACGTACTAGTCAAGTTAGAAAGAAGCATAAAAATTTTTTTGAGCATTTTCAGAATCTATTCATCTTATACCCTTTCTTATGAAATTACTGGAGATGGACTGGATCTAAGGACAGATTATACTAAGAAGCAAGAATGGAGATGATCGCAAAGTCTGTAAACCATGTGTGGGAGATGCTGTTGGCTGATTCTTATGATGGTCATATTATCTCCACAGTCTCTTCATAGCACAATATTACCTAACTCTTGTTTATTAATAGCAAGTTATAATACTTTTATCATTTGTGAAATTGGTATGCTTTGTTTTTCAGAACTAAATGGTCATCAATCAGTAGTCAAACCTTTTTGATACATGATTGTTGCATATAATTTATCCCATGTAACTTATTGACAGATGCAAAATAAATATTTGTCTTGATAAGAAATGTTGTTACAGCAACATTAAAGTAGGTGGTAGATCAAAAAGAGGATGTACAACATGAATAAAAGGTATTCTGTGACCCTCCAGTTTTCAGATTCTCTAAATAATCAAATTGATGTAAATGCATTCATAGTAAGGAAAATTGTTTTCATCAAGATAAAGAAAAACATTGATATGTTCAAAAACATAATACATCAACTCATAAGAATCTCTTCTCATGAATAATATTAACATAGATAACATACTTCCTTGGTCAAGTGCTTTATGTATTCTTTATTTTACCTCCTTTCTTCAAAGAAATATAAATCATAAATTATTATTTTTAACCCAATGTATTTTAAGACCATGAAATGAACAGATCCTTTTCCATTGGATCTCCTTGGTGTTCCTTTGTATATTTAATATAATTTTCTTCCATTCTTAATTGCTTTTAGTCCTGTAACTTTGATGTATATTGAAATAACTAAGGATCTCTAAGCCTCTTTCTCTTGTGAGCTCATGTGTGCACCAACACACTCTCACACACATACTCCCAATATCTTTTCTTTGTATTTCAGTATCTACCCTGCATTGCAAGGGCTGCCACATTAGCAATTTTTATTCATAATAGTTTTATATCATATTGGCATTTGTTTTCATTAATATGACAAAAACCTCATTAGCAAAGACTCTTATTAGCATTTTGTCATAGAAAGTAGTTTCCTCATTTTATATTAGCACCATAATATGAGATAACAAATGACTACTTAAAATCTTTGTAATTCTTCCATGTGAGCAATGGAACACATCCAGCACAATGAGTAGGAGGATGTTGTAGATGCTCTATCTACCTTTGTTCTAAGATATTTGGTAACAGCAATAACAGTTACAGCAACAGCAATTAAATACTACAGTTGTGTGCTTGGCATTGCATTTTCCTTTTTCATCATTTGAGAAGGACCTATCTTAGACCCTAATAGTTTGTTCCTAGATGTAATAAGACCATAAATAAAACAAAGAAGGGATATTTATATCTAAGCACTGACACTAATAATTATGCCTTTAAAAATGTTACCGTTCTGTTCCTTCTGTACCAATGATAAGAACAGGTAGTGATATGTATTACTGCTAGTAGGTATTGTCTAGACTACTGACATTAAAGAGAAAATCAAAGGAAAAAGAGTTCTGTGTGCAGGGAAGAGAATACATATAGTTTCATTAGTATTATTCACCTATTGATAAAAGGAACATTTACATGAATTGTTTTAATAGTTTTCCCATGTTTTCAGAAGGTGCAACTGTAGTTAGACAACTCAGAAGAGAATAAACAATTCAACTTAAAAACGGAGAAGGTACAAAAGAAGCATAAAAAAGAAAGCAATAAAGTATTAAGGGGTGCCTGGGTGGCTCTGTTGATTAAGCGTCAGACTTCAGCTCAGGTCATGATCTCACAGTTCATGAGTTTGAGCACTACGTCAGACTCTGTGCTGACAGTCCAAAGCCTGGAGCCTGCTTTGGATTCTGTGTCTCCCTCTTTCTCTGCCCCTCCCCTCCCTCTCAGAAATAAACATTAACAAATTTTTAAAAAGTATTAAAAAAATAAGTTTTGGAACTAGATATATCTACATTCAATTCTCATGTTGGCCACTTAATTCCATCATGACATTGGTCAGTTTCTTTATCTTTCTTCATCTTGAAAATGTAGATAGTATTAACAGTCACATAGTTATTGTTAGAGTTAAATAAAATTGTAAATATAATGCCATCCATATATTGCCTGGTGTATAATAAGTTCAAAATAAATGCTATTACTTTTTTTTTATTATCTTCTCAATTGCTACATCAAAATGTTCTAGGGTCAAAATGATCCCTAGAGATAATCTAGTCATGTGTTCTGATCTCCCATTGGATGCTTTATGCCTTTGGTCATTTGCTTAGTGGCATATGTCTACTAAGAGAGAAATGTAATTTTCAGATTACTGGCTTATAGTTGGGGTAACTTAGGTTTACATTTGCACTATAGCTGTACTTAGAATTATTGCTGTAAAAATATTACTTTCTCAAAATTCCTGGTTTATATTGGTTAATATATAAAAGCAGATATATAAAAACAGATATGTCCCCAGAATGCTATCTCTCTTAATCTCGTTTGTATTGAAGATAAATGGCAATCTTAAAAATTGCCCCAAATGAAGAGTTAGGGTGCCTGGGTGGCTAAGTAGGTTAATCATCCAACTCTTGATTTAGGCTCAGGTCATGATGTCATGGTAGTGAGATGGAGCCCAGTGTTGGGCTCTGTGCTGAGCATGGAGCCTGCTTGGGATTCTCTCTCTCCCCCTCTCTCTCTGTCCCTCCCCTGTGCATAGCATTTCTATCTCTCTCTCTCTCTCTCTCTCTCAAAATAAATAAACATTAAAAAAAGATGAGTGAAGAGAGGAGTGAACTTGAGGTCAAGTAATTTCATACATAAAAGCAGCCTACATACAAAAAAATATACTTTTTAAAGAAGTCATTGTATTCAAGCCTAAGAAATAGTCATCAATTCATAAAAATTTTAGACAAGCAGAAAAATGTGATCCATTTGATAAGATAAGGGAAATGTGTTTATTTCAATTGAGGTGTTTAAACAGGAGTATGTATCTATCAAAGTTACAATTTCACAATTAATATCTACATATTTCACTGTTAATAAAATTTAGCTTAATTTTTGAAAAGGGATCTAAGGTTGTGCCAGTTTTATATCTTGATTATAAATCAAACATTGGATTCAATCTAGCATTCAGGAAGGAAAAAGTAATTAATCTTTATGTAGGATGACAAGGGTTGGAAATAGATACGTAAAGATAAAGATTTTAGGGTAGGGGGGAAGAAAACTAAAAATGCTTTGGTTTAGATTAAGGCACTTAAAGCATTAAAAATGTAGGGGAGCCTGGGTGGGTGGCTCAGACAGTTAAGTGGCTAACTTCAACTCAGGGCATGATCTCAATGTTCGTGGATTTGAGCCCTATGTCAGGCTCTGTGCTGACGGCTCAGAGCCTGGAGCCTGCTTCAGATTCTGTCTCCCTCTCTCTCTGCCCCTCCCCCACTCATTCTCTCTCCCTGTCTCTCTCTCTCTCTCTGAAAAATAAATATTAAAAAAAAAATTTAAATGCAGAAATTTTGCCTTTGCATTGTATTTTCATCTCTTCAAAAAGAAAACAGTGCCTTCTTCAATTTTTATTAAACTTTTGTCTTTTAGAAAGTATTTCAGTAGAAAAATCATGTTAATCAAGTTAATGAAAAATCAAGTTAATGAAAATCATTAAGCATGTTCTTTGTTTATGATTTTTAAATTTCTAGAATGTTTACATTATAAAAAAAATCTAGAATGTTGACAATCCCTTGGTATTCACTTGGGTGGCTTGATGCTGGTATATATACTCTTAACCATTACACTATGTTCCATTTTCATTCTGGCCTTAAGGGGGGAGGTGGGGAATACTGGGATCTAGACTTGAAAGAGTCTTTTATTGATGTGTTCTTCATTGCTATTTTATATCATTATTCTGTGATCTATGTTCTGGAAATCTATGCGAGGCTCCAACTGAACACTTGGCCCAGGATTGCATTGGATGTTTGCTGAACATAGACAGTTTATGGACAGGTGAGGGTTGGAATGATGAGGCATGCTATGTTGGAGTGAAAGCAAAAAACAGTGGATAGAAACACATAGGGGAGAAATGTATTTGTTCAAAATTAAAGCCAGCATCAAATCCTGGGATCAGAAAGGATTTAATCCATATAGGTCATGAAATAAACTGTGAATTCCATGCAAAAATCTCTAATTGAGCTTATGAGTTGGATGACTTCTACATATTAGTTTTAAGAATTGATGTATTAGGGGGTGCCTGGGTGGCTCAGTCGGTTGAGCATCTGACTTCAGCTCAGGTCATGATCTCACAGTTCATGGGTTCAAGCCCCGTGTCGGGCTCTGTGCTGACAGCTCAGAGCCTGGAGCCTGCTTTGGATTCTTTGTCTCCCTCTCTCTCTGTCCCTCCCCCAGCTCATGCTCTGTCTCTCTCTGTCTTTCAAAAATAAATGTATTAGTCAGGGCTCCCCAGATAAACTAGGTATATATCTATACATATATATGTATACTCACACACACACACACACACACACACACACACACACACACACATATCATTGGTTCTGTATATATTTACATAATTGATCTATGTCCTAATAGGAGATAGACAGAGCCTGAGAGCCAGACATAGGTAGAGACAGAGAGATGGATAGAGATAGGGAGAAAGAGAAAGAAAGATTGATACAGAGCCAATAGATCTATATCTATATCTATATCATCTATATCTATATCTATATCTATCTATATCATCTCTCTATATATTCTGTTTCTTTGGAGAACTATGACTAATATAATAGATAGATAGATAATCATGAATAATTGGCGGAAGTGATTATGGAGACTAAGAAGTCCTGGGATATGCCATTGGCAACCTAGAAACCCAAGAAAACCAACAGTATAAGTCTGAAGACCTGAGAACCAGGGAGGTCAATGGCGTAAATCCCTGTCAAAGGGAAGGAGAAGACCAATATCTGAGCTCAAGTAGGCAAAATAGAGGGGAAAGAAATGGAGGTGATTTCTTCTTTCCTCTCCTCTTTGTTCTACATAGGCCCTCAATGGATTGGTTGATGCCCACTTACATTGGGGAAGGAAGTCTATTTTACTGAGTCTACCAATTCAATTGTTAGTATCTGCAAAGACCCTCACAGACAGAACTAAAAATATTTAATCTGAGCAATCTATATGGCAGTCAAATTGACCTATAAGATTGACTGTCATAAATGGGGTTCTATTTGATTAAAAAGTTTTGGAGCTCAGAGGAACACCATGATACTCCAGAAAAGTGGGTGTGATTTCCCAGAGTGTAACTGGAATATGTCAGAGAGAGGTTTATTCTCATTAACTAGCTGGTATTGATTATATTTGATCTCCATAGGACCCATTTTCCTTCTAATGGGGGATGCATTCTGTGCATAGAACTCAGGTTCATGATTGGGGGAAAACAGTCATTTCTTTTCTTCATAAATGCAAAAAGCTAGAAAAGGACATGTATACCCCTAATCAAATATAGATGGCAGATAGGAAAATATGAACAAAATGAACTTGAGCTCAGAATTATCTTCATGCAGTGTCACACACCATCTAAATTAAATATCAGAGCAGTTGGGATGAATACAAGCAAGTGTCAGTTTTAGCTAAATAGGGTAGCATTTTACAGTTACCTAGACATCAAGCTTTGCACTGATTGTGTCTTTTCAAAGTATGTTTATTTAAATTATAAAACCTTGCACAGAATTTGATAATTGTGTAAGTGTTGCACAAAAACTAATACAATATGCAAATACGTCAAATTGTCTCATTAGCCATGTGTGAATCTTTATTATAATAAACCCCATATCTAATTTGGAGGTTTTACATAATTTATTTTAATTTGTGGATGAAAGATCTGCATTGTAATTACAAAATTTAATTTAATTAAGTCTTCCATCTGATAAGAGCATTTATGCAGATTTATACATACCCAACCAACATCAAAGCCAATGGGACTGTTAAGCTAAGTTTTACCCTGGTTTCCAATATATTTAACTCTCAAAATATAATTTTGATATGTAATAGGGAAGATAAATAGTAATGCTCTGGAGCATGCATAACATGGTAGAGATTCCTCAATCCCTCTTTCTATTTCTCAAAGTTGTTTAAATCTCACATCTTCCAGGATGTCCTTAAAGACAGTAATATTAAGTTGCAATAAAACTTTTCAGCTGAAGACACTTTTAGCATAATAATACTGTAAGGAAGATACAGATAATTACACTCAATTTAAAATTGAGAAACTTCTAGGAAACTTCAGACTGATTTCTCCTAAAAGCATTCAATTGCTAAGTTGAGAAGCTAGGCTCAGATTCTAGTCGACAGTGATCTTTATTTTTCTTAAATTCCCAGAGCATCTGTTCTACTCACATTGACTTTTGATGATACGATGCCTTGCATTTTCTAACACAATTTCTTAAGAGCTAAATCACATATACTTTATAAGAATAATTAAAACAACAACAACAACAACACTGGAAAAATTATCTCTTCTTTATCTGCATTATAACTCTGAAATATCATTTGGCATTTATGAATTGAGTTAATAAAATTGTAAGTATTTCTTTTTTTAGTGTATTTATTTTGATAGAGAGGGACAACGTGAGTGGGACAGGGGCAGAATGAGAGGGAGAGAGAGTATCTCAAGCAGGCTCCATGCTATGAGCACAGAACCCAACACCGGGCTCAATCCTATGAACCATGAGTTCATAATCTGAGCCGAAATCAAGAGTCAGATACTTAACCCACTGAGCCACCCAGGCGCCCCCCAAATTGTAAGTATTTTAAATACATTATTACATCTAATCTTTTAAACAAACTTGTGAAGTAAAAATTATATCTTTATTCCACTTTTCTTCAAACGGGAAAACTTTAGACACAGGAATTTGAGGAAATTTTGCAAAGTTATCCAAGTAGTAGGTGGTAGAATCAAATTTCAACTGCTTCCATTGTAGACTAATTTACCCTAATTTAAGACACTTTCTTTTTTTTTTTTTTTAATTTTTTTTTCAACGTTTTTTATTTATTTTTGGGACAGAGAGAGACAGAGCATGAACGGGGAGGGGCAGAGAGAGAGGGAGACACAGAATCGGAAACAGGCTCCAGGCTCTGAGCCATCGGCCCAGAGCCCGACGCGGGGCTCGAACTCACGGACCGCGAGATCGTGACCTGGCTGAAGTCGGACGCTTAACCGACTGCGCCACCCAGGCGCCCCTTTTTTTTTTTTTTTAATTTTTTTTTTAATTTTTTTTAAGACACTTTCAAAAAAGGAATAGTTTAAAATTCATTTAGATTAATATGTGATATTCAATACAATTGAGGAAAAATTAAAAATAGTACAACTTGTAATTGCAAAAGTTTAATAAACAATCACAGTGTTTGGTTTCCATGTTTATTTCACATTAATGTGCTCTCTTTCCTACACTGTAGCATTTTAATAGACTGTGCTGCTTTAAGTGTCATTTGTTAATAAAAATGATTTAATGAGGACAATGGATAAAAAATGCTTCCTTCCAAATCTGATCCCATATTAGGCTAAATATAAATTGACTTTTATTTAAAGCAAAAACTGTGCTTGACAGTTAAACAGTGTTCTCATTTCTTAGAACTTATAGGGGTGGGGATTCAATAAAAATAACTGGACAAAATTCCAGAGAAGCACTCCTTCATATACCAGAGGCATGAAACTCATAGATAAGCGTTCCAAATTCCAAACCAATTGCTCTAAAGACTTGCAAAACGTCAGCGTGTGAAAGCAGGTCATTTGCACTGAACCACTGCCAATGTATCAGAGTAAAACATATTTCTTGTTGAAATGTAAATGGTTGGACTCTGAACTTTTTCATAATATGTTTGCCATTATAGGCTATTTGAGGTCACTGTTTGACCTGTGCTAAAAATAAAACCCACAGACACTGGTTGACCTTATTGCCTGGAAACCGCTCTTCTGAGAGGGAAATGGCCTTAAGGTTGGAGATTTTGAATTTCTAGTTCTAGTTTTTATATAGTAGAACTAGCCTTGGGGCGCCTGGGTGGCGCACTCGGTTGAGCGTCCGACTTCAGCCAAGTCACGATCTCGCGGTCCGTGAGTTCGAGCCCCGCATCGGGCTCTGGGCTGATGGCTCAGAGCCTGGAGCCTGTTTCCGATTCTGTGTCTCCCTCTCTCTGACCCTCCCCCGTTCATGCTCTGTGTCTCTCTGTCCCAAAAATAAAATAAAAAAACGTTGAAAAAAAAAATTAAAAAAAAAAAAAAAAGAACTAGCCTTGTAAATTGTAAACTAAATAGGTATAGAATACACATCTCCATGACAAGGATATTATTTTATACTGTAGAACTAATTTGATATTACAAGTGAAGTTTGAAATGAATTATCTATTTTATACTGAATCTCAGTAGTTATTCTAGGTAAACTACTCCTTTCCATTAATACCAAGAGACTAAGGATTAAAAAATTTTTCAGGAAACAAGTATAAGTCATGAGAAGGATATTAGTTCATTCTACTCCTCCTAAGTGCTCTCACTCTACTTCTGTAATTCTCTACTCTATTGGTTTGATTCCATGATGCTGACTTGCTCATATTAATTATTGCAACAGTAACTATGTTAACACACTTTACATTGATGGTCTTTTCTTCCTTTTATACAGTACCTTTTATCTGCATAGACTCAGTCATCATTTAGATTCTTTCTCATTGAGGGGAGTAAAGAAATATGAATTCTGCATAAATGGTAAGCTGACCCAGCCAGTTCAGGCATTGGCAGTCAGAGGGTGGCTAAAGCCATGAATTTAGGATTAGGCTTTAAGGGATGAAAGGAGGTCTCACAGGCTTAGGTAACCTTTCTAACCTTGAAAACAAAATAAAAATTTGAGGTATAAGCCTATATAAAATAATGATTTTCCCCCATTATTATGTCTCTAATGCATTTATTATCTTGAATGAAGCATAAAGCAAATGGTAGCTGGTGAAGGCAGGGTTTGTGCATTTCTGGGCTTGATACCATCTAATAATTCTTCACTCTTATGATCACTTACAGTCTCTCCCACTATCTTCTCTTCTATTAACAATATTCTGTTGAACCCTGTGGGGGATGGAAATGTACTCAATTCAGTCATTTCTAAGCTTTGCTTTATCTCACTTATGTTCACATGCATAAAATCTTGTAAAGATAATCATATTTTGATATCTGGCTTGGCTTTCTGCAAGATTTATTAATTATAGTTTACTGCATTCTTATAAGTAATCATCAATCACCAGAGTGTTGATACTTCCTATAGAAAATGGGTGAATTATGGCACTGGCTTGGGTAAGAATAGAACATCTGAGTAAGGAAAGGTGGTAAGATCAAAACTAGAACTCAGTTTTAGTCATACAAATAATCTCATTAAATAACATGGACCAATTTTCCAATAAGCAGTCATTTGAACTTGTGCCAACCACTTAACCACACGTGAGGTCAGTGTCTTCACCTGTGTTATCAGATTTTTAGATTAGCAGGTAAGTAGCAGCCCTCTAGCCCTAATACATTATGAGCCTAAACTTAACTTGCTTAGGGTGAATACTTTTTATTTCTCCTCCTGATCTATGAGTATCCTAGAATAGGTAGTAGAAGCTTAGAAAAAACTGGATAAGGAACAGGGCAAAAAAGATTTCAAAGAATCTTTGAACCAATGGCAGGACTAGAGTTCATCCACCTCAAGTGCATACAAGCCCTGCTTTAGGATATAGTTAAAGAATTAGTAGAACAGAGGAAGAGTCTCTGGGTAGAACAGAGGAAACTGTGCAAAAAAAGATAACTTGGAAACACTAAATTCCTTTTGTCTATTTCTGCACTATTACTCCTAATAGCTGAGGTCAGTCTATGCCCTAGATACTACATTAAAAGGTTTTAGCCTTTAAGACTTTAACATGTTAGTCTTGTTGTTATTTTCACATACTTTCTTCTACAGTATAAACAAAGGAAAAGATTTCTTGAACAAAACTCCTTTAAGAGGCCAATTGGTACATTTAGCATGCTTCAAATTCTACCTAGGCAGTGATTCCTTCAGTTACAAACTTTAATTTCTGCCAAAATATAGTCCCTTGTGAGAGAAGTATGGCTTTAGCTTGAGTGTTTTTGATAATAGGTTTTTTATATGGAGCTACCATAAAAATCAGGAGCCCCCAAAGGGGAAGCATCAGTAAAAGAATCAGGAAAGCAGAGCAATGGGTGAGGGTCATCCTATTTGGATTTCTCTGTCAGAAACTCCTTCTTAAGTATAGCCTTTACAATGGATGCAACTGCACACAAGCATCACCTTTACTCATCACACTCCCTAAAAAGCTTTTGAATTTTTTTTCTCCAAAGAGAAATTGCAACCTCAGTGTCAGCTCAATAAATGGCATGCATAGCTATAAAGCCATGTTACATGACAAGGATAAATCTTTCAACCAAAACCTGCTTCCCATTCAGGATAAGGTTACAACTGCAATAATATTTACAGGATTTGGGAGTTGAACTTTGGAAGAAAAAGACTTCTCAGAGGATGGGTTTTGAGTCCATTTTGGCCCAACCTAAATACCTTAAACCCAACAGGGGATTGTGATTCTGTTTGTGGTAAGGTTCAAAAGGGTGAAATGGGATGAGTTTGGATAATTCATGAGAAAATGTGTGCGGTGGGTGTGGAGGAGGAGGGAAATTTTACTAAAATGGGAACCATTTTTTAATTATTTTTGAGATATTTTAAGCATAGATGATCCAAGGTCTCAAGCACAGTTTTTTCCAACCTTATTTCTGCTATAACGTATGTGATAGTAACATGTATGCGCTTGAGAAACCCACAGCAGACTCCAGTTATATACTGGCTTAAATAAGAGAACCGTGTGCTATTGTAAAACTGACAATGAGTTGTCTTTATCTTGACCTTATGTAAAAAACTTCCAGTACTGTGTGTGGAGGGGCAGTGGCTGAGTACCACCTGCATGATACATAGTAGAAACTTAGGGAAGGCTTATTGCATCAATGAGTGGATTGATGTCTAGGGTGGCATAAACTGCATCAAAATATCAGCACCCTTGAAAAATGTGCATTTGTGGGGCAAGCCAGGCAAGAGGAACTCTAAAGGAGAGAAGCTTTTTTGGTGCAAATATGAATTTCAAGGAAAAAAAGACATTTAGAACCTCTGTGTTCAAGATTATTTTCATTCTGTCTTTCAACAAACACTTATTAAGTACCTAATATTAACAACAATATCTGCCAGACATCAGCAATACAAAGATGAATATAATAGTTTTGTCTTTAAGAGTTCAGATTCCCTTGGGAATTATCATGTAAACAAAGTATTTAGTATAGCAGCTCCTTTTCTGAAAAGATCTAAGATAGAGTGTGATAGGGCAATTTTTAAATTAGAATAGCTGTTCTCTATTATTTAATAATCTCATAACTAGGTGGGGACACAGTTACTTTTGTTTCTTTCTAGTTCTGTAATTCTATAATCCATGACAAATATGCATCAAAGACAAACAGATTTGATAATTAAATATATTTGCAAATTCAATTGTGGTTATATGCAGAGATTGACGAAACTTGTTTTCTTCAGAATTCTTTCAACAGAGTCAAATTCAATATAAATTTGCCACTAAATATGCTGCATTCCTTATTCCTTGACCAATATTTGAAAATCCTGCTAAGAACTAGATAGATTTCATATCCTCACTCAGTAGATGATGTGCTTTTCTGAACTCTGAGTGGCATGCCTTTTTTTTTCCCTGTATGTGGGACCCAAGATGAATTTTTGAATGTCAGTGTGGCATTTAACATTTGAGAACCATATCTGATGAGTCTATTAGACCTTTATAAGTCCACTTCCTGGGGCCTTTTTCAAAGAAGAGCCATAGATATTCTGCACGAGGCAAGGAGGAAGCGTGAACTCTTGAAAAAGAGGGAGTGGTTAAATTAAAGGCATTAAATTGGATGGGATGAGGAAAGTAATACAGTTAAAATGGTTTATCATGTTAGTAACCTTGTGCTAAGAGGGGCAAGCTCTGTTGGACTTCATGATGGAAGTTCCATAGAAATTACCAAAATGAAAGAAATCAGAGATTTTTAAATGTGCGAGGTTTGATCTGAAAGCTTGTTTTCCTTGTTGTTCTTCACACATAATTTCCCAAAGTTGAAAGGACTAGAAAAAGTAACATCATATTCCTCCTCTCTGTCTTTTATGTACCTTTATTGTATGGATGTTTATTTATAGAGAAATAACAAAAGACTCTATGAACTCTATTCTTCCTAAATAACCACAGTTTCACAACCGTTATTAAAAAAAAATACTGAATAGGTTTTTTTTAATAGACTCTTTTATTCCTTCCCATGGGAGCTATCACTTATACATGTCAGCTGTGAGGATTCAGCAGGATATAAATAGAGCAAGGAAGGAAAGACCAAAAACGGAATAAAATGTATCCAAGAAGCAGAGAAGATATTGTGGGTGCTGATCTAGCTATAGGTGTGGAGAGTGATAGTTGCTTAGTCTGGTTGGTAAGAATAATGCAGCAGGATTATTATATTCTCTGGCTATTATCCAGACAAAATCTTATCAACTGGGAGTTCAGAATGATGTTCTACTTTATGTAGCAACAGTGGTTGGGAACGCAGGTGCATATAACATTAAATGTTCAGGAAGACTAGGAGGTGGTCTAAGCAGTAATAGGGCTCCAGTGATGTTAAGGGGCAGACCTCAACATCTGTGACTAGAATTGGGAAGATCATGGTAGGGTTTATTTCTAGGTGGGAGCAGAATTTAAGCTGGTAACCAGAATAGGAATTTAGAAGAATTTAGAGCAATAAGAAAGAGACACAGAATGTTAAATAATAACAAGGTCCTTAAAAAATTCAAGAGATGTCAGAGAAACACGACTAAGCTCTGAAAGAGATGCATAGATACTGATTGTTGTAAATGGTGTTTTGTGGGGAAAGGATTGTTTTTAGCCACTGTTGTTGGCAGTGTAATTTGAACTTTACTTTCCTTATAAGCTTTAATTATAGCAAATGGCAAGCACTATGGAGAAACCTACAGAGGTCTGTGTGGTCACAGGGGAAGTGACTGACTTTACCTGCAATTCATAGCGGGTGTTATTTGCAGATCTTAAAAAACATTTAAGAGGTATCTAGAATGAAGACACCTATTCAAGGCAAAGAAACAAGATGCAGGGTATGTAGCTGAGAACAGGAAGAAGGGTTTGGTGGAGTTGCAGGTGACTCTGGTGAGCTGGAATTGAAGGGAGGGCAAGGGAAGAAAGAGGTAGTAAATAAAGGCAATTGTGAAAAGCTGATGTGAGAGGGCACAGCTAGGATCCTATAAATACTAGGATACCAGAAAGATCTTTAAGCTGGTAACAATCATGATCAGATTGAATTGTAGGAAATTTATTTCAGTCATAGAGGTTGAGAGCTCTGAAAGAAAAATGTACCCTACTGGAAGAGATTTATTGAATTAAAAAATATAGATGAAAAGTAGAGAATTTTCAGGTAAATCCAATGACAAATAAAGATAGAGAAAGACAATGGATGAGAAGGGTAGTTTAGTAAATTGGGTGAATCGTGCTGGGGAAGAATAGGCAAGAAGGAAAATGCTGTGAGAATCACTTGAAAATGAATGTAATAATTACTTCTTGTTAACTTCCATTTTTTTTCATGCCAAGCACCTATGTGGTACTCCCTATGTTCATTCTTTCATATCATTCACAGAGCTACCTTAGGAGGTAAAATTTATCTCCAATCTTAGGATGAGGAAATTAACCTCCAAAACACAAGTATTAGAAATAGTATTAAATCAAAAAATGTTTTTTTCATTTATAATCTAGTGATAGTAATCATTAAACTATTATTATTTTCATGGAATTGGAATCTCATTGTAGAGGTAGTATATACTTTCACAAATAGGATCTGTAACCCAGCAAGGCAGTCATTATTGCTCTAGGAGATGGTGTGAACCATGCAGGTATAAAGATCTCTGTTAAAGGATTCCTCTGACGCTCAGATTACTAAGAGAGAAATGGTCTCATTGCCTTTTAGGAAGAATGGCTTCTATCATAATATATTCGTCTTTGAATGGCCTACCTCAAACTAGAAATCTGGTAGTCAATCGCCATTATCTTTTGAATGTATTCCCAGAGTATACCTAATGGACAACCACTTTTTTTCCCCTTTTATCCTCTTTATGACTGCCCTGTATTATTACAGCATCGTCTTTAAAGTAGCCAAATGCCTAGGGTTGTAACCTAGCTCCACCATGTTACTTAACCTTTTTACCTCAGTTTCCTCATCTGTATAGTGGGGTACTATTTTCAGTGATTTCAGTCTTATTTCATTGAATAAATGAGCTGCTTTAAAAATTGTGAAATAATAAATAATAAGTACTAAAAAATATTTACCAGTTTGTCCCTTGTCACATCAGATTTGGATTTTTGTAATAGTCTTCTCTTGAGTTTCTCTAAGCTTTGACTTTCATTACTTTCCGGTATATTTCCTACATCATAGAAATTCTTAGAGTTGGCAAATTTGATCTTATTTCCTTCCTCAAAATTCTTCAAAGACTTCTTTTGTTTCAATAAATTACATGAACATTAAGCATTTTATTTTTATTTTTTTAATGTTTATTTATTTTTGAGAGAGAGAGAGAGACAGAGACAGAGACAGAGTGCAAGCAGGGGAGGGGAAGAGAGAGAAGGAGACACAGCATCCAAAGCAGACTCCAGGCTCTGAGCTGTCAGCGCAGAGCCTGATGCAGGCCTCAAACCCACAAACCACAAGATCATGACCTGAGTAGAAGTCAGAAGCTCAATCGGCTGAGCCACTCAGGGACCCCTGACACTAAACATTTTAGAAAATTGATTAGGCCTTCTGTACCTGCTTACTATGTAGCATTACTTCCTGGTACTGCTCAGAATTCATCCTTTCCCACTAGAATTTTCCTAGATATAACCAGCCTTTTTGTGCTTTCAATGTATTTTGTACCTCATGTTCTCTCTAGAAGTTAGAACCTTCTCTCTTTTGTCCCTCCCAACCCCTTACCCTCCTCCTCTTCCCTTTTTTCCTCATTTTTCTTCTTTCCTTTAAGTTTTCTGTTTGCTTAACAAATGATTCATCCTCAACCCATACTGAAATACTTTCTCAACAACTCTCCATTGCCCCTAAAGACCTTTTAACTTGCCTGACTTTTAGCTGTCATCATATTGAATTAAAACATTTTGTTTGCATATCTGTCTTTGCACAATATCCCAAACACTAATATCTTCTATCTTCAGCTAGCACAATGTCTGGCATATAATAGCCTCTAAATAAATATTTGTTGACTGAATCAATTTTTGTACTCAATAATTCTCAATTTCCAGATGAGAACACTGAAGTCTAGAGATTAGGTAATAGCTATTTGGTGGAAAAGCTGGGGCTATTACTGCCATCTCCAGATGTAGGATTTCATGTGTTACCTGTTAGTTGTCAAGAGTTCACAAATAACAACAGATTCTGTAATGATAAAAGCTATCCATGACATTCATTTGTTTTGTATTGCTTAAACTGGTTTAGAATGAAGTCTTCAGGCTTAACCAGAAGCATCAGATTATGTGTTCAGATTATTCATTATGAAAGTTTAGGATAACGTAGCATCATATAACCAGTGGTTTAGTAATTAAGATGCATCAAATATCAACATTTGCATTAAGCAAATCATTAAGGGCCATGTCAGTTTTACCAAATCTGTTGACTCCACAGTAACTGAATGCTGACTTTCTTTTGCAGTCTTCAGTTTAACATCATAGGAAGTCTCTGACAAAATAAACTTTGATTATCTGAGCTATGTCTTCATATTCTCAGCATTTGGGGAATATTTTAACTTTCATTGGGAAACCATTTGTAATTACTTTACGATTGCATCTAGATATTCACTGAATGAAGTGAAACACCTTGGCTCCTATCCTACATGGCCAGAATTTAGTAGTCACTGCATCAGCAGAGCTAACACTTACACAATGCTTTCTATTCCCTAGGCTCTGTGCTAAGTGCTTTATATCTCTTAACTCATTAACAGATTCTAAACTTTCTCAGAGCCCAGCCAATCTCTATCCCCAAACCATCCTATTTGTAACATGTATTATTCTGACCACCATATGTTCACTTACCTCCAAATAATATTCTTTACTGCCATAAAAATGGTTGCAGGGAAAAGATAAATGTCTTAGATGAAAATATTTGAAAAGGTTATAAGTTGTTCCACATAAATAAAACCTGGAAATGTAATCATTCCTTAAATTGTAAATTGATGTATAAATTGAGAAAGATTTTTTAAAAAGTGAATACTAGGGACACTTGGGTGGCTCAGTCGGTTAAGCATCTGACTTTGGCTCAGGTCATGATCTCGAGGTTCGTCAGCTCTGTGCTGACAGCTCAGAGCCTGAAGTCTGCTTCGGATTCTGTGTCTCCCTCTCTCTCTGCCCCTCTCCCGCTCATGCTCTGTCTCTCTGTCAAAAATAAATAAACATTAAAAAAATAATAAAAAAATAAAAAGTGGATACTAAAGAAACTAAATGTTTAGTATATGGCTATAGATTGAATTTTGAGCAAAATTTAAATATATATATCCATATCCACAATTAATCAGATACTAAACTGTAACTCCTGTTTCTGACATTAGGTAGGGCATAGCTTGGTAGGAGAGAGGTAAAGTTCATATAGAAAATAGATATCCACAAGTATAGAAAAATAAAATTTAAGAACAAGCTTGAATAACTAAGTATATAAGTTTTCTAATGTTATAATATGATTCTGAGATTTCCATGATGTAAACTCAAATAATCAGAAAATCAAGTATTTTGACTTTTGGAGTCTCTATGCACTTACAGTTCTCAGGATTTATATAGTCACCAAAAGCTATTCCAAACTTTTTTTTTTCCCTCCAAGGCAAATAGTCAACCTATTTTAAGAAAACTCATTCTAGAAATTGACACTGGTAACAAATTTGAGTTAATGGTTGTCATTTATTTCCATTTTCAAGGTGTGAAATCTGTGAGAAGGGATTGAAAAGCCATGAGGCAAAAATGCTAGAAAAACATAATAACTGCTAAGCTATAAATTATCTGTTTGGAATTTTTTTTTCTTCCAGTGCTTACTAAGACAAATTCTTTATGGGTAATAACTGTAGTAACTCATCAATTCTAGATATTTTCTACTTTTCTGATATGTAGAATCCTACATAAAATCACATAGTGTGTAACTGCCTGGAGTAAAGGAACTAAATTATTTTCCCAAGTAACTCAAAGAATTGGAGAGTTAATGGATCTCAAATATTTATAGAGGGAATTAGGATGGGAATTCATTTTGGTTCCGAGTAACACAATATCCATTTATTCTTCTTTCACTGGTTTTTATCTTGCTCACAGCTTTATGAACTGAACAACTCTGTATCATGACCTGTTTACTCTGACTCCTTATCTGACCACCATTCCTTTATTCCACTGGAAAGTTTTTTTAATACATATATAATAATTTTGTATTAGAGAAAGAGCACAAGTCGGGGAGAGGGGCAGAGGGAGAGAGAGGATCTTAAGAAGTGTGTATGCTCAGTGAGGAACCTGATGCAGGGCTCAATCCCTTGACTCGGATCATGACCTGAGCCAAAATCAAGAGTTGGATGTTCAACTGACAGCCGCCCAGGCATGCCTGGAAAGCTTTTTGTTTGCTTATTTGTTTTCCTGGAATATTAAGAAACATATGAAAAGACTACCACATCAAGACTGGTTTTGCATTCCTTGTAGACATGCTGTTAAAATTGGTAACTTTTTCTATCAGATAGAAGTGTAAACACTGGGACACCACATAAAACAAAACAGAAAAACACCCCTGTCTTCATTTAGCTTACATTCTAGTAATAGGAGATCAACAATCAACAAAATTAGTTAAATGTATCATAAATTAGATGGTGTTGAGTATTGTGGAAGAAAGGGCTTCCTCAGAGGGTTTATATTTGATAATGTGGTCAGTGAAGGCTAAACTAAAAAAGGATATTTAAGTAAACACTAGAAAGAGATGAGAGAAGAAGCCATGTGGATATTTGAAAGAAGAGTATTCCAGGCAGTAGGGACAACAAATACAAAGGACCTGGAGCAGAAATGTGTCTTGACTGTGTAATGAGTGTTAGGTAGAGTAGGGTAAGAAAGGGATGAGAGAGGTAGGACATGAGGTCAAAGAGACAGCAGGTGCTGGTTTATGCAGGGGAATGCAGGTTACTGTAAGCCCTTTGACTTTTTTTAGGTGAGATGAGAAGGCTTCAGTTTTGAGAAAAAAAAAAAAAAAAAGAACAATGTGACATTAGTTTCCTTTTAGGAGGATTACTCTGACTACTGTATTGACAATAACATGTAGAGGGGCAACCGTGTCCAGTTAGAAGGATGCTGATATTCATGAAATGAGAAATGTCAGGGACTGGCAGGGTAGAGATGGGGGGAGGGGGAGTAGAAGTTGTTAGATTTGGTGTATAATTTGAAAATAAAAAGAATATATGCTAACAAATTACATGTTGAATGTTAAAGAAATGTATCTTTTCCTAGGCAACTGGAAGATTAGAGTTAGCTTTTACTGTTAACAGTCTGAGGAAAGAAGCAGTTTTGAGGAATTTGAAGCAATCATAAGAGTAGAGATCAAGTTCAGTTGGTATACTTATGTCCTTTGAGAGAGATGCTTGTTCAAAATCTAAGGGGAGGTCTAGCTGGAGTATGGTTCTGGAGTTCAGGGGAATGGTCCAGGTTGGAAATAGAAATTTAAATCTGGTCCATGTTTTGTAAACAGTGACTGTCTTCTTTATCTTCTATAGTATTATCTTCTATATCTTCTATAGTTTACAGATAAAGCTTCTATAGCTTCTCTTTAATCAGATGGTGGAAAAACTACAGGAATTTCTCCTGGAAAATGTTGATTATTCTCACAACATTTATTTCCAAATTAATTTTGTTTCTTCCACTAATTTTATCTGAAGAAACAGGATGAATTCCGATTTAGGCAGGCCCAGGGCAGGATGTACACAACAATCTAGGGAAAACTGTTATGGTACTTCTACAGGCCACATTAAGAAATTACACATCCCAATGGAGGGGGTGATGTTTGACAACTATTTTTCAGTCAATGAGAACTTCCCAGATAAAACAAATATACAAAAGGAAACAAATTTAATATTTCTCCACTTGACCTTTATTTTTCAAATACAATTTGGTAATCAGTTCAAATTCAGTTGATCTTTTCCAAAAGGGAAGCAGCTCCAAAGGGTGTCTGGCACCATACATAGCTGCCATTAGTTTGTGGGTCTCTTGCAAGATTAGTGTGTTACAAGCTTACTGTTTCCACCAACCTGCTGCTCCCTACTATCATCCTTTAAATAAAACTATTTGGCTTTCTCTCCATTTTTTAATAGGTTATTATAATTTTAAACACACACACATACACATATTCATACACCTCCATACATGTGCTACAGACCCACATGTTAGAGAAACACTGGCTTTTATGACTGGCAAATTTTTTAACATTTTATTGGAAACATTAACTGCCCTACAAATCTGTGACATCCTTTGAATAGCATTTTTGGGAAGGGGTGAAAAGAAGCTTAACTTTAGGGAGAAGAATTATAGTACTATAAAAGATGTCTACTCTATGAACAGGGGGATAAAATAACACTTTATAGAGAGAAATAATCCAATCTAAAGTAAATTCACTCAAGAAAAGGAAGGAGAGTAAAACCTTGGATTGCGAGTAATTTGTTCTGCAAGTATTCCACAAGATGAGCAAAATTTCTAATAAATTTTAATTTGATAAACTTGATAAACAAGCAATGTCTTGCAATATGATTAGTATGCTATGCTGAATGTCACATGATCACAACTGAGCTAAGAGTCCTTCTCATTCTCTCTCTCTTTTGTTGTGGGATTATGGGCGATTGTCTCCCATGCTCAGATGCTTGGTCTTGGACTGTGGTCTTTGGCAGAAATCAGTGATTTTTCAGAATGTTGGAAGGTGCCCACAACCGGCACCAGTGTATTTTTTGTCACTTCAAGCACCTATGGATAGTCCTTTGCTTTGAAACACAAGAGTAAGCTTAGGAATGCTTTGCTTCATTCTAGTTCAGGCTGCCTGCACATATAGACCCTTTCCTTTGCTGCCTTATTGCCAGTTACATTAAATACAATATGTGACAAGAGTCTATTAATACTCTACTTTAGTCCACATCCATTAGTGATAGTGAAAGTCATCCAACAAAATAACCTTCCTTTCTCATGTCTCCCTCACACCAGACATGAAGGTTTTCAAAGGTAAGTGTGGGCTAATTTATTTTTCTTTGTATTTTATATTTTAAAAATTATTTTGTATTACAGTATTGTAATCATTTTTATGTAAATATTTTTGGGTTGTGGAATGAAGCATCTGAATTTCCATTATTTCTTATAGGAAAATTCACTTGAAATACAAGTACTTTGGATTGCAAACATGTTTCTGGAACAAATTATGCTCACAAACCAAGGTTTTACTGTACATGTTTTTAATAGACAAATTACAGGACAATGGATGTGACAGGCAAAGAGGCAATAGGGAACATGAGATGAGAAGTTGCTTAAAAAAAAACAACAACACAGAAAACATATTTGAGAATAAGCTGAACAAAAATAAGCTCAAAATGTAGATGTTGCATAGACATGAGAGCAAAAATATATATTTACAGCAATAAAAGCCCCTAATATTTGCAAGTGCATTATGTTTAGCAAGAATATCACACAACTTATTTTATTTAATCTTATTATATACACTCACTGAGAGGGACAGAATTATAATCGGTTTATGAAGATGAAGAACCTGAAGTCCAAGAATAGTTGGAATTGGTGCCCAATTCTTCTGAGTTCCCATCCTGTTTGTTTTTATTGGCTTCCTAATTACAACCACCAAAAAAATCAAATTAATCAAATTAATCAATTAATCAAATTAATCAATTTAATCAAAAAAATTAAATGTTTTCTATGACACACATGTATGAAAGTGCTTTCCAAAGTTGCTAATTATAAATACATAAAGAAGCATTAGGTTCCTTGTTAAACTACTTTTGGTCTCTGCGCTGCGTTTTTGCTATACATATATTATACCTACACCTATATCTACACATTTATATAATTTCTTTCATTTATCTAGTTTCCTCTTCACAATATCTCAAAATCAAAACAAGAAGAGTTTCATGAAATATCACTTAAGCAAAAGGATTTAGTGAAAGACTAACTTGATTGTTTATAGTAGTCAATGAATTAACCCTTTAAATCATCTCCAGAAATAGGTTTTTAATTAAATCAAATCAATGCAAGATTCAAGCAAGAGATATATGATTCTTTTTTTTTTTTCTTTAAATGTTTATTTTTAAGAGACAGAGTGTGAGTGAGGAAGGAGCAGAGAGGGAGGGGACAGAGGATCTGAAGCAGGCTCTGCACTGACAGCAGTGAGCCCCGGGAGGGGCTGGAACCCACAAACCTCAAGATCATGGCCTGAGCTGAAGTCAGATGCTCAACAGACAGAGCCACACAGGCAGCCCAGGAGATGTGTGATTCTGACTCTTCCTGGAAAGAGTACTGTGTATTATTTAAAGAATTGTAGCAAACAGCCAAGTAATCACAGTTTAGAAGACCAGGGGCCAGATTCCATATCAAACACAGCAGAGATAATTCTATACTTGAATTATTTCCAATGTCATTGTATCTTACATGGTCAAGATAATAATTCTTGGAAAACAAAAGCTTAAATAAACATTTCTTAAGGCATACATTGATGCTGTGACATGTCTTGAAAAACTTAAACTACTCAGAAGACCTCCACTTCTTTTTTTAAGGTATCAGTAAAGATCGATACTTCCATACCCATGCTTCCATACCCATGAAAAATGCATGCTTATATAACTTTAGGCATGTGATTCTTTCTACAGACTCGGATATATTTACAAAGAAGAGATTGGATGGCATTTAATGAACTAATCAATTGTGCAAATTATTCAAAGGTGAGGAAGTTGTATAAGCTCATTTCATAAATGCCGAATGTAAAGGTAAAAAGAGAACATTGAAATGCTGATTTAATGAAGTTTTCTGCTTAATGCATAACCATGACTAACCACAGCATGGGGGAGCCTTCTGTTAATGAGGCAAACTTTTCGTTGATACAAGTGAGCAACTAATAATGTCTACCTTTAGGGCAGATGAATCTATTATTTCAGTCCTGGTGAACAACAAAGAGGAGGGATAGAGCAGGGAATGTAATATAATTGCCTCTCTTAAAGGAAAATCTGCTCTCCTTTGAGATGTAGAATTCCTTCTCTGCCTTCAGAGCAATCTTTTTTTTTTTTTTTAATGCAGCAGGAAGCCAGGTGTGCTATAAAATAAAAGCAGCTTTTGCTCTTCTTTTGGGGTTATATTAACTGAATTAATAAGCTGAGTGAGTCCTCTAAGTACATCTAATTTTTAATACTAGTTATTTCAATTTACAAAAAAAAAAAAAAAAAACACACCCATTATCTGGAGTTTCTTTTTCATGTGTGATCTAATCTGAACACAGCAAAGATAGAAGACTGACTTCTGTTTTCACTGAATTTCAAGACAAAATAGAACAAAACTCAAGAAAACTAAAGGGTAACAAGGTGATGTTTCAAAGACCAGTATGGACAGGTGGGTGTTTGGAAGAGATAACACCCAGACACGTGAGGCACTATGGGGCGTAAAGTCATAAAATAGGAAGTTCTAGGTTTGAACTACCCCATTCTGTTTAATATGTAAGTGGTGTTAGTCCGGTTTCCTAAGCTCAGTGAGCCTGAATTCCCTTTTGTATAAAAGAGATAGTGATACTCACTTTACAGTGTAGTTTTAAAGATTAATAGGTAACGTCTACAAAGAGCCTCCTTTTCTTCTCTTTGTTTGTTTGTTTTCATTTTATTATCTAAGTTGTTTTGTGCCTTTATTATGTGTGTTTGGCAGTTCTCATTTCGTGTCCTTGAGAAGAGAATGCAATCTCACATTTTTAACATTGATGTCCTCCCACTAATTTTGTTGAGCCCTGTAACAAGCTGTCATTGCTGTGCAAATTATTTATAAGCACAAGAGAAAATTAACCCAGTTTTCAAGCTATTTTGAGTTTCCATGGACTCATTTATTTACACTCATTTGAGCTGACGTGATGAGGGAGGGATATTAATGCACCTGAATCTTGGTACCAGAAACCTCTCCCTGTAATTAGTATTTAGTCTTAAGATGTTCTAGCAGTCAATCTGCAGTGAGAACAAATGGAAATTGGGTAGTCTCTGATTTCCACTTAATCCTTGTTCCCACAAAGTAGGACCAGATGATAGTGCTTGTTTAGCAGACCCAATTCCAATACCGGAGAGTACCATATTGAATTTATTTAGTTATTTTCTTGTACTAAATTTTAATTAAAAATGGATGAAAACTTAATAGACATAGTAAGGCTCAGCTGCTACAGTCAAAACCCAATGAATTCAAATTACTGAGTATGGTAATTTAAAATAATTTGAAAATATTGTGAATACTAACGGGCCATAAAGCAAGTTAGCAGAGTTAAGACTTAGATGTATATTATGACAAATTTTATATTGAATCCTCATGATCTCAAAGTTAGATTCCAAACTTGGCAGACCAAATATGTTGCCTCTTCATTAAGTCACTATACCTATAAAAATTGATTACTATATCAGCCTTAGAACATCAATGGTAGAAGTCATGACATGCATTCGTACAAGTTATGGAATGAAATTTCAATAGTAGTTGCTTCAAATACTAGCCTCTAGCAACCCTGGCATTATTTGTGTTTCAGGACAGGGAAACTTGGAAATTGTATCTTACATCACATAGTTGTGTTGGTTCACAGCCCTGGATGTAACAATTCCCCAGCTGATGATTCCCAAATTAGGCACAAATCATTAAGATGCAAGTTTCATGCTTGAGTATAAGAAATGACTAAATGATTATTTTGCAGTCATTTATAACAGTTTCTCTAGACGTCCAGGAGGAATGCTTATTTATTTTTCAAATGCGTTCTGATTGTTATTTGTTACCCCAGCTACCTATCTAGTAGGGCTCTAGACCATTGTCTGTTTTTCTTGAGGGTCTCTTTTTGCTAGCTATAAACTTTACACAATTTCTGCTTCTGCTATGCTACTTTGTGCTTTGCAAGGTGTGGGACCCGTTCTATATTTTCCCCAAAGTGATTGGTAAACCAAGTTTGGTCATTTAAGAAAATTTGCTTAAAGAGTTGGGCAAACTGGAGATAATTGAAACGGCAAACTGAATTAGTCATAATTAGTGCAGTCCAAGGTCCTTCATAGGGATTTGCTTCGTGGTTATCTTTCTCCTACTTTCAGTCAGTTTCTGTGATGTACGGGCCAGTATATAACCTTATTGCTTCAAGGGAATGAACTTGATACCAGAGTTTTCCTCTTCTCCCCAGAGTGCATGTACCAGCCTCTGGGCAATGGTAGTAGTAGAAGAGAGGGGAGAGGGAATTAGGTTATTTTCCTAAAGGAAAAGATGATATTCTAGAAAGCAGCTCTGTTACTAATGATGCCAAATTTCATTGTTATGACAAGTTTGACTTTTCACTAGCATAAAACACTCCTTACAGAATAGGATTTTGCTTTATCGTTGTGTAACAAAATAATTTTATACAAATAAAAGGCAGATTGTACTCGCAAAAGGATTGAAAAGTGTTAGGCAAAATTAATTAAGCAATATCTCTCCCTTTCTAACACCAAGACTTCACCAAAACAATTGCAGTCTAGGACTATCTTGCCCACCCTATCACTTACTGGAAAATGATTTCGTGTAATTTGTTTCCATAATGTCCACTTAGCATTTAGATGAAGTTGCCCCTTCTTACCTTTAGTAGTCAATAGAGTACCTAGTAAACCTTCAATATTTGGCTTTATTATCTGGACAGACTAAGTGGCTTTGGATAAAATCATATTTAAACTGTTAATAGAATTCTCTCTTTTGTAAAATAGAAATAATGATGCCTGCTTTTCAAATTCACTGTTTGGCTGGTTAATTCTAGCGCCTGTTAAACCCGTGTGTGTGTGTGGTGATTATGGAGTCTTCTAGGTTTGACTAAAGAGAGTCCTTGGTTTGATGAGTGTGGCAATTGTTCTCTAAGCATTTTAACTTGTATTTCATCCCTGCATTTCACCCCTACAGATACACACACATCACCACAACCATCTTCTATAAAACTGGCAGATTCAGAATGTTGGAAATGTCTTACTTTAAGCCTTAATTTAGTCCATCCTTCACTTTAAGATGTTTCCATCCATTTGAGTTATGATGAAACCATACCTCTTTAAAATAGGGGGAAAATAATAGATATAACATACAGCTTAAAATTAGACCTGAAAGCCACAGCCAGCTATATTTAGCCAATGTGTTTTATGTAAAATTACGGTAGGTTTTTGCTGACGTGTATTATTTACAAACCTGAAATATTCTTCTACCTTTGTCTCTTAACCTTAAAAGAAAAAATGACAAAGGGAATGTTCACAAAGAGAATATTTGCATATACATATGTAGCTTATATGTAAGCTACATAAATACATAAAGGAAAAAAAAAGAAAACTCACCAAAAAAGTGTATCTGATGGGTGCTGCATGGTAGAAATATAATTCACATTGATAATTATTCTGTTTATAGTACTTTAATAGCTACATTGATTACATTTGGAATAATGAATTGCTTATGCTAATAGTAATTGGAATTTGCTTATTTAAACACCTATCATTGCTAATTTCAGTTACCCAACAATGGAAAGTTAAGATTACACAATTAAATGGATTTTATCAAGCTTTCTTTTGGGGAAAAACACACATTCATTTTGACATAAAAATGGTTTTAATGCGGGATTCATTTTAAGCTAACAGGTTTATTTTAAATTAAAGACAGAGCTGTAATTATGAAAAAATGCCTTTTAAACAGATGCATCTACTTTTAGTATGGACCTAGTACTATAGGGAATATTATATGAGGTTTTTTTTTCCTAGTACTTTGTTTTTCTTAAGTGCTTTTAAATTGTTTTTATAAGCTATTTATCACAGTAATGAGATGAATTAAAATAATGTTTCCAATTTCACAGATAAATATATAGCATTAATGATCAAGTCATTTCCTCAAAGTAATGAATGCACAGAGGTAGTTGGTGTTCATATATGCATTATAGCTCCTTCTATAGACAGATTTGGACAGTGTTTAATTTTGAGATGGTGACCCAAAAGTACCTCTATAGTAAATAAACTCTTGAAATAACGAATTAACTCTAGTCTGTGACTTAGCTGAAGTCTATTCTTCTGGTTTTGGGAGGACTAATATAGGTTCCTGCCCATGACTGATTTTGGAAGCTGGATAAAATGTATATTCTTGTTTAGGCAATGGTCCTCATCGATAGTAGTATATACTATCATATACATATACAGGACCATATACAGACTGGCTATTATGATTATGATATACTATCATATACATATACAGGACCATATACAGACTGGCTATTAAGAATGATAATATTGTTATTAGAATATTATTCTACCCCTCAGTTTCTTCATCTAGAAGATATAAGTAAAAAAAAATCTTACAAATTTGTGATAATTCAGTAAAATAAATAATATAAAGTAGTAGATGATTATCTCTTGCACCTGTAATGCAGTCAATCAATTATAGGTACAACTAGTTTCAGATTAAAATAAATGATATGTGGAGATGAGTATATTTATTTATTCAACATTTTAATAACAATCCATAAACACTGGTTGTGATTTCATAACATTATACTTTAACTTCTTAATCCTTTCACACACATTTAAAACACTGTTTTAAGGCCATGTATACTTTTTCTCTTCTTTTTTCCTCTCCATTTGTACATTATAAGATTTATCTCTACTCCATCTCTTAACAAATCAACTACTGTTACTTTCCAACTGATAAATCCTTTATGTATATATGTCTGTGTGTCTGTATATATGTATGTATGTATGTATCTAAATTTATGATTATAAACTCAAAATATATATAAAATACTATGCTTTTTATTTTGAGAAAAAGTTTTTACCCAAATATGAACCCTAATTTCAAGTAATATTAACCTAATACCTAAGGAAACATTAAGTAGGTAATTATAGTGTAAGACAGAATTTGATATGTATTAAAATGGTTACATAAATGCTGTAAGATCTCAGAGAAGCTATACTTATTTATTTCTGTTAGGAAGTTGGGTCAGATGAAGACAGTTTTAAAATGTGGTTGGGGCGCCTGGGTGGCTCAGTCGGTTGAGTGTCCGACTTCAGCTCAGGTCATGATCTCATGGTTCGTGACTTAGAGCCCCGATTGGGCTCTGCGCTGACAGCTCAGAGCCTGGAGCCTGCTTCAGATTCTGTGTCTCCCTCCCTCTGCCCCTTCCCTGCTCATGCTCTGTCTCTCTCTGTCTCAAAAATAAACATTAAAAAAATAATAATAAAATAAAATGTGGATAAAAAATGTAAATAAATAAAATATGGATAGAATTCTCACAGAAGAAAAGAGATGGCAATTATGGTTATTATGGAGGTGATAGCTAATGCTATGGTAGAAATTTATAAGTGTATCAAATCAACACATTGAGTACCTTAAACTTGCACAATGTATATCTCAATAAAACTAAAAAAAAATGTGGACAGAATTTCAGAAATTGAACAATGGCACTTTGCAAACCTAGGAATTCCTAATATTTATTTTTAAAATGCTCCCATAGTGCTTTTGATGAATACCCAGGTTTGTAATTCACTCCTAGCCAAGTAGTTGGCCTTCTTGACCCCTGTTTTTGGCTGGAGACATTCCTAGGTACTAGAAGAACTGAGGAGAGAAACAGAAAGAGAGCTCTTATAAAAGAAGAAAAGTATATTCACACCTTTCTCAAGAAAGGGTAGTTTATTATGGTAGTAGTCTATTAGGTTCAGTTTGTTTTATAAACTTATTCCTTAGAAACACTTAAGTTATAAGTTCCAGATTTGGTATTTACTAGCTATGTGACTTAGAGTAAATTAATTAGCAACTCTAAAAGTCTCCTTTTTTGTATCTTTATTTTAAATTTTTTTAAGTTTATTTATTTATCTTGAGAGAGAGAAAGAGAAACAGAAAGAGAGGGAGAGAGAGAGAGAACCTGCAGAGAGCAGCAGCAGAGGAGAGACTCCAAGCAGGCTCTGCATGTCAGCACAGTGCCTGAATATGGGGCTTAATTTCATAAACCATGAGATTATGACCTGAGCTGAAATCATGAGTCAGAGGCTTAACCTACTGAGCCACCCAGGCACCCTTCTATACCTTTAAAATGAGGCTAATAATGATAATACCTAGCTTCCAGCTTCTTATTTTGACTAAGTGAGATAATGCTATGTAACCAAAGCATTGAGCATGAAGAACATGGTGGGTAGCATGTCTGGAACCATTTTATGCTTTCTCACCATTACTTGTTCCACTGTGTTTCATGGGGATGATTTCTCTCCACTGCTTCAATGAAAGTGAAGCCTCAAGACTCTTCTTGTATTAGTTAGTGTTCTCCAGAGAAACAGAACCAACAGGAGTGGCTGGCACAAAAGAAATTTATTCCTTCAAAGTTCCAGTGGCTGGCAGTCTCAGATGAAGCTGCTGACAGGGTTAGTTCTTTCTGAGGGCTGTGAAGGAAGAATATATTCTGGTATTTATCTTTGACGTGTGAATGGCCTTCTTCTCTTCACATTGTCTTCCCTCCGCATATGTCTCTATGGACAAATTTCCCTTTTTAAAAGGATTCCAGTCATATAGGATTTGGGCCTACCCTAATGACCACAAGTTAGCTTCAATTAGCTCTATAAAGACACTATCTCCAAATAAAGCAGCTTTCTGAGGTACTGGGAGAGTTAGGACTTCAACTTATGAATTTGGCAGGGAATACAATTTGGCCCATAGTATTCATCTTCCAATCTCCCACTTTTAATTCTAGTCTTTGTTTCCAGAAATAACTACTATCCTGACTTTAGTAACTATTTTTCCTCTCTTTTTCCTTAATATTTTGCCAAATATGTTAGTAGAACAAGAAAACATTATTTGTGCTCAAAAGATACTATCAAAAGATACTAATACTTTTTGGGGAAGAATTAAGGTAGTGGAGTAGTAAGGGTATCCTGGGCTTGTCACCTCCCTCAAACAATGCTAGGTTAACATCAAACCATTTTGAACACCTAGGAAATTAATCTGAGGATTGACAAAACAATATGCATAATTTAAGAGAGAGAACATGACAGGTACATGGTGCATAGAGGTGAACTTGGAGAGAAGAGCCATGGTGTCCAGAGGGGAGGGAGCCATTTTCACAGAGAGGATAAAGACAGAGGTGGAGAGAGAGCTGTGCATTGGGTTTGCACAAGAAATACCCCCCGAAAGCAGCTAGAGAGAAAAGAGTGAAAACATGCACAGGGTACTGCACAAGAAAACTGTTCCCCAAAACCATTAATGGGGAAAATGGAGAGTGCTTCAATACTGCCAGGTTTTTTTGTTGTTGTTGTTTTGTTTTTTTCAGCAGAGCACAGAGTCTGAAGTTTCAGATGTTATCCCCTGGTGGTACTCAGGGAGGAAGCAGGGTGGAGCTCCAGGAGCAAGCATTGTGGTCTGAAGTTCCACTGGTTTGCATGGGGAGAAGCAGTTCCCCTGCTTAGAGTACATTTGGTAGAGGTGATACCACCTTTCTGCAGGCAAAAGACCTGGCAGATGCCATCAAGTTGCCACGTTCACCAGTATAGGAACAAAGATGTTGGCTGAAGGCAGCAAATCCTGGTACAGACAATGTTGTGATTTACCATAAACTCTGTGCCACTGCCACTGTGCAGTGGCATGAACATTTCCCCAGGAAAGTCAGTCCTGGCCACAGTGTGGTGAGACCCTCCTCCAGAAGATCATTGCAGGTTGGACCACAGGGGTCTCCGAAGTTTGAGTTTTGAAAGCTGCATTTAAGATAAAACTCTAGAGAAGCAACACCTGGTAGGCAGGCAGCTGAGACACAGGGGGAAGGTGGGGAGCTGAGAGAAGTGGGGGTGACAGGGGTAACTGCACATCTGCGAGGGTATGAACTTCGGCGCTAGAGACTAGAGAGCTTGGTGAAGCCATTTTCACTATTAGCCCACCAGCACTGATAGACCCCAGTGAGCTAAATAGCACCACCAAGTGGCGGATGGAGTGGTTACACCATTAAGATGGTAAATCCCATCCCACCATGCCTTCCAGGCATATCCGCACCTGTGCAAGTCAGCTAGAGAATTAGAGCAGCGAGCCTCTCTCCCAGAAGACCAGCACAAATCCCTTCCACAAGCTGCTTCTACCTACATAGACCACTGCAACGTTTCAGCTCTAAAGGAAACTGGATCTAGCTTCATTTGGGTTTTTTGTTTATTCATTTTTGTCGTGGTGGTTGTTGTTGTTCTTTAGTTTCATTGATAGAGAAACAGCAAATTGTTTTAATTTAATTTTTTTGATTTTTATTTTTTTCTCTCTTCTTTTGTCTCTTTTTTGTCTATCAAGCTTCTCTTAACAAGCATAACAAAAACACACCTAGGATCTAGCTTTCTTTATTTGATTTATTTTTAAATTTTTATTTTATTCTATTGTTGTTGTTGCTGTTGTTGTTGTTGTTTTTACCTCCTCCAAAATGAGAATTTGGAGGAATTCACCTTAAAAGAAAGAACAGGAAGAAATGATGGCCAGGGATTTAGTCAGTGAAGATATAAGTAAGATGTCTGAAGTAGAATTTAAAATGCCAATTATAAGGATACTAGCTGGGCTTGTAAAAAAGCATAGAAGACAACAGAGAATCTTTTCTTCAGAGATAAAAGAATTAAAATCTAGTCAGGCTGAAATTAAAAATGCTATAACTGAGATGCAAACCCAAGTAGAAGTCATAAAAACAAGGATGGACAAGGTAGAAGAGTGAAATATAGAAGATAAATTATGGTAAATAATGAAGATGAAAGAAGAGGGAAACAAAAGTCAGGGATCACAAATGTAGACTTAGGGAACTCAGCAATTTATTAAAAGGTAATAATATTTGTATCATAGGAGTCCAGGTTGATAAGGAGAGAAAAAAAGGGAAGAAGGTTTTTGTGAGCAAATTGTAGCTAAAAATGTCCCTAATCTGGGGAAGGACACAGACCACAAAATCCAAGAAGCACAGACAATTCAACAAAAGACAGTCATTGCCAAGACATATCATAGTCAAATTCACAAAATACACAGACAAGGAAAGAATCCTGAAAACAGCAAGGGAAAAAAGTCCTTAACCTACAAGGGAAGACAGATCAGGTTCACCGAAGATCTATCCACAGAAACTTGGCAGTGCAGAAAGGAGTGGCAGGATATATTTAATGTGTTGAATGGAAAAATATGCAGCCAAGAATACTCTATCCAGCAAGGCTGTCATTCAGAATAGAAGGAGAGATAAATATACCCAGACAAACAAAAACTAAAGGAGTTTGTAACCATTAACCTGGCCCTACAAGAAATTTTGAGGGGGATTCTGAATGGAGAGAAAAAACAAAGACTAAAAGCAACAAAGACTAGAAAGGAGCAGAGGGCATCACCAAAAACCCCAACTCTACAGTTAACACAATGGTTCTAAATACATATCTTTCAATAATCACTCTGAACATAAATGGACTAAATATTACAATCAAAAGACATAGGGCATCATAATGGATAAAAACAAAAACCCAAAAAAAACAAGATCCATCTATATGCTGCCTATAAGAGACTCATTTTAGACCTAAAGACACATGCAGATTGAAAGTGATAGATAAACATCTATCATGCTAATAGATACCAAAAGAAAGCTGGAGTTGCCATGCTTACATCAGACAAACTGGATTTTAAAACAGACTGTGACAAGAGATGAAGAAGGGCAATATATCCTAATTAAGGGGTCTATGCATCAAGAAGGTTTAATAATTGTAAATATTTATGTCTCTCACATAAAAACACCAAAATATATAAATCAATAAATAACAAACATAAAGAAACTCATTGATAATAATACCATAGTAGTAGTGGACGTTAAGACCCCCACTTACAGTAATAGGCAGATTACCTAAGCAGAAAATCAACAAGGAAACAATGGCTTTGGAATGACACTGGACTGGATGGACTTAACAGATATATTCAGAACATTTCATCCTAAAGAAGCAGAATATACATCCTTCTCAAGTGCACATGGAACATTCTCCATAATAGATCACATATTAGGTCACAAATCAGCCTTCAACAAGTACAAAAATATTGAGATCATACCATGTATATTTGCAAATCACAATGCTATGAAACTTGAAGTCAACCACAATAAAAAATTTGGAAAGCTCTCAAATACATGGAGGTTAAAGAACATCCTACTAAAGGGTGAATGGGTTAACCAGGAAATTGAAGAAATTAAAAAAAAAAAATACATGGAAGCAAATGAAAATGAAAACATGAAAGTCCAAAACCCTTGAGATGCAGCAAAGACTGTCCTAAGAGGGAAGTGTATTGCAATTCAAGCCTATTTCAAGTAGCAAGAAAGGTCCTAAATACACAACCTAACCTTACACTTAAAAGACCTAGAAAAGGAACAACAAATAAAGCCTAACGCCAGCAGATGGGAAATAATAGATTAAATCAGAAATAAATAATATAGAAACAACAACAACAACAACAACAAAAACAGTAGAAGATATCAACAAAACCAAGAGCTGGTTCTTTGAAAGAATGAACAAAATTAATAACCCCCTAGCCAGACTTCTCAAAGAGGAAAAAAAGAAAGGACCTAATTCAATAAAATTATGAATAAAAGAGGAGAGATCACAACTAACACCACAGAAATACAAATAATTATAAGAGGATACTATGAAAAAGTATATGTCATCAAACTGGACAATGTGAAAGAAATGGATGAATTCCTAGAAACAAAAACTACCAAAACTGAAACAGGAAGAAAGAGAAAATTTTAGCAGACCTGTAACCAGCAAAGAAATGGAATCATTAATCAAAAATCTCCCAATAAACAAGGGTCCTGGACCAGATGGCTTCCCAGGGGAATTCAACCAGACATTTAAAGAAGAACTAAAACCTATTCTTCTGAAACTGTTGCAAAAAATAGAAATAGAAGGAAAGCTTCCAAACTCATTCTATGAATCAGCATTAGCTTGATTCGAAAACCAGACAAAGACCCTACTAAAAAGGAGGATTTCAGGCCAATATCCCTGATGAATCTGGATGCAAAAATTCTCAACAAGATATTAACAAATTGAATTCGACAGTATATTAAAAGAATTATTCACCATGATTAAGGTGATTTATTCCTGGGCTTCAGGTCTGGTTCAATATTCACTTATCAATCAGTGTGATATACCACATTAATAAAAGAAAGGTAAGAACCATATGATCCTGTCAATAGATGCAGAACAGGCATTTGACAAAATGCATCATCCATTTTTGATAAAAAAAAATCCACAAAGTAAGGATAGATAGAACATACCTCAACATCATAAAAGCCATATACAAAAGACCCACAGCCAATATCATTCTCAATGGGGAAAAACTCAGAGCCTTTCTCTTATGGTCAGGACCAAAGCAAGGATGTCCACTCTCACCATTACTATTTAACATGGTACTGTTATCTTATCCTCAGCAACAAGACAACAAAAATAAATAAAAGGCATCCAAATCAGGTAGGAAGAGGTCAAACTTTCACTTTTTGCAGATGACATGATACTCCATGTAGAAAACCTGAAAGACTCCACCAAAAAACTTCTAGAACTATACATGAATTCATCAAAGTCCCAGGATATAAAATCAGTGTGCACAAATGTGTTGCATTTCTATACACTAACAATGAAGCAGCAGAAAAGAAATCAAGGAATCAATCCCATTTGCAATTGCAAGTTAACAATAAGATGCCTTGGAATCAATCTAACTAAAGAGGTAAACTATCTGTACGCTGAAAACTATGGGAGACTTCTGAAAGAAATTGAAAAGGACACAAAGAAATGGAAAAACATTTCATGCTCATGGTGGATTGGAAGAATAAGCATTGTTAAATGTCTGTAGTACCCAAAGCAAGCTATGCATTTAATGCAATCTCTAACAAAACTCCACCAGTATTTTTGCAGAGCTAGAACAAACAATCCTAAAATTTATTGGAACCACGAAAGGTGGCAAATAGCCAAAGAAATCCTGAAAAAGAAAAACAAACTGGAGGCATCACGATTCCAGACTTCAAGCTATATTACATAGATGTGGTCATCAGGACAGTGTGTACTGGCCCAAAAACAGACACAGATCAATGGAATAGAATAGAAAACCCAGAAATGGACCCACAACTATCTGGTCAATTAATCTTCAACAAAGCAGGAAAAAATATCCAATGGAAAAACACAATGTCTTCAACAAAATGTGGTGGGAAAATTGAACCTCTTTCTTACACCGTATACACACACACACACACACACACACACACACACACACACACACACACACACAAATCAGAAGGGTTGAAGACCTAAACATGAGACAGAAAACCATCAAAATCCTAGAGAAGGACACAGGCAGCAATGTCTTTGGCCTTGGCCTCAGCAACTTCTTACTAGACTCGTCACCAAAGGCAAAGGAAACAAAAGCAAACATGAACTATTGGGACTTCATTAAGATAAAAATTTTCTGCACAGTGAAAGAAACAATTAACAAACCTAAATGTCAGCCTACAGAATGGGAGAACATATCTGCAAATGACATATCTGATAAAGGGTTAGTGTCCAAAATCTGTAAAGAACTTATCAAACTCAACACCCAAAACAAATAACCCAGTTAAGAAATGGACAGAAGACATGAATAGACAATTTTCCAAAGAAAATATCCACATGGCTAACAGGCACATGAAAAGATGCTCAACATCATTCATCCTCGGGGAAATACAAATCAAAACCACAATGCTACCACTTCGCACCTATCAGGTTGGCTAAAATTAACAAGAAAGAACAGGTGTTGAAAGGATAGGAAGAAAGGGGAAACCTATTTCACTGTTTATGGGAACGCAAACTGGTGCAGCCACTTTGGAAAACAGTATGGAGTTTCCTCAAGAAACTAAAAATATAACTACCTCTATGATCCAATAATTGCACTTTTGGGTATCACATGCACCCCAATTTTTATAACAGCATTATCAATGTTAGCCAAACTATGGATACAGTCCAAATGTCCATTGACTGATGGATAGATAAAGAAGATGTGGTATCTATGTACAATGGAATATTACTCAGCTATCAAAATGGTTGAAACCTTGCCATTTGCAATGACAGGGGTGGAGCTAGAATGTTTTATGCGAAGCGAAATAAGTCAATCAGAGAAAGACAAATACCATATGATTTCACTCCTATATGGAATTTAAGAAACAAAACAGATGAACATATATAAAGTTGGGGAGGGGAAGAGAAGAGAGGGAAACAAACCACAAAAGACTATTAATGATGGAGAACAAACTATGGGTTGATGAAGGGATGTGGGTGGGAGATGTGTTAGATGGTTGGTGGGTACTAAGGAAGGCACTTGTGATGAGCACTGAGTATTGTATGTAAGTGATGAATCACTGCATTCTACTCCTGAAACCAACATTGCACTCCATGTTAAACTAACTAAAATTTAAAGTAAAAAAAGGAAAAAAAATACTTTTTGTAAACATCATACAATTATTCCTATCTGACTTTTTATGTTAATATTATGTGTCCTGAGATTTGACCATGTTCATGTTGATATGAAAGCTATAATTTATTCATTTGCTTTGTAAGACACTATATCAACATATTAGTTATTTTATATTTCATGGGTATTGGGGTTGAATTCACTTTTATTGTTACAAATGTGTTGCAATTGTATTCCCAAACACACACACACACAAAATGTGTTTGAGAGCAAGGAGCAAGAGGTACTCCAGAATACATACTTAAGAATGAATTTGCAGAATCAGAAATTATGTATGGGTTAGTGTTGGATCACGGCAGCAGAAGTACTGGAAATATTATGGGTTAGTAATTTATTATATAAATTAATCTTACAAAACTATAGGAAGTACTGGGGAAACAAAATATGTAAAGTATCAGAGAAAAGTAAAAATATTTGATATGGTGTGGTTGATAAAGTTGAAGCTTGTGGGAAGCTAGGCATATCCAGCTGCTGAAGTGAATCCTGCAGGAATTTGGTATAGAAGTCTATGGAAATGTGTTGAGTTTTTATGGATAATGCCTCTGAGTCTGCAGCCATTCATCCAGCAGGGCTGACAGAGAAGGAAATCTTGGTTGGTTGAGAAATGAAGCAGGAAGACAAACTGGGACCCACTATCCCTACTGGGTCTGCCCCTTACAAACTGTAACTGAAATGTTTAAATTTCTCATGTGGCAAACGCTAACATGAAACTGTACAAGAAGAGAATTCTGAGATTCACATTTACAGATTACCTAAATTGAAACAGTATAATACCATTATGTTACCTTTACTGGATAATTCCAAATACTTTTCCAAAGTTGTTCCAATTTTACCCCATCAGCAATATGTTAAGTTTTTCTTACTCTACGTTCTTATTAGCCCTTGATGTGTCAGGCTTTTATCCTGTATATCTAGTATGTGCAAAATAGTGTTTTAATTTCTACTTCTCTTCCCTGTTCTTTAGAAGGATTAGACAACTTCCAAATATTTACCATGCATTCATATTTCCTCTCCTGTGAAATGCCTATTTAATGGCATTTGCCCATTGTTTTATATGTAGTTGATTCCCTTTTTTCCCTATAAATCTGAGTTATTTTCATATTCAAGCAAATATATGTGTTACAAACATCATTTCTAATTTTCTTTTTTCTTTTATACATATACATGCACACACACACATAGTATGTATGTGTGTGTGTGTGTGTGTGTGTGTGTGTATGTATATATTTAATGTTTATTTTTTGAGAGAGACAGAGACAGAATGCAAGTGGGTTAGGGGCAGAGACAGAGAGGGATACACAGAATCTGAAGCAGGCTCCAGGCTCTGAGCAGTCGGCACAGAGCCTGACCTGGGGCTCAAACTCATGAGCTGTGAAATCATGATCTGAGTTGAAGTCATATGCTCAACCGACTAAGCCCCTCAGGAGACCCGATTTCTAATTTTCTAATGGTAATATAATCGTATTTGTCTCTTATTTTTCTGATTTGTGCCTCTAATTTTTTTGATTATGCTGACACTCAAAGGACTTAACAGTTACTTCTAATAACAAGAATTCGTAGATTTTTTTTCCCCCAAGGAACAATAGAAAACTTTCTCTCCCACTTCGAGCTTGCTTTATGCTTGGGAAGGTTTCTCTGGAAAAGGGTGATAGCTGGCTTTTTTATGTTCTCTTCTTGCTTTTCTTTACTTACTGCAAGTCAGCTATACATTGGATTCTGACCACTCAGCATTTGACTAGTTTGAATCTGGATCAAATTAGGAACAATAAGGATCATGCTTAATTTACTTGCCAGATCTCATCTTGCTTTAACATTGGGCTTTCTGAGGTTTGTGAGTATTTAGTACTCATTCTCTCTCAGCGGTGTTTTTCTGGTTTTGGACTGTCTTTCCCAAGATGTAGGCTATGTTTTTTTATTATTATCATTATTATTATTAATTTTTATTTTACCTTGTTTTATTTTTATTATTTTCATCTGGCCACTTCAACTTCTTCTCTGAATCCCTGGGCAGTCTATCTTTTCTGTCTATGTCCTATAATTCCCACGTCCCTGCCTTGAACAGGACTTATAAGGTCTGCAGTCAGTTTAATCCAATGCCCACTCTAACTCATAAGTAAGATTCATGTATTTGTTGCCCCACTGTCTGTAGAAATAAAACTCTGTCCTATGGCCATCCCATTTCTCCCCCTTTCATGCCTCAGACTGATCTATTTGTCCTCCCAAGTTTACATTCCTCAAAAGCAACTGTCAAACAGTATTCCCATGGGATATCCCATTCAAATGCCAGGACAGTCACAGAAAATCTTTTACCAAGCTCCCTTTAAAACCCCTATAACCCAGGTCTGGCAGAGGAGGATAAATAGGCACCACCACTTTCTACAGTAATCTCTCTTAACTTCTTCATACTCAACCCATTTACACTCCTGATTAGATATAGCTCACACAGATCTGAAAACAAATTTAAGAAACCTTGTTTTTTGTAAATGCTCACTTTGGAATTTAGGAGGACATGTCACAAATTGGCTTCTTCATGGACTTTTGCATCCTCAGCCTAATATGAGATAGAAAATGTCCTATATTAACCTCCTATTATGTTATTTCATTATGAATAAAAAGTGCCTCACATTTGATAGACAAATAGAAGACTTAAATTTGTAATTATAATTTCATAGAAAAAATAACAATTATATGTGTCAGCTAGATTATTCGACATCACCAACTCTTAGTTTTAAAAGTTCCTAAAAGAGACTTAATTACAACTTCCACCATGTGGATGCTTTGATATCATCTTCAAAAGCCTTGTCAAAGTGGTGGCTTATAAAGGACTGAGTTTTTTCCATCAGTGTCTGAACAAACTTTCTGGAAGAAGAAAGCAAATACTTTTTTTCTTTGCCTATCATTGGATCCTACTGAAATTTCCACCAATTACTCCAACCCATTTTAAAAGTTAAGGATGGTGGGGCGCCTGGGTGGCTCAGTTGGTTGAGCGTCCGACTTCAGCTCAGGTCACGATCTCGCAGTCCGTGAGTTCGAGCCCCGCGTCGGGCTCTGGGTTGATGGCTCAGAGCCTGGAGCCTGCTTCCGATTCTGTGTCTCCCCCTCTCTCTGCCCCTCCCCCGTTCATGCTCTGTCTCTCTCTGTCTCAAAAATAAATAAAACGTTAAAAAAAAAAATTAAAAAAAAAATAAAAAAATAAAAGTTAAGGATGGAGAAGCTCAGTTAAAAAGGCTAAAATGCATTCTCTCTTTGCAAACCCATCCAGAAGCTAACCTCCCAACTAAGTGGCTTTTCATCTCTGAATCTTTGGTTCAAATTTAGGCTTGGGTAAAAAATTTGTCTTAAGAAATTGATGATTACATATATAGGCATTATATTAAAGAGATGGAATGGTATGGGAGAGAACACCCTACACTTATATCAGAGTTCTGTTTGAATCTTGGCAGGAACAATGAAGTAATTTTGGGCAATTCCTATACTTTGTCAATATGGTTATTCTCTTTGTTACCAGTTCCCCTATCCTCCACCCCCAAATCCATTCACCGCTAGTCATTGCCATGCTCTAAATCTCCTGCACACTGTATACCCTGAGCTCCATGGTGATTAGCTTTTGTTTAGGTTGAGCCAGTGGTGTGCTGGAGCCAACTCACACCAGCTTGCAAGAGCCAATTGTGTGTATCTTTTTCCACCTCCAGTTCAATGACATCATGTTGGTATATTGAAATCAGCCATGGTGGGAGTGATTACACCACAGGTATGAGCTAATTCTAAAATCAAAGTTTTGGTTTTGTTTTGAAAGCCACATTTTAAACATTTCATTTATCAATCGACCCTTGGTTTAGCCAATGAGAGTTGTGGACAGATCAGAATGCAGGAAGCAAGATTGAAATACTTCATTCCTGCCCCCTCCTTGCTTCAGAGCTCCATTTTGGAAAACACCCCCTACTTTCTCCTCCACAGTTCCTATTAAGCAGGCCCATCTCACAGAACCACTTCTTGCAAAGGATATGGTAACATTAGTTCATCCTTGCCTTTTCAGCCCCAAAGGGTTTTCTCTGTTGTTTGTTTCTCATTATCTCTGCACCCTTTACAAGCTCCCTTTACACTGCCCACTGCTCTTTAAGTAGTACCTTCATTAAATTTTATTTGAACTAGCTGGTATCCATTCTGTTTCCAAGATCATAAATGATGTATCAGTCATGACAGTCTTTCTGAAATGACCCATATGCATTCAGAATTTTGATAAATATATTGCCTCCCTGCAGCTCCAACCCATGTATTGAATTTGGCATGCAAAATGAGGTTTCTTTAGAATCCAAACCCTGGAATATAAAATGATGACAATCAGCCAGGTCATTAAAAATAAACTACCTTTTTAAAGTTAATTTTCTTATTTTCACATTGATTAATTGAAAGTTAAAAAGCCAATTATTTAGCTTTGGGCTCCTGGTTCTCTTCCTAGCCCAAACACATGTAACTTTTTTTTTTTTCTTTTCTTCAGATCACAATGGATTTCACTTTACTTGAGAATGTGAGAAACAAACGTCATAGTCATTACTCTTCTTAATGTGGTGCCAAATAGTTCACCTACTGACATTATTTCAGTAGGGGCAGGAAAATAAGGGGCTTATTTTTACTCCTAAAAAAAATTTAGCCCTGGTGAAGAACATGTAAAGGATGTTAATGTTTGCTCTCCCTTCTACAACCAATTAGTCATTAAAAAACACTTGGGGCCAAATAAAATGCAAGATCTAACCTAGTTTTCCTCCTCCCTTTTACTAATTTTTATCAAGGCAGAGTTTTAGGCAGTGAAATGGCATCCTTAAGCAAATTTCCTTTTTAAAGGTTGGTTAACTTGGCAGATGTTAAACTGTACATATTTTATTCCTGAAATTAAAAAAAAAAGTAGTATTTTTCTTTACCCGAAGACCATATGTCAAGGAAAAATGTTTTATACACAGATACTGTCAAGGAAACTTGTTTTCTTTCCATTTTTTTTTTACTGCCAGATTTATTTGATTGATTCTCAGATCAACGTACTTCTATTTGACATGCTATCTTTAGAAATAGCTCTGTGTCCCATTATCTTCATAACAAATAAACACTGTCTGAAATCATAGTGATAGTTATTTCTAAAGATGGGGATGGGAAAGGTCTCTTTTTTTCAACCTAGGTACCATGGTCATGTACAGGACACCCTCTTAGTTTCTTCTATTTTATGCTTAGCTGCATTAAAACAGGTTAATGGAAAACTGATTCTATGTGATTCCGTCAGACCAAAGTTAAGACTGTAACACTTACTCTAATTTGTGCTTTGCAAATGCATACCAATGGTCATAGAAGAATGTTTCCAGTTGCCGTTGGTAGGGGTAAATATTGTAAAACAAAGACTCTACATCATTTATACTTACTTAAACTCTCCATCTTCAAAATTTAAGAGCAGCTGTTTTATCTTTGCTACACTTTCTATTAATTACCCCTGAATTCATGGGCATAAAGGGTATCCACTTTGATAAGTATATACCTATGAAACATTAATCCATTTGGCCTTCTTAAATTCTTTAATGTTTATTTTATTTTTGAGAGAGAGAGAGAGTGCACGCGATTGCACATGAGTGGGAGAGGGACAGAGAGCAAGGGAGACACAGGATGAGAAGCAGGCTCCAGGCTCTGAGGTGTCAACACAGAGCCGGATGCTGGGCTAGCGGCTCAGATTCACAAACCGAGAGAACGTGACCTGAGTCGAGTTGGCACTTGACATGGCAAGCTACCCAGACACCCCTATTTGGCCCTCCTAGATAATTCAACATAACACATTTGAGGGTTTTGGAAGTCTATATTTAAATACTTATATCAATATATACAAATATATACTTTAATCAATAGTCTACATGGTTATATATTATTCTTTACACTATTCATTAGATTAATATTTTAAAAATGTTAACTGGGGTTTGTTGGTTCCATCTTAAGGAATACTATGGCTAGCCAGTTCCTATGCCAAAACCCAATTAGAATTCCAAACAAGTTTTCTACTCATGAACTATTGCGTCCCAAAGAAAGCCATTCAGGAAGTGTTAACAGCCTTATAAGCTACAATATACCTTGTTCCTTTCTTTTCTTTCCTTTATTGTTTTTGTTTGTTTTCTGAACATTCCACATGTTTATCCATCCATACTTTTATGAATGTTATTTTATCTTTTGGAACTTTCTTCCCCTTTTACAGAACTTTATTTTCTACTCAATTTAAAAATCTATCTTTAAAGAAAAATCTCATGTAACATTCTTTAATCCTTCAGAATAAGTCTATACCTTTGAGTTTTCATAATACTCTGAAAATAGTACTATTAGAACACATAATGTGATTTTTCACATATCTTTCCATAAACAAATATAGTGTCTCTAGAGGGTAGTTCTTATGGTGTTTTGTTTTCTTTTTGGCCTTTCTAATAACTAACACAATGGCAGAATAAAGTCCACACTCAGTAAATGTTAGCTTAATAAATTATTGAATGCATGGACTACATTTTTCTAGTTATTGGGATTTATATTGATAACCTTTCCTCAAGAAAACAGCCAATGATTTCTCTTTTAATATTGCAAAGGAAAGGATCATGGACATTTAACATTATGAGGCCCAACAGAAATAATTCTCTGAGCTTGCAAATTATATTCATTAAATGAATGTTAAGTCGTAATAGGTAAATGCAATTTCTCTGCAGATTAAATTTAGTAAATTAATTAGATCCAAAATTCATTATCAAATTCTTCACAAGGATTCAGAAACACAGGACTTCAGAAAGAATATGCTAGCATGTAGTTCATCTAAAATATGTTTCTCTGAAGAGAAAAGTTAGAAAAAAGGTAATTAAGTATTAAACCCTAGCAGAATATTGGCATAATAGTAGCTGTTTCTGTTACATTAGTTCCTTTATAAAAGGTAGAACCTACAGTTTCCTTAATATTATAATTCTTATCTAAAAATATTTTTATAACTCTGTTAAAATGATCATAGATACAGGTTTATTAGCTTTGATTTCCTTAACTTTGAAGATAAAATATATTATTAAAAATTAATTACATATGTTTGCTTCCTTTTCAATTTTTAAAATGTGGATGATAAAAAAATTTTAATTTTATATTATGGTTCACATTATGTATATGTTGTTCAGTGCTCATCTAGAAGGCAGACTGAAATATCCAGCCATCTCATGGTGCTTAGGAAACAAAGACACAAAGGGAGAAGGAACTAAGACAACAGGCAAGAGTTGAAACCCCTATGGGGGTGGCAAAAAGAATTGATCATATATAGTCACATATATTTAGAGTTACTAATTCTAGGTATACCTGGAATTGGAGAATCTAGAATTGCACCAGCTAGAAGATATTGCTGGAGGACAAATAAATAAATATTTAAAATTTATTTCACTTTATTTTGTCCAAGGATGTATTGAGTTTACAGAGGATTTAAATGGCAATTTCCCTTTCAGCTTATCTTTAGGTTTTTGAAACTCTTTGGGTTAGGAAGCTAAGGAGCTAAGCTAAAACAAACAAACAAACAAACAAACAAAAACCCACAAAACAGAAGGACTGAGTTATACTTTCAAGATTGAGGGGGAAACAATCCACCAGGGTCTCAGTGAAAGATGTGATTGGTTATACCTCAAAAAAGTAGGCTGAAAATTAACTGAAACTGCCATCCATTCTTTATCCAATTTAGTCCCTTATGAAATTGATGTAACCAATAACCCACACTACCTGCCCAGTAGTGTTGAACTGTCTGTAGTAAGAAAAGAAATATCATTTGTTGATGATCTGTTGAAACAATATTGTATGCCTCAACAGGAATTACTCAACATATGCCTCTCTCTCTCTCTCTCTATACACACACACACACACACACACACACACATACACAGAAGGAAACTCATGGATTATCCAAAACTAGGAGTAGACAAGGGCTGAAAGTAACCAAAATAAGTATATTTATTAAAATGGATGAAAGCAAAAATAGATGAGCATGGGAACTGTACCAGAGAATCCATGGAAAATCCATACTAAGAATTGAACTGACAAAAAAAATACAGAAAACTACAGTATATGAAATTAAAAACTTCATGGATAGTATGAACAGTAGCCTAGACAAAATAGAAGATGGAGTCTAAAAATAATGTTTAACTATCATATCCAGATAGAAGCATAGAAAGCTAATAGCATATAAAAAAGAGATAAACTTAAGAGAGCTACATGCTCAAAAGTGCTAATGTACATGTTATTAGAGTCCCAAGAGAAGATGCAATGAGGTGGAAACAATGTTTAAAGAAATGATATCTCAGATTTTTTTTAATTCATTAAAAATATCAATAGTGACTCAAGATACTTAGCAAATATGAAGGAAGAAAAGACCAGTTACATAAAACTGTTGAAATCCCAAGATGAATATAAACATTATAAAAAGCAGTGAGAAAAAGAAATTTCATTGTAGCAACAACAAGACTTATAGCTGACTTCTCAAAAAAGATAATGTAAGCCAGAAGATAATAGAATGTCATGTTTAAACCATGAAGGAAAATACTGCCAACCTAAAATTTTATATCCAGAACTATATACTTTAAAAGTTAAGGTGCAGCAAAGATGTTTTCAAACAATAACAACAAGAACAAAAGCTAAGGAGGATTTGTTTCCAACAGGGCTGTCCTAAAAGAAATATTAAAGCGAGTTATTCTGGCAGAAGGAAAATGATCCCAAATGAAAACTTAAAATACATGAGGGAATGAAGTACACAGAAAGAGTAAATGTAGGAGTAAGTAAAAAATGGATACCAAAGGTATAAATTGATAATGATGACAATTGACAATGATGATGTTCTTTGGGGCTTGAAATATATGTGGCAATAACAAATAGCAAAATGAGAATGTGGGATTAAGGTGTTCTTTGGTTCTAAGTTTTTCAGAGAACAAATATTGCAGTTTAATAAGTTGAGTACATGTTTATTCTTTATGATGACATATGATGACAATTAATATAATAAAAAATACTATGGCCTAAAAAACGATAGAAAGAATTATTTAAGTATCAAAAATATTTCAGTCCTCCAACATTAGGCAAGAAAGGAGAAGAGAAAAGTAATAGAGTATTGAGTCAAATTAAAAATAAATACTGACTTCTAATTTCTGGCTCTGCAGGTAAGGAGCTTGGAAGTCACCATACTGTCCTAACAAGTAAAAACATGGACAGACTGAAAACTCACCAACTCTTCTTGAATTCATAAAAAAGGAGAGGACACACAGAAAACTACTACCCCCAAAGTTGGAAAGGCAGTGAATATAGGGAGGGACAGCTTAACAGAACACAGACTCACAAGAAGAAACTACTCTGGGAAGTGGTGCCTAGTGGGAGCTGAACTAAACTATAATTGAATTGCTATAGAATCAGTGTGGACAACTCTGAGAGTTAAAAACTCCAGGGGTTCCAGTCATAAGGGGGCCCCAGTATTGTAAGATTTATATCCAAGAGTTCAACCAGGTTCCCACACTAAATATCTCAAAAAAGAGAAAAATCTCCTTGGGCTTCCATTCTGGGCAGGGGAAAGGAGCCATTTTGAAATATGTCAGAATGACCTATTCTTCTTAACAAGGCCTTCCATCAGGAAAAATTAGTTAACCAGAGCCAACCTGATTTGGGGGAAGGAAAATACTCAACTCCATCCCCACTCTAGCCAGTCTGTTCTGCCCAAGTGGGGAAAAACAATTGAGAAATTCTCATGAAGTTTACAATCCAGAGGCACAGATTTCTTAAAAGATTGAAACTTAATCATAGGATTAGAGAACACTTCTCCCCTCACGCTTCATCACCACATTACTAAGGTCTATTTACAACAGTTCCTTTTGGTTGGTATATCATGTCTGACTATCAAGAAAAATTATAAGACATAGTAAAGACAACACACTTTGAAGAGACAGAGCAAGCATCAGAGCTATACATTGCAGGGATACAGGAATAATCAGATTAGGAATTGAAAACAACTATTATTAATATAATAATGACTCTAATTGATAAAGTAGAAAACACACACACAAAAAGATGAACAATGTAAAGGCAGAGGTAGATATCCTAAGAAAGAACTAAAAGGAAATGCTAGAGATTAAAAAATAAAATACTGTAACAGAAATAAAGAATGACTTTAATGGGCTTCTTAGTAGACTGGACATAGCTAAGGAAAGAATCTCTGAGCTAAAGAACATACCAATAGAATCTTAAAAACCAAAAGCAAAGAGAAAAAAAAAAAAACTGAAACAGAACAGAGTTTCCGAGGACTGTGGGACAAATACAAAATGTATGACATAAAGATAAGGAGAATGCTAGAAAGGAAAAAAAGAGAGAGAGAGAGAGAAATGGGTTCAAGATGACAACATAGCAAGACCCTGAACCCATCACCCATGAAACACCAAATTACACCTGTTAATAGAACAATTTCTCCTGAAGACTTGAGGGCTAACTGAACAGCTACTGAACAACCAAAAATAAAGAGAATGGCAAGTGAACAGCAAGAGAAATGGGGACATGCCATGGTTTAATAGGGTAACTAAAATATATAGCCATGGCTCCAGTCAGCCAACCAAAGTCACCAAGCACACACTGTCTGCATAGGGTGATCCATACATAAGACCACTCCTTTAACTTTAGGAGAAGTAGCTATTTCACCTGATCCATAGAAACAAACTCAGAAAGCCAAGCATAATGAGAAGACAGAGGAATATATTCCAAAATAAAGAACAAGAAAGAAACCTCAGTAAAAGAAGTAAATAAAATAGAGATATGCAAATGACTGATAAAAAATTTAAAGTCATAATCATACTGTCTCATGTTTCAATGCCAGTGGTACTAACCACTCTCAAAAAGGAAAATATCTTATTTACTATAATATTATGCATTCATTATTTTGCTAGAAATTCCTCTTTAAAAATTACTAATTTATTATATATTAAATAGACATAATTGTTTAGTCTGTAAAAAAGTTATAAGTACAAATAGGTCAAAAGGAAAAGCAATGTAAAACCACTGAATCTTTAGTTGTACAAACTCAGAGATATTTTTCTACTCAGTGGGACTAATTTTATTGAGCAGTCTCAACTGAGTGAAGTAGAAAAAAATGTTTTTCTCCATCTCCTGCCTTTAATTATGCTGTATGGAATATCCTTCTCCAGTCTTTAGTGATATTTTGGGCAGGTCTCTCTGCTTTCTAGTGAAATCCAGCCCAGTCCAATCCATTTGTAGACCTCCATCTCTTAATTCGATTAATGCTTTTCTTGTCCTGTAAGCTTCTGCTTGGCTTTTGATACAAGGGACCTATACTAGGACAGAGGGTAAACCTGGTCTTTTCACTACTTATAGCCACCTTGCTTTTCTGCATTTTTTGGATCCCATTTTTCCTCTAGAATGGTATGTACTAGGAAGAGGCATGAGGGAATATATTAAGTCTTCTACTCTTTCCATCACATTTTGCTTTAACTGTTGATGTTTAGTATGTGTCTAGGAATCTAGATGTTGGCTCCCCATGGGGTTGTTAAGTCAGTATTTGAGGAGCTTTCCAGTTCTCTGATTTGAGAAGTACATTCCATTGACATTCCCCAAACTCCTCACTTGTTTTGGCTTACTCTTTATAACTTCTAGTATCCTTTGGCCCATAAACCCTCTTGGGTCAGATACTGGCAATGCAGAAAGAGTCTGACTGCCTTTCCATTTGCTCTAGAGAACTAAAACACCCTTGCTAAATCACAGGGGTGAAGAATGCCTCACTGTTGCCCCTCTCCTTACCCTCTGTGTCTAGATTTCTTTTTCTTAATCAGATATACTTGGAGTCATCAATGCTGTCCAGGCAAAGACCACTAGGGACACACCTATAATTGAACAAGTTGCGTCTGTTCATGGCGGCAAGAGAGAATGTACACCAGTGAGAACTGTAGGAACCTAGGTAAGAATGTGTTATAAAGGGCTTATTGTAACTGGGCTGTGTTACGTTATTTTGTGGAATGTTTAAGACAGTAGGACTTTGCTCTGCATTATATGCTGTCAGCAAACAATGGTAATGCTAAGATTGAGTATCCTGATAAATCTTATTAAGAAGAATGGGAGATCCCTCATACGTCCCTCATATTACTTAAAGTAGGGGATGTTTGATCATTTTTATGGCTTAGACAATGTTCATGTTTTGTTTGTATTCAGACATAACTATAGAGTAGTCTTACTGTTCTCTTGATCCATTATCATTACAGAGTAGCCTTGTGTGATACTGACATTCTGTGCTATTATTTAAGTTCAACAGACAATAATACTAAGGCCTAGTTGAAAGTGTCAGACCAGCTTCTAGCAGTATCACAGCTTAATTGATCTACCAGGCGAGGTGACTGCTTGCTGCTTTTCTCTTTTTTAGAGCACGGATCAGCAAGTTCAGAGTCAAAAGCAAACTTCAACCTGGCAATAACCTGCCAGTCACTCTTCTTGGCAGGGTTCTGTGTTCTCTATGAATAATCTCTTGGAGCCCTTCTCACTTAGCTTATTAGAAGGTGGTGGTGATTCTCAAATTTCTAGCTTTTATTTATAGATAAGTAGGGATAGTAAGGTGATAGTAGAGGCCACATTCTTCAGCTTCATAGCAGGTACTATAGGGAAGTGTGTGATGACTTTATTCAGCTGCTCTCTTTAAAAAAACAGTTAAATAACATTTGCTCTCCCACTCTTGAGATAATCCTTACAATTAACATAATTCTAATAGGAAAAGGTCCATTCAGCTCCCTATTAAACATACACACGTATTCATACACATGTATTTTAACAAAATATATCATGCCAAAAATAATATATTATAACCTGTTTTAATCAGCAGTATATTGTGCACATCTTTCCATCTACAAAGAAAAAGGAAAACATTATTGTTATATATTTGAAGAATAAATTTCTCAATTTAAGTTTTTATAAAAAGAAAGGCCTTTGAATTCACACTATTTAATCACTAGTGCTATTTTGTTTTATCTCACAATAAAGTAAGTTGGAAAGTATGGAAGACTCGACATAAATAGATCCTGCCAAAATTGTACCTTTTCTGTGTTTTCAATCAGTTGTATCACCAAAAGCAATATTCCTGGCTTATAATGTTATAGCTTCCTGAAGAAAAGATTTTGTAGAATTAAAGTTCAGTATTAAGGAATTGGCTTTTATAGATGGTCAAAGGGGAGAACTGTTGTTGAATGGAATTCAACAGAAAGAATGGTACTGAAGGGATTTCTGAATTCCAGATTTATAACCCAACTGTCTATTTGACAGCTCTATTTGGATTTCTAATATGCATCTGAAATTTACTATTTTCAAAACAGAATTCTTATCTCCCCTCCCCCTAAACCTGCTCATCCTATCTTCTCTATGTCAATAAATGGCAATTTCTGTCTTCTAGTTACTCAGGCCAAAACCCAGGAATTTTTTGTTTCTCCTTATCTTTTTCTCATATTCCACATAAAATCAGAACGTCAATAGAATATTGACGTTTCTTTAAAACTATTTTCAGAATCAGACCACTGTGTACTATCTCTACTGCTACCATCCTGCTTCCATCCACTCTCTCTTGACTACATTATTGAGAGGATCATCTAACTGGTTGGTCTCACAATTTTGCTACTGCTCTCCACTCAGCAGCCACAGAGCTCATGTTAAAATACAGGTCAGATCTTATCTCCTGTCCAAAACCCTCCAATAGCTTTTATTCTTAGAGTAAAAGACCAAGTCTTTATGACATCCTTCAGTGCCCTCCCTAAATGCAGATCTCCTATTCTTCCTCTACTCACTCAACCCCAGCTTCCTCACTGCTCACTGAACATGCTAGGAATGATCCTATCTCAGGTCTTTGGGTTTGTTGCTTCCGGTTCTTGAAAAGTTTTCCATCCACAGAGCTGCACGACTTGTCTAAACTTCTTCAGGTATTTACTCAAGTGTCACCTTTTCAGTGAGGCCTTCTTGGTCACCCTACTTAATATTGTACCTTTCTTCTCTCCACAATCCATAGTTCTTTTGTTGTTGTTAATTTCTTTATATTTTCTCACTAACACATATTTTATTTACTTACACTTAACATTTTGTCCACCCAAAAGGATGAAAGTTCTATGAGGGCAGGATTTTTGTTTATTTTGTCTCTTATCCATTCCTAAGCTTAGCAAAATGCCTGGCATACTTCATATTGTCAATGATTAGTTGAATGAGTTCATGAATACATGAAAGGCTCTCTTTTAGCAATTTGCAATTTTCTTTATCTCTGAAGTTTTTCCCAGCTGTTCTAGTAGAAATTGTGTTTCTTTTCCTATTTCTAAAATAATCAAGGGACTCCTGGGTGGCTCAGTCAGTTGAGTGTCCCACTCTTGATTTTGTTTCAGGTCATGATCTCATGATTCTTGGGTTTGAGCCCCATGTCTGGCACCACGCTGACAGCAGGGAGCTTGGTTGGGACTCTCTCTCTCCCTCTCTGTCCCTCTCCTGCTCACACATACTTGCACTCTTTCTCTCTAAATAAAATAAAAATTAAATTAATTAATTAATCAAGATAATTAATTTTTGGATTTAAGATCATGATATACTACCTTTACTTGTCAGATTTTTAAGAGCAAAACCAGGGGCACATGGGTGACTCGGTCAGTTGAGCCTCCAAACTTCAGCTCAGGTCATTTATCTCATGGTTCATGAGTTCAAGCTCCGTATTGGACTCACTTATGTCAGCGCTGACCCTGCTTCAGATCTTCTGCCCTTCCCCTGCTTGCACTCTCTCAAAAATAAAATAAAACATTAAAAATAAATAAATAAATAATGAAGGCCAAACCAGATATTATATACTATGTTTATAATCTTTGAAGTAATTAAGAAATATATAAAGTATGATTTTGTTTTGTTAATTTTTTATGTTTAATAATGTCTATAAAAATTTACATAATTTTTCCATATTATTTTATTTAGTCTAGATAGGGAATTTAATAGAGTAATAATAATTTTCTTGATCATCAGTTATTGATTTGTTCTTGGAATGAATGTTTGTGTTTTCTGAATAATACCTCTTAAATTCCCGACTCTATATTTTTTTTTTATTTTTCTAATTATGTTTTAAACCTTGATTATAAATATAGGCTTCTGTACAGACTCTGAAAATACTATCCAAATATTTCCCAGAAACTGAGTAACAAAGATGATTTCACCAACATGCCTATCTGTGCTTTGAATCTTGTATTTTATATTTTTATGATGGATTGAAGTTAACTGATTTTCAAGAATTGTCTCAAATTATGAATGAGATAATTCTTTAAATGTCCTTAAAATATTTTTAAATTAAATTTGTTTTTTTCAGTGAATTTTATGCAATACTCATTTATACATTATAATACTTTCTATAACACAAATTCTTCACATAAATGCCAATGTCTAAATAGAAAAACAGAGATTTTTACTGTAACTTCCAGTAAATGATTTTTTCACAGATTGAAAACATAACATATTGAAGTTGGTGGGTTTTGGGGATCCACCCATAACCCTCTACTGTTGGTACATACATCCCCAAGGTATGGATGTTGCCTGCTAACATCTCAGACCTACACCATCTTCTGAGGATTATCTTTAGCTTATGAAACTACCCTTCCTGGAGAGACATGGGATATAATGGGTCTGCTGCCTAGGCTCTGAGGTAAATAATCTTTGTGGCACAATTCACACTGCTGAGATCTACACAGCATCAGACTGACACTAAATTTCTCGTATAGTCACACCCTGGGCTTTTCCCATAGTTTAACTTGTTTTCCTTATTCCCTCATAAATAACTTGCAAAATTACAAAACGACATTTCAGACTCTGCTTCTAGGGGACAAAATCTAAGATAAATGTTGTAATATGTTTACATGCCTTTTTATTGCTGTTGTTAACTTCATCTTTCAAATACACTGAAATTCCTTTTATTTTTAGTTTACCATTTTCCCTATGTCTGATACATTGAAAACATTTATGACAAAATTATATATTTTTGCACCAAAGAATAGTACTTAACATGAAGTTTATGATCATTCTTTGATATCTTACTTCATGCATCTAGGTTCACTGGGGCATTCCTAATCTAAATTGGAAATGTATCTCAGAAAGCCAGAAATGTTCTATCTAGATTATTTTCTATCCCAAAGTTTTCTGGCTACCTGTAGTATATTACATATTCTCTTTAGACCTCTGTTTCTTGAACTACAAAGTGAGCTATTAATGCCAGTTCTCCCTTATTTTTTATAGTTGTTTTGAAGATTATATAAGATAATGAATGTAGAAACATTTTCAAATATAGAAATAAGTTACCTAAAGAAGATGACTATTGTCAATGCAAAAGATAGTGTATTTCTCTATGAATATGAATATTTTGTTTATTCAAACTACAATACAAAATATCTGTCAGTAATGTCACCTCTACTAACTCCTAAGCTTTAAGGAAATAGTACAGTTCACTGTTTTAGAAACAAGTGGGTCACTAACATTTAATTAGCTGCTATTCTGTGCCAGGCTATTATGTTTTATATAGTTGTAACTCAAATGACAGTGACAGTGAGTTCTACTTGCTTAATTGCTAAGGACCAATTCTCTTCCAAGTGACCCTTAGCTACTTCTGAGAGTCTCCCAGCTAATTATCTCAAGGGCTTTTAGGAACTAACCCTGAAATTTTGTTAACACAGAATTCTCACACTGCTTTGTCCTGGCCATGATTACTGCTAACCCACTGTGAGACCACCTACCTACATACAGTATCCTCGGTAGCAACAAATGTAGGCTCATGAAGGGTCCTGGAAGCCCCTAGAGATGCCCTTATTGTGCTACAGTATTACCCTCTGTGTGCAAAGTTGGGAGATCTCACTAAAGTGAGTTAAAGAAATAGAAAAGCAAATTATAATAATTAAATTTTTACACAGTCCTAGTTCCATGCTGAAATCTCTTCCAGAGAGGTTCCCTGCTTCTTTCTGGACTTTTTTCCACCCGACCTCCTGCAAAAATGCTTTCAGAAATTACAGAACAGGGCTTCAGGGTTGCATGTTGCATGTCTTTCTCTTCTAGGATACTACCTGAGATTAGTCTTGTGTATCTAGCATTCTTTCCACTTTTGAACAAAAACCTGATAATTTTCCTTATTCATTTCATTGTCTGAGAGGTGTGAATGATTTTGCTACAATCCCTTTTCCAAATGGTAATTCACTCTTCCTCTGGGGACCTACCTTCCATCCCAAATTCAAGTCTTGGACTTCAACTAATGTGTTTGTGCTTACTCTCAGCTCCAAGGATAGGTCTTGATTAGTTTTATGAGGTGAATGTATCCTAACTCCAGGCCAGGGCCTGTTCCTGGTAGAGGAGAACCATCTCAGAAGTTACTGAAAGGGTCTTGTTGCTAGGACTACCTGGCACTTTGGAAGTAAGACATACCCAAATAAGCTAGAAACAAGGAGAAGGCTGTTTTGTAGTAATTGGAACCACAATAGAGATGTAGCCAATGCCTGAGAAGTTACCTCAAGAGAGGTACAAGATTTGGGGTCCAGTAAAGAAAGATAATATGAGAATTTGTTCAAAAATCAGGAAAAGAATTGCTATTATAGATATATATTATACAATGTTTCCTTTTCTTCTGTGGTCTCTCTTGACTTGTCATGGTTTTCCATTTACCATTTTAAGTAAAGTAAAAGTATTGTTATTAATGTGAATTTTGCCACTTATTTTTATACTGGGTGATGCTATTTTTAAATGTAAATATGATTATTTAACATGTAAATGGAATCACCAAAACAATTCATACTTTATAGCTCATAAATGCATAGTATTTTGTTATCAGGAAAGTGGAAACAGAGGATATGTTGGGACTTCTGCAAGATGGTGGCATGGTAAGATCTTGAACTCACCTCCTCCCATGGAGACACCAAATCTACAACTACATTTAGACCATTTATCTATGAAAAAGATCTGAAAACTAGATGAACTTCTACACAACAAAGAATAAAGAGATTACATTGGTTTGGGTGGGAGAGGAAGCAACAAGATCTCACCAAAAGCCCCACCCCTTGAGCAGCAACACACAATAGGGATAGATGTCACTAGTCGAGTGCTTCTTTTGGAGGAATGAGGAGTTAGTGGCCCACATCAGGCACCCCAATCCTGCACTAGAGAGATTAGCCCCCAAATATCTGGCTTATAAAATCAATACAGCTGTTATCCAAAGAACCCAGAGTACTGCCGGAAACTTAGATTCCCATCTTAAATGGCTCACATGAGGACTCACTTATCCCAAGATCCAGCCAAAAGAGAAAAAAGAAAAGGAGTATGAAAAACATCTAAACTGTATGTGAAGGAAATTTATTTGCTAGTTTAAAAGCATCTGCTGGAGAAGCAGGGAACAGTTGAAACTCTTCCTGGGTATGGAAGCACTGGCAGACATCAGTTTTGCACTCTTCACTTATCCTGTTAGCACAAGAGGGCAAGGTCAGATGCCACACCCTTTCACCACCTTGCTAAAACAGCCAGGAGTGAGCAATTATGCGATATCTCATTGTCTTGCAAAAGTTAGACAGCATGGGTGGTTGCTGCACTGTCTCATTTTCTGCCTAGTGCTGGTAAGTGTGAGTGGTCATGGCCATCCCAGCCTAAAACTAGCATACATGCACAAAGCACTCTTCCGCTGTATTCCTGAAGCCCAAGAGCACATACAGTCAAGACATTTTCCCACTGCTTTTTTGAATTCCGTGAGCATGCCCTGACCCCTATACTCTCCAGGTACCTTGCTAAAGCCAGGTGGTATGTGCATCTGCACAGAGGACTTTCCTTGATTGCCTGGCTCTGGTGGCCAAGGAAGCTGGCATTCCTGGGCTCCATGGAAAGGAGTTGGAAAGACAGTTCTTGGCAGGCCACAAACTCTAGGGCATTTCAGACAGTTGACTAAAACACAATCTGACTTCGAGCAGCAAAAAGAGAAAAAAAAAATATATATATATGTATATACACACACTCAGATAATTTAAGAGACTTATAAGACAACATCAAGTGGAATAACATTTACACTAATGAAATTATAAGGATCCCAGAAGGAGAAGAAAGGGGCAGAAAACATTTAGAAGAAATAATGGCAGAAAACGTCCCAGACCTAAAGAAGGAAACAGACATCCAGGTCCAGGAAGCCAAGAGAGTTCCAAATAAGATTAACCAAAGAGATCCACACCGGGACACATTATAATTACAATGTCAAAAATAAAAGAATCTTAAAGTAAGAGAAAATCGTATGTGCAAGGAAACCTCATAAGAGTTTTCAACAGAAACTTTTACAGGCAAGAAAGGAGTGGTGTGATATTTTCAAAGTGCCAAAAAATAAAAGTTTCCAACAATATTTTACATGGCAAGGTTATCATTTATAATTGGAGAAGAAATAGAGTTTTTTCCAGATAAGATAAAGTTAAAGGAGTTTGTCACTACTAAACAGGCCTTACAAGAAATGTTAAAGGGGCTTACTTAAGCTGAAAAGAAACGGTTACCAATTAAATAAGAAAATATAGGAAAATAATCTCACCAGAAACGGTAAATAGTAAGGGTAGTGAATTATTTATAAAGCTATTATTAAAGTAGGTATTAAAGGTACTGTTAAGTATTAAAGACTAAAGCATCAAAATTGAAACCACAATAACTAATTAAAGGGTACATAAAATAAAAAAGATGTAAAATGTGACATCAAAAATACAAAATGCAAGTAAGGAAGTAAACATGTAGAGTTTTGAAATGTATTCAACTTTGTTTTACTATCAACTTAAAATACCATTATATACATGGAATTATTTATGTGAATCTCACAGTAACCACAAGGTTACTTACTTATTTTAGAGTAAATACATGAAAGAAAATGAGGAAGAAATCTAAATATAACACTAACAAAAGTCATCAAGCCACAAGGGAAGATAGAGAGGAACTACAAAAATGGCCATAAAACATTGAACAAAATGGTAATAAATACATATGTATCAATGATTACTGTAGGCGTAAATGGATTAAATTCTTCAATGAAAAGACAGAGAATGGCTGAATAAACACACACACACACACACACACACACACACACACACACACACAGATCTACATACTGCCTGCAAGAGATTTACATAGACTGAAAATGAATGGATAGAAAAAAAGATTTTATACAAATGAAAATAAAATAAACCTGGAAAGACTGCAATAAAAGACAAAAATGAGCACTACATCATAATAAAGAAATCAATCTAATAAGTCAATCCACATATATGAACCCAAAATAGCAGCACCAAAATATATAAATCAAATACTAACAGAACAAAAGGGAGAAATTTACAGCAATACAATAATAGTTGGGGACTTTACATCCACTTACATCAATGGATATATCACCCAGACAGAATATCAATAAGGAAACATTGGCCCTATTACACTATATGTTAACTAACTACAATTTATATAAAAACATGAAACATTAAAAGAAAATGTCAGAGCCTTGCTCTGTGCTGTTGTAAGAGCTGATTTTGTCCTGGACATTAACTCTGTTAAAACAAACAACATTGACCCTAAATGGCACATTAGACCAGATGACAGAACATCCATTGAAAGAAGCAGGATATTCCTCTTCTCAAGTCACATGGAACATTCTCCAGGTTAGCTTACATGTTAGGCCACAAAAAAAATCTCAATAAATTCAAAAAGGTTGAAATCATATCAAGCATCTTTTCTGACCACAATGGTATGAAACTAGATATAAATTGCAAGAAGAAAACTGGAAATCCAAACTACAAATATGTGGAGATCAAACAACCTGTTACTACATCTACTACCACATACTACATCTACTATGTCATAAAAAAAAATGAAGGAGAAATCAAAAGATACCTAGAGACAAAGGAAACAAAAACACAACATACCAAAATCTATGAGGTGAAGCAAAAAAAAAAGCGCTACTCATAGAATACCTACCTCAAGAAACAAGAGAAATCTCAAATAAACAATTTAACTTTATACCTAAAGGAATTAGAAAAAGAAGAACAAATAAAGCCCAAAATTAGAAGAGGGAAGGAAATAATAAAGATCAGAATGGAAATAAATGAAATAGAGACTGAAAGGACAAAAGAAACAACAAAACTAAAATCTGGTTCTTTGAATGGCTTTAAAATGGTTTTAAAATGACAGACCTGTAGCTACATTCACCAAGAAAAAAAGAGAGAGAGAGAGAGAGAGAGAGAGAGAGAGAGAGAGAAAGAGAGGGCACTCAAATAAATCAGAAATGAAAGATAAAAAGTTAGAACTGACATCTCACACACATAAAAGATTATAAGACACTAGTATAAAAATTTTATGCCAACAAAATGGACAACATAGAATAGATGAAAAGTTACAATTTTCCAACATTGAATCATGAAGAAATGGAAAATCTGAACGGACTGATGACTAGCAAGGAGATTGAATCAATAATCAAAAACCTCCAACAAACAAAAAATCAAGACCAAACATTCAAAGAAGATTTAATACCTATCCTTCTCAAAATCTTCCAAAAAATTTAAGAGAAAGAAAAACCTCCAAACAGATTCTATGAGACCAGTTTTAGTCTGATACCAAAATCAGACAAGGACACCACAAAAAGAAGATTATAGGCCAATATGCCTGGCAAACATAGATGCAAAAATTCTCAACAAAATATTAGCAAATGAAATTCAACAATACATTAAAAGGATCATATGGGGCGCCTGGGTGGCGCAGTCGGTTAAGCGTCCGACTTCAGCCAGGTCACGATCTCGCGGTCCGTGAGTTCGAGCCCCGCGTCGGGCTCTGGGCTGATGGCTCAGAGCCTGGAGCCTGTTTCTGATTCTGTGTCTCCCTCTCTCTCTGCCCCTCCCCCGTTCATGCTCTGTCTCTCTCTGTCCCAAAAATAAATAAACGTTGAAAAAAAATTTAAAAAAAAAAAATAAAAGGATCATACACCACAATTAAATGGGATTTATTCCAGGGATGCAAGGATGGTTAAAAATCCACAAATAAATCAACATAATACAAAATGATAAAAATCATATGATCATTTCAATAGATGCAAACAAAGCATTTGACAAAAATTCAACATTGATTTATGATAAAAACTCTCAACAAAGTGGGTATAGAAGGTACATACCTCAGTATAATAAAGACCATATACGACAAACTCACATCTCATAATCAACAGTGAAAAACTGAAAGTTTTTCCCCTAAGATAAGGTCCAAAATAAAGGTGCCCACTTTCCCCTCTCTTATTTAAAATAGTATTGAAGTCCTAGCCACTGCAATTAGTCAAGAAAAGGAAATAAACGGCATATAAATTGGAAAGAAAGAAGTTCAACTGTCACTATTTACAGATACTGTGATACCATATATAGAAACCCCTAAAGACTCCACAAAAAAAAAAAAATAAAATAAAAAAACAACTATTAGAAGTTGCAGAATAAAAAACTAATATACAAAAATTTCTTGTGTTTCTATGTGCCAATAACAAACTGTGAGTAATTAGATAACAATCCCATTTACAGTCACAACAAAAAGAATAAAATACCTATGGGGCACCTGGGTGGCTCAGTTCCTTAAGTGATCAACTCCTGATTTCAGTTCAGGTCATGATATTACAGTCATGAGATCAAGTCCTATGTTGGACTCTGCACTGAGCATGGAGCCTGCTTAGGATTCTGTCTCTTTCCCTCTGCCTGTCTTCCTACTGTCTCTCAAAAAAATTTGATTTTAAATAATAAAATACATAGAAATACATTTAACCTAGGAGGTGAAAGTCCTGTACACTGAAAATTATAAGGCAATAACAGTAATTGAAGACATAAATAAAATAAATTTTATGCTTATAGATTGAAAAAAATAATATTATTCAAATGTCCTTAATACCAAAGCAATCTATAGATTCAATGCAATTTCTATAAAAATTCCAATGGAACTTTTTTATTTTAACAGAACTAGAAGAAATACTTCTAAAATTTTTGTGGGACCACAAAATAATGCAAATAGCCAAAACAATCTTTAGATAGAAGAGCAAAGCTGAAAGTCTCATTTTCCTGATATCAAACTATACCACAAACCTATAGTAATCACATTAGGATAGCACTGGCACAAAAACAGACACATAGATCAATGAAACAAGACAAAGAGCCCAGAAACAAATCCGTTTATGTACAGTCAATTGGTTTTTGACAAAGGAGACAGTGATGTACAATGGGAAAAAAAGTTTCTTCAATAAACGGTGTGGAGGAGAATGAACTACCTGCAAAAGAATGAAATTGGACCACTATCTTACACCAAGCACAAAAATTAACTCAAATGGATTAAAGACTTGAATGGAACACCTGAAACCATAGAACCCCTAGAAAAAAACATAGCCAGTAAGCTCATTGACTTGCTGATTTTTTTTCATCTGACTCCAAATGCAAGGGAAACAAAAACAAAAATAAGCAATTGGGACTACATCAAAATAAAAACTCTGCACAGTAAAGGAAATCATCAACAAAACCAAAAAGCAACTTAATGAATGGGAGAAGGTATTTGCAAATCATATATCCGATGAGGGTTTAATATCTGAAGCATGTAAATAACTCATTCAACTCAGTAACACACACACAAAAAATAATCTGATTAAAAAATGGGCAGTGGATTTATTTTTCTAAAGAGGACATACATACAAGTAGCAGGTACATGATAAGATGTTCAACATGACTAATCATCAGGGAAATGTAAATCAAAACCACAATGAGATATCACCTCATACATGTCAGAATGGCTCTCTTCCAAGAGACAAGAAATAACAAGTGTTGGCAAAGATGTGGAAAAAAAGGTAAATCTCATGCACTGTTGATCGGAATTTAGATTGACACTGCTACTATGGAAAATGGTATAGAGGTTTCTCAAAAAATTAAAAATAGAACCAGTATATGATCCAGCAACTCCACTACTGGGTATCTACCTGAAGAAAACACAAACAGTAATTTGAAAAGGTATATGAGTCTTTATGTTCATTGGAGCATTACTTACAACAGCCAAGATATGGAAACAACCTAAATATCTATCAACTGATTAATGGATAGACACATACATATATACACACATACAAACATAATAGAATGTGACTTAGCCATAAAAAAAAAGGAACTCTTCTTATTTATGACAACATGAATAGAACTTGAAAGTATTGTGCTCAGTGAAAGAAGTTATACAAAGAGAATGCATAATTATACTTACACCTCTAATCTAGATACAAAACAAAACAAAACAAAAAAAAACCAAATCAAACCAAACTCAGACTATTGGTACAAAGAACAGACTAGTGGTTGCCATAGTGGAGGAGGGTTGGGGGAGCAAAACGGGTAAAGGGAATCAAGAAGTACAAACTTCTAGTTGTAAAATAAATAAATCATCAGGTTTTAATGTATAGCATGGGAAATATAATCAATAATAGTGTGTTAACTTTGTAGGATGACAGATGGTAACTAGACTTATTGCAGTGATCATTTTGCAATGTATACAAAGGTCGAATCACTATGTCCTACACCTGAAACTAATATAATATTGTATGTCAATTATAATCCAATAAAGAAAAAAACAGTGGAAACACCGCATGAAACAAACTCAATTGTTTTTATTTTACTTCTTGACACGTGTACATTATACCAATACATATAGAGGTAGAAGGCTTTCATATATACTTATCTTGTACTTACCTTGAGAGTATTGTTGACCTTCTATCCATTTGCTGACCTCCTGTTTATTGTGAGTCCAATTCACTTTTATACTACTGGAGCATCATAGACACTATATGTGAATGGGGTGACGGGGAGTGGTGGACACACATATAGCAATTATCTCCTCTGCTTCATATGCATGTTCCATTTTTTCATCAGACTTCACTTACAAAACACAAGTTCCGGGGAAAAAATATTAGGAACTTTAAGATGACAATAGAAGAATATTAAGCAACCATGGAACACTTCTGAGCATGATCTGTGTGACCAAGCAGGTCCCACACTCATGAAGTCCCATCTGAATCATGTGGGATGAAGATAAGGGAGAGTGATATACTGACTTTTTAAATTTCTGCTTTCCATTTTTTCATCAGTCTCGTCTATTGCTCAAAGATACCGGGAACACAGTTGGTAAGGGATTTTGGGAGACAGAGTTTGCAGGTACCAGACTGTGACCAAAAAAAAAAAAAAAAAAAAAAAAGAATGGGAAATGCTATGGGTCACATAAAGATGACTGCCACATGGACCCTGACGGATAAAGATAGAAATTTTCATTTATTTTTAACAGAGTCTAAATACTGCTAATTTCTTCATGGTAGTAATAAATTTTCTGGAATCTGTATTTTTACTATACCATAAGTATGTAGTATTTAAAGTAAACACATTTAAGTGTGGACTAACTATGCCAAAAATCATAATAAAATGTAATTTTCTATTAAAGACAATTACTCATTTATAAAAGTCCATTAAGCTATCTCTTGAGAAATTATACTGATTCATCATATTTGGGGAATTAATAAAATATAAACTTGGACATACAGAATTCCCAATTGATTGTAAAATATATTTTCATTTGTTTTATGCTTTTTCCTCTTATTGTTGTGTGATAATGATATACATAGGCAATGATATACACAGATGATAATTCTTAGACATTCTAGACATTCTAGACATGATAATTCTTAGACATTCTAAGAATGATGATATACACAGATCATTAATGACTTGGTTCTGAAATGCTGTCTTCCTTGCAAACTTTTTTTTTTTACTTTGCATTATCAAAGTGAATGACATGACTATGGAGCTTAGCATGTAAGAAATTATCTGCATAATAATTATTGATATCGTATTGAATTTTTTTTTCTGGTGATAGCAGACTTTGCTTTAAGGGGTAATCCACTGCAGGTTTAGAGTTTTTAGAAAGCCATTATTTTATACAGGACAGTGTTAGTAGTTTTGATAAAGAAATTTACCTGAGCTCAAATTCCATCTTAGCTATTTAGTGTCCTTGGACAACTTGATTACCATGTTTGAATTTAGTGTTTTTTTTTTTTCTTTGTAAAAGAGAGATTGTAATACTTACCACATAGGACTAGTGTAAAGTAGAAATGAAATAATATTTGTATATTTCCTGGCACATAATAACTATAACTACTGTGTTGGACAATCATGCTGTATGCCTTGTAACAAACATGCATTTTTGTTTATCCCGTTATTCCTTCAAACTCAATTCACTGAGGATCAATGAAACAGAACAGAGAGCCTATTGCTCATTGACATGTCTATATCTTTGATGCTTATTTTCAGGAAACAGAAAGGTGTTTAATTACCTTAAGTCACAAATACATCCTTAATTATGGAATTACATACCTCCATTTATTTTCTAAATGTCAACTTAATTTAACAGTAAATATTCCTTTCTTCAGCCTGGAAGCCTGCACTTAGAACAGTTCCTGGTTTCCTTTCCCCCTACTTCCATAACACATAAATGTTATTTTGGACCTGATCAGTATTAAAGGAAGGAAAGGAGAGCAAAGACATTTGTACAGTTTTTACTTGAACTAGTACCTTTGTAATCTGACTTGGTGTTCTATGGGTTCTTAGGAAGCTTTCTGTTGAAACTTCACAGCCAGAAGTTCATTACTCCAGGGTGATGCATCCCTATCCTGGGTGGTTGCTTGACTCCTCCCTCTACTTATAGGTAACCAATGGTAAATTCCAGCTGGATTTTGGACTGAAATTGCTAGACCCTTCAGGCAGCTTTCTTGAAGATCTCATGATGATATCATCTCTCATGTGAACTATGGCTCATTGTTGAAAAATACTGAGGCATTCCTAACCCAACAAACCCTGGGAGTGGGGGTAAACTTACCATATTCCTGAAGTCTCCTATCTCTACCTTTCTATTGCACCCTAGAATTTCTAGCAGAGGGTCATAATCTGTTCAAGTATTGGTGCCACAGCGTTTTTCAGTGGGAAGCTGACACCTATTATCTGTGCATCCCAACTGCAGGATATATAATTCAATGGGCTTTAGGAACCCACTTGAAGATCATTAATGACTAGGTTTCAAAGATGGTATCATGTGTCCTTACCCTAAAGCTGTGGTGGGTTTGAGTGAGGCAATGTGTGGATGTCTAACTATAACAGCCACTTTCTCCAAAGAAGTCTCTTAATCAATCATCCCTTGCACTAGTCCTTCAAAACTTTTAATTCCCAGACATTAAAGAGGTAATTCAAGAATTATAAAACAAGTTCTCTTCCCATTTAATATATTGAAGGTTTTGCATATGTTGGCATTTCTGTTTTATACTCACTTAGGCATCCTGATTTCTTTTTCTTTCTTTCTTTTTCTTTCTTTCTTTCTTTCTTTCTTTCTTTCTTTCTTTCTTTCTTTCTTTCTTTCTTCTTTCTTTTTTGTTCTTCAGTAGAAATTTAAGCTGAAAGAAACTCTAAGATCTTATTCATAAATAGTCAATGATATTACTTCTCCTACTATATACTAAGCAAAAAACTGTCCATGTCTTCCTATGGCCTTAGTTCTATAATTTAGTACTTTGTTGAGGATGTAGACAATTGAGAATAATTATGCTGTTGAATTAAAATGCTATTTTCTCATAGCATGAGGTCGTGAAATTCAGAAATAACTGAAGTTTGATTTGACTCCAATATTCCTCTCTCTGGCAAGGTCACTGAAGGGAAAGTTATATGATATAGGTTAAAAAAAAACACTCACATCAGACTTGAATGTTTTGGAGGTTGTGGTCACAAATAAAGGAATAGAATATTACTACTACAGAAACAAGAAAAACCAGCCCAACATCCAGATACAAGTTTTAGGCTTTGTAATACTTGTTAAATGAATAGTCAAATTTTCTAGGACTAGTAGGACAAAAGCTAGAGGATGGGGTCATGCAATACAAAGCAAGTTATTTTTAGGAAGTTTCATACCTGAAAAAAAAAAAATTTGTTCAGTGAGTCTTTTAGAATATAATAAATATTATTAGCATAACTTTTTGTGGAGTAGAATAAAGAGATGAGGAAAAAACAAAAGAACTTTCTTTCTCTAGAGGTCAAGCAACCCCTATTTTATGTGGTAAAATATTCTCTGTAGCAATAAGAAGATCATGTGATCTGGGTGTTTTTCCATATCAGTGATAGTATGTTTATCAAATATATATCATTAAAGGATAAAATAAGTAAATATCAATTCTCTCCACACTAAATGAATCATTTTCAAAGACAACAAAAAAGCCAATTAAATTAGAATTTTCTAAGAAAAATATAATGATTTGATACTTATTATTGGACTAATAGAGTATCCCATGTCCAAAAATAGTGTGTTAGTCCATTCAAGCTGGTATAACAAAATATCATAGAATGGGTGATTTGTAAACAACAGAAATTTATTTCTCATAGTTCTAGAGACTGCGGTGTCCATGATCAAGATGTTGATATATCCAGTGTCTGCTGAGGGCTCACTTCCTTATTTATAGCCAATTTTTTTTTTTCTGTAATCTCACATGGCACAAGGGACTGGGGAGCTCTCTGGAGCATCTTTTATAAAGTCACTAATCCCATTCATGAGAGCATCACCCTCATCACTTAATCACCTCCAAAATTCCCATCTCCAAATACTATCACTTTGAGGATTAAGTTTCAACATATGAATTTGCAAGGATACAAACATTCAGACTGTCACATACATACAGAGGCAATTAAATTGAAATTCAGTGTCACCTCAATGTAAATGGAAATTCTTATATGAGCTTGAAATCCCAGATTAAACAAGGGACTTACACTTACTAATGAGCAATAGAGGACTGGCCCTTTAATGGTGTGGTAACTGAAAAATAAAGCAGTATCTGTGAATCAAGGAACAAGTGAATATTAACATTCTGGTGCCCTTACTGACTCGAGTTACTTGTACTGAAAGAGGCTATCCCTCCCTCCCCTTCCTCCCTCCCTCCCTCTCTTCCTTCCTTCCTTCCTTCCTTCCTTCCTTCCTTCCTTTCCTTCTTTCTTTTTCTTTCTCTTTCTCTCTCTTTTTTCTTTCTTTCGGTTTCATTTTATATGTGAGCTCTAATACTTGTATTACTTGCTTCTTCACAGAACTAAGCATAACACAAACCATCCTCATTTATATAAATCACTTGATTTCTATTTACTCTGAAATTCATTTTTAAATTGCCTTTTTTTTTTTTTTTTAAATTCCAGGTGTATTGATCTGTATTTTCCACTTATTATCATTCATCTTTTGGGTGCTTGCCTTCTTGACATATGCATACAAAGGCAACCATTCCTAATGTCTCTGGGGCATTTTAACACACAATTGTCTTTCTAATCAATGGCTTTAACTATCTTCAAATCTCCTGTGAAAATCCATTTTATTTCTATTAACTTTGTAACCCCTCTTCAGTGCATTAAAGAATCTTGGAAATAGCTGATGAAACATAATTTCAGAAGAGTTTTGTATTATTAATGAATAACTCAGAAGGAGAATAGAGTTTCATTAACTTATGGTAAAGTATTATTATTATTAATATTATTATGTAGTGGGTCACTTAAATTGTAGGATTGAGAAGCAAAACAATTATATACATTTTAGGATATTATCAGATTTAATTTTCTGTTTGGAATCATACTCAAGCTCAGTATGTAAACTGATGGGTTTCCTGGTTTTTTACTATATATATATATATATATATATATATATATATATATATATACACTAATGAGTAATAGATGATTGTCCCTTTAATGGTGTGGTAACTGAAAAATAAAGCGGTATCTGTGAATCAAAGAACAAGTGAATATGTGTATATATATATATATATATATATATATATATATATATATATAGTTTAAAAGCTTTTTAAAAAAAGTATTGCCATATAGGAAGTATGGCCTCGTAGCCCTTCTTGGATATTTATTGAACTGAATTGAATTGTATTAGTTAGTTGATATAGAAAAATAAGGGGTGTTCTTAATATAGGATTATTTAGGTAGCCAAATATTTTAAAATCTGTTTCATAGATCTATAATTTATACAAATGAATACAACCATTTTTAGAGTACAATTTGATAAGTTTACCTAATACATATTTCCATGTAATCATAGCCTCACTTCTGATAATGAAGATTTCAACACGCACCAAAAATTCTCTTCTGACCCTTTATAACCAATTCCCCTGAAATCCTTGGCACAGGTAACTACTAATCAAATTTTTATCACTATACATGAGTTTTGTTTGTTCTAGAACTTTATATAAATGAAATTATATAGTGTTCCATCTTCTCTCTTTGACTTCATTCATGGCAAAAGTTTTGAGATTCATCCAAGTTGTTGCACATAGTTTGTCTCATTTTATTCATGAACACTATTTCATCATAAGAATATGCCGCATTTGTTTAACCATTTGATTGATGGAAATTTGGGTTGTTTCAAAATAGGATCATTTTAAGATAGCTTGCTCCAGGGAGACAGTTGACAGACAATCTCCAGCCGTCACACCTCATATGGGCTGTAGGGGCAGTCACATCCATATCACACTTCCCCCAGGCTGTTGCTAGCCAGTGACTAAGCCCTAAGCCAAGCCATTTTCACTCAACATAGGACTCTTCTCACAAGCCATACTTTTTTTGGGTATCCCATCAGTGGGGCAGAGATTTTCTCAAAACTACAGCATGAGATTATTACTATGGAATCTTTTCTTCATTCTCTTTTTTCACAGCTGTTAGACTTGTAGCGTGCTCTGAAGGCTCTCACCTCATAATGACCCTTTACCTTTAACATGTGTTTCTTCCAACAAATCTCTTGTATGTATTATCCCATGTTGATGTCTGCTTCTCATAGAACCCAGTCATTAATCCTCTTTGGTAAATATCTGGGGATAAAATTAATCATGTATTATCACTGTTTGATTTCTCTGAGAAAGAGAGGATCTTTGGTGTAGAGTCCTTTTTCTCCTTTATCAGGAACAGCTTGCCCTTGGATGGGTTATACATTGACTTAACCCTGGTTGTTAGAGTTATAGGGAAGGCAGCTGGGAGAAGTGGTGGTTGCGTTTGCTTTTTGGCTGAAATAATTATGCATTATTTTTCTGCATAGGTAGGGTACTACCACTAACAGGCAAGGATGGCGAACTTCCATAGGGCCAGAATGTTTAGAAAAAATATAGGAAATAAATATTTTGGGGTCATCCACCTAGATATTCTCATCCTGTGTGTTAAGATCCCTGATTTTCCAAATTAGGGCCATGATTTTGGAATAAAACTTCTGGTGTTGACTGAGTATTCAGCTCTTGATCTTCCGGTGTTTTACGTTCATTCCCTGCATACAATGAAAGCCTCTCTGTATGCTACAAAAGGAACTCTCTGACTCTCATTCTTAGTTATCTACTGTTTGCTAATTATCATCAGCTTTTAATTATAACCTTATATACCATCAAGGCAATTCCATTGTTTCTATATGTATTATCATACCCACTAGTACATTATCCTCCATCAGCATTATCCCAGCTCAAAATGGATGAAAGTTTTAATAACTGGAGTGCCATCCAGTGCCAGGAGCTGTCTTCACACCATCTGTCCCAAGGTATGAAGTCTTCATTCCCAGATAATTCATAGATAATCCACTCTCTCAAACCCATTTTACAGCTTGCTTTCTTACCCCACTCTTAGGGCCAACTGTCATAGGTTGAGTTTTCTGGGAAGCAGACACTGAGAGGGATTTAGGAGTGCTAAACTTTTGTTGAGGAGTAACACCTGTGAGAAATAAAAGGTGTGAAGTAGAATTGGGTAGGGGAAGAAATCAGACAGTAATCCAGACCTGGAAATGTCTCAGATCGCCCAACAGGGAGCTCCAGATCAAAGATCAGCAATTAAAGGAATCTCGTGTTGCATAGAAGTCTCATATTATCTCCTTGCTTACTCTTTGGTGGCCACACTAATAATAGCATGATCTCAGACTGAAAGCTAAGGCAGGCCACTGCAGAGAGGAACAGGTGGAAAGTATCCTTTAAGCACATTCTGTACAATGGGGCAGTGTATACTTTCTTGGAAGGAAATCTGAGTGACAAGAAATCTGAGTGACCCACCTGTGTCTACTACATATGAGTATATGGTCAATTACATAAGGTATCGCCAAACTATTTTCCAAAATGGTTGTACTATCTTACACTGTCAAAAGCAATGAATGAGAACTCTAGTTGTTCCACTAACTTGCCAACACTTGATTTGGCAGGTCTTTTAATATTGGCTATTCTAATGGGTATGCAGTACAATCTCATTGTAGTTTTAATTTACATTTTAATGATGAGCATCTTTTCATGTGTTAATTTGGACATTTGTGCATTTTATTTTTTTATATTAAATATAATTTATTGTCAAATTGGTTTCCATACAACACCCAGTGCTCATCCAAACAGGTGCCCTCCTCAGTGCCCATCATCCACTTTTCTCTCTCCCCTATCCCCCATCAACCCTCAGTTTGTTCTCAGTATCTGAGAGTCTCTTATGTTTTGCCTCTCTCCCTCTCTCTAACTTTTTTCCCCCCTTTACCCTCCCCCAGGGGCTTCTGTTAAGTTTCTCAGGATCCACATATGAGTGAAAAAATATGGTATCTGTCTTTCTCTGCCTGACTTATTTCACTTAACATAATACCCTCTAGTTCCACCCACATTGCTAAAAATGGTCAGATTTCATTCTTTCTCATTGCCAAGTAGTATTCCATTGTATATATAAACCACATCTTCTTTATCCATTCGTCAGTTGATGGACATTTAGGCTCTTTCCATAATTTGGCTATTGTTGAAAGTGCTGCTATAAACATTGGGTACAAGTGCCCCTATGCATCAGCATTCCTGGATCCCTTGGGTAAATTCCTAGCAGTGCTATTGTTGGGTCATAGGATAGATCTATTTTTAATCTTTTGAGGAACCTCCACACTGTTTTCCAGAGTGGCTGCACCAGTTGGCATTCCCACCAACAGTGCAAGAGGGTTCTCATTTCTCCACATCCTCGCCAACATCTATAGTCTCCTGATTTATTAATTTTAGCCACTCTAACTGGGATGCAGTGGTATCTCAGTGTGGGTTTGATTTGTATTTCCCTGATGAGGAGTGACGTTGAGCATCGTTTCATGTGTCTGTTGGCCACCTTGATGTCTTCTTTAGAAAAGTGTCTATTCATGTCTTCTGCCCATTTCTTCACTGGATTATTTGTTTTTTGGGTGTGGAGTTTGGTGGGTTCTTTATAGATTATGGATACTAGCCCCTTGTCCGATATGTCATTTGCAAATATATTTTTCTATTCCATCGGTTGCCTTTTAGTTTTGTTGATTGTTTCCTTTGCAGTGCAGAATCTTTTTATCTTGATGAGGTCCCAATAGTTCATTTTTGCTTTTAAATACCTTTCCTTTGGATATGTGTTGAGTAAGAAATTGCTGCGGCTGAGGTCAAAGAAGTTTTTTCCGGCTTTCTCCTCTAGGATTTTGATGGTTTCCTTTCTCATATTCAGATCCTTCATCCATTTTGAGTTTACTTTTGTGAATGGTGTAAGAAAGTGGTCTAGTTTCATTCTTCTGCATGTTACTGTCCATTTCTCCCAGGACCATTTGTTAAAGAGATTGTCTTTTTTCCATTGGATATCTTTCCTGCTCTGTCAAAGATTAGTTGGCCATACATTTGTGGGTCCGATTCTGGGTTCTCTATTCTATTCCATTGGTCTATGTGTCTATTTTTGTGCCAATACCATGCTGTCTTAATGATAACAGCTTGGTAGTAGAGGCTAAAGTCTGGGATTGTGATGCCTTCAACTTTGGTTTTCTTCTTCGATATTACTTTGGCTATTCTGGGTCTTCTGTAGTTCCATACAAATTTTAGGATTGCTTGTTCTAGCTTCGAGAAGACTGCTGGTGCAATTTTGATTGGGATTGCATTGAATGTGTAGATTGTTTTGAGTAGTATTGACATTTTAACAATACTTATTCTTCCAGTCCATGAACAAGGAATATTTTTCCATTACTTTGTATTTTCTTCAAATTCCTTCATAAGTTTTCTATATTTTTCAGCATATAGATCTTTTACATCTTTGGTTAGATTTATTCCTAGGTATTTTATGATTCTTGGTGCAATTGTGAATGGAATCAGTTTCTTTATTTCTCTTTCTGTTGTTTCATTATTGGTGTATAAAAATGCAACAGATTCCTGTACATTAATTTTGTATCCTGTGACTTTGCTGAATTCATGAACCAGTTCTAGCAGACTTGTTGGAGTCTGTCGGGTTTTCCATGTAGAGTATCATGCCATCTGCAAAAAAGTGAAAGTTTCACTTCATCTTTGCCAATTTTGATGGTTTTGATTTCCTTTTGTTGTCTGATTGCTGATGCTAGGACTTTCAACATTATGTTAAACAACAGCGGTGAGAGTGGACATCCCTGTCATGTTCCTGAGCTCAGGGGGAAAGCTCTCAGTTTTTCCCCATTGAGGATGATATTAGCTGTGGGCTTGTCATAAATGGCTTCTATGATGTTTAACTATGTTCCTTTTATCCCAACTTTTCAAGGGTTTTGATTAAGAATGGATGCTGTATTTTGTCAAATACTATTTCTGCATCGACTGACAGGATCATATGGTTCTTATCTTTTCTTTTATTAATGTGATGTATCACATTGATTGATTTGTGAATATTGAACCAGTCCTACAGCCAGGAATGAATCCCACTTAATCATGGTGAATAATTCTTTTTATATGCTGTTGAATTCGATTTGTTAGTATCTTGTTGAGAATTTTTGCATCCATATTCATCAGGGATATTGGCCTGTAGTTCTTTTTTTTTTTTTTTTTTCCCTGGGTCTCTGGTTTGGGAATCAAGGTAATGCTGACTTTATAGAATGAGTCTGAAAGTTTTCCTTCCTTTTCTATTTTTTGGAACAGCTTGAGAAGGATAGGTATTATCACACCTTAAATGTCTGGTAGAATTCCCCAGGGAATCCATCTGGTCCAGGACTCTTATTTGTTGGGAGATTTTTGATAACTGATTCAATTTCTTTGCTGGTTATGGGTCTATTCAAGTTTTCTATTACTTCCTGTTTGAGTTTTGGAAGTCTGTGGGTGCTTAGGAGTTTGTTCATTTCTTCCAGGTTGTCCAGTTTGTTGGCATATAATTTTTCATAGTATTCCCTGATAATTGCTTGTATTTCTGAGGGATTAGTTGTAATAATTCCATTTTCATTTCTGATTTTATCTATTTGAGTCCTGTCCCTTTTCTTTTTGAAAAGTCTGGCTAGAGGTTTGTCAATTTTGTTTATTTTTTCAAAAAAACAAACTCTTGATTTTATTGATCTTCTCTACTGTCTTTTTTTTTTTTTTTGGATTCTATATTGTTTATTTCTGCTGGGTTTTGGGTGTCTTTGTTGTTCTGCTTCTAGTTCCTTTAGGTGTGCTATTAGATTTTGTATTTGGGATTGTTTTTTGTTTCTTGAGATAGGCCTGGCTTATATGTATTTTCCTCAGGACTGCCTTTGCTGTCTCCCAAAGCATTTGGATTATTGTATTTTCATTTTCATTTTTTCCATATATATATATATATAAATTTCTTCTCTAATTGCCTGGTTGATCCATTCATTCCTTAGTAGGTCTGTTTTTCTGAGAGCTAGCCGGATGCTGGATTCTTGCCACAGCACTCTAGAGTACACATAGGAGCTGGCTTCCAAGTTAGGGAAAGTGTGGGTGGAGCACTCAGGGTGCTGGGGTGCCCCTGGGCCAGTGGGTAGGTCCTCAGAGCTTCAAGTCTCAGGAATGGAACAGGGGGATTGACGAAGAGTGGTAAATTTCATTAAATGTCAGTTTTTCAAAGTTATATGACAATTCATATCTTTACCATCAAGATTTAAAGAAATCACTTCCCCTACATCCTACTGAGTACTTCAGCCAGCCCAGGTGACCATCTGGATTGTTGGCGGGCAGTCCAGATTGCTTGTTCCTTACTTCCCCACCTGGAAAACGATGCACATATGATTTCTTATTTTCAGTCTTGTCGCAAAGCTGCAGGCAATCAGCTGTCTGAGAAGTCATTTTGAGGAAGTTAATACAGCCCTTCCCATCTCCTACAGCCTCCTCAGTGAACAGCCTAGGTCAGTGTCAGAAGGAACTAAAAATAGCTAGAAATGATCTAGCTAGTCCTTCTCAAGTGGCTGGGTCACATGAGGCACCAGGAGAAAATCACGGAGTCTGACGTGCAGCTCCAAGAACTGCCAGTGCCTGTTTACTGAAAGCCTGGGTGTGATTTTGGCAGAAGAGCATATCCTAGGATTCTAGGGAAGATGGCGGCATAAGAGGACGCTGGGATCACCACGTCCTGCTGGTCATGTAGATTCCACCAACACCTGCCTAAACCCAGAAAACCTCCAGAAGACTAGCAGAATGGCATCTCCGGAGCCAAGTGCAGATGAGAGGCCCACAGAAGCAGGTAGGAAGGGCCGTGAGGCAGTGCGCACGGACTGGCGGGAGGGAGCGGGGGTGGAGGGGCAGCCTGCCGGCCAAGCAGAGACCCGGAGTCTGGCTTGCAAAAGCGGAGGGGCCGAAAGGAGTGTGTTCCGACAGCAAGCAGGACTTGACATCTGGAAGGTAATAAGATAACAGCTCTGCTGGAGAACGGGAGGGCTGGAGGACAACGGGAGGGAGAGTTGTTGAGCCCTGGACGACAGAGTGCAGCTTGATGGGGAACAAAGGCGCTGGCCAAGGCCATCTCCCTCGCCCATCCCCCAGCCAAAGTCCCAAAGGGAACCAATTCCTGCCAGGGAACTTGCTTGCACCGTGCAAACACCCAACGCTGTGCTTCTGCGGATCCATCCCTCTGACGGGTCAGCCTGCCTCCCTCTGCCACAAGGCCCCTCCTGAAGCGGATCACCAAAGGAGAAGCGAGCTAAGCCTACCCCTCCCGCCCCTGTGCACCTTGCATCCACCCCAGCTAATATGCCAGATCCCCAGCACCACAAGCCTGGCAGTGTACAAGTAGCCCAGATGGGCCACGCCACCCCACAGTGAATCCTGCCCCTAGGAGAGGGGAAGAGAAGGTACACACCAGTCTGACTGTGGCCCCAGCGGTGGGCAGGGGGCAGACATCAGGTCTGACTGCGGCCCCACCCACCAACTCCACTTATTCAAGACGGCACAGGGGAAGTGCCCTGCAGGTCCGCACCACTCCAGGGACTATCCAAAATGACCAAACGGAAGAATTCCCCTCAAAAGAATCTCCAGGAAATAACAACAGCTAATGAACTGATCAAAAAGGATTTAAGCAATGTAACAGAAAGTGAATATAGAATAATAGTCATAAAATTAATTGTTGGGCTTGAAAACAGTATAGAGGACAGCAGAGAATCTCTTGCTACAGAGATCAAGGGACTAAGGAATAGTCAGGATGAAATAAAAAATGCTATAAACGAGCTGCAAAATAAAATGGAAACAACCATGGCTCAGATTGAAGAGGCAGAGGAAAGAATAGGTGAACTAGAAGATAAAATTATGGAAAAAGAGGAAGCTGAGAAAAAGAGAGATAAAAAAATCCAGGAGTATGAGGGGAAAATTAGAGAACTAAGTGATGCACTAAAGAGAAATGATCTACACATAATTGGTATCCCAGAGGAGGAAGAGAGAGGGAAAGGTGCTGAAGGTGTACTTGAAGAAATAATAGCTGAGAACTTCCCTGAACTGGGGAAGGAAAGAGGCATTGAAATCCAAGAGGCACAGGGAACTCCCTTCAGACGTAACTTGAATTGATCTTCTGCACGACATATCATAGTGAAACTGGCAAAATACAAGGATAAAGAGAAAATTCTGAAAGCAGCAAGGGATAAACGGGCCCTCACATATAAAGGGAGACCTATAAGACTCGTGACTGATCTCTCTTCTGAAACTTGGCAGGCCAGAAAGGCATGGCAGGAGATCTTCAATGGGATGAACAGAAAAAATATGCAGCCGAGAATCCTTTATCCAGCAAATCTGTCATTTAGAATAGGAGAGATAAAGGTCTTCCCAAACAAACAAAAACTGAAGGAATTTGTCACCACTAAACCAGCCCTACAAGAGATCCTAAGGGGGATCCTGTGAGACAAAGTACCAGAGACATCGCTACAAGCATAAAACATACAGACATCACAATGATGCTAAATTCATATCTTTCTATAATAACACTGAATGTAAATGGACTAAATGCATCAACCAAAAGACATAGGGTATCAGAATGGATAAAAAAACAAGACCCATCTATTTGCTGTCTACAAGAGACTCATTTTAGACCTGACGACACCTTCAGATTGAGAGTGAGAGGATGGAGAACTATTTATCATGCTACTGGAAGCCAAAAGAAAGCTGGAGTAGCCATACTTATATCAGACAAGCTAGACTTTAAATTAAAGACTGTAACAAGAGATGAAGAAGGGCATTATATAATAATTACAGGGTCTATCCATCAGGAAGAGCTAACAATTATAAATGCCTATGCGCCGAATACCAGAGCCCCCAAATATATAAAACAATTACTCATAAACATAAGCAACCTTATTGATAAGAATGTGGTAATTGCAGGGGACTTTAACACTCCACTTACAGAAATGGATAGATCATCTAGACACACGGTCAATAAAGAAACAAGGGCCCTGAATGATACATTGGATCAGATCGACTTGACAGATGTATTTAGAACTCTGCATCCCAAAGCAACAGAATATACCTTCTTCTCGAGTGCACGTGGAACATTCTCCAAGATAGATCATATACTGGGTCACAAAACAGCCCTTCATAAGTTTACAAGAATTGAAATCATACCATGCATACTTTCAGACCACAATGCTATGAAGCTTGAAATCAACCACAGGAAAAAGTCTGGAAAACCTCCAAAAGCATGGAGGTTAAAGAACACCCTACTAAAGAATGAGTGGGTCAACCAGGCAATTAGAGAAGAAATTAAAAAATATATGGAAACAAATGAAAATGAAAACACAACAATCCAAACGCTTTGGGATGCAGCGAAGGCAGTCCTGAGAGGAAAATACATTGCAATCCAGGCCTATCTCAAGAAACAAGAAAAATCCCAAATACAAAATCTAACAGCACACCTAAAGGAAATAGAAGCAGAACAGCAAAGGCAGACTAAACCCAGCAGAATAAGAGAAATAATAAAGATCAGAGCAGAAATAAACAATATAGAATCTAAAAAAACTGTAGAGCAGATCAACGAAACCAAGAGTTGGTTTTTTGAAAAAATTAACAAAATTGATAAACCTCTAGCCAGGCTTCTCAAAAAGAAGAGGGAGATGACCCAAATAGATAAAATCATGAATGAAAATGGAATTATTACAACCAATCCCTCAGAGATACAAGCAATTATCAGGGACTACTATGAAAAATTATATGCCAACAAACTGGATAACCTGGAAGAAATGAACAAATTCCTAAACACCCACAGACTTCCAAAACTCAATCAGGGGGAAATAGAAAGCTTGAACAGACCTATAACCAGCGAAGAAATTGAATCAGTCAACAAAAATCTCCCAACAAATAAGAGTCCAGGACCAGATGGCTTCCCAGGGGAGTTCTACCAGACGTTTAAAGCAGAGATAATACCTATCCTTCTCAAGCTATTCCATTCATTCCTTAGTAGGATGTTCTTTAACCTCCATGCATTTGGAGGTTTTCTAGTCTTTTTCCTGTGGTTGATTTCAAGTTTCATATCATTGTGGTCTGAAAGTGTGCATGGTATGATCTCAATTATTTTACATTTATTAAGGGCTGTTTTGTGACCCAGTATGTGATCTATCTAGAAGAATGTTCCCTGTGCACTCAAGAAGAAAGTATATTCTGTTGCTTTGGGATGCAGAGTTCTAAATATATCTGTCAAGTCCATCTGGACCAATGTATCATTCAGGGCCATTGTTTCTTCACTTCTACCTCCTTTCAGAATTCTATCTCTATCCTTGTATTTTGCCAGTTTCACTAAAATATGTCATGCAGAAGATCAATTCAAGTTACATCTGAAGGGAGTTCTCTGTGCCTCTTGGATTTCAATGCCTGTTTCCTTCCCCAGATCTGGGAAGTTCTCAGCTATGATTTGTTCAAGTATATCTTCAGCCCCTTTCTATCTCTCTTGTTTTTCTGGAATTCCTGTGACACAAATATTGTTCTGTTTGATTGCATCATTTAGTTCTCTAAATCTTCCCTCGTGATCCTGGATTGTTTTTATCTCTCTTTTCCTCAGCTTCCTCTTTTTCCACAATTTTATCTTCTAATTCTCTTCTTCTCTCCTCTGCCTCTTCAATCCGTGCTGTGGCCACCTCCATTTTATTTTGCACCTCATTTATAGGACTTTTCAATTCATAAAAATATGGAATGCTTCATGAATTTGAGTATCATCCTTGCACAGGGGCCGTGCTACTCTTCTCTGTATTGTACCTATTTTAGTATATGTGCTGCCGAAGAGAGCACTTGCGTATTTTCTTTTGTGGAGTATCATTTGAAATATTTTGTGCACTATTAAAAGTCACTTATTATCTTGTTATTTTATTGTAATATTCTTTATATATTCTAGGTACAAATCCTTTGCCAGATTGTAATTATTTGTACCCAGTCCAAGGCTCGCCTTTTCCTTTGCTTAATGGTGACTTTAGAAGAGCAGGTAAATTTTATATTTGATTAATATAGATTACAACTTTCTCCTGTTATGTGCTTTTCATGTCCTGTTTAAGAAATCCTTTTCATACCCGAGGTTTATACTTTTTTTACTCTACTTTCTTCTAAGGGTTTTATATCTTTAGCTTTTATATTTAGGTCCTAATTCATTTTTTATAAATTTTTGTGTGTGATATCTGGAGGGATTGAAACATTTTATTCTAATCACATATCCAACATTATTTGTTTATAAAGGAAAATAGCATTATTTTTTTAATGTTGTATCCAGAACGATTTATTAAAAACTTGTCCATTCCATTTAATTACTTTTATATTTCTGTTGAAGTTTAATTGACATGTGGATCTCCTTCTGGATTCTCTGTTTTCTTTCTTCAATCTATATGTCTATTCTTACACCAATACCACATATGTTATTAGTATATTTTTATAATAAGTATTGAAAAAAACAGTGTAAATCCTGTAACTTCTTCCTTCTCTATCAAAATTATTTTGCCTGCCCTTTGTTTTTTGCATGTCCACATACATTTTACTATCAGTTTGTCAATTTTTACAATTGGTTTTATTTGGAATTTATATAAACCTATCATCTAATTTGAAGAGAATTATCTAAATAATAGCAAGTCTTCCTATTCTTGAACATAGTACATTTCCCTTATTTTGGACTGTGTTTCCCTCAACAACATTTTGTCATTTTTTGTGTGAAGATTTTGCATATGTGAAGTTCATGACTAACTCATCATGATTTTTAATGCTGTCTTAAATTACACTGTTTAAGTTTATTTACTTATTTTGAGAGAGAGAGAGAGAGAGAGAGAGAGAGAGGAGAGAGAGAGCACACTTGAGTGAGCATGTGAAGGGCAGAGAGCAGGACCAAGAGAGAATCCCAAGCAGGGTCCGCACTGAATGGAGCCCCATGTGGGGCTTGACCCCACGATCAGTGAAATCATGACCTGAGCCGTAATTAAGAGTTGAACTCTTAACCAACTGAGACACCCAGGCACACCTTAAATTCTATTTTTAACTTAAAATTCCAATTATTTATTGATGATATATTGAAATACAATTGATGTTTTATATTGACTTTGTATCCTATGATCATGCTAAATTAACTCAATTTTAGAAGGATTTTTGTAGTTTCTTTAGGATTTTATACATAAATTATAATAACTTGTTATTATTAACAAATAAACAGTTTTACTTTCTCCTTTCTAATTTGTATGCATGATTGTACTGGCCAGGACCCCAGTGAAATATTGAATTGGAGTCTTTACAGTGAACATTCATGCCTAAATCCAGATCTTAGGGGAAAATGTTGTCTTTTTGCAATAAATATGATGCAGTAAGTATGGAATCTGAAAATGGACTACCATGCTCTGCTTGGATTCTCTCTCCTTATACCTAGAGTGGGGCATACCCCCAGGTGTAATACACATCTGGTGTACTTTATTGGAGACAGGGAAAGGAAAACCATAAGATGTTCTGATAAAACTACTTTTAATTATATTTTTATTATCATAGATCCTTTTCATACTTGTCCTGACTGCAGCCTATTACCAAGGCCCATCAATTGTAAGTTCAAAATATTTTCAAATCCATCCACTCCTTCCCATTGCTACCCTAGTTCAGATCACAATAATTCTTCACCTGATTACTCCCTCAGCCTTGATCATCTGCTTCCTGTATCAGAATTTATTATATCAAAGTTATTTTTCAAACTCTAAAGTGCTGATGGATTGTCTCTGAGTCTTGGTAAATGCAGGTTCTGGAACTATAGGTCTGGCATGGTCTAATTTTGCATTTCTAACAAGCTCATTGCTGATACTGATGCTACTGGTCCATGAGCCACATGCAGAGAAGCAACTGTAGTTTTTTCCTTGGGCAGCAACACTGCAGACACTTCTCCAAAATTCTGATTCTCTCAGCACCACCAAAATTCAGTAATAGCCCAAGATGCCTTACCGCATTTTGTTCTATGTAAATTTATATTAAAACACACAAATTTTCAGGTTCTCAGGGAAGGCATTTCTTATTTTTATCACTGGCCATGTGTACTGAGAGATAATGATGACCAGATACTTCTTGCATCAAGTCTCATGCTCTGTGGATTTGTCCATCAATATAATCCAGATGTGTGGATGGGATAGGGTCATTGGATTGCTATACTTAGCCTCACCATTTCCTCACCCAAGAGCTCAGACTTGATTTCTTTTCTGAAGCAATACAAGGAATTCCTCCATTACATACTAATGAGACTTGAAAGAAACTGAACATTGCATGCTCTTTTAACTATAAAGTTAGGTATGTGTATGTTTATGATGGCTGTATCTTCTTGTTCATTGCACATTTTCATAATATACAACGAATCTTCTCTGTCTCTTCTGATATCTTTTGTCTTAAAAATCTATTTGTGTCAATTATTAGTATTTTGATTCCAGCTTCCTTTCATATATCTTTAGTATATCACTTTTTGTCTTTTGTTTTTAACCTTTCTGGTATAATCTGTTTATTTAATACTTGACTCATACTCTGAGGTACAGTACTTTTCCTTTATAATTTATATCTGAATGTATTTGTCTTAATGAGTGATTTGCCACTTTTTCTCTATAAAATTAATTATTAGGATTTATTTGACATTTTAGATGCATATTTTGTTTCTTGTAATATTTTTGCTTCCTGTTTTTCTCTTCTTTTAGATAGATGGCATTTTCTTTGGTGAATGTAAGGATTAGTAATTTTCGTAGATTGTTCGTAATGACTGAAGATCCCTATTCATGTTTATTCACTGCCGCTGCGTTATTAAATACTTCATTCTCTATGCCTTCCCTCTACCAACCTAAGTAGTCTTCAATCCTCTTTTGTGACTCCCATTTTTCCCCCTCCATTCCCAATCATCAAAAGCTCTTAGTCTTTAATACTATTTCATATATATGTATATATGTGTGTGTGTGTATATAATTTTCATTTTTCTTTTTTTTTGGTCTTACTTTTTTTATAAACACCAATAAATTTCATCAAAATAATGAACACCTTTATTCATATATCTCTAGTAGCATTTCCTTTGTCTCTTACTATTTTAGTATTTCCTCTTAAAAAGTGTTTTACGGGGCTCCTGGGTGGCTCAGTCGGTTGAGCATCCAACTTCAGCTCATGTCATGATCTCGCGGTTTGTGAGTTGGAGCCCCGCGTCAGTCTCTGTGCTGACATCTCAGAGCCTGGAGCCTGCTTCAGATTCTGTGTCTCCTTCTCTCTCTGCCCCTTCCCCACTCATGCTCTGTCTCTCTGTGTCTCTCAAAAATGAAGAAATGTTAAAAAAAAATTTAAAGAGTTTTACTTAACATGGTAAATGAATTGAGGCAATTTATGATTGATTGAAAATAATTTTTTTAATTTTTTTTTGACATTTATTTATTTTTGAGACAGAGAGAGACAGAGCATGAACAGGGGAGGGGCAGAGAGAGAGGGAGACACAGAATCTGAAACAGGCTCCAGGCTCTGAGCTGTCAGCACAGAGCCCGACACGGGGCTCGAACTCACCGACCATGAGATCATGACCTGAGCGGAAGTCGGCTGCTTAACCGACTGAGCCACCCAGGCGCCCCGAAAATATTTTCATTACAGTTCTACTAGTGATATAAATTTGAGTCAAAATTATTTACCTTTAAAATAAAAGATCTCCATTTTCTTTTTACATCTTGGGTCACTAGTGACAATTTTGATGCCATTCTAAAATCCATTGTTTTGTTTTGTTTTGAGAGGTAACCTGCTTTTTCTTTTAGAAATATTTAAAATTTTATTTCCTTGATATTTTGAAAATGTTCCATCCTATGTCAATTTTTTTTCCTTTTTTCTGCTGATGGTTTAAGCTCAGACATCTTTATCTTGAATTGTAGGCTTTTATACATTTTTTTCACCTATTTTCTCATACCCATTTTTAATTTTCTCTTTTTAGGAGCCCTAGTGTGTATCCTAACATTTCAAATTCTATCTTACATATCTCTATCTCTCATTTTATATATTTTTAAATTTCTTCATTCTTTTGTGATGTATTCTGGACTAGGGTTTCAATCTGCTCTTTCAACTCACTGTTCTTTTCCCTCAAGCTGGATTCCTATTCCAACTTTTCCTATGTATTCCTGATTTCAAGTAATGTATTCATGCTTCATTTCAGTTAGTAAATTGTATACCTAATACCACAATTTATTTTATTTATGATGAATTTTTTTTTGTCTCATGATACCCATATCTCCCCTTATCTCCTTTTCAATATTTATGATATATATTCTAAATTATTGGTCTTGTGTTCCAATAATTCTGTTTTAAATAGTATATGCTATTCAGTTTCTTTTGAAGTAAGATACTCTTTGAAAGTCTAGGGTGTTGCTATTTGAACTTCTAAACTCCTGTTCCCCAAGGGGTGTTAGTTGTTTTGTTTGGTTAGTTGCACTAGGGAAAGACCCAAACTCAGGCCCAGTTCTGTCAGTCCTGTTGAGTTTAAGGATAGGGCAGCTAACTCCATAAAGTACAAAATCAATTTTGATCACTTACATTTCTTATCACCCCGTGAGAAAAGTAAACTAACAAGGTTTTAAATCTTAAAAGCTTAAGCAAATGCTTCATTGGAGAAAGCAGTTTGCACATGGTTTATAAGGAGAAAGAAGGGTGTAGAGGGATGAATACCCAAGGATTACTGGTCAGTCCACAGCTATGTTCACCAGTTCCTCACCTGTGAGTGGTTGTTTCTGTCCTTACCCCCCAAAACCCTCCTCTGGAAGATACAGCCTGGAACACCTGATTCCTACAATGAAGGGAATGACTGTCTCAAGGCCACATGGGGGTGGCCTGGTGGAGTGTGGGATGAATTTCAAAAGGTTTTCCCAACCAATCCTTTTATTGCCACGTCATTCACTCTCTGTCCAGCCTGCAGCCAGTTTCCTCCCATACCCTCTTGACATCTACTATGGTTAGTTAATCATAGTCCTCAGTCATCTTAATACCTGTCAAGTGTTTTTTGTTTTGTTTTTGTGTATTTTTTAAACTTATTGTCTGGAATTCATCATTCCCGGTTTGTTTGTTTGTTTTCCTAGTTTCTCTGGAGTTGATTTTTGGAGGGGGTCAGCTCACAGCTTTGCTCAATTCCTTATCTGGGTGGGAATCAAAGTGCTCTGAAACATTTCCAGCCTCTAAGTTGATGTCACTGAGTATCTCGCTCCTATATGTGACTAGTGTGGCCCTTGGCCTTTATACCCCATCACAACTTGTTCAACTCCCAACTCTGCCTATTTCCCTTGTCAGCTGTAACCAGTACTTCAAAGTCTCCAAGGATCATCTTTCCAAAATATACTGTATTTTAGAGTTTACTTAAAAAAGAAACTGGAATACAATTGAACTATTTTTGTAGTAACTATACTCCCATTCATTTGCAGTTCTTATTTTCCCTTCAGTGGAAAGGAGGGGAAGTTAGAAGAACAATATGTCATACTGTGTGTTGCAGGGGTGGTGTAGGGGGCTTGAAGGTCTCTGTAGCAGATTATTTTTTGTTGCTGTGGACTCAGAAAATTGTTGGACAGCCGGGAGCATCTTGGAGAATGCTGGCATTCATAACTATTCAAAAAGATCTGATGTCTGTTCTCTGAGGGGATTTGTGGGTGAGAAGAATGGTGTGCCTGAGTGTTGAAGTGTTAAATCATAATCAGTTCCTGTGCACACACAAAAAGGAGCAGAACAATTGGCAAATGCCTTGCACAGCTGCATTATTGCCTATAAAAAATGGGAATGAAGCAAACTCATATCTACGGTAAATGAGATAGTGAAGCCCATACACTGCTGCCTCCAAAAATGATTTTTACTCATCATCAGTAATGAGAAAAACGTCTAAATGGCTTTAAGGGACATTTGAAATTTATGTGGTTTGACACTTAAAATTTTTAGAAACATCTAAAATAACATAAAAATAACCAAACCGTGAGGTTAAAATAAACTTCAGTCCAACCTATAAATCCGTGTCAGGAGAGATTTATTTTAGAGCAACATCTCAAATAAAGTGCTAGTTTAAACTCTGTAGTCATTCTTTTTTTAGAACAAAACAGTGAAAGTATTAAGGAAGGATACAATTGCCACACTCAAGATTAAAACTTTTCTCTGGAGTACATCGGGATCTATTGTTGTATATTGGGATATGCTAGCTCATAAACACAACTATGTTCTCTGTTTATGTCACTATTGCTTTATCTCAATAATTACTATTAATTATGATTCTGTTTTTATAATTTAGTAATAAAAATGATATCCATTTGTGTTTCAGTTTCAAGTTGAGCTCCTCTTCGTAAATGTTTCACCAGTTGTTGTCCAACTTAATAGTGCACATCAAGGTACATGGAATCTTGAAAAATGACAGTTCCAAAACAATTGGCCTTGGCATTGAAGAAGTTGTAAAGTGTTTGATAATGGCAAACTTGCCAAAAATAAATACTTGACATTTGTTTATACATTATCAGGAATTTTAAATTCGCACTGGAAAATATTCCATTGTCTACTATAGCAGACCCAGATGAAAAGATGGTATTGGTTTAAAAAAAAATACTATAAAAAATAGGGGGGAAAATGAAGGAAAAGATGAGTTTTGATTTTTTTTTTCCAAAAATGGCCTTGCAGTTCTGTACTGCTTTTCTCACTGTCCCATACATTTGGTTTGCCCTTAAGTTGTTGATACGTGGAGCTTGATTCTTTGAAATCAGTAATACCATTCAGTCCATTTCTGGGTTTTTAGATAACTTTCTTGCATTCTGGCAACTGTCAAAACCAATTTCCCTTTCAGTCAGTATAAATGTGGATATTAAGAAATATTTTAATTAAGTCCTGCTTTCTTCACACTCCAGATTGTGATGGCAACTACTGTAGGATAATGGTGTGTATGTGCTCATGGGGAGTGGAGAAGATTGGTCCCACCCAAGACTTCCATTTGTACAAACATATTGCTGGCATAAGCTCAGAGGCTAAATAAATTTCAACCTGGGACATCCAAAAAATGAAGCCATTTGTTAGAGTAAAAGCTCAATATAAATAGAATTAGTATTAACATAATTATTTATGTATTTATTATTTATTTTTTAATGCTTATTTAATTTTGAGAGAGAGACAGACAGAGCATGAGTGGGGGAGGGGCAGAGAAAGAGAGGGAGACACAGAATCTGAAACATGCTCCAGGCTCTGATCTGTCAGCACAGAGCCGGAAGCAGGGCTCAAACTCAGGAACGGTGAGATCATGACTTAGGCTGAAGTTGGATGTTTAATGGACTGAGGTACCCAGGCACCCCAGCTCATTTATTTAATTAACCAACATTTGTAGAATACCTATTCTATCTTCAAAGACTGAGATGGCCCTGCAGAAGACAGCATGTTGTACAGGTTTCTGGAAACAGCAGAATATCTGTAGTAGAATATAAATAGAAAGTCACTGGAATTTTGCATTAACTCTCCTGTTCAATTACTTGAGGCAAGTATAATAAAATGTTAAACTTCAAATGTTACTCAAGTGAAGTAATTTATTCTAATAATTTGAGCATTGCTAATAGAATGATCACAGCACACCCATATGCTAAAATGGGCTTTCCTGTTTGCCAGCCCAGCTATCAATTCCTCCACATTTCTAGGGTCCATTCCTAATATTAACTCTTTACATCTGCCAGTGCTTTAAAAGTCACATTTACTCAGAAGTTGATTCCTCTAATAGATTTGTGTAGGAGGCAGAAGATAGGGAATGTATAGTTAGGGATATTGGCTCTGAAACCTGAATTATCTAGTTCAAAATCAGTTTCTACCTTTTATTATCCAGTTTAATTTCGGTGAGTTATTTACCCTCTCTCGGCCTCCATTTGCTTATCCAGGAAAGGCAGATGATAATAGAATCCAAACAGATAAGATTGTTGTAAGTATGAAATGAGTTAATACACAAAAGGACAGTTTCAGTGATCTGAAGCATCCTTGTTCTAGCTAAGTAAACAGTGATACTTTTGTGTTCTCTAGGTTCTATGACCTGTTCAGAATACATTGTAATTAAATCACCACTTATACTTGGAAAAATGATCTATCTTGTTCTCCAATTTCTCTTTAACCCACCATACTAATTTCTTCTTTAACTGATCTTTCTTACCCAGATGTCTGTAATCTTTTGATCTATAATTCAGTTATGACCTAGCACCTTGTAGTCTAATTAAAAATGACGCATTAGTTTTCACTCATAGGCTAACTCTAGGTAATTAGTAGTGCCTTCTTGGCAAAGAACATTGAGAGCAATTCTAAGGCTCAAAAGGAAAATGGTTTTCAGATTTATTACTGATTTCTCTCCTTCAGTCACAGGAAGATGGGGAGGAGCAAACATATGGAGGTCTTATTTTTCAGCCCTCATGATAAATCCACTTCTTTTCTATTATACATAACAAAAAAATATTAGGATTTAGAAATTTTCATAATTAATCATACTTACACAATTGATTATCAAATCCTTGGCTATATTCAAATAGGCAAAACGGGAGATGGTCTGTGCAGGGAGCATCATGTTGCAGTGCAATGATTAATTAGTGTCCATTTCTGTCTCAGTTTAAAAAGATCTTGTAACACAAAGAAACAGCGGTGAAATATAAATGACACCAAACAATATGTACCTGTGTCCTCATTAGGGGTTTTTGGCAAACCATAAACAAATTTAAAATTTAATCTAACAGAAAAGAGTGTAAACCTAGAACAATCTTGTCAATTTATCAAGATCTACAATGTTAACATCACCCAAGGAGGGCAGAAATCATTAATAAATGGCCCATAAAGTGGAAAACAAAAATGTCATCACTCTCATTTGCTTAATTTATGATCAAATGGTAAAGTTGCATCATATAAAGCCCAAGAAGGTTAAGATTTTAAGTAACTGAGACATACTACTTGAAATTTTTCTTGTGTGAAATGGTAGATATAACTCTTCCTTACGCTAATTATTAGGGTTTTAGATATGAAACTATATACCCCAAAGCAGTATATAAATAGAGAGGCTACTTTTGTTTGTTTCTCTAATGCATGACTTTATTGTCAGGACCCATAGTAAACTGTGAACATTTAGACATGTTTATATTTGCCATTCTTTGTTACATATTGTGGCCTAGAGCCTAAATGTCCATCAACTGATGAATGGATAAAGAAATTGTGGTTTATATACACAATGGAATACTATGTGGCAATGAGAAAGAATGAAATATGACCTTTTGTAGCAACGTGGATGGAACTGGAGAGTGTTATGCTAAGTGAAATAAGTCATACAGAGAAAGACAGATACCATATGTTTTCACTCTTATGTGGATCCTGAGAAACTTAACAGAAGACCATGGGGGAGAGGAAGGAAAAAAAAAAGTTAGAGAGGGAGGAAGCCAAACCATAAGAGACTTAAAAACTGAGAACAAGCTGAGGGTTGATGGGGGGGTGGGGGGGTGGGAAGGGTGGGTGATGGGTATTGAGGAGGGCACCTGTTGGGATGAGCACAGGGTGTTGTATGGAAACCAATTTGACAATAAATTTCATCTAAAAAAATAAAAATAAAAATAAATAAATAAAATCTCATTTTTAAATTAAAAAAAAGATTATAATTTAAAGAATCTCTTTAATGTTTCTATAGCCATGGAATCGGAATTCTCACTTTGGGTTCAGATTTTGTGCTTTCTTTATTCAAATTCAGTTTTTCATTTACCTCCTTTTCACACTTTGTTGTATTTTTCCTATTCCCTGCTTTTTAGTTTGCCTTTTACTCATTTGGATTTCTCTTTAACTTCTTTGTGGGCCATTTTTACCTCTTCCTTTTTATTTTTACTATTCTTAACCATCAGCTACCTCCAGACATGTTTTTAATGATTATTCATCATTTTTACTCACCATACTTTATCCTTTTCATTTTCTTACTTTATATCAGTCTTGATTTCTTGCCTTAGTCAGAAAGAAAGCTGTCTATATTGTAAAGACTCTCAGGACTTTCCTCCATATCATCACCATGAGTTAATTAGTAAAGAAGTTTTAAATCTAATATTTATTTATATTTTCTTCAGGCTTTATTTGTTATTGACTATGAAGAATAGGCATGCCTTTTTAGGTATAAGTCTTGAATATTTATTTTTAATTGTAAATGAATTCCCTTATAGAGAATATGACACTTATGGGGTTATCTAAAAAGAAATACAGCAGTGTCTTTAAGTCACAGTTTATTTATTTAAATCCCTACTAAGCTAAAAAAGTATGTGAGTATCCTTTGGTGGATTTCCGATTATTGCATGTAATTCTAGACATATGTGTTCTTGGTATATAATATTTAGTAATAACTTTACTGGTAAATATGTGGATTCTTGATTCTTATCTGTTTCATTCATTCTTTCAAACATTCACTCAGAAAAGATTAATGAAATCCTCTGGAAATACTTATGTAAATAAATATATACTTAACACGTATTTGTCCGTCCACTTACCAACTTAACCGACTACTTGAAAATTGACACCTTGATAGATAATTGGAATTCAATTTTGTAGATGATAATATGTGTTTTGTCTTTTTTTTTTTTTTTTTTTTTTTTTTTTTGAGAGAGAGAGAGAGAGAGTACACATGAGCTAGTGGGATGGATGAGGAGGAACAGAGGGAGACATGGGGTGAGAAAATCAAGAGCCGGCTCCCTGCCCAGTGTGAAGCCCAATGTGGGGCTGGGATGATCTCATAACCATGAGAAATGACCTGAGCTGAAATCAAGAGTCAGACACTTAATCAACTGATCCACCCAGGTACCCTGATTATATCTTTTTAAAAATATCATGAAATACCAGAGAAAGGAGTTCTGCCACATCCTGTTCAAGGCAAGGGATGATATGAAGGCTTCCAAATAGAGGTTATACCTAATGTGAATCTTAGAGAATAATAGGATCAGCCAGCCAAATGAGAGAACATTTCAGACATATAAACAAAGGAACTCTCTTCTGAGAGAAAAAGATATTGATATGAGACAGACTATAAATAGGTAAGTAGCTTGAAATGCTGGATTGATTGGATTTGGGACCCAGGTGTGTTGATGTGTTTATTACAGGAGGTGGGATGGGGAAGGGAACATGTAACTGAATTGAGGTTTCCCAAACAAGAAAAAACAAACAGACAAACAACAACAACAACAAAAAATCCTGTTAATTCTAAAGTAAAACTCTTCAACTCTATTCATCATATATTTTATTTTTTGCCAACTATTCCACTTTCATGATCTTATTTGTTACTAAGGAGACTCCTATGAGGCTAGTCTAAGCAATCCTGACCATGAGGAAATTGAAATGGATCAAATTAATTAAGTACAGTCATATAATCTGTAAGAGGGAGTATAGAAACTCAAAACCAGTAAATTTAATTTATATCTTAACCTATTTAAAAGTCTGTATCTGTATTTTTGCAGTTTATAGTACGACAATATTTCTTACATTGAATAAGTATATTCCTTCCATAATGCAATTTATAAGAAAAAACTGAAATTTCCGTTTGGGGCATATTAGCCACTAGAGAGTGATCTGGAATGCTTGGATGGGGATAGCTGAGACGGTGAATTAATGGAATCATTCAGTTTTAGATGCATCAGTTGGTGATGGAAACTAGACACACATTTCCTACTGGCTTCAGTGGCCATAGCTCCTTTTCAACCAGCACATTGATGCAATGAAGGATTGGAAAGAAATGTACTATTAGCGAATTCCTTGTCTCTGAATGCCCCATCATTCTTGAAAATGGTTAAATAAGCTGTCCTGTATCAACCTGGTCAGAGTTTTAAAAAATTGCTAATCTAGGGGTGCCTGGGTGGCTCCAGTTGGTTTAGCACCCAACTTCGGCTCAGGTCATGATCTCACAGTTCATGGGTTTGAGCCTGCGTCGGGCTCTGTGCTGACAGCTCAGAGCCTGGAGCCTACTTCCGACTCTGTGTTTCCCTCTCTCTGTGCCCCTCCCCAGCTCACACTTTGTCTCTCTTTCAAAAATAAATAAACATTAAAATTAAAAACAATTGCTACTGTATGCATTTTATCTCTATTTGTAAACAATTTTATTTAAAATTCACACTAATGGGGAATTACACCTAAAACCAGTTGTCATGGAAAGGATTGCTAGTTTTTTTGTTTGTTTTTTTAACTCGACAAAATATATAACTGCATGTGTATAGTTTACAAATTCTACGCATAAAATCTTAGATATTTAATAGCACCTGCATTACAATAGAGGAAAATTGTGGGAGTGCGTTTATTCTTTCTTTATTTCTTTAAATCATTCTCATTGTATATAAAGTCACTTGTCTGGAAATTCTCCACTGTTGATGCAGAGAAGACAACATCAGAGTATGTTTTGCCTAGAGCTCTGCTTACTCAAGATTATAAACATTCATAAGCGAGTAAACTTTGAATTTCAAATAACAGGAGAAGCCGAAGATTATGTTTAAATTATACATATAAACTACTTGGTTTCTATCACTGGAATATTAACCTAGATAAATATGCAGCAGTGATTGTTGCTGGAAATGTACCTGTCATAAAATGGGGGACAACTCCTTTCACATCTGTCATGGAAAAAAACATTTTATCAAGTTTCTCACTAACAATCTGGCGGTGTACCAGGAAGTGACTGGGGCAGGATTGAAATGCTATATCGACAGTGGCGGCCAGTGACATGAAGCAGAAGTTCAAGCAAGACAGAAAGGTGGAACATATCTTGAGAGGCTTTATCGAAGTAACAATGGTAGCTAGACAGGTTGGGTGTAATGATGGAAAACTCTCCCATTCCTGAAGGGTAACTGAATTAAAGAGTCATAGCAGTTAGATGTGAAAGAGCTCCATTAAGGTCATCCCATTCATTCCCTGACAGCAGAGGATTATTCCCTATAGCAGAGTCTGTAGTAGAATGGAATAACGTTTGAAAAAAAGGAGACTAAAAAGGAGCCTGCATTAGATAATCATTGCATATCAGAAGCTCTCAAACCACTCATCCTGTACCCTATCCTAGGTAGCAAATTAAAATGATTAATAGATTTAGAGGCTCCAAGTCTAAATAACAAAGAAGGAACTCTGCCAAAGTCATAGCAAAAGTCATTGATTTGATGAAAAGAGCTCAATATGAATGGAATGAATAACAGAAGAGCTCTATACACGGGAGCCCTACCTACCCTAGGTGGATGTGGGATTCAGACACCTATAGGAGCTTACCCCTAGTAAGTATTATTTAAGCCACTGTTTGCAAATCTCTGAAGTTGAAACCTTTAGCACAGGGTTTTAGATGGAAGAAATGTTTTATTCTTTTGCTTGGGAATTGTGTGCCTGTAATGAAAAGACCTTTTAAAGCCATTAAGAATTGAATAACTGAACATGGGCCTCATAAAGGTAATTGCTATATCCTGATTGAATTCAGAATATCCTGAGAACAGTGGGTAGGAAGTTAAATGCACAGGACAAATTACAAAGAAATGAGCCTAGGAGTGACATTCAGGAGTCCAAGATCTGATTCTAGCCCCAGTTTGTTTTCTAAGGGTTTGTTTCCATATTAAGTTTCATTTTCCTAACCTTTACTTCATAGTTTTTAACTTTATAAACCACAGCATCTGGCAAGCCATATTCTATCCTTAAAGAAAAGGTGGTGGTGGAGGGGTGGGGGTAGGTGGTGGACAGTGGGAAGCTTTTCCTTACTGAGATCTCCAAGTTTCCCTGGCTATGAATGTATTTTGTATTTGGCGCTAGGTGTGAATGTGAGCCAGCACAGAAAACACAGCCAGGTGATACCAAACTCCCATCCTCAGTGAGCTAACTGGTTCTTAAGTTGCGAGAAAAAGAAAAGGGCAGAAGAAGGTATCACCAGAACATTTCTGTGCAGTATCTGGTGACCTGTTCACAATGAGCTCATAGTAGAGGTTAGATCTGCATAGTTCCCTACAGTGTGGACTGGCTGTACTAAAACAATGAGTGTGTCTCTGTGAGTAATAACAGGCATTTCTACACATTTCATGGTGCTGCTGCTGGTTAATTGTTTTCTTCTTGGCATCAGATGGCCAGATCTTGCATCCCAGTCTGTTTCTGAGTCACTGAGGCAAGTCACTTCTCAGCTTTAGCTTCCCCTCCAGAAAAGGGGATAATTACAACAACTGCTCTATATTTCTCTCTATTTGTAAAATTTATAGACCATAAAATGCTATATTTAAACATATTTGGAATTATTATGAGTTTTGCACCCCTGCCCATTTCTGATACATTTGCTGGCAAAAGAGCTATCTTGTTTCCTTCCTGTTGGCCAATCTGTTAATCTGCCCATGAATCGACTGTACAGTATTACTTTGTGCTTATGTTGTGCTCAAAACTGTGCTTATCATAGTATGTCGAACTTCACTTTAAAAGTTCCCTTAGTTCCATATTCTCAATAAAAACAATGGGCTACATATTTCCCTTGTGCAGGAATGTTTATCATCTTTATGTTTCTAACTTTAGTTTTTATTGAATTATACTAATTCTGAAAAATGGAATGAAGCTTCTCTTAAACTTTTATGAGGCATATGTTTGGAATATGCTTTCTCCCTTAAAGAGGCACTCATTTTATTTCTTAATTTTAAGACTTCTTGACTATCTCTACGTGTCATCATTCTATTTATCATTTAACAATATAATTATCTCATGAAGTATTATCAGATGCCTTTGCAATAAGAATTTGGATTCTAAAGCCAGAGGATACGAGTTTGAATTGTGGTCAGGTCGTCTGTTAGCAGTGCAAATTTGGACAAGGTGGTTAGATCCTCAAAACCCATTTTTCTTTCAAGTAAATTAGAATGACAATAGTATATATCTTATGGGACTCAAGAAATGTGTTTTAAAGTGCTGTGCACAGGGAATATTAATCAATAAGTACCCAATGATATATTTGTTGAACTGTATTTTCCTCTATAATTCACCACTGTTCAGTTATAGCATATCTATAATATATTACAGTGTTTGTAAATGTGCATAACACATCTGTCTTCTGTCATTCTATAAGTTGATAGGATGGAAGGAACAACGCAGCATTAAAGACCAGGTAAAGTTATAACTTTAGCCTACACTTGCCGCGTACTATTCCCTGACATTTACAACGAATGCACATTATCTGCTCTGAATCTCAGCAATGCTAACCAAGCCTTGTAGATAAAGAAATTAGAGTTAAAGATAAAGACAAGAGAGATAAAAACTCTATAGATAAAAACTTCTCCAAAATTTGCACACATCAAATATTGCTGCACCAATAATAACAATTCCATTTGAAACAGTGATCCTTTGGAGCCAGTCTAACACAGAGACAGACAAAGTCTACCACTTTGATCTACGATGCATGTGATATTAGTCCTTTGGGATTCACATTACAAGACAGTTTCCAGTGGATTAATGATATTTATCACTGTAATTGTATTCAAGGGAAGGAGAGAAAAATAAAATAAAAGCCAGGCAAGAGAGAAACATCCTGCTTTCAGCTGAGCTTAAAAATGGAGAGCTAATGAGATGGAGAGTAATAAGAAGACTGTTGCAAACAGCAAGAATTGCAGGGGATAATTCTGTTTACCAGTATCACAGGAATTAGTAGAGGGCTAGGGTGAGTGGGAGGGAATTATGGATTATAGATTTCCATGAGGAAAATTATAGGAGGTCTATCACAATATATATGTATACACACACACACACACACACACACACACACACACATATATATATATGTATGTATTTGGAACAAGGGTACCTGGGTGTCTCATTCAGTTGAGCATCTGACTTGGGCTCAGGTCATGATCTCACAGTTTATAGGTTCAAGCCCCGTGTTGGACTCTGTGTTGACAGCTCAGCCTGGAGCCTGCTTTAGATTCTGTGTCTTCCTTTCTCTCTGCCCCTCTCCTGTTCACATTCTGTCTCTCTCTCTCAAAAATAAATAAAAATGTCTTATTTTTTTTTTTAATTTTTAAAAAAATATTGGGAACAAATGTAGTGAAGAGATGGTGGGATCGCTAGAGGAAGAGGAAATGGTGGCTGTGTGTGTGTAGGTGTAGGTATTGCTGGGTTTCTGTGATCAGCTTCGCAGGTACATCATAGGACTTGAAAATAGGAACCCTACGAGATTACTACAGAAGTGCACTGAGTAATTAAGTTGAGATGCTATAAAGGTATGGATAAGAAGTTAAGCAGAGATGCAACTGTGACACAGTGGTGTACACAGACAGGTTTGCAGAAGGGAATGTAATGTGTTTTTAATGTGTTTGTAAAAGCTGTGGAATCTTGGCATGCTGCCCAAACCATCAAGGCTCCATGCAAGTAGGTTGGAGGGAAGGCTTGAGACAGACAGTTAGACGAACAGCATGGAGCATGCCATCAGAGCTGAAGGGGAAATAAAGTTTATTAATTAGGGGAATTAATTAGAGAGCTGTGATTTTTTTTTTCCTTTATGTGGTCAAAATGGATTGGGAAAAAAGGACCCGAAGTGTACACAATTCAGTAGCTGTGCTTAAAATATAATCATCTTGGAACCAAAACTAAGACACGGGGAGGAAAACGGGAAAGGCCAAGAGGCATGACATTCATACTGCACTATCAGTAACTGTCACATTTATAAGGTAGCATTTAATGATTCTTGTTTCTTAGGGACTCTAGTTCAAATCAATCCAGTGAAAAAGACTGGCAAATTGCTTGGTGGCAAAAGCAAATGAAATGCTATTTCAGTGTAAAATGGCAGCTCTTGAATAGATCTTTCTAAAGATATCTTTGCTATGAATTTCTCCAGACCAAATGTAGCAGAAACCTTTTTTTTTTTTATTTTTTTTTTTCCAACGTTTATTTATTTTTGGGACAGAGAGAGACAGAGCATGAACGGGGGAGGGGCAGAGAGAGAGGGAGACACAGAATCGGAAACAGGCTCCAGGCTCTGAGCCATCCGCCCAGAGCCCGACGCGGGGCTCGAACTCACGGACCGCGAGATCGTGACCTGGATGAAGTCGGACGCTTAACCGACTGCGCCACCCAGGCGCCCCAGAAACCTTTAAAATCTCATAGACTTAGCACTCTCAACAAAAAAATTTTCCCACTGTTGTTTACTTTTTGAGTTTTCCTAAGAGTTCTTTGAGACTGGTTTTATAGTTTAGGTTTCTGAAATAGAATCACTTGAAAATCTGTACTTTCAACCCTCACCTTTCGTTTTATGAGTTTAATCATTTCACTTAATTTCATATTCCATGTCTGAGCAACACATCTATTCCCTTTCTCTTATTTTTTAGATTATTATCAAATAATATCCTGATCAGGATGTTCCTTCAATTTCTGTGTTGATGATAACAACTATTGAAACATGAATTCAGATAAGTAACTTGTCCATTCAATTTGAAGTTAAACATAATATTAAGTAAAGTGTTATTTTATAGTTAACAAAGCACTTCCTATGTGTTGTTTCTGAAGAAAATGCTTATCATCGATTTGTGAAGTCAATGGGATTCTAACATTATAGATTTGGAATAAGTCTACTCTTTTTAAGCTAGCTACCTATGGAGCTCAGACTTGAGCATTTCAACTGTCAATTCAGTATTATTTCCAATTCAATAAGCAGAAAAACAGTTTTTAAGCTCATATGACATACCAGACACTATGCTAGTAAATGAACTATAAGATATTTTGGTCCCAAACCTAATGAGCTTACAGTCTAATGGGAAAAGTTGACTGTTTTGAGTCGATGTAGCAAGAGCTTTGCTAGAGTTAAGTATAGAGGCAATGGAAAGACAGAGGAAGGGCAACTGATGTAGTTGAGAGAAGAGAAGGGGAGATTTCCTAAGGGCAGACTCATTCAGCCAGACATGGTTTTGAACAAAAGAGAAATTATTTGCAGTCTTAAGCACATGCAGGGTTCCAGAGGTGACGGAGGGCATCTATATGCAGGAAATTTCACATATTGCAGCATAAATAAGAGCAAAGTACAAGAGGGGAGTAGTGACACATAAACATGGGAATATATCATGTGTTTTGAGGTTTTAGCCATTGATTTTCAGCCAGCATTTTCGTTTGCCATTCCCGTTCCATTGCAGTATACCCACCTGTGAGTTATGTTAATTTGAATATTTCCATATCATATAAAGGAGACTTTTGTGCTTACTGGGTACTCGGGAAAAGTTGTCAACTCACACAGTCATGTTTGACTCATAGTCCTTAGGCTCTGCTCCTCTCCATATACAGCTCATCTGTGTGCAAAGAACTGTACTAACTATTAATGATAGGCCAGCTTTGCATTTCTTTTCTCTATCCTATCCCCTTTCTTTAAGCACAGACCTGCTTATTAAGTGCAAACAAACTATCTTAATAAACATTACTACAAATGTGGAATCCTGCCTATCCAGTGTCATCAGCTGGTGAATACTCAGAAAGGTGGTCTGTGAACAAATTAAGTAGCATAAAACTCAGTTAACATTAAATCTCTCTGCTATGAAACATTTTTAGGTTTCTAGACAAGGAAGCACTATCATTTTTGATTAAAAAAACAGTTACAATTAATTGTAGCTAACTTTAATTTGATTTCTCAAAGTCTATAAACTTTTTTGTAAGGATGTTGCCAAGAGAAAATAGTCAAGCCACCTTGACAAGTTTTCACTTTAGTTATCCCAAATACCAATAGTGAGTTGAGACTATGACTTTTTGAATACCATACATATTTCACTAACGTTGAGCCTCTTGATGGAGAACAGTTTTATACAGTCAGGGTATAGATGGAAAACTGTTTAAGAATATTTCAAGTTAAGTTTGGTGGTGCCAAAAGCAATTTTATTCTCTCCCACTAAAAATTTTACTTCCTTTTGTTTACTGTATAAAGTTCAAATTCCTTACCTTTATAATGAGGCCCACTATGTTCTTAACAAAAAATTATTGAACAATTTTCTACTCATAATATTTTATTCATGTAATTGTTCTTCACCTAAAAAAGAAGATACTTTCCACACTTCCCATAGGCCAAATGTTAGTCATATACCCTAACTTCTAAGGAGAGCTCTAGTTATGCCTTTTCCCCCATAACTCCACTCACAAAAATGGGGAAAAATTAAATGCTCAGGTGCACATATGTGTTTAACATTGTGCAGGGTAAATATTTAATTGGGAGCAGTAAGTAAATTATAAATGGAACTAAACAAGGGCAAGTGGTTTCTATTGATTGAACTTTTCTCTTGGTTTCCTTCCATATCACTTGAGAGGTATCCAGCCATTGAAAGGGCAAGTAAAACCAGAGTGCAATCCAAGACAGGGGATATTGCGTGGATAAGTTATAACAGGTCTATATTGGTTATAGGGTTGTATACATCTGGTTTTAAATCACATCTCTGCTCTTAATAGTTATTTGACCATGAGCAAGACTCTCTAAGTCTCGGTCCTCTCTAAGCATCAGGTTTCACAGGATAAAATAATATTTATAATTTGGCCAGTATTAGAAAAGTCATCACATGTCCATCACACCACTGTGTTCCAGAATCTATTATATGGAATTAGCAATAATATCTCCTTCAGTGCTTCCAACAACTCACTGAGGTGGGCACTAGAATCGTCTTCGTTTGGCATGCCTGGCAATGAGTGGGATGAGATAGCAATATCCACGTGAAATATCTAATAAAGCCTTTTGCTTCTCAAAGGGAGGAGAAACCAGTCATCACAAGATTTCACTTTGAATGGTTTTAATATAATTTAGTAACTTATACAGGTCAGAGATATAAACCTATTAAGAGCTTAGAGAATTTTCATTCACTTATCATTATTCATTTAAGAAATACATATGTGAAACTATAATATTGAAGAAAAATAATCTATGGAACACTCATCCCATTTAATTGTAGGTTTTCATGAAGTATCTTTATAGTCAGTTTTATAAGTAAAGCCTGTAAGTTAAAAAAATGTTAATATTTTTGTCATACTTATATGGGAAGGACATGGGTCCATTCATTCAGGGAAAAAGAAGAGGATAGGAAAAGGGAACGAAGAGTGAGAAGATTTATGAATGTAAGTGAAGGAGAATAAGAAGGAAAAAGAGCAGAAAAATTAGTTAACATTTTTAGAAAAGTCTGGAGTCAAGTTAATAGTGTAAGGAGTTAAGCAACAGAAAGAACAGTTGAATATCAAAGAAATATCAGTTGAATAATATCAAAGAAATATCAGTTGAAGGAGTTAAGCAACAGAAAGAACGGTTGAATATCAAAGAAAGGAAAGAAATTGAATAAATAGAGAAATGGCAGAATGAGAGCAAGAGAAGGCCAAGATTCTTCTCCTATCAAGCACCGATGAGAATTCTTTAAATGAAAGTGTGACCCAAAATGAATTGATATTTTTAGTTTAATGGTTATGTAAAAAGAATGTCGTTGACAATTGTTGAATAAAGATTACTCAATTTTTAATTTTAGAGTCTTCTTTGTATCTTTTGAACCTAGAGTTTTTTTAAAAATTTCATTGTGGGTGGGGGTTCCTGGCTGTGTCAGTCAGTTGGAATTTGAGCCCCACATTGGGTGTAGAGATTACTTAAAAATAAAATCTTAAAAAATGAGAAATTTAATTGTGATGACAATGTAATGTGCATTTTGATTATAGAATCAGGTGTTTTGTGAATCTTAACTAGGGTAATTAATGGTGCACATTTAACTGCTGACTTCTCCTAAGCCAAATCTTATTTGCAAATACACTCATTCACAAATATGTCAATGCCTTTTTTTTTTTCCATTGATATTTTGGATTCAAACAATTTTAGAGGTCATGTAAAACAGCTCCTGGGTATAAATGAAGCTCAGTAACTGTGAAACTCCAAATCCCACTGGTTCCTTCCCCCATCTGCTCATGCAGAATGTCAAGTATTTATGAGGGCCTCAGAGGTTGTCTTACATGTACATAGAATCACATTATATCCTGCAGGACACAGCTGTTGCTTCACTATTTTTGTCTGGGGACCCACTGGAAATTGCCATATCCTCCTGTTACCCTTGTCCCTTGTTTCAGCATAGGCCATGGCATCTTGGAAATGCCAAAGTTCTGCTCTGTTCCATTTTGATAGGTGAAACACCTCTCAGAATTTCTTTTACATCAGCTAAAGGGCTAATCAGAAGCACAGCTTGCATCACAATGAATATCTGGGTTTTGGAAAATCGTTATGTTGATTTTTGGTATTTTTTTTCTGCTTATCCAATCCCATCTCCTTGCCTTTTGTCAGATCATTCGCTGAAAGAATAAATATGAGTGCAATGGGTATTAGAATAAGATACAGATGCTCCTGAGAGCCATCAAGCAATTTTTAGCTTCACCCTGGAGGACAGACTTTTATTCCTTTGTGAAGATTATTGAGATTTTTTCCTTCTTCCCTTAGGTTAAATTTATTTTCAGGAAGCCTATTCGGACTGCATGCAAATAAACTTCTGGCCAGTTTGCCTGCCAAGCATAGCAGAAGTTCAAGCTGAGATCTCTTTAAAAGGAAGTAACAACAATAATAATAATAAAATAATGTAACCAAGTGCTTTATCTGTCAGTTTTTCCAAGATATCTATGAGTATAAAAAATTATATAGATAGAAAAATATATTTCACATTTTTATGTTTTATGCAGAATTTTTTTTCATATCTCAAGCTCTTTAAATTTAGCTAGCTTACCCATACCCTGTGTAAATGCCAAGTAGAAAACACCTGCTTAGGAAATTGCCCTGGACTATTCTCCATTTTCATCCAACCTACTTCTGTGATTCTGGCCTCCTTTCCTCTCAGATTTTGGATCTATATACTGGCCTTGAAAACCTGCTTTCAATTTTGGTAACAATTTTACTCTTCCACATTTGATTTAATGGATTTCACTTTTCCACCTGTATTTTGGCATTACTTAGTTTCTTGATTTTATACTTCCTATATTTTTATGGAAGACAAAGCTAATAATGATAACTCCTCCCTCTTTCATCCTTTGTCCCCCAACTTTATTCTCAGTGGAAAAAGAGAGTAAGAAAACTGGTTCACATAAGAACAAAACCCTCATTTAATAGGCAATAAAGCTGATTTCTACAATGGTTATATGATTTCTCCAGTGATTAGATAACAAACTCCATGAAAGTAAAACCATTATCACTAAACTGTGCATCCTCTAATGATTCAGCAGAGTGTATTCAGAAATAACAAAATTAACAAGCATTTGTTGAATTTAAATGGACTAAATTATTAGTGGTAAATGTATACATACACATAAATACATACAAACAGCTAGTGGAGAGTAGCTGCAAAGGAAAGTGAGTATGACTTATGTTCACCCAATTTTATCTTCCCATCTGGGATTTAACTTTTGAATGAATATCACAAAATGGAAGCTCAGTTAAAGATTTTTAGAAGAGATTATAGTGGAGTCTAGAATTAATAGCAAAGTGGATATTGCACTATTGGAGTCCAATGTCAGAGTACAAGGTCCCAGGGTCTGTGGTCTAGAGGGTGGGCTATAAAAAGGTAGTAGTGATTGGGGCGCCTGGGTGGCGCAGTCGGTTAAGCGTCCGACTTCAGCCAGGTCACGATCTCGCGGTCCGTGAGTTCGAGCCCCGCGTCGGGCTCTGGGCTGATGGCTCGGAGCCTGGAGCCTGTTTCCGATTCTGTGTCTCCCTCTCTCTCTGCCCCTCCCCCGTTCATGCTCTGTCTCTCTCTGTCCCAAAAATAAATAAACGTTGAAAAAAAAAAAAAAATTTTAATAAAAAAAAAAAAAAAAAAAGGTAGTAGTGAGAGAATGAAATGAGCTGTTATAAACTAATATTTCTCTCATCTGGATTTGGCTCTGATTTGGTTCCTACATGATTACTAGATTGGTACTATCTACATTGTGTGACCTGTACTACCCTTCTAATTCATTTTCTGCTTGATTTATGCAAAATTATTTAATATTATTTTCAACCGAGAAACTGAATTGATATCAAAAGTGGGGTGTAAGAAATGAGGGTAAGAAAGATTTATAATTTAACTGGACTAATTTGAACATGAATCAATTAAAAGTTTTTCAGAGAAGGGGCAAGAAAATGTGACAGTCCATGGTATATAGTGATGGATATCTACTTGAGTTGTTGCTGTACTCAGCTGACCAAAAATGTCTGATAAAAGGATGACTTTGGGGTTTAAGTTGCTTCTGCTCTTAGAGCAGTTACAAAGTATATGAACAGTTGAAAAAATATGTAATAGAATCTTGCTTGTATTAACATTGAAGAAGTTAAGAAAAATGACAAATATAAGACCTTGAATTCTCAATTCACACCACATGCTGAAGTCCAAGAATTTTCATTACTTTCCAAAAATAAACTCTTACCTGGTTATTAGGTTGAAAACACAGTTTAATGCTGCCAAATTCCAAATTTTAATGTCCATTAGATTCATAAACTCAACAAATATTTTAAGTAAAAAATATTATATTTATCATAAATGGTTAGAACCCTAAAAATTATGATGACAATAACGGTTTTAAGGAATTTCAGTTCACTGACCTTTCTAACCTTTCTAATTTCAGTTCACTGACCAGTACTGGTTCCATTATTAAACGAAACAGTACTTTTTCTCTTGTCACATCAAGTCCTTACCTCCTTGCTTTAAGAAGTTGTAACTTCTTTATCTTATCAAGTTTCTTGTTTCTTACCAAAAAAAAAAAAAAAAAATTCATTTTTCTCATGTTCCAGCCCTCAAATCCTCTTTTCTCCTAAATTAATTGGGACCCAGCATGTCATATTTCTAATTACAAAGTCAAAGTTTTGAAGAGAATTATTATACACCAAAATAATTGCAGAGACTTTCTAATTTATATCAGCAGATATCTAGAAAATATTTAGGAATGGATATTGAGTGAATTTTTGCTAGGAATATAAGAACTTAATTTTAAGTCAAGAGAATTCACCATTATGTTAAGGAGTAATTCTAATTATAGATCTTACTGGTTTTACAATGGAGTTACATCCCCAAATCCATCATTAAGTTGAAAATATAATAAATTGAAAATGCATTTAATATACCTAGTCCACTGAACATCATAGCTTAGCCTAGCCTAGCTTCAAGATGCTCAGAATACTTACTTACATTACCCTACAGTTGGGCAAATCACCTAACAATGGCTATTTTATAATAAAGTATTGAATATTTTATGTAACTGAATACCACCACACTGAAAGTAAAAAACCAGAATGGTTTTAAGTGTGTGGGTTGTTTACCTTCCTGATCTGATGTCTGATTGGGAGCTGCAGCTCACTGCTGCTGCCTAGAATTGTGAGATTGGATTGTACTACATATTGCTAGCCTGGGAAAAATTTAAATTAACAATTCGAAGTACAGTTTAAAGTTGAGAAATTATAAGTCAAGTTATTATTAAGTCAGGGGCCATCTGTGTTTGTTGAGGTGGCTGATTATACTTTGGACTTAAAGGGGACATGACAAATATATTTGAGTATCAGAAATATCTTGATAAAATAAAAAAATAATTCTTGAATTTTAGAATCCCTCAGAATATCTTTATTAACATACATCCTCAGGACCCACCTACAGGAAATCTGATTCATTAAAACTAGGATGAGGTTCAGAAATATACACTTTCAATGAACATTTCAGACAATTCTTATGTGGTTGGATGATCAAACTTTGAGAATATAGAGATGTAAAACCAGTATTTGGAGATAAGGGTGCTTAAAAAATGTGTTTTATTCGTGATCGATCTGTGTATCCTCTAATATTTTCCCTGAGAGAGGTTAGAAGGCATTTGTTTTTATTTTGAGAAATACAGTGGTGAGAGAGTCTTGAGGTTCTTTGAAACTGCTCTGGAATTTTTTTCTGTACACGGTAATTAAGGGTTAGAGATGCTAAGAATCTGATTTAATTAGTAATGGGAGCATTCTCAAGTGTCAGTGCTCAGGGAGGGACATACAGGACATACAGCATACTTGCCCTGCTGAACTACTGTTCAAGTGGGTTCTTGAACCAGCAGCGTATTTATTATCCCAGTTTATACATGTATAATTAGAACTAATATCTCAACACCATGCAGAATCCCATTTGCCTCCCTCCATTACCCATGTGGTAATACCTATTACAGTAAGAAGAGCCAAGAAAAAGCCCCTGGGACTCTCTGTACCCCAAAAAACACTGATAAACAATATTGCATTCCTGGGTGAATGATATATATTAGGGTTACCATCAAATTGAAAGTGTAGGCAGCTGATTCCTATCCTATTCAAGTGTCTAATTGACTTGTATAAAGAACAGGTGCTTCTAACAGTTGAGGGACATGTCACAAGGACCCTTACAAGTACTTTACGAGGACTGGGGAAGTTGGAAGACTACAGGAAACACAACTGTTGAAAGTAGAGAACAAAAGGCCAAGATTTTCCTTTTTTTTTTTTTTTTTTTTTTTAACCTGCATAGTAGTGTTCTCTGTTACCTGGTGTAGCTACATTACTCCAGACTGCCCAACAGCTACTTTATATAACTTTTGGATTATTATTGTCATTGCTGTGTTTTACCAAGATTGTCTTGGAGAAGCCTCACCTTGGAGCTGGGTATCCCATACGCCATTCATTCAGGAAACTGTACTACCTTAGACAAATTCTGAAACTGAGAGGACAGGTCTCCAAGATTCAGAGAAGGAATTCCTGTATTTCACTCTATCTTGATCTTGGTTGTTGAAGAAATCAGAGGGTATAGAATGTATTGAATGACAGGAGAAAGATGGACTTTTTCATAAAAGAAGGCAAATTTGGTAACTCAGCAAAGTATCTGCCTTGTAAGAGACCAATGTTCTAGATAAATGAATTATACCTGTAAACTAGAGGACATGATATATGCCTCTTCCTATATGTTTTCCCGTATAGATTCTGATTTTTATTAAAGTAATGTTTTAATTTTACAACTGGGGTGTCTCTCCCTTCCCTTCTCTACCCACACCTCTCTTCTGAAGGATAATTCAGGAGCTACCAAATTTTTCTGCTTAAAAGCACCTGGAAGATAAATTAATAATTTTATAATAGTGGAAAATAATATTAGAGATTGTTATTTTTGAGATTTCAGAGGAGTTGAGATAGATATTATTAGAAATTAGGATAACATCTTAGTTTGACCAATTTTACAGTAATTTAATATCCTCTTCCCAACACTCCTACCTCTCAGAAACTTTCCTTCCTGGACTGGTAAATGAAGGGAAGACCAAGTTATTGTGCAGGGCCCAGAATGTTAAAAGGTTTGCAGACTTTTCCCCTTAAAACTGCAGGACAGTGGTTTATGCTTTCAGAGTATCTGTGTATCAGCTCAGGTTCAATCAAAGAATAGAACTAATAGGAGATACATATAATAAAATATTTATTGCAAGAAACTGGCTTACACATTGTGTGGGCTGGCAAGGTAAATCTGAAATCAGTTGGGCAGACAGTGAGATCAGGCTGGCACTCTCCATATGAGATGAAACTGCTTATCTATGACTGGAACTCCTTCTTTAGATTAGCTTCAGTTAGCTTCAGTAGATTAGTTTAGGATCTTTTATCTGATTGAACCAGGCCTACCCAGATTATGTAGGATAATCTCCCTTACTTAAAGTCAAATGATTATGGACTTTAATCATATCTACAAAATACCTTTCACAGCTACACCTAGATTAGTGTTTTGTTGAATAACTGAAGACTGTAGCCTAAACAACCTAACAAATAATACTGACCTCCACAAACCCTAAATTGAATCTTGGCAACAAATTTTCCTACTCCACATTTCCTTATGCAGAGATTTTTAGCACCAACATTGGTTGAAAGGGGTTTGATTGATAAAAATTGAGAATATGGCTTTTTCTTACTATATCTTGTCTGTTAGATGTTGAAGAGTACCTACAGTTTATAATAATTGAATCAGAGCACATGAATGTGCTTTAAAGTACAGGAGAGTATCTGGATCAGATAGTAAGCTCACAAAATTTATACAACAGGCTCTGAGTCATTTCTCAGATAGAGGAACCAGATAATTTCATGGCACTGGTTTATATAATTTCCTATAATTTACTATGTGAAAAAAAATTATCTGTTATAGAAATTCACTGGAGTTATTTAAGCTTATCAAGTGGTTGCTTCAAGGTTTCTGAGTTTTGCTTCACCTTTGTTCTCAGCACAAAGAAATCAAGTACTTACATAAAAAAAAAATGCATGACTTTCTGCCTTACAGGTTTTATGTTGTGTGACTTACTCAAGTAATGATATTCTATTAACTTCTAAAGATTTCTTAACACTAATTTCTTTGTAAATTAAGTAATAATCATTTACATTGAAAGTGACTTCTCCTGTTCTTTCCCTACCTAGCTGTTAAAAATGTGGCACTAGAATAAAGTAATGCCAAGGTGTTCAATTTGCAGCATGCTAGTGAAGCTTGGAAGTTTCATTAAAAAGTTGATGTTCTCTATGCCTTTAGCCATGGTTCTTAGAATAAGGAAGTGATTCCTGGGTTATATTTTGTTAAAGATATTATCACTATGTTCATTGTTAACATTAATGTCTAAATATTCTGTCTGCAGAAAGCTGATGATCACAAGGAAAGGTAAAAGAAACTGAAAATATTTTTAGAATCCATTGGCGTTTTCTATCCCCGTAGTCACTTTTTCCCAAACCTACAAATGGTCTCTCTGCTGAACGACTACCTTCTAACTCTTCTGTCATCCAATAAAATGTAAATATCATGTCAATACTTTCCTTAAAGCTTTACAATATCTTTTTAGGGGTCTTAGAATAAAGGTCAATATCACTAACTTAAACTTTAAGGACTTGTATGATTTGGATTCCTTTTCCCTCCACAGCTTTATCCTGACAACTGCCATCTATGTTCAAGCTAAACTGACCACCTGTCAGTGCTATGCTTTCCTTATAGTAGAGGTTCACATACAAAACATAAATATTTCAGGGGCAACCATCTGAGGTTATAAACAATTTTTACAATTATGTCACATTTATATGTATCCTATTGAGTAGAGTTTTTAAATTTCATCTTATTTGGTGGACTTCAGATACAGATTGAATTAAGCATACCTTTCAGTTTATGACCTAAATCTTCATTAGTTCTTCAAGGCCTTCCTGTTCTTGCTTCATTCCTTCTTCTATTTTTATACAAAACTACCCAATATGTTGATATGCATCTTCCATCTATATTTATCTTTAATGTATATGTGTATATAGGGCTGTTTTTTCCATGTATATATTTTTAAATTTCATAATTATATCATATCATGATTTAAGATAATTATCAGCTCTGCTTTGTTTGGAAGGAAGAGTTGAATAAGTCCAGCTCTTTGGATTGCAGGAAACCTAATTTGTTTTAACTGATGAAATCTGGGTGTGTCGATAGAGGGAGATTAGAAGAGCTTCTCTGGGCATTGATTTTCACTTCCTGCTATAATCTACAATATATTTGGTGTATGTAAATTTATTTGTTATAAAGCAAATAATCTTCATTGATAAAATGGAACTTGTATGAGTCTGATCACTGATGAGTAATGTTTAGAACCTTTCATTACATCTGCCTTCTTCAAGACCATTCTTCTGATTTCTTCATCTGCTTGATATCTTGGATTCATTATTACTTCCTGCTTATTTCCCTTCACTTGATTAATACCTTATGTATCCTTCACATTTCAGCTCAGGCATTTGCTTTGAAGCTCAGAACAAGTAATGTCTCTTTTATATATTATCTCTTCTCTAATTTTCCTTTGTTTTCAAATAGTAATTAAATCTCTCTCTCTCTCTCTCTCTCTCTCTCTCTCTCTCTCTCTCTATCTGTCTATATATATATCTGTTTCCAATTTAGAATATAAGTTCCTTTTTTGGTAGATTTATTGTTTTCTTTTATTCTTTTCATTTTGAATTTTTTATTTATTTTCTTAATATATATTCAAGTTAGTTAGCATATAGTGCAACAATGATTTCAGTAGTAGATTCCTTAATGCCCCTTACCCATTTAGCCCATCCCCCCTCCCACAACTCCTCCAGTAACCCTCTGTTCTCCATATTTAAGAGTCTCTATGTTTTTGTCCCCCTCCCTGTTTTTATATTATTTTTGCTTCCCTTCCCTTATGTTCATCTGTTTTGTATCAGAGTCCTCATATGAGTGAAGTCATATGGTATTTGTCTTTCTCTGACTAATTTTGCTTAGCATAATACCCTCTAGTTCCATCCAATGAAGTGGAGTAAAATGCATGAGTTGTTGTATTTCTATCCTTAATGACCAGTGGTATTCTTAGTTTTTAGTATGTGCTCAATAAATATATGTTGAATGATCAATGAGAATGGCACGATTTTATAGAAAGCAAGAGTCATTGTTGACTTTTTTGAAGAAAAGACAAACCTAAAAGTAAGAAGGTTGATTTAACATTACAGCAATATTGTCTTCTGAAACATTTGATTATTTAAAACTGAAAGTGGAGAAAAATGGAAGTAGGAAAGATCAGGCTATATTTTCCAGAGATATATGCACAAACAGAGGGCTAGTTCTAAATTGTTTTTTATGTATACAAAGTTTTTTGGCATGTCTAATCACCTCTGTGATTAGAGCAGGCAGGAGAAAGATGGAGTCTTGGTCCCAGTGAATCTCAGAATGAATAAAGTTAATCTATAGATCCATCCTGTAGTTCTTTCCTCTGTCCCACAATGTAGAGTGTGGATAGATATATCTATTAACATGCAGAATCTTCATTTGCTTCCCTAACATATCAGTGAAATACTATGGTAGAAAGGATCCTTGGAATTGTCAGCTGCTGTATACCTCATGCCTCACCTCAGCCAAATAATAGTCAAAGGCAATAATGCATCCCTGGGTGAATTGCAGGGAATACATCTATCATCAAAGTCAAAGCTGCATTGGTGGTGATTGTTTATATATACCCACATAACTTACTTTTGGATCTAGTGAGAATGTAAAATAATACTTATAAAACAACTATATAATTATAAGTTTATTCAAATGGTGACACTAGTCATAGTTACTATTCCATATTGATATCAACAAAATAGTGATATGCAACCTATTGATCTAAGTAATTATTTACATTCAATGCAATCAGTAAAAACACCAAAAACAATTCATTTTTATCTCTCAAGGAAAACAGTATATCATGACTTTCTTAGCTCAGGATTATGCCAGTTCTCATTTACACTATTATGATATAGTCTGCAGGAAGCTTGATCATTTTGATATCCCCCAGAATATCACCTTTGTCCAATATACTGATGTTATTGTGCTAGCTGAGTCTAGTGAGCAGGACATCAAAAACATCCTAGATATCTTAGACACAAGAGTACAAGAATTTATAAGAAAGGTCAAGGGCTTGTCACATCTTTGAGAATTCTGGGAGTCCGGTTCTGGGCATGTCAGAAGACCTCTTTTAAAGTAAAAAACAAGTTGTTCTTTGAGCCACCTATTGAGTTGAAAGAAAAATACTTGATGAGATTCTTTTGGATGTTAGAGGCAAAAAAAAAAAAGCAAGCTTGATTCTGTATTCCATTTACCAGATACTATCAGTATCTGGTAAAAACCTATAATACTATCAGTTTTAACACTTCCCAGACTAAGACAGTAGTCTGTATCACATCCAGGCTCTGGAAAAATCAGCTCCATCACTTGGATCATATGATCCAACAGACTAAATTGTACTTGAACATTAAATAGTGTATAGAGATATTGTCTGAAGGCTTTAGCAAGTTGCAATAAGAGAATCATAATGAAAATTCTCAAATGTTGGAATAATGACAAAAATTTTACCTTTAGTAGTATAGTTTCTATCATGTTATTGGACCCATGTAGACACAGAATGCCTGACCATGGGACACTGAGTGCCTATTAAGACTAAGATATTCAGGGTGCCTGGGTGGCTCAGTTGGTTAAGTGTCCAACTCTTAGTTTCAGCTCAGGTCGGATGTCATGGTTGGTGGGATAGACCCCTGCATTGGGCTCCTCTCTGAAAATGCAGAGCCTGCTTGGGATTTTCTCTCTGCCTCTCCCTCTTTTTCTCTCTCTAAAAATAAATAAACTTAAAAAAAAAACACTAAGATGTTCATTATAAAAAGATATGCCATTTGATCCACCTCAGTCAGAAAGTTTGAGCAAGCATTCTATTATTAAAAGAAAATTTCATACTGTGAAGGTACCCAACGATGTTTTCATGGCACAAGTAAGCTTCATGCAAATATGGCTTATATTCTAATGATACCTGTTCTGAAGAGGCTCATAGTCTCTCTCTGAACCTAAAACAATGGCCTTATGTGGAGCTTCCTATATCGAGTTAAGAGAATACCCAATTAACCAAGTCTGTGCCTGGCATATAGATGGATGCACATGATATTTAGTACCATCAGAAATACGCAGTGCAACACTATAACCTCACTGCAAATAGCTCTGATAAATACTGTGGAAAGAAAACTTACGAGTGGAAGAGATTTAGACAGAAAATCTGGTTGTCTACTTTGTGTAGAATGAGAGACAGCCTGAAGTAGAGAGACAGATTAAATTCATGAAGAGTGGTTAATGGATTGGACAATTTGCCAAGGACTTGGAAAGAACAAGATGACAATTGGCTACAAGGGAGTCTTCAGAAAGGGTATTTGGAGAATAGGTCCAGTGTTAACTATATCTGTGCCCATGTAAATTTCTAGTAGAAAGTTTCTGGACAGAGAAACTTATCAAGGATCAGGTTGCCCATTCTGCAGCTGTCAGTAAGCCTCTTTCCACAGTTGTTCCTGTTTTGGTCAATGTGCCTATTTATTATCTGGAGATAGCAGTAGGGACAAAAGCTATGCAAGAACTTAACCACATGTGCTTTCCTCACCAAGGCTGCTCTGGCTATGGCAGCTGCTGACAGCAACAGACACCAGCCTGCTATGGGACCTTTTTATGTCCACTCCCTGGAAGCAGGCTCATTACATTGAATTATTTCCATCATGGAGAGGCAGTAATTTGTCCTTAGAGGAATGGACACATAAATTTGTATACGTATTTGCCTTTTCCACTTACAGATATCTTGCTAGCATCACCTCAGAATGATTTATTAATCTCTAAGATACCGAAAGAACACCATCTCTGTCCAGAGAATGAATTTCATGTTGAAGAAAAGAATACAGCAATGGTTCTCTAATGATATACAATGGTTATGTCAAGAAAAAAACTGTAGAAAGGCCCACTGGAGTCTCAATTACAGAGTCACTGCAAAACAACATATAATTAGATTGGTGTGTCACCCAACAGGGTATAACATATGCTTAAAACAAAGACCAGTATAGGACAACCTTTTCTAGATTTCCTAATTTTTAAGGATCCATAAATGAAGAGGTGAAGCTGAAAGTGCCCTTTCCTATAATTACACCTTATATTTTATTAAATTATTATTTTTTTATTTCTATTACTACAGTCTTGAGCTTGGTGGGTTTAAATGTACTAATGCTCAAGATGAAAGTAATTCCTTTAGGAAACACAGCCAAGACTATCTTCAATTAGAAGCTGATACTGCCACAAGACAATTTTGCACTCCTCATGCTATTGAACTGGCATGCTTCATGAATAACTCTACTGGCCAGGACATTGATCTGGTCCATAGCCTAGGTAAATTCGATTATGGCTACATAACGTGGAAAATAGAACAATGTTTGGAATCCAGAGAATCACTTGGCTGCAACTCAGTTTTCCCATATTCAATAATAACGAGTAATGAGAAACTGCAATAGCCTTGTGAAGATAGGACCTTTAAAAGTTATTATAATGATAAAAGTTTGAATCATCCCTTCAGAAAAGAAAAGAGAGGGGTGCCTGGGTGGCTCAGTTGGTTGAGCCTCCGACTTTGGCCCAGGTCATGATCTGTGGTTTATGTTTTCGAGCACCACATCAGGCTCTGTGCTGACTGGCTCAGAGACTGGAGCCTGCTTCAGATTGTGTCCCTCTCTCTGCCCCTCCCCACCTCTGTCTCTCTGTCTCCCCCACCCCCCAATAATAAAATAAACATTAAAAAAAAAGAAAAGAGAAAAACAGTTGAGGTGTTGACAGAAGGCAGGGAGAGATAGAATGTGTAAAAAGGAAGCCATGATTATGACTTAGGACTTATTGCAAACTACAAAATGGGAAATGTAGCAGCTCTGGTGTTACATGTTCTTTCCTTTTATTCTACTAACATATACACCAGTACTACTGGTGGCTAATTTTTACTGTTTTAACCATACCCTACTATTACATGATAGCTGATAGGATGTTGCATTTTTCCTTCATTGGGAAAATGAAAGTTTCTTCATCTAAATGAATTATGAGTGCTGTGTTATAAATGAGTATTGGCAAAACCACTGGCATACTCACAAGTTTTATGCCTTATTATTTTCAGCTCTGTGACTAGGGAGGTTAACCAATCTATAAACTGCAGTATATGAACCCCTCATTCCCTTGATTTCTGCTGAAGATTAACAGTAATTGAAAGTATGTAAAGGAAGGGAGAGATTAAAGTAAAGTATGACTCTCGTTTGCTCTCTCATGCTTCTCCATAGTTTCACCATAGTTTGGACAATGGCTGTTTGCTCCCATGGCCATGACCTATGTAGGTCAGCCTCTGTTCCTTGGCTCCTACTCTTGTAGGTTCTGCTTCAGCCTCTTCTCCTATGAGACCAGTGATGATAATGGTGGTAATGTTTTCTCACTGTTGATAATCCTTGCATACTTCACCATCAATTGTGGATTTTCTGATCCACACAAATACTGTGAAAAGCTCTTTTATTAAATTCTGTTTATGTGTACCCTTTATGTGTGCCATTGATTTACGCCAGTACCATGAAAAAATAAAGGTTTTTATAGTTTCTTCCAACTCTTATATTTTAAGTTTCTACAGGCAAGAGATAATTTTCATACAGTGTAAATATAAAATATAATGAGGTTTTGGAAATTTATATGGCACAATTTAATTAATTCTATGTCCCACACTATTGATTTTAAAATGTCATCCTTTATAATGCTACAGCTAAATAGGGTACTCCTTTATACATATGTAGTATTTAGATTTATTTTATACTGAGACATGTAGAATAATAACCTTATAAAAAGAAATACATTTTTTAAAAGGAGGAATAATTATGTGGAACTGTAGCTAAGTTGTGAGGAGAATTTATCGTTAGTTAAAAAAATAACAAACAAAAGCCTCTAGAAAGTACAAATATGACTTTCATACCCATTAAGTCATGGTCATGCTATTTTTTTCCCTTTTTACAATAGCACATCACAGAAACTTGTTCATTCTCCCTTGTGACCTTGTGAAGGAGAGCAAACATGTTCCTTTATCACCTAAAACATTTTATTCATTGTAAAATGGGCACCATGACACTGTGGCTATTTTAAGCCTTCCATTGTTTGTCTAAAATAGATTCTGCTGGCAGAATGTGTGTTCTGAAAATTGTTTGCTTGGTGTGCTCATTACTTCATGTCAACGTTCAGAATGGCAATTTCGAACAATTTCTAAACATTTTTTTTTTTTTTTTTTTTTGCCAAATAGGTGAAGTGGATGATGCTATTTAAGTAGTTTGTGAGATATGGGCTGAGAGAACGAGGCATTATTCTGGGTGAGATACAGGCAAAGAGAGACTCAAAGACTATTATGTGTCATGGGATAGATCAGCTTTCACAGAAATGGGGAGAATGGTAATCAGATGTAAGGCTAACAAGCTTGCAGTTCTTGTTAAGGTCAGGAGCAAATTTTACACATATAAACAACAGGAGGTTAATTGATATAAATGGGATAAAACATACTCAATAGGTCAAATAAACTTATTTTTATTTCCCAAGTCTTCCCAATAGATGTAACATCCTATAAATCACATTTAATTATGCCTCTAATTTTCTAAAAGTTGTAAACTCTAAGTATGCCTTTTTTAGAACTTCTCATTGCCAATGGAAATAAATAATTTCAAGCCCCAAACTGGCTCCCCCATCTTAATTATGAATATTTGTTTCTACATACCTTACCTTCTAGAACTGTGGCTTTCCATCATTACTCTGACATATCTTGATGCATATTCTGATAAACATGTAATATTTATTGTTGTTTCATGTTTGCTGAGCTGAATTGCCTGTGCAATGTGTGTAAATCAGCATTTAGTTTGTAGCATGCAAATTTTTAGTCAACGAGCCAAAGATAAATTAGAGTTCACTGGAATATGTGGAAACTTGACTATAAAAAGTTATATATCCCCATTCTAGCCATAGTGATCATACTCTGCCACAGCACATTATATACCTTCACAACTTTTTGCCTTATTCCCCCAATTTCCTTTGCTTGGAGTATGAACCTAAGGCCTATTGCTCAACCACCATACACACTCAAGCCACACAAATTTTGGGAAGTCTTAACCCCCAGGCTGTTCTCTGATCTCTCAAATATTTCTTCATGGCTTCATTAGCTCAGGTATGTGACTATGTTATGATTAATCTGTGTAAGTGAACTGCTTCAGAGTAGGATTAAAATTAGTTATCTGTATGGGGCACCTGGGTGGCTCAGTTGGTTAAGTGTCCAACTCCGGCTCAGGTCATGATCTTGAGGTTTGTGAGTTCGAGCCCCACATCAGGCTCTGTGCTGACAGCTCAGAGCCTGCAGCCTGTTTTGAATTCTGTGTCTCCCTCTCTCTCTGCCCCTCCCCCACTCATGCTCTGTCTCTCTCTGTCTCTCAAAACTAAATAAATGTTTTTTTAAAAATTCTTTTAATTAGTTATCTGTAGTCTTAGCACCTAAAAAATAGCTTACATCCTTGTGAGTGCTCAAAATTGTTTGTTTAAGGGATAAACATCTCCAGCCAGGACCAGGAATCCATGTAGATGTATACCTAAGAAAACGCAGCAGCACACTAAAAAACTCAAAGTAAACTTTGATTCCAGGTTAAAATGTTTCTATATACTGGTGTCTTCCATACCCTTGAATACCTTGTATTCAGATGTTTCCATAGGAGAAAATTGAAATCAAAGAGAAGGTCAAAAGTTGTAATTATGTCCTATTTTTGAAAAGGATAAAGGAGAGAAGTTAGAAGGCTGGGACTGGAGTTCTAGCCCTGCCATTATCTGTCTGGGTGACCTTGGAAAGAATAATTGCAAGAACAAGAATAAATTTCTAGTAACAAGTGCATTAATACCATCATCAATAACGATTATAACAGATGGGATGGAATTTGTAGCACATGACTCAAACTATGTCAAGCACATAAACAACCTAGACAGTTATTCAACTAATATATACATACATACATGTATACATATATACATATATATATATATATACACACATATATATATATATATACATATATATATACTATATATATAGTATTTATAATTAAACATGGTATACTGAATACCTTATTTTTTTATATGCTTTCTCCAAAACCTCTATGGAGTGTAAAGGAACAGTTTTATTAAAAAGTGCAGACACCCAAGGGAAAAGTTGAGGAGATCATATCAATTGAGAAAAGACATTAAAATTTTAGAAAATTGTGAGTATTGGTTAATGTAGCGCAGGAGAGAAAGCTTTAATCTATCACTTGGCAGAGTTAAGAGCCAACAATACACAAACTTACTTACACTTCAAAACCACAGAGTCTCAGGATATAGAGTATACCATTTCAATGAAGGCAGGGATAAGGCATGGGAATGAAAATAAGAAGAATGCTTTGGGGGTGCCTGGGTGGCTCAGTCGGTTCAGCACCTGACTTCAGCTCAGGTCATGATCTCATGGTTCATGAGTTCAAGCCCTGCAACAGGCTCTGTGCTGATAGCTCGGTGCCTGGAGCCTGCTTCAGATTCTGTGTCTCCCTCTGTCTCTGACCCTGCCCCACTCATGTTCTGTGTCTCTCTCTGTCAAAAACAAATAGAAACATTAAAAGATTTTTTTAAAAAAAGAAGAATGTTTTAAACTATTTAAAAAACAATTGGATGCTTTTCTGCTCAATATTCCCTCCTTTACCCTGCACAACAGGTGAAGGGAAGAAAAGAAAGCCTATTCCAAGGAAATTTAAAACTAATGAGCTCTAGGCTTGAAAATATTGAACAAAGTTAAGAGGGGTGGAAAGAAGTGAGGATAAAAACAGGAGAATTAGATGAATGTCTCCTCATTAAACTCTGAGACCACATCCTGCTTTTCTCACTCAGCTTAGAAAATCCTGAAAGTCAGACTTATACCACCATTAGGATTAACCATCTGGCACAAGACAAAAAGTTGATAAATGCTGATATTTATAGACCAAATGAAACAACTTAGTGTCTGCCAAATGAGTAAAACCCATTCATATTTTAGTCCCTCTCACACCACAAATATTACAATTGTTAGTTCCTCAGTCATAAGTAGGAACAAACAACTAACACATTTGAGAAAATCATCTAAATTTAAAGATAGACACTAAGGGTGCCTGGGTGGCTCAGTCAGTTAAGGAGCCCACTCTTGATTTCAGCTTAGGTCATGATATCAAGGTTTGCAAATTTGAGTCCCACATTGGGTTCCACACTGATGGTGTGGGGCCTGCTTGGGATTCTATTGCCCTTTCTCTCTGCCCCTCCCCTGCTCACACACACACAGTCTCTCTCTCTCTCTCTCTCTCTCTCTCTCTCTCTCTCAAAAATAAATAAAAAAAAAAAAAAACATTTACAAATATAAAAAAAAATAAAGGCAGACATTAAGACAAATATGTATACATAAGTCAAGCAAAATGAAACCATCTGAGGAAACAAGAATAATAAGAAAAAAAAATTTCAGGGGCGCCTGGGTGGCTCAGTGGGTTAGGCGACCAACTTTGGCTCAGGTCATGATCTCGCAGTTTGTGAGTTCGAGCCCCACGTCAAGCTCTGTGCTGACAGCTCAGAGCCTGGAGCTTACTTCAGATTCTGTGTCTCCCCCTTTCTCTACCCCTCTCCTGCTCATGTTCTGTGTCTCTCTGTCTCTCAATAAATAAACGTTAAAAAAAGTTAAATAGAAAAAAGAAAAAAAAAACTTCAGTAGCAGCAAACACAACTTAATAGTAACTACAGTAACCAAGAGAAGACAGAGTTTCACGGCATATAAGAACCAGAAGGATTTATTTTTTAATATAATATTCAGATAATTAAAATGCAGATATTAAAGATTTGAAAAAATAAATTTTTGCAGAAATAAAATGTTATTTGAAGGCCCATTTGAGAAAGTTGAGGATATGACACAAAAGGTAGAAGAACATTACAGAAAAAAGAAAAACTGTTGAGTTAAGCCAAGCAAATTAGAGAAACTAGGTTTCAAACTATGAGAAGAGATAAAATGAACTAGAATATATTATCAAAGATATTATGAAAAAAATTACAATAAACTTTCCCTAAGTAGAAGTGATGTGAGATTTCAGATTAGAAAGGTCACCCACTGAGGGTCCCCCAAATTATCCCAAAGCATATCATCATACAATTTTTGAACTCTCAAAGAGACATTTTGAGGGGAAATATCTATATCTATCATTATCTATATAAATATCACATCAAAGAAGTGGTAAGCAAAATGACACAGTACTATTTCCCAACTTAAAATTCCACACCAAGACAAACTATTTCAGTGCAGGGTACAATGAAGACATTTTCAGTTGTACAAAACTTATACTTTTAACCTCCTATGCACATTGTTAAGTTTTATTGAGACATATTCCACCAAAATAAGACAGTGTAAATTAAGAAAGAAAGATACATAATTCAACAAATAAGGATTCCACTACTCAAGAAGCGCAAAGGGAAATACCAGGATCTGTCGTAGTTTAGAAAGTCCCTAATAAAGCCCAATTCAGGAAGATTGAGAGCTGTAAAGGGTTGCAGTCAAGAAGGGAAAAAAAAAAATCTGTAACTGCTTGCCCATTTTACCATATTATGATTTTCCAGAGAATTTGAAAAAAGAAAAAATGATAAAGTATTAATAGAACCATAGAAAACATTTATGGAGTGCTAACTTGCACTAAGTAACTTGTTTATATTAACTTGCTAAACATAGCAAGCTTATAAATTTGGCAACTTTATTATTCTCATTTACAAATGAGCAAATTCTAGGAAAAGCAAATGCTTTAAAATAAGTAAAATATAATCATGCTACAATATGTTATCTCACTATGAATAATATTTAAATAATCATTAAAGTGCTAGCATGAAATATTTAACAAAAATTTATAAAATTGCTAGGGTGGAGATCAGGGAGGTATATCTGTAATAGGAAAGGGCATGAAGTCTCACAAGTATAAAAATGATCACTTACAATCTTCTATAGAGGGAGCTCAATAAATATGTCTAAAATTGTGATACCAAAAAATAGCAGCACTTTTAGTTACAAACATAGTCTCCCCTAGGTATGTAGGGTACAGGATAATACGTTGGTGGTTCCCTTTTTAACAACAATTTGGTTTAAAATGTGTGACAAAGTTCATGGGCTCAGGTAAGATATCAAGATTTGATTTATTGCAGATGTAGAGGAGAAGAGGTATTTACATTTTTAAGTGTCATAGTGGCCAGGCATCATTTCTTCCTTTTCAGGTCCGGGAACCATGGTATTGTGTTCTTTATTGTCAAAAGTGTCATTCCTGGCTGATTTCATTTGTGCCCATCCCCATGAGGAAAAAACATAGTGGTACTGTTATTACTCACAATGCAGTTTGTTCAGATTGTGTCTGTATTGAAACAATATAGGTCTTGCTCTACTGTTTCCTAATTCCACTTATTCAATGCTGGTTACAAAATTACTGTCTTAGAAAAGTGGTTTCCAATAACTCTGAACAGCAGCTAGTGTGTTACATTGATAATGATCACAAATGCAAGTTTTATCCAGAGTATGTGAATGAAAATTAGTTTTCTGGTTTTGTTAAATTTACAATTCAGAATTTTATAATGTAAATGTCTCACAACACCGTACCAAATATGTCTTCTCTGAACTACTTTAGACTGTTTCTAGGATATGATCTCTTTTGATGGAGGCCACACCTCCTCCTTCTATCCACCACCACCAGTGGAAGGTAAATAAAGGGTATTGGTTGGAGGAAGAAGAGTAGACCATTCATAAAAGGACTGCCTGTCTCTTGTGTAGCACACCTGACGACTGACCCTGCAGCATGACATCTCCTCACCCATTGGAGTTAATTAGAGGAATTTGATAAGGAGGGCCTATGGGCACTATGGAACAACAGAACTCTTGGAGAAAATGGCACAGCACTGCTGCAGGGCTAACAGTGGACAGTGCCAGTGGCAAGGGGCATCCAGGGTAAAGAATTCCTGCCATCATTACCAACACCACACACCCCACATTAGGGTACCGTAGCCCTGAAGTGGGGATAATTGGAACATGGATGGGGGAGATCCATTGAATGGGCTTATACATGCAGGTCTAGGCCAAGGATCAACAGTAGAGAGTTGATAGTCCAGGGTCTGAACTTGACCTTTGTCTGACATAAATGAAAGGGTCACACCAGATCAGCAAGTCAGCTCCATCTTGACAGTTCAATCGTGCAAGAAAGAAATACTTGCAATGTCCAGCAGGAATGGTCTGGTGTCAGGCCACTTTCCTGGAACTAGATTCATGTTTGCTTGGTCTACAAGTGCTAGTGGTCTGAAACATGGGGGGGGAAATACAAGGAAAAACAACTAAAGAATTGAAATACTGAACTGATTTATTCTTAGAGAGGGGCTAAGGAGAAAGAAAGGTAAAGTCAAGAGATAATTGTTTTTCATAAACTTTACTGTAGTATTCCTTAAGTTCTATAGATGTATTGCTTCCAGAAATAAAAATATGACTATATGAAAACAGTTTATTTTTATTTTTTTTCCCAGCTCCAAACTGCTATATTAAATCAGGCTTCTAGAGAACTAAATACACTATAAAATGTTAGAGGAAAATCCAGTTGCTTCTAATTTATATTTATATTGGTATATTCATATATATCACGATTGGTCTCTCAGAAGCCTGTAAGTTAATGACCAACATAGCCAAATGCAATAAAGAGGAGAAAGCTTAGTATTATTTGAAGTATAGAATTGTGAAGACAATTCTGGGCCCAAACTATGGCTCCAAGGTTGCTCATCTGTAGTTCTCTTCTTTCTAGGCCCTGTCTTCCCTCAGGCATTTCTGCTTGCTGTCAATTTAACACCACTAATGAGGACATTGATAACAGCTTAAGAAATGTTCCAGTCCCTTGGGTATTTTTATTCTAAAGCGGAGTGTCTTATTAGACAAAACCATTTTAAACCCAAAAGAAATAATATGAAAGGGGACTAATTTTGTCATTGGCAATAGGGTTGATATGTTGAGGCCTAAAAACTCTCCATCTACCCATAAGTTTTGTTTTGTAGTAGGCTGCATATTGTGATGTGATCCTCTTTACACACAACCTTGAGAAAAAGGTCAGCATTTTAAGGAAAAAATCATGCCGTACTGAGTAAAGCAGCACATTTTGATTTGTATTTACTTTCGTGCAGGCTATAGTACAGCTGAAGATGTGAGAAATATTTTGATTATGCTTATGCTGTTAATTATTTCACAGAACCTTGCAAGCTACCCCCATCCATGTTAGACCTCACTGAATAAACCTATGTAAGAATAGAGCATAATTTTTTGGCTATGTCTAAGTAAAACTTAACTGCATGAATAATGCGTGCATGCACACTGAGACACACACATAGTAACATCTCATTAGCTTTGTAGCATTAGAGATATGATTACTTTTTATATGGAATTCAACTTTATCTTATATCAGAAGTAATTCGTGTTCTTACAAAGCTCTTTCTAAATTATACCATGGTTCTTTATCTTCTAAAACACTAAATTGAAATTTTAAAATATTTCAGTGACATATGTTTCTTTTAATACATGAATTGACATAATGTTATATAACTGATAGCCTCGGGTTCTTGTCCATTTGCTAATGTTCAAAATGGTTCCAGAGAACTCTATTTTGTTTGTTTTTATAACTTTTTTTTCTTTTTCTCACTGCTAGGCTCTCCAATGTTACTTTTCGCTTCTGTCAGTATGTTATCTTCTAGATACTATTTTTTAAAATTATTTTTTACATCATTGAGTGCATAGTCAGTGCTCAATAAATGCTGTGTTAAATTAAAATACATTTCACTCTGCTCCTAGACAGTGCTGTTGTAAAGACATAATGAAATATTTTTACTGATTACACACTATTCATTTTTTTCTTTTATCATTCCAGCTACTTAATATGACTTGATTTGATCTATTTTGAAAGTAATTCAACCACTGATTGTTAAAGTCCTGGTTAATAAAATTTAGTTAGTTATGGTCAATATGAGAGTCCAAGTAATCACTAATATTTGGCTTCCTTTTCTGTGAGTAGCTGGAGTGCTGTCATACAAAGAGCTGGGTGTTGAAGAGGCTGACAGCTTTTATGAGGGGATTTGAAGCTATTGCTACATCATCCACAGGATGAGCTCTTGTCTTATAATTGCCATGACTCTGAAGAACTTCTGGCTCATAAGGAGCATATGTCTGAAGCCATGTCATTTGGTAGTTAACATTGATCTTTTCATTTACTTATGCTATCATCATAGCCCCTCCCTTCAAAGTAAATTATCTTTGAATGTCTATTTTAATGGCTATCCCCCACCCCTTCAAGGTGCTATGCAGTTTCACTTAGAAATTAGAAAACTGGAAGGCAGAAGACCATTTTAAAGATAGTTTATTTCATGACCTCATGTTTTAAGGGGCCCTGAAACCCTTGTCTCCAAGTAATCAAGGCAGTCATGTTTGACTTTGTGGCTACCCTAGACATAACTATTTGATGTATTAAATAGTATTTTTATAAAATTGACATCTGCTGTTTCAATGATACAACATGGACATTTTAGGCTTGTATTCAAAATGGAAATTGAATTTTATTACCTTGAAAATAAGGGCCAGAAACACTAATGTCCACATTAATGACTTTGAATAATCTCTAGTTATACTTCTAGAATAATAGCTCCAGGGATATTTGCTAGGATAGCAAAATACTGTTTTACCAGTAGGAATGGTGGCATCAACCTTAACTTGAATGACTATTTTAAAAGGCTAGTGATAGGGACACCTGGGTGGCTCAGTCAGTTAAGCATCCTACTCTTGATTCAGCCTCAAGTGATGATCTCACATTCGTGGGATCGAACCCTGTGTCAGACTCTGTGCTGACAGTGTGGAGCCTATTTGGGATTCTCTCTCTCTCTTTCTCTCTTTGCCCCTCCTCATTTGTCTCTCTCTCTTTCTCTATCAAAATAAATAAAAATTTAAAAATCAATAAATAAAAGAATTCCTCCTCAATTAAAAAAAATAAACAATTAAAAAATAAATAAAAGGCTAGTGATAGACCAAGGACTGTAGAATAATTTGACTCTCCATGTCAACTGGAGGAATTCTTTATATACATTTGTAGTAGATGCTTCTTTCTCTAGTCTTAAACTCTGAAAAAGAGACTATATCCAAAATCCGGCTAGTTCCTGACAATACTACACTTAGTGTTTGTTTAACTGAACAGACTAATTCAAAATACTAGTTGATACAGTTTCCTCTGATAAACAAAAAACTGATTCACTTAGAATATTATTCAATGAGTTTTTCTTAACTTCTATTTCCTAAGACAGTTTTGGTTCAACTGATATACACTTTTTACATGTTAATTTTACATGTGTTGATTTTTACTGATGGGCCATCTCTTCCCATAAAATATAGAACTACGGAGCTTAATGCCTCCTTGTGAAAATACACATCAAGTGTTAGACCAGCAAAAATGCTTGTGAATAAATTGAAATTCAGATTTTTTTTTTCTGTCTGGAATTTGAAAAAGAGATCCAGAGAATGAAGAATAATTGATTACAATTGGGAGCAAAACAAAACAAAAAAGATACACATGAAAAATGGACAAGAATGTTGCATCCTAAAGTAAATTCTATTGCAAAAGGCATGACAAGATCATTTAGATTCTCAAACCACTTAGTATTCTGAATAACCTTTGAGGAGGCTCACAGCTTTTAGAAGTCTCTAGAAAAAATTTGAGTCTCTGGGAAACTCAGTTTAGCTACTATTTCTGGGTTCCCTGTGAAGTGTGATCAGTTGGATTCTTTAAATTCTAGTGAGGACAAGGAAAAGATCACAATTCCTGCTTACAACTATGTTAAAGTTTCCACAATTTGGAGTGCACCAAGGAAGTCTATTCCCTGGTTCCAAAAGAACAGAAGAAAGATGCCTGAAAAAAATAATTTACCTTCTTTCTTGTTTTGGGTACAGTTTTATTGAGATATAATTCACATACCATAAAATTCACCTATTTTATTTGTGCAATTCAATGTTTTTTTCTTTGTTTGTTTTGTTAGTATATTCAGAGCTGTGCAACCATTACCACAATCAATTTTAGAAGATTTTCATTATCCCCTAAAAAATCACCTTGTTCTTTAGTGGTCATCTACTGTTTCCTCCATTCCCTTCAACAAGGTTCACCACTAATCTATTTGCTATCTCTAAATATTTGCTTAACATGGGCATTTCACACAAATTGAATTACATGCTATATAGTCTTTTTTTCCTGGCTGCTTTCACTTAACAAAATGTTTTCAAGGATTGTCCATGTTGTGTCTTATATTGGTACTTCAATTCTTTTATTGAAAAGCAATTTCTATGTATGTTTAGACTATGTTTTATCTATTTATTAGTTAATATATATCTGGGTTGTTGATGCTTTTTGGCTTTTAAGAATAATGGTGCTATGTGAACATATGTTTTCATTTCTCCTGGGAGTGGGGCAGTAACTCTGTTTAAACTTCTGAAGAACTCTCAGAAAGTGGCTATACCATTTTACGTTTCCATTAGCAACATACAATGATTCCATTTCGCCACATCCTTGTCAATATCTGTCATTATCTATCTTTTTTATTATAGCCATCTTACTGTGTATGAAGTAGTACCTCATTGTGGCTGTTATTTGCATTTTCCTAACATCATTAGATGTTGAACATCTTTCCATATACTTATCGGCTATTTGTATATCTTCTTTGTAGAAATGTCTAGCTAAAGATTGTGTATTTTATCTTCTCAGTGAATCAACTCTTAGTTTTGCTTCTATTCTCTGTTATTATATTCTCTATCAATTCCCAAAGTGATCTATGTTATTTAATTCCTTCTTCTTACTTTGAGTTGAGTTTTTCCTTATCAGTGTCTTAAGGTAAAATGTTGGATTTTTGACTGGGGATTTCCCCTTTTAAAATACAGGCATTTGCAGCTATAATTGTCTGATTAAGTACTGCATTAGCTGCATCCAGTAAGCTTGGATATTATATGTCTTCATTTAATATATCTCAAAGTTTTTATACTATCTTCCCAATTCCTTTAGTAATCTATTGGTAATTTATGAATATGTTGTTTAATTTTTACATATTTATAATTTACCAATTTATTTCTGTTATTGACTTCTAATTTCCCTTGATTGTGGTTGGAGAATATGCTGTGTATACTATTAGTTATTTTGAGTTATTAAGGTTTGTTTTGTGGCCTAGCACATGCCCTTCTCTGGGATACATTCTGTTTGCTTCTGAAAACAATGTGCACTATATTTTTGTTGGGTGGAGTGCGTTGTAGTTGTCTATTAGATCTCATTAGCTTATAATGTTGTCCAGGTCTTCTATCACCTTGTTGATTCTTATAGTTAGTTTTTGTTTTCTTGCTTATTTTAGTGACTGATTGGACTATTTTATTGAAGTCTGTTTGTCTTGCAGTGGAAGTCTCTGATGAAGTTTTACCTCAGAAGTGCATAGCCTTAAGCACGTTCACAGTTACCCTAGGATGGCAGTGGTTTTGACAGGGCTGTCTTTGACTGTCTTTGTCCCTGATTATACTCACTGACTGGGTGTTCTATGACTTTCAACAACTCCCTAGGGACATATATTGTTCTACAGTCTGATCCAATGGAATTCAGGACCTTTTGCGTGGACAGTTTTTGAGGCCAGCATTTGAGGTTTTCTGGGACCCCAGCTGACCATTTCTTAGCTGTCTCTTTCCTAGCCTCTGTCTGATAAAGTATCCGTTCTATGTTAGCATTTGTTGCTCTGATGAAGTTACCTCAACTTAATTGCTTATCATCAAAACCTCCATTGTTTTTGAGAGTCCTGTTTCAAATAAAGTGGTTCCTTTTAGTAGAGCTTTAGAGGTCAGTTTTCAAGACTTTCCTTTGCACCTGGACAAAATTTCTGAGCCGAGCTCCCATTGTGGAGCCATGTGGCCCATTTTTCTCTTACAGACCCCTGCCTTAGAAGGACAGTGCTGAGCAGTTGGTTCACTCTTGGTTTTGTAGGTATGTCTCTCTTGATGTAGAGTTTTCTTCCTACAAATGACTTGGGATGAAAGCTATTTGGTCTCCAAGAATTCTCAGAATGTTATGCCTCAAGTAGGGCTTTCCCCCAATGCATGAGGCTCAAGGAAGGGAGTCCTGACTTTTTTGTTACACTTTCCTGAAATGTAGCCTCTGCAAAGTACCTGGGGAGATACAAAATTCTGATGGCCTGACTCTCCCAGGAAGATACTGTACTCCTCTGCTGGGAACTGGAAAGAGAGCTGTGTTGTGTTTGTGGGTTTTTTTTAATATTTTATTTTTTTATTTTTTTAATGTTTACTCATTTTTTGACAGACAAAGAGACAGAGCAAGAGTGGAGGAGGGGCAGAGAGAGAGGGAGACACAGAATCCCAAGCAAGCTGCAGGCTCTAAACTGTCAGCACAGAGCCTGATGCAAGGATCAAACTCACAAACTGTGATATCATGACCTGAGCAGAAGTCAGACACTTAACCGACTGAGCCACCCAGGTGCCTCAAGAGAGCTGGGTTCTTGACTGCACCTACCTGGAAGGGAGCTTCCATCACACTAAGCTGGAAGTGGGAAGGGAGGTAGCAGGTCATGGTTCAAATATTCTCACTGTTCTTACCAATATTTAGTAGATTTTCTTAAGTAAATATTTTATAATTTTCTGTGGGCCATTAGGAAATTCCAGAGACATTATTTAAATACATATATATATATATATATATATATATATATATAACCAGTTATGTTTGTTTCACTGAGGAGTGCTCCACCAAGATCCTCTGGATGCCATTTCAAAAGTGGAACTCCCTTATGTTTATTTTTATAATTCATAAATTATCTATACATATGCCATAAATTATTTCACAGACAAATGTGGAGAATACTATACATGACTAGATAATAACTTACTTGTTTATCTGAGTTAATCCAAGTATTTCATTTCTTGGTATATTGTACAGGACAGTTATGATATCTTGACTGTATGAAATTTTGAGTGACTGAGATAGTTGTAAGAAACAATGTAGAAAATATACACACATATAAAATTACACCTACACATATACAGATAATCTGTTCTTACACAGAATGGAGATACATCAACACACATGTGTGTGCATGTGCACACATGTGCACACACACATTAAGTTATACTCATTAGCTAAGCATTTTAGACTTTAAATTCAAAAGGGTTTATTTTGTGTGTAAACATTTTGTCCAATGTAGATCAATTGATACTACTAATAAAAACCAATTATTGAATGTGTACCATGTGTAATCATTGTGCTAACATTTTGTAAGTGTGCAATGATATGTCTTAGTATTTAGTATTGTCTAAATCATTAACTTATACTTTCTCTTGGTGATAGGCTCAGAGAGAAATGAAATTCAATTCGTGTCAAAGGCCTTCTATTTTTTTTTTTTTTTTAACTGGCATAAAGAGTAAGCTTCTACCCACTGTAGTCTTGAAGATAGTATAATATGATTTTGGAGTTCAAAGAGTCCCTTGGCCATTTGGCAAATTGGTCTGAGAAAATTGTTTTTGTATGGAAGCGATAGAGATGAGACAGACACTTAATATTATTCATGTCCCAATTTCTAGGATGTAACTAATGCCAGGCCTGTACTTACCCTTCTGTTTTTGCTTCAACAAATTCAAGCTGTGTTTGATGACTTAGAATTGAGTCATGACTGATTAATATGTATATTGAATGCTTATAAACTATCCAACCTTCAAACATCAAGTTTCCTTTTAATCCACAAATAAAAGTAACATGATGTATAATTTCTAATTCATGTACAAAACAAGTTTGTTCATGTTAGACTGCTTTCTTTTTTCTGTCATGAATGTCTGCATGTTTCACAAACCTATCCTGTCATCACATTGGTAGTCATCCTTCTTTGGAATAATACTATAGCATTCTAAGGCTGTGAAAATTCATTCTTGTAACTAATTTACCCAGGGTACTGTTAATATCACCTTAACCCCTTTCCCCAAGTGTGGCATAGATACTATTCCTTGATTCACCAGATTTATTCAACACTACTCTGTAATGTTTGCACAAACTCTTCTGAAGTCTTGGTGTACAAATAAATTATGATGTGGAAAGAAAGAAGAAGGCTTAGATGAAGATGCACTATTAATGGATTCTAGCATTAATAAACTGCAAGTCTCCTCATGAGATTTCTTACTATCCTTTTTCCCTTATTAATCCAGTCTGGCATCATAATTCAGGGCCACAAACTATTGCCATTCCCTTTATTTCCCTGTTTGCAGTTTTGGTCCAGAGCCCAATCTGTTTCTTTAAATTGGAAAGAAAGGAAATTTCTTTTTACTTAGTCTTAGATTTCTATCCTTTTAAATATTGTCAGATGCAAGGTTGTAAAAATCAAGAACCTTATATAATACCACCCACAATAGGAGTACTTGGGTGGCTCAGTCAGTTAAGTGTCCAACTCTTGATTTTGACTCAAGTCATGATTTCACAATTTATGTAATTGAGACCCCATCGAGCTCTATGCTGACAGTGCAGAACCTGCTTGGGATTCTCTCTCTCTCTCTCTCTCTCTCTCTCTCTCTCTCCCCCTTTGCCCCCCCCACTTGTGTTCTCACTCTCTCTCTCTCTCTCTCAAAATAAATAAATAACCATTAAAAAATATTATCCACAATATTTCAGTTCAACCACGTCAGAATGTCTTTGCTTCAGAATATCATTTTGGTTTTATCTTTACCTGAACAACTGTGCTTGAAAATTCTTGAATAGGAATATGTAGAATAATGGCAGCTGTTGGATTTTAGATACCTACACACTTTCATCAAAATCTGTATTTTTAGCAATCCTAGGAATCAGAGAATAACACTTCCTTCAAATAATGTGTACATAGGTAAATAAATGTCTCATTCTAACAGAGATCCCACCACAACTCCAAAATAGACAGTGCAAAAAGGAAGGATGTAAGAGCCCATGAAAAAGAGGAGGACACATTGAGAAATAAGATGAAACACAGAGAATCAATGCGAGGAAAATAAAGTCCAATAGTAATCACAAAACTAAGAAGTGCACTTTTATACCTAGTAGAGAAGGGTTTAAAATTGAAGGGGCAGTGGGGTGGAATATCATCTTTGAAGAAGTATGAGTTTTGGATATAATATGGTAAACAAAGAAGGTGTGACTAACCTTGGAGCCATAGAGTTAAAGAAAAAGAAAGAGCAAGGAGATGAAAGTTAAGGTTCTGAAGAGATAAAATAAAAAACAAGTATGTCTAACTCCACTCCCCCCACCAAATATCTTCAATTAAAGAAAATGTACTTTAATTAAGAGAAGAGGGCACTTGTAAACTAGGAAACTTCCAAATATGCTTAAATATAGGGAATAAAAAGCAAGTGAGTGTATTATAAGCTACTTGAAGCTTATAAGAAGAAAACAGAAAATGTAAACCAAAATATTACAGTTGATTATGTTTTCTCAAAAAAAATAACTATTAATCAGAAGAAAATTGTATTACAACCCTTCAAATGGAATTAAATCCTACCTGTAAAGACTCTTTGGTTAGGAAAATATACCTTGAATGAAACTTTCAAAAATTAAAATAGTGGTGGATAAAAATATGAAACAATTTAATAGTAATTGATTATTTAATCAGGAAAGAAATATAAGAAAGAAATATAAGAAAAATGGTAAAATATTTCAGAAATAAAGATTCACTGAAAGCTGTCCAAGAAGGAATAATATTTTTAGGAAAATTTAATAAGAATATTGGAGAAAAGTAGGAAAGTAACCACAGGAATGAAAATCACTCAAGGAGGGAAAAAAGGAGTAAACAAAAGACATGTATAGAATATACAACACAGGAATATTTGAGTACCTGAAGAGAAAATCTAAACTAAAAAAAGGGGTGCCTGGGTGGTTCATTTGGTTAAGCGTCTGTCTGACTTTGGCTCAAGACATGATCTCATGATTTGTGAGTTCAAACCCTGCATTGGGATTTCTGCTGTCAGCATAGAGTCAGTTTTGGATCTTCTGTCCCTCTGTCTCTCACTCTCAAAAATAAAAAATAAAAAATAATGGGGCACCTGGGTGGCGCAGTCGATTAAGCGTCCGACTTCAGCCAGGTCACGATCTCGCGGTCCGGGAGTTCGAGCCCCGCGTCGGGCTCTGGGCTGATGGCTCAGAGCCTGGAGCCTGTTTCCGATTCTGTGTCACCCTCTCTCTCTGCCCCTCCCCCGTTCATGCTCTGTCTCTCTGTCCCAAAAATAAATAAACGCTGAAAAAAAAATTAAAAAAAAATAAAAATAAAAAATAAAAACATTAGGAAAAAAAAAAAACCAAACTAACAGAACAATGGAAAAATAGTTAAAGTACACTCCAAGGAAACTTTCTGGAAATAAAAGAAGACGATGCATTGACACCAGAACAATTTTGAGACATATCCTGCTAAAACTATTAAAATTAAAGGACTGAAAAAAGTCCTTAGGGCTTCCAGACAATAAAATCAAAACACTTACAAGAGAAAAAAGACTTGTTTTTATCAAAAAATGTACAAAGCAAGTCAACAGGAAAGCAACATTTTCAAAAAATTTTAAAAAAGATAAGCCAGGGATTTTATATCAAGCCAAGCTCCCCTTCAAGTATTAAGGACATAGAAATGGGTTGCTACATTTAAGAACTCCAGAGCACACTGTACATGTGTACAGTTCCTGAGAATTCCACCAGAAGGTGGGTGCCATCTAACCATAATCTGGAGCAAGTGAATAAAAGACTACTGGATCAGTTATTATTTGAAAATGCAGAGCCAAGTTTCAATCAAAAGTGGTAACATAGATAAAACAGATATTATGTAAACATTATGTTGGTTGACAAAAGAAAAAAATGCCACTAAAAATAATCACAAGAGGGAATGAAAAAGGGGAACAGATTTAAATCACTGTCTCCTGGATAGATAATGTGTGGGAGTCAAAGAATACCAACCTAATATTGGCAGACAAAAAAATAAGAGATTAAAACTGTTGTTAATACAAATATATCTACTAATACCAATGTATCAATTCACCAACATCAAAAAAAGAAGATAAATATATATCAAATAAAATACACAGTAAAAAACTGGAACTTTTTTAGAAACTTGCTCTTCTGCCATAAACTATTATGTTGTAGGACTAAACAAATGAGTAAATGGATTGAAATTTGGGGGAGCTGCACTTTTTAAAAGTTACACAATAGAGTATGAATTCATAATAGTTTGAGAATTCCAATTGAAAATAATGAAGAAAGAAGAAAAACTATTTATTTATTTTTATTTTTTAAGTGTTTATTTTGAGAGAGAGTGTGTGTGCACATGAGGGGAGGGGAGGGGCAGAGAGAGAGAGAGTTAGAGAATCCCAAGCAACCTCTGCACCGTCAGCACAAAGCTCAGTGCAGGTCTCGATCTCATGAACTGAGAGATCAGGACCTGAGCAGAAATGAAGTCAGTTGCGTAACCAACTGAGCCACGTAAGCACCTCAAAGAAAAACAGGGTTTTTTTTTTATTTAAATTTTTTTTTTCAACGTTTTATTTATTTTTGGGACAGAGAGAGACAGAGCCTGAACGGGGGAGGGGCAGAGAGAGAGGGAGACACAGAGTCGGAAACAGGCTCCAGGCTCTGAGCCATCAGCCCAGAGCCTGATGCGGGGCTCGAACTCAGGACCGTGAGATCGTGACCTGGCTGAAGTCGGACGCTTAACCGACTGCGCCACCCAGGCGCTCCGAAAAACAGTTTTTAAAGAAGTTTTCCTAAATGATAAAGATTTCCTTTGAGAGAACTGAGAAGTGACCATTGAGTTTTTTTAATTTTTAATGAAAAGATCATTCAGTAGAACAAATGGCTTGATGAAGCTAGATTTCACACTCTTGGGAAGTGAATACTTAGAGACAATAATTGAAAACTTTTAAAAATTTGATAGTGAGGAAAAATAGAAAGGGTAATAATATTTTCTACATTATGGAAGTTTTATTGTGTTCTGGTTTTATTTTGTTTTAGTATTCAAGCATATCTCCACTGTATTAACTATAGATACCTAAGGAAATGGGAATTTTGGATTCATACTTGGGCCAGATTTTTGGTGAATTGTCTTGTCCTCAGTAGGGTTCATATTATCTACAATAATCAAAGTAAAACAAACAAACAAACAAAACAAAACAAGACAACAACAAAAACTCCAAAATACTATACAAATCAAACAGAGACATGAATACCATAGAAATGATAATTCTTCCAACCTGGTCATATGCCTTCAAAGGTAAATCTTTATAGGTATTATTACTGAGAGAGTTGATCTAGTGATAAATATATATATTTACACAGGAGTAATTGATTCAGGATAATTTTATTCTAATGCATTTGCTTTTTCAATTGAACTGATCATGGGGCGCCTGGATGGCTCAGTCGGTTAAGCGTCCGACTTCAGCTCGGGTCATGATCTCGCGGTCCGTGAGTTCAAGCCCCGTGTCAGGCTCTGTGCTGACAGCTCAGAGCCTGGAGCCTGTTTCAGATTCTGTGTCTCTCTGTCTCTCTGACCCTCCCCCGTTCATGCTGTTTCTGTCTCAAAAGTAAATAAACGTTAAAAAAATAAATAAATTGAACTGATCGTGTGGGCTGGAGTGCCACACCATGTAGGGATTTTATATCCTTAAGCATAACAAAGACCTTTCATTGGAGCATATTTAATGCAAAAGTTTCAGGTTTATTGACTATTCATCCATGATATCTTTTACATAAAGAGCCAAGAGTAAAAATTTTCATAAGCTTAAACTTGATGCTAGGGTTTTTGTTTGTTTGTTTTGAATGATGGTTTATGCCATTGTTTCTAGTGCATATGCTTCTTTCAGTACTGATGCCTTTTTAGTAGTTAGTATTGTATTTTACAACTATTGAGCACCTATATGTGTGAAGTACAGAATCCTTTCTCATTGGATTCAAAATAAATATTTTAAGATCAGGTTCTCCATTACTCTACTTTCCCATCAGTGTCCTTTAAATATGTAAGGGTTTTACTAAGTTCAATCTTTCTGTGGTTGCACTAAAATTACCAGTCTTTAGTAAAGACATAGAGATTCAGAACTGTAAAAGAAAATAAATCAAATATGGTTTGAAAGCATAGACAGTATTGAGAAATATTTTTTTTTTTTAATTTTTTTTTTCAACGTTTATTTATTTTTGGGACAGAGAGAGACAGAGCATGAACAGGGGAGGGGCAGAGAGAGAGGGAGACACAGAATCGGAAACAGGCTCCAGGCTCTGAGCCATCAGCCCAGAGCCCAACGCGGGGCTCGAACTCACGGACCGTGAGATCGTGACCTGGTTGAAGTCGGACGCTTAACCGACTGTGCCACCCAGGCGCCCCAGTATTGAGAAATATATTAAACAGGTAGTATGATATAAAGAATAGTTTCTACATTTGGAGTCAAAATGCCAGTGTTAGACTATTGTGTAAAATTGGCCAAACCACTGAAGTCTCTAAGTGACTTATTTTTTCAAGAAGACTTTTGTAATTTGTTAGAAGTACCTGAAGTTAAGTTCTATGAAAATTATTTTAAAAATGCTAACGGTTTATAAAATATTAAGATTAGCACAATATTCAAAGTCTAAGGTGACTATGTCATAAGTAATGTGTACATAAGTATAGTTACTGTATAGGGAGGCAAACTAAAAGGAAATGAAATTGATCAATGACAATAAAACACATTAAAAGTCCTCTGGCAAAAAACAAAATGTAATCTGTTGTGGAATGCTGAAACATAGTATAGATTTCAAATTTCATTATAATAACCAGGTCAATAGTTGACAAAATCAACTATATCACATTTCAAATCCTGTAGCATGCTATTCAAGTGCCCTGTTCAAGTTGGACCGCTCCTGTCCATATTTACTACCCCTTTATTCAGGTCCTTCATGTGTCTTGGCCGCACTGTTACTGTAAGTCTCTATTTCAGTCATTGTCAATTTTCCTCCCCAAGTTACTATCTTTAAAAAAATATGAGAATTTACATTTCTCATTTAAAATACATTCAATGGCATATTGCCTATATTTTAAAAAGTTAAAAAATCCACTCTGGCACAAAAAATCCAGCCAGAAAATATTTCTCCTGTGTCTTCCATGCATCTAACTTCCTTTTTAACTTTTCACTTTTTCATGGGTACACATCAGTGTTATAATTGTTATTCTAATCTGCAACTTTGAGCCTTTTTATATGCCATTTTGAGTGTCTAGAATGTCTTCCCTCTCTTTTTCTCCTGGAAAACTCTTACACATTCTTTCAGACCCAATTCAAGAGCCGATCTACAGAGCTAGCTCTCCAGCCACAACACTCCTGTTCTCTGCTGATAACTATAAACACATTCCCAGAGTTGTGTTGTAATATCTGTTTAAATGGTTTCGTTTCTCACTAACTTGTGAGTTCCTTTGCTGGAGGTGGCACTTCGCTCATAACTTGTGTTTGATACCTAAGACATAGTTGATGGATGAGTGAAAGAACAGAAGGAAAAGGGAGAATATGGTAGGTTTAGGACCAACGATTTAGTCCTGTTCTCCAGTTCAACTTTCTTATTTCTACATCCCTTGTGTAACTGTTACTTACACATTCTCTGCCTTTAGTCCCTGTCCTTCACTGGTCAAGGCAACTATTCTTTGTGTCTCTGCCATGCCGTAGTGGTAGCTCAATTAATTTCTTCTTTATCCTTATCAGATAGGACCTAAGTAAAACCTGGAACTCTTACTGCAAATATCTGAGAGTAACCACATAGTGTTTGGCATGGAATATTCAGAGATGCTACTATTTGTTATTGAAATTTGCTCTCTTCCCCCCTTATTTATATGTAGTTAAAAATAAGTGTTCTCGGGGGGGCGCCTGGGTGGCGCAGTCGGTTAAGCGGCCGACTTCAGCCAGGTCACGATCTCGCGGTCCGGGAGTTCGAGCCCCGCCTCAAGGCTCTGGGCTGATGGCTCAGAGCCTGGAGCCTGTTTCCGATTCTGTGTCTCCCTCTCTCTCTGCCCCTCCCCCGTTCATGTTCTATCTCTCTCTGTCCCAAAAATAAATAAAAGTTGAAAAAAAAAATTAAAAAAAAAAAAATAAGTGTTCTCATTTGTAGTATCTACCTGAATATAACTCAGAAGCTTCCTCTATTCCAACATGGACACCTTCACAAACTATACTCCTTAGAGAACACCAGCTTAATAGGGTTTGGTTATAACCAGTATCTATCTACAAATCTCCACCCCCCACCCCTCAAAAAAAAGTAGCTAGTACTTTTAAATCAATAAGAAAGAATTTATTTAAAAAAAAATTTTGTTGTCATCCTGGTTCACTTTAGTTCCTGGATTTAGGGACAATGCTTAAATCTGCATATATCCCAGTCTCCTACAAATTTAGGAACCAATCTGGCAACAGAAAAATAAAAATAAAAAAAAAGTTTCCTGCCTGCAAGCTAGTGCAGTCAAAATGTTAACAAGGATCCCTGATTCAATAAATAAGAGTTTCCTTACCAGCAGTAAAATTTCTAGAAACTCCTGCTGTGTAAGCTAGAAGGCTTCAAGCTGAGCTCTTTTTTTAGCGGCAAGTTGCCCTTAGATAAATTACATTGATGACTAAGTAAAACCCAGGTAATGTGAGACTAGAGTATAGCTAACATTCTTCACGTCATGCACCATTATCAGACTCAATGAAGCAAACCTTTGGAGATCAAAGAATAAACCTTGTCCTCACTGCTTTTTGCTGTGTTGAAAATTTTAACTGCTGGTTAGTCTATTTTTAACTTATTTAAATGGAGCCAACTGCTTTCTAGCTCAGAGGGTGCTGAGCTGAAAAACACTGCCTGGTTTGCATGGTCTGTTCATCTAAGGACTGAATGCCCTAGATTTCCTAGGACAGACCCTGTTTTTAGGATTTACAAGTTTATGACCTGGTTTATATTCATTGGCTTCAGTGGAAAAAACTAGAAACCAATCTTGTTGGAGAGAGAAGTCATATTAAGTGATACTAGATTGAAAGCCTTAAATGAGAATTGTAATTTCAACCTAAATTGATGTGTCATAAACAGCTATACTAGATATGATAGATATACATGGTAAATTTTCAACAAAAGTAGTAAATTAGACAATACTGCATATTTTTTGATTAATTATAAATTATAATGGGATTGAGATGTTAATATGGCTAAAAGACTGATTTCCTTCTTTGGCCAGCTCTCCATCCTTAGAGGGTCTAAACCCTGTGTAAATTATAAAAATTTGCCAGTGGTCTAAGATTACAGGTAATCTTTTATTTACAATTGCTGTCGGTTAGACATGTGACCAGTTTTCAGAGTGGTGCCAGGCACAGTGCAGTCTCTAAATATATAGGGAATAATTAAGCAAATGGATGATGGTTTTATGAGCACTAGATCCAAGAAGGCAGGATATCAATATAAAACCATCACCTGCATAGAATACATAGAGTTGCTCTCAATAAACAAAGACAAAACCAAACAAACCCTTACAGTTAAATTGGGGAAACTAGTTTCATATTTATTAAATAAAAAAAGTAATTGAGGATAGTGATTATAGACATTTTTAACATATATTCTAAAGTATTCAATGGCTCTTTAAAATCCTATCATATCTAGGGCATCTGGATGGATCAGTCGATTAAGCCAACTTGAGTTGGTTAAGTCCAACTCTTGGTTTTGGCTCAGGTCATGATCTCACAGTTTGAGACTTCCAGCCCAAATGGGACTCCAAGCTGACAGCACGGAGGCTGCTTGGGATTCTCTCTCTCCTTGTCTCTCTGCCCCTCCCCTGCTCACTTTCTCTGTCTTTCTCAAAATAAGTAAATAAACTTAAAAATAATGTTTTCAATAAAAAGAAAAATCCTATCATATCTATTGTCTTGCTTATCATTCTTTACCTTGCTTGTTAATGTTACTTTCTCACAACTACTTTGATAAAATCTCTACCTCTGCCAGACTAATTAACTTCCCCATTTCTGGATTAACTTCTGCTTTCTTTCCTTTTCCTCACTTGTCATTCTGTTTCCTCTACTTGGAACATATTTCCACTACCTAACAGTTTTAATCTTATGTGCTTTTCTAGAATCAGCTCAATCCCAAACTCTACCATGAATCTTTTTTTTTCTTTCACTTCCACATCTCAGAGGTCATTCTGAATTCTGATATTATTCATTTGAACTAATATTTATGTGGCTTAACATATATTATCTTTTTTAAACTTTCGTTTTTGATGGTTCATACGGTAATAATTTGGACAATATTTTTTTGTGTGTGTTTATTTCATTCATTCAGTAAATATTTTGTTTTTCTCTTTTAAAATGTTGACATTTCTCAGGGCACCTGGATGACCCAGTTGGTTAAGTGTCTGACTCTTGATTTCAGCTCAGGTCATGATCCCAGAGTCGTGGGATCAAGCCCCACATTGGACTCTGAGCTGAGTATGGAGCCTACTTGGGACTCTCTCTCTCTCTCTCTCTCTCTCTCTGTCTCCCTTGGCCCCTCTCTTCTGCTTGCACTCTCTCTCTAAAAATAAATAAAATGAAAAAAAAAGTTTTTAAATAAATAAAATGCTGACATTTGTTAAGATATTTAATGCATAATCTCAGCATCAAAATACTGAAAACTGGTTATAATAATGTTAATTCTGCACTTAATTTCAGCTTCTTTAGACAGCAATCTCTTCAGCAGAGTTTGTGTAGAAAAAGCTAGACTGAGCATCCTGAAAGCATCCTAACTGTGAAATGTGCCCAGGTGTAAAATAAGCCCTCAAAGGAGCTCAGGGAGCTCCTTCGTGAAGGCTCCTTTCAAATGTTTCGGGCAAACAGTTCAAAAGTGCCTATTAGGGAGCAATTCTGCTTTGCTAGGCTAACAACCTAATAGAGGAATAATGTTGTGTCAGTCTGAAGGTAGGGATTGTCTGTTTTCCCATTGAATCCCTAGAGGTTAACAAACTGCTTTGAACATAGTAGATACTCGATAAATATGGGCTGACCAAATTAATTGTCTTAGTTTTTTTGCCTATCATTTGTTTATTGGAATAGTTAAATTACGAGAGTGTTAACAATGAATAGCTTTTTCTTTTTAATTCAGTTAAATTGATTTTTACTATGTCATAGGTACAAGATTCCATGCTAGCAGTAAGGTCTTAATTTTATTGAATCTTTGGTAATACGGTAAAAACTTGGATTGTGAATAACTTGTTCTGTGAGTGTGCTTCAAGATGAGCAAATATTTCTAACAAGTTTTAACATGATAAACGAGCGAGGTCTTGCAATATGAAATTCGCTTTGATATACGAGTGCTTTGGATTACAAACATGTTTTCCAGAATGAATTACACTCACAAACCAAAATTTTACTGTACTAGCTTTTCTTCTGTTCAACTAGCATTGAATGAGGTCCATTCAATGCAGAGCATTGTGCTAGGAAATGGGTATATAAAGCAAAAATCAAGGCATGATCTGTAAATAAGATTGAAGTTTCAGGATAAACAAAATCCAGCAGAGAATCATCCGGTAATTAATTGTAATAGATATACATGCTATTATGGAAAACATAAAGGTAACTCCTTGAGATGCCAGGAGATGGGGACGGAAAATTTCCTCGAGGGAAGGGACTGAATTTGCTACCTGGAAAGGAGGTAGAATTGAGTTAATTAAAGATATAGAGAAAATGTTTTCCAGGAATAATGGAGGAGTATGTTTTATAGTGAACCTAAAGTAGGAAAGAATTTGGCATGTTGAAAATAATGAAAGAAGAAAAATGTGGTTGAAGTGTTAGCAGCAAGGCAGGTCATATAGGAAGTATAGTGGCTAGCATACAATGCAGACCTTTTCATTTATCCCAAGAACAATTAAAATTTTTTAGACAATGTGGTGATCAGATTTACATTTGAAAAAAAAATATGTGCTAGATGGAGAGTGAATATGAAGGGATGATGGTGTTACTTTTATATTCTGGTGGCAAATAATAATAACTTCTACCAGCATCTTGATGGTAGAGAGAGGGGAGAATTGATAGTGCTTAATGGGTTGTGTATTTAGAGGTTGAAGGAGAAAGAGGTCTAAAAGGAGTTTGAAATTCTGGCATGACCATTTTGAAAGGAATATATGTGCACATTAAGCTAAAACCTCCTAATGTTCATGAGTTCAAATGTTCTCTCTCTTGGAGTATACTTACTGAGTCATGGGGTATAAGACATATTCAGCTTTCAAGGATGACATCATTTCTCTCCTAAATGGTTACATCAATGTCAATTTCACACGACAGTTTTAAAAGTTCTCTTTATACCGGATTTTTGACAGCATTTAGTGCTATCAAACACTTTTACTTTTACTTTTCTGATGGAATGGACATAAAGTAGAATCCCAATGTGATCTTAATTTGAATTTCCCTCTTATTAAAGAGGTTATGCACCATTTAATATTTTTATTAACCATATTTTTTGTATCCATTAGCCATTTTTCTCTTTAATTATTTGCAGATCATCCTCAGTTTCTGGTTTGTCTTTTTATGTTTTATAGTATCTTCTAATGAACAAAAATTTATTATATAGACATGGATTTATAAATCTCTCTTTCATGCTTAGTACTTCATGTTTTGTTTAAGAAATGTTACCTTATTTTAATATCAGAGATACTCTGTCACGTGTCTTCTAAAAGTTTTACAGTTTTCCTTTTACATTTAAATAATTAATATGTATAGAAATAATTTCTTCCCATTATATAAATTCGTGATCCAAATTTATTTTTCACACTAGAATGATTAGTTGTCTAAGCACAATGTATCAAATCATCTGTTATGTCTCTATGACCTCTAACACTACAGTCAAACATCAGATCTTTATTTGAATGATTCTTTGTGCTTTCTGTCCTGCTCCATTGTCCTTTTACAAATATTACATAGCTTTGTTTAATATGATTCTATAGCAAGTCTTTATATTTGGGTAGGGTGAATGCCCACATCTTATTCATCTTCAGGGGAGCCTTGGCTAGTCTTGGTTCATGGGATTTTCTACAAAAATTTAGAATACCATTTGTATTTGGATTGGAACTGTGTTTAATGTAAGGATGAATTTTAAATGACAGTCTAAGGTACTGAGTCTTTCTGTCCACTTTTAAACTAAAACTCTTTAATTTATTTAGAGACATTTTTCTCCATAAAAGATCTTGCATATCTGGGGGCGCCTGGGTGGCGCAGTCGGTTAAAGCGTCCAACTTCAGCCAGGTCACGATCTCGCGGTCCGTGAGTTCGAGCCCCGCGTCAGGCTCTGGGCTGATGGCTCAGAGCCTGGAGCCTGTTTCTGATTCTGTGTCTCCCTCTCTCTCTGCCCCTCCCCCATTCATGCTCTGTCTCTCTCTGTCCCAAAAATAAATAAACGTTGAAAAAAAAAATTAAAAAAAAAAAAGATCTTGCATATCTGTAGCTCTATTCCTAAATTTCTCATTGTTTTTTTGTATTTGAGTATGTTGTTGTTGCTGTTATTATTATGTTTTTTTTAATGTTTGGCCCTTATCTGCAAAGATATAATTGCTTTTTGCATATTGTCTTAATCCAGACATTTAAAAAAATTCAATTTTATAAATATTTCCCTGGATTCTTAGGTGTTTTGAATGTAAACAGTCATGTCAGCTGTGGCAGATATAGTTTTGCTTCTTCTATTAAAATACTTACTGAATGTATTTATTTTCTTGGTCTTGTATCACTTACCTGAATATCCAAAACAAAATGCAATAGAAGGGTGGTAGTTAGGATCAAACAGGTAAAACATCAAAAGTAAGAAAAATAACATTTTCAATTATAAAAAATAATAAGCTACTTATGAATAAATTTTTTTGTTATTTAAGATAATTCTGTATTTCTTGTAGTAGTTGAAAAATGCCCCCCTGAAATGGCTCCATGTCCTAATCCCCAAAACCTATGAATGTTATTTTTATATGTTAAAAAAGTTCTTTGCTGATGTGATCAAGTGAAGGATTTTGTGATGGGGAGATAATCTCACATGATCATGTGAGCCTTAAATGCAATTACAGATCTCCTTACAGGAGAGAGACAGATTTGACACATAGAGGAGGAGAGGACAATGTGACAGAGGAGGCAGAGAAAGTCAAGGAACAGCAGGGGTAAAGATAAGCTGGAAGAGGTAAGGAACAGATTCTCCCCAAGGCCTCTGGAGGAAGCAGCGTCTTGTTGACACCATGATTTCAACCTCGTAATAATTTCAGATTTCCGGCCTCTAGAACTGAGAAAAAACGAATAACTGTTGTTTTAAACATCCCAGTTTATGGTAACTTCTTACAACAGCTACAGGAAACTATTTCTTAGTTCTCATTTCTTATTTTTATTTAGAAAAATGTATGCTACAGGTTTTAATTAGATGCCCTATATAAGGTTAAGAATGTAGGGCTTATTATTAGTGTGCTAAAAGTTTTTATAATGAATGGGTGATTAATTAAATGAAATCATTTTCTGCATTAATTATTTTTCTTTTCATCTATTAATAGCACAAATTGCAGACACACATACAAATATCCTTCTAAGATAAGTTATATTTATTTTCCTAGTATAAACTCAACTTGAACATGATATATGATGTTAATACATTAGTTGATATGGTTTGCTAATGCTGTATTTATTTAGGCTTTTTGTATGTATATTTATGAATGAGGTTGACCTATAATAATCCTTTCTTATACTGGTTTGGTTTACAAGACATACAAGGTTTGAAAATATGAGGTGGAGATTGCTGTCATTTTTACTCTCTGGAAGAGTGTGTATAATAATGAATAATCAGTTTCTAGGCCAGGTTTAAATTATGCCCAAGAAAAGTGATATCAATGTCCAAAACACAATTTTGGTAGTACTGAACTTAACAGTCTGTGCATGCATGTGTGTGTGTAATTGTATTATGGGTAGGTCATAACTTGATTCCATTTCAATTAGGGCTAAGTGTGAATATAACTCCTTTACCAACCAGTTAGATGACTTCACCTGATTTCCTGGTAACAAGCTGATTGGACTCAGATGAATAGTTTACTGATATTTGCTATGACCTCTGCTCATAGAAATTAATGATACTTGTTTGGAGTATTATCTTTATGAAATACTTCAGCCAATAGTAGTCATGGAGGGATAGTCTTGCATAATATAAGAGCACAGACCTTAAAGGCTGACTGACTGGGTTAGATTGCAGATATTTGTATTTCTGCGTGACTTTGCGCAAGTTACTTAACCTCACCAAGACTCAGTGTTCTCATTTACAAAATGGAGATAATCTTAGTAACTTCTTCACATGTTTGTTGTAAGGTTTGAGTGAGTGAGTGTATATATACAATGATATTCTTTTAATCTAGGAATGATTTTATAAGCATTAGTGTCTAATATTTTTATCAAGTTTTTTGTCATTTTTTTCTAAAGGTGTTAAAACATTTCATATCAGTTATCCTGCCTAGTGTCAAAATCATTGTATACATGGTGGGTAACTCCTATTTGATGTTTGGAATGATTGAATTTTGGAGGTTTGTGACCTGATAGTAGAGAAACTACCTAAGAGGGTCAAAATGCTAATTAGAAGCCAGATATTACCCCAAGGTGTGGCTTTTTCTATCTTACAGTCCACCCATGGGTGTTAAATTTAAAAAGGAAAGAATTTTCATTTAATATGTGATTTGCTTTTTGATTCATATGTTTTTTCAGATTCAGTCTTGAAATCGATGTACTTGATGAAATCACTGATGATTACTACTGTGCTGAATTATTTATGCTTTCATTTTAAAGGTTTAAATAGAATAAATTGTAGACAGAGAAATGCGTATTAATGTTTTTCTTACTATAAGAGACTTTTCATTTCAGTTCCTCATCTTTATTTGTTCTTTGTTAAATACATTTTTATATCATGCAGCATGTACCTAAGCATGGAATTCTCTTGCTATTATCAGATAATTTCCCATGAATTGTTAATATGTCTCTAACTTTAATATATGGATTATTTCCTGATGTGATATAACTATATATCAACCTTGTAAATTATAGATAATAATTTAATAACTCTATACTTGTGCATTGAATAATAATGAGTAACTACACATTCCTCTAAAAGAAGAATGGGTGAAGATTCTAACACTTCAAGCATAGTCTATCACATTTTTTCCCAAATGGAATGTTACTTTTTTGGTCAATCAGGGCACATCTGGCAAAAATATTTTTATTGCATATAAGTATCTCAGTCTCCTCTCAAACTAAACTGGCTGATGCTCAATATCTAAAATTAGATATGTACAAACTAACTTGCCAAGAAAGTAGGAAATTCTTTTTTTCTGGAGGTGGCGTCTGAGAAAAATAATGTAAATTCTCATGAGCTCTTTGTTACATAATTAGTTTTAAAAGTGCCTGTGTAGAGTCTTATGCCAAGTAGAACAGAAACAAAATTCTCTCAACTTATTGTGATTCAAAATAATCCTGAAATATTATACAGCCTTTAGATTCTACTCAAGTCATGGGATGGTGTGATTGTATTCCCTAAAATAAGAAAGGAAAGAAGGAAAAGAGGAGGAAAGAACTAAGGAAAGAAGGGGAAAAATCAGTTTCTGTGGTTTCTGTTATGAGCAGTGATTTATTTCCCCTTCAGAGAAAATAGAGGACATACATGAAAGTGGATAGATAAGTTTAGCTTTATACTAGTCAAATAGAAAATAATAATAATACGGTCACTGTACTAATAGATTTTTATGCTGATTTCTCTCTTTCAGATAGCACAGTTATAAAGCAGTGCATTAGCAATAGAATAAGATTAGCAAAATGATACAGTTAATGGAGTATTAAAGGAGATAATATAGGTGGTGTTCTTAGTATAGCACTGATATTTACATTGCCATTAATAAATGTTGGTGTTATTAATAAATAATAGTAATATTGTTAATAATAAAAGTAATATTGGTAGTAGAAGGATGCTCTACAAAACTTTTATAAAGATGTTTAAAAAAACCAAAGGTATAATAAATGGGAGGGAATTTCCCTGAGAGGTATATTGGCTTTAGAGAAAATGCAGAACTTTCTCTAACCAGTCAGTAAGATTATTAATTAATGTTTACTTCTGGAAGACTTATAGTCTCCTTTCGAAAATGAGATAAATGCACTTGGAAAGGGAAAATAAATTTTAGAAGATGATAAAAGATGATTGCTATTACCAGATTTCAGAACTTCAGATAGTACATACTGTCAAAGAAAACCAGAGCTGAACAATAATTAAAGTGATAAAACCAGATTTACTCAGGACTCGTAATACGGTTAAATAGACATCAGTATACAACTGGGCTTAATTCTGAGTACAAGTAAAAGTAGGGATTTATAGTCAAGGAGTGTGTGGAGAGGTGGTCAGGGGGTGGAAAAATACTAAGAGGTAATTCTTTACTAATTTTAATAAGATTCTTGCTAAAATTGAACCGAGAATTTCAAAAGGCTGAGACCCAGTTGGGGAGCAGATTCAGAGGAGTGTTACTTAAGTTTGGTCAAGGAGAGATGCTTTGTCAGTGCTACTTACAAGTTTTTAGGTTTTTTTTAAATTGGATTAACACAGCTAAGAAAAACAAAATCCTAAAGAAATTGAATTTAGAGTGAACCCTGATGGATGATTAAAGTCTTACCTGAAGAGAGGTCATTGTAAGAACAATTATCAAAAATATTACTAGGAATTAAAAGCATTCAGATAGGCAATAATGGAAGCTGCTATAACATGAGAGGAAGATAACAAGAAGTGGCCAATTGAAGTATGATACCAGTTGTAATTAAAGTAACAGAGAGTTGGTGACTAGACTGTATATCATTGGGTACCCATGGAGCTTTTTATTTTGAACTATAGTTTAGTGTGGTTATTAGTCTACTATATTAAAACTTATTGAAATTAACAGTTCTACCAAACTCATTGTTTATATTTTAAGCATTATGTTCAGGACAATTTCTTACATTACATGGTTTCTTTATTATAAAGACATCCAGGAGAAATTCTTGCCTGATCACTGTTCTAAGAACAAAACTTCTCTTGAATAATTTATTTAATTCTGTCTAATGGATTATCAATTTTACAATTGACTATTTCCACATTGACTGTTAGATTGCAGAATTTTATTGAAACAGAAATTTCCAGCATATACTGAACCAGAAGTACAGATAGTAGAGATAGAGTCTATCAGTTCTTATAGTGGCTCTTGGGTACTTTCACCAATAACAGAACAGTGAGATACAGAAGCCTCTCAGCAGCTCAGGCTCAAGAGAGCAAATAGAAATAAAAAGAAGGAGAAATATGATGCCTGTAAAATGCTGTAGGAATTGTCAGCCCCTGCCCTCACCGCTAGTCTTTGCAACACACACACACACACACACACACACACACACACACACTGGGGAGCCATAGGGATGAATTTACTTGCTGTGAGGCATAAAATAGGTATTTACTTAATTATTTTCCCTATCTATCCAATATGGTTAGATACCAGTTATGAACGTAAAATAAAAGAATGTAAAAGTTTAAGATGGAGGAAAGTGCAGAGAATATTTGGGGGTAGAATGTAAAAAGCTACTTTGGTTCAAGCACAAGGTTAATTTAGAGTAAAGTAAACAGTGAGTCTGGATAAAATGTTTAGGAACAGATGCAAAAGTTAGGAACAGATGTTGGAAGACTCCGACTATAACACAAAAGTTTAATTTTATTCTCTAACTTAATAGAAAACCATTTTAGACATTTGTGTAGAGCACTAATGTTATGATAATGGTATGGCAGAAGATTAATTTGTTGGTGTAACTTTACTTTATTCTAACAATTATTTATTGAGTGACTACTATTTGCAAGATAGTATGTGTGGTGTTTCAGGTGATATAAACTGACTTTGTTTTTATTTTATTTATTTATTTATTTTTTCAACGTTTATTTATTTTTGGGACAGAGAGAGACAGAGCATGAACGGGGCAGGGGCAGAGAGAGAGGGAGACACAGAATCGGAAACAGGCTCCAGGCTCTGAGCCATCGGCCCAGAGCCCGACGCGGGGCTCGAACTCACGGACCGCGAGATCGTGACCTGGCTGAAGTCGGACGCTTAACCGACTGCGCCACCCAGGCGCCCCTGACTTTGTTTTTAAAAGTTTAACCAAGGTGGGTTTAATTGGTACTATGTAACAAGCATAGTACTAAGTGCTCAGAATCAAATAGGAGGACATGGGAATATATGGAAGACAAGAACACAAATATTAATATAACATGTTTGATTTGGTTACATTCCCACAAATAACACATAATCAAATGCTATAGCAATTTAAAAGAGAAAAAGTTTACATCCAATTGACTAGAAGACAGCTACTACTGGATTTCTCAAAGGTGCTGATGTCTGCCCTTATGAACACATTCCTTATCATTTAGTAAACAACACATCCTCTCAGCCCACTTGAAGAATACCCATATCTTGGTTTTTTTGTTTTTTTTTTTTTGGTTGTTTTTTAACAGCAAGTTCATTTTAGCATGTCCATTTCTGAGCTCTTGTTTCCATCTTTCATTAGTAGCCATAGAAATCTTGGCACTCATACCAATTTGATGAGGTTCATAGACTTTTCCAATCTCGCATCAGTCATCCCAGAAGAGCATTAGAACTGGCTCCCAAGACTTGTGGCAAAATATTAAACTGTGTCAAGAGAGAGTTCCCCCATATTAACAAAATCTTCTTTATCCAGCTATATGTTTTGACTTTCTTCATCCATCACCCTCAGGATTTACTCCCAGTTAAATTCTCCTACTTCTTGCCAGTACATGTTAGCCAAACCCTGCAGCACGTTTGGGATACAATCATCCTCCCCCGTTAGAAGTCCTAGTGCTCGCCAGTGCAATTATGCTTAAATTTGATTCTATTTATTTGTCTAGTGGCTAGTAGGACAGATACGTGAAGACCATAAGAGAAAAAAGCATGGTTTTATGAGGCATCTCTTCAGTCTTCCATCAAATCAGGCCACTAATCATCTGAAAAAGAAAGTGGATAACTTCTGAAATCCCAGAGTGTTCACTGTAATTGGAGACGTCAGGGTTCTTGAATCTACCCAGATAACCTGGTTATAATAGTAGACCCCTGACTTTGGCATAGGAGGCTTAATTCCTGACTGAAAATTCAGCCTCCTCTCAAGTTCAGCCCTTCTTGCAATTAATTATGTGCCCAGTCTTTAGTTCAATCTGTCATCTGACTCCAAGAGATAAGAGGCTCTTCAAATGCTACCAAAGAGAATATTTGGTGTTCATACTTTGCATTATATAGAACTTTGCTCATTTGAGCCAGTCATTTCCTCTACTCAAAGCATAAATTATGCTTAGAAATAGGCACAGTCTTTATAATTATTCTTTCTCCTCTACTTCTCAAATGTCTGAGCTTTTGCACCAAATTGTGCATCCTTAACAGCTACATCCCCTTCCAATTCACTAAATGAGAAAATTTTAGCAGTTATACTTCTTCAGCATGCCAGGTATTATAAATATTTCACCTTTCACAAATGATGGGGTCCTAATTATAATATGGCCAGAAAGTAAACCAACCCTAGAATCCTACTCCTATAGTCTATTTTATAGGACCGTGTGTGTTACAAATTATTTTAGCCCAGGTTCTCAAGAAGAAGATCCTGAGATGAGATTCTTCTGCAGTAGATTCATTGAATATGTGCTTTTAAATGTGAAACCTTTAAGGGAGTGAGAGAAGTAGAATATGGAAGAGAAAGACATTAGTCAAAGATGGATTCAGCTAAGTCTAGCTTCAACCTGACCTCATGTGAAATTATGAATCGTACCACAGAGTTGTCTCACCAGGAGGAAATAAGGGTGGGCTTCTGTACCCCCACTTCATTCAGTCATTGGTTGGGGGACAGTTCAGGAAGGAGGCATAGCCTTCGAGACCTTTCTGGGAAAAGCAGCATTCATCACGGGTTAACATTATTAAATGAAGTCAGACTCTATTACATGTACCAACAGCAACTACTAGAGAAGGCCAATCCAAATTTTACTCCTTAATTCACGAAACTTTAAATTCTCGCTATTGGAGACATAGCACTATATATTAGTTATTAGTTTGGCATATTAAGCAGACGTTGAAGAATAATATCTCAACTCTACTGTGTTGCTGTCTCCAAGCTGACATCCTGACTGAGCCTTAATAGATCATCACAGCATATCATTAGTCCTGTTTCTTGAATGTGGGGCATATAATAAGATACTTGTGCTTATTGAAATGGTCTTCTTTTGCCATGAAATGATCCTTTAGGCTAAGGTAATATTGCATAGGATCAGATACCAGCACACAAATAATTATAGGAGTCATATATTATTATTGTTGGTGGGAAGCAAATTCATTTCATAGTAGGTATCACTTGTGGGAAAGAGTAAATTGCTACATTCTCCAGGTTGAAAGACATCTGATTAACCATGTCTTCAGGTACATAACAGGTATTCTGAAGGCAGTATGCTGTGTTTAGAGCTCAATATTTGTCTCTGATTCTGGCAGTGGCAGTAACTAGATCAGCTTTGATAAGAAGAAGCCTACATTATTGAACTAGTGGATAGCCTCTATCTCTGCCAAAATGGCAACCATGTTCATTGGCCCATTGGGCCAGCACTGATGTAAATGAGGAAAGGAAAGGAAAGGAAAGGAAAAGAAAGGAAAGGAAAGGAAAGGAAAAGGGAGGGGAGGGGAGGAGAGGAGGGGAGGGGAGGAGAGGAGAGGAGAGGAGGGGAGGGGAGGGGAAGGGGAGGGGAGGAAGGGAGGGGAGGGGAGGAGGGGAGGAGAGGGGAGAGGAAAGAAAAGGAAAGGAAAGGAAAGGAAAGGAAAGGAAAGGAAAGTCTGACTGACATACACAGAAACAATGATCCTGCCCACTGATTTTTTGAAAATTACTTCTGAGGTAGATACTTTCTGAGAACATTGACACTAGATAAAACTATTTTTATGCTTTCTGTATAATGTCAGTACATCCACATGTTCACATACTTCTCTTTCCTTAGTTGAAATATATTTGACATAAGATTGCATAAATTTAAGGTATATAGCATGTTAATTTGATACATTTATATATTGTAATATGATTGCCATTGCAACAATAATTACCACCTCTATAATATTACATTGTTATTTTTTTTTAGTGGTTGGAATAGGTAAAATATAGTCTTTTAGCAAGTTTGTCGACTATAATAAAATATTCTTGTCTATATTCACTATAACATTAGAATTCTGGAGCTTATTTCTACCAGTTGTAAGTTTATACCCATAAATAACATATATCTGATCTCCTCACCCCCTGTCCCTTGGTAACCACAATTTTACTGTTTGTGGGGTTTTTTTCACTTTTAACTTTTTTGTTGCACATATAAGTGGTATCATATAGTATTTGTCTTTTTCTGCCTGACTTATTTCACATCGCAAAATATGCTCAAGGTCCATCCATGTTTCTGTAAATGACAATTTGTCCTCCTTTCTCATGGGTGAAAAATATTTCTGTGTGTGTGTGTTATCATATATTCTTTATTCATTGGTGGACACTTGGATTATTTCCACATCTTGACTACTATGAATAATGTTGCAGCAAACAAGGGGGAGAAGATATCTCTTCAAATTCCTGTTTTCTTTTTTTGGAGGACAGGGGCATATAACAAGACGTAGAACTAATGTATCATATGGTATTTCCATTTTCATTTTTTTGAGGAAATTCCATGTTGTTTCCTTCAGTGGATGAGCCAATTTGCATTCCCACTAACTTTTTTTTTATTTTTTTAATGTTTATTTATTTTTGAAAGAGAGAGAAAGAGAGACAGAGCATGAGCAGGGGAGGGGCAGAGAGAGGGGGAGACACAGAATCTGAAGCAGGCTCCAGGCTCTGAGCTGTCAGCACAGAGCCTGATGCGGGGCTCAAACTCACAGACTGTGAGATCATGACTTGAGCCGAAGTTGGACGCTCAACCGACTAAGCCACCCAGGTGCCCCTTCCCACTAACTTCTGAACATCCTCACCATCATTTGTTATAGCTTATCTTTTGGATTATTGGCACTCTAACAGGTATGAGGTTATACCTCATTGTAGTTTTGATTTGCATTTTCCTGATAATTAGTGATGTCAAACATCGTTTTATGTACCTGTTGACCATTTGGATGTCAGATTGTTTGTTATTGATTTTTATGAGTACTTTTATATATTTTGGATATTATATATTTTGGATATATAATTCTTTTATATATTTTGGGTATATATTTTGCAGAAATTTATCCCATTCTGTAGCCTTGTCATTTTGGTTGTTTCCGTTGCTGTGCAGAAGATTTTAAATTTCATGTAGTCCCATTTATTGATTTTTGCTTTTGTTGTTTGTGATTTGGGTGTCATATGCAAAATATCATTGCTAAGACCAATTCCAAGGAGTTTCTTCCCTACATTTTCTTATAGTTTTATGGTATCAAGTCTTATGTTTAAATCTCTGCTCCATTTCAGGTTAATTTTTGTGAGCTGTGTAAAATAAATATCCAGTTTGTTCTGCGTGTGTTATTTCAGCTTTTTCAACACATTTGTGAAGAGACTATTCTTTCCCCATTTGGTGTTCTTGGTTCCCTTGTCACATATTAGTTGGCTGTAGATACAAGGCATTAATTATGGGCTCTCTATTCTGTTCCATTTGTCTATAGGCTTATTTTTGTGCCAGTACCATGCTGCTTCTATTGCAACATATCAAAACTTATGGGAAGCAGCAAAAGCAGTTCTGAGAGAAAAGTTTATTGCAATAAATGCCTAAAGTAAGATATGAAGGGATCTCAAACAGCCTGACTTCACACCTCAAGAACTAGAAAAAGAAGAACACATTCAGCCCACAGTTAATGGAAGAAGGGGTTAATAAAAATCAGATTATAAATAAATGAAATAGAGACCAGAAAAAATAATAGAAAGAGTCAGCAAAACTAAGAGTTGGTTCTTTGGAAAAAAAAAAAAAAAGAAGAAAATTGACAGATGTTTAGTTAGACTAAGGAAAAAAAAAACATAGAAGACTCAAAATTAGAAATGAAAAAGGGGACATTACAACTCATACTACAAAAACACACAGGATCATAAGATTACAGGCCAATAAATTAGACAATGTACAAGAAATTGATGGATTTCTAGAAATATGCAACCTACCAAGATTGAATAATAAAGAAATAGATGATCTGAACAGATAGATGATGAGTAAAGAAATTGAGTCAGTAATCAAAAAATTCCTAGCACAGAAAACCCTAAGACAAGATAGCTTCACTGGCAATCTCAAATAAACATTCAAATAAAAATTAACACCAGTTTTTCTCAAGCTCTTCTTAAAAAATGAGGGAGGAACATTTCCAAACTCATTCTACCAGGCCAGGATTACCTTGATACCAAAGCCAGATAAGTACACCACAAGAAAAACAAAAACAAAAACAAAAACAAAACAAAACAAAACAAAAAGACTATAGATCAATATTCTTGATGAATATAGATGCAAATATTCTCAACATAATATTAGCAAATTGAATTCAAGAACACCTTAAAAGGATTATAGATAATGACTAAGTGGGATTATCCCTGGGATGCAAGGATGATTCAACATATGCAAATCAATAAATGTAATACATTACATTAATTGAATAAATCATAAAAATCACATAATCAATTCAATAAATGCAGAAAAAGCATTTGACAAAATACAACCTTTCATGATAAAAACCCTCGACAGAATGGGTATAGCAGAAACATACCTCAGCATAAAAAAGGCCATTCACAACAAACCCATAGCCAGACTTATACTCAATTCAAGCTTTTCATCTAAGGTCAGAAACAAGACAAGGATTCCAATTCTCATCACTCTTTTTCATTGTAGTACTGGGTATCCTCGCCAGAGTAGGAAGACAAGCCAATAAATAAATAAATAAATAAATAAATAAAAATAAAAGACATACAAAAATGGAGGGGAAAAAGTAAAATTGTCATTATTTCCAGATGGCATGATTTTGTGTCTAGATAATCCCAGTCAGCTAAAAAACTTTTGGAACTAATCAACAAATTCAACAAAGTAGCAGGATACAAAATCAACACACAGAAATCAGTTGTGATTCTATACACTAACAAAATATCCCATTCACAAGAGCATCAAAACAATAGAATACTTAGGAATAAGTTTAACCAAGTAAGTAAAAGATCCATACAATGAATATTACCAGACTTTGCTGAAAGAAATTGGAGAAGACACAAATGAATGGAAAGACATCTTACTTTCATAGATAAGAAGAATTAATATTGTCAAAATGTCTATACTACTCAAATCCATCTATAGATTCAATACAATCCCCATGAAAATACCAATGACATTATTTGCAGAAATGGGAAAAAAATAGAACCACATAAAACACTGGATAGCCAAAGCAATCCCCAGGTAAAAGAACAAAGCCAGAGGTATCACACTTTCTGATTTCAATCTGTACTACAAAGCTATAGTAATAAAAACAGTATTGCATGGACATATTTCTTACCATGGCTCCTTGTCTATTGTCCTTTAGTTTAGTTTATGTCTAGCTCCTGATTAACCAACCAGGGTATATTTTACTACATAGGAAATAAGGTGTACCTGTACTTCAGCTACTTCATTGTCTTGTAAAGTAGATGACTATATTATTCCTGGCTCTGCTTACATTAGTGAACTTTATGCTACTCTTAAGTGGCACCGTAGTGTAGTGCAATAGCACCATCATATTTGTGAAGGAAGCTCACAATTTTTCCTTCTTGTTAAAATGATTGACTGGGGCATTACATGAGGCCATGGGTGTGAGTTGAGGGAGAGGATTTGGAGAGACTGATGTAGGTGATATGGCTATTTGGGTCACTTTTAATGTGACCTGCTTTACAGCAGTAGTTCAAATGTTTCACTTAAATCATAAAAAAAGATTGGAGCTGTACTTGTAGTTGTGACAACTCTTGAAGGGCAGCTTCAGTCATAATGTGATTTGTTGTTTTAGTCTCTATTGGAGACTATAGTTTACAAGGAGCTGATTTTCAACCATTGAGTTTTCTGCTGCAGAACCCATGGTATCACGCCAGAACCAAGGGATCCCTCCCTTGGATTGTACCATGTCCTTGTATGCCATGGATACCTCTAGCATTTTTGGATCTGCTAGTTTATGCTCACAGGCAAGGCAGTTCTCATGACAGCCTGAAACTATTGAAGAATTTGCTCTTTCTCTGGGAACTAATTTTGCAGCCTTCTGAATCATCTCAAAATATGTCAAATGAGTATTCCCCATTATATTAGTCAGGGTCCTCCAGAGAAACAGAGCCACTAGGAGATATATAACCTATAAATATATCTACATAAACTCTACTTATATATTTAGATATGTATATGTAATGATATATACTTATATATTAATTGGTTCTCACAATTATATATTATTTAACATTTTATTATTATATGATTATATATAAATATATTGTTCATATGTTATAAATATAGCTATATAAATATCTAGATGTAGATATAATTCTATCTATATTTAAATTATGTATATAATTGTTCACACAATTATAGAGGCTGAGATGTCTCACTATTTGTCAACTGCAAGCTGGAGAACCAGGAAAGCTATTGGTATAATTCAGTCCAATTCAAAGGCCTGAGAATTAGGTGGACAATGGCATGAAAATCACAGTCAATCTGAAAGTCTAAGAACCAGAAGTACTGATGTCCCAGGGCAGAAGAAGATAGGAGTCATAGTTCAAGCAAAGAGAACCAATTCACCCTTCCTCTGCCTTTTTGTTCTATTAAGATCCTCAACAGATTGGACAAAACCCACCCACATTGGTGAGGGCAATCTTCTTTACTCAGTCTACCAACTCAAACACTAATTTATTCTACCTTTCTACCCTTGTACCCTCACAGTGCTAGCCATGGGTTGGAATTGGCAAATGGGTAGATGAAGAGGCAGAGCACAGAGAATTTTTAGGGCAGTGAAAATACTCAGTATGATTCTATATTAATGGATACTGTCTTTATACATTTGTCCAAATCCATGGAATTCACAACACCAAGAGTGGATTCTAATGTCAAGTGTGGACTTGGTGATTATGATGTGTCAATGTGTAGCACTGTAACAAGCGTACCACTCTAATGGGGGATATTGTTAATGGGAAAGTCTGCATGTCTGGGGGCAGGGGTTGTATGGGAAATGTCTGCACCTTCTTAATTCTGTTGTGTACCTAAAACTGCAGTAAAAATAAAGTCTTTAAAAAGAACACAAGGTACTACTACAGACTCCTGAGAATGGCTAGCATTATGAAGACTGCCAGTACCAAAAGTTGAAGGGAGTGTGTTGCAAATGCACCTCTCACACATTGCTGATAGGAGACTATAATGGCACTTTCAAAAAAATTTGGCAGCTTCTTATAAATTTAAAGACACTTATCATACACGCTTTTTATCAATTTATCTCTAAATTCTGTACTTTTCAATTTATGTTCTGTAATAAACAATGAGATACTGTCAAATATTTTACTTTTAAAGTGAGCACAGAGTTAAGCTTTGTCAACAGAGTGTGCTGAAGGACATTTCAGGGATCTTTGATTCCTGAAATTTCCACTTGGGCCTGAGTTGGAAGCAAGGATCCATAGGTCACCAGTTGCCTGATGCTAAATATGGCATAAAAGTGACTGCCAAGTGGCAGGAGGCAAATATGGAGTGATAAAAATGTTCTATATCGTCATTATGGGATTGGTTATATGGATGCATAAAGTTGTCAAAACTCATCAAGCTGTTCACCTAAGTTAACCTAAGTTGTGTGAATTTTATTTTGTGTAAATGATATCCTAACAGAAGTTACTTAAAAATAAAGATTCGGTAAATAAAAATAAGTAAAAATAAACATTTAGTGTGTGGACATTTGAAAGGAACTTTGGGATATGTTTCAGGAAATATCAGAATCTGAATCACAACTCACTATGTGGATTTGATAAAGTCATTTGACATGTATGCCTTCTACCTTCCTCTAATACCAGCAAAACAGAGTTTATCCAGTGCAGAGAGAACTTATGCAGCTGTACTAGATTTAAATTAAATTAAATTAAATTAAATTAAATTAAATTAAGCCCTGCAAAAGAGAGCTTAATATCAAAAAAACAAAACAAAACAAAACAAAATAATAAAGAAAGATGAATGCAAGAGTTAAAACAAGAATCTAGATGGAAATAGTGACTTGTGCATTAATTAATACTTACGCTAGAATCAGGAAATATAAAGGACCCTGCAGTTGAGTCCAATAGATAGGCAAGTAAAGCTCTACATATAGAATTGGGTAATATATTTTACTGATGAAGGTAATCCCAGAGTGCTTGCCAATGTGTGTCACGATGGGAGCAAGACCTAAAGAAGAGGTATAAATAAGAGACTGGATAGAAGAGGCGAGGAAGAAAGAAAGAGATGCTAAAAAGGGACTCCAATAATTTGAGCCTAAAAAAAACAAAAAGTGTAAAGTTTGGGGAAAATGATGACTTTGGCTTTGTACAAGTGAAACATGATAATCAGAATGTAGACCTGTCAGGATTACACAGTCAGCCCACAAGCATTTGCAGTAGAAGATACAGTCATAGAAGAAATCATCAGAAAGAGGATTAGAGAACTAAGAATAGAAATTCAAGTATTAAAAGTCAAAATTAAAGTAGTATTCTTAATGAAGGGTCAAAATCAAGAAGTAATTGTGGTAACTATTAGGCTATAAGCACTTGATTTATTGAGAGTCCTCAGATAGGACCCTGAATTAGAAGTATTTGCTAAATTGGTTTTTGGTGATATGGTTTTAAGCTGTGTTTTATTCATTGAAAAGTAATGCAATTAATAATGAAGTTTAAAATAATGCAATAAAAATGCTTTACATCTCAGTAGTTTTATGGTTGTAAAAACAAAAATTGCAAATACACTATTTCATCAAATTTTTATCATTTTTTAAGGTGGGCAGGACAGATATATGTAGTCCCATTTTCCAGTTAGTGAAATAAAATATCCACCAACTTTAATTACTTTCCTGAGATCACAGAGCTAGTAAATGACAGAGATGGAAACAATACCTGAGTCAGTTTCCTAATGCAATGCAGTTTCTACAATATAGGCTAAAACAAGATATTTTTTGTCCTATTTTGTCTACTTATGTAATAATAGGAAATATGACAATTACTTCTTTCACTCTGGGAGATGAAGCACATTAAACGTGGACTAAGGTAATGGAGGTGAAAATAAAAAAGACTATGACTTTGAGCATGTGCACAGTTTGTTTTTTTTTTTTTAATTTTCCAACATGCCTCTCTCCTAATGACGGATTTCAGATAATAGTGATTATCACTGTTGGAATTAATTTTCTATATGACTATATTGTAACCATTTAATCTAACTGATTTGCTTTTATGGCAATTACAGGCTTTCACTATTAACTTAATGAATGCATATTTTCCTATTATCCATATATTTTATGCGATATTTAGAGGTTTGGGGCATAAAAACCATAAAGGAAATCTACATAAACCACATTAAATTATGCTCCCGATAATACCGAGAGGTTCAATAATATTAATGCCAACCTCCATATCTAAATAAAATGCTGCTACTTGCAGTCCACAGGATATATGCTCCTTCAAGTAAAAGTGATGAATTGGTCCTGGTCCATCTACTCTCTGTCTCTGGATCTAACTTGTGGCATGATGATGAATATTTACAAGAAGGATGGCCTAAGTTAGCAGTATTATTTTTGGCCCTGGTGAGTCTAAGAAAAGATAAATCTATGATGCTAGCAGCCTTTATCTATCTTAGGAGAACATCAAAAAAATATTATGTGGAAGTGATTTAATCTATTTGGAGAAAAAAGTACTCTTAGACCTAGCAATAGAATTATGTTGTATACTGTTTGACATATCTTGCTTTTTTGTAGGGAATAAGATTGACCTGCATCCTGGCTAAATGTAAATGAATTGGCATGCCTTGCACATGTTAAGATCATGAGAAACCTAATTTTTCTGGAGCTGATAGTAATTAATATATTATCCAAGTGACTGTACTTGGGAAGGTGTAGAGAGCAAATATAACCCATAGCTTAAAGATTGATTGAACAGAGGTCAGAGAGTAGAAATGTTCAACATTATTTTTCTGTAATTGTCATGATTAAAATATATGTTTCTATAAATCATCATACTATACACATAAAGCTTCCTCACTTTTGTTTTTATTGTGGGTCTTACCATAGTCTTCCCTGTAGTATCTTCATTTTGTGATTTTTTTTTCCCTAGCTGAGAAAAATCTTTCAAAGTCCAGACTGAATCTTCTTCTTTGCTGTATCTCTTATGCCTGTAAGAATAACCTGATCATAATAAACAAGGAATAAATGCTTCCTGAATAAAAAAATGAATAAATAAATGTATTAATTACTGAAAGTTATGAAATTGATCTGTAAAGGAACCTAATTCTTGATCTTATTCTCATTATATCTGCCCTCTAAGGCCTATATGGAGAACGTATATATATTTAAATGTGACCAATATTATTTATCAAGCCCTTAGTACATTCTAGTCATTGTTCTTTATACCAAGGATATAGCAGTAAGTGAAACAAATCTCTAGTCTAATGGAGCTTGCATCCTGGATAGCAGTAGACAAAAAACAAATATACAAGCAAACTATATGGTATATGAGATGGTGGTAAGAGCTACTGGGGAAAATAAAACAGGCCTGGTAGATAGGGAGTGACAATTTGAAAACATTATGACATAAACAAAGGTGGCAAGGAAAGTCCTCACTGAGCAAATAGATACCTGAACAAAGACCTACTGGAGGTAAAGGAGTGAGCCATGCAGATGTTTGATAGAAGAGCATTCTGAGAGAATATTCTTATGCAGCACCAGTCCTCCAGTGAGCATGAAACAGCAAAGGTTCCAATTTTTCAGTAATTAATAAAAAAGCAAATAAATGAGTAGAAGATGACGACATCTAAAAAGCAATTAGGAAGTCGCATACTAAGATATGTCCATCATTGTGAAGACATTAGTGTTTGCTTTGAACAAGAGCAAGCCATACAGAAGCTTGTTTTCATAGGATTACTCTGGCTACATGCTGAAGTTAGACTATAGGTAAGGAAGGGCATTCACAGGAGGATCAAGGTAGAATGCTTTTGCAATAATCTGGATGAAACAAATGGTAAATTGGGTGAAGATAGTAGCAATGTAGCTGGTGAAAAGTGGTGTAATTTTAGATATATCTTAAAAGTAGAGCAAACAGTATTTCCTAATGAGTTGGATGTGAGGTTTGAGGAAAAAAAAAAGACTTAGGGATGACTACAAATTTTTTGGACTGAGGAACTGAAAGAATAGAAGTGTAATTAATGAACACGGGAAAATTATTATGGGGTGTGTGTGTGTGTGTATGTGTGTGTGTGGTAAGGGATGAGTTTTGTTTTTTTAAAAAAAATTGAATTTGTGGTTTTCAAGATGTTTGTTAGCTCTAAGAGGAGATGATAATTAGTGAACTCTGGAGAATAAGGGTGACATTCTGCCTGGAAATAAATGTCTAGGGATCATTACTATTTAGATATTTTTCAAAGCTATGAATCTGAAAGACATCATCAAGAAGATAAAGAGGACAAGAAAAGGGACAAGAAAAGCAAGAGATGGAAAGTAAAGGGGAGCAGAGAGGAAATGAAAAGGAAAGAGAAATTAAGAACTGATGCCTGGAATACAGTTAAGAAAAGAAGAGACCAACGAAGGCAAGTATGCCTGTGTTAGTTTTCTATTGCTGCTATACCGAGATACCACAAACGTAGTGGTTCAAACAACAAATTAATTTTCTTAGAGTCCCGAAAATCAGAAGCCAAAAATAGGTTTCACTGGTTAAAATAAAAATGTGAGGATTGCATTCCTTCTGGACCATCCAGGGGAGAATTAGTTGTCTTTCCCAGCTTCTAGAGGCCACTTGGATTATTTCATGGCCCTTTCCTCCATTTTGAAAGCCAGCAATCCTATTACTCTGACCTGTGTGCCTGCCATCATATCTTTTTTTCTAATCTGTTCTTCCAGTCTCCTCCTCTTAGGAGAACTCATAATTACACTGAGCCCATCTAGATAATCCAGGATAATATATATGCCCATCCCAAGATCCTAAATTTAATTATATCTATAAAGTCCCCTTTTCCATGTAAGGCAAACATATTCACAACTTCTGGGAATTGAGATATGGAAATCTTTTAGAGAACCCCATATTATTCTGCCTATCACAATAATGAATTAACCAGAAAGAATTAATACGAGACAGAGTATTGTCTTGAAATCTAAGTGAAGGCCATGCTTAAAGGAAGAAAGATGCATACCTATGCCAAATGTCTACTGATAGGTCAAGTAAGATGAGGACTGGATAATGAATTAATAGAGGAATTTCAATAAAAATTTAGGAGCAAAGTCCTTGGTATGAATTCAATAGAGTATATGTAGACAGAATTTTAGGCAACTAGTATGAAAAATTTCATCAAGGAATTTTGCTCCAAAAAGGAAAATAAAAGTATGTAGCAGATGAAGGGGAGAGTAGGTGCCATTAGAAAGTTCACTTTTAATGGGAGAAATAATATGTATAAATTATATGTATATGTATCATATATGTGTCAGCAGAATAATATATGCTGTTAGTAATGATTTAGATAATCTTGAATGAAGCAAGAGGGAGAGTGTTCAACTAGTATATAGTTCTTGGATAGGCATATGGCAATGAGATTTAGTACAAAATGGAAGGGTTGGCATTTATATGCACAGAGTATGCCTACAGTAATGGAAAGAAGGAAAGGTAGATAGATACATTGATATAAGGTGAGCACTTTTAATGTTTGCTTTATTCTCAATGAGAGGGAAGTAATATTAGAATGAAAACTAAACAGAAGGCATGAAGATTTACAGGAAAATTAGAAAACTTGAAATAGTCATCCAGGAGAGTGAGTGGCTGACCTAAGGAAAGATTTTATGGCAATACTTGGAGTTTGATCTCATAAATTTATCATGATACAAGGGATTGTGTGTGTGTTTCCCATCCAGTTATACAAATACAGAATCAAAATTGGCAAAATGTTAAATTTAAAAGGTTAAAGACATTAAGCAAAAGTGGGAAAAGGAAATTTAATATAAAAGTAATTATTTTGATTGGATGGTGGGACTTATCTAGGATAAGGAAAAAGAGGACATTATGGGATTGAAAGTAAATAAAATTGATAAATATGAATAGATTGTTGATGCTAGTAGTGTTCTAGAGTGTATGAGCTGGATATATGAGGCATTAGAGAGTAGGATATTTGAAACTGAGATTAATGACTGGATCTAGGGTATGCCTAGGAAGGGAATGGTTGAAATAACTAAAATCAACATAAATGGAAGTGGAGATGACAATTACTTGAATAGTCAACAGTGGTGCTATGATAATCTATGTGGATAGTGAAATCAACCCAAACCATGACAGATATTTTGAAGATAATGACAAAAATTCAGTAACTGAATGTTTCAAAGACAAACAAGATGATCTAAGTTCTTTGGATGAGTTAAATAAATATGGGTAGTAGGGGATAATCTATTGATAAATAATTTCTGATATTTTCAGGAAAAAATAATGAAAATGTCAACAACTAGAAGGACAATCATTTTATTTTTTGAGGGTATTATAGAGAAAGCATTTACTACTTGTGTAGATTGCAGCAAAAGTAGTATCATCAGAGGAAGATCAAGCTTCTATTAGAGCTAGAAGAAGGGAACATTCTGAGATGTTGAGACAATGTGACATTATGCTAATTAGTCCCTGTAAATTCCAGTACTACAGTGGAAAGTTTTCAAAAGTTGGGGAGGGGTTGGGAGATGGGGTAAAAATTGGGAAGACACAGACTTGTGTGTAGATTATATTGGGAGCATGCAGGATGGCTCATATAAGAAAGAATTACTTTTGTGGTATCAGATGGAAAGAAGTATAAAGAATGGAAGCAAAACTGTATATATGGAAACTAAAGACTAGATTTCTTGCCAAAAGAATGTAGAATTCTGAGACCTCCTCTTTACAATTGTCTTCCTTTTGGGGCTCTTTAGTTCTGTCTGAAATATTACCAATGTTAATGTGAAGATGGAGAAGAAACAATTTTTGGAGAATGAATAGCTCATGGACTTCTTGACTCCTTTTTTGATGGCTTGTTTTTTTCTGCTTTGTTAAGTAAGAAATTTTAAACTGAATGTGATTTTATTTTTATGGTTACTGTTGTGAAGAGGATACTAACATCCCCTGCTCTAAAGAAATGCTGCTTTCCACTTTATTTAAATTTGCTTATTTAGCTAAGATCAGGCTACAATAGTGAAAAATCCATTGATAGCAAGAAAAGTGCAAGGGTCTTATTATAGTCACACAATTGTTTACTGTACTTTAGCACTTTAAGAGCCCTTGTTTACTACTTTCTATTAAACTCAGCTTTATCTATAAATGGAGATAATAGTATTAAATTAAAAAGAGTGTTATGGGAACTAAAAGAGATATGCTTAGCACAGTATTCTGGTCAAATTAAGCACTCAGATGTATTCATGATACCTATTAATATGAACATTAAATAGCACCTTGGTGAAAATGTAATTGCTTGATCTCAACTAACAAGTCATAAATCATAAAACTCTAGAAAGAGTGTCTAATGAAAGCACACACATATTGGCTATAATATTTCATTGTCATTAATCACTGTATTTATCATTCTCAATATATTTCATGCTCCTATAGGAAAATAATCTCCGTATGGTCATCCTAATTGGCCACATATATTTTGAAATAATTTAGGAAAATCACTTATATTTGAATTCACAGTGAGTTTTAGTAATTACTTTTACAAGAGGATTTTAAGGGTGTAACACTGATCAAACTTTCCATTATATTTTACCCATTACATCTATAAAAATTGCCTTTCTGAAGATTCTATTAGAATCCTGTAAGATAGCAGATGATTACCAGATTTAGTCCATTCAAGCTAATCTAATTTCAGACCTGTTTAAAGATCTCAGTAACGTAAAGGGGAAAGAAAAAAGTTCTATTTAAAAAAAAAAATTGAAATTCTAAATATTCACTATAGTGGACACTTGCTGAATATTTACATGGCATCCATTCTCCCTCTTCTTTCTTCCTAAAAACATCCATTTTCTTTAAAGATCCACTAATTTCTGGAAGTGTTACAAATTTTTTATTTGGATATGATATACAATGTGTCTAGCTCTAGGGCTAGTCATAATGGATGTAAGCAAAGATGCACCATTGATGATCCAGAACTAAGCCAATGAGAACACAGCATGCAATCTTCAGATGAAGAGTATATAGAGGAGGGGGAGGTGAAACACACAGGAATAGAACTGTGGCCCTAATAAGACTGAATCTGACAGCCCTGCTACCCCACCATCTCTATATTTTCAAGTAGTGAAAGCAGTTGAATTACATTGTTTAAGCCATCTTGAGTTTAGTTTTCTGTTACAACTGAGAGCATTTTGAGTCATAAACTACTTGTACCATGTCTACTCAATCTTTGAAATGAAGTTATTTTATTTGAATATGAAACGACTTTAAATATCATCTAATGTAGAGGTTAATTTTATATCTTAACTTCACATATATCATTGCTAGTAACCAGAGTATAGCATTTCGGTATCCAGCCAGGAGAACAAACCCATAGCAGGCAACTAAAAAATAAAAGTGTTTACTATAGAAAATCAGTTATGAAACTGTTAGAAGAGCTATAAGAGCAATCAGGAAATATGAGTTAACTCAGATTAGCAAATTCAGGAAGCTGGTCTTAAGCCTATGCCTGGTGTGCCCAAAGAAGGAGACTGCTACCACAGTCTAGCAGCCTAGACCATACACCAGAAACTGTGACTATGGAAAATCCTACTTGCAGGAGATCAATCATGGAAAGATGTAGCCACTGCTATTTTGTCAGAGATGGGGATTGAAAGAAGGGGAGAGAAACATTTGGGCTTCTTCCTTTCACCCACCAACCTTCTGCCAGTAGCTTCTATTACTCAAAGCAATTGGCAACATGGCCTGAAACAAACAAAAACTTTTAAGAGTAACTCCTGTGCTAAAAAGAGCAGAGTGTGAATGTAAGAGGAAACAGGCAAATAAGTGACACATGGAAATATAATGTGCCCTTGAGTACTAGACTAGCTAGTGTAAGTGGCACTGTTTGCTGAAACAGATAAACTCCAGATCTCAATAGCTTAATAAATTTGAAGTTTATTTATCACTCAATTAAGCCTACTGATGGATTTCAGGGCAGTAGGGCCACAGGATCTTTCTATCACAGAATACCACCATCCTATAAGTCTTTATCATATTTTCCATTTAATTGTCTGAGGTAAAAGAGACATGAAAGATCATGCATAGGAGATCTTATGTACCAGGCCTGGGTTTTGTGTATTTTACTTCTGCTAGTGCTCTAGTGGCTACATCTCATTCACCTGGATGTACTTGCCTCCAAAGGACTAGGAAATGTAATGTAACTCTGTAGCCATCCAATAAACCAACAAACAAATAAAGGGATAAAAGAGAAAAGGTTTGGTGAGTACATATACTGTCTCAGGCAATCATGATTATAAAGTTCTATTAAGCTGCAATCTATGTGATTTTTATCCAGTGTTCTTGTGCTTGACAGTTTAGATTTTTCTTCATAATATGCTTGAAGTTCCTGAGTATCATAGTTGCCATTCTCAGTATGACCTCTATTTTGTCAATATCTATATGCAAGATAACACTGATGTATAAAGCTACTAGATATGCCTAGATACAAAGCATAGCTTTGACAGTTAGTATATAACCAGGCACTCTTTTCCTTCCAGCTTTGTTGAAGTATAATTGACATATGACATTGTGTAATTTTAAGAGGTACAATCCATTAAAATACACTTATTTATTGAAAAACAATTACCACTACAGCACTAGCTAACACCTCCAGCATATCACAGAATTACGATTTAATTTTTTATGATAAGAATATTTAAAATGTCTCTTAGGAACCTTAAAGCATATAATATAGTATTGCTAATGATATTGCCATGCTAAACATACTGATCGTCAAACTGGAAGTTTGTACCCACTGACCAATATTTCCACCTCCACCATCCCTTGCCCAGCCCCATTCTACTTTGTTTCTGAGTTTGTCTTTTTTAGATTACATATGAGTGAGATCACACAGCATTTGTCTTTTCCTGTTTGATTTATTTCACTTAGCATAATACTCTAAAGGTTCATCCATGTTGTCACAAACAGCAGGATATCCTTCTTTCTCATGGCTGAATAATATTGTGTGTGTGTGTATGTGTATGTCACATCTTCTTTAACCATTCATCTATTAACTGAAACAGGTTGTTTCCACATTGTGGCTATTGTGAATAATGCTACAATAAACATGGGGGTACATGTTTGTACCCCTCTTTGATATCCTATTTTCATTTCTTTTAGATATATGCACAGAAATGAGATTGTTGGCTCATATGGTACTTCTATTTTTATTTTTTGAGGAAACTTCATAATATTTTCCATAGTGGCTAATTCACATAGTCCCACTTACTGATCTTTGCTTTTTATTGCTTGTGCTTTTGGTGTCATATTAAAAAAGACTATTGCCAAGAACAATGTCAAGAGTATTTTTCCCTGTTTTCTTCTATAAGTTATGGTTTCAGGTCTTCTGGTCTTTAACCAATTTCACATTAATTTTTGTAAGTGGTATAAGGGTCCAATTTATTTTTCCTGCATGTGATTATGCGTTTCCCCAACATATTTATTAAAGAAACTATCCTTTTTCCATTGGCTTCCTTGTCAAATATTAGTTAATCATATATGCAGGGGTTTATTATTAAGCTCTTGATTCTGTTCTATTGATCTATGTGTCTAATTCTATGTCAGTACCGTACTGTTTGAATTACTATAGGTTTGTAATATAGATTGAAATAAGGAAGTATGATGCCTTCTGTTTTGCTTTTCTTTCTCAGGATTGCTTTGGCTATTAAAGCATAAGAGACTCTTAAAAACTGAGAACAAAGTGAGGGTTGATGGGGGGTGGGAGGGAGGGGAGGGTGGGTGATGGGTATTGAGGAGGGCACCTTTTGGGATGAGCACTGGGTGTTGTATGGAAACCAATCTGACAATAAATTTCATATATTGAAAAATAAAAAAAAAATCCAAAAAAAAAGAAAAAAAAGAAAAAAAAAAAAAAGGATTGCTTTGGCTATTAGCAGTCTTTGTAATTCCGCACAAATTTTAGGATTTTTTTCCCACTTCTGTGAAAAATGCTAGTGGAATTTTGGTAGGAACTGCATTGAAACTATACATGGTATGGACATTTTAGCAATATTAATTTTTCTGGTAATGGAATACCTTCCCATTTATATGTTTTTCAGATTTTCACCTCCTGGTTAAATGAATTCCTAATTATTTTACTGTTTTTGATATTATTGTGAATGCAAGGTTTTTCTTTTTCAGGTATTTCATCATTATAATACAGAATTGCTACTGATTTCTGTATGTTGATTTTGTATTGTGCAACTTTACTGAATTTTTTTTTTTTACTAATTCTAACAGCTTTTTGGTAGTCTTTAGGATTTTTATATATAATTTCATATCACCTACAAATAAGTACTTCCTTTCTGGTTTTAGATGCCCTTCCTTTCCTTATTTTGACTGATTTCTCTGGCTAGGACTTCCAGTACTTAACTAAGAGTGATGAGAGTGGGCATCCTTTTCTTTTTCCTGATTTTAGAGCATAAGCTTTTCAACCTTTCACCATTAAGTATGATGTTAGCTGTGGGTTTATCATATTTAACTTTCTGGTGTGTCCTTATCTGGCTTTGACATCAGGGCAATGTTGGCTTTGTAAAATGAGTTTAGGAGTGGTCCCTCCTCTTCAATTTTTTGAAAGAATTTGATCAGGATTGGTGTTAATTCTTCTTTATGTATTTGGTACATTTCACCAGTAAAACCATATGGCTATGGGCCTCTTTTTGTTGTGAGATATTACTGATCTAAGCGCCTTACTAGAACTACCTTCTAAATTGTTTTCTGTTTTGTAGCTCCTTTGTTCCTTTCTACCTCTTGCTGCCTTCCTTTGTGAATTGATGATTTCCCATAGTAGTATGCCCTGAGTCTCTTCCTTTTACCTTTTGTGGAATTACCACAGGTGTTTTCTTTGCAGTTACTACTAGGATTAGACAAAATATCTTAGAGATTCAACAGTCTATTTTATGCTGATAACAACTTTAATCACATACAAAATACACATCTTAGTGTGTTGTATATTTTCAGATCTTTTTATGTCACTAATAAGTGTCCCTTCATTTCAGCTAGAAGAACTCCTTTCAGAATTCCTTACAAGGCAGTTGCAGTTGTTATGAATTTATCTTAAAAGTTCTTTTTTCTCCTTCATTTCTGAAGAATAATCTTTCAAGATAGGGTCTTCTTGGCTGGCAGTTTATTCTTTCAACAGTGACTGTAACATCTCACTATCTCATGGCCTGTATGTTTTTTTTTCCTGATAAATGTAGGTTCAATTTTCTTTTACTGCTTAGGATTTTCTTTGTATTTGATTTTTGCAGTTTAATTGTAATGTGTCTCTGAGAAAATCTTTTTGGATTGAAATTATGGGGTGATCTATTAGCTTAATGAACTTGGACATCCAAATCTTTCCCCAGGATTAGGAAATTCTCAGCCATTATTTCTTTGAATTAAATTTCCCTTATCCTTCTCTTCTTGAACACTGTTGATTTGCATAGTGGTTCTTTTGAAGCAATCCCTTAAATGACCTCAATTTTCTTCACTTTTTTTTTTACTTTTTCTTTCTTCTTTTCTGGGTAATCTCAAAGTTTCTATCTTCCAACTCACAGACTCTCTTTTCTGTTAGATCTATTCTGCTATTGATGCTCACTTTTTGTTTTCATTTTATTTACTGAATTCTTCAGCTCCAGAGTTTCTGGTTTTATTTTCTTATGATTTCTATCTCTTTTAAATTTCTTATTTTGTTGGTGTATGATTTTCATGATTTCATTGAACTGTCATTGAATTTGTCTTTATTTGTCCATTTTCAATTATTTATTATTAGATAAATCATGGTTCTACATGTCTTTGGGTTTGGTTACTAGAAAACTTTTGATCCTTTAATGATGTCATATTTCCTTGGAATTTTATGTTCTTTGGAGTTTTGCATTGTTGTCTTTGCATGTAAAGTTGCAGCCGTTTCCTCTAATCTTTACTAACTGCCTTCAAGAGGCAGAGAAATACATCTACCAGTACTGCTAGTGATTCTGAGACTTTCTCAGATCTTATTTAGATTCACCTGCTCCACACTTCTTGCCCTCTCTTGTGGTAGAGTTCTTAAGCTTATATGTCTTCTTTCAATCCAACGTTGTACCAGAACACTGTTGATAGCCTCTCTTTTGTTTCCTCAAAGGTGGTGCTACAGTTAAAATTTGTAGTTTCTTCTTTGCCTCCAGACCCTGATATACTTTCTGCACATGCTCTCTAGCCACCTACACAGCTCACTCTTGCTGATGACTTTAGGAAAATGTACAAGGAGCATTCTGCAGAACAGAGGACCTGTGAGTGAGGTGTGTGCGGTCAATGGGTTGCTGAGGGCAAGTTGGGGAGGTTCACAGGTGAGTGAGGCTTTCACATTGGTGTGTGGGTAATCTTCCTGGTGAAGCCCACAATGCAGTCCACAGGATCCACATCCCTTGAATGCCCTCAGAGAATCTTATCTGTACTTTCCCAATCTCCTCCCTCCTCCTAGTAATGGAGATCCTGATTTAATATTATAGATTCTGTGAGAGAAAAAGGAGTCTTTTTGACAGCATCCAGTACAGCTGCAGAAGTCAGGCACTCACTCACCTGCTCTCTCTATCCCTGCACAAGAAATCACAGCCCAGAATGTCTCACTTAGCCCTAAGCTATACTGCCTTGAGGAACGGGTGAAACAGGCAGAGTGAAACTGTCTTGTTACCCATTCCAATGTGTCAAAACATGTATATTTTTGCTCCAGTGGAGTGCTCAAACATCCTCTTTCTGAACCTGGACTTCCACAAAGACTTTCTCATCTGTGGATAACTGCCCAAGTCCATTTCCTCCAGGTGCTCTGAGACTTCAGCTGAAAGGAGCTGGAACTGGTCAAAGGCTACTGCAAGAGTCCACAGCCAGTACCCAGCCACAATTCTCACAGAGGCTTTTTGTTTGTGAAAAAAACACATTTCTGTTTATGATGTAGAGGGAAGAAAATGAGGGCCATCTTATGCCATAATCATACAGATTCCCTACTCATTTATTCTCTCTTAGCAATAATGTATTCATCATCACGGTGACATTTTTAAGTCTCAAGCTGGTCTACACTGGGCCTCCAGTAATTTGTCCATTATAAAATGTTCCTGCTGATCACCCACTTCAGCAGCAGGTTTTAGTTTGTGGGCTCCAGGTAGGTTTTGATTCTCTTAATCCACCTCTGTCTCCAGTTTTAGGAGTTGTAGCTTGCCCTGTGACCTCAGTTCTCTAATGAATCTAAGAATTGTTGTTTTTCATTTGTTCAGCTTTATTCTTGTTAGGACAGGAGTAAAATTTCCAAGGTCATATCTAATGAGTCATACAGTCAGAGAGAAAGTCAAAATTTGTCTTTATTTTTGAAAGCTAAAGAAACCAAGACCTGCTTTTCTAAACATTAAACAAAGTCTTTTTTCATTGTTGTTGTTCACTCAGAGCCCACCATCTAAAATTTCTTGACCCATAGTAAGTACTCAATAATTTTATAACGTGTATGAAAGGATGAATAAAACATTGTCCAATGCCTCAAAAGTAAGTGACAGTTCTAAAACTGAAACCCATTTCTCCTGACTTACTGTGTTTTCTGTAATAATGCATAACAATAGATTAGTTTATTATTTAGTATCATAAATATCATAGTTATTTATATTTCTGTGGTATCTCACTAGAATTTGGCTATGATTCTGACTTTCAGTTCCTGAAACATATTAACAAAAGAAAAATGAGTGCATCTTCTTATCACAAATTGTTTTACCTTGCTCCATTTCTGCTTAATGCCTAGTTTTCCACTGGTCTCTTCATATGGTTGTGTCACATAATAACATCTGTTAAACAAGAACAATATACACCAAAGTAAACCATAGAAAAGAATCTCTGTGTTTTGTACTGAGCTTAAAAGATCCTCTCTGTTAACCGAAATATAGGACTACTGTCTTATGGAAGGAGCTTAAGTAGGAGTGATATTGTAAATGGCATCTTTAGTAGCCTGTCAGTCAAGGTGAAGTAGTTCAGGATATGAGCCTGTAAAATATAAAAGTATAAGGATATGAGTTATTAATATAATCTTAGAACTAGACCGGACTCAGAATTATTTATTAATTCACTTTACTTTACAAAATAGGAAATTTATATTCAAGGATATTAAATAAACTGTTCAAAGTCACAGAGAATGTTAGTGGCAAAACCACAACAAAAATCCAGGTCTTCCCCCAACTGATTAAGTGCTTTTATTCCCCTCCCGTTTTCTTTTTCTTTTCTTCTTTTATCCCCCTACTGAAGCCTGCTGTCTTCTATCTGCTCAGTTCTATTCTTTTCTATTTGGTTGAACACAGCAAATGAAACATGGCAGGTAATTACATATTAATTTGTGATAATAATGGCATCTGTGGTTTGCCAGGCTGAGTTATATGGCAAGTTATTTCTCTGGCTCACCATTTAATTTTTTCTACCATCCTGACTCAGAGGACAGATTATGATTTTATTGCTTTACATTCTGGAACCTAGTGAGCATCTTGATGAAAACCCTGGAGTCACATCATAACATCAGCCTCCATGCAGTTACACTTCACAAAGAGGCTAATGGAAGTTCATCCTGAGAGCGGACTGGGGCCCACATGGTCATACTACTTTGTTCATGTCATTCTTGGATTGTGTTCATGTTTTAAGTTACAAATTTTCAGGAACAGCTTTAAAATTATCCACTTTTGGCATTTGGGCCAGAAATCATGATTTCTATTTCTAGTTATACCCCTGAATTACAGACAACTCTGAGCTAGCCATGCTCTTTTCTGTTCATTTTGCTGTCTTCATAATGAGGATCAGGGAGAATTTCTGCCCTCCAATTTACCTTGCAGGAAAACCCTGAGGACTAATGAGATCATATGCATAAAAGCACTTGGAGCACAAAGAATGACATCAATGATTTCTCTCTATTAATCTCATGAAATGTAATTCATGACTGTATAATGTGGCACTGCACTACAGCTTTGGGTGTTCACTGACAACTTGCAAAAAGCTTCTCTGCTGTGTAGTTGTTCAGTTCTCATAAGGAAAATAATAGTGTTGGGGAAATGAAGAGGCTTTCTCTAAATTCTACAATAGGTAAGATTAGAAAACTCACAGTATGACACTGAATGGTAAGAGAGGAAGAAGGGCCCTAGACCAGCCTATTATGGTTCTCCTAACCGATATATACCATCCCTTATAGGTAGTAAATTAACCTCAGCTTGAATATTATTAGGGATGAGGAATGCAGTACTTTCTAAGACTATCATTGCTGTACAACACTCATGGTTACAAAGTTCACTCTGGTGGAATGGATCTTGCTTATTATTTACGATCAATATGTTCTTTTTTTCTCTCTACCTATTATACTTCAGGGCACTATCAGACATTCCTTAATTATTTTTTTATCTTGATTAAATATCTTCTATCATTTCTTTTTTACTTTGATTCCAGGTCTATGTAGTCACTTTCATTTGCTTATACCTGTGTAAAATGTAGTGTTCAGAACTTGATCCATCACTACAGAACATTGTAGGCATATGTGGATGCCATGGAAGTTGGTCACTTGGCCCTTTTTTATTTATTTATTTTTTTTAATTTTTTTTTTTTTGACGTTTATTTATTTTTGAGACAGGGAGAGACAGCATGAACGGGGGAGGGTCAGAGAGAGAGGGAGACACAGAATCTGAAACAGGCTCCAGGCTCTGAGCTGTCAGCACAGAGCCCGACGCGGGGCTCGAACTCACGGACCTCGAGATCATGACCTGAGCCGAAGTCGCATGCTTAACCGACTGAGCCACCCAGGCGCCCCGTTTGGCCCTTCTTTAAAGAAAGATCCAGCCAATCAGGTGTAAGGAGTAAATTTAATTGACAGCTCCAGCAGCAGCAACTTTGAGACCTACTGCAGAACTTGAGCTGAGTCTTCTTCAGCCATAGCTAGTAACTGAACTTGATAAAGTACTGGGGCCTGTCCATTTCTGCCAGAACGCTTCTTTAGGCAATCTCTACACCTGAGACTTTCTCAGGTTGGGATAGATGAGCCTTTCTTAGTTGCACCATAGGGTGAGACATTTTCTATCCAATCCTCCTTCCATGCCTTCCCTATTCATATATGTCAGACCAACATTGCAATCTGCAGGTTACCTTTCCTAGTCCTTTTTCTGACCTCCTTTATCTTTTACAGGCATTAATCCAGACATTCCTTGTATTTCTAACTCCATGGTGGAATCTGCTTTATGGAGGACACAACTAAACATAATATGCTACTCACTTAGTCTTGGCATTTTACAGCATCCTTAAAGCAATGGGTGGCAATAGTCAATGACCTATATTAAGACTATGGGAGATCTGACTTCATGGATGACTATAGTGCCTGTTATATTATTATGAGGATGGGCTGGAGGTATCATCCTGGGCACACTGGCTCCCATGTAAAATGTCCCAAGTATCTTCCTGCCCATCCCTGGGAAGTTTTGGTTCATGGCACAAGAGGGATTTAGTAACTGGTATTAGAACACCCATAACTTCTGTAATTTTATATGGGATATCACATTAGTCATACCTCAATCATTTATTCATTCCTGAGCTTTTTGCCAAAACAACCCTACTTACTTACATGACCTCTGGTCTCATTATTTATCCTCCTGTTTGTGGCTTCACCTCACTTTTAGTCTCAACACTTATAATCACTTTTCTGGCTTTGATCTTTGAAGTCATTTTTTGAATATAATTCCATAGGTAAAATATGTATTTGTCCTAAAATGATCTCTATAATATATATCTCTGTGTATTTATCTATAGAAAGTTCTCTAATTAGATGCATCCAGTCCCCATGAAAAACTTAACAAGTTCTAGGAATCTGAATTATCTTAACTAAGTCTAAAATCTCAGCCACAATCATGATATATAACTCATGTTATACTTATAACAAGGAAAAAAAAACTTTTGTTTGGGTTAGAGAAGTAAAGAAGAGACTAAGGAAAATTGTTGCTGTGAATTTTGGTCTTTCTTATATCAGAATCAAGTATGCTCCTCTCTTCTCTCCACCCTTCCAGTATGTATATGGCCTTGACTTGAACATCTTAAAATCCTCATTCCTCCTTAGTGAATACATGCCACCATGAACACAAACATAACTCTTAACATATTCAGGAATCATGTGCCTGCTTTAATGTTGCTGGTGGAATGCCAAGAAACACAAAAAAATGTTAGGTAGCCCATTTGTGTGTTTACTGCATTTCTACATTCCTGTCAATTCCACCTCTCTTTTCTCAGACCTCTCTTTTGTCCACAGGAACCATTTCTAGATCATCTTTCACTATAATTAGCCAAAAGTCCATTGTTAAATGATATCTGTGGCAGCTCTTCTCTCAATATGCTGACTTTAGGAAGAGCAAACGTTATTCTAGGGTTTGAGTGTTAAGCATTATAATTTGATTTCACCTTTTATAATCTTCATTCCTCACTTGCAGTTTTTATTAGGAAAACACAGCCTATCTGATATATGTCTTATTTCCTTGGGTTCCTGAGGTTTTCTTTTTGTTAGACTCCAGAACTGATAGTGAGTCCTGATTTTTGTTCTGCTTGTGTTTCTGCCAGCCTTCCCCTAATAGTTCTCCTGTTCCCAAACTTCTTTTTTGGATCTTGAGTGGATTTCAGTAGTTATAGTGTGGCATTGAATCAGATATTCCCATAAAATACACTGCATTTAACTGAATCTCTTTTGCCTTTGTTTAGAAACATTTGTTCCCTAAAAGTAGAGGGAATTCAGTTTCAAATACTGTCCACTAAATATTACTGGTTTCCTCTTAAGCACATGACAGGATCTTACGCTTCATCTCTTTGAATGTAGATTTGGTATTTGGCTTTTCTGGGCAATGAAAGATTTTAGGCAAAAGTGAGGCATGTTACTAATGAGCAGAGGTTTTAAGACAGTGCATTATTTCTTTCATAAAGGCAACTAGTGCTTTGGTATGATAGTTTGTGACCCCTGAAACTCATAGTTGAAACCCTAACTCCAAAAAAATGATAGTATTAGAAGATGAGTTCTTCCGGAGTCACAAGGGTGGAGGCTACATGAATGGGATCCGTGTTCTTATATAAGAAGCCTCACAGAGGTTTCCCACCCCCTCATTCATATTGAGGACACAGCAAGAAGGCACTGGCTGTGATATAGGAAACAGGCTCTCACCAGAATATGACTAGTACCTTAATCTTGGACTTTCCAGGCTCCAGAACTATGAGAAATATATTTCTATTGTTTATAAGGTACCAATTCTGTAGCAGTTATAGCAGACAGAACTAATGCAATCAGCAGTGTTAAAATTAGTGATATTCTGTCACCATAGGCTACAAGAGTGAGGATAACATAGAGGAAAACACCAAGTCAACCCATAATAAACATCAAGTATACATGAGAACCGTGCTTTGTTGTTTTAAGTCATTAAAACACGGTGGTTACTGTAAATGAACTATTCTGACTGAAGCATCTTTTTATTATACAGAAATTTTTTGGTATCTTTATTTTAAACACAGTTTCATATTCCCTGGAACTTGCTTGCTGTCTCCTCAAAGCCTCTGCATTCTTGTTCATACTTCTCCCCATTTTTGCTTGCTCCATTCCCCCAATTCTATCTCCCAAGCATGACATTGTGCTCTTGTAAATGTAACTCTCTCCGAGAGTCATATCCCCTTGAAGACACGTTCTTCAGAACATTGCTTTGAGTGTTTGTTTTCCCAGTTATTAACCCCATAGACTATTACAGTAGATAAAAACAAAGGTTTAAAAGTCAAATAGATATGCATTTTATTTATTTTTTTTTAATTTTTTTTCAACGTTTTTTATTTATTTTTGGGACAGAGAGAGAGACAGAGCATGAACAGGGGAGGGGCAGAGAGAGAGGGAGACACAGAATCGGAAACAGGCTCCAGGCTCCGAGCCATCCGCCCAGAGCCTGACGCGGGGCTCGAACTCACGGACCGCGAGATCGTGACTTGGCTGGTCGGACGCTTAACCGACTGCGCCACCCAGGCGCCCCTAGATATGCATTTTAAATAGAAATCTTACAACTATTTTAAAACCATATAACCTTGGGTAAGTGACCCTTTCTTTCACACATAAAATGTGGAAAATAATATTCTATTCATTAAAGGATTATTAGAGGATTTGATGTTGTATGTAAAATGGTCAGGTACATCTGAAGCCTTCTTCCACCAAAAGAATTCTGTTCTATTTTATTTTATTTTTTTTAATGTTTTTTTTATTTTTGAGAAAGACAGGGTGCAAGTGGGGGAGGGGCAGAGAGAGAGTGCTCTGAGCTGCCAGCACAGATCCTGACGTGGGGCTCAAAGTCACAAACCGTGAGATCATGACCTGAGCCAAAGTCAGACATTTAATTGAGCCAGGTGCCCCTCTATTTTATTTTAATAGTCAAATATTATACCAAAATATATGTTTATACAACTTCCAAAATTGCTATATTCATATACCTCATACTGTACCAAATACATTATAGTATGTCACAATATTTCTGTGAAGGAAATTTGTGAGAAAAAATTTCTGAAATGCATGCTAAGTCCCAGGAATTGAACGAGTCACTGGCTATAATTTTGCCTTTTTATAGACACAAAAGTGAAGCTCAGAAGTGAAGCTCAGGGACATGAAGTGACTCATTTTAACTTGCTTGCCAATAACTGAATAAATACGTGTCTTAAATATAATTGTTCTCACTGCAATGATCTTACTTCTGTACTTATTATTATTTTTCCTAAGATACAGGAGTAGGATTTTAAGGACATTTGATTTTTTATGATAAAATTCCATAATGCAATGAGTCAAGATTGGAGTTCAGTGGCAGATAAATGAACCAGTCAACCTTTTCTCCACCCCCTCTTTTTTTTTTTTTTTTTTTTTTTTTTGTTAAACCTATCAAATTATGCCCTGTAGGTAACAGGTTCAAACATGGGAACATTGAAGGAAATTTATATGCCTCATCTATGCATTTCTATTCAACCATATAAAAGATTGAGATTGTAGCCCAAATCAATTTGTATACCTCAGTTTCCCCAAAGGCAAAATTTAAATATGGCTTTCTGAATTTGAGGCAATATTGGGATTTCCTAAGAAAGGAACTCAAAATATCAAAGGAGGATTGACTATGTAGTAAAAATGTAAATTCAATCCCCATGAAGACAAGGTATTTGCCTTACACAATATTTTAATATTACTTACAAGCAATAATAGGATGGCCAACACAGAAGTGAAATGAAACACATATTCAGAAAATATTTTCTGTAACATTGATTTTAATGAAAAATACAGTAGTTTCAACTGGAAAAATAAAAGTACAAAACCAAGAGAAATAATGTTTGTTTGTTTGTTTTTTCAACGTTTATTTATTTTTGGGACAGAGAGAGACAGAGCATGAACGGGCGAGGGGCAGAGAGAGAGGGAGACACAGAATCGGAAACAGGCTCCAGGCTCTGAGCCATCAGCCCAGAGCCTGACGCGGGGCTCGAACTCACGGACCGCGAGATCGCGACCTGGCTGAAGTCGGACGCTTAACCGACTGCGCCACCCAGGCGCCCTGAGAAATAATGTTTTTAAATGAAGAGAGAAAATTAAACACAACACAACAAAACAGAAGTAACAGCATGATGTGCTGTTAGGATGTGAAGAAAAGTTTAAAAATGTAAGAGATTGAGGAGAATAGGAGAGCTAATTCAAGCACTCCATTTACTTCTTTTGCAGGATGTCTATTTGTGACTCATAGATAATTTATAGATCTATTCAATTAGCAAGTTAGACATGAGTGTGCCTACATCTGCCCATGCAGCTGAAAGCAATAATCTCTGTACTGTGGTGTTATTGTTGGTAAAAACTTTCTGTAGCAAGTGAAAGAGAATTTAGTTTTCTGCAGAGTGGTTGAGGAGGAAATGAATCACAAAGAGGAATCTTTAGAGATTCAAACATGGCAAATAAATCTGTGGTCTGGAGTGGGAGCCTCCGGCACACAGATGCCACACTCGAAGGCACAAAGTGAAATATTCAGCTGCAGTCTTCCCATTTTGGTTTAAATCTTTGGTATATACAGAAAATGTGTATCAGGCATATGGTTTCTGTTCTCTACTTGTTGTCCTCTGCAACTTTCACCAAGGTTATTTCCCGTTTCCGGCAAGCTGAACTCTTAGTGAATGTGCCCGTATCATTTGTCAGTCCAGCAGGTGAAGTTAGAAATTTAATGAAAAGGGGTACTCCAATTAAATTTGTCAGAGGAAACTGAACTTTATATTAGAATTTATTTTAAGTTGAAATCAGATGGTATTTGATTTTAAATAGGGTATTACCTCTTTGCACTGATTTCCTAGCAAGTAATCCAACACTTTGGATAATGTTATGTCATGAATATCTTAGATATTGGACAGATGCTTTTTATTAGAAGCTCTTAAGCTGAAGAAAATGTAAGGACTTTAAAAATCCCAGGCCTTATCTATTACCTCTCCTGCAGATAGATAGCCAAGAGAGAGGCACATGAAGAGTAGTTCAAGCGTAGCCTATCCATTTTGTTGGCATTATAGCTTTTCTATTAATTCATACAGATATTAAATATTCAATACCTGCCTTATAAATTAGTAAATAGAGGATATATGAATATGTATTTCATTTTATGCTCCCTGGGATAGCCATATGAGACCAACTACTTTATTAGTAATGCAAGGGGACAGTACTTATATGTTCATATTTCAGCACATAAGACTTCCAAATCATACTTGGAAATTATTAAACTATCTCTTTGTATACTGGGGAAAAGTGTTTCAGGTTGAAATTAAACCTGTTAATTTCTGTAAATGAGGAAAAGGGACAAAAGCATTTTCCCCTCCTGCAAAATTTTGAAATGTTTTTGGAAGGAAAAAAATATGTATTTACTCTGTCAGATTTGCTTTTGTATATGCTTATGTTTCAAGTCCTCTGAATGTGTGTGTGTGTGTGTGTGTGTGTGTGTGCCTGTGTGTGTCTGCGTGTGTTCCTAAACTGTTTTCCTAATATCTTTATGTGGTGGGGGGAGCCACACAATGAAACCTAAGCCTCAACCTACCTTCTTGTTTCCACATGAAGCTTACCTCCCATGATGCTGGACTTCTATTTAGTCTCCCTAAACCTCATTTCCCATCCGTAAAAATGGTGAAGATGATAATTCCTCAAAGGTTGGTGGATTAAATGAGACATTTTTTAAGATTAATTAGAATATTGGTTCTTGATGAATTGCCATGGATTCCTGAAATACTGTGAATACTTTATAAATGTACCATTAAATTTTGATTAATGTACATTTATTTTTCCCCTACGACTAGAAATCATACAATGCAATGATATTTGCAACTGATATGTTCAGTAGAGCAGGTCTTGTAGTTCAGTGTGTAGCAGGATGTCTTAGTTGCTCTAGAAGGAAAGCGGCATGGCCCAAGCAAGCTTATATCAAAACAATGTTAGATGTTAACTGGGACATGTGAGCTATTTACCCTGTAGTTATTTTAAAAGCACCATATGGGCAGTAAATAACGACCCAAACATAACAACATATAACTGAAGATAGACCCTGTGATAGTGATGAATGTATTTATATACACTGTGAGATGTTTTATGATGTAGCATTATTAAGATTGGGATTATACTGATTTGTTTAATATAATTTTGAGTTTGTAAATCCTTCAAGCATGTCATTAAATATTCTAGTTTGCTTATAGTATTTAAACTTGTTCCATAAGCACAAATTATTGAGCCTACAAAATACACAGAGTTGGTGCACATTAGACAGTAACTTCATTTTTTTCTTTTTCTTTCTTTCCTTCTCTCTCTTCTAAGAAATTTTTGCTTTGCTAGCTTATATTTATATATATTCATTTCCCACCCCCTTCTATTTTCCTATTGTCACAATGGCCAGAAATTTATTTTATTTTTACTCTGGGCTTTGACTATTTTATCAGATTTTTATTCGACCTCTAAAACAAAACTAAGTCAAAATATAATAATTCACCTGATCTTCACAGGGGATTGGGTGATTCTTTCTTAAAATTTTTTTTTTCAACGTTTTTTATTTATTTTTGGGACAGAGAGAGACAGAGCATGAACGGGGGAGGGGCAGAGAGAGAGGGAGACACAGAATCGGAAACAGGCTCCAGGCTCCGAGCCATCAGCCCAGAGCCTGACGCGGGGCTCGAACTCACAGACTGCGAGATCGTGACCTGGCTGAAGTCGGACGCTTAACCGACTGCGCCACCCAGGCGCCCCTGGGTGATTCTTTCTTAAAAGACTCTAATATACTTTATCTGCCAGTACCTTCCCTCATTTGACCTTATTAAATCTTTAATACAATGAAAATGAAAAGCAAGCAAATATAGCGATTCAGGAATTAGCTGAATGTCTTTCAGGCATCACATTTTTTTTTTAACCAAGAAGTGTGTGAATTTCAATTTTGGTTCTTTCAAAATACGAATTGCTAAGAAGAAATTTTGCTTTTAAAAAGCTCAGTCATCCATTCCAACAGTTAAATGTGGAAGTACATTTATTACAGAGTAAAGAGTAATTGCTCAAAATAATAAATTTATAAATTATATATAATTATATGCCAATTGGGTATTTCATTAGGTTCTCTTGTATTATAGTTGAAGAGTTCCCTGAGCAATATGCAAGCATCATTCACAGAGCAGGGTTACTACTCTTATGAAATAATTAGAAAAATAATCCTCTTCTATTTATTAAATAACTCAACTATCTCAGGAAGTAATGGATTTTTTTTAGTATATATATGACTTTTTTTAGTATGAAATTTATTGTCAGATTGGTTTCAATACAACACCCAGTGTTCATCCCAACAGTTGCCCTCCTCAATTACATACTGCTTTTAATAAAACCATGGCCAATGTGAAGAAAATTGATATCCTTAACATTGTTAAAAATAAAGTGGTAATTTTTATTGAAAATACACCCTATAGCATATTCAATCCCCCCTTTTATAGTTTTTTCTTAAGCAGAGAAGACTGACTTACTAATGCCCGTGGTAGTCATAATCCTTAAAGTGGTTAAAAACCTTGATTTATTATCTTAAAACTTAATAATGGGACTTCCTGTCAGATTTGTTTTATTTCTGTTATACTAAATACTATAGCACTTAGTGCCTTAAAGTGTTGTAGTGTAGTATAACTCAAAATTTAGCGTAAAAATACAAATATTACCTCTTGGAAACATCTACCTGGGTTCAATTCTGATGTATAGATTTTTAACCATAAATCTGTTACATAATCTCTGTATTCCCCAATACATTGGTGGGAAAAATAGCAAATTTCCTATAGTTATTTTGAGGATTAAATGGATTAATCCGCATAAACTCATTAAAATTGTGTCTGTTGCATTTAAAGTACCTCAATAATTATTAATAATAACTAACATGGGGGAAACAGAAAATATCTTTTATGTAGGAAATGCCAAAGGTGTCCTTTAGGCATTTACTCTCTAAGGATATTTAGGATGTGAGAATAAATACATGTGGGTTTTTTGTTGTTGTTGTTTTTAATGATTTACATTTTCTTCATGTTGGGCATATTGCCATATGAACTTTTGATTCCAGAAATTCTTGTTAAGAAATTAATATCCAGGGATATGCTTGCTTCACCTTTCAGAAGCAGCATACCTCACACCACTTACAGACAAGCAGAAACAATACAAAATATGTATCAGTATAATAATTATGATTTTATAAGTAACTTTCCAATACACATTATCCTGACCTTTTAATAACCTTGTGATATAGGTAATATGATTATTATTTCCCCATTTTACTGATGAGAACTGAAGTTCAGAGAGATTACTTAAAATCTTATACATACAAGAAGTAGAGAAAGAACTTTAAAACAATACCTTGTCATTCTCAAGCCTTTGTACTTCCAAAGGTGAAATACATATTTTTAAAAAGTTGCCCTTAAAGCAATAGAGAGAAAGGAAATATTCCTTCTTTTTATCTTTACACTTCCCAAATCAAACTCACTATATTCACTCTCCTCTATAACTGGTTATTCTCTGGTTCCTTATTCCAATGAAGGGCAGTACATTTCATTCCGTGTAACATGTCAAAATTTGAGTATAATCCTTAAACTTCTCCTTTGATTCATCTTCAGTGTCTAATCCATTGAAAAATCCTGTTTATTAAATTTATGACATTTTCTTTCTTTTTTTAAAAAAAATTGGTAATATTTATTGAGAGAAAGAGAGTACGCACTCGAGCGGGGGAGGGGCAAAGAGAGACACAGGCAAAATCTGAAGCAGGCTCCAGTCTCTGAGCTGTCAGCACAGACCCCAGGGTTCAAACCCACAAGCTGAGATCATGACCTGATCCAAAGTCGGCCACTTAACTAACTGAGCCACCCAGGCACCCCTATGACATTTTCTTTCTAAATAACTCTTGATTCTGTCTAGTCCACATCATCTGTTTGGACACTGCCTAAATCAACACTACTGAATTCTCCCATGAACTGTTATAATAACTCCCCAACTGATGTCTTTACATCCAATCTGCTGTGCACACCATGGCTGAGGTGATCTCTCATAATAGAAATACTATCATTAAACTTTTCAACTGAAAAGCCCTCTCTGACTACTTCCCCCCCCACCCCCACCCCACTGCTTTTAGGCTAAAGAAAGAAGCCCTTAACATACCCACATGGCTCTGCAGAATCTGGTCTCTGCCATGTTTTTTTCCCACCTTCAATCTTCATCTTGAGATTTCCTCTACCTTAAATCAGGTTAGCATGAACCATGCTCTTCCCCTCCTAATCCGTTGTACTTTCCAATCTGATTTGCTTGTGTGGAATTCACTATCCTGCCATTCCTGTGCTGTGGCTCCCTACTTCTATTTAAAATGTACCTCTTATGCCCATCCTTCAGATGTCAGTTTAAGCAATGCTTTCTTGGGAAAAGCTTTTCTGATCCCCAAGACAAAGTCAAAGTCCTCTGTTACATTATCTTTTAGCACATTGTACCTTATCTTCCTTGAATTTGCCTCAACTGGAAAATATTTCACTGGTTACTTGAATAATATTTAATATTCCTATAATCCTTGGCATCAACATTGCCTTCTTTTTATTTTGTTGTTACATAATCTAGCAATAGCAGTAGGAAAATGGGCACTAAAAACTATCTGTTTATTGATGAGGAGTCTGGGTGGCTCAGTCGGTTGAGCATCTGACTCTTGATTTCTACTCAGGTCATGCTCTCAAGCCCCATGTTGGGCTCCCCACTGACAGTATGGAGCCTGCTTGGGATTCTCTCTCTTTCTCTCCTTTCCTTCCCTCACTCTCTCTCTTTCTCTCTCCCTTTCTCTCTCTCAAAATAAACATTTGAAAAATAAATAAGAAAATAAATAAATAAATAAATAAATAAATAAATAAATAAATCTGTTGATCAAAAGAATGGGTAAATGACTAAATGAGCCCTTTATATTGTAACATTTTATCCAATTACTTACTTCTTGGTATTTATTTTTTATTATAGAGAATCATTTCCAGAGGTGCTTTCCTGCACTAATAAAATTACTAATATCTAAGTCTTTTTGTTTTAAACATTTTTTAAATCTTTATTATTATTTTGAGAGAGAGAGTTGGGGAGGGGCAGAGATAGAGAATCCCAAGCAGGGTCCATGCTCAGTGCGGAGCCCATCGGGGGACGCTATCTCACTATTGTGAGATGGTGACCTGAGCCGAAATCAAGAGTCAGATGCTTAACTGAGCCACCCAGATGTCCCTCAAAGGCTTTTTTTTAAGTTTATTTATTTATTTTGAGAGAGAGAGAGAGAGCATGTGAGCAGGTGTGGGGAAGAGAGAGAAAGAGAGAGAGGGAGAGAACCCCAAGCAGGCTCCGCACATTTAGCATGGAGCCTGATCCATGGCTTGAATTCACAAACCAGAGATCATGACCTGAGCTGAAATCAAGAGTCAAATGCTTGACCGGCTAAGCCACCCAGGTGCCCCTCAAAGGCTTTTTTTTTTTTCAACGTTTATTTATTTTTTGGGGGGACAGAGAGAGACAAAGCATGAACGGGGGAGGGGCAGAGAGAGAGGGAGACACAGAATTGGAAACAGGCTCCAGGCTCTGAGCCATCAGCCCAGAGCCTGATGCGGGGCTCGAACTCACAGATCGCGAGATCGTGACCTGGCTGAAGTCGGACGCTTAACCGACTGCGCCACCCAGGCGCCCCTCAAAGGCTTTTTTTAATAACAAATAAATTATTTATTTAAGAAGACTAGATGTAGCTGATAATATCTCTAATTTTGTTCATCAATAATGACTTTATGTAAACATTTGTGTGGCATGGTTTCACTAAACATTACAAAATTATATATAACACATACGTTTATAAATATATAAATGTTTTGAAATTAAATATAACACATATATATCATGTCATATATGTCATATATGCACCTCTATAGAATAATAAAAAAGATGAACAAATATATACACCTTAGAAAGTAGTTTGTTACAGATGAGCATATAGTAAGCAAAGACTCCATTATAGTTGTTAGTTCTTGTACTTGGAGTAGTTGTAGAAAGAGTACTAGGATGAAAAATAAAAAGACTTGGGTCTTAGTTCCAGATCTGGTCAGAAATGGCTCTGATATACTAAGGAAATCACATTTGTTGGAGTCACTTCCCTCATCTGTGACTTAGGAGATAAGTCTACTAGGTCTGTCAGGTCTTTGACTAACATTTTTATGAGTTTCAAATAAATCTGAAAGCATTTGGAGAAATCACAAGTGAAATAGGGTAAAGATTTATGCTCAAGTATTACAAAATGGTTGGAAAAATATACCTTAAGTCAATGTGATTTCATTATTGATAGCTGAGACTCTGTTTTGTTAATTAGTGGTATTTATTATAACTTATTTTAACTTAAAAAAATGACTTAAGCCTATTTTAAAAAAATGAATTAGAATTTAACCTAAGATATGCAAAACATAATTTTAGGTTTTTTGGGTTTCCATAAGCTGGGTCATTTTTTGATTCATTAAAAAATCTCTTCAGTGGATAAAATGGTTGAGACTATAAATGGCTGTTTACTAGGGAGTTGGATTTACTTAATTTCCATCAGATTTCAAACAACTTGAAAAAGTAAAGATCAATGAGGCAATTAAAAATCAAATAACACTTTTAAAAAAAAAGAGACTATTGCTAGATATCTGAAATTAATCATTAAAATTGAACCCAGAATCAAACTGAATAAGCATGCCATTTTATGTGTACATGGTTGTCATAGCCCTTACCAGATTTCAGAAAAAAAGGATAAAAAATTCAAGAACTTAAATGAACTTGACATTTCCTTTTGACATGTTTTTATATTTTTGGAAGATTCAAAATCCCTTCGAATTTTCAGTTTTTCATTCTTATTGGGAATATCAGTTAAAATTGTACTCTAGATGAACAAGGGGTGACAATTTCTGTAGTGTATCTGTTCGTAGATCATGAAAAAACAATTATTCTCATTGACCTTAGAGTGTAAATATGGCATTCTTCCCTTTTATTAATAAATGTAACAAAACTTAGAGTTTGATTAAGATAGTGACGATTATTTAGCATCTCTTAGTTCTTTTCTCAAGAAATATCCCAGTGACAGCCTTAATATGTTTCTTAGTAGAAAACTCAGTGCTTGGGATTATGTCCAGGATTTGACAGCTGTATATATCATGTAAAGGTTGAAAGGTAGTAGACAGCTTCCAGAAATAATGAGTACCTAGATATCCGATAGTCATCTTAAAACAATTTAGTTAGACAGAGTTGGGAGGCAGCCAGGAACTGAAATTGAAGATGCAAAAATTAATGGAATAAGATAAGGGTTGTAAATCATAAAAATTTGCATGTCATTGGTCTTATATAGCAAGAAGATTGAGTGATGATTGACAAGACATAGATATTAATTTGTGGAGATAGAGATATGGAGATAATAGGATACAGTCACCAGATTAAATGCATAGACTTGAAATATGAAAATAGATTTAAAACAAACAAGGAACAAAAAATGGGTTATCTTGATACAATATCTTGAGTTTTGATATCCTTGTAGGTAATCTCCATAGAATATATTCAAGAAACAAAGATATAAAAAAAATAATAATCCATTAAAAAATCAGATCGGCTCAGAATGAGTCTGAAATATTATGTATATTTATTAAATAGATTTACACAATTATAAGACTATTATTTTTTGTATTAGTAAAAAAATATTTAGTGATGATTGCATACATTTCCCATGTGTCCTTATATGGTTAAATATATTTTAAAAAATGCAGGAAAGGAAATGGGAAGGATTTTTTTGAATTATGTAAATCTCACATATTAGGTACCTATTTTGTAAAATTGGAAATTTTTTCAGTTTTCAAATTAATAAACAGATTTAGATTTTGTTCTCTATTTGTTAATTACATGCTGATATCTGTTTGCAAGCTACCCATCCTTGGCATCACACAGGATCAACACTTCCCTTTCTTTCTTCCTGAGAAAAATGTAGGGAAAGGCTGAATAAATGGTAGAAAAATGCTGTGTATTTGTTCACTTCTCTAACTTTAGTGCTTATTTTTTCATTCTTCTGGAAATGATAGATAATGATCTTTGATAAATAGTTAGAAAGTTTGTTTTGGTACCCTGTGCTTCGAAAGTACATGGAAAGGTTTAGTTAATGGATAGTATACTCACTGACTCAGTATGTTTCTGTACTTTCCACACTACTGATGGATGTATTTAAATGGATGTACAACTTAAAACAAAAAATACTGATGTATTTTTTGTTTTAAGTTGTAGCAGCAGACTGGAACAATAGCTTTTCTACACTGAGATACAAAGAGTGAAGGTAGAATCATGATCAGGTAATGAACTCTATCTGTTCTGTTTTTTTCTGCAAAAATTTGCACATTTCAGTCCAGAAGAGAAATGATTCCAAATACAAAACATGAAGCAAAAAGGTAAAAATTAAACAGTATGCAACAGAGCAATGCCTGTATATTCTAATACTTTAATAAGTTTTTTAACTATAATGCAAGACATGGGATAAAAGGCAATAAATATTTTAAGTAATAGAAGTAAAAAAGAACATTTAAAAATAATTTACTCTAACCACCTTCATTAACAAATTACATGCTTACAACAGAAGGGAATTCATACAGAGGGTGAAACAGAAGTGAAACAAGTATGCATTCTCTGGGGACTCATTGGCTACCAAGGGCTCATATAGTTAGAGCTAGAGTACAAGACTGCTAGCCAAAGGCAAATTGCTATTGCATCCATGAGACAAAACTGCAACCACAATTTCTCCCCTGGGCTTAGATACCACCACTCATGATGGAAAGTTCCTTGCAAGAAAATATTGGCTAGAGAAAAGAAAGATCATAATGGATCCTGGGCAACACTCTGCTTGGACTTTAGCTAAGGTCCTTACTGAGAAAGAATGATGCTGGACTGTGTGAACACAATTTCAAATTTACTAGGCTTTGTTTGATCAGTTATGGAAATCTAGATGACTGTCCCCCAAATTATGGAAACAATGATACAGAAAAGAAAAAGAGACCAACAAACTTCTCCCTCTGCTCTTCCCTAAGTTGTATATGAGAAACTCATATTTACTTGTTAAAAAAAAATTTTTTTTTTCATCCTAGCAGGAACTGAGAAGCAAGAGTATTGAGGTGGAAATGTTGGGGCTCAGGAACAAATGGCCAAGGAAGAATTCTTGAGACAACTTTGGTGCATAAAAAGGTAGTTTTATTAAAACAGGGAATAGGACTCATTGGCAGAAAGAGCTGAACTAAGTTTGTGAGAATCTATTGATTATACACTTTCAAGTTGGGATGGGGTTAGAGATAGCATAAGTCTCTAAGAAATTTTGGAAACAATATTTCCAGAACCTTGAGGGGCCTAGATATTATTAGGAAAGGGCTCTTTATTACTGTCTAACAAAACCTTAGTCATGAGATCCTTCAGATGTATATCAGTGTACCATATGCTTGGAAGATGATTGCTAACATATATGTTGGATGGTAGAGATAAAGGAAGTTTCCAAAGGATTTTTTATGTGTTAAAAGAGACATAGGAACCTGGAGGTTGGGATAATGTTAAGCTAAGATTGTCTTTTGCTCTTAGCAAACTATTAAAATTGAGGCAGCTGAATTCTTAGAGGAAGGTCACTCTACCTATCTCAAGGACTTGTCAATGGGCTGTAAGTTGTAAGGGGAAATTTATTTTTTTTATATTTTGCCTTTGTTCTCCACATCAACTATTATTCTTCTCCTATGGATAATATAGGGTAGAAGTGGTGTTTCTTTTCTTCTGGTCAATTTTCACTAGTTAAGCTACAAACCAGAACAAAGTTTTCTGATCCTTATTCTGATATCACTTCCAATAAACTATCCTATCTCCATCCACTTTCACAATGATTTCAAGAAACATCTAAACTCTGTCGTGTAATAAAGGTATCAGAGAGATATAGCTGTTGTTAAGAAAGAAAGCTTCAGACTCAGCAATTCTGTAACATGTCTCTTGTTTTGTAACTAAAATCACAAGATGTTTTGTATTTTTTTTCTTTAAAATAAGGCTTTCATAAGTGCCATATCATTTGGTAGAACAATTGTTGTTCAATTATTTAATATTTTCTTTATGTTCTTTACCATAACAATGGGGGAAAAAACAACAAAAAGCCCCTTAGCCAACCAGATAGCTATAAGAACCCTAAAGAAATAAGAAAGATGACTCAGACATTCCTATTGTGTTCCTATGTTTAGAGAAATTATCCCAAGCATGAGGAGTTCCATCCATATCACATCAAACTTGTATCAAGGTTTTCCTGGCACCTGGGTGGCTCAGTTGGTTAAGCGTCTGTCTTCGACTCAGGTCATGATCTCACGTTCCATGAGTTTGAGCCCCACATTGGACTCTGTGCTGACAGTTCAGAGCCTGGATCCTGCTTTGGATTCTGTGTCTCCCTCTCTCTTGGCCCCTCCTCTGCTCATGGTCTGTCTCTCTCACTCTTAAAAATAAAGAAAAACACAAAAAAATTAAAAGAAAAGATTTTCCTAATGGTCAATTTGTGTATTTTGAATGTCTAGAATATCTTGCATAAAGTTTACAATGAATAATTCATTATCCTTTTATTATCCATAACTGTATTAGCAAGTTACAGTATGTTACTTTATGCACAGCAAATATAACAGCAATGTTGTTGTCTGTGTTGAATAGGTTTCCCTGGGAATAGTATTCCAGGAATAGTATTTGGGAGGAAAACATCATGCAGCAGTCACTTTAATAAAACACACTCATGATTTGATATTCTTATTGCACAGCATTTGCAATATAAAACTAATGAAATGAAATTATCCCAATAGTTGTTGTCAAAGAAAACTATTTAGCCAAGTACCTGGAGAGGAAGAGTAGTATTGGCACTTTAAAGGGGAAAAAGGAATTTGTTAAAAGCACATTCACACATAGGACTCAAGGGAACTTATTTTGAGAGAAATTTGAAGAAGGTGTTTTCACAAACCACTTAAAATTCACTGCTTTGATGTATCATACAGTATGTCGTTTTTTAGGTTATTTTGGTTTCCATCATGTGCTTTGTTGTTATATCCCTTGTGTAAGAAACTGATGTTTTCATTTATCATATTTCTTGTGTGATTTAATTTGAAAATGTTATGAAACATATTTTCTTCTGTTACATGAAAAACCCCATTTCCATATTTTATACATTTATTTGACAAACTAAAATATATTATATAAGATTAATGTCTTTGACACAAATAATTATATTTAGTTCTACTAATACTTCTCAAAACATCCTCTCTATTAATACATTCTCAACTAATTTTCATTTAGCCCATAAAATTAGGTTAAATAAAAGTTTTCAACTACTGGCAATTGTATTTCATGCCCAAACATACTTTCTTCACATATGTAATTGTTGGAGAGGAAGACATTCCTCTGTCCTGTGGTCCTTCTAGGTGGACTTAGAATCAAATTGACATGAGACAGGTGAACAGGAGAAAATCAAATTTAATAGATGTACATGGAGGAAATCCACACAGACTTGAAATTCCGAAGACAATGAAGCAACATGAAGCCTACCTGAGCTATGGAGAGGGGTAGGGATCTGAAGACATTAAGGGGGGCAAACTCATTAGCAAGAATGCAAAAGGAGACATTAGGAAAAACAAGTTGACCTATTATGCAGATGAGTTCCTGTGGTAAAGGGGGCCTCTGTTAACACTTGTCTTCCTATTCTAGGCTCTCCTTTGCAAAATGTAAATTTAGGCAGTTATTGGGGAGACATAGCATCTTTCCTGCACCTGCTGGGTTTTTATTATTTTAACTAGAAATCATCTTTATGCCAAAGTGACACATTTGGGGGCAGAGTGACCTGGGCCCCTACATAACTTTCTGGATAGACTAGGTTATGCTATGGTAAGAAACACAGCTAGAATTTCAGTTGCTTAAAACAGCAAAGCTATGGGTTGGCTCGTGGCTCTTTTTCCTTTAAGTTTTTAATTGTAATTCCAGTATAGTTAACATACAATGTTATATTAGTTTTAGGTGTACAATATTGTGATTCAACAATCCTATACATTATTCAGTGTTCATCATAAGTGTGATGAGGGAGCATAAGGCAAGCTGACACCAGGCAAACACCCCCTCTCTCCAGGTGAGATATGTGTGACATTCCTCAGGCACGTTGACTGCCCAAGAACAAAGGAAATGAAAGAAAACAACTGGTTAACTGATGGAGATCACAGGCAGGATATGAATCTCTATCAGTTTACATACATTTTGGTAAATTATAAGAAAAAAGCAATCATCAATAGCTTAATCTCCAGAAAACTATAGACTCAGTGTCATGGAGCCTCAATCTTACCCTCCCTTCCATAGAGATGTGGGGAACAAAGACAGAAGAAAATATAGACAAAATTTAATTTCCTTATAACCTGTAGCCCATTGACAACTTCTTGAGGCTGGCCAAGTTCCTCCAGGAACTCCCTACTGTCTTAATGTTAATGCTTTGCTAGAGGGAAAAACAACCTTAGCTTGACAATAGCTAGGCCTTCAGTATCCTGTACTCTTCCTTAGCATATGAAAATCCCTTTGGAAACTTCCTCTGGTCTTTATCTCCCCCAACTCCATAAAAGGTCACCACTCACACTTATAAAACAGCTCTTTTTGCCCACTGGTCCTGTCCCTGTGCTTTAATAAAATCACTTTTTTTGTACCAAAGATGTCTCAAGAGTTTTTTCTTGGCCATCAGCTCCAGACCCCACCGCTCCAAAACCCCATCAAGTATACTATTTAATCCCCATTCTATTTTACCCATCTCTCCATTCACCTCCCCTGTGGTAACCAGGCTGATTGCTCTTTTGTGTGTGTGAGATTATTTCCCTCACACTGGGGACCAGACTAACAGAGAAAGAGCAGTCACAATATAAAATATTAAAGGCAACCCTGGTAGACAGAAAATAGAGGGTAACAAACTTGTAACCTAACCAATGTGACTTCCTTCTCCATGAGTCAGAAACTGCAACAGGCTGAGTTGTCCCACAGAGAAAACTTTTATTTGCAGCAAATAAGGATGACTTGGAGAACAAAGGCAAAAGAAATACAGAAAAATAAATTAAATGTCCTTAGAATTTACAGTCAATTGCCAAGTACTTGAGACAGACAGGGTGACCTTCCTCAAGGAGCTTAGCTGCCTCAATGTTAATACTTTGCTAGAGGCAAAAGGCATCCTTATTTTGACCTTATCATGACCTCCAGGATCCTGTAAAAATCCCTTTGGAAACTTCCTTTATCTCTACCCCCACCCAAGATATATGTTAGCAATCATCCTCTAATTGTATGGTCCTCTGATATACATCTGAAGTGTCTCATGACTAAGGTTTTCCTAGACTGTAGTAAATGACCTTTTCCTAATAATAGCTAGTCCCTCATGGTCCTGGAAACCTTGCTTCCAAATTCTTTAGAGGCTAATGCTAACCCTAACCACCCCCCAACTTGAAAATATATAATCAGCCACTCCTCACAACCCCAGGGCAGTTCTGTCTGCCCACAGGTCCTGTCCCCATGCTATAAAACAAAACAAAACAAAACTAAACAAAAAAACTTTTTGCACCAAAAACGTCTCAAGAATTCTTTCTTGGTCACTTGCTCCCAATCCACAACCTTTCACATCAAAGAGATCAACAGCAATGGCTTTCCAAAGTTCTGACTCCCCGAGAGAGAGAGTGAATGGGTTCCTTTTGCTTAGGATTAGGATGAATATTTAGATATTAGATAGGGAAGCCTTGTCATCCTATGTAGAGATGGACATAAGGTCGTGCATGTGCTTTAAGCAGTCTTGCCTATACATACATTGTATGTTATGTAAATGAGGCTTGCGCTCCTCTTTGGGTGGAGATTTTAGTATTATCCTGAGGTAAAGGTAATTAATTGTAGGTCATTTCAGAGGTTACTCCATGGTCCACCTGTGCAGGCAAGAATCAGGGCTTTAGCCTAAATGTTCTGGGTGCTCTGGGACTGGAGGAGGTCTTATTAGGGCAGTCACTATCACCTGAAAGGTGGTTTTAGGTTTCAATTGCCTGAGTTAAGAGGTAAGCCAGAAAGAAGAGCTTAAGGAAAAATGTAATACAAAGGTTAGTGAGTACACGCAGGAGAACAGTAAAGGTCAAGTCTTGGGGCCTAGCTGGTGTCAAATTATGTGCTCACTAACTCATAACTGGAATAAAGGAGCTAAAATGTTTTTGAACTGTCCAAATTACTAATCCAACAAGCAAACAAAGCACTATTTGTGAATTAAATATTTGTCTCTAATATCAAATATTCAAAATTTTCCATTTGTGTTTGTGAGTGGAGAGAGTTAGGGAGAGGGAGAAAGACACCTGCCATCTACTACTGGCATAGGATGCTGAGGTCAGTAGGTCCAGAGAACACATCTGGCAAATATGACAAATAAATATTGCATTACTATTTGTGCTTTAGTCCCAAATTTCATGCCTTGGTGACTTACATTGGGATTAGCTGAACTCCTTTAACCTAGGCAAGTAAAATTGGCCTGTTTCATCTCCATCGTCTGTTTATCTGATTCTTACGACATTGGGTTTGCCAACATGGGACACTTTCCATAATGTAACGTTCAGGTCCCTCTGGAGACACTAGTCAGAGAGTTCTAAAAGATAAAATAGTGGGAGAGATGGATCCAAAAGATCCAAAAGGCCCCAAGTAGATACACCAAAATAGTGAAAAGTCCATGAAATCAGATATGCAAATTACCAAGAAAGCCAGGCTGTCATTTCCTGGTATCTTCCCCAAAGCTACAACCCTTCGCAGGAACTAAATTCATGATCTAAATTTGCCAGTGATCTATTTTATAACTCCTTCTCAGCTTTGCAGCCTTCCTGGAATTTCGAGTATGTGTTTAAAGTTTCCTACATGTGGTTTGAGTATGGAAATATAGGAAATATGTGTCATTTTTTTTTTTTTTTAATTTTTTGCAGGGGGTCGCCTGGTGGCTCAGTCAGTTAAGCGTCCAATGTCGGCTCAGGTCATGATCTCACAGTTCATGGGTTCCAGCCCCAAGTTAGGCCCTGTGCTGACAGCTCTGCCTCGGATTCTGTGTCTCCCTATCTCTCTGCTCCTCCCCTGCTCACTCTCTTTCACTTTCTCAAAAATAAACTTAAACAAATTAATTTTTTTTAAGTTTTTAAAGAAATTTCTATACCCAACATGGGGCTCAAACTCACAACCCTGAGATCATGAGTCACACACTCTACTGACTGAACCAGCCAAGCACTCTGATATGTATCACCTCTTAATACAAGGGGCACTCCTTGCCACCCAGTGGGTGGAGAAACCCTTGGTTAAAAGGTGCTTTCTATAATAGGAAGCAGAGGAGGACAGGAGGAGACCAGCAAAGAGAGAGTTCTCAGGCATCAAGAAAAAGACTTGTACATGAATAGCATTTCTTTGGGGGTTTAATTCTTGGCTTTTTAGAATTAATCTCTGTGCTAGCACTCAGGCACTTAGTGAATGCTGAATATTGTAAATTCTCTTTTCTTGCAGTTCTTACTCTATCCTCTTTGACCTCCCATTACATTAAGTCCTTTATGTTGATAATCTATGGTTTTAAGCCTACTGGCAGGACACTCCATGTGGTACATTCCTGCTAAGTAATTTAATTGAGATCAGATTAGTCTGAGAGGATTAGATTACCTAGATTAACATATTTATGTAACCAGCTTTGGCAGTCTGAAAAATGAAAACAATAAGAATGGATCTACAAAAAAGAAACAAGAACCACCCCCCCCATCCCCAAAAGTTGTTTGGAGCAAATGTTATAATAATTATTTTCTGTAATTTACAGATGTCCTTTTGAATTTCATATTTTATTATTAGAATTGTTGGATTTTCAGTGTATAGTGTTTTAAATTATAAGTATAATTAGTATACTTTAAGCTGTGGGTGGTGATGCAATAGAAAAATCCAATAAAGTTTTAAAAATCAAGTTTTAATAGCAACAGCAGTTCACACAATTAAGCTAGCAATTCAGTGAGCTGCATCTTTTACAAATTCCAAGCTTTGACACATCATGGGGTGACTTTATAGCCTACTGTTTTCACATCCTTGTTGAGATCTTGAATTAGTCAAGCATCTGTTACCCCAGTGAAATCAGATATCTATTTCAATATATTTGTTTTCAGCATTGCAGTGTGGTCTGACCGCATTTATATATTTACATAAATGCAAAACAATTTTCTAATATGTTTCCATAATTATTTTTTCTCACATTTGTATTTTAATAAAAGGTAGCTATGAGGGATTGTTTTTCAAACTGATCTGTCTAAAGACATATTCTCTCAATGTTTCCAGTTACTTCCTTTCTCTTTTTTGATGGAAGTCAAAAAAAAAAAAAAGGACTTATCAAATATAATTGAGTTAATCGGTGAGTAGTCATCAACTAATTCTTTCATTGTCTCATTAACTATTGTCTGGGTTCTATATCATTTTCTTTGCAACATAACACATTGACAACAAGGGAAGAGTTAGGCTAAGTTGGAATATTTCTAGAATACCTTAATGAGATGAAGGATATTAGGGATATTAGGTATGGAGGCCACTTCCAGGCAAACAGGCTTGAGCAGTGAAATGCAGAAAGGACCATGATGACTGATGAGGTTTTGGGGTGATGGGGTTCATGGGGTCTGGAGCTGATGGCCAAAAAAGAATCCTTGAAGTCGTCTTTGGTGCAAAGGGTGATTTTTTTTAAAGCATGGGAACAGGACTCTGAACCCTGTGGAGAGAGTGATTATATATTTGGGAGTTGGGGAGGTAAAGTCAAGAGGAAGTTTTCAAGGGGACTTTCATATGCTAAAGAAGACTCACAGGATCCCTGAAGCCTAGCCATTGTTAAGCTAGGGTTGTTTTTCTCTCTAGCAAAACATTAAAACAGTAGGGAGCTCCTGGAGAAAGGTTTTACTCTGCCAGCCTCAAGTATTTGTCAATAGGCTGAAGGTTATAAAGAAATTTAATTTTATCTGTCATTTCCTTCTGCCTTTGTTTCCCACATTAATGACCACTTCCTTGAATACACACAGGCCCATCAGGCAACCCATCTGGAAATATCCATAGGCCCTAACTAACCAACTAAGCTACTTGCAACTAAACACAGTTACCAAAATAGAAAAAATTCCATACATCGCCATAACTCCTCATCTTCATTCCTTAAAGGCAGTCCCCTCCTACTGCCTCATTGCAGACAGCCTCTCTTCTGCTATTCTGCCCACCACTCCCTTGCATTGTTTCAATAAATTTTTATCTCCTTTGTTCTGCCTCATATGAATTCTTTCATCATCCATGCAGCGGTTTCCACCCAATAGTTGCCTCATATTTGGAGTCTCCCATGCTATTGAGAGACACCCCACTAGGCACCACTGATGAGGGAACTTGGGGCAAACTGAGGGCGACATACAAGCTGACACCAAGCCCCTGACCCAGGTGGAATATGTGTGATATTCCTTAGACACTCCTGGCTACCCAAGAACAAAGGAAAGGAGTTTAAGTGCTTGCCATGGTAATGTGGGAAAGTAAGGCAAATGAAAAATTAAATTCCCATACTACCCACAGCCCATTGACCAGTTCATGAGACTGGAAGAGTGACCTCCCTCTAGGAGCCCAGCTGCCTCAAGAATGACACTTTGCTGGGGGCAAAAGACAATCTTAGCTTAACATTATCCCAACCTTGAGGATCCTGTAAGTCTACTTCCTTTATCTCAACTGCCCCAAGATATATGCTGGCAATCATACTCCAAGCTTATGCCCTTCCTGCCCCCCGCCCCCACCATATACATCTAAAGGGTCTCATGACTGAGGTTCTATTAAACAGTGATAAATGGTGTTTCCCTAGCAACAGCTAGCCCCTCCATGTCCTGGAAACCTTGTTTCCAAAATTCCTTAGAGACTTACTCTATTCCTGATCTCTTCCCAACCTGAGCATATATAATGAGTTAGCTGTCAGGACCCCCAATGCAGCTCTTCCTGCCCATGGGTTCTGCCCATGCTTTAATAAAATCACCTTTTTGCACCAAAGATGTCTTCAAGAATTTTTTCTTGGCCATCAGCTCGAGACCCCATGAACCCCCCATAACCCCAAAACTTCATCGCCGCATTAGGCATATTGCTGATAACTTTTTAAATAAGGGGCGAGAAAAGGCAAACCAAAAGGTTATTACATACAGCCATGGGAGATTTGGAGTTTGGAAATTACTCTTTCTCCAGAAAAATAAACATAACAATTACATTGAGAAAGTACTGACTGTATGCATTCAATGGCTAAAATAAAAGTAAACATTATTCATTGTTTTAAAATTGTCAATAGAAAATTACTGAGGTGTTTCAATCAATCAAAAATGGCTATTTAAAATGGCTTAAAAACAAAGGATGATGTTTGGTATGTTTAACAAGATCAGAGAAGATTCTAAAAATGTCTATTTCTTCCTAGTTTATTGTCTGTGGATCTAGAAAAATCCATTATTTTATAGTTGTCTTCAAGGATTTATTAAAGGCCTAGGAAGACCTCGAGAACTGGGAAAAGAGCTGTCAGATTGTTTTATAAACAGTTTTCATTTATGTTATTTTATTTTATTTATTTATTTTTTATTTTTTTTAACGTTTATTTATTTTTGAGACAGAGAGAGAGCATGAATGGGGGAGGGGCAGAGAGAGAGGGAGACACAGAATCGGAAGCAGGCTCCAGGCTCTGAGCCATTAGCCCAGAGCCAGACGCGGGGCTCAAACTCACGGACTGCGAGCTGAAGTCGGACGCTTAACCGACTGAGCCACCCAGGCGCCCCTCATTTATGTTATTTTAAATAATCTTTATGAAAACCTGGTTAGGACAGTATTATTAATTACAGGTGAAGGAACTGAGTCTTGCTTATGAACACATAATCGAATACAGAGGGATTTCTGCACCTGAAATCCACGTGCTGTTCCTTTACTCACTGGGAGAGTTCTCAGAAAGGAGATTGAATACACGAAACAAGTGAAAAGCAAATGGGTGGAGGAAGCTAAGGAGGCTTTTTCTTTCCTTCAAACTGACGTGTAGCTAAGACAAGGGAGTGGGAGGAACGGATTGAAAAACATTCATCGTGTTTAGGATTCAAAATAAATTGGCAGCTCCTTGAGGAAGTAAAAGGAGGATAACGTAGGCAGAATGCAGAGGCTGCTGCTGAGGACCCTGGGGATTCATTAAATGTGGTTCCATTAGTCACGCATGGCATGTGCACTGTCTGTATATTAGGTGCTTTGGAGAAGGAGTTCAATAATCTTTCCAGTAGTTTCATTTCTTTCAGGATTTTTGTGTCAGTTACTCAGATGGTATTTGGTTTTTGCATAAGGCGAACAGAATAGTCCAAACTTGTTTTGTGGGAAACACATGAACTGGAGAAATGCCAGATGAACCCAGTTCACATTTAATATTTCCCTTATTTATTCTTACTGTCTAAATCTAGGTCGGTACAACATTTCAAGGAGATGATTTAATAATATGTGTCAAATTCTTTTAAAATGTCCATTTATTGTCTTTACTAATTCTAAGATGATATACAAAATAAATAACTATACAGGTGTGCAAAGATATACAAGAATATAACTGCCATATATCTATGCTTACAAAACATTAACTAAGTAACTAAGTAACATTAACTAAGTAACTAAGATATAGAAGAATAAATAGTAGGTTGGTTAAATAGATTATTGTATATATCTATAAGATAAGTTACTCTAGAATCATTGATAATTATAATTGAGGAATGTATTTTTGACAAAATATTACTGAGAGGAATAGCCAGTTTCAAACATTATATTCTGGTTTTCAATTATCTTCTCCACGGATATATACTTTGAGAGCTATAAAGCCTCAAATATAGGTACCAAAATCTAACAGAAGATTCTCTAGTGGTAGAATCATTGATTATTTTAAGACTTCTTTATCCTTGAATTTTCTAAATTTTCTTCAATGCACATTGATCACATTCTAAACTTTTAAAAAGGGTAAGAAGTAAATATATGAAAAAACTTTCCCACTATCTATGAGTAGCATTTGACATATAAAACTCAATACTTGAGATATTGATAAGAAGCTATGACTTGCAATGCATTAGCCAAAATGGCATTTGCAGAATCCAGTGATTCTATAACCTAAAAGGCTTTCTTACTCCCAAACCAAAATTTTTATAGCATTTTTGCATATTTGGTTTGTATATTTACACTGAGTTTAAAGTACCCATTTAAGTCATGTCTAAGGTCAGCATAAATATTTGACAACTTTTGATAATTATTATTGTTGATGTTGACAGTATTACTGAAAAATTTTTTCCCATCATTCTAACATTATTATCAGCAAACTGTAACTGACAGAATACATGATTTTTTTTTTTGCCAAGGTCTTGATTGTTTTGTAGAATGAATACACACATTTGAACCCATTATAGGCAAAGTAAATTCCAGAAGTTCTAGTGAAAACATCAACTTAGAAAGAAAAATTATATGAGGAAGGTTTAATTCAGTGACTTTAAAGTATTCTAAAATATTTGATATTTGAATACCAGCTCCTCCTCTTGTGAGCTGAGCTATGACAGGACAAGTGATAAACTAGCTTGATGTACCTAGCCCTTCTGAGATGATGGTTGGTCTGACGTGCTTTGGCTTGCTCAGCAGCTGAATTAGCACAGAGATTCTCATTTTATGTTTGCTTCTTTGTTGGTATATGGCTTACTTTTTTGACACTTCCTCTGTTACCACGTATGTGTTGTAGTTTATATATTACATGCTGAGTTTTTAACACTGATCTACATTTACCTTGATCTATTTCGTAAATATTATGACATTTAAAATTAACTGAAATTGGACAAAGTAAATTTTTCTTCTCTAAAGTTAATGATACAACATTTAAGTCTTCTTCTTTGGTGATGTTACAGCAAATACTCTGCGCGCAGGAAGAGACAAGTGGCAAGCACCTAGGGAATCAGAAAAGACTGTTTATTTCGCAGGGGTGCTGGCCCAGAGGAGTCACCTCCAAAGACTGAGCATCCGGTTCGGATTTTACGGATCTTTTATACATATGTGCTTCCGAGTTGTGCGGGACTAGTATAATCAAGCTTCTGGTTCCTGGCTGCTGGCTGATGGAAGAGGCAAGCAAGATTGCAGAAGCCAAAAGCATGCAAGGGGAGTATCTGGGCTCGGACATCTGGTTGGCCTTTTTTATTTGCGTTTACCAGCTTTTCTTCTCAGTTATGCTTCACCAATTTTCTTTGAGTTACAAGCATGAAATTAAAAAAAAAGAACGTATAGAAAAATCTGCATAGAAAATGGGTGACTTGGACTTAAATGTGTAACGTGAAGTGAAGAAATTCAGTTAATTCCTGTTGATTTGTTGGTGTCCCTTCCATACTGACTGAAAGTATTAGAGCCCAGAGTAAGTTTCTCTTGAGATTAAAAAAAAAAAAAAAAAAGCGCCTCTTACTGACTTATAAGTTGGTGGTAAAATGTTTCTAATTCTAAGAGAAAGAAAAGAGGTGAAGAGGGGATTCATGGAATGTGAAGTTATATAAAGGTAGTTATGATTCCTATATCCGTTATTGCTAGGCTTGTTTCTTTGAACAGGCTACTTTCCCCCTCTAATTTTCATCTCCCTATCTATCAAATGGAGAGAATGTGTCACTTATAGTGTTGGGAAAATTAAACAAGGTATTTCATGTAAAGACACAAGTATAGTGCCGGGTATTTAGCCATTTCCTTTCTCTCTAAATTTTTAAAATGCTTTGGGTGAACATGAATTCATCTTCATTGCCAGTATCATATTTTGTTGTATTTAGTAGGGAATACATAATCCTTTACTAGTCTGGGATTGTATTAAATTTGGACACTCAGATCTGCCCATCAGCAGTGCTCCTGGCTACTTCTAGTTTGCTATTTTATCTCTTTTGCTTTCATGAGACCCTGTTCTTCTTCATCCTGTGATCAGGTGCAAGTCTTTTGTCTTTACAAGGCTGATTTTGCTTATCTGCAATATGAGAATAATAATATGTAATTTACAGGGAAATTATGAGACTTAAAAGAGTTAATTTATGTAGAGCTTTATATATAAAGAATTATGCAATTATACTGCTATGATATTGCTATTATCATATTTAATGCTTAAATCTTCTAAAGAGACAGACTGATCAGAATTGAGAATGTTGGCATATGTCAAATCATACAATTTACAGAGTGAAGCCCAAAAGAAGGAAGTAAATTGAACTGCCAAAGTGGTATGTTTGAATTATTGAGCAAAGCAGCTTAGTATAGCCCTACTAATCACATAATTTAAGACAGAGGAGTGCAAAGGGACAGTGGGCAGGAGCAATGGCATCCTGGTTCCAGCTCATAATGGTTCTTGACAGCTGATTGTGCTCATATCCTTCTAATTCCAAATTTACTGACCTCATACTGGTAGCTTGAACTTGCCCATGCTGGAGCACTTCACCAAAGAAATGTTGACACTAAAAATTAGGACTTGTTTTGTTGTAAGACCCAATTGTTAAATATCTATCATTATGCCACTGAGCAGGAGCTCTACCTATGCCCACAGAAGATTGGTATTTGAAGATTAATAAAATCCACTGGAGGAATATACTGGCATACCTTAAGTTCAGTTGAGAAAGTAATCTTTTCTCTAACTTCAAGACATGTGTTATTCATTGGGGCACCTGGGTGGCTCAGTCGGTTGGGCGTCCGACTTCGGCTCAGGTCATGATCTCACGGTTCGTGGGTTTGAGCCCCGCATTGGGCTCTGTGCTGACAGCTCAGAGCCTGGGGCCTGCTTCATATTCTGTGTCTCCCTCTCTCTCTGACCCTCCCCTGTTCATGCTCTGTCTCTCTCTGTCTCAAAAATAAATAAACATTAAAAAAATTAAAAAAAAAAGACGTGTTATTCATGACAAGATGAATTTCTTTTATATCATATAATGAAACAGAGGATATAGACAGAGTAATGGAATACAGTTGCTTAAAATTTTCTTGCTTTCAGGGGCACCTGGGTGGCTCAGTTAAGCATCAGACTTCAGCTCAGATCACAATCCCATGGTTTGTGAGTTTGAGCCCCACATTGGGCTCTCTGCTGTCAGTGCAAAGCCCATTTTGGATCCTCTCTCTCCCTCTCTGCCCCTCTCCTTCTCTCTCTCTCTCAAAAATAAATAAACATTTTAAAAATACGTAAAATAGATATCTCACTTTCAAAGTACAGTCATTAAGATTTTTGAGATATCTAATTGTCCTGTAAAAGCTTTATGGAGTGGCTTTTCCAACAGAAATTGGTATTTAGTACTTCTACTTTATTTGACACCAAAGAATTTTCTTTTTACTTTATGTTTGTGTATCTAGCATATTTTTCAGACACTGAGGTATAATTTAAACTGCCTGTTACCTCAATGACAATGCAATTTGTTTCTAATTCATCAGGCCTTGGAAATTTTTATGTTTGAATTTATGATTGGAAGATGCTTTCTTTGAAAGAAATATAAGGCCTAGATTTTGCATTCATTTCCTTTCTCTATATTCTGTTATACCACCATTATCTTACTTCATCTTATCATATTTTGTTGTAATCGGGACTGAAATTATTCGAATTTATATGGAAATTATTTTGAATCAGTTATATACTTAATAATGGCATAATAATATCACTTTAATCGATAGGAAAGAACACAAAGTTTGTTCCTATGTGTTGAATCATATTCTCCTAGTACCAAAGTTATTACCTGGTCCTAAGTTAGATACCTACAGAATATAAGTTTCAGGCTTTCAACTAGCAATTCAGTAACAAAGGCAATTGTTAAATAAATTAATGGAGTGACATTAAAAATATATTCGCTCAACAAATGTACAGTAACTATATATCCATAGTTCTGTGGTGATACACTTGATTTGAAAGTCTATAGTACATGCTTTGTAAATACTTGAAGAAGAAGGATGCAAGAAAGGAAAGATCTTGGAGAAATACAAAAAAAAAAAAAAAAGTGTGATACTCAGGACTTTCCTATAGAAAGAATAAAATTCCAGTTAAGGAGGTATATAGTCAGGGTTTTCCAGAAAAATATAACCAATAGGATATGTGAGAGAGATTTATTTTAAGGATTGCAGAGACTGGTAAATCTAATATTGGCAGTGTAGCCTGGAGACCCAGGGAAGAGTTGCAGTTCAGGCCTGAAGGTCATCTGTTAGAAGAATTTCTTTTTCCAGTAAGGTCAGCCATCTTTCTATTAAGGCCTTCAAATGACTTGATGAGCCCCATTCACTTGAGGGACCAAATATTCTTTATTAAATGTCTACTGATGCATATGTTAATGTCATGTAAAAATACCTTAACAGAAATAACTAGAATGTTTGACAAAATATCTTGGTAAGGTGGCCTACCCAAGTTGGCACATGAAATTAACCGTTATAGGGGATGACACCTTAATTAAAATACAAAAAGTTAAGGAAAAGAACATAGTTGATTAATTGATCACAATTGTGGATTAAAATATATATGCTAAATGTTATAGGCACTGATAGAAAAGAAATACCACTCAGAATTAAATGTTTAGGAAATCTATAAAGATGTGTACAAATGGCATTCTAACATAAAAGCTAAGAATATCTTGTGGGATAGAGTGTTAACAATGTTAAAGGTATAAAACTATTTTGAAACTGTTCCCTTGATGGGTTACATAATTTGGTTTAGGTACTACCCAGGACCACAACGGGTATCATCTGATTGACCTGAAGAGTCTGGGGGTAAGTTTCAGAAAAGATCTATCAGCTTTGAAATATATGATCAATCTAAGGTCAAACACAACATGGCCTAAAATGAAAGATCAGATACACTATCTTTTTTTTTTTTTTTTTTTAATTTTTTTTTTTTCTCAACGTTTTTATTTATTTTTGGGACAGAGAGAGACAGAGCATGAACGGGGGAGGGGCAGAGAGAGAGGGAGACACAGAATCGGAAACAGGCTCCAGGCTCTGAGCCATCAGCCCAGAGCCTGACGCGGGGCTCGAACTCACAGACCGCGAGATCGTGACCTGGCTGAAGTCGGACGCTTAACCGACTGCGCCACCCAGGCGCCCCCAGATACACTATCTTATTATTAACTTTCTGCAAAATAGATTGGATGCTCACTATTTTTTTTAATGTTTATTTATTTTGAGAGAGAGAGAGAGAGAGACAGAGCATGAGTTGGGGAGGGGCAGAGAGGGAGACACATAATCTGAAGCAGGGTCCAGGCTCGAACTGTCAGCACAGAGCCCAACGTGAGGCTTAAACTCATGAACGTGAGATCATGACCTGAGCCGAAGTCAGATGATTAACCAACTGAACCACCCATGCTCCTGATATTCACTATTTAACAGATGAGAGCTTATTTCATAATAGATCTACCATCAGTATAAACAGTTAAAAGCAAAAAACTCCATTAGCTCATCTTTAAATTGGGAATATTTGCTCATGGCTATTATAAAGATAAATTTTAACATCTTTGTTAATTATTCTATTCATTAAAAATATTGATTGAGTGTATATTATGCTTGAGGCATTGTGCTAGAATTCTGAGAACAAATGAGAGAGACAAAATCATATATTCATGGAGTTTATAGCCTAGTTATGTCATCCATTCCTTTTTTATTAAAAATATTATATATACTGTAATGTAAGAATGCGTATAATGTAATAGACAATTAAAAAAAAGGAAGGTATTATTCATACAAATTCTATTAATTTCCTCACTATACACAGACATACACAATATGTACACATACAGTAATCTGCAATACTTCTCTCACTGACCTCCTTTGGTTGTCAGAGTTTCAAAGTTACTCTTCCAAGTACAAAAATATCTTCAAGCTAAATAGTCCAATTGCAGAATCAAACCTCATGAAAAAATACAAAGCCTGACATTGATTTAATACCCAATTTGCCCTTGGGTGTGTGAATCACATCGGAGTGTGTTTGAGAAAATCATGTAGCACATTTATGATTCAGAAGCTTTGGAAGGAGGTTGTCCCAGACGAGCAAATGTGATTCAAATAATGCAAAATGCAAGAATGACTGCGTAGGGAACATGTCCTAAAGACTGCTCTTATTCAGACGGGTTGTATTCCCTTGGAACACAGCATTTGGGAAACTTCAACTCCTAACACTGTGTGAAAAACGTGCTGCTCCCTTTCAGGTAGTTTTAATTGCCCCCCTATGGTTTGACTGCACAGGAGACAGTGTTCTGAAGAAAATGTTCACTTTAAGCATTTGTTGATAAACTTGGGTTTTTCTCTTGACATTTATTATGGGATTCCTGTGGATATAATACAATCAGATGAGAATTTAATTCACATGCTGCTGGCATTTTCCAGACCTACCTCTATAAGGAATAGAACTACATTGCATTACATACAATACTGAGAAAGTAATGCCCTGACTAGTTGTTCATATATAAAATACACCTGTGCCCTCCCAACTTAAAATTTCTCCTCTTGTACATATTTCTAATGGGAGTGACTGTCACTGAAGACTTTAGAGTGTGATCTACCTGCACTTACTTACCCACATGAGTAAGGGAGTAAGGATGTCTCTTATAAGGTTGTCACCCATTTGGGTTGTTTCATTTACTTCAGAGTAGTGATGATAATTTTGCTATGAAAAATGGATGTGATGATAATGTTCTTCACCACGTATGATCCTTTGGGAGTATATTTTATATGCATGCATAATAGCATTGAGATTAATAGCACTGGCTTTGAATCATAAGTGGTATAGCTTTAAATCTTGGCCCTAATCTTCAGTAATTCTGAAATTTCTGCCAAGTTATTTAACATCTCTCAGTAATTATCCCAAGGTTGCTGTGTTAATTATATGCAGGAAGAATTTAGAACTGTGCCTGGTACAAAGTATTTGCTCACAAAATAGTACATATTAATTTATTAGTTCTGGGACATTTTGGAGGGTTGGGGGAGAACAGTAGTGTTTGGGTGTGCCAGTGACTATGTATAAAGACACTACTTAAAGCAGGAATACAAAGGGTTTGTTTCAGAAAGACTTTGTCGAGATTTGAACGTGAGAAGCCTAAGATTTGGATCAAAATTGTATATTTCTTAGGGGCAAAGCATACCGTTTTGAGAATATTCAAGAGATGCTAAGTGAAAAATCCTTTCATCCTTGGTTTATTTTGGGTAATTATAGTGAGGATATAAATTGCTTAGAAAATTATATTTCATTGCTTCAAAGTGTTTTATTTAAAAGAATAATATCTATATTACTGAGGATACTCCTGTAACTAACTATGTGATTTATATGTGAAGATGCCTGTAGTGAGTAATGTTATCACCCAAATCACATACAACAAGTAGCTTTTAAATTTTATTTGCATATTTAGGAATACACTGTAGAAAAAGCACTTCCAGAATGGAAGACTGAGGACTTCCGAAAATCCTCTCCATAAATGTAATGAGAACAAAAGCAAATATTGCCAAAATCAACTTCCAGAACTCTGGAAACTGCCCAAAGATTTATAACAATCTGAAAAGAGTTTATTCAAGACAAAAAGTATACATTATGTTAAGAACAGTGAGATTTGGAATATTTTAACTTGCCCTATTCCTGTTTCCTTTTCCCTAGCTCAGTAATAACTGTAAAATCCTACAGCAATTCCACTATTACCACAGTAATACAGTAAGACTTTGAAAACTAGCCTTGTAGTAATTAGTCCCTTGAGGGATTTGGAGCCCCCTCTCCCCTGTCAAAAGCCCTATCTTCAGATAATTGTTACTATATGACCTATCTGGCAGACTGTAGAAAGGCCCATTCTCTAAGACTGTTTTTATTTGTTCTGACTCAGAGCTCTCTCTGAAAGAGAGAGAATAGCTCTAAACCTAATGGCATGTTTAGAAAACAATTAATGACAATTGTTTAATATTGTAGCTACCTAAGGCCAGGGCTAACAAAAAGCTGATTAAAAACAAACAAACACTGGAGGGTTACATACTCAGTGGGGATTTGCAAACATCCTATATATTTCTGGGACATAAAAAGGCCACGCATAGGTTCAGGGCTTTGTACATGCCCAGGAAATACCCTAATTTCTCACATCTGTATTACTTGAGTCTCCGCATAACCAGAAGGCTAAGGCTAAGACAGAGTTGTAAACTGTCTGGGGGAGCATTGGAGGCATGCCTCAAAACATACAGAAAACATTATCCAAATATATATTGTCTACATGAGTTATACTTAAGACTTACAAGCACAAACAGGGGAGGAGTTAAGATGGCACAGGAGTAGGGGGACCCTAAGCTTGTCTCATCCTGCAAACACAGCTAGATAGTTATCAAATCATTCTGAACACCCAAGAAATCGATTGGAAGTCTTAGAGAATAAAAACTTCAAATCAACGAGTAGAAAAGTGACCTCCTTTTGGAAGGTAGGAAGTGTGGAGAGTTGACTTGGAGGAGACATAACTGTGGATATTGTGGCAGGGAGGGGGCCCTGTTTAAAAGGCTACCATAAAGTATTATCAGCAGTGGAGCACAAAATCTGAACTTTTAGAAGTCCACTACCATGGGGAACATGCCTGGCTTAAAGGTCCTCAGGTGGCAAAGTAGAGTGGAGTCCCATGAGTGACAGCTGGCCTGAAGATCCTCTGGGTCACAAGAAGAATGTGTGCTGCCAATGTGCTGCACTGTTCCCAGGCATAGAAGTGGGGACTCCAGCAGAGGAGAGTGAGACAGGGTGCTGGTTTTCTGTTGCTTTGCCATAAACTCCAAACCACTGCGTGGTGATGTAACCACATTCCTACCATGAGCCAGCAAATGGCAAAAACGCTGTAAGACTCTACCTCAGAGGAACAGCACCAGTCGGTGCTGTGGGAGTCCCTAAAATTTGGAGTTTTGAAAACTCAGTCTTGTGCCTGAAATTAAAAAAAAAAAAAAAAAAAAAATTCAGATATTGGCAGGGTGAATGCCAGGTTGTGATGGAAACAGGGACACAAGAGGGGTAATTGGTCTTGCGTGAGGACTTTCCCAAAGAGCGAGGGGCACAAACTTCCAGCTCTGGGGCTGGAGACTGGGGTGCAACCATATCCATCTCACCCTCAGCCTTCAGGGAATAAAACAGCACCACCTAGTGGAGGCTGGAGATGCTTACCCTAAGCTCCACCCTCTGTGCCCTGGAGGCACATTTCTACCAGGGCAAGTCCACCTGAGAATAAGCTCAATAGGTTCCACCACCAGAAGACCAGCACAAACAACCCTCTCCACGTCTACTGATCATGGCGGGCTACAAAGCTTCAGGTCTAGGGAAATTAGTATCTAGCTTCCATTTTACTATTATTTCTTGTTTTTATTATTATTTACTCAGTTATTGTTCAATTCCTTGTTCAAATTTTTTTTATTTTTTATTTTTTTTTTTTTTTCAACGTTTTTATTTATTTATTTTTGGGACAGAGAGAGACAGAGCATGAACGGGGGAGGGGCAGAGAGAGAGGGAGACACAGAATCGGAAACAGGCTCCAGGCTCCGAGCCACCAGCCCAGAGCCTGACGCGGGGCTCGAACTCACGGACCGCGAGATCGTGACCTGGCTGAAGTCGGACGCTTAACCGACTGCGCCACCCAGGCGCCCCAAATTTTTTTTATTTTTAATTATATATGTTTATTTTACTTTTTAATTTTTTTAATATTTTGGATCTAGATACTTTTTTCTTTTTTTAATTTAATTTTTAGTTAGTTGATATACAGTGCAATATTTGTTTTAGACGAATTCAGTGATTCATCACTTACATACAGCACACAGTGCTCATCACAACCTGAATGGCTCCTGAATATCATCACCCATCTACACGTGTCCCATGCACCTCCCTTCATCAACACTCAGTTTGTTTTCTATTGTTAAGAGTCTCTTTTGGTTTGTTTCTGTTTCTTCTCTTTCCTCCCCGCTTCCCATATGTACATCTGTTTGTTTATTCAGTTGCACATTAAGTGCAATCATGTGATATATATCTTTCTCTGATTGGTTTATTTCACTTTTCATAATACATCCTAGCTGTATACATGTCATTGCAAATGGCAATATGAAATTATTTTTGATGGCTGAGTAATATTCCATTGTATTTATATAACACATCTTTATCCATTCATCATTTGATGGACCTTTGGGCTCATTCCATAGTTTGGCTATTGCTGATAATGCTGCTATAAACACTGGGGTGCATCTACCCCCTTTGAATCTATGCTCATGACCACTAAACCAGACTTGCAAGAAATTTTAAGGGGGATTTGAACGGGAAAAAAAGGACCAAAAACAAAAAAGATTAGAAAGGACAACAGAACATCACGAGAAACATCAACTCTATACAATACAATGGCACTAAATTCGTATCTTTCAATATTCACTGTGAATGTAAATGGACTAAATGCTCCAATCAAAAGACATAGGGTATCAGAAGAGGAGGTAGAAATATAAAAAGTAAAAACAAGATCCATCTATATGATGCCTACAAGAGACTCATTTTAGACCTAAAGACACCTGCATATTGAAAGATTGAAAATAAGGGGATGGAGAACCGTCTTATAATGCAAATGGATGTCAAAAGAAAGCCAGAGTAGCCATACTTCTATCAGACAAACTAGACATTAAAAACAAAGACTGTAAAAAGAGATGAATAAGAACATTATGTCAGGGTGCTTGGGTGGCTCAGTTGGTTAACCCTCTGACTCTTGATCTTGGCTCAGGTCATGATCTCACGGTTCGTGGGTGTCAAGCTCAGTGCTGATGGTGCAGAGCCTACTTGGGATTCTCTGTCTCCCTCTCTCTCTCTGTCCCTCCCCCTGTCTCTCTCTCTCTCTTTCTCTCTCTCTCGAAAATAAATAAATAAACATTAAATAAGAACATTATGTCATAATTAAGGAGTCTACCCATCAAGATCTAACAATTGTAAATATTATACCCCCAACTTGGAGAAATCCAAATATATAAATTAATTAATAATAAATGTAAAGAAACTCATTGATAATAATACAATAATATTACTGGACTGGAACACCACATTTATAGCAATGGACAGATCATCTATGCAGCAAATCAACAAGGAAACAATGGCTTTGAATGACACACTGGACTGGATAGATTTAACAGATATATTCAGAACATTTTATACTAAAGCAGAAAAATACACATTCTATTCTAGTGCTCATGAAACATTCTCCAGAATAGATCACATACTGGGTCACAAATCAGTCCTCAAAAGACACAAAAAGGTCAAGATCATACCATGCATATTTTCAGACCACACTATGAAACTTGAAGTCAACCACAAGAAAAAATTTAGAAAGCCCTCATAAACATAGAAGTTAAAGAACATGCTACTAAGAAATGACTGGGTTAATCAGGAAATAAAAGAAGAAATTGAAAGATTACATGGAAGCAAATGAAAATGAAAACATGACAGTCCAAAATCTTTGGGATGCAGTAAAGGCAATCTTAAAAGGAATGTATATTGCAATACAGGCCTACTCAAGAAGCAATAAAAGTCTCAAATATACAACCTAACTTTATACCTAAAAGGAACTAGAAAAGTAATAGTAAATAAAGCATGACATGAAAAAAGAGAAGGGAAATAATAAAGATTAGAGCAGAACTAAATGATATAGAGAAAAACAATGAAGTAGGACGATCGACAAAATGAAGAGTGGCTTCTTTGAAAGAATCAATAAAATTGATAAAACCATAGCCAGACCTATCAAAAAGAAAACGGACCCAAATAGATAAAATCACAAATGAAAGAAGAGATATCTCCCCAACAGCACAGAAATACAATTATAATAGAATACTGTGAAAAATCATATGCCAACAAACTGGGCAATCTGAAAGAAATGGACAAATTCCTAGAAACTTACAAACTACCAAAACTAAAACAGCAAGAAATAGAAAATTTGAACAGATCCATAACCAGCAAATAAATTGAATCTGTTATAAAAAAATCTCCCAACAAACAAAAGTCTTGAGCCAGATAGTTTCCCAAAAGAATTCTAGGACACCTAAAAAAGAGTTAAACCTATTCTTGAAACTGCTCCAAAAAATAGAATGGAAAGAAAACTTCCAAACTCATTCTTCAAAGCCAGCATTACATTCAACCAAAACCAAAGACCCCAATAAAAAAGAGAATTACAGGTCAACCATGATGAACCTGGATGCAAAAATTCTCAAAAAGATACAGCAAATTTAATTCAACAGTATATTAAGAGAATTCTTCACCATGATCAAGTGGGATTTATTCCTGGACTGCAGGGCCGGTTCAGTAAAAGCATTTGAAGTAGGGATGGATGGAATGTACCTCAACATCATAAAAACCATATGAAAAAGCCTCAAAGCTAACATTATCCTCCATGAGGAAAAACTGAGATCCTTTCCCATATGGTCAGGAACAAGACAAGGATGTCACCTCTCACCACTATTTATTTTATTTATTTTTTTTTTTTAAATTTTTTTTTTTCAACGTTTATTTATTTTTTTGGGACAGAGAGAGAGCATGAACGGGGAAGGGGCAGAGAGAGAGGGAGACACAGAACCGGAAACAGGCTCCAGGCTCTGAGCCATCAGCCCAGAGCCTGACGCGGGGCTCGAACTCACGGACCGCGAGATCGTGACCTGGCTGAAGTCGGACGCTTAACCGACTGCGCCACCCAGGCGCCCCACTCACCACTATTTAAAATAGTACTGGAAGTTTACTCTCAGCAAGCAGACAACAAAAAGAAATAAAAGGCATCCAAATCATAAGGAAGGAGTCAAATTTTCACTATTTGTCGATGACATGATATTCTATGTAGAGAACCTGAAAAACCACCAAAAAACTGCTAGAACTAATACATGAATTCAGCAAAGTTGAAGGACATAAAGTCAATGTGTAGAAGTGTGTTGCATTTCTATACACCAATAACAAAGCAGCACAAAAAGAAATCAAGGAATCAATCTCATTTTCAATTTCACCAAAAACTGTAAGGTATCTAGGAATAAAGCTAACTAAAGAGGTAAAAGATCTATACTCTAAAAACTATATAACCCTTATGAAAGACATTGAGTAGGACACAAAGAAATGGAAAACCATTACATGCTCATGAATTGGAAAAACATTGTTAAAATGTCTATGCTATTCAAAACTATCTAAACACATAATGCAATCCCTATCAAAATATCACCAGCATTTTTTCACAAAGATAGGAAAAATAATTGTAAAATTTTTATGGAATCACAAAATACTCCAAATATCTAAAGTAATTCTGAAAAAGAAAAACTGTAGACATCATCATTCTGGATTTCAAGCTATATTACAAAACTAGTCATCAAGACAGTAATGTTCTGGCACAAAAACAGACAGATAGATCAATGGAACAGAATAGGAAACCCAATAATGAACCCACAACTATGTGGTCAACTAATCTTTGACAAAGTGGGAAAGAATAGCCAATGGAAAGAGACACTCTTTACAATATATGTTGGGAAAATGACTACAAAATGCAAAAGAATGAAACTGGACCACTCTGTTACACCATACACAAAAATAAATTCAAAATGGTTGAAATACCTAAATGTGAGACAGAACACCATCAAAATCCTAGAGGAGAACACAGACAGCAATCACTTTGACCTCAGCTGAAGCAACTTCTTACTAGACACATTGCCAGAGGCAAAGGAAACAAGAGCAACAATGAACTATTGGAATTTCACCAAGGTGAAAACCTGCACAGCTAAGAAAACAATCGACAAAACTAAAAGGCAACCTACAGAATGAGAGAAGATATTTGTAACAATATATCTGATAAAATGTTAATATCCAAAATCTATAAAGAACTTACCAAACTTAAAACCCCAAAATCAAATAACCCAGAAAAGAAATGGGCAGAAGATGTGGATGGACACTTTTCCAAAGAAGCCATCCAGATGGCTGACAGACACATGGTATGATGCTTAACATCATTCATCATCAGGGAAATACAAGTCAAAACCATTATGAGATACTACCTCATACCTTTCAGAATTGCTGGAATTAACAACATAAGAAAGAACAGATGTTGGTGAGCATGGAGAGAGGAGACCCCTCTTACACTGTATGTGAGAATGCAAAATAATGCAGCCATTTTGAAGGACAGTATGAGGGTTCCTTGAAAACTAAAAATAGAACTCTCCTATAATCTAGCAATTGCACTACTAGGTATTTATGCAAAGGATCAAAATCGCAGATTCAAACATGCACCACAATGTTTATAGCAGCACTATCGCCAATAGCCAAACTGTGGAGAGAGCCATAATGCCCATCAACTGATGAATGGATAAAGAAGATGTGGTTTACACACACACACACACACACACACACACACACACACACACACACCGTGGAATATTACTCAGCCATTAAAAAGAATGAAATCTTGCCATTTGCAATGATGTGGATGGAACTAGAATGTATTATGCTATGCCAAATACGTCAATCAGAGAAAGCCAAATATCATATGATTTCACTCATATATGGGATTTAAAAAACAAAACAGATGAACATATTGGAAGGGGGGAAAAGAGGAGAGGGAAACAAGCCACAAGAGACTCATGGAGAACAAATTGAATGTTGATAGAGGGAGGTGGTTGGGGAATGGTCTAGATGGGTGATGGGTATTAAAGAGGACACTTGTGATGAGCACTGGGCATTATATGTAAGTGATGAGTCACTGAATTCTACTGAAACCAATATTGCACTGTATGTTAACTAACTAAATTTCAATAATAGATACAAGAGCACAAACAGGCTAAAACCCTGGAAAAAGATGTACTATGCAAATTATCATCAAAAGAAAATGGTGTGTTTCTATTAATATGAAAAAAAGTCAACTTAGGACAAAACTTATTAAAAGATACCAAAAAAAGATATTTTGTAATAAGAGGTGTATTCATCAGAAAGATATACAATTATAAACATATAGATATATAAGAAGAAAGCCCCAGAATATATGAAGTCAAAAAAGAAGCAAAAGGTGACATAGACAACTCAGTCTAAGAATTAGAAACTTTAATAATCCACTTTTAAACTGGATCTAACAATGATGTACAAGATTAAGAAATAGTGGATTTGACCAACACTATAAACCAACTAGACCTAACAGACATCTATAGAATATTCCACCCAAAATTTGAGTACACATTCTTCTCAAGTCCAGATAAACATGATCCAATATAATCTATATGTTAGGCCATTACAAGTCTAAATCAATTTAAAATAATTGCTTTCATACAAAGTACATATTCCGAACACAATGAAATGAAATTACAAAAAAAGAAGAGAAGGAAATAAACAAATCTGTGGAAACTAAATAACAGATTCTTAAATTACTAGTTTATCAAACAGAAAATCAGAAGGGATAATAGATTGGGAAATCAGAAAATACATTGAAATGAATGACAATAAAAACACAACATGACAAAACTAATTTTATATGAGTAAATCAGTATTTAGAGTGACATTTATAGCAGCAGCAAAGCCTATAATAATAAAAAAAATCTTGAATTAGTAATGTAATCAATCACCTTCATACACTAAAAGAAAAAGAGCTCAACCCAAAGCAAATAGAAAGAGGGAAATTGATAAAATAAAATAAAGAATAGAAAAACAGGGAACCCTGGGTGGTTCAGTCAGTTGTGTCTGACTTCAGCTCAGGTCATGATCTCAAGGTCCATGAGATTGGACCCACATCAGGCTCTCTGCTGACAGCTCAGAGCCTGGAGCCTGTTTCAGGTTCTGTGTCTCCCTGTCTCTCTGCCCCTCCCCTACTCGCACTCTCTCTCTCTCTCTCTCTCAAAAATAAATAAGTCTTAAAAAAAAGAAAAACAAAAGAAAATATCAACAAAAGCAAGACCTTTCTTTAAAAGGATCAATAAAATTGACGATACTATAGCTACATTGACCAGGATAAAAAGAGAAAAGACTCAAATTACTAATTTCCCGGAGGAAGAGGGGTTATCAATACCTACTTACAGAAATAAAACAATTATATGGGAGTCTAATGAACAATTACATGACAACAAATAGTATAACCTACATCAGAAGAAAAAACTGAAAAAATCAAAACTGACACTGGAAAAACCAGAAAATATGAATAGAGCTACAACAAGCAGAATGATTGAATTAGTAATAATAAAAGTATTCCATATAGGGAAACAGTCCCATAAAGCCCATAATCAGGTGGCATCAATGTATATTTTACCAAACGTTTAAAAACAATTGATAACAATTCTTTACAAACACTTCCAAAAATAGTAAATATTTCTAATTCATCTGTGAGGTCAGTATATCATTATATCCAAATCAGGAAAAAATATAACACTAGGAAAAACAAAAAGTTCAGGCAAATATCCCCAAATCTAGACGCACACACATACACACGTGGCTCAAAAAGAAGCAAACCGAATTGATCAACATATGAAAAGGATTAGACTGTGACCAAGTGGCCCTTATCCCAGAAATCCAAATTAGTTTAATACACAAAAATCAATCAATATAATATACCATGTAAAAGAATAAAGAATAAAACACTACATAATCATTTCAATGGATAAAGTAAAAGCATTTGGAAGATCCAACAGTCTTTCATAAAGAAATTCTCAATGGGAATTGAAGGAAATGTCCATTATCCAATCAAGGACAAAATGTACAAAAATGCCACAGTTTATATTGAGTGGTGAAAGGTGAAAACATCCCTCCTAAGATCAGGAATAAGACAAGACATCTGCCTTATCTCTTCTACTTAACATTCTATAGGAGGTTCTAGCCAGGACAATTGGGCAAGGGAAAGAAATAAAGGCATTCAGATGGGAAAGAAAGATGAATAACTACCTCTATCTGCAAGTGACATAACCTTATATGTAGAAAACCCTAAGAAATCTGGTAAGAAATCTACTACAGCTAATGAATAAGTGCAGCCAGTTTGCAGAATACAGTTTCATATACAAAAAAATTAATTGCACTTGTATATACTAACAATGAACAGTCCGACAATGAAATTAAGAAAAATCCCATTTATAATAGAATAAAAAAGATGAAAATACTTATGAAAAACTTAAGAAAGCTGTACCACATCTGTATACACACACACACACACACACACACACACACACACACACACATATATATATATGTAATTTGAGGGAGAGAGAGAGAATGAGCAGGGAGAGGGGAAGAGGAAGAGACAGAGAATCTTAAACAGGCTCTACACTCAACATTGAGCCCAATGTGAGGCTTGATCACATGTCCCTGGGATCATGACTTGAGCTGAAATCAAGAGTTGGACACTCAACTGACTGAGCTGCCCAGGCACCCCCAAACTGCAAATTAGATTGGGAAGAAACTTTTAAAAGATCTACATACGTGGAAAGACATCCCATACTCAAGGATTAGAAGATTTAGTATTGCTAAAATGTTAATCTCCCCAAATAAAGCTATAGATTCAATAAAATTTTATCAAAGCCACAGATTCCTTTTTTTTTTGAGGGAGAATTAATCCCAAAATGTGAATAAAAATTAAAGGGAACAAGAATATTCAGAATAATCTGAAAAAAAGAAGAATCAGTTTGGAGGACTCAGAATTTTCCATTTCAAAGCTTAATACAAAGCTTTAGTAATCAAAACAGTATAGTAGTAGCATAAGGATAAACACTGAGATCAATAAAATAGAACTGAGAGTCTACAAATACAGTGTTACAATTACAGTCCATTGATTTTTGTATTGCCTTTTAAACAAATGGTACTGTAATTGGATATTTACATGGAAAAAAATGAATTTTTTGTTGGACTCCCTAATGTATACCATATAAAAAGATTAGCTGAAAACAAAACAGAGACCTAAATGTAAGAGATAAAACTAAAAAATTCTTAGAAGAAAACAAAGATATAAGTTTCTCTGACCCTCAATTAGTCAAAGGTCTCTTAGATATAACACCAAAATTATAAGCTATCTATAAAAATTGTATTTCATCAAAATTAACCAATATTACATTGCAAAAGACATTGTCAGAAAAGTGAAGTGAGTCCATAAAATGGAAGAAACTATTTTCAAATCATATATCTAATAAAGGACTAGATTCAAGAATATATAAAGAACTTGTACCTTAACAATAAAAGCACAGATTACACAATTTTTAAAATGGACAAATACTTGAACACTTTTCCAAAGAAGATATGCAAATGACCAATAAGCACATGAAAAGATGCTTAAATGCAATAGTCATTAGTGAAATTTACATCAAAAGCACAATCAGATTTTACTTTATACACACTAGGATGGCTATAATAAAAAGAGGGATGACAACAATTGTTGGTGAGGATGTGAAGAAATCAGAACACTTCTATGCTGCTGGTGGGAAAATAAAATGGTGTAGCCACTTTGGTAAACAGTCTGGCAGCTCTTCAAAAATGTAAACATAATTAACATATGAAGCAGCAATTTCACTTCTGAGAATATACTCAAGATATTCAAAGCATATGTCTACCTAAAGGCTTTTTCATGAATGTTATAGCAGCATTATACATAGTAGACAAAAGGTGGAACTGGTTCACATATCCACAAACTGAAGAATAGATAAGTAAAATGTGGTATATCCAAACAAAGGAAAATTATTCTTCTAGTAAAAACAAATAAAAAAATGAAATATTGATCTATGCTACAACATTAGCAGAACTTGGAAGCATACTAAAAGAAGATCACACACTGTATGTATTATATGACTCCATTTATATCAAATACTCAAGTTAGTTAAATCTCCAGACAGAAAGTAGATTAGTAGTGGCATAAGGCTGGGGGGTACAGGTTTGGGGGAATAATAAGAGTCATTGTTGGTTCCTATTCAGGATGCCAATATAGGAAAATCCTGAACTTACTTCTTCCCATGGACACATCATACCTAAAGCTACATATGGAATAATTCTCTTTGATGAAAAAGCCCCCAAACTAGCTGAGCAACAATGTATTAGGCAAATGAGAATAATTTTAGATAGAAGCAGGTGTGAGAGGCTGAGATACAGTCTCACCGTAAATCCCATACCCGGCATGGCAATCCATAATCAGGAGGGAACTCAAAATCCTCAGCTTCTCTCAGAGGAGTACAGGGTTTCAACCCCACATCAAGCACCCCAACATTTAAGATCTGATAGATGAGCCCCCAAAATATTTAGCTTTGAAAGCTAACAGAGTTTGTATCCATAAGATTTAAAGGGCTCACCTTCATGGATTCACGTAACCCAGTGCCCAGTGCAGAGGCAGCCAACTGAAAAGCACCCACATTTTCTGTGAAAGAGGTTGCTTTGCTTAACTTAAAGCATCAGCCTAAGGCATAGTCACCTAATTTAACATACATCTAGGGCCTGCTGAAATACTCTCCAGGGATGGTGAACAATGGGTGCTATCTTTGTGTTCTCCCTCTCCCTTGTTCCAATGAGCTAATATCTCCTGGAAAGGAGTTTGCACCCTCATTTGGTGCCCTGAATTTTGTGACAAACCACCCAGGGGACAAATCTGAATTGCCTGGTTTCACTGGCCAGTGGAGCTTCTACTCATGAGTCCCATAAGACTGTAACCAACAGAAAAAGAGTTTCTAATGAGCTACCACTCCAGGGTATAGCAAAAGGCAACAGATTGGGGAGCCCAGTTTTTCTATGAAAGAGCCCTATTAGCAGGCTCCTAATTAAACACACATCTAGAAACTTAACTATAATCCTCTCAAGAGATGTTGGAGGGCAGGTTCTATTTTTGCACTCTCCCTTTGCCATGCTCCAGAACTTTTACACATGTCTGGCACCCCAGTTTTATGGCTGCTACTAAGAGGATGCCTCTTTATTGTCTGATTCTGGTGACCACTGGGGCTCATGTTTCAGAATCCCATGGGACTGTGACAGAGAAACATTTGTTGGCCAGCTACCACCCCTAGGGTAGAGTGCAGAGAGCAAACTGAAACACACTGCCGGTCTTTCTGTGAAAGAGACCTATCTGTTTATTGTGGAGCTTTGGCATGAGGGGTAGGCTTCTGGTTTGGCACACATCTACATGCCTACCTAGGTGTTCTCTGTGGATAGAGGCTGGTAGACAACAACTATGTGCTTTACCTCTGCCTTATCTCAGGTTGCTAATATCTCCTAGAAAGCCAATATCTCCCAGAAAATGAATGTTTCTACTCAAGTGGCTCTTCATTGTTATTAATGATGCCAAGGGGACAGCACTAGAAGACTTGGCTCAGGTGACCAGAGAAAAATACACTTGTCATCCCACAGGACTATGTATTATTTATATACTTTAAAAATGCTGCTGTAGATCTGGCTTCCTGAATCTGGGTGCTAACTGAGATCCTCCCATTTGGGACACAAGTCTTGGCACAGCCTCAACTACTGGGAGCCACTGAAAATAAAATAGGCTGTTGGATAATCACAAAGGTTTGACAGAAAACCAAGAACTAGGACAGGGTTAAACAATATTTCCTGTATGAGGCTACTCCTTCAAGGTTATGAGAGGTGGTAGTTTTATGTAATGTATAGAAACCAACACATAGAATCGAGGAAAATGAGGAAATAGAGGAATATAACCCAAATGAGAGAACAAGACAAAACCTTTGAAAAAGACCTTAATAAAATGGAAATAAATGATTTACCTGAAAAAGAGTTCACAATAACAGTCATAAATTCAGGAGAATAATAGATATATACAGTAAGAACATCAACAAAGAACTATAAAATATAAGAAAGTACCAAATAGGAGTCACAGAGCTGAAGAATACAATAATTGAACCAAAAAATACACAAGAGGGTTTCAGTAGCACACTAGAAGAAGCAGATGAAAGGATAGGTGGACTCAAAGACAGCATAGTCAGTCTCGTTCAGTCAGAGTGGCAAAAAGAAAAAAAGAATTTTAAAAAATGAAAATAGCTTAGGGAACATATAGACAACATTAAGCAGAATAGTATTCACATTTTTGAATCCCATAAGGAGAAGAGAGAGAAAAGGGGACAGAAAACTTGAAGGAATAATGGCTGAGAACTTCTCTAACTAGGGAAAGGAGGTAAACATCCAGATAGATCCAAACAGTTCCAAATAGGATGAACCCAAAAAGACTCAAACCAGGATATATTATAATTAATGTGTCAAAAGTTAAAGGTAAGTAGAGAATCTTAAAAGTAGCAAGAGGAGGGGCTCCTGGATGGCTCAGTCGGTTGAGAGTCCGACTTCGGCTCAGGTTATGATCTCCCGGTGGACGAATTTGAGCCCCGTGTCAGGCTCTGTGCTAACACCTCAGAGCCTGGAGCCTGCTTCAGATTCTGTCTCCCTCTCTGTCTTCCCCTCCCCCACTCATGCTCTGTCTCTTTCTGTCTCAAAAATAAATATAACCATTAAAAATAATTTTAAAAAAGTAGCAAGAGGAAAAACAACTTGTTATGTACAAGGGAATCCCATAGGCCTATCAGCAGGTTTCTTCACAGAGGTTTAACAGGCTGAAGGGAGTGGCACAATACATTCAAATAACTGGAAAAAAACAAACAAACAAAAAACTATCAACTAAGAATACTCTCACCAGCAAAATTATCCTTCAGAACTGGAGAGAGAAAGAATTTTCTAGATAAGCAAAAGATTCTGAAAATAATTTACCAGGTGCCTGAGTGGCTCAGTTGGTTAAGCATCCAACTTTGGCTCAGGTCATGATCTCACGGTTCATGGGTTCTAGCCCAGCATTAGTCGGGCTCTGTGCTGACAGCTCAGAGCCTAGAGACTGCTTCGGATTCTGTGTCTCCCTCTCTCTCTGCCCCTCCGCACTCATGCTCTGTCTCTGTCTCTCAAAAATAAATAAACACTGAAAAGAAGCTTTAAAAAAGAAAAGAAAAGAAAAGAAAAGAAAAGAAAAGAAAAGAAAAGAAAAGAAAAGAAAAGAATTTACCAAGGTGCCTGGGTGGCTCAGTTAGTTAAGCATCTAACTTTTGGTTTTGGTTCAGGTCAAAATCTCATGGTTTATGAATTCAAGCCCTGCTCTGGGCTCTCTGCTGTCAGCACAGAGCCTGCTTCAGATCTTCTGTCTCCCTTTCTCTCTGCCCTTCCCCTGTTCGCACAACTTTCTCACTCTTAAAAATAAATAAACCTTAAAAAAAAAGGAAAAAGAAGAAAGGTGTCAATCCAACAAGAGGATATAATATTTGTAAATATTTATGCTCCCAATATTGAAGCATATTAATATATAAAACAAACATTAACAGAGCTAAAAGGGGAAATAGATAACAAAACAGGAATAGTAGGGAATTTTACATACCACTTCCACCAGTGGATAAATAATCTATACAGAAAATCAGTAAGAAAACATCAGCCTTAACCATCATGTTAGACCAAATGGACTCAACAGGTGTATGTATACAGAACATTCCGTCCAAAAGCAACAGAATACAGTCTTCTCAAGTGCACATGGAAAATTCACCAGGATAGATAGTATGTTAGACCACAAACCAAGTCTTAATACATATAAGAAGATTAAAATCATATCAAGCATCTTTTCTGACCACAATGATATGAAACTAGAATTCCATTATAAGAAAACTGAAAATTTCACATATATGTGAAGTTTAAATGACATGTCATTAAACAGTCAATGGGCCAAACTTGATATCAAAAGTGAAATAAAAAGATACCTTGAGCCAAATGAAAAACGTGAAGAACATATACCAAAACTTATGGGATCAGTAAAAGCAATTCTAAGAGGAAGCTTCATAGCAATTAATGCTTACTTCAAGAAACAAGAAAAATCTGAAATAAACAATCTAACATTATACTTCAAGAGATTTGAAAAAGAAGGACAAACAAAACCTGAAGTTAGTAGAAGAAAATAGTAAAGATCAGAGGGGAAATAAATGAAATAGAGAATAAAAAGACAACAGAAAAGATCAATGAAACTAAAAGTTGCTTTTCTGAAAAGATAAGCAAAATTGATTAACCTTAGCTATATTCACCAAGACAACAACAACAACAACAAAAAGAACTAAAATCAGAAAGGAAAGAGAAAACTTTACAATTGATACCATGGAAATACAATGGGTCATAAGAAACTATTATGAACAAGTAAATGCCAATAAACTGGACAAATTAGAAGAAATGGATAAATTCCAAGACTGAATCATGAAAAATAAAACATCTGAACAGACTGATTACTAGTGAAGAGGTTGAATCAGTAATCAAAAACCTCCCAACAAACAAATCTCCAGGACCAGATGTTTTCATTGGTGAATTCTACCAAGAATTTAAAGATTGGGGCACCTGGGTGGCTCAGTCAGTTAAATGTTGACTTCAGCTCAGGTCATGATCTTGTGATTCATGGGTTTGGGCCCCATGTAGGGTTCTGTGCTGACAGCTCAGAGCCTGGAGCCTGCTTCAGATTCTGTGTCTCCCTTTCTCTCTGACCCTCCTCTGCTCACGCTCTTTCTCTCTCTCAAAAATAAAATAAAAATATTAAAAAAAAATTAAATAATTAATGCCAATCATTCTTAAATTCTTCCAAAAAAAAAAAAAGAATGGAAAAACTGCTTCCAAACTCAGAAGGATGGGCAAACTGGGTGAAAGAGCCAAAATATACAAACTTCTAATAATAAAATAAATATGTCATGGAGATATCATGTACATCATGGTGACTCTAGTTAATAATACCATCTTGCATATTTGAAAGTTGATAAGAGAATAAATCCTAAACCTCCTCATCATAAGGAAAGAAAGCATGTAACTATGTATGCTGCCACATGTTAGCTAGACTTATCATGGTGATCATTTCACATTATTTAAATAGCAAATTATTATGTTCTATATCTGAAACATAATGTTATATGTGAATTATACTTCAATAATTTTTTTAACTAGTTAACTAGTTGGACTTAATGTAAATAGCTAATGAGTTAACTATAACAGTATATTGACTAAACTTAACTGTAAATGCTAATTAAACTTAGGGTGATCATTTCACAATATACACAAATATCGAATCATTATTCAGTAAATCTGAAACTACTATAATGCTATATGTCAATTATATCTCAATAAAAAATTAAAGAAGAAATTGCTAATGAGATTGTGGTTTCCATTGTGGGAAATAATTCTAAAATTTATTGTGGTGATGGTTTTACAACTCTGTAAATAGAGTGAAACCATTGAATTTCACACTTCATGGTATGAACTGACTCCAACACATTTCTGTGTGAGGGAATTGGATATATGGATTTCTACTCTTTCCTTCAGACAAGGAGTCATGTGTGAGTTTGTTTCCTGAGATTTGTTGCTACTTGAAAGGTATATGGTTCACATGTATCATGATCACCATAAGTCTAATTAGCATATATAGTTAACTTTAATCAAAATAGTGTTATAGTTAACTCATTAGCTATTTACAGTAATGAGAGCTGACAATTGAATTTTCAGAAGTTTTGAAGGCATTTGTTGTAAACAACCATTAGGAAAAAATAAATTATATAAACTTACAATTTAAAAAATATTTTAAAAACAAGAGTATAAGTATTGAAAACTCATCACTTCATACTTATTTACTATTATTGATACTCTTGAGGTTATTCACATCTATTATATCTTTATAATAAAAATACTGAATAAATGTTTCCCTGTACATCTTTGCCTAATTCTGCATTGGATGACATCATAATGTTATATTGAAATTGGATATAGTTGGAATATTCACATCATGGAAATTGGCAAGTATTACAAAGACCATACTGCTTTGTTGATTTTCTAGGCTTAAGAAAGTGGTGAACAAAATATTAATTATTCAGATTAAACTTAAATGTGTGTCATGTCTATAATAACCACATTGTGAATAGTACAAAGGATGAGGACACATTCTTCTATTACTTGAAAAGAATATTAAATATTAAATATTAAAAGTAAGATTTTCTAATTTAATCTGAACACCACCCTAAATCTTATGGATAAGGAGACTGAGATCTATAGCATTTAAGTAACATCCTCATTGTAACATTGGCTATGAGTAATATAGACAGGTTTTGGATTCTAATCCCTATTCTCTTAAGTCACAATAAATCTCTTCTCTAGGCTTATAATGTTTTGAAGCACCACCAAGGAGACATAAATTGTGATTGCAAGAACAATAATAACAAAAGATCATTAAATACATTATATTATATATATATGTAAATATAAGCATATATTTATATATATATATACATACACCATATATTATAGCATTATATAAGAGCCAAAAAGGATCACTTCAGTGACTTATGAATATCTAATTTCTAGAAATCTGATTCAGCCAGAAGTCACTGAAATGAATGAAATTTCAAAATACATATTTGTTATTTCATGCTTGTTTTACTAATTAATATAAAAGAAAGCATTTGCCAATATTCATGTTGGAAGTATACTTGATCATCATTTGCAACCAAGGTTGGCAACAGAGAAAAGATTTTGGCAAAAGTTAACAAAAGTGTTCTGTGAGAATCAATAGGCTATATGCAGTTGCCAATAAAGGATATTGGGTTCTTTAGTACCAACCAAAAGTTGTACACTACACAAAATTTATAGTGGCCCAATACATATATATTGTCTTTTGGAGATCTAGTTCTCAAATTTCTACCACTTCCCTCCCCTCCCTAAATACTTCTCTAAATACAGTAATGTTGCTTTGATTGTCTACATCTCTCTCCATCTCTCCCTTTCCCATTCTGTGTATCTGTCTGTATCTCATATATATCTCTAGTTGTGATCTTTTCTCAGAGATGCCTGGCTCTTATTTTGTTATGGATACTGGTTCCTTCCTGTATAATCTTTCTACAGACTCCCTGTCTACTGACAAACTAGCAATTGCTCCCTTCATTTCTCCTCACCACTCCCATGTCCCATTTTGCAGGACAGCTAGACTGTGCCTTTCTAATTATAAGTCAAATCTTGTCAACTTTTCCATTGTCTTTTCATCACACTTAGAAGAAAATCCAAACTCTTACCTTGGCTCACAGGGGTAGGTAAAATCTGACTCCTCCTCTCTATCTTCTTTCCCTTCTCCCTTTATCACGTTCAGTGTTGGTATCTTCTTCAGTCACGTGCTGTATGCAACCTGTGTGTCCACAAAGGACTCTGTGCTCAGGAGTCTCAAGTTTGGTTTAATTATCTACTGTTGCTGACTTGAAAGTCTCAATTTTTAAATAAGAGGTTCCACATTTTCATTTTATATAAGGACCTGCTACTTATGTGGCCATTCTCATTAAGCTTTAGTGATACTAGCCTTATTTCTTTTCCTCAACTGCAACAAGTTCTTTTCCACTCTAGGACTATTATCATCCACATTCTCTCTTCCTAGAAAGCTTCCCTAAGCCACATGCCTAACTGTGCCTTTTTGTCATTTAAGACTCAACTCCATATCTACACTGCAAGGTCATGCCCATCACCCAATGTAAAGAGGCAGCTCCTTAAAAGTTGTACTTCTATCACTTAATTTTTATTATCTTCATAATATTTACTCTTTCCTGAAACTATCTTGTTCCTCTAATGATTTATGTGCTTATTGTCCATCCCTCCTCATTATTATTTTAACTTATTAAGAACAGAGTTTTTATCTGTGAAGTACAGCACTCTACTAGCAGGAGCTGGAACACTAGTACATAGCAATCATTCAATAAGTATCTGCCAAATAAATGAATGAATCCATTTATTTCTATATCTATCATGACGCATCTTGTTGACTCATCTGAAAACCTTCCCATTTGTGACATCATTGGGATCCTCTCACATCAGTCACTGACTGATCCTTCAATATTTGTTATAGTTTTGATTTCTTGTATGTAATGCACATTTTTATCCTCCAGTCAAAAGCCCTGCTTTCTTGGTGATGTTAGAAGGCACCAAAGAAGCCTGGATAGGAAGTTTCACATGGTTTCAAAGAACAGGAATGCTGTATAAATCCTGGTTATACTTCTTATCAAACTTGTAACAATGTGCATGCTACTTAACTGTTCTAGGCTTCAGTTTCTTTATCCATAAAATTTATTAGTGCTGTGCAGATTATAAGAGCAGAGGTATAAAAACAACTTAGGAGAGAACTAGTGGGTAGAAATTCCTCAATGTATATTAGCACTGATTCTTATTACAAGTTTCTTCAATTACTGAAAGCACAGCTATTAATAAGTAAATATCTTCACTTGCCTCTAAGTTACTTCTAACTGTGACATTACAATAAATCATTTGTTTGGTTAATTATAAAGGATACCATTATACATATGTATAAATAATATATAGATGGAAATATACATCTGTTTTTACACACTACTTTGTTAATATTGAGCTATGTATTTATACTTTTTAGTCAATGTGTTCCATAGACATATATACAAATGATGTTTTGATTATGAGAAGTTGAAACATCATTCAGCTCCAATATTTCTTGGAATTATGCTTGTAGACACTTTTGTAGTGCAAAAGTGGGTTTCTGGGTTTCAGATCACACCAAATTGTGTTTGCACACCACAAACCAACATTCTGTAAGTAACAATAGTATTCTATGGAGACAGCAAAGAAGTAAAAATAAAAACAAAAATATCAACTGGGGTTTTTAGCATTGCCTATTGACAAAGATGCCATAACATTTTAAAAAAGGAGTTGAAGAGCAGAGTTGAAATGCTGGAGAATAGTTTATTGCAAATGCCTGAATCAGAGCAAACAACCAGTGAAAGGTCAACATAACAGCCCATTGATCTGTACAAGCACATTTGCTAAACCTAGCAATAAATTCCCCCAAGAGCCACAGCAGCAACTCCTTTAAATATTTGTGATATCTTTTTTTGTAGGAGGCAGCTGACCAGAAAGAATAGCACGATTTGCCCTTTATCAATGTTAGCACAATGTCAGTAAACTATGGGACCACTATAAGGATTTTAAACATGATTATTCTTATAAGTTTATTGAACTCATATTGTGAGCACATACATGTCATTCAATGATCCATGCCCTTTGGAAGCAGTGACTAACAACGCCATTAACACTATATTGTCCCTTCTATTAAGAAGTTCGGTCTATTCAGGGAGAAATTATTAAGACCATAACTTCACTATAGAAGTATGCAAAGACTGCCTTCTACTGGAAAACTTAAGTCATTTCTAATTTCCCCCCTTTTTATGGTGGTGTGTTTTTGGAGCCCATGAAAAAAATTTATAGGAGAAATTACTTTTGAGCTGGTGTTTGCAATATAAGTAGGATGGAAAAGAAATAGACCTGCCCCAAAGAGGGTAGGACACACTGAGTAAAGAAAAAATAAATAAATAAAGGCACAGAGAAAACAGAGGGCTTGCTTAGAGAATAGCAGTGTTGTGGTAGAGAAATACTACAGGAACTCGAAGGTGTATGCTATGAACAGGGCCCTATGTTATTAAGCTGTTTAATGAAATTAAGTTATCAGAAGTTAATGTATAAACATGTAAAAGCCAGCAAAAACAAACAAAACAAAATGATGTCTCAAGCCTTTACTACCCAAGCAGGAATAATTTCAGTTCTCTCATTGTGCTATCTCTTATTCTCATCTCTAGCTCCTCTGATCATCACTCAAAACCTTCTATACAATGTAAAGATTCCTATATTTTAAAAATATTGTATATCCTCTTGGTCATTAATAGAGCTTCCATATAAAACACAGATTACAATTAAATTTGAATTACAGACAATGATGTTTTTAGTTATTAATACATCCCACGTATTGTCTAATCTTTCTGTGTATACTGTAGGTAATGTTATTTTTTTATTCCTCTACCTGACTTTAATAATTTGTCTGCCATAGTTTTCTATAATTTGATTATGATGTGCCTGGAGTGATTTCTTTATGTTTATTATTATTTACTTTAGATATTCTCTATACTTTCAAATTCACTGATTGTCTCTTCTACAGATATATCCTGTATGGTATAACTTTATTTCAGAGACTATTTTCACCTGTAGAAATCTGGGTATACTCTAAAGCACATGGATATGTAGCAAGTATTAGGAAAAATTGGGATGTATTTTTTAGCACCTCACTAACTGCTTTCTGTGTATTATGAATATTACTATCAAACTCCCAGTGGTCATTAAATCCCCAAGAACTTTGCCAGATAATTCTGGCTAGTTATCTTCACAGATCAATGTAGAAATCTAAGAAGATTTTAATAGTTGAAGGTTTACCTCAAGTATTTTTGCTTGAATGCATGGGCACATATGTTTGCACACGTATACACAAAAATCCAACCCTACATATGTGTATGGCATGCACACATACACAGATAACACTTTTGTTTTAAGGCATAGTATGGCATGTTGTAAAATAGTTTTTGTTTGTTTGTTTGTTTGTTTGTTTTTAATGCAGCGTTGACATAGTTTTGAGGTCCTGATGAGAGACCAGACAGTTCCCCTTCCTGAGACATCAGTCAAGTCTACACCTCCATGTTCTTGGCCATTATACACTTGCCCTAATCACATCAAGGTCAGGTACCAGACAAACAAGGCAGCCCCTATGCCCCCAAACCTGCTGAAATTATTCACATTAGCCAATCCTAAACCTGCTTTCCCTGTCTCGCCCTTTCCTTCCTGCAAAAATAAAATAAAAATGCTTGTCCACAGTTCCCTTTTTCCCTCTGCCTTGTGTCCTGCCCATGTACTTCCTCTGAGTGTCTGTGTAGTATCCTGTGTTTTCCCCAGGCAACTGTGAGAATGACAAAACTGTAAAGCTCTTTCCAGTTTCTTCTTCCTGATCTGCATCCAGTCTTACCCAACATAACATGGTTAAAATACATGCCAAGTATGTTCTATGTTCTGGGCCTTGAATCATTATAACAAGGCAAATGATCAAACTTTCAATCCTTAAAAATCTTAATTTTGCTCAAAAATACAAAAATAAAGAATATGTAGTATACTGGAAATATTTTACTTCCTGCATTTTTATTTGCATATTAAATATGACGGTATTTGTAACAAAGATAAGTATGGCCATACATTTCTTTTATTTAAAGGAGAAAAATGACTATTTTCAGAATTTCTGCACTAACACCTTTTTTTGCAATATTTATTCATTTTTTAGACAGAGAGCAGAGAGAGGGGCAGAGAGTGAGAGAGGGGTACAGAAGTTCAAAGCAGGCTCTATGCTGACAGCAACAAGCTTGATGTAGGGTTTGAATTTGCGAACGGTGAGATTATGACCTGAGCCAAATTTGGACAGTCAACTGACTGAGCCACCCAGAGGCCCCTATATAACCATTTTAGTATAGGATCAATGAATAATTCAGTCAAGTTTGTAGAAAGAAATTGTGTCTAGTTTTTAAAGTAGATGGGATTTCAGGCACCTGGGTGGCTCAGTCGGTTAAGCATCCGACTTCAGCTCAGGTCATGATCTCACAGTTTGAGTTCGAGCCCCACGTGGGGCTCTTTGCTGACAGCTCAGAGCCTGGAGCCTGCTTTGGATTCTGTGTCTCATTCTGTCTCTATCCCTCCCCACTTGTACTCTGTCTCTCTTTGTCTCTCAAAAATAAATGGATGTTAAAAAAAAAAATTAAATTAGACGGAATTTACATTAAAAAAATAGAGGTTTGCAAAACTTTGGAATAGCAGAGGTAGTAAAGATAAAGGAGGAAAAACGGTAAAGAAAGTAATATTTAGCATTCAAGAATTTAGAAAAAAAAAAAAGCAGGAATTACACAAATCACTGTCTGAACTCAACTGTCTGTAAAACCAAAGTAGATAATTTACCACAAGATGTTTAAAGCCACTTGCAAAAATTTATTTTATAGTATCTACTGAAGTCGTCACATACTTGCCAATACAACAGCAAAAATAATGGTCTCTGCTTGTCTTTTATCTTTCAGATCTTGTAGGGAATGCCTTGCATTGGCAATTTCAAGTTTGAAATCCTGCTAACAGGGTTTCTTAACATTCAATCCCTGTGATAAAAAAACATTGAATGGCTAAGAGACTGTTTGACCCATCCACCCCTTTCCCTATTAAGCATTTATACAGTGTTTTATCAATATTTAATTTAAAACAACAATGTCAACTAGCATGTTTTTCTTTATAACCTGATGAAATTATGCCTTGTACAAATTAAAATGCACTCACCTTCTTCCTGAAAAAGGAGAGATCATAGCACAAGAAATTACTGTTTCCATCCTAATATGTTGTTCGTTTCATTCATTTTTCAGTCAAAATCTTCCTTTCATTTAGTGGGCGATTTACTATTTTAACCCTCACTAGCACATCTTATATAAAATAGTAGGGGGGAAGAGAAGGAGAATAAAAATGGTTAATACATACAATATATTCACAAAAAAACATAGAAGAAAATATGCTTAGTTACCATAGGTTTTGTTTGAAATTATTAATGAGGCCATGATTGTTAATAATTGCTTTCATCCACTACTTCACTTATCGAATGATTTTGATTATTTAGGAGATGATAAAACACCTCATTGCTGAAGGATCTGAGTCATTAAGCTCTGGACGTCCAATATTCTTCTGTTAATTACTCCCTCCATTACTTCCATTAATACTGGCTGTGGAAATACAAAAAGGTGTCTTCTCTGGATTCAGACATATTCCTCATCCCCATTATGAAGCAGTGTCCATACTTTCACTTAATAATCAGGTGTAATACTCCAAAGGCACAGCATATTGCCACACATATCAATGGCATAAAGAGGTCACATTGACTAGTTATCAGTCTCATATTCCAGTTTAATAGAAATACAGTTTTCACCATGGAAGAAGGAATCCTATGCTGGTAACTAGCGTGCATTAATTAACAGAGGTAAGGATGGAATAAAAATGTCTGCAATTGTATTTTTGGTCAATAACTCAAGAAACCAAATTTCACTCTCTAAATTCTGAATCTGTGTTATTTAACTAAGGACAGATATCATGTATTGATCATTGTTCAAAACAAAATAATACACCTTGAAAGAAAGCACTGCAAATTCTCAAGTTATTGCCTCCCTGCTGCTTCTGTCAGCCAGAAATTGATATTCTATTACACTGTTCTCACAGGTTAAATATTCCTCTGTGGTGTGGAATATAGTAATATTAGTGAATTCAATTGGTGCGTTCATAGTGCCTCAAATTTTGGTAGTAAAACATGTTCCTTGGTCAAAATCAAAGAAGTATTATATACATGGTAGAGAGTAAGGCATTGTGTTAATGGTGTAAAATATGGTATAAAATGGTATAAAATATTCTAATATATAAATATATTAGAGTATATAAAATATTAGAATATATAAAAATTATGCCTAAAGAAAGGCAAATCCATATTCAGAATAATCTCCAGTTTTCGTGGCAAATTGCTGTCATCTCCATCACAGAAGGGAGATATTGTAATTGACATTGCCACCAAGTGACTGATTTTTTTCTTTCCTCCCGCTGAATATTGCCATGTTGGAGGTTAATTATTAGTCTCCAATGTGATGGTGTTGGTGCTCAGCCATAGCCATAATCAGATCTGCCTTAAAGAGAGGAAGTTCATGTTGCTAAACCAATGCTCATTATTCATGCTTAAAAACTTTTTGGGGCATCTGGGTGGCTCAGTCAGTTAAGCGTCAGACTTCGGCTCAGGTCATGATCTCGCGGCTCATGAGTTTGAGTCCCATTTGGGATCCATGCTGACAATTCAGAGCCTGGAGTCTGCTTCAGATTCTGTCTCAGTCTCTCTCTGCCCCTCCCACACTCATGAACTGTCTCTCTCTATCCCTCTCTCTCAATATATATAAATATATATAGACATTATATTGTCTATTGTATACATCTATTGAATAAGTTCTGTTCTGACTAGAAAAACAGACTAATACCCATACGATGGGTGATTTTGTCCCTCTGATTAATGAGAACCTTCTGCAACTGATACCCTTTTGTTAGTAGCCACATGAGACTTAAATATCCTTGGATCTCTGTTTCTCTTGAGAGTTCCATCTGCATACCACTTCTAGAGATTCCTTTGTCCTCGAGGCTTTTACTTTTCTAGACCATGTGCATCCATGCAGACTATTACCACTTTCCCTGATTGTGAGATCTGAGTCCTGACTACTCTACCTCTGAATTAAATGAACAAACAAATTACTTGAACAATTGCTTCCTAAGAGGATTTATATTGCCCAGTATTCTTCAAGCCATACTTCTTACTCCATTGAGTGAGACCGTAATGTACCATTATCCTTCCACTATACTGTTCTATTGTATCCTTCCAGCTGGTGCCAATATATGTGAACTGAGCCCTATTTTAAATTTCTCAGTCAGCTATTTATAGAAACATTTTCATGACATTATAGGTGTTGATTGAAGGAGAAGTGCATCAGTGTGGTTGGAGTGGGTGTCATTTAGTCTGAAACACCTGACTCTATTTCAAATGTACAACTTGCACTTAAGGATGGAGCGCTGAGGCACAATTTTATGTTTTGGTGGATTTTATATTGCTTTCATGTTGTATAGCCCAAGTTACAATACTCATTTGTATTTTATGGCCAAACTCTCAGTCTCTACTAGGCCCCAAAGCAAAGCAGGACCTATTTTGCAAACAGAAGATCCTTTTTTGTTTTTTTTTTTATTTAAGACGACACAGCTTTGCTTTGCATTGGGAAGGGTAAGCATTATGATTCTCTAATTGGGGATTGCCAGAAAATCTCTAGAACATCTAAGATGCGCTAAATATTTAGGATACTATTTCATCAGCTGAGTCATACTTACCAACTGGTGAAACAGATTTCTTTGCAAACGAGAACAGCTGCAATTCCTTATCTTGTTTTCAGAACCATTTGAAACTTGCAACCTTATCTGTTATTCAATAAATCAAAGCAGTACAGACATAAGAATTATACGTTTTGTCTACAATCTAAAGAGTCCCACCAAAAAGATGTCCTCTAGTCAGAGATAAGTGGGATAATATTGTAAAGGGTGCAATATGTAAAGGCTTACCTTTTTTTATTTTATTTTATTGTGGTAAAATATATGTAACAAAAAAAACTGCCACTTTAAATATACCATTCAGTGGCATCAGTTCCAGTCACAATGTTACACAAATATTACAGTGTTTCCAAAACTTTTTTATCACCTCAAATGATACTCTATCAATTAAACAAGAACTCTCCATTCTCCTCTTCCCCATACTGCTGTGTGTCTGTATCAACTTATCTGTTCTAGATATTTCATAAAAGTGGAATTATACAATACTTGTACTTTTGTGTCTGCCTTATTTCACCTAGCAAAAATGTTTTCAAGGTTCATCTATGTTCTAGTATGTATCAGAAGTTCATTTCTGTGGCTGAATAATATTCAACACCCCCCCCCACACACACATATTTTGTTTATCTACTCACTTACTGATCAATATTTAAGTTATTTCCATCTTTTGACTATTTGAAAATACTGTAGTGAACACTGGCATATAAGTGTCTGAGTCCCTCCTTTCTATTTTCTGGGGGGTCACATGTTAACTCTAAATTTTTAAGGCATTGATGAACTGTTTTTCACACTGGCTATATTATTTTTCTTTTCCACCAGCAATGAACCAGCATTCCGATTTCTCCACACTCTTGCTAAAACTTGTCATTTTCCATTTTTAAAATTATAGCCAGCCTACTGTGTCATATTATTCTTTTTATTTATATTTCCCTAATTACTAATAATATTGAACATATTTTTTTAACTTTTTATTTTTATATTTTCATTTCCATTTATTTTAGAGAGCACACAAGCTGGGCAGAGGGGAAGAGAAAGAGAGAGAGAGAGAATCTTAAGCAGGCTCCATGCACAGCACAGAGCCCAATGCAGGGCTCGATCCCATGACACCAGGATCATGACATGAACTGAAATAAAGAGTCATATGCTCAACCTACGGAGCCATCCAGGTGCCCCATGTTGACCATCTTTTAATGTGAAATGTCTATTCAAGTCCTATGCTCATTTTTAATGGTTTCTTTGTCTTTTGTTTTGTTTTTAAGTTGTAGGAGTTCTTTTTATATTATGAATATTGAATTTTTATGATCTATAAGACATGGAAATATTTTCTCCCATTCTGCATGTTGTCTTTAAACTTTGAAACACAAAAGTTTTTAATTCTGATGAATTATCTATGCTTTCTTTTGTTGTTTGTATTTCTGATGTCAGTGTCATATATAAGAATCTACTGCTAATCCAAGGGCATGAAGATTTACCCCTATGTTTCCTTTTAAAAGGTTATTGACTTACTTTGAGATAATTTTTGTATATGGTATGAGGTAGGGACCCAACTTCATTCTAATGTATGTAGAAATTCAGTTGTACTAGCCCTGTGTTAAAATTTTTTTAACATTTATTTATTTTTGAGACAGAGAGACAGAGCATGAATGGGGGAGGGTCAGAGAGAGAGGGAGACACAGAATCCGAAACAGGCTCCAGGCTCTGAGCTGTCAGCACAGAGCCCCACACGGGGCTCAAACTCACAGACCACGAGATCATGACCTGAGCTGAAGTCAGATGCTCAACTGACTAAGCCACCCAGGAGCCTCTGTACTAGCTCTTTATTAAAGGAACTATTTTCTTATTGAATGATCTTGCCACCCTTGTAAAATTAATTGGCCATAAATGTACTGGTTTATTTCTGGACTCTCAATTCTATACCATTTTGTGAAATTGGGAAGTGTGAGTTCTTTACTTTCTTATTTTTTTTAAATATTGTTTTGGCTATCCCAGGCCCCTTACAATTCCATATATATTTTGTATATATACAATTCCATATATATATTTAAGAATTGGCTTTTTGATTTCTACAAAAATGCCTATTGGAATTTAGAGAGGGATTATGTTAAATCTTTAGATCATTTGGGTAATATCAACATCTTTATAATGGTAAGTCTTTCAATCTATGAAAAGGGAATGGGTTTCCATTTATTTAGGTCTTCTGTAATTCCTTTAGGCAGTATATTATAGTTTGAAATGTATAAGTCTTTTATTTCTTTGGTTAAATTTATTAAATATGTTAATCTTTTAATGTTATTGTAAATGAAATTGTATTCTTAATTTCCTTTTGGGAATGTCCATTGATGGTACATATAAACAGAACTGATTCATTTGTTGTTGACCTTTTCCCTGCAATTTTGCTGAATTTGCTTATGAGCTCTAGTAGCTTTTTTGTACATTCTTGGGGCTGTTATATGTATAGGTTCATGCCATCTGTGAATAGAGATAATTTTACTACTTTCTTCACAGTTTAGATAAATTTTATTTCTTTTTCTTGTGTGATGACTCTAGCTAGAATATCTAATACAAAATTGAATAATTGTGGTAAAAGTGGGCATTCCTTTCCAGTTTCTGAGTTAAGGAAAAAGTTTTCACTCTTTGGCCGGTGAGTATGATGTTAGCTGTGAGTTTTTCACAAATGCCCTTCGACAAGTTGAGGAGGTTTCCTTCTATTCTTAGTTGTCTGAATATTTTACCTAGAAGTGTTGGATTTTTTTCAAATGTCTATTCTTCATCAATAGAAAATATCATTTTTTTTTTGTTCTACAAATCTATTATATTACATTGAATGATCTTCTTATGTTGAAATACCCTGGTATTTCTATTTTGTGTATCATCCTTCTGATACGCTATTACATTCAGTTTGTTAGTATTGTGTTGAGGATTTTTGCACCTGAAGTCAAAAAGGGTGTTGGTATGTAATTTTCCCTTCTTGTGATATCTTTATCTGGCTTTAGTATCAGGATAATTTTGTATTATAGAATGAGTTTAAAAGTATTCCTTTCTCTCTCTCTCTCTCTCTCTTTTTAAGACGAGTTTGATAATAATTTGTATTAGTTCTTATTCATGTCTGGTATAAAGCACCAGTGAAACCATTTGGTCATGGACTTTGATGACAGGTTTTGGTTAGTGATTCAATTACTCTCTTTTATAGATATGTCAAGATTTTTCTGTATCTTCTGAGTAAAGTTATTTGTATTTCTAGGACATTTTCTACTTTATCTAGGTTCCCTAATTTATTAACATAGAATTGTTCATAGTATTTTGTTACAATCTTTCTTATTTTGGTAAGGTCAATAATTTCCACACTCTAATTTCTGATTTTAGTAATATGTGTCTTTTCTTTTATTTATTTTTCCTTTTTTTGCCTTTGTCAGTCTAGCTAAAAGCTTGTCAATTTTGTTGACCATTTAAGTGAACAAAATTGTGGTTTCAATGATTCAGTTTTGTTTTTTTTTAATTCTCTATTTCATTTATCTCTGCCTTGGCATTTATTATTTCTTTCCTTCTGAAAGATTTGGGTTTAGCTGACTTTCTTTTTATATCTGTTCCTCAAGATGTAAAGTTGGGTTATGAAATTGAGATATTCTGTTTGAATTTAGGTGTTTACAACTATAAATTACCATTTGAGCAATGCTTTTACTCCATTCCTTATGTTCAGATATGTTGTATTTTCATTTTTACTCATCTGTAAGCATTTTTTAAAATTTTCCTTGTGATTTCTCTTCTACCCCTTAGTTATTTAAAAGCATGTGACTTAATTACAACATATTTGTGGGGTTTTTTTCCAGTTTACAGTAGGAAGTTACTTATTTACTTATTTCTGTAGGAAGTGAACAGATATTCTAGAGCTCAAAATATATGTATATATATATAAAATGACTGAATTAAAGAATTCAGTAGAGAGATTCGGTAGTTGCCTCAACTTGAAGAAGAATGAATCAGTGATCTAGAATACAGGACATTTGAAATTATCCAGTTTAAGGAAAAAAATAAAATGAAAAAATTGAAGAAAGCCTACAGGACTGATGGAACACGTGCGCACACACACACACACACACACACACACATTATTCTCAAAATGGGAATTCTGGAAGAAGAGAAAGAAGAAGGGAAAGAAAGAAAGTCTACTTAAGGCAATAATGGCAAAAAACTTCCCAAAACCTGGAAATAAAAATGGACATCTAGATTCATGAGGCCCAAAGGATCCCAAACATGTTGAGCCTAAGTGGACTAAACCAAAACACATTATAAATTGTCAAAAGTGAAAACAAAGAAAGAATTTTGAAAGCAGCAAGTGAGAAGAGAGAGGTCACATACAAGAAAACCTTCATATAATTATTGGCAGATATCCCAACATAAATTTTTCAGGCCAGGAGACAGAATGGAATTATATATTCAAATTATTGAAAGAAAAAAAATATCAACCAAATCTGGCAAAGCTGTCATTCAGAAATTAAGGAAAAATAAATATTTTTTTGAACAAAGAAAATCAGTCTGTCACCACTAAATCTGAGTTATGAGAAATGCTAGAGAGAGTTCTTTGAGGAGAGTAAAAGGATACTTATTAATATAAAAAAAAGGATACTTATTAATAGCATAAATCTCCCTGGTAATGGTAAATATATAATCACAGTTAGGTTTTGTAATATGGTAATAGTGGTGTAAAATTCACCTAAAACTCTAGATTGAAAGTTAAAAAATATATGAAAAATAACCATAATTTTAATAATTTATTATTGGATACACAATAATAAAATAAAAAGAAGTAAACTAACATCAATAACCTAAAATGCAAAGGCAAAGAGAAGTGAAAGTGTGTAGTTTAGGACTCCGTTTGAAATTAAGTAGTTATCAGCTTAAAATAGAATGTTGCAATTTTAAGATTTTGTTATGTATGCCTTATGATAATCACAGGGAAAAGCTGTAGTAATTACAAAAAAGAACATTATAAAAAGTCAAAGTATGTTGATTACAAAATACATCAGCACACACACAAAGATACAAAGGGGTGAGTTTCAAGGAACAACAACAACAACAAAAAGCCATAAGACATTAATAATATGGCAATAGTACCTGTTAATAATTACTTTAAACAAAGATGGATTAAATTCTCTAATCAAAAGTGATAGATAAGGCTGAATGGGTAGAGACAAGACCCAATGATATGCTGCTTATAAGAGACTAATTTTAGCTCTAAAGACACACATTGACTGAGATAGAAAAGATATATTAAGCAAATCATAACCAAACTGAAACAAATAAGGCAGAGGTAACTATATTTTTATCAGACAAAATAGACTTTAAACTAAACACAGTAAAAAAAAAAAAAAGAGGATCATTATATAATAACAAAAATGTCAATTCATCAAGAAGATATAAATGTAAATATTTATAAAAGGTACATCTAACATTAGAGCACCTAAAAATATAAATCATACAGAGCTTAAAAGAGACATAAACAACAATATAGTAATAGCTGGGGACTTTAACATCCCATTTTTAACAATGGTTAGATTGTCCAGAAGAAAATCAATAGGAAAAAGAGGATTTGAACAGCACTATACATCAAATGGACCTAAAAGACACATACAGAACATTGTGTCTGAGAACAGCAGAATACACATTCTCCTTAAACTTGCAGGGGCAATTTTCTAGGATAGACTTTATGTTAAGCCACAAAAAATGTCAGAAAATTAAGGAAGATTGAAATTATTTCAAATATCTCCTCTGACAACAATGGTATGAAATTAGAATTCAATAACAGGAAGAAAAGTTAAAAAAAAAACAAAAAACCTCACAACTACATGGAAATTAGACAAGATTCTCTTAAACAGCCAATGGATCAAATGAGAAATTAACAGGTAAATTAAATATCTTGACACAAATGAAAATGGATAAACTGGGGCACTTGGGTGGCTCAACCAGTTAAGCGTGACTCCTGGTTTTGGCTTAGGTCATGATCTCATGGCTTCATGGGTTCAAGCCCCACAATGGGCTCTACATCAGAGTGCAGAGTTTGTTTAGGATTCTCCCTCGCCCTCTCTGTCTAACCCTCCCCCAAACATGCTGTCTCTCTCTCTCAAAATAAATAAATAAACTATAAAAAAAAAAAAAAGAAAAAGGAAATGGAAACACAATATACCAAAACTTATGGGATGAATCAAAAGCAGTTCAGCGGTTCTGAAGAAAGGGAGGTTCTTAACAATACAAATCTGTATGAAGAAACAAGAAAGATCTCAAATAAATAACTTAATTCTACATCTCAAAGAACTAGAAAGATAACAAACTAAGTTCAAAGTTAGCAGAAGGAAGAAAATAATAAAAAATTGGAGTACAAATAAATGAAATAGAAAATAATAGGAAAAATTAACAAAACTAAGAGTTGGTCCTTTAAAAGGATAAACCAAATTGACAAACCTTTAGCTAGACTAACCAAGATAATAATAGAGAAGACCCAAATCAACAAAATTAAACATGAAAAAGGAGACATTACAACTGATAAAACAAAAATAAAAAAGAATATAAGAGGTTACTATGAAAAACTATATAGTAACAAACTGGACAATCTAGAAGATGGAAAAATTCTTAGAAACATACAAATCTACCAATAATAATTTTATACACACACACACACACACACACACACGCATACACACACCAATTACTAGAAAGAATATTCAGCATTAACCTAATACCAATGAGAAAAGGACTTTATAAGAAAACTACATGCTAATATCCCTGATGAATATAGATACAATTTTTTTCAATAAAATACTAGCAAACCAAATACAGCACCACATTAATAGGGTCGCTCACAATGATGAAGTGGGACTTACCCCTTGTGTACAAGATTGGTGGAACAAATGCAAATCAATAAATGTGCTACATCAGTTTAATAGAATAAAAGAAAAAAAAACATAATCGTCTCAATAGATACAGAAAACACATTTGACAGAATTAAGCATCTGTTCATTATAACAATTTTTAGCAAACTAGGTATAGAAGGAATGTACTACAGCATAATAATGGACATATATGCCAAGCCCACAGCTAACATCATACTCAGTGGTAAAAGGATGAGAACTTTTGTCCAAGATTAGGAACAAGACAAAGGTTCCCATTCTCACTTTTATCCAACATAGTGACAGAATCCTAGTCAGAGCAATCAGGTAAGAAAAAGAAATAAAAGGCATCTGAATTGAAAAGGCAGAAGCAAAATTGGCCTTATTTGCAGATGACATGTTTTTGTATGTAAAACATTTTAAATAATCCACACAAAAAATACACAAAACATCTAATCAGCAAATTTAGAAAAGTTGCAGGATACAAAATTAACATACAAAAATCAGTAGTGCTTCTATATACTAACAAATTATTTGAAAAAAAAAGAAATAAATTATCCCATTTACTATAACATCAAAAAAATGAAATATTTAGGAATAAATTTAACCAAGGAGGTGAGAAATCTATACATTGAAAGCTACAAGACATTGATGAAACAGATAAAGGAAGATGAAGAAAAGTGAAAAGGTATCCCGTATTCATTATTACAGAAGAATTAATATTGTTAAAGTGTCCATAATACCCAAAGCCATCTATAGATTCAATGCAATCATTATCAAGATTCGAATGGCATGTTTCATAGAAGTAGAAAAAAAGAGACAATTGCAAAATTTAGATGGAACCACCAAAGACCCCATGTAACCAAAATTATCCTGAGAAAGAATGTAGTTGGTGGCATAACATTTCCTGATTTCAAGCTATACTATAAACCTACAGTAATCAAAACAGGATGATACTGGCATAAAATCAGACACATAGACCAATGGGACAGAATCAACAGTCCAGAAATAAACCTATTGAGGTTTACAATTAACTCATATTTGTTTAAAAAAAATTTTTTTTAAATGTTTATTTATTTTTGACAGAGAGAGAGAGACAGAGCATGAGAAGGGGAGGGGCAGAGAGAGAGGGAGACACAGAATCCAAAGCAGGCTCCAGGCTCTAAGTGGTCAGCACAGAGCCTGACATGGGGCTCGAACTCACAGACCACAAGATCATGACCTGGGCCGAAGTCAGATGCTCAACCGACTGAGCCACTTAGGCGCCCCCACAATTAACTCATATTTGATATGGGAGTCAAAAATACTCAATGGAGAAGGACAGTTTCTTCAATAAATGATGCTGGGAATATTAGAAATTCACGTGTAAAACAATGAAACTAGACACCTCTCTTACACAAGTCATAAATATTAACTCAGAATGTATTTAAAAATTAAATATAAAATGGGAAACAATAAATCTCTTAGAAGAAAACATAGGCAAAAACTCATTTTCATAGTTACTTGTCAATGATTTTTTTGGATATGACATATAAAGCACAAGAAGCAAAATAAAAAATAAACAAGTGGGACTATGTCAGATTAAAAACCTTCTGAACAGCAATGGAAACCATCAACAAACTGAAAAGACAATCTACAGAGTGGGAGAAAATATTTGCAGATCTGCAAATTTAGTTAAGTGGTTAATATCTAAAATATATAAAGAGCTCATACAACTCAAAAGCAAAAAACAAAATCCAATTTAAAAAAAATGGGCAAAGAACATGAATAGACATTTTCCCAAAGAAGATATATGGTCAACAGGTACATAGAAAGATATTCAATATCACTAAACTATTGGGGAAATGCAAATCAAAACTACAATGGGATATCAGCACAAGCCCATTAGAGGTTCATCATTTCCATTAAAATCAGGATTTGCAGTACCTTTTACTGTAATTGTCAAAGTGTTGAAGACAGTCACTGCAGAACATTTTAATAATGATGAACAACTCCTTAATATGATTTGTTAACAAATCTTGATGAAGAAAATGTTCTTTATAGAAATTGTCCACCAAATATAAGAGACTCTTTTTTTTTTTAATTTTTTTTTCAACATTTATTTATTTTTGGGACAGAGAGAGACAGAGCATGAACGGGGGAGGGGCAGAGAGAGAGGGAGACACAGAATCGGAAACAGGCTCCAGGCTCTGAGCCATCAGCCCAGAGCCTGATGCCGGTCTCGAACTCACGGACGGCCAGATCGTGACCTGGCTGAAGTCGGACGCTCAACCGACTGCGCCACCCAGGCGCCCCCATAAGAGACTCTTAATATGGAGAACAGAGAGTTACTAGAGGGGTTGTAGGAGAGGGGATGGGCCAAATGGGTAAGGGGCATTAAGGAATCTACTCCTGAAATCACTGTTGCACTATATGCTAACTAACTTGGATGCAAATAAAAAAAAAAAACACAATAATAAATAAAAATAAAAAAATAAAAAATAAAAATGGGGGCTTAAAGAAAAGAAATTGTCTACACCTATTCTACATTATACTATACTCTAAATTATAAGAAGGAATTATAGCATCTCATTTTCACCTAATGTAGGATTTTATTACATTTCTAAGAAGAACCAATGTCATATTAAGACATATTCTACATCTGTGCTAACAAAATCCAAAATCAAGCCCCAACAAAATACACTGCAGGAAAAAATGTTGTAAGGTTTGCCAAATTAGAAGGCCTTGGGAAAGGTTTGGGCTTTTCATAGACCAGTCTTTAAAATAAAGGTTGAAAGGAAGCTTACATGCATTCATAATAATTAGCCCAAAGTTCTTCTTGCTGCAAATGTATTACTAAGAGGGACTCAGAGAACTCAGAAAAGCAATGAAGTTCGTGGATATTCCTACTACAGTCAGTCAAAAGATACAGATTAAAATCAGCAAGGAAAGAAGCACTTAGGTGATGATTCAGGAAACAAAAACATGGAGCTACCAGTTTTGATCTCTAAGCGGAGTCATGCAACCACTGTCTTTTTCTCCTAGAAATAACGTGTGACAATGGGCACATCATATAGATAGGGAGTTTCAGGGGGGAAAAAAATGAAAATACAATAGAGATTCAAAAGGGAATTATAGAATTCCAGAAACCTAATATACATCATGGTGATTCTACTTAATAATATATTATATACTTGAAATTTGCTCAGAGAGTAGATATCAAGTGTTCTCACCACAATAAATAAATAATATATAAACAGTAACTATGAGAAGTAAATATGTTGATAGATCTGACTGTAGTAGCCATTTCAGAGAGTATACACATATCAAAACATCAAAGTACACCTTAAATATATGCAATTTTTATATCTAAAATAAATACTGCAATAAATACATATATACATTTTTATATCTACAAAATACATATTTTTTTTAAATTTTAACTTCTCTAACCCACACTCTGCTTTTTTCTAGAATGAAAAAAGTTTTGTGTTGGTAGAAAGTTTTTACTTTTTGTTCATTATCTTATTCCCAGAAACTATATCAGAATCTGATAATATAGTAGGCACTCTCTATATATTTATCAAATAAAAATAAGGAAATTATAGGAAGAAAATTACAGTAATAATAAAATCCACTGGAAGACCTTAAAAGATGGAAAATGGCAAATAGTAAACTTGAAAGTGATTTTTAAAATTATCCAATCTGAGGAAAGGAAAAAAAAAAAAACCTAGGGAAAATAAATAGACCCCCAGAGATCTGTGGGACAATAGACAAAATGTCTATTTACTTTTATTGGAAAATTCAGAAAGAGAATAGAATGATATTAAAATAAAAAGATAAGAAGAAATAAAAGCCAAAAATATTCAAATTTGATGAAAAAAATCAAAATTATAGGTTCAAGAAACTCACTGAGCCCTAATCTGAATTCTGAATAAACATAAGAAGAATGAAATCTAGTCACATCATAGTACAACTTCTGAACACTAATGTTAAGAAGAAAATTGCAGAAGCACCCAGAGAAAATGACCCAATTTGACAGGTCACAAGGATAAGAATTACACTGACTGGTTAGAAACAATGGAGATCTGAGGGGGGAAGAAAAAGTGGAAATAAAGGAATGGTGTGTTTACAGTGATAAATGAAAATAAAATCCCTGCATTCTATATTCAGTGAATATATCTTTCAAAAATTAGATTAAAGACATTATCAGATATATAAAAGTTGAGATAATTTGTCAGCAGCTCTATACTATAAGAAATAATAAAAAGTGCCCATATCAAATGGGAATTTAAATGTGCTGGAGGGGGTGAAGAACACCTGGATTAATAAATATGGGCAACCTCAAAAATTCTTAGAAGCACAAATTTCAAATTTCAAAGATTTTAACACTATGAAAGTTTGTAACCTAAAATAAAGTATTTTAAAGCTTCTTTTATACATTTGTATGTTATTTATACCTATCGCATTATTTAAAATATTATACCTGCAAAAATTATAAGAAAAAATAATGAATTACTATACCATGTTTGGTGATCCAACTAAAGTGAAGATGGAAGTTTAATTACAAAGTACTATATCAAAAATAGATATAAGTATTGTTTTAATAAAATGATATATGGTTCTTTTAAAAGATAAATTAATTCTTACAGTTTTAAATCATTAGTGCCAAATGATAGGAGAACATGCCTTATTCATTTGTTTTGTATTAATATCGGTGTTCATTATACTTCATATCTGTACTGGTGAGAATATAACTCGAATTAAAATTGTATATGGGTCCAAAACCATGATAGCATTTAACACTGTTTGTTGGAGGCCATTTTTTATTGTCCATCTGCATTGCAGGAATAAGAAAATAGAAGATATTCAACAAAGACTGCTTTACCCACCAACTATTGGTATTTACTACACAATTGATCCTTGCAACATTCTGCTTAAATTTTGGTTCAAATAGCTCTCATTATTTAATTGACAGATGATGCTGAGTACTATTTTTGCTTTTAGTTCAAACATAAAGTGGCAACAAATAGGTGCAGATACTCTAAAGGGAATGGAATATATCAAATGTAAAGATAAAGACCTCATGTTTTTGTGGTAGGAATTTAGTGATAGGATTTGGAATAAAACATGTACGTTTACAGAATCCACATAGGTAAGGAAGAAGTAAAACTCACTATTTGCAGATGACATGATACTATATATAGGAAACCTTAAAGACACCACCAAAAAAAGCTGCTAGAACTGATAAATGAATTCAGTAAAGTCACAGTATACAAATTGATATAGAGAAATCTGTTGCATTCTGATACACTAATAATGAAGCAGCAGAAAGTGAAATTAAGATAACAATCACATTTACAATTATAGCAAAGACAATAAAATATCTAGAAATAAACTTAATGAAAGAGGTTAAGTACCTGTACCCTGAAAACTATAACAGCGATGACAGTAATTCAAGACAATGCAAAGAAATGTAAAAACATTCCATTCTCATGGATTGGAAGAGCAAATATTGTGAAAATGTCTATGCCACCCAAGGAACCCTTAATTAATTAATATTTGACAAAGCAGGAAAGAATATTTAGTGGGAAAAAGAATGTTTCTTAAACAAATGGTGTTGGGAAAACTGGATGGTAACATGCAAAAAAATAAAATTGGACCACTTTCTTACATCGTACACAAAAATATTTTAAAAGTGGATTAAAGACCTAAATGTGAGACATGAAACCCTAAAAACCCTAGAGGAGAATTCAGGCAGTAATATTGGCCTGATACTGGCCATAGTAACTTCTTTCTAGATATGTCTCCTGAGGCAAACAAAGCAAAAGCAAAAATAAACTATTGGACTTCATCAAAATAAAAAGCTTCTGCTCAGCAAAGGACATTATCAACAAAACTAAAAGGTAACCTATAGAATGAGAGAAGATATTTGGAAATGACATATCTGATATAGGGTTAGTATCCAAAATATATAAAGAACTTATAGAACTCAACACCCAAAAAATGAATAATCCAATTAAAAGCGGGCAGAAGACATGAGTAGACATTTTTCCAAAGAAGACATGCAGATGGCCAACAGATACGTGAAAAGATTTTCAACATCACTGATCATCAGGGAAATGAAAATCAAAACTTCACCATACAGCTGTCAAAATATCACGAAAAACACAATCAAATACACAACCAAATACACAAAAAACAGGTGTTGGTGAGGATGTGGAAGAAGGAGAACCCTCTTGTACTATTGGTGGGAATGCTAACTGGTGCAGCCACTCTGGACAACAGTATGGAGATTCTTCAAGAAATTAAAAAATGGAACCACCCTAAGATCTGGTAATCATGCTACTTGGCATTTACCCTCCAAATACAAAAGTACTAATTCAAAGAGATACATGCACCCTTATGTATATTGCAGCATTATTTATAATAGCCCAACTATGGAAGCAGTCTGTGTCTCTTAATAGATGAATGGATAAAGAATATGTGGTATATATACACAATGGAATGTTATTCAGCCATAAAAAAATGAAATCTTGCCATTTGAAAGAACATTGATAGAGCTAGAGAGTACAATGCTAAGCAAAATAAATCAGAGAAATACAAATACCATATGATCTCACTCGTATGTGAAATTTAAGAAACAAAACAAATAAGCAAAGGAAAAAAATAGAGAGAGAGAGACAAACTAAGGAACAAACTGATGGTTACCAGAGGGGTGGTGGGTAGGAGGATGGTTGAAATAGTGGATGGGGATTAAAGAGTACATTTATCATGATGAAAAAATAAAAAAAAATAAAATAAATTAAAATAAAATAAAATTTAAAAAATAAAATTCACCTTTCTTTCCCCTAAAAACTATAACAACAATAAAAACATGTACCTTCAGATACAGTATTCGAGAAACTGGAAAGACAGGAACATAACCCAGAAATATCTGCTCCAGCAAATACTTCCCTCCTGTTCAATATGATCATCATCATCTCCTTTTTTTTTTTTTTAATTTTTTTTTTCAACATTTATTTATTTTTGGGACAGAGAGAGACAGAGCATGAACGGGGGAGGGGAGAGAGAGAGGGAGACACAGAATCCGAAACGGGCTTCAGGCTCTGAGCTGTCAGCCCAGAGCCCGACGCGGGGCTCGAACTCATGGACCGCGAGATCGTGACCTGGCTGAAGTCGGACGCTTAACCGACTGCGCCACCCAGGCACCCCGATCATCTCCTTTTTTATTATTTAAGCAGAATGGGAATCATCAGATGGTTCCTGGAGTAAAGGTGGGTATACATTCTATTGTCATCATCAACATCATGGTCATTTTCATAAATCTTTACTTTAAAAATGTATACAGGGAGTCTGGGTGGCTCAGTCGGTTAAGCATCCAAGTTTGGCTCCAGTCATGATCTCATAGTTCCTGAGTTTGAACCCCATGTCAGACTCTCTGCTGTCAGCACAGAATCCACTTCAGATCCTCTGTCCCCCTCATTCTCTGCCCTTCCCCTGCTTGTGCTTTCTTTCTTTCTCTGTCTCTCTCAAAGAAGAAATAAACATTTAATAAATAAATAAATAAAAATAAGATATATATAATTTATAAGATTTTTGAACATAGTAAATTATTTCATATACATTGATATTTGATATGATAAAACAGTAGTTGCAACTTCTTATAGATGAATATACTTAATTTCTATTTTGTAATTATATCCTGTAATAAGACAAGTTACTTTTGTCAAATAAGGCAGGTCTACCATTTATGGTAAATATGGAAGAATATTTATAAATGACAGTGGTACATGCTTTTCAAGAATTTATTTTTTGAACAAACAATTTTCTATATATTTAAATGCCTTGCCTATTTTTGCCTTTCTTCCACTCTAAATGTTCTTTCTCATTTGCCAAACATCATCCTTTGCATTTAAACACTTTTATTAGGAGATCTCTATGACTTAAGGTTCACATGTTGTTCATGAATGAAACTTCTTGCTCATCATGCAGAAAACTGTTTTTTTCTTCTTTTTTTTCTTAACATTGGACAGTTAAGAGGTCCCTTGCCTTCACTGTCTGATTGGGTTAATGTTTATACTCAAATCCAACTCTTAATTATTCATAACTTTTTGCAACTTAAATTTGTATTTTTTTCCAACTTAATTTCTTTTATTTTTGCAACTTAATTATTTTTACTGTAGTTTTCATCTGTTACATTTTAATGTTCTGTTTTATTACTTTAAAAAAATTTTTTTAAGTAGGTTTCATGCCCAGTGTGGGGCTTGAACTCAAGGCCCTGAGATCAAGAGTCACATGCTTTACCAACTGAGCCAGCCAGGTACACACCTGTTTTATAACTTCTTATAGTTTTATAACTTCTTTTTTATAGTTTTATAACTTCTTATAGTAACTTTTCTACTCTTTGGATATTTTAATTCTATTGTTTGATACTCCCTATTTAAGTAGTTGTATTTTTACTATTATTAATCTGCTTTTTCTCCTTTTTTTTTTTTTTTTTGTTGTTGTTGTTGTTGTTGTTGTTCTTTGTTGTTCTCCCCTGGTGAAGTTTGAGAACAACTGATTTTATAATCACAGCTGCTTTTGTATAATTCTTGTTTGTCAAAGAATAAGTATTTGCTAAGGACATCTGGAATTTCCTCAGGTAATTAACAGTCATAGCTAGTATTCATTGACAATTTTATGCTTCAGATGTGATGCCAATTATTTTATTGGTAATTTCTCACTTAACCCTTAAAAATATTAGGAAGTATGACTATAGTCATTTAAAGGCGAGGAAACAATCTCAGAGTGTGTTGTAGAGACAATTTTTTTTTTCCATCAAAATTTTGATTTTTGTCATGGAAGTCTATGTTACCCAATTTCCTTTATAGATAGTTTGTAGACATATGATCGGGTTCCGGCAATGAGATGTGAGTAGGGTTGATAAATGCCATTTTTAAATCATAAATTCCTGAGTTTTTTTTTTTTTTTTAATGTTTTCTGTTTTCCTTCCACAATGACTTCAAAGGCCACATTGTCATGACAATACATTAAGTAGAAAATGTCTGGATACCTAAGCCCTCATTTGGAAAGTGCTACCTGATGAAAATGAAAGAGAAATAGAAGTTAATTATGTTAAGCTGTTGAATTTTTGAGTGTATAAATTACTGAAGTCTATTCTGACTACCAGTGAGTGAGGCAAAAATCCTAAGTGAAATTGTTCATGATCAACCATAGGCAATTGCAAAGGCTTTGCCTGCCAAGCCTCAGGGGGAAAGCTGCCCTCCCATACAAGATGTGGCTCATGGCTAGAACATTACAGTATTCTGGAGGAAGTTACAGTTAAAGATTTAGTCCCCCTGGGTCAGACATGCTCATGCACATCCTACTCAGTTACCTCCATTTGGAGATTCCTTATCAGGGGCTTTAGCTCTGGCAATGTTGGGTGCTCTATGGAGACCTCTTTACCAGGGGTCTTGATTAAAACACTTTGTTCTGATTCAGTGCTTTTTTACTTCTAACCCTTCCACTTCTCATTCGCTTTAAACCATTAAGGGATCCTTCTTAGTACTCAGACATCTCCCTCCATCTACACTGATCCATCTGACCCTTGTCTGATACCCTTCCAATGGGGGGGAGGGGGATAGAACAATAGAAAGCCAGCATCATTTTTTGCCTCTTGTTTAATTGTCACAGTAAATGAATAAAGGCTTCCTTTTTATTTTCATTTTGGCTTATTGTCCTATTTGACCATCTGGACACTTAGCGAACTGACAGGGAAAGGTTAAATAATTTGACTAAAATTCATAGTTCTTAAGTGCCAAAGCTCTGACATCAACAACCCATTCCTGATTCCAAAATGATTTTTCTAACCACTTACTACCCTTTACCCTCTACAAGAGGAAGGGTTAAATTAGGGTATCTCTAACTCTTACCCAGACTAACCAGTTTCCATTATGGTTGTCAGAGTAGAATATTTACATAGATTTAGGCTTTCAAAACTCCTAACAAGGTGAATGCCTGTAGCTATGTAAGAAGTTTTTGTCACTTTGCTGATAAACAACTTGTTTTTTAATAGTCATAGAATACATAGTTCTGAGTAGCAACATTATAAACATAACATCAATTTTCTACTGACTACTGTTTAATGATACTCTTTTCTCTCAAAATGGACACATTTGTTTCTAATTAGAAGATATAAGTTTATGAGTCACTGGGCATATAGTTATAAACTTCAACAGAGAAAATCTGAATGTTAATAAAAATGCTTTTATTCTTTCAAAATAAAAATTCATCAGACATTATTACTCTGTGATTTAGTTATCATTCTGAGTTGTTTTCTGTAGGTAGTGTCATCTATTGTTACATCTGTTTTGTGGTAGAAAAACAAAGTTTAACAATGTCCCTTTACATTTCTTCTAAGACAAAATAAATGCTAATAGTGTAAAGTGAACAAAAATAATTTTGTTTCAACCCACACAGGTTATTGGGTTATAAAGACTGTGAAATAAGTAGATTAGGGAAACATTCTGCTTAAAATGACAGAACTAGTTAGAGTAAGGCCTGAGTGTCAAACAAGGAAGCTTTTAATCTTGTGAACCACATATAATTCTGAAATAACATGACCTCAGTCTGAACAACATCCTCCCATTTATGACCTTCCTTGTGCACACGAGCAGCATAATTGCAACTAAGACTGTAATACAAGTGAGCCAGAGAGAAAACAAAATGGTGAACCAAACTCAAATCATCTCAATGAGTAGTCAATCATGGTTTATTAGAGTTCTTTTATTTTTTCATAAAACATCTTAAAAAGCCACATTAATGACTATAAATCCACATTTCCAGAGATTTACTGAAGTGATTGGTATATATAATTCATTTAATATCTGTTGAGTATTGGGGCGCCTGGGTGGCGCAGTCGGTTAAGCGTCCGACTTCAGCCAGGTCACGATCTCGCGGTCCGTGAGTTCGAGCCCCGCGTCGGGCTCTGGGCTGATGGCTCGGAGCCTGGAGCCTGTTTCCGATTCTGTGTCTCCCTTTCTCTCTGCCCCTCCCCTGTTCATGCTCTGTCTCTCTCTGTCCCAAAAATAAATAAACGTTGAAAAAAAAAAAATTAAAAAAAAAAAATATCTGTTGAGTATCGACTATATATACAAGGTACTGTTCTGACAGACAGCACTGGCGCCTGTCCTCATGGACCTTATAATTTAGGCAGCTGAGGTAGGAAACAAAGAACAGAGAATATACAGGGAAAACTGATTGATTTGGTTAAATTTTCCTGTAATCCAAGATTTAGCACAATGGCCGCAATTTCAGAAGGCAATGCTAACACATTCTAGCCAAATGGGTTCTATTTGAAACAGGTCCTGAGATGGGATTTATGGTATAGCCCATTTAGTAGGCCGTGCTCTTGATCAAACGTTGTGGAAGGAAGGAGGAGAAAGAAGTACACGGCAGAAGAAGAAGTCAAACTGCAATATAAGCCTATTTCAGAACCTCAGCTGATGATGTCCTTTGGAGCTTGTGACTAAAATGGAACATGAAAGTTATCATAAGTTAGGCACAAATGGCTAGGCCTTCATACCACAGAATCATTGAATGTGGACCAGATGGCTTTTTGCACCTGAAGCAATTCCTGAAGTAGGTGATAGCTAATAGATATCTGCTGACAGCGCCCCAGACTATGTGGTCCACTCCTTCCTAAAGCGATATCTGGATGGCATATCATCATATGCATATAACAGCTAACCTCTTGTATTTATTTTTTCATATATTTTCAAGAGGCAGCTCCTCCAGAGTTCAGTTAGTAATCACTTCCTGGGAATGTTGTAAAAGAAAAGGGGAAAAAAACCACAACCACTTCTGTTGCAACTGGTCTCAGTGTCTCAGACAATCTCATTATCTCCATTCTCCCTTCTCCATTTTATATATTTTTTAGCATTTATTGATTTATTTTGCAAGAGAGAGAGAAAAAGAGAGAGAGAGAGAGATCATGAATGTGTGAGCGGGGAGGGGAGAGAGAGGAAGAGAGAGAATCCCAAGCAGGCTCCCTTTTTTCAGTGCAAAGCCCAACGCCGGGCTTGATCACACAAACTGTGAGATCATGACCTGAGCCAAAATCAAAAGTCAGACACTCAACTAATTGAGCCACCCAGGAATCCCAATCCCTTATCCATTTTAGATTCACTTTGATGGTTTCAGTGGCCTACTAGGTGGCCTACCTGGATCAGTAATCTTGAAGGATCCCCAATGGTCACCATACCTCTGACACTGGGTTTATTGCACTTGCCCATTTACTATCACAATGGGTCAAGGTAGTACCAAAAGGTACCTAGTGGATCATCTGCATGTCAACCATACTCCTCCCTTTATCTATTGTAACACAGACCTACATCCTTCTGATGATCAGGGCCAATTCCTCCTGGCAAAATATATATTTTTTTCCTTTTGGCTCCAGAACACAGAAGATAGAAATATCTAGCCCACAGCCTTACCTTTTAACTCAATGGGACGCAGGTTTGTTTTTGCATAGAGACGTTTCACATTTTTGGAACTAGAATTTCTCACCCTATAAAGTTCAGAGTGTCAAACACAGGAAACTCAGTTACCCAATGAAGTCACTGCATTGGTAATAAGTGAGCTACTTCTGCTTTCAATGTTAGTTTCTGGATCCGTGTATGTTTCCATTTGGAGACAGAGCACTATATATAAGTTGTAGTAGTTACCAGTGGCTGTGGTAATATATTACCAAAAACTTAGTGGCTTAAAACAACACACATGTATTCTTTTACAGTTCTAGAGTTTATAAGTCGTAAATTAGCTTTACTGAGCTGACATTAGGTGTAAGCAGGGCTGTGCTCCCTCTGGAGGCTTTACAGAAGAATCCATTGTTTGCCACTTTCAGATTCCGGTGGCTGCATGCAATCCTTAGCTTGTGGTTGTATCAATCCAATATCCAAGGCCAGCACCTTCAAATCTCTCTGCTCTGTCTTCACATCGTTTTCTCCTCTGTATTTGTGTTTGTGTTTGTGTCTAATCTTCCTCAACATCCTTCTTATAAGGATTGCACATGATTACACTAATGCAGGATAATCTCTTATTACAAAATCCTTATTTAATCATATCTGCAAAGATTTTTTTTTTTACAAATAAAGTATTTTTTTGATTCTAGGTACTAGATCCTGATATCTTTGAGGGTATTGTTCAGCCCACTACATGAGTCTTTGATTCAAGGTAAATACTACTTCCTACAGATAGCATCACATTTACATAATGTAGCACCTTCAAACTGTTGTTTCAAACTTTCTGTATATTGCAGAATGTGTTATGACACATATTTGCATGACGTATCACCTCCACACTACTGCTTCAACTTTCTGTATAGTAGAGAATGTGATATGACATATATTTGCATAACATATCACCTCCAAACTGCTTCTTCAATCTTCTGCAATCTATAGTGGAGAATGTGATTGGCCAATGAATCCTTGTTTATAGGACCACTCCAATACCTCCTTTGTTGTAAAGTGGGTTCCCTATGCTGATGTGATGCTATGTGTAATTCTATGCCAGTGGATCAAACACATAAGTCATCAAATAGTGATACTGACTCAGGCCCTATGGGAATGAAAAGAAAACTCACACATGACTATATATCTACTTCTGTAAGAATGAATCACTGGCCCTTCTAGTACTCTTTAAACATATCAAGGTCATGAAAGACAAGGAAAGATTGAAAAAACCCAAAGATTAAAGAAGACTAGTTACAAATGACAACTGAATGATGTAATGTGGTATCCTGGTTAGTTGGAACTGGAAAATGACATTAATTTAAAAACTTGGGAAATCTAATTAAAGTCTAACATCTACAGTTAATTAATAATATTGTATCAATGTTTATTTCTTAGTTTTGATAATTGTACCATAATTATGTTTACATTAGGGGAAACTGGGTGAATAATGTATGAGAAATCCGGTATTATCTTTGTAACTCTTCTGTAAATCTAAAATTATAAAACAGGGGCACCTAGGTGGCTCAGTTGGTTAAGCATCTGACTCTTGATTTTGGCTCAGGCCATGATCTCACAGTTCATGAGTTTGAGCCCTACACTGGGCTCTGCCCTGAGGTGTGCTTGGGATCTCTCTCTCTCTCTCTCTCTCAATCTCTCAAAATAAATAAATAAACAAAAAAATTAAAATTATAAAACAAAAATCGTATATTTTGGGGCTGCTCCTGTCACCAACTCTCACAGATTGGACTCTCCAGGTAGAAGAATCTAAGGTAGAATTTAGTGTGTAGGATGTTTACTAAGGAGTACTCTTAGGATCAACAACTGTAGAAATGAGAGGAAGGAAGCAGAAATGGGTAAAGAAACATATCAAAATGTGATAATGTTGTTCAACCCCTCCAATTCTGGAGATAATATGACTCAATGAAGACTGTTCTACCTTTTTTGTTTTTAAGTTTTTATTCAAATTCCAGTTTATCTACAGTGTAATATTAGTTTCAGGTGTACAATATAGTGATTCAACGCTTCCATACAAACTACACTTGGTGATCATCACAAGTGCACTCTTTAATCCCCATCACCTATTTCACCCATCCCCCTATTCATCGCCCATCTGGGACAAACCATTAGTTTGTTCTCTATAGTTAAGAGTCCCCTTCTTGGTTTGCCTCCCTGTCTCTTATTTTCCTTTCATTTGTTTTGTTTCTTAAATTCCACATATGAGTGAAATCATATGACATTTTTTTTCTCAGACTTATTTCACTTAGCATAATATGCTCTAGCTCTATCCATGTCATTGCAAATGGCAAGGTTTTATTATTTTTTGTGGCTGAGTAATATTCCATCATATATATACACCGCTTCTTTATCCATTCATCAGTCGATGGATACTTGGGCTGTTTCCATAATTTGGCTGTTGTAGATAATGCTGCTATAAACATCAGGGTACATTTGTCCTTTTGCATTAGTATTTTTGTATTCTGGGGGGTAAATACCTAGTAGTGCCATCGCTGGATCATAGGATATATCTATTTTTATCTTTTTGAGGAACCACTGTACTATTGTCTAGAGTGACTGCACCACTTTGTATTTCCACCAACAGTGCAAGAGGGTTCCGCTTTTTCCACACCCCTGCTAATGCCTGTTGTTTCCTATGTTGTTGATTTTAGCCATTCTGACAGGTGTGAGGTGATACCTCATTTTAGTTTTGATTTGTATTTTCCTGATGATCAGTAATGTTGCGCATCTTTTCATGTGTCTGTTGGCCATCTGCATGTCTTCTTTGGGAAAATGTCTATCTATGTCTTCTGCAAGAAGTTTGAGAAGTTTGAGAAGAAGCAACAACCAGATTGAGAAAGGCATTATAATCAGCAGCTCAGACCCTTCAGATGAGGCCCTGTATCACCTCACCAAGTAATCCTTTTAGACTACCAGAGATACTTGCTAAGGCTGAGAGGGATAAGAATAGGTAGTATTGAAATAGAAATGACATTATCAATTATAGCCCTAAGATCAACTACAGTGATGGAAGCTGAACTATATTTCTCTAACCTTTCTCTTGTATGTTTGCCCAGCAAAATAGATAAATCAAATGCTTGAGGAGCTTTTGTCAGATAAGGTAAACTTATTATGCAAAGTATAATTATTAGCTTATTAGCACTTATGCACACTTTATTAGCTCAGATGGAGACTCTAGGGCCTGCTATATTATGCTTCCCAGAACCTGCATCTTCAATATGAAACTACTAATTTCCCCAGCTAAAAGAAGTATTACCAGCCTGTGCTTACCAGCCAAATCTCTTCCCTGGATTTGCCTAATATAACCAAGGTAATGCCTTACCACCATGTCAGCCCACCTCAAATGACATATAAAATTCCAGCCCCTTTGCTTCAATTTGGGGTACCTCTGAAGGATCACTCTCATATTAGAATTCCCTGTGGCATTAACAAAGGCCTCTGTGGCAATGCTGCTGAATCAGAAAAGAAAGAGATGATTCCAGAGAGTGAGCTGAGTTTCAGATCTATTAGGGTCTTATAGATCATGATATAGACTGTGGCTCTTATTCTGAGAGAGATGAGAAATCATTGAGGATTTGAATCACTCCTGCTACTTAATAAAAGATAATTCCAGGGTTGGAAAAAAGGGTAAGAGTGGAACAAGAAGCTCAGTAAGAAGCTATTAAAATAATCCAGCCAGGAGAGAACAGTGACTTGGACTCAAGCCATTTACAAGGAGTGATGAGAAATGAGTTGAACAATTTAAATACTATTTCAAAGCTAACAAATTTGCTAACAATTTTTTTTCATGGATGGGCTATAAATTTTGAGACAAAGAAAAGTGTAAAGGACGATTTTAAGATGCTGTGTGTGTATGTGTGTGAATTTTAACATTAGGCTAGTTCTTAAAGTCAAAACTCCTACCTGTCTATGTTTATATGTTTTTTGCCCTTCCACCAGAGTGAGCAATGTGATTCCATCATAACTATTTAGAGGTTGTTTAATATATAGAAGGAGAGGTAATGAAACATGAGTGCTATGACAACGTTTTAGTGATATGTCAGACCCTTCATCTATGTATCTCTCATCCAGAAGGATTATAAAAAAGGATTCAATCAAGTAGGAACCTTCAAGGCAGTTTTCTGAATTGAATTTTTGGGAGCAATATATTCTAGGCAGCACACTTATTTTCCCATTGTATTAGCCACTGTGACATCAATACAAAATGTACAGGAAATATTATCTACGTTACAAGACTTCTATGATTCATTCATTTGCTTTGAACTGGTTGAGTCTCTCAACAGTTCTGTCTAGCAAATGCAAGAGTAGCCTGTGGCAACAACAGCATCTGCAGAGGGAAGTAGAAAAATTGGGTCATTCAGCAGATCAGGTTCACAGAACTCAAGAAGCCTGAGGGGGCCAAAAGAGAAAACAAAACAAAAACAATCTCTAATTATTAGCAGCATTTATATGTCAGTTTTGCTTGACAAAACTTACTGATATTTGTCGTGAGTGACCATGACCAAAATTCATGTCTATAAGTACATCTGCAGAATCATTGGGAGAAATCTGGCTCCTAGTAAAAAAATCACATCAGGAAGTGAGAGACTGAGGATTGTTAGCTGAAGCTTAGAAGCAAAAACAGGAATCGCAAAGGTGCCTATGGAGGTCTCCTCAGGGTCAGAGCTCCCCAAACACTGTGTTTTCAGATACTCTGCTAAAAAAAAAAAGTGGACTAAGGAATGGGGTGACTGAAATGTTAATATGGTTTGAGGTTACAAAATACATTTCTAATATTTCTTGAGTTGATACGTACCTATGGTATTCTCAATAGTGTGTGTGTGTGTGTGTGTGTGTGTGTGTGTAGTTAGGGTGACTGGAAACAACTGTTACATAAGGATAACAAAATCAGAAAACCTGTATCCAACATTATGAATCTAGAACTTTTTCATCCGAGAATATGTGGGTAAAAACATTGATAATTGAAAACAAGCAGAAATCTGCTTTTCTTTCTATTTTTCCAAGTCAAGAATATCTAAATGATTAAAATATCGTCATTTCAATAAAGTAAAAAGGAACAATAGATTAGAAATTGGCAGATGTGGTATGTCACGGGACTTTGATTTTCTTGTGTGATTTGAAGTGAGTCATTTCATCTATCTAAATCTGATCCTATTTGAAGAATTAAGTAACTTTAAATTTTTTTTCAGCAAAAACATTCAGCAATTTATTTCACTATTTCTGATATAATGAATGCAAATGCGCAATTAAAGGTGCTGTTTTTTTTGTCACATCCTCACACACACTAAAGAAAGGGTTATAACCTGGGAAAAAATGCAAACTATATTGGTGTTAATTCTGAATGATATAGGAGAGGGGGAGTATATTATGAAGGAATGAGAGGGTACAGCAAAGACGTTTTCCTATGAAAGAAAAAGGAATCAGAATTCACACAGAAGCCTTAGAGTAGACCCACATCACTTTTTTAAATGACAAAACTGAAAGAACTATAATCTTTAACGATTAACTCAAAAGACAAATAACACTATTCATTTATAAAAATAAAACACTGTATATACAGGAATCCATGGTAGTCAAATTTGAAAAGAGCTCCACTTTCCAGTGTAAAATTATATTGCATAAAATATTACTTGATAAATAAAATGCTATAAATCACCACAAAATTTTAGATGACTTAATGTACAGGATTTTTCTCATTTCCTGGGTGCATTCTACCCATTATGTGCCCATGTAAATTCTTTAAAAATAAATAAATTTAAAACTTCACTTCCACAGTCACATTAAGTATATTTTAATTAGTATAGCCAGTGCCTTCCATATTTAATAGTACAGCTATAGGATATTTCTATCATTGCCAAAAATTCTATTGACAGCACTGTTCTATTATTGTTAGTAGTGTTTTTTCTCAACTCTCTTGTTCCAAATGAATCAATAATTAAAGAGACCTATCTACACCTTCTTCAATCTATGTAAACCAGAATTACAAATTTTATAGATAAATAGAACAGATATTGACTGAATTATGGTACAGAGTGCTCTTTCTTACAGAAATGTCTTATGACAAAAACAATAACAAAGGAAAACACAGTCTTAAAAAGTAAAAATGGAATATATTTATTTTATTTTTTGAGAAAGATAGAGAGATGGAGAGAGGGAGCATGTGCACATGTGCATACACATGTGCACAAGTGGAAAAGGGACCAAGGGAGAGGGAGGGAGAGACACTCAAGCAGGCTCCATGATCAGTGCCCACCCCAATGTAGAGTTCAATCTCACAACTGTGAGATTATGACCTAAGCTGAAATCAAGAGTCAGATGTTTAACCAAGTAAGCCACCCAGGCTCCCCCAAAATGACATATAACATTAATTTTAATAAGATATTTGAAATGTTCACAGTGTTTTAAAATTTTCAGTGTTTGAAGATGTTTGCTATCCTTTACAATCAAAAATCTGCTGCAATTCATAGGAGGGATAGTTATTATAATCTTTGCAAGACAATCACTAAGGATTCAAGAGACTAAAGCTCTCAAGTGCTTAATCACATGAGGAGGATACACATATTTAGAGCTCAGGAAAATGTAGCATAAGCTTGAGCCGGTGCCAGTGATGCTGACAAAATTGGATATTCACACGTAAAAGAATGAAACTGGACGTCATCTTACACTATTTAAAATTTTAAAATAAAATGGATTAAATATAGACCTGAATCAAAAAACTCCAAGAAGAAAACATGGGGAAAAATTTCTCAACATTGATCTTAGCAATAATTTTATGGATATGACACCCAAAGAACAAGCAACAAAAGAAAATATAAACAAGTAGAACTACATTAAACTAAAAAGCTTCTGGACAGTAAGAGAAATGAACAAAATGAAAAGCAACTTATGGAATGGGAGAAAATATTTGCAGACCAAATATCTGATAAGGGGTTAATATCAAAAATATATAATCAACTCTTAAAACTCGATGAGAAAAATGCAAACAAAATGGGCAAAGGAATTGAACATTTTCCCAAATATATTTAAATGGCCAATAGGTATATGAAAAAGTATTAATATCACCAATCATCAAGGAAATGAAAATTAAAACTACAATGAGATATAATCTCACACTTGTTAGAATGGCTATTATCAAGGAGATAAAGATAACAAGTCCTAGCAAGGATGTGGAGAAATGACACGTTTTAAATTTTTTCATAATGTTTATTTATTTTATTATTTTGTATTATTTTTTATTTTTTTTTAATTTATTCATTTTTGAGACACAGAGAGAGACAGAGCACAAGCGGGGGAGGGGCAGAAAGAGAGGAAGACACAAGATGGCTCCAGGCTCCGAGCTATCAGCACAGAGCCTGACGCAGGGCTCAAACTCAAACTGAGATATCATGACCTGAGCCGAAGTCGGATGCACAACCGACTGAGCCACCCAGGTGCCCCAATGTTTATTTATTTTGAGAGAGAAAGAGCAAGCAGAGGAGGAACAGAGAGAGAGGGAAGGAGAGAAAGAATCCCAAGCAGCTCCACACTGTCAGTGCAGAGCCTGACAAGGGCTCGAACTCACAAACCGTGAGATCATGACCTGAGCCAAAATCAAGTCAGATGCTTAACTGCCTGAGCCTCCCAGGCACCCTGAGATAGACATCTTTGTATACTGTTCATGGGAATGTAAATTGGTACAGTCACTATGAAAAGCAGTATGGAGATTCCTCTAAAAATAAAAATAGAAATACCATATTATTTAGCAATTACACTTCTGAGACGTATCTAAAGGGAATGAAATCATTACCTTGAGGAGTTATTTGCATCCCTATCTTATTGTAGTATTGTTTACAATAGCTAAGACATGAAGACATCCTATGTGTCCACTGATGGATGAATGGATAAAGAAAATGTGATTTATATAGAGAGTCATGTCACAAATGGAATGATTTTCTACCTTTTTATGGCTGAATTATATATATATATAATTGTAAGTATATGTATTAAATTATAATTATAACTATGGAATATAATTATACAATTAACTATAAGTATACCATAATATAATTATACTAAATATATTATATATAATTATAATTCAGTATATAAAAAGGTAAAAAATCATGCCTTTTGTGGCAACATGGATGAAACTTGAGTGCACTATGCTAAGTGAAATAAGTCTGACAGGGAAAGATAAACACTGTGTGATTTCACTTATATGTAGAATCTAAAACCAAAACAAATGCTAATAGAAACAAAGAATACATTGGTGGTTGTTTAGGGCAGGGGGTGGGGCTGGGGTGGGTGTAGGAAATAGTTGAAGGTGGTCAAAAGGTACAGCTTCCAGTCATAAAATGAATAAATTCTGAGATGTAATGTTCAGCATGGTGACTGACTATATTTTAATTACACTATATTGTATATTTAAATGTTGCTAAGAAATTTGATTTTTAAAATTTGTAGCAAAGAATGTTAAAAAATTGTAAATATATGAGGTGATGGATGTGTTAACTAATCTTATTATGATTTTCTTTTTGCAATATACACATATATAAAATTACTATGTTGTATACCTTAAATTTACACAATGTTATATATATCAATTATATCTCAAGAAAGCTGAAAAAAATATGAGTGAGAAATAAGGTCCTAGGCAAGTCCTGTTAATTGTAAAATGGGATGTCTGTAGCTTAGTTGGTTAAACGTCCATTCTTGGCTCAGGTCATGATCTCATGGTTCATGAGTTTGATTGAGCCTTGCATTGAGCTCTGTGCTGACACCTCAGAACCTGGAGCCTGCTTCAGATTCTGTGTCTTGCTCTTTCTCTGCCCCTCCTCTCTCTCTCTCTCTCTCAAAAATAAATAAACATTAAATTTTTTTTAATTGTAAAATATACAAAAATATTATGCCTAAATCTAATCATGCCTATGGAGACAACTTCTATTTATAGGAAACACAGAGGCTAAAGAAACAAATTTCATAAAAAAGGAAATTGTCAATTTTATAAGATACAAAACCAATGACTCAATTTCTATAAGTCAGTGACATACAAACAAAGCAGAATGGAGAGACAGTTCCTTGAGATTACAATAGCTTCCTAAGAAAGAAACATCATTATGTGCTCAAACTTAACATGTGTTAAGTCTCTTACCACATATTGTTCATTAATAGTATATGGAAAAAACCAAAGACATAACAGTAAAATATGGGTCTATACAATGTTAACAAAATAATCCAATTTAATAAATCAACAATGGAACAATTGATATGCACCTCTTGATATAATGCATTGAGGACACAGTATCACATGACAGCATATTAGCAGAAAGTTGAAGATAAGTCCTAGCAAAGATATAGAGGAAAGGAAACTCTTGTACATTGTTAGTGGGAATGTAAATTGGTACAGTCAATAAATTCAGTCATGAGGAAAAATCAAACTCAAATTAAGAGCCATTCTACAAAATAATATCCTGTGTTCATCAAAATGGTCAATTGTGAAGACACAAAAGGAGAGCTAAAGAATTGTTACAGATATAAAAATAGAGTATAATGTCATGGCAACTAAATATGTTGTGTGATATTGAATGGAGCCTATAGTATAAAAAATTAAAGACACATTATTAATCAACTGAAAACATCAAGTATGGATTATGTATTAGGTGACAGTATGTGTTAAAGTCAAATTTCTTAATAGCTATACTGTGGTTATGTAACAGAACGTACTATTTCTTAATAATTATACACTGAAATATTTATGTGTAAGAAAGCAGAAAATTTCCAACTTCAAATGATTCAGAGATAGAATGATGGACATTTATACATATAGCTAGATCAATAAATTGATAGAATTATTTTTAAAATGGTTTAAAATTTAATCCATAGGTATTGAATCTGTATAAAAGATATTGGATTTCATGGTAATATTTTGCAACTTTTCTGTAAGTTTCTATAACTTAAACTACATCAAAATTAAAAGTTCCCCAAAGGGAAAAAAAAAAGACACTTCAGATATAAAATGACTAAATGTGATGTGAAGACCTTTTTTGGAGGCTCATTTACACAAACCAGCAAATGGGTAAAATTATTTTTATGAAAAAGCAAGGAAATTTGTTAAGACTCAATAAATAATAGGATAATATTAGAAATTAAAATGAATTTTGTTAGATGTAAAATAGCATTGAATTATATAAGAAAATTCATAGTTTTAGGGATGCATACTGAAATATGTAAGCATAAAATACCATGATATCTGAAATTTGCCGTTCATGTTTCAGGCAAAAGAAGAAAAAAAGAAAAAGAAATTACAAAAAAAAAAGCAGATGAGGTAAAATCTTGGAAATTATTGAATCTGAGAGATGGGCATATTTTTTGCACTATTTTCTGCGTAAAACATTTTTCATAGAGAAAGTGCTGAAAAAGAAGAAAAAAGTCCTATTTGGAGTAGTTCCTCTGTTCGTAGAGTTTCTTTAAGACACTGCAATGTTCTTTAAGACAAATGCAATGTAAGCATTTTCCAGGAGCCAAATATTCCTCAATAGAGTACTGTCATGGTTATTTTTTCAACAAAAGTAGAGTAAAAGTCATATTAATATGAGGTATATATTTTACTCATGAGAAATAGTTTTCACTCTCTTCAGACATCATTTTATAGGAATAAAGTTCTCTTGCTTTCATTAGTCCAGAGGAAAAGAGTTCTACCTCTAAAAAATGCAATGACTAAACCTGTATCCACAAGCTTCCTTTTTCTCAAATGACCAAATCCCACTTATTAGTTAGAAAAGAAAAAACGTTCACTGTAAATCTTTATTTAAACGGCCACAAACTGGATCTACTGATATTATGAAGAAAAAGAGACAATGAGAATATCCTAAAGTTGTGTTTTCATGAGGAGAGAAATGATGTTCCCTTAGGTGGGCAAAGTTGACTATAATGGATTAAAGGGAGTGTGTTGGATGAGAATAAGATGGAAGAAACAAAGATAGGGTAGGATGGAAGGAACATCCACCAGAAAAACACTTCAATGCCTAAAATTATGAGATTACTCTCTCCACTCATCTTGGTAATAGACAACAAGAACTAATTAGATGAAGCTATCATTCTTGGTCCTTCTCATCAGTTCTGCTCAACTTTCATCAGGCATATACACCCTCATCAGGTATAAAACAGAAATAAATTTATTAATTCATTATTTTTTAATTAACAGATTTTATATTTGGGTGAAGTTTTAGCTTTACAGCAAACATGAATAGCAAACATAAAAAAAAAAAAAATCCCACACACTCTCCCTTTCCCAAAAGCCTCTCCTGACATTAATACCCTACTCAGTGTGGTGCATTTATTATAATTGATGAGCCTACAATGACATGTCATTATCACCCAAAGTTCAGTTTACATCAGGCTCATACTCTATGAATTTTGACAAATCTAAAATGACATGTATCTATCATTGTAGTATCATAAAGAACAGTTTCACTGCCCTAAAATTCTCATTGTTCCACTCACCCATCCCTCCCTCTTTCTCAACCTGCCAGAGACCAACTCCAGCAACCAGGGGTTCCCGAAGGATGAACAGCATTGGTGAAAGTGTGAAAATAAAACAAAACTAAAATAAAAAACTAAAATAAAAAACAAAAATAAAAATGGACACAGACAACAGCAGTGTGTTGAACTGGTGGATTTATTGTGGCAAACGTGGCATTATATATTTGTTAGTGATTTTCTTACAGCATACGTCATCTATGTTTTTCTAACCTTACCTAATTTTGAAAATGTTCCTATGTGTAATCAACCTTTAAGAAACAACAGGGCGATTTTCTCATAGTGTTCCCTCATACCCTTTGATTATTGATTAAATTTCCTACATTATTCCATTATGCATCTGTGTTTATCTATAATGTATAAAGTATTTGATTTGCTGTTCTCATGAAAGGCCCTCCATCTCTCAACATCTCAAGTAGAACAGTTACAGAGACATGACCTCCTAGTTGTTTTTCCTGAAACACTTGATGCCAGAAGAACAATGTGTTTGCCTCAGTCCGCGGTGCCAGGAAGCGGCTGAAAAAGCCTTAGAAACCCATGCCTTATGCATTCTCAGAGAGACAATGTACCTAGGAACTAATGAACAATTCTGTTTCTTGACCAACTAGGTTCAATTATCATCTGGAATGCCTCCTGGGGGCCAAATGGGCCTAGGTTTGGAGTAACCTGTGTCCATAGATACACTCCTTAGTTGCCGGAGTGGGGCTTTCAAATCCATGTCTCTCCTTTTTTGGCCGCCTTTGCTGGCAAATACATGAGGCTATCCTTCCTGTAAGTAGAGGAGTCTCCATAGGGGATGGCAAGGGCCAAATGTAGGGCCGCACAATTTCTTGCGGAACCTTATTTTCTTTTCCTAATGGTTATTTTCCCAGGGGGCCTGTCAAGGGCAATTCCCCAGCAGACAATTCCCCAGGTTCCTTTATTAAGGCCAAATTATCTAAAAGCGGGAGTACAAGAAATTTCACTGTCTGTGGGCTGCCTTGCAGTCACCAATCTGTCCACAGAATGGGCCTTGCCATCAGGCTGGGATAGCTCGGCTTCCAGCATCAACCCATGGAAACCACTGATTTTTCTTTACCACTCTAGATTTTGCCTTTTCCAGAATATCATATAGTTGTAATTATATAGTATGTAAACTCTTCAATTGGCTTCTTTCACTTAGTAATATGCACTTGAGTTTCCTCCTGTCTTTTTGTTGGCTTAACAGTTCATTTCTTTTCATTATTGAATAATATTCCATTTTATAATGTAACACCATTTATCCATTCACCTATTGAAGGACATCTTGGTGCTTCCAAGTTTTGGCAATTATGAATACATTTATAAACATCTGTGTGTAGGTTTTTGTGTGGACATATGCTTTTTTGACTCTCTGGGAATAATACCAAGGATGATTGCTGGATTGTATGGTAATAGTAAGTGTACTTGTGTAAGAAATTTCCAAACTGCCTTCCAAAGCAGCTGTACCATTTTGCATCCCTACCATCAATGAAGGAATGTTCTGTTGTTCCAAATCTTTGACATTTGGTGTTCTCTGTGTTTTGGATTTTTATTTATTCTAACAGAAGTGTAATGGTATCTTATTGTTGTTTTAGTATATATTTCCCTAATGACAGCTAATCTTGAGCATCTTTTCATATGTTTATTTGCCATCTATACAGGCATTAGTGATGTGTCTGTTCATATTGTTTGCCCATTTTTGAATCAGTTACTAATTTTCTTATTGTTGAACTTTAAGAGTTCTTTGTATATTTTGGGTAACTGTCCTTTATCTGATTTCTTTCACACATAAATTCTCCCACCATTTTTTAATTTTAGTAAAATTCAGCTTATTCTTTTTTAATGGATTGTGTCTTGGATATTGTAGCAAAAATCATCACCAAGCCCAAGATCAATATGATTTTCTACATTACATTCTAGAAGCTTCATAATTTTGCATTTTACATTTTGGTGTGTTTACATTTTCATTTAATTTTTGTGAAGATTTTAAGGTCTGTGTCAATAATTATTTTTTTTTGGGGGGGGAGCATGTAGATTTGTTTTAGAACCATTTGTTGAAAAGATTATCCTTTTTCTATTGAATTGCCTTTACTTCTTTGTCAAAGATCAGTCAACTATATTTGTTTTGTTTTTATTTTATTTATTTATTTGTTTATTTATTTATTAACATTTATTTATTTTTGAGACAGAGAGAGACAGAGCATGAACGGAGGAGGGTCAGAGAGAGAGAGAGGGAGACACAGAATCTGAGACAGGTTCCAGGCTCTCAGCTGTCAGCACAGAGCCAGACGCGTGGCTTGAACTCACGAACTGTGAGATCATGACCTGAGACGAAGTCGGAGGCTTAACCGACTGAGCCACCCAGGCGCCCCTTGTGTTTTGTTTTTAAATCACTTGATGGTAGAGAGCACCAACACTCTGTCAGGCATTATTAATTACAGAGTACTAATGTTTGGCAAATGATTCTACAATGATCCAAAATTTCCTTAAATTGTTCCTTAAAAATTTCCTTAAAATGTTCCTTAAAGTTTTTGATACAACCACTACCTCTGTGTTTGCTTCTGGGTTAGGTAGAAACACCATCTATGGGCAAAGGGTGTAATCTTGTGTTCTAAATATCCATTCCCTGAACCTGGAATTTGAGGTACTATGAGATACCAATGGAAAATATTATGTGTATATATTTAGACAAATCAACTACCCTATTTCAGTTAAACAGGAAATAAATTTAGCCTCATTTATTATCATAAAGATGTGCAACAATTTTACTGAGTTACTCCTAAAAGACTATTAACAAGAATTGTCCTGAGAGGCTCTGATTTTAGTCTCCAAGTAAAACAAGCTTTTCCTCTAAAATTTTCCCTAAAATAATTATTTTATTTTTCCTTTTATTCTTTCCTGTCTCATTTCATAGAGGATTCTATTTCTGTGGAAAGAATGTGAACACCAAAGAGAATTTGAGATACAGACACAGCATTTAGTTTAGAGACACCCGTATCTTTACACAAAGATATGGCCATTCCAGAACAGAAGAATTAGAGAAGAAAAGTCTTCAGTGAAATGGGTAACACTGTACTTAAGAATTATACTTTGCACGAATTTACAAACAAAGACTGATAATTTGTGATAAGGTCACTGGCACAGAATATAAATAATCCATACCAGATTAGACCACATTAGAAAGAGGATTAATGTTGAATAAAGAGTATCCAGAATGGAGTAAAATATAAACACTGTCATATCCATGAAAAGTTAGTTTCCTAGAGAGAGAGGAAAAAAAAGAGCTAAAATTAGAACATAACAATCTCCACACTGTGTTGCCCTATTTAGTTCTCATTTGGAAAGTGTGACTCAATCATTCTGCTCAAAATGTGTTTATTTTCACCAATTTAAAAGAAATTTACAGTTATTGTCACATATTGATGTTTTATCTAAATAGATTTTCCTATTTAAACCAATATTCTGCTGCCCAGATTGAATGAAATCATGTGAACAAATTCTTACATACTTGAGGTGAAGAGAGATGCTATATGTGGATTTAGAATTGGAGCGGTAATCAGATGGGTTAAAATCTTGCTCTTCCCACTTATTGCATTTCTGTTCTGGGGTAGGTTGCCTGAGCTTTCTAAATATCAACATTTCTCCTCTAAACACATAAATCACAAATAAGTAATAAATTAGATAATATCAGTAAAGAGATTGTTCCTATAGTAGTATCTCTATATACATTCACCATTAGCTATTTATTGTCGTTAGTAGTAGTATTGCTGTTAGTGATGTTATGCACAGCATATCTGTATCTAGGTAAACTAATGTTAAGATTTTTCTGTACATATATTCTTACCTCCGTGTAAATCAAGCTTTACTATCAGCTCAGGTAGCTCAAAGTGTTAGTGTCCAGTGAAAAACTTTGCAAATTTCCCCCTTCAGATAGAGGTAGCCATACTGCACAAAACTGCATTTCTAGATGTACCAGTTTATCAGAACAAATGCAATTTGGAGCGAGAAAAGATGTCTTTCCTCCTTAGTCATCTGCCGACAACACTATTCTACAGATTTTCCCTGCCAATAGGCCTTAAGCTCCAGAGATGGCAATGAATGTAGTAGGAAAAGATGCTTGTAGATGAATGCTGTTAAGAATCTCCTCTCAGTTTTGATATTCTCATAACTGACACAAATCTGAGAATCACAAAACTCACAAGTTCTATGTTGTCGCAGAACAAACTCTTGACTTTTTACCTATTTCTATATAGTTAAATATCTAAAGATCTGAAAATTGCTTTCATTTTTTTTCTCAAAAAATTCTCATAGGAGGAATTTGGGAGCACAACTTTACAGTGAAAGTTTATATATACACACACATACACATACACACATACATATATACATACACAGATATATATATATATATATATATATATATATATACACACACACACACACATACATATATATGATGTGTGCATATATGTACGTGCACATGTATATATACATATGCATACAGACATACACTTGTGATGGTTAATTTTCAGTGTCAACTTGACAGGTGCCCAGGTATTTTGGGTGAAACTAACTCTGGTTTTGCCTGTAAGAGTGTTTCTGGAAGAGATTAACATTTGAATTGGTAGAATGAATAAAGAAGATTGCTCTCTCAAATTTGGATAAGTCTCATCCAATACTTTGAAGGCCTGACTAGAACAAAATGCCTGAGTAAGAGAAAATTTTCTCTCTCTGCCTGTCTTTCAGCTGGGACATCATTATTCTCTTGCCTTTGGACATGGACCGAACTGGAACTTATACAATTGGTTCTCCTTATTCTCAATCAGACTTGGACTAAAACATATATTATCAGATCTCCTCAGTCTTAAGCTTTCATATTTGGACTAGAACTGGATCATAGGCCTTCTTGGGTTCTCACCTTGTGTGTGTGAGTATGTGTGTGCATGTAAACATTGCTGCTTTAATAAACTGTTATAGAACAGATTTGGTGCTTTTGAAAAGGCTTCTTCATATTAGAGTTAGTGCTTGAGCTGGTTCTAGAAAGAAAGAAAGATGTCTGTCAAGCCAAATAGCATGTTTACAGGTAATGAGGCATATAGCAGCATGGCACAATTAGGAAACTCTAGTTGTTGTGCATTGGTTGATCATTCAGAAAAGCACTTCAGAGTAAAACTTCAGAGAAGGTGAGTTGCAGATATCAGGGGTCCTTTTATATTGTGCTACAGTGTGAAGACACCCTTCCACTGAGTGATGGTTAGCCACTGGTTTAGTTATAATCAGTAGAGTGACAAAACTGATTTGTTCCCTAGAACAATTGCTTTGTCAGAGGTATAAAAAATGAAGTAGAGAGACAAGAGGGAAGAGTTCACACATTTTTTTCTTACTGCAAATCTCTTGATTTTCTTGCTTTCTCAAAGGTTTTTGAAAAAGAAATAGGTCTGTAAACACTATAAGTATAATCTCTTTTTATAAATAAGCAAATTGGCCTATACGCTGTTAATTGTGACTTTTTTTATATTATAGCAACATTCTTAATACATTTTCTGGACTACAGGTGTCTCAGCTGAGAAACAGTGTATCCTTGGCCTCTCCAAGTATGACAAAACAATTTTCCAAGTCATAATTTAACTCAGTGATTTGACCTGGTCCATTTGGGAAATTCTGGATATAATTTTTATAGTAACAATCCCTAGTTTGTGCATGTGTATGTGTATCAGCCCCTGGGTTACAGTTTCTACTGAACAAGAGCAGGGCCCTCAACTTGAGAAAAGAATTTAATAAATATGAAATACTGGTGGGAAAATAGATATCAAAGGATTACTTTCAACCAGCCAATTTGTGTTTCCAGCCCAGTTTCCACAAGGTGGCATATTACTCTCTCTGAAAAGATAGGAAGGCATTCATGTGAGAGTAAGTGGGTAAACAAGAAAAAAATTAATTCAGGTGAATAAAAGCTTAAAATGTTTTTCAACAGTATTTAAAGCTTCATACTATGTTGCCTTCAAAAGGGCCACTGAGAAATGGCCAACTGTCCATCTGGACCCAAGAGAAGTATACAGTTTTACAGATGACTCCTAAAACACGTGCCAAGAAAACATCTCTTGTTTATGTCAAACCCATGTTTTCTTCTGGCTTCTTTACTAACACTTTAAGTGGTGACAGAGCATTGAAGTGGTGCTTGAAATATTTAGAAAAAAATATGCAACATCCTTCATTATGTGTCCTCTGAGTAATACACATTTCACCCCAACCTCTTCATGTACTCTAGTGTCAGGCTGGAATCCTTTTGAAGATAAGAGAAATTGCTCAGCCGCTGGATGTTTAACTTTGAGTATCCCGTTTATTTCTCTAAGCAAACTATCTATGGGTAAAACACATTTCTTTGTAAACAGTCATGTCTGGGTCATCTAAGAAAATATCTACTCTGAGAAACACTATTTCGCATCTTCAGTCATAGGTGTTCCCACAGTGAAAAAATATGATTGTCTGTTGTAATTCATCTGAATAATGCTGAGTTCAATCTAGATAAACCTTTTTTTAGCCATGTATTGACATAAAAAATTAAACACGAATAGAATGTGTGTGTGTGTGTGTGTGCGTGTGTGTGTGTGTGCGTGTGAATCTGATAAGTTATGCCATAGATCATAGGGGTGAAAATACAAGAAGTGCATAAAACAGGTAACTGTTTGGATGTAAGCCGCAGAAGAGTCCATCGTTTCTCATACCTGATATTTGCCCTGCTTGTCAAACTCTCTACGTTTATCCTTTAAGCATATGTGGAAGAAATATACTCAGAATATTTTCAGTAATAATAATTTGGAGTAAAGAAACAGAAGAAGATGAGGCATGCAAAAAGTTTTTTCTCACAGAGCCACTTAATCTGTACTTCAAATGTTTCAAGGTTGGGATATACATCAGATATCTTGAAGATATTAGTTCAGTATAATCATCAATTTGGAACACAGCCTGAGCTGTGACCTGCTCTCTCTTGGCTTACTTAGCACAGGGGCCCTCAACCATTTTTATGCCTGCATTCTATTAACATGTGAAACAGTATTCCATCAGTTAATATTTTCACTTTTTGTTGCACTGAAGGCACTAGAGCTAGTAGTAGCAGAATGTATAATAGTTTGAATACAAACTGATTTTCTATCTGAGAATTTATTTCATGATCACACACCAACTCCTAACATTAGCAGTCACTCCAAGGAGGATTTGGTAAAGGAGAACTTTTTGGATCATAGCTGGCTGCCTATTCTTAAACCATACAGAGTTTTCATTCTCTGAAGAAAGGTTTCCAAACAGCAGTCTCTCAGTTGTATAGTGGGAAGTTATCAAAGCAGTTAATAAAAGTTAATAATAATGTGAAGCCCCAAGGTTGCCCACCAATCAGCATTTGGAAAAGTCATTTGGAGGGGCGCCTAGGTGGCGCAGTCGGTTAAGCGTCCGACTTCAGCCAGGTCACGATCTCGCGGTCCGTGAGTTCGAGCCCCGCGTCAGGCTCTGGGCTGATGGCTCGGAGCCTGGAGCCTGTTTCCGATTCTGTGTCTCCCCCTCTTTCTGCCCCTCCCCCGTTCATGCTCTGTCTCTCTCTGTCCCAAAAATAAATAAACGTTAAAAAAAAAAAAAGTCATTTGGACAAGTCAGAGTAAGGAGACATAGAATTTTAGAAGTGTTTAGAAAGGTCATAATGGGAGAAAATGCTGCTGTAGTTTTGCAATAGAAATTCAACAATAATGATATTTTTTCTGAGAACAACATAGGCCTAAAATTATTAACAATAACTTTAAATTATTGGAAATTGCTACTCTATAGAGACTTTCAACGTGGGCACCTATGATTTTCAGGCTTGGTTTTATAAGTGCAAACTAACAAGTTTCTAATTACATCTTGATGTTGGTGGAATGGATCATAAGGGAATGAAAATGTGTTATGAAGTTTCTCAGAACACTAATTTTAGTTCATTTTAATTAAAAATTAAGAGCACTTTTAGGAACATCACAAAATGAAAAGAATAAAATTGGAATATTTTCAAATATCACGTATCTAAACGGGATATGTCAACAAATTTTTTTTAAGGTCTCCAAGTTAATTCTTTGTCTAACTATAAATTACTTACACAATCTTTTAATTTGTATTTCATTCGTTTTATTGCATGCTTTCCTTTGTGATGTATTTGGCTACTTCTAGTGAACCGTGTGTAGGGAAAGTAACATGTTTCAGTAATATGTGTAAAGAGCTATACACTTTATATCCTGTGGCAGAGAGTGTCACACACCAAAGATTCCAATTCACAGTCCATAACAATTTCTCAGCCAGACATTATATTTCTCAGATACCTTGCATTTAAGTGGAGTCATGTGATTACTTTTGAGCAATGGAATGGGAGCAAAATCTAAGTATTGCATTTCTGGGTCTATGTGTTTATATGTGTAGTGTTTCTTTTTTCTCTTTTTTCATGGAAATTTTGATTGTGATGTAATGAAAATGGCTACATCACAAAGGAAAGAAGACTGTATTGCTGGATTGGATTTCTTAATTACCACTTGAGAAAAAACCCTCTAATCAGAAACATCTATGTTGGACTTCATGTAAATGAGTAATACATTTGTATACTGTTAAGCTACTGAGATTTATTTGTTAGTATTTTTTGTTGTTGTTATAGCAATTGGCCTAACCTGAGTAATACATATGTGTAATCATTAAAACACTCTGCATTGGATACAATTACTATGCCCGCTTTACAGATAAATAATTTTAGCTCAGAAAAAGTAAATATTTGCACATTAGTAAATGGCAGGACATAGAGTGAACTGAGAGTTGTATAATTCTAAAGGCCATGTATTTAACCAAGACTGACACTTTAATAATAGGGACATCTCTATCTCATGGTGGTATTCATTGATTCAAAGATGCTCTAGGCATTAAGACAAAAGAAACATGGGCATAAAAGAAAATGACATAGTTGGGGTTGATTAGACTGTATTTTTTTTTTCAAAAATCTCTATTCCTTATCTTATCTTTACTGTGCTGCAATGACTACATAACCCATTGGTTTGGGGATTGGCCATGTAGCTTGCTTTGACCAAGGCATGGATATGGGAGTGATGGCAGGCCTGTTTGGAGCAGCAGCTTTAATGGCATCCTATGTTTCTGCATACATTTGAGTTTCATCCTGGTACATGAGAAAATCATAAATAGTGGCTATTGTATATACCAAGGTTACAGAATGAAAAGACAAATGGAGTGGACCTGAAGCTAGGCCAGTCAAACCCAACTAAACCGATCTAACACCAGCTGAACCCCAGTGAATTCAGCTAAGTCATAGATAAGGCACATTACCATGAATGAGAAATAATTATTTCATGTTAGAAAACACTATGATTCTGGGTTATAATCTAATGATATATGTGGTATAGATGGGGAAAAATTTATATTCAGGAATATAGATTCTTGATAAAGCCAAAAGATGTGATTGACATGGTAAATTGAGGCTAGATTGTGATTGGCCTTATATGCCATGACAAGAAGTTTAAAGAATATATTACAAGAAATATAGAGTTATTGGAGTGACATGAACATGTGCTACATTTTGGTTTACTGATATTAGCAGTTTATCCTCTGACCATAGTAAAATTAAAAACAAAACAAAAACAAAAAAAAAAAAGGAAGAAAAAGAAAAAGAAATCTTGCTGAAGGAAGGAAAGGTCTAGAAAGGTAGTAAACATGCCATGGTGCCAGTAAGTATTATATCAGGGGTATCACATTTGGTTTATCCATTATTTACTCTGATTTCTGACCACAGTGACCCTAGCATAGGTTTGTTCTATTACTGCCTTCATAGAACCAAGTAGCTACTACTAAAGCCATGGTTATTATACTTCAAGAAACTCCACGAGTAGTGTTATTGGCAAAGAGAGACTGCCTTGCCTGTTCATTGGACAAAGGGTATTCTCATTTGCTCTGGCCTTTTCTCTTCCATCTTGGGTTGCCCAGTGAAGAAAGCTAGAAGTTCAGGAGAGTAAATCATTGATAAGGCAGACAATAACCAAAGAGAAACAGAAGATAAGAGAAGAAAGATAGAAAAAACAATGCCCTTCCTGTACATACGGTCTCTCAAAAGACATCCTGTGAGATAATACACTTGCATGCTGTGCAATCATGTCCAGCCAAGAAACACACCCTCCTTTATTTATTTTTCCTCATTCCTAATTATTTCTAATTAAAAAAAATATTTTTGGCGTAGACTTTTATTCTTTTCTTTTTCTACCCCTTCTCAGGGAACTTAGACAAATAAATATAGCAAACCAAACAAAACAATGTTGGTTTCTGGCCTTCAGGCCAGAGAACATTGCTCAAAGAAATATTGGCTTGACATTACAAGACCTGAGTTTGAGTGTAAATTCATTATGGTTTCAGTGATCTTAGATAATTCCCTTAAACTGCCTAACCCTTACTTTCCTTATCTATCAAGGGAATTGATGCTTGCTCAGAGAGTTCTAATATAACATGAGTTTATCTATACAGAACTAGTAAACAGCACTGTCTACATCCTTAAAGTGTCAAAAGATTCCTTAGCGGGAGAAATGGGGCATGATGTTGTACAGCAGAGATATACTTGGTAATAACTACAAAGATATATAATTGGGATGTGAAATTGAGATATTTGTTTTGAGAAATGTAGATTAGTGCTTACTGAGTATGCCAGACCTTGCTCAAAGCCTTGTTATATACTAACTTATATAAAATTTACAGTAATTCTGTGTGTACATATCCGCAAGTGAGAAAGTATTGGATCTGAGTGCCTACAACAGAAAGGCAGTCTATATACTCTATTTTGGGATTATTGTTGATCATCATAAAACCCCATTTCATCACATACATTGATTCTATCAATAGTAGTATGTTTTATCTCAGACAATACTGCTTAGAAGATAGGATCTCCCTGTGACAGATCCTTGCAAAACAATTCTTGTAAACAGAAGGAAAGGTAGAATATGTTTGCTATTACTTAATATTGTAGTACAGGATTTATTTATTCAACACCATGAACATTTTGGATCAGGGCTTAGTTTCATATAATCTATACTTATCTACTTATAACTTTAAAAGTGTCATTGAATACTACTAATAAATATACACGAAATTGTCCGTCATTTTAAAACATATCAGCTATAATCCAGCTTTTTAAAAATCGGTCCCATTAAGGTGTAATTTCATACAGTACAATTCATACAAATTTGATGAGTTTTAATAAATACATAGAGCTGTGTATCACATAATCTAGAATATTTCCATTATCCCAAAATTTTCTATTTTTTCCCCTTTGCTGTTAAGTAAAAGGGCAGAAAAGCCACACAGTGGAAAAGGGTAGTAATGGACTTTACCTGGAATATATGAAGGACTCTTACATTTCAAAAATAAGAATAACCCTGGGGTGCCTGGGTGGCTCAGTTGGTTAAGCATTGACTTTAACTCAGGTCATGATCTCATGGTTCATGAGTTCGAGCCCCACATCAGTCTCTGTGCTGACAGTTTGGAGCCTGGGGCCTGCTTCAGATTCTGTGTCTCCCTCTTTCTCTGTTCCTCCCGCACTTGCACTCGGTCTCTCTCTCTCTCTCAAAAATAAATAAAGATTAAATTAAAAAAATAGAATAATACTACTAAAAGAAGAATAGAATAGTTGAATATAAACTGTCCCCACCCTGCATGTGCATACCCATACTCTAAAAGAAGGGAACTCAAGAGTTTAGAGAAAATTAACAACCAGTCCAAGTTTACATCTGATAAGTGATGGATATGATATTAAAATTGGGGTCAATTTGAAGTGAAATCTGTGTTCTTTAAGCGAGAAGGAGAAAGAGGTAAAGAGTAAAAAGAGAGGCAGACACTTGGGGAGAGAAGAAGGAAAATATAGGTATGGTGGTCAGAATTTCAATGAGCTGTCCTACAGTTTTATTTCACATCATGTTGTCCCAAAGGAAGAGTGAGTCAGTAATGACAACACTGAACTACATTGTTATATAACTTCTACTCCCTATAGAAATGGAACAAAAAACCTCCCATTTCAATATTTACCTAGGTAAAGTTTTGTTTTTAAATCTTTCTCTTTATAGGGACGTGTTGTAAATATTTCTGGTGGTGGTGATTTGGGTTGAGAGATTCTAAGAAAAGAGAACAAGAAAACAAGAGAATTCTGGTAACTTTCACTCAGGCTTCCATCTTTCCTAAGACTACCAAGTAGAGAAATCAACAGAATATTTAACAACAACAAAAACAACAAAAACAAAAACAAACTTTGCAATGCACTTTACCAGATGTATGCTAATGAAAAGTAAAGTGAAATGATGCTATGATGTGTTTGCAAAGTGAGAAGTGTGGTTCACACTCTTTTTTTCTGGATTGTTATTATTGTTTAAAGGTGTTAAAGGAGTGTAAATAAATCACTAAAACAGCTACATTTTTTTATTTTTAACTTGCTTTATTTTTTACTTTTTGAATTTACATCCAAATTAGTTAACATATAGTGCAACAATGATTTCAGGAGTAGATTCCTTAGTGTTCCTTACCCATTTAGCCCATCCCCCCTCCTACAACCCCTCCCGTAACCCTCAGTTTGTTCTCCATATTTATGAGTCTCTTCTGTTTTGTTCCCCTCCATGTTTTTATTTTTTAATTTATTTAAGGTTTATTTATTTCTGAGACAGAGAGACAGAGCATGAGTGGGGGAGGGGCAGAGAGAGAGGGAGACACAGAATCTGAAGCAGACTCCAGGCTCTGAGCTATCAGCACAGAGCCCGATGTGGGGCCTGAACTCACAAACTGTGACATCATGACCTGAGCTGAAGCCGGTTGCTCAACCAACTGAGCCACCCAGGCATCCCTCCCCTCCATGTTTTTATGTTATTTTTGTTTCCCTTCCCTTATGTTCATCTGTTTTCTCTCTTAAAGTCATCATATGAGTGAAATCATATGAGTTTTGTCTTTCTCTGACTAATTTCACTTAGCATAATATCCTCCAGTTCCATACACATAGTTGCAAATGGCAAGATTTCATTCTTTTTGATTGCTGAGTAATACTCCATTGTATATATATACCACCTCTTCTTTATCTATTTATCCATTGATGGACATTTGGGCTCTTTCTATACTTTGGCTATTGTTGATAGTGCTGCCATAAACATGGGGGCGCATGTGTCCCTTCGAAACAGCACACCTGTATCCCGTGGATAAATGCCTAGTAGTGCAATTGCTGGGTCGTATGGTAGTTCTATTTTTAGTGTTTTGAGAAACCTCCATACTGTTTTCCGGAGTGGCTGCACCAGCTTGCATTGCCACCAATAATGCAAAAGAGATCCTCTTTCTCTGCATCCTCACCAACATCTGTTGTTGCCTGCATTGTTAATGTTAGTCATTCTGACAGGTGTAAGGTGGTAACTCATTGTGGTGTTGATTTGTATTTCCCTGATGATGAGTGATGTGGAGCATTTTTTCATGTGTCGGTTGGCCATCTGGATGTCTTCTTTGGAGAAGTGTCTATTCATGTCTTTTGCCCATTTCTTCACTGGATTCTTTTGTTTTTTGGGTGTTGAGTTTGATAAGTTCTTTGTAGATTTTGGATACTAACCCTTTATCTGATATGTCATTTGCAAATATCTTCTCCCATTCTGTCAGTTGCCTTTTAGTTTTACTGATTGTTTCCTTCGCTGTGCAGAAGATTTTTATTTTGATGAGGTCCCAGTAGTTCATTTTTGCTTTTGTTTCCCTTGCCTCCAGAGAAGTGTTGAGTAACAAATTGCTGTGGGCAAGATCAAAGAGGTTTTTGCCTGCTTTCTCCTTGAGGATTTTGATGGCTTCCTGTCTTACATTGAGGTCTTTCATCCACTTTGAGTTTATTTTTGTGTATGGTGTAAGAAAGTGGTCCAGCTCCATTCTTCTGCATGTCGCTGTCCCACTTTCCCAGCACCTCTTGCTGAAGAGACTGTCTTTATTCCATTGGATATTCTTTCCTGCTTTGTCAAAGATTAGTTGGCCATACATTGGTGGGTCCATTTCTGGGTTCTCTATTCTGTTCCATTGATCTGAGTGTCTGTTCTTGTGCCAGTACCATACTCTCTTGATGATTACAGGTTTGTAGTATAGCTTGAAGTCTGGGATTGTGATGCCTCCTGCTTTGGTTTTCTTTTTCAAGATTGCTTTGGCTATTCGGGGTCTTTTCTGGTTCCATACAAATTTTAGGATTGTTTTCTCTAGTTCTGTGAAGAATGGTGGTGTTATTTTGGTAGGGATTGCATTGAATATGTAGATTGCTTTGGGTAGTAAAAAAGGAGTTTCTTAAAATATTAAAATTTTAATTGTTTTTCATATTTATACTTGCCATTTGTTTTCACTCTTAGTCCATTAAAGCTACGATAACAAAGTACCATAAATTGGGTGGCTTATAAACAACAGAAATTTATTTCTTGCAGTTCTGGAGGCTGGAATTTTAAGATTAAGGTGTTAGCATGGTGGCATTCTGGCAAGAGCTCTTTTGGGTTGCAAAGTGTCTACTTTTTTTTTTTTTTTTGAGTGTAGTTGACACACAATGCTACATTAGTTTTGGGTACACCACATAGTGATTTGACAAGTTATATATTATGCTATGCTCACCACAAGTGTAGCTATTACCTGTTAACATACAACACTAATATAATATCACTGACTATATTCTTTATAGTGCCTCTTATTGCAATTACTTATTCATTCCATAAGTGGAGCTCTGTATCTCCCACTCCCCTTTACCCATTTTTCCCATTTGCCACCAAACACTAATTTGAAAAGATATATGCACCCATATGTTTTTGCAGTATTATTTACAATAGACAAAATATGAAAGCAACCCAAGTGTTCATCAATAGATGGATGGATAAGGAAGATATTTAATACACATACACACACACGTATACATACATACACACACACACACACACACACACACACACACACGCAGGAATATTACACAGCCAAAAAAGTATGAAGTTGAACCATTGGCAACAACAAATGGACAGACCATAGAGAGTATTATGCTGAGTGAATAAGTCAGACTGAGAAAGATAAATGCCACACTATTTCACTCATGTGACATTTAAAAAAAAATGAGTTAACAAATAAACAAAAAGCAGACTTAGACCTCCAAATACAAAGAACAAATTGATGGTTGCTCAGACTATCAACTTCTCATTGTATCCTTACATGAGAGAGAGAGAGGAAGCAAGCTCTAGTCTCATTATAAGGGAATTTATAAAAGCACTAATCCCATTCATAAGGGCTTCACCCTAATGATTTCATCTAATACCAATTATCTCCCAAACACCCCTCCCATCCCCGCCACTCCTAATACCAACACACTGTGGGATAGAGTTTCAACAACCGAATTTTGGGAGAGCACAAATGTTCAATCCCTAACATATTTCTTCACATAAAAACATTGCAAGGTGGGAGATGTCCACGTGGACAAGGGGGAGGTGCATTCTATTTATGACTCTGATAAATGTAGTTACAAAAATTTGCCTATCTTCTCTGGACTTTGAATTCTTCACCAAAAGTATGAGGGGACCGGATAGGATTATTTCAAGCTCTGTTCCTGGATGGTATCAATGATTCTTATCTATTTACAATTGCATGATTATACAATTGTAAACAGCATCATAATAGATAAACTTTCAGTTTTTAATAATGTTTTTCTTTCTAGAAGTCCCAAAACATATACATTATCTCAATATATTTTAGTCGGCAGTCATCCCTTTATAATGTTTATAAGCAAAGGGCAAATCAAATAAGCTCTGTGAAGCTTATAATCTTATTATGATACTAGTTCCCTGCTATTTTCACAGCTGTTTAGATTATTTTTGCATAAAATAAAATAAATAAAAATGCAATTCCATTTCCCAATCTTTGTAATTTGACTGAACGCTGTACCTATACTAGTTTCTGTATTAGATATCTCAGATGACAAAAAGGACAGTCAGGTTATTGCTAAATCAAAATTGATAGCATTGGATAATGGATTTTTACTGACTAGTAATTGGAGAAAGAAACAAAATCCTCTGATACCATAAAATGCTCATGATAAACATTCCTTCAGAACAGCCATGCACACGACTCAGCACTTTGTTTTGTTAAGTAAAGGGCTAAAGGAACTCTAACCCCTAAATTTGGCTTACACTTCTTCATCTATAGTTTTGCCTTGCTCAGTGAATTTCTACTTTCTTGAGAAATGTATGCTTGTGATTTAGTACTACAGAACTTTTCTCAGTCAAATTGAATAAGAGAGCTTAAAGAGTATTTAATATAATGCAGGCAAAATTTTTTAAAAGCCCTTATTATTGAAGAGAAATCTTTTTAATGCTCTTTGGTCAGACTGACTGTCTACAATGATTGGCTTTGATGAAAAAAAATGTCCCTGGCTAATATCTACAGTAGGGGGAAAAAAACGCTAGCAATTACATTATCTTTTGTTTAGACCTCAAACAAGCTAATGGCTTCTTATTTAGCTAACTGGTTGTGCTTTGATTATAAGACATTAGTGGGAATTATAAAATGAAAAAGTTTGCTTAGACTTCTCCATGAATATTTCAACTTCATACTAATGAGTCAAGTTCAGTCAATACTTTCATATGTTAGAATCTTAATAAAGCAATATGGCTTAATTTAAGCTAAATAGGAAATGATTAGCCAAATTATATGATGAACTTCATTTTTCCTCAGTAATGATCTTTGCTTTCAAGGTACAGCAAAGTTTAAAGTAGGAATCTGAATTCCAACAACAGTTACCAAGAGGAGAAACATTTGAACTGTAAGTTCGTAGTTCCATCTGAGGCAAATCAGGATGGTTGATTGTCCAATATTTCACTGTAATTAGAAGTAACTATATTTAGCATGGAATTAATAATTTTTATTTTTAGTTATAGATGTCTTGTGTATACCCTGGCATTCTCAAGTCAATCAATTTAGAGTCTTAAATTCAAACATTTAACCTACTTTTGAATAATCAGCCTCCTCCTGTTAGAGCCAAGACCCAAGATGTGTTTTAAAATCTATCAACAATATATATTATGTTTGCTATTTTAAGCACGTATGTACATTATTTACTCTATTTCAGCTTATATATTGATGTAACCAACATGATTTTCTTTACAACATTAAGAGTCTGGCAAATAGAATGCTAACCATGATACCCAGTTCTAGAGAAGAAAAAGACCTCCTTTGTTTTTATTTTGGAATGATTCAAAGAAATCAATGTTTAAAAGTTGAAATGAACCCAAAAATCGGGCACAAGGGTCTATTCCTTGCAATGTTGCACTTTTACATACATCTTAATGTGAAACCAAAATGAGATTGTTCTCACTGAAGTGGTGGTATGTCCAAAATGGAACTTGTTGACATAAAGAAAGCCACAGCATATGGAAGGAACACAGAAGGAAAACGCACACACACACACACACACACACACACACACACACCAAGATAGAGTTAACTGCCTGAAAATAACCATACAAGACTCTCTCTCTAATATTTCTTCTTCCCTGCATACTGAAAGGAAATTTAGTTCCTTTTTACATAATTCTTTTTGGGGATTTATTCAAGACTAAGGAGGGTCAGGCTCCCTTTACCAACTGATACAATGGATATGTGACTGCCCATAGCTGGCAATCCGGCTGGACCACTATAGGTATCATATCTGCATCTTAGGTGGCATTCTGCCTTCATTCTTTTCTCCATGTTTTCTCCTCTCTAAATCACCTAAAATAAAAACTTTAACATGCGCACAAAATTAAAAATATTTCTTTCAGATAGTGATCTAATGACTATGTACATTGAAATCAATTTTTAAAGTTCATGATTTATAAGAAATTCTTTTTGCTAAAATCAAAATCAGCAGAGATAAAATGGGGAGTAAAGAAATATTTCTCTCACAAGGCATGTCACACAAGCAAAATTAAGTTGATAGCCAAAGCAAATGTATTAAATCAACTTTTGAGTGAAAGGTAACTTCTATTCTCTACAGCCAGTGACAAATTCCTGAGCCATATTAATTTTGCATAATGTATGAATATGCAAATATAACTTTTATTTAATTAGCTATTTATTTACAAGAAGACTTCATGAAAGACCAAGAAAAACACAGATACTGGCAGATTTTTTTAAATATCCAACCTAATACCCATATGGTAATTGCTCTGGGTTGCGGTCTTGCTTCTAACATAAGCTAAATATGTGACTTTGAGGCAAATCACTTGAATTTTCTGAACATGTATATCTAGGCAGCTAAATGAGTGTACTTTAAGGTCTTTCCCAGGTTAAAATACACACACACACACACACAACATTTATACTTCTGATATCTTCATTACTCTTTAATTATGCCTTCTTGGTTTGCAAAGGACCACAAATCCCCTAAATTTATCCTCTCATTTGGGCACCTACATATACTGACCTGGGTGTTTTTAGGATGATCTACTGTCAATGCCACGTGCTGCCCACTGAGCTCCAAACTTTCTTCAAACCACTGCCATATTTCCCCAGGCCATGCACTTGTTCTCAATCCCCTTATTTTCTCTCTACTTCCCAGATGAGTAGGTCTGGAGTAATTTCCCTATGAACAGCCTGACTGGCTCAGTTCCACAGATGGTTTATATTTCTGGTCTTCTATTTCCCCAAGGAGGACACAACCTGCTGCACAGAGTTCAGCTCTTCTCTGAAATAGTTATCTAAAACCACAATCCTACCAAACTTCTAACTCTGAGCAATGCCACTGCTCATCTTAAGGGATTTTAATTTGAGACCAATATTTAGAGAAGTTCATTTTACACAGGAGACATCTATACATAGCAATAGATTTTCAGAGATATTTCAGATTTCATAAAAGTTGATGACTGATTGGCTTCTATACCCCTGCTGAAATGATATGTGGGTGCGAGCCTGAGTCAAGCCTGGATATGAACATTCGCATTAGTGACCACTGACCTTTGAAGCAAAGACTATTGCTGGGTGAGTTCTTTTGGCTTTATTTCTAACATCTTGCACCTTTTAGTTATTCTCCAGAAGGTAGTCTATGACTGAGTTCCTGGCACATCTTGTGTCAGAGAACACAGAGGATTATTTCAGAATTCCCTTATAAAATGAACGGTTCATGGCTTTAATATGGTACTACACACTGTTTAAAAATATTCTTCCTGATTTCCCACCAAGGTTCAGAGATTTCTGACTCTCTTGCTACCATTTAATCTATAACAAAATGAAATGTAATATATATATGTATATAATATATATGATTGATTGATGAGTTTTAGTGTCCTTGAACCTACTAAATGGGAGAATGATATAGACGAAAATTCTAATTTCTTTCCTTTATTTTTTTTTCTCTCAACCACATTATGAATAATCTCTTCTTCATTCTGTTCCAGGTAACCCATGTCAACAACCTGAACAACAAAGTTGCAACTGGTTTTCATTCATGTACATTTCCCTTCATCTAACAAAATAAAACATTTGTTGGGGAACCTGGGTGGCTCAGTTAGTTAAACGTCTGACTCTTGATTTTAGCTCAGGTCATGATATCACAGTTTGTGGGATCAAGCCCCATGGTAGCTGTGTGTTGACAACACAGAGCCTGCTTGGGATTCTCTCTCACCCCTCTCCCTGCCCATCCCTCACTCATTCTCTCTCTCTCTCTCTCTCTATCTCAAAATAAGTAAACTTTTAAAAAATACACAAAATAATGCATTTGTCTTTAGTGACTAGATTAAATGTGTATGTAATTATTTACACACAGAGAGAGAATGTGTATATACATGTATATTAAAATTATTTATATAGAAAGCTCCTCTTTAGAGCATGCTAACAAATATAATAGTTATAGAAGGAAACACGGGACCTCCATTTTACAATTCAATAATTGACTCAGATTCATTCTATCATTATTTGCACAAGCATTTAGATGAAAAGTAGTTGCGTAACATATATTCAAACCATTATCTCATAGGCAAAAGAAAAAAAAAACAAATTTATAACTGGGAAATCAGGAAGTTAACACCTTAACCAAAAAATCAAATTGCAGTGCCATCAAATAATGTGAAAACCTGGTATTAGGTACTTCCAGACATAATTCTGTTCTAAATAAACAAACAACATTCCATAGAAAGTTGTCTTGCTAAAAATTCTTAACCTGTATCTAAATTAAACCTGCAAACTAATTTCCAATTTACAGAAAATTTAGAGGAACAAGTTAAAGGGCATTATGAGGAAACAGACAAATCTAGAAAAGGGGACATACTTCAGGGATGGTGTGGTGATTTGTCAAAATCAATTTGAGAAACACTCTCCCCAAATTGGGAATACATATTACCTTAAAAGATACTAAAGGAGCGTTAAAAAAAGCAGTATGTGAATGTTGATTGAATCTTTGTCTAAAAATTTCAGTGGAATACATCTTTTGAGGACAATGGGGGAAAATAAATATGAAAAAGGTATTAGAAGTTATTACATTTTGGGAAGCCTGGGTGGCTCCATCAGTTGAGCATCCGACTTCAGCTCAGGTCATGATCTCGCAGTTTGTGAGTTCGAGCCCCACGTCAGGCTCTGTGCTGACAGCTCAGAGCCTGGAGCCTGCTTCAGATTCTGTGTGTCCCTCTATTGCTGCCCCTCCCCTGCTTGTGCTCTGTCTCTCTCTGTCTCTCAATAATAAATAAATGTTAAAAAAATTTTAAAAAGAAGTTATTACATTTTAAAGTGATATCTATGACTTAATTTTTACATTGTTATGTATATGTACATATGAAGTATATACACATGTATATACACACAATGTTATGGTTATGTAGGAAACTGTCCTTAAAATTCAAAGATGCCTGCTGAATACTCATGGAAAAGTATGTAGCTCACTTTCAAATGGTTCAGCATATGTAAACATGCTTTTCTATATGTATGTCTAATATAGGCTGACTGGGTCCAAGGACTGAGAGGGGATCCTGCAGGAACAGCCAAGAGGATTCTTGGCTTCGCACAGAATAGAAATAAAATATGAGCTAAGAGGAAGTAGGGGCAGAATGTACTGAAGACATAGAAAGTGCAGCTATAGACAGAGAGTCTGGAAGACTCAGAAAAGAAAGGAGTCTAGGGTTTTTACTGAAGATTGTGGTCTGGTTTATGTGTCTTCTCAGGCATCTGGGAACTGGGTAAAACAAAGACAAGTGTTTAGGTGTCTTCCATAAGTCACTTCCGTCCTGCAGCTAGGGGTCTTGGTGAGTCAGTGATCTAGAAAACATACATGACAACCTTGCCCAGTTTCTTCTTAGTTATCTATTGTTCTGGAAGGCTCCCAATTATTAACTCCTTGATCTTTCAAGGAGGATATACATTATCTGTACTATAAACAGTGTGTAAGGTGGGGGTACAGGTCCTAGCAAGAATAGAACCAGGAAAAGGGGCAAACAAGTAAGCTTCGTGGGGTCCCCTCAGTTTCCCTAACTCCTGTGTATGGAGAGAAATTACTAAAAGTATATATTTAACTGTGTCTAACCTGCTAATTAGTATTTATTAACAGTTTGATCTCAAATTTATATATTTTTTCCAAATCTACTTGTTAATATTTTATCATCTCTTTTCCTTTAGTCATATTTTTATTTGTTTTACCACTGAACATATTGACATATTTATTTGATAGTATGCATCACAGCAAATGCCGTTAGGCTGTTGTGTCTATTGTTAGGTTGTTTCTATGAATCCTTTTTTTGTTTTTTTTTTCAAGTATAGTTGACACACAACAGCATAGTGATTCAGCCTCTCTATAGGTTATGCTATGCTCACCACAAGTGTAGCTACCATTGGTCATCACGCAACACTTGGATTATAAACTTTCCTCTTTTCCCTTCCTATTTGAGGCTTGACTATAGGGGACTTCTCTTAATTTCTTAGGCATATGTACATATAGAATCACACTTTGGGGAGTCTATTTCATAATATCTATTTTGTCATATTAACAGAAATGAGTCCAGGCTTCATTTTTATTTTTATTTATTTTTAATGTTCATTTATTTTTGGGACAGTGAGCATACAAAGGGCAGAGAGGGGGACAGAGGATCCCAAGCAGGCTCCATACTGACAGCAGAGAGCCTGCTGTGGGGCTTGAACTCAAGAACAGTGAGATCATGACTTGAGCTGAAGTCAGATGCTTAGCCGACTGAGCCACCCAGGTGCCCCGGGATGTCATTTTTAAAAGCATCATCTCTTTTTCATAATCTCCCAACTACTGCCATCATACTGAAAATTGCATACTCATAGTTTCATTCACTAATAAAGATAAAACAAATAAATAAGTAACAAATGAGGACCAGGCTCTATTGGTGGTTGCGTACATGAATTCTGTGTTGCACAACTCTGTGGGGGTGCCAAATACAGGCTTACATGAGTGGAATACACAGTATATAATCTACAAAACCTTAAAAAGGGCTACTATGTACAAGTATAGACCCTAAAATAATTCATTGAAGTGATTATTTGATATAGGAAGAACACTTTATTTAATTCACATCAACTGTGTCCATTCACAGCTGCTCTGGTACTTTCCTAAGAAATTAATGTGATAGTGTTTTATAAATTGATTAATTATCAAACTAGAAAATACTTTATGGTTACTATAATAATTTGGTTAATATTAATTATATGCTTTACATTTAACCTGCTTAGAATTATACTTCTGAAAATATTTTTAAAAAATGTTTATTTATTTTTAAACAGAGAGAGAGAGAATGTAAGCGGGGCAGTGGATGAGAAAGAGGAAGACAGAGAATCCCAAGCAGACTCTGCACTGTCAGTGCAAAGCCAGATGTGGGGCTTAAATTCACAAACTGCGAGATCATGACATGAGCTGAAACTAAGAGTCAGTTGCTTAACCGATGGAGCTATCCAGGTGCCCCTGAAAATATTATCTTAGATTGTATTCTTTGTTTAAACTTAAAATAATCTCCTATGATGTAGAAATCTATGATTATTAACAAGTTTTACACTAATTATATTATGCGGGTTTGATGTGATATCACACAAAAAATATAGCTAGAACAGATGTCTCTGTGATACTTATATATTTTCATTTTGACTAAATATAAAGTCTCAAGCAGAAATAAAAAACAGAAAAACCTATATAGCACTTGAAACGATTCAAAACAAGATTAGTATTTGTATCTATTAATTGTTTCTTGCTTACTAATATGTAAGCCAAGATTGCATTTCATTGTCAAGTCTCCTGAAATAAAAAGTGAGATAATTCCAGTAATTCTTCCTGTTGGATAACTGTGGCAGTAATTATTATTAAAAATTTGCATTTTCAAGTCAAATACATGTAAGTTTGTGTTATCAGGAAATGTCAGTTCCCCCAGAAAAGTCTCCATGATCTGAATAGAAAATCTTTTTCTAATGTTAATTGAGCATATATTTCAATCTCATTATAAATTTTTAGAAACAACAAAATTCTTTATAAAATTTGCATATGTGTTTGTGTGTGTGTGTGTTTTCCAGTAGCTAGCACAATTTATGGTGTATGGTAAGGCACTCTCTGAGTATTTACTTAAACATGTAAAACATGAATGGTTTACTATTTTTACTGTCAAACAGTAAAAATGTTTCCTATGGTTTCCATGATAGCACACTCTTGTTTTCCTTTACCCTCAGAAGCTCCCTCAATCCCATTTGCTAATTTATCTACCAGTGAAATATTATACAGTTTTAGCTAGTCAAGGACAATGACATTCATGTGAATTAATTTAAACATAAATTTTAAGTTTTCAAATTGTGCTCTACATAGCATTAAGATTTCTCGTAGATATATTGGGAGTTTCCAAGAGGCTGAAACAGAAATCTTTGGGTCTCTGCTTCAATTCTAACATCTCTAATTTGGCTTGTTTTGTATGTGACTGTGATGTTCTATGTTAGAGTATAGTATATGAATAATCCGAACCCACTTTCCCCAACCATTCCAGGTACAACACTCGTATATGGTATGTGCAAGCTAGCAGGTGCTCCCTTGGTCTCTCAGACATACACATGCACAGAGCAAAAGCATGTTATCACAGAGACTGCTACTAGTTCACTGACATGGGTTGAATAGTTCTTGACCGTTTAGCTCCTTTCAGTTCTTAAATCAGAACTCCTCTTCTCTCCTTTCTCCATTCCTCACTGTCCCTTCCTTGTCCTTCCCCTTTCTTTCCCCCATTTTCTCCTCCTCCTCCTCCTCCTTCTTTCCATTACTGGGATGGCATTTTATCTGAAGGACATCATTTTTCTTTCCGATTTTATCTGTGTGAAGCCAATTCATCTCAAAGAGTTTCAGTAATCTGTTTTAGTTATAGTCATGATACCTCTCCATTCAAGTTACTTATGCAAATTTACCAACCCCTTCTGACACAAAATCTGAAGTGTTAATTATCAAAGTTTTCCAAAAACAAAAAAGGAAAGAAGAAAGGGAGGGAAAAAAGAAAACACAGAGAGAAGGAAGAATTGCAGGTCCACAATATTAGATATGTATGTACTTATTTATTTTATTACTTATTCATGTAACAGGGTGCCAGAAAAGATTTATTTGAATAAAGTGTTCTTCTATCAAAAAAATTAGAAAGCTAAGGCTGTAAATTCACTACCTTAAAATTTAGTGGGTTTATTTTAATATAACCATAATATTCACCTTAGAGTTTCACATATTTAACTATACCCTAATTGGCTGTTTCATCATTTTCTCTTCTTTTCATCTTAAAAAGAAATACCCTCCCCGTAAAACGTTGACAAATATAGACATATGTAAACAAGAAATTGAAGAATGTGCCTATGCTTACTACCAAGGTAAATAGTTATTTGGTAGGTTATTCTATCACAAAATCAAGATCTAACTTTTTATTTATTATTTCTCCATTTCCTTTTTATAAAAAATATTCTTGAAAACAATATTTGAAAATGTTGTACATTATTCTATTGTGTAACTGGCCATAATTTAGTCAGGCATTCAAGCTTATGATAAAAATTCATAATCTGAAATATATTTCAGATTATACATGATTACCTGAAGACTTTCAATTTTTTTTTTTAATTTTTTTTAATCATTTATTTATTTTTGAGACAGAGAGAGACAGAGCATGAATGGGGGAGGGACAGAGAGAGAGGGAGACACAGAATCTGAAACAGGCTCCAGGCTCTGAGCTGTCAGCACAGAGCCCGACGCAGGGCTCGAACTCACGGACCGTGAGATCATGACCTGAGCTGAAGTTGGACGCTTAACTGACTGAGCCACCCAGGTGCCCCAAGACTTTCAATTCTTGAAGAAGAATTGATAGATAAAATGGCACACATATTTTTAAGATTCTTGGTACTGTAAAGAAATAAGATTTTCTGTGACCCTCACATAACAGAGTTATAAACCATGGGTTTAAATGTCAGTTTCTTGGTAAGCCCAGGATGACAAAATATACTTTCCCTTGACTTATGTAAAGCAACCCTTCCAATTTTCTTAATAACTCAAAATACAGAAAGCAGTTTTTATCTTGTTCATCCAAAATTTATCTGAATTGCTGCCTTGTCAGTATGCTTCTATTTTCCAATTTTGTGTTCACTTATAATATATATGAATGAAATATAGGGCATAACCAGATCAGCTTGAAAAACCCAAAGCAAATGATACTTTGAGTTTAAAATAGGTTGATACACCTGAAGATAATATTTTACAGTTTTATTTTTTAACTTGAGAGTAGATCCCACCATTTTGGTAATTTTCTTTATGGAATTTCAACTAATATAATTTATGCTAAATTTGTTATGGTTCTTACATTTTAAGTCTTGCCCTTTAGTGACCCTACCCATGCACTCTTGCCACCCAAAATTGAGAAAACTATTAAAATAAAGGGGGGGTGCACCTGGGTGGCTCAGTCAGTTAAGCATCTGATTTCAGCTTGGGTCATGATCTCTTCGTTTGAGTTCAAGCCCTGCACCAGGCTCCACACTGACAATGTGAAGCCTGCTTGGGATTCTCTCTCTCCCTCTCAGCCTTTTCTCCACCCATGCTCTCTCTCAAAAGTAAATAAACTTAAAAAAAAAAAAAAAAAAACTTTTCTGGGGAAAAATGCCAAGGACCTAAATCCCATACAATTTTTGCTAAGGAGCTGAAAATATGGAGAATGCAAATTTTATTGCTTATGGAAGACTAGAAAGTGAAGTTTGGAGTGCAGATTTCTGTACTTTGCCTGCTCACTGAATAAAAAAGGACATCCATCTTAAGAACTGTCAGTCTAAATCTTTTCTCAAACATGACACTCATTGTTTTAAATGAAGAATTGTGCCAAAATTACTCCAAGTAATATGCATATGTTTCTGTATTGTAACTCATTGGATAAGAGTCAATACAGAATTTAATTTCATTCTAAATTAGTAACCTTCTTTGATATTAAATACTGATTTATTTCATGAGTCATGGTGAACAGGTTACAACAATGTTTACCAGACAAAAGATCTAAGCCCTCAATTAAGAACAAAACATATAATGAACAAAACATAACAATTCAGACTACAAACTCAAGGAGTTTGAATTTGTAGACTTGATTTATACAAACTTTTCATAGTGATTTTGAACTCAGCACCAAAGTGTCAGGTGTTCTGAGAAAGCTACTTTAATGTTTTGAATATTTTTAGTTTATCTTTTCTGAATATAGAACAAAAACTTTCCTCTCTGCAAAATAATTTTCCTCAAATAGCAGATATGTTATTTCCACCATCTTAACACAAATCTGTTCTCTTTATACCACATTCCTCTCCAATAACTATTCATTTTCTTTGTCCTTTAATAACTAAATTTCTTGAAAGGTTGTGTGTTCTCATCTATGCTTTTGAAGCATTGCAATCTGATTTTAACCTACAATGCTCCACTGCTCTTGTTAAGGTTCCCAAAGATCCCCGCATTATAAAAACCTATACTCAGTTTGTAATTATCGTTTCACTTTCCTATTAGTAGCATTTAATCTAGTTGATCAACATTCACCTTGGACATTTTACTCTCCTAAGTTTGCTCCCTACCCATCTGGTCACTTTTTCTCTGTTCCATTGTTCATTACTTTGCATCTTCTGACCTCTAGGTGTTGGAGGACCTAGGCTCTACTTCTGTTGGATTCCTTCCTTGATGATCTCCCTATGGTTATCTACATGATTATAGGTCCCAAGGGACGCCCAGTCTGGAATGTTCCTCTGAATATCAATTTCATGTAATCAACTATTTACTCAACATCTTATCTTAGAGGCCTGCAAATATTTCATAATATTCATAATTAATTCAAATTATTAAATTTTTTAATTATTTAAAATTAATTAAAATTCATAATTAATATCTCCCGACAGAACTTATTATCTTCTTGGGTGCCTGCATGGCTCAGTCGGTTAAGTGTCCTACTTTTGATCTCAGCTCAGGTCATGATTTCACAGTTTGTGAGATCAAGCTCTATGTCAGGCTCTGTGCTGACAGCATGGGATTCTCTCTCCTTCTCTCTCTGTCCCTTCCACACTCAACACTCTCTCAAAATAAATAAATAAACTTAAAAAAAATAACTTATGATCTTCCTCACCACTGCTCAAATATGGCTTTCTCACTGTCTTACCTATGTCAAAAAATAATATATTGTCCCAGTCGTTCAGATAAAAACAAAGAAAACCTGAAAAGCATGCAACAAAACAAAACAAACAAACAAAACCTTGGTATCATCATTGACTCTTTCTTTCATACTCTGCCTCTAATCCATCAGCAAATGTCAATTGTTCCAACCACTGTCATCTTTCATGTGGAGAAACAGCTTCCTACCTGGTTTTCACTTTTGTCCCCAGAGATAGCCAGAGTGGCTTTTATTTTTTTTAATTTTTTTTTCAACGTTTATTTATTTTTGGGACAGAGAGAGACAGAGCATGAACGGGGGAGGGGCATAGAGTAGAGGGAGACACAGAATCAGAAACAGGCTCCAGGCTCCGAGCCATCAGCCCAGAGCCTGATGCGGGGCTCGAACTCACGGACCGCGAGATAGTGACCTGGCTGAAGTCCGACGCTGAACCGACTGCGCCACCCAGGCGCCCCTAGAGTGGCTTTTAAAAAGGATTATCATGTCTCTCCTATCAACATTTTTCCCCCCCAGTGGTGCCCATCTCACTCAAAGGGGGAAAAAAATTCCCTTAAGTTCACTGCAAGTGTCTTCAAGAGCTGTCCCCTCACTTTTTATGTGTGCACTCTGATTTCATCTCTGTAAGTCACCCCCTGAATAACTGCACTGGAGGCAAGTAGCTCTCTTTACCCTTCTGGGAAAGGTCAGAAATTTTTGTCTTTTTAATTACTGTTGTATCCCTGCCCTCAGAATAATGTCTGAAATAACACAGATGCCAGTATTTGCTAAATTAAAGAAAAATGGGGGTGCCTGGGTGGCTCAGTTGGTTAAGCATCCCACTCATCCCACTCTTGATTTCAGCTCAGGTCATGATGTCACAGTTGTGAGATCTAGCCCTGTGGCTTGAAATCTTCTCTCTCCCTCTACCAATGCCCCTCTCCCTCCTTTCTCTCTCTTTTTCTAAATAAATAAATAAATAAATAAATAAATAAATAAATAAGGTAAAATATGTTTTGTATATTTTTTTAGAAAAGAATAAATGAATGAATCATTTGTTGAATAAATAAGTAAATCCAATTTCACAATGCATTTCTATTTTAGTGATGCCAAGTCATTTTCAGATATAGATGACAAATTTCATGAAAAATTATGATGTCTCTAATCCAAATAGATAAATATTGAGGTCAAACTCCAACATTTTCATGGGCATTTAAAAGTATAGTTAGTCTATAAATAAAACCTAAATAGCCGTGGCTATCTGTAAGTCAGAGGAAGTTGTTATGCTTTTTCCCAGTTCTCTGGGTATTTTAAACAATGAGTTGAAAAAAAAATCTAACACATGGACACTTGTTTGAATTATCCACTTTGTATGCACAGATACTGTCAAAGACTTTTTTAGCTACAGCATTCTAATTTGCATGTGCTCTTAATCCATATGGGAATGGCTAAACTAGAAAAATGGTACTCTCATTGGCCTTAAGTACTTTAGATCGAGGCAACTCATTGTGATCAATAGAAATGCAATGAGATGTTGATGCTAATGTGTGTTTTACAAAAACTTAAAATTGAAAATGTCAGTGAATAGTTATTACTTTACTTATTTATTTTTAATTTAAAAGACTTTTGTTTCTATCCTCTCACTTACTGATACATTTTCACTTTTTTAAATGGAAGATTCAAGTATTTCTCATGCCATTTCTTTCCAGTGTTTCACAAAACACTCAGGTTATAACACTCTCTTTCCTCAGCAGACAAACTTGAAGGTAAATACAAATTTCTATTGGAATAAAGGGGAAGCATTTCACATTCTCTCACTATGAGTAGCAGGATAGTATAGTAGATATGGGGGAGTATATGTATTGGGATTAACACATTTTTCCCTTGACTATATACTAAACCAAGTTAAGTAGTGAACAAAACTAACCCGAGAATGGTTAATGTATCAATATTTAGGTTTTTTCTGGTAGCCCCAAGAAACCAAAATTAAAATTACCTAGATAATATATCTCAGTACAAAGTCTCCTTTTAGGTCCTCTTTCCCTATCCCAATGTTTTGTTTCTGATCCATAAAACGATGAATGTAAGTTTATTTTTTAATAAGATTTACTTACTTGTTTACCTTTGTTTACCTCTTTGGATTCTGCCTGCCCCACCCTACACTTCTATTCTGATCACCTTCAGAAGCTACTCCCAGTTTGGCATCAACCTGGCCAGTACCAAAAATTCCCCCAATCCTCCTCTAAAAGGTCTCATATCTTTGCTACATGACTACTTTACTGAAACTTCTTGTTTCAAATTGGGCAGCACTGATTATTGCTGGATTTTTTTTTAAATCTCTTATTGTATATATGTATATTTGTGTTTATGTTTATATGTGTGTGTGGATAGAAAATAGCATGTGATTTTACATTTTTTATTCCATATGAAAGTTTGAAACCTATGGTGAACTGATTTGCAGGGTTGTAAGCAAAAACATCAAATAATTTACTTAATTATTACCAGGATTGTGTTATCTTTTTTTAACCGTTCATTTGAAAGACTATAGTAATGATACCTACTTCAAAAGGTTGTTATAATGATCAAAAGATTACACACACACACACACACACACACACACACACACACACAAATATACATACTACCTGGTACATTCTAGAAACTCAACAATCAAAAAAATTTTTAGATGTAGTACCCATGAATAGATCTTAATCTTCAATACAGTGGCAGGTGTTCACTAATTGCATACCTAAATAAGATGGCCCATATAAATATAACTGTTGTTCTTCTAAAACATGCAAATAAACCATAAGTATTCTGTATAGTCAAGGTATAACAATGTTCTACTAATTAGGATAGAGTGTTGACCATCACTAATCAAAGTATCTCTTTTTACAATCTATATTAGGTAGTTAATGTTTTAATAAATACTTATCATGGTTTCAGAATCTGATATTTTCCTACATAATATTAAATATTTTTAATTTTAAAGTTTGGTAAATACATTATTATTCAGAAGGAAATTATAGCTGATTATGCTCAGGGAAATTCTCTCTGACATTAACCATTCATCAGGATGTGAAGCTCATGCTTGATATTAGTGGGCTGATCTGAAGAACAAATTAGCTGATAGTCTGCCTGGACTATCTTTAGTAATAATTAATATAAGATTTAATAAGATGTGTGACTTAGAAAATAAGCAAATTGAAATGTTAACACCATGGAAACTGCAATCTTATCAGAAACACGTTTATAATTTATACAAGCAATATCCTGTTTTACCCTGGTATATATCATGATGCTAGCTAGCTTCATTATGAGCCAAGGGTAACTCCAGTTTATCTCAGACTGAGCAACACATTTTCTTTTTTCCCCTTGCTTTTTGTTTTTTTAATGTTTTTTTTGTTTACGTGTACATATTCTCTACTCTTGTGACACAAATAGAAACTGACACCATTGATCTCCTGATAACAGCTTTTTCTGGGCCTGAATTACTTCTAACTTAACAGGAAAAAGGAGGAAAAAATGCCCCCCATACTCCTTCTGCTTTATTTTGGCTCGATTTCTCTCTTCTGGGGTTCCATTTGTTTGTTGAGATATCAGGGATTGTTTAAAATGCACAGAACAGAGAGTTTTGCTTCCAGCCACTCTTGCACATTCAAAATGAAATATAAACACTATCCATTCCAAGCATAGGGGAAAGAGCTAAGTTTATCCAATGCCTTGCAGTCAGAAAGAAAATAAGTGTTCCCTTGTGAGATTCTTTCTCTGTTTGTAGATGTCTGACTTCATTTATAAAGGAGTGAAACCTGGCTTGAATCAGCAGTAAAATCTAGACATCCTTTAGTCAGGCTTAACACTTAACCATTAGTCAATACATAGAACAGTCATGTCTGTAAGTATATCTTGGTCAATGACCATTTTCAGAGTGTTATAGTAGTTCTAAAATGTGCAATTAAAGTGTCTATCTGAAAAAAAAAAAGATATATGTAGTATTTAATATCTCACTGAGTTGTATGATTCATGGAAATGCCATGCAAAGGAGATATTAAAATTAATATTTATAATTAGATATACATTTTAGGTGAGACAAAATTTAAAAAGATGAATCATATTACAAGGATGTTATATTTATATGTTGAATTGAACACACATGCATTTTATTTCTTAGAATATTTATCTTAGAGAGCAAGGACATAGTTTTAAATTTTAGATTCCTTTGATTAGTATAACTATCTATTGTAATGCTCTAAATAAGTATTTATTGAATGAATTAATGAATGTATGAATTAATAGAAAGCACACAGTATCATTACATAGATTTTAGATGCATAAATGTAAGGTATAGAAACATATTAACAAAGTTTGTATAACTTTAATTATGAAAACAAAATATGTATTATATAGTCATATAAAATATATCTCATTCAAAATGTCTTTAATTGGTTACATCCTACACATTGTACTGCAATTAAATATGATTAGTTTAGCATGAAGTCATTAGGACATGGACTACAGGTTGAGACAGGACTGTTTCAAATTCTTACTCTTGGGTAATTTTGCTTATGTCATTCAGTGTTAACATGCCTTGATTCATAAAACAGTGATAACTTGGTACGCTGTGTGCATTGGTGAGGATTTAAATACATATATGAAAAATGCTTAGGAAAGTATGTGGCATACCACAAGAGTCCTCCAATAAATGGTATGTCTTAATGTTAATGTTAATATTATTAGTAAATAGTTAATAGTTAATATTGATATTAATATTAGTAAAGTTTTGTACCGTAAGAATTTTCTATCACACCTTTGTCTCATTTAATCTTCAGATTTTGCTTGACGTAGATAGAATTGGTAGTAATATGGACATTTTGCAGACAACAAAACTGAGGCATAATGAAGTTAAACAATTTTCTTAGGACAATTTAATTGAGTGAATGTGTATTAAGAATCAGTTCTTATAAACTATAATTCATTAATTTTCTGACTACACATAACTATCTCCTTCTGCTTATCCAGAATCTCAATATTCCACAGCACCTTTTATATTCTCTTAATATCTCCCATGTAAAATTTCAGGTTAAGGTTTTTAATAAGCTATTTCAGCTATTTAAAAAATAGCTGAGGGGTGCCTGGGTGGCTCAGTCAGTTAAGTGTCCGGCTCAGGTCATGATCTTGTGGTCTGTGAGTTTGAGCCCCACCTCGGGTTCTGTGCTGATAGGTCAGAGCCTGGAGCCTGCTTCAGATTCTGTGTCTCCCTCTCTCTGTCCCTCCCCTGCTTGTACTCTGCCTTTCTCTCTCTCAAAAATAAAAATAAACATAAAAAAAATTTTAAATAGCTGAAATAATAGAAACAATATCATTACTAATTAAAAACACTATGTTACAAGTCATGCGTAAGTTAAACAAGTATTTTCCACCTCATATTTGATAAATGACATAAGTGTCACTGCTGCCTAATCGTGAATTGAGAGAAAATTCTCTAAAATAACTTGATGTCCATAAGGAAAAATAGGAAGTTAAATTCTCATCTCATTTTATCCTCAAATCAATTGCAGTTGGCTTAGGAATATTCATGTAAACCATAAAACTATGAAGGTTTTTGAATAGATTATAAGACAACATATCACTTACTTTGGGGTCAGGAAGGTCTCTTAAGCAAGACACAGAAAATGCTAAGCAGATTAAAAATCCCTATTATTCAAAAGTCATTTTTTAAGAAAGAAAAGAGGCAAGACACAGATGAGAGAAAGATATTGACAATATATATTACTGACAAAGTAGAAAATGTCAGAGCATATAAAAAATTTCTACATATCAATAAGAACAGTTAATAACCCCCCAAAATATACACATGAATTTTACAAAAAAAAAACTTTATAAAATTATTAGAACATATATAAAACCATAATTAAACATTAATAACCAGGAGAGGCTACTACAGACATGAGATTGGCAAAAATGAAAATGGAAATGGAGAACTAGTTTATTTTTCTAGCTGGAGTATAAATTGGAAAAAAGTTTAGCTCATTTAATAAAGTTGGAAGTGTACTTGTCCTACAACCCAGAGAAACTTGTGTATATGTACCAAAGGAAACATATCCAAGAGTTTTTATGGCACTATAATTTATAATTATAATAATAATAATAAGGGGTCATCAAAAACAACATAGCTAAATGCATTGTGATGAGTTCTTTCAATGGAATTTCATATATAAATAAAAATGAATTAAATAATGCTACATAAAACAAAATGGCTAAATTTTTAATACAGTGTGGAGTGAATTAAACAAATTTAGAAAAGAATACACAGTATGAATGTAACTATAAATACACAAAAATAGGGAAAACTAAACTGTATTGTTTAGAGTTATATTAGTAATTGAAGAAACTAGAAAGCAAGAAAAATGTATCCCAAACGTCAGGGCACTAACTATGGTTAAATCATCAGCAATGTCAAGAAAGGAATGGAAAATAGGCTTGGAGGAGAGAAAAAGGGTTAGGTTACCTCTGTTTGTGTATTTATTTCAATAACTTTGTTCATTGCCATTCAACAAATATTTAAAGACTTCTGCTCAAAATAGGAATTAGATTCTGGACATGTAGAAGTAAATATATTCTCAAAAATCTTTTTTAAAAAGTGGTAAATATAGAAAAATTAAGAAAGAGTAAAAGACAGATAGTCTTTCAGGACAAATGATCTTATAAGTAATGAAGAAAATTATATGTATAAAGGAAGAAAACAATATGACCAGAAGGAAATTCACCAACCTATTACATTCAGCCATATAACCTTATTGAGCAAGTACTTCTATTCTGTGAATTTTGATTAGCAAGGAGACAGAATTCAGACCTGAAACATTTTGGGTACAGAATTAATGGGCATTTGGTAGTAGTTTGATGTGGAGCAGGAGAAAATATCCTCACAAGGATAACACTTGGGCTTTCTCTCCATCTCCCAAAGAGTAGGGACCAGTGACAGTGATAAAGAGAATAATAAAGTGGCAGATTTGGCTGAGGAGAATTAAGGAGGGGGTAGAGTTGTTGACAAGAAAAAGCTTTGTGTGGGATGAGTGCAAAATTGAAAAATATAGACATCAGTTATGTTTCTGTATATCTGTGCCTGAAATCCTTATGAAAGAAACAGCTTGGAAATACACATTTGAAAATAATCAATATAGAAATGCTATTAAATACATGAGAATGGATCTAATTACAGAGAGGATAGAGTATAGTTTGCCATGATACCCCAAGGACCAAGTTCTAAAGAAACCCAATATTTATAAGTGAGATGAAGGAGGAGGATGTGACAAAGAACAGAGAAAAATAGGAGAATGTATTTTCATTGAAGGGAAGAGTATTTCAGGAATGAAAGGTTACAAGTTGCTACCTGAAGACTTCTTTGAAGACGTAATATTTAAAATGTTAAATAATCATGAGCAGGGTTCTGGATACTAGATGTGATAGTGAATGCATTTCACTGGAGAGAAAATGCTGAGAAGAGGAAGTGAAGCGAATAAACCACATGACCTGTCTCACAGGTTTTGGCATGGATTTGGGGTGGACGTTATCTAAATTAGAAGGAGGCATTCTAAACAGGAAAGTGAATAAATAAGCAAAGAGATTTGTATTGTGTATGGTTAAGTGTTTTTATGATTTTTCTTCTACTTTTATAACTACGTGAGTAGGAAAGAAGAGTCACAAATGAGAGTAAAGAAGAAAGGAAGCTGTAAGAAGAGACTACAGATTTCTGATAATGCAATACTACACTGTGATCCATACATGTTCAAGGCACAAATAGTCTGGCTCAGTGGTATTGGATTTCCTCTATTACAGTTTCACAATCTGAACAGACATAGGAACAGGGTCTCTATTAATAAATGTTAAGTTTTCCAGTAGTATTTTTTTTGTTTGAAACAAAAAATTTGTACTTGGCTGGAAAGAAAAATCTGTTCACAATATTTTAGGTTATATCTAAAATTCTCAAGCCAGATCCAAATTGCACCCCAGGATGGTCATATTTAAGTACATTTGTGATTTATTGTCTTCGCCAGGTAAATATGGGGGAGGTCTTAGAGCTTTCCGACACCTAAATATAGTTTTAAAAAAAGCTTTTAGGAATGACAGAACCGTGTAAAATATTTTTTTTCACCAAAGTGTGTCTATATTTCTCTTTAATTATCTTTCTTTAAATTTATACAATGCACAAATACTGTGGCTTGAGGACCAACTGCCTGCTAGCCAGCTAGGAAAGGCATTGATAATGTTCCTGTCATTTTGGAAATTGCTCAAGAATTATTACATTTATTGAAAGAATGCTCTATGAATCTGCAAAACTATTTTCTTGAGTCCTTTGTATTCTAACTTTACACAGTTTAGGAATTATGAATGTTGGCTTCATTTTTGTAGCAGGATACCGAAGAGCATTTTGTGGAAAGTGCACCAGGTCTCTTTTTGAAATTTGTTTACAGAAAAATACAATCATGTAGGCGGCATTTGCTTCTGTAAACAGAACTGCAATTACGTTACATGTCCCCGTTGATTCGGGTTTCATCTGCTGACGCTAATGTGGCCAGAGAGTCTAAAATCACTAGCTGTTTCACAAACCCAGTAGATGACGCTTTCAACCAGACATTGACAGTTCTGGCTCCGCTTCCATTCTTTAGGCCCTCATATTGATAACTATCTTCAAAGATGCATTTGACACTAACTGATTTGAAAAACTTATTTGGCTTTTTATGTTGACTCTCAAAGTACATCAAGGATGAGGAAATACTACCAATTTTTTGTTCGTTTGTTTGGGTTTTTTTTTTTTTTTTTTGCGGTTTTCTTGTTTGTTTCTCTAATTTGTCAAACCACTTTCTACACCCAGACCAAAACACACCTAGGATCTAGCATCATCTATTCGATTTATGTGTGTGTGTGTGTTTAATTTTTAATTTTAATATTTTTTAAAATTTTAATCTTTTTAATTTCAATTTTTCTACCTCATTAATTCCTTTTCTCCCTTCAAAATGACAAAACAAAGGAATTCACCCCAAAAGAAAGAGTATGAAGAAACGACAGCCAGGGATTTAACCAACACAGACACAAGCAAGATGTCTGAACCAGAATTTAGAATCACGATAATAAGAATACTAGCTGGAATCGAAAATAGATTAGAATCCCTTTCTGCTGGATAAAAGAAGTAAAAAATAGCCAGAATGAAATTAAAAATGCTATAACTGAGCTGCAACCACAGATGGATGCCACAGCAGTGGCAAGGATGGACAAGGCAGAACAGAGAATCCGCAATATAGAGGACAAATTTATAGAGAATAATTAAGCAGAAAAAAAGAGGGAGATTAAGGCAAAAGAGCATGATTTAAGAATTAGTGAAATCAGTGACTCATTAAAAAGGAACAACATCAGAATCATAGGCGTCCCAGAGGAGGAAGAGAGAGAGATAGGGGTAGAAGGGTTATGTGAGCAAATCATAGCGGAAAACTTTCCTAACCTGGGGAAAGACACAGACATCAAAATCCAGGAAGCACAGAGGACCCCCATTAGATTCAACAAAAACCGGCCATCAACAAGGTATATCATAGTCAAATTCACAAAATATTCAGACAAGGGGAGAGTCATGAAAGCAGCAAGAGAAAAAAAAGTCCCTAACCTACAAGGGAAGACAGATCAGGTTTGCAGCAGACCTATCCACAGAAACTTGGCAGGCCAGAAAGGAGTGGAGGGATATATTCAGTGTGCTGAATCAGAAAAATATGCAGCCAAGAATTTTCTTTATCCAGCAAGGCTGTCATTCAAAATAGAAGGACAGATAAAACATTTCCCAGGCAAACAAAAATTAAAGGAGTTTGTGACCACTAAACCAGCCCTACAAGAAAATTTAAGGGGGACTCTCTGAGGGGAGAAAAGATGAAAATATATATATAAATAAATAAATACCAAAAGCAACAAAAGATTAGAAAGGACCAGAAAACACCACCAGAAACTCCAATTCTACAAGCATCATAAAGGCAATAAATTCATATCTTTCCTTACTCACTCTAAACATTAATGGACTCAATGCTCCAATCAAAAGACATAGGGTAACAGAATGGATAAGAAAACAAGACCCATCTATATACTATTTACAAGAGACCAAATTTAGATCTAACGACACCTACAGATTGAAAGTCAGAGGATGGAGAACCATCTATCATGCTAATGGTCAACAAAAGAAAGCCAGAGTAGCCATACTTATATCAGACAATCTAGACTTTAAACTAAAGACTGTATCAAGAGATGCAGAAGGGCATTATGTCATAATCAAGGGGTCTATAGACCAAGTAGACCTAACAATTGCAAACATTTATGTGCCAAATGTGGCAGCATCCAAATATATTAATCAATTAATCACAAACATAAAGAAACTCAATAGTAATATCATAATAGTAGGAGACTTCAACACCCCACTCACAGCAACTGACAGATCATATAATCAAAAAATCAACAAGGAAACAATGGCTTTGAATGACACATTGGACCAGATGGACTTAACAGATATATTCAGAACAGTTCATCCTAAAGCAGCAGAATATACATTCTTCCCCAGGGCACATAGAATGTTCTCCAGAACAGATCATATACTGGGACATAAATCAGACCTAAGTAAGTACAAAAAGATCGAGATCATACTGTGCATATTTTCAGACCACAATGCTATGAAACTCTAAATCAACCACAAGAAAAAAAATTTGGAAGGGTAACACATACTTGGAGACTGAAGAACATCCTACTAAAGAATGAATGGGCTAACCAAGCACTTAAAGAAGAAATTAAAAAGTATATGGAAGTCAATGAAAAAATGATAGCACCACAACCCAAAACCTCTGGAATGCAGCAAAGGTGGTCATAAGAGGAAAGTATATAGCAATCCAGGCCTTCCTAAAGAAGGAAGAAACATCTCAGACACACAACCTAACCTTACACCTTAAGGAGCTGGAAAAAGAACAGCAAATAAAACCCAAAACCAGCAGAAGACAGGAAATAATAAAGATTAGAGCAGAACTTAATGCTATCAAAACCAAAAAAAAAAAAAAAAAAACAGTAGAACAGATCAATGAAACCAGAAGCTGGTTCTGTGAAAGAATTAACAAAATTGATAAACCACTAGTCAGTTTGATGAAGAAGAAAAAGGAAAGGTCCCAAATAGGTAAAATCAAGATTGAAAGAGGGAAATCACAACCAACACAACAGAAATAAAAACAATAATAAGAGACTATTATGAGCAATTATATGCCAATAAAATGGGCAATCTGGAAGAAGTGGACAAATTCCTAGAAACATATAGACTACCAAAACTGAAACAGGAAGAAATAGAAAATTTGAACAGACCCACAACCAGTAGGGAAATCAAATTAGTAATAAAAAATCTGCCAAAAAACAAGAGTCCAGGGCCAGAAGGTTTTCCAGGGGAATTCTACCAAACATTTAAGGAAGAGTTAACACCTATTCTCTAGAAGCTGTTCCAAAAAATAGAAATGGAAGGAAAACTTCCAAACTCATTCTATGAAGCCAGCATTGCCCTGATTCCAAAACCAGACATAGACCCCACTAAAAAGGAGAACTATAGACCAATTTCCCTGATGAACATGGATGCAAAAATCCTCAACAAGATATTAGCCAACTGGATCCAACAATACATTAAAAAAAATTATTCACCATGACGAAATGGTATTTATACCTGGGATGCAGGGCTGGTTCAATAACCACAAAACAATTAACGTGATTCATCACATCAATAAAAGAAAGGACAAGGACCATATGATCCTCTCAATAGATGCAGAGAAAGCATTTGACAAGATACAGCATCCTTTCTTGATAAAAAACCCTCAAGAAAGTAGGGATAGAAGGATCATACCTCAAGATGATAAAAGCCATATACGAGCAACCCAACGCTAATATCATCCTCAATGGGGAAAAACTGAGAGCTTTCCCCCTAAGGTAAGGAACAAGACAGGGATGTCCACTCTCACCACTGTTATTCAAAATAGTATTGGAAGTCTTAGCCTCTGCAATCAGACAACACAAAGAAACAAAAGGCATCCAAATAAGCCAGGAGAAGGTCAAACTTTCACTCTTTGCAGATGACATGACGCTCTATATGGAAAACCCAAAAGATTCCACCAAAAAACTGCTAGAATTGATTCATGAATTCAGCAAAGTAGCAGGATATAAAATCAATGCAAAGAAATCAGTTGCATTCCTATATACCAACAATGAAGCAACAGAAAGAGAAATCAAGGAATCAATCCCATTTACAATTGCACTAAAAACCATAAAATACCTAGGAATAAATCTAACCACAGAGGGGAAAAATCTATACACTGAAAACTATAGAAAGCTTATGAAAGAAATTGAAGAAGGCACAAAGAAATGGAAAAAGATTCCATGCTCCTGGATAGGAAGAACAAATATTGTTAACATGTCGATACTACCCAAAGCAATCTACATATTCAATGCAATCCTTATCAAAGTAACACCAGCATTCTTCACAGAGCTAGAACAAACAATCCTAAAATTTGTATGGAACCAGAAAAGACCCCGAATAGCCAAAGCAATCTTGAAAACAACAACAACAACAACAACAACAAAGCAGGAGGCATAACAATTCCAGACTTCAGCTATACTAGAAAGCTGTAATCATTAAAACAGTATGGTACTGGCACAAGAACAGATACTCAGATCAATGGAACAGAATAGAGAACCCAGAAATGGACCCACCAATGTATGGCCAACTAATCTTTGACAAAGCAGGAAAGAATATCCAATGGAATAAAGACAGTCTCTTCAACAAGTGGTGCTGGGAAAACGGGACAGTGACATGCAGAAGAATGAAGCTGGACCACTTTCTTACACCATACACAAAAATAAACTCAAAGTGGATGAAAGACCTCAATGTAAGACAGGAAGCCATCAAAATCCTTAAGGAGAAAACAGGCAAAAACCTCTTTGATCTTGCCCACAGCAATTTGTTACTCAACACTTCTCCGGAGGCAAGGGAAACAAAAGCAAAAATGAACTACTGGGACCTCATCAAAATAAAAAGCTTCTTCACAGCGAAGGAAACAATCAGCAAAACTAAAAGGCAACCGACAGAATGGGAGAAGATATTTGCAAATGAAATATCAGATAAAGGGTTAGTATCCAAAATCTACGAAGAACTTATCAAACACAACACCCAAAAAACAAAGAATCCAGTGAATAAATGGGCCAAAGACACGAACAGACACTTCTCCAAAGAAGACATCCAGATGGCCAACCGACACATGCAAAAATGCTCCACATCACTCATCATCAGGGAAATACAAATCAACACCACAATGAGTTACCACCTTACACCTGTCAGAATGACTAACATTAACAACTCAGGCAATGACAGATGTTGGTGAGGATGCAGAGAAAGAGGATCTCTTTTGCACTATTGGTGGCAATGAAAGCTGGTGCAGCCACTCTGGAAAACAGTATGGAAGATTCTCAAAAAACTAAAAATAGAACTACCCTACGACCCAGCAATTGCACTACTAGGCATTTATCCACGGGATACAGGTGTGCTGTTTCGAAGGGACACATGCACCCCCATGTTTACAGCAGCAGTATCAACAATAGCCAAAGTATAGAAAGAGCCCAAATTTCTATTGATGGATGAATAGATAAAGAAGAAGTGGTATATATATACAATGGAGTATTACTCAGCAATCAAAAAGAATGAAATCTTGCCATTTGCAACTACATGGATGGAACTGGGAGGGTATTATGCTAAGTGAAATTAGTCAGAGAAAGACAAACATCATATGACCACTCATATGAGGACTTTAAGAGACAAAACAGATGAACATAAGGGAAGGGAAACAAAATAATATAAAACACAGGAATGGGGACAAAACAAAAGAGACTCAAATATGGAGAACAAACTGAGGGTTGCTGGAGGGGTAGTGGAAGGGGGGATGGGCTAAATGGGTAAGGGGCATTAAGGAATCTACTCCTGAAATCATTGCTTCACTATATACTAACTAATTTGGATGTAAATTAAAAAAAATAATAAAATAAAGTTAAATTATAAAATTTTTTTTTAAAAAATAAAAATAACCTCTAAACACTTTTAAAAAGAAACAAAATACAAAAGAATGACTACAGTGATAAAAATAAGATTTTCCCTCTCTTGTTTCCGTGTTTAACTTTTTTTCTTTATTTCTTTACTAGGACAAGCTTAACTCCCAGTAAAGAGGATATGTTCTTCCTCATGGCACTCATTTTAACTCTTCCTGATATATTTGCCAAATTTTCCTTCAGAAAAGCAGATTCTTGGTACTATGGCAAAAACATAGGAAGCTTCATCCATTTCCCACTCACAAATGGGACATATGTTTAAGTACAAAAATCGTGAAAAGCTTTAATAATAAGGCAAGCTTCACTTTCAATGTCAGAGTGCTTCATGTATGCTTTTGGTCTAAAGATAAATTATACCTGCTAAGAGCCAAAGGTTCGCTTCCCCTACTGAGTAAAATCTCTCATTCTGATCACCTCCCCTCACATTATAGAAGTATGTGGAAGAATTTGTTTTAAAAATCGAGTTATAGGAGAGAGGACAGGAAGAAGTTGCTTGGTTTTTAATTATCTTGTATTGTGAGATGTCATGTACAGTTTAGATCAGAGAAATTAGGATGGGCCAATGATCTCAAATCTCCTCTAGTCCTAATCACTGTTGAGGAAGATAATTATGGCTTTTACTCTCACTTTTGTATTCCACCTGGTATCAATGATGTTTCAACTTTTCCTGCAAATTTGGAATGTACTGATTATAAGTATGTGCATGTGTTGCCTGTGTTGTCCAGCAATTCTCAAACTTGGCTCTGCGTGAGAAAGATCTATGTTTCTCCCCACCCCTTGCAGTCCAAATTTCATAGCTGTAATCTCTGAATCCTTATTCAGTAGATCTGGTACAGAGCCAGGTTCACAGGTAACTTTGAGAACACTACATTTTAAAAACTGCACTTTTGTCATGTCATCTTTCATGAATATTCTCAGATAATCAGATTTATAAAATACTGCTAGAGCAACATAGTCCTCTCCAATATTTTTGGGAAGCATCTGACATGAGATCTCTTTGTACAAAAGAGAAAGTGAAAGGAAGCTCACCATCCTGGGCCCCTTTCACCTCAAATTATCAAAGCTTAAATGTGTTAAATATATTCTATTTCTTTCTTAAAATGAATATTTTCTATACCATTTGTGTATTATTCACTTAGATATATATTTGTTGCTTGAAGAAGGAAAGGGGTATCACAAGCTTAATGAAGGGTTTTCTGACTTGCAAACTTATATATGTCTTTCTGAATCCAAAGGAGGTGTATGTGTGGCATCTCTTCAGTTCTGTCTTGCCAAAGTTCAGTCCCTTTATCTCTGAAGCTCAATAAAATATTTTTTTCTGTGGTCTTATATATAGAGTTTAATCACCTTAGTGATATAAATCACACTTTCCATTACAAAATAATAAAATATTAAGGTGTTGCATTAATGCAAATTGTTACATAGCCTATACATACAGAATGTCATTTTTAAAAATTTTTTAAATATTTATTTTGAGAGAGAGAGCATGAGTGGGGGAACAGCAGAGAGAGAGAGAGAGAGAAAGAGGAAGAGAGAGAATCCCAAGCAGGCTCTGTGCTGTCAGCTCAGAGCCTAACATAAGGCTTGATCTGAAGAACTGTGAGATCATGACCTGAGTTTAAATAGTCAGACACTTAAAATGACTGAGCCACCTAGGCACCACCCCCCCTCCAAATTAGTTTACATTCCTTATTTGACTCCAAAACCTCCTGATTTCATTTGATATTAAAATGTTTCACCTATGACTACTGAGGTAAAGGTAAAGAGAAAAGAAAAATAAAAATGTATTGTTTAATTTCTGCAACTTTATCTGCATGTTTTCCAGTAACTTCAAAAAACTATTTTATTTGCATTTTGGGGGGCATTTAGGGGGACCCAGTTTATCTCCCATTCTCTACTCCCAAGTAGTTGAACTAATTTACAAAATAAACAATAAGAGTTAAAAATGTGGTAATACAAATATCAAATATTATTTGTAAAATTTGACATTGGAAAATCTGGATTGTATCTCTGGGGAGGTGGTTTATAATTAGTTGCAATTACCTCAGAATTAGTTGCAATTACCCTCTCAGTAATAAGCAAGACTGAGAAACTGTAGGCTTTCCCAAGGCGGGGAGCCCAATCCTGTCATGAAGTCACAAACTAGATGGATGACATGTCACTGTGGCTAAAAGAGGGGGAAATGAGTCAGAATATAAGTTGCAAATTTATCCTTCTAAATGTACTAATCAGGTTAAGTTACTCCTCCATACTCGGGGAGAGATGAGTTAAAGGCATAGAGAAGCAAGGAACTCTATCTAATTGAAAAACCAAAAACACAGCAGAAGTAGGGAAAAAAAGTCCCCCCTTATACTCCCTCGATATTTTTTCTTATAATCATTTGGGCATAACAATGAATTCTTCATTCAACGAGACTAATGAGATGAGCAGTTTATCAGGATAAATCTGATAAACCTTTGTATGGAAGTTTAATTTTCTCCACAAGGACTCTGAAATAAGTCAGAAGAGAATATTAATTAAATCATTTTGTGCCCAAGGTTAAAAAATTTACTCTATATTCTATTTCCCATCAAAAAAATTGCATCCAATCACATAATTCTAAAGAACCTATCACAAAATATGTGATGATATTCAATTTTAGCTAGATACTTTAAAAATAAAATGCCAAAAAAGAGATATCTCAAATTTGACTATAATATTCTTCTCCCTTATCAACTTCTCAGGTAGAGTTAAATTCAAATATTGTATTTCATTGCAAATTAACTCAAGGCATTCAATTTCCAAAGAAGTAAATCCAAAATCAAAGTATCTTGACCCTGTGAGTAAAATCCAAAGAAAAATTTTCCTACTTTTTTCTTCTTTTAAATCTCTGCTAGAAGTATGGACATGTGGATTTGGTAAAGATCTGTTCGATAGTTTCAATCTCTGTGGTTTTATAGTGGGCTGAGTACAATTTTTTCATTTTTGTAAAGCTTGGTTATTTTATGGGCATCTGGGTGGCTCAGTTGGTTCAGCATCCAACTCTTGATTTCAGCTTAGGTCATGATCTCATGGTTTGTGAGATCCAGCCCTGCATAGGGCTGTGTACTGACAGAATGGAGACTGCTTGGGATTCTCTCCTCCCTCTCTTTCTGCCCCTCTCCTATTTACACACACATTTGCATACACATGGGCACTCTCTCTCTCTCAAAATAAATAAACGTCTAAAATAATAATAATAAATAAATAATAATAAATAAATTTATTAAAAATAATTTATTAATAATAATAAATAAGTAATAATAAATAAATTTATTAATAATAATTTATTAATAATAATAAATAAATGTCTAAAATAAATAAATGTCTGAAAAACTATATCTGTGTTTTTCTGTGATTTATTACCTTCTACATCCATTCACTAATACCTGTGACTCTAATCACTCCCACATTCAGTCAAAAACTAATTCTTGTGGGGCGCCTGGGTGGCGCAGTCGGTTAAGCGTCCGACTTCACCCAGGTCACGATCTCACGGTCTGTGAGTTTGAGCCCCGCGTCGGGCTCTGGGCTGATGGCTCAGAGCCTGGAGCCTGTTTCCGATTCTGTGTCTCCCTCTCTCTCTGCCCCTCCCCCATTCATGCTCTGTCTCTCTCTGTCCCAAAAATAAATAAACATTGAAAAAAAAAAAAAATTAAAAAAAAAAAAAAACTAATTCTTGTTACTCTATTTAGTCTCCACATCCACTTGGTTAAGGAATTTGATTCTGCAGTTCTCCCTTCCTCTGCATCATCAGATATTGTCCATTTCTCCTACAAAACGTTATTATGACTTCTCCGTCTTGACCTTTGCTTCACCAACACAGCAGTCTATCTATTAATCAGAGGGTCCACTGTACAGCGGAACATCTCCAGTAAGTTTTCACTGTGTTGAGCTCTTTTACCTCTCCTCACCTTCTTTTCTGAAATCACTCCAGTCAAACTCTCATCCCTAGCATTCTGGTAATTGATCATGTCACTGCCACCTCTTTCCTCCATTTTGCCAAATCCAATAATCAATTAGTGATTACTGAGTTTCCATTTTTATTTTATTTTTTTTTTAATTTTTTTTTCAACGTTTATTTATTTTTGGGACAGAGAGACACAGAGCATGAACGGTGGAGGGGCAGAGAGAGAGGGAGACACAGAATCGGAAACAGGCTCCAGGCTCTGAGCCATCAGCCCAGAGCCCGACGCGGGGCTCGAACTCCCGGACCGCGAGATCGTGACCTGGCTGAAGTCGGACGCTTAACCGACTGCACCACCCAGGCGCCCCGAGTTTCCATTTTTAACAGCATTTGTCATATTTGATCACTCTCTCATTCATGAAACATTTCATTCAGTTGACACCTATCCTGTGTGACACTTAAGATTTTTTTTCCTGCTTTATTTACTGTCCTTCTTTATTCGTTTCCAACTTCTCTCCCTCTTCTGATCCACTTCAATTTCTACTGCTCCATGGGTTAGTTTTCAGATTTCTTCTTCTTCTTTCTTCTTCTTCTTCTTCTTCTTCTTCTTCTTCTTCTTCTTCTCCTTCTCCTTCTCCTTCTTCTTCTTCTTCTTTCATTATTTATTCTGTGTCCTACTCAGTGATCATATCTAGTGTCTTGACTTTAAATAAATCTAAGGATGACTTTTACATTTACATATTTAACTCTGATACCTTGATTTAACTTCTAGTGTGTCTTTGCTGCCTGTGTTATATTTTCACTTGGACATATAGTATGCATCTCTATTTTAATATTTCCAAAAGAAAAACTCTGTTTCTACTCTTCTTGTATCATTAAATATCTCCACCTCCTCTATCTCAGTAAAAAAACCTAGCCATTAAATAGCTGATCACACCATACCTCTTCTGTCTTCTTTGTTTTATACCCCATATCTTCAAATTATACCAGAATTTGACTAGTCCTTAACTTCTCCTAAAACATTAGTGTTCCAAGTGACAAGCATCTCTCCTCTGAATTACTGTCCTGCCTGGTAATTGGTCTTTCTTGCTTCCATCCTCATATCCTCTGGTCAAAAGGTATATATATATATATATATATATATATATATATATATATATATATATACATTTTTAGAATTTTATTTTGAAATACTTATAGATTCACAGGAAGCTGCTGAGATAATAGAGAGAGGTCCCACATTTCCTTCACCAAGTTTCCCCCAAAGGTTATCTCTGAAATAACTATACTAAAATAGAAAAGCCAGAACATTTGTATGTAAAACATAGGTATACTTTTATGTCATTTTTATCAAGTGTGTAGATCCACATAACCACAACAATGAAGATACAAGAGTTTATTTTAAAACCTAAAGTGATTATGTCACTTTTTTCTTCAGAATCCTATAATAGCTTCCGTTGTAATTTTCCCTCTCTCTCTCCTTACCCTTTTGCTTTTTCTCTCATTCATTGATAGTCTCTTTCCTTAATTATGTAACATTTGTCAAAACGTAATGACTGTCATTGGGGCGCCTGGGTGGCTCAGTGAAACATCCGACTTTCGGCTCAGGTCATGATCTCACAGTTTGTGAGTTCAAGCCTTGCGTCGGGCTTTGTGCTGACAGCTTGGAGCCTGGAGCCTGTTTCAGATTCTGTGTCTCCTTCTCTCTCCGCCCTTCCCCTGCTTGCATTGTCTGTCTGTCTCTCTTTCAAAAATAAATAAGCATTTAAAAAAGCTTTTTTTTTAAGTTTAAAAAAAGTGTAATGCCTGTCATATTCACCACAATGTAAGGTCTAAGAGGACAGGTACATTGTTTGTCTTGTTGCTGTTTACCATTACTTAGAAGATTTCCTAGCACAGAGAAGACACTCATTAAATAGTCTAAATATTCAAACGTTTTCATACAAGAGCTAGAGTAATCTGTCTAAACTGTAAATATAATCACATAAATTTTTTGCTCCAAAATTCTTCAGTGGCACCCCAGCATCTTTGAAATTAGTTGCCCCTAAGTGAGACACAAAGAGCTTCCAATGATCCAATCCTGAGTTATTTTTCTAATACTACTTCTGGTCACTTTCATCTTATAGGCTATACTCCTATTCTTATGAGGCATTTACTATTCTCAGAATATGCCTCATTCTCCTTCCTAGACTGTTTTTTGTATGTGCTGTTTTCTTTGCCAAGGGCACACACCTGTAATTATCTACATTTCTAATATTTTCCTAGGGTCTTGTTTATTTGTCAACTCCTAAGACTGAACTAAGTCTTCTCTTGTGGGGTTTAACAGCAATCTGTATCTCTATTGGCCCATTTATTACACAATAAGAAAGTGTGTGCTGAGTCAGATAGGCTCCAATCATAGATAATAGAAATCCATTTACTTAGTGTTAAGTAGAAATAATTCTAAAATAGATCATAAGCACCCAGAAAACTATTAGAAGATATAGGATAAGAGACATATAATCTGAACTATGACTCAAGCATAAAAACTTCCTCTAGATCCATGCATTGCGTGCTACAACTCACAGCAGCAAAATGGACCCCTCTTTGCTGCAATTTCTCTCCCTAGAATTCTGGGTCCAAATTCAATACTTATTTATTAAAAATTTTCTTTTAATGTTTTTTTTTTTATTTTTGAGACAGAGAGAGACAGAGCATGAGCAGGGGAGGGACACAGAGAGAGAGACACAGAATGGGAAGCAGGCTTCAGGCTCCGAGCTGTCAGCACAGAGCCCAACGCGGGGCTCGAACTCACGGAGTGTGAGATCATGACCTGAGCTGAAGTCAGATGCTCAACTGACTGAGCCACCCAGGTGCCCCTAAAAATTTTTTTTAATGTTTATATATTTTTGAGAGAGACAGAGACAGAGCATAATCAGAGGAGGGACAGAGAGAGAGGGAGACACAGAATTTGAAGCAGGCTCCAGGCTCTGAGCCATCAACATAGAGTGAAACTTGGGGCTCAAACCCATAAACCACAAGATTAGGACCTGAGCCGAAATCAGATGCCCAACTGACTGAGCCACACAGGTGCCCCCCCCAATTTAATATTTATATAACTGCATTTGATTGTAATCTCATTTGCATCCAAATCCCTAGCATCAAGATAGACTAGGAAATATATCTGTTAGTTTTCCAATCGCTTTTATACAAAAGGAAGGCACATTAGAAAAAATTTGGGATAGATGTTGAAAAATTCCATTAACTGAATCATTTACCTATGTTTTCTGTTTTCTTCCTAGACTGTATCATAACTATATATTTTTTTCTTATTTTAATGTCTCATCCACACATATAGTGCCTTGAGTATAATATGTTCTAAATAGGTAACAGAAATAAAATGACTCAGAATTTTTGTTCTCTTTGTCTCAGAGCAAAATCTAGCACTCAAAATTCATTAAGTCACAGAGATTAGCAATTTAAAAAATTATGTTTGATCTGTCCTAGCAGAAGTGTAACAAAATATAACATAAGGCAGTCAATAGTTTTAAAGTTATCACTGGCTGTTTTCTAGGTCTCTTAAGTCTTGTCTGGTTCCAGTTAACTAAACCTGGAGATCAGAATCACACTGCAAAAGTGGTGGAGAGGGAAACTCAATTAACTTCACTTCCAGTAGCCATATTGCTATAGTTACTTCTCAGCTTGTCAGAGAATCATTTCCAGAACCCAATGAGACCACTTTATCTTGATAATTCTTTTAGAGTCTCTCTGCTCTGTCAGTACAATCCCTGAATTTCTTGATAATGCAGTCCACAGTTTTAGATAGTATTTGGACAACTTGTAGCCATTAGTCTGCTCTTGTCAGGACTCTTTTGGGTACAAGTGACAAAAAGCCATCTCAAACTGACTGAAGCAAGAAAAAAGAAGAATCAAACAATAAAATGAAACAAAAAAGTAGTGGTTATTCTGTGTGAGGCATTTTAATATTGATCATAAATATGCCCAGGGCATTTCCCTCTCATCTTCTCATTTCTCCTTTCTACTATATCCATTAAGTCTATTTTTAGGAACTTAGGAATGCTCCTCTCCCCAACCCATGCTGGCCTTTTCATCAACTGGAAAAACAGTGGAAAGAAAGAGTCTCTTTCACATTATTTGAGTGAAAATTAAATCTCATTTACCCTACTCAAATCCTGTTTCATCACCTGAATCATTCACTGTGGTCAGAAAGGAGGACATTCTGATTGGTGATCTCTGGGTCATATAACCTGCCCCACATGGGTTAGATTTTTGTGCCCTAGATTTTTGTGCACTTAACTGAATGAATATCTTCTATGTGGCATTCCAAATCCACTCTCCAGAACACAGAAAGAACTTCAGCAAAAATATAGACAATATAAGAAAGTACCAAACAGAAGCCACAGAACTGAAAAATACAACTAAGCTAAAAATACACTAGAAGGGTCCAAAATCAAGCTAAATTAAGCAGAAGAAACGATCAGCAAACTTAAAGACAGAGCAGTGAAAGTAATCCAATAAGAACAGGGAAATTTTTTTTTTAAAGTAAACATAGCTTAAGGGACTTATGAGGCAACATCAAGCATCATAGGGGCTCCAGAAGGAGAAGAGAGAGAAAAAGAGGTATAATACAAAAAAACAAAGACACAAAAATTACTTTAAAAAATAATGGCTGATAACTTACCTACTCTGGGGAAGGAAATAAACATCCATATCTAGAAATCCCAGATACTTCCAAATAAGAGGAGCCCAAAGAGACCCACACTAAGACACATTATAATTCCAATGTCAAAAGGTAAAGACAAGAAGAGCATTTTAAAAGTAGAAAGAACAAAACAACTTGTTACATACAGGGGAACCCACATAAACTATCAGCAAATTTTTCAACAGAAACTTTTCAGGCCAGAAGGGAATGGCATGATATATTTAATTTTTTTTTAATGTTTATTTTTGAGAGACAGACAGACAGAGCATGAGTGGGGGAAGGGCAGAGAGAGAGGGAGACACAGAATCTGAAGCAGGCTCCAGGCTCTGAGCTGTCAGCACAGAGCCTGATGTAGGGTGATTTGGGGCTCGAACTCACAAACTGTGAGATAATGACCTGAGCCAAAATCGGACACTCAACCAACTGAGCCACCCAGGCACCCCAAATAGCATGATATACTTAAAGTGCTGAAAGAAAAATAAAATTCCAACCAAAAATATCTGACAAGGTCATTTAGAACAAGAGAGATTGAGTTTTCCAGAGAAACAAAAGCAAAGGAGCTCTGCATCACTAAACAGCCTTACAAGAAATGTTAAAAGGACATATTTAAACTAAAAATAAAAGGTGCTAATTAACAAAAACAAACAAACAAATATGGAAATGTAAACCTCACTGGTAACGGTAAATATATAGTAAAAATAGTAAATTAATCACTTCTAAAGCTAGTATGAAAACTAAAAGACAGAAGTAGTAAAAGTAACTATAACTATAATAATTAATTAAAAGATACATAAAAGATGTAAAATGTTACATTAAAAAAAAACCAGAGGGGATTGAGTTAAAATGTAGGACTTTAGAATGTGTTCAAACTTAAGTTGTTAGCAACTTAAAATAGGCTGTTACCAATATAAATTATTATGTATAAACTTCACGATAACCAGAATACACAAAAGATAAAGAGAAATGAATCAAAGCATACCACTAAGGTCAGAAAAGGGACAGAGCAAAAGAAGGAACAAAGAGGAAATACAAAACAGCCTGAAAACAATTAACAAAATGTCAATAAGTACCTATGTATCAATAATGACTGTAAGTATAAATGCACTAAATTCTGTAATTAAAAGACAGAGTGGCTGAATGGTAAAAACAACAACAACACGACTCATCTACAGCCAGTTAGAGACTCGCTTCAGATGTAAGGACATACACAAACTGAAAGTGAAACAATATAAAAAGATATTCACATAAATGGAAACCAAAGGAAATCTTGAGTAGCTATCCTTATATCAGAGAAATAGACTTTAAAGACTGTAACAAGAGCTAATGTCATTCTTTATCTCTTGTTACAGTCTTTAAAGTCTATTTCTCTGATATAAGGATAGCTACTCAAGACTTCCTTTGGCCTTAAATAACACATTGGCCTTAAATAAACATTGGCCTTAAATAACACATTAGACAAGATGGACTTAACAGATATATACAGAACATTCTCTAGTATAGAACACATGTTAGGCCACAAAACTCATCTTAAAAAAATTTTTAAAGATTGAAATTATATCAAGCATCTTTTCTACCCACAATGGTATGATACTAGGAATCAATTACAAGAAGAAAACTGGAAAACTCACACCTAGGTGGAGACTGAACAACCAATGGGTCAAAGAAGAAATCTGAAGAGAAATCAAAAACTACCTTGAGACAAAAATATAGCAAAACATGGAATACAACAAAAGCAGTTTTAAGAGGAAAATTTATAGTTTTAAATGCCTATCTCAATAAATAAGAAAAATCTCAAATAAGCAATCTAACTTTACACCTCAAGGAATAAGAAAACTAAGAATAAATGAATGAAATCCAGACTTAATAGAAGGAAGGAAATAACAAGGATCAAAATGGAAATAAAGCAACCACATCTACTCTCCATCCTCCTCTACAGAAGGAGGATTTTTCCTGCCCCCAAAGGCTTGTGTGTACATCTCTGGGCTACCTCACCTTCCAGTTTTCAGTTGACTTCTTTTAGTAGAGACACCCAGAAAGGCATCATAAGGAGGAAACAAATTGAGGCTGGAAAAATTATAGCCCTAAGTCCCTCCCCATGGAGTTGCTTTGGGCAGTGAATACCCCAACTCTTTGTAACCTTCTTTTCCAGTAACTTTCCTTCTGTTTCCAGTAACTTCTTACTCCCCTCATCATTAGAAATTAGAGGATGTGTGTCTTTCAAGAAGCAGATGCCAAGGTGAACCTAGAGTTACAAGAGATTTATTGGGAAAAATCCTTATAAAGAATCAGTAAATAAGAGGAGCTCAGGATATGATATAGATCTAATGTCTGAGCATGGAAAGGGTGGAGAAAGGAGGATGAATAGCTTGGTTCTCAAATTGCAGCACAATTTTAGGAAAAGTTCAGCAGACTGGTGGGGAGCCTCCTAGCCAATGTTGCCTATTAGGGGAATCCCATATTCGTAAGTTTCAGTACACTTACCATGCTCAGATATTGGCTGGGAGTAATTGAGGGGGAAGGTGGCCTACGTGGAAAAAAAAAATGTGGTGTTGAGTCTAGTACTATGGAAGGCTGAAGCTGTCATATGCATATGCATCCTACATTAATTTCTCATGAAAGAGATCCAGAAGGTGCATTTCTAGGACTCTAATAAGGTGGTAACATTCCCTATATTATTATACTGTATTGTGTTTTGTGAATTTACTACACTTCATCCATATCTTTTATATATAGTAGTTAAACTAACACAAGTATATTATTTGTTTTCTACAGAGATCCTGTCTGATGCACACATCACTTGTATTGAGTTTCTTTTTTCTGAAAATAAATCTGTAGTTGAATGGCTCCTTTAGTTTAAAAGGAAACAATTGGAAAAAAAAGTACTAACAATTTCAGAAATCATAGTGATTTGATGGGAACTTTTTAAAGCTTAAGTCCACTTTAATGGAAGTAAATGGAAATGTATATAAACAAGACACAACACTAAAAAAAATTGATATGTAAATCTGATCTCAGTAATAATTTACTATTGAAAAGTAGTTAGATCCTTTTAAATAATTACTTTGAGTTAATGGATTTTATGCAGAATCAAGATCCCTATTATTAGTGCAATGCAGTCTTCTGATAAAATCAATAAAATATTTATAAACATAAAAAGAAAAGAGGGAACGGAAGAATGACAGACACAGAGATGTAGGTATGAAACTAAATAACAGGTTTCTATTTTATGAAAAGGCTATAGTATTAATTCATACATCCCTTCAACAAACTTTTAGAGCACACACCATGTTCTAGGAAATATCTAGAGACTGAGCTGACAGCTGTTCAAACACACATACACACACACTCACACATACACAGAGTTTCTGATTTCGTAAAGTTTATATTCTAGTGAAAATAAAATTAAAAACCAAATAACAATGTCATCTCAATATACACAATCATTTCTAAGCTAATACCTTGGAAGTCCATCATCTAATTAAATCATAGCATTATATAGATGAACAAAATAAAATGGAAGTTTTTAAATTCCAAGTTCTAGATCAAACTAGAACTTACACCTCCTGAACCTGAGACAAGGACAGATCATGAAAACCAAACCAGAAGAATCTGAGTGTTTTATACAGTTTTACAGTTTAATTTCAAATTCCAAAAATGAGCAATGAGGTTATATAAGCAAATGTGGCACACAAGCCTACTCTCTATTTAAATTTGTTCTACAATTTGTCGTACATTTTTCCTTTACTTCTATGAGGAAGAAATAATATTTTTAATGGCAATTCTTCCTCTTATGAGCCTTGAGCTACATTCAAATGTATTCCTTGAACTTTCATGCATAATTCCTCCAATGCTTATTTTATGCCCTATCTCCATTTTGTCTGTTCTTCCCCACTCCCTTTAGAATCAACTTATCTATGACACACTATTTTATGTTTTTCTAAAACTCTCAGCTATATTCCAATAAATTAACTAGACATGATTTATTAAATTCTATAAGTTCTCAAACAAAAGATAAATGACTGGGATCCTGTCATTTTTCTGTATCAGAAAGGCCATGCCATATTAGCTTATCACCTTACAAATTCTCCTTCACTAAGCTGCCTTTTATCGTAAGTTTGGCTTTTACTGAGAATCATTAACAAAAATAGCTGTATGAAAATTTATTCTGTAATTTCTCTACAAAGGTGATGAGCCATTATCTACTTTGTATCAGATATTCTATATTAAGTCCCATGTGAAAAATGTGTTAGGAAGTATGAGTACTTTTTTTTCACTGACAAAGTTGTGTGTTTTCTACTTTCTAAAAAATGTCATGCAATTTCTGGATTTTTTTTTTTTTTTTTTTTTTAGTTTGGTTGCTCAGATACTATTCTGTTTTCCAGTATAGCAAGTAAATTAATTATATTGTTTAATATTTTGACCATACTCCATTTTCAGATCAGTAAATACTGAGTCAAATTGTCCTGTACCTCTAGAATAAATCCTTACCATAAGGTTATCTGTCTATGCATCTGTTAGTGATGGATGAATCAATGGATGATGGATCGATGATAAATCAATAATTTAAGAGATATAGGTTGTGTCTGAATAAAGGCAAATCATATGAATGAAAAGAAATTGGAATTTCAAAACCTAAAGTGTCTACACAAATCTCACCTTGCATCTATTTTTTTAATTCAACAGCCATGTTTTTGAGATCTATCCATAACTGTATGATTTCAATTTTTTTGGTATACATTTATTTATAATATTTATATATTTAAATTGTGCTTTATATATGCCTCTTTCTTTCTTAATATCATTTATTTGAACTTTCCACTTGTTAAAAAAATCTTATTAGAATTTTATGTACTTTGGGGCACCTGGATGGCTCAGTTGGTTAAGCATCTGACTGCAGCTCAGGTCATGATCTCACAGTTTGTGGGTTCAAGCCCCGCGTCAGGCCCTGTGCTGACAGCTCAGAGCCTGGAGCCTGCTTCAGATTCTGTGTCTCCCTCTCTCTCTGCCCCTCGCCCACTCGCACTGTGTCTCTATCTCTCAAAAATGAATAAACGTTAAAGAAAATTGAAAAAAAAGAATTTTATGTACTTTGTCAGTTTTTCCCAAAAATGAACTTTTAACTTGCTAACTTCTTATATATTTTATATTTGATTAAATTTTTGTACTATCTTTAATTTATTTCTTCTAATTTATTTTGGACTCATTTGTAATAGTATAATTCTTAAATAGGACATTTATTTTATTAATTTTTAGCTTTTATTATTATTGGAACATAAACATTTAATGTTACCAATTTTATTTTAAACATACCAATATAGCAGTATCACATAATTATGATATATAGTAATTTGTTTTTGTTTTTTAAAAAAATGTTTATTTATTCGGAGAGCAAGAGAGAGAAAAAGAGAGTTGGGGGGGAGGGATAGAGAGAAAGGGAGAGAGAGAAATCCCAAGAACGCTCTGCACTGTCAGCACAGAGCCTGACATGGGCTTAAACCCATGAAACATGAGATCATGACCTGAGCCAAAATCAAGAGTTGGACATTCAATGCTTAACTGACTGAGCCACCCAGGCACCTCTTGTTTTTGTGTTTTCTAAGTAACTGCTATTTTTAAAAACTCACATTGCTTTTACATTTTTTTATGCTGCTATAGTAAGAACAGTTTTAGGTACACCTAAATTGCCTTTACAGTTTTATATCTCTTATTTATAAATTACACATATAATGCTCTAATTATTGTTGAAGTTATAGTGGGCTATTAGTTAAAATTAATTATATTATTATCTAAAGAGTATAATAGGATATAAAAGATAAATTTATAAGATTTATGTAAAAATATGAATTATTATTATAAAATACTCATCTAAGGGTTACAATTTCATTCTGCCTCAATTTAAACCAATATATAGTCTCTTAAGTACCATCAATTTTTTAAAGTAACAATAGACAAATGTGATTCCTATTGAAGAGAGCCCACAGAGACTCAAGTTTCTTGGAGAGATTTTAAAGTGTATATCATTGATTTAGACTGAATTAACTGAGAAGGAGATCCTATTTTCAGAATGCAATGATAGAAAAAATATATTCCATGGAGCTCCATGTGTACTTTCTAGAGAAAGATGAGAGAGAAAATGAAGTCTTTTTCAGAACTGTCTCCTTAGATCCACTAGTAATAATAAACCTCAGACTGAAGGAATAGATGTGTGAATACACGGGATGGTAGCATGGAGTGGAGGGGAAAGGAAATTCCTGCTTTTGAATGAATGTCTCTCTCACAATTTTGGTGAAAGGACATAAAAAGAATCTTTCTGTTCAGATTCACTGTTTAGAATAACTACTTGTAATGTAGTAACTCTCCAGTCATCATCTAGTGACTGAATCATTCTTAGATTCTCAGCCATCTTCTCTCTCTTTTTCTGTAATTCTGTGCCTCTCTTGATTGAGTTATTGTTCTTGGAAAGTTATAGCTTCCTGAAAGATTGAGTGGCTGTTCTTCTGCTTTTTATATTTTTCTTTTGAAGTTTTTTCTCATGACTCTTCCTCCGGGTTAGTATTTTCTAAAGACAATGCCAATTCTGCCTATTACTTTTGAACAGAGCTAAGCTTGACAAGGATATTACATTTTTCCTGAATTAATTTTGCAAGAGTTTGCGAAAGTTTTTTTTTTCTTTTTATACAAAATCTAAAAGAAATAAGAAACCCATAAAAAAGCAGAAGACAGAAACACTAATCACTGACTCCCATAGGATGCCATAGATTTTTAGTTCTGGCTTCAGGCCATCCAAGTGCATGACTATTTCTTTGTGCAGTTTCCCATGGATCTGCCTGAGGTCAACGCCCACAATGGTTTGCAGCACTTCCATGGTGGCTCTGCCCGTAGAAAAGCTCATTCCAGCAAACTATGGCTCTACAGGTTCCAATCTATACAAATGTCCCAGCAGTGCATCTGGAATTCAACCCTCATTGGTCCAACAAGGCAGAATACAAATGGAGCAGGTCTCCGGAGAGGTAGATATAATAAAATTGGGAATGTGCCATGTGTCCAGTGCTCCCTATTTTCTTTTTCCCCTCTCTCTCTCTACAAAAAAAAATAGAGTTTTTAAATATAAGGAAATAGAGAGAGGAAAAAACAATGAGCACCATGTATCCGCTCTCCAGAGTCAACAAAACTTAACATTTTACCTTATTTTTGTCTTTCTTTCCCTTTAACTTACTTTTTTTGCCCCCAAAACATTTGAAAGTAAATTACAGATATTTTGACACTTCAGCATGCAATACTAAAAACTAAAACATTCTCTATCATTATCTTATCACATTATCACACTTTAAAAATTATAATTGTAGGGGCACCTGGTTGGTTTAGTCAGTTAAGTGTCCAACTTTGGCTCAGGTCATTATCTCGCAGTTCATAAGTTCAAGTCCCACATCATGCTCTGTGCTGACAGCTTGCAGCCTGGAGCCTGCTTCGGATTCTGTGTCTCCCTCTCTCTCTGCCCTTCCTCTGCTTGCGCTTTCTCTCTCTCAAGAATAAATAAACATTAAAAAAATTAGAATTCTAGAATATCATCTAATATCCAGTTTAAATTCAAATTTCCCGTATTGTCTAGACTCCACTTAACTATCTCTCAAGGCACCATTTAAGCCTTGTTCAAATTTGTGAAATTTGTAAACAATTTTTTAAATATTTACCAGGATATGTTTATTTTCTTAATCTGAGATTCACAGGTTATATAAAATCAAGAAGAGAAAACCCTGTTCACAAACTTGAAGCAAAAACTGAGCTATGGTTAGAGGGAGCCAAGATGGTGGAACAGCATGGAAGTTTTTGGTGGGTCTCGTATCCATGAAATACAGTCAGACCAATACTAAACCATCCTGTACACCTAGAAAACTGATCTGAGGATTAACACAACAATCTGCATACCTGAAACACACATTTCAGCAGGTAAGTAATGTGGAAAGGTGAACTTGGGGAGAGAGAAGCCGTGGAGGGCAGGAAGGTGCTTTTGCATGTAGTGTGAGGACAGAGATGGGAAAAGCACCCCTCCCCAAAAGCAGCTGGAGAAAAAGTGGAAAATTGGAAACAGCCGCAGGGACTGAACTAAAAAGGGAGAAAGGAGAAAGGACAAAAGAGAAAGGAGAGGGTTTAAATTCCATTAAGACTATAAACAGGGGGAGTGCAGAGTCTGCAACTCTGCAACTCGATACCTGGTGGTGCTCTGGTGGGAAGGGTGAATCCCCAGGAACAGAGACGGATCTGGGAGTTTCTCAGGCCACACGGGGAGAAGCGGTTCCACTGCTGGAAGGACATTTGGTAGAGGCTGTGAGGCAACCTGGGCCCAGCAGACCCCAGAGAATAGCCACATTCTCTGGTGCTGGAACAAGGTCATTAAGGGTAAAGCCTGGTACCAGATGTGTGTTGTGATTTTCTATAATCCCTGAAACGCTGCTGCCACACTATTGCGTGAACTTTTTCTGGGGCAGTCTGGCACCTGGCCATAGTCTCGAGGCACCAGCAGCAGCAGGGTCCAGCAAGAATTCCTGGGAGCAGCCTACATTCGGCCATTGCTCATTCAGCCATTGCTCAGTGAGACCCTCCCGCAGAGAGACAGAACAGGTCAAAGCTGTGGTCCCTCAGCAGTAAGGGGACTGGGAAAACAGACTCAACTGAGACAAAACTTGAGAGAGAGGTACCACCTGGGGCTTGGTCACAGACAGTGAAAAAGCAGGGAGTGGATGAAAGCTGAAGACAAAGGACAGGTGCGTGATTGCTGATCGGGAGAACAGAGTTCCAATAACTAGAGACTGGGTAGCTGGGTGATGCCATTTACACCGCTCCCCTGCATGTGCATATGCACCTACTGAACGCCACAATAATCCACCCCCTAGGCTAGCAGCGCCATCTAGTGGAGAACAGAGCCATTACACTGAGCCCCGCCCAACTGGGCCAACCTCCCTCTTCAAGAACAGAAGTCTTACTGCCTGCTTAGTTTATGGACTATAATGCACTTCATAGTCTGGCTTCTAGGGGAAAATGAAGTAATTTCAGTTGTATTTTAGTCTGTTAGCTGGCCCATCTATTCAATTTTCTTTCTTTTTTTCATTTCTTTTCTTTTTCTTAAATACAGAAAGAGAAAAAATTCATTTTTATTTTCAATTTTTATTAAAAACATTTTTATTTAATTTTTTTTTACTTTTGTGTAAATTTTTTCAAATTCTATTTTACTTCCATCATTGTGCTTTAGTTTACTTCAGTGTATTCATTTTTTTTTTTATTTTCCAATGATTTCCTTTTTTTTCTTTTTTTATTTTTTCTCTTTCATTTCTTTTCTTTTTCTTGAATACAGAAAGAGGAAAAGCACATTTTTATTTTTAATTTTTATTAAAAATATTTTTCTTTAATTTTTTTCAGCTATATTTTTTACTTTTGTATAATTTTTTTCAAATTCTATTTTACTTCCATCATTTCATTTTAGTCTACTTCAGTGTATTCATTATTTCAAATTTTGAAATGATTTCCTTTTTTTATTCTTTCCCCTTTTTTCTCTAATCTATCAAGCAGCTTTCAAAACCCAGATCAAAACACACCTAGGATCTAGCATCATTTATTCAATTTGTGTGTGTGTGTGTGTGTTTTTAATTTTTTAATTTTAATTTTTAATTTTATTTTAATTTTAATTTTTCCAGCTCATTAATTCCTTTTCTCCCTTCAAAATGATGAAATGAAGGAATTAACCACAAAAGAAAGAGCAGGAAGAAACAACAGCTAGGAAGTTAACCAACACAGATACAAGCCATATGTCTGAACCAGAATTTAGAATCATGATAATAAGAATACTAGCTGGAGTAAAAAATAGATTCGAATTCCTTTCTGAGGAGATAAAAGAAGTAAAAACTACTCAGGGTGAAATAAAAGCTACAACTGAGCTGCAATCACGGATGGATGCCATGGTGGTAAGGATGGATGAGGCAGAACAGAGAATCAGCTATATAGAGGACAAACCTATGGAGAGTAACAAAGCAGAAAAAAAGAGGGAGATTAAGGCAAAAGGGCATGATTTAAGAATTAGAGAAATCAGTGACTCATTAAAAAGGAACAACATCAGAATCATAGGGGTCCCAGAGGAGGAAGAGAGAGAGATAGGGGTAGAAGGGTTATGTGAGCAAATCATAGTGGAAAACTTTCCTAACCTGGGGAAAGACATGGACATCAAAATCCATTAAGCACAGAGGACCCCCATTAGATTCAACAAAAACTGACCATCAACAAGGTATATCATAGTCAAATTCACAAAATACTCAGGCAAGGAGAGAATCATGAAAGCAGAAAGGGAAAAAAAGTCCTTAACCTACAAGGGAAGACAGGTCAGGTTTGCAACAGATCTATCCAGATACTTGGCAGGCAAGAAAGAAGTGGCAGGATATATTCAGTGTGCTGAATCAGAAAAATATGCAGCCAAGAATTCTTTATCCAGCAAGGCTGTCATTCAAAATAGAAGGAGACAAAAAGTTTCCCAAACAAAAATTAAAGGAGTTTGTGACCAGTAAACCATCCCTGCAAGAAATTTTAAGGGGGGCTCTCTGAGGGGAGAAAAGATGAATAAACAAACAAACAAAGAAACAAATAAATACAAAAAGCAACAAAGATTAGAAAGGGCCAGAGAAAACCACCAGAAACTCCAACTCTACAAGCAACATAATGGCAATAAATTTATATCTTTCAGTACTCACTCTAAATGTCAATGGACTCAATGCTCCCCTATTGTCTCAAACACAATTTTGAAGCTTTATTTTTGATGTAGGATCCACTTAATAATGATACATTACATTGGGTTATTAGGTTTCATTTTCTTTTTGCATTTCAAGTTTTTATTTAAATTCTAGTTAGCATATATGGTAAATTTGGTTTCAGGTGTAGAATTTAGTGATTCATTATGTACATATAATACCCAATTCTCATTACAAGTGCCCCCCTTAATACCCATCACCCATTTAGCCCATCCTCCATCCACCTCCCTCCATCAACCCTCAGTTAAAAGTTTTTTATGGTTTTCTCCCCCCCCCCTTTTTTTCCCTTTTCCCTATGTTCATCTGTTTTGTTTCTTAAATTCCACATATGAGAGAAGTCATATATTTGTCTTTCTCTGACTGACTTATTTCACTTAGCATAATACACTGTAGCTCCATCCATATCATTGCAAATGGCAAGATTTGACTCTTTTTGATGGCTGAGTAATATACCACTGTATGTATGTATGTATACACACACACACACACACACACACACACACACACACCACATCTTCTTTGTCCATTCATCGGTTGATGTATGCTCTTTCCATAGTTTGGCTATTGTTGATAATGCTGCTATAAATGTTGGGGTGCGTGCATTCCTTCAAATATATATTTTTGTATCCTTTGTGCAAATACCTAATAATGCAATTGCTAGTTTGTAGGATAGTTCTATTTTTCACTTTTTGAGGACCTCCTTACTGTTTTCCAAAGTGGCTGCACCAGTTTGCATTCCCACCAACAGTGCAAGAAGGTTTCCCTCTTTCTGCATCCTTGCCAGCATCTGCTGTTTCCTGAGTTGTTAATTTTAGCCACTCTGACAGATTTGATTTGTATTTTCCTGATAATAAGTGATGTTGACCGTCTTTTCATGTGTCTGTAAGCCATCTGAATGTCTTCTTTGGAAAAATGGCTGTTCATGTCTTCTGTCCATTTCTTAATTGGATTATTTATTTTTAGGGGTGTTGAGCTTGATAAGTGCTTTATAGATTTTAGATACTAACCCTTTATCATATATGTCATTTGCAAACATCTTCTCCCATTCTTTAGATTGTCTTTTATTTTCATTGTTTCCTTCGCTGTGCAGAAGCTTTTACCTTAATGAAGTCCTAATAGCATCATGTTTGCTTTTGTTTCCCTTGCCGCCTCTGATGTGTTTCATAAGAAATTGCTATGGTTGAGGTCAAAGAGGTTGCTGCTTGTATTCTCCTCTAGGATTTTTATGGTTTCCTGTCTCATATGTAGGTATTTCAACCATTTTGAATTTATTATTGTGCACGGTGTAAAAAAGTAGCCCAGTTTTATTCTTTTGCATGTTGCTGTCCAGTTTTCCCAACACCATTTGTGGAAGAGACTTTTTTCTACTGGATATTCTTTCCTTCTTTGGGGTTATTAGGTCCCCTTGAGTCTCTTTTCTTTATTGTTATTGAAGCATAATAAACACAATTTTGAGTCTTTTTAAATCTATGTTAACCTAGAATGTTTTTTTCCATTCTTATTGAGGTATGACATGCACACATTAATATATCCATACACAAACAGACACACACACACACACACACACATATATGCAAGAAAAATATATATATATTAACATATGTATATATGTAACAAAGGTAGGGTATTGAACTTGCAGATTTTGAAGAATAAAAGGTTATTTAAAAAAATCACAACAGCAACAATAACAACAAATAGGAAGCTCTAAAACTGTGAAGGGAGGAAAATTATCCTGATCTGCCTGTCTTATTTACCTACCTCAGATAAATACGAGCAAGAGGAATTGAATATCATTGAGTTAAAATGGTACAAGTACTTGGAAAAATGGTTTTATTAATTTTTACTAACATTAAATATATGCCAATCTTACAATGTAACTATTCTATTTCTGGATACACACTCAATTAAATACATATTTACACAATAAGACAAGAAGGTGGCTATTTACTCAAGACAAGAATGTGGCTATCCTTCAAAATGGATACAACCAAAATATCCATCAAAAGGAGAATGGATAAACTATTTTATTGCTAGAAAGAAGCCACAGGATCAAGGTGGACTCACTTGCTGCAGGACAGCAAACGAAGACTTATTTGCAGTTTCAGCCTCTCCAGAAATGGAATTTTAAGCCAGTCTGGAACTTTCTGGTCTGCACTAATGAGATAATTTTTCACATGGCTCTCTTCATCCTCCAAAGAAAGATTAGGTAATTCACCTAATAAGACCCCCTGCCCTTCAGCTTAAGGGAATGTGACCTTGTCTGCAACAATCCTTTCTTTTCTTTTGCTAATAGCTTCTTGTTACACCTTCATTTCTGCAAAAACCTCCATTTGTGCCACTCATTGGACTTCCCCTCTACTAGTGAGATAGGATGCTATCTGATGAATCACTTAGTCAATTAGATCTTCAAAGTTACTTGGTTAAGATTTGTGGATTTTTTATTTTTTTATTTTTTTTAATATATGAAATTTATTGTCATATTGGTTTCCATACAATACCCAGTGCTCATCCCAAAAGATGTCCTCTTCAATACCCATTACCCACCCTCCCCTCCCTCCCATCCTCCATCAGCCCTCAGTTTGTTCTCATTTTTTAAGAGTCTCTTATGCTTTGGCTCTCTCCCACTCTAACCTCTCTCTTTTTTTTTTTTCTTTACTTCCCCTCCCCCATGGGTTCCTGTTAAGTTTCTCAGGATCCACATAAGAATGAAAATATGTGGTATTTTTTAAATAAAGTATTAGTCAACGATAGAAAGGCATTCTGCTGATACATGCAATAACATGGGTGAATCAACATGAATAAATTTCACTCATTATACTGAGTAAAAGAAGCTAGAAAACGTTAATATATTACAGAATTCCAATTATGTGAAGTTCAAAAACTAATAACTGATATATTATGGAAATCAAATCAGTGCTTGCCTAGTGATAGGGGTGAGGGGTAAATTGACTGCAAAGAAGTGTGAAGATGCTTTCCAAAGTGAAAGGATGTTATACATCTTGATTAAGGTGTGGAGTATATGGATATATACATTTGACAAACCATACTGCATTATATACTAAGATTTATGTTTTTCACCATACATAAATTATACTTTTAAAAATGATCATGTTAGGAAAATTCCGAGGCCCTAACTCATTTTTCTTTTGGAAATTGTTAAGGAAAAGTAAGTAATCAAGCACTGAGTGTGCTTTTTAATATAAAGTGTACCACTTGGTAACCAAAGAGAACAAGAAATGTTCTCTTAATGGAAGTATTCGAGCTAATAATTGAAGAAGAAATGATAAAAATATATCATTTTGAAGTAAAGAATGTGTGTAATGCTCATTAGCTGGCCACCAACATCACCAAAATGAGACAACTGAACATCAGTACTTCCTGTTGGAAGCACAATGTAGCACCTATGAAATACTTTATTAAAATGTAAGACCTGAAAGTGATCAAAGCTAATTTAATTACCAGTTTACAGAAAAAGAGGTAAATGTAATGAGTAGCATCATGAGGATAAAGGCATCAAACCCAGAATATGAAAACCACACAGGACAAACAATCTGGGCTCTTTAACAAATAAATTTCAAGGAAGAAAATCTTCCGCGGGAGCTCACACTAAAAGATTTTTTTTAAATGTTTATTCATTTTTTGAAGGAGAGAGACAGAGTGCGAGTGGGGGAGGGGCAGAGAGAGAGAGGGAGACACAGAATCTGAAGCAGGCTCCAGGCTCTGAGCTGTCAGCACAGAGCCTGATGGTGGCTCAAACTCATGAGCTGTGAGATCATGACCTGAACCGAGGTCAGATGCTTAACCGACTGGGCCACCCAGGCATCCCTAAAAGATATTTGTTTTAAGAGATACAACTAAATATAGGATTATTACAGCCACCGAGAAATAAAATTAAAAAAAAAAAAGCTTTTCTGTCGATATGTAAAAAGAATTGGCCCATATAATTTTCCATCTGACTTCTTATATTCCAATGATCTGCTTTGCTGAACTTCTTTCAGTTTCCAGAAGGATGTGCTGTTTCTTCTATCTTAACCAGTCAGCATTTGTGGTACTAATTCTTGTTCATCTTTCAGGTTTTACCTGAACATTATTTAATCTCTTAGGCAAGATCAGCTCACTGTCATATATATTAATTTTGTAGTTCTCCTGTATATCACATGTCAAATTATAGTTATTTATTTATATCATTTGTTTAATGTCTTCCTTGTCAGGTCCAGAAGGGTTGTGACTTGATCCTTCTTATCCATTGCTGTATTCTCACCGCTAATAATGGTGCCTAGCATATAATACATTCTTGGTAACTGTTTGGTCAGTAAATAAATGAATACGTGAACCAGAATCACATACATGTACACAGAACATGTAGACAGAATCAATGCTTATATGTTGTATATGTTAATTTCTGTTGACTACTTTAGATACATTTCTTCCATATATATATATATATATATATGTATATATATATATATATATATAACCTTTCAGTAGCACTTATGGCCTCACCTTGATGCCTTTATTGTCCTGTCTTGCTTTGTCTTTGACTTCCTTAACTTAACAGAGAGCCATCTCCCTTGCTAGGTATTGAGGTCTAGTCTGGTTTTAGTTGAGAGTTTAGAAATTTTAGCATAGAAAACACCAAATTAGCATCTGGGAATGAAACTCAAACTATTCTCTACATTATTTTTGTAGTTATTTAATGGTGCAGTTAAGACTTCCGCAATAGTGTTTCTTAGGAAAAATAATGTTATTAGATTTCAAGGAATTACATGAAAAATGTTCTTCTGAAACTCTGTGTCAGAGCTTTAAGCCATGGAATGTCCCACTAGAACACTGTGAACTCATTGCTGACAAGCCATGATAAGCACTTGAGAAGATCTAAGTGGCAGGTAATATAAGTAAGTCCAGACATTTACAATGTGGTACCAGTAAGGTGCAAAAGTTGCAGACAAAAGTCTTGGAAGATTGTAGGTAACATAACCAGGGTGCTTGGGGAATAGCATAAGGAAACACAAACCCAACATAAGTGGTAGGATTCAAAAAGTGAGGAACATGTCAGAGCCTCAGGTATAGAAAAGTAAGAACAAGGACACGGTGAGGAGAATATTTTTGGATGGAGGGTAGTCACAAGCAACACCAATTACTTGAACAAGAATTCAAGAACTCAGTGAAGAATACTATAAAACTATTCCAAACTAAACTAAACTAATGAAACTATTCTAAACTGTGAAACTGTTCTAAACTAAACCAATAAAAGAAACTATTATGTGTTGATACTTAGAATTCATCTCAAATTGGCTTGGATCCATATTCAAAAGAGGGAAAGAAAGTTGTAAAACTAATGACTGTTAAGAGTAGTATAACTAGGGCACCTGGGTTGCTCAGTTGTTAAGCATCTGACTTCGCCTCAGGTCATGACATCACAGTTTATGACTTTGAGACTCACATGGGGAGATCTTGAACCCCACTACAGGTGAGGTCCTGCCCCACTTCAGGCGAGCTCAAGCCCTGCATTGGGTGGGCATGAACCTTTTTTCAGGTGAGCATGAGACCCATTTAGGATGGGCCCCACTTGTCCCTCTCTCTCTCTCTCTCTCTTCCCCTCGTGGGATTCTCTCTCTCTGCCCCTCACTCACCTACACCCTCTCTCTCTCAAAAAAGAAAAAAAGTACAAGTGAAAAATGTGCTGAAATACAGACCTCAAAACTCATTGGATTTATAATCATATGCACACATGTATATGCATATTTATATATTTAGCATATCTTGAAAATTTAATAATTTGTTATGTATTTCTGCTGTATTGATATAGATAATAGAGGAATTAGACAAACAGCAAATACAATGTACTACATACAAGACACTGAAAAAAACAGAAAGGGAAATCAGTACTAATAATTAAAAAGAGCTTCCTGGAAATGGCAATATTATAGTTGAATTATGAAGATATTTTTAAGCAGATGGTAAATATGCAGATAACCAAGTGTAGAGAAAGATGAAATAAAAAAACAATAACAAAGTCTAGTGACAAGAAAAAGCCTAAAATATTTATGTCATAACAATTTGAAAAGACATAAAGGGAGATACCAATGATATATATGTGAAGAGGTTTTGAAGAGATAGGATTGTCACATGCATTAAGAATAAGTAGATATGTCTTAAGACGAAAAGCTATTGTGAAGGTAAGCTGTGGTTTCGAAAAACACTGAAAACAGTTACAAAGAGAGCTAAAGTTCCCTTTTGAGTAGATTGAACAAAAAAGACTTAATGCTATAATAAATATAATTTACAAAGAACCTTAAACTTCTCAACTTCTTCTTTCTTACAAGGATGATGTTGAAAATTACTTCAGAATAATTAGAGGAAATGTGGGTAATAAATAATAGTAAATAGTCATCTGACAAAATGACATGATGTCAATTTTCCCGAAATATAAAAATGCAATTGAGACAAAATTTTAAAATGTTGATGAATTGTGACAAAAGAAAGTTCATGTAACACTTAAGGTGAATAAATACTATTGAGGTTATTATAAAGAATGGATACATAGAGTATTGTAACCTGTAAAAATATAATATTCTAAAATGAATTTTTAAAAGAGTGATGCAAGTGTTTAGAATGAGACATTGCACATACTGGAAGTTGGCCTGATTCACAAAAATTAATCCAGAAAATCTTTGACTTCTTTTCAGAATATTGGTATTACACATAAAAATACATACATATCATGAAATAAAATATATTTAATGTGGCAATATAAAACAATATTTATAAATGTACTATTGACTTCCATTTACCCACTACAGAAAATAAAAGAATAGGTACTTTATACATGATGATGATTAATAGCTCTATAAATACCATCTATGCATAGGCATCTTGGGCTCTTGATTCTCTGTGAGGTTCTTGCTGTTACAAATTCTGTGGTTAGAATTAGGTGCACAGGCACTGTTTAAATGAGATTGATTTTAGTATGTATGTATTTTAGTATCAGTATATGGAGGAAACTCTAAAATTCAAACTCTTGAATGGGTTTATAACCAAAGTAGCTTGTTTTTCAGTGGAAGTAGCCAAGCAACATTTTGTCACATTCTCTTTTACCATTCCCTAATTTACATATTATTTTCAAACCAAACTAAGTACAATACTAGCCCATAAAATAAGATTCTATTAGAGTTTTATAATTCTGATACCATTCATGATACTGAATATTTGACAAAAGAAAAAAAGAAAAAAAGAAAGAAAACAATGAAGATCTTGCTTTTTCCTACAAAAAAAGGTTAACAAGAAGATGGAAACTTTTGGGGAAAAGAATATTGAAAATCTTAAAGAAATGTATGCATGAATGAATAAGATCAGTGGCTAAGAAAAATTATTGCATTCACACTGAACATCATTTGTGCTCAGAGTCCCTGGAATTGGAAGTAATATAAAGATATGTCAGTCTGAAAAGTCAATTTTATAGATGAGAAACAAATGCTTACCAAAAGTAAGTGATTTTTCTATTTATATAAATGGTTGGTGTCAGACATGTTAGTTCAGTTAAAACCACATTATATTACATTGCTTCTCTGCTCTATTGACACCACAGAGATGATTCCTTGTTATATCTAATCTCAGTGGGGTACCTAGGAGATGATTAAGGACAATGTGATGCTATTATCGTACAAAACCAGGGTCTTAATAACCATTGATTATATTTTAATTATGGTTATAATTATCAGAATCCTGGTGGAAAATATCACTGAGGAGAAATTTTTAAAAAACCACATCCTTAATAAAAACTTAACCACATCCATGAAAAGACGACACTTCAAAAATGAAAACTACCACAAAAAAACAGACAAAAGAAAAGATTGACTTGTGTAAGCAAAAGTAAAATTATTACATACAGTCTGTAAAACAAGTATATGCTTATAATTTAAAATATAAAATCTGTATTTAGAATTTTAGCAAGAAATTAGAAATTATAAAAGTGACATAACATAAAATATTAAAGAGGAACAAACTTAACATTTAAACTGCAAAATACATTGATTAAAATGAAAAACTTAGATTTACTGTTAAAACAGATAAAACTAAAGAGAGAGTTAGTGAACTAGAATTTGGTCAAAAGAAAGTATCTTTAAAAAAAGCAGAAAGATATCAGGGGCCCCTGGATGGCTCGGTCGGTTGAGCATCTGACTTTGGCTCAGGTCATGATCTCACGGTTTGTGAGTTCAAGCCCCGCATTGGGCTCTGTGCTGACAGCTCAGAGCCTGGAGCCTGCTTCGGATTCTGTGTGTGTGTGTGTCTCTCTCTGCCCCTAACCCACTTGCATTCTGTCTCTGTCTCTCTCAAAAGTAAATAAATATTAAAACAAATTAAAAAAAAAACTAATGATAGCAATTAATTAACAGGTTCAAGAGCAGAATAAACAAGAGCAATAACATAACTACAACTATGGTAGGCTGAAAAATGCCCCCCATCCCACATATTCATTTGTAATTCAGAGAATCTTTGAATGTTACTTTATTGAAAAAGGATCTTTGCAGATGTGCTTGAGATGAAGATCTTGAGATGTACATGATCTGAATGGGCTATGCATCCAGTAAAGAGTCTTCATAAAAGAAAAGCAGGTGGTGATTTGAGACAAGCCAAAGAGGAGAAGGTGATGTGAAGAGAGAAGAAATTAGAGCTGATGTAACTACAAACCAAGAGAACCAAGAGATGCTGAGGCACCAACTAAAAACTGAGGCAAGGAATGGAATCTCTTCCAAGAAATCCTGGAGGGGATACAGCCCTGCTGACACTTTGACTTTAGACTTCAAGCCTTCAGAACTGAATTTCTGAGAGAATACATTTCTGTTATTTAAGCCACCCAAGTTTCTGGTAATTTGTTACAGCAGCCACACAAAACTAATACATCTATTTTTTTGTTCAAAAAAGAATACCTAAATACTAAATAAAATAAAAAGAAACATAATTCCTAAGACCTGATTATAAAAACTGACTTCTCAACAGTAAGTAAAGACAGGGGGATGACATATTTAATGGGTTGAAAAAAAGACTGACAGCCTAGAATCCTATTCCCACATCCTCAAGAATGAAGATAAAATAAATGAGACTGAGAAAATTTTTAATAAACAGGTGTATAGTCAAAGCTAAAATATAATAATCTTAAGTAGAAGGTTCATGATTCAGGAAGGAATGAAGATCAATGGAGAGTTTCATTTAATCTAAATGACTATAGACAATATAATATCTTATAAAGTTTATAACATATTTAGAATTAAAATATATGGCAAAAATAAGAGAAATTAAAAAGTGAGTAAATTTACTGTGTTCCAAAGCCATTAAATTAATCCATTTAACTGTCAACAAATCTCATGGAAATGTTATTTCACTACAATCCAATTAAGCAAGACATCCATAACTAAATTTCCTTCATGAATTTCAACTTTAATCCATTACCAAAACAATTCTTACCAAATTAGGAAGAAAGGGAAACATTATGATTTAGATGAAGTATATCTACAGAGTGGCAACAGCAAACATTATAATTAATATGAAATTATTAAAGCTTTCTTTTTCAGATTAAGAATTTCAGGAAGTCAAACTTAGACAGATGTTGTAGGATAGATTACCAGAGAGAAGGGAGGTACACAAACATACATACACACTGGTTTATTTATTTATTTATTATTTTTGTTTTGTTTTGTTTTTTGAAAACAGCAGAGGGGTTCCTTCAAGCACTTGCCTGGGAATGACTACACATGTATACCAGGAAAGTATAACAGGCTGGAAATGGACCCATTAAAAAGAAGTAGATGAAACAAATCCTAGAGCTCACACATGGCTTAAAACTATTAGAATGCTGATCATAGTGGAGACAGTTTATAATTTGCAAAGTATCAGGTAGAATCATAAAAAGCTTATATTTGTATTGGAGCTAAATTATCTCTAGACTAATAGTTGCTCTGGAACCACCCTAAGAAATCTGAAAAGCGAACTTTGCAGGTAGTTAGTTGATTGCAAGTAACTTTATGCCTGAACAAAATTTAAAACAATTAAAATAATACAAGAAAACGCAGAAACCAACAATGGAAAATTTACACTTGTCATCCAAACCATAATTCTGAGGCATGCAGAGAAGCACAGAAATATGACCCATAACCCAAAGACAAATCCGTCAACAGAAACAGCTCTAGAAGTTACAGACATGAAACAATTTGTTTAAAAACAAAGATTAAAAAATATATTATCAAAAAACAGAGGGGTAGAAAATAAGGACAGTTTAAGCACAGAGAAACAGATGATAGCAGATTTTTCAGAAACTACACAAGCAAAAATTAAATGGAGTGCCATATTTAAAGAACTGAAAGAAAAAAAACAAACAAACTTAGAATTACTGCCCCATCAAAATATCACTTAAAATTGAAGGCAAAATAAAGATGTTTTCAGACAGAAACAATCTGAGATCATTTATTGACAGAAAGTCTGTACTATAACAAATGCTAAAATAAATACTTCTGGTAAAAGGAAAATAGAATCAGATGGAAAATTGGATCTACATAAAGGAATGAAAAATGACAGAAAAGATAAATGTGCGGGTAAATGTAAAAACTATTTCTCATTTAAAAAATACTTCTTAAGGGGCGCCTGGGTGGCTCAGTCGGTTGGGTATCCGACTTCTGCTCAGGTCATGATCTCACGTTCCATGAGTTTGAACCCCATATCAGCTCTGTGCTGAAAGCTCAGAGCCTGGAGCCTGCTTGGAATTCTATCTCCCTCTTTCTGCCCCTCCCCCGCTCAGCTCTCTCTGTCTCTCTCAAAAATAAATATTAATTTTTTAAGTATATTTTTTAAAGGTAATTGGGAGAGGTCTTTCAATTACAGATACTTAATGCTGTTGGCAATTCTGCTTTTCCAAAATAAGTGTAAAAAATTACAAAATTGACTTATAAATTATTAACCGCATCGTTTCATGGCACTGAAAACTGATCAAAAGCAAACAGCAAATTGAGAACAGTTTATTCTTTTATTTAAAAAAAATGTTAGGGGCGCCTGGGTGGCGCAGTCGGTTAAGCGTCCGACTTCACCCAGGTCACGATCTCGCGCTCCGTGAGTTCGAGCCCCGCGTCAGGCTCTGGGCTGATGGCTCGGAGCCTGGAGCCTGTTTCCGATTCTGTGTCTCCCTCTCTCTCTGCCCCTCCCCCGTTCATGCTCTGTCTCTCTCTGTCCCAAAAATAAATAAACATTGAAAAAAAAAAATTAAAAAAAAATAATAAAAAAAAAATAAAAAAAATGTTAGAGTTTTGGGTAATTAACAGTGGAAGTATGTTTCCTTCTTGCCTACTCCTACCACCAACCCTCAGCATCTTCAGTAACTTTACCAGTGAAAGGCAGGCTGGATGTGAAAACTAACTGCTTTGCTGAAAGAGGTGATGGAGTTTAATTGAGCCTTGAGCAAAAGCTTCCATCTTTGCAAGAGAGACCTTAAAGAGCCCACTGGAAAGTAAAACCCAGGAAAGACTAGGGAACTTTCTGCAACTTTGAATGTATTTACCAGCCCACACACATATTAATCAGAAGAGAGTGGAAGCCACATAGGCTTATAGTATTTTATTTAGCATAACCTCTTCATAAATCATTGGCTCACAAATATGCTATTTAGATACAGAGGATACCCTAGAAAGCTAAGACAAAAAATAAAAATAGGAATTTTAAAAAATGTAGTATATATGTACGTATCTCAGTGGCCACATGCCATTGCGAAAGACAGGTAAGTTTAAGTGGAAGCAAATTACAAAAACACAAACAAAAACTTTAGAACAATAAAACAAAATCCATAGTCACTATAGTATAGAATTGTACTTTTTGACCAAAACTTATAAGACATGCATTAAAACAGGAAAATTGGACATAATTTAAGAAATATAATCAATAGAATGTAGATGGGTCCAGATACTGTATTTCATAGGAAAATACTTTAAAACACTGATTGTAAAAACCAAATTATTTTTTTAAAGACTGTGTTCAATGAATGAAAGTAAAATATGATGGTAATCACTTAACAAATAATGTATCATAATAGAGAAATAAACATAATAAGTGAAACCAAATGAAAATCCTGAAGTTGAACAGTACAATGACCAAATAGAAAAAAAGATCATCTCTGGGTGGACTTGACAGCAAATTTAAAATGACAGAAGATAGAATCAGTAAACTTGAAGATGAATGAATAGATATTTTCAAATATGAAGCAATGAGCAATAAAAAAATTCTGAATAGATTCTCAGAGACCATACTAAGCATATCAAAAAGAGAGGAGATAAAGGGACAGAAAAATATTTCAAGAAATAATGACTGACAACTACCCACATTTCACACACACACACACACACACACACACACACACACACACACACGAGATCCACAAGGCTCAACAACACCAAGAGTGTTACAGAGGTAACTATGTCTAGACAACTCATAATCAATCTGATGGAAGCTGAGCACAAAAATAAAATCTTGAAAATCCTGAAACCAAGAGCAAATAACACCCAACAGTAACTTAAACTCACAAGTAGGAATAAAGATCATTAGAAATGAATACAAAGAAAAATATAATATTTCTTTTTTATTTAAAATCATACATTTAAAACAATAATTCTGACATTGTATTTGTGTGTGCACATGTGTATAAAGTATATGAATTGGTATATCATTTAAAACTAACAACACTCTACTGTTGAAAAAATACTGGGTATTTTTCACAAGGATTAGCAAGAAGAGGTGCAATTTTTAAAAATTAAAAAGGTGTAATTATTTTAGGCTATTTTGGCATTCTTTGTAATTTTGAAAATATTGAGCTTTTTCTATGTACTACTAATTAAATTAGTAAAGAGGATAAATCAATTTCACTGTTAACTTACTATATTTACATTTTTTTTACTTCCAAAATTCATTCTGAAGTTACAATGTTGAATATTATGAACTGTCTGAAAAATGGAATTTTTCTTCAGCATAGATGCAGAGGGCTACAAAAATGTCTGACTTACAAATAGACTTTGCTAGCATCAAACTTTTCAGAATCCCTTCAAAGACTAAATAGAAACAACATGCCATATTAAGAATAGTAACAAGGGGCGCCTGGGTGGCTCCGTCTGTTAAGCATCCGAGTTCGGCTCAGGTTATGATCTCACGGTTTGTGGGTTCAAGCCCCGCGTGTGGCTCTGTGCTGACAGCCCAGAGCCTGGAGCCTGCTTCAGATTCTGTGTCTCCCTCTCTCTCTGCTCCTGTCTCTCTCTGCCCCTGTCTCCCCCACTCGCACTCTGTCTCTGTCTCTCTCAAAAATAAATAAAACGTTAAAAATTTTAAAAAAAGAATAGTAATGAAAGATGACAGTGAAAAATCTTTTAAATATTAGTTAATATCATTTAAAATTCATTTATAGGACAAAAGTAAGGTTATTAGCTCTTTCATATAAATTTAATTTGTAAATGTGGTAGTATAACATTTTTATGGAAGATCAGTGTGCAATCTGCTTTTAAATGCTTTTTTCCCTAAAATAAATGAGGACACATGTTGTAAACATGCAATTTTATTGATCATAATGCACTTAAAATGTTTAAAAAGTAACGGTAGTATGAAATATATGCCACACTTTTGGCAATTGACTAAATGATTCGTGACACTAAATATTAATCTTTTCAATTAAATATATGATACTTTTACAATAGGAGAGTTCTTCATAACTCTTATCTGATGTTTAGGAAGTTAAGTTTATATTACATGGCACATGTTATCATGTCTGAATACAATGGTTGTTGAGAAAGAAATCTAAGTCAACAACGAGTTATCAAGTGTTGCTAATATTGCTATTTGGGCCTCCTGTAAATTTGAAGTAAGCCAAAGTGTACATGGAATATGACAATGTTTGTAAAGTCCAACAAGTGGAATATATTTTCATGAGTAATTAGAAACTTGGAGTAAATGGAACTGGATAACATAAGTTTAGATCAAGCCTGTTTTCTTCAGTCATGAGCATGAAGATAGTTCTAATTTTTTAGTATACACTATATAGATGCAAAACAGATCACTTAGGTAAACTCTATGATGCCATGGAGTTTTAAGTTTAAACGTTTATTTCTTGTAATAATCTTTATTTCTAAAATAGTTATTCCCTCTCTCCCTTCCTCCTTTTCTTTGTTCCTTCCTTTGCTTCTTCAATTATTATCATTTGTTAAGTGCCAAGAAGTTTCTCGGTATTGAGCATATAAAAATGAATAAAATATATATCTTGCATGGCTTAAGGAATATAAACAGGTAATTGTAATAATAATATGTGACAGGTGCTATTATGTGTGTGTGTGTGTATCAAGCTCATTGGCAATATAAAATGCAGTAGTAAACTATTAGTGCATGGTGGGAGGGGAGAAATATCAATATCACTGAGGTAATATGAAAGAGTTGAGTCAAGAGAATGTACAGATTTTCCTTGGTCTAGATAGATGTCCAGAGGTATGAATTGAATGTTGGTGAAAATATTTTTATTGTTTCCTATGATGTATTATTTTATAAACTAACAAAACAGAGCTCCTACTATGACATATCTTTCCTTCTATGTAAAATGAACAACACTAGTGAAATTTAGGTGTCAGAAAATATGGTCCCAATTTTAAGTGCAAAATAAGTTGGGAGCAGAAAGAAATCACACAGAAAACTAGAGATGATGTTTTAATAACTGATTAAATTTGAATGAGGAAAAGCGAAAGCATTCTTAGTAACAGAAAACAATAAATGATTATTTTATATTACTCATATATTTTATGGTTTAAAGTGTCTATTGTAAGAGGGATAGATAAGTTATAGAATAACTGATTGAATGAATACATAAGCTTCTATAGACTTTCTTTGAAAACACACTTATCCCACTCAGGGATGATACATTAAGTGCCTAAACATATTACTGGGGTTGATCAATTAGTTTCTTTTCAGTTGAGTTGAGAGGCATGACTGAGAGGGCTTTAGCAACATGAAACAATTTGATGCCTAGATAACAAAGTAGGTGAAGCAAACAAAAGAAGCTAAACACCATCTTCTTTTTCTTTTGCTAAACACCACCTTCTGATGATACTTCCCTAACAGTCTCCTGTGGCATCCTTACCCGTTGATACTGCTTGCACCAATTGTCATCTTGAGCTAAAGTAATCAATGAACCTGCATATTAACGCTTCAACCACATTTTGCAGAATGAAAAGAAAAAAAAGAAAGAAAGAAAAACCTCCTTCAGGCTTCTTCAATTATTTAGTCTCAGATACAATCATTTATTGTTTTTCAAGTTTGAGAATCTTTTCATATTATAAAACCTTACTTTCATAAAAAATCTTATGGAGCACTTCAGAATTTGAGTTATTTGTATGTGTACTCTTATTTGAAATTTATTTTAAAAAGTACAAATTAGGTCATGCCTTACAAACTCTCCATTCTTTCATTTAGAATTGTATTAATGAATAGTTGAATATAATATACTGCACACATTTAAAACCCGACATTTAATAAGTTTTGTCCTATTTACTTGCCTTGCAAACCATCACCATATACACAACAATGGACACATCTTTAACAACCAAAACTTTCTCTGTGCCCTTGGTAATCTCTCCCTCTTTCTCTCATCTCTAGGCAACTGGTTATCTTCTTTCTAGCATTACAGTTAAGTTAAAACATCTCTTTAAAATAAGTTAAGAAACTTGGCAAAGACCAACATAGCCTATATACAGTGGAATAAAATCTTGAATGATATTCTGATTTTTAAAGTAGTATTATTTTGGAGAATTCCTGGAAGATGGCGGCGTAGGAGGAGGCTGGGCTCACCGCGCGTCCTGCTAATCACATAGATTCCACCTACACCTGCCTAACTAACCCAGAAATCCACCAGAGGATTAGCAGAACGGAGTCGCCGGAGCCAAGTGCAGACAAGAGGCCAAAGGAAGAGGGTAGGAAGGGCGGCGAGGCGGTGCGCGCTCCACGGACTGGTGGGAGGGAGCCGGGGCGGAGGGGCACCTGCCGGCCAAGCAGAGCCCCTGAGTCTGGCTGGCAAAAGCGGAGGGGCCTGATGGACTGTGTTCCCACAGCAAGCGCGACTTAGCATCTGGGAGGTCATAAGTTAACAGCTCTGCTCAGAAAGCAGGAAGACTGGAGGACAAAGGGAGGGAGAGTTGCTGAGCCCCCAGATGACAGAGCTCAGCTTGGCAGGGAACAAAGGCGCTTGCCAGCGCCATCTCCCTCGCCCATCCACCAGCCAAAATCCCAAAGGGAATCAGTTCCTGCCAGGGAACTTGCTCGCTCCACACAAACACCCAACTCGGTGCTTCTGTGGAGCCAAACCTCCAGCAGCGGATCTGACTCCCTCCCGCTGCCACAGGGCCCCTCCTGAAGTGGATCACCTAAGGAGATGCGAGCTAAGCCTGCCCCTCCTGCCCCGTGCACCTTGCCTACCCACACCAGCTAATACGCCAGATCCCCAGCACCACAAGCCTGGCAGTGTGTAAGTAGCCCAGATGGCCATGCCACACCACAGTGAATCCCGCCCCTAGGAGAGGGGAAGAGAAGGCACACACCAGTCTGACTGTGGCCCCAGCACTGGGCTGGGGGCAGACATCAGGTCTGACTGCGGCTCCGCCCACCAGCTCTAGTTATACACCACAGCACAGGGAAAGTGCCCTGTAGGTCCGCACCACTCCAGGGACTATCCAAAATGACCAAACGGAAGAATTCCCCTCAGAAGAATCTCCAGGAAATAACAACAGCTAATGAACTGATCAAAAAGAATTTAAATAATATAACAGAAAGTGAATTTAGAATAATAGTCATAAAATTAATCGCTGGGCTTGAAAACAGTAAACAGGACAGCAGAGAATCTCTTGCTACAGAGATCAAGGGACTAAGGAACAGTCAGGAGGAGTTGAAAAATGCTTTAAACGAAATGCAAAACAAAATGGAAATGACGATGGCTCAGATTGAAGAGGCAGAGGAGAGAATAGGTGAACTAGAAGATAAAATTATGGAAAAAGAGGGAGCTGAGAAAAAGAGAGATAAAAAAATCCAGGAGTATGAGGGGAAAATTAGAGAATTAAGTGATACACTAAAAAGAAATAATATATGCATAATTGGTATCCCAGAGGAGGAAGAGAGAGGGAAAGGTGCTGAAGGTGTACTCAAAGAAATAATAGCTGAGAACTTCCCTGAACTGGGGAAGGAAAAAGGCATTGAAATCCAAGAGGCACAGAGAACTCCCTTCAGACGTAACTTGAATTGATCTTCTGCATGACAAATCACAGTGAAACTGGCAAAATACAAGGATAAAGAGAAAATTCTGAAAGCAGCAAGGGATAAACGTGCCCTTACATATAAAGGAAGACCTATAAGACTCGTGACTGGTCTCTCTTTTGAAACTTGGCAGGCCAGAAAGAAATGGCACGATATATTCAGTGTGCTAGACAGAAAAAATATGCAGCCGAGAATCCTTTATCCAGCAAGTCTGTCATTTAGAACAGAAGGAGAGATAAAGGTCTTCCCAAACAAACAAAAACTGAAGGAATTCGTCACCACTAAACCAGCCCTACAAGAGATCCTAAGGGGGATCCTGTGAGACAAAGTACCAGAAACATCGCTAGAAGCATAAAACATACAGACATCACAATGACTCTAAACCCGTATCTTTCTATAATAACACTGAATGTAAATGGATTAAATGCACCAACCAAAAGACATAGGGTATCAGAATGGATAAAAAAAACAAGACCCATCTATTTGCTGTCTACAAGAGACTCATTTTAGACCTGAGGACACCTTTAGATGGAGAGTGAGGGGATGGAGAACTATATATCATGCTACTGGAAGCCAAAAGAAAGCTGGAGTAGCCATACTTATATCAGACAAACTAGACTTTAAATTAAAGGCTGTAACAAGAGATGAAGAAGGGCATTATATAATAATTACAGGGTCTATCCATCAGGAAGAGCTAACACTTATAAATGTCTATGTGCCGAATACCGGAGCCCCCAAATATATAAAACAATTACTCATAAACATAAGCAACCTTATTGATAAGAATGTGGTAATTGCAGGGAACTTTAACACTCCACTAACAGAAATGGATAGATCATCTAGACACACGGTCAATAAAGAAACAAGGGCCCTGAATGATACATTGGATCAGATGGACTTGACAGCTATATTTAGAACTCTGCATCCCAAAGCAACAGAATATACTTTCTTCTCGAGTGCACATGGAACATTCTCCAAGATAGATCATATACTGGGTCACAAAACAGTCCTTCATAAGTTTACAAGAATTGAAATCATACCATGCATACTTTCAGACCACAATGCTATGAAGCTTGAAATCAACCACAGAAAAAAGTCTGGAAAACCTCCAAAAGCATGGAGGTTAAAGAACACCCTACTAAAGAATGAGTGGGTCAACCAGGCAATTAGAGAAGAAATTAAAAAATATATGGAAACAAACGAAAATGAAAATACAACAATCCAAACGCTTTGGGATGCAGCAGAGGCAGTCCTGAGAGGAAAATACATTGCAATCCAGGCCTATCTCAAGAAACAAGAAAAATCCCAAATACAAAATCTAACAGCACACCTAAAGGAAATAGAAGCAGAACGGCAAAGACACCCTAAATGCAGCAGAAGAAGAGAAATCACAAAGATCAGAGCAGAAATAAACAATATAGAATCTAAAAAAACTGTAGAGCAGATCAACGAAACCAAGAGTTGGTTTTTTGAAAAAATTAACAAAATTGACAAACCTCTAGCCAGGCTTCTCAAAAAGAAAAGGGAGAGGACCCAAATAGATAAAATCATGAATGAAAATGGAATTATTGCAACCAATCCCTCAGAGATACAAGCAATTATCAGGGAATACTATGAAAAATTATATGCCAACAAATTGGACAACCTGGAAGAAATGGACAAATTCCTAAACACCCACACTCTTCCAAAACTCAATCAGGAGGAAATAGAAAGCTTGAACAGACCCATAACCAGCGAAGAAATTGAATCGGTTATCAAAAATATCCCAACAAATAAGAGTCCAGGACCAGATGGCTTCCCAGGGGAGTTCTACCAGACGTTTAAAGCAGAGATAATACCTATCCTTCTCAAGCTATTCCAAGAAATAGAAAGGGAAGGAAAACTTCCAGACTCATTCTATGAAGCCAGTATTACTTTGATTCCTAAACCAGACAGAGACCCAGTAAAAAAAGAGAACTACAGGCCAATATCCCTGATGAATTTGGATGCAAAAATTCTCAATAAGATACTAGCAAATCGAATTCAACGGCATATAAACAGAATTATTCACCATGATCAAGTGGGATTCATTCCTGGGATGCAGGGCTGGTTCAACATTTGGAAATCAATCAACGTGATACATCACATTAACAAAAAAAAAGAGAAGAACCATATGATCCTGTCAATTGATGCAGAAAAAGCATTTGACAAAATTCAGCACCCTTTCTTAATAAAAACCCTTGAGAAAGTCGGGATAGAAGGAACATACTTAAAGATCATAAAAGCCATTTATGAAAAGCCCACAGCTAACATCATCCTCAACGGGGAAAAACTGAGAACTTTTTCCCTGAGATCAGGAACACGACAGGGATGCCCACTCTCATCGCTGTTGTTTAACATAGTGTTGTAAGTTCTAGCATCAGCAATCAGGCAACAAAAGGAAATCAAAGGCATCCAAATTGGCAAAGATGAAGTCAAGGTTTCGCTTTTTGCAGATGACATGATATTATACATGGAAAATCCGATAGACTCCACCAAAAGTCTGCTAGAACTGATCCATGAATTCAGCAAAGTTGCAGGATACAAAATCAATGTACAGAAATCAGTTGCATTCTTATACACTAACAATGAAGCAACAGAAAGACAAATAAAGAAACTGATCCCATTCACAATTGCACCAAGAAGCATAAAATACCTAGGAATAAATCTAACCAAGATGTAAAAGATCTGTATGCTGAAAACTATAGAAAGCTTATGAAGGAAATTGAAGAAGATATAAAGAAATGGAAAGACATTCCCTGCTCATGGATTGGAAGAATAAATATTGTCAAGATGTCAATACTACCCAAAGCTATCTACACATTCAATGCAATCCCAATCAAAATTGCACCAGCATTCTTCTCGAAACTAGAACAAACCATCCTAAAATTCATATGGAACCACAAAAGGCCCCGAATAGCCAAAGTAATTCTGAAGAAGAAGACCAAAGCAGGAGGCATCACAATCCCAGACTTTAGCCTCTACTACAAAGCTGTCATCATCAAGACAGCATGGTATTGGCACAAAAACAGACACATAGACCAATGGAATAGAATAGAAACCCCAGAACTAGACCTACAAACGTATGGCCAACTCATCTTTGACAAAGCAGGAAAGAACATCCAATGAAAAAAAGACAGTCTCTTTAACAAATGGTGCTGGGAGAACTGGACAGCAACATGCAGAGGTGGAAACCAGACCACTTTCTCACACCATTCACAAAAATGAACTCAAAATGGATAAAGGACCTGAATGTGAAACAGGAAACCATCAAAACCCTAGAGGAGAAAGCAGGAAAAGACCTCTCTGACCTCAGCCGTAGCAATCTCTTACTCGACACATCCCCAAAGGCAAAGGAAATAAAAGCAAAATGAATTACTGGGACCTCATGAAGATAAAAAGCTTCTGCACAGCAAAGGAAACAACCAACAAAACTAAAAGGCAACCAACGGAATGGGAAAAGATATTTGCAAATGACATATCGGACAAAGGGCCAGTATCCAAAATCTGTAAAGAGCTCACCAAACTCCACACCCGAAAAACAAATAACCCAGTGAAGAAATGGGCAGAAAACATGAATAGACACTTCTCTAAAGAAGACATCCGGATGGCCAACAGGCACATGAAAAGATGCTCAACGTTGTTCCTTATCAGGGAAATACAAATCAAAACCACACTCCGATATCACCTCACGCCAGTCAGAGTGGCAAAAATGAACAAATCAGGAGACTATAGATGCTGGAGAGGATGTGGAGAAACGGAAACCCTCTTGCACTGTTGGTGGGAATGCAAATTGGTGCAGCTGCTCTGGAAAGCAGTGTGGAGGTTCCTCAGAAAATTAAAAATAGACCTACCCTATGACCCAGCAATAGCACTGCTAGGAATTTATCCAAGGGATACAGGAGTACTGATGCATAGGGGCACTTGTACCCCAATCTTCATAGCAGCACTCTCAACAATAGCCAAAGTATGGAAAGAGCCTAAATGTCCATCAACTGATGAATGGATAAATAAATTGTGGTTTATACACACAATGGAATACTATGTGGCAATGAGAAAGAATGAAATATGGCCCTTTGTAGCAACGTGGATGGAACTGGAGAGTGTGATGCTAAGTGAAATAAGCCATACAGAGAAAGACAGATACCATATGGTTTCACTCTTATGTGGATCCTGAGAAACTTAACAGAAACCCATGGGGGAGGGGAAGGAAAAAAAAAAAGAGGTTAGAGTGGGAGAGAGCAAAGCATAAGAGACTCTTAAAAACTGAGAACAAACTGAGGGTTGATGGGGGGTGGGAGGGAAAGGTGGGTGGGTGATGGGTATTGAGGAGGGCACCTTTTGGGATGAGCACTGGGTGTTGTATGGAAACCAATTTGACAATAAATTTCATATATTGAAAAAAATAATAAAGTAGTATTATTTTCATTATTTCATTACTTTTCATTACAGTATTTTATTACTCACAGGTAAATAACAAAAACTCTCCTGAGAATTGTTGCATGAGAACAAAGGGTAATCTTTGGAATGTTGTAAAGTTTCTTCCTAAGGAACACAGTTCTGTGAGCAATGATGACCCAGTGAACTAAGTTTACAAATGTGAAACTGCAGCACTCAAAGAGATTGCTTATGTTCCTGCATTTGAATGTATTCCCAACCTTTTTTTTTTTTTCCCTCAAACCCATCTGATACTTCTTGACTGACTCACAGTTGATGATCTTGCTTCAAAACTCAAATAGAAAACAAAGGTAGGCAGATTTATTTGAAACTCCTTCATCTTTATACTCCATATATCTACACAATGAACGTGTAATTGTATTTTTGCCTTTTCTCCTCTAATCATGGATAAGATGGCCCTTCTTCAATCAAAAGCCACATTTTCCTTTCTTACTTTAGTCTAGTCACATATTCAAGGATGTCATTCCTAAAATTAACTTCTCATTTTCTTTTAACATAGTGGTTTTCAATCCCCTCCCTCACGAATTCCTTTCTCTCCTGAGTACTTCCATTGTATCTCATTTTTGTATTCTTTTGCTCTAGTGTTTTTATCATTTAAAAAACCCCTTCCTTAGCTGCCTTTCAGATAGCACTTACCTTTTGAAAATATTTTGCATTTTGAAAGAGAGAATCATGCTTTTATCCACACTTAAGGAATCAATATATAAATAACAAACTCTTTTCAGCTCAATGTCACTTTAATGTCATTTTTTTTTTCATTTTTAAATACAGTTTGAGGAAGTGGAATAAAAACATTTTATTTATTCAGGAAAAAAAATACTACACTCTGTGAAATAAAACAGAAATTAGTGCTCTTGGTTTTTCACATCTAGACACCTTGAGAATCTTATCTGTATAAGACCTACAAGTTGCTCCGTGTCACTAGAGTAAATCTGTGATGCTTGTCTTCCTTACCAACTGCAGATATAACTGTTAACTGGACAGTCTAAGAATCATATCTTATTCCTAAAGTACTTAACCAGAAAAATAGCAACACAGCAGTGAGATGATATATGTCTTTGTGGTTTATTCAGGAAACTTAATTGATAGAAAAGGGTCACAGATGGACATATATCTCCATTGCTATTCATCTGCATTCTGAGTAGGATGGCCACAGGGAACTGATTAGTGTCGAAGCAATCCCCAGTGACTTACTGCTCTGCTATCTCTCTCCTTCTAGGAAGTTAATATACCAATCAGCCCTTGTTCACAAACTGATCTTTAAGAGATAGTTGGCAGATTGGAATGTGTGGTGTCAGTAACAAGAACAACAAGATCCCTTTTATGTGTTATCTTTCTCAGGGCAAGCAGGGACATCATATAACTTCCCTTTACAAATCACCTGTGATGCAAACCTAGGGCAAATGCTATTATCTTTGATAATTTGATAAAAACTGAGGTACTGAGATAGCAAGTGAGAACCCCAAGGTCAACCTAATGATGAACATGTGGAGTGCTCCTTAATTCTAATACCTTGTTTTGTGCACTCTCCATATAGCAACTGGGAGGATCTTATCAAAACATAAATTAAATTATGTCACTCCTTGTAAATGACTTCCCACCTGAATTCTAAACTCTACTCCATGAACTATGAGACTTTGCATAAATTGGTCTCTGCCTGCTTTCCCACCCATCTTATAGCTCATATTCATTCCACTCAGAGCTCCATGGCTTCCAAATTTTCCTCAATTTCATTACATACAGAAAAAGATAATTTTTTTTCTTGTCACACTGGGGTAAATTAAAGAAACTCCTCATGACCAATGGATCTGGGCCCAGCTGCCTTGAGCACTGGGACACTGATATCTCTGCACATCTGTAAGCCATTGTGCTATGTGCAATTGTGACTTGGTCCAGTTGGGAAGTTCTGCTATATTCTTACTGCCCTACTTTCTATTCCTCAAATGTGCTCAGCTTATTCTCCTGGTGAAAGTATTTGCATCTGCTCTCTCCTCTGAGTTGCATGCTTATTTTCTAGATCCCTGCATTGAGCTCTATTAATTCAAGTCTCAGGTCAAATATCAACTTGACAGAGATTTGTCTGATCCTCAATCTAAAGGAAGACCTTAGTCAGTCTCTGCCACACACCCCAACCTGCCTTATTTTCTTCCTAGTGCTTATGGCTACCTGAGTTTATCTTTGTTTCTTCATTTGTTATCTTTGTGTCTCCTACAGAAAGATGAAAGATGGAACTTAGTTTATCTTGTTCACTGCAATGGTTTCAGTTTCTATTACACTTCCTGGTATGCAAAAGGGGCTAAGCATTTGTTGAATATACTGAATAATTTTTAGGCTTTCCAGAACTCCTGTGTTGGAATAATATTTCTAATTTTTACAGCAAAGAATGCCAGAAAAATGGTATACATACCCATTGGTCCTCCATTGGGTTCCAATAGGAATGGATTATTCCATCTCTGCATTGAGATGGGCTTATTTTATGTGCCATAGTATCATAAATCATAAAGGTTTCACTGTGAATACATGGATAAATCCATCTTTCTGTGGAAAATGAATGTCTCAACTCCACAAGACAAATCCAAAACTCTTTCTGAAGATTTAAACACTTCCTAAAAGGCAGAATTTTCACAAACTTCCTTGTTAGGTTACTTGACTACAGTAAGGGGTTTCACCTTTCCTCAGCATCTCTTACAACTTTCATCTTTAAGCACATACCAAGCATTTATATCAACATTATATAGGCTTTACAGGAACATAACTATAATGAGAGCCTAGATTCTTATGTGCTAACCTTGGCTTTGTTCAGTCACATTGGGAAACAAGAACATTCCTTCTCATCACCCCTCAGGGTACTCAGCTTTAAATTTAGTAATTAATGTAGGCAGGAATTCTGTGACAAAAATTTAGATAGTATACAGATATTAATGTTTTGCAGATAGAAACAAATGTAGTGTTATTCAAGTGCAAGTAATCATTTTCTTAAATAAAACAGCTGAATGTTTCCCTTTCTGCTGTGATTCTAGCTAATTTTGTGGTACAATTTTTTTTTAAATTTTATTTTGTTCATCAGTGTCATGTGTTGAGATATAGTTTGCTTTCCAAAATGTTCAGAATAGCTAAGGATTTCACAAAATCTTAACTTCAAAGTATTTGTCAAAGTATTTCATGTGAATAAATGAGAAAGTCAAATAGTGTTAATAAGAAAGGCTTAATAACACAAAGCATCGGTCCCTTATTGATAAACTTCCATAGATTTGACTCTTCTATGATGTTATGTCATTTTCTAATAGGCAAACACAGCTCTTTTGTTCTTAAGTTCATATTCCTAATTAATATTTGTATATGCCTATGTTTTGATCAACTAGTTGAGAAAAAAAAAAAAACATGTCAGTCCTATTCCAACTCAGGTATTTACCATCAGAATGATATAGGGATGCTTATTTAAACTTATTCTACATCAGCTTCCTCATCTGTGAATGGGGATAGAATTTTAACTGTGTGTTAGTGACAAAATAACATACTTTTAAAGATTTATTGTAAATTATAAATTTACTACTTCTCAAATTAGAATTAAACAGCACAGTTTCTCTGTGTTCTCTCTTCAGCTACCACTCTAGGAACAGTAATGGTAAAACTTAAATTTATGGCTTATTCTCCTATTTAAATGGAGCATGATATATGCAAGAAGAGGGGGTGATATCAAAATCACCATGCTGACTTCCAAAATATAAATGCGGTACCTGGGTGGCTCAGTCAGTTAAGTACCTGATTTCAGCTCAGGTCACGATCTCACAGTTTGAGAGCTCGAGTCCCGCATGGGGTGAACTCGTGCCCCACTTAGGGTGAGCATGAGCCCCACTTCAGGTGAGCTCAAGCCCTGCTTCAGGTAAACACAAACTCCACTTTGGGTGAGGCCCACATCTCTCCTTCTCTCTACCTCTCTCTCTGTCCCTTGTAAGATTCTCTCTCTCTTTCTCTCTGCCCTCACTCAATTGTACCCTCTATATCAATAAAAGAAAAATACAATACAATAAAATACAGAGAGATTTTGAACAATTATTCTATGGCAAGGATAAGACATCTCTACTCAAAAAAAAAAAAAAAAAGTTCTTATAGTTATGTTGATCACTTTTTTATTGGCATACAGTAGGTTGCTGTTAGTTTTGGCCACCATACTTTCATGTGGTTTCTTAACTACATCCTAAATTATACTAAAGTCATTAGCTATCCTAAAGGCTCACAAATATTTTTACAGAACTATATTTCTATGTAAGCTTTCAGATTATATTACCTTAAAATATGCTCTATATTTTTTAATGAAATAGCCAAATCATTATTTTTGAGAAGAAATATGAGTCACATTGACATATCATTTACATTTTTAAATGCATCCCAGTTGATTAAATTTCCAAATTTTCTACTGCTAAGGACTTGTTTTGAAATAAATTTAATTATTCCATCAATAAAGCAATGGGGAAGGGGTTGTTTTAATGGGTCTAGTGTTTATTCAATAACTTTTAGTTTATATTACTTTTAATTTTGCTAATTGAAGGTCCTAAGGACAAATACATTCATCTTGCCATATGCTACTTCTGCATATTCCTCTTCATAGACAAACTTCTAGGCTTGGTCACCATGAAACACCAATTAATAATAGATAGTAAAAGATATCTTTTCAGCAGGTAGGATATTTAACTCTTTAGGAGTTAAAAAATAGTGTGATTGGATTTCCAATTAAATGATAAGTTATTTAAGAAGTGACCATGTGTCTTTTAGTTACTTTAATCTTTCCTCCATGAGTATCCAATGCTGTATAATGAAAGGGAGTATGTAGGATCTTAGTTTTCACTTAGAGATCACTGTCTCATTCAACTTCCAATATTCTTGCTGGCAATCCAAAAAATGAAACAGCACCTAGTCTATGAAAATCCTGTTCAGCTTTGTGACTCTAATAAAAATAGTTTAAAGAAGAGAGGCAACGTGGCCTCAGAGGATAACAAAATTGCACTGCATGGAAGCTAAAGTAAAGAAATGGCAGAGGCAGTGATCTTTTAAAAAAACAGGAATTAAAGGAGGAGAGGAAAGAAGCTTAATTTAATTTTTATGGGTACTTCTGCTGAAGGAAAATGATTCTAAATAGCCTAGATATAGATGTGCCTTTTTAGGTCCCCAGTGTCTGACAGTGACTTATAGAGTATTTGATACAGAATATACCCTTTATAAAATATTTTAGAATAAAAAAATGATTAAAAATATGTATTGATTAACCCTTCTGTAGGTGAGTTGTAAAATCTTTGCTTCTTGTCATGTAGTTAGTTGGTGGGAAAAGTGAGTCATCAATACTCTTCCTAGTGAACATTTTTCTCAATCTCATTGTTTCTTTTAAGGAATAAATATAATTTGCCAATTTTAGAAATCACACACCAGCTTTTTATGAGAATTTTTTTTCAAAAAATCAGTCATTTGATGAATGAAAACCAACTTTTTATATTTTAATAAGTTACAGTTATACAGAACATATATACTATGATATGCTAGGTTATCCCTTATGAAATCTTTAGCTGTTGATATTTATGCTGTCTGGCCATTAAGATGTAATTTAGTCAATAATACTCAGCATTGACAAGCTCAGGCAAAAAAAAAATTCCTTTGAATGATTTGGTATTGTTTCATATCATGTCATGAAGTTAAAAATACTTTTACCTTCTTCACAGAGGGGTATGTGTGTGTGTGTATGTGTTTAACCCATTTACCAATAATGGGGATACAATTAATATTCTTAGTTATTGTCATATGCCAGCCAGGCATCAGGCACTGTGGGTATCAAAGTCAGATATTAAATGAATGTGGCACTTTCACAGGAGATGTAATTTAGATTCAAGTCTAATACTTGAAATTGTGGAGATGAACCAGATTTTGTAGACAAAGCTCGTTTTCTCTATTTTTAGTTATTTGAGATCAGTACCATTCACTTGATTTCTAGATTAGAGTGAAAATGTCTGCTGCTGTCAGTCCTTCAGCAGTACAAAGGGAAGACTGTCAGTAGCAATGAAGATACCATAGACAGTTTGGAAAAGAAGCCCTTCAAGACTAATTCTCTCTGTAGGAAGAAGGGGTTATCAGGCCTGTACACCAGTACTTTGTCAGGACAATTTCTCAAAACTGCATCAAATGGAATCCATCCCCCAAAGAAAGCTCTGTTTAAGAAATATCTGAAGTATGGGGCGCCTGGGTGGCGCAGTCGGTGAAGCATCCGACTTCAACCAGGTCACGGTCTCACGGTCCGTGAGTTCGAGCCCCGCGTCGGGCTCTGGGCTGATGGTTCAGAGCCTGGAGCCTGTTTCCGATTCTGTGTCTCCCTCTCTCTCTGCCCCTCGCCCGTTCATGCTCTGTCTCTCTCTGTCCCAAAAATAAATAAACGTTGAAAAAAAAAATTAAAAAAAAAAAAAAAGAAATATCTGAAGTAATGTTAGTAAAATTCTAAGCAAATTGTGTTGACAATTACAAAAAAACAAACAAACAAAAAAGACAAAAAAAAAAAACCCTAATTACTTGTACTAGAGAATACCTACTAGTTAAGAAAATTCTAAGAAGTTTATCATGAAGTTATAGGAAATAAGGACAGTAAACATCCATAAGGTTACATGAAAGCTAAACTCTCCTGCATGTTTATGTTGCCCTAATTTCTCTAATGTGTCCACTGACAGAATTTCTGATGTTCAGATTGACATTTTTTAATGTTCTTATATCACCCCTTTGCCAACTTTTATTATAAAGTCTTAAAAGTATATTCTATATGGTTAGAATTTATGTGTTTCAATTATCAGCAGACAAAATTGGCCACTCTTTCTAGCTTAGCTAAAATATGTAACTGCTGTTGTAAAACTGGACTCATAAATAGGTTTTGATGTTTTCAAATTCAATGTTGTTATTCACTGAGTGGAAATAGCACTGTACTGGTCATCAAAATCCACAAATTATGATCCTGAATCTCTTGTGAGTTATATGACTTTGAGCAAGTAATTTATTTCAACTTCCTGGGATTCAATTTATTAGTGTATTCAGCCAGAGAGAGAAAGGGACGGAAAGAAAAAGATGAGAGAAATTTGAGACAAATGACATTTTTGGTTCTCTTTAATATTTTTATTCAATTTTTTAGAGGAAGTTTTCATACTACATACACTTCTCATTTCAGATGAGAATAGGGTATCCATATGACACAATAACCCATCTCACCCAAGATATGCTTTTGTTCTTGTAAAATTATTAGTGCTATCTACTTTTACAATTAAAAATGTCTCAGCTTGGATGGCAAATTCTATGCTAATCTTAAGTTTGTACACTTTTATGAGATATTTCCTTCAGCATGCAAATAAGGCCTAATAGCAATTAAACTAAAATAATATAAGTATTTTTAACTGTGCTCTAAAAACATCATGAGAATATAGTTTTTGAAAACTTGTGGATTTTATAAAATGAAGACATTTTATACATAATTTATATCCATATATTGAAGGCTAATGTTTCTATATTAATAACAGAGAATAACGGAACCAAGTAAGTAGCCATCATGAACCTTCCCACTGTTTTTTTAAAAAGTCTCCATAATTGGGAGAAGGGGTCTGCCATTTGTTGTTATGGCCCTAGATTTAAAAGATCTAGATTGTGGTCCCCAACTTCCAGTCATTACCCTATATGTTCTTTTTATGTTTTCTTTTAAAATTATTTATTTATTTTGAGAGAAAGAGAGCAGGGGAGGGGCAGAGAGAGGGCAATAAAGAGAATCCCCAGCAGGTTCTGCGTGGTCAGCGTAGAGCCTGGTGAGAGGCTTGAACTCATGAACTGTGAGATCATGACCTTAGCCAAAATCAAGAGCCAGATGCTTAACCAACTGAGCCACCCAGGTGCTCCATTCTTTTACTTTTTTTTTTTTTTATGGAAAATCTCAACATACTTAGAGATAGAATTTTGTAATGAATTTCTACATATCCACTACCTCCCTTCAACAATTGTCAAACATTTGACAAACTGTTTTATTTATGTATTCCTCTTCCTCCTCATGTCTTTGATTTTGCTGCAGCATTTTAAGGGAAGTCCTAGACATGATATAATCTTATCCATAAATTCATTAATGCATACCTCTAATAAAGATGCCTTTATCTCCAAAACTCATGAGACTGTAAAATGAAATCCTGCAATAAATTTTATGCAATTTTAATTTGCTACATAGAGGGTTTTGTTTTTTGTTTTTGTTTTTTTCTGTTTTTTTTCCTCCATGAAAGTCTCTTACCAAAATCTAGAGAAAAATTCTTTGCAGAGCACCATTTATTCAAATGTTCCTATTTTAATCTCTGTAATATGAATAGAAACCAAATATTAAGGCAGTTTTATTTTATCTTGATTAGGAATAAGAGGATATGTGATCTTATGCTTAAATTGTTGTTTCTAAACTGACTTTGCTCCATTCTTTTTAAAGTCTGTCTCAGACACACATTTATTAATAAAACTTTTTGTCTCATATAAATCTTGTCCAGACGTCCTTTCACCATATTAACACACATGCTTTTTTATTTATAAAATCTTTCACATATGTTATCATCTTTAATCTTAAGCATCACTCTGTAAGGTACGTATTGTTTCCTTGTTTCATAAATGGTGAAAACTAAAACTAAGAGTTCCACTTCTAGGATGTCAACATAGGACTTCTAAAGACCCACTCACTGGCCAAAGAAGCAAAGCCAGTACAAACTATTAACAAAATCTACCATTTATGTTCTTCTAAAAATTGTCCTAAGGACATGTAGCAAATAAAGACACACTTATTCAAGAAAAACTTCTAAAGCTCAGTAAAGAGAACAAGATTCTTCAGCATTTAAGCCATGACCCCTCCCTGTGCCACATGCAGTTCAGCTTGGCACAGCTGCACCCTGCTTCTGGGTGGGTGTGACCAAAGCTGATCCCCTCAGCTCTAAGTAGCCTCACCCTATATTACAAAGAGGGAAAGAATGTCAGTATTCTCATCTCCTTCAACTCCACATTAAAGGTTAAATTCCTGGTGGGTACAACTAAGAGTTCAGAGGTTTCCTCTATCAGCTAGATCCTACAAATACGATGTAGGCTCTACCCCAGGTGAGACAAGCTGAGAAATATGAGGCCTTGATAACCTTTATCTCAACTTGTTCTGGAGTGGAAGTCCCATCAAGGAATGAGAAAACCAGAGACTACTGGCCTGCTCAGTATTCACAGTATTAGTAATGAATGACTCAGAAAATTATTCTCAGAGAGAAAAAGTCCATAAAAAAGAGAGCTCAAAAATTCTCTCCAAAGGACCTGCCTTTACTAGAAACAGAGTGTGATGATGGTGAAGACTAATAGCACTTTCAAAACTAATAGCTCTTCTTAATTAAGAGCAATAAACTAAATCATAGTCTAGCTAGCTCACCAGAGAGAACCAGAGAAAGAGACAGCTATGAAAAAACATGCTGGGGCTCAAAAAAAAAAAACAAAAAAACAAAAACAAAAACAAAAACAAAACTCAAAGACCTCAAAAATTGTCTTTGCCCAAATTTAGTTGGATCAGACTGCTGAGAAATTTTGCCCCAGGGCATTGTCAAAAACAGTAGAGCATTTGGCTGCTAATTAGTAGAGCCTCACCCATGGGGTGCAATACCAAATGAGATAGACAACAGAGAGATCAAGGAAAAATAGTCAAAGAGAATTCTGGTAAAATCACAAGGAACCCAAATCTGAGCCCCTGATGAGCATGACCAAAGGCTTCACAACATGGGGAAGGTACACTTCACTAAAATAGCCTGGCCAGGTTACTAAACAAGCAAACAAACAGACCATAAAAAGAAGCCCTGCAGAGGTGAGGTAGGGAATTAGTATCCAGAAACTTTACAAGATATTACTTTAATGTTAAATTTTTGACTAAGTAAGGACACTTGCAGACAAACAGGAACATGTGACCTATACACAGGACAAATATAAAGACAGCACAAACATATTGTGAGTGGAACCAGATGTCAGATTTAACAGAGAGTTCAAAGTCATTATAAATTTGGACAAATGTGGCTACAAATGTAAAGAAAGATATGAAGATAGTGTATAATCAAATAGAGAATGTGAATGAAGATACAGGATTTATGAAAAAGAACCAAATGGAAATTCTGGGGTTGACAATAAGACAAGTGAAATGAAAAATCCACTAGAGGCGCTCAAGACTAGATTTAACTGTCAGAAGAAAGAATCAGTGAACTGTAAGATAGATCCATAGGAAATGCAATTTGAAAAACAGAAAATAGAATGCAAAAAAAGTGAACAGAACCTCAGAGAAATGTGAGATACCAAGATATACATAATGGTAGCACTAGGAGATGTGAAAGAGAAAGGAGAAAAAATCTCCAAGAAAATAATGGCTTAAAACTCCCCAAATTTGCTAGAAAACATTCATCTGTACACACAGAAGTGTAATGAGTTCCAAGTACAATAGATGGAAAGTGATCCACCCATATGCAAATCACTTTAAAAATGCTGAAAGCCAAAGATAGAAAATTGTGAAAGCAGCAAAGCTACTCCTCCTGTATAAGAGAAGCACAGTAAGGTTAACTGCTGACTTCACTTCAACAACAGTGGAGTCTGGAAGGCAGTGTGAGGACATATTCAAAATATTGAAAGCTATGATTAAGGGAATTTGTGACTTGCCTAGCTCACAATGAAACTATGAAAGTTTAGAAATGGAAATTGAACCTAGATTTCTTCACCGTACTAAAGTATTTATCTAAATCAGTGAGTTTGGTATTGAGCAATGTGTTCCTGATCTCAATAGGAATAAAATTTACTTGAGGTACTTGTTTAAAATGTAGATGTCTGGACTACCACCTTAGGATTCTTATCCTAAAGATTTGGAGTGGGATCCAGGAATCTGCATTTTAATGTTTTCCAGAAGTAAGTGTGATGTGGGTGGTCTCAGAATCACAGTACAAAATACATGAAGATCACAAACAAAAGAGTGAGCAATAGCTTCACAGATAAGTATGCAAATCCTCATTCATCATTTCCTACCTACTTAATCAGGGCAGGGTGTGTAGGCTCTCAGAGTTCTAATGGTGTTTTTGTGAATAGTAACTTGTAGGGTTATGGTGAGAATCAAGTTAATGTATATGAAGTTCACTCCCAAATCTACTGGGTCCTTTATGTTCTCCTATTCCCTACATTGTTGCTGGTTACACTCTATTGTCATTCCCCTTTTCTGATGTTACAATCTAAAACCATAATTATTTCCAACTCAAAATTATAATTTGTCCTTCTAGTAGTGTATCTATGCTTGAGAAATACTTTTGAATTAATACTGCCTACTTAGATTATCGACATGAGAAAAATAGACATCAAATCTGGTCAAAAATACAATTGTTTTCCAGTGAAAATATTTTTGTAGGAATACAAATGCTTGGTTTGTTCTTTTAATAAAGGCAATAATATTGGCTTAAGCTTATATTAGCCAATTAATGAATAATATCATTTGTGTCTTATTATGAAAACCGAAGAGCAATCAAATATCTTCCATACTCTTTCTTATATTTGAAGAGTGTCCTGTTGCTACAGATATGTGCACGTGTGTGCATGCAGAAGAGCAGGCATCCTTAAACACTATGATGAGCATAGTTCACATGATTTATCTTGGATCACAAAAGAATGTGACCATCAATATAATCAAAGTTCTTTAATAAGGAGGGAATCTCCTAATATATATTGCTTTCATGGAATAATCCCTACTGACAACATATACTGAACCTTCAGGCCACACCATGTGTGGTAGACAGACTCTGAAGCTGGTCCCCCTTATCCCGCATCCTGACGTTCATCACACTCTATGTGATTCTCTCTGCTCTTGGGTATATATGGAATCTGTGAGCTTCTAAGCAAAAGGATGTGACAAAGGTGGTAGGATATAAGTGATTACATGTACTTTATGTTATTATATCATGTAAGGTATTAGCACTAATTTTTCTGGAGTATCTGTTTCTCCTTTTTACTTTTTACGATGGGAGGGGGATTTAAAAAGCAACTTCACATAGCTTCTAGGAGCTGAGAAAAGCCTATGGATGATGGCCATCAAGAAACTGAAGCCTATATTCCTAAAACCACAAGAAAATGAATTCTGCCAAAAACTTGAGAGAACTTGGGAGATTTTTTATCAGGTGAGCCTTAGATGAAACCAAATCTATAGCTATAACACTATTTGCATAAGGTCCAACTAAGCTATGCCACTTCCTGACCCACAGACACTGATCAAATACATATGTGTTATTTTAAGCTGCTAAGTCTGTGGCAATTTCTTATCCAGCATTTGAAATTTAATATACTATATTCATTTGTTTTATACCCCTTCTCTTTACTTGATTACGTGTTCTTAGGAGACTAGATCATGTCTTCTATGTTAGGATTTACTTTAAAAAAAAAAAGGTTTTCAAAGTAGAACTTCAAGATAACCTTCACCAATACATAGTATACTAATATACATATATACATACTAATATGTATACTATTTTGTTATTTTCCAACTGCTTTAATATGCATTTTTTTATATAATACACATATTTTGTGGCAAATGCAAAAAGATACTATATCCATGAGACAGAGAGGTCTGTCCCCACTAGGAGTGTCCCCACTAAAGCCTTATAGGAAGTAAATCATGATGATAACAAAAGCAAGTGAGTCAAGTCAATATCTTCTGTTATTCATGGTGAGCCTTGGAACATACCTGAGTTTATTCATTTCCTTATTAAAACACCCCTTGCTTTCACCCTGTAAGTGGGACAATATTTGTGTTTGTACCAGAATCTGTGCTCATGAATCACATTTAAAAGATTTTTTTTTTTTTTGAGGCTAGTTGAGACACAATGTTACATTAGTTTCAGGCATATGACATAGTGATTCAACAAGATTATATGTTATGTTATGCTCACCACCAGGGTACCAACCATCTGTCACCATACAACACTATCATTGACTATTTTCCTTATGTTGTGCCTTTTATTCCCATGCTTATTCTTTCCATAACTGTAAACATGTGTCTCCCACTCCCTTCATCTATTTTGCCAATCCTACCACACACCTCCCTGCTGGCAACCATCCGTCTGTTTTCTGTATTTATTATAAGTCCGATTTTGCCTTTTGTATTTTTTTAGAGTCCATATGTGAGTGAAATCATATATTTGTCTTTCTCAGTCTGATTTATTTCACTTACCCTAATGTCCTAGGTCCATCTATGTTGTTACATATATGCTACGATCTTGGCGTGCCTGGGTGGTTCAGTCAGTTAAGCATCCGACTTTGGCTCAGGTCGTGATCTCAGAGTTCATGAGTTCAAGCCCCGCGTTGGGCTTGTGCTGACAGCTTAGAACCTGGAGCTTGCTTAAGATTCTGTGTCTCCCTCTCTCTGTCTCTCTGCCCTGCCCTCACTTGCTCTGTCTCTCTCTCTCTCAAAAATAAATAAAAACGTTTTAAAAATTTTAAAAAAAGTAGCAAATACCATGGTCTCACTCTTTTCATGGCTGCATAATATTCCATTATGTGTGTGAAGACCACTTTTCCTTCTCCATTCATCGATTGATGATGGATACTTAAGATGCTTCCATATCTTAGCTATTGTAAATAATGCTGCAATAAACAGAGTGGTGAATATATCTTTTTGAATTAGTGTTTTAATTTTCTTTGGGTAACATACCCAGTAGTGGAAGTAGTGGATCATTTGGTATTTCTATTTTTAATTTTTTGAGGAACCTCCATAACGTTTTTCACATTGGTTGTGCCAATTTACATCCCCACCAACAGTACACAAGGTTCCTTTTTCTCCAGATCCTCAACAACACTTATTTCTTGTCTTTTTATTTTAGCCATTCTTTTATTATTTTAGCCATGTATAAAGTGATATCTCGTTGTTGTTTTAATTTGCATTTTCCTGATAATTAGTGACGTTAAATATCTTTTAATGTGTCTGTTGGCCATATGTCTTCTCTGGAAAAATGTTTACTCAGGTTCTCTGCCCACTTTTAAACTGAATTGTATTTATGATGTTGAGTGGTATAAGTTCTTTATATATTTTGGATATTAGCCCCTTACCAGATATATCATTTGCAAATATCCTCTCTCTCCCATTCAGTAGGTTGTTTATTTCATTTTGTTGATATTTTTCTTCACCGTACAAAAGCTTTTTTTTTATGACTTGGTATCCCATTTTGGTAAGTGAGCATATTTTGTAACATGTAAATAATTCACTGTGCTATGTAATGAGCCACTTGCAGACTTTATGATTCGTAGGTGGCCCTTTAAGACATCCAGGTAGGACAGTCTCTATATTCCTGAGAGAGGCTGTAAGTCAGTATGTTGGGTCAGCATGGTGCCATTTTAAAGAATGTTTGCATGATCTGTGGACTTCTTATGGCTTACATAAAAAAAGAAAAAAAAAAAAAAGTCTGGCACACAGCAGGTGAGAGTAAATTTCCTTTACTCTGATGTTGCTGAAGTTCCAGGGCAGTTAGGGACAAAAACTGAGGGTAAATATCTTATGTGATAAAAGAAAGTCATAGAGACCTTTCCAACTTTTCTAGGTTTTGTTGCTACTATTTGTGACTTATATCTAAAACAAAAGAGCTTCAACTAGGTGCTTTGGGCTAATTCAATCTTGTCCTATCAAGGTATTTTAAATAACCTCACTGATTTTTTTTTTTTGGGGGGGGGTAACATTTTCTAAAACATATGTAAGCAAAAAGGCATATTGTAGTTTAATGCCAGTTTTTAATATGGTAACAAGTTCTTCAGGTTCACTGGTTCAGTCATTCGGTACTAGTTTTTGAGTACTTACTATGAACCTTAATTGGTAGATGGAACGTAATAACAGGGGGAAAATGAGTGCACAACATCATGTGTCAGACTTTGAACCCTAGGCTTCCTCTGTGAGGGGTAATTTTTTCCTGATCCATTACACATGCTAACTATGCTTAGTAAGATGTATTTTCTGTTTGTAATGGAAATAACATCTCCCGAGACAGTCAAATGTAATAATAACTAGACTGCAAAGGTTAAACACACAGGGAAACAAATAGAAACATTTTTTTAAATTCAATTTCTCTGTCCAATTTTTGGTATCACATCCCTCTCCTGAAACAAAATTTCTCTTACTTTGTGTCTTCTCAATTTCCAGAGCATAAACTTAAAGTTCATAAAAAATTGAAAGTCAAGAAAAATCTCAAATCCTTTAGATTTGCCTTTATGTAAACATGAAGAAATTTTGGCACCATGTAGCTAACACAACATGCCTTTGAACCATTTTGGAAGTTGTCACCTAGCTGTCCTTGAAGGAAGGTCTGGAGCTGCTCAGCCAATATAAGCCGGGTGCCTCTGAGCCAGCTCGGCAGCTATAAATGATAATTGTACTCTGCCTTGTACCACTTTGTTTTTGAAAATCAAAGTAGTTTTCCTTGTTTTCAAATGAAGGATACATGCTGAGAGAAAGCTGTGAAAAAGTCAGGGCTGTTTTAAGATGTTTCGGGCGCCTAAACAGATAAATGAAGAGAGGGGGAAGAGAACTATAAGAACATGGAGTAAAAATGAGACAAATCATGAGAATCTGCTCAAAGAAAGAAATATTGAAGTAACAGCAGCAGGAAGAACAGAACCTAGGTCTCCCACACGTTCACTCTGGCCCAGCTCCAGCAAGAGACAGTGAGCACCTTTGATATAAAGTTTTGAGGGGAAAAATGAAAGTGAGGAGAATATCAATAATTCAATAGTGTGTAGAGCCAAAGGAGAAAGTTAAAAACAAAAACAGAAAAAAACCAACAATACTTATTCTGCCTTCGCCTACCACAAAGGCTATTGTAGATGAGAAATTCTGAAGAGACCTCTTTAAATGGGGGGGGGGGGGGAATGGGAGAAAGGAACCTGACATGGAATTGGAGTACCATCTGTGTGGTACAGAGTTCCAAATGCATTCTATTATTTAATTTCCCAGACAATTCTGAACCGCAGTTACTCCCCCCTGCCACCAACTTTTGTATAGAAAAGTGAGGGTCAGGAGATTTTCATTTGTCTTAGTGCAATAACTGTGGTAGGAATAGTCAGTATTGAAACTGATTCATTTTTCCTGCCATCTTTACTAAAGAGGTACACCCACTGACACAAAAAATACATATTTAAAAATAGCACAGGGTCATGAATATCAAGCCCTAGATTGTTGGAAACTCCATGCACTAGGCAGGCTAAGGATAAGAAAGTTTAATATAGGCTGGAATCATAATACGAAGTATTCATGAATGAGTAAGTAACATGGACTGATACCAATCTGGACGGAGACCAAGTGAGTCCTAGTGTAACTAAAAGAGAAACTGGTAAGTCATGTAAGTTTTGATGAGACCACATGAATTGTGATATTTCACATTTTGAAACCAAGAAATTAAAATTTACCACAGCTAATAAAAGTGGTATACCTTTTCCACCAATACAATCCAGAAATTGTTTCACCCATTCATAAGTTGCACTTCTCTTGGGCACCTACTGTGTGACAAAACTATGATAGCCAACTAGAGTGTAACCATGATTAAGGACTGAGAATGACTATTCTAGCCATGAAAGAACACATTATCTAGTGAGGGAGATGAGTATAAAACTTAACTATTATGAAATGTGTTTAATATAATATTAGGAATGTAAGGGACAGAAGCAGGAAAAGGTTTACCCTAAGCCCAGGAGGCTGACCTAAAGCCTGTAGTTTCAATAAGGATCAAATACATGTGGTTTGCTATATTCTTTAAGGGTCTCATGATTGCCTGTATATTTCACCAATAGTTAATATTGAACTGAATGGTAAACAACAGAGCAATCTTGGAAAAGTACTTTTATAAGTAGAAAGTCAAAGAAACTCTTGTAATCTGACACTCCTTGCATGGCCCCTTCTCTTTGATTACTAAGCATATGACCACCAGCCTCGCACAGCAAAAAACGCAGCTCTTTCTGCCCACAGGTCCTATCCCCATGCTACTTAAATAAACTTACTAAATTGAACCCTAAACATCTCAAGAATTCTTTCTTGACGGTTACACTCTATGACCCCACATCAAGATTACCAAGAAGAAGCATTAACTAATTTGTAGGAAGTTAGGGACAGTTTTATGAGAAAATGTATAGATATTAGATATTTATAAAGATTTTTCAGAGAGAAACTAAATTTCAGTCAAATTAAGATGACGGGGAATACCATTCTTGATAAAGATGATTTTAAGGAGGAAATTGGGGAATTCCGAGTGAAAAATACAAATGTGATTTTATCCTTCCTCTGCCACTCAGTCATTTTGAAACCTGGGATAGTTTCTTAACTTCTTTGAACTTCAATAGTCTCATCTATTAAATTCTTATAATAAAATCCTCTACATAAGATGGTTGCGGGAAATAACCAGAGTAACCCACTAGGAAACCCAGTCTGAAATGTGATGATTATATTTTCCCCCATACATATTACCTCCCATGCATCTGATGTCCTGTGAGTCTAACCTTCAACATTGTTTGAGAATGGAAAAACCTATTCTCCTAAGTTATTTGAAAAGTCTGTTGGATACTCACTGCTATATACTCAATGGACCATAGTTCTGACTTAGCATAATTCCTTTGCTCTTAGTCCTGTCCTTCTAAATCCTTTAGATTCAAGTAATACCCTAAGTGAATATTTTGCATGTCATGTACAGTCACATCACACACCTTGTTTAATTTTAGCATCCCTACATTAAGAGATGCCACAACACACCTACTTTGCTTTAGAAAATGGTATTGTGACAGCTGAGATACATAAATTCTGAAGCAGAGTGAGGAGCTTATGGTACTCATTTGCATGTCAAAACCCAAATTTTGCTTCTTCCTCATTTTTATTGACAATGATTGTGTCTAGCTAATGGGAGCAATGTGAAAGAGCTGTGCATCACAATGAGTTCTCTAAATGCTTTGCTATAGTAGAGCTACAGTTTAAAATAAAATTTTAATCATGCATCCACCTATGTGCTAGAATAATAATAATGATTAAGGATCCTAGTCTGCTTTTTGATCTGCAAAAGGAGATTGACACCTACAGGGGGAGGGGAGGAAGACAACTTCTTTAATTTCTTTATTGGCAGTTTTTACTGAAATCTTATAGTGCTGGGAAAACCTGGAAATATGCCCACTTTCTTTATAGTCAGTACATTTTAAATTTTACCATCTACATGTACAAGTTTCTCTTGACAAAATCACACCTTTATAAAACTTCACCTATGAACAGTGCTTTGTGTTTCAGACAGTTAAGTTTAAAATTATAGAACTGAAAAAAATATATAGAACTGAGATATTGTTGAAGAATGAATAAATCAAAGAATACTAGAAGGATAACCCTATCACCAATAATAATGTTCCTAATGTGTCATTATTTAATACTTCACTGACCATAGCCTGAGCCTCTCAGGCACCCCAGGCATGCCTTTATTAAAGGATATTGCTGCTAGACCTTTGTCTGTTCTGGCTTGGGTCCTGAACCAGAAAACAGAACAATTGTAAAGTACATCTTCATTCTAAAATGAGGGGCTATCTTGGGGCTCCTGGGTGGCTCAGTCGGTTGAGCATCCAACTTCGGCTCAGGTCATGATCTCACAGTTTGTGAGTTCAAGCCCCGCGTCGGGCTCTGTGCTGACAGCTCAGAGCCTGGAGCCTGCTTCAGATTCTGTGTCTCCCTCCCTCTGCCCCTTCCCTGCTCATGCTCTGTCTCTGTCTCTCAAAAATGAATAAATGTTAAAAAAAATTAAAACGAGGAGCTATCTCATTTTTGTAATACTTCAAAATTAAAAAAAGAAGATAATAAATGAGTTTTGAGGGGCACCTGGGTGGCTCAGTTGGTTTAGCATCCGACTCTTGATTTTGGCTCAGGTCACAATCTATTGGTTCGTGGGATCAAACCCCACATGAGGCTCTGCACTGACAGTGTGGAACCTGCTTGGGATTCTCTTGCTCCCTCTCTCTTTCCCCCTTACCTGCTCATATTCATTCATTCATTCATTCATTCATTCATATTCTCTCTCTCTCTCTTTCTCTCAGAATAAATAAACATTTTTGAAAAATGAGTTTTGAGATACTTGGCCCAACATCCAACTTTAGGATATGAGGTGGGATTAGCCCTGAAGTGAAGCATAAAGAGGTTTCTTTACTCCCCTTGATTTGGATTGCCAACTGGTGTTTATGTAACTTGGGCCCACGTGTGCAGGAACAACCAGTTCCAGGGGTCCCAAACAGACTACGTTGGGCTACTCACCACTGACAAAATCCAAAGGCATAGAGACAAATCCTGGTGATAGAAGAAAGAAATGTACTGTAGTGAAGCCAACACCAGGAAGGCAGCAGACTAACATGTCAAAGGCAGTCCAAAGTTCTAAAATACTTGTAGGTTTATATAAGGAAAGTGTGGAATAAAGGTTGGTGCGTATGTGCAGGTGGGAAGTAAAGGTCAAGCAGATCGTTTTCTTGGTATCAATCAAACTGGGTCTTTCTGGCATCAGGACAGTCTTCATTGCGTGAGGAGGTAGTTTCTGTTCCCATCAGGGTATGTTTTGCCCTCTGGGCCTTTCACCTTGAAAGGGCGGGCCTACGCAGGCAGACTCCATCTTGTTCTGTGTCCTTCGCCTTGACCACACCTCCTCCCCTTGAGTTACCTCCCGCTCACCTGCCTAACAGGACTCCGACCCTTCCCCAGCCAATGGCTGAGGCCACAGCCATTACCTCACCAACTGCCCCTAGGCCCCAATAAAACCTTTGTCCTTTTGAAACTAGCTCTCTCCTGGTATCTCACTGCTGTGTCGGTGCAGGTAGGGGATTGAGCTCGAGCTAGCTCGAATAAAAGCTAGCTCTTTTGCTTTTACATTGGACTCGGCTCCCTGGCGGTCTTTGGGGATCACGGATTCTGGGCATAACACACCTGAGTTAAGAGATAAGCTGGAAAGAAGACCTTAACCAGTTAGAAATTACAGACTAAAGTCAAAATGGAAGGAGTTGAAGTCCTTTTTCATTTGGAGAAGTTTGGAAAATGGAAATCACCTACTCCCACACATTATATAACTAACATTATATAATTTTCAGCTATAATTACTAACATGATTTTATTATTCCACCATATTTTTCAAACTAACATGATTACTTCAGATTTCTCAGAAAAATAAAAAGTTGTCCAAGACTTCACTGTTTATTTAAAAACACCTCCCCTTCCCACCCTGACAGAAGACTCTCTCCCTAGCCAAACTTGCATACAGCTCTCCTTGGCCCTCCTCTCTACTAGGCCATGACCTTAGGCTCTGTCCTTGGCCTTTTTGAATGAGTTTTAGCCACAATCCTGCTGAGTCATTTAGTGAAAATCTCCCACCCTGGGTATCTGATCACCCTCCATATCTGATCAAATTTCTCATCCCCACCCCCCTCGATATCTTATCACTCTGGCCTGCCTTCATCAAGAATCCTGTCAAGTTGATTTAGTCAGAATCCTCCATACTCCTGATGTTTCCTTTTGGTAATTTTTCATCCATAGACCCCCATTCTGAACCCTGGCTATAAATATCCATTGTCCTTGTTATGTGCAAATTTTAGTCTCTCTCCCCTACTGTAAAACCCTTACCACATTAATCTCTCTTTAATAAAAGTCCCCTTATCATCTTTAACAACTATCATGAAAAAGTTTTGTTTAACTCCTTCTTCCCAAAGTTTTTAAGAGCAAACGTCAATCTATGTGCCATAGATAACATCAAACGACCTTTTATTCATAAGCCTCTTAGAAAATCTCTTCTCACAATCCTTGTCTTGTTGTGTCCACCAACACCAAACTATTCTCCCATGATTCTTTCTCAGTTCTAATCAAGCCTTTATGTTTGAAGATCCACCTTACAAGAAAATCCAAAACGATATAAATATTCCAAAAGTTTCCAACATCCTCCAAGACACTAAGAATCTATCAAGGAGGTAGTTATCTCCCTTATTGAACTACAAAACAAAAAGAAAAACAAAAACAAGAAAACAAAACAAAACGAAAACCCCCAAAAACTCATCATTATTGAAATTATTTGGGTGATATTTTCTGGTGGCCAACATTTGACAATCTTAGTACCCACAAAAACCCAAATGAAACCTTCTCACAGCTATGGCCCAAGACCCTATCTTAGAAACAACACACCCCTCTCTGAGGCCCCTGGTGCCTCCCACCTAGGGGACTCCACAGCTGTTTCAGTGACATAGTCCCATATTAAATCCAGGCTCTAAATTTTTCTTCCTTTCTCCCTTTCTAATTATCATAAATATCTATTCCTATTATATAGGAGATCTTAACAAATCACTGGGGTTCTGACTCAACATCATGATAAGCATTAGAGACCAGAAGCTTACTGCAGTCTCACCTTTGACCCACCTTGGATAAGGTAATAGCCATAAACATCAAACTATTGAATGGTATGCTAACTTGGTTTTTAGGTTTTCTTTAAGATTGATGGTTCCTCATGCTGTATAATTTTGGCTGCTTACTGAAAATACACATTTCACAATAAATATACTTACCTCCAATGAAATTTTGTCTCACTTTCTCATACATCTGTTTATTATTATGACATTTGAAGTACCGAAACTCTTCAAGAGATAACTGTCTAGCCTTTACTTGCAGGCTACATATGCTCTAAATATGTTTATTATTAGCCAATTTTGTACCTAGATTTACCTAGTCCTGTTTGCTCATGGGTCATACATATAGATTGAAACAGGAAAATTTTAGGAAGGAGATACTGTTGCAGGTCTCACTTTACTCCTAAAATAACATACGTTAACATAGGCAAATCTTCCCAGGTAGTAAATTCACTGTATTCACTACAGATCATCCATCTGAGTCCAATTAGGAGAAAGAAAACACATAGTGATTTAAATGGGAAATTAAATAAAAATAATTCTTATTTATTGATAGTTGATGGGAGACTAATTATAAAATGTGAAGAGACTTTAAGGATTCCTTAGTGCTGAGATAGACTATACTCACTGTCCCACTTCCAAGTCTACCCCTTCCTGAGTCGAAGTCAGATGCTTAACTGACTGGGCCACCCACATGCCCCAAGGGTCATATTCTTCATATTGCTTTCTGACTCCATATTCTTTTCTTGATTTGAATACAGTAGCTGGCTCAAATATGATTATTAATGGGTTAAAGCATACAACCAAACTAATGTGATATTTCACACATTTTCTTATGGAAATTCTGTAGCTACCCCTGTTCATAGTTTATTTTTATTTTTTTAAATGTTTACAATGAATCAGTTGGTTTCTTGGGTAATCAGACTCATTTCTTAGATGATATTTTAGATGAAAAATGTTACAATTAAGAGTGCCAGAAATGTAAAGCCCTCTATCATGTTCTGCCTAGAAAAGTAGGCTCCCTTCTCTACTGAATTGATGCTCAGGGAACTTTTGGAGAAAAGTAGCTATTGTGATAGAACTTTCACAAAAACACAAATTGGAAGAGAACTAGGCCATAGATTTTGTTTGGAAACTGTTGTAATTTTGTAGATACTTAAAATAAAATGCATTACTTCTCTATTGTTGTGTTATTGGTACAGATCTTCTCACCTGGCACTGGAAAAAAAAAAAATAAGTTCATTTATTTATCGAGAGAAAGAGAGAGAGAGAGAGAGAGAGAGGGAGGGTCAGGACAGAAAGAGGGAAAGACAGAAAATGCTGAGCAAACTCTGCACCATCAGTGTGGAGCCTGATACAGAGCTTGAACTCATGAACCATGAGATCATGACCTAAGCCAAAATCAAGAGTTGGGCGCTTCACTGACTGAGCCACCCAGGTGACCCCCACACTGGATAATTTTTAATAAGTGGTGCCAAAACATTAAACACTATTTGACTAGTCTCTGGGGGTGTTTTGGCAAAAATAAAAAAAATAAATAGGTGGTTTATGCCCCTGATGACTCATATGAATTTGCACAACAAAGGCCCATTGGCTACTACCTGAAAACTGGAGAAATAAGTCTTATCACTGTAAACTAATGGCTGACTTCAGGATAGTACCCAACCTGACATCAGTCAGAATCCATTTTGATCTGTTAGCATTTCCTATATGAAAATAAGACAATTAGGTAACTTAAGGTGAAAGAAACAGAAAAAGGAAATTTTAAATTTGAGAACCAAAACCCCAACTATTCAAGATGAATTCTAAACTGTTTTCTCTATCTTCAAGACTCATTACTTTGTGCTCTGTAAGAGGCCTACAAATTAGGCAAACTCTTATATGCAGAAGAGTATGTAAGAGAATATCAGGAAAGTTAGACAATGTCACTGGGGCTTTTGGACTCCTCATCAATCAAGGTCATGAAGTCAGACAAGTGATGTTTGAAAATACAGCTACTTAGTATGTTTGGCCTCAAAAAAAGGAAAGCATGTGGTATTTTAGAGGAAGAATACTGTGCTTATCTCTCTGAAGATCTCTGTGTGACCTTTAATACTACTAACAGGTCTAAAAAGCAAACAAAAAATAATAGAATTGAATAATTTGTCTAATATTCCCATATCTGGTTTTGTAGGATCCCCATATTGGGGATGGGGCCTGTTCTCTTTATTTAATATGGATACTCTGGGCTACTGGCTAAGAATTGGACTACAAATTTTGGTAATAATCTTTCTGTCAGTATTTATTTGTGTGGTAGTATTCTTTACATGTGTTCTCAGCCTCAAATATTTCTGTACCAACTCTGTGCTATTCAGTAATCTGAAAAATATTTCACCCAACAAAAAAGGACAAGGGAATATAACACTATGGAAGTTGATACAGTCTGCCCTGGAATCCTGACACATGACTATGACATCTTACAAAACAATGAAGCTTTGTCCTCAGATATTAATGGTCTAGATTTAGCTCCAGGAAGAATGATGATAAGGAGACTGAGAATCAAAACCACGTATATCTACACAACTCATATTAATTACTAATGCATATTATAAGTTTATACTTATATGACCATTATATTTTATTCTCTTCATTAAAAAAAAGAAAAACTCTATTAATCCATTGTCTTAATCAGCCTGAGTTTAAAACCCTTGTTTATAAAGATTAAAGTTGTAAATAACCATATTGTTCATTTCAGGAAGTTTGCAAAAACCCATTTATGTAAAAAATCAAGCTGTTCAATTTTTAGACAGCATCGACCAATCCTCTGCTTTCTCACATACTTAGAAACCATTACTTCAATACCATCACATCACTATTCACACTGCATATCAGCTATGAACATTATTTTCTTTAATCAGTCCTAACCAAGCCCACAGATTCAAAGACTATCTACCTCAAACAAGAATGCACATAAATATCCAGGGCTTCCTGGGTGGCTCCATCTGTGAAGTGACTGACTCTTGATTTTGGCTCAGGTCATGGTCTCACGATTTTTGAGTTCGAGCCCCATGTCAGGCTCTACACTGGCAGCTCAGAGCCTGCTCAGGACTCTCTCTGTCTCTCTCTCTCTAAAATAAATAAATAAATAAATAAATAAATAAATAAATAAATAAATAGGTTAATTAATCAGTTAAAAAAAAAAAGAATCCACATAAATATCCTAACTTTACCTTCCACACTCCAAAACACTACTGAGACTTTATCAAGTCAGTATTCTCCCTTTCCATGAAAGAATAATCTTACTTTTGTCTTGCCAACAGGTTGCATTTCAGGCAGCTTGAATTCAAACCTCTTATTGCACTTGTTTTTTTGGTTTCAGTGAGGCATTTTTTTAAGATGGCTAAAAAATGGTAGCAGTAAATACCAGATTATATGAGATTGTGAACATGGCCCAGCCTTAGCTCATTTGTATCAACCACTAAGTCTAGAATCATCTTCTGATTTCCACATGCTTACTCCTTCAGGTCTCTTCAAATACTTCCTTACCAGAAATGATTTCACCACCTTCTAGATAACCCTTTACCCTGATTTATTATTACCTCATATTATTGCACTCATAGCCTTTATCACTGAGATATTTACTTAATTTACATGATTTACTTTCTGAATCTCACCAATAGAATATAATCTCCAAAAGAAAAGCCTTGCCTGTTTTATTTACTGCTATTATATTATATAATGTAATGTGTAGTGTAGGATCTGATGCAAACTTAGAGTTTAACATGATTAATTAATGCAAAAATATATTCTGTGGTAAGTGGAGAAATAAAGTAATGGGTGAAATTTGTAGAAATAATTATTACTACCGAGTAGTGGTTAAATAAGGGGAGTCAGGAAAAAAGATGGTAGATCAAAAGAGATATTTAAAATTGAAGGAAAGTTTTTAAGGATGGGAAATGAAGTTTCATGGGGGAAAAAATGAGAACAAGAGGCAATTAATAGAGCAACTCCATTTGACAGTGCTAAAACCTACAAGATCCACAATATGTATGACATATTTTGGTGCCAATAGGACAAATAACTCTTCCATTTTCATGAAAGAGTCTAAAGGCATGACAGGTACAGAAGCAAATGGATTATGATAACCAAAGTAGTTTGCCATATAACCTATAATCTTTTCAAAATAATTTAGAACTTAAATAGAATTTTATGTTTATTTATTTTTGAGAGAGAGAGAGAGTGGGAGGGGGGTAGAGAGAGAGGGAGACACACAATCTGAAGCAGGCTCTAAGCTCTGAGCTGTTAGCACAGAGCCTAATGTGGGGCTCGAACTCGTGAACAGCGATTATGATCTGAGCTGAAGTCTGATGCTTAACCTGCTGAGCCACCCAGACGACCAAGAATTTAGAACTTGGATAACTTAGAATTAGAATAATAGAACTTGTTGGTTGTGTATAACAATCAGTGTTTTGTCTATAAAGTTTCTCTATATAGTTTTCTCTATAAAGTGAGGTCATTTGCTGTAATTAAGTGGACATATTGGTAGGATTGGATGATCAAAGACAACAGAGATATTTTAAAATAGAAAATCTGATAAGCAGGAGAGAGGACTAATTAGGAACACGCTGGAAAATACTAGAAAGCATCAGGAAACCAGGTGACTTTAGAGACCATAAATTTTCACTCTTCTAGTTAGTTGTATGATTTCTCTCCTGTGGTGCTCAATAGGAAAGGTATAGCAAAGAAACAGAGGGGCAGAGCAAAAAAATAATAATTGTAATCATGCTTGTTTTTAATAAATGGTGATGCTGTATGTCCATTTAAACTAAGCGTATCTTACTGGATCGATGCCAATCAAATTATTTAAGTCAGATGTGCAACCTACAGGAATTCTAAAGTCCTTAAACATAGGGTATTTTAGTCATCAGTCTCCTATAAAATTTTAGTTGGGTTTGTATTTTAAATCTATGTTAACACTTGCAATTGGATTGTTACTAAATTTAACTTCATTTATTGAAGAAAAGCTGAGAGGGCTTGAACCCTCAAGCATTTAGGAAACTGGCCAGTGCTCAAAATAGATCAGCAACAAAAATCTTCTAGTTCAGTTATGATCATTTATTTTCTAATGAAACCAGAGAACTTTTAAAAGTCAGATTTAAAACATTCATATTCACTTCCTTCCAAAGATTAAAGTTTATAGTTATGAGGAAACAGATGCATTCCTTCAACAAGAGTTCAGTATAAGATTTCTTTTTTTTTTAATTTTTTTTTTCAACGTTTATTTATTTTTGGGACAGAGAGAGACAGAGCATGAACGGGGGAGGGGCAGAGAGAGAGGGAGACACAGAATCGGAAACAGGCTCCAGGCTCTGAGCCATCAGCCCAGAGCCCGAGGCGGGGCTCGAACTCACGGAGCGCGAGATCGTGACCTGGCTGAAGTCGGACGCTTAACCGACTGCGCCACCCAGGCGCCCCAAGATTTCTATACATACACCAATACATATACACAAAACTTTTCACTTTAATGGACTCCAAAAGAAGTTTAAGAAATGGATACAACATAAGAGTCATTGTGAAAGTTGTGTGTGTGACACTAGGGATATACATTGCTTTGGATTCTATGATATTGCTTTTAGTGAGCTTAACTCAAGTACTTCAAGGGGAGTTTCAAAATTAGGCATTTGGCTACCATTAGTTGTGGTTCATTTTTTTCTACTTATATATTTCACATATTTTACCCTAATACTTGCAAATTTACTTTTTACTGTATTAGTTTATAAGTTCTTGGAGTAAGGACAAGATTCTCATATTTACATAATCCGTGCCTAGCATATGGCTAGCACAATTCTGCATTCAATAAATGTTTCTATTTAGGAGTTGGATTAAGGAAAGAAAATTACAAGGATTGAATTACATGTGGAAAATTTTTCTAATCAAGATGCACTTTGCATGCAAAGCTAACTAGGCATAGCACCTGTCAGTTTTGACTCACTGGGATGACAAAGAATTGAAACATTACTAAGAAAGCTCAAAAATAAATTGCAAAATTTTTGTTATTCACCAAACCATTTAGAGTGGTTTACTAAGAAAATACTACAACAAAATTGAACAATTTGCCACACCAAAAATTTTGCTCTGATCAAGATGTTAACTGAGAAATATACATATGAATTTCAAAAATTGGCAGTTTTAATCATAAATAAAAACACTGACAGATATATGTACATACACACACTCATAGTTACATATAAATAAGTTAGAAATAACTATATATTCATTACTTTTTTATTGCAAAAATGATTGATTTAGCTTTTATGATTTTATAGGAATATGAAATCTTTTTTTTAAGTTTATTTATTTATTTTGAGAGAGTCAGGGAAGGGCAGAGAAGGAGAGAGAGAATCCCAAGCAGGCTTTGTGCTGTCAGCATGACACGGGATTCAATCTCACGAATTGTGAGATCACGACCTGAGCTGAAATCAAGTCGGATGCTTAACTGACTGAGCCACCTAGGCACCCCGGAAATCATTTTTAAATAGTAAGCCTATAATCCCCAGTACCCAATTAAGGCGCCTAATATTTGTAAATGAATACCCGCACACTGTCTTCCCAAATGCTGCAAATGTTATGTGATTATAGAAATGTTATTTCTAATGAACATTTATTGAGTGTGAACATTTGAGGTGCCTCATAGAACAGAATTATAAATGCTGTCTTTATAATATCTCAGATTTATTCTTCTTAAATAGATGTTCTGATGAGTTATGCAGATGTACAAAGCTTATGCTTAGGATTCAAATGTATGTGAGTCTATGGTATTAAGTAACTAACTTTTCTTTTACAATAACTCCCAATTAGTCTTAAGGAAATTGCCTATTTTCACATAAAAGCTTTATGAGTTTTAGTCATTGTGTGATCTCCCTCATAAACTTTAGTCTATGACCTCTATTCTATTATGAGGTGTGGAATTCCAGATATGAAATAAATTCAAGTAGTTTTGATTTGATAATAAATATTGATGTGAAAACTAGTTTGATTTAACGTGCAACAGTATTTCCAAATTTCACAGCAAACTACTAAAAAAGCATAGTAATTTCTTCTTCAATAATCTGTATGAAGTCAGGTCTTCTTACTTTTCAAAACTGTTTTTGCTAAATTTGAAAAGATTACACAGATATGAAAAGTATGGTTAAGACCAAATGGATGAGATACACTGAGAAATTAGAATTTTCCTAAAAAAATTTAATAATGAGAACATTGTAAAATTGAAAATGGAAACATTTCATATATTTCAATGTATTTAAAAGGCATTATGGAGGTGCACCTGGGTGGCTCAGTTGGTTAAACATCTGACTTCAGCTCAGGTCATTATCTCAGTTTGTGAGTTCAAGCCCTGCATGGGGCTCTGTGCTGACAGCACAGAGTCTGGAGCCTGCTTCAGGATATTCTCTCTCTCTCTCTCTCTCTCTCTCTCTCTCTCTCTCTTTCTCTCTCTCTCTTTCTCCCCCCGCCCCTTTCCCACTCACACTCTGTCTGCCTGTCTCTCAAAAATAAATAAACATTAAATTTTTTTAATAAAAAATAAAATAAAAGACATTTTGGAAGCATATTCATCATAAGCAGACTATAAGCCTGACGCATGATGAGATCTATCACAATGATAGTGTCTGAAACTTAAACACTTTAAAACATTTGCAAATGATTTTACTTAAATAATCACAGGTTGAGTAGCTCTCAATTACCTTGATAAACAAAATACTTTTGTTTCTAATTTCTAATGCTTAAATTTCTAACGTTTCTGATTTTCTTTCTTTTTTTTTTTTTTTAAATATATGAAATTTATTGTCAAATTGGTTTCCATACAACACCCAGTGCTCATCCCAAAACGTGCCCTCCTCAGTACCCATCACCCACCCTCTCCTCCCTCCCACCCCCCATCAACCCTTAGTTTGTTCTCAGTTCTCAACAGTCTCTTATGCTTTGGCTCTCTCCCACTCTCACCTCTTTTTTTTTTTTTTTTTGTTCCCCTCCCCCATGGGTTTTTCTTAAGTTTCTCAGGATCCACATAAGAGTGAAACCATATGGTATCTGTCTTTCTCTGTATGGCTTATTTCACTTAGCATCACACTCTCCAGTTCCATCCACGTTGCTACAAAAGGCCATATTTCATTTTTTCTCATTGCCACGTAGTACTCCATTGTGTATATAAACCACAATTTCTTTATCCATTCATCAGTTGATGGACATTTAGGCTCTTTCCATAATTTGGCTATTGTTGAGAGTGCTGCTATGAACATTGGAGTACAAGTGCCCCTATGCATCAGTACTCCTGTGTCCCTTGGATAAATTCCTAGCAGTGCTATTGCTGGGTCATAGGGTAGGTCTATTTTTAATTTTCTGAGGAACCTCCACACTTCTTTCCAGAGCGGCTGCACCAATTTGCATTCCCACCAACAGTGCAAGAGGGTTCCCGTTTCTCCACATCCTCTCCAGCATCTATAGTCTCCTGATTTGTTCATTTTGGCCACTCTGACTGGCGTGAGGTGATACCTGAGTGTGGTTTTGATTTGTATTTCCCTGATAAGGAGCGACGCGGAACATCTTTTCATGTGCCTGTTGGCCATCCGGATGTCTTCTTTAGAGAAGTGTCTATTCATGTTTTCTGCCCATTTCTTCACTGGGTTATTTGCTTTTCGGGTGTGGAGTTTGGTGAGCTCTTTATAGATTTTGGATACTAGCCCTTTGTCCGATATGTCATTTGCAAATATCTTTTCCCATTCCGTTGGTTGCCTTTTAGTTTTGTTGGTTGTTTCCTTTGCTGTGCAGAAGCTTTTTATCTTCATAAGGTCCCAGTAATTCACTTTTGCTTTTAATTCCCTTGCCTTTGGGGATGTGTCGAGTAAGAGATTGCTACGGCTGAGGTCAGAGAGGTCTTTTCCTGCTTTCTCCTCTAAGGTTTGGATGGTTTCCTGTCTCACATTCAGGTCCTTTATCCATTTTGAGTTTATTTTTGTGAATGGTGTGAGAAAGTGGTCTAGTTTCAACCTTCTGCATGTTGCTGTCCAGTTCTCCCAGCACCATTTGTTAAAGAGACTGTCTTTTTTCCATTGGATGTTCTTTCTCATGAGTTTGTTAAATTTCAGCCACCAGTGGAAAAAACATAAACCTAAATCAAAGTTATAGGGCATGTCAACTTTTTAAAAATATGTAGACTTTATTTTTTAGAATAGCTTTAGACTCACAGGAAAAATGAGTAGAGGTACACAAAGTTCCCGTGTCCTCTCTTATCTCATACACACACAACTTTCTCCTGCTATCAACCACCTGCTTCAGAGTAGTTCATTTGTTAAAATTGACTAACCTACATTGACACCTCATTATCACCCAAAGTCCCACCCAAATTCTAGAGAATGCATTTAAGTTCACTCTTGGTATTGTACATTCTGTTGGTTTTAACAAGTGTATTATGATATGTATCCTTCATTAGAGCATCATATGGAATATGTACACTGATGTAGTAAACGTCATATATTCCAACCATTCATCTCTACCTCTCACCTAATCCCTGGCAACCACTGATCTTTTCAATATTTTCAAACTTTCGACCTTTCCAGAATGCCATATAATTGAAATAACAGTATATAGCCTTTTCAAATTGGCTTGTTTCACTTCATAATATGCATTTAAGTTTCTTCCATGTTCTCTTATTTGATAGCTCATTTATTTTTATTATTGAATAATATTCTATTGTATGGATATAGTAGTGTTTATTTATGCACTCACATACTGAAGGTTACCCATTGTTGCTTCCAGGTTTTGAAAATTATAAAGCTGTCATAAATATCCATATGTAGGTTTTTGTGTAAACATAAGTTTTTACCCTTTGAGTAAAGAGCATGTTTACTGGATTGTATTTGTGTAAGAAACTGCCTAACTGCCTTGCAAAACGGCTGTAATATTTTGTAATTTTTTTAAGTCTTTAATTCAAGTTAACATACAATGTTACATTAGTCAGGTGTACAATATAGTAATTTAACAAGTCCCATACAGCACCTGGTGCTCATCACAAGTTCACTAGTTAATCCCCATCACCTATTTCACCCCTCCACCCACCCACCTCCCCTCTGGTAAGCATCAGTTTCTTCTCTATAACTAAGAGTCTATTGGGACGCCTGGGTGGCTCTGTCAGTTAAGTGTCCAACTTCAGCTCAGGTCATGATCTCACGGTTCATGAGTTCAAGCCCCACATCTTGCTCTGTGCTGACAACTCAGAGCCTGGTGCCTGCTTTAGGTTCTTTGTCTCCCTGTCTCTCTACCCCTCCCCTGCTCATGCTCTCTCTCCCTCTGTCAAAAATAAATACACATTAAAAAAAATTGTTTTTGAACAGTCTGTTTGTTGAGGGGTCCCTGGGTGGCTCAGTTGGTTAAGCATCTGACTCTTGATCTTGGCTCAGGTCATGATCTCACAGTTCATGAGTTCAAGCCCCACATCTGGCTCTGTGCTGGTGGCATGGAGCCTGCTTGGGATTCAGTCTCTCCTTCTCTCTGCTCCTCCCTTGCTTGTGTGCATTCATTCATTCATTCTCTCTCTCTCTCTCTCAAAATAAATAAATAAACAGCAAAAAAAGAGTCTGTTGACTTGTCTCTCTCTCACTCTCTTATTTTTCCCATTTGCTTGTTGGTTTGTTTCTTAAATTCCATACATATATGAGTGGAATATGCTTTTGTCTTTCTCAGACTTATTTCACTTAGCATTATACTCTAACCCCATCCATGTCATTGCAAACAGCAAGATTTCATTTTTTATGGCTCAATAATATTCCTTTGTATATACTATAGATATATAACATACATATTTTATATATTGCTTATATTTTATATATTACTTATATTATATATATATACACACACATTATATATACATATATACAGATTATATATACATATATAGATAGATTATACATACATATATATAATCTTTATCCATTCATCAATCCATAGATACTTGGGTTGCTTCCACAATTTGGCTATTATAAATAATGCTGCAGCGGTGCCAGGGTGGCTTAGTTGGTTAAGTGACTCTAGATTTCGGCTCAGGTCATGATCTAGAAGTTTGTGAGTTCAAGTCCCACATTGGGCTCTACACTGGCAGCCTACTTGGATTCTCTCTCTCTCCCTCTGTCTCTCTCTCTCTCTCCTCCCACTCCCTCCCCCAAAGTAAATAAATAAACTTAAAAAAATAATTCTGCCATAAACATAGGGGGACATGTATCCCTTTGAATTAGTGTTCTTATATTCTTTGGGTAAATACCCAGTGGTGTGCTTCCTGATCATAAGGTAGCACTATTTTTAATTTTTTGAAAACCTCCATGCTGTTTTCCAGAGTGGCTGCACCAGTTTGCATTCCCCAAGAGAGGAACCAAGAGGTTCCTTTTTGCCCACATCCTCACCAACACCTGTTATTTTTCTGTTTTTGATTTTGGCCATTCTGACTGGTGTGCAGTAATATCTCATTGTAGTTTTGATTTGCATTTTCCTGATGATAAGTGATGTTGAGCATCTTTTCATGTATCTGTTAGCCATCTGGATGTCTTCTTTGGAGAAATGTCTGTTCACATCTTCTATTTTTAAATTGGATTATTTATTTATTTTTATTATTATTTTTTGGGTGTTGATATGTAGAAGTTCCTTATATTTTTTGGATACTTTTTATCAGACATGTTCTTTGCAAATATCTTCCTTTTCCCATTGAGAAGGTTGTCTTTCAGTTTTGTTGGTTGTTTCCTTCACTGTGGAGAACTTTTTCTTTTGATGTAGTCCCAACAGTTTATTTTTGCTGTTGTTTTTCACTTGCCTCAGGAGGCATATCAAGAAAGAATTTACTGGGGCGCCTGGGTGGCGCAGTCGGTTAAGCGTCCGACTTCAGCCAGGTCACGATCTCGCGGTCCAGGAGTTCGAGCCCCACATCAGGCTCTGGGCTGATGGCTCAGAGCCTGGAGCCTGTTTCCGATTCTGTGTCTCCCTCTCTCTCTGCCCCTCCCCCGTTCATGCTCTGTCTCTCTCTGTCCCAAAAAATAAATAAACGTTGGAAAAAAAAAAAAAAAAAAAGAAAGAATTTACTATGGCCGACGTCAAAGAAGTTACTGTTTTGTTTTTTTCCCTAGGATTTTTATAGTTTCAGGTCTCACATTTAGGACTTTAACTCTTTAAAATTTCTCTGTGTGTGTGTGTGTGTGTGTGTGTTTATGGTATACGAACGTGGTCCAGTATCATTTTTGGCATATTGCTATCCAATTTTCCCAACACCATTTGTTGAAGTGACTGTCTTTTTCTCATTGGATATTCTTTTCAGCTTTGTTGAAGATTAATTGATCATATCATTGTGGCTTTATTTCTTGGTTTTCCATTCTATTCCATTGAACTATATGTCTTTTTGTTTTGTTTTTGTTTTTGTTTTTGTTTTTTTTTTTTGTTTTTTTGTTTTTTTGTTTTTTTTTTGGCCAGTACCATATTTCTTTGATTACTACAGCTTTGTAATATAACTTGAAGTATGGAATAGTGATGCTTCCAGCTTTGATTTTCTTATTCAAGATTGCTTTGGTTATTTGGGGTCTTTTGTAATTCCATACAAATTTTAGGACTGTCTGTTCTAGTTCTATGAAAAATACTGTTGGTTTTTTGATAGGGATTGCATTAAATGTGGAGATTGCTTTAGATAGACATTTTAACAATATTTCTTGTTCCAATCCATGAACATGAAATGTCTGCCCATTTCTTTGTGTCATCTCTAGTTTCTTTCATCAGTGTTTTATAGTATTCAGAGTACAGGTGTTTCACCATTTGGTTAAGTTTATTCCTAGGTATCTTACTGTTTGGGGTGCAATTGTGAATGTGACTGTTTTCTTTATTTCTTTATTTCTCTTTCTCTTAATTTCTCTTTCACCAATAATGGTATTGGTGCATAGAAATGTTAGTTTTCTGTACATTGATTTTGTATCTGGAACTTTACTGAATTGATTTATCACCTCTAGCAGGTTTTTTGTGGAGTCTTTCAGGTCTTCTATATATAGTATCATGTCGTGTGCAAATAGGGAAAGTTTTACTTTTTCCTTCCAAATTTGGATGCCTTTTATTTTTTTTCCCTGCCTCATTGCTGTAGCTAGGACAACCAATACTGTGTTGAAAAACAGTGGTGAAAGTGGATATCCTTGTCTTGTTCCTGAGCTCAGGGGAAAAGCTTTATTATGTTATGCTCCCTCTAAACTTACTTTATTGAGAGATTTTATCAATAATGAATGTTGGAGTTTGTCAAATTATTTTTCTGCATCTACTGAGATGATCATATGGTTTTGATCCTTTCTTATTGATGTGATGTATCATGTCGGTAAATTTGTGATACACTTGCAACCCAAGAAAAAATCCCAGTTGATCATTGGAAATGATTTTTTTAATGTATTGTTGGATTTGGTTTGTTAGTCCATTTTTGAAGACTTTTGCATCTATGTTTATCAGAAATATTGGCCTGTCTTTATCTCTTTAGTGGTGTCTTTATCTGATTTTGGTATCAGGGTAATCCTGGCCTTATAGAATGAATGTAGAAGTTTTCTTTCATTATCTATTTTTTTGGAATAGCTTGAGAAGAATAGTTATTAACTCTTCTTTAAATGTTTGGTAGAATTGGCCTGTGAATCCATCTGGTCCTGGACATTTGTTTGTTTGGAATATCTTTCTTATTTTTTTCATTTTGTAAAACATTTATTCATTTTTGAAAGAGAGAGAGCACGAGCAGGTGGAGAGGGCAGAGAAAGGGAGACAGAGGATCCAAAGTGGGATCTTTGCTGCCAGCAGACAACCCAGTCTGAAGCTCGAACTCATGAACTGTGAGATGATGACCTAAGCCAAAGTTGGTCACTAAACTGAATGAGCCACCCAGGCCGCTCTGTCGGAAGTTTCTTAATTACTGATTCAATTTCTTTGCTGGTTATTGGTCTCTTCAAATTTTCTATTTCTTCCAGTTTCACTGTTGGCAGTTTATGTTTCTAGGAATTTACCTATTTCTTTTAGATTGTCCAATTTGTTGCATATAGTTTTTCCTAATATTCTCCTATAATAGTCGTATTTATGTGGTGTTTAGTATTTGAGAAATCTCTTCTCTCATTTGTGTGTTTATTTATTTGAGTCCTTTGTCTTTCTTTCTTGATAAGTCTGGCTAGATGGTTTCAATTTTATTGATTTTTTTCAGAGATTTCACTGGTTTCATCGATCTGTTCTATTGTTCATTTGGTTTATATATCAGTTATTTATGCTCTAATTTTTATATTTCCTTCCTTCTGCTGGTTTTAGGTTTTGTTTGTTCTTTTCCTAGATCTGTTTACATATACTTTTCAACTTCTTCTTTGATTTCCTGGTTGATCCAGTTTTAGTAGTAAATTAACTTTCATGTATTGGTGTTGTTCCCAGAATTTTTCTTGTAGTTGAGTTTGAGTTTTACAGTATTGTGGTCAGAAAATATGCATGCTATGATTTTGATCATTTTTAATTTGTTGAGGTTTATTTTGTGGGCTACTATGTGATCTATTCTGGAGAATATTCCATGTGCACTTGAAAAGAATGTGTGTTCTGCTGCTTCAGGTTGGAATATTCTGAATATATCTGTTAACTCCATCTGATCCAGTATATCATTTAAAGCCATGGTTTCCTTGTTGATATTCTATTTAGATGATCTGTCCATTGATGTAAGTGTAGTGTTAAAGTCCCCTACTATTTATTGTATTATTGTCAGGTAGTTCCTTTATGTTTGTCATTAACTGTTGTATGTATTTTCACTCTCCTATGCAGAGTGCATATATATTTACATATATATACATGTGCATATACCTTCTTGCTGGATTATGCCCCTTATTATTATATAGTGTCCTTCTTTGTCTATTGTGGTCTTTGCTTTCAAGTCTATTTTGTCCAATATATCATTGCTACTTTAGCTTTCTTTGGACCTCTATTTGCATAATAGAGCTTTCTCCATTCTCTTTCAATCTGCAGGTGTCTTTAGGTCTAAAATGGGTTTCTTGTAGGTAGCAGATAGATGGGTCTTGTTTTTTCACCCCATTCTATCACCCTGTCTTTTGATTGAAGCATGTAGTCTATTTACATTCAAATAATTATTGATAGATATGTATTTATTGCCATGTTTTAAGATTGTTTTGTGGTTGTTTTTGAAAAGTTTCTCTAACCCTTTATTGTCCTTCTTTCATGTTGTCCTCATTTTCTTTAGTGATATGTTTGGATGTCTTTCTCTTTAGTTTTACATATTTATTAGTGGTTTTTATATATGGTTACCATTAGGTTTGTTTATAATCTCTTCTTTATATAGTAGTGTATATTAAGTTGATGGTCATTTAAGTTTAAATCCATTCTTTTCTTCTCTCTTCCCCATATATATGGTTATATTTTATATCCTTTTTTTGTGAGTTCCTTGACTGATTTTTTTACTGAAACATTCATTTTTCTAGCTTGTGTTTTTTCTCCCTCTATACTGTCATTTTTGGCCTCTCCTTTCCACTCCAAGTGTCCCTTATAATATGTAGAACTGGTTTAGGGTCATTGAACTCCTTTACTTTTTTTTTTGTATGGGAAACTCTTTATCTCCCCTTCCATTCTGAATGATAGACTTGCTAGATAGAAGATTCTTGGCTGCAGATTTTTCTCACTGACACTTTGAATATCTCATGCCACTCCATTCTTCCTTGCAAACTTTCTGCTGAAAAATCCCTTGCTGTCCTTATGTATTTTCCCCTTGTACGTTAATGACCTCTTGTCTTGCTACTTAATTTTTTTTTCTTATCACTGTATTTTACAACTTTAATTACAATGTGTTTTGGTGTGGATTTGCTTTTGTTTCATCAGGGTTTCCTTGCCTCCTGGATCTGGATATCTGTTTCCTTCAACAGATTAGAAAAGTCTTCAGCTATTATGTTTTCAAATAATTTTGGGGGGGACTTATATAAATATGAATGTTATTATATTTGATGGAGTTACTGAGTTTTCTAAGTCTATTCTCCTTTTGCATAATAATTATTTTCTCTTTTGTTCAGCTTGATTACTTTCCATCACTCTGTCTTCTAGGGCACTAATTTGCTCCTGTTTCTTCCATCCTGCTATTCATTCCAACAAATATGTTTCCCATTTTATTTATTGTGCCCTTTATCTCTGCTATGTTACTCCTTATATCTGTTTTAAGGGTTCCTTTCACTCTTGTCTCCCATTCTTTTCTCAAGTCCAGTGACTATCTATATGATCATTGCTTGACATTCTCTATCAGGCGTGTTACTTATATCTGTTCTGCTTAGATCTCTGGCTATGGACTTGTCTTATTCTTTCATTTGAATTTCTCTGTTTTTTTTTTTTTTGTATGTGTTTGTTTCTGTATGTTAAGGAGTCAGCTATATCCTCTGGTCTTTAAAATAGTGACTTTATGAAGATGGGGTCCTGGAGTGCCCTGTAGTGATGCCTCCCTTTTCACCAGGACTTGGCACTTCAGAACAGAATCCTATGAGTGTTGCTTACACCCTGTTGTGTCTGAGTCACTTTTCCTTTCAGTATAGTCATCTACACTGACTCTCTGCTTGTTGTAGGCTATGCTTGCTCATGTGTTGTTAGGGGGACCCAGGCAAGCCAACTCTGACCAGGGAATGCTCACTGGGGAACTTGAGAGCAGGGCCATGGTGTTAGCAATATTGGTATCTGGTTACTAGTCCTATGCTGGCTCCCCTGAAGCACTGTGGCATCTGGGGTATGCATGCCAGGGCAGCTGGGTGCAAAGCTGGGTACAGTACATGATGATGGCTGGGTGTGGCCAGGCCTGGCACATGTCTGTGGCCGGGCATCATGCATGAAGGCAACAGTGGGCATCTGCATGCAGGTAGGTGGGCAGCTAGGTGCTCACTATGGCACATGTGTGCAGTATGCAGTGGCAGCTGTTCCCCCAGCATCTGGTCAGGGCATGGGTAAGGAGCACATGCAGCTTTAATGATATTTGCCCTAAGCCCAGGACAGAGGCTAGCAAGCTTGGAGTGGGCAAGTCCTCAGGAGAACTCATGGGCATGGTGCACTGCTAATGTGTTAGGTAGCAAGTGTCTGTGCAGCCCTCCCTTGAACAGGCATCTCTGTATTTATGCTGGGGGACAGAGAAGGAAAATGGCACCTGCCAGCTCCCTTGATTTTAGAGAAGTCCCCCAACATACTCCAAAATCAGTATGAACAGATCTATCATTTACCCTTGGTGTTGTATAAATTGCTGTTTTTATGTTCTTTTCCATGCTGATTTCTTTCTCTCTTAAGGGTGTTGCCCGGCTATCACTCACCTGCCTGGCTTGCCCAGTGCTGAGTCAGCTGACTTTAAAACTCTAGGCTCCAAGTCCCACTGGTTTTACAAACACAGAATTCAACCCCTCTGCTTTTTAAAACCAAGTATATGGGGATTAGTCTTTGCATAATATTTGTGTGAACTCTGTGGTGTGAGGGCCTGATTTTCTGCCCTTTCCACATGCTCAGCTCCCTCCCTCTTGAAGGCAGCCTCTCTCCACCTTTCTGACTTTCCTCACTTTTCAGATGTAGCTTATTCTCTATATTTAGTCATGGAGTTTTTGTTTTTGTTTTTGTTTTTTTCCTTCCTGCCAGTCTTCAGCTCACTTTCTGTTTTATTGACTTGGATGTGGATGATATCTAGTTGAAAATATGGGACAGGGTGAGCTCAGGGTCCTCCTACTCTGCCATATTCTCCAGTAACTACCCGTTGTACCATTTTGCATTCCTAGCAGCAATGAACAAAAGTTCCTATTGCTCAAGTGTCTTCCACTTTGTAAATAAGAAAACTGTCATATTTTATTGAATATTCAAGTATATTAATTAATTATATATTATTTTGGGTTTCATGTTATTTTTAAGCAGTTTTACCTATATGTATGAAGAGGCCATACACATTTTTTCTTCTATCAGCCAACCTATTTTGAATTCTTTAGTGGATACAGAGCACTATTTTTCATATATATACTACCATTCTTTGAAATTGTCTTGTGTACCTAAATAAAACTACAAAATAAATATGAATAAAATCATCTCATAATATTTCATATGCCAAATAGAATTTGACATGGAAGAAGAACAAACAAAATCTCAATTCCACTGTATTTTGTTCCCCTCATCAGAGACTACCTTGGATTCTGACCCATTTCTCTGTCACTAGGCCACATAATTATTAATTGCATGTCATTCTTGGAATTTTGCTAATTTCTTTACATGGGCTATTTACCTTAATCCTCATATCATCACAGTGAAATGAGATTATTATTATTGTTATTATTATTAAAATTATATAAATGATGAAACTTAGACATGTAGAAAGTAAAGGCAATATATAAACACATACAACATATACAAATATTTTATTCTTTGGAAAAATTTTGTAAACAAATTAGTTATAAGAAGAAAGAATAGGTAGGTATAGTAATAACAGAGTATATTAAAAGGCTAAGGATGAATGTAAAGTCAGAGTAAAACATCTGACATTTCCTAGCCTTTGTTCTGTGGGATAATATACCTTTCTGAACCACTTGAATATTTATAAAGAGTAAAACTTACTGTATAATTTTTATGAGAAAAATTGGAACACTGAATATAAAATTTTTAATACGGTTAATTAAATCAAAATATTTATTTGTTATTAAATATTACTGTTTCATTTATCCTCTCATCCAACAAACATCTTTGAGGTACTACTATGCTGAATCTATAGATATGACTGTCACAGTCACTGTGACACACAATGTCATCACAAATTCAGGGCCTTGTTTTTCAAAGTGTGGTCCACAGATCATCAATATTGGCATCACCATTAGATAAAAACTCATTATATATACAGAATTTCAAGCCACATTCCACATGAAATCAGTATCTCCATTTTAACAAGGCACCAGGTATTCTGTATGTGCATTAAATTTTGAGAAGCCGTGCTCTAGAAGATGGGCAAATAGTGGTGCAAAACAGGGCTGTCAGCTGTATGATATTTAAAATATGCTTCTCTAAGAGATGGGATAGACAATTAATATACTGTTATAATGTAGCTGAAAGTCTTCATATATACTTAAGCATAAGGAGATATTAGAATATCTAATAGGAATTTCTTAATTAGAGAGATGGTCATAAAGGCTTGCCAAAAGATAATTTTTCTTAGTATACTTTGAGAAATATATAGGAAAATCAAGCAAAAGGTCTAGTGATGAGGTAGGGTCAAGAACAGAAGAGGTTCATACAGTTAAGGGAGTTGAGGCAGGTTTCAAGTGTAAAGGCATACTGATTTTATATCTGTATTCATTATATATGGATATATATACTCTATATGGCTATACAAAATATATATGAATGTTTATATACCTATATTGATACTATGAATATACACACATATATTCAATATGCATAATACACATATATACATTCAATATGCATTATATATTATAATATTATATATATTATAATATATATATAAACAACTGGGTGTATATATTAATACTAATACTTTGATGCATAATACATATATATATGCATTCAATATGCATAATGTATATATTACTGGGTGTATATATTGTTGCACATGTAAACTAATGGATAGACACATACAACTTATGTAAGTATTTAAATATGGTTTAGGATTTAAAATTCATGAGAGTCAACATTTGTGTCTAATAATATTATTGTGGTATGTATACAAATCCTTTTTATTTATAATTAAGTTTGCTTAAGATAAAGATAAAGTATATCTTATTGAATGAGGACTAATAAATGATATAAGCATCATTTTAATTAATGTTTTTCCTCCTAATGAGTACACCAGAGAATATATTAATGCTTGGGATTGTCTTCACTGTTTTCAAAGAAATTATAAACCTTAGGCAATTTTAATTTTGTCTCTAATTGGAAATTAGATCATATCACACAAGATCCTTCACAAATTATATTGGGAACTAAAAACAAGTATAGCTTCCTTCTATAATTAATGAACCCATAAATGAATAACGTGAATAAATGTGAAAGCTGAGAAATAATATTATTGCATTCACTTAGTACAGCAAATATAAAGGGTTAAATATTTGAGTAAGAAAACTCCCTAATCAGGTGTTATTATCACTGTATTTCCTTTAATATAATACCCTAATTCTGTATATGTAATGAAAATTCTTAAACAAATTGCCTAAGAGGATAAATTAAAGATTATTCTACTCAAAACTGATGAAAAACTTTGGAATTAAGTTAGGATATGTTGGTTTTTTTTTTTAAGTTTATTTTTTAAATTTATTTTTAAGTTTATTTATTTATGTTTAAGAGAGAGAGAGAGAATTCCAACCTAGCAGTGCAGAGCCTGATGCAGGGCTCAATCTCATAAACAATGAGGTCATGACTAGAAGAGTCGTATGCTTAATTGACTGAGCCACCCAGGCACCCCAAGTGAGGATATATTGTAGTATATGTGTAAATTGGCAATAGTGTAATATATATGTAAATTTTTGTAAATTTTTTTGTAAATTTTTTTAAAATTTTTGCAAAACAAAAATGTTTTCATGAAACAGCGGAACTGAAACAAATATTTTTAAATTAAAATTAATATAGATACTCTGTTAAGATTGCAAATATAAAAAAATATTGACTTGTTTTTCCAACTAAAGAGATATTCTAGATCAATGTAGAAATAATAATAAACATGCATCTGTGCTAAAAAGACCAGAAGTAGACCATACAAGAAGTACAGGCTGAAGCTCTAGAGAAAGTTGCTTCTGGGAAGCTAAGGGAAGGAGAGGATGCCCCACTGTTTATAAAAAGACAGGCTCAAATTCAGTCTTCATATGGTGAGAGATTGTAACTGAATACTGCATGTGCAACTCAGAGGACCAGGAAGACAGCATTAATTGGTGTTAGAATACTTCACCTACCCATGTAAGCTTGTAGCTGAAGAAGAAAACCTGCCTGTGACTGAGGGCAGAAGTATGGCCATGCATAAGTGATTGGGACATGGATTTTTCTGTACATGTTTAAATAATAAAACAGTATACTTTTTTTTAATATCACAAATCACTCTTATACACTTTACTTCTACTTGTCTTAATTTTATAACTGATTATTAGTTTTGTGTTAAGGAGTTAAATATGTTTCACAGATATCAAAGAAATAAGAATACAACCTTTATACTTATCCATAGGATTATCATCTCCAGCATTCTTCAGTATTTTCTATGGATCTAAATTTTAATCTGGTATAATTTTCTTCCTATTTACAAAACTTCCTATGAAATTTCATTTATACACAATGTCTGTCAAATTCTTTCACCTTTAAGTGTCCTCATTGTACTTTTACTTCACTTGTCACAATTGCCAGCAAAAAAGTAATTACAAGGAAATTTATAGCATTAAATCCATATATTAGAATAAAAGGAACATCTGGGGCATCTGGGTGGCTCAGTTGGCTAAGCATCCACTTCGGCTCAGGTCATGATCTCACGGTTTGTGAGTTTGAGCCCCACGTTGGGCTCCGTGCTGACAGCCCCTCCCACGCTCATGCTCTGTCTCTGTCTCTCAATAATAAATAAACATTAAAAAAATTTTTTAAAGAAAGATTTAAAGTCACTAATCAAATGCTTCATTTCGAGAATGATAATTTAAGCTAAAAACAAACAGAAGAAAATTAAATAATAAAAATTAGAGCAGAAACCAATAATATTAAAAGCAGGGAAATAGTAGCAAAACAAACCCCCAAACTGGTAATTTACAAAGATCATAAACTTGGTATAATTGTAGCTAACTAAACAAGAACAACAACAACAAAAAAAGGAGACCAAAAGTTATGGATTTCAGAAAGAGAGGTCATGACTACAGATCCTATGGAGATTGAAATTATAATAAAAAAAATACTGTGAACAACAACATGACCACATATTTGAAAACTTAAATAAAATGTACAAATTCCTTAATAGATACTAAAAGAAAAAAAAACTTAACATGAGACATAGATAATCATAGAAATGTATTAAAGTAATAAAATCTATTAAAGAGTTCATAATTAATAACCCTCCAAAAAATAAATCATCAGACAAAATGACTTCAAAGTTGGCTTCAAATTTTTAAGGAAATTTTCTAATTTTTAAGAAATTAATTATACCAGTACTCCAATATTTCTTTCAGAAAACAGAAGTACAAAGAACATATTCCAATCCATTTTATGAGGCCAGAACTACCTTAAAACAGATAAGGACATTTCAAGATGAAAACTACAGAGCAATAACACTCATAAACCTTTATGCAAAAAAAAAAAAAAAAAAAAATCGCCAAAATGTTAACAAATCAAACATAAAAACATGTAAGAAGTATACACCATGACCAAGTGATGTGTATTCCAAGTGTGTAAATCTTATTTAACATTAAAAATCAATGTAATCTACCACATCAAAAAGAAAACAAAGTAAAATCATATGATCATATCAACTGGTGCAACAAAAATCATTTGACTTAATCCAATATTCAGAAGAAAAACTCTGAGCCACTAGACGCAGAGATAAAGAACATCTATGAAAATCCTATAGGTGACATCATAGTGGCCCTCCTAAGGTTAGGGACAAGGCATATATATCCTGTCTCAACACTCCTAGTCAACACTCAACACTGCACTGTAATTCCTGATAGTAAAATAAGACAATAAAAGCAAACAAGGTTGTATAGCTTGGAAAGAAGAAATAAAAGGGGTTTTGTTCACAAATGGCATGGTTGTCTAGGTAGAAAATTAAAAATTAACAAAAACAGGCCTGAAACTGATAAGTGATTATAGCAAAGTCACAGATATAAGGATAATATGCAAAAATTGTTTTCCTACATGCCAGCAATAAACTATAGGAATTTGAAATATAAAATATACTACCATTTACAATAGTATTAAAAACTGTAAACCCTGCTATAAAGCTAACAAAATATGTATGGAATCTATATGCAGAAAACTATAAAACTCTGATTTAAAAAATCAAAAATTAAATATATAGATTTTTGAGATATAGATTGAATAATTCAATATTTGTAATAAAACTTTCATGTATATTGCTTGGTTCTGAAAGAAGCCTACCTAAAAGGCTACATACTATATGATTCAAATTATCTGTCGTTCTGGAAAAGTCAGCCTATAAATATGCTAAAGGATCAGTTGTTGCTAAGTATTCCAAGGAAGAAGTTTAGGGTTGAATAGTTGAAGTACAGGAGTTTGTTTTGTTTTCGTGAGTGTGTGTGTGTGTGTATGTTTTGTCAGTGAAACTATTCTTCACAATACTGTAATAGTGAATACATGACACTGTGCATGTAATAAAATCCATAGGACTTTATAGCACACAGGACTAACCTGAATGTATAAGTTAAAAAAAAAAATCATTTAGATAATTGGGATACCAGGATGGAATGCCAACTGTAACAAAATAATCTAGTGGTTTTACCGATGTATGAAACAATTTTACCAAAGAGCGTAGGGGGATAGGTATTGTCATAAGTTACTTTGGAAATGAGTGGAGTCAGTCAGAATAATGCAGAAAAAAAAAATGAATATAAAAACTGGACTGTATCTAATAATCTTCACCCTGAGGAACATAAAGGTTGTAATCCACATCTGGTATCCAACTTTTAATATCTGCCCCTGAAAGATGAGCCCCCCAAATATTTAATTTTGAAAAACAATGGGGCTTTCATCCAAGAAACCAAGGCTATACAAAGAACTGAGAAATAGCTCTTTGAGGACTTACATGCATACTTACTTGTCCCAGGGCTCAGCACAGAGGCAGCCAATAAAAAGAGCCCCAGAATTCATCTGTAAGAGCCTCTTTGGTAATCGTAAAGAATTAGACTGAAAGCAAGCCTCTAATTTAACATGCATCTAGGAGCCTGCTGGCTGGCCGAATCTATCTGAATGTTCTTTCTCCCTATGCTTCACTCCAGCCAATGAGCAACATCTTTTTTTTTTTTTCCTCTTACCTCCAACGAGTGCCACCTATACACTTTCCCTCTGCTGTACTTTAAAGTGACAGTATCTCTCAGAGGGGGAGATTCTGCACACATCTACTACACTGGTTTTTACATCTGAATGCCACAGATTTTTGCAGATTCTACCCAAGTGCTGTCCTTGTTCGCCTACCTCCATAGACAGGAGATCTAGTGTTCTGGGGTTCCATGGTACTGTTACAATTGGGGAGAGAGTTCTTGGCAGGCTGATATCCCCAGGGCACTGCACAGGCAGCACACTAGATAGAACACACCCCTAGTCTTTCTGTAAAGGAGGCCTATTTGCTTATCCTGGAGCCTCAGCCTTAGAAGCGGGTTTCAGGTTTGGGGCACACATATTCAGGCCTGTGGAGGTGCACTCAAGAAAGACAGACAAGTATACATCATCTTGGCACTCTCATTTGGCTTAGCTCAGCTCACAAGTATCCCCCAGAAAGAAGTACATACATTCCATCTGGAGCCCTAATTTTTGTGACTGCCACCTAGGGGACACTTCCAGTCTGCCTGGCTGATGTGGCCAGGAGGCTTATGCTTGTAGTAGCACAGGAATGCATATATTTGCATACTTTAAAAAAAAGCTGCTCCCTGAGGATCTGGCTTAAAATCACCCTGAATCTAGGTGCTGACAGAGACTCTGACAGTCTGGGACACTAACAGGTCTTGGCACACCCTCAACTGCTGGGAGCCATTAAAAGTAAAACAGTCTGTCTGAACAATCACAAAGGTTTAAAAGACAACCAAAAGCAAAAGAGGGATTAAACAATAAGATCTATCTACTACATGAGACCACTCCTTCAAGAATGGAAGAAGTGGCTATTTACCTAACACACAGAATCCAAGACAAAGACCCAAGCAAAATGAAGAAACGGAGAAACAGGTTCCAAAAGTACAAAGGAGAGAAACCTCAGGGAAAACAAAACAAAACAAAACAAAACAACAAAAACTTAAGGAAATGGAGATAAGTACTTTACCTGATAAAGAGTTCATAATAATGGTCATAAAGATGCTCACCAAACTCAGGAGCATAATGGATGAGCACGGTAAGAACTGCAGTGAAGAAAAAAAAAAAAAGTACCAAACAGAAGTCACAGAGATGAAGAATATAATACCAACCTAAAAATACACTAAGGGTTTCAACAGCAGACTAGATGAAGCAGAAAAAAAGGGTTAGTAAACTCGAAAACAAGACAGTGAAATTCACTCAATAAAAGCAGCCAAAAAGAAAAAAAAAAAAGTGAAGACAGCTTAAAGGACTCATAAGACAACATCAAGCACACTAACATTCACATTTAAAAAGTCTGAGTAGGGGGCGCCTGGATGGCGCAGTCGGTTAAGCGTCCGACTTCAGCCAGGTCACAATCTCGCGGTCCGCGAGTTCGAGCCCCGCGTCAGGCTCTGGGCTGATGGCTCAGACCTGGAGCCTGTTTCTGATTCTGTGTCTCCCTCTCTCTCTCTCTGCCCCTCCCCCCGTTCATGCTCTGTCTCTCTCTGTTCCCCCCCCCCCAAAAAAAAAAAAAACGCTGAAAAGAAAAAAAAAAATAAAAAGTCTGAGTAGGAAAAGAGAAAGTGAAAGGGGCAGTAAGCTTATTTGAAGAAGTAAAGGCTAGAAACTTCCATAACTTGAAAAAAGAAGAAGACATCAATTTCAGGAATTCCAGAGAGCTACAAGTAACCCAAGAGACCCATACAAACACATTACAATTACAACGTCAAAGGTTAATGACAAGGAGGGAAACTTAAAAGGAGAAAGAGGAAAACAAGTTGTTATGGACAAGCAACCCCCCACAAGTTTATCAGCATATTTTTTTAGCAGAAACTTTGCAGACCAGAGGGAGTGGCACAATATATTCAGAGTGCTGAAAGAAAAAACAAAAAACAAAAAAACAACTTCCAACTAAGAATCCTCTAACCAGCAAAATTATCATTCAGATTTGAATAAGAAAGAGGTTTCCAACAAGCAAAAGACACCATTACAGGAAATGTTGGACTCCCCTAAGCTAAAATAAGAGCATTAATTAGTAGCAAGAATACAGAAAAGTATAAATCTCATCAGTAAAGATAAATAAATATATAGTAAACATATTGGATTAATCATTCATAAAGCTAATGTGAAGATAAAATTATAAAAATGGTAAAAATAATTATAGCTATAATAACTAGTAAAGTGATAAACAGATAAAAATATATAAAATGTGACACCAAAAATAAAAAAAATGGTAACAAATGAGAGTAAAAATGTAGAGTTTTAGAATGCATTCCAACTTAAGTTGTTATCATGAGAGGCTAAGAGAAAAGTTACCAGGTGTACTCACAACTGCAAAGAAAAATCTTTCCCTTCCCCCGCGGTTCCTGAAACCAGCCAGGGCGTGCCCGGTGGTAGTCTGACATAAAGGCGGGAACCAACCAAGTTCTGCTGAATGGTTTGAAATAAAGGCGGGAACCAATCAAGTTCTGCTGAGAGTTCAAATTTAAATGTCAGCCTATAACAACTCTGTAACCTCAAAAAAAATCCCTAACTTGTTTGTGCCTGTCTATAAAAGAAGCTGTAAGATCCTTGCTCGGGGCCTCTTGCGTCACCGGTGACGAGTGCGCGGAGGACCGGGTTCGAACCTGCAATAAATGACCCTTGCCGCTTGGCTTTGGCTCTAGACTCTGGTGGTTTGTTTTCGGGGGGGTCTTTCGAATTGGGGCATATCAATCACCTTAAAATAAACTGTTATAAATAGTTATATGTAAGCTATATAAGACATATTGTCATCAACATATATGTTACACAGTAACCACAAAGCAAAAAAACCTCTAGTAGATATACAAAATATAGTAAAGGGGTGCCTGGGTGGCTCAGTCAGTTAAGTGTCCGACTTCAGCTCAGATCATGATCTCACAGTTTGTGAGTTTGATCCCCGTGTTGTTCTCTGTGCTGACAGCTCAGAGCCTGGAGCCTGCTTTGGATTCTGTGTCTCCCTCTCTCTCTGCCTCTCCCCCACTTGTGTTCTCTCTCTCTCTCTCTGTCTCTCAAAAATAAATAAAATGTAAAAAAAAATCAAAATATTAAAAAAACAAGAAAGGAATCTAAGCATCCCACTAAAGAAAGTTATCAAAACACAAAAAGATCAAGAAAAAAAGAATGGAAATACAAAAAAGAAGAGAGAAATTTACAAAACAACTAGAAAACAATAAAATGGCAATAAGTACATATTTATTATTACTTTAAATGTTTTTTAATGTTTATTGATTTATGTTGATGGTGAAAGAATGAAAATGGGGAGGGGTAGAGAGAGGGAAAGAGAGAAAATCCCAAGCAGGCTCTGCACTGATAGCATGGGGCTCAATCCCAGGAACAATGAGATTATGACCTGAGTTGAAACCAGGAGTCCAATGCTTAACCAAATGACCCACCCAGGAGTCCTTACTTTGTATGTTAATAGACTAAATTATTCATTCAAAAGACATAGACTGACTTGATAAAAACAACAACAACAATAACAAAATCTACATTCTGCCTACAAGAGACTCACTTCAGAAGTAAGGACACACAGAGGCTAAAAGTGAAGATATGAAAAAAGATATTTCATGCAACCTGAAATTAAAAGAAAACTTGTGTAGCTATTTTCATATTAGACAAGATAGATTTTAATATAAAGACTGTCATTATAAGACAATGAGGGATACTACATAATGATAAAGGAATCAATCCAGAAAAGTGATATAACATATGTAATTACTCATGCATCCAATTTAGGAGAACCTAGATGTGTTAACCTAGATATATAAATCTAGAACCTAGAATATAAAACATTGTCCAAGATCGTATTTAGGCCACAAAACGTCTTAATAAATTTAAGAAGGTTGAAATCACATCAAGCATCTTTCCCAACCACAATGGATAAAAGTAGAAATCAATTTCTTGTAAAGTGGAAAATTCCCAACCATGATGATATTTTAAAAAAACAAAAAAAATAAATAAAAAAAAAACAAAAACACAAAGAAACATGCTACTAAACAACTTATGGGTCAAAGGAAAAAAAAATAAGTGACAAAAATTCCTTGACACAAATAAAAATAGACATGCATCATACTAAAACTTACAGGATGCAGCCAAATCACTTCTAAAAATAAAGTGTTCCAAGAGATAAATGCCTACCTCACAAAATGAGAAATATCTTAAATAAACAACCCAACATTACTCCTCAAGAACCAGAAAAAGAACAAACTAAGCCCGAAGTTAGTAGAAAGAAATAACAAAGGTCACAGTGGGAATAAATAAAATAGAGACCAAAAACACAAGGTAAGTAATCTACAAAACTAAGATCTTATTCTTTGAAAGATAAACAAAATTGACAAATCTTTGCTAGGCTCATCAAGAAAAATAGAGGGGAGAATTGTTTAGCCGAGATATGAAAACAACCTAATTGTCCCTCAATCAATTAATGGATAAAGAAATTTATATATATATATATAAATATACACACACTCAGACACACACACACACACACACACACACACACACACTGGAATAGTATTCCACCATAAAAAAGACTGATATCTTGCCATTGTGACAACATGGATGGACTTTGATGGCATTACAAGTGAAATAAGTCAGAGAAACACATGTAGCATATGATCTCACTTATGTGAGATTTAAAACACAAACAAACATGAGCTTTTAAATACAGAGAACATATTGGTAGTCTCATTGGGGGGTAGGTGAAATGGGTGAAAGGGGTAAGACAGTACAAATTTCTAGTTATAAAATGAGTTTTGGGGATGAAATGTACAGTTTGGTGACTATTTTTAATATTTTCTTGCATATTTGAAAGTTGTTGAGAGTAGATCTTAAAAATTCTTAAAAATTATAACTATGTATGGTGGCAAATAGAGTTACTGTGATTTTTCAATATATGCAAACATCAAATTATTACAATGTACACTCCAAACTAATAGTATATCAATTATATTTTAATAAAAATGATAAATTTGTACACACATTTTTATATGTCTTTTGGTCTACTATATATATATTTTCTTCATTAATTCCTAGAATTGGAAACTGACTCAACTGAACTGTTCCAAAGGAACAGTTTCAATTTAGACTCTCTTCAGCAATGTATGAAAGAAGTCCTCCAATTTACTGACATTTGGTAACATCAGGCTTGGCTCACTTCTTGACTATTCTGCTAGAAACCTAGTGGTTTTAAATTGCATTTTTTTGAAAATGATTTATGTTATGGGTATTTCATATACTATTTACCATTTGAATAATCTCTTTGGTATATTCAATCTATTAAGTTTTTTTTTCTGTCTTTTTGTTATTCCTTTGAAAGTCTGAGAAATTTATTTGCGGTTTTATTATTCTTTTGTTTTCATTTTTTCAAAATTCAAGGTAGTTAACATATAACAGAGTATTGATTTCAGGATTAGAAATTAGTGATTCAACACTTACATGTAACACCCTGTGCTCACCACAAGTGCCTTCCTTAATTCCCATCCCCCTTTTAGCCCATCCCCCCCACCGACCTCCCTACCAGAAACCCTCAGTTTGTTCTCTGTATTTAAAAGTCTCTTATGCTTGGGCTTCCTCTCTGTTTTTATCTTATTTTTCCTTCTCTCCTCCTATATTCATCTGTTTTGTTTTTAGATTACATGTATGAGTGAAATTATTTTCTATTTGTCTGACTTATTTCACTTCACATAATACACTCTGGTTCCATCTATGTTGTTGTAAATGGCAAAATTTCATTCTTTTTGATCACTGATATTCCATTGTATATACATACCATATCTTCTTTATCCATTCATTAGTCAATGGACATTTGTTTGGGCTTTTTCCATAATTTGCCTATTGTTGATAGTGCTGCTAAAAACTTTGGGGTGCATGTGTCTCTTTGAATCTGTATTTTTGTATCATTTGGATAAATACCAAATAGTGCAATCGCTGGAACATAGGGTAGTTCCAATTTTAACTTCTTGAGGAAACTCCATACAGTTTTCCAGAGTGGCTGCACCAATTTGCATTCCCACCAACAGTGCAAAAGTGTTCCCGTTTCTCTGCAACCTCACCAACATCTGTTGTTTGAGTTGTTCATTTTAGCCATTCTGACAGGTGTGAAGTGGTATCTCACTGTGATTTTGGTTTTGATTTGTATTTCCTTGATAATGAGTAATGTTAAGCATCTTTTCATGTGTCTGTCCATAATATGGATGTCTTCTTTGGAAAAGTGTCTATTCACATCTTCTGCCCATTCTGTATTGGATTGTTTGTTTGTTTGTTTGTTTTGGATGTTGAGCTTGAGAAGTTTTATTTTTTTTTAAGATTTTGGATACTAATCCTTTATCTGATATGTCACTTGCAAATATGTTCTCCATTCCATAAGTTGCCTTTTAGTTTTGTTAACTGTTTCCTTCACTGTGTAGAAGCTTTTCATCTTGATGAAGACCCAATAGTTCATTTTTGCTTTTATTTCCCTTGCCACTGGAGACATGTCTAATAAGAAGTTGCTGTGGCTAAAGTCAAGGAGGTTGCTTCCGGTTTTCTCCTCTAGGATTTTGATGGATTTCTGCTTTTTCTTTAGGTCTTTCTTTCACTTTGAATTTATTCTTGTGTATGGTGTAAGAAAATTATCCAGTTATCCCAACACCATTTGCTGAAGAGACTGTCTTTTTTCAGATGTTCTTTCCTGCTTTGTTGGCCATACATTTCTGAGTCCATTTCTGGGTTCTCTATTCAGTTCCATTGACCTGTGTTTCTGTTTTTATACCAGTACCATACTGTCTTCATGATTACAGCTTTGTAATACAGCTTAAAGTCTGGGACTGTGATGTCTCCAGCTTTGATTTTCTTTTTAAACATTACTTTGGCTATTCAGAGTCTTTTCCGGATTCATACAAGTCTTAGAATTGTTTGCTTTCGCTCTGTGAAGAAGGCTGGTGTTATTTTGAAAGGGACTACATTGAATATGTGGATTGCTTTGGGTAGTATAGACATTTTAACAATATTTGTTCTTCTAATCCATGAGCATGGAATGTTTTTCCATTTCTTTGTGTCTTCTTCAATTTCATAAGCGTGTGTATATGGATTTCAGCATACTGATCTTTTACTTCTTTGGTTAGGTTTATTCCTAGGTATCTTATGGTTTTTGGTTCAATTGTAAATGGGATCATTTCCCTGATTTCTCTTTTTGCTGTTTCATTATTGGTGTATAGAAATGCAACTGAGTTCTGTATGTTGATTTTATATACTATGACTTTGCTGAATTTATGTATCAGTTCTAGCAATTTTTTGGTGGAGTCTTTCAGATTTCTATGTAAGGTATCATGTCGTCTGAAGAGAGTGAAAGTTTGACTTCTTCCATGTCGATTTGTATTCCTTTGATATTTTTTTGTTGTCTGATTACTGAGGCTAAGACTTCCAGTACTATGTTAAATACTAATGGTGAGAGTGGACATCCTTGTTTTGCTAATGACCATAGGGGAAATACCCTCAGTTTTTTCTCATTGAGGATTATATGAACTGTGGGTCTTTTGTATATAGCCTTCATGATATTGATGTATGTTCCATATATCCCTACTATGTGGAGGGTTTTTATCAAGAATGGATGCTGTATTTTGTCAAAGGCTTTTTCTGCATCTACTGGCAGAATCATAGGGCTCATCATATCACTGAGTTTTGCTCTAATCTTTACTTTTTCCCTTCTTCTGTTGGTTTTCAGTTTTATTTGCTGTTCTTTATCCAGCTCCCTTAGGTGTAAGGTTAGGTTGTGTATTTGAGACATTTCTTCCTTCTTTAGGAAGGCCTGGATTGCTATATACTTCCCTCTTATGCTGCCTTTGCTGTATCCCAAAAGTTTCAGACTGTCGCATTTTAATTTCCATTGGCTTCCATGTACTTTTTTACGCCCTTTTAATTTCTTGGTTAACCCTTTCATTCTTTAGTAGGATGTCATTAACCTCCAAATATTTTCTTGTGGCTGATTTCAACTTTCATAGCATTGTGATCTAAAAGTCTGCATGGTGTGATCTTGGTGAGGACTGATTAGTGACCCAGTATGTGATCTATTCTGGAAAATGTTCTATGTGCACTCAAGAAGAATATGAATTTTGCTGCTTCAGTATAAATGTTCTGAATATATTAGTTAAGTCCATCTGATCCAGTGTGTCATTGAAAGTCATTGTTTCCTTTTTGATTTTCTGCTTAGATGATCTCTCCATTGCTGTTAGTGGGGTATTGAACTCCCCTACTATTATTGTGCTAATATCAATGAGTTTCTTTATGTTTGTTATTAATCGATTTATATAATTGGGTATGTCCAATTTGGAGGCATAAATATTTACAATTGTTATATCTTCTTGATGGAAAGACCCCTTAATAATAATATAATACCTATCTTCATCTCTTGTTACCATTTTGTTTTAAAGTCTAATTTTTCTGATATTAGCGTGGCTAATTTGGCTTTTCTTTTTACGTCTATTAATAAGATAGATGATTCTTCATTCCCTCACTCTCAATCTGCATGTGTCTTTATGTCTAAAATGAGTCTCTTGTAGGCAGCACATAGATGGATTTGTTTTTTATACAGTCTGATACCCTATGTCTTTTAGGGTCTTTTTACATTCAAAGTAATTATTGAAAGATATGAATTTAGTGCTATTGTACTGCCTACACAGTTGGTATTTCTGGTGATGTTCTCTGGACCTTTCTAATCTTTGTTGCTTTTGGTCTTTTGTTTTGTTTTTTTCTCCAAAGACTCAGCCTTAAAATTTCTTGCAGGGCTGGTTTAGTGGTCATGAACTCCTTTAGTTTGTTTGCCTGGGAAACTCTGTCTCTCCTTCTATTCTGAATGACAGCCTTGCTGAGTAAAGAAATCTTGGCTTTTTTTCCCACTCAAGTGCTTTTATTATTCATTATGCCAAATATGTGTTTATCATATATGTAATATATATATTCATATATATAACATATTTTTGTATATGTCTAAGTCTCTGCATTCATCCATCAATTCTTATTACACATATATTACCTTCTGTCTGTAGTTTGCCTACAGTGTTATATGCGTATATATATAGTTCATTAGTGTTATATTTTAATGGCCATTTTTTTTAACTTAATAACTTTTTTTTTGTTTCATGGTTAATACATTTTGTGTTGAGTTTAAGAAATTTCTGCCTACCTCAGGATCATAGAGATATTTTCTTGTGAATTATTCTGTTTGTGAGTTCGAGCTCTGCATTAAGGTTCTGTGCTGACAGCTCAGAGACTCGAGCCTGCTTCCGATTCTCTGTCTCCCTCTCTCTCTGCCCCTCCCCTGTTCATGCTCTGTCTCTGTGTCTCAAAAATAAACATTAAAAAATAAATAAATAAATAAATAATATGCTATTAAAGTCAGAGGAGAAACTTTTAGTATTTCACTATTTATTCTTATATTAGCCTTTTATTCATAGCTAATTTTTATGTTGAAATAGAGTTTACTTTCCTCACAATATTTAGTATACTTTTTCTAAAGCTTATACCAAAATATTTTATAAAAAAGCAATGAAGAATGATTATAGTTGCAAAAGGAAATTCTCAGTTTTATTCAAAATGGCCAGTTGATAACATACTACCTGCCACTTTCTATTTTTTATAAAGCATGAAAACATACTCAGGGGAATTTTAATACACAGTACTCCATCTTATTCATGAAGCCAGATTCATATTTGGTTCTGCCTAAAGACCAAAGCAACAAGATCTGTTATATTGGGCCCTAATATTTAGTAGTCCTTATTCTTTTCCTTCTTCAGTTATGCCACCTTCCTATGGGGTAAAGTGCCCACAGAACCAAGAAGGTGTTCTCATGGGATCTTACCGCTAGGTAAAATTAGTCTTATTCAGATATAGGAAAGCCTGTAGGATCTGTTTTGGTTGATACCTGGGAGGATCTATCAATTTTATCCAAAATCCTACATTGTTTGTTTTCTTATTTTCCAAGACTTCATATCTTGCCTTCTAAAATTTACCTCCCACTGTTTAGTTGGCTTTTTTCTTAACTGTGTTTAGTAATTGACCAGTTAACTATCTGATAAATTGTACTAATTCTATATAATTTTTCAGCATTTAGGTTAATATCAGACTTTATATGTCCATTCTGATATCACTGTTCCTCTTTTGGAAGGCCATTGTCTACTTGTAAAGAATTTAGGAGAATTCAGGCATGGGTTCCTTACTGACCTGTGGACATTGCTATACTGTATCATTTTGTTCTATATGCAGTACAATAATTATGTTACCATGTAGTAGTTGTCATTAAATTGCGTCCTCAATATTTCCTTAATACGTATTATCCTGATTTTTTCATTCTTTTAGCTTTCCATTGGTCCTCTCCAATGGGTTGTTTTCCACCTATTGTAACTGTCTCCATATTCTAATTTTATTTAGAACTTCATTTACCATCACAAAATATATTTGGGAGTTTGACTTTGAATTTACTTAAGTGTATAAGTCACCACTTAACTCAAAGTTCTCTAGATAAACATGTTCAATTATCCATTATTTTAGGTTACTTATATAAAACACAGGCATGGCAGTATTAAGACAGCTAATGGTTGAAAATGTCCTAGATTTGAAGATAAGCATGAATCCTGACAGTGCAGGAATGCACCAAGTAGTGAACTGGGATGATAAGCACAATACCATACGCAACATTGTGAAACTAAAGAATATAAATAAATCTTTACAATAGCTATTATTAAAGAGTATGTTACAACCAAACTAATAACAATGTTTCAACACCACACTTCTCACCACACTCCATTGTGCCCATAAAATTGTTAAGTAATACCTTTAATGTGTTGAGTGTAAACAACTGTCAAGCTAGAATTATATATTCTGCTAATAGATCATTCAAGACTGAGGGTAAAATAATGACATGTTAAACACAGGAAAACAGTATTAATCATGGCTCTTTATTTAAGGGAATTTAAAAAATACTAATAATGTACTGCAATAAGAAGGAAATTAACTCCAGAAGAAAATGGTGGGTGATAATCAGTAAGGGTGAACAGAAAAATTGGTAAACATGTTGGTAACTCAGTATAATGATTGACTGTAATTATGATTAATAATAATTTAATTATTATTTTGAGTGATTATTCTGTGGTTAGTAAATACAAGTTCAAAACAAAATCAAAAGATGACTTGGATTTTTTTACTCCTACTTGCAATTTTTTTCATGCATTTACTTTACATAGAATATAGAAAAATCTTAAATATAAAGTTGCTTTTTTTCTTTTCCAGAAAGGGTGAGAGTTTATATGCTTCACACATACACTGCAGCAATGTGACAAATAGACTTTTTCTGAAACCTTAAGATAAATACAGGATGTTTTCAATAACTTGAAAAACGAAGGGTGAGAAATGCAGTCCTTATTTACAATTAAAATCTTATGAAAAGGTAAGACTATAATGTATTCAGAGTAATAGAAAACATATTTGCTTTTTGCAATGGATAATGGATATGTTGAGAGAATAAAGAAGTTAAAAAAAACTGATAAATTGTAGCTTAGAATTGTGTATGCAGCACATACTCATTCTGGCTACACCTCAGTGGATGGGTGAAGAAATTAAACATCAATATAATTTTTGAAATATAAAATTGTGGATTTATGATAGGAGCTGGGGCAAATGTGCTGAAATGGAAAAATCCCTTCCTCTTAGAACTATTAAACTACCACCAACTTTGGTACTGGCCTTCCCACTCTGTCCTCTATTGTTCATTGATCTTGTCCTTGAGAAATAAACTTTATAAAATGAAAACTTAACACATTTCATTTGATTTATGGATAGCTTCATATAGTATATATGGCTTGTTTTGCTGACACAGTTACCTATCTTCCAGATCTTTAACTAAACTCTCATCTGATGTTGTGTGTCAAAAGTGGTTCCAGAGAATCTACCAGATTATTATCAGTTGAGGTCTCTAATAAAATAGTCAAGCACACATATAAGGGATCAAATCCCTGACAACTGTACCCATTTAAGCCCTAAGGTATTCAAATAAAGCACAACTTTATATATATTGTGTGTGTGTGTGTGTAAGCTCACACAATTTATTTATACACACACACACACACACACACACACACACTTGCTTGTCAATTTACTTAATCTAAAATGTGTTCTTTGAAATGATTCAGTATGTTTGGTCTCTTAGTTCCATCTTATAGATTTACTTACCATTTACCTTTTACCTCCACAGTAGTGATTGTTTAGTACATCATGATTAATCTATATCAAGTACTCCCTTTTATTTTGTTAGATATTTTTAAAAAAAGGTATTTGGCTAGGTGCAGAGTTAATATTTGTTAGTTGTAACATATTTGTAGGGGCTCAAATTAATAGCCTTGTTTTCCCTCTCTGGGTAAAAGTGAATGAAACCACAATAAAAGAAATACTGATAATCCAATATAAAAGTATACATTTTATGTATCATAAACATTTTATGCCAACTTTGATTCTAAAATGTCTGGAATTTTATTTGACACTGTCAGGGTTTTCCAGAGTAAGAACTGTTGTGTTTTATACTGGCATTAAGTCAAAATGCATCTTCCCCTGAGTTTCTGTCTGCCAGTCTTTCATACTTAATTGAAAGTGATCTAATGTCAGATTCCTGAGTGTTAGTTGTCAGCAAAACAAATATTGCAATGCACCATGGGGAACGACATGAATCTGTGGAAAGGTGAATGTTTTTATAACATCAGCCAGTGTTTGCAGGAAAATATTTATTGCCACCTGCTATGGATATATAATTAGTTGTGACTGCATACATGTGTAGGTATAATCATTTCTCTTTGCCAAAAGTTTAATATTATTTTGGCATTTCATTTATAGGACATGTGGGGAAAAATCAATTGGCTCAATTACATGAGAAAAAAAAACTTATAATGCAAACATAGTTATTATGAAGTATAGATTTAAAAAATTATTTTAGCAAAATATTACCTTTACTGACAGTGTAAGAGATTCTAATATAGCTAGCTTCTCACACTTGAGGACCAGGGGAGACTGACAAATTAAATACAGGTAGAGATTTCCCTTCACTTAATGTCATAGCTATTTATGTCAGTGTTTCTACTTTAAGTACATATGCTCCAAAAGAAGACTGAATATTAAAAAAACAAAACAACAACAACAGAAACTAGGCAATATTAGAGCTTTATAACATAACTGCAACTCTGGAAGTGAAGTGAATCTCTGAGTGTTCTTTTTGTGTGGATATGTTTCCAGTATTTAATACAAAAATAGCATAAGGACTACTGGGAAATTATCCTACTGTACTATCTTTTCACTCTCCACCCACCTTCACCCCTCCACCCCCCTCCCGCCAAACCTTATATAAGTACTCTTAGAGGAATCAAATTTATGCCTATTTTAAAGTGGTGACATATCGAAATCATAGAGTTTTGTTGTTCTGGGCTAGATATTATTCTCTAAAGAATAAAATTCCAGTGAACCAGAACAATCTCCTTCATTGGCTGTTTTAGCAAACAGACTTTTCCCTAAAGCACAGTTAGAATTGTAACCAACTGTCAATAAGATCCACAGAGATTATATGAAGGGTATATACTAAGGGTCTGCATTATCTGTGCCCGTGTAGAAGGTAGACGGACATCATTCTTTAACATCTTCCAATTGTTAATTGGACCTCTTCTCTATGGTTGGAAAAGCAGCAATTTAGTAACGAGTTTGTTAGGTAGGAGTTTAACATGCTACCCAAGTGGACATTTTAATTGATTGTTCTTGGAATCAGTGATACGGGCCTAAATATCAATCCATTAATGGGTTTCCTCTGGATACAAAATTTCCTGGGATTAAAGATGTTTAACCACAGAACAGATGACTATTTAAAGGGACATTATAGCTAAGTGGCAAGCATTTATTCTAGAACAAGATGAACTTTAAAGATCTTTCCAACACTAACATTCTATCTGTACTGTCCCATGAAGCAGAAACTTGGAAGATAGACAAACCAGTGCACATAGGAGATAACCACAACTTTTTTCTGTGTGGTTACCTTAAATATCATTGCCTTATTTATTTTTTCAACAAATATTCATTGAGCTCCTGCTACATGTTAGGCATCCTTTAAGGCATTGGGGTTATGTTTGTGAATAAGAGACACATTGTCCCTAATTTAAGAGTCTAATGAATATTTATTTTAAAGACATAACTTCATGATCAATTATTGATCACCCTTGTGATCATTCAAATGCTAAGAGTAGAGTATATGGGTATAAAATACAAGGAGATCTAATTTTGTTTCTAAGAAATTGGGGAAGTCTTTCCCTGGATAAATAATGTTTCAGCTGAGTACTGAAATAAGAGTTAGGAGATGTCCAGTAAAAAATGATGGCAATAATCATTTCAAGGAGGCCAAGGTTATCAAACCAAAGGGTTTTTGGTAAGACAGGGAGGAAATACAGTGACTTGGACCAAAGTGGAGGACTTATAGATGTAGATACTAAAGGAAAGTGATGTATCAAGGATAACTCTCACATTTATGCCATATGGCTCATTAACATCAGATTAAGAAATATAGTATCATGAAAAGAAAATGTTACCTGTTCTTAAGAGCTCCATTGCCCTGGGAAATAGCTATCCTCTTACCCTTATTAAGGTTAAAATAGACTGTTTTCAAATTTTTTTAAAATAAAATAAAATAAAAGGCTTTTCAGGGTTGTTAGGATTAGAGAAAATTTGAGTAAGGTTTTTGACAAAAAGTGTTTAGCAAAAGTTGATATCATTAGTGCTACTGTCATTAATACTATTATTTAACATCAAGTTGTCAGTTTAGAGCAGCCTAGGAAACTGAACGTTGGAACATAGCTTTCTGCTCCTCTGTTATTAAGGAACTCTGAACAATTAATTTATTTTTGTACCTTTGAAGTCCTTTTTCCATGTTCTTTACATAAATGTAATATTCTCCTGTTTCTTTGGACTCTTGTTTTCTTTCATGTTACTATAGAAATTAGTCTTTCTAACCTGAACATCCAATGAAATCCCTACTCCTTGACAGGTATATAGATAGGAGGAAGACAGAAGAGGTCTTAGACAAATCCAAATTGTGAGTGATTTTGTAAAACTTTTATTCATCTGTTTTTCAGTGATTTGTTTTGGAGAATACAAGTCTGCTTTTTATAATGCACATATGCAATGCACCACTAGAGGCCATAAGACACCTCTGTAAATAAACAGACCAATTAGCATTTTAATTGACAGGCAAAAGTTTGTGATGACAGCTGGAACAAGTGAATTTTTCAGTGAGGGTTAGAAATTTGGAGGAAGGGAAATGAAATATTGTATATTGTTTTTATGTGTTTAAGAGTTTCTATGTAATCAACTTTATAAAATAATTTTGTAAAGGATTGTAAACCAGTTTTGAAATATGAATTGATGATAGACATTTGTATGAGGCCTTCTGAGATAATATGACTTTTTCATAATCATAAAGTTAAAATAATACAATTATATTTAGCCATAAATAAGTAGGCCATGAAACAGTTTATAAGATTATAACAAAGAGTTATAAGAAAAACATAGAATTAATAATAGAAAAAGACAAGTTCCACTTATTTCCATTAAAATGAGAATCTGTAAACATAATATATGTGCAAGTGAATGTCAACATCCAATTCTAAATCTTCCACTTTAACTTTTGAGTTTTAGTTTTAAATTCAGCTAAATGTTATAACAACCATCTTGACTGTAGAAACTTCATTTCCAAGGGCTCATATTAAATACATATTTTCATCACGGTGATTATATTTTCAACTCAAAATGTCATTTTGTTGACAATTGAATGTCCCATAAAGACTAGCAGGGAATACTACTGATAAAAGAAATCTGAATTCATTTAATTTTCCACATCATGAAAGAACATAACTTGACAGTAGTTTCTCAGAGATAAGCTGGAGAAGGATTTTTTTTTTTTTTTTTTTTTTTTTTGTACCTAGGCTGAAGTGGTTTAAAGTAGGTCTTTCAAAGTGGGGAGCTTATAGGGACTGGATGAAGCTGATGACATAAGTGTTTTGAAGAAAGCATTAAAATAAACTTTGATCAACAGGTTCTTTTCCATGTGAGGAATCTATTGCAACAATAGATTTGATGTTTGTTCATCTTGACAAAGTATTATCCAGATAAAACGGTTGGCAAAAATTTCTTAAATAAAACAGTGAAGTTATTTATTTATAGTTATAATTTCCCCACCAAGAATTTCCTATGAGAGTCATATTAACATAGGTGCTTTCAGTTAAGTAATGCTGATGCTGGTTATATCAATTCTCACAGACCATTGTGTGTCTTTCTCTGGCCTATGCTGGAAGATGAGCAGAGCTATCTGCTCTCTGGAGATGATCACTCCAGATCTTTATATGGGAGCATCAGTGTCAACATGTTAGATCCTTTTGATTAATATATAGTTTTTTTTTGGGGGGGCGCCTGGGTGGCGCAGTCGGTTAAGCGTCCGACTTCAGCCAGGTCACGATCTCGTGGTCGGTGAGTTCGAGCCCCGCGTCGGGCTCTGGGCTGATGGCTCAGAGCCTGGAGCCTGTTTCCGATTATGTGTCTCCCTCTCTCTCTGCCCCTCCCCCGTTCATGCTCTGTCTCTCTCTGTCCCAAAAATAAATAAACGTTGAAAAAAAAATTAAAAAATATATATATATATAGTTTTTTATTTTTACATAAGTTATTCACAAGAATTATAGCCGGTAATTTTATGTATCAGTATTATACTTGCTTTATGAAAGTTTGGGAAGTTCCTCTACAGTTTTAATATTTGGAATAATTCATACAATGAATAGAATAGCTAATCATTGAATATCTGGTAGAATTCCTTTGTTAAGTCCTGTATCTGCTGTTTTGTTGGAAGATGGGGATGGGGAAAATGTATTTTCTTTTCTTTTTTTTTTTTTTTTTTTTTTTTTTTTTAGAGAGAGAGAGAGAGAGAGGATGTGCATGCAAAAACAGTTAGAGGAACAGAGGAGGACAGAATTTTTGTAAAGATTTGATTTATTTATTTTTTAATTTGAGAGAGAAAAGAGTGAGCAGGGGAGAAGAAAGAAAATCCCAAGCAGGTTCCACACTCAGCACAGAGCCTGACTTGGAGCTTGATCCCACGACCCTGAAATCATGACCTGAGCCCAAATCAAGAGTAGGTTGCTCTATGGACTAAGCCACTCAGGTGCACCAAGAAGGTATTTTCTTAATAATTACAATGATTTATTCTATTTGTTTTTGGATGTGTAAGCTAATAGGATCAATTTTCGTAGACTATTTTGCTAGGAAATTATCCATTTCATGCAAGTTTTCATATCTATTTTCACAGAGGTCTACATGTTAGTCTCATAATTTTTAAATCACTTATGTTTCAATGATTATTTTCCCCCTTTGCATTACTTGTTTTGTGTTTCTCTTTTTGTTTGAACAAGTTAGCTATCAATTAATTAAATCTAGGTTTTCTCATAATATTTTGCTATTATTTCCTCCCTTAAATTTCCATATGAAAAGGCCCACTTTGTTTTCCTTTGTCTAGTTTCCTAAGCAGAGAGATTATTTTACATCTTTCTAAATTACTGATAAAAAAAAGTTTAGAGATATGAATTTTAATCCCTTATTAATTTAAATGTATCATATATTCAGATGTGTAGGGTTTTCCTTGTCATTAACTTTTTAAAAGTCTAGTTTCAGTGTATACTTTCCCTCCTACTCAATATTTGTCTGACAAAGGGTATGAAAATTTCTGGGTGGAAGGCCCTTTTTTGTTTGTTTTTTGTTTTTCTTGGTAATTTCTAGGGTTTCTTTTTTGCCATTTGATGAGGAAATCTACTATTTCTGCCTTATGAAAAGTAATGTTTCTTTGTCACCTATTAAGGAACATTTTCGTAAAGATCTCTTGGATAGTTGAAAAGATGATGTATTCTCTTATTGTAGGGGGTAGAGTTTGAAATATACCAATGGGTCCACCTGTTGTATCATGTTTAGATATTTTATCTCCTTACTTATTTACTTGTCCATTTGACCTGCTTTGAACTGGTCATATTTTATTTTTTTAAATTTTTTTTTCAACGTTTATTTATTTTTGGGACAGAGAGAGACAGAGCATGAACGGGGGAGGGGCAGAGAGAGAGGGAGACACAGAATCGGAAACAGGCTCCAGGCTCTAAGCCATCAGCCCAGAGCCCGACGCGGGGCTCGAACTCACGGACGGCGAGATCATGACCTGGCTGAAGTTGGACGCTTAACCGACTGCGCCACCCAGGCGCCCCTGAACTGGTCATATTTTAAATATCCTCTTATTAGAGTGTTTGTATTTATATATCTGACCTTGCATGCTCTATGGTTTTTGCTTCAGATAGGAATTTACTATTTTACATGAAGACAGTTTTATTCTCTGTAGTATTTAGTAGGACTATAGGAGTATTTCATTTTGGGTAATTTTGCATCACTACTGGCAAAATTCTTCTCAATAGTTTGTTCAATATCTTGTGACACAGGAGAAGTTTTAGTTGTATCTGGTGAGAACAGAACCTATTCCTAGCCATGAATTAGCTAAGAGATTGTTACTTCTAATTCTTTTGGCCATTTTCCCCTAATGTTGTACAGCTTTATTACATACTTTAATTGTTTATTACTTACCTAAAAACTCAAAGGAGTCTTTTTCAGATCTCTAGAGCTCCCTCTCTAGGGAGCTCTTTTTTGTCTGGTACTCTGCTTTATAAACATATAAATTTGCTTAACCCCACCCAGCCCCTGCTCAGTTTTCTTTATCACTTATTACAACAGGCTATTGTGATGTCTACATTTGTACACTTTATTATCCTAATTTTATCAAATTAAAATCAATTAAACATATATTGATTATTGTTCTTTCTGTGAATAGAATGAGAACATGTATATGAATAAACGATATCCTCCAATACTGAAATGATATCCATCTTTTAAAATGAAAATCTAGGGACACCTGAGTGTCCAATTTCAGCTCATGTCATATTCATATGTAACAGAACAAGATTGAACTGACTGAACCAGATCATCCCTCCTCCAGACCAACACAGCCACCAGCCACTGGTTCCAAAGAACTATCAGCTATCGGTCCAGTGGTTTTGAATTTTCCGATTTGATTCTTGGTTAATTCTTATATATTCTTATATATTATATATTATATACATAATATATAATCATATAGTACATGTACTATATATACATTATATATTATGTATATAATATATGTATATGTTATATATAGTATATAATTATATAAGATATATATTATGTATATATGCATATGTATTTATATATAATATATACATATTTGTTATTATTATTATTATTATTATTTATTCTTCCTCTTCCTCTTCCTCCTCCTCCTCCTCCTTTTATTTTTCTTATTCCATCCCTTCTCTGTCCTGGTTATTCTGATTGTTGGTTTGTTTAAGCAAACATTTTTAATCTATTCTTTTTACAACTCTTCTGTATCTATTTTCCTCTCCTTATCTCTAGAATAAGTCATATAGTCTCTCTGATTCTCTGCCCGCTCAATTTTTCTTTTCTTTTCTTTTTATCCCCCACCTTGTCATTTCTCTCTTTGTATGGGATAAAGCTTCTCCAGCAGCAACCCCCCCCCTTAAGTTTTTTTCCAGGGTTACTTCAATGAACAAATCAAAGCACACCTGGTGGAAGGACCAAACCACAACTACGAGTAGGGACATAAAGCAACCAGAGTCACAACAACAGAGAGCATGCTACACACTCCAAAAACACCTCCTGAAGGGCCAGGCCCTGGACAGTGGATGACCCCTTTTAATATAGAAGTGCTCAAAGGTGCAGGACACATAATAAGCTATTAAAATACATAAGGGACAGAAACCTAGCCAAAATGGTGAAATGGAAGAATTCTCCTCAAAAGAAATTCCAGAAGAAATCACAGGTAGAGAATTGCTCAAAACAGATATAAACAATATATCTGATCAAGAATTTAGAATAATAGTCATAAGATTAATAGCTGGACTTAAAAAAAAAGCATAGAAGACAGCAGAGAAACTATTGCTGCAGAGATCAAGGAACTAATAAATAGTCACGACTAGTTAAGAAATGATGTAAATGAGGTGCAAAATAAACAAGACGCAGTGACAGCAAAGATGGAGGAAGCAAAGGGGAGAAAAAGTAAAATAGAAGATAAAATTGTGGAAAATGATGAAGCCAAGAAAAAGAGATAAGAAAATATTAGACGACAAGAGAATTAGAGAACTAAGTGATTCAATGAAACATAATAATACCTGTATCACAGAAGTTTTGGAAGAAGAAGAAGAGAAAGGGACAGAAGGTTTACTTGAACAAAGTATGCTGAGAACGTCTCTAATCTGGGGAAGGAAATAGACATCCAAATCCAGGAGGCACACAGAACTGCCTTCAGATTTAACAGGAATGGGTCTTCTCCATGTCATATCATACTAAAACTGGCAAAATACAAAGATAAAGAGAGAATTCTGAAAGCAGCTAGGGACAAATGCATCTTAACCTACAAGGGCAGACACAGGGTAGTAGCAGATCTGTTCACTAAAACTTGGCAGGCCAGAAGGGAGTGGCAGGAAATATTCATTGTGCTGAATAGGAAAAAAATATGCAGCCAAGAATCCCTTATCCTGCAAGCCTGTCATTCAGAACAGGAGGAAAGATAAAAGCTTTCCTAGACAAACAGAAACTGAAGGAGTTCATGATCACTAAACCAACCATGAAAGAGATCCTAAGGCGGATTCTGTGAGTGGAATGTTGCAAAGACTACAAAGGACCAGAGACATCACCACAAGCGTGAAACCTACAGATAACACAAGGACACTAAATCTATATCTTTCAATAATAACTCTGAATGTAAATGGACTAAATGCTCCAATCAAAAAAATATAGGGTGTCAGAATGAATAAAAAAAAAAGATTGATTTATATACTGTCTACAAGAGACTCATTTTAGACATGAGGACACCTTCATATTGAAAGGGAGGGGATGGAGAACCATCTATCATGCTATTTCAAGTCAAAAGAAAGCTGGGATAGCCATACTTATATCAGACAGACTAAATTTTAAACTAAAGGCTGTAACAGGAGATGAAGAAAGGTGTTATATCATAATTACGGTGTCTATCCATCAAGAAGAGCTAAGAATTATAAAAGTTTATGCACCCAATTTGAGAGAACACAAATATATAAAACAATCACAAACATAACCAATCTTATTGATAAGAATATGGTAATCGTAGGGGACTTTAATACTCTAATTGCAGCAATGGACAGATCATCTATGCAAAAAAATCAATAAGGAAACAAGGTCCTGAATGATACACTGGACCAGATGGACTTCACAGCTATATTCAGGACTTTTTATCCAAAAGCAAGAGAATACACATTCTTCTCTAATGCACATGGAACATTCTCCAAGAAAAATCACATACTGGGTCACAAAACAGCCCTCAATAAATATGAAAGAATTGAGATCATGCCATGCACATATTCAGATCACAATGCTATGAAACTTGAAATCAACTACAAGAGAAAAAAAAAATTGGAAAGTCCCCAAATTCATGGAGGTTAAAGAACATCATACTAAAGGATGAATGGGTCAACCAGGCAATTAAAAAAGAAATTAAAAAATATATGGAAGCAAATGAAAATGAAAACACAACAGTCCAAACCCTTTGGGATGTAGCAAAGGCAGCCCTAAGGGGAAAATACATTGCAATCCAGGCTTAGCTCAAGATACAAGAAAAATCCCAAATACAAAACCTAACCACACACCTAAAGGAACTAGAAGCAGAACAGCAAAGAAAGTACAAAGCCAGCAGAAGAGAAATAATAAAGAGTAGAGCAAAAATAAACAATATAGAATCTAACAAAAATAAGAACAGATCAATTAATCTAAGAGTTGGTTTTTTGAAAAAATAAAATTGATAACCCATTAGCCAGACTTCTCAAAAACAACACAGAGAACCCAAATAGATAAAATCACAGATGAAAGAAGAGAGATCACAACCAACAGTACAGAAACACAAACAATTATTAGAGAACACTATCAAAAACTATATGACAACAAATTGGACAACCTGGCAGAAATAGGTAAATTCCTAGACACCCACACACTACCAAAACTTAAACGGGAAAAAGTAGAAAATTTGAATAGTCTCATAACCAGTGAAGAAATTGAATCACTTATCAAAAATATCTCCCAACAAATAAGAAGCCCTGGGCCAGATGGGTTCCCAGGGGAATTCTACCAGACAATTAAAGCAGAGTTAATACCTATTCTTCTCAAGCTGTTCCAAAAAAATAGAAACGGAAGAAAAGCTTCCAGACTCAATCTATGAAACCAGCATTACTTTGATTCCCAAACTGGACAGAGACCTCACTAAAAAGGATAATTATGGGCCGATATCCCTGATGAACATGGATGCAAAAATTCTCAACAAGATACTACCATATCAAATTCAATAGTATATTAAAAGAATTATTCACCATAATCAAGTGAGATTCATCCCAGGGCTGCAGGGCTGGTTCAATATCCGCAAATCAACGTGATACATCCCATTAATAGAAGAAAGGATAAGAACCATATGATCCAGTCAATAGATGCAGAAAAAGCATTTGACAAAATACATAATGACAAAGGGGATTAATATTTCAAGAGACATGGCAATTATTAATGGCATGCACCTAATAAAATAGCATCAAAATACAGGAAACAAACTGAAAGAACTGCAAGGAGAAATAAATGAATCCACTATTGTAATTGGAAAACTAAGCACCCCTCTATCAGAAATGGAAATATCCAGGGGCGCCTGGGTGGCTCAGTCGTTAAGCGTCCGACTTCGGCTCAGGTCATGATCTCGCGGTCTGTGAGTTGGAGCCCCGCATAGGTCTCTGTGCTGACCGCTCAGAGCCTGGAGCCTGTTTCGGATTCTGTGTCTCCCTCTCTCTCTGACCCTGCCCCATTCATGTGCTGTCTCTCTCTGTCTCAAAAATAAATAAACGTTTAAAAAAAAAAAAAAGAGAGAAATGGAAATATCCAGCAGGCACAAAATCAGTAAGGATATAATTAAACACACCAGCATCAATCAACCGGAAATCATGGATATCTATAAACTACTTCATTCAACATAAGATTACATATTCTTCTCAACTTGCATTGAACATTCACCATGATAGACACATTCTGTGCCATAAAAACACTTTAAAATTAAAAGAATAGAAATTATATGATGTCTGCTGTCAGACCACAATAAAGTCAAACTAGAAAACAGAATGATAAATACAAAATCTCAAAACACTTGGAGATACATCAACACACTTAAAAAAATATATTTATTTATTTTGAGAGGGAGGGAGAGAGAGAGAGAGAGAGAGAGGGAGAGAGCAAGCAAGGGAGGGGCAGAGAGAGGGAGAGAAAGAGAATCCCAAGCAGGCTCCATACTTTCAGTGCAGAGACCGATGTAGGACTCAAACACACTAAGTGTGAGATCATGACCTGAGCCAAAATCAAGAATCAGCCGCTTAACCAACTGAGCCACCCAGGCTCCCTAAACCAACACACTTCTTAATAAGTTAAAGAAAGAATCTCAAGAGAAATACTTTGAACTGAATAAAAATGGAAATACAACTTACCAAGATTCATGAGATGTAGTGAAAGCAGAGTTTAGAGGGAGATTCATGGCATCAGAAGCCATAACTAAAAAGTTAGAGGTAAAAAAAAAATCATCTAAGCTCTCATTTTGTGAATCTAAATGAAGAGAAAGTTAAGTCCAAAGTAAACAGAGCAATAGGAATAAAAACTAGAGCAGATATTAATGAAATTGAAAGCAGTAATCAATAGAGAATATCAAGAAAACCAAAAGCTGTTTTTCTTTTTAAATAATCAATAGAATCAATAGGTCTCTAGCCATGCTAAGAAAAAAAAGACATATTGTCAATATCAAAAAGAAGGGGATCACTACAAATCCCATAGACAACAAAAGGATGATTAAAGGAATATGATGAACTCTATGAAGTTAACTGAAGTGGACCAATTCCTTGAAAGACACAATTTGCCAAAACTGACATAAAAAAATAGCAATCTGAATCAGCCTATATCTGATTGAATAAATAATTAATAAGCTGCCAAAATAGAAAACACTGTGCCCACATGAATTCACTATTGAAGACTGCAGAATTTTAAGAAAATATACAAGTTCTATATAATCTCTTCCAGAGGACAAAAGCAGATTAAATACTTTCTAATTTATTCTATGAGGCTAGCATTACTTTAATAACAAAACCAAAACTTTACAAGAAAAAAAAAAAAATACTGGTCTTTCGACCAAGATTTCTTATAGGTGCAAAATTTCTTAACAAAATATTAGCAAATTGAATTCAATAATGCACAAAATGAATTTTACACAACAACCAAGTGGGCAAGATTGGCTCAACATTTTAAAATTAACATAATCACATCAACAGACAAAAGTAGAATCATATGATCAATAGATGCAGAACAAAAAAAAACCCTTTTGACAAAAATCCAATATCCATTTATGGTAAAAAAAAGCAAAAATCTCAGAAAACTAGGAATAGAGGGAAACTTCTTAAATTTGATAAATAACACGTGAAAAACTTCTATCTAATATCATATATCTTGATGAGAAACTCAAAAATTTCCATTGAATATCAGGGACAGGGAAAGGATATCCCCTTTCACCAGTGCCCTTAAACACTGTACTGGTAGTCCTAGGTACTACAGTAAGAAAAGGAAAGAAAAGCTATGTAGTTTGGGAAGAAGAATTAAAACTCTTTGTTCACATATGACATGATCATTTATGTTGAAAATCTGAAAGAATAACAAAAACTCCTTATACTAATAAGCAATTATAGCAAAGTTGCAGATGCAAGGCTAATATACAAAACTCAATCAGTTTCCTATATATCTGCAATGAACAACTGGAATTTGAAATTAAAATCACAATACTGTTTAAATTTTTATCCCCCCCAATGAAACACTTCATTATAAATCTAACAAAATATAAGTAAGATCTATATAAGACAACTACAAGCTATGATGAAAGATAACAATTAAGAACTAAATACGTGGAGAGATGTTCCACATTCATTGATGGGAAAACACAGTATCAACAAGTATTAATTCTTCCCAAATTAATCTATGGATTCAATGCAATCCCAGTAAAAATCTTAGTGAGTTGTTTTGTGGATATCAACAAACTGAGTCTAGAGCTTATGTGGAGAGGTAAAAGTGTCAGAATAGCCAATTCAGTATTGAAGGAGAAGAACAAAGTTGTAGGACTGAGACTACCCAACATTAAACAATGAAACCACAGTAATCAGACAGTGTGGTACCAGTGAAGAATTAGATGGATACAAAGGGAACAGAATAGAGAGCCCAGAAACAGATCCATATAATCAACCTGTGTTGGACAAAGGGGCAAAGGCAATATAACGGGCCAAGATTATCTTTTTAACAAATAGCACAGGAACAACTGGACATCCATGTGCTTAAAAAAAGAAAAAAAATGAGGGCGCCTGTGTGTCCTGGTTAAGCGTCCAACTTTCTATTTCAGCTCAGGTCATAATCTCACAGTCGTGAGCCTGAGCCCCAATTTGGGTTCCATGCTGGATGTGGGGTCTGCTTAAGATTCTTTCTCTCCTTTTTTTTCTGCCCCCCATCAAAAAATAAAATAAATAACTTAAAATAGATAATAAACCTAAATGTAAACTATAAGCCCATAGAAGATAACCTAGGAGAAAACCTAGATATCCTTGGATATGATGATGACTTTTTAGTTACAATAAAAAAGGGATAATCAATGAAAGAAATACTTGATAAATGAGACTTTATTAAAATTAAAAACTTCTGCTCTACAAAGGACAATGACACCAGAATGAGAACATATGCATAGACTAGGAGAAATATTTTCAAAAGATATAGGATGAAGGACTGTATCCAAAATATATATGAAAAACACTTAAGACTCGACACAAGGAAATGAAAAACCCAATTAACAAATGGACCATAGATCTGAAGAGACACTTTGCTAAAGAAGATATACAAATGGCAAGCATATGAAAATATATTGAACATCATATGTCATTAAGGAATTACAAATTAGAACAATGAGCTACCACTACACATTTATTACAACACATAAAATCCAAAAACAGGGCCAAATGCTGATAAGGATGTAGAGGCGCAAGAACTCTCATTGTTGGAAGTAATTGAAAATCATACAGCCACTTGGAAGAGAGTTTGGCAGTTTCTTACAAACCTAAACTTGCTTTAATCATACAATTTAGCAATCACTCTTTGTATTTACCAAATAAATTGAAAACCTGTGTCCACATAAAATTTTCATATGGATGTTCATAAAAGCTTGGAATCAACCAAGATGTCTTTCAGTAGACAGTAGATAAAAACTGTGGTATATCCAGATAATAGAATATTATTCTGTGCTTAAAAAAAAAAAAAATCAAGCCCTAAAGAAAACAAGAAGAACCATAGATGTATATTACTGAGTGAAAAAAGCCAATCTGAAAAGACTATACGCTGTGTGATTCTAACAATATGACATTCTGGAAAAGGCAAAACTATGGATGCAGTAAAACAATTTCTTGTCACCAGGGGTTCAGGGAGGGAATGATGGGTACACAGATCTCAGCATTTTTAGGGAACTAAAAGTTATATGATATTACAATGGTGTATACAAGTTATTATACATTTGTTAAAAGCCATAGAATATAAAACACCAAAGGTGAATCCTTTGTGATTCATGAAAAGAAAATTGACCCAGAAAGTTAGAGAGAGAGAGAGAGAGAGAAGTAAAGTAAACAGGGCATCAGAAAGGAAGAGTAACATGGGAAAAAGGAGAAACATGGCTGCATACAATAAACTATCATGCTCCTTAGGAGTTTTATAAATTCTATTTGATAATTGAAACATAAGTTATAACACTAGCTGGTGTTCAAGACAATGATCTTGAACAATGGGGAAGATAAAGTAACCAAATGAAGTAAGATTTCTATATTTCAGTGAAGGTGGTAATTTGTCAGTCAATTAATGATGATAATCTGTAAATATTTTTGCAAAATCCCTTGCAATTGCTAGAAAAGCTATGCCATGTGATTTAAAAAACTATTAAAAAGGCATTATTAAATAAAAGATTTGAATAACCAAAGAGAGAAAAATCAAGAAACAAGAACTAGAGAAAATGGAAGATAATAAAATAATACACATAATTTTAACATATCAATAAATCCTGTAAGTCTAAACTGTCTAAATATACCCATCAAAAGGCAGAGAAGATAGGCAGAATGTGGGGGAAAAAAAAAAGCAGCCCACTATATGTTTATATGTTGTTTACAAGAAATTCACTTAAAATACAATTTTGTAAATGGGTTAAAGAGATAAAAAAAATCCTAATCATTAATATATAAAAAATAATAAAAAACAAAAAACAAACAAGAAAAAAGGACATCAGAGCTAAGAATATTATTACCACAAAGAATGGCATTTATGCAATGATTTTTAAAGTCAATATACTAAGAAGACCTAATAATCCTAAAGGTAACAAAATGTAACAAACAAAAGCCTCAAAATGCATGAAGCAAACACAGAGCTGAAAGGAGAACTAGAAAAATTGACAATTTTAGTTCAGGACTTAAATGTCCACATCTCAACAACTAATAAGATTACTAGGTAAAAATAAGTAAGTGTATAAATCTCAAAAATGCAAACAAGACATAATTAACTAATGTAGAACTCTCAGCCTAACAGCTGAGTATATTTCTTGCAAGCATGCATGAAATAATCCTTAAAAATTCTGAGCCACAAAATGAAACTTAAATTGAAAATATTTGAAATCATGCAGAAACTGTATCTTAATAAAACTGAAACGAAATCAGTAACATTAGAAATAAGGAAAATTCTCTAATAATTGAAGTCATTCCTCAAGACGAGAGTAAGGAGAGCAAAAATAAACTGAAAGTAAACAGAAGGAAGGAAAATAACAAATAGCATAGACCATGTAATTGAAAATGGGAAAATAGAGAAAAATCAGAAAACAAAAAAGCTGGCTGTTTAAAAAAAATAGAAAAAGTAATAAGCCTTTGCAAGACTGACAAAAATTTTAGAGTAGACACAATCACCAATATTAGGAATTAAAAATAGGCTATTACTACAGATCCTGTAGCCACTTATTAAAAGGATAATAAATAGTATAAACATGTTTATGTTTCTAAATTCAACAATTTAGAATAAACCAACTTCTTAAAAACAACACACTATTAAAACTGAACCAAGATGAAATAATCAGAATCATCCTGTAACAATTAAAATAATTGAATTTGTAATTAAAACATTCCTGAAAAAGAAATATCCAGGCCCAGATGGTTTCACTGGAGGTCCCTGCCAAATATTTTAAAAGAATGAACTCCAATTTTATAAAATCTTTTCCAGGGAATAGAAAGAAAACATCCCAATGAATTTTATGAAAACAATTATCCTGATACGAAAATCAGAGACCATACAAAAAATAAAATTATAAATGAAAATATCACATGAATTTACAAAATTAATCCTTATATTCTTACACTTCTCCAAAACAAAGAAATATTAGAAAACAAGTTACAATAATGTATACACATATTTTTGTAATTTTTAAAGGTTTATTTATTTTTGAGAGAGAGTGAGACAGAGCGTGAGCAGGGGAGGAGCAGAGAAAGAGGGAGACACAGAATCTGAAGCAGACTCTAGGCTCTGAGCTTTCAGCAGTCAGCACAGAACCCCATGCTGGGCTCGAACCCATGAACCATAAGATCATGACCTGCGCTGAAATTGGATGCTCAACTGACTGAACCACCCAGATGCCCCAATGTATACATATTTTTGTTTAAAAAACATTCCATGACCAAGTGAGGTTTATTGCAGAGATGCAAGTTTGTATTGATATTTGAATACCAATGAATGCAATCTACTATATTAGCAGGTTAAATGGAAAAAAAGCACATTATCATATCAATCGGTACAGGAAAACATCTGACAGAATCCAACACTCATGAATGAGAACACTCTTGGCAAGGTCAGAATAGGAGAGAACTATCTGAACTTGAAGGTGAGCATTTTCAAAAAATTCTCCAGCTAGCAACATTCTGTGGATGGTAAAAACACATTGCTTCACTTCAAAATCTGGAACAAGGCCAGATGTCCATTTACGTTCAACAAAGTAGTAGAAATTCTAGCCACTGTAGTAAGACAAGGCATATATATTGGTAATAAAACTGTCCCTATATGTAATTGTCATGATAATCTGTGAAAAAAGTCCATAAGAATCTAGAATAAAAAAAAAAAAATCAGACATAAGTGAATTCAGTTATGCTGTAAAATACATGATCAACCATAAAAATCACTATCTGTAATTTTTTATACCAACAATGAAATTGTAGAAATGAAAATAAAAATATGATTTACAGTCACTCCAAAAAGTGAAATACTAACAAAACATATAACGTATATACTTAAAAAAATGTATGACTTGGATGCTGAATTTTATAAAATGTTGATGAAAGAAATCAAACACCAAAATAAATGGATACATGGTGTTCATCGATTGGAAGACTGAATAAAGTAAAGAGGTCAATTCTCTTTATTGATTTATAGGCCCACCGAAATTCCCATTAAAATCCCAACAGGGTTTTTGTGGACATACACAAGTTTATTTTAAATTTATATGAATTGCACAGGACCTATAATAGCTTTAAAAAAAAATTGACAAAGTAGCATAAAGGGGGAGTGATCCCTTCGCCCAATTTACCCTTTATTAAATTCCTACAGTAATCAAGAATGTATGACTTTGATGGAAGGACAGACACATAATTCAATGGAACAAATAGAGGACACAGAAATAGACCCACACAAATATGTTCAAGTAATTTTACAAATGTGCAAAAGCAAGTCAATGTAGAAATAATAGTCTTTTCAACAAACGGTGCTGGAACAATTGGTAATGCATGTGTACTAGTACTGACAACACTGATTCTATCTTTGGCCCTCCATCTTGTTCTTCCCTCTGGTACACAGATGGCGCCACTTTAGATAACTACCTTGTGACTCTACCGTCTTGCCTCTGGCTCCCTAAAGCCTGGGGATTAAGGTCAGAATAGCTGCATAGAATGGATGGAGAGTAGGTGTGTAGTGCCCTGGATCATCTGGGGATGAGACAATTAGATAGAGATTAGATAGGAAATGTCTGAAACCTGTATGGGGAAGCAAAAGGGCTGAGAAGAGGTGGTCACTTGGGCGTTGACTGTATGATACTCAGGAAGATGGTATTATGGTAAATGAGTTTGAGATATCAAAAATGGCCTCAGTCACTGCTCAACCTGCCTTGTGACAAAGATTATATACTTACAGGCATGGGTGAGAATCATAGGTTCTTAATTTGATTGATTGGATAAATGCTAGCATTAAGATAACCTGGCCTAACAAAGGGGATGTTCCCACCCCTCTATTATGCTGGAACTTTTTGGAAGAACTATAATTATATGCAAATTGGAAATGAAATGTGCCATTTACACCTAGTATTTTAGAGACCCAGATGAAGAATTATTTTCCTTTCGTATGAAAGACTGCATTTTACAGTCAGGCCCTGGGGCATGGTATACTACTTTAGTATCTGTTCTATCCCCTATAGCTAATCAACTCATTGCTATCATAGCTGTTACGGTGGCTGACTTAGAACTGAAAGAGTTTGTCATAAGGGATGTAAGTAGAGAAATAGGAAAAACAAAGGATGCTGCAGATGATAAAATGGTGGAAAGTTGGCCCATCAAGTTCTCTCAAAAATTGTGCCAAGATGTATTATCTGGGACCCTGACAGTCTTGCTGTAATGCCCGAAGCTCGAGAGACCCCAAAGAACGAACCACCAGAGTCCAGAGTCAAAGCCAAGCGGCAAGGGCCATTTATTTCAGGTTCCAACCTGGACCTCCGTGCATTCACGAACAGTGATGCTCCGAGGTCCCGAGGGGAGTTTGCGCAGGCTTTTTATAGGCCGAGGTAAACAGTTTGGGGGATTTCCAGTCAGCGGGGGAGTTGATTGGTTGACATTAAGCTGGGGGATGCGGGTAATGCACCAATTGGGCAGGAGTTCGTGGGCGCGCCAAGCAATTGTACAGAAGTGGAACAAGCTGATTAAGTTTCAATTTTCTTAGGCTTCTCATTCCCCCCTTTTTCAAGTACCCGAGGAGCCAATCTTGGGTCCTACAGTGTTAGCTAATCAAGCTCGTTTTCCGTGTCCAGGGGCTGATACTGCGGCCTAAGGACCATAACCTGAATGGTGTTTAGTCTATCTCTGACAAAATTCATTATTTTGTTAATTATAATGGGGCCGACGGTAAAAAGGAGAAGGAGGCATAGTAGGGGACCTAAAAGGGGAAGGAGGTAGGGAAGAAACCCATGGAGCCCTGACCAAAGTGGGTTTTCGGCTAGTTCTTTTTGTCAGCGCGCGAGGTCCTCCCGGAGCTGTTTAATTTTGGTCCGAACTATTCCTGATTTGTTGGCATAGAAACAACATTTTTCTTGAAGGGCTAAACAGATGCCACCTTGTTCTGCGGTTAGTAGGTTTAAACCCCTTCTATTTTGTAACACTACTTCTGCTAGGGAATCTAGCTGGGCTTGCAGATCTTGGATTGTCCTTGACAAGGCTTGGACATCATCAATTAGTTGATGGGAGAGTCGCAGATAGGAGTGTATAGAGACTCCTAACCCTGCTGTCCCAGTAGTTACTGCACCTGTAATTCCTAGACCCGCTAGGAGGGAGATTACAGCCACAGCTTGCTTGGATCTGCCAGTTACAAAGTCCAGACTAGGGATGGGCATGGGGGTCTTCCCTGCAACCAGGTCAGTATCTGGTAACAGAGTGGCCAGGACACATATTCCAGTCCAATTATGGGGGAGGTAGGTGTAGGCTAGGTTATTCCCGCAGACGAATACAGTGGTGTTAGTACTGCATAGGGAGGAGCTGATAGTGATGTACTGGTGGCATTGGGCAAGGGACGTGATTCCTACATCTATGCTGTTGTTCTGAGAGGTAAGGTTACTTATGAAGCAAGATGCGTTGAACGTACTAATGAAATGAACGGGGAAGGGTTCAGGTAGGGAAGAGGGGAAGCAGTCATTGGTTATGCTAATATTAACTATGGTGGGGATGGCGATGGGTCGGGGAGCTTGTTGGGGTAGGCACAGCCAGCAATCTTGGGCTAAAATTTGGTTAGAGGTGTTTAAGAGTGAGAAGGTGGTTTCTAGGATAGACATTGTCTGAGGGTCTAACTCGTAAGGGCTGGGCCTAGGGAGAACTAGGGGGTGGTAGTTAAGCTGTGGATAACATATGTTTCATGAGGTCTTTAAGTTTCTTTTGCATTTCAATTTGTCTAACAGCGTCTTGGGGCCCTCCACCGTCTGACACATGTATGGGGGCTCGAGGGTTCCAGCAGACGGCGGCTCCAACTGAGCCACGGCAGCCAGCCAGGATTTGCTTATTGTCATCACTGGCTATGGCTGCTCTGGTACTTTGTAGGATGGCCGTAAAGTAGGTAGTAGCGTTATCTGGCCCTATACATTGCTGATAGGAGTCATAACAAGAACTGTGTATCAACTCCTGGAAAGTTTTGCAAGGGCATTCTGTCATGGGGGGTAGGGGCTCGGGTTTGTTAACACATAACCACTGCTGCTTTTCGAATCCTGTGCTGCCATAAGTCTGGGTGAGGTAAGCGATTGTGGTCCCACAATCTTGGGTTTGGGTGTAATGCTGCTGTAGACCCCCTCGTCCTACGGAGCCAGCTACTATCCTTTTACTATGTGGCAGAGCAATGGTGGTAACTATGCCACCTTTGCAATCACAGGGCCTTCCATATAGGGCTTGTAGCAATGCCTGTTTATCAACGGGGGCATTCAGTCCCCCCTTTAGGGGTTTGAAGTTTAGGGCTAGCAGGATAATGATCATTATCTTGATCATGTTTAGGGAGAGTACAGTGCAAGGTTAGTTTGAGGGGGTTGTTCTTACTCTGGTCTACAGTCCAAGCAGTTTTTTTGTCAGTGTGTCCCACGAGGTCAGACAGCGGGTCGGCAGGTTTAACGTGGGTGTGGTGAATCCAGGTAGGGATGTTATCTACCTTGATGGCGGTGGGAGTTGTCAGGATGATCTGGTAAGGTCCTTTCCATCTGGGTTCGAGGTTTTCTTGTCGGTGTCGCTTGACCAGGACCCAGTCTCCCTGGCGGTACTGATGAGGTGTGGATGGGGGTCCCGTCTCATACAGTTCTCTTAGTTTAGGCCACACGGCCTCATGAACTCACTGTAGGGCCCTGAGGAAAGATAAAAGGCTGTTATCTTGATCTAATTGAATGAGGTTTGACTTAAGGTTAGGTATGATAGGTGTGGGTCTGCCAAACATGATTTCATAGGGTGTAAGGCCCAATTTGTATGGGGAATTGCGAACCCTGTACAGAGCGTAGGGGAGTAGTTCTACCCAATTAGCGTCAGTCTCCATAGTCAACTTAGTAAGGGTCTCTTTTAATGTTCTATTCATTCTTTCTACTTGTCCTGAGCTTTGGGGCCAGTAGGCACAATGTAATTTCCAATCTACCCCAAGTACGGAAGCCAGTCCCTGACTTACCTTAGAGACGAATGCAGGTCCATTGTCTGACCCTATCATTACTGGAAAACCATACCTGGGCAGGATTTCTTCTAGGATCTTTTTGGCTACAATCTGCGCCATTTCCTTCTTGGTTGGGAAGGCTTCAGTCCATCCTGAAAAGGTGTCTATGAACACTAGTAAGTATTTATAGCCGTATTTGCCGGGCTTTACCTTGGTGAAGTCCACTTCCCAGTGGGATCCTGGTAGGGTTCCTCTTTCACGGTGGCCTTGGGCTGTAGCGTGTGGGTGTGCATTCTGGAGTCGACATGCAGAACAGGCTGTCACAACCCTTTCTGTCTGGTCAGAGATGTTTCTTAATACCAGTATGGATTGTCTGATGAGATCTTGAAGTCTTCGGGGCCCCAAGTGGGTAGAGTGGTGTATTTTTGTCAGGATTGCGTGGCCCAATTTTTCGGGAAGGATAAGGCGGTCTCTGGAGTCCCTCCACCATCCATCTGTAACTCGGGTCATTGGGAGCTTGCGCATCCAGATAAGATCATCTTCTGAGTATTCAGGCTGTGGGGGTAAATCTCGGGGCCCTGGGTCTGGTAGCTGCACAGGTAATACTGGGATGGGTTTTTGCGCTACCTGGTGTGCAGTTTGGTCAGCTAGGTTATTTCCTTGAGAGATTGGATCAGTTATTTTTTGGTGACCCGGGCAATGTACTATGGCCAGTTTCTTAGGGGCCCAAATAGCGACCAATAGGGCCAGAATTTCATCTCTATTTTTGATATCTTTGCCATCAGCGGTGAGTAGTCCCCTCTCATGGTTTATTGCCCCATGTATATGGGCTGTGGCAAAGACATACCGGCTGTCTGTATATACAGTCACTTTGCGGTCCCGCCCTATTTTTAATGCTTGTGTCAAGGCAATCAGTTCTGCCCTTTGGGCAGAAGTTCCAGCGGGGCGACTGGTGGGGCAGCTGCTGCGGGCAGGGCCTGGGGTGCGAGGGGAGGGGGATGATAGGGTGGAGGGTCCAGGGATAGTAGGTCCTGACTATCGGGCAATATGGGATTTAGGGGCGCTGAGGGGGTTCACGGCTTGGTTGGGTCAGTGGAGCAGGCCGCGAGAATCTTACAGGACCCTGAGGAAAGGAAGGGAGACATCCAGGTTGGAGGGTTTTCAACAAGATCCTGCCAGACGAGGATATAGGGAGCCTGGTCTGGGTGGCCTTCCTTTCCTGGCAGGAGGGTTTTGGCCTTGACCTTAGAAACTATAGGCAAACAAAAAGTGCCCTCGGTAGGCCAGCCCACCCCAAAAGTGGGCCACTCAGACCGGCAGAAAGTGATAAGTCTCGACCGGCGGATGTCCAGGCTTAGGTTTTGGCCTCTAGTCTGGACATGCCTGAAATTAGCCAGAAGAAGGGAGAGAGGTTCTGTCCCATAGTCTGTATAGGAAGAAATAGATGGGTCAAGTTAGTTTATGTTCCGGGAGTGAGCCGGATATACCTGCAGAGGAGAGGAGACAAGTTAAATCGCAAGCGCGGCGGCAAACAGAAAGTGCCTTGGTGAAGAGACCAGATACAGAATGGGTGTCTGTAACCCGAACAAAGAGTTCCGATGGGCCAAAATGGTGCCCCAGACGGGTGCCAGAGGACGTCTCCTACTGGTTCCCACTGACTGCCCTATAGCGCGTCCGCCAGGGCTGTGTCAGTCTCTGATACGGATCCCGCGCGGGAGAGCCAGAAACAAACAGACAAACAGAAACGGACAGAGCCGGCTCACTTACCGATTGGTCTCAGAAATGACCCGTTGACTTGAGGTCTGGTGGGTTTGGGGGTATCCTGGACGAGCCCCCAAATGTAACGCCGGAAGCTCGAAAGACCCCAAAGAACGAACCACCAGAGTCCAGAGTCAAAGCCAAGCGGCAAGGGCCATTTATTTCAGGTTCCAACCTGGACCTCCGTGCATTCACGAACAGTGATGCTCCGAGGTCCCGAGGGGAGTTTGCGCAGGCTTTTTATAGGCCGAGGTAAACAGTTTGGGGGATTTCCAGTCAGCGGGGAGTTGATTGGTTGACATTAAGCTGGAGGGTACGGGTAATGCACCGATTGGGCAGGAGTTCGCGGGCGCGCCAAGCAATTGTACAGAAGCGGAACAAGCTGGTTAGGTTTCAGTTTCCCGTAATTCAAGCATTGTACAGAAGCGGAACAAGCTGATTAAGTTTCAGTTTTCTTCGGCTTCTCATTGCTAAACTTATGGAAGGCAATGCCTAAGGGAAAAATACTTTAATCCCTTGAAAGAAGGCTCAAAAAATCAAAATGTATCACCCAGTCCCCCTAATGGAAGAACTTCAGGGATGGATACTGGCTACCCCTAGAGACTCAGGGTTAGGTCAACATTACCCTCTATTGTGTGCAATAGGGAGCAACTGGAGGCTCCATGTTGACTTAACCATTTATTGGTCTCTAACAAACAGACTGTATTAGCTGTAACAGACACTGGAGCTGAATGCACTTACCTATGGAAACCCCTCAAAATTTCAGCAAGATATAGAGGTTATTGATGGTTATAGGGAACAATTTATCAATGTCAGACAAAATAGTCTCTCCTACGGATCAGTAGGCTTCCTCTCTACTGTTTTCAAGTGCATGTTTTCCCCATTTCTGAATATATTTTGGGTATAGATGTTCTATAGGATCTGGATCTAACTACAATGACAGGTGAGTTCAGGTTGCACATCCAAGTAGTGAAACCCATTGCTATGGATAATGCAAAATGAGAACCTATACAGCTATTGTTCCTGGAGAGTAAAAAAAAAAAAAAAAAAAAGCAAATAATATGAACTACCTGGCGGGCATAATGAGATTACCATTACCATTAAAGAATTAGAAAAGGTGGGGGTAATTAGGCCTACTCAAATCTCATTCAGTAGTTCCTTGTGGCCTATAAAGAAATCTAACAGGACCTGGTGAGTGGCAATAGATTATAGGGAACTCAACAAAGTTACTCTGCCCATCCATACAGCAGTACTAAATATAGTCTGCTGATAGAAAGTCATGGCATCCATTAAGACACATTATTGTGTACTGGATCTATCAGCACTCCATCAGGACTTGAATCCTAAAACCAATTCATCTTCACATTGAATGAAAGACAATGGACCTTCCAGGCATTTCCCCAGGGGGATCTCCACAGTCCCTCAATTTGTCATGGGATGGTAGCCAGAGATTTGGAAAGATGGGTATTGTCAAAGGAGATGGGGTTTTATCATTATATGGGTGATATCATGTTAACCTGTGAAGATTTAACCTCCCTGTCTTAAGCAGCCATATTATTACAGGTTACTTAAGTCATGAGGATGGAAAGTAAACATCGACAAGATCCAAGGGCTGGGTCAGTCAGTAAAGATCCTTGGTGTCATCTGGTTAGGTAAGACAAAGGTGATGCCAGCAATGGTCACTGATAAATCCCAATCCCTACAATGGAAAAGGAACTATAGGCTTTTCGTGGTTTATTGGCTGACTGGAAAACTTTTTTCCCCCAATCTAACACATATATTAAGACTTTTAAATGCCTTGGTTAAGAAGGGAAGCTGATGGGATTGGGGAGCCAGTCACACAAGAGGCTATCTTAAAGATCAAAACAATAATCCAACAAATAAAGGCCCTGGTGGTGTTAATGCCAGACGTGAGAAGTGTATTAGCTGTAAGTTCATATCTAGAAGGGTTTGGTGGGGCTTGTGGCAATGACAAAAATGCAAAAATAATCGTAGTTATTTGCATAAGTTCAATAAGAAGCTGGTCCTCATGTAATGTCACCATTGAGAACATTGGTTACATTACCAAGGCTTTGACTAGAATGTCATATTTGAGAGAGACATGCATAGGCTCAGATATGACCAGACAACTTTATGGTATTAAGGTTGACTTTATGGAGCCAGTGCAGCCCCTTTGGAAAACAAATTGGCTAAGTACTTTGATTACAGGTGTAATCAAGCAGCCTGTGTCAGGCTCAGGACCTCAGGATATTTGGGGGACCCCAAGAAGAGTGGAAACAACCCAAATCTATCTCCGAGAACAGCAAATTACCCCCTCTCTGTGCCCCAGACATTGTTCAGATCACTGTTTCCATACTGTCTGCCCCCAGGTCGTTTGTCTGCCTTCTCTCTAGAGCAGCAGCATGCCATCTTGGCTAGATCCCAGTCAAGCCTACTGACCTCTAAATCTCCAGCCTTTAATCCCTGCTGCTTGCAAGAACTCACACAATTCAGCCCCTCTCATTTTATAAGCCAGTGGCTTGGGGGAAACTTTCTCCTTGTGCATTCCCCTGTGTGCTCTTCTCTCTCATGTCCTTTTCTGCCCTTTTTCTCTCCATAGCACTGGCAATCCATTTTTCCCCTAAACCACACCTCCACACTCTTTATCTTCTTCAATGTGGCCTCTTCCTTTAGTTGTGGAGTGCATTCTGACAATCCTCAAATTGATTTCTGGGGTATTTCGTCTTATTTATTATTATTATTATTATTATTATTATTTTAATTTAAAAACTGCCACACTGTGTAAGACCAGGTGAACAGGATGGAAAGACAAGTTACCTTGTCTTTGGACAAGGAGGACAAATAAGTAGTTGACAGACATGAGAGAGAGGTGTATGCAAGAAGGGTGGGAGACGGGAGTGTGGTTGTAATAGTACAAAGTGAGGAAGGTTTGTGATAATGGAGCTTTTCTAAATCATAACATTGACAGGATATGTAGGATAACAGGATATGCAGGATTTGTAGGATAACAAACCTACACAGGTGATGAAATATGTACAGTTAAACAGACACACAAATATACACATTAGTACAAGCAAAACTGGGGAAATTAGAACATTAATGATGGCTTACATTAGTATCAATATCCTAGTTGTGATACTGCATTATAATTTTTCAAGTTGTTGCCATTTGTAGGAATAGGGTACAATTTTTCAGAATCTTTTCATATTATTTCTTACAATTGCATGTGAATCCACAATTACCATAAAATACAAATAAGTATATAACTAATAGGATACAAAGATTCTCCTATGTCCAAAATGTAATACTATGAACCATTCTACTATAATGCCTAAAAAATCTAACAAACTGTCTTCTTAATAACATAATTTTGGCCAAAAAAAAGCAACAATCCTTAGGGTCATAAATTGATAAGGGAGGACAATAATGGGATACTACGCTGGTAGTGCTAGATAAATTTCTTAATTTCTTTAATACATTAAGAGTGTTTTTTTTGTTGTTGTTTTTGTTTTTGTTTTTTTTTAGCAGCCACAAAGTTAAAGGAATGAAAAGATTATAAAATATAAGAAGAAAATTGGAACTCTAACATAAAGCTGGAAGCCACAAATATGTCTACTATCATTATAAGAATAGGCTGAGATCAGTCCTCAAGGAAAAAAAAAATTAGACATTTAGTTTTTGTATCTTGGTTCCTCATGGTAATATGCGTCTTCTAAGAATTGCTAACTTTGGGTCTTTCCTCACATGTTTTTGGAATATATACTGCTTACATCATCTTTAAAACCTCAGGCTACTCTCACCTCACATTGGAGTTGTTCCGGTTTGTTAGAACTCAGGTATCAATAATAATAATAAGTAATTAATATTAATAATGATTGTTATTATTCTAAGCATCATAAGGACAGGCCATAAAAATTTAAAGAAAAAGTTTTAAATATAGTCTAAAGAAAGAAAGACTGCTTACAGAGAAACAATATTGGGACTTGAACTTCACAATAGTATCAAAACAGCCAGAAGATGAAATAATATCTTCAAAGTGCTGAGCAGAAAATAAATTTAAAGTTGAATAGGCATACACTATCATTTCAGACATACAAAAATTGAATAAGTTTATTCCTTAAATACAATTGAAAAGAATCAAACTGGGAATAGTAACTGTTCCAAATATACACATGAAGTATTAATGTCAAGGCTTTAAATGTATCAAACATTAAGCAAAAAAGAGAAACTACAAAAGCAATTTGGGTGTATTTGGTAAAGATGAAAAATACACCCTGGAATTAGTAACTTCCCTCCAAGGTATTTGGACTAGAATTTCTCCCACATGTACAAAAGAAGATATACTTCAGAATATTCTCAGTCCAGATGTTTGTGACCACAAGACATTGTAAACACCTATGCATACATGTTACCATTTTTATTGTTTTGATGTATTACTCTTCTCATATATAACTACATAGTATCAAAAATATAATAAAAAGCATGTGAGGATTGAAAACTATCTTCTGCTAGGCCATTACTTCTGGGAAGGACAGGGCAAAATACTGCCAAGTACATTTATCTTTTCCCATTTGGTTTGCTTCTACTTAAAGAAAATCCATGAGGACAAACTGCTATAGGCCTTTTTAGGTATATAGAGTGAACCATATATGTTATTATAAACATAAATGTAACACAAATTAACATCTTGTTAGTTATACCTTATTTAATGTGTTTAAATTTTTTGCAAAATTACAAATTACTAACAAAATGATGTGATTAAGTTAGTAGATGGTTAGTTCACCTGCTGAGTATTTTCAAGTTATGACTTTTACTTTTTTCTACCTAAGTGTGAAACTTGAGGGAATTAAATAACATTCATAAAATTTTCTATACTCTTTTCAATAATTTTCTCTAAACTCTTACATTTCCCAAAATGTATTCATTTGCCTCAAGATATCTGTGATATCTTGACTAGATACAACATTAATGGATTTTGTTCCTTTCTCTGATTTGCATGCACGTATCTCTCTAGTGATTTTAGCATACAAGATTTCAGGGGAGAAGTCAGTTTTTTTGTAAGGTTGTCTGCCCTTTGTAAGCAGACTTTCATAATGTTCAAAAACATAATTTTTATATTATCTCTGGAGTTCAAGAATTTCACCAGAATATTATAGGACTGAGAGGATTTTTGTAATTATTAATCTTGTCTTAGATTTTTAACCTACAAGCTTCAGCCCTTTTCTTAGGGAAAATTTCAAACCATTTGTTCAATTCATTGTCCTGATATCTTTGTTCCCTTTGGAACATTTACTGCTCATGTTAGGTCTTTGGATCTTTTCTTCAACTCTCTAATCGTTTCCCTTATGATTTTTATATCACTGTTTTTTCTAGTTTCTGGTTTCTTCTTCTTCTTCTCCTTCTTATATACTTAAAACCATTAATATACATTCTCAGGAAGGACAATCCTTTAGCCTGCTTTTGTCCATTACTTTTTTTTTTTTTTAATTTAAATGTAATCTCTAATTTCCAGAAATCGCTTTTGCTTTTGCTTTTTTTGTTTGTTTTTGTTTCTTAAATCTTTTCATTGGTTTTTCCCTTTGGACAATCTAGTAGTTGTTTACTAGAAATCTCTGTGATATATAACTTAGACCTCTTCCCTTAGGTTACTAAGTTGTGTGTGTATGTATGCATGAAAGTGTATGTGTGTGTTGTGTACATATTTAGTTACGGTGGTTTTAAATTCATTAATACGTATATACATTGGTCCTTCAGATTTTGTCAAGTACTAAAAAAATAAAGATTAAAAAAATAACATAAGCAGTGAGAGAATTATTACCAAGTTAGGCCAGTGGTAAGTGAATTGGCAAAACTTTATTCTTCTCCTAAAGGTATTCAAAGACTTTTTGTGATCCCTAATCTCCAGTGCACCTGTCTGTCACTCCTACCCCAAACACAGGAAGGGGAAGCAATCGGCTACTATTGTAGACCACAGGTCTGTCAAATTCTATCAGTTTTGGCATACTTTTCCAGATTCCCATAGAATAAGCTGTCCCTCTTTCTTGGGGAGAGTCAGAGGATTCTGCAGCTGAATACCCTGAGGCATTATTCCCTTTACCTGATTCCTCTAGGAAAAGCAAACCTTCTTCTCTAATCATGGGTCCCTTAGCTTCACCCTTGGGTCCAAGAGTGCCATGATCCAGGAGGCTGTACAGTCCTGGATATACCCCCTAGGCCTCCCCCACTCAGGTCATTCATTTTGATTTTTTGTACTAGCCTCAATAGGGAGTTGAAAGTTTGAGATAATCAGGAACATAATTCAAAGGGACCTTTTTCTATCCCTTATTATTTTAAAGAATACAAGTTTTGTGAATATATTAAATCATATAATTTATGGGAATACTTTAAGTATAAAGATTAACCAGTATTAATATTTTATTATGTTAACTAGTATTAACATTTTTTTTTTCTCTTTAAGGTGTTCTCTTTTAAAATATATCATAAATTATTACTGGGATATAAACATGTCAGGATTTATCAGAGAATCTTTAAGTACTTTAAAATAAGAATATACTTAAGATATAATAAACGAATATTGAAAACTAATTTTGAATTTAGAGGATACCTCACGGGCTGTGATAAATCTTGGCCTTGCTGCCATCCAAGTTTTGCACTGGATGTATACTGGCTCTACTTCCTCACCCTTCCTGTGTAATCTGTTCACATTTTCTCAAAAGGCTAACATTTCTATGATTAACATTTCCTTTTCTTTGTCTTTATTTTGAAGAAGGCATGTGTAAATTTCATAACTTATAATGTAAACTATTTCTTCTAAAGTTCTTTATCCTTCCATGACAAGGCATTAATTATTTTTAAGTCTTCTTGAAGGTGTAATTTATATTTTCTAGGGTAAATATAGAAAAACCTTGAAGTAAAGATTAATACTACATAGAAATAGCAGGGGTGCCTGGATGGCTCAGTCTGTCAAGTGTCCAGCTCTTGATTTCAGCTCAGGTCATGATTTCATGGTTCATGGGTTCAAGCCCCATGGTGGGGCTCCTCACTGACAGTATGGAGCCTACTTGGGATTTTCTCTCTCTCTCTCTCTCTCTCTCTCTCTCTCTCTCTCTCCCTCTCTTCCCCTCTCCCCTTGCTTGCACTCTTTCTCTCTCAAAATAAAATAAACATAAAAAAATAACTAATTTATAATGAATTGTTCAGGAAAGCTTGGAAAGGGATGTTAGTGTCAGTTCATACATGTGCTACAGATCCTAGAAGTAAAAGTAAACACAGGAAAGTTGTATGGGCTTTGGGTTATTTGGGAAAAGAATGGATATTAAGAGTGGTATGGTTTGAATGTCAAAAGAAAATATATATCTTTCTTTTAACAAAATGTTTGTATTTGAGTCATTCAAAGAGCTAGATGAATTTATTTGTATCATCCCATGATAAAAAACAAAGATACAAGTGAGAGCAATAGAGAAAATATACAAATTTACATTTACATAAATGTACATATATTTTTTTTCCTGACCCAGAAAAGGTAAGAAGATTCAAGTACACAGTATTGACACTTCTGAATTCTAACTTCAGTCAAAGGATTATAGGTCCCTGCTGAATGTGATATACTTCATTATATTTTAAAGCACGATTTAACATACTCATGCAAATATTATAAGTTGTTATTACTTTCAGAAGAAATGGCAGGTAAACACAGAAAATATATTGACCTAATATTTTAAAGCCCTAAGCCAGTTTAAAAACCTCAGGTAATTGAAGCATCAGCCACGTCCCAATAAAGGACCTCCATGACATATAGCATTGCTTAGTTTAACAAGAGAGCCAAAGCATAAGAGACTGTTGAGAACTGAGAACAAACTAAGGGTTGATGGGGGGTGGGAGGGAGGAGAGGGTGGGTGATGGGTATTGAGGAGGGCACCTTTTGGGATGAGCACTGGGTGTTGTATGGAAACCAATTTGACAATAAATTTCATATATAAATAAAAATAAATAAATAAATAAAATAAAAAGATTTTACACCAAAAAAAAAAAAAAAAACATTAATTTTTCCTGTTCCATGACATCTTGGAGTATCCTAATATTATTTGGAGGATTTCCAACTAGACATCCCCAGACACAGGTTAGGCACAGCCACAAATTGGAGAAAACATGGACCACTTGGGCCTAAACCTCTCAGACTTGACCAAATGCATTAAAATACAGGATAGCTTTTTGTTTGTTTTTGCTTGTTGTTTGTTGTTGTTGTTTTTCTGTCTAGTCAATTGTGAAGCAAGTAATCTCCAATAAGAGTTTAGAGAGATTTGCTATGGGATGAGATCATGTTTATCAGAGAATAACATAATGTACGTTACGGGCAACATTTAGGTCATAGGAAAAAAAAAAAACTTAGCCCAAATTAAACCCTGAGAATTTATCATGGACAAAACAATAGACTATCAGTGATACAATCACTATGAGTGATGCAAATGTGTGTGTAGTTTCTGAATTCTAGGAAATCACAAACTAGTCAATGATGCAGATATTTGATAATGGTGTCCAGAAATAATGTCTTGATGTAAAATATAACAATAGGGGTATTACAAACAGTGATCTGGAAGTAATCCTTCATAATGTTAAACATGGACTAGATCTGAAAGGGTGGTAGAACTCTCATGGGCAAATATGTAGCAGCAGACATAGAGGAAAAGCTAGAGTCACAAAAGACATCTGGATACTTGTGGCTATTAAGAATGAATAATCAGGGGCACCTGGGTGGCTCAGTAGGTAAAGCATCCGGCTTCGGCTCAGGTCATGATCTCACAGTCCGTGAGTTCAAGCCCCGCATCGGGCTCTGTGCTGACAGTTCGGAGCCTGGAGCCTGCAGCCTCCTTCAGATTCTGTGTGTCCCTCTCTCTCTGCCCCTACCCTGTTCATGTTCTGTCTCTCTCTGTCTCAAAAATAAATAAAACATCGAAAAACCTTTTTAATTAAAAAAATGAAAAGAATGAAGAATCAGCAACAGAAGTGATTTCAGACATGCAGGGAATAAACTGTGAAATGCTCTATATATCTTGCAGGTGAATTTGGAGATTTTGAATCATTAAGGTAGTAACAGAAAGGAGGAATGGTAGGAAAACAGTTAGGATGGAGGTATGATGAAAAGATCCCAACTTGGAAGAAGAAAAAAATGGATCTAGAGAGGGGAGGTTTTTAGACAGTAACAAGTTGTATAGTTGGGATGCAAACCAGGGTGAGACTAAATCAAAACTCCTATTCCCTCTATCATATCCATATCTATCCATATCTTTGTCTTCAAGGAACTTTGTCACACAACTTTTACAGAACCTGTGACTATGTCTTTTCTCACTTCAGATGATTCAGACAACAAGATTCTACTTCTAATAAGAATCAAACACAAAGCACATACAAATGCATATAATACATAAACATTGCAAGAATGTAGTCCTAAAACACACATTCAATACTTAATGTTTACAACTATATTATTTAAAACTGCAATATTTTATCATTCATCATAGATACTCTAGCAGTGTAACTGAGGACCTATAAGTTTTCTAATTTGCTGTTCTGTTCAGCATCCTGTGCTAACCACAGCAAGACACATTCTTTCTACAAATAATTTTTTTTTTTTTACAAATGATGGTATTTTCTATTATGAAAAAGTTAATTATTGTAGATAATACATAAAATAAAGCAATTATTTTTTTAAAATATGAGGCACCCGAGTCTCTCAGTTGGTTAAGCATCTGACTCTTGATCTTGGCTCAGGTCATGATCTCACAGTTCCTGAGTTTGGGTCCTGCATTGGGCTCTGCATTGACAGTGCGAAGCCTGCTTAGGACTCTCTCCCCCCACCCCCCTTTTTTCTGTCCCTTGGCCACTGATACTCTCTCTCTCACAAAGTAAATAAACTTTATAAAAATAAAAATAAATAAAATTCACCAAAATCACCTAGAAATTTGATCTCTGAGAAAAATCTCCCTTTAATCTGTATTTAGTCATTTATATTATTTAATGCACACATAAGAACAATAAACAACATTTGAAAGCATTTTCTTCATTCTAACATTCATAAGAAAGTTAAAATAGCAAAAAGACTCCGTGTCTAAAGATATGACAAGGAAATAATCATATTCAGTTGAAATGCTTGGTTTCAAAAGACAATTTCAATTCTGATATGTAAAGAACTAAGTGTTCATTATTCTGATCCTTACAATAAGAAATAGCTGTATAAAACTAAAATCAACAATTTTTATTGGACTTACCAGAGAAATGAGTTTGCAAGGTAAGCTGCCACCCCAAAGTTTGGAGAGATAGGTGCATACAGTCGAAATCTGTTTACGTGGAACAAAATCCTGGAAGCCACTCACCAGAGGAGCACTTGAATTGCTGGAGGCTGAGTGTGGACTAGTGTGTGAGTTAGAAAGTTTAGGATATCTGCAGTCTTGGGAGGAGGCTTGCTTTAATAGACTTTACCTCCAGGAACCCAGCAGGTTCTCACAGTGAAGAGAAAAGAAAAAGCCCCTAAGGCTTATCTCCAGGTGATAAGACTTTAAGAGAGGTTTAACTCACCTGGAGATCCTTAAAGGCATTTATCCAGCTTCAGCTAGGTCAGATCTTTCTACCAAAGGAGTAGGGAAGGTAAGTAACACCTGTGAAGGGGGCGCTCTAGCCCAAGGAAAAAGATCCACCAAAAGAATTCAATTTAATCACAAGATGATAAAACTTTCCCTCTCCTACACCTTCCTATCACATCAATAGGACTCTAGTGTAAATACAGTCGATTACAGCTAACAGAACTGCAAGGAATGCTCCCTAAAGAGTTCTTAGGGGAGAACAAGCACAACAGAAGAGGCAAAAAACAAGACCAGTAGACCTACAGCTACAACAAATCTTGTAGCCCAAGTCTTTGCAATTAACCCCAATTAACCTCAAATGACCCCAATTATCTTTAGACAAGAGGCATTTTATCTCAGTTTCTACTTTCTGGTACACTGTGTCTAGCTTTTAGAAAAAAGAAAAAAAAAGATACAAAGAAATTTAAAGATAAGAAGACACATTCTGAAGAGACAAAGCAAACAACAGAACCAGACTCAGATATGACACAAATGTTGGAATTATAAGACAGAAAGTTTATTTTATTTTTTATTAAAAAAAATTTTTTTAAATCTTTATTTATTTTTGAGAGATGGAATGTGAGCAGGGGAGGAGCAGAGAGAGAGGGAGACACAGAATCCGAAGCAGGCTCCAGGCTCTGAGCTGTCAGCACAGAGCCCGACACAAGGCTTGAACTCACCAACTGTGAGATCATGACCTGAGCTACCCAGGCGCCCCAAGACAGAAAGTTTAAAGTAATTGTAATTAACATATTAAGGACAGAAAGTTTAAAATAACTGTAATTAATATATTAAGGATTCTAGTGGAAAAGGTAGACAACATACAAAAGAAAATATGCAATGCACTCAACACCCTAACCGGTTTCTTTTACCTCACGTCAACAGAATTCACTTCAGTCACCTACTCCCACCGCCTTACTCTCAGCGAGAGTTTCTCATCATCTTGTGCCATGTATTTGTGTCATTATTAAGATACAGTGTATCGCAGATATTAATTCCTTCAGTTACAAGGGCAGCTATGTGGGACTGGATGAAAGAAACCCCATCTGTTGACCTCAGCTTTCATGTACAGTATATGTTTTCATTTTGTATCTATGCCCTGAATAGAAATACTTGGGAAGCAATTACTTAACATTAACTGCACCACCTCCCAACATTGATTTCAAACGTCCTACCTCAAACTAGATTCTCACCTGCTCACATATTCTAAATAACCTCCCTAACAATTTTTAATTCAGCTGAATCCACTTGCCAACAGACACCATGTGCCTGCTTTCCATTAGCCTTCTATCCTCACTACTGTCCCAACTAGACAAGATACTAGGGTCTGACACTGTGATCACTTCCTTGAATATATCCAGAGTGGTCTAGTTCCACTCTCCTTTTTTGTTCACCCTTTACAAAATTTCAGCTAAGACTCAAAATAGTTGAGCCTGGCTAAAAGAAAAAGATAAAGCCAAGCTCACATATAGCCACAATTGCATATGGTTCTCCTCGCTTAGCAATCTTACTTCATTTCCCATTTCATTCCTCATTCAATCATACACTTTTTGAGTTGACTGCACCACATCTTCTTTTCTCTACTCAAAACTTCCAACTCCCTTCCCTTATTATCTGCTGTTTTCTGTTGCTTTTTAAATTGCTGAATGATCAAAAGGTATTAGAAGTGATCTCAATTTTATTCTACCAACTACAGTAGCCAATCAGGAATCATGTAATTTCATTTTGCTTTTTGTAATTATTGTTTTGTCTCTGTATTAATTTCCTAGAGATGCCATAATAAAGTACCAAAAAGTGGATTGCGTAAAACAACACAAATTTGGGGCACCTGTGTGGCTCAGTCAGTTAAGCATCTGACTTTGGCTCAGGTCATGATCTTGCAGTCTGTGATTTGGGCACTGCATCAGATTCTGTGCTGAGAGCTCAGAGCCTGGAGCCTGCTTCGGACTCTGTCTCCCTCTCTCTCTACCCCTCCCCTGGCTACCACTCTGTCTCTGTCTCTCTCTCTCTCTCTCTCTCAAAAAAAAAAAAAAAAAAACAAAAAAAAAACAATAAAAACAAAACAAAACACAAATTTATTATCTCACAGTTCTGGAGACTTGGAACTTGAATATATCTTTTGAAGGACAAAATTCAACTAATAACAGCTTCTAATAAGGAACATTACTGTACTTTTCATTGCATTCCAACATCTCCGCTCCCTGGCTCTTAGAGCATATCCAAATGGAATCATACATAGTAAGAGCCATTATAAAAATTTTGATGTAAATATCACCTGTTAAATACTCTCCCTTGACACCATCTATATCAACAACTATAACCCAATTACAACCTCTTATCCTCACCAAAATTTTTAGAAACATTTTCTTATTGTAATCTGTCTCTACTTTAGCACCTCCTATTCTGTCATCAATTCTGACAAAGTAGATATTTTTTTCAAACATTATCCCAAAACTGCTGTGTGTGTGTGTGTGTGTGTGTGTGTGTGTGTGTCTAACTTAATTTCCCTTTTCTGAACTCAAGGCACACCATTGTAACAGTTCTCCATTCTCTTCTTTTTTTGATCCACTCTATCTTTAGGTAATTGTACCTATCTACATTCACTCTATTGCATTCTAGATTTATATAACCAGTCCTTAAACAGTCCTAGAGTTCAAATCTGTAAGTGTCTCAATAATAGCATATGCAAAATTAACCTTTCATTTCTTCTATAAATTTCCAAATTTTCCCTATTTCATCAATTGAAAACTATTGTCTCAGTTACGTAAGCCCTATTAAAGCCAGATAGGATTAATATTTGTAAAATAAATCATATAAAGTAGTTATCATAGGAAAACCAGTGAAAAAAAGATACAGAATATCTTTTAAAAGTTGGAAAAACAAATAAGAGCATTACATTTAAAAATGTACAAAAATCTCTTACAGCCGATTGTTCATCTGAAACATGGGAAGTCAGAAACCAAAAGATAGAACAAAATTTGAAATAAATAGAAAAAAATAATTTATCTATTTTTAAAATTAGACTGTTATTAAGAACGCTCCCTCAAAAAAAAGCCTTCCCTCAAATAAAATTCAGCACAAGATGAGTCACTGATGAAAACAATTACAGAAGGAATCTACCAATCTTATATAATTAGATCAATTGAATATCCACATGGAAAAATAAAATGCAATATACAATACACAGAAATAAATTGCACATGGATTGTAGACATAAATGGAGGAGATAAAGCAGTTTCTTGCTGACACCATCAGAAAGGATGTTCTTTACTTTGAAGAGGGGTGAGTATAATATATTTTGACAGGGCCCAGAAATCACTAACCACAGAGGAAAAATAAATAAATAAATAAATAAATCAAATTTTATAAAATGAAGGTCACAGTCATCAAAACACACTCATAAGAGAGTAAAAGGCCAGTTAAATAATGAGAGAAGATATTGGGGTACGTTTGTCAGAGAAGGACTCATAATAAATAAAATAATAAAACTTCTAAAAATAAATAAGAAAATTAAATTAACCTCGAAAATTGGCAAAAAAAAAAAAAAAATAAATCATTCTTCAAAAAACATTCAAAACTCCAAAAAGCAGACTGGAGAAATACAAATTAACACCATAATGAAATGTGATTAAAAATCCCAGAGTATGAATAGAAGTTATAGAAGTTCTAAACCTTGGGGTTCCTGGCTGGGTCAGTCGGTTAAATGTCCGACTCTTGGTTTCCACTTGGGTCATGATCTTATGGTTTCTGTACTGGTGGCACAGACCCTGCTTGGGGTTCTGTGTCTCCTGTCTCTCTGACCCTCCCCCACTCATGCTGTCTCTGTCTCTCAAGTTATAAGTTAAAAAAACTTATAAAAAATTTCTAAACCTTTCCCATGCTGCTGGTGGAAGCATAAATTAGTGCAGAAAGTATGGAATACTATTTGTCAGTATCTATTAAAGCTAAGCACACACAAGCCCTGCCACTCACTAATTGCCCCACCAGGTATATGTAAAACCAGAATACATCAAGAAGTATAAAATAGTATATGCAGTGGCATCAGAACTGTGTCTCATAGGGTTAATGAGGTTCAAACTAGCAGAACGTTTAAATCTTGTTTTTCAGATCACTGTTTCCCCCAATCACCTATTGTGCTTTTTCATACCCCACTAAAAAATCCACTAGCTGTCTCTGCCGAAGTCTGGACTCAACGTCAACTGTTAGGTTCCAGCTGATGAACAAGCAAGGTCCTGCATTCCTTTCCCAAGTTAATGAGCCCAAGACCCCATCCAGTTTATACCAGCTCTTGGAGCATGCTCATAGCTCTCTCTTGTCTTAAGATAAACTCCTGATATCAGGGACTGAATGTTGCCTTGTTCTGTTGTTAAGCCTCCACCCAAGTGAACATAGGAGGTATGTTACATATATGCTTGCTTAATGTGCACACTCCATCTGCCCTCATGAATAGTCATGTCTCCTCCCTCTTTTCATCAATATGTATGCAATTTCAACCCCTATGATTATAAAAAAAAAAATGTTCTCTTTCCCTTTGGGGAGGCAAATTTGAGGCTCGTCCTCTCATTTCCTTGTTTGCCTCTCAAATAAACCCTTTCCTTGCTGCATACTTGATGTCTCGGTGATATGCTTTGCTGCACATAGGACGGATGGATTTAGCTTTGGTTACAGCATTATTCATAGTAGTCCCAAACTGGAAACACTCTAAATGTCCATCAACATTAGATTGGGCTAAAGAAAATGTATATAACAATGAACATGAGCCAATTACTGTAATACTCAACAACGGATGAACATCACCATCATAATATTTTGTGAAAGAAGCCAGCCACAAAAAGCAAACATTGTAAACTTCCTTGTGATTGAAATTTAAAGTCAGCAAAAACTAGTCTATCATGATAGCAGTCAGAATATTAGTTATTTCTGGTATTAATGATTATTAGAAGGAATAATAATAATTATTATTATTAGAAGGAGCCTTCTGCATTGTCAATAACGTTATATATGTGGTCTGATAAAACAGATATAATTTCTATCCTCACTTTTCAAATAGAGAAACTAAAAATCGCAGGTATTAAGTTAGTTACCCAGGTCATTGCACCAGTGAATGAAGAATACAGGAGAAGGCAAAACCTGATTTTTTTTTGGGGGGGGGTGGGGGCACAAGTGAGCAAGGGGCAGAGAGAGAGAGAGAGAATCCCAGGAGGGGCAGAGGGGAAGAGAGAGAGAGAGAGAGAGAGAGAGAGAGAGAAGTGGGGCTCACCCAAAGAGGAGCTTGTGTTTTACCTGAAGCCAGGCTCGTGCTTACCAGAAGTGGGGCTCAACCTCACAAACCAAGAGATCATGACCTGAGTCAAAGTCAGATGCTTAATGACTGAGCCACCCAGGTGCCCCCAAACCTGATTTTCTGATTTTAACTGTTGGACTTGTGGAAATACAGTCTAGGTGCCTCTATGGAAGGGGTGGTAATTCTGAGAGGATGATTTGGGAAATAAAATTGGTGGAGCAGAAGCCTATCTGATTAACCAGAACATTCTACTCCAGGGACCATACTCAATAGTAGGTTCCTCTTTACCAACCTAGAGTGATGAAAACATTAATTTGGTATTCAGTGATTTCCAATCGTAGAGTCTCAGAAGCAAGCTATAAAGCATCTTTCAATAATGTGGGAAAACAGATGAAGAGACAGTGAGGATGGCTTATATCATTACTCAGGAGTACAGGAAAGAAAATCTTATAAGCCACTGCCCTACAAACATATTTCCTTGTCTCTGAGAAAATACTGTTTCCCTAATAAAGGTTGACACTTAGTCAAGTGTGCTTGTTTTATAATGGCAATGTGAGCTCTGATTTTAGATCACTGCAGATGTTTTGAATTGTTGAGTATATAAGTCCTAGAAAAATCTATACTGCAAAAGCAAACATTTTAACTAAAATTACTGTATTTTTCCTTTTCTTGAAACTCATATTGTGCTTCGATCTATTTCCATTTTAAAGTTTGTTTGATAAGGCTATGCTTTACTACATGCATAATTACAAATGGATGCTTAGTGAGAATGTAGAAAGCAATGGCAACCTGGGTTTAACCCACCCAGAGAAAGTTTCTGGACAAACCCATTACCCTTCTATCAATGTCCATTTCATTGCCTTTAACATAATTGTTTCAATTTCTTTCAATTTGCATAGCACTTACTAATCAAAGTACTTTCCACTCACTTTCTCAGGTTGTCCTCAAACAATCCAGTGAGGCAGGTAGAGGAATTAACACTATCACCAATTTGCGGATGGAATCACTAACACACAGAGCAGTAAAGATCTCAGTGCTAGTTAGTAGAAGCACGGGGAAGAGAAGCCAGGTCTCCTAACTCTCCAGCCCATGTCTTCTTTTTAAAACTATGTTGGTATGCATGACCGGGGAGTAAAATGAAGTGAGCAGTGAGCCACAGCTTTGGTAGAGGCTCTGCCTATAAATGAAGATCAACATCTCTAAAAGTTAAAATAAACGTAAGAAAGCATGACTAACATATTAATAACACTCAAACAATTGCTCTGAACAGCTGAGCACCAAACTTCCTATGGAAACTCAGGCTATATGACCTTTTATGCAGCTAGTTTCTGCATGCCCAGCTACTGGTAATATCTATAAATTAGCTTCAGTTGAATTACCAACTCTCAGGAGCTAAAATTTCTAGTCAGGCAGATTGTCTTCAACGACTTTCTTTGGAGCTAGTCCTACAAACAAGCTATTACAGAAATATTCATCTAGTGACTTGTGGGCTGGAACTTGGCCTTTCTGATCCTCCTGGTCTCACTGGCTCACCCAGTGGGTGGTATTTTCTATGCAGCCAGAAATGAATGGACAAAAGTAAGAACAGAAAGCTGGCCTTGTTCAAATCAAGAAGAGTCACCATCATGACATTAATGTTATCCTTAGGTGCCAAGACCAGGATGCTGTCTGCCAGGTTTACTTTTCCACTTTAAAGTTTTGACTTAAGTTATGATTATAGCCCATCACCTACAATAATGACCATCTTTCTGAATACCTGCTTGCTTTAAATAAAAAAGACAAAAAACCAAGAGAAAAGATAATGTTTTTATTCTTAAGAGAGAGAGAAAAAAAGACCTTCTACTGAGTACAAAGTTCATCTTTTGAGATTTAAATTTGCCAATTGAACAGAGAATTAAAAGAATGGTATCATTTTTGTTCATTACTCAAATTCAAATCTCAGTGCCCCTTCCCCTCTGAAGCCTTTCTCAAGTCTCCTAAGTATTGTTATTAATGCTCTATTGTAACACATTGAATGCAACAGCATATTTAGCATTTAAATACATTATTGTAATTAAATGTTTACATATCTTCCTAACCATGATTTTTCTTAATGTACTATTTTTTCTATCTTTATCTCATTCCTATAAAAGTGCTCGATTCACACAAAAGTTTATTTCAAATGTTCTGCGTACATAAATGAAAAGCTATTTCCCTCAAAACTCTCACTGGGAAAGAAAACCATATTCTAAAAAGAGACTCATATTTGATATATAAAAGAACGAGTCACTGAATATTTCAGAAAGATAGTTGAATATTACAGGGATTAAATCATATGTCCAAGTATATGCAATTGAAGGTGATAGAGGCCTGCTGGAACTTATGTGATATTCCTTCAAATTATCTTTTGATATAAACATTTCCAATACTTCTTTTCTTTAAAAGTTATAGACTTCTTACTCTATTATTCATTAAGGAAGTTCTTTTAATGCACTGAAGTTTATCCTTTTACCCCCTAAAGTTTATCCTTTTTTTATAGTTGTATTTTAGTGAAACCATCCAAATGGGGTGAAGCATGCTCAATTTAAAAATTGAAAATTTTGGGGCGCCTGGGTGGCTCAGTCGGTTAAGCGTCCGACTTCGGCTCAGGTCACGATCTCACGGTCTGAGTTCGAGCCCCGCGTCGGGCTCTGTGCTGACAGCTCAGAGCCTGGAGCCTGTTTCAGATTCTGTGTCTCCCTCTCTCTGACCCTACCCCGTTCATGTTCTGTGTCTCTCTGTCTCAAAAATAAATAAACGTTAAAAAAAATTAAAAAATAAATAAATAAAAATTGAAAATTTTAAGATTACAAATATTTTTATAATAGTTCATTATTTTTTTTTAATTTTTTTTCAACGTTTATTTATTTTTGAGACAGAGAGACACAGAACATGAACGGGGGAGGGGCAGAGAGAGAGGGAGACACAGAATCGGAAACAGGCTCCAGGCTCTGAGCCATCAGCCCAGAGCCTGACGCGGGGCTCGAACTCCCGGACCGCGAGATCGTGACCTGGCTGAAGTCGGACGCTTAACCGACTGCGCCACCCAGGCGCCCCAATAGTTCATTATTTTTGACATGCATTCCCATACCTCCAGTATGACAATCACAAAATCCCAATGATTGGAAATACTGTTTTATTTTTGTAGAGGAAAAAGTAATAAAGAATTAATAATAGTTGCCTGATGTTAAATAGCTAATTTGTGTATTTTTAATGTCTACTTTAAGAAAATCAGTAATTCCTGTAGCACTTCTACCCAGATATGCAAACCCCTCTCTTTCCTTCCTTCGTCTTTTCCTCTTCTGTCCACCCATCTTTGCTTGTTAATGCCTCCTTCATTAGAATTAACACAGTGATAGACTGTATTTATACTTTTATGAATCAATTGCTTTACCACAATAATCATCAAATGGTGTCCAAGTATTCAATATATATAAGACCAAACTAGAAGATATTCAAGGCGTCTAGGACATGGTTTTGGTTTGTTTGTTTGTAAGTCGACTTCACGCCCAGTGCAGAGCCAAGTGAGGGGCTTGAACTCACAACCCTGAGATCAAGACCTGAGCTGAGATCAAGAGTTGGATGCTTAGCCAACTGAGCTACTCAGGCACCCTGGAGACATGGTTTTATAGATTGTTTCTGTCATAAATATTTATATTAATATAGGAATAAAAAGAAAAAAAAACTTATAGCACTGCTTACATAATATTAACATTTTCAAAGGCAAAAATAGTTGACCTCAAATCATTCCTACTTCCACATTAAGCACACATCAGAGGTTAAAGAGTAAATAAGAAAATTTTAAAATAATGCAAAATATTAACTTACATAAAAGTATAGGATATTGCTGTAAAATCTCTGTTAGGTACTTTTCAACTTTTACACAGTGGATGGGATTAAGCATTTGTGTCTGTGCCTTGTCATATATTTCACTCTTTTGAGAATTAGTCAATTTTATAAGATATAATATATATAATATATAATATATATTATATAATATATATAATATATAATACATATTATATAAAAATATATAATATATAATAAAATGTAAACAATAAGAATACATTATATAATTTATATATATTATAATAATATATAATATAGCATGATATATATAATACAATATAAGATAAATTCTAAAATAAGACATAATTGACTAATATATATTATATCTTAGTCAATTATAAGAACTATGTCTCAGATTTCACTGGTTTGAATTTTCTGTGCATTTAAATACAAAAAAAAAAGAATCTGACTTGAGAGTTCAGGAATTTATATATACTAGTACTAATGCTATGAATAATGGCTAAGTGTTGTGAATGATTAGTATCTGATAGGCTCTTTTAAGAGGATTTATTCGTATTATGTTATTAGAACATTACAACAAGACTAGGAAATAATATGAATGTTACTCCCATTATCAAGAGGAGAAAAATGAAGCCTGAAGAGGCTGAATAGCTTGCTCAAAATCATACAGTTTTCTAACTAGTGTAGCTAGAATTCAAACTCTGGAAGTCGAATATCAAGCTCTTAATAAATGCACTCTCTTTATTAAATGTAATTGTTTGCTTTTGTAGAAACATAAGCATAAAGAGAAAAAAAATATATATATATACACATATATATGTATATATATATATATATATATACACACACACACACACACACACACACACCAAATGAGAAAAATTATCCCCCCAAATGCATATAATTAAATAATTTCTCAGGTATAATAATTTCTTTGATATCAGCAGACAAGAGTGGTCACTAATAAATTTTATCAATAAATTTTGAAGGTAAGTAATCAATCTTCAGAATGTCTCAGAAGTGAAAGATTATGACAAATAATATGACATTAGTTGTGATGAACAAAACACCCATTTTATAGAGAAAAGGGAGCTCTTAAATGAGTGCTTTCCAGGAGATTCTGGGATGTTACAGAGCCTTTAAAATTGTAAATGAAGTATATATTAAAAGTAAATGCTTTTAATATATGTTAAATAGAAAATAAGGATAAATCCTAAGTGATCTTCTTAAAATATTAAAATAAAAAAAATATTGAAAGGAAACATTAAAATGTTAAATTAAATTAACCATGAAATTAAAATTAAGAGGCTATAAAAATTGTGCTATATTTTTCTTCAAATTGCCAACATTAAATACATATTAGTTCTATAATCTCTAAAACAAAGTTACAGAAGTCGATAATACATACTGCCAACATTAGTTTTACATTCCAGCATTCCCATCTGATACCTTAGAATAAACAATTTTCTTTAGTGATGTCTCCCTGCACCGTAATTAAATTAATATCTTGCTATGGTTGTGCATTTCATAAATAGAAAGCACACAAGGCAAATTTTATTTCCTCTTCTTATTTTTAATCCTTCTAATGTTTCATGTCCATTGCAGTGAATTTCATTTTCATGGAATGCTTGCTTGAACTTTCTATTGAGAGGGCTGCGTGGAAATGAAAGAGAAAGACCATTTGGAAGAAAGAATATCTTAGTAGTCTGTTTTTTCTGCAAATTCTCTTAGGAAACATTTTTAAAAATATTTTTCATGTTTATTTATTTATTTTGAGAGAGGGAGAAAATGTGTGGGAGGAACAGAAAGAGAGAGGGAGAAAGAGAATTCCAAGCAGGTTCCATGCTGTCAGTGTAGAGCCCAACACAGGGTTCCATCTCATGAACCATGAGATCATGACCTGAGCCGAAATTAAGAGTTGAATGCTTAATAAACTGAGCCACCCAAGAGCCCCTCCTGGGGACTATTTTAATGTTGATATTAAAAAATCTATTATGATATCACAGATGTTTTGTTTTGAATAATGGAACATTTTCAGATGGAGATCAATGGTGACATGGTAAGATGTGAAAAGTATGGTCCATGTCTTGTATCCTACTGGACTAAATTACTCCACCCTTTTACCAGATTTTCTGTCAAGTCACCAAATCACACATCTCCCTTTGGACATCTGCCTCTCATATCATGAATCTATATGTGTCTCATTGCATTACACCAGGGCTAGTCAGTACATTTTCTTGCTCTTTCCTTTATGGTATTTGTATTAAAAATAATAAGTGTATAAACCATGAAACATTCTATTCTCTTTTTTTCAATTGTATTTTAGAGGGACAGAGTTTAGGGGAGGGAGGGGAACAGCGTACAGAGAAAGAATCTTGAACAGGTTCTGTGCTCAGTGGAGCCAACATGGGGCTTGATCCTACAACCCTGGGATTATGACCTGAGCCAAAATCAAGAGCTGGACACTCAAATGACTGAGCCACCCAGGTGTCCCATCTCTTTAATTAGGATTCAAGGAGAATATTATTTGCAGTTAGCACTGGATAGATTCAGATACCATATGAAAACAGGATTACATTTGTTGTCAGGAATTTTTTTTTTTCCAATATAGGGATATATCAAACTTGGGAAATGATTGTTGATACTAGCATATTTTAAAATAACAAAAAAGTGTCAAATATGTGTTTGAAGCTAAACAATTTTATCATTTAATATATTGCTCTAAAATAGCATACGAATTATACAAATGAGGAAACTGAGATTCAAAAAATGGTATGGCTACTCTCAAATTATTTACTAATACCATTTATTATTTACCTTTATCAAATATAGTGACAGATGCTGGGAAAACAATGATAGGTAAAATGTAGGCAAGAATGCTATGAAGCATGTTATAGCTTACTGTAGGAGACCATGGATTAAATGGGAAATTACAATACTTAGTGATGAGTTCTGTGATATAGAAGATAAACACAGATACAGTGGGATTACAACTTAACCTTGAAAGGCTAGGTTTTTTTCTATCACATGCTTGTATGTCAATGAAACATTAAAATAGATTTGAGAACCCCATGAGAGAGACCTGCTTGGAAAACACTATAAAATTTGGGTTTTCGGCAAATTTTATTAAAAGAATTACACATTCTCAAAACAATGTTGAACAATGGATTTGTTCTACTCCATGGCATTTATCATTTAAATCATGTGTGGAAATGTATCCTCCATTGGCCAAATAGACTCATTAACACTGCCAGTAGTCTCTTTTTAAAATTCTTCAGATAAGAACATATTATTTCATAATATATATCATTATCTGTAAAATTTAAATATGTATCTTCAGAGATATATCATTATCTCTTATTCATATATATATGGACATTATATATATACATATATATAAGAATTATCTCATGTATATACCATATATGTATATTTCTTTGGAAAATCTGAAGAAAAGCAGTTTCTGAACACAGAGTTCTATCCATCTTCCCCAAAAGGACAATTTATTATGTGTAAAACTCACTATCTACAATAGAAAAAAAGCCAAAAATTTGAAAAGGCATACTAGAACATGAGTTGTTATAAAAGTTCACAGTGCACTTTGATCTATACATAATAAAGGAATCGGAAGTCCACAAGGGAAGTGGGGAGTTCAAACATTTATTGAACCCTTTCATTAATATCATGGTTTACATTAACTATTTATGGATACCATTTTATTTAACCCATATGAGATGTTTAGTTAGAACACCCCTAAAAGACATATAATACAGTACCAAAATCAGATGAGGAAACTGAAATGAAGAGCCATAAACTGAAATCTTCCAGAAGTCTTGACTCTTTGTCTAGCTATTTTTCTTTTATTCCTCACTATTTCTCAGTTTAAGGATCAGAAAGTTTGATTTCCAATAATGCCACTTACATTAGAAGTATGATGCTGCATACATAAATTTACAGCAAATAAGATTTAAATACATCTTGAAAAACTACATAAAAATATGTATGCTATTTTAAGAATATATCACATTTTGTGTACATGTATCTCAATATACACATACACAAATCCACATGAGTTAAGAGATGAAAAACCCAGTTTACAGAACAGTGTCCTCTATTTAGATTGCACAGATGGCATATTCTTTCCGAGATGTGGTTGGGTTGAACTTGGTGACCTCACTATCCTCCCATTCTGTTAGAAAATACGCATAATATTCAGTGAAAAAGCTTACACCACAGAAAAACATAATGCCATAAGAAAGACCATATGTCAAAAAAAACTTTTTTTTCCCCCAGAATGGAGGCCCTGAACTTCTTACCTAGCGCCTTTTCTTTTTTCTGTCCAAAAATATCCTATGAAATCCTCTTTATCCTTGAACATGAATATGTCACCCATCTGTATCTACCTGAAAGGAGACACAGTCCTCTGCAACTCCTGTAGTTCCAACTTTAATCCCTGTGACATAATTGATACAGCTGCTGGCAAAAGCCTTTTCTAAAGAGTGGCTCCTGAAATACTGAATCACACAGTGTCCTTTTGATCTTAGACATTTCTATCCAGGTGAATTTCAAGCAAAGTTCAAGTATACTATGAAAATGGGGACAAATACCACCAAAATACATTTATAGGCAACAGTAATTTTGTGGGAATAATTCCATGCACATTTTTTATTCCTGTAGTGGATCTGAGGAGACGTGTTCTGTTTCGCCCATTTATAGCTAGAGGATGTGAGTGCTTAGTTCACAGAGGCCAGGGTGTCACTGATCACCTAGTCTTCTTCCCTGCGGCGTTGCATGAACTACTTGGGCTCTTACATCTGCTGGGTGCACGACTCAGGATATCAGGGCATTCTTCAATTTGAAAACCAAGATTCCCAATTCTGGGACACATTTTGTCAGGTGGTAGAAATAAAAAACCTAAATCTCAGCAAAATTATTCTGAATATTTTTAAGTATTATTTGTACTGCCCTTAAAGCCAGAGGTTTGCCAAGAACAAAAAAAGACTTTCAGGAAATAAAAGCAAACATTGTCCACTTAGAAGTGAAAGCCTGTAATTTTTCAGTGGCTTTGCTCCTAAGGTCAGCACATCCCTTCTGGGAAAGTTTTTCCTGCCTTTCCCTGCCTTGGCAGCCAAGAATATTGTGAAAGCCATGTTTCTGTTGCATTCATTAATCAAACATTGAATTGATGCTAGGCACAATGCTAACTAGTCTTTATTTTCTAATTCAGTTTGGTAATTATTTTCATATAAAAATTGGGATATATTTGAAGCCCTGATTGAGCAGGTTCTACATTGTATTAATATAAAAAATAAAAAGTACAGTATCATATGACAGGCAATTTGTAGATAATTTACCAAGACATTTGGTACTTACTCTGAAGCCTTATTGTACAGGAAAATCATCGGTCTTGTTAGTAATTTAAAACTTTAAATTTTATTGGTAAAGTGTCTTTTCATTTACAAAGCTGTAGCCAAGGCAGTGAGAAATGAGGGAAAGTATGTATTATTTAACATAAAAAACCCACATTCCTCTAGTTGACTATCATTTCTGTGAAGCCATGTAATTCTAATTGAAAATAAAGAGATATAACTTCCTCCTTTTTGTCCCTTACACATGTGGCTAACATTTGCAAAACTGAAGGTAGAAAGATTAATATGGCATTTATATTTAATAATTATTAATATAATTACACAGTAGTCATTGTTAGCGTACCATAACATGCAGAGACAGAAAAATAACTAAAATATCATGAACAATCTGCATTCAAGATACTAGCTGTAGCAGGTAACATACTCTCTGGGAATTTATAGTTAAACAGCATGATAAAAATGAGTGTATGCTATATTTGTGTAAGGGATATGGGACTTCTGGTAAATACAAGTAATAAAACCAAAGTAGTCTGTGCCTTATTGCCTGCATTGGATACAAGAACCTCATAAAGTATACCTTCCCAGTTGACCTATCTCATTACCCTTGACATCAAACTCCTCTAAGTTACCGGCATGGCCTTTTGAATCTAAGAGCTAGAAGGTGACGACTTGAAGCTGATGCATTTTTAATAATGGCAACTCTGAGATACCTCATGGCAGAAATTGCAACTGATGCCAAGGTGATTAGCATATGTTCCAGCTGCAGCCAGCCCTTCTGCTGATTTCCCCAATGAACTGTGAACCTCAGAAGTGTTTTGCTGACCTTGTATTGAATGTGCTTTTCCAGAATTCCCTCTTGGAAAGATACAAAATATATTTAACTCACAGTGGCAGCTGTTTTTTGCTTACTGGTGAACTTGAGTGGTAGTGGCATTTGGACCCAAATCATAAAACTATCATCTTGGATGGAAAGAGATGATAAAATTCTTAGATGAAGAAAGAGATATCTAAGCTCTAACTATATATTACTAGTTTGAATTTCAAAAACTATACAGTAATTTGTCATTAAATACTGTGGATTTGTTCAAAATAGTCACCTAAAATGACTGTCCAATTGTTCCAGTGCTGCTATCATTGATATAAACAGTTTAAGTACATTAGATTTTATTGGCAAAATCTTTTACACTTCTAAATGAATTATTTCTATTCATATATTTCTTCTGCTATAACCGGGAGTAAACCTACAAATATGCATTAACACTATTTTGGAATTACTAGGATGAGAATCAGTAAGATCATAATATGGAATTTTAAATTATTTTTATGAAAAGTCAGTTTTAAAGTCTCTCTGGGAGGGGTGCCTGGGTGGCTCAGTCAGTTAAGAGGCCAACTTCAGCTCAGGTCATGATCTCACTGTCCGTAAGTTCGAGCCCTGAAACAGGCTCCATGCTGACAGATTCTGTCTCCGGCTCTCTCTCTGCTCCTCCCCCACTTACACTCTCTCTCTCTCTCTCTCTCTCTCTCTCTAAGAATAAATAAATGTTAAAAAAATTAAAAGCCTTCTAGGAAAATTTTCACTATAGTTGATATATGCCATATCCTTCTGTTAAAATCATACCAGTCCAAGAGGCACACAAAGCAAATCTATAGCATCCATTAATATATCATTCTCAAATTTTTGGATGAGATGACAGCAAACATAATGAAAAATTCCATTTGACATTGTATCATGTCATGGAAGAAAAACCTATCCCTAAAGCCCCATTCAAAACAAAATACATGTGGGAGCACCTGGGTGGCTCAGTCAGTTAAGCATCTGATTTGATTTCAGCTCAGGTCATGATCTAACGGTTCATGGGATCGAGCCCTGCATAGGGCTCTGAGTTGACAGCATAGAGCCTGCTTGGGATTCTCTCCCTCTCTCTCTGCCCCCCCACATACTCTTTCTCTAAAAATAAATAAATGTTAAAAAATACATGTGGAAATAAGTATCCTATATGAAGAACAGAAATTTTGAAGTGTGAACTTTATTTTCAATGAGCTATTATTGTAAAAAAAAAACAACGGTAACATAAATCTTAAGACTTCTTTTATTCACTCCAATAGTCATTTACCAAAATACTTATTAAGTACCTAATATAGACTAGGTTATACAGATATGAAGACTTTTGGGTAAAATATGAGTCAGGAAAGATGGAAATTTGGTATGAGATAACTGAATTTCTCTATGTTTTGAAAAATAGCTCATGATCCTATATGGAAATATTCATTCAAAAAAGGCTTGATATTGGGGATAACTTCAGAACCAGAAGCATGAGACAGCACACTATGTATTCCATGGGGTAAAAGAGAGGTAAAGTTAAATACATACTTAATAGTGATGAAGCAGGGAAGGAATCACTATCAAGTTCTCTGAGGGTCTAGGACAGACTGAATTTGAGGATTAGATTTGCAATAACTATTGACAAAGATCTTTTATTTCTCATTAACTAGGAAATTAAAGAGAAACCTTTTTCATCAACTGAGTATAATAAAATGATGAAATAATGTGATCTCTTAGAGAAGAGAATTGGGACAACCGTAAATAGCATAAAAGACTTAACATTGCAGATCAATTGAGAAAATGCTTAATATTCAAACATAAATGGAAAGATAAAATAATGCACAATTTTATGATTGCCAAACTACACACTCAAAAAATGAATTTTAGTAAATTCAATATATAAATCTGAAAAGCAAAGCTGTATAGCTTTTCAAAATATATAAAAGAATACCTATATGCTTTTATGACTGATAAATATTTATTAAATAAGAAAAAATATGCAAGCCATAACAGTAGACTATAGAAGCAAGATTACTTCAATTGGAAAAATTACAGATTCTAATATTTGTTACTTACTATTCTGTGTTCTTGAGGGTACATTATGGAAGAAAAATACCTTTTACTTTCTTGTAGTTTATATTCTAGTTACGAGAGACTGACTAAAACTCTATGATCTTAGTCTAGTAACTTTATATCTCTGACTGTGATTCCTTATTTGCAAAATGGGGTTAATTGCTTTTTTTTTAATTTATTAAAATGTAGTTAGTTAACATACAGTGCAATACTGGTTTCAGGAGTAGAATTCAGTGATGCATCACTTACATCTAACACCCAGTGCTCATCCCATCAACTGCACTGCTTAATACCATCACCCATCTCTCACCCACCTCCCTCCATCACCTCTCAGTTTGTTCTCTATCATTAAGAGTCTCTTTTGGTTTGTTTCTCTCTCTTCTCTTCCCTTCCATATGTTCATCTGTTTTGTTTCTTAAATTCCACATATGAGTGAAATCATATAGTATTTGTCTTTCTCTGATTGACTTACTTTGTTTAGCATACTACAGTCTAGCTCCATCCATATCCTTGCAAATGGCAAGATTTGATTTTTTTTGATGGCTGAGTACTATTCCATTGTGCGTTTTTGTGTGTGTGTGTGTGTGTGTGTGTGTGTGTGTGTGTGTACACACCATATCTTTACCCATTCATCAGTTGATGGATATTAGGTCTTTCTCCATAGTTTGGCTATTGTTGATAATGCTGCTATAAACATTGGGGTACATGTACCCCTTCAAGTCAGTATTTTTGTACCCTTTGGATAAATACCTTATAGTGTAGATGGATCATAGGGTAGTTCTATTTTTAAATTTTTGAGGAACCTCCACACTTTTTTTCTAGGCCAGCTGCACCAATTTGTGTTCCCACCAGCAGTGCAAGAGGGTTCCCCTTTCATGTGTCTGTTAGCCATCTGGCTGTCTTCTTTGGAAACATGTCTATTCATGTCTTGTGCCCATTTTTTTTTCACTGGATAATTTGTTTTTTAGGTGTTGAGTTTGATTAGTTCTTTATAGATTTTGAATGCTAATTCTTTATCATATATGTCATTTGCAAATATCTTTTCCCATTCCATAGGCTGCCTATGTTGATTGTTTGTTGATTGTTTCCTTCACTGTGTAGAAGATTTTTATCTTAATGAAGCCCCAATACTTCAAGTTTGCTTTTGTTTCCCTTGCCTGCGGTGATGTGTCTAGTAAGAGTTTCTATGGCCGAGGTCAAAGAGGTTGCAGCCTGTGTTCTCCTCTAGGATTTTTTACAATATTTATTTATTTATTTATGTGAGAGAAGCAGGGGAGGGGAAGAGAGAGGGACACAGAGGATCCAAAGTAGGCTCTGTGCTGACAGCAGAGAGCCCAAAGAGAGACTTGAACTCACAAACCATGAGATCATGACTTGGGCCAAAGTTGGACACTTAACTGAGTGAGCCACCAAGTCACCCCTCTCCTCTAGGATTTTGAAGGTGTCCTGTCTTAAATTTAGGTTTTTCATCCATTTTGAATTCATTTTTATATATGGTGTAAGAAGGTGGTCCAGTTTCATTCTTCATGTTGCTGTCCAGTTTTCTCAACACAATTTGTTGAAGAAACTGTCTTTTTTCCATTGGATATTCTTTCCTACTTCTTTTAAAGATTACCATAAGTTAATCATATAGTTGTGGGTCCATTTCTGGGTTTTCTGTTTGTTCCATTGATCTGTGTGTCTGACTTTGTGCCAGTACCGTACAGTCTTGATGACTACAGCTTTGTAATATAACTTGATCCAGAATCATGATGCCTCCAGTTTTGTTTTTCTTTTTCAGAATTGCTTTGGCTATTCAGGGTCTTTTTTGGTTCCATACAAATTTTGGGATTGTTTGTCCTTGCTCTGCAAAAACTTCTCATGATATTTTGATAGAGATTGCATTAATTGTGTAGATTGCTTTGGGTAGTACAGACATTTTCACAATGTTCTTTCAATCCATGAGCATGGAATGCTTTTCCATTTCTTTGTGTCCTCTTCAGTTTCTTTCATACGTGTCCTATAGTTTTTAGAATCTAGATCTTTTACCTCTTTAGTTAGGTTTATTCTTTGGTATCTTATGGTTTTTGGTGCAATTGTAAATGAGACTGATTCATTGATCTCTTTTTCTGTTGATTCATTATTGGTATATAGTAATGCCACAGTTTTCTGCACATTGATATTATATCCTGAGATTTTTCTGAATTCATGTATTTGTTCTAGCAATTTTTTTTGGTGGAGTCTTTCAGTTTTCCCACATAGAGTATCATGCCACCTGCAAATACTGAAAATTTGACTTCTTGCTTGCTGATTTGTAGGCCCTTTATTTCTTTGTCTGATTGCTGAGGCTAAGGCTTCTAATACTATGTTAAATAGTAATGATGAGAGTGAACATCCTTGTTTTGTTCCTGACCATGGAGAAAGGCTCTCAGGTTTCCCCCATAGAGGATAATATTAGCTGTGAGTCTTTCATATATGGCTTTTATGATGTTGAGGTATGTTCAATCTATTCCTATTTTGTGGAGGGTTTTTATCAAGAGTAGATGCTGTGTTTTGTCAAAGGCTTTTCTGTATCTATTGACAGGATCATATGGCTCTTATCTTTTCTTTTATTAATGTAATGTATCACGTTGATGGATTTGCAAATATTGACCCAGACCTGCAGTCCAGGAATAAATTCCACTTGATAATGATGAATAATTCTTTTAAAGTACTGTTGAATTTGATTTGCTGGTATCTTTTTTTTTTTTTTTTTTTAATTTTTTTTTTTCCAACGTTTTTTTTTTATTTATTTTTGGGACAGAGAGAGACAGAGCATGAACGGGGGAGGGACAGAGAGAGAGGGAGACACAGAATCGGAAATAGGCTCCAGGCTCCGAGCCATCAGCCCAGAGCCTGACGCGGGGCTCGAACTCACAGACCGTGAGATCGTGACCTGGCTGAAGCCGGACGCTTAACCGACTGCGCCACCCAGGCGCCCCGATTTGCTGGTATCTTATTGAGGTTTTTTTGCATCCAGGTTCATCAGGGATATTGTTCTGTAATCCTCCTTTTTAGTGGGGTCTTTGTCTGGTTTTGGAATCAAGCTAATGCTGGCTTTATAGAATGAGTTTGGGAGCTTTCCTTCCATTTCTCTTTTTTCCAAACAGTTTGAGAAGAATAAGTATTAACTCTTCTTTAAGTGTCTTATAGAATCCCCCTGGGAAGCCATCTGGTCCAAGACTCTTGCTATTCAGAGTTTTTTTTGTTACTGATTCAGTTTCTTTGCTGGTTACAGGTCTGATAAAATTTTCTGTTTCTTCTTGTTTTAGTTTTGGTAGTCTATAGTTTCTAGGAATTTGTTCATTTCTTCCAGATTGCTCAGTTTGTTCGCATACAATTTTTCATAGTATTCTCTTATAATTGTTTGTATTTCTGTGGTGTTCATTGTGATCTTTCCTCTTTTATTCCTGATCTTATCTACTTGGGTCCCTTCTCTTTTCTTTTTGATAAGCTGGTTAGGGATTTATCAATTTTATTCATTCTTGCGAGGAACCAGCTCTTGGTTTTATTGATCCATTTCCCTGTTGTTGTTTTTTTTTAGTTGTTTTATATCATTTATTTTTTTTAATTTTTTTAATGTTTATTTATTGTTAAGAAACAGAGAGAGACAGAGAATGGGAGGGACAGAGAAACAGGGAGACAAAGAATCTGAAGCAGGCTCCAGGCTCTGAGCTGTTAGCACAGAGCCCCATGAGGGGCTGGAACCCACAGACCGTGAGATCATGACCTGAGCCAAAGTCGGATGCTTAACCTACTGAGCCACCAGGCGCCCTTATATCATTTATTTCTTCTCTAATCTTTATTATTTCCATTCTGCTGGCTTTAGGCTTCATTTCCTGTTCCCTTTCTAGTTTCTTTAGGTATAATGTTAGATTGTATATTTGGGAGCTTTCTTGCTTCTTGAGATAGGCCTGAATTACAATATTAGTATAATGTTTCCAGTTTTATCCATGGTATAGCAAGTATCAGTATTTAATTACATATTATGCCTGGATAATATTCTATTGTATGAATATACGATTTTTTATTCATCCATTCATCAGTTGATGAGCATATTCGATGTTTCCACTCTATGACGACTATGAATAATGTTGCAATGAATATCCATATATAAGATTTTGTGTAGTCATAGTTTCCAACACTTGAGTATATGCCTGGGAATGGAAATGCTGGTCACTTTGTGTTTAGAGGATCTTTTGATGAACTACCAAACTGTTTTCCAAAGTGGCTCAGTCATTTGTAGTTCCCATCAAAAGGTGACTCCCATCAACGATGTATGGAAGTTCCAACTTCTCTACATTCTTGACAATAGTTGTTGATAACACCCATACATACATATGTACATATATGGATATATATAGTGTGTATATATATATATATGTATGTATATATATATATGGATATATATAGTATATATAGTATATAGTGGATATATATAATATATATATACATATATTAGTATAGTCTTCCTAGTGGATATGAATGATATTTCATTATGGTTTTGATTTGCATTTTCCTAATGAATAAATATTTTGAGCATTTTTTCATGTGCTTTTTGGCATTTTGTATACCTTCTTTGAACATTAATAAGTATAAACTTCCCCTTTACAATTTCTTTTGCTGTATTTTATAAGTTTTGGTATGTCGTGTTTTTGTTTTCATTCATGTCTAAGTATTTTCTAACTTCCCATGTGATTTTTCATTTGATTCATTGGTTGTTTGAGTCAGTATTTTAATTTCCAAAAATGTTTCAACTTTCTAGTTTTATATCTGTTGTTTTATAACTTCATCCCATTGTGGTTGGAGAATGTACTTTGTATGATATCTATTTTTTAAAAAATCGATTGAGGTTTAGTGTGTGGACTAACATATGGTCTATTCTTGAAAATGTCCCATGTGCATTTGAGAAGATTGTTTATGTTTTGTTGGTGGAGAGTGTTATATAAGTGAGGGCCTTAGATGTAGTGGTTTATTGTGTTGTTAGGTCCTCTATTTCCTTACTTATCTCTGTCTGGTTGTTTTCTATTCATTACTGAGAGTGAGATATTGTAGTCTACGACTATCATTGCATCATTTCTCCCTCCATTCCATTAGTTTTTATTTCATATGTTTGACAGTTTGTCATTAGTGAATAAATTTTTATAATTGTTATATATCTTGCTATAGTGAATCTTTTATTAATTTGTAATAGTCTTCTTTGTCTCCTGTAAACATTTAAAATTTATAATGTATTTTCTCTAATATTACTGTTACCACTTCTGCACTCTTTTGATGGATATTTTCATGGAATACCTTTTAACATCCTTTCACTTTCAGTATATTTGTGTCTTTAGATTTAAAGTGAGTGTCTTAACTACAGAGAACTAACTGAGGGTTACTGGATGTGAGGTGGGCAGGGGGATGGGCTAACTAGGTGACAGGTATTAAGGAGGGCAATTATGGTGATGAGCACTGGGTGTTGTATGTAAGTGACAAATCATTAAATTCTACTCTTTTTTAAAAAAAAATTTAATGTTCATTTTTGAGAAATACAAAGCAAGAGTGGGGAAAGGGTAGAGAGAGAGGGAGACACAGAATCCAAAGCAGGCTCCAGGCTTTGAGCTGTTGGCACAGAGCCCAATGTGGGGCTCAAACTCATGAACTGTGAGATCATGACCTGATCTGAAATCAGACACTTTACTGGCAGAGGCACCCAGGTGCCACTAAATTCTACTCTTAAAACCAATACTACACCATATGCTAACTAACTTGAATTTATTTATTTTTTAAAGAAATCATCTTATTTTATTTTATTTTGAGAGACAGAACACATGGGAGGGGTAGAGAAAGGGAGAGAAAGAGAATCCCAATGTGGGGCTTGAACTCACAAACCATGAGATCATGACCTGAGCCAAAGTGGGATCAGACACAACAGACTGAGCCACTGAGGTGCCTCAACTAACTTGAATTTAAATAACATCGTGGAAGAAAAAATATAATAAAAAATAAATAATATGGAAATAGGAAAGATTTTGCTTGCAATATTAAAATAAATAAATATGTCAGCCCAGTGTCTTCTGGTCTTTAAAGTTTTTTTTTTCTTTTCTTTCTTTCTTTCTTTCTTTCTTTCTTTCTTTCTTTCTTTCTTTCTTTCTTTTTTATGGTTTTTAAAGTTTCTAATGAGAATCTGCTTGTAATTTTATTGAAGATAATGTATATATGACAAGTTACTTTTATATTGTTTTCAAAATTTTCTCTTGAAAACTTCAAATGTTTGACTGTAATGTTTCTTAGTGTGGATGTCTTTGACTTCATCTTATTTGGGGTTTATATAACTTCTTGTATGTTTATATTAATCAAATTTGGGAATGTTTTGCCACCACTTATTCAAACATTCTCTCTAATCCCTTTCTCTCAATCTTCTCCTAGGATTCTCACTAGCATTTTTCAGGTGAATGTATCTAAGTACCCCATTTATGTCTTCTCACTCATAATGGACACCATTTCCTTTTTTACTAAACTCATTATTTTACTAAATCAGCTAACTTATCCTCCATCTTGAAAACTCTTCTTGACTCTCTCTTTTTATTTATCCTTATTTAAAAAAAAATTTTTTTAAAGTAGGCTTCATGCCCAGCACAGTGCCCATGCAGGAATTGAACTCAGGACCCTGAGATCAAGAGTTGGATGCTTAACTGAGCCACTCAGGTGCCCCTGACAATCTCATATTCCCTCTCTCTCTCTCTCTCTCTCTCTTTTTCTTAGAGAGAGAGGGCAAGTGGAGATGGCACAGATGGAGAGAGAGAATCTTAAGTAGGCTCTATGCTCAGCATGGAGCCCAACACGGGGCTCAATCTCACAACCATAAGTTCATGGCCTGAACTGAATCAAGAGTCAGATGTTTAACTGACTGAGCGGTCCAGGCACACCTGACTCTCTCTCTTGAAGTGTCACAATATCAACCACTAAATTGATAGGTGTTCTTGAGACCTTATTATAGAAATAAATTGACTTTTTAAAACCATGCCTTTTCTTTACATTCCTTTTAAGGTAATGTAAGAATTTTCTGAAAGTTTTGATTTATATTTCTCTTTTGTTCTGAGGAATAATTATAAAAACAAATAAAAAATGTTGTTCTAATACAATTATTTATTAATGCAGTTAAGCCTTAATAAAATAGTATGTTTATGTAATAGCACCCTGTGACTGGTATAGGAGTCAATGCAATGAAGTTATTGAATTAAAAAGGGATAAAGAGACCGTTATTTCTGAGTTTAAAACTTGGCTTTCTGGCTGACTGTACCTGGGTGGTCTTAAGCATATTTACTGACAAGAATTATGATTGGTCTGGGATCTTACCCTACTTTCAATCTAACAAATTATCCGGCCTACTAATAGGTCTACTAATGCTGGCAGAAGACACAAAATTCCTGGTCAGAGACAAAATGGTATAATGAGGAACATGAATCTCATGACTGAACCATTTTCCCATGCTTCCCTCACTTTTCCTAATCTCCCAGACCCATGCCTGAGACACAGGTGTGCCTGAATGTATGCATCATATCCAGTAGATTTGCATCTAAGCTAAGAAACACAAACCTTAAGAATCCCCACTCTTTTATAATGAGCTGTAATCAAACCTGCCCAACCTCTTTACCCAGAGGGAGAAATTTTATTTATTATACTGGACAGCAAACTCAGTTGCCCCCTGCTCCAGTGGAACATACTATCTCAATTTTTCAAAGGTAAGTATAGTCTGAAACAATCTGTCAGTACCTCTGCTCACAAGCTATGCAGAAAAAAAAAGAAAAAAAGGGAAAGTGTGATTGAGAATTTTCTCCCAACATTATTTACCCAGTCTTAGACCTCAGTCTTATGTACCTAGTAGGAATAGTAAAATTACCCAACTCCTAGGATTTTTAGATAATTAAATTTTATGGTGCATAAAGCAATAATGTGGACTCCCTGACACATCATGGGAACTAAATTAACATTAAGTAGTAGCAGTAGTAGTAGATTGTGAGTAGCTGAGTAGCTACAAAATTATAGATTTTTAAAAAGCGATTATGTTTTAATGATACTTGTATACATATATATGTGAGTAAATATATATGTAATATGCATATACAACACATATAATTATACAAATGTAAATATATAATTATATACACATACTTTATATTTATATATATATATATATATATGTTGGTATATATGTGTATGTATATGCACATATGTAACAAAATGTTACATATTACATATATATGTGACAAAACATAACAAAATATAATATCTGATAAATTGATAAACTAAACTCAATAGTTTCTTTTAAACCTGTGACTTAAAAAAATCATCAAAATTGTTTTCTATAACTATCTGAATACATCTAAGAAATCTGAAGATAAATCATGTTTCCTCCAAGGCTACAGGTAAACATTTGTTCATTATATAGAAATAAATTTCCACTTGCTGATGACTGTAACTACATATTTGTATGTATACCTGAATAAAGAGAGACATTCCCCTCAGCTAAAATCCTCATAGACATTGTTCTTGGGCTTTGACTCCCAATTCCTTTTCTTAAGTGGTACCAGTAGACTTCTATGCTTGCTTCTGATATCCTTAATTTAGACTCTCCATTTACATCCTAGGTCATTCCATACAGTGACTCTCTTTTTTAAGTTCCCTATTAAAATGACATCTTCTTCAGCTACTTCTTCATTTGGAATTCAGTGGAATTCATGAAATCCAAATTCATGGGATTCTTATCTATTAAAAATATAACAACAGTTAGAGGTTCTTATAGAATTTGGTACACTCCATAGTAAGAAACCTATTCTTAAAATTTGCTTAGGGGCACCTGGGTGGCTCAGTCAGTTGACCGTCCAACTCTCGATTTCTGTTCAGGTAATGATCCCAGAGTTGTAGATTTGAGTCCTGTGTCAGGCTTACACTGAGTGTGGAGCCTGCTTTGGTTCATTCCCTCTCTCTCTCTCTTCTACCTCCCCCTTTCCCCATCTTATGTGCTCTCTCTCTCTAAAGTTAAAAAAAAAAAATGTTTCCATTATATTAGTTGAAATTTTCATTTACAGATGTAAGAAGCTCAGGAGACTGTAAATGAGCATATATATTATCAGTCCTCAGTTCCCTAAGGATGAATGTGTTGCTGAGGTGTCTGGGTGGCTCAGTCGATTACGTGCCCAACTCTTGATTTTAGCTCAGGTCAGGATCTCATGGTTCATGAGATTGAGCCCTGTGTTGGCTCTATGTTGAGTGTGGAACCTGCTTGGGATTCTCTCTCTCCCTCTCTTTCTGCCCTGTTCCCAGTCGCTCTTTCAAAATAAATAAACATTTTTTTTTTAATTAAAAAAAAGGTTGAATGTGTTGTTGAGGACAGGACAACCACTGTAATCTATCTTTCTGACTATAGCAATTTCCTCTGATTGTTCAAAAAGTATACCGTTCCTTTCCTAAAAGTAGACCACCCAAGGTCATATCCAGCTATTGCTTCATAAAGTACTGTTACTGGATTTCTTGTCTATGAGTCATCGTGTCTGGTCACATCAGCACCTGCTCTATTCTATTAAGAACATTTTGCATTTTATCCATGTAACAACAAGTTTAACTATAAGAATAGAAAATACTTTTAGCAAGTAAAATTTATTGGCTTATTTCTCAGTTTTTTCCAAAGAAGGATCTATCTGCCTTCAGATATAGCTGTATTCAGGGTCTTGACTACTATAATCAAGAGGATTTGTCCATATATCAGCTCTGCATGATTTGGACTGACTTCAATCCTCAAGTATATTTTCTCCAAAGGATATAAAGACAACTCTAGCAATCAGAGACAACTGTACAGAATATCATCACATCTCTTTGTTGTTTACTCCCATACATGCTTATTCCCACACATTCAATTTGCCTCAGTATAACTATCTAGAAGATAAACTAGAAGAACTTGCCATCTCCACAATAGAATCCATCAAAATTGCTCCACAAATATCTAATTCCAAGGTGATAGTGTAACAAGTAGAGTCCAAGATATACCTCTAATGCTGTGGTGATCCTTCATTATTATTCTGTAAGCTATTGTCTTAATGAACAATTTAAGGTAGGAGAACAGTAATTTATAGAGGAAAGGTCTTTAATATTTTTAGTGTACACCATATTCTCTGGGTCAGGTTCAATAAGGATTCCTTTCGTACATAGCGAATGTCCTTTTATAGATTTATCAGTATGTATAATTGAGGTTCTGTCTTCTTATCTATGATGCTCCATGAATTGATCTGAGATAAGCAGAGGGGTGGATTTCTTTTCAGGGAGCTATTCAGAGTTTTCTCTCTACTGCCTAAATGTATTATTAAGGAGGTTTTGAGGATGCTTTAAGGAATTAACATTAATAATCACCCATTCACAAAGCTGCCTCTGGTAGTATATCTCTTGAAAACCACAGAAATCCTGTGGCTAGCTTTCTGCCCACCCCCCACCCCCACCTTTTCAGAGGTGTAACCAAAGTCAGAAATTGATTGAAGTTACAAATCTTGAATTTGGACACTGATGATGATAAGATTTCTGTCCCCTTGAAAGAAATCTTTATGTGCTGTACATGCCTAAAACCCTCAGCATAATAGCTTCTCTGACCATGGGCTAAAGTACTAAGACAGACCTAATATTTGCCCTACTTCAATAATGTAATACAGTCTGTGAATTAAACAGGCATTTGTTTTGTTCATTGTGTGTTTCAGTCTTGTATTCCTCTGTTTCCCTTCTTCATGCTGCATTTTACCTAAAATACAGATTCACAGTTCTGTGAGAATACAATTATCTTAAAAAAAAAAAAAAAAAAAACTTTACCAATTTTAGTACTTTGATTGTAGGCATAACATGTACCATTTTTTCAAAAGGAGCATCATCACATTGCTTCATTCTTTTCTTTAGAATAGGTTAGTCTAAAAAGAAGCCAAAAACTTCTTTGAAACATTGATCACAGGTGAAAAGAGGTAGTCAAAAGTTCAAGACTAATTTTTCAGCAAACTGTCTAAATTGTCATACTTTTTGGATGTATAGTCTGAATTCTGATATGATGTTTCACAAACAAAAAATTCCGAACTTGTCAACCTACAGTTCATTTAATCAATTCAGTTGTAACTTCCCATTTCTAAGTAACACTATTTTTTTTTAATTTCTTGTGTTTATTTATTTTTGAGACAGAGACAAACAGAGCATGAGTGGGGGAGGGGCAGAGAGAGAGGGAGACACAGAATCCAAAGCAGGCTCCAGGCTCTGAGCTGTCAGCACAGCTCGAACCCATGAACTGAGATCATGATCTGAGCCGAAGTTGGACACTTGACTGAGCCACCCATGTGTCCCTCTAAGTAACACTATTTATGTTGAATAGAACTTGCATGCAAATTAGAAATGTAAATAAATACACTTAAACAAAATTTATTGACTCACATAGGTGTGAAAACTGAAGGTAGAGTACCTTCAGGCCAAGTGTGCCAAATTATATTATAGTATTGTTTCTATCTTCTATCTTTGTTTTATTCTTCAGATAAGCCTTTTTCACATTTTAGTCATAATGGATTCATTTGCTCCAAATCTAAATCCTCTAGTGGAAAGAATACTACTTTTTATTAAATTGACCATGTATCAGGGGTGCCTAGGTGGCTCAGTGAGTTAAGCATCCAACTTTGGCTTAAGTCATGATCTCACGGTTTGTGGGTTTGAGCCCCACGTCAGGCTCTGTGCTGACAGATCAGAGCCTGGACCCTGCTTCAGATTGTGTGTCCCTCTCTCTCTCTGTGCCCCTCTCCTGCTTGCACTCTCTCTCTTTTTCTCTCTCTCTCAAAAATAAATAAGCATTAAAAAATAAAAAAAAATAAATTAAAAAAAATTGACCATGTATCAATGCTATAGAAGGATTTTGGTTAGCCTCGCCTGGGTCATATTTTTTTTTAACTTTACTCATTTATTTTAAGAGAGAGAGAGAGAGATAGACAGAGCATGTAAGCAAGGGAGGAGCAGAGAGGAGAGAGAGAATCTCAAGCAGGCTCCACATTATCAGCACTGAGCCTGATGCAGGCCGCGAATTCACAAACCTGAGCTGAAACCAAGAGTTGGACACGTAACCCACTGACCCACCCAGGAATCCCATATTCCTTTTCTTAAATCAATTTTTAAAGCCATAAATAAAACTTTCTATTAATGGGTTTTCTTGGTGCATGCTCTCTCTCTTTCTCACTCACTCACATATGCACATGCTCATATACACACACAGCCTGTTTAAGAAAGGGGGATCTAGTGATTGATAGATCCAGGAGGATTCTATAGAATATAAGAGGATAAGTCATTCACAGAAGTATGTTATCAGACAAAAGCAGTCTATGTTCACTAGAGCTACTCTGTGCAAGATACTGCCTTAGATACTTGGTGCCAGAGGGGAAAGGGGGCAGTGAACCAATAGGAATATATGTGTGGAATATTCTTTCTTTGAGGCATATAAGAGCTGATAATTTAGTTAGAAAGATATAGGATATTTACGATTAACTAATACAAAGTAAAATGTAGTAAGGTTATCATGAAATATTTGTGGTTGACTTTTGAAGAGTAGAGGGTGCTAATGTTTCTTCCAGTTTCTTCTGGCTTGAGGCTAATATTTCTGCAGAACTCTCTGTATTACTTTCCTCTATTGCACATTTTTTTTTTCCTTTTGGCATATTTCTCTGTAGCTAAAACTATAATTCTTTTATTCCCTTAAGTGACCACAAACAAAGGGAGGCAACATTTACTAAAGGATTAAGCAATGAATTAAGGGTATTTATAGTACAGAGCAGACTTTGTACTATTTAAAATATTATCTCTTTAATTTCCTTTTTTGACTTCTTGCCACTGGTTAACTTAAAATTCCATTGTTTCCTCCATTGTGAGATAGTGAAAATATTTAAGTAAGCCCCTTCTAATGACATTCTATGTCAGGTTTAGACAGAGATTGTGATGAAAATAAGAGATTTCTTATACTAATTAGGTCCTAAAGGAATATGGAAGTTGTTGAAGATGTGGAAGACAAAAAGTCTGTGATCTATACCCAAGTACCTGGTAGTGGTCCTTGGGATGCTGTTAATCAGCAGGGACAGCAGTTGAGAAGATAAGTTGGATGGATAGCAGAGAAGAAAGGATGAACTGGGATTAGCTGGGTAAATCTGCATCTGTTCAAGTCACATCTTACCATTTTAACCTTTGAATAGTAGTGGCTACTCCTCACTTCTACTTTCCATACATTACTCAAGTTCCTCTTGTAGCCACTCTACCCTTAAAGGGAAGGGGATTGTGAGAAATGTAGTCGCCAGATCCAACTACATTGATTAGTAATATCCATTATGGTCTATCACTTTGTCATTCATACATGAATCATTTACTAGCCGTATTTGTCAAATAAAAGAATATAAAATATTTTCTCCTCCTACTAGAACTTTATTATACCTTGCATGACTAAATACGTGTTAACACTTTCCCCAAAGAATCTATATGACCCATAATGTTACTTTAGTCCCTGTGCGATAATGTTTATTCTTCCTCAGTCTGATTCATTCTGCCTTTCATAACTGGCACCTGTATAGAAAGAATATAAAAATGTTATAAAATAAGATTAAGGGGGAAAACGATACATACATACATACAAATATATTCATATAAATACAAGGAAGACATGCAAATACTACTGTTTTCATTTCTGTAACTGGTCATATTGGGTATTAATTTTCTGTTACTCAATGACAAATTACCACAAATGGGGGGTGCTGAAAAACAATGCTCATTTATATCTCACCATGCTGTCTTTCAGATATTGGGCATAGCATAACTGGGTTCTCTGCCCAGGGTTTCACAAGACAGAAAACAAAATGTGAGACAAACTGCATTCCTTTCTGGAGTTCTGGATCCTGTGGCAAACATATGTGGATGATGGCAGTATTTATTCCATGTGATTATAGTGCCAAGGCCTCTACTTTCTTGTTGACTATTGTCTAGAAGATCACTCTCAGTTTTCAGATGCCACCCACACATCTTACTAACCTTGCCTCTGTATAATGCAGCATCTCACTTCTACAAAGCCAGAAGAATCTCTCAGGGAAGAGCCCAGTTTCGCTTTTAAGAGCTTTCTCCTATTAAATCAGGATCATCCACGGTATCTTTTTAGAGTAACACATACACCACTGAATGGAACCTTAGTTACATCTAAAAATCCTCTCACATTTGTAATATGATTTAATCATGGGACTGACATTCATCATATTCACAGTGTTTCTCATGCTGAAAGGAGAAGGCAGTGAATGGGACCATGTGGCTATATTAAAATTATGCCTACTATATATGGTCATAGGCTCCATTCCTCATTTCTATTCTGTACAGCCTACTCTGTATTCCCTTTGCCTGTTCAGCAAGCACTTCAGATAGTTTGTGGTCTCTACACTGCTGGGGTGACCCAACCCTTTGGTGAAGGATAATTTTGTGTCTACTTGACTGAGCTGTAATGCCTAGATATTGGGTTAAACTTTATTTCTGGTTGTGTCTGTGAGAGTGTTTCTAAAAGATATTAGAATTTAAATTGACGGACTGAGTAAAGCCGATTGCTCTTCTTAATGAGGTTGGACATTATTCAACCCATTAAGGATGCAAATAAAGCAAAAGAGTAGAGGAAAGTTGAATTTTCTCTCTCTGCCTGACTCCTTGAGCTGAAACATCAGTATTCTTCTGCCCCAGTGCTGGGAATTATACCATCAGTGTGCCTGGTTCTTAGGCCTTTGTCCTTAGACTGAAATTTGGTTTTTTAGTCATTTTATGGAGGTATGCTTAACATACAAAAAGATCCACATATTTAATATATACAACTTGATGTGTTTGGAGTTACCCATTAAACCATCACCCTTGTCAAGGCCATAAACTTATCTGTCACTTCCAAAAGTATGTCTTTCTGGGTCTCCAGCTTCAGATAGCAGGTTATTGGACTTCTCAATTTTATAACTGTCAATTCCTGGGGTGTCTGGGTGGCTCAGTCAATTAAGCACCTGGCACTTGATTTCGTCTCAGGTCATGATCTCATGGTTCTTGGAGTTGAGCCCTTCAGCAGGCTTTTCACTGACAGTGTGGAGTCAGCTTGGGATCCTCTCTCTCTCTCTCTCTCCCTCCCTCCCCTGTTCACAAGTGCTCTCTCTGTCTCTCTCTCAAAATAAATAAACATTAAAAAATATAAAATTGTCAATTCCTTCTAATATCTTTATAAATGGGATACAAATGTCATCTCCCATTCCATAGGCTGCCTTTTAGTTTTGTTGATTGTTTGCTTTGCTGTGCAGAAGCTTTTTATCTTGATGAAGTTCTAATAGTTTATGTTTATGGAGTGGGAGAGGGTATTTGCAAGTGATATATATGATAAAGGGTTAGTATCCAAAATTTACAAAGAACTTATCAAACTTAACACTGAAAAACAAACAACCCAGTTAAGAAATAGTCAGAGACATGAATAGACACTTTTGCAAAGAAGATATCCAGATGGCTAACAGACACATGAAAAGCTCCTCAATATCACTCCTCATCAGGGAAATACAAATCAAAACCACAATGAGATACCACCTCACACCTGTCAGAGTGGCTAAAATTAACAACAAAAGAAACAACAAGTGTTGGCAGGGATGTGGAAAAAGGGGGACACCTTTGTACTATTGGTGGGAATGCAAACTGATGGAGGACACTCTGGAGAACAATATGGAGGTTCTTCAAGAAACTAAAACTAGAACTACCCTACTATCCAGCAATTGTACTATTAGGTAATTACTCAAAGTATAAAAAATACTGATCTGAAGGGGTACATGCACCCCAATGTTTATATCAGCATTATCAACAATAGCCAAACTATGGAGAGAGCCCAAATGTCCTTTGACTGATGAATGGATAAAGAAGATGTGGTAGAGATAGAGATAGAGATAGAGATATATAGATATGAATATTACTCAGCCATCAAAAAGAATCAAATCTTGCCATTTGCAATGACATGGATGGAGTTAGAATGTATTACACTAAGCGAAATAAGTCAATCAGAGAAAGACAAATATCATATGATTTCACTCACATGTGGAATTTAAGAAAGAAAAAAGAGTAACATGTGGGAAGAGGGGGAAGAGAAGTGGAGAAAGAAACCAAGAGAGATTCTTAATGATAGAGAACTAACTACAGGTCAATGGAGGGAGGTGAGTGGGAAATGGGCTATATAGGTGATGGGTACTAAGGAGGGCACTTGATGTGAAGAGCACTGGGTGTTGTATGTAAGTGATTAATCACTGATTTCTACTCCTGAATATTGCACTGCATTTTAAATTTAAAATTTAAATTAAAAAAATAGGAAATAGATAAAATAAATGTGATATATAAGGTATATATATATCCTATTGGTTTTGTTTCTTAGGAGAATCTCGACTATTAACTTTTACTTATCCTGAAACATTTTTAGTTTTGCCTGAAGTGAGTATTTTTCTCTATTTAGCTTTCACACAGGACATGAAAATGCTAAATAGATCTTCAAAGGGTCTCTTGGGTTTCTGACACATACCTTTGTTTCCATGATGCAGTAACAACCCATTCCCCTTTGATTTCAAATTCATCAACCCAGGAAGTGAAGTAGTGCCTTTCTTCTTAATTTAATGCCATAGAAAAAGATGTATGTATGTATGTTTGTTGTTTGTTTGTTTTTAATGAAACAGAAGACTTGCAATAGAACATGGTTGTCATGCAAGTTGCTTGGCTACTTGAACCACATGATTCAGCAGGTCTAATTGGAGAAAGGGATGTTGTAGGGACTATTGACAGGATGCTATAAATAAATAATTGTGCAGACCTTTGGAATTTGGGGGCAAAGCGATCCCATCCTTTGCAGATAACTGTTATCTTTCTAAGAATATCTTTGATCTGCTATTGGAGTCTAGCAAATTCAGCACTGAATACTTGGCTGGAGACCACTAAGTTTCAAGTAATCTGAGCTACTCATCATGAATTTGATGTACTCTGGTATATGAGGCCATTAGGTTGGATATACAAAATATCACTCTGTTATTGAGTGGCAATCATATATACGAGACTGGCTTGAGTTCTTCTTGAAGGCACACTTAATTTGCATGAACAAATGACTCCAATTCATATGATTCTTTCTCTTATAATATTGACATCTCTATCTCAGCCCACATCTGTGGTCTCCTGAAGTGTTCACTGTGAACACCTGATTGAGGAAAAAAAATGGGTCTGATTTACAAAGGTTCTGCATAATTGCTGACATGACCCAACAACAGACAGAGGTAGTTTACAACCCTGTTCAGGGTTTGTATTACAGATATGGTTGAAGTGAAATCCTTCCCATAGATGGAATTTAAGGCAGTGTGAATGGCCAGGGGCTTGGTAAAAACACAAATGAAAAACACCTCTTGGAGATGGGTGGATAGCCTTCTTAGAATGATTACATGTATTAAAGCAATGAGAAATAGTAAGGATAAATTTTAAGGAGGATTAGCATCTCCTATAAAGCAAATACCTCATGATTGGTCATAGATTTTTCAGGGAAATAAAAATTCACCTACTTAAACAAGGAAGGGCACTGTCTCTAGTGGGTACTAAGACCACTCTAGTGCAAAAGAGTCTCAGGAAAAAATTCAGAGTTTAACATTTTCATCTTCATATGTATCTGTCCATGTGTCCCCAACTCAGCTTTAAGTCCCATTCTTACCAAACATTGCCTTGAATTTAACATAAAATTGCAAGCTGTGAATCCAATTTGTTGTATAATTCTGCTAGCAAAATGCATTTACGTATAGCCTCAGAACTGTCAACTCCCCAGACGGTCAACACTATCCCATATCTCCTCTAGCAATATCTGACCCATAATTAGAGAGGAATCTATGAGGCCCACTGACACAATTGTACCAACACCAGACAAAGCACAGAAGTCATCAGAATAATAAGCTTCTAACATTATCCATTCCAAACTGACATGGTATTATTCTAGGACTGAACATATGACTGATATGTTTTTTTGGTTCTCTTATAAAAAAAAAAAAGCATATCAATATCTCTATACTGCAAAATATAAAGTACTGCAAAGTAATTGTATGTGGCTTTCAATCTTGTTTAAAAAGAAACAACAGAAAAATTATCAAAATACTTCTACAGAATTTGTCATACTGATGTGGGAAACAAAGGTAGAAGAAAATGGCAAATAAAATCAAATTTCCTTATAACCTATAGCCCATTGACAAATACTTGAGGCAGCAGAGTAGAACATTTCCCCAGGAACTCCCTACTGTCTTAATTTTAATGCTTTGCTAGAAGGAAAACAAATCTTATTTTGACAAACCTAGGTCCAGTACCTCATAAATCTTTTTTAGCATATGAAAATATCACTGGAAACTTCCTCTGGACTTTACCTCCCCCAACTCCCAAGTATATCATCAGTCTCTCCTCAAGGTCCAGGGGTAGCTCTTCCTGTCCAGGGATCCTGTCCCTGTGCTTTAATAAAATCACCAGATATTTCAAGAATTCCTTCTAGGCTGTAGGCTCCAGACCAACATCACTCCAAAACTGCATAAGTACTATACAAAAGTCCCTAAGGCTTTCATGTCTTCCATTCAATACTCCCTCCGCCACTAACAACACATATATATATATACCACAAAGATAATCAACCAAGTCATGGCTGTAATATTTTACTATTACTGTTTGAAAAGTGTGTATACTGTATTTGTGCTAAATTTAAGGACATATGAAAGTAACTACTCAAGAATACTTTATTACTTTTTTAATAGTCAACATATCTTTATCAAAATAAATTATATTTTCTAGAATTAATCTCAAATAAATTGACATTTGTGGAAAATACATATATTATACAAATTAAAACATACTTGACCATTTTATTTTCTATATATTACTCATTTTGTAAACAGTACAAATATATAATTCTCAATTGCCATTTTTATTATATAATCATCAACTCTCCATCTAGTTTCATGATGCTTTAGGATCTGAAACAAGTACATCTGAAGAGTATATGTGAAGTTATCCACAGTGCTTTCATATATAAGAAATGTCTTTATGAATCATTTAAATAATTATATAGAAATTGATTAATGCTTGGAACTTTTATCAAAAAAATTAATATTGCCATTTGCAACAACATGGTATTATGCTCAGCAAAACAAATCAGAGAAAGACTATGTGATTTTACTCAAATATGGAATCTAAAAAAATAAATGAACAAATAAAATTAAACAAAAACAAATTCACAAAGAACAGGCTAATAGTTACCAGAGGGAAAGGGGGTGTAGGAGAGTGGGAAAAATGGATACAGGGTGTCAATTATATGATCAGATGCATAGTAACTAGACTTGTAGTAGTGATCACTGTGAAGTGTATATAGATGTCAAATTATAAAGCTCTATGCCTGAATTGCATAATTAAAACATATATAAAAATTTAGTAAAGGGACGCATGGGTGACTCTTTCAGTGAAGGTTCTGAGTCTTGATTTCAGCTCAGGTCATGATCTTGCAGTTGGTGGGCTCGAACCCTGCATTTGCCTCTGCACTCACCGTGCAGAACCTGCTTGGCATTCTCTTGCTCTCTCTTTCTGCCCCTCTCCTACTTGCACACTCTGTCTCGTTCTCAAAATAAATAAATAAACATTAAAAAATTAGTAAATATTTTAAAAATTAATGTAAATAATGTAGGAAATTTGAAAACATCTCAATTACTAAAAAAATTAGATGTTCCCAGTGCATTCTGGGAATATGTTATCAGTTTCTATCTTGTTTATAATTTCCTCTTCAGATATGATTAGAAAGTCACAAAGTAGTACTGACAGAATGTCTCTGCAATATGACACCATCTGCCTACTAAGACTTGAATGGGGACCTCAAATTCCTAATAATAAATGTTAATGGAAACAATGGTTTGGATTGGCTCAATAACAGTATTATATTAGGCTGTTATTTTTTAAATTTATATATTTTTTAAAAAGTTGAATATTAGGCAAGATGTTAAATTATAAGTACCATTGAGACTAGACACAAGCTGCCAATTTTACCCACTATATACACTTGAAAGCTGGAATTTTTCTCCTCTTATATCAAACATTTATAAATTATTTTCTTAGTAAAATTATAACTATGAGAATAATTTTACTGTGATTGAAATGACAGAATAAATAATACTGTTCTCTAAATTTTCTTCAGGCAAATTCTTGATATATATACAATGTCAAAATAACTATTCATAGAAATATTCGGGGTTTTAAAAAAAATGAATCCTGTGTCTTTCTTTCTTTCTTTTCCCGTAGCTGAGCTTTTGACACTGTTCTTGAAAATGACTTACAGTTACTTAGTGCTTTTTTTCCTCTATTTCATACAGCCTTTTCTGAAATTTATCTATGCCATTGAATGAAAATAAGAAAGTAAAAGAACCACACAACTGTATAGATTATGGTTCCAACCTGATTCCAAATTGGACGCTCTACACAGAAAAATGTCAAATGGGTCTACAGAAGCCATATGGACACCATTAATCAGAGACCTTTTGCTATTCACTGATTTCCATAGCTTTCTTCACTATCAGGCTCAAATTTATTGCAAGTCGCATCCCTAGGGAATTTTTCTATTCTCTCCCTTCTTCCTTTTTTATAGAAAGGTATTTTTAAACTTATGTCTTTTCCTCTGAATTCCTCCCCCATTAGTTTCCGTGAACAGCTTGCTGAATGCAAACATTTCCTCTGTAAAGATATTTTATTTTCAGTTCTAAGGTAACAATTCATCCACGTCAGGTCCTCTTTATGTGGGCGTGATACATAGTCCTGTGAATACCTAGAGTACATTTTTCTGAAAATAGATAATTAGATAACAATTAATTTTATTATCTATATGTGTGCAATTTTATATTTTCTTAAAATCTGTGTTGATATGGGAATGATCTGTTAGAATGTAGAAAAAGTATCAGTATTCAACATCTATGTTTTCAAGACATTGTGGTGAAGAGAGCTAGATGCTTTGGTTATATACTATATATTTGCAACTCACTGGGTGTCTTTTATATACATTGTATACTCACACCAAAACTTTATAGAAGGATTTATTCATCATGTCTATTTATAAATAAGAAAATTGGCTAAGGCTTAGGAAATTTATTCATCCTACAGATACCAATTCTCACATAGGCATTAAAAGCTGTAAGTTAATAGTATTGTCAGTATCTACCAGTATGAAAACAATTACATTTAACACAAAAGACAAATTTAGGGATAGTACAAACAAAATAGTTTAGATTATTTTACTAACTGAGAAAAAGCATATTTCATATAATACTTTAGCTCTCCACTAGAACAAACTGAAAGGCTTCACTGGTCATATTTCCCACAGAATCCAATAAAATAAACAAGCAAATACTTACAAAATAACAAGCATGTTTAAATTCCCCATGGTCCTCTTAATTATGTCAGGTATTAGCTATGCCAAACAGCCAGCTAACTTCATTTTATTAGGTCCTTCAGAGGCAAATAAGGAGGTTTTCTTATTTTCTGACATTTAAAATGATATTTTTTTATTACTGCATAAGCTATGAAGGAGACAGTTTCCAATGAGAAAGATCTACAAACAACTCAGACTACAAATCATATCTCCAAGAAGTATTTTAACCTCTTTTCTTCCATATATAAGCTTTCTTTATCGAGCTATGATCTAATCGTTATCCTTTCCCAACAAGATTTATCTCTTTTCTAGAGTAGAAGCATCTGGGAGTGAGGTATCAATATTGTTATGTATGATTATTTTTTTTTTTTCTATTCACTTTACTTACCTTAGTGCCAAGCACAAAGTAATAATACAATCAAAATGAGTAATTTTATTAAATATCTGAGCAGGTATTGTGTGAAAAATCCTTTGCTGAATATTATTGAAACATGAATGTTATACTGCTCACAAGTAATCTACAGTTTAGTATGTGGTATAATTTTAATATTTATTTGTGTGCAAAAAGTATAATAACAGTTGCAAAGCAAGAGCTAGTAGAGTTAGAAATACATACAGTTGGAATAACCAAGAAATTACTCCCCCAGAAGCAGTGTTTGTGATGAGCTTGAAAGAATAGTTTCATTTCTGTTGCAGGATATTTCACTTCAATATCCAGGGTCTTTGTCTCGCTGCTTCAGAGAATGAAGAGGTGGACACAAAATGAGCAGCAGGCAAGTTTATTAGAGTATAAGATCAGAAACGAAGAATATTATGAAAGCTTTCTTTACAAAGAGGGGATATTTGAAAGTACATACCCACCACTATAGGCAAGTGTCTTTGTTTTAAAGATTCTGGTTAGCCCTCCCTTCCCTTCCCCCTCATTCCTTTTCAGGTCCTACCCTTATTGACTTCATAACTAGGTGCTGGGTTGCCCATTCCTGATTGGCTTGTTTCCATTGTTTGAGGGGTATGGCCATATCTTTCCTGTGTATCATATGTTTTATGGTCTACTATTTATTTTTTAAAAAATTTTAATGTTTATTTATTTTTCAGAGGGGTGGGGTCAGAGCATGAGTGGGGGAAGGGGCAGAGAGAGAGGGAGACACAGAATCCAAAGCAGATTGCAGGCTCTGAGCTGTCAGCACAAAGCCTGATGCAGGGCTCGAAACCACCAACTGTGAGATCATGACCTGAGCCGAAGTCTGACGCTTACCCAACTGAGTCACCCAAGCACCCCAGGCAACTACTTATTTTTATAAGATAATAAAGTACTGGGGATGTAATGAATACCATGATAGCCATAGTTAACACTGTTATATGATGTATAAGAAACTTGTTAAAGTAGATCCTAAGAGTTATCATCACGAGGAGATTTTTTTTTCTTTTCTTCTTTCCTTTCCTTTTATTGTATCTATATGAGATGGTGGATATTAACTGAATCTATTGTAACAAACATTTCACAATATATGTAAATCAAAGCATCATACTGTGTTGAAACTTCTAGAAAAGTACATACCAATTATTTCTCAATAAAACTAGGAAAAAACAAGAATAAAAAAAGACTTTGGCTGGCTTTTCCCCTGGCTTCTGGGTGGGGATCTCTAAATATTTTGAATTTCCAAAGGGATTGGGATGTTTTTGTTATTCATGGTGGTCCCATGAGACCACATCTGAATTTATGCTAACAAGGCTACCCAGGATGAGGGCCAGTCAGGTGAGAAAGTCTAACCACATGACTAGAGATTTGGGGTTTTGAACCACGTATCAGCATGACTTCTGGGGAGGGGAGGGGGACCAGAAATTGAGCCAGGTGAGTGATGATGTATTCAACCATGCCTATGTAATGAAATCCCAATAAAAAGTATAAACACCTAAGTTGAAAGCTCAGGTGAGCTTCCCTAGGTAACAACACTCTTCATGTATTAGAACAATCAATGTGCTGTGATGGTAGTATGCCAGGGAGAAGACATGGATGCTTTGCCTTTGGAAATCACCCATACCTTACCTTATGCATCTCATCTTTTGGCTGGTTCTGATTTATATCCTTTGTGCTCTAATAAAAATTCTAATCCTAAGTGTAGGACTTACACTGAGTTCTGTGGATCATTCTAGTGAACTATTAAACTTGAGGGATAGTGGGAATCTATGAATTTATAGCCAGTTGGTCAGAAACATGGGTACCCTAGGACACTTGTGGCAGGTGTCTGAAGTGAGGGCAGTCTTGTGGAGAACAGTGACTTGTAAAGTTTAGCCTAACTCTGGGCAGTTTGTGTTAGAATTGCACTGTAGCTAAAGAAAATATATGTAAATATCGTATTATTGTTTAATACGCATTGGTATATGATTGTGGTAGTGTAATACAATAAACATAAATACTTTTGATTTTTTCATTATCTAATGGGAAACCATTTACAGTTTTAAAATAAAGGAATAATTGGAACAGGGCCATGATTTAGGAATATTAATGTCTAATAGTATATAGACTGGGATGGATGGGATATAGGAGATAATACAGGTGAGGTCAGTAAGAAAATTCTTACTATGGTCATATTGTTGCAGGATTCTTTTTTTTTATTTTATTTTTTTTAACGTTTATTTATTTTTGAGACAGAGAGAGACAGAGCATGAATGGGGGAGGGTCAGAGAGAGAGGGAGACACAGAATCCAAAACAGGCTCCAGGCTCTGAGCTGTCAGCACAGAGCTCGACCCGGGGCTCGAACTCAAAGACCGTGAGATCATGACCTGAGCTGAAGTCAGACGCTTAACTGACTGAACCACCCAGGCACCCTGAGGATTCTTTATCTCAATATCCAAGTTTTTTGTCTCACCACTTTGGAGAATGAGGAGGTAGACTCAGAATAAAATGAGCAGCAGGCAGAAGAATTAGAGTATAAATTTAGAAATTAAGAATAGTATGAAAGCTCTCTTTGCAGAAAGGGAGCATTTGGAAGTGAATGCTGTGGGCTATAGGCAAGGGACTTTGTTTTATAAGGTTTTGGTCACCTTCCCTTCCCCCTTGTTCCTTCTCAGATTCTACCCTTACTGGCTTGATAAATCTAGGTGCTGGGTTGTCCATTCCGGATTGGCTCAATTCCATTGTGTGAGGAGTTAGACTATGGTCATTGTAAGAGGAATTTAAACTATGGTCATACAGTCCCTCAGTCTCTTGTATAACATAAGTTTTATGGTTTACTTATTTTAGTTAGGTATTTTGATTAGGGCCAGGCAGTGAGAACCATCCTGTGGCTGATGATTGTCAAATTCCTGAGAGGAACGTGAAGAGGCATAGGTGGTGTCTGTTACATATTTAGGGGGAGTTTATGCCCAAGGCTGTGGTCAAATGCTCCAAGCATTGTTCCAAAATATGTCTTTTTCCCTCACAGGGACCTCAGGTCCTAAACTTTCCCTCTCTGTCTATTTTATCCTATATTTTCCCTATCAGAACAAATATACGCATCAACTTGGGAGTGGAATAGAAAGAAGGAGAAATAATTTGTCCTTGATATTTGACTAGATATTAAAGAAGAATGAAGAATCAAAAGGAGATGCACACGTTAAGGATTTGTAGCACAACAGAGGAGTAACAAAAATAGAAAATCCTACAGCCAGAGAAGCTGGCTTATGGTATTATTTAGGACATACTAAATTGATCTGCCCCCACAATTATTTTACCTAAAATAATATAATTGGAATTTAAAGAGTATTAACAAAATATTTTATACTATTAATAATCACAGCTGGTCTTCATGAGATGATCTTATGGAGAATCTAAATATTTCTATTTGGGAAATATTTATTACTTTTGTCAATATTTATTGGAAATTAATACTAGACTACTGGGATATTGCATACAATGTTACCTGTTACTACATATCTTTCACATTCTATTCGCCAAACTCTTGTAGGGTTATGCAATCACTTTAGGCATGATAAATATTGATGAAAATAGTTCATGTAATAATCTTGGCCCTTAGAACTTTTTTTTTTACAATCCCATACTTTAGTACTAGCTTATTGTATAATTAAGGAAAAAAGGAACTAATGGTTGAAAACTGGAGTAGAAATCACATTTATGTGCAACCTAAGTAAATCTGATACTTTAAATGTAATGAATAAGGACTTTCATGTACATACTAATTTCAGTAATATTGTACAATTACATATTGGGCAATCTCCTTGCACATGTACCCATCTAAATTAACTTTGTTCTTGGAAATGTTGCAGCACTAATCGTGAGAATGTTTCTCCTCTTCTCATGGTCAAGAAATAAGAAAATGCCTTTATACTTATTGCTGCAAAAAGAAGGAATGCAAATTATATCTGATATAATATATAATAAATATAATATATAATATACATATAATATATATTATATATAATATATAAATATAAAATATTATATAAATAATAAAATAAAATATAAATAAATAAATAAATAAAATAAATAAATAAAAATAAAAAATAAAAATAAATAAATAAAATATAAATATAAAATATAAATATAAATATAAATATAATAAATATATATAATAAAACCATAAGATGATAGTGAGGTGAAACATATTTCCTTATATTTGAGCAATAGAGCATCAGTTAAGCAATAGACCAAAGAAACCCAAATCCACTTTACAACATTAGTGTAAGGAATAAAATCACTTTCCATAATGTAATAAGACTTGAAGTAATCCAAATAATTGATGGTTGAAAGCATTAGTATTACCAAAGTTGATTTTAAAAACATTATTACATTAACTTCATGTTTATATTCTACATTGTAAACAACAAAAATTTTTTTATGAAAAAATATACAACTTATGAATCACTTATCTAAAATAAAATAACAAAATCACCAAATATTTTCAGTACAAGTGGCAAATTAATAATTAATTTTTCACTTTAAATGATTCGGGATTCCGCGGTACTCTACCACTGTACTCCTTAAAAAAAAAAAAATGGAAGGTTCTTCTACTTCTATTGAAAATTAGGCAGTGAAACGAGTTTTCACAAATCCCACTTCAGCGTAGAGGTACACTTAAGGTTTAGTAACTGTTGTTCTTATATAAGCTTTAATTGTCAGTTAATGCCAAAGAAAACACAATTCATTAGAAGGAAAGTAGTTTATCAGTCAGGCAATAAATATTTTGCTTGTTTCTTCCATTTGTTGTATCACCACTACCACTGCCCCCCTCCAAAAAATAAAAGAAAGAAAAAAATGGAAATAAAGAATTATGGCTTCCAGCTGTTAGCATACTTAGTCCCTTGTATTTAAAGAGCATATATAGTAATATAGAGTAAGACAGAAAATAAAGAAAACATGAATATGATAATTTGAGATTCCATTATGTATTATGAAGGAAGTAACAAAAACAGTATGATAAAGAATACCTAGAAATAGTTAGCCTCCAGCAAGTCCAGTTTTGAATTAAATGGCTTTAGCAGGTACCATAATTCACCCATTATTATCTTTATGTGGAATGCCCAACTGGGGAAAATTGTTAAAAGCCATCTAGGAGGGTAAAGGAAAGGAAAATAAAAAAGCAGATGAGTTTAGAGGGGCCTGGGTGGCTCAGTCAGTTGAGCATCTGACTTTATCTCAGGTCATGATCTCACAGTTTGTGAGTTCAAGCCCTGCATTGGTCTCTGCACTGACAGCTCAGAGCCTGGAGCCTGCTTTGAATTCTCTATCTGCACCCCTCTCTCTGCCCCTCCCCTACTTGCACTCCTTCTTTCAAAAGTAAATTAATAAACATAAAAAAAATGTCAGTGTAGTATTTGTTAAAACCAGATATTGGCCATAACAATCCAATACCTTCATTTAAGATAGATCTTAACACTGCAAACTTGGAAGATGGTGGGGAAAGAGGAAGCTGGGCTCACTGCATCCTGCTGATCACTTAGATTCCACCCACATCTGCCTAAATAACCCAGAAAATTGCCAGAAGACTAGCAGAATGGACTCTCTGGAGCCAAGCATAGACAAGAGGCCCACAGAAGAGAGTAGGAAGGGCACAGAGGCGGTGCATGCTACATAGACTGGTGGGAGGGAGGTGGGTCGGTGGAGGGGCAGCGCCCCGACGAGGCAGAGCCAAGTCTGGTTTGCAAAAGCTGAGGGGCCGGACAGAGTGTGTTCTGACAGCCAGTGGGATTTAACATCTGGAATGTTACAAGTCAACAGCTCTGCTTGGAGAGTGGAAGGGCTAGAGGACAACAGGAGGGAGAGTTGTTGAGCCCCAGAGGACAGAACTCAGCTTGGCAGGGAACAAAGGTGCTTACCAGTGCCATCTCCCTTGCCCATCCTCCAGCCAAAATCCCAAAGGGAACCAGTTCCCATCACCGAACTTGCTTGCACCACGCAAACACCCAATGCTGTGCTTCTGTGGATCCATCCTTCCAATGGGTCGGCCTCCCTCCAGGTGCTGCAGGGCCCCACCCACAGGGGAGCCCAATGGCAAAGCGAGCTAAGCCTGCCCTTCCCACCCCTGTGCACCTTGCAGATCCATCCCAACTAATACGCTAGAGCCCCTCGAAGCAGCACCACAAGCCTGGCAGTGTGCAAGTAGCCCAGACAGGGGCCACACCACTCCACAGTGAGCCCTGCCCCTGGAAGGGGGAAGATAAGGTACACACCAGTCTGAATGTGGCACCAGTGGTGGACTGGGGGCAGCATCAGGTCTGACTGCAGCCCCACTCACCAACACAAGTTACTCCAGACAGCACAGGGGAAGTGCAGCAGTTCTGCACCACTCCAGGGACTATCCAAAATGATGAAATGGAAGAATTCTCCTCAAAAGAAACTCCAGGAAGTAGCAACAGCTAATGAATTGATCCAAAACGATTTAAGCAATATAACGGAACATGAATTTAAAATAATAGTCATAAAATTAATCACTGGGGTTGAAAAAAGTAGAGAGGACAGCAGACACTCTGTTGCTACAGAGATCAAGGGACTAAGAAGCAGTCATAAGGAGAGAAAAAATGCTATAAATGAGGGGCAAAGTAAAATGGAGACAACCACAGCTCGGATTGAAGAGGCAGAGGAGAGAATAGGTGAATTAGAAGATAAAATTATGGAAAAAGAGGAAGCTGAGAAAAAGAGATTAAAAAACCAGGAGTATGAGGGGAGAATTAGAGAACTAAGTGATGCAAAGAAACAGAACAGTGTCTGTATAATAAGAATTCCAGAAGAGGAAAAGAGAGAGAAAGGGGCTGAAGGTGTACTTGAACAAATCATAGCTGAGAACTTCCCTGATCGGGGGAAGGAAAAAGGCATTGAAATCCAAGAGGCACAGAGAACTCCCTTCAGACATAACTTGAATTATGTATGATATATCATAGTGAAAATGGCAAAATACAAGGATAAAGAGAAAATTCTGAAAGCAGCTAGGGATAAACATGCCCTAACATATAAAGGGAGACTGATAAGACTAGTGACAGACCTATCTACTGAAACTTAGCAAGCCAGAAAGGAATTGCAGGAAATCTTCAAAGTGATGAACAGAAAAAAATATGCAGCCGAGAATCCTTTATCCAGTGGGTCTGTCATTCAGAATAGAAGGAGAGATAAAGGTCTTCCCAAACAAACAAAAACTGAAGGAATTCATCACCACTAAACAGCCCTACAAGAGATCCTAAGGGGGATTCTGTGAGTGAAATGTTGCAAGGACCACAAAGTACCAGAGACATTACTACAAGCATGAAACCTACCGACATCACAATGACCCTAAACCCATATCTTTCTATAATAACACTGAATGTAAATGGATTAAATGCTCCAGCCAAAAGACATAGGGTATCAAAATGGATAAAAAACAAGACCCATCTATTTGCTGTCTACAAGAGACTCATTTTAGATCTGAGGACACCTTCTGATTGAAAGTGAGGGGCTGGAGAACTATATTTCATGCCACTGGAAGTCAAAAGAAACCTGGAGTAGCCATACTTATATCAGACAAACTAGACTTTAAATTAAAGGTTGTAACAAGAGATGAAGAAGGGCATTATATAATAATCACAGGGTCTATCCATCAGGAAGAGCTAACAATTATAAATGTCTATGCGCCGAATACAGGAGCCCCAAATATATAAAACAATCACAAACATAAGCAACCTTATTGATAAAATGTGGTAATTGCAGGGGACTTTAATACTCCACTTACAACAATGGCTAGATCATCTAGATGCAGCATCAATAAAGTAACAAGGGCCCTGAATGATACACTGGACCAGATGGACTTGACAGATATATTTAGAACTCTGCATCCCAAAGCAACAGAATATACTTTCTTCTCGAGTGCACATGGAACCTTCTGCAAGACAGATCACATACTGGGTCACAAAACAGCCCTTCATAACTATACAAGAATTGAGATCATACCATGCATACTCTCAGACCACAATGCAATGAAGCTTGAAATCAGCCACAGAAAAAGGTCTGGAAAACCTCCAAAAGCATGGAGGTTAAAGAACACCCTACTAACGAATGAGTGGGTCAACCAGGCAATTAGAGAAGAAATTAAAAAATATATGGAAACAAACGAAAATGAAAATACAACAATCCAAACGCTTTGGGACGCAGCGAAGGCAGTCCTGAGAGGAAAATACATTGCAATCCAGGCCTATCTCAAGAAACAAGAAAAATCCCAAATACAAAATCTAACAGCACACCTAAAGGAAATAGAAGCAGAACAGCAAAGGCAGCCTAAACCCAGCAGAAGAAGAGAAATAATAAAGATCAGAGCAGAAATAAACAATATAGAATCTAAAAAAACTGTAGAGCAGATCAACGAAACCAAGAGTTGGTTTTTTGAAAAAATAAAATTGACAAACCTCTAGCCAGGCTTCTCAAAAAGAAAAGGGAGATGACCCAAATAGATAAAATCATGAATGAAAATGGAATTATTACAACCAATCCCTCAGATATACAAGCAATTATCAGGGAATACTATGAAAAATTATATGCCAACAAATTGGACAACCTGGAAGAAATGGACAAATTCCTAAGCACCCACACATTTCTAAAACTCAAACAGGAAGAAATAGAAAACTTGAATAGACCCATAACCAGCGAAGAAATTGAATCAGTTATCAAACATCTCCCCAAAAAATAAGAGTCCAGGACCAGAAGTCTCCCCTGGGGAATTCTACGAGACATTTAAAGCACAGATAATACCTATCCTTCTCAAGGTATTCCAAAAAAATAGAAGGGGAAGGAAAACTTCCAGACTCATTCTATGAAGCCAGCATTACTTTGATTCCCAAACCAGACAAAGACCATGCAAAAGAAGGGAACTACAGGCCTATATTCCTGATGATGAATATGGATGCAAAAATTCTCAATAAGATACTAGCAAATCGAATTCAACAGTATATAAAAAGAATTATTCACCATTGTCAAGGGGGATTCATTCCTGGTCTGCAGGGCTGGTTCAACATTCGCAAATAAATCAATGTGATACATCACATTAATAAAAGAAAAGATAAGAACCATTTGATCCTGTCAATTGATGCAGAAAAAGCATTTGACAAAATTCAGCATTCTTTCTTTTTTTTTTTTTTTTTAATTTTTTTTTTTTCAACGTTTATTCATTTCTGGGACAGAGAGAGACAGAGCATGAACGGGGAAGGGGCAGAGAGAGAGGGAGACACAGAATCGGAAACAGGCTCCAGGCTCTGAGCCATCAGCCCAGAGCCTGACGCGGGGCTCGAACTCACGGACCGCGAGATCGTGACCTGGCTGAAGTCGGACGCCCAACCGACTGCGCCACCCAGGCGCCCCCAGCATTCTTTCTTAATAAAAACCCTTGAGAAAGTCGGGATAGAAGGAACATACTTAAAGATCATAAAAGCCATTTATGAAAAGCCCACAGCTAATATCATCCTCAGTGAGGAAAAACTGAGAGCTTTCTCCCTGAGACCAAGAACCCGACAGGGATGTCCCCTCTCACCACTGTTGTTTAACATAGTGTTGGAAGTGCTAGCATCAGCAATCAGACAACAAAAAGAAATCAAGGCATCAAAATTGGCAATGATGAAGTCAAGCTTTCACTTTTTGCAGATGACATGATATTATAGATAGAAAACCCGATGGACACCACCAAAAGTCTGCTAGAACTGATACATGAATTCAGCAAAGTCGCGGGATACAAAATCAATGTACAGAAATCAGTTGCATTCTTATACACTGATAATGAAGCCACAGAAAGACAAATAAAGAAACTGATCCCATTCACAATTGCACCAAGAAGCATAAAATACCTAGGGATAAACCTAACCAAAGATGTAAAAGATCTGTATGCTGAAAACTATAGAAAGCTTAAGAAGGAAATTGAAGAAGATATAAAGAAATGGAAAAGCATTCCATGCTCACAGATTGGAAGAAAAAATATTGTTAAAGTGTCAATTCTACCCAAAGCTATCTACACATTCAATGCAATCCCAATCAAAATTGCACCAGCATTCTTCTTGAAGTTCGAACAAGCAATCCTAAAATTTGTATGGAACCACAAAAGGCCCCAAATAGCCAAAGTAATTCTGAAGAAGAAGACCAAAGCAGGGGGCATCACAATCCCAGACTTTAGCCTCTACTACAAAGCTGTAATCAACAAGACAGCATGGTATTGGTACAGAAACAGACATATAGAGCAATGGAATAGAATAGAAACCCCAAAATTAGACCCACAAAATTATGGCCAACTAATCTTTGACAAAGCAGGAAAGAATATCCAATGGAAAAAAGACAGTCTCTTTAACAAATGGTGCTGGGAGAACTGGACAGCAACATGCAGAAGGTTGAAACTAGACCACTTTCTCACACCAGTCACAAATATAAACTCAAAATGGAGAAAGGACCTGAAAGTGAGACAGGAAACCATCAAAACCCTAGAGGAGAAAGCAGGAAAAGACCTCTCTGACCTCAGCCGTAGCAATCTCTTACTTGACACATCCCCAAAGGCAAGGGAATTAAAAGCAAAAATGAATTACTGGGACCTTATGAAGATAAAAAGCTTCTGCACAGCAAAGGAAACAATCAACAAAACTAAAAGGCAACCAACGGCATAGGAAAAGATATTTGCAAATGACATATCGGACAAAGGGCTAGTATCCAAAATCCGTAAAGAGCTCACCAAACTCCACACCTGAAAAACAAATAACCCAGTGAAGAAATGGGCAGAAAACATGAATAGACACTTCTCTAAAGAAGACATTCTGATCGCCTACAGGCAAATGAATAGATGCTCAACGTCGTTCCTCATTAAGGAAATACAAATCAAAAAGACACTCAGATATCACTTCACACCAGTCAGAATGGCCAAAATGAACAAATCAGGAGACTATAGATGCTGACGAGGATGTGAAGAAACGGGAACCCTCTTTCACTGTTGGTGGGAATGCAAACTGGTGCAGCCACTCTGGAAAACAGTGTGGAAGTTCCTCAAAAAATTAAAACTAGATCTACCCTATGACCCAGCAATAGCACTGCTAGGAATTTACCCAAGGGATACAGGAGTACTGATGCATAGGGGCACTTGTACCCCTATGTTACCCCAATGTTTATAGCAGCACTCTCAACAATAGCCAAATTATGGAAAGAGCCTAAATGTCCATCAACTGATGAATGGATAAAGAATTTATGGTTTATATACACAATGGAATACTACATGGCAATAAGAAAGAATGAAATATGGCCTTTTGTAGCAACGTAGATGGAACTGGGGAGTGTTATGCTAAGTGAAATAAGTCAGGCAGAGAAAGACAGATACCATATGTTTTCACTCCTATATGGACCCTGAGAAACTTAACAGAAGACCACGGGGGAGTGGAAGGAAAAAAAAAGAAGGTTACAGAGGGAGGGAGCAAAAACATAAAAGACTCTTAAAAACTGAGAACAAACTGAGGGTTGATGGGAGGTGGGCGGGAAGGGAGGGTGGGTGATGGGTATTGAGGAGGGCACCTGTTGGGATGAGCACTGGGTGTTGAATGGAAATCAATTTGGCAATATATTTCATATTTAAATAAAAAAATAAAGAATAAAAAATAAGGTAGATCTTAATCTTTTATACAACAATTTCCTTAATAGATTAATAGATAAGTTATTTATAATACACACATACAATAAAATACTACTCAAGATTCAAAGTAAATGCATTCTTGATTCATGCAATAACATAGATCAATCTTGAATGCATTCTGATAAATACTTCAGAAACTAAATAAATAAAATAGATTCAATACAAAATAGAAACACAAAAGGACATTCTTTATAGAATAATTCTAAATAATACTTTTAGAAATATTAAAGAAAGTAGAAAATCAGCATTAGTACACTGAAAAAGTTCTCAGGCAAAATATAATAATGATTGCTAAAATTACTGGTCAGAACTTTAATGATAATTAAAATGGTTTTATAACTACTAAGTATTTTCCCCAAAAAACACTCACTAATTACTCTTTTATATATGCCTATACATACTTTTATGGTCTTCCTTCCAGGACATAGGGTTTAATTTCCCTTTCCTTGTCTGTAAGCTGGACTTAGTGTCTTGCTTCTAAAAAACACAATGTGAAAAGGAATAAATAATAAAGACTAAAGAGATATAATGATTAAATACAATACGGTATCCTAGTTTGAATCCTGGGACACAAAAAATGACATTAGCAGGAATACTGGTGAAATATGATTAAAATTTGTAAGTTAGTTAATTATATTGTAATAGTTTTAGTTTCATTTTGAAAAATGTACCGTGATTATTTTCAGTTGTAACTTTAGTGGATGGAGGGGGTGAAAAGTGCATGGGAATTTTTTGTTCCATCTCTGTAACACTTATGTAAGTATAAAATTACATTAAAATAAAGTGTCTTAAAATGTCTATATATCTTTAGCTTTTCCACTGAACTGGCTAGACTTAAAGTAAAACATTAAATGAAATTGTTGATAACATAATACAAATGACTTACTCATAATTTTGAGGGAATACAAATTACATTCTATCAGTAATTTTAATTTCTAAATTTTGAGATAATGATTTTTGTAAGTAACTTTTGCCAAGTTAAAGAAGTCCCTTTATATTCCTAGTTTGCTAAGATTTTTTAAAAAATGGTTGCTGAATATTTTTAAATGATTCTTCCATAACTATTAAAAGAATCATATATTTTACATTTCATCTGTTATGGAATAATTAACATAATGAAATGAACTTAGCATGGTCATGACAAATTAATATTACTGTAGAAGATATTACTCAATTTTGATTGCTTAAATATTATATGTATATTTGAATGGCATTGGCCTTCAGCGTTTTTCTTGAATTGTAATTGTCTTGTTTGTATAAGACTTGGAATCTAGCTCTGCTCATCTATCACAGTGTAACAGCTATGAAAGAGATTGATGCTTTTACTCTTTCCATGATAACTTACCCTCAAGACAGGCCCTACAGTTGAAAGATAGGGTATATTTAATAAAAATGACAGGATGCTTTCTTTCTTCAGTAAGAATGCTATTTTTATGCACCTAGTATAACTTTTTGTGCACACAAACATCACATGATTTCTCCTAGTTTCTATGTGACTACTTCTCCCCCAAATCTCAATTTCCATCCTTGAAAATTAAAGAAAAAAATACTTTTCTAGTTTATAAAAATTATTGTTAAAGAAATTTGTACTAAGCTATAGACTTAAGGTATTCTATTTTGGAATCAATATCTTCCCTTATGTGAATTAAACCTTAAACGATTTAGTAGTCTTCATGTATACACACTACATGTAAATATGTATGTTTTTTACATGTTTACACACTACATGTAAATATAATTGGAGTTTTAGTCATTTTTTGAAGGTTGAGATTGAAGTGAAGAAAATGGTATAATTTTGCTTTCTCCTTAAAATTTTAACAAGAAGTGTCTGTCGTTTTAATCCTGAAATTTTTTACATGTAGAACAATATTTAACTTGTGTGTGGTAGGCAAAATACTGACACATTAAGGAATGTATGATTATATTATGTTATATAGCAAGAAGAAATTGAGGTTACAGGAAACTATGGTTGCTAAACAGCTGATTTTAAGGGACATTATTTTGGGTACCTAGGTGGACCCAATGTAATCACAGGAGTCTTTAAAAGGGAAAAGGAAAAGCAGAAGTGTGACTCAAAGTTGATAAAGAAGATTTAACAAAAAAAAAAAAAAGAAAGATCACAAATACTTGGAGGTTAAAGCACATCCTACTAAGGAATGAATGTAATTTTCATTATGAATATGAAATAGAATATTAATTTTAAAATAATTAAATATGTGGTAGCATACATGTAAATATGTAATATCTTTTTTTATTTTTTTAAGTTTATTTATTTTTGAGAGAGAGAAAGAGCAAGTGAGGAAGGGTCTGGGAAAGGGAGAGAGAGAATCCTAAGTAGGCTCTGCACCAACAGCATGGAGCCTGACTCAGGGTTCTCAATCACCATCCGTGAGGTCATGACCTGAGCTGAAACCAAGAATCAGACGCTTAACTGACTGAGCCACTCAGGCACCTCATAAATAAAATTTTTTCACTGTTTTTTTAAAAATGTTTATTTATTTATTCTGAAGAAGAGAGAGCATGCACAAGTAGGGTATGGCAGAGAGAGAAGGTGAGAGAGAATCCCAAACAGGCTCCATACTCATAGCATAGAGCCCAATGTGGGGCTCAAACCCATGAACCATGGGATCATGACCTCAGCCAAAATCATCAAGAGTTGGACACTTAAGGGGGGCCTGGATGGTGCAGTCGGTTGAGCTTTTGACTCTCAGTTTTGGCTCAGGTCATGATCTCATAATTCGTGACTTTGAACCGCACATCAGGCTCTGGGCTGATATCGCAGAGCCTGTTGGGATTCTGTCTCTCCTTCTTTCCGTCCCTCCCCCATTTGTGCTCTCTCTCTCTCAAAAATAAATAAACTTAAAAAAAATAATAATAAAAAGAATTGGACACTTAATCAACTGAGCCACCCAGGTGTCCCATTTTTTATTGTTTTTTTAAATGCCTATAAAAGGTAAATGACAGTTTAAGGAAAATAATAAAAATGAAAATAAAGATAATAATAACAATGTAATAGTAATGTGTGTGTTTTTTTAACATATGTGGAAGTAATACGTGTGGCAAGAATAGAAAAGAGACTGGGAGAGAAAAAAAGTTTACTGTAAAAGTTTTTATAATATAGGTGATATAATACAAATACACTTGGGTGATAACATTACAAAACAATATTCAAGACTCTGTTAATATAGTCACTAAAGTATCAAAAAATAAAATAAAAGTTAAACTTAAGAGGAGATAAAGTAGAATCATTAAAATAATACAAAAGAAAGTAGAAAAAGAGAAAAAAAGGTGATCACAGATGAGACCTATAGAAAACAAATAGTGGACAGTAGATTTAAATCTAATGATACATTTATATTTAATATGAATAGACTAAAAAGCTCAAATGAAAGTAGGTGAATATTGATTCAGATTTAAAAAATCAGGGTCAAAGACTATACTTAGAGGAATCATTTCTATACTTTTTTACTAGATAATTTTCTCTGAAATTGCAGAGCATCAGCAAAAATACACCCTCTCACAACTCCTTTTCAACATCATAGTGCAAGCTCTGTCTAATGCAATAAGACATGAAAATGAAATAAAAAGTATACAAATTAGAAAAGAAGAAATAAAACTATCATTATTCACAGGTGACATGATTCTGTGTAGAAAAATCTGAAATAATCAAGACAATAATCTGGAACTAATAAGTAATTAAGCAAGGTTGCAGGATAAAAAAATTAATATACAAAACGCAACTGCTTTTTTAAATAGCAGCAATAAACAAATAAAATTTTAAATTGAAAGCACAAGACCACCTATAAAAACACCTAAAAAACCCTGAAATACTTAGGTATAAATCTAACAAAGTATGCACAATATCTATATGAAGAAAAGTACAAAACTCTGATATAGGAAATCAAAGAAGAACTAAATAAATGCAGTTTTCCATGTTCATGGATACAAAGACACAATATTGACAAGATGCCAGTTCTTCTCAACTTGACCTGTAGATCAGTGAAATACCAGTCAAAATCCAGAAATTATTTTGTATATATCACAAACTAATTATAAAGTTTATATGGAAGTGTAAAAGTCCCATAATGGCCAATATAATATTGAAGGAGAAGAATAAGTTTGACAGACGGATACTAACCAACTTTAAGACTTCTACAAAGCTGCAGTAAACAGGAAAGATGGCATCAGTGATAGAATAAGCAAATATGTGAGTGGAACAGAATAGAGAGGTCATAAATAAATGTACATAAATATAGTCAAATGGTCTTTGACAAAGGAGAAAAGGCTATACAATGGAACAACAGTATTCTTTTCAACAAATGATGCTTGAACAAGTGGCTATCCACATGCAAAAAGATGAATCTAGACACAGATCTTGCTCTCTTTACAACCATTAACTCAAAACAGATCACAGACCTGAATGTAAAATACAAAATTATAAAACTTTTAGAAGATAACATAGGAGAAAAGCTATAAAAAGCTATATGACTTTCGGTATGAAAATAACTTTTTAGATACAACACCAAAAGCACAATCCATAAAGGAAAGAATTCATAAATTGGACTTCATAAAAATGAAAACTACCTGCCCTGCAAAAGACAGTGTGAAGAGAAGCCACAGACTAAGAGGAAAAAATTTAGAAAAAAAAAAAAATGTGGCAAAAGATTGTTCTTCAAAAAAAAAAACGCCTTTAAAACTCAGTAAGAAAACAAAACAAAACAAAAAACCCAGTTAAGACATGGGTCAAAGACCTCAAAAGGCAGTTTACCTATTCTATCAATCAATCGATCAATCAATCAATCATTATACACACACATGCACACACACACATATATATGTATATGTATCTTCCTTGGTATTTCCTCAAAGGATCTGAAATCTTAAACCCACACAAACCCCTGCACATGGATGTGCTTAGAGTCTTTATTTATAATTGTCCCAAATTGGAAAGAACCAAGATGTCCTTCAGTAGGTGAATGAGTAAATAAACTGTGGTACATCCAAACAATGGAATACTATTCAGAGCTAAAAAGAAATAAGCTAAAAGCACTAAAAAGAAATAAGCTATAAATCCATGAAAAGGCATAAATGAACTTATGTGAATATTACTAAGTGAAAAAAGCCAATATGAAAAGACTAAATATGGGGTGTCTGGGTGGCTCAGTCAGTTGGGCGTCTGACTTTGACTCAGATCATGATCTCGTGGTCTGTGAGTTCAAGCCTCACTTCAGGCTCTGTGATGATAGCTTGGAGTCTTGAGACTCCTTCGGATTCCGTGTCTCCCTCTCTCTCTGTTCTTTCCCTGCTTGTGTTCTCTCCTCTCTCTCTCTTTCTTTCTCAAAAATAAATAAAGATTTTAAAAAGTTTTAAAAAGAAATAAAAGACTAAATACTATATAATACTAACTATATGAAATTCTGGGAAAGGAAAAGCTAAGGAAACAGTATAAGATCAGTGGTTGCCAGGGGTTAAGAGGAGAGGAGGGATGAATAGGCAAAGAACAGATATTTTATAAATCAGTGAAAATGCTTTGTATCATACCATAGTAATGTATACATTTCATTATACATTTGCCCAAACCTATATAATTTACAACACCAAGAGAGAATCATAATGTGAAATCTATGGTCTTTGGATGATTATGATGTGTTGATGTAGGTTCACTAACTGTGAGAAATGCACCATGCTGATGTAGATGTTGATAAAAAGACAGAGGATAAATATTTTGTAGCAAGAAATATATAGGAAATTTTTATACTTTCTCTTTAATTTTTTTCTGTGAATTTAAAGCTGCTCTAAAAATAGTCTTAATGTAAACAAACAAATAAATAAATAACAAAAAACAAAACAGACAAGAATAAATCTATGCTGTCTATCAAAAAAAAAAACACCCTTTATTAAGACACAAATTAAAGACACAAATAAGTTTAAAAATAGGAAAGGGAAAAGTATAGCTTGACAATACTAATCCAAAGAGACTTGGAATGGCTATATTAATATAAAATGGAGTAGTTTCAGAGCATAATTTAGCCATGGGTAAAAAGAAACCTGGTATAATTTCTCAAGAAGACACAACAATTCTAATTTTTATATATATAATATACTTCAGCTTGAAAATATACAAAACTAAAAATAGTAGAACTAAAGGAAGACTTAAATGCATAATTACTAGTGGATATTTCATTAATAATTACCAAAAAATATAAGAATTGAAAACTACAGATCATTATCCCTTACCAATGTAATAAAAAATCAATTACAAAGTTTCAGAAAATTAAACCCAACAATATTTTAAAAAGAAAATACATAATGACCAAGTATACTTCAGCCCAGGAATGCAAGTTTATTTGCATTCACAAATTAATATAATTTACCATTTTTAAATTTTAAAAAAGAAAGAAATCTGTGATCCATATATATACAGAAAAAGACATTTCACAAAATAAAACGTCCATTTTAGAATAAAAACTCTGACTAATTTGGGACTGCATAAGTACTTTCTCAGTCTAATACAAGGATATTATTTACAAAGAAACACATAATAAAAAATAAACACAAAAACAAAATCCCTACAACTGACATCATACTTAATGGTGAAAACTGTGTGTTTACCACTAAATCAGGAACAAATAAAGTCTATCTGTTATACTACTGTTCAATATTATACAGGAGGTTCTGGCCGTTGCAGTAAGACAAGAAAATTAAATCAAAGACATCTAACGTTTGAAGAAAAATGAATAAAATTCTCTTTATTCACATAAATTTCTGTTTATCATCTATGTAGAAAACATGAAACTACAAAAGTATTAATTTCAGCAAATTAATGTCAGCAAAATAAAAAGTCAGTAAAATTATTAGATATATTTCTATGTGATATCAATAAAATTTTTAAGATTAGAACACACTATCATTTTCAATAATTTTAAAAATATGAAACACTTAGGGAAATATTTTACAGAAAATGAGTAAGGCCTGTACAAGAACAACTATAAGCATTGCTGCAACAAATTAAGGAAAATCTAAATAAAAGGGATGATATATCACATTCATATATAAAACCACACAATATTGTTAAGATGTTAATTAATACCAATGTAGAGAGTCAATGAAATACCAATCAAGATGCTAATTACCCCCATCTTTTGTGGAAATTGACAAGGTGATTTTAAAATTCATATGGAAATACAGGGACCTAAAATAGAATAATTTTGAATGACAAAACAAAAGTTGCATATTACACTGCCTAAGATCATGAAATATTGGCATAAAGGTAGGTTTATAGGTCAATTTAAAAATTAGAGAAAATCTTGAAATAGTCCCACAAATGTAATTGAATTTGACAATGGTGTTTTTGAATTTTGACAATTCAATGAAGAATGATATATTTTTTAGCAGATGGTTCAGCAGAACCATTGTGTAGACACATTAAAAAAATCATTGATCCTTACCTTATTTCATATAAAAATTAACATGAAATGGATCATAGCTTAAAATATAATGGTTAAAACTATAATATTTTAAAAAGAAAATTTAGGAGAAAATCTTAGTGACTTAATTTGTAAAGGACTTCAGAAACTGTAAAACAAACAAAAAAATCAGTAAGTCACTCTTGAACAAAATTAAAAATCTATCTTTTCAAAAGGTACTTAAAATAATGAAAAGAGCATTCATAGTCTAGGAAAATATATTTATAAAACATATATCAAATAGAGGGCTTTTAACTAAAATAGTGTTTTTCAAAACAATTTCTTGGGGTGATCAACATTTTTTTCTTATGATTGTGCTTTCCCAAATGATATTCATTAATAACATGTAGCTAGTAAGCACTTGAAATGTTGTTAGCACAATTTGGAAACTAAATTTTAAATTGTATTTAATTTCAATTAGTTTAAATTTAAATAGCTCCTACATAGATAGCGATTACTGTATAGAACAACACAGATCTAGAATTTATAAAGAATAGTTATACCTCAGTAAGAAGATAAACAATCTTATTTTAAACATGGACAAGATACTTGAACAGACACTACACCAAAGATGGCAAATAAACACATGAAAGGATGTTAAATATCATTAGTTGCTAAGGAAATGAAACAAAACCACAATGAAAAACATTATAGACCCACCAGAATCGCTAAAATTATAAAGCCTGATAATGCCAAGTGTTGATAAGGATGTAGAGTAATTCAATCTCTTATACACTCTGATAAAAATTTAAAAATATTTTGGAAACATTTTGAAAGTTTCTTTCAAAATTGAACACACTTCTGCCATATGTTCCAGCCATTATTTTTTATGGTATTTATCCATAAGAAATAAAAGCTTAAGTCTGCACAAAGACTGCATATATCTGTTCATATATATCTGTTCATATCAGCCTTATTTATAATAGCCAAAAGTTAAATCAACAGGTGAATGAATAAACTGTGATATATACATGCAATAAATAATACTTAGTTGTTAAAAGTGAAATATATTTGCTTTGTTAATTTCATACCACATGCACATATATCAAAATAATTATGTTGAGTGAAAGAACTTAGTCCACAAAGAACATATACTGCATAATTCTCTTTATATATTTCTCAAAAATGCAATCTAACCTATTTTGACATAAAGCAGAGCAATGGTTGCCTAGGTATGAAGGAAAATTGGGACACAATGATGGATTACAAATGTACATGACAGGAACTGAGGGGATAATGAGTATATTCTATATTTTAATTTTAGTGCTGGTTTCACATAGATATAGATATATGTGTACATATACTTATATGTCAAAATTCTTCAAGTTGTACATTTTACCTATATGCACATAAATAATACACTAGTAAAGCTGCAAAAATGCCTCATACTCTAGTAGGAAAGAAAAATAAATAAAAACAATCCAACAAAGAAATTATTATCAATCATGAAGTTTGAATTCAAGATTCTCTACTAATCCTGCTAATCATACCCCTTTGTTTGTCTTCCCATATTCAGTTAACGGAACCATAATTTTTTCTAAATCATATAGTTTATCTCCTGGAAATCTTCCTTGATCCCTCCTTTTCTTCCTTCATCCCGTCAGAGAATCACCTTAGCATTGATTCCCATGGTATTCAGATGAGCATGTCTCACCCACTCCCATACTAATACCTAAGTACATACCATTATTGTTTCTGGTCAGGAACTAAAATCGCCTTAACAGCTATTACATTGCTTGTTTTATTTTTACTCTTGACCACCTACAATTAATTTTTCATACTGCCGAGTAATCTTTAAAAAAAATTAGATCATTTTACATATCCCCAGTTTAACTCTCCCCCAAATCTTTTCTTTAAACTAAAAATGGGTATCTTTAACATGGGCAATAATGTCCTACATGGTTGGTCTCTACCCACATCTCCCATATCACCTTAAATACTTATTCCTTGGCCTTTTATACTCTATTTACAATGAATTTCCTTCAGATCTTCAAATGCATCAAAGTAATGCCTGAATTAAGACTACTGCTTCAGCTATTCCCTCTGTCTAGAATTCTTTCATCTCACATTTCTCATGGACTACCCCTTCTATTAAGACTCACTCATGTGGCCTTCTCAACAAGTCCCCTCATCATCCAACCACCAGTACTCTCTATCACTTTTACTTCTGTACTTTCTTCATAGTACTTACTGCTCTTCAATTTTCTTTTTCTTTTTTAAAATACTTTATTGCCCACTATAATATAGGCTTTATTAGAGCAGGAACTTCGAGTGCTCCTTTGATCCAAGAGTAGACAAATTGTACAACAGAAAAAAACATTAGTCTAGAAACAAATACATCTAAAGGATCATTTAATACATGACATTTAAGACAGTTCAGTACAGCAAGGAAACTATTGATCTTCATAAATGATGGTGCTTAAATACTTAGATATTCACATAGATTGAAAAAAAGAGGTACATTTCTTTTATTTTTGTATGCCAATTCTAGAAAAAAATGTAGAATTATTAAGAGGATTAAACAATTTTTAATACGTAAATATCTTTGTAATTTAGAATTCACTAGAATTTCTTATATAGGATGCAAAAAACACTACATCTAATCATATATGTTTGTCTTTTCAAGAAATAATTAACTTCTATTTATCAATGGACACCATTAAGACTGAAGAAAGTCAAGATGCAGAGTGAGAGAAACTATTTGAAATACATTAATTTATATTACAAAGCATTTTATCTAGAAACTATAAATAGCTAATAGAAAAAAAGTCATATAAATCAATATATAATAGGCAGATAATTTAATAGATAAGTAGGCTAAAATTTGAACAGGCATTTCACAGAAGAAGATATCTAAATTGCCACTAAACATAGGGAGAGGTCCTCATATTTATTAGTCTACAAAGGCTTTCAAATGAAAACCATAATACAATATCATTCTGTATGCCAGAGAATGGTTAAATAGAAAAACAAAAACAAAACTGAATATAATAAGTTTTACAAGGATGTAAAACCAATTCCACAGTTGTAACTCCTGGATGATATAAAAATTCTATCAATCTTTTTGAAAACTAACCAGAAGTTTTCTACTACAATTGAACAAATGTATAACTTTGATCCATCAATTCTGTGTCTCAGATTTGATATATACTCAAAACCTATGTGCATATATGTTCACAAAAAGATATGAATATGAATATACATAGGAGCACAATTTAAAATAACCAAGATTATAAACAGTGAGATCACCATTAGCTGCTAAACAAATACATTTTGATATACTAACAAAACAGAATACAACACAAAAGTAAAACAAATCAACTGCATCCAAACACACACACACACAAATAGATAAATTTCACAAACAAGGGGCGCCTGGGTGGCTCAGTCAGTTAAGCGTCCGACTTCAGCTCAGGTCACCACTTCGCGGTCCGTGATTTCGAGCCCCGCGTCGGGCTCTGGGCTGATGGCTCAGAGCCTGGAACTTGCTTCCCATTCTGTGTCTCCCTCTCTCTCTGCCCCTCCCCCATTCATGCTGTGTTTCTCTCTGTCTCAAAAATAAATAAACGTTAAAAAAAAATTAAAAAAAAATTCACAAACAAAATACTATGACAAAGAAGCCAGCCTTGAAAGAACACATACTCTGTATTTTTTTTATAAAGTTTAAAGACATTTAAATTATTCCATAGTATTAAAAATTAGGAGATTGGGTTAGTTGGGAAGTTGAATTAGTTTTGATAGTATTATGAGAGACATCTGAGGAGCTAGTATTGGTTACATGTTTTGAATTTGGCACATTTACTCTATGAACAGAAATTTGGTTCATTTTATAAAATGTCATCCGTGATATGCCATGCATAAATAGTCGCTATGTTACTAATGGTAATTTCATAATACATTTAGGATTTTTCCTCTGAGTTGTACACCACAACAAACATTTGAAATATTTTTCCTGTGAAGATACTAGCTATGTTATAAAGTTCAATTTTAATTTAAAACATCAGAATTATAAAAAATGTAACATTGTTTATTATATTATCCACACACATTTCTCTTTCACAAATCATTTGCCCCTTAATTTTTTTGTTTGTTTCAAATTTTTGTTTACTTCCTAGTTAACATATAGTGCAATATTGCTTTCAGGAGTAGAATTTAGTGATTCATCACTTACATATAATACCCAATGCTCATCACAAGTGCCCTCCTTAATACCTATCACCCATTTAGCCCATTTCCCACCCACCTCTTCTCCATCAATCCTCAATTTGTTCTCTTATAGTTTTCACTATTTTTCTGTTTTTTTCCCCTTTCCCCGAGTTGCACATATGAGTGAAATTATATAGTATTTGTCTTTCTCTGACTGACTTATTTTGCTTAGCAAAATACATTCTGGTTCCATCTATGTCCTTGCAAATGGCAAGGTATCATTGTTTTTGAGGGCTGAATAATATTCCGTTATGTATATATACAACTTCATTAAGGAAACATAAATCAAAGCCACAATGAGATAAAACCTCATACCTGTAAGAATGGCTCAAATTAATAGCAGAAAACAATAAATGTTGGTGATGATGTGGAGAAAGGGGAATCCTCGTACACTGTTGGTGGGAATGCAAACTGGTGCACCCACTCTGGAAAAAAGTATGCAGGTTCCTCAAAATGTTAAAAATAGAAGTACTCTCCAACCCAACAATTGTACTATTCGGGGTTTACCCAAATGATACAAAAATACTGGCGCATTAATTTAAATATATATCCATCTTAAAAAAAATACATTTTTATTATTTGCATCTGTTTTACTGTTTGCCTTTCTATTAATTCCCATATTTTACAGGTTCTTTAATTTTTCCATTTTAAATTTATATTTTGACCTAAAAACCTTTTTAAAAAAATAATTCATACATATAAATATTGATAACCATAACATTAAATATCTTTGCATTTTTTTAAAACATCCCCAGAATAATGACTGATAGAAAACTGTGTACAATCAGAATTGTAAGTCACTTGATAAACTTCATAAATTAAAGTAGAATTTATGTATTTAGTTTGAATTAAATTATTTACAAGGTAAACAAGTAATAGAATAAATGTTATAAAAGCAATAATGAATCATCTGTTCTTTTTCCTCCATTTAATTAAATATGAATTTTTTTATAATAAAATAAAAATTAAGGAAACCTAGGGAAGTCTTACTCCTTTTCATTTAGTTACAAATTATAGCTATATAGTAATCTCAGGTTAACCTGAAAGTGACTACCTGGAGACAATAATTATACAACCATCATTTGGTGTTATATTTCCACCTCACTGATCATTTAGATTTACTCATAATATATCAGGAAAGAATCATGGAAATCATAGCCATACAAGCTATGTGGAAAGAAAACATCTGTATTATCTTATTAAAGACTTTTTTTAGATTAAAGACATATTGGGGCGCTTGGGTGGCTCAGTCAGTTAAGCATCCAACTTCGGCTCAGATCATGATCTCCCATTCATGGGTTGGAGCCCTGCATTGGGCTCTGTGCTGACAGCTCAGAGCCTGGAGCCTGCTTTGGATTCTATGTGTTTCTCTCTGCTCCTCCCCTGCTCACACTCTCTCTCTCTGTCTCTCTTAAAAATGAATAAACATTAAAAATTTAAAAAAAAAATTAAAGACATACTTTGTTCATACCATACCATGGCGTTTATTGGTGTCATTTTCATGGTAGACATTGTTATGGCTTATAGTACAGAACTAGGATTTTACCAGTCTTTTGCTTTCAATGAGAAACATGCTTTTTATGTATGTTAAGATAAGCTGGCTGTAATAATTAGCTCTAATTACAGGTCAACTTAGGCAAATTCCATCACCAGTAATTTAGATAGAGCAGATAGGAAGAAATCATTATAGTTTGTTAGCACCAAGATCATTCATTTACAGAGTACACTAAATGAATAGGAACTTGTACTCAGAAGAAATTGTGTCATTTTATCATTTTAATTAGTTTTTTTCTTGAATGCTTTGTGCCAGATGAAAAACAAACCTTTACTTGAAACTCCATTGCAAAATTCTAGAGGTTCTTATTCTCAGTATTGTTTTTAGATTGTAAAAGGTACATTGTAACTTTTTTCATGATTTTGTCATTTTAACTGGTAGTTATATTTTAACTTTTTTTCCCAGTGTTTTTACTCTTTGCACCCTAATGTCAATATTGACATTAATTTTGGATTTCTCTTTTTCTTGTAAAGAATATAGGTGTTATAGATTAATTATAGGTTATGTTTCATAATATTGTCAAAGTATGCAACCTTGCTACATGGCTGCTCTAGGTACAGGCGCAATTTAAACCCTGGAGCAGTTCCAGAAAGTGACATGTAGGAAAAGTGTGCTTCTGATTTGGTTCTGCAAAGATTGCCCTTGTTTGGTCTGTTTATGTCTAGAAAGTTTCTATTATCAAGGCAAGTAAAAAAATATATGGCATGCTTCACGAATTTGCATGTCAGCCCTGTGCAGGGGCCATGCCAATCTTTTCTGTATTGTTACAATGTTAGTGTATGTGCTGCCGAAGTGAGCACTATTGAGGCAGTTTTTGTGGAGAAGATACAAATAATAGCATGATTTTCTTTATTGCTTATGCATGGATCACAAAGACTTCTTATCTAATTTGAGCTCCCTATATAACGTAAAGCAAACAATAACTTTACCCTGACTAGGTGACTAAAACTAAGCATATTAGAGTGTCATATATTTATGCAAATAATCATTCATCAGCTATATGGTGCAAAAATGTCAATATATGCTAGGATTTATACAATTTTTATAATTAGATACATTGATGACAGAGTAGATGATGAAAATGTGTATTCTGAAAGATTTAGGCTAAATATAAGACAGCATGTACAACAAACATAAAATATAAGACAGCATGTACAACAAACATAAAAAACAAACAAAAACATATTAATAAATATAGAAAATAATAAAAACACCCATAATTTTTTTCCCAAAAATCTACTAACAAATTTTTCCAGTAAAGTGACAGATAGTAAGTATGTTTGGCTTTGTTAGCCTCATGGATTTTCATCATTGGAGTGAGAAGAATCCATAATCAATATGTAAACAGATGGATGTATTTCAGTAAAACCTTATTTACGAGGTAATATGTCATAGTCAGAACTGACTCTTCAGTTGTATAATTTGTTGACTTCTTTCTTTAGAACTCTGAAGTATGGTGAAATGGTCCAATCAAATTTACATTAAAGGGCTACCTGGGTGACTCAGTTGGTTAAGTGTCTGACTCGGTTTCTGCTCAGGTCAGGATCACGGTTAATGGGTTTGAACCCCATGTGAGACTCTGTTCTGGCAGCCTGAAGCCTGCTTGGAACTCTCTCTCTCTTCTCCTCTCTCTCTCCCTCTGTCTCTTTCCCTCCTCCACTCATATGCTCTCTCTCTCTCAAAAATAAATAAACAAAAAAAAAGTATATTAAAAGTTTCAATATATCTATAATATTATTTTATGATAAAGAGCTGCACTTCCTATCCATGACAATTCCACTTCCAAATTCAAAATCTATGCCACTATTAATATTTGTTTAGAACTCTATTGCTTAGTTTTTAGTTGGGGAATATAACATAAATAGTAAAATTGTATGAGACTGTGTTTCATTTTTCACACATTATTATAAAATGTAATCTAAATGCAACAGATTCCACACACATTTTGTAAAATTAATCCGAATTCATTATGAATTACACCTTCTAAGTTTTTTTTTCAATATATGAAATTTATTGTCAAATTGGTTTCCATACAACACCCAGTGCTCATCCCAACAAGTGCCCTCCTCAATACCCATCACCCACCCACCCCGCCCTCCCACCCCCCATCAACCTTCAGTTTGTTCTCAGTTTTTTTTTTTTTATTTATTTATTTATTTTTTTTTTTTTCCAACGTTTATTTATTTTTGGGACAGAGAGAGACAGAGCATGAACGGGGGAGGGGCAGAGAGAGAGGGAGACACAGAATCGGAAACAGGCTCCAGGCTCTGAGCCATCAGCCCAGAGCCCGACGCGGGGCTCGAACTCACAGACCGCGAGATCGTGACCTGGCTGAAGTCGGACGCTTAACCGACTGCGCCACCCAGGCGCCCCTGTTCTCAGTTTTTTTTAGAGTCTCTTATGCTTTGGCTCTCTCCCACTCTAACCTCTTTTTTTTTTTTTTTCCTTCCCCTCCTCCATGGGTTTCTGTTAGTTTCTCAGGATCCACATAAGAGTGAAAACATATGGTATCTGTCTTTCTTTGTATGGCTTATTTTACTTAGTATCACACTCTCCAGTTCCATCCACGTTGCTACAAAGGGCCATATTTCGTTCTTCCTCACTGCCATGTAGTACTCCATTGTGTATATAAACCACAATTTCTTTATCCATTCATCAGTTGATAGACATTTAGGCTCTTTCCATAATTTGGCTATTGTTGAAAGTGCTGCTATAAGCATTGGGGTACAAGTGCCCCTATGCATCAGTACTCCTGTATCCCTTGGGTAAATTCCTAGCAGTGCTATTGCTGGGTCATAGGGTAGGTCTATTTTTAATTTTCTGAGGAACCTCCACATTGCTTTCCAGAGTGGCTGCACCAATTTGCATTCCCACCAACAGTGCAAGAGGGTTCTTGTTTCTCCACATGCTCGCCAGCATCTATAGTCTCCTGATTTGTTCATTTTGGCCACTCTGACTGGCGTGAGGTGATATCTCACTGTGGTTTTGATTTTGTATTTCCCTGATAAGGAGCGACGTTGAGCATCTTTCCATGTGCCTGTTGGCCATCCGGATGTCTTCTTTAGAGAAGTGTCTATTCATGTTTTCTGCCCATTTCTTCACTGGGTTATTTGCTTTTCAGGTGTGGAGTTTGGTGAGCTCTTTATAGATTTTGGATACTAGCCCTTTGTCCGATATGTCATTTGCAAATATCTTTTCCCATTCCGTTGGTTGCCTTTTAGTTTTGTTGGTTGTTTCCTTTGCTGTGCAGAAGCTTTTTATCTTCATAAGGTCCCAGCAATTCATATTTATTTATTTATTTATTTATTTATTTATTTATTTATTTATTTATTTTTATTATATGAAATTTATTGTAAAATTGGTTTCCATACAACACCCAGTGCTCATCCCAAAAGGTACCCTCCTCAATACCCATCACCAACCCTCCCCTCCCTCCCACCCCCCATCAACCCTCAGTTTGTTCTCAGGTTTTAACAGTCTCTTATGTTTTGGCTCTCTCCCACTCTAACCTCTTTTTTTTTTTTTTTTTTTTTTCCTTCCCCTCCCCCCTGGGTTCCTGTTAAGTTTCTTAGGATCCACATAAGAGTGAAACCATATGGTATCTGTCTTTCTCTGTATGGCTTATTTCACTTAGCATCACACTCTCCAGTTCCATCCACGTCCAGCAATTCATTTTTGCTTTTAATTCCCTTGCCTTTGGGGATGTGTCGAGTAAGAGATTGCTACGGCTGAGGTCAGAGAGGTCTTTTCCTGCTTTCTCCTCTAGGGTTTTGATGGTTTCCTGTCTCATATTCAGGTCCTTTATCCATTTTGAGTTTATTTTTGTGAATGGTGTGAGAAAGTGGTCTAGTTTCAACCTTCTGCATGTTGCTGTCCAGTTCTCCCAGCACCATTTGTTGAAGAGACTGTCTTTTTTCCATTGGATGTTCTTTCCTGCTTTGTCAAAGATGAGTTGGCCATACGTTTGTGGGTCTAGTTCTGGGGTTTCTATTCTATTCCATTGGTCTATGTGTCTGTTTTTGTGCCAATACCATGCTGTCTTGATGATGACAGCTTTGTAGTAGAGGCTAAAGTCTGGGATTGTGATGCCTCCTGCTTTGGTATTCTTCTTCAAAATTACTTTGGATATTTGGGGCCTTTTGTGGTTCCATATGAATTTTAGGATTGCTTGTTCTAGTTTCGAGAAGAATGCTGGTGCAATTTTGATTGGGATTGCATTGAATGTGTAGATAGCTTTGGGTAGTATTGACATTTTGACAATATTTATTCTTCCAATCCATGAGCAGGGAATGTCTTTCCATTTCTTTATATCTTCTTCAATTTCCTTCATAAGCTTTCTATAGTTTTCAGCATACAGATCTTTTACATCTTTGGTTAGATTTATTCCTAGGTACTTTATGCTTCTTGGTGCAATTGTGAATGGGATCAGTTTCTTTATTTGTCTTTCTGTTGCTTCATTGTTAGTGTGTAAGAATGCAACTGATTTCTGTACATTGATTTTGTATCCTGCAACTTTGCTGAATTCATGTATCAGTTCTAGCAGACTTTTGGTGGAGTCTATCGGATTTTCCATGTATAATATCATGTCATCTGCAAAGAGCGAAAGCTTGACTTCATCTTTGCCAATTTTGACGCCTTTGATTTCCTTTTGTTGTCTGATTGCTGATGCTAGAACTTCCAACACTATGTTAAACAACAGCGATGAGAGTGGGCATCCCTGTCGTGTTCCTGATCCCAGGGAAAAAGCTCTCAGTTTTTCCCCTTTGAGGATGATGTTAGATGTGGGCTTTTCATAAATGGCTTTTATGATCTTTAAGTATGTTCCTTCTATCCCTACTTTCTCAAGGGTTTTTATTAAGAAAGGGTGCTAGATTTTGTCAAAGGCCTTTTCTGCATCGATTGACAGGATCATATGGTTCTTCTCTTTTCTTTTATTAATGTGATGTATCACGTTGTTTGATTTGCGAATGTTGAACCACCCCTCATCCCAGGAATGAATCCCACTTGATCATGGTGAATAATTCTTTTTATATGCTGTTGAATTCGATTTGCTAGTATCTTATTGAGAATTTTTGCATCCATATTCATCAGGGATATTGGCCTGTAGTTCTCTTTTTTTACTGGGTCTCTGTCTGGTTTAGGAATCAAAGTAATACTGGCTTCACAGAATGTGTCTGGAAGTTTTCCTTCCCTTTCTATTTCTTGGAATAGCTTGAGAAGGATAGGTATTATCTCTGCTTTAAACATCTGGTAGGTAGAAATCCCCTGGGAAGCCATCTGGTCCTGGACTCTGATTTGTTGGGAGATTTTTGATAACCGATTCAATTTCTTCACTGGTTATGGGTCTGTTCAAGCTTTCTCTTTCTTCCTGATTGAGTTTTGGAAGAGTGTGGGTGTTTAGGAATTTGTCCATTTCTTCCAGTTGTCCAATTTGTTGGCATATAATTTTTCATAGTATTCCCTGATAATTGCTTGTATCTCTGAGGGATTGGTTGCAATAATTCCATTTTCATTCATGATTTTATCTATTTGGGTCATCTCCCTTTTTTTTTGTTTTTTGTTTTTTATTTATATATGAAATTTATTGTCAAATTGGTTTCCATACAACACCCAGTGCTCATCCCAAAAGGTGCCCTCCTCAATACCCATCACCCACACTCTCCTCCTTCCCACCCCCCATCAACCCTTAGTTTGTTCTCAGTTCTCAACAGTCTCTTATGCTTTGGCTCTCTCCCACTCTAACCTCTTTTTTTTTTTTTTTTCCTTCCCCTCCCCCATGGGTTCTTGTTAAGTTTCTCAGGATCCAGATAAGAGTGAAACCATATGGTATCTGTCTTTCTCTGTATGGCTTATTTCACTTAGCATCACACTCTCCAGTTCCATCCATGTTGCTACAAAAGGCCATATTTCATTTTTTCTCATTGCCACGTAGTATTCCATAGTGTATATAAACCACAGTTTCTTTATCCATTCATCAGTTGATGGACATTTAGGCTCTTTCCATAATTTGGCTATTGTTGAGAGTGCTGCTATGAACATTGGGGTACAAGTGCCCCTATGCATCAGTACTCCTGTGTCCCTTGGATAAATTCCTAGCAGTGCTATTGCTGGGTCATAGGGTAGGTCTATTTTTAATTTTCTGAGGAACCTCCACACTGCTTTCCAGAGCGGCTGCACCAATTTGCATTCCCACCAACAGTGCAAGAGGGTTCCCGTTTCTCCACATCCTCTCCAGCATCTATAGTCTCCTGATTTGTTCATTTTGGCCACTCTGACTGGCGTGAGGTGATACCTGAGTGTGGTTTTGATTTGTATTTCCCTGATAAGGAGCGACGCTGAACATCTTTTCATGTGCCTGTTGGCCATCCGGATGTCTTCTTTAGAGAAGTGTCTATTCATGTTTTCTGCCCATTTCTTCACTGGGTTATTTGCTTTTCAGGTGTGGAGTTTGGTGAGCTCTTTATAGATTTTGGATACTAGCCCTTTGTCCGATATGTCATTTGCAAATATCTTTTCCCATTCCGTTGGTTGCCTTTTAGTTTTGTTGGTTGTTTCCTTTGCTGTGCAGAAGCTTTTTATCTTCATAAGGTCCCAGTAATTCACTTTTGCTTTTAATTCCCTTGCCTTTGGGGATGTGTCGAGTAAGAGATTGCTACGGCTGAAGTCAGAGAGGTCTTTTCCTGCTTTCTCCTCTAAGGTTTTGATGGTTTCCTGTCTCACATTCAGGTCCTTTATCCATTTTGAGTTTATTTTTGTGAATGGTGTGAGAAAGTGGTCTAGTTTCAACCTTCTGCATGTTGCTGTCCAGTTCTCCCAGCACCATTTGTTGAAGAGACTGTCTTTTTTCCATTGGATGTTCTTTCCTGCTTTGTCAAAGATGAGTTGGCCATACGTTTGTGGGTCTAGTTCTGGGGTTTCTATTCTATTCCATTGGTCTATGTGTCTGTTTTTGTGCCAATACCATGCTGTCTTGATGATGACAGCTTTGTAGTAGAGGCTAAAGTCTGGGATTGTGATGCCTCCCGCTTTGGTCTTCTTCTTCAAAATTACTTTGGCTATTCGGGGCCTTTTGTGGTTCCATATGAATTTTAGGATGGTTTGTTCTAGTTTCGAGAAGAATGCTGGTGCAATTTTGATTGGGATTGCATTGAATGTGTAGATAGCTTTGGGTAGTATTGACATTTTGATAATATTTATTCTTCCAATCCATGAGCAGGGAATGTCTTTCCATTTCTTTAAATCTTCTTCAATTACCTTCATAAGCTTTCTATAGTTTTCAGCATACAGATCCTTTACATCTTTGGTTAGATTTATTCCTAGGTATTTTATGCTTCTTGGTGCAATTGTGAATGGGATCAGTTTCTTTATTTGTCTTTCTGTTGCTTCATTGTTAGTGTATAAGAATGCAACTGATTTCTGTACATTGATTTTGTATCCTGCAACTTTGCTGAATTCATGTATCAGTTCTAGCAGACTTTTGGTGGAGTCTATCGGATTTTCCATGTATAATATCATGTCATCTGCAAAGAGCGAAAGCTTGACTTCATCTTTGCCAATTTTGACGCCTTTGATTTCCTTTTGTTGTCTGATTGCTGATGCTAGAACTTCCAGCACTATGTTAAACAACAGCGGTGAGAGTGGGCATCCCTGTCGTGTTCCTGATCTCAGGGAAAAAGCTCTCAGTTTTTCCCCGTTGAGGATGATGTTAGCTGTGGGCTTTTCATAAATGGTTTTTATGATCTCTAAGTATGTTCCTTCTATCCCTACTTTCTCAAGGGTTTTTATTAAGAAAGGGTGCTAGATTTTGTCAAAGGCCTTTTCTGCATCGATTGACAGGATCATATGGTTCTTCTCTTTTTTTTTGTTAATGTGATGTATCACGTTGATTGATTTGCGAATGTTGAACGAGCCCTGCATCCCAGGAATGAATCCCACTTGATCATGGTGAATAATTCTTTTTATATGCCGTTGAATTCAATTTGCTAGTATCTTATTGAGAATTTTTGCATCCATATTCATCAGGGATATTGGCCTGTAGTTCTCTTTTTTTACTGGGTCTCTGTCTGGTTTAGGAATCAAAGTAATACTGGCTTCACAGAATGAGTCTGGAAGTTTTCCTTCCCTTTCTATTTCTTGGAATAGCTTGAGAAGGATAGGTATTATCTCTGCTTTAAACATCTGGTAGGTAGAAATCCCCTGGGAAGCCATCTGGTCCTGGACTCTGATTTGTTGGGAGATTTTTGATAACCGATTCAATTTCTTCACTGGTTATGAGTCTGTTCAAGCTTTCTCTTTCTTCCTGATTGAGTTTTGGAAGAGTGTGGGTGTTCAGGAATTTGTCCATTTCTTCCAGGTTGTCCAGTTTGTTGGCATATAATTTTTCATAGTATTCCCTGATAATTGCTTGTATCTCTGAGGGATTGGTTGCAATAATTCCATTTTCATTCATGATTTTATCTATTTGGGTCATCTCCCTTTTCTTTTTGAGAAGCCTGGCTAGAGGTTTATCAATTTTGTTAATTTTTTCAAAAAACCAACTCTTGGTTTCGTTGATCTGCTCTACAGCTTTTTTTTTTAGATTCTATATTGATTATTTCTGCTCTGATCTTTATTATTTCTCTTCTTCTGCTGGGTTTAGGCTGCCTTTGCTGTACTGCTTCTATTTCCTTTAGGTGTGCTGTTCCATTTTGTATTTGGGATTTTTCCTGTCTCTTGAGTTAGGCCTGGATTGAGATGTATTTTCCTCTCAGGACTGCCTTCGCTGCATCCCAAAGCATTTGGATTGTTGTATTTTCATTTTCGTTTGTTTCCAAATATTTTTTTTTTAATTTTTTTTTCAACGTTTATTTATTTTTGGGACAGAGAGAGACAGAGCATGAACGGGGGAGGGGCAGAGAGAGAGGGAGACACAGAATCAGAAACAGGCTCCACGCTCTGAGCCATCAGCCCAGAGCCTGACGCGGGGCTCGAACTCACGGACCGCGAGATCGTGAGCTGGCTGAAGTCGGACGCTTAACAGACTGCGCCACCCAGGCGCCCCGTGTTTCCAAATATTTTTTAATTTCTTCTCTAATTGCCTGGTTGACCCACTCATTCTTTAGTAGGGTGTTCTTTAACCTCCATGCTTTTGGAGGTTTTCCAGACTTTTTCCTGTGGTTGATTTCAAGCTTTTTAGCATTGTGGTCTGAAAGTATGCATGGTATAATTTCAATTCTTGTATACATATGAAGGGCTGTTTTGTGACCCAGTATGTGATCTGTCTTGGAGAAGGTTCCACGTGCACTCGAGAAGAAAGTATATTCTGTTGCTTTGGGATGCAAACTTCTAAATATATCTGTCAAGTCCATCTGATCCAATGTGTCATTCAGGGACCTTGTTTCTTTATTGACCATGTGTCTAGATGATCTATCCATTTCTGTAAGTAGAGTGTTAAAGTCCCCTGCAATTACCACATTCTTATCAATAAGGTTGCTTATGTTTATGAGTAATTGTTTTATATATTTGGGGGCTCTGGTATTCGGCGCATAGACATTTATAATTGTTAGCTCTTCCTGGTGGATAGACCCTGTAATTATTATATAATGCCCTTCTTCATCTCTTGTTACAGCCTTTAATTTAAAGTCTAGTTTGTCTGATATAAGTATGGCTACTCCAGCTTTCTATTGGCTTCCGGTAGCATGATAAATAGTTCTCCATCCCCTCAACTCTCAATCTAAAGGTGTCCTCAGATCTAAAATGAGTCTCTTGTAGACCGCAAATAGATGGGTCTTGTTTTTTTATCCATTCTAATACCCTATGTCTTTTGGTTGGTGCATTTAATCCATTTACATTCAGTGTTATTATAGAAAGATACGGGTTTAGAGTCATTGTGATGTCTGTATGATTTCTGCTTGTAGTGATGTCACTGGTACTTTGTCTCACAGGATCCCCCTTAGGATCTCTTGTAGGGCTGGTTTAGTGGTGACAAATTCCTTCAGTTTTTGTTTGTTTGGAAAGACCTTTATCTCTCCTTCTATTGTAAGTGACAGACTTGCTGGATAAAGGATTCTCGGCTGCATATTTTTTCTGTTCATCACATTGAAGATCTCCTGCCATGCCTTTCTGGCCTGCCAAGTTTCAAAAGAGAGATCAGTCACAAGTCTTATAGGTCTCCCTTTATATGTTAGGGCCTGTTTTTCCCTTACTGCTTTCAGAATTTTCTCTTTATCCTTGTATTTGCCAGTTTCACTATGATATGTTGTGCAGAAGATTGATTCAAGTTATGTCTGAAGGGAGTTCTCTGTGCCTCTTGGATTTCAATGCCTTTTTCCTTCCCCAGTTCAAGGAAGTTCTCAGCTATAATTTCTTCAAGTACCCCTTCCGCACCTTTCCCTCTCTCTTCCTCCTCTGGGATACCAATTATGCGTATATTATTTCTTTTTAGTGTATCACTTAGTTCTCTAATTTTCCCCTCATACTCCTGGATTTTTTTATCTTTTTGTCAGCTTCCTCTTTTTCCATAACTTTATCTTCTAGTTCACCTATTCTCTCCTCAGCCTCTTCAATCCGAGCCGTGGTGGTTTCCATTTTGTTTTGCATTTCATTTAAAGCGTTTTTCAGCTCCTCCTGACTGTTCCTTAGTCCCTTGATCTCTGTAGCAAGAGATTCTCTGCTGTCCTCTATACTGTTTTCAAGCCCAGCGATTAATTTTATGACTATTATTCTAAATTCACTTTCTGTTATATTATTTAAATGCTCTTTGATCAGTTCATTAGCTGTTGTTATTTCCTGGAGATTCTTCTGAGGGGAATTCTTCCGTTTGGTCATTTTGGATAGTCCCTGGCATGGTGAGGACCTGCAGGGCACTTCCCCTGTGCTGTGGTGTATAACTGGAGCTGGTGGGCGGAGCCGCAGTCAGACCTGATGTCTGCCCCCAGCCCACCGCTGGGTCCACAGTCAGACTGGTGTGTGCCTTCTCTTCCCCTCCCCTAGGGCCGGGATTCACTGTGGTGTGGCGTGGCCCATCTGGGCTACTTGCACAGTGCCAGGCTTGTGGTACTGGGGATCTGGCGTATTAGCTGGGGTGGGTAGGCAAGTTGCAGGGGGGCAGGAGGGGCAGGTTTAGCTGTCTTGTCCTTAGGTGATCCACTTCAGGAGGGGCCCTGTGGCAGCAGGAGGGAGTCAGACCCGCTGCCAGAGGGGCGGCTCCGCAGAAGCACAGAATTGGGTGTTTGCCCAGAGCGAGCAATTTCCCTGGCAGGAACTGGTTCCCTTTGGGATTTTGGCTGGGGGATGGGTGAGGGAGATGGCACTGGCGAGCGCCTTTGTTCCCTGTCAAACTGAGCTCTGTCGTCCAGGGGCTCAGCCACTCTCCCTCCCTTTGTCCTCCAGGCTTCCGGCTTTCCGAGCAGAGTTGTTAACTTATGACCTCCCAGATGCTAAGTCAGGCTTGCTGTCGGAACACACTCCGTCTGGCCCCTCCGCTTTTGCAAGCCAAACTCAGGGGCTCTGCTTGGCCAGCAGGCGGCCCCTCCGCCCTGGCTCCCTCCCGTCAGTCCCTGTAGCGTGCACCGCCTCGCCGCCCTTCCTACCCTCTTCCGTGGGCCTCTCGTCTGCACTTGGCTCTGGAGACTCCGTTCTGCTAGTCTTCTGGTGGTTTTCTGAGTTATTTAGGCAGGTGTAGGTGGAATCTAAGTGATCAGCAGGACGCGCGGTGAGCCAAGCGTCCTCCTACGCCGCCATCTTCCCCTGATCCCCTTCCTATATACTTTTTTAATATTAAAGCTTTTTAAAAATATTTATTTGTTTTTGAGAAAGAGGGAAAGCATGAGGAAGGAGGGTGGGCAGAGAGAGAAGGAGACACGGGATCCAAAGCAGGCTCTGCCCTGGCAGAAGAGAGCTACACCTTCTAAGTTTAAAAGCCTGGCTAAAACCTAGCTTACAAACAATCTCTGGATTTAAAATTCAGACTTTTCCTTCTTACTGCATTCTTATAAGTTAAATTGGGTTAGTAATACCTATTTCACTTACCTTTTAGAATTTTATTAATTGATAATATGTTTAGAGATAGTTTTTAAATTGTAAAAAATGTTACCATATGGGATATTATTATTGTTTCAGTAACGACATATTATTTATTTGGTTGCATTGCTAGCATATTCGTGTTAGGAACTATTTTATAAGATAAACAATATTTACCATAATGCAAGCTATTTCTTCAAGTCATGTTTATGGTTATCAGCTATTGTAAAAGAAGATATCAGAGCTATTAATTGGGAGTTTTTCTGCTACTAGATAATGTTACCATCTTCTAAAGTTGATAGCAAAATTGTGGAGACAGGCCAAGTGTCCATCCACCCATGAATAGATAAAGACAATGTGAATTCATCTCTTGATTTGGTAAAGAGTGAGTTTTTCATTAAGATTTTGATTTTGTCAAAAAAAAAAAAAGATTTTGATTTCGTCAAAATCACCATATTTCTACCATAAGTTAATTTAATGCAACATTTTATATATTAGATATTTTTATCTTCTTGTTATGGTGCAGTTTTTCAATACATTTTTTTTTTACCTTCGCAAGTTTTTTTTCCTGAGATAATCTATCCATAAATGTTATCGTTCCTTTTCTGCTTTTTGTTTGCTTGCATTTTTTGTGCATATCCTGATCTATTCTGTTATTTTCAACTGTGGTATTTAATATTAACTCATCACTTATGTTTAGTTTGTCTGCATTTAGTTTGCTTACACAATTTGTGAATTTTGTCATTTAATTTGTGGATTTTATTCACTTGTGATAAATTTATTTATAAATAAGTTCAGCTTTATTCTTCTAATCTTTACTTTTTTCATTTTTTTGTAGTTTCCTTTTTAATTTATTTGACATTTATTAATCAATTTCAGTTTATTGTTTCTATTGCTTAGAATATTTTTTCTAATTATATTTTCTCTAACATTAGTTACTTATAAATATGTACCAATTTTATTTGATCATAAATTTCTTTAATAATTATTAAATAATTGCAATTGAAAAAATGAAAGTCATGTATATAAGGCAAATATAAAATTTAGGTAATAAGTACAATCTGACCTACAATATATAATAAACTTTAGGTATCTTAATGCTTCTCCATATGCTCTATATGTGTTACCAAGAAGAGCAATCAATCCTAAGTAAATTGTTGCAGTTGAGGAAAAAACCCAACTGCTTCTGAGCTGGAATCTTGGAGACGACTGGCCAGAGTATTATGCTCTGATGGACAGAGCCTTAGGGGAAACCTGTCCTCAGTCTGAGGTTTCCCTTGTAGGCACAATAATTTCCTTTTTGAAAAAAAAATTTTTTTAATTGGGAGAAGAGTGACTTGAGTAGAGGAGGGGCAGAAGGAGAGGGAGAGAAAGACCCTCAAGCAAGGTCCATACTTGGCTTGGATTCTGATGTGGGACTGGGTCCCAAGACTATGACATCAAGCCCTGCATGGAAATGAAGAGCGGGAGGCTTAACCAACTGAGCCACCCAGGAACCCCGTTCTTTTTGAATCATACTCTTAAGGTCAACTCTAGTTTCATAACTCTCTGAATATGAATATAAAGGAAACATCCTTTATATTGGGTGAATGGTGTTTTTTTTTTAATTTAAATAAATTGAATTTTTAAAAAGTATTTATTTTGAGACAGAGAGAGAGAGAGAGAGAGTGGGGGGAGGAGCATAGAGAGAGGAAGAGAGGATCCCAAAGAAGCTCCACACTGTCAGCACAGAGCCTGTCACAGGACTTATCTCTCAGACCTTGAGACCATGACTGAGCTGAAAAGAAATGTCAGATCCTTAACCGACTGAGCCATCCAAGTGCCCCATAAATTTACTTTTCTTAAGAGATAAAGAAAATATCCACAAAGAGTAATAATCAAATAGAAAATATTACCATTATACAAGTAGTCAGCCATGTCCTTCTAAGAAAGAGAATATCTTATTCATAAATAATTTTATGTGGGACATTAATATGAGAATAGGAAATGGGCTATTAGTACCATTTCTTTTTATTTTAAAAACACTTTCAAAAATAGATATCTTTGTAATTTAAAAAAAAAATATTCTGCCTATTCTTCAGAGCGCTTAATTTTGTGAAAATTTTTGGAAAAATTTTCCGTCATAAAAATAAAGCAAAAAGCTGAGTGATGTATTCATAATATTATATATGGGCTAAGGCCCACCTAAGGATTTTCTAGGGGAATGTATTATTTGATTCACTGTTTACTATTGATTGTAGTTCCAAGACTTAGTGAAGTTACATGTAAACACAGAGTTTACCAGATTAAAATGCAAATAATTTATTTCTAGTAGAAAAGATAACTCTAAATGTTAAGGAATGTTGCTCAGCAGGATATTAGTCAGTTTTGAAATTAATCCAACAATCTTATCTTAACTAGCCATGGTTAAAATTTCTATAAATATCTAAGCCCTCAAATGTTATTTGAATCAGTCTTAGCATTTTATTTTTTCTTTATTAAATAATGTGTTGAATAGAATATTTGAAAAATGGAATTTTAGATTTTAAAAATATTGTAATTTGATTTGTTGAAAATTATATTTTGATAGTTCAACCAGATGCCAACATGGACTAACCTGACAAATCCAATAAAAGTTTGCTGTTTGCCTAACTAATCTGAACCTGTTAAATACCTTAAATTAGTTTACTGATAAAATAAGCTAAAGGTATACCCACTTAACATTTAATAATACAAAAGTAATAAATTTCTAATAAACTACAATGAATTGTATATTTTTTATTATTTGTTTAACATTTATTTATTTATGAGATAGAGACAGACAGACAGACAGAGCACGAGCAGGGGAGGGGCAGAGAGAGGGAGACACAGAATCCGAAGCAGGCTCCAGGCTCCGACCTGTCAGCACAGAGCCCAACACAGGGCTCGAACCCATGAACTGGGATATCATGAACTGAGCCAATGTCGATGCTCAACTGAATGAGCCAGCCAGGAGCCCCTGAATTATATTTTTATAAGAAAATGTACAGCAGTAATTGTTCCCTATTTTGTAAACTTGGACATCATTTAGGTAACTTAAATGATAAAACTTTGGGATAATATTTTATCAGGTTAATTAACAGATAAGCTTTGGATAGCTAAGTAATTTCTAAGTAAAATGAAATATTTAAGATTTATTACTAAACAAAATTTTAATTTTACATACTTTGTTTCTTAATTTTAGGTTATATGTAAATGTATATTCATTTACATGTTAATTTTTGCCATCATTAAATGGTGAAGAAGGACTGTGAATAGTTGTAAAAATTGCATTGTTTTTATTCATAAGCTTTGCTTTCTGCTAAAATTATTCTGTGTATTGCAGTCAGTATATAATTACAACTCAGTGTTCTAAGTAAATATAAGTTAATTGCTTTGTTACAATTATAATTACTTTCTTATCATTTCAATCTTTTGGATTAGTATATGGTAGGCAATGGGATAAATTTTGGTTGTGTTCTAGAAAAAGCAGAATGATTTTGTTCTGAAAAAAATTCTGGGCAAAATGCAGAATCATTTTTTCCTGAACAAAATTCTGCACTCACACAAATTGTTCAGAGTTGAACAGAATTGTTCCAGAATTAAAAGTGCATAACGAAAGACAAAATCTGAGTATGTCTAGCAATTTATGGAGGGAGATTTTAAAGTTTGAAACTTATGCTTTATAAAACATTTAGATAGTCTAAAAGTAACTGCAAAGGCTGTCTGTACATAACTTGTAACTTGGAAATCAACCTGAAACATTTTAGGAGACAAAATGGTAAGCTGTAGCTACAACTTCTGAAAGTGGAAGCACTTTATGCTCACAAGAACAGTCTGGACTCACCAGGATACATCAAGAGAAACAATTGAAGAAAAGATAAATAAATGTGAAGATTTGAAGACAATAGCGTCTATCCAAACTAAAGCACAGAGCAAAAAAGTGACAAAACAAACCAATTTTTAAAAAGAGCTTCAATAAACTGTGGGATATAAAGTTGAATGACATTAATATAATTACTTTCTGAGAGAGAGGAGAATATTTAATAACATAATTGATGACTTTTCCCCAAATTTGATGAAAATTCTAAATCCATAGATCCAATTGACTAAAATAAAGCCAAGCTGGATAATCATACATACAAGCACACTGAAGCATATCTCAATTAAATTGCTGAGATCAATAAAACAAAACTTATAGTCAGCCAGAAAAAAAAAGGAAAAATGAATGAATACATACAGAATAACCAATAATAGGGGTGTCAGACTTCTCATCAGAAACTGCAAAACTAAAGACAATGGAAGTAAAAAAAATCAACCTAAAATTCTATATCCATTAAAAATATTCTCCATAAAAAAAGGCAAAACCAGGTTGATCTGACCTACTTAACTAAAATCATTTATTCTCAGCTAACTTGTACCCAAAGTTCTTAAAGGAACTCTGTCATAAGGAAGGAAAATTATGTTAGATAGAAAAATGAGCTACAAAAGAAATACAGAAATGTAAAGTTATATACATATATATATATATTTACACACATTTATTTATAATATATAAAAACAGGTTTTTGAGGAGAAGGAGGTAGGGTCTTTTTTAATGACCTAACACAATAATTGATGATTTGTAATAATTAATTTTAAAACAAAAGTAATGAGAATATTTTATGATTTTATAAAATAGGCAGAAGATCCATAATCATATTACCTGAAAGAAGAAGTGAAAACGGAGGCATATTCTTTTTTTAATGTTTATTTATTTTTGAGAGAGAGAGAGAGAGAGAGAAAGAGTATGAACAGAAGAGGGGCAGAGAGAGAGGGAGGCACAGAATCCAAAGCAGGCTCCAGGCTCTAAGCTGTCAGCACAGAGCCTGGTGTAGGACTGGAACTGGTGAACCGTGAGATCATAACCTCAGCTGCAGTTGGAGGCTCAACTGACTGAGCCACCCAAGCTCCCCTGGAAGCATAGTCTTATAGACTTTAAAATTATATGTGAAGTAATATATCATCGTAGAAAGAAAAAGTTAAAAATGTATATTGTAAAGCCTAGAGCAACAGCTAAAAACAAAGCAAAAAAGCAGAGGTAAAATACCAAGAATAGAGATTAAATGTAATGCTATCAATACAATATTCATTAAAAGGAAGGAAAGATGGGGTGCCTGGGTGGTTCAGTCCGTTAAGCCTCCGACTTTGCCTCAGGTCATGATCTCGCGGTCCGTGAGTTCGAGCGCCGCATCGGGTTCTGTGCTGACAGCTCAGAGCCTGGAGCCTGTTTCAGATTCTGTGTCTCCCTCTCTCTGACCCTCCCCCATTTATGCTCTGTCTCTCTCTGTCTCAAAAATAAATAAAAACATTAATGTTTTTTTAAAAGAAGGAAAGATATGAGGGAAATTGGGACAAATAAATAGGAATAAATAAGGGCGCCTGAGTGGCTCAGTCAGTTAAGTGTCCAACTCTTGACTTCAGCTCAGGTCATGATTCCAGGGTTGTGAGATCAAGCCCTGTGTCAGGCTATTCCCTGAACATGGAGCCTGCTTGGGATTCTCTCTCTCCCTCTCTCTTTCTGCCCCACCCCCCACTTCTCTTGCTAAAAAAAAAAAAAAAAAAAAAAAGAGAAAGAACAAAGAATAAATAGATGATAGAATGAAACCTAATCCTACTGACATTTATTTTAAGTAGACTAAATGCTAAATTTAAAAGGCATGGACTACTTTTCTTATTAAAAGGTAGAATAAGTAAGCAGAAAATCAATGAGGATAGAAAATGCTAGTATAATATCATTGAACATACTAGCTTAAATCACATTTGTACAGCTCTCTACTAAAAAATAACAATATGTATTTTTTCCAAGTGCATATATGATATGCACTGAAACTGACTGTATGTCAGATTATAAAATATCTCAAAAAATTGAAAAGATCTAACATTTTAAAGAGCATATTTCATAAACACATGGAATTAGAAATAAGTAATGAAAACTTGAAAGTGTCCCAAATACTTAAAAAAACTAAACACATGTGTAAGGAATGTATGATTCAAAGAAGAAATAGCAAAGGAAATTTGGTAGCATTTTAACAAGAATATAATGAAAATACAGCATATCAAAATGTGTTGTGAGACTAAAATAATACTTAGAAAAAAATGTATAGCTTTAACTGCTGATATTCAAAGATAAAAAGGGCTGTCATTAATTGTTTACATTTCTACCTTAAAAAGCTAGAAAATAAATGAAATTAAAGTCAAAGTAGAAAGAAAATAATAATAAATATGAAAGAAATTTATAAAATAAAAGCTAAAAAACAATACAGAAAAAGCAATTAAATCAAACTGATTCTTTGTAAGGAATATAATATGCTATTTTTATATATGATATATATGCTACACATATGTATCTATGTGTATATATTTATATATTTAATATATATTATCAAAATGGCAGTAAATATATCTATCTAAAGAAATAAGATGTGTGCATATACATACATACACACACAGACACATACTCAAAACTGGAAACACCAAATATTTACCCATATATAAATGAATAAACAAAATGTAAAAATCTTATATAAAAACATATCACTCTGCAATAAGATGTGACCATATTTGTTTGTTTTTAATTTTTTTAATATTTATTTTTGAAAGAAAGAGACAAAGACAGAGTGTGAGTGGGACAGGGGTAGAGAGAGAGGGAGACACAGAATCCAAAGCAGACTCCAGGCTCTGAGCTGTCAGTACAGAGCCTGACCTGGGGCTTGTGAGATCATGACCTGAGCAAAGTAGGATGCTTAATTTACTGAGCCACCCAGGCACTTCTTGTTTATTTTTAGTTCAATTAAAAATATTATTCTGAATTAAAGAACTCAGATATCCATAACAATTATACTTGTATATATATATATATGTATATATATATATACACACATATATATACACATACATATACATATTTATACTATATATTTAAATTCTAGAAAATAAAATGAAATGATAGTGACAGAAAGCATATTAGAGGACATCTGTTGTTGGGATTAGTAGGTTATTTGTTAGATCACAAAGAAATCTTATGGAATGATGGACATATTCTATTTTTATTGGGGTGATGGCTACACAGGTGTAAACATTTGTCAAAACTCAAAAACTGCAAACTTAGAATGTGTGCATTTGAATATATGTAAATTATTTCCCAATAAAGTGCATTGGTATAAAAACAAAATTTTATTTTTAAGTTTATTTATTTATTTGAGAGAGAGACTGAGCAGGAGAGAGGCAGAAAGAGAGAGAGAGAGGGAGAGAAAGAATCCCAAGCAGGCTCTGCACTGTCAGCATGGAGCCCTATGCAGGCTTGAACCCGTGAGCTGTGAGATCATGACCTGAGCTAAACCAAGAGTCTGAAGCTTAACCAGTTGAACCACCCAAGTGCTACTAAACAAACTTTTTACGTACTAAGTAGTGTGCTTGACTTTTCCTATACGCTGTATTATTTAATCTCAACATAACTTTTCAGGTTGGTATTATTAGAATTCCTTTAAAGAAGAAAACTAAGGAGCACCTGGGTGGCTCGGTTAAGCCTCCAACTTCAATTCAGATCATGATCTCACAGTTTGTGAGTTCCAGCCCCACATCGGGCTCTGTGTTGACATCTTGGAGCCTGGAGCTGGCTTCAGATTCGGTGTCTCCCCCCCTCTTTCCCCCTCCCCTGCTCATGCTCTGTCTCTCTCTCTCTCTCTCTCTCTCTTTCAAGAGTAAATAAACATTAAAAAAGTAAAGAAGATAACAATCTCAAAAATGTTAATAAACATTTCTAGCTCTTCATTTCATATAATTTTAGGAACCAGGATTCCAATTCAAGCAAAAGCTAAGAATATTAGAGAATTGATCTGTTTGATACTTCTGCTTGTTAATTTTTTATTAGAAATTATGAAACAAGCTTAATATCTATTAATAACCAAAATGAACACCGAAGCACTGTAGAATACTGAGAGATCCTTTGTTCTGGCAAATATTGAAGGAAAGAATATCACTTCCTTACATTCTTTTCCTGTAAGTTTCTTTCATCTATCTGCAGTGATAAAAGTCAGACTGGATATTATTGTGGTTGCTGTTGTCACTGCTGTTTCACAACAACAACAACAACAACTATTATTATTGTACAGCTTGGAGAAAACTTCGGAAAATAAATTGAATATAATAAAAATGAGTCAAAGAAAGAGAGACAAGAATGAACTGGGATGAGTTTAGGCTTTATGGTTGGCTTCTTCCTGGGATTCTTATGAAGTCCAACTTAGTTTACATGACTAGAAATTCAGTGAGGAAAATTTAAATCATTACAGCTGCCATTGGTACCTTACTACATGCCAGGCACTGTGTATATACATTGCCATTCAAATTCTTATAATAACAATATGTGAATTATAAATATCTTATTTATAATTGCCAAAACAACTTTAAAAGTTTTGACTGACTTGCTCATGATGATACAAATATTATAGAGTATACTTGGACTTTAAACTGGTTCTATCTTAGAGCTTGTGCTAAGTAATTTACTACGTGAAACTTCCTCTCAGTAGATCATAGAAGGTAACATCCTTTGGTTAGCATATAAATGTGCATTTTTCTAGAGATTTTTCTGTTTCATATCTTTTGTCAAAATAAATGTGGCTATCAGTAATTGATTGATTCTGGGGAGCAACATGAGAATTTCAATAGCTGAAAATGTAATTTACTTGAGAGGGGACTTTAGCTGTTTAACGCATTATCGTATCTCCAACACTTAGTACAATCCTTGCACGTGTGAAGTACGTGGAAATTATGTTGAGATGACACCTAGACAGAGAGCATAAATTTGTTTCCTTATCACTTACACAGTTGGAGCACAAGTTTGAATGAAAAGAGTCAGTCCACGGAAATTGAAAGGTACTTTAGACAGCATATGTTCCAGTATTTTCTTACAGGGCAAATGATCTAATGATTTAAGCCATCTTAGACAATAAATTGGCCTCTTGGATACATGTATACTCACTCCTTAGGTTATATTTAGTTAACACAAGTTTTCAAGGCCATATTAGTCTAGTGTTTGCATTGATTTTGGACAGTCGTCACAAAACAAAGTATAAATGACACACACACACTTAAGAAACAATAAATGTAGTTTGTGGTTTGTGAGACTCTTGCAAAATGAAATTTGAGAGGAATGTGATCAGATACAAGCCAATTCAGTTTCCTGACTTTGGCTATTAAGTGTATTCCTGTGGTTTCGATTGCCAAAATGTAAAAAGCAAAATCAAACAAAATAAATAACAAAGTAAAAACAAAAAGCTGCAAAGAAATCAGTTTCTCTCAAATACTAACTTTCACTTTTTGGGTAAATAGAAGCAAATTCTATTCTCCTATTACACTTATTTAAAGACCAGAGTCAGTCTGAATTCTCCAACTGTGAAGTCTCATCCCTAAGAAAGCAAGCTGTTTTACAATGTGATTCTATCAATACTCATTCTCGTAACATCATATCCCTTGAAAGGATAATTAAATTTCCAATAAAGTCAAGTCTATAACTAAAGAAATTGATAATTATAGACACAGGAGTACCCAAAACCAAACACCAAGTCTTATTTGAGAGGAGGGGAGTTAATTTCCCTTCCAACATGTTTAAAATCCTACCAAGGAGGAGAATAGTAGTCACTGTACCCATCTGTTTAGGTGGCTTGTAATCACTCGACAACTGATAGGCAGATGACTGCATCTGCAACCTATATCCTCATACATGCAAACATAATGAGTTTGGGAATGTCCTATCACCCATGCATAGCGCTACCTACAGGTTATATTCTGAAACCAGTCTTTGAGCAGATTGTCAAAAAACATAGAGAGTTTTGACTCAGACTTTTTGAATTTTTGTTGAGTTAAACGGTAAACATAATAATAAATTTAATTAAGTCTAGGTTATACCGAATATTCTGCTGTTAATGTGTAACCATGAAAAAGCATAATTTCCTCTCTAGAATATGATCTTGTTATTTGTAAAATAAGTAAAAAAGAGCAAGATTTCTTTTAAAACTATACTTCAGTGATTCGTATGTTATTGGTGTTCACTCTCTGGATGGGTGGTGATTCCATGATGTAATACATGCACTATCCTTTCTCCTTAGTTTTAAGAGGGAACTTAAGTTTTATTCTTTTTTATTCTGATTACTTGGGAGTAGAGGTTGAGAGTTGGAGCTTCCTTTTACTTATCTAGGAAGAAGTAGTAAAAAATTGCTGAATCAATATCGTGTTCCAATAAACTTCTAAACTAGGAGACCGTTGGATGAAATCTCTGAATGTCAATTTCCAGTCTTCTTAGTGGATAGAATTGACAGCTTAAGAGTTGAAGAAAATGTAAACAAAACATAGTAACACATGGAAAGGAATCTGAGTGAATTCAAAATTCATTCCTGGTCTGGTGCTTTTCTATCATCTCAATAAAATTAAGAAAAAATATGCTAACATCTGCAAATGTGGGGGAAAAATTAATATATTTATACTGTGGATTAAATAAATGGAAATGAGAATAAGTATAATGAAATTGGATGATGTAATTAAACAGAATCTATGCTAAAACAACATTGAAAAGGCTAAATAATTTCTTTAGGGTTAATTTAAAAGACAGAATGAGAACATTGAAGAAGAATGAAGTGAAGTGTGTCTTAATTACTGAAAGTTTTTAGAAAAATATATGCCGTTACGGAGATCTCTTAAAAATCTATATTCTAGGAACACAACTCAATCTGTTGTTTATGTAACAGAGAAGTTAATGAGAACTGGAAGGTACACACATGGGAACATTTACCCTTAGAAGAAAATAATCACGTCCTTGTTGGTGAACAACGTCTGCTCAGCTAGCTGCTCACTACCAGTTGAGTCACCCAGCAGAAGAGGAAAAGCCTCAGGGAAAACAGGAGCATAGATGTGGCCCGAGTCAAACCAGCAAAGTGGTTTCTTTGGAATAACAAGGATTTGCAACGTTGGACTGTTACCTTTGAAATTAAGGTGTTTTGCTTAAGCCGATGAAGGAAAATCTAGCAATGTTTTACCAAGCATCATTGATTCACCTTTTTTGGATAGTCCTGGAAGAAAATTGTAAATTTACTTTGACGATTCCATTTCTCAAAATTTACCATGCCATCCCACATGGCTGAAACCAACGGTTAATTCTAAACAGTTAATTCTAAATTAAATTCTGTATGAGCAATTATTTTTTCATTAAATTTTTTTTATGTTTATTTATTTATTTATTTAAAATTTTTTTTTCAACATTTATTTATTTTTGGGACAGAGAGAGACAGAGCATGAACGGGGGAGGGGCAGAGAGAGAGGGAGACACAGAATCGGAAACAGGCTCCAGGCTCCGAGCCATCAGCCCAGAGCCCGACGCGGGGCTCGAACTCACGGACCGCGAGATCGTGACCTGGCTGAAGTCGGACGCTTAACCGACTGCGCCACCCAGGCGCCCCTATGTTTATTTATTTTTGAGAGAGAGAGAGTGCCAACAGGGGGAGGGGCAGTGAGAGGGGGAGGGGCAGTGAGAGGGGGAGGGGCAGTGAGAGGGGGAGACACAGAATCCGAAAGAGGCTCCAGGCTTTCAGCTGTCAGCACAGAGCCCAACACGGGGCTCAAACTCACAAACCATGCATGAGATCCTGACCTGAGCTGAAGTCGTATGCTCTAACCCACTGAGCCATCCAGGCACCCCAGCAATTCTTTTATTTACTGTGGAGTCATTAGTATTAAACTTGCTTAAATTGTGCCACTGTTTTCGTATTTTCATTCCAGGCAAAGGACACAAGTATTTTTGCTTTCTGAAGGCCCAAATTTAATTTTCAAATGGATAAATAAATCCACAAAATAGTTTAAATTTTTTATTATGACTGTATCATACATACATATAAATATGTATCCATAACCAAGCTTAAGATATAAAACATTACAATAACTGAGTATCACAATGTACCTAATACAAATTTTATGTCTTCCATACAGAAAAAATTGTACTGAATTTTGTTTTAATACCCATATCCTTTAAAAACAATGTTGCCACATAGAATAATACTTTTATTTCATGGGGTTTATACTTCACAGTAAAAAAAACTTTGGCAGATGGGGCACATGGGTGGCTCAGTCGGTTTAGCGTCCAACTTTGGTTCAGGTCATGATCTCACCGTTCATGAATTCAAGCCCCACATCAGACCAGCTGCTGTCATCATGGAGCCCGCTTTGGATCCTCTGTCTCCCTCTTTCTCTCTCTGCCCTTTGCCTACTTGCACTCTCTCTCAAAAGTAGTAAGTAAATATTTAAAAAGAAAACTTTTGGTAGATAAAATTTATCAGTTTAAACACAATTATTTTCTTGATGATGCATTAAACAATACAGCACAATTCACTATTCTTTCAATTCCACTTAGTCATCTTGGTAATAAAATAATTTCAATATAAATCAAGATATAATGAATATAGAAACAACCTATATATCATTAACTTAAGAAGTTTGTCTTATTTCAAAAACTAAATGATTCTGTGTTATGTTTTTTTCCATTCTTACTTTTCATTATTTAACCACCTATATTTCTGATTAAACATATAACTGATTTTCAAGGACTGCGTATATGTGTGTAAAATAAAAATAGATTTTCTTTCAGATCAGTAAAAATATTGAATTCCATATCTAATTCATTGCTTCTTTTTAGTGGAAGAGAGTCATTCAGAAGAAGAAATATTCTTAGAGCTAATAACAAACACATGCACACACACACACACACAAACATAATCTTTTTATGCTTCAAAATTGAAGTTCATTCATCAAGTGATAGTCGTTATATACTTTTTATTAGTTAAGGTATGAAGGACTTTATAAAATTCCATGTGTGCCAGTTTTTAAGGTGTTATCTCTTAGCTTCAAACCTGCTCTTCTTAAGGTGCTTTGTGATACAAGGGCAGGGACTTGGCAAAACACATTTCTCCTCCTCCACTGGCTGCATTCCTGTTATACGCTGCCAGCTTCAGGGGCTCTAGGAAATATTAATGGGCTTGAGGAGGGAAAACAGACTTGTTCCTTTCTGTTTGATTCCTGGTTCCTAATCCTTCACAGAAGCAGTAGCTATGCACCAAGGCAGTAGCTGTTCATTCCAGTAACAGCAGTTGATTTCAGTTTCCAGTATTTGCTTTGTTTTTATTTTCAGACCAGCAGAACAGTCTTGTTGTGCCTCTTAAATTACCAGCATTAGCCAAACAGTGCCGGCTCCTCAAAAATCTATACCCTAGATCTAGCTGGTTTCTCCTCCAATCTAACAAGCCAGTGGCGATATATTCTTCAGAGATCTTGGTCCCAGCCCAAGGGACCCTGCTCCAAGATCCTTATTCCTTTTATTTCCTGTGATACCTCACTGCTCTAGCTTTGGAACTAATACATGTTTGGGCATTTTTAATAATAAGTTGTATCTGTTAAATATACCTCTTGTGATTTTTATTTTTCTGGAGTAGGCCTTGGCTGATACACCATAGTTGAATTTCCTTAAGAGTAATCTTCATAAGTTAAGATGTTTGTCTTTCACAGTAATATGGCTTCAGGTGAATTTGATTCTATTCAACTGAAGCCAGTATAAAAACATTATTATGGTTGTTCCTGTTCAAAAACAAATTTCTCTGTTCTTTTAAGCTTTGAAACCTATTGAATGAAAAATCAAAATGATATTGGAACTGAAACTTTGACAGGATGATTGTGCCTCTCAATTCTAACAATAAAACATGGTACAGCACATGACGATTATAAAAGATGAAAATCCTGGGGCGCCTGGGTGGCCAGTCGGTTAAGCGTCCGATTTCAGCCAGGTCACGATCTCGAGGTCCGTGAGTTCAAGCCCCGCGTCAGGCTCTGGGCTGATGGCTCAGAACCTGGAGCCTGTTTCCGATTCTGTGTCTCCCTCTCTCTCTGCCCCTCCCCCATTCATGCTCTGTCTCTCTCTGTCCCAAAAATAAATAAACAAAAAAAAAAAACAAAAAAAAAAGATGAAAATCCATGTCTAAACACTGATTTAAATTAATAAGGTTTTATTTTGGAATATGGCATTTTTAATAGATAATACAAAATAAAGCAAAAACAGTACATCTTCTTTCCACTTCTATATATCTTGTGGGTAAACCTGTGGACTGTTTTAGAAAGAAATCTTCTCATTATACTCTGCCTCCTTAATGCGCATTAACAGGTTCAGGAAAGATATCATTCAATAACAACAACAACAAAAACATTGAAAAGACCAGTAGCATAAGTATTTTTCTAAGGCTACAAACCACTAAAAAGGGAGAACGCAAGGAAAAATAAATGAATTTTAAGCCAGGAAAGGCTGATGCAAAACTTAAAAAAGTGGTATTATTTAAGTGATATGAGTGCCTAAGTCATACATCTAAGCATATCATAATGACACAGGTACATTTTCTTAAGGTATAAGCAAAGCAATTGATAGAATTCATTTATCTTTTGGTATGTGCACACACACACACACACACACACAGATTTTTGACATCTGAATAAAGTGAAATGTATAACTTTTGACCCAGGTATTCCACTCTTAGGATTTTCCTGTAAAACCTTATCTCCAATTTGTATACACAAAGTGCCTGAAGAACTGTTTATAACAGCCTCAAAATAGGGGAAACAAATCTAGTGGAAGCAGCAGAAGGGATAAAGAAATTATAGTATATTAATATAGTGAAATACTATTGGGAAGACACAAAAGGGAATGTATGGTATGATTTCATTCATGTAAATCCCCAAAACCTGGCATAACTGTATATTGTTTAATTCTAAAAAATAAAGCAAATGAAAACAAAAACAAAAACAAAAACTTGTCCAAATAGCAAGTTGCTCTAATTCTTTATAGTTGTTCTTTTCAATGTGTGTTTGTTTGATATACTATTGATGTAGATGTTATTTTCAAAATACTACTTATATATAAAAAATTTTAATTTTTAAAATTTTATTCCAAAGTTCAATACAAATAAGAGTTTTAATTTCTAGTTACTTTAAAAAATCTGCCACTTTTTGTTTTTGTTTTGATTTTTGTTCTTCAATTTTACTGATTTATTTATTTATATACAGTTACATGCGCAAATTTTAAATTTACAGTTTGAAGAACTTTGGCAAATGTGTACGTACCTGTAGCTATATGTATACAAATATAGAGAGTAATATAAATGGGATTATACAGCACATACTCTTCAATGCCTGGCTTCTTTCTTTAAGCATGTTTTTTGGATACATCTAGGCTCTATAATGTATTAGTATTTCTTTCATATTGCTAAGTAGTCGATTCATTTGTGGAAGGCCAGGAATAAACAGTTTGTGGTATCTGGACTTTTGAGACTTTTTTTTTCAGTTTGGGAGTGCTATAAATAAAGCTACATTGAATATTTATGCAAAAAATGCACATAAGTTCTTATTTCTCTTCTGTAGTACTAGGAATGGATTTCCCGGGGCACAACGAATGTGTATTTTAAGAAACTGCCACACTCTTTCCAATGTGAGTGTACCATTTTACACTGTCATGAAAATGCATGAAAGCTTTACTAACACTAGATCTTGGGCATTATTCAGTATTGTTTTTTATTAAGGAGATGTAGGAGTGTAAGGGGTTTTTTTATATGTTCCAGACGAAAGAACTTTGTCATATATATGTGCTAATATATCCCAATTTATGACTTAACTTATTAAAACTTGTCATAACAGAGTATTTTTTTCCACAGTATTTGTTAGGGTAGAAATTTTTAACTTTCATGAAGTCCAAATGATTAATTTTTAATTTTATATCCTGAGTAAATATTATTTGATAAAACTAGTCAGGAAGATTTTCTCCCGAATAGCATTTTGTCAAGTATTCAAACATTTTTTTCCACAGAGTATGGTCCAATATTAACATTAGATTGTCAAAGGGAATTATGACCCCCAATTTATTAAGATCAACTGGTTCAAATAAAGTATCCTCTATCATCAATTTGGGTGCAGGTCACCGTTCCTTTAAGAATATTGTCTCAGGAGAATGAAATCATGAGATTAACACAGCTTTCAGTTCATAACTGTTCGTACCATGACACAAACTAACAAGTGACAGCTTACCATGTATCAGTGTTCTATGTACTTTATAAATATTAACTTGTATAATCCTGATACCAGTCCTCTAAAATAGCAATTTACCAATTTTATAAGGGAGCAAAGTGAAGAGTAGCTTTTGTTAAGTCACTAACTCAGAAGTTGGCCCCAGAGTTCAAATAGAATGATGCCAGAGCATGTGCTCTGAATCATTTTAAATGTTTTGTTTCCAGTAATTCCAGTATTTTCCCCAACTTCTCTGACTAGAGCATATTTCCTTATTTAACTCAGCAACTCTTAACAGCGCACATGTTGGCAAATCATGACCATGGATCAGACATGCGCACACGCACACACACACACACACACACACACACACACACACACACTGAAAGACATGGACATTATCGGCTTGAAGGGAAGAAATTTTTAAGAATAATAACTTTCCCTTTTTTTCTGTTGCTTAATTGGGAGAATTCAGGTACTCAGGTGTGTTATAGAGAGAAGCTTAACTCTTCTATTCTGTCATGTGAGTAAGAGGTCTGAGACAAAAGCCAGTGTAACATGGTTGTTAAAGAATAGCTGCCTTGCCAATTCAACAGAGAAAGCATAACAGTCACATATCCAATCCTGTTTTGTGCTAGGATTTCAGGAGCATGCTTACCATACAGACAGACTTCCTAAGTCAAACATCATTTAATGACAATAAATAAAAGCAAGCAAATAAATGCATGAATATAATTGGGATATTTTATTATAGTTTACAAAGTATGTAAAACAACTGTGATTAGAGTGGCAAAAAAAAATTTGTGTTGTATCACTAGTCTTTGTGACTCTTCACTTATTGTTATTATTTTTTAATGTGTTGGCTTTTAGTGTAACATGGAAAAATGCTAAATATTTGTTAGTTTTGGGCTTGATAGATGCCATCTGTTATATTTGCCAAGTAACACAAGAAGGTTTATTAATTTTTTTAAATGTTTATTTACTTGTTTTGAGAAAGAGTGCAAGCAAGGGAGGGGCAGAGAGAGAGGGAAAAAGAGAGAATCCCAAGCAGGTTCCACATTGTCAACACAGAGCCTAATGTGGAGCTGGAACCCACGAACCATGAGATTACAACCTGAGCCGAAATCAAGATTCTGGCTCTCTACTGACTGAGCCACCCATGCACCTTGAAAACTTTTTGTTAAAATTTTATTATTTGTTAGTAGACTTTGTGCATACACTTAACTGAATGCCTTTCGTATGTACTTTGTAATGACTTTCTTTCCTATGTTGTTTTGCAGTTTTTATTATTATAGGGAAGGTATGAAGATAAATGAAGGTGGAAGAGAGATTTTTAACCTACGCATTAATCAGTGACAGACTAGACTGAAATTCATGTGGATGAGCCATGGGTTGATATCACACAGCCCTGTCGTCCCCTTAAATAACACAGAATCACTGAATTTGAAATGGACCATTTTAGTGACATTTCTGTCTTTGTCCATGTTTATCACAAAATTTACAGCTTCACATCTTGAGTTGTGTGACAGTTACAGTGAACTTCCCTATGAGGAGAAAAGAGCTTTAACAATAAAATATCTAGCACTGTGTTCCTTTTATATATATATATATATATATATATATATATATATATATATGTATATATTTTTACCCTCAAAAGAAACTATGTTTCATCTTAACAAAAGCATAGGAGTTTCAAATAAGGAATATATAATCTGACTTCAAAGAAGTTGCATGAAAAAGCCTAACAGAATGTCAGATATATACCCATCTAAAAAAGAGAGGATATCATTTTAAGAACTTGAAAAGAATAAAATTAATACTATTTCAAATTGTTTTCTACTGCTTCTCCAGCATTTCCTTTCTTGGTGCTTGAAATTTTATACCACAGTGTATTTTATGTTTATCAATAAAAATCTCATTGTATAAATAATATCCTAGAAAAAAGTGATACTTTTCATGTGTGAAGAACTTTATATTTAATGAGACCATTTTTTTCACATATTACTTATGCAAATTTTCAAGTTAACTTTTAAGAAGTATAATTAACTGTATTTATAGGAAGGAAACCAAATCTTAGAATATTTAACAACACAATTATTAGGTGCTGTACTTTGTAACTGTAATATCCTAGCAAAATGTTTGTCTTGTCCTTGGAGTGAGAAGTCACAGGCTGGTGTCCCAAGTGCAATATTTATTAATAGTGGAATGCATGAATAGAAGAATAAGTGAAAGAGTATAGGACAAGAATCTATCAGTTATGATTCCATCTCTTTTGACTTCAACAACCATGCTAACATTGACAAATTATTTAATTATAAAAGATTCTATTTTATCAGATTGCCTTTCGTATCATCACTGGAAATGATCATGGTCAACAGCTGACATACTAAATAGTCACATTATAAATTTGTAGCCCCACTTGTCTATGGGGAGTTTGATGGACTAAAAGGGCTGTAAAAAGTTCAAATTCTCACTTCTAACTATATAGTGCCAACATTACTCTTAGTTTTCTGTAATTTTTCATTTCACAAAGGCTGCAACAATCCAGAGAAGGAGTAATAAGGGCACAGATTTAAAATTAAACTTAGGGCAGCATTCTGAATGCATTTAGCATTTGTAATATGACAAGTCCTGATAATAAAGCCTAAATCAGGAATTGTGCTGCATGTGTAAACAATGTGTGTGGGTTAAATATATATATGGCAAGAAACTTGTAAGTCCCATGATCTTTATATTAAGATATTCACATTAAGATATTTCAGAACTTCAATCCATAAACTTCTATCTTTGGAAACGTAATTTAGACTGTGACATCTAAAATTTTTAATGGAATTATATTACTTTAGTTGAAGCTTTGAGATAGACACATAACAAGGAAGAAAGGACAAAAAATATGTTAGAGTCTTTCTGGGAGCTTTGGGCTCCCAGATGAGGTAGTCAATCCTTTTAACTTACATGGCATCCATGGCTGTAAATTTATTTCATATATATTTAATCATACTAATGTTATAAAAATCTAGTATAGTATTCATGATAAACTGTTGCTTATGCTTATTCAGATATATTTGAATGTGTTGTCTTATTGATAAACACCTAGGAAGTTCCAAGTATCCATGATAATAGAGAGGGATAGAGATAATCAAATAGTGTCTACATTTATTTTAAATTGATTACATGAAATATTTCATATGGCATCTATAGTCTACTGATTACATTTGGATGAGGGTGGTATTTATTAAGTTGATTATAGAATTATATCATGGATTAAGTGTGACAAGGAGAAATGGATGTTAAATAAGTTAGTTAAAGAAAGCAAATCTAAAACTATTTGCTGATAAAAGCCTACAAAAATAGTTGAAAATCTTTTTAAGTATAATAATTATAATAATAACAGTAATAATTAATTGAGATGATCATTTATTGAATGCTAAACACATTGTATGAATTTTTTTACAGCAACTCTACAAGATACATTTATGTGTGTCTGTGTATATATACATATATATATATTTATTGTATATATATTTCCATTTTTACATAAGGAAAGCTTAGAAATGTTCCATAAATAGCCTATGTTACATACACAGTGAATAAATTCTCTCTTTAGAATCCATGTTCAACCATGACACTTTTTTTTCTTACCACACAGTTATTTATTCATTGTATTTAAATGAAATTATATCTTCTTCAAGTATAATGTCTCAGGTACATCATAAAGTGATAAGTGATAAAGTTAACACATATTCTACTTTGAAGAACTATATAAATAAGTCTACATAGAGTTAAAATATAATAAGCAAAGTTAAAGTCATATTATGAACAAAGATTTGTTGTTGGTATCCACATTTTAAGTGAGTTTAATTTAAATATTTAACAACTAGTTGAGTTGAAAATCAGCTGTGGCCAAATACTCCACAGCCCCTCTTTCCTATAGTAGAAGCATAGCCATGTACTCATGGAGAGTAAGTTCAGCACTGGCTCTATCTTATGTATAACAAGAGGGGTACACGAAAGAGAACAATATCAGTATGATTTAATTAGAAGCTACAAGAAGACTGAAGGCCTGTGACAAGAATAAATCAATAATTTTGATCATGAGACCTTCCAGAGCCTTTGTTGCTATTATAATAGGAAACTGGCACAAGCAATTGCTTCCAGAGGTCTAGACAAGCTGTGATACACTCTTTGGGTCCTGGCTCATAGAAGAACTTTTGACATTCTGTTGCTGCACTGCAATCGTTCTGCCCATTAAAATGAGAGAAATAAAATTATTCCTCTACTGTGGCTTTTCTTAGAAACATCCTCTACATTCTGGAGACATGTGGACATTATATAAAAAATGGCTTAGAAATAGGAGCATAGTAAAATACAGACTCACTGAAAGCAGTAGGAGGTTGAAATCTGTATGGTATCTTTCAGGTTTGAATCATTTGGAAGCTTTTTGGATTAAATGAACTATAGAGCTATATATAGCTTTTAAATATAACATCTGTGAATATAAAGTTTTCTGTACAGTTCAATTAAACTCTACCATAATAAATTGGTGAATGTTACCAGTTGCCAAATACTAGAAATAAGGAAAAGCATGGGTTGTGACTAGGGTAGATATCTGTAATTATCTTTGAAATTATTGCTGTCCTTTTACTTCAGATTTTCTCCATCTCATAAAATAATTACAAAGTAAATTCTTCTCTTATTTTAGACCCCTTTCTAGGCATATGTCCTTAATTTTCACAGGAATCATCACTGTAATATTATTATTCTTTTTTCTTAAGTTTATTTATTTTGAGAGAGAGAGCACAAGCATGAGTAGGGGAGGGGCAGAGAGAGGAGAGCGAAGATCCCAAGCAGTCTCCAAGCCATCTTCACAGAACCTGATGTAGGGCTTGAACCCACAAACTGTGAGATCATGACCTGAGTCAAAATCAAGAGTTGAACACTTAACTGACAGAACCACTCAGGCTCCCCATGTAATGTTATTATGCTTTTTGTCCTGTTATTTCAAGTGTTATGACAATTACTTTGGCCTGAGAAATGTAGCTGTAAAATTTAAGCTTTCTAGCCAGGATGTATCCTCTGGTTCCTTTACTATAGCACAATTTCCTGTCCCCTCAGGACCAGTCACTGAGTTAAGAACAAGTTGGGTCATGCAAATTAAACACATATTTTGTTAGTGTTGCTGTGTGAAATCATTCCTGGTTGTGAAATAATCACCAGTTTCCTAAAGTTTTAGGAAATACTTGTAATTTAGTTAGTGTTTCCAAATACACTATTTTCCCAGTAGAGAAATTCTTATTAGTGCCCAAGTTTCTATTCGTCAATGATTTTTCCCCAGTGAAACAATCATGGAGTCAAATAAAAAATGAATTTGCAGTTACTAGGAAACTAAGTTAAATTATAATAAATGTTTTGTACATTAAATGTGATACTAAACACATAGTGAGCCTGATGTGGCATTTTGGGAATGGTATCTTACATGTGCCCAGCAACAAGGAGCAAATATGTGCTAATAATCTTTCACAGAACGTTTTTGTCCTGCTTAGTCTTTGACCTCTTTACCATACCCATTCATTAAACCTCCTGTTCTCATCATGCTATTCTCAAATACTACCATGAGGAATTATTTAGGAAGTATTCTGTGTGTGTGTGTGTGCGTGTGTGAGAGAGAGAGAGAGAGAGAGAGAGAGAATATGAGTATGGGAGGGACAGAGAGGGGGAGAGAGAGAGAGAGGGAGAGAGAGAATCTTAGGCAGATTCCATGCCCCTTGTAGAGCCTGACACGGAGCTCAATCTCATGACCCTGGGATCATCACCTGAGCTGAAATCGAGAGTCAGATGCTTACCTGACTGAGACACCCAGGTGCCCCAGTAACTTTTCTTTTTAAAAATTTTTTTTAATGTTTTTATTTATTTTTGTGACAGAGAGGGATAGAGTATGAGCAGGGGAGGGGTAGAGAGAGAGGGAGACACAAAATCTGAAGCGGGCTCCAGGCTCTGAGCTGTCAGCACAGAGCTCGACATAGGGCTCAAACTCACAGAGTGTGAGATCATGACCTGAGCTGAAGTCGGAGGCTTAACTGACTGAGCCACCCAGGCACCCCCATTCTGCTCCAATTTCTAAGGAAGGACTTGCTCCTATTCTTAACCAAACAAGTCAATTTTTTATATTAAGCAGACCACCTAACCGTTTCCCCCTTTCCCCTTTGTTCCCAAAGCAACAATTTTCTTCAGTTATCACTCACTTCCATATTCGGTGGGGTGGGGGGGGGCATTCTAATAAGTTCCAAGCTAATGAATGAATGATATTTCCAAACAAGTTATTGGTTTATATTTGGTCCCTTGAGCTGAATTGGACCAATCTTATGCTAGGGAAGAATTTTTGTTGCTATTGTTGTTGTTGTTGTTGTCGCATATTTAAGAGAATACTATTTCTCTCTCTTTCCTGAAGGTGATAAAAGAAAATGACGGGGGCACCTGAGTTGCTCAGTTAGTTAAAAATCCAACTCTTGGTTTCAGTTCAGGTCATGATCTCACGGTTCATGAATTCAAGCCCTGAGCCTGGCTCTAGGCTGACAGTGTGAAGCCTGCTTCAGATATTCTGTCTCTCTTCCCCATCTCTCTGCCCTTCTCCTGCTCACACCCTTTCTCTCTCTTTCTCTCAAAATTAATAAATAAACTTACCAACTAATCTTTGACAAAGCAGGAAAGAATATCCAATGGAATAAAGACAGTCTTTTCATCAAGTGGTGCTGGGAAAACTGGACAGTGACATGCAGAAGAATGAACCTGGACCACTTTCTTACACCATACACAAAAATAAACTCAAAATGGATGAAAGACCTAAATGTAAGACAAGAAATCATCAAAATCCTTGAGGAGAAAGTAGGCAAAAAACTCTTTGATCTTGGCCGCAGAAACTTCTTACTCAACACATCTCCAGAGACAAGGGAAACATCAAAATAAAAAGCTTCTGCACAGCGAAGGAAACAATCAGCAAAACCAAAAGGCAACCGACAGAATGAGAGAAGATATTTGCAAATGACATATCAGATAAAAGGTTAGTATCCAAAATCTATAAAGAACTTATTAAATTCAACACCCAAAAAACAAATAATCCAGTGAAGAAATGGGCAAAAGACATGAATAGACACTTCTCCAAAGAAGACATCCAGATGGCCAACTGACACATGAAAAAATGCTCAACATCACTCATCATCAGGAAAATACAAATCAAAACCACAATGAGATACCACCTCACACCTGTCAGAATGGCTAACATTAACAACTCAGGCAACAACAGATGTTGGCAAGGATGCAGAGAAAGAGGATCTCTTTTGCATTGTTGGTGGCAATGCAAGCTGGTGCAGCCAGTCTGAAAAACAGTATGGAGGTTCCTCAAAAAACTAAAAATAGAACTACCCTATGACCCAGCAATTGCACTACTAGGCATTTATCCATGGGATAAATGTGTGCTGTTTCAAAGGGACACATGCACCCCCATGTTTATAGCAGCAGTATCAACAATAGCCAAAGTATGGAAAGAGCCCAAACGTCCATCGATGGATGAATGGATAAAGAAGATGTGGTATATATATACAAAGGAGTTTTACTCAGCAATCAAAAAGAATGAAATCTTGCCATTTGCAACTACATGGATGGAACTGAAGGGTATTATGCTAAGTGAAATTAGTCAGTCAGAGAAAGACAAAAATCATATGACTTCACTCCTATGAGGACTTTAAGAGACAAAACAGATGAACATAAGGGAAGGGAACCAAAAATAATATAAAAACAGGGAGGGGGACAAAACAGAAGAGACTTATAAATATGGAGAACAAACTGAGGGTTGCTGGAATGGTTGTGGGAAGGGGGATGGGCTAAATGGGTAAGAGGCATTAAGGAATCTATTCTTGAAATCATTGTTTCACTACATGCTAACTAATTTGGATATAAATTTTAAAAATAAAAAATAAAATTAAAAAAAATAAAAAAATTAATAAGTAAACTTAAAAAAATACCTACCTATGACAACTGGAGTTGTCACTTTCTTTTTTTTTAAGTTTATTTATTTATTTTGAGAAAGAGAGAGAGAGAGAGAGAGCAGAGGAGGGGCAAAGAGAGAAGGAGAGAGAGAGAGAGAGAGAGAGAGAGAGAAGAATCCCAAGTGTGGGTCTCAAATCCAAGAACCATGAGATCATGACCTGAGCTGAAATCAGAAATCAAACACTCAACCAGACTCTCAGCTGACTGAGTCACCCAAGGGCCCCTAGGCAGACCACAACAAGAACAGCAATAGAATGAAGCCAACACAAGCAACCGCAGAATAGGGAGAAAGACTTGACCCTGATGACAAAGAATTTGGTCTGATGAAAGAATCTTGACCCTCTAATTATAACAAGTGTGGAGTCCATTCTCTTCCCTTTTCTTCCCTTTGTTTCCATCAATCTTTCTTAAATATCTTATTTTGAACATAATCCTCAGAGTCAAAAAAAAGCATCTTTGATAGCATAGCACAATTGAAAACCTAATATAATTCTTGCATAGTGAATCGAAATTTCTCATAAAATAATAACATTTTGTATTTGGAATGACCCCCTCTTTTGTAAGCTGAATGAAGTGAGACTGTCAGCAGCACGATGATAAAAATAAGCGGAGATATGAACCTTATTTTCCCAGGCAGAACCCTAAAATTACAGAACATATTAGCTGTTTTAATCTCAGGTAAACCTATAGCTCTGAAATTATCTTTTAATAAAACTTCAAAAAAATCAAACCAATCAATAGTTTTTCTGTCCCTCCTGGCAAAAGATAACTAGTCAATGCCTTTGAAAACTATTGGGTGATGTGTTCATTTCAAACTCCCTTTGCCTTCTATTTACAAGGATCTTCAGCACTAGCAGAAGTGAGGACACTTAGCATGTCTTCCCAGTTTAAGCTGGGTCCACTTGATCCCCTGGCCTGTAACATTGGCAACCTTTGTTGAAATATTGTGTCAAGTCCCTGGATAGATTATAACATATAATATATGTTATATGTATTAGATAACATATAGATAGATAACATATAATATATGTAATGACAACATAAGACTTTATGTTATATATGTGTGTATATTATGTCTGTATTTATAGCAACACGAGTTTAGATGCTTTGCTAAAGTGGTACATTTTATAACTCTGCTTCATAGCTTATTTTTAACCTATTTTAATTTGGTGATTTTCTGACCTTTGGACTCAAAAAGCATGGTAACTGATACTATGTTGAACAAATGTTAGCTTAACACAGAATACTTTCTTACCCCTTGTGCATGTTAATCACTCTCCCATCACTTTATCTGGCTTTTCGTTCCTCCAGATCTCATGTTTCTTCCTTGTTTCCTGCTTGGATAGTCTGCATGTGTTGCACTTACAAATTTCTCTCAGTCTTGTATTATCACTCTCCCTAATGTCTGTTGCACTTCCTGCTGTGATCTTCACTATACACGTGTATACAAACTCTGGCTTCTCAGAGCTTCTTTTGATTTTACTGATCCTTAAGCTTGATGTAGCTATCCCCAATCTAGCTGTCACTACTCGTAACCAAAGATAGCCCTCATACATCTCCCGATCACAAATATCACAAAATATTTCACTCTTTTTGACGTTAAATAATAATTTTTAAAAAGTATATGATTTCTAGATGATGTAATGGTTAGCTCACAGAGTTGCTGTTCTTTTATCGCCTGATCTATACTAACAATATTATGTTTATGATCCTAAATTGGAGTGTAGGCCAAATGGGAGTACAGATAGTTGGGTACTTATATATTTTTTAAATTTCATTAGGGATAGAAAAAAAAAGATGTGTAATAATCAGTGCTAGCAATGGATACTTAATTTTGACTAATTTGTTTTTCCCTATAAAACAACAGTTTTGTATTTTAAGTATTGATTTTAGAAATGCTATCTTGTCATAGACTCTAAGTCTAAAATTCTTTCTTGGCCAAACAAGAACGTGGGATGCAGGATTAAAATGCGGGAGGTGGCTAATGTCCAAGAAAAGACAAGAGCCCCTAATAAGGGTCCTTTGCCTGTATTTATTAAGATCAGAAGGCTTACAAACGTGATGGGCATGCACAAAGAGACAATGTATCTGTGAACATTAACTCATGGGCATGAGGGAAAAGGGGGTTTTGAAGATATATGTTGTTTGGGGTTTGGGTCAATAGAAAGCAAAATCCTGGTGCTGGGCAGATGGTTGTTAATAGCAGACAGGAAGCGCCGTCTGTTTATCCTGGCTAGCCTAAAGGATAAGACAGGGCAAATAACCTCAGGGTTAACAAGACACCTTTTCTTTTGCTAATTAGCTCACTCTGGGCAGCTTCACCTGCATCATGGGGGTCTATAGCCCTGTATACCTGTTCACTTAATTTGGTCCTTCCTTCCTGTGAAAGCAGCTTTCTGCTCTAGTACTAAATTGGGGTGCAATTTTGCCCTGAATTCCTAATCTTGCTTACCTCATATACCTTTGTATTGGGGGCCTTGGCCCCTCCCTATTTTATTCTGGGGGGTCTTATCTTGTTTGCCCAAACTTGGGTGGGACCACCCTATGGCTTTGTAATTCTTTATGGCTTGTTAACCCATTGGTGGAAGCCCAGGGAATTTCTAATTCTATTTCCCACACTATCTATAGTAGCTAATCTTGATATTCTTAATGTTTTAATTTTTAAATATTCTTGGTCCCTTGTACTATTCAAATCTCCTTTTCTTTCTAAATAATGCACTTTATCTGTTCATAAGATCAATAGAATGCCTTAAATTTTTTCCTACTATAAATTCTTAATTTATCCTTCATTATGGACTATTTCCTCATTACTTTATTATAATTAATAATTAAATTTATATATGACCTCCTTTTGAGTCTCACATTAAAAATACACTACAGTTAAAAACATAATAAAATAAACATTAAAATGGAATAAAATATTAAAAAGCTTAGCAAACTGGCATCAATAAACCAATGTGACAGAACTTGTCTCATCCAGGCCGCTGAGAAGAAAGGCAACCTGTAATCACATTTGATGGTTCCTTTTTTTCAAAGGCAGTTGCTTCTGTTTAAATGGTTTCTGTTTTTGTAAGCTTTTATTTTCTTGACTATTACTGGTCATTGTGTCATTTTGAGGAATGAATGGAAACAAATTCTGGACTTTAGAATATCTAAATGGGGAGCTGGTTCCTCAAACAAAATAACGTTACTAAATGTACTTAACAATGTTTTAATAGCTAAATTGGGTGACTCTATGTCTGGCTTTATTTGACTAGATCTAATTTAACTGATGCCTTCAGCATAATTAATCAGATAATGCACTTCAGTGAATGTCATCATTTCATGTCTTGATAATAAAGCTAAAGAGATTGGTTTTGGTACCATTGGTCTTGCTCGTCATTCACATGATCACCTAATTTTGTTTTGTTTTAGATTTAAAGAAATACTAGAATAAACACTCTTTTAGTTGATTAGTCAAGTTTGAGTTGGTAAATGAGATAATGTTTGATACTTATTCATCTTTACCAAAAAGAAAAAGTCAAAATAAAAAAAAAAATCAGAAAATTGACTATCATGTAAAGATCACTAGAGAAAAAAAATAGCATATTTGGGTTGTCTCTAAAAATTATGAACACAATTTTTTTTTCAGTGGAAAACTACAATTACATTATTACAGAACCATTAGGATAGACTTATTTATAAATCTGTCCAATGGCATTTATTTGCATATTTTGAGATGAAAATTAAAATAGAAAAAAAAAATCTGCCAACCAAGCTAATTCAAACTTTAAATAACTTCTTATACGTACATAGCCCTAATTAGATCACTTGCCTACTCCTTCAGTCACTGCATAGGTCTGAACTCATATTTTTATCCCTAAATATCCATTTTTAGTATCAATATTTTCCCTGCCCTCTTTTATAGTCTGGAAACTGAAAAAAGCTGAATTATACACCCATTTAATTACTGAATAAATTAATGTAACAAATAATTTACTTATACATACATATATACATACATATACATATACACACATATACATACACATACACATATACATACATATATATACATATACACCCATAGAGTATATAATATTCTTCTGCCTCTTTGATGTTAATAGATTTATTAAAGGAAGAGTGAATACAGAGGAAGGCTGCAAATAACTGATAGGGTGAAATCTGGCATAGAGAACAGGAAGCCTGGCTTTGGAAAACATCTCTCAAAATAAAGTGACTGAGGAGGATTAAAAAATTAGTGGAAAAGCATTTCAATGTTCAGTAAAGACACATTTTGACTTTTTTTTTTTTTAAGAAAATTTTTTTTAAGAAAATTTTTTTTTTTAAGAAAATTACTCTACTTGATCTGTAAATATCTAGCCAGGAAACTTTAAAGTTAAATGCAAATAGCCAAAAGAATTGGGGTTAAAACTAGGCAGTTTTTTAAGTACTCATGAAATAATTCTACCAATGCCGGTACGGTATTCTTCATACCAAAGTATCAACCACAAACTTTGACTTCATGTCATTGTTATCATGGATTTTACCTTGACTTATCACCTGTTGATAGAAATGAACACTAGGTGACTACTTCACTTTTCTTCTAATGTCACGTATTTCTGCTTACTCAGTAATATAGTATCAGCAGTTCCTATCCTCACTTTCGTCTGAAACATCAAATATTACTTTTCTACTGTAACTTCTTCACTCTGTGATGAATTTTGGCCCATGCTGGTCTTGGTCTTTTGTCCACCTATATTCCCTATCTACCTTCACTTGTTTGGAAATTTCCAATTTCATGACTTCAAATATTAACCAGAGGATGATATCTCACAATTTGTCTCTAGCCTAGTCCTCTCACCTGAACCCCATACTTAAATATCTAACAACTTAGTTCTAGTTGTCACAAACATATCTTGTCCAAAACTAAACTTCTGATCCACTCCTCCAAATTTTGCTCTCTTCCCAGTTTCAGTGCATGGAAATACTACTTGTTCTCTGTTTCAGGCAAAATTTGGCTTAACGTTGGCTTCACTCTTTCTTTCAAACTGTACATCTACTACATTACTAAATTAAAAAACATTTTTTTAATCTTCAAAACATATCTAGAATCAGGTCTTTTTTTTTTTTTTTTTTTTCCTTTTGATCTATGTCACACCCAATCTAATCTGAACTTTGATTGATTTTTAGCCCAGATAATCACAATGGCCTTCACTGGTCTAACAAAGTCTACACTTGCCCTGCTTCCCTCTATTTGTTTTCAAATATATGAGAGTGGCCATATTAAAATATGTGTCAAAACAGATGGTTTATCAGGTCATACTTCCATGGCTTTACATATGATTCAGAAGAGAAACTAAATTCCATATAATGCTTTACAAATAAGGTCACTGTATAATCTATCATCCAAACAGACACATTTCTGAAAATGAATAGGAGCTCTAGTCATAATTACACTAACCAATAGATGTGAACTAAAGTTCTGTTGGACAAACCTGAGCATATGGCCATCCTACTCCAAAAGTCTCATATAATCTAGTCCCCTGTTACCTTTTAACTTCATCTCCTTCTATTAATCCTGTAATCACTCTGCTATGGCCTTACTGGCCTCCTTGCATTTTCTCCAAAATGCAAAGGACACTTGCACATTTTCTAAAATGTGCCTAAAACACACATCTCCAAGATATCACATGACTCATTCCTTTATCTATTTCAGATATTTTCTTAAATGTGACCCTTTATAACAACCCTCTCAGACTGAGCTGTTTAGCATGCCAATGTAATAATACATCCTGTCCCTCTTGCTGCTTCATGCTTCCTCCATAGCATTTATCACCATCTGATAAACTATATTTTATTTATTCCTTGTGTTCCTCTAATTAGAATATAAGCTCCATGTGGAGAGGTATTTTTGCGTTGATACCTTTTTTAAAAAATCTAATCCATTTGGTATTGCGTTTTATAAGGTGGTGGTTATTAAACTTTAAACTTTGCATAAGCTTGTTGGGATTTTGTTTTATATCTCCCAAATCACACATCTGAAATTCTTATGTTCAAATTTATGAGGTTTTACAAATATACCCGATGCTTGCTTAACTATGACTGACTTTAGTACCAACTCATGGACATATTTAAAAAGATGTTACATTAAAAATTTGTCAGAATATTTCATTGTTATAAGTGAGAAGATTGAGGGATGGGAATATGTCAACACAGGTATTTAGTCCAACATGCCACCAGGAAATGAAATTTTCTAGGTAGGATTTTATTTTTTTATTTTTTTTTCAACGTTTATTTAATTTTTGGGGGGACAGAGAGAGACAGAGCATGAACGGGGGAGGGGCAGAGAGAGAGGGAGACACAGAATCGGAAACAGGCTCCAGGCTCTGAGCCATCAGCCCAGAGCCTGACGCGGGGCTCGAACTCACCGACCGGGAGATCGTGACCTGGCTGAAGTCGGACGCTTAACCGACTGCGCCACCCAGGTGCCCCCCTAGGTAGGATTTTTAAAGTGACCAAATCTAGGGGTACCAGGTGGCTGAGGCAGTTGAGCATCCAACTTTGGCTCAGGTCATGATCTGGCAGTTCAGAGGTTTGCACTCAGCATGGGGCTCGCTGATGTCAATGTGGAGCCCTCTTCAGATCCTCTGTCTTCCTCTCTCTGCTCTTCCCCTCCTCATGCTTGCTCACTCTCTCAAAAATAAAATAAAAAAAAAAAAAAGAAAGTGACCAAACCTAATAAATGATTGCCTTGTGTTTCAATTTGATCTTATATCTCAAATGCCTTCAGATGTATAAAGTTTGAGGATTTATTAAAAATAATACCAATACTCATGGTATCTCTTCCTGTATATTTGAGGGAGTTAGGACACCAGGTACTTTTAACAAATTCCTTCAGATTATTTATTAAAATCATCATCATGCCTCACATTTGTCCAGGTTCTCTAGTCTAAAAACCACTTAAGGGAGTAACATCAATTATTGCTGATGCCTTCTAAGAAAACTGTACTTTTTTTCCTGTGGTTCCCTAAAGCTGAAAAACTCACTTATGTCAGTAAATAAACTTTTTTATACCAGAAGTATGTCATAATTGTTCACTTAAGTGGGTGGCAGTGTACAAAGTCTCTTAAATTGAGTTCCTCTGCTTTTATCTACCTCTTCTCTCTCCCTGAAGGACTGCAAGAATGCTTAGTTCAGATAATAGAACAGAAGCCATTTACTTAATTTTGTTTACCTGGCCATTCTTTTAGGTTAAAAAAGAATTCCTTGGGTAGCCTGGGTAGCTCAGTCAGTTAAGTGTCTGACTAAGGTCATGATTTCATGGTGCATGAGTTCAAGCCCCACATTGAGCTCTCTGCTGTCAGCGCAGAGCCTGCTTCAGCTCCTCAGTCCATCTCTCTTTCTGTCCTACTCTCTCTCTCCCTCCTCTAAAATAATAAACATAAAAAAAAAAGAATTTCTTGTGTAGAAACTTAGGAAAACAAGAAGAAAAATAATTGTCACCCAAATTTCAGTACTGAATTTTGAAACTGTGACATTTAGTGATGTTAAATAAAGATAATGTTAAATAAAGATACTCTGTTTCATTTAGTGATGTTAAATTGGCCTCATCATTTCTTATTTTTCAGAAGATATTTTGTAGAAAAGTAATTACTGTATCATGAAAAAAACATTTTCTATATATTCATGATTCATTTTGATGGTGTTTATAAAAAAATTTTTTTTTTCCAACGTTTATTTATTTTTGGGACAGAGAGAGACAGAGCATGAACGGGGGAGGGGCAGAGAGAGAGGGAGACACAGAATCGGAAACAGGCTCCAGGCTCTGAGCCATCAGCCCAGAGCCTGACGCGGGGCTCGAACTCACGGACCGCGAGATCGTGACCTGGCTGAAGTCGGACGCTTAACCGACTGCGCCACCCAGGCGCCCCGATTTGATGGTGTTTATATACATATTTTCTTAAAATGATATTCATTTTATAATGGATTAACCTACAAAGAAAGAATTATTCTTTTCTATAACGTTCTAAAAGATGTGTTATGACATCCCGTTGTTAATGTGTTAAATTCTTTAAAAATCAGCTGTCTCTAGTCTTAAAGTTTAACAAAGATGACGAATATTCTTGGGAAAACTTCTCAAATACTCAACTGTCAGAGGAACACAGTTTGTTGTTTTCTAATGAAATATGCAGTTAATGACATTCCCCACAGGCATCGCTGTTCCTTATTGTATGACTTAATCAGAAGAAATATACATTAATCTTCTGATATTCACATTTTGCCTAAATACTCATACATATACTCATGATGATTTATAATACATTCCCTGTACTTTTTTCATCTCAGATGTTCTAAGCATTTTGTGAACATCAAATATTTCTCAATGCAGTATTATGTGATAGAAGGAGCAGGAACCCTGGATCCAAAATGACTGAGCTTGTATTATTGCCTCTCAATTCATAAGCTATGTAATTTTTGAAAATTAAACTTATGTTTCTCAACCTGGGTTTGGACTTCTGAAAATGGGAATTATGCCTATGATCTTAAATATTTGAACCCAGTAGAGCTTGTGTAAGAAAAAGGGGATTTCATTAGTGGGATGAAATCTTCTAAGACATCTCATAAATAAGAACGGGAGTATTGCTGAGATTCCAAATGCATTGAAATCAAGTCCTAAAGCACCGCGAAGAGGTCGACAAGAGGCCAATAAACTTTATATTACATATGGTTCACTCTGTCTTTTTCTTCAACTCTAGAGTGTCTATTGACTTACAAGTTCACATGGGTGGAAGAATTCTTGTTTAAAAAGAGGTTAGTTGTCAATTGTATATATTCACAGATATATTTGAACTTAGGCTAAATGTTCCTTGCTTCAGTGTCAACCTCACGGTTCATAGACAATTATTGACCAATTTTTGTTCAAATGATTATCCCTTGACCAGTATCATGGGGCCAGAATATATGCATGAAATTGTAAAAACAGAGTTGGTTTCTGCTGGAATCAAATGAATAAAGTAGAATTAGGTGGGAAGAAAGATTTAAATAGTAAAGGATGCCTGCTTTTTAAAAATTTTTAAATGTTTTTATTTATCTTTGAGAGACAGAGTGTGAGCAGGGGAGAGGCAGAGAAAGAGAGACAGAGAGAAAGACACAGAATCAAGAGGCTCCAGGCTCTGAGCTGTCAGCACAGAGCCCGATGCGGGGCTTGAACTCACAAGCCGTGAGATCATGACCTGAGCTGAAGTCGGATGCTTAACTGACTGAGCCACCCAGGCGCCCCAAGATGCCTGCTTTTTAAATAGTTTCTCAGTATAGTCAGGGAGATACTAATAGAAATGAAAATGTCAAATAGAAGGTCTGGATATTAATTGATACTTACATTTGCTTGTATAAGCATTGCCATTCCAATGAAGTGGCTTTCTTGTGCCACCCTACTAAAATGGTATAATAGTTCCTTTAGCAGTTTTACTAGCAAACCAAATACTGGCACAAGTGATTTAAGAATGTTCAGAAATTAAAAAGAAGAAGAAGAAGAAGAAAAGAAAGAAAGAAAGAAGAGGAAGGAAAGGAAAGAAAAAGAGAAAGAAAGGAAAGGAAAGAGAAGGAAAGAAAAAAAGAGGGACTTGGGTGGTTCAGTCAGTTAAGCATCCCACTCTTGATTTTGACTCAGGTCATGACCCCAGGATTGTGGGATCTAGCTCTGTGTCAGTGTCCATGCTGAACATGGGGCCTGCTTAAGATTCTCTCTCTCTACTGCTCTCTCTTTCTCTTTTATAAAAAAAAAAAAGAAAAAAGAATGTTCAGAAATTAGACATCACTGAATGGAGTAAGAACAGAAGAACAGAAATAGGAGACTGTAGTAGATATGACATGGTGGCTGAAAAGACCATGCTTGTGAGCACATTTGAAAAAACTCATTTAAATGCATAAAACACTTAAGTATTTAGAGGTCTGTTTGAATGGAGGCTGGAACACCTATAATATTAAGGAGATACAGAGAAAGAAATATCACTTCATAAGTGGCATTGTAATTGCATCCAGATTGGTGAATGTAGTTTGACTTCCAGGTTGGTTTGGCTAAGAAACACATATCAACATGATAACTATTACTATGATGTAGAGATTACTTACATTATCACCTTTTGACTCTCAGTTTTGCGGGCACTCAGCTAAACTACATTTCACAAATCCTCTTGATTCAAACTAGAAATAATGTGGTTATGTTCTGGACAAAGATGGAAATGATACAAGAAACATCCAATTCTGTTCACATAATGTGTCATATACTATTATCTTTTTGGTATGCCTAAATCTTTGAGGACCTATAAGTTAGCATTGACACAAAAATGTAAGAAATCTCTCCCTAGTTCCCTGATGATAGCACTTATCCAAAGAAGCTGGTGAACAAAAACTGGTTACATCTTAACCAGTGTAAAAAATAACCCTTTATTGTGTTAAGGCACGGAAATTTGGTGCTTGTTTATACACTAATGGTCATCCTCGTTATTATAGAAGAATTTTAATATAAAGTAGGTTAAAACTACTTTATAAAATTAAAGAATCAAAACAGATCTAAAATCTGACCAAAAGGAGTTCTCAGATGAGGAGAGCAAAAAATAGAAAAGTAATCATCAAAATTAATAATAATAATAATAATAGTCCAAGATGAGCCAAATGCATATATGAAAAAAGACACTTGTCATCATATTACCATAATGTTTCATGACACTGAATATTAAGAACTTAAAAGTAGCTAGAGAGAGTAAAAATTTCTCTTGAAGAACTACTCTAAGAAGAAAATAAATTACTTGGTTCACACGCTTTCTCAAGTTTTTACTGAAGTAAAAAAGAAAGACATCTTCACAGATGAAGACAGAAGATCTAACAGTCAAAGCCTATTGCTTAGAGTACCTGATTCTAGGATGTGGTCAATACCAGACCTGAGAGAACTTGTCCATTTTAGGTAGGAAAATGGGTGGCTAAAGTAGGAAGGCCATTAAAAAAATGGACCTCATATTATTTGACATATGTAAGCACTTTGAAAAAAAAAATTAATGGACATTGGAACATTTGGGAAAATTATTAAATTGTAAAAATAAATTTAGAATATTAAAAAATAAGAGTTATTAATTCTTGGAAGTAAGTACAAAAAGACATTTTCATAATATATGCTTCAACTAAGAAGAAAATATTATTGCATAATCATAGTAATATAGATATTGGGGCGTCTGGGTGGCTCAGTTGGTTAAGCACCCAAATGCAGCGCTAGTCAAGATGTCCTGGCTCATGGGTTCGAGCCCTGTGTCTGGCTGTGTACTAGAGACTGGGTAGCTAGGTGATGCCATTTTCACCCCTCCCGTGCATTTGCATACACACCTGCAAGCACCACAACAATCCACCCCAGTAAGCTAAGCAGCGCATTCTAGTGGAGAATGGAGCCATTACACTCATCCCTGCCCAACTGGGCCAACCTCTCTCTTCAGGGACACCACAAATCTCTCCGCCTGCTTAGTTTACAGACTATAGAGTGATTCATAGTTTGACTTCAAGGGGAAACGATGTAATTTCAATCATATTTCAGTCTGTTTGTTGACCCATCTATTGAATTTTTATTTTCTTTCTATTTTCTTTCCTTTTACTTGAATTCAGAAAGAGAAAAAAATATTTTTATTTTCAATTTTTATTAAAAATATTTTTCTTTATATTTTTCTACTATATTTTTATCTTTTTGTAAATGTTTCAAAGTCTATTTTACTTCCATCATTTCATTTTATTCTATTTAATTGTATTCATTTTCTCAAATTTTCAAACATGTTTCTTTTCCTTTTTAATAGTAATCTCTTAAGCTCCTTTCAATAACCAGACCAAAACACACGTAGGATCTAGCATCATTTATTTGATTTGTGTGTGTGTGTTGTTTTTAATTTTTTAATTTTAATTTTTTCCTTATTAATTTCTTTTCTTCATTCAAAATTATGAAACAAAGGAATTCATCCCAAAAGAAAGATCATGAAGAAATGATAGTCAGGGACTTGATCAACACAAATACAAGCAAGATGTCTGAACCAGAAATTATAATCACAATAATAATACTAGCTGGGGTCGAAAATAGATTAGAATCCCTTTCTGCAGAGATAAAAGAAGTAAAAGCTAGTCAGGATGATATAAAAAAAAAAAGCTACAACTGAGCTGCAATCTTGAACGGCTCCCACGGCAGCAAAGATGGATGAGGCAGAACAGTAAATCAGCAATATAGAGGAAAAATTTATGGAGAATAATAAAGCAGAAAAAAAGAGGGAGACTAAGGGAAAAGAGTACGATTTAAGAATTACAGAAATCAGTGACTCATTGAAAAGGAACAACAACAGAATCATAGGAGTCCCAGAAGATGAAGAGAGAGAAAAAGGGGTAGAAGGGTTATGTGAGTAAATCAGAGCAGAAAACTTTTCTAATCTGGGGAAAAACACAGATATCAAAATCCAGAAAGCACAGAGGACTCCCATAAGAGTCAACAAAATCAACCAACAAGGCATAGCATAGGAAAATTCACAAAGGACTCAGGCAAGGAAAGAATCATGAAAACAGCAAGGGAAAAAAAAAGTCCTTAACCTATAAGGGAAGACAGATCACGTTTTCAGCAGCCCTATCCACAGAAACTTGGCAGGCCAGAAAGGAGTGCAGGATATATTCTATGTGCTGAATTGGAAAAATATGCAGGCAAGAATTTTTCATCCAGCAAAGCTGTCATTCAAAATATAAGGAGAGATTAAAACTTTCCCAGACAAACAAAAATTAAAGGAGTTCATGATCACTAAACCAGCCCTGAGAGAAATTTTAAGGGTCACTCTCTGAGGAGAGAAAAGATGAAAAAAAAAAGACCAAAAGCAACAAAGACTAGAAAGGACCAGAGAACACCATCAGAAACTCCAACTCTATAAGCAACATAATGGCAATAAACTGATATCTTCTAGTAATCACTCTAAATGTGAATGGACCAAATGCTCCAATCAAAAGACATAGGGTAACAGAATGGAAAATAAGATCCATCTATATTCTGTTTACAATAGACCCATGTTAGACCTAAAGACACCTTCATATTGAAAGAAAGGAGATGGAGAACCATCTATCATGCTAATGGTCACCAAAAGAAAACCAGAGTAGCCATACTTATATCAGACAATCTAGACTTTAAAATGAAAGCTGTAACAAGAGATGAGGAAGGGCATTATATCATAATTAAGTGGTCTATCCACCAAGAAGATCTAACAATTGTAAACATTTATGTTCCAAATGTGGAGGTACACAAATATATAAATCAATTAATCACAAACCTAAACTCATTGATAAAAATACCATAATAGTAGGGACTTCAACACCCCACTTATAACAATGGACAGATCATCTAAACAGAAAATAAACAAGGAAACATGGCTTTGAATCACACACTAGACTAGATGCACTTAACAGATGTATCCGGAATATTTCATCCTAAAGCAGAGGAATATATATTCTTCTCCAGTGCACATGGAACATTCTGCAGAATAGATCACATACTGGGACACAAATTGGCCCTTAACTCATACAAAAGGATTGAGATCATACTGTGCATATTTTCAGACCATAACACTATGAAACTCGAAATCAGCCACAATATAAAAATTGGAAATAGAACAAATACTTGGAGACTAAAGAATGAATGGACTAACCAGGAAGTTAAAGAGAAAATTAAAAAGTACATGGAAGCCGATGAAAATGATAACACCACAGCCCAAAACCTCTGGGACACACTAAAGGGAGTCACAAGAGGAAGGTATATAGAAATCCAGGCCTTACTAAGGAAGGAAGAAAAGTCTCAGATACACAACCTAACCTTACACCTTAAAGAGCTAGAAAAGAACAGCGTATAAAACCCCAAAACAGCAGAAGACAGGAAATAATAAAGATTAGAGCAGAAATCAATGCTATCGAAACCAAACCAAACAAAACAAAACAAAACAAAAACACACAAAAAAACAAAACAAAACGGAACAGATCGATGAAACCAGAAGCTGGTTCTTTGAAAGAATTAACAAAATTGATAAAATTCTAGTCAGTTTGGTAAAAAAAAAAAAAAAAAAAAAGCAAAAGGACCCAAATAAATAAAATCAAGAATGAAAGAGATCACAAAAAACACAACAGAAATACAAACAATAATAAGAGAATATTGTGAACAATTATACACCAATAAAATGGGCATTCTGAAAAAAATGGACAAATTCCTGGAAACATATGAACTAGCAAAACTAAAACAGGAAAAAATAGAAAATTTGAACAGACCCATAACCAGTAAAGAAATTGAATTAGTAATCAAAAATCTCCCCCCAAAACAAGATTCAAGGACCAGATGGCTTTCTAGGGGAATTCTATCAAACATTTAAAGAAGAGTTAACACCTAATCTCTTGAAGCTATTTCAAAAAATAGAAGTGGAAGGAAACTTCCAAACTCTTTCTATGAAGCCAGCATTACTTTGTAGCCAAAAGCAGAGAAAGGCCCCACTAAAAAGGAGAACTATAGACTAATTTCCCTGATGAACATGGATGCAAAAATCTTCAACCAGATATTAGCCAACCAAATCCAACAATACATTAAAAAATAATTCACCACGACTAAGTGGGATTTATACCTGAATTGCAGGGCTGGTTCAATATCCGCAAAACAATCAATGTGATTCATCACATCAATAAAAGAAAGGACAAGAACCACATGATCCTCTCAATAGATGCAGAGAAAGCATTTGACAAAATTCAGCATCCTTTCTTGATAAAAACCCTGAAGAAAGTAGGGATAGAAGGAATATACCTCGAGATCATAAAAGCCATGTATGAAAGACCCAACGCTAATATCATCCTTGATGGGGAAGAACTGAGAGCTTTCCCCCTAAGGTCAGGAACAAGAGAGGGGTGTCCACTCTCACCACTGTTATTCAACACAGTATTGGAAGTCTTAGCTTCAATAATCAGACAAAACAAAGAAATAAAAGGCATCCAAATCAGACCACCAAGAGGTGGTCAAATTTTCACTCTTCTCAGATGACATTATACTCTATATGGAAAACCCAAAAGATTCCACCAAAAAACTGTTAGAACTGATCCATTAATTAGCAAAGTGCCAGGATATAAAATCAATGTACAGAAATCATTTGCATTGCTATACACCAAGAATGAGGCAAAAGAAAGAGAAATCAAAGCATCTATCCCATTTACTGTTGCACCAAAACCCATAAAATACCTAGGAATAAATGTAACCAAAGAGGTGAAAAATCTATACACTGAAATCTATAGAAAGCTTATGAAAGAAATTGAAGACAACACAAAAATATGGAAAAATATGCCATGCTTCTGGATAGGAAGAAAAAATATTGTTAAAATGTCAATACTTCCCAAAGCAATCTATATATTCAATGCAATACCTATCAAAATAACATTCTTCACCGAGCTAGAATAAACAATCCTATAATTTGTATGGAACCAGAAAAAAACCCAAATAGCCAAAGCAATCTTCAAAATGAAAACCAAATCACAGGAGGCAACACAATCCCGGACCTTAAGCTGTATAACAAAGTTGTAATCAACACAGTATGGTACTGGCACAAGGACACTTGGAACAGTGGAACAGAATAGAGAACCCAGAAATGGACTGACAAATGGATGTCCAACTAATCTTTGACAAAGCAGAAAAGAATATACAATGGAATAAAGACAGTCTCTTCAGCAAGTGGTGCTGGGAAAACTGGACAGTGACATGCAGAAAAATGAACATGGACCACTTTCTTACACCATGCACAAAAATAAACTCAAAATGGATGAAAGAACTAAATGTAAGACAGGAAGCTATCAAAATCCTCTAGGAGAAAACAGGCAAAAACCTCTTTGACCTTGGCCACAGAAACTTCTTACTCAATATGTCTCCAGATGCAAGAGAAACAAAGGCAAAAATGAACTATTGGGAATTCATGAAAATAAAAACTTCTGCACAGTGAAGGAAACAATCAACAAAACCAAAAAGCAACCAATGGAATGGGAGAAGATATTTGCAAGTGACATATCACATAAAGGGTTAGTATCCAAAATTTATAAAGAACTTATTAAACTCAATACCCAAAAAACAAATAACCCAGTGAAGAAATGGGCACAAGACATGAATAGACACTTCTCCAAAGAAGACATCCAGATGGCCAACCAACCCATGAAAAAATGCTTAACATCACTCATCATCAGGGAAATACAAATCAAAACCACAATGAGATACCACCTCATACCTGTCAGAATGGCTATCATTATTAGCCACCTGGGCAACAACAGAAGTTGACAAGGATGCAGAGAAAGAGGATCTCTTCTGCACTGCTGGTGGAAATGCAAACTGACGCAGCCAGTTTGTAAAACAGTATGGAGTTTCCTCCAAAAATTAAAAATAGAACTACCCTACGACCCACCAATGTCACTACTAGGTATTTATCCAAAGGATACAGGTATGCAGTTTTGAAGCATGCACCCCAATCTTTATAGCAGCACTATCAACAATAGCCAAAGTATGGAAAGAGCTCAAATGTCCATTGATAGATAAATGAATAAAGAAGATGTGGTATATATATACAATGAAGTATGACTCGGCAATCAGAAAAACTGAAATCTTGCCATTCGCAACTATGTGAATGGGACTAGAGGGTATTATGCAAAGCGAAATTAGTCAGTCAGAGAACAACAAATATCATATGACTTCAGTCATATGAGGACAGATGAACATAAGGGAAGGGAAGCAAAAATAATATAAAAACAGGGAAAGGGACAAAAACATAAGAAACTCTTAAATATGGAGAACAAACAGAGGATTACTGGAGGGGATATGGGAGGGAGGAATGGGCTAAATGGGTAAGGGGCATTAAGGAATCTACTCCTGAAATAATTGTTGCACTATATGCTAACTAACTTGGGTGTAAATTAAAAAAAATAATAATAAATTAAATTAAAATAGTAAATAAATAAATAAATAGATAGATAAATAAATAAAGTAAGCCAAAATCCTCAATTACCATACATAATAAGAACTCAGTGACTAATGTCTAAAATCTAAATAGAAATGAAAATAGGTAGTAAATAACAGGAAAAAAGGAAATGCATGAAAATATATCTAGAAAATTAAAAATGGTTTTGTCTAGGGAATAAACTTACAAGTAAGCAAGAATGAGACAAAAGACTGTCACTTTTCATATTAGCACTACTTTATTTTATGCTCATCAATACTTTTAATAAATTTTTTGAATGAATAAACTATATCTAGATATATATGATGCAGATAGATATAGGCTGGATTTATATTTATTGTTTAATTTCAGTTATAATACAAATATGCTCTCAATATATGCATACAAACAAATTTATTGTATCTGTCTAATGATTTGAATGATAGATCTGTAGGGTGTATATATTTTATAAAAGAAAAGGCAACCATTTTCTTCATTTTTTTTGTGAAGATCATATCCAGACCATTGAGCCATAACTATGCCTCAGACAGTTTTTCACTTAGGAAGTCATTAATTTTCTGAAATTTTCCAGACAACTGGTTATTAAACAAACACCTTCAACCAATTCAAGCATAATAGGCTACAATTGGCTTTTTTTTTCCTGTGGTAAGTGACAAACTTCATCAGAAGTACAATCAATGACAACCTGAAACATCTAGATCAGTCTAAAGGTTTAAAAATCTAGCTAGGTAGGATTAAATCAATGAAATCACCATTTGAACCAAATAAATTATGTATTTTAATCACCAAACATTTATTTTGAATTTTGTCTCTCCCCCACTCACACTCTGTCTCTGTCTCAAAAATAAACATAATAAAAAATTTAAGAAATGAGGTTGTTGAATAAATAAAGATGAAGTCACTCCTGACCAGAGTCGGTGCTTAACACAATATGACTACTGTTCTTATAAGCAGAGAGGAAGGAGAAACAGACACATAAGGGGAGAATATAATGATGAAGGCATAGATTGAAATTATGCAGCTACAAACCAAGGAATATCCAGGATTGCATGCAAACCATCAGAAATTATGAAGATGCAAGGAAGAATTCTCCCATACATGTTTTAGAGAGAACATGAACTTGCAGACTTCTTAATTTTGGACTTTTAGCCTCCAGAACTGTGAGACAATAAATTTCTGCTGTTTTGCAACATCTTGTTATTGTGGTGGGTTGTTATGGTTGCCCTTGGAGAGTAATACACCACACAGACACACACACACACACACACACACACACACACACACGCACAACACACACACACAAGCACGCTCCCTAGCCAACCTTCTCCTGGTTGGAGATATAAAGCCAATCTTTTGTATTTCAATCTTGGAGCTGACCTGCCTCTGGCCACCTAAGACACTGCTCATGAAAAAGTTTAGTTTGTTTCAAAACCTCCATAATTATTTTTGCTTTTGTTTTTGTTTTTTTTCCTGGTTTATTTATTCCTAGAGCATCAAGTCTCTTTTTACGTTTTCTGATTTTCTAAAAAGATTCTAATATTTTGTTTTATTAACATCTTCATTTAATGTTGTCATGTTAATTTTTTTAAGTTTATTTATTAGAGACGAGAGAGAGAGCACAAGTAGGGTAGGGGCAGAGAGAGAGAGAGAGAGAGAGAAAGAGAGAATCCCAAGCAGGCTCCGCACTGATAGCACAGAGCCCAATGCAGGGCTTGAACTCATGATCCATGAGAGAATGACCTAAGCCCAAACCAAGAGTTGGATGTTTAACCGACTGAGCCACTCAGGTGTCCCTAATCTGTTCATACTTAATTACCTCTCACTTTTGGATATGTTTTCTCATTTCCCAAAAGTCTATTCTTAATTTATTTAAATATTCATTGAATCAACACTCTAAAAAACACCCTCACATTTATATTTTTATTATTTTGGCTTCCTCTACTCTAACAACTACAACAACAATATATATATAGATAGATAGATAGATAGATAGATAGATAGATATAGATATAGATATACACACACCCGCACATACATACATATATACATATATATATGTAAAGGATATGGGAAGTTCTAGCATGTTTATTCTAAAAAGGGTTCTATTTTACATATTTGGGGAAGATAGCTTACAGCTACCAGGAATCAGTACTGGGTTTACTCAGTGAGTTATAGTTTGGAGAAGCTTGTTATTTACATTTGAAGCCTTGACTTTTTTCAACTGAGATGTTTAAAAATGAATTTTAATAATAAACTGCCACATTGTTCACTTTAGTTGATTTAGAGCAATGTTTAGAGAACTGAGAAAGTTGATTAAAATAACTTGCTGCTGATTTGTCATAGAGGCCTATAAATTTTGTAGTAGTTTAATAAATTCCTTTTGCTCAAATTTAAACTAAGCTGTTAGTTTGCTCTCATTTATGGGTTGTGCAAGGTAGGAGAAGGCATCCCCTCTATAAATTGTATTAGACCACAAGGCCTTACTTACAATCTGAGTACATGTAGTAGTGTTTTAGAAACATGTCTTATCCAGACAAGCATCTTAGCCTCCTTTCTCACAACATTACTATTCCTACATTCCTTGGATACAGAAACTCTGAAGTTCCACTGCTGTTTTTCATAGCTTTTTGTCAAAAATAAGGCATTCTTCTGGAAATATCTAGGAAGAGGTGAGATATATTCACTTTAAAAAGCAATTTTTTACCTTGCAAACAATCTAACTTATGCCTTCACTATTATAAGACAGAAAGATATAGATCTTTTTTTATCCAAATAGATTTCAGAATAATGATGAAGCTTCTCTCTCTCTCTCTTTCTCTGGAGGGGAGGATGTAGGCAAAAGGCTTCCTAATTTGGGGGGATCACTTTCTGTAATGGATCTCACAGTACATGCAGGTACAATCTGTCCCTTACCATGTTATTCTGTCGACACTGGGGCTTGGGGAACTGATACATGCTATTGCTCTAGCTGCTGATTTTGCAACAAGAAATAAAATGTCTTTGTTTCTGATTCCAAGGCAGGCACCCTTTAATTTTTTTTTAATGTTTTAATTTATTTTTAAAGGAGAGAGAGAGAGACAGAGCATGAGCAGGGGAGGAGCAGAGAGAGAGGGAGACACAGAATCTGAAGCAAGCTCCAAGCTCGGAGCTGTCAGCACACAGCCCCATGTGGGGCTTGAACTCATGAACCGTGATATCATGACCTGAGCCGAAGTCAGACGCTTAACCAACTGAGTCACCCAGGCTCCCTGAGGCAGGCAACCTTTAAAATCTACACACACACACACACACACACACACACACACACACCATACACGCAAATATAGTATATGTTTATATATACAGTATGTAGATATCGATTTGGATGTGGATATAGAGATAGAAATGATAGATGGATATAGATTTATACACATAGCAGCAAGCTAACTTGTTAGTTCATAAGTACAATAGAAACTCAGGCCCTTCTAATTTAACAAATGTCTTTTACATTGTCTATAGTACTGATGCAGGTTTAAATTTGCTTTAGACACATAAGGATAGTAGCAGACCTGTCCACTGAAAATTGGCAGGCCAGAAGGGAGTAGCAGGAAATATTCAATGTGCTGAATAGGAAAAATATGCAGCCAAGAATACTTTACCCAGCAAGGTTGTCATTAAGAATAGAAGGAGAGATGAAGGCTTTCTCAGACAGACAAAAACTGAAGGAGTTCATGAGAATTAAACTAGCCTTGCAAGAGATCCTAAGGGGGACTTTGTAAGTGGAATGCAGCAGAGTACAAAGGACCAGAAATGTCACCACAAGCATGAAACCTACAGATAACACAATGACACTAAATCCGTATCTTTCAATAATAATGCTAAATGCAAGTGGACTAAATGCCCCAATCAAAAGACATAGGGTATCAGAATGGATTAAAACAACAACAACAAAACAAGATCCATCTATATGCTGTCAACAAGAGACCCATTTTAGACCTGAAGACACACACGGATTGAAAGCAAGGGGATGAAGAACTATCTATCATGCTACTGGAAGTGAAAATAAAGCTGGATAGCCACACTTATATCAGAAAAACTAGATTTTAAACTAGAGAATGTAACAAGGAAGATGGAGGGCATTATATCATAATTACAGGGTCTATCCATCAAGAAAAGCTAACAATTTTAAATGTTTATGGCCCCATTTTGTAAGAAGCCAAATATATAAATCAATTAATCACAAACATAAGCAATCTTATCGATAATAATGTGGTAATTGCAGGGGACTTTAACAAACACTTATAGCAATGGACAGATTATCTAGGCAGAAAATCAATAAAGAAACAATGGCCCTGAATGATACACTGGACCAGATGGACTTGACAGGTATATTCAGAACTTTTCATCCAAAAGCAGCACAATACACATTCTTCTCAAGTGCACATGGAACATTCTCAAAGGTAGATCACATACTGGGTCACAAAACAGCCCTTAATAAATAAAAAAAATATTTGAAATCATACCATGCATATTTTAAGATCACAATGCTATGAATCTTGAAATTAACCCAAGAAAAGTTTTGGAAAACCTTCAAATGCATGGAGGTTAAAGAGCTTCTTACTAAAGAAGAAATGGGTCAACCAGGCAATTAAAGAAGAAATTAAAAAAAATATATGGAAGCAAATGAAAATGAAAACATGACAGTCCAAACCCTTTGGGATGCAGCAAAGGCAGTCCTAAGAGGAAATACATTGCAATCCAGGCCTCACTCAAGAAACAAGAAAAATCTCAAATACAAAATCTAACAGCATACCTAAAAGAACTAGAAGCAGAACAGAAAAAAAAAAAAAAAAAAAAGAACACCAGGCCAGCAGAAAGAGAAATAATAAAGGTTAGAGCAGAAATAAACAATATAGAATAATAATAATGATAATAATAATCATAATAATAATAAACAGTAGACCAGATCAATGAATCTAAAAGCTGTTTTTTTTAAAAAATAAACAAAATTGATAAATCCCAGCTAGACTCCTCAAAAAGAAAGAGACAGGACCCAAATAGATAAAATCATGAATGAAAAAAGACAGATAACAACCAACACCACAGAAATACAAACAATGATCAGAGAATTCTATGACAAATTATATGTTAACAAACTGGACAAGGTGGAAGAAATGGACAAATTCCTAGACACCCTCACACTACCAAAACTCAAACAGGAAGAAATAGAAAATTTGAACAGACCTATAACCAGCTAAGAAATCAGTTTTTTAATTCAGTTATCAAAAATCTCCCAACAGATAAGAGTCCTGGGCCAGGTGGCTTCCCTGGGGAATTTTATCAGACATTTAAAGCATAGTTAATACCTATCTTTCTCAGGGGGTTCCAAAAAAATAGAAATGGAAGAAAATCTTTCAGACTCATTCTATGAAGCTAGCATTACTTTGATTCCCAAACCAGACAGAGACCCCACTAAAAAGGAGAATTGCAGGTCAATATCCCTGATGAACATGGATGTAAAAGTTCTCAACAAGATACTAACAAATCAAACTCAACAGCGTATAAAACCAATTATTCACTGTGATCAAGTGGGATTCATTCCTGGGCTGCAGGGTTGGTTCAATATTCACAAATCAATCATTGTGATACATCACATTAAGAAAAGAAAGGATAAGAATCATATGATCCTGTCAATAGATGCAGAAAAAACATTTGACAAAATACATCTTTTCTTAATAAAAACACTCAAGAAAGTTGAGATAGAAGGAACATATCTTAACATCATAAAAGGCATATATGAAAAGCCAGAGCTAATATCATCCTCAATGGTGAAAAACTGAGAGCTTTCCCCCTGAGATCAGGGACACGACAGGGGTGTCCACTCTCACCACTGTTGTTTAACATAGTGGTGGAAGTCCTAGCCTCTGAAATCAGGTGACAAAATCAAATAAAAGGCATCCAAACTGGCAAAGAAGTCAAACTTTCACTTTTCGCAGATGACATGATACTCTACATGGAAAACCTGAAAGACTCCACAAAAAGCTTCTAGAACTGATACATGAATTCAGCAAAGTCGCTGGATACAAAATCAATGTACAGAAGTCGGCTGCATTTCTATACACCAATAATGAGGCAACAGAAAGAGAAATCAAGAAATTTATCCCATTTACAGTTGCACCAAGAACATTAAAATACCTAGGAATCAACCTAACCAAAGATGAAAAATTTCTGTATGCTGAAATTATAGAAAACTTATGAAAGAAATTAAAGAAGATACAAAGAAATGGAAAACTATGTCATGCTCATGGATTGGAAGAACAAATATTATTAGAATGTCAATACTACCCAAAGCAATCTACACATTCAGTGCAATCTCAATCGAAATTGCACTGGCATTCTTCTCAAGGCTAGAAAAAACAATCATAAAACTTGTATGGAACCACAAAAGACCTAAATAGCCAAAGTAATGTTGAAAAAGAAAACCAAAGTGGGAAGAATCACAATCCCAGATTTTAGCCATTACTAGAAAGCTATAATCACAAAGACAGTATGGTATTGGCACAAAAACAGACACATAGACCAATGGAATAGAATAGAGAACCCAGATTTGGACCCACAAATGTATGGCCAACTCATCTTTTAGAAAGCAGGAAAGATGGGGCGCCTGGGTGGAGCAGTCGGTTAAGCGTCCGACTTCAGCCAGGTCACGATCTCGCGGTCCGTGAGTTCGAGCCCCGCGTCGGGCTCTGGGCTGATGGCTCGGAGCCTGGAGCCTGTTTCCGATTCTGTGTCTCCCTCTCTCTCTGCCCCTCCCCCGTTCATGCTCTGTCTCTCTCTGTCCCAAAAATAAATAAACGTTGAAAAAAAAAATTTAGAAAGCAGGAAAGAGTATCCAATGGGGGCGGGGGACAGTCTCTTTAGCAAATGGTGTGGGAGAACTGGACAGAAATATGCAGAAGAATGAAACTGGACCACTTTCTTACACCATACAAAAAAATAAACTCAAAATGGATGAAAGACCTAAGTCTGAGACAGGAAACCATCAAAACCCTAGAGGAGAAAACAGCCACAGCAATTTTTTGCTCAACACGTCTCCAAAGGTAAGAGAAATAAAAGCAAAAATGAACTATTGAGACCTCATCAAGATAAAAAGTTCTGCACTGCAAAGGAAACAATCAACAAAACTAAAAGTCAACCAAAGGAATGGGAAAAGATAGTTGCAAATGACATATTGGATAAAGGGTTAGTATCCAAAATCTATAAAGAACTTACCAAACTCAACACCTGAAAAAAAATAATCAGATGAAGACATGAATAGACACTTTTGCAAAGAAGATAGCCAGATGACCAATGGACACATGAAAAGATGCTCAACATCACTATACACCAGGGAAATACAAATCAAAACCACATTGGTATACCACACAACAGAGTGGCTAAAATTAACAACTCAGGAAACAGCAGATGCTGGTGAGGATGTGGAGAAAGGGGAATCCTCTTATACTGTTGATGGGAATGCAAACTGGTGCAGCTGCTCCAGAAAACGGTGTAGAGGTTCTCAAAAAATTAAAACAAGAACTACCTTATGACCCAGCAATAGCACTGCTAGGAACTTACCCAAGGGATACAGGAGTGCTGATGCATAAGGGCACATGTACCCCAATGTTTATAGCAGCACTTTCAACAATAGCCAAATTGTGGAAAGAGCCTACATGTCCATCAACTGATGAATGGGTAAAGGTGTGGTTTATATAAACCACAGAATACAACAGAATACTACTTGGCAATGAGAAATAATGAATTCCTGCCATTTGCAGCAATGTGGATGGAATTGGAGTGTATTATGCTAAGTGAAATAAGTCAGTCAGAGAAGGACAGATATCATATGTTTTCACTCATATGTGGGACTTGAGAAACTTAACAGAAGACCATGGGAGAAGGGAAAGGGGAAAAGTAGTTTCAAACAGAAAGTGAGGGAGGTCAACCATAAAAGACTCTTAAATATAGAGAACAAACTGAGGGTTGATGGGGGAACCAGCACGGAGGAGAGAGTAAAATAGGGCATGGGCATTGAGGATGGCACTGGTTGGGATGAGCATTGGGTTTTGTATGTAAACAAGGAATCACGAGAATCCCCGAAACCAAGAGCACACTCTATACACTGTATGTTAGCCAATTTGACAATAAATTATATTAAAAGAAAGAAAGAAAGAAAGAAAGAAAGAAAGAAAGAAAGAAAGAAAGAAAGAAAGAAAGAAAGAAAAAGAAAGAAAGAAAAAGAGAAAGAAAGGAAAAAATATGTCTGCTTTAGACAGATTTATAATATGGTGTGTACATTAAATCATAGTATTCTATGATGTCAATTTTACTGACTTTGAAAAATGTGCTATTGTTATGTTAGTGACTGTCCTGTCTTAGAAAGTATACACTGAGGCATTAGTAGCTAAAGGGGAGGATGCCTGGGTGTCTCCGTCAGTTAAGCCCTTGACTTCGGTTCTGGTCATGATCTCACAGGTTATGAGTTTGAACTCTGCATCAGGCTCTCCACCGTCAGTACAAAGCCTGCTTCAGATTTTCTGTCCCTCTCTCTCTCTGCCCTTACCTCTCTCTCCTTCTCTCAAAAATAAATAAGCATTAAAAACAAAGGAACTAAAGGGTCATGATGTCTAGAATTTACTGCAAATGGTCAGAAAAAAAGGTCAAAAGAGAGAGATTCGTAAAGTAAATGTAGCAAATGTTCACAAGTGGTGAAACTGGGTGAAAGTTACAAGAAAAATAAAGACCCCAAAAACCACCAGGAATTTCTCTTGATCAGGTATTGCTACATTTATTAGACCTCCTTCTGTAAGGGAAAACATCACTGTGACCAAGTCTTAGTAGTGTCTCAAAACGGGTGAATAAGGAGGATAAAAAGACAGAAAAGACAAGTCTTGCCAGATGGGAAGCTGATTAGGATTGGGAAGAATTGATAATGAAATGCCACTGAATTGGTGAACATAGCAAAAAAAGAAAGTCTTGTTATAGTTCTTCATGAGCAAGTTATTAGTCTTGATAAGTAATCTGTTTCAAAGGTTCAGTCTTATCTCCTTGGAGGAGATAGGTCCTGGAGAAGCACCTAAGACATTTTTGCTTGATTTCAGTATTAACACAGGGACTGGAAATTTTGTTGGCTTTAGTTTTTATCTTGTAACTTTTAAAATAAATTTGAATTATAGCAGAATACAGATTTGTAAATAATACATAATAGTCTCAGCTATCTATATAGTCATTGGAGTAAAATATTAGCTAATTGAAGGACTGTCTAAAAATATAAAATGAATTATTAAATAGATAAGCATCATTAAAATAAAGGTCTCTATGAGTTTAGTCATCATAATTTCATAGCCATATAATACCAGAGTAGAATAATGCTTTAAATACATTTCCTTGTTGGTTAAGTCAAATTACCAAGCAAAGAAGTCAACAATCCCTGTGAATCTATAAACAGTTCCTTTAGTTTTCTGCAGAATTCAGAAATCAGATATGAGTTCACAAAAATATAGAATGCAAAATACTTTCATGCAAAATATAAAGTACTTTTAGGTAAAAATATATTATAAATAAGCAATGTAGAAAGCTCACAAAGGAATATTTTCAACAGGTGGTTGTTAGTAATTATGTTATAGTTGTTTGACTCAAACGTGCAGCTGCTCCAGAAAACAAGTGTCCTTGTTGTACAACACACTGCTATGAGAAACTGGCCAAGACTATTAGTGATCACAAATCCTCATGCCATGGTGTTTTTATTTTCCACTTTTCACAATATTTTTAAATGTATATATTTGCTGTGTGAAAATGCTAAAAGGTATCAAATTGCATAACGAGACTCAAGGTTATCCTTTTAAGTTTTAAAGTTTCGGGGCGCCTGGGTGGCGCAGTCGGTTGAGCGTCCGACTTCAGCCAGGTCACGATCTCGCGGTCCGTGAGTTCGAGCCCCGCGTCAGGCTCTGGGCTGACGGCTCGGAGCCTGGAGCCTGTTTCCGATTCTGTGTCTCCCTCTCTCTCTGCCCCTCCCCAGTTCATGCTCTGTCTCTCTCTGTCCCAAAAATAAAATAAAAAACGTTGAAAAAATTAAAATTTAAAGTTTCTTGGTATTTTCCTCCCATGTTTCTACAAATGTATAAGTTTCATTCTTAGAGCACAATAATCCCCCAAATGAAACAACAACATTCCATTTTCAAGTATCCTCAGAACACTAAGTATATCACAGTTTATATGTTCTTATACATTTATATTGTTTATATGTGAATATTTACATATTGGTACACATATCACAATATATGGAATATAAGAATATAATATTTAGAAATACATATTCTATCAATGCCTTCAAAATTAAGAAGCAAAGAACAAATTTTTTAACCCATTATAAACTTTTACTTATGTATTATATATGTGAGCTCTCTCTCCATATGTAAAAATTTTCTATACATACATAAAGATATGTATATATGTATATAAAGACTTTAATATATGTATATATATACACACACAGCCATATGCTTATTTAAGGGGAAAATTTCTCAGCCTTACTTTTTGATGTCACCGTCTGCTCTTTAACATATTCACTTCCTTAGAAGCCTAAGTACCAGTTCTCAGCTACTCAAATATTGTCTTACATTATAGGGAAAACAAGCAAAAGTGTTGCATAAAAGAGGCACAGTCAAGCTTCCTTTATGGATGTGCATAGATTTTAGAGCTTCGTTTGCATTTTCAAAATCACATTTGCACATTTTCCTGGGGCATGAATCTGTGGTGACATTTTAGTATCACACTTCTTAAAGCATGATCACAGAAATGGATCTATGAATAATTGAGCTAACCCAAACCATAATATAATTTAATACATTCATAAGTAGCATATCTGCACTTAATACATTTCTGGTGTTATAGAATTTTTTACATTAAATTTAGAAGATAACTGTAACCTTAAAGATTGTCCTTAGGTTTGCTTTTTATTGATGACTTTCTGGGTAGGTTTCTTTTTAATAGTCTTGGCTGATGGTGTTGGTTTTTATACCATACAATTATTATTTTTAAAAATAGTTTGTAGTAAATTATATTTTAACTAATCCACTGTTGACTGGGGAAGAAATTTTCAGGTTCTGTATCCACTGTATGTACTTAGATATATTATTTAATTTTGATGTACGTTTCTTTGTCTTTACTTTCTTTTTAATTTATTTATTTTGAGAGAGAGAGAGAGAGAGAGAGAGAGAGCAAGGGAGGAGGAGAAAGAGAAGAGAGAATCTCAGGTAGTCTCCACAGTCTGACGTTGGGCTCAAACTCATGAACCCCAAGATCATGACCTGAGCCAAAGCCAAGAGCTAGATGCTTACCTAACTGAGCCACCCAGGTGCCCCTTTTCTTTGTCTTTAAAATGAATTTTCATGTGAGCAGCATATTGGAATTGTTGTTAAGAGAAAGGTAGCAGATACAGACTAGACTTCAAATTATGCCTGCCATGAACTGCCTGTATGACCATAACAATTATTACTATCCCTGTTCCTCAGGTTTCTCATCTGAAAAAGATGACATGCTATAGAATTTGTATGAGTATTGTGTGAGTTAATTCATGTTAAACATTTGAAACAACACATCTTTTATAATAAACATCTAATAAAGAGCAGCAATTAATTATAACCAACAGGTATGAAAGACAATAACGCCACACTGTATTCTTCAGAGAGTTGAAACAGATACACTACTATATTGTTTGCAGAAATCAAAATTTCAAATGCAGGTAATCTTTAAATTAGCTATTCTACTTACAGAAATTTATCTCATAGAAATATTCACACAAGCCTGCAAAAATAAAAAAAAAATGCATTACTGACAATATTGAACTATTGGAAAACAACTAAATTTTCACAATAGAAAATTGTTTTAAAAGTCCTGTTTTGGGGCACCTGGGTGGCTCAGTCGGTTGAGTGTCCGACTTCGGCTCAGGTCATGATCTCACAGCTTGTGAGTTTGAGCCCCACATCGGGCTCTGTGCTGACAGCTCAGAGCCTGGAGCCTACTTCTGCTTCGGTGTCTCCCTCTCTCTCTGCCCCTAACCCACTCACATTCTGTCTCTGTCTCTCTCAAAAATAAATAAACATTAAAAAAAATTAAAAAAAAAAATAAAAGTCCTGTTTTAAATAGCTTGAAGTTGATGTAAAGATGACAAAGAAAAAGTCTACATCAATTTTGTGAATGAAGGGATGTACAGAACAGTATGATGCTATCCAGTAAATATTTGTGTGTTTAAATGCAAAAACTGGAAAAACTCACACCAAGGTGTGGTGGGAAAATTAATTTTAGATTATTAACATTTAATATTAACAAAACCTAAATAATAAAAACCCTCACATATATAAGCAAGTCCATCTAGAAAAATATCTATCATATTAGCATACTATACACACCAGAGTTAATAGTAGGTATCTTTGTCAGTGATGTATAGGAAGCTATGTTTTCTGATTTATGTATGTGCACAGAAAAACTATGTTTAGTAATGTAAAACTAACTGGTGGCTTATAAACACTATATTACTCTAATGAAAAAAAAATAATGTGTTTATTTTCATAAGTCATTTTTTCCCATATCATCTTATACAGTAAATTTAACTTATCCACTGCTTCCAAAGATACTTCCACTATACTCACAATTGTGGGTCTTTGTATGCTCCTAGCGTTGCCTGAACTTTTCTTCTTTGTCTATTCAAAATCTGCCTAATCTTTCACCACACATTTTTTTTTAATGAATTTTCATTAACCAGTTTAATCTGCAGCTCTGGAATTTACCTACCTTTCAATTTGACTAACATATCTTTTACAAATGTCATATACTATTATGGTTATTGTATGATCATCATTTAAAAAAAAAACATTCATTCATTCATTCATTCACTCATTTATATACCTATTCCTCCCAGCTTGGTGGTTACCTTTTTGAAATGTTTCTTTGAAATTTACTTGTTTGTCTCTTTAGAAAATTACCCATAAACTGTATCTGCATATTTAGTTGATTGATTAACAAGGTAATTATAGTTTGGATAGGATAATGACCATTTTTGCCAATATTTACATATTCAAGTAAATTATTCCCAAACACAAAGTGATAAAAAAGCACATATTCAAATTTCCTATTGCCTGAAGAAAAGAATAATGAAATCTGAGTCTACAGGGAAAAATACTTAAAAGGCATTTTCACAGAATGCTTCTAGCAGCACAAATTTTATCTGTGATCCTGAGAAGTCCATAATACCCAAGGATTCAGGGACATCAGGAGTCTCAAAACATTCTTCAAAGTTTGACTTTGCCTGGAGAAATTCAATGCAAGTTACACTCAGCCCTTATTGTTTTCTGTAGGTGATGTCAAATTTTATTATTTACCAAAAAAATGTTTTGAAGTTTTTTTAAAGCAAAAGATTTTTCCCGTGGGTAAGGAGCAGTTAAGGAAATGAATTGTGTACATTTGTTTACTATATGAGCCTTCTGTTATACTCATATCAGGAATGCAAAAAGTAGTATATAAACCCAGTAAGTAAAATATCATGGTTAAGAACTGAACAGTTGGCCTTAAAAATAGAATCCAGTTATAAATGAAATGGAAATGTAATGTGAGGTATCAACCACTGAATATAATAGGTGTACTGAATCTATGGGTATCTAGTAAATTCATATATACACATACATACATACATACATGCATACATACACCTTGGTACTGAAATAATTAATGTAGGGTGTCTTAGTCAGTTAAGCCTCTGTCTTCTGCTCTGCTCATGATCTCACAGCTCATGAGGTAGGGCCTTGCGTTGGGCTCTGTGCTGACAGTTCAGAGCCTGGAGCCTACTTTGGATTCTGTGTCTCCCTCTCTCTCTGCCCCTCCCTCACTCTCTCTCTCTCTCTCTCCCCTTCAAATAAACATTTAAAAAATAATTAAAAATTAAAAATAAAATGAAATGATTAATGTAAGAAGAAAAACATTAAATGTTAGAAATCACTCACAAAATCAATTAAGTAAATATCTGATTATAAAAATTCCTTATATTAAGTCACTGATTCATTAAAATTTAATAAAAAGAAGTATAAAATATCTTCACTGCCTCTTCCTCTAGAAATGAGAAAATTGAGGCACAGAATGGTAATAAATAAAAAAAAAGTTAGTAATAAAATTTATGTTTCATAATTTCCTATTCCATGCTGTCTCCCAAGAATCACTTATGGATGAAAACTGTTGAGTTCACTCAAAATATCACCAGGAGACCTGTTAATAAAGTAAAAGTAAATTTATCAGGACTTAACTTCAGTAAGGAAGCACACTATCTTAACATCTTGACAGTGTCTCAAAAAGCAAAGAAAGAAGTGGAATATTTATCACACTTTTCAATTTGGGTCCATGTGATTAAAGATTCAAGGTAGAGAACTTATTAGGATTGGACAAAGTTTGTGTGTGTGTTTTTAATTGTTTATGATTGACAGACACATGAAGTAACGCTCTTAAAGTTAGTCTTGATAAGCAAGCTACACTTGGTAAGTAGTGGACAAGTTGTCCAACTGAGTAGACTACTTTATCTGATGAATCTATATATGAGAATTTCCTTTAAGAATAGTAAGGTTATTTATTGGTTTATGGTCTTATCTCTCTCACAGAAAATTTTCTTGAAAAGCACAAGTAAGTCATGTTGATATAGGTCATAAAAGCCATGTTAACATATCAAGTCAATTTTCAGTTCTAATTTAGTCATTAATAGCCCAAGCTGGAATTAGCCTGGGAAAGTGATGAGTCAAATCCACACCACTAATATACATCAGGATTCCAGTGGTGGTTGTTATATATATATATATATATATATATATATATATATATATATATATGTATATATATATATATACATATATATATATATATATATATATAATTTATTTGCTTTTGTTGAATATTTCCATGTTGGAGTATTTAATTGAACAATAGGTGTAAATAACACTTAAAACTCAAGACTGCAGATTAAAATACTAAAATGCAGATACATGCTAAAAAAAAGGATTAACATAAGAGTTTTTAGTCTCTTTCAAATAGAAGCCAAGACAGCATCAATTAAATCAAAGCTACAGATTCTATTTTCAATCCAAAAAGTTGACAGAATACCATATAGGAATAATAGCCAAAGATTCAATTTTTATAATTTTGTTTGTCCTAGTTATTAACAATATTAATAATCTCCGATGTAAGCAGAAATATAAATACAATGTTCTTCTTTAAAATAAACAGACTTGATGGGGCGCCTGGGTGGCGCAGTCGGTTAAGCGTCCGACTTCAGCCAGGTCACGATCTCGCGGTCCGTGAGTTCGAGCCCCATGTCAGGCTCTGGGCTGATGGCTCCGAGCCTGGAGCCTGTTTCCGATTCTGTGTCTCCCTCTCTCTCTGCCCCTCCCCCGTTCATGCTCTGTCTCTCTCTGTCCCAAAAAAAATAAATAAACGTTGAAAAAAAAAAAACATTAAAAAAAAAAATAAACAGACTTGAGGGGTGCCTGGGTGGCTCAGTCGTCTGAGCATCTGACTTCAGCTCAAGTCATGATCTCATGTTCATGGGTTTGAGCCCCGCGTTGGGCTTTGTGCTGACAGCTCAGAGCCTGGAGCCTGTTTCAGATTTATGTCTCCCTCCCTCTCTGCCCCTCCCTGCTCTCACTCTGTATGTGTCAAAAATGAATAAACATTAAAAAATTAATAAAAATAAACGTACTTGAAAGGTAATATTATGTCTAGGGCAGCTTTATTTTGAAATAATACTTTCTTTGTTTTATAAACTCTTTGAGTGAGAATCTCTATGGGCTTACTGACATTGTATATCTATGACAATCTTTGAATGCTTGCTTTTACCTATTCTCCTTGCCTCATGGAAAGCATGATTTAGAAATAGGCCATCCAAAATTCACCTTAAGTCTTCACTGTTTCAAATCTCAAATTAAGGCTTATACTTTTTCCTGCAAAAATCAAATTATCTCATGATCACTTTTTCTGGAGATGGGGAAACAAACTGTCAAAATGAAACTTGAATGTTTTTGCTAATTATGAAGTTTTAGAAGAGGGAGTAGTGAAAAGCCAATGTTAAATCATAACATTCCCATTCATATATTAGTACCAAGATAAGCTTTTGGTTACCATGACTTAGTTAAGTAATATGTGACTATTTCAGAATAGTGGGAAACTCATTATCTGAAGTAGCCAGTGATACCAGGAAAATTTCATAATTGTTTCTTATTAAACAATACAGAAGAGGTATTTATTTCTATGAGATAAATTTTTACTTAATGAAGTTAGTTTTGACACAATCATAACTCTTCTTTAGAAATGGTATCTTCCTTCTAAGCTAGAATATTAAGTAGATAAATGGAATCATATTTAAGCCTTATCTCATCTTTACAACATAGCCAAAGTTATAGGCCTAATTATTGGATAAGTGTAAATTCATAGGAAAGTTTAACTTATGTTTATGATTGTGAATATGTGAAGAGTAAGAAGGGCTTCAGTAAACTTCTGGGGCATAGCTATTCAACCAAATTGTTGATTGTCCTTAAAACAAAACAAAAAACAACAAAGATTGACTATCTTGATGCAATGGCTCACTAACGTAAACAGAACCCAGAACTATAATAATAGAATATGTGGGGAGAATTCAAGCTGGAGGTGTAGGAAGCTCCTGAGCTCACCTCTTCCCAATGACACAACAAACTGACAACTACAATATAATATTTCCTTCTGAAGGGGACCTAGAAACTAAATAAACAGAGCCTCCACAACAAGAGAGAGCACCAATATGGATAGAAGAGGGAGAGGCATGGTCTCACTGAAATGAAAAATAGCACACCCCAGGCAGGGCTTTCCATGGTCAGGAGGGATCTCAAATGTATCTCTGAGGATACATCTCCCTGAGGAGCAAGAGACTTAAGCTCTATATCAGGCACCCCAAACCTTAGGTTCTGCACAAGAGAAATGAGCCACCAAAATACATAGCTATAAAAACCAACAGGGAATATGTCCAGGAAAACTGTAGAAATGTAAGGAAAGGAAAACTTGCCCTTAAAAGGCTCAAGTGCAGACTCATTGAACCTGGAAACCAGAGAAAAAACTCATATTGGACAAATATATGGGCTATGGTTAAAGGAGACCCACTAAGTAATCTTGAAGTCCCTGCCGGAAAGGCAGGAAGCAGCTGGGCCTCTTCCTAGGAAGAGACACTGGCTGTAGACATTTTTGCTATTTATTCATTCATGCTAATTATTGCACTAGTGAGTTTCATTTTGGAATTCTCCCACCAAACTACTAAGAGTGGGTACCACTGAGAGCCCCACAAAACCATGCATCTAGGCTGGACCTCACAGCCCATGGTAGGGTAAAGCCACCTACCTCCCAACATGCCCACAATGGCTGTGACAGCCCTCCTGGTCAACTATGTCAAGGGAAAGTCTCTGCTACCAGTGAGGCTGCAGGCCACTGGAACACCCACACCATTCATGGCCCGGGCTCACAGCTAGCTAGGTTGGCAGCCAGCCACACCAACCAGTATGTCTGCAGAAGTCATGAGAATGGCAGCTACATGAGAAGGGCACATGTAGCTCACACAGAGGACAACCTTGGAGCATCTAGCCCTGGTGACAAAGGAATTGTGCTTCTGGGTCCCGCAGGACATCTACTACATGAGCCTACTCCTTCAAGACTAGGAAATGTAGCTGAAATATATAATACATAGAAACAGACAGTTAGGTAAAATGAGGAGACAGATGAATATGGTCCAAAAGAAAGAACAAGACAAAACCTTAAAAAACAAAAACAAAATACTAAACCATATGGAGATAAGCAGTCTGTCAGACAAAAAGTTCAAAGTAATGGTCACTAGGATATTTACTGAACTCAGGAGAAGAATGAATGAACAAAGTGAAAGCTACAGCAAAAAGATAGAAAATATTAAAAAGTACCAGTTAGAGTCTAAGAATACAATAACAGAAAGTAAATAGACACTAGAAACAATAAACAGTAGAAGAGATAATACAGAACAAATAAGGAATTTAAAAGACACTGTAGTGAAAATTACCCAAATTAAATAGCAAAAAGAAAAAAAAAAGGTAAAAAAATGAGAAAAAAATTAAGGAACCTTTGTGATAACAGAAGGAATAATCACATTCATATTATAGTGGTCCCAAAAGGAGAAGAGAGAGTTAAAGCAGAAACATATTTGAAAAAATAATAGTTGAAAATGTGCCTAAATTGGGGAAGGAAACATACATACAGATCCAGGAAACACAGAGGTTCCCAAAAAGATGAACTCAAAGTACCATATCAAGCTATATTATAATTAAAATGTCAGGGCTCAGTCAGTTAAGCACCTGACTTTGGCAAAGGTCATTAGCTCATGTTTGTGGGTCAAGTCCTACACTAGGCTCTGCACTGACAGTGGGGAGCCTGCTTCAGATTCTGTCTCTCTTTCTTCCCCTCCCCTGCTCTCTTTCTTTCCCTCTCTCTCAAAGATAAATAAATATTTTTTTAAAATTTCAAAAACTAAAGATAAAGGGAGAATCATAAGAACAGCAAGAGAAAATCAATTAATTTTATATAAGGTAATCCACATAAGACTATAAGCTTATGTTTGACAGAAACTTTTCAAACAAGAGTGAGTAGAAGAATATGTTCAAGTTGTTGAAAGAAAAAAGACATAGAACCAAGAATACTCTACCCAGCAAGGTAAGCATTCAGAATTGGAGGGGATTTAAAGAATTCCCAGACAGGCAAAACCTAAAAGAGTTCATCACTAGTAAACCAGATTTACAAGAAATATTAGGGGATTTCTGTAAGAAAAAAAAGTAAAAACCATAACTAGAAATAAGAAAATATATGAAAGAAAAAATCTCACTGATGAAGGAAATATGTAGTAAAGGCAGTGGGTCAATCATTCATAAAGCTAGTATGAAGATTAAAAAAACAAAAGCAATAAACCAACTATATCTACAATAATTGGTTAAGAGGTACACAAAATAAAAGCATATAAAATATAACATCAAAAGCATAAAACATGGGGGATGGCAGTAAAAGTGTAGTGCTTTTTGAATTTGTTTGGTTTAAGCAATACCTAACTTAAAATAGACTGCTGTATCCAAAAGTTTTTATATATGAACTTATGGTAACCAAAAACCCTATATGTTAGAAGATGGAAGAGAGACAGTACAGTATCCTTCAAACTAAGAAGACACTTTGAGACCAGAACATGAAGGAGGCAATGCAATACAGTTTTCATAGTTTTATTCAGGGTAACTTACTGGTGGGGGCATTGGGTAGGTGATATTACAGGCATTTCACAGCTATACTCCACAAAGTCCAGAACTTAGTTCACAAATTTTATAGAGTAAAGGAATGTGCAGAGTGTATTGTGGTGAAGTCAAAGGGTCTAACATTTAACAGGCCTCATGGCACACATGTGCACCAGAAAGGGAGGGGGGAAAATTATGTTATCTCTGTCAGTTATCTAAACAAATTTAGGGAAGATCAGAACAAGGAATACTGCATTCAGGACAGAATCTGGAACATTAGTCTCCAAGGGTCTGGAAAACATAACCAAAAAGAAGATCATCTTGCATACATGAACAAGATGGAGGGCCAAAGACGGATTCAGTATTGTCAGCACTTCTACACTTCACCCCAACATCTTTATAGACCTTACAGCCTTGACACATCACTCTTCCAAATGACTCTACAGCCAGATATTGGAAAATAACTTGCATCACTATGTCACAGCAGCAATATAAACAGCAACATGTGATTAATACGCCTGTAATACACACAAAGAAGAAAACCCAGTAAAGAGGTGAACCATCTAGTGAAGGCATCAGCAAAAGAGACTCTTTTCACAGACCCAGCAGTGAAAGCAGTTGTGATTTTCAGCAGATGTGGTGGCCCATGAAGGAGACACTTCCTGAGGCAATGGGGATGGGATGGGAGGTACATCAGCAGTGTGAGGCTATGGGTGAAAAGACAAATGTTTTACAGGCAATAGACATGGCAAATCTTCATTTATCAATGACACAGTAGTTGTTTAGTTCCCATGAGCCAATACCACTCCTGACTTTTGATCATTCCTAATTCTTGATGGATAGGGCCAATTCTAGTTACTTCATGCTGAAAAAGAGTGTAGATCAGAATTTGAGAAATGAAACTACCTTATAATGACTATCCAGCTGCAGATATTCACTGGTACAAGGTTGAGCCTCATCCTTTGTGGAACCATTATTTTGGAACTCTCATGCATAGTCTCAGGCAGCATCTTATTGCATATCTCATGACAAGATAAATTAGGTAAATTCAGTAAAACAATTGTTTCATGTCAGGACATGGTCCTACAAATAGGCTTTCAAAATAAGTACTACACTTTGCAAGAAATCAGGTAGAAAATTATCCAGATACTTAAGAAAACAAGATGAATTCAGGATATAGACCAGTTTTAAAGATAGAAAACATTCATTCAAGGACAATTAATTCAAACTATAATCTAACAAAATCATCCATAAAGATGTGTTACTAAAACATATTTTTTTCTCTTTAAAACTACCCTCATTTCCATCACAGATAGCCAATTAAGGTAAGTTGTTTGTAACAAATTTTGCCTAATTATTTACATAAGTTTCCTAAGAATAGTCACTGACCATATAGGTTCTTTTGAATCTGCTTTGCTGAAACATTTCATAAGAAATATCAAATTGAACTTTTAACATCCTTTCCAGGGTAAGAGTCAAGCCAAATAGTTACCATCAGACTCACCTATAGATTTGGGTTACTTTCACTCTTCTCAAGATTCCCTAAATATCCTGAGGTTCCTGAGCCTCCCAGGAGGTGACCTTCCTTGCACACATGGTAAAACCCTTAGGAACCCTGCAAGCAATGTACCAGGCTAATTTTTCCAAAGGGCTTTATTAGTTGCATGAACTCAACATTAATTCCCCAAAGCTGTCTAGTCATACATGAGTCTAAGCATGTTTCTCTCTCTCTCTCTCTCTCCAATATGATGTTCTAGCCAAAGCCCTAGTAATATAACCAACTTTCCAATAAGATCCTGTTGCAAAAAGAACAGATTATTGTTGAATTTATGCAAATAACTATAATTGCCATGGAAGAAAAAAATATTCACTGAGTTCCTGAATTCTAGAATGATTGGGTAGGGAGAAAAAGATGTTTCAGTCTGCTCACAGAGGAAATTTTACCAAATTTATGTTAGTCATAGATATGTTAAGGAAAAAAGGTTTCCTTAAATCCAGAAAAGAAGACATGTTTCTGAGGAGGAGGAAGATGGAGGCAGAGTAGGAGAACCTTAGGCTTTTCTCCTCCCATGAACATGACTAGATAACTATCAAACCACCTTAAATACTCCAGAGATCAACCTGAAGACTGACAGAACAAACTCTACAAGTAAAGGGAAATAAGAGGCCATATCAAAGAATGTAGGAAGTGTGGAAACTGATCTTAGTGGATAAACAGGTTGTGGGTGCTGCAGAACGGAGAGAACTGTGGTCTTGGAAAAGGGTGAGAGATAGAGGAACACACAGGAGAATAGACAAGAATGTTTTCCCAAAGTCATTGACTTGTAAAATGAGAGAGGCTAAGTTTTATGAGTTCTTGCAATCAGTGGGGTGGACCTTAAAGTCTGGAATTTTAAAAGTCAGCAAGCTGGACTACGATAGAGCCAGTGGGAACTGAGCTGCTTTTGAAGAGAAGGCAGGGAAATGACCTGGGGGAAAACAGCTTGGAAACAGCAATCTGAAGAGCACATTGGGCACAGAATAGGGAGATATTTGCTCTTTTTAGACTGCATTGCTGAGCTGGAGTGTCATGGAGACATTTCTCTGGGAACAAAGTAACTGGCTGGCACCATTTCTCTCCCCAATCTGACAGCATAAGCACAGAGCCACCTGTGGGAAACAGCTCAGCATGGACACTGGCTGCCTACCTTGCTTGTACAAATCGCCTCCCTTGTACTCCAGTGAAACTGTCCTTCTCAGTCATGCTTGCTTCGGTCCCAGTGTGGAGGGACCCTCTCACAGAACAGCAACACAAACATCCCACCCACACCACATCTCCTAACTAGAGTTCTGCAGTAACTAAGTTCTGGTGGAGGTGGTGTCATGTCTCATTTCACAAGAAGACCAGACGACACCTACTTAAAACTATCCACATTCAGGTCAGGGACAAAACACTGCCCACTGCAGGCAAGGAAAACATCTGCAGATCACTGACCTGAGGGCAAAGCAGCCAAAAACAAACAAAACAACAACAACAACAACAACCACAACAACAAAAACCAGCAGGGTACATGCAGCCCACACCAGATACCCTCCCTGAAGCACCAGGCCGTGGGCACTACATGACCTCTTCTTCATTAGGTCATTACTTTCAGGAGCAGGAGACATAACTGGCTTTTCTACCATAGAGAAGAAGGCAAGAATTTAGACAAAATGTCAAGACAGAGGAATTTACCCCAAATGAAAGAACAGAATAAGACCATGGCTAGAGATATAACTGATATAACTAACAGATATAACTATAAATATATATAAAATATATATATATATTTATATTTTATATAGTTATATAGATATAACTATCTATAAAACAGATATAACTAACATGACTGATTGATAATTTAAAGCACCAGTTAAAGGATAGCTGCTGGGTTTGAGAAATGAACAAAAGATATCAGACCCATACCACAGAGATAAAAGTTTTTAAAAAAATGAATCAGAGATGAAGAATGCAATAAACAAGATTGAAAACAGGCTCAGTGAAATGAACAGGAGACTGGAAGAAGCAGAAGAATGAATTAGTGACAGAGAAGACAAAATAATGGAAAATAATGAAGCTGAACAAAAGAAAGAATGGGATGCCCGGGTGGCTCAGTTGGTTAAGCGTCCAACTCTTGATTTCAGCTTAAGTTATGATCCCAGGATTGTGGGATCGAGCCCTGTGTCAGACGCCATGCTCAGTGCTTAGATTCTCTCTCTCTCTCCCTTTGCTCCTCTCCCTCACTCATGGGTGCTTGCTCTCTCTAAAAAAAAGAGAGAGAAAGAGAGAGAGAGAGAGAGAGAGAGAGAGATTTATGCAACATGAGAATATTTAGGCAAAACTATAGCAGTCAAAGCAGTATCATACTAGCATAAAAATAGACACATAGATCAACAGAACAGAAGAGAAGCCCAGAAATTGCCTATGCTTACATGGTTAATTAATCTATGAAAAAGGAGGCAAAAATATACAATGGAAAAAAGACAGTCCTTCAATAAATGGTATTGGGAAAACTGGACAGTTCTTACACAATATTCAAAAATAAACTCAAAATGGATTCAAGATTTATTTATTATTTTTATTTTAGAGAGAGAGCATGTGAGTGAGGGAGAGGGACAGGGGGAAAGAGAGAATCTTAAGCAAGCTCAGCATGGGGCCCAATGTGGGGTTTGATCCCATGACCCTGGGATCATGACCTGAGCCAAAATCAAGAGTCAGATGCTCAACTGACTGAGCCACACATGTGTCCCATGAAGATTTAAATATAAGACCTAAAACCATAGATCTCCTAAAAGAAAACGTAGGTGGTCAGCTTTTTGACATCAGTATTAGGAATACTTTTGTTTGGATCCATCTCCTCATGCAAAGACAGCAAGAGAAAAATAAACAAATGGGACTACATCAAACTAAAAACCTTTTGCACAGTGAAAGAAACCATTGACAAAGTAAAAAGGCAACCTACAGAATAGGAGAAGATATTTGCAAATAATATAATGAATTAGGGGGGCGCCTGGGTGGCGCAGTCGGTTAAGTGTCCGACTTCAGCCAGGTCACGATCTCGCGGTCCGTGAGTTCGAGCCCCGTGTCAGGCTCTGGGCTGATGGCTCAGAGCCTGGAGCCTGTTTCCAATTCTGTGTCTCCCTCTCTCTCTGCCCCTCCCCCGTTCATGCTCTGTCTCTCTCTGTCCCCCCAAAAAATAAATAAACGTTGAAAAAAAAATATAATGAATTAGGGGTTAAAAATTAAAAATATATAAATATTAAAATATATACATAAATATATATTATGTAAATAGTATATAAATATTTATATTATAATTATAAATATTATATTTATAAATATATATAATTTATATATAAATATATACATATATTTTACATAATATATATTTGTATATTATATAAATTATAATTATATAATTTATATAATATATAATGATATACTTATATAAGAATAAATTATATAAATTTATATAAATATATAATTTATATATAAATATATAAAATATATAAATATAAAATTATATATATATAAATATATATGTTATATAATATAAATATAATATGAATATAAATATTATATATATATAATATATATATAAACATAAAAATATATAAGCATTAAAAACATGTAAAGATACAACTCAGTATCAAAAAAGCAAACAATCCAACTTAAAAAATGGGCAGTGGATCTGAATGGATAAAAAAAAAGGAGATGCAAATGGCCAACAGGCAAATAAAAAGATACTCATTACCGCGAACCATTAGGGAAGTGCAAATCAAAACCACAACGAATGGGATATTACTTCACACCTATCAGAATAGCTATTATCAAAGAGACAAGAAATAACAAATGTTGGCAAGAATGGTGTTAAAATTTTAAAACAGAACTACCAGACAATCCAGCAATTCCACTTCTAGATATTTATCTAAAAACCAATAAAACCCAACAATTTTAAAAGACATATGCACCCCTATGTTTATAATAGCATTATTTACAATAGCTAAGGTATGGAAACAACCTAAATGTCCACTAATAAGTGAATGAATAAAGAAGGTGTGGTATAATTATAGATATTAGTTATAGATATATAATGTGTAATATACATATAATGGAATATTACTCAGCCATCAAAAAGAATAAAATCTTGCAATTTGTGACATCATGGATGGGTCTTGAATGTATGATGTTAAGTGAAATAAATCTGTCAGAGAAAGACAAATGCCATTTAGTTTCACTCATATGTGTCACATAAAAAAACAAGACAAATAAGCAAATAAGGCAAAACAGAAACAGACTCATAGATACAGAGAACAAACTGATAATTACCAGAGAGAGGGAAAGGGGACACATGGGCAAACAGGTAAAGGGCATTAAAAGGTACGATTTTTTTTTTCAATATAAAATAAAACAAGCCAAAAAAATGCCACAAGCCACCAGAATAGGAAAGGGGCCAGAAAGGATTTCCTTGTAGTCTTTGGAGAGCATATGGCCCTGCTGATACCTTGGTTTTGAACTTCTCATTTTCAGAACTGTGGGAGGATAAATCCCTGTTGTTTTCAGTCACCAAGTTTGTGGTAATTATTATAATAACCTCAGAATGAATCCACAATAAGTTGTTATTATATAGAAATTCAAATGATTTTCATATTAAGTTAGTATCTTATAACCTTGCTCAATTTACTTAGAAATTCTAGTAGTTTTATTTTTTTTTTTTTTAATTTTTTTTTCAACGTTTTTTATTTATTTTTGGGACAGAGAGAGACAGAGCATGAACGGGGGAGGGGCAGAGAGAGAGGGAGACACAGAATCGGAAACAGGCTACAGGCTCTGAGCCATCAGCCCAGAGCCCGACGCGGGGCTGAACTCACGGACCGCGAGACCGTGACCTGGCTGAAGTCGGACACTTAACCGACTGCGCCACCCAGGCGCCCCAGAAATTCTAGTAGTTTTAAAAATGAAATACTTAAGATTTTTATATAAATCATTCTGTCATATGTTCATGAAGACAGATTTTAACAAAGTGTGGTACATCCATAGCGTGTAATACTACTCAGTAACAGAAAACTATTGATACACAGAACAACCCGAATGAATCTCTAGAGAATTATGCTGAATGGAAAACACCAATCCCATAAGGTCAAATAATGTAGGATTTTATTTATATAAGATAGTGAAGTGACAAAATTGTAGAAATGGAGAACAGATTAGTGATCATCAGAAGTTCAGGAGGAGGAATTGGTAGGAGGAAAGTGGGTGTGGCTATCAAAGCAAAATATGAAGGATCTCTGGTGTGGTGGAAATGTTCTATGATTTTACTATATTTAATAAGGATACCCTGGTTGTGCTATTGTGCTATAGTGTTGCAAGATGTTACCCACTGGTAGAAACTGGGTGTAGGGTACAAGGATCCTATCTGTATTATTTCTTAGAAAACATGTTAATCTACAATTATTTCAAAATAAAAAGTTTAATTTAAAAAATAAGTGAACTTATTTTGTAAACAATTTTTTTAATGTTTATTATTTATTTTTGAGAGACAGAGAGAGAAAGAGAGACAGAGAGCATGAGCAAGGAAGGGGCAGAGAGAGAGGGAGATACAGAATCTGAGGCATGCTCCAGGCTCTGAGCTGTTAGCACATGATATACATGTATTATGTTCTATAAACATAATAATATGTTTTTTATGATTACATATGAACATATGTTCTTTATGATTACATAAAGCAAAACTAATAACTGCATTAAAGAGTCTATCATATATGTAGAAGTAAAATTTTTAAAAATATCATAAAAGGTAGGGGATTTAAACGAACTTATTTTGGGGGCACCTGGTTGACTCAGTCATTTAAGCGGCCAACTTCAGCTCAGGTCATGATCTCACAGTTCTTGAGTTTGAGCCCCATGTCTTTTTAGAACATAATACATTATATCATATTAAAGAGATATTTTATATTTACTGTCATATTTATCCATTCTTGTGACCTTTTTTTAATTTTCAGTACATCAAAGTTGCTGACTTTGGGGTGTAGAATCACTCTACCCCAGTTGAAGACTTTATATTTCTTGTATTGTGGGTTTGCTGGCAATGTATCCTCTCAATTTTTACTTTCCACAAAGTGAACACATTTTACCTTTTCATTTGTAAGATATTTTTTTCTGGATGTAGAATTCTATGTTAATAGTTTTTGTTTGTTTTGAGTTCCAGTACTTTAAAAACTAATTTTCTTTTCCTCTGGCTTCTACTTCCTGTAGAAAATTCAAGCATCATTCATATATATATATATATGGTGTCTTTTTTTTTCTAATATGTCTTTTTTTCTAATTTTTTTTTTATTTTTTTAACATTTATCTATTGAGAGACAGAGAGACACAGAGTGTGAGCAGGGGAGAGGTAATGAGAAGGGGAGACATAAAATCTGAAGTAGGCTCCAGGCTCTGAACTGTCAGCACAGAGCCCGACGTGGGGCTCAAACTCACAAACTGAGAGATGATGACCTGAGTTGAAGTCTGTCGCCTAACCAACGGAGCCACCCAGGTGCCCCCCCTTTTTTTTTTTCTAATTTTAAAAAATATATTTACTCCTACCTTTGTTTCTATCATTTTGGCTATGATGTACCTTTTTTGTTGTTGTTAAATTGTCTATTTAGTGGAGAAAATAATATTTCTGTGTTACTTTGAAATGCCTAATCTTCAGCAAGTGTAAAATGAAAATAGAAGCATTTAAGTTAGGGCAGTTATTTCACAGAGTTTGAAGAAGTTGGACTGAGACCTTTATTTCTTCCAAGGACACTGTGAACTTGTTGACCACAAGACATTTGTTTTAAACAACTTTCATTTTACACAGAACCTAAGGATCTACTTTTGTTTTGAAATTATACAACTATTTTTTTTTAAGTTTTTTAAAATTCCAGTAAGTTAATATGCAGTGTAATAATAATTTCAGGTGTACAATGTAGTGATTCAATGCATCACACAACACTCAGTGCTCATCAAAAGCGTATTTCTTAATCCCCATCAATTTAGATAAATCTTAAGTGCAATTTAGATAAATCTTAAGAGAAAGAAGACAGATCAAAAATTACATACTGTAGGAATGCATTCTTAAGATGTTTTGGAAAGGCAAAACTATAAGGATTGCTCTTGACTGAATTTTTGTGTCTCCCCAAAATTCTTTTGTTGAAACTTCATCCCCAAAGCAGTGATAACTTGAGGTGGAGCCTTTGGAAGGTAATTAGTTCACGAGAACAAGGCCTTGGTTAATGAGATCAGTGCCCTTATAAAACATACTTAAGATAGCTTCCGGGTCTCTTCCACCAAGTAAGGAATAGTGAGGACTATAAGAAAAAAAAAATTGTTGTTTAAGCCACATAATCTAGAATATTTTTTGTTATAGCAGATCAAATGGAATAAGACAATCACCTATGGATGAATCTGAATTTATATCTGGCCTCTGTTTTGCTAATTATACTAATAGCACTATAACTTGATAATAATATGTAATTATAGTAAATGTCCACATTTAGTGGAGATGTCCCCACTTACTATTTCTTACTGTGATTCTGGCTATTCTTCTTCTTTTGAATTTCATTTAAATTTCATGAGTTTCAAGATCTCTACAATGTTACATTCTGCTAAAATTGATTTGAATCTAAAGATCTATTTGACAAGAACTGTCTTCTTTAAAATATTGAGTTCTCAAAGCTACATATATTGTACTTACCTTTATGTATTTATATTTCCCTTTATTTACCTAAATATGTTATTGTTTATTGTGTTGAATTAGAGGTCTCAAGTTTTTGTTGTTATTGTCAGAAATATTCCTAGGTATACAATGCTTTTATGATATTTAACTTTTTCCTCTTGTATGTTGTTGCTTTATATAAACATAAAATTGATTTTTATTAAATTTTATTCAGTAATATATCTAAATTATTAATTATAACAATTTATTTGAAAACCAATTTAGATTTCCTATGAATCCTACATTTATCAATGAATTATTAATTTATCTTGGTTTTCAATCCTAATACTTTCCACTACATTTTTGTTCTTTAATACATGGGTTACATACTTCAGTATAGTATATAATAGAAGTGAACCAAGAAAGCTTACTTGGTTCATTACTCTTAGAAATAGCCTTCCAAAATTTTATAATTTAGTATAGATGATTTAGGAATATCTTTTTTAGTAGGCAATTTTAAAAATCAAATTAAGGAAGTTTCATTTTATTTTTGAGTTTTTTTGTGGGCTTTCATAAAGAAAGACTGGTGATTTTTTTAATCAATTCTGTATCAATTAAAATACAGATATACATATGAGATGCACATATGTTCATCTTTAATGTATTAATATAGTTAAAATAGTTTTTAATTAAACTTGTATTAAGTAAACTTGTATTTAAGTAAACTTGTATTCTTGTTAGAAAATCAAATTGATGATTGATGCTCTTGTTTTGCTTAATTTATATTGCTAACATTTTTCTCAGGAATTGTACATATATCTTAATGAAAGATATTTTTCTATACCTTTTAAGCCTAATGATTTTTGTCTGTTAAATAGAGTACTTATTTCTCTCATGATGTAGGTGTTTATATTATTAACTTCCTAATTTAAATCTTTCATCTTATGTGTTTTAAGTTACTTCAATTATTCTATTCATTTTCATCTATACTCCGTGAGTTTTTGATTATTTGAACTTATTTTATTTTATTTTTAAAATTTTATCATTGCATACATCATTTTTTCTTTTTTAATGACTTGTCTTGAAATTGCAATGTAGTGTCTTAAAATTATCCAAGTGTCATATTAATTGTTACCTGCATTTTTATCCTAGAAAATATAAGAACTTTAGGAGCACTATAACTTCAAATATCTCTTTTTTCACATATAGTCACCATTTCAATTCAACATTGTATTGAGGTACCTAGAAAATTCAATAAGAAGCAAAAGAAATAAAGTACTTTATATGAAGTAAAAATGCTTCTGTTTATAGACACATGATCATTTATATAAATATTCACATTAAATTTACAAAAAAACACTGAAACTGATAAGTGAGTTTAACATGGTTGCAGAATATAAGGTCAACATACAAAAATGAATGATAGGGGCGCCTGGGTGGCGCAGTCGGTTAAGCATCCGCCTTCAGCCAGGTCACGATCTCGCGGTCCGTGAGTTCGAGCCCCGCATCAGGCTCTGGGCTGATGGCTCAGAGCCTGGAGCCTGTTTCAGATTCTGTGTCTCCCTCTCTCTCTGCCCCTCCCCCGTTCATGCTCTGTCTCTCTCTGTCCCAAAAATAAATAAACGTTGAAAAAAAAATTAAAAAAAAAAAAAAACAAAAATGAATGATATTTCTATTTACCAAAAAAAAAATAAAATTAGTAAGCTAAATAAATAGCACCTCCTCTTATAGAAAAAACAAAATATTTAGAGAGACTCTTAAAAATGATACACAAAGCTTAAAACTATAAAACCTAGCTGAGCAAAATTAAAAATTTAAATGTTATATACTCTGCTAATAAATAGACTAGTTATCATTATGATGATAATATTCCTCAAGTTAATTTATAGATTTAAGAAAATTTCAATCAAACTCCTGATAGGTTTTGGTACAAAAGGTCAAGTTGATTCTAAAATTATATACAAATGCAAAAGACCAGAACAGCCAAATAAGTTTAAGAAAGAAAAACTAAGTTGGATTTTATTGTATCTACTTCTAACACTTAAGTATAAAACTACAGTGATCATTTCAGTTAGTTATTGTCATAAATATAGGTATATGCATTTATGAAACGCAATATAAAGTATAAACAAAGAAAACACAGTAACTGATTTTTAAAAAATGTATTAATTTAATGTATGAGAAAATATTTTTCAACAAAAGGACTGGAATGATTGGGTATTTCTGTGCAAAAAATAATAATTTGACACCTATATTACATAATATAAACATTAATTTATAACCTATTATAGTCCTTAATATAAATGTGACACTACAAAACAAGGATTTTATTTATTCTTTAAGTTTTTTTAAAATTTATTTTAGAGAGAGAGAGAGATAGAGAGCACAAGTGGAGGAAAGGGGCAGAGGAGAGAGATATAATCGTAAACAGGCCCCACACTCAGGACAGACCCTGATGCGGGGCTCTATCCCACAACTCTGGGATCATGACCTGAGACAAAATCAATAGTTGGATGTTCAACTGACTGAGCCACCCTGGAGCCCAAAACATATTTTTTAAAAAAGAGAGAAAATGTTAGTTACTGTAGATTAATCCATTTATGAAATAGAAGAGAAAGAGAATAAAAATTTGAGTAACTTGTCTTCATCAAAATTAAAAACATTTATCATTCAAAATACACTATTAGGAAAGTTAAAAAGCAAAATCACAGAATGGGAAACAATGTATGGAAAGCATTCATCTGTTGAAGATCTTACCTCTAGAATATGTAAAGGATTCTTAAATTGGTGAATTAGCATATATAACTTTGCTCAACACCATTAGTAATAAGGAAAATATAAATTAAAATCTTAACTATTATTAAAGAAACACTAGAGTGGTTAAAATTTAAGATACTGCAAGTACCATCAATTTATTTTTTCAGTCCAGTAAATATGTAAAGCAGATTCAGAAGTTTAAACCTATATCCCATGAGAAACAAATTTATCAGTTACAGTAAGGTATTTACATACAGAAAATAGTTCCTTTTATCTTTAACCTTAGACCTGTAGTTTGCAGTCAAAACACAATTTTCCAAAATTACTTAGATCATTTCTTTTTTTTTCCCCACCCTCTCAAGTGACGTTGTATTATACACTTTATAATATAGTTCCATTCATTTGTCACCATCCATATCTCATATCAGGATCCCCTGATGTCCTGCTTTGTTGTTATTATTTTTTGTTTTATTTTAGTTTGGTATGCATTAAAGCTTGCTCTTTTTGTTATTAAGTTTTATGGTTTTTGAAAAATTCATAGTTATGTATCCTTACCCCTGGTACCAAAAAGAGCAGTTCCTTCACTCTAAAAGATTTCCTGAAGGTTCATTTCTAACCAACCACTTCCTTACCTTTATATCTTGTCAACCACTCATCTTTTGTTTTCATCCCTGCCCTACTACATCTGGATGGATAGATAGATAGATGATAGATACATACATACATAGATTAGGTAGATAGATAGATAGATAGATAGATAGATAGATAGATAGATAGATAGATGATAGATATTGGGGATTTTAAGCAAGAAGAATTTACTTCTTACACTTCTAGAGGCTGGGAAGTCCAGGATACAGATGCTAGATTCAGTGTCCAGTGACAGCCTACTTCCTGGTTTGTAGATGGCTTATCTGGTGGCTGTGTCCTCACCTGGTGGAAGGGGCAAAGAAGCTCTCTGGAGGCTGCTTTAGTAATTAATCCCATTGGTGAGGCCTCTGCCCTGATGACCTAGTCAACTTCCCCAAGCCCCACCTCCAAGTACCATCACTTTGCGGATTAAGTTCAACTTGGAGGATTAGGTTCAACATATGAATGGTGAGAGGAGACAAAATTCAGTCTATGGCACTGGCTCAGCAAAGTGATGGGAAAAGAATAAGTGCTTCAATTAATCATGAAAAAACTGTGTGTCTCTATGAAAGGAGAGTGAAACTGAATCCAAATTCAAACTGTGCACAAACATCAATTGTAGCTGGATTTTACAGCTAAATGTAAAATGAACAATATAATATTTTACAAATAATGTAAGAGATTATATTCACCACCCAGTTGTAACTAGAGTTTCCTTAAATAGCACCCAAAACAGTAATCATAAATAAAATATAGCTTAATAAAGTGGATGGCATCCAAATTAAGAATTTCATTTCATCAGGGGCATCTGGGTGGCTCAGTCAGTTAAGCATCAGATTCTTGATGTTGACTCAGATCATGATCTTGCAGTCATGAGATGGAGCCCCGTATGAGGCTCCATGCTGAGCATAAAGCCTGCTTGGGATTCTCTCTGTCTCTGTCTCTCTGTCTCTCTCTCAAACTAAATAAATAAACCCTTTTAAGAAAGGATTTCATTTCATCCAAAGACACCATTAACACAATGGGCACATCAACAATAAAAAGGGAGAAAATATTTGCTGTACATATAACTACTGTGAGATGCATATTCTGAAAACATATTGAATTCCCATAGAACAACAAAAAGAGACAACTCAATAGAAAAACATAATAAAAATTGAAAGGAACTTCATTAACAAAGACATTTAAAAGCCTAAGAAACATTTAAGAGTATTCATAATCAATAATAATTGTGAAAATACAGACTAAAGTCAAACTGACATAATTTGACTGCAAAAAACCCCCTCTCATAATTACCTAATTTAAAAGTTTGAAAATCCAATTGCTGGTTGGTATGTGTAGAAATGGGAAATCATGGATATATATTACTGTCAGAAAGGAATTTGGGTTCAATCATTTAAAAAAATTAAAATTTTTAAGGTTTTTTAAAAAAATTGTTTTAACGTTTATTTTTCAGAGAGAGAGACAAAGTGTGAGTGGGGGAGGGTTTGAGAGAGAGGGAGACACAGAATCTGAAGCAGGCTCCAGGCTCTGATATGTCAGCACAGAACCCGACGTAGGGCTAAAACTCATGAACCGCGAGAAGGCAGACGCTCAACCAACTGAGCCACCTAAGCACCCCAAAGGTTAATTTTTAGAACAGTTTTAGGTTCACAGCAAACTTGAGAGGAAGTTATGGATTTTTCCATACTCCCCATAAACCACACACGCATACATAGTCTCTTTCATTATCAATAACCCCCAAAAAGAGTAATACATTTGTTTCAAAAGATAAACCTACATGGATACATCTAATCACCCCAAGTTCATAGTTTTACCTTAGGGTTCACTCATATGGACCCTAATAAGGGTCTGACAAATTTAAAGTGTATCTAATCATTACAGTATCATACCGAGTAATTTTTACTACCCTAGAAACATTATTTACTCTGCCTAATCATGCCTCCCCACACTCCCAACCCCTGGCAACCACTGATTTTTTTTTTTTTTTTAATACCGTCTCCAGAGTTTTGCCTTTCCTAGAATGTTATATATAGTTGGATTCATACAGCAACTAACCAGTTCAGAATAGTTTCTTTCACTTAGTAATATGCATTTAAGTTTCTTCCATATTCTTTTTATGGTTTGATAGTTCATTTTATTTTAGTGCTGATTGTCTGGATGTTCCACAGTTTATTTACCCATTTTCTTAATGAAGGACAATTTTGTAGTTTCCAGGTTTTGACAATTGTAAGTAAAATGCTATAAACATCTATGTGAAGTTTTTTTGTGTGTGTGTGAACATAAGTTTTCAGTTCCTTGAGGCAAATACCAAGGAGCATGTTTAATGGATCATATGTTAAGAGCATGTTTAAGCAAATGATGAGTTTTATGAGAAACTACCAAACTGTTCCAAAAAGGCTGTACTATTTTGCATTCCTACTAGCAATTAATGAGAGTTCCTGTTGCTCCACATCCTCAACAAAAACTGATATTGTTAGAGTCCAGGATGCAGTAGTGTCTTATTGATTTAATTTACATTTTCCTGATGACATATGATGTGTAGTGTCTTTTCATTTGCTTATTTATCATCTACAATCTTCTTTGGTGAGGTCTCAGTTAAGGTCTTTGGCCTATTTTTAAATTTTTTTTTTATGTTTTATTGTTGTGTTTTAAGAGGTCTCTGTGTATTTTGGATAACTGTCTTTAATCAGATATGTGTTTTGCAAATATTTTCTCCCAAACTTAGTGTGTGATAAACAAAAACCAGGATAATTGTTAACTGTAAGCAAATTTAGAGGCACTTGTAATTAGGAAGAGAGACTTAGAAAAGTTGCTGAGTTCTAGAAATATTCACTCTAGAATACCTTAAGTTATACACCTAATTTTATGCAATTCTTTGTATGTTTCATATATTCTAAAATTTTAACATAAGCTGGGTGATTGACTCTAAAAAACAAATAAAAATTATGTTTGAAGTCTGTTTTGTCATTATCCTCATCGTTGTTTTGAACCTTCCTCAAATATACTGCTTTGTATATGCCTGCTTATTTACACTCTGTAAGTAATTTCAGAGTTAAGCATTGTTATTTCTATCCTAATGGGAAGAATCTAGGCCCAGAGATTTGGTGACTACTGTATATTCACTAAGCAAGTTTATTGTGAAATTGATATTCTAACGCAGCATTTCTTTCTTTAAAGACTTGTATAATTTATCCAATTATTTTTATTATACTCAGACATATTTACCATATATCATTTTATTTGGACAATGAAAGGAATTTGAATCCTTAAAATTAAATCATTTAATTCTGGGAAATAAGGCATAAAAGTGGAACCATGCCATATGAGAATAAAGCAGAATGACAGTCATTAAGTCAAAAAACATACAACAGAATGTTATAATGATAGTATAAAGAAAGTGTGAAAAGTGTCACTGCATTCAAAATAGACACAAATAAGCTAACACTGTACAAAACCATAAGAACAAAGGGTAAAGAAAAATATGAATTATGACAACAAAGAAAAACTGTTTTGAGTATTTCACACAAACTTTTATTTTTTCCTTTTAATGTTGTTAACAGTTCAGGCTCCCAATTTTACTTACTTGAACACATCAAATCCAGTGAGGAAATATTGCTTAGACTGAAAATTCATAGCTCACATTGTCTCATAGCTCACATATCAGTGCCAGTCTTATATAACAAGTGCTGAAATATACATCAGAACCTCAAAGCTATTTAGATACATATGCCAAGACTAAGGAATTTTCAAGTACTACTCAGGAATTTTGAGATTAGAACTGATTCCTGCCTTTTCTGTCAGGCACTTGCAGGTACAACTCACAATCTGGAATCTTTGTTAACAACAGCTACCCTCTTCATACCCCATTATTGTTATGCTTCTTTTTCTATTTCTCATCCCCCCCCCCCCAATAACCCCTCTCATCTTATTCTTTCCAATACGTGCTACTGGTGACACATTTCTTTGTTTTTTTTTTTTTTTTTTAACTGGAATTATATATATGTATTTCCCTTTTCTGTTTCTTATTTCCCTTTCTTCAACTCCTGGCAACCACCATTCTACTCTCTGTTTTTATGAATTTGACTATGCTAGACACCTCAAACAAGTGGGATAAATAGTATCTGTATTTTTGTGACTGGCTTATTTTACTTAGAAAAATTTCTTCAAGATTCATCCATACTGTAGCATATGTCAGTATTTCTTTCCTTTTTAAGACTGAATAATATCCCATTGTATATAAAGACCACATTTTGCTTATTTATTCATCTGTTGATGGATTCTTGGGATCTTCACCTTTGGGCTACTATAAACAAAGCTGCTATATGTATGAGGGTCCAGATATCTCTCCGTGACCCTATTTTCAATTCTTTTAGATATAACCACAAGAAGAGCTGCTAGATCATATGTAATTATATTTTTATTTATTTATTTATTTATTTTTATTTTTTTTTATTTTTTTTTTGAGAAATCACCATAATGTTTTCCATTGTGGCTACACAAGTTTACATTTCCATCCACAGTGCCCAATGATCATATATTTGATAGTAAACACATGATGATAAATTTTTGCCTGTGTGCCTTTAAAAATACTGCCTTGCTAGTTACTTGAGTCAATCATCATTCTTGTTGCTAGTACCTTATTGAAATTAACATTTTCCCAAATCTTTACGACTGGGATTCAGAAAACTATTTTTTCCCTCTCCTTGTACTTAGTTTTTAGAATTTTGGTACCTGATGGCACCTGGGTGCCTCAGTTGGTTAAGTGTCCAACTCTTGATTTCAGCTCAGGTCATTGTCTCAAGGTTGGTAGGATCAAGCCCTGTGTAGAGATCCACACTGATAGCAGGGAGCATGGTTGGTATTTTCTCTCTCCCACTCTCTCTGCCCCACCCTGCACTCTCTTTCTGTCTCTTTCTCAAAATAAATAAATAAACTTAAAAAAAAAGAATTTTGGTACCTGGATCACAGTATTCCTCTCTTCCACAATTCCTGCTATTATTATTATTTTATTTAGATCCAAGTTAGTTAACACATAGTATAATAATGATGTCAGGAATAGAATTTACTGATTCCTCATTTACATAAAACACCCAATGTTCATCCCAACAAGTGTTCTGCTTAATGTCCCTTGCCCATTTATCCCATCCACCCCCTCCATCCAAAACCCCTCCAGCAACCATCAGTTTGTTCTCGGTATTTACAAGTCTCCTATGGTTTGTCTCCCTCCCTGTTTTTATATTATTTTTGCTTCCCTTCCTTTTTTTCATTGGTTTTGTATTTTACATTCCACAAAGGAGTAAAGTCAAATGATACTTGTCTTTCTCTGACTGATTTATTTCCCTTAGCATAATACAATCTAGTTCCATCCACATATTTGCAAAAAAAAAAAAAAAAAAAAATTCATTCTTTTTTTTTTTTAATGTTTTTATTTATTTTTGCGACAGAGAGAGACAGAGCATGAGCGGGGGAGGGGCAGAGAGAGAGGGAGACACAGAATCGGAAGCAGGCTCCAGGCTCTGAGCTGTCAGCACAGAGCCTGATGCGGGGCTCGAACCCACAGACCGTGAGATCATGACCTGAGCCGAAGTCGGATGTTTAACCGACTGAGCCACCCAGGCGCCCCAAAAATTCATTCTTTTTGATTGCCAAGTAATATTCTATTGTATACATGTATTACATTTTTATCCATTCATCAGTTGATAGACATTGGGCTCTTTCCATACTTTGATTATTGTCAATAGTGCTGCTATAAACATTAGGGCATGTGCCTATTCAAAGCAGCATACCTATATTCTTTGGATAAATACCTAGTAGTGCAATTGCTGGGTTTGTGGGGTAGTTGTATTTTTAATTTTTTTTGAAGAACTTCCACACTGTTTTCCAGAGTGGCTGCACCAGTTTGCATTCCCACCAGCAGTGTAAAAGGATTCCTCTTCCTCTGGATCCTCACCAAGATCTGTTGTTTCCTGAGTTGTCAATTTTAGTCATTCTGACAGGTGTGAGTTGGTATCTCATTGTGGTTTTGATTTGTATTTCCCTGATGATGAGTGATGTTGAGCATTTTTTCATGGGTCTGTTAGCCATCTGGATGTCTTCTTTGGAATAGTGTCTGTTCATGTCTTTTGCCCATTTCTTCACTGGATTATTTGTTTTTTGGGGTATTGAGTTTGATAAGTTCTTTACAGATTTTGGATATTAACCCTTTATGTGATATGGCATTTGCAAATATCTTTTCCCATTCTGTCAGTTGCTTTTTAGTTTTGCTGATTGTTTCCTTCATTTTTCAGAAGCTTTTATCTTGATGAGGTCCCAAAAGTTCATTTTTACTTTCGTTTCCCTTGCCTCCGGAGACATGTCAAGTAATAAGTTGCTGTGTCCGAGGTCAAAGAGGTTGTTGCTTGTTTTCTCCTCTAGGATTTAATGGCTTTCTATCTTGTGTTTAGGTGTTTCATCCATTTTGAGTTTATTTTTGTGTATGGTATAAGAAAGCGGTGCAGGTTCATTCTTCTGCATGTCACTGTCCAGGTTTCCCAACACCATTTGCTGAAGAGACTGTCTTTTTTCCATTGAATATTCTTTCCTGCTTTGTCAAAGATTAGTTGGCTATAAGTTTGTTCTCTATTCTGTTCCATTGATCTGTTCCATTGGTCTGTTCTTGTGCCAGTACCATACTGTCTTGATGATTACAGCTTTGTAATACAACTTGAAGTATGGAATTGTGATGCCTTCAGGTTTGGTTTTCTTTTTCAGGATTGCTTTGGCTCTTCAGGGTTTTTTTCTGGTTCCATGCAAACTTTAAGGTTGTTTGTTCAAGCTCTGTGAAGAATACTGGTGTTATTTTGATAGGGATTGCATGGAGTATGTAGATTTCTTTGGGTAGTATGAACATTTTAACAATATTTGTTCTTCCAATCCATGAGCATGGAATGTTTTTCCATTTTTTTAATTTCTTCTTCAATTTCTTTCATAAGCTTTCTATAGTTTTCAGTGTATAGATTTTTCATTTCTTTGGTTAGGTTTATTCTTACGTATTTTATGGGTTTTGGTGCAATTTTAAATGGTATTGATGACTTGATTTCTCTTTCTGCTGCTTCATGATTGGTGTATAGAAATGCAACTGACTTGTGTACATTTATTTTATATCCTGTGACTTTGCTGAATCCATGGAATAGTTCTAGCAGTTTTTAGGTGGAGTCTTTTGGGGTTTTCACATAGAGTATCATGTCATCTGTGAAGAGTGAAAGTTTGACTTCTGCCTTGTTGATTTGGATACCTTATATTTCTTTGTGTTTTCTAATTACTGAGGGTAGGATTTCCAACACTATGCTGAATAACAGTGGTGAGAGTGGAAATCCTTGTCATGTTCATGATCTAATCAAGAAAGCTCTCAGTTTTTCCCCATTGAGAATTATATTAGCAATGGGTCTTTTATATATGGTTTTTGTGATTGTGAGGTATGATTCTTCTATTCCTACGTTCTTGAGGGTTTTTATCAAGAAGGATGCTATATTTTGTCAAATGTTTTCTCTTCATCTATTGAGAGGATCATGTGGTTCTTATCCTTTCTTTTATTAATGTGATGGATCACACTGATTGATTCGCAGATGTTGAACCAGTCCTGCATCTCAAGAATAAATCCCATTTGATCATGGTGAGCAATTATTTTAATATATTGTTGGATCCTGTTGGCTAGTATCTTGTTGAGAATTTTTGCATCCATGTTCATAGGGAAATTTTGTAGTTCTCCTTTTCAGTGGGGTATTTGTCTGGTTTTGGAATCAAGGTAATTCTGGCCTTGTAGAATGAGTTTAGAAGTTTTCCTTTTTCTATTTTTCTGGAACAGCTTCAAAAGAATAGGTGTTAACTCTTCTTTAAATATTTGGTAGAATTTTCCTGGAAAGCCATCCAGACCTGGACTCTTGTTTGCTGGGAAAATTTTGATAACTGATTCAATTTCTCTACTGGTCAGTTCAAATTTTCTATTTTTTCCTGTTTCAGTTTTGGTAAATGATATGTTTCTAGGAATTTGTCCATTTCTTTTGGGCTGCCCAATTTATTGGCATATGATTACTCATAATTATTCTATTGTTTGTATTTCTGCAGTGTTGGATGTGATCTCTCTTCTTTCAATCACGACTTTATTTATTTAAATCCTTTCGTTTTTATTTTTGATCAATCTGGCTACAGGTTTATCAATTTTGTTAATTCTTTCAAAGATCCATCTTATGGTTTCATTGATAATGTTCTACTGTGTTTTTTGTTTGTTTTTCATGTCGATATCATTGATTTCTGTTCTAATCTTTATTTCCTGTCTTTTGCTGTTTTTAAGCTTTCTTTGCTGTTGTTTTTCCAGCCCTTTAAGGTATAAAAGGTTAGTTTTTTTAGTCCATTGACATTATTTCTTCCTTCTTTAAAATGCCTGGATTGCTATATACGTCCCTCTTATGACTGCCTTTGCTTCATCCCAGAGGTTTTGGGCTGTCATGTTTTCATTTTCATTACCTTCCTTGTAGTTTTAATTTCCTCTTTAATTTCCTGGTTAACACATTCATTCTGTAGTAGTGTGTTCTTTAGTCTGCAAGTATTCATGGTCTTTCCAAATTGTTTCTTGTGGTTGATTTTGAGTGTTATAGTGTTGTGGTCTGAAAATATGCAAGGTATGATCTTGATCTTTTGGGGTTGTTTTTTGAAAGAAGAAAAAAGGGAAAGAAAAGAAAAGAAAAAAATTACTAAATAATTTAAGAATTTAAAAAGTGTATATAATAAAATGGAATAAAATAAAATAAAGTGAAAGAAAAAATTTACAGAAAAATTAAAACCATAGTAAAAAAATTTAATTAGTAAAAAGTTTTAAAACTTAAAGGAAAAATAAAAATGAGTTTTTCCCTTTCTATATCTAAGAAAAAGACAAGAAAGAAGGGGAAAAAAGAAAAAAAATAAGCACAGACAGAAGCAAAAAAATAAACAAAAAACAAAAAAGGGAGTAGATGAACCAACAAACAGAATGAAAACCAAATTCAGCTACATCCAGTTTCCCTCAGAAGTCAACTATGAAGCATTGGACTTCTAGGGGATGTGCTTAGAGGGCACCATTGGGTGGGGCTTGATGCATATGCATGTGCACCTCTATGTGTGTGTGCAGGAGAGATGGAAATGGCTTCACCCAGCTTCCTAGTGTCTGGCACAGGACCTTTTTGCTCTCACCAACCTGCAGTCAAGCACTCCTCCTTTGTCTCAGGCTTCCATATACACCCCGCATCTACCCTGTCCATGTCCAAGTCATCAGCCTTCCAGGCATCACATCCTCCAGAGTTTTATCTCAGATGGGGCTGTGTTTCAAAACCCCTCACTTCAGAGAATCCTGACTTGGGCCCACACAAATTCTTCAGGGAAGGGTCTTGCTGAGCAGTGGCCAGGTGCCTGCTTGCCACAGAAAACATTTCTTTGATTACATTTTGGTCCCAACAATCTTGACCTTAATCTAGAGTGTGAGGGTGTGTGTTTATGTATGTGTGTGTGTGTGTGTGTGTGTGTGTGTGTGTGAGAGAGAGAGAGAGAGAGAGAGAGAGGCAGACAGACAGATAGACAGACAGAGAGAAAGTGTACAGGAAAAGATCTGAAATCCAAATGACACAATAGTTTAGTTAATAAGATTAGTACATTCAAGTGAAATATCTTTCTTTGATCAGTGCTGATCCTGATATATTTCAAGGTGTGCAACTTGAAATATAAATTTTATAGATGGACTGGAATAAAAAGAATACAAATACAAATACCTGAAGGCTATTCTAGTTTCCTATGTTGAAAAACATGTAATGCAAATAACTCTCAGCCTGAGAAATATTCTGGGAAAACATGAAATCTCATGAGAAGGCAAAATTGTGTTTACAAATTTTCCTGGTAATGAAAGTTGAGAATATTTAATGCTGAAAGTAAAGATATTCTCACCTGATTCTTTACTGACATATACAAAAGAAAAACCCATATAAACCAACTGAGATAAAAGTTCTTTGCTCTTCCAGTGAACATCACTATATAAGACAAAATTCATGGATCTCTTATAATTAAACTTCTAGAAGAATATTTTTAATTAAAATTTATATCCTCAGAAGAAGACAGTTTGTCATGCCATGCCATGCCAGTTTGCCATGGAAATTAAGTGTTTGGTAATATGTATTTTTAAGCCAATTAATGCAATTTTAGCCCACATTTTTTATTCTGTTAGTCTCTTGAATTCCAAGATTTAGTTATCAGTCCCGTGCTTGTATTTTGACATAAATTTTTTTTTAATTTTTTAAAGATAGAAGGAAAAGAAATTTTCTGTTACATTTATTTCAAACAGTTACTTTAAAATCTGTTTTTGCTTCAGTGCAAATAGTGCATCCTGAAGAAGAGTATCCAAACCCAGCAAAATGTTATCTCTGAATCAGTGCTTTACTTGAAGACTACATGCCTCTGTGAAAAGCACATGGTAGAATTATGTAAATTGTGCATTCCATAGCCCATTGTAGTACTTACTTTGCCATTATTTTGTGGGATTTATTTTTGATTGGATAAGATTATAGTACTTGGATGTGAAACTGGTGGAAGCTATGCAGGAAGGCAAGGCCAACCTATACCTAGAAGGTAGAGATACAGCAATATTGGGACCCCAGTTAGTCACCAATCAAGATATGAAATAATAATACATAAGAAAGAAAGCAAGAACATCTTTTATCTTGGGACAATAGAGTCCTTCATAGGACCATCATGAAATAAAACCATTACATCTATTTGAGGGGAGAAAATGATAAATCAAAAAATATCCAAATGTGATTAACAGGACCTCATATAGATTGTTGATATGAGTATTCATTGGTACAATCTCTTTGGAAAAGAGTTTAGCATTATATTGGTGTCAACCATCACATATATTTTGGCATAAATACTCCAATCTTAATGTGTATTAATCCAAAAAACCTTTTAAACACATGTAGTTGAAAGCCTGTACACATATTTCACAGAAGCACTGTTTCATCTGGCGAAAACTTGAAAACCACTCAAATACATTGAAAGTATAATAGAGGCATAATCATGCATTGATATAGTCCACAGAAGTAATGAAACTACAGTGACAAACAACAATGAAAATAATACTAGTGATAATATGAGTGATTAGATAAGTCCCAGAAAAATTTAAGCTTCGTCTTAAGCTTTTATAAAGAAAAAATAAATAAGAAATAAAAAAGAAAAACAACAGGAAACATTTTTCTTAAGACTAAACATAGGATACCAGAGAAAGTAAAAGATAGAAAAAATATATCTTGAAAACAATAATCATAAATGACCTGGGACAATTATACTGAAAATATCCACACAAATAGATTTTAAAGTGAATAAATGTTGAAGAAATAAATAGCCAAATCTTATAATGATAAAGTGTCAGCCAATGAGACAGAGATAGCAATTATAAATATATACGCACCTAACAACACAGACCGAAAATACATAACAAAAAAAAAGGAACATAAATAAAGAAAAATAGATACTTTGGAATTAGAATTTGGAAATTTCAATACCCTACTGTTAATACTGAACAGAATAAGTAGACAAAAGTTCAACAAGGAAATAGAAGACTTGTACAACACTGCAAACCAACTAGACCTAATGAACATCTATAGAATACTGAACAACAGCAGAATGCATATTCTTCTCAAGTACACAGGAAACGTTCTCGAAGATACACTCTATACTAGATCATAAAACAAGTATCATAAACTTTAATGGATTTAAATCTTATACAGTAAAACCTTGGATTGCACATAACTTATACCGCAAGTGTTCTGCAAGATGAGCAGACATTTCTAATAAATTTTAACTTGATAAACAAGTGATGTCTTGCAATACAAGTAGTATGTGGTGCCAAATGTCACATGTTCACAACTGAGTTAATGGTTCTTGAAATTCACTTTGGATTCACAAATATTTTGGATTACAAGCATGTTTCCAGAGCTAATTATGCTCTCAAAACAAGGTTTTACTATATGTCCTTTGACTACAATGAAATGAAATTATACATGAATAATAGAAGGAAACTGGAAAATTTACAAATGTAAAAATTTTAAAACATACACCATCACGAAAGTGAAAAGACAACCCATGCAATGGAAGAAACTATTTTAAAATCATAAGTCTGACAAGAAGCCTGTATGTAGAAGATATAAATAATCCTTTCAACTCAATAATAAAAGACAAATGACCCCATTAAAATATGAAGAATAAACTAAGTACACATTTCTCCAAGGATGGTATACAAAAGGGCAATAAAAACATGAAAAGATGCTTGACATCATTAGTTGTTAAGGAAATGTAAATCAAAACCACAGTGTAATACCACTTCAAGCCTATTAGGATATGAAGAATCAAAATGTCAAATAAATGTTGATAAGAATGTAGAGATAGAAACATGCATACATTGTAGTGGAAATATAAAATGCTGCAGCTGCTTCGGAAAACACCTTAACAGTTTCTCAACTATTAAACATAGGGTTAACATACGACCCATCAATTCTACTCCTAGCTGGATATATATACAACAATAATAAAAACGAATATATATGCAATAACTTCTACATTAATTTTATAGCGTCATGATTTGTAATGGACAAAGTAGAGTAAGCCTAAATGTGCATTGACAGATGAATGGATAAATGAAAAGTGGTGTATCCATACAAGGGAATATTATTTGGCCATAAAATGGAAGTAATTACATATGCTACAACATGGATACATTTTGAAACCTAGTAAATGAAAGAAACCAGACATATAAGATTTCATTTTGTGTGATTTCACTCATATAAAAGTCCAGACGAGGGAAGTGTATTCTAGCAAGTTTTGTCCTTGCTTAGGGTTGGGGAGTGGAATGAGGGAATGGGTGGTGAGAACTAAAAGGTACAGGGTTTATTTTTTAAGTAATAAAACGTTCTGAAATTGATATGATAATTGCACAAATCTATAAGTTTACTAAAAATCATTGAATTACAGATTGTAAGTGTGTAAAGTGTCTAGTATGTGAATTATATCTCAATAAAATTGTTAAAAATAAAGTAATTATTTCCCTAATTTACACCGTTTAGCTGTTCTGAATCCAGAGCTTTCCTACAAAGGCCATTTACTCAACCTCTAATGCCAAACATCCCTCTTAGCAGAAATATGTATAACACAGGAAACGAAAGGAAGCCCTATGACTATAAGATAGCTTGCCTAACAATAGGTAAAGGTGTCTATGCCAAACATGTATATAGATAGGAACCAATAGTTTCAATTCGAACAATCTTCAATTTTGTATTTTAATTAGAACTATCAGTATGAACTTTTTCTGTTTTCTCTTAATATTATGTATTCTTTACTCACTGAAAAGGTCTAAAATGAAAAGGTCAAGAAGTGTTACAGAACAAAGGGACATTACTAGTCAACACAACCTATAGAATTCTTTGATCCAGATACAAACAACAGTTTAATAATTAAGAAAAAGATAGTTTTAAGACAACAGGGAAAATTGAACATGAATTAAGTGATATTCAGAAATATTTATTACTTTTTTTAGGTGTTATGGAGAAATATAAATATAAAAATTACATAAATAAAAATAAATATGAATAAAAAATAAAGAATATAAATTAAAAAAATAATAAATATAGAAACTATTTTATAATATAAATAAAATAATATTAAATATAAAATATTTAAAATATTTTATATTAAATATTTAAAATATTTAAAAATATTTAAAACATAAATAAAATAATACATATAAATAAATTAAAATGTTAGTAAATAATTAAATATAAATATAAATATTGCATACATATACATAGATATATTATATAAAATGTGCATCTATCTGAATATAGTATATATGTGCATATGTATATAGATGCAATTATGTTTGTGCACACACACAAGTTTGGACAAAGAATAGATATTCATTCAAATATTCATTAATATTTGATGCCAGGCAATGAGTTTAGCAAAGTTCATTAAAGTATCTCTTTACTTTGGGTATGTTTAAAATTTTCCCTAATAAAAAATAAAAAAAAATAAGTTTATCTATTTATTTTGAGAGAGATACAGAGTGAGCGAGTGGGAGAGGGGCAGAGAGAGAGAAAGAGTGACAATCCCACGCTTACAGTGTGGAGCCCGACGTAGGACTCAAACACGTGAACCCTGAGATCATGGCCAAAATTTTGACACTTAACCAACTGAGCCACTGAAGCACCCCCATAATAAAAAGAAATTTAAATGAATGTGCTATTAGTTCTAATGTTGATTTGAAAGTTTTTATAAAATTTTTCTATGTTAAATAGCCTCAGACAAATTCGAATACCTGTTGTGAAATTATGGGTCAAGAGTAGGGAATATTTCTTTTAAATCTCATCAAATTATTTATGTTTATCTTTGTATGTAATTATTTTAGAGAGTACAAAAAATTCATCTGTATGAACACTTTTTTTTCGGTTTTTACATAAAATAGTAGCTATTTTATTATTTATAGTCATCTTTCATTTGTTAATGTGAAAGAGGAATAAAATTTGGTTAGGTCTGGGTCAAAGGTGAAGGTGTTTTGATATTAATTAACCCATCTTGCATATTTGTAATATTGTGCTTGCATATTGTAATATGTACTTGCAATTTTGTAATGACTTTTGAAATGTCAAGACCCTAACACTATTCAGCATAAAATTATGACTCCACTTACTCCTATCCCAACTACTTTTACTTCTACCCAGCACTCCTTCTGCATGAACCAAGAATAACATTTAATTCCAGATAATCCATACTATCTTATTTCTCAAACAGAAGGATGAAATTCATTTTTCCATCTTAGGTGTGAGTGGTAGTCAAAACTTTCCAAGTGGTAGAATACCATAGGAAATCTGTGAGTGTTCATATCCTGCACTGCCAACCTGAATAACAATTTTCATGATGTCAAATGTATTATGCTTCATTACCCATTCTCCAATACAGCTTTCAAATGATAAACCAAAGCTGTGCTCTGGAAGCAAAGAATGCTGATGAAGATTATCCAGGCCTTTTATGTCTGTGTTTAAGTTAAAAGTAAAATAAAATACTATCACCTAAAGCTGCTTAATTTAAATCAATAGATCAATAGATGTTTTTGGTGGGTTTTTTTTTATGTCTTTTTATGAAAAAGTTCTTCCTCAGGCATCATAGACTCTAAGCCTAAAGTTCTCTTTTGGCCACCAAAAGAGTGGAAGCAGGATTAAAGCAAGAGATGGCTAATGTTCAGGAAAAGACAAGAGCCCCAAGTAAGGGTCCTTGTCCCATGTTTATTCAGATCAAAAGGCTTGCAAACGTGATGGGCATGTACAAAGAGACAAAGAAACTACGAACATTAACTTGGGTACATGAGGAAAAGGGGGGGTTAAAAAAATACAGTGTTTGGGCTTGGGTCAATATAAAACAAAATTCGGGAGCCAGGCACATGGGTAGATGGTTGTCAACGGCAGACAGGAGGCACCATGCCTGTTTATCTTTGCTAGCCTAGGGGTTGAGAAAGATGGGGGAATAACCTCAGGGTTAACAAAGCACCTTTTCTTTTGTTAACCATCTCCGCTCTGGGCTGCTTTGCCTACAGCACTGGGGTCCATAGTCCAACTCGCCAATTTACCTAACCTGGCCCTAGTCTCCTGTGAAAGCAGCTTTTCTGCTACAGTACTAAATTGGGGGTGCTTCCTCACTGAATATCTAATCTTGTTCATTTCATATACCTATGTATTAGGCACCTTTGCACTGTTTCTATATCAGGCCTTTGCCTCTCCCTCTCCATTTTGGAGGCTCTGCACCCCCTCTCTATTTTGGGGGTGCCTTTGCACCTCCCTATTGCTGGCACCTTTGCCCTCCCTATTCTTGGGGTGTCTTTGCACCTCCTATTCTTGGGATGCCAATCTGATTTACCCAGACTCAGGTGTGAGCATTTTATGGTTTTGTATTTCTTTAGGCCTTGTTAACCCATTGGTGTAAGCCCAGGGGATTCCTAAGCTTATTTCCCACACTCAGGAATTGCAAAGAATTGGAGTAAATCAGGTAATACTTTGTGGTAGTTAAGCACATGTGCTTTTCTTTTTAAAGGATTAAAATTTTTTTTAAGTTTATTTATTTATTTTGAAGGAGACAGAGACAGCATGAGTGGGGGAGGGGCAGAGAGAAAGGGAGAGAGATAATTCCACGCAGGCTTCCCACTGTCAGCAAGGAGACCAATGTAGGGTTCAAACTCATGAACTGTGAGATGATGACCTGAGCTGAAACCAAGAGTCAGACATTTAACTGACTGAGACACCCAGGAATGCTAGAGAATGTGCTTTTAAGCTGAGTGAATCCTTACTTTTCACTTTACCAATCAAATGGCCTTAGGTAATTATTTAACTGTTTAAGTTTTGCTGTTAAGAACAGACCTTATGATAATAGTTCTAATCACAGGTTTATAATATCCCTCCCTAGCTTTCTCCACACAACTATTTGCATTTACTAATGTTCAGGGCTTTTTTTGGTAATAGAATTGTTAGAACATGTTTTTGATTGGGAGGGAAAAAGACCAGCTAGTCTACCAAAAAATACCAAAAGTGTGCAGTGATTAAAACATAGATTTTATTCTTCACTCTGTTGACATTCAAATAGGTTTCATATCAATAGGGAGCTCTTTCTCAGAGGTGATTCAAGGATCCAACCTGCTTCTATCTTTTGGTTGCACCAAATAGTGGTCCTCATAGTTGCCTTGGGTGCTAGTGTCTAATTGGAAGATAAGAAGAAAATGCCTCCGTAAAAAAGGAGATGTACAACACTTTTGTTCACCTATTTATGAAAACTTCTATGGACCCACTTAAAAGCAACTGGGATTGACTAATGCAGTCCTTAGCTAGACAGCTGTTTTTGAGCAACAACCCTATAACAACCCTACAATATGAAAGACCATCATCAATATTTGATGTTCAGCCACCTGTCTCTGACACAAGAAAATTAAAAAAAAGACAATGATGTCTTCTATTTTATGCCAGTACTTGTGGATGAAAAACATATTTTATTATTTTTTTTTAATTTTTTTTTCAACGTTTATTTATTTTTGGGACAGAGAGAGACAGAGCATGAACGGGGAAGGGGCAGAGAGAGAGGGAGACACAGAATCGGAAACAGGCTCCAGGCTCGGAGCCATCAGCCCAGAGCCTGACGCGGGGCTCGAACTCACGGACTGCGATATCGTGACCTGGCTGAAGTCGGATGCTTAACCGACTGCGCCACCCAGGCGCCCCTGAAGAACATATTTTAACTAGTATATATGTTCTACATAATTCAATTTATATAAAATTTGAGAACAAAGCTAATTCCTCATTATACAGGTTAGTGCAATGGTTACTTTTGGGGAGGTAATATCTGACATGAGAGGAAACTTCTAAGGTGTTGGTAATATTCTTTTTATTAATATTTTTTAAGTTTATTTATTTATTTTGGGAGAGAGGAAGAGGGAACAGGCCAGAGAGCGGGAGACAGAGAATCTAAACAGCATCCATGTTGAGCATGGAGCCAAATGCAGGGCTTGATTCCACACCTATGAGATCATGACTTGTGCAATATTTCTAGAATCAGATGCTTAACTGACTAAGCCAACCAGGTAACCCTCTTTTTTTTTTTTTTTTTTTTTTCCAGTCAGGGTATTGTTTAAATGTGTGTGATCTCCATGAAATAAATCTAGCTGTAGAGATAAGATTGTGTGCTTAATATATAAAATCATCAACCCATTTTGTTTTAAAATTAGGCACTGTTTTATAAATTAAAAGAATGCTGTAGACATTCTAATCCTGATTACAGAAACAAAATACATACAGTATTAACACATACTGAGCCAAGGCTTGGTAGGTCACAGCTGTTCACCCAAAGGCATTTGCAATAGGATTTCTAGTTGAGTGGGAAAAGAATTCAAGTAATTTGGAAAAGAACATTCTAATGTGGAGCATTGTTAAAAGGGTCATTAATTAGTCTGGGAAGCAATAAATTTTGAACCAAAACTGAAAGTTGATAAAATGAGAGGGGTTGATTAACTCTTAATAGGGGAAATGTTTTCAGTGTACCTCTGTCTTAAGCCTCATTTTTTCAATATATTCAGTATATGGTATAAAGTTAAAACCTATAATTTAGTGATATGTTCATGTATATGTCACAACACTATTTCTGCCTACTCATATATTTCAATAGAAGAATTGTGATTTTTATTATATCATTTTTAAATTCTTAAACAATTCTTGTGGTACACATGCACTAGAAGAAACAACACTTATTGGACAAGATCACAATAAAATTTTGATTTATAGTCCATAAAGTCTTATTGAGAAAGACATTTTAAAAACCTAAATTTGGACAGAGTACATACTTAAAATTGTTTGCCCATATCTTTCTTTTGAAAATAAAGTTTAAAGATCCTGGGAAGATGGCGGCTTAGGAGGACGGTGGGTTCACCCCGCGTCGTGCTGATTACTTAGATTCCACCTACACCTGCCTAAATAACCCAGAAAACCGCCAGAAGGCTAGCAGAATGAGTCTCTGGAGCCAAGTGCAGATGAGAGGCCCACGGAAGAGGGTAGGAAGGGCAGCGAGGCAGTGTGCGCTCCATGGACTGGTGGGAGTGAGCCAGGGTGGAGAGGCGGCCCACCGGCCAAGCAGAGCCCCCGAGTCTGCCTTGCAAAAGCGGAGAGGCCTGATGGAGTGTGTTCCGACAGCAAGAGGGACTTGACATCTGGAAGGTTATCAGCTAACAGCTCTGCTCGGAGAACGGGAGGGCTGGAAGACAACGGGAGGGAGAGTTGTTGAGCCCCAGACGACACAGCACAGCTTGCCAGGGAACAAATGCGCTCGCCAGCGCCATCTCCCTCGCCCATCCCCCAGCCAAAATCCCAAAGGGAACCAGTTCCTGCCAGGGAACTTGCTTGAATCCTGCAAACACCCAAAGCTGTGCTTCTGCGGAGCCACCCCTCCTGGGTCTGACTCCCTCCCGGTGCCACAGGGCCCCTCCCGAAGCAGATCTCCGAAGGAAAAGTGAGCTGCACCTGCCCCACCCGCCCTTGTGCACCTTGCTGATCCACCCCAGCTAATAGGCCAGATCCCCAGCACCACAAGCCTGGCAGTGTGCAAGTAGCCCAGACGGACCATGCCACCCCACAGTGAATCCTGCCCCTAGGAGAGGGGAAGAGAAGGTACACACCAGTCTGACTGTGGCCCCAGTGGTAGGCTGGGGGCAGACATCAGGTCTGACTGTGGCCCCACCCACCAATGCAAGTTATTCAAGACAGCACAAGGGAAGTGCCCCGCAGTCCTGCACCACTGCAGGGACTATCCAAAATGACGAAACAAAGAATTCCCCTCAGAAAAACGTCCAGGAAATAACAACAGCTAACGAACTGACCAAAAATGATTTAAACAATATAACAGAAAGTGAATTTAGAATAATAGTCATTAAATTAATCGCTGGGCTTGAAAACAGTATACAGGACAGCAGAGAATCTCTTGCTACAGAGATCAAGGGACTAAGGAACAGCCAGGAGGAGCTAAATCAATGAACTGCAAAATAAAATGGAGACAACTATGGCTCGGATTAAAGAGGCAGAGGAGAGAATAGGTGAACTAGAAGATAAAATTATGGAAAAAGAAGAAGCTGAGAAAAAGAGAGATAAAAAAAATTCAGGAGTATGAGGAGAAAATTAGAGAACTAAGTGATGCACTAACGAGAAATAATATACGCATAATTGGTATCCCAGAGGAGGAAGAGAGAGGGAAAGGTGCTGAAGGTGTACTTGAAGAAATTATAGCTGAGAACTTCCCTGAACTGGGGAAGGAAAAAGGCATTGAAATCCAAGAGGCACAGGGAACTCCCTTCAGACGTAACTTGAATCGATCTTCTGCACAACATATCATAGTGAAACTGGCAAAATACAAGGATAAAGAGAAAATTCTGAAAGCAGCTAGAGATAAACATGCTCGAACATATAAAGGGAGACCTATAAGACTGGTGACTGATCTCTCTTTTGAAACTTGGCAGGCCAGAAAGGCATGGCAGGAGATCTTCAATGTGATGAACAGAAAAAAAATGCAGCCGAGAATCCTTTATCCAGCAAGTCTGTCATTTAGAATAGAAGGAAAGACAAAGGTCTTACCAAACAAACAACAACTGAAGGAATTCGTCACCACTAAACCAGCCCTACAAGAGATCCTAAGGGGGATCCTGTGAGACAAAGTACCAGAGATATCGCTAGAAGCATGAAACCTACGGACATCACAATGACTCTAAACCCATGTCTTTCTTTAATAACACTGAATGTAAATGGACTAAATGCGCCAACCAAAAGACGAAGGGTATCAGAATGGATAAAAAAACAAGACCCATCTATTTGCTGTCTAAAGAGACTCATTTTAGACGTGACGACACCTTCATATTGAGAGTGAGGGGATGGAGAACTATTTATCATGCCACTGGAAGTCAAAAGAAAGCTGGAGTAGCCATATTTATATCAAACAAACTAGACTTTAAATTAAAAGCTGTAACAAGAGAGGAAGAAGGGCATTATATAATAATTACAGGGTCTATCCATCAGGAAGAGTTAACAATTATAAATGTCTATCCGCCGAATACCGGAGCCCCCAAATATATAAAACAATTACTCATAAATGTAACCAACCTTATTGATAAGAATGTGGTAATTGCTGGGGACTTTAACACTCCACTTACAGAAATGGATAGATCATCTAGACACACGGTCAATAAAGAAACAAGGTCCCTGAGTGATACATTGGATCAGATGGACTTGACAGATATATTTAGAGCTCTGCATCCCAAAGCAACAAATATACTTGCTTCTCGAGTGCACATGGGACATTCTCCAAGATAGATCACATACTGGGTCACAAAAGAGCCCTTCATAAATATACAAGAATTGAAATCATACCATGCATACTTTCAGACCACAATGCTATGAAGCTTGAAATCAACCACAGGAAAAAGTCTGGAAAACCTCCAAAAGCATGGAGGTTAAAGAACACCCTACTAAAGAATGAATGGGTCAACCAGGCAATTAGAGAAGAAATTAAAAAAATATATGGAAACAAAGGAAAATGAAAATACAACAATCCAAATGCTTTGGGATGCAGCGAAGGCAGTCCTGACAGGAAAATACATTGCAATCCAGGCCTATCAAGAAACAAGAAAAATCCCAAATACAAAATCTAACAGCACACCCAAAGGAAATAGAAGCAGAACAGCAAAGACACCCTAAATCCAGCAGAAGAAGAGAAATAATAAAGATCACAGCAGAAATAAACCCTATAGAATCTAAAAAAACTGTAGAGCAGATCAATGAAACCAAGAGTTGGTTTTTTGAAAAAATAAACAAAATTGATAAACCTCTAGCCAGGCTTCTCAAAAAGAAAAGGGAGATGACCCAAATAGATAAAATCATGAATGAAAATGGAATTATTACAACCAATCCCTCAGAGATACAAGCAATTATCGGGGAATACTATGAAAATTTATATGCCAACAAACTAGACAACCTGGAAGAAATGGATAAATTCCTAAACACCCACACCCTTCCAAAACTCAATCAGGAGGTATAGAAAGCTTGAACAGACCCATAACCAGTGAAGAAATTGAATCAGTCAACAAAAATCTCCCAACAAATAAGAATCCAGGAACAGATGGCTTCCCAGGGGAGTTCTACCAGATGTTGAAAGCAGAGATTATACCTATCCTTCTCAAGCTATTCCAAAAAATAAAAAGGGAAGGAAAACTTCTAGACTCATTCTATGAAGCCAGTATTCCTTTGATTCCTAAACCAGACAGAGACCCAGTAAAAAAAGAGAACTACAGGCCAATATCCCTGAGGAATATGGATGCAAAAATTCTCAATAAGATACTAGCAAATTGAATTCAACAGCATATAAAAAGAATTATTCACCATGATCAAGTGGGATTCATTCGTGGGCTGCAAGGCTGGTTCAACATTTGCAAATCAATCAACATGATACATCACATTAATAAAAAAAAAGAGAAGAACCATATGATCCTGTCAATTGATGCAGAAAAAGCATTTGACAAAATTCAGCACCCTTTCTTAATAAAAACCCTTGAGAAAGTAGGGATAGAAGGAAAATACTTAAAGGTCATAAAAACCATTTATGAAAAGCCCACAGCTAACATCACCCCGAATGGGGAAAAACTGAGAACTTTTTCCCTGAGATCAGGAACACGACAGGGATGTCCACTCTCACCGCTGTTGTTTAACATAGTGTTGGAAGTGCTAGTATCAGCAATCAGACAACAAAGGAAATCAAAGGCATCAAAATTGGCAAAGATGAAGTCAAGCTTTCACTTTTTGCAGATGACATGATATTATACATGGAAAATCCGATAGACTCCACCAAAAGTCTGCTAGAACTGATACATGAATTCAGCAAAGTTGCAGGATACAAAATCAATGTACAGAAATCAGTTGCATTCTTATACACTAATAATGAAGCCACAGAAAGGCAAATAAAGAAACTGATCCCATTCACAATTGCACCAAGAAGCATAAAATACCTAGGAATAAATCTAACCAAAGATGTAAAAGATCTGTATGCTGAAAACTATAGAAAGCTTATGAAGGAAACTGAAGAAGATATAAAGAAATGGAAAAACATTCTGTGCTTGTGGATTGGAAGAATAAATATTGTCAAAATGTCAATACTACCCAAAGCTATCTACACATTCAATGCAATCCCAGTCAAAATTGTACCAGCATTCTTCTCGAAACTAGAACAAACCATCCTAAAATTCATATGGAACCACAAAAGGCCCCGAATAGCCAAAGTAATTCTGAAGAAGAAGACCAAAGCAGGAGGCATCACAATCCCAGACTTTAGCCTCTACTACAAAGCTGTCATCATCAAGACAGCATGGTATTGGCACAAAAACAGACACATAGACCAATGGAATAGAATAGAAACCCCAGAACTAGACCCACAAACGTATGGCCAACTCATCTTTGACAAAGCAGGAAAGAACATCCAATGGAAAAAAGACAGCCTCTTTAACAAATGGTGCTGGGAGAACTGGATAGCGACATGCAGAAGGTTGAAACTAGACCACTTTCTGACACCATTCACAAAAATAAACTCATAATGGATAAAGGACCTGAATGGAGACAGGAAACCATCAAAACCCTAGAGGAGAAAGCAGGAAAAGACCTCTGTGACCTCAGCCGTAGCAATTTCTTACTTGACACATCTCCAAAGGCAAGGGAATTACAAGCAAAAATGAACTACTGGGACCTTATGAAAATAAAAAGCTTCTGCACAGCAAAGGAAACAACCAACAAAACTAAAAGGCAACCAACAGAATGGGAAAAGATTTTTGCAAATGACATATCGGACAAAGGGCTAGTATCCAAAATCTATAAAGAGCTCACCAAAATCCACATCCAAAAAAAAAAAAAAAATACTCCAGTGAAGAAATGAGCAGAAAACATGAATAGACACTTCTCTAAAGAAGATATCCAGATAGCCAACAGGCACATGAAAAGATGCTCAATGTCGCTCGTCATCAGGGAAATACAAATCAAAACCACACTCAGATATCACCTCACGCCAGTCAGAGTGGCCAAAATGAACAAATCAGGAGAATATAGATGCTGGAGAGGATGTGGAGAAACAAGAACCCTCTTGCACTGTTGGTGGGAATGCAAACTGGTGCAGCCACTCTGGAAAACAGTGTGGAAGTTCCTCAAAAAATTAAAAATAGATCTACCCTATGACCCAGCAATAGCACTGCTAGGAATTTACCCAAGGGATACAGGAGTACTGATGCATAAGGGCACTTGTACCCCAGTGTTTATAGCAGCACTCTCAACAATAGCCACATTATGGAAAGAGCCTAAATGTCCATCAACTGATGAATGGATAAAGAAATTGTGGTTTATATACACAATGGAGTGCTACATGGCAATGAGAAGAATGAAATATGGCCCTTTGTAGCAACATCGATGGAATTGGAGAGTGTGATGCTAAGTGAAATAAGCCATACAGAGAAAGACAGATACCATATATTTTCACTCTTATGTGGATCCTGAGAAATTTAACAGAAACCTATGGGGGAGGGGAAGGGGAAAAAAAAAAAAAAAAGAGAGGTTAGAGTGGAAGAGAGCCAAAGCATAAGAGACTCTTAAAAACTGAGAACAAACTGATGGTTGATGGGGGGGTGGGAGGGAGGGGTGGGTGGGTGATGGGTATTGAGGAGGGCACCTTTTGCGATGAGCACTGGGTGTTGTATGGAAACAAATTTGACAATAAACTTCATATATTGGGGAAGAAAATGTAAATATATGCAGCCACTATGGAAAACAGTATTGAGATTCCTAATAATATTAAACACCGAATTGCCATATGATCCAGTAATCCTATTTCTGGGTGTATATCAAAAGAAAATGTAAACAGGATCTCAAAAGAAATGTATACATAGCACAGTAAAAAAAAAAAAAAAAAAAAAAGAAAGAAAAGAAAGTTTACGTTGATGTTTATATTGATTTGTAATTCCAAACGATATGTGATTTGTCATTCCTACAATTTCAAGATAAATAGCTTATATTTTGCCTTTCTTTCTAAAACAAATATACATGCAACGATGAATGCATTGAAAGGTTAAATCAATAAATCAAATGAGTATTAGTTAGGGTACTCAGTTACATGTAAGCTGTTGAGTAGTAAAGTAATAAACTTCCAGTCACTATGAAACATTGCAGTGTCAGACACACTTCTGTGGAATATGAAATGTAAATACAGTAAAAACCCTGGATTCGGTGTAACTTGTTCTGTGAGTGTTCTGCAAGATGAGCAAACATTTCTAATAAATTTTAACTTAATAAATGAACGATGTCTTGCAATATGAGTAGCATGTGATGCCAAACTGAGCCAATGGTTTTTGAAATTCACTTTGATATATGAATGCTTTGGATTACAAGCATTTTTCTAGAAAGAATCATGCTCGCAAATCAAGATTTTACTGTAATGAAAAGTTATTTTTTGCTTTTAAGGACCTATGTTTCCACTTTTCAAAGTGGAATTTGCTACATGTTCTGTGAACAATACTTCATGTGTATATAGAAGTTCATTCATGTGGTAGGAGTTTACTTTATACAACTGCAATGCACCCCATTTTTTTCTGCTCATTCTTGAATTTATTTCCATATATGTCTTAATACATTTTGAGATTCTTGTTTTTGTCTTTTAATTTTCATTTAGTTAAGAAAAAATCCTTTCTATTTCTTCTTTGATCTATGGGCTATTTTGAAGTGTATTATTTAGTTTCCAAATATTGGGAGACTTTTTAGAGAACTCTTTGTTATTGTTTCTAATTTAATTTCATTATGCTCTTAAGAATATATTTTTTATGACTTTAAACTGCTTAAACTTATTCAATTACATTTTATGACTCAGAAATGTTCTGTATGCCCCCCAAAAGGTGTATTTTGCTATCCACAAGTGCAATGGTCTATAAATGTCAATCAGATCAAATTGTTTGATAGTGTTATTCAAGACATCTGTATATTGCTGAATTTGTCCACCAGTTATATAAATCAGTGAGATCTTTCCTCATCCTACCATTTTTCCCCTATCTGTGTCATTATATTTAACATATATATATCCTGTGGCAGCACAGATTTGGGTCTGGCTCTTTGATCCAATAAAAAAATCTGTCTTTTAATTGCAGTGCTCAAATAATATATATTTAAAGTGATCATTAATATTAGGTTTAAGTCTAACATTTGGTGTTTGTTTTCTTCTTCTCCCATCTGTTTTTATTTCATTATCCTTTTTCCCTACCTTCTTTCAGATTTATTGAATAATTTTTAGATTACTCAATTTTTAAATGATTTAGCATTGTCTATTAGCTTATTTGTTATAACGCTTTCTTTTACTATTATAGTACTTCTGTTAGGTTCCATAGTATAAAGTTTAGACTTATTTATTTAAAAATCTGTCTCAATCAATTTTATATCACTTCAGATATAGACTAAGAATCTTGCAATGGTATACTTCCATTTATCATCTCCTAGATTTTATGGTTTCATGCCTTTTACTTTTACATATATTATAAACCCACAATGCATTCTTTAATAGTCTATTATTGCTTAAACCATCAATTACCTTTTTCCTGAGAATTTTTTGAGATATAATCACATAAAATATTCTTTACTAAAAATATTCAATTAAGGATTTTGGGCAGTAGTCACAAGGTTGTACAACTGTGACTGTCACCTAATTTTATGTTTTTAATATCCTCCAAAAGAAACTCCATACCTGTTAGTAGTTATTCCTTGCCCCCTACACCACCCCCTACATATTATTTTTTTGGACTCTGGACATTTCACGTAAATGGAATAGTATACATTCTAGAATGTTGATATAAATGGAATTATAAAATATATGGCATATTGTAAATGTTTTATTTCACTTATCATAACAAATACTTTTTCTGCATCTATTGAAATGATCATATGGTTTTTATTCTTTCTCATATTGATGTGAGATATCATGTTGATTGATTTGTGAATATTGAACCACTCTTACATTCCCAGAATAAATCTCATTTGACCATAGCAATTTTTTAAGTGCATTTTCAGATTTGGATTGCTAATATTTTGTTGATGATTTTTGCATCTATGTTTATTAGAGGTATTGGCTTGTAGTTCTCTCTTTTTTTTGTAGTGACTTTATTTGGTTTTGATATCAGGGTAATGCTGCTTTGTGAATTAATTTGGAAGCTTTACTTCCTCTTCTATTTTTTTGGAAGAGTTTGAGAAGAATAGATATTAACAGTCCTTTAAATGTTTGATAGAATTCACCTGTGAAGTCTGCGGATCCTGGGCTTTTGTTTGTTGGAAACTTTTGATCACTGACTCAATTTCATTGCTGGCAATCAATATGTTCAAATTTTGCATTTCTTCATGATTCGGTTTTGGGAGGTTGTGTGTTTCTATGAATTTATCCATTGTCTAATTTGTTGGCATATAATTTTTCATAATATTTTCTCATAATCTTTTGCATTTCTGTAGTGTCAGTTATTATTTAATCTCATTTAGTTTATTTGCATCATCTTTCTCTCTTGTTTTTATTTGTCTATTTATAAAGCTGACTGCAGGTTTATCAATGTTACTGATTTCTTCAAAGAACCAGCTCCTTATTTCATTTGATCTGTTCTATTATTTTTTAGTTACCATTTTGATTATTCTGCTTCAATCTTTATGACTTCCTTTCTTTTACTCTTTTGGGTTGTTTGTTCTTATTTTTCCAGCTCCTTTAGATGTAAGGTTAGGGTGGTTAGTTGAGATTTTTCTTGCTTACGGTGGGCCTGTACTGCTATAAACCTCCCCTTTAAAATGGCTTTTGAGGTATCTCAAAGATTCTGGACTGTTATGTTTTCATTTTCACTTGTTTCCATGTATTTTGTTGTTGTTTGTTTCTTCTTGGATTACTTGATTGACCTATTCATTGTTTAATAGCATATTATTTAACCTCCATGTATTTGTGTTTCTTTCAGATTTTTTCTTGTGGTTCATTTCTAGTTTCATAGCATTGTGGTTGAAAAAAATGCATGGTATGACTTCAATCTTTTTGAATTTGTTGAGACTAGTCTTGTGGCCTAATATGTGATCTAATCTGGAGAATGTTCCATGTGCACTTGAAAAGTGCATGTGTATTCTGCTGTATTAGGGGATTAGATGTGTAAAAGTTAGGGGTGTAAAAATTGTTATATTACTATCGATTATTTCTTTTTTTGTTAGCAGCTGCTTTATATATTTGGGTGTCTCAATGTTGGATGCATAAACATTTACAATTATTACATCTTTTTGTAGGATTGTTCCCTTTATGAGTATAGAATATCCTTCTTTGTCTCCTGTTATAATTTTTATTTTAAAATTTTTTTTCTTTCCTTTTTTTCAACGTTTTTTTTTTTTTTTATTTATTTTTGGGACAGAGAGAGACAGAGCATGAATGGGGGAGGGGCAGAGAGAGAGAGGGAGACACAGAATCGGAAACAGGCTCCAGGCTCCGAGCCATCAGCCCAGAGCCCGACGCGGGGCTCGAACTCACGGAGCGCGAGATCGTGACCTGGCTGAAGTCGGACGCTTAACCGACTGCGCCACCCAGGCGCCCCTATAATTTTTATTTTAAAGTCTGTTTTGTCTGATAAAAGTATTGTTACCCGTTTTTCTTTCACTTGCATTTGCATGATAAGTGCTTTCCACCTCTTCACTTTCAATCTGCATGTGTCTTTAGGTCTGAACTGAGTCTCTTGTAGGCAGCACTATAGATGGGTCTTGACTTTTTATCCATTCCACTACCATATGCCTTTTGATTTGAACATTTAGTCCATTTACATTCAAAGTAATTATTGTTAGGTATGTACTTATTGCCGTTTTGTTACTTGTTTTATGGTTGTTTTTGTAGTTTTTCTCTTTCACTTCTTTTCTTACTGTCTATTCTGAGTGTGCTCACTTTCCTTAGTGATATACTTGAATTTCTTTCTCTTTATTTTTTGCATATCTATTACTGAAATTTTGATTTGTGGTTACCATTAGGTTTGTATATAAGATGTATAAGTTATAACTTCTTATGCATATAGCCATCTATATTAATTTAATGGTCATTTAAGTTTGAGCCCATTCTTTACTCCTTTCCCCCCACGTTTTTGGTATATGGTGTCATACTTTACATTCTTTTATTAAGTGAATCTCTTGACTGATTTTTTTTTAAGGTTTATTTATTTTTGAGAGAGAGAGAGAGAGAGAGAGAATGAACAGGGGAAGGGCAAAGAGAGAAGGAGACACAGTATCCAAAGCAGGCTCTGGGCTCTGAACTGCCAGCACAGAGCTCGATGAGGGACTCAAACTCATGAACCAGGAGATGATGACCTGAGCTGAAGTCAGACACCCAACTAACTGAGCCACCCAGCTGCACCCCTTGACTGAATTTGATAGATACAGTTGTGTTTACTACTTTTGTGCTTCCTACTTTTTAAACTCTTATGTTCTTCTCTTTCCACTGAGAGAGTGCGGTTTAACATTTCTTGTAGGGCTTTTGTGAATTTCTTTAACTTTTGTTTGAATGAGGAAGTCATTATCTTTCCATCATTAATGATAGTCTTACTGGATAGAGTAAGTAGGCTGTGGGTTTTTTCTCCTTCAGCACTTTGCATATATCACACTACTCCCTTCTTGCCTGCAACGTTTCTGTGGAAAAATCTTCTGATAGCCTTATCGAGATTCCCCTGTATGAAACTGTTTTTTGTTTTTTGGTTTTTGGGGTTTTTTTTCTCTTGCTGCTTTGAAAATTCTCTTTATCAGTACATTTTGCTTCTGTGATTGCTGAATCTTAGTGTGGACACCCTTGGGTTGATTTTGTTGGGAGCTCTCTGTGCTTCCTACATCTAGATTTGTGTTCGCTTCCTCAGATTCAGGAAGTATTCAGTTATTATTTCTTCAAATAAATTTTATCCCCCCTTTTCTTTCTTCTCCTAGTTGTTATACTTAGTTGAGTCACTGAGTTCCCTTAACCTATTCTCATTTTTTTTATTTTTATTTTTCTGTCTCTTGTTCAGCTTGATTTCTCTCCATTACTCTCTCTTCCAGGTTGCTGATCTGTTCTGCTGCCTCTAGTCTACTGTTATTCCCTTTAGTGTGCTTTTAATTTTAGTTATTGGGTTTTTCATCTCTCATTGCTTCTTTTTTATGTCCTCCACTCTTTTCTCAAGTTCCATATCTTTACAACCTTGCTTTAAATTCTCTATCAGGCATATTACTTAGCTCTGTTTCATTTAGATCTCTTGCCATGATTTGGTCCTTCTTTCATTTGGGACATATTTCTCTGTTCTTTTATTTTGTATAACTCTGTCTACTTTTATGTGTTAAGAAACTCACCTTTGTCTCCTACTCTTGAAAGTAGAAGCCTTGGGGCGCCTGGGTGGCGCAGTCGGTTAAACGTCCGACTTCAGCCAGGTCACGATCTCGCGGTCCGTGAGTTCGAGCCCCGCGTCAGGCTCTGGGCTGATGGCTCGGAGCCTGGAGCCTGTTTCCGATTCTGTGTCTCCCTCTCTCTCTGCCCCTCCCCCGTTCATGCTCTGTCTCTCTGTCCCAAAAATAAAAAATAAAAAAGTTGAAAAAAAAAATTAAAAAAAAAGAAAGTAGAAGCCTTATGAAGGAGAAGCCCTATGGCACCCTGCAGTGCCATGTTCCCAGTTCACCAGAACCTAGTGCTTTAGGGTGCCTCCTATGTGTGTTGCATGTTCCTTACTGTTCTGGTTGAGCTGCTTTTGCCTTCAGTTCAGTCATATTCAATGATTCACCTTGCTTGTTGTGGGCAAGATTTGGTCCCTGTGTTGCTAGTGAGCTAGTCTGGGGCCACCTTGTGCTTGAATTGAGTCTGACCAGGTATTTGGTCAGGGGCCACCTTGTGCTTGAATTGAGTCTGACCAGGAATTGAGTCTGACCAGAGATACAGTAGCACTAAACTGGAGGGTGCTTTCCCTGTGTTGTTCGATGAGAAGTTTTCTTTGGTGGGTGGAGACTTCAGTCAGAACAGATGTCTACCCTCAGCCTATTGCTGGGACTGCAGTTGGATTGGTGTGTGTGGTTATCGTCCCCTCTCCCTGGGTCAGAAGTCACCTTGGAGTGCTGCTGGATGCTGTTGGGCTGCTTGCACAGTGCCAGGCTGTGGCACAATTTTGGATGGGCTCTGGCCAAGGGCATATTGGCAGGACATGTGGTGTTAGCAAGATATGCTCAGGTAACCTGTGGGATGGGACCTGGAACCATTTTTTAAAACTCCTATTGTAGGGTTGGAGGAGGTGGGTCTACCAAAGCATGAGTGTGTAGGGCCACCAGAGAATGCAGCAGTGGGGTGCTCAGTGCCAGCAAGGTCCACATTAGTCAGCTGTGAGAGGGTCTTGCAGCCACCCAAAACTGCCAATGCCATCTGGGTTGGAGGGGGTGGATCTGCCAAAGTGTGTGGAGTTGGGGTTCACTGTTAACAAATTAGGTAGGCAGTGTTGGTGCTGCACTGGTTTACATGGGTATCTGTGTATGTAGGCTGGGGGGTGGGGAAGAGAAGTTGTGCCCACCAGCTCCTTTGTTTCTGGAGATGTGTCCCAATGATACCTGCTCCTTCAGCACATGCGCTGAGATTAGTAAACAAAAACAAATCTCCCTCCTGTATATCCCAGGTGTTTTTCACACTGCTGTTTCTGTGCTGTATCTCTATGGGTTGTTTTTCATGCGGTCTTTTTAAGGTTGGGGACTCAGTTTCCTCTCACTCTCCTGGCTCTCCCAGAGCTAAGCCCACTGACTTTTAAAATTCCAAGTGTTAAGTCCCACTGATTTAAGAACTCTTGAAATTATGCCCCACTGGTTTCATGTGGTTTCCCCATGCCTGGGGTTTGGTGTGAGGGTCTGATCCTCTCCCTTGTCCATGCCTGCAGTATTCCTCCCTCTCACAGACAGTCCTAGGAGTTTGTTTTGCTCCCGTCCACATCTCTACCTTTCCTATCCTCTTCCATGTGTCTTCTCTAAATTTCTCTGTGGAGAGTCTGTTCTCCCAAACTTTGCACATTTTCTGGGTTATTTACACTGATGTGGGTGTTATGTACTTGCATTAACGAGGGGAGGTGAGCTTAGGGTCCTCTTACTCTGTCATCTTCCCCCAGAAGTCCGTATACAAATATTATTATTTTTTTTTAGAATGGACTTTTTTTTTAAATTTTATTTATTTATTTTGAGGGGGGAGGGAGGGAAGGAGGGAGAAGGAAAGAGACATTCCTAAACAGGCTCCATGCTGTCAGCACAGAGTCTGATGTGAGGCTCGAACTCACAAACCATGAGATCATGACCTGAGCTGAAATCAAGAGTCAGATGTTTAATCAACCGAGCCACCCAGGTGCCCCTACAATTATTTTTAAATGAGTTAAGAAAAGAAAAAAAAAACAGACATTTTTGTGTCTTTTATAATTCCATAATTAACTTTACTGGCCCTTTTTGTTTCTTCATGTGGATTGGTATTACTGTTTGTGGTCATTCTCCTTCATATAGAAGAAATCCTTTTAGTATTTCTTGTATAGCAGGTCAACTAGCAACAATTTCACATAGTGTCTGTTTATCTGGAAAAGTATTTTCCCTTCAGTTTAATTTTTTTTAATGTTTATTTATTTTGAGAGTCATAGAGAGAGAGAGGGAGCAGGGGAGGGGCAGAGAGAGAGAGGGATACAAAATCCGAAACAGGCTCTGTGCGGTCAGCACAAAGACGCATGTGGGGCCCGAACCCACAAACTGTGAGACCATGACCTGAACAGAAGTCAGACACTAAACTGACTGAGGCACCCAGGTGCCCTTCAGTTTTGATAAACTTTACTGGATGAAGGAATTGGTAGAAAGGTCTTTTGTTTGGTTGGTTGGTTGGTTGTTCTCTGAGCACTTTTAATATTATATCCCATGACCCTCTGGCATCCTTGTTTTTTTTTTTTTTTGTCTGCAAAGTTAGCTCTTAATGTTATTGCGTTTCCCCTTTTGAGTGGTACATTATTTTTCTCTTACTGCTTTCCAGACTTGCTTGTTTTGTCTTTAACTTTCAGCATTTTAATTATATGTTGGTTCGTGGGCCTCTTCATTTATGCTATTTGGAGTTTTTTGAACTCCCTACATATGTAAGTTATTTCTTTCAACAAATTTTAATAAATTTGAAAACTTTTTCAGCCATTATTTTTGTTTGAATGTTTTTTTCTTCTCCTTTGTCTCCTTTTCTTCTAATGTACTCTCATTACATGTATACCAGTATTTTAATAGTATCCTACATTTCTCTGGGTATTTGTTAATTTTTCTTCATTTTTCCCCTTCTGTTCTTTGACTTGCATAATTTCTGTCAATATATCCTCAAGTTTCTAATTATTTCTTCTTCCAGTTCAAATCTACTATTGAGCCTCTCTAATGAATTTTTATCTGTTTACTTTTCAACTCCACAATTTCCTTTGAGTTTTTTATAACTTCTATTTTATTGATAGTCTCTACTTGAAGCACTGTGGCTATCAAACCTTCCTTTATTTTCTAATCATGGTTTCCTTCTGTTCCATGAACATATTCATAATGGCTACTCAGATATTTTTCTATTAAATCTGACATTTGTTCTGCAAATTATTTGGGAGTTTCTTTCATATATTTTTTATTATATTTTATTTATATTATATTTTTATTTATATTTTATATTATATTTTTATTTTCTATTACTTTTTCTATTGTCTGATATATATATATGTATACCTATATATATGTGTATATAGATGCATACACACACACACATCTATCTATATACATATATCTTAATTTTGTTATTGAAATCTAAACATTCTATGTAATATGTTAGAGTAAATCTCAGTTGTTCCCTTATCCATGAGGCTTATTATTCTCTTATTTTTGTGTTTATTTTCATTTTTGTTTGCTTATCTAATGCATAGCTGGATTCTCTTATTGAAGTCTATCTTCCTTCTCCAACAGTGTTAAGTCTCATGTTGCTATAATGGAGGAGCAGCCATAGGTATGCCAAGGTTACCTTGGGGTGACTTTGATACTGGTGGGGGTCTTTTCCACTCTTTCTCTTATCATACCCAGCTGTTAAACTCCACTAATTACTAGCAGACTGCTCCATTGTTTTCAATAATGACCTGGGAAATAAATTCTTCTACAAGCTAATCCAATCAAAGTGTGGATTCTCTGAAGGAATTGTTTCTGAGGTCATTCTTTGATGTTTGTTCCATGCCAGGAGGTTTCTTCCTAGCTAGCTCAGTTCCACTTCCCTCCTACAGACTACCCATCCTATACTGTCAGACATGTCTTTATTAGAGTCATGGATTTTTTTTTTTCCCAATTACCTTTCACATTCTCCACTGTTCTTAACAGTACCCGTAGGCTTAAACATGTCCAAGCTCTACTGCAAATGAAATCAGTTCCTTTGGAATGAAATTAGGAGTTTTGCATTTTATGTCCTGCTTCTCTTTTGTCCCCTTCTTGCCAAAATATTTCTGAGTCAGGGGTTAGGAGTTGAAGGTGGGGATAATGGGAAACTTCTCTTCAATGACTCTTGGAGCTGAATACTTGGTAGAGGAGGGCAGAAGCCTAAGGTCTTTGACCTTGGCTCTCCTTACTGGAGGAGTCAGTAAGGACACAATGACCCCCTCATGAGTCAGGCAAGTGTCATTGGGATCCCAGTATTCTCAATGTGTCTTGTTCAAGGTAGAGACACTGAAGAGTGAGAGTTAATTAGAAGGAAGCCCCCACCTCTTAATTGTACTTGTCAGGTGCATAGCCTCAGCAACAGGTTAATGAGGTCACAATGAGAAGTGCTGAAATCGTGTTCCCCTGAAGAAGAGTGCTTTATACCTGGGAACTGAGAAGTGAAGACTGGATATGTTATTTGCTGCAGCATCTGGAGTGGAGTCTCCACCTCAATGAGCTGAGAGGATGGGGAAGTAAGTAGTACTGGTTCAATACCACAGACTTTTATACTTCTTACTGAATTTTTATAGATTTTCTTGCATATATATTCCTTCATTTAATATTTGTCCTTAGGAACACTTACAGAGGCTTTGAATTCTTTTTTTAAAATCATTTTCACTAATTTCCTTGGGAAGCAGGTCAAGAGAACTCTTCATACTGTTACACCTGAAATCAATCTCTAGTAATGATCAGTTCTGAACAATATTTAACATAATTAAATATTTATGTTGTCCTTCAATATACCTCTTATAGTTACAAAATAGAAATACCAGTGTTAAAACAAACAATAAAGTTACTAGGTGCAGTTTATTATACCTTTACAGCTTATTTATTATTCTTAAATTATCACACCATAAATGTGCAATCAAAATACTATCCTTTAAAAATGTTTGAGGTAATTATTTGTGAAGTTAGGTTTCAATTTGATATGTAGCTAAAATTATTTCATTTTATGATTTTTTTCTATTAGTTTTTAGAGTTGGTTATTTTTTATTATTTATAATTCTTGTTCTTTAATTATTTGATATATTTACAAAATCATAAAATTCAAGCTATATAAAAGTGTACATTCACATTATGTTATTTCTGCCATGTCTTTCCTAATGCTTTATCTATATCAGAAATATATCTTTTAGTTTTAATTTAAATATATAAATAAATAAATATAAAATTAAATAAATATAAAATTAAATAAATATAAAAATATGGGGGTGCCTGGGTGGCTCAGGTGGTTAAGTGGCCAACTTCAGCTCAGGTCATGATCTCATGGTTTGTGAGTTTGAGCCTCACATCGGGCTCTGGGCTGACAGCCTGGAGCCTGGAGCCTGTTTCACATTCTGTGTCTCCCTCTCTGTTCCTCCCCTGTTCGCACTCTGTCTCCCTCTCAAAAATAAATAAAGATTAAAAAAATTTTTAAATAAATATAAAATAAATATATGCATATATGTTCTTATTCTTTCCTCCTTTATGTCAGTATGGGATAAATACTCTCTGAACAAAACTTTTTTTTTTTTTTTTTTTAATGCAACAGTATATGAAGGTCACTTGTTACAAAGAAAGATTTTTTTTTTAATTAAGGAAAGATTGCTTTATTTTTTTTTATAATGCTATATCACTGTATCAGAAATAATACAACATTTTCACCCAGTACTCTATTTATGTATATTTGGGTCACAATAGTCTTTAATACTACAAATAATCCTACAGTGAATAGGGATGACCTATATCATTTCAACTTTTACTTCCTTTCCTTCCTTCTTTCATTTTTTTTCCTTCTGTCTCTCATTTTTTCTTTTATTTTCTTTTGCTTTCTTTTATTCTTCTTTTCTTTCTTCTTTCCCTTTCCTTTTCTTCTTTTCTTACATTTTCATCTCTCCTTTTCATTTCTTCTACCATTCCTTCTTATCTCTCTCTCTCTTCCTCATTTATTTTGTAATATCAAAAATCAGAAGCCATTACTAGTTACTTAAAATATAATCTAAAACAATGTTAGCTCTCTCAACGTGCTTACTTTGAGGTATCTATCTTTGATCTTGAGTGTTGATAGATCATTAAAGTTAAGTAATTATTTTGATGTGCCACTAGAAGATATTATGCTAAGTGAAATGAGTCAGACCAAGAAAGATAAATACCATATGATTTCACTCATATGTGGAATATAAAAAAAAAACAAATGAATAAGCAAACAAAAAACAGAATCAGACCTATAAATATAGAGCACAAACTGATGGTTGCCAGAGGGGCGGGAGTGAGGGGAATGGGCAAAGTAGGTGAACGGGAGAAGAAGATACAGGCTTCCAGTTATGGAATAAATCAGTCGTGGGAATAAAAGGAACAGCATAAAGAATATGTCAATGATAGTATAATAGTGTTGTTTGGCGACAGATATAGCTCCATTTATGGTGAACATAGCATATATGTATAAACTTATCAAATTACTATGTTGTACACTTGAAACTAATGTCACATTGTATGTCAAGTATGCTCAAATAAATAAATATTTTAACATAAATGTTGTATTGCCTGTACTAGCAAAGGGCAAATGGTATAAGTGGTAATTACCAGGGGACAGCAGAAAAAAAATACTCAAGTATTAATAAATGAAACAACAGGATACGACCACTGGCTACATAATTAAGGCTTTTGCCTGTGTGGTTCTCTTCTTTCTTTCCAAATTTTTTTTGTCATCTGGTTCCTTCTTGCCTGCTGGTTTCTTAAATTATGCTAGACCAGATTCCATAACACTCTGGAGTCACCCAAATTTTCTATGGCAGATTTCAGAGATTCTTAGTAATTTTCATGATATTAGATAGGTAGAATATACAAATGATAATATACATATTTGTAAAATAAATATATTTAATAATTTATATTATTTATTATTAAATATAAATAATATATCTAATAATAAATATATTTAAAATAAATGTATTTTAAATAAATGTATTTTAAACTAAATATATATATTATAATTTGTATTTATATATATATATTTTTTTACTTTGAAACTTTGAAAGATACAGTTAAAATGAGATGACTGATTACCTGTATCCACCTAAAGGAAAAGCTATCCAAGAGACTATTATGGATATAATGCTTGTATTTTTCTTCACTGTGTATTTTTATTTACAACTTAATTGTTCTTAATATGTGGAAGGGTTTCCTGGTATTTTTTAAAAATTTTTCTGACTATAGGGACACCTGGGTAGCTCAGTTGGTTAAACATCTGATTTCGGCTCAGGTCATGATCTCACAGTTTGTGAGTTCGAGCCCCACATCAGGCTCTGTGCTGATAGCTCAGAACCTGGAGCCTGCTTTAGATTCTGTGTCTCCCTCTCTCTCTGCCCCTACTCCACTCATACTCTGTCTCTCTCTCTCTCAAAATAAGTTAACATTGAAAAAGATTAAAAAACTTTTTTTCTGGCTATATATATATATATAGTCAGAAATACATATACACACATATATATGTGTATATATGTATATATATGTAATTTTCTGTGTCCTTACAATTTCCTAGCTATTTTTTATATTCACTTTCTTCATAGAAGTTCTTTCTTCTTCTCTTATTTTTAAAATTTCATATCAGAACAATTTAGCAATATATAGGTTGAACAGTTAACTGGAGTGGAATATTCTGGGTACTAATTTTTATCCCTGGGTGTGTATTTCTGTGGAATATTCCCAGAAGTGCATTATGGTTTTCAACAAAACATTTCCCTGCTTGTTACCTTTTTTTCAGCAGCTTCATCTCAGCTATGCAACTGTGGGAACATATGGGCTTCAATGCTCTTTTCTTATACCAAATAGAGTAAAAAGTGACTGAAAAATCATTCTGAACAGACAAACACACAATGTGCTGGGTTAAATGAGTTTAGTGATTTTTAATGCCATTTCTATTATATCGAAATAGGCTTGGCACTGGGGACATTCTTTGCTTAGAAAAGCCTGAAAGAACGGGGGTTTCTGTGCATTTCCATCTGAGCTGAGGGAGCCCTGCTGAATGCAGAACAGAGTCAGAGGGAACTGTTAACTGGAGATTAAGCTCTGACAATCAAGCTGCTTGCCAATAAATTTCAAACCCATCTATGCAAGTCATTCAATAACAACAGACTTGCAAAGCAATTAAAGTCAGCCCTTCCTGTTTAATTTCTGCAAAATGGGGCTGGACTGCCTGAGCTTTCATTTGCTGTGGAATAGTAAATGAAATGAGCCAGGAACATACTGAAGTCCTGATGAACACCTGGTGCCCTGTCTCAGATTCCTTTTTTTTTTTTCTTTTTTTTTATGACTAAGGGTGGGAGTAGACAAAACCTTACCAGAACAATTAAAACAGGAGAAACTAATTAAGCAGAGCCACTGTTTTAAACCAAATTAAATATTTGTTGTATATCGTACACTTTCTTTTTCTTTTTAATTTTTTTCAACATTTATTTTTGAGAGAGGCAGAGCATGAGTGGGGGAGGGGCAGAGAGAGGGAGACACCAAATCTGAAGCAGCCTCCAGGCTCAGAGCTATCAACACAGAGCTCAACACTGGTCTCAAACTCACAAATCGTGAGATCATGACCTGAACCGCAGTTGGATGCTTAACCCACTGGGCCACCCAGGCGCCCCTGCCTACACTTGCTTTTAAGCAATTTTTGTTTTCACTGATTTCGAAACAACATTATAGACATATTCATATGTAGCCGAGTGAATACGTAAAATATTTTCTCAGACATAATCTAAGTTCACCAATGTAACCTCCCATCATCCCCTCATCCAGCACTGACTTTTATGGCTGTGTCTAATCTTTCTTGACACTGTTAACTTTCTTGGGAAATGAGGTTGAAGTGGGTATGAGATATAAGGCTACAGTTCCAGATTTTACACTAGTTTAGTAGAGATCATTTTATTGGGTAAACTATTCCAGAAATATTTTTCTATGTATTCTCTGAGGCTTGCTTTTTACATTCCGTAGTCATAATGTGCATACATATATGTCGGTTTGTTAAAAGCGTGGACTTTCTCATTAAGTTAGTTTTAGTTTCAGTGTCAACTTTACCACTAACTGGGCAGTCTTGTGATTTTGTACATGAAATTTAGTCTCTGAGAGTCATTGTGTCTATCTTCAAATTTTAATAACCTTAATATCATAAATAAATAAGATGATGCTTATAAATCCCATAATTCAATATCAGTTGCAGAGTTAGTCCTAAATATATATTAGTTGTGTTTAACCTCTACATATATATATTTACACATTTCATAAACCTGGAGTCATGCTATATATACTGTTTTATAACCTACTGTTTTTACTTAAAAATACATTATACATCTTTTTGAGTAATGTGAATATACAGTGTATAGCATAATAAATTTTATTATTCATCATAACTTTTAGTGGCTGTCTGGTATTTCAATGTACAAATGCACCCTAAATTATTTAACAATCAACTGCTTTGATATTTCTATTTCTTACTATAATAAAAATGCTTCAGTGAATGAACTTTAATCTAAATGTTTGCAATTTTTCCTTTATTTTCCAATCACACAGTAAGAGAATAATGTTGACAGAAGTTTTTATTCAAAAGTTAACAATTTTGTACACATTTCAAATTGCCTTTCAAAATAGTCATATAAATGATCATTTAATTAACAATCTAGAGTTTTTACTTTATAGAAATTTGTCTGTAATGCTAAGAAATATTAACTTATTTTCAACAAAATATGTACTACATTTCTGACTCTGAAACCACAGCTATGTAAGTAAATTCTGATGAGTAGTTAATATTGCATAAATATTAATTGGTAGTTACTTTTGAGAAGTATTTATATTTTATACTTTTCTAGAATTAAAAATACATCACTTTATTTTTTTATTTTTTGAATTACATCATTACATACATTAATTTTAGAGAGAGAGAAAGAGAGAAAGCACGTGCACACATGCGAGTGGGGGAGGGGCAGAAGCAGAGAGAATCTTAAACAGACTCTATACTCAACACGGGGTTTGAGCCCATGACCCTAGGATCAGGACATGAGCTGAAATCCAGTGTCGGATGCTCAACCAACTGAGTCACCCAGGCACCCCTGGAGTATATCCTTTTAAATCAAGTGATTGTTAAAAGTAAATGGTACTCTCCAGGTTTTTCTCTTTAAATAGTCAACTATTTGTGCTCAATAGACAGAATAAGCCTTCTGGTTAGTAAAATATTGAGTATATGTTAAAAATAATGAAACATTCAATATTATCGATAATAATAATGGATTATTATTGTTTATGATGGAGTGAAGGAAACATTGTGGAGAATGAGAAGCTAGGGGACAACTGCTCAGAAACATGTGAATCCCTGGTGATGAAGGCTGAAACTATGGCATTACTGGTAAGCAAGGTAAGGAAAGAGCAGATCATCGATACTTTAAGGTGGCAGAGTTACCAGGACTCGGTCATCAATTCAATGTGGAGGCAGAGGGCAAAAACAGAGTTAAACTTCCCTAGGATGGGCCTGCCATCTCTGTTCCAGAATGTGTGTCTATCTCCGCACTCATTTCATCGAAATTTTCTACTCATATTTATATTTCTTACTACACTGTATGTCTTTATATAGATAATCCATATTTGTATTTTTGTATTTGTATTACAGATAATACTATGTTTGTGTTTTTGACACCTAGCACCTTATGTTTTAAAATGAATGAAAATTAATTGGACTAAATTAGAAATTCAAGAACTAGGGTGCAAATAATATGCTTACATTACTTTACAATTATATTAATACTATTTATGATGGAAGATTTTGAGAAAACATAAGATTGTGAATGCTTTTGTAAAGGAACAGAGCATAGGGAAATAATTAAAATTGTCACCCAGAGGTAGAAGTTTCAAGCTCTATCAGTTCCCTAGTTAAACACTGGACATCCTTCATAGGGACTTATTGTAGCTTTCCACCATCTCTAGGATATGCCTTAACACTAATGGTCCAAAATGAAGTCCCTACCATTATGATTATATTCCAAGAATCAAGAAGAAAAAAATAGAGATGCTTGAAAAGGTAAGCATCAGTTGATCTTTAAACCTAAAAACAAAAAACAAAACAAAAAAACTGCATTACTGTCTCATAGATATCTTTGCATAATATAAAACCTGATACTTGGCCAAGACAGTCACATGGCCATAGTCACATGTAGATGGATGAACTTCTGTTGTATAAACAGATGAACTTTGTATTAATATGGAAAACATGAGAAACAAGTATAACAGTAGAACTTTTTTTTTTTTTTACAGAATCCTACGTTTTGGCTTCTCCAATATTTGTGAGCTGCATTTTTTTTTACACACTATAGCATATACTCAGTATGCTTTAAAAGGAGAGAAATACCAATAAAGTCTCATCCAGTTTGTGCCTCCAACTAAAAGCTGAGTTTTGGGGTATCAGCCATTTCTTTTTATTAGAGTGAATGTGGTTTCTCATGGTCCAGAGACCTCTAAGGGGCAAAAAAACCTGTTTTCCCCTACACCCATCCCACCCAGTGTGTGATGGGTGATGGTAAGGTAAAAATAAGATAATGTCAAAAAAACCTGCCACCTGGGAAAGAGGATAAGTTACTGGCATTCATTGTCTACAAATATGATCACAGCTTGCTGTGCACAAATAGAAATATTTGTTTTTGTAGTAATATATTTTATTTTTTACATCCATCCGGAAGCTTCTGATCCTATTCTGTGGGGGCAGATAATCTTGCTCATTTCCTGCTATATTTTCTGGCTCTCATTTCTAAGTCGTCCCCATGTCTTTGATCTCTACAGGCAAAACTGAAGTTACCATTAAAGGGTATTCACTTCTGAAATCTCAACAACTTTAACCAGCTCCTTTCTGCTGGTGCAAAGTTGAGGCTCGAAGGGTTGAATTAGAGGTTTAAATCCAAGCTTACGTTGACCAGGCCTGTCTTTGGCAACATAATTCCACCCAAAACGTAGTAGATATTTGCAAGTAACCACAGTTAAAGATCTTGCTTAGAGGTAGTTTTAAGTTTTACATTTCTTGCTATTTTCCTTTTGGCATCAGTGGTAAGGGGGCAGCTTTAGCCAGTTCTTTGCTACTACTTTACTTATGTCTTTCTATGTGAGAGAGATATTCATTAAAACTTCTTGCAAGAAAATTTGGGGCAATAGTCACATCCTGTTAAGGATTGCTTTTCTTTGTCACTGTTTTTGTGTATGCTTCAATTTGGTATCCAGATGCAACACATATTTTAAATTCTCTAAGATTGCAAAGTAGCTGCACTTTTCAGCAGTATAGATTTCAGGCAGCAGACAGATTCTTCCTTGGCAAAGCTAGACTCCTTTCCACTTCTGTTTTCAGATGAACTGCTTCCAGCCTGAGTTTTCCTTTATTTGTGGGACTTTGTTATACAAAAAAAAAAAAAAAAAAAAAAAACCCTCACAATTTCCATATGCTCAATTCTGCTTCATGTAGAATAATACTAAATTCGAATGATGAAGAGTATTTGAAACAAGATATAAAACCTTTTTCTCTCTTTGTAAACAAATTATAGAGCTAAGTGATCAGGGCAAGGATGGAACTGGAATCCACAGAGTCCTCAAGAACCCACATTTCATGCATCTTCTTGGGAATAAGTTAATCCTGGTTCTCTCCACCCATTAAGAATACTTTCTCATCACACCCATGAGCCAAGCAGCAAAATGTAAAAAACAGGGTAAAAAAGCGAGCAAAATGCATGCAGTAAATGTCTCTGAAGTAGATTTCCTACAAACTTATATTTCATGTTTCTAAGAATATTCCATTGGCCAGGAATATAGTCATGTGATCTCACATAAATGTGGTGCAACTTGTTAAATACAGCTTTTTCTTTCATAGACCACAATCAGGTTAAACACTCATTATTGTGGAAAGAAAGAAACAATGAATATTATAAAGGAAGCTCTCTGCCATATTATGTAAACTACCAATGCCACCAATCAGTTTTCTTGTAATTACCAAGCATTTCTTAAATTATCTAGTATATTCTGAACTGTGAGATTTAATTATTCAATCATTGGAAAAATTGTGTATCATTAGCAATAACTTCATTTTTAAGCCGATGGCTTACCCTTATAAGTATCAGTTAATCTGTCTTCTGAAAACCAAAACCAAAACCAAACAAATGTATTTTTTTATTCACAGTTAAATAATACAATTTCTTTATTTGGCCTGTACTTGGAAAAGAAGACTACTGGAAATCAGCCTGAGGCATTTCAACTTTCATATGATTGATCAACTCCCATTTTATATTTTTCCTAACACTGCCCTTAAACCCTGATGCATTTCATCATCCTGTACACCATATAGTACCAACCATCATCTGACTTTCTGACTGATATTACTCAACAGGAAAGATTCCCTGCTGTTATCTTTTTGCAGGAACACCTATTACTCTGCTAGAAAGGGTGGAATGTACAAATCTTATTTTCTTTACTTTCACTTCTGAACAGGTTAGAAAACCTCATTGAACAAGTTCTAATATGAAGAACCACTTGACATTTTTTTCAATTTTAAACTGGACATCATTTATAATATTTCCATCATGTGTTTAGACCTTTCAGAGACTTTTACAAAGAAGTTTATTAGAAAAAAAATAAAGTTAGAGAACTGTTGTTTAGTACTTCCAAAAAGTCATGTAGGTATAGTAGAACAAAATTAAGCTAAGCAACTTTTCACTTATAAGGGTCAAGTAGAAATAAATAATACCAAGCATAAACTGAAAAGCTAAGGGACCTATATTATAAATCATTCCATCTGACACACAATCTGTCTGGAACTGGGAAAATTGTTCCCCTAGTCAGATCAGTGTATGGAACATATTTAACCAAGTTTTAACTCAAATGACTGAAACTTATTTTTAGCCTGACTGTTTCTAAAGCTATTAGGTGTTACAAAAAGTACTACTGTGAAATTTTTGGTGTCACTGACATTCTGCATCTCCTTCCATCTTGATAAGTCTTACAAACTATGTGTTTTCAGATAGAATAAAAAGAAACACTGGTGAATGAATAATTGTTAAAATAATTTATTTTTCTGCTTTAAAATTATCCTTATGTCTTTCCTGTTGTTTTTTTTTTTTTTTTTTTTTTAATCTTTTTCAATGTTTGTTTATTTTTGAGACAGAGAGAGACAGGGGGAGACAGAGCACAAGCAGGGGAGGGGCAGAGAGACAGGGAGACACAGAATTCAAAGCAGGCTCCAGGCTCTGAGCTTTCAGCACAGAGCCCAAGGTGAGGCTCAAACTCGCCAACCACGAGATCATAACCTAAGCCAAAGCAGGACACTTAACCGACTGAGACATTCAGGTGCCCCTGTCTTTCCTTGTTAAAAGGGAAACATTTCTTTCCTTGAAATGAGGTTGGTAATATATTTTTTAAATATTTTCCTGTTATTTCACACTTTGAACTTATAATATTATCATACCTTACACTGCCATTAGCCATAGTTTTCTGAAGAGCTGGAAGTATTTATTTGGTATATAAATTAATGATGTTAAAATAATCAGAAATACCTACTTAGTACCTTAATTTTTCATTCTCTGTAATAAATGTCTACAGTATTGACATAATTAAATAATTTTATTTTTATGTGATATCTCCAATATACCCTACAATATTGTTATAATAATAAGGCCTAATGTTTCAATGTCTTATTGTAATTAAGTAAATTTCAGCCCTGGTCTTGATCATACTTCGAACACTTGGACTGATCATTTATTTTCAGCCTTACATTTATTCTTACCCCAATAGTTGTTTTTTTTTTTTTTCTGTATGAAGGTTTCTCCAGGAAAGTTACATAAAAAAACAAGGTTTTAAGAAAATCTAAATGTCAATATGCAAACCTATAACTATTGTTTCTTATTGCTACTATTATATGTTCACTGTTATGCTTTTCTTATCTCTTTATATCCTACACACTTATCTCTACCAATTCAGAATATTTGTATAATTTTTATCTTGGATTTAGACATTGTATTTAGTATAGTCTATTAATATATATGATGATTAATTTGCTCAATGCTACAATAAGCAATAAATTTCACTATCTTGAATTTTCTTATATTCCTTTCTGCAATCACCTTTTCAAAGCTTTTTCCCTCCCTGATTATTAGTGTCTTATGGCAACTCTAAAACCACCTGGCTCATTGATAATTCTTAAAACCAGCCAAGTGGCCATGGGACCAAAGATCTCACTTGTGTCTCTTATAGTTTTGCTTGCCACTTTACCTGTATTTCACAATAGTAATATACATAAGCAAAATAAATATTCCAGACCAATACTGACTTCATTCCCCAATCATATCTTTTTTCACCTAAAAACCTTGGGTGTCTGTTATTCTCTTTGTTTCTTATTCAACTACAGGGAAGATTAATTTGTTTTTAGGAGAAAGAATATATTATCAGTTAAGTTTTATTAGAAAAACTGTCCTAATTTCAAACAATAGACATTTCAATTTTCTCCTGTCTCCATTAAGTCTTCTTCACATATCTGGGAAAGTTGTTTGAATTCATGTTCAAAAGTTAATGCTTAATATTCCAGTAACAAAACACTTTTCCTAATATTTATCAGAATGTCAGTAAACTCAGTGGTAAAATAAAGTGCTGTTGTATTCATTAAATGAAAAGAAATACTATGTGTAAACATATAATAGGTGTTTATAAAGTCGTGTTCAATAAAATAGCAGCTATTATTTACAAGTAGGTCACAGGAACTTCTAATCAAAATAAATATTTGCAAGCATAGGTTCACATGATTATATACATATGCATTTTTTGCACATCACTCTGTGTGTGTGTGTGTGTGTGTGTGTGTGTGTGTATTGGTTGATGGTTGTAAATAACAGGAAGATATTTTGGTTAATACTAATATATTTTGTATTCAGATAAACCCCTCTCATGTTTAAGGATAGGACATTGATAACCTGTTAATGGTAGCTAAAGGGAATTTTTGCCCCATATTCAAAAGTTATGTTCTCGCATTTGTCAAGACTTCCACTGAAGTAAAAGCTAATTTATGTTCTTGACATTTCCACTTCTCTTTAAATACTCCTGTGACTACTTAGTCACATACAGAATGTTAACTCCTAATTTTGTGCAGCTTAAATGATTTTATAGTTTGAAACTTTTCAATACATGCTAACAGTAAACCAGAAGGATATTATAAACTACTGATACAGAATCCTTAAATGATGTAAGGAATTCTTTTCTATTCTGGGAGAACAAACTCATTTCACCTATGACACACTTTTCTCCTTTTGTTCCCTTGCTCTTCTATTCATATGCCTTTGAGGAAAAATGTATAACATCATTACTTCTATCACCGATAAAATTTGGTATAATCCTCTAATATTTTTAAGTTTGCTCAGGGAATTCTATATGTACATGATCACTGTTCTTCACAGGGATTTTGATTAAGTTGCTTTTGGCTATTTTTAAATTCTCCCTTCTATTTATCCTATTTTTTATCACCAAGCTCTATGTCTCTTTCCTTAGAAATTGACTTTGATTGTCATCCTTCATACTTTTCATTTGTGAAATGCTTGGGTTAATGACTTAATCACTTTGGACCACCAAATAAAACAAAACTTACAAAATTCTGCTCAATTAATTAATATATTTCTTTGGTTACCTCACATATTTCTCTAACATGAATTTTTTTAATGTTTATTTATTTATTTTCAGAGACAGAGAGTGGGGGGCAGAGAGAGACAGAGAGAGAGAGAGAGAGAGAGAGAATCCCAACGAGGCTCCACTCTGCCTGTGCAGAGCCCAACATGAGGCTTGATCTTGCAAACCACAAGATCATGATCTGAGCTGAAATCAAGAGTTGGATGCTTAAAACTGAGCCACCCAGGCACCCCTCTAGCATGAATTTTTTAACCTTTCATAATTAACACTGCTTTTCCAATTAACTAAAAGAATGTGGGTTCCCTTATGTGCCAGTCTGTCTCTCACCCTTCTCCAAGACCACTGCTCCCTCCCCACTGTGGTGACCATGATTTAATTCTCTCCCAAACATGTCTCTTCACTTTCAACCTTCTTCAGTGTGCCCTTGTCTCTGCCTTTAGTTGTGGAGTCTTTTTATGCCAGTCTTCTGGTCAATTTCTGTGGTATTTAGGATGATTTGATAGTATATAGTTGTATTTGTGGGGCCAGGCAAGCCTGGGGTCCTCCTACTCTTCTGCCATCTTCCAAAACAAAACAAACAAACTTATTTTGTTCTGTATATTCAAAGTTAATTAATCAGTGTGTGTGTATGAAAGAGAAACTCATATATATATATATATATATATATATATATGAGTTTTATATATATATATGAGTTTTATATATATATACATACATATGTGTATATACAAGTATTTATTATATTTATATTATATGTATATATGTGTATATATGTATTTATTTCTATTCATAATATTTATTATATATTTATCTGAATTGAAACCTAGACACTGCTCTCAGATTGTTCATAGTCTAAAAGCAAAGACAGACAAATGAATAAATGCAAAAAAGGATCCCCAAAGAGTATAACTTCTACAAGGGACCAATAGGAAGCAAGAAATGGATTTGGCATTTCATTGGTAAGGATAACAATTCTGGCAGCTTTAACAACAACAAAAATTAGAGGTTTTTCCTAATAAAAGTTTATGTCTCATTCCAGTCACAATCTTGTTTATTTGAGATGAATCCTTTTGGATGTCCGTCTCTCTTCTGACCAGTTGACTGAAGGTGTCAAATTTCTTTATCATGGCACACCATCATCTCAAAATTCTTTATTTCCAGCAGCATGGGTGTGAAAACAGGATTATCTAAACATTTCTTTGGAAATAATAAGGGCCAAAACTCAAATTATTATATGTCACATTTAGTTACATCAGTTAGCTAAATGACTTTCCATGACCTGGAACTGACTACCTAGGTGGCCTAAGAAATAACATTGTGTGTGCCCAGGAAAAGTAAACAGGATTGGGAGTATTTAGCCAATATTTGCCACAGGCTGATGTGAATGACATCAGTAAGTAAGAGGAAAGAAGCAATTTGTAAATGAAATGATTCCGGGCTCTGATATTCTAACAGAATAACACACAGAGGAGCCCACACAGGGAAGATGAATTCCCAAAAACTGGGTTGGAAAGCCAGAGGGGCCAAACTTCACGTGTTCTGGTAATCAGGAGGAATTAAAGCCTAGAGTTTTAATGGTCAGTGGGCATGGATCATGGGCAGCCTGGAGGCATTTGGGTGGCTCTTGGAGAGAGGGAAGGGCAAACAGCCTGTGGACATACAGCATGGAAACAGAGATCTGAAAAGTGCAGGGGGCACACACTGGGAGGTTATTTGCTCTTCTCCAAGCTTGAAGCTTGTCATAGACAAGTAGCATTCATGGAGAGACCCCCTCCCAGAGAAAAAGAATTGGCAGGTGCCATTTCCCTCCCCTGACTCTCAATATAAATATAGAGCCACTTGTGAGAACCAGCACAGCAATATTCACTACCTAACTTGCTTACACCAAGCCCCAGTCCCTCACCCTCTGGTGAAACCATTTCCCAGTTATGTTTCAGCTATGTGGGCTTGCCTCAGTCCCAGTGCCCTGGGCTCCCTCTCCCAGAAGACAGGGCCAAACCCTTGCCCACATCATATCACCTGACCTGAAAGTTTTGCAGGGCCTTAGTCCCAGTGGTGGTGGGGACACATCTCGTTTCACAAGCAGATCAGAGCACATCTAGTTACAATGCACCAATTCAGACCAGGGACCAGACACTGCCCACAAGAGGCAAAGAGAGCTTCTGGAAATGACTGGCCTGAAGGATACAGTGGCCAGGATACAATAGCAGAGCATGTGCAACACACACTCGAGACACTCCCTGAAACACCAAGCCTAGGGGAATAGGATACACTACACCGCAGGGCACTACAGGAGCTCTTCTTCATAAAGTCATAACCCTGAAGAACAGGAGATATACTTGACTTTCTTAACACACAGAAACAGAGACTTAGAGAAAAATGAGAAGACAGAGACAGTGGAAATTGTACCAAGTGAAAGAAGGCCTCAAGGTCATGGCCAGAAATCTAGGCAAAACAGATATAAGGACAATGTCTGATAGAGAATTTAAGGTAATAATTATAAAGATACTCACTGGACTTGAGAAAAGAGTGGAAGGCATGAGTAAGATTCTTAACACAGAGATAAGGAGTAAAATAGCAGAGACAAAAGGTTCAATAAATGGAATGAGAAACACACTTAATGAAATGAACAGTAGGCTAGAAGAAGCAAAAGAATGAGATAATGACCTAGAAGATAGAGTAATGGAACATAATCAAGCTGAACAAAAGAGAGACAAAATAATTATGCAAAATGAGACTAGACTTAGGGAACTCAGTGACTCTATCAAATGCAATAATATTTCCATTATAGAAGCCCTATAAGAAGAGTGATAAAAGGGGGCAGAAAATTTATTTGAAGAGATAATAGATAAAAACTTCCCTAACGTGGGGGAGAAAACAGATATCCAAATACAGAAGGCACAAAGAACCCCCAACAAAATCAACAAAAGCAGATCCACACTAAGATATATTATAATTAAAATGGCAAAATATAGTGATAAAGGAAAAAAAATTAAAAGCAGCAATATAAAAAAAGACCAATTACCAACAACAAAATTAAGCCAACAACCAAAAATTCACAGCAAAAAAGTCTAGAGCTAGATGAGTTCACAAGTGAATTCTACCATTTAAATAAGAGTTAGTACCTATTCTTCTCAAACTATTTAAAAAAATAGAAAACTTCTGAATTTATCCTATGAGGCCAACACTACCATGATACCAAAACCAGTTAAAGAAACTACTAAAAAAAAACTACAGGCCAATATCTCTGATAAACATAGATGCAAAGTACTCAACAAAATATTAGCAATGAATCAAAAAATACATAAAAAAAATCATTCACCATGATTAAATGAAATTTATTCCCAGAATGCAAGGGTGGTTCAGAACTCACACATCAATTAACCTGAAACATCACATCAATAGGAGAAAGGATAAGATCCATATGATCATTTAAATAGATGCAGAAAAAGTATTTGACAAAATACAACATCCATTCATGATAAAAATCCTTGACAAAGTAGATTTAGATAAACATACCTCAATATAATAAAGGCTATATATGGAAAACTCACAACTAATATCATCCTCAATGGGGAAAAGCTGTGGGTTTTTCCTTTCAGGTCAGGAAGAAGACATGATGTCCACTCTCACCACTTTTATTCAACATGGTACTGCAAGTCCTAGCCACAGCAATCAGAATAAAAGGCATCTAAATCTGTAAGGAATAAATAAAACATTCCTTATTTGTAGATGACATGATACTATACATAGAAAATCTGAAAAACTCCACCAAAAATTCCTAGGATTGATAAATTAATTCAGTAATGTTGCAGGATACAAAATCAATGTAGAGACATCTGTTGAATTTTTATACACGAGTAATGAGGTAACAGAAAGAGAAATTAAGAAAATAATTCCATCGGGGCACTTGAGTAGCTCAGTCAGTTAAGCATCCAACTTTGGTGCAAGTCATGATCTCACAGTTTGTGTGTTTGAGACCCACATTGTGTTCTGTCCTGACACCTCAGAGCCTGGAGCCTGGGTTGGATTCTGTGTCTCCCTCTCTTTCTGCCCCCTCCCCACTTGTGCTCTATCTCTCTTTTTCTCTTTCAAAAATAATGAACATTTTTAAAAATTAAGAAAATAATACAAATTATAATTGAACCAAAAATAATAAAATACCTAGGAATAAACCTAATCAAAGAGATGTACTCTGAAAACTATAAAACAATGATGAAAGAAATTGACATAAAGCAATGGCAAGACGTTCCATGCTCATGGATTGGAAGAACAAATATTGTTAAAATATCTATACTACCTAAAGCAATCTACACATTTAATGCAATTCCTATCAAAATACCAACAACATTTTTCACAGAATTAGAACAAATTATCCTAAAATTTGAATGGAACTACAAAAAACCCTGATCAGCCAAATCACTCTTGGAAAAGAAAAACAAAGCTGGAGTCATCACAATTCCAGACGTCAAGATATTTTACAAAGCTGTAGTGATCAAAACAGTATGGTACTGATACAAAAATAGACACATAGATCAATAGAATCAAATAGAAAACACAGAAACGAGCTCACAACTATAGGCGAATCACATACAAAAGAATGAAATTGGGCCAATTCATTATACCATACACAAAAATAAAGTTAAAATGAAGACCTAAATCTGAGATTTGGGACTATAAAAATCCTAAAAGAGAGCACAGGCAGTACCTTCTCTGACATCGGCTGTAGCAATTATTTTCTAGAGAGGTCCCCTAAGACAAGGGAAATAAAAGCAAAAACAAACTATTGGTATCACATCCAAATAAAAAGTTTCTGCACTGCTAAGGAAATAATGCAACTGAAAGGCAACCTATAGAATGGCAGAGGATATTTTGCAAATGACATATCAAATAAAGAGTTAATATGAAAAATATATAAATTACTTGTACAACTTAACACCCAAAAAAACCAAATAATCCATTATAAAGGGAGCCAGAAGATGTGAACAGATATTTCTCCAAAAAGACATCCAGATGGCCAATAAATACACGACAATGTGTTCATCATCACTTATCAACAGAGAAATTCAACTCAAAACTACAAGGAGATATAACCTCACACCTTACGGAATGGATGAAAACAACAACACAAGAAACAACGGTGCTCGTGAGGATGTGGAGAAAAGGGAGCCCTCTTGCACTGTTGATGGGAATTCAAACTGGTGCTTCGACTCTGGAAAACAGTATGCAGCTTCGTCAAAAAATTTAAAAATAGAACTACCCCATGATCAAGCAATTATACTGTTGGGTATCACTCACTATTGGGTACACTCAGCATGAAGACTGCTTAAGATTCTCTCTCTCTCTCTTCCTCTGCCTCTATCCTCATTTACACACACACACTCTCTCTCTCTCTCTCAAATTAAATAAATAAATAAACAAACAAAATAAAGAAATAGAAAGTATTTAAAATTTAAAGCAGAGGAATAAAAACTCAACACTTAATACAGTATCAGAAGTTCCGGCCTATTACATGTATAATTGTAGCACTTGAAAGAAGACAATACAGGAAGGAAAATTATTTTAATAAATATCTGAAAATATTTAAAACTTTTTTTTTTTAAATTTTTTTTTTCAACGTTTATTTATTTTTGGGACAGAGAGAGACAGAGCATGAACGGGGGAGGGGCAGAGAGAGAGGGAGACACAGAATCGGAAACAGGCTCCAGGCTCTGAGCCATCAGCCCAGAGCCCGACACGGGGCTCGAACTCACGGACCGCAAGATCGTGACCTGGCTGAAGTCGGACGCTTAACCGACTGCGCCACCCAGGCGCCCCAAGAAAATATTTAAAACTTAATGAAAAAATGTAAACTTGCAAGTCTAAGAAGCTTAGTAAGCCCGAAGCAAAAGAGACTTTAGGAATATTGCATTGATATACATCATAATCAAATTGCTTAAAACTGGGGAAAAAAAAGATAATTAGAAACAGCTAATTAAAAAAGACATGTTGTATATAAAGGAAGAAAAAAAATAGCAGCAGACAATTTGCCAGAACAATGAAACTAGAGATGGTAAAAGAGCATATTTAGAGGAGAGGAATTAAGAAGGCAGAGTAGTAGAAGGACCTTATGCTTGACTCATCCCTCAAACACAGCTAAATAAATGTCAAATCATTCTGAACACCTAGGAAATCATTCTGAGGACTGAAGAACAAATTGCACAACTAGAGGTAGAACAGAGGCCACATGGTGGAAGGTAGGAGGTGCAGAGATATGATTTGGGGAGAAAAGAATCCTCAGGAGCCATGATCAGGGAGAGAGGAAAGAAAGAAAGAGAGAGTGCAAGAGAGTAGGGCGGATGCAAGGCATTGCACTTGCCAGGAAAAACACTTCCCCAAAATCATTGACAAGGAACATGCGAATGGCTGATAACTGCAAATTTCACAAGCAACAGAGCTCAGTCTGAAGTTTTAGAATTACACACTATAGCTGGGGTGGAGCCTGGTGGGCATAGAGGTACTTCTGTGGAGGAAGAGGGGAGAGGCCCGGGAGCACACAGCATGCTCTAAAAGATCCCCTGAGCCACACTGGGAAAGACAGTTCCCCTTCTTAGAGCTCATGTGGGAGAGGTGGCACCGCCTCTATGGGGACAAATGAGTCAGCAGGAGCCATTGAGCTGCCCTGTTCATTAGCAAAAGGAACAGGGGCAGCTACTGAGGACAGCTAACCTCGATGCCAGCTTTTTGCTGTGCTTTGCTATAAACTCCAAGCACCTGTGTGTTTGTGTGTTCTGGGACAAACTGGCATCAGCCACAGCATGGCAAGACTCTGCAGAGGATCAGCACGGGTCCATGCCATGCCCAGTCCCTAAATTTTGGAGTTTTGAAACCCAGCTGGCATACCTAAGGTAAATCACAGGAGTATTGTGCTATCAGGTGAGCAAATGGCACAGATATAGACAGGGTAAAGGCAGGGATCTGAAGGAACCCTGAGACAAATGAGGGGACACTTTTTACTCTTCTGTGAGAACTTCCTGAACAGTGAAGGGCACGAACTTCCCTCTCCAGGTCCAAGAGAGCTGAATAATGCCATTTTTACCCCCACCCATCAGCACCCATCAGGAGTTCAAGACTACTAAATCAACCCTGCAGCAGATCCTAAGGGAGACTGTGAGTGGAATGCAGCAAAGGACCAGAGACATCACAACAAGCATGAAACCTACAGTTAACACAATGACACTAATTCCATCTTCCAATAATCACTCTGAATGTAAATGGACTAAATGCCCCAATCAAAACACATGAGGTATCAGAATGGATTAAAAAAATGATCTATCTATATGCTGCCTATGATAGACTCATTTTAGATCTGAGGACACCTATAGATTCAAAGTGAGGGGATGGACAAATATCTACCATGCTACTGGATGGCAAATGAAAGCCAGGTAGCCATATTTACATTAGACGAACTAGATTTTAAACTAAAGGCTGTAACAAGAGATGAAGAGCATTATAACATAATTAAGGTGTTTACCCATCATGAAGAGCTAACAATGCTTATGCCCCCAACAGAGACCCAAATATATAAATTAATCACAAACATAAATAAATGTATAGATAATAATACCATGATTATAGGGCACTTTAACACTCCACTTACAACAATGAACAAATAATTGAGGCAAAAAATCTATAAGGAAAATGGTTCTGAATGACACACTGGATCAGATGGACTTAAGAGATATATTCAGAACTTTTTATCCAAAAGCAGCAGAAGACACATTATTCTCAAGTGCACATGGAACATTCTTCAAAATAGATCACACAGTGGGTCATAAAAAAACCCTCAACAAGTAAAAATATTGAGATCATACCATGCATATTTTCAGATCACAACACTATGAAACTTGAAATCAATCACAAGAAAAAATTTGGAAAGACCCCAAATACATGGAGGTTAAAGAACATCCAATTAAGGAATGAATGGATCAACCAGTAAATTAAAGAAGAAATTAACAAAATATATGGAAGCAAATGAAAATGAAAACATGACAGTCCAAACTCTTTGTGATTCAGCAAAGGCACTCCTAAGAGGGAAATACATTGCAATTCAGGCCTATATCAAGAAGCAAGAAAGGTCCCAAATACATAGCCTAACCTTACACTTAGAGGAATTTTTAACAGAATTAAAAAAAGAGAAAGAGAGAGCAGATCAATGAATCTAAGAGCTGGTTTTTTGAAAAAAATAAACAAAATTGATAAACCCTAGCCAGAGTTCTCAAAAAGAAAAGACAGAGGACTGAAATAGATAGTAGATAAAATGAAAGAGGGAAGATCACAACCAATACCACAGAAATACAAACAATTATTAGAGAATAGTATGAAAAATTACATGCCAACAAACTGTACAGCCTGGAGGAAATGGAAAAATTCCCAACACCCACACACTACCAAAACTCAAACAGGAAGAAATAGAAAATTTGAACCAACCCATAACCAGCAAAGAAATTGAATAAGTTATCAAAAACCTCCCAACAAATAAGAGTCCTGGGCTAGATGGCCTCCCAAGGGAATTATACAGACATTTGAAACAGAATTAATACCTATCCTTCTCAAGCTGTTCCAAAAAAGAGAAATGGAAGGGAAACTTCCAGACTCATTCTATTAAGCCAGCATTACCTTTATTCCAAACCAGAGAAAGACCCCACTAAAAAGGAAAATTACAGGCCAATATCCCTGATGAACATGGATGCAAAAACTCTCAACAAGATATTAGCAAATCAAATTCAACAGCATATTAAAAGAATTATTCACCACGATCATGTGAGATTAATTCCTGGGCTGCAGGGCTGTTTCAATATTTGCAAATCAATGAATGTGACACATCACATTAATAAAAGAAAGGATAAGAACCATATGATCCTGTCAAAAGATGCAGAAAAAGCATTTGACAAAATGCTTAGCATCCTTTCCTAACAAAAACTCAAGAAAGGATGGAAGCAACATATATTAATGTCATAAAAGCCATATATGAAAGACCCATAGCTACCATCATCCTCAATGGGGAAAATCTGACAGCTTTCCTGATGAGATCAGGAACATGACAGAGATGTCCACTCTCACCACTGTTGTTTAACATAGTGTTGGAAGTCCTAGCCTCAGCAATCAGACAACAAAATGAAATAAAAAGCCATCAAATAAGCAATGAAGAAGTCAAGCTAATATTCTTCACAGATGTTATGATACTCTACATGGAAAACCCAACAGACTCCACCAAAAATTGGCTAGAACTAATACATGAATTCAGCAGTCACAGGATATAAAATCAATGTACAGAAATCTGTTGCATTTCCTTACACCAATAATGAAGCAACAGGAAGAAAAATCAAGAAATAGATCCCATTTACAATTGCACTAAGAACCATAAAATTCCTAGGAATAAACCTATTTAAAAAGGTAAAAGATCTGTACTCTGAATCTATAGAAAGCTTATGAAAGAAATTGAAGACACAAAGGAATGGAAAAATTATTCCACACTCATGGATTAGAAGAACAAATATTGCTACCCAAAAGCAATCTACACATGCAAAGCATTCCCAGTCAAAATACCACCAGCATTCTTCACAGACCTAGAACAACCAATCCTAAAATTTGTATGAAACTACAAAAGACTCCATATAGCCAAAGTAATGTTGAAAAGAAAACCAAAGTGGGAGGCATCACAATCCCAGACTTTAGGCTCTACTACAAAGCTGTAATCATCAAGACAGTATGGTATTGGCACAAAAACAGAGACATAGACCAATGGAACAGAATAGAGAACCCAGAATTGGACCGACAAATGTATGGCCAACTAATCTACAAAGCAGGAAAGAGTATCCAATGGAAAAAAGACAGTCTCTTTAGCAATGGTGCTCAGAGACCTGGACAACAACATGCAGAAGAATGAAACTGGACCACTTTGTTACACTATAGACAAAAATAAATTTAAAGTGGATGAAAAACCTAAATATGAGATAGGAAACCATCAAAATCCTAGAGAAGAAAAGAGGCAAAAACCTCTTTGACCTCAGCCACAGAAACTTCTTACTTCACATGTCTCTGAAGGCAAGGGAAATAAAAGCAAAAATGAACTATTGGGACCTCATCAAGATAAAAATCTTCTGTACAGCAAAGGAAACAATCAACAAAACTAAAAGACAACTGATGAAATGGGAGAAGATATTTGCAAATGACATATCAGATAAAGGGTTACTATCCAAAATACATAAAAGCTTGCCAAACTCAACACCTGAAAAACAAATAAACCAGTGAAGAAATGGGCAGAAGACATGAATGGAAATTCAAAGAAGACATCCACATGGCCAACAGACATATAAAAAGATGTTCAACCTCCTCATCTTCAGAGAAATGCAAATCAAAACTACATTGAGATATCACCTCACACCAGTCTGAGTGGCTAAAATTAACAAATCAGGAAACAACGGATGTTAGTGAGGATGTGGGGAAACGAGAACCTTCTTACATTGCTGGTGGGAATGCAAACTGGTATAGCCACTCTGGAAAACAGTGTTGAGGTTCCTCAAAAAATTAAAAATAGAATTACTCTATAACACAGCAATTGCACTACTAAAAATTCATCCAAGGGATACAGGAGTGCTGATTCAAAGGGGCACATAAGTCCAATGTTTATAGCAACACTATTATAAATAGCTAAATTATGGGAAAAGTCCAAATGACCATCAACTGATGAATGATAATGAAGATGTGGTATATATACACAATGGAATATTACTCAGTGATTAAAAAAGAATGAAATCTTGCCATTTGCAACAACGTGGATGGAACTGGAGGATATAACACTAAGTGAAATAAGTCAGTCAGAGAAAGACAGATATGATATGATTTCACTCATACGTGGAATTTGAGAAACTTAGCAGTTGGCCATGGTGGAAGGAAAAGAAAAATAAGATACAAATAGAAAGGGAGGCAAATCATTAGAGACTGTAAAATACAGAGAAAAAACTGAATTTTGAAGAGGGTGGCGAGTTGGCAAATGGAGGCGATGGGAAAAATGGGTGATGGGCATTGAGGAGGGCACTTGTTGAGATGACCACTGAGTGTTGTATGTGAGTGATGAATCGCAGAAATCTACCTCTGAAGTCACGCCTACATTGTATGTTAGCTAAGTTGACAATAAATTTTAAATAATAAAAAAATAAAATAAAATAATTAAAAATAAAATTAAATAATTTTTAAAAATTAATGAATGAATGAATTAATTAATTAAATACCATAATCTGACTAGGGTAAAAGTCAGTTTTCTTCTTAGTAGTTAATTATGTTTATCTTTTAGTAAAATGTTGTGTTTAAATTAATAATGTTTAGAATAATAATTTTCTATACTTTTGGAAGAAAATAAGTCAAGCAGTGAAATGATTCCACTTATGTTGTAATTACATAGGAGTAGACTGAGCAGTCTGGAGCCAATCTTTCTGATGGACAAGTTCATTGATGGTTTGAGAGCCCTTCAATAGAGCAGATATCTGGGAGGTGATCATTTGGCTTTTTTTCAGATGATGCCTTAGGACTCCAAATGGTCTATGATGATTTCCTCAAAAGGAACAATCCAGATAATTAAAAAATGGAGCCCACTGCAAAAAAAGAACCATTTTATAAGATGGATTATTAATATCACAATAATGCCAGTAGAATCCATACAAGAAAAAAAATTCCCAGAGATGGTAAATAAGTTTTATACCAGAGATGGAAAAGAATTCAAGGATGAGGTTGTAGGACAAGGGATATCTATCTATCTATCTAATCTATCTATCTATCTATCTATCTATCTATCTATCTATCTATCTATCTATCATCTATCTATCTATCTACTCTATCTATCTATCTATCTATCTATCTATCTATCTATCTATTTACATACTATACATTATACTCAAAAACATCTGTTTTAGGTGCCTTGAGTACTTAACACATTCTTAAATTTTAGGATGATGAATAGTAAAGAAGAATTGAAATAGATGCTCTAAAAATTATTCAAGATTATCTAAAGCTATTGTACCTATAGAACGCTTTTTAATTACCACTGCTATCTCATGTTTTTAGTTTTTAAAATATTTTTCTATTCTGTGGATATCACATTCTTCAAAAAAATAAATTATATGTTATATATTTGTACATAAACACCTTGTTAAGTATAAAATTATATTTATTTAAATTACAATAAAGGAAAGATGATTATTATAATAAAAAACAGGAATGAAAATATACACATATACTACTTTTAAATATGGAATAACATCAATTTAGGGTTAGAAAAGTAGTACTTAATTTATATCATGCCTAGAAAATATGAGGAACTCAATTAGGTCAAACAGTAGCCAGTCTACGATTTTCTGTGATTATTTTAGGGAAAATTCAGTTCAGTGCTTAGAATTCAAAATAGAGTGAATGATGAAGACAAATGATTTTACAGCCTTGAATTGGATAGCATAAAAGTATGATATAGTTTTAAATTTTGCTCAAACTTATGAGACACGCAGTGTGATAATCATCTTAATAAATGTGCTTGCTGAAGGCCAAAAAGATCGGGACTTCAGGAGAATCAGAGAAATGGGGACATTTAAGGCCTCTAGAAATAAATTTTTAAGAAATAATATGAGAATCTTGATTTCAAAGTGAAATGAGAATGTCAAAATGTCTGGTTTTGATTCCAGGCTCTCTATTTATGAAACTAGCAAAATTTACTTAACCTCCATCTCTTGATTTTATTATCTATATAAATAGATTTAAAAATAGAACTTATTTAATAGTATTAGAATTATTAAATGAGTTATTAGATATAAAGTATTTAGAATCCTACTATGCAGATGGAAGGGATTCTATAAATTTTCATTATTGTTAATACTAAGAACAGATTATGAGAACTAGAAGTAGAGAGATTGATAAAGCAGTTGCAACAATTTGTCAAACAATATTTAACTAGAAATGGCTTCCTGGAGTGCTATGTTGAGAAGGATGATGGATTTAAATCTGAAGAGGAAATGACTGTAGTCATGTATATGATACCCACAAAGATATTGTGGGGAACAATAATGGTGTGTGTACCACGTATTTGCCCATCTAGTTCTAAGCTAGTGCAGGAAAAAGCTTAGAATAAAAACCAGTGAGTAGAACTGAACACACGTAGAATATGTAATAAAGGAGGGACATCCAGTTTTGGGCAAAATGCTTGCAAAATATCCAATTAGAAAGGTTGTTCTTTTTTTAAGATTTTTGATTTGTGATAAGAACAATGGTGACCATCAAATATCAACTTGTAAATGTAGTACAACTCACCTGTTCAAGAACACTGTATATTCTTATTTTCTTCAAGCTACACCATTCAATGACATCACATGAATAACTTGAAATCATCCATATTTGGCGTATTTATACCATAGAATCTGTCAAATGTTACGAATTAAGCCTTGTTCATCTTTTGACAGTGGATTGTTAAACATTTGCTAGCACACCACTGGCTATGTGGGTCACTGATGTGCATAGGCACAGTGACACCTGTTATTTAATGCAAATAAACATCTTAGAAATTATGTACCTGCACATATTATAAAGTGGCATTTATTTCTTTATTTAGAAAACTTGAAATGGTGATTAATATGTTCCATACGACGTTCTAAATATGAAATAGGTAATACAGGTAGAAGTGTCAAATGTTAGTGATTGTGGTTAGTTTTACTCATGAAACTTAACATACCATTGCAGAAACATGCTATAAAAACATGGTGTTTTCATCCTCTTGTAAACCTTTAAATTATTGGAATGAGATGTCTAGGATAAAAAGTGAATTTCCTAGCCTTGGAAAGAATCATGGTTGCTTTGCCATGGCATTTCACCAATCATAGGAAATTGCTACTGTTATTTACAATTTTCTATTTTTTTTTTCCAGTAGTAAGATATTGATTTAGCTGACAGAATCTCCTTCCTCTCTTAATCAGAAAGAACAGAATCCTTATGTGAACTGTATGGTTTATAGAAAGAGATGACATGAAGGGTCAAAAAGCTGCCTTAGATTTGAGAGCTAAGGTGTTTGCACTGCAGATTAACCTGGTTTAATGCTCAAAATGCAGTGTCCCTGCTGAGTTTCACATGCTGATATCAGTATAAGATACAGACTCAAAATCTGACTTTGAGATTAAGGCCTTAGCCATTATATACCTCATCTGGGGAAAAAACTTGTCTTTGCAATTATTTTCAAATTTGATTTCTTTTCCTAAGGTATGGATCTCTTTATTTAACATGTGTTTATGAATATGTTTTATCCACTAAATAATGTGCTGAGAAAATCTCTTAACATAAAAATATTTTAACTAGTGTTCTTGGTCTCAAAGCCAATTCAGAGTTTAGAGAGGAATAGTGTAGAATAAAGAAAGAGTTAAGGCTTATTAGAGAAAATAATGGGAACTCAGTTAATATGATATAGGTATACACAGAGAGGAGCCTGGGCATTGAACTGCAAGTTATTAATTAGCATCTACTAGCACTTGCCACAAAGGTTATAAGGAACTTATACTAAATATAAATAATAAGACTGGCCTCTTGTTTTCAGACCAAATATTGGCATGTATATTAAATTGAAGTTAATGTCCCTAAAACATTTCCTCCCTCACTGATAATACATATACTATTGTACCTGTGTGAGGGTTGCCAACCATGATGTTTTTCCTGAAACAGATAAGAAAGGATTCATAATCACCAACAAGGGCTTTTCCCCCTTGTCCTAGTAACAGTGGGGAACACGCCTGAACTTGTGAATCATTTCAGTCCTGCTAATCATGATCCTTCTATCTTCCCATTCATCCAGATACCCAGATCAAAACCCAAAAGTTATCTTGTATCATCCTCTTGCCTTCAGTATTCTATTGACAGAATTTGTTACTTGTGAGCTTGAAATGAATCCTGAATTCATCTCCGATTCACCATCTCCACTTCTCATCCCGGAGTAGAACACCACCAGTGTGGTGTGTCTTTCCTGGGCTGCTAAAATAGCCACCTGACCGGCTGCTCTAGTTTTGCTCTTGTCTCTTTCCTTCAAAAATTAACTTTCCATGTGATGTTCAGAGCCATGTTTTTTTTTTTTTTAATTTTTTTTTTTTTCAACGTTTATTTTTGGGACAGAGAGAGACAGAGCATGAATGGGGGAGGGGCAGAGAGAGAGGGAGACACAGAATCGGAAACAGCAGAGCCATGTTTTTTAAACAGGCATTAAAATATTTAATATTGAACCCAATATATTTAACATGACCAATAAGTTCCTACATGAGATGTCCTCTACTCACCTGTCCCTCCCCATCTGTAACCACTCACTTTCCCTACTGCTGTAAGGTCCAGTCACATTCCTTGGCTGGTATGTTAATCTTGTTCTTCCATTAGGGTTTTGCTTCAGCCATCTCTGGAAGGTACTTTGCTACTCAAGCTTCTGCTCACTTGTGGCCTTATTCACAAAACTTCCCTGATCATACAACTCTTACATCTCTACCTGCTTGTTTTTCTTCTAACATTTTTTTGCTCTCTGAAATTATTTTTTTTAATTTTCTTTTTATATTATCGTGTTTGTTACTTTAAAGCAGGTGCTTTGTTCATCTTATTTGCTGCTATATCACCAGCATCTAAACAAGTGCCTGGCGTATATCAAGTTTGCATAATATGTTAAAGATTAAAAAAAAAAACAAACAAACAAATAAACACTGTTTAAGAAAAAAGAGAAAGAAGCCACTGGCTCATTTAGGGAGTTGTAAGTTGCAACGAGACAAAGACAGTTGGATTAAAAACTTAGGGCACAAAATTCAAGGTATTTCTAACTTTTTTCGCAATATATTCTATTGCATTTTAAATGTGAGAGGAAGAAAAATACTAAAATAATGTTCTACTTTCACACCAATAAAGTTAATTTTAATTTCCATATGATTGATTATCCTGTAAGAAGAAAACAAGTCTTATAAACTAAATATGCCAGATTTAATAAATACAAGCACAAAATGAAATTTGAATTCAGATAAAAAGATAATTTTTAGTATAAATATGTCTCAAATATTGCATGGGATATATATACATTTGCTAAAATATTATTCATTAATTATTAAATAATTATTTCATAAATAGATTATACTGTATTTATGAAATTCCATTTTAGCCAGGTATCCCGTATTTTTTCTGGCAGCCTTCTTATAAATACTCTTCTAAAATTGATATGCTTCTGCTGCGACACCTGGGTGGCTCAGTTGGTTAAGTGTCCGACTTCAGCTCAGGTCATGATCTCACAGTTTGTAAGCTCCAGCCCCACGTCGAGCTCGCTGCTGTCAGCACAGAGCCTGCTGCAGATCCTCTGTCCCTCTCTCTTTCCTCCCTTCCCCCCCCCCCATGCTCTCTCTCTCTCTCTCTCTCAAAAATAAACATTTAAAAAAATAAAAAATAATAAAATTGATATGCTCCCGTAAAATCATTTTCAAGCAAAAATCTCTGAGTTTGTAGCCTATATAAACTAAGAACTCTCTGGGCTGGCAAACAGATGGTAAAAGCACAATCTTTGCAGTTGAAGACCTCACTCACATGCTCGTCAGTAATATTCATAAAATGGCAAGATAATAGACCTCACATGCTCGTCAGTAATATTCATAAAATGGCAAGATAATTCCAATATTCCGTGCCTTTTAAATAGGCTAAATACCTTGCAAAGAAAGTAAGAGAGTCTGGTTTTATTTTTAATATCGCTTTCAAGAATTAATACCAGGAACATGTAGAAAAATCAGGGAATACTTCCTGGATTGAACTTGAAAATGAGTTTTGAAATAATGAGTATAACTTGATCAAGATGAAAGTGACATTTTTATTTATTTTTTATTTATTTTTTATTTTTTTTAACGTTTATTTATTTTTGAGACAGAGAGAGACAGAGCATGAATGGGGGAGGGGCAGAGAGAGAGGGAGACACAGAATCGGAAGCAGGCTCCAGGCTCTGAGCCATCAGCCCAGAGCCCGACGCGGGGCTCGAGCTCACAGGCCGCGAGATCATGACCTGAGCTGAAAGTCGGACGCTTAACCGACTGAGCCACCCAGGCGCCCTGAAAGTGGCATTTTTAGTCACAATATTAATATAAGAATATTACATGTGATATATTGTGGAACAGTTTTTGTTTATTTTTAGAAAATAGAGTTTGTAAAGAGGTTGTGCAAGCACCGGGGAGGTAAGTTTGGAAACAATACTATGAACCAAATTGTGGAGCCTCTTAATCATAGGCTTAGAAGTGTGGCATTTAGCACCAGGACAATTAGTACGTACCAGAAATTTTCTGAAAATGGCAAGCCAATAATAACCCATTGTCTTAAAAAGTTTATTCTGATAACAGTGTTTAGAGATGAGTTGTAGAGTAGGAAAATGTTAAACAAGTGATGTCAATAATTGTGGCCTGAGAGAAATGCAAGGTGACAGTAGAAAGTTTAAATTGTGTGATGCAATACAGTTGGAGGCAGGTTTCACCTGAGACTTGAAGATGAAGGATAAAGAAGACTTATTTCCAGGGTGCCTGGGTGCCTCAGTCAGTTAAGCAGCTGACTTTTGCTCAGGTCATGACCTTGCAGTTGGTGAGTTCGAACCTCACTTTGGGCTCTGTGCTGACAACTCAGAGCCTGAAGCCTGCTTCAGATTCTCCCTCTTTGCCCCTCCCCGTCTTGTGCATTCTCTCTGTCTCTCAAAAAATGAATCAACATTAAAAAAACAAATGTTTAAAAAAAAAAGATGTATTTCCAAAGCTTTGTGCCTAGTGGATCAAAAAGAATTATAGTGCCACTGACAGATTAAATGAGGGATATAATTTTAGAGAAAAGATAAGAAGTCCAATTTTAGTCAGTTTGAATTTGATGAGGATGCCTTTTAGGTAAATGGTAATATTTGAGGTGTAAACCAGAAATCTTGAGGTCTTTTGTTCCCATGTAGCCAAAGTAGTGAAATGAAGTTGGTCCTCTAATGGAGACAGTAGAGGGTTAAGAATTTTGAGTCCAATGCAATACTCAGAAAGAGAGAAGAAAGAAGGAAATGAAGCTGGCAGAAGATGTGGTATCTATTAGAACACAGAATAAAAGAAATAATAGGAAATATAAATGGGAATTAAGAACAATTATCCTTAAAATTTAGGAGGGTCAGCAGCCCCTTAAGGAAACTGAAAGTCTCCCTCAAAAAGAAATGTGTAAATGTTAATTCATGAAAAACATATATATAAATTGTATGAGTCTATCAATGTTTTCATTGGTGAAAGGTCATTGGATCACAGATTAAGATTTCCTACTTCGGAAAGGGCTAAGTGAAAGTGATAGAGTAAGATCTCCATAAATTAACAATGGGTCAAAAACAGGGCCAAGAGTAACAATGGGGAAAACATCACACCCTTAAGAAACAGGTTGAAGCATGGAGTGGACATAAGGCAACAATTGAGGATCAGAAAAAACAACAGACTATAGAAATGGAATGACAGGGGTGCCTGGACACTTAGGTGGTTGAGCATCTGACTCTTGATTTTGGCTCAGGTCATGATTCCAGGGCCATGGGATGAGTCAAGCATCAGGCACCATGCTGAGTGTAGAACCTGCTTAAGATTCTCTCTCTCTCTCCCTCTCTCTCTCTCTCTCTCTCTCTCTCTCTGGCTCCAATTTGCTCACTCTCTCTCTCTCTCTAAAATAAAATAAATAAAATAAATAAAAAATAATATAAATGGAATGACATATATTTGAACAAATAAAATAAACCAGCATGTTAAAAAAAAAATACCTCAAAAGAACATTCAGATCATGAAAACCAAAATGAAGTTAGTCAGGGATCCTGTAAGGAAGCTGGTTGATATAAGGCAAAGATTCACAAGTCTAAAAGAAACCAAATCTTGAGCTTTAGAAGAAGGTGTAACTCAGGGCCAAGTGTGCAGCCAAAAAATAAAAAGCAGGTGCTACACTCCTAAAACAGATTGAGATGAAGTTTACTGGGGAGGAGATGTCTTTAGAAGTGTTTTATACTGATAGAATCCGTGTGCTGACTTCCAGAGGTGAGGAAAAGTGGTTCTCCAGCAAAGAGGAAATTAAGCCAAATCTAAATTTTAATCCTCAAAGACCCTGCATATATGTGAATTTAAAATGTAATTTTTTGTGGTTACATTTTGATTCTGGGAAAATAATACAAATGAGATTATTTCATTTCACATATAAAGATAAAAACAAAAAGTTGTAATGGGTTTCCTTTGGGATTACACAAAGTAGATCCAAAGGTGATTAGATAATTTCTTGAATGAATTTTATAATTTAGCTTTTATTCAAGCTGTCTTTTATAGATTGCATAATATATAATACATATATATTTAATATATTTTATAATATATGCTTTTTAAAAGCAGGGATCATATAAATATTTTTTTAATTATCCCTAGAAGAGTAATGTATATATAATAAAATGTAGTCAGTAAATATTGAATAAGTAACCTAACTGAATATTAAAAGTAAATTATCATTTTAGTTATTCATGAATTATAATCTAGATTGTTATAATTTTGCACAGTGATGATTTGAAATATTTTCAGAAACAAATTTTAATAAGTGGGATTTAAGAAGTAAAATCTATCATTAAAGCATACTTTCAAAATGAAAATTAAAAAAAATTGTTTTATAAAACTTCAAAATATAAGGAAATCTTTGTTTAAATCAAATCTTATAGCTAAACATGTTTAACATGCTACATTTGTGTTTCAATAAAATTTCATAGCCAAACATGGCTTCTATTAATTCTATTACAAGCAGAAAAAATATCATGTATTGTACATTATCAAAATATAACATGCTTAGAATTTTTGGTTGTTGATAAAATTACATTAAGTATTTTTAAAAATTTTCACATGTTTGTGTGTCTGTACTGATCTGAGATGAGAGGTAGTTTCTTATGGACATAGCATAATTATGCTACTGAAAGAAAGCAATTAGTCTCCAGAATTCCTGTGACTTTGGGATGTGAAAATCACATTGAATGTGCTCATGTGGGGAATATAATTATTTTCTTTACAGAGAATACTTTATGATTGAAAGGTATTCAGTCTCTTAAATTAGACTTTCTTTTAAAATTGCCCAGGCCACTTTAGGAAGGGCCTCCGTATTGGCCAGTAGCAATGTTTCAGTTAACATTCAGTAGTTTTTACTTTGCTTATACTTCACCACCCTCATTATTTGCCTAAGGTGATAAGAAAAAAATAACTAAAACAATGAATTAACTCTCGCTTTCCTGAAACCAGGCATTCATAGCTTAAGCAGGCTACACTGTATGTGTATGTAATTGCCTGACACACTTCTTGTGTTAAAACTTTTCTGATGTCAGTTGCTATGGTGATTGTTTTTTTTTTTTTAAGTGAATTGCAGATTAAATAGCTTCATAAAACATGCATACATGGTTAGCACAGAAAATACAGGTGTCCTGCAGCTATATAGTAATTTAAACACCACTTTCTGAAACTTTTAAAAACTTCACTTCTGTAAAGCATATCTAATAATAAACCCATAGTTGCCCCCCTCTCCATCCCTCCTTTCTGTTAAGGTCAATGCATTACCCTCAGGGGTGAATCATCCTTGCCAGGTTCCAAAGGAAATTACAGTCAGAGAGCGAGAAAGGCTGCACAAGAGGAGTTGTCATGTGCTTCTTAGCCTCCGAGGGCTCCCTACTTTCCACTATTTCCCCAAGGCTGTACAAGAACATTGTCCCTTCTATTTCCAGGTGCTACTTAGAAACACAGAAGCATTTCTATATTTCCTGGAATCGAACACTTGGACTGATTGATATGCAAAATGTGTGTGTTATTCTTGACTTACATATATACCACAATATTGCTCGAATCTTCATAAACAGTGTTAATTGTTACTCGGTGTCAAACAGTCCTGGATTGAGAATTTCAGAATTCTTGGGGAAAAATAGCTAATAATTTGTTACAACACTTATAGCGCTAAACTTTCTGGAAATTCAGGAACATCTTAATTGTATCAATCTTTCACATTAGAGATCCAAGAATTTGTGACAATTTTCTTCATGTCAATTTGTTCCTAAAGTGGAAAAACAAAGTGTATATATATTAGTTAGAAGGGCTGTATTTTTTAATCCTCTTTGTGACTATATAGTGATTTTTGAATCCTTTTGCCTCTTGTTTTTCATATCCCTTATCTATATTCAGCAACTCTCACATAAAGCATACACATTATTCATTCTTCTAGCCTAACTCAACACAATGTTACATTACTTAACCTAACTCTGTTTCATTTCTTAATATGTAGACATTCTTCTGCAGGAAATTACTTATCTGATTCTTCTACTGAGTGGTCTGCTGAGCTTCACTCTTCACATTTTTTAAGGTGAAAATGAGTATATTAAAATCCTGAGACATCATCTGCTAAGAGCTGGCAATCTCACTCATATTGTTGCTCTTAAGTGTGCATCTAAAATCCTATAACTTCAACTTAACAAAAATGAATTAAACTAAAAATATCTACTAGTTACTTCATTTTTAAATGTAGTCAGTAACAGTCTTTACTATCTAATAACAACATCTACTATCTATATTTCATACCTCTCTGATTGTTCCACACTTTACCCCAAACTTATCTTGCGAGATCATTGTAAAGATTAAATGTGATTATATATGTGAGGAATATTCTGCAATCTGTAAATTACTTAAAATTGCTAACCACATGCTGTTGTGTGGTGCAGGTAAAATGCTAGAGAAATCGGGTGGGTGTGGAAATGTCATGCCCAGATCATTCTTGAAAGAACGTGCTGCCTGTATACAGCACTGTCTTGCCATTACCAATATCATTTCAATAATCAATGACCTATGACATTACATAGTTTAAAAGAAGTGGCTATTTGCACTTTCATATGCTAAAATATATAATTACCTTTCTCTTAAGGTAAGAACACTCATGTTCCATGAAATGGTTGAAGTATGAGTTATGAAATCTGACTTGTTCCGTAGTAAAGATTATTTCAATCTCATCACCTCACATATACTGCTGTAGTTAACACACTGATGAAGATGTCTAATTTTAAATGGATCTTTCTTAGCCCAATGATCTTTTTATGTGAATTCAGGTGTAGCAATCCTTTAAAAATATTTACATGTTGCAAGCATTTTGAGATCCCCAGATGCATGTAGCAAACCATACATCTGTGCTGCAAATTCATTTTAATTATAAACACAGCTTTATAGAAACTAAGAAAATGATTTCCTTAATGCCCACTCTTAATACAGATTTGACATATACCAATATTCCTGATGTTTAATCAGCTGTGAAAATGAAGCAGTAGCCATTTGGTGTTTTTCAAATATCTACGTCTGCATCTTTCTTTGAGAGAAGAATCATTTATGAGATGTAAGGGTTGTTCACATAACTTTACAAAAGAACAAAAAGGTATAATATTCATAATTCCCTTTTCCATTACTTCCTATTCCAGGATGAGCCATCAAAGCAAAAAGTTGACAGTTCAATGTTATTTTGCTTCCTATTTTTGTATGTCCTGCTAAAAACAAACGTCCTTAATTGACTTGTGATAGTAGCAAATCAATTCTAGAATGTCAGGAATGTCTGGGAACAGATGGCTGTGTGTATCCCATTCCTCGTAGGACCCGCTCAGAGTTACAGCTGTCCAGGGTTACGTGTAATGTGTGCAGCCCTATTTTCTGTTATCTGGCTATTTTGATTATGAATATGTGCAGATAACCCTTCTCCTTTGAGAATTCAGTCCCTTTTGCATGTCTTCTATTTTGAATGCACAGTGTATTCTATATTCATAGAATACTAATAGGTTTTATTTAAAAGGTGACCCCATGAAAGAATGCAAAATGTCTCAGCTGATAATTGCTCTCTTTTTGTCTATCTGATTTGGATCTGACATGTAGAGTTGGAGATGGTAAAATAGTATATAGTGAATAAAAACCCCATACACTCCAAGTTGATATTACTTTTTTGTTTTTCAAAATAATGTATGAAACTTCTAGTGGTTCTTGAAGAATAAGAAAACAATTTTACATAAGCAATAAAAGTATAGTGAATACATGTCTTAGTGGCAATTCTTTTGAGAAACTATTTATACATTACAAATGTAATTATATATAAAAATATTGAGCTTTTTTCTCTTTTATAAATATGTAAATATGAGATCTATGAAATTAAAAAGATGAATTTCAAATATACTATTAACTAATATATAATACTGATGATAGAATGCTTAAAATTGGCCAAATTACACATAATTATAAAAATTATGTAGTTTTCTATATAAGATATGCTTGAATACACCTGTTGTATTGCAAAAATTATATGTATACAAAACTTCCATTGTAAGTATACAATATAAATCTGTATGAAGTAGAATCATAGAGAAAATGCCCTGGGCCTTTTTCTCACATCTTTCGATTTTATTCACTTAAAGTTCATACACAGGTATCTCTGATTAAAATTAAAAAAAGAAACAAAAAACTCCTAATTTGTATATTTGATCTATACTGAATTTTTACTCAGTACTAATCAACATATTTATCCTACTGAAATTTCATGAAATCAACCTCATTCTATTCCTTTATCTTGTTTATTCTTCTAGGAGTCTAAGAACTATGTCAGTTAAAGAAAATACATCTTTATAAAGAAATTGTTATTTATGCTACATAGATTCTTCTTTAAAACAATATATTAGCCTTTTTTTCTTTTTGAAGCTACAATTTTTTGAAGGAACAATTTACATAATTAACTTAGCATGCACTTGGCTTTTAGAATTTCAACCCAACAAAGTGGGATTTTATTTTCTGTCTCATTCCTAACTAATAGCTTAGGCACTTGTGAAGCGAAAGCAGCTCAGGCCATGACTTTTGGGGGATACAGAACGATGAACTTAATTAGTAAATTCACTATGCCTAATAAGTAAACTTAAAGCTCCTACCACAATGGATACCTAATTGGCAACTATCAATTGGTCACACTAAAAAAAGTTTTCTTAAAAATATGATTATTTTGACAAACATTTGAATTTAATGGGAAAAATTGTGGAGATGGAATATCAACTACGGTCTCCCTAGAATATACCATGAGTTGTATATATCTATAGGCAAACATAATATTTAGTATTTAATATTTCCTCCTGTCTAGATATGTGTCTATCTACACATATATTTTGAAAAGAAATGTGAGTTGGTCTAAATTCATGAACTGAACGGGGGCACACTTGCTCTGCTCAGTGGATGGGACTCAAATTGTGGGACTATTGTAGATTAGGGACACACACCTTTGGGAACATTAACTGTGCAACCAAATTGTGGTTGCCAATTGAAATCTCTGGGCAACTGATACAGATGCTCACAGAAAGGGCCTATTTACTGACGAGACCAACTGGCACGAAGCCCTGGATAGTGCTCACACTGCCTGGACTACCAGATCACCACATGTATTCACCACACTGGCCCTGGCAATATGCCCACAATCATAGACTAGGCATTAAACAAACATAAACAAAACAAAAAACTTCATTGTTTCTAATGCAGTGGGTATGATTGCATGTCAAATTTGTGATTCCTACCAGAAGCAACGTCTGGTAAGATGAGGGAGGCAACGTCTCATGGAACATGACCTTCTGCCCGTTTTTGGCAGATTGACTATATCTGGTTATGGACAAGCATCAGTGCTATCTGTGGCATTTCTAGTGTTGATTTTTCCCCCTGTTTTTCTGATCAGTTAATTCCAGCCATACTGATAGGGCCATTACAATTACTATGTACATGTGTTCAGCTGTCTAGACCCATTGCAGCCTGTCAATCTGACTTTTGTGGCAGACACTATTCAGTTAGCTGATAGTCTAACTCTACTTCCCTCACCTTCTCTTGGTCGATACACCTTATTAAGGCAGTTTGGACATTAAATGCAACTGTTCCCAGAAAGGTACCATCTCTTCTTGGCTACTTCTTAAGTACTGAGAAGGACAGTAGGACTGCAGGGGAGGCTAGACAGACTTCTTTTGAATACTCAAGATTCTAACCTGACCATTCGTGATTTTCAGACTTCTTTCTCTCCCCTAGTTGAAATCCTCAGCAGGCTGGGCTGGTATACTCTCTGGATGTTAGGCAGACTAAAAAAAGTTTAAGGATTCAAACTTGATTCTGGTCTAAGCACCTAAGGTCTTGTTGGATCAACATGACTTAAATCAAAAGGTTGAAGACCACTGCTTACTGATTGGCCCACTGGGTGGGTATACACTCACTAACAACTATAACAATAGCAAAGTAGATGAGGTAGTGATAATATCTTCTACCCTTATTAAGACTGGAGTATGCTCAGAAGAAGGTAGTTAAGTGAACCCTGAAATCAAGGGATAATTTCTCCTTTCTCTGCACATCTGAATTTTAAGCAGGGAATTTTAATAAAAAATACCTAAGGATAGCTGCTAATAGGTTTTTTCCTACTTTACACTCCTTTCATATCCATCCATGTTCAACTATCAATGCATATATTTGAATTTATTTTAGTAATCAATTCATCCTGATATTTCTAACCAAGTTTAAGCAATTCTATGTCTCATGAGGATATAACTAATTCATAGAGATAGAATTCTAAACTGTAATTTCTTAGAACAATCTTAAATTCTTTAGTAAACCTTTGTTTTTCCATTTGAGGGTTTGAAAAGTCCTTGGTTAGACTTTGTAAATTCTATCTTCACCAAGTTTTTAACTCTAGAACTAATGGGACTTGTCATTTTCTCTACCCAAGATAGACATTAAGAGAGGGGGTGTGGGGCGCCTGGGTGGCGCAGTCGGTTAAGCGTCCGACTTCAGCCAGGTCACGATCTCGCAGTCCGTGAGTTCGAGCCCCGCGTCAGGCTCCGGGCTGATGGCTCAGAGCCTGGAGCCTGTTTCTGATTTTGTGTCTCCCTCTCTCTCTGCCCCTCCCCCGTTCATGCTCTGTCTCTCTCTGTCCCAAAAATAAATAAACGTTGAAAAAAAAATTAAAAAAAAAACAAAACAAAAAAAAACAAAAAAAGAGAGGGGGTGTGTAGAAAAGGGCAGCCAAAGAAAAGATAAAACAGTTCGGAAGAGATGCAAGACAAGGGGCAGAGCAACAGGAAGTGGGAGTCAAAGTACAAGAGTCCAGGAGGGAGGCCATTTTATAGTTGGTTGGTTGGTGAGGAAAGGAGATAAATTTCATGGTTTTTATTATCTTTTTCTAAGCAAGTCTTAATGGAAATAATTTTAGACTTTTCATGTATTTTTGAGGCCTCTTCATATGAATCAAAAATTGCTGACCATTGAATACTTAAAATCTTCAAATCCTTTTATTCTAAGGTACCACACAGAGGGTTTATTGTATAACAAGTTTATTCATACACCAAGGATTCCAGAATGGCTATTGAAGTTCTAAACTGTTCTTGGTAAAATTCTGCAGAGCTTCAAATATTTAGTGTGGTTGGTACCATATTGTTTGTACATGTAAGAAGATAGGTAACAATGTGGAGTCACATTAAATAGCAGATGATTGCTCATATTCAAATGACAAGAATGAACAACAGAGAAATACTTAATCTATGATCTTACCTTATCCATAAGACTCCTGAGTAGTGCAGCAAATCAAATCAAAGATTATGCCAAGGACACTTAAGACACAAAAAGAAAAGCTTATGTGGTGCTTCACTGCAAAGGGAGTAGAGCATTAGTTTGTCAGGAGCAGAACTTACTCAGGTGTTTAGTCACAGGGACTCTGAGGAGGAGAGCCATCAGGGACTACCTGGCATGATGTCTCCTCATGGAGTGACCTGGGCAGAGCATCAGGGGCTCACTCCAAACTGAAGGGACAACATCAAAATTTGTAGAAGGAAATCAAGTAGAGCGTTGCTAAGCATAGCTCTTTGTTTGGAAACCCTGGGCAGGAGAAGACTCTGAAAGAATGTTTTGTTTGGCAGGGGAAGGTAGGGGGAGGGAGCTTTATTTAGAAGAGTGAGTTGAAAACACAGCTTTTCTGGAATAGAGAGTTAAAAAATATACTCATAAAAAGAAGAAATTTCTCAGGGTTTAGTAGCCACTAGTTGGGAAATATGGATTTATCTGTATGGGTAGGGGGGAATATTTTGGGGGGATTAAGTTTTTCAGTCTCTTAAATATATGCATGTATAATAGTAAAGGCATAAAAATCAAACCCAGTTTTAGGGAATTGGATTTAGTATAAATGAAAACACTTGTTATGTCCAAGGATGATTTAAAATAAATCATTATTTATTTTATTTATTTTTATTCTAACATTGAAATCTTTTTAGAAAATATCAGACTTGCATTTTCTTTCTTGATACTGATTTGTTTTTTTCTTTTAATTTTCTAGAACTCATTCTGTAATAGTAATGTTTACTTAGGTCCCATGTTACATATATATACTTTTTCTGAATAATCCCAGCTACTTCCAACACTTCAACTATTACAATTTTTTTAAAAAATGTTTTTAATGTTTATTCATTTTTGAGAGAGAGAGAGAGAGAGAGACAGACAGAGCATGAGCAGGAGAGGAACAGATAGAGAGGGAGACATAGAATTCGAAGCAGGCTCAAGGCTCTGAGCTGTCAACACAGAGCCCGATGTGGGCCTTGAACCCACGAACTGTGAGATCATGACCTGAGCCAAAGTTGGATGCTCAGCCGACTGAGCCCCCCAGGCGCCCCCAACTATTACAATTTTTAAAGTCAAATCTAAGTCACTTTGAATTCTTCATGCCTAGAATATATTTGTTCTCTATGAGCAAAATCAGACTCATGCTTCAACTATTTTACTATAATTCTTTATAGTGTTTCTGTTTATGTTAACTTCCACTTTACTGTCAGCTCTTTAGAATATCATTCATATTTTATCAGTCTAAGGGCTCCCAGCATATAGAATATGTCTGAAACATAGAAAATACTCAAAAAATATTGGTTATTATTATCTTTTAAAACTTCAATTAAAGGTCATTTCCTCTATGAAATCTTCAACTTTATTCTTTTAGGAAGGATTTGGTTTGGTAACAATGCACAGAAAGGTAACTTGTATATAACTCAGATCAAAAGATACTGGACAAAAGGCAGTACAGCAGGATGAATGAACTTCAAGTTGAAGTGGAATCAAGGGTTTGGATTTACCTGTGGCTCTACATTTCATAGCTCTTTGTTCCTGGCAACCTTTGTCTTTTGCATGGTTACCTCTACATAGCTTGATATACAAAGTCTCACAACACCCACAACTTATACTTCCCAACTTCATACAAGTAAGGAATTTAAATTCATTCTCAGTGGTTCCAAATTAAAACAAAAAAAATTCTAAAGAAGCAAGTTAATTAGGCTATTTCCATGAGGTGTCCACTTGAGCAGTTGCATTTTGCTGGTTGGGCTCTGCATGGAAACTCTCATTCAAGTCAGGAAGAAAAGGTCATTGGAAAAATGAATGGTGCTGTACTGGGAAGATAACAAACAAACAAACAAACATATAGTGTTTCTGTCAATTTCATTTCTTAAATATAATAGTTTCTTTCTGTGGGAGGTTATGTGGCGATTCCATTTTGTTTATTAAATTACTAAGTATCTTCATTGGAAGTATTTCTTACATGAATATCTTGCCTATGATTTTATACTGTATAGTGTCAAGTATATATGCCATGACACTGAATTTTTATTCATTATATTATATTCCTGAGAACTTCAAGGAATCTAATGAATATGCAGGAAAGAGTTAACTCAGCAGGTCCAGGTTACCTCGGTCAGGCTTGTCTTCAGGAGGACAGCTTAAGCAGCTCTGAACTGTGGAATCTGAGTGTTCTGGGTTGCCGGTGGCCCTGGGCACCTGTATCATGTTTGGCCAGTGGGGTGCTGAAGGCTGACTAGTTGAATTCAGTCAAGCTGGTGCTGTATGCCTATGTGACTGATCTCCAGTATTACCCAAACTAGGTGATCTACCCTGTTTGACAATGCTTCAGGTGAGTTGTCAAGAGAATCAAGCACCTCTTCATTTAATCCTACTGGAAGGTAATAACCAGAAGCTTGTGACTGATTTCTCTTGAACTTTGTCCATGTATCCTTTTGCTTTGCAAATTTTAACAATATCCTTTCTCTGTAATAAACCATAGCCACAGATATAAAAATTTTTCTAAGCTCTGTCAGTACCTCTAGAAAATCACTGGCTTTGAAGGTAATCTTTGGGAGCCACAATACAATTATAATCCTTTTTTAGGTAGCTTGCTTATTAATTAACCTATGCATGGCCTAATTTTGTTTGTTTCTTTTTATTTAGGTCCTCTATCAGTATTTTTAAAATTTTCTTTTACTGATAAAATTTTAATTTTTTTAAATGTTTATTTATTTTTGAAAGAAACAGATATAGAGCACAAGCAGGGATGGGGCAGAGAGAGACACAGAATTTGGAAGCAGGCTCCAGACTCTGAGCTGTCAACACAGAGCCCAAAACGGGCACGAACTACAAGCCTTAAGATCATGACCTGAGCCAAAGTCGCACACTTAACTGACTGAACCATCCAGGCGCCCCTTACTGATAAAATTTTAAACTTAATAATTTCAGATTTATAGAAATGTTGCAAATATAATGCATATAATTCCTGTATACTTCTCATTCACTTTTCCCTTTTGCTAACACCAAACCTCACCATGTATGAAACATCACGATACAAAACAAACATTGGTGCATTACTATTAATTAAACTGAACACTTTATTTAGAATTCATAAGTTTTCCCCCAATATCCTTTTCTATTTCAGGATTTCATCCAGGGTGCCACATTACATTTAGCCATTATTCTATACAACTTCCTCTGATTTGTGACAGTTTCTCAGATCTCCCTTATCCTTGATGTCCTTGTTTTGAGGATTGCAATTTAATTTTCCAATAACATTCTTCAATATTATGGACTGAATTGTGCCCTCCTCCCACCCAGATTCACATGTTGAACTTTAACCTCTAATGGGACTGTATATGTAGACAAGGCCTTGGATTATGTAATTAAATTAGGTCATAAAGGTGGAACCTTAATCCAATCAGACTGGTGTTCTTATATAAGAGGATGTGTGGGTGCACAGAGGAAAGGCCATGAGAGGATATGGTGAGAAAGAGGCCATCTGCAAGCCAGGAGGAAAAGTTTCACCAGAAACCAAACCTGCGAGCACCTAAATACTGGACTTTCAGCCTCCATAAATGTGAGAAGATAAATGTCTGTTGGGTAAGTCACTAAGCCTGTGATATTTTGTGATGGCAGCCTGAGCAGACTGACACATACAGTTTGGGTTTGCCTGTTGCTTTTCTTATGATTGGTTTGAGCACATTGGTTTGTGAGTGGAAAACCACAGAGGTAAGGAGCCATTTTAATCACATCATGTCCGAAGTTCATCCTGTCAACATGACCTTCTATTGATTATGTTAACTTTGATCACCTGGCTGAGGTAGTATTTGCCAGCTTTCTTCATTGTAAGTTTATTTCTTCCCCTCCTTCCTCTTCCATACTCTACTCATTGACAACAAGTAATGAAGCATCCTAATCCAAGATGGGAGGAGAGGTTAGGTCCCTTCCTGTAGAGAAAAGGAGCTACATAAATTATTGGGAATTCTTCTGTATAAGAGATACATCTATCTTTTCCCATTTATTTAATTAGTTAACTGTTTCTTTAGATCTACATGGACTTATTTCCTCCTTTGTGCTATAATATGTTACTCCATTATTTATTTTGATAGTCAAATTTTAGCTTTGGCCATTGGAAGTACCCAAACTCCAGCACTCATCTCAAAATATAGGATCAATAATAATCTACATCTAACTTTGCAGTGCCTTCCACCAAGCCATCCTCCTGCCTTTCACCAATGGAAGCACCACCTTACACCCTGTTTTCACCATTCTTTAGTTTTTTTATATGTATTTTATTTGATCTGTATGTATTCTTAAAACGATTATTTCTTTTATTTATTTGAAAGATATACAATATGTGTAAACATTTGCTAGTATATCCCCTCTACTGTTATATTGCTAGATTAAGTCATATTATTGCAAATTACTATAGTTTCTGAATTTTGATTAATATTCTCTTATGTGAATATAATAATTCATAAGTAAGTATATAATATATATTGAGGATCAGATTATATTTCCGTGAATCATTTAAGACAAATGAAAACTTCTTCAGTGTATTAACTGGTGGAATGAAAAACACCTGGTGGAAACTATAGCTAAAGTTTATATGAGATAAAACAACATGTTTATTTTTTAAAAAAATTATTTATTTATTTTGAGAGAGAAAGAGAGAGAGAGAGAAAGAGAGGCAGAGATAGAGAGATAGAATCCCAAGCAGGCTCTATGCTGTTGGCACAGAGTCTGACACGGAGCTCAAACTCACAAATCGTTGGATCATGACCTGGGCCAAGACCAACCGGGTTGGCCAAGACCAACTGGGCTTAACCGACTGAGACTCCCAGGCACCCCAACACATGTTTTAAACAAAAAAGTCACTGTACTGTTAATATATTATTCCTTCAAAAGTAGTATCAGAGGACAAAAAGGCTTTTTTAGTCTTTCAGTTATTTCTTAACCTTAACATACAGAATAAACATTTGTTTGGTTAATCTGTATTATCTTGTCTCCCTGTCAGTAGAATTGAAAGGCTTAATATTTAAGAAAATAAAGAAAGGCTTAACATTTTGCTCTATGTCATGGAGTCATGGATTATTATTGTTTTTCCTTATTCTTTTCTTTAGAGAGTGAGAGCATGCAGGTGAGCAGAAGAGAGGGGCAGGGGGAGAGACAAAAGAATCTTATGCAGGCTCCGTGCTCAGTGTGACGCCCAAGATGGGTCTTGATCCCACGCTCCTGGGATCATGACCTGAGCCTGAGCTGAAAGCAAGAGACAGACGCTCAACCAACTGAGCCATCCAGGCTCCCCTGTTATGGATTTTTTAAAAAATCTGTATTCATATTTAGTTTTCAAATTAGAGCCCAATAATTGTCTGCAAAATGGTCATGAAGCATGCCATGGCTAAAGCATGCCAGTAATGGAGTTTAAGCTGTTTGTTTTAAAATTTATTATATACAAGAAAAGGATGAAGAGTCTTCACTATGGATGTAGAGGTCACTTTCTTCTCTTTACCCTGTGGCTGCCTAACCAGCATATAGGCCTCTCACTCTCTCAATTTCATACACAGGCCCGTTCAAGAATGTGCATTGTAGCAGGGTGCAAAACCATCACTTCTGTGTGACTCTAGTGGACATCTTCTATAAGGATGGCCAGAAGACTCCATCACCCCCATACACATTATTACAGCTTTGTTCTCTGCTGCAGTCTAAAGAGGCTTATTTATTGGATAATCAGTACTCTTGCTATAATAAAACTATATGAATTGATTTAAGATAAATACCATCAACTAACTATTGACTTCCATGAGAAGTTTGAACGGTTGGAATTAGCTGATTTACAATATAAAAAGTTGATTGGTGTGACAAATTAGAATAGAAGCAAATGAGTAGGGAAAGGTGTGAAGTCAGGTTCCAACAGTTGACAAAAAGATCGGGTAGGTAGAATGCAGTAACTCAAAGTTATATCATTAGATAATATACACTATTTCCTTCTTTTAAACTAATGAAGCAAAATGATTTAATGATACTATGCTACAAATTATTTTTTCCAGAATATTAAATTAGTGGAGGCTATAGTCCAGAAACTGGTATATAACTTCAGAATAATAAAGGATTTATTTTTTAAACATACACGTATGCATTAGACCCTATTCAATACATCATTTATGTACTATTAAGTGGACTTATTCTAGACGACAAAGAATAAGAGTTAGGTCTGATATGGGCATCAGACAACTCATCAGTATCTGTATGTGTGGGTGTGCATGCGAGAGCATGTGCTGTATGTGTTTGACAGGGAGGATATTGACATTTGTCAATAAAGTAATATAATTAACACACAAAAATAGGCTCTTTTGTGGCAGCTGGGTGGCTCAGTCAGCTAAGTGTCTGACTCTTGATTTCAGCTCAGGTCATGATCTCATGGTTTGTGAGATCGAGCCCTATGTTGGGCTCTGAGATGACAGGGCGGAGCCTGCCTGGGATTCTCTCCCTCTCTCTCTGCCCCTTCCCCACTCACATGTGTGTGCTGGTTCTCTCTCTCTCTTTTTCTCTCTCTCTCTCTCTCAAAATAAATAAATAAATAAACATTAAAAAATAGGCTCTTTGGGGGGCCTGGGTGGCTCAGTCAGTTAAGTGTCTGACTCTTGATTTCAGCTCAGGTCATGATCTCAGGACTTTTGAGTTTGAACCCTGCATCAGGCTCCATGCCAACAGTGCAGAGCCTGTTTGGGATTCTCTCTCGATTCTCTCACTGCTCCTCCCCTACTTGTGCTCTCTCTCAAAATAAATAAAAGTTAAAAAATTACAGGCTATTTTAATATAATCCTTTTTTTTAATCCTAGAATTTCTATTAGGTGCTATTATACCAATTAAAGATAAAGAAACTGAGACTTAGGTAGATGATTGTAAATTAGAAGATAGTAGAATAAAGATGTAAATTCAGGTTAATCATATTTCAAAGCCTGTACCATTCCTAGCATACCCTTTTTTTTTAGTAGTTTTCTCATTTTTAAAATAAAATATTCTCTTCTGGATTAACAATGTTATAATTCTATGGATTCTGTGACTAGAATGAGCAAATATTTCCATTGTAACAGATTATAATTAGGATGACCTCTTGAATTTTAAAAATCATACTTTGTACATTATCTTATTATATCAAATTAATTCCTTGGCAGAAATTAATATTTTTCACAGCAACTGAGTTTAAGCTGCCTTACAGTCATGTGATTAATACAGATCAAAACTCCAATGTTTTATCTACCTAAGTTTGTTTCCAAAGATGGATTTGAAGAGAAGTCCAAATAATTTCATCACAATTATTATTAATAATAAAACTTGCAGTTATCAAATTTTTACTAAGTACCAGGCACTCTGCTCAATGTTTCACATGCATTATTCATTTAAATCTCAAAGAAAACCTATGAGGCAGATAAGGAGACTGAAACCTGGCAAATAGCTTACAAAGTACTACAGAATGTTTAAGTATTAAAAAGCAAAGTTTGAACCCAGATCTTCCGTACTGGTTACTGACAAGTCGTACTGCAGATGCAATGAAAGGCTGACATTAGGAAAAATCTGGAAATTAGGATAATAAGGAAAAATAAAATCCAGAGCCTGAATGAGGAAAAAAAAGGAGGGGGAAGGCAGGAAAGTGGTATTCCCAAGTTTCAAGTTAGAAAATACTACTGCATATAATGTGTGTTATATTGGATGAGAGAACACCTAACAACTAAGCAAAACCCTCTTACAGTGTTTAAACTGCAGCCTGTTTGGATAGAAAGGACATTCTAAGTAATCATTTCAATTTTATTCAAAATAAATATTTTCTACTTGCAAAGATTTATTCCAGATATTCAGAGAGAAACAGAGGTGTATATTTCAGAAATTGTACTGGCAGAATGTTCAGACCTGAAAAGGTGACACATGCTCTGTATAAACTATAACGTGAGATATAATGTGATTCAGTGTAAAAAAGACTAGCGAGGACAACACAGTACAGAAAGCTTTATTATTATTCCATAAGTCAGGAGCCTTCTTGGATTTGGGCCATTAACCATGGGAGCAACTTTGACAAGTAAAGATGGAATAGAGGACATTCTAAGAAGAGAGAACAGGACAAGGAGAACTGGAAAAAAGAATAATGTGCTTGTGGAAGAAACAAAAATGTTACCCCCCTGCTATTGTACTGGTGTGTGTGTGTGTGTGTGTGTGTGTGTGTGTGTGTGATTGCAAATGCACCACATGGAGAGTAGGACAAGATCATGGAGACACTGAGATTTTGTGTTAAAGAACTTATACTTTACCTCTGTACATCCTTGAAGAGCAAATAACTAACTCATTTTTTTCCTATCTCTCCTAATGAATGAATATTTCTTATTCTACATCACATTATTTCTTTCAGAGACTACAACACATTTATTAAATCTCTCTTTTCTTTCTCAGCTAAAAAATGGCAAGGTTTTTTTCTAAATTTTCCCTTTATGCTTTATTTTACAGTCCTTTATTTATACTTGCTACTCTTCACCAACTAGGCTATTCATACCTCACTTATATTGTGAACAGTAAAACTCCTTTTAGCACCTCATACACGCTGTGTCCATTGTTGAGGAGAGAAGATGTGTTCTATTACTGCTTTTTACTTGGTCCTCAATAAAGTATAGCAACTTTTTTGTGATGATTTTATAAATAAGTAGAATTCCTACAATCTTATTCTTTCTTTCTCAAAGTTGAGGCAGAGTTGTAGTGAAATATTAAGCACCACTGAATTAGATTTAAAGTCTTAGATTTTTATTTATATGAATTGGGCCACCTCCACTAAAAATCATGGTATTACTAAAAAAAAAAAAAAAAAAATGGATGTAATGTATAGCCTGTCACCCTTAACCAATGCTGAAGATTATAGTACTTTTGGCATGAGGTAGATCTATTTGTCATACTAATACAAGATGTTTTTACTGATACTGCCTAGCAGATACTAAATCATTCAGAAAAAAAGGTGTATTCTGGGCGAAAATTTGTCAATTAATATGGCAATCTAATCAATACAAAATGACATGTAAATAAGACAAGTAAGTAAGTTTCAAAGGAACTATTTTTTATCTGGATAAGAATTTGACACCAAAATTCTGTGGCTGTGTTGATAAATCTGGCTTCAGACACCTGCAACTGATTCCACATGACCAAATATCAATTTTGTCCATCTTTCAAAGGTGATCTCAACTCTAAATTATAAATAGCATACTAATTTGTTTGTTTTGTTTAAATCTCCATTAAATTTATGTCTCACTCCATTAGGGGCACACACAGTATAAAACCCACCAGAGATAGAAACAACATATATTACCTATGTTTTGTGGAAAGCTTTTTCATGGGGTGATGGGGGTTGGGGATTGGATTGATTCAAAAGTCAGAAACAATTTTGCTCTTCCAGTCAGGTGTTGCAGAAATGGTCAGAGGCGAAATGTAGATGTTTTCTTTGTCTGACAGAGGGTCCAGAGGGCACTGTAACATATTTCAATGACTGAACAGAAACTTCTCAGCAAACTATAAAAGGATTGAAGGTTCCAAGTAAAATCATTTTCCTCAAATTCCAAAATCAACTTGTAATTCCAGGCTCCAAATAACATCACTTAGTATTTTCATTGGTTGTACTTCTTAGTCAGGATCTCTTCCTTCCATTTAGCAGGATAGAATTTCCCCCTTCAGGTCATTTTAATTTCTCTGTAATGAAGTAGCAATTCAAAACTCAAATATTCGAATGATTTCCCAAAGGCATTTTTGAAAACAAAACAAAACAAAACATTTGTTTGTTTTTGTAAGATTACTCAGTTTCCTTTGGCTGAACACATATCTATAATCATCCAAGAATTCCAATTCCAATCACCTTTAAGCTTTATGCTATTTTGTCAAAAGGAGAACAAGTCCCCTTACTGCTTTTATTCATCCCATTTGGCAATATTCCACCTGAATGGATTAATAAGTAATGTACTGGGTCTTTTACTTGAATAGAAATCTTGGGGTGAAATATATTTTAGCAGTGTTTATCTAAAGCATTTCCCTTAATGAAGAAGTGGCTATAATTTTTCTTAAAAAATGTGGCTGACATTTACTACCCAGATTACCATTTCTCATTGGTTATCAATTCACAAAGATGTTTTCATCAACTATTATCCAAATACTGGATGGAGATCATGACTACTGATAGTGGTGAAGCTGAACTAGTTAAGTTGCCCAGGCTGGTCCTCAGAAGATAATGGTGATGGTTACTTGAGAACTTATTAAAAGCAGTATGAGCCATATGTGATCACATTTCTTTGATGCTACACTTGTTATGGCTTAGCATCTATTCATAAGTGCATCATTAGCATTCAGAAGAAATTATAAAAAGATAATGACTGGAAAATAACCTTTTTAATGACTGCTGTTATATTTTTAAAGAATGATTCATTGGCAATAAAGCTTTAAAAGTCTGCTGAATCGTATATCATAGTGAACATGTACTTCCATATTAGCCCGTTTCAAGAAAATGTTCCCAAGGAATGTGGACTTCACCTGACAAGGAACCCAAGCTCATTACCGCTAGAGTAATCAATAACCTCTGCTAATGTGTTCAGCTGGCGACACAGACCAGATCAATAAAACCTGCCACATGCTTTGTTTTAGGAAATGAAGCCTTTTAGTTCTTAATTAAGGGAGAGACCTCACATCCGTAATGATGTTTGCAATGAATATTACCACAGAGGACATGGAAATGAATCTGAATTTTTCATTAAAGAACTGCATAAGGAAAGAGAAAAAAAAGTTAAAAATCAGGAGGGTTTGGGTATTGCTTCCTTAGTATTTTGTAATGTAAACCCATAGAAAATCATGTTCTGCTTGAAATGAGAAAATGGCAAAGATTCAGTTTCTGCACAGTAGCAGAAAGCAAAAATTATTTGCTCAATAAATCTCCAAAGGGCAACCAAGCAAGGCAATACATTTTAAATAGAGACCAGAGATTCAGCTGTCTGGAGAGTTTACAAACAGATATGCTACAGAAATTGGAGGAAATTACAATACTATGTACATATTGGCTAGACCTAGCCCTATAATTCAACATAATTCAATCTAATGCAGTATTTTATTTGTTTACTCTTAAAAAATCAGGACATTTTCATAATGTAATATTATCATTCAGAATCCTAGCAGTATAGAGCCCCCAAGCAATTTTATAGTGAGGGAACAATTTATAAAATGTTTAACTTTTACTCAATAAAAACAGTGAAATAATACTGGACTCAAAGCCTGACCCTGAGAAACACCAACTTTTTGAAAGCTAGAAGACAAATTCTAGATGAGCAAAATTATTGTGTTTTTTTTTTCCTTCAAAAATACTTTTACTACTAATACCTTTGGGTATAAAATCACAATGTTCTTAGAACAAACCTGTAAAAATAAGCCTGACTTATTTGTACAAATAAGGTCAAGAGTTAGAGAGCCCAAAGGTGCCTGGGTGGCTCAGTCAGTTAAGTGTCCAACTTTGGCTCAGGTCATGATCTCACAGTTCCTGAGTTTGAGCCCTGCATCGGGCTCTGTGCTGACAGCTCAGAGCCTGGAGCCTGCTTCAGATTCTGTGTCTTCCTCTCACTCTGCCCCTCCCCTGCTCTCTCTCTCTTTCTCTATCAAAAAAAAAAAAAAAAAAAAAAAAAAAAAAATATATATATATATATATATATATATATATATATATATATAAGAGACAGCCCATCTCTGCTTAGTCAATACGTGATCATTTTCCCTTGATATTGCCATGTACTTTTTATTGATCGTGGCTGGGTATTACCTCCTTGGATGAGGATACTTTTATCTATTCAATTATTCAGAAGATGGAAAGTTCTAACTTAAGCTTTTGTTAATTAATATTAGCACATAGATGTGCTGAAAACAAATGTTGTTATTTCTAAATGCTTTCTCACTAATTTTTGACATTTGCAATTTAAATAGTTTTCTGCTCTAAGTTTAACTCTTGAGCAGATTGAAATAACCTCTCATGTTTCCCAAATTTTATTTTTCTCCTTTATTACATTTTGTCAAATTCTGCCTTTGAAAACTTCATCATTTTATCTACATAACAGATAAGAACAGATGTTTCAAATGCTTTGTATAGCTTTCAAAATGTTTCAACACCCTGACATCTTCTGCACATGAACTCTTTTGCTTACAGTGGTGTATTTTTAGACTTATTGGCCACATACCAGATATGCTGCCCAACTAGCCATATAATCATTAGGGATTCCATAGGAAGAGAACCCAGGATAAATGCAAGGAGAAACATTGTGGCCTATGAGAACTTCAAACCAACAGAATTTACAGAGCTGTATGTATATGTATATATATATATGTATATATATATATATGTATATGTATACATATATATATGTATATATATATGTATATGTATATCATATATATGTATATCATATATATATGAAAATATTGATAGTAAGAAATCCTACTAAGATGAATTATAAGTCCCATATTTCTTCATCTTTAATAATAATAATCTTAGTGTTGTATTTAATAATGTGTGTGTATGTGTGTGTAAATAAGGTAGGGAGTGGGGGAAGCAGGAAAAAAAGGAAGGAAGAAAAGGGAAGGGAGGAGATAGAGTGAAAGATTGGTAAGAATTTTAGTTAAAAAAAGAGAATTTGGCAGAGTCTAGCTACATTACAGGAAACTTGGCTTTTCTCAATTATTCTCTGTTTTTTGTTTGTGTTCCTTAATTCAGTTAATAAACACTTGGTAATAGCCTTTTTACATATATCAACTCATTTAATTTCTAAAGTCAGTGTAGGAAGTATGTTTTATTATTATTGTCCCAATTTTGACAATATAATCCCTTGGAATTAAAATAAAAAATAATTGCCCAGGGCAACTAGAAAGTGGAAGGGCTGGATTTTGAATTTAGAACTCTGCAGGATATCATCTCTCTTTGTTGTTGCCCAAAACTTTGTAGTTCTTTATGAATTGAAGGAATTGTAGTTCCTTATGAATTCCTTATAATTTAGTTCCTGAAAAAGTTTGGTTTTCTCCCTGATCTAAATCTAATTTAAGTTTTAAGATAGACATAATTTTGCCATTATTGGGAAAAATTAAATTATAATTATTCATAAGAGAAACAGAATCTAGATTTAAACAGACATTGATCAAATATTTTTGTTCTATATTTTGTCAAACCTTTTTTTTTCTTTTTAATAAGTTTGTTTGAGGTACCCTTATTTGCTCATTTACCCTCACATGTGGTACTTTTTAAACTTATATTACTTTACCATAAGTCCACTTAAACAGGTCTGCACAAATTGCATAAGATTTTTATGCTATTGGAAAAATGAAAATAATGGTAGTAATTTAAATGATTTGCCATAAAACACATGGGGTATGAAATGATGATTAGCTCACAGGTAGCGAATAAACTAAAAGGGGTCATAACCACTAATACATTGATGAGAACATTGCAGATTAAGTCTTTAAATGTTTATTTTGAAAAATAATGCATGTGCTGAAGGAACGTAGGCTTATCTCTTGCTCTTCATATGACCTGTTTTCTTAGCTCTGCCCCTTGAACAAGGATCAGTGTTTTTACACCTTCTAAGTGGGAGAGATTTTCCCAAAGATTCAAGACAGAACATGTAGGTACCTGAGGAATGGGATTATGTTTTTCACTGTCAGAGTAAACATTGGGAGTAAACATAAACTAAAATTTCCACTGAAAAAGAAACTTTTTTTTTTCAGTAGATAACATGCAACCCTATAATTGGTTACCTTAAAAGTTCTCTGAATAAAAATATATATATATATACATATATTATAGCACTCTGAGGAAGTACAGTAAATTCTGAGTATTTATTTAATGAAAAATTATTTTTGTTAGAAGTGATTATATCACTTGTACTTTTTTTAACCAAGCAACTAATTTTAGAAGCCCTCAACCACAGAATTTTTTTTAATATGAAGGTTACTTTTACATCATAATTTACAAATCATTTGCCTGAAAAATCTTAAATAAGCAAATTGGATGATTACACTCATGCAAATATTGCAGTGGTACATGTACAAATTACTACTAGATTTATTTAACATGCTTTGTATTTATTAGAATCATATTACAGTATCATAAGATGAACTCGAAGAAACTTTAAAAGAGAAGGGAGATCATACAAGAAAAAAATATTATTCACTTAGTGTCTACAATGTGCAAAGCATTTTGATTTCTTATTAATACGGTACATAAAGTAATTAAATCTCCTTATTGGAGAGAGATACAGTTAACTGATGGTTAGAAAAGATAACTTTCCCAAGGTTAAACAGAAGTAAATAACAGCTGGGGAGTGACAGAGGAGGAATCCCAACTAAGTGTGTTTAAATACAAAAGTCAGTTTCTTTTCACTAATAACTAGAACATGCAATCTCCCCAGAAGTCTGTTAAAGACACACCTTTCATTTTACAATGAGAAAGTGGAGGCATAAGATGTTAAGTTCCTGAATACAAGGCTTCACATAAGACATGTAGAGATACAGGGATGGGTCTAGGTTCTCTATACTGTGTCCAAAATTCATTTTGTTTTCATTTCAGTATAACGTTTTTGGTTTTGCAGGATCTGTATGTTTTTACAGCATTATTTTCTTCCTTATAACATTTAGGAAATGAAATGAAACTCATGAATATCTGAGAGCAACAGGAAGAAGTTTGCATTTTATAGCCCTTTCTCCCACTGGAATCTATAATTAGCAGCAGAGAACAAAAGATCATTAAGAAATCAAGCAGTGATATTTCGAATTAATATTTCCCTTCTTTCTCATAGCCAAAGAACTCTAAGTAGCTGGTACTTGACGCCTATACTTTTCACACAAATTGCATCCATTCAAATATGAAATATGTTTTTCAATTGAAGAGCAAAGAAAAGCCCCAGAAACAAAACCTAGTTACATTATAATCACTGATGGAATATATTTGATTGTTGTAATTTTCAAATGACCTGAAGGCAACTAGCCTGCTTTTAATATCTCTTGAAACTGGTATCATAGCACTAGACAATTGAATTTTTTTATGGTCCCATTATTTGTTAGCATTTCAGCAATCAATACCATCAGCCAATGTGCTGAGCTGGTGGCAAACTGGAGTCAATAATCTTGCCACATGCTTTTGTTTTAGGAAATGGATCCTTTTATCTCTTAATTAAAGGCTACTTTTTCATTCTCCTTTGAGTTCATTAGATGTAAAGGAATATTCACAAGGAATAGAAAAGCAACTTTGAGGTTGATATGTAGTAACTAAATTGTACATAAATTCAAATATATAGATTATTGGAATATCCCAGTTCAAAAAAACCTCAAGCCAAAAAAAATGTTTACAAGAAATTAGCAAATTATTATTTGTGTCAGAGAGATTTTCTTTGATTTAACATTTTTAACTATCATTCACCCTGTCATTTAAAATATAATTTATCTAATGAAAAATTACTTTTTGTCAAAAATTATAGGAAGCAAATCAATCTCAATGTATTTGTTTTCTCAAATTCGGCTCTCCTGATTGCTGTCATGCCTGTTACTAAATATTAAGTAATAAGTACATCAAATGAATAAAACCAGGACAACTAAATATGAGGACCTTTCAAGAATGAATTTAATTCTCATGAGTTTCTTGTTTTTTTTTGTTTTTTTTTTAATGGTGATCAACTGAGGTTCTAGCTTAATGCAAAGGAAGCATGTAATAGGTGATAGGAAAAGAAAGTAATAAATAACTTTGAATTCACTTATAGAAATGAGGAATTTAGCAGTTGTACATGTGCGTGTGTGTGTATGTGAGCAAGAGAGGGAGAATTTATGTATCTGTATACGTTAACCTGTGTATATTAACGAGTTATGTTCCTTCTCCCTTTTATCTTGTTATTTTGTATAAATAGTTCGAGAGATTCTTAAATTTACAGCTTAGTACATATGTCCTATGATCACAAAGAGCCACCTGTGGATTTGATGGGGAAGCTTTCATACTACCTGGAGATCTTGGGCTATTGAAATGAATGCAATAACTGATGAGACTTTGGGGAGAAAGGAAGAGCAGTTATGCATTATTTAATATACATGCGCCATATGAGGCAGAGGCATCCTATTTTGTTTTGGAGTTAAGATTACTGTGGTAAAATGGATGCAGAAGAATTTTAAAATGTAAACTAAACAGGACAAATTTTTAATTTGTCTCTTTTCTTTCAGACCCATTCTTCACTTTTTCTTCATTCTGTATCTCAGAGAGGCTGGATGCTGCAGTCTGTATCTCCCAAACACCCTAGCTTGCCAAGCTGACTGTATTCCAGCTTGATTTAGCCAATTGAATTCCTAGAGGGAGTTGCTATTTCAGGAAGCATCTCAATGTGCGGTTGCAGCTTCTCTGAGATTCCAGATGCTGCTGGACATGATTTCCATGTAGAGCTCTAGCTCCTACTAGACAGCAGAGCCTTACTTTCATGCCACAACCTGTTCTTGTTGTTTTTTTAGCCCGGAAATGGTAGTGGTGTCATTTCTAAATTCTGGGTTGCCTAATTGGCTTATCTGTAATTTTGTTATCTGAGTAACTAACTTACTGAATCAAATTCCTAATTTTACACAGTGTATCTTCTAGTAATGAATTTCCTCAGTTTTTATTTTGTATAAGAAAGTTTTGGGACACCTGGATGGCTCAGTCAGTTGAGCATCCAATTTCGGCTCAGGTCATGATCTCAATTTTGTGAGTTCTAGCTCCACGTCAGGCTCTGTATTGACAGCTCAGAGCCTGGAGCCTGCTTCAGATTCTGTGTCTCCCTCTCTCTCTGCCACCCCCCCCCCAACTCCTTCCCTCTCTCTCAAAAATTAATAAATATTAAAACATTTTTTAATTATTAAATTTCCCCTTACTGGTGAAAGTGAGTATAGGTGTCAATCATTAATTTTGTAAAGTTCTCAGACATTATTTATTTAATTTTTACCTCTTTTATCTATTTTTGTCCCTCTGGGAATCAAATTGTACATGTTTTAGATCATTTATTTTTTATTTTTAAAATCTTTTTTAATGTTTATCTATTTTTTTGTGTGTGAGAAAGAAACAGAGTGTGCGTGGACGAGGGGCAGAGAGAGAGGGAGACACAGAATCTGAAGCAGGCTCCAGGCTCAGAGCCCAATGCAAGGCTTAAACTCACAGACCATGGGTCTAAAATTTAATGTTTATTTATTTTTGAGGGAGAGAGAGAGGTGGGTGGTGCAGAGAAAGAGGGAGACACAATTTGAAACACGCTCTAGGCTCTGAGCTGTAAGCACAGAGCCTGTTTTAGACCATTTAATAATGTCCTAATATTCTTAGATGTTTTGCTTATTTCACTGTTTATTCCCTTTTTATTTTATTTGGACTAATTTATATTGACCTATTACCATGTTAATAGCTCTTTTTATCATCTATGTCAAATCTATTGATGAAACCATTGAAAACCTTTTTTACTAAGTTGTGTTTTTTTAAATCTATAACATCCTAATTTGATTCTTTCTCATTGGATCCATATCTTTGTTGAAATTGCCCATCTGATCTCATATGCTGCCACCTTTTCCACTGGCAACTTTATCATATTAATCACCATTATTTAAAATTCCCTATCAGACATCTGCATCATCTTTTAGTTTCATTCTGATGATTGTCTTGTCTCTCAGAGGTATGTTATTTCTTGATTTTCATATATTTCATAATATTTTATTGAATGATGGACAACTCATGTAGGTCAGTAGAAATTGAGGTACATAGGTTTTATGTTTGAAAAAATAGTTTTTATGTCAGGAAATAGGTAAATCTTTCCCTTCTGCTAGGCCATAAGTGAAAATTTAGCATTATTCTAGTTAGGATATGAGCTAAGTCTGAATTTTTTTATTGTTCAGATAGCCCTCAGTGCATTGGAGTCTGAATACACCTGCTGTAATTACCTTGTCTCACACAGCCCCACAGCCTGTACTTGGGCTTCATCAACTAGTCAACTATTCTAGCTGAACTCTTTCATATCTTTTTTTTCTAAATGTTTATTTTGAGAGAGAGAAATTGTGTGTGTGAATGGGGGAGGGAGAGACAGAGAATCCCAAGCAGGCTCTGTCTGCACTGTCAGCACAGAACCTGACCTCAGGTTTGATCATAAAAACCATGAGATCATGACCTGAGCTGAAACCAAGAGTCAGATGCTTAACCGGCTGAGCTATTCAAGTGGCCTTGAACTCTTTCATATATTTTTGTGTCTATGGTAAGTGAATAGTCATGAGTTCTTTCTTGTACTGCTGAAGTCACCTGTTAGACTTTGGCCCAGATAAAGGCCATGTAACCTCAATTCTTTGATCAGTTTAAATAAATCATAAAGGTGATGTTAGTCTTGATATTTTTTTTTTGCTTAAGTTTTGGAGTAATCATATTTCCTGTTCTCTGCATCCTAAAGCAGAAGTCAGAAGTAAAGTGATATCATTTTAATCCATTATACACATTTATTGGGCTCTGGTTGACTAAATGTCACAAACTATGCTACTCTTTGAGTACACAGAGGTTTTTTGAAGGTATAGGCTAGACCTCAAAAATATTTAGTCCCTTGGAGTTATCATGCTTAGGTGCCATTGTAATTACAGTTGCCATAGTAATGTCATTTTAGGAATCAATAAGTCTACAATAATGGTGTGGGTTACTTATGCCACGTTGGGGAATAAAAGATAGATAAAAGGGGGTAATTTTGGCTATGTGATAAGATTATGTAGTGATCTAGAAAGCAAATGCCTGGCAAAAATATTCTTGGGGAAACATGAATGTTAACAATGGCATTTCTTCCACTTTTCTAAAGTTTAGTCAAATTTTGTGCAATGGAGCAAGTCTCACTTCAATAGACTTGTTAGAGTATACCAGCTCTCACTTATATCCCTCATTAATATGTTTATAGCATTTAATGTTTGTATGACCTAATTTAGTATTTCAATATATTCTATCTTGTACTGTTTACTTTTTACACATCTTTTTTCCACCTAAATAAATAATAATGTTCAAAAAAGACAAAGACATACTATGCTTCTTTTTCATGTAGTGAATCTGTGGTCATGAGAAGAATTGGGACTTTATGATCACATAGAAAAGCTGGCATCTTGGTCTTCTTTTTGCTTTTATTACCTTGACTAAGTTACTTATGGTCAATAAGCCTTAGATTCTTTAACCACTAAGTGACTGGCACTAAGGGTGCTGAATAAATTTGAACATTACTAAGCTTACACTGGGACGAATAAGGAAAATACTTTTGAAATCTCCTTTCTGGAGATCAAATCATACAAAAACACCCAAAAGAAATATTTGGTAGGGATAATTCTGGTCTCAAACAAATCTACAGCCAAACTTTATTTATACATTCAAAATCCCTTCTTCAAACAACAGTGTCCTGTAAATATCTCAGTAAGAAGCACATTTAAAGTTTTGGAGTGGAAATATTCTACATAATTGTACTTCATTGATAACTTATAAGAAGAAAAAGAGAAGAACATCTAGTTTATTCAGCTGTTAATTGCTTCTTTGAAGCTGCAAATTTATACTTACAGGATTCATTTTTGCTTTGGCACTCATGATTTGACCATGTTCCAATAAAAGTATCTTCATTTAAGAACTCTGAGTTAATGCCTTCTTAACTCAAATGGCCCTAGTTAAGGTAGCTATTGAATGCAATTAAAAAAGAAAAAAAAGTCTTGGGGTTCCTGGGTGGCTCAGTCAGTTAAGTATCCCACTCTTGGTTTCACCTCAGGTGATGATCTCATGGTTTATGGGTTCAAGCTCTGCATCAGGCTCCTGCTATCTGGGATTCTGTCTCTCCCTCTCTTTCTGCCCCTCCCTTACTCTCTCTCTCAAAAATAAATAAACTTAAAAAATTTTTTTAAAGTCCTTATATATATCCTAATGTATAATTTAAATGCCCCACATTACAAAAAGAGTTAACCAGTTTTCTTGGTTATGGCATAATTTTTCTTCTTCAATAAAAACTGCAATCCTGCCAACTTTGAAGCTATATAGCTTCAGCTTTTTTTTTTTAATTATGCTAAAGAAAAAAAGAATTGTTTCTTTCTCCCAAATGAAGAAAAGTTATCTATTCACATTCTTAGGACTCAACACCATATGAAGTGTATTTTTAAGGAAATAAAAGGTCTTTGAATGCAGAGCAAGTTCCGCCCACAAGAAGTGATGAGGATAAAATTTATGAAATACTGATAAGGAACTAAATTTGTAATATAATCCTTCATTTAACTACTGGATTTATGATTTTAAATGTGCTATTTTTTAAATTACGTTCAATATTAATGTTAAAAAAAAGATGTTACCCTACCTTTACTTCCTGTGCTTAAAAACATGTCTTGGGCTATTTTAGCATTATTTTATTTTAGCACAGCTCCTCTTGATCTAGCCAAACTAAGCTCCCTTTGAGCCTATTTATATTCTGCACTCTAGCTAGATTGACCACTCACTTTCCAGTCAAATTCTAACCTCCACTTTCTGAAGAGACAACCACTCTTCTAATTCCTAGCACAAAGCTTAATTTCCCCTGCTCTTAAGAAATATATAGATGCTGGGACGCCTGGGTGGCTCAGTCAGTTGAGCATCTGACTTAGGCACAGGTCATGACCTCGCGGTTCATGGGTTTGAACACCATGTTGGGCTCTGTGCTGACAGCTCAGACCCTGGATCCTGCTTCTAACTCTGTGCTTCCCACTCTCTCTGCCCCTCCCGACACGTGATCTGTCTCCCTCTCTCTCTCAAAAATAAATAAGTAAACATTTAAAAAAATTTTAAAGAATTATATAAATGGTATTATACAGTATGTACATTTGTATGTCACCTTTTTTGTTTAGTTTTAATGCTAAGATTCACTTATATTTTTTAAACTCATTTTTTTGTTGTTTCTGAATAGCATTATATAACACAATGAGAATTTGTGCTCCCATTGATGGGTATTTGGATTTCTTTCATGAATAATGGTAATACAAGTCTTTCTCTAGACATATTTATATTCATTTTTCCTGGCTAAGTATGTCTAGGAAGTACTGCAAGCAGTGTTTATGCAACATAAGTATACATTTACAGCCCCACCAGTAATGGATACTCTGCATCCTTACAGATATTTGGTGTTGTCAGTCTTTGTAATTGTACTAATTTTAGATGGTTTGAGATAGTATCAAAATGTGGTTTCCATGTGTATGTCCCTGATGAGTAATAACATTAGTAACATTTTATATGTGTTTGCCATTACTCTGTATTTTGTGTGTGTGTGTGAGGTGGGTTTTGGTCCTTTGCACATTTTTATGGGGGTGTTTGCGTTTTTATGTTGGAAAGTTAGGATTGTTTTCTGGATGTAAATTACCAAATATATGTTAGATATTTTTTGAGGGGAAATTTTTACTCTAAAAGTATATAGATTTTGTTTATGAAGATTTTTAAATGAGCTAGAGTTGTTGCATATACACTAAGCTTACATTGTATGGTTTTGTTCAAATACACTTCATGTATGATCTTTATTTTAAATTAAATGAGGAAATAAGAAGCTAATTGGGAGAATAAATATAAAATTAGGTTAAAATTCAATATACTGGGATGCCTGGGTAGCTCAGTTGGTCGAGCGTCCAACTTAGCTCAGGTCATGATCTCACAGTTTGTGTGTTCGAGTACTGCATCAGGCTCTGTGCTAACTGCTCAGAGCCTGGACCCTGCTTCGGATTCTGTGTCTCCCTCTCTCTCTGCCCCTCCCCAACTCATGCTGTTTCTCTGTCTGTCAAAAATGAATAAACATTAAAAAAACTTTAAAACTCAATATACTAACATGTCTAGACTTCCTAAATATATAATAGTTTATAATATATATTCAAGAAACCACTTTCTTGCTAATGGGAAAAGAAAGTACCATTTGGAGATAATTTCTATTTTGTACATCCATAGAAAATGTTTATGCTTTCTTATTATAAACAGCTATCCAGGGCAGTTGGGTGGCGCAGTCAGTTGAGCAACTGGCATTTGATTTTGGCTCAGGTCATGATCTCAGGGATCATTAGATACAGCTCTCTGCCCAGCTCTGAGCTGACAGCATGGAGTTTGCTTGGCATTCTCTCTCCGTCTTTCTCTGCCCATCCCCCGCTGTCTCCCTCTCTCTTTCTGTCAAAATAAATAAAAATGAAACCAGCTATATATGTCAGAATTAATCACTTTATGTTTAACTTATGGTCACTCTGAAAAATAAATCTTATATTAAAGTTCTTGACATGACATTAATTATAATTTTCCTAATAACATGACTGTAATTTATGTATTAGATTTCAATTGCTTTTTTTTTTTTTTTGCTATTATCAGTTTACTTTTATGGCAAATATTGTATTTTAACAAGGATGAGAATTACAATTTCAAGTTGTAAACTTTGACATCTTGTTACAAATTACACAGTTTAAGAAAATTGATTGGATCTAAAAAACTGACAAAATTTATTTTGGTTTCTAGTTACAAATCACATAGTAACATATCTAGAAGAGTGACGGAGTCAACAAAACACTGTTTCAAAATAAAAGAGAAAGAAGAAAGAAAGAAAAAAAGAAAGATGAAAGCAAAACAATACTAGAAAAGCTTTTTACTTATTTTATATTTTTCTTTATAGACCCACTCTTCACAAGTATAAGATTTTCAAACTTGAATTTAGTGTATCATATTTGGAACAGTGCAGATAATAGTAAAAGGAAAGTCAGAAATCTGGGATATAGTTCTGTCCCTGGGCTAATAGTGATATTTTCTGGACAGTGTACATGACTTACAAAAGTCTTGATTTCTGTGTCGTAAATTAAGGCGGTAAAGTGAGCTTCATATTCCATAAAGAAATTTAAATGCTTTATAGTTTTGTAATGCATTCCCTCATAGGTAAATAAGATCATATTTTTATAAATATTACTGAGCTGGCATTGAAAGGATTCAGGATTTCAAAGAATAGTTATTACTAGAAGTGGCATGTCTTGTTCCATAAGTATCCAAATACTTTCTACATCACATTACTAAGTGGAACTATTTAGATTTATTTAATTTTTTTTTGCGTTAATAATAGAATTAATGGAGTTACATATACATTTAAAAACTATACAGTTATGAGTTAACTTGTGGGTGTTATAAAGCAGGGCTAATGAATGATTCCCCTTTCCTCTCCACTAGGTCTTAGATCTGAAGGAATGAAATTTCTCTTCTATCCTTTGATCTAATTCAAAAGATTGGGTTGTCAAATCAGCCTCATACAAATCAGAGGCCTTACCCAGTAACACACTTTACTAAGTGATTTCAAAGGTATAGGAAATTAGAAGCTCAGATCAACAGAAATATATCTGTGACATTGAGAAGGGTTTCCTAGGCTCTCTTTCCCATATATGGTATGCACCTCTGGCCCAGATAGACAAGTACTCTGCATGAGGTTTGCAGATATTCTCACATAATGAAAAACATTTCACTTATAAATTGTCTCCATTTTTTTATTCTAAGGAGTTGTACAGCTTTGGTGACATTCTCCAGGCAGTCATGCCTCATAGACCCTGGACTCTGTTGATTACAGAGTATCTTTAACCAGTAGAGTCACTGAAGATATTTCAGAGGTGGACTCTCTCTCCTTTTTATGTAGAGGTCCAGCAGATAAAGAGAGTATATGTTTCCTTGTCTTGTGTTCTTGCCCCAGGAGTATCTTTTTGGTTAAGAAAGTAAATGAACAGGGGTTCCTGAGTGGCTCAGTCAGTTAAGCATCCAACTCATGATTTCAGCTCAGTTCATAATCTCATAGATTCTTGAGATTGAGCCTTGGATTGGGCCCTGCACTGACAGCATAGAGCATGCTTGGGATTCTCTCTCTCCCTCTCTCTGTCCCTCCCTCACTTGCATGCTCTCTCTCTCTCTCTCTCAAAATAAATAAACATTAAAAAAAAAAGTGAGTGAACAGCAAGCCTGTTGCTTTAACTCATTTCTTCCTAAAAATTAACTGTAAAGTCAGTTCACCATTTAGCAAGCAGAGACAGAAAAAGACACTGCAAAAGGAATATTACATAAGAAGAACAAGACTAAAATAAAGTTACTACTTCTATTCAAAAACGTTAATAAGAGTAGAGTTAGTAAGAAATAGAGCATAGGGAGTCAATAGCCAAAGAAGCAAATTAAATAAAAACAGTTTATGAGAGGGTGCTAGGAGAAGTTTATCCTCTTGAGAAGACTGGGCTTTAGAAACTCCAACCTTGGGGCGCCTGGGTGGCTCAGTCGGTTAAGCGTCCGACTTCACCCGGGTCACGGTCTCGCGGTCTGTGAGTTCGAGCCCCGCGTCGGGCTCTGGGCTGATGGCTCGGAGCCTGGAGCCTGTTTCCGATTCTGTGTCTCCCCCTCTCTCTGCCCCTCCCCCATTCATGCTCTGTCTCTCTCTGTCTCAAAAATAAATAAACGTTAAAAAAAAAATTTAAAAAAAAAAAGAAACTCCAACCTTGAAGGAGTCTTGAAACGTTCAAATGATGATAAGCCCTATCTCTTCTTGTAATGACTTCTTGTTCTGTTCAACAAGATGCCATTTTGCTAAATTTATTCTCCATGTGGCTTGTCTACAGAAAGAACTGTTCACACATATTTAAAAATCTTATACCTTTTAGAGTTCCATTTGTCACTGTAAATTAACACAATATCAAGTCTTTGGTGCTTAAATAAGCATCTTTAAATCCTTGAGGATTTGGCTGAGAAATGGAACCTCAAATTTGATGAAATTGCCAAGGTAATCACATTTTATTGAAGCCTTTTTTATTGAAAGACCACTGAATATGCAGGTGACACCTTAATATCATCACCTTTTTTTTTTTTAGTGGGTCTTCCTACATTTGTACTCATTTATTTCTTTTGTCTACTAATAAATTTATTGGATTCATGGAAGTTAAGATATTAGAATTGATAGGGTTCTCAGAGGACCTGATCATCATGCACAGGATTCCCCTCCACAAGATATTCTATGAAAATTATATATTTTACATTTTATTTGGATGCTTTCCATGATGAGATTTTCATAATCTTATAAGGAAAACCATTATATTAATTACAAACTTGTTTCTCAAAGTCATCCTTTTATCACAGATCTTTTATATTACTTTAAAAATCTTTCATTCATCAATTAGATACATATTTATAAATACCTTATTCTGTGAAAAGCAATACAGAAATAAAACCCACCCTGAAGCATTATAATGTGATGGGAACTTTCACCACATATTAAAATGCTATGACTTTGGAACGTACTGTGTTGATCACAACATAAGAAAGTACATGGAAGGGGCATGTAACACAGTTTAGAGGCAAGGAGAAAGTTTAATAGAGGAGTTGATGAATTGAGAAAGAAGTAAAACAAACAAACAAACAAAAAACAGTATGTTCTCATTCTGGTTCCTGGCTTTAAATAGCATCATTCTGATATCTCAAAAATTTATTGTCTCCAGACCAGACTTCTGCCCTAGACTTCATCTATCAATTGCAAAAATAACTCGATTTGGATGTTTAGACATCTTAAATTTTGCTTGCACGAAACTGAGCTCATAACATTCTACACACACGTGTGGCTTTTCTACAATCTTACCTGTTTCAGAAATGACAAGTCCATTACTTTAGGAGCTCAGGCTGACGACCAAAAATCATATTTTATGCTTTTTATTTTCTCACAAACCCTTCCATAGGTAATCTGTTGATAAATCTTGTGAATTTTACCCTTAAAATGTATCTTGAATTTGACTCTCTCACATCAACTGCATTAACCAAGTCCTTCACGTAGTACAATTTCAGGGGCCACCGTTCACACTATTCTATGTAATGGGTTTACTATAATAACCTCAATCTGAGCTCATATCTTCTTTTGTCACTATTACTACAAAAAACACTCATAACTGGCTTCTTGCTTACTCCTTTACCTTCCTACAGAGGATACCTAGAGAAGAAGTAGATAGGCTTTCCAATAGAAAGCTGGGAATTTTGCAACCTGTATATGCGGGTCTATATGTCTGCAAAGTGGGCAACATGTAATGTATGACATTAGTTGGGGGGGATTATAGCTTCTTATATAAAATATGAAAAAATAGCTATACAATAAATTAAATACAACTGTGAAGAGCACTTGTGTTTGATCAAACATGAGTTTTGAAAGCTATTTGGAGACTAAATTAAACTATAAATAGCTTATAAACTTGTACAACTTTCCACAAGTAAAGTTTTAAATGAAGTATCCTACCTTATTCCTTTAAATGTTAAAGCTTATCTGCATACTTAATAATGACAAGTATGTTTTCTGATGACAATTATACAATTAGTTCTGATTTTATGGCCACTCTGGCATTTCATAATAAGAGTGTAATTTTGCTAGAGAAGGGATGTACTTATTATATTCACTATGGTAAGAGACCATATATGCAGTTTTTTTTTTAATTTTTATTTTATTTTATTTTTTTAATTTTTTTTTCAACGTTTATTTATTTTTCGGACAGAGAGAGACCGAGCATGAACGGGGGAGGGGCAGAGAGAGAGGGAGACACAGAATCGGAAGCAGGCTCCAGGCTCTGAGCCATCAGCCCAGACCCTGACGCGGGGCTCGAACTCCCGGACCGCGAGATCGTGACCTGGCTGAAGTCGGACGCTTAACCGACTGCGCCCCCCAGGCGCCCCTTTTTTAATTTTTAAAGAATACTATAAAAATAGAATTTGTTTTATACAATACTATATTAAGAAAACTATATAACTGCAAATGAAAAAAAATAAGTAGACACCTTAACCTAATAAACACAAGACTTAATTTCTTTTCTCAGAAGTACTCAAATTAGATTCTCATCTCAACCTATTGTTGTGTAATTTCTCTCATAATTTTATGTTCACAAGTGTACAACCAAAATTAACTAGTCTTCAGATTTATATTGCTTCATATATTTTCTTAAGAAAAGTTGCTTTATTTATTTATTTATTTTTTGGCATTCACTATGTTTCATGTCTTTTACTAAGTGCTTTCCATTCATTCATTTCCTCATTTAATCATGGTAAAATCCTGTGGGGTAAACGCTATTAAAAGCCAGTCTACACATCAGGATGGCCAACAGGCACATGAAAAGATGCTCAACGTCGCTCCTCATCAGGGAAATACAAATCAAAACCACACTCAGATACCACCTCATGCCAGTCAGAGTGGCTAAAATGAACAAATCAGGAGACTATAGATGCTGGCGAGGATGTGGAGAAACGGGAACCCTCTTGCACTGTTGGTGGGAATGCAAATGGGTGCAGCCACTCTGGAAAACAGTGTGGAGGTTCCTCAAAAAATTAAAAATAGACCTACCCTATGACCCAGCAATAGCACTGCTAGGAATTTACCCAAGGGATACAGGAGTACTGATGCATAGGGGCACTTGTACCCCAGTGTTTATAGCAGCACTCTCAACAATAGCCAAATTATGGAAAGAGCCTAAATGTCCATCAACGGATGAATGGATAAAGAAATTGTGGTTTATATACACAATGGAGTGCTACATGGCAATGAGAAAGAACGAAATATGGCCCTTTGTAGCAACGTGGATGGAACTGAAGAGTGTGATGCTAAGTGAAATAAGCCATACAGAGAAAGACAGATACCATATGTTTTCACTCTTATGTGGATCCTGAGAAACTTAACAGAAACCCATGGGGGAGGGGAAGGAAAAAAAAAAAAAAACAGGTTAGAGTGGGAGAGAGCCAAAGCATAAGAGACTCTTAAAAACTGAGAACAAACTGAGGGTTGATGGGGGGTGGGAGGGAGAGGAGGGTGGGTGATGGGTATTGAGGAGGGCACCTTTTGGGATGAGCACTGGGTGTTGTATGGAAACCAATTTGACAATAAATTTCATATATTGAAAAAAAAAGCCAGTCTACAGATGAAGAGAGTGAAGCTAAGTTAAATATTCAACTAAATATATACTATATTGTTTAAATAATCCTGCTTTCACTTGTCATGAAACTTTTTCAAAAACTTTTTCCCTTTCATATTCCACCTAGAAATTTCCTTACCTAAACATTCACCTATAAATACTATATATATTTTCTTCCAAGTTTATTAAATGCATTTCCTTCTCCTCTTGTATCCTCAAGTCACCATGCATTTCACATTCTTTGATCTTGGTTTTCAGTCTTTACAACACATTTTTATTAAATTTATATATTTTTTTCATAACTTAGGGGTGTGCTCAGTGATCATGATTCTCTCTTTATTGACTTTGGCACAAAGAGTGTCTTCTTAGAATGTCTTATTAGTGTCTTATTGGAGTCTGTCTTACCTACCACTAAAGAAACATTGAGAGCTTCCTAATGCTTTATGGGTACTTAGTGGGTAGTAGGAAACTTTACAGTTGAGCCCATCATATGGTTTTGCCTCTCATATGATTGTTGCCTCTGTAAGTCCCCAGGGGATTTTTGGAAGCAATAAATAAACATTTTAAATAACAAATTTAATTGAAAAGAATATGGCCATTAAGCTGGTAAGAGTGTCTTAAGTTTTGAGGGGTTTATTCTGCCATAATTTTTTAGTTTTTTTTTTTTTTCTTTTTTCCCTAAGCAATTTGAGAAACATGTAAGATGGAAGGAAGGGAAAACAATGGTGGAATGAAGACAAGAAAGGAAGGAAGGAAAATAGAAAAGGAAAGGAAGAAAGATAAAGCAACTTCTCTGTTATAAATGTATTAGTGCTACAATTTATGGCCTGTCAGGTATTCAATTCTGTTCAATTAATTGTCTTCATGATTGTAATGCTCTAAACAGTTTAAAATGATGATTTAGAAACACTGTCATCTGGAGGTTGCAATAACAGCTTTATTCTATATAAAACCATGATAGATCAAGCCTGTGGATATATTTTAAGAGAATAAGCTTATTTTCAAAATGCATATGATTTTTGTCTTACAGTATCAAGAGAATAATCACAGCATTTTCTCTGGAAATTGTTAATTATTAGGTGAAATTTATGTCTTAATCTGAGTGTTTCATACCTTTACCTCTCCAAGGCAATTATTCCCCTTTGTTGTGTTTTTGTTTTTGTTTTTGTTTTTTTTACTTTGGCAAATAACCATCTAATAATTGACCTAAACAAACAAACAAACAAACAAAAATCACTCATGAAATAGAAACACAAAAAAATAATATGTACCACCTGATCCTTTGTTAGTAAGTTGACATGAGCATTAGAAATTCTCTGGTTCTTACTGAAAAAAACAAAACAAAACAAAACAAAAAGAGGTCAAAAGACAACTCCTACAAAAATAGCAAATGCCTATGGAAGTCCATTGCTCAAGCTTTCAGTTTATAGGTTGATACATGCTATGGACATATATCTATCTATCTATATGTCTGTATCTATGTTATATACACACTGATGTATGTTTTTGTTGACTTATAATTGAATCTGTCAGGAAAGGTGGAAAGGAGTATTCTTTAATGGGTATAGAGTTCCAGATTTGCAAGATGAGAAGATTGTAATCTGTTTCACAACAATGCAAATATACTCAACACAACTGGAATGCACTGCTAAAAATGATTAAGGTGGTAAATTTTGTTACAGTTTTTTTTTTTTTTAACTTTGACCTGTGTTGTAAGTACTTATGAAAATGAGTGAGAAAAATATCGGTTAGGCTCTGCTTGGCTTCATTTAGCTTATAATTTATGTGCAGTTATGGGTCAATGTCTAACTGACCAATAACTAATTATCCTAAATATCTTAAGTGCGCTACACATAAAGTGCTTTAGAAAATTTAGAGACAGAAATCTTATCTTGGTAACAGAACATAAATGAGCATGTTTCCCTTCAGTTGGAAATAGGGAAAAGTTCATGGGGAAATTCTTGGTTACACAACAATGAAGCTTCTGAATCAAAGTTATCCAGGATAGAGACGCTTGGGTGGCTCAGTCAGTTAAACCTCCAAGTCTCGGTTTCGCCTATGGTCATGATCCTGCGATTCCTAACTTTGAGCCCCACATGAGGCTCTGCACTGACAGTGCAGCTGCTCTATTCTCTCTCTCTGACTCTCTCTCTCTCTCTCTCTCTCTCAAAAATAAATAAATAAATTAATTAATAATCCAGGATATAGGTAATAATAACTAATCCCTTTCAGAAGTTGTAACTAACTCTAGTTTGAACCAAACCTTGCCTTTTTCTTCTCAAAAAAAAACTCCATTTACTGGGCTACCCATTTCTGGGACTATTTTACAATGGGTGATGATTAAACACAGAGTCTACAACATCCATGATATTCTCAAGTGTTTCTAAAGCTTCCGGCTATATTCACCAAACATAATTTATTTATTTATTTTTTTAATTTAATATAATGTATTGTCAAATTGGCTAACATAACAGTGTGTAAAGTGTGCTCTTCGTTTTTGCAGTAGATTCCCATGGTTCATTGCTTACATACAACACCCAGTGTTCATCTCAACAAGTGCCCTTCTCAATGCCCATCACCCATTTTTCCCCTCTCCCCCACCAGCTCCATCCACCCAGTTTGTTCTCTGTATTTAAGAGTGTCTTATGGTTTGCCTCCCTCCCTCTCTGTTTGTAGCTAATTTTTATTATGGTCTTCTGTTAGTTTCTCAATATCCACATATGAGTGAAAACATATGATATCTGTCTTTCTCTGACTGCCTTATTTCACTTTGCATGATACCTTCCAGTTCCACCCACATTGCTGCAAATGGCATGACTTCATTCTTTCTCATTGCCAAGTGTATTCCATTGTATATATATACCACATCTTCTTTATCCACTCATCAGCTGATGGACATTTAGGCTTTTTCCATAATTTGGCTCTTGTTGAAAACACTGCTATAAACATTGGGGTACACGTGCCCCTATGAATCAGCCGTCCTGTATCCCTTGAATAAATTTCCAGTAGTGCTGTTGCTGGGTCATAGGGTAATTCTATTTTTAATTGTTTGAGGAACCTCCACACTGTTTTCCAGAGCAGCTGCACCAATTTCAGCAAACATAACTCAATACATTGCTGGACTTAATGAAGAATAACAAAAGAAAAAAAGGGGGAAATTAAAAACTGATCATGTAGATGTAAGTAAGCAGTAAGAAAACTCAAAAGTCAGTGTTGCCCCACCTACAAACGTGAACATGTGATCCTGACAATAAGCCTGGAGACCCAAGCAAATTAAGGAACTTGCACCTGAAATTCTCACATTAAGCCAAGGACCTTTTTTATGCAGGGGAGCATAATCCCAGATTAGTAGCACTCCCTGCACGTTATGTGAAAAAGGCAATTCTTTTTCTGAGGAGGAATGCTACCTCAGTATAGGCCTTGTGATACTTCAGATTATGTTCAAGTAAAAAGGCACTCACAATAAAATAATTCCACGCGCACAAAGAAACCATTCACTATGAGAGTCCACAGAAACAATAAACAGACTTAAGTCTCTAATGACTTCAGATATTCAGTTATCAGGAAGAAGTTCTAAAATAATAAACAGGTAGGAAAAATTGATGCTTCTTTCCCCTCTCATCTCAGTTTGTCTTATTTTTATTCATATATTTAAAAAATAAAAAGCAAACAATTTAGAAATCTTGTGGAAAATACATTTTGGAGAATATATAGGAAAATATTTAGTGTCTACCTTTATGGAAATGTGTCTGTCTGGACTGTATAGCTTAATGCTTATGTTTACAGACACAGATTAATTCATATATTAACTACTTTTGTGAAATTATTTTAAAGTGAACTATATATACCTCTTTCTTCATTATAATATTTTGAGTATTAGAAAATCTTTTGTATAAAAACTTTTTTTAATTTACTCAGCATACAGGATGGACTGAAAATTTAGCAAATGAAATACAGAATGTCAGGTAAAATTTAAATTTCAGATAAACTACTGATAATATTTTTAGTGTAAGCATACCCCAAAGCAACATTTAACTAGGCATCCTGTATTTCATCTGGTAATCAAACATGTAAGTCCTGTGCTAGGTATTAGGGATACATTGGAAAATAAGATAAACAGGATCCCTGTCTTCATGACCTTTATAATCAGTGGTGCCTTAAAAAAGTAAAAAGGAAATAATAAATATTTATAAATATATATTTTTTAATGAGATTCTCTATACCACATTTCAAGGACACTATCACAATTGATTGAGATACACAGAGTTACACAATCTTCTGCAAAAAAAGACTCTAGTTTTTATTTGTTTCTGGCAATATTCTTTGAGTATTAAGCTAAAATGTAGAGCTGTCAGTGTATCTACACCAATTTTCACATCTATCACAATCTACTTCCAAAAAGATGGTTGTTCCTTACATAGCTGATTTTGAAAGGTGAAGTGTTATTATTGCACATATTCTTCTACTTAAAATAATCTTTATATCAAGGTTAATATGTGGGTTTTATTCAGTGATATGAGTGAAGTCAGAATTAGTGAGTAAATATTAAAATGGGTTTTTGAAATTTAATTACGTTCCTTATTTGAAGAAAGTGTTTAAATATCCTATAGCAGCAGCCATAGAGTACACGCTAAATGAAAATAAATTCAAATGAAAGAGAAACTAAATAAATGTCTTGTTTAGAAATCATTTTCTCAAGTTGTTATGGAAATTATCTTTTCACTGTCTATGAAACAAATCATTAAACATTAATGCACAATCTCATTCAGAATTGGAGTTCTATATCTGAAATGTACTCTCAAAATCCCAAATACATAGAGAATTCAATCCTTTGCTGCTAGTGTTTGTAATTATGTCTCTTTCTTAATTTTAACAGAAGTCATTCCTATATATTTTCAGGAGGAAAATGCCTTCAAGAGTAATTTTAGAATGATGTCTCTTGCCATTTTGTTTAGACTAAACCATAGTCACAAACAAACAGCATTAAAAAAATTCTCAATGTATTTTATCTTGTGGGTGTTTTATAAACAAGTATGTTGGTGGCGGGCTTCTCTCAAAAATTTCAGGGTTAAACAGTATAAATCAGCATCTAGGAATTTTGCCATTGACTTGATGGCATGAGGAAGGATACTGTAGAAGTTAGAGATACATCATAGATACAATAGTGTTGATGCTTGTTAATTACCCTGCATCTTTGCTGGGTAATGTACTGTCTCTCAACTATGGTGAGCAGGATGACTTCTCTGAGGTACATGGAAGATGGATAAAAGTGAAACCCAAAGCACTCTGTTTACTTGAGACCCTGACTGTTGAACAAATATTTGCAGATAAAGCAGTTTATTTATTCCTTTCCTCTTCCTGATAAAGAAGGTATAGATCTTGGTCAGAAGTATACAATTGATAAGTTGGAAAAGTTTCAAGATAGGAAATAACATAGGGAATGAGCTTCTCCCTTCTTGTTTTGCCTATTTACCTTCTCCAAAGACTACAGGAGAAATTAGGAAGAAAAAAATATTAGAAAGTAGTTTAAAAGGCACAGCTGTGTACACATATATATTCCCCTACTAAGCATTAGAAAATGCATAAAGCTGAGAAGTGGGAAGGAAAATAAAGCAGCTAAGGAGAAAAAAATGCATAAGAAAGTGATAAGACAGAAAAGGCAGTTTGGTTGGAGTAGACTTTCATTTTAATTGGAATAGTACCAACTAGTTAAAACAAATAATAGTATAAACACGCTCTCTAAGAGAATGTATCTTATTTTCACAAAATAAAAGTGGCTTCAATGAACTTTGGTAAAAGGAGACACTTTAAATGGAATTTTTAAGAATAGAATGCTACTTGAACCTCAGAAGAAACTATGGAAACATGGACTACATTTTGACATATATGCATCAGCCTACATGTCAATAGTATTTCAAGTACACTTCCTTTTTCCTAGAAACTGATTAGAATATACTTACATTTTCCATTATTCCTTTCACTTCCTATATTTCTCTACAAAACACTTTTTTATGGTTGCATCAGGTTGTGTTCATAGTCATACATTTATAGCAAGCTGTGAGCATTATCCTGAATATATGTTCTCTGCTGGATACCACTATCAGGTTGTCTTTTAAAACTGGTTATGTTGGGTTTATGGAAATAAAATAGAAAGCAAAATTGTAAAGAGATTACGCAATGGTCAAAATGTCTGTGGTTCAAATAAAATACACACACACATATATATATATGTATGTGTGTATGTCTGTATGAATATTATATATATAAATATATATGCACATATACCTAAATAGGCAGACTGATTTCTAATCCAAAAAAAAAAAAAATAAGGAAAGTGACAACAGCAATGATGTCTAATGATTGCTACATGCCAGACCATATTCTATTTGCTATAATCACATTGTTTAATTTAGTCCTCTCCAAAACCTTATGAGCTGGAGACTGCTAATAACTCTTGTGAAACATGAAGAGAACCAACGTTTACTTGGGTTAGGGTAGCTTCTCCACAGTCCTATAGCTTGGAAGGAGTAGAGATAATAATTTGCTTTAAAACGATCTGATGCGAAAATAAGTACTATTTTTTCCTTTCAACAGCAAAGGAGAATAAATTAAAAGTAGGGAAAAGTGAAAGTTGAAATACAAGGAATAGATCAAAAGTAAAACCATAGGTTAACCTAAATTGTATACCACAAAAATTTATCATTTTAAAATTAAAATGCCACAAATTATACTAGACCTTTAAAAAAACCCTACAAACTCAGGGCAGTTATGTATTTTACAGATTCCAGGCTATTTTAAAAAAGTCTCGTTGTGATGAGTACCGGGTATTATATGTAAGTGATGAATCACTAGCTCTACACCTGAAACTAAGGTTACACTGTATGTTAACTAACTTGAATTTGAATAAAAACTTGAAAAAGAAAAAAAAATTTTAAAAATGAAAAGTCTTGGAATTAAAGTTACTCAATAATAAGACAATTAGAAATTTCACTTGAATATCTGCTTTAAAAGGATGGTACGCCAGGTCACACACAATGTTCTAAAACAAAACAAACTGTAAGTGAAAACACAACACAAATGCTTATCGGACCATACAAGTGGAGGTGGATTTAATAAGGGGATTTCTCATGGTAACCCTCAAGCTAGATCATCATCGTCAGCCCTTCTGATATGGGAACTACCTAGAAGAATGAATATGCTATGCTGTGTGTCATTCAAGCTCACTGAGTGACAAAGAGTGCACATTGCAATTCACTGTGGAGTACTTCCTGTAGAGGAAATGATTTTATCAAGATGCACATTAGAAATGTCTTCATAAAAAAGGGGGGGTGTGGGCTAGTGTTCTTTAATGAAAACTAAGGAGCCTCCAATGGATTTCAGAAATTGTAGAAAGATGTGCTAACTGCTCTCGGAGATGGACCAAAGGATTCTTTCTAGCAGTTTTTAGGAAGAAAACAAACAAAAATACAAGAAGGCTAATGCTATACTTTCACAAAGCCTATGTACAAAAATTGTTGCACTTTATCGTTGAAAAGTGCCCTCATATCTTCTTCAAAACTGTTAACCTTTGATTTATAACTCCTTCTTAAATATTTGATTTGTCTAATTCCTCCAGAACAAAGCACAGTCCAAACAGCAAATTTCAAGGAGGACAAAGGAATGGATAGTAATAGCATAAGTGATTAACTCCCAGCAAAAGGCTAGAGAAAAGACAGAACTATTACAGAATAATAAATAAAGTGCTCATATTTATAAAAATTCTAGACAACAGAAAACATACAACGTGCAATACAATATATTAAAGTTAAAAATTATATCAAAATAGTGTGTACACAAAAAAAGAACTACAGAAAGGTATAAAATGAAAGTAAAGCTTTTATTCCTTTATCAGCAATACCCATCTCCTCCTCCAGAAATAACTACAGCTTTGCTGTCTTTTGCTGGTCATCACATATCACTATAATATGTAAATATTTTATAACTTTACTATATAACTTTAAATAATATGCCTGTTTCTTAATTCATCTTTTTCAGACCATGAATCTGATCACTCCTTGCTATGAAAATGAGGACATCGCTTATCCTTCCTTTTTGTTCTGGCTTTTTAGTCTCCCAAGTTTTGTTAATTATTTCAATATTTTACGTAATCAAAATTTCTACTATTTACATTTTATTCATCAATGCTAATTAAGACCCCTATCGGTTATGTTTGAAACTCTAAAGTGTATGGGCCATCTGAACCTTCCTGATCTTCTTATGGAAATGCAGGTTCTAGGTTTACCTCAGAGATCCAATAAAGCAGATCTGAAATGTGGAATAGGGATATTTATTTGTAAGTATTTCCTCAGGTAGTTCTTATAAAGTAAAACCAGAAAAAAAAAGTATCAAATATGATTCTATAAATGTTATCATTGTAGTACCAATAGAAAAATAAAATCGCATGCTATGAAATCAGTAACCCAAAAGAGAACCTTGTTTTATCAAGATCTAATGCTCCCACTTTTAATTCCTTTCTGGCTTCCTTCAATTTTTGATCTTACTCAGCTATTTGAGATTTGTGTCAAATGTATCCAACTTTGCCCTCTTTCTGAGAACACTTTTTAATAAGCCCATGAGTATTAAATTTGAGACTTTTTTTTAAAAAAAATTTATGTTCATTATTTTTGGGAAAGAGGCAGAGAGACAGAGCATGAATTGGGGAGGGACAGAGAAAGACATGGAGACACAAAATCTGAAGTGAGACGGTCTTTATTTTGCTCTTTTACTTTAAGAATAACTTGAGCATTGAATAACATATCATAATTGTAAAGACATTAATTCATGTTGTCCTACTCTCCATGATTCTAATGAGACAAATACTACCACTCTGATGGTTGTTTCTTTTTAGGTCTCCTAAAGTTCTTCTGTATGTTTGTCCCTTTGGAAGCTATCAAGGTATTTATGCTTTAAATTGTGAAACTCTCAGGGTGCCTGGGTGGCTCATTCAGTTAAGTGTCTGACTTCAGCTCAGGTCATGATCTCACAGCTTGTGAGTTGGAGTCCTTCATTGGGCTCTGTGCTGACAGCTCGGAGCCTGGAGCCTGCTTCAGATTCTGTGCCTCTCTCTCTGCCCTTCCCCTGCTCACACTCTGTCTGTCTCTCTCTCTCTCTCTCTCTCAAAAAATAAATAAACATTAAAAAAATTAAGTTGTGAAACTCTCTAGGTATTAAATCTTTGCAAGGAATGGGATGGACTCTTCTAATTTCTGATAGATACCACCATTTTCAAGTCCATCAAAGGCATGCAAGTTATTGTGGTCTCTGTGAGATGCATATGAATGCAAAACCAAGTCTTTTTCTATAATTAGCTTTTATGACTTGACATTTGAAAATTTCATCTTTTAGAAATATTATTTAAAATATACTAGGATTTTCAAAAAAATTGAGTTCTGATACCTTTTTTTAAGATCTAATTAACCTGGTTGCTTTACCATTCTATGATTTAGTTTCCTCAGCACAATGATTAAACTTATCTCAGGGTTTTCTTTGTGATAGTATCAAAGTAAAGATTCAAAGTGTCACTATATATATATATATATATATATATATATATATATATATATATCGAGAGAGAGAGAGAGAGAGAGAGAGAGAGAGAAATGGTATGCCACTCATCCTAACATTAGATTTAAAACCTAAGTTTTAAGTCTTACAACTGGTCTAGCTTTCTAACGAAAGAACTTATTTATTGTATATTAAGATATTTTTAGAAAATTTATTTAAGTATGTTCACTTTGTTTCAATGCAAGAATTATACTATTTTGTAGATACATTTTCCTAATAAATAATGATAATATGTGCTATGATTTTCAGGTCTGGCTTTTAAAATATACTCATTTAACATCACTTTGATAGATGCTTGAAGGGAAGATGATAGCTCTGAATATTCCGTGGATGATAAACTTTGATCAGATTCCTTCTTGTTAGTCTAAGTGGTTGCATTTGGGTCTCACAAAAATTTTCATGCATATCAGATAGCCAGACAATTGCTTCACCCATTAAGATATTGTGTTTTCCCTTCCTTAACTTAATTTCTTGTAACAAGACTATTTGTCAGGGTATTGAAAGTTTTTATAACAAGGAGAAATACATGCTCTATTACTTCTTTACAAAGTCATTTACATATAAATGAGCTCCTCCTCTTATCCCTGTCTATTGTCTTCATTCTGCAAACATTTGCATATTTGAACAACTCTTTCAGACCACATATTAAGTTCAAGAATGCAAAGAATTGGCAATATTGCATTTTGGGAAACAGTGATGCAATGCCATTACTTATATTTACTCAGTTCCCATTAATCTCTTCAGAATGGGAGAAACCTGCTAGAAAAAAAAATCTGAAATTAGAGAAACAAAATTTATTTGGCACATAAGAGTAAGAAGGGCCTCAAGAACTTATACAATAGAGATAAAATTTCTATGTATTGATTATTAACTCATGCACTGGGAGTTTGAAAAAGCCCATTTCATTCTCTAGTTTTTAATCAAATTAATTGATAATAGTTCAGCCCTTTACTTTCTTCACTGGTTCGGATTTTACCTTTGTTCACTGATAATTACTCTTGTAAAAATAGCACAACTACAACTTTTCATCAATTGTATTTTTAGATATTTATGTATGATTTTACTTTGACCACCACAGTGATTCCAAATACCCTGTACTAGACAGGCATCACAAAAAATTAAAGTCAGTTAAAAATTTGTTACCAAAAAGTTTGATTTATTCAATTATTTTACTTTTATCTTTTTTATGCATTTATACAATTATTTTCATTATGATGTAGTTTCTCGCTTAAGATTTTCTGGTATATATATATATATTATATATATATATATTATATATATATATTTAGTTATAAAGATTAACAAATACAAATTGCAAGATGTAAGAAAATACAAAGGACATAAAAGGAAATAAGTTCTATCCTTTATAATCAGCTCCCAACCCCAATTCTCTATCAACTAGTTAGGGATTTTTCACAAATTTGATAGTCCTACAGCAAAAGCATAAACAAATGCCACTGTAATTCACAGAGGGGACACAATTTCTTCATATAACATCCAACCCTAAATCAGCACAAATAACACCACACATACACACACACACACACACACACACACACACACATACACACACATGGAAACAATCTCTTCTGAGGTGAGTTTTCTCATTTTTGTCTCTAATCCCAATCAGCCATGATCACAAATAAATGTCTTTAATATTTCTTTGGCTCTAGTATCTTAAATTTTTCTAAGAAGAGTAATCTACAGTATCATTCATAAAACATGCATGAATAAATTTCCACATCTTCCAACTTAGGATAAGCACCCACTTTTTGGTGCTCTGTTCATTACTTCTTTGTTCATTACTTCTTTCAGGGATGACTGATAACATTGCTTCTTTGCAATTAATATCCTGATATTTTCTTCTAGCTCTTGTCCTTCCCAGATAGGTAAAATATCCTAGATGTTTGTTTGGGTTTTTCTTTTAATGAAAGAATAAAAATCTGTTCCCTGATCACACCAGTGACTGAAATGATGCCCTTCTTCCCCTAGGTTACTGCTTATCTAAGTGTGTGTGCAGTATGTATGGAGAACAGAAATAGAGGAAAGAGATGGTTGGTAAACAGAGCTTTCCTAAAAGTTCAGGATGTTTGCCCTTTCTCCCCCTTTCCCATTACATTAAAAATGAAACATGATTTGGACAAAACTGAGGTAACTTTCTAACTTTCAGAGAAATAGAGGGATTATAAACCAACACATATTTCCCGGAAAACTGGCCGCTGTACAAAAAGCCACAATCATGTTTTAAAGAAGTAATATATCACAGTCAAGTAATTGGAAATTCAAAGACTCATGAATAAAGGTGCTCTTTGTTACATTCTCACTCATATGCCTATCAATTGATCTTGATTAGATAAACTGTGGTATAGCTTTACAAAAGATTCAGTCAATAAAATAGTGCTTATAAATAAATCAAATAAGAGAGATATTTATATTCCAAACTGGCATCAGCTAATTTAATCCTAGACAAGTATAAGTTATTTTGGCATTTAAAACATTTTTTTTAATGTTTCTTTATTTTTGAGACAGAGAGAGAAACAGAGCATGAGTGGGGAAGGGGCAGACAGAGGTGGAGACCCAGAATCCAAGGCAGGCTCCAGGCTCCGAGCTGTCAGCACGGAGCCCCACACAGGGCCCAAACTCGCGAACCGTGAGGTCATGACCTGAGCCGAAGTTGGACACTTAACCACCTGAGCCACCAGGCGCCCTATATTTTGGCATTTTTAGTAGCCCTGGGTAAGGGGTAGCTGCTATTTCAGAATTATTCCACTAAAAAGTTATAATGAAAGGAAGTCTCTGACCCTTTCTGCCATACATGCTAGCTTATTTTAAGCAAGTATTTAATTAAGAGTAACACAAAATGGTTTATAAGCTCTCTGTCCTTTACAAGAGTTCTCTAAACATCCTCTGTTAAATATTCACTGCAGACACCTGGGTGGCCCAGTCAGTTGAGCAACTGACTCTTGATTTTGACTCTCGTTGTGAAATTGAGCCCTGCCTTGGGTTTAGAGCTGAGCATGGAGCCTGCTTAAGATTCTCTCTCTCTCTCTCTCTCTCTCTCTCTCTCTCTCTGCCTCTTTACCCTACTTGTGGTCTCTCTCTAAAATTAAAAATTAAAAGCAAATGTTCACCTGAGGCAAATGGGGCCATATTCTAACCACAGTATTCATTTAACCACCTATTAGGATCATGTAACTCGGCATGCCCAGAAAAAGGAGCAGTATATTGGCCATTTAGGAATCAAGCTTAGGAAGTCTTCTGAACATTACATGTCAAGGTGCTTCCTTAATTTCTATGCCATGCTAATGCATACATGAGGAAGTGTCTCTACAAGATTCTAGATATTACTTTCTATTTTCAATACCATTCCTAACATTCATTTTGCTAATTAATTTCACCTTGAAACCCCAGTTCTAGCATACATTTTATTAAGCAGCTGATGCAGATGGGGCATAGAGATAGCTAGATCATTCATTGTAGCAGCTTCTGTAGTGTGGTATTGCTGATAAATGCCAACTATTCCTGGAGTGTGAATTACTGATTTAGGAATTAACAGCCCCTAGAGCATAGATAATATAATTACAGATAATATAGTCATTGTCTATAGTGAAAAATTTCAAAGTTAACTGCACACATCTAAACATATGTAACATTGCATTTAAAAGCCTAACAAAATAGGGGTGACTGGGTGGCTCAATCGTTAAGCGCCCGACTTAGCTCAGGTCATGATCTCATGGTTTACAGGTTGGAGCCCCGTGTGGGGTTCCATGCTGCAACATGGATCCTGCTCGGGATTCTCTCTCTCTCATCCTCCTCCTCTCTCTTTGCCCCTACCCTGCTCACGCTCTGTCTCTCCCTTTCTCAAAAATAAACACTAAAAAAATTTAAAAGCCTAACAAAAAATTATATATATATATACACATATGTATAAATTATGATTTAGTGTATATTAAAATGTATAAACACAAAACACTACTGGAGAATGCACCAAAAATGTTTATAATGTTCTATTGTAAATTATTTTTATTTTCTTCCTTACATATATGTGTTTTATTTTCTAAAAAATCCCTTAACAAATACTATAGAATAAATAGAGGAACAAGAAAATTATATAATTTAAACCAAAAATGCATGGATTAGTGGAGAAGTGTCTCATGAGCTGCATTCTAGGCAATTGAAAATCTCCAACTTGATTGTGTTTAACAAAACTAACACAGACTGAGGGGCTTAAACAATGAAAATTTATTTTTCACTGTTCTGCAGGCTGGGAAGTCCAAGATCAAGGTGCCAACATAGCCAGTGTCTGGTGAAGGCCCTCTTTCTGATTTGCGAATGGCCACTTTCTTATTACATAATTATGTGTCACAGAGAAAGGAAACAAGCTTTAGAGTGTCTGTTCTTATAAGGACACAAAGACCATTCATGAGGGCTCCATCCTTATGACTTAATTATTTCCCAAAGGCCCTACCTCTTTGGGAGTTAGCATTTTAAAATATTAATTTGAGGAGGGCATAAACATTCATTCATACGTATACTTAGGAGTCAGTTAGGTCAGTTTAATTCCATTCAAATCGTATTCCTTAAATTTCTACATAGGTGACTCTCAAGAATTTTGTAAAGTATTTGTCTTTTGCTTTTTTGTTTGTTTATTTTAAGGAGAATATGATACTGTAAGGGTAAATACAAATTAGACCTAAGAGACTTAATTCTCTCTGTTGAAAATAAAGAAACTTTTCTGCTCTCCCTTTACTTTGACAATTTTCTTTTCAAAAATTTGTAAGTTAATCTCTGTCACTTTGAAATATAGGTAAATCCTCTGAAAAGGATTTTGCCAGTTTTATGAGCAGGAGTGTATTTCTGCAGGACCTGGGAACCATTGTTTTGGAAAGTAAACATCTAAGAAAGATAATAACTCCATTTCTCAGCCTCTGTAGAAGGGTAGGAGCCTAACTTCAGCAGGCTTTTGGTTACATGTTGCAAAACTACTTCCTGTCATAAATATATCAGAAGTTTATTTTTCTTTTGTATAAAACCAATTAAACCAGCATAGAAGGTCAACTCAATTACCAAGTCCTTTCAAGTCCTTTTAAGAGAGAGAGTTATTATTTATCTTGAGAACCTTCAAAATTTATGAACTGGGTTGTATCTGCTTGCCTATATAAAAGGATGAGGTTTCTTTCTGTCTTTGCAATCTTTTAGTTTAATGTTTATTCAATAATATTTTTACCCCCTTCTACCTTTGTAGAGATGTCTGGGTTGCATATTTCCCCAACAATACATACCTTCAAAATATTTTCTAAATTCACTTTAAAATCTGTCATTTATAAATAACCATCATTTCTTCTAACAAGTCACCAGCCACAGAGATATTTGGCAGATCTATATTTTTTCTTCTTATTTTTGAGAGGTTTATTTTTTACCTCTGTGTGTATATATTTACTTACAAGGTTAACAAATGCAAATTTTAGGATACAAAAAAATACAAAGGATGGAATAAAGGAGTTAAGCTCTACTTTTTTCCCTTTGGCATCTCCATTGCCTTAAAGTAACCATGGCAACCAGCTGACATTTCTCTCTATGCCATACTCCATGTTCATATACTCTCTCTCTCTCTCTCACACAGAAATCTTTGTGAGTGGAATAATACTAGACTAAGTACAGATGATCTTAGAATACCACAAGTGAAAGCTTAATTAGACATGGTAAGTTTCCAAGGTCCTCCATCTCTATTTCCAGATGTGGGACTTTTGATAGCGTCAAAGAAAAATTGCACCAGATTGAATTAAATATGATAGAGTTAAACAGGAAGGAAGATTTTATTCAAGACCATTACATTAGCAATTAAAACTACTGCAATAGGGGAGAGAGACTGAACTCAACTCCCAACTCCACTGAAACAAAAGGCAGAAGAATTTTATTTTAAATTTTTAACGTTTATTTATTTTTGAGGCAGAGAGAGACAGAGCATGAACAGGGAGGGGTAGAGAGAGAGAGGGAGACACAGAATATGAAACAGGCTCCAGGCTCTGAGCTGTCAGCACAGAGCCCAACGTGGGGCTCGAACTCACGGACCGTGGGATCATTACCTGAGCCGAAGTCGGACGCTTAAGTGACCGAGCCACCCAGGGGCCCCGGCAGAAGAATTTTAAAGTGCTAGGATGAATTAGTGGAAAGGTACTGGAGGACATTAGGAGAGAGGTTGGTCAATACGATTAGGCCATGTATATTCACTAATTGGTATTTATCAAAGTTAGGCATTTATCCTCTCATAGAACATAATATATAGAGACCCTATATATTTTTGAATTTTGATTACTATATTTTAGAATATGTCTCCTAAGTCATTGAGAACGATAGATATGGATTGTAAACTGGCAAGAAGTTGAGTAATTATTTACATTCAAAGTGGCAGAGAAAGAATTTATAATTGCGAGTTTTTTAAAGGTAATGTTCTAAGTAAAGGAGGGGTCAGTGACCTATAGAAGGGAAGATACATGTATAAAATTTAGTTAAGCTGAGGGGAATATTGATACCATCTTGATCAATAGTAAGTTGGCTACAGTTAGGAAACGATCTTGTAGAAAAAAATTATAAAGTTCAAGCAGGTATCATGTAGCAAATGTCACTACCCATTTATCTCCTTCTGCAATGTACATGATATAATACAAGCCTGCAAACCCATATCCTAAAGCTGAAGTGATCAACAGATGGTCATACAGCATAAGAAATCAAGAGAATTCTGTATCTAAGTAGCTTTTGCAAAATAATATCAATTTATATCCTAAACTAGGCCGTGAAATAGTCTACATCAAATCCATATCTTTATTTAAACAGTACACATTAGTAAAGATAAATTATAAGGATTATGTTTACTATTTTAAATAATGGAACACTAGATTTCTCCATGTGATCAGTTTATTATCTTATGGTCTCATCAATTGGAATGGAATATTTTTGTAGCCATCATTTGAGGAATTGAAACACAAGCTGAAATCTTAGTAAATATTGATAGAACTTAGCTCAGTCAGCAAGATCTAATGATCTAATAAATTCCATCTCTTTGGACAGTTTTTAATAGAACTAGTTTAGCCATGTTTCATGTTTTCCAGCTTCCTTCAGCCTTTAATCTCTTTCTAGTTAATTAATTAGATTTAGATATTTTTCTAATTAATTTAAATATTAAGAACTTCATCCACTGACAGTTTTATAAACTTGTGAAATGTTTAGAACACTTCTAATTGTATGCATATAGAAAAGTTTCAATCATTTATTATTTGAAAATAAAAGTGAGCAATTACATATGTTATCATTTCTCTCATACCTGGTCATTGTCAAACACATAAATGACATAGATTATAAGAATCCATTATATTACCGAGTACTGTACATTATTATAATGGCGATAATACTTTTTCTTTTAACTTCTATTTTGCTTTGTTCTGTTTGTACAATACACAGAATACTGCTCAGCTTGTGGTCTACAGCCAGCAATTAACACCACTTAGCAGCTGTTAAAATGGGTAATCGCCTGTTGTTATCTTCATGTGGTTTAATCCAAATGCCAATTGCTCTCCAAACTCTGATCATAAACCTACCACATCCTTTACAATTTGCAGACCTTTGAAGTAAAATGGTATTTGTTTTGGTGGTGTTAGTGATTAAAAGAAATTTTCAATGATTAAAAGAAATTTGGATGATGATGAAATCTAAGGAAACAACTTCCAGGGATTCTATATTACTGCGGTGGTACAATTAGATCAAGTAGAGTCATGATGTCCACTATGGTAGCTACTTTGAAGCTTGAAATGAGGCTGTTGCAAATGTAGATGTGCTGTAGATGTAAAATACACTCCATATTTCAAATACATTTCACTAAGAAAAAAATGTAAGATAACTCACTAATAATATTTAACATTAATTGTATGTTAAAATGATAACATTTTATATATACTACATTAAATACAATATAGCACTAAATTAATTTCATCTGTTTCTTTTATGCTTTATAATGTGGCTGCTAGAACATTTAAAATTATATATGTGACTCACATTATATGTGTATTGCTTAACACCAGACAATGTCCTAAGATTCCAGGAAGAAATAAAACAACCATCTTGCCTTTCTAATTATAAGATCTCTGTTTTGCATTGGAAAGCACAAAAAATGAAAAATAATAAATCGATATATCTCAACAAAGGACTTTAGAAAAATGATATACTATCATTTTTAATGGGAATTAAATTTCCTCAAATCTTTAAAAAAATTCAGTTAAAATACAATTTTAAAGCCAACAAAACTTCAAAAATGTAATGGGCAAATAAATCTGAAAAATGTCTCTAAGAGAAGTAAAGCAGGCTGTAATTAATCAATTATTAAGTAAATGGAAGGAAACAGCATGCATTTTTAAAGTTAGTTTTAATAAAATACACTTAATTGTGTGCACTTTGGAGCCTTCACCAGGCAGTGGGAAACAACAGTTCCATCTGTGTGCAATTTCAAATGAATAAAAATTCTCCCCCCTCCCTGCTTTGGCTCCATGGTTAATGAGAAAATGGAATGTGTTTTGGTCTAAATAGCTTTGTTTGAATATCACACTATTGATTTCCTTATGACTCACTCTTCATTTAGTTTCTTGAGAGACAAGAGATGTTATTGAATGAGACATAAAGCTGAAGGCCTGACCATTTGTGGTCATTAAGCATCCCAGGGCACATTTTGCTAGAGAGCAGAATGGGTAGCCTACACCATGGCCTAGTTCCAATCCAACTAAGGATAGTCTAGCAACCTAAATTCTCTATGTACTTACAACAAGGAACAGTTTCTTCTCGACATTATTGCACAAACTACAAAGTTTGGCGCTTTTCTTATTTTTAAGTTTATTTATTTATTTTGAGAGACAGCACAAGTGAGGGAGAGACAGGAGGGAGAGAGATAAAATCCCAAACAGGCTCCACAGTATCAGTGAAGAAAGTTTAGCTATTTTCTATTTTTTTAATTTTCTTAATATTTATTTATTTTGTGAGAGAGAGACAGAGACAGAGCATGAGCAGGGGAGGGGGAGAAAGAGGGAGACACAGAATCTGAAGCAGACTCCAGGCTCTGAACTGTCAGCACAGAGCCCAATGTGGGGCTCAAACTCACAAACCACGAGACCATGACCTGAGCTGAAGTCTGACACTCAACCGAGCTACCCAGGCTCCCCTTGGCTATTTTCTATTAAATATTGCCAACTTTCACTCCACAAGTACCTATGTTTGAGTAAATTGAATGTGTATTTTAAAATATGAAATGTTGTCTTATAGGACCATAGATATTCTGTAGTCAATTAAGAGAGTTTTATTATATAGTGTGATGCTATATCAGACATACAATAGATATATTTTTAGAAACGTGGTAGTATGTATATTATAGTGTATACAATTTATTAAATAAAAAAGCAATTTATTTCTGCAAACATGTATTGGGTGCCTATTACGTAAATGTTTTATACCAAGGTGTAGAGATACAGGAATTAAATATGGTCACTATCTTCAAGGAGCTAAAGATAAGACAGAAAAGGAAAGAGACATTTGCAATATTAAATGATAAAAGTTACCAAAGTTATAAATGAAGAAAATAAAAAGGCAGTTCCCTAACCCACACGGGATAGTTGTAAGAAGAGAGGTCATTATAAAATGGAAATATATTTGACAGGTTTTTTTTTTTTTTTGCTTATTTATAAAAAAAGAAGAAAATGAATAGCAATTAAACATAGGATAGGGAGTGGAAAAATATGAACACAGAGGAAATAACACTGGCAGTCACAGAGGTTTGACTTGGAATGGGACATCCATGAAGCCCAGCAGAGTCTGAGAAGAAAGTTGACAAGCAACGAGTATTATTAAAGAGGCTTAAGTAGGGGACATGTTTTGATAGCATGTTACATTTTTAGTGTAAATAGATTACTGACAATTATGGAGGAAGAGTTTTGAAAACAAGCAAAGACTTCTGAAAGTGAAAAGATTGAGCTGGAAGTGAGGAGACCAAGGCGAGAAGTAGAGCACGCTGGTAGGGTTGTTACTTCTCTTGGAACATAACCTCAAACAAAACTGAGAAACAAAAGCCTGATAACTGTTCACTTTTCACACACTCTAATAGATAATTTTACCCAGGGCTAGACTAGAAATTTCAGAAAAAGCTAAGCATTGAAAAAATTCCATTGTCCCCTTTTTTCTCCTTTAATTCAAAAGAAGGACAGTGGTAAAAATAAAACAAAAAAATGCATGTACACTAAAATTAAAATACTTTCTAAATTATGTGACTACATATTTCTGTATATGTTCAGCAATTTCATTTTGTTTTCAATTTAGTGTTCCTTCATCAACATGTTTTGTCTACTTATTGAATAATTCAAAACTGCTCTTACAGCATTGCTGATATTAAAAAAACAAAAACAAAAAAAACCATCTTGCCAAAAGAGCCTATTAATTTTTTTCATCTTGGGGGCACCTGGATGGCTCAGTTGGTTGAGGGATAGTCTCTTGATTTCAGCTCAGGTCATGACCCCAGGGTCATTGGTTCGAGCCCCACATTGGGCTCTGTGCTGAGCAGGGAGCCTGCATAAGATTTTCTCTCTCCCTCTGTCCCTCTCTCCTGCTCATGCTCTCTCTAAACAAAACAAAACACAAAACATCTTGTGTACTTTAATATCTAGTATACTGAATAATTCAGATTGGGCCAGTTGGAACCTGGTCTTTAATTAATGGTTAAGAACAACTGCATAATTTAAGGGCGAGAAACAACAAACTGAGAAGCCTCCATCTAAACACAAATTCAAATGAAATTGGGATCAGCAACAATCAATATTCTTGTATTATAAATTTACTTTGCCATGGAACCAAGTACACAGCTCACCAATTGAAGCAGATACTGATAATCTTTCTACAAAAGTAAAATTTTTCCAGAAAAAAAGGATAATATATATTTGTGGAAACTCATAAAAAAGTTGTATTACTCATACAAAAAGTTGTATTTGTTAGGATTTCCATTAACACATACCACAGGTTGGGTGACTTAAACAACAGAAATTATTTTCTCAAAATTCTAGAAGATTGATGTCCAAGATCAAGATGTTGCCAGAGTTGGTTTCTTCTGAAGTCTCTCTCCACAGCTTGTAATATTCTCCCTGTATCTTCACACTGTCTTTCCTCTGTGTGTCTCTGTGCTCTAATCTCCTCTTTTTGTAAGGACACCATTTTGGAGTAAGCCTTATCCATATGGCCTCATTTTATCATAATTAACTTTTTAAAGGCCCTATCTCCAGATATAGCCACATTATTGGTAATAGGGGTTAGGACTTCAATATGTAAATAATGGAGGGGAACACAATTTAGTCCATAATAATTTCCAAATGCAAAATGTATTTAAAAATTGAATTTAAATCTTATAAGGCTAAATATTAAGAAGGGTGCATAAAACACGACTGAGGAAGCAATAGCTTCTAAATCCATCTATGTAATGTGTCTAAAGAGGCACATCTGAGAGAAATCTATGCAAACTGTTTTTGAAATAGGAAGGAAAGATTTTCACATGATTGATATATTGGAGGGTATTCAAAAAATACAATAGCATGAAAATTAATTTAAAAAAACATGGGAGAAGGAAATCAAGAGAAGTAAATCTATAAGAAAGTATTCTCACTTGTGACATGAGATCAAGCCAGGAAATTACAGGATTTGGAGGCAGAGAGGCAGGTAGGAACAAAGATAGGGGCTTGAGAGCTGAGAACTCGTAATTTATTTGTGATGCATTGAAATGACAAGGCAGACACACAGGAAGATAAATGATTGTTCATTGTGGGATTTTAAAAAGTCTGAATTAAATATAGGGCTCAATTCAGGTAAATTTTCTCCACTACATAACAAGGATCTCCTTTCCTCCAATTTCTTTTTTTTTTTTAATTTTTTTTTTCAACGTTTATTTATTTTTGGGACAGAGAGAGACAGAGCATGCATGGGGGAGGGGCAGAGAGAGAGGGAGACACAGAATCGGAAACAGTCTCCAGGCTCTGAGCCATCAGCCCAGAGCCCGACGCGGGGCTCGAACTCACGGACCGCGAGATCGTGACCTGGCTGAAGTCGGACGCTTAACCGACTGCGCCACCCAGGCGCCCTGTCCTTTCCTCCAATTTCTAATAACATGTTCCTTATTTCCTACTAAGACTTCATCAGAAGAACCTTCAAAATTCATATTTCTACCATTATGGTTACAATAATATATATATTCTCTAAGATATTGATCCTTACTTCCTCCTGAGTCCTCAATAGCAGTCCTTAACATCCATATTAACATCCAGTACTAACAGTACTTTCATGGCAATGGAAATCTAAGCATTTTTCTTTTTCTTTTCTTTTCTCTTTTCTTTTCTTCCCTTTCATTTCCTTTCCTTTTTTTTCTTTTCTAGAGAGAGAGAGTGTGAAGTAGGGGCAGAAGGAGAGAGATGCTTAAGCGTGTACCAAGCCCAGGGTGAAGCTGGCATTGGGGCTCAATTTCATGACTATGAAATCATGACCAGAGCTGAAATCCAGAGTTGGTTGCCTAACTGACTAAACCACCCAGGCACCTCTAATCTAGGCTTTTTACATCATGATTCCTAAACGTCTTCCAGGTCTCCTTATTATCCAATTATAAGCCACTTTCATATTTTTAGATGTTTTCTATAGCAGCATAACATTTCCCAGTACCAAAGTATTTACTGAAAGAAAGTGTTTTTTGTGATTGTGGGGGGCTGGCTTGGCAGACCAAAATCCATAGACATGCCAAAATCATGAAAGGCAGAATAGACCAGTTAGGCACAAGCTGAAGCTGCATCCACTGGCAGATTTTCCCCCCCTAGGAAGCTTCAATTTTGATTGCTGACTGAATCAAGATTACCCAGATTATCTAGGATAATCTTACAACAAAACACCCCCAAGATAACCCTGGACAGGGGCAACTTCACAAGGTGGAAATTTTAGATAATACAAATTTACCCCAGGCAAACAAGATAAAAAATACTCATGTTATCATCCCATCTCCACCAGCAAAGTCAATGATGATCCTAGACTCCATTCTTTCGGGGCTATAAGAAGTCACTCCTTCCAGCAGGTCCCCAGGCAGATTTTAGAGAAGACAAAGTAGAAAGCTGGAGCATCCATCCAAGTCTAGTGGTAACAAGGACCCGTCCCTCACAGAGTTAGAGGAGAACTGTAGACATCCATCCACCGTAAGTTACCACTGGGTGAAACTTTTCCCTCATGGCCTGCATCAGAGGAGGCTAAATGGGAAGCTGAAACTTTCACTACAAAGTCATGGCAATGAGTACTCTCTCTTCCTATTGTGTCAGTGGTGACCATCTAGGAAGCAATAACCAGGAGTCTCCTCCTTGAGAAGCTAGTATCAGTGAAGCATCAATGAAGGCATGGTGGAAAGCCTGAAATCCAAACTCTATCCATCCCTTGAAGTAACCCTCCTCCACGAATGGTATCAAAGGGATCTAGTGAGGAGCCTGAACTAGAAGTAATATGGCAGTACTTCCTACCTCTTCCTTCTCTGGCACAACATCAGAGAAGACTTACCAAAAAAGAAAATTAAATAAGATCCAATGTGTTTTAATACTATACTTGTAATGTCTAGGAAACAATGAAAAGTCATTTGTTCTACCAAACATGGAAAGTCTAAACCTGAATGTAAAAAAGATAATCAGCAGATGCCAAAACTGAGATGAGACGGATTTTGGAATTGTGATAAGGACTTTATTTATTTAAAAAAAAAAATTAATGTTTATTTATTTTTGAGAGAGAGAGAGAGAGACAGAGCGTGAGTGGGGGGCAGAAAGAGAGGGAGACACAGAATCCTAAGCAGGCTCCAGGCTCTGAGCCGGACACAGGGCTCGAACTCATGAACTGTAAGATCATGACCTGAGCTGAAGTTGGACACTCAACCAACTGAGCCATCCAGGTGCCCCAATTATGATAAGGGTTTTAAAGCAGCTAGCATAAAAAGATTCCACAATCAATTACAAACATGTTTGACACAAATGGAACAAAAAGGCTCAGCAAAACAAACAAACAAACAAACAAAAAACCCTAGAAGATGTAAAAAAGAAACAAATGGAAATTTTAAATCTGAAAAATAAACTTAAGAAATTTTAAAAACTGAAAAAAAAAAAATTAAAAAATACCTGAAATAAAAATATATTGAATAGGCTTAACACAACAGAAAGATAAACATTCAGTGAACTGTGTAAAATGACAGTGTGGGAATTTCTAGCACTCCTCCTTCCATCAGAAACCTCAATTTGACTATTTGTGCACACAAAAAACTTTTACAAAAGCTATGGATTCCAGCACCTGGGTGAAACACACAAATAAGAAAAAAATGTACTGAGAAGGGTAGGAAAAATATATACACAAATGATAAAGAAAATGAATCAAAGCATACCACTATAGAAAAATATCAGTTCACAAAGAGAAGCAAAAGAGGAAGGAAAGAACAAAGGAACTACAAAACTCCAGAAAACAGTTCATAAGATGGTCCCCATCACTTATTACTCTAAATGCAAATGGATTAAATTCTTCAATCAAAAGGTATAAAAGTGGCTAATGGATCAAAGATCAAGACCAAACTGTATGCTGCCTGCTGTTCAGCTGTAAGGACACACATAAGTTCAAAGTGAAAAGAAGGGAAAGGATATTCCTTGAAAATGAAAACCAAAAGAGAAACCGAGTATCTATATTTGTATTAGACAAAATAGATTTTAAGTTAAAAACTATAACGAGAGATAAAGAATGTCATTACATAATGGTAAAGGGTTCAATTCATCAAAAGGATATAACAACTGAAATATATATGCATATAACAGTGAAGTGCCTAAATATATTACGCAAATACTCACAGAACTCATAGTAGAGACTTCAGTGGCACACTTTTAACAACAGATAGATCATCCAGACAGAAAATCAATAAGGAGACACTAAACTTGAATTATATCTTAGACAAAGTGGACCTAACAGAATGGTTCACCCAACAGCAGCAGAATACCCATTCTTCTCCAGCACACATGGAATATTCTCCAGAATACAACATATGATAGGTCACAAAAGAAGGTTTAGCAAGTTAAAGAAGATTAAAATCATTCCAAGTATCTTTTTTTTTTTAAATTTTTTTGAGAGAGAGAGGGAGGGAGCTCAGCTCCACACTCAGCACAGAGCACAGGCTCAATCTCATGACTGTGAGATGATAATTGAGCTGTAATCAGGAGTCACATGCTTAACCAAGTGTGCCACCAGGTGCTCCAAAGTGTCTTCTTCAATGACAGTGGTATGAAACTGGAAAATAATAACAAAAGAAAAACTGAAAAATTCCCAATATGTGGAAATTAAACAACACACTCCAATAAATGACTACATTAACAAAATAAGAAAGATTACAAGTAAACACCTAACTTTACACCTTAAGGAACTTAAGGGGCGCCTGGGTGGCGCAGTCGGTTAAGCGTCCTACTTCAGCCAGGTCACGATCTTGCAGTCCGTCAGTTCGAGCCCCGCGTCAGGATCTAGGCTGATGGCTCAGAGCCTGGAGCCTGTTTCCGATTCTGTGTCTCCCTCTCTCTCTGCCCCTCCCCCGTTCATGCTCTGTCTCTCTCTGTCCCAAAAATAAATAAACGTTGAAAAAAAAAAATTAAAAAAAAAAAAAAAGGAACAAACTGGCCCAAAGTTTGTAGAAGGAAAGAAGTAACAAAGATCAAAGCAGTAATAAATGAAATTGAGACCAGGATAAAAAGAGAAAAAGATCAATGAATATAAAAGCTGGTTTTTTGAAAAGATAAGCAAAATTGACAAATCTTTTCCTAAAAGAAAAAAAGAGGGAATACTAAAATAATAAATAAAATGAGGACTGAAAGAGGACATACTACATCTGTTACCACAGAAATATAAAGAATCATGAGATTACTATGAATGATTTTGTGCCAATAAATTGTATAATCTAGAAGAAATGGATAAATTCCTAGAAACACACAGCTACCAAGACTGAATTATGAAGAAACAAACAAAATAAATTAAAAAGACCAATAACGAATAAGGAAATTAAAATAGTAATCAAAATCTCCCACCAAAGAAAAGCTCAGGAATAGATAGGTGAATTCTACTAAATATTAAAAAAAAAAAAAAAAAGAATTAGCACTAATCCTCAAACTGTTCCAAAACGTTAATGAAGAGGAAATACTTCCAAAAAATTTTTTTAAGACTAGCAGTGTAACCAAAGCCAGATGAACTGCAAGAAAAGAAAACTATTGTACAATACCTTTGATAAATATAGATACAAAAGTTCTCAACAAAATTCTAGCTACCAAATAAAAAAGAAAAATAAAAAGATCATATGCCATGATCAAGCAGAATTTGTTCCTAGATGCATGGGTAGTTCTGTATGCACATAAAAATAAATATTTTACATCACATTAATATATTAAAAACCAAAACTCATGTGATCATCTCATTAGATCCAGAAAAGCATTTAACAAAATTCAACACCCTATAATAATAGAAATTATCAACAAATTTAGTACAGAAGGCATGTGTCTTAGCATAATAAATGCCATAGATAACAAACACACAGCATTTTACTCAATATTGAATGCTTGAAAGTTGATTCAGAGACAAGACAAGCATGCCATTCTCACCACTTCTATTTAACATAGTTCTAGAAGTCATAGTCATAGAAATTAGGTATGAAAAAGAAATAATAGGCATACAAAGCCAAAAAATAAAGTAATATTGTCTGTTTGAAGATAATATTCTCTTATATAGAAAATCTAAAGACCACTGAAAATCTGTTAGAACTTATCAACAAATTCAGTAATGTTGCAGGATACAAAAACAGCATACAGAAATCAGTTGCAGGAGTGCCTGGGTGGCTCAGTAGATTGAGTGTCTGACTTCAGCTCAGGTCATGATCTCATGGTTCATGGGTTTGAGCCTCGCATAGGGTTCTGTGCTGACAGCTCAGAGCCTGCAGCCTGCTTTGGATTCTGTCTCCCACTCTCTCTGCCCCTCCCCTGCTCATGCTCTGTCTCTCTCTCTCTCAAAAATAAATAAACATTCAAAAAAAATTTTTTTTAAAGAAATCAGTTGCATTCTATATATTAACAATGAACTATCTGAAAAAGTGATAAAGAAAATAACCCCATTTACAAAAACATCAAAAGTAATAAAATACTTCAGAATAAATTTAACAAAGGAGATAAAAGATCTGTGTACTGAAAATTACAAAACATTGATCAAAGTAACTTAAAAAGTTGTTTAATGTTTAGTTTTGAGAGAGAGAGAGAGAGAGAGAGACAAAGCATGGGCAGGAGAGGGGCAGAGAGAGAGGGAGACACAGAATCCGAAGTAGGTTCCAGGTTCTGGGCAGTCAGCACAGAGCCCAATGTTGGCTTGAACCCACGAATCATGAGATCATGAACTGAGCCAAAATCAGACGCTTAACTGACTCAACTACCCAGGCAACCAATGCATTGATGAAAGTAATTTTAGAAGACACAATAAATGGGAAGACATCACATGTTCATGGGTCAGAAGAATTAATATTGTTAAAGTGTCCATACCACCAAAGTCATCTATAGATTTAATGCAATCCCTATCAAAATTCCAATGACGTTTTTCACAGAAATAAAAAAACTTAAAATTCATATGAAACCACAAAAGACCCCAAACAGCCAATGCAGTACTGAGAAAGAACAAAGTTGAAGGCACCACAATTACTGATTTTAAACTTTATTACAAAGCTATGTAATCAAAATAGCATGATACCGGCATAAAAAGAGATGCATAAACTAATGGAACACTATCAAGAGCTACAACACCCACACATAAGGTAACTAGCATTTGACAAGAAATCCAAGAAAAGTCTTTGGGAAAAGAATAGATAATTCAAAAAATAAGTGGTGCTGGGGAAACTGTATATCCACATGCCAAGGAATGAAATTGGGCCCCTATCTTACACCACTCACCAAAATTAATTCAAAATGGATTAAAGATTTAAATTTAAAACTCTAAGTTGTAAAACTACTAGAAGAAAGCATAGAAAACGTTCCTTGGCATTGGTCTTGTTAATGATTTTTGGATGTGACACCAAAATGCAAGCAATAAAAGTAAAAATAAACAAGCAGGCAGCATCAAATTTAAAATCATATGCCTCGCAAAAGAAACAATCAGCGAAGTAAAAAGGCAACCTACAGAATCAGAGAAAATATTTGCAAACCCTTTATCATATTAAGAGTTAATATTCAAGATATATAAGGGACTTCTATAACTCAGTAGCAAAAAGCCTACAATCTGATTAAAAATAGACAAAGGACTTTATTTTTTCAAAGAAGATACACAAAAGGCCATTAGGGACATGAAAAGATGCTCAGTATCATAAATCATTGGGGAAATGCAAGTGAAACCACAATGAGATATCACTTCACATCTGTCAGATGGCTATTTTCAAAAAGACAACAGGTAGCAAGTATTGGAGAGAAAAAGGAAAACTTTGTACACTGTTAGTGAGAATGAAAATTGGTATAGCCACTGTTGAAAACACTTAAAATTAAAAATAGGACTACCATATCATCTAGGAAGTGCCCTTCTGGATATATATCTGAAGGAAATAAAATCTGTATCTCTCTAAGAGATATTTGCACTCCCACCTTAATTGCAGCATTAGTTACAAAAGCTGAGACATGGAAATTAGTTACATGTTCATTGACATATTAATGGATAAAGAATATCTATCTGTATCTATCTATCAATAATATTATTTAGCCATAAAAAAGAAGGAAAGCCTGTCATTTGTGACAGTATAGACGGACTTTGAGACCATAACACTAAGTAAAATAAGTCAGACAAAGAAAGATATATATTGTATGTGGAATGTATAAAAAATTATTTCACAGAAACAGAATAGAATAGTAGGCTGGGGAGTAGGGGAAATGGGGACAAGTACAAACGCTACAGACTTCTAGCTATAAGAGAATAGTTTCCATGAATCTAATGTAAGAACAGTAACTAATAATACTGTCTTACCTACTTGAAAATTAGAAGAGTAAACCTTCAAATTTATTACCACCAAAAAATTGTGTATATTTGCATCATATATATGTTTGTATAAGAGTTTTATAAATATGTAATTATGTATAGTTATGTATAGGGCATGGAGGTGTTAACTAACATTATGGTGGTAATCATTCTGCATTATATACATGTATCACATCGTCTTTTTGTACATGTTAAACTTACATAGGTTATATGTCAATAATATCTTAATAAAACTGGAAAAAGAGAAATTCTTCTCTAAGAAGAAAAAAGTCAGCAAAATGTTAATCAAAACAACAAAGAGGGGAGCCTGAGTGGCTCAGTCGGTTAAGCGTCTGACTTCGGCTCAGGTCATGATCTCACAGTTCATGAGTTCATGCCCTGCATAAGGCTCTGTGCTGACAACTCAGAGCCTGGAGCCTGCTTCAGATTCTTTGTCTCCCTCTGTCTGCCCCTCCCCCGCTTGCACTCGGTCTCTCTCATTGTCTCAAAAATAAATAAACATTTAAAAACATTAAAAACAAAACAAACAAATAAAAAAAAACAACAAAGAGAAAATAGGCCAGAAAAAAAAAAAATGGCCAGCATATCAGGGACCCATGGAACTATAACAAAAGACCTAACATTCATGTTCTTGGAGTCCTAGAAAGAGATAAATAAGTGAGGCTGCAAAAAGTTCAAAGAATTGATGACTGATAATTTCCCAAATTTGATTTCAGATACAAGAAGAGAATAAATTCTAAACAAGATAAGTCCAAAATTAACTCACAAAGACACATCATAATCCAAACATCTGAGAGCTAAATACAAACAAAAATCTTGAAAGCAGTGAGAGATAAATGATATAAAGGAAGAACAATTAAAATGAGTGGATTTGTCATCTGAGGTCATGGAGTCCAGAACAAAGTGGTACAAAATTTTTCAAATTCTTTAAAATAAAATAAACAAAATTTTTCAAATTCTGTCAACACTGAACTCTATATCAAGAAAAATGTAAAGGAAATAAAGACATTCCCTCACAAAGGAAACTAAAAGTATTTGTCCCAAGTCAATATACTCTAGAACAGTATCCAAAGGAAATTCTTTAAGTAGAAAGGCATGGTAAAATATTGAATCTAAGAACATCCGAATGGAAGAAAAAACAATAAAAAGAACAAGAGGTTTTCTTTCTCCTTTTGAATTTTCTAAACTATGTTTAATGGTTGAAATAAAAGTATATTTTCAGATGTGTTTCTCAATATATAGAGAAGAAATATTTAAGACAATGATACACTATAGAGGATTAAGGGACTGGACGTAATGAAAGATTTCTATACTAGATACAACTATTAAAATGTTTCACTCAGTAGACCCTGATAAGTTATTTGTGTATTTCAAAACCTTGGAGAAACTGCTAAAATATTATGTAAGAAATACACCAAAAAATAGTATAAGTCAAAATAGTATTCTAAAACAAAATGTTTATGTAGCACACAGAAAAGAAGGAAAAAAAAAAAAAACAGAGTAGTGAAAAACAATAAATAAATAAATAAATAAATAAATAAATAAATAAATAAAATGCCAAACTTAGGCCTTAATGAATCATTACTTATATCTAATATAAAATAGAATAAACACACCAATTAAAAGACAGATAGTGGTAAATGAATTAAAGAACATGACCCAACCATATGCAGGGGCATTATGTTGAATGAAAAAGTTAATCCCAAATGTCCTATAAGTGATTCCATTTATACAACATTCTCAAAAATGACAAAGTTATGGAGATAGAAAACAAATTAGTGGTTAACTGCACTTAGGGGATTGGAGTGCCCATAAAGTAGTAGCACAAGGGAGCTCTTTGTGGTGATAGAATAGTTCTGTATCTTGGTTCTGGTGATAGTTACTTAAATTTATGTATGTGATAAATTGGCACAAGACTGTACACACACTTTGTACCAACATTCCTGGTTTGGATACTGTACTATAGTTATATAAGATATAGTCCCTGGGGGAAACTGGGTGAGGAGTGCATGAAATTCTTCGTTGGAATAAAAGGGACCAGAGCTTAAAGAAAATTAACACTTTATTTTTAAAAAAAAAAATAAATGAGGAAAACATAACAGTATCCATCTTTATATGTCATTTTTTTTTTAAATGTTTATTTATTTTGAAAGAGAGACATAGAGTGAGCAGCGGAGGGACAGAGAGAGAGGGAGACATAGAATCCAAAGCAGGCTCCAGGCTCTGCATGCTCTGAGCTGCCAGCACAGAGCCCGACGCGGGGCTCGAACTCACGGACCGTGAGATCATGACCTGAGCCAAAGTCGGACTCTCAACCGACTGAGCCACCCAGGCGCCCCTATGTCATTTTAATTGTAATTCTGTTCTTGGAGAAGACATCTTGACCTCTAATTTGCAACTCCTCTTACTTTCCTATACCCCTTACACACCAACACAATAATGTATTAACCATATCATCATGCTATGCTATTGTGAAATGTCCAATAATACAGATATAACTTTGTAGAATCATAGTGCTTAAAGTTATGTCCTCTCTGCCTTTATATACATACAATAAATCACCTTTGTCAAATTAGTATCAATTCCTTAAAAGATTTCCAGTCATTACTTTTTTGTATAATTTCCTAGTATTTAAGGTCTTTTAATCTGATCCAATTCTTCTACAGTTTTATTTATATGTGTGACAGGAAGTGGAACTATTTATGTCTTACTTCTACCATGGTACCAATACAATAGATATAAGATACTGGATTAAGTATAAGATAGAGATTCCCTGTATGCAGTTTTTTCCAAAAGAAATCTTGAAAAATCTGTTTTATGAATCTGTATTTCCCAGGACTTCAGGCAGACAAAGGAACGATAAAGAAAAGTATAAAGATATTTCTTTGGAGAAGTTGATGCAGTGGACCACAGCTGCCTCCTTTTGGGCTCAGAAGTTTGGGGAAATACCTTCTTCATCCTAATTCCAAAGAAAGTGACCATCACTAGTGAGCATCATCACACATTGATATGTCTCTGTAGAGAGGGTATACTCTGGACTGTAGTCTCACTCTCAGTTGCAAAATCCAGAGAAAGAGTAATAGTCTCACTAGTTGACTTGCTGTCTAAGCCAGGAGACAGCTTTGTTTCCTCCTTAATTCTTGATAGGATAAGTTTGCTCTCCCAAAGTTTCTCAAGCCAAGGACATATGAATATATTTTGTGAACAGAAAAGGGAAAGAGAGCCAGAGTGAGGTTCTTTCCCCTGCATAATAGCCTTTTTTAGAGAGCTACAAGACCCAGCAGTAGGAATCGAGGTTAATAGTGAATATCAAGAAGTTAAAGAACGAGCTATGTTGACTACCCACATCAGACATTCATTATCTTGTATCAAGGAAACTCAAAGAAAAGTATTCAGTTATGGAAATGTCTGAGGAACCCATGGACATGGCCAGAAAATAAAATGTCACCTTTGTCTTCCATGCTCACAGAGTACAAAGCCAGTCTACATAGGAAACTTAATATATTTTAAAGGAATGGTGTGAGACCAAAGCCAAGGTATGTTTTTATTACATCACCAGCAGGGATTGTTTAACATACCAAAGATTAGACAGATAGATGAACAGATTGATAAGTTTTTCAAATAAATATTATTTGTAGGGTAAATAATCTTACTTTGAAAATTATTTTTCAAAACATCTGACTTCTAAATTCCCCAAATGCTTCTATTGAGGCCATTTAATTAACCAATGCAGAGATTTACAAGAGGATTTTTGAAGAAGAGGATCCCACAATGTTAACAGTGAGGTCAAGAAGAATTAAGAGAGAAGATACTTAGCCTTGGGATTGTGGCCACCAAAAAAAAAAAAAAAGAAGGGGGTAAATGGAGTAGTTGTTCCAGTTGAGTGGGCACAACAAAGGCCAAATTGAATGTGGAATGTAAATTTAGAGGATAAAGTAGAAAGCAGGTATTTGAGGCAAACTTGAAGAACTAGGACTCCACCTATATTCTTATACTTTACATTCCCTTACCAAAATTACAAGTGTAATATCCCAACTAAGAAGAATTTTTAAAGCAACATAAAGGATGTCCAAATAAATGTCAATATATTTTTACTCCACATAAAGTATCTTTAGATTTTTAAAAACCATTCAAACAATTTTGTCTAGAAAAAATAAATTGGTATCCTGGTTTCAGAAGACAAAAATATAAGGGGCACACTTTAAAGCCTTTGACATGTATATTTTCCTTATAGGAACATATGCTCAATACTAAAATAAGAGAGAAGACAGACATCCACATCTCAACTATTGAAAAATGTAACATTTGAACTTATTTCCAATATTTTTTACAGTTGTTTTCCTTTCTGCTAAACTTGTATTAAACTTGTATGAATTTTGGTTTAAAAATATTTTAAACTTGGCAAGAAAATAAAGATAATTTTCCTAATTTATTTGCTTCTCTCTGCAACTTGTGCTGTTGTGTAGCACCTACACATATCCCTCTCTTGTCTATTCATTGAGTGCTCAGCCATATCTTTATTGCCTAATGTTTTTGCTATTAAAAAAGAATTTGGACTGCCTTCCCCTTAGGCAAAAATCTGCCTGTCCCATTCACTCCAGGCTAATTTTCTCAAAATCTCAATCACTCATATTGAGAAAATCTACCAGATGTGGGTGGGAAGCAAAGATTCACATAGTAGGTGCATCTCCTGCCTGATGGCTTAAGGAAACACAATAAATCATGTGCTATCTAAATATTGATTATCATCATTTATTTATCACAACAAACTATTGATGCAACAAACTGCTAATAAACAAAGAGAATTAGTGTAGAACCTAAACACACAACAGAGATAGTTGTCTTAAGTTCCTCGGTAAGTGAAGATAGATACATAGGACAGTTGGTCAAATTGTTTCTAAATCTTGTAAGTAAAAACAAAATTGGACTACTCGATAGTCTATGCCATATCCTAGTAATAATAAGTCATCTGTAATTCTGTTTCATTATACTTATATCTTCTTTTGTAATTTCCATCTATTATCCTCTGTCAAAAAATAATGTGTTCTATTTGGCAAAGTTTGCTCATTTCTATCAAAAATTTCCTTGGGTTTTAAGCAATCAGCTTATTTTTAATTTTAAAAAGATAATATAATAATAATATTAAAGATGATTCCTAAGAAAAAGTAATCATCTCTAATTAATTTTATTACTACTTTAGAGCCTTCACCAGTTGTGTAGCTGACTGTTTTCACACAAATGCAAACTTTGTGCTCCTATAGCTATGCATTTTGTTCTTTGTAATTGATTTTACATTTAAAATATAAAAACAAATATAGCCTAGTTCTTTGTTATTAAATATTTACTAGCTCAATAATATTTCATCTAGTTGATATATCATAATATTTTAACTATTCCAATTCCTTGCTTTAGAAATAAACAACTTAAAAATTAAATGCTAAAATATAGCAATTAATAACTTGAAAACTGTGTATATTACTAGCATTATAGAACCCAAACAATTGGTAAGTCATGATGAATATCACATTTCTTCTCTAAACACCTTGTGTATATCAGGATAATAGGAGCTGTATATCCCAGTAGTTACCTAGAGTTTTTGACTAAAACTTTCTACATCAAGGATTAGCAAATTATTGTTCTTAGGAAAGAAGTCTATTTGAGTAAATCAATTTTCATTGGAATACAGCCATACCCATTCATTTACATAATGTTCATGGCCACTTTTGCACTATAGTGACAGAGTTGAATAGTTGGGACAGAGACATTACGGCCCGCAAAACCTGAAGTATATACTATCTGGTCAAAATTTCTGCACCAAATGTTAGGATTAATCTCTAACACATTGCTCTATGTTCATAGAATACTATCAAAAGGACATGTTTTAGTAAATTAGCTTTGAGTAAGAGAAAAAGGGAATGTTTGGACCAGAACAGATCTTTCTGCTCCTCCCCTCCATGTATCACTCATCCTGATGATAGAATGACTTTTGTAGCACACACAATACTGTCACTCCAGTGCTGAAAAACTAGTTACACACAGCTTTCAGATAGTATTAATTCCTTAGCATGTTTACAGATGAAATGTGAAAAAATCTTCTGATGTCATCATAAAAGTTTCATTCACAGTAGACATATAAAAATTTCTATGACTGTCAATCAGTAGTTTCATGTTATTATTTTATGTTTTATTCATAGCTTCTGATGTGTCTAGTTTTTCTTACATGAAATGTTTTTGTTCAGAATTTATTATTTTATATCTGTTAATCCCCTAGCTGAACGTTTGAATATTGGCAGTGCTTTATATTTGCATAGTCACAGGTATTACAATAAAAATTCATGGAAGCCTTTTTAAACAAAACCTCAATATAATTCTCCAAACATTGTATTAAACTGAAATATGCCTGCTTTGGGCAAAATCCAGAATCATAAAATTACCACTCAGTAACATTACTCTGGTTCTAAAATCAAGTTTTTATTGAAGTACAGGCACTTTAATCAAAACAAAAATTAAGTGCTATTTTGTGATTGATCTGCTTCAAAGTGTGAACAATCACCTTCAAAATGCTGAAACCAGAACTTAGATTTGCTTGTTCCAAAATTCAGGCTGCTTAGAATTTTCATATTTAAAACAGGATGCATGTATTCTCTGGTTTCTGACTCCTACTCATGATATCAGGCACATATCTAGAGCATCTGGTTAATACACAATGAATATTAATACCAGGCATGACTTCTATGTATATGAAAAGAAAGTTAGTTTTGAGACCTAGACTTTGGCTAGAAAGTTCAGTTGTAAATCTGGATATAAGCCCAGAATGAATTAAATTCAATATACCTGTACCCTTTTATCTAATGAAAATTCAAAATAAACAGCTAAATCTTGGACTTTATCTAAGGTATTTGCCAGTAGAATCAGAGACATCCTTGTTTATGCCACAATTCTAACTTATAACTCATTACTATAGAAAAGGCCATTCAAAATGGCACAGTGAGGATTCAGTGTGGGCTTTAATCATTATCATCATTATAATTAAAAAATATGCTTTGCCCAGGAAGATGTAGAACAACAAGCAGAATTGTTTGAGAATTATTCTGGAAGTTATCTCTGAGATGCCCAAACACATTCAGAGAAGACTATCCCTTCTAGCAACAGGAAATGCTATATTCAAGCTCAGCTTCCTTTCAAACTGGGGGATCCCCATTCCCTACCCACATGCCCATCTTAACAAGAAATTGCCAAGTGCTGTGGACCCTAAGGCCTCTACATCCTTTTCAGCTGGAGTTTCTAGATACCTTCTATAAAAAAGAAGCCTATAAAATACAGACTGACACCAAACTCTATATATTACACTATTGACAAATCTGCACCATCATGTTGGACCTACAAAAAAGAAGGAAAAAAAGGGGCAAAGTTGCTCCATTGGAATGCAGACCCACACTGCTGGCCCAGCAACACCCTCGTCCAGCCTGCTTTGCTATGGAATAATGGGAGAGTCTGGACCTGTGATTTTGGATTTCATCATGCTCGCTCGCTCTGCCACTGATGATTTTCTATTTCCCAGGTAAACCTATTTTGATGCTGTGAGGTACTGTGAAATTCATCCCAAACCAGAAGAGACACATTTTGGCAATAAAAGCTAAGTATTGTTCGCAAATTTATGCTTTTGAATATCTAAGAAATAATGAAGTTGTCATATAATTTATGTGTGTGTGGCGGGGGAGCTGGTTTGGGTATCTATGTGAGTGTGAATGGTGAGTCTGAAAAAAAGAAATCAACTTAATAGCTTGCTTTTAAGAGGAAGTGACTAAGATTTCCTCAAAGCAAGAAAGAGTAGTTGCTCCAAAGACCTTGATCTGAATTATCACGCCAGCTGGTCTAAAAGTCTTAGCCATAGTAAAGTTAAATTGCAGGAACATGAAGGTCAAAGAGATTTTAAATACTTACATGGCAAATGGCTTTGAGAATACTGACCTATATTATTCCTCATAGAAAGTTACCATCTAGTTTATTCTCATTTGAATTTTTATTATATAAGAACATTTCAGGGGTATTAATCCAGTATCACTGCTACTGCTTCTTCTGCCAGATTGAGATAACTAATCAGGGCATTTTTTTTTTTTTAAATAAGGATAATGCAAATACAATGGCAATAACAGAACTAGCCAAATAAAGTTCAGATATTAGGTTATTATTTTCTTAGCAGGGCGGTTTCCCACCAAGATGGGCCATAAGGCTGGCTTTACAAAAAATAACAGGGATTTCCTGCCTAGAAAAGTATACAGGTCATACTGAGCCCATAGGCAGTTTAAATTATAAACACAACATGAACAAGCAAAGCCAGGAGCATAAAATCAAATCTATGTACATAAGAGTTGCTCCAGGCACAAAATCCCAGAGGGTAGTAGAGGAAGAGGAATTCAAAGATAAGAAAGTAACATGTTGCAGAGATCAAAGAAAGATGTGAGTCAAGGTCAGCCAGTAAGTAAGGACACTACACAGGCAGCATCAACTTAAAAACCAACAACAAAAAAAACCCATGAACCTTGAAGCTGACCTTTTTGCTAATGAAGAAGTCAATTTCAAGGTGTAGACTTTGGCATGGGGCAAGTAAATCATGTTAGAATGAAAATAAGTAAGGTAATCCCTGCAGACAGCAGTCAAAGGTTAGGGCAGCTCCTAATTTAAGTTACTCCATGGAATACCAAGAGAAATTCATTACTCCCAATGTGATGCTGCCTTTCTAATTGCTTTTTGAAGACCAATGGAGGCTCAATCCACAGGTTCAAAGAAAATTGTCTTTCCCATTTTCTTGGCTCAGATTTCTTCTATCTTGGCTTTGCTATCTTATATATCCATTCTATGCAAATGCAAGAATGCACTATAATATCAAACCCAGCAATCATATAGAAAAGGAAATGTTTTTTTCCCTCAGTCTTTTGATCATTCCAGCAAATTTTCCCTGGAGGATGCAGATTAGTCCAGCTTTGGTTATAGGTCCATTCCTGTGGAAGGGAAGCCCAGTCTATGTGGTAAACATTTCCAGGAAGTGGAGGAGGAGACCTAGTGGAAAGAAAAAATGTTGGTCTGAACAAAGAAACTAATGACTATGAAATTTCGCCAAGTGGCATATGTTATTAAAATTTTAATAGGATCTTAGCTTTTCCAAATTCTAAACAACTGGTGATGCAACAACATTTGAACAATTTTGGGTTGTATTAAAATATACTGTAGGGTCACATCTTTGTCTTGTCTATAATCTCATGAATAGAAATGTCTATTTATCTAGCTTTAGACTAACCACAAGTGCTTTAGAAAGAATGACTGATTAAAACAATCACAGAATTTACAGAAGCAAAGTAGTTCAAGAGATCATCTGGATAAGCCCTTTGTATTTCAAATGATAAAATAACCATAGAATGTGATCAATTTTTTAAAATTTGTTTTTAAGTTTATTTATTTTTGAGAGACCCAGAGAGCACATGCGTGAGTGAGGGAGGAACAGCAAGAGAGGGAGACACAAAATCTGAAGCAGGCTCCAGGCTCTGAGGTATAAGCACAGGGCCCAACATTGGGCTCAAACTCATGAACCATGAGCCAAAGCTACAAAGGGACCCCTGCTTCCCTTCTGAGCTCCAAATCTCCCACAGGAATCTCTCCTGTAGACTGCCTGAGCTGGAAAACACAGGGAAGATAATTTGGAGAAGTAAAGTTCAACCTAGCCAAGTTGAAACATAACAGATTCATCAAAAATGTACTTGTTCTCCAATTACTAAAGGAAATAGTAATTATGCTCAAAGGTAATACTATGAGCAAAACATCAGTGCACGGTTGATGAATCAACAGGAACTTAACCTAGCCTTAGTGTCTAGGATATTTTATCAACAGAAATCATAATTCTGAATTATCATTTGAAAACTTTCAGTTAAATTTTGAAAGCAATCATGCTGCAAGTTTAAAAAACTAAAAAAAAACACTGCAGGTAAAACAAATAGATCTGTAGTATTTAGCTCACCAACAACATTTTGCAATTTCTGTAGTAGAATATAGACATCTTGAGTGCCATATGTCAATCATATTTGAAACTCCTGCAATTCCTTACATAGAGACTTTTCTTACAGAGCAAAATGAATTCATATACTTCTGAATAAATAAGTTGGGATGGGGGTTGCTTAGACATCGGAACAATGGTCTAAATATGCCCTGATAACATGATGCAGCCTATGCTATACCAGTGTTTCTCTGATAAGCCTTTTTTTTTTCTATAAATAATTCAGAAAAATATTAGTACATTGATTGCTAAATGAAGATTAAATCAGGAATAAACTACACTCTTTAAATAGTTACTCATTCCTTAAAGGTATGAAAAAAAATTATGAGGGAAAAGGGAAATGGTAAATCTAAAGCTATAGGAATTCAGTACTCAGGTCTTCGTAAGCAGGCATATTCTTTTATGAATTATTTATAAACTAATTAAAATAGCATAAATCACATATTTCTGATGGATGCAGATGGGACTCTGTATTGACAGTCCACCAGGAAGGACAGTTTTGATATGACCTTAAAGTGTTCAGTAATTGCTATTTAGTAGAGCAGTTGAGAATTGTAATATTGCCTATTTTGTAGCCCAGAATGAACCAGCACCATGTCGATTAGCATATGTTAAAGCCATCTCCTTTTTATTCTCTTGCTGGTGTAGCAGCTGTGCTAAGGAACTGATTTCTCATTGGACTTTTGAAAAGTGGAAAACCATAAAAATAAAGTAGACATACTGAAAAACTGTTCTTCAGAATGTAGGAAATACACACATGTGCAGGTGTATAATGTACATGGATAGGTATACGTATATGTAGTTTTGTTGGTGGGTTATTTTTTAAAAAAACTACTTAGGCTACTGAAAGCTGCATGTAGATTTGTTTTCATGCTTGGGCAGACACATAAAACACAAGTGTTATTCAGCACTAGTGCAAGCTATTTGAGATAAAAAGCCCTGTCTGTGCTTAGCATGGGAGAGGAAAAAAGAAAGAAAATGCATGCATAACCAACCTTGTTGTTGGAAGGGTTGTGACACAGCGGATAGTATAAGAACCAAAAGGTCAAAGTGGAAAATGAGTCAACCAAAGAGTTAGAAAAAGCCATTAAGTGACAAAGAAAAGCAGAGAAGTAGGACGTCTTTCAGGGATCAGATAACGACCAGTGAAAGCTTTGTCTATTTTCAATGGGATTTAGAAATATTGTTAAGAGTCTCTGCATGTACGGGCGCCTGGGTGGCTTGGTTGGTTAAGCATCAGACTTTGGCTCAGGTCATGAGGTTCAGAGGCTAGTGAGTTTGAGCCCCACATAGGGTGAGTGGAGTCCCTCATAGGGTAAGTTCCAGCCCCACTTCTCTCTCTCCCTCTCTGCCCCTACTGGGATTCTCTTGCTCTTCCTCTCTCTCTCTGCCCTCTTGCTCGCTTGTGCCCTCTCTCTCTCTCTCAAAAAAAAAAAAAAAAAAAAAAAATCTCTGCGGGTAACAAAATACTTGATAACAGAATAAAATAAAATAGAGGCTAAATACTTTAAACTTCTTGCATGTCTACTTTTATATCTACAGTGAAGTAGTAGTTTTCTAAAGCTGTTATAACTAATTACTACAAAGCTAGTGTCTTGAAGCAACAGAAATGTATTCTTTCACACCTTTCACACATTTTTTCACACATTTCAGACCAGAAATCCAAAATCAAGATGCTGGCAGGTTTGGTTCCTTCTGAAGGCTTTATGGAAACTCTCTTTTGCTTCCCTCCTACATTTGATGATTGCTAGCAGTCCTTGGCATCTCTTGGCCTATACACTCTCTCTGTATTTGTCATGTTATTCTTTTTGTCTGAGTCCTTTTATGTCTCTTATAAGGAAGGACATTTCCATTGGGTTTAGGACCCACTATAATCTAGTATGATCATATCTCAGTTCTTAGTTACATCTGCAAAGACTCTATCTCCAAATATAGTTACATTCTCTGATTCAGGGTGCATATGAATTTTGGGGAAACACTACACGGCTTACTACTATGATTTCCTTCAAAGTCTAGAAATATATTCAGTTATTTCCTGAGATTTATTAGAGAAAAAAAACCCTATTTTTCCATATTTAATAATTAAGAGTTATATAATGGAAACTTAAATTATTATTTTTAATCCAGTGACATCAAAATGGTCATGTAACTACCTACATTAATACTATAAAGCATTGTATGTAGGTGACCCAATTTAGAAACACTAGATATATTTGCAAAATCTATGATTTTTTATTCTGTTTTTTTTTTAATGTTTATTTATTTTTGAGAGAGAGAGAGAGAGAGAGACAAAGTGCGACCTGGGGAAAGACAGAGAGAGAGGGAAACAGAATCCGAAGCTGGCTCCAGGCTCTGAGCTGTCAGCATAGAGTCCTACACAGGGCTCAAACCCAAAACCACGCGTTCATGACCTGAGCTGAAGTCGGACACTTAACCGACTGATCCACCCAGGAGCCACTATGATTTTTTATTCTTAATGAAAAAAAAAAAAAAAAAAAAAGATTACTAAATCCTGGGTAGGGGGGCAGTTAGTCTTCCTATTAGAACAACTGAAGTTGTTGGCAGTCTTTATGTTAGTACAATGCCTTAAAGCACTGCTTTAACAACCTCTCCAGGTGATCCTGGTACTTACTAAAGTTTGAGAAGCACTACTTTAGAGCTAACAAGTGATCTCTTGCATTACACATTTATGTCTTGAGGCAAGCCAATAATTTAGGCATTGATGTTTTTCCTCCTTTAAAGGTCTAGAGCACAAGGTTCAAGGTGAACTGACTCTTGTTAGAGTGAATCACTGAGCTGATGACAGAGTTGGACCAAAACCTTACTCATGTCACTTAATAAAATATTCACTGTCTCATGAACAAAAACAAGTAACATGTAGTCCGCCAACTTCACCTTTACGGGTACAGCAGTAAAAGCCACTATCCAGTCCCAGACATCAACATCAGCTGCCAGGCATTCTGGTTCTCTATGCTCTGTCTTGCAGCTATGTGCTCTAGTGAGTTTGGGCATTTGGAGGACTCCTTATGTTGAAGTTGTGGCCTGACCTCCACAGGTGTATCACTGTCCCTCCTGTAGGGAAATTCTCAGTAAAAAGGGAAATAGCAGGGGAATTTAGATTTGGATATTTAGATTTATGGCCCTTGCCAGAATATTTCTCTCTCCTATAAAAATGCATGCTTTGCATTCACCGGTTAGCCACACATGGGGGAAAGTTATTCTTAAGCGTAGCAAACAAACATTGAAATAACAGTCAACCTTTCAAATATTGCTCTTTGCTAATCAGCAGGAACTGTGAGCTAAAACTCATGGAATAAACAGAATCTTAATTGCTCCTTTTCATCTTGCCTGCCAAGTTTCATTTCTCATCTAGAAAATGTAAAAGGAAATCGTGAGTTGAAAATAAGATGACTAATGGGTGGATCAGATTATATAGACCCAGAAAATAGAATATATCACTATGTAAAAGAGAATAGTCAGATCTCTTCCAGCCCATTCTTAACTCAATATTTGACCTTTTTATCAACTGGGTATCTTCATTTTCATTAAACTGGTATAATAATGTTGTCTTTCTTATGTATATATTAGAACTCACAGAATATATATGAACTTTTAGCATTCTGTAGAAAATATATGGCCTCGTGTTTTTATTTCAAGAAAAATTGCAAATTACATTTCCTTCATAGAAAGGATCTGTAAATCACCATATTGTTAAAGGTCTGTGAAGGGACTATTTCACTACCTTGTTCAGGGGAAGTAATCTAAAGAGAACTAACAATACTTAAAATTGCATTGTCCCTAAGACCAACTGCATAGGTCTAATAAGTTATGCAAAACCTCTAGATTCTGAACAATGTAATCATTTATGAAGTCTTGCAGGGGTGACATTAAATTAACAACATTTAGAAATCAGCAATAGTGCACAGAGGATTAGAGAACACCCTTGATTTTTTTTTTTTTTTTTTTTTCTTCATGGTTGGTCAACTGCTTGGAGTACTTGAAGTTTTAAAATGTCACATTATAAAAAAGAATGCCAGTAAAGCAGATCCCAAAAAAAGTGTTTCTTCTAGTGACACTGAATGTTGCATATAGCTCTCAATACTTGCATTATCCTAGGTTAAAATAGCAGCTTCATATTACAAGGCATAAGGTACCTTCTTAAATATAAATAATTTTGGAGGTGCCTGAGTGGTTCAGTTGGTTGAGCATCTGACTTCAGCTCAGGTCATGATCTCATGGTTTGTGAGTTCAAGACCCACATGGGGCTGGCCACTGTTAGCTCAGAGCCTGCTTCAGATCCTCTGATTCCCTCTCTCTTCCTCTACATCTCTTCCTCTACATCACTCATGCTCTCTCTCTCAAAAATAAGCATTAAAAAATTATTTTTGCTTAACCTTAATTTGTGTTATCAGAGTGTAATAACACAGCACCTTGATGTTACAGGATTTCAAGAAGATAACTTTAAGGACTTTAGAGTTTATCTCAGAATGTCTGTGTTATTCAAAATGGTACTCAGCTGGTACTGGTTCATAAGCATCTCAAGAGTTTCCTGGGTGTCTGAAGCCAGGACAGGGAGGACTGAAGAGGCAGGTCACTCAGGTTTGTGGGTGGCAGCAAGACAGATGGATCTCTGAAACCACCTGCTGAATCTTAAAAGTTTATAAAGAAGCCCTAACTGGGTTTAGTATGTATATTGCACAGGTGTTCTCAACACCACATCACTATCTCAAGGCCATATCCTTGGAGCAGCTTCCGGGAGTGGGAGAGGCAAGCAGAACCCACATTAATGCACAGAGGAGAGGGTGAAGGGCCTCTGAGTGAGCAGGATCAGCTCACAGGACAATTGGTGGTCACATCTTTTCAATGACCTTCCCCAACAATTGACCTCATGTAGCTATTTGAATTAAATTAAAATCAATTTACATTAAATAAACTTAAATATTCAGTTCTTCAGTTGCAATAGTCACATTTTAAGTCCTCAATAGCACAGACAATAGTTCCATTATCCCAGTAAGTTCTATATGACAGTGCTGGTATAGGTTCTCAGAATTTGGAAACAAGTGTTTGTTGTTATGCATAGGTGTGGCATCTATTTTGCAATTTAATGTTTTATTTATTTTTGAGAAAAGATAGCACAAGTGGGAGCAGGGGGAGGGAAGGAATGAGACAGGAACAGAAGATCCAAAGTGGGCTCTGCACTGACAGCAGTGAGCCCGATGTGGAGCTTGAACTCACAAACTGAGATCATGACTTGAGCCAAAGTCAGATGCACCAACTGAGCCACCCAAGCACCCCCACTTTGCATTTTAGATAATTTTTTTAAGAGGCAATGTGAAGCAGGCACCTGGGTGGCTTCATCTGACTTCAGCTCAGGTCATGATTCTCACAGTTCATGAGTTCAAGCTCTGCGTCGTGCTCTGTGCTAACAGCTGGGAGCCTGGAGCCTGCTTCAGATTCTGTGTCTTCCTCTCTCTCTCTGCCCCTCCCCAGCTTGCACTCTCTCTCTCTCTCTCTCTCAAAAATAAATAAACATTAAAAAATTAAATAAAAGGAAAAAAAAGAGGCAATGTGAAGAGTGGATTGGTGGATAGAGAGACTAGAGGCAGGGAGACTGAGTGTTCCTAAACCCGGATTCCTGTCTTCCACGGCTGGAAGACTTTCTTGACTTCTGTAGTCCTCAAATAGTTTTGCCTTCTTTGTGCACCTGTGGTATTTTGCATTTTCCAAACACAATATTCCAGTCTACATGTTCTTATAATGTGACATTAACGTTCTTCCATTGTGTGGTGACGTCCATAATTTCTACCCAGGCAGCTGATTACAGTAATAGTGGCACTGCATGACAGGGTTATAAAAGGCAATACAGCTTTCACAGGGCTCTCACTGGTGACATGTACTCACAGTCTTGAAACTGTAAGATGTCTGCCCTTGCTTAAGTGGCCATGCTGGAGGATCCTATGGAGAGACCACTTAGACATGAAGATGACCTAGCAGCTCCAATTGTTCCCAGTCCCCAGCTGTTTGAGTGCTTCTAGACCAGACAACTTCAAAAGATTCCAGCCCCTAGCTAGGGCTAAATAAAGCCAAAAGCCCTACCATCAACAATCCCTGCTTGGCAAAATAAATGTTTTAAGCCACTGGGTTTTGGAGTGCTTTGTCATCCAGCCGTAGTTAACTACAACAGTGCTCCTACTATATTGTGCTATTAATAACTAATTAGGCTTTATTTGATCACTGTAATCAGTCTCCATTATAATTATTTCTTTATATAGCCAGCTCTCATATGTTCATTTCTTAAATCAGGAATTAATTTGTATCTCTAATACCCTGATAAATACCTAGTATTCAGTAAAGGATAATTGCTAGAAGCTGAGCTCTCCCAACCTGAGTGGCAAGGCCCGGGCTGTGGACGGATTGGTGACTGCAGGGCGGCCCGCCGACAGTGAAGCTTCTTGTACTCCTGCTTTTAGGTAATTTGGCCTTAAAACTACCCGGGGTATTGTCTGTTGGGGAATTGCCCTCGGCAGACCCCCTGGGAAAAGAACCATTAGGGTAGAAAATAAGGTTCCTCAAGAAATTGTGCGGCCTTGGGGCACCTGGGTGGCACAGTCGGTTAAGCGTCCGACTTCAGCCAGGTCACCATCTCGCGGTCCGTGAGTTCGAGCCCGGCCTCGGGCTCTGGGCTGATGGCTCAGAGCCTGGAGCCTGTTTCCGATTCTGTGTCTCCCTCTCTCTCTGCCCCTCGCCCGTTCATGCTTTGTCTCTCTCTGTCCCAAAAATAAATAAACGTTGAAAAAAAAAAAAAAGAAATTGTGCGGCCTTATGTTTAGCCCTTGCCATCCCCTATGGAGACTCCTCTACTTGCAGGAAGGATAGCCTCATGCATTTGCCAGAAAAGGCGGCCAACGAAGGAGAGACATATGGATCCGAAAGCCCCACTCTGGTAACTTAGGAGCGTATCTATGGACACAGGTCACTCTGACCTCTAGGCCCACTTGGCTCCCAAGAGGCATTCCAGATGATGATTGAACATAGTCGGTTAAAGTACAGAATGGTTCATTGGTTCCTAGGTGCATTGTCTCTCTAAGAATGTGTAAGGCATGGGTTTCTTTTTTTTTTTTTTTTTGTGCTTGCTGAATTTATTTTTTTTTAATATATGAAATTTATTGTCAAATTGGTTTCCATACAACACCCAGTGCTCATCCCAAAAGGTGCCCTCATCAATACCCATCACCCACCATCCCCTCCCTCCCACCCCCAATCAACCCTCAGTTTGTTCTCAGTTTTTAACAGTCTCTTATGCTTTGGCTCTCTCCCACTCTAACCTCTTTTTTTTTTTTTTCTTCCCTTCCCCCATGGGTTCCCGTTAAGATTCTTAGGATCCACATAAGAGTGAAACCATATGGTATCTGTCTTTTTCTGTATGGCTTATTTCACTTAGCATCACACTCTCCAGTTCCATCCACGTTGCTACAAAAGGCCATATTTCATTTTTTCTCATTGCCACGTAGTATTCCATTGTGTATATAAACCACAATTTCTTTATGCATTCATCAGTTGACGGACATTTAGGCTCTTTCCATAATTTGGCTATTGTTGAGAGTGCTGCTATGAAGATTGGGGTACAAGTGCCCCTATGCATCAGTACTCCTGTGTCCCTTGGATAAATTCCTAGCAGTGCTATTGCTGGGTCATAGGGTAGGTCTATTTTTAATTTTCTGAGGAACCTCCACACTGCTTTCCAGAGTGGCTGCACCAATTTGCATTCCCACCAACAGTGCAAGAGGGTTCCTGTTTCTCCACATCCTCTCCAGCATCTATAGTCTCCTGATTTGTTCATTTTGGCCACTCTGACTGGCGTGAGGTGATACCTGAGGGTGGTTTTGATTTGTATTTCCCTGATAAGGAGCGACGCTGAACATCTTTTCATGTGCCTGTTGGCCATCCGGATGTCTTCTTTAGAGAAGTGTCTATTCATGTTTTCTGCCCATTTCTTCACTGGCTTATTTGTTTTTGGGTGTGGAGTTTGGTGAGCTCTTTATAGATTTTGGATACTAGCCCTTTGTCCGATATGTCATTTGCAAATATCTTTTCCCATTCCGTTGGTTGCCTTTTAGTTTTGTTGGTTGTTTCCTTTGCTGTGCAGAAGCTTTTTATCTTCATAAGATCCCAGTAATTCACTTTTGCTTTTAATTCCCTTGCCTTTGGGGATGTGTCGAGTAAGAGATTTCTACGGCTGAGGTCAGAGAGGTCTTTTCCTGCTTTCTCCTCTAAGGTTTTGATGGTTTCCTGTCTCACATTCAGGTCCTTTATCCATTTTGAGTTTATTTTTGTGGATGGTGTGAGAAAGTGGTCTAGTTTCAATCTTCTGCATGTTGCTGTCCAGTTCTCCCAGCACCATTTGTTAAAGAGGCTGTCTTTTTTCCATTGGATGTTCTTTCCTGCTTTGTCAAAGATTAGTTGGCCATACGTTTGTGGGTCTAGTTCTGGGGTTTCTATTCTATTCCATTGGTCTATGTGTCTGTTTTTGTGCCGATACCATGCTGTCTTGATGATTACAGCTTTGTAGTAGAGGCTAAAGTCTGGGATTGTGATGCCTCCTGCTTTGGTCTTCTTCTTCAAAATTCCTTTGGCTATTCGGGGCCTTTTGTGGTTCCATATGAATTTAGGATTGCTTGTTCTAGTTTCGAGAAGAATGCTGGTGCAATTTTGATTGGGATTGCATTGAATGTGTAGATAGCTTTGGGTAGTATTTACATTTTGACAATATTTATTTTTCCAATCCATGAGCAGGGAATGTCTTTCCATTTCTTTAAATCTTCTTCAATTACCTTCATAAGCTTTCTATAGTTTTCAGCATACAGATCCTTTACATCTTTGGTTAGATTTATTCCTAGGTATTTTATGCTTCTTGGTGCAATTGTGAATGGGATCAGTTTCTTTATTTGTCTTTCTGTTGCTTCATTGTTAGTGTATAAGAATGCAACTGATTTCTGTACATTGATTTTGTATCCTGCAACTTTGCTGAATTCATGGATCAGTTCTAGCAGACTTTTGGTGGAGTCTATCGGATTTTCCATGTATAATATCATGTCATCTGCAAAAAGCGAAAGCTTGACTTCATCTTTGCCAATTTTGATGCCTTTGATTTCCTTTTGTTGTCTGATTGCTGATGCTAGGACTTCCAGCACTATGTTAAACAACAGCGGTGAGAGTGGGCATCCCTGTCGTGTTCCTGATCTCAGGGAAAAAGCTCTCAGTTTTTCCCCGTTGAGGATGATGTTAGCTGTGGGCTTTTCATAAATGGCTTTTATGATCTTTAAGTACGTTCCTTCTATCCCGACGTTCTCAAGGGTTTTTATTAAGAAAGGGTGCTGGATTTTGTCAAAGGCCTTTTCTGCATCGATTGACAGGATCATATGGTTCTTCTCTTTTTTTTTTGTTAATGTGATGTATCACATTGATTGATTTGCGAATGTTGAACCAGCCCTGCATCCCAGGAATGAATCCCTCTTGATCATGGTGAATAATTCTTTTTATATGCCGTTGAATTCGATTTGCTAGTATCTTATTGAGAATTTTTGCATCCATATTCATCAGGGATATTGGCCTGTAGTTCTCTTTTTTTACTGGGTCTCTGTCTGGTTTAGGAATCAAAGGAATACTGGCTTCATAGAATGAGTCTGGAAGTTTTCCTTCCCTTTCTATTTCTTGGAATAGCTTGAGAAGGATAGGTATTATCTCTGCTTTAAATATCTGGTAGAATTCCCCTGGGAAGCCATCTGGTCCTGGACTCTTATTTGTTGGGAGATTTTTGATAACCGATTCAATTTCTTCGCTGGTTATGGGTCTGTTCAAGCTTTCTATTTCCTCCTGATTGAGTTTTGGAAGAGTGTGGGTGTTCAGGAATTTGTCCGTTTCTTCCAGGTTGTCCAGTTTTTTGGCATATAATTTTTCATAGTATTCCCTGATAATTGTTTGTATCTCTGAGGGATTGGTTGCAATAATTCCATTTTCATTCATGATTTTATCTATTTGGGTCATCTCCCTTTTCTTTTTGAGAAGCCTGGCTAGAGGTTTGTCAATTTTGTTTATTTTTTCAAAAAACCAACTCTTGGTTTCGTTGATCTGCTCTACAGTTTTTTTAGATTCTATATTGTTTATTTCTGCTCTGATCTTTATTATTTCTCTTCTTCTGCTGGGTTTAGGCTGCCTTTGCTGTTCTGCTTCTATTTCCTTTAGGTGTGATGTTAGATTTTGTATTTGGGATTTTTCTTGTTTCTTGAGATAGGCCTGGATTGCAATGTATTTTCCTCTCAGGACTGCATTTGCTGCATCCCTAAGCATTTGGATTGTTGTATTTTCATTTTCGTTTGTTTCCATATATTTTTTAATTTCTTCTCTAATTGCCTGGTTGACCCACTCATTCGTTAGTAGGGTATTCTTTAACCTCCATGCTTGTGGAAGTTTTCCAGACTTTTTCCTGTGGTTGATTTCAAGCTTCATAGCATTGTGGTCTGAAAGTATGCATGGTATAATTTCAATTCTTGTAAACTTATGTAGGGCTGTTTTGTGACCCAGTATATGATCTATCTTGGAGAATGTTCCATGTGCACTCGAGAAGAAAGTATATTCTGTTGCTTTGGGCAGCAGAGTCTGTCAAGTCCATCTGATCCAATGTCTCATTCAGGGCCCTTGTTTCTTTATTGACCGTGTGTCTAGATGATCTATCCATTTCTGTAAGTGGGGTGTTAAAGTCCCCTGCAATTACCACATTCTTATCAATAAGGTTGCTTATGTTTATGAGTAATTGTTTTATATATTTGGGGGCTCCGGTATTCGGCGCATAGATATTTATAATTGTTAGCTCCTCCTGATGGATAGACCCTGTCACTATTATATAATGTCCTTCTTCATCTTTTGTTACAGCCTTTAATTTAAAGTCTAGTTTGTCTGATATAAGTATGGCTACTCCAGCTTTCTTTTGGCTTCCAGTAGCATGATAAATAGTTCTCCATCCCCTCACTCTCAATCTAAAGGTGTCCTCAGGTCTGAAATGAGTCTCTTGTAGACCGCAAATAGATGGGTCTTGTTTTTTTATCCATTCTGATACCCTATGTCTTTTGGTTGGCGCATTTAGTCCATTTACATTCAGTGTTATTATAGAAAGATACGGGTTTAGAGTCATTGTGATGTCTGTATGTTTTATGCTTGTAGTGATGTCTCTGGTACTTTGTCTCACAGGGTCCCCCTTAGGATCTCTTGGAGGGCTGGTTTAGTGGTGACAAATTCCTTCAGTTTTTGTTTGTTTGGGAAGACCTTTATCTCTCCTTCTATTCTAAATGACAGACTTGCTGGATAAAGGACTCTCGGCTGCATATTTTTTCTGTCTAGCACACTGAAAATCTCGTGCCAATTCTTTCTGGCCTGTCAAGTTTCAAAAGAGAGATCAGTCACGAGTCTTATAGGTCTCCCTTTATATGTGAGGGCACGTTTATCCCTTGCTGCTTTCAGAATTTTCTCTTTATCCTTGTATTTTGCCAGTTTCACTATGATATGTCGTGCAGAAGATCGATTCAAGTTCCATCTGAAGGGAATTCTCTGTGCCTCTTGAATTTCAATGCCTTTTTCCTTCCCCACTTCAGGGAAGTTCTCAGCTATTATTTCTTCAAGTACCCCTTCAGCACCTTTCCCTCTCTCTTCCTCCTCTGGGGTACCAATTATGCGTATATTATTTCTTTTTAGTGTATCACTTAGTTCTCTAATTTTCCCCTCATACTCCTGGATTTTTTTATCTCTCTTTTTCTCAGCTTCCTCTTTTTCCATAACTTTATCTTCTAGTTCACCTATTCTCTCCTCTGCCTCTTCAATCCGAGCCGTGGTGGTTTCCATTTTGTTGTGCATCTCATTTAAAGCGTTTTTCAGCTCCTCGTGACTGTTCCTTAGTCCCTTGATCTCTGTAGCAAGAGATTCTCTGCTGTCAGCTATACTGTTTTCAAGCCCAGCGATTAATTTTATGACTATTATTCTAAATTCACTTTCTGTTATATTATTTAAATCCTTTTTGATCAGTTCATTAGCTGTTGTTATTTCCTGGAGATTCTTCTGAGGGGAATTCTTCCGCTTGGTCATTTTGGATAGTCCCTGGCATGGTGAGGACCTGCAGGGCACTTCCCCTGTGCTGTGGTGTATAACTGGAGTTGGTGGGCGGGGCCGCAGTCTGCCCTGATGTCTGCCCCCAGCCCACCGCTGGGGCCACAGTCAGACCGGTGTGTGCCTTCTCTTCCTCTCTCCTAGGGGCAGGATTCACTGTGGGGTGGCGTGGCCCATCTGGGCTACTTGCACACTGCCAGGCTTGTGATGCTGGGGATCTGGGTATTAGCTGGGGTGGGTAGGCAAGGTGCACGGGGGGCAGGAGGGGCAGCCTTAGCTCGCTTCTCCTTAGGTGATCCACTTCAGGAGGGGCCCTGTGGCAGCAGGAGGGAGTCAGATCCGCTGCCGGAGGTTTGGCTCTGCAGAAGCACAGAGTTGGGTGTTTGCGCAGAGCGAGCAAGTTCCCTGGCAGGAACTGGTTCTCTTTGGGATTTTGGTTGGGGGATGGGCGGGGGAGATGGCGCTGGCAAGCGTCTTTGTTCCCCACCAAACTGAGCTCTGTCGTCGGGGGCTCAGCAGCTCTCCTTCCCTTTGTCCTCCAGCCTTCCCGCTTGACCTCCCAGACGCTAATTCGCGCTTGCTGTCAGAACACAGTCCGTCAGGCCCCTCCGCTTTTGCAAGCCAGACTTGGGGGCTCTGCTTGGCCGGCGAGCCGCCCCTCTTCGCCGGCTCCCTCCGGCCAGTCCGTGGAGCGCGCACCGCCTTGCCGACCTTCCTACCCTCTTCCGTGGGCCTCTCGTCTGTGCTTGGCTCCGGCGACTCTGTTCTGCTAATCCTCTGGTGGTTTTCTGGGTTATTTAGAAAGGTGTAGGTGGAATCTAAGTGATCAGCAGGACACGTGGTGAGCCCAGCGTCCTCCTACGCCGCCATCTTCCCTCCTCTGTCTAGGCATGGGTTTCTAAGGCCCTCTTGGCCCCCTTCCTGGCACCTCCGACCCAGGCGAATACTTTTGTTCTTCAAAACCACGAATAGTTCAGGGAAACAACTAAAATGTCATGTCCCTGTAACTGTTCCCCTTGGGGTGTTGAGAGATAAATGACTTTTCCTGAAAACAGCAAAGCAAATACTTTATAAATTATAGATAAACATAGATACATAATAAAAACAATAAAAGAAATTAATCAATAAGCAAAGGGCAGGAGGGAACTTTATGACAAAACAATCATGTTATTCCTTATTGGGTGATCATACAAAGGAACAATTTTAGAATTGGGTAATGTTACAAAAACATAGATGACGTATGTTACAAGGAAATCACTAGTATATATAATGCCACGTTTACTGCCATAAATCGGCCAGTGCAACACTGCTGTTGTCTGTGTCCATTTTTATTTTAGTTTTAGTTTTTTATTTTAGTTTTTTATTTTCCAGTTTTTTATTTTAGTTTTATTTTATTTTCACCGACGCCATTCTTCCTTTGGGAACCCTGGTTGCTGGAGCTGGTCTTCAGCAGATAATGAAGAGAGTCCTTATGAAGACAGAGTCAATATGAGGTAGTTTGGTCTTGGATATCATTATGTGGTATTAAGAAAAAAGATAGAAAGGAACAAACTATAAAATAATTTATCTACCAAGGTGTTTGTATCCTTAAGGATGATAGGAGAACCCTGTAAGAGCTGAAATGATTATTAGTTTTTGTTAGTCTTTCATAAGCCTCATCTTATATTTAGGTTTTTATGTTTCTAATACGTAAGATAATTAACCTATTACAAGATGAACATATAGATGTCACTGATTTTATCATTAAGAAGCATACAATAGGAGGGGAAGAAAGGACATATACCATGATTATTAAATAAGTTGGGCTAAGTTGGGTACAAAGCAGAAGCTAATGGACTTTTTATAGTTCTGAGATTCATTCTGTAATTCAACTGGATGATGATTCAGTGATTAATACACGAATCCATCCCACTAATAACATTCTTTTTCTTGTCTGATTAAAGCCTCTACTGTCTTCCAACTAGGGTCACAGTCATATTGGAAATTATTAACAGAATAATGCTGCCTCTGGTTCAGGAAGTGGCACTCAGGAAAAAAAAAAACAATTCTTAATTGACTCTAAACTTATGATTTCATGTTGGTGCCCTCTGAATACACTAGATGTCTAAATGCTTGCTTTTTTACCTATTGCATGTTTCAGACTTTCCTGAGAGATCTCTTTGACCTGAAGAATGTGAGGCACATTGTGGTTGGCCTCTGTTCTTGTCCTATTTTTGATGAGTCAGGGTCTGCATCCAGGAGTAACCCTTAATCTCTCCTTACTTAGTGTGATTGTTAATTTTGTCAACTTGATTGGGAGTAGGGTGACCAGATACTTGGTCAAACATCATTCTGAGTGGTTCTATGAGGGTAATTTTACATGAGATTAATATTTGAATCAGTAAATTCAGTAAATCATATTGCCCTCCCTAATGTGAGTGGGGCTCCTCCAATCATTTGAAGGACTGAATATAACAAAAGTCTTCTCCTTAATTAAGAAATAATTATTCCTACCTTTTGGAGCTTGAGCTAAGACTTTTACTTTTTTCTGCCTTCAAACTTGAACAGAAACATCTGTTTTCCTAGGTCTCACACCTGTCAGCCTTTAGACTGGAATCACACAATCAGCATTCCTGGTTCTCAGACCTTTGAACTCAGACTGTAACTGCACTCTAGGACTTCTGGGTCTCTAGCTTTTAGTGTACATCACCCTGAGGATCTTGGAAGTTGCCCAGAGTCCATAATAATATGAGTCAATTCCTTATAGCAAATTATATATATATATATATATATATATATATATATATATATATATATCAACATTGATATAGATATCTACCTATATCTCTGTCTATCTATCTACCATCTATCAATCTATTATGTATTATCTATGTGTGCATTTTATTATTATCCACATAGATATATACTCTCTCTTGGTTATATTTCCTCTAGAATACCCTGGGGATGCCTTACTCCTTAAAGGAAGATTTTCTGAGTGGGATCCTTTTGAAGCCTACTCAATCTGGCTATCTTCTGAACTCCCAGTTGATTCATGAGAAAGCATTAATTACTATCAACAGTGGAAAATGCAACTCCTTTGAGCTGTAGCCTTCTTTATTCATCTTTTCTGGAAGATAGCTACAGACAGCTTCTCTCCTTCATATTTCATTAGTGTGGAGTTAGAACCAAATGTTTAGGAACCGACAAATGCAGTCTACATATGTCAGTGTTTTTCAAGAGTTCTCTACTATTCTAGTCACTTGTCTGCACTAGAAACAGCAGAATTCTATAGTTCATTAAACATAAATCCAGGAGTGAGATCTGGTAAGGATTTCCCTACATTTTATGCTACCCATATAGGTCAGGGAGAGATTGTGAATGGATCCTTAGCAACTCTCCAAGTTCTCTGATCAGTCTTGTTGAGATTATTGATGGGCAGAAAGAGGATAGACAAGTTTTGGTATAACTTCATAGAAAATTACTTATAGATGATCCAGTATCTCTATTTAGTTGTTTGTGCAACTATAGAGCTTTAGCTGAGTTTGGATAACAGGAAGATAGTGAAATTTAACATCCCCTTACCTAAATAGAGGTATAAAATTGAAGATACAAACCAGTAATTATTCTTTGAAGCAGATATAAATATTTATAAGAATTCAGAAGTAAAAAAGATAACTCACATCTTAGAAAAAATGGGAGGAATTTGATGGCCTTTAACCTAGGAAAAAATAATAAATGAAATTTTCTTAAATTTTTTTTTCAACGTTTTTATTTATTTTTGGGACAGAGAGAGACAGAGCATGAACAGGGGAGGGGCAGAGAGAGAGGGAGACACAGAATCGAAAACAGGCTCCAGGCTCCGAGCCATCAGCCCAGAGCCTGACCCGGGGCTCGAACTCACGGACCGCGAGATGGTGACCTGGCTGAAGTCGGACGCTTAACCGACTGCGCCACCCAGGCCCCCAATAAATGAAATTTTCAAATGCAGAATTGGAACATAATTATTTCAGAATGAGGGATTGCATGAACAAGGGCCCAAAGTTAGAGAAGAGTAAATGGTATTAAGAGAATTGCTCATCCTTCTTCTCAACAGGGAGTATGTGTAAATGTATAGAAAATTTAAAGAATGGAAAAACTAAGTTGGATTAATTATCATTACATAATGCCCTACTGAAGTGGGGAAGAAGTTTGGACGTTCAGTGTGTGTGTGTGTGTGTGTGTGTGTGTGTGTGTGCCCACGTATAAAATAAAAATCTAATCCAATTAAGATTTGGAAAGATGAACAATGCCATAATAAAAATTAATTGAAGGAGAATGATGTCACAGGAAATGGAGAATTAAGAGTATCTGAAAGACTAACTTGGATTAGTGTTCACTAACTGTCCATAATGAATATATCATTTAGTCTGTTAAAAAATGGTTAAGTAGTAATTAAAAAGACTATTCCAATTTTACCAAAACAACGTGTTCTAAAAAGTAATTTGTAAGTTATTTTTTTGAAAATCAATTTGTCAATTAGCTACTTTTCCAATAGAAACAATGTATTGATGAATGATAGAAGCCCAGAGATGCCTCTCTCTTCCCCAACCTCCCCCTACAAAGTAAAATGAAAAGATAAATTTTATTTAACAAGGGATACTCAAGATGAAACACATGTCAACACATGTATTTCTATTAATGTCCATGTGCAATTGTTGGAAGTCACTCACGTCTCTTCCTCATCACTGCCCTCATACACCATTTAGGAAATTGTGGCGTGATGCAAGAGAATAAACTTCCTAGATACATTTTATGTGTGGAAGTGTATTAGTGAATAAGGAAAATTTAAACCACATTGCTATTTTGAGTAAGAAGTGATTTAGTGTGAGTAAATAGAAAATTAAGTAATCAGTAAGAAGGTTGAGAGAGCAAAGGAAAGCGAAGCAGTTTTCAGGAAGGAAACCTCATAATGAAGAAAGCTCAGGGATGCCGCCAAATGTTCTTACCTGCCTGCAGCTCAAAGGAGATGATTTTAAGTTGTTTTGGAGCTGCTCAAAAACAATGATTCAGTTACCTACCCACAGTAACTGCCAGGAAATAATGTTTTCCCCAGTTCTCTCTGCTTGGGCTGCTATAACAAAATGCTAAAGTTTAGGTGATTTAAGTGACAGGTAATTTATTTCCCACAGTTTGGAAAGCTGGGAAGTCTGAGATCAAGGTGCTGGCCGATTCAGCTCCTGGTGAGAACCTCTTATGGCCTGCAGACAGCTACCGGTTTTCTGTGTCTTCACATGGGAGAGAGAAAGGAAGAGGGAGACGAAATCAATCCCTTTCTCTTCTTATAAGGCTGGTAAACCCATAATGAGGATAATCCCCTAATGAGGATCCTACCCTCATGACCTCTTCTAACTCTAGTAGCCCTCAAACGTTTCCTCTCCAAATACCATCACATTTGGAATTAGGGCTTCAACATAAGAATGGGGGAGGTTTACAGAAACATATAGTCTATAACATTGCCTTTTGAATTTTGAATGTGTCCCTCAGCAGTGATTTCTAACCAGATTTTCTGCTGATAAGGAAGTCTGAAAAATTCTTCTATCACGCTCCTACTTCTGAGGTATGAAGAAATGCTTAGGTCTGGGATGGTACTGAGGTTCAACTAATGGTATGTGATACGGTCTACTGCTTTGAGTAATTCATATCCATGTATTTTATTTTACCCATATATAAATATACAAACACAGACCAGTAAAAACAACAATGCAAGGATGCCTGATTTTACCACATGAATTCCACATTGTTCTGGAGGTTTTTGCCATGTCAAAATGGCAAGATAAAAATAAAGGGTATGCAGAGTGCAAAGGATATGAATCCCAAGTAATTGTTTTTATTTCCATGTGGCATAATTATCTTAGAAGAAAATCCTCAGGAATTTATAAAATAACTTCTACAATCAATAAATGAATATAGCAAGGTCATGTGATACATGTTAACATAAAAATAATATTTACATTTGTATACTAGCAGTAAGCAATTAGAAGATAAGTTTTTTTTTTTAAAAGTGATTCAAATAACATTTTTAGAAATCATAAAATACTTACAAATAAATTTAACAAAGCAAGTTTCAGATCTTATCACTGAAAACTGCAGGGTATTACTGAGAGAAATGTAAAAATACTTGAAGAAATGGAGGTATATATTATGTTTATGGATTAGAAGGACTCAATATTATAAAGATGTCACTTATTTTTAAATTGATGTGAAGAGTCAGTGCAATCTCAACCAAAATTCCAATGTAATTTATTCTTAAATAGAACCTAACAAATTGATTCTAAAGTTTATATTGAAATGTAAATGACTAAGAATAACCAAAGTGATTTTAAAGAGGAAGAACGTAGTAGGAGAACTTAAACGGCTGGACTTGAATAATTATTTTAAAACTGGAACAACCATGAAAGGTAACAGCAAAAAGATAAACATGTTCATTACTGACACAGGACAGAATCCAGAAAAACGCCCACACATATTTAGTAAAAATAATTGACAAAGCTTTCAAAAGAATTCTATGAGGAAAGATTTTTCTCCCCACAAAATTGCTAGAAACATGCATATGCTAGATATGTATATGGAAATAAACATGACGTTCAAACTATACCCCACACCATAAACACAATATAACTCAAAATAGAGCAGATATATAAAGATAAAGGGTAAAACTATTAAACTTCTAAAAGAAAGCATGAAAATATCTCAGCACTCTTGGAATAGGCAAATATTTTGTGTCCTATGGGCACAAAAAGCAGGATGCATAAAAGAAAAAAAATGATAAATTGACTTCATAAAAGTTATAAAATATATTGTTTAAAAGACACTATTAACGGGGCGCCTGGGTGGCTCAGTTGGTTAAGCGGCCGACTTCGGCTCAGGTCATGATCTCACAGTCCGTGAGTTCGAGCCCCGCATCGGGCTCTGTGCTGACAGCTCAGAGCCTGGAGCCTGTTTCAGATTCTGTGTCTCCCTCTCTCTCTGACCCTCCCCCATTCATGCTCTGTCTCTCCCTGTCTCAAAAATAAATAAAACGTTAAAAAAAAAAAAAAAAAATTTAAAAAAAAAAAAGACACTATTAAGAAAACAAACATGGAAGCCTCTCAAAGTGAGGAAACATTCACTATATATATATATGTATATATATATATGATAAAGAAGTAGTAGCTTGAAAACATGAAGAATACCAACAACTAAATAAGAGCAAAAACACCCCAATACCAAAAGGGACATAAGTTTTGAACAAAAGGTTTTCTATAAATGGTATAGAAATGGCTATTAGCACATGAAAACACATGGATATCTTTAGTTATTAGAAGAATATGAATTAAAGTCATAAAACCAAAATGATATACAACTTCACATGCATTAAAAATGCACAAAAAGAAAAAAAAAGAACAAAGAAAAAAGAAAAAGAGAGAAGGAAGATAACGAGAAAAAACCCAACTATACCAATTGTTGATGTGGACAGGGAACACCTGGAGCACTCATGCAATGATGGTAGGAACATAAAGTGATAATCACTTTGAAAAACTGGTTGACAATTGCTTCAGAAGTTCACCATAAATCTACCATATAATAGAATAATTTACCCCTGGGTACTTACCAAGAGAAATCAAAACATGTCTGTCTAAAAAATCATTGAAAATGTTGATAGCAACGTTATTCACAATAGCTAAAAAATAAGAACCAACTCAAATGTCCATCAACAGATCACTAGATAAACAAATTTTGGTATATCTAGAAAATAGAATCCTACTTAGAATGAAAAGTACAAATTGCTGATACAGTAACATGGATAAATCTTGAACTTATACTGAGGAAAAATAAAAAGCTAGGCAAACAAATTACATATGAAATGTTTACATCTATATAAGATTCCAGAAAATGCAAACTAAAGCATATCAATAAACAATAGATCAATGGTTGTCTCAGGCTGTGAGCAGAGGAAGAGATGGACTGCAAATGGAAATGAAAAGCATTTTGGTTGTGATTAAACTTTTAAAAATATTGGTTAGAGGGTACATGACTATAGTTTCATGGGTGTATACATCTGTCAAAATGGATGGAATTGTACATCTAAAAAAATGGATACAGTTTGCTTTACATACATTATTATTCAAAGTTAATCTTTGAGAAAAGATTAAAAAGCAGCATTGTATCTTTCCTTAACATAATTCTACTGCCCTTTGAACAAATAAGCATACCTGTATTTTCTCCCTTAAAAGAGGAACTGCAAAGGTCCATAAGTCATATATATTTAAATGATATTCATTCCTTCTCTAGATTAGTCACAATTCCACTTGAGATCCTTGAACCAAAGTATGGGCATAACCAATACTAGAACAACTTACATAAAATAGTAAGGAAAGAAGATGAGGGGGAAATTGGTTGATATATTAAAATACAATAATAAATCAAGGAAGAAAAATGTGTAGTTATTGTAGCAATCGTGTCTGCATCTGGATATAGGACTGTAGTTAGCACTTTGCTTTCACTACCCAACCCAATATCCCCTGTGCTGTCAGCTAGTTTTTCTGCTGGTTGGGGTACTTTTCTTAGTGCAGTGATCCTATCTTTTAGTCTGAAAAGATCTGAAGGTCTGGGCCATTACCAATCCTGCCTTATTAGGTTGTTATAGGATATCTTTTGGAACTTATCCTAGCGGGCCCCCTGGGTGGCTCAGCCTGTGCTGATGGCTCCCAGCCTGGAGCCCACTTTGGATTTATGTCTCCCTCTCTCTTCCCCTCACCCTCTTGAGCTTTGTCCCTCTCTCAAAAGTAAATAAACATTAAAAAAAACAGAAAGCAAAAATTTATCCTGGAATAGCAGAGTTTTAAGTCAGTGCTCTGAGAATTCTCTAAACCTAGGCTGAATCCTCTCTATTCCAGAGATTAAACATCAACTCTATTTTCCCTCTATAATCAAGTTCAATCACTCAAGTCAATAAAGTAATACTTTTTTTTACATATTGTTTAAAGGGTAAGATAAACCTAAAGAGTTCAGATGGCAGAATTAGCTTTCAGTCCATGGGAACCTTATTCTACTAGAAACTGACACCTATTAACTAGAACATCTTCATAGCATTATCAGTCAAAAACACAGAGGAAAAAGTGAAGAAAGTGATGAAATTTTTTTTTGGTGACAGTGGGGTTCATGGGGTCTGTAGTCAATGACCAAGAAAGAATTCTTGAAAATGTCTTTGGTGCAAAAAAGGTGATTTTATTAAAGCACAGGGACAGAACCTGTGGGCAGAAAGAGCTGCTCCAAGACCATGAGGAGAGACTGGTTATATACTATAGAGTTGGGGGAGGTAAAGTCTAGGGGAAGTTTCCAATGAGATTTTTCATATGCTAAAGACTTACAGGATCCTGGAGGCCTAGCTATTGTCAAGCTGAGGCTGTTTTTCCCTCTAGCAAAACAGTAGCATTAAGACCAGTAAGAAGTTCCTGGAGAAACTTTACTCTACCTGCCTCAAGTATTTGTCGGGTTATAAGGAAATTTAGTTCTACCTGCCATTTCCTTCTGCCTTTGCTTCCCACATCAGTATGGAGGGGTGATGGAGACTCAGGCCATGCAGGACTATGATCTCTGTTAGTTAGACATTTGTTTTCCCCCTTTCCTTTGTACTTGGACAGCCAGGCGTGAGGAGAAATATCACACATATCCCACCTGGGGGTGGGGGTGGGGTGGGGTGTTTGTGGCCTGTCAACTTGCCTATGCTCCCTCATCAGAAAGTACAAGAGTAATTAAAATAATTAAAGGATTTGATCAAGAAAGAAGAGAGAATTAAGGAATTTGAGAAGACAAAACAAAACCACAACAATAAAAAAACAGGAGTATTTGAAATGACAAAAGTCAATCTGTTATGCCCAGAATTCGTGATCCCCAAAGACCACTAGGGAGCCGAGTCCGATGCAAAAGCAAAGAGCCTTTATTCGAGCTAGCTCGAGCTCAATCCCCTACCTGCACCGACACAGCGGTGAGATACCAGGGAAAGAGCTCGAGTTTCAAAAGGACAAAGGTTTTATTGGGGCCTGGGGGCAGTTGGTGAGGTAATGGCTATGGCCTCAGCCGATTGGCTGGGGAAGGGTCCTGGGGAAGGGGCCGAGTCCTGTTAGGCAGGTGAGGGGGGGTTACTCAAGGGGAGGAGGTGTGGTCAAGGTGAAGGACACAGAACAAGATGGAGTCGGCTGGCGTAGGCCCGCCCTTTCAAATCCAGAAATGTATTTCAAGAAGGGACAAGGGTTAAACGTGTTGAATGGTGCTCATAGATCTCTTCATATGAAAAGAGAGATTAAAAATTTCAATGGTCAGCAAAAAGAACCCTGGTGACTTTGCCATGTGGAAAGTGAGTGACAGGTATGAAGAGGACTGAGACTAAAATGAAGTTGAAAGCAAAAGGGAGATGGGATACGGAGAAAGCAAGTGGAGATTCTTTTAGGAAATGATTTTGTGGAAAGGAATGGGGAAATAGCTGAAAAACTTTGGAGAAAGGAAGGGATTTTAAAATGGTAGATAAATGTCTGTATGCAGCTGGTTATGATACACTGGAGAGGAAGAAACAGATGATTAAGACAGAACAGAAATAAAATTCTGCATAATTAAATTTTTTTCTTTAAGCCTCTATATATGCAGGCATACAGAGCAGTTAACCAGTCATCTGAGCTGCCTCTTTCCTCTTTTCCATTCCTGTATCATCGATGATCAGATTAAACTGCTAAAAATTTGTTGTGTTGGCCTCATCGAGTCCACTCGCTCTGTTGCGTTTATGTCCTAAGTGAGGCATCAATGACATTGTTTTCTTAATTTGTCTTTCTGCTACATCATTATTAGTGTATACAAATGCAACAGATTTCTTTATATTAATTTTGTATCCTGTGACTTTACTGAAATCATTTATCAGTTCTAGTAATTTTTTGGTAGAGTCTTTAGTGTTTTCTATACATGGTGTCATGTCATCTGCAAATAGTGACAATTTTAGTTCTTCCTTACCAATTTGCATGTCTTTTATTTCCTTTTCTTCATGCAATCATAGGTGCCATAATTGAATCTCTTACGCACCTTCTTGTTAGCTTAATGTTTTCATTTGAATCTGAAATGCAGGAGAATAGGAGCTTTATAAAATATATATATAACTTTTAAATTACTGTGGAACTTTAAATAGGTTATCAGCTCTGCATGTACTCAGAAATTGGCTTTATTTATATTAGGCACTGAGAAGGACCTAAGGATTTGAGGAATCCCAGATCAATTAGCAAAAATTTCATAAGGGCAGAGTTACAGAAAAAAAAAAGATGAAAGAAACTGAATTAATTGATCACCTTTTAAATTCTACATTCTTAACATATACTACATTTTTTTAATGTAAAAGTCCTATCCTTTAAACTAATTTTTGCATATGAAATTTTACTATCAGATGCTCTTGGTATCTTGTCCCATATCCTCTCATCCTTACCACTTAAGTATTTAGCAACTTAATTTCTAACTTGTAGCATTTGTCTAAAGACTTTGTCTTGATTGCTAAACACTGCTTTGCCACATACTCAGAACATCAATTATAATCTCTCCAATGGTTTTAAGCTTTGGTTAACAAAATTCCTAAAGACAATTGTCTGCAAGCATCCCTGCTTTCTGCAGAAGAAATCTTCCCTAAGGAAAAAAGCACCCAGACTGCTTTATTAACACCACTGTGTCAACCTTCAACCAATATCTGAGGAAAGTTGTTGTATAAATTCCTCATTTCCCTCATGTTAGAGGTGAGATAAATCTCAGCCAAGTGCTTTCTGCTTTAGTGAATGAGGTTTCCCAACACAATTAAGCTCCAGGTGTCCACAGTGGTAGCTGGCTTGGTAACACACATTTAATGGCCGCCTTTTCTTTCTTGTCTCATTTTCCACTCCCCTCTCTGAGTTTTCCTTCATGTACCAAGTAAAGCCATTTTACTTAAATCTTTACTTCTGAAGATATCCAAAGGAAACCACTGATTTTATCACCTAACAATTTATTTCTTACAGTTTTTATACCAATGCTACATAAGAAGAAATTTAAATATAATTACCCACTTCCACAACAACAAAAGGAAGGAGAGAGGGAGTAAAGACAAAAGACAAGTATAGTTTCTCTTCTTTATTAGCCCAAAGACATTGCCATAGCTGTCAAATATAAGCAGATGAGAAGTCAGAGAAAAATATTCTATTAAGCTGCTTCATTTGGTGTTACTTGGAGCATTTTAATTCCTCACTGATTTTTTTTTTCCTGTGACATACGGGCTGCCAACTAGGAATGTAGACTTTCATACGAGCTATCAGATAAGTCACCTAGGATAGGAGTCTGTTCTTTTCTTCCATCTCACTATGAAGCCTCTACATCTATTTTTCCTGAGCTCTAGGCTCCAGGGTTTGACATGGATTCTCAGTATTTTATATATACCTTTCTCAAGGAAACTATATCCCCATGGACACAATTATCTCATTATTTTAATGTAAAATTCACTGCATTTTATTCATCATCGGTCCTGGATGTTTACACAAGTGAGCCTATATTTGTTGATTAAGGTTGAGAAATCACTAAACTGCTCCTGCTTTGTATATGTGCGCACACACACACACACACACACACACATTGTAAGATACACACAAGAACACATCAGCTTTTATAAACAGCCTAAGTTAATGAGGTTCCTTGTCATGTATAAACCACTATGTCATTGTTTCTCTAACTGTGGAGGGAACCACAGGGTCATGCTGGGCTGCATGTTACACCACATTCAATCAGAGACAGTGGGCAACAGGGGGTAAGGACTCAAGCTCAACTTTGAGACAAAAATAGGTAATATGCTTTGTTCTGCCTGCTATTAGCTGTGTTTTTTTTGGGCAAGTTATTTAACATATTTGTTTTTTAGTTCCTTCATTAGTAAAACAAAAGTATTAATTTGGGTGCAATGACAATGAAATTAAACACCACGATAAAATACTTAGCACAGTGGCCAGTATTGGCATTGCCCAACAAGGGCACATTTTCTGTAATACTATTAGTACTACTAATGATAAAATGATAACAGCCTTTTTTTTTTTTTTGGTTAAAAGTTAAAGCATTTGTGATGACTAAATACACTTACTTTTCCACTTGAATCCCATGATACCAAGTGCATACTTTTCCAAAATTCATTGAATGTTGAGATACACAGTGCACCCACTGTGGGGGGAAAAGATCTCGTGTTCAGTCAGCTTAGCTTCCCTGGTCTCATCTATATGAAAATGTTGTATAGCAATTAATCCAGCCAAGCTTTCAATTAACTTCTATAAAGATCCCAAATAATGCATTTTTCCTCATGTTTGAATGGTCTTGCATATGTTTTCTAATTTAAGTATGGGCTGCAAATGTTCAAAACAATAGAGTCTTTGCCATTATTTTGATAACATATACAATAAGCCTTCCTACAAAAAGCCTCCCTCCTCTGCTTTTTCAGCAAGCATCAACTCTGGAAAATACTTTTTTAAAAAAACATTAATTTGATGCTTTCTAGACACAGTAAGCACAGAAAATGAAAATCCTTTTAATTATTTCTACCCTCAATGCCCAAACACAATAAAAATGTAGTGGCAGAGGGAATCAAGCACCAGAAAAATGATTACTTCAACACAACATCGACTTTTATTTGCTTATTCCCAAATCGTCTGTATTGAGCAAAAAAATCAATAGCATAAAGCATTCAGTGGAACCTTTCATAAAAGACACACATGTATGGGGGATTGTTGGTCTCATTAATAAGTGACAACCATACATATTTTTATGTTGTAGCTACCTTTGTGAGATCTTGCTCTCAGAATATGTGTGTTGAATTGCTTGTATAGTAAAGATTTACTCATACATCAAGGAACTCAAATGTGGTCCATTAGATTTATAGTAAACTTGTGATGATTCCTTAAGTATTTGTCAACATTCTTTAAAATTCAGCCCTTCTTAATATTTTATTTTTAATGATATGTGAATTCCAGCAACTCTTACTGCCTCTCATCATAATAATGAGAAAAAAAAATACTTCATATGAGTATACTGTTATGAACCAGGAACCATACCGTGGAATTACAAGTTACAAAAATGGTAAATTGGCTAGATGACTATTTGGTGTTAGATTGACAAAAAAAATGTATATTATTCAGCATATTTGAAAATAAGTTCTTTACTCTTAAAAAACTATCATTTAACTTTGCCTCCTGCTCTGCATTCTAACTTATTTAAAACTTCTATTCACAGAAAAATTTCTAGAAAAGTGATCCATATTTATTGTTTCAACTTTTCCATGTCTTATCCCTCAGTCCTTACCATTTATTTCCTCCTATTTTATTGATGCTGCCGTAATGATACCACTAATCACTGCTGGATTGTAAATCCAGTGGAAAAATTTCAGCTCTTGTGTTATTTGACCTCTGGCAGTATTGACACTAGGAATTATTTTATTCTTGCAGTGGTCTCCTTCCCTGACTTTTGTGATCTGATCTACCTGACAATCTTTTTATTTTTTTTTATTTTTTTATTTTTATTTTTTTTATTAAATTTTTTTTTTCAACATTTATTTATTTTTGGGACAGAGAGAGACAGAGCATGAACGGGGGAGGGGCAGAGAGAGAGGGAGGCACAGAACCCGAAACAGGCTCCAGGCTCTGAGCTGTCAGCCCAGAGCCCGACGCAGGGCTCGAACTCCCGGACCGCGAGATCGTGACCTGGCTGAAGTTGGACGCTTAACCGACTGCGCCACCCAGGCGCCCCAGCCTAGTTCTTATTAAATCTTTGTTGAGATAGCAGGAAAAATTAAAATAGAATTACAAAATGACATGTACCTGTCTCAAATCTGGGTTAGAATTCTGATTTTTTTTTAATTGAAAGACTCACTCACTCTGTAAACTTTGTTTCATTCATTCAACAATCAGAATGTTATCTTTCTACCTTCAAGCTAACAATATTTTATTTAATAGAATATCATAATTTTTAAACTCTTAAGATATGTTTTTTTTTAATATTCTTTATGTGAAATAGGGTCTATGAAAGGATTAACCATGTCTCTCTTTGAATAAGGAAGGTAGGAATTATCTTGGACATCATGTTATTTTATTAGAAATTTTAAATAATTTTTATGAATAAAAATATTATGTCAAAATAACTTATTTTTCTTACAGAGTCAATTGCAAAATATATTTCTCAAAATTGTGCAAATATATTTTTTTCTGTGCTGATATTTTGATCCTGATGATGACATTTATCATAAAATTTAAATAAAATGTATAAAAAAATTTGGCTACTTTTCTGAGAATCTATTATATTATTGAGTGCATAAACCTAGTTAACTTTTACAATAAATATTTAACAACCAAATAAAGTAAACAATAAATTTTTCCATGTATAAACATGTGAATTGCAATGGACTAGAAAAATTTAGTATGGCAATAATCACATATATTATATTCAATATATTTAATAATTTTCCCTCATTGATATCATAACATTGCCTCCTATTCCTTTTTCTAAAGAATTAATAATTTGTTGATGTTGAGTTGAACAAGGGTGTTCAAGGAGGATTATTTATACCAAACTACATGTTTTGAAAAAATGTCATTATAAAGAACATTTTTTTCCTTTATTTGAAAGTATAGAATCATGGTCAAGAACAATTTTTGTTTCCTATAGCCAACTGTTTGTTTCATACCTTGATCAAGTGTATAATATATGGAAGTATTTTCCTATGCTTATCAAAATTACATTCTGCATTATTCCACTGCTAGAAAAATAAAATGGTATGGAATCATTTTAGTGTAAATGGAGAAGCCACTATTCCATCTGCTGCACATGTCTGAAATGAATATAAGACCGGCATGCTGCCATCCTCTTGCGTCTCAACACTCTCCATCCACCTGCCAGAAATAGTCAATTTGTGTTTTGGTTTTTAAATTTGTTTGTTCATTTATTTATTTTTGAGAGACAGACAGAGAGAGCAAGAGGGGGAGAAGCAGAGAAAGAGGGTGAGAAAGAATCCCAAGCAGGGTGTCAGCACAGAGCCCCAGTGTGGGGCTTGAACTCATGAACCATGAAATCATGTCTTGAGCAGAAACCAAGAGTTGGATGCTTAACTAATGAAGCCCTCCAGGTGTTCCTATGTTTTGATATTTAAAACTTTATCAGTAAATTTTATTAACATTTACTATTTAGTTACCTGAAATATGTATTTCAGTTTGATTTGTGGATGAAATGAATATAAATGTGTTTCTTCTATTAGTGCTAAATTAAGACACTAAAACAAGCTTGCATGTTTACCTTGATAAAAACATTTAAGGTCAGACTTTACAACCTACAAATGTAAAGTTAAGTTGGTTCAACCAGCATTTCCTTCTACTTTTTTTTTTTTTTTTCTTCTCTTTTCTCTTATCACATGTGCTTTTCTTATTACAAACTTGACTCTGGCTTTTTGGCTTTGATACTCATGATTTAGCCTTAGCCTAAATCAGTATCTTTGCTTGAGGAATTGAGTCTTCAGGTTACTCCATACTTCTCTGCTTGTACAACTTTGGTTTCTGATATCATTTGTTCTTTTTATCTCAGACTGAGATCTGTAGATACATTCTTTAAGTCCAATGAACTGTTCCTGTTATATGTGTCTGTGTGTGTGCATGTATGTACAATTTTGTATTTTTATGCTAATGAATATTTGAAAAGATACCAATGATTCTATTTCTTTTATCACCAGTATATCATATCTTCTATGACAGAGTATAGTTATCAGATTTCAGTGCCTGTGCTTGTTTTTGTGTTTATATTTGCAACATCACCAATGGAACCAAAAGATATTTGGTTCAATGTAACAGAAAACGATTCATAGTAACTTGAATATAGAAGAAAGTGGGAGAATTGAAGCATAACATAGCATATAGTAGTATAGGTAAGTTGAACTAAAAACAAAGTGTAGAGAAACAATGTCTCAATTATGACCCATTGTGCCAAAATAAAAATAATCAAGTAAAAATAAAGAAACCGGGGCGCCTGGGTGGCTCAGTCGGTTAAGCGTCCGACTTCAGCTCAGGTCATGATCTCACGGTCTGTGAGTTCGAGCCCCACGTCGGGCTCTGTGCTGTCAGTTCAGAGCCTAGAGCCTCCTTCAGATTCTGTCTCCCTCTCTCTCTGCCCCTCCCCTGTTCATGCTCTGTCTCTGTCTCAAAAATAAATAAAACATTAAAAAAGAAATTAAAAAAAATAAAAAAACCATAAAAATGTGCAAATACCTCTTTCCAATACATCCAGTATTGGTGACATATTTTCAGTAAGACAACATTGTTAAAACTTATTAATTTTGTCAATTTGTTTTTTTTCACTTTTTAATGCTTTATTCATTGATTAAAAATCATATGCTTTTAACATAAACCAAACAAAATCAGGTCAAACATTCTCTGCTTTCTTAGTTGTTGTCAGGAATTATTTTATCTGATCACACTTATAAAATCTCACCACATCTGACATCTATACCCACTGTACTAGTGGATTCATACTACTGATGTACATATTAAATTCACATGGCACGTGCTCACCAAAGCCAAAATAGTGTACATAAATCAAAAGGCCTTTTTAATAGAAGATAGTAAAACCATTTGTGAGACACATGTAACTTTCTTTCTATAAATAGAATTAAATTGAGACATCTGTTTCATAAATTGTCTTTCCAAAGCTTACAACAGAGTTGCCATATCTCAGCACTGCTGGGCACTCACAATATCTACTTGTTTCATTATTGGAGACTGTCTTTTAACATTAAATGTGGAACATTTGTACCACTTAAAACTGGGGCCAGGCAGAGGTCACAGAAATTTAGTCTGTACTTTACCCGGAAACAATTAAATCAGCTTTTAAAGCTTCTCCAATATTAACAAGGCATAATTCTTGGAATGTTCTTTATGTATCATAGCAGCTCATACTTGTGATGAAACAGGCTTTCAGTTTTTCCTTTCTTTCCTTTACATTCACTATTCACAATGAAGCAGATGCATTTTTTAAAATCTTTTTTTTTTCTTTTTCTTGAGTTTTTCCTCAGAGTTTTGAGCATGCTGACTGAACCACAGCATCATGTACTACAGGTAAAACATCTACCTTCCCTAGCCGTATCTGACAGATCAGAGTGGCCTAGTACCTGCTAGCATCATTTCACCCATGTGGCAGTTAACAAGTGTACTGACAGAAAAATCCAGGGACTTGTTGCTAGTGACTAATGTCTATTTTCAAGTGTGTGTATTTACAACTTTGTATTTTGATTTTCTTTTAAGAAGTTTTACCCTGGAATATGGTTTCTTTCTCCTTCCGCTATTTGAAATCGTGGCTAAAAATATAATTTGATATATAAAGAATTGATTTATAAAATTATATAAGATACAATCTTTAAAAGGCTAACAATTTGAGTATACATATTAATCTTATTGTTTTTAAAGATTATTTTAAATTGATTTTCTTGATCTCTTGGTTTTATTCTTGATTTATAATTATAATCATAACACTTTTATAACAAGCTTAGGAGTTGAAGAAAATGTTTAATATATTCAATATATTTTTAGATATCTGATTTGTGAAACACTAAAATTCTACCGATAGGATAAGTAAAATTTTAAGGTGTCCCTCAATTGTGGCACAGAATTTAAGTAAGAATATACAAGTAGGCAGAGTAACCAGATTTTGATAAGTGCCTCTTCTGTGGTAAGGTTACAAACTTTGCCTTACAATAGATTTCTTTATAATTTCAGATCCGGGTCAGTAAAACTGTTGTTACATAAAGTTACAAAATCGGAATGAGGGGAAGATCATTTAATAAAGGGACTACACAGGAATCTCAGACAGATAAATTATCACTGCCCACTATAGTACATAAAATACATATTTTTAAACAAGAATCATTGAAGGGACAAGGACTGGATGGTAATGAATTGGATTTTTTCAAAATACCTAGTAGTAAAAGTGCTACATTACAATCTACCAATTGTACTTCTAGGTATTTATCCAAAGGATGCAAAAATACTGATTTGAAGTGGTACATGCACCCCAATGTTTATAACTACATTATCAAGAATAGTGAAACTATGGAGGGAACTCAAATATCTATTGGCTGATGAATGGATAAAGAAGCTGTGGGGTGTGTGTGTGTGTATTACTCAGCCATCAAAAACAATAAAATCTTGCCATTTGCAACAACTTGGATGGAGCTAGAATGTATTATGCTAAGCAAAATAAGTCAATCAGAGAGAGAGGGTGGGAGACAGGCTAGATGGCTGATGGATACTAAGTAGGGCATTTGTTGTGATGAGCATGGGGTGTTGTATGTAAGTGGTGAATCACTGAATCTACTCCTGAAACCAATATTGCACTGTAGGTTAACCAACTAAAATTTAAACAATAAAAAAAAAGACCCATAGAAACTGAAACATGCACACACACACACACACACACACACACCAAAAAGCTTAAAATCTAGTTGACTTTGATAGAAAGAAAAAGGATATTAAATTGTTGTGTTTTTGTCATTTCATATGAACATGTCAATATAGGAAAATGATAAAAGTATGGAAGAAGAAGTAGTAAAAGCTCTTCAAGCTTATATTACATAAAAGAAGTAAATATATCTTGAAATGAAGTTCCTTCCAGACTTTGCAAGTATGTCTTCTTGATTTACAATATTTGTTCTTATGTATATATTCAGAAAAAGTTATAATACATGTCCTCAAAATAACATTTATAGACATTGAGTCAACTCATTACTCTTGAGCCAAAAGTTCAAGAAAGCCATTTTTTCATCTAGATGCAGAAGGCAGAGTTAATGCGCAGAATCTTCAAACATTACTGCTCACTATTCAGCTTAAGGTCCTTATGCTACAGTATATACCTTTTATCAGAATGGTCTGAGGATTACAATAAAAAATCTATTTCCCTATAATGACAAAATTAGAACAAATTAAAAAAATATTATCAACAAAAGAGAGTTAATTAATATGTAAAAATGTAAAAGGTCATTGTATCAATAATTGAAATCATTATTTTGCTACAAACCAGAAACATTTCTAAAAAAGGATAAACTATTTAATAAAAAAAAAAAGCACAGCCATGACAAATATAAGTGATAATGACAGCAAGCTAAGATAATCATTAATACGAAAGAAACATTTGATACCCTCAAATGGACTATGGAACAGTATCATAGGTTTAATATGCATATAATTGAAGTCTGAGAAGAAGAGGTGACAGAAAAGGGCAGATAGTATATTAGAAAAATTTTCTCATCTGGCATGAAAGGAGCTTAGAAGTCACCACTTCATTCCAAAAGGTAAAAACTGGACAAACTGAAAAAATAACAATTCTTCTTAGATCTGACAGAGAAGTGAGGTCATAGGGCACATACTGCCCCAAAACTGGCAGATAAAGACAGATAGACAGGGATAATCACAATATATGAAACAAAAAACATGGGAGCAGAGGAAAGCCTCCATAGGAAGTATGGACTGAGTACTAAACTGTAAGTGAACTGTAAGTGAAACTAAGAAAAAAGAGAAAGGACAGAAATTACTAATTTTAGAAATAAAAAAAGGATACCCCATTACAGATTCTATAGATATGAATGGTAATAAAATAATATTAAAATCAACTCTATTCCTACAAATTTGATTAAACAGATGAAATAGACCAGTTCCTTGAAAGACCTAATCTGCCAAAACTTGCACCAGAAGTAATGAGAATCTAAACAGGCCTATATCTAATTAATAACCTTCAAAAACACAAAGCACCATACCCAGAGGTGAATTCATTGGTGAATTCTATCAAACATTTAAGGAAGTAATTATGATTCTATACAATTTCTTTTACAGACAGAAGCAGAGGGAATACGGGGCACCTGGGTGACACAGACAGTTAAGTGTCCAACTCTTGGTTTCTGCTCAGGTCCTGATCTCACAGTTTCATGAATTTGAGCCCTGCCTCTGTCTTTGTGCTGGCAGCACCCCCTTTATGCTGGGTCTGTCTCTCTCAAAATAAGCAAACAAACAAAGAAACAAAAGCAGAGAGAATAGTACTTCCCTCATTTTATGAGACTAGCATTACCCTAATACTAAAGCCAGACAAAGACGTTACAGGAAAGAAAAAACAGAGACCAATATCTCTCATGAACATAGATGCAAAAATCCTCAACAAAATATTATTACTAAATCTAACCCAACGATGATGAAAAGAATTATACACCAAGACCAAGTGAAATTTAATCCAGGTATGCAAGTCTGGTTCAACATTCAAAAATCAATTAATGTAATCTATCACCTAAGCACACCAAACTGAAAAAAGAAAAAAAAAAAAAAAAAAGATTATATCAAAGGAGAAAGAAAAAAGCATTTGACAAAATCCAAATTCTATTCATGATAAAAACTCAGCAAACTAAGAATAGAGAATTCCACAAGTTGGTGGAATCTACAAAAGAATATCTACAAAAAACCTATAGCTCACATCATACTTAATAATGAAATGAAGATTTGCATGTAAGATCAGAAATAATGCAAGAATGTTTCCTTTTCCTACTGATTTTTAACATTGTACTCAACTCCTACCTAATGCACTAAGGAAAAAACAAGTAAAAGTGTACAGATTGGGAAGAAAGAAATAAAATTGTGTTTGTTTGCAGATGACATGATTATTTATGAAGAAAATTCAAGAAAAAATATCACAAAACAGTGAGAGAACTAGTAAGTGATTACATTAATATTGCAAGATATAAGATTAATATACAAAAGTTAATCAGTTTCCTATATACTGACAATTAACAAGTGGAATTTGGGGGCACCTGGGTGGCTCAGTTGGTTGAGCGTCCGACTTGGGCTCAGGTCATGATCTCAGGTCCGTGGGTTAGAGCCCTGCATCAGGCCCTGTGCTGACAGCTCAGAGCCTGGAGCCTGCTGTGGATTCTGGATCTGCCTCTCACTGACCCTCCCCCACTCATGCTCTATTTCTCTCTCTGTCAAAAATAAATAAACTTTTAAAAAATTTTTAAAAAATCAAGTGGAATTTGAAATTTAAAGCACATTACCATTTGCATTAGAACCTCCAGGAATAAAATGCTTAGGTATACATTTAACAAAATATGTACAAGATCTACATGAGGAAAATCACTAAACTCCAATGAAGGATATCAAATAAGAGCTACATAAATGGACAGAATCCATACTCTAGATAGGAAAAGTCAATATTGACAAGCTGTCAGTTTTTCTCAACTTAATTTATACATTCAATACAATTCCAATCAAAATTCAAGCAGGTTATCTGGTGGATATTGACAAACTGGTTCTAAAGTTTATGTGGAGAGGCAAAAGACCCAGAATAGCCAACCTGATATTGAGGAAGAGTGAAGTGGGAAGATGACAACTTCAAGACTAAGTATAAAGCTACAGTAATCAAGACAGTGTGGTATTTGTATGGCAGAATAGTGATCTCAGATATAGACTCACCTATAGTTAAATGATTTTTTGACAAAAGGGCAAAGGCAATACAATAGAACAAAGATAATTTTTTCAACAAATAGTGAGAGAACAACTACAACTATGTATCCACATATAAAAAAAATGAATTTATACACATACCTTATAGTATTCCCAAAAATTCATCGAAATAGATCATAGACCTAAATATTAAACACAAAACTATGAAACTCCTAAAACATAATATAGGAGATAATTTAGGTGACCTTGGGTATCACAATGTTTTAGTTATAATACTGAAGGCATATTTTATGATAGAAAGGGTAACCTACACTTCTATAAAATTAAAAACTTCTACTCTGTGAAAGATGAAGTCAAGAGGCAAGAAGAGAAGACAGACTATGAGAAAATATTTGGAAAATAAATATCTGAGAAAGGACTGTTATACAAGGAACCCTTAAAATGTGACAGTAAGGGAACAACCATTAAAAATATGGGCAAAAGACCTGAATAGAAACCCTATGAAAGAAGATACAAAGAGATGGCAAACTTGACATATGAAAAGATGTTCATTATTGTACATCATTAGAGACTTGTAAATTAAAATAACAATGAAACCACTGTACACTTAATAGAATGGCTGAAATCTGAAACACTTGGGGACACCAAACACTGGGGATGATTTGGAATATTAAGAACTCTCATTCATTAGAGGTGGGAATGCAAAATGGCATACCTACTTTGGAAGACAGTTTGGCAGTTTCTTATAAAACTAAATTTACTCTTTACCATATGACCCAGCAATTGTACTCTTTGATAGTTACCCAAATGAATTGAAATATTATGTCCACCGAAAAACTTATATATGGAAGTTTATAGCTTCTTTATATATAATTGTCAAAACTTAGAAGTCCCAAGATATCTTTCAGTGGTTGAATGGGTAAATGAATCGTGATACATCCAGACAATGGAATATTATTTAGCGCTAAAAAGAAATGAGTGGTCAAGCTGTGACAGAACATGGAGGAGGGCACCTGGGTGGCTCAGTTGGTCTGACTTTGGCTCAGGTCATGATCTCGCAGTTTGTGAGTTTGAGCCCCATGTCGGGCTCTGTGCCAACAGCTCAGAGCCTGGAGCCTGCTTCAGAGTCTGTGTCTTCCTCTATCTCTGACCCTGCCCCACTCACACTCTGTCTCTGTCTCTGTCTCTCTTTCAAAAATAAATAAAAAGCATTAAAAAAAAAGAAAAGACATGGAGGAAAGTTAAATGTGTATTACTAAATGCATGAAGTCAATATGAAAAGACTCCATATTGGATAATACCAACTATATGACATTCTGGGAAGTGAAAAATATGGAAACGATAAAAGATTAGTGGTTGCTCTGATTGGGGAAGGAAGGATGGATAAGCAAGTACAAAAGATTTTGAGGGCAGTGAAACTATTCTCTAAGACAGGACACTGATGGATACATGTTATAATACATTTGTCAAAGACCCATAGAATGTACAACACCAAGAATGAACCATAATTAAATTATAGATTTTGGGTAATAATGTTGTGTCAATGTACATTCACTTATTTTAACAAATGTACATTATGGTTTAAAATGTCAATATTGATGAGGTTGTGCATGTTTGGGGACAGGAGGTATATGGGACCTCTTCATAATTTCTGCAAACCTAAAATTACACTAATAATAATGTTACTAATTAAAAACATAATATTCAATATTTTTTATAATATGATAAATATCAGTTAAAACCTCTAGAAATCCAGCAAACCCCAAACAGGGTAAATACAAAGTAAATCATACCTATGTATATGTAACCAAAATTCTAAATATCAAAAATAAAGAGAAATTAAAAAAAAAAAGATAATGTTCCTATACATTGAGAGGAATAAAGATTTAAAAGTGGCTGATTTTGACCAGAAAAAAATGAGGCTAGAATATTTTTTTATCTAACAAAAGAAAAATACTTAACAAACTGAAAAAATAATTTAAGGCACCTAGAGATGCACAAAAGCTGATAGAATTGATGACTGGTAAGTGTGCACTACTAGAATTGCAAAAGAAACTTCCTGGGGCTGAAGGGAAATAATTATAAGTAGAAATTGGAAATTGCAAGAATGAAAGAAAAACACCAGAAATGACAAAGAAGAAGGAATATTTAAACATCTATTTTGTGTCCTTTCCAAATTTATTTAAAATCACTTTAGTTACTAATTTAAAAATTTAAAAAGATTACTGAGTATATAATATCTGTAGAAGTAAAATGTACGACAAAACAGTATAATAGATAAAGTGGGAAATGAAAGTATGCTGTCATAAAATTCTTACACTATACATGACATGATATGATAGTTTTCCAAAGCAAACTGCATGAGGTTAAAGATATATAAGTAAGTCATTCAGGAAATTCTAAAAAAATAAAACCAAGATACATAGGTAATATATTAATAACAATGATCAAATGGAAAACTAAAAAACAAAGAAATATTGTTTTATTGAAAAGAAAAAGAACAAAAATAAGAAAATATAAAATTAATAAGATCATAGAATTAAAGTCAATCACATCAATATCTCCCTCCTTCTTTCTTCCCTCCTGCATCTCTCCATCCCTCTTCCTATTCCTTTTATTCCTTTCAGGCATTCTCTTATTTGATATCTTGTTTTGTTTTGTTTTTGTTTTTCTTAATAAGCTATTTTTTTCCTAACTTGTTTTATTGCTTTATTTTCCTTTTCCTTTTCAATTGTAATTTTGTTAAACATTTATGGAAGGAGCATTTGTGATTATCCTTTAGTACCCCATCTTTACCTACAATTATAGACATACACATTTAATGATTCTTCACTATACTCTGTCATTATGCTAGATTCTGAAGATACAAGAGCTATAGAATCAGTAGTGTGTTGGAGATGGCTTTTACAGAAGCCAATTGCAAAATTTTCAAGAATTTTGCAAGCCAGCTCATGTCAAATCAGTAGCCTGAAAGCAGCTTCAGAAAGGAATCTGTGAAAGGCTACATTTCTGAGACATTTACTTTCCAGAGATTCAGTCCTTTTTTGAAAGAGAGCGAACATGGACGGGGCAGAGACAGAGGGAGACAGAGATGTCCAAGCAGGCTTCATGCTGTCAGTACAGAACCCGATGTAGGGCTCAAACTCACAAACCATCCAATCAAGAGCTGAGTGGAAATCAAGAGTCAGTTGCTCAATGGACTGAGCCACCAGGCTCCCTCCAGAAATTCATTTCTTAAACGTTTAAAAACACACTATGAACAAACACTACTTAGAGTAAAGGCATTGTAATAGTAAAAATAGTTTTTAAATGAACACAAAGGAGCGACACTCAGCTAAATCTTAGAAAATTGTAATAGCTTTCCAGGGGATTAATGTGTAAGAAAACGTAAAAAATAAGTGCAGGGTGAATGTTGCCTGCATCTGAGGCTGGTGTGGTAAACAGGGGCCTGAATTTGGAGAACTCTGTAAGCCCTTCAAAGAAATTAGAAAGGTATAACTGAGAAGGTATTGCAGTTCATTTGATTTGGGACGAGGGTCTCGAATCTCTTGAGTTCAGGAAGATACGGGGTTTCAGACTGGAACAACTGGATGAAACATATTATCATTCCTGGAGCTAAAAGACAAGAGAGAAAGAAGTTAAGGAAGTAAAAATGAGTTCCATTGTTGATTGCTGATTTTTAGTTCCTATGGAATAATCCAGCCCATAAGTGTATAGACCATTGTATATGTATAAGTCAAGCTCAAGATAATCATTCAGGCTAAAGACTGATTTCAGAAGTCTTAATATAGATGATTATAGTGAATAAGATCAACTAGAGGGTTTCTAAACATTTTGTATACCGCAGATTCTTCAGAGAGAGATAAAACTTTCCAAAATATGTGTAAAGTGTGTCTACCTTTTCTAAGAATTTAAAAAATATTCTAAAAGTTGTGTGTATTTTCCAATCAATGAGCCACTGATATATTCTGAGAACTATATCAAATCCAAAACAAAATATTTGTCAGTAATCTACATCTTGCAAATTTTAGATACGATGAAATCCAGTAACTTTTTTATAGTAAGAAATAATAATTAAATTATAATCTATATGCTATAGAGGTCAGGATTTTGGCAGGTCACTTTTTAAACCAACTTTATAACCTTATTAGGAATACTTGCTATTTCTTTTTTACAGAATTTTTGATACTTTTGGATTTTAAAAATAACATAATCATCTGCAATATAATTTAGAAAGATGAAGTGATTTTGATTTATGCATCTCCTACTATGGAGTATCTTGATTGCTCATGAATGAAATAAACTATAATTTATGCTGGCATTTTAGCTACAAAATAAATGACAGTCACCATTTTGATCCAAACCTCAATGAGAGAACTGTACAGTATGCATTTCACCTATAATATTTAGTCAATTTTTTTCTTCTTAGAGGTCTGTTTCATAATCTTACTTGAAAATAAAACCAATAGAACAAATTTACAAAATATATAGCACTCAACTCAAGAAACATATTAAACTTTATTTGTCAGAGAGTATTAAAATAAATCCTGTGGGATTCCAAAAGGAGCCCATTTCAAAGTCTATAGAAAATTTAAATGTTCTTCCATAAAACTTTCAGCAAAGAGCATGTTCATAGTCTAGTTTAAAGTAAATTTTCAATAAATACATATACATTTACTCAAATAATTTTTATGTTTATTGGCTACATGCTAAATATTGTGCTGACTATGGACGAGATTTGGCAAACTTTTTTTTCTGGGAAAAGCCAGATAGTAAATATTTTAGGCTTTGTTGGTCTTACTTTCTCTAACTACTCCACTCTACCATTGTAGTAGAAAATAATGAACAAAGAATACATAAATAAATGAGTGGTTTGGTTTTTTCCCAATGAAACTAGCAGTTATTTGACTGGATTTGGCCTACAAGGCCTGCTCTAGAAGATACAAAATGTATTGGACATGGTGACTAGGTCAGTATTTGTAGACAAGCTCACGGTACTTATTTTAATATACTTGATATGCCTTCTAAAAATAATAATTTTGGGGGCGACTGGGTGGCTCAGTTGGTTAAACATCTGACTTCAGGTCAGGTCATGATCTCACGGTCTGTGGGTTTAAGCCCAACATCAGGCTATGTGCTGACAGCTCAGAGCTCGGAGCCTCCTTCTGATTTTGTGTCTCCCCCTCTCTCTGCCCCTCCCATGCTCACACTCTGTCTCTCTCTCTGTCTCTTAAAAATAAATAAACATTCAAAAAAGACTTTAAAAATAGTAATAATTTTTATCTAAAAGATACATGTACATGACATATGAATGAAACAATACATATCAACTAAAATCCCAATATCCAATAAAACTTTATGGTATTTATTGAACATGATTCAACATATATTCTATGTGTATGTTTGGTTGGGTAAATGGATAGATATTGAGAAAAAAATCACAGGAATATAATTATACTACACATTCTATATAGACATAAACAGTTCACAGGGAGGCTAGGAAGATGGTAAAGTAGGAGGACCCTAAGCTCACCTCATTCCATGGATACAACTAGGTAACACTCACATCAGCATAAATAACTCAGAAAAGGACCTGAAGACTGGATGAACAAACTCCACAACTAAAGGTAGAGAAGAGGCCACATCCAAGAATGTAGGAAAACAGAGACATGGTGGGGAGATAAAAGAGCCCCAGTCTTCCATGGTCAGGAGGGAGTGAGGGTGCAGAGAAGGGTGAGAAAGAGACTATTACACAGGGAAGCCACACAGAAAACATGAATCCCCAATATTTGCCATTGAAAGTGAGAGGGGCTGAATTTTGTGAATTCTTACGAACAGTAAGACTTAAAGCCTGGAATTTTAAAAATCAGGGGGCTCTATTCTGAGAGAGCATAGTGGGTCTTAGGAAGCTGAGTTTCTACCTTTACAGAGACAGCAAGACAAACAGCCCATGGAGACACAACATAGAAGCAGCAGTTTGAAAAATGCCTGAAGCATACAGGAGGGAGAGTTACTTGTGTAGAGCATGTCCTGGAGAAGCAGGGATCACAGGGAGACCCCTCCAGGAAAAAGTAGCTGGCAGGTGTCATTTCCCTCCCCTGCTTCCCAGCATAAACATAACTACCTGTGGGAACCAGCATTGGGCAGACACTTGCCACATAATTTGCTTGTACCAAGGCCTGCTTGCCCAAACTTTGGCAGATCCACCTTTTCCAGTCATGCTTGTCTCAGTTCCAGTGCTGTGAGTCTTCTCTCTCAGAAGACCAGGTAAACCTCACTAACACCAGGTCTTTCTTTCTGCAGGGCCTTGATCATGGGGGTGACACTGTTCACCTACTTGGGAGAACACATCCAACTTTTTATAACAGCACATCCATCCACACACATAATGCAGAATGCCCCAACTGGCTTAAGTCTCTATCATGGCTGTGGATCTCCTATACGGGAGGACTGGAACCATCTTGTTAAAAGGTGCATGCCCCAAACACCACCTTCAAGAGCAAGAGACTTAGTTGACATTCCTAAGACACAGAAAAAAATACAGAATGCTAGACAAGTTGAGGAGACAGAGGAATAAGTCTTAAAGAATAGGACAAAACAACAGCAGGATGCCTGGATGGCTCATTCAATCAAGCATCCAACTCTTGATTTCTCATAAGCGTTTTATAGTTTTCAGACTACAAGTCTTTCACCTCCTTGGTGAGGTTTATTCCTAGGCATCTTATTACCCAGAAATGAACCCACAATTATAAGGGTCATAGGGAAATTCAAGGAGACACAAAGAAATGGAAAGACATTCCATACTCATGGATTGGAAGAAAAAATATTGTAAAAATGTCTATACTACCCAAAGCAATCTACACATTTAATGCAGTCTTTATCAAAATGCCAATAGCATTTTTCACAGAAGTAAAACAAACAATCCTAAAATTTGTATGGAACCACAAAGGACCCCAAATAGCCAAGGCAATCTTGAATAAGAAAAGCAAAGTTAGAGGCACCACATTTCCAATCTTCAAGTTATATTACAAAGCTGTAGTGATAAAAACAGTATGGTACTGGCACAAAAATAGACACGTACATCAATAGAACAGAATAGAAGACCCAGAAGTGAACCCACAATTATAAAGACAATTTATCTTTAACAAAGCAGGAAAGACTATTCAATGGGAAGAAGACAGTCTCTTCTGCAAATGGTATTGGGAAAACTGGACAGCAACATGCGAAAGAGTGAAACTGGACCACTTTTTTAAACCATACACAAAAGGGAGAAAGGGGAGGCCTCTTGCACTGTTGGAAGAATGCAAACTGGTGCAGTCACTGTTGAAAACAGTATGGATGTTCCTCAAAAACTTAAAAAATAGAATACCCTAGGATCTAGTAATTACACTATTGAGAATTAACCCAAAGAAGATAAAAACACTAATTCAAAGGCATACATGCACCCTTATGTTTATAGCAGTATTATTCCCAATAGCCAAAATATGGAAGCAGGGCAAGTATCCGTCCATTGATCATTGATGAGTGGATAAAGATATATATATATATATATATATATATATATATGCAAAATGGTATATTATTCAGTTGTAAAAAATAATGAAATCTTGCTTTTGCAATGACATGGATGGAGCTAGTGAGTTCAATAAGTGAAAAAAGTTAAAGAAAGACAAATACCATGTGATTTCACTCATATGTGGATATTAAGAAACAAAGCAGATGAACAAAGAAAAAAAGAGAGAGAGGCAAGCCAAGAAACATAGTTTTAACTATAGGGAACAAACTGATGGTTACCAGAGGGGAGGTGAGTCAGGAGATGGGTAAAATAGGTGATGAGGATTAAAGAGTATATTTACCCTGATTAACGTTGAGTAATGTATGGAATCACCTAATCACCATATTGTACATCTGAAACTTATATAACATTATTTGTTACCTATAGCGGAATTAAAATTAAAACATTGAAAATAAACATGTAACATTTTCCTTGAATTTAAAAAGAAAAGAATCAAAACCAAAGTTCTTGGTTACTTTCAAATATTTGCAATCAACAAGATTTCAATTGTGTCTATAGTTAAGAATAAGAATTAAAAGCTATTAGAAGGTAAAGATGTGTATTTTTTTTTACTATTTTCCCATTTTAAACAGTACATTTTAAAAGATTATGTAAAAAAAATCAAATTCTTCTAATATGTACAAAATTGCTATTCACTCAAAGATAGAAATAAAAAAGCAACATGATAGAAAAATATATATCACAGTGAAAGTTTAAAAATAAGATACTATTTTTAAATCAATATATTGGTAAAGGCTTTATCAGAAAAATTTAGGCTGTGATATAGATCTTAAAGGCTAGATCATAATAATGATAACAATTATAGTGTAGTTTATAGTTAAAAAGTACTTGTGCACATGTTGTCTAATTTAGATAGGTATCTTCACACACAATGAAGCTGAGAGATCAATTTGAACAAAGGTAAGAGACCAAGAATCTACAAGGCATATTTGGGGGAGTAAGTGAATTCTCTGACTTAGTGAAGCCACAGGGTAAATATTTTGGCTGAAAAAAAAATAGAAACAGAATTATAAAATGTATGAAATTTACATATTAGCTTTTAGGCTATGTGGAAATCAAATCAGATCTGCATATAGGAATATTCATATAGCAAATTCTATTTGATAGATTGTAAGGGGATATATGAAGGTTGGATAATAAATTAAAATATAGTTGTAGAACATTATGTACAAGAAGAATTAAATTCCTGAATTAGTAAAGTGGAAGAAAAAGTAGAAATACAAAAGTGTTAGTGGCAACATTCATTTGGAACATAAATTGACATAACATTGTTTTTGATTTGCTCCCTTTTTCAGGAATGAGCAACTTCTTTTCTTTAATGTAAGCTTCCATCTTGATCCCTGTGATTCTGGGGAGCAAACAATCCAAATTCTTCCTTTATACCAATTCTTTCTCTCTCTTCTTGGAGTTCAAACTCAGACAAACCTGAGCAATGGAAGTCTTTCTTTCCAAAAAAGGCCAAACTAGGGTTAATGGGATAACCTCCTCTTACTCATCATGGATGTAATAATAATGATAATAATAACAATAAGTGATAATATTTTTAATTGAACACTTACTATGTGTGAGACATACCAACAGATTTATAAACATGAAATCTTTCAGGCTTAAGTTGTTAGTGGAAATGAGAAGAAACGATGCACAGATGGAGAAGCAGATGCCTGGCAATATTAAGACCACAATTGTAGTTTATATGGCCTTGTTTCTTATATCTCATTCTTATGATTCTGTGAGTTCCCTAAATGTCTTTCTCAGGTATGGGAGCCAACAATCTTATATTTCCTTAAGCTACTCTGAAAGAGTTTGCTAATATTAGAAATAGAGGTGTACCAGACACCTGGGTGGCTTAATTAGTTAAGTGCCCAACTCTGGCTCAGGTCATGATCTTGTGGTTTATGAGTTCAAGCCTCACATTGGGCTCTGCATGGACAGTGAAGAGCCTTGGGATTCTATATCTTCCTCTCTCTCTGCTCCTCTCTCTCTCTCTCTAAAAAATAAAATAAATAAATAAATTTTTAAAAGTATATTGAAAAAAGAAATAGAGGTGTACCAACAAATATAGTTCTTGACTGGTTAGACAAAGAAGTAGGATTAATAGAATGTGATTCTGAAGTTTGGAGTTCTATTGACTGTAAAAAGGAGATTCATGGAGGACCGAGGAATAATCAGCTATCTATTGTAGGGGGCAGTAATTTCAGTTTTGAGAAGCCAGCAAGATATGTGTAGTATAAAGAAGATTACTTAGTGAGGGGAAAGAAAGTCCAGAGAGCCTACCATTACTGCTTTTATGATTGTGCCACCTGTGCATTCTCCTAGTGTCCCTTACTCAGGATCACACTTAACTTAATGGCATGCTTTCATTATCTGGATTTCTTAATAATTTCATCTCTGAACTTATGGTTTTCCAATGATACAATAGAACTTATGTGTGAGCAGAAGAGATATGCATCATATGCTTATCCTTTGTTCCTAGCTGTCTCATTTTCATGTAGCATTCACCACGTCACATGAGAGCAGGATTCTAGTAGTTGTATACTGTGTGGGAGTTCAGTGAGTCTAGAAGTAACTATAAGGTAATCACTGACTAAGTAGGAGCACTAACAAATCCACCACACTTTCTCTTTGAACCAGAATTTACTTTGAATTCAAAGGAAGACAATGGCATTCTAAGAAACACAAATGGCCTAATATCACTCTCCTATTGTTTTTTTATTCACCTTACTTTCCTTCAGCCAAGGACTTACACTGAAAATGATGACATGGAAGGAAGATAAAGGAAAGATAAAGAAAGAAAGATAAAGTAGCCCATAGCTCCCTTTATTTTAGTTTCTTCTTTAGTCATTAATAAGCCAAAGGTAGAGAGTGTTGGCAGGATATGCATGTATTAAGAAGTGAAAGATTGTCATAGACTCTAGGTCTGGGGTTCTTTCTTCTCCAGCAAGAAAGCAGGATACAGGATTAAAAATACGAAAGAGGCTAATGTCTGGGAGAAGATAAGAGCACCGAGTAAGGTTTGTTCCATTTTTATTAGGATCAGAAAGCTTACAAACATGGTGATGGATGCGCACAAAGAGACAATGAAATCGTGAACATTAACTCATGAGTGTGAGGGAAAGGGGGTTTTGAAGATATGTGGTGTTAGGGTTTGGGTTAATACAGAACAAAATCCTGGAGCCAGGCAGAAGGCTCTTTTCAGCAGACATGAGACACCACATCTGTTTACTGGTCTAGGGGACAAGAAAGACAGAGTACCCTACCTCAGGGTCAACAAGGTACTTTTATTTTGCTAATTACTCCCCTCTGGGCAACTTCTCCCTACTCAACAGTTATAGCCCTATTTACCTGTTTGCCTAATTTTGGCCCTTCCTTCCTGTGAAAGCAGCTTTCTGCTATAGTATTAAGTTGGGGAGCATTTCTGCCCTGAATACCTAATCTTGTTTACCTCATCTTCGATATTTTCCTCATGAGATTCCCTATTCTTTTACTTTTTGTCGAATACTGGGGATTTGGCCCCACTTTATCTAATCTTATTTACCTAATCTTGTTTACCCAAATTTGGGTGTGAATATCCTATGACTTTCTAAGTCTTTATGTCTTACTAACCCATCTGTGCAAGCTTAGGGAATTCCTAAGCTTATGCCCCACAAAAGTAAACAATTTTTTTTGTGTGTGTACATTTCCATTATTCTGGTAAGAACAAAATACATCTGCATTAATGAGCTACAAAATATGAATTGTGTCATTAGGTGATTTTGCACATTAGTCGAACACTTTTATATTTGCATTTAAAACTGGAATTGTACAATATAAAGATGAATAGCAAAATTCATATTAATAATTAACATTTTGACTCTAGAACAGTATTAAATTCAAAGTAAAAGCAGTATGTCAGATCAAGGGAGAGACTGTGGAAGAAAGAAAAAGCTTTATGTCTTAGTACCTTTAATGGCACTATTTTTCTATTTTCTGAACAAAGAATCCTGTATTTACATTTTGCACTGGGTCATGCAAATTGTGGAGCTGACCTTGAAGTCCATGCTAAAAATAGTAAAACAAATATACATGCCCTTCTATTCCATCTATTATATTTTATCCCCCCATGAGTGTGGAGTGATTTATCAGATGTTGAGAATCCATCATCCATAGGCCCACTTCTCATTATTGAGTAGACCAAAAGTATTTAATGTTATTATTCTCATCTCTTTGTCTTTCTTTTCTCTGTGCTGTTGGCTGCTCATAGCCGTTGAGCTTCTCTCAATTGAATAAGGTAAGATTACCAGAGTAGGTTCTATTCCTACCAGTGAGAAATCTGCAAATAGGATACCTAAATTCACAATATGTAGCATTAATGTGTAGATTCAAGTTTGCTCTGTAGCCCAGCATTTAATGACAAAAAGGCTGATACTTTGATTCTTTATTTATTTATTTATTTATTTATTTATTTATGTATTTATTGAGTGGTTTAAACTCATTAAAGATAGCTGGGATTAATTATTACCTGTGAGAAAATGATTGCCCTTAAAAACTTTAAACATAGATATCAGCAAGTAAACTATGAGTCAAATTTTGTAAAAGTAAGACAAGGTTGTTGGGAAAATATACAGGTATTGCCATATGGGCTGGTTTCTATGTGCTCATGTTTGCTTTTTAAATAGTAAGAGAGATAATAGATTTCAGACAACTTCAGGATTCCTGAGAAATTACTGCTATTGTGGATGACTTTCTAAAAATTTTAAATATATTGAAAGTTAATATTTTCAACAAATTTTCAATAAAGTCAGACAACCACCAGTTATGGGGAATAGAAAGAGTGGAAAAGTAGGAAGATAGTGGAATCATCCTCCTCCCTATCTTCTAACTGCTTATCATTACTATGTAAGTTACTAGCAGTTTAAAAAGGAGGAATGAAGGATAAGAAAGATGCTTGATACTATTGTCCATCAATCATCATGTCTCTTCACCACAAGTGGCAGTTTTAGAAAAGTACCAGGAAGAGCTCACAGGAAACAAGTGTTGGGACAGCAGAAATCTTTGGATCAGTTATCCATTATTACCATCGATATTATTATACACACCTTTTATTACAAGTCATTTGTACCAGTTTTTTTTATAACATACTAATGCAAGTAATATAAATTACATGATCACATGCCTTGGGGTTCTAAAGATAAAAAACACTATACAACATGAGGGCAATAATTGATTATTAACATATATATTCAAGGCTACAGAGAACTCTTTTAAAGATATTCTGAAAGATGGGGTGCCTGGGTGGCTCAGTTGGATAAGCGTCCAACTTCAGCTTGGGTCGTGATCTCATGGTTTGTGGATTTGAGCCCCACATTGGGCTCTGTGCTGATAGCTCAGCACCTGGAGCTTGCTTCAGATTCTGTGTCTGCCTCTATTGTTTTAAGAATAATTTTATTTTAACCTGACCCATTCCAACCTTCTGACAGATAATTTCTGAAGCAAATCCAAATCTGTCAAAAACCAGTATTTATCTACATTTATGTCAGCTTTGGCAAGCATAAACTGTCTAAACATTGAGGCATAGTATTCATGAATTGGAAGCTTTTCTTATCCACAAATCATTAATGTAATGAATAGAGAGTAAGGTGAATTGTTAATTCTTTGTTCATTTATCATGCCTTTATGAATATCTTAAAAGTATTTTAAGATGCATCATTTCTTATGTTTAGTTAGAAAGCCTGTCAAAGTTTTTTTTTTTTTTTTTTTTTTTTTAGATGAAATCTTTGTGTGGGGATGAATAAAATACTAAAGTAACATATTAAAAACAAACAAACAAAAATGTCCTTGGTCCACCAAGGGATTATTGTCATTTTTATGTACAACCAGCCTAATATAATATAGTAGTTAAGCCTGTCTGTGTTGAAATATTGAACTTTCTTTCACAGTACACGTGTTTATTCTTAGTATATGCTAGTTATAGTTGTTTATTGTTGGAATAGTTTTAATCTGAGTGCTCAGGAATTCCTTAGCAAAAAGATGAAGTAAAATGGGAATACCATTCTGCTCATTTTACTCAAGTAAAATGGGGCTAATTGTCAGGTTTGAGAAAGCAGCCTAAGACACAGGCATGAATTCATGACTTCCTGTGTGTGTACAAGGCTGATCCTGCATACCAGCTCTGAATCAATCTATCCTCATAGACTTAATACACACTTCCAGAGAAATGTATGTATAATTTTACATCCTTGAGAGTGATGAATCTGATGATTTATTTTTCAGAGAGGAGAGTGAGCGAGGGAGAGACAGAATCCCAAACAGGCTCAAACTCAGGAACCTTGAGATCATAAACTGAGCCAAAGTCTGACACTTAACTGACTGAGCCACCCAGGCCCCCATCTCCTTCTACTTAAAAAAAAAAATATGACAAAATAACAGTTTAGACATATGAAAGAAAATTAATTATCAGTCCAGGTGTGTATACACACGCACACACACACACACACACACACACACACACATGCAAACACACATACACACACAAGAGTATGTCTAAAGACTTGATCTCCAACTCTGCTGTTTCAAATTCATATGGAATATTTGGGTCACACACTAGCTCTAACCTATCAGAATAAGCTGGGACAGACCATAGAAATCTGTTTTTTTAATAATAATTTCATATTATTTTTCCAGTAAAGTTAGGGAACCACTCTACAATGTATATTTTCATTAAATATATAAATAAGAAAAATGTATTTTCTGTTAGTTAGTAAATAGATCAAGCTGATTTAAAAAAGAGACTACAAAATATATAGGATCAATAATGGCAGAAGTTTTATTCTATGTAGATTCCAGAGGGAAGAGTTCCAAAGTTTGGGCGTGGAAGGAAAGCTGTTCCTTGAAGATAGAGGCTTAGGTTCATTTTATATGTTCTTCTGGAGCCCAAGTGGTTAAAACTAGCCTATCAGAATCAGGCCTATGTTTCAGAATAAAGGAAGGGACAAATAATAAAGAGCAAGAAGATGCATCAGAAATATATTATTCCAAAGATGCCCACATTTCTTTTGCCCACATCTCTCTCATTCTCACTGTAAGCAATACTTGGAAACATCCCAAATATCCATCAACAAGAGAGGCCCAGCTAAAACTCAGGGTAGACATCTACACCTGAAAATAGTAATGAGAAAACGCAATGTTTATAGTATCTCTCCCTCTTTTCCTCTCTCTCTCCTCCCACCCCAAGAAATAGTTGGAAAGATTCCCAGTGTCTATGAACAAGAGGATAAACAAATTGTGGCATATTTATACAATGAAATACTATTGAAGCATAAAAAGGAAGAAACTACCAATATACACAACAACATGAATGAACATCTTAGACATAATGTTGGACCAAAATAGGCTGAATACAAAAAAAGCACATGTTGTTTAATTCAACATATGATATTTGAAAGCAAGCACTAGTTTGTGTGTGATGATAAAAATTAAGATGTTTAAAGTTTGCCCTTATTATATTTTTAATTTTTGTAAGATTGGTAAATGATGTCTCCTATTTACTTATTTATATATTTGTTTATGTACATATTTACTTATTTATTTATCTGATTGATAATTTATTCCTTTTTTTCCCCCTTGGTCAGTCTATGACTGGTTTATGTATTTTCTTAGTGTTTAAAAAAACAACAACAACAACAGCCTTTTGCTTCATTTCTTTTCTATTTCTCATCCACTTTCTTTTTCATTGATTTCATTTACCTTTGATATTTTCTAACTTCTTCTTGACATGGGTTTAATTTTCTTTTTATCTAATTTTAGCATATAATTTCACACCAATAATTTTATACTTCTTTTTTCTGCTTATGTATTTAAATTCTTATATAACAGCTACCACTTCTAGTCTTTAAGGGCTGTTTTTTTTTTTTTAATTTTTAAACGTTTATTCATTTTTTGAGAAAGGGGGGGCGAGGGCAGAGAGAAAGGGAGACACAGAATCTGAAGCAGGCTCCAGGCTCCAGCACAGAGCCTGCTGTGGGGCTCGAACTCACGAACTGTGAGATCATGACCTGAGCTGAAGTCGGATGCTTAAGTGATTGAGTCACCTAGGTACCCCAGGGCTGGTTATAACAGGGAAAGACCTTTACCAATCTTCCTGGCTAAAGATTCTGGGAGCGTTTCAAATGTTTTCTCTGGATGTGCATACTCCTTCCTTCTTTCTCCATCCTTGGATGAGAAGTTTCAAGGTTGTGCATCATCTCTCAATCTCACAGACCCCTGCTTGCCACCATAAACCACCTTCTCCTTTTCTCTAGAGTGGTTCACTGACAATGTGGGACAATGGATGCACACTCTTCTCTCTCATTCTAGGGGAAAAGTCTGAGAGTATGCACCTTCTGCCTATCTTGTAGAGGCTGGCTGGCTCCATAAATCTTCCTCCCCATTTCTCTAAGTAAATGCACTGAAATACCAGGAAGTTGAGTACAAGCTTCACATTTCTCCCTTACTCCTGAAGGAAAAGTATGAAGACTGTACATCTTCACTCAATTTTTCAGGGCCATGCAGCCCCAAAGAGCACCCCTTTTCTTTCCTCTCTGTTGCCTAAAGGCATTCAAACTACGCTCTGGGTGATGGGAGACAGAAGTATGTCTTTTGGACATCATACAAAAAGACTAGGGATATTAAATGCCTGCTTCACTTGCTCTTTCCCTAAAAACAACAACCATGGGCCAAGTGAATCTCTCTCAATGTTGGCTGTGCCTCTGAAGCTGGCACAGCTTACTGCTGTCAATCTGCTTACTAACTTCAAAGTGTTTTTTTTTCTCGTTTTTGTGCTTATCTGAGGTGTTGCAATTTCTTAAGCAGACTCTGGGGTTCTCACAAAAGTATTCTGCCCCCAATGTCAGAGGATTGGGGCTTCCTATTCCACCATCTTGCTAAGCATATAAATTTATAGATATACGTCTAAACACTTTTTCAGGTGACCCCATAAATTTTGAATTTGTTTCAATTTTTCTTGCATTGAAAATTTCTACTTTCCATTGTTCTTTTCTTTTCTTTTTTTTTGAATTCCTTTTTAGGTTTGCCATTTAATATCCACATATTTTGGAGTTGATTTCATCATTAATTTATAGGTTACTTAGTCCTTTTGTGGATAAAGAACATACCACTTTAGGATTTTAAGAATTCAATACCTTTAAGTGTATTAAATTGTGGCCAATAAATTACCTGATGTTGATGAGTATCCCATCATGTGCATTTGAATACAAATTGAAATCTGCTGTTATTGTGTGGAGAATTCTATAAATGTGAACTTTAAGTTGGCAGATAGTATAATCAAGTCCTATTTCCATATAGACATTTGTCTACATTTTCTATTAATTGAATTTTTTAAAAAATTAAAAACAATAGCTTTATTGATACTTGATTCATTTACCATAAAATATACACTTAAGTGTACAACTCATTGGGCTTTTATAGTATTCATAGCGTTTTGCAAACTAATCACTAATTTTATTTATTTTTAAATTATTTTTTGAAACATTATTTATTGTCAAGTTAGCTAACATACAGCATATACAGTATGCTCCTGGCTTTGGAAGTAGATTACCATGAATCATTGTTTACATACAACACCCATTGCTCATCCCAACAAGTGCCCTCCTCAATGCCCATCACCCATTTTTCTCTCTCCCCTGTCTCCACCCTGCCCCCCAACCAACCCTGTTCGTTTTCTGTATTTAAGAGTCTCTAATGGTTTGCCTGCCTGTTTGAAACTATTTTTTCCCCTTATCTTACCCAATGGTCTTTTGTTAAATTTATCAAATTCCACAAATGAGTGAAAATATATGATATGTGTCCTTCTCTGACTGACTTATTTCACTTAGCAGACCCCTCCAGTTCCATCTATGTTGTTGTAAATGGCAAGATCTCATTTTTCTCATTGCCAAGTAGTATTCCATTGTATATATAAACCACATATTCTTTATCTATGCATCTGTTGATGGACATTTGGGCTCTTTCCATAATTTGATTATTGTTGAAAACACTGCTATAAACATTGGGTACATGTGCCCATATGAATCAGCACTCCTGTATCCTTTGGATAAATTCCTAGTAGTGCTATTGCTAGGTTGTAGGGTAATCCTATTTTTAATTTTTTGAGTAACCTCCACACTGTTTTCCGGAGTGGCTGAACCAGTTTGCCTTCCCACCAATAGTGCAACAGGATTCCTGTTTCTCAACATCCTCACAAACATCTGTTGTTTCATGAGGTGTTAATTTTAGCCACACGGACCGACTGCTGTAAGGTGGTGTCTCAGTGTGGTTTTGATTTGTATTTCCCTGATGATGAGCGATGTTGAGCCTTTTTTCATGTGTCTGTTTGCCATCTGGATGTCTACTTTAGAAAAGTGTCTATTCATGTTTTCTGCCCATTTCTTCAGTGGATTATTTGTTTTTTGGGTGCTGAGTTCAGTTAAATTATTTACAGATTTTGGATAATAGCCCTTTATCCAATATTCCATTTGAAAATATCTTCTCTCATTTTGTGGGTTTCCTTATTGATTGTTTCCTTTGCAGTGCAGAACTATTGAGGTCACAATAGTTCATTTTTATTTTTATTTCCCTTGCCTTTAGAGATGTGTTGAGTAAGAAGGTGCTACAGCTAAGGTCAAAAAGGTTGTTGACTGTTTTCTCCCCTAGGGTTTTGATTGTTTCCTGTCTCACATTTAGGCCTTTCATCCATTTTGAGTTTATTTTTGTGTATGGTATACAAAAGTGGTCCTGTTTCATTCTTCTGCATGTTGCTGTCCATTTCTACCAGTATGATTTGCTAAAAAGACTGTCTTTTCCATTGGAAACTCTTTCCAGCTTTGTCAAAGATTAGTTGGCCATACATTTGTGACTCCAAATCTGGGTTCTCTCTTCTATTCCATTGGTCTATGTGTCTGTTTTGTGCCAGTCCCATACTGTCCTAATGATTACAGCTATGTAGTAGAGGTTAAAGTCTGGGATTGTGAAGCCTCCCATTTTGGTTTTCTTTTTCAACATCACTTTGGCTACTCAGGGTCTTTTGTGGTTCCAAACAAATTTCAGGATTGTTTGTTCTAGCTCTGAGAAGAATGCCAGTACAGTTTTGATTGCGATTGCATTTAATGTGTAGATTGCTTTGGGTAGTATTGACATTTTAACAATATTTGTTCTTCCAATCCATGAGCGTGGAATGTTTTTCCATTTCTTTGTGCCTTCTTTAATTTTTTTTCATAAGTTTTCTATAATTTTCAGCACACAAATCTTTTACATCTTTGGTTAGGTTTATTCCTAGGTATTTTATGGTTCTTGGTGCAATTGTAATTGGGATCGATTTCTTGATTTCTCTTTCTGTTGCTTCATTATTGGTGTATAGAAATGCAATTGATTTTTGTACATTGATTTTGTATGCTTTGACTTTGCTGGATTTATGTATCAGTTCTAGCAGCTTTTTGGTGGAGTCTTTCTAGTTTTCCATGTAGAATATCATGTCATCTGTGAAAAATGAAAGTGACTTCTTCTTTGCCATTTTGGATGTGTTTCAGTTCGTTTTGTTGTCTGATTGCTGATGCTAAGACTTCTAACACTATGTTAAACAATGGTGGTGAGAGTGGACATCCCTGTCATGTTCCTGATCTCAAGGGGGAAAGATCTCAGTTTTTCCCCATTGATGATGATATTAGCTGTGGGCTTTTAATCTATGGTTTTTATGATATTAAGGTATGTTCCTTCTATCTTGACTTTCTTGAGGGTTTTTTATTAAAGTATGCTGTTTTGGCAAATGCTTTTTCTGCATCTATTGACAGGATAATATATTTTCTTCTATTAATGTGTTTTATCACATTAATTGATTTGTGAATATTGAACCAACCCTGCAGCCCAGGTGTGAATCCCACTTGATCATGGTGGATAATTCTTGTACTATACTGTTGAATTTGATTTGCTAGTATCTTGTTGAAATTTTTGCACCCATGTTCATCAGGCATACTGGCCTGTAATTCTGCTTTTTTAGTGGGATCTCTGTCTGGTTTGGGAATCAAGGTAATGCTGGCCTCATAGAATGAGTCCAGAAGGGGCGCCTGGGTGGCGCAGTCGGTTAAGCGTCCGACTTCAGCCAGGTCACGATCTCGCGGTCCGTGAGTTCGAGCCCCGCGTCAGGCTCTGGGCTGATGGCTCAGAGCCTGGAGCCTGTTTCTGATTCTGTGTCTCCCTCTCTCTCTGCCCCTCCCCCGTTCATGCTCTGTCTCTCCCTGTCCCAAAAATAAATAAACGTTGGAAAAAAAAAAATTTAAATATCTTTAAAAAAAAAAAAAAAAAAAAAAGAATGAGTCCAGAAGCTTTCCTTCTGTGTTTATTTTTTGGAACAGCTTGAGAAGGATACGTGTTAATTCTGTTTTAAATGTGTGGTAGAATTCTCCTGGGAAGCCATCTGGCCCAGGGCTCTTGTTTGTTGGGAGACTTTTGATAACTGATTCAATTTCTTTGCTGGTTATGGGTCTGTTCAAATTTTCTATTTCTTCCTGTTTGAGTTTTGTTATTGTGTGGGTGTCTAGGAATTTTTCCATTGCTTCCAGGTTGTCCAGTTTGTTGGGATATAGGTTTTCATATTATTCTGTAATAATTATTTGTATTTCTCTGGTGTTAGTTGTGATCCCACCTCTTTCCTTCTGATTTTATCATCTTTATTATCTCTCTTCTTCTGCTGGCTTGGGAGTTTCCTTGCTGTTGTGCTTCTAGTTCCTTTAGGTGTGCAGTTAAGTTTTGTTTTGGGATTTTCCTAATCTCTTGAGATAGGCTTGGATTGCATGTACTTTTCTCTTATGACTGCCTTTGCTGCATCACAAAGGGTTTGGACTGTCATGTTTTCATTTTCATTTGCTTCCATATATCTTTTAATTTCTTCTTTAATTTCCTTGTTGACCCATTCATTTTTTAGTAGGATGTTCTTTAACCTCTATGCATTTGGAAGCTTTCCAATTTTTTTCTTGTGGTTGATTTCAAGTTTCATAGTATTGTGTTCTGAAAATATGCATGGTAGGAACTCAATTCTTTTATATTTATTGAGGGTTGTTTTGTGACCCAGTATGTGATGTATCTTGGAAAATATTCCACGTGTGCTTGAGAAGAATGTGTATTCTGCTGCTTTTGGATGAAAAATTCTGAATATATCTATCAAGTCCATCTGGTCCAGTGTATTATTCAAGGCCACTATTTCTTTATTGATTATCTGCTTAGAGATTTGTCCATTGTTGTAAGTGGAGTATTAAAGTCCCCTGAAATTACCATATTCTTTTCAGTAAGATTGCTTATGTTTGTTATTAATTTACCTATACATTTATGTGTTCAAGTTGGAGGCATAAACATTTAAAAAATTTTAACTCTTCTTGATGGATACAACCTGTAATTATGATATAATACCTTTCTTCATCTCTTGTTGCATGCTTTAAAATCTAGTTTGTCTGATATAAGTATGGCTATTCCAGCTTTTTGACTTCCAGTAGCATGATAGATTCTCCATCCCTTCGCTTTCAATCTGAAGGTGACCTCAGGTCTAAAATGACTCTTGTAGACAACATATAGCTGGATCTTGTTTTCTTTTCTTTTTCTTTTTTCTTTTTTTCTTTTTTTTTTTTTTTTTTTTTTGTCCCTCTGTTACTCTATGTCCTTTGATTGGGGAATTTAGTCCATTTACATTCAGAGTTAATATTGAAAGGTACGGATTTAGTGTCCTTGTGTTATCTGTAGATTTCATGCTTGTGGTGATGTCTCTGGTTCTTTGTAGTCTTTGCAGCATTTCACTCAGAGTCTCCCTTAGGATCTTTTGCAGGGCTGGTTTAATGGTTATGGACTTCTTCAGTTTTTGTTTGTCTGGGAAGAAATCCTTGATCTCTCCTTCTGTTCTGAATGACAGCCTTGCTGGATAAAGGATTCTTGGCTGCTTTTTTCCTATTCAGCACATTGAATATTTACTGCCACTCCCTTCCAGCCTGCCATGTTTTGGTGGACATGTATGGTACTACCTTTATGTCTCTACCTTTGTAGGTTAAAGCCCATTTCTTCCTACCTGCTTTCAGAATTCTCTCTTTATCTTTGTATTTTGCCAGTTTCACTATGATATGCCATGGAGAAGACCTATTGTTGTTGAATCTGAAGAGAGTTCTCTGTGCTTTCTGGATTTGGATGTCTGCTTCCTTCCCCAGATTAGGGAAGTTTTCAGTTGTAATTTGTTCAAGTAAACATTCTGGGCCTTTCTCTCTCTCTTCTTCTGGATCTCCTGTGACATAGATATTATTACATTTCATTGAATTACTTAGTTCTCTAATTTTCCCTTTGTGGTCTAGCATTTTCTTATTTCTCTTTTTCTCGGCTTCATCCTTTTCCATAATTTTACCTTCTATATCACTTATTCTCTTCTCTGATTCCTCCATCCTTGCTGTCACTTCATGTAGTTTATTTTGCACCTCATTTACAACATTTCTTAATTTGTTGTGACTAATTCTTAGTTCCTTGATCTCTGTAGCAATAGATTCTCTGTTGTTTTCTATGCTTTCCTCAAGTCCAGCTATTAATACTATGACTATTACTCTGAATTCTTGATCAGATATATTGCTTTTTTATTGTTAAGTTTTTTTAATGTTTATTTATTTTTGAGAGAGAGAGATACAGAGCATGAGCAGGGAGGGGCAGAGAGAGAGGGAGACACAGAATCTGAAGCAAGCTACAGGCTCTGAGCTGTCAGCACAGAGCCCAATGAAGGGCTTGAACTCACAAACCGTGAGACTATGACCTGAGCCGAAGTTGGATGCCTAACTGACTGAGCCACTCAGGCGCCCCTCAGATATATTGTTTATATCTGTTTTGAGCAATTCTCTAGCTGTCATTTCTTCCTGGAATTTCTTTTGAGAAGAATTCTTCTGTTTTGCCATTTTGGCAAGTTTTCTTGTTTCTAGTTTTTTGTCCTTTTCCTGTTTTAATAGCTCGTTATTTGTCCTGCACCTGCAAGCACTACTATAATAAAAAGGGGTCATACACTCTCCATGGCCTGCCTCTTTATGTGTTTTTGGAATGTGTGTGTGCTTTCTGTTATTGTGACTCTGTTTGCCTTAGCTCTCTACTCATAGCAGTGGTTTGGACCTTCCATCAGGTGTGCTTTGATTTGTTCATTGAAGTAACCCTGGAATAAATTTAAAAAGGGGGTGGTGGTGGAAGAAGCCTATCCCATACATAGAGAGAAATGACTTGGGCACCGAAAAAGAAAAGAAAAAAAAAATGAGCAGGCAGAGAATCAGAGAAATTATATGTCTTGAGCCAGAGAGAGAGAGAGAGAGAGAGGGAAATAAAGAAGGAGATACAAAAGAAATGTAAAAATAATAATAATAATAATAAATTAAAAATGTCTGCTTAAATACACTAGCAACCAGAACAGAGAAGGGAAGAAGTAAGAGGAAGAAAAGGAGGAAATTACATATATATATATATATATATATATATATATATATATATATATATATAATTTGTGTGTATATATGATATCTACATATATAATATGATATATATATGATATGATATATATATAATTTGTGTGTATATCATATATATATATATCATATATATATGATTAAGAATCAAATCTGAAAATGCAATACTGCTTGACCAATATCTGATTATGCCTTTGAACCAGTGGCTGTGCTGGTTTGGTCAATGTCAATCTTACTCGGGTAGATACACACCTAACAGGCATGGAGGGGTGTGGTTTGGTCAGGTGGGTCCTGCCTCCACTGTGGGCCTGCTGTCTTGTACCCTGAAGTCCCAACATGTTGATGATGGGGAGAAAAATGGTTGACACCCCAGTGTCTCCTCCCCGGACCAGATATCCCAAACCACTATGTTCAGGCTGTCCTCACAGTGCAGCATGGGCGTCAGCAGGACGGTTTGTCCTTCTCCAGTCTCTTGTGCCTCCCAGGAGCTTGGCTGGGATTCAAACCCCGATGTCTTAAAGGATCCCCTTCCATGTGCCCCGGTTCGGGGTAGTGCCCCTCCTTCCAGCCAACAAAGGACCTCTGCCTGGTGATCGCCTGCAGGGTCTTTTGTCCTTGGAGCTGCTATATAGCTTCTTCTCATAGCACTCAAGGGAGGGGACTGCTCTCTCCAAATGTGTCTCTGAGCTTGTTACCAAGCCTGGGGCCTACTCCCCTCTCCCCCAGGTGCATGTACAGGGTCGGCAGATCCAGTCTAGAGAAAAACACACAACCCTGGACGGTGTTAGAAATTGGTTCTTTCTCCATGTGTTTTGTTCTCTGGTCCATGGTTTTTCTCTTGTCCAAATACAATCCCACCCTTTTGCAGCCTCTCTTTCTCTTCCTCTTGTCTCTCACAGTAAGGGATCCCTCCCTTCCATGTCTATGATGCCCATTTTTCTCTCCCAAGTTGAAATCACATACCTATGGCCTGTCAAGTTGTCTCCATGGGCCCGTGGACATGTTTCTGCCACTCTGTAGCCCAGATACCTGGAATTCCAAGTCTTCTGGCCTCAATACTGCTGTGTTTGAGGGACGAGGGAAATTTGGGTCCCCCTACTGCTCCACCATGCTGACTCTTCCCTATTAATTGCTTTTTTATCTAGCTAACAATCTTGGCTTTAATGAGAATGTCCAGAATATTTAACATTAATATAATTACCACTATGATTTGGCCAAAATTTTCAATTTTTCTATTTAATTTCCAGTTGTTTAATATGTTTCTGTTGTTTTTTTCTATTTTTCTGTATCATTTTATTTAATTGAGTATTATAATTGCATTTTATAACTGCCATGTTTATTAGCTCTACTTTTTAAAATTATTTTTCTATAATTTATACCATACATGCTTACTTTATTGAAGCAACTTTTTAAATATTATGCCACTTTAGTTATAGTGTAAAAATCCTGCAAGTGTATATATCAATTTTCTCATTCCTATTTGTACAATTCTTGTCATAAAATTTCCACATGCATATTTAAATTCAAGATACATTACTACATTTGCATTAAAAGTGAGAAAAATATTTTATTTTATTTTTAAAAAAAATGTTTATTTTGAGAAACAGAGAGAAAAAAAGAGAGAGGGAGAGAATGCATAGTGTTGTTGGAGGAGGGGCAGAGAGTGAGGCAGAGAGAGAATTTTCAATGCAGAGCTTATGTCAGGCTTGATCCTATCACCCCAGGATCATGACCTTAGCTGAAATCAAGAGTTGGATGTTTAATCCACTGATCCACCCAGGTACCCTGAGAAAAATATTTTATACTACTCATGTTTTTGCCATTTTCATCACTTTTTCCTTTGTATGGATATAAATTTCCATCTTTTAATCTATTGGAATTTTTTAAATGCCTGAAAATCTTCTTTGAATATTGGAATTGTTTTGTTTTGTTATGTTTTTAGTTCAGGTCTCTCTTCTGGCAGTGGATTTTCTCAGCTTTTGTTTTTCTTAAAGTATGTATAATTCTTGTGAAGATAAAATTCATAAGAAAATTTAGGTGTGTATAGAATTCTAAGTTGATTTTTTCCCTTCTGTCTCTCAATATTTAAACAATGTCAATCTATTATCTTTTTGGTTTACATAGATTTTAATAAATAAGCTATTAGAGTTCTTATATTTGTTCTTCTTTTGTAAACTGTTATTACTGTCTGTTAGTAGGTAAGAGGTTAATTAGATATTAATTTAGACTCATTCTATGATAGTCATTATGACTTAACATTTTCATTTGTATAAAGTCACTTGACAACTCATTTCATATAATCATTAACAATACCATTTCACATATTTGATTTAGTCCAAATCATTTAATATTTTTCATTAATATGACATTTCAGACTTTTTCTTCTTAAAATATTTAAAATATATTCAAAATGAGAAATGGTTAGCAGCTTGCCTATTGAGGAAACCCATATTTTCCAGTTAATAAATCAGTATTTGTGAAGCCAGATATCATGGAGGTTTGCAGAGGAGCACCTTGTAAGTGAGAAATAGTTGATGTCATTTCTAACACACTGTACTTTCATGCTTTCTTGATTTTCTCCTGGTCCATGTTCTTCCCATGATTGGCTGACAGAGAAATTCTTACAGATTCTTTAAGATGATTCTGCAAAATGGATCTTGATATTAACTTTTTACAGACATGCCATCCATATCCATGAAGCTTTTCTTAATTTTTCACAACTTCCCTGCCCCACCCAAATGTAGAATTAATTACTCCTCCTTTTTGTTCCAGTGGCATTATTCACACCTCAATTTTATATACAATATCATACAAATAGTTACTAGTAACTTACCTTACATTCAGTATACTCTCCAGAGTTGAAATGTTACATAGAATTTTATTTTTCTATTACATATGGAGTATCTAGAGAGAAGTAGATGATAACAAATATTTTCTCATGATAGATTGTTATTATAGTTAACAAATTCTTTCCTTACTTCATGCAGTAAAGGTATTTCAGAAAAGATTTTCCTCCAATGGTGTCTCTTTTTCACAAGCATAGATACAGGATTGTTACACATTGTGGCCCCAGAGAAAAAAAGTTTATCTTGAAATTTTTTTTTTTGGTTTTCATGTAATGAATTATTATTTCTTTATAAACTAAAAGGCATTCATAACAACAGTTATATTTTAACATACATTATCATGAATATGTTTTATACATAGTTACCTCAAATCTGTGGAACTGAGGCAGACTATTCCATGTTGCTGAGATTAAATTTCTCACATTAAATTGACTTGAAATAGTTACAAATGTTTTCATGAATCCTACTTGACAATTCCAGACATTATGATGATGATTGATTATGATTATGATTATGATTATTACTACTACATTCTCTGTAGCAGTTTAAAGCAAAACCAGTAATAAGTTTGTATGCAAATAACAACCTCGAGGCAAACTGTCACTTATACTCTCCATTCAGAGGTTTTCCATTGATATTCCAAATTTCATTTAATAGTCACAAATATAAACAATTTTATTCTTTGATTTTGATGGTGAAAAATATTTAATAATACTAGGAAAATATGTCTTTCAAATATGTACATTTCATACAAAAATTAAAGCTATTAGTAAACCTTGAAAATCTGGAATTCAGTACAAAATAGAATTCTACTTTAAAGTTAAGGACTGTGGCATTAGATCAACTATTTAAAGGACAATTGATTAACTGCTTTATTCATTCTAATGTCAACACTTTTTTGTCTTTCATTCAAGAAGTCAGATCCTCAGGAATTATTATGTATCTAACATTTATAGAGATGTAGGAAATTTAAAATGTGAGACAAAAGAACAGCTGTCAAATATGTTACAATTTAATAGAGATATTTGCAAAATTAACTATAATGCAAGATACAATTCAATAAGGATCTTAATTGAAAAGTGAGTTCTGAAGTAAAAGAATTTCTTCATCTGTAAGGGTAAGGGAATGTTTCATTGAGATGATGTTTGAGCTGCACCTTGATGAGATATAAGACAGCCACACATTTGAATATGCAAACACAAGAGTAAGAATAAGTGAAGGCAGTTCGTGACTCAAAGCAATAATGAGTTTAGGAAACATGTTTATATTCAGTTTTCATAATCTGGAATAAATTACGTATTGTTTTTATTTTAGTTTTCATATCTGGAGTAAATTCTATGTAAAGCACACATTGTTGTTATGAGGATTAAATATGATAATTTATATAAATTACCTTATAGGTAATAGGTGCTTAGTAAAAGATAGTTCCCTAAAGAGTGTGTTCATAAAGCCAATAACACTCTCCTTAAAAAAAGAGAAGCAGCTATAATATATATCTAATTTCACCTTACATGCCTTCTTCCACCTCCTTGTCCTCCACTATGTATCCTCATCCTTCCCTTCTCTATCCTCCTCTGCTTTCATCATTTATGATTTTCAAATTAAAGGCTGAAACCTGATTTTCTCAACCAGTTATTATGTATGAGTTATTTTTATCAACTCAGTGAACAGGAGGGAACTTCTGATCCCTCATGATGTTGAAAAGCAAAGTACATGCTGGTGAGTACTTATCGATTATACATGCATTGCTTTGAAAGGAAAAAAAGCGTCACACATTCAACATTTTCCATCTGAAAAAAAAAAAGCAAAAAACAAACAAACAAAAAAACAGAATAATGTGTCACACTTATTTCCTATCCAACCAACTAATCAGTGTTTTTCTCTTTTCTCCTGGATACTTAAATTCCCTTCTCAGGAGATTTAGTTTGAAAACAACCTTTAGTGTGATATGAAGAAAGAAGGGTTTTCAAACTAACTTTGCAGCATACTGAGGAATCAAATTACGTAGAAAAGCTGCATGAAACATTTTTCATGCATCTAAATATAGATACCCTTTTAAATTAGAGACACATCTTTGTCCTTGAATATTTTGGAGCACTTCAAATGGAACAAAAGTTTACAAGAAAACCAAGTTTTGCCTTCCCAAAATAAACTTATGGCACAGGCTCAAGTTAACATCTTACAGAAGTCCAATTTTAACATTTGCATATTTTACTGTAAAGAATGGTCATCTTCAAGCTATCAATTCATTGCATTCTACCTTAGATGTTTCTATACAGATTAACTGGAAGAGAGACCTGAGAAATTCATACCTGATAACTGGAGTATAATTTCTTTAATTTGGTAATCAAGTCTTTTTTTGTCTGTAGTTATTATGCAGTTTTTAACCTACAATTATTACTAATAAATACGACTATTATACATATTTTTGGAAGTTCAATAATGTTCATAGTACTATCATTGCTTGAATATATTTTAAGAAATGTTGGTATATTTCAAAAACATCATTCTAATTCATGAATTACTGAGTTCTTTGTATTTTTACATAATATGTACCATTTAAGGAAAAAGTGGAGCAAAGTGATTTTGATAAACAGAGACTAGATCAATAATTCATGAACATCTGCACAGAGTGATAGCTAAACTATTTACATGCCATGAAAACATTGAGGTGAAACCATAATAAGAAATTATGTTAATTATACCACATTACAAGATTTTAGCAAGCTAAAAATGCTTTAACCTGCCTTTATTTGAAATTTACACTTAATCATTAATCTAAAAGTTACTTCTCCCCAGCATCTGGTATTCTATTTGAAATAAACATTCGTTAAGACAATTGTGACATCATAATTGGATAAAAATAAATTATTCAACATATACATATATGTGTAAGAACCTTATACAACATACATATATATATATATATATATATATATATACACACACACACACACAGAATAATTAAACATAGTTATTTTAACCAAAGACTTTAATTTAGATCACTATAACTCAGCATGATGGTTTTGTCTACTATTACCATTTGACCCTTAGCACATTGCTTTCTATGTTTCATTTTTCTCAACTGTAACATGAAGATAATCTATCATGTGAGCTTGTTTTCTGGATTAAGTGAGGAAAATTATTTAAATTGCCTTGCACGGGGTCTAGTAATACACTTATGTTAGTTTCTGACTAACAGGAAAGACAAAAACAAAAACAAAACAAAGCAAAAAGCCAAAACATTAGGTCTTCATTATTTTACATGAATAAATGCTTAGTATTTTTTCTTATATTAGTAAATAAGTTATGAATGGAAATAACACTAACTGATAATATTAAGGCTAACTTTTTATTGTAAGTGGTTTTAATAGGGTGCATTTTGATTTCTGACAGTGGTATGATATGGCTGCTAAAAATTCTCATCAAGCTATAGGATTAGCCTTCTTTTTTTTTTTTAATTTTTTAAAATGTTTTTATTTTTGAGACAGAGAGAGACAGAGCATGAGCAGGGGAGGGGCAGAGAGAGAGGAAGACACAGAATCTGAAACAGGCTCCAGGCTCTGAGCTGTCAGCACAGAGCCCAACGTGGGGCTTGAACTCACAGACCATCAGATCATGACCTGAGCTGAAGTCAGATGCTTAACCTACTGAGCCACCCAGTGCCCCAGATTAGTCTTCTAAAAGCCAATAGTTATATATTTCTATAAATGGGATAGTTGTTTTAATATTCTTTTGAAATATTTCACAATATCAAAACTTGAGAAAACTTGTCTTTCAAACTCAATCTTATTAGATATTTGTATACATTTTATTTGGGGTTAAGTCTTAAAACAGCTAGACTAAGCAGGGTGTTACTGAGCAAGTCCTAAGAGATGTCCTACAGCTTTACTTTTGAAACTACACAAAAACAGCCTGCTTTGAGCACCAGAGAAGAGAAACCTAGTGTGTTACTCTCCTGATCACTCCTCACATCATTCATACCAAGGAGAATTTGGAGTACAGGTAATTCTGAGCAGTTTGTTATTTTATTAAAGGCAGCTATATATTTTTAGGATAACTCTCTTAATCTAGTTGGATCTCTTTGGAAAATAAAGGGTGTAATTAGAACAATATAACTTAAGAGAACAAACCTGGCTAAGCACTGTCAGTTTTCTCCATCATCTATCTCTAAGTAATTGGTAAAGTACTGACAGTACCCAGAAACAGATGATCTGGGGGGTGCATGCGTGGCTCAACTCTTGGTTTTGGCTCAGCTTATGATCTCATGGTTCATGGCTTTGAGCCCCACACTGGGCTCTATGCTCACAGCATGGAGCCTGCTTGGGAGATTCTCTCTCTCTCTCTCTCTCTCTCTCTCTCTCTCTCTCTTTGTTCCCCACCCACTCACACACACACTCTCAAAATAAATGCATTGTTAAAACTTAAAAAAAAAAGAGAGAGAGAAATAGATGATCTAGAGGACAAAAAAGAAGATCTTCTGGAGACTCTTAGAATGATTTAATCAATCTTCAGAGAGTAATATGTAAGTGTAATACTATTTTAAAATGTTTCCTTATTATTAGCTTCCTTGTCTTATCTTTTACTTGTTAGTAGAATTTGACCAATGGGGAATTATTTTAACAATGTTTTCATGAAAGGATTAATACTATTTTTGTTTAGTCTGATATTTTTCAGCCATTCTCTCCTTTGTATATAATATATATAAACTTATTGTATATATTATTAATACAATAAATATGTATTACTATATTAATAGTCTCTATATAGAAATTATATTTGCTGTGGATTTTTCCAGTTTAGGAATTGGAAACTCTTTGTGGACAATTGTAGCCCAACTGGACCATCCTAAGTATAATTCTTAAAAATCTACATGAAGGCAATCCTGCTTCCATCTTAGATGAACTTGTCCCAAATCCCTGCAGATTCTTGTTATTTCTGGGGACCAGTTGATTAAATATGTTCTAACTTTTATTGGCTGATGGCAACTTGCAACATGGAGGATGCGTAAACTGCAGCTTATCTTTGTAAAAAAGGGAGTTAATCTGAATAGCAGTATGAGATTTTACATTTCTTTTTTTTTTTAATCTAGTAAAACTTCCTAAATGTGTCCTCACAGTCATTACAAGTTTTCAATGAATAGTTGCAGATTCAAAATAAAAATTGCATAGTGTTGACAACTCATATGATAGAAATTTCTTCTAGTCTTAAGCCAGTTTTCAGGCAAGATGGATGTTATTTGTTAAAATAACATATATTTATGAAGGTTTGGGCTGTCAAGATAGATATTTGTGCAGAGTTGTATGTCAATATAACTATGTCAATAGATTTTACTAGAAAATGACATTATTCTGGGTGAGAAATACATGCACCAATCTGAGAAATTATAGATAAAACTATAAAACTGTTTGGTGTTTAATGATACACATTACCAATATCATAGCAAATCAACATAGAGGACTGTTTTGAGCAGATAACTTAGGTCTTTGGGATTTTCATCAGGGCTTTGAATTTGGACAAGTTATTTAATTCTTTGTCCCTATTTTCATCATCTATAAAATGAGTATAGTAATTACACATAATTCAAAAGGGTATTTTGCAAATTGAAAGGCATAATCACATATAATGCACTTACAATGATACTTTGCACATAGTAAGTGTTATAGATTTTTTATTTTTATTACTACTCTGTGGTCCAAGTTTTTGGATTATATCATAATAAGATCCTGCCAGTTTACAGTCATTCTTAAGGATCAATTCCTATTTATATTTAATTTTTGACATAGCTATCTTAAAACCTATCATCTTTCATTATTAAACAGATGAACAATAAAGGGATAAGAGTAATAAGATACATTCAGAGACTTTAAAGTTATTTTTATGACATTTTCTTCCAAAGTCTCCGTTATATTTAAAAAATACCTCAGATAATTCACAGAGTTTCTGCTCTTACTATACTTATATGAATCGCTAATAATTGAAAATCAATTTTATCTTCCATGATTATATTAAGGTGGAAAAGATTAAGCATCTTGAAATCAATTAGACCAGACATACTTAATATTATTTACCAAATTCAGTCTATAGGCAACTTCACACCAAAATTTGTCTTTATTACTAAGTCTCACAAACAAATATTCCCCAAATATTACACTGACATTTATTTATTTGTTTATTTGTTATATTGTGATCAGAGAGGCTTGTTCTGATTTTTGGTTTATATTTTGCCTCATTCATGTGGACTCACTTCTGTGGGTTTTTACATATTTTTTCAACTTCCTCCTACTTTGTCTAATTTGGTTCTACCAGAATAAGCAGTATACTTCTAATGTAAGGTTAGTATTCAAATTGTTGAGATTGTTTCACAAATTCAGTTTCACAAATTTTTGTGAGGAAGTTATTAAAAAGGGACTCTCTTAAACTGCTCATAGTGTAAATTAGTGAGACCTTGAAATTATTCTACCATGTTCAATAAGAAAATTATATCTAATCTTTACTTTTTAAAATGTTTTATTTGTTTATTTTGACAAAGAGAGAGTGGGAGAGCAGCAGAGAGAGAGGGAGACAGTGAATCTCAAGAAAGCTCTGCAGCTGTCAATGTAGAGCCTGACATGGGGCTTGAACTCACAAACCATAACCTGAGCCAAAACCAAGTTAACTGACTTAGACGTTTAACTGACTGAACCACCCAGGCACCCCTATATGTTCTTTAAATCCAGTAACCCTAAATATAGAAATGTATGCCAATAAAATACTTGGAAAATTTTACAATAATTTTGTATACAATTTGTAAACTAATATAACTTATTAAGCAATGATAATAGAAAATAAAAATAATTAATGGTGACCATTGTCAGTGATATTAAGTAAAAAAAATGATTTATATAAATTCATACCAACTGTATGTAAATTAGTATGCTGATTAGGTATGACAAGTGAAACACTGTAGTTGGCAACTAATCTTCATCTTGGTGCTTTAAAGAAGGAAAGCAGAAAGTTCGAAAAAAATGTTTAACTTGGTTTCTAATCTAAATAATATAGTAGGAAAATTGCATACAAAATCAAAAGTTGATCTTAATTTTCTTTCTTTTCTTTTCTTAGGTAGATAAAAATATCTGGCCAGGAGAGGAGCTAAGATGGTGACACAGTAGGAGGACCTCAGAATTGCTTCATCCCTGGAACACAACTAGATAACTATCAAATCATTCTGAATACCCAAGAAATTGACCTGAGGACTCACAGAACAAACTTCAGAACTAGAGTGAGAGGAGGCCATATTGAGGAAGGTAGGAAGTGTGGAGATATGTTTTGGAGGAGAAATAGATTATGGGCTGCAGAGGAGAGGGAACCCTGGTCATTGAGAAACACAAGAAAGAGAGGAGCACACAGGGAATCACACAGGGATAATACTTTCAAAATCCATTGGTGGAGAATATGAGAGTGGCTGATTTTCGTGAGATTTTGCAACTACTGGGGCCTGAAACTTCGAGTTTTAAAGGTCAGTGGGTTTGTCTGGCATACATCCCTGAGGGTGCTGCTCTACTCCTGGAAAGGAAGCAGGCAAGCAGCCTGGGAGCAGACAGCACTGTCTAGGAAGTACCTAAGGCTCATAGGTAGAGACTGTTTGCTCCCCTTTGAGCACATATGTCAGAGGTGGCATTCTCAGAGATGTCCCAGAGGGAAAAAAGAGCTAGTGGATACCATTTCCCTCCCTTTCTCCTTGGTATAGATGCAGAATCACCTGCTAAGGGTGGCTAGCCTGGTCACTGGCTGTTTAGCTTGCTTGCTCCAAATCCAATGCCTCTGTGATCTAACACAACTGTCTTTCTTGAGCAAACAAGCATGAGTTCCAGTGTGGCAAGACCCTCCCCCAGAAGACCAGTGAAGGCCCCACCACACCACGTCCCAGAGTTTGAGTTTTAAAAGTCAACAGGGTTGGCTAGGGTACAGCCTAAAGAACATTGTGCTGTTCTTGCAGGCAAACAACCCAGATACAGCATGAAAATGGCGACCTCAATAAATGTCTGATACAAGGGTGGGGGGAGATTATTCACTCTTCTAGGAGTGCTTTCCTAAGAGCAGAAAGCACAGAGACCCCTTTCTGAGGACAAAGGAGCTGGCTGGCACCATTTTCCTTCCTCATCCCTCAGCATAAATAGCTTCAGTAAATAGGACAGCACCAACACTGGCTGCCTAACCTGCTTACACCAAGTTCTGCCACCCTGCTCTCTTTCAGTACTATTCTTCTCTGGCAGACGTGCTTCAGACCCAGTGCAGAAGACCCCTCTTTCAGAAGACCAGGAGAAACACCCCACCACTACATATCCCAATAAGAGAGTTCTACAAGGCCTCAGTTGTAGTGGAAGTAACATCAGGTCTCATTTAATAAGCAGGCCAAAGCACAACTAGTTAAAACTCACTACACTTTACCCAAAGTCCAAATATTGCCCATTGCTGGCAAAGAGAGCCTCTGCAGACAGCTGGCCTGAAGGATAGAGGAGCTGAAACACAGCAGCAGAGCACACACAGCATACAGCAGAGACACCAACTGAGGCTTGAGGCTCTGGACACAATACAAACTCTTCTTCATAAAGCCATTACTCTCAGGAGCATGAAATATCCAGGCTTTTCTAACACACAGTAGAAGACAGAGACTTAAACAAAATACTAACATGGAGGAATTCACCTCAAATGAAACAATAAGAAAAGGTCACAACCACAGATCTAATGGAAACAGATATAACTAACATGCCTGATGGCGAATTCAGAGCAACATTCATAAGGATACTAGCTGGGCTTGAGAAAAGAAGGGAAGACTTCAGGGAAGCTCTTACTGCAAGAAAAAAAAAAGAGTTAAAAACCATCAGAATGAAAAATATATTAGCTGAGATTCAAAACAGAGTGGATGTAATGACCACAAGGATGGAAGAAACAGAGGAATGAATAAATGATATAGAAGAAAAACAGTGGAAAATAATTAAGCAGAACAAAAGAGAGATAGAATTATGAAACATGAGAATAGACTTGAGGAACTCAGTGACCCCATCAAACATAATAACATTTGTATCATAAGAGTCTCAGAAGAAGAGAGAGAAAAGGCGGAAGAAAATTTACTTGAGGAAATCATAGCCAAAAACTTCCCTAATCTAGGGAAGGAAACAGATATCTAGATCCAGGAGGTACAGAGAACTCCCCCCAAATCAACAAAATAGGCCTACACAAAGACATATCATAATTAAATTTGCAAAACATGGCAATAAAGAAAAAGTCCTAAAAGTAGCAAGACAAAGAAAGTCCTTTACTTACAAAGCAAGACTCATAAGACTAGCAGAGGATTTCTCAACAGAAACTTAGAAAGCTAGCAGGTAGTGTCACGATATATTCAACATGCTTAGTGGGAAAATCTGCAGCCAAAATTACTCAATCCAGGAAGCCTATCCTTCAGAATAGGAAAGATAAAGAGTTAAAGAGAGATAAAGATAAAGAGATAAAGAGTTTCCCAGACAGATAAAAATTAAAGCAGTTCATGACCACTAAACCAGTCCTGCTAGAAATATTAAATGGAGCTTTCTAAGTGTAAAGGAAAGACCAAAAGTGAATAAGACTAGAAAAGAATAGAGAAAATTTCAAGAAACAATGATAAAACAAGTAATAAAATCACACTAAATACATATCTATCAATAATTACTCTGAATTTAAATGGACTAAACCCTTTGACCAAAAGATATAGGCTGTCAGATTGGATAAAAAAATAAACAACACATCTCTATTCTGCCTACAAGAGACTCATTTTAGACCTAAAGACATCTGTAGATTAAAATTGAAGGGATGGAGAAATATTTACCATGCCAATGGATGTCAAAGGAAAGCAGGAATAGCAATGTTTATATTTGACAAACGAGATTTTAAACCAAAGACTGTAATGAGATGAAGAAGGTCACTACATCATAATAAAGGGTCTATTCAACAAGAGGATCTAACAATTGTAAATATTTAAGCACCCAGCTTGAAACACCAAAATATATAGAACAATTAATAACAAACATAAAGGAGCTCACTGATAACAATATAATAATACTGGGGAATATTAACACCCCACTTACAACAATAGACAGATCATTTAATCAGAAAATCAATAAGGAAACATTGGCTTTGAATTACATACTGGGTCAGATGGAGTTAACAGTTGTATTCAGAATATTTTACCCTAAAGCAGCAGAATACACATTCTTTTCAAGTGCACAAGAGACATTCTCTAGAATAGATCATATACTAGGACACAAATCAGGCCTCAACAAGTACAAAAAGATTGATATTATACCATGCATATTTTCTGGCCACAATGCTACAAAAATTGAAATCACCCACAGGAAAAAAATTGGAAAAACCACAAACACATAGAGGTTAAAAAACATGATGCTAAACAATGAATGGATCAACCAAAAAATCAAATAAGAAATAAAAAAAATACATGGAAACAACTGAAAATAAAAACACGATAGTCCAAAACCTTTAGAACACAGCAAAAATGGTCCAAAGAGGGAAGTATACAGCAATACAGGTTTACCTCAAGAAGCAAGATCTCAAATAAATAGCCTAACCTTACACCTATAGGAGCTAAGAAAAAGAACAAAGTCTAAAGCCAACAGAAACAAGGAAATAATAAAGATTAGAACAGAAACAAATGATATAGATACAAAATAAAACAAAAAAGGACAGATTCATGAAATGAGGAGCTGTTTCTTTGGAAAAAATAATAAATTTGAATAAAATTGATAAACTAGCCAGACATATCAAAATGAAAAGAGAAATGACCCAAAGAAATAAAATCACAAATGAGAGATGAGAAATAACAACAATGAATACTATAGAAATACAGTTATAAGAGAATATTATGAAAAACTATATTCCAATATATTGGACAATGTGCTATGTGAAAAAAATGGATAAATACCTAGAAATATATAAACTACCAAAACTGAAACATAAAGAAATAAAAGCAAACACTGAAGAGGTCAATAAAGAGCAAATAAATTGAATAAGTAATCAAAAATCTTCCAACAAACAAAGTCTAGGGTCAAATGGCTTCACTGGGGAATTCTACCAAACATTTAAAGACTTAATACTTATTCTTCTCAAACTATTAAAAAATATAGAAATTGAATGAGAACTTCCAACCTCATTCTATGAGGCCAGCTTTATTCTGATTCCAAAACAAAGATCGCTGAAGAAGAGAACTACAGTTAAATATCCTGATGAACACAGATGCAAAAATTATCAATAAAAAACTAAAAATTGAATCCAACAGTACATTAAAAGAATTATTCACCATGATCAAGTTGGATTTATTCCTGGGCTGCAAGTTTGGTTTAATATTTGCAAATCAATCAAAGTGATACACCACATTAATAAAAGAAAGAATAAGAACCACATATCTTTTGAATAGATGCAGAAAAAACATTTGACAATGTATAGCAACCATTCATGATAAAAACTCTCAACAAAATAAGTTTAATGGGAACAAACTTCAACAAAATAAAGGCCATCTATCACCCACAGTTAATATCATCCTCAATGGGGAAAAACTGAGAGCTTTTCCTCTATGGTCAGAAACAAGACAGAGATATCCATTCTCAACACTATTACTTAACATAATGCTGGTAGTCCTCCCTCACTAGTCAGATAACAAAAAGAAACAAAAGGCATACAAATCAGCAAGGAATAATTCAAACTTTCACTATTTACAGATGACATAATAGTCCTCATAGAAAACCCAAAGACTCCATCAAAAAATTGTTAAACCTGATAAATAAATTCATTAGTCACAGGATACAAAGTCAATGTACAGAAATCTGTTGCATCTCTATACATCAATAATGAAGCAGCAGAAAGAGATACCAATGAATCAATCCCATTTATGCTTATACCACAAACCATAAGATACCTAGAAATAATCTTAACCAACAACGTAAAAGACCTGTCTTTGAAAAATATAAAACATTGATGAAAGAAATTGAAGGTGACACAAAGAAGTGGAAAGACTCCATGCTCATGGATTGGAAGAACAAATATTGTGAAAATGTATATACCACCCAAAACATTCCACATATTTCATGCAATGCCTATCACAATTCTAACAGCATTTTTCCCAGAATTAGAGAAAAACAGTCATAAAATTTGTATAGAACCACAAAAACCCCTGAATAGCCAAAGCAATCTTCTTTTAATGCTCATTTATTTATTTATTTTGAGAGAGAGAGAAAGTTATCAGGACCAAGTTATAAAGTTATAAAAGGACCAAGTTATAAAAAGTTATAAAAGACCAAGACAGAGAGAGAGAGAGAGCAAGAGAGAAAGAGAGAGAGAGAGAAATTCCACGTAGGCTCCATGCTGTCAGCCAAGTGCCTGACATGGTGCTTAATCCCATGAACCATGAGATCATGATCTGAGCCAAATCAAAAGTTGGACTCTTAACTGAGTCACTCAGACACTCCTAGCGAAAGCAATCTTGAAAAAGAAAAGCAAACCTGGAGGCATCACAATTCTAACTTCAAGTTATATTGCAAAGTTGTAGTGATCAAGATAGTATGGTTGTGCACAAAAACAGACACACAGATCAATAGAACAGAACATAAAACCCAGAAATAAACCCACAACCACATAGGCAATTGGTCTTTGGCAAAGCAGAAAAGAATATAAGACAGTCTCTTCAATAATTGGTGTTGGGAAAACTAAACAGTAACATGCAAAAGAATGAAAGTGGACCAATTTTTTACACCATACACAAATAAATTCAAAAGGAATGAAAGACCTAAATGAGATAGAAAACCAACCATCAAAATCCTAGAGGAGAACACAGGCAGCAACCTCTTTGACATTAGCCATAGCAACTTCTTAATAGATATGTCTCCTGAGGCAAGGGAAACAAAAATGTACACTAGTGGGACTTCATCAAAATAAAAAGCTTCTGCACAGCAAAGGAAATAATCAACAAAACCAAAAGGCAACTTACAGAATGGGAGAAGATATTTGCAAATGACATATCTGATAAAGGGTTAGTAAGTTAAAAAATGGGCAGAAGACATGAAGAGACGGTTTTCCAAAGAAGGCATACAGATGACCAACAGACATATGAAAAGATGGTCAGCATCACTCTTCATCATGGAAATACTAATCAAACTTATAATGAAATATCACCTCACACCAGTCAGAATGGCTAAAATTAACCACAAAGGAAATAGCTGGTTTTGTAGAGGATGTGGAGAAAGTGGAACCCTCTTGCACTGTTTGTGGAATTGCAAACTGGTGCAGCCACTCTGGAGAACAGTTTGGAGGTTCCTCAAAAAGTTAAAAATACTACTACCCTATGATACAAAAATTGGACTATTAGTTATTTTATCCAAAGTATACTAAAATACTTCAAAGAATACATGCACCCCAATGTTTATAGCATCATTATCAACAATAGGCAAATTATAGAAAGAGCCCAAATATTCATCATGAATGGATAAAGAAGTGGCATATGTAATGAAATATTACTCACCAATAAAAAAGACTGAAATCTTGCCATTTGTAATGACTGAGATGGAGATAGTATTATGCTAAGCTAAATAGGTCAGTGAAAGAAAGAAAAATACCATATGATTATACTCATATGTGTAATTTAAGGAACAAAATGTGAAGGGGGGAAAAAGAAAGGCAAACCAAGAAACAAACTCTTAACAATAGAGAACAAACTGATGGTTACAAGATGGGAGGTGGGTGGGGGATTGGGTGATGGATCATAGGGAGGGCACTTATGAAGATCACTGGGTGTTGTATGTTGGTGATGAATTACTAAATTCTACACTGGAAACTACTACTGCAGTTTGTGAACTAACTGCAATTAAAATTAAAACTTGGAAAAAATCTGGGCTAGAGAAGAGTAAAACAATTAGAAGCCCAGGTAGATATTGAAATCTGAGATCAGATAAATTCTGTGCTTAGTTTGCAGAATAACAACTGGGAAATTGGTTGACTTTACAAGGATCTACCGATATTATTCCATATGAGCATGAGGTGAAATCAGTAAATTTTAAGTCCTATATAGGGTTTTACAAATGTAGTTTTATCAAGAGTTACAGACTAGTATATTACATTCCTGTGCAGTTGGTAGTGCCAGAAATGTGACATTAATAGTTTTCAAGTTTAGAGTTCTTGAAATTGTAATCATTCACAAATCTTCATGTACCAAATATGAGAAAAGAAACAAGAAATGTACTAACCTTTCAACTGACTGAGAAAATGTTAAATTAACTGAATTTACTAGGAATCATGAAAATTAGATTTTCAACCAACTGTAGAATGGGTATTCAAGATTAAATTTAGATTCAGATAAGGGGCGCCTGGGTGGCTCAGTCAGTTAAGCTTCTGACTTTGCCTCAGGTCATGATCTCACAGTTTCAGGAGTTTGAGACCTGCATTGGGCTCTGTGCTGACAGCTCTGAGCCTGGCGCCTGCTTCTGAGTCTGTCTCCCTCTGTCTGCCCCTCCCCCCCACTTGCACTCTGTCGTTCTCAAAAATGAATAAAAATTTTTAAAAAATTAGATTCAGATAAGAAATACAATTAAAATTTTATTTTTGGTCTGATTTTTTGATAAGTGAAACTGTTACTAAAAATAAGGCAACTAGATAAAACTGGTGGGTTAAACAGCTGCAAGTTTTCCTCTCTTAAACACCTCCACACCACACTAAGGCAATTGTTTTTTTTGTTTGTTTGTTTTTTTTCTTTAAGTATAAATGAATAAGGAACTGAAAAATGGGAAAAGAGAAACACGAAACAGTTTTGAAGACTGGGAAGCAGATAGACAGAAGATAAAAGAACAGATCAAGGAAAATAACTCCCAAGCAAGCAGTGGGGCTGCAAAAGTACCAACCGAACTTATACCGCATAGTCTTGCTAAACCATAAAATTTTATGGTATTGGAAACTTTTGATAGTGTGTGCAAGGGGATTGGTATAAATAAAGAGAATTGGTTACAAGTTTATTTAAGAAGCAGCAAAACTCTTTCTTCTTTCTGTGCAACTGAGTGACTTCCCTTGTGCCATGGTAGCAAATGCTTGAAATTAGTGAAAACATCATAGAGCTGTAATTGGGACTACCATTGAAACAAAGAAATTAGAACATATATACACTGATCCACACTGACCAATATCTACTCCTTGGCTTTCAAAATCATGACAGCCACACCTTTCAAACTAGACAGAAAATTGGACTTTTCTTCAGTAACTGAGCAGATCAAAAATAAATTCCTAAAGTATTGACATTGGAGTTTTGTAAAGTCAAGGGCCAGGAAATTTCCCCTGCCAAGAAGGTGACTTTAATAGTTAAGAAACTACCTAGGAAAGATCAAAAAAATCTTAAAAAGTTTTGCAATAATATGCCCAGCTCAAGGATATAAAAAAGTTATTGCCACTATAGATCAAGAACATAACACAATTCAAAAATGAACAGAGAACAAATATGAGTTTTTAGCTCTTGTACATTAATAATATGATGTGTGTGCAAAACACTTTGAAAATAAAGTTGATGAAATCTCCCAGAAAATAGCTTAAAACAGAAAATAGATAAAAGCCAGATGGAAAATATACAAAATGAGAAGACCAATCCTACATAGGAAGAATAGAATTTCAGGATTAGAAAAGAGAACCAAGACAAGGAAATCACCATTGAAATATGCAAGAGCATTTCTTAAATGGAAAAGTCAACACTTAAATTTATGAATGAAAACAGCTATATAACCACAAGATTACAGAACACATGGGATGAAGAGAAGAATTAAAACATTACAGACAAGAAAAAAGTCAGATATAAACAAAGGAACCTTAAAGTTTATTATATGAGCTAGACCCCTTTGATATCACATAGGGTACTATTAATAATTGTGCTGTGAAAGCAAGTATAAAAGGAGACTGTATCAGGCAAACTGGGGCATATGACAAACCTACATAGAATAATTCTGTAATAAGAACTACTTCATTTTCATGACAAGATTGGAAATAGAACTTATGGGGTAGTTCCTTCAAAATTCCAAAGAAAAGATATGCAAACTGAAATTCTTTCTTGCCAAAACATATGTGAGAATAAAGTTGTTTTAATATATACTATATAAAAGAAAAAAAAGAAGAAAGAAAAAGAATAAAAGATACTTAGTAGAGGATATGCTTTACCAACAACTGAGAAAATCAAGAGAAGCACAGGACACGGAAAAAGAAGATTCAAACACAAAGAGGGTTAAAGGAACCCTTTAGATTCTAAGTGAAGAAGGATCCATGTGTGACAGATGGAGAAGACTGCCAAATCTGATTGAAGTGGGAATTACAGTCCCCAGAAAGGACTCCCTTAGGAATATTAACTGGTCAAGGGGATATTTAGATAGCTGATGAAGATTTTCTTGTTGATATCTTTTTTTTTTTTTTAAATGAAAACTACATGGAAAGCAAAGTTAATGAAAATCATACATATGTTTAGCTTCCAGGAAAACAAAAAGTGGTGTAGGAAGAAAGGTTAGTTATGGCTAACTAAATGGCTCAGATGTGAACAGTATTTATTTATTTTTTTTTAATTTTTTTTTTCAACGTTTATTTTATTTTTGGGACAGAGAGAGACAGAGCATGAACGGGGGAGGGGCAGAGAGAGAGGGAGACACAGAATCGGAAACAGGCTCCAGGCTCTGAGCCATCAGCCCAGAGCCTGACGCGGGGCTCGAACTCAAGGACCGCGAGATCGTGACCTGGCTGAAGTCGGACGCTTAACCGACTGCGCCACCCAGGCGCCCCTATGAACAGTATTTAGTTACAGTAAATTAAACAACTATTGTTGGTTTAACCAAAATTACAACATGACCTTGTTTCATGGGGAAATGAACAGAGAAAGTATGCATGCTTGGTGAGTGATGTTGGGGGAGGGGTGCTTCTGTGGAAACATAACTAAACCTGAATGTTCCATACTGGGAGTGAATAACTCATGGCTTAAATTAAAAAGTCCGAGGAAGCAGTATTAGTATGTATTTTCAGGGGCATATATAAACACCAAAATAATTACCTAAAATACATAAAAATTTATCACCTCTGGTAGAGTGAAATGGAAAAAAAGTGAAATAGAGGAGCTTGTTTATTAAAAATCCTTGCAGAAATAACCGACTATAAATATGTTCATATAACTTTGTTAAAATTAGACACTAAAAATTTAGAAGGCAATAAATACAAAAGACATACAAATTGGTGTCTGTCGTCTTTTAGGGTTCCTCAGTACATTATTTCCCCAAAAGTGTAGGGAATCTCTAAGCTACTTTCTTGCTTCTTTGATTAACTCTTAGCATCATGTTTCAGATTAAAAGATATTAGAACCTATGTAACTAATATTTTGACTTAATAAATGACTCCTTGCCAATTCATCTCCATTAAGGGGTTGTATCATCAGCATCATACATAGTATATTGAAAGTAAGCAAGAGGGGCGCCTGGGTGGCGCAGTAGGTTAAGCGTCCGGCTTCAGCCAGGTCACGATCTCGCGGTCCGTGAGTTCGAGCCCCGCGTCGGGCTCTGGGCTGATGGCTCAGAGCTTGGAGCCTGTTTCCGATTCTGTGTCTCCCTCTCTCTCTGCCCCTCCCCTGTTCATGCTCTGTCTCTCTCTGTCCCAAAAATAAATAAAAACGTTGGAAAAAAAAAAATTAAAAAAAAAAAAAAGATATTAGAACCTATGTAACTAATATTTTGACTTAATAAATGACTCCTTGCCAATTCATCTCCATTAAGGGGTTGTATCATCAGCATCATACATAGTATATTGAAAGCAAGCAAGAGGGGAGCCTGGGTGGCGCAGTCGGTTAAGCGTCCGACTTCAGCCAGGTCACGATCTCGCGGTCCGTGAGTTCGAGCCCCGCGTCGGGCTCTGGGCTGATGGCTCAGAGCCTGGAGCCTGTTTCTGATTCTGTGTCTCCCTCTCTCTCTGCCCCTCCCCCGTTCATGCTCTGTCTCTCTCTGTCCCAAAAATAAATAAACGTTGAAAAAAAAAATTAAAAAAAAAAAAAAAAAAAAAAAGAAAGTAAGCAAGAAATAGTGCCAAATATATATGTATAAGTGTTGGAATACCCATAGACATTTGATTGATGTAAATTAAAATTATATGGGAATATTCACAAATTGATAAACAGAAAGGCATATTCTAAGTAAGAGAAAAATAAGGGAACTCAAAGTTAACAATGCCATTAAGAATATTATGCAAAAGGAAAAACAACTAGAATTAGTTTTAGATTGGTGATTGGATTGTGTCAGTGCATCATGGTGGTGATGGTGATAGTGGGAATCACTTTCAAAAATCAAATTACATTTTTTAGCTTTCTGTTGGATAATTAGGTATACAAGTATAACTGGGTTTGATCTAACTATCTTGACTGATGGCTATGTTGTGTTAAATCTTTATTGAAGGTAGGTTATAGATACAAATAAAAATTAAAAATATATATAGAATGTGAAACACTTTCAAATTTATATGTAAAATAGGCTAAAAACTGAAAATTTGAAAAATAAAAGGGACTTAAATAGAAATAGGAAAGGTTTGGTATTTATCAATGGGGATAGAGAAAGGTAAGGTGACTGAGATTAGTTGACAGAAACTATGAACATATGACACTAGTGTCATCAGAATTGAATTAAATGAAATTTCAGAATCTCTAATCTTTATTATCTGATTCACTTTTGCAATGTGGATGTGTTTATTTCCGTATTACATATAAAGGAAGTTGAGCTGGGGAGAAGTTGTATAGATGGTCCAAGGGTACACAAACAGTAACATGAAGAACAAGATGTTGAGCCCAATTAAGTCTGGTTACATATACCAGTTTGATATACTACATCGTATTATTATTTCGTCCTATGCAATTTAAGAGGATTCTCACGATTGTCCTGTTACTGTTGCAAGCTAATAATCTACTTTCATAATAAATGCATAAAATAAAGAGTGTATTTTTTGGTGGTAAATCTTTGACAATTGAAGTGTTTTTCCCTACAGAAAAACAATCATATTTTGGGAAAACTATCTTGCTGGTCAGGGTACCATTCAGTTCTCATTGTACTGTTTTCTGAATCATGATATTCTCCATTTTTTTTAAATTAAGTTTTATATTTCTATATGCATTTAGCGAAACGTTGCTTTACTGAAACTTGGAACTTAGTTATCTAACAACATGTAGAATCCCAAATTATAGATCAAATAATCCTTTTTAAGCACAGGCTTTTCAATGAAATTGTTTTATTTAATGCCTTTGTCCTTATCAGATATTTTTTTCCCCTGCTATGAATGGCAACATAAGGAAATGAAAATTGAAGCAAGCAACCTTGGACTTGATTCACTAAACTTGGTTTAAGGAAATATATTTTCATTATATAGTAAATTTCCTCTCATGTACAATTTCCACATTTTGTGTGAGGTATGTATATATAAAAATTTCAGGATAATAATTCATGTACTTTTTTATATTGTAATTCCAAATAAAAATTCCATTATAGCTTCAAAGTATAAATTTATCAAGATAGATATTATAATATGATTTGTTATATTCTAAATTGAAATCCACTTAAGAAACATAACACTGTAAACATCCTTCATTCAATGCTGAAAAAAGATCTAACATGGGTTTCAAAACACATGTAAGAATTACCTATTTAAGACAACTTACATAGCATTTTGTGCATAGTATATATCTGAGGAATAAAGACTTAAAAAATAAATACAGGAAAGACAAAAAAAGGAAGGAAGGAAGGAAGGAAGGAAGGAAGGAAGGAAGGAAGGACGGGAGGAAGGGAGGAAGACTTCATATATTTTGGTATCTCATCCTGCTCAATATACCACACATACAAATAACATTGTTTATTGTTTTCCACATTATTTAACTTCAGATCAGTGACTGTCATGTACATAGTTCCCCTTAGCACAATAGCTGAAACAACAACAATTAGGACAAAACCAAACAAAACAAAACCTTGTCCAGAGGGGGGCAAAAAAAAAAAAAAAAAAAGACATTTAAGTTACCTTTTCATTCACCTTTAACAATTCATAAAGATAAATGTATATGTAAGATCAGGAAACTCTCAAATACAATTAATTACATTTATTTCTGATTAAAAGTGTAAGTAATCTTCCATTGACTTATGGAAAAGGGAGACACACAGAAAATTAAAGGAAGAAAAAAATCAACCTAACTGCTAAGGGTCCCAAGTCACAAAGATAATACAGTATGTGCAAACTAGTACAACATAACAGATTGTTTGACATCAATTAAGCACTATAAATCAGTAGAAAGACCTGAGTCTCTGCCACTAACAAGAAAAAACAGCAAAACATAATTTCAGTGAAACAGAATAATCTACAGACATGCCAATGTTCGACCATGTATGGAAAAGTGTAAGTTACTTAGAATGAAAAAAGCTGATGGAGACTGAAATGGAATTAGAAATATCAATCAAATCTTATAGATATTATGTCAGAAGAAGATTTAGTGGAGAGTCAGATCATAAAGGAAATATGCAAACTTTCTTGGAACAACTTTTGATTCAGGTGGCATTTTAATCTGTGGACAGTTTCATCCTATATTATGATAAATATCTTTACTTATCTACTTCCCTGGAATTAAGTTTGCCTACTTTGTGAGTAGCTACGCAGAAAACAGACGTAACATACACAAACACACCAAACACACACTAGATTGGTTAAAGAAACATATTCTATGTGCACTCATACATTGAAGTGTTATGCACCTGTGAAAATAAATAAGAAAAAAAATCTCCAGAAGCTAATATGGAGTGATTTACAGAAAATATTGCTAAGTAACAAAGCAAAGTGAAGAGGAATAGGAACACTCATTCACTGCTGTTGGGAGTACAAAGTGGTACAACCCCTTTTGAAGACTTACAACATTAAACATACTCTTATCATAGGATCCAGCAATCATCCCCTTAGGTATTCACCTAAAATAATAGGCAATGTATATCTGCATGAAAACATGCACTTGGGTTGATAGCTGTCTTGTCCATAACTACAAAACTTGGAAGTAACCAAAATGTCTGTCAGCAAGTGAATGGATAAATAAATTGTAGTACATACAGTATTATTGGGCATGGAGTATTATTCAGCAATTAAAAAAAAAAGCTATCAAGCCATAAATAGACATAGCAGAAAAGACATGGAAGAAACTTAAATGCTTAATACTAAGTGAAATAAGTCAATCTGAAAATGCCACGTACTATATGACTATACATGACAATCTGGAAAAAGCAAAACTATGGGGACAGTAAAACAATTAGTAGTTGTCAGGGGTGATGGGGATGGAGGGATAACAGACAGAAGACAGGAATTTTTAGGGTAGTGAAACTACTCTGTGTGATACTATGATAGTAGATACATGGCATTTTATACGGTTGTCAAAAAGATAAAATGTGTAACATCAAGAGTGAACCCTAATGTAATCTATGGATTCAGTGTCATAATGATGTGTCAGTGCAGTTTCGTCAACTGCAACAGATGTTACGACTCTGGTCTAGCATGTTAATAGTGTGGGAGATTTATGGGACCAGATGATATACAGAAAATCTGTACTTTCCACTCAATTTTGTTTTCAACCTAAAACTGCTCTAAAAAAATAAAGCCTACTTTTTCAAAAGCAAGTAATACATTTCATCTTTTAAGGAAAAAGGAGGCAAATTGTGCTTATTTTTTGTAAAAAAAAGGAAATCAGGATTAAAGACACATCATTAATTTGGTTGTCTAGAGAAGATGAGTATCAGTTACAGTAGTGATTGCCACTTTTTAAAGTATATATTTTCATATGGTTTTTGCTTCTAAAAACAAAGTTTTTCATAAAACAATATATCATATAATAACATATCCACTGAGAAGGGGAAAGTAAAGCCAATCCAAATAATTTTTACTAATCAAAGTGTAATATATACACATTACTTATAAAAATTTAGAAAAACTGCAAAGAAATATTAATTAGTAAGTCTGATGATTTTAATGGTATGGATGTATCAATTTTGTAACTATTTTTTATACATTGTGGTATTGAGTAGATGTGTGAATACACTGGTAACATTGGCGTCCAGAATTCCCAATGTGGGAAAAGGGAATACAGAAGAGTAATGGGAGGATAACAAGGCAGGAACCATGTGGTACTGGAATGGTATTTGAAGTTTCAGTATAAACTCATAATTTATATGTAATACAATTGATAGTATTATATGCATAATAAGTAATTATTATTAGCTTTGTTGTAAAAAGTAAGAAATAATAATATTCCAGTAACAAATGAGCGTGCCTAGTCCTTTAGAAAATTTGTGCACCCCAAAACCCTTTTTTTTAAATGTATGAAATTTATTGTCAAATTGGTTTCCATACAACACCCAGTGCTCATCCCAAAAGATGCCCTCTTCAATACCCATCACCTACCCTCCCTCCCACCCCCCATCAACCTTCAGTTTGTTTTCAGTTTTTAAGAGTCTCTTATGCTTTGGCTCTCTCCCACTCTAACCTCTCTTTTTTTTTTTCCTTCCCCTCCCCCATGGGTTCCTGTTAAGTTTCTCAGGATCCACATAAGAGTGAAAACATATGGCATCTGTATTTCTCTGTATGGCTTATTTCACTTAGCATAACACTCTCCAGTTCCGTCCACATTGCTACAAAGCGCCATATTTCATTCTTTCTCATTGCCACATAGTACTCCATTGTGTATATAAATCACAATTTCTTTATCCATTCATCAGTTGATGGACATTTAGGCTCTTTCCATAATTTGGCTATTGTTGAGAGTGCTGCTATAAACATTGGGGTACAAGTGCCCCTATGCATCAGTACTCCTGTATCCCTTGGGTAAATTCCTAGCAGTGCTACTGCTGGGTCATAGGATAGGTCTATTTTTAATTTTCTGAGGAACCTCCACACTGTTTTCCAGAGTGGCTGCACCCATTTGCATTCCCACCAACAGTGCAAGAGGGTTCTTGTTTCTCCACATCCTCTCCAGCATCTATAGTCTCCTGATTTGTTCATTTTGGCCACTCTGACTGGCGTGACGTGATATCTGAGTGTGGTTTTGATTTGTATTTCCCTGATGAGGAGCGACGTTGAGCATCTTTTCATGTGCCTGTTGGCCATCCGGATGTCTTCTTTAGAGAAGTGTCTATTCATGTTTTCTGCCCATTTCTTCACTGGAGTATTTGTTTTTTGGGTGTGGAGTTTGGTGAGCTCTTTATAGATTTTGGATACTAGCTCTTTGTCTGATATGTCATTCACAAATATCTTTTCCCATTCCTTTGGTTGCCTTTTAGTTTTGTTGATTGTTTCCTTTGCAGTGCAGAAGCTTTATATCTTCATGAGGTCCCAGTAGTTCATTTTTTCTTTTAATTCCCTTGCCTTTGGGGATATTGTCAAGTAAGAAATTGCAGCGGCTGAGGTCAGAGAGGTCTTTTCCTGCTTTCTCCTCTAAGGTTTTGATGGTTTCCTGTCTCACATTCAGGTCCTTTCTCCATTTTGAGTTTATTTTTGTGAATGGTGTGAGAAAGTTGCATCCCAAAACTCTTACATTGAAAACTCATTTCCAGTATGACGGCATATGGAGTGGGCCTTTAGGACATAAGTAGGTTATGAGGTTGGAGCGCTCTTGAATGGGATCAATGCCCTTAAAAAACAGGCCCCGGAGAGCCATCTTACTCCTCTGCCTTTTGAGGTTACAGTGAAAAGGTGGCCATCTATGAACCATGAAATGGAGCCTCACCAGACACAGAATCTGCTGGCACTTTTGTCCTGTACTTCCCAGTCTCCAGGACTATATGAAATCAATTTCTGTTGTTTTTAAGCCACTTAGACTATGGCATTTTTGGTAGAGCAGCCTGAATAGCCTGTTACCACATATCTTTTCATCTTGATCTCAGATTCTAAATACTGTTCAGATCAAGTAAATACGTGTTCTTGAAAAAATTACTAATTCCAAGACTGATGCAAGAAAGTTACAAAGGTGAACTAGGAACCTCTTATGCCAAAAATAAAAAAAAGGGCTCAAAGTTGATAGAGACATCTTCAAAGAACATTTGATCCTTAACAGGCCATTCAAGAGCCTTTTGCTCTCCACATTTCCTTGATGTGGGTGATCTGGCTTCTTCTTGACCTTCTCTGACTACTCTTAACAGCTGCTTATAGGGCCATGAACAGCTGTTTGTAGGGTTGTGTTTCATAAATCTTGGCTGCTGGGGAAACCTTGCATTGTCAAACCCAGGTACTTTCTAGGGTATTCAGTTAACTCACAGGCAACACTTAGTTCATCCTTTTTCAGGCAACATACTGGAGAACAAGCTTATCTAGGCTGACGTAATGTCCTTATTCTTTCTTCTGTATTTCATAGGATGCTCAATCCAAGAAAGTGAAGCCAATTATCTATATTTGCTATCATCACCTAAGTATATCACTGATTATCTTACCCTCCCTTTCTAGTGTTTGTTTTCCACAAAAGGATGAATTGATATTGGAAGTACTGAAGAAAAGTGGCACCTCTTAATAAATCCTGAGAACATAAGCCTACATCCTAATTTTGATAGCTTTTTCTCTCTGTCTCTCATATCTCACACACAGAAACACATACACACATACAACCATAATAATATATACATGTATATACATATTTTCATTACTTTTATACTTTAAATTATATCATGAAAAGTTTATATATCATCAAATTATCTTTAAAAATATGAATTTTAAGATACATGATATTCTAGTGCACGGTTAGGTTAAATTTTCTAGATAATAAATCAGTAGTATGTTGATATATGATTGACACAGATAATTTCCAATACTTACTAAAATGAATTTTATTGCCATAATTATCACCATAAATATTTGATCACATCTCTGGTTATATCATTAAAATATTTTCTAAGACTTAGAATTAGATAGTGCTTAGACAGTTTTTTAAAAGATCTAACTCCATCTATATAATTTCTCCAAATGGCCTTCTGAAATATATGAAAGGACTAAAAAATATTATTAAGAATTCATTAATTACTAAGGTATTTCATTTGTAATTTTTAGAAGTGAAACATTTGTAACAGTGACAGGTTATGATAATTTTCTGATTTACAGTATAGTTAGTTCCTGAGTTTCTGGAGAAGAAATTGACCCAACTATATGACATTTTTTAAAGGTAAATTTTGCAAAGTAAAAATTTTTTTGTTTTTGTTTTTTTGTTTTGTTTTGTTTTGTTTTTTAGGGAAAAATTGCTCCTTTGAAAAATAATGAAACTACATCATTGACTTAGTTATTGAATAAGGATGGAAGATCATTTGTAAGAATCACATATGATGTGGTTTTTAAACCATCTGGATACAACATTTAAATTCAATATATATCAGATGTTTGGTTCATGCAAATTATTTGAACAAATGTATTATTTCTAAGCTAAGAACAAGAGAAGACTGAATCGATGGATTTCTATACAGTCAGTAAGTCAAACTATGCCTTTGGTAGTCAAGCCCTGAAGATGATTTATTATATAGCTATTTCTGTGATCTTTATCATTATCTAAAACCCAAGAAGAATAACATGGCAAATACTAATATATTCAGTGCTTTTATATATGTTATATATATTAATATATATTATATATAACATACAATATATAATATATACTTAATAAAATTTAAAATTAATATATAAACTTGTGATTTTTGGAATTTAAAACCATTATAATTATTTCCTTAAAGTAGGCTGCACACCCAGTGCAGAGCCCAAAGCAGGACTTCAACTAATGACCCTAAGATCAAAACCTAAGCTGAAATCAAGAGTTGGATGCTTAATCAACTGAGCCACCCAAGTACCCCAACATTTTAAAATTTAAATGGAAATTACTGTGTTGAGTCAAATGATTCATATGTTTATCAGACACAGAATTGATATTATCATATTATCTGAGTACTAAAGTTGAAAGGCTCAAATGGTGATGGCAAGATATCTAAACTGCTTTGCACACATTCCATTTGTAGATTGACTAGGGAAAAATATATTTTGAGCTTTCATAACATTGCAAAATTATTATTATTTAAAAAAATTTAATGTTTTTATTTATTTTTGAGACAGAGAGAGACAGAGCATGAGTGGGGGGGGGGTGGGCAGAGAGAGGGGGAGACACAGAATCTGAAGCAGGCTCCAGGCTCTGAGCTGTCATCACAGAGTCCAATGCAAGGCTCGAACTCACGGAGTGTGAAATCATGACCTGAGCTGAAGTCAGATGGTTAACTGACTGAGCCACCCAGGCACCCCGCAAAATTATTTTAATATTGAAGAGATAGGAAATTACTTATGACAAATCTTTAAAGGAAGAATAAATTTCACCTGAAAAAAATCAGGGTGAATATAGTTTTGAAATTTTGATTTTAGAAATATAATCAAATACAGGTTCCAGTGAAGACACATCTGAATAGTATCTGCAAGAAATCCATATCATTGTATTCCTCTTTACTGACTGTTGTTTGAGTGTGGCAAAGAGATTCCCTTTTAACTTTCATAAATCCAGTGATGGAGAGGCATTGAGATGATAAATTGTATTTTCCTTAAGACTTTTTTCCAAAAAGTTATTTAGACAAAGAACTGAGAGCTGAGAAATCCTTTCAAATAATGATCCTGAACACAAGGGGAAAGGAAGTTCTATGTAAATTATTCTTTGATGAAAGAAAAGGAAAAGGAAAGAAAGATAGGAGCGGGTAGGAGAAGGGGCAATGTTTATTTAGCATAAGCCATGCCGCTTTTACTGTGTTCAGCACTTTATGTCCATTGACTCATTCCTGACTCATGATGATATTAAAAGGTAGATAGCATGATTGTCTTCAGTCTAAAATAAGAATGATTACATTAAAGTCTCATGTCCAAAGTTTTGCAATTAGGAGCTCAGAGACAGTTCATATTTTATTAGAGGGGTTCCAAAATTTGTTCTTAAGCATACATAAAATATTAGGCAATGCATCCTTAACAAAGTTTACAACTTTGATTTTCCATAGCCTAATAGAAATATGAGTAAAAATATGTTTGGCTAAATGAACGCTAAATAATGCTATTCCTTTTTAACTCCTGATCCCTAGAATTGTATTCTGTTATGTTTTGCTTGAGGATTTTTGTTCATAAATCAAGCACTATTTGGCTTATGAACAGATTTTCCTTTGCAAATTTATTCGTGTTCAAAATAACTAAAAGTCAAGTACTCACATTATAGAGTTTATTATAGAATCTGTCATTTGTTTATATCTTCTTCTCTTCCTCAAATATAAAGGCAAGGACCAGATAATCAAATGATTTTAAGCCTAAAATTGCTTTAAAAAATTCGCTAATAGACCCTGTACATAAGAAAAAAATAAACGTTATTTTACTTAGGCATTATTTCTCTAATTAACTATTTATTGAAAGAAAAAAAAAAGTAAGATAATAGGTAGATTAACTAACCCTGGCCAATTGAGAGAAATGATCACTGAACTTTATATATTGGTAACTGATATACATACAGACAACTCACTCTACTGTCTACAGGACCTTGGCTTTGGAAACGGAACCAAGAGATGTTGTGGAATCCTGCAGTCTCATTAGTTCTGTGATCCTGAGCAGGTTTGTTACACCTTGAAGCTCTGTCCTATTGGCTGAAAAATGAGGATTAAAATACATCTCCAACTAAGTAACAGGATTATTACAAAAATAAAAAAAATAAAATATATGAACAAAAATTTTTGGTGGTGAAATGTAACATATATGTGTTATTTTTATTCCTAGTGTCCAATAAAGTTAGTCAGAATGTAGCTTTAAGTTTTTTAATGTACTTTTTAAGAAGAAACATATAAGATGCTTTTGTGAATTAAAAGAAACATTGAATAAATAGCCACCCCCAGAGGCAGGTGATCTGTGAAAGTGAATTAGGAGGGGTTGAAAGACATTGTCTTATTATGAGAAACACATTGAGTGGAATTATAAACTTCAGTGATTCCCCAGAGACAGTTCCTGATAAAGTGCAGAGAATATGCTTAGAGGAAATTCAGTGTTTACAATTATAACAAAAGTAAAAAAATAGTTACTAGAATTCTCCAAAGGATAGTTGAGGAAAAGAAAGTATAGTACCATCTCTCAAATAACTCTCTGTTTAGATACAGAACCGGGATTTATTTTTTATTTGATTTTTTTTAAAGAGGGAGAGGGAGAAAGAATTTTAAGCAGAGTCCACACCCAACACAGAGCCCAACGCGAGGCTCCATCTCATGACCCTGAGATCATGACCTGAGCCAAAATGAAGAGTTGGACTTAACTGACTGAGCCAGACAGGCACCCCAGAAAAGGGATTTAGTGTGCTCCTGTTGTTCCATTATCAGATGGAGGCTGTGGCCCTCTGAGGTTTGAGTAAACTTAATTTAATTTAGAACCTCCCTTCTATTTCTTCTGACAGTACTATCTACTTTAGAAAAAAAAAGAAGTACTGATTCTCTTCTACCATACACTCCATTACCTTTTCCCTACTTTACTAAAGAATGGCTTCTTACACCAAAGCTTTATGAGTTTGTAACTTTCCTGAAGAGTTTACGGACAAAAAGAAAGGTAACACTTTACTAAGCCCAAGCTTTTGACATACAATGAAGTCTCAATCTCCCTCCTTCTTCTGACTCTTCAAGAATTAGTAACATTCCTCTCTCTCCTAGGCTCCTATGTCTTATAAGTCTGGTAAAACCATTTACAGGCCAGCTACTAACTTAGGCGTGCCTATTTAGAAATTTTTCCATCGAAGTGGACAGCATCTTTTTTCACTAAGAGGAATTCCTTACTTATTGCTAAGAGAACATTTTGTCCTACTTATTATTTAAAATTTCCTTTAATCTTTTCCTCAGCTGAGACATTTAATAGTTTATTTAGTAGAAACTGGAAAAACATAATGTGATTTCTAAATGAGTACATATCTATATATATTTATTCAGAATCAACTTGATATTGCATTCAATAATATAAGCCTGGTTCTCATATTAAATAAGCTTAAGTGGTTCTCTTTATATTACCCTAGTTAGATATCCCATTTAACTTCTAGGAATTTCAAACAGACTAATATTCTGTGTACCAAGTGGGACCAGGGATTCTACATGACTCATTTAATCCTAACAATTATATGGTGGTCATTTTATTAATGAAAAACTAGATTTAGTCATTTTGAAAAGATTGTATCCTTAAATGGAAGGACATTGAGTACAATCTCAGTCTGACTTTAAGATAAATGGCCTTTGAAAATTATCACGTAGTCTGGGGGAAACTGAAAGCCTCGTAAGGCATTTCCAAATAATCTTAAACTTTAAATTTTTAGAAGGAAAAATGTCATTTGCAACAATCTGGATGAACCTGAAAGACACTATGCTAAGTGGAATAAGCCAGTCATATTGCATGATTCTATTTACATCAGATATCTGAGGTAGTCAAACTCATAGAAACAGATTAGAAAGGTGATTTCCAGGGGACTGGGGGGAGGGAGATATGGGGGGTTGTTGCTCAATGGGTATAAAGTTTCAGTTATGCAAGATGAAGAAGGTTTAGAGATCTGCTGTACAACAACATTGTGTCCATAGTTAACAATACCTAATTGTACTTATAAAAGTTTGGTAAGAGGGTAGATCTTGGTTACATGTTCTTACCACAATAAAAATAAATAAATAATAAAATAAAAGCTACTTAAAATTTTATAGCAAAAATAAAAGTGAGTTAAATGAAGGAAAATTAAATTAAATTATTCTATAAATTGAAGTGTTTAAACATAAAAAAGAAGACTGGTATTTCATAATTTGATTCTATTTCTTACAAATATTATTTTTTTTAAGTTTGTTTGTTTGTTTGTTTGTTTAGCACAGGAGAAGGGCAGAAAGACAGAGGGAATCCCAAGCAAGCTCACACTGTTTGCGAGGAGCCCAATTTGGGGCTCGAATTCACGAACCATCAGATCCTGACCGGAGCAGAAATCAAGAGTCAGACACTTAACTGACTCAGCCACCCAAGCATCCCACAAATATTAAAGTATTTTAAGGCACATGCAAAGTATTCCAATTCCACCAACTTTATTTTGTAAGTATATTAAATGTTTTTGTATCTCACACTTTTATGTTAACCCTAATATTAATCAAAAAGAGCATGTGAAAGAAGCTCTAATTTGAACTGATGATTCATCTTTCTTATCGAAAATTAAAGAAAATCTCATTATTAGCTATTTCTGTGTACCTCCTGTCACCAAAAAAATCTAAATCTCCAATAAATCTCATCCCTATATAGCTCTGTACATTCCCTAAAGTGACCCAATTTTCCTCATTCCCATGCTTCCAAACCTTGCCACCTTTCCCCTTGTAACACTATTTGTCATCTGCAACCCTCACCTCTCACCCTGCTTCAAACCTTTCTCGGAACTCTCCTGTCATCACCTTATTTTGCTGAAGATGTGACAATGTAGCCTTCAAAATGTAAGCTTTCATTGTTGTTTGTCCCTCAATACTCTCGTATTACAAAGCCTGAAGATGGTATATCTCCTTGTAACTCATTTGAATATCCTGACCATTGTTATATCTTCCAAACCAAGAATTCTTTCAAGTGATGCCATTAGGCCTATTATCTCCTAGCTGTCTTTGATCCTGGCATCTACTAACAGTTCTCCTTCCTCTTCGTTCTTGAAGTCTCCTCATTCTGTCACCTAGTTTATCATCTTCTCTTACATCACTATTTTTGTTATTGTTGACATGGTCTAAATTTACACTGAGGATTCAGTCAATTCCCTGGCCTCCGAGCTCTTTGTCATTTACTCTTCCAGTAATCTACTTCTTAATTTCACTCGATTTATCTCTCATGTGGTAGACATTTTCATTATCAATTACTACGTCATCTTTGAAAGCCTAAATTTGTACATTCAATTCTTTCACCAGATGTACTATTTTTTTCTGTTCCTTTACATGGGTGCAACCACTGCACATTTTTTCTGCTCTACAAACAAATCCAGTTGTTCCATTTATCAATTCTTCCTGTTTTCCTTTCCTTCTTTGGTAGCTTAGAGCTCATGCCTCTCCACTAGAACCATGCAGCTAATAAACTTTTTACTCTTTTGTACCTTATTCCCTACACCAGCACTTTGACTGGAAAATTCTAAACCTCAATTATGCACAAATTGTACCTTCTCTACAACTTCTCATAGTAGCTGAACATGGCTACTGGAAACCACAGGTCCCTGCTTACTGGGTTCCATTTATTTGTATCATAGACCTCAAATGGGAATTTAGCACCAGCTGGAGAAAGTGCTAATTTGCCTAAGGATTGTACTCTTCTACTTTCCAAGAAGATGGTTTCATATCTATTCTTCTAATACACAAATCTCTAGTACTATCTTCCTTTTCTCATTTTAGGTTGATGAACTCACCACTGTCAATGCACTGAGAAAATAAAGGAACCTACTTATCTGTAGCTATACATTTGATCTCCCTCTCATGTAGTTAAAAGGGATGATTTTGCCTACCATACTTTAGTTTACAAGTCATTTTAATTCCATGTTAAGTGTTTGAAATCTGTTTATACCAACATAACATTATTGATTTTAGCTTAAATACATTGTTCTGCTGAATAAGTAAATGTGTATCTGTTTTTTCATACTTCCATTGAAAGATAGTTGCATTATTTGTATATTTACTCACAATGTAAAGAGGCCCGGGGTGAGAATTTGTAAAATTGTCCCCTTGCCTGACTGTAGAAAAGTTTTCTCAGTGTAGATTTCAAATGCAGAATTATTGGATTCCCATGCACATTCTCAAAATTTTAGTTCATTAAAGTCAAATTTCTCTCCAAAGTGATTTTAACAATTTACACTCCCAATAGCAATTTAAATGAGTTATATTTCCCACATATTATATTCAACACTGGTAAAATAAGTTATCAGGCTTTAAATCTTGCAGAATTGATGGGAGTGAAAGCTATATCTAGTTCTGATATAGCTTTGCTCATTGATTTTTTCTGATTATTATTGATATTGAGTGTTCTTCATTTCTTTCATATAGTTAACATTCAGATTTCCCCTTCCATGAATTGTGTGTGATATCTTTGATTATTTTTTTCTACTGAATATTTATTTTCTAAACATTTTAAATTATAATATGTATCGCAACAGGGTATAAAACAGTATATAGCAAAACAAATTTGTAAAAGCAACAATAATGTAGCCACTCCATACTTTAGTTTCACCTCTTCAAACTTTACAGAAAAGAAATTTTTCAGTATTTATTAATTTTGCTTCTGTCTTCTTTAGGTTGGTTTAATATTTAAAAATTCATCTAAGTAATTCTGTGTAAATATAGTTTATAATTTTTGGTTGCTCTGGTATATTTCCTTGTATAAATGTATCATTATGTTCATTTTATTCTTATTTTAAGTTTATTTATTTTGAGAGAGGAGAGAGCATGTGCATGAGTGGGCAGGAGCAGAGGGAGCAGGAGAGAGAGAATCCCAAGTAGGCTCTATGCTATCAGTACAGAGCCCAACACAGGACTCAATATTATGAACCATGAGATAATGACCTGAGCTGAAACCAGGAGTCAGATGCTTAACTGACTGAGCTACCCAGGCACTCCCATTTTATTCTTGATCTCATTTAGAGTTGCTTCCATTTTATTTATCATGAATAATGATACTATGGACACAGTTGTACTTACATCTTTGTGCAAATAAGCATGTTTCTACAGAATAAATGTTTATAGTAGAACTTCTGAATTTCAGAGTATATGAATTCTCAGCTATACAAAATAATGCCTGTTGTTTGATTTTGCTGTTCTTACCACTTTCAGCTTTAAAAATCAAGTCATAATTCTTCAGGGCTATTTATATTTTTACTGCCATTGTAAATTCTGATTACTCCAATTTCTCCTTAACTTGGTATTAGTTAGACTTTGTATCTTTTAATTTTAGTCTTTTAGATTAACTGTATGTATTCATGGCTTTGCTGTGCATTTAATTAATTACTAGATTCATCTCCTGCTTAAAATATTTGGCCATCTATGTATCCTTTTTTCTGAAGAATTTTCCTTTTCTAAAAAGTTTCCTTTTAAGAAACTTCCCCTTACCTCTCCCTCCTTTTCTTCTTTCTTTCTTTCTTTGCTGCAAAAATTTTTTTGGATTATCTGGCTTTTGTTACTAATACATTTCAATTCTAAAAATATTATGAATGTATTCCCTTTTCTAGTTATATGTGTGACAAATATCTTCAACTACCTGACTTGCTTTTGACTTTCTTAATGATGTTTCTGAAGTTTATGACCTTAATGTAGTCAAATTTACACACCTTCTCATTTACTTACAGAGTTGTGTGTGTGTGTATGTGTGTGTGTTTAATGTGACATTAAAAAACCTATCTCTAACCAGACATCATGCAGATATTGTTTTAAAATTTTTTAATGTTTATTTTTGAGAGAGAGAGGCAGAACACAAGCAGGGGAGGGGCAAAGAGAGAGAGAGAGAGAGAGAGATGGAGACACAGAATCCAAAATAGGCTCCAGGCCCTGAGCTGTCAGAACAGAGCCTAGTAACAGGGCTTGAACCCATGAGCTATGAGAGTATGACCTGAGTTGAAGTCAGATACTTAACTGACTGAGCCACCCAGGCACCCCGATATTGTTTTATATTATCTTCTAAGGACTTTTTATTTTCTCCCTTTAACATTAGTTATATGAACCATGTAGAGTCACTTTGTGTGTGTGTGTGTGTGTGTGTGTGTGTGTGTGTGTGTGTGGTGTGTGTGTGTGTTTATGGCATGAAGTTGTTTTGTGGTCCATTTTCTCCATATTTTCACAACTGCTGTTCAGTTATATTTTTATCATGTACAAATGGGCATGTATACATAATTCTGGGTTCTTTAGTTTTTATCACTGTTCTTGCTCAGGGATTTGCAAACGTTTTCTTAAAAGATCAGATGGAAAATATTCAGGATTTGGGCCATATAGTATGTGGTCACAAATTGGTGTAGCATAAAATAGCTAGGTTCTAATGAAACTTTATTTTCAGAAAGTTGTGATTGGCATTTAGGTCACGTGCTCCCAATTCTCAGTTTTGTCTAATCTTGGTATAATATAGCCCTATTTAATAACCATGCTGTATGATAAATCTTACAATTTGGTAGAGCATTCTTACCATTTTGTTATTCTTCTTCAGAGTATTTGGGCTAGACTCAAAGCTTTTTATTCCTCCATTCATTTTAAAATCAGCATGTTAGCTTCTCGAGTGCACATGGAACATTCTCCAAGAAAGATCATATACTGGGTCACAAAACAGCCCTTCATAAGTTTACAAGAATTGAAATCATACCATGCATACTTTCAGACCACAATGCTATGAAGCTTGAAATCAACCACAGAAAAAAGTCTGGAAAACCTCCAAAAGCATGGAGGTTAAAGAACACCCTACTAACGAATGAGTGGGTCAACCAGGCAATTAGAGAAGAAATTAAAAAATATATGGAAACAAACGAAAATGAAAATACAACAACCCAAACGCTTTGGGACGCAGCGAAGGCAGTCCTGAGAGGAAAATACATTGCAATCCAGGCCTATCTCAAGAAACAAGAAAAATCCCAAATACAAAATCTAACAGCACACCTAAAGGAAATAGAAGCAGAACAGCAAAGGCAGCCTAAACCCAGCAGAAGAAGAGAAATAATAAAGATCAGAGCAGAAATAAACAATATAGAATCTAAAAAAACTGTAGAGCAGATCAACGAAACCAAGAGTTGGTTTTTTGAAAAAATAAACAAAATTGACAAACCTCTAGCCAGGCTTCTCAAAAAGAAAAGGGAGATGACCCAAATAGATAAAATCATGAATGAAAATGGGATTATGACAACCAATCCCTCAGAGATACAAACAATTATCAGGGAATACTATGAAAAATTATATGCCAACAAATTGGACAACCTGGAAGAAATGGACAAATTCCTGAACACCCACACTCTTCCAAAACTCAATCAGGAGGAAATAGAAAGCTTGAACAGACCCATAACCAGCGAAGAAATTGAATCGGTTATCAAAAATCTCCCAACAAATGAGAGTCCAGGACCAGATGGCTTCCCAGGGGATTCTATCAGATGTTTAAAGCAGAGATAATATCTATCCTTCTCAAGCTATTCCAAGAAATAGAAAGGGAAGGAAAACTTCCAGACTCATTCTATGAAGCCAGTATTCCTTTGATTCCTAAACCAGACAGAGACCCAGTAAAAAAAGAGAACTACCGGCCAATATCCCTGATGAATATGGATGCAAAAATTCTCAATAAGATACTAGCAAATCGAATTCAACGGCATATAAAAAGAATTATTCACCATGATCAAGTGGGATTCATTCCTGGGATGCAGGGCTGGTTCAACATTCACAAATCAATCAACGTGATACATCACATTAACAAAAAAAAAGAGAAAAACCATATGATCCTGTCAATCGATGCAGAAACGGCATTTGACAAAATCCAGCACCCTTTCTTAATAAAAACTCTTGAGAAAGTCGGGATAGAAGGAACATACTTAAAGATCATAAAAGCCATTTATGAAAAGCCCACAGCTAACATCATCCTCAACGGGGAAAAACTGAGAGCTTTTTCCCTGAGATCAGGAACACGACAGGGATGCCCACTCTCACCGCTGTTGTTTAACATAGTGCTGGAAGTTCTAGCATCAGCAATCAGACAACAAAAGGAAATCAAAGGCATCAAAATTGGCAAAGATGAAGTCAAGCTTTTGCTTTTTGCAGATGACATGATATTATACATGGAAAATCCGATAGACTCCACCAAAAGTCTGCTAGAACTGATACATGAATTCAGCAAAGTTGCAGGATACAAAATCAATGTACAGAAATCAGTTGCATTCTTATACACTAACAATGAAGCAACAGAAAGACAAATAAAGAAACTGATCCCATTCACAATTGCACCAAGAAGCATAAAATACCTAGGAATAAATCTAACCAAAGATGTAAAGGATCTGTATGCTGAAAACTATAGAAAGCTTATGAAGGTAATTGAAGAAGATTTAAAGAAATGGAAAGACATTCCCTGCTCATGGATTGGAAGAATAAATATGGTCAAAATGTCAATACTACCCAAAGCTATCTACACATTCAATGCAATCCCAATCAAAATTGCACCAGCATTCTTCTCGAAACTAGAACAAGCAATCCTAAAATTCATATGGAACCACAAAAGGCCCCGAATAGCCAAAGGAATTTTGAAGAAGAAGACCAAAGCAGGAGGCATCACAATCCCAGACTTTAGCCTCTACTACAAAGCTGTAATCATCAAGACAGCATGGTATTGGCACAAAAACAGACACATAGACCAATGGAATAGAATAGAAACCCCAGAACTAGACCCACAAACGTATGGCCAACTCATCTTTGACAAAGCAGGAAAGAACATCCAATGGAAAAAAGACAGTCTCTTTAACAAATGGTGCTGGGAGAACTGGACAGCAACATGCAGAAGGTTGAAACTAGACCACTTTCTCACACCATTCACAAAAATAAACTCATAATGGATAAAGGACCTGAATGTGAGACAGGAAACCATCAAAACCTTAGAGGAGAAAGCAGGAAAAGACCTCTCTGACCTCAGCCGTAGCAATCTCTTACTCGACACATCCCCAAAGGCAAGGGAATTAAAAGCAAACGTGAATTACTGGGACCTTATGAAGATAAAAAGCTTCTGCACAGCAAAGGAAACAACCAACAAAACTAAAAGGCAACCAACGGAATGGGAAAAGATATTTGCAAATGACATATCGGACAAAGGGCTAGTATCCAAAATCTATAAAGAGCTCACCAAACTCCACACCCGAAAAACAAATAACCCAGTGAAGAAATGGGCAGAAAACATGAATAGACACTTCTCTAAAGAAGACATCCGGATGGCCAACAGGCACATGAAAAGATGTTCAGCGTCGCTCCTCATCAGGGAAATACAAATCAAAACCACACTCAGGTATCACCTCACGCCAGTCAGAGTGGCCAAAATGAACAAATCAGGAGACTATAGATGCTGGAGAGGATGTGGAGAAACAAGAACCCTCTTGCACTGTTGGTGGGAATGCAAATTGGTGCAGCCGCTCTGGAAAGCAGTGTGGAGGTTCCTCAGAAAATTAAAAATAGACCTACCCTATGACCCAGCAATAGCACTCCTAGGAATTTATCCAAGGGACACAGGAGTACTGATGCACAGGGGCGCTTGTACCCCAATGTTCATAGCAGCACTCTCAACAATAGCCAAATTATGGAAAGAGCCTAAATGTCCATCAACTGATGAATGGATAAAGAAACTGTGGTTTATATACACAATGGAATACTACGTGGCAATGAGAAAAAAAAAATTAATTAATAAAATCAGCATGTTAGATTTTTTCATCCACCTTCCAAAAACTCTAAGGAGATTTTCACAGGGTATGCAATATATCTGTATTTCCATTTAGTGTAAATTGACATCTTGGGTTTTCCAAATCATAAACATAATATATTAACTCCTTGTATTTGGGTTTTCTGGAACATCTTTCAATAAAGGTGTATTATTTTCTGCATAGACATATTGCAAATATTTTCTTAAATTTATTAAGAGGCAATAGGTATTTTGATGTTACTTTTATTTTGTTTATAATTTCTTTTACTGTTTTAAATAAATACTACTGATTTCTAATGGAGATATGAAATGATATTAGTTATTTTTCTTACATTTTAATCTTGATTATCTTACTGCTCTTTTTTAAATTATGTATTTATTTTTAAGTATTCTACACTTAATGTGGGGCTTGAACTCACAACCTTGAAATCAGCAGTCTCATGCTCTTCCTACCGAGCCAGTCAGGCTCCCCTATTTTACTACCCTTAAGTTATCTTTTACTTTTAGCAAATGCAAAAGTAAATACCCTCTTCTTGCTCGTTACAAAATGCTCAGTGCTTATCACCATTCTTGGAATATAGTAGAGTCTCAATATATTTAATGAATGAATGAATGAAAAATGAATAACAAGTACATCTAAAGTGATGGGGCACCTAGCTGGCTCAGTCTGTTGAGCATACAACTTCAGCTCAGGTCATGATCTCGCAGTTGGGGAGTTCAACCCTGTGTTGGGCTCTGTGCTGACAGCACAGAACTTGGAGCCTGCTTCAGATCCTGTGTCTCCCTTTCTCTCTTACCCTCCCCAGCTCATGCTGTCTCTCTGTCTCTTAAATAAATAAATAAATAAATAAATAAATAAACATTAAATTTTTTTAAAAAAAGTGAAATGCTGACCATTATATGATGAGTATGTATTGGAAATATTGCAAGAGAAGATAAATGCTTTTGTATTTATGAAATTAAAATAAAAAGTTTTAGTCTAAATATTTTAAATCTATGAAATAAAGATTCTTTTTCTTTTTTTTATGTTTATTTTTTATTTTTGAGACAGAAAGAGTCAGCATGTGAATGGGGGAGGGGCAGAGAGAGAGGGAGACACAGAATCTGAACAGGCTCCAGGCTCTGAACTGTCAGCACAGAACCCAATGCAGGGCTGGAACCCATGAACTGCGAGATTATGACCTGAGCTGAAGACGGATGCTCAACTGACTGAGCCACCCAGGTGCTCCTTCTTTTTTCTTTTCAATGTTCATTTAATTCAGAGAGAGCGAGAGAGAGAGAGAACAAGCTGGAGAGGAGCAGAGAGAGGGAGAGAGAAAATCCCAAGCAGTCTCTGCACTGCCAATGCAGCGCCCAGCACGGGGTCAAACTCACTAACTGTGAGATCATGACCTGAGCTGAAACCAAGAGTGGGATGCTTAACCGACTGAGCCACCCAGATGCCCCAATTCTTTATATGTGGTGTAGAGACCAGTTCCTCAGAATTAGTGAGGGGCTTATTAAAATGCTGAGTCTTCTGCTCCAACTTTGAACTGCGAATTTAGAATCTTTTGTTATAAGATTCACCATCAAATTAGCAAAACTACATATGCATATATTTATTTTATCCAACCCACATGCAAAAAATTATAGTTCTTGAGTTCTTAAACCTGAAATATTTAATTAAATTTTATTAGATATATGCCAACAAACCATACTAGTCACATATTTATATGTTTCATTTACTTGTCCTAGGAAATTGCACAATACTATCAAATTATGTCACAACTTTTTGCCAAAATGAAGTATTCTTCTAGTCATCCCGTTTCAGATATCTTAATTAGAAATCAGACTTGGGGGTGCTCCTGTATAGCTTTTTTTGGTTAAGTGTCCAACTTTTGATTTTGGCTCAGGTCATGATCTCAGGGTTCCTGGGATTGAGCCCTATGTTGGGCTCTGCACTGACAGTGTGCCACCTGCTTGGGATTCTTTCCCTCCCTTGTTCTCTGCCCCTCCCCAACCCCCCCCCCAAATAAATAAATAAACATTTAAAAAAGGAAATCAGAGACTTGGTTTTCTAAATAATTTTGAAAACTGCTTAAACCTCAGAATCAAAATATTACATTTTAGGAAATACAGCTCAAATCAGAACCCACCTCCCCTACCTCAGGCTGTTATGCTCTTCTATTGACTTGTAAGAAAATTACTTATGCTTCAGTTAATCTTCTGTCTCCATTTTTTAAGATGATGATAGGTTTAGATGCCCAGATAGAAATCAAGAATGAAATTATTCCCAGTGACTTCTTTCCTTGCAACTTCTTTTGTTTACAAATACATAAAAAGAAACTTGACATTTTCTTTTATATCTCTGTTCAGATTTCCTACTGATGTTTTGGTTATTTGCCTCATTTTAATAGTGAATTCTTGAGTAAAATACATTTTAACTGTAACATTTGGATTACTTAGACAGCTGTCTGCAACTGTGACGTTCAACTATGATTCCACTTTCCTCAAGAGAGTGTGTTATATTTATATCAATAGAATGATTTGAGTGATTGGCTCTGTACAAACCTGGCTCTTTTGTTCCTCTGTGCTTGTATCTCTGCAGGAATTTTGGACAGGGGAAGACTGAGGGTCATTCTTACTTTGTTTAAAAATGATCTATTTACTCTTGGCCATTTTTTTTATTAAAACTTATGTTAGCTTATTTCTCAGAGTGTTTAGATTGGTCACAGAATTCATAAAAGCCCCGATTATCTGATGAAAATTGTACCATTTCATAAGTAGCCATGTCCCAATTTAAAACAGGAAATATTTATGACTTACTTATATCATTTAATAGACTACTATTTACAGTTTATTTTCCAAGTTCACTACAGCCAATACTAAATAGAAGGAAATGAACAGCTTTTCAGGGGAATGCCAGCCTCCTGGTTCCCAAAAGTTTGAGGTAGGCAACTGCGATGAGCATTGAAACTTCTAGGACATAGTAGACACTTTAAAAAAATGTGAACTATTAATGAATTTTATTATCAGGAACACAGAACATAGCCCATTTCCCTAAGGAACTGAGATCCTAGAGCCCCTAGAACATACACTCTAGACTCCTTGAAGAAGCAATAATTGTCGTATCGATTCTACATGGAGTATGTTGTTCTTTGTCTTATCTGAAGAGATGAAATCTGCACAAGAAGATAAACTCCAAACTGCAACAAAAGAACTAAATTTTGTTTTATTTCCTAGCCAGGTCATGGGTTATTCAAGGTAATTATATATACTATATTTTCTTGCTATGTTCTTATTTCTAAATCTTTTCATATTGCTCACAAAAATCATTAATACCCAGCTCTCTTCCTCTCTGTGTGTACTGTCAGTCCTCTCTATCTCCCTCTCTTTGTCTCTCTGTCACTCAACACAAAAGGACAAACTGAACATACCGTATTATACAGTAATATAATTTATGAGACGAATAATCTTGACTTGTGATGTATGAATACCCTTTGAGGGATAATTATAACGAATTTTCAGAAACTCATTGCTCTTACCTTAAACATGTATGCATTATTTTTTACTCTGTATGTGTGATTTTTATCCTGAATTTGCATCTATTATTCCCAAGATTCTTACCCACCTGATAAAAGTGATTAAAAACCAATTTTGGTATGTGGTCACACTGATCAAACTTGTTTCATGATTTTTCACCACAAAATTAATTTTAAAATCTTACATCCTACAGATAACTTATTGGTTTATGAAAAAAAATTGCATCCATTAGATTTCAAATTCTGCTTCACAATAATCATATAACTTCTATCACTGGTACATAAGGTGGGTAAAGCCACACTTATTATATTTGATCAGTGCTTTCTTTTTTCAGTTCCCTGATTCTCTACTCAAGCAATCTAAAATGGGTGGAAACATAATCAGAAACTAAAATCAAGGCAAAACATAGCATTCATGGTTTTTAATTATTCTATAGCTATAAAATTAGAGGATTCATAAATAAACTTCTTACTATATGTTTCAGGAATGCTCATCTAAATATTTTTTTTTTCCTTTTATATAAAAAGTCCAGAATGTGGTATAATTGCCATCATTTCAAAATAATTAACCAAAGATTTAACTTTTCTTTTTTTCAGGCAAAATATAAGACATATTTAAAATATAATCACCTACAAGATTTCATTACCAAAATCACAAACGAGTCCATTCATCAGTTAGTTTTAATATAGTTCTTTATCCAGGTGTCAATTTGGGTGATGATTTTATAATTAATATCAATTTAAAAATTTTCCCTTATGAGAAGTAAGAATACAAGGGGAGAATTGTGAAAATTATGATCCCTAAACTTTATACACTTTCACACCCCTGCAAGCCTCATGGTAGATGTTTAATTCCCACTGATTTCAAAAGGAGGTCAGCTTATGGAAATGGTCTGCAGGCATGCAGAGGCTGAATAAGTGCAAAATGCCTGTGAAATACTCACTTTAAGGAAGCAAATTTTAGAAGATAGTATGTAGGGAAACCATAGAAATGGAGCATTTTGAGCACTTCATAAAAGCCAAATTAAAAAAACAAAAAGAAAAAAAAGGAAGAAGGTAAGCAACCAAACAAAATAAAACCCAAAACAACTATTACAGAAGATAGTTACATCCAAGATTTTAACATGTACAACTTTTCTACAAGTGATAATTTCTGACACAGAGTAAATCCTACCCTGGTCACTTCTATTGAAATAGCAGCAACACCCTTTTATTTATTTTGAGAGTGAGAGAACACACACACGTGTGCACAAGCAGGGAAAGGGGCAGAGAGACAGAGAATCCCAAGCAGGCTCCTCACTGTCAGTACAGAGCCCAATGCGGGACTTGATTTCACAAACTGTGAAATTATGATCTTAGTTGAAATCAAGAGTTGGACGCTTAACCAACTGAGACACCCAGGCACTCTGCAACAACACCTTTTAATCGCTTCCACTTGGCATAGTTTTCATGTGTTTTAGATAGAAATGATATATTAAATGTCACATATAAGAAATAGTTTTTATAATTACTGTTTTTTCAGAAGGTTTTTCTTTATAATCCTTCCTGTCTTAAAACACATCCTTGTAAGATGGCTACCCTTTCAACAAATGTTGCTCTACTTCTCCTATTCTTCGCCTCAAGATTTGTCCAGAATTCTCTTTTCTGTCTCTACTTTTTCACTCCCTACTTTATTCTTAACCTGTAGTAATATGGCTGGTGTTTTTACTATTTTACCATGTCTTGCAATTGTCAGCTGGAGGATGGGATCAGCTTTTCACCTAAAATTGGTTTGGAAGTCCATACTGATGACATCACACACATGAGGAGAGAGTTCCACAAGATACCTTTGGAGATATTCTGGGAGAGCAGGATGGGCCTCCTTTGGCTTGAGCAAAATGATAACCAAAGTGGCTTTGTTTTTTTATTTTATTTTTTGTCATTAGAATGCAGTGGTTGCTGGCATTGGGTTTTCCACAAGGGGCTGGATTTGTGGGGTTTGAACTTCTCCACATCAACAGGAGAGTGAACAATGGGGTTTTCCTATCAGATTGTTCAGATGTAGTTTGCCCAGATATGGGGCAAGTGGGGAAGAGGAAGGAATAACCGTATTAGCAGTCAAACATCAAAAATGGAGTCAGATACTACATTACCTATTGAAACAGCTTTCTGTAAAACTGATAAATTTCTAATTGATAAGTCCAAATGATTGTATTCAGTCCTCACTCTTCTTCAAAACATGCTTCTCTGTGGTAAGTGGTTCTCTGCTATTGGTCAGTTTCTTGTAGCAAGAATAGATGGTCTTTGGAAGGAACAAATATTCTAACTCAAGCTCAATTGCTATTCTTCTATACTCACCTACAGCCCAGTAGTAAGGACCCATATAAGATATGATGGCTTTCTTGATTGATTACACGGCTGCAATGAAAGATGAGAAGGAAAGGAATAAAATTCCCAGTGGTGGCAGAAGTGTTAGGTAGACAAAACAATTGCCTGCTAAGCTTGTAAATTCTCTCCTATATTGGTTTCCATAAGACGAAGCATCTATCCACTAATCTCAACTCACCAGCTATATTTTCTTTCACTCTTTCATGTTTGTTTGATTTTTAAACATAAAGTCTTTAAATTTAGATATTCTCTAAGTTCAATTATTTTACTTATTTTAGTACATTATGTTTATATTTACTGCTTAGTGTTTTATTAAGCCTCTTTGAGTACTCATGTGAGACTTCTCTGATGGATTTCTCCTATTTCTGCACATCTTGTGAAGGAGGTATTGATTTCACTTTGTTAAAAATTATATTTTTCAAGGATAGAAGTACAGAGAACACTCAGGGGAAAAAAGATAGTGTCTCCCTCTGGAGCAAAGTAAAGCTATGATAACTGTACTTAATGATAAAGAAAATGTCTCCCTCCAGATTAATAAGCATACTGCATATGCAAGTACCTCTTTGTCCTCTTTACCTTGCCCTGAGGGAAATAGGGTTTAGGGAATTGGTAGAGAAAGCTGATGTTGTCTGACCATGGTTAAGCAATTGTTTGTGTGTGTGTGTGTGTGTGTGCACGCGAGCGTGTGCACATGCCCATATTTATGACCACAGTTGGATGTTACCTCTCTGTACTCAAACTCCTTTAGCCAAAAAAAAAAAAGTCAGATGGAAGTGGCAAAAAAGTGAGAATAATGGATTAGATAATCTTCAAAATTAACTTCTGCACTAATAGTCTATGTTTATATGAACGTATTTAGGCCTGTATTTATACTTCTCTTTGTTTCTGTCCTCACCTATAAAGAAATATGTCTATGTCTCTATCTATTGTTTGAATCTATAATTAGAAATTGGTAAATGATACAAAAAATTGGAAGAAGGTGCACATAAAGGTGAATGACTTGGTGGTAAGGTGAAGTGTAACATTAAATGGTCAAATATCAAAAATGATATAAATATATAAAAATGATACCAAAAACATCAAACCAATAGTTCTACTGATGTTAAAAAGATGAACAAAAACAAGTCATGTGTGTAATGGTGAAAAGTGTTTTTAAGCAGTGCTGGGAAAGCCAGGGCCATAAGTGAATGTGTTCAAGGAACTGGAAAAAGGGCCAAATATGGAAAAAGCAGTGATTAAAAGGTAGAATGATGTGAGTGATTAATAGAAATTGTGGCTTCTAGTTGCCCTCAAATATTCTCATTCTCCTCTAGTGACAAAATCCTAGATTTTTCTTGATACACTATTCCACTCTGTTTTCTTAAAAATAAGAATGTCTAGAACCCATCTTGGGCCATCTGGAGATGGCAGAGAGGTGAGCTAGAAAGAACCAGCCAGTGTTGCTAATAAATTCACACATCACACATTCACTGTGTGCTACCTACCTTGGGATTTTTAAGTGAGAGATAAATGCTTTCTCATTTATTAAAGTCGTTACTTTAGGATTTTCTGTTTTAATTGCCAAAGCTATTCCTAATTAATATGGGCAGGCAGAGATCTGAAATAAAGTTTTATAAGTCATAGTAAAGGTTGTGGATATTATTCTTAGTAAAATGAAAAGTTATTGAAGGATTTTAATGTGGATGTTTGAGGTGTTGATCTTTAACATCGTATATATTTTTGAAAGATCAATGTCCCTAGGTAGTAACAAATAATTGCTAACATAGTGAATGCCTAAACGTACATTCCAAATCTTCCCCCAGATTATATTGTTAATTATTTTTGATCATCATTTTGAAAATCAGCATGCCTACATGATCTTTTATCAAAAACAACTTAAAAATTACAAAGAAAGAAGGTTGATAGTTATCATACTTTTAACTAAGCATAAATCTACTTTGTGCACCCACAAGACTAGATTCCCAATATTAGTTTCACCATTAATTAACAAGGAGGACTTAGTAAGTTCCTTAATTTTACTAGTAAGTGTACTCATCTTTTTTGAGAAAGGTAAATATTCTACCATTGTAATAAAGATACTGTGAGATTAATGGCTGTTTGAAAATGCTTTCTAAGGCACATGGCTCTATACAAATGACTTATTTTAAATGCAAGTGTAGTCATAAAACATTAAATATTATCCTTTTAATTTTGTCCTTTCAAATTATCTACTCTGAAAATGAGTGAATCCAGAAAGTATGCTAAACATGTAGCATGAATATATGAGTAAAGAAATTAAATGAATTGCATTTTCTATCAATATAACAAGTTATGAAGTATTTGACAAGTGTCACAAAACTTAATAATAATTATTAAATAATACCTTCAATATTTACCATGTTAACAGCATATTGCCAAGATTTATTTTACTCTGTGCATATAATTAAAGTGAAATAATATAATGCCTTATGGTGTCAGCTGTTTTCAGTTCCATCTTTCCTTCTTGAAGATATTTTAAAATATGACTACATTTGAAGTCAATCTACTTCACATGAGTGCTTTATGATGCCACAAGTTTAGGCTTACAGCTACAGTGTAAATCAAACATGGAAGATTTAAAAGTAGAATTATTGGGAGGGAATGTAACACAGACCTGGGGAGGGTACAAAAACCATTTTTGGTCGCCTCAATGGAAGACAGCTCACAGACTATGATTTGAGTGGTTCCAAATGTTGTCTCTCACCTCCAAGAATATAGAAGGAAGTCAAAGATTTTTAAGAGGAGGTTAGATGAAGAAATAATACCACTAGTTAGGTTAATGCTAGTTAGGTTAGTGCTGGTTGTCCAGTTTTACTGTCTTTGAACTAAAATAAAACTGGTAGGAGATGCCCCCCAAAGAGGTAAATGTTGTCACAGCTTCCCCAAATGGGAAAAGGAGACACTAGAAATATGGTTTCTTCTCTCTGAGAATGACTATTACCTAAATAGATATTTTTTTTTCCTTCTAACAAAAAGGAGGAAATGGCTAGTATGTCACCAGACACCAGATCTTATTTGAAATATTCTTTCCCATTTAGTATAAATAAAATTTCCTAATTTTCATTTCCTTTTGAACACTGTATTTTCTGGAACTCTAATGATACTGTGAGTGTGTACTCTTATCTGGTGTCATACATCTTCTTTTTAAATTTAACATTAAAAAATTTTATACCATAGCATCTGATGCTTGGACTTTGCTTTTTGCTATGAGATTATTTATACCAGTGAAAGCTGCCTCTAGGATAAACCTCCTCTGTACCTGAGGCACCATTTTTGTTTGAAGGAAACTGAAGTTACTGTTACTGTCTCTGAAGCCTGTACATCTTCAATTCTATTTAGGGTTAATTGCTCTACTAAAGGGTTCAATGTGTATTATTTCTCCTCAGATTTTGAATTTCTAGGCTGAACATAAAATTTCTGTCATTTTTTTTACATCAGTACTGGGATAAGACTAATGTTTATTTATATTTGTTTACTTGTTTTTAAACAGGACTCTGTTAAGTTTGAAAGCTTAATCACTTTCTTTACTCTAAATTTACTTCCATCTATAACATGGCAGTTAATGTGTTTGTTACAATTGAGTGTCTTTTGTTTTCCTTTCAATGTTTATTTGCTTTCTTACTCAAACATTTGCCTTCTTAACATGATCTCTTGTGTTTGTCTTATTGGGTTTCTCATAATGAGAGATAATAAATGAATAAATTATGTGTATCTCTAAAGTTTTATCAAAAATATTGTACATATTGGATAGCCCATCTGAATTCTATTTTCCCATTAAATGAACATCTAATCTGGTCTTGTTTCCTATTTGACTGTCTACATGGTTTATCTTTATCTCTCTTTTTTATTGTTGTTTTATATTCAATTAGAGCCTCAGTTACATCAGTATTGAGACATATCCTCTTAAGGAACATAGTTCTTCATCTATGATAACTATGTCACCTTCAAACTCCCTCAGAAACTTTTTGGAGTATTTTACACTAGTCTTCCTAGTGTTTGTATCACAAACCTATCCAATGTCATTAACATTTTACAATAGCTGTTTTAAACTTTATAGATTGGCTCTTCAGTTGCTCTTAGAGTGGACTCTGTCCATAGCTTTAAAAGATCACATCTCAAAAGTTTCCAGAATATTGGCTTCCTCTGAGAGTCCTTCCAGTCCACTTTTTATGATCTTTGTCTGCTCTGCCAGATTTCTCTTAGTCATGACTATGATCTAATAATAACTAAAGCATCTCCAATTTTCTAAGGCATATTTTAAAAACAATTAGACTTGGTACATTTCTATCTATTTTATGTCTACTTTATCTTGACTTAAAAATTTTTTTTTCATGTTTATTTATTTTTGAGAGAGAGAGACAGAGACAGAGTGTAGCAGGGGAGGGACAGAGAGAGAGGGAGATACAGAATCCTCAGCAGGCTCCAGGTTCTGAGCACAGAGCCCGATGTGGGGTTTAAACCCATGAACCATGAGATCGTGACCTGAACCAAAGTCAGATGCTCAACCAACTGAGCCACCCAGGCGCCCCAAACTTTACCTTGACTTTTAAGATAATTTTACCTTCATATGTATTTACCTTTCTAAAAAAATTTTTTTAATGTTTATTTATTTTTTGTGATTGAGTGAGAGAGCAATCTGGGGAGGAGCAGAGAGAGAGGGAGACACAGAATCTGAACCAGGCTCCAGGCTGTCAGCATAGAGCCCAACGTGGGACTCGAACTCACAAACTGTGAGGTCATGACCTGAGCTGAAGTTGGACTCTTAACCGTCTGAGCCACCCAGGTGCTCCAACTTTCTTATAAGAGCTCAGCTTTTCCCATGGGGAAATCCCTTTCTTTATTCAACTTAGCTAAACTCTTTCTTTTCTTTCTTTTTTTTTTTTTAATTGTCTTTCTTTTCTATAGATAACCAATGCTTCTCAATGGATAATAAGAATAGAGCATGTTTTCAAATCATTCTAGTTCTTTGTTTTGGTTAGGAAAAAAAAAAAGAAAAAAAGTCCTGTTTTCCTTAGATATAGTGATCCAGTCTCAAGCATTTATTAGATTTTCTCCACTCTGTTCTTTTTTTAATTTGTGCCTCTTTAATGGCATGTTTGTATGTGTCTGTGTGTAATAAGAAATGTCCAAACTTACACATTCAATTACTAATAAATACCTACAACTGTTTTGTCAGTACACCACTATTTTAAGCTCTGAAATCTTAGGTCATGTTCAAACAATATAGTAAACTCTACTTTAAATCCTCCTTGCAACACTAATTCAATAAATTTATAGTAATATACTGCATCTAAGATAAATATTGTGTATTTTTTTAAAGAAACCATGTGGCTTTAAAAAAATTTTTTGACGTTTATTTATTATTGAGAGACACAGAGACACAGAGCATGAGCAGGGGAGGGGCTGCAATATGGAGAGACACAGAATCTGAAGCAGGCTTCAAGTTCCTAGCTGTCAGCACAGACCCCAATGTCGGCTCAAACTCACAAACCGTTATAGATCATGACCTGAGCCAAAGTGGGACACTCAACTGACTGAGCCAACCAGGCGCCCCAAATATTGTGTATTTTTAATAGGTATGTGTATTTCTTGTCAAAATTGTTTGCTGATCACCTGTTTTTCTATGAATGACATGTAAATAGTGAGATGTAGGTTCACTGAAGATTAGGAGATACCCTGAAGTGGCTACATGATTAGGAAAGTATAAAAGCCAGAGAGACCCTAAACTGGTCTATGCCCAATTAACTTACTTTTTCTAACACATGCATTCCAAGTATGGAAGGATATGGGGATGTTGAGAAGCTGCGCTTATGACCTTCACTATACTATCACCATGCATATTGTGTGTTGCCTATCCTGTTTCTTATATTGATGATAAGTAAACTTGACACTGGTGAAGCTTATTGTGCTTTGTAAGTTTGTCTATTTGAAAACAAAATCACTGCTGCTGGTTGAGCAGAGTAGGCATTGCAATTCAAAACATTAAGAGGGAAAACAGAATCTGAAAAAGCTACTCTTTCATTGCATTCCCCATACTTAGCTTTAACAATTTAAAACTAGGCACTTACTATGCTCCTGGATAATAACACAGAGAAAACAGCTGCCTTTAAAAGTTTTTAAAGTCTTGGTCTGGTTTGTAGTACAGACTGAAAAACAGAATAAAAGAAAAAAAATATTGTTACTGATGTTCTGCTTGGTTCAAGATGAACCTTTATTAGAGATATATCTAATCTTTGTCATCTCTTTGTTTATTCAAAGTCAAACTGTATCTGTCTTGTTATTAAGGTCCTCTATTAAGGCCACTTGCTTTCAAAAACCTAGTAACTAATGTTACCCAAACTGGCCTTTCTATGTATTTTTCCCACAAGTTCTATTTGAACATTAATTGTGTACTTAAAATATTCAAAAAATTTATGCAAGTCTTCCTCTTTCTAGTCTAGAGCCAACTGAAAGATAATTGTAAAAGGCAAAGAGATGGATATAAAATAAGTTAGCATTATTACTGATGAAAATTAGGTGGAGAATGTGACATAGGTCTGTAGACAAGAGGATGCGTTAACATTTTGCTCCTAAAGTAGACAGACATACCTGTAGAACCATAGACCACAGAAGACTAATATGAGCCTCCTCCACGGGGGCTAACCCTTGCAGAACTATTACATATAGAAGCAGAAATTTTGAGCTTGTTGTATATAATAAATCCCCAAAAGAAGAGAGAAAAATACTGAGTCAAACATGCTCAGCTCCAATCTCATTAAGCATGGAAAATGAATTTCATCCTTATGGAAACAAGAAGGGTAGGGAATAAGTTTCCCTTCTAAATAATGTCTACCTTCCACTATTAGTCTGTAAGTACCATGAGGCAAAGCACAATGTTTACATTTCCCAGTACTTAAGCCAGTGAGTATTTAGCCACATACACACTCTTGAAGAATGAAGAAGTGAATCAAGAAAAGAAAGTGAATAGGAATATTAGTGGTATATTTTTGAGGAAGTAAATAGTATAAAGAAAAGCAAATTTAGGTGGTTAAGGAAAAAGTAGATGGTTTGAGCAAAAAATTAACTTATCAGCACATGAAATAATTAATTTGAGAAGTATAATTCAATATGTGAGAGAATTAGTAGTGATATTTTATAATATTAGTAGCTTCTTATTAAAAGCTAATAGGTTTATTTATTTATTTATTTATTTATTTATTTATTTATTTAGAATTTCAAGTTTTAAATGTGTTCTTGCAAAAAAAAGAAAAATTAGTGAATTTTGAAAGAAGTATCATTGAAATATGTTTTCCTTGGAAATAGAAACTAATGTAAGACTTAACCAGACTCCTAAATTTTAGAAAGAAGAAAAGGTCATTCCTCTCCTCCACTCATGACTATGATAAAATTTGTTTCAAAAATGTAGGGATCAAAAGACTTAAATAAATGAAATTATTATTTTTAGTTTAATTTTATAATAAAATAATATGCTTAGTAGGTCATAGAATCTTTAATTCAGCAGATAATATTGTTGGTTTTTAAGTTGCCAGGTGACTGAAGAGGTATGGAAGTGCTGTGCCCAGTCCTAACTTCATGGAGTTCTCATATATAGTTCTTATTAGCATCATTACAAATCTTTACCTAAAATAGAAGACTCATAGGTATGTTACAACAGTATTTTGAAATGACCCTAGGAGGTAAGACTAAACCAAATAGAGGTTTGGGGTAGGTTTCTGTGATAGGTGGCAAAACAAATTTCAAAATTAAAAGATATATTATAATGACACTCTTTTAGCCCAGAGTGTTATCAGAGGAATCATGTACATTGGGCTAGACATACCAAAGTGGTCTACATTATATAGCAATGCTTGAATTTAGAGAGATAATTTTCACTTATGGTTTGAGATAGAATACTAATTGATTATACTTCTAAATAGATACTATGGGAACTAAATCTTGCTCTGAGGGAAAAAAGGCAGTGCTCCAGCTAAGCGGTCTTGTGTTTTAAAATAAAGCTTCATTGCAGTGAACTATTCTCAACTATTATTCAGAAACTGAAAACAAACAAACAAAAAAAGAACACCTTCACTCATACAGAATGGATGCACATGAAAGCAAAGTCTGTATTTGGATGAGCATGTTAACATTGTGGCCTTGTTATATGAATGCACAAAATACTGTTTATTGCTATCCAATAAATATATGTTAAAATTGATAATGGGGAAATTGACAGGTTTGCTTTTAGTGGTAAAGTAAAATTAATGATTAAGACAAATTTTCTTTTCTATAAAAATATAAGAAAGAAATCAAGCTTCTAAAAAATATTTGAGCTGGAAAAAGAAACAAAGTTTGTGAGTATATCTAAGATACTGCATACTAGTTAAGAATAAATTGGAAGCATGAAGTGAAAAACTCATGTTAACAATGATTTAAAGAAACTTCCAATTGCTACCTAGGGTGTAGAAAGCTAAAATTCCAACACTGCCAAATTAACGATAATATAAAAGCAGATAATCTATAAAATTAACCTTTTTCTTGAACTCATCAGAGAGCTGAAATTGTAGGACAAGGCCATAACAGAATTTAAAGAAAGTCTGTTTTCCTCTGAGGAGAATCAAGGTGTATTTGCTTCCATGTGGTGAGTATGAAAGGAAGAGAGTCATTGTACAAGTGGGTAGGGACTCAGAAAATTTTCAATGAAATCTTTTTAAAATTTTTAGTTATTTTTAAAAGAGCACAGGCAAGGGAGGGGGAAAGAGAGGGGACAGAGGATATGTAGCAGGCTCTGCACTGAGAACAGTTAGCCCAACACGAGGCTCGAACTCACAGTGAGATCATGACCTGAGCTGAAGTTGGATGCTCAGCCGAGTCCACCCAGGTGCCCCTCAGTGAAATTTTTAAAGGCTGAATGTGGGCTGACAGAAGAGAATAGAACCTCAGTGAGCCACTGACATAACAATAATTCTTACTCATTAAAAGACTCTTCCATCGGCTCTCCGGGGGCATTCACAAGGGACTGAGGGAAGGAAGGAAGACAGAATAAGGCATTCCTCGGTAGTGCAGAACTGGAGAAGGGGTACAGCCACCATTCTAGGAATAGCACAAAATCCTCTCAGATCCTTCTGTCCTAAGGAACAAAATCCTAAAGTAAACATAGAGGAACAAAGAAGAAGATTTTGAAAAGAATTAGGAGACTAAAATATTGTTTTACTAATTCAATTTATATTTGGTATTCTAATTTTACCTAGTTCTTAAATAACAAAATGCATTAAAAGAGTCACTGTTTTTTAAATTATTCTTTTCTTTAAATGTGGCACATCACAAGCATATATTAGTATTCTATTTTAACTACAAATAATGTGTGTTAACATTTCAAATGAAATAGCTTAAATGTTTCCTTAAAACCATTTAATAACACTAAAGGGGGAATATTAAAAACTAAAAAAAAAAAAAAGTATCAGAGACCTTCCTAGATTTGCTTGAAGGAAAGCAAATATGAAATTCTAACCACCACTTTCACCACCAATTACTGTGAATCATATGAGCTTGTTTATTTGCATCATACTTGTCACACACATACCAAACCTGGTTCTAGATGTACTATATTCATGAATTCATCACAGTGCCCAGTGAATAAAAACTATTTAAAAGACAATTGATATTAAAATGCCAAGTTTTATTTTCTCTAAGATTAAGTCCAAGAATGATATAGATACTCTATAAATTCATTATATCTGGTCTTCTTTTGTGCTGTTACTTAACTATCCTAGGGTGTCACTCTCATCCCTGATTTAAGTTACTTCCAATGCATACCTGCATTTCATCAAGACAGATAACAGAGAAAAGGAATTGCTTCCCTAACATCAAAGTTACCTCTTAGAAATTGCCTGGATGACTTTGGCTTCTATTTCATTGGCCATATCTAGCTATTAGAAAGGTGGGGAAAATCACACTTTTTCTGGGCAGTGATATGACAAGCTAAAATTTGGAAGGTTTCATATCTGGAAAAAAATGAAATTGAAAAATCCTGGATTAATAAAAAAAAAAGTGCTATCATGGATGTAAGTTTAGCACTGTTCAATTTTCTTTTCCTGGGTGTTTAAAAATTGACAGAGTGAGGGGCGCCTGGTGGCACAGTCGGTTAAGCGTCCGACTTCGGCCAGGTCACGATCTCGCGGTCCGTGAGTTCGAGCCCCGCATCGGGCTCTGGGCTGATGGCTCGGAGCCTGGAGCCTGTTTCCTATTCTGTGTCTCCCTCTCTCTCTGCCCCTCCCCCGTTCATGCTCTGTCTCTCTCTGTCCCAAAAATAAATAAACGTTAAAAAAAAATTTTTAAAAAAATTGACAGAGTGGACTACAGTAATTTTATTGAAAAATATTATTAAAAATAATAATAAAGAAAATCTTTGCAAATCATGGAATAGTAATAGTGCAGATTTTAAGATTATCTAGTTAGAGAAAAGTTAAAAATAAATTTGTCTATTTGGTTTTACTAAAAACACATTTAACTGTCTTGTGCAACTGAGGTGAAAGAGGAATGAGTATTTTTAATATTGCAATAGCAATGTATAGAAAATAAAATTATAGTTATTAAAAAAGTGTTGGAGATTTTTAAATTACAATTCTTTATTTTATACATAAGGAAGTTAAAATGCACAGATTTTAAATGTCATCCCCAAATTCACAAAGCTAGGTAGTAAAATAGATGGAAGTAGATACCAGTTTCCTTTCTACCTATGCTCTTTATTTTATACTGTGTTGTCAGGTTAGGTTTTTAGTAATGGTATCATTCAAATAAGAGGGCTCAGCTTGCTATCTAGTGTGTATGCCCACCATAATGTAGGTGTGAACAAAAAAGCTAGATGCCACATGTAAGTATTAATGAATGAATTCATTATTCTGCTTAATAAACATTTGTTAAACAACTGAAATGTTTGAGGTTTTGTGGCAGGTGGATATTAGAAGCACTTTTCCTTCTTTCAATAAGCTTTCTATCAAGAAAATGAGAAAGCAAAGGGACAAATGAAATTCATTTAAAGTAAAATGCTTCATAAGAGAATTTTCTAAAACTGCAGTTAAAATTAGAAAGGTGGGAGATACCGCTTTCAAATTGGAAGATTTATGAAGGTTTCATGGAAAAGAGAGCCTTTGAATTTTCTTTTAAGAAATGTGTAAATTTTCCCTTGAAAGAAGATATGTTTGAAGAGTTAGTAATACTGAAAGGCATATTAAGCTATTGCTTGAAAATCTTGAGTAATTTGAAAAGAACAGCTTCTTTTTTGTTGTTTTTTCCTCCAATGTTTTATTTCAATTTTAGTTAGTTAAGTAGAATTTAGTGATTCATCACTTATATATAACACCCAGTGCTCATTATAAGTGCCCTCCTTTAATAACCATTACCCATTTAGCCCATCCCCCGCCCACCTCCCTCCATTCACCCTCAATTTGGAAAAGAACAGCTTCTTAATTGGACAATCCATAATTTTCAGTCTAAAAGTTCATTAAACAATTGAATCTGTTCGATAAAAATGCATATTACTAGGTTCTAGTTTCAAGGTAGTTATGAATCTCTAGTGTGAGGCTCATGAATCTAACTTGTAAACAAACATCTCCAATCTCCCCTCTCATATGTACCTGCTCTGTGTGTGTGTGTGTGTTTATACACTCCACTTTGTTTAAAATGCACCCCTGTATATCTCCTTAAAAGGTACATATATTAATTTTACATATATGATTTTAATACAAGTAAATGAAATGGTAATACAAATGTCATATTTTTCACTTTTCTCATTTAACATTGTTTTTGAGATCTATCCATGTTGCTGTACAATCTCTAATTCATTACTCTAGCTTCTAAAAAGGCTTGTACCAATGAACACAAACACTTTTCACTTGAAGTAGATACTAAAGCATTATGACAACTCACTAATACAAACGATGCTGTGATAAAAATCTTTATACCTGTTGCTTTATGGACCTATGAAAATTTCTCTGATTATTCTCATTATTTGAGTTCCTTGGTACTAAAATATAAATGTCCGAAGTACTTTCAGGTTGTTTTCCAGAATGGTTGTATATGTTCATATGGTATGAGCAGTCCATGAGTGTTCCTGTATCTCCACTATCTTATCAATAGAAGTTCAGAAACCCTTGGGAAGTGGAGGGAGTTATAAAAATAGTATGATTTGCTCCACCTGTGTTCTGAAAAAGTTGAGGAAAGATTCAAAGAGTGGCTGATGGGAAGTTAAAATATCTCTTTTATTAATAATGAAGGACATAATGGAATGTGGGCTTTTCTCATTTAGTCAGATGGGCTTGCTAATACCAGGAGATATGGTTCAAGAGGCTGCCTCCTAGAAGAAGCAATATTGAACACCTGGTCACTGAAGGAAGCTCACTTCCAAGAGAAAGGACAGGTTTACACATGCTCAGTACTTGTTCCCAAATTCATCAGTTCAATAAGTCCATACATTTGAGGGATAAGGAAGGAGCTAGAGACAGGTCAGGAGTGTATCTAATGAGATTCCATCTATGTAGAAGAGAAATAAGGAGTAAGGAAGAAATATTTCATATTAACATACACCTGAGCTCATTTCATTGGATTGTGTTGAGTTTTCCACATAGCTCATTCTCCATCTGGGTATAGATCGTCCCTCTGGGAAAAGACTAGCAGTCTATTGGGGCAGATGTGTTTTCATTTCCATGTCTCTCTTCAAGTGTACTTAATGTTCTTTTGAGTATCCTCTGAGGATCACCAGTAGGTATAATGAATTTTAGACACAAAAAAGCTTTGAAATGAGCTAAATCAATATGTTGCTTGAGTAAATTCCAAGGACAAATTGTATACAGGTCTGAAAAGTAATTATCTATGTTGTTTTCATTTCTTATTTTCTTACACTATGTTGCAGCATAGTACATCAGTTTATGTACTGTAGTAGTTTAACAGATGACTCCAATGATACATGTTTAAGAGTTCTAATAGCTAATATTTCATATAAATGTCAAAATTTGAATATAAACTTTTATATTATGAAATTTATATTATCAGAAAAAATTAAAAACTAAAAGATTAGTTCTTCTGAAAGTAAAAGTCCACAGACATTCAAACATACTCAAAAAATTAAAGTCCAAAGAGATATTTGACTTTCCCAAGTTAAAAGTATCTACTTAATTTAAATCTTTACTTAAAAGTCTTACTTACATAAATTAGACTTTAAAAATCTCCCCAAATTTATTATTCTATTCAGCTTCAGAGTCAAACTTCCCCCATGCCTTAGATTAAAATAAAAATTCCTTCATCAACAGCTTTGTTCTGAAAACATTTCATTCAAGGTCTCACACACTGTACTAGTTTGACACCAAGTACTTAATGAAATTCACTAATAAATTAAAAATATATATATATATATTCTTCATCATTTACATATAACACCCAGTGCTCATCACAACAAGTGCTCATCACCCATTTAACCCATCCCTCTGCCTAATCCCTCTCCAGCAACCCTCAGCTTGTTCTCTATAGTTAAAAGTCTGTTTTATGGTTTGCCTCTCCTTTTTTCTACCTATGTTTAAAGGCAGACACTTTTATACCCAGGCCATAGAACTGTCATACCAAACAGTGTTTTATTTATTATTTTTAAATATTTTGTTTACTTTTGAGAGAGAGCACACGAGTGAAGGAGGGGCAGAGAAAGAGCGGGACAGAGAATCTGAAGCAGGCTCTATGCTGACAGCAGTGAGCCTGATGGGGGGATCGAACTCATGAACCATGAGATCATGACGTGAGCCAAAGTTGAACACTTAAACAACTGAGACACCCATGTGCCCTATCAAGTATCTGTGTTTTAAAAACTTATTACTTTGAATTCTTTTTTTTCCAATTTTTTAAATGTTTATTTTTGAGAGAGAGAGTGCGAGGAGGGGAGGGGCAGAGAGAGAGGGAGACACAGAATATGAAGCAGTCTCTAGGCTCTGAGCTGTTAGTACAGAGCCCAATATGGGGCTTGAACCCATGAACCATGAAATAACGACTTGAGCTGAAGTCGGATGCTCAACTGACTGAGCAACCCTGGGGCCCCCAAAATTCATTACTTTGAATTGTCCAAAGACCCTAGCAGAAACTTAATAGTATCTGAGGTCAGGATGATAGATGGGTTAAATCTTATTGCCAATTGCCTAAAAATTCAAGTTAGAAACAAGCTTACTGGAATCCATAATCTTTAGATTTAAAATCAAGTAGTAGACACTTCTAAGAAAACAATTAATTTGGCTCTGACCAATTTTTCCTAAATCTAGGGGAGGTGTATTCATTGCCTATTGCTGCTATAACAAATTACCATACAGGTAGTGGCTTAAAACAAATCAAATGTATCATTTTGCAATTCTGCAGTTCTTAAGTCTAAAATGTTGTAACACAGCTGTCTTACTTCTGGTGGCTCTGGGAAAGATCTGTGAAGCTGCCTTTTCCAGCTTCTTAAAGCTGCCTGCAGTCCCTGGATCATTGCCTCATATCACCCTGACTTCTTTTTCTGTTGTCCCTTATTCTTTTTTCCACTTTAACTCTCCTGATATTTTTATAAAATCCTTGGTGTTACATTACACCTGCCTGAATAATGCAGCATAATCTATCCATCTCAAAATCCCTAAATTAGTCATATTAGACAGTCCCTTTCAAACATATGAGGTTAAATTGCCACACACACTAGACATTAAGACATGGGCATCTTTCAGTAGCCACCATTTAGGAATACAGAATACAAAAAGAACAGAACCCAACTGATACTGCTTTTAGCCAGTCAGATCCATTTTTGACTTCTGATCTCCACATAATAATTTGTGTTATTTTAAACCACTAACTTTGTTGTAATTATTATTAAGCCTACCACATGGAATTTAGAATTCACCAGGCAATTTTTTTTTCTCATGGATAACTGGAAATCTTTCCCAATCTTTGTAATTTGGGATTCTTTCAAATGATTCAGCCAAGGAAATTTTATACATGTATCTTATTGCATATATGCATGTATGTTGAGTATAAACAGGAGTAAAAATTTAGAGCCATTGGGTAGACTGGGTAGTATTAAAATATTAATTCCCTTTTACTTTTGAACATTAATTTCTAGGAACTTGAGCACTGTTTTATTTAAAAAAAATTTTTTTATTTAACATTTATTTATTTTTGAGACAGAGAGAGACAGAGCATGAACGGGGCAGGAACAGAGAGAGAGGGAGACACAGAATCAGAAACAGGCTCCAGGCTCTGAGCCATCAGCCCAGAGCCCGACGCGGGGCTCGAACTCGCGGACGGGGAGATCGTAACCTGAGCTGAAGTCGGATGCTTAACGGACTGCGCCACCCAGGCGCCCCTTGAGCACTGTTTTAAATTGATAATATAGATCATACACACACACATATGTACACATATATAAAACATTTTTATTGAAAATGTTAAATAACCACAAAATGTGCACAAATAATATACAGTTTGATAACATATATTAGTTTCAGCACTAATACTGTATGTGACAAATTACAACAAAGTTAGTGGTTTAAAATAACACACATTATCATCTGGAGATCAGAAGTCAGAAATGGACCTGACTGGGCTAAAAGCAGTATCAGGAGGGTTCTGTTCTTTCTGTATTCTAGAAGAGAGTGCTTTCAAGAAACCACCCACCTTCCTTGGTTCATGGCTCCATGCCTTCATCTTAAAAGCCAGCAAGGTAGGGCAACATCCTTCACTCTTCAGCCTCCTTCTTCCACTTTGTGGCTGTATCTCTCAATTCACTCACCTTCATAATCCAGGATAATCTTTACATCTCAAGGTTTGCTGATAAGCAACCATAATTCCATCTGTATGGAATTCATTTAAATTTATTTAGATTCTCCTTTGCCATGTAACTAACATATTAACAGGATTGAAATATTTGGACATGAACATTTTTGTGAGGGAGGGCTTTATTTTGCTTACTACCAATTGTTACTAGGTGACTATATCTGCAAAATTATAAATCCAAGATCTGGTTTATTACCAGCACATCTACATGCCACTTCTACATCATTCCTACCTCCTCTTTCTCAAATGTAAACACTACCTTGAATTTTAAAATTACAGATTAGTTTGTCACTTTGGGAACTTTAAAAAATGGTACCATATGGTGTATATGCTTTTGTGTCTAGCTTTTATTCATTTAACATTTTGCACATAATATTAATCTATATTCTTAAACTGGTATAAGTTTATTTTTACTGCTATGTAATATTTCACTGTGTGAATTTAAAAAAAAAAAACACTATTCATTCAAATGTTTATAGGCATTTGGATTGCTTCCAATTTGGGATTCTTTCAAATGATGCAGTTAAAATTTTTTATACATGTATTTTATTACATATATGCATGTATATTGAGTATAAACTTAGGAGTAAAAATTTAGGGCAATTGGGTAGGCATATGTGCAAAGTTGACAGTGTCAACATACTTTTCCCCAGTGGCTGTACCTAATTACACTCCCAACAGACATGAATGGAAATCAGTTTGCTAAGATAGTTTATAGGGAATGGATGTTGAATTTCATTACATGTTTTTTCTGAATTGATTGTAATAATTCTTTTTCTTCTTTATTCTGTTAATATGTTGAATTACACTGATAGATTTTCAAATGTCAAAAAAATGTTGCATTCCTGGAGGAGAAAAAAAAGTTTGCTCATTACACATTATCTATCTATCTAACTATCCAAATATCTATTGAATAATCTGTCTATTGCTGCAGATATAGTTAATATATTGGTTAAGATTTTTTGCAACCACAAACAAAAGTGAGATTAATATTTTTAAAAAAAAATTCCTGTCATGTCTATATCAGGTTTTTATAACAAAGTTAGGCTAAGGTCATGAAATATAATAATTGATCACTTTATTCTGAGTTCTGCAAGTTTTGGCATTTTTTTTATTTTCAAAAATGTTAGTCAAATTTACCATTGAAGCCATCCCAGTGTGAAGGTTATGAACATGTATGTGTTTGTGACAACTTTAATTTTTTTTTTAGCATTTATTTATTTTTGAGAGACAGAGAGAGACAAAGCATGAGCAGGGGAGGGGCAGAGAGAGAGGGAGACACAGAATCCAAAGGAGGCTCCAGGCTCCAAGCTATCAGCACAGAGTCTGATGCGGGGCTTGAACTCACAAACTGCGAGATCATGACCTGAGCCGAAGTCAGACGCTTAACCTACTGAGCCACCGAGGTGCCCCAGTTTGTGACAACTTTTAATTATGAATTCATTTATTTTTCCAAAGATCAATTTCTGGATAAGAAAATTTCTCAATATTTAGCAACTCTAAATTATAATTTTATAATATACAAAATTTGAGAATATAATTTTATAATTTTCAGGAATTTGGGGAAAGCTGAGCTGAGCAGTTCTTGATTGAGTTCACTTATGGGATAGTATCCAAATATTGGCTGAAAATGCTGTCCCCTGATGGTTCAATTGAGCTGACATCTAATGTGGCTCACTTACATTGCTGTGAGTTGATACTGGTTGTCTGTGGGGAACTCATCTGAGGTTTTCAAATGTTTACACATGGCCCCCAGACAGCAGTCTCAGAATAGTTTAACTTCTTATATGGGGACTGGCTTCCCCAAGAACAAGTGTCCCATGAGAAAGAAGAAGAAGCTGAATTTTGTCTTACTGACCTAATAGTTACTGAGAGATGAGTTAAAATGTTTCAGTATGATTATACCTTTGGATATTTTTCTCTGTACTTTATCAATTAAAAAAAAAATAGTCCTTACATCATCATTTTCTTTTTTCATGTGTCTGCTTTCTCATTTCTTATTTTGGGACTCAAACTCATGAAGGTTAGACTACTTGATATTGTCTCATAGGCAATAAAACTCAGCTTATTTCTTCCAGTCTTTTCCCTCTTTCCAATTGAGTTTGTAATTTCTATTATTGTGTTTTCAAGTTACTGATATTTACTTCTGCAATATCTACCTACAATTAATCCCCACCAGTGATATTCTTATTACAGCAAATATATGCTCATAACTGGAAGATTCACTTAGTTTTGTTTTATGTCTTCCATTTCTTTCCTTATCCTATTCATGCTTTTCTTTATGCCTGTGAGCATATTTATAATACTTTAAAGACTGCTTGCTAATCTCATAATTTTATCACTTCTGTATCTCTTTCTGGTTACTGAAATTTCTCCTGGTTGTGGGTCACGTTTGCCTGATTTTTGACAGATCTAGTAATATTTGCATCAGAATCTTCACATCATGCATTTTATATTTTTGAATGCTATCATTTATTGTTTTGCTTTACCATTGTTGTGCTTTGTTCTGTCAGGAAGTTCATTTTTTTGCAGATCATGGGAGTAGAACTTTTATTTTAGGATTAGTTTACTCACTTACTAAGGAACAACTCTTGCAGTATCTCTGTTGAATGCCTTTGGTGTTCATGAAGATATTCATGTGGAAGATATTCCACATCTGGTAGAACTTGAATATCTCTAAGCCCTGCATGGAAATTGTTCAACATACAGTTTTCTGATCATTCTTTTCCAGCCTCATGGAGTTTCACCCTATGTAAGCATGCCTTGGTATTTACCCACAAACTCCAAAGTCTTCTTTTCAGATTTCCAGATCTTTTGGGTCCTTTTATTTGTGTTTTTCTCTTCTGTCCTTTACTCTATCCCACAGATTCCAACTTCCAATGCGTCTTTAAATCCTATATCTTTTTCTTCAATACAGAAAAATGACCATGTCTTACTAAAATGTCATTGGGCATTAGACTTGAATCTCTGATTATGTGGGAATGATTCAATGCAGCCTAACCATATTTGGGACAAAACAACATGAGTAAAAACAGAACTACGATAGTAAATTTTATACTGGCCATTGGCCAATTATAACATTTTCATTACAAAATAATTTATTGTTAAGACTTTTATAGTCAAACTTAAACCTTTTAATACAAATTAAAAAGCAAATCACATTTCTTACACTGAATAAACTTAAGCAAGAAAATATTTGGGGTAGAAAGCATTTTATTACTATATAAAGTTTATTATTTTATGTTTATCTAATTAAGTATAAACATTTTAGACTCATTAGTAAGACATAAATACTAGATCAAATAAAAAAGATTGTGTGGTCTTCCATTATTGTGAATATTATGTTTATTGATTTCTCTACTGTTGAAGGCTTACTAGGTAATTTGTCTTCTAAACCTCATTAAGCCTGGATGAAAAATTAAAATGGTCAGTGTTAATCTTTTATAATCTATTATTTCATACCAAATGCATTCTAAGAACAAAAGATAAAACCTAGATAGTGTCATGTTAGTATGAAGATAAGTGGTAACACTGCCATGATTAAAGACATACTATGCACTAGTTTAAGACCAAAAGCTCAGAAAGACAGCCTAACTAGGTTCACAGTGTTATTTAATTTGTCTGTGCCTCAGTTTTTTCATCTAAAATGGGAACAATGGTTAATCTGGCACTGAATGCTGCAAAGAGGAAAAATGAGATAATACACATAAAGTTTTTAACATCGAGACTGGCACATGAGTTAATATTGAAATTGATTAGTTATGTAAACCTTTCTACTACAGAGTGAGATAACAGAGAAATAGAAGATCCTATTCCCAAGAACATTTAAACTGTCCAAACATTCAATGAGTTTGAACAATGAATTAGTTAAACTATCTGACTTTGGTACTAACCTTTTGAATATAGAAGACAATTTTTTATAATGCTGTTTCCTATTGTTTTAAGTGTATGGAATGAATATTTGGTATCAAATCTATTTCTTAAGGAGAGCAGAAAACAGTGTGGTGTAATATTTTATGATATAATTTTTTTCTTGACATTAGCTCCACCACATTTGCCCAAATCGAAGCTCCCTGTAATATGATCCCCAAGCACTTTACGCTTACCTTGGGACTTACTGCACACTCTCTTGTACCTGTCTGACTCTTCCTCTTCCTACATACTGTTAGTTTCTTGAGGGCAGTTTTATTTTGCTCATTAGTGTTTGCTTGTATTTTATAAATATATCAACATACTAAATATTTTTAAGTATCTTTTGAGTGAATTAATGAAGAAATGGAGCATATTTTATATAAACAATCTTGAGGTTTTTTTTTTTTTTTTTCCAGAAGGAGGTGTACAGTAGTTGTTTTTTTTTTTCCTTGTTTAAGAATATCTTGAAATAATGTCTGTGATCTCCATTCCAGTAAAGATACCTAAAGTAATTTTTGGAATCCTCCACTTTCTTCCTTCTTTTTTTTTGCAATTCTTAATTTCTCTGTAAGAAGTTCTTTTTAAAATAATAATTTTGAGAAAAGAGATAAAAGTGATGATACAAGGAGTTAATGTTTCAAGATAAAAATGAGAAATATGTTATACAATTTCAAATACTGATAAGATAATGTATTGACCATCCTTTCCCTCTGCATCTCCAAACCTCTTCACCATTGACTTTGCAATCTTCTACAAATGCTCATTTCTTGGGGGTATTGGTGCAGAGGATGTTTGATTTATAAAGGCAATCAATGATATTATAAAGAATAATGAAGTGGAAAAGCAGAAAGAATGTAAGGTTTAATAATATTGGCCTATCTGTGACTTAAAGTGGAGAAGATAATAGGGTATTGGTAAATGTGTATGTTCTTATGTTCTAAATTAGATAAGAAAATTAATTTAATATTTTTGAATTAAGAGTTATTTAAAATCCATTCAAATGATCATTTTTACTACACTTGATCTTAGCGAAAAGGCCGGGAAGCAATCAAATGATCATTTTGTATTACCTGTCAGGTGCATACACACATACATAAACACCTGTGCTTTAGCAGACTGTAGCTAATTCTCAAAGAAACTTTGAGATGATCTCATATGTACAGATCTCATATGTACAGATAAGATAAGGTAAAGTAACAACTTGGATGTAACCTCAGAACCATTTCAAAGTTTTCTAATTGAAAGGGAGCTATTTACATATTTATTGGGGATTTAAATGTGCCAAAATACTGCATTGTATGCAATATTCATTTCTGTTACACTCCTGATTTCCCAAAAGTCAGTAATTTGGCTTGTGAAGAAGATAGTTTAGTTAAAAAGTACTGGGCTATGTGTCAAAAGTCCCAGGTTCAAGTATAATAATTTTCAGTTTCCCACTGTGTGACCTCAGGCATATTTTTCATTTTCCATACATATTTACCTAGACAAATGAAAAACTTTAAAGCATTTAATTAAAAGAAGAGTTTAGCTGGAAAAATTGTAAATGAAAATGTAGGATAAACAACAGATCCAGATAGCCAAAGTAGTCTGTTTTGATTGGTTTGAAATATGTTATTGCCTTAGTTCCAAATCACTTAAGTTCATGTTATATATGAACTTAATATCACCAGAATTATATTATATAATTTCTGTAATTTACTCTGTGTGTGCATGTGCACTTGGATATAAGCTAAGTGTCTAGTGTATAATAAATTGTTCTCATTCCATAGTAAGTTCAGTAATATTTTCTCAATTTCCTTGTTTTCTTTTTTAATATTGAGTAAAGTTATTTATTTATGTTTTTTCCTCAGAAAAGTGTGCCCCCTCATTCACTGTTTTGCATTAATACAGCAAAGTAGATAAATATATAACCCAGAGTTAATGTGGGTATATATAAAACAGAGTGGCTTGTTGGAAGACTAAGCCTTGCTTTTATCAGTGGCTGAAAACAATAAAACAGAGGATTGCGAACATGAGTTACAGGAAAACTTTCACTTTGAGAAAATATTGATAACATCATAAAGTCGGAGCAAAAAAATAATCCCAAACCAATAATGAAAAAAATAAATCATTTGTGTTTAGAAAAAGATTGCATGACTTTTTTTTTTTGAAAGTTTTTAGTCAACATACATTGTAATATTAGCTTCAGGTGTACAATATAGTGATTCAACATTTCCATACATCACCCAGAATAGATATCAGTTGTTCTCTATAGTTAAGAGTCCATTTCTTGGTTTCCCTCCCTCTCTTTTTTTCCCTATGTTCATCTGTTTCATTTCTTAAATTCCACATGAGTGAAATCATATGGTATTGTCATTCTCTGACTGACTTATTTCACTAAGCAGTATACTCTCTAGCTCTATACATGTTGTTGCAAATGGCAAGATTTGTTTCTTTTTTATAGCTGAATAATATTGCTATATATCTATATCTATATATTCTTTATATATCTATATCATCTATATCTATATCTATCTATTTCTATTTCTGTATCTATCTATCTATATTCTCTATCCATTCATTAGTTGTTGGACATGTGGGCGATTTCATAATTTGGCTATTGTAGATAATGCTGCTATAAACATTGGGGTAGATGTACCCCCTCAAATCAGTATTTTTGTATCTTTTGGGTAAATACCTAGTAGTGAAAGGGCGGGCCTACGCCAGCCGACTCCATCTTGTTCTGTGTCCTTCACCTTGACCACACCTCCTCCCCTTGAGTAACCCCCCCCTCACCTGCCTAACAGGACTCGGACCCTTCCCCAGGACCCTTCCCCAGCCAATCGGTTGAGGCCATAGCCATTACCTCACCAACTGCCCCAGGCCCCAATAAAACCTTTGTCCTTTTGAAACTCGCTCTCTTTCCCTGGTATCTCACCGCTGCGTCGGTGCAGGTAGGGGATTGAGCTCGAGCTAGCTCGAATAAAGGCTCTTTGCTTTTGCATCGGACTCGGCTCCCTAGTGGTCTTTGGGGATCACGAATTCTGGGCATAACAGTAGTGCAATTGCTGGATCATAGGGCAGTTCTCTTTTTAACATTTTGCGAAGCAAAATTATTTAAATCAGATTATAAAACAATAGATGAAGTCCATGAATTTAAAGTAACTCATGGGGCACCTGGATGGCTCAGTCAGTTGAATGTCTGTACTATTGATTTTGGCTCAGGTCATGACCCCAGGGTTGTGGGATTGTGCCCCATGTTGGTCTCCATGCTGAGCATGAGCAGGCTTGAGATTCTCTCCCCCTCTTCGTCTCTCTTTCTCCCCCTCTGCTCTCTCTCTCTCTTTAGAATAAAGAAAAAAATAAAAATAAATAAAATAACTCCTAATTCTGCTGCTTACAAATGGCAAACTAAAAAAGCAAGTTTAATTCTAGAATCATAGAGAATTTGGGGCCAATCCTGACTTTGAAACTGGTTAGTTATCTGATGTAGAATGTAATTTAAAATTTTTAAGTTTTAGTTTCCTCAACAATAAAAGAGAGGATAAAAGTTAACTTTTTATTTCTATGCTTAGTATGTCTTAGGTATGGTCTCATTCTTTTAAACATATATGTAAATTTAGTCTTCTCTGAAACCTATAAATCAGGATGTATCATTTCTTCCTTTATTATGTGACTGGGAAAACTTAAAAAAATTGAGTCGAAAAACAAAATTAAAAAAATTTTTAGGTGACAGAGGTGGGATTTTGAAACTCAGTCAGCTAGATTCCAGATATTATTCTATTCTGCTTCCCTGGCAATTTCCAGCTGAAATGAAGTAAAAGCATTCGCCTTCAGAGGAAGGCATCTGGTACTGATAACCCATCATCTATTACACTATCAAAATGAATTAAAAAGCAAGCAAGCAAATGACTCCTGTTACCTTCACAGGTGTTGCTGCGGCTGCCACCATTATTGCTATGACTGCTAGCTCTCATCCTTCTTTTTTGCCAAGATATCTACGGATTACAGCAGCTTCTGCCATTTCCTACCTTGTTTTCTCTCTTTGGATTAAAATACACTGAAGAGAATCTTTAAAACTAAAAATAACGAAGGCTAACAGGGACACTTTATAAAGTTTTACTAAATATACAGTGGCTGAGAGACATTTCTCCTAAACCACACTTCCCTGAAAATCATCACTTGATCTCAAACTTGTATTGTATTGTGTGCCTGTAGAACATACAGTGCTGCAAAAGAATTGAATCCTTACCTTCTCATGTCAGTTCATTATATAAAAACACATATTGCCATGTTGCATACTGATGCTTGATTAGAATTCACTTTATCCATAAAAATTAAATTATAAGACATATATTTAGACCTCAGTAATACAGTATGATGGATCTATTTTCAAAGAGCACATCACATTACCTTTGCAAGCATGCATGATTCATTCACACAGAGAATTTGAAGCCCTAATGTCCTTTCTCAGAAAAATTTCTGCCACAATATAGGGCTATAATAAAAGTTTTCTTGTAAGATCTCAACTGGTCTATCTGTAGCTAAAAGGGTAAAACATTTACTATACTTTGGAAATTTTTTAGACTGTCAGCAGTAAATATCCTCAATTGTTATAGAGTACGATGTTGCTGCTGGCAGTCATGCGCTCTTATGGTGCATTATATCCTTAAGATTGGAATTCTTCAATATTTCTTGAACTACAACTACCCTGTTCATTAAGTTCTAAATATATGAAAATATGCATTTGTATAAGCAGGTTTAAAATGGAGATTTAAAACCATAGGTCTTATACACATCTTAAGTTACATGTCTAATTAATTTGTCTTCACACAACGCTACCCTTTCATTAATTTGTGCTTCCTAGAGTAGTAGATACTATACTCTTTCATGTTTTAATCCTAATGTCCTCTCTAATTCTTTAAAATACAAATTCCTAAGGACCATTTCTCAGTCAGTAGAGATGTCAAGTTTGCATGGCTAAACAGCAAATACAGTAAGTCTAAAAGCTCTATTTTCCATAAACATTGCTGTAAAAATCACATACCCTTTTAGAATTCAAAAATCAGCATGTAGCCTATCTGAATATATCAATCACAGTGCCTGTAAATTGCTGTTTTACTTAGCTTTCATGAAAAGTAATGAAGAAAACAAGATTTTTTTAGTCATTCCAGAATTGACAGAAAATAAACTGCAAGATTTAGTTGAAATTTCATGTGGAATATAACAACAAAAATTTACCATTGACAAGGATATTACCAAGCAAATAAACAATAGCACTCTCAGTAAAACCATATTAACATGAATAATAATACTTGTTCTTTGCTTTTACAGTGCTGTACAGTCATTACTTTTAATTTTGGTAATTGAATTAATTATGAGCATCTCATCATAGCCTCAATTTACTAGCAGATGTAGAATTTTAAGATACATAGATAACCCGAAAAGTAATGTTTGAGTTTAGAGCAGAAGAAACACTTGATTATCTGCATGGATGAAGGGCATTATTTCCCAGAAGAGTATAATCATATTGCATTTACTTTTACTTTATTTAGAAAAAAAATGAATAAATTCAGGGTAAAAAAACATTTAAAATACATATGACTAAAAGGTATTAATGTATTTATTACAGAAAGAACTTTTAAAAATGAGGTTAATTTTAAAATATGAAAAGGGATTTTCCCCCATAGCATTTATCATTTGACAGTGTATGTTGTCACTTAACATTGTATATATTCATTTGTTTAATATATCTATCTCTATTTCTCTAGAATGTAAGGAACATGAAGAAAGAGACTTGTATTTTTTTAAAATTTTTGTTAAATTTTATTTTTTAAAATTTACATTCTAATTAGTTAGCATATAGTGCAACAATGATTTCAGGAGTTGATTCCTTAGTGCCCCTTACCCATTTATCCCATCCCCCCTCCCACAACCCCTCCTGTAACCCTCAGTTTGTTCTCCGTGCTTATGAATCTCTTCTGTTTTGTCCCCCTCCCTGTTTTTATATTATTTTTGTTTCCCTTCCTTTGTGTTCATCTGCTTTGCCTCTTAAAGTCCTCATATGAGTGAAATAATATGATTTTTGTCTTTCTCTGCCTAATTTCCTTTAGCATAATACCCTCCAGTTCTATCCAAGTAGTTGCAAATGGCAAGATTTCATTCTTTTTTATTGACAAGTAATACTCTATTGTATGTATATATACCACATCTTTTTTTCCCACTGAGTAAATGTATTAATATATTTTATTGTATTTATTGTTTTTTATTTTTTTTAATATATAAAATTTATTGTCAAATTGGTTTCCATACAACACCCAGTGCTGATCCCAAAAGGTGCCCTCCTCATATACCCATCACCCACCCACCCCTTCCTCCCACCCCCCATCAACGCTCAGTTTGTTCTCAGTTTTTAAAGACTCTTAGGCTTTGGCTCTCTCCCACTCTAACCTCTTTTTTTTTTTTTCCTTCCCCTCCCCCATGGATTTCTGTTAAGTTTCTCAGGATCCAATAAGAGTGAAAACATATGGGTATCTGTCTTTCTCTGGATGGCTTATTTCACTTAGCATCACACTCTCCAGTTCCATCCATGTTGCTACAAAGGGCCATATTTCATTCTTTCTCATTGCCATGTAGTACTCCATTGTGTATATAAACCACAATTTCTTTATCCATTCATCAGTTGATGGACATTTAGGCTCTTTCCATATTTTGGCTATTGTTGAGAGTGCTGCTATAAACTTTGGGGTACAAGTGCCCCTATGCATCAGTACTCCTCTATCCCTTGGGTAAATTCGTAGCAGTGCTATTGCTGGGACATAGGGTAGGTATTTTTAATTTTCTGAGGAACCTCCACACTGTTTTCCAGAGCGGCTGCACCAATTTGCATTCCCACCAACAGTGCAAGAGAGTTCCGGTTTCTCCACATCCTCTCCAGCATCTGTAGTCTCCTGATTTGTTCATTTTGGCCACTCTGACTGGCGTGAGGTTATATCTGAGTGTGGTTTTGATTTGTATTTCCCTGATGAGGAGCGACGTTGAGCATCTTTTCATGTGCCTGTTGGCCATCCGGATGTCTTCTTTAGAGAAGTGTCTATTCATGTTTTCTGCCCATTTCTTCACGGGGTTATTTGTTTTTATGGGTGTAGAGTTTGGTGAGCTCTTTATAGATTTTGGATACTAGCCCTTGGATATGTCATTTGCAAATATCTTTTCCCATTCCATTGGTTGCCTTTTAGTTTTGTTGGTTGTTTCATTTGCTGTGCAGAAGCTTTTTATCTTCATAAGGTCCCAGTAGTTCATTTTTACTTTTAATTCCCTTGCCTTTGGGGATGTGTCGAGGAAGAGATTGCTACGGCTGAGGTCAGAGAGGTCTTTTCCTGCTTTCTCCTCTAAGGTTTTGATGGTTTCCTGTCTCACATTCAGGTCCTTTATCCATTTTGAGTTTATTTTTGTGAATGGTGTGAGAAAGTGGTCTAGTTTCAACCTTCTGCATGTTGCTGTCCAGTTCTCCCAGCACCATTTGTTAAAGAGACTGTCTTTTTTCCATTGCATGTTCTTTCCTGCTTTGTCAAAGATGAGTTGGCCATACGTTTGTGGGTCTAGTTCTGGGGTTTCTATTCTATTCCATTGGTCTATGTGTCTGTTTTCGTGCCAATACCATGTTGTCTTGATGATTACTGCTTAGTAGTAGAGGCTAATGTCTGGGATTGTGATGCCTCCTTCTTTGATCTTCTTCTTCAAAATTACTTTGGCTATTCAGGGCCTTTTGTGGTTCCATATGAATTTTAGGATTGCTTGTTCTAGTTTCAAGAAGAATGTTGGTGCAATTTTGATTGGGATTGCATTGAATGTGTAGATAGCTTTGGGTAGTATTGACATCTTGACAATATTTATTCTTCCAACCCATGAGCATGGAATGTTTTTCCATTTCTTTATATCTTCTTCAATATCCTTCATAAGCTTTATATAGTTTTCAGCATACAGATCTGTTACATCTTTGGTTAGGTTTATTCCTAGGTATTTTATGCTTCTTGGTGCAATTGTGAATGGGATCAGTTTCTTTATTTGTCTTTCTGTTGCTTCATTGTTAGTGTATAAGAATGCGGCTGACTTCTGTATATAGATTTTTTATTTATTAATTTATTTTTTTAATATATGAAATTTATTGTCAAATTGGTTTCCATACAACACCCAGTGCTCATCCCAAAAGGTGCCCTCCTCAATACCCATCACCCACCCTCCCCTTCCTCCCACCCCCCATCAACCCTCAGTTTGTTCTCAGTGTTTTAGAGTCTCTTATGCTTTGGCTCTCTCCACTCTAACCTCTTTTTTTTTTTTTCCTTCCCCTCCCCCATGGGTTTCTGTTAAGTTTCTCAGGATCCACATAAGAGTGAAAACATATGGTATCTGTCTTTCTCTGTATGGCTTATTTCACTTAGCATCACACTCTTCAGTTCCATCCACGTTGCTACAAAGGGCCATATTTCATTTTTTCTCATTGCCACGTAGTATTCCATTGTGTATATAAACCACAATTTCTTTATCCATTCATCAGTTGATGGACATTTAGGCTCTTTCCATAATTTGGCTATTGTTGAGAGTGCTGCTATAAACTTTGGGGTACAAGTGCCCCTATGCATCAGTACTCCTGTACCCCTTGGATAAATTCGTAGCAGTGCTATTGCTGGGTCATACGGTAGGTCTATTTTTAATTTTCTGAGGAGCCCCCACACTGCTTTCCAGAGCGGCTGCACCAATTTGCATTCCCACCAACAGTGCAAGAGGGTTCCCGTTTCTCCACCTCCTCTCCAGCATCTATAGTCTCCTGATTTGTTCATTTTGGCCACTCTGACTGGCGTGAGGTGATATCTGAGTGTGGTTTTGATTTGTATTTCCCTGATAAAGAGCGACGTTGAACAATCTTTTCATGTGCCTGTTGGCCATCCGGATGTCTTCTTTAGAGAAGTGTCTATTCATGTTTTCTGCCCATTTCTTCGCTGGAGTATTTGTTTTTTGGGTGTGGAGTTTGGTGAGCTCTTTATAGATTTTGGATACTAGCCCTTTGTCCGATATGTACATTGATTTTGTATCCTGGAACTTTGCTGAATTCATGTATCAGTTCTAGCAGACTTTTGGTGGAGTCCATTGGATATTCCATTTATAGTAAGTATCATGTCATCCGCAAAAAGTGAAAGCTAGACTTCATCTTTGCCAATTTTGATGCCTTTGATTTCCTTTTGTTGTCTGATTGCTGATGCTAGAACTTCCAACACTATGTTAAACAACAGCGGTGAGAGTGGGCATCCCTGTCGTGTTCCTGATCTCAGGGAAAAAGCTCTTAGTTTTTCCCCACTGAGAATGATGTTAGCTGTGGGCTTTTCCTCAATGGCTTTTATGATCTTTAAGTATGTTCCTTCTGGGGCGCCTGGGTGGCTCAGTCGGTTGAGTGTCTGACTTCAGCTCAGGTCATGATCTCACGGTCCGTGAGTTTGAGCCCCACGTCGGGCTCTGGGCTGATGGCTCAGAGCCTGGAGCCTGCTTCCGATTCTGTGTCTCCCTCTCTGTCTACCCCTCCCCCGTTAACGCTCTGTCTCTCCCTGTCTCAAAAATGAATAAACATTAAAAAAAAAATTAAAAAAAAAGGATGTTCCTTCTATCCCGACTTTCTCAGGGTTATTATTAACAAAGGGTGCTGAATTTTGTCAAAGGCTTTTCTGCAAAGGCCTTATCGATTGACAGGATCATATGGTTCTTATCTTTTCTTTTATTAATGTGATGTATCTCGTTGATTGATTTGCGAATGTTGAACCAGCCCTGCATCCCAGGAATGAATCCCACTTGACCATGGTGAATAATTCTTTTTATATGCTGTTGAATTAAATTTGCTAGTATTTTTTTGAGAATTTTTGCATCCATATTCATCAGGGATATTGGCCTGTAGTTCTCTTTTTTTACTGGATCTCTGTCTGGTTTAGGAATCAAAGTAAAACTGGCTTCATAGAATGAGTCTGGAAGTTTTCCTCCCTTTCTATTTCTTGGAAGAGCTTGAGAAGGATAGGTATTATCTCTGCTTTAAACGTCTGGTAGAACTCCCCTGGGAAGCCATCTGGTCCTGGACTTATTTGTTGGGAGATTTTTGATAACCGATTCAATTTCTTCGCTGCTTATGGGTCTGTTCAAGCTTTGTATTTCCTCCTGATTGAGTTTTGGAAGAGTGTGGGTGTTTAGGAATTTGTCCATTTCTTCCAGGTTGTCCAATTTGTTGGCATATAACTTTTCATAGTATTCCCTGATAATTGTTTGTATCTCTGAGGGATTGGTTGTCATAATCCCATTTTCCTTCATGATTTTATCTATTTGGGTCATCTCCCTTTTCTTTTTTTTTTTTTTTTTTTTTTCAACGTTTTTTTTTTTTTTTAATTTATTTTTGGGACAGAGAGAGACAGAGCATGAACGGGGGAGGGGCAGAGAGAGAGGGAGACACAGAATCGGAAACAGGCTCCAGGCTCTGAGCCATCAGCCCAGAGCCCGACGCGGGGCTCGAACTCCCGGACCGCGAGATCGTGACCTGGCTGAAGTCGGACGCTTAACCGACTGCGCCACCCAGGCGCCCCCTCCCTTTTCTTTTTGAGAAGCCTGGCTAGAGGTTTGCCAATTTTGTTTATTTTTTGAAAACACCAACTCTTGGTTTTGTTGATCTGCTCTACAGTTTTTTTTAGATTCTATATTGTTTATTTCTGCTCTGATCTTTATTCTTTCTCTTCTTCTACTGGGTTCAGGCTGCCTTTGCTGTTCTGCTTCTATTTCCTTTATGTGTGCTGTTAGATTTTGTATTTGGGATTTTTCTTGTGTCTGGAGATAGGCCTGGATTGCAATGTATTTTCCTCTCAGGACTGCCTTTGCTGCATCCCAAAGCGTTTGGATTGTTGTATTTTCATTTTCATTTGTTTCCATATATTTTTTAATTTCTTCTCTAATTGCCTGGTTGACCCACTCCTTCGTTAGTAGGGTGTTCTTTAACCTCCATGCTTTTGGAGGTTTTCCAGACTTTTTCCTGTGGTTGATTTCAAGCTTCTTAGCATTGTGGTCTGAAAGTATGCATGGTATAATTTCAATTCTTGTATACTTATGAAGGGCTGTTTTGTGAACCAGTATATGCTCTACCTTGGAGAATGTTCCATGTGCACTCGAGAAGAAAGTATATTCTGTTGCTTTGGGATGCAGAGTTCTAAATATATCTGTCAAATCCATCTGAACCAATGTATCATTCAGGGCCCTTGTTTCTTTATTGACCGTGTGTCTAGATGATCTATCCATTTCTGTAAGTGGGGTGTTAAAGTCCCCTGCAATTACCACATTCTTATCAATAAGGTTGCTTATGTTTATGAGTAGTTGTTTTATATATTTGGGTGCTCCGGTATTCGGCACATAGACATTTATAATTGTTAGCTCTTCCTGATGGATAGACCCTGTAATTATCATATAATGCCCTTCTTCATCTCTTGTTACAGTCTTTAATTTAAAGTCTAGTTTGTCTCTCTCTCTATATATATAAGTATGATATATATATCATATATATATAAGTAAGATATAAGTATGACTATTCCAGCTTTCTTTTTGCTTCCAGTAGCATGATAAATAGTTCTCCATCCCCTCACTCTGAATCTAAAGGTGTCCTCAGGTCTAAAATAAGTCTCTTGTAGACAGCAAATAGATGGGTCTTGTTTTTTCATCCATTCTGATCCCCTATGTCTTTTGGTTGGCGCATTTAATCCATTTACATTCAGTGTTATTATAGAAAGATACGGGTTTAAAGTCATTGTGATGTCTATGTTTTATGCTTGTAGCGATGTCTCTGGTACTTTGTCTCACAGGATCCCCCTTAGGATCTCTTGTAGGGCTGGTTTAGTGGTGATGAATTCCTTCAGTTTTTCTTTGTTTGGGAAGACCTTTATCTCTCCTTCTATTCTAAATGACAGACTTGCTGGATAAAGGATTCTCGGCTGCATATTTTTTCTGTTCAACACATTGAAGATCTCCTGCCAATCCTTTCTGGCTGCCAAGTTTCAAAAGAGAGATCAGTCACGAGTCTTATAGGCTCCCTTTATATGTTAGGGCACATTTATCCCTTGCTGCTTTCAGAATTTTCTCTTTATCCTTGTATTTTGCCAGTTTCACTATGATGTGTCATGTAGAAGATCGATTCAAGTTACGTCTGAAGGGAGTTCTCTGTGCCTCTTGGATTTCAATGCCTTTTTCCTCCCCCAGTTCAGGGAAGTTCTCAGCTATTATTTCTTCAAGTACACCTTCAGCACCTTTCCCTCTCTCTTCCTCCTCTGGGATACCAATTATGCATATATTATTTCTTTTTAGTGTATCACTTAGTTCTCTAATTTTCCTCTCATACTCCTGGATTTTTTTATCTCTCTTTTTCTTAGCTTCCTGTTTTTCCATAATTTTATCTTCTGGTTCACCTATTCTCTCCTCTGCCTCTTCAATCTGAGACGTGGTTGTTTCCATTTTATTTTACATCTCATTTAAAGCATTTTTCAGCTCCTCCTGACTGTTCCTTAGTCCCTTGATCCCTGTAGCAAGAGATTCTCTGCTGTCCTCTATACTGTTTTCAAGCCCAGCGATTAATTTTATGACTATTATTCTAAAATCACTTTCTGTTATATTGTTTAAATCCTTTTTGATCAGTTCATTAGCTGTTGTTATTTCCTGGAGATTCTTTTGAGGGGAATTCTTCTGTTTGGTCGTTTTGGATAGTCCCTGGAGTGGTGCTGACCTGCAGGGCACTTCCCCTGTGCTGTGGTGTATAACTGGAGTTGGTGGGCGGGGCTGCAGTCAGACCTGATGTCTGTCCCCAGCACACCACTGGGGCCAAAGTCAGACTGGTGTGTGCCTTCTCTTCCCCTCTCCTAGGGGTGGGATTCACTGTGGGGTGGCGTGGCCCGTCTGACATACTTGCACACTGCCAGGCTTGTGGTGCTGGGGATCTGGCATATTAGCTGGGGTGGGTAGGCAAGGTGCACAGGGGCAGGAGGGGCAGGCTTAGCTCGCTTCTCCTTAGGTGATCCACTTCAGGAGGGGCCCTGTGGCAGCAGGAGAGAGTCAGACCCGCTGCCGGAGGGGTGGCTCCACAGAAGCACAGCGTTGGGTGTTTGTGCTGAGCGAGCAAGTTCCCTGGCAGCAACTGGTCCCTTTGGGATTTTGGCTGGTGGATGGGCGAGGGAGATGGCGCTGGCGAGCGCCTTTGTTCCCCACCAAACTGAGCTCTGTCGTTCTGGGGCTCAGCAACTCTCCCTCCCTTTGTCCTCCAGCCTTCCTGCTTTCCGAGCAGAGCTGTTAACTTATGACCTCCCAGATGCTAAGTCGTGCTTGCTGTCGGAACACAGTCTGTCTGGCCCCTCCGCTTTTGCAAGCCAGACTTGGGGGCTCTGCTCTGTACATGGGCTGCCCCTCCGCCCGGCTCCCTCCCACCAGTCCCTGCAGCGTGCACCGCCTCTCTGCCCTTCCTATCCTCTTCTGTGGGCCTCTCCTCTGTGCTTGGCTCCGGAGACTCCTTCTGCTAATCCTCTGGCAGTTTTCTGGGTTATTTAGGCAGGTGTAGGTGGAATCTAAGTTGTCAGCAGGGCGCACGGTGAGCCCACCGTCCTCCTACTCCGCCATCTTTTATACCACATCTTCTTTATCCATTCATCCATCGATAGACATTTGGGCTCTTACCATACTTTGGCTATTGTTGATAGTGCTGCTATAAACATGGGGGTACAAATGTCCCTTTGAAACAGCACACCTGAATCCCTTGGATAAATGCCTAGTTGTGCAATTGCTGGGTCATAGGGTATTTCTATTTTTAGTTTTTTGAGGAACCTCCATACTGTTTTCCAGAGTGGCTGCACCAGCTTGTATTCCCAAGGAGACTTGTGTTTTTTGGTCTCTATGTATATTAAGGACAATGTCTGGCAAATATGTGTTTAATATACTGGATGAAAAACTTAAAAAAAAAATCTTTCCATCATTTACACTAAATGCGACCTTACATCTTGCTTTCTTTCTCATGACATAGCAGTGAAGAAAAAAATTTGTTTATTTTATTATGAAGACAAATTTCCTTTTTGTATTTCAGTCCTCTGTCATCCATGCCAGGTTCTGACTAGAACAACTCTTATAGTAATATCTATTCATCAGTGTTCTAGTGTGTGTGTGTGTGTGTGTGTGTGTGTGTGTGTTATGTTTCATGAAACAATGAGTTATTTACCCAGGAGACAATCAATTTGTGCATTTCCCATTCAACCCCTTAGCAGAAAAAAAAAAAAAAAAAAAATATATATATATATATATATATATATATATATATATGTATGTATATAGGCAGTTCTGGTTTTGTAAAAAGCATTACTAACCACTAATTGTTCTCATTCAGTCAGCATGTTCAAGTAGATGAAGATAGAATACATGGGCTATGATGCCAAGCTTATTCCCATTTTCTACTTCCTAATTCTTTCTAATCACTAAGTGATTTCCTAAAGAAAATAAAAGTCTAAATAAAGGAAATATTTATTTAATATTCTTTCGTAGGGTTTAATCTCAAGCTTTGCTGTTTGATAAACAATTTTATCTACAAATATTTCTTAGTGACCACTAAAAAGTCAAGTGCTATGTATATATCACAGAAGAAATGAGAAAGAATAAAAGATACGATATTCTCTCAGAGTTTAGAGCCTAATTAAAGATATAAACAATTTTCTAATGAGCTAAATTTGAAAAATCCTCAGCTACAGGTTTTCTTTGTGAATTAAATGGAGCACAATACTCAGATTATGAACTATCTGGATGAGAGATTGTTAAACAATATATATGTTCTTCTGTCATTACACCACCTGCTTTCTTTATTAGGATCTGTGTGCTGTTGAGCAACAGTAGTGCCTGCACATACTCCCCCTTCTTTATCTATTCACCTTAAACAATTTACCAGACTTACCAAATCTCAATAACAACTTTCTCAACTTTAAAATAATGCATCTATAATTTGAGGTTTAATTATTCCGAAGATTCTTTTTAGTATGTATTATGTTTACAGAGAAACTATATATTCCAATTGTGTAAGTCTCTTCCCCGCCACCAGGTCTATTGAGATATAATTGACATGTAACAGTGTATTAATTTAAAGAATACAACATGTTTGTTTATATATATATGTATACATATATATATATGCACACATATATATATGTATACATATATATGCACACACATATATATATATGTATACATATATATATGCACACATATATACACACACATATATATACACACATATATATACACACACATGTGTGTATATGTATATATATATATATATATATATATATATATAGTGAAATCATCACCATAAAAAAGTTAGTTAACATTCATCACCTCATATAGTTACAAGATCTTTAAGATCTACTCTCTTAGCAACTTTCAAATATATAACTGTAGAAATTGTGCTTACTTTACATTCCCAGTACTCATTCATTACCTTATGTAACTGGAAATTTGTACCTTTTGACAATCTTATCCAATTTCCCCATCCTCTACATTCCTGCCCTCTGGCAACCACCAATCTGTTCTCTATATACGTGAAGTTTTCGTTTGTTTGTTTGTTTTGTTTTTTTTGTTTTTAGATTCAACATATAAGTGAGATCACATAATGTTTATTTTTCTCTGAGTTATTTTAATTAGCATAATGTTCCTAAGTTTCATCAATTCATTTATGGATGAACATCTTGGATTTCTCCATATCTTGGCTAGTGTAAATAATTATGCAAGGAACATGGAGATGTAGATATCTCTTCAATATGATGGTTTTATTCCCTGAAGATATAGATATATATATATATACTCAAAAGTAAAATTGATGAATCATATATTAGTTCTATTTTTAATTTCTTGACAAACCTACATGTTGTTTTCCACAGCGGTTGTACCAATTAAATTTCCAGTAGCAGCGCACAAGTGTTCCTTTTACATCCTCACTAGCAGTTGTTATCTCTTGTCTTTTCTATAATAGCCATCTTAACCAATATGGCATGATATCTCATTTTGATTTTGATTTGCATTTCTCTGATGATTAGTGATGTTGAGCACCTTTTTATGTACTTGTTTGCCATTTATATGATTTCTTTGGAGGGGCTTCTGGGTGGCTAAGTTGGTTAAGCATCTCACTTTGGCTCAGATCATGATCTTGCCTGAATTTGAGCCCCCTGTTGGGCACTGTGCTGACAGCTCAGAGCCTGGAGCTTGCTTTGGATTCTGTGTCTCCCTTCTCTCTGCTCCTCCCTCACTTGCACCGTGTCTCTCTTGCTCTCTCAAAAATAAACATTAAAAAAGTTTTATATGTTTTCTTTGGAAAAGTGTCTATACTGGTCTTCCACCCATTTTAAAATTAGACTGTATTTTTTTTTTTTTTTTTTTTTTTTGCTATTGAGTTGAATGAGTTCTTTATATATTTTGGATATTAACCTCTTATCAGATATATGATTTGTGAATATTTTCTCCCATTCAGTAGATTGTCTTCTCATTTTGTTGATGGATACTTTTGCTGAGCAGAAGCTTTTTATTTTGATGTAATCCCACTTGTTCATTTTTGCTTTTGTTGTCTTTTCTTTTGGTGCTAAATCCAAAAAATTATTGCTAAGATTCATGTCAAGAAGATTACTTATTTTCTTTTAGGAGTTTTATGGTTTCAGATCTTACATTTGTGTCTTTAATCCATTTCAAGTTAATTTTTTTAATGTTTATTTTTGAGACAGAGAGAGAGAGAGGGAGAAAGAGAGTGTGTGAAAGCATGGGAAAGGCAGAGAGACGGGTGACAGAGGATATGAAATGGTCTCTGTGCTCACAGCAGAAAGCCCGGTGTGGGGCTTGAACTTACGAACCACAAGAATCATGATCTGATCAGATGCTTAACTGACTGAGACACCCAGGCTCCCCTCAAGTTAATTTTTTGTGAATGGTATATAATAGGGGTGTAGCTTAATTCTTTTGCATGTGGATGTTTAGTTCTCCCAACACCATGTATTGAATTGACTATCCTTTTTCCATTGTATATTCTTGGCTCCTTTGTTGTAAGTTAATATACCATATATGTTTGGGTTTATATTCTGTTCTATTGGTCTATGTGTCTGTTTTTATGTCAATGTCATACTGTTTTGATTACTAAAGCTTTCTAACATAGTTTAAAATCAGGAAGTATGTTGCCTTCAGTTCTGTTATTCTTTCTCAAGATTGCTTTGGCTCTTTGGGGTCCTTTGTGGTTCCATACAAATTTTAGGATTTTTTTTCTCTCTCTGTGAAAAAATGCCATCAGAATTTTGATAAGGATTATGTTGAATTTGTAGATTGCTTTGGGTAGTATGGACATTTTAACAATATTAATTTTTTCAATTCATGAACTTGGAATATCTTCCATTTATTTGTTTCTCAATTTCTTTCATCACTGTCCATATACACATCAATGTTTTTATACATTCTGATTAAAGACAATTTCTTATTTTCCATATTTTTCCCATTGGAAATCTTCATATATGAGGTAAACATTGAGACAAATTAATGAAAATAATTTGTATAATGAGTAGTAATAATAATGTCTTAAGTTTTTGTCTCCAGAAAACCTTAAGGAACTGAAAGTTCAGACCATTAATTTTGAGAAATGGAAGGCATAGCATAAAGCCGCAAATTCTAACAGGCTGGAGTCATTAGTTGCCTGGTAAATTGGCTAATATGTCAGGAACATTTTCATTTCTATTAGTAGATCACATGGAGCCAAATTAGGCATTTGGGATATTACTATCAAATTTTAAATAATCCAGGTGCTGTGACCATTCATAAATTTTCACTCAATTACAGGGCTGATTGTAATCATTTTCTAAAAGGAAAGAGAGTCTTAATTCAAACTAGTGGTTTCATAATTTTTGTAATTATATTTTATTAGAGAGAGGTTATTAGAGTTTCTCTGAAATAAGATACAAATTTTCATGTTATAGAAAAATATCCACAAATATCCTTTGCTTTGTAAACAGAATATTTTAATCAGTGGAAAATTTTCTTAGAATTACCCACATTCACCCCTTTCATCACCACCAATCATTTATTTTTATTCCTTTTATTACTTCCTGTCAATATTCTTATTTTGGAAGAGGGATGTATTAACTGTTTCCTTTCCTTTATAGCTAGAACATTTCTCTAAAGTATACATAAAGTAAAACAGAGTAATGAAAAAAAAACAAATGTGCTATACATATTGTTGTTCTAAACTGATCATAAATACAGGAGCATTACAATAGATTTCTAGGGAACACTGCCTTATTGAATATTAATAGTGATATATAATATCATCGCTTATATGAAGAAAAAAATAAACTTGGTATGAAAGTCTAAATATTGAAACACAGCTTCATGCAGTGTTCACTTTTTCAAATATATAGTTAGAGCACCTACAAACAGATTTCACTGATGAGCTATATGGAAATTTCTCTTTGGAAATGAAGAAACTGTAACTTAAAAATGATTTCAGAGCAAGCTCCACTTAGTAGAAACTTCCAATTTGGAATATTAAAGGAATTTCTATATAATGTAGACAATGCAATCGCTAGGGTTTGTTAAAAAAATGGTGTAATAACTTCTCTGACAACATTCACTTTGGCAGACTCTAAAAGAATGTAGAAAGGAAGGCTTGTACCAAAACATACATAAGTCTTAAATTAGTGATATTTTTATAGAAAAAAACAGAACTTAAGAATTGAATTAAAATCATTGTTTCAGTTTTTGTATATAAATATAACCTAATTTATCTAACTTGAGTCACCTTTCTCTTACATATTTAGAAAAGATGTATCTGTGTGTGTGTGTGTGTGTGTGTGTGTGTGTGTGTTCATGAGTGAGAATCTACATGCCAACTTCATTTTCTCATAGTGTGCAAGTCATGCTTAGAACTTCTGGAAAAATATCCTTAACAGGTTGCTAAGCTCCCTGTACAGGTATCAGCAAAGGAGTCAATACTGGGCATACTGTACTTCTCTTTATTGCATGTTCTAATTATTTTTCACATCCTCCACACAAGACTTGCTGACTGAGGAAGTTCAAAGCAATGCAAATAACTTGGAATTGAACGTTGAAATCCTCTAGGTGAGAAACGTTTGTTCATCTCATTTGAAAGATCTTGTTGTCTATCTTCCACTGCAGTAGCTGCCTTCCTGCCATGTTGTGGGGTTTCTTTCCCTCTTCCCACTTATCTTATTTATCTCATCTTCTTTCTTCCTTTCCTCACTGACTTTTAATGCCTCTTCCAGAGTTGTCACTGGACCATTCTCTCTCTCTTCTCTGTGTTATTTCTCTTGATCATTTGCTTTTGCTCTCTTATTTTGGGATTCTCATCGTTCTTATTTCCACTCAAATCATCATACTTTTTTTTTAATGCTTTGTCTCCACAATAAAAGCACCATATAAATGTAAGCAGGATATAAATGCAACTCTTTCTGGAGTTGAACCAGAAACTGTGGTCCCAGTGAATAATGTGATAATTCCTTCAACACAATTCACAGGTAATCATTTCATGTAAAACAAAAGAAAACTCTATAGTGGCCTGTGGTAAGTGTCCTTATTATCAAAATGTTTGTTATCATTCCTTTTGATAACATCAATAAATTTGGGGATAAAATATATAATTTGAATGTTCTTTGTGTATATAAAATGTTAGTAGCTTGGACTATTATGTATTGTATTGGTATATTTGTATATGTGTACAGGTTTTAGGCAGTTTGGAAAATTCAGACAACAAAGCTCAAAAAATGCAGGATTTGTTCATTTGCTTTTTGTGTGTGTACATTTGATTTTTAAAAAATTATTATGAAATAGTGAAGACATACAAAAGATATAAAGGATAAAGTACACCAGTACCAGATACCAACTGATTAGCTTTAAAAAATAAAATACAATTATTGCACCTGGAAGATCATTTCATACATTCCAGGTTGCATGCATAATCTGACATGCATGTTTACCACCATGTTGGTCACATCTTCTCTTGCAGATAGATAGATGATAGATAGATAGATAATGGAATTGATACAATACAATATATATATATATTAATATACATATTGATATAACTAGATATCCATATAATAATGTAGTTGAAACATAAAATCTATATAACCATGTATATACTTCCAATGTTTTCTTTTATATAAATCATGTCATATTTTATGTATGTTATTACAGATATTTTTCATCTTAACCTATTCAATGTGATACATTTATAGGTTTTCTTATGTTAAACCATTCTCGCATTCCTGAGATGAATCCAGCTTGATCACGATATAAACAATTACATACTGACAAAAGTATATACGTAATTAAATGCATGCTAATAGAAGAGGAGATATTTGGATCACATTTGTAATACTTGCTAATATTATTTAACCTATTTTCATAAATAATATTGGCCCATAATGATTACATTTTTGCAGTATTTCTCTGTATCAGAGTTTAAAATCAAACTAGTCTCATAAAATTAGTGGAATACAACTGTGTTTAACATTTTATATGAACAGATTTTTATATATGTAATTTGGAGTAATTATTTCTTGACTATCTGATAAAGCTCATATGTAAAATTATATGTGTCTATTGTTATTTAGTATTGACTTTTGTATATATCATTTTAAAGCATACACTTCAGTGGTTTTTAGGGTATTTACTATGCCGTGAAACTATCACACCTAATTGTAAGACACCTCCATAAACTACCTCTCCCCCCTAAAAAATCTCTTGTACCTATTAGCAGTTATATTTAAAACCCCTTTTCCTTAATCTCCTGACAACCACTAATCAACTTTCTATCTGCATGGACTTATCTATTCTGAACATTTCATATAAGGATTTCATACAATATATGGCCTTCTGGTCTGGGTTGTTTCATTTAACATAATGCTTTCAAAGGTTATCAGTGTTGTGACATGTAACAGTACTTTATTCCTTTTTGTGCCTGAATAATAATATTCCATTATGTATTTACCACCTTTTGTTTATTCAACACTTGATAGGCATTTACATGATTCATGTTTTTGGTAAATATGAATAGTGCTGTTATGAATATTTGTGAACAAGTTTTTGTGTGAACATATGTTTTCAACTATCTTGTGCATATACCTAGGAATGGTATTGCTGGGGCACATAATAATTCTACCTTTAATTTTTTGAGAAATTGCCAGACTTTTTTCCATAGTAGCTGCACTGTTTTACATTATCATGACCAATGTATGAGGACTGCAATTTCTTGGAGCATCCTCACCAGCACTTGTTACTTTCCTTTTTGTTTGTTTTGTTTGTTTATTATAGCCATCCTAGTGGGTTGCAAAGAGGTATCTCATTTTGGTTTTGGTTTTGATTCACATTCTCTGAGTATTCTTTCATGTTTTTATGGACCATCTGTGTATCTTCTTTGGAGAAATGTCTCTTCAAATTATTTTCCCATATTTAAATTGGGTTGTCTTTTTATTGTTGAATTGAAAGAGCTCATATGCATTTTGGATACTAGACCTTTATCTAATATGATTTGCAATTATTTTCTCTTATGTGGGTTGTCTTTTCACTTTGTTGATAGTGATTTTTGTTTAATGTTTACTTATTTGTGAGAGAGGGAGAAAGCAAGGAAGGGGCAGAGAGAGAGAGAGACAGGGTCCAAAGCAGACTCTGCACTGAGCGCAGAGCTTGATGCCGGGCTGAAACTCACGAACTGTGAAATCATGACCTGAACAGAAGGCAGACACACTGACTGAGCACCCAGGCACCCCTGATTGTGTTTTTTGATACACCAAGTTCTTTTTTCATGTTTTGTTTTTTTAAATTCTTTATTGAAGTAGAGTTGACAATGTTATATTAGTTTCAGATGTACAGCATAGTGCTTCAAGTTCTTTATATATTATGCTATACTTGCCACAGCTATATTGACTACCTGTAACCATACATAGTTATTACAATATCATTGATTTTATATCTTATGCTATGCCTTTTATTCCTGTGACTGCATCTAGAAGATCATGCCCTTTTCCTTTGTATTTCACCATATTAATATCTCAATATATGAATATGGTGAAACACATTGATCAGGTGTTGGATGTTAAGCCATCATGTACTCCTGAAGAGTTTATATCTGTCCTCTTAATATACCTGGGTGAGCTAGTTATATTATAATATGATGGACAAAGAAAAGAGGTGCAACATAATCACTGATCTGTTTTATTCGAATTTTCACCCTGGTGCCAAAGAATAAATCTTTTGGCTCCAGGACTTTTGTGAAGTTTGGTTAGAGATAATGCCCCAAACTCCTACTGAACCAAAACTTTGCTATGCTGAATCCCTACTAAAGTTATTTGTGTGGAAAAAATCAAGAGGTATACTTGGCTCTTATATCAGTGACACAAGGAACATGTGCAATGCAGCAACATCACCTCCAGAACAGGATTCTCCTTTTACAGTATCCTGTCTCAAATCTTATTTTCATTAGAACCATGAGATGATATGCATTGGCGTGTCCACTAAGTTTATTATGAAAGAATAGTAATGATAACTAATGCTTGTATTTACTGAATGTCACTCAGTGATCTAAGTGTTTTCCGTATATTACCTGTATCATTTTTCACATAAAAATCTGTTTATCCTTATGTTATAGCTGAGGACCCTAATAAAACAAAAGGGTGAAAACCTCAACCACTGCCACATAACTATTCTAAAGCAGAACAAGGGTTTAAACCCTTAAACTGGCCATGGAGTGTGTACTTCTAAATGCTATGTCATAGAATTTTACTGCTCCATGGTTTTCATACATTCATTTGCCCTAAGAAACTCTAAGAATATGGGTTTACTTATTATCACATCATTTGCTTTTTCTGGGTCAGAAGGGAACATGTATGATCATTATATTTCAAGACATTTTTGTGGTAAAATTTTCTGGCCAGTATAAGGTTTATAATTTTATTTTATTATCATATTTCTTCATAAAACACCTTTGTTATTTGCATACTTTTTGTTATCTTCCAAGATAAGGTACTTACAAACACAAGATACATACCTTTAAATGTTAAATAGCAAATATAAACAAACACCTGTCCCTAAAATCTAATACATTTAGTATACATTTCATATAGAGATTGTGTTTCAAAAAATTAAAAAAAATTTTTGACGTTTATTCCTTTTTGAGAGACAGAGAGAAACAGAGCATGATTAGGGGAGGGAAAGAGAGAGAGAGACACAGAATCCAAAGCAGAGTCCAGGCTCCAAGCTGTCAGCACAGAACCAGATGCAGGGATCAAACCCATTAACTGGGAGATCATGACCTGAGCCAAAGTCGGACGCTTAACTGACTGATCCACCCAGGCTCCCAAATGTGTGTCAAATTTTATGGACATTATGGACAAATTTAGATTTCTCTGTTACATTAAACTGTAACAGACAAAAGTATGTATTTAGTTTGACGATTAAATAAAAATTATCTATGAACAGAATGTTTATGTTAATTATATCTTTCATTAAATATGTTTAAATGAAAATGCCAGCCTAGATTCTAAGACTTTTTTCCTTAAAACATAATCAATAGCAATTTCATAACTCATATTGCATCCCAGAAAATTGATTTGTGTTATCAGGTCTTTAAAGACATGATAGGAATTGAAAAGCCACCACTTAAATTATTTGTATTGTCATCACATTAAACTTTACTTAAACATGATAAAAACACAGAAACAGGAGAAAAAATAGTAAAATACCAGCCACAGAGAAGCCATGTCACGTTTTATTGGCTTATGTTTTATATTCTCATGAATCATATTTTTAAATGCTGAGTCAACTGTTTTCTTTTTTTGAAGTTAAAAACTCTGTCAGAGCAAATTATATATTTTATTCCTAAATAAATTCATTATCATATGTGTGTTCAAAAAACTCCTCACCATTAATAATTATTTAATACTCTGTTTAGCTTTTTACTCGTGTTGAATAACAGCAACAACAAAATACTATTGGTTAATTTGGGAGATTTTCCAGATGCCTTTCTAGAGTCATGTGTTTAGTAAGGACTCTATTATATACCATTTATTTTTCTCAATAGAAGTCACATCATCAGCACTTTCTACGAAATGTGTTTCTGTGGTGAAAAGGATTTAAATAAGATAAGCTTTTAGTGGAAGGCTAAGTATCCTGTGGATGTACAGTAAATGATATTTAAAGGAATGACTGGCAGCAAATTCCATTTAATCCAATCGACTTTTATTGAGAGTTGAAACTATTATAAATGTTAAAGCTATGAAAAAAGGATGGAAAAGATTGCCTCCAATCTAAAGAAGTTTGAGTTCTTTTGCTAGAGATAGATATTTTAATAACCATAAAAAGGTTATTTGTTTTTTTTCTAAATCATCAAATATTAGTCAAAGTTTATTATACACTAAATAATCTGTGACGCTCTGGATGATATAAAATCCTGATCCTCTTGTCCTAAAAGCTCAAAGTGAAATTTCAAATACATCAAGAAAAAACTCAGTCTTTCAACAAATACTTATTTTGTGCAAATTACTATAAGATGTTTCTTTGAGATCAAGAAATGTATGTTTGAGTGATGAATGTAGACATGAAAATGTGTGTGTGTGTGTGTGTGTGTGTGTGTGTGTGTGTGTGTGTGTGTTTGGAAAAAGTTCATAGAGACAGCTACCCTGTTATATCCAGTATGATTATGACAGAGAGGTAGAGAAATTAAAGATAAATTTACTTTTTAAAGGGGGTTTGCGGAAAAATAATAAGAGCTAAGAGTTGGTGCTTGAATGTAATGGTCACATCAAGAAGTGACAAAGCTAAGGATCCAAAGTAAGATTGTGCAGGGACTTGTACATTATAAAAAAGTATGTTTATGCTTGTTGGTTTGTTTTAACTAGATGACATAAAGCCTTATGCCATAGTATGTATATTTTAAAAATATTAGCTTTCTGGTTGTTTACAGAGTCCATAGACTAGAAATGCAGGAAAACATTATGTGGGGAAGTGTGGTTCAGCTGGGTCATGATAGATAAGGCCAATTTCAGTAACCAGGAAGAGGTCAAAAGACAAGAATGAACATTCAATAGAAGAACAGTAAGACCAAAAAAGAAACAGGTGTTAATAAACAAATGGACCTTCCACAGCTTTGTTACTCTGTGTCTCTTTGGAAGTAGAATGTGTACTATTAACCGGAGTCTATACCTAAAGTAGTCAAGGCCTCTTCTAAGAGGTTTCTCTTCTGCCTGTGTGTCAGTACAAAATCCTTGATGGCCATATTGTTGTTAGTTTTAGAACCATGTTAGGTACATGTTATGTATCTGATGTGTCCTAGAATGAATAACATTTCTGCCTACTTGAACATAAGGATTGATTCTCTTCAGTAAAGGGTGGGAGAAAGGGGTGAAGTTGTAGGGGATTCAGTGAAAGTTGTAATTAGTAAATAATATTCTAATTTTGGCCTGAAGGCTGAAATATTAAAAAGGAATAGAATATCAATAACATCAGACTAACAACTTTCCAAGCTACTTGGGTCATGAGTGTCCTACAGTTCCCAGCAACTTTTTTACCTTGTTTTTCAATATTTAGGCATTCCCTCTTGTTATGGAACATTGACGTTTATAATAGCTTATTGGGTATTCTAGATAGCTTGTTAAGTTCTGATATTTTCTTTTTTTTTAATTTTTTTTTAACATTTATTTATTTTTGAGACAGAGAGAGGCAAAGCATGAACGGGGGAGGGTCAGAGAGAGGGAGACACAGAATCTGAAACAGGCTCCAGGCTCTGAGCCGTCAGCACAGAGCCCGACGCGGCGCTTAAACTCACGGACCGCGAGATCATGACCTGAGCCGAAGTCGGCCGCTTAACCGACTGAGCCACCCAGGCACCCCAAGTTCTGATATTTTCAAATAACTTATTCTAGCACCATTTACTATACCTAGGGGCATCAGTTGGATATTTGCTATGGAATATAACATGGTTATGTTAGTAGTATATTAGTCTCCTTGAATATTGTAAAGCTAATTTTACACTCTGGTTTATATTAATCCCTTCTTTTTGATTGAAGTATAGTGGACACACAAAGTTACATTAATTTTAGGTGTACAACATGGTCATTTCACAACTCTATACATTATGCTTTGCTCACCACAAGTGTAGCTACCATTTGTCACCATATAACACTATTAAAATACCATTAACTATATTCTTTATACTATAACTTTCAGCCTATATTCTGTAAATGTTATAAATCTGAAAACATATAGAAAAATTATAAAATCCAAGCACCTTCAAAGTCTTCCATAAATATGAACTTTCTTTACATTTACCACTAACCTTACCCCACCTGCTCTTGCTCACATCATGTATTGCTAGACTGAGGGCATTTTGAGGCCTGGGTCTCTACTCTATTGGTCTTTGCATTCCCAGAATAACAAAATGACTGGATCACATTGGGCTCAAAATGCTATTGTGGATTAAGCAAAATAAATAATTAATTGATAGATGAAAGAAGGAAGTAATGAAAGAAGAAAGGATTAAAGAAAGAAGTAGGGATGGAAGTAGTGGGCAGAGGAGGAAGACAAGAAAGTGGGGGAGAAAGAAATTGCCAGAGTAGGAGTACAGCTTTACATTTCCTTAAAAACAGAAATGGAAGGTTTTTTTTAAATGTTCATCTATTTTGCGAGAAAGAGAGAGAGAGAGAGAGAGAGAGAGAAGGGGAGGGGCAGAGAGAGAGGGAAAGAGAGACATGGGACTCAATTCCCCAAACTATGAGATCATGACCTGAGCCCAAATCAAGAGTCGGATGCTTAACCTACTGAGCCACACAGATGCCCCTCTGATGCTTTTAAAATGAAGATCAAAACTAAACTGATGATTTTTTCTCTGTATTAACATCTCTCAGGAAAATAAAATTTCTTGTCTTTCATTCATTTATAAATGGTTTTAGAATACGTTAGTAGAAATACCAGCATAGGAGATAAATATCTCACATATGAGTACTGAACTTGTCTATTAATAAATATTTGTGTAAATGTGATCATATTTCAGAATTTCTTTGAGCCTTAGTTATGAGCTTTAGAATGTGACCAGATTGAGCCTTAATTGATTTAAGCATGGTAAACAACGCAAAACACGTATATTATCATTTTTTTCCATTCTGACTCTAAATATAATGGGTTATTATCTCCATTGACAGAGAAAGGCACTGTGATCACATTTTCATTCAAGATCATGCAGTTAGTAGGTAGTAAAATTGGAATTTGGATATAAGACTGTATAACCTTGGGATTCTCCTCCAGTTGTAGACTGTCCTGGCTTTGCCCATACTTAAATACAAAGGATTTTATTCCAAAGATATTTCTATTTTCATTATAACTTGCATAATAATTAACAAAAAAGGATGCTTAGCTCTGAATAATTTTGGAGTTTTAAATGTGAATATGGCTTAAATAAATATTTGTTCAGTTAAACAATGTCAAAATGCTAACAAACACATTTTTCCCAAGGATGAAGTGAATTAAATAAAAATGATAATGGTGTTGTCATATCATAAATACAAAGATTAAAGAGGAAAAATAATTCTGAATTTTTATCATAAAACAGTATATAAAAGAATGTGTCATAAATAAATTTCAAAATGTATTCATTTCTAAAGTAGATAAAAGCAGAAAGATATCATACTGAAAATTTTTAAAACTACTGAAGCATATCTTAGCGATTTCCAAGATAATATCCTTGGATAGTGAAAAAAAATCTTAAATACTCTAATGATCATCATAGGAAAACATAATTAAATATTAATATAGTCAAGTAGGACATTCTGATTATTCTAGCAAGAAATGTAAATTTTAATAACTCAGAAAATGGATGAAATATAATGACACATTCTAACATTCTTTGGGTAAGTATATTTCTATTCTCAAAGAAAAAGTATTTTCAATTCAACAGGTAGAATTAAAGGACTATTTCGAAAGTTCAAAATTCCTAAGCCAGAAGTAATTCATTCAAGATAAGAATGGCTATCAAATTCAGTGAGATTAGGAAAAATGCTCAAGTACTAGTAACTCTTGCTTTCAGCTCACTTTTTATTTCAAATATGGACTCTTGATTCTTCCTATAATATTTAACTGAACAATAAAAATAAGCTTGTCCTGAGACGTCTCAAATGAAGTTTCTACTCAACATATGGGCTTCCTTCCCAAGAAAAGAGAAAAGGAAGGAAGTCCTTCTTAGGAAGCAGTGTGGGCTAAAGAAAAACATAAAACTTAAGCAGCTTTACAGTGTCTGGCTCTTCAATATGTCACAGTGGGTGAGAGTTCTTTCTTAGAAGATGCTCTCCATCTACTTGACTGAAACCTGTCAAAAGAAACAACAAAGGGCATCTATTAATCCCTTCCACAATTTAGTGGATGAAGCCATCCATCCTGCTGGGAGTCGAATAAAGCTTGAATCTCAAACATGACTAGTAGCTTATCTCTCATGGAACGATCTGAAAGAAAGTCTGAAAAAAAGCTCCAGGTTTTCAGAGTGGTTATATATTCTAGAGTTATATCTGTGAGCTGTTCATAGCATGCAAGTTGAAATACTAGGATTCAATAAGATATAACCAAATTCAAAAGGTAACTTTGGGATGCTGGCTATGCATGAAGTCTTTGCTTATCTTAACTTATTCTGAAATGAAACCATCATTATGATATGCTAACTGAAGAAGAAAATGTAATATTTTCTCTTTGTTCCAGTGTCTGTTGTTGATGATAATTAATACAGAAAAAGAGATAATATGGTATGTTAATTGCTCCCCTATCAATTGAAATAGTAATGAAATTAAACTGTCCTGAGATAACCCAGATGAAGTTCACATTAAACCCATGGGTTTCTTTTTCAAGAGCACTCAGAAAAAAGTACTCCCTATAAAGCAACTCCAAAGTGCAATGATGGATAGAACTAGGTTTGGTTACAGCTCTGCCACTTAATCACCGTGTGATTGTGCCCAAGTTATAAAACATTTCAGAGTTTCTGTTTTTTTCTGTGCAACATATTAGTAATGACTTATGATTTGCAGTGTTGTTGAGAGGATAGTGCATAATGTATATAATATACTTAGCACAATGATAGATAAATGGTATGTAGTTAATAAATGGCAAATGCATGATTAGGCAAGTTTTATTACGAGGCTATAGTTCATTCAGTTCCTTCAGTCTTTGAGCAGCTATTATATCTTGGCATTAACTAGGCTTAGAAGCAAGATCCCTGTTGCTATGATAGACTTCAGGAGAAAGTGGGTTATTCTATGTGGTTATGCTTTCTTCTTTGAAATAGAATATTGCTGTACTTTTAGTCACAACAAATTCAACTGACAGTGCACTATAACCATAAAGTTTATTATAAATTTTACATTGAAGAGGGTAGATATATAGGATAATTCTATGAAAACAGAAATAATCCTTTTGTGAAATGTGACTATATTTAATAACTACAGTGAGCAACAGAAATAAAATGTCAGTGGAGAGGAGGGAGAGTGTCTTAAGAGCAGAGCTGCTGGAGGTACGCACTTGATTTCAATCAGCCTTCGCTGCTATCTCTATGATGTTGAGGAAATTACTTAACCTCTCTGTGCCTCTTTTCCCTTATATTTAGCGCATTTATTTTAGGGTTGTTGTGCTTATTAAATTAGTTTCACAGAACACAGTGTCTGGCACAGGGTAAATGTTGTATTTCTGTTTGTTAAGTGAATCTACTTGAAAGAAAATGGTGATTTGCCAGTCTTGAAAATTCTTATACTCTTTGACATACAATTAATATACAGTGTCATATTAGTCTCAAGGAATTTTTTTTTACTTTATATTCAGATTTTCTGTTTTTTATTGAAGTATAGTTGGCACAAAATGTTAAATTAGTTTCAGATGTACAACATTAGTGATTCAATAAGTCTATACGTTATGCTATTCTCACCACAACTGTAGCTATCATCTGTCATCATAAAACAGTATTGCAATACCATTGACTGTGTTCCCTAGGCTGAACCTATTATTCCCATGACTTATTCATTCATAACTGGAAGTGTGTATCTCCCACTCCCTTTCACCAACTTTAAAAAGGAAAAAGACAAATTTTAATGGGGTATGTTGTAAATAAAAGGAATACTTTTCTTTTCTTTTTTTTTTCTCCTGTTCTTGATGAGTTTGTTTTCGAATGGCAAAGGGGATGCTTGAGAAAAACAATCTTAGAAATAAAAACAATCCAGAAAGGATTTGATTCAGAGAATCTGTGTAGTTATAAATAAATATATTTGATTGAAATATTACATGTCCCATGTTTTTAAAAGTACTATAAAGGTTATAGTACAAGATGTAGTTCATTTTTTAGTTCCACATTTTACTAATCACTATTCAAAGGGAAAAAAAACACTTTCTCCTTTAAAAAAATCCTAACATTGAAATCAAATCTACACCAATATCTTTGCAGACATGATCTATTCACTTTCTGCTCTGTATGTTGTGTTTACAGCACTATTTCACTACCACTCCAATTTCCCACTGTGCCCAATTCACTAGAAAAACACATTCATAGTCTCCCTTAAATTAGTTTGTACAGACTGGTTATAGTTTAATGATATGCATTGATTTTGTTTTGGAGATAATAAACAGAAAATCACAATAAAATTGCTTTTAACTTAGCTGCAAAGATGTTGAAGGTATTGCTCATCTGGATGACCAATATCTGGAATAGCATCTTACATATTACATGGATATTTCCTTTTAGAAGTAAATAGCAACAAACCCCTTCCATAAGATAAAATGAATTATTTATACCATCGCATCTTCCTTTTATTCCAGGCTTATGAGAATCCTACGGCCGAATGAAACATTCAATCATACAAACACATACAAACTCATATATAGTGAGTTTCCTTGAATACTTTTTTGAGAAGTGAGGAGCTATAAATAAATGGAATAACAGTAACCAATAATAGATGTAAAAAGGTGAAATCTAAATTTTCACACCTAGTTTATTCTGTCTTGTGTTATACCTACTTTATATTATATCTTACTTCTTTTCCATAGTTTGGGCTATTTTGGTACAGAAATCATGCGTTAATCATTGTTCTTACCACGGTGCCTGCATTACATAAAGTTAATTCTCCATAAATATTTACTGAAGTGACACACACAATTTTTTCCCTAGAGTTCCCCAAATCACAAACTTTGTATATTCAGTTATTCTGAGTATAAATCATTTTGTAATCATCTTTCTATAGGAAATGTCCAATCATCAGCACCATTCTCAATAGCTGCAACCTTACTGTGACAGAAAAAATGCAAGTTATGGTATTAAAAGGTTAACTGATTTAAGAAATAGCCTCAGTCCATTCTCTGCAATTTACACTTTGTATGCATAGGAGTGATATGTTATTTAAATAAACCTTTGAATTTTTAGAAATCACTGCCCTGGATTTCAGTTCCAGTTCCAGAGATCCCAAGCTTGTATCTATCATCAACAGAAGCCCAGTGTATCTAAATCTTTGTGTGGTTCTGACTGAAAGAGAATTGCTTTCAAGACATTTTTCTACAATTCAGTAGCTACCAAAAGATTCCACTACCCAGCAGGAAATGATGGCCTTCAGAGTTATAACCCCCTTCAAATGACTGTAACAAGAGTTCTAAAGGGTTTTTCTCACTGTGTTACTATGCACTGTGTCTCATTAGGCTACCTACGGTGCAGTAGTTACAGAAAGACTTGACAGATCTAAAATGTCACTACAATCACTTTTACCAAGTGCTGTCACCCATGCTTAGTCTGCTTTTAGTTTTGTGGAAGGAAATGTAGAAAGGCTATAAAGGTCTTTCTTAATGGGAACAAGCAATTTGGTCTAAGCTCTAAAATAAGGACTTTTGTTAAACTCTGTGAGCATCTTGACAGAAATTCACCCTGGTGAACACTGTATTTATTAAGATAAAGGTCATCCTATCTCCATGCATCCACCTGCTTGATAGTACACATGAAATATATCCATTTATCTAGTTCTTTCTTTGTGTATATACATATATATAAACATAAGAACATATATAAATATATACGTTATATATATGTGTATATATATCATATATATAAGAATGGACATAGCCACTCAGCAACATGTATTTTTATAATTTACTTAATTTTTTGTGTGATTTATCGGATGTGATTAGCTAGAATAGCATCACTATTTTTCTTGCTTGAGTTGAAAATGAATTGAAAGATAAGCAGGTGTATCAAGGTATCAGGCAAGTGGAAAACAGAATAGTAATGTTGAGATACGTGCTATGAATGTGTGGACTAGTCAGCATTCTGATGCTAAATCCCAGAATCAAATTAGAAGCTGCTCCTATTTCACTTAGATTAAAAGAAAGAAGATGGGTAAAGATTTAGGGGAAAAGGAACACAATTGTCTGCTGAACCTCACCAAGGTCTTTGTCTTCACCTAAGTTAAATTCCTGGGGTGTCTGGGTATCTCAGTCAGTTAAGCATCTGACTTTCGGTTTCAGCTCAGGCCATGATTTCACAGTTCATGAGTATGAGCCCCACATTGGGCTCTGTGCTGACAGTGTGGAATCTGCTTGGGATTCTCTCTCTCGCTCTCACTCCCTCTCTATTCTTCCCCTGCTTGTGCTCTTTCTCTCTCTCTCTCTCTCTCTCTCTCTCTCTCTCTCTCTCTGTCTTTCTCAAATAAATAATAAAAAACTTAAAAAAATACATTAACATAAATTCTGTGGTTAAGGATTGGGCCAAACTGATTAGCAGAGAAGACTATATAAGAGTTTAGAACTAGAATTCTATTAATCATTTACTCCTCAAAATATTTATTTCCCTGAAAGGTCATATGGGTAAACTTGTTTTAAGAATTAAGAACAGTAGCGGGGCATCTGGATGACTCCATCAGCCAGCTGTGCATCTGACTGTTGATTTCAGCTCAGGTCATGATCCCAGGGTCGTGGGATCAAGCCCCATGTCGGGCTCTGTGCTGAGCCCGGGGCTTGCATAAGATTCTTTCCCTCTCTCTCTGCCCCTTCCCTGCTCACATGTGTGTGCTCTCAAAAAAAATTAATAACACTAGCTATGGCAAAGATAACTGATTAGCGCTTATTCTGTTTATATCATAAAGGCACTTGGATAACATTTTTATTTTACTTTTTTGTTGATACAGTTGCTTTCTCCTACTTTAATGTTAGCACCTGGTGACCAAAGACTCCAACTTACTATAAGCTTGTCTACACGGTGTTTGGCACAAGCAGGTGAGATAACATGATGAATAAATATCTGAATGAAAAAATGAACTTACAAATTTTAAATATTCTGTGCTTTATTTTGGAAGCTACCAATTTTGCGAAGGACTTTTCTTGATGTATAGTCAAAATTAATTATTTTCTTCCTCATGTGACCGTATCTCTCCAAATGCCAAAAAGTAGTTTAGAGATCAAGAGTTTTGACTTCAGATAAATTACATGAGTTCCAAATCTTGGCTCTACACCATACTGTCTGTGTAAATTTGGCCATACATCCAACTTTCCTTTGACGTACTTTTTGATTTGTAATATGGAGATAACATTCATTTTTATATCTCATACTTTGTAATATTTAATAAAAATTAAATGAACCAATGTCGATTGATTGATAGATAGAAGCAATTAGAAAAGTAGCACATAATAAACAATTTAGAGTGCTGGATAAAATGATTATTATATTTCTGTAGTATTACATATTTATTTCCAATAACTGGAATGTTGGTCCAATATAAACATGTTTCAATGTTATTTGAATTCCTATTCCTAGCATCTAACAACTAGTAAATGAAAATTAAAGGAAATAGGAAATAAAAGATATTAGGAAATGAGTCTTAACTCAGATGTCTTTGAATATCCTATTCTGTTTCATTTCCTTGTTGCTTTCACCCTCTTCTGATGCTGATTTGCAAAATTTCTCTATGAAAAATAGTACATGCCTTAATATAAGCTGGTAATTTTTGTTTTATGTACATTAGTTTCTCTTTATGTCTTAACTGAATATAACCTTTTGAAATTTCCTAAGCTATGCCAGTGAAATCCTAGTAGCCTAGAGTTTCTTTTACTTCCTGTCTCTACAGCATTTAATACTATTTACTAGTTGATCTACAATGCTTTATTGTCTGGAGTACTTCTCCATGCACCAACCCACCCCTCCTGCAGTTGGGATGTGATGTTGGATTGAGGAGGACACCCATAATGACCTGTACTTAACTCAATTCCAACCCTGTTTTCTTTGCCTACCATTTCTGGGAATACTTCAATGTTCCTTACTCTATGTTCCCACTAGCTTTTGCAAAATTCAGAAATATCTTAGGTGCATAATGAGTATATTTTATATAAAAGAACAAGAATGAGATGAGAACAAGAATTTGCATGATTTAAACAGTGATTACTGAAGTTATCTTTATCCATGAACATTGCTGTTTACACCTATAATGATTTGCTAATGTTAAGTTTACCAGGAGATGAGGGCTTTCTGACAGATCAAATATTCAGTGGGTTCTAACAAAAGATCTCCAGAGGAACCTCGAGAGAGAAAGGAGGAGAAAAAGCTTAATTTGCTTCATGAATGGGAGGAGACTTTGATTTCCTAAAGGTGGAAAGCAGTTACTATAATTTCTTCTTTATAAATAAATGTTGCTTTTATTGTCAAGAATATTTTTTTCTATTTTGTAATAGGATTGCTGAATATTTATTGGACTTTGAAAGATAATTCTGCTTTTGCTATTTTTAATCAGCATATATTGTACATGGATGATTCCCAAACCACACTTCCAAATAAAAGAACTTTTAATTAAGAAAATTAACAAGGCAATGATAAGTTACTTCAGGTTAAAAAGTATTATGAGTTTTTAAAAAGTAGTAAAACCTCAAACTCACCATTTCAGTTTAGGGATCTAGGAGTCAACATTAGAAATAAAACTCTTTGTGATGATTTATGTTGAGAAATGAAACCAAGTTAGTAAATTCAAATGAATTCATGTATAAAAGGGAATTATCTCTGATGAAAACAGAGACAATATTTTCGAATCTAGAAAAAAAAAGTTTCAAAAAACAGAAATTATCAACAAAAATAATAAAATAGTGCTTTTTTTCAGAATGACTTTTTTTCAAATGCAGAATGGAAAAAAAAACTACAAAACAGATAAATATCATAGATCAGAAGAAAATATTTTTGGTATCTAACCTGCCTAAAAAAGACTAATAAAATTATAATCCTCCAGTCAGCAGACACAATGGTTTTGTTTTATGTAGATAAAAGAAAAAATTAAAAGCAGACTGAATAACATGTAAAATACATGAAACACTGAAAAATATAGACTCAGAAAATAAGCCTTTCTTGTTATTTTTTATATCATTGTATTGTCAATTTAATCGAGGATCAATAAATGAATTCTTCTCAACTACAAAACTAAACTAAATAATTTAATAATCATAGTGGAGTCATTTTTTAAAGTTTATTTTAATTATTTTTTTGAAAGAGAGAGAGTGTGTGTGCATGCATAAGCAGGGGAGGAGGAGAGAGACAGAGAGAGAGAGAGAGAGAGAGAATCCCAAGTGGCTCCATGCTGTTAGCATGGATCCCAACTCGGGGCTTGATCTCATGAACCATGAGAACATGACCTGAGCCACAATAAAAAGTTGGATGCTTAACAGATGGAGCAATCCAGGCACCCCATGATATCATTTAAAATGGATTTCTATAATGTGTTCAAAAGATCTGAGATTAAAACCATTTGCATAATAAAACTATATATTTTTATATTTAGATATAGTTTATTCTATTTCAGGACCAAACTGCAGTAGGTTGTATTTTTTTACCTTGGGAAAAAAATTACATTTTAGCTTGGGAGAAAGATATTGAATAGCTGGGTAAAGCATACAGTAGTCAAAAGCTAATGTAATTATTTCTTTAGCAACAAAATCAGAGGGGTTTTTTTTTCTGTATTGGGTATATGTGAAAAAAGTTTACAAAATGTGAAAAAAGCCTGGCTTTGAGCCATAAATTGGAATGACTTTTTTTTCCATTACAAAATACCTTAAGTTATCTAACTTGCATTATTTCTCATATATGTCAATATTTAAAGTATCAACATTGAATCATAGATAGTGTACAGGGACACTATATAATTCTCACTTTATATAAATAAGAGAGAATACCACCAAAGTTTGATTCAGATGTCAAGATTGATGACCCCACACACAGCAGGAAGATATGAAAAGGTTTTACTTCCATAATTGAGTTTTTTTTTTTTTTCTGGGGAGAACAAAGCAGTCCCCCAAAGCACATCTGAAAAGGCTTGAGAAAGAAGAGTAGCTTGTGATTTTTATTGTGGTTATATTGGGGTTAGGATGACATAGGCTGGAGTTTATATGATTTGGTGTATCTGGTTATAGTTTCCCACTGTATGGAGAAAACTCAACTTCAGTAGGAGAAAACAAACCAACCAATGAAGAGAAAATTAAGTTGAAAATAGTTGTTAGGGAGAAGGACAGAGGACTATTGGTATTTAAATATGCAAAGTTAAATGTTGAAGTCAAGTTTTCATTTGTTCACTTTGTGAAATGGCTCTCATCCACTAAACTTCGTAGGCATGTTCATATTTAATACAAATCTGAAGTGAGCTGTTTGCAGCACAAAATAATCTATCATGCTTTCTCTATTTACCTAATGTGTCTTATGATTAAAACAATAAATTTGGTTCAACAAATATGAATGAAAAGGCATGAACTTATTATTCTCTTACTCTTCAAATCTGAAAAAACAAAACTAAAGTAATAAAAAGGCACCTTTTATTTTTTTATTGCTTTCAAATAGTAGGTGTTTTCATATCAGATTCTTTCTTTCTTTCTTTTTTCTATTGCAAGGTATTTCTATGTTTACCATGCACTTTATTTGAAACTTCATAGCAAGCTTTCTGAAGTAAGAATGACACTTTGAATTATTCCTTATGAACACATAAAATTATGTAATTAAGAGGAACTAACATTTTAAATATTTTTTTTTTTAATTTTTTTTTTCAACGTTTTTTATTTATTTTTGGGACAGAGAGAAACAGAGCATGAACGGGGGAGGGGCAGAGAGAGAGGGAGACACAGCATCGGAAACAGGCTCCAGGCTCCGAGCCATCAGCCCAGAGCCTGACGCGGGGCTCGAACTCACGGACCGCGAGATCGTGACCTGGCTGAAGTCGGCCGCTTAACCGACTGCGCCACCCAGGCGCCCCTTAAATATTTTTTTGAGAGAGAGAGAGTGGTAAGAGGAGCAGAGAGAGAGGGAGAGAGAATCTCAAGCGGTCTCCATACTCAGCACAGAGCCCAATGCAGAGCTTGCTCCCACAGCCATGAGATCATGACTGAGACAAAATCAAGAGTTGGATGCTTGACCGACTGAGCCCCATGAGGCACTAACATTTTATATGTATTTCAATAAAGCTGATTATATTAAAATTCAAAAATTGAGAGAATTTTAGATTTGTATTTTGTACTTTTGGTGTATCTCCAGTCTAGGAAGCATATATCAAGAATTTCTTGAAGGTACAAATAAAAGTTTAGGAAAGAACTACTAGAATTGTCTAGAGTTATTAGTTTTTCTAAGAGAAAAGAAATAAGAAAAACAAGGGCAAATACACATCAAACATGGCCATATATTCAGCCAAAAAAAAAGTGATTACATAATTATCTAAAATATAATTCCAAGTAAAAGTGGCAAATATTGAGAATCAATTTTATCAATAATTATGTCAGCATATAGTAAAATATTTAGATTTATGAATTTCACTGGACACTTAGGGAGTATTATATTTATTTCCAGTAAAAAATTTTGAAATAATTTTTAGCACAAATTTAGGATATGCAAGTACATCAAGTTAAATTACAGAGATTAAACAAAGTAAATAATGCATGTTTTTACATATTGAAAAATTGGACCAGATTAATGCGAATAAAAAATGTGTACTTAGAAAAAACATTTTAAATTATTACTATAATAGGAAGATTTGGGGGGTACCTGGGTGGCTCAGTCGGTTCAGTGTCCGACTCTTGACTTCAGCTCAGGTCGTGATCTCAACATACATGAGACAGAGTTCTGCACCAAGTTCCATGCTGTGATTGGGATTCTCTCTCTCTCTCTCTCTCTCTCTCTCTCCTTCTCTCTTTGCCTCTCCTCCCAACTTGCATGCACATGCTCTCTGTCTCTCTGTCTTTCAAAATAAATAAATGAACTTAAAAAAGCAAAATGGGAAAATTTTGCTTTTGTTTGTAAGTGAAAGAATAAAATGAGTAAAAAATAAAAATGAGGTATTATAACACAAGATTCTATTATAAAGTGAGAATAGCTGTTTTACAATTTTACAATATTTTAATTAAAGATCTAGTTAATGAATAGATGCATTAAACTAAATTTTATGTTTTCTTTAACGCTTCTCCTCCAAAATTAATTGTGAGTGTCCTGCAGGCACTTGGATTCTTTTCTATGTTTAAAGTATGCACAGATTATGATACAATGAAATAAGAGCAAGCTCATAGTTTTCACAGACTCCTCTTATCATCAAATTCTTGCCATCTAGCTCCTGAAAGTAATGAATGAATGAAAATGCCAGGCTTGGAAGATGTGACTCAGTAAAATGATCACTGGGTAAGATCTAAGAACCCAATAGACCAACTGTATGCTGAATTTGGGGCCACGACTCCATTCACTATCTAACTTCAATTTTTCTCACACAAACAACTGAACCATGGGAGGTGTTAGGATTTGGGTGTCAATATCAAATCAGACCCTTCATCCAATTGTCTTCAAATTGCCTTATTATCATCATTTCTCAATGTAGAGTTGTGCAAGTTAAGAAGTGTGAGCAGGGCCAATCGTATGGGCATGTGACCTGCACAGTTACACAGAGCCTACGATCAGAGGGTCTTGCCCTTGGTTTTATGTCCTGCTGTTACTGTCTTAATAGTCTTAATAATGTTGGAACACTGTTTCCCTCACATTTATTTAACATTGGGTCCCACAAATTCCATATTCAGTTTTGTCTGTTGGTCTCTTTAAGGTAGGGCTCGATGAATAAAACTGTGTATACTTGCCATCATGTAGCAGGGACTGATGTATTCCTAGAACCTGGTTATTCAATCAATCAACCAACAGATTCAGTATCTGAAAACTGGAATAAAAATCCTGAATTTTTATTATCTTATCTTATCTTATCTCACAAGCAAATTTCTGATGCTGTGTTAACTATTGTATCCTGTAGGTTTGTCTATGAAACATAATCCTGTAGTGGATATTCTGATCTTTTGGAATGTCTTAGCCTGGGTACTCCAAGAAACAACACCAAGACCAAATTAAACATGCAGGTATTTTATTATGGAAAATGCTTCTGTGAAACAAAATGGGGATGGAGTTTTAGAAGGTAGGGAGCTGACAGTACAGATGCAAATCTCACCCCGAGGAAGGAAAGAAAATAAAGTTGGATAGACATGCCCTTCACTGTAATGCAGTTAGAAGAGATTGGCAAGACTGTGTGGTGTCTTCAAGCCAAAGTCAGTCATTAGAACAGTCATATGTCTTTCAAGAATGGGCCTTCCTCTGTATCACATCCAGTCATTGGCTGACCACAATCTGTGACAAGTACAACCTTTGTGTAAACATGGAGATGGATTTCAAAGTGTAGCAGCTGGGATACTATATCAGTTATAATCCCCACAGTTTGAGGTATGTTAAAAATTCTCATGGAAATCTCTGTCAAATTTTTATACAAGGCATACCTTCCCTGCACAATTTCCAGAATCAGCTCTTCATGGTTTCTGTGTGCCTTTCTTCCTGAAGGGAAACTCGGGAGTGAAAGCATAGTAATATGAAATACAGTCTCCATCCCTGCAGTTGATCTCAGGGCCACCACTGGTATGCATATCCTTTCTCTTCTACAATCTATTCTAAACCTCCTGACCCTCAGATAATACCTTATTTTGTGGCTTATTTGGCAATATGATCCAAGTCTTTATTTCAAAGCACCTGAATCCTTTAAAATCATGTCTCTTCACTTTTAAGTTACTGCATATGTCTACTGACTTATACAATGAAGTATGGGAATGTCAGGATGCACCCAAGGGGATCTTCTGGGTTCAAACATGTTCCTTTCTGCCCTCATTGTGAAAGTCAACCCTACTTTTTATTGTTGACCATGGTTAATTAGCTTTGCCAATATAGTCATACCTCTTCTCTGTTGGTGTCTGGATATAGGAAATTCATATGAACTGGCAGCAACCGGAACATGTAGTTTCAATGAGAAGTTTTTTTGGTTTCCTGTCAAGTGTGTGCTCCTGTTTGGGTCCAAAAACTCCATCTCTACAGAGCCAAGACTTGTGATAGGAAACAGAAATTCTCCCACGAGTCACTGAAAATGATTCTAGGTAAGACATTTCTACTCATTGGTTCTTTGCCCCATGTATGCTTCTTTTTGGGGATATAGCACTATGTAAAACTCTGGTTTCATAAATGCATTGTGACCTGAGAAATAACACTTCATAAATCCTGAGTGCCATCTCTGAGCTGTCATTTCAACTGCACAATTAGAAGGTCATGCCAGCATTCAATAAGGCCAGCTGCGTTAGGGTACTGCAGCATGTCGTAGGACCAGTTGATTACACTCACACTTCTTCGGCTATGAAGAGTTGCCCTGATTGAATGTTATGATGTGTAAAATGTTGTAAGTACTCTAGTGATAACTATGTTTGAAGATCTTCCAATTAGAAAGACAATTAAATATACTAAGAACAGGTGTTTATTCCTATTAAAATGAATTGCTGACCTTTTTGTAGCTACTCCTTGCATGGGGGTATTGTCCCACTTCTATAGTGGTTGATAACAAAGGCTGGCTCATTTCATTTTATCTACTTGGCTTTTTAGTGCTTTCTCTGTGGAGTATACTATCCTGAGGACATTAAGATGTAATACTAAAATATTTACACTTCGTATCCACTCCCATAGGCTCTTCCACACAATTCTACACAGACCCCTTTGTCTCTATCTTGCAACCTTTTCTTTTCTAGATGCCTGACCAGTTAGTCAGGCATTTGGCCACTGCTCAGGCCCAGATTTTGTCATTACAGATGTGCTTTAGATTACCATTACATCATGTTTGAAATTTACTCATTTGGTTACTAAATTCTAAGTTTGGTGTTCAGCTGCTTTTTTCTCTTTTTGTAAACTACACAAGAAAGCCTCTGGACTTCACACTTTATAGTTGTTTGTTAAGCTTTTCATTGTCCTTAGGTAGAGCATCAATACAACTTTACAACGCCAGCCTATTCTATTTTCCTTTTGTGTAACTTCCCTATCCTCTTCCTCTCAAACTTGCATCCCCATATTTTTCCAATACCTGTATCATTGAACAGACCAAGGTCTTGTCTTTTCTTGGGACATTCCCTCCAATAACCACCTGTGAGAGTTTTAGCAATTGAGCTACCACTTTGTTCCCAGGACAACCCCTACCTCACATAATCCCTAACATAGTGTCCTCATTACCAGGCCGATGAGTCACCGAGTCTTGGAACTCTATCTTATTCTCTGAAATTCTGTGTCAGTTTTGTCCTTTGGAAAGGAGATACTGAAATGGAGTTAAGAGTACACAAGATTTATTCAGGATTATACCTGAAAAAAAGAAAAGGGAGAAAGTGACGTTGGTTAGGGGAAGCTGTTGAATCATGAAGTAGATGTGGCAAAGTCTCTGCTAGATCAAAGGAGAGCTTTGCAGCAAAGACTGCTAATAAAAAGACTGTCATACTCACATTAGTGGCCAGGGGCTTATGCTTCAGTCCTGTCTGGTCACTGGCTAGGGTCACCCCTAGAAGAGTGTAATCTAAACTCAAAAGAAGAGGTAAACCAAAAACTCAAAAGCAGAGGTAAACCAAAAGGAGGAAAGAAGAGGATGTCAACTAGACAGATTCCTCCCAGTTGCTCAGAAAGACCTTTTTCGAGGAAGGATTTGATCAATGGATTTCTGTCTGCTATAAGTAAACTGTCAAAGTTTATATGGTTGGGAAGTGGAGAACCTTCAGAAGTTTAACGAAATGCATGATAGCTCTGATATTCATAATAATAAATAACCAATACCCAAAAAAAGTCTCATAAAGCAAGCCTGTTTTGACACGTCTATTCAAAATCCAGTATTTATTTAATCTATGGATGCTTTTAACCAATTATACGCTGTCAGCCTGACAAAATTATAACTGCTGCTTGTCTTTGAATAAATTTCTCATTTCATTCTAAATATGTAATAAAGTATTGTGGCTTTAGAAAATATAACAAAACAATGTTGCCTCAAGATTATTATATTTTCTGGTAATCAATTGACATGCATTATTATAAATCATCTGTGTTTTTCAACAGAAAAACATTTTTAGGACAATAATTCAGTGTTTGGAAAAATAATTGGAAAATCTTTCATTTTTTTATTTATAGTGAATTTAAATATTAATTCTCCTTTGCTGTCACAATTTTATTTTTTGGAGAGGTTACTATTTCATGTAGTTTCATCCACATATAACTTTGTGAATTTGTACATTCTAAAACATAATATGATTTAATGGAGATTAGATTTATTCACTCATTGTTTTCCAGTCTTTATTTTCTCTGGTAAAACTTTTTAAATGAATTACATATAATTTTTAATGCTTCACTTTTCTCATTTATTAAATGCAGGTAATAAACCTTCCTGTAAATACTGCTGAGCTCTAAACTGGGATCACTGTGTCCTATATATAACATTTTAATATGTCTGTTTTCTTTCCTATCCCTTTCTCTTTCATATAAGCACGTGACCTTAGATTTGTCAAAATAGATTGTAGAGAATTAAGATGAGTGATTTTAGAAAACTGTAGCGTTACACTTCGCTTCTTTTCTGTCCTCTACCTGTGTGCATCATATCCCACTTGAGGTTGAAAGGGAAGAAAAATGGAGTTTAAGGGTTTTATAACAATTATTAATTTGGCATTATGTTTCTATGTTTATTGTTATCATATTATGTCTGGATAATCAAATAAAGAAAGTTTTATCTTGCTTTCCATTAGTCAAGATGTTTTAATCTACTGTAAGCACATCATTAGGATTCTGAAACTATCTTTTAGGAAAGGACATTTGTATGTTTTTTCCTGTTTAAAGCATCATATAAAATATAGCACTTAAAAAAAGAATAAAAGAAAGACACTTCAACAGTCTTCAATATATGTCTTAGAGCAGATACATACTGCAATATGAACTTATACTGGATCTATTTTTTATACCTGTTTAAGAATACACTTGAGGGGGCGCCTGGGTGGCGCAGTCGGTTAAGCGTCCGACTTCAGCGAGGTCATGATCTCGCGGTCCGTGAGTTCGAGCCCCGCGTCAGGCTATGGGCTGATGGCTCAGAACCTGGAGCCTGCTTCCGATTCTGTGACTCCCTCTCTCTCTGCCCCTCCCCCTTCATGCTCTGTCTCTCTCTGTCCCAAAAATAAATAAACGTTGAAAAAAAAAAATTTTAAAAAAAAGAATACACTTGAGATTACCAGTATAAATTTGGTTATTTTTTAGAAAATATAACATAACAGGTGATAACAAATCTTTGTGTTTTTTTTCAATATATGAAATTTATTGTCAAATTGGTTTCCATACAACACCCAGTGCTCATCCCAACAAGTGCCCTCCTCAATACCCATCACCCACCCACCCCGCCCTCCCACCCCCCATCAACCTTCAGTTTGTTCTCAGTTTTTTTAGAGTCTCTTATGCTTTGGCTCTCTCTCACTCTAACCTCCTTTTTTTTTTTTTTCCTTCCCCTCCCCCATGGGTTTCTGTTAAGTTTCTCAGGATCCACATAAGAGTGAAAACATATGGTATCTGTCTTTCTCTGCATGGCTTGTTTCACTTAGCATCACACTCTCCAGTTCCATCCACGTTGCTACAAAGGGCCATATTTCGTTCAAAAACAAAAAAAAAAAACCGTTTTTGTTTCAAAATTTAACTTAGTTGATATGATATTTATTTATTACTTGTGTTTACTTATACAACCAAATAACTTATCATTTGGTGTTAAAGTGTCCAGAGAAACAAAACAACAATTTAAAGTTATTATAGGGATTAAATCATTTACTCTTTAAAAAAAAAATAGGGCAACTACAGTATTCAAGGTCTTAAGTCAAGTGCTTCTCATTAAGATGACTAAGGTCAAACCTCTTCTCTGGAAAGATGTATAATCAATCAGAGGAAGTAGGTATGTAACTAAGGAGAGTAAATTATAGGCTTTGGTGGCAAATGCACCTGATATTAAATGTTTATTTATCATTAATCAGCTCTGTGGTTTTGAGCAGGTTTATTCAACTATAAGCCTCATTTTATCATCTACAAAATTGACATAATGCATTAGTCCATATGTGCATAATTACCACTAATTTAAATGAAATTACTTATTTAAAATTTTTAGTGTCTGTCTGGCACAATTGTAGGCTCTCAACAAGTGCCATATTTTCCCTACACAATAGCATGATTTAATATACAATTTCTATAGCAAGGAACTCTGTAAAATTCTGCTGGGGTACCAAAAAAGAAAAATAGTGATTCATTATCAGGGTGATAGGAAAGTCTTCACAGTAGAAATATAACTTTGGAAGCTGGAAAGCAGTTAAAGAGGTTTCAGAGAGGTTACAGTATGGTTGAAGTCTATAAGGCAAGGGATGAATAAAATTATGAGGAATCAATGTGGCAAGGTTTGTTGGGCAGGCAATGAGAGACAAGGCAAAAAAGCCTAGGTTAGTGACTGTCATTTAGAAAGTCTCTGAGTGAATTGGAATGAAAATATCTTTATAGTGAAACTCAAGAAAAATGTTAAGTTTGATCAAAAGCCAGCCATGTCTGTCATTCCTTCTCTGGCTACCAGTTACCCCTACTGTTCTTCCATTGGACCAGTTTGGTCTTCCTCCTCTACCTCATCCTCTCTCTACTTCTTTCTTGCCTTCTGGAAGCCAATTACATCTAAACAAATGGTCTTATATGCCCCCATAGACATTTAGTCCTCTAAAATCCATGCTGATTAGATACTTACATGCTCAACTCCAGTACTCTTTGGCTTCATTTTATTTATTTATTTTTATTTTTATTATTTTAATGTTTATTTATTTATTGAGAGAGATAGGGAGAGCAGGGGAGGGGCAGAGAGAGAGGGAGATACAGGATCTGAAACAGGCTCCAGGCTCTGAGCTGTCAGCACAGAGCCCAACACGGGACTTGAACGCTTGAACTCACAAACTGCAAGATCATGACCTGAGCCGCAGTCGGATGTTCAACTGACTGAGCCACCCAGGTGCCTCAAGTCTTTTACTTCATTTTAAATCAGCAACATAGTGCATGGACACACTTTAGACTTGATCTTCTTGGTGATAAACAAATATTAAGCCACATTGGAATATTTTAACCTCATTGTCTGCATGATTAATGAGTAATATATTTAAAACATATATGCAGATAGTACTGAAAATCTAAAGAATTGAAAAATAACCAAGAGATATGCCACTTAAAAATTTGGTAAAATTCCTTCCAGATACTTTTGTGTTCTCTGTTAATATAACTTAATCAAAATAACATAATAAAATATATAATATGATATAACTTTATTTGTGTAACTTTAATTATCATACATTTATATCATATTTTTATTAAGAATTTAATTATATATATATATCACTTCTTGGCTTTTTGGCTAAGATCAAGTGTATTATCTGTTTTTAACAGTTTAATTATATGGTGGGCACCTTGGTCGCTCAGTTGGTTAAGCATTGCACTCTTGATTTTACCTCAGGTCATGATTTAGCAGTTTGTGGGTTTGAGCCTTGCATGGGGCTCTGTGCTGACAGCTCAGAGCCTGCCTGGGACTCTCTCTCTCTCTCCCTCTCTCTCTGCCTCTCCCTCTATCTCTCTCTCAAAATAAATAAATAAACTTAAAAAATAGTTTAATTATATGTAACATACCATTTGTGACCTGATTTTCCATTTACTGATTTTTGTAGATGTATGTTTTTGTAATGAACATAGATTTACAACATTGTTTTAAACACTACATAATTTCCCATTCTTCTTATATACTATAGTATAGTATGTGTTTATGCAAATTAATTCTATGATTTGAAAATTTTAACAGAATTGTGTAACAATTCCTAACTGTATATCTCAGCGAACAGCTATATTTATATGCGATACCAGTAAGTTTCCTCAAATTCACATTGAGATTTTCTGCAATGAGTATAAACAGGAAATACTCAAGTCCATGAAAACCAATATTATTATGTTAAAAATGGTGATAGCTTTAAATAATATATTATGATTCTGAGATTTTTACGTGATCCTGAGCACTTGTTAACCATCTCAGAGAATGGTAGGTATTTTGAATATTTATATATTTGTTTTAAAATTTTGAGAATAAAATAAATGGCCAGACCACATGCAAAGAGACTGCCAAAATACTGAAATTATTATGTGATAGTATAGAAAAGATCAAACTACTAGTTTGAAATGAAACTCTAGTAAATATGCAACTGGTATAAAAACAAAGAAAAATTAATACTTAAAATGGAGAGTAATATCTTATAGAATTAGTTCAATTAAAGTATTAGATATAGGTATTTATATGTAGCCAATATGTCATTAAGTAAAAATTCAGATAAAATAAAGTTGGATTTTTCATCCATGGCTTTAAATTACAAGCTTATTAAACTCATAACAAATATAAAGTTTAGCCAGCCCAAAGATATTATACTTGCTGATCGAGTGTATCATCAAAGACTTAGAGTCCTTCTGTCTTTTTGTTCCATCAAACACATAACTTAGCTTTTGTCTTTGGAAAATTCAAATGGAGAAAGTGGAGGAGTAGAATTTGTATTATGAAAGAAAACCCTTCCTCTAAAATGCCTTGCGGACTTCTTACATTTCATTGGCCATAAATGTGTCACATGGTTCATTCTTAACTGAAGACGAGGCTGGGAAGTCAAATAGGTTTAGCTGGGTATGTTTTCATATCCAATTGAAATCAGGGTTCTCTTAGCAAGGAAGCAAGAAACAAGTGTATGTAACAAACCAAAATAGCTCTGTCTCTAGAAAATAAAGTTTCAGTTAAAATATTTTCACAAAGAAAATTCCATACTCAGATGACTTTGCTGATGAATTATACCAAATGTTTAAGGAAAAATTACCAATTTTATAAAATCTCCTCCAGAAAATTGATGAGGAGGAAATATGTAACTAATCTTATGAGGCCAGAATTATCCTGTTATAAACACCAGACACAGACACTACAAATAAAGAATACTAGAGAACAATATTCATCATCAACATTGAGAAAAAAAATTCTAATATTTAGCAAATTAAATGCAACAATATATGAAAATGGTCAAAAATCATTGTCAATTTGGGCTTATCCCAGGAATTCAAAGTGAAAGTCTGAATACTTTCCCCTAAGATAAGAAACAAGGCAAGGATGATTATTAATAACAGTTTTATTCAATAATATACAAGAGTTTCTAGCCAATGCAATAAATAGATGGTAGATGGTAGAATGATAGATGATGATAAATAAATAGATAGATTGATGATTGATAGATACACATAGATAAAAATTAAGAAGAAAAAAGACATAAGAAAGAAATAAGACAAAAATAAATAAAACATGACCATCTATGTTGGAATTCTATGAAATCTACAAATTGGCTACTAGACTTTATCAAGGTTTCAGGCTGCAAGATCAACTATAAAAAGCAATTGTGTTTCTGTATCCTAGCAATGATTCCAACAATTGGAAAGAAAAAAAAATTAAAAAAAAATACTAGTTACTATAGTATCAACAAATATGAAATATTTAAAGGTAAATCTGACAAAGTAGATGAAAGAACTGTACACTAAAAGCTGGAAAACACTACTGAGAGAAATTAAAGAATACATCAATGGAAGGATATACTGTGCTTAAGAATCAGAAGGCTTGATATGTTTAACATGTCCAATTCTTCCCAAATTGACCTACAGTTTTAATTCAGTTGCAATAAAACTTCCAGCAGGATTCTGTTGAAATTTATAAGCTCATTCTAAAATTTGTATGGAAATACAATGTATCTGAAACAGTCTAAATAACTTTTAATAAGAACAAAGTTGGAAGACACATTATCTCCTTTCAAGACTTTGCAAAGCTACAGTAATGAACAAAATGTAGTATTAAAATCAACCCAATTTGATTAATGGAACAAATATAGATCTTCAGGTATGGAGCCCAGTGAATCTCACAGATGCTTTTTTAAAAGGTAGAGACAATGCAAATAGCAAGAAAATGAGAAAAATCTAAATGGCACTACAGACAGTTGGTAAGGGGTAGAGAAAATCACTTTTTTTTTTTTTTTGAGTTGATTTATTTATTTTGAGAGAGAGAGAAAGAGAGAGAGAGGAAGAGAGAGGATCCCAAGCATGCTCTGCACTACTATCAGAGGCAGGGCTCGAACTTACAAACTGTGAGATCATGATCTGAGCCAGAACCAAGAGTCTGATGCTCAACCAACACCTGGGTGCCTCAAGATGATGACTTTAAAAATGACAATTAGGGGTGACTGGTGGCTCAGTCAGTTGGGCGTCCAACTTTGGCTCAGGTCCTGATCTCACAGTTTGTGAGTTTGAGCCCCGTGTTGGGCTCTGTGTTGACAGCTCAGAGCCTGGAGCCTGCATCAGACTCTATGTGTGTGTGTGTCTCTCTCTGTCCTCCCTGGCTCACACTCTGTCTCTCTCTGTGTTAAAAATGAATAAACCGGGGCGCCTGGGTGGCGCAGTCGGTTAAGCCTCCGACTTCAGCCAGGTCATGATCTCGCGGTCCGTGAGTTCGAGCCCCGCGTCAGGCTCTGGGCTGATAGCTCAGAGCCTGGAGCCTGTTTCCGATTCTGTGTCTCCCTCTCTCTCTGCCCCTCCCCCATTCATGCTCTGTCTCTCTCTGTCCCAAAAATAAATAAACGTTGAAAAAAAAATTAAAAAAAAAATGAATAAACCTTAAAAAGAATTTTAAAAATGACAATTAGACTAAGTGCCTTTTAGTTTACATCTTCAAGTTATTAGGGATGAGCAACTAAAATGAGGGAGAAAAAAATAATATGACAACATCATCACTCTCAAAAGCAGATGATAGATGAACGTAAACATAGAAAAAATCAGACATTTAAAAAATATGAATGAAATATTGTGAAAAGAAACTTCTAGTAGATCAGCTATCAGAATAAGTGGTTAAACACTGCAGTTAAGAGAGACAGGCTATGTTGGGGCGCCTGGGTGGCGCAGTCGGTTAAGCGTCCGACTTCAGCCAGGTCATGATCTCGCGGTCCGTGAGTTCGAGCCCCGCGTCAGGCTCTGGGCTGATGGCTCAGAGCCTGGAGCCTGTTTCCGATTCTGTGTCTCCCTCTCTCTCTGCCCCTCCCCCGTTCATGCTCTGTCTCTCTCTGTCCCAAAAATAAATAAACGTTGAAAAAAAAATTAAAAAAAAAAAAAAGAGAGACAGGCTATGTCATAAAAGTTTAAAAATCTAATTATATTCTATTTACAAAAAAAACATTTTATTCACATACTGATAAAGTTTAATTATAAGAAATATGTAGTAATTTTAAGTCTCTACTGAAATAAGAATTTAGCTTATAAAGCATATAGACAATGTAGTGGACAATTTTAATACACTTTTCTCTAATTGATAGATTTATTAGTCAAAAGGTAAATTTGTTTATTTGTTGAATATTTGAGTTGTTTCTACTTTGGGGCTACTACAAATAAAGCTGCTATAAAAATTTATGTATATGTTTCAAGGGAACATATGCTTTTATTATTATTGTTAGAAATTTGGAAACATCTTATCTTGGTACTTAAGAGCCACAGGTTAAATAAGTTTAGATCAGTTCAAGTAAGCTAAATCAGCTTTAAAAGTTTTGTTAAGTGGCAGCTTGAGGAGAGAAATCAGGTCTATCCGACTCAAAAGCCAAGTATCTTGCACTGGGGAAATCACTTCAATAAGGAGGAAAATGCTGAAACATGACTTAAAATATGCTTACTAATTGAAGGATGTTGATGATGTCACTGTATCTTATACTTTCTTATCCCTCGTAGAGACAGCATGTAGTGGTTAAGAGTTTTAGCTTTGATATGTGCTTGCCTGGCTTCAAATTATTGTTCTATCACTTTCTGACTATATACTATGGGGAATTACATGATACCACTATTTTTTTTCTCATCTTTTCATCTGTTTTGCTTTTTTTATCATCTTTTCAAAGGCATTAGTAATAGTATCTACTTTGTAGTTTATTGAAGATAGAGTAAGTTATTATGTATAAAATATTTAGAAAGAAAATTTTCTTTCCTTCCTGCCTTTTTTGAAAGTCTATTTATTTTGAGAGAAGTGAAAGAGTGCACGTGTTCACATGAGCAGGGGAAGGGCTGGGAGAGATGGGGAGAGAGAGGATCCCAAGTATTCTTAGCACTGCTGTCAGCACAGCTCAGAGCCCAACACAGGGCTCAATCTCACGAACTCTGAGATTATAACCTGAGCCACAATCAAGAGTCAAATGTGTAACAGACTGAGTTACCCAGGTGCCCTTCTCTTTTTCTTTTCTTTTCTTTTCTTTTCTTTTCTTTTCTTTTCTTTTCTTTTCTTTCTTTTCTTTTCTTTTCTTTTCTTTTCCTTCCTTCTTTAGAAGTTTCTTTCTACTTGATTTTCTATGTATTCAGAATCCATTTTTTTTTAAACATAAGCATTTTAATTTCAGGTTAGATTGAAAATCTAGCACTTTGCTTGCATGAGCATCAAGATAAGAATTATCCCCACTCCTGGTATATTTAACTTATTTGATAACTACTACAAATTGAATCTTTGAAATATCTATTTGAGATAATCTAGAGGTTATGTGATTCATACTAAAATACATGTTGACATAATTTATGTGTATACAAGCAATATATAAGATAATATTGAATTTATATAACAATGAAGATGAATATTCTCACTATTACAACTTCAAACTTAGATTTTAAACTATTCATTTTATTTATTTATTTGTTTATTTTAACGTTTATTTATTTTTGAGACAGAGAGAGACAGAGCATGAATGGGGGAAGAGCAGAGAGAGGGAGACACAGAATCTGAAGCAGGCTCCAGGCTCTGAGCTCTCAGCGCAGAGCCTGACGCTGGGCTCGAACTCACCGACCGTGAGATCATGACCTGAGCCGAAGTCAGCCGCTTAACTGACTGAGCCACCCAGGCAACCCCTAAACTATTCATTTTAAAACATTTATTTCATAAGTAGTAATGTAAGACTTATCATGGGTTAGGGGACATATGTGTCACTGCGAATGCAAGGGTGAGTGACTGTATGTGCTAACCTCACTGAAGTCAGGTAATCCACTAATTAAAATGAATTTTCAAAGCATCTTGAAATTACTCAACTACTTAAATATTATTTCCCTTTCAAATTAAAATTCTGGTTTGTTTATGATCTATGATGGAGATAATACATGAATCATGGTGCAGAATAGACACCTTCATTCTATCTCTACACTAAAAGCAATCTTTAGAAATCAGGACATTGAAAAAGTATCAAAAACTCTATCTTACATTGAACGAGAAAGCTTTTATAAGCCATAGCCCCAGACAATAAAAAGAAGTCGATTTGCAGTAAAAGGTGAACATTTTGCCTTGCTATGGAATATCCAGTGCTGCATATAGGGTCTTTAAAGTGGTGCATGTTCCATAAATATCTACTGAATGAACAAATAAAAGAACAAATCTGTCTGAGATTGAATTTGAAAGTGGACACATGTTGGGGTAGAATTCTGGCCACAGGCAGAGATATACAGTTTTAGGATAAACATCCAGAGGATTAAAAACCCAAACCAAAATATCTACTTAGAACCAGCAGGTTGAGTATTTAGTACAATTGCAAATTATCCAGGGTCATTTCTTTCCATTGGCAGGAAATGGGACTAATATATTCACTCATGTAACTATTCAAGTATTCACTCATAAAGTCCTGTGTGGATAGCTGGAGGAGAAAAAATGATTAAAAATTATCTCTATAACAAATGTTCTTGATCAGTAGAAGAAACAATTGACCTACACATATTTTTAGGCATAAATGTAGGGCTAAGTACCTCCAATATGGGAGGCAAAATTTTCCATTAGCCCTGAAATGAATCTTACTCCCATCATAGAGGCTTCACAGGAAAGAGAGAACATGAATTTCATATTGACCAGTAAACTAAAGTTCCACTTTTCTTGTGTTCCCCTACAATTAGTGCTAGTATTGGCAGATCCAGGAAAATAAATGACCCCCCTTTAGATATAAATAGTCACCAGAATGAAAATAGCATAGATTCTTCACAATTGCATTTAAGGAAAGAGGAGAAATGACTATGACAAATAATAAGAAGAAAAAGCTATTCAACTGGAAAAAAAAGATGGAAGTGTGGATACTACATAGGGATGTTTATAAATCTAAATTATCTAGAAATAAAGTGTTGAATAAATGACAACATGTTGTTTACATCAGTAATATCCAAATTATAGGTAATTCAGCCTCATTAAGTGGTTTTATAAAACTTGAAAATGGTTAAAATGAACTTCTGTGTTAGTATGGGACTAGAATAACAAAATACACATAACAATGGCAAATGCACGACTAACACATAGAAGTTGCTCAATATATTCAATACAGTAATATGAATCTGTATATGTGTGCACTTGTGCATGTGGTGTCTTTAAGATATAAAAGTGGATATTAAAAAGAAGACAATGTAACATCCCTTCTTAGGTAGATTTCATTTTGAAACCAGACCAGAAACTCCATTTCAGTTACGTAGTCCACTAGAAGTGGCAATCATTGGGCTCTGATTTCTCTCTCTGTCTTATATTCACATAAAAATTGATATCCTTTTCCTAACATGGCAGATATTCCTTTGTTAAAATTTAAAAATCCAGGAACTATCTGCTCCACTAATGTGGTTTAAGGGCACAGTTTTTTTCCCCCCTTGGGGGAGTTTCTATATCTTTATATTTCAAGATCTTAGATGCTTCTCTCAAGTTTCTCTATAGCTCTTAAGAATTATTTTTACCTTGTGTATGATCAAAAATTATTCTGTTCAGAAGTCTGAGTTAAAGCCTTTGCAGTTCTCTCAGCTTGCTAGTGATTATTGCTCAATAGCATTCACTTTCCTCCATCTCTTGTTGAATATAGCTTCTATTTTCTCCTCCAAAGAGGTTATAAATTTCTGCAATCCATTTTGCCCTACGTGAATCACATCAAACATGCCCCTGAGAGATTATGGTTCATCTTTTCTGACATCTGGGGGAGCATTCCAAAGCTAAGAAGACAAATACAACACTGAAGCTCTTTGAGTGAGGGGCTTGAAAATGCTATTTGATGATTTTTATATTTCCCCTGCAAAGCACTAAAAGAATAACAATACTCACCCCATATCTATTTCATATAGCCATTGCAGGGATTCATTAGATCATCTATGTAATAGGCTTAGAGCTCTTTAAAGAAAAATCCTCTGTGATCTTATCCCAGCTTTTTATCCCATGACCTTTCTATGACCTTTTACTGAAACTAGGATAGTTAATTATTATTTTTTTTAATTTCAAAAGGCAACAGTGATAAAGAGAGGGTGTCATGCAACTTTTCCTTAAAAGTTCAGTATAAAACAGCAGGCATTTGGCCAGTATTAGTTTTCTCCTCTGTGAGTTTCTCTCCAGTGAATACCTCAAACGTATCCTGCAGCTGTGTGCAAACCTGCAGGTCTCACCTCAATGCGAGGGGTTTTGCACTAATTTGGGACCTTGAAAAAGCTGTGACTCTTCAAGAGTCCTCAATTCCATATAGTACATATATATTTAGTGCCTAGAACACACGCTGCATGGTGAAGTATAGAAGAGCTACAGTATAATTTCACATAAAATAAAATCTGCCACAAATTATTGGGGCTACAAGAATACGCATAGAATATAAACAAGACTGTCATTTCAGATTCACAAAATCCATTAACATAGAGTTGCAACAAATAATCTTTGAACACCTAGAACTGTTCTTGGCAGATAGTAGGCAGTGGATAAATACTCGGTGATTACTGTCAGAAGCCAAGGAAGCAAGGCATAGAAAGATCTTGAGGGACATCTGAGTGGCTCAGTCAGTTAAGAGTCCAACTTTGGCTCAGGTCATGATCTCGAAATTCATGACTTTGAGCCACACATTAGGCTCTGTGCTGACAGCTCAGAGCCTGGAGCCTGTTTCAGATTCTGTGTCTCCCTCACTCTCTGCCCCTCCCTCACTTGTACTCTTTCTCTCAAAAATAAATAAACATTTTTTAAAAAAGATCTCCTCCCACTGACGCAACAAATCTACAACTGCAGATGGAAAAATTACCCATGAAAAAGATGTGAAAACAAGCCGAACAGCATCTCCACAACAAAGGACTAAAAGAATGAAAAGGGTAGGAGAGACAGAAACAAGGGCTCACTAAAAACCCAGTCCCTGGTGCAGTGGCACACCTTTGGGAGGGATATCACAAATATGAAGCTTCTCTCTGAAGAAAGTGGGTTTGGGCCCCACATCAGGCACCCCATCTCTTAGGCTTTGCACCAGAAAGATGAGCTTTAAAATGCCCAGTTCAAACGCCAACAAGGCTTATGTCCAGGACACAGGGCTGTAGGGGATGGAGATTCCTCTCTTACCGGGTTTGCATTCAGACTCATTCACCCTGGGACCCAATGCAAAAGTAGCCAATTGGAAAGTGCCTAGACCCTATGTAAAGTTTCATTTGCTAATTTCTGCTGTAATAAAAATAGTGTTGTCCTGGTAATGGATTTCTTTTTGACCATTATTGGCATGAAATTTTCCCATTTCATTTAATTTGTTCATTTACTGGTATAATGTTTTTTGTAATATTTACTTATCCTTTTAACATTTGTAGAATCTATCTCCTTTTGTAATCTTTGAACTAGCCTAACTCTTTCTATTTTCTATGTTGACAGATAGAACCACAAAATAATGAGTCCTGTTCCCAATAATAAAATGTATATATTGTCATATGCAATCAACTCACTTAGGCTCCTATAGATCTCAGTGTTTGTTGGAAATTGACAAAACAACCTCTTTTCAAACCATTGTGGTTGGTTCTCTTTTGCCTCTAAAGGAAATGGTAGAGGAAGACTTAGATGGTGCTTTCCTTAATGTTCCTGAGGAGAATAAAGACCACCCTCTTTTCAGAAGATTCTAGGCAGCGGGGCGCCTGGGTGGCGCAGTCGGTTAAGCGTCCGACTTCAGCCAGGTCACGATCTCGCGGTCCATGAGTTCGAGCCCCGCGTCAGGCTCTGGGCTGATGGCTCGGAGCCTGGAGCCTGTTTCCGATTCTGTGTCTCCCTCTCTCTCTGCCCCTCCCCCATTCATGCTCTGTCTCTCTCTGTCCCAAAAATAAATAAAAACGTTGAAAAAAAAAATTAAAAAAAAAAAAAAAGATTCTAGACAGCAAAGACCCACACTCTACTGAAGACACTCAGTATATATAGATCCAGTACAGGACCTGGATCTATGAGAGTTCCATAGTAATGTTTTCCCTTTCCTCTCAGTCTTTCTCCCCACATTTCTTCATGTAACCACCCTATGTCTACCAAATTTAGCATTTTATTGTCACTGGAGCCCGATTAAAGACTTAGCAGAAAATAATCAAGTTAGTTTGAATTTTCATGTCTTCAAACCTTTCCATTAAAGTCACATTTTTTTTTGATACATTGAAATAAATATATGTCTTTATATGGCAGGAAAAAAAAAGTGTGTATATAGTGTTTGACAAGACTCTGTTGATAATAAGTGAGAAAAATCCAGTTCTGAATATTTTAGACAAACATAGAAGTGAAAGGAGTATATTAACAATTAAAACCAGAGTACATCAATCAAAGTTTAAGAAAAAGAGATTTAACTGGGTCTCAGGAAGCTGAATAATGCCAGCACTTTCTATATATTTTGCCTATACTTCTCACTCTGGATCATTTAAAGTTTTTTCTCTTTGCAGACTGGCTCCTCTCGTATAGTAAGAAACATTGTCCTGGAGAAGTTTGTAACTTCACATCTCACAACATCTACTCAGATAGAATTAACCTATAGGCTGTTTAATATCCAAGTTCAAAATTAACAGAAAATGCTCTGATTGGTCATAGGACAATCCCAACTAGGCTATGGAAAGTCATACCAGAAAACAAAGAGGAGCCTCATATTTGGGAGACCCATTAGACTGGAGTCAAGCTTAGGCAGACAGCATATGAATATATAACACTGGCTTCTAACTTCAAGTATAAATAAGTCGACATACACATTATGTGCACTTAATAAAGCATATGAGAACATTAGGATTGCTTCCCTGGCAATTCCTTTGTCCACGATTCTGTATGCATCAATTGTGGGTACATTTAATGTAGTATCTTTAGTGTCCCTTGAAGGGCCTCATTAGTCAGGTTTCACCCTGTATTTGTTATTCATGAGAACTCTTTCTCTATCATATAGTTGAATAAATTAAGAATATCTCCCAATATCTATGATGCATAGTTATGTTAAATGTGAGAAATTGATTACACAAAATTGATATGTCAACACCATTGATGAATCTATTACCTAAAATTTACTCCAGCTCTCAGATATATTTTGCTTGGCCTGCACCATATTCATTTTTGGATAGAAAATCATGATTATCTGGCTTCAGTTGAGTTATAGGAATACATGGAAACACAAGGATGGAGCTGAGTAACTCCCTTTAGAGAAGCATAGGCTGTACCTTCTATTACTATAGCTATTCAGCCAGCATCATTCTCACCTGACATTGTCAGGCATTTGATATTAAGAATCCTGGCTAATTGGAACAATCCATGTGAAAATGCTTAGCCCTCTTTCTGTTGAATCTGAATCTGAAACCCAGCAATTCTATTCATTGCCCTGATTTTTCTATAAAATTATAAACTCCTTAAACACAGAGGTCATGTTTTTGTAATTTGTGAATCCTCTACCTCATTTTATATTACCTATGAAAATAAAACTCCTGGAAACAATATTTGGCAAATAAACAATGTTTGGAAGTTTTCCTTTCTGGGCATTGTCCATTTAGATCTAAAGGCTTATGAGCTCAGACTCCACCTAGAAGTGTCTTACCTAGCTTCCTTTCCACATGTACTGGAGGGAAGTGGAGACACAGACCAGAATTTACAATAATCATCTGGTGCTGATATTTATGATACTTATAATATTACATGGACTATTTTCCTTCAAAAACTTTAGGAAGACAGAAAAGTAATTAATTTAGAAAACCTAAACCAAAATCTGGGTTTGTAATATAAATTCTAATTTTTTTGTTAAGAAGCCATCTTAATTCATTGCTAAATATAGCTACATATATGGCAGCAAGTTTTGAAGAATTGAAAAATAGATGGTAAAATAGATATATTCAATTTAGTTGAAGTATATGTGTATAAGTGTGTGTGTGTGTGTGTGTGTGTGTTTTCCCAAGTAACTATTTATACAATTTTAATTCAGGATAGAAATCCTCAAAATTTTTACCAATAAAATAATTCTGACAACTTTGATGACTAGTCAGGTGCAAGAAAAGAAACAAATGAATAAACAAATAAAAAATAAATAAAATAAATAAAAGACTTCCCTGACCCTTTTATTTGGCAAAACAATATTGACATTAACATCATTTTTTAAGTAAATACATGTTTATTTTTTTAATTTTATTATCTAATTTTTTTAATGTTTATTTATTTTTGAGGGGCAGAGACAGAGCATGAGCTGGGGAGGGGCAGAAAGAGCAAGGGAGACAGAGAATCCAAAGCAGGCTTCAGGTTCTGAGCTGTCAGCACAGAGCTCAAAGCAGGGCTTGAATCCACGAACTGTGAGGTCATGACCTGAGCCAAAGTCAGATACTTAACCAACTGAACCACCCAGGTGCCCAGACATTGACATCTTAATCTGCGGTGATTGCCAAATTGACAATTATATTTATATATAGATACATTTATAGAGTCTTATTTGTCCTAATAGCTTGAACTGTGTTGTTGTTTTTCAGATTCTTAAAAGCGTTGTAATCAAATTTTGTAAATTACTTATCCATTTTGACATTCTAATAGATCAGGAGTAGGCAAACTATGGCTGGCCTTCTGTCTCATTTTGTAAACAACATTTTATTGGAATAAGCTCTGTGGTTCATTTACATGTTGCTCATGGCTGCTTTCACAGTACAGCCATAGATGGAGTAGTGGTCTCTGACCATCTGGCTCCCAAACCTACAAATTTACTAACTCATGCTTTAGAATAAAAGTCCTCCAACTCTTACACTATATAAAACTAACAAAACAATAGTTATGACTATGTAAGGTAGTTTCAGTTGTAACACTTCAAATTAAAAAAAATATATATATGCAGGCACTTTGCTTTTTTGCCTTTGTTTTTTTTGTTTTTGTTTTTTGTTTTGTTTTGTTTTAAGTTTTTATTTAAAATGTAGTTAATTTCAGGTATAGAATTTAGTGATTCATCACTTACATACAACACCCAGTGTTCATCACAAATTCCCTCCTTAATACCCATCACCCATTTACTCAAACCCTTGTCCATCTCTGCTCCAGCAACCCTCAGGTGTTCTCTGTAGTTAAGAGTTTGTTTCATGGTTTGCCTTTCACTACCCCCTGCCATGTTCATCTGTTTGGTTTACTAAATTCCACAAATGAATGAAATAATAAGGTATTTGTCTTTCTCCGTCTGTCTTATTTCACTTAGCATGATACACTTTAGCTCCATAGACATCACTGCAAATGGCAATATCTCATTCTTATTATGGCTGAGTAATGTTCTATTGTATATATACTACATCTTTTTTATCCAATCACCAGTCAGTGGACATTTGGGCTCTTTCCATAATTTGGCTATCATTGATAATGCTGCTATTAATATCAGGGTGCTTGTGTCTCTTTGAATCAGTATTTTTGTGCCCTTTGGGTAAATACCTACTAATGGAATTGCTGGATTGTAGGGTAGTTCTATTTTTAACTTTTTGAGGAAACTCCATACTGTTTTATGGAGTGCTAACAGACATGAAAAGATGCTCAACATCACTCACCATGAGGGAAATACAAACCAAAACTGCAATGAGATGTCATTTCATGCCCATCAGAATGGCTAAAATTAACACAGGAAACAACAGATGTTGGTGAGGATGTAGAGAAAGTGGAACACTCAAACTTTGGTCAGACACTTTCCTTTTTACACTAGTTTGTGTACTAACGTGATTTTATTTTCTTCCCATTTATAACAAATAATATGTTAGTCATTTTTTTCCTTTGCTTGTAGAGCACTTAATATAGAATTGCCTGCTGTTGGTTTCATGTTTTTATATTCAATAAGCATGTTTTTGAGAAATATCATTATAGTAATCTCATGGTTTGGTATGGTTTTGTAATGTTTTTTCCTATAAACATTTTTAACAACAATATATTAATGATCCCAAGTAAATCATGAGAAACCTAGAAATTTCTTTGTCTTCAAATCATATGCCAATACTACAAGCAGTATCTGGAACTGGAAATATAACTTTTTTTTCTTTAAATTTTTTTAGTGTCTATTTTTAAGAGAGACACAGAGCGAGAAACAGAGCATGAGCAGGGGGAGGGGCAGAGAGAGAGCGAGACATAGAATCTGAAACAGGCTCCAGGCTCTGCACTGTCAGCACAGAGCCTGATGTGGGGCTTGAACTCAAGAACTGTGAGATCGTGACCTGAGCTGAAGTCAGAGGCTTAACCAACTGAAACACCCAGGTACCCTTCTTTGCCCTTAATGTTCACAACCACCTACTCAGATGGGTTATGGAATAATTGCCTATAAATCATAGGTGAAGGATTACATAAAGCTAACCATAATTATTGACATTAAATTTCAAAATAACCCTCTCATAGTTTGTTGTCTAATACTTAATGGTATCTTTGCTCAATTTGAAAATACTACCTAAATATAATGGCATAAGTCAAGTGCCGATTCAGGTGTTTGAAAGGAAACCATATCTAACTTTGATTGTAAAAGTGAAACATAAATATCAACAAAATGGTTAGAATTAAATGCACTGGTGTATTTAATCATTGTTTCTTTGTATTCATGTTGTTATGCATAAAAAACACACAGTAAAAAGTGCTTTGCTAATTTAATTGTGAATCTATGGATGTTTTGAGGAAAACAAATTTGGTTTTAATGTTATTGTATTCTTACTTAAGAAACAAAAATAGAGATTTTATCCTTAAAGGACTGAGTGGCTAGACATAATTATTTATGTGTTCATTTAATTATAAATGTATATTCTGTTGGAATTATTTAAAACAGCAGCAGTTAACATGGTTGTTCATCTTTTTAAAATATAAATTAAGACCTGTCACTCCCATTCTGCATAGAACCTTCCATTGGCTTCCTGTCACAGTCAGAGGAACTCTGAAATACCTATCATGGTATACAAGCCTCCACCTCAGCTGGCTCTGGCGATCTCTCAACCTCATATCCTCTTCTTCCTGGGGATGAGGTTTATAGCACAAAAGCTCTTTCCTTCCTTAGGGCTTTTGCATTGCTGTTCTCCCTGGTTGACTTAATGTAGTCTGGTCGTTTATACACTTATGTTCCTAACTGGAAGATGGAGTTAAATTGATTTTACCCAGCTTAATCTGAACTGAAAATCTGTGGAAGATAAAGAGGTGAGAAAAGAGCCTCATTAGCCTCAGTTGTTAGAGCAACCAAACGGCTGTAGTTTGTAAACAGGCCATGTAATTTAATGTGCTAGATTTTGCTCAGCATCAGGAAATAAGGATAGAAGCCTCATACTGTTATTTATTAATTAGAACATTTATGCTGGAATTAAAAATTACCTTCTGTACTTTCTGAGAAGATTGAGTTTATATAAATACAGTTTCTGGTAGATACAGATAAGTAGGTAGATAATTGATGGATGGAAGGATGAATGGATGAATGGATACACACATACATACATACATACATACATACACAAGAGAGAGGGAGATAGAATTGAGGGGGTGGGTAGAAGAAATTTATTATCATGTTGAAAGATAACAATTCATAATCTCAATTAGTTCAATGTGCATGTATTTTAATTTCCTGAAGAGTATAATATCTTTTCTTTATTTTTTTAAGTTTATTTATTTATTTTGAGAGAGAGAGAGGAAGGGAGAGATAGATATCCAGGGAAGAGAGAGAGGGAGAGAGAGAATCCCAAGCAGTCTCTGCACAATCAGCATGGAACCTTGAACCCATGAACGGTGATATCATGACCTGAGCCAAAAACAAGAGTTGGATGCTTAACCAACTGAACCACCTAGGTGCCCCTATAATTATTTTTTTTAACAGATCACTGTTGGTCTTAACCTAGAAAAACACTCTCTAACTTAAAAAAAAAAGGTAATATATAGATTTGTACATGTATGTTTCCTATCATAATTACTTCACATATAAGATTGCTATGACTTTTAAAAGAGACGGTAATGTTTATAACATGCTTGGCATGTAATATTGGTGAATATCTACTATTTTTATTACTATTGTTAGTTGAGGCTAGCAAGGCAATCTCTATCAACAAAAGTACTAGTAGTTATTATTTTTAAGAATGTAATGTATATGTATGGCTCTAAAGAAAATTAAAATTTAACATTTAAATGGTCACCAAAAGAAATGTCTCATTCCCTACAACAATCCCACATTTAAATCCATTTCAAATGAATACAATTGATGCAAACAATGTCAGTCAAATTTTAAATAAGTCATGACCTCACATCATCTGAATATAGTTGAAGAACTTTTACTCAGCTTTAAAATCTCTTTCTCAGAGTCTGTTCCTGATATCAACTGCTTAGGTCAAGTTCCTAAAAGAAGAACCTTACATGGGGAATCTAGCTCAAGAGACTTACTTAGGCAATGCTCTCAAAGAGAATGGGAGTGGAGGCAAGGAAACAAGATAAGGGAGAGGTATAAGTGAAATGAAATTTATCCTCAGTTGGAGACTAGTTTAATCTGATATGATGGTGAAGAGCATCAAAGATTTCAGCTTTTGGTAGATCTATGGCTCTTCATCATTCTGCCAGTATCCAAACTAAATATATATATATATATATATATATATATATATATATATATAAGCAGACTTAAGCAGAAGGAAAATAAAAATGGCAGTCATTTGATTGCATCTTAAAACTTCCACTCAAAAAAGGCTTATATCACTTTTACTCACATAGCATTACCTAAAGCAAGTTATATGGCCAAACTTGATGTCAAATTGGGTGAAAAGTGTGATTCTCCTACAGGAAAGCTCCACCAAGAACAGAAGTTAAATGGGATCCTAATACAAATTCCATTGTTCATATTTTTGGCCACAAAAATATTTGGCTATCTTCTTACATGCAGAACACAGTCATCCTGTCCAAAAGAGCTAAAGAACCAATAAAGTCACCAGAATTTAATATATGTAAACAAGCCCTCCCAATTTTCAAAGGGGAAGAGTTTCCTCCTCCTTTACTTCCTTCTCCTTTTTGTTTGCCCTTGATTCCTGGAGGAAATCTTTTCATTCCAATATTTTTTTCATGGTGCTGGAAGCCACTTTTTTTCTCGATGTTTCCACTGGCCATACTTCAAGAAAATTTTGAAGAATATTCTTTTCCCTGCTTCCAGAGATCTGAATGCCAATGGGTCAGATATTTTGTCAGTCTCTTTTAGTCCAAGTTATTGGTTCTCTTGAAAGTACAACTTTTTTTTTTCTCAAAACCATGGTGGTCTTTTATCTATTTGATTCCAAGCTACTACATGTACCAATACGAACACAAATAAATCTATGTGAGATGTTCCCCTTCCCTCTGGGCTTGAATGGAGTTATGCTAAGCCTAAAAACTTCTTTGAGAAACCTACTTAGCCTCTTTCTCCTCAGCCATTCTATGTGACTGAAAGGATTTTATAATACTAGTAGATCCAGGGGATTTTTGAATTTATTTTTTTTTTTTTAGTTGCAATATATATAATCTTGAAGTCATTCTTGCTTGAGACTGAGTTGTAAATGCTTTGTTTTGTCCAGTGACTTTTTAGTTTATCTTTTACCACTTGGAATTGAGAAGCATTATTTGATGTACCACTACAAACCTGGCATTTATCGTCTCTATTTCCTTTTTTTCTGCTGGCCAAGAGGCCAAATCATTTCTGAACATATTATTTTCTAGGAATATTTGTTAATATGTACAATAGTAAGCAAATCATGTTAACTACTTTCTGGTTTCTCATTTCTTCTCTTAAACTTACAAATTAAATAAGAAAAGCACTATCAAATGCTGCGTGCTGTAATCTATTTACAGGCATTGAACTGATTCTTTTCAGGACCTCAGGCTGTTAGAAAGTTGGACTATTTCCTAGGTCATCACTGACCATATGATGTAGATCTTATAGAATCTCATCTTAAATTATAGTGAGTTTACAATGACATCACCTACATGCTGAACCTAAGACACCAACATTTGTACCCACTAATCCTAAAACTATGAAAATCTTACCACAGTGATGGCTTGTAATGATGTTTAGCAAATATTAATTCCGTTAAAAAATGCATGTATATGTGTGGATTAATTGATTGATGATTTAAAGGTCTTTTGTGCCCTATGTGGAATTTTTGTGGTTTTACTTGTCTCTTTTCCAACTTTTTATATTTTCTACTATATATGTTAAAGTGTTTCATTACAAGGGGGCAACTTCTTTCTTATACTGGGATATCAGTTCTTTAAGCTTATGTGTATGCTTTCCATCATGCTTTGCCTTTCTGTATAGTTTCTATCTTCTTGTTCACATGAGTATTTAAAAAGCAGCTGTTCCTTTTTGTTTCTTATTTTGATTCCTATTTCTTTCATCGCTTCAAATTTTTACATAAAGGTTTACATTTTAAAATAATTCAATTTTGTTTTATTCCTTTCAGCTGTTTTTTTTTTGTTTGTTTGTTTTGTTTTTTAAATAATGTCCAGGGCCACCTGTGTGGCTCAGTCAGTTGAACATCTGACTTTGGCTCAGGTCATGATCTCAAGTTTCCTGAGTTCAAGCCCCACATCAGGCTCGCTTCTGTCAGCACAGAGCCTGCTTTGGATCCTCTGTCTCCCTCTCTCTCTCTGCTCCTCCCCTGCTTACACTGTCTCAAAAATAAATAAAACATTAAAAAACTTAAAAAAGAAATGATGTACAAATTAGCATTTCCTTTTATTTTGCACATTATTTTGTCATTATTATTCTTCTAAATTTAAATGTAACTCACATCATTAGAGAGAATTTTTGTTATAATATATGTATTTTCTCTGCATAGTGGAAATATTTCTGCTTATAGATGCTCTTTTACAAAATCTTTAGTCATTAGATATATGTGGATGTAAGATAATCTCTTGTTTCATTTTAGGTATGTTTACTCACAATAATTTAATAAAGTTTACATGTAACTAACAATTTTGATGATATTAAAATTGCTGAAGCTGGGTTATTCATAAATCTAAAAAAAATGAACAAAGCAATGAAAAAGTCTAACCTCCTAGAAGTGTTAAATATGTATGCCATTATCTGCATGAGTAATCAATAATATTTTATTTATTTATTTTTTTTTTTAAATTTTTTTTTTCAACGTTTATTTATTTTTGGGACAGAGAGAGGCAGAGCATGAATGGGGGAGGGACAGAGAGAGAGGGAGACACAGAATCGGAAACAGGCTCCAGGCTCTGAGCCATCAGCCCAGAGCCCGACGCGGGGCTCGAACTCACGGACCGCGAGATCGTGACCTGGCTGAAGTCGAACGCTCAACCGACTGCGCCACCCAGGCGCCCCAATAATATTTTAAAAATAAAGTATGTTATAAACAAGAGGATATTTCCCCTTTTTCTTATATTAGGAGTTACTTTTATGGACTATTGATTTAGATATTGTATTACTTTAGAAGGAACTAAAACCTAGAGAACAGATAGCACATTTAAAAAGATCAGAGGAGTAGGCCATCATATTGGAATATAATATTTAAGAATTATCATTTTTAATATGTTTGACATATGTTGCTTAATTTATTGATATCTTATTAAGGGGTACATTTATGAAAGTTAGACGAATAAATTTACAGAAAGCATAATACTTAAAACCCTTAAAGTTAAAAATTATTTTCTTCTTGTTTCAACTTTGTATTTAAACTCCAGTTAGTTAACATAGTGAATATTAGTTTCAGGTGGAGGACGTAGTGATTGACCACTTATATACAACACCCAGTGCTCATTATGACAACTACACTTAATCCCATCACCCATTTAATCCATACCTCCATCATTTCCCCTCTAGTAAACCTCAGTTTGTTCTCTATAGTTAAGAGTCTGTTTTATGGTTTACCTCTCTTTTTCTCCAATGTTTATCTGTTTTATTTCTTAAATTCTACATATAAGTGAAGTCATATGGTATTTGTCTTTCTCTGACTGACTTATAAGAATACTATTTTAATTTGCACAATTACTACATGCAAAATTCTCTATGTTACTATGAAAAAGCATGGGTTTAAAAATTAAGTATAATTTATTTTTTTAATTTTTTTTTCAACGTTTTTTATTTATTTTTGGGACAGAGAGAGACAGAGCATGAACGGGGGAGGGGCAGAGAGAGAGGGAGACACAGAATTGGAAACAGCCTCCAGGCTCTGAGCCATCAGCCCAGAGCCTGACGCGGGGCTCGAACTCACAGACCGCGAGATCATGACCTGGCTGAAGTCGGACGCTTAACCGACTGCTCCACCCAGGCGCCCCAAAAATTAAGTATAATTTAATAAGAATAGTGGCTCTGGCATTAACAAGTTTAGGCTAGTTGCTTAATTGTTCTTAACTTCTGTTTCCAATTTGCAAACCTTGTTCAAAACCACCAACTTCATAGGATCATTATGAGTAATCAAAATATAATATAAGATATGAGTAACTGACAGTTATCATTATCTTGTTTTTGAACCATCTTTGATGTCCATCTAAGAATAAGCTGGGTATAATCAGGGTACTAAATGAGAAAAATGAAAACAAAATCCATTGTATAGCTTCATTTTAAAAATTGCTTTACTTTTCTGTTCTTATTATTTTTCTTATTGGACATGTGAGAGACAAGAAACAGAACTGTATGGTTTATTAGCCCATTCAAGAAGACCTCGTTTTAGTTCCTAATATGTTTTATGACATATCACAGTAATATCTCTTGAGGTTCATATTCCTCTTTTCCTATAGCTTTCTAGAACCATAAAATGGAAACACATTTTAAAATCAAATGATAGTATTTCCAAATAGTTTAATATCTCTCTTCTGGAGTTACTTTTACATATCATAATTCACTTATGGCCATTGCTATAATAATATAAAACTATCACAATATCCTCTGCAATATCCCCAGTAGTGCTTTGGCAAGGAAAAGAAAAGCCATGTACACCCAAACGTGTACTCTCTAAATAAAACTTAAAAAGACTCTGGTAGGAAATCTATCTCTTTTCATATCTGTATTTTAGAAAACAAGCCAGATAAAGCAATATAACAATATCATGGTCAGCAGTAAGCTTTTTCTTTTTCTATATTTGAGCTATATTTTCAAGAGGAAAAAGTTAGTTTACATATAGGGAAGTAAAAAAAAAAAAAAACAAAAAAAGCTCAAACTTGATAAGTGTTTTTAGGAGCTTGGTAAGACGGTGGAGTAGGAGGACTCTGAGTTCACCCCATCCCATATGTACAACTAGACATCTCCCATATCCAAGTTAAAAAACCAGAGAGTGATCCAAAGACTGGAAGAACAAACTCCAAAACTAAATATAGAGAAGAAGCTGCACCTGAAAGGTGATGAAGCTCATAAAGGTAGAGGGAGGATGCCCACAGGAGGGAGGGATCTGTGTGCACAGACAGGGCAGAGAAATGGGCCCTTGCACCAGGTGGCTCACAGGGGGAAGACCAATCCCCATAACACTTGGCTTTGAAAACCAGAGGAGATGAATTCCATAAGTTTATATAACCATTGGGATCAGAGCCTGGAACTTTAAAATTCAGCTGACTCAGGATTAGGTGAGCCAGGAGGGTGAGTAATAGCAGGGTCACCACCTATAAAGAAATAGTAGCTGTGTGGAGAGGCAACATAAAAATGGCAATTTACACAACACCAGGGACAAACAGGAGACCGATATTTTTATACTGAATTTGGAGAGAGTGTGGGGAAACTCTCACGGAACAAAGAAGCTGGCAGTCACTATTTTTCTTCTCTGTCTTCCAGAATAAACAGGGCCACCTGCAGGAGACAGGGCTTCTGTCTAGGAGTGTGCCAAGACACTTGCTACCTAACCAGCTAGGGGTGTGCCAGGCCCATATGTTCTCATGAGGACTCACCCACTGCATGGCTGCTAGCTTCAGCCTCGGAATTAGACCACTGTGCTCTGTAAGTTTGTGCCTGTAGCTGCCCCCATACACAACCCCCAACTGCCATTGTGCTTTGGAGACTATGTCTAGGACTAGTTGCCCAGTGCAAATCTTGCTAACACTGGTATTCTACCCCTAATTCTCAAGTGGACACACTCCCTCAGAGCTGGCCTGCCTGGGTCCCTCTAACACCACAGACAGCAAGCACAGCCCACAGCAGGCACAGAATGAAGATGACTGAAATGAAAGGAAAAGTGGCTCAGACACAACAACAGGGCACAAGCAAAACACATAGGATACTCTTCTGAAGTGCCAGGATCTGGTGAACAGAGAACACTATAATGCAAGGCACACCAGGACCTCTTCTTCATAAAGTCACTACTTTCAAGAAGAGAAGACATACTAGATTTTTCTAATGCACAGAAATAGAAACAGAGAAGAAGATAAAATGAAGAGACAGAGAAATATGTCTGAAATAAAACAACAAGACAGTCACAGCAGGAGATCTAAATGAAATAGATAGAAGTAATAACCCTGATGCAATATTTAAAGTAATGATCATAAAGATCACTGGACTTGAGAAGAGTGTGGAGGACATCAGTGAGATCCTTAACAAAGAAATGACAAACAACATCAGAAAAGAATTCAATAATGAAATTTAAAAATACAATAGATGGAATAAATAGACTACAGGAAGCCAAAGAGCTAATGTGTGACGTAGAGGATAGAATATGGGAAAGCAATCAAGCTAAATAGGTGACAAGTACTGCATAATGAGAATCAAATTAGAGAACTCAGTGACACCAACAAGTGTAATAACATTTTCATTATTGGGATCCCAGGAAGAGGAGAGAGGAATAGGAACATAAAATGTATTTGAAGAAATAATAGCTGAAAACTTCCCATATCTGGGGAAGGAACAGATCCAGATCCAAGAGATCCCTCAACAAATTCAAGGAAGTCCACACCAAGACAAATAATCATTACAATGGCAAAAAATAGTGATAAAGAATCTTAAAGGCTGCAAGAGAAAGAATGCAGTTACATGAAAAAGAAACACATAAGGATATCAGCTGATTTTTTTCAGCAGAAACTTTGTAAGCCAAAAAGGAGAGGCATAATATATTCAAAGTACTGGAAGGGTAAAATATAAGAATGCTCTATCCAGCAAGGTTGTCATTCAGAATAGAAGGAGAGATGAATAGTCTCTCAAACAAATTAAAGGAGTTCATGGCCACTACACCAATCTACAAGAAATATTAAAAAGGACACTTCAAGTGGAAAGGAAAGATCATAAATGAGAGTATGCAAAGTAGAAAACACAAAAGCAGTAAAAACAAATATTTCTGTAATAAATTAGTCAAGGAATTCAAAAATGAAAGACTCTAGATGTTTGCAAAATACGCCCAAAATGTGTGAGGAAGAAGTGTAAAGAATGGGTCCAAACTTAAGTGACCATCAACTTAATATAGACTGTTATATGCAGAAGATATTATATACAAACCTAATGATAAACAAAAATCAAAAAACCATTAATAGATATGCAAAGAATAAAGAGAAAGGAAAACATGTATATCACTAAAAAATCCCAGCAAACCATGAAAACAACAAAAGAAGAAAGGATCAAGAAAAACTACAAGAAAAACCAAAAATCAAATAACAAAATGGCAATAGATACATACCTATCAAGTACTTTGAATATAAATGGACTAAACATTCCAATCAAAAGCATAGGTTACCAAGTAGATACAAAAACAAAAAACAAAAAACAAAAACAAGACCCATCTATATGTTGCATACAAGAAACTCATTGTAGACCTAAAGACACCTGCAAATTGAAATTAAGGGGATGGTGAAGGATTTATCATGGAAATGGATGTCAAAAGAAAGCTGAAGAAACATTACTTATATTGGATAACATAGACTCGAAAATAAAGGCCATAATGAGACAAGTATGCTATATAATAAGAAAGGTAACAATCCAACAAGAAGATATGACAATTGTAAATATTATGCACCCAAAAAGGAAGCACACATATAAATAGTTAATAAAACACATAATCAAACTAACCAATAACATTCCATCTTCAAACAGCAGAATATACAATCTATTCAAGAGCACACAGAGCATTCTTTAGAATACACCACATATTAGGCCATAAGCCTCAGCAAATTCAAGAAGCCTGATATCATACCACACATCTTTTCTGACCACAGTACTAGGGAACTAGAAATCAAGCACAAGAAATAATCAGGAAAGACCACACATTTAAGGAGGTTAAACAACATGTTACTAAACAATGAATGGGTCAACCAGGCAATAAAAGAAGAAATAAAACCGGGCATGGAAACACATAAAAATAAAAACACAATGGTCCAAAACCCTTGGGATGCAGCCAAAGCTGTTTTAAGAAGGAAGTTTATAGCAATACAGGTCTATATTAAGAAGCGAGAAACATCTCAAATGGCCTAAACTTACACCTAAAGGAGCAAGAAAGAGAACAACAAAGAAAACCCAAACCAGCAGAAGGAAGTAAATAATAGGATTAAACCAGAAAAAAAAAAATAGAAACTAAAAATATAATAGAACAGATCAATGAAACCAAGAGTTGATTCTTTGAAAAATCAATAAAATTGATAAACCTCCAGTCATACTCATAAAAGACAACAACAACAACAACAATAAATAAATAAAAGAGAGAGAAAGCTTTTAAATAAATAAAACCTCAAAGGAGAAATAACAACCAATACCATAGAAATACAAAAAATTATAAGATAATATTATAAAAAACTATATGCCAACAAACTGGATGATCTAAAATAAATAGATAAGTTCCTAGAAACTTATCTTTAAGTTGGTAACTACCAACTAAAACAAGGGCATACATGCCACATGTATGCAATCAGTCTGTTCAAATTTTCTATTAATTCTTATTTTTAAATACACACACACACATATATATATATACAAATATACATATATATGTATATATATGCATATGTATCTTATATATATAAGAATATCCTTCAGCTCTAAAAAAAGAATAAAATCTTGTTAGTTGTAATGACATAGAATGAGTTAAATAGTATAATTCTAAGAGAAATAATTTAGGCAGAGAAATACAGATACCATACGATTTCATTCTTATATGGAAATTAAGAAACAAAACAAATCAGCAATGGTGGGAGACAGAGAGAGAGAGAGAGAGAGGAGCCAAGAACCAGACACTTAACTGTAAAGAAGAGCCTGATGGTTACTGCAGGAGAGGCGATTGGGGTTGGGTAAAATATGTGTTGGAGATTAAGGAGGGCACTTGTGATGATGAGTACAGCATGATGTATAGAAGTGTTGAATCACTATATTATACATCTAAAACTAATATAATACTCTATTTTAACTTACTGGAATTATAATAAAACCTTAAGAATACAAACTCATGGGGCGCCTGGGTGGCGCAGGCGGTTAAGCGTCCGACTTCAGCCAGGTCACGATCTCGCGGTCCGTGAGTTCGAGCCCCGCGTCGGGCTCTGGGCTGATGGCTCGGAGCCTGGAGCCTGTTTCCGATTCTGTGTCTCCCTCTCTCTCTGCCCCTCGCCCGTTCATGCTCTGTCTCTCTCTGTCCCAAAAATAAATAAACGTTGAAAAAAAAAAAAAAAAAATTTAAAAAAAAAAAAAAAAAAAAAAAAAAGAATACAAACTCATTTGCCGTGTAGTATTACAAAAATAGGGGGAAAAAATCTCTGACATGTTTTGTGACTTTTTTGTGTATTATCTCCTACTTATTATTCTGTTTTCATTGGAACATTGAATGTATATTTTATATAATTATCTTTTATTTATTTATTTATTTATTTTTTTTTTTTAACGTTTATTTTTGAGACAGAGAGAGACAGAGCATGAACGGGGGAGGGGCAGAGAGAGAGGGAGACACAGAATCGGAAACAGGCTCCAGGCTCTGAGCCATCAGCCCAGAGCCCGAGGCGAGGCTCGAACCCACAGACCGTGAGATTGTGACCTGAGCTGAGGTCGGACGCTTAACCGACTGAGCCACCCAGGCGCCCCTATAATTATCTTTTAATTGCTTATACTATAGCTAATAGAAATCTCATTAATAATCAAAATTGTATGCAAAATTGCATTTATAACAAAATTGGATGTTAGCGATTTCTTGAGGTGAATACCAAAAAAAAAAAAAAAAAAAAAAGGTCAGGGGTGCTTATTAAAATAGAGATTCCTAGACCTAGTCACCAATTTTTTTGAAATAAAACTTTGGGAATGATCCTGAGAATGTACATGAAAACACAGCTTTTATGAATGATTTTTCTTTTTTTCTTCCACCAATGGTTTTTCTGTGCAATAATTTACTTATTTATACTGCATTATATAATTAAGATCAGAAAATCAACAGATAAATAAATATCCTAAATCTATTTTACAATTTTCACAATGATTTATGCATATAATCCAAAAACCTAAGAAGAGTTTTAAAGGAAATTATATCCTGTACACCTATAGGTTAGATTTTCCTATATTCAATCATGTGCCTGTGGATATTCAAGTTTGGTCAAATTTAAGATTATCACATAAATCTAATGAAACAAACTGCAACACTAAAAATTATACTATGCAGTGCACACACACATATATATATGATATATATATATATATATCATATATATATATACAGTAACTTTTCAGCAATACTAAACATTATATAGATGATTTGATATGGCATAAATTAAAACTTTTGCAAGGAAAAACAAATCATACACAAAAGAAAAAAATTAAAGAAAATTATGTGTATGTAATGAATAAATATTTAACATTCACATATATACAAATCAATATTAAAAATCCATATTAGACAAAAGCAACAAAAAGGTAAATTACAGAAAATATAAATTTTTGATGCTCTTTGTGAAAAAAAATATTTGTAATCACATGAGATGGAAAATATGGGAGTCATTGTATACAGAGTACATAATTTGAAGGGATTAGATTGGATATAATGAAAGAAAATTATTGATGGAGAAATAGAGTATTTTTAAAGTCTAGCAGAAAAGCAGAATGAAAGCTAGAAGCCAGTGACTAAGTGGACAGTTAGGGTCCTCACAGGAAAAGATGGCAGCATTCAGCCTCCTGATTACAGCCCTGGGAATTATTTAACAACAGTTGGAATTTGATATAAAGAAGACTACTACAATGAACAGAGAAGGGGTGGGGAGTAAAGGATTTACATAAAATTAATTTTAGTAATATACCATGGATTCTAAACTGTAGTAGGAGGGAAGTGAAAACATGAAAAAGTGGTAGGGAAGGTGAACTCTATATATGCAAAAAGAAATTTTCTCATAATAGAATGCTTACTAACCATGGCCCAAAGAAATGTATATTACTCATGGTTGACCTTTAACCTTCCATTTATCATAAGGAGAATAACTGTAAATTATTTTAATAATTCTTTGCATTTATATGCCATTTTTTAGTTTAGATGATATTTACACATGTATGAGAATATCCAAAAATTTATAATATAGTAACTGAAGCACACTGATCATTTTCTTAGAGACTTAATAAATGAAGGGTTATCTCTCCATAGTGCAAGTACCAGCAGAACATATATCAGATAAATCCTAAGACAGAAAACAGGAAATTCCTGAAATAAAATTTGGCTTAAGTTGTGTTAAAGTTCAGCATTCTTTACTGAGAATTGTACTTACTTATTTTACATTTTAGTCATGTGTGGAAACACTGGGAATACTGGGTAATTATCAAAGTCGTATCACTCTTACACTCATGTAATTCTTTAGAAATTAACAATTTTGTGTAAATTGTATGGATGTGATAAGGTAAGAACTGATACGTTTTCTGAAGTACACTCCTAAGAAGACATGCACTCTTTGTTCTACAAACTTCTTGGGGTTTGCAGGGGACACAATTAACTGAGTTTCAAAATGTTACATGACAGTGGACAAATCCTGCTTATAGGATCTTACAATCATCTTACAGAGATGGGCTCTGTACTTGAGTAGATATGATTCACAATTTTTTAAAGGGGATTATGTATTACTACATATCCTTTCCTTAGTTATAATAAGCTTTGACTGTTACAGTAGAAATGGAAATTAAACATTAACTGTATTTCAAAAGCTTGTCTTATAAATGTTAACACAGAATCAGCAAGTTAATCTCAAATTTAAATATGTATAATCCTGAATAAATGCTGCACTTGCACAAGCAATAGTGCCAGAACATTCTTTACAATTTACTAAGCTGTTTTGTGTGACTGCACACCCAGCTAAGACAGATATTTTATACCTGAGTAGATTCAGAACTGGAACAAAGACACTTTTTATTTTAGTGTCACTTACAGCTAACGTTATGTCAAGATTTCCATTGTAAACCTGTTTGGGGGACTTAATAACTTTGTAATAGTTTTAATCATGGAATGGATCCAAATTTCTTTCTGAAGAGTATCAAGCAATATAGCTTTAGAAAACAGGAGGCCAGTATGTAGAGCTATGGTAACAGTCCAATATTAAGAAGTAATCTCTATGCCCAATGTGGGGCTCAAACTCACAACTCCGAGATCAAGAGTCACATGCTCTACCAACTGAGCCAGTCAGGTGCTCCTAAAAGTAGAATTTTTTAAAAACAAACAAAGAAAGAAAAAAAAACAAACAACAACAGCAACAACAACAAAAACCTGTGACTGACAATTGTAGAGATAGGGTGACAGATGGGAAGTTTTGTGGTAATTTATTTATTTTTTTTTAATTTTTTTTTTCAACGTTTATTTATTTTTGGGACAGAGAGAGACAGAGCATGAACGGGGGAGGGGCAGAGAGAGAGGGAGACACAGAATCGGAAACAGGCTCCAGGCTCCGAGCCATCAGCCCAGAGCCTGACGCGGGGCTCGAACTCACGGACCGCGAGATCGTGACCTGGCTGAAGTCGGACGCTTAACCGACTGCGCCACCCAGGCGCCCCATTTTTGTGGTAATTTATAGGCAGGATTAGATTCTTTTAACTGGTGCTTTCAATTTCTCAATAAAGCTTATCCATGCTGTATTTTTCCAATTTCCTACCCAATATTTGGATTAATTTTTGTACCAGAAATCATTATTTGTGTATGCCCAGTCCATGTACGGGGTTCTACTCTTGATTTTTTTCACTTTACTCACCAATTATACACTTAAAATATTCTCTTTTTTTCATAGTGGAAACGTTTTTATCAACCATGGCAAACTCGCAACACTGAATTTCTCCCTGTCTAAGTACTGTGCACAAAGAGAGTCCAGAAAAGTTTCCATGGGACATGATGATTTCTGATGAGAAATAACAAATCCCCAAGTGAGTTTTACGTTTATACGGATACACATTTGGCCTCTTTGTATCATTGACTTGAAGCTTGAGCTTTCTCACTTCTCACTTAGTCTTTTCTGAGGGGTTTTGGGGATTACAGGATAACTAAACATCATTTCAGTAAATCTTGTGTGTATTACAAAACATTGTCTCATATATCTCCCTGTTTATTACTATGAGAAAATCAATCTCTTTTATCTTTGATTTTCCACTGATGTTACTTCCTATATATGACACTGTACTAGATGTTGGTATGGAAAAATTAATTAGATTCAGTGTTCTTTATTTCAAAATTAGGGAAGCATAAAAATCTAGTTTAGGATTCTAAACTTTCCTAATCTTGTTTGATTTTAGACTGTTCCATTTAAAGTTCTGAGAACCTGAGAAATATTCACTTTCTAATTACCATTTTTTATCAGATAATCAGTATTAACTGACAACTACTAAATTAATACCTCAAAATTGCAAGCGTTTATTCAGTACCAGATCCCGTCTAAGCATCTTCTTTTTAATTCCTACAATAACACATTTCAATGAGTTGTATTATTATCTTAATTTTATAGTTAGTGAATGAGAGTTAGAGAGATTAATTTGTTGGTGACAATGATTAATTGACTCATGAGACTTGGATTTGTACCTAATAGTCTAGATCCCAATTTCATGCCCTTAACCTTGTGCACTATAGCCACTCTTTGTGAGAATTAAGTGAACAATACCATTGACAAACTTATCTCAATAGTTGGCACACAGTGTTCAATAAATGATACCTATAGAATTTTAAGTTAATAGAACAGATTATTTAAAATATTTTAACATTTATTCATTTTTGAGAGACAGAGAGAACAGAGTGTGAATGGGGGAGAGTTGGAGAGAGAGGGAGACAGAATCCAAAGCAGGCTCCAGGCCCTGAGCTGTCAGCACAGAGCCTAATGTGGGGCTGGAACTCAAGCACCTTGAGATCATGACCTGAGCCAAAGTCAGACGATTAACTGACTGAGCCACTCAGGCTCCCCATGATTATTTAGAAAGTAAGAAAACAGAGATGTTCTATCACAGTCTTTCTATTGAAAAACAGTAAACTGAAGTCTGGACAGATTGTAACTTGGTCAACTTCAAATGAATCTATTATTTAAAAAATTAGAATAATTAAGTTTAAAGCCATTCACACTTCTTTTAATTATCCATCCAAAAGTGGTTAATTGTCTAGCAACACATATGTAAAAGGTAGTCTTATCCAGGATTTGATAAGCATATTAAGAAATTAGGTAGACGTAGATATTTCCCTCACAAAGTAGGCCCTTAAAAAGGACATTTGAGCTCATTTGCCATTCTTCAGTTGGCTTAGTTAAGTAGTTAGTAGGTCAGTCATTCAGCAGGGATTTTCCTGAGATTCCCATAGATGATTTCAGGTATTGTGCTAGACCGTGGGATATAGAGTGGACAACAAAGAATTTAAATTTATCTTATGGAAGAAAAGCCCATAAAAGATTTACTAATAACATGTTTAATGCCTCAAAATTAGTCAGAACTGTTTAAGGAAGAAACTAGAACACAATTAATACATAAAATACTATTTCTAGTGGACCTTAAAGAAAGGTAAGATTTGGCAAAGTGGAAATGGGGGTGGAAAAGCATTTTTAGAAACAATATAAACCAAAAATAGATGAAGACAAGATGTTGAGAAAATACTGAAAAATTTAAGAGCTATATTTATCTTTAATTTAAAACAGTGGTTCTCAAATTTTACTGAATATTAGAGTCATCTGAGAAGCCTTTAAAATTCCCAATGCCTAGGTTTTCATTCATACCAATTCATACATCTGAGAGATGAGCTAGGCATTAGTATTGTTTAAAGATCCCAGTGTGCAGCAGGTTTTGAGACCCACTGGTTTAGAGTATAAAATAAAATAAATAAATAAATAAATAAATAAGCATTCTAAGAGGAAAGTTAGATTGTAGTTAAATTGTAGAGGAATTTAAATCTCAGGGGGAAAGCATTCAAACATAATTCAATAGGATATGTGAAATTATCAGAGCAGAGGATCTATAGGCAAAAGACAACTATGTTCCATAACCAAGGGAAGGGACACCGGACATTGTGATTTTGGGGGATGAAGACTTCCCCCTGTCTTGTGGTTCTTCTAACTGGATTTAGAATAAAATTGACATGAGGCAGATTAACAAGAGGAAATCAAATTTAATAGACATATGTACAGGAAATTCACACAGACATGGAATTGCATAAACAGTGAGGCAGCATGAAGCTTATATGAGCTACAGAGAGGGGCAGGGCCTGAGGTCACAAAGGGGAGGGAGGCCATTAGCAGGAAGGTGAAAGGAGATGTTTGGAAAAAGAAAGGGCCTCTATTATGCAGATAAGTTTCTTTGGTAAAGGAGAGTCTGTTAATAGCTCTTTTCTTGGTACAGTCTTGCCTTAGGCAGTTGAGAGGGAAGCTTAGAGCTTTTCCTGTGTTCTGATTGTTTTTAACTCACAATGATCTTTATGCCAAAGTGACCCATCTTGGGGCAACCTACCCTTAGCCCCTACATTATCAAAGCCCCAAAATGTCAAGCAGAATAAGAACAGAAAAATGGCTTATTAAATTTGGCAACTAGAATGCAGTTTCACGGTAGCAAGGGAGAAATCTGGATTTCAAGTGGTAAAGAATACATGTAAACATAATGGGAAGTTTACTATTTTGGGAGGAAAAAAAATAGGAGGAAAAAAAACAGGGAGAAAAAAATAGGAATAGAGATTGCACTTGATTATGTTAGTAGGCTAGAAGAAATGTAACAGCAAGAGAAAAGAGGAGTAAAGATAATGGGTTACATACTCACATCCTTGAGGGTTTATGTGTGTTAGTTTGTATTCTCCTGGTAGGAGAACTTTTGTCAAAGACAGGAGTGCAAGTAGTTTATCTGAGAAAGGATATCAAGAAGGAAAGTGAGGAAACAATAAATTGGGACCAAGAAAGAGGACTACTCAATATCAGAATCTGTTTTTGAGGTTACTTATGTGAGAAATAGAGGTTTGATCCAGGGAACCCCCTAGAAGTGTCAAGGATGCTTTCCAGAATTATGCATTTAAGGTATGGGAGATTCGAATGTTTCTCTGTTAGCTCTAATCCCTCAGTGTTTGTGGAGACTCCGTGGAATTAACTCCTCTACATGTCTTGGCTGTGCTCGCCCTAGGTCCAGTATGTGCCCTGGACTGTAGAAGACCTTGAGATAGAATGGAGAAGTTCGTTGTTGACAGTATGAGACAAGTCTGAGTTCTCACAAAACTATTCACTGCAGCTGTGATTGCAATTAGAGGAGCACTGAGGGAAACCAACAATTAGAGAGGACTGGCATTACACATGAAAGTGTTAATAGTGGAGCTGGCACTCATGGTGGGGATACATTCTATGGAAATGAAAAGTACAAAATATTTGAGTGTGCTGATCAGGAGGAGCGTTGTTAGAAAAAAGAGTTATGATTTATCAATGTGGAAGATAAAAGATGGAGAACAACTGTCTGCTGTATATCAGGTGCTTGATATATTCGGTTTTTAAAAACACTTTGTGTTAGGTTTTATTACTCTTATTTTAAATTTGAGGAAACTGAGACTTAAGGCTCACCTAGAATGTGAATTCAAATCTGCCTTTACTACAAAGCCATTACTAATCCACTTTACTATGTTAATTCCTTTGGGTATAAGAACAACTTTAAAATTAGGCTGCAACTGTATCGTTTCTGGGCAGAGAGAATTTGGTAGCATGAAGATAGCAATTTATGCATTATTGTTTTAGTGTAGGTCATTTGGCATGCCCAAAGAGGAGCCAGAACTAAGAATGTTCTTTTGAGGGAGGAGTACATTATTAGGAATAAGGTAGGGGAGAAGACTTATTATATGAGGGAGGGAGAAAGAGGCAGAATATCAAAAGCAAGAACTAGGTAGATGGACTGCAGCCTGATATGTGGGTGTACCAGTTGGAGAAGAAAGGAAGAAAGCAGTTCTTAAATATCAATATCAAGAAAAATGTTTTGAGCTTCTTAGTTTCTCCCACTGTGAGTTAGTCAACAAATATCATTGAGTGATATAACGTCTCTAATGGTGAACAGCACAGAACATTCCTCTCAAACATATTTTTAATGAGGAGGAAAAATATAAACAAGTATTTAAATACTACTGTGGTAAGTGCTGTGAAATGTATAAAATGTTATAGTATATCATTTAGTGTTAAGGGTTAGAAAAGCAACTCCTGGCTAAATAAGGGAAATGAACAACTGGGGTGAAAGCCATATACAAGCTCTGGCATTTGTTAGTTTTGTGAAACAGGTAATTTAATTTCCTCACTTCTTTGTTTTCTTGTCTGAAAAGTTTTATAAATTATAGAGTAAGTAAAATTTTAAGACCAAATTAAGAGAAACATGACTTACAAAATAATAATGTTAAGCAAGAAAAGTTCATTTTTCCTAGCATGATTGTAGAAAGGCATTCAAATCAGCAAACTGAAGCTAAGATTTTATTGAAAAAAATGCTTCTGTCAAAATCTGACAGCTGAATCATGGACACCTCCTAAGTTGTCACTGGTTTACCAGTCATCCAAAGCAATCATTTCTGATAGGTCCTCTTCAACACTAAGATACTCTTTGGAATGCTGACCTTATTAGGGAATAGCAGAAACAGCAAGACAGAAATGCAAGAACATAGAAGTAATATTAGTTGTCAGCTGTGTTGTCAGAACTGCTAAGTATAGAATGCTTTAAGATATGGAGCCAAGAACTATGGATTTTGCTTTTAGTGATTTTAACAGCATGCCATGCTTTGTTCTCAATCAAAAGAAATGTAAAATAATAATGATACAAATTTTTAAAAAGAATAATGAAACCCTGCACACTGTGAAAGTTTTGCCTGTGAAAAAGCCCCTGGAGCATCCTACAAGTCAAATGCTGCCAAATTCTATTTCTAGACCAAATTTTCCTCAGCCTCGGGGAATAGCTGTCAAATATTTGCTTGACTAAAATTCAGACAAAGCCATAGAGTCGATTGATAACTTTTAACGAATCAAGTCAGATTAATAAATGCTTGTTGATTTGAGAAAAAAAAAACCCTGCTTTTTCATTACATTTGAATTTCCTTTCATATTTTGAAAGGAAAAATGGAGAAAGTGAAAGTACATAAATTAATAACAACCCATGTTTTTAGCACTCCTATATGAATGGCAGTCATTCATATAACATAGCAATGGACTTAGGTTGGTAACATAAGTTTCTATGTATATTTCTGTCAGAAATAAATTCAGAAATAAATTATTTGAAGGCAATGTAATTCTAATTAAATTATTCATGAAAAAATAAGTTTTTGGAATTCTAAACAATTTTGTATGGGGAGCTATTTATTTGTATTTTGTTGAAAGAGTGTGTATTTAAACATAAACACTAGAATCAATTTCTATAATTGTGGTAGAGAACTCAGCAATATGAACTCACATTCCTAACTTTTACAGCTTTTATCTCACTACTCAAAATATACAGCATTCCTCAAACTAACTTCAGTATGACTGAACTTGAGAAACATATTACCTGTGTTTAGCTCTTGATTTTAGAATTCAGAACTTTTGTTAACAACATGTTTAATTTATTCAACAAAGAAATGAAGACAACACATATTTTACAATGTACTTGATAGTATTTCATGCAGCCTTCTATTTTACTTACAAATAAAAACTTATTTTCAAATATTTATTTATCCTCTCACATAAAAAGTTATGGTTTATACGTCTGAATGATATTGGGTTCTGGAATAAAGATGAAAAAGACATATCTCTTCTATCAAGAAATTATAGGCAATTACAACACAGTATGATGAGTAGGATAATTAGATGTATGTGAAGAGAAACTGCATCTGTGAGCCATGCATATCTTCCAAGAGTTCAGTATTATTAAAGTATAAATTAATGTAATAGCCAGGTGTTATCACAGGGAACAGCATGTGAAAAGACTCAGAGGGTTGGGATAACATGGCATATTTGAGGAATACAAGGTACATCTATGTCACTCAACAGAGGTTGCTCTTCGGAACATTGTAGAAGAAAAAGTTGTAAACAGTTATAGGAAGAAAATGTTAATCACGCATCAGTGGAAATTACTTACTTCTAAAATAGATTAGCCTGATGTAGGACTCTAGCTCATTCTAAGCATTAAGAAATGCAGCATTTTCCCCAAGATATTTAAATGGGATATAAAAATGCAAAATAGTTAAAATAAAAAAAATAGTATTCCATTCTTAGGTGGGTTATGAATTAGAAAAATTAATTTTTAAAAAGAGAAGAAAAAATGAAATAAAGCTGAACAATTGTGAACATGTACAACATCTCACAGGAAATGGAGGAAAAGCAATGTAACATTTATATATTGAACACCCAAGCACAAATGACAATAACAACAGCAATCATCATATTATTCCATATCTACATTAATACAAACCACAAAGAACTCCCCACGGACCAACAGCAAGGTATCTTCAACCTCTGAAATCTACCAGTAGTAATTTTCAAATATCATCCACATCAATTTCAAAAAGAAACCTTAAAAAATGCAGACCTCTTGGGCATCTGGGTGGCTCAGTTGGTTGAGCGTCTGACTTCGGCTCAGGTCATGATCTCATGGTTCGTGGGTCCGAGCCCCTCATCGGGCTCTGCGCTGACAGCTCAGAGCCTGGAGCCTCCTTCAGATTCTGTGTCTCCCTCTCTCTCTCTTCCCCTCCCCCTCTCACACTCGTTCTCTTTAAGAAATAAATAAACATTAAAAAAAATGCAGACTTCTCAACTTCAGAATATGTGGACCTATGATTAAGGAACAGGAAATTTGAAATTTACAAAATAAAACAAATCTTTAGAGTGCTCTAATGCAATGTCAGATTTGGATACTTTAGTACTATGACTGTTGTGTTACTCAGATGTATTTTTTGTATTACTCAAATGTATTATTATTGTCATGCAAATGAATCTTTGTTGGATCCATTTCATTTTGTTCTAGTAAGTTTTGTACCTATAACATTGCATAATATTATACCTGGCTCTAATGAATATTTGTTGAATAAATGCATTTATTTACTCAATCTTTTCAAGAATATATATGTATATGTGTTTTAAAATATATATGTCAGTGACAGATTTTTTCCTTAACAATTATACTTCTCTCAACCATATAAATGGCAGAAATATTTAATGGATTGTCCCAATATGTTCTTCTGATTATTCACTGAACAGTTTTCCATAGACCAGGCTTCAGAATGTCCACTGGGGTTACTCAAATATAACAAATCTTCCTCATAGCAACTAATCACCGACTACTAGTACAGATGATCTACAGTAAGGTTCAAAGGCAGGTTAATTCCATGCTATTATTTATATCCAAATCTACATGAAGCAAGCATAATCATATTGCAGCAAATGTTAGATGAGACCATTTTTTAACTTCCAATAATGTTTATTTAATGTGAGATAAAGATGATAAAATTAGACTGAGTAGGCATTTGGACTACAGGAACTAAGATTTTTTTTCTCTATTATTACAATCAGAAATAATCTATCAGGAAGCAATAAATTTTTCTGAATAATCCTCTTAAATAAAATGTACTCTAAATTCAATTAAAGGTGATGAATTGGATTTAGAAGCTCCTAAATACAATGTATTATCTTACAGTTAGATTTCTACCCTCATTAAATTCAGCATGACCATAACATAAGGTTGATGCTAAGATTTCCATTTTATAAATGATAAAATGGATGCTCTAAGAATTTAAGTATCTGTTCCATAGTCACACAGTTATTATAGCACAGCTAGGATTTGGACCTAAATCTGTTTTTTCCACTGTATCACCTTCATCCTGTAAGTGATACATAAATAGGACAAATCTTTAAGATAACTCTTACATTATTTCAAGATTGTATATAATTGTTATGTGATTACACATAATCAGTCTAAAAACTTATCTTCAAATATGTAACACTTGGGCTTTAAAAAAAATCACAATTAGACCCAACCCTAGATTTTCAAATCACTCTCTTCTGCGATAGAGTCCAGAAAACTAAATTTGGACATTTTTCCATAACTGTCTTTTACTTTTCAAGCTTAGAGAATTAGAGACTGTGAGAAACTCTGGGAAACTCATGGTTTCCCAAATGCAACAATTAATTTCTCAAAATTTTATGGAGTTTTGTGAGATAACTATTTGCCTAATAATTTAAATAATAAAGTGCTACCCTATGATCCAGCAATTGCACTACTAGGCTTTTACCCAAAATATAATATATTCTTAATAATTTATTTTCTATCATCAATGCTGAGAAAGTTTTGACTTATTGATATATATGTGTGATTTTTTCACTCTTCAACATAGGTCAGCACAGATAAAATATTTATATTATAGTTTAATACATATATACACACCTGTATACATAGGTGTGTATATTATAGGTATATACATCTATAGATGTGTAATTTGATATTATATTATACAGCTGATGCCAGAGAGATGTCAATATATGTTTGTTTGCCAAATTAATAACCTTTGGTTTGATTTCTGTTATTCCATGTTTTATTGAAAAGAAAACTTCTACCTGTTCTGTCAATAATTTCTATACATGATATGAAACAAATTTTTTCTTAATTTCACGATTTAGTGTTATAATTAAAATTTCTACAAAATATTCATAGAGTACCTTTACTAACTAATTTCCAGGGAATTTTGTAAAGTATGTTTAAGAAATATTTGCTAGTATTTTCTGCTTTAATTGAAATGTTGACCAACATTTCCTATAAACGTGCTAACACAGTGATTATATATGATGCTTATTTTTAAACTCACATGATGTAAAACTTTGATTTATATAAAATGTTTCAATAAGCCTGATATCTGAATCTACATAGAATAATGTTTTAAAATTTGAGCTAATAGAATTGCACATTCCTATTTGTTTATATATTCAAGATATTTTATCCATCAAAATCAAATTAATAAAAGCATTAAAAGCAATATGAGCCAAGCTACTTATGAACATGAATAAAAGGTCGGTAATTTCTTCTGTATGAAATTTTACATTCATCAAAACATCTAGTAAGCCCTTTTGTTGTCTTGATACTTTGATTTTTTTCTCTAATGCAGTTTACTATGCCCTTCACAAAAATATAATTTCAAAATTCATCACAGTTTAGCAGCTTAAAATCTCTACCAAAGAGAATCAGAAATATTTGGGCAGTTTTATGTCAACATTTGAAATAGCAAAGAAAATTTGTTTTCATAGACCAGAGCAATGACTTTGAATGGACCTGCATATGTCATACTATACGCTGTTAATGAGGATCAGGTAGGTGACACTGTCAGCCATGAGACATTCCTTTTCTTTTCTTAGCGACTCAAATTCTAAACTAGACATATTGATTGTTTATGAAGCTAACTCTAGACTCAATGTGCACTCAGATCTGTGGGATTATATTTTGTTTATTTACAAAGAGTTTCCATTTAAAAATTTTAAATTGAGATGCATACTGAAGCCTTGAATTTCCATAGTGAGAAATAAGAATTGTTAAATAAGTTTATGCATTTTATTATTTTTTATTTTTTTATTTAAAAAAAAAATTAACGTTTATTTATTTTTGAGACAGAGAGAGACAGAGCATGAACGGGGGAGGGTCAGAGAAAGGGAGACATAGAATCTGAAACAGGCTCCAGGCTCTGAGCTGTCAGCACAGAGCCTGATGTGGGGCTCGAATTCATGGACCGCGAGATCATGACCTGAGCCTAAGTCAGCCGCTTAACTGACTGAGCCACCCAGGCACCCCTAAGTTTATGCATTTTAACTTTGAGTTATAAAATAAATAAGTCACAGGGATGAAAAATACAGTATATGGAATATAGTCAATAATATTGTGATAATATTGTATGGTTGCAGATGGTAACTACAGTTATCATAATAAGCATAGCCTAATGTAAAGAGTTGCATATCACTATGTTTTATAATTGAAATTAGTATAACAGTATGTCAATTACACTTCAATAAAAAAAGTTTCTAACTGTGGATTAACCTTCAAAGTATTAACTGCATTAACAAATTAATATTGTTGAATGAGTAATTATTACATGATCAAATAAACTGTAATAACTTGGAAAATAACCTCCTTGATTGTACAACCCAATCAATCCTATATAATTAATTTCAAACCAACCACCTTTCTGAATCCACACATACAATTTCAGCTTACACAAATTTCTCCCTACCCTAAACTTTTAATCACTATGATATTATCTAAGATTCTTTTTGTTGTTGTTGTTTGTTTGTTTTGTTAATGTTTATTCATTTCTTTTGAGAGGGAGAGAGAGATTGTGTGAGTGGCGGGCAGGGAGGGAGTTGCAGCAGAAAGAGAGGAAAATAGAGAATCCCTAGCAGACTCCATGCAGTCAATGCAAAATCTGAGGCAGGGCTTGATCTCATGAACTGGGTGGGAGATCATAACCTGAGCCAAAAATAAAGAGTCAGACACTTAATTGATGAGAGCCACCCAGGCGCCCTGACATTATATAAGATTCTTAATCAAGAAATCACTGGGACACCTGGGTAGTTCCCTTGGTTAATCTCTCAACTCTTGATTACAGCTCAGGTCAAGATCTCATGGGCAAATATAGTGAGATGTAGTACAGCATCAGGCTCCTTGCTGGGCTTGGAGCCTGCTTTAGATTGTCTCCCTCTCCCTCTGCCCCTTCTCTGCTGGCGCTCTCTCTTATTCTCTCTCTCTCTCTCTCAAAAAAAAAAATAAATAAAGAAAGAAAAGAAAAGGAAAAGAAAAAGAAAAGAAATCATGATATACTAATGTGAAATGATGACTTTGTAGTGTGTAGCATGCAGTTTATTAGTAATCTCATGTCTAGACAAAGCTTGGCTTGATAGATATTTGTTGTATACATAATGGAGTGAATAAATAAATGACTGTGTGAATGAATGAATATATGATAGAATAAAAGAATCAAAATTTTTAATGATTTTGCTTTTTATGGCTAAATTTATTACTCTAATGGAGATATTTTCATCACTCCCTATGATTACAGGTTTTACAGCCAGAGAAATAAAGTTAGATTTGGAGAAAATAGCTATCAGAGTATTATGAATATTTATGAAGTATGCCATGCATAATTTAACTTTGTTTTAGCAGAAGAAAAAGTAAAAAGCATTCACCTTTAGTGATAACCACCTACTTTAAAAGAGGAGTAGGAAAATACAAAACTATAAAACACTTAGAAGATAAATTAAGAGAACCTAGTGACCTTGGGTTTGGTTATGACTTCCTAGATACAACATCAAAAGCATAATCCATGAAAGAGAGAATTGTTAAGATAGATTTCATTAAATTAAAATTTTCTGGTCTACGAAAAACATTGTTGAGAGAATGAAAAGAAAAGCCCAGACTGTGAAAAATATTTGCAAACGCAAATCTGATAAAGGACTGTTTTGCAAAATATACAAAGAATTCTCAGAACTCAATACAATAATAATAATAAAAAAGCCTGATTAAAAAAATGGACCAAAGACTTTAATAAACATTTTCCTAAAGAGGATACATCAATGGCAAATAAGTACATCAAAAGACGTTCCACATCATATGTCATCAGGAAAATGGAAATTAAACCAGAATACTACTACACACCTTTTCAAATAGCCAAAATCGAAAACACTGACATCAAATGCTGGGAAGGATTTAGAGAAACAAGTACTCTTATCTATTGCTGGTAGGAATGCAAAATGATACAGACACTTTAAAAGTCAGTTTGACAGTTTCTTATAAAACTAACAACACCCCTGCCATGGAGGAAAAGTAATATTCCTTAGTATTTACCCAAAAGAGTTAAAAACTCATATCCACACAAAAACTTACACATAGATATTTATATCAGGTTTATTCATAATTGCCGAAATGTGGAAACATCTAAGATGTCATTCAGTGGGTGAATGGATAAATAAACTGTATTATATCTAAACAATGGAATACTATTCAGTGCTAAACAGAAATGAGCTATCAAGCCATGAGAAAGGATGAGGAAACTTACATGCATATTACTAAATGAAAGAAGCCAATATGAAGAGGTTACATATTGTATTATTCCAAATGTGTGACATTCTGGAAAAGGTAAAACTATGGGGACAAGGATTAGTGTGTACAAGAAGTTAAGGGAGACTAAGGGATGAATAAGCAGATAACAGATGATTTTTAAAGCAAGGAAAATATTCTACATTATACTATATTAGTGGACATACATTATTATAAATTTGTCCAAACCCAAAGAATGTACAACACGGAAAGTGTGTTTTAATGTAGACTATGGACTTTGGATGATAATGATGTGTCAATGTAGGTTTATCAATTTTAACAAATGTTCCAGTCTGGTAGGGGGTGTTGGTAATGAGTGAGAACATGTAGCTGTGGGAGAAGGAAATATCAGGAAAATCGTTCTATCTTCTGCTCAATATTGCTCAACAAAACTGTTCTAAAAATAAAGTTTATTAAAAAAAAAAGATAGAAATGAGGTATGAAGTTTTAGTTTCTGTTCTTGGATTTTCCAAGAATTTACTGTTTTTAAGTCTCCTCAATGTTCTAAAAAGGATAACAAGGTAAAGGAATATAAAGGCTAAATATTTACTGCAACTTTGAATTTATTTAGCATAGCAGTAGAGAGACCCAATCAAGGGTTATGTTAAATTAAACTTGATTTGTAGGGGAACCTGGTTGACTCAGTCAGAGAAGCATGTGACCCTTGATCTCAGGGTCTTGTTCGATCCCACATTGGACTCATTTTATTTTACGTGAAAAATAAAATAAAATAAAGTAAATAAAATAAAATAAAACAATTTATGAAAGCAATTAGGAGACTGAATTTGGTCTTATGCAGTAGTTTATCATCTGTGTGTTAAGGGTTGAATTGTGTCCCCCACAGTCTCAAATTCATATGTTGGATTTCTAACCCCAAGTACCCCAGAATGTAACCTTATGTGAAGATAGGGGTTATACAGAGGTAATCAAGTTACAGTGAGGTCATTAAGATGGGCCCTAATCAAATGTGACTGGTATTATACATGAAGGGGAAACTTGAACACAGAGACATGTATAGAAGGAAGATAATATAAAGAGACATAAAGAGAAGACATCCAAATACAAGCCACAAAAGAGGCCAAAAACAGATCTGCCCCTCACAGCCTTCAGAAGGAAGTAATTTTGCAACATTTTAATTTTGAAATCTAGTCTCTGAAACTGTGAGACAATAAATTTGTGCTGCATAAGCCATCTTTTGCTGTACTTTATTATGCTAACTTTAGCAAACTAAGAGTAACATAATAATATTGTAGGGGTTGTCAGTCATCACAATACACTCAAACTATCACAGAAACATTCAGCACAATTCAGTTTGCTGGATCAGAAGGACTGAGTGATAGAGTGACTGAATTGCAACAAAACCATTAGATGGACATTTTCATGCTATAAGCTCACTCAAAGTTAGCTTTTTGTTTTTGATGACCTGTAATTAAGTTGGAAGAGCATACTCAAATATTTTTTCTCCAGTATCCAAAAGGCTTTCTATATATCATGTCTTTTTTTTTTTTTTTTTTTTTTTTTTTTTTAATGATCCATGATACAGGATCACAATGAAGCAACTTGCCTTTCACTGGAGAAAGTATTCTAACATGCGTTTGTGAATAAAACAGGTATATATCTCTGCATTCATGTGGTATTTCCTTCTTCTCAGAAGAGACATAAGTTAAGTATGGATATGCACTTTTGGGTATACTTTTAGCTGACTAAGAATTTAACTATCAAGAAAATGTAAGCAGGGAAGTAGAATAAGTTCTGCTAGGTATAAACCAGGGGAAGTAGTGAGATATATGGATATACGGTAGAAGAGCATTCCAGGAAAATGAAATATTAAGTATATTAAGTATATTAAGCCTCTTTGGTAAATGTGTGTTGGTATATTTGAGAACACCAAGGAAGTCAATGTGGATGGATGAAGAGGGAAGTAGTAGAAGCTCAGGATAGAGAGGTAATAGAACTGGATTTGCTGAACAAGTCATTGAAAAAAGATACACTGAGCTTAAAGGAAAGCTAAAGGAAAACTTAAGACAAAGGAGTAGGAATGGAAAAGATGACTCTAGCTACTGTAATTGGAAAAGACAAGACGGACAAAAGTAAAGAGACAAATTAGTAGACTATGATAACAATCTAGTTGAAAGTTAATGATGTCTTGGACTAAGGTAGTAGCAGTGCCTTGGTGATGATCAAATAAAAGAAAAGAAAAGGAAGAAAGAGGCAGTAATATATGCTAATTGCATGTGGGATGAGAAAAAGATAAATTAAGGATTACTCTAAATGTTATTGACCTTAACAAATGGAAAGTCAGTTATTAATAACTAATGAGGTGGGGGGGGGATTGCAGGAACACCAAATTTAGAGAAGAATACCAACCAGGAGTTTCACTGGGAATATATATTTGAGGCATCTTTTTAACATCCAAAGTGACTGTTAAAAATACAACTTTAGAGTAAAAAAGAAAGACCTAGGCTATAATTATACACAAGAAAGTAATCAGTGAGTAGATAACATCTGAAGCCACAAAACTAGAAAACAAGATAAAAACAAGGAAGTCTGTGCAGGTATAAAAATCTACAGGTAATGCAGAACAAACTCCAATTTAAAAAAAAAAAAGAAAGAAAGAAAGAAAAGGAAAAAAAAACATGAGAGAGGAAATGCAGAGATAAATAAAATAAATAAAAATTATTTATTTTTAAATAAATAATTAAAATTATTTATTATTAAAAAAAATAATAAAATAAATAAAATAATAATAATAAAATAATAATAAATAAAAAAATAAATAAAAAGTCACAATAAAAAAAATCTGAAAAGTCCACAATTACATGGAGGTTAAAGAATATGCTACTAAACAATGAATAGGTAAATCAGGAAATAAAAGAAGAAATAAAAACGTGCATAGAAACAATTGAAGATGAAAGCACCATGGTCCAAAACTTTTGGGATGCAGCAAAAACTGTTCTAAGAAGGAAGTTTATAGCAATACAGGTCTACTTCAAGAAGCAAGAAAAATCTCAAATAAACAACCTAACCTTACACCTAAAGGACCCAGAAAAACAACAAACAAACAAACAAAACAAACAAAAAAATCTAAAGCCAGCAGAAGGAAATAAATAATAAAGATCAGAGCAGAAATAAATGATATAGAAACTAAAAACACACAAACAAAAATAGAACAAATCAATAAAACCAGGAGCTAGTTCTTTGAAAAAAATCAATAAAATTGATAAACTGTAGCCAGACTTATGAAGTAAAAACAGAAAGTATTCAAATAACTAAAATCACAAATGAGAGAAAAGAAATAACAACAAACACCACAGAAATACAAACAATTATAAGAGGATGTTATGAAAAATTATATGCCAACACATTGGACCACTTACAAGAAATGGATAAATTCCTAGAAGCATAAAACTCACCAATACTGAAACAGAAAGAAATAGAAAATTTGAGTGGACTTATAACCAGCAATGAAATTAAATCAGTAATCAAAAAACTCCCAAAAAACAAAAGTCCAGAACCAGATGACTTCACAAGTGAGTTCTGTCAAACATTTAAAGAAAAGTTAAGATCTCTTCTCAAACTATTGCAAAAAGTACAAAAAAAAGGAAAACTTGAAAATTCTTTTGGTGAGGTCAGCATTATCCCAATACCAAAACTAGATAAAGACACCACTAAAAAAACCCCAAAAAACCCTAACAGACAGATGAACATCCATGCACATCTCTGATGAACATTGATCCAAAAGAATTTAACAATTATTAAGAAAAACAATTCACCACAATCAAGTGGGATTTATTCCTGGATTGGAAGGGTCATTCAATATCTGGAAACAAATCAATGTGATACATCACATCAATCAGATAAAAGATAAGAACCACATTGATGAGGGATGGAAGCAGAAAAAAAAAATGTTCACCTTTAGCTCAGAGGTCTGACCTATAGCCTTTATACTTTCCATAACAATCAAATACGTGGTGGCTGCTATGTTTTTAAAGGGTCTCATGGCTGCCTGCAAATCTCCCCAGCAGTTAATACGGAGCTGAATGATAAGCATCAGAAAACTGCTTGCAAAAGCAGTATTATCAGTAAAAATTCAAAGAAGACATTTGTGATCTAATATTCTCTGCATGTTCCCTCTCCCTTGAACACTAAGCAGAGAACCACCTTCATACAGCAAGAGTGCAGCAATTTCTGCCCCTAGGTCCCATCCCCATGCTATAATTAAAGCATCTTTTTGCACCAAAAATATCTCAAGAATTCATTCTTGGCCATGCACTCTCAGCCCCACGTCATTTTAGTGCCCAACGTAGGGCTTGTCCTCTTAGCTGAACTTCAAGCCCTTGGTGCAAACTCAGTGATTTATTCCTTCTTCTTTTACTTTCATTCCTGGGCTTTTCAAGGAATAGGGTCTTATTGGAACACTTCCACATGGATTGTTTAGCCTGCAATCCTCTAGCCTGTGGCTATTCTACGGGGAGGGAAAAAATCCTGCCTTTTGAATGGAAATGAATATTCTGGCCAGAATGGTGATGAGACCCAGAAATATGATGCCCTCTCTTTATCCCTATTCTTATAGAAAGTTGTCTTTCTATATCAGCAGGACAATTGCTAATGTTAAAACTCCTGTGTAAGGTTTCCTCCCCATGGGTCTAATGTGATCCCCTCCACATCTGTGGTCTAGCCACTTCTGGTCATGGGATATCTGCTCAGAGCTGGCCAATACCCTATTGAATTAAAATCCAACTGGGAACTGTTTCCTAAGGAAGTCAGCTGTAAAGATTACATATGTTGCAATATTGCTTAGACCATGATGGATTTCTCTTTACTATTTTTCATCAGTGTCCCCTACTGACTATTTAAATTATAATATTAGGTAATTTCCCCTTGTAAAACTTTTCTAATACTTTCCACGGGTTAAAATTGGTGGGTTCTTCATGGCATAGCATGGTCTTTCCGTCCATTCACAGGCACCCATTTGTAGTCTAGAGTGCAATGGGGGAAGTGAAGGGATTCTGGCATGCCTTCTACATGGCAAAGGCTGTATTCTTAGCATTTTTGTTTGAAGGATACTCTAGTCAGTTTGACTCTAGGAGCCTCTGGCATATCCTGTGTTCTACACCACCTGGGAGTCAGGGGGGATTCTTGGTAATGGACCTTCTCTAATTTCTAGAAACAAGGGTTCTCCTTCTTTCAGCCCCCAAGGACTATCTGTTGGGATGCCTTTTAACTTACTGGAAATAATTTGGATTGTAAGATTTAAGAAAGGACTGATCTTCTGTAACACTGAATGGCCTCAATCCTCCTTAGGAGATGAAAAAAAAAAAAAAAAATGGCCCATTATCGGTCATTAAGCTTCAGTATGATCTGTAAGTTAGATCTCTTCTGTAGGAAACAAGGCAAAAGGACTGAGATACCCTATGTCCAGGCCTTCACAGCCCTAGATCAGGATCCCATCCTAATGGCCTCTTGTAGAATGTGTTTGTCCACTAACCAGGCTAATAAACACCCTCCCAACATACTGGATGATGATTATCTAAATAGACTTCTTTCTCCTAATAAACCCAGGTTGCTGGAGGAAACACAGACCATCCCTAATGAAAAAAAAAAAAAAAATGCTAAGTCTTTCACTGTTTCTCCCCTAATAGACCCATGTTACTCTTGTTGTATGTGGGGCTTCTCCCTCATTTATTTCTTGGGTTGATGGATATGATAATTGCAGGCAATTATCTGTGGTTAGTCTACCTCAGGACAGGGACTGTAAGGAATATTTCCAAGCAGTTTCCAAAACTCATTTTGTTTTTGGGAAGTTGCTTGTCTTCTCTGGCCCAACATGGACTGCCTATTTTCACTTTTTGTTGGTGGAAAAAGCATGCCTCTGCTCATCTGTCTGAACTGATGAGCTTTAAGATCAGGAATCCTTTTTTTCTGCCCTCTGGGCTTTTATCTGCCTTCAGACTTGCTGGAGGCACCTTACCTCTTCTGCCTACCCTTCTCTTTTCTCCTGTTTCTGCACCACCATAAGCAAGGCTTGAAAAACCAGCTCCTATACTATCCTCTGTACTTCCAATGCCATCAGTTCCTGCTCCTCTTACCCTTGCTCTCCAAGAGCAAAGAGCACACCTCCCTGGACTTAAATAAATCTACTTCAAATTTCCCCACTGGTGCCCCACATAAAAATTGACAATGGAGAAAAATTGATTTTTGAATGGACATAGGGGCAACATACTCTGTATTAAAGCTAATTTAAGTTTGTAAGTTTAATTTTTAAATTTGTTTTTATTTATTTTTTATTTTTAAAAGTTTGTTAGCTTAATTCAGGCATGTCTTTAGAATTATTAGCATTAAATGTAATACTTTTATTCTACCAGGGTTTACTATAAGTCAAATAAGTTCATGTTATCTCTGTTGCAACTTGTCAGCAAAAATATGACTTAAAATGACAATTAGTTTTATCTGTCTCACAAAGTCCTCATGGATAATTGTTAAGATAGCTTTCAAAATCTTTGGTAAACTGAAAATTTTAAAGTTTGCAAAGTTAGATGACAAATTGGGTTAAACACATTAGATATTCAAGTATTTTCCAAATAAGATAAAATACTAAAACATTGATTACTAAATATAGGTTTGTGCTTTTGGTTTCTTATTGCAGAGAAGCTGAGGATACCTATGTCTGTTGCTAAATATGCTTTATGCTTTATTAAAACATTGTCTATGGAAAAATATGTTTTTAGAAATTATGAAATGTGCAGGCAATTCACAATTGGTTACTACATAATTTTCAGCAGAGACTAAGGTTTATAAGAGTTAAAATTCTACAAAATGTAATTAAGACTGATGGAAATAAGAGAAGCAACTCTATATGCAAGAAAAGATGTGTGTTTAATAAGAAAGATACAAGAATGGGAATATATTTTGATGAGGGGAAAAGAAAGTAATTTTGTTCTAAAATGAGACTGGTTTTTTGGAGAGAAAAGGCTTAGAAAAAAATCTGAATGAAAAAGAAAGTTGCAGAAGGTTGGTGAAGGAAAAGCTTTGGAAAGTAATTTTATATATGGCCAGGAATAAGTTGAAATGAATGGTTTTTAAAAGTACAATGATATAAGAGGGAAATTCTGCTTTTTTCTCTCTTAAGAAGACAAAGTGTTCTTGGATTGTTGGTCTTCTCATGATAAGAAAATGTAAACGAAGTTGTTGTTTTTTTTTTCTTTATCTGACCCAAAACCACAGTTTCTATGTTTGTCTTTATCAGGTCTTTGATTACTTAAGAGAACTGCAACTTCTCAATATTAAAGGAGTTAAGTTTTGCTAACAACTGTATAGCCTTCTGTAGAATCTATTATTGCCATCCTGGGTAAATAGGTAATTAAATATTAAATTTATAATGACCTGTAATCCTACGTAAGCATGTTCTTTAAAACTTTCTGAGGTTTTTACCAAACTTCTTCAGATTTAAATGGAAAATTAAGTCTTTTTAATTAATTAGGTTTATTTATTTGGTGTGTTAAGTTACTTGGAAAGCACTGTCAAACCAGTGATGATAAAACTTATGTTGTGTTCTATGGATAAATGCTCTGCCTATTCTAGAAAATACATGAAATTCCTGACGTTTTAATATGTCCTGGTAAAAGGTTATTACTTAAATTATTGAAATGTGTGTCACAGAATTAACCATATTCTTTGTTAATTGCATTATAATGAACTCTCATTCAGATCTTTAACTATGTCCATTTTTTGAAGGTTTTTTTTTTTTTGTCATTTATAGTTATTGTTCTGATGCTGTCACAGCATGTGTTTCATCTTCAAGGAGATTCTAAAAAGGACTTTTGACAAACGCAGGGTTTTGATATCTCTAAAATTAGGGGTAAGAATTTCAATAGTTCTGGAAATTCTTACCCAGTTCTGTGTTGCTGGTGCAGAGCCTGCTTTGGATTCTTTCTCTCCCTCTGTCTCTGCCCCTCCCCCACTTGTGTGTGCGCACTCTCTCTCTCTCTCTCTCTCTCTCTCTCAAAATAAATAAATAAAATAAACTTTAAAAAAAAGATGTTAAATATTCCTTTGTGAATAAATTAAATCATTTAACTTTTCTCCCTTTCTAAACCCTCATAGTGAGAATTCTTTCTTTCATGGCAATTACAGTTATAAGTTCAATAAGAATTTGTTCCCTGTGTAACAGGACACCATTGGAAACATTGGCTATATTACCAAGGCTTTGAGTGGATTGTAATATTTGAGAGAGACATGCATACACTCAGATATGACCAGGCAGTTTTATTGACTTTATGGAGCCAATGGAGTCCCTTGGAAATGTTTACCTGATACTTTGTTTACAAAGTTCCTAGCAGTGCCTAGGTGAGTAAAGAATGTCACTTCCCAGAAGGTGCGGGAAACTCAGAATACTTTGGGGACCTTGAGAATTAGGAATTTACCCAAATCAATAGATATTGCAGGCAAGTCTGAGAGCAAGTATTTGCTTTGGTTCTGGCCTCAAGAGATATTTAAAAGTTAAATCTAGAAATTCTTTATAAAAAGTTCCAGCAAAACAGAGTTTAAAGGATCTATATGATCATTGACTATTATTGCTGAGTTTATGTAATAATTAGGCCACGTTTGTTAAAACTGGACTTGTTTTATAAACAAATTAGACTTTATTTGGCTATCTCTGGAAATAAGGGTGAATTTAGAGAAAGTATGTTTCAGTTACACATCCTTATGGATGTTAGATTCTAGTTTTGATTGTCTTTAAATGTTGCCTAAGCTAGATAACTTGAGGTAAACTTCAGAAAGATTGCCATAATGGCTCATATACAGACAATCTTCCTGTTTGTTACTCTGTGGGGATAATAAAAAGGAACCCATAGGCATATGATTATTTAAAGAGCCAGACAATGGGATGGACTCCTCAACAATTATATAACTCATCTGTCACCTTGATAAATTCTTTTTTTTTTTTTTTTTTTTGAGAGAGAGACAGAGAGAGCACTGGAAGGCTAGAAGGAGAGGGAGAGAGAGAATCTTTGACATGGGGCTCAGTCTCACGACTGTGAGATCAGGACCTGACTCAAAATTGGATGCTTAACTGACTGAGACACCTAGATGCCCTGATCAAGTCTATGTAGCTGGGATAATGAAATCACCCCTTAAAAGTCAAAGCATACCTCATTCCATGTGGTTAACTATGCACTTATGGAAATATATGTCCCTACCTTTCTTATAATTGGATTAGATAATACACTTGGGGATGCCCTTTTCTCCAAGACAAGTCATCTCCCACTTGTCAGTGAATATTCATAATTACAATTTTTAGACTACACATCAGGCAAAGAAGCCTTCTTAATGGTTTGTTCCTTAGTCACATCTATCTTGAGAGCCACCTCTATCGATGTAAAATTACAAACGAAGGCTTTATTTTTTTTTTTTAATTTTTTTTTTCAACGTTTATTTATTTTTGGGACAGAGAGAGACAGAGCATGAACGGGGAAGGGGCAGAGAGAGAGGGAGACACAGAATCGGAAACAGGCTCCAGGCTCTGAGCCATCAGCCCAGAGCCTGACGCGGGGCTCGAACTCCCCGACCGACCGCGAGATCGTGACCTGGCTGAAGTCGGACGCTTAACCGACTGCACCACCCAGGCGCCCCTACAAATGAAGGCTTTAAATAAGCATGTAGTAGCCACCTTTAACCAAACTCAACATGTAGTTACACAAATTCAAAAAGTGGCCTCCCAAAACCTAATGGCCCTTAATATCCTCACGGCAAGCCCGAGAAAATGTTACTCTACTAATATTGAGACTAAATGTTGTGTATATACTCCAAATGACTGATAATGAATCCAAAGTTTTAGCAGAAGTGCACATAAGACTTAAGTTGTAACTCTTTTTTACAATGGGTACAATATTATACTGATTTACAAAACCAATCTTCATGCTTGATTTGTGGTTTACTCCCCATATCAAGCACTTCAGACCTCCCTTGGTGGGTTTCTCCATTACAAGGTACAGATTGGCATTATTTACATCGATACATAGCCAGTATGATACATTACCACAATACCAGTACATATAGGATATTCTTATTAGTAAAAAAAAAAAATGTTTCTTGCTAGCTTATGGTAAATATTACATGGGACTTTCCATAAGATGCTTTTCTCTATGAAGGTAGGCTCACAACAATAAATTTCCTGACCATGTAGTCCTTCTTATGGATACACCCAGAGGATTATATCAAATATGGGATGGCTCCCCCAAGAATCCTGTGAACATGCCATTATTTCACAGGCAACTGGACTGTTTGCTGCTGACTGGACTAGGAATTAGATAGTTAGAACATAATAGAACACAATGGTTATGTGGGTCACATTAATGACCATGGCTTCTACCAGGCTGGACTGGAAGATATATTATAGCTTATTCCTGGAAAAATGGCTGTAACACTAAGTCTATCACAAGTCTGGCTAATCTTACAATGATGGACAACATCTATGTTCCTTTGGTATGGCTATGTGACATCTATTTTTCTTCCATCCATAGGTTTAGAAGATGTCATATGGCACATGGAGCTCTTGATAAATACAAAATGAAGAAGGCCTTACATGATTTTCAAAATAGCATTACATTATTGAACACTAAAATAACTCAAAAGTGTAAAGAAATTTTAGAAAATAGAATGAGGGGCACCTGGGTGGCTCTGTCAGTTAAGCATCTGACTCATAATCTCAGCTCAAGCCTTAATCTCAGGGTTGTGAGTTCAAGCCCCATCATAAGCTCTGCACTGAGCATGAAGACTACTTAAAAAGAGAGAGAGACAGACAGAAAGTAGAATGATATTAGATGTCTTAACAGCAGCTCCAGGAGGAATATTTGCCATTATTAAAGTGGAATGTTGTGTCCACATTCTAGATTATAACAAAAATATATAAGAATATTATGCAGCCATAAAAACAAATGAAATCTTTCCATTTGCAAGGACATGATGGATTTGGAGAGTAAAATGCTAAGCAAAATAAGTCAGTCAGAGAAAGACAAATACCATATGATTTCTCTCATATGTGGAATTTAATAAAAAAAATGAGCAAAAGAAAAGAGAGAGAGAGACAAAGCCAAGAAACAGAGATTATAGAGATTGTAGGACTTTTGCAGATAATATTTATATTATACAGAACAAACTGATGGTTGACAGAGGGGAGAAGGGTGAGAAGCTGGGTAAAATAAATGATAGGGATTAAGGAGTACACTTGTTGTAATTAGCACTGAGTGATGTATGTAATTGTTGAATCACACCTGAAACTAGTATAACACTGTATGTTACTAACTGGAGTTAAAATTAAAACTTAAAAAAGTTGATACAGGGGCGCCTGGGTGGCTCAGTTGGTTGAGCCTCTGACTTCAGATCAGGTCATGATCTCACACTCCGAGCCCCGCGTTGGGCTCTGTGCCAACAGCTCAGAGCCTGGAGCCTGCTTCGTATTCTGTGTCTCCCCCTCTCTCTGCCCCTCCCCTGCTCATGCTCTGCCTCTCTCTGTCTCAAAAATAAATAAAAAAACATTACAAAAATTGATGCAGTCTTATATATATTAAAATTTTGACTGTACATTTAATACTCTGCAATGTAAAATTTCAGGCCCAGATGGCTTCAGTAGCAAATATTTTAAGACCCAAAAAAGAGAATTAATATCAGTCTTTTACCAAAATATCCCATCAAGAGAAAAAGGGGTATAAAAAAAAGAAAAAAAGAAAAGAAAAGAAAAGAAAACAAAACAAAACAAAAAGGGACGGAGCACTTCTCAATTTATGTAGCTAGAAAAACTCTAGTACGAAAGCACAACAAAGATATTTTAAGAATGAAAATTACAAATTATGAGGCTGGGGATATGCCTGGGTGGCTCAGTCAGTCAAGTGTCCAACTCTTGATTTTGGCTTAGGTCATCATCTCATGGTTTCATGAGTTCGAGTCTCGCATCAGGCTCTGTACAGACAGCATGGAGCCTGTTTGGGATTCTTTCTCTCTCCCTCTCTCTCTCTCTCTCTCACTCTTTCTCTGCCCCTTCCCCACTTGCACTGACCACTAAGAACTCTTTAAGATGTCATGATGCTTCACTCCCACTTGGATGCATGTGTACATACATACTTTCTAAAACTTGATAAATCCAACTGTAGGCAAAAATATAGAACAACTTGAACTCTCCTACATTACTGGTAGTAATATAAAATGAAACAACCACATTGGAATTTATCAATATCTTCTAATATTAATGTTAAGAAGAACCTATACTCATGTTGACTGTAAAACAATATTACTAAGATATATTTGTTATATATATTGACATGTATGATAATAATAGCATCAAAGATATTCCCAAAATTGAACTAAAGTGTCTGAGGTCCATGGTATTGTCTACAAGTTAAATGTAACTTTAAAAAATATTTATTTATTTATTTATTTATTTATTTATTTAGAGAGTATGAGTGAGGAAGGGGCAGAGAGACAGAGAGACAGGCACGCACACAGATAATCCCAAAGAGGTTCCATGGTCAACACAAAACCACATAGGGGACTCAATCTCACCCTGAGAGATCATGACCTGAGCCTATATCAAGAGTCAGATGCTTAACCAACTGAGCCACTCAGACACCCTAAAAGTAACTTTTAACACATTCTAATAAATCAAGAATGTATGTTGTATACTCTATGGTATATCCAAGAAGCTAAACAAGAGTGAAATTAAATGATCAAAAAAATCATTACTAGAAAAAGCAGGAAATGAAAGAGCACTAATACACAAATAGTAAAATAATAAATTAAGGCATAGGTAAATCAGTAACCTCATTAAAGTAAGAGGACAAAATAATCCAGATTACAAAGACTATCTGATTGGATAATATTTAAAAAAGTTGACCATATACTGATTTTTAAGAAACAGACTTTAAATATTCTTTTTTCAAATGTTTATTTATTTTTGAGAGAGAGAGAGAGAGACAGCATGAGTGGGGGAGGGGCAGAGAGAGGGGGACACAAAATCCAAAGCAGGCTCCAGGCTTCAGGCTGTCAGCACAGAGCCCGATGAGGGGCTTGAATTCAGAAACTGCGAGATCATGACCTGAGCCAAAGTCGAATGCTTAACCAACTGAGCCACTCAGGTGGCCGTAGGAAACAGACTTTAAATATACAAAGATATTTGAAAGTAAAATTATAGAAACTCTGAAAGCATTAATTAAAAGGAGACTAGGTGCCAGATAAAGCAGTCTTTCAGGAAAATAGCAGTACTACATAAAAGGAAGGATATTTAATAGCAATAATAGGATCAATCTATAAAAAAGATATCAAAATCCTAAATGTATGCTTATACAAAATAACATCAAATTATATAATGAAAAATTTTACAGATATACAGAAGAAATAAAGTTAAAACCACAGTGAGAGAATTTAATATAACTCATTAACTAATAAGATATATAGACAGCTATAAGTAGACATTCTAAACAACTCAATTAACAAGAACACATGGGATATTTAATTCAAAATTCAAGTACACATGGGATATTTAACAAATTGGCATTATCCAGCCATAAAACAATTTACAACAGATTAGATTATAAGTTCAAATTTGAAAGTTAAAAAATATAGAATATATTAGAAGAGACTATTTTCATGACCTTGTGATTGAAATGTTTTGAAGAGGACATTTATTATCAGGGAGATAAAAATAACAATTTAGTACTAAAATTAAGAATTTATATCTCAATGCTGATCTGTAAGTCAAAGTACCTTGTAAAATAATATACAATATACAATTGAATATATTGTTTTAGTGATCAATGGGCTTTGGCTATTAAATCACCAACTTAAGCCTGAACTATATAAATCCTTTTTGTTTCCTCTACTGGCAAAAATAAATGGAACTAAGAAAGAACTGTTTGCAACAAATCACATGCTATCATTGCCTCATATGGGCACAGTTAAGTATATTTCCTTTATTTTTTAATGACCTATTGCATATATTAGAGAGATAGTAACATTTTGACCAATTCAATAAACATAAAATTTAGCTGCAGTATTTGTCCACAAAGTGAGACTGTCATGCTGATCAATAAAAAAACAATGATGAATAAGTCCTTTATTTCTTCCTGTATGACAGTATATGAGGTTGCATGGTACAAGCAGTCAGACCACCCATTAAGAGCAGTTTTATTAATAGTACCTGCTTACATAAGGGTGCTTCATTTATCAACTTCATTGACTGCGACAAAATGCTTATGCCACTGGCAAAGGCTGGCTCAGCCAAGGGGCAAAGAAATAGCAACTGCAACAAAGTCACTTAAAGAATTGGTCCTGCTTGAATCAGCCACCTTAGAGATGTCCTTAATTATTTAGCTGAAGAAAAGGAATTATGGAATAAAATTTTTTTTTCATAACCTGGTATTCCTAATGATTCCTTATATAATTATAATTATATAAGTAGAGAAGAGAGGATCAAGTGTTATCCAGGTTTCCTGATTCATAATATAATTCAACAGAATTATTTGAATATCCTCAGCATTTTGATGCTAATGTTTGTTTATATAACCAAGGCAGAGTGGAAATTTGTTCCATATAGTTTATGAAGAATTCCTTGGAAAATTTGATGTCAACTCATGGATTATTTGATCAGCAAGATGTGGATTTGATTTAGTCTATTGTGTTGAGAACCATGGCATCCTGAGGTATGCATTCTTTGGCATCACCTGATAAATGAAGATAAGAGTCTCCTTATTTCAGAATAATCAGTAGAAAGGCAACTTAATTAGGAAAGCATCTGTGTTATAAGATACATTTTAAAAATAAACCCACATTTTATTAATTTAGGAATATAGATAAACCTGGCAATATCAGTCCTATTAAGTAGAAAACTATTCTACCTTAGCAGTTTTAAGAAATTTAGAAATTGTTTTTGTTGTTGCTTAGTCAAAGCTAAACTTCAACTCAGTATCTGTTCACATTTTTTAGCAATTTTCTAATTAGCAGGATCTTATTAGGTTTCAGTAAGCATATATTAGGTTTGAGTTTTCACTTTTCATGGATAGGAGGGAAACTAAAACCAAAACTAATCCACACATCACATATTTAATGAAATAAAGAAAGAAAATGCAAACTTCAAATTTAAGTGATGCTTATAGCACTTATATTAACAAAGTCAGCTTAGAGTCCCACATGAAAAAATGTAAATGGCACAATTAATTGAACAGGTATATATTTTTAGTTTTATTTATTTATTTTGAGAGAGAGAGAGAGAGAGAGCATGCAAGTGGGAGAGGGACAGAAATAGAAGGAGAGAGAGAAACCCAAGCAGGCTCCATGCTGTCAGGATGCACAGAGCCTGATGTGGGCTCAATCCCATAAGCCTTGAGATCATGACCTGAGACAAAATTGATGTGAATGCTTAACCAACTGAGACACCCAGGCACTCCAATTGGATAGTTTTAATGTTTATATATAGAAATCTATGCTCTACAAATAAAAAAAAAATCATCTTCTTTCTGATGTCTGATGATGTATTTTTTTTTAATTTCCATACATTAGACCACAAAGTAAATCTCAATAAATTTCAAAAAGTGGAAATAATCAAGAAAGTTTTCTCTGATCAGGGAGCCTGTGTGGCTCAGTCAGTTAAGAGGCCAACTTCCAATCAGGTCATGATATTGCAGTCCGTGAGCTTGAGGCCTGCGTCGGGCTCTGTGCTGGTAGCTCAGAGCCTGGAGCCTGCTTCTATTTCTGTGTCTCCCTCTCTCTCTGCCCCTCCCCCATTCGTGTTCTGTCTCTCTCTGGCTTTCAAAAATGAATAAATATTAAAAAAAATAGTTTTCTCTGATCATAGTGTAATGATGCATCCATCTAATTAATAACAAAATCAGATAGCAAATACACTAATAAAAAATAATTTTCATCTGAAATTAAAACAAAATAATTTTGTTTTTAATGTTTTTATTTATTTTTGACAGAGAGAAAGACAGAGCATGAGCGGGGGAGGGACAGAGAGAGAGGGAGACGCAGAATCTGAAGCAGGCTCCAGGCTCTGAGCTGTCGGCACAGAACCCGACACGGGGCTTGAACTCACAGACTGTGAGATCATGACCTGAGCCTAAGTCGGACGCTCAACTGACTGAGCCACCCAGGTGCCCCTGAAATTAAAAATTTTAATTGTTGAGTAAAATTTCAGATTTCCTAGAAAAGAACAGTTGTGAAAACATTACATATCATAACATCTGGGATAAATCTGTTTCTAAAACAGCTTGCAGACAAAATGAAAACAAAATATGTTACTTTTGAGGGGTGCCTGGGTGGATCAGTCAGTTAAGTGTCCAACTTTGGCCCAGGTCACGATCTCATGGTCCATGAGTTTGAGCTCCACATCAGGCTCTCTGTTGTCAACAATGGACCCTCTTTGGATCCTCTGTTCTCCTTTCTCTGCCCTTCCCCAGCTCTCTCTCTCTTCAAAATAAATAAATATTTAAAAAGAAACTTTAAAACAATATGATACTTGTATAATGGATAATAATAAATGACTTAAGCAACTGAATAAAAATTTTGAAAAAAATGACAAAATAAACAGGAGCAAAATAACATTAAAAACATTTGAATTAATAAACTTTATATCTAGTTTCATTTGATGTCTTTATTAATATTTGCAATAACTTTCTTTGTATTTCTTTCAAGCACATATATAAACATAAGACTTAAGTATGTCTTTTTTAAAGTGAGTGTTTTTTATTTGATATATTTGAAACTTCACATATAGTCAAATTATAGGAAGTGTGATTTGTCTTTATTATTCCTAACTTTATTTTTAAAACTATTCTTTAACATACATATATACAAATCATGTTTAAAAAATAAAGGGGCACCTGGGTGGCTCAGTCGGTTAAGCGTCCGACTTCAGCTCAGGTCACGATCTCGCGGTCCACGAGTTTGAGCCCCGCGTCGGGCTCTGGGCTGATGGCTCAGAGCCTGGAGCCTGCTTCTGATTCTGTGTCTCCCTCTCTCTCTGCCCTTCTCCCGTTCATGCTGTGTCTCTCTCTGTCTCAAAAATAAATAAACGTTAAAAAAAAAATTAAAAAAAAAAAACACTTAGGGATACTGAAATTGTTCATTGTCTCCATACTTCAATAAGTCCCAAGTCATGTCTGATTCCTTTCTTATTAACAGAAAAGGACAATATTTTGGGTCACCCCCTCAGCCTCCTGTTCTGGAGACTCTTCCCTCTGCTAGAAATTTACTGAAGTCAAGATGTCATCTCTGACCATGTATCTGTGTTGTACCAGGTCCCTAAAATTTAGAATTTTGAAACCCAGCCATGAACCTAGATAAAACACAGGAGCACTGTGCTGCTGGGTAGGTAGATGGCTTGGATGCAGACAAGGTGAAGGCAGAGATACCATAGAAGTCTGGGACACAAGAGGGAGTCTGTTCACTCTTCTGTGAGGGCTTCCTAAAATGCGGCAGCACAAACTTCCCTCTTCAGGGAAGAGAGTGAGCTGGGGACATTTTTCAACCCTTCTATCAGCACAAATGGACTTCAGTAAGTGGCATAACCCCCACGGTGGAAGCTTGAACTATTTACACCAAACCCTATACCCTTGCACTCTGCAGATGTCTTTTTCATTAGGGCAAGTGTTATTGAGAGCCAGAGCACCAATGGGCCCCACCCTCAGTAGACCAGCACAAACCCCCTGCATGCATCAAGACAGTTTTCCTTCTGGGAGTACATCTAAGAGAGGTGGCACTGCCTCTCACGGGGAAGAAGAGCCAGCAGGCACCCCTAAGCTGCCCCATTAATTAGCAAAGCAGCCAAAGCTCCTGCTGAAGGCAGATAATTGGGAAGACAATTTTTGGCTGCTTTCTACCATAAACTCCAAGCCCCTGCACAACCATGGTACAGTGTTTCTGTGACAAATGGATGCCAGCCACCATTTGGCAAGATGCTCCCCCAGAAGGTCAATACAAGTCCATGCCATGCCAGGTCCTAAAATTTGGAGTTTCAAAGCACAGCCATGCACCTGAGATAAAACATAGGAGCACTTTTTGACCAGATGGGAAGACAGCTAAAGGGTGTCACATATAGGCTGAAGGCAAGGAAATGGCAGAAGCCTAGGACACAAGAGAGGTTGTTTGCTTTTCTTTGAGGGCTTCCTGAACAGTGGCAGGTGTGAACTCCCCTCTGGTAAAGAGAGAGGGTTGACATCACTTTTCACCCCTCCCACCATCACAGATGGAGTTCAAAAAGGAGCACAATGCCCACAATTGAGCCTTGAGCCCCTTACACCAAACCCTACTCCCTTATGTTCTGCAGGAGTATCTGTACTAGGGCAAAATGCACCTGACAGTCAGAGAAGCAGTGGGCCCCTCCCTAGATGACCAGCACAATCCCCTTGCATGAACCAGGTCTTCTGAACACAAACTACTGCAAAGCTTCTGCTGCAGTGGGAATAAGACCAGGCACAATCGGTCCTAACACACGAAAGACTGAGGCCTAGACAAAATACCAAGATGTTGGAATTCCCAAAAGAAAGAACAAGAAGATGGGGCTCCTGGGTGGCTCAGTTGGTTAGGCGGCCGACTTTGTCTCAGGTCATGACCTCATGGTCCGTGAGTTCTAGACCTGCATCGGGCTCTGTGCTGACAGCTCAGAGCCTGGAGCCTGCTTCATATTCTGTGTCTCCCTCTCTCTGACTCTCCCCTGTTCATGCTCTGTCTCTCCCTATCTCAGAAACAAATAAAAGTTAAAAAAAAAATTAGAAAAAAAAAAAAAAGAAAGAACAAGAAGAGGTCATGGCCAGGGAGCTAATAAAAAACAGACATGCAATATGCCTGAACCAGAGTTTAAAACAACAATAATAAAGATAATAACTGGGCTTGAGAAGAACATAAAAGAAACCAGAGAGACCCTTACTGAAGAGATAAAAGACTTCAAAACTATTCAGATTGAAATTTAAAAAGCTGTAACAGATGCAAAATTGACTGGATGTAATGGCTGCAAGGATAGAAGAAGCAGAGGAATGAATAAGTGATGTATAAGATCAAATTATGGAAAATAGTATAGTGGAAAATAAGAGGGAAAGAAAAATATTGGATTGCAAATGGAGATTTGGGGAACTCAGCAACTCCATAAAGGTTAATAGCATTCATATCACAGGAATTCCAGAAGAGAGGAAAAAAGGAGTAAAAGGTTTATTTGAGCAAATTATAGCTGAAAACTTCCCTAATCTCAGGAAAGAAACAGACATCTAAATCCAGGAGGCACAGAGAACTTCCATGAAAATTAAAAAAGCAGACCAACACCAAGACATATCATAGTAAAATTTGCAAAATACACAGATAAGGAAATAATCATGAAAGCAGCAAGGGAAAAGAAATCCCTAAACTACAAGGGAAGATAAATAAGGTTATCAGCAGATCTTTTCACAGAAACGTGGCAGGTCAGAAGGGGGTGGCATGATATATTCAACATGATGAATGGGAAAAATATGTAGCCAAGAATACTTTATGCACCAAGGCTGTCATTCAGAATAAGAGAGATAAAAAGTTTTCCAGATAATCAAAAACTAAAGAAGCTCATGACCACTAAACCAGCCCTGCAACTAATATTAAAGGGGACTCTTTGAGTGGGAAAGAAAGACCAAAAGCAATAAAGACTAAAAAGGAACAAAGAAAATCTCCAGAGAAAACTGGTACTTTATAGGTAATACAATGGAAGTAAATTCATGTCTATCAGTGATCACTCTGAATGTAAATGGACTAAATACTTTAATCAAAAGGCATAGGGTATCAGAATGGATAAAAAAAAAAAAGACCTGGGGTGCCCAGGTGGCCCAGTCAGTTAAGCATCTGATTGATTTTGGCCCAGGTCATGATCTCACGATTCATGGGTTTGAGTCTTGTGTCAGGCTCCCCACTGAGCATGGAACCTACTTGGGCTTCTCTTCCTCTGTCACTCCCCTTGGCCCTGACAATAAACAAACAAACATCAACAACAACAGCAACAACAACAACAACAAAACTTATCTTTATGCTGCCTACAAGAGACTTATTTTGGACCCCAAGACACTTCCATATTGAAAGTGAAGAGATGGAGAAACATCTATCATACTAATGGACATCCAAAAAAGCCAGTGTAGCCATAATTATATCAGACAAAATAGATTTTAAAACAAAGACTGAAACAAGAGATGAAGAAGGGAGAATTATATCAAAATTAAGGGGACTATCTAACAAGAAGATCTAACAATTATAAATATTTCTGCCCCTAACATGAAAACACCCAAATGCATAAAACAATTAATAACAAACATAAGAAACTAATTGATAATCATATAATAATAGTAGGGGACTTAAACACCCCACTTACAACAATGGACATGTCATTAATGCAGAAAATCAACAAGAAAACAAAGGCTTTGAATGACACACTGGACCAGATGGACTTAATAGATACATTCAGAACATTTCATGTTAAATTAGCAGAATATACATTCTTCTCAAGTGCACATGGGACATTCTCCAGAATGTACCATGTACTGGGTCACAAATGAGCCCTCATCAATAAAAAAAAAAAAAGATTGAGATCATACCATGCATATTTTCAGAACAAAATGCAATGAAATTTGAAGTCAAACACATGAAAAAAAAATTGGAAAGGCCATAAATACATAGAGTTAAAGAATATCTTACTAAAGAGTGATTGGATTAACTAGGAAAATAAAGGAGAAATAAAAAAATACATGGAAACATAGAAAAATGAAAACATAATAGTCCAGAACCTTTTGAATGCAGACAGATGGTCGTAAGAGGAAAGTATATACCATACAGGCCTACCTCAAGAAGCAAGAAAAGTCTCAAATATTCAACCTAACTTATACCTAAAAGAGTTAGAAAAGGAGCAGCAAATAAAGCCTACACCCAGCAGAACAAGGGAAATAATAAAAATTAGAGCTCAACAAATGACACACAAATAAAAAACAATAGAAGAGATCAATGAAACTGAGAGTTGGTTCCTTGAAAGAATTAATAATATTGACAAACCCTAATCAGACTTATCAAAAAGAAAAGATAAAGGATCCAAATAAATAAAATCGTGAATGAAAGAGGCGAGATCAAACCTACACCATATAAATACAGTTTTAAGAGAATATTATGAAAAACTGTATGTCAATAAATTGGGCAATCTGGAAGAAATTGATAAATTCATGGAAACATACAAACTACCAAAATGTAAAAGGAAAAATTAGAAAATTTGAACAGACTCATAACTAGCATAAGGAATCAATATTCAAAACTCTTCCAACAAACAAAAGTCCAAAACCAGATGGCTTCCCAGGGGAATTCTACCAGACATGTCCAAAACAGTTAATACCTATTCTTCTCAAACTATTTCAAAAAATAGAAATGGAAACAAAACTCCTAACTCCTTCTACAAGGTCAGAATTACTTTGATTCCAAAACCAAAGACACCACTAAAAAGGAAAATTAAAAGCCAATGTCCCTGATGAACATGGATGCAAAAATTCTCAACAAAATGCTAGCAAGTTGAATCCAATAGTACATTAAAATAATTATTTATCATGACCGAGTAGGATTTATGCCTGAGTTGGATGTGTGGTTATATATTCACAAATCAAGACACAGATGTCCACTCTCACCATTGTTATTTAATGTAGTACTGGAAGTTCTGGCCTCAGCAATCAGAAAACAAAAATAAATAAAAGGCTTCCAAATAGGTAAGGAAGAAGCCAAACTTTCACTATTTGCAGATAATATGATACTCTATGTAGAACACCAGAAAGACTCCATCAAAAAAACTGCTAGAACTGAATTCAGCAAAGTCTCAGAATATAAAATCAATGTACAGAAATCTGTTGAATTTCTACACACTCAGTAATGAAGCAGCAGAAAGAGAAATCAAGGAATCAATCCCTTTTACAATTGCACCAAAAAACATAATATATCTAGGAATAAACCTAACCAAAGAGGTGAAAGATCTTTACTATGAAAACTATAGAACATTTATGAAAGAAATTGAAGAGGATACAAAAAAAGGAAACACATTCCATGCTCATGGACTGGAAGAACAAATATTGTGAAAATGTCTATAATACCCAAAGCATTCTACACATTTAATTCAATCCCTATCAAAATACCACCAGAATTTTTCACAGAGCTAGAACAAACAGTTCTAAAATTTGTATGGAACCACAAAAGACCTCAAATAACCAAAGCAACCTTGAAAAACAAAAGCAATGCTGGAGGCGTCACAATTCCAGACCTCAAGGTATATTACAAAACTGTAGTGTACAACACATTGTGTTACTGGCACAGAAACAGACCCATAGATCAATGGAACAGAATAGAAAACCCAGAAATGAACACACAATTCTATGCTCAACTAATTTTTAACAAAGCAGGAAAAAATACCCAATGGAAACAAAGACAGTCTCTTTAATAAATGTTGTTGGGAGTACTGGATAGCGACATGCAGAAGAATGAAATTGGACAACTGTCTTACACCATAAAAAAAATAAATTCAAAATGGATAAAAGACCTAGTGTGAGACAGGACACCATCAAAACTTTTTAGTAGATATGTCACTGGAGTCAAGGGAAACAAAAGCAAAAATGAACTATGGGAACTCATAAAGAAAAAAAACTGCCCAGCAAAAGAAACAATCAACAAAACTAAAAGGCAGCTGAGGGAATGGGGAAAGATACTTGCAAAAGACATATTTGATAAAGGCTTAGTATCAAAATCTATAAAGAACTTATCCAACTCAACACTCATAAAACAATCCAATTTAAAAATGGGCAGAAAATATGAATACACATTGATCCAAAGAAGACATGCAGATGACCAGAAGACACATGAAAAGATTATCAACATCACTCATCCTCAGGAAAATACAAATTAAAACACAATGACATACCACCTCACACCTGTCAGAATAGCAATATTAACAACACAGGAAGCAACAGGTTAGGTGAGGATGTGGAGAAAGCTGAATCCTCTTACACTTTTGGGATTGCAAACTGGTGCAGCTACTCTGGAAAACAGTATAAAGTTTTCTCAAAAAGTTAAAAATAGAACTATCCTACCATTCAGTATTTGCACTACGAGGTATTTCCTCAATGAATACAAAAATACTGATTGGAAGTGACGCGTGCACCCTGATGTTTATAGCAGCATTAACAACAATAGCTAAATTATAGAAAGAGCCCAAATGTCCAACGACTGATGAAGAAATAAAGAAGATATGGTATAGATATCATTCAAAAAATGAAATCTTTTCATTTACAAAGACATGGGTGGAGCTAGAGTGTATTAAGCTAAGCTAAATAAGCCAGTCAGAGAAAGACAAATGCCATATGATTTAACTTGTATGTGGAATTTAAGAAAGAAAACAGATGAATATAGGGGAAGGGGGAAAAAGAGAGGGATGAAAACCATAAAAGACTCTTAACTATAGAAAACAAACTGAGGGTTGATGGAAGGGAGGTGGGTGGGGAATGGGCTAAATGGGTGATAGGTATTAAGGAGGGCACTTGTGTTGAGCCCTGGGTGTTATATGTAAGTGATGAATCACTAAATTCTACTGCTGAAATCAATATTGCACTATGCTAACTAACTAGAATTTATATGAAACAAAGACATCATCTCTGGGGCCAGTGACAAATACATGATGCTTTGGGATGCTTTCTCCATTGCCATCACTGTCATCCTCATCATATCAACATTGACATCCATCCTTGTCACTAACACTATCTATAGTAATGACATTGCCACTCTGTCATTACTGCCCTCCCTTCTTTTTCTAAAAACAAAAGTGTCCTAAAGGACACTGACAGTACCAGGATTGATGCTCTGTTTGAATAAATAGAAACTTAGACTTTTGCTAAAAGGAAAACAACAGAAATGATTTCAGATAAACTCTTCTCGCTTTTCTGCTCAATGAATAGGCAGGCTCAAAACATCATGGGTTCATTCCTTTTGTTTCATTGTCTTCTTGTTTTCCCCTCACTAGAACAGGGCTAAAAGAAGCAACTTAAATTTCTGAGAGAGTGAGGGGCGCCTGGGTGGCGCAGTCGGTTAAGCGTCCGACTTCAGCCAGGTCACGATCTCGCGGTCCGTGAGTTCGAGCCCCGCGTCGGGCTCTGGGCTGATGGCTCAGAGCCTGGAGCCTGTTTCCGATTCTGTGTCTCCCTCTCTCTCTGCCCCTGCCCCATTCATGCTCTGTCTCTCTCTGTCCCAAAATAAATAAACGTTGAAAAAAAATTAAAAAAAAAAAAAAAAAAAAAAAATTTCTGAGAGAGTGAAACTGCAGACTATCTCTTTCACAGTTTTGTAAATGCTTAGTTTGGAGAATATATTAGATCTCACATAGAATTAGAATAACTCTGCTGCTGGCACTAGTTTTTTTTTCAATTTTCATCTTTTCTTCCCAGTTATCTCAACTGCTTTTGTAAACATCATTTCCTTTTCCTTAAGCCATTGGAATTTTTCAGCTCTAAATAAAATTAGAATCACTTGGGGCTAGGGATTTAAAAAAAATACATGTTAAAAAAAATAAAACTTTTTTTTTTAATTTTTTTTATTTTTGGGACAGAGAGAGACAGAGCAAACAGGCTCCAGGCTCCGAGCCATCAGCCCAGAGCCTGACGCGGGGCTCGAACTCACGGACCGCGAGATCGTGACCTAGCTGCAGTCAGACGCTTAACCGACTGCGCCACCCAGGCGCCCCTGAAATATGATTCTTATGCCATTCACGCATTTAAAGTGTATAACTCAATGCATTTTAGTATATACACCGATATGTGAAACCTTCATCACAGTCAATTTTAGAACTCACTCAAAAGAAAAAAAAAAACCTGCATGCTCTTCAGTGAGCACTCCTATATTCCCCCATCCCTGACCCCTGCTCTAAGTAACCTCTAATAGATTTCCCTGATCTGGACATTAATAGGAATGGAATAATGTAGTATATGGTCTTTTGTGATTCATTTCTTTTACTTAGCATACTGAACTTAGGTTCATTCATATTGTAATATATCATTACTTCATTCTTTTTATGGCTGAAAAAATATTCTCTTGTATAGATAAACCATGTGTTTATGCATTTGTCCATTAATAGACATTTGAGCTGTTTTTACCTTTTGACTATTACGATTAATGTTTGTTCTGAATATTTATGTATAAGTTTCTGGGTGGACATATGTTTTCACTTATCTTGAGTGTATACTAAAGACAAGAAATACTTATCATATCATATGGTAACTGTGTTTATCATTTGACAAACTACCACACTGTCTTCCAAAATACCTCCATCATTTACATTCCCAAGCAGTGTATGATATTTCTGATTTCTCTAAAGCCTCACCAAAACATTTTATCTGACTTTTTGATTCTAGTTATTCTAGTGAATATGAAGTGGTATCTTATTGTGGTTTTGATTTTCATTTCTTTGATGACTCATTGAGCATCTTTTTATGTACTTGCTGACAACTTACCTTTTTAATGCCTAACTCAAAAGATGTTACTACTTCTCCCTGTCCTCACTATATCTTCAGTGCTTAAAACAGTGTCTGGCACATCATAAGAGATTTGTAATTAATATTTAATTATTTAACAAGTGTATGATAAATGAATAAGTGATCAATAAATATCTACATAGTATTCTAGATGCCTTCTTAAGATTGAACACTTAAAAGTACAGCTGATAAGAGGATTTTCTTTTCAAGAAGCAAGGAAAAAAGAGAACCCAAGGAGGAAATATCTAGATTAAAAGATTGTCTTAAAGGACAAATACGAACGTAGTAATTTCCTATTCAAAGTTTGGCCCATGCACTATCACTATTAACATCACCTTGAAATGCTTAGAAAGGGTCTAGGGCTTAAATAATACCTGGAAAAAATGGTACTGGGCTTTAGTATTTAGTTCCTGATGTTTCCATCATCACCATTAATCCTTCTGTTAGATAATAATGCTGTCAAATGTTGGTCTTCTACAGTCACTATGACACTGTTACTATCAGAATCATCAAAGATGTTCACTCTGGGGTGCCTGGGTGACTTGGTTGAGCATCCCACTTTTGATTTCAGCTCAGGTCATGTTCCCAGGGTCGTGGGATCGAGCCCTGTGCTGGGCTCTGTGCAACCTTTTAAGGTTCTATTTGCCTCCCCCGCCCCTTCCTTTCTCTCTCTCTCTCTCTCTCTCTCTCTCTCTCTATATATATATATATATATATATATATATATATATATATATATATCAAATAACAACAACAACAACAACAAAAATTATTCACTCTGTTTACTTACCACTAAGAATATTTAATATAAATACTTTTGCTTATATTGTCAGTAAAAGATATCAGGAGTTATTCCTCTGATGTATACAACAGAAGTTTTTGAGATTCCACCTACCCACTCATAGAAATCCCCCCAAACAGCTTCTTCCTTTAAGTATGGTTTAAGCTACATCCTCCCAGCCTCCTTTCATCTTCTATATCAATGGTAAGTGCAACTTTATCCCTTTAAGTGAGGTGAAATTCCCAAAAAGAATCCTGGATGAAGAATGCTTTCTGCCAATCTTTGTTTCAATCCTTGAGATTTACAAGCCACTAATACTTCTTTGGGTTTAGTGATCCCACAAGTCAGAATACAAAGAATTGGCCATCTTTTCATGTTTTCATCTCCTGTTAGCTCTAAGAGCAAAGCAAATTAGGGACTAATAGTGATGATGGAGAACATCACAAACTAACTTAAAAAAATATCCTGTCACCTTATTAATACTAATAGTTAAAACTTATATACCCTTATTGAACACTGACTATGTTCTGTGTGCTTTACTATTACACCTATTTTCACAGGAGAAATCAAGTACAAAGAGATTAAGCAATTAGTGCAAGGTTGTTCAACTTAAAAATGATAGATCCAGGATAAGAGCTCAGACTTGCTCCAGAGTCTGGACTCTATGCCTCAATCCTATCTTTCAACTATTAAGCACTTAGTACGTGCCAAGCTGTACTCTAATAGCTTCCCATCCTTAAAATCACTTAATCCTCACATCAATGCCATACCAATTTAAATATCTGGAAAATAGAGGTTTATAAATATTAATTTTTTTCATAAGTCATACACTTAGCAAGTAGAAGAGTCATGATTTTAAATAGTTAATATGATTAACAGCACAGTCCACAATAATTCAGCAAAACACACTGTTTCTTTTTCTAGAACAGTTTCTTCAGAACAAACTTTCTACATTTTCCTTTCCATATTTTTTTTTGTTATAACCTATCTATGTGAAATACCCTCCTTATATTTCTACTGGAAGAGTTAATTTTATATGTCAACTTGGCTAAGCCACTATATCTAGATATTTGGTCAAACACTTGTCTAAATGTTGCTGCAGAGATATTTTTAGATGAGATCAACATTTAAATTGATAGATTTCAACTAAAGCAAATTATTCTCTCATACTGTGAATAGATCTCATCTAATCAGTTGCAGGACTTGGAGAAAGAATGACCTCCCCAAGAAAGAGGGAATTCTGCCAGTAGTGTGCCTTTGGACCTGAGTGTGTTTCTAGGCTGCTGCCCGCCCTGCAGTTTGGGATTTACCAATCTCTATAATCATGCAAGTCAATTCCTTAAAATCAATCTTTCTCCCTTTTTTTCTTCTTACTTTCTCCCTACCTTTCCTTTCTCTCTAATAAAAATTTCACCTTAATATGTCAGGAAATTTAATAATCATCTTAAAGACTATAAAGCATTTTCAATAAAATTATTCATTTCAGAAATTAAAGATTATATCAAACAATTTTATTTTTGCCACCAAAATGTGGATATGAAGATATGATGCTGCTGAAAGAGCTTGATTTTTCCCACTATTCAGAATCTTTGTAGGATAGGTTGTAGGATATAATTATGTCTTAACATAGAGAGAACTTTTGCATTAGTGTCAAAGAAGACAAGAAATTAAATTTAATACCTAGTGAATATGAATATAAACTTCTGTGGTTGCCGTGGTATGCTTGTTCAGTTCATTTTGTTCAATTTCCATACATTTCATTATGTTCGCTTATAGATCTAATAGCCCATATTTTGTAAAATAGTAATTGTTTATCTTTTTTGAGTGCATTTTATTTTTATTTTTATTATTTTTTAAAATTTGTATTTAAATTCCAGTTAACCTACAGTGTTATAGTAGCTTCAGGTGTTCAATTTAGTCATTCAATATTTATATACAACACTGGTGCTCATCACAGCAAATGCATTCCATAATCCCCATCACCTGTTTAAACCAACTCCTCATCTACTTCCCTTCTGGTAACCATCAATTTTTTTCTTATACTTAAGAGTCTGTTTCTTGGTTTGCCTCCTCTCTTTTTCCTTTGCTCATTTGTTTTATTTCTTAAATTCCACGTATGAGGGAAATCATATTGTATTTATGTTTCTCTGATTGACTTATTTCACTTAGCATAAGACTTTCTAGCTCAATCCATGTGTTTGCAAATGGCATGATTTCATTATTTTTTATGGCTGAATATGTTCAGCCATAAAATAATATAATTATTATATAATATAATAATATTCCATTGGATAATATTCCATTGAATATATCTACCATATCTTATCCATTCATCAGTCGTTGGACACTTGGGTTGTTTTGATACTTTGGCTATGGTAAATAATGCTGCTATAAACATTGGGGTGAATGTATTCCTTTGAATTAGCATTTTTTTTATTCTTTGTATAAAAACCTAATAGTGCAATTGCTGGATTATAGGTTTGTTTGTTTGTTTTTTTAACTTTTTGAGGGACTCCCATGGTGTTTTCCATAGGGCTGCACCAGTTTGCATTCCCAAAAGTGGTCCCCTTTCTCCACATCTTTGCCAACACCCATTGTTTATTGTTGCTTTCAGCCATTCTGTGAGGTGTGAGGTGATATCTCATTGTAGTTTTGATTTATATTTCCCTGATAATAAGTGATGTTGAACACCTTTTCATGTGTCTGTTGGCCATCTCGATGTCTTCTTTGGAAAAGTGTCTATTCATGTCTTCTGCACATTTTTAATTAGATTATTCATTCTTTGGGTGTTGAATTTTATAAGTTCTTTATATATTTTGGATACTAATCCTTTATTAGATATGTCATTTGAAAATATTGTCTCTCATTCTGTAAGTTGCCTTTTATTTTTATTGATTGTTTCTTTCACATGAAGAAGCTTTTTATTTTGATGATGTCTCAATATTTATTTTTGCTTTTATTTCTCTTGCCTCAGGAGACATATTTAGAAAAACCTTGCGAGAGCCAATGTCTTATGATTTTTGGTGCAATTGTAAAAGGGCTTGATTCCTTGATTTCTCTTTCGGCTGCTTTATTATTGCTGTATAGAAATACAAATGATTTCTGTACATTGATTTTATATCCTAAAATTTTGCTGAATTTATGTATCGGTTCTAGCATTTTTTTGGTGAAGTCTTTCTTGTATTTTGCATAGAGTATCATGTCATCTGCAATTAGTAAAAGGTTGACTTCTTCCTGCCAGTTTAGATGACTTTTTTCTTTTTGTTGTTTGATTGCTGAGACTAGTACTCCAGTACTAAGTTAAACAACAATGGTGAGAGTGGACAACTGTGTCTTGTTCTTGACTATACAGGGGAAGCTCTCAGTTTTTCCCCATTGAGGATGATGTTAGCTGTGAGTTTTATATCTATTTCTTTTATTATGTTGAGGTATGTTCCCTCTGTCCCTACTTTGTTGAGGATTTTTATAAAGAATGGATGTTGTATTTTGTCAGATGCTTTTGCTGCATCTATGGAAAACATCATATGGTTCTTTCCTTTCTTTTATTTTTTTTTTTTTTTTTTTTTTTTTTTTTTTTTTTTTTTTTTTTTTTTTTAAATTTTTTTTTTTCAACGTTTATTTATTTTTGGGACAGAGAGAGACAGAGCATGAACGGGGGAGGGGCAGAGAGAGAGGGAGACACAGAATCGGAAACAGGCTCCAGGCTCTGAGCCATCAGCCCAGAGCCCGACGCGGGGCTCGAACTCACGGACCGCGAGATCGTGACCTGGCTGAAGTCGGACGCTCAACCGACTGCGCCACCCAGGCGCCCCTTTCCTTTCTTTTATTAATATGGTATATCGCAATGATTGATATGTGAATATTAAACCCACTTCCAGCCCAGGGATAAATCCCACTTGATTGTGGTGAATTATTATTTTTTTTAATGTGTTGTTGGATTCTGTTTGTGCTATTTTATTCAGATTTTTTTTTTTTTTTTACCTATGTTCATGAGGGATATTGGCCATAGTTTTCTTTTTTGGGAGGGAGTCTTTGTCTGGCTTTGGTATCAGGATAATGCGGGCTTCAGAATGAATTTGGAAGTTTCCTTCTTTTTCTATTTTTTTTTTTTTTTTGGAATAGTTTGAGAAGAATAGGTATTAACTCTTTTTTAAATGTTTGGAAGAATTTGCCTGAGAAGTCATCTGGTCCCGAGCTTTTGTTTGTTGGCAGTTTTTTGATTACTGATGAAATCTTTGCTTGTTATCAGTCTGTTCAAGGTTTCTTTCTTCCTGTTTTAGTTTTGGTAGGTTATGTTTTTAGGAATTTATACAATTTTTTATAAATTGTCCAATTTGCTGGCGTATAATTTTTCATAATATTCTGTTACAATTATTTGTATTTCTGTGGTGCTGGTTGTGATCCCTCCTCTTTTGTTTGTGATTTTATTTATTTGGGTCCTTTCTCTTTTCTTTTTTTTAATAAGTCTGGTTACAGGTTTATCAACTATATTAATATTTTTCAAATAACTAGCTCCTATTTTCATTAATATGCTCTATTATTTATTTATTTTTAAAGTACATTTTAAAGAGATGTTTTGATTTCAATTCACATTGGGTTGATGAGTTCTGAAAAATATACTTTTTTTTTCCTGTTTTTCTTTTCTTTGTCTCTTTCCTGATATCTCCCTTATGCTTCTTTTTTTTTAAATTTTTTTTTTCAACGTTTATTTATTTTTGGGACAGAGAGAGACAGAGCATGAACGGGGGAGGGGCAGAGAGAGAGGGAGACACAGAATCGGAAACAGGCTCCAGGCTCCGAGCCATCAGCCCAGAGCCTGACGCGGGGCTCGAACCCACGGACCGCGAGATCGTGACCTGGCTGAAGTCGGACGCTTAACCGACTGCGCCACCCAGGCACCCCTCTCCCTTATGCTTCTGAATTGAATTAGCTGTGATTTAGTTCGTTTACTTCACAGCAACAGTGGAAAAACTCCTTGCATTGAAATAAAATGTTTCATATTCTGATACAAAATTTGTATATTTTTCTAGATTGCAAACCAAAAAAATTGTCCTGACAATTCTAGTACTCACAATAGATAGAAATAGTTCAGCATTTTATTATTTATTTGGCTTCTCTGAGAAAATTTAATAAACCTTCTACTATTTTGAGCAATTAATTTAAAGTAACTGTGAATTTTTTTTAAATTCAAATTTATGACTGCACAGACATATTACTGATAATTCTTAGTTAATTTTATTTGTTCATCAGGAATACTGAGGCACAATGCTGTACCTAAGTCGCTAACTGCCTGCCTGTGTCATTAGAAGTAAGTTATTTTTTATACTTTTAAATTTTTAATTAAATCTTTATTAATTACCTCATTTGGAAAACAAATAGTGGTCATAAATAATGAGTAGATCTTTATGGTTATTTTCATATGCTCTTTGGATTAGACCAAGAATGACATGTCTAGGTAAACATAATTGCTATTAAAATTTCATAATATATAACATGAACATAATATATACACATTGCACATTATACATGTTACCAAACATAATCTGGCATTTACATTGTCTCTCAGAGATCAGAGTATGATTTTACAATCAGTGAGAGCCCTAAATAACCCTCGCATCACTTATGCTAATTCATACTGGCTTATTAATTATATTTTTCATAATTTTATAATTATACTTGATATAAATTATATATTATGTAAATTATATTTACATAAATTATATATTTATGTAAATTATACATTATATACATTATCAATATAATTATAATCATCATTATGGCTTATAATGTTCTTTTTTTCTAAATTTATACAGTTTTCCAGATTTTTATTTTATTTCCTGCTACATTAACCCAACACGAAACTAAGACACACCTTTGGTTTTCCTATAAAAACAATATGAATACTCATCAAGAATTTCAAAGGTTTATTAAACTTAACTATTTGGAGACCATGAGGGAGCGATGACATAATAAAACTACACCACTTCCCACTATGTACTGATCTTATCTCCTCTCTCTCCCTTAATTATTTGTCTTTCACTCTGTTCTTATAAAATTGTCCTGGGGGCGCCTGGGTGGCTCAGTCAGTTAAGCGGCCGACTTCGGTTCAGGTTATGATCTCACGGTCCATGAGTTTGAGCCCCACGTCGGGCTCTGTGCTGACAGCTCAGAGCCTGGAGCCTGTTTCAGATTCTGTGTCTCCCTCTCTCTGACACTTCCCTGTTCATGCTTTGTCTCTCTCTGTCTCAAAAATAAATAAATGTTAAAAAAAAAATAAAATTGTCTGAAGAGTTCCAAATATTATCCTTTATATATTCATAACACTACTTATGAGGGGTAACAGAACAGTTAAACTTTTCTTGGGGAAATATATACCTCTGACCTTTTAAGCATACAGTGAAAAAAGGCCATTCCTGTCATTATTTCCAAAATAAATGAAATCTAGTTCTAGGGTTATCAAGAAATTTAAATTAGATATCAAATCTTGAGTACATGTTTTATAATGTACCATTGTGAGGAAGATGTTCTTTATGTAATGAAATGCTTGACACACAGAGGACATATTTGTCTACGGACCATAGAAAACAGTTAATGATTTTCTTTTTCAAAATTACTTTGGCTATTCGGGATTGTTTGTGGTTCCATAAAAATTTTAGGATTGCTTGTTCTAGCTTCAAGAAGAATGCTGGTGCAATTTTGATTGGGATTGCATTGAATGTGTTGATTACTTTGGGTAGTATTGACATTTTAACCACAGTTAGTATTCCAATCCATGGGAATGGAATGTTTTTCCATTTCTTTCTATCTTCTTCAATTTTCTTCATAATCTTTCCATAGTTTTCAGCATACAGATCTTTTACATCTTTGGTTAGGTTTATTCCTAGGTATTTTATGCTTCTTGATGCAACTGTGAATGGGATCAGTTTCTTTATTTGTCTTTCTGTTGCTTCATTATTAGTGTATAAGAATCCAAGTGATTTCTGTACATTGATTTTGTATCCTGTGACTTTGCTGAATTCATGTATCAGTTCTAGCAGACTTTTGGTGGAGTCTCTCAGGTTTTCCATGTATAATATCATGTCATCTGCAAAAAGACCCACAAAAGTATGGCCAACTAATCTTTGACAAAGCGGGAAAGAATATCCAATGGAAAAAAGACAGTGTCTTTAACAAATGGTGCTGGGAGAACTGGACAGCAACATGCCGAAGGATGAAACTAGACCACTTTCTTACACCATTCACAAAAATAAACTCAAAATGGAGAAAGGACCTGAATGTGAGACAGGAAACCATCAAAAACCTGGAGGAGAAAACAGGAAAAAAAACCTCTCTGACCTCAGCCGCTGCAATTTCTTACTTGACACATCTCCAAAGGCAAGGGAATTAAAAGCAAAAATGAACTATTGGGACCTCATGAAGATAAAAAGCTTCTGCACTGCAAAGAAAACAATCAACAAAACTAAAAGGCAACCAACGGAATGGGAAATGATATTTGCAAATGACATATCAAGGGGCTAGTATCCAAAATCTGTAAAGAACTCACCAAACTCCACACTCGAAAAACAAATAATCCAGTGAAGAAATGGGCAGAAAACATGAACACTTCTCTAAAGAAGACATCCGGATGGCCAACAGGCACATGAAAAGATGCTCAACATCACTCCTCATCATGGAAATACAAATCAAAACCACACTCAGATATCACCTCACGCCAGTCAGAGTGGCTAAAATGAACAAATCAGGAGACTATAGGTGCTGGAGAGGATGTGGAGAAACGGGAACCCTCTTGCACTGTTGGTGGGAATGCAAACTGGTGTAGCTGCTCTGGAAAAGAGTATGGAGGTTCCTCAAAAATTTTAAAATAGATACCCTATGATGCAGCAATAGCACGGCTAGAAATTTACCCAAGGGATACAGGAGAGCTGATGCATAGGGGCACTTGTATCCCAATGTTTATAGCAGCACGTTCAACAATAACCAAATTATGGAAAGAGCCTAAATGTCCATCAACTGATGAATGGATAAAGAAATTGTGGTTTATATACACAATGGAATCCTATGTGGCAATGATAAAGAATGAAATATGGCCTTTTGTAGCAATGTGGATGGAACTGGAGGATATTATGTTAAGTGAAATAAGTCAGTCAGAGAAAGACAGATACCATATGTTTTCAATATGTGGATCCTGAATAAGTTAACAGAAGACCATGGGGAGGGGAAGGAAAAAAACAAAAGGTTAGAGAGCGAGGGAGCGAAACCATAAGAGACTCTTAAAAACTGAGAACAAACTGAGGGTTGATGGGGGTTGGGAGGGAGGGAAGGGTGGGTGATGGGTATTGAGGAGGGCACCTTTTGGGATGAGCACTGGGTGTTGTATGGAAACCAATTTGACAATAAACTTCATATTAAAAAAAAGAAAATAGTTAATGATCACCTAGACAACTAAATGGAGAAGAGAAAAAAGACAAAGGTAATGAAAAAAGCATAACTGAAAATATCAAATAATCCAAACTGATGGAAAATTTGGAATAAAGAAGAGGATGGACATACATCTGAATAAAGCAAAAAGGAGAGAAGAACACATATACATATATATGTATATACATATACATATATATGTATCTATATATGTATTAGATTGATATTAGTTACAGGGAAGAAAGATGGAAAGAAATTTAAAAAAGGGTTGCGAATGGAACAATGATGTAAATTCGTTTAATCTTAGCAATTCAAACATGGGAAATGACTTACTTAACAGCAGATATCACAGTTTAAAACACAGGAAAGAAAAAGAAACAGAGTATCACAGGTAAGATTTTGAAGTTATAACAAAGGAAGTTAAGCTCATTCTCCCTAGATCTTTTTTTTAAATTTTTTTAATGTTTATTTATTTTTGACAGAGATAGAGACAGAGCATGAGCGGGGGAGGGGCAGAGAGACAGGGAGACATAGAATGTGAAGGAAGCAGGCTCCAGGCTCTAAGCTGTTAGCACAGAGCCCAATATGAGGCTCGAACTCACAGACTGCGAGTTCATGACCTTAGCCGAAGTCGGATACTCAACCGACTGAGCCACCCAGGCGCCCCACCTAGACCTTTTTTACTGTGTTCACTTGACTTGCTAATAAATGTTGCAGTATGTTATCTTGATTGTTTTAATCCTTTTTCCCCCCAAAAAAATGAGTCAAATCTAACACCAATGGATTAGAATGGATAGACAAGGAGTGAACAATAAATTGCTAAAGCATAGAAAGTTTTGAATGTTTTCATAAATAAAACTAATGCCAATGAAGAGTCAAACATAATAGATCGCGTGTTGAATAATGTTATATCTTTACTATTCCAAGCTGGGAAAGTTTGATGAAAGAAAAACTTCTACATAGAGATCTAAGTCATTAAAATTAGCTTATACCTTTAAATAGACTATTCATGCAGAGTCAAATTAATATTTGGATAGAAGAGATTAAAAAACAAAATGAATTCTTATAGTATAATAAAGTAATTTTAAAAATGGAACTAAAAGTGCTAGCATAGGGAAATAAAACAAAATCCTAAGAACAAAATAAGATTTAGTTCACGGAACGCAAAATGTAACAGAAAACATCTATATCAATTAAGTTTTACTGTGTGATAAACCACCTTGATGTTCAGTGGCTGAAAGCAAAAAAAAAAAAAAAAAAAAAAACTGTTATATATATTTTTTTCCTCATTTTTTTTTCCTCATGATTCTATAGCGTGCTTATGAGTTTTTGCTGGTCTGTCTTGGCTGGTAGTTGAAGATCTAGGATGACATCATCCACAAGTCTATGGCCTTAACTGCTGTGGTTCTGAAACCAGGTTACAAGGATAGCTGGGATCTCTAGCCATATGGTCTCACCATGTAGTGAGCTAATCTTCACTTGTTTAAATAGTGTTTTAAGGGGGCGCCTGGGTGGCGCAGTCGGTTAAGCGTCCGACTTCAGCCAGGTCATGATCTCGCGGTCCGTGAGTTCGAGCCCCGCGTCAGGCTCTGTGCTGATGGCTCAGAGCCTGAAGCCTGTTTCCAATTCTGTGTCTTCCTCTCTCTCTGCCCCTCCCCCGTTCATGCTCTGTCTCTCTCTGTCCCAAAAATAAATAAACGTTGAAAAAAAAAATTTAAATAGTGTTTTAGGGTTTCTTCCAGAAAAAGAGGGCAAGCTCAAAGCACAAGAACTTTCCTAATCTGTGCTTGTATCTCATTTTTTTAATGAAAGTAAGTCACAAGGCTAAGCTTAGATTCAAGTGATGGGGAGTTAAACCCTTCCTATTGATAACGAAGACCTCAAAATTCACACAGCAAACAGGTATGTATACCCATGATGAGACACATTATTACAGCCATTTTATTTTTTCAATATTTTTGTTGCAGAGTGCTATCAAAAAGTCATGACTGCTGATTGATTAATGAGTTGGACCCAGGCACTGGGAGTCTCCTCACCCCCAATCCACTCTGTCTGAGGACTGTGGGTTTCACTTGCCTTTCCCATTCCATAGGCTGTTCCAAGGACATAGACTTAATGCTGTGGTGTTGAGAACACTTGCACAATATACGTGACTAAACCCAGTTAGAGCATCTTTATAACTTTTAAGATTTGGTGAGCAGGTACACAGATCCATTCATCTTACTGCTGCCCAAGACAAGCCTTGTATGTAAACTTTGTTTTATTTATTGAAACTGCCACCATCCAATGTGGAGTGGCCTGCCTTTTCAGTGTCTCCTTGTTTTCTGAGCACAGGGACCAGTGTTAGACTACAATAAGGAAGCTCCTGGGAGGGTTACAAACCAAAAATTCTACCTCAAAATCATCCAAAAACTCAAAACAAAAGCATTTATAATCTTCTCACAGCTAATTAATAAAAAAGCATTTGGCATGTAATAAATTTAAAACACAGCATCTAAAAAAGAACACTTGTTTTACTATACAAGGAAGATACGATCTTTTATTTAAGCAATAAATCTTTTCTATTTTATGCCCATATCACAAATAGTAAAATATGGAACGTTTTTCCACAAGTACAGTAACAGAACAAGAATTATAAATTATTCCTGAGATTATTGACTTGAAGTTACAGTCAATCAAAAAAAGAAGTATGGGGGCACCTGGGTGGCTCAGGCAGTTAAGCGTCCGACTTCAGCTCAGGTCATGATCTCACAGTCTGTGAGTTCGAGCCCCGCATGGGGATCTGTGCCGACAGTTCGGAGCCTGGAGTCTGCTTTGGATTCTGTGTCTCCCGCTCTCTCTCTGCCCCTCCCCTGTTCACGCTCTGTCTCTCTCTGTCCCAAAAATAAATAAAAACATTAAAAAAAGTGTAAATACAGAGGAGGGTTATTAAAGGGATGAAAGCAAAACATCATTCTATTTGGCCTTACCTCTATGTTTATTAGTTGTAGCATTACAAACTCACTTAACCATGAGCCTCTCATACTTGAGCTCTTTTGAATGATTGCAAGTTATATTATATATGTCAGTCTTCTTTGCACATGGATGTTAGTTTGACTTGGGATGGAATTATTAGGCTATAACCTTATTTTTTTTCCCCTCATAACTCTATAGATAAATTTCACTTATAATTCAGAATTAAAGCCTTTTTAGTTAGAAATAAAAATTACATTGTATGTAATTTAAGGGTACACTCAAGTCTAAATTTTTAGAATAACTCATTTTGAGTGATACCTTGAAAAACAGAGTGTCTGAATTTGGGTCTGAATTTGGGAATGAAAAGAGATGCCTTAGCTGGCCTAGTGAGTGGGATTGTCCATTGTTCTTGATGTGGAAATGCCAAATTGTCTATTCAGCACACACTGAGGCATGAATGTTAAATATTGTTACCTTCTTTACAGACAGATTAGGGACTAGGTAAGTCAGTCACATAAGGAGACCGTGCAGTTAGTTACGCACACTTTTCTAGGAAAAAATGTATCCCAGCCATTAAGGACCTGTAACACAATCATTTGGGGGGACTAGAGGAAGGCATCTGAAATTCTCAGGCCAAGTCTACCAGGTATGAACTGGATACCCTGATGCTTTGTAATGCTTGTTGATCTATCTTGCTGTTCTCTAAAATCTTGTAATAAAATCTTTTGAATGTTTAAAAATCGATGTAGCAATACGATTTTCAATGAAAAGAAGCATCCTTCTGACTGGGATCAATGTTGACTTCTACGGATGTCTGAAGATTTGGTGAAAAAAAAATTTTGAAGAACTTGTCTATTGTTTTTAACATGTAAATGAAGAAAATAAGATTAAAAAGAAATGATGTACCTTAATAATAGTTATCAAAACAAAGTACAGCACTGTAGCAGAGAAGAAGATGAAACAATATTGAAAATAAAAAATGGAAGAAAAATAGGTGACCCATTCTGCATATACCTTACAAAACTAAGAATTAAAACATTTTGGAAGAATATTGTCAAATGAGAGTTTGGGAAAATCACCATTAGGATAAGCAGAATATGAATTTGCTGGCATTAGTGTTTTAGAATATTGTAAAAATGTGTCACTCCAAAAAATGGAAGAAAAAAGAGGCAGAATCTGATAAATTTGTTTGGAATAATGAAGGCACAATCAAGAGGCAACTAGAATAGGGTAAGAAGTTTTGATATCATCCTTTTAGTTCATTATATTTGTATATATGATGGGGTCATTTGGGGGTGTTTGGGGAAGGTTATATTTTAATATCAGTATTTTTTAATACTCAGAAAAATTATAAAACAGTTTTTACTTTTTTAAAGTTTATTTATTTTGGAAAGACAGATACAGCATGAGAAGCGCAGGGGCAAAGAAGAGAGGGAGAAAAGAAGAATTCCAAGCATGCTCTGTACTGCCAGCTGCAGAGCTGGTCTCGGGGCTTGAACTCACAAACCATGAGATCATAGCCTGAGCCAAATCCAGGAGTCATACATTTAACCAGCTAAGCCACCCAGGAACTCCTAAAACAGCCTTTAAATTTAAGTTTCCTATGACAAAAATTGGTACAAACTACTCTGATAATTTTTTTTGAAAAAGAGAAACTGACAACAGACTAAAAAAAATACATTCTTCCATTAATGAGAATCAATATAACAAAGATATTAGTCACATAGAACTTGGAGAACCTGGAGGCATCTGCTTCAATTCAAACCCAACTTCACTTACTGGCATGGTGATTTTGGGTAATATGTATAATTACTCATATTTTCCTCACTTATAAAATTGGTGCTGGTTGTTACTACCTATTTTCATTGGTTTACTATAGGTTTAGAATAAATAAAAAAATATGTGAAGCACTTAAAACAGTGACCAGCTCATAACTGTTATTGTATGTGTTTCAATATCTTATATTGTATATGTATTTTCAATATCATGAAGAAAAATATGTTACTATAATAACTTCGTATAATGAAGTAAATGACAGAGAGGACTATAAGTTTGATAATTTGAAAAGAAAAGCAGAAAATAGTAGGTTAAAAAAAAAAAACTGTTCCAAAAGAATGTAAAGTACTTCAGAATGAGAATATTAAATAGATCATTCAGAGGCTGATTTTTCAGAAGAAACCAGACTCTCAACATAATGTAGAAAAACAGTAGAATGTTCAGGAGTATAAGAGAAAAATCTGGGAAGAGAAGGCTGTTGAAAAGAGAGCAGGGATAAGAGGGTAAGCAGAGTTCATTCATAGTGATGATTATGAAATAGAAAAATACTTTGGAGATCATTTGGCCAAGATTATGTTTAAAAAAGAAAAATGAAAAATACTTTCTTAAAGCAGAAGGAAATCTACAAAAAAATCAAGACATGATAAGAAAGTTAATGTTTTGGAGTCTAAATACATTTTAACATTTCATGAAAGACTTAAAATGACATAATAATACCTTAGAATTTAGAAGCCCTGATCTTTAAATCAAACGAGACTAAATGTATATACTTCATGTCAACTGAAGAACATTATTTCAACTATAACAAGCTTCAATTTCTCCATCTATAAAATGAGGATAGAATACCCACTTCAGGATTGTATCATAAATATTAAATACAATAATAGATATAAATAGCCAGGAAAACAGTAAGAATACAAAGTACTATAAGTAATATTATTAAATTTTTAATGGATGATGAAAGCATAGAATAATAAGGTGAAAGAACAAAATATAGAAAAGAACAATAATAATGTGACTAAGTTGAGTTTATAAAATATTAATAACATTTATATTCAGTATTTTATCTACTGATCAAAATAGAATATAAGTATGTTAATGTCATTTATAATTAAAAACCATAAGGATCAAATAACATATGATATCTGAAAACACTTAAAAATTATATCGTGCTAATTAAATACATTGGATAAACAGACACTAAATTTTCATTAAGTTAAAGAACTAGGGCAATTAACAGATGAAAGAACAGCTGTAGTAGTTGAAAATAACACCACTTTGAAGATAAGGCTTAAAATATAAATTACTACATAATGAACAGTAGCCTAAAAATAAAGGAGAAAAAAATATGATTTTTGAAGGATGTGGGGGACATTTTTTGGAGCTGTTTCAATAATTTAGTGAAACATTTAGGAATGTTAGGATGCCTTATCTTTAAAAAGATTTGACAAATGGATATACCCATGTAATCATCATTACAGACAAAAGAGTGAATATAGTAATTACTCCTGGTCTCTTTGTATTCATTTGTATTCTCCATTTTCTCCTTTCCTCACCACTACTATATTTCTCAGGCAACAAACAATCTTCATCTGTCACTATAGATTAATTTGAATTTTCTATAAATGGATTTATATAGTATATATGCATTTTTTTGTCTAGCTTCTTTCATTCAATATAATTATTTTGATATTCATTTATAGTGAACATGTATCATTAGTTTATTCCTTTTTTATTGTTGAGTATTATTCTTTTGTTAAAACAGATCATCAAATGTTTATCTTTTTTTTTTTTTAATTGATGGTCATTTGGATGTTTCCCATTGGGACTATTACGAATAAAGCTTCTATGAATGTTCAGGTACATGTTTTTGTATCTTTTATCTTTTGGATAAATACCTAGAACTTAAATGACTGGATCATGTAATAGCTGTATGTTTACCTTTAAAAAAAGGCAATTTGTTTTCTACAGATGTTATAATTTTTATATTATATTTCACCAGAAGCATGAGAGCCTAAGTTTCTCCATATCCTCACCAATGCTTAGTGTGACCACTCTTTTTAAACATACCCATTCTAATGGTTGGTAATGGTATTGCAATATGTATGTGTATGTGTGCTGTGTTGTTGAGAACTTTACTGAGGTGTAATTACAGACTACACAATACACTAATTTTATACATCAATGAATTTTAGTAAATTCACAAAGTTGGGCAACCATTATCACAATCTAATTTCCATAACTCCCCCCTCAAATATTTTGTGTACTTTGGCAGTCATTCCGTTACCACCTTATGTCCTAAATAAATGATAATCATCTCTCTGTCTTTACAGATTTGCCTTTTATTGACTTTTCATATAAATAGAATCATGTAACGTATTATTTTGTATCTGTCTACTTTCAGTTAACGTAATATTTTTGAGTTTCATCCATATTGTAACATACTATCAAGACGACATCATTTGTATTGCTTAGTAGTATTTTATTTTACATGTATATGATCTTTTGTTAAAGGATAAGGTTAAAATGCAAAAAATTCACCTTTTATCCTGAGATTCCACTATTTTTTAATATAAATACTTTATGGATTGATGCAAGTTTTACTTACTAAGTAAGTAAATTACTTACTTAAGTAATTACTAAGATTCTGAAAGAGAAATTATTTTGACAGTTTTGGGCAATATTTTCATTGCTTTATGGAGGAATAGATACTTGGAGGTCTTTGTCCCACCATTATGGAAGTTCTATTTCTTATATGATAAACTTATATTTAACTTTTTAAGAAACTGGCAAACTGTTCTTAAATACTAAAATAGTACCACTATATATTTTTTCTAGCAATGAAGAATTGTTCAACATAGTTTTGATTTGCACTTCTCAAATGACTAATACAGTTGATCATGTTCATATGTTTATTTGCCATCTCTCGAACTTCTTTTATAAAATTTCTGCGAAAATATTTTGGCCTTTTATTTTTAAGTTGGGTCATTTACTTTTCTTATTATTTGGTTTTTAGAGTACTAGTATTATACATTTTATATAATCTATATGTATGTTTAAATGGCTTATAATGCTACATAATAATCTTATAATATTACATTAGCTATTTCTCCCTCTCACTGTTGTATTATTCTCATACATTTCATTTTTCATATGTTATAAAAACATACAAAACTACTAATTTGATATCAAGAGTTAGTTTTCTTTAAAAGCAATTAAGAATAAGATAAAAATGTTTTCCTTTTACCCCTGTTTTCAACACTCTCAATTTCTTTAATTATATGCAGGTTTTTAACCTATGTCATATTTCTTCTGCCTGAAGAATATTAAATATTTCTTGTAGACTATGTTTACAAGCAATGAATATTCTCAGTTTGTTTTTCTAAGGAAGAAATCATTCTCTTTCAATTTAGACTTATTGTTATAGGCTCTAAGGAGAATACAAATTGATCCATATGTATATCTTCAAGAAATTTATTATGTATTGAACTAATAACACATAAGCAAAAGGTTAAAATACAAAATGACTGTGACTGTGAAAATGTGCCAATAAAATTATTTCATCAGGTTAGAGGCCATAATATGTTTCCTAAGAAATGCAAAACAATAGCAACAGCAACAGCAAGAACGAATAAAAGAAAGAAAAAAATCAAAACAATAACGAACTAATTTTTTCTATGTAGCTTGGGTATGTACACTTGAGTACATTTTTAGTTTTGGAGAAACTATCACTGAGGACAAAAAGGCAAAAGCACTATGGAATATTCCCCACAGAAGGAACAGCAAAAGTCTTACCCTTGGAAAGGTATTCAGACTATACGATGAGTAAAACAATGACAAGGGCTTTGTCAATTTCTAATTTCTAATTGCCCTTTCCCAGGAAGAACTCTTTTAATCTTGATATAATGCCTTCTTTTTGGAATATTAAAATTTGGTCTTTTGCACAATGATCACTGAAGTGGATGTCAGATTTTCAGTTTACTTCATGTTTTTGGCTTTTTTTTTTTTTTTTTTTTTTTTTTTTTGCTTTAGCATTCTTACTTGGTAAGATTAAATTGCCAATCTGATGGCTGTCCCAGAATCCCAGATGATTGTGTAAGTGTATATACACATACTGGGTTAGAAAATACAAATGCTTGGATTTTGGTCATTTTAAAATTCTCATCCAGAAAACCAATAAGTATACTTATACTATACTATTATCACTAGAATAGTTTATATTTCAGAAATACATATGAAAAGCATGAATATTATGGAAAATGGTTGCCAAATATTAGAAAGAAGGAGAAAGGAGGGAGCTGAAAATTTTCTGTTTTTTAGGATGATTGAGTCCAGTTCTCTAGGCTAAGATTGATCCCGTACCACAAATTGTACATCATTAAAATGACCAATAAGAAAAGAAGAAAGTACTGGTATATTTTTTGTAGTTTCCATGTTACATGCCGTCATAATTTCCTATATATCCCAACTAAACAGTATTATTCATTTCCATACTGCGACGACAACATTATACTGACAGCTGTCAATCTGAATTTCCAACTCCGATGTTTCTTCTCAGTTTCATTATTGTATTTGCAACTACCCATTAGACATCTTTAGTGACTATCCTACAGGTATGTGGAAATAAACATAGTTCAAACAAACTAATTAATCTGTTGGCTTCCAAAATAAACCCCCTTAAAAGGCAATTAAATGGCATTTTAAGTCATTCAGCTTCCTGAGCAAGAAAACCTGATGTCAGTCACATATTCACTATGATCAACCTCCAAATCCAATGTGATATTTAATCAGGTTAAGCATAAATCCTATCTATCAAATTATTTCTTTACAGGTTTATTGTTAATATAATAATTTCTATTTTCATCATCTCTTTCCTATACTATTTAGATAGCCTTTAAATAGACTTACTTTCACCAGTGTCTCCTAACTTAAAGCCATTCACATTCCACAAGATTTCTCTTTGTGAAAAATCATTTACCTACCACATGACTTTTGGTATTTCCCCTTTGCCTACAGCTAAACTTCAAGCTCCTAAGAAAAGTATTTATGACCTGCTGATTCTGAAAACTCGTATTTTGATCCCTTTACTTTAGGTGTTCTATGCTAATACCCTCATTATATATGATCCTTTATCCATACTACTCAACTTACAATATGTACTTTTTCAAATAAAACATAAAAATTTCTTGTACCTTGAACACATATTAAATGCCGTTACTTCATTCAAAACCATCCATATCTCCCTTGTAATTAGTCATGCTCATGTTTATATATTAATTTATAGCACTTATCAGCATGTATTGCAATTATGAATGTTCTAGTATTTTATTTGTTTTATTTTAAACTCTGTAAAGAATACACAGAAGTCTTCTTTTTTCTTTCCAGTTTGGCCACAATTGCCAGCAAGTAAGAGCTACTTAATATGTTTGTTGAATGAGTTATATAAATGGAAATCCTACTTTATTATCACCCTATCTTACCTTATTATGTAACCATTATTGAAATTTATTATGTAATCAGCCTATGTTATATGCCAGCAACTATGTGGAATTCTAGCATATATTATATCATTGAATTTCCCACAACAAGACTACCAAGTCATATTTTTATATCCATTTTACATCATTCTATGTATTAGGCAAGGGGAATTGAATATTTTATTCAAGGTCATACAGCCTTTCTGATACCAAAGCCTGTGCTCTTAGCCTCAATACCATATACTGCCCTCATAAATAATAAATTCCATTATGGTTCCATAGATCAATTTTTACACATCACTAACTTGGTTTGGAAAAAGGAAATAATGACCTACATGTTAAAGGTGTCATAAATTATTGAAAAATAAACTTAAAACTTGTAATCATTACATTTATTGATTAGAAAAGCAACTTTTGTCTTATTTAGCATTTTATATAGATCTTGGACACATCATTTAGAGTTTTTGAGCCTCAGTTATACATTATGTCACAATGATTTTGAGAATCAAATGAAATAATGTGAACCTCAACTATTCATTGCAATTGGTGGTATTATTATCACATGGGACTTTTTTTTAGAAGGTTTTATAAAAAAAATACAAATCTAAGTTTGAATTCTGTGACATAAGACCATAACTTATTCATGTTTACTTTCCTCATCTATAAGTAATCATAAAATTATAAGTATCACTTACCTTGTTAACTTGTTGTGAGGAACAATTCAGTCACTGAATTTGCAGGACATGTTGATGGATACCCAGTTGATATACGTGAGCTTCTATGCTTAATATTCTTGCTCTAATGTTGTTATTTTTATTATTTTTTTTTACTCAATAATCTCAAAATTAATATCAAGCTAAATAATTCTTTATATTTAGCACAAGTTCAGACTTGTGCTATATATAAACATTTTTTTGTTTCTACATGACATGATCAAATTGTATCTCTATAAAATCACTTTGGCATGTTCAGATGGTTTGATATGTGAGAAGAAAGAATAGTGGAAAACTACAATGAAGGCTATTAATGTTCTATTAGTTATTGTAGCTTATACTGTAGTAGTTATAGTGAATATTGTGTTCCTCAGGCCCATCTTTATGCTATCAGAGACACTAACACTCAACAAGTCCATCTTCTTCCAGGTTCTAGCTAGATATGTTAGGCAGGAATAAAGAAATAAAAGTCACCCAAATGGGAAAGGAAGAGTAAAATAATACCTATTTATTGATGATATGATCTTATGTATAGAAAATCCTCATTAAACAACATTAAACAACTATTAGAATCAGTAAATTCGAGTTCAGTAAGGAGGCATGATCCAAGATCAATATACACTTGAAATGGACAACTGAAAAAAATATAATTAAGAAAATTCCACCTACAAAACATCAAAAAAATACCTAGGATACATTTAACAAAAGTACAAGATTTGTGTACTAAAGACAACAAAACATTCTTGAAATAAATTAAAGATGTAAACATGGAAAAAGATCACATGCTCATGGATTGGAAGGCTTGACATAATTACGAATGCTGTATAAATCAAGTTCTCCAGAGAAACAAAACCAACAGGAGATTATATATATATTCTATATAAATACTATAAATAAAGATTTATTATAAGGTATTTGTTAACTCAACTATGGAGAATGAGAGTCTTATAATCTATGCTCTGCAAGCTGGAGACCCAGGAAAGCCAGGTGTAGTTTGAAAGTTTGAGGGGTATAAAGCCAGTGATACAGATTCCAGTCCAAATCAGATGACCTGAGATTCAAGAATGTTGAGAACAGAAGATTTATAGCCTAACTCAACCAATCAGACAGAAAGATAGAATCTTCCCTTTTTCCACCTTTTTATTCTATTGAGACCCTCAGTGGATTGGATGATGCAGGCCTACATTGAGGAGTGCAATTCCCTTTATTCAGTCTACCAATGAAAATGCTAATCTCTTCCCCAAAACACCCTCACATACTCAGAAATAATATTTCACAAGATATCTGGGCATCTCATGATCTAGTCAAGTTGGTATGTAAAATTAACTATGGCAATAGTACCAAAGCAATCTACAGATTCAAAACAATCTCTTTCATCAAAATTCCAGCTATCTTTTTTGAAGAAATTGACAAGCTGATCATAAAGTTCACATGGAAATATAAGGGACTTGAATAGCCAAAATAGCCTTTATACAGAAGACCAATGTTAGAGGACTTCCAATTCCAACATTTACTACAAAGTCACAATAATCAAAATGTTATAGCACTGGCATAAGAACAGATGTCTAAATCAATAGAATAAACTTGAGATCCCGAAATAAGTAGTTAATTGGTTTTGGACAAGAGTGATAAAATAATTCATTGAGGGAAAAATAATCTATTCAACAAATAGTATTAAAATAACTATATATGCACAAGTAAAAGAATTATTTGAATTTTTATCTTTCACCATATATAAAAAATAACACAAAATGGATGGTAGACCTAAATTTAAGACCAAAAACTGAAGAACAAAACAGGGGCAAATCTGTATGACATCGGATAGACTCTGGATTGTAATATAAACCACCAAAAGCATGGCAATTAAAACTTAAAAATTAAGTGGACTTCATCAAAATTAAAAAAAAATATACATCAGTTTCAAGAAACACTATTAAGTGAAAAGAAACAGAAAATAAATAAAAGAGAAACAAAATAAAAGAAAAGCAACAAAATATATGCAAATAATATATTTGTCATATATCTACAACATGTAAAGAATTCTTGAAATTCAATAGTGTTCATAGAACCCAGATAAAAAATGGGCAAAGGACACAAATATCTATTATCCAAAGAAGATATACAAATGGCTAATCACCTGAAAATACGATCAACCTCACTACTCATTAGGATAATGCAAATCAAAATCTTAATGAGACACTCCATCATTCACACTCACTAGAATATCTATAATTAAAGACAATAACTGGTATTTTTTTTTGATGTGGAAAATTTGGAACACTCATGCATTGCTGATGGGGATGTAAAATGCAGCAGATACTTTAGAAATCATGTTGATATTTCCTCAAAATATAAAACATAGAGTTGACACACATGTAACCCAGGAATTCTAGTCCTATATATATACTCATGAGAAATAATAAATGACGCTACAAGAATGTGTACACTAATGTTCATAGCAGGATTATTCACAATAGCAAAAGGTGAAAACAAACTAAATGTCCCTCGGGAGAGGGAAGATGGCGTCGTAGGAGGACGCTGGGCTCACCGCGTGTCCTGCTGATCACTTAGATTCTACCTACACCTGCCTAAATAACCCAGAAAACCGCCAGAGGATTGGCAGAACGGAGTCGCTGGAGCCAAGCGCAGACGAGAGGCCCACGGAAGAGGGTAGGAAGGGCGGCGAGGCGGTGCGCGCTCCACGGACTGGCGGGAGGGAGCCGGGGCGGAGGGGCGGCTCGCCAGCCAAGCAGAGCCCCCGAGTCTGGCTTGCAAAAAGCGGAGGGGCCTGACGGACTGTGTTCCTACAGCAAGCGCGACTTAGCGTCTGGGAGGTCATAAGTTAACAGCTCTGCTCAGAAAGCGGGAAGGCTGGAGGACAAAGGGAGGGAGAGCTGCTGAGCCCCCTGACGACAGAGCTCAGCTTGGTGGGGAACAAAGGCGCTCGCCAGTGCCATCTCCCCCGCCCATCCCCCAGCCAAAATCCCAAAGAGAACCAGTTCCTGCCAGGGAACTTGCTCACTCCGCGCAAACACCCAACTCTGTGCTTCTGCGGAGCCAAACCTCAGGCAGCGGATCTGACTTCCTCCTGCTGCCACAGGGCCCCTCCTGAAGTGGATCACCTAAGGAGAAGCAAGCTAAGCCTGCCCCTCCTGCCCCTGTGCACCTTGCCTACCCACCCCAGCTAAGACGCCAGATCCCCAGCATCACAAGCCTGGCAGTGTGCAAGTAGCCCAGACAGGCCACCCCACCCCACAGTGAATCCTGCCCCTAGGAGAGGGGAAGAGAAGGCACGCACCAGTCTGACTGTGGCCCCAGCGGTGGGCTGGGGGCAGACATCAGGTCTGACTGCGGCTCCGCCCACCAACTCCAGTTATACACCACAGCACAGGGGAAGTGCCCTGCAGGTCCTCACCACGCCAGGGACTATCCAAAATGACCAAGCGGAAGAATTCCCCTCAGAAGAATCTCCAGGAAATAACAACAGCTAATGAGCTGATCAAAAAGGATTTAAATAATATAACAGAAAGTGAATTTAGAATAATAGTCATAAAATTAATCGCTGGGCTTGAAACAGTATAGCTGACAGCAGAGAATCTCTTGCTACAGAGATCAAGGGACTAAGGAACGGTCACGAGGAGCTGAAAAACGCTTTAAACGAAATGCATAACAAAATGGAAACCACCACGGCTCGGATTGAAGAGGCAGAGGAGAGAATAGGTGAACTAGAAGATAAAGTTATGGAAAAGAGGAAGCTGAGAAAAAGAGAGATAAAAAAATCCAGGAGTATGAGGGGAAAATTAGAGAACTAAGTGATACACTAAAAAGAAATAATATACGCATCATTGGTATCCCAGAGGAGGAAGAGAGAGGGAAAGGTGTTGAAGGGGTACTTGAAGAAATAATAGCTGAGAACTTCCCTGAAGTGGGGAAGGAAAAAGGCATTGAAATCCAAGAGGCACAGAGAACTCCCTTCAGACGTAACTTGAATCGATCTTCTGCACGACATATCATAGTGAAACTGGCAAAATACAAGGATAAAGAGAAAATTCTGAAAGCAGCAGGGGGTAAACGTGCCCTCACATATAAAGGGAGACCTATAAGACTCTTGACTGATCTCTCTTTTGAAACTTGGCAGGCCAGAAAGAATTGGCACGAGATTTTCAGTGTGCTAGACAGAAAAAATATGCAGCCGAGAATCCTTTATCCAGCAAGTCTGTCATTTAGAATAGAAGGAGAGATAAAGGTCTTCCCAAACAAACAAAAACTGAAGGAATTCATCACCACTAAACCAGCCCTTCAAGAGATCCTAAGGGGGATCCTGTGAGACAAAGTACCAGAGACATCACTACAAGCATAAAACATACAGACATCACAATGACTCTAAACCCATATCTTTCTATAATAACACTGAATGTAAATGGATTAAATGCGCCAACCAAAAGACATAGGGTATCAGAATGGATAAAAAAACAAGACCCATCTATTTGCTGTCTGCAAGAGACTCATTTTAGACCTGAGGACACCTTTAGATTGAGAGTGAGGGGATGGAGATCTATTTATCATGCTACTGGAAGCCAAAAGAAAGCTGGAGTAGCCATCCTTATATCAGACAAACTAGACTTTAAATTAAAGGCTGTAACAAGAGATGAAGAAGGACATTATATAATAGTGACAGGGTCTATCCATCAGGAAGAGCTAACAATTATAAATGTCTATGCACCGAATACCGGAGCGCCCAAATATATAAAACAATTACTCATAAACATAAGCAACCTTATTGAGAAGAATGTGGTAATTGCAGGGGACTTTAACACCCCACTTACAGAAATGGATAGATCATCTAGACACACGGTCAATAAAGAAACAAGGGCCCTGAATGAGACATTGGATCAGATGGACTTGACAGATATATTTAGAACTCTGCATCCCAAAGCAACAGAATATACTTTCTTCTCGAGTGCACATGGAACATTCTCCAAGATAGATCATATACTGGGTCACAAAACAGCCCTTCATAAGCTTACAAGAATTGAAATCATACCATGCATACTTTCAGACCACAATGCTATGAAGCTTGAAATCAACCACAGAAAAATGTCTGGAAAACCTCCAAAAGCATGGAGGTTAAAGAACACCCTACTAAAGAATGAGTGGGTCAACCAGGCAATTAGAGAAGAAATTAAAAAATATATGGAAACAAACGAAAATGAAAATACAACAACCCAAACGCTTTGGGACCCAGCGAAGGCAGTCCTGAGAGGAAAATACATTGCAATCCAGGCCTATCTCAAGAAACAAGAAAAATCCCAAATACAAAATCTAACAGCACACCTAAAGGAAATAGAAGCAGAACAGCAAAGGCAGCCTAAACCCAGCAGAAGAAGAGAAATAATAAAGATCAGAGCAGAAATAAACAATATAGAATCTAAAAAAACTGTAGAGCAGATCAACGAAACCAAGAGTTGGGTTTTTGAAAAAATTAACAAAATTGACAAACCTCTAGCCAGGCTTCTCAAAAAGAAAAGGGAGATGACCCAAATAGATAAAAACATGAATGAAAATGGAATGATTACAACCAATCCCTCAGAGATGCAAACAATTATCAGGGAATACTATGAAAAATTATATGCCAACAAATTGGACAACCTGGAAGAAATGGACAAATTCCTGAACACCCACACTCTTCCAAAACTCAATCAGGAGGAAATAGAAAGCTTGAACAGACCCATCACCAGCGAATAAATTGAATCGGTTATCAAAAATCTCCCAACAAATAAGAGACCAGGACCAGATGGCTTCCCAGGGGAGTTCTACCAGACGTTTAAAGCAGAGATAATACCTATCCTTCTCAAGCTATTCCAAGAAATAGAAAGGGAAGGAAAACTTCCAGACTCATTCTATGAAGCCAGTATTACTTTGATTCCTAAACCAGACAGAGACCCAGTAAAAAAAGAGAACTACAGGCCAATATCCCTGATGAATATGGATGCAAAAATTCTCAATAAGATACTAGCAAATCGAATTCAACGGCATATAAAAAGAATTATTCACCATGATCAAGTGGGATTCATTCCTGGGATGCAGGGCTGGTTCAACATTCACAAATCAATCAACGTGATACATCACATTAACAAAAAAAAGAGAAAAACCATATGATCCTGTCAATCGATGCAGAAAAGGCCTTTGACAAAATCCGGCACCCTTTCTTAATAAAAACCCTTGAGAAAGTCGGGATAGAAGGAACATACTTAAAGATCATAAAAGCCATTTATGAAAAGCCCACAGCTAACATCACCCTCAATGGAGAAAAACTGAGAGCTTTTTCCCTGAGATCAGGAACACGACAGGGATGCCCACTCTCACCGCTGTTGTTTAACATAGTGCTGGAAGTTCTAGCATGAGCAATCAGACAACAAAAGGAAATCAAAGGCATCAAAATTGGCAAAGATGAAGTCAAGCTTTCGCTTTTTGCAGATGACATGATATTATACATGGAAAATCCGATAGACTCCACCAAAAGTCTGCTAGAACTGATCCATGAATTCAGCAAAGTTGCAGGATACAAAATCAATGTACAGAAATCAGTTGCATTCTTATACACTAACAATGAAGCAACAGAAAGACAAATAAAGAAACTGATCCCATTCACAATTGCACCAAGAAGCATAAAATACCTAGGAATAAATCTAACCAAAGATGTAAAGGATCTGTATGCTGAAAACTATAGAAAGCTTATGAAGGTAATTGAAGAAGATTTAAAGAAATGGAAAGACATTCCCTGCTCATGGATTGGAAGAATAAATATTGTCAAAATGTCAATACTACCCAAAGCCGTCTACACATTCAATGCAATCCCAATCAAAATTGCACCAGCATTCTTCTCAAAACTAGAACAAGCAATCCTAAAATTCATATGGAACCACAAAAGGCCCCGAATAGCCAAAGTAATTTTGAAGAAGAAGACCAAAGCAGGAAGCATCACAATCCCAGACTTTAGCCTCTACTACAAAGCTGTCATCATCAAGACAGCATGGTATTGGCACAAAAACAGACACATAGACCAATGGAATAGAATAGAAACCCCAGAACTAGACCCACAAACGTATGGCCAACTCATCTTTGACAAAGCAGGAAAGAACATCCAATGGAAAAAAGACAGTCTCTTTAACAAATGGTGCTGGGAGAACTGGACAGCAACATACAGAAGGTTGAATCTAGACCACTTTCTCACACCATTCACAAAAATAAACTCAAAATGGATAAAGGACCTGAATGTGAGACAGGAAACCATCAAAACCTTAGAGGAGAAAGCAGGAAAAGACCTCTCTGACCTCAGCCGTAGCAATCTCTTACTCGACACATCCCCAAAGGCAAGGGAATTAAAAGCAAACGTGAATTACTGGGACCTTATGAAGATAAAAAGCTTCTGCACAGCAAAGGAAACAACCAACAAAACTAAAAGGCAACCAACGGAATGGGAAAAGATATTTGCAAATGACATATCGGACAAAGGGCTAGTATCCAAAATCTATAAAGAGCTCACCAAACTCCACACCCGAAAAACAAATAACCCAGTGAAGAAATGGGCAGAAAACATGAATAGACACTTCTCTAAAGAAGACATCCGGATGGCCAACAGGCACATGAAAAGATGTTCAGCGTCGCTCCTTATCAGGGAAATACAAATCAAAACCACACTCAGGTATCACCTCACGCCAGTCAGAGTGGCCAAAATGAACAAATCAGGAGACTATAGATGCTGGAGAGGATGTGGAGAAACGGGAACCCTCTTGCACTGTTGGTGGGAATGCAAACTGGTGCAGCCGCTCTGGAAAGCAGTGTGGAGGTTCCTCAGAAAATTAAAAATAGACCTACCCTATGACCCAGCAATAGCACTGCTAGGAATTTATCCAAGGGACACAGGAGTACTGATGCATAGGGGCACTTGTACCCCGATGTTCATAGCAGCACTCTCAACAATAGCCAAATTATGGAAAGAGCCTAAATGTCCATCAACTGATGAATGGAATAAGAAATTTTGTTTTATATATACAATGGAATACTACGTGGCAATGAGAAAAAATGAAATATGGCCCTTTGTAGCAACGTGGATGGAACTGGAGAGTGTGATGCTAAGTGAAATAAGCCATACAGAGAAAGACAGATACCATATGGTTTCACTCTTATGTGGATCCTGAGAAACTTAACAGGAACCCATGGGGGAGGGGAAAGAAAAAAAAAAAAAAGAGGTTAGAGTGGGAGAGAGCCAAAGCATAAGAGACTGTTGAGAACTGAGAGCAAACTGAGGGTTGATGGGGGGTGGGAGGGAGGAGAGGGTGGGTGATGGGTATTGAGGAGGGCACCTTTTGGGATGAGCACTGGGTGTTGTATGGAAACCAATTTGACAATAAATTTCATATATAAATAAAAACAAACAAACAAAAAAGGATTAGAAAATGTGAAAGCTCCCAGGAAAAAAAAAAAAAAAAAACAGAAAAAAAAAAAAAAACTAAACGTCCCTCAACTGATGATTGGATGAGCAGAATATGGTATCTTCATATGGCATAGACATAAAAATCATAAATAATACAACATGGATAAATATTGAAAATATTATGGTAAGCAAAATAAGTCAGTCACAATGTACTACGTATTTTATTATTCCATTAATATAAAAGGTCCAGAATAGGTACATCTGTCATGACATAAAGTAAATTAGTTTTGACTTTGGTACAGTGAATGAGGAATGAATGTTATAAGGCTGCTAAAAGAAATAGGACTTCTGGGGCGCCTGGGTGACTCAGTCGGTTAAGCGGCGACTTCGTCTCAGGTCATGATCTGGCAATCCGTGGGTTCCAGCCCTGCGTTGGGCTCTGTGCTGACAGCTCAGAGCCTGGAGCCTCTTCAGATTCTGTGTCTCCCTCTCTCTGACCCTCCCCCATTCATGCTCTGTCTCTCTCTGTATCAAAAATAAATAAACGTTAAAAAAATTAAAAAAAAAAAAAAGAAATAGGACATCTGTTTGGAGTGATAACAACTTTCTAAATTTATACTGTTGTGATGGTTATACAACTTAGAACATACAAAAAATATATTTACATGTTAAATGTAATTATACAGTATTTGAATTGCATCTCAAAAAGTCTCTTTTAAAAACATCAATAGGGGCATCTGGGTGGCTCAGTTGGTTAGGTGTCCAACTTTGGCTCAGGTCATGATCTCGTGGTTTGTGGGCCCAAGTCCTGGGTCAGGCTCTGTGCTGACAGCTCAGAGCCTGGAACCTGTTTTGGATTCTGTGTGTCCCTCCCTCTATGCCCCTCCCTTGCTCATTTGCTCTGTCTCTCTCTCTCTCTCTCTCTCTAAGAATAAATAAAAATTTAAAAAAATTAATAAAAATACATTCAATAGATGTATATTTTACATAAAACATCAGTGGTTTGTGGTTTTTTAAAAGGATTACTTTCACTTGCTCAGATTAAATATTTATATCATTTTCTATAAAATAAATTGTTAAAATTAATCAAACATTGTATCAGAAATTCTTTCTTAGTATTATTGAGAGAAAGGGTGGCAAAGAAAGAAGTTCAAATACGTTTACAGCAACACTATATCTTAATGTATTCAAAAACTAGCCAGTATGGCAGATCAACTCATTTAAACAAATAAAATTAGCAAAGTATTTTTCATTTCTACTCAGTAATGGAAGATACCATTTTTATGGTAACTCCTAGTGGTAACAAATTGCTTTTTCAGTCTTGACCACCAATGCAACCAGTCTAAACTATATAAAACTTTACAATGTTCACATATATTAACAGACATGAAAGGTACACGTGAAGAAGGGACATTTAGTATATGAAAATCATGTATCATTAAATAAAAGGACATTAAAAATTTATGAGTTTAAAGTCTAGGACTACACTATGTCTTTTACCAATTTAATAATTTAAACACTGAGAACAGTGTTTAAACATTTTATAGCAATTTGACATTGCTGTGTCATCCTGAAGATAGACTAAGTTATGGCTTACTAATATTATGTAGTGGGGAGCATGTGTCTGCTGCATAGTAGTCAATCACAGTAGGCAACTTTGCAGCGTTTAATATTTTTTTTTTTAATCAACTGTAGTCCCAATGTGTGTAAAAAACCTTTCAGGTTTAGGATTTTCGTAGAAGTATGTACTGATAGTGCACAAATCAATCATTATTTTTTTCATGGGGAAAGCTTCACTCCTCCCTTCTGTACCATTCCCTACCTTCCTCAAAAACAAAAACAAAAGGGCACCTGAGTGGCTCAGTAGGGTCTGACTCTTGATTTTGGCTCCAGTCATGATCTCATGGTCATGGGATCAACCCCCACATCAGGTTCTGTGCTGGCAGCACATTAAAAGAAAAAAGAGAGCGGAAAGCAGTGTGGAGGTTCCTCAGAAAATTAAAAATAGACCTACCCTATGACCCAGCAATAGCACTGCTAGGAATTTATCTAAGGGATACAGGAATACTGATGCATAGGGGCACTTGTACCCCAATGTTCATAGCAGCACTCTCAACAATAGCCAAATTATGGAAAGAGCCTAAATGTCCATCAACTGATGAATGGATAAAGAAATTGTGGTTTATATACACAATGGAATACTACGTGGCAATGAGAAAAAATGAAATATGGCCTTTTGTAGCAACGTGGATGGAACTGGAGAGTGTGATGCTAAGTGAAATAAGCCATACAAAGAAAGACAGATACCATATGGTTTCACTCTTATGTGGATCCTGAGAAACTTAACAGGAACCCATGGGGGAGGGGAAGGAAAAAAAAAAAAAAAGAGGTTAGAGTGGGAGAGAGCCAAAGCATAAGAGACTGTTAAAAACTGAGAACAAAGTGAGGGTTGATGGGGGGTGGGAGGGAGGGGAGGGTGGGTGATGGGTATTGAGGAGGGCACCTTTTGGGATGAGCACTGGGTGTTGTATGGAAACCAATTTGACAATAAATTTCATATATAAAAAAAAAAAAAGAAAAAAGAGAAAAGAAAAAGAAAAAGGGAAAGAAAAAAGGGAAAACAACAACAACCAACAACAAAATAGTGTCTAGTAACATAATAAAACCCGTAAATTATTTAAAGCTAAAACATTTTAATTTTTCTTTCATTATGTGAAAGCTATTCATACACACCTGTAGAGGCACATACAGTGTTACAGTGGCTATTTAGGAGATAATTTATGTTGAAAATTTTGGACTACAAAAAGTGTATGCAATTGAGTTCATGCATAATAAGAAACCAGACTGTTCTTAATGTTTTAATGATATGAACTAGACATCCAGATTTGGTTCATTATCTGTATTTTGTATTTTTAATGATTCTTATACTTCCATATAAGTAAAGGGCATAATTTATTTTTAATGACAGATAATATGATAAAACCCCAAAGTTAGAAAACCAGAATTATTCTAGATTGTCACCAGATGCTCCATATTTTTTAGCAATTATTATCAAAAAAGTAGGTGATGTTCTATGAAAGTTCTTAACACCTTACAAATTTTATAAAATAATAAATTATATTTTCCATTAATGTCAAATCCTAGAGAATTTAAATTTAATCGTTTATGCGTTAAAAAAATAGAAAATTTATAGATTCAGGATCCACTTTTTCCATTGGAAAGGTAAATGTTTATACAAGTTACGAATTAAATAACTGGAAATGGCTACTGACAAACGATTGAACATTAATTTTGAAAACACAGCATGATTTTCTTTATGGTGAATAAATTACATTAAATCTCTTCTTCCAATCTCATCAACATACATATGTGAGAATGATTTCTCCTTATTAAATGCTAGTAAAACAAAACATAGAAACAGTTTAGAGACACATTATTCCTTCTGAATACCCACATTATCCTTTCTGAATACCACCGTCATCAATCTATCCAAGATCAGATAAGTTAATGTGTAAGAAGCAAACTCATTGTTACACTAAACCACTTTAAATATTGACACACAGTGTTTGTTCAAAGCGTGTATATTCATTGAATAATATCACTTGTTTCAGTTATAATTTGTGTTCAATTATAATTGTAGAATAATGAAATGTTTCTGTATCATAGTGATTCTCCCCATTAATTGCCTATGTGTGCCTGTGATCTTTCAAAAACCAACATTTACAGCTTTGTGCTCCATAGTACTGATTGCATTTTTTAAAATACAATTTTCTCTCGGGGCACCTGGGTGGCTCAGGCGGTTGAGCATCTGACTTCGGCTCATGTCATGAACTCATGGATCATGAGTTAGAGCCTGGTGTCAGCCGGAGCCTGGAGCCTGCTTCGGATCTTGTGTCTCCTTTCTCTGTTGCTCCCCCTCTTGCAGTCTGTCTCTCTCGTCTCTCTCTCTCAAAAATAAAGATTAAAAAAATTAAAAAAATATAAAATTTCTCTTGTCGAATTTTATAATAAAACATTCTGCTTGTAGTTTATGTCTTCTTTTTTCAACTCACTTTTCCAGCAAATAATTTTTTGCATGTTACAATAAAAAGGAGACAGACTGGAAATTCTTTTTAAAATGGCTGTTTATCACAGATGTTTAAACAATAATGCATAAGAGGGCACTGCCACTGGCTCTCCTTTTGCCAAAGTCTTTCTTATAAGACAAAGCAAGAACGTACCCACCAGAAACCCACACCCTCCTCTGCTAAACAAAAATCCCTGCAAACCGAGACCCTTGAGTTCTCTACTAAAAAGTTCCCAGACCACTTCTAAATCCTCTGCTAACCTCTTCTCTAGGTCTGACCTCAGAAGGGCAAATCACACCCCTGATTTGTGTGTCTCTTACCCTCAAAATGTTAAATGGCAGATGTTTCAGGAACTACTAAAAGACCCTACATTTGTGGAGTAAAGAGTCTGTATATGTGTGGGATAGGCTGTAAGATACAAACCAAGTTGATACGGGAAGTAGGTTAAGACATTGGCCTGGAGTTGGGGCAGAGATTTTTTTTTCCCTCTAGGTAGCCATGTATCTAAAGAAGATCTGGCCATTCAGATCACTTAAAAAAAGTATCTGTCAAGACAGAAGAATAGAATTTATTTTATGTAACAGTTCATTAGGTTAATTATAACTTTTAAATATTCAGATATATGAAATGTGAACCTTTACTTATACCCCTGCCTTAATTTGAGGAAATTGTCAGGGTAGATTTAACAATCACCATTTATGGTCTATATTAATTCATTCATTAAGCAATTATTTAGTAAGTTCCTACCATGTATCAGGCACTACATTCGGTGTTGACAATATAGCAATAAAACAAATAAAAAGTTATATGCTTTATAAATTTCACTTTTCTGAGGATAAATTGGACTGCATTTAGTAAAGTTAAACATGCTCATGTTAAATGCTACAACAATTCTTAACCTGCAGATATATTTTAAATGAAATCTTACATATATACATATGATATGTAAAAGCACATTTGTATCAAAAAATAGGAATAACATAACAGTCCATCAACAAGAGATTGATTTAATAAACTGAAATATTGACAAGTGCAATAGTATGTAGTAATAAAAAATAAAATGAACTAGGTCTACATATATAACAAATGTCAGCAAGGATGTGGAGAAAAGAGACTTCTTGTACCTTGTTAGTAGAAATGTAAACTGGTAAGCCACTGTAGAAAACAGTCTGGAGGTTCCCCCCAAAAGTAAAAATACAACTATCATATGATCCAGCAATTCTACTTCTGGGCATATATAAAAAAATGAAATCAGTATCTCAAAGACATAAATGCACTTCCAATTCCATGCAGCTTTACTCACAATAACCAAGACATTGAAATAACCCAAGTGTCTGTCCATGGATAAATAGACAAAGAAAATATCATACACACACATATATATTCTTACAAATATATGTAATGTGTAACATATTTTACATTATATTATTGGTATTATATATTATAAATTATAATTAATATATATGTATATAATGGAATATACTTCAACCATAAAGAAAGAAATCCTGCCATTCATGACAACATGGAGCATATTATGCTAAGTGAGATAAGCCAAACACAGAAAAGCAAATATTATATGGTATCACTTATATGTGGAATCTAAAAAAAGTCAGACTCACAGAGGCACACTATAGTGGTAGTTATCAGGGACTGGGTTTGGGAGAAATGGGAAAATGTTAGTCAAGGGTACAGATTTTCACTTATAAGATGACTAAGTTCTAGGGATATAATGTACAGCATTGTGATTATAGTTAATAATACTATATTGTATACTTGAATGTTGCTGGAAGTCAATCTTAAATGTTCTTACTACACACAACAACATGGTGACTTTGTGAGATGATGGAAGTGATAATTAGTTTAATTGTGATAATCATTTCACAAGGTATACGTACATCAAATCATCACACTGTACACTTTAAATATATACAATTTTGTTGTCAATTATACTGCAATAAAGCTGTAGAAAACAAAGATCAATATAAATAAAGTAAAATAAATGTCATGTAATTTCAGAAATTATATTCACTATAATGTTTAGATAGCATTTAGAAATATACATAACTCTTAGTATATACAAATTAAAGTACTCATAAATCCATAGAAAATATACAACTTTGTACTTAGATAATGTTTACTCTGGTAGACAGGGTCAGTGATGAAGTTTGATAGGGGAAGATTACACAAGACTGTCCAAACATTATGGTTATGTGTTAATTCTCAGGTTAGTTATCAGTAATATGGGTGCTTATTGTTATTCTTTACTTCTCTTTGTCAATCTTAAAAAAATATTTTAGAAATTAGAAAAGAATGAAGTTTATAAAGCAAAGTTATATTGGCTTCAATCACCAGAGTTTACAGACCTACTCCAGGAGAATATTTGAACAGATAATTATGACGACTGGATTTGTGGCAGCTGTAATATTTTTTTTTCTCTATAGTAGAATAACAGTGACGGTACAGTTCTGTTCTGATGATGGAGAGGTCATGCTAATGGTCCTATAGGAGTGTGGAAGAAACAAAGTTGATTAATTTAAAGAACATTAATTCTAGGAGGCTAGATGAATTATCTGGGGGTTTTAGAAGTCATCACAAATTATGATAGACTTAAATTTTACCTACTTTCACTAATAATTTTGTCTCCTCTCTCTATGTCTCTGTTTCTCTGCATCTAATTCCCATCCTTCTTCCTCCTTCATTGAGTGTCTGCTCCATGTATACTAATAACTTCAACAGATCTACAAGCAGATATAAAACTGTATAACAACTGACAGAGAAACAGAGAGAGAGAGAGACAGAGAGAGAGAGAGAGAGACAGAGAGAGAGAGAGAGAAGGTAGGAAACCAAATTACTGAATTCTTCAGTCTTAACTTCTGTGAGATTTATTTAAGAGATGGATGAATATATTGTTTATATTTCTTTTTTTAATTTTTAAAATCTTTATTTATTTTTGAGAGAGAAAGAGAGAGAGAGAGAGAGAGAGCGAGCAGGGGAGGAACAGAGACAGAAGGAGACACAGAATCCAAAGCAGGCTCCAGGTTCCGAGCTGTCAGCACAGACACGCGCGGCTCGAACCCATGAACCGTGAGATCATAACCTGAGCTGAAGTCGGACAATTATCCGACTGAGCCACTCAGGCGCCCCTATTGTTTATATTTCTTTATCTCTATAACACCCTTCCACAAAATGGTTAAATCCATTGTACTTCTGATGAATTTTAAACTTTGTCTTTTAATGCATTATGACAAATCGGAATTTAGGGAGCTCATTTCTGACACTATATTTTTCTCTGTCTTCAATGTAGCCCCCATAATAAGGTTGAACAAGTGCCCTCGATCCATTTCTATTCATTTCCTGAGTACTAACCTAAATTTACTTTCTCATGGAAGTTGTTCACATAAAATTATTATTTTAATACTTCAGAATAATCTGGCATCTTTATTCCTTATTCGTTACATGTCACACAGTTTGTATTCTGACATCCATCATGTACTCTTTTGGCTGCAGTAAATTTATTTTAAAATTACATTTCAGATTCATTGAGGTCAGATGCCTTTGGCAGAAAGGTTTCCTTCCTCTGGTTTACAAAACTCACAAAATGGCTTGTAACATAATTTTTCTTTATGGTATTTCCACAAAATATGTCACACATTGTGCTACAACCTTATATTCTTCATGGAAAATGTACATTTATTTCAAAACCAACCTTAGATTTCTCAAGGTTTATGATTACATTGATATGAATATTCATATGTAAGTGTAAAGCCAAATAGCTGAATGATTGCTTCATAAAGCATATTTTCCTGATCACATGGGATATGTATGCTATTTTGGTACTGCTGGGCTGTGATATTTATACCACTCTACATTCCAGAGGCAAATACATACAAGAACTCCAGATGTAAATATTTTAATTTGTTTTATCTGCTCTACTAATGAAATAACAGTATCAAGCACAGTAAAATCTTGGTTTGTGAGCATTTGGTCTAGAAATATACTTGTAATCCAAAGCTATATCAAAGTGAATTTTCCCATAACAAATAATGGGAACTCAGATAATCCATTCCACAACCCAAGAATATTCATATAAAAATTATTACAATACTGGGATATAATACAAAATAATAAAGAAAATATAAAGAAAAATAAACAAAGTAACCTGCACTTACCTTTGAAAACCATCATGGCTTTTGTGAGGGAGACAAAATAGAAGAGGGTTTTTGTGTAGGACGACTTTCACTATCACTAGCGGAATCACTGCATCTCTGAGCTCATTGAAACCTTTTTCCGCATGAGGGCAGTTGTACACTCTTGTACGGATGTTGACTACAATACAGCATCAATAAACTTTTGTCACATACTGTTTTTAATGTTAATGGCAATAAGGCAGCAGAGGAAAGTGTCTCTATCTGCAGGCAGACCCTATGTCTGACCTAGAATGAAGCAAAGCATTCCTAAGCTGACTCTTGTATGGAAAAGCAAAGGACTGTCTATAGGTGCTTTGATGTGACAAGAAATACACTAGCGCAAGTTATGGACACCTCCCAACCTTCTGAAAAATCACTGATCTCTACCAAACACCGCAACCTGAGACCAAGTGTCCAAGCATGGGAGATGGTCATCCACAGTCCCGCAGACAGAGAGAGAGAGAGAGAGAGAGAATCACAGGCTCAATTGTGATCATGTGACATTCAGCATTCCGTACTCGTATTGCAAGTCATCACTCATTTATCAAGTTAAAGTTATTTGAAATGTTTGCTCATCTTGCGGAACATTCACAGAACAAGTTACTCACAATCCAAGGTTTAACCCTTGGATAGAGTTTTATAGGTCATTAAAATCACACTCTGATGCCTAAATCATCCTAGCAACATTGTGCCTGTGCCTCTGTGGTCATCCATTTTCCATTTGAATCTCTTTTAGATAGGAAATGGATTGCTCTTCCAAAGCAGAATACTGTTTCTGGACACAACTACTATTAGTAAAGATGGTCATGAGCATCTTGTGCCCATCCACTTGTTCTGATATAGAAATAACCAGTCGAATATTTTCTTTTTGTGCTACATCTATTTGAATTTCTGCAGTCAATGGTCTTATCATCATCTGTGTCATTCTAAGCCACATATGATCATTTTAAGTAATTTTTTCAAGCTCATATCAGTTTGTTTTTGTCATAGCTCCTTATATTGTTCTATGACACTTGTGTTTACATACAAGACAGGTGTCTCTCATGTTGATCACTCTCTTGGAATGGGATATAAATGCAAAATGTAATTGTATCAATACCCCATGTGCCCATTTTAGTTTCAATAAACCCTCTGTAACCCCACCTTTCTTTTCTTTATACAAAATTATTTTCTTTTATACGATTTTTTTAATTTGTATTTTTCCCTATATGATTGTAAACACTTGTTGTTTGTTTATTTGTTTGTTTATAAGGAGATATGTAAATGCTTTTGAAGGCAAACTCCTTATCTTATACATAAATAGTTTGTGTTTCCAGAGTGTCAGTAATTATGCTTTCCATATCAGCTATCCCCATGACTGTCTCTTAAGTAATACTTATTAGCGCACTTGAATCTCTATAAAAATAAAATGATACCACATTACTGAGTTTTGAGCTATTTGTCATAACCTATAAGAACTATTTGATATTTTTCTAATTAAAATTTTTAGAAAATAAAACTAACATTTTACACTCTGTCTCTGTTACGATTTATTTGTAGGAGGAAACTGGTGTTTAATCTTACTTGAAGACTTTGAAACATATGAATTTCCAGAAACTGCTACTCTATTCTCATGAAAAAGAAATAAGATTGCATGTACAATGTCTATTTGTAAGTAATATGTTTCTGATTTTTCTGATTAAAAATCTGGTAGCACAAGTGACTTTTTTTCTCTAATGGAAATTATAAAGTATTTTTGGATTTATGTTAAAGAGACTTATGGGATGTTGGCCTTTATTCACATGTCACCTTTATAATTTTTGCAACATTTAATGATTAGATTTATTAATAGTTTCTTAACACCTTTTAAAAAATTGAAATCTCTTTTAAAAGATTTATTCTAAACTATGGTGTTTATGAATTTATGAGTTTTGTATACCAGCTATATTTATCTTACTGTGTATTAAAATGGACATACTACTATTACAAATTTGGAAAAGTTCATCTGTATCACATAAAAATAATCTCACATATGACCATTGGTATTCATACGTAAGATAATGTGAGGAGAGATTATTTTTCTTGCTGTACAATTGTCTATTGTGGCCTAAACCTGAGAAAATGAGTTATTAAATGTTTTCTTTTATAATGAGAGATATAAAAATAGGAGCTGCAAAAAAATTGGTTGCAGGTGCCTCCCTTTATAACCATCCAGATGTTGTATGATGTTGTATGATGACCATAGCATGATTTAAACAAAAGCCTGAACAAGAACCTTCAGTTGTGGTCCTTAAAGGGAATACTCTGTACCACCACCTACCTTTGTCTATCTCAGGCTAGGGTCAAATTATAGAGGTTTCAAGAGAACTACTAGTAGAGATTGCCAATGTCAGTAAAAATTAAAAAAAAAATTAAAAAAATTAACATATTTTTCTCACATGAAAATATTAAGAGCAGTTGATTTGGATTACAGATCTAAATCGAGGAATAGGAGAAGACATTTTTAAAAATGAAGATGGGCACCTGGGTAGTTCAGTCATTAAGCATCTGTCTTTGGTGCAGTTCATGATCTCACAGTTTGTGAGTTAGAGTCCCACACTGGGTGTGCTCAAGCTCTGCTTCAGATGAACACAAACTCGGCTTTGGCTGAGCTCAAGCCTCACTTCGAATGAGCATGAGCCCTGTTTTGGGTAAAAACACAAGCCTCACTTCAGTTGAGTCCTGCTTCTCTCTCTCTCTGTCCCTTGAGGGACTGACCCTCACTAGATTCTCTCTGTCCCTCACTCACTTGCACCCTCTCTCTTTCAAACTAACAAACAAATGAACAAACAAATAAATAATATTGTATCATCCAAATTTCTTAAAAATAAAAATGAAGATAAAGTATGGCAGTGGAGTAGTGGAGTAGCTATTTATAAAGTTATCTTTTAGCATAGAAACGACATGTGTTATATATGTTAATTTTCTATTTGGATTTGAGCTATCTTGCTTGCAGCTGGACAAGGAAACTAGAGATAAGTGTACTGCCAATGTCCTGACTCAAGGGATGCTGGAAAGATTTGATATAAAACTGGAACTCTACAAATCATCCAACTGTTTCTTCAAAGAAAACTATTTCTGTGTCACTGCCTAGAGGTCAATAGTGGTCTGGTAACATTAACATTAGCTAGAGAAGCAACACAATTACTAATCAACTGAACTGTTCAATGAAGAACCCATTTATTTTCCTCTCACCTTCCTTCAAGCTTCCAGTACATAAGAGTTTCTTTTTTTGTTTGTTTGTTTTTAATTTTTTAATTTTTAATTTTTTTAACAATTATTTATTTTTGAGAGACAGAGAGAGACAGAGCATGAGCAGGGGAGCGGCAGAGAGAGAGGGAGACACAAAATCCAAAGCAGGCTCCAGGCTCTGAGCTGTCAGCACAGAGCCTGATTCAGGGATTGAACCCACAAACCATGAGATCATGACCTGAGCTGAAGTCAGTCACTCAACCAACTGAGCCACCCAGGCACTCCTAGAAGAATTTATCTTAAAACTGTTATAGAATAGTATTAAGTCAGAACCAAGTCAAGTACCACCTTTATTCCAAGATGGAAGCAAAGTGGAGTAGAAAAAAACATACTATATCATCTTCTATCCCTCAGATCCTGAAGGAACAAGTTGAGCAAGCAGAATGTGCATGTGTATGTGTGTTGGGGGGGGGGGGGGGTTAAGAATTAGTAAGAATTAGATATGAATTTGGAGTTTAAAACTGGATGAACTTTTAATAATTGAAATTGATGTGAATTTTGGAATTTGCTCAATATACTGTTAAATGGTCTGCTTTCCCATTGGGCAACAGATAAAGTTAGAAATTGAACTGTGAAAAAGAGAATTTTCTTATATTCCATCAAGTTGAAATAATTGGGTTTTGGTGGGAAAGTGCAGAAAGAAGTATGAGATTCTTATGTGTTGCTTTGTTGAAGAATGGGGAAATTTTTGGGGAGGGGCCTCTAATTAAGAGGACTTTTCTATAATTAATGATACTAGCAGGTATATTCATAGATAAATGCTTCTAATAACCCTCTCTTCGAACATCCTCATAAAAACTGGCTGACCATGTTGAATATAAAGTTTTGGTAAGTATATCGGACATCTCCTAGAAGATAGCTTAAGTTAAATAAAAACACATATTGCAACACTTTCTAGGCTGGAGTATTTTAAATAAATTGCCAACATCATAATAGAGAGTTCTCTGACATAAGTATGGAATAAATAGCAGAATGTTACAAATGACTGAGCTGATAATTTTATCCTGTAAATCTAAGATCATCTGTTTTATTATCCAAATATTATAACTAGATGATTAAATTGAGATTTGGCAAGTAAACAACCTCTTTAAAGTCATACATTTGGTGAAACTGAAGGAACTGAGTGTCTATGTGTGGCCTTTCAAAATATCATTGCCTCATTATATCACTCTTTATAAACAGGCACAAAAATTGAGCTTTTTTTTTTTTTTTTTGCATCTCTTGATACTTCTTTATTCCACCACATACTCAAAGCCATGTTCATTAATTTTTTTTTGGAGAGAGATTCATTAAATCCTTTTATTTTCTTTGAGATCATTAAATTCTTAAGCAAGATTATACAAACAATAAAATGTAATTTACAGCTAATTACTTTTGTTAACAGTATATATTTTAAAAATACTTTCTTTTTTTTTAAATTTTTTTTTCAACTTTTATTTATTTTTGGGACAGAGAGAGACAGAGCATGAACGGGGGAGGGGCAGAGAGAGAGGGAGACACAGAATCGGAAACAGGCTCCAGGCTCCGAGCCATCAGCCCAGAGCCTGACGCGGGGCTCGAACTCACGGACAGTGAGATCGTGACCTGGCTGAAGTCGGACGCTCAACCGACTGCGCCACCCAGGTGCCCCACTTTCTTCTTTTTTAAGTTTATTATTTTTTTGGATAAAGAGTGCGTGAGTGGGGTAGGGGCAGAGAGAAAAAAGGGAGAGAGAGGATCCCAAGTGGACCCAACATGGGTGTTGAACCCAAGAACTGTGAGATTATAACCAGAGATGAAATCAAGAGTTGGACACTTGGGGTGCCTGGGTGGCTCAGTCCATTAAGCATCTGACTCCAGCTCAGGTCATGATCTTGTGGTTTGTGAGTTTGAGCCCTGGTTGGACTCTGTGTTGACAGCTCAGAGCCTGGAGTCTACTTCAGTTTCTCTGTCTCCCTCTCTCCCTCTTCCTTCCAGGAGTTGGATGCTTAATAGACTGAGCCACCCAGGTAGTTCTTAAAAATATTTTCTAAAATTCAGTAATCAATGGTATGTTGTATTGATCCAAGAAAGTAACTACTACATCAAGTGAGACAATTCTAATATAAAAATTGTAGATTCCCTTAAGCCATCTCAAGAATATCCTTCTGGCAGTATTTAGTTCAATATAATATAATTTGTCTAGATAATATGTCTAGAGAATGTAATTTAATCTTTGGCATTTGATGGTTTTTGCTCTTATATTTTATAGACCTCTATAATGTAGAATTCAAAATTTAAACTTCATATATTTTAATTCAGCCTAAATTTAAATAAAGCTAAAACCAACAGATGCAATATTTTAAATGTAGAAAAACTTAAGAAAAAAATGTAACCTATTGACACAAGATTTTTATCACTCAACATAATGAAAAATTATGTGTCTTGAAAAATTGTAGGAATCTTGTTCATCATTGTTATTCTAACCTTTAAACCAAACAGAGAGAGTTTAGAACTTAATTGCTAACCTGACCATAATTACTTCTTGCACCTTGTCAATCTCTGCCTCTTTTGCCATCTATGAGAATAAACCAAAACTATTTTTGCTATGTACAATTTAAGTTTGTCTCTTTTTTTTTTTTGGAGAGAAAGTTTAGAGCCTGATGTGGGGCTCTAATCCATGAACCATGAAATCATGACCTGAGGTGAAGTGGGATGTTTAACTGACTGAACCACCCAGGTGTCCCTGCTATGTACAATTCAGATTAAATTTTGTGGATAATGACGACCTCCAAATGGTTTTGAGGTGAATTGCTATTCTATAATGTGACAAAAAGATGTAATGAAAGCAGACTTCTGGGGAAGATGGTAGAGTAGGAGGACACTAAGCTCACTTCATTTCATGGACAATGAGATAACACCCACATCAGTGTAAATAACCCAGAAAATGGCCCACACACTCACAGAACAGACTTTATGGCCAAATGTACAGAAGATGCCATGTTGAAGTGATAGGAAAGGCAGAGATGTAGTGAAGAGCTAAACAGATTTGTGGGACTGTCCTTGGGAGAGAGAGACCCCACGGCATAGAGAGGGAAGAGAAATAGACTTTAGGCACTTGGAGAAATCCACATAGGGAACATAAACCCACATAACATTTGGCTTTAGATGAATTTCTCAATCTAACACCTAAACTTTAAAAAATCAGTGGTTTTGGCTCTGGAAGGGCCTGGAAGCTGATAGGAAACTGAGTTCCTGTCCTTAAAGTGACAGCAAAATAAACAGCCCCAATGACAGACAGCATAGAAGCAGCAGTTTGAATAGCACATAGGATATACAGGAAAAAGACTTGTTTACTATTCTCAGAACAAAGTAGTTGGCAGGTGCCATTCCTGGGAAAGGAACACTTAGCCTAGACACAGATACCTGTGGGAACCAGCACAGTGCCAACAATATCCACCTAACTAGTTAATAAGATTCCCCACCCCACACTCACCGGTGTACTGACACCCTTCAGCCTTGCAGCAGGAGTTTTCTAAAGCTGCTCCATGCCCTGTCCCATAACAGACCTGCACAAACCTGCTAACACCACTCACCTTACCCTCACATTCTCCTGCAGATCTTCCCCACCAATATGCCTGTGTTTGGAGCCCATCCAAAATGGTACCACAGGCCTGGCAGAATTCAAGGAGCCCTGACAGGGTCAGCACCACTCTAAAGAGATTCCTACTCTGGGACAGTGAAAGTTAAATACACACACAAGTTTCACTGTTGTCCCAGCAGTGGGCTGGGGGCAGACATCTGGTCTGACTGCAGGTACCACCCACTATTAAAAGCCTTTCAGGGGATAACACAAGGAAAGCACACTGTAGTTCTTTGTTACTACATCTCTGACAACTGCTTGGTTAGACTCAATTCAAGCCCAAAGTGACCCCAGACTAGCCCACTAACAACACAAGGACCAAACACTCTCCACACAGGCAAAGAGAGACATTGCATATGACTAGACTGAAAACAAAAGTGGCTCAACCACAACAGCAGGGTGCACACAACACATATAGAAGATACCCCTATAGGGCCAGGTTCTATTAAACCAGGGACATTGCACTGCAGGGCATTGCATGATCTCTTCTTCATAAGACCATTACTTTCAAGAGCATGAGATGTAGCTGACATTCTTTTTTTTTTTTTTTTTTTTTTTATATATGAAATTTATTGTCAAATTGGTTTCCATACAACACCCAGTGCTCATCCCAAAAGGTGCCCTCCTCAGTACCCATCACCCACCCTCTCCTCCCTCCCACCCCCCATCAACCCTTAGTTTGTTCTGGGTTCTCAACAGCCTCTTATGCTTTGGCTCTCTCCCACTCTAACCTCTTTTTTTTTTTTTTTTGTTCCCCTCCCCCATGGGTTTCTCTTAAGTTTCTCAGGATCCACATAAGAGTGAAACCATATGGTATCTGTCTTTCTCTGTATGGCTTATTTCACTTAGCATCACACTCTCCAGTTCCATCCACGTTGCTACAAAAGGCCATATTTCATTTTTTCTCATTGCCACGTAGTACTCCATTGTGTATATAAACCACAATTTCTTTATCCATTCATCAGTTGATGGACATTTAGGCTCTTTCCATAGTTTGGCTATTGTTGAGAGTGCTGCTATGAACATTGGGGTACAAGTGCCCCTATGCATCAGTACTCCTGTGTCCCTTGGATAAATTCCTAGCAGTGCTATTGCTGGGTCATAGGGTAGGTCTATTTTTAATTTTCTGAGGAACCTCCACACTGCTTTCCAGAGCGGCTGCACCAATTTGCATTCCCACCAACAGTGCAAGAGGGTTCCCGTTTCTCCACATCCTCGCCAGCATCTATAGTCTCCTGATTTGTTCATTTTGGCCACTCTGACTGGCGTGAGGTGATACCTGAGTGTGGTTTTGATTTGTATTTCCCTGATAAGGAGCGACGCTGAACATCTTTTCATGTGCCTGTTGGCCATCCGCATGTCTTCTTTAGAGAAGTGTCTATTCATGTTTTCTGCCCATTTCTTCACTGGGTTATTTGCTTTTCGGGTGTGGAGTTTGGTGAGCTCTTTATAGATTTTGGATACTAGCCCTTTGTCCGATATGTCATTTGCAAATATCTTTTCCCATTCCGTTGGTTGCCTTTTAGTTTTGTTGGTTGTTTCCTTTGCTGTGCAGAAGCTTTTTATCTTCATAAGGTCCCAGTAATTCACGTTTGCTTTTAATTCCCTTGCCTTTGGGGATGTGTCGAGTAAGAGATTGCTACGGCTGAGGTCAGAGAGGTCTTTTCCTGCTTTCTCCTCTAAGGTGTTGATGGTTTCCTGTCTCACATTCAGGTCCTTTATCCATTTGGAGTTTATTTTTGTGAATGGTGTGAGAAAGTGGTCTAGTTTCAACCTTCTGCATGTTGCTGTCCAGTTCTCCCAGCACCATTTGTTAAAGAGACTGTCTTTTTTCCATTGGATGTTCTTTCCTGCTTTGTCAAAGATGAGTTGGCCATACGTTTGTGGGTCTAGTTCTGGGGTTTCTATTCTATTCCATTGGTCTATGTGTCTGTTTTTGTGCCAATACCATGCTGTCTTGATGATGACAGCTTTGTAGTAGAGGCTAAAGTCTGGGATTGTGATGCCTCCTGCTTTGGTCTTCTTCTTCAAAATTACTTTGGCTATTCGGGGCCTTTTGTGGTTCCATATGAATTTTAGGATTGCTTGTTCTAGTTTCAAGAAGAATGCTGGTGCAATTTTGATTGGGATTGCATTGAATGTGTAGATGGCTTTGGGTAGTATTGACATTTTGATAATATTTATTCTTCCAATCCATGAGCAGGGAATGTCTTTCCATTTCTTTAAATCTTCTTCAATTACCTTCATAAGCTTTCTATAGTTTTCAGCATACAGATCCTTTACATCTTTGGTTAGATTTATTCCTAGGTATTTTATGCTTCTTGGTGCAATTGTGAATGGGATCAGTTTCTTTATTTGTCTTTCTGTTGCTTCATTGTTAGTGTATAAGAATGCAACTGATTTCTGTACATTGATTTTGTATCCTGCAACTTTGCTGAATTCATGGATCAGTTCTAGCAGACTTTTGGTGGAGTCTATCGGATTTTCCATGTATAATATCATGTCATCTGCAAAGAGCGAAAGCTTGACTTCATCTTTGCCAATTTTGACGCCTTTGATTTCCTTTTGTTGTCTGATTGCTGATGCTAGAACTTCCAGCACTATGTTAAACAACAGCGGTGAGAGTGGGCATCCCTGTCGTGTTCCTGATCTCAGGGAAAAAGCTCTCAGTTTTTCCCCGTTGAGGATGATGTTAGCTGTGGGCTTTTCATAAATGGCTTTTATGATCTTTAAGTATGTTCCTTCTATCCCGACTTTCTCAAGGGTTTTTATTAAGAAAGGGTGCTGGATTTTGTCAAAGGCCTTTTCTGCATCGATTGACAGGATCATATGGTTCTTCTCTTTTTTTTTGTTAATGTGATGTATCACGTTGATTGATTTGCGAATGTTGAACCAGCCCTGCATCCCAGGAATGAATCCCACTTGATCATGGTGAATAATTCTTTTTATATGCCGTTGAATTCGATTTGCTAGTATCTTATTGAGAATTTTTGCATCCATATTCATCAGGGATATTGGCCTGTAGTTCTCTTTTTTTACTGGGTCTCTGACATTCTTAATACATAGAATCGGACACAGAGAGTTAGACAAAATGAGGAGACAAAGGAATATATCCCAAATGGATGAAAAGAAAAACATTAGAGCAAGAGAGCTAAACAAAACAGATAAATACTATGCATGAGATAGAATTTAAAGTAATGATCATAAAGATACTCATGGGAAAGGAGGAAAGACTAGAGGATTTCAGTGAGACCCTCAACAAAGAGGTAGAAAACATAATAAAGAAAAATATAGAACATTCTATCCTAAAACAGAAGAATACTCATTCTTGTCAAGTGAATATGGAATCTTCTTCAGAATTCATCACATATTAAGTCACAAAACAAATCTCAACAAATTCAAAAAGACTGAAGTTACACCAGTCATCTTTTCTGACCATATCACTGTGGAACTTGAACTCAAACACAAGAAAAATCTGGAAAGAACACAAATACATGGAAGTTAAATGACATGTTAAACAAAATAACAAAAATAGACAAACAAGAAATCAGAGAGGAAATCAAAAAATACATGGAGACAAATGAAAATGAAAACATAACAGTCTAAATCTTTGGGATTGCAGCAAAAACAGTTCTAAGAGAGAAGTTTATGGCAATACAGGCCTACATCAAGAAGCAAGAAAAATCTCAAATAAACAACCTAACATTACATCCAAAGAAGCTAGAGAAAAAAAATAGAAATAAGGAATCTAGAAAAACAAACAAAACACAAAACCAGTAGGAGGGAAATAATAAAGATTAGAGAAGAAACTGTAAAATAGAAACTAAAACAACAACAACAACAATAGAACAGATCAATGAAATCAGGAGCTATTTCTTTCAAAAGATCAACAATTTGATAAAATTTTTACCAGACCCACTGAGAGACAGAGAAAGAGAAAGAGAGAACTCAAATAAACAAAATCAGAAATCAAAGAGGAGACGTGACAACCGGCACCACAGAAATACAAAGGATTATAAGAGAAAATTATGAAAAATTATATGCCAACAAAATGGACAACATAGAAGAAATGAATAAATTCCTACAAACACTACTTTTCAAAAGTGAATACAAATGAAATAGAAAAGTTGAACATGCAATGAGATTGAATCAGTAGTCAAAAAAATTTCAGCAAACAAAAGCCCAGGACCAGGAGGCTTTAAAGGCAAATTTTATCAAACATTTAAAGAAGACTTCTCAAACTAGTCCAAAAAATAGAAGAAGGAAAGCTACAAATTTCATCTATAAGGCCAACATTGCTATGATAAAAAAATAAGATAAGAATACACAAAAAAAGAGAACTACCAGCCAACAAATACAGAAAAACCTCAAGAAAATATTAGCAAATGGAATCCAACAATATGTTAAGAAAATCATGATCAATTGGGATTTATTTCTACGTTGCAAGGTGGTTCAGTGTTTGCAAATCAGTCAATGTGATATATCACATGAAAAAGAAAACGGATAAAAAATATAATCTTTTTGGGATGCCTGGGTGTGCCGGTTGGTTAAGCGACCGACTTCGGCTCAGGTCATGATCTCACGTCCCTGGGTTTGAGTCCTACGTCGGGCTCTGTGCTGACAGCTCAGAGCCTAGAGCCTGCTTCAGATTCTGTGTGTCTCTCTCTCTACCTCTTCCCTGCTCTCTTTCTTTAAAATAAATAAACATTAAAAAATTAAAAAAATATATACGATCATTTCATAATTGCAGAAAAGCATTTGACAAAAACAAAACAAAACAAAACCTCTCAACATGGAAGGGAACATACCTCACATGATAAAGGCTACATATGAAAATCCCCAGCTAAAATACCCTTAATGGGAAAAAAAAAAACAGAGCTTTTCTCCTAAGGTCAGGAACAAGATAAGGATTTCCACTCTCACCTCTTTTTTTTCTTTTCTTTTTTCTTTATCTTTATTTTCTTACTTTATTTTTTAATATATTTTATTGTCAAATTAGCTTCCACTCTACACCTAGTGATCATCCCAACAAATGCCCTTCTCAATGTCTATCACCCACTTTCCCCTTTCCTCCAGCACCCATCAACCCTCAGATGTTCTCTGTATTTAAGAGTCTCTTATGTTTTTCTTCCCTCCCTCTCTGTTTGTAACTTTTTTCCTCCCTTCCTTTCCCCCATGGTCTTCTGCTGAGTTTCTCAAGATCCACATAGGATTGAAAATATATGATATCTGTCTTTCTCTGACTGACTTATTTCACTTAGCATAATACCCCCCAGTTCCATCCATGTTGCTGCAAATGGCAGGATTTCATTCTTTCTCATTGCCACGTAGTATTCCATTCTATATATAAACCACATTTTCTTTATTCATTCATCAGTTAATTAACATTTAGGCTCTTTCCATAATTTGGCTATTGTTGAAAGTGCTGCTATAAACATTGGGGTACATGTGCCCCTATGCATCAGCACCCCTGTGTCCCTTGGGTAAGTTCCTAGCAGTGTTATTGCTGGGTCATAAGGTAGTTATATATATATTTTTTTTTTTTTGAGAAGCCTGCACAATGTTTTCAAAGGCAGTTGCACCAGTTTTCATTCCCACCAACAGTGCAAGAGGGTTCCCGTTTCTCCATATCCTCTCCAGCATCTATAGTCTCCTGATTCGTTCATTTTATCCACTCTGACCAGCGTGATGTAATATCTCAATGTGGCTTTCATTTGTATTTCCCTGATGATGAGTGATGTTGAGCATCATTTCATGTGTCTGTTGGCCATCTGGATGTCTTCTTTGGAAAATGTCTATTCATGTCTTCTGCCCATTTCTTCACTGGATTATTTGTTTTTCAGGTGTTGAGTTTGGTGGGTTCTTTATAGGTTTTGGATACTAGCCCTTTATCCAATGTGTCATTTGCAAATATCTTTTCCCATTCTGTCAGTTGCCTTTCAGTTTTGTTGATTGTTTCCTTTGCAGTGCAGAAGCTTTTTATCTTGATGAGGTCCTGATAGTCCATTTTTGCTTTTAATTCCCTTGTCTTTGGATATGTGTTGAGTAAGAAATTTCTGTGGCTGAGGTCAAAGAGGTTGCCTCCTGCTTTCTCCTCTAGCTTTTTGATGGTTTCCTGTCTCACATTCAGATCTTTCATACATTTTGAGTTTATTTTTGTGTATGGTGTAAAAAAGTGGTCTAATTTCATTCTTCTGCATGTTGCTGTCCAGTTCTCCCAGCACCATTTGTTAAAGAGACTGTTCTTTTTTTTCCATTGGCTACTCTTTCCTGCTTTGTCAAAGATTAGTTGGCCATACGTTTGTGGGTCCAATTCTGGGTTCTCCATTCTATTCCATTGGTCTATGCATACTGTCTTGATGATTACAACCTTGTAGTAGAGGTTAAAGTCTGGTATTGTGATGCCTCCTGCTTTGGTTTTCTTCTTCAATATTACTTTGGCTATTCAGGGTCTTTTGTTGTTCCATACAAATTTTAGGAATGTTTGTTCTAGCTCTGAGAAGAGTGCTGGTGCAATTTTGATTGGGATGGCATTGAATGTGTAGATTGTTTTGGGTAGTATTGACACTTTAACAATATTTATTCTTCCAATCCATGAGCATGGAATGTTTTTCTATTTCTTTGTGTCTTCTTCAATTTCCTTCATAAGCTTTCTATAGTTTTCAGCATACAGATCTTTTGCATCTTTGGTTAGGTTTATTCCTAGGTATTTTATGGTTTTTGATGCAATTATAAATGGTATAAGTTTCTTTATTTCTGTTTCTATTGCTTCATTATTGGTGTATAAAAATGCAACCGACTTCTGTACATTGATTTTGTATCCTGCGACTTTGCTGAATTGATGTGTCATTTCTAGCAGACTTTTGGTGAATTCTGTCGGGTTTTCCATGTAGAGTTTCATGTCATCTGCAAAAAGTGAACGTTTGACTTCTTTCTCAATTTTGATGCTTTTTATTTCATTTTTTTGTCTGATTGCTGATGCTAGGACTTCCAACACTATGTTAAACAACAGTCACAACTTTTTTTCAACATAATACTGGAAGTACTAGCCACAGCAATCAGAAAAGAAAATGCAATAGAAGTCATCCACATTAGTAAGGAAGAAGTGCAAGTTTCACTATTTGTAGATTACATGATACTGCATGTAGAAAACTCTAAAGACTATACCCAAAACTACTAGAAAAAATAAACTCAATTATGTCATAGGATACAAAATCAATATACAACAATACATTGCATTTCTATACACAATAAAGTAGTAGAAAGATAAATTAAGAAAATTATCCCATTTACAATTGCACCAAGAATAATAAAATACCTAAGAATAAATCTAACTAAGGAAGGGAAAGACATACACTATAAACTCTATAAAACAGTAATGAAAGAAACTGAAAATGACACAAACAAAAAGAAAGATATTCCATGCTCATGTATTGAAAGAACAAATATTGTTAAAATATCCATACTGTGCAAAGCAATCTACAGATTTAATGCAATCCTTATTGAAATTCCAACATCATTTTTCACAGAACTGAATCATATAATATTTAAATTTGTATGGAACAAAACAAGACCCAAGATAGCCAAACTAATCTTAAAAAGATAAGAACAAAATTCGAGGTATCACAATTCCAGATTTCAAGATACACTACAAAGCATTACTAATCAAAACAATATGGTACTGGCACAAAAATAGACATATATGTCAATAGAACAGAATAGAAAATCTAGAAATACACCCAAAATTATATGGTCAATTGGTCTTTCAACAAAGCAGAAATGAATATACAACAGGGAAAAGACAGTCTCTTTAACGAATGGTGTTGGGTAAACTGAACAGCTACATACAAAAGAAGGAAACTGGACCACTTTCTTATAGCATACACAAAAATAAGCTTAAGAACCTTAATATGAGACCTGAACCATAAAAATCCTAGAAAGAACATAGGCAATATTTCGTCTGACATCAGCTGTAGCAACATTTTTCTAGATATGTCTCCTAAGGCAAGGGTAACAAAAAAAAATATTAGGATTGTATAAAAATTAAAAGCTTCTGAATATCAGAGGAAACAATCAACAAGACTAGAAGACAACCTACTGAATGGGAAAAGATATTTGTAAATGTCATATTTGATAAAGGGTTTTCAAAATATATAAAAAACATATAACTTTAAACAAACAAACAAAAACCAAAAAATCCAATTTAAAAATGGGCAGAAGGCAGGAACAAATATTTCTCCAAAGAAGACATGCAAATGGCCAACAGACACATGAAAAGATGCTCAACATCACTAATCATCAGGGGAATGCAAATCAAAACCACAATGAGGTACCATCTCACACTAGTCAGAATACCTAAAATTAAAAACAAAATAAAACAAAACAAGAAACGAGTATTGGCAATCATTTGGAGATAAAGGAACCCTCATACACTGTTTTTGGGAATGCAAACTTGTGCAGCCATTTGTAAAAACAGTATGGATGTTTCTCAAAAAATTAAAAATAGAATTATCATTTGATTCAGTAATTCCACTACTGGGTATTTACCCAAAGAATATGAAAACACTGATTTGAAAAATATATACACACATTTATACTTATTGCAGCATTATTTACAATAGCCAAATTATGGAAGGAACCCAAGTGTCCATCAATAAATGAATGGATGAAGATGTGGTATATATAATGGAATATTATTCAGTCAATACAAAAAAAGTCAATACAGAGAAGACTGGAATCTTGCCATTTGCAACAACATGGATGGATCTAGAGAGCATAGTGCTAAGTGAAGTAAGTCAGTGAGAGAAAGACAAATAACATATGATTTCACTCACATGTGGAATAAAAAAGAAAGAAAGAGGGCACCTGGGTGGCTCAGTCAGTTGAGCAACCGACTTCAGTTTAGGTCATGATCTCACAGCTTGTGAGTTCGAGCCCCACATCAGGCTCTGTGCTGACAGCTCAAAGCCTGAAGCCTGCTTCAGATTCTGTTTCTCCCTCTTTCTCTGCCCCTAACCCACTCACATTCTGTCTCTTGTCTCTCTCAGAAATAAATAAACATTAAAAAGAAAGAAAGAAAGAAAGAAAGAAAGAAAGAAAGAAAGAAAGAAAGAAAAGAAAGAAAGAGAAGAAAGAAAGAAAGAGAAGAAAGAAAGGAAGGAAAAAGAGCCAAACCAAAAACCAGACTCTTTAATATAGAGAACAAACTGATTGTTTCCAGAGGGAGTTGGGTGAGCAGATGGGTGAAATAAAGAGGATTAAGAGTTGGGGGCACCTGGATTCCTCAGTCTGTTAAGTGTCCAACTCTTGCTTTCATCTCCAGTCATGATCTCATGGTCCATGGATTCAAATCCTACATCAGGCTCCATGCTGTGAGCCTGAATTTGAATTCAATTATCATGATGAGCACTGAGCAATGTATAGAAGTGTTGCAACACTATATTGTGGAGCTGAAACTAATATAACACTATGTTAATTACACTGGAATTTAAATTAAAGAAAAAGAACTAAAGATAGAAACATGAAGAAAAGATGTAATGAAAGAAAATCTCAAAACAAATTATGTCTCATATACAGCTAATATTTGAACAAATATCTATTAATCTCTCTCTGTCCATTTAGGATCACAGACTACCACCTATCAGAAAGATACATTTAAGGGAGATTTACAGGGCAAATTCAAGAAATTATCTTTATACTCTGCAGCAAGCAATAATGTAGCATCTTAAATGAATATTTGGACATACGAGCATTTGGGTTTTGGGTCTCACATCTCACTCTTACAGATGACCATATGTAGGCCTCATGAGAACTTTTTCATATGTCCATGGAAGATTACTATTATCACTGAAGTATTTTTAGTCAATCCATACACATAGAATTACTTTAACTTCACAAATGAGAAATTCTTTCTGATATTTGTCATTATGAATAACGAGCTACTCTAGTTGACCAATAAAACATAGTTTCTCACACAAATTATGTTCATTACAAGCTTGAGTTATAGATAACAGAGATTTGTAGCACTTTCCTGGAGTATGTGTTTCCAGATTCTAACACTAGGTGGCTATCTCTGAATTGTGAATCTTTTCCAAAATTGCTTTATTGAGATATATTCAAATCACATAAAATCTGCCCATTTATAAGGGTACAAGTTTATGGTCTTAGTATATTTACAAAGTTGTTTGTATTTTAGAGCACTTTCATAACCCACTTGCCCCAGATCCCATACACATTAGCATACTCCTACCATACTCCTTTCTTCTACTACTCTCTCCTTTCTCCAATTCTAGTGAACCACTAATCTGTGATTCCATAAATATGCCTATTTGGACATTTCATATAGAATTATACAATATGTGATTTTTTTTGTGACTGGCTTCTATTACATAGCCCAATGTTCTCAGGGTTCATCTGTGTTGTAGTAGGCATAGGTATTTCATATTTTTTTTTGTTGCCAAATACTATTTATTGTATGAGTGAATCCCATTTGTTTCTCCGTTCATAATTGATGGACATTTGGATTATGGTAACTTTTGGGTTATTATTACTATGAATAATTATGTACAAATTTTGTGTCCATTTCTTTCATTTCTGTTGGATAAGAGTCGAATTGATGGGTCATATGTTAACTTTATATTTAATTGCTAGATATTTGCAAAGTGGATTCAACGTTTTACATTCTCAAAAGCAATGTATGTGGTTTCTAATTTGTCCACACTTTCATAAGATTTGTTTTTATCTGTCTTTTGATTATAGTCAACCTACTGGTTGTGATGTGGTATTTAAACATGGTTTTGATTTTCATTTCTCAAATGAATGATAATGTTAATTACTTCCGTATCTTCTTTTGAATAATTTCTTATCAAATTATATTCTTAATTTTAAGAATATAATCTGTATTTGTTTGGAAGAGTTGTTTTTTTTTTTTTTTTTGTTTTTTTTTTTTTTTTTTTTTACATATTCTGGAGTCAAGTGCCTTACCAGATAATGATTTTTAAATACTTTCTTCCACTTTATGTTTTTTTGTTTTGTTTTGTTTTGTTTTTTACTTTCTCAATGGTGTTCTTTGGAGCACAAAAACTTTTAGTTTAGTTGAGATCCAATTTATCTTTTTGCTGTCATTATTGCTCAAACTTTGGGTGATATTCTGTGAAACCATTGTCTAATCTATGTCCCAAACATATGTGTATGTTTTCTTCCAAGATTTATATAGTGTTAGGACTTATATGTATATCTTTAATCATTTTGAGTTAATTTTGTATATAGTGTGGTATAAATATCTAAATCATTCTTTTGCATGTGGGTAACCTATTGTCCCAGGACTATTTGTTGACAGGCTTATTATTTCCCACATTGAATGGTCTTTAAACCTTTACCAAAAGTCAGCTGACTATAGATGCAAACATTATTTCTGGAGTCTCAATTCTATTTTATTTATCTAGTACCACAGCATGGTGATTTTACTGTACATTTTGTAGTAAGTTTTGAAGTCAGAAAATGTAAGTTCTTTGAATTTGTTTTATAACAAAATTATTCAGGCTATCTTGGGTTCCTTGCATTTTCATATAAATTCTAAGATCATCATGTTAATTTCCTAAGAATCCAGCTCGAATATAGATGGGGATTGCTTGAATCCACAGATAAATTTGGGGATTATTGTTATATTAACAATATTAATATTTCTGTTGCATGAATATAAGCTGTCTTTCCATATGTTTAGATCTTCTTTAATTCTTTTTTTAAAAAAAACTTCAACAACGAATTATATATATAACATACAAATCTTACATTTATTCTCTCAAAGGTATTCTTAAGTACTTTTGATGCTATTGCACACAAATTATGTTCTTAATTTAATTTTCAGATTACTTGTTGCAAGTGTATAAAAATGTTTGCTTTTGATATATTGATCTTGGATCTTGAAACCCTTTTTTAAAAGTGTATTTATTTATTTATTTATTTACTTATTTAGAGAGTGCGAGCATGGGAAAGGCAGAGAGAGAGGGAGAGAGAGAATCCCAAACAGGCTCTATCCTGTCAGCACAGAGCCCTTTGAGGGGCTCATACTCACAAACCATGACATCATGACCTGAGCCAAAATCAAGAGTCAGATGCTTAACCCATGGAGCCACCCAAGTTCCTGGATCTTGAAATTGTTTGAAGTTCATTCTATTTATTTTAATTATTTATCTAAATGTTTATTTAGTCTTATTACTATCTATTTAAATTCTAATAGTTGCTTTTTGGACTTCTTGGGATTTACTATATATAGCATCATGGAATCTCCAAATAGAAATTACTTTCTTTTTTCCAATTGTGATACCTTTTATTTATTTTCCTTATCTAGATGCACTGATGAGAGCATCTATCCCAATGTTTAATATAAGTGGTGAGAATGGACATCCTCATCTTTTCCTGTTCTTAGAAGTAAAAATTCAGATTTCCACAGTCAAGCATGGAGGTAGCTATGGGTTTTTCTGATATTCCCTTTATCAGTTTGATGAAGTTTCCCTCTATTCTAATTTGGTTTTTAACAAGAAGAGAAGCTGAATTTTGTCAAATGCTTTTCAGTATCTATTGAGTTGATCATGTGATTATTTCCTTATTCTATCAGGATGGTGTGTTATATTAATTTGGGATTAGATGTTGAATGAACCGCACATTTTTTCTCAAGTCAGAAATGTTGAAGCCATACCTGAAATCTGCCCTAAACTCTAAAATTCTGTTTATTCTACATCAATAACATCTTTTCTTCATTTCCAATGCCTCTGCCTCAGTAAATTCATTTCCTGTCACTTAATATATTTTTTAATACAAAAGCCTCTTAATTTATTTGTCTTTACACTTCTTTTTGTTTGTTTCATTCCAATATGTTATCCACAATGATGTTCAAGTAATCATTTTAGATCATAAATGTGATCATGTTTCTGTCATGCTAAACATCCTCTAGTGACTTTATTTTTGATAAAAAGCATTAACTCCCAAGGTTTTAAAAAATTTTGCTACAAATTTGACACTTTATTTGTAATGTAAAGAGTCTACACTTGTAAAGAGTCTACATTTGTTTGAAATGCTCTTTTTCCCACAACAGAAAAATGTGGCTGTTTTTTTCTTCCACACCTTATCACTATTACCCATTTATGAGAACTAGACTCTAATAAATAGTCACACTTGTGGCTTTAATCTTTGAGCAAGGGCCAGAAAGGCAAATCATTAATTTAGGTGTCCTGGAAAAAAAATGGTAACATTGTCTAGCAGTAGTAATGTGTTCTATATATCCTACAATATCAAGGACGGCATATTGAACAGAATTTTTCTACTAGAAAAGAATAAGTTATACTTTCCTTTTCTATCTTAGTATCCAAATGTTTTTTGGGAGTAAGAACTAAGTATTATTTATTTTTGTTTCTCCTAACAATAAAGGTGGTTATATGTACTATTACACCACAATTCTCTATAAGAAAAGTGTGCTGCATCAAACTCAAAAGCTTCTGTACAAAGGAAACTATCAACAAAATGAAGGCAACCTACTGAATGGGAGAAAATATGTGAAAATCATATATTTGATAAGGTATTAATGTCTAAAATATAAAAGAACAACTCAATTGTAAGAAAACAAACAATCTGATTAAAAAATGGGCTCATTTTTCCAAAGAAGGCATACAGATTCATGAAAATTATGCTTAATCTCACTAATATCAAGGAAACGTAATTCAAAACTAGGAGGAGATAGAATCTTACTCCTGTCAAAATAGTAACATCAAAACGACAAAAAGTAATAAGCTTTGGTGAGGATGTGAAGAAAAAAGAACTCTGTGCACTCTTGGTGGGAATATAAATTGGTGCAGCCACTATGGGAAACTGTGAGGTTCCTCAAAAAATTAAAAATGGAACTTCTGCATGATCTGGCAATTCCACTTCTGGGCATTTATCCAAAGAAAATAAAAACACTAATTCAAAAGGATATATACACTCTCATGTTTACTGCAACGTTATTTACAATAGCCAAGATACGGAAACAACCTAAGTGTCCATCAATGTATGAATGAATAAAGAAAATGTGGTGTGTGTGTGTGTGTGTGTGTGTGTGTGTGTGTGTGTGTGTACACACACATAATGGAATATTATTCAGGCATTAAAGGAAGAAAATTTTGCCATTTACAATAGGGATAAAACTCGAGGGTATTATGATAAGTGTAATGTCAGACAAGACATGACATATGATCTCACATATATGTGGAATCTAAAACAAAACAAAAACTAAGCTCATAGATCCAGAGAACAGATCGGTAGTTGTTAGAGGTGGGAGTTGGAGGTGGGTGAAATGGATGAAGGGTGGTCAACAGTTACAAATATTTAGTTAGAAATCAGTCATGGGGATGTAATGATGACTATAGTTAACAATACTGTATTGTATGTTTGAAAGTTGCTAAACCAGCATAACCTTAAAAGTTATCACCATAAGAAAAAATTTTGTAACTATGATGGTGATAAATGTTAACTAGACTTACTGTGGTAATCATTTTGCAATATATACAAATATTGAATCATTATGTCGTACACCTGAAACATATTAATATGTTTTATGTCAACTATAGTTCAATTTTAAAAAGTGTGTGTCTGTACATTCACATTCAAATTTAAGATCTGCTTTAGAAGAGATGATAATAACTATGCAATAATAAATAATAGAATGACTTAAATGAATGTCAAAGGATGAACGGATAAAGAAAATGTGATATTTTATTCAGCACAAACAAAAAGGAAATTCTACCATTTGAAAAAAACATGGATGACCCTGGAGGGCATTATGCTCCGTGAAATAGGTCAGACACAGGAAGACAAATACTGTCTTGATGAGCTTGATGACAATAGTGATTTACACAGGCAGGCAATACTGTATGATCTCACTTATAGGTGGAATCTAAAAATGTCTATCCTGCAGAAAGGAAGTAACTGGTGGTTGTTAGGAACTAGGGGTAGGGGATATGGGGAGATATTTATCAAAGAGTAGGAACTTTCCGTTATAGGATGAATACCTTCTGGGGATCTAATGTACAGCATGATGCTATAATTAATAATATCATGTTGTGTACTTGAAAGTTGCTGAGAATAGATCTTAAGTGTTATCAAAACAGAGTATCAGTATGAAGTGATGGATGTGTTAATTAACTGGATTGTGGTAATCATTTTATAATTTATACATATATCATACCATCACATTGCACAACATAAATACATGAAATTTTGTCAATTATAACTTTAAAAATCTGGAAAAATATAATGGAAACTTTCAGTAGCATTTGTGTTCTCACAGTGTACCAGGTTCTGTACTAAGTGCTTTAGGTGTAGAGATTTAATGAATCCCCACAAACCTGTGTCAAATAAAGTGTGAAATTGTCACACTCTATTTTGCAGGAAATCGTCAGTGCAGAAAAATGTATATAGTTTTCAAGTAGTAGAATCAGTATTTGAAACTTAGTAGTCTTTCCATAACCCACTTTCTGAACTTCTAAACTATATTGTCTTTCAAATTAATATGTTGTCATTATTATTCATCCATTTTTTTAAATTTTACATTACATATTTCAAGAAGTTACTTCTTTCCTTCCTTAATGATCATTTTTCTAATATAGGCCAGAGTTATTAAGAGTGACCTTGATGAAAATGATATAGAATTTAACCGTATGTGCTGAGACAACACATAAGACATGACAGTGCCAATTTGATACACACTGTAGGGCAGAATGGCAGTGGGCCTTTGAAGAACAAGATGATTTAGTGTCATGATATTCAGAGGTAATATGGTTTTAAAATAAGCAAAAGTCACTAGCTTAATTATCAGAAGCCTTAACAACAAAAAAATTCAATATTTTTCTCTATTTTTTTAATTACATCTAAGTTACTTAGCATATAGTGCAACAATTTCAGGAGAGGTTCCTTAATGTTCCTTACCCATTTAGCCCAACCCCCTCCCACAACCCCTTCAGCAACCCTCTGATTTTTCTCTGTATTTAAGAGTCTCTTATGTTTTTACATTATTTTTGCTTCCCTTCCCTTATGTTCATTTGTTCTGTTTCTTAAAGTCCTCATGTGAGTGAAGTCATATATTTGTCCTTCTCTGACTGACTAATTTCACGTAGCATTATACCCTCTAGTGCCATCCAGGTAGTTGCGATTGGCAAGATTTCATTCTTTTTGTTTGCTGAGTAATACTCCATTATATATATATATATATATATATATATATATATATATATATATATGTATATATGTATATATTCTTTTTCTTTATCCATTCATCCATCAATGGACATTTGGCCTCATTCCATACTTTGGTTATTGTTGATAGGGCTGCTATAAACTTTAGGGTTCATGAAACAGCATCCCTGTGTCCCTTGGATAAATACCTAGTAGTGCAGTTGCTGGATCATAGGGTAGTTCTATTTTTAATTTTTTGAGGACTCTCCATACTGTTTTGCAGAGTGGCTGCACCAGTTTTCATTCCCAGCAGCAGTGCAAAAGAGATCCTCTTTCTCTACACCCTTGCCAACATTGGTTGTTGCCTAAGTTAATGTTAGCTATTCTGACAGGTTTGAGGTGGTATCTCATTGTGTTTTAATATGTGTTTTTCTGATGATGAGTGATGCTGAGCATTTTTTCATGTGTCAGTAGCCATTTGGATGTCTTCTTTGCAGAAGTGTCTGTTCATATATTTTGTCTATTTCTTCACGGATTATTTGATTTTAGGGTGTTGAGTTTGATAAGCTCTTTATAGTTTTGGATACTAACCCTTTATCTGATATGTCATTTGCAAATATCTTCTCCCATTCTGTCGGTTGACTTTTAGTTTTGTTGGTTGTTTACTTCACTGTGCAGAAACTTTTTATTTTGATGAGGTCCCAATACTTAGTTTTTGCTTTTGTTTTCCTTGCCTCTAGAGTTGTGTTGAGTAAGAAGTTGCTGGAGACAAGATCAAAGAGGTTTTTGCCTGCTTTTTCCTCAAATATTTGATAGCTTCCTGTCTTACATTGAGGTCTTTCATCCATTTTGAGGTTATTGTTGTGTATGGTGTAAAAAAGTGGTCCAGGCTCATTCTTCTGCATGTCGCTGTACAGTTTTCCCAGCACCACTTGCTGAAGAGACTGTCTTTATTCCATTGGATATTCTTTCCTGCTTTGTCAAAGATTTTCATTTTCAAGATTGCTTTGGCTATTTGCGGTCTTTTCTGGGTCCATACATAGTTTAGGATTGTTTGTTCCAGCTATGTGAAGAATACTGGTGTTATTTTGATAGGGAATGCTTTGAATTTGTAGATTGCCTTGGGTAGTATTGACATTTTAACAATATTTGTTCTTCTATTCCAGAAGAATGGAATATTTTTCCATATTTTTGTGTCTTCAATTTCTTTCATAAGCTTTCTAAAGTTTTCAGTGTATAGATATTTCACCTCTTTGGTTATATTTATTCTTATGTATTTTATGGGTTTTGGTGCAATTGTAAATAGGATCGATTTCTTGATTTCTCTTTCTGTTGCTTCATTCTTCTTGTGTAGGAATGCAACCGATTTCTGTGCACTGATTTTATATCCTTCAACTTTGTTGAATTCATGAATCAGTCCTAGCAGTTTTTTGGTGGAACATTTTGAGTTTTGCATATAGAGTATCATGTCATCTGTGAAGAGTGAAAGTTTGACCTCCTCCTGGTCAATTTGGATGCTTTTTATTTCTTTGTGTTGTCTGATTGCTGAGGCTAAGACTTCCAATACTATATTGAATAACAGTAGTGAGAGTGGACATCCCTGTCTTCTCCCTGACGTTAGGGGGAAAGTTCTCAGTATTTCCCCATTGAGGATAATATTAGAATTGGGTCTTTCATATATGGCTTTTATGATCTCGAGGTATCATCCTTCCATCCCTACTTTCTTGAGAATTTTATTCAAGAAAGGATGCTGTATTTTGTCACATGGTTTCTCTGCATCTATTGAGGATATTGTGGTTCTTGTCCTTTCTTTTATTGATGTGATGTATCACATCGCTTGTTTTGTGGATGTTGAACCAGCCCTGCATCCCAGGTCTAAATCCCACTTGGTCGTGGTGAATATTTTTTTTAATATATTGTTGGATCAGGTTGGCTAATATCTTGTTGAGGATTTTCGCATCCATGTTCATCAGGGAAACTGGTCTATAGTTCTCTTTTTTAGTGGGGATTTTGTCTTGTTTTGGAATCAAGGTAATGCTGGCTTCATAGAAAGAGTTTGGAAGTTTTCCTTCCCTTTCTATTTTTTGGAATAGCTTCAAGAGAATAGGTGTTAACTCTTCTTTAAATGTTTGGTAGAACTCCCCTGGAAAGCCATCTGGCCCTGAACTCTTGTTTTTTAGCAGATTTTTGATTACTAATTCTATTTCTTTACTGGTTATGGGTCTGCTCTAATTTTCTATTTCTTCCTGTTTCAGTTTTGGTAGTTCATATATTTCTAGGATTATTTCCATTTCTTCCAGATTGCCTGTTTTATTGGTGTTTAATTGCTCATAATATTCTCTTATTATTGTTTGAATTTCTGCAGCGTTGGCTGTGATCTCTCCTCTTTCATTCTTGATTTTATTTATTTGGGTCCTTTCCTTTTTCTTTTTGATCAATTTTACTAGTGGTTTATCAATTTTGTTAATTCTTTCAAAGAACCAGCTACTGGTTTCATTGATCTGTTCTTTTTTTTTTTTTTTTTGGTTTTGATAGCATTGATATCTTCTCTAATCTTTATTATTTCCTGTCTTCTGCTGGTTTTAGGTTTTATATGGTGTTCTTTTTCCAGCTCTTTAAGGTGTAAGGTTATATTGTGTAACTGAGACCTTTCTTCCTTCTTTAAAAAGGCCTGGATTGTTAGATACTTTCTTCTTATGACTGTCTTTGCTATGTCCCAGAGGTTTTGGGCTCTGGTGTTATCCTTTTCTTTGGCTTTCATGTACTTTTTAATTTCCTCTTCAACTTCTTGGTTAGCCCATTCTTTTTTAATAGGATATTCTTTAGTCTCCAAGTATTTGTTTTACCTTTTCAAATTTTTTCTTGTGGTTGATTTTTAATTTCATAGCATTGTGGTCTGAAAATATGCATGGTATAATCTCTATCATTTTGTCCTTGTGGAGGGCTGACTTGTGTTCCAGTGTGTGATCTATTCTGGAGAATGTTCCATGTGCACTGGAAAAGAATGTATATTCCGCTGTTTGAGATGAAATGTTCTGAATATATATGTTAAGTCCATCTGATCCAGTGTGTCATTCAATGCCATTGTCCCCTTGTTGATTTTCTGTTTAGATGATCTGCCCTTTGCTGTAAGTGGGGTGTTGAAGTCCCCTACTTTTATGGTATTTTTATCAGTTACTTTCTTTATGTTTGTGATTAATTGCTTTATATATTTGGTTGCCTCCACATTCGGAACATAAATGTGTACAATTGTTAGGTTGTTGGTGGATATACCCCTTAATTATGATATAATGCCATTCTTCATCTCTTGTTACAGTCTTTATTTTAAAGTCCAGATTGTCTGATATAAGTATGACTACTCCTTCTTTCTTTTGTCAACCATTAGCATGATAGACGGTTCTCCATCCTCACTTTTAATCTGAAAGAGTCTTTAAGTCTAAAGTGGGTCTCTTGAAAATAGCATATAGATGGATCTTATTTTTATCCATTCTGTTACCCTATGTATTTTGATTGGAGCATTTAGTCCACTGATGTTTAGGGTGAGTACTGAAAGATATGAAATTATTGCCATTATGTTTTTTACACAGTTGGAGTGTCTGGTGGTGTTCTCTGGTCCTTTCTAGTCCTTGTTGCTTTGGGATTTATTTATTTATTTATTTATTTATTTATTTATTTATTTATGTTTTTTCTCCCCTCAGAGAGTCCCCCTTAAAATTTCTTGCAGGGCTGGTTTACTGGGCACAAACTCCTTTAATTTTTGTTTGTCTGGGAAACGTTTAATCTCCCCTTCTATTTTAAATGACAGACATGCTGGATAAAAATCTTGGCTATATATTTTTCTGATTCAGCACATTGAATATATCCTGCCCCTCCTTTCTGTCCTGCCAAATTTCTGTGGGTAGGTATGCTGCAAACCTGATCTGTCTTCCCTTGTAGGTTAAGGAATTTTTTTCCCTTGCTGCTTTCATTCTTTCCTTGCCTGAGTATTTTGTGAATTTGAGTATGATATGCCTTGTTTATGGTGGGTTTCTATTGAACATAATGGGGGTCCTCTGTGCTTCCTGGATTTTGATGTCTGTGTCTTTCCCCAGGTTAGGAAAGTTTTCCACTATGATTTGCTCACATAACCCTTCTACCCTTTTTTCTCTCTCTTCATCTTCTGCAACCCTTATGATTCTGATGTTGTTCCTTTTTAATGAGTCACTGATTTCCCTAATTCTTAAATCATGCTTTTTTTAACTTAGTCTCCCTCTTTTTTTCTACTTCATTATTCTCCATATGTTTGCTCTCTATATCACTGAATTGCTGCTCTGCCTCATCCATCCTTGCCGCCATGGCACGCATTCTAGATTGCAGCTCAGTTATAGCTTTTTTTTTTTTTCATCCTGACTAGCTTTTACTTCTTTTAATCTATTTTTAACCCCAGCTAGTTTTCTTATTGTGAATCTAAATTCTGGTTCAGACATCTTGCTTGTATCTCTGTTTGTTAAGTCCCTGGCTGTCGTTTCTTCCTGCTCTTTCTCTTGGGGTGTATTCCTTCGTTTCATCATTTTGAAGGAAGAAAAGTAATTAATGAGGTAAAAACAATTAAAATTAATAAAAATTAAAATTAAAAAATTAAAAACAACACAAATACAAAAGTCAAATAAATTATGATAGACGTGTTGTTGGTCTGGGTGTTGAAAGTGGCTTGATAGATTAGAGAAAAAACAGGGATAAATGAAAACATTTGAAAATTAGAAAAAAATAAATACAATGAAATAAAATGAAATGATGCAAGTAAAATAGAATTTGAAAAATTACAAAAATAATAAATATAGTAGAAAAAAATTAAAGAAAAATATTTTTAATAGAAATAGAAAATAAAAATAAATATTTTCTCTTTCTGTATTCATGGAAAAGAAAAGAAATAAAAAATAAAAAAAATAAAATTGAATAGATGGACCATTGAACAGACTGAAATACAATTGAAATTACATTGTTTACCCCTAGATGTCAAACTAGGAAGCACTATATAGTCCAAAAATTAAGCAGGTGAAGACACCTGTGGTGCTCCTGAAGAGCAAGGTTGGCCCAGTTTGGCGGGGCTTGGTGTAAGGGCTCCATTCTCCAATAGATGGCAGTGCTTACCTTACTGGGGTCGATTGTTGTGGTGTTTGTAGGTGTGTATGTGCATGAGCAGGAGGGGTGAAAATGGCATCACCCAGCTCCCCAGTCTCTAGTATTGGAACTCTGTTCTCACTGATCAGCAATTGCTCACACGTCCTTTGTCCCTGGCTTCTCTCTGCTCCCTGCTTTCACTGTCTGTTAAAAAAACCATCAGGTTGCCAGGCAGCACCTCCCTTCTGAGTTTTATCTCAGATGAGGCTGTTTTTCCCAACCCCTTACTTCTGAGGGACTGCAGCTTTGACCTGTTCTGCCCCTCTGCTGGAAGGTCTCACTGAACAATGGCCAGGTGGTGGCTGTAGCCAAGAATGTTTGTGGGACTGTGCTGCTGCTGGTGTCCAAAGACTATGGCTGGTGCCAGCCCACCTCAGAAAAAGTTGACTCGATGGTGTACCAACAGTGTTTCAGGGTTTATGGAAAATCACAAACACATCCTGCACCAAGCTTCGACTTTAACGTCTTTGTTCCAGCACCAGTGAATGTGATTGTTTTCCGGGGTCTGCTAGGAACTTTGCCTGTGGGGGCACTGCACAGCCTCTACCAAATGTCCTCCCATCAGGGGAACCACCTGTTCCCCTGTGGCCTGAGGACCCCTGAACCTTACTCTGGTCCTGGGGATTTTCCCTTCCCACCAGATCACCACCAGGCATTGAGCTGCAGAGTTTCAGACTCTGCACACCCCCCTGTTTATAGAGTCTTAATGGAATTTAAACCCTCTCCTTTCTCCTTTCTCTCTTTTTAGTTTAGTCCCTGCAGTTGTTTCCACTTTTCCACTTTCTCTCCAGCTGCTTTATTTTTGGGGGGAGGCGTGCTTTTCCTGTACTCTACCCCTGTCTCCGTCCTCTCTCCACAAGCAAAAACAGCTCCCTGCCCTCCATGGCTTCTCTTTCCCCCAGTTCACCTCTCCACACCATGTACCTGCTGAGTTCTGTGCTTCAGGTTGTGCAGATTGTTGTGTTAACCCTCAAATCAGTTTTCTAGCTGTGCAGGATAGTTTAGTGTTGATCTGGCTGTATTTCATGGGCGAGAGACACAAAAAAAGCTTCTATGATGTTCCGCCATCTTGGGTGCTCCTCCAGTGTTTTTCTCTATTAACAAGGATGATAAAAGATGTTCAAAAATACAAAATATATTTGCTTTTCATTGAGGCCTTACTAATTTGAATAAATGTTACCACCATGATACATCTATGCCAAGGAGAGAAAAATGCATAGGAGGTATTTTATTGAAAAATTATTTTTTATGTATAATGAATATGATGTATAGACAAAATTACAACAGGTTCACTGATTTTCATGAATTCCATAAGCATGGCTGTGTGTGTGTATGTTTGTTTGTGTGCATGTGCCCATGCATGCATTATGCCTCATTCTGTTGCAGTTCAATATAGTTAAGTGTGTCCCTTTTTGTTCTAATATAAATAGTTACTGCTATGAGGAAAAAAAAAAAAACACTGAAAGTTCGTAATCAAATATCCCTTATATGTTGAAATTAGTGATTTACACAATATATTACCTGCATATAAGTTAAAAAGCTCAGTGAATTAGGAGAATTTTCCATGTTTTGTTTAAAAGTGTTCTCCTTCACCCTTACCTGTCCTAATAGGCAAAACTTATACAGACCAAACTGTCTTGGATTGCTGTTAATATTTTATGAACTCAATTTAATTGCTATCATGTTCAATAGTTTCTTGTTGTGGAAGAGAAGAAAAGGAGAGGTTCTGTTGCTTTTCTTAGAACTCAGTAGCTTTTTTATTGTTAATGTTCAATTTTTCATATATCATTATCTCTGTTTTAGAATAAATAAACTTCTACAACTTTTGGTCATAATTGTTAAACATTTACAGAACTTTATCTTGCAAGGTTTAAATAAGATGCATATTCAAAAAGAACAAAGACTCTACATATGTTCCATTGGAAGTCCAGTATGCTTTAAAATCATAATAAGCCAATAATGTTATGTTAAAGGTTGTTCTACAGAATTTATTACATCTTAGTGAAATAAATATATGAATTAATTTTCAGGCAACAAAATCCAAAATGTACTATATATATTGAATGTATGTTACCTAATGATAGATCTATATTTAATTTTCAGACTTCTGCTCATGTATTTTCTTATATAAAACTATTTCGCTCATGTAATTGCCAGTGATGGGTTCTTTGTCTCTAGTAGCATTCATATTTTATAAAAGGTTTATTCAAGATTGTTTTGAACTCAGGATAAATTTACAAATCCTCTCATTCATATTTTATTCAATAAAAAATCCACTATAATAAAAATAAAGATTTTAAAACTTATATTGCCTACTTAATATGTATTCTGAGATGTTTTCCTAAAAAATATGGTGCTATGCTTATCATAATTTGATTTATTTTTACTTCTCACAGACCAATGAATTTTAAAGCATCCTATAAATTATTTTTAATGTTTATTTATTTATTTTGAGAGAGAGAGTGCACGAACAGATGATGCGCAGAAAGAAAGGGAGAGAGAGAGAATCCTGCACTAATAGGGCAGAGCCTAATGCCAGATTCAGATTCATGAACTGTGAGATCATGACCTGAGTTGAAATCAAGAGCTGGAGGATGCTTAATCGACTGAACCATGCTGGTTCCTCTGAAAGCATGCTGTAAATTATTTAATTCATTTTATTTCTGTAGTGATTCCTTGAAATGTCAAGCTATTGGTGAAATATCTTCTTTGATAAATAGAAAGTTTTGATTTCTGTCCACACACTTATGTATTAAAAAAACAAAATATTACAAATCTAATCTTACCAAAATAGATAAATCAAAGCCTGTAAAGGCTATCAATAAAACATTAGAATATCAGAATTAAAAAAACTTGTTTTTAATTAGGAAATTTAATCTAAGTGAGAAAAACAGGTCAGAAATTTTGAAGAAGGGAAGTCTAAACGTGGGGCAAGTTTCTAGGATTTGTAGTCATATTAGTTATTAGCCTAGCATATGGATTCAGTAAACCTGGTTTAAAGTCCTACCACTGTACTTCCCTGGATTAAATTTGTCTGAATTTTCAATTAATAATTGTCTCTCCATAGGACAGTAAGTATTGCTAGTGCAGTGATGAGTTCTGTTTTGCTCATATGACAATTAAGGACCAAGACATTACTAAGAAACAAAACAAAACAAAACAAAACAAAAAAACAAACAAGTATTTGGTCTCAGGATTGTTGAAAAACAAGGTCATATTCATATCAAAAAATTTAGGATACACAAAAGGTAGAAACCTCTTTTGTATCACCTTTTGCTAATACAACTATAAAAAATTGAGGTGTTTGGTAGCAGAGAAGGAAATATATGTTTCAAATTATTTCAAGGATTTTAGGTTTTTCTGTTCTCCCTTGATTCAAAACTGTTTTGTTTCAGAAAATTCTATTTACTATCCCTTTTAAGACATCATATTTCCAAATGACAGGGAATCAAGAACTAAAATTCCCTTGGTGTAATTGACTTTTTATAAAATCCTACAATGTAAAAGGTGTCATTTTTTGCTGTGAGGATTTATGGGAATGTATATATATCTAGAATTTCACAGTTTGTCGTATTTCCTTGTTTGAGAACGTTTATGCTCTTTTCATTTTCTAACTTTTTATTTTTTATTTTTGTCATTTTCTAACTTTTTAAAACATGTAAAATGTTTCCTTATTACATATAAGTTTATTCCAAACTCTACTAAACTGTGGTGCCTGGAATGTGGAGATAGCCTTGTTGCCAAACACCCTGATACTTTGTAGTTGTACATGTTTTCTTTCTAACTAATTTTGAGGCCTTTTCTTTAAGCAATTTAGTGAGTTGGACAGTCATATTTTACCACATGTGATGGACTTTTTTTCACCACATATTTGAGTCTGATTGAAAGAAGGACTAAATATATCAATATTTTAAAACATTTAACTGAAACCAAGTTGCTGTTTTGTTTGTTCTTTAGTAGATTTTATTACCTTCTGTCTCATGATTAAACATGTACATTAACTGCAGTTATCTCCCTATGGTCAGGCAGACTGTTTGGGCTTGCTCAATATTTCTTTTGTCCACTGACTCATTTATGTCCTGTTGTTCATTGAAGAAACATCAAATATGTCCACAGTACCAACTGAGTTTGTGATTGGCATGGAATCCCACAACTTTGTTTATTCTGTTGGAAAAGGTTTATTTTTTTTTCTTTCATTGATATTTATAAATAGAGCTATGAGGAATAAAAAGGAAAAGCCACAAAAACAACTGTCAATTAACTTAAGGCAAGAAAAAACATAAAGCTAAATAAAACTCTATAAAATCTCAACAGCAAACAACTAATTCTTGTCAAACTATTATTATTCTTACTACATACTATATACTACTTCTTCTCACAGAAGAATTGAAACAGTTTTAAAACTGATATAATAATATCATTTTCACTTTTTGTTCAATTTAATTTAATATTTTACATATATTTGTGCTGGTGGGCTTTGTATGGTTTGTAAAGCATATCCAAATGATATTGGCAGCATAATATCCAAAGACTTTTTTTTCATTTGTAACTTATTTTTCTACTTTTTAGTTATTAGGGAAATAAATTATTGCATGAAAAATTTATGACAAATGTAATGCTAAAATCGTCTTATTTTCTGCAATGTCCTTGTGTTAAACTTGGAAGTTTTAATAAGGAGCTTTTTGGGTTTTTTTAATGGATTGACCAATTCAGAAACAAAATATACATCTGTGCCCCATGGCTAAAAAACAAACAAACAAACAAAAAACCCACAATGCTATTTCAACTGCAATTGGCTGTGTTTAATGTGGTGTTTCTTACTTTTAATCTTCCTCTGAGAATAAATGTAAGGTTTTAAAAAAGAGCTTAGAATATTCTAGAGCTATCAGGTGGCATTTGTAATTTTGTTATCTACTTCCAGGGTTGTTTTTCTCAAAATTATATGTTTTCAGTAGGATTTGAAAATTTATAAAATTCCAACCTCCAAAGTTTGACATTAATTCAATGCATCAAAAACTATTTGGTGCCTAAATATTGGAATATGTTGCTAGGCTCTTGTAAGAAAAATACTTAAATTTTTTTCAACATTTATTTATTTTTGAGAGACAGACTGAGATGGAGTGCGAGTGGCGGGGGGGGGGGGGGCGGGTGGCGAGGAGGTCAGAGATAGAGGGAGACACAGAATCCAAAGTAGGTTCCAGGCTCTGAACTGTCAGCACAGAGTATGATGCCGGCCTCAAACCCACAAACTGAAATCATGACCCGAGCTGAAGTCAGACACTCAACAAACTCAGGTGCCCCCAATAAAAATATTTTTATCAAATAATTTATTCCTTTCCCCTAAGAAAATTATCATCTTGGAGAGAAAATCTAATCTAAATAAGACAAAAATTAAATAACATTTGCAAGTTTGACATAATTAGTCATACATATAAAATTTTGTTTGAATTCCTGCATGTACATTAAGGCAAGGTATCTATTATGATGGTGGTAAAGAGCCCAAACATTTTCTAGGCAGAAAAAAGCAAAAAACAAAACAAAACAAAACATGGTGAATATTGCTTTCTCTGAGCTTGATCCGGTAGTATCTACACAATGAATTACATATGTACAAGTAGAGGACACATGTGTTACTAACAATTCTCCAAACGTTGGAACCTCTAACAAATGAATGTATGAATGTTGTAATTTATTTTGTGAAGAGAACTAATGGGGTATAAATGGCATCTGGGGCAAGCAAAGCAAAGAAAAAGGAAAATTAGTACAAATGTATACTCTCAACTTTGGTGATCATAATGGGAAACTGTAGCCTAATTCCACCAGAACCTTTTTTTTTTATTTTTGTTTAATTTTGATTATTTTTGAGAATGAGGGAGAGACAGAGAGCAAGCAGGGAAGGGGCGGAGAGAGAGGGAGACATAGAATTGGAAGCAGGTTCCAGGCTCTGAGCTATCAGCACAGAGCCCAATGTGGGGCTAGAACTCACAGACCAGGAGATCATGACCTGAGCTGTAGTCAGCCGCCCACCCAACTGAGCCACCCAGGTGCCCCTCCACCAGAACCTTCTAAAGGAATGTGTGTAATGTGTCTTAGTATTCCCACCTCAGCAAAAGAAGGTGGAAATATATATTCACCTTTTCTTTCATTGAACAATGACTTAACCATGATACATTCATTTTACTATACTTCTAGGCTGCACATGCATGAGTGCCAAGTAGTTCCTAGTAACATCACACAAAATGGATCAAAGAAGCACTGGCATAGAATATAAGAGACAGATACCTCTTTTGATGGGAAATTTTGTCAAGTAATGACTTTATTTTATTTTATATTTTTTAAAAGTTTGTTTATTTATTTGGGGGAGGCAGGAATAGAGGAGAGAGGGAGAGATAGAATCCCAAGCAGGCTCCATGTTGTCAGCAGAGAGCCTGATGTGGGGCTTGAACCCCTGAACCGTGAGATCATGACCTAAGCCGAAATCAACAGTGGGATGGATGCTTAACGGACTGATCCACCCAGGTGCCCCAAGTAATGACTTTTAAAAGCTCTCTGTGGCACAATGTCTAGTATAAAAGTTGTGCCAGTAGAATGTGAGGAGAAACCTAAGACATTTCTTATACAACACATGATAAGAAGACAAATTAGGAAGATATTTCAACAATCCTGATTTTGATGATAAGGTTCAGAACAATTAGCTCATTAAACAAAAAATACCCTCAGCATCTACTACATGCCAAAACCTTCACTGGAAGTTACATCACAAAGAAGAATTAGAAACAGTCCTTGCTTTCAAAGGGCTTAAAAAAACATTAAGAGAGAAAATAATTAAAAAAAAACAAAGACTAAACTAAATTTTAAGGTGATTTAATGAAAAATGTAAATCTCTAAGCAGGTTTGACAAATGTTTTCTAGATACATGCACCAAGACTTGGTGACTAAATGTAAATAAAACATGAACAGAAATATGATAAAATATGTCTTTATATTAAAAAAGCTTTTTTGAGAGAAAAATTACAAGTTTTATTTCATAATAATGCTGTCTTTGGTAACCCACCCTACTCAAACCATCTATCTCTCTCCCTAACTTTTTTTCAGTTTCCAAACCAAAATAATTGTCTGAAAGTTAGTCATCTGAAATGCTGGTGAGGTCAGAGCAAAGACAACCTTAGACTGAAAAAACTCATGCTGGTACATAAAGTACTTAGAAATAACCCTTGAGTTCAATGCTCACCTGCTTTTCTTCCTCCACCCCAAATATTAATCTTATAAAATAGATGTTTGATCATTATTATAATCTTAGATTATTATGAGTTTACTCAATAAAATATACTGATATATATAGACTGAGACTTAAAAGAATGTCTATATAGTCATATCTCAAAGATATTGCTTGTTCAGTTACAGCCCACCACAGTAAAGTGAATATCATAATTAAGGAAATCACATGAATTTTTTTTGTTTTCTAGTGCATATAAAAGTTTTTCTGCACTATACTATAATTTATTAAGTATGCAATAATATTATGCCTAAAAAACAATGCATGTCCCTCAATTAAAAAATACTTTATTGTGAAAAAATGCTAACCATCATCTGCACTTTCAGCAACTCATAACCTTTTTGCTGGTGGAGGGTCTTGCTTTGATGCTGATAGCTGTTGACTGATCTGGATGGTGGCTTATGAAGGTTGGAGTGACTGTGGAAATTCTTAAAATAAGACAACAATGAAATTTGCTACATCAATGGATTCTTCCTTTCTTGTATTTCTCTGTAGCATGAAATGCAATTTGGAGGGATTTCACCCACAGTAGTACTTCTTTTAAAATTGGAGTAAATCTTCTCAAGCCCTGCTGCTCCTTATAGAATAATTTTATGGAATATTCTAAGTTCTTGGTTGTCATTTCAATAATCTTCACAGAATCTTCACCAGAAGTAGCTTCTAACTAAACAAACTTCTTTTTTTTCTCATCCATAAAAAGAAACTCTTTATCCTTAAATTTATATCATGAGATTGCAGCAATTCAGTCATATATTCAGGCTCCACTCCTAATACTAGTTCCTTGCTATTTCCAAAACATCTGCAATTACTTCCCCCACTGAAGGATTGAGCTCCTCAAAGTTATCCATAATGGTGGGAATCCACTTCTTCCAAAGTCCTGTTAATGTTGATATTTTGACTTCTTCCCAGGAATCATGAATGTTCTCACTGGCATCTAGAACTGTGAACCCTTTCCAGAAAGTTTTTATTTTACTTTGCCCAGATCCATCAGAGGAATTACCATCTGTGGCAGCTATATAGCCTTATGAAATGTATTTCTTAAATAAGACTTGAAGGTTGAAATTACTCCTTGATTCACAGGCTACAGAAATGATGTTGTGTTAGCAGGAATGAAAACAACCCTTATCTCACCGTACATCTCCATCGGAGTTCTTGGGTGACCAAGTGCATTGTCAATAAGCAGTAATATTTTAAAAGGAATATATATATTTAGATAAAATATTATACAATATTTTATTATATAATATTATATAGCCATTTATTATATAATAAATAATAAATATATAATATACAATATATATTTTCCCCCTGAGCAGTAAGTTTCAATAGTGGGCTTAAAACATACAATGAACCATGTTGTAAATACATATGCTATATATACTGTCACCCAGGCTTTGCTGGTCCATTTATAGACCACAGAGTAGGTCTACCTTAATTCTTAAGTGTCCCAGAATTTCCAGTAAATGAACATTGGGTTCAACTTAAAGTCACCAGCTGAATTATCTTCTAATAAGAGAAGTCAGACTGTACTTTGAAGGTTTGAAGACAGACATTGACTTCCCTCTAGCTGTAAAAGTCCTAGATGTCATCTTCTTCCAATAGAAGGCTGTTTCATCTATCTTGAAAATGGGTTCCCATTGCTTAGTGTAGCTAACTTGGTTAATTTTCTTAGGCCAGATCTCCTAACTTGCTGCAGCTTCTACATCAGCACTCTGCTTCACCTTGCACTTTTGTTATGGAGATGTCTTTTCCTTTAAACCTCATGTACCAACTTCAGCTACCTTCAAAATTTTCTTCTTTAAGATTCTCACATCTCTTAGGCTCCATGAGTTTGAAAAGGGTTAGGGAGTTGCTCTGGATTAAGCTTTGCTTAAGGAAATGTTGCATCTGGTTTGATCATTTATACATACCACTAAAATTTTCTCCATATCAGCAATAAAATTGTTTCTTTTTCTTATTATTCATGTGTTCAGTGGATTATCTTTTAATTTCCTGCAAGAAATTTTTTTCCCTGTATTCACAACTTGGCTAACTGTGTGGCACAAGAGACCCTTTTCAGCTTATTTTGGCTTTGAACATACCTTCCTCACCAAGCTTAATTATTTCTAGCTTTCGATTTAAAATTAGACACATAAAACTCTTCTTGTCACTTGAACACTTGAATGCCATTGTAGGTTATTAATTTGCCTAATTTAAATATGGTTATGTCTCAGGGACTAGGGAGGCCTGAGGGGAGAGAGAGAAATTGGGGAAATGGCCAGTGAGTGGAACTGTCAAAACACTCACAAAATTTATGAATTAACTTTGTGTCTTACATAGGTACAGTTCATGGTGCCCCCAAACAATTACAGTAGTCACATCAAAGATCACTGATCACCAGAACAACCAATATAAAAATGAGAAAAATTTTAAAATACTGCAAGAATTACCAAAACATGACACAGAGATACAAAGTGAGCAAATGCTATCGGAAAAATGGTGCTAATAGATTTGTTCAATGCAGGGTTGTTACAAATCTTCAATTTGTCAAAAACACAATATCTGCAAAGTGCAATAAAGTGATGTATACTTGTAATGATTAGACTTGTCTGTTGGTTGTGAATAATTAAGACATGGAGATTATAGACAAGTATATAGACAATGCCTTTAAATCTTGGACTATTAGTCTATTGTTAATTCTTAGATTCCAATATACTATGTACTCTTGATTTTCCTTAATCTTTGGTCATGATTCTTCTTAGATATCTTTGCTAGATCATCTTTTTCTTCATCTCTTGGTGGAATTCCCAGAGCTCACTAGTTGGACCTCAGGTTTTTGTTATTTATTCCCATCCCACTGTGATTTTGTCAACTTTGAATGCCAGCAGTATGCCAAAAACTTCCAAATTTATATTTGCAGTATTAACTTCAATTCCATACTGGTAACCTAGTGCTAACTATACACTTCTAGTTGGATGTAAAATAGACATTTCTAATTTAAGTTTTCCAATACCAAACTTCATACTTTCAACTATCCCCCAAATCTGATCCATCTGTAGAATTCACACTCACAGTTTATTGCAATTCCATTTTTAGAGTTGCTAAACCAAAAGCCTTTAATTCATATTGCCTCTTCAATCAAATAAGACATACTACTAGCTCTACCTTCCAAAGAAATTACAAATTTATTTAGAATTTCTTAATTATCTCCATGGATACCAGACACACAAACACCATAATCATTCCCTTGAGATTGTAAAAGACCCAATATATCTTACACTACCCAATTTTGATTCTCTACAGTATGTTTTCAACACAGTTGCCAGAGTGATCCTTCTAAAATCTTTATCAGTGACTATCATTTCTCTCCTTAGAAATTTCCAAGAGCTTGTCATTTCCTGAGAATAAAACAAAAGTTTCTAATAGCCTGCAAACCTCTAAATAACTCGTTCCTTCTTAGATATCTGATCTCGTATTCTACAATAGTCCCTTTGGATATACTGCCCTCCAATTGCCTTTGTAACATATTGGTCTTTCACATGTTGTTCCCTCTACATGGTATGCTCTTGCACCATATACCCACAATCACATTCATTTTCTTCAAGCTTCTTCGTAAATGTCAGCTTCTCAGTGAAGCTATCCTAACAATACTATGTCTTCTTTCACTGTTCTGATAACCTTTTCTGGTTTTGTTTTCCCATAACATCACTTATGCCATTATTAAAGACGACAGAATCACTTAAATGTCATACTTACCTTTATTGTTGACATCTACTCATTAGAAGTGAAGTATGATGAGGGCGGAGATTTTCATCACCCTATTTTTTCCCTTATGCCTAAAACAGTGCCTGATATATATTAAACACCCAATGAATTCAGCACATGAACGAAGAGCTTGCTGAAAGTAGATGCAAAGTGGACTATTCTCACTACAAGTTTCCTTTTTTGTAGACTGATTTTTTTGTGACATCTAACGTAAGTCTAGTTCATGCAAAACTTTGCACATAAACTTTATCCTCCAAATGTCTATGAAAAAATTATGTGTATAGTTTGGCACATGATCTCTTTATCATATAATAAGCATTTTGTTATCTTACTGTCATAAATGAGAGTATGATTTCCCAGACTATGGGAAAACACTAGAAACACAATGCTACAATGTGTTAATTTATACAATCCAAAATTCTGAATGGGTCTGGGACACACACACACACACCCCATAATGCTACACACTCCAAAAGCAACTGGGTGTGTTAATGTAAATAATAAGCCCTTAAAACCATGTAGAAATAAAATTAATGACTTCACACCTGGAGTGTCGAAAATATTTGAGCCTACTGAAATAATGGTGCCTTTCCAAAATGAGCCCTTTAAAAGTTTGCAAACTTACACTATTTACTGAAGAGATCTCACCAAAAAGTATTTGCTACCAATGTGAATCCACAGAAGTAGCTGTTGCATAACCAGCTTTATCCAAATGAAACATAGGAAAAAATCAGTACATTTCTAGAAATAATAATTGGCATGTAATGCACATCACAGAAAAAGTGAATTCACTTTGAGTCTACAGTGGCATTTCTAAATTTAGTAGCTCAAGGTCTATTAAATTACATACAAATCACTAAAAAGAAGTAGTCAAGACAAGCTTGAAGGGACAAATATTAAACTTATTAAAATGACCCATAGCCAGTTGAATTAAATAGCTTTTCTCTACTGAAATATTAATGTGTTGATTAAATTATGTTTATGTATATGACTGAAACCTTGCATATTTTATAGTGTTTTCTCATCATGGTATACTTCACATGTAAAAATATATATTTGTTTAATTAAAGATGATATTCAGAACACATTTTTAGGCATGATGAAAATTTTAAATTTGAATAAAGAATAAATGATTATCATCAAGGAGCTTACATTTCGCCAAATTTGGGGTATGTATAAGAAAAAATAAAATGTTAATTGGAGAGTGATATAAATTTAAGACTACCTAGAGCTAATATATACTAAATTTACTCTGATAAACATTTCATGTACATTATCTCATCTGATCCTGGTAACAAATCCAAAGGTTAGTCTTTTATTACCCCCATTTTATAGACGGGGCTATCAGGGTTAGAGAGAGTAATAAACCAGTGATAATGTGTATTGGAAGAACATAAATTTAAATCTGATTGTCTGATGACTCTGTTGCAGTGAACAAAAATATTTCCTGCAAAAAGTATGCAAGGTCAGAAATATTTTTTTTTTTTTTTTTTTTTTTTTTTTTTTACCGGAGAAAAGACCTGTATGCTTTTCTTGAAGCAAGTAAGAAATACCTTTACCTTTAGGTCTTAGAAAATGAGGGGATTTGGATGAAAAACAAAACCTATGAACATTCAGAAAGAATAATTAATTCAAATCAGAATATTTCAAAGAGAATGTCTGTAATTCAGTAGTGTCCAAGCTACAAAAATTGAATTTCAAATGGAAGTATTATACCAGGAAATCTTGTGATTAATAAGATAAAGAATGATCAGTACTAATGGGCAGAGAGTGAACTTTTAGTCATGAAAGGTAGAGAGAAACAGTTTCCTAACGTACCTTCCACTCCTTATGTTATTTAAGTATTTTGTATATTCTTTGAATACGTTTTCAATAGTTAGACAACCTCACAATCAAGTGTTTTTGGGGGGATGCCTGGGTGGTTCAGTTGGTTAAGCATCCAACTTCTGCTCAGGTCCTGATCTCACAGTACGTGAGTTCAAACCCTGCATCAGGCTCTGTGCTGACAGCTCAGAGCCTGGAGCCTGCTTCAGATTCTGTGTCTCCCTCTCTCCCTCCCTGACTCTCCCTCACTCACGCTCTGTCCCTGTCTCTCTCTCTCAAGAATAAACATTTTTTTGAAAAGTGGTTTTTTGGGGGCGTCTGGGTGGCTCAGTCGGTTAAGCGTCGGTTAAGCTTCCGACTTCGGCTCAGGTCATGATCTCACGGTCAGTGAGTTCCAGCCCCGCGTCAGGCTCTGTGCTGACAGCTCAGAGCCTGGAGCCTATTTCCGATTCTGTGTCTCCGTCTCTCTCTGACCCTCCCCTGTTCATGCTCTGTCTCTCTCTGTCTCAAAAATAAATAAACGTTAAAAAAAAAAAAAAAGAATGAAAAGTGGTTTTTTGAATATCTTGATTTTTAACTTTATGTTCGAAAAATTATTTTTTTCTATTTATATTATTTTTGTACTAACATTACATTTTCTTAATATTTCTTTTTGGAAAGACCATTTTGCTTTTATTTTCCTTTTTACTTAATTTCTTATAAGAGTTGTTTAATGGAAAATCAAGAGTTTGGTGACACTACTGACTGATGGATAACTTTAAAGCATTTAGCCTGTGGCAGATAAAGCAAATTCACTTTCTATACTATGTAGCTATACGGTCAAGTGAATTGAGAATATAGATCATAAAGTGAAATAACATTTGCCTAATTTTTAGCAATTCTCTAGAGGCTATTGAACTCTTTAATTATAGTAAATTGTTAGTGTAAACTTTTAGGATATTGGAGAAGAATGCAATTCTGTGAGCAAAGTATGGTACTGCAGGATCTATGTTCATGGCTTATCTCAGAGAAGTTATGTTGTCCAAATAGAATTATACTAAAATAATTCCCTGTAGAAAAGAATTAACACTGAATGAAATGCCCATTTGTGTATAACAGTAAAAAGTAGGAAGAATGACATCATTGGATGTCTAAAGGAGGCAATAAAATATTCTCTTAGATTTTCCATTTGCATAAATTACAGGATAGGATGTTTCCTGTATGGTGATGGCTGTGCATTCAGCTGTAAGTAAGTTAACTGTTATTACTATGGAAAAATTGTGCCATTTTTAGTTATATAATGTGAGAGAAAAATGACCAAGATGTGGAATACCAAGCATTACTAGAAGCAGCAATTTATTATTTATCCATGGAAGGATTTGCAATAGCAGAGCAGTAAGATAAAATGGAGTTTAAGATTGATTTTGTGAGGAATCAGGGAATCAAATGGAATCCATAGAAACACAGTAATGGTTAGTAAAAGAAATAAATAAGTGAATTATGAAGAGCTTGAATATAAACCAGCGCTTGCAAAATCTTTGTCAGTTTAGTTTTTTAAATGTAATGAAATTTTTATGATGGTATCCACATTATGAAAGAAGATTTGAGCTAGCCTCCTGTTTTGGAGCCACATGAGTCTAAACATAGATGTAGTAGTTTTCTATGAATAATAAAATTCCACAAAGCACATTCAAAAAACTATAATATGTATGAGATATAAGTGACAGTTACAGGTATAACAAATTTATATTAACAATACATGTAAAAATGAGAGAGGATTCACACTATTTTTTTCCAGAGATAATTTATCCATAAATATTTTTCACCCATGATATTCTTAGGTATATTACAGCCTGTAGTAGGTTTTTACCCATGTGAGGGTATATAGATATTTAAAATGTCATATCAGAGAACACTAAACTGGAAGAATACTACAATACAATAGATGAAAGTGAGAGTTTTTTTTTCAAATTTGTATGTGCAAATATGTATTAAAGAGGAGAAACTAATTTTTTAGCAATACTGTTAATATTTAATGATATCTTCATAGATTAAATATTTATGACTGTGACATAATAATTTCAATATAAATTTATTCTCAGAAGATTTGTGATAAAATCTTCCTAATCTGGGGAGTGCTGAAAAATAAAACACTTCATTAAAAAAGCATCCTAAATTACTTGGGATATAAGTAAGGCAATTGGTTCACAGGTGAGAGAAATAAAATGGTATTTCAATCAAATGTTAGCAAAGACAGTTGCTCCAAGTACTTAAGTAATAATTTAATGGTACAGATAGTACACTGTGTTCAAATTATACAGTGGCACATTATGTAATTAAAATGTATTTTAAATACATTTAAAATTGTCAACGAGAGAATTAAAGAAAGGTATATTTGTCAAAATGCTGTCAGAAAAGCAGATAACACTCTAAACATTTCAGAAGATTTTAATGGATAACAATAGGCACAAAAGTGTTGGAAAGGTATAAGTGAAAGAAGTGAGGTAACTCAAGGATGAGAAACTGCAAGGAACACTACCTTCTCTTAAGGAAAGAGAAGAGATAGGAATGCTGCCCAGAACCAATGATTCTGGCCACTGTGGCTTCTGGAGCATGTCTGGGTGTTGTGGCTGCTAGAGTCAACATTGTTAAAGCTTTGCAGGAGCAAGCTTTGCAAGAGTCTACAATCCCATTATGCTCATCAGACCTTTCAGTCTCGGGTTACAAAAGGCTTTTACTCTGATTGTTACTGCAGAAGCCAGTCTATGGACTCTGCTACTGAGAGGAATGTTCACTGTCTAAACTGGGTCCATGGGAACTATGAGGCTGTTGGGGGTCCTTCAGAGGTTCCTATGGCAGCACACTGCCCAAGCACAAAGACGGTATTGCTGTTATGCTGTTACTGAACACTACAACAGAACCAGAAAGGTGAAACACAATCCTTTCTTTCTTCCTCTCACCTTCAGGTCTTCTTTCATTGCCTCCCACTGGCTGGCAAGGGAGTAAGAGAAAAGCTGTTTTCAGGTTTCTACACTCTGGTGATACGAAGGGGAAAATGTAAAGGCAGTTATGGAAAAAAGACTCAAAGACAAATAATAAACATACAAATTACAATATCTCAATTACATATGTGAGAATTGAAAAGAAAAGACAAATTTATTATGGAATCCAACTTGACTGAAATGCTGGCATCTCTAATAGGCTAGACACACTGGCTGGCAGAGGGAGAATTTATATGGTACAGGGTGAGAAAAATAATACAGTTGTAAATAAAGATTCAGAACAGTGAAGAATCAATAACCTGAGAGAGTCAAGGTGTTTACCATGAATTCTAGACGAAATCAATTTGAAAAATAGAAAGCAAAACAAAACAGAAATCAGACCTTGAGTTTGAAGTAAAAGCTCCTTGGAGTTAAGTCACAAAAACATAATGGTGAACATACTGAATAAAAGAAAGGTCACATGACTACAGCAAAGGGTGTCAGTTATTGTCTAGATTATTCAAAGATTTGAAACCCAGAGGAAAAAAAACTTCAACTTGAGATCCTGAAGTTATTTATACAAAGTAGCTTTGCTAATGCGCTAATGCTCTGTAAAAACGTAGTTCCCATTTTATCCATCCCATTAATTTCTGGCACTCCCTTTACATTCTGCTAAAGTATTTCATAGATTATATAATCTACTGATCTCCATATATGAAAAAATATCATAAGAATTATAAAGGAGACGGTGCCTGGGTAGCTCAGTTAGGTGTCTGACTCTTGGTTTCAGCTCAGATCATGATCTCACGGTTTGTGGGATCGAATTTGGTGTCAGGCTAACACTGACAGTGTAGACCCTGCTTGGGATTCTCTCTTTCCCTCTCTCTGCCCCTCCCCACTTGCTCATGTGCGTGCACACTCTCTCTGTCTTTATCTCAAACTAAAACAATAAACTAAATAAACTAAATAAATAAACTTAAAACAATAGCTAAAAAAAGAATTACAAATGAGAAAAAGAAGAGTAAATCATAACAAGATAAATTCATTTTGTATGTATAATCTCATTTACAACAGTGTTAGTTTACATAATAAAGATATATTATAGCCCCTTGTGTTATGTGCATCCCATTTGCTACTCCATATCCCCATTCCATCCTCCCGTATCATGCTATATGCCTCAGAGGAATGTTTCACATGGGATATATCAATGAAATTATTTGTCTTATGAATTTGTTGAAATTTGTCAATGCAAGTCACCAGCAGGGGTCAGAGAGTGAGAGGAAAGGAGACAAGACATTTATTCTACCGTTTATGCTAGTTTGTCACAGGTTTGTTGAGTCTCTGTACAAATAAAACAAAACAAGCCTTCTTCAAACAACAATCCTCTCCAAGTTTTAGTAAATATTCTGTCATTTATCCTTTAGGTCTAGACTGTTATTGTCACCTTAAATTTATAATTCTTAGATTACTCTGCTATTCCTATCCCCCTCCCAAGTCCCTGTCCACAATTTTTACTAATTTATTTCAATTCCTATATAATTAACATACAGTGCTATATTAGTTTCAGGTGTACAATGTAGTGATTCAACAATTCTGTACATTACTCATTCTCATCATGATAAGTTACTCTTTAATCCCCATCACCTATTTCATCCATTTCTCCCCCACACCTTTCTGGTAACCATCAGTTTGTTCTCTATAGTTAAGAATCTCTTTCTTGGTTTGTCTGTCTCTCCTTGTTTTGTTCCATTGCTTGCTTTGTTTCTTAAATTCCACATGTGTGTGAAATTATATATTATTTGTCTTTCTCTGACTGCCTTATTTTGCTTGGCATTGCACTCTCTAGAACTATCCATGCCATTGAAAATGACAAGATTTCATTCTTTTTAATGGCTGAGTAATATTCCATTTGTGTGTGTGTGTGTGTGTGTGTGTGTGTGTGTGTGTGTGTACATATTTTAAAAAATTTTTTTAATGTTTATTTTTGAGAGAGAGAGAGAGAGACAGAGAGACAGAGCATGAGAAGGGGAAGGGGAGAGAGACACACACATACAAAATCTGAAGCAGGCTCCAGGCTCTGAGCTGTCGGGACAGAGCCTGATGTGGGGCTCGAACTCAGGAACCCATGAGATTGTGACCCGAACCAGAGTTGGATGCTTAACTAACTGAGGCACCCAGGCTCCCCATGTGTGTGTACCACATCTTTATCCACTCATTAGTCAATGGGCATTTGGGCCCTTTCTATAAGTGGATATTGTTGATAATGCTCCTATAAACATTGGGGTGCATGTATCCCTTCCAATTAGTACTTTTGTATCCTTTGGGTAAATACCTACTAGTGCAACTGCTGGATCATAGTGTAGTTCTATTTTTAACTTTTTGAAGAAACTCCATAGTATTTCCCAGAGTGGTTGTACCAGTTTGCATTCCCAAACACAGTGTAAGAAGGATCCCCTTTCTCAGCATCCTCGCCAACACTTGTTTCCTGTGTTGTTAATTTTAGCCATTCTGAATGGAGTGAGGTGATATCTCATTGTAGTTTTGATTTGCATTTCCCTGATGATGAGGAGCATTGGGTATTTTTCATGGTCTGTTGGCCATCTGTGTGTCTTCTTTGGAGAAATGGCTGTTCATTTCTTCTGCCAATTTTTAAAGTGTATTATTTGTCTTTTGGGTGTTGACTTGTATGAGTTATTTATATATTTTGATACTAAACCTTTATTGCATATGTCAGTGGCAAATCTCTTCTCTAATTCATAGTTGCTACTTATTTTTTTTATTATTTCCTTTCCTGTTCAGAAGTTTTGTCTTTTGATGAAGTCCCAATACTTTATTTTTGTTCTTATTTACTTTGTCTCAGGAGACATATCTAGAAAAACCTTTTATGACTGGTGTCAGGAGACATTATTGCCTGTGCTCGCTTTAATGACTTTTTTTTTTATGATTTCAGGTATCACATTTAGGTCTTTATTCATTTTGAGTTTATTTTTGGGTATGGTGTAAGAAAGGGGTCCAATTTCATTCTTTTCCAGTTTTCCTAAACACCGTTTGTTGAAGAGACTGTCTTTTTCCCATTGCTTATTCTTTTGTGCTTTCTGAAATATTTGCAATGTAATTATGAGTTTATTTCTGTGATTTCTATTATCTTCTATTGATTTATCTATTTTTGTGCCAGTACCGTATTATTTTGATCACCACAGCTTTGTAATATAACTTGAAGTCTGGAATTGTGATACCTCCAGCTTTCCTTTTCTTTTTCAAAAATGCTTTGGTTATTCAGTGTCTTTTGTAATTTCATATTAGGATTGCTTGTTTTAGTTCTGTGAAAAATGCTTGTGGAGTTTTAATAGGGATTGTATTAAATATATAGATTGCTTGGGTAGGATAGACATTTTAACAGTATCTCTTCTTCTGATCCATGAGCATGGAATGTGTTTCTATGTCTTTGTGTCATCTACAATTTCTTCACCAGTGTTTTATAATTTTCAGAGTACAGGTCTTTCACCTCTTTGGTTAGGTTTATTCCTAAGTGTCTAATTATTTCTGTTGTAATTGCAAATGGGGTTGTTTTTTAAATTTCTGTTTCTGCTACTTCATTACTAGTGTATAGCAATGTAACATATTTCTGCATATTGATTTTGTATCCTGCTACTTTAATGAATTTATGTATCAATTCCAGTAGTATTTATTTATTTATTATTTATTTATTTATTTATTTATTTATTTATTTATTTTCTGGAGTCTTTAGGATTCCCTATGGGCATCTTGTCATCTGCAAAGAATGAAAGTGTTACTTCTTTCTTACCAAGTTGGATGCTGTTTATCTTTTTTATTATTATTTATTATTATTATTATTAAATTTTCATCTGATTGCTGTGGCTAGGATTTCTCCCACTACTATGTTAAATAAAAGTGGGGAGAATGGCCATCCTTATCTTGTTCCTGATCTTAGGGGAAAAGTTATCAAGTTTTTTCCATTGAGTATGAGGTTTGCTATGGGTTTTTCATGTATGCCTTTTATTATGTTGATCTATGTTTCCCCTAAACCTACTTTGTTGAGTGCTTTCTCAGGATTGGATGTTGTAGTGGTCAAATTCTTTTTCAGCAACTATTGAAATTATCATATGGTTTTTATCCTTTCTCTTATTGATGTGATGCATCCATTGATTGATTTGCAAATTCTGAATCACCTATCCTGGGAATAAATCCTACTTGACAATGGTGAAATATTTCTTTAATGTAATGTTTGATTCAGTTTGTTGGTATTGTGTTGAGGATTTTGTTGCATTTATGTTCTTCAGAGATACGTGCCAATAGTCTTTCTTTCTTTCTTTCTTTCTTTCTTTCTTTCTTTCTTTCTTTCTTCTTTTTTTGTGTGTCTTTATCTGGTTTTGGTGTCAGGGTCATACTGACCTCATAGAATGAATTTAGAGGTTTTCCTTCCTCTCCTTTTTTTTTTTTTTTTTTGAATAGCTTAAGTAGAATAGGTATTAATTTTTCTTTAAATATTTGGTAGAGTTTGCCTGTGAAACCATGTGGTCCGGGACTTTTGTCTGTTAAGAGTTTTTCTTTTTATTACTGATTCAATATATTTGCTGGTAACCAGTCTGTTCAAATTTTCTACTTATTTCTGCTTCAGTTTTGGTAGGTTATATATTTCTAGGGATGTATCCTTTTTACTCGGTTGTTGAATTTGTTGGTATATAATTTTTTTCATAATATTCTCTTACACTTGTTTATATTTCTGTATTGTTAGTTTTATTGTTATTTCTTCTTTTCATTGGTGATTTTTTTTTAATTCTAAATCTTTCCATTTTCTTAATGAGTCTGGATAGAGGTTTATCAATTTTGTTTATCTTTGAATGAACCAGCTCCTAATTTCATTAATTAATTTCATTAATTTCTACCAGTTGGTTTTAAATTCTATATTATTTATTTCTTCCCTAATTTTTATCATTTCCTTCCTTCTGCTGGTTTTGGGTTTTGCTTGTTGTTCTCTTTCTGCCTCACTTAGGTGTAATGTTAAGTTGTTTACTTGAGAGTTTTCTTGCTTCTTGTTTTTCTATTTGGATGAGCTATGCCTTGATATACAGGAGCAGTTCAGATCCCCTACTATTATTGTATTACTATTGATTAGTTCCTTACATTTGCCTCAACTGTTTTACGTACTTGGGTGCTCCTGTGTTAAGTTCAAAAGCATTTACAATTACTATATCTTCTTGTTGGATTATAGCATTTATGATTCTATAGTGTCCTTCCTTGTCTATTATTACGGCCTTTGTTTTAAAGTCTAATTTTCCAATATAAATATTGCTACTCTGTGTTTCTTTTCACTTCCATTTGCATGATACAAGTTTCTCCATCCATTTACTTTCAGTCTGCATGTGTCTTTAGATTTGAAATGGGTCTCTTGTAGGCAGAGACATGTCTTTTTTATTATCCATTCCATCACCCTATGTCTTTTGATTGGAGCATTTATTCCATTTACATCCAAAGTAATTATTGATATGTGTGTATTTAGTGCCATTTTGTTACTTGTTTTATGGTTGTTTTGTAGTTGCTCTCTATTCCTTTCTTCTCTTGCTCTCTTCTCTGTTATTAGTTGGCTTTCTTTAGCTAAATATTTGGATTACTTACTCTTCATTCTTTACATATCTATTCCTTTTTTTTTTTTTGATTTGTGATTATTATTCAGTTTATATATAAACTCTGCATGTAATAGTCTACAGTAAGCTTATGGTCACTTAATTTTGGACTCATTCTTTACTTCTCTGTCTTCCACATTTCAGATAATTGGTACCATATTTTACTTTTTTTGTGCTTCTCTGAACTGATTTTTACAGGCAAACTTAATTTTTTAGCTTCTGTGCTTTCTATTTTTCTTACTGTTACTTATGTGTTTTGTTTTCCATTCACAGAGCCCTTTTAAAGTTGCTTGTACGGCTGGTTGTGTGGTCATGAATTTTTTTTATCTCATCTTTGTGTGAGAAAGTCTTTATCTCTCCCTCTATTCTGAATGACAGCTTTGTTGGATACAGTATTTTTACTTGCAGATTTTTTCTTTTCAGCACTTTGAGTATTCATGCTACTCTTTTCTGGCCTTCAAAATTTCGGCTGTAAAGTCAGGGGATAGCCACATAGGCTTTCCTTTTTATGTAACCTTTTTCTTTTCTCTTACAACCTTTAAAATTCTTTCCTTATCACTTTTTTTTTTTTTTTTTTTTTTTTGCTTTTTAAAATACTATTTGTCTTGGTGTGGACCTTCATGTGTTGGATTTGAATCTCTGTGCTTCCTGAATCTGGACCTTTATTTCCCTCCCCAGATTCAGGAAGTTTTAGCTATTATTTATTTAAATAACATTTTCTGCCCCCTTTACTCTCTTTTCTCCTTCTGAGATCCCTGCAATGTGAATGTTATTATGCTTGATGTTGTCACTGAGTTCTCTAAATCTATTCTAATTATGCAGTATTTGTTTGCTTCTCACCTGTTCAACTTGATTGCTTTCCATTTACTACATACTCCAGGTCACCTATAGGCTCCTCTGCTTCCTGTAGACTACTGTTTATTCTATATATTGTATTTTTAATTTCATTTATTGAGTTGTTTATCTCTGAAATGTTATTTTTTATATTTTTGTCAAGGGTCTCACTGATGTTGTCCAACCTTTTCTGAAACCTAGGTAGTATCTTTATAGTCATTACTTTAAATCCTCTCTCAGGCATATTACCTTTTTCTGTTTTGCATAGTTCTCCTGCTGTGATTTTTTTCCTGCTCTTTCATTTGAGGCATATTCTTCTGTCTCTTAATTTCATCTACATTTCTGTGTCTGTTTCTGTGTGTTAGGAAAGTCAGCTACCTCTTCTTCTCTAGAAAGTAGTGTCTTTATGAAACAGAGGTTCTATAGTGCCCTGCAGAGCAGTATCCCCTTTTCACCTGAACCTGGCACTTCAAGGAATGTCTCCTATATGTGTTGCTCACACCCTCTTGTGTCTGAGTTGCTCTTTCTTTTAGTTTAGAAGACTGTACTGACTCCCTGCCTGTTGTGAGGTGTGCTCGCTCTTTTTGTGTTGTTTGGGAGCCAGGAAGACTGGCTCTGAGAAAGCATGACCTCAGGGAGACTCAGTGGCCAGGCTGCAGTGTTAGCAAAATTTACTGAGTCCATAGTCCTAGGCCAGAATCTCTAAACAATTGTGGCTGGGAGCATGGCATGTGGCAGTGGCCATGGGTGCACTTCATCTGTGCATGTAGTGGCTGAGCAGGGCATAAAAAAGTGCCATTAGCAAAATTTCCACTAAACCCAGGGCTGAGGCCAATAGGCTTAGATCATGCAAATGCTCAAGTGAATGTGTAGGCAAGGCACACTGCTAGTAGGTTAGGTTGCAAGTAGCTGTGAAGCACTGCCTCCCACCAGAGGTCCTGTTTTTATGCTGGAGGGTGGGGGAGGAAAATGGCAACTGCCACCTCCTTTGTTCTTGGAGAAGAGCTCCAACAAGCTTCAAAATCAGTATAAATATATTTCCTTCTGTTTGCCCCAGATATTGTGCAAACTGTCTCTTCTATGTTGCCTCTCTGTGGGTTACTCTCTCTTTAAGGGTGGAGACCCAGCTATCAATCACACTCCAGGCTTGCCCATTGCTGAGTCAGATGATTTTTAAAGCTACAGGTACCTTGTCCAGCTAGTCATACAAACTTACGGAGTTCAGCTCTTCCGGTTTTCAAAGCCAGGTGTTATGGGGATTCATCTCCATGTGGGCTCTCTGGTGGCTAGAGACCTTTCCTCTTCCCTCCACATGCAGCTCCCTTATTCCTGTGGACATCTCCTGACCACATGTTTGCCCTTTCTAACTTCTCAGATGTGGTTTCTTCTCTACATTTGGTTGTGGAGTTTGCTCTGCCAGTCATCAGATCACTCTTCAATTTATATACATAGATGAGTCATATCTAGTTGCAAACAGTGAACAGGGTGTTTAGTGTGTCTTCCTACTCTACCATCTTGCCAAGCTCCTCCCTACCCACATTTCTATAAACTTTGAAGACTTTTATTAAACCCTCTTCTTGTTGCCTACATTGACTATTAAATCTGTTCTTGCCATGTTCTTATAATTCTATATATGTACTTTTAAAGAATACACTAGGTTTATGACTGGTAAGATGATAAACTATACAATAAAAATATAGAAGAAAATAATAGAATAGGGGTATGAATAAGGCAGAAATAAAATTTAATACTAAGAAAAATAATTATAGGTTAGTATTATTTGTATATAAGAAAACAATAGAATGGAAGCAGAGATAATATTCCAACATATTGAAGACTATCAAAAGAAAACAAAAATAACTAAGGATATTTAATATTCTTACAAATGGGTTAGATTTCATTTATTTGCCTGAAAATAATTCCCCATAAATTCATGATTAAGTATTACAGTATACAGTTATATCTTGAAATCTTATATGTTGATAAATACATTCAGGTTTAATGCATAAAATAATCTTAAAGAACTTTTACATCAATTAATAATAGGAAATAGAAGATGACTTAGAAAAAGGAGGACTAGAGAATGTAATGGAGAAGTAATATAGATTTCTGTGAATTTCTTGGAATATCTGCATTAGAACAAGAACACTAACAAACAAAATAATATATAGATATAATCAAGATATCAAATGCTAAGCTAGATATTAAAGAGTGTTTGCTGTTAAATAACCAGTTAGGTTTTTGGAATAATATCCCCAAGACAAAGGGTTGTCATTCAATTGTTTAAAATAATAAGATCGTTAAATATGAAGCATTAAAAAATCTTTATTTCAGTTACTAGAGAAATCATATTATAGTTTTCATGTGTCAAAAGATTCCATTGTGTCCACTACATTTGAAGAGATTGTGTGTGCATTTTTGTATTTGTTCATCTGAATTAAAAGGAAAACAGGATGCAAAAAGTGTAAGTCTTCTATCATAGCCAACAATAATGGTGAATTTGTCTCCATATTAGCTCTCACAGTATGAGCCCAAACTCATTGTTTGTATTATTTCAATCCCGAGATTTCCCCTTTGTATTGTTATTATATACATTTAATGGAGCCTGCCCTAGTGGTATGAGCTTTTTTCCCTTTAAAATCAAGATGGCTAATTCTATCAGTTCACTAAGGCCTCTGTAGCTCTTAACAGAGACATAAATATAGAAGGGAAAAATGATTAATAGTTATTCCATATCACCTCAAAGGGAAATTTTTGAGATTTAATTAGATAATGTCTGCAAAGTGCTTCAGTTCCTAAGAGAAAATAATACATAAGTGTATGGAGGAAAAGGCATCACAGTAAAATTGTACTATGTAAGTAGCAATAAAGGTAGGCTTTAGTTTGAATTCTGATATACCAGCAGTAGGACACTCATATGAATTGCCCTAAATCTCTCAAATGTTATCAGCAAACATTCATGTAACTGTGAGCTATTATGAAAAGTATAATAGATTGATAACATGAGAAGGGGGCAGGTTCAGGTCCTTGCTTTTTCATCGTCAATTGTCGGGCTATAAACCCGATGTGAAAATTCTCAGAGCCATAGTTTGCTCAGCAACAAAATGATGATAAAATTTTTTTTCTACTTCATAGGCTTTCTGTGAAGATCATATTTTTAGAAAGCTAAGGAAAATTCTTGGAAAGATTTAATGTGCTTTATAAATGATTGCTTAAAAAGTTAGCTATAAGTAGGATAGCTCAAAATAAGAAATGAAAATATATTTATTAAAAAATTAATATCCATTCATTTTGTGCTTATATTCTGTTTTGTTTTGTTTTGTTTTGTTTTGAAGAGGTCTGGTTCCCAGTTGGAAATTTAGAATCACATTTTTTTTTTGGTGTATTTCTATTCCCTAATTTCATCATTACTTCACAGACAAGAAAACAATATTTTTCTGCTCTTACAGGTGGTTAAAAAAAATCCTCACCAAAATACTGGCAAAATTTATAAAGCAACACATTAAAAAGATGATTCACAATGAGTAGTTAGGGATGCAATAATGATTCAATATTTGCAAATAAATCAACATACACCACATCAACAAAACAAAGATAAAAATCATATGATCATCTCAAAAGGTGTAGAAAAAACATAGGGAAATTTTCGACAACCATTCATGAAAAAAATTCTCAACAAGTGAGATTAGAGGAAACACACTTCAACATAATTAAAGGCGTACATGAAAAATCCACAGCTAACATCATACATAATGGTGAAAAACTAAAAGCCTTTGCTTTAATGTCGGGAACAAGACAAAAATGTCCACTCTCACCACTTTTATTCAACATAATACTAGAAGCCCTAGTCACAGCAATCAGGCAAGAAAAATAAAAAAGAGGCATCCACGTTTATAAATAAAAAGTTAAAATGACACAGTTTTCAAATGATATAATACTACACATATAAAATCTTAAAGACTCCACCAAAAAACTTCTACAAATAATAAAGGAATTCAGTAAAATTGCACAATACAAAACTAATATTGAGAAATTGATATCATTTCTATACACAACAACAAAACAGCGGAAATAAATAAAAAAAAAACACTAACAGCATTTACAATTGCACAAAAAATAATAAAGCACTTAGAAATAAACTTAATCAAAGAGGTGAAAGACCAGTGCTCCAAAAACTATAACACTGATGAAAGATATTAAAGATGACACAAAGAAATTGACATTCTATGCTCATGAGTTGAAAGAATTAATATTCTTAAAAATGTCCATATTCTTGGGGCGCCTGGGTGGCGCAGTCGGTTAAGCGTCCGACTTCAGCCAGGTCACGATCTTGCGGTCCTGGAGTTCGAGCCCCGCGTCGGGCTCTAGGCTGATGGCTCGGAGCCTGGAGCCTGTTTCCGATTCTGTGTCTCCCTCTCTCTCTGCCCCTCCCCCGTTCATGCTCTGTCTCTATCTGTCCCCCCCCCAAAAAAAAAAGTCCATATTCTTTAAGCAATCTACATATTCAATGCAATACCTATCAAAACACCAATAGCATTTTCATATAACTAGAATAAATAATAATAAAATTTGTATGAAACTGTAAAGGCCTTGAACAACCAAAGCAATCCTATGAAGAACAAAGATGAAGTTATCACAATACCAGATTTTAAGACATATTACAAAGCTGTAGTAATGAAAATAATTTGGTACTGGCACAAAAAATAGACACATAAGTCAATAGAACATAACAGAGAGCCCAGAAATAAATCCACAATTATATGGCCAATTAATCTATGACAAAGGTGGTAAGAATATATACAGTCTTTTGAGTAAATGGTGCTATGAAAACTGAAGAACTACATACTAAAAATGTAACTGGACCACTTTCTAACACCATACACAAAAATAAATTCAAAATGCATTAAAGCCCTAAATGTGAGACCTGAAACCATAAAAATCCTAGAAAAGAACAGAGGCAGTAATTTCTCTGACATTATCCATAGCAACATTTTTTTCTAGATATGTCTCCTGAGGCAAAAGAAACAAAAGCAATAATAAACTATTGAGACTACATCAAAAAACTTCTGAACAGCAAAGGAAATCATCAACAAAACAAAAACACAACCTACTTAATGGGAAAGGATATTAGCAAATAATATATATGATAAAGGGTTAACATACAAAATATATAAAGAACTGATACAACTAAATATATACAGGTATGTAACATGTATATATATACATATATGTATGTATACATTTAGTTGTATCTATACCTATATCTATACCTATATCGATATTGATATCGATATCTATATATGATTAAAAATTGGGCAGGGGACCTGAATAGACATTTCTCTAAAGACATAGAGATGGACAACAGATACATAAAAAATGCACAGCATCACTCATCTTCAGGGAAATGCAAATCTAAGCCTCAATGAGATACCACCTTATACCACTTAGAATCCTTAAAATCAAAACAAGAAGTAACAAGCATTGGTAAGGATGTGGAGAAAAAGGAAGCCTTTGTACTGTTGGTGAGAATGTAAATTAGTAGAGCCATTGTGGAATACAGTATGGAGGATTTTCAAAAAACTAAAATATACCTCTGAGGCTAAAAGCACAGTATATGTTAAGTAGAATTAAAATAAAAACTTAAAAGAATTAAGGATTGAAAAACAAATTAAAAAGGGAAATACATATGATCCAATAATTCCATTATTGAGTATTTCCTCAATGAGAATGAAAACACTAATTTGAAAAGACATATGCACCCCTATGCTTATTGCAGCATAGAAGCAACCCAAGTTAACTCCAATAAACAAATGGATAAAGACAATGTGGTATATATAGACAATGGAATACTATCAGACATAAAAAAGGATAAGATCATGCTATTTGAGACAATATGGATAAACGTAGAAAGTATTGTGCTAAGTGAAAAAAGTCAGACTGTGAAAGACAAATACCATTGTATTCCACTTATGAGTGGAATCGTAAAACCAAAACCAAAACCAAAATCAAAACAAAACAAAACAAAACAAAAACAAAAAACAAAAAAACAAACAAAAAAAAACCCTGAATAAATAAAACACAGAATCAGTTGTATAAATACAGTGAATAAACTCATGGTTGCTAAGGGGAGGTGGATGAGAATTTGGAAGAATGAATAAAGGAGAGATATAGGCTTCTAGTTAGGAAATGAATAAGTGACAGGAATAAAAGGCATAGTGTAAGGAATACCATCAATGGTATTATAATAACAATGTAACAGGACAGATGGCAGCTACATTTGTAGTAAACATAGCACAATGTAAAAACTTGCCAAATCACTCAGTTGTAAACCTGAAACTAATGTACTATTGTGTGTCAACTATATTCAAATTAAATAATACAATACAATACAATACAACACAACACAATCAATACAATACAATAAATAAAATAAAATTTGTCATATGGGAAATGGATTGTATGAAGGGTTGTTCCAATAACAAAACTCTATTCCCTTACCTTCATCCCCACCAGACACATGACTATCATGCAGGAATATTGCAAATTACTACCATTAGTTGATCCCCCAAGGCTAATGTCATTAAGAGCTGGATTAATTTTTTCATACACAACGTTGCTGATACTACAATCATATTACCATCAGCACTTTAGTTTGAATTACTCTGTTGTTTATAATTAAACACTTTCATAGTTATGATTTTAATATTTGGAAACAAAGGAGTTGACTGGTGCCATTTCCCTCTTCTACCCCTCAGAATAAACACAGAGACACTTGAAGAAAGCAGCTCAGTTCTGACACTGTTTAACTAACTTGCTGACACCAAGCCCCACTCCACTGTACTATAGTAGGACTGCCCTTCTCAGTCAAGCTTGCAGCAGTCCCAGTGTGGCAGGCCCCTCTCCCAGAAGACTAGCACAAACCACTGTCCACACCACATTTTGACTGGTGAGTTCCACAGGGCCTCAGTTCTAGTGGAGTTGGTGTCAGGTCTCATTTCACAAGCAGACAAGAGCACACCTAGTTAAAACTTGCCACACTGAGGCCAGGGTCCAAACATTACCCACAGCAGGCAAGGAGAGCCTCTGCAGATGACTGGCCTGAAGGATAGAGCAGCCAAAATGCAACAGCAGAGCACATGTAGCACACACCAGAGACACTCCCTGAAGCATCAGACCCTGGACACTACATGACCTCTTCTTTATGAGGCCATTACTTTCAGCAACAGGAGACACGACTGGCTTTTTAACACAGAGAAGAGGGCAGAGACTTTGACAAAATGCCAAAGCAGAAGAATTTATCTCAAATGAAAAAACAAGATAAGGTGATGGCCAGAGGTCTAATCACAACAGATAAAAGTAACATGCCTGATAGAGAATTTAAAGAAACAATCATAAGAGTTGAGAAAATAAAAGAAGGCATCAGTGACACCCTTACCACAGAGATAAAAGTGTAAAATAGAATCAATCAGAGCTGAAGAATGTAATAAACAAGATTGGAAATAGGTGTGATGCAATGAATAGCAGGCTGGAGAAAGCAGAGGAACAAATTAGTGACCTAGAAGATAAAACAATGGCCAGTAATGAAGCTGAACAAAGGAGAGAAAGAAGAATTATGCAACACAAGAATAGATTTAGGGAACTCAGTAACTCCATCAAATGTAACATAGGAGTCCCAAAAGGAGATGAGAGAGAAAATTTATTTCAATAAGTAGTAGCATAGTAGCTTCCTAAGATGAGGAAGGAAACAGACATCCAGATCCAGGAAGCACAGAGAACTCCCAACAAAATCAACAAAAGCAGGCCAATACCAACACATATAGTAATTAATCTTGCAAAATACAGTGATAAAGAGAAAATCTTAAAAGCAGAAAGAAAAAGAAGCCCTTAACCTACAAGGGAAAACCCATAGGTTAGCTGGAAAATTTTCAACATTTCAACAAGTCAGAAGGGAATGGTATGACGTGCTCAAATTGCTGAATGGGAAAAATCTGTGGCCAAAAATATATATCCATCAAAGCTATCATTCAGAATAGAAGGACAGATAAAGACTTTTCCAGATAAGCAAATACTAAAGGAGTTCATAACCACTAAACCAAACCTGCAAAGCGTATATATATATATATATATATATATATATATACATATATATAATTTTTAATATTTTAAATAATTAAATTGTTATTTTATATATTAAATATATAATATATAAATATTATATATACATGTATGTTGATTGTTGTTGCATATATGTATATATGTTGATTGTTGAATCCTCTCTTTTTTTTTTCTTACCTCATATAGTTGAAGCTGTGTCAGTTTTGTGTATTTTCAAAAAAAAGTTTGAATTTTATTCATATTTTAAGAGAGAGAGAGAGACAGAGCACGAGTGAGGGAGGAGCAGAAAGAGTAGGAGACACAAAAGCCAAAGCAGGCTCCAGGCTCAAAGCTGTAGCACAGAGCCTGATGCAGGACTCAAACTCATGAACTGTGAGGTCATGACCTGAGCCGAAGTCAAATGCCTAACTGGCTGAGCCACTCAGGAGCCCCTGTGTATTTTTTTAACGGATCATTACTTTCAGTGTCATGTCACTCTTATTCTAATCTCTATTTTAGTTATTTCTGATTATTCTTTTTTATTTCCTTCCTCTACTAAATTTTGCTTAAGTTTCTTCTTCTAGTTCCTTGTGGTGTAAAGTTGTTTTTTTGAATATTTTTTCTTAGTTCAAACAGTGATAGCATAAATCTCACTCTAACATATGCTTTCACTGCATCCCATAAATTTTGGAATATTGTGCTTTATTTTTCTTTTGTTTTGAGACATATTTTGATTTGTTGCTTGACCTCTTATTTTGCTCATTGTGCAGTAGAGTGTTGTTTCATATTTGCATATTTAATATTTTCAGTATAAAAAAGAAAAGAAGAGAAAATAGGTTTATTAAAGTTCATGAATCCTTTACATTCAGGGCAAGAGAAGATAATTTCCTGATAAATTTTTGAAGTACTTCTACATATTTGGAATGTTCATTTTACTCAAATAATTTTGGCAGTTTATATCTTAAACAGAAAAATTACCATTTTACTGATTTGAAGTTTATCTTGGCAAAGTTTTATATAGTACTTCCTAAAATTATTTGTGCACACTTTATTCTAAATTTTATTTCAAAATTTTAAAATGAATTCTACTGATGCAGAATCAAACACAAATTTATCATATAACTAAACTGAGTTTACTCTTCTATTCAGTTGGAGATCCAGACCCTTACCAAAGTGGGCCTGATTCAATGGCCCATTCTCTTTATTTACATCATACTGTGTGATTTCAATGTAACGTATGTGAATAAATATCACTGTAGGTTGTTTGACTCCTTTTCTTGTTTGTATATTCACTTAGTTATATTAATGGGAAGTTAGAGAAATGGACTCAATGCCTATGCTCAAATTACCACATCTAGTTGGAAGTTATATCATTATTTTTTAAATGGCTTATTCATTTTTGTCCTCAAAAACAAAACCCGATCCTTTCAAATATTAATTCTGTAGTTAGCTATGACACTGATGAATTAATTCTTTTTTGTCTCTTAACTCATTTGCAATTATCAGAAAAACAATATCTCTAATCTGACCTCTGAAATAATCAGTTATGTTAAGATTTAGTAGTAAATTTGTATTTCTTGTTCATGTTCAAAACTTGTCTTTGAAATGTAATATGAAAAAATTCTGGACCCAGAAAACAGGACTTCATCTCTTCTTTTAGAATATATATATGTATATATGTAATATATATGTGTATATATATATATGTAATATGCATATTATATGTGTATTATATGTATATATTATACATATGTATATGTGTAATATATGTACTATACATATTATAATATTTACCAGTCCAAAATAATATAATCACTTTATATGTGGTATGTTCCTTTCTAAAAAGGCTGAACAATTAGACATCAAAATGTCAGCATTTCTATATATGTTGTTTTTGCCCTCTGTACCTTAGTTAATAAAAGTATATTATGTCTTTCGTTTTTCCTTTTTTAAAAGGCCTTAAGTTTAATGAATAGTTTAATTTAAATTATCCAATGTTGCATTACACAGAGCAGCCTACAATTTATGTGAAGCAATACATGTAAAGAAAGTTATTAAAAACCATTAAATGTTTAAAAGCTGGAAATGATTGGGGTGCATGGCAGCCTCAGTTGGTAAAGCATGTGACTCTTGATCTTGGGGTCATCAGTTTGAGACCCACATTGGGTATAGAGGTTACTTAAAAATGAAATCTCTAAAGAAAAAGATGAAAGGGTGCCTGGTTGGCTCCGTCGATTAAGCACCCAACTCTTGATTTTGGCTCAGGTCATGATCTCACAGTTATAAAATTGAGGTTCTCTTGCAATCTCATTTTATGTAGCTATTTGATAATCTTTCTTTTTTAAATGTTTATTTATTTCTGAGAGAGAAATTTATCTGAGAGCGAAAGAGAGAGCGATCAGGAGAGCAGCAGAGAGAAAGGGAGACATAGAATCCGAAGGAGGCTCCAGGCTCCAAGCTGTCAGCACAGAGCCCCACGCAGGACTCAAACTCATGAACTGAGATTATGACCTAAACTGAAGTTGGAGGCTTAACTGACTGAGCCACCCAGGCACCCTGATAATCTGTTTTTATAAATGTGCAGTTATCATAGAGATCTAATAAAACAGGTTAAGGTCCCTTCAAGTAGTTTTGAGATTTAATTAAACAAGATAATTTGAACCTTATATAAGTGTCTTTCTAAAACACAAATTCAAAAGGGAAATGCACCCTGTGTTCATTGCAGCATTATTTAAAATACCCAAAATATGGAAGGAACCTAAGTGGCCTTTGATAGATGAATCAATAAATAATATGTGGTATATATACACAATGGAATTACTCAACCATAATAAAGAATGAAATTTTGCCATTTGTAACAATATAGATGGGTATAGAGGCTATTATGCTAAATGAAATAAGTCAAACTGAGGAAGACAAATACCATAGGATTTCACTTATATGTGGAATTTGTTTTTCTTGTTAAAAACTATATCTTTGTGTTTCATGTCAATACAATAAAAATACTTACACATTTATGAATGCATTATATATGCATTTTTATTAACCAGTTAAACATTTCTTCAAGACAGAGACTATTCATCCTTTTATTTCTCTATGACAGTTAACGGTTCTGGATATATTCCACATATTTTATGTATTAACTATGTTCCATTCTATCTTTGTGAAAATCTATAACTTATTATTACTAGATAACATTTCATTTGATCAAAGTAACACTTTACATATGTGTAGATCATTTAGCCAGCTTGCATGCACAAATTCTCTGTAGATCCTTTTGTGGACTTTTGTAGGTTACTGAGCCAGCATCAGATAGTATAGGTCTCAGATCACATAAAATGAGAATTTGCAAGATCATAGCAGCATTTTCTAACTTAAGTAGCAAAAATCTTTGGTAAATGATGGCTTCATCAAAGCCTTTCTCATCCACTGAATGACACATACAAATGGACACACTTTCATTTTACACACAACAAAAGGCTATAGGCAGAAAGTAAAATTCTCAGGTAAGCCAACTAATAAATAATTTTTGAGAATTGCCATTACCTAAGCACTGTAATTATATCCGGTGACACAAAAAATGAGCAGAAGTAATGCTTTACTTCACAACCTCTATTGGTGAAGACACATTCTTAAATAAGAAATTATGATAATGTGGCATAAAGTTAACAGTTGGTAGAATAGTGTTCTAATCAAGCAGATAGTAGAGGTATCTAACCATACTGTGAACACACAAGAATAATTATATAACAAACCCCTGATTTCTTATTTAAAGTATTCTTATTAATAACTTAAAGTCATGAGTATGTTATGTATTTTTCCCACAATAATAATGTCTATTTATTAATTTGACTTATAGATATGTAAATAATTTCTCTCTCGTAAAATAGTATTCATAAAAAATAACAGTAATACAAACATAACAGTAATCAAACATGCAGCACTTATTCTGTGCCATGCATTATTCAAAATGATTTACCTATATTAATGAATTTAATCCTCACAACAAGTTATGATATAAATATTAACATTGGTGCCATTTACATCTGAGAAAATTAGGGAACAAAGAAGCCAAATTGTTTGCTTAAATATAAACAACAAAATAGTAATTGGTTAAGATAGATTTCAACCCAGACAAAATTTCTAAATCCTGTACTCTTAAACACAATTATATTTATTCTCAATACACATAAGTTAGATTTTATTGATTTTGAAAGGTTGAAAAGCAAGGATTGATTACCTTTTCTCAATACTACCTAAATATCTTAACTTGCTATCAAACTTTTCATCTTTGTTTTAACTAGTTTCCCCTAATCAAATGTCATCTCTGAATTTCTACACACAAAATTCCAATTAGAGTAACAAGCCTTAGGTCAAATCATATTTTCTTTATAAAACCCAAACTAAGACCACCTCCATCTCCTGGATTATAAATTGCATTTTCCATTCTTATAAATATTGACACATGATCTCAAATTTTAACATGTGTACGTGTGTGCATATATAATAGATAACTTCTTTAAAAAAGGAGATTTTTATTTTATTTCTCTTTTTTTCTCATTATATAGTATTTCCAAATTGTTTATAATATTGACAATAAATATTTTGAATGAAAAAGTTCATTGGCATTTTACAGATTCTATAAGGAAGACTGCTATGAATGTAATATGGATACATATCATCTGGCAACCAGTCATCTCTAAGATATTTGAGTATATTGAATTATAGAAATAAAGTTTATGTGTGACTTTACTTATTTGTGTCTCATGCACATATTTGTGATGCTCTTAATTATTATATGGTATTGCATTATGAATATACACAAAAAAAATCATATGCCTAACTTCTAGTTTCTCATTCTTGTTACCAGAGTTATAACCTGATAATATTTGATGGTGGTGAATAATAAAGAAGTTCAAGTGTAGATTATTTACCAGAAGTTAACAAGTGAAATTACCTGATCAGACAATATCATTGATACCCTCAGATGAGGCAGTTCTTATCATAGCATCTCATTTGGTTCAAAAGGTTATTCTAATTTAAATGCAAATTAAAGGTTTTAGAATGTTAGTAAAGACAAAAATAAATAGAAAATAAAGGTACAATTGCATCAAAAACTATAAAGTTCTCTTTGAATTTAGAACACTCTCATTATTTTCAGATATCTTAGAAGATATGTTTCTAGACCGGACAACAGACCAAATAAGATCTTCTCTTATCATGTTCTATACTCTAAAAATTTTACTTGACTTTTTCATATGTATTTCTTGACCCGATAATTTTCATATTATTATGATTACTTGGATCCTTAATTTTTCTTTTTTTTTTTAATTATTTTAAATGTTTATTTATTTTTGAGAGAGAGAGAGAGAGACAGAGTGCGAGTGGGGGAGAGGCAGAGAGAGAGAAGGAGACACAGAATCTGAAGCAGGCTCCAGGCTCTGAGCTGTGCTGACAAGCACAGAGCCCGACGTGGGGTTTGAACTCACGAACTGAGAGATCATGACCTGAGCCGAAGTCAGACACTTAACCGGCTGAGCCACCCAGGCACCCCAGGATCCTTAATTTTTCTAGAACAGTAGCAAGCAACATTTGTCATTGTTAGTAGTATTTAACACTAAAAATGTATTGACAAAACATTTGCATAATTTCCCATCATCTAATTATTTTTATTCTCCTCAAAGTGTGTCAGTTAAAAATGTGTTTTATAATATCCCCAACATCTCTTTTTGGGTACTGCTATGAGAAAAGGACATTAAATATATTCCTGTAATCAGTAAGATAAAAATTGAATTTTAATTGTAGAATTATATGAAGTTCTGACCTATAAACATGAGTTGGGACTTTTTATTTCTCAGTTCTCGATGTGAATTGAATTTAAAATCACAATAGCTTATAAAATTTATAGTTTTCCCTTCTGTGTAATTAACATTATAAAAATTCAGAATAAAACTATTCAAGATACTGTTAGAGTATTCAAACAAGACTCGTATGTTAAATACAAATCTGAACTCTTATGTTAACACTGCTTTGTTGGGTTAACTGGATTAAGAAATATTCCCTTTGTCTCTTATTTAGTCTTCTATAAATCATCCAAGTACCCTGTTGTTAATCTATACATACAAGAAACTAAAGTGAAACCTTGTGAAAATGACAAGAATGCCGAGTATTGTAGTAATGATAAAAAGATCAACAAAAGGAACAAAAACAATAAATATATATATATATATATACATTTTACATATATTTATTTTATAAACTAATATAAAATATAGGAAATGTAACAGAAATATAATGGACAAAAATTTGGGTACTTTTTCATGGAAGATAAATAGCCAATAATTTAATAAAAAGATTGTCTAAAAAATTACCTGAAATTTGGAAATAAAACAAAGAGAATATTGGATCTTCTTGTGGTGCAGTACTGTTTGCAATTGTAATGGATTTGATATTTGCTAAGTTATTTTACACTATAGGATCAGAAGCTAACATAAATTTTTAACTGGAAAAAATTGAAATATTTTCTGCCATTAGGGAAGATAATCCAAAAGATTATTTATTGTCCTCTTGGACTTGAACTAGTTTTATCAACCAAGCATATGCATTCATTAAATTGTTTATAAATATCCAGTTCTTTCAATGCACTTGAACTGGTTTATATCTTATCTGTTCCTTTATTAAACCAAATTAAATGAATAAAACTTTTGACTCATGTTTATTTTATATTTATAGCTTTAGGTGTCCCATTAAGTTGTCCTAGTTTATTTATCTGATAGGGCCAAGAAATTTGTATTGCATATGTAGTTCACCTCACAGGCCACTTAAGCTCATGCATATCTTTTCTTCCTTGTCTTCCAAAAGAAAATTCAAGAAATGACAGAATTTTCATTTTCCTAACTCTTTGTTTCTCCCTTCCCTTCCTACTCCTACTAATTTTCTGTTTTGCTTTTTGCTGCTATTTCACTCATGGCCAACAAGTCATTTACCAATAGTGGCATATTTTAGAATTTGTTTTTTAGTCTGATAATTTGGGGAATTCTATCAGGTGAATGATAGAGATATATATCCTACCAAGTAAGAGATGACAGAAAATCTAGTTTTTAGCCTTGTTTGTTTCTTTGCCTGTCAGTAAATAGAATCAAGAAAATGTTTTGTGACCAATTAGAATAGTTCTTTGATATCTAGAACTTTGCATTTTTGTCTTTACTTTTTTTTTTTTTTTTAACAGAGAGAGAGACCCAGAGAGAGTGCACACACAAGTGGGGGAGGGGCAAAGCGGAAGGGAGAAAGAGAATCTTAAGCAGGTTCCATGCCCAGCACAGAGCCCAGTGCAGGGCTCAGTCTCATGGCTGTGAAGGCATGACCTGAGCTGAAATCAAGAGTTGGAAGACAAACCAACTGAGCCACCCAGGTTCCTCTAAATTTCTTAGCTTCCTAAACCAGTTTCTTGATCAAAATATTGATCTTTACTCTTGTATATTACTTAAAATTATGAAAAGTATAAAATTGTGCTCAACCAAATTGAATAATATATGTATGGATTTTTTTATTGTAGAAATTATATTTTTAGTATATTAACTTGAAAATAATTTCCAAGATCTTTAGCACATTTGAAATCTTAAATGAATATTAAACTGGGGTAATTAATGAATAATTCTTAAGTAACTACATAATTTCTAAGTAATAACAGAAGCTGGTAAATAAGCATTATATATATTGCATGTATATACCTATGTATATTGTATATAATGACTATATTACTGGTTTACAGAAATGGACATGTTTATTTTTTCACTTACAGAATGTAGAAGGGCTGGTATAGCTATAAAAAATTGAGTTATGATATTCATAAATTTTGCTAGTTTGTTAATATGTGTGTGGAAAATAGTTCTAAATTTTATAAGTCTCTGTTTATGAAATAAAGCTATTTTCTTGCTTAGAAGTTATAATAAATATGGTGGTTGAGCTTACCTAGAAGCAATACTGGTGGGAAAATATCACCATATATGCAAGGTAATGGGGTGAATCTCTTTTTAAGAAAAAAAAAAAAAAAAAGAAAGCAAGTTTGCTATAAAAATCGGTTTGTTCCTGAATTTGAAAGTATAATGAAAGAAAAAATTTGAGAGATGGCAGAAATTCATGGAATATTAAGGGCAGTGAATTCTTTTTGCACCTTATTTCCTAATACCTGAGTTTGTAAAGATGTTATCACTAATTGTAACTTTTTGGCAAAGTTCACTATTTTTGCTAAGCTTATTATAAAAATGCAAGAACAAAAAAAGACCTCATGATAACTTTCCTATCAAATACTGTATTAGTGCAAAATGAGAATTTAACTTTCTCTTTATAAAAAGGTTGTATTTGTTCCAGAGCTCTTAATTAGGGGGAAGTAAAAGGTAACACTTTATGTAGCATTTCTATGTAACCTGTCCAGATGGCAGAGATTCTATACCTCACCAGAAGAATAATTTTGTCTGCTTATGGTGACTTTACAATTCCCTTAATTATTCACAAAAGCAAAAAAAAAAAAAAAAAAAAAAAAAAAAAACAGTGAATAAAGTTTCTTTGCTTATCAAATAACTAAGTTCTCTAACATTTGTATTGTCTTTCTCTTTTATTTTACATAAATTGTCAGTTTGGAATCAAGTTGTTTCCTATGCACTCATGATTCTTAAGTGATGACACTTCCTCCCAAAACTCTTGCATCTGTTTTTCCAATATATGATACTATATGTAGAAAAAAATTGCATCACGAACCACCTTTAAGATTTCCCCAAAGTTCTATAAGTCACAAAGATTTGTTCTCCATATGTATATATATATACATATATATATATATATGTATATATATATACATATATATATATATATGTATATATATATATGTGTGTGTATATATATATGTATATATATGTATATATATATGTGTGTATATATGTATATATATATGTGTGTATATATATATATATATATAAAAGATGATAGAAATGGTCCATATGTATTGAGCATATATTACTTCATTATTGTACAACCAGCATGGGAAGAATTGTAAAGTCAAAAGACACAATCAGCCTTTACTAATTTAAGCTTTTAAGGTTAAATGTTACTAAGAAAAATACGTCAGAAATTGTATGCTTTCTGGGAGAGCACTGGATACCTCCCATGCCTTCCATGTACATACTATGTTCTTACCATTGAGCAAGCACGGATCACATCCTTTTGAGATAGTTATGCATTGTAATTCAAAAATAATTTTACGTTCCTTCATTTTTATATAGTTATTGAAATAAATTAACCACAACCATTCAATCTTTACTCTCAAACAGGTTTGTTTACTATATATTCTTTATAAATTCCCTGCTATAGTTTAGAAGCTGTCTTCACAGTCCCAGAGCTCTGTGGAAAGCACAGAGTACTTTGCATCAACTACTTTGAAATACTTTTACTTCAGAGAATATAGTCCTTTGTGCAGGTTACCAAGCTGTTGCTCACAACTTTTGTCTGTGCAAGTGGTCTTTCTCAGGATTTTAGGTTTTTTAGTTTAGAAGCAGAGACAAAAAATCCAGAGAATTAAGAATTAATTGTATAAAACTAAACTGACTTATTAGTTTACTCATTCATTTTTCAAAATAAAAATCCAATTCTTTTTATTTATTTGGAATGTTGTTGCCAGTGTTTTTATTGTTTTATTCAGGACCTCAGATTCACAAGTTAGGAAGTTTATAAACCTTAGCAAATTTTGAGGGCCTCAAAAAGAGTGCAGTTTATCAGAATTTAAAGATACTGTGGCTAAGAATAGGTAAAGAGAATGTTTTGTATGTGTGGGTTTTGTTTTTTAGCTGTAATATATCACCTTATAACTGTTTGAATGGCTAAAATAAAAAACTCAAGAAACAACAATTGCTGGTGAAGATGTGAAGAAATAGGAAGTCTCATGCAGTGTTGGTGGGAATGAAAACTGGTATAGCAGCTCTGGAAAACAGTATGGAAGTTCCTCAAAAAATTAAAAATAGAACTATCCAAGATCCAGTCATCACACTACTGGGTATTTGTCCAAAAAATCCAAAACTCTAATTCAAAGGGATACATGCACCAATATGTTTATAGCAGCATTCTCTACAATAGCCAAAATATGGAAGCGGTCCAAGTGTCCATCAATAGTTAAATGGATAAAGAAGAGGATATATATATATATTATATATATAATGCTAACCAAAATAAGCTAGTCAGAGAAAGACAAGTACCATGTGATCTCACTCATATGTGGAATTTAAGAAACAAAACAAATAAGCAAAGGAAAAAGAAAGAGACAAACCAAGAAATAGAATCTTAACTATAGAGAGCAAACTAATGGTTAACCATAGAGGAGGCAGGTGGAGGAATGGAGATTAAAGAACACAGTTCATCATGATGAAAAAAATAAAATAAAACACAGTCATAAACAAACAAAAAATAGCAACTTAGACTAGAAGGAAGTAGAATAATGTGCAAGAAAACTGGAATGGATTCATTCATAGATGAAAACACAGGGATTCAACTATTATATATAGGAAGGGATTTGATTAAAGATGTCAAAGAAAGAGCTTAATTACTAAAACCAATGTACTAAGACAAAGCAATGCCAAGAATGATTTGATGCTGAGGTCATAAAATCCTGACTTTGAGTTTCTTACAGTATCTGTTCTCGAATATATAATTATTGTCAGTGACTGGTGAAGGTCTATATTTAAATGTGATATTAAGAAACCCAAGTAATGAAATCTAGAAGAATTATCAGGCTAAGACCTATGCTTACACTGATTCAAACCCTATCGATGTTGCTGTCACTCCAAAATTCAAGATTTAAGTATGACTGCTCCCATTGCCTGGTACAAATTAGCGGAAGCAAAATTATAGGCACAGTTTCCCCATAAAATTCCTGAAATCTCCAGCATATGGGCAACTAGGATGTTGTCGAATTCTTTTGACAGGGAATATGACAATAAATGCATGCCAAGAATATTCACAAATATGCTGTCTGTGGTAAGCTGACAAAATAAGTGACTATATTAAGGACTTTAAAGAATACAATAAAGCATTAATATTGTGTGCAGTTGAGAAATCTCATAGCTGGTGAGAGGAGAGCAATGTTGTAATTAGAAAGAAAAAATTGGGGAAAATTATTTTGTGGAAAATAGATGGATCCACTACTCCCTTTTGGTCCCATGGCCAACACTTGGATGATCTCACATTCATGAAAGATAGCCATTTAGGATGTCAAAAGCCCAAAATAGAGCTGACGCATGAGGATAGGGTGAATTAAATGCCCATAAAGAATTGGGACATTTTCTCGTAGTCTAATTTTAAATATATTTACTTTATGTTCTTTTAATAACCTTATGATTTCTTCCTACTTACCCTATCTTAGTTCCTGTCCCTAATAAATATTTTTTGAATAAATATCAATACATGAATGAAGAATACGGAAGCATGAAAACATGAATATATGACTAAAACATACTGGAGATGGCACTCCCTACCAAGGATAACAATATTTAACAAGTTAAGAAAGCAATCTCAGATTAAAAACAATTAAAAAGTCACATAGAGAAGAAAAATCTATGTAAAGTGAGATCTGGTCCTTGAGTTCCCCCAACTGACACAGGAATGGAACCAAATTAAATTTGCACAAATCCATTAATGTCCCACACCTTCTTTCTTCTCTCTCTCTCTCTCTGTCTCTCTCTTTTTAAAGAAACCAATTCTCGTTTGACTGACAGGGAAATGTAACTTAACTATAAAAAAAGGATCTGATAAAAGTTATCACATCTAAGCTCACAATATAATAAAATATGACTTTTAACATTGTAACCACTCAGTCTATTTAGAATAGGTGTGAACCGCCCCTTCACATTGTACCATGTACCCCATACAATTTAAATGGCAACATAGTCATCAATTTTCGTAATAGTTTAGTGTTAATTTAAGGTCCAGTCTCCTAGCAAGCTGGAACATTTTGAATTTAGTATTTATATATCCTAAAAGCATATTTTATGACTTATTTTATTGTCTGATAGCTCCTTTCATAGTTTTCAGAAACTTGGTTTATTGGCATAAATCATATACACATTCTATAAACCCTGTATATTCTATAGCCAAATACTCTTAATGGAATTTGACCTTGAAGTAGATTTCTAGAACAATGAAACGATTAGGCCTCTTTTGTTCCCTTTGTAGCCAATGGGATCCTTTCTCATACAAAATAAGGCGGGGGGGGGGGGGGGGGGGGAGAGTAGTGGGATACTGTTAGAAAAGTTATCTGAAGCTTGGAAATAAGCAAAAAGATTGTTAGCTATTCCTGTAGGGCATTTCTGACCTTGTACCTTTAATTGATTTTCTGCTGACTGGGTTATTGTACATTTTGTAAGGGCAGATTTATTTTGTAGCTTATTTTCAAGGAAAGATACAAAATATTTCTGTGGTGGAAAAGATAAATTTAAAGATTACAATATATTGCTCTAAAGGACAACAACTAATTTTGTATCTAAAAAAAAAAAAAAAATTATCCTAACACTCTTTTACTACATTGCCATGACTTCCCAGCAGCTAAAATGAACTTCGAACTGGTTTCAACACCCTATCAACTTCCCTCATTAATTAAGTACAAAAATAAAGTATTTGACATACTTTCACTATCTAATTGCTAAGTCATTTTCATAATCTTTTAATATTTTATCATTAGGGAAATGCATATTACAACCACAGTGTCATAGAACAACACAACAAACAGTAATGGCGGAGAGATGGGGTGTGGGGGCGGGGGAGGCTGTAAATATCAAATGTTGGCCAGAATGTTGGGATACTAAAACCCTCACACACAGTTTGTGGGAGAATAAATTGGTAACCACTTAGGAAAGTTCTTGGCAAGGTCTAATAACTGTAACATGTATAAATGTATTATCTAGCAATTCTATGTATATGTATATAAATATATATTGAATATTCATATATACAAGATATATGCAGACATATGTTGACCAAAAGAGTTGAACTAGTATGTTTATAATGACATTATTTGTAATATATAAAAATACCTAAATATCCATCAAGAGTAGAATGAATACATTTTACATACAGGTATAAAATGCATTGTGACAGTAATGAGAATAAATTAACTAGCAACTGCATGCAACCATATGGATGATTTTCACAAACAGGATATTGAGAGAAGTCAGAGATAAACAAATACAAATTCTGCAATTCTGTTTATATCTAATGCAAAAACAGTTAAAACTAATATACACTGTTAGAAGTCAAGGGGATATGGTAAGTACACTGGAAAACCCCCACTAAGGGAGACTTGGGAGTACATTTAATTTCTTTGGTGTGTTGAGTTCAGATGTACAATTTTTAAAATTAAAGTAAATGTGATACGTATATTGAAATTAACAACCCACTCTATGACAAATTCAGGAAGTGTAAACACAGGAATTTTCATCTTGTTGTATAATTGAGCAATGTCATGGTTCTATGAGAAAAGGCTTTGGGCAAAATATGATGTTCAGGGACCTGTGAACCAACAACAGGTAATACCAACAGAAATCGTGGCCTCAAACTGAAGTATGGGTGACAGAAAGGAAACCATTCATAATTTGTTTTAGTGTCCCAATCAATATTTATTAAAATGTGGGATCCTTAAGTTCAAGTATATTTTCATGCATTTCATTTCTTCTGTGATGTTTCTATGCCATATTAGTCTTTTAAGCTATTTATTGTTATGATAACACATAGGCTTGAATATCAATAACAAAACAGCTAGCATATATTGATTAAGTAGTATGTGTCACATACTGTGAAAATTCAATTTTAAGTGGATTAGCTTATGTTAAAATTTTCAATAATTATTTGTGAATAGTTTTAGAGTGTTTGTGTCATGTAAAAAAAGTTTAGAGCTATGATGGGTGGTTTTGAAGGCTTAATGATTTCAGGAAGTTCTCAACTTCTTTCTGTGTTTCTGCTCCACCATATTTAATCACTTCCCTGGTTAAGTTTTCAAGATGTCTGCCTGCACTTCAAACCAAAATATGTAGGCATTTCAGGCAAAAATAAAACAAAAGACAGGGAAAACATCAGAATGCTGTGTTTCTTTTCTTCTATCAGGGAAGAAAAAACTTTCCCAAAATACTTGCCAAGACCTTTCTTACTTTTCACTGGACAGAATCAAATCACATATTCATACCTAGATAGATGTATTACCATAAGTGGGTTAGATCCATCACAAACCTTTCCTGCATTAGCAGAAGAATCTGGGGGTATTGTAAATAGGAAAAAAAAAAAAGAGAGATTGGGAGCAAAGCCTGTTGAACAACAAGGGATGATATTTGCTGCACAGATTTCTTCCTATGTCAAATGTAAGTTAAACATTTCAAAAGAAACCTTTGTAATGTATTTTTTTATTTGAACTATGTATACATATTAGTCAAAGTAAATCATCACAAGTAACAATAATAGGATAAAAACAAATCTACAATCCCATGTTACTTTTTTTTTAATTTTTTTTAACGTTTTATTTATTTTTGAGACAGAGAGAGACAGAGCATGAACGGGGGAGGGGCAGAGAGAGAGGGAGGCACAGAATCGGAAGCAGGCTCCAGGCTCTGAGCCATAAGCCCAGAGCCCGATGCGGGGCTCGAACTCACGGACCGCGAAATCATGACCTGAGCTGAAGTCAGCCGCTTAACCGACTGAGCCACCCAGGCGCCCCCAATTCCATGTTACTTTAAAGGATGCAATGAGAAGAACAGAGCATCATTTTGTGATGTTACTGCCAAAAGTGCATAAGTGTACGTAATTGTGAGGAAATATCAGGCCCACATTGGAAGATATTCTACAAATGGACTATAACCATTAAAAAGGTCGAAATCATGAAAGGCAACAGACAAACAAACAAACAAACAAAAGTGAGCTACTATTCCATATTGAACAATACTCGAGGACATGAAAATTAAATACAAAAATGATTCTGGCCTGGATATTTTTGTTATAAAGACATTAATGAAGTATTTTGTGAAAATTTCTTAGCTTTATTGTATCAATATGAATTTATTGGTTTTGGATGTTATATTGTAATCAGGTAGTATACTTTCCTTGTGCTTAGGAAATACACACTAAAGCATTATTTGAAATGATGTAGCACCATGTTGGCAACTTTGTCTGAAATTAAGAGGAAAAAAGTATTGTTTGTGCTGCTTTGCAAAAATTTTTTGTAAACTGGATTTTATTTCACAATAAAGAGGAAAAAAAGAAAGAAGGAAGGAAGGAAGGAAGAAGGAGTAAGGAGGAAGGAAGGAAGGAAGGAAGGAAGGAAGGAAGGAAGGAAGGAAGGAGAGAAAAGAAAGAAAGAAAAAAATCTTGTTCCTTGAAAAGGTTTTGGACCCTGATTATCACTTGCCACCACAGAAACTCACACTCAAAATTAAAACACAAAACAACTCAAAAATGAAAGAGAGAAAAAGAGAGATCTAGAACTCATGACACTCTTAGGCTCTAGCAAAATTAATATAAACTTCTGTGTACTAACACGTTTACATCTCATGACATATAGTTGTTCCTAAGAAAATGTTATAGAAAAAAAAACTCCCCAGATACCAAATTTAATATAAATTTTACTATTTAATTAAAAATGCATTGCATAAGAAAAGGGCAAACATGCTTACACGCCAGTAACTTGGTAACGTTTTCTTTCACATTTCTCATAAGTAAATATTATATTTGGAGGTTTTCTTATGTGTATAGGTACAACCTAGAATGCTTTCTAAAATTGCTTAGGGGTTAGCAAAGAAGAAATAATGTTATGGAATTTTAGCAAGGTGAAGAAGATTTAAGGGCAGCCACAACATAAGAAGAAGTAGGCTTTGTAGCCTAACAGCAAAATTTTAAAAAGCTACTTGAAGGAATTGAATGGTTTAATGTAAGTAGGGATTTCAATTTCTTTCCCTTAAAACATTAACAGCCTATCATTTATTTTTCTAACTACTGATTTGCAGTGACATCTTATGGAGGGGCTGATTTCTTGAACAGAGAGCAGCTTCCATTAAAACTGATCTCACAAAGGGGTGCCTGAGTGGCTCAGTCGGTTAAGTGTCCGACTTAGGCTCAGGTCATGATCTCAGGGTTCATGGGTTCAAGCTGTGCTGATAGCTCGGAGCCTGGAGCCTGCTTCGATTTTGTGTCTCCCTGTCTCTCTGACCCTCGCCTGCTCACACTCTGTCTCTCTCTCTCTCTCAAAAGTAAATAAAAAAATTAAAAAAAAAACAAAAAAAAACCCTGATCTCACAGATAAAATGACAAAGCACATCAGGAAACCCACAGAAGCGAAATAAATTCAGAAGTGAAAAGAAATGAGAAAATTAAAAGGAAATGAGCCACAGATAATAAAAGCATGTGAAAGAGATTTTAAAATAGGTTGTGGTTAAAATGCTTAGAGCAAAAGGAAGGAATAGAGTATGATTAAGTGAACATGAGTAATCTACCCAATGTTATACAGTGTCAAAGAGATAGATCTAAATTCAGTCTCAGATATGACTCTACAATCTCCTTTTTATTATTTTTTGGTTTTAATCCATGTTACCTTGCCTTCTTTTTCTCTTTTTAATTTTTTTAATGTTTTTATTTATTTTTGAGACAGAGAGAGAGCATGAGAGGGTGAGGGGCAGAGAGAGAGGGAGACACAGAATCCGAAGCAGGCTCCAGGCTCCTAGCTGTCAGCACAGAGCCAGAGCGGGGCTGGAACTCATGGACTCTGAGATCATGACCTGAGCTGAAGTTGGACGCCCAACTGACTGAGCCACCCAGGTGCCCCAACACCTTCTTATATCTTAGTAGTATTTTGCTAAAGCATAAGACTCAAAAAGACATTTAGTTCTAATGTACTTTTAAATCTCTCTTCCATGTACTGACTAAATAGGTTTGGTGAGGCTACAAACTTTGTAGGACTCCGAGTCATAATTCATATTAACTGCCAAATAGGGCAAAAAGGAAGATGAATAATAGTGAATGTGAAAATATATTCTAGACCCAACGAAACAATAACAACAAAACAAACCTCAATTGTTTTATGACAGAGGCACATATTCAATTAAGAAAAATAGGATGAAATGTAGATCTAAGAGCAATTCTTGAAAAATGAAGTTTTCTTTTTTTTTTTTTTCTTTTGGCAGTCAATTAGCATTTTTCTTGTATTGCAGAGAAAGAGCACACTGGAAATCCTAGGAATAGGGGTTGGGTGTGTGTGTGTGGTAGGGTCTTGACTGGTAATTTAGTTATTTAGATTGTATTATTTTGCATTAAAAAGCAATTAAGCTTTAGACTTTGTGACCAGATATGAAATATGCATATATATTGCAAAATCTGTCATCTTCAATATTAAATTCTACAATTTTCTTTTATAAAGTAGAAAAGTTTTTCAGAATACCCTTTCTTTGCAAAATCTGACTTGCTGGAATTATTTTGGTGAAAACAATTTGAAATGAAAACAAATGCAAATGATTATTTGCATTCTATCTTTATAATTAATATTTTTATTGAAAAATGAAATATGCTTAGTTAAGAACTGCTGTTGGAGCCCATCCTCAGAGTGGTATGCATCATCATCATACAAAGTGTATTACATTTCCAAAATCTGAAAACCTCTCAAATGGAAATATATCTCACTGAATGGTTACCAGTAAGAAACCTTGAATTGGTGGGGCACCAGGCTGGTTCAGTCGGTTGAGTGTCTGACTTTGGCTGTTTGTGAATTCCAGCCCCACATTGTCTCGGGCTCACTGCTGTCAACCTGTCAGTGCAGAGCCCTCTTCAGATCCTCTGTCCCCCTTTCTGTACCCTTCCCCTGTTTGTGGTCTCCCCAAAATAAATAAATATTCAAAAAAGAGACCTTAAATTGGCAATAAATCAAAATAAGTCAATATCTTTAAAAATCTATTTAAAAGTCTACTGGGATTGAAGAAGCTCTCAATTATTAGATCACTATTTCAAATAGAGTATCTAAGATGAAAATAATCTAATCCACTCTGTCTAAATGAAGAAAAGTATATCCTGCAGATAGCTGAATTCTTAAAAGGGAAGTGACTGAAAGACTGCTAGTAATTATTGTGAAATATAATTTTTGTTTCTAAGTTTAAACCCTCTAACCTCCAGAAACAATGGGCCATCGTATGTTTATGTAACAGAAAGGAGAGGAAGAGATAGACTACCTTTGGTCCATCTTCTAATATTAACCTCATTTTAAGGGACATACTAATTTGTCCTCTATATGAAATATTAAGTCAAATAGTTTCTACTTTCTAGTCAGTATAGATAAAATGACATGTCTAAAAGAGGAATGATAATGATTATAAACCCCAAAGGCCTTTGAACTGGTACTTAACTATGATACATAATGAGGGTAGTTCATAAAGATTTGAGTATCTGAAATTTTTTATTCTGGCTTCACTTTAATCAGTGTTTTTCCTAGGGAAATTTCTGATGGTTACTTAAATAGTAACAATTATTCTAATCATACTGAGAATACAGGATAAATAAAAATAAAGCAATAAAAAGCAACACACACATTCTGCATAACTGTGATATTTAGACAATGAATTCTTATAATTTTATCTACTTTAGACTTTTAGTTCAAAAGAAAAATGCTATCAATATTTCATTTCAGGGAACATAAAATACAGTTACATGTGAAAATTACTTTGTAAATCATTATATAAATGCATTATTGTATATGTCAACACTTATATTTAATATAAACATATTGGTAAATTATGCAATGAAGTAAATACTTTCTAGCTCTGACTTTCTAACTTGCCATTAGCTGTGGCATCTTTTATGAAGGCAATAATGATATATGCATAAGGATTTGAGTTTCCATGTTAACAAATTATTTTTGAAGAAATCCCAAATGCTTGGATACACTTAATGATAGAGCTTTGATGATGTAATTTTGTTTGTGCATGTTGACATATATTTTACCAGTTTTATGCCAAGCATGTTAAAATGAGGAAACCCATAAAAAGTTATAATTTAAAACATTTCACAGATAAGTGGAAAGTATCTCACTTGTTAAATCTTAAATACCATTGAGAATTATAAATTTGATAATTGAGTTATGGTAGACATGTTGCCATCACATAAAATGAAATTCAAGTTCAAGAACGTTCCAGCACATTTATTCTATGATTTTTCATAAAGCATACATCACTAAAAAGGTGAGTGCTTACTCTTTGGAGATACTTGAAAATAGACCATGAAATTCCTTGGCAGCAATGCTTTGTCTTTGGGAATTTTACTAACCTCTCTAAGCTAATTATTTTCTTAGTAAAATGAGATTCACGGAAACTGCTTCTCAGAATTATTGAGAGAATGTGTGAATTAATAATAAACCCAGCTCAGTATCTGGCAGATACAAACCAGACATTAATTTGTTTTGTTTCCTTTTCCTGCCTGGTCCATCTTCAGCACCAAACAAACTGTAGAACAACTTATCATCCTGGACCCTCTCTTTGGTTGATATCTTCTAGAGTTTTATATCCACTCAGAAAAAGTCTGTATGCCATAAATTGTACACTTATTTAACATCAGGATTGGTTACTTAAAATTCTTAAAAAAATACAGTATAATAACATCAGGATTGGGAGAGGCTCTAAAGATTTTAAGTGAAAGAATTCATGTGGTGTTTGAATTTGTTCCAAAGAATTACTTCCTGACACAAATGGCTAAATATTTAAAAAATCCTTACGTATTCTATAATGAGAAGTGGATATGGCTATCTAATACTTGGAATATTCTTATGTGTTATTCAGTGCACTCTCTACTACATATCAGGTGATATGCATTAATAAGCATTCTAGATTCAGCCAGGTTTGGGTTAATATGTGTTTCTATATTTGTCAGAGATATGTACATTTGTTGTGTGTGACAAATGAGATACTGTATTTAGAGGTCATATTATTTACAGTATTAATACTATACTACTGCTGTTACTACCAGTAATATTTACTATCAGTAAATTATTTTTCATATGTTTTGATTACATACTACCATTTACTGTTTGATACTTGTCAAGCACTGTGCTAAGCCTTTTACATGCATTGTCTTACCTAATTCTCAAAACACTATGAGATGTATTAAATTATTGAAGCAATTTTACATATATTAAAAGTACGATTTAAAATTATAGATGTGCAATCATCAAAGATGATTGGATACTAGACCAATCTCATCTAAATATTGGAGAGGTTTCACAATAATGTCTATCTCTTTAATAAGCTAGACTCCCAAGTCTCTTTCTAAAGACAGATCCAGGCAGTATTTTCCTCCAATGTCTAAAATGTATTGCTTAGAAACCTGAGTCAAGGTTCTTTCATTTCTTACTTTATCTTAACTGGTTTCCCTTCCCTGCTGACAATTTCTTTTGAAATGAAAGTTGTAGCTGCAGGCCACTGCAGGCTTTCCAAACATCATGTACTAGATGTTCAAATCACTTTTTTTCATATGCTTAATCAGAGCAGTGGTTCAATATGTTAAGAGTTGTTGATGTTTTTTTTTTTAATTTCATGAAAATCAAATTGATAAGCCCTATTCTATAATCTTTTAGAATTTCTCCTTTTATTTTTTCTCCACTATTCTCTGATAAATTACACTTTCTTAAATGTGTGTCATCATTAATACAATGTGTTTATTTCATTGCTCATCTTCCTGATAACCTTCTCCTTTGGCATTCATAACAACTCATAAAATTAAAAAAAATATTCATATGTAAGTGTTGAATCAGTAAATTCTACTCCTGAAGCCATTACGCATTGTTGTTAAGTTAAAATAAAATGATGCCAGAGATGTTGATTACACACACACACACACACACACACACACACACACACACACGCACTTATCAGAGCTCTATTAAAAAATACTTTTTTCAATTCCAGGCAAGATTCATTAAACTGATTTTAATTTTCTGCATATAAATGTGTTTAGGAAAAATTGACAGCAGCCATTAAAGGCATTCTGTCACAACTGTTGCACTATTTCCTAAGGTCTGTAAATTAAACACTAAACAAAAGGTATTGGAATCAGTAAGGGAGTAGAAAACATAGTATATGGTGATCTGACAATGGCTGCACATAGAATTAGTATGAGGAACGAACCTGAGAAATTAAGGTGAAATTTCACTCTAGGTAATATTCACATTTGATTTACAAAGAACCTGAAATAAAGATTAATTTTGACTACATTTTACATGAAAAGTTGAAATTATGGAAATAAAATAGAAAATATCTTAGAGGGGATCTGATCCTCAAATATCATCTAGTTCTTCAAGATTTCAGGGCAATCACACTTATTTTCAGAATTCTTCAAAGCAAACTTTCTATTGGTATGTGTCACTGGCAACTTCATATTTCACTGTACATAAAACAGAATTTATTTAATAACAAAGACAACATAAGAGTAATCAGCAATCTCACCGTTTCAACAAAAGAGTGCCATATGATGGCTACCCTCTCATTTGTTCCTTTGAAAAAGGTAGTACATACTGAATTAAATTCTGTATGTTAAAACAGTACAGGTTGACTTGGAGGAATTTATAGAATCATTATTTTTCTAGTCTGGGTCATATTGCTATAATTACATGAATGGGTGATTTTTTTTTCCTGGGCTCTATTTAATCTATTTGTCTAATTATTATACCTCACATCAGTACTACACTTCCTTGAGTAATGTAGCTTTATATTTAGATCTTGATCACTGTCCAGATCTCCAGTTTTGTTTTTTATAGTGTAGTAACTTTTAAGCAATTTTTTTCCTTTCAAAATATTATATAGATCTACAGGCAATAAGTAGACAAACACTGAGATCCTTACCACCACTAAACCAGCTTAACTTCAAGCCCTCAGGAAAAAAAAGAGAGAGACAGAGAGAGAGACACAGAGAGAGAATGGAAAATACTGGTAGAGAAACTCAAAGGAATGGATACAAGCTTGCCCATGTTTGGAGAAAGGTACAGGTGTGTCTCTTCACTTGGTAATGTTAAGCAATTTCATTGTGCTATAACACAGGAAAGTACTAGGACTTAGATAATGGTGGATTATCAATGATGGATTTTCTTCCTTGGTGTCAGCACAGCAGCATCACAACAAACCATAAAGTGTTCTCAAAGCCAGATTAATAGCTGTCCAGCAATGATCTAACTGCATGTTTTGTCTGAGAGCAGTCCTCGTGATGGCCCTCACCATGCTGTACATTATTAGCCAATGCAGGATTGTAAATGGAAACATTATTAGTTCAATGACTTAGCTCCTCTTTCCTCGAAGAATTTTCAGACAATGTGATATATATACATATATCATATAATATATATATATATCATATAACATATATATATACATACACACATAGACTGTATTTATACATTGTTAGTTTTTTTCCATCATTGTTCTATAATTTTTAGCAAAAGATCTTGAATGTATTTTGTTGGGGTTATACCTAAATATATCACAGTCCCTCTGATTAGTTTGTTCTTTCCTGATCACTTAAATAAAGGTCAGTGTCTATTCTCCCCAGACTTTATATACCTTCTCTCTGCTTTATTTTTTCTCCTAAATCCTTATCATTGTCTAATATTGTGCCATTGTGTGTGTGTAAATTTTTTTCTATTTTTTTTGCCTAGTTTTTACAGTATATAAGAGATTGCTTGATACATAGTCGTTGTTCAATAGATGTTTGTTGAATAAAGTAATGAACTGAGAAAAGGCAAGACAAAGCAAAAATATGCAGGGCTTATTCAGGAAATTGGCAAAAATTAATGAGAAAGATCAGGGTAATTTTTTAGAGCTCAGAGTTTGTTATCATGGTGTAAAAATAGCACTGTGGCATATGGTGTGGTGTCAGAGTCTTTGTTTTGACCAATATATTTTATTTACACTTGAAATGCTTCAGTGTTTGGAACAAGTGTGAGCTGTTAATATCTTCATGACCCATGAGTACTATATTTGGTAACAGGGAAATGTATGAATGGCCATTCATGCTGAAATAAAATAATGAGGGATATTAAAAAGTCAGCTCAAATTTGGCTGAATATGCAGTATTTTTTTTAGAACCTACAAAGCCAGGGAAAATAAATTTAGAATAATGCCTACTCTCCTAAAAAGAATATATATAGGAAGCCATTCTTCTATAAAGTCTATATACTCATCCAAGAAATTGAATTTGATTTAGGCAAATTTATTTGGCACAGGAATTCAGAATTTATTTTTAGAATCCTAGATCTCACTGTTGTAAGGAAAGTTAAATGACAAATGTTCCATACACCTTTTAATTCTGTCAAAATTTCTGATAAAATAGAAATTTATGATAATAATTATGTTTATACAAGAAATATTTCATTATTTTTATTTATTTTATTTTTTATTTTATTTTATTTTATTTTATTTTATTTTATTTTATTTTATTTTATTTTATTTTATTTTATTTTATTTTAGAAAGAGAGAGTGCAAGCACAAGTTGTGGAGAGAGAGAGAATTTCAAGCAGTTTCCATGTTTAGCACAGAGTTTGACCTGGGGGCTGATCCCACCACTTTGGGATCCTGACCTGAGCTGAAATCAGGAGTTGGATGCTCAACCGACTGAGCTACACAGGCACCCCGAGTATTAAATGACAAATCCACTCTAACATTTTAACACCCCTAAGACTTTGAATCCTGTTCTCTAGTTAAACAAGGCAGGCCTGCCATTTCTAACTCACTCACTGTAAGCCACTTTTGGGTACATGTTTTAGCCACATGCCAAACAGAGCCCTAATTCCCTAACAACATATTAAATGCAGAATCCCTGCTCAGTGAGCCCATATCAATAAATTCAGTCTCATCCAGCTTTCCATTCTTTCTACCATTTTTTCACACCCTTAATATCCATCCACACACATACTGTTGCTTGTTGCTTCACAAGATCATCTTTATTTGTACAAATAAGATCACAGGGAATAATTTCCAAACTTGTTATTTCCAAACAGGGTAAAGCAGGCTTCTTTTATCAGTGCTTGGGATGAATGTTCAGAGGGGGATTTTAACATTACAGTGAGGCTAAGTTAACTTTGGCACTTCTGGCACTTTCTGATTCTAAAATGTTTGTTTGTTTGTTTGTTTGTTTGTTTGTTTATTTATTTATTTATTTATTTTTGTTCTAGCAATGTGCTAGTTTCTAAAAGGTAAGATTGACAGTTAAACAAAAGCTTCTAGGAGTTTCTGAGTTCAGGAGGTTAGTCCTAAATTCAGCGAGTCAGGTTGGTGACAATATTCCCCAGACTTTTGTCTATACAAATTAGAAAGCAACTATTTATTTTGAAGTGTATTGTACCTCCTCATGGGTCTTAACTTTGTACTTTGTCTTTAGGGCACTGATGGAACTGAGTCTAGTTATATGCTTAGAAGAAAAGAAGGACTGTAGGATGGATCCTGAAGAGAAACAGAATTGTCTTACAAGGCAACTGCTCCAGGGAAGGTCATTAGAGTTTATTCAGGGAATGTAAATTTAATGCCCTTAGATGGAGGAGGAGAGGGGACTTCTATTAATAATGGGTTGCTTGCTTCTACTGAGGATAGAGTGGCTGCTTCGACTGGCAAGGAAGACTCATCAGAATTTAAGGGCTCGATTCCCTAGTACTATCATGTCTTTCAAACATCCCATTCCAATATTCAGGATCTTCATCCTTCCCAGTCGTTGTCCTTTTTTGAACAGTAAGACATCTTCAAGGCTGGGAATTTAATTTGAGTGGTAATTCCCCAATTTGCAGAATAAGTTTCTGAGTTTGAAGTTTGTCAATCTCAGCCCTGTGCCTATAAGAGTTCAGGGTTTATTTTAAGGCAGATATAGAAGATTTCATGTCATTTATGTGGTTTTCTAGCTGGGAATTTAAATCTTGGCTTCATTCTTTTTTTTCCCCACTTTGTCCAGTGACATTAGGAGCAACCAGACAATTTCATTATACTTATTAGTTTGACAAATATATTTTAAAATATTGTCATCAAGATTCTTGCTTCTTATAAATATTTGATTGCAAGTATCCAATGGAAAAATTTTGCATATTTCTATTGTCGGATCATGCCATGGACTATCATTGGTCACTTCACAACTGGAAACAGAATTAGCAGTGCTTTAAGATCTAATCAGATTAATGACAATTCAAGAAACCCCATTAACCCCATTAATTTAGAAAATTCTTTCTGTGTGTACAAGCTTAAAAGGGAAAATCACTCCTTTTCTGCTCCCTACATCTCAGTGTTTCTACTGAGTCCACTCATGGTGCCTACTTTTTAATAAAAATTTTATCATTCAGCCAAAATGCTAGCAAGTTAAAATTAAATTTTCCACATTGACTTTTTATAAATTGTTTACAAATTGAAATATAACATTAATATAGAAAATTCAAAATCTAACAATTGTTCACTTTAATGACATCGCAAAATGAACACTCCTGTTTAACCACAATTCAGGTTGTTAAGAAAATTAAAACAGCACAGAATTACCATTGTCCTCCTTACTAAAATCTTTCTTTCCCTCTAAAAATAACCATTAGTTTAAACTTGTGTAGTTTTTTTCTTTTAAATTAAATTTCTTACTTTGAGAAGATTTAATATTCACATACAACTGTAGGAAATATTACAGAGATAATGTTCACCCTGTACTTAGTTTCTCCCAGTGATAATATCTTAAAAACCTATAGTTTTATATCACAACCAATATATTAACATTAATAAATGCATATATAGTTGGATATTGCCAATTTTTTCCATAGGTATTTTACTATATTTCACTTTCACTTGCAGTGTCTGAGAGCACTAGTGTCCATTACTGCCTCACTAAAATGGTTTTGTCAAGTGTTTGAATATTTCCAAAGAAAGAGTTCAGAGGTGGCACATCAATGTAATTAAATTTGCTTTTCTCTTACTGTGAATAATGCAGAGTTAATTTTTCATGGGTTTAAGAGTCATTTGTATACTATGATATGAACTGCTATTCATTTTTTTGTCCTTGGATCCTCTCAACTTTTGAGAATCATGCACACACATACACCCCCCCCACACATATGTGTAATAGAGAATCATATATATATGCATATAATGTATATATGTGTGTATATGTAATATAAATATGTACATATAATATATAATCATATATATACACATATGTAAGGAACAAATATACATGGAACATTGGCTTTTAAAGAAAATTTGTGATATATATTGCAAATAGTTTTTCCAGCTCATTTATTGTTTAATTTTTGACATTGTTTATGGTTTTCTTTCACTATGAACTCTTTTTAAAAGTTGTAATTATTTTGTTAATCTTTTATTTTTTTTTAATTTTTTTTAACGTTTATTTATTTATTTATTTTTTGAGACAGAGAGAGACAGACCATGAATGGGGGAGGGAGACAGGGAGACACAGAAACCGAAACAGGCTCCAGGCTCTGAGCTGTTGGCACATGGCCCAATGCCGGGCTGGAACTCACAGACCAGGAAATCACGACCTGAGCCGGAATCGGAAGCTCAACCAACTGAGCCACCCAGGCGCCCCTCTTTTATTTTTTTTCATCTCAACGTTGAATCATAGTTGGAAGTTTTCCCTACATGCAGATGCTAATTAATTGATGTTTTAAATTAAGATATTTATGTTTTTAATAATTAAACCTTTTACCAATACTAAAATTTTCTAGTGTTTAATTGGAGTTGTGAATCAAGTGTTATCATTTGCAAACACTATCAAAATATCTCAACTTAGCCTATTTAACATTTTAACAGATACTGGATTTCCTGATGTATTTGTTTCTGTTTCTAGACTTTATATTTTGTTGCCCTGACCTATTTATGTACCAGTACACCGTTTTAATTATAGAGGTCTGATAAATATTTCAATATGAAGAGAATATTTGCCCTCTCATTGGCCTTTTTATTAGATGTCTTTTATTATGTGTAAATATTTGTTGTTTTTTTTTTTTTTTATATGGCCTCTAAAATTATTATGCCATTTCTGGGAGAATGAAAAACTTGTTTGTATTTATATGTGAATTACACTAAATTTGCATATTTATATGAAATAGGTTAGCAGTTTTAAACTTCTAAACCATCCTTTCCAAGAAAGGACAATGTCTTCTTATTTACTCAGATGTATCTTTTTTTTTTTTTTTAATTTTTTTTTTCAACGTTTATTTATTTTTGGGACAGAGAGAGACAGAGCATGAATGGGGGAGGAGCAGAGAGAGAGGGAGACACAGAATCGGAAACAGGCTCCAGGCTCTGAGCCATCAGCCCAGAGCCTGATGCGGGGCTCGAACTCACGGACCGCGAGATCGTGACCTGGCTGAAGTCGGACGCTTAACCGACTGCGCCACCTAGGCGCCCCAACTCAGATGTATCTTTTAGGATTGTTTTCTTACTTTTATGTATAATATTTTTATTGAGGTATAAAATAATTTGTGCAAAAACATGTAGTAAGTAAGGTGTGTTGAGTAAAGAAATCTCAATTGCATAGCTTGCTGAATTTTTATAAATATAGATAGTATAGACCAATGCACCCACCACTACCATTTCCATGAAGAAAAGAACATTTGCATCCCTCTACATGGTTCAGTCGTGTTTCTTGACAATCAACATCATGTTCCATTTCCTGTGATAACTACCACTCTGGCTTCTGTCATTAAAAATTGGCATTTTTCCAAAGAAATTTTTCCTTGTTGACACTTTTGAAGAGTAATGGTCAAGTATTTCATAGAATGTCCTTCAAACTGAACTTGTCTGATGTTTTCTCATAATTATACTGTGGTTAAGGACATTTATTTTTGGGAGAATATCAGGGTTTATATGCTCTTATTGCATCCCATCAGGAGTACATGGTATAAATATAACTAATTATGAGTGATGTTCACCGTGATTATTTGGTTATAGCAGTATCTGCCAAATTTCTCCATTCTAAGATTACTATTCTTACAATTCTATACTCTGTTCACTAGAAGCAAGTCACTATGTACATCCCACTATTACATCCCCTAAAGTAGTTAGGTTCTGCCTTTTCCCCTATCTTCCCTGTAATATTATCATGGATGTGGTAAATTTTATTCCTGGAGGAATAGCTTGAAAATGTGTGTGAATCTCCCTATGTCTGAGGTCTATATAGGTTTCATTCACCCAATATTTTAGTAAGTCATTAACAATTTCCAGCTGAATCTTCATACAAGCATTGTTCATATAAGCTTATATTGCATGGCAGGCCATCTTTCCCATATAATCATAGTTTGGGTGCTATATCTTCCTGGAAGCATCATTTTTTCTCCTCTCTTTCTGGAATTAACATGACACATAAATTTGTGGCTATATCCGTTTCAATTTTGTACTCTTTCTATATTTTCTGATCTTGTATTACTCTGAAACTTATTCTAGATAGTTTTTCAATTGTATATATTTGTTTCCTAATGTTTTCTACAGTTCTGCTTAACTTTCTGTTAAACCTATGATTGAATCTTAAATTCAGTTATTTTGCATGGTATATTTTAACTCTAGAATTTCTATTATTTTTCTTACAGTTTTCATTTTTCTCTAATAGTTATGAGGATATTACAATTTTCTATTTATGTTATGAAAAAGTTATTCTAAAATTAATATCTGGTAATAGGTCATTCCTGGTTTTTGTTTGTTTGTTTGTTTGTTTGTTTACTAATTTTTGGTTTTATATTGTCTTCTTAGCTGACTTGGTATTTCTAGTGAGTTTTAGACAGTACATATAAAATGTAGATATATTTTATGCTTTTTTTTTTTTTTTTTTTTTTTTTTTTTTTTTTTTTTTTTTTGGATGAAATGACCTTTTGTGTGGTTTATTTTTTTTTTTTTTTTTACCATGTTTTGGATTTATCAAGTGGTTTATTTGTTTTTTATTTCACTAAGCCCTACCCTTGTTTCCATCTTTCAGTTTCTTGGAGTTTACTTTTTTATTTTTTTTATTTTTTATTTTTTATTTTTTTTTTTTTTTTTTTTTTTTTTTAATATATGAAATTTATTGTCAAATTGGTTTCCATACAACACCCAGTGCTCATCCCAAAAGGTGCCCTCCTCAGTACCCATCACCCACCCTCTCCTCCCTCCCACCCCCCATCAACCCTTAGTTTGTTCTCAGTTCTCAACAGTCTCTTATGCTTTGGCTCTCTCCCACTCTAACCTCTTTTTTTTTTTTTTTTTTTTGTTCCCCTCCCCCATGGGTTTCTCTTAAGTTTCTCAGGATCCACATAAGAGTGAAACCATATGGTATCTGTCTTTCTCTGTATGGCTTATTTCACTTAGCATCACACTCTCCAGTTCCATCCACGTTGCTACAAAAGGCCATATTTCATTTTTTCTCATTGCCACGTAGTACTCCATTGTGTATATAAACCACAATTTCTTTATCCATTCATCAGTTGATGGACATTTAGGCTCTTTCCATAATTTGGCTATTGTTGAGAGTGCTGCTATGAACATTGGGGTACAAGTGCCCCTATGCATCAGTACTCCTGTGTCCCTTGGATAAATTCCTAGCAGTGCTATTGCTGGGTCATAGGGTAGGTCTATTTTTAATTTTCTGAGGAACCTCCACACTGCTTTCCAGAGCGGCTGCACCAATTTGCATTCCCACCAACAGTGCAAGAGGGTTCCCGTTTCTCCACATCCTCTCCAGCATCTATAGTCTCCTGATTTGTTCATTTTGGCCACTCTGACTGGCGTGAGGTGATATCTGAGTGTGGTTTTGATTTGTATTTCCCTGATAAGGAGCGACGCTGAACATCTTTTCATGTGCCTGTTGGCCATCCGGATGTCTTCTTTAGAGAAGTGTCTATTCATGTTTTCTGCCCATTTCTTCACTGGGTTATTTGCTTTTCGGGTGTGGAGTTTGGTGAGCTCTTTATAGATTTTGGATACTAGCCCTTTGTCCGATATGTCATTTGCAAATATCTTTTCCCATTCCGTTGGTTGCCTTTTAGTTTTGTTGGTTGTTTCCTTTGCTGTGCAGAAGCTTTTTATCTTCATAAGGTCCCAGGAATTCACTTTTGCTTTTAATTCCCTTGCCTTTGGGGATGTGTCGAGTAAGAGATTGCTACGGCTGAGGTCAGAGAGGTCTTTTCCTGCTTTCTCCTCTAAGGTTTTGATGGTTTCCTGTCTCACATTCAGGTCCTTTATCCATTTTGAGTTTATTTTTGTGAATGGTGTGAGAAAGTGGTCTAGTTTCAACCTTCTGCATGTTGCTGTCCAGTTCTGCCAGCACCATTTGTTAAAGAGACTGTCTTTTTTCCATTGGATGTTCTTTCCTGCTTTGTCAAAGATGAGTTGGCCGTACGTTTGTGGGTCTAGTTCCGGGGTTTCTATTCTATTCCATTGGTCTATGTGTCTGTTTTGGTGCCAATACCATGCTGTCTTGATGATGACAGCTTTGTAGTAGAGGCTAAAGTCTGGGATTGTGATGCCTCCTGCTTTGGTCTTCTTCTTCAAAATTACTTTGGCTATTCGGGGCCTTTTGTGGTTCCATATGAATTTTAGGATTGCTTGTTCTAGTTTCGAGAAGAATGCTGGTGCAATTTTGATTGGGATTGCATTGAATGTGTAGATAGCTTTGGGTAGTATTGACATTTTGATAATATTTATTCTTCCAATCCATGAGCAGGGAATGTCTTTCCATTTCTTTAAATCTTCTTCAATGACCTTCATAAGCTTTCTATAGTTTTCAGCATACAGATCCTTTACATCTTTGGTTAGATTTATTCCTAGGTATTTTATGCTTCTTGGTGCAATTGTGAATGGGATCAGTTTCTTTATTTGTCTTTCTGTTGCTTCATTGTTAGTGTATAAGAATGCAACTGATTTCTGTACATTGATTTTGTATCCTGCAACTTTGCTGAATTCATGGATCAGTTCTAGCAGACTTTTGGTGGAGTCTATCGGATTTTCCATGTATAATATCATGTCATCTGCAAAGAGCGAAAGCTTGACTTCATCTTTGCCAATTTTGACGCCTTTTATTTCCTTTTGTTGTCTGATTGCTGATGCTAGAACTTCCAGCACTATGTTAAACAACAGCGGTGAGAGTGGGCATCCCTGTCGTGTTCCTGATCTCAGGGAAAAAGCTCTCAGTTTTTCCCCGTTGAGGATGATGTTAGCTGTGGGCTTTTCATAAATGGCTTTTATGATCTTTAAGTATGTTCCTTCTATCCCGACTTTCTCAAGAGTTTTTATTAAGAAAGGGTGCTGGATTTTGTCAAAGGCCTTTTCTGCATCGATTGACAGGATCATATGGTTTTTCTCTTTTTTTTTGTTAATGTGATGTATCACGTTGATTGATTTGCGAATGTTGAACCAGCCCTGCATCCCAGGAATGAATCCCACTTGATCATGGTGAATAATTCTTTTTATATGCCGTTGAATTCGATTTGCTAGTATCTTATTGAGAATTTTGGCATCCATATTCATCAGGGATATTGGCCTGTAGTTCTCTTTTTTTACTGGGTCTCTGTCTGGTTTAGGAATCAAAGTAATACTGGCTTCATAGAATGAGTCTGGAAGTTTTCCTTCCCTTTCTATTTCTTGGAATAGCTTGAGAAGGATAGGTATTATCTCTGCTTTAAACGTCTGGTAGAACTCCCCTGGAAAGCCATCTGGTCCTGGACTCTTATTTGTTGGGAGATTTTTGATAACCGATTCAATTTCTTCGCTGGTGATGGGTCTAATTAAAGTCAAAGTATCCAATCACCCTACATACACTTAGGAAAGAAAATTATTTGAATATATGTGTCAATCCCAGGCAGACTCAGTTCATTTGGATTTTATTCTTAATCCTAGATTATACTCCTCTAGGCTTTTGCAAGAAAACCTGTGATTTTAACAGAATCACTCAACTTTGGTGGGCCCTGAACTCTATTTAGTGTCTGTCTCATGAATCTGTAAAGCATTTTTTTTTCTTCTCATCTTCTGTGTTACTGTTTTAGGAATTACAAAACTTCTTAAAGATTAAAGCAGCCCCAGATCTGGTTATTGCTCTAAATGTATTTCCTTGTTTTTCATGAATCAATTTTTCACTCATTTGACAAATGTCTGATGCCAAAACATATATATTTAGTTTTGCTTTTGCCCATTTTCTTATTGTTCACAACAGAAGAGTTATTGCAAAAGTCATCCACTCTGCTGTTTTCACAAGTAGAATTTTTTTTGGGCTCACTTTACATATATATATACTTTTTTTTAAACTGAGCAGATATTTTTTAAAACTACTTGAATAGGTTCAAAAGTTTACAAGTTGAAAGTTTCTATCCAGATGAAATAGTGATGCCCACCATACAATAATAAAGGAAAAATGGCTTCTATAATTCCAATACAAAAGACGAGCAATGATTAAATAGTAATACAACTGAAATATAGGTAAATAACATTGTAATTAACTCAAGAAAAACAATGAACCAGTTGGCAAAATAACACCAAAACCTACCATATGCTAAGATGATTTCTATTTTTTTTAAAGATGTGAACTATACATTCATGAAATTAGTTTTAATTATAGGGGCACCTAGCTGGCTCAGTCACCTGAGCTCAGACTCCTGATTTCTGTGGGATTGGGCTTCACATTGAACCCTGTTTTGAGCCTCTGTGTCCACACTCAGTGTGGAGCCTGCTTAAGATTCTCTCTCTCCCCTGCTTGCACTTTATGTATCTCTAAATATACAACAAAAACAAAAACAAAATTTAATTATATTTTAATAAAAATATGGAATACATCATATATGTGCAGTAGATTTTTGCTCCATTTCAAATGTTTCCAAATTACTGGCTTTAATCTTTATAGTTCAAAGGGAGAAATAATGTATATATTAATGACATTAATTTAATATCAAATGAATATTATTATGAAATTAATATTATGTGTTATGAGCTATATGTTCACACTCTCATCTTGGCATCTGAACTTCACTTATTGAAAAAAGATTTTTTCTCTTTTTCTTTAATAGGAAATCCTTATACTTCAAAAATTCTGAAGTACTAAGTCATTTATATTGCATGATTTTATTCTTGTCTTATTTTATAATGGACAGAGGTTAATGTCACACAAGAAAAATTCTCTTGACTGGGAAGGAGACAATAGAGACACCCAGAGAGAAAAAACATGAATAGGGGAAGGGAAGAGAGAGAGGGAGAGAAAATCCCAAGCAGGCTCTGCACCATCAGCAAATAAGACCAAGTCCAATATAAAATCTTTGTAAATAAAAATATTATTTTGCAAACATTATTACCAACATGTTTATCAATATATATTTTGATTTTTATAAATCAGTTTACCTTAACATTAAACTAAACTCATATATATATGATATATATATACTTCTTAGGGCAGGTAAAACACACATAAGACTATTCTTTAACACACAGGAGAAAAGTACTTGTATCTACTTCTTTACAATTTTAAAATGTTCAAAAATACTTGCTCTATGTTAGTACCTATAATCCATTCATTCATCAGAGTGTGCCTTGAGGCAAGACCTTAGGGAAAAACAATCTCATTGAATGCATTAGATAAAGAACCAAAGTGCAATTAATATTCAAAACTATGTATTTCTACAGAATATACTTAAAGTTGCTCAATGATTAAATCTGAAATATCATGGTATATGCTTTAAATAATCAGCAAGAGAATGACTATATTTATATTTCTACATATGCACATTATTGACATATATGTATGTGTAAATTCATGGAGATTACTTTGAATATATCAAATTTTAAATTGACAATGCATAAATTTGAATGTATTAAAGTAGAATCACAAATATTTACTCAATGCATTTGAAATAATTATGGATCTTAAAATTTCGGTTATCATATTAGTTATGTTTTCTTAATGTACACAGCAGATATTGGATACTATGTCAAAATTAAAAAAGTAAATAATGAAAAGAAAATAAGTGGTAAGTATGAGTTCAGAAGGGGTCTCTATTTATAAATATGTATGTTGGAGATCACTTATCAGTAAAAACCTGTTATTTTTTAAAATGCTAAATATTATAGATGAACCATATTTTACTCATTTATTTCTCCCTGTTGACCCAAAGGTAGGAAAAAAAAATAATTACAAAAAATGATGATGTGAAAACGCAGGTACTTATTTATTTGTGTGATTTAGCACAATGGATTCATAAAAGTTGATTTACTTTTCCTTAGTAAAAATTATGTCCATTTTAATTTCTGAAAAAAAATACCACCACATTTCCCTTCCAAAGTCATTTATGCATGTCTTCCCTGGAATAGTGTTTACAAAAGTACTCATTTCATGGCATGTTTTATAACAAGAAGTACTATGCCCACTTTATTTTTTGCCAGACTGATAAGAATGGAATAGAATTGTGCTCTTAATTTAATTACACATCACCATGTTGCAAGAAAAAAAATAGGACCTTTTCCTACGTAAATATTTGGTTTTGGTTTATGGTCTTATAAGACTTGCTTGTTCATATTGTCTATTTTTTTTCCTTAGAACAACTCAGCTTAATTCTTTACATAAAACTGGATATGGCCAATACCTTCTTTCTTTCTTTTTTTAACGTTTATTCATTTTTGAGAGACAGACAGAGACAGAGCGTGAGCGGGGAGGGGCAGAGAGAGGGAGACACAGAATCTGAAGCAGGCTCCAGACTCCAAGCTGTCAGCACAGAGCCCGGTGCGGGCTTGAACTCACAAACTGAGATCATGACCTGAGCCGAAGTCGCTCGCTCAACCGACTGAGCCACCCAGGCACCCCAATACCTTCTTAATTTAATGTTACCATTTATTACACCTAAGTATTGTGCTAAATGCTTTATTTCATTTTTACCCTTGCATTTATGAAGTGGAAGTCTTTTTTCACATTTTAGAAGTGAAAAACATTCTTTAAAATTTTTTTAATGTTTATTTTCTTTTTGAGAGAGAGACAGAGTGTGATTGGGGGAGGGGCAGAAAGAGAGGGAGACACAGAATCTGAAGCAGGCTCCAGGCTCTGAGCTGTCAGCACAGAGCCCAATGCGGGGCTCGAACTCACAAACCGTGAGATCATGACCTGCGCCAAAGTCTGACACCCAACCGACTGAACCAGCCCCGAAGTGAAAAATATTCTTTATGCAAATTATCTAGCATGATATATAATGTATATTTCTATGTTTTTCAGCTAATTCAAAATAAAAACTATATAAAAAGTATATTTTATTGATAAAATCGAAACAACTCAGTCTCAAAAAAATATTTAACGAATTAAGTAATAAAGAAAAGTTTATTCCTACTAAGTCAAACCCAAATATAAAAGTAATTCTTCCATTATAACACACATTAAATCCTGAAATTCACTGATGTTGATGTAAGCTGGCTAATGAGGATCAATGTTAAATGTATAGAGTAGGAAAATCTCATGAAGGAAATGAAACTCTACATTTCTGGGAAGGATAATAGAGATATTACTTGACAGAAAGGCACACAGGCACTAAAAAACACTCTGGGAAAAGCGTAGGGCTAGAAATAGCTAAATTAGATGCTATTTTCACAGCCTAGCTTAAAGTTTACATAACCACACTGAACTTGATCTTATCTTCATTTGAACTTGTGAACTATATCACACACACAAACACACACACACACACACGCAAATATTTTTGTATATAGAATTTTATATGTATATATAATTTCTTTAGCACAAGTCATTTCGTTCTGTATTTTTTATTTATTTATTTTATTTTTAATTTTTTTTTCAACGTTTTTATTTATTTTTGGGACAGAGAGAGACAGAGCATGAACGGGGGAGGGGCAGAGAGAGAGGGAGACACAGAATCGGAAACAGGCTCCAGGCTCCGAGCCATCAGCCCAGAGCCTGACGCGGGGCTCGAACTCACGGACCGCGAGATCGTGACCTGGCTGAAGTCGGACGCTTAACCGACTGTGCCACCCAGGCGCCCCTCGTTCTGTATTTTTTAGTATATAAAGTATCTTTCCCTAATCATATATTGGGTTAGTTAAAAACAATATTCCAAAATAAGCTCATAGCCAAAATTGTTGATTTAATTTACTTAATGACTGGAAAATAAATATGCAGAGAACAAAGTTGAGAAATAATTCTGGTAGATGAAGAAGTCTGAAGCACTAAGGTTTTTCTCTCCAATTATTTCTTTTCTATCTGGTATTTTTCTAATGTCTCTAAATTGATAAAGTTCAAGATTAATTTGAAACAGTTAATTTTAATCTCTGTTGTTGGGTTCTTCAAGTCAGTTGGGAAAAATAAGGTTTTATGAGTGAGCTTTAATAAGATACATAAATATGTCATTTCAACAATATTATTTGCAAAAAATGTACAATTATAGAGACAATGGTCTTTATGGCTGCATTTGTTTAATGCATATTTATTAATATGCTATTAATGCTATTTATCTGTGATTAATAAAGAACCTTGAGTCACAGAACTTATGTCTTCTTTTTTTTAATATTTGGCTCAAATGTAAAGATCATAATTTCTATATACACATTAATGATATTAAATGGCATCATAAAAAGTAAATCTTTGGCAGTCAATCTCCCAATGAATTTACTTTTTTAAGTAAAATTATATATGTGATTAATAATACCAAGACTGTCACAATTTAGTCTCATTTTTGTAGCTTTTTCTTCTCATGAAAACTTCCAGATAAATCAACCCATCAAAATTACAGTGTATTGATATGTTGTAATGGCAAAATTACACTATAACTTAAATTGCATGTGATTAGACCATGGATCTTGATATATAACTACTAAAAATCAAAACCACTTATGGAATATCAAGATGTTATTAAAAGCTACAATGTACATGGCCAGAAATTATAGAGCTCTGTGACTCCAAGAAAATGATATTAAAAGATCAGCTTTGGTAATATTTGTATAATTTTATACAGTTCAGAGTTGAAAAGTAGCTGCAATGATACCATTCCAAAAACACTTTAGGGAAAGTTTAGTAAGCACTATACCAATTACTTTTACATTCCGCCATGGTCAAAATCTTGGCAACTCTTATAGGGAAATATTTGGAAAAATATCCCTTGATGTAAGTTTGTGTATACTGTCTCAAATAACAGAAGGATAGACCTTATTAATGTATTTGAAATCTTTAGAGCTTCTATTGCCTCTGAATCTCCAAAAAATATTTGTCTTTTTTCTTTTAATTCCAGTATAGTAAATATACAGTGTTATATTAGTTTCAAGCATACAATATAGTGATTCAGCAATTGCATATTTTATTCTGTGCTCATCATGATGAGTATTCTTAAGCCCTTTACCTACTTCACCCATCCCATTGCACACCTCTCCTCTGGTAACCATCAATCTGTTCTAATATTCAGTATGTTCTTTAAAAATTTTTTTTTCAACGTTTATTTATTTTTGGGACAGAGAGAGATAGAGCATGAACGGGGGAGGAGCAGAGAGAGAGGGAGAGACAGAATCGGAAACAGGCTTCAGGCTCTGAGCCATCAGCCCAGAGCCCGACGCGGGGCTCGAACTCCCGGACCGTGAGATAGTGACCTGGCTGAAGTCGGACGCTTAACCGACTGCGCCACCCAGGCGCCCCAGTATGTTCTTTATAGTTAAAAGACAGGGTTTTGGTTTCTCTCATTTTTTTTTTCTTTGCTTGTTTTTTAAGTTCCACATGAGTGAAATCAAAGTATTTGTCTTTTTCTGACTAACTTACTTCACTTAGCATTATATTTGTTAGTTCTATCCATGTTGTTGCAAATGGATAATGTCTTTATCCATTCATCTATAATGGGCATTGTGCTGCTTCCATAATTTGGCCGTGGTAAATAATGCTGCAATAAACATATTTTCAATTTAATGTTTTCAAGATATTTGTGTAAATACCCAGTAGCGGAATTACTAGATCATATGGTAGTTCTATTTGCTTTCCCCCTTCCTCTCTTCCTTTCTCCCTCCCTCTCTCTCTCTCTCTCTTTCTCTCTCTCTCTCTCTTTCTTTCTTTTTACTTAACAGTGAAGCATTGGTTTCAGGATTAGAATTCAGTGATTCATCACTTACATATAGCATCCAGTGATCATCACAAGTGCCCTCCTTAATACCCATCACTAATTTAGCCCATCTCCCACCAACCTTCCCTCCCTCAACCCTCAGTTTGTTCTCTATCATTAAGAGTCTCTTTTGGTTTTTTTCCATCTCTTCTCTTTTTCTTCTCCTTCCCATATGTTTATCTGTTTTATTTCTTAAATTACACAATTACACATATGAGTGAAATATTATGGTATTATATATATAGTTCTACTATATATATATATATATATATATATATATATATATATAGTTCTACTATATATATATATATATATATATAGTTCTACTATATATATATATATATATATATATAGTTCTACTATATATATATATATATATATATATATAGTTCTACTATATATATATATATATATATAGTTCTACTATATATATATATATATATATATATAGCTCTACTATATATATATATATATATATAGTTCTATTTTAGTTTTTAAAAAAATATTTTTATCTTTTATTTATTTTTGAGAGAGAGAAAGACAGAGTACGATCAGCAGAGGGGCAAAGAGAGAGGGAGACACAGAATCCAAAGCATGCTCCAGGCTCCAAACTGTTAGCTCAGAGCCTGATGCAGGTCTCAAACTCATGAACCATGAGATCATAACCTCACCTGAAGTCAGACACTCAACTGACTGAGACACCCAGGCACCCCGCTATTTTTAGTTTTTTTGTGGAACCTCCATACTGTTCTCCAGAGTGGGTAATGACCATCTGTGTATCTTCTTTGGAGAAATGTGTGCTCATGTCTTCTGCCCACCCCCCACCTTTTTTTTTTAATTGAAACACCCTTACATCCCAGGAATAAATGCCACATGATAATGGTGAATGATTCTTTAAATGTTTTTTTTTTTTATTCAGTTTGCTAATATTTATTGAGGATTTTTGCACCTGTGTTCATCAGAGTTATTGGCCTGGAATTCTCTTTTCCTGGAGTGTCTTTATTTGGTTTTAGCATCAAGGTCATGCTGGTCTCATAGAATGCATTTCAAAGTATTCCTTCTTGTTTGATTAATTAATTAATTAATTTATTTATTTATTTATTTTAAATAGTTTGAGAATAATAGGTATCACCTCTTCTTTAAATGATTGGTAGAATTTACCTGTGAAGCTGTCTGATCCTGTTTTGTTTGTTGAGATTTTTTGATTACTGATTCAATTTCATTACTGTTAATTTGTCTGTTCAATTTTTTTTTATTTCTTCTTGCTCAGCATTAGAAGGTTATATATTTCTAGGAATTTATTCATTTCTTCTAGGTTCTCCAAATTGTTGGCGTATAATTTTTCAGGACATTATTTTACAGTCTTTGTATTCTTGTGGTGGCTGTTATTTCTCCTACTTCATTCCTGATTTTGTTTGAGTCCTCTGTTGAATCTCTCTAAAAGTTTGCCAATTTTGTCAATTTTTTCAAAGAATCAACTCCTTGTTTTCCTGATCTGTTTACTAAGGTTTTTTTTTTTTTTCGTGCTGTTTGTTTTGTAGTTTCTGTATTCTTTACTTCTGCTCTAATCTTTATTCTTCCCTTTTTTTCCTGCTAGTTTTAGGTTCTGTTTGTTCTTTTTTAGCTCCTCTAGTTGTAAAACTTGGTTGTTTATTTGAGATTTTTCTTGCTTCTTAAAATAGGTCTGTATTGCTAGAAACATCCCTCATAGAACAGCTTTTGCTACATACCAAAGAATTTGGACAATTGTGTTGTCATTTTCGTTTGTCCTCATGCATTTTTAAAGTTTCCTCTTTGATGTCATGGTTGAGTAGCATGTTTAGTAGCATGTTATTTAACCTCCATGTTTTGGAGTCTTTCCAGATTTTTTTTCTTGTGATTGATCTCTTGTTTCCTAGTATTGTGGTCAGAAAAGATGCCTGGTATAACTTGAATTTGTTGAGAATTCTTTTGTGGCTTAATATGTGATCTATTCTGGAGAATGTTCCATGTACACTTGAGAAAAACATGTATTCTGCTGTTTTAGGATACAGTGTTCTGAATATATCTGTTAGACTCATCTGGTCCCATGTGTCATTCAAGGTCTCTGTGTCCTTGTTGATTTTCTGTTTGGATGATCTACACATTGATATAAGTAGGGCTATAAAGACCCTTACTATTATTGAATTCTTATTGATTGCTTTTTTAATGTTTGTTATTAGCTGCTTTATGTATTTGGGTGCTTTCATGTTGGGTGCATAAACATTTATAAATGTTATATTTTCTTGTTGAACTGTTCCCTTTATGATTATATATTGCCCTTTTTTGTCTTGTGTTGCTATCTTTCTTTTAAAGTCTATTCATCCATTATTAGTATTGCTACTATGATCTTTTCACTTACATTTACATGCAAATGCTTTTCTGTCCCTTCACTTTCAATCTGCATGTGTCTTTAGGTCTGAAATGAGTCACCTGTAGACAGGATAAAGATGGGTCATGTTTTTTTATTTGTTTTGTTTTCAGTCTGTCACCCCATATCTTTTTTTCACATTTATTTATTTTGAGAGTGAGAGAGAGAGAGCAGGAAAGAGACAGAGAGAGAGGGAGAGAGAAGGAATCCCAGCAGTCTCCACACTGTCAACATGAAGCCAGATATGGGGCTTAAACTCATGAACCATGAAATCGTGACCTGAGCTAAAATCAAGAGTCAGATACTTAACCCACTGAGCCAACCAGATACCCCTGTCACTCCATTTCTTTTTTTTTAAGTTTTATTTTCTCTTCTTTTTTTATTTTCTTTTTCTTTTCTTTTTTAAATTTACATCCAAATTAGTTAGCATATAGTGCAACAATGATTTCAGGAGTACATTCCTTAGTGCCCCCTACCCATTTAGCCCCCCCCCCAAAACCCCTCCCGTAACCCTCAGTTTGTTCTCCATATTTATGAGTCGTTTCTGTTTTGTCCCCCTCCTGTTTTTATATTATTTTTATTTCCCTTCCCTTATGTTCATCTGTTTTGTCTCTTAAAGTCCTCATAGGAGTGAAGGCATATGATTTTTGTCTTTCTCTGACTGACTAATTTCACTTAGCTTAATACCCTCCAGTTTCATCCATGTAGTTGAAAATGGCAAGATTCCATTCTTTTTTTTTTTTTTTTTTTACAATTTTTAATGTTTATTTTTGACAGAGAGAGAGAGACGGAATGTGAGCCGGGGAGGGGCAGAGAGAGAGGGAGACACAGAATCCAAAGCAGGCTCCAGGCTCTGAGCTGTCAGCACAGAGCCCGATGCGGGGCTCGAACTCACGGACCGTGAGATCATGACCTGAGCCGAAGTCGGACACCCAACCGACCAAGCCACCCAGGCACCCCGATTCCATTCTTTTTGATTGCCCAGTAATACTCCATTGTGTGTGTGTGTGTGTGTGTGTGTGTGTGTGTGTGTGTGTATGTATGTATATATACCACATCTTCTTTATCTATTCATCCATCGATGGACATTTGGGCTCTTTCCGTACTTTGGCTATTGTTGATAGTGCTGCTATGAACATGGGGGTGCATGTATCCCTTTGAAACAGCACACCTGTATTCCGTGGATAAATGCCTAGAAGTGCAATTGCTGGGTCGTAGGTAGTTCTATTTTTAGTTTTTTGAGGAATCTCCACACTGTTTTCCAGAGTGGCTGCACCAGTTTGCATTCCCACCAACAATGCAAAAGAGATCTCTTTCTCCGCATCCTCATCAACATTGGTTGTTGCCTGAGTTGTTAGTGTTAGCCATTTGACTGGTGTAAGGTGGTATCTCACTGTGGTTTTGATTTGTATTTCACCGATGATGAGTGATGTTGAGTATTTTTCATGTGTTGGTTGGCCACCTGGATGTCTTCTTTAGAGAAGTGTCTATTCATGTCTTTTGCCAATTTCTTCACTGGATTATTTGTTATTTGGGTATTGAGTTTGATAAGTTCTTTATAGATTTTGGATACTAACCCTATATCTCATATGTCATTTGCAAATATCTTCTGCCATTCTGTTGGTTGCCTTTTAGTTTTGCTGATTGTCTCCTTCGCCGTGCAGAAGCTTTTTATTTTGATAAGGTCCCAGTAGTTCATTTTTGCTTTTGTTTCCCTTGCTTCTGGAGACATGTTGAGTAAGAAGTTGCTGCAGCCAAGATCAAAGAGGTTTTGCCTGCTTTCTCCGCGAGGATTTTGATGGATTCATGTCTTACATTGAAGTCTTTCATCCATTTTGAATTTATTTTTGTGTATGGTGTAAAAAAGTGGTCCAGGTTCATTCTTCTGCATGTCGCTGTCCAGTTTTCCCAGCACCACTTGCTGAAAAGACTGTCTTTATTCCATTGGATATTCTTCCCTGCTTTGTCAAAGATTAGCTGGCCATACATTTGTGGGTCCATTTGTGGGTTCTCTCTTCTGTTCCATTGATCTCAGTATCTGTTCTTATGCCAATATCATACTGTCTTGATGATTACTGCTTTGTGGTATAGCTTGAAGTCTGGGATTGTGATGCCTCTTGCTTTGGTTTTCTTTTTCAAGATCGTTTTGGCTATTCGGGGTCTTTTCTTGTTCCATACAAATTTTAGGATTATTTGTTCTAGCTCTGTGAAGAATGCTGGTAGGGATTATTTTGATAGGGATTGCATTGAATATGTAGATTGCTTTGGGTAGCATTGACCTTTTAACAATATTTGTTCTTCCTATCCAGGAGCATGGAATCTTTTCCATTTTTCTGTGTCTTCTTCAATTTCTTTCATAAGATTTCTATAGTTTTCAGTGTATAAATTGTTCACCTCTTTAGTTAGATTTATTCCTAGGTATTTTACAGTTTTTTGTGCAACTGTAAATTGGATCAATTCCTTGATTTCTCTTTCTATTGCTTCATTCTTGGTGTATAGGAATGCAACCGATTTCTGTGTGTTGATTTTATATCTTGCAACTTTCTTGATTTCATGAATCAATTCTAGCAGTTTTTTGGTGGACTCTTTTGGGTTTTCCATATAGGCTATCATGTCATTTGTGAAGGGTGAAAGATTGACCTCCTCTTGGCCTATTTGGATGCCTTTTATTTCTTTGTGTTGTCTGATTGCAGAGGCTAAGACTTCCAAAACCATGTTGAATAACAGTGGTGAGAGTGGACATCCCTGTCTTGTTCCTGACCTTAGGGGGAAAGCTCTCCATTTTTCCCCATTGAGGATGATATTAGCATTGGGTCGTTCATATATGGCTTTTATGATCTCAAGGTATGCTCCTTCTATCCCTACTTTCTTGAGAGTTATTATCAATAAAGGATGCTGTATTTTGTCAAATGCTTTCTCTGCATCTATTGAGAGAAACATATTGTTCTAGGAGCCAGAAAAATAACAGCAAATAAAACCCAAGACCAGCAGAAGATAGGAAATAATAAAGATTAGAGCAGAAATTAATGCTATTGAAAACCAAAAAACCCACAAAAAAACCAGTAGAACAGATCAATGAATCCAGAAGCTGGTCCTTTGAAAGAATTAACAAAATTGATAAACCACTAGCCAGTTTGATCAAAAAGAAAAAGGAAAGGACCCAAATAAACTCAAGAATGAAAGAGGAGAGATCACAACCAACACAACATAAATAAAAACAATAAGAGAATATTATGGGCAATTATATGCCAATAAAATGGGTAATCTTGACGAAATGGACAAACTCCTAGAAACATGTACACTACCAAAACTGAAAAAGGAAGAAACATAAATTTTAAACAGACCCATAACCAGTAAGGAAATCGAATTAGTAATCAAAAATCTGCCAAACACAAGAGTCCAGGCCCGATAGCTTTCCAGGGGAATTCTACGAAACATTTTTTTTAAATATGAAATTTATTGTCAAATTGGTTTCCATACAACACCCAGTGCTCATCCAAACACGTGCCCTCCTCAATACCCATCACCCATCCTCCCCTCCCTCCCACCCCCCATCAGCCCTCAGTTTGTTCTCAGTTTTTAAGAGTTTCTTATGTTTTGGCTCCCTCCCACTCTTTTTTTTTTTCCTTCCTCTCCCCTATGGTCTTCTGTTAAGTTTCTCAGGATCCACATAAGAGTGAAAACATATGGTATCTGTCTTTCTATGTATGGCTTATTTCACTTAGCTAACACTCTCCAGTTCCATCCACATTGCTACAAAAAGCCATATTTCATTCTTTCTCGTTGCCACGTAGTATTCCATTGTGTATATAAACGACAATTTCTTTATCCATTCATCAGTTGATGGGACATTTAGGATCTTTCCATAACTTGGCTATTGTTGAAAATGCTGCTATAAACATTGGGGTACAAGTGCCCCTATGAGTCAACACTCCTGTATCCCTTGGGTAAATTCCTAACAGTGCAATTGCTGGGTCATAGGGTAGGTCTACTTGTAATTTTTTGAGGAAACTCCATACTGTTTTCCAGAGTGGCTGCACCAGTTTGCATTCCCACCAACAGTGCAAGAGGGTTCCCGTTTCTCCACATCCTCTTCAGCATCTATAGTCTCCTGATTTGTTCATTTTGGCCACTCTGACTGGCATTGGGTAATATCCGAGTGTGGTTTTGATTTGTATTTCCCTGATGAGGAGAGACGTTGAGCATCTTTTCATGTGCCTGTTGGCCATCTGGATGTCTTCTTTAGAGAAGTGTCTATTCATGTTTTCTGCCCATTTCTTCACTGGATAATTTGTTTTTCGGGTGTGGAGTTTGGTGAGCTCTTTATAGATTTTGTATTCTAGCCCTTTGTCTGATATGTCATTTGCAATTATCTTTTCCCATTCCATTGGTTGCCTTTTAGTTTTGTTGATTATTTCCTTTGCAGTGCAGAAGCTTCTTATCTTCATAAGGTGCCAATATTTCATTTTTGTTTTTAATTTCCTTGCCTTTGGAGATTTGTCAAATAGGAAATTGCTGCAGCTAAGGTCAGAGAGTTGTTTTTTTTTTTTTTTTTTTTCTTTTTTTTTTTTCAGAGAGGTTTATTCCTGCTCTCTCCTCTAGGGTTTTGATTGTTTCCTGTCTCACATTCAGGTCCTTCTCCATTTTGAGTTTATTTTTGTGAATGGTGTGAGAAAGTGGTCTAGTTTCAATCTTCTTCATGTTGCTGTCCAGTTCTCCCAGCACCATTTGCTAAAGAGACTGTTTTTTTTTTCCATTGGATATTCTTTCCCACTTTGTCAAAGATGAGTTGGCCATACTTTTGTGGGTCTAGTTCTGGGGTTTTTATTCTATTCCATTGGTCTATGTGTCTGTTTTTGTGACAATACCATGCTGTCTTGATGATTACAGCTTTGTAATAGAGGCTGAAGTCTGGGATTGTGATGCCTCCCACTTTGGTCTTCTTCAAAATTCCTTTGGGTATTCGGGGCCTTTTGTGTTTACATACAAATTTTAGGATTGCTTCTTCTAGCTTTGAGAAGAATGCTGGTGCAATTTTGATTGGGATTGCATTGAATGTGTAGATAGCTTTGGGTAGTATTGACATTTTGACAATATTTATTTTTCCAATCCATGAGCACAGAATGTTTTCCCATTTCTTTATATCTTCTTCAATTACCTTCATAAGCTTTCTATAGTTTTCAGCATACAGATCTTTTACATCTTTGGTTAAGTTTATTCCTGGGTATTTTATGCCTCTTGCTGCAATTGTGAATGGGATCAGTTTCTTTGTCTTTCTGTTGCTTCATTATTAGTGTATAAGAATGCAACTGATTTCTGTACATTGATTTTGTATCCTACGCCTTTGCTGAATTCATGTATCAGTTTTAGCAGACTTTTGGTGGAGTCTATCGGATTTTCCATGTATCATATCATGTCATCTGCAAAAAGTGAAAGCTTAACTTCATCTTTGCCAATTTTGATGCCTTTGATTTCCTTTTGTTGTCTGATTGTTGATGCTAGCACTTCCAACACTATGTTAAACAACACTGGTGTGAGTGGACATCCCTGTCGTGTTCCTGATCTCAGGGAGAAAGCTCTCAGTTTTTCCCCATTGAGGATGATATTAGCTGTGGGCTTTTCATAAATGGCTTTGATGATGTTTAAGTATGTTCCTTCTATCCCGACTTTCTCGAGGGTTTTTACTAAGAAAGGTTGTTGAATTTTGTCAAATGCTTTTTCTGCATCGATTGACAGGATCATATGGTTCTTATCTTTTCTTTTATTAATGTGATGTATCACATTGATTGATTTGCGAATGTTGAACCAGCCCTGCATCCCAGGAATGAATCCCACTTGATCATAGTGAAAAAATTCTTTTTATATGCTGTTGAATTTGATTTGCTAGTATCTTCTTGAGAATTTTTGCATCTATATTCATCAGGGATATTGGCCTGTAGTTCTCTTTTTTTTTTTTGCTGGGTCTCTGTCTGGTTTGGGAATCAAAGTAATGCTGGTTTCATAGAATGAGTCTGGAAGTTTTCCTTCCCTTTCTATTTTTTGGAACAGCTTGAGAAGGATAAGTATTACCTCTGCTTTAAATGTCTGGTAGAATTCCCCTGGGAAGCCATCTTGTCCTGGACTCTTATTTGTTGGGAGATTTTTGATAACTGATTAAATTCCTTTGCTGATTATGGGCCTGTTCTAGTTTTCTATTTCTTCCTGTTTGAGTTTTGGAAGTGTTTGGGTGCTTAGGAATCTGTCCATTTCTTCCAGGTTGTCCAGTTTGGCATATAATTTTTCATAGTAGTCCCTGATAATTGCTTGTATTTCTGAGGGATTGGTTGTAATAATTCCATTTTCATTCATGATTTTTTCTATTTGGGTCATCTCTCTCTTCTTTGTGAGAAGCCTGGCTAGAGGTTTATCAATTTTGTTTATTTTTTCAAAAAACCAACTCTTGGTTTCATTGACCTGCTCTACAGTTTTTTTTAGATTCTATATTGTTTATTTCTGCTCTAATCTTTATTATTTCTCTTCTTCTGCTGGGTTTAGGGTGTCTTTGCTGTTCTGCTTTTATTTCCTTTAGGTGTGCTGTTAGATTTTGTATTTGGGACTTTTCTTGTTCCTTGAGAGAGGCCTGGATTGCAATGTATTTTCCTCTCAGGACTGCTTTCGCTGCGTCCCAAATGTTTGGTTGTTGTATTTTCATTTTCATTTGTTTCCATATATATTTTTAAATTTCTTCTCTAATTGCCTGGTTGACTCATTCATTCTTTAGTAGGGTGTTCTTTAACCTCCATGCTTTTGGAGGTTTTTTCAGACTTTTTCCTGTGTCTACCAAACATTTTAAGGAAACGTGAACTCCTATTCTCTTGAAACTGATCCAGAAAAAAACCTCCATATCTTTTTATTAGAGATATTATTCCATTTACATTCAACATAATTATTGATAGGTATGTATTGATTATCATATCGTTACTTGTTTTATGGTTGTTCCTTTATTCTCTTGCTGTCTTTTCTCATGGTTTGCTTGCCTTCTTTAGTGCTGTATGTGAATTCATTTTTCTTTTTCTTTTTCTTTTTTTGCATATATACTACTGGTATATTATTTGAGGTTACCATTAAGTTATTACACAACACCTTATGCATATAGCAGTCTATATTAAGTTGACAGTTTCTTAAGTGTGAACCCATTTTTGCTTCTATTCCCAGCACGTATTATATATATGATGTCATGCCTAGTATACTTTTATGTTGTGAATCCATTAACCCATGAACTTATTTTTTATAGATATACTTATTTTTACTGTCACTATTTTTACTGCTTTAATTTTTCCTACTTTTCTTTCTCCTACTTATGGTCTTTCCTGTTCACTCCAAAGGTTTCTTTAACATTTCTTATGGGGCTGGTTTAGATAGCCCTTTAACTTCTAGTTGTCTCGGAAATTCTTTATGTCCTCCTATTCTGAATGATAGCCTTCCTGGATACAGTATTTTTGGCTGTGAGTTTTTTGTTTGTTTGTTTTGTTTCTGTTTTAGCACTTTGAACATATCATGACACTCCCTTCTGGACTAGGAAGTTCCTTCTGAAAAATAAGCTGATAGCTTGATGGGGTTTCCTTTGTATGTCACTGTTTTCTCTTTCTTGTTCCTTTTCTAATTATCTCTTTATCACTATTTTTTTGCCAGTTTTATTATTATGTGTCTTGGTGTGGGCTTCTTTGTGTTGATTCTGTTGGGGATCTCTGTGTCTCCTGGATCTGGATGTCTTTTTCATCCCCAGATTTGTGAAAGTTTTCTTCTATTATTTCCTCAAATATATTTTCTGCCCCCTTTTCTTTGTCTTCTCTTGGGATGACTATACTGTGAATGTTACTATGCTTGATTGTGTAGCTGAGTTCCATAAATCTATTTTTATTTTTTATTACTTTAACTCTCTCCTGTTTAGCTTGATTGCTCTCCATTACTGTCTTCCAGGTCACTATCTGTTCTATTCTTTTTAGTCTAATATTCATTTTATCTAATATTTTAAATTTTATTTATTGAATTCTTCATTTTTAATTTGTTCCTTACTGGCTTTTTATCTCTTTGTTGAGGGTCTCACTGAGGTCTTTGACTCTTTTCTCTATTGCAGTGAGTATCTTTATAACCATTAACTTAAATTTTCTATCAGGCCTATTACAAATGTCTGTTTAGTTTACCTCATTTGTTGTGACTTTTTCCTGTTCTTTCATTTGGGACATAGTCTTTTGTGTCCTAATTTTGTGTAAATTTCTGTGTCTGTTTCTATGTGTTAGGAAAGTCAGCTTAATCATCCACTTGTGAAAGCAGTGCTCTTATGAAGAAGACATCTGCAATGCCTTGCAGTGTCATGTCCCCTGTTAACCATAACCTGGTGCTTCAGGGGTGTTTACTGTATGTGTTGTGTACACACCGTTGTGGCCAACCAACTTTTGCCTTCAGTCTAGTAATTGGCAATGTCTCTCTTTGCTTGTTGTGGGCTTGTTTGTGTCTCTTTGCTTGTTGTTTGGTCCCTATGTTGTTAGGTGGCCAATCTGGGGCTGCCTTGGACTTTGGTTGAGTCAGAACAGGCATTTTCCAGAGATACAGAAATACAGACTTGCAGGAAAATGCATGGGTGGGTTGCCAATGGCAAGAGTCCTTGCCAATGGGAAGGGACCTGCAGCTGCTGGGGACCTAAGGAGGCAATGTTAAAGGTGGCAGATCCAGAGAAGTACGTAGTGGTGAGATGTGTGGTGTTAGCAAGGTTTGCACTGATGTAATGAGAGAGGGGTCCTGCAGTCACAAGGAGTTTGAGTTTGATGCGATGGATCTGCAGTATGTGCAGGAGTAGGATCCCCAATGTTTGTAAGGGTCTGCTGTGGGAGGGGACCTGGACCCAAGGCGTGGCTATAGAGGCCATGTCCATAGGAGAATGTGTGAGCAGAATGTGCTGTTAGAAAGTCAGGTAGCCAGTGCTGGCCCTGGGCTGGCTCCCACAGCTATCCCATGGCTATTCATGCTGGGGAACAGGGGGAAATTGTACCTACCAATGCCTTTGTTCCTGGGGAAGTCTCCCAAGGATCCCTGCCCCTCCAGCACATGCTGTGAGATTAGTAAATACATATCTTCCACATGTACCTCAGACAATTTTCAAATTGGTGCTTCTATGCAGTATCTCTGGGATGTTGTGTTGTCCCTTTGATGGTGGGGACTCAGTTTCCTCTGACCCTCCTGGCTCTCACAGAGCCAAGTCTGCTGATTTTTAAAGTTACAGGTTTTAAGTGTTGCTGACTCTCAGAACTAATAAAATTCAGCCCCTCTGGTTCTCAAAGCAAAATGTCATGGAGATTCATTTTCCCTAAGTGGGCTTCCTAGTGTTAGAGTCTTTTTCTTTCTGCTCTTCACAGTTGCAGTGTTCCTATCTCCAACAGACAGTCCAGTGGACCCTTTAGCTCTGGAAGCTGTCTTTGCCCTTCCTACCCTGTTTGATGTGGCCTCTTTTCTATATTTAGCTATGGAGAGTTTATTTTGCCAGTCTTTGGATCATTTTCTGGGTTATCTACAGTCATGTGGGTGTTATCAAATTGTATCCATGGGATAAGGTGAGCTTAGGATCTTCTGACTTTGCCGTCTTCCTTTAAAGTCAAAATATCTTTCTTGACAATGAGAAAAATTAGAGTTTAAAAGCGAATTCCTAATGGCGTTGAGGTGGCTCAGTCGGTTGAACATCCAACTCTTGATTTCAGTTCAGGTCATGATTTCAGGGTCCTGGGATCGAGCCCTGTATCAGATTCTACACTGGGTGTGGAGTCTCCTTGAGATTCACTTTATTACTCTCTCTCTGCCTCTCCCCAGGTCTCTCTCTCCCTCTGTCTTCTGCACAAACATTTTAAAAAGCTTAAAACTAAAAATAAAAGTGAATTTCTGGAAGATTATATGAAGGCAATGGACAATTAATATTTAGTGTTGCATTATTTTCAGCATTTTTCTTCCATTCAAATATATTTTATATGTTAAGACACATTATTAAAATGCTTTTTTTTTATTTTGCAGAATCTAAAAGATATATTAAGCAAATCTCAAGTGGCAAACAATAAAGCAGATTCCTTTTATTTTTTAAGGAATATTGAACGCAACATATACTCCTACTTAGCAGTTAAGAATAAATATTCCTTTAGACTTCAGCCAATATTGAAGAAACTAAGTGTGACTGATTATTCATACTCTTTCAGAGAGGGTTATGTAATTGATTAGTGTGGAATAATTTTTCCAATATCTGACATTTTCAGCAATGCTCCTTCTTCAGTGACTGCTTTTCTCTATTCTATAAGGATAAATCATTGAATTATATTGGTATCAAACTTGTAGTGTAGATATTATTACAAGTTACTGTCTCATTACCTATAGTTATTTGCAAATGATAAAGTTGTGAGCTTATACCTGTGAAAAGAAAGGTGAAAAATAATGAAGTGATTTAGTAAGTTTGGAGTTAACTAGAATTAGAATAGGAAAAAGGCTTTCTTCCTAGAATATTTGTTGTTAAATCAATTATATGGAAAAATGGTAATATTTGCATACTAATGTTAACACTTGAGATGTAGTATTTCTTAAAAATGTACCCGTCTTCTATTTACTTGCTTATTAAACATTCTTCAGCATTAAAGTACATTAAATTAAATGAATGTTCTAGAGCTGAAGATAAACTTATCTGTTTGTTTACTTCTTTATGTGCCTCACCTTCTATTACTTCAAAATTTCCTCTGTTTGTCTGTCTCTCATTCTCTCTTGCTCTCTCTCTCTCTCTTTCTCTCTCTTTAAACATTTCTTCTCCCTTATTTCTATTTTGTTTATGTAACCAACATTATTCTGGAATTTGCCAAAAATAATTTACCAATTTTCACTCTTCTATACACTTTTCATGGTAGAAAACTAGATCACTGTTCTGTGCATAGTTACTAAATTCTCTTGATGCATTTAGAGAAAGACATTCAGATTTGGATCTAAAAATATATTACCAAGGTTCCTGCATGTAGATGGATGAAAGCAGGAGACAGGCTGTCAGTTTTCTATTACACATTGGTAAAGATACCATAGACAGGTCAACACATCATGCTTTATATCTAGTACCACAAGTCCAATATTTCAGCAGCAAAAGGCATGATTTGATTAACATCTTCAGTTCACATTACATCCACTTAAAAGTAAAAAAAAACAAATGCTCTTGTAAGCTAAAGTTTTCAAAAGAAGTATCAAATCAGTCAACAATATTTCCCTCTCAGTGAATTTTTCTTTGTAATAGACTTTGTTATAAAACAAACAATTTAATTGAATTTTTATTAACCAGTAGTTTTCCAGTATGTATCTGGCATTGTTAGGTGTTCTGCATACATTATTACTTTAACTATTACACACATGAAAGTTATTATAGTCTCCTTTATACAGATAAGGAAACAGCACCTAAATTAAATCTATATAATTAGTATGTCAGGGTTTGAAAATAATTACATCTCTTTTCCAAAGGAGAGCTCCTTTATATTAATTAGAAAAAGAAGAAGCATACAGCCTACCTGCTGCCAGGATAAACAATAAAAATTTAAAAATCATGGCCTCTCATTTTACTGATTATAATTTTCCAGGTTTCCCTCTACCAGAAGTTAGCAGATATTTTTTCAGCTCTTTAAGAATTGTAAGTACTTAATTGGACAGTGTTTTATATCTCCACCTCCCGAGTGATTTATCCAATTTACCATTTTCTGTTATCTCTATTTTTTTTAATATGAAATTTATTGTCAAATTGGTTTCCATACAACACCCAGTGCTCATCCTAACAGGTACCCTCCTCAATGCCCATCATCCACTTTCCCCTCCCTCCCACCCCCCATCAACCCTCAGTTTATTCTCAGTATTTAAAAAGAGTCTCTTATCGTTTGCTTCTTTCACTCTCTGTAACTTTTTCCCCCCTTCTCCTCCCCCCACCCCCAGTCTTCTGTTGAGTTTCTCAGGATCCACAGAAAAATATGGAATGCTTCATGAATTTGCGTGTCATCCTTGCACAGGAGCCATGCTAATCTCTGCATCATTCCAATTTTAGTATATGTGCTTCCGAAGCAAGCACTGTTCTCTCTAAATGCTATGAATCCTAACTTAAAATAGAGTCATGTTTTATATGCTACAGATAAAAATGCTGTGACTACTGTGGATGATATGATTTTATATGTGGTGCTATCATAATTCAGCTAAATAATCAAAATAAATATGTGTCTACTCATACCCTTTTAGTGTATAAATTAAAGCTTAGAATTGCTTGGTTTGGTGTTCAGAATATATTATGGAATGCATAGTCCTCTAAGATATTTGTTCATTGACTTCATCAAGGAGTTTAAAAATGGGTTATTTCAGGGACTTAGATGTTGTCTCTGTGGGTGGATTAAGAAGAGTTTCATGTATACTGGTAAAGCAAAAATGGTAAGTAGTTGCTTTTATATAGATAAATATATATTTCTCTGATTTCCAGAGAGAAAAATAAATATAGTTAAGAGAAAAAAGGAATTTGGGAACTGAGTAATTTGAATACTTTTCTTCATTGATTATATTCTGTACTTAATTACTGATCTCTGTCACTTTTCTTTTTAGAATTAATCAAGGAGAGTATGTAATCCCTACCTTTGGATGAAGTGGCTTAGTCATCATTGAGGTTTCTGTTAAAATGTTTTGTTCATATTCAACAAGACATGGAATATTCTATGCATTTTACTTTGGCAGTCTGTAGATCCATAAACATCAGCATAGATCTCTAAATATCAACAGGACTTGTCCAAGGTAAAATTTTAAAGTCTTAATACATTTATTACATTTTCTATTCATTTTCAATTAAGTTAGTCATTTTCCCTCATAGTTTTATGCATTCTTTTATTTTTAACATTATTTGAAGTAAAAAAGTAAGCATCTGAGATCTTAGAGATCTTTGATACATTTAGAAGAAAACATTTGAGTTTTAAGCTTTCAAAAATAGAAGCTTTTAAGGCTGTGTGCCTATAATTGAAATTTTAAGAATAGGAGAATATTCAAGAGTCCCGGAGGCATTTCTGTTGTCCAAAATCCTTATTACACCTGACACAGGCATTGCAGTAACCTGTTACTGCTTTATAGGAGGGAAAAGGAATTGGATGGAAGCAGGGACTCACCTATCTCTTATGATTTTATCCCTTCTCTTTTGACTCAAGTGATAACTTGAGTAATGAAGGTTTGTTTTCTAAGGACTACTGGGCAAAGAAAAAGAGATCATAGAATTGTTGACATTCTACATTAAAGATTTCAAATTTGGATCCTTCCCGTGTTCTCATTCCATTTCCCGACTGTTAACTTTTCTCTCCCCATCGCCTTTCATCCAAAGTTAAGTTTAGTGATCTAGCATCTGTTTTTATTCTGATGTCAACCTTATCATGCCAGGCTGTACAAGAGAGAATTTTGTTCAATAGCTCTTTGTTAAAATACAGGTAGTCTAAAGAGTAAACTAGTACAAGAAATAAGGCAGTCAAGATTTAGGAAGGAGAATGGATATTGTATGGAAGATTTTCTGTGTGTGTGTGTGTGTGTGTGTGTGTGTGCATGTGTGTGTAAGAATAGCAAAGAGAGAAAGAAGGGAAGGATAAAGAGAGAGAGATAATGTTAAAAATTGTATAATGATTAATAGTAGGACATAAATAAGGTTTATTAAGCACTGGCTATGCGCTCAAGGCCATTGAAAGTGGTCATTTATTTATTTATCTATGGTATCAACTATGTTACCTAATCATTATAACTATTTCCATTTTACACAAAAATCAAGACATATTCAGTAGGTAAATTTATCTGAATGTATATAATTACTAAAACAAAATATATTGAAATTCAGGTCTGACTCTTGAGAGGTTACCAAATTCACCAGGATGGGTTGTAAGCACTTTTTGAGTTATCCAAAATGACTCTTGGTTACCTTTTTTAAATTTTATTTTAGAAAAAAAGAGAGAAAACACCAGCGGTGGCAAGGGGCAGAGAGAGATAAGGAATATTTGGTTTAATGTTTATTTATTTATTTTGAAAGAGAGACAGCTCAATCAGGAGATGGGCAGAGACAGAGGGAGAGAGAATCCAATCAGGCTCCACATGGTCAGTGCAGAGACAAAAGCGGGGCTCAAACTCTCGAACCATAAGATCATGGCTTGAGCTGACACCAAGAGTTGAACACTTAACCAACTGAGCCACCCAGGTTACCCAGGAGATAGAAAGAGAATCTTAGGCTCCACACTCAGTGTGGAGTCCAATATGGCAATCAATCCCATGATCTTGAGATCATAACCTGATACAATATCAAGAGTCAGACGTTCAACTGACTGAGCCACACAGGTGTCCCATTGGTTTCCCTTTTGAGAGAACTACATAGTAATTGTCTTTTAATTTTTCTCTCTCACTTCATGGAATTGGACATGATTAGTAAAGAAATCTTATATCTGCATCTTAAAACATAAGAATGCTTGTTAGTAATAAACACTAAATACTTTTATTTGCAATCACTGAATGGATAAAAAGACACTCTCCAGAGGTGAATACTCTTGATTTAAGATAACGTGTCCATATTCTGATATTTAAGCATAAATAATTTTATTTTTAGAAATGCATCTTACCAACCAGAACAACATGAAACTAAAAATCAGTAATAAGGGGCGCCTGGGTAGCTCAGTCAGTTAAGCATCTGACTTCAGCTGAACTCATAATTTCATAGTTTGTGAGTTCAGGCCCTGCATATGGCTCTGTGCTGACAACTCAGAGCCTGGATCCTGCTTCAGATTTGTGTCTCCCTCTCTCTCTGCCCCTCCCCTGGCCCAACATTAAAAAAAAAAATTAAAAACAATAATAAGAAAAAAAACTCAAACCCAAAACCAGAAGAAAACAGGAAATAATAAAGATCAGAGCAGAAATCAATGCTATCAAAACAAACAAACAAACAAACAAACAAAAAAAAAAAACGACAACAACAACAAACAGTAGAACAGATCAATGAAACCAGAAGCTGGTTCCTTGAAAGAATTAACAAAACTGAAAAGCCAATAGCCAGTTTAATCACAAGGAAAAAGAAAAAAACCCAAACAAATAAAATCAAGAATGAAATCACAAACAACAAAGCATAAATAAAAATAATAATAAGAGAATATTATGAGCAATAATATGCCAATAAAATGGGCAATATGGAAGAAATGGACAATTTCCTAGAAACATATAAACTACCACAACTGAAACAGGAAGAAATAGAAAATTTGAACAGACCCATCGCAAGTAAAGAAATTGAATTAGTAATCAAAAATCTCCTAAAAAACAAGAGTCTAGGGCCAGATGGCTTTCCAGGGGAATTCTACTAAACACTTAAGGAAGAGTTAACACCTATTCTCTTGAAGCTGTTCCAAAAAATAGAAATGGAAGGAAAACTTCCAAACTCTTTCTATGAAGCCAGCATTACCTTGATTCCAAAACAAGACAAAATCCCCACTAAAAAAGAGAACTATAGACCAATTTCCCTGATGAACATGGATGCAAAAATCCTCCACAAGGTAATAGTCAACTGGATCTAATAATATATTTAAAAAATTATTCACCACGACCAAGTGGGATTTAGACCTGGGATGCATGGCTAGTTCAATATTGACAAAACAATTGATGTTATACATCACATCAATAAAAGAAAGGACAACAACCACAATATCCTCTCAATAGATGCAGAGAAACCATGTGACAAAATACAGCATCCTTTTTTGATAAAAAAAAAACTCTCAAGAAAGTAGGGATAGAAGGGCCATACCTCAAGATCATAAAAGCCATATATGAAAGGCCCAATGTTAATATCATCCTCAATGAGGAAAACTAAGAGCTTCCCCCCTAAGGTCAGGAACAAAACAAGGATGACCACTTTCACCACTGTTATTCAACATAGTATTGGAAGTCTTAGCCTCAGCAATCAGACAACACAAAGAAATAAAAGGCATCCAAATCAGCCAGAAGGAGGTGAAATTTTCACTCCTCACAGATGACATGATTCTCTATATGCAAAACTCAAAATGTTCCACCAAAAAATTTCTAGAACTGATCCATCAATTCAACAAAGTTGCAGGATATAAAATCAATGCACAGAAATCAGTTGCATTCCTATACACCAAGAATGAAGTGACAGAAAAAGAAATCAAGAAATCGATCCCATTTACAATTGCACAAAAAACCATAAATACCTGTGAACAAGTCTAGTCAAAGAGGTGAAAAATCTACACTGAAAACTATAGAAAGCTATGAAAGAAACTGAAGAAGATACAAAAAAAAAATCTTCCATGCTCCTGGATTGGAAGAACAAACATTCTTAAAATGTCAATACTACCCAAAGCAATCTACATATTCAGTGCAATCCCTATCAAAACAACACCAGCATTCTTCTCAGAGCTAGAAAAAACAATCCTAAAATTTGTATGGAACCAGAAAAGACCCTGAGTAGCCAAACAATCTTGAAAACGAAAACCAAGTCAGGACACATCACAATCCCGGACTTTAAGCTGTAATACAAAGCTGTAATCATTAAGACAGTATGGTACTGGCATAAGAACAGATGCTCATATCAATGGAACAGAATAGAGAACCCAGCTATGGACCCACAAACGTATGGCCAACTAATCTTTGACAAAGCAGGAAATAATATCCAATGGAATAAAGACAGTCTCTTCAACAAGTGGTGCTGGGAAAACTGGATAGGAGCATGCAGAAAATGAACGTGGACCACTTTCTTACACCACACACAAAAACAAAATGAAAAGGGATGAAAGACCTCAATGTAAAACAGGAAGCCATCAAAATCCTCGAGGAGAAAGCAGGCAAAAACCTCTTTGATCTTGGCCGCAGCAACTTCTTACTCAACACGTCTCCAGAGGCAAGGGAAACAAAAGCAAAAATGAACTACTGGGACCTTATCAAAATAAAAAGCTTCTGCACAGCAAAGGAAACAATCAGCAAAACTAAAAGTCAACCGACAGAATGGGAGAAGATATTTGCAAATGACATATGAGATATAGGGTTAGTATCCAAAATCTATAAAGAACTTATCAAACTCAGCACCCAAAAAACAAATAATCCAGTGAAGAAATTGGCAAAAGACATGAGTAGACACTTCTCCAAAGAAGACATACACGTGGCCAACCTACACATGAAAAAATGTTTAACATCATTCATCATCCGGGAAATACAAATCAACACCACAATGAGATACCACCTCAAACCTGTTAGAATGGCTAACATTAACAACTCAGGCAACAACCAATGTTGGTGAGGGTGTGGAGAAAGAGGATCTCTTTTGCACTGCTGACGGTAATGCAAATTGGTGCAGCCACTCTGGAAAACAGTATGGAGATTCCTCAAAAAAATTAAAAATAGAACTACCATATGCCCCAGCAATTGCACTACTAGGTATTTATCCAAGGCACACAAGGATGCTGTTTCAAAGGGGCATTTGCACCCCAATGTTTATAGCAGCACTATCAGCAATAGCTAAAGTATGGAAAGAGCCCAAATGTCCATCGATGGATGAATAGATAAAGAAGATGTGGTAAATATATACAATGGAGTATTACTCAGCAATCAAAAAGAATGAAATCTTGCCATTTGCAACTATGTGGATGGAACTAGAGTATATTATGCTAAGCAAAATTAGTCAGTCAAAGAAAGACAAATACCAAATAACTTCACTCATATGAGGACTTTAAGACACAAAACAGATAAACATAAGGGAAGGGAAGCAAAAAGTGTATAAAAACAGGGAGAGGGACAAAAATATAAGAGACTTAAATGTGAAGAATAAGCTGATGGTTACTGGAGGGGTTGTGGAGGGGTGGTGGGTAAATGGGTAAGGACCATTAGAAATCTACTCTGGAAATCATTGTCACACTATATGCTAACTAACTTGGATGTAAATTTAAAAAATAAATTAAACAAAAAGAAAAAAAAGAAAACAATTACTGAGAACCTTCTGCACAGAAGTTAAACTGAGATTTGAGCACAGATCTGTATTATAACCCAATATGTGGTTGGCCATAAACAAGCTAATTGTATTATAGCTTTTACTCTGAACATAAGTTAAACTTACAGCTCATGATTAATCATAAATAAATAAATAAATAAATAAATAAATAAATAAATAAACAAACTAAAAAACAAAACACATGGAGGCTAAACAACATGTTACTACACAATCCATCTGTCAAGAAAGAAATAAAAAAGGTAATAAAAAATACATGGAAACAAATGAAAATGAAAATAACAGTCTAAAGTCTTTGGGATGCAGTGAAAGCAGTTTTTAGAGGAAAATATGTAGCAATATAAGCTTACCTCAATAAACAAGAAAAAGCTCAAATGACAATCTTACACCTAAAGGACCTAGAAAAAGAAAAGTAAATAAAGGGCAAGGTGAGTAGAATTTAGGGAATAATAAAGATCATAGAAGAAGTAAATGGCATAGAGAAAAAAAGAAAAGAAGAAAAAGAGAAAGAAAGAAAGAAAGAAAGAAAGAAAGAAAGAAAGAAAGAAAGGAGAAAAGGAAAACAATCAATGAAAAATTCAGGAACTTGTTCTTTGAAAATATAAACACAATTTATAAACTCTTAGCTACACTCATTAAAAACAGAGAGAGAGAGAGAAAGGACTCAAATAAAGTCAGAGATAAAAGAGAAATGGTAAAATAATGGGCAATACAGAAATATAAAGGATAAGAAAATATTGTGAAAAATAATATGTCAGAAAATTAGACAACCTAGAAGAAATAGATAAATTCTTATAAAATACAGTCTTCCAAAACTGAATCAGGAAGAAATAAAAAGCTGAATATACAAATTGCTAGTAATAAAATTGAATCAGTAATCAAATAACTACCAAAACATAAAATTCCAAGACTAGACAGATTCACAGGTGAATTTTAACAATTAAAATATCTATTTAATATCTACTCTTCTCAGGGGCGCCTGGGTGGCGCAGTCGGTTAAGCGTCCGACTTCAGCCAGGTCACGATCTCGCAGTCCGTGAGTTCGAGCCCCGCGTCAGGCTCTGGGCGGATGGCTCGGAGCCTGGAGCCTGTTTCCGATTCTGTGTCTCCCTCTCTCTCTGCCCCTCCCCCGTTCATGCTCTGTCTCTCTCTGTCCCAAAAATAAAAAAAAAAAAAAAAAAAAAAAATCTACTCTTCTCAAACTATTTCAAAAAATAAAAGAGGAAAGTTTCCAAATATTTTCAACAAAGCCAGCATTACCCTGATACCAAAACCAGACACCAGAAAAAAAGAGAACAATAGCTCAATATCCCTAGATGTAAAACTCGTCAATAAAATATTAGCAAACTGTATTCAACAATACAAGAAAATGATTATTCACCATATCAATTGGGATTTCTTCCAGAATAAGAGGATGGTTCAATATTTGCAAATCAATTGATATGATACAGTGAATCAACAAAATGAAAAATAGAGAATTATATTTTTAAGGTAAATATATATATTGATATACATATTTCTTTCTGCTTAAGGTAATCTATGTATAACTTCTTATGCATTCTCTCTACACATATTTCATGTACTTAAATAATAGAAATTATGTAGTACACGTGTTCACATTTTACTTACAAGACCAAACTAAAATATGAGGATTAAATTCAGTTTTTATAGTAAACTCTTATCATCACACTGTCTCTAGTGCAAGTATCATTTCCATCTGATTATAGATAACAATTACATAAGTCTAATATGCTAATGGTAGCCATAAAGACAATTGTTGAAGTAGTTGTATTCTCTAAAGCAATTCTTAACTTTTGGACTTGCTAAGAGAGTAGTAAAAGTAGTACTCATTTTTATCAATCAGTAGTTTCTATATGCAACCTGTTAGAAAACTTTATGATAGTTACCTTAAAGTTGAATTAGTAACAGACAGTACAACACTAATTTCCACAATTTAATATCTCTCCTTAATTAAATGCCACCAAATAAATGGACATTTTGAAATACACAAAATTCAGATTAAGTTGCCAAATTTTCAGAAACTGCTCTATGAATTCAGTGTTAGACCCAGCTTTCTGTGTAACTTTCTTTACAAAAATAAGACACCAGGGAATTATAAAAATATAAAGACATTTGTCAAATGCCCTTTAATAGGCAGATATATTTAAATATATGCACCACAATATTGATAATTGATGATTGATGTTATATGAACAGAAACTCTCTAGAGAACAAAATAGGAATAGTAAACTTTGAATGTTTTTTAATTGACTCTAAAAATATTCTACTCATGTCAATTATGAACAGGATAAAACTGACTAATACCCATATGCTTATTTACAAAGTTAATACCATAATACCAATTAGGTATCATCAAATTCATTTGCACAAATGTTCATGCAATTCTTAGGGAATAAAAATGTTTTTTAGACTAATGCCTCATTATGTCACCTAAGGCATAAGGGACAATTATTCTGCAATGTACATTTTTTTAAAATTACCTATCAGTTAGCATATTCCTCCTGGCTAAAACTGTCTTTTGTGCCACAAAATAGCAGTAGATTAATTATAGCTTTAAGAATTGATCACCACAATAGTTGTGGGTGTTGTCATTCACCATGTGCTCTCTCCTCTGATCCATCACACTCAGACTATAACCAATGCTAAGAAAACAAGTGTCAAATTTTTAAAATGTTTTTATTTTCAGAACATACTACTTGTTTTATTTTGTGAAACTCTTCACTGATTATTTTTTAAGATTAAATTTTCAGTTTTACCTTAACTTTCAAGGACAGCTATGTCCTCCTATACAGATAACCATTTTTTAAAATAAATAAATAAATTTATTTATTTATTTATTTATTTATTTATTTATTTATTTAGAGAGAAGGCAGAGAGAGAGGAGAGAGAGAGAGAATCACAAACAGGCTCCACACTGTCAGTGCATAGCCCAATGTGGGGCACAAACTCAGGAACCATGAGATCATGACTTGAGCCAAAATCAAGAGTCAGATGCTTAACCAACTGAGTCACTCACAAGCCCCTGGATAACCATCTCCTACAACCTTTCCCTCAATTCTAACATAGCATACTTTTACATTAATTCTCATTCCTCTTTTCCATACCCACAAACAGGCAGTCTACCATAACTGAGAACTCTCCAGAAGCTCCAAACATCTCTTAAGAGATTAAAAGCTTCCCAGGCTGTCTTTCATTAATGTTTTTGTGAAACTAAAACATGGAAAAAATTTTAAAAAAATTATGAATGAATATATTGCACAAGTTAACAATACAAACTCTGGAATCAGACCTAGATTCCAATATATTGTGTCTATCTTATAAATTTAGGCAAGTTACTTATTAATTATCCTTTAGTCTCCCTTGTAAAATGAAGCCATAATATTTACTTAATATAATTGCTATGAGGAATTAATTGAGTGATATGTATAAAGCACTTAGCATGGTTTTTGACACATAATCAGTGCTTAATAAATATTACTTAATTTAGAGAAGACAACTTAATGTGCAGTGTAAAGATGCTTATGATTCTAATAAAAATATTTGAAGAACTTTATCATCATACTTGTTTAGCATTTGAGAGGCTGACAGAAAGTAACAAGATTGTGATATCTTAAAAGTAAACTACTTAAGGGGCACCTGGGTGGCTCAGTCAGTTCAATGTCTGACTTTGGCCTAGGTCATGATCTCATGGTTCACAACTTTGAGCGCCATGTTGGGCCCTGTGCTGTTCAGACACTGGAGCCTGCTTCAAGTTCTATGCCTCCCTCTCTCTATACCCCTCCCCTGCTCATGCTCTGTCTCTCAAAAATAAATAAAAACATTTAGAATAATTTTAAATAAATAGATAAATAAACTATTTTAAACATTTTTACATTGAATAAAACTTCTTAATGGAATTTTTATCTTGTTTGTTATCATTGATAATTATGAGAAAATTTTTATGTTTTTCAAAGTAGAACATTTGAGTAGTTTCAGTAATATGCAAACAAGTTGAGGAAACTAAATGCATATAATGTAGAATGTTAACTTTGAAATAAAAATTCAAACGCACATATGTATATAGAGTGGTTAAGGGCTAAGTGGGTAACTAAGGGCAATGGGTAACTAATCAGGAAAAGATGTTTAAATATAGCGATGCAGGGTAAAGATGTAGATACATACATAAATAAAAGTTATGACTATAATGTACCAGTAATAAATATAATTTAGAAAGTTTGAAGGAATAAAAGATGTCACAAGTTCATCAAAAATAATTTATCATACAAAATTCAAGAAAAAAGGACAATAAATACCTTGGATTTCTCCACCCAGACCGCCATTAAACTTAGTGCATTACTCATTGTCTGACATCTTACTATTCATATGCTGGGTAAAAAGATACATATTGCTTATGAAAATAAAAAGTGCACTAGGGATGATGTTTTATTAAAAACTACTATGTATAATTAATTTTTTCTGTATTGTAAAGAAAACAAACACAACTGAATTAAAATTGAATTTCTATACTTCAGATAAATAATTTTCACCATGAAAGACAATTTCTGAAGAGATGACAGTAAGATTAAGACAAAAAGTTTATGAAAAACACACCTAACAATGCAATTCATTTATTTAAACTTTTTTTTTTTTTGAAGTGTCAACATTTATTGTTACTGATCATAATGGATTTGGATTTCTTTCGTCTTTACTATTGCTGGGTATTGTTTTAATAGTTGAATTATTTCTCTATCTAAGCCTTATACTTTACTTTCTGTTTTATATAACATAATTAATAACATGGACCCTGAAGTCAGACCTCCCAGATCGAATTACAAGTTAGTCACTTATAACTTTGTTAATGTAATCAACTCATTTAACTTTTCTTCAGTGTTTCTATGCATTGAATGGGAATAATAGTACTATATCTGCCTCACAAAGTAAGTCCTATGAAATAGTTAACTACTGTTTTAATTATTACATAGGTTATTCTGTAACCATATAAGTAGTGAAATTGCTTGGCATTCATCGACTTAAATACTGTCTATGCTAATCACTAGTTCTTGTACGGTGACTTTGCTATCCTTAAATTATTTTGATTCACATCTTAAAATTTTCAACAGTATCTCATGCATCGTATATCTAAATTTTTTCATGTTTGAAAATTTTTGCCTGTTGCAGTTATGCTTAAATAACCGGATAGAATATCCTTTGGATATCTTGGTATATTTTCAACTTGGAACTCTATAAATATTATTTTCTGATATTGAATACTGCTATGAAAATTTTAGGAACAGCTCATTTTTACCTTTTGTATTTAATTTCTTTAGTTTGTTTTGATTGCATAAAAAAAGTATTCTCTTGCCTTAATATTCAACAACTTAATTCAGGTTTGTCTTAGATTTGAACATTATAAAAATGAGAAAATTTCTGAAACTGTGTTCGTTGTATCTGCACATTTTGTTTTCATTGGATAAAACATCTGAACAGACCATTTTGGGGAAAAACAATAAAATGTTAAACAAGCACAAAATTTTACTCAATCTTACCAATAATCAGGGATGCAAATTAAAATGAAGTGAGCTTAACTAAATATTGAAATTGTTATAATGCTTGTTGGAGTTTTAAGATATTGATTTATTTTTTTCTTCCTTACCTGAAGTCTAAGCAGGAAATCAAATAATAGATTTCAAGTATTCAGCTACATGACTGCTAAAGGCTTAAATGAAAGCCATGGCTTGAGCATGCAGGCAAATGGACTTAGCAACACACTAAATTTGATAATCGTGCCCATCTAGTCAGAGGCAGCACTGATCAAAGACAGGCCACATGCAAAGGGTCAGAGCCTGTTCTACAACATTTTTTATATAATATTGAAAGATCAGAATTTACCTTCTCTGCAAACACACAGATCTGACAAGAGGAGAAATCACTGGGCATGGTCTGTGGTTTCTCCAGCATTCAGATTCTCCAGTGAAAATGATAGTTAATGTAACTGAAATACCTTCACATGGAAAAATAAGAGGTCTGAGAAAAGTGTGACTTCACTAAAACTGTCAAATACCAGTGAAGGTATGGTGAACAAGGGGCTCTCAAAAACCATATATGAGAGATCTCTGTATATAACCAATATGGAAATATTTAGTGAAGTTAAATATTTTCATACCTGAAAATCAGAAGCTCTGTGTCTATCTCTTTATTGTGGGAAGAGAGGTCATCAAGACAACATGACTGCTGGTTGGATCATGGGGACTCTTGGTGGAAAAAATTGTTACTTGTTTTGGGAATCATCTTAATCCTCGCATGTGCTTTTCCTCGCATGTGCTTGTATTGTTGCTGTGGCATCTGCCTCCAGTGCAGTCAGCTAGCCACCAAATGAATAACATCCATGCTAATAACACGCCTTGATGACTTCTCTGGGCATTTTACAGATAGGGGACATGTAAGATTGTAACAGCAGTCAAGAGGGGTAGAGTGTCAGGGAGATCATTGAGAGTATGTGATTGCCAATTGACCCAGAAGCTGGACAGAATTGTACCTAAGCAGAGATACCTTAAATGCTGCCCTGTCCTAGGAATGCACGTTCTATCCACAGTTCCCATAGCCAGAGTCACTGCAAGTAGGCAACCTTGAGAGAGTAATATACTGTTGAAACCAACTGAACTCTATGTGATTGAACCTCTGTAAGTCCTCTATGTAAAATTTTGAGATTCTGGTGGGTGGGTGCAGAGATCTACTCATCTTGTATCCTCCAAAGACAAATCTTGTGTGTACATTAATCTACTTATTAAACCTGTCATCTACATTTTACAAAGTACAACATCCATTCATAATAAAAAAAAAACAACAAAGTAAGGATACAGGGAAAACATGTTAACATCATATATACGAAAATCTTATAGCTAATATCCTTAGTGGAGAAAAATTGAGAGCTTTTTCTGGAACAAGACAGGGCTGTCCACTCTCACCATTGTTATTTAACATAGTACTAGAAGTCCAAGCTACAGGAATCAGAAAACAAAAAGAAATAAAAGGTCTCCAAATTAGCAATGAAGGAGTAAAACTTCTGCTACTTGTATATGACATGATACTCTATATAGAAAACCCAAAAAACTCCACCAAAAATTTTCTAGAACTGATACATGAATTTGGTAAAATAAAAAGATAAAAAATCAATGTATAGAAATCTGTTGCATTTCTATACACTAATAATAATGTAGAAGAAAGATAAATTAAGGAATCAATCCCATTTACAATTGCACCAAAATCCATAAGATACCTAGGAATAAACCTAACCAAAGAGGTGAAAGACTTGTATTGTGGACACTAAAACACTGATGAAAGAGACTGAAGAAGACACAAAGAAATGGAAAGACATTCCAATCTCATGGATTGGAAGAACCAGTATTGTTAAAATGTCTATACTATAATACAATCCCTATCAAAATGCCAACAGCATTTTTTTAGAGCTAGAACAAACAACCATAATTTTTTTATGAAACCACAAAAGACCCCAGAGAACAAAAGCAACCTTGAAAAAGAAGAGCAAACCTGGAGGAATCACAATTCCAAACTTCTAGTTATATTACAAAGCTGTACTAATCAAAATAGCATAGTACTGGCACACACACACACACACACACACACACACACGACACATAGACTAATAACATAATAGAAAACTCAGAAATAAACCCAAGATTATATTGTCAATTAATCTTTGACAAAGGAGGAAAGAATATCCAATGAGAAAAAGACCAACAAATGGTGTTGGCAAAACTGGACAGCTACATACAAAAGAATGAAACTGAACCACTTTCTTACACCATATAAAAAATAAACTCAAAATTGATTAAATACTCAAATATGAGCCTACAACCATAAAAATCCTACAAGAGAGCAGTATTTTCTATGACATCAGTTGTAGCAACATTTTTCTAGACATGTTTCCTAAGGCAAGGGAAACAAAAGCAAAACTAAACTGTTAGAATACATCAAGATAAAAAGCTTCTATACAGCAAATGAAACTATCAACAAAACTAAAAGACAACTTACTAACTAGAAGAAGATATTTGTTAATAACATATTTGATAAAGGGTTAGTATCCAAAATATATAAAGAATTTCTACAATTCAACATCAAAAACAAAACAAAACAAAACCTGAAAATCCAATTACAAAGTGGGCAGAAGACATGACTCCAAAGACATATAGATGGCCAACAGACATGTAAATGGGCTCAACATCACTTAGCATCAGGAAAATGTAAATCAAAACTATAATGAGGTATCACCTGTCAGAATTGCTAAAATCAAAAACACAAGAAACAACATGTGCTGGTGAGGATGTGAAGAAAAACTAACCCTCATGCACCATGGATGGGAATGCATACTGGTGCAGCCTCTTTGAAAAACACTATGGAGTTTCCTCAAAAAGTTAAAAATCGAACTACTATATGACCCAGTAGTTCCATTACTGGCCCCTGTTTGGGCTGTTTGCACACTGCCAGGCTTGTGGCTGTGGTTGGAATGGACTCTGTCTGAGACTGTATTGGAGGCGGCAGATCCTCAACATGCACAGGAGGGGGATGTTTTAGCAAGGTTAGTGCACTGGTCCTCTGCAAGAGGGGATCTGCCACTCTTGCAAGTAAGACCAAGTCCAGATGGTTTGGAAGGTGTATATATGAAAAATATGTGGGTCAGGAGACATGGTGTTAGCAATATTTGCACTTATCTTCTTGGCAGGGGAACCCACAGCACTGGGACCGAGGCAGGTCTGACTTGAGGGGGCAGATCGGCCATAGTACATGGAACAGAGGGGAAGTATAAGCAAGTCAGATAGCAAACATGAGTGCTGCACTGGTTTCCACAGGTTCCCATGTGTTTATGCTGGAGCAGGGGAGGGAAATGACACTTTCCAACTCCCTTGTTTCTGGAGGAGTCTCCCAAGGATCTCTGTCTTTCCAGCTCATGCTCTGAGATTAGTATAACTCTCCCTCATGTGTATGCCTTAGACATTTTTCAAACTGTGGCTTCTATTGTTGTATCTCTGAGGGCTATTTGTTGTTGTGTCTTTTTAAGAGCAGGGACTCAGTTTCCTATGTCCCCACCAGCTATCCCAGAGCAGATCCTGATGATTTGTAAAGTTTCAGATTTTAAGTCCTGCTGGTTGTCAAAACTCATGAAATCAACTTCCCCTGGTTTTCAAAGCCAAATGTTATGGTAATTTGTGTTCCCACATGTAGGCTCACTGGTATGAAAGTCTGTTTCTCTCCCTTTCCTGCATTCGTGGATACCTCCCTCCCACAGACAGACTATGGTTTGGTTTAGCTCCCCACCATGTTTCTATCCTTTCCTTCCTTCTTTAATGTGGCCTCTTCTCTACATTTAGTCGTAGGGTTTGTTCTGCCAGGCTTTGGGTCATTTTCTGGGTTACCTACACTGGGTTACCTATCTAGTTGTATGCATAGAAGGAGGTGAGCTTAGGGTCATCCTACTCTTCCATTTTCCCAGTAATTTCTTCACAAGACTTAACTCTATTAAGTAACAAACATATGGAAACATGATTCACACAGGTAGATTGGAAGATAATGCATCTGATTTTATTTTAATCCAAATATTAACTGAGTCTATAGGGACTATTTTTTGAATCACAATTTTTAAAAATCACTTATTTATCTGTTATGAAAAATAAAAGTAGGGGCACCTGGGTGGCTCAGTCTGTTGAGCTTCCGACTTTGGCTCAGGTCATGATCTCACAGTGCAACGGTTTGAGCCCCATATTGGGCTTTGCACTGGCAGTGTGGAGCCTGCTTTGGACTCTGTCTCCCTCTCTCTGCCCCTCATCTGCTTGTGCTCTCTCTTTTTCTCAAAAATAAACATTAAAAAATAAATAAAAATAATAATTACTATTAATTAATTATAATATTCCTTATCATTTATTTATAAACCATAACCATGCAAAGACCTTTTTTTTTGGTCAAGATATGTCAAAAGAATTTATTTTTGGATAATCAATTTATTGCAATGCTCTATATACTTTAATATAATACTAAACTTTTGATAATTTGCTGAGGACTAGGATATCATATTAAATAAAACATATTCTAAATAAAATAATTTTTCAAACACTATGGGATTTTTAAAGGATATATTTGTTTCAGAATGTGTCATCAAATAGAAAAAGTTTCCTTGTATAATTTGATTATAATTAGGGCAATATAATTGGTACATACTATTATCAGAATATAACATTATAATATATAGAAGGGTAAAATTAAAATGAACTGTAATAATAAAGGCTTTATGGCAGAGTTGATGTGTGCTGAGTCTTGAAATAGATGTGGATTTGAAATGGTAGAGATGAGAGGAGGAAGCAATGTGAGACTGAGCTTTTGAGCACAGCATGCTGGCAAGTGAAAAAGATGGCCTCTCTATGAGTCTAGAGAATAAATGTTAATAATGAATATTGTAAAAGTGATTTTTTATACCCATAATAATTATGACCTCATAAAAGTGACATAAAATTGATTATTAATGACAAATTATAGAAGCAATATTAGTAGTAGCTGTTTTACTTGTAAGGCAATTATCAACGGTGATTAAGGTTTAAGTAATTAAACCAAAGCTAAATTTCATTGATTTAACTAATACCAATGAACAACTGCTAATTTATTCTCAAACATACTTTATTGAATGTCTATCATGGACCAGTGGAGTGGACCTAAATTAGCCTACTTGAAGTACAAAAATGAGTAAGGCATATTATTCAGGTTTAAATATAACTTTTATTCTGTGACTCTATTAAGAAAGGCACTTATACCTTCCCCATTGAGGTGAGGTCCTCATTTCATTTGGTAACAAACACCAGTCAGCACTCCTCTGTCTGTCTGCCTAGTGGCTTTTGTCTGTGAGCTTGCCTGCATCTACCTGGCACTCATCCTGCATGACAAGGAGGTGCTGGTCTCAGAGAATAAGATCAATGCCCTTGTTAAAACAGCGGGTATACTTCCATCTACAACAATATGGAACTGGAGGGTATTAGGTTAAGTGAAATAAGCCAGTGGGAGAAAGACAGATATCATATGTTTTCAATCATATGTGGAACTTGAAAAGCTAACAGAAGACATGGGGGAAGGAAAGGGGAAAAAATAGTTTCAAACAGAGAGGGAGGAAAACCATAAAAGACTCTTAAATACAGAGAATTAACTGAGGGTTGATGGCGGGGCTGGGGGAGAGGTCAAAATGGATGATGGACATTGAGGAGGGCACTTGTTGGGATGAGCCCTGGGTTTTGTATGTAAGTGATGAATCACAGGAATATACCCCCAAAACCAAGAGCACACTGTATACACTGTATGTTAGCTAACTTGACAATAAATTATATTAAACAAAACAAAAGAAAACAGCATATGTAAATGTTGAAACTTTCTGACTGGGTTTGTTTGTAAAGGCCTAGGCCAATGCCAATGTAGGGAGCCTTATCTGCAATGTAGGGGCTAGTGGACCCACCCCAGCAGTGGGTGCTGCACCAGCAGGAGTTTCTGCACCCTCCATCACTGCTGTTGCAACTGAGAATAAAGTAAAAGCAAAGAAAAAAGAATTCAAGGAGTCTGATGATGACATGGGCTTTGGTCTTTTTGAGTAAACCTCTTCTGTAACCTGTTCAATAAAAAACTTAACACTTTTTTAAAAAAAGAAAGAAAAGAAAGGCACTTATATAAATATGTATATTATTAAAAAATATAATCAGAGACTGATAAAGGGGCTGAGTCAGGGGGAAAAGGATATTTGCATGGTTCCAAGTGTCTCCCAACAGATTGCTAATTAGTTGCAAGAGTAAATAAAATAATAGAAATATAGTAGAGAAACTAGAATCTTTTTTATGTGAGTGATCAAAGTTAATATAGGCATATCATGAGCCCCCAGCCATGGCACCTGTAAAAGGACACAATAACATCACTATGTAGTGTTACTCTCTGGAGTATTATACCCATGTTAGAGCAGAAATATAGACAGGTTGAATAAATGGCCCAAGAATACATAGGTAGAAAGTAGAACTAAAGTTAACACTCAAGTGAGTATCTCCAAATCTCTGTTCTTAACTACCATTGGCATGCAAAATAATAAAACTTGTTTTTATTTATTTATTTTTTTTTTATTTTTTTTTCAACGTTTTTTATTTATTTTTGGGACAGAGAGAGACAGAGCATGAACGGGGGAGGGGCAGAGAGAGAGGGAGACACAGAATCGGAAACAGGCTCCAGGCTCTGAGCCATCAGCCCAGAGCCCGACGCGGGACTCGAACTCACGGACCGCGAAACCGTGACCTGGCTGAAGTCGGACGCTTAACCGACTGCGCCACCCAGGCGCCCCAAACTTGTTTTTATTTAAAATGTATAGCATTGTTTTGCCTCATTGTGTGTGTGTGTGTGTGTGTGTGTGTGTGTGTGTGTGTGTGTGTGTTACTATACAATGCTATACTGGTTTCAGGTGTACAACATAGTGATTTAACAACTTTATATGTTACACAATGCTTACCATGAAAAGTTTAATTACCCTCTGTCATGGAACCGTATTACATTATTATGGACTATATTCACTATGCTGCACTTTTCATCCTTGTGACTTATTTGTAGCAGAAAGTTTTGTACTTCTTAATCCCCTTCACCAATTTTTCCCATCCCTCCACCCTTCTCCCCTTTGGCAACATCAGTTTGTTCTCTGCATTTATGAGTTGTTTCTGTTTTGGTTTTTTTTCATTTGTTTGTTTATAGAGTTCACATATAAGTTACATTATATGGGATTTGTCTTGCTCTGTCTGATTTATTTCATTTAGCATAATGTCCAGAATAATTAAAAACTTATATAACTCAACACTCCCCCCCCATAAAACCCTAAATAATCTTATTAAAAATGGGTAGAGGACCTGAATAGACATTTTTCTAAAGAAAACATATAGATGGTTAATAGATACATGAAAGGATATTTAACATCACCAACTATCAGGGAAAGCAAATTACAATATTGGCATATCACCTCACACCTACCAGAATGGCTACAATAAAAAGCACAAGTGGTGAAGATGTGGAGAAAAAGGAACCCTCATGAACTGTTGTTGGGAATGTAAATTGGTACAACTACTATGAAAATCATTATGAAGTTTCCTCTAAAATTAAAAATAGAACTATCATACAATCCAGTAATTCCACTGCAGGATACTCATCCAAAGAAAAAGAAAACACGAATTCAAAAAGATGCATACACCCCTATGTTTACTGTAGCATTATTTACAACAGTCAAGATACGGAAGCAACTTTAGGGCCCAGTATTCCTGACCTGTCATACGTGGGTTTATGTACAAGAAGTAAATCTGTATCCTTTGGCTGCACGTGTCTGGAATTTAACCTCTACAACATGGCCACCAGCATTTCTCATCGCTCCCTCCCTAACAAATTCCATGCTGCACAGATTAAATTCCAAGCTGGTATATGATAACTTTTATCATATGCTCTTCTAGGGACCTTACTTTTCATCCTCATTAATTGTAGTGCTGGAAGAAGGCAATATTAAAATTTAATTTTGTCTTAATTATATACTAATTGTGTTTTCCCTACATAAGCCCTTCTTAGTTAAATACTAAGGACCTGATTTTAGCACTATCTTTATAATTATAAACTAATAGTTTAGCCAAACCAGAAACCTGACTAATGTTTCTAAGAAATCTATGAACTCAGTTAATTATTTTTTCATATTCCCCATTTCCAATTTCTAATACCAGCCTGTTATCATCTGATCCACTATTCTTTATTTGAATGAATATCTATCGTATTCATTCATCCATTTATCTAACATGGACTATAGGTTTTATGATCCTTTACTCTTCCCACTAAATCATCCCTGAAATTTTACCAAGTATCAACTTATGTGAGCTCTACCTATAGACTACATAAACTTTTCTTTATCCTAAGGACCATTGCCCAATTTAAATCACTGTCTTCTGTATCCATATTTTATATTATGGCTAGAATGAAGTGTATAATTGGAAGAAAAGAGTTTATAGTTATTTCTGAATGTCAGTTTTCCTCTAGCTTCAGCAGCCCTTGAATATAGGACCCTTGGTCAATCTTCTTCACAACAAAAATTCAAGGAATTTATAGGAGTATATATTTAATGGCTTCAAGACAAATGAGCATCTGTTCCCCGTGCACCATAATTTACTATTGGTTTTTCATTAATCACATAGTCAGCAGCCAGAATTGAGGACATGCAGTTACTCTAGACAATTGGAGCTAATTAATTATAAAATTACAAGATTTAAAAGTTTAGGCAATTTTAAAGATGATGGTTTCCCTAACTCAGATGGTCTTTATTTACTTATGGTCATTTTTGATCATTATATTGCAAGTACAGAGTAACTGGGACATCAGCTGCCCCTGGGCTGTTGCCATGAAATCTGTATTGTTGTCTATCTTGCATTCTTTGTTAAAGATAAGTAATCTTGGTAATAAGGAGAGTCTCTTCTGCTTATGAATTTAATTAACAAATTGACAAAAGACCACTGTTGGTAGTCAACCAGAGAGGGTGATACACTAACATTTAAATTTGATTTAATTGTATTTTCTCCCTAATATATTCCTAATGTTATCAGGATAAACTCTAAACATTCCACAATATTGCCTGTAAGAATATTCATGATTTGGTCTATGCCCATTACTCCAAATTCACCTCTTGTATCAATAGCATATTGGTTTAAATTCATAAATTCTTCCCTTACAGAAAATATTTTTATAGGAATCCATGTCTCCTCTGAAGTGTAATATCACTTCATAACACTAGGATGATGTAACTTTCTGTGTATGTGTGCGTATGTGTGTGTATTATCATAATTGTTTTATCCTTTAATGCGTTATAAGATCCTTAGCAAAATAAAGGATCATTCTTTATACATTATGGCATACCTACCTTGCACAGAATAGAAGTAAATTAAGAAGTATAAAGTAAGGAAAATATCATATAAGTGAAAAAATATACAGTATTTTAAGTTCACTGTAAATTATTTATATTAATTACTACACTATTCAATAGGTAGAATGCTAAGGATGGGGGAATCAAATAAGTAAGTTGTAAAAAAATTAATACAGAAATTCCACATAAGAAAAAATTGAAAGAGAAGCAAGTCCAGACTCAGTGGAGTTTTTCTAAGTACAAGTTTAGTTGTCAAAATGAGATATAGACTTAATGCATTTAGTTTCCTATACTGTTACTTCACCAAATCCCATAATTCCAAGAGTAAAACCAAAAGAAATTGAGAAAATGAAAGATTTTTTTTCTGTCTGAACTGTGTAGAAGAGATTTAAGGTGCACTATTCAGCTTTTACTTCTGCTTCAGTGCAATCACTCAGGCCAGACTTATGTTTACAGTTGCCCATTATCAATAAGGTTCTCCGCAGGTGAGCCAGTAAATTTATTTTTCAATTAACACAGAGAATCTAGAGCTTACTTTAGATTTACCACTTTTCAGTCACTACTAAAACACTGAATTGGAGGCGATTTTTTCCTTTTTCTTCAAAAGGTTACTATTTGTAAATGTCTGTCATTTTTAGACACTGATGACAAATACCTGGCCACTAGTGTTCAGATTTCTCACTGAGTTCTGTTATAAGAAAACTGAGGTCTTGCACCCTTTATACATAGAATAGAAATTATAAAAACATGTTATCTATATTAGTACTTTTATTTTTTTTATTTATATATGAAATTTATTGTCAAATTGGTTTCCATACAACACCCAGTGCTCATCCCAAAAGGTGCCCTCCTCAATACCCATCACCCACCCTCTCCTCCCTCCCACCCCCCATCAACCCTTAGTTTGTTCTCAGTTCTCAACGGTCTCTTATGCTTTGGCTGTCTCCCACTCTAACCTCTTTTTTTTTTTTTTCCTTCCCCTCCCCCATGGGTTCCTGTTAAGTTTCTCAGGATCCACATAAGAGTGAAACCATATGGTATATTAGTACTTTTAAAAACGATAAAGGGTGTCTGAGTGGTTCAGTTAGTTAAGGGTCTGACTCTTCATTTCAACCCAGGTCATGATCTCATGGTTTTGTGAGTTCGATCCCCACATCAGGCTCTGTGCAAGCAGTGTGAAGCCTGCTTGGGATTCTCTGTCTCTCCCTCTCTCTTTGTCCCTTCCCCACTGACTCTGTCTCTGTCTCTCTCAAAATAAATAAACTTAAAAAAGAAAGAAATTTAAAAAAAAAAGAACAATAGATAGTGGAACATTGACATTGTCAGTTAAAATCTAATTTTGTCTTTAGTTGTTCATGGAAGAAATTCAGCTCTTTCTGTGTGGAAATAAGTATTAAAACAGAAACATCTGAGTAAATATATTTAACATCTCTACAATCATAACATAGTGGGATTTTGTTATATTCATCTGTAATCTTTTTATTAAGATATTCAAAATTTCTTATTTTCTAACTTGTGATGAAAATAAGAGGGAAACATTTTGACCTACTGATTAAAATTTGTAGATTTCCATTATTTAAATAATTCTAATAATTAGTCAAATATATATTTGATATCATCCATTTTATGTTTACTTATTTTGTTGTTAAATAGATGCACATTATTAAAATAAAATGGTTTTTCATGAAAATGGTTACAAACATGGAAAATTAAGTACATAATACATGAAAAATTAATACATTTTGAATAAATACTAATCCAAAATATAACTTTCTACAGTGTACTCAGAAAGTGTATTGTTCCCTCAATACTATGATTTACATGTCAATATCCTTTGCTAAAAGAAACTAAAATTACAGTTTTATCACAACATTGATAGTGTGAGAATAGTTGCAAGCAAAGTCAATGGCAGTACAAATGGTGATCTCATTATCACATATTAGTAAAATGTGATTTGTTCTTCACTTCGCAAAATAGCAAGAATTCTCAGACTTAGTGCATCAATAACATTTGCTCCCAGAAAGACCTAAAATATTTTCTGTATCTCAAAATGTCTTCTGAATCACTAGAATAAAAAATAAGCTAGAGTTAGTATAGTTTGGATGTCAGCATCTCATAAATTGACTTTTGTAATACTGTCATGAGGTCAGTGTTGGTCATATACTATCTGTCATATTATCTAAGAAATAAGGGAAATATACACTTCTGCTAAACACTCTTCTGCTAATCAGGAAGAATTTGATATGAAATGCTAAATATCCTAAAAATTATTCATATCAGTAGAGTCTGGAAAATACATCTTAGTAAGATTTGAAACCTATTGCAACCACTAGTACTATTTCCAAATTGCAATAATGATATAAATGTGGCATATATAAATGATTATATCTCGAGTCCAAGTTTGTTCTCATATTGGTATGTTTAGTGCAGCAAACTTTTAGCAGTTCAGGTGACCAGCAAAATAATAATTTCAATTGCATAATCTCAAATTATGGTGTCGCCCAAATATATATTGTACTTCAACCATTCAATTTCATTAATGAAATGAATCTCTAGATATATAGTGTAGTTTATTGCTGTGGATTAATATTTTTCCCATATCACTCCTCTGAAAAGGTTTCTGTCAATGTCACCAACATTCCACCTGTTGCCAAATTGGCAATTGTCAAATCTTAATTGTGAATTTATTTGATCTATCAGAAGCTTTTCACAAAGTGATTATGTCGATTTTGTTTTCCTCCTCTCCTAATCCTTTACTGCTCTCTATTTTTCTCTTTGATTTCTTAATTTGAGTGTTTGCATGGCTCAGTTTTCTCTTGACTATCTCCTCCAGTCCAATAACTTTTAATACTATCTACACATCAATCACTTTTGTGTATATGAGTGCTTTTATCTCCAGAGAATTCTTTGTTAATATCTTGGTTAACAACCTGATATCAAACCTTCAGTGAATTAACACAACTAAAGTTTATTCCTTGTTCATGCAAAGTCTATTACTGGTTTGAATAAATTAACAGGTCAACTGTCCTCCATAAGTAGGCTTAAAATCCCAGATTGTTTTGATCCTAAAGCATCTCCAGAATATCATATAACCCTTCAGTTTCCATGAGGAGGCTAGGGTGTTGAATTCAGACAATTAAGTAATACTATCTTTAAGTAAAATAAATAATTTCCCCTCATATTTAATTGGCCAGGGTAAGTCACATGAGCATGTCTAACTTCTGGTTGATGGAATCATGAAACCTTCTGTGTGCCTGCAACTATAGAGCTAGATATTAGTGAACAGATGAAATGCCTGTCAAAGATCTCTCCGTTAAAATGATTTTTTTTTAGTTAAGATTTAACATGTTTTTTATGTAAAATGCTTAGAACAGTGCCAAACCCAAATTAATACAAATGTTTGTTAGTAATTATTATGATTTGGGACAATCATATCTCTTAGCTGAAAATTTGAGGAAATAGTCAGGATAAAATTCCAGGCAGTGAGTCAGTAATATAGAATAAAAAGCTGTCAATCAAGAAAACAAGCCAGTAGGTTAGCATCTGTAAGGGAAAAATACTTAGAAAAACTAACTTCTTTGAGACAGAACATGTCTGAAGTAGTGGATGTAGAGGAAAGAAAATTCTAAAAGAAAAAAAAAGTTATTAGCTCCAAAACATAATGGAATAAAGACTGTTCCTGTCAATCTTGGAACTATAATTAAATCCATTAAGATTAGACATTATAATTATATTTGTATTCTGCACATATAGGATATCATGAAGTAACAGAGAATAGCAAATTTCTATTGAATATTATAAAATTTCCATTATTGACATATAATTATGCAATAATTCAAAAAGAGATCAGAGACACTGAAACTACTGACTTTATGTAATGACAGAGAAAATTTTACTTGACACCTTGGTCTTCTATTCTACAGAGAAGTGAGATTTATATATTCACTCAAAATTATCTTTAATAAATATTTTCTGATGAATGTATGGAAATAAATCACAAGGGTTGTGAATAATAGAAAATATATAAAAAATAAAATATAAAAAATATATAAAAATTAATAGTAAAACAATCAATAATGGCATAAGATTATTGGCTGATTACATGAATGAAGAAAGATTTTTGTTTACTGTCTTTAATTCTATTAGTGTGGATATTATGAGATGTTGACAAACCTTCAGCCAGACTCATCAAACAAACAAGGGAGAGAGAGAGAATGAAAATGAACAAAATCATGAATGATAGAAAGAAAACAACAGATGCCACTGTAATACAAAGAATTGTAAGATAATATTATGAAAAATTATTTGCCAACAGATTGGACAACCTAGAAGAAATACATAAATTCCCACAAACACATAATCTCCTGAAACTGAATCAGGAAGAAATAGCAAATTTGAACAGACTGATTACCAGCAATGAAACGGTATCAGTAATAATAAAAATGAACAAACAAAACCTCTCAACCAAACAAAAGCCCAGGACAAAACACCTTCACCGGTAAGTTCTACCAATCATTTAAAGAAGATTTAATACATATTTTTCTCAAACTATTCCAAAAATATAGAAGCAGAAGGAAAACTTCCAAACTCATTCTATGAGGCTAGCACTACCGTGCTCCCAAAACCAGATGAAAACACTCCAAATAAAGAAAACTACAGGCCAATATCTCTGACAAACATAGATGCAAAAATCCTTAACAAAATATAGGCAAACCAAGTCCAAAAATACATCAAAATATCATTCACCATGATTAAGTGTGAAGTGTTCCAGGGATGCAAGAGTGGTTCAATATTCACAAATCAATCAACATGATACATCACATCAACAAGAGAAGGGATAAAAAACATATTATTTCAATATATGCAGAAAAATCATTTGACAAAGCACAACATTCATTCATGATAAAAATCCTTGAAAAGTAGGTCCAGAAGGAACATACACTATTATAATCAAGGCTATAAGTAAAAAACCCAAAGTGAGCATCATATTCAATGGTGAAAAATTGATAGTTTTTCTCTTAAGGTAAGGAACAAGACAGTGATATCCACTCTCACAACTGTAATTTATTTATTTCTGAGACAGAGAGAGACAGAGCATGAACGGGGGAGGGGCAGAGAGAGGGAGACACAGAATCAGAAGTAGGCTCCAGGCTCTGAGCCATCAGCCCAGAGCCCGACTCTGGGCTTGAACTCACGGATTGCGAGATCGTGACCTGAGCTGAAGTTGGACGCTTAACCTACTGAGCCACCCAGGCGCCCCATCACAACTGTAATTTAACATAGTACTGGTAATTCTAGCAACAGCAATCAAGCACATAAAAGAAACAAAGTGCATCCAAATTAATAAGAAAGAAGTAAAACATTATTTGCAGATGACATGATAACATTTATAGAAAATCCTACAGACTTCACACACACACATACACACAAAACTACTACAGCTGATAAGTGAATTCAGTAAGGTCACAGGATAGAATATTTATTTTGCATTTCTATACAGTAATAAGGAGCAGAAAGAGAAAGTAAGAAAATTATCGTACTTACAACAGCAGCAAAAATAATAAAATACCTACAAATAAACTTAACTGAAGAGGTGAAAGACCTGCACACTCTGAAAATTATAAAAGTCATGCAAGCAGTTGACACAAACAAATGGAAAATAATTCCATACTCGTGGATTGGAAGAACAGTTGCTGTTTAAACCTTCTTACTACCCAAAGTGATCTACAGATTTTCTGTAATAAATAATCCCAGATATCAAGATATACTAAAAGTTGTAGAAATTAAAACACTGTAGTACTGGCACAGAATAGACAGACAAATCAATAGAACTTAATACAGAGCTCAGAAAAAGACCCACAGTTATATAGTCAATTAATCTTTGACAAAGGAGGAAAGAATATCCAATGGGAAAAAGACAGTTTGATCAAAAATGGTGTTGACAAAACTGGAAAGCTACATGCAAAAGAATGAAACTGGACCACTTTCTTACACCACACACAAAAATAAACTCAAAATGGATTAAATACTCAAATATGAGCCTACAACCATAAAAATCCTACAAGAGAGCAGTATTTTCTTTTTTTTTTTTTTTTTTTAATTTTTTTTTTCAACATTTATTTATTTTTGGGACAGAGAGAGACAGAGCATGAACGGGGGAGGGGCAGAGAGAGAGGGAGACACAGAATTGGAAACAGGCTCCAGGCTCTGAGCCATCAGCCCAGAGCCTGACGCGGGGCTCGAACTCACGGACCGCGAGATAGTGACCTGGCTGAAGTCGGACGCTTAACCGACTGCGCCACCCAGGCGCCCCAGAGAGCAGTATTTTCTATGACATCAGCTGTGGCAACATTTTTCTAGACCTGCTTCCTGAGGCAATGGAAGCAAAAGCAAAAATAAACTGCTGGAATACATCAAGATAAAAAGCTTCTCCACAGGAAATGAAACTATCAACACAACTAAAAGACAGCTTACTAAATGGAAGAGGATGTTTGCTAATGACATATCTGATAAAGGGCTAGTATCCAAAATATATAAAGAACTTAAAAAATTTATACGACACAGCATCAAAAATTTCCCCAAACATTCCAATTAAAAAAAGCAGAAGACATAAATAGACATTTTTCCAAAGAAGTTATACAGATGACTAACAGACATGTAAATATGTTCAACATCACTCAGCCTCAGAGAAATGCAAATCAAAACAATAATGAGATACCACCTCACACCTGTCGGAATGGCTAAAATAAAAAAAAAAAAAAAACAAACATATGTTGGTGAGGATGTAGAGAAAAAGGAACACTCATTTACTGTTGGTAGGAATGCTAACTTATCACCCACTGTGGTAAACAGTATCATGGTTCTTCAACAAGTAAAAATAGAATTATCATAACATCCAGTAATTCACTACTGGGTATTTATCCAAAGAATACAAAAATGCTAATTCAAATAGAATTTTGTTCCCCTCTGTTTATTTAGTATTATTTATAATAACCAAATTATGAAAACAACCCAAGTGTTTATTGATAGATGAATAGATGAAGAAGATGCACAATGGAATATTGTTCAGCCCTAAAAAATAATGAAGTCTTGTCATTTGTAACACCATGGATGGAGCTGGAGAGTATAATGCTAAGTGAAATAAGTCAGTCAGAGAAAGACGTATACCAAATAATTTCACTCGTGGAATTTTAGAAGGCAAACAGATGAACAAACTAAAAAGAAATTGACCAAGAAACAGACTCTTAACTATAGAGAACAAACTGTTGGTTACCAGTAGGGAAGTGTAGGGGGGATAGATGAAATAGGTGGAGGGGATTAAGAGCATAGTTATCATGATGAACACTGTATAATGTATAGAATTGTTGAATCTTTATATTGTACAACTGAACCTAATATAACACTCTATGTTAACTATACTGGAATTAAAATTAAAAATAAAAATGTCCTTGGACGTGGTGGCACTTCTAGTTTTAAGGATATTCAGAAAAAGGAAATAAATGGCAAAACATTTTTTAGATAAATAAATGTAATAAAATGTAAGAAAAAATTATAGTATAGTAGGTAGTTTCTATCTTGTGTGCTCATAATTTCCTTATTAAAAATCACATGCTGTTAATGCTGCCATACAACAATTATTCTATATATTGGTAAGACAAACCAAACCAGAATTAAAACAATCCATTTGAATTTTAATAATCCTCAGGTAATGTGGTATAAAGAAATTTTTGAAATTGAGTAGGAATAGAAAAGCTACAGCAAATTGACTATTATCACTTCCTTAGTACAAAGATGTTCAAACTGTTTTTTAAGCAAAATTATAAAATATGTTTCAACTTTTAGGCTTCTAAAAAAAAACTATTTTAGAATAAAGTAAGAATCTTTACTTTGACCACCACAGATATTTGGAGTTATGGATTAGCCCACAAATCTGAAAAGGAATACACAAAATGGCTCTAAATATCAAAGATCTTTTTCACAAAAAAGATTAAACTTTATTTTTATTTATCTACTCTAAAATCCAACAGGAAGGGAAGTTATAATAGAGAGAAAGTGTCTTTCCTCAAGAAGTCACTAAAACTTATTTCATCTAGTAAATTTACTTCACCTTGAATAAATCAGGCCTTTGCCTTGCTGGAATGGTCAAGGATCTACCTAAACTCCAAATTTTAGTTATGTGGTACACATTGTTTTTTCTGCTAGTATTTCTCTTCTTCCTCTCCTTCCTCCTCCTCTTTTGATCTCTCATCATTCTTTCTTTTCCTTGTCCCTATCCTCTCTCCCTTTTTTGTTTTTTGAGGTAATTATGGTAATTCCCAATTTTCCTGCTTGAAATATGTTACAATTCACCCTTAAGTAACATTTTAAGTGTTTTACTTTCAATATTTCCCCACTTCTTATTATAGAATGTTCAAAGAAATCAAATGCACTCATTTACACAGTTAGAATCAGAATATCAGAAACCTCACACATTTTACTGCGCTGCTATGGTCTTACATCACTCTAATATGTTAGGAATTTCATCCCTCCCTTTTTTTTCTGTGTCCTGGCAAAAATGGGTCTTTGGTCTCAGAATTTCCTACAAACTGTAATTGACTCTCTAACAGAATTGTTTAACTTTTCCTCGACTGACCCCTTATTTCCTCGATAGATAGTTAGATATAGCTATTTGATTAGATTTAAATTATTTTATTTGGCAAAACTATTCCACAAGTTGTGTGGCTTATACTCTGTTTATAACAACAGAAATCGTACTATTTACCATCAGTAGTGTCAGATATTATCAGTCTGATCTATTTATACTAAATTCTCACAACCATTTACCCAATAGTATTGTTTGCATTGATAATTATGGCATATGTCAATTGTCTTATTATAGACTGGAAATTAATAATTTAAAAAATCAAATTTTTAGGTCCAGTTCCCCTATATACAAAATATTTTCACGATTTAATTACTTAACTGAAACATAATTACCAGGTAGAGTAGTTTAAATATTTGAATTTTTCCTTTCACTTATTAATATTCAGGATAATTGATGCCTCAATTATGAATCTTTTTATCTATAGAGCTTTCAAATCCTTGTAGAAACTGCAGGTCTTACTTTTTTTTGGTGTTCAAATTTTCTTGCTTCTGCTAAATGGAAGTTCATTCAAGTCCATTCAAGTTCCTGCTTTTTTTCTCTTTCTCCTCTTTAATTTTTCTTTGTAATAGATACCCACCAGCAATGTATTTAAAAAATTAATTTTTACATCATTGTATAATTTCATGTAGTTGTAAGACATAAGAGATTTAGAGTTCCCTTTATACTCCTCACCCAATTTCCCCAGTGGTAATGCCTTATGTATTTATAGTACAATATCACAATGAAGAAATTGACATTGACATAATCCATCCATCTGATTTCTTGTATCCTTTTTATCAAAGTTCAGTCATTTAAAAAAATTAATGTTTATTTTTTTTGGAGAGAGAAAAGAGAGCAAGTGGAGAGGGGCAAAAAGGGAGAGGGAGACAGAATCTGAAGCAGGTTTCAGGCTCTGAGCTGTCAGCACAGAGCTGGAAGCTAGGCTCTAACCCACCAACTGGGAGAGCATGACCTGAGGTACAGTCAGATGCTTAACTGACTGAGCCACCCAGGCGCCCCAAAACGTCAGTCATCTTTGATTTCTTTTTGTTCTGGCCCAACAATATGATCATGTTGCATCTGAAGCACTTTGGGCATCACACCTGAAATTAATCAAATTTCGAAGATTTCCAAATTATTTGTATGTATGTATGTATGTATGTATGTATTTTTATGTAATTTATTGTTAAATTGGTTTCCATACAACACCCAGTGCTCATCCCAACAGGCGCCCTCCTTAATGCCCATCTTCGACTTTCCCCTCTCCCCCACCCTCCATCAACCCTCAGTTTGTTATCAGCATTCAAGAGTCTCTTATGATTTGCCTCCTTCCCACTCTGTAACTTTTTTCCCCCTTCCCCTTCTGACTTGTCTTTGGTTGAGTTTCTCAGGATCCACATATGAGTGAAAATATATGGTATCTGTCTTTCTCTGCCTGACTTAGTTCACTTAGCATAACACTCTCCAGTTACATTAACGTTGTTACAAAAGGCCAGATTTCATTCTTTCTCATTGCCAAGTAGTATTCCATTGTATATATAAATCATATCTTCTTTATCCATTCATCAGTTGATGGACATTTAGGCTCTTTCCATAATTTGGGTATTGTTGAAAGTGCTGCTATAAACATTGGGGTACAAGTGCCCCTATGCATCAGCACTCCTGTATCCCTTGGGTAAATTCCTAGCAGTACTATTGCTGGGTCATAGGGTAGATCTATTTTTAATTTTTTGAGGAATCTCCACACTGTTTTCCAGAGTGGCTGCACCAGTTTGCATTCCCACCAACAGTGCAAGAGGATTCCTATTTCTCCACATCCCTGCCAGCATCTATAGTCTCCTGATTTGTTCATTTTAGCCACTCTGACCGGCTTCCCTGGGGAATGCGACCAGTCATTTAAAGCAGAGATAATACCTATCCTTCTCAAGCTGTTCCACAAAATAGAAAGGGAAGGAAAACTTCCAGACTCATTCTATGAAGCCAGCATTACTTTGATTCCCAAAACAGACAAAGATCCAGCAAAAAAAGAGAACTACAGGCCAATCTGTGATGAATATGGATGCAAAACTTCTCAACAAGATACTAGCAAATCGAATTCAACAGCATATAAAACGAATCATTCACCACGATCAAGTGGGATTCATTCATGGGCTGCAGGGCTGGTTCAACATTCGCAAATCAATCAATGTGGTACATCACATTAATAAAAGAAAAGATAAGAACCATATGATCCTGTCAATCGATGCAGAAAAAGCATTTGACAAAATTCAGCATCCTTTCTTATAAAAACCCTCGAGAAAGTCGGGATAGAAGGAACATACTTAAACATCATCAAAGCCATTTATGAAAAGCCCACAGCTAATATCATCCTCAATGGGGAAAAACTGAGAGCTTTCTCCCTGAGATCAGGAACACGACAGGATTGCCCACTCTCACCGCTGTTGTTTAACATAGTGTTGGAAGTGCTAGCATCAGCAATCAGACAACAAAAGGAAATCAAAGGCATCAAAATTGGCAAAGATGAAGTCAAGCTTTCACTTTTTGCAGATGACATGATATTATACATGGAAAACCCGATAGACTCCACCAAAAGTCTGCTAGAACTGATACATGAATTCAGCAAAGGTGTAGGACACAAAATCAATGTACAGAAATCAGTTGCATTCTTATACACTAATAATGAAGCCACAGAAAGACAAATAAAGAAACTGACCCCATTCACAATTGCACCAAGAAGCATAAAATACCCAGGAATAAACCTAACCAAAGATGTAAAAGGTCTGTAAGCTGAAAACTATGGAAAGTTTATGAAGAAAATTGAAGAAGCTACAAAGAAATGGAAAAGCATTCCGTTCCCATGGATTGGAAGACTAAATATTGTTAAAATGTCAATAGTACCCAAAGCAATTGACACATTCAATGCAATCTCAATCAAACTTGCACCAACATTCTTCTCGAAGCTAGAACAAGCAATCCTAAAATTTGTATGGAAGCACAAAAGACCCCAAATAGCCAAAGTAATATTGAAGAAGAACACCAAAGTAGGAGGCATCACAATTCCAGACTTTAACCTCTACTACAAAGCTGTAATCATCAAGACAGCATGGTTTTGGCACAAAAACAGATGCATAGACCAATGGAATAGAATAGAGACTCCAGAATTAGACCGACAGAAGTATGGCCAACTAATCTGTGACAAAGTAGGAAAGAATATCCAATGGAAAAGTCTCTTTAACAAATGGTGCTGGGAGAACTGGACAACAACATGCAGAAGAATGAAACTAGACCACTTTCTTACACCATTCACAAAAATAAACTCAAAATGGGTAAAGGACCTGAATGTGAGACAGGAAAGCATCAACACCTCTTGGGACCTGATGAAGACAAGAAGCTTCTGCCCTACAAAGGAAACAATCACCAAAACTAAAAGGCAAAAGATGGAATGGGAAAAGGTATTTGCAAATGACATACCAGACAAAGGGCTAGTATCCAAAATACATAAAGAACTCACCAATTTCCACACCTGAAAAACAAATAATTCAGTGAAGAAATTGGCAGAAGACATGAATAGACACTTCTCTAAATAAGACATCCAGATGGCCAACAGGCACATGAAAAGATGCTCAACGTGACTCCTCACCAGAGAAATACAAATCAAAATCATACTGAGATACCACTTCATGCCAGTCAGAGTGGCTAAAATGACTAAATTATTTCTAAGACATGGTATTAAACGTGATAAGTTAGGCATTAGGGTCTTCACTGATGCTAAATTGCTATAGCTTCTAAGACTTTTCAGTGTTCAGAGCTAGCAAACATTATTTTATTAAGAAAAATAATTGTTTATAGTGATAGTTTCTCAAAAAAAGGTTACAGGTTTTTGTTTTTGTGGTTGTATCTTAATATTCTTGAATTTGTATTTATATTTCTTTCCTCTTTTACTGCTAATCTTGGGTTATATTGCTCTCTGGCTTTTATTTGGATACAACAAAAGCATGGATTTGGGAAGAAACTGGAGATTTGGAAGCACATAAAAATATTCACTGGTTTTGGGGCGCCTGGGTGGCGCAGTCGGTTAAGCGTCCGACTTCAGCCAGGTCACGATCTCACGGTCTGTGAGTTCGAGCCCCGCGTCAGGCTCTGGGCTGATGGCTCGGAGCCTGGAGCCTGTTTCCGATTCTGTGTCTCCCTCTCTCTCTGCCCCTCCCCTGTTCATGCTCTGTCTCTCTCTGTCCCAAAAATAAATAAACGTTGAAAAAAAAAATTTAAAAAAAAAAAAAAAAAAAAAAATATTCACTGGTTTTTAGTTCACAACTCCTATAAATCAAATCTCAGCACAGAGCTTTTTTTTTTCTTTTTGGGGGAAGGGATTTGTGGCAGGACAATCTGTCAGGTATTGGGTAAATGGCTTTCTGCTGTTGCAGTCCCAAGGCACTATACTAACCTTTGTTGGGTTCCTTATATCTACCTACAGCTTTGTAAACTGCCCCATGAACACTTTTGAAATTACTCAGGTTAAATTTGATACCCTTTTTTTTTCTACCTGAACGTGATTAACACAACAGATCATCCTGGAAATCACAAGAAATACATATTTATTTAGATCCTGCTGTATTTTGTCATTTGTTCCAGATAATTTGAATTAAAAAAAATAAATAAAATATGTGCTTTCCCCTCTAGAAATCAATAGGCTAGTTGGTGAAACAAATAAATAATTCCTCTGAATACAATAAATTTATCACAGAACTATGAATGAGCTTTTTGAAGTACAAAATTAAGCTGCTTATTCCATTCTAGAAGTTAAATAGGCCTTTTAGTGAGGTATATTTATTAAACTTTCCTTCATATATTGAAAGAATGTTTTGAAGAAAGTATGAACTTATTTTCAAAATACACACAAAATATAGAAGGTGTATTGTACATGGTAGTTTCAATAAATACATATTAAATGATTAGTTGGGTATATAAGCAAAGATAATCAAGCACTCAAAATATCTGTATATATTTTCAGCCTAACTGAAAAACCACGCAAGTTTTCTCACATGATTTTTAGTAAATTTTACTGTCTTTCACTCAATTTACCATGAGAACACGTAATGTAATAATCTCTTTGTGTCCTTATAAATTTTATCTTAGTTAGATTTGATGGCTTTGAATGAGTGTTTGGGAGATTGGCAAAGTCTACTCAAATTTCAGTTAAATTTTACATTGTGAGTCATGGAAGTAATGATCAAGAAAGTAAAGATTTAATGGGTTAACCTTAAAAATAACTAAGATCAACAAAATGGCTAACATTTGGACTGTCCGTGAAGCATCTTTCCTGCAATGGTCACAGGCCTATGGTTGAATACCCTCAGTTATTGAAATCTTATTTTCTTTGGAGTCCACCCAATCCATTTTATTTCAAGTCTGACATTTCAGAAAATTGTAGAGTTTGTAAATATATCCAAGTCTAGTCAGATATAAGGAATAGATTGTTTACATTATAAGAATTTGATGTTCAGTCACTCAATTGTATTTTAGATTAACTATTAATATGGAATTTCAAAGATTTTTTTTTCAATATAGTACTTTCATAACCAATTAAGTTTTTGTTTTCCAAATAAAAATTGTCAGAAACATCACTGTAAGCACTGCGTTTTAATTGAAGCTGAGGACTAATTTAAATCACATTTCATGTTATAGTATCAATCCGTTGCACATCTTGCTTAAAATATCAGTAGTTATTCTAGAATAAGATATTGGCTTTCCAACGCAAGCTATTAAAAATTTCAAGCACAATTGGAGCATAGTTATTGATAAAAAAGTAATGTTACCAGGACTCAATTACCAAGACAGAGAATTTCACTAATAACATGAAGTAACATCTTTAGGTTTCTTACTTGCCTCCATTCCATTTTTTTTTACAGGCATTAAATTACTATCTAAATTATGGTAGTTTGCTGACAATTATAATTTATTAAAAGTCCATTTTTGCCATAAAACCCCAAGATATATCTGAACACATCAGAAGCAAAAGGCTACATTTTTAGAGAACTTGCAAGCTACTTACATAGCAGCCACATAGTGTGAAGTGTGTGTGTGTGTGTGTGTGTGTGTGTGTGTGTGTGTGTGTACTCTTAATTCTAAATCTTACCAAACCTTCAAAAAGTACACACATAAATAAGGGGAACAGATGAAATGAGCCATGAATAAGAGAAGACCTAAACACTTCCACTTATGTATACTGGTGAAATAAATATCTCATGACAGTGTTATACAAAGTGTCCTGACAGGATTGTTTCCTTCTGTGAGGGGGTGGAGGCAAGCAATGAAGACATGGCAAGGAATAAATATTCTGATCCTGATACCAATCTGCTCTGATTCTTCAGTTTCCTACCTCTCCCTCCAAATGACTGAGCTTAACCAGAAGCTGGGGGACAAAGAAGCGTGTTGACATAGTCCATGCTTGCAGTCCATGAGCCTGTGTAAACTGGCCTCAGTCCCCTCAATCAAAGAATCTCACACACAATCCTTCATTTCCTTTTCCTCTTCTAGCTGACAGAAATGCAATCAAATCCTCAGGATTACTTTGGGAGCCATGAGCAGAAGATAGCAAACATCCACAAAATGGAACGTGCCTGGATCCTATGTTATCTCTTGCAGGTGAGCTGTGGGATCAGGTACACCTGCTTTGGAATGTGTGATGTGAGTACAACCAAACAGTGTGTGAAGTTCCTGATATCTTGAGTTTTATCCACTAGAGCAGATAGCATGTCATAATGATCATGACACAGCAAATACTAATAACCATACCAAAAATTTCACTATCCTATTTATCAATTAATATACTTACTAAACATTTATTAAGTGAGAAGCACTGTACTAGATACAGGGGATAAAACAACATTTGCCTTAGAGACTTTAGAAAGTTTAAAGACTTTATATAAACTTAAAAAACTTAGTATAAGCTATAAAAATATTAGTAAAGTGCAGTACTTTAGAAACATACTGAAGAATTTAATGGCAGTATACTTAAAATTCTGTGTCTACTTACAGTTAGGTATACCTGGAATTCTATCCTCCATTTTCTGCCTGGCAAATTTGTGCTTATTATTTAAGTCCTATTCAATCATTATCTCTGTGCTTTCCACATGTATTCTCCCTTATACTTTTCTACTATATTGAGAAAATCTCTCCTATAGCTCTCTTGTAACTCCATATTCATAGTTTATCACTGAATGTTGTATATATTTAGAACTAGACCCTGATATATTTATCTTCCTTTTATCCTCCGTGCCCATAAAAATGGTTGTGTACATATTTAAGAATAATCCTTATTGCCTCCTCTTTGTATGATGTGTTTAGTCCAGATATTCGGTTATATAGCCACCGTTGACCCTATCATTATTCCCAGGGAGCCAAGTTTCCTTTAGAAATGGGGTTCCATGTGGCTGGCTATGGTATATCAGATTTTCTGAAACATGTTACCCTTCTAGTCCATCCTATCAGCACTGATCTAAGTGTGTAGGTGAAAAAATAATCCATATAGTTGTTGAATATAGTCATGTGGAAGCCATACGTTTTCCTCTGGGTTGTACTTAAGAATATAGATTGTTTCTCATTTGATTCCTTCCAAGACCTAGCATAGTGCCTTTTGCATTTAAAATACCAAATAGGATTTCAAACAGCCTTTCCCCATCTATTTGTGTAATGCTATGCTAACATAATCAATGGGATAAAGTTTCACAAGAACCCATGAGAATTGTCCATTGATGCTAGTCACATTTTGCAGAGCCGGGCAGAATTTGCTTTTCTCCTTCTCTGTATCGTATCTTCCCCAAGTTTCTGATAGTACACAGTTTTGATTGCTGCTCTCTAGTCTGTTCCATCTGCTACTCTCTTATTTCCCAGCAGACAAGCCACTGTACTGTGTCACTTTAATTTCTGCTTTAGTGCCCTTAAACTGCTTCTCCAACTTACCAGCCAGGCTTTAGCTCACCATAAAGCACCTGCTAGGGAATTCGACTGCCACACATGTGGCCAGACTGGTGACTGTAGGATGCTTTCAGAAATAAGGTGAAAGTGCTTGTGGAATTGAGGTCAAAAACCTCCCTCATTTTTCTTAGTGGTTAATTGACTGTGTTTTTTAGATGGACTGTGAGTTATGGAATGTTATTGTTCATAGGGTCAGGGACAGAAATCAACAACTTCTGTCACTAAAATCTCTAGCTTCTTTAAAAGGCCAAATGAAGGCCACAACACACCTGCACATGTTTTTGGTGCCATACTACTGTTAATGGCAGGTGTTTATTCTGCCAAATTAGGATATAGCTACAATGTAAACTTATCACCTAATTCAGGTACTAAGTACACAGTCATCCTATAGAGCTTCTGCACAGATCCCAGTCTTAGCCAAATTTGTCTTAATTGACAATTAATCAGCACTTGATTGAGCTTCACATATCATGCCACATATAGATAGCTGAAAATTCAATGAAAAAATAAATGTTTTTCTTTCAATGACATAGGGTAGACTCCTAACTAATAGAGTCAAATACAGATATTCTGGAAGAGTGGAATTGTATTTTTATCTTATACATATTTTTAATTAAAAAAATTAATCTTTATCTATTTTTGAGAGAGGGAGAGAGAGCATGAGTGGGGGAGGGGCAGAAAGAGAGGGAGACAGAGGATCCAAAGCGGGCTCTGGGCTGATAGCAGAGAACCTGATGCAGGGCTCGAACCCACAAACCACAAGATGATGACCTGAGTCAAAGTTAGATGCTCAACTGACTGAGCCACCCAGGTGCCCCTCTTATATACATACTTTTGTCCTAAAGACAAACAGCTTTTCATGATTCATGATTCTCAAGATTAGCTATTGTTCCTTTGATATTTAATGGCAATATTTATTTTTAATCACTTCCTTAAGTATACACTTCCAATAAGTATTCTCTTATTGAAATATAAGCAGAATCAAGTCTGTTAATTCATCTCTATGCATATACTTTCTGGAAGGGAAAAAAAGTGAAATATTTCATCTTTAGCAACTGTAGTCCTAAACATAAATCTAAGAGATTCTTAGATTTTTAAATTTCAGATCTGGTCTTTAACTTTAATTTCGTAAAAATCCTACTAACACAGGAACACTCCGATTCTATAATTCTCATAAAAAATGGTCATATCACACCTGAATATTTTCCCTTTAATTTGAATTTATTTTTTTGTAATTAAAATTACCTGTAATTGTTTCTGTACCTTGTTTAATTCATTAGTTATACAAAGAAAATTGTATCTCAAGAGGTTAGTAATACTCTGCAGGCCAAAAGGAAACTCATAGTTTTCTTTTTTTTTTTAATTTTTTTTTCAACGTTTATTTATTTTTGGGACAGGGAGAGACAGAGCATGAACGGGGGAGGGTCAGAGAGAGAGGGAGACAAAGAATCGGAAACAGGCCCAGAGCCTGACACGGGGCTCGAACTCACAGAGGGCAAGATCGTGACCTGGCTGAAGTCGGACGCTTAACCGACTGCGCCACCCAGGCGCCCCTGTATTTTTCAAGCCTCTGATCACTTTATACCAGGATATGGTAAGATACAGGAGCTTGCTAACAGCAAGGAAGCTAATCTTTTAAATAGCTCATTTTTATTTTTTTTTTTTAATTTTGTAAACGTTTTTATTTATTTTTGAGACAGAGAGAGACAGAGCATGAACGGGGGAGGGGCAAAGAGAGGGGCACAGAAACAAGCAGGCTCCAGGCTCTGAGCTGTCAGCCCAGAGCCTGACGCGGGGCTCGAACTAATGGGCCGCTAGATCGTGACCTGAGCTGAAGTCCGCCACCCAGGCGCCCCTAAAATAGCTCATTTTTAAACATATTTTTTCATCTGGTTATTCTTTCTTCAAGTAGTTGTATGTAAAAACATAAAAGTGAATAAAAACATAAAAGATAAGTTGCTCTGCTTAAAGGCAATGAAGATACAGAAACCTACAAGGTGAGTCCTCTGATAATATTTCTATTCAAACATATGAGTCTGCCTTAGTGTGTCATGTGTACAGAAACGCAAAAATGTATGCATGTCTTCTGTGTATCATCTATCTATAATGTATAGGAAAATGATTGGAGTCACAGAATTATGAAGTACCATTAACAAAAAATTGCTATTTAACCATCACTATAAAAAGTAGACACTTCATGATAGAAAGAAAAAAAATTAAAAGCAAATAACAGAACCATTAAGAATATAGACGAGGAAAAAATATATATATAAATAAAGAACAATAGGGGCGCCTGGGTGGCCCAGTCGGTTAAGCATCCGGCTTCAGCCAGGTCACGATCTCGCGGTCCGTGAGTTCGAGCCCCGCGTCAGGCTCTGGGCTGATGGCTCAGAGCCTGGAGCCTGTTTCCGATTCTATGTCTCCCTCTCTCTGCCCCTCCCCTGTTCATGCTCTGTCTCTCTCTGTCCCAAAAATAAAATAAACGTTGAAAAAAAAAATTAAAAAAAAAAAAAATAAAGAACAATAATAAACTTAGGTAGGCATAATACTGACACAATTGATTTTAAAGATCATTATTTATAGGAGTGGAAATGCAAATACCTAAGTAATTAGATGTTATACAGCTGTACACTTCATTATGTTGACTATTTTCAGAACTTCCCACATTCTAAATTTGTTTAATGCTTATTTTTGAGAGAGAGGGGCAGAGTGTGAGTGGGGAAGGAGCAAAGAGAGAGGGAGACACAGAATCCAAAGCAGGCTCCAGGCTCCAAGCTGTAAGCACAGAGTGCAATGCTGGGGCTCAAACCCACAAACCATGAAATCATGATTTGAGCCAAAGTTGGACACCCAACCAATTGAGCCACCCAGGCACCCCTGGAACTTCCCACATTCTAATTGGGGATTATAATTCCTTTTTATTCAGTTTCATCATAACTCTCTTTTACATACTTTATTTCATTTCTTATTTGTAATTTATGATATATAACTGTATATGTTTCAATTATATACCTCTAAATTTTCTACAGAAAAAAATTCCATTATCGATTTTTTTTTCAAGTTTTTATTTAAATTCCAGTTAGTTAATATACAGTGTATTATTAGTTTCAGGTGTATAATATAGTGATTCAACAATTCTATACAATACTCAGTGCTCATCATGAGAAATCTGCTCTTATACCCTTTCAACCATTTCAAGCATCCTCCTACCCACCTCCCACCTAGTAACCATCAGTTTGTTGTCTATAGTTGAGTTTTTTTTAATCTGTTTTTCTTTGTTTTGTTTCTTAAATATCACATATGATTGAAAGCATATAAAATTTATATTTCTTTGATTAACTTATTTCATTTACATAATATTCTCTACATCCATTCAAATGGCAAGATTTCGTTCTTTTTTATGGCTGAGTAATATTCCATTATCTATCTGTATCTGTATCTCTGTCTCTATCTCTATCTCTGTCTCTGTCTCTATCATCTCTACTTTATCTATCTGTATCTTCTTTATCTCTAATCATCTCTTCCTTATCCATTCATCTATCAATGGAACTTGGGCTGCTACCATAAATTAATTATTTAAAGACAGCTACAATAGCGACACCTGGGTGGCTCAGTCCCTTGAGCATCTGACTTCGGCTCAGGTTATATCATGGTTTGTGAGTTTAAGCCCCACATTGGGCTCTGTGCTGATAGCTCAGAGCCTGGAGCCTGCTTCGGATTCTGTGTCCCCCTCTCTCTGCCCCTCCCCCAATTGTGCTCTGTCTCTCTCAAATAAATAAAAAGAACATTTTAAAAATGCTACAATAAACAGAGGGATGCATATATATTTTCAAATTATGTTTTTTGTTTTGTTTTGTTTTGTTTGTTTTTATTCCTTGGGTAAACACTCAGTAGTGGAACTACTGGATCATATGGCAGTTCTATTTTTAACTTTTTGAGGAACCTCTATAGTGTTTTCTACAGAGTCTGCACCAGTTTGCATTCCCAACAATGGTGCCTGAGGGTTTGTTTTTCTCCACATCTTCACCAACATGTTGTTTCTTGTGTTTTTAATTTTAGCCATTCTGACAGGTATGAGGTGATATCTCATGACAGTTTGATTTACATTTTCGTGATGCTGAGTGATGTTGAGCATATTTACATATATCTGTTGGCCATCTGTATGTCTTCTTTGGAGTCATGTCTTCTGCCCACCTTGTAATTGGATTATTGGGGCATTTTTGGTGTTTAGTTGTGTAAGTTCTTTATATATTCTGGATACTAATCCTTTACCAGATATGTCATTAGCAAATATCTTCTTCCATTTAGTTGGTTGTCTTTTTTGTTGATAGTTTCCTTTGCTGTGCAGAAGCTTTTTATTTTGATGTATTCTGACAGTTTATTTTTGCTTTATTTCCCTTGCCTTAGGAAATGTCTAGAAAAATGTTCCTAGGGCCGATTTCATAGAAAATACTGCTCTCTTGTAAGATTTTTATGTTTGTAAGCTCATATTTGATTATTTAATACATTTTGAGTTTATTTTTGTGTGTAGTGTAAGAAAGTGGTCTTTCATTCTTTTGCATGTAGCTGTCTAGTTTTCCCAACACCATTTGTGGAAGAGACTCTTTTTCCCATCGCATATTCTTACCTACTTTGTCAAAGATTAATTGACTATATAATTGTGGGTTTTTTTCTGGGCTCTGTATTCAGTTCTATTGATCTATGTGTCTATTTTTACACCAATACCATTCTGTTTTAGTTTCTATAACTTTGTTATATATCTTGATATCTGGGATTGTGGTGCATCCAGTTTTATTCTCCTTTCTCAAGATTGTTTTGACCATTTGAGGTCTTTTGTGGTTGCATACAAATTTTGGGGTTATTTGTTTTAGGTATGTAAAAAATGCTGTTGGTATTTTGGTAAGGATTGCATTAAATCTGTAGATTGCTTTGAGTAGTGTAGATATTTTTAAAATCTTTTTTCAAAAATTTATTTTTCTTCCAATCTATGAGTTTGGAATATCTTTCCATTTGTTTGTGTCATCTTCAATTTCTTTCACTAGTGTTTTATAGTTTTCAGAGTACAGTTTTTTCACCTACTTGGTTAAGGTTACTCCTAGGTATCTTATTATTTTTGGTGCTGTTGTGAATGGGATGATTCTCTTAATTTCCTTTCTGCTACTTAATTACTACATACAGTATCATCTCATCTGCAAATTGTGAGAGTTTTACTTCTTTTTTACCAATTTGGGTGCCATTTATTTCCTTCTCTTGTCTGATTGCTGTAGTTAAAACTTCAAGTATTATGTTGAATTAAAGTGTTGAGAATGGACATTCCTGTCTTGTTCCTGAGCTTAAAGGAAAGTCTGCCAATTTTTCATCAAACATGTTATCTGTGGCTTTTACAAATGTGGCTTTTGTTATGTTATATTCCCTCCAAACCTACACTATTGAGGGTTTTCATCATGAATGAATGCTGTACTTTGTCAAATGATTTTTTTTCTGCATCTATTGAAATAATCATATGGTTTCTATCTTTTGTTGATGTGCTGTATCAGGTTGTTTGGTTTGTGAATATTGAGCCACAGTTGCATCCCAGGAATAAATCCCTCTTGGTTATGGTGATTGATTCTTTTAATGTATTGTTGGGTTCGGTTTGCTAATATTTTGTTGAAGACTTTTGTATTGATGTTCATCAGATATATTGGTCTGTGTTTATCTGGTATGGAGTGACTTTATTTGGTTTAGGATCAGGGTAAGGCTGTCTTCATAGACTGAATTTGGACGTTTTCCTTCCTCTACTGTTTTTTGGAATAGTTTGAGAATACACATTTATTCTTCTTTGTGATTGGTAGAATTCACCTGTCTGTTCCTGCCCTTTTGTTTGTTGGGAATTTTTTGCTTACTGATTCAACTGATTGCTGGCAATCATTCTATTCAAATTTCTAATTCTTTCTGACTCAGTTTTTGGAGGTTACATATTTCTAGGAAATTATCCATTTATTCTAGGATGCCCAATTTGTTGGCATATAATTTTTTATAATATTCTGTTATAATTGTTTTATTGGTATTGGTTGTTATTTCTCCATTTCATTTCTGATTTTGTTTATTCAAATATTTCCAATATGTCATTTAAAGTCACTGCTTCCTTGTAAAGGGGTATTAAAGTCTCCTACTATTATTGTATTCCTCATGATCACTTCCTTAATGTTTGTTAATATCTGCATTATGTATGCGCTTTCATATCAGGTGCATAAATATTTCCAAGTGTTATATCTTCTTATTGAATTGCTTTCTTCATGGTTATATAATGTATTTGTCTCTTATTACAGTATTTGTTTTAAAGTTTGTATTGTCTGATACATGTACTGCTATCTTGGCTTGCTACACTTCCATTTGCATGACTAGTGCATTTTCATTTCTTCACTTCAAATCTCCCTGTTTCTTTAGGTCTGGTATGAGTCTCCTGTAGGCAGCACAAAAATGGGCCTTGATTTTTTATCCATTCCATCACCCTATATCTTTTTATATGAGTGTTTAGTCCATTTACACTCAATGTAATTTTTGTTAAGTATGTACTTAATACCATTTTGTTATTTATGATTGTTTTTGTAGTTTTTGTCTGTTTGCTTCTTTTCTTGCTCTCTTTTATCATGGTTTGTTGGTTTTAGTAATATACTTGGATTCCTTTCTCTTTATTTTTTCCATACCTATTACTGGTTCTTGATTTGTGGTTACCCTGGGGTGTGTATTTAGCAACTTATACATGTAGCGTCTGTATTAAGTTCACTGTCACTTACTTTTGAAATCACTTTTTACTCCTCACTTCCCACGTTTTAGGAGTATGGTGTCCTAATATATATCTCTTGACTGATTTTTATAAATATATTTATTTTTATTGCTTTTTTGCTTTCCTTATACCTTTTAAAAATGTTTAATGTTTATTTATTTTATGAGAGACAGAGCACAAGAAGTGGAGGGGCAGAGAGAGAGGGAGACACAGAATCTGAAGCAGGCACCAGGCTCTGAGCCATCAGCACAGAGACTGATGTGGGGCTTGAACCCACAAACCCTGAGATCATGACCTGTCCTGAAGTTGGACACCTAACCAACTGAGCCACCCAGGCGCCCCTCTTTCTTCCTTTTTTACTGCTACTAATGTTCTTTCATTCCCACTCACAGAGTCCCCCTTAACATTTCTTCTAGGGTTATTTTAGTGGTCATGCTTTCCTTTCTCTGTTGTTTGTGTCTAAAACTCTTTATTCCTCCTTCTTTTCTGACTGACAGCTTTGCTGGATGGAGTATTCTTGGCTGTGTGTTTTTTTTTTTTTTTTCTTTCAGAATTTTGAATATATTATGCCACATCCTTTTGGCCTGCAAAGTGTCTGCTGAAAACTCAAGTAATAGCCCTATAAAGTTTTCTTTGTATGTAATTGTTTTCTCTTGCCACTTTTAAAGTTCTCTATCACTATTTTTTTTTGTCATTTTAATTACTTTATGTTTTGGTGTGGACACACTTGGGTTGATTTTGTTGGAGGATCTCTGTTCCTCCCAGATTTGGATGTCTGTTTCCTTCCCCAGATTCAAGATGTTTTCAAATATTTCTTCACATAAATTTCTGCCACCTTTTCTTTCTCTTTTCCTTCTGTGATCCCTATAGTGTCAATGTTTTTATGCTTAATGGAGTCACTGAGTTCTCTAAGTCTATTTTTTTTTTTTATTATTTTCTATTTCTCTTGTTCAGCTTGATTGCTTTCTATTACTCTGTCCTCCAGGTCACTGATCTGTTCTTCTGATTCTTCTGTCTCCTATATATGACCTGTAGTGTATTTTTAATTTCAGTTGAGTTCATAATCTCTGGTTATTTTTTGTTTTTATTTTTTACCTCTTTGTTGAGAGTTTTTCTGAAGTCCTCCACTCTTTCTCAAGTCCAGTGAATATCTTCATTACCATTACTTTAAATTTTTCATCAGGCATATTACTTTATCTCTGTTTCCTCTTTTCTCTTGCTGTGATTTTGTCCTATTCTTTCATTTGACACATATTCTTCTGTCTCATTTTGTGTAACTCTCTATGTCTGTTTATATGCGTTAGTAAAGTTACCTATGCCTTCTGCTCATGAAACTAGTAGTCTTATGAATAAGAGTTCTTGCAGGGCAATGTCCCCTGTTCACCAGAAACTGGTGCTTCAATGGTGTCTCCTATGTGTCTTATGTGTACATTACTATTGTGGCTGAGTCACTTTTGCCTTCAGTCCAGTTGTGTGCAATGGCTCTTTTTGCCATGGTGGGCAAGGTTTGGTCCCTGTGTGATTAGTTAGCCAATCTGGGCCTACCTTGGGTTTGAGTCATCAAACCAGGAGTTTGCCAGAGATGTCTGTCTCTAGCCCACTGCTAGGGCTGCAGTGGGACTGGCATGTGTGGTTGTATTTCCCTATCTTCATGCAGGAGTCACTTTGGAGTGGTGCTGGCCCTTCTCAGTACTGCATGCACATTGCCAGTCTTGCGGCACTGCTTGGATGGATCCTGCCATGGATGTTTTAGAGGAAGCAGGTCCGCAGGAGAACACAGTGGCAGAGCATGCAGTGTTAACCTGGTTTGTGCTGGTTTGCTGTGGAAAAGGATCTGTAGCTCCTTTAGAAAACTCTTGCCATGGGGTTGGATGGTGAAGGCCCACAGACTGTCAGGGTGGAGTGCATGGCGTCAGCAAGGTATGAGCTGGTCTGCTGTGGGAGGAGACCTGCATCCATTGGAAGACCAAGGCTGGCTAGGTTGGAAGGTGCTGACCAGCAGAAGCACATAGAGCAAGGCATGCTTTAGAAAGCTAGGTGGTGGGGCGCCTGGGTGGCGCAGTCGGTTAAGCGTCCGACTTCAGCCAGGTCACGATCTCGCGGTCCGTGAGTTCGAGCCCCGCGTCGGGCTCTGGGCTGATGGCTCAGAGCCTGGAGCCTGTTTCCGATTCTGTGTCTCCCTCTCTCTCTGCCCCTCCCCCATTCATGCTCTGTCTCTCTCTGTCCCAAAAATAAATAAAAAACGTTTGGAAAAAAAAAAATTAAAAAAAAAAAAAAAAAAGAAAGCTAGGTGGAGAGTGTTGCATTGCACTGGTTCCTACAGATGTCCATGTGTTTAGGCTTAGAGGCAGTAGAGGTAGATGGCACATACCAGCTCTTTGGTTTCTGGAGAAGTCTCTTAGATATCTCTGCCCCTTAAATACACACTCTGAGACCAGAAAATAGATATTCCTCCAGTGTACCCCAAGTGTTTTTAAATTCCTGCTTCTATGTTGTATCTCCATAGGACTCTTTACTGTGCTATCTCTTTAATATAGGGACTCAGTCTCCTATCACCCTCCTGGCTATCCCAGAGCAGAGCTACGGATTTTTTTTTTTAGAATTCCAGTGGTAAATCCCCACTGATTGTAAGAACTCATGAGATTAGGCCCTTCTGTTTTTCAAAGGCAAATGTTATGGACATTTTTCTTCCTTTTGTGGGTTCCTTGTTCCTGGGGTGCTTTATGTGAAGGTCTGTTTCTTTTTTCTTATGTAAGTGTTGTCTGGTTGCATCCATGGAACAAAGGGAGCTTAGGATCCTCTTACTCTACCATCTTCCCCAGAAGTCCTATGTGTAAATAGTTTAGAACAAAATTAAAGATAATTTAATAATCTTAAAGGGCTTAAGTGATTTATCAATAGTCACATAGCTAATCTATATTTTAGGTAAGTTTAGTTCTTAAATTTAACTACTAAGTCTTATAATTATGTATCAATTTGTGGCATTTCCTAATTTCTGTTTAATGTCAATAAGATTATATTACAAGTTCCATATGCATTTTTAAATTGCAAAATTTTTTCATTTAATATCCAAAGGCTATGGTTAATAGAGAAGAATTAACACAGTGCGTTCATGAGGGCTGATTTTTATATGATTCACTGTTTATTTGCCTGGGAGTGTACGGATAAGGAGAAAAGGGCACAGTGGAAGAAATTTATAGTCTAGCCTTCAGCTCATTCTGTGTTAAGATCAATTTTTGTGTCCTATTACTTTTATCTGGAATGCTCCATGATTGGCCTAAGTAGTAGATACCTAGAATTCAGATTTTGTCCTAAGGATTGTTTGCTGGAGCCTGGATCTGCATTATACCTCCATTCTGAATCGTGCTCATACTGTCATCTCATAACTGACCTGCCTCACCCTTTCCCCTTTTTAATAACCTTCATGTGTGCTGCATTTTAAGACTCTAATGCAATGCTTCTCAAAGTGAGGTCCCTAGACCAACACTATCATCAGTAGCATCTGAGAACTGTTTATATTATAAAATATATTTATACTATAAATTATATAATATATATATATTTATACTATAAATATAATTATTAAATTATATTATTTTTTAACTTTATTTTTGAGAGAAAGAGAGAGGGATAGTATACAAGCAGGGGAGGCAGAGAGAGAGAGAATCCCAAGAAGGCTTTATGCTGTCAGCAAGGAGCCTGACACAGAGCTTGATCCCATGAACTGCTAGATCATGACCTGACCTGAAATCCAGTCAGATGCTTAACCAACTGAGCCACCTAGCCACCCCTACAAAATTATATTCTTGAAGCTTACCCCTGACCTACTGAAATATAAGCTCTGGGTCTGAGGCCCAGAAATGTGTATTTTAATAAGTCTTAGAAAGCGATCTGAAATATGTTAAAGTTTGAAGAGCAGAGCTCCAGTGTAAAAAGTAGAGATCCATTCCTCATCATTACTGCTTCTGGTATTCTGTACAGCTGGAGTGTCAATCCTCTTATTTTTTGGTAAGAACACCACTGACAGCTAAAGTCCAGTGCTGTTCCTTAACCAAGAAATGGGTTCTAGAAGCCCTAAGATACTGAATATCATTTTATCTCCCTTATTGCTTCACAATAAATCTAATAAAAATCTTTGTTCCAATCTCTTGAGTATCTCTTGTGTGCCTGGCATTTTGTAACTCATTTAATTTTCATTATAAGCATAATAAGGATTACCCTTTAGTATTTTTGGGGTCTCAGGTACAGAGGTTTGAGATATTTACATTCCTTAGTTCACAGCACAGTACTGTCACTGTGTTTTGCAAAAGAGGCAATATATAGGCAATTGGCAAGCATCATTGTCTTCTTTTATAATTCTGCATGTATTTCATAAAATAAGCTTAGTGTTTTTAAATGTGTATATACTTTTTAATTTCTTTTTGTAAACAACTTAATTGAGATATAATTCACATACGGCATACAAGTCACTTACATGACATGTATAATTCAATGGCTTTTAGTATATTCAGAGTAATTTCATCAGTGTAAAAAATATTTTCATTATACCTAAAAGAAACCCTGTACCCCTTCCTCATCACTCGACAAACCCCTTTCCCTACCCTCATTCCCAGCTGTAAGTAATCACTAATCTCTTTTCTGTTTTTATAGATTTGTCTATAATGGAAATTTCATGGAAATTTCATACAAAATTCAGTCTTTTGTTAATGATTTATTTTATTTAGTAAAAGATTTTCAAGGATGTCCCACATCATAGAATGTCAAATAGTTTTAACTCTTTTTATTGCTGAATTATATATCAGTACATAGATATATAACTTGGTATTTATCCATCAATTGATGGGTATTTGAGTTGTTTCCACTTTAGGGCTATTATAAATAATGTTGCTATGGACATTCATATACAAGTTTTGTGTATTTTTTAAAAATTTTATTTAAATTCTAGTCAGTTAACATACAGAATAATGTTACTTTCAGGTGTACAATATCCAACCCTTCCACACCTCACCCAGTGTTTATCACATCCCCATCATCTATTTAACTGATAACCCCACCCACCTCCCCTCTGGTAACCATCAGTTCTCTATAGTTAAGAGTATGTTTCTTAGTGTGTCTCTCTCTGTGTTTTTTTTTCCATTCACTTGTTTGTATCCTAAATTCCAAATTTGAGTGAAATCATACGGTATTTGTCTTCCTCTGATTGATTTATTTCATTTAGCATAATACTTTTTAGCTCCCTCCATGTCATTGCAAATGGCAAGATTTCATTGTTTTTCTTTTTTTTTTTTTTCTTGGTGTTTTGTTGTTGTTATTCTGAGAGAGAGAGAGAGAGAGAGAGAGAGAGACAGAGAGAGAGTGAGGGAGGGACTAAGAGGGAGAGGGGGGATTTTAAGCAGGCTCCATACTGGCTGGCTACTGCAGCACTGCATCTCACAAGAGTGAGATCATGACCCAAGCCAAAATAAAAAATTAGACACTTAACTAGCTGATCTACCAAGGTACCCCTAGATTTCATTTATTCTTTTCTTATGGATGAGTAATATTCCATTATATATATATATATATATACATGTGTATGTATATATATAATATTTTATTTATCCATTTATTAATCTATGTACACTTGAACTGTTTTTCATAATTTGGCTATTGTACATAATGCCACTATAAACATCAGGATGCTTGTATCGTTTGAATTAGTATTTTTGTTTTCTTTGGGTAAATACCTAGTACTATGATAGCCGGATCTGTTTTCAACTTCTGTTTTTAATTTCTTGAGGAAACTCCATAGTGTTTTCCAGAGTGGCTATAACAGTTTGCATTCCCACCAATAGTGCAGGAGTTCTCCTTTCTCCACATCCTTGCCAACACTTGTTGTTTCTTCTGTGGCTGATTTTAGCCATTCTGACAGGTGTGAAGTGATATTTCATTGTAGTTTTGATTTGCATTTCCCTGATGGTAAATGATGTTGAGCATTTTCTCGTATGTTTTTTGGCCATGGGTGTGTATTGTTTGGAAAATATCTGTTTATGCCTTCTGCCCGTTTTTAATTGGATTATTTCTTTTTTTGGTGATGAGTTGTATAGGTTCTTTATATATATTATGGATACTAACTCTTTATCAGATTTGTCATTTGCAGATATCTTCTCCCATTCCTTAGGTGCCTTTTAGTTTTGTTGATGGTTTCCTTCACTGTGCAGAAGCTTTCTATGTTAATGTAGTCCCAATAGTTTATTTTTGCTTTTTGTTCCTTTGCCTCAGGAGACATATGTAGAAAGAAATTGCTATAGCTGATGTCAAAGAAGATACTGCCTGTGATCTCTTATAGGAATTTTACGACTCAGGTCTCACATTTAGGTCTTTTATCCATTTTGAGTTTATCTTTGGGTATGGTGTAAGAAAACTTTCATTCTTTTGCATGTTGTTGTCCAGTTTTCCCTACACTTGTTGAAGATACTGTCTTTCTCCCATGGGATAATCTTTCCTGCTTTGTCGAAGATTAACTGATCATATAAATGTTATTTCTGGATTTTTATTCTATTTTTTTGGGTCTATGTGTCTATTTTTGTGCCAGCATTATACTATTTTGATTACTAAAGCTTTGTGATATAACTTGGAGTCTGGAATTGTGATGCCTTCATCTTTGCTTTTCTTTTCAAGGTTGCTTGGGCTATTCAGGGTCTTTTGTGGTCTCTTGCAAATTTTAGGATTGTTCTATCTCTGTGAAAAATGTTGGTAGTAATTTGATAAGGATTGCATTAAATGTGTAGATTGCTTTGGGTAGTATAGACATTTTGACAATATTTGTTCTTCAAAGAATGGAAAAGTCTTTCCATTCCATTGTGTTGTCTTCAGTTTCTTTCATTGGTATTTTATAGTTTTCATAGCATAGTTTTTTACCTGTTAGGTTGGGCTTATTGCTAAGTATATTATGGCTGTTAGTGCAATTATAGATGGGAATGATTCCTTAAATTCTCCTTTTGCTACCGCATTACTGGTGTTTAGAAATGCAACAGATACCTTTACTTTGGTTTTGTATCCTGTGACTTTACTAATTTCGTTTATCAGAACTAGCAGTTTTTTTGGTGGAGTCTTCTGGGTTTTCTATATATAGTATCATGTCATCTGCAAATGGTGAAATTTGACTTCTTCCTTGCTGATCCAGATGCCTTTTTATTTCTTTTTGTTGTCTGATTGCTGTAGCTAGGACTTCCAGTACCGTTAAATCACAGTGTGAGAATGGACATCGCTGTCTTGTTCATGACAGTACAGGAAAGTCTCTCATTTTTTTCCTCATTGAGAATGATATTAGTTGTGTGCTTTTCTTATATTGCCTTTATTATGTTGAGGTATGTTTCCTCTAAACCTACTTTGTTGAGGGCTTTTATCATGAATGGCTGCTGTACTTTGTCCAAGGCTTTTTCTGCATCTATTAAAATGAATATATGGTTCTTATCCATTATTTTATTAATGTGATGTATCACATTGATTTGTGGATATTGAACCACCCTTGTGACCCGGAATAAATCCCACTTGATCATGGTGAATGATTTTTTTTAATGATTGTTGGATTCAGTTTGCTAGTATTTTCTTGAGAATCTTTGCATCCTTGTTCATCAGAGATATTGGCCTGCAGTTATCTTTTCTAGTGTCTTTATCTGGTTTTGATATCAGGGTAATACTAACTTAATTAAATGAATTTGGAACTTTTGTTTCCTTTTCTATTTTTTTAAACAGTTTGAGGAGAATAGTTTTAATTCTTCTTTAAATGTTTGGTAAAATTCCCTTGTGAGTATATCTGGTCCTGAACTTTGCTACATCCCAAAGGTTTTGGACACTGTTTTCATTTTCATTTGCCACCATGGATTTTTTTTTAATTTCTTCTTTTTGTAGTCAGAAAAGGTGCATCGAATGACTTCAATATTTTTGTATTTGTTGGGTCTTGTTTTGTGACCTAATAGGTAATCTATTCTGGAGAATGTTCTGTGTGCATTTGAAAACAATGTGTATTCTGTTGCTTTATGCTGGAATGTTCTGAATATATCTGTTAACTCCATTTGGTCCAGTGTCATTCAAAGCCATTATTTCCTGGTTTATTTTCAGTTTAGGTGATTTGTCCATTGATATAAGTGGGCTGTTAAAGTCCCCAATTATAGTATTATTATCAATGAGTTGCTTTATCCTTGTTAATAATTCTTTTGTGTATTTGGGTTCTTTCATGTAGGGGGCATAAATATTTACAATTGTTATATATATTGTTGGATTGTCCCTTTTGTTATTATATAGTGCCCTCCTTTGTCTACTAATGGTATTTCTTTTAAAGTCTATTTAGTCCAATATAAGTATTGCTACCCTAACTTTCCTTTGACATCCATTTGAATGATCACTTTTTCTCCATCCACACTTTCAATCTGCCAGTGTCTTTAGGTCTCAAATGAGTCTATTGTAGGTAGCATTAGATTGGTCTTATTTTTTATCCATTCTGACACTTGTGTCTTTTGATCAGATCATTAGCCCATTTACATTCAAAATAATTATTGATAGATGTATTACCATTTTATTACATGTTTTGTTGTTGTTTCTGGAGATTTTCTCTGATCCTTGCTTGTCTCTCTTTTTCATGTGTTGCTGATTTTCATTCCTTTTCATTTTCTAAGCCAATGGCTTTGGAGAAATGTTCTCATTGTGCATTCCCTTCTATGCTCCTCTCTCTCTCCCTCTCTCTCTCTCTCTCTCTGTCTCTTGCCCTTCCTCGTAACCATGGTTCATTCCCTTCCACAGTACCTGAGATTCATTTCTCCCCTAAACTACGTCTCTGCACTGCCTATCTTCTTTGATGTAGCTTCTTCTCTTTATTTGTAGAGTTTGTTCTGTCAGCCTTCCAGTCATTTCTGGGATATTTAGGATGATTTGATAGTTATATAGTTGTTTCCAAGAAAAAAAAGTGAGCCTAGCGTCGTCTTACTCCATGGTAGTCTTCCTGCTCAGTTATGTGGATGTTTTAAAATTATTTCTGTTGAGTATATACCCAAGTATTTCATATTTGCCCATAGTATTCCTTTTAAAAAGAGTTTAATTTTGAGTTTTTAATTTTTTTCTTTCTTTTTTTTTTTTTTTTTTAGAGAGAGAGGGCACAAGTGATCTAGGGGCAGAGAGAGAGAGAGAGAGAGAAGGAGAGTCCCACAATGGGCAGATGGGGGGGGGGAAGAGAGAGAAACAGAGAGAAAATGGGCTCACCCAGGGCTCCCGTTTTTACCCAAAATGGGGCTGGAGTTTACCTAAAGCAGGGCTGGAGTCACCAGAATCGGGACACAAGCCCATTCGAAGTGGGGCTCATGTTCAAGAGAAGCAGGGCTGGAGGTCACCCTAAGGGGGCTTGTGCTCACCCAATGTGGGACTCAAACTCACCAACTATGTGATCATGATCTGAAACGAAGTCAAGTGTTTAATGACTCAGTCACTCAGACGCCAGAGGTTTTAATTGTAATAAAATTGAATTTTATCAGGGCTCCTAGGTGGCTCAGTCAGTTGAGCTTCCAACTCTTGATTTTGGCTTAGGTCATGATCTCATAGTTGTGAGATCAAGCCCCATGTTGGGCTCCTTTCTGAGTGTGGAGCCTGCTTGAACTTTTCTCTCTCTCCCTCAGCCCTTTCCCCTGCTCACATGCTTTCTCTCTCTCAAAATAAGTAAACGTTTTTTTTTTTAAACTAAGTACAAATAATCCATTTTGTCTTATGTTGCTTGTGCTATTTGTGTCATATCTAAAAAATTTTGTCTAATCCAGGATTTTGCAGATATACAGCTGGGTTTTCTATAAATAATTTTATACTTTCAGGGTGCCTGGGTGGCTCAGTTGATTGAGTGTTGGACTATTGGTTTCAGCTCAGGCTATGATCCCAGGATCGTAGAATCAAGCTCTGCACTGAGCTCTGTGCTGAGTGTGGAGTGTGCTGGAGATCTCTCTTTCTCTCCCTCTGCCCTTCTCCCCTATTTGTGCATTTGTGCGCTCTCTCTCTCTCTCTATATATATATATATAATAAAATAATAAAATAAAATAAAATAAAATAAAATAAAATAAAATAAGAATTTTATATATTCATGTTTCACTTTTAGGTCTTTGATCCATTTTGAGTTAACTTTTATAAATGGTGTGATAGTACCTCAATGTCATTCTCTTGCATAAGAACATCCATTTTTCACAGAGCAATTGTTACAGAGACTATTCTTTCCTTATTTAGTAGTCTTGGTATCCTTGTTTATAATCAATTGACTTTACATGTGAGCACTTATTTATATATCAGTAGAATTTTTAGACTCTTAATTCTATTTTTTTAATGTTTATTTGTTTTTGAGACAGAGTGAGACAGAGCATGAGCGGGGAAGGGATAGAGAGAGAGAGAAGGAGACACAGAATCTGAAGCAGGCTCCAGGTTCCGTGCTGTCAGCACAGAGCCCAAGGTGGGGCTTGAACTCATGAACCATGAGATCATGACCTGAGCTGAGGTCGGATGCTTAACCAACTGAGCCACCCAGCCACCCCTTAGTTCTATTTTATTAATCTATATGTCTAAATTTATATCAGTACCATACTGTCTGGGTTACTGCAAATCGGTAAAATGTCTTGAAATTGGAAGTGTGTATCTTCCATATTTGTCTTTATTTTTCAAAACTGTTTTAACTACTCAGTATCTTTTAATTTTCTTATGTATTTTTGTGTTTGCTTGCCCATTTCTGCAAAAAAGGTAGTTGAAATTTTGATAGGTATTGTTTTGAATCTGCAGATCAGTTTGAATATATTGACCCTTCAACAATATCAGAACTTCCAACCCATGAAAACAGGTGTTTTTCCATGGTTTCATATCTTTTAACATTTCATTCAATAATGTGTAATGTTCAATGTACCAGTGTTGCAATTATTTAGTTAAATGTATTAATAATTAATTTATTCTTTTTAATGTTATTATAAATGCAATTATTTTTTAATTCACTTTTATTTCCAGATTATCCACTGTTAATGTTCAGGAATATAACTTATTTTTGTATATTGTTCTTATATCCTACAACTTTGTTGAACTTGTTTACCAACTATTGAACTCTAATAGTTTTTTTGGTAGATTCTTTAGAATTTTATATGTTTAAGATTATACCATCTAGAAATAGACATAATAACTTTTTATATTAAAGAAAAAGAGAGTTGTAAATACAGAATGAACTAAAATTAAAGTCTTTGATAGCCAGGCTCGATCAATCTATTCATCTTATATAACATAGTGTCAATCTTTATGTTTATGAATCTTACAAAAACAATCAGGCATAGAGCGTTCAGAAGCTTCCAAAGATTACATAGCGACTAAGCAGCACAACTGGAATTTTAATGGAAAATCTGTAGTCTATAGGGAATGATATTCATCCTATAGTTCTGATTTTAAGTGGTTTCCTTATTGTTAGTTTATAATCAATGTCAATTTATAATATTTGTCATGCTTTGCCAACTTTCTTAACATAGTAATTTATTTGAACTAAAGAAAGCAATGGTAAAGATAACTTTATAAGTCTAGTGAAAAAAAATTAAGGAATTCAATAAAAGAGGAGAAAGTAATCTATAAGGATCAGAATTAAACCAAAATTTAGGAAGTCATGTAATATGAATGAAGAGTTGTTTGGTGTTGACATATTGTCAATATGCAATAAAATGTATTGATCTTAACTATTTAGTGGGATTTTATGACAATAATACTTAAGTGACCACTACTGAAAATAAAATATGCAACATTTCCATCTCTTCTTTCCCAAAGGCTCTTTGTTCCTGTCACACGCAATTCCTTATCCAGTTAGTGTTCTAATTCTCCATCTCTATTCTATCTCTATACTCTCCAGAACTTCTATATGATTTTGATCATTGTAAAAAATTTTTTTTTTAATGTTTTTTTTTTTCAACGTTTATTTCTTTATTTTTGGGACAGAGAGAGACAGAGCATGAACGGGGGAGGGGCAGAGAGAGAGGGAGACACAGAATCGGAAACAGGCTCCAGGCTCTGAGCCATCGGCCCAGAGCCTGACGCGGGGCTCGAACTCACAGACCGCGAGATCATGACCTGGCTGAAGTCGGCCGCTTAACCGACTGCGCCACCCAGGCGCCCCCATTGTAAAAAATATTTTAATTTTATCTGTATTTGGATTACATGTAACACTGAATAATATTGTATTCACATTTATCTTTCTAGATTCTTTTGCTTACATAATGGTGTTCAGATTTTGTGCATGTTGTATTTTTTTAATTGCTGATGAATTCTTCATTGTATTGGCTATATCATAATTTATTTGTTTAATCTCCTTTTGGTGGACTTATAGAGTATTTCCAATGTTTGGAGCCCATGAATAAGTGTGATGAATGAATTTCAGTTAAAATACTTTTTTTTAAATATTTTTTTCCTTTCTCTTCATGAGCAGTTATCTAAAAGTTATACCATATTGCATTCCAACCATCAAGGTAAAAGAGTCCCACTTGCTCTACATCCTGACCAACATTTGTTTTTGTCTGCTTTGTTTCATTTTTAACCTTCCTAAATGAATATGAAGTGGTATCTCATTGTGGTTTTAGTTTACCTTTTCCTAATAACTAATGATGTTCAGTACATTTTTCTCAGTGATTACTGGCCATTTTTATATTATCTTTTGCGAGATTCTGTTATTTTATCCTTTTGTTTCTTAATACATGTACTTTTTCCTTTTAGGGATTTTGTTTGAATTTCTTTTTCTAATTAAAATATAACTGGCATAAAACATTATATTAGTTTCAGTTGTACAATATAATTATTCTATATTTGTATACCAAAATGTGCTAAGTGATAAACTGCAATAAGATTAGTTACTATCTAGAGGCGCTTTGGTGATTCAGTTTGTTAAGTCACCGACTTTGGCTCAGGTCATGATCTTGCAGTTTGTGAGTTCGAGCCCAGCGTCAGGCTCTGTGCTGACAGCTCAGCCCCTGCTCACACTCTGTGTCTCTCTGTCTCTCAATAATAAATAAACATTAAAAAATTTAAAAAAAAGATTAATTACTATCTAGTTAAAGGTCTCAGGGTATTTTTTATATAACAGACTTGACCTACCATAGACATAACACTTTGTCTTGCTACCTACTATATCTTTATGTATAGAAGAATGTCCATCACATAATGGATGCTTATAAGTTATTTCTAGAATACAAGAGTCTTTGTTTTATATGAAAGCAAAATTGTAAATTACCAAGAAATAAATGACTGCCTTTTTTTAAGAACCACCATCTCTCAATAGAACAGAAATACACAGAAAGAAAACCTATTGTCAGATTCCAGTTCTGACATTTACCAGCTGAGGGAAAAATCACATTCTCTTGATGCCCTGGTTTCCTCATTTAATAAATTAGAATAATAGTTCTTACTCATATGGTGCTGTGAGGTGTAAATAATTAATTGTACATAAAAATATAAAATAGTCCTAGACAATTTAATTTCTATATAATTGTGTGCTATTATTATTATTATAACATTGGATCAGTGGAAATGAAGCTTGCTCAGAAATTTGGGAGAATTTGGCAGTATTTATAGGAGAGGTGAACAGAAAGAAAAGCTTAGGCTAGCAGGTAGACAATACAAAGATGTTCAACATATTATTTTTCTGGGTGAAGCAGATGCTAAGTTAAGGAAGTAGTAGAAACTTCATTCAAATGTATTCCCCATCAAAATGCTTATTGAGTAGATAAGTCTGAGAACATTTTAACATTTCTGCACATAGCTGAACCATAAAACTATAAAGCCATAGCTGCTAAATCAATAGACCAGAATACTAGTGTCTATGAAAGAATGGTAAGTATTACTCTTACAGACATGACCACTATTATATAATGCATGTGAAGGCTTTTCATAAATTGCAAAAAGCTATAATGATATTAGCACCAAAAAGTCTGCTTTGTTGGGCGCCACTGGTAATTCTTTTATATTTTATGGCCTTTTCTCAGGTTTCTTACCTCTCTATAATTATATAGTTAAAGCTTCCATTTCCTTCTCAGTTTTCTATCTACACTGATAAAAATATTTATCTCATTTCTATCCTCTTTCTTTCTGTCTAGTCCCTTATCACTGTCTGTCTCCCAGACATCTCTACTTAAATGTCTTCTATCACATCACATTCACTATGTTGAAGACAAAATGTCTGACCTTTCCCTAAGCCCATTCTTTTGTTTATTTCCTTTATCTCTTGAAGATATAACATTTATAACATGATATAACTTATAACAAGATTTAACTTATAACATGAAGTTATAAGTGTTTGACAGTCTTAAAGACACTAATCTTAGGTAATGATGTCACCCAGGTGGTGAAACAGGTTATTCATGACTTTGCTCCTCCTCACAAGGAAAGCGACAACTGTTCAAGAATAAGACACTACTGAGAGTCCCGAAGCACACCCCAGCACCACAGAGACCATGACTCTGCATTAGAAGGGTAACAGAGACAGCTACCCATTGACCACATTGTGCCTCTCTCAGGCCAATACACCACCACCACAGAGAGAGGTCTCCTCCAAGCCTCTGATTCCCCCCAGTAGGAAAAGAGAACTTAGGGAGACAGCCACCCCCTTCAAGCACTGGAATTGCTTTGTGAAAACCTCATCATATTTCACACCAACAAGATTGCAGGGAAATCTAACTGTGGCAGATAAGCATGGAAGGACTTGCAACCACCAACAAATGGATCTTGGCAGACTGAAGTCATACCTGCTGTGCTCAAGTAGCAATCCCTACCAGTGATTTTGCTTACCTACAAAGTCAAATCAAGGGTGCACACTGACTAGGGAACATGTCAGAGTAGAGATCCACCTGATTCAAACCCTCAAACAAGGAGTTTTCCTGGTACTATAAGCCTGGATTGCTTATGCACACAAAAGAAGCAGAACCACAGCCCCATGTACAGTGAAAAGGGTCTTCTCGACCCATATAACCAGAAGAGCCATGGACAACCCTTAAAAGTTGTGCAGCTCAGTGGTGGAATACGAAGATGTTCAACATATTATTTTTCTGGATAAAGCAGATGCTAAATTAAGGAAGTAGTAGAAACTTCATTCAAATGTATTCCCCATCAAAATGCTTCTTGAGTAGATAAGTCTGAGAACTCTTTAACATTTCTGCACATAGCTGAACCATAAAACTATAAAACCATAGCTGCTAAATCAATAGACCAGAACACTAGTGTCTATGAAAGAATGGTAAGTATTACTCTTACAGACATGACCACTATTATATAATGCATGCGAATGCTTTTCATAAATTGCAAAAAGCTCTAATGGAACAAAGATAGTGGATGGTCCTGTTCAGCCAGAGAACTTGGGTGTGGTTTGCTTGAGCCAAAACAACAAAGAGCTTTAGCAGCTTTACAGCTGCTTCAACCACTGACTCTGGGCAGAGAATTTAATTCATAACCCTACTCATCACTGGATATAATAGGCTTTAGCCTATTCAACCGAGAAACCTAACGAGAGCACATGGGAAGCTGCATAAGCCATTCAGTAGCCTTAGGCATAGTGGCACTTGAACAGATAGCATGCTCTGTGGCTCTCCCCAGCTGCAGAGCGAAACCAGTGGCCTCACCTTACCAGGTATTTCAGTGCAAGGTCTGGCCTGACAATGTCCCCAAATAATGAACCCTAGTGCCATCTTGTTGCCATGCCAAGTCAGGGAAGTTAATCCATAACTTGATCTATTACTGAATATAGTACTCATTCCTGACCATCAAGTAATCTTATCAAAGAATCCAGGCAACCACAGAGCTTATCCCAGACCCTCACTTGTTTAGAGGACAAAGTCAGCAATTCTATCCAACTGCTTTAAGCCAAGGCACACACCCTATCCCCATTCTCAGAACTTAATCAGTGACCTCACCACAAAATATAATAATAAGTGTCACGTGTCCAAGACATACCAACTCGGATACTCAGAAACCCAAACTGAGCTGACTTGTGAAAATGATCTCTGCCAAAGCAAATCTATAAACTCTGAACAAGGAACCCAATTACTGCAATGTACAGATGCCAATGTAGAGAATCAAGGATCATGAAAACCAGGTAAAGATGACAAGCTAGAAATCAATAAAGCTCCAATAACTAACCCTAAAAGAATGAAGATCTATGAACTGTCACACAAAGAATTCAGAATAATCTTCTTAAGGAAGTTGAGTAAACAATAAAACATGACTATACACTAGATAAAATTAGAAAAGCAATGCAGGAATAAAATAAAAAGTTTAATAAGAAAATAGCAATCATTAAGGAGGATGGTGTCATGGGAGGACACTGGGATCACCGCGTCCTGCTGACCACTTACATTCCACCCACACCTGCCTAAATAACCCAGAAAACCACCAGAAGACTACCAGAATGGACTCTCTGGAGCGAAGTGTAGATGAGAGGCCCACAGAAGAGGGTAGGAAGGGCGGAGAGGCGGTGCTACGCGGACTGGCGGGAGGGAGCCAGGGCAGTGGAGTGGCAGCCTGCTCAGCAAGGCAGATCCCCTGAGGCTGGCTTGAAAAAACAGAGGGGCCAGACAGAGTGTGTTCTGACAGCCAGTGGGATTTAACATCTGGAATGTTATAAGTCAACAGCTCTGCTCTGAGAGCAGGAGGGCTAGAGGACAATGGGAAGGAGAGTTGTTGAACCCCAGAGGAAAGAGCTCAGCTTGGTTGGGAACAAAGGCACTCGCCAGTGCCATGTCCCTCACCCATCCCCCAGCCAAAATCCCAAAGGGAGCCAGTTCCCATCACCAAACTTCCTTGCACCGCACAAAACCCAATGCTGTGCTTCTGCGGATCCATCCCTCCGACAGTTCTGCCTCACTCCTGGTGCCACAGAGGCCCTCCCAAAGAGGACCACCGAGGCAAAGCGAGCTGAGTCTGTCCCTCCCGCCCCTGTGCACCTTGCGGATCCACCCCAGCTAATACGCCAGATCCCATCGAAGCAACACCACAAGCCTGGCATTGTGCAAGTAGCCCAGACAGAGGCCACACCACTCCACAGTGAGTCCTGCCCCTGGGAGAGGGGAAGATAAGGTACACACCAGTATGACTGTGGCCCCAGAGGTGGGCTGGGGCAGACATTGGGTCTGACTGTGGCCCCGCCCACCAATGCAAGTTACTCCAGACAACAAAGAGGAAGAGCCCTGCAGTTCTGCGCTACTCCAGGGAATATCCAAAATGACGAAATGGAAGAATTCTCCTTAAAAGAAACTCCAGGAAGTAGCGACAGCTAATGAACTGATCAAAAACGATTTAAGCATTATAATGGAACAAGAATTTAGAATAATAGTCATAAAATTAATTGCTGGGCTTGAAAAAAGTATAGATGACAGCAGAGAATCTATTGCTATAGAGATTAAGGGACTAAGAAACAGTGAGGAGGAGCTAAAAATTCTATAAATGAGCTGCAAAATAAAATGGAGGCGACCACAGCTCAGATCGAAGAAGCAGAGGAGAGAATAGGTAAATTAGAAGATAAAATTATGGAAAAAGAGGAAGCTAAGAAAAAGAGAGATGAAAAAATCCAGGAGTATGAGGGGAGAATTAGAGAACTAAGTGACAGAATTAAATGTAATAACATATGCATAATTGGGATTCCAGAGGAGGAAGACAGAGGGAAAGGTGCTGAAGGTGTTTTTGAAGAAATCATAGCTGAGAACTTCCCTGATCAGGGGAAGGAAAAAGGCATTGAAATCCAAGAGGCACAGAGAACTCCCTTCAGATGTGACTTGAATCGATCTTCTGCACAACATATCATAGTCAAACTGGCAAAATACAAGGATAAAGAAAATATTCTGAAAGCAGCTAGGGATAAACAAGCTCTAACATATAAAGGGAGACTGATAAAACTTGTGACGGATCTCTCTACTGAAACTTGGCAGGCCAGAAAGGAATGGCAGGAAATCTTCAATGGGATGAACAGAAAAAAATTGCAGCTGAGAATCCTTTATCCAGCAAGTCTGTCATTTAGAATAGAAGGAGAGATAAAGGTATTCCCAAACAAACAAAAACTGAAGGAAATCATCACCACTAAACCAGCCCTACAAGAGATCCTAAGGGGGATCCTGTGAGACAAGGTACCAGAGACATCACTACAAGCATGAAACCTACAGACATCACAACTCTAAACCCATAACTTTCAATAATAACACTGAATGTAAATGGACTACATGCACCAACCAAAAGATAGGGTATCAGAATGGATAAAAAAAAGCAAGACCCATCTATTTGCTGTCTACAAGAGACTCATTTTAGACCTGAGGACACTTTCAGAATGGAAGTGAGGGGATGGAGAGCTATCTATCATGCTACTGGAAGTCAAAAGAAAGCTGGAGTAGCCATACTTATATCAGACAAACTAGACTCTAAATTAAAGGCTGTAACAAGAGATGAAGAAGGGCATTGTATAATAATTACAGGGACTATCTGTCAGGAAGAGCTAACAATTATAAATGTCTATGCACCAAATATGGGAGCCCCCAAATATATAAAACAATTGATCGCAAACATAAGCAACCTTATTGATAAGAATGTGGTAATTGCAGGGGACTTTCCTACTCCACTTACAACAATGGATAGGTCATCTAGACACAGGATTAATAAAGAAACAATGGCCCTGAATGATACATTAGATCAGATGGACTTGACAGATATATTTAGAACTCTGCATCCCAAAGCAACAGAATATATTTTCTTCTCGAGTGCACATGAAACATTCTCCAAGATAGATTACATACTGGGTCACAAAACAGCCCTTCATAAGTATACAAGAATTGAAATCATACCATGCATACTTTCAGACTACAATGCTATGAAGCTTGAAATCAACCACAGGAAAAAGTCTGGAAAACCTCCAAAAGCATGGAGGTTAAAGAACACCCTACTAAAGAATGAATGGGTCAACCAGGCAATTAGAAAAGAAATTGAGAAATATATGGAAACAAACGAAAATGAAAATACAACAATCCAAACGCTTTGGGATGTCCTGAGAGGAAAATACATTGCAACCAAAGCCTATCTCAAGAAAAAAAGAAAAATCCCAAATACAAAATCTAACAGCACACCTAAAGGAAATAGAAGCAGAACAGCAAAGACACCTGAAACCCAGCAGAAGGAGAAATAATAAAGATCAGAGAAGAAATAAACAATATAGAATCTAAAAAAAAAAAAAAAAAAAAAAAAACAATAGAGCAGATCAATGAAACCAAGAGTTGTTTTTTTGAAAAAATAAACAAAATTGATAAACCTCTAGCCAGGTTTCTCACAAAGAAAAGGGAGATACCCAAGTAGATAAAATCATGAATGAAAATGGAACTAGTACAACCAATCCCTCAGAGATACAAGCAATTATCAGGGAATACTATGAAAAATTATATGCCCACAAACTGGACAACCTGGAAGAAATGGACAAATTCCTAAGCACCCAAACACTACCAAAACTCAAACAGGAAGAAATAGAAAGCTTGAACAGACCCATAACTAGAGAAGAATTGAATCACTTATCAAGAATCTCCCAACAAATAAGAGACCAGGACCACATAGCTTCCCAGGGGAATTCTACCAGACATTTAAAGCAGAGATAATACCTATCCTTCTCACGCTATTCTAAAAAATAGAAAGGGAAGGAAAACTTCCAGACTCATTCTATGAAGCCAGCATTACTTTGATTCCTAAACCAGACAGAGACCCAGCAAAAAAGAGAACTACAGGCCAATATCCCTGATGAATATGGATGCAAAAATTCTCAATAAGATACTAGCAAATCGAATTCAACAGCATATAAAAAGAATTTTTCACTATGATCAAGTGGGATTCATTCCTGGGCTGCAGAGCTGGTTCAACATTCACAAATCAATCAGTGTGGTACATCACATTAATAAAAGAAAAGATAAGAACCATATGATCCTGTCAATTGATGCAGAAAAAGCATTTGACAAAATTCAGCATCCTTTCTTAGTAAAAACCCTCGAGAAAGTCGGGATAGAAGGAACATACTTAAACATCATAAAAGCCATTTATGAAAAGCCCACAGCTAACATCATCCTCAACGGGGAAAAACTGAGAGCTTTCCCCCTGTGATTAGGAACACGACAGGGATGTCCACTCACACCGCTGTTGTTTAACATAGTGTTGGAAGTACTAGCATCAGCAATCAGACAACAAAAGGAAATCAAAGGCATCAAAACTGGCAAAAATGAAGTCAAGCTTTCACTTTTTGCAGATGATATGATATGATACATGGAAAACCCAATAGACTCCACCAAAAGTCTGCTAAAACTGATACATGAATTCTGCAAGGTCGTAGGATACAAAATCAAGGTACAGAAATCAGTTGCATTCTTATACACTAATAATGAAGCCACAGAAAGACAAATAAAGAAACTGACCCCATTCGCAATTGTACCAAGAAGCATAAAATACCCAGGAATAAACCTAACCAAAGATGTAAAAGATCTGTATGCTGAAAACTATAGAAAGCTTATGAAGGAAATTGAAGAAGATATAAAGAATGGAAAAACATTCCGTGCTCATGGATTGGAAGAATAAATACTGTTAAAATGTCAATACTACCCAAAGCTATCTACACATTCAATGCAATCCCAATCAAAATTGCACTAGCATTCTTCTCGAAGCTAGTGCAAGCAATCCTAAAATTTGTATGGAACCACAAAAGGCCCCAAATAGGAAAAGTAATAACGAAGAAGAAGACCAAAGCAGGAGGCATCACAATCCCAGACATTAACCTCTACTACAAAGTTGTAATCATCAAGACAGCATGGTACTGGCACAAAAACAGACACAGAGACCAAAGGAATAGAACAGAAACCCCAGAACTAGATCCACAAAAGTATGGCCAACTCATCTTTGACAAAGCAGGAAAGAATATCCAATGGAAAAAAAACAGTATTTTTAACAAATGGTGCTGGGAGAACTGGACAGCAACATGCAGAAGGATGAAACTAGGCCACTTATTTTACACCATTCACAGAAAAAAACTCAAAATGGAGAAAGGACCTGAATGTGAGACAGGAAACCATCAAAACCCCAGAGGAGAAAGCAGGAAAAAAACTCTCTCACCTCAGCCGCAGCAATTTCTTACTTGACACATCCCCAAGGGCAAGGGAATTAAAAGCAGAAATGAACTATTGGGACCTCATGAAGATTAAAAGCTTCTGCACAGCAAAGAAAACAATCAACAAAACTAAAAGGCTACCAATGGAATGGGAAAAGATATTTGCAAATGACATATTGGACAAAGGGCTAGTATCCAAAATCTATAAAGAGCTCACCAAACCCCACACTTGAAAAACAAATAATCCAGTGAAGGAATGGGCAGAGAACATGAATAGACACTTCTCTAAAGAAGACATCCAGATGGCCAATAGGTACATGAAAAGATGCTCAACGTCGCTCCTCATCAGGGAAATAGAAATCAAAACCACACTCATATATCACCTCATGCCAGTCAGAGTGCCTAAAATGAACAAATCAGGAACCATAGATGCTGGAGAGGATGTGGAGAAATGGGAACTCTCTTGCACTGTTGGTAGGAATGCAAACTGGTGCAGCTGCTCTGGAAAAGAGTGTGGAGATTCCTCAAAAAATTAAAAATAGATCTACCCTATGACCCAGCAGTAGAACTGCTAGGAATTAACCCAAGGGATACAGGAGTGCTGATGCATAGGAGCACTTGTACCCCAATATTTATAGCAGCACTTTCAACAATATCCAAATTATGGAAAGAGCCTAAATGTCCATCCGCTGACAAATGGATAAAGAAATTGTGGTTTATATACCCAATGGAATATACACATGGCAATGAGAAAGAATGAAATATGGCCCTTTGTAGCAATGTGGATGGAACTAGAGAGTGTTAAGTGATATAAGTCATACAGAGAAAGACAGATACCATATGTTTTCACTCTTATGTGGATCCTGAGAAACTTAGCAGATGTCTGTGGGGGAGGGGAAGAAAAAAAAGAGGTTAGAGAGGGAGAGAGCCAAAGTGTAAGAGACTCTTAAAAGCTGAGAACAAACTGAGGGTTGATGGGGGGGTGGGAGGGTGGGTGATGGGCATTGAGGAGGGCACCTTTTGGGATGAGCACTGGGTGTTTGTCAAATATGAATTTGACAATAAATTCATATTAAAAACAAAAGAAAATAGCAATCATCAAAATAAACAAAAACAAAGAGAAAGAGAAAGGGATAGAAAGTATACTTAAAACAATAATGTCTGGAAACTTCCCAAACCTGGGTAGAGAAATGGACATTCAGATCCATGAGAACCAAAGGACCCCAAATATATTGAAACTAAATAAGGCTATAGCAGGACACATTATAATTAAATTGTCCAACATTGGGTTGCCTGAGTGGCCCAGTCAATTAAGCATCCAACTTTAGCTCAGGTCATGATCCATGGTTCATGAGTTTGAGGCCCACGTTGGGCTCTGTGCTGACAGCTCAGAGCCTGAAGCCTGCTTCAGATTCTGTGTCTCCCTTTCTCTCTCTGCCCCCATCCCATTTGTGCTCTACCTTTCTGTTTCTCTCTCAAACATAGATAAATATTAAAAAATTAAAAGTTTGTCCAAAGTCAAAGACAAAGAAACAATTTTAAGGGCAGCAAAAGAAAAAAGTTACATACCATTGGTAAATTTCTTAACAGAAACTTTACAGGTCAGGAGAGAATGGAATGACATATTAAAAATACTAAAAGAAATATAACTGTCAACCAATAATCCTATACCCAGCAAAGCTGTCCTTCAAAAGCAGAGGGCGGATAGAAATTTTCCCAAACAAACACAAGGTGAGGGAGTTTATTACCACCAGATCTTCCTACTAAGAAATTCTAAAAGGATTACTTAAAATGGAAGTAAAAGAACTTATACATTATAAAAACTTAAAAATATAGTGTAAATCTCACTGGTAATGTTAAACATATAGTTATAATTAGATTCTGCAATGTAGTAAAAATGATGCATATTTCACTTACCAATTCTAGTTTAAATGTTCCAAATGAGCCAAATATAGCAAAAAAATAACTATAAGAATCAATTATTAGTTATGCAATATAAAAACATGTAAATTATAAAAGAAATATAATATAAATATATAATATATAAGTATATAATATAAATATATATATTATACTAGATTTCTTTGATGCTAATATCATTCAGATAGAGTTATCCATCCCATCTTCAAACCACTTCAGTGTTCTTATCTACTGGTCTCATACTCTGCTTCCCTTAGCCTTCACACCCTAGCCTTAACACAATCAGGAGGATTTGTAAAATCCATACAGTTGATTCCCTACAAGCTTCTAGTTACTTGGCATCTTCATCTATATTGACCTTGTCTTCCAGTCCACATTGATCCCTGATTCCTATGCTCATATATTGTTGGATGCTGTCACTACTCATAATGGCTTCAACTAAAAAAATCACTAGTTGATAAAATGAATTTCCTATTGGTGATTGATGCTTCTTCCAGCACCATTTTAAACTCATTCAATCAATTTTTACTTATTTGGACCTTAAATTCATTGACCATTATTACTTATTTTCAATCCATTAGCTGTCTTCTTCCTTGCCTTTTATACAGGTGTTTCAGTGTTATTAGAATGCTTTTCTTTTCTTTGTTTGTAGTGCAACTGCCAAAATTTTCAATGCAATGTTGTCTCAACTACCATTTTTTTATCTATGCACTAAAGAATAAGTAGTTAGATTACACTATAAATTGAGAAAATTCAAAATATTATTTCTCAACAGTTTCATATATATTTAATTTCTTCCTTCCAACATTTTTCATCTTATTTCATCTCTTATTTCTCTCTAATTCTCTACTCATTCCCTTCACTTCACAATCAATTTTCTAAAAAGATCTGTTTCCACTCATTCTTTTTTTCCAGCTCAACTCAGTCTCAACATATTATTTTCTTGTTTTCACACTGATAATTCCCAAAATTCTTATTCCAAGCTCATCAATAACAGTCATATATTAATCCAATGGATGTTATTTTAATCTGTAAGTTACTTTACCTTTTAGCAGTATTTAGACTGCTCAGCTATTATCTTTTTTGAAACATTCTTCTTTAGCTTCCATTATAAATCTTTGATTTGTTCCCAGACTTTTCCCCATTAATTTATTTCTCTCATTTTCTAGTCATTCTCTTTTATAGAGCCATTACATTTTGAAGTTACTTAATCCCAAAGACATTACTTCTTTTCCTCATTCTATCTCCTGAGTAAATTTTATATGTACTTGCAGAATCTGTTACAAAAACACATAAATATGAATAGATTTGCATCTTCCTCCAAGTCTGTTCCTCTGGGACCCTTAACAAGTTGAGAACTCTCTGACATTCCAGGTATTTCAAAAGAATCTCAGTTTCAATATATCTGAACTTAACTCAAAACTTTCCTCTACTCTAGACTTTTTCCATTGTACACTATTGTGAATAGTACCATCACTATCAACATGCACAAACCCCAAATCTAGATATTTTCCTTAACTAATTATCAACCTTATCATTTTCTTCCAAGGATATAATAAATCCAATAATTTTTCCCCAGTTCTTTTGTTACCTATTTAATCCAAAATATCAACCATAGTTACATGTACTATGCAATTCTTTATATTCTTCAAGTCTCCATGTTTTTCTTTCTTTTTTTCATTCTTTCCTTCTTTCTCCTTCCTTCCGCCTTTTATTCCTTCCTTCCTTTTATTCCTTCCTTCCTTCCTTCTTCCTTTCTTTCCTTCCTTCCTTCCTTCCTTCCTTCCTTCCTTCCTTCCTTCCATCTTTTCATCATACATTGATGTCTATCTGTACTTTTTTAAAAAGTACAAATGGAGGCACCTGGGTGACTCAGTCAGTTAAATGTCCAACTTTGGATCATGTCATGATCTCACGGTTCATGGTTTCAGCTCCACATTGGGCTCCATACTAACAGCTCTGAGACTAGAGCCTACTTCAGATTCTGTGTCTCCCTCTCTCTCTGCCCCTCCCCCTCTGCTATGCTCTGTCTCTCTCTCTCTATCAAAAATAAGTAAACATTATTTTTTAAAGTACAAATGATATAATACATACAGATAAAAATTAGTAAGTAGATGCCATACCCCTAGCACTCCATTATATCCTCACGTGGGAACATCTGACAGTTGACAATCACTGTTTCTGATGATAAGTGGCTATAGAAAGACCCTCTAGCATTGGGCTAGAGGTTTGCTTACTTTTATGCAGTTGTGCAATGAGAGAAGTGACAGAAATATTTTTATGGAATAATATATATTCCTGTTTTTTCTCAGGAATATAGTTTATGTCTTATTCTTTGTTGTGTTATGTATTTTGTGTACTGTTCTTTACACAGGCTATCATAACAGCACCTATTCCATGGTGTTGCAGAGTTACTTCTCTGTATCTTATACAAACTTCATGAGTGAAGACATTCTGATATCACCAGTGCCTAACATGATACTTAATGTACAAAAGTAGCACAAAATGTTTGATGAGTGAATAAGTTGCCAAACATTTTAAATATAAAAGTGAAAATATAGCTAAATTTATATGTCTATACTTAGAAAGGTATAAATTTAGAAGATAAAAAATGGGGTAAAACTTAAAACATGATATAATTTTATTTTCTAATATACAAAAACTTTCATATTTCAAAAAAAATAAAACTACACCTAATACAAAACAAGACAAAGAACACAAACACATCATTCTCACACCCAAAATAAATTACATGCAAATAAATATGAATAAATATAAATATATATTGAAAACTGACTAGGTGATAACCAATGAACTAAGTCCATTATACACATTTATATTATTTATACCAAAACCATGCTATGCAGTAGTTAATTACTATAATGATATAGATGAGGAAACTGATACTTAGAACAGTTTTAGTAAATCATCCTGCTTCAGGAAGTGGGAATTTTATGACTGAACAAGTATTCTATTTTAAACATTATGAAAAACCTAACTGATTGCATTGCTTTGCTAGTGACATAAAATAGCACAAACTAGTGGCTTAAACAACAGGAATTTATATTCTAGCAATACCGGAGGCTAGAATTCCATGATGTTGGGTTGTAGATGGCTCCTTTCTCACTGTGTCTTCACATAGTCATCTCTCTGTGCCCTAATCATCTCATCTTGTAAGGGCATACATTATTTTGGATTAGAGATTGGATTATGACCCTATTTTCACTTGATTACCTCATTAAAGGACCTATCTCCTAATAATCACATTCTGAGATAATGGGAGTTAGGTCTTTAACTTATAAATTTGGGGAGAACACAATTCAGACCATAACACTGATGGAAGACTGTGATAAAATATCCATTGTCTAGTTTAGAAGGACAATGTGATTCAACAACTGTAAATGAACATCCGCGTGCCATATAATCTGTTAAAAATTATGAAATATAGGGATGAATAAGTAATGCTTTTTTACTAATTTAATACAAGTGACAAATGCTCTTCCACTAGCAATGAAGACAATTCAGGGCAAATATTCTTAGCTACCAACTAAAGTAGGAAGAGGGATGTGGTACTATCTTAATACCCTTCATTTATAAATTGTTTTTTTTTGACTGAATAGACATGAATGGACATTAGTGAACAGAGTGCCAAGGGTAAGGAGGAGGATGGTGTTATATTAGAGACACGAGTGAAAGACAAAGAAGTGAGAAACTGAATGATGTTGTTCAGATAGTCACAAAAATAAAATGGTATAACAAATTTCATTATTCTGCAACCACCAAATACTTGGGGAAAACATATCTCTTTTCTGGTTTTATTTGCCTAAACAATCTCTTAGTATCTCATCAATTCAACATACAAAACTGCAGACTGGAAAACACAATACCAACATATTAGATTTTTAGAATTAATCTTGTTGGTATGATATTTTTAAAATCTCAAGGAAACTATTTTTAAGTATTAAGAATAGTTCATATGCATAATCTTCTGACTACTCAGGGTATTTTTACTAATCTTTAAGACTCAGAAAGACTCAGAAAGACTCATAACTATCTTCTGCTTCTTTTTTAATTGGGAAAAAGCTAATTCAAAGTTCACTTCCTTCATAGAATGAAGAACCAATTGAATCAAAATCTAATGAGGATTTTAATTCTATTTCCCTATTGGAAATCATATTTCAGTGAAATTTAGCTGATGAATTTTTAGAATAGCTAATGATATTAATGATTCTGATTTGTAATTGTATACTATGTTGGATATTTTATTTCACTCTTAATCATGACCTGATTCTGGAGAGCTGGTTTCGGTGACAATAGCCAGGAAGATTATGCCTAAATGAGCAAGAAAATTTAAAAGAACAGTTAACCTTATACAGACAGCCAGTTTATAAACTAGAAGGCATAAGTCATAAAGATAACCTAGCTAATCATAAATTCTAGAAGGACTTGATTTGATTTGTCTTTTATTATTTTTGTCCCCCTCCTCTTATAAATACTTATTTCTCTCTTAATGAAAACTTATAAATGAAAACTTAAATAAAAAGGAGTTGGAAAATTCCCATTTAATTATAATAACAAGACAATATAAAAGTAGCAAAAGTTATTTTTCCCCTGTATTCACTAGCATATTGAAGTCTTAGGCTGGTCTAAATATATGAAGTTAAGAAAGTAAAAGTTGTAACTAAAGGTAATACACACAGAATAATTTTTACCTTTGGCAGACATTTGACTCTGGAATGGGAAAGAAAAGGAAAATATAGGCAATATCTGGAACATGGAGGCATAGGAGGACGCTGGGCTCACCTCGTCCTGCTGATCACTTAGATTCCACCCACATCTGCCTAAATAACCCAGAAAAATTCCAGGAGACTAGCAGAACGGACTCTCCAGAGCCAAGCATAGACAAGAGGCCCACAAAGGAGGGTAGGAAGGGCAGAGAGGCGGTGCGTGCTATACAGACTGATGGGAAGGAGCCAGGGCGGTGGATGGGCAGCCTGACAGGCAAGGCAGAGCCCCTTGCAAAAATGGAGGGGCCGGACTCTGTGAGTTCTGACAGCCAGTGGGACTTAACATCTGGAATTTAAAAAGTCACAGCTCTGCTCTCAGAGAGCGGGGAGGGCGAGAGGACAAAGGGAGCAAGAGTTGTTGAGCCCTGGAAGACAGAGCTCAGCTCGGAGGGGAAACTAAGGCACTGGCAAGCGCCATTTCCCTCTCCCATCCCCCAGCCGAAATTCCAAAGGGAACCAGTTCCCATCACCAAACTTGCTTGCACCACCCAAAAGCCCAACACTGTGCTTCTGTGGATCTATCCCTCTGACAGGTCTGCCTCTGTCCTGGTGCTGCAGAGTCCCTCCCACAGGGGATCAGCCATAGCAAAGCTAACTAAGCCTGCCCCTCCCACCCCTGTGCACCTTGCAGATCCACCCTGGCTAATAAGCAAGATCCCATTGAAGCAGCACCACAAGCCTGGCAGTGTGCAAGTAGGAACCTCTATACTGTTTTCCAGAGTTGCTGCACCAGTTTGCATTCCCACTAGCAGTGCACAAGAGATCCTCTTTCTCCACATCCTCACCAACATCTGTTGTTGCCTGAATGATTAATGTTACCCACTCTGACAGGTGTGAGGTGGTATCTCATTGCGGTTTTGATTTGTATTTCCCTGATGATGAGTGATGTTGAGCATTTTTCATGTGTTGGTTGGCCAACTCGATGTCTTCTTTGGAGAAGCATCTATTCATGTCTTTGGCCCATGTCTTCACTGGATTATTTGTTTTCTGGGTGTTGAGTTTGATAAGTTCTTTATAGATTTTGGATACTAATCCATTGTCTGATATGTCACTTGCAAATATCTTCTCCCATTCCCTTGGTGGCCTTGTAGTTTTTCTGATTGTTTCCTTCACTGTGCAGAAGGTTTTTATTTTGATGAGGTCCCAGTAATTCATTTTTGCTTTTGTTTCCCTTGCTTCTGAAGATGTGCTGCATAAGAAGCTTCTACAGCCAAGATCAAAGAGGTTTTGTCTGCTTTTTCCTTGAGGATTTTGATGACTTCCTGACATACATTTAGGTCTTTCATCCATTTTGATCCATCCATGTGTATGGTGTAAGACAGTGGTCCAGGTTCATTTTCTTGCATGTTGCTGTCCAGTTTTCCCAGACCATTTGTTGAAGAGACTGTCTTTATTCCATTGGATATTCTTTCCTTCTTTGTCAAAGATTAGCTGGCCATACGTTTGTGGGTCTATTTCTGTGTTCTCTATTCTGTTCCATTGATCTGAGTGTCTGCTTTTGTGCCAGTACCATACTGTCTTGATGATTACAGCTTTGTAATACAGATTGAAGTCTGGGATTGTGATGCCTCCAGCTTTGGTTTTCATTTTCAAGATCGCTTTGGCTATTTGGGATCTTTACTGTTTCCATACAAATTTTGTGATTGTTTGTTCTAGCTCTGTGAAAAATGCTGGTGTTATTTTGATAGGTAAGTATTGCATTGAATATGTAGATTGCTTTGGGTAGTATTGACATATTGACATTTTAACAATATTTGTTCTTCTATTCCAGGAGAATGGAATATTTTTCCATTTTTATGTCTTAGATTTCCTTCATAAGCTTTCTATAGTTTTCAGTGTATAGATTTTTCACCTCTTTGGTTAGATTTATTCCTAGGTATTTTATGTTTTTTGTGTTCAATTGTAAATGGGATCGATTTCTTGATTTCTCTTTCTGTTGCTCATTCTTGGTGTACAGGAATGCAACCAATTTCTGTGAGTTGATTTTGTATCCTGCAACTTTGATGAATTCATAGATCAGTTCTACAAGTTTTTTGGTGGAATCTTTTTGGCTTTCCATATAGACTATAATGTCATCTTCAAAGAGTGAAAGTTCGACCTCCACCTGGCCAATTTGGATGCCTTTAATTTTTTTGTATTGTCTGATATTTGAGGCTAAGACTTACCATACAGTGTTGAATAGCAGTGGCAAAAGTGGACATCCTTGTCTTGTTCCTGACCTTACAGGGAAAGCTCTCCGTTTTTCCCCCTTAAGGATATTAGCAGCCGGTCTTACACATACAGCTTTATGATCTCGAGGTATGATCCTTCTATCCCTACTTTCCTGAGGGTTTTTATCATGAAAGGATGCTGTATTTTGTCACATGCTTTCTCTGCATCTATAGAGAGGATCATGTGGTTCTTGTCCTTTCTTTTATTGATGTGATCTATCACATTGATTGTTTTAGGGATATGGAACTAGCCCTCCATCCCAGGTATAAATCCCAGTTGTTCATGGTGAATAATTTTTTTAAATATCTTTTTGGATCCGGTTGGCTAGTATCTTGTTGCTGAATTTTGTGTCCATGTTCATCAGGGAAATTGGTCTATAGTTCTCTATTTTAGTGGAGTCTTTGTCTGGTTTTGGAATCAAGGTAATGCTAGCTTCATAGGAAGAGTTTGGAAGTTTTCCTTCCATTTCTATATTTTTGGAACAGCTTTAAGAGAATAGGTGTTAACTCCTCTTTATGTGTGTTAGAATTTTCCTGGAAAGCCATCTGGCCCGGGACTCTTGTTTTTTGGGAGATTTTTGATTACTAATCGATTTCTTTACTGACTATGGGCCTGTTCAGATTTTTTATTTCTTCCTGTTTCAGTTTTGGTAGTGTATACGTTTCTGGGAATTTTTCCATTTCTTCCAGATTGCCCATTTTATTGGCATATAACTGCTCATAATATCCTCTTATTATTGTTTTTATTTCTGCCATGTGGGCTGTGATCTCTCCTCTTTCATTCTTGATTTTTTTTTTTTATGTGGATCCTTTCCTTTTTCTTTTTGATCAAACTGGCTAGTGGTTTATCACTTTGTTAATTCTTTCAAAGAAACAACTTCTGTTTTCATTGATCTGTTCTACTGTTTTGTTTTTTTTTTTGTTTTTTTTTTGTTTTGATAGCATTGATTTCTGCTCTAACCTTCATTATTTCCTGTGTTCTGATGGTTTGCAGTTTTATTTTCTTTTTCTTTTCCTCTCTTTAAAGTGTAAGGTAGGTTGCGTATCTGTGACCTTTCTTCCTTCTTTATAAATGGCCTAGATTGCTATACACTTCCCTCTTGTGAAGTGTATTCACACTTCACATTCCAGAGGAATGGGCTGTGGTGATATCATTTTCATTGGTTTGTATGTATTTTTTAATTTCCTTTTAACTTCTTGGTTAGCTCACTCCTTCTTTAGTAGGATGTTCTTTAGTCTCCAACTATTTTTTACCTTTCCAATTTTATTCTTGTGGTTGATTTCGAGTTTCATGGCGTTGCGATCTGAAAATATACATGATACAATCTTGATCTTTTTGTACTTGTTGAGGGCTGACTTGTTTCCCAGTATGTTATCTGTTCTGGAGAATGTTCCATGTGCACTAAAGAAGAATGTGTATTCCATTGCTTTAGGATGAAATGGTCTGAATATATCTATTAAGTCCATCTGGTCCAGTGTGTCATTCAAAGCTATTGTTTCCTTTTTGATTTTCTGTTAAGCTGATATGTCTATTGTTGTAAGTGGAGTGCTAATGTCCACTATTATTATGATATTATTATCAATGAGTTTCTTTATGTTTGTGATTAATTCATTCATATATTTGGGTTCTTCCACATTTGGAGCATAAATGTTTATAATTGTTAGATTTTTTTGGTGGATAGACCCTTAATTATGATATAATGTCCTTCTTCATCTCTTGTTACAGTCTTAAAGTCTAGATTATCTGATTCAAGTATGGCTACTCTGGCTTTTTTTTTTTTTTGGTTACTGTTAACATGATGGATGGCTCTCCATCCCCTTACTTTCAATCTGAAGGTGTCTTTAGGTCTAAAGTGGGTGTCTTGTAAACAGCATATAGATGGATCTTATTTTCTTATCCATTCTGTTACCCGATGTCTTTTCATTGGAGCATTTAGTCCATTGACATTTAGAATGAGTACTGACAGATATGAATTTATTTCTATTATGTTTCTTGTAGAGTTGGAGTTTCTGGTAGTGTTCTCTGGTCCTTTATATTCTTTGCTGCTTTTGGTATTTTCCCCCCATCTTTTCTCCCCTCAGAGTCCCCCTTAAAGTTTCTTGAAGGGCTGGTTTAGTGGTCATGAACTCTTTTAATTTTTGTTTGTCTAGGAAACGTTTTATCTCTCCTATTTTGAATGACAGCCTTGATGGGTAAAGAATTCTTGACTGCATGTTTTTCCAATTCAGCACATTAAATATATCTTGCCACTCCTTTCTGGCCTGCCAAGTTTCTGTAGATAGGTCTGCTGCAAACCTGATCTGTTTTCCCTTGTAGGTTAAGGACTTTTTTCCATGCAGCTTTCATGATTCTTTCCTTGCCAAAGTATTTTGTGAATTTGACTATGATATGCCTTGTTGATGACCTTTTGTTGTTGTTGTTGTTGTTTTAATCTAATGGGAGTCCTCTGTGCTTCCTGGATTTTGGTGAGTGTGTCTTTCCCCAGGTTAGGAAAGTTTTCTGCTCTGATTTACTCACATAACCCTTCTACCCCTTTTTCTGTCTCTTCACCTTCTGGGACCCCTATGATTCTGATGTTGTTTCTTTTTAATGAGTCACTGATTTCTTTAATTCTTAAATAGTGCTGTTTTGCCTTAGCGTCCCTTTTTTTTTCCTGCTTCATTGTTCTCCATAAATTTGTCTCTATATCGCTGATTCGCTGCTCTGTTTCATCCATCCTTGTTGCTGTGGCATTCATTCGAGATTGCAGCTCAGTTACAGCATTTTTTATTTCATCCTGACTAGCTTGCATCACTGCAGAAAGGGATTCTAATCTATTTTCGACTCCAGCTAGTATTCTTAGTATCATGCTTCAAAGTTATGGTTCAGACATCTTGTTTGTATCTGTGTTGGTTAAGTTCCTGGCTGTTGTTTCTTCCTGCTCTTTCTTTTGGGGTGAATTCCTTCATTTCATCATTTTGAAGGGAGAAAAGGAATTAATAAGGTAAAAAAATAAAATAAAATCATTAATAACAACACACACACACACATACACACAAATCAAATAAAGGATGCTAGGTCCTTGGTGTGTTCTGGTCTGTTTGTTGAAAGGAGGCTGATAGGTTAGAGAAAAAAGGGAAAGATAAGAAAAAAAAAAAAGAAAATGTTTGAAAATTTGAAAAAAAGTGAATACAATAAAATAGAATAAACTGAAATGATGGAAGTAAAGACATAGAATTTGAAAATTTTACAGAAAAGTAAAAATACAGTAGAAAAAATTTAAGAAAAATGTTTTAATAGAAATGGAAAATAAAAATATATTTTTTCTCTTTCTGTATTCAAGAATAAGAAAAGAAAAGAAAAAATTCAATAGATGGACCAGCAAACAGACTGAAGTATGATTGAAATTATATAGGTTTTCCCTAGAAGTTTAACTATGAAGCACTTTATATTCCATAAACTAAGCAGATGGAGAGACTTGTGCTGTTCCTGAAGAGTGAGGTTGGCCCAGTTGAGCGGGGCTTAGTGTAACAGCTCTGTTCTTCACCAGATGGCGCTGCTTAGTTTACTGGGGTAGATTTTTGTTGCACTTGTTGGTGTGTATGCGCATGTCTGGGAGGGGTGAAAATGGCGTCACCCAGCTACCCAGTCTCTAGTATCAGAAATCTGCTCTCCCCGACCAGCAGTTGTGCACCCATCCTTTGTCTCCAGTCCATCCATGCCCCCACTTGTACACAGTCCACGACCAAGCCATCAGGCTCCCTGGTGGCACCTCCCTTCTGAGTTTTATCTCACTTTTGAGGGACTGTAGCTTTGATCTGTACTGATCTGGGGGAGGGTCTCACCAAGCAAAGGCCAGGTGCTCGCCATACCCAGGAATGTCACGGAACTGTGCTGCTGCCGATGCCCAGAGACTGAGGCTGGGTGCCAGCCCGTACCAGAAAAAGTTTGTGTGATCTTGTAGCAGCAGCTTTTCAGGGTTTATAAACGTCATAACACACATCTGGAACCAGGCTTCTCCCTTAACATCCCTGTTCCAGCACCAGTGAATATGGTTGTTTTCTAGGGTCTGCTGGGACCTTTGTCTGTGTACTGGCCACACAGCCTCTACCAAATGTCCTTCCAGAAGGGGAACTGCCTCTCCATGTGGTACAAGGACCCTGAGGACCTCTTTCTCTGCTCCTCGGGATTCACCCTTCCCACCAGAGGTTCTCCGGGTATTGAGCTGTGGTGTTTCATACTCTGTGCTCCCCCTGTTTATAGAGTCTTCATGGAATTTAAACCTCTCCTTTCTCCTTTCTCCCTTTTTTGTTTAGCCCCTTGAATACACTTTTTTTCTCTCCAGTTGGTTCTGGCTGGGGGGATGCTTTCCATACTCTCCCCCCATCTCCGTCCTCTCTCCACAAGCAGAAACATCTCTGTGCCCTCGGTGGCTCTCTCCCCCAGTTCACCTCTCCACACCATGTACCTGCTGAGTTCTGTGGTTCAGGGTGTGCAGATTGTTGTGTTAACCCTCAAATCAGCTTTCTAGGTGTGCAAGATAGTTTAGTGTTGATCTGGCTGTATTTCAGGGACGAGGGATGCAAAAACAACTTCCATACTCCTCCACCAGCTTGGCATGAAAAAAATATTTTAAAAAATATATTTTCTTGTTGGGGCTCCTGGGTGGCTCAGTTGGTTGAGCATCCAACTTCGGCTCAGGTCAGGATCTCATGGTTTGTGGGTTCAAGGCCTGTGTTGGGCTCTGTGCTGACAGCTCAGAGCCTGGAGTCTGCTTTGGATTCTGTGCCTTCCTCTTGCTTTCTACCTCTCCCCTATTCACATTCTGTCAATCTCTCTCTCAAAAAAAATAAATAAACATTAAAAAAATTAAAAAAAATATTTTCTTGTTATTTTCTATTTGGATCTACAGAACAAACAAATTGTAATCACTGGATATGGTGGGGAATGAGGGAAGAATAACCAACATTGTTCTAATGATAAAAATTAGAATTTGTAGTAGTTGGCATTTATTATATGATCTGTTCCTTTCAAGTTCTTTTAAATTTTTATTGGTCTTTTTATTTTGATACGAACATTTATAACACTTGCTGTTGTAACTATTTTTAAGGAAGTGTTAAGTCTCTATTTAGACACCTTTATATATATATATATATATATATATATATATATATATATAATTTTAGGAATTTAGCTAGACCTTCATCTCTCTTTCTCTATCTCTCTCAGGTTTCTAGCTGAAAGCAAAAGTCTAATAGAAGGCTCATACTAAAATTAGATTATATTTGTCCTGAGGGAACGAATGTAGGGAAGAAAGCTGTAATTCTAAAAATAAATATTTAACCCTATATTTCCTTTTCAGTCACACAGTGTCCAAAACACTTATGACACACTGAAAATCTTGTGACAAATTTGCTTTATTTCTTTTTGTTTATACTTAATTTGAATATATCATAAATAAAAGAAAAAGTTCTCATGGCACCTGGGTGGCTCAGGTGTTTAAGCATCCAACACTTGATTTCAGCTCAGGTCATGCTTTCACAGTTCCTGAGTTAGAACCCTGCATCATCAGGCTCTGCACTGGCAGTGTGGGGTCTGCTTGGGCTTCTCTCTCTCTCTCTCTCTCTCTCTCCCTCTTTCTTTGCTCCTACCCTGCTCTCATTTTTTTTCTCTCTATCTCTCTTTCAAAATAAATAAACTTCAAAAGTAAATAAATACAAAAAAGCAAGTTCTTCACATTTTCTTCTTATTTATACCATATAGAGTATTAATATCCCCTTTTCCCCCAAATAGCCAAAATTCTATGACTATTCTAATTTTCTTGGAGTATAAAATTATATTCTGTTAAATCATTTACTTCTGCAGTCATAAGGTTTGCATTGATCACATTTCAGATAAAACACTAAAAAGAATATGCATGAGACTTAAAATTTATTTTCTTACATTGCTCTGCTTTTCTCTCTTATTTTGATCAATAGTCTATGAAATTATAAAGCTCTGAAATGGGCACCGGACATATAGTTTTTATCGAATCTTCAAAATATGCATAAACACACACATGCACTGCAACCATTGTGCATTCTTTACTACATTTGAAATCTGTTTTTCTATATCATAACTCTGTTACTTGTGGGAAAGAACTACCACCTGCTGTAAGAGAGAAAAGAAAATCCACTTCTAATAATTGTAATGAATTATAGATGATTCCTTAAAATGTTTTGTAAAATATTTAACACTGTATTTCAACAATCGCCTTGCATATATATATACATACATACATATACATACATACATATATATATACACATACATATATACATACATATATATACATACATACATATATATACACATACATACATATATACATACATATATATACATATATACATATACATATATATATATACATACATACATATATATGTATATATATATATATACATACATACATATATATGTATATGTATATATATATATATATATATATATATATATATATATACACTTGGAGGGGAGGACTACTGAACTTAACCTATAAGACATCTGCTTAATAGTAAATCTTACCTATACCAGATCAATAACGCTTAATGTTAATTTTTGTGCCTGGGCAATTTAATTGCAAGTTTTTATACAACCACACAAAACACTTACTGAAATGGGTGTGTTTTAATAATGAAGATTAATCTGAGCATTAAGAAGTGTAAAGAATGACAGTGAGAGAAGAAAATAATATTTGATAGAAAATGAAGTAATGTGTCAGACTCCATTTGGCTGAGTATTCAAATTGTATTTAAGTAGGCTGACTAGTTTGAATTATCTAGGTCTGAGTGGGAGGTAATGAGTCAGACCAAATCATTTTCACTATCTTTATCACAATCTGGCAGGTGTTCTGAATCTGTCCTTTAATTTACTTTCTTGAATATATTTATGCCAAGATCATATTGAATTATAATGTTTTTCACAATTGATTAAGGAAGATGTCTTAAAAATGTAAAATGATGAGGTGATATTTTCCATAAGGAAAATCCAAGCAAATGAAAAGTTATGATGAATGCTTTCAACAGATATTGGTTTTCAAAAACTACTTTTGAACTTTAACTGGCATTTAAATTGAAATTTCACAAATATCAAATCAGACACTACCAAAGGTACTTTCAAAGTTGTTTTTTTTTTTTTAAACATTGTCAGCAATGGATTTAGACAAATGTTGTTCTTCTTGTCTCCATAGTTCCACAGAGAACTTAAAAATTAATATACTTGTGCTTTGAGATTATATTACAAGAAAAAAACTCAGTGGGTACAGGAATTATCTGGAGGGATGCTGACTGCCATTCTGATTGCTACAATGTTTCTGACAATGTTTGTATTGTTCCATCTGTACACTTTTCTTTCTACAAATGTTACCACCCTCCAGCCTGTGAGAGGCAGCTGGTCTGTGGGACTTTTGGCAAAAACACTTAGCTAGCCATGCTGTATCGAGAATACAAATGTTTGTACAACCAAAAAGATTAAAGAAAGAGTTTCATTCTGGAAACATTTGTCAGAAAAGCAAATATAGATATTAAGGCAAAACAAAATCAAATATTGATTACACTCTTTTTTTATAATATAGGAATGGTGAAAAAGTCAATGGATATGGGAAACACATTACAGGAAAAGTTATGAGAAAACAGGTATCAATCCTTGTTTTGATACTTTCATTCTCTTTGACCTTGAGCAAGCCACTTAATCTCTTTGCAAATACATTTGAAAAACATTTACTGTGTGAATTTGCAGTGTAACAATTTGCAATAAAATGCTTTTATAAATTGTAAGTGCAAGACAAACCTACTTGTTGCTGTTTATAGCTATAATCATAACTATGTGAGGCTGGGCCTGTTAACCCTTTTTTCACACTATGGGATACTTTGAAGTATAGTGTATCCTAAATTACCAAGGATTTTGTAATAGTGAATGTCAATGCTGAAATTCTTCTCCAGCTCAAAAATCTTTAACTGGCTGATGGAGTGGATCAGAAATTCCTTTACTTAGCATTCGAGATCATTTATTGTCTGTTATAGACATGTACTTTTGTATCTAACTTCCATTATTTGCCATTTACTTGCTACTTTCAAACCATATTGTTTTTGTTCTCCGTATATGGATTGCTACTTTGATGTCTGACTTCAACTAAAACTCCCTACCCAAGTAACTCTTCCATGTCATTGTCATCCTATATGTCATTGTCTAAATTTCCACAAAGCTTCCCATAGTCCTCTAATCATAACTAATCTTTTTCTCTGTCACATATTTTATATGTTTGTTAATGCTCTTCAGTGAAGTTGATTTTTTTTAAAATACAAGTTAGCAAACATATGCTATGTATCTAATATGGAAGGTACATTCCAGGTACTTGTGAAAAATAAATGAATAATCAGTTGATGCTTGCTCAGAAAGTAGATAATTAAATGGTAAATAGGGGTGCCTATTTGCCTAAGTACATTAAGCGTCTGACGTTTGTGTTCAGCTCAGGTCATGATCTCATGGTTTGTGGGATTGAGCCCAAGTCAGGCTTGGTGCTGAGTGTGAAGCTAGCGTGGGATTCTCTCTCTCCTTATCTGCTCCACTCTCTCTCAAAATAAATAAACTTAAGAAAATAAATGGCAAATACAATCTCGTGGTTAATAAATTATTATATAGCTCATATTTAGATAGAGATGCATATTCAAAATCTATTTTTGGACCAGATGAGTGTTTACCAAGGTACGGATTTAGGAATACTCATCAGAACCACAAGCAGGACTTGGTGAAATTCAGACTATGAGTCTCCATCTCATACCTCTTAGGTCAGAATTTGAGATGGAAGGAGCAGAGACCTCTGTATGCCACACATTTCCAAGAGATTATTTGGCCTATAAATATTGCATAACCTCTATTGTACTACAGATATGAACACTTAAAAGTGACATAGTGACATAGCAAGTAAATCTTCAACAAATCAAATGTTTTGAGGCTAGATTTGTGGAAGTTCTCATTATGACATGCTGATGCCATGTATTAATAACTTTTCTGTTCACATCTTACTATCCTAGGTGGATGAGTTATGATAGATTTTGAAGAAAGTAAAATAGTGTATGTTCTCCAATGACTTGTATTGATTTAATTTAGTGGATAAGAAATATTTAAATGTGAGAGCACCACTTTCTGAGAGTAAAGAGGGTACTGAAAATCTATGTGTGTGTGTATGCTCATACACACACACACACACACACACTCATGAACATATAGGCATGTAGTTTTTCTTCACGTCATTGTTTCAATAAATAAGAATCAAGTTATAGTTATAAGTAAGCATTTCATGTTTCCAATTTCAATTGAAATTTGTTTAAATGTCTCATTACTGGTGGATAGAAATAAATTTGGGCTTGGTATACTGACCTTGAATCCCATTATCTTACTAAATGCCATTATTGGTGCTAAAGTTACTTTTTTATAGACTTTGGGGTTTTCTCATGTCTGCAAATAGCAATAACTATTTCTTCTGTTCCTATATGGATGCCTAATGTTTTTTTTTTTTAATTTTCGTTTTTTGGTTTTTTTTGTGTGTGTCTTATTGATTTGTCAAGTCCCTTCCCCAATTATACAGATGGAAAAAAATGAGGAAAAAGAAGTTAGGTAAATTGCTAACGAGTACACAGTAAAAAGTGAAGAACTGGGAATTTGAACTTGGATTTATCTGTCACCAAAATCTTGATATTTGATCACATGAGAATTAACATAAAACCAATTATGTTTTCTACAGCATTCCCAAGTTATAAATCCATAGAGATATTATTGAAAATATATTTTATTAATGAAATGTTGGTCTTGCTTATTTCATACACGTCTAAACAAAGTTTTGAGTGATTCAGGTTAAAATATTAAATCCTTCAGATTTCATCACTTTTGATCAATTTAGTTTAAGACTATAAATGAAGTCATAAATTTAATCAAAGTGAAGTCATAAATTTAATCAAAATGAGCATAATAAAGGAAAAGAAAGACATATGACAATCTCCATAAATTAATGATAAATGTAAAAACTCAACTAGTTTTTGCTTAGGAGAGGTATACAAATATGTATGGAGAGTTTTTTTTAGAAACGCTTTATAACTGCTTCTATTACTGCATGTCTGATTAAAATCCATTCAAATACATATGTAATTAGTTGGTTTGTCTACTACATCTACTCACTCATAATTACCAAGCTCTTCCCTCATTACATTTTATTACCAAACATTTAACTCTATGTGGAAGTAAAGGGAAACCATTTGGTCATAAATAGCAAAATGCAGAAGTCTGAATTGAAGGCAAAGTCAGTAATAGAAAAAGTCATGTTGTGTGAACAGCCTAGAAATTTCAGATATGTACAATATATTCACCCTAACATCTGTGCTGAATATTTTCTACCTAAAAATTTCTTTGAGAAATGTTTAATTTGAATATTTTACTATATTTAAACTACTGTATTTACTATATTTAAACTATTGTACCTTAAAGAAGGTAAAACATTACTGCGTAGGTCTTTTTTTTTTTCATTTCTAGTTTGATTTGTGAAAAATTATATTACCATCATAATGTAAAAGCATATATTTAATATTTTATTATACCAATGAAATAATTTAAAATTAACATTATTTGTGTTTTCCATGATGATAGGAACCTCATGCACAACCTGTTATAACAAATTATAAGATACATGTGGGTATTTAATTTGAATTACATATTTTGTATCAAAAATAAAGTATTTTGTGTGAATCAGTTTCTTTCAAATGAGCTCTACTAAAAATAATCTTGAGATGCTAAAGTTTTATAAAAAAATACTGTTTTGTTTAAGTCTTATATATATTTTTACATGCATACAAAAGCCCTCAAAGTGACCTAGTTTTCATTATACTTATTTCCAACCACCAGAGCATTGAGCAGTTTTTAGGAGGAAGCTCTTTTCTCCTTGATGGCTTATCTACAGTAGATATCTGGTCAAGAGCCTGAAGAAAAATCAAATTACATTGAATTATTTTAGTAACACTGGCAAGTGTGTGGTAAACCTCTAATTGATAGGCTGCTTATATTTGTTCTTGTTATGATAGGATGACTTTAAAAGCTGTCTCTGTGGGGTGCCTGGGTGGCTCAGTTGGTTAAGCCTCTGACTTCAACTCAGGTTATGATCTCAGGGTCCATGAGTTCCAGCCCTATGTTGATCTCTGTGCTGACAGTTCAGAGCCTGGAACCTACTTTGGATTCTGTGTCTCCCTCTCTCTCTGCCCCTCCCCCACTTACATTATGTCTCTCTCTGACTCTGAAAAATAAATAAATGCTAAAAAAAATTTAAAAAATAAAAGCAGTCTTTGGTGATTTTATTTCCAAATTATATTCTTGTTATAAGACGTTTAGGACAAAATAAAAGCTATATAATGAATTTCAGTACATGATATAAGAGGCATTTGCTCACATTTTCACTATATTACATTGCATTGCATGAATTATATACAACCACATATTCTAAATAAAACACAGAAAAGGTAGATTTTAGAAGGATCTATAAAATAGCTAGGCTTATGCTAAAAGTAAGTGGGGAGTTGTGTGCTTAGGTTTTCAACACTGTTTCCTCTAATATTTAATTATTTGTTAGCAGTAATTGTGTATGGGCTGTGATGAGCTGTTGATAACTGAAAAGAAAAATAATCAAAAGCAGAAAAAATAAGGGAACAATAGAAGAAAAATAAATTGAACAGAAACTAATTTGAAAAAAATCTTCTTTCTAAATAAGATTGCTCTCTAGATATTTATTTCACCTGTCAAACAATCTGTGTCATTTGGAACTTGTCACTATTTCCATATAGCAACCAATGTGATCTTGGATCCTGTCACTGTCTGGCTTAAATCTGTCCACTGGCTGCTTACTACAACGAAAATAAGGATCAATTATGGATTACTTACTTTTCCTAAATTTCCAAGCTCATGTCAGCTCTGACTTTGTTCTCCCCCTTGTGCTCTTTACTGGATTACTTTAAAATACTAAGCTCTTTCCTACTTTATTGGTGAGGATAATTCTTCTTTCCAACTGATCTTTACACAGTTCCTTGCAATTCAGATCCTAATTTATATGCTACTTTTTTGGGGAAACTTCACCCACAATTGGTAGTGGGCATTTTGGTTGCTGTTACAATAGCAATTCCCTTTTCTGCTTAATTTCAAGTACCCACCTGCACTTTATAAGAATTTGACTCCACTCCATGTTAAAGTGATGATGTTTTTCTATGTTCATCACAATTATACCAAATTCTCACCACAATCATTATTCTAAAGATAGGGTCATGACCCATTTTGGATCCATACGAAACAGGTAAATGTACACTAGGATTTTCATTTTAAAAACATTCTTAATATTTTCATAAAACTTTAATAATTCTCTTTTTTTTCCCCACTGTCTCTCAACTTAAAGTTAGGAAAACATATAGCTTGGGAAGTGTTAGACCAACAACAATAGAAACTCTACTTCAAGATGAAGGAGGTACTAAATCTGGGCCCTTGTAGCTACCAGTAACCTGCTGATTCTATGTAGGCCTGAAGTCTGCCCTGAATTATTGTCATCATTTTTGCTTATATTTTATTTGTTTCTTGCAGTTGAATGCACCCTTACTGGCGTGCATGTAAACTAATGTAAATATATTTTAATCACATTCTATCCAGTTATCCTGTCTTATTATCTACCTTTTATTTATGAATATCAGAAATTATATTTAATTTGTTTAAATATTTATTTTTAAATCCTTAGTACCAAGAATCATGGTTTACTCATAGTAAATGGATAAATCAGTAAAGAAATTGGCTGGAATCAGTAAACTAAATTTCAAAGTCAATTTTATTCTATTAGATTCATTAAGCTAAAACCCCTCATTACTGACAGAAGCCTAGATATCCCATTGAAATCACAGATAACATTAAATCCCAAAGTTCCAAACGTTACAATGTATTTAAAAGTCTTAACCTAACACATATAAAATTGACTCTGTTCATTTTACTTTATATAAATTTAGTTTGTGCTCAATTCTGTTAAGCAAGATTTTGCCAATGTCTGACACTTTCAGCTCTGACATCTATGTTACTAGTCTTGAAATCTTTCCTGAGTTACCATAACCAATAACTACCCTTACATGAATGTACCAGAATTATCTAAAACTCAGTATGTATGCTTAAATGAAAACATTTTTAATTTCTATTCTTCTTCCTAATTTGTATTCATTGGGATTTGAGATGTGAAGGTTTCATCCAACATATCTATCTTGGACTATTAGGGGAAAATGACCTTCTTGGTTTTGAGGAGTACTGTAAAATGTGCCTCAGCTGGGATTTGTCTGTTTTTCTCATACTTACACTAAGTTTATGTATTCTGGGAAGAAAGATTATAGAGAGGAAGCCATTTTCATCACATCACATCATGAGTACATATTGTCAACATGACTTATGGTGTGAATCCTGATAATTTTGCTGAGGTAGTGTTTGTAGAGTTTCCCCACTGTAAAATTATTCTAGCTTCCCCTTTTTATACTGTATTCTTTGGAAGGATATCATTATGTGCAACCCCCGGGGTGACATTTTCTTAAGTCTTCTCTGCTGACCGAGAAAGGAAATATCTGGGTGTCTGTTAACTTCTGAATATGCACATATCCATAAATATTTCATATGTAATCACATGTAACTATATTAAGCTAAACATTAAGTACATACTGATGTTCTCAACTCTAATCCATTACCACATGAGTCATTCTAGCTTTGTCCCCTTGCTTATCTATAAACTACTAGTTCAACAGTGAGAAATCCAACTCCCATTATCCACTTGGAATTGTTCAATACCAGTTATGTGTGAATGTTGGTGCCAGAAATATTGACTCTTAATCTCTTGGAAAATAACATTATCAAGTACTATACAATGTTATGTACAGCTGCCTTTGCCCCTAGTCTTAGAGAATGCATTCATTTCCAGAGTTATTTAGGGCAGCGTCATTTTTACCTATACCCTTCAGTGAGGTTATTTCATACATTTGCAATATAGTTAGATTGTTTTGTCACATTTTTCATTCTATCATAAGATCCTTTAACTCCATTTTTTTTATTTTTACTTTTTATATGTTAAGATTTAGTCAGGTTTTTTCTAAGATTTTTTTTTTAATTTTAATTTTAGAGAGAGAAAGTGTGGGGAAGGGGCAGAGGGATAGAGAGAGAATCCCAAGCATGCTCCATCATCAGCATGGAGCCCAATTCAGGGCTTGGGAACATGACCTGAAATCAAGAGTCAGACGTTCAACCAACTGAGCCACCCAGGCGCCCATGGTTTAGTCTTTAAGTTATGAAGTTCTATAGCTTTTAGTAAATGTGTGGATTTTTACATTGCTTTTTCTCCTTCCCCTAAGTGTGTGTGTGTGTGTTTTTTTACTTGAATATTTGGTCATTTATTATTAAATATTTTCTTTATTCCTAACTCAACAAACTATGTTTCTTGTTAACAGTAACCAAGTTTTTCACCATATAGTCATAACTCTGGACAGAATATTCTCAGCACTGATTTAAAATACATTATTATTTTCCTTGCGAAGATCTTCAGTCCACTTAGTCTGCTTTACTGTCTCCAGAAGTGAATAATTCTTCATATTTGAGGCAAAGTAAAAATTCCCAATGCACATTTTTCTAGTTATATAGTAAATTAAGTGAGATATTTCTTCAACTGATAGATGTTAGTGGTAGGAATATTACAAAATATCTGGAAAATAAACCCAGATTGTTTCTAACTAATCTCTGTGTGGGTATAGCTCACTTTAAATAATACATGTATTTGTATAAAGGTAACCTGTGAATAATTTTGAGATGAAACACCCTTGAAATATAGTTATGAAATTGTCACTTAAAGCATGTCACTGAATATCATTATGACTGTATGACTATCTTTTACATCAATCCAAAGTTTCATATATTGGATTTACTCAGGAAAAGTATAATTGTACAATTCTAAAAGTTATAGTTAAGCTAAGACGTAAAATGTGCATTAAAATGAATTTAAAAATTATACCTAATAAGAGTAACATTAAAAAAAATAACAGGCTTACAAAAGTATATTCTCAGGGATATGTTTATAAGACTAATCAAGTGTTATTGTCTACTTATTGATTTACTTCTGAATATTTTTGGAGAGTAATTTTAATTTAACATAAGCTAATGAATCCCAAAATAAAATAATATCTGCAAGACTGGTATTTGTAAAATTAGAGCTCCATGAGAAATGCCAATACCTAAGAGATCAACATTATTAATTTTAAATAATTAAATATGTACTGAACAATTACTAATATGTTAGACACATATTCAGATACTAGTAACTGTATAAGGCTCACCCCCTCTCATCTATTCTCCTCCACCTTCCAAACACACTCTACTCCTGGATATCATTAGGTTTGATCACCCAAAGAAGATATAAAACTCAGCTGAAATATGTAACTAGAATGTCTAAAGGAGAACAAAAAAGAATTCAATGTTTGAAATTTTCTACTACTGAAGTTTTTGGTAGAAAACAACACAGAGACATTCTCTACTGACAATAGTGTGATAAGAACCAACACAAAGTTATTTATTTCCTGTTTGAGAGGTGTCTGATAGTCTCCTTTCTTTCATTTTCAACAGAAAAAAGAGAGTGGAAAGAATCTAGTCATGCTGGTTGAGAGAAATAAGCTATTTAAACACCTTCTATTTTGTTCTTTTCTTCTTTTTCCAGTTATAGCAGTAAGATAAATTCAAGATCTTCGAGATCCACTATAGTATTATCAGCTGTATAATGCATAAGTATTTGTGTGCAATATAGTAATGGGGATTCAAATTCAGAGCTAGAATTGAGAATGCACCAAGTTTGTTGGTTAGAATTATTTGACAATTCAAAAATTGAGATCCCAGCCTCATCTCATGTTTTTTTGTTTTTTATTTTTTTACTATTTTTTAAGTTTATTTATTTATTTTTAGAGAGAACATGAGCAGGGGAAGGGCAGAGAGAGAGAGAGAGAGAGAGAGAGAGAGAGAGAGAATCCAAAGCAGGCTCCTTGCTGTCAGTACAGATCCTGATGTGGGTCTCAATCCCATGAATTGTGAGATCATGACCTGAGACAAAATGAAGAATCAGACACTCAACTGACTGAGCCACCCAGACACCCCATTCATGTTTTCTTTTTTAAATTATGAAAAGTTTTAATATTATAGAAAATTACTGTGTATAATAAAACTAACATTTTTGTAGCAGTTATTCAGGTTTATCAGTTCTAAATCTTCCACACTTTCTTCAGAATATTTTCAGGAAATAAAATGTTACTGAAATTATTGAAAAGTATACACCCAACTTTGCTTCCAGAAAGTAGTTATTGCCTAATTTTTTATTATACCTATACAAAAGTATATATTTCATCACATGTCTATGTATTCTAAATAAAAATATATGTAATACTATTTTGCATAAGTAAAGCTTTATATTTGTATTTTTATGACTATTCTTTGTAGTACTTTAACATGGTGAACTTTTTGTTAAATATGAAACAGAATTAATGCTTCACAGAGGCCTTTCAGCATATTTTTCTTAAGTATTTAATTTACTCCTTTTCAGCATACTGCACCTAGGTATTTAATTTATTTCTTTCATAATATTTTGATGGTATTTTAAATGATATATTGTGTACTGAGTTATTTTATAAATATTGTGAATGACATACAGAATTACAATTGAGTTTTTAAAACTGCTTGTACTCATTGAACTTGTTAGAGGTATTTATTAATTCTAATAGCTCTCCTGTATATTCTTTTTAGACATTTAACATATAAAACAATATCATCTTTGACTAGCTAGATTTTATTTCTCTTTTTTAATCTTTAGATAAATCAGTGTAGGTTGTAGGAATACATGTGTCTCATTTAAGTTATATTGCCTACTTCAAAGTCGTAATGAAGGTTGGACTCCAATCTCAAGTGCATTGTTAATAGAAACTGTGATAGCTGACATGATTTCCTCATTCTGATCTCAGGGAGATAGATTTGGTGTTTCACCATTAAGTGTTAAGGTCTTATAGGAGAAAGCTTCATATTAAGGAAGTTTTTTTCTATTGTTCACTCACTAAGAATTTTTGTTAAGAGTAGATGCCACACTTGGTCAAATCCTAGGGCTTTTTCTCTTTTTACAATTATTGATTTTTTTACATGTTAGTCCAAATATATTCCTTTTTTGCCTCTTTTTAAATTTTTGTAGACAATTTCAAAACCACCTCCACATTCCCCAGTGTTAATGAATTATCATGAAAAACATCTTTTGTAACTTCTCTCAGAGCCAAATCCAAGATAGGACATATTCTTTGTAGCCCATCCCTGGGGACTATTCCCCATCTATTTCAAAGTATTTTAGGAAAGCATGTCCTATCCTGTATCTTGTTTTTGTGCAGATTTTTTTTTCTCTCACAAGGAGCTTTCTCTTGTGAATATACCACAAAGAAGCAAAAGACAGATAATTTCTTAGCAACTTCCAGGCATTGGAACTTCTTAGTTGCCCCTAAAACATCTGAAAACTTTATTATTACCATTTCCAGACTCCTTACTCCCACTCTTTTCTTAATCTCAAAGAATTTTGCTTATTTTCTTAAAGGTCATCTATTCTTTCCAAAAAAATGTATTTTCTTATTATTTAATCTAAAACATTTAGTTTTGTTTTGGAGAGATTTCAGCATCACTACTTTGTCATTCCTTAAATAAGAAAACATGTTTCCTCAACCCTTTCTGTTTCTATGTACTAATTTTCTCCAATTTTTTTTTTTAATTTTCCCTCTCCATGTTTCTTTATCCATCTTTATTTTATTAATGCCATTTCTCAAATGTCTGGTGATACTGGGATGAATGCTTTTGTGAATACATCAGGCTTATCTTGCACTGTAACTGTGATGTGTCTGAACCATTTCCTTGAAGGAATCACAACTGTCAATATTTGTAGGCTTTTCTTCTTGAGCTCATTAGCTTGTATCTAGTGGGGCACTGCAATATTCTTCTGGGAATTACCAATTAGCTTGATCATTTTATTTTTCCTCCACAATGGAAACGGAACATGACCATTTTTTCTTCCCTTGAGATTCATTGTCCTTAGGCAAGGGATTAAAAATAATCTTGTTTGTTTTTTTGTTTTTTTGTTTTTTTTTTTTTTTTTTTTTTGTCTTCAAGTCCTACTGTATAACTTTTCAACCCAGAGTAAAAAGATCAGTGTTTTCTGGATGACCTTAAAATGCTGTGCATTTCCAAAATGAGGAAGATTTGTTTCTGAAAGGATTTATATACACAGATTGACATACTGAATCTGTTGAATACAAAAGACTTAAATTTTTCACTCACTGCTGAAGCAGGATGGGTAGATACACATGTGGTTATATGGCTACTACTTTCTTTTTATCCTTCATTAAACATTTTCCCTATTATCAAGATAGTATTCTACCTGGAGGGGGAAATATAAAATTTTAAAAATCGGTTCTATAAGCAACATATACACAGACCAAAAACATGTGGGCAGTATATTTTAGTGGTTATTTCCAAGTATTTTTTGTGAATTTGGAATATGACTTTATGAGTACATTGTCTTATTGCTTGATGTAAAATTACATACGTAGAACTTTGGTGAACACAGCAATCTTTGCTAATGTTTTGTTTATGCTTTTCTGGAGCAAAGAGGGCTGTTAGTGAGTATTAGTTCTACTTCAGTAAACGACATTCCAGAGAAAAGGACTCCATTAATTCTCAGTACTTCCTAATATAACCCTGTCTCTGTCAGTTCATTATGTGATAATTATTCTTTTTTTCCTACGTAAATTATTCTTTCTTTTCATAGAATTCTGTTCACCAGAATTTCTCTTCACTTGTTTGTTTGTTTGTTTGTTTAGTGTTAAGGAATTGTTTTTTGAGATCTGATATAGGTTCACAGCAATATTGAGGGGAAGGTAGAGAGATTTCCCACATTGAAAATTGAATATTTAGGATGAATTCCTAACTACCCCCTTTAGGGGAGATCAAATACTGTTCTGAAATTTCTTCTTAAATTTCTTCTACACTTGTAACTCTTATTTTCCCTGTATCTCATGTCTCTAACTTATGTTTTAAGAATCACAGGGACACAAAACAAGCATTCAATTCCATCATGCCGTATGATTTTCATTTTTTATAACACAAATGTCTTCATACAGAATTTTGCCTATATTGGTGGTCAGTGCATGTAGGCTGAATAAATTCAGTAGTAAAAACTTTTTGATAAAAACAATGCAAGAAATTTCAAATATAAAAATATTCTGATAGTCCTGGTAGGCAGCTCACATCATTTGATTATAGTTCAGCGCATGATCTGTGAGCTAAAGGGAGAAAGGACACAGGACAAAACCACATCCTTTGGTTGACCTCATCATTTCCAGAAAATTACACAACCTTCAGATAGATGTACCCATGTGTTTGCACCTTTCATGTGCCTCCAATCCCTCATATTCAACTTCTCCAGAGAATAAACCCCTTGTTTCTTCCAGGATGAGAAGAAGTAGTCATGCAGGTACAGAGGGTATGGAAAAATCTGTCTGAATTCTGATACTTCGTTTATGAACTTACAAATACACTTTCCCATTTTTATCATTCCTATTTTCAGAAGTTCTACCTTTCTTAAATTGCTGAAGCCATTTGAAGTCTATGGTGTGAATCCATCAGTTCTTAGGATCCGCTCTCTGCATACACAAGTTTTATCTCCTCCTGAGATGTTCAATCTGTTATTACCCATTTCCCACCTGAAATACTTTGAAGGTGGTCTCTCCTTTGTTTTTTTTTTTTCCCCATTAACTTGGGAGTTAAGTATATATATGCAAATACATATATATATGCATATATATATTATACCCTTTATTTATATATTATGTATTTTCTCTACCCTTTAGCATTTTTAGTGTTACCCTGCCTCCAGAGAGAGGAAAAGCTGATTATATTTGTTTTAATTTTTTGTGTTTAAGTAGAAAAGTAACATTCTCCCTCCCCCCCCAAATCCCATGGGATGCTTGTTTTCAGTTTTGTACCAGCCTGAGCTTCAGTCATAAAATTCATGCAACTTCCTGACTACACGTTAACTTCTCTCATATATTTTTATTTTATCTACTCTATTTTATCTTTAAGTTTTTCTTTTTCAAATGAATATAATTAATCATGGATATAATTTTTATCAGAGGTATATTTTAAGACCTACCTCTTTTCTTCAGATCAAACAACATTATGGCACAGAATTTTCATGAGGATCTTAAATATTTCTAGAACTATACTGGTATTAATCTTAAAAAAGTGAACTGAAAAGACCATAATCTCTACTCTATAATATTATCCTATATATTAAATGTACATTTATTTAAAAATCTAATATTTTTTCAAACACATAATTTTCTAGAGATATATGTCTGTGTGTATCTAAATATGGCAACAGGAAATTGTGAGGAAGTAGTGATTATTTATTAGAGAAGTAGAGAAGTAGACTGGTGAAGGGAGAAAAGAAAGGAGGATGAGGAATATCAATTCTAACTTAAAAAACAATAATAAAAAAATTATCTGTGTGTGTATTTGTAGAAATGTGAGTGGTCAATAACTTGTTAATAGTAGTTATATCTGAGTGGTGAGATTTCATGTCATATTTGCTTTTTTCCTTATACTTTTTTTATTACTTATAATTTTCTAAAAATTGGATTATTACATATTGTAACTAAAAGAGGTTAATTCTACAGAAACAAAAGCAGGTCAATGACCATGTTCTTTCTTGATATTCTGTGAGGCACATATAATCTACATATTATCCATATTTGTTTCTATGATTTTTAAAATCTGAAATTTAAACTTTAGAGGAGAATTATACTAATATTAAATATATCAGAATAGTTACCTTTAAATGTAGAATGATGTTGATTTTGTCCACATTTTCTACTAATTCACATCACTTATTCTGTTTATTTATGGCATTATAAACCATTAGAGTATTTAAGTGAGATAAAGGCAATTCCAAGAATCATAGGGCTGAGACTCAACTGCTGGCAAAATATTGATCTCTGCTTTAAGCACACACACACTCACACACACAAAATGTTAATTTTTCATTTTTATTTATAATTAGTCTCCTTATTTTCCTATCTGCTGGATAACATTGACTGGATAAAAGAATAGTGGAATAGTGGAAAAATGAATACTCATTTTAATATAAAGAAGTAATATAAGACAAAAGCAAGAAATAAAAAGAAGTATATATACATTTATATTTACATGTACATGTATTAAACTTCTAATGAATATTATATTCAATTATGGATGAAGAAACTAGTGACTAAGAATTAAATAATTTGTTCATCCAAGGTCTCATAGCTACAGAAATCTATATATATTTTTTTTTAACGTTTATTTATTTTTGAGACAGAGACAAGAGCATGAATGGGGGAGGGTCAGAGAGAGAGGGAGACACAGAATCTGAAACAGACTCCAGGCTCTGAGTTGTCAGCACAGAGCCTGACACGGGGCTGGAACTCACGGACTGTGAGATCATGACCTGAGCCGAAGTCAGATGCTTAAATGACTAAGCCACCCAGGCACCCCCAGAAATCTTTAGTTTTAAAGTGATACAGGAGCACCTGGGTGGCTCGGTTGGTTAAGTGTTCAGCTCTTGATTTCAGCTCAGGTCATGATCTCATACTTTGTGGGCTTGAGCCCTGCACTGGGCTCCATGCTAACAGCATGGAGATTCTCTCTCTTCCTCTTTCTCTGCCTATCCCTCACTCATGCTCTCTCTCTAAAAATAAATAAATAAACTTAAAAAGAAATAAACTGGTGCAATGCATTCAGAGGAGAGCTTCTGACCTCTTGAAGACAGCAATGTCTTGGCAAGTTATAACAAATATCATGAGGAGATCTACATAGGACCATTTCTTAATTTTTATATTATTGTTGTTTGCTGAATCTAAAGCAGTCTGAAAACACCAGGAAAGTAGCAAGCCACACTCTTTGAAGTCTTGCATCTGAGTCTTGGTTTCACCATGACAACCTTGAAAATGTTATCTAAACCATTCTAGTCAAGTTTCGTACCATTTGACATTAGTACAATATCTATAGCATATGATTATGAAATTTCAATTATTCACATGGAAAGCACCCCTATTTCAATATTTATTTTATAAATTCCAATGATTCATAATAAATGTTAAACTACTTTTTTTTTTCTTGAGATGAAACCAATTAATCATCCTTAAAATGCCTAAAATGTTTTTTATTTTCTCTGAATTCACACACACAAAAAAAGCCACAAGATGTAATGGGAGATTGATCCCTAACTGAAAGAGTTGTAGGATTAACATTTGATTTTGTTATGTATTCAAAATCATTCTCTCAATATTTACCCACATTTAATAAATGCAAGCAATGTCCCTAGCAATAAGGATATGAATGCAAATACCTTTTCCCTGAAGAAATTTATATTCTTAGTTGGGGCAGAGAACAGTTGTCACTGGCATTTGTGGTAAAGTCCAATTTCCCATGGCCAATAGTACATGAGCAATTAGAGTCTCAATAAACAAAATGTGGAATAGTTAGCTACTTAAAGATGATGGAAAGACAGACAAATTTAGGGAAAGCCATTACCATCAAGGCCATTCAATCCGTATTGTATTATAATATCTATTCCCAGTCTGTTAATCTAGAGAGTTCACAGAAAAATTTCAGTATGCAGAAGAGTTCTTTACTACCAAACCTCTTCTGCCTACTGAGTGCTCCTGAAACACTGCTCACAGTCACACACTTCGCGTGAAACTCATTAAGGTGTTTTGAAGAACATAATCCTGATTTCCAAACTCAAAGTCTTTTAGTTGCTTGATGACTTCTGTAGCACAATAATTTCTCGCTTCCTACTCAGTTACTCACAGGTAAATTTGCGACCTAAGGTCTAGAATACCAAAGTCTCTGTAAATTGGTAGTAGAAGCATAAATCTTATATTTGCATAAATCATTAAGGTACTGGTGTCCTATTCTTTCTCTACGTGTTCAGACTTCCTCTTTTCAATATTCTAAATGTTTGCTTCAGTTTTACTTCCACTGTTGAGACCTCGGTTCACCTGATTCTTTGGATGTTGGTCAACTTTCATGGCCTTATTTAACTTGTCTCTTCTGTTAATATTTGTAGTGATTAATTAGTGATTTGGACTTTACAGATTGTCTCATGGATCTTTGCTTAGGACTACCCTATGGGTTATAATGATATGTACCTCAGGCCAGATGTTTTCTGAACTCAATGTATTAACTGGTTTACCAGAGAAAATTAATTATAGAATCCATGCAATCAAAGAACTCTATTTTTTTTTTCCTATATGAAAGAGGAGTGTCATATCTCATGACTTACCAGAGATGTATACTCCATAAATGGTGGGTAGGGAAATTTTAAATGGAGGTGACAAAATGACTTTTCTTGTGCCTTTAATGACTTATCCTCTGTTTGTTTTCTGATTTTTGTTCAGGAGCAAGAGGGCATTAAGCACAGTCAGACACCAAGCATATTGTCCTATAGTATATAGACTACCACTCTCTTAAACTTGTAACAATAGTGACTGTAAAATACTTTCAGCACTTTCACAGATAAACTAATTTAATGGCTAGATAATTAACTTATTGCAAAAACCCATTAATGTATGATTCCCATGATTTAACTTATAATGTGGTTTCATATAAAACAAATTAAAAAGTCAGTTAATTTAAACAAAACATTAAATAATAACGTGAATTATAATGATATAACAATTTTGAAGATGCTGCCCAAATAATTGAGATTTGGAAAACTCAACTATCACCATTATCTATGTTTTTCCACCAAATAAAAAGATCCTCGCTGTCTATCTCCCTTGATTCCCATAGCCTCCAGAGTAGGTTAAGTCTCTACACACTGAACTTGCCTCTCTGAAACCACATCAAGCTTCTCATTACTGATTTGATGACTTTCTTTTTCTTTAGGATTAGTACACATGTATAATGTTACCTCTGTATTATACTCCACTAGTTCCTAGCCTAATAATCTGGCCATGGCTCACTTTAATATCAGTTAAAAGAATGAATAAGAGAATAATTCATATTTCATAACATTTCAGTCATGGAATCAAAAAGTGTGTGAAGAATAGATATAGGTGACAGATAATCAGTGTCAATCTTTGAAGCTATTATTCTGAGTCTATCAACTCTCATCTATCTACTTTGTCTATTTTGTTACCTATAATGCAAGAAATACTGTTAGTGGAAATTCTGGGTTTCTGATGCTATTTTTTGTTGTCAATAAGATATCAGATATGCATGTTGGCCAATTTCAATTATAAAAATATGTCCCCTGGGGGGGCCTGAGTGGTTCAACTGGCTAAGCATCTGACCTCGGCTCATGTCATGATCTTGCTGTTCCCGAGTTCGGGCCCTGTGTTGGGCTCTGGCTGACAGCTGAAAGCCTGGAGCCTGTTTCAGATTCTGTCTCTCTCTCTCTCTCTCTCTGTCCCTTTCCCCTGATAACACTCTGTCTTTCTCTCTCAAAAATAAATAAGCATTAGAATAAATAAATAAATAATAAATAAATAAATAAATATCCCTTGATCTGTGTTTTGGATTAGGGAGACAGAAAACTGGGTGAATTTTCAAATTAGAGTAACATGGGACTCATTTTCCCTGGAATGCATCAGGATAAGCTACTGAAGAGTAAAATGCATGGTTAGAGTGAGAAGGTGAGGGATGAACACCAAAAAGCAGAGGAATAATGTGAAATCGGAAGCCAGTGAACACTTATTGATGTGACTGTCCAACAGTCATTTAGAGACAGGTATATCTGATCCGGAATATAAAGTTTCTTTCATTTGTATAATGAAAAGTCATCACACAGGTAAAATATTTTATCTTGGTTTAGGCTTAATGAATAGAGACATTAAAGAAAGGATTAATCTACCTAAAACAGCAATGGCAACAAAGCTGGTATTACTGAAAGATTCATAAATAGATTTAATTTAAGCAAAGCAAGAACTTATTGCAGAAGTAGGTAATATAAGTATCCACAGACTTAGAATAAGAGGTACTAGGAGACTAAAAGATGTTCCAAAACCATGAAATCAGAATTCCAGTCATTCTTATGTAAGAGTTAAATGGTAGATAACTCCAATTGCACTACTAGATATTTATCCAATGAATACAAAAATACTAAAGTGATACATGCACCTCAGCATTCAGAGCAATATTATCTACAATAGCCAAATAATGGAAACAACCCTAGTGTTTCCTAGTGTTTCTACTTATATCCTACTTATAAATGGATAAGGACTATGTGATATATATATATATATATATGTATATATATATATATTTTTTTTTTTTTTGAGAGAGAGAAAGAGCAAGTGAGTATGAGCGGGGAAGAGGCAGAAGACAGGGAGAGAAATATAATCCCAAGCAGGCCCCATCCCCAGTGGGGAGCCTGACATGGGGCTCATTCTCACAAACAAACTGTGAGATCATGACTTGAGCCAAAAATCAAGAGTCGGACACTTAGCCAAGAGCCATCCAGGCACCCAAGTAGTTCTATTTTTTAATTTTTGAGCAAACTCCATACTGTTTTCCATAATGGCTGACCCGATTTACATTATTACCAGTAGTGTACAAGGGTTTCCTTTTCTCCATAATCTTACCAACATTGCTATCTCTTGTCTTTTGATGATAGCCATAATAACAGGTGTGAGGTAATAGCTCGTTGTGGTTTTGATTCATATTTTTCTAACAATTATGATGCTAAGCATCTTTTCATGTACCCATTAGCCATTTATATGTTTTCTTTGGAAAAAAAATCTCTATTCATTTTCTCTGCTCATTTTTAAATCAGATTGTTTGTTTTTGTTATTGAATTCTATAAATTCTTTATATTGTGGATATTAATGACTTATGAAATATGTGGTTTGCAAATATATTCTCGCATTCCACAGACTTCTTTACCATTTTGTGGGTAGTTTTTTGTGTGTGTGCACAAGCTCTGTGTGTGTGTGTGTGTGTGTGTGTGTGTGTGCTTTTATAGCTTGTACCTTTGGTACAAAAAAAAGTCTTTGCCAAAACTAGTGTAAAGTAAATTTTTCCCTATGCTTTTCTCCAGGAGTTTAATAGTATCAGTTCTTATGTTTAAGTCTTTAATCCATTTTTAAGTTAATTTTTGTGAGTGGTGTAAGATAAACAAATTTATTTATTTATTTATTTATTTATTTATTTATTTATTTATTTTAAATTTTTTTTTTCAACGTTTATTTATTTTTGGGACAGAGAGAGACAGAGCATGAACGGGGGAGGGGCAGAGAGAGAGGGAGACACAGAATCGGAAACAGGCTCCAGGCTCCGAGCCATCAGCCCAGAGCCCTATGAGGGGCTCGAACCCACGGGCCGCGAGATCGTGACCTGGATGAAGTCGGACGCTTAACCGACTGCGCCACCCAGGCGCCCCAAGATAGACAAATTTAAATTTTTGCATGTGGTCATCCAGTTTTCCCAGTACCTTTAATGAACAGACCATCTTTTCCCTGCTGAGTGTTCTTTTTTTTTAATGTTTGTGTTTAATTTTTTAATGTTTATTTTTGAGAGAGACAGAACATGAGCAGGGAGGGAGAGAGAGGGAGACACAGAATCCAAAGCAGTCTCCAGGCTCCGAGCCATCCACACAGAGCCTGCCATGGGGCTTGAACGCACAAACCTGTGAGATCATGACGTAAGCCAAAGCTGGATGCTTAACTGACTAAGCCACCCAGTCGCCCCATCCCTACTGAATATTCTTGATTCTGTTGTGAAATATTAGTTGACTGTGTATGTGTAGGTTTATTTCTAGGCTCTCTATTCTGATCTACTGGGCTATGTTTCTATTAGTATGCCAATAACCATTCTGTTTTGATTACTATAGCTTTGTAGTATAGTTTCAAATCAGGTCATGAGATGTCTCCAGCTTTGTTAATTTTTCTAAGAGTTACTTTGGAGTCTTTGTAGTTTCCCACAAATTTTAGTATTTTTTTTTTATTTCTATGAAAAACAGTTGGAATTTTGAAAAGGATTGGATTAAGCCTATAGAGGGCTTTGGGAAATATGGACAGTTCAATTAATTATTAATTCTTCTGATCCATAAACATGAGAAATATTTCCATTTTTGTTTTCTACAATTAGTTTTCACCGAACAGATCTTTTACTTCCTTTGTTAACTTTATTTCTATGTTTTTATTTTTAAAGTTATTATGAGTGAGATTGTTTTACTTCTTTTTCAGATATTTTATTGTTAGTGCACAGAAGTGCAACAGATTTCTGTATGTTGATTTTGCCTCCTACAACCTTATTGAATTCATTGATTAGTTTCAACAGTTTTTAATTTGAATTTTAAAAATTTTCTATTTTAAGTTTGATTATACGAAAGTAAAGACAGTTTTTTTTTTTCCTTTCTGATTTGGATGCTTTTAATTTACTTATCTTGCTTGATTGCTCTTGCTAGAATTTCCAGTACTATTGAATAAGAGTGATGATAGTGGCTTCTACCCATATCCATTGCTAGAGACAATTTCCAGTCCTACTCATATCCATATTTCTTCACCCTAGTCCATGCATCAAACTCTTTCATAAATTTTCACCTGGATAACACTGTTTTCTAATTTGTTTTTCTTTCTTCAATTATTATTCCCTAGTATTTATCTAAGATTAGTTAAGATTAACTTTAAAATACAAATCTGGGGGCGCCTGGGTGGCGCAGTCGGTTGAGCGTCCGACTTCAGCCAGGTCACGATCTCGCGGTCCGGGAGTTCGAGCCCCGCGTCAGGCTCTGGGCTGATGGCTCAGAGCCTGGAGCCTGTTTCCTATTCTGTGTCTCCCTCTCTCTCTGCCCCTCCCCCGTTCATGCTCTGTCTCTCTCTGTCCCAAAAATAAATAAACGTTGGAAAAAAAAATTTTAAATACAAATCTGTTGATCTATTTGTCTCTGCCAATTTCTCCAAATTTTGGTTGTTTCAATCACTTTAAGCTCCATCAATATCCAACACCCCTATTGTTCTGAGAACACATCAAACTCTTTCCTACATCAGGAACATTCAGCATATTACCACCATCTCAAAATCCCCTTCTATCCCTTAAAACATTTGTGCAAATATCATTTTTTCAGGGACAAATAAATAGATATAGATATACACATATATTCATAGATAATTTCATAGTGCCATTTTCTTATTAATTATCTGTCTTATCCAAGATAATGAAACCTATTGGAGAGATAAAAAAATGGTTTGCTTTCTTGGATGTTGAATCTTTATTTCTAGGGAAAGCTTGTCGTATAAATAGATAATAATAAATCCTTAACTTATTAATTATTTATAAGCTGAAATCTTCCTTTAGCCCCTTTTCAGTGAAATGATCCTTTCTAAATAAGTAACAATTAGCATCTTCATCAATCTACAGAATATAACAGATAATTTGGTGCATTTTTAAAAGTTTATTTACTTAGAGAGAGGCACAGACAGAGTGTGAGCAGGGGAGGGGCAGAGAGAAAGGAAGGGAGAAAATCCCAAGCAGGCTCCATGCTGAGAGCACAGAGCCTGATGCTGGGCTAGATTCCACAAACCATGAGATCATGACCTGAGCTGAATTCAGTAGTCAGAGGCTTAACCAACTGAGCCACCCAGACATCCCTTGGTGTATTTGTAAATTACTCTAATTCAAGCACTTAAATGAAAATTTCTATGATGTAGAGATATTTCTTTGCATGCAATTCAGTTCCATATTTCACTAAAAGGAAAAATCATTTCATAGTGGTTTGGTCAACACTTTCTAAACATTTCTTAAGATAATGATAACATAACAATCAGTTACCTTCAGAGGCGACTTGGTTGCTCAGTCAGTTAAGCTTCTGACTTCGGCTCAGGTCATGATCTCATGGTTCAGCTCAGAGTCTGGAGCCTGCTTCGGATTCTGTGTCTCCCTCTCTCTCTGCTCCTCTCCTGCTCACACACAGTGTCTCTCTCTCTCTCTCAAAAATAAACATTAAAACATTTTTCAAAAAAATCAGTTACCTTCATCATTGTTCAAAAGTTATTACTTTAAAACCAAATCTTGGTATTTACAATTATTCATAAATTTGTTGGCATATTTTCATTATAAAATTTATGTTAATGATGTTAGGATTGAAAAAAAATGATGACTTTGTGTCTATTTAATTTTGTGACAATAACTAAGAAAAATTAAAGCAATTAGAGAGTAATGAAGACTTTGCAAAACAGCTATTGACAAAAATCATGTAGGAACATTTGGGAAATTTGAGCATATGCAAATCAATACGTCCAGATGACAAGATACTTAGGGAATTAAGGGAATGCGTAGACATCTTGAACCACTTACTATTACTCAGAGATAAATCTGAAAATTCAGAAATAAGCATACTGCTGATAATTAACAAAAATGCAACCAGTTTTATTTTTAATGGAAAAATAGGGATAGGGATATTAATAGGTAAGAAAATAATGGGATAGGGCAAAGGTATCAGGTATAAAAGCAAAATAGATTTAAATGGAGTAAATACTGCCCCATCCACTCTCATAGTGTTTACATTATAATGTATTTACTGTGAACATTACAAGTTGTCATTCTAAATGCTAAAATAACCTCCACCTTAAAAATTGTACCTTTAGAGATAGAGGTAGAATTAAAACACAAATAGGAAATAATAATTCCTATAAATGAAGTCAATTCAGGAAACTTTTTGGAAGGTGCTGAATTTGCACCTGATTGGTACTTAATTTCAGCCTCCTGTAGTAAACTGAAAGAATAAAAAGCCTGTTTCAAATTTCAGAGAATATTAAATTAGGAATAAGTAATAACACTGACATGGACAAAGATATGGTGTAAGTATGTCTAAAAATGGCAAATATAATCACAGAAAAACAAAATGAAACTTAGATTGAGAAAGTACAAGTTAATAAAGCAAGTGAAACAAATTTAAGTGAGCATAAAACAAAGACTAAAAAGCTGCACAAGACACTCTTCAAAAAAGACTAAGTAAGGCACGGTCAGACAGGTAAGATATCATGTAAGAGAAAAAAGAAAAAAAAAAGATAAAGAAGAACAACTTGATTTTAAATCCATCTGGAGACCAATATCTGTATAAAATCTTTATTATAAATTCTAAGATTACTTTAAAGATCTGTTAAACACAAATATTTTATTATTCTCCATAAAATCAAAATAAGAAAAATATTGACGATTTTTCCCCTGAAAGTAAGCAAATTATCAAATTTGGAACATAAAGAGTCTGAAAGTGGCATAGGAAAGAGGAAAGGAAATGTGAAAAATGTGTCCCAGTCTCATTGTGACAGAAGTTGCATCAAAACCAAAGTCAGTTTTCTTTCAAACTTCAGGCATCGGAAATTTGTTTCCTAAATTAGGATTATACTAGTACTCAGTACATTAGAGGAGAATTAATTGTAAATGGATGAACAGTCTATCAAGCCATGAAAAAAACAAATTAATGTCTCACTATAAAATAAAATATATAGGGGCGCCTGGGTGGCGCAGTCGGTTAAGCATCCAACTTCAGCCAGGTTACGATCTCGCGGTCCGTGAGTTCGAGCCCCGCATCAGGCTCTGGGCTGATGGCTCAGGGCCTGGAGCCTGTTTCCGATTCTGTGTCTCCCTCTCTCTCTGCCCCTCCCCCGTTCATGCTCTGTCTCTCTCTGTCCCAAAAATAAATAAAAAACGTTGAAAAAAAATTTAAAAAATAAAATAAAATATATAATATAATCCACATTATTTTTATATTCATGTCAGGTGAATAAATAAAACCCTTGTAAGAAATTAATTCCTTTGAATAGCTTATATTGCAACTTGAAAAAAAAGAAATTTTCTCTGTAATTCATTATGTCTTTATATGTATGTATAACATATATGTAATTCATTTTATGTTATATATACTATTAATATACAGAGGATACATATGTGGATGTATATGTGTGTGTATATACATATATACACATACAGAGAGAGAGAGTTAGTATTTAATTAAAAGCATAACACATGTATACTCTTCATTATATAAGCATATGCCAACAGTGAAATAGTATTGTTAGTCTTATTTTTTAGCACAAAACAACTAATTTTAATTTTCTTTCAATGTGACTAAGCTACATATATTTTGAATGATAAAAAAGTGAGGTCACTAATCATTTTATGATTATTAAAGATTTGAAAGCAATCTGTAAGAGTGGAAGGGAGTTTGCCCTATATTCCTGGATAAAGTCCAGTGTGGGTAATTGCATTGCACCTGCCAAATTTCTCCCTGTAGTTTCCAGTCTGCAGAGCTGTTAAGCAGCTGCTATATGTTATCCCAGTGATGGCTGAAATTTTGTGATGAAGAAAATGGATCTTTCTTCTTTCTTTATTTGAAGCTTTAATAAAAATCAATAGTATCATAAATTGTCTTGGGAAGAAATCTTCATGCATATCAGGGAGACTTTTTGTACAGAACCTACATTCTCTAACCCATTTAACAATAAACCTTGAAAAATGTAATAATTTTCCTGAATGACTTCTATTATATAATAAAAATATTTCTTTGAATACAAAGAGTAGAGGAAATTAAGTTGTTTTGAGAACATGAATGAAAATTAAGTGGAAAATGATGTCTAGATTCACAGTATATTGGGGATAAATATGCATCCTCAAGTTGTATAGAATTAGAGTCGTAAGTCTTGTCTAATATTTAGATTTTGGTTTCCACCAATTTGGAAGAAATTCATTCAATGCTTGTTTAAAACTATTTCAGCTGATATTTTAACTTTCACTTTCCAATGTGAATTTCTTTTTGTTTTTCCTCTCCTCATATTTCTTTAGACTTACATCATACTCTTGTCTTTGTGAATGTTCTCAATTCTTTTCAAATTAAGATTTCCATTTCCTGTTGATCTTTCCCCCTCTTCTATTCCTGTCTTGGAAATTATTCAGATAAAGAATTTTCTAAACTCGGATTTCCCAACTTTATTTTTGAGCATGTCTCTGCGTATTATGAGAAAGTATTTTGCAGAAAAAAAAGAGCTTCACGTTTTTGGGGGAAGCTCAATTAAATAAATTAAATATGCACACACACAATACATTATTTACTGAACTCATTAATCTTTTGATTAATTTGAGCATCACTTCCTTAGGGAAAAATTCTGATTCACCCCCAAATAGTTCACTTCAGTTTCCTTCGTTATTTTCTATTACAGAATTCCTTTTCCTTTGCTTACATTAATGTATTTCCTTGAGTTTATAATTATACATATGTTTGAATAATTTAATGATTATTTTCTATCTTCTCCACTAGAGCTTAGCTTCATAAAACAGAGCATCTTGTGTAAATACTTTGTAATGTTTTTTGAATTAATAAGTAACTTTTGGGAAACAATTCTGTTTTTCTAAGGTCAAATCTGTTACTTGACCTTGAAGCTTAGTTTTTCTTTTTCTTTTATAAATTTTGCATACATATTTAATATACAGAATTTAATAATTATTAAGCACAACTAATTTATTTCACATGTATCATTTATTTTTTAATCAGTCAAATGAATAATGTATTCATATTGTCATTTTATAAGCCAGGAACAAAGATTCAAATATAATAAAATTTTTCTACCTGGAAAGTAAAAGGTGAATTCAAGCTTACATTTGTCTGACTCTAAAATGTATGTTCTTAGTGTTTTTGTTAAATGTCCATATGTTTTGCTCTAAATTTCTCTAGACTTCAGATTTTACATAAATATAATTTCATACTTTGTGAAACTTGGAAATAATTATATCCGATAAGAAACATCTGCAATAGGATGCTAAAGATTCTGGGTTGAAGTTCTATGATTTTTTTTTCTGCCAAGCTCAGTTTCAATCAATGTGTATCTTTTTTTTTTTTTTTAATTTTTTTTTTCAACGTCTATTTATTTTTGGGACAGAGAGAGACAGAGCATGAACGGGGGAGGGGCAGAGAGAGAGGGAGACACAGAATCGGAAACAGGCTCCAGGCTCTGAGCCATCAGCCCAGAGCCTGACGCGGGGCTCGAACACACGGACCGCGAGATCGTGACCTGGCTGAAGTCGGACGCTTAACCGACTGCGCCACCCAGGCGCCCCTCAATGTGCATCTTTCAAAATTTCAAAAGCTGAGGAACTGGAACCAATCTGTTAGCTTTAGGCAGAAACTACTAAAACACATGTTTCAGCATAATATTTCAAAAGTATATATTTATAGAGGGAAAGAAAGTCTTTCTTAAATCAACCTAGTATAATCCAAAGGAGAAAGTGACAATCTCATTAATCATGGTAACCATTGCTTTCTCAGTACACACGAGCTCTAGGGTGTCACCTAGGTTAGGTTTGTATAATTATTTCAAAACCACATATATATTTAATGATTTTTGTATTCCCAGATAATGATAGATCTTGAGAATGTAGATTTTAAGCATGTAGAGTGGCCAGTAGGAACTCACATAGTAGTTCAATGGTTCTCAGACCTGGGCTATTTGTCAGAAAAATGAAAGCAGAAATCTGGGGATGGGAACCAGACATCATCAGATTACTCCACTGTGCAGTGAAAGTGGAAAACTGCTGCTCTGATGAAGTGACCACAGCCCTGGCTCATCATTAGAATAACTTGATGGGAATGGAGAGAGGGCTAGATTTAAGATTCTTCTATCATAAATTTAATCCCATCTTCCATCTTAATTGGTGTTCCTTGTAACTATTCACCTTAATTGAATCCTGCCTTTAATGTGAAGGCACAGGTCCTTCTGAAACCCTACTTTAAGGAGAATCCATTTATATTTCTAAACAATGTCTCTCACAAGCAAGGAGGCAGAATCAGAATTTTCTTATATTTCCATTTCTATTTTCCTAAATTTACAAAGCTTTTTTGTTCTGGATTCTCATCATTTGCTATGTACCTTCTACCTCATTTATTTTGTGCATAAAAATGCATGGTTGGGTTTCCTCAACATGTTTTTTTTTTTCCAATATCTAGGCAGACAATCTTTTTTTTTAATGCTTTTTTTTATTGTTTAATTTTTTTTTTTTATTTTTCTTAATTTACATCCAAATTTGTTAGCATATGGTGCAACAATGATTTCAGGAGTAGATTCCTTAGTGCCCCTTACACATGTAGCCCATCCCCCCTCCCACAACCCCTCAGTTTGTTCTCCATATTTATGAATCTCTTCTGTTTTGTCCCCCTCCCTGTTTTCATATTATTTTTGGTTCCCTTCCCTTATGCTGTTTTCTCTCTTAAAATCCTCATATGAGTGAAGTCATATGATTTTTGTCTTTCTTTGATTGACTAATTTCACTTAGCATAATACCCTCCAGTTCCATCCACATAGTTGTAAATGGCAAGATTTCATTCTTTTTGATTGTCAAGTAATACTCCATTGTATATATATACACCACATCTTCTTTATCCATTCATGCATTGATGGACATTTGAGCTCTTTCTATACTTTGGCTATTATTGATAGTGCTGCTATAAACATGGGGGTGCATGTATCCCTTCGAAACAGCACACCTGTGTCCTGTGGATAAATGCCTAGTAGTGCAATTGCTGGGTCTAGGGTAGTTCTATTTTTAGTTTTTTGAGGAACCTTCATACTGTTTTCCAGAGTGGCTGCACCAGCTTGCATTCCCACCAACAATGCAAAAGAGATCCTCTTTCTCCGCATCCTCTAGGCAGACAATCTTTATAGTCTTCCTTTATATCCTTGGCCCATGTATCATTGTGGAAGACTTCACTCCCTTTTGGACAATTTATTTAGCAGAGATGCTCACTTCCTCACATTCTACCATTTTAAATTTCTTTCCACTTACATCCCTCAAATCCTTATTTAATCCCTGTTTTATAGATTAGATTATGTAGATTATATAAAACTACATTAGATTCTAAAACTAGAATTATGAATAGTATTATCTATCCAGAAAATATATTCTTTCAGACTGTTAATTTCTTGCTTCCACTGAACAAACTCACAGAAAGCAGTGTTCACTTATTCTCCAGTTTATCACTCTATACTGGCTTCTTACAACATTAAATAGCTCCCAATTTACTCTAGAATCTATAATCCATCACAAGGACTTCCTTGTTTCCATCCATTTCTTTTTCACAGTTTATCATTTCATCCACTTTCTGCAACAGATCTCCTTCAAAAGATTGTCAAAGGTAACTTAGAATTCATGAAATAAAAATATAAAGTAGTCAAAGACAGAAACTTCCTTGGTTGGCATGATTAGGGTAAATAAAGCCTATGAATATTTATCACTATAATTACTTTGCTCTCACAAACACAAACCTTATCACGTCACCATAGCATAATATGCCATTGCTTTTAGACATTGATTTTTCTGTATCCACACTAAAATATTAATTTATATACACTAGCTAATTTAGATTGATGATAAATAGATGATAGATAGATAGATAGATAGATAGATAGATAGATATAGATAGAGACATATAAGTGTTGAATGAGCATAGATGGATGACAAAATGGGTAGAGGTGTGGAATATCAACAGTCAAATCATTTTCATTTTATCCTCTAGGAAAGGCAGCTGGGAAACTGACCCAATTTTATCAACAAATTACAAGAGAAAGAGAAGAGAAAGATCTGCGATTAAAAAAACTGAAGGTATATTTAAACAATTTGAATCACTATTCAATTAAATTTTCAAAATATCTGGTACTTATAACAAGAAAATATAAGCACTGTGTATATATCATATGACACAGCTATTTAATATATGCTAATGATATTATGGCTATCATTTTAAGAAGAAACTATTTTAAGAGGTAAATACTGAGATATTTACATGCGAAATAATATATTGGATCTGCTTCAAAATAATCTGGGCAGGAAGAGTGGATATGGATATAACAGAAAACAGATTTCTGGATTTGATGATTATTAAATATTTGTGATGTGAATGTAGAAGATTGTTAGCCTATTCTTTCTCCTTTTTGTATGATTAATATTTTCCATAACAAAATGTTAAAAAGTACAAATTTCTAAAGTAAATGTTTAAGTAATCTTTTACCAAACTTTTGATATGCATTCATATGGATTGGTAGCATTACTCATATATCTTTTAATAAACAAAAGAGTGTTTTAAACATCAATTCATGTTATCAAATATTCAAATCTTAAAAAAAGGTCTTATAACCCCCAAAATTTAAAAAATACTTACTTGAAGGGATACATGCACCCTGATGTTTTTAGCATCATTATCTATAATAGCCAGACAATGGAAACAGCCCAAATGTCCATAGGGTGATGAATGGATCTATACAGAAACACTCATGTGCGTGTGTGTGTGTGTGTGTGTAATATTAGTCATAAAAAAACAAGGAAATCTTGCCAATTACAATGACATGGATGGAGCTAAAGAATATTATGCTAAGTGTAATAAGTCAGTCAAAGGACAAATGCTTTATGATTTCACTCATATGTTTAATTTAAGAAATAAAACAAATGAGAATAGGGGAAGAAGAGAAAGAGAGAGAGACAAACCAAAAAATAGACTCTTAGCTATAGAGAACAAACTTATCAGGGGGGAGGTGGGTGGAGGGATGGGTGAAATAGGTCATGGGGATTCAGGAGTGCACTTGTGATGAGCACTGGGTGTTGTTGGATGTAAGTGCTGAACCACTCCATTGTACACTTTAAACTAATATTATACTATATGTTAATTACCTGGAATTTAAATAAAAACTTAAAAAAATTATATAAGATGGATCACCTGGATGGCTCAGTTGGTTAAGCGTCCAACTTCAGCTCAAGTCATGGCTCTTGAGTTCAAGCCCCACATTGGGCTCTGTGCTGACAGCTCTGAGCTGGAGCCTGCTTCAGATTCTGTGTCTCCCTCTCTCTCTGTCCCTCCCCTGCTCACTCTCTCTCTCTCAAAAATAAGTAAACATTCATTTAAAAAATCATATAAGAGGGGCGCCTGGGTGGCTCAGTCGGTTAAGCGGCCGACTTCGGCTCAGGTCATGATCTCGCAGTCCGTGAGTTCGAGCCCCGCGTCGGGCTCTGTGCTGACAGCTCAGAGCCTGGAGCCTGTTTCAGATTCTGTGTCTCCCTCTCTCTGACCCTCCCCCGTTCATGCTCTGTCTCTCTCTGTCTCAAAAAATAAATAAATGTTAAAAAAAAATTAAAAAAAAATCATATAAGATACTTATCAAAAGTGATTTTTTTCCTGTCTCTGTGACACATTAGAGTTGGCTTTCAACCTGACACTGACATAGCCCTGTTTCATACCCATCATGAGCCAAAGACAAACCTGCCTACATAAAGTGTAAAAATTAGAATGCTGTACTACTATAAATTGACATTGAGAAGAGAACTTTGTTGTATGAAACTCTTCTTGAAATATCACCACTCTCGCACATTAAAGTTTATGACAACATTATGTAAAATGAAAACTTGAAAATAAATTAACTTCAATGTGATTCTGGAAGACATGGCTGTGTAGAGTCAGGTCATATATCCAGAACATAAAATAAATTGGACAGGATAAATAAGAATCGGCAAATAAAATGAGAAATTGAATACAATTTGTCTTTCTCACTCATTCTCTCCTTCTCTCTCCCTCCCTCCTTACCTCCTTCCTTTCCTTTCTCTCTCTGTTTGTTTCTCTATCACACAATGGGCTCCAGTTTAATTGCTATAAAAAGCTAGTTGTGCTCTTCAGTAATGTATTTTATTGGGTGATCAGAAAATAGTGCCAGGAATGGGGTAGATAGGAATAAGTATAATGTGTCCTTATTAGTATATCTTTGTTGTTCTTGGTCAGAAAACTTTAGTGGGCTCTGAATTAAAGTTGGAAAGGGAATTCATGAGAACACAATAAAATAAAAACTTATTTATGCTTAGGACTGTGTTTAGAGAACACTGTGTCAAAATATAAAAATATGAAAAATTATCAAGTTGTCTTGTCTACACAAAGGTAACAATATAGAAAGATTTTTATTTCCATTGTCAACTGACTATACACAATTTCCATAGATGTACATAAAAATACAAACAACATGAGCCATACATGCTTTTTGCTTGAAATTAATAGAACATGGGTGAAAACTGAATCCAGTAAGTCATTTATAACAAGTTATTTTAGCCTTATATAATCATGCTTGTGGAACAAATTTATTATTCAAAGTTAACAAATATTTAAGAAACTGTCAATATTTTTCAAAATGTTAAGGTTAACAAAATAGCATAAAACATTACATTACACTCAAAGACTTTAAGGCTGATCAAACAGACCAGTAAATACGATGTTTTGATTGGTATTAATACCAGCTTTTAGAAAGTGATAGTATATGCAATACTATATTGAATTTATTTTATTGTGGCAAGAGCATATAACAAAATTTACTCACATGTTACTAAAAATTTATAAACAAACTTTAAATGTGTATTGTAGTATTGTTAACTATAGGCATGATGTTGTACAACAGATCTCTACAACTTATCTTGCATAAATGAAATGTTTTACCTATTGAACAAACATTTCTTATTTTTCCTCTTCCCCAGTCCCTGGAAACCACCATTCTACTTTCTGCTTCTATGAATTTTATTATTTTAGATATCTTAAATCAGTGGAATCAGGTAGTATCTGTCCTTCTGTAACTGGTTTATTTCACTTAGCAAAATGTCCTCCATGTTCATTCATTCTGTTATATATGACACAATTTCCTTCCTTTTTAAAGCTAAATAATATCCATTGTGTGTATTTACTGCATTTTCTTTATTCATTCATATATTGATGGGCATTTAGGTTGTTTCCACATCTTGACTATTGTAAATAATGCTTCAATGAACATGGGAGTGCAAATATGTCTTTAACATCCTGATTTCAATTCTTTTGTATTTATACTCAGAAATAGAATTACTACATCATACAATAGTGCTATATTTCATTTTTTTAAGGATTCTGTTACTGTTTTCCATAGTGGCTGTACCAATTTACATTTCTACTGAAAGTGTTCAGCTTTTAATTTCTCCACATTTGCAACAACACTTGCCTTCTCTTTAATTTAAAATGGTCATTCCAACAGATGGGAAGCCTTTTCATTGTGGTTTTGATTTTCATTTCCCTAGTGACTAGTAATGCTAAGAGCAATTTCATATACTTGTTGGCCATTTGTATGTCTTCTTTGGAGAAATATCTATTCAAGTCATTTGTTTATCTTTAATCAAATTATTATTATTATTATTATTATTATTAACTATTAATTTGTTATTGAGTGAAAAGTTCATTTTATATTTTGGAATTAACCTCTCATCAGATACACTTTGTAAATATTTTCTCCCACTCCGTAGGTCATCCTGTCATTCTGTTGAGTATTTTCTTTGCTATGCAGAAACTTTTTACTTTGATGTAGTCCACTTGTCTATTTTTGCTTTTGTTGCCTGTGTCTTTGGTGTCATATCCAAGAAACATTGCCAAAAGTAATGGCCAAAAGCATTTCCAAAAGCTTTTTGCCTCTGTTTCCTTTTAAGAGTTTTATAGTTTCAGGTCTTATGTTAAATTATTTTTCCATTTTGAGTTGGTGTTTATGTGTGGTATAAGAAAAGGTCCAATTTCATTCTTTTGCACATAAAAAACCAGTTTTCAAAGAGTCATTTGTTGAAGGGACTTTCTTTTTCCCATTGTGCATTCTTGGCAGCCTTGTCAAAGATCACTGGAATATAATATGTGTGGCAGGGGTGCCTGAGAGGCTCAGTCTGTTAAACATCTGACTCTTGGTTTTGGTTCAGGTCATGATCTCATGGTTTGTGAGGTTGAGCCCCACGTCAGACTCTGTGCTGACAGCACGGAGCCTGCTTGAGATTCTCCCTCTTCCTTTCTCTCTGCTCCTTCTCCACTTGCTCTATCTCTCTCTCAAAATGAGTAAACAAATTTTAATGAAGAATATAATATGTGTGGATTTATTTCTGTTGCATTGGTCTATATGTCCGTGCTTATGCCATTACCATACTCTTTTGATTACCATAGACTTGTAATAAAGTTTGATATCAGGAATTGTGAGGCCTCCTGTTTTGTTCTTCTTTCCTAAAATCACTTTGGCTCTTTGGGACATTTATGATTTTATCTGGTTTTTATGTTTATGTAAAAATGCCATTGGTGTTTTGTTGGGGAGAACAATAAATCTGTTGATCACTTTGTGCTTTGTATAGTAAGATGGTTAAAAAACATAAAGTCTTTCAATCCTAGAACATGTGATGTCTTTTCATTTGTTTATTCTTCTGTAATTTCTTTCATCTATGTTTTATAGTTTTCAGTATACACAAGTGTTTCATTAGCTTTGTTAAGTTTATTCTTAAACACTTTATTTATTTGTTTGTTTATTTTTGGATGCCATTCTAAATGGGGCTTTTTTTGAGGGGGGAATAGTTTGTGTTTAGGGTTTAAAAACACTACCAGTTTTTGTATGTACATTTTGCATCTAGAAACTTTATCACATTTATTTATTAGTTCTGTTTTTTTTTTTTTTCATGGAATCTTTGGGATTTTCACATACAAGATCATGTCATCTTAAAATCAATTTGCTTATTCCTTTCCAATTTATATGCCTCTTATTTACTTTTGTTTTCTGCCTAATTGCTCTGGCTAAAACTCCCAGTAGTAAGCAAAATAAGAGTAGTAATCAAGAGTGGACAGGGGCGCCTGGGTGGCGCAGTCGGTTAAGCGTCCGACTTCAGCCAGGTCACGATCTTGCGGTCCGTGAGTTCGAGCCCCGCGTCAGGCTCTGGGCTGATGGCTCGGAGCCTGGAGCCTGTTTCCAACTCTGTGTCTCCCTCTCTCTCTGCCCCTCCCCCGTTCATGCTCTGTCTCTCTCTGTCCCAAAAATAAATAAATAAACGTTGAAAAAAAATTTAAAAAAAAAAAAAAAAAAAAAAAAAGAGTGGACATCCTTGTCTCATTCCTGATCTTAAAATAAAAGCTTTCAGTTTTTCACCATTGAGTGTGATGTTAGCTGTGGGGTTGTTAAATACTGCCTTTGTTATGGTGAGGTAAATTTCTTCTATACCTACTTTGTTGAGATTTTGTTATACAATATTGAATTTTGCCAAATGTTTTTTCTCTATCTATTGAGATGATCATATGATTTTTATTCTTCATTCTGTTAATGTGATGCATCACACATATTTATTTGTATATGTTGAACAATCCATGCATCCCAAGGATAAATCTGACTTTATCATGGTGTATAATCTTTTAATGTGCTGTTGAATTTGATTTGCTAGTATTTTGTTGAGAATTTTTACATCTATATTCATAAGGAATATTAGCCTTTAGCTTTATTTCCTTGTGTTTTTGTTTGGTTTTGGTTATCAGGGTAATCCTGACTACATAAAATGAGTCTGGAATTGTTCCCTTCTCTTCAATTTTTGGGAAAGCCTGAGAAAGATTGGCATTAACTATTTACATGTTTGGTAGAATTCACAAGTGAAGCCATCTGATCCTAGGCTTTTCTTTGTTGGGAAGTTTTTGATTAATGATTAAAGTTCTCATTAGTGGTCTGTTCAAGTTTTCTATTTCTTCATGATTCATTCTTGGTGGGTTTTATATTTCTAGAAATTTCACAATTTCTTCTAGGCTGTCCAATTTCTTGGTGTGTAATTGTTTATGTTAGTCTTGATGATCCTTTTTATTTCTGTGGCATTAGTTTTAATGTCTCCCTTTTCATTTGTGATTTTATTTATTTATTTTTATTTTAAGTAGGTAATTTAAATTTTGTCAATGTTATCTTTTGTATAAAAATTAACTCTTAGTTGTATTGATTTTTTTTTCTATTTTGTATTCTATATTTGATTTATTTCTGCTACAATCTACATTTTTTCTCCCCTTCTACTAACTTTGGGATGAGTTTGTGTTTCTAATTCCTTGAGATGTAAGGTTAGATTGTTTAATTTTATATACAATATTGTGAGAAAGAAATTCAAGAAAGAATCTGTTGGGCAATTTGTCTTTGAGTTGCCATTAGCTGTAGCAGTAGGGCTAGGGGATCCACTCCCACACAGGAGTCCATACTTCTATGTCTTGCTCTCTGGTGATGATAATTGGAATACTGACCTCAATTGTGCTGCTCATTCTGTCTATGAGATATTAAGGGAATCCTGAGATGGGGCAACCAACTCAGTCGGTTAAGTGTCTGACTTCGGCTCAGGTCAAGATCTCACCACTCATGAGTTCAAGCCCTGCATCAGGCTCTGTGCTGATGGCTCAGAAATGCTTTATGATAGCACACAGTTAAGTTCTTGTTCAGGAATTGCTATGAAGGGAAACTCCCATACCCAAAATTCAAACACTCTGTGGGAAACATCACATCCAGTGACTGTTCTGTGTGGGGAATAAAGGCCTGATTCTCTTCAACTCAATTTGGGATGATGCTGAGGTTGTGCGTTCAGCTCCAGAGTTCCCTGTGAAACTACTTTGCAACTCCAATTCTCCCTGTGCCCATACCTGTTTCCTTCTTTTTCTCACTGGTGTTGTTTTGGAGAGACCACACAAAAACATCTTCTCACAAAAAAACTGAATCAGAGTAATTACTGAGTAATTGAACTGTGACACATTTTCTTTAAATGGCCATGCAGTAATCTATAAATCATAAAATATAAATCTTCACCTTTGGTATTTTTGACACAAAACATACTGTGTGTATGTATATTCTACTTTTGACGTACTAATAAAATGAATTAGAAGAGCTTTATTTGAAATATTACACATGCAGTTATTCTTTATCATTTTTATAATATTTCCATAAGAAACAGATATTGACCTAAAGTCATAACTTGGGAACTGAATGGAAGTTCATTTTGAGTGTATTCAGGGTGATTTTTTAAAATAAATTCTGCAACTAGACATTTCCTTCTCCAAAGTTCAAACACATTACAATGTCATTATTTATAATATTCTGCTGATTCACTGTCTGTTTTAAAAGAACTGGGGCTTATCTGAAAACAAAATCCCCACAGTCAAGCAGCTTAAAAGTACAAAAGTGAAAAAGGCAATCAGAACTTCAGGGGGGCGGGGAGTGCTGCAAACCACATTGATTTTAAGATTAAAGATATAAGATTGAATGAGTCAAAAGTAATGCAAATTTCATGGCAAACTCAACCAGAACAAAGTAATTTTGCGCAGCTCACATAATAGTAGTCTTTATAAATTTTTCCTTCTCTTTTTTTCACCTGCTTCAGCTATTCCTAGTCCTTGAAGCAAACAAAAGTGCTGACAGACTGTGAGGCCACAAATATTGACACTAAGTATTTTGTGCCCAGGGCAAAGTGATTAGAATCTTCATATTTGAAATTTTCAATCTAAATCCTTCTACCCGGTGACTCTCTATTGATAAAACTGACCTCATTTTCCAGAGGAGACAGTAGCACCACTTACTGTTTTCTGCACTGGCCCCATTTCTTCAACTTGGGCTTCCATCTCCTTTACTTGCTTTATTTTGCTCCTTAGGTATTGACCTTCCCCCTGTGTTAAGTCCCCTTATTGTTATCTACACACTCTTTTTTCAGGTATCACTGTCTCTTTAAATTTCACATACTACTTAATATGTTAAAAAATAAAAATAATTAATTGAGTATTTTCAGTCCTACCTCTCTTCTGAAATCCAGTCCCACTTTTTAAGATGTATCTAGAGCATTTCCACTAAATGTTTCATGATTATGTCCAACCAACATATCCAAAACTTGTGGTCAACTCCTTACCACAATACCATAAATCATTTTACCATTAGTATTATATTTATTTTAATAATACAATCATTCTTATAGTTTTTTCATATTTTAAATCTTGCATTTTCTTTTGCAAATTACTTTCTTTCAACTCTCATATCACTTTAAGTCAAATTTTATTATCAAGCCTGCCTTTTCTGCCTGTTTTAGTTTGTTATTTACTTTAGGTTCTTATAAACTTACACCAGGATTACTGTATTTCATCCATTCAACCATATTTGTTGAGCTGCAAAGATCTTCCAAGATCTACTCTCAGAATAGAGAAAGCAGTTATTGCAAAGATAGATACAGTGCTCAAAGCCAAGTACCTTACCTTTTTAAGAAGAGAAAAAATATGGTTACATGGGGACCTAAAAAAGAGATAACTTTTCGACTTGATCTTAGCCTCTTAACTTTAATTTGCACAGGATGCCCACATACTGAGTATGTAATATTTTTTTTTAACTGGTATACAATAGGTACCAGTAAACAAGAAAAAGAATAAAGGTAAAGAAAATGACAAATACTTGACATTTTAACTCGTGAAAATGACAGCCTGTGTGTTATGCACTTTAAATGGTTCTAGGGAAAAATACATTTTTAAAAAATTATGGTTAGGAGCACCTGGGTGGCTCAGTCAGTTAAGCATCCAACTTCAGCACAGGTCATGATCTCACTACTCACCAGTCTGAGCCCCACATCAAGACTTGTACTGACATCTCAGAGCCTGGAGCCTGCTTTGGATTCTGTGACTCCCTCTCTCTTTGCCACTACCCCACTTGTTCTCTCTCTGTCTCTGTCTCTGACAAAAATAAACATTAAAAAATAAAAATAAATAAATAAATAAAAATTATGGTTAAATTTTGGTAGCTCATAGAAGAAATATCAGTTTAAACAAATATTCAAAGTGTGCTTCTTCTTAAAATGTTTGCTTTTCAACTATGTATAATTATCCCAGTTAATCAGACACCATATTATGAGATATGCTATCATCTTGAAATAGCTTTATGGATATTTTATTTTTCATGAATTCATATCATTTCATTTTATCTTTACTTAAAATTCTTTAATAGAGCCATATCTGATTGATATTTCTGTGTTATAGAGTGGTATTTCAGTATTTTGTACTTAATATCATTTAATATACATATTAGTTGTTCTTTCTCAGACATTTTAGTTGCAACATATTTCCTTCCACTCTGAAATCTCAACTCCTTTTAATAGTTCTAAATGGGTGCCTTCCAAATAGTGTGTCAAAGAAAATGTATTGTTTATTGCTTCTAAAATAATTTAGCAAAACTTTTCAGAAGTTGGATTCATTTATTAAAAGGGGAACTGTAAACTTTGAACTTCTATAGGCTGGTGTAATTATAAGTGACTTTTTAAGAATCATAATTTCGATGCATCAAATGATGGGTAGCTTAAAGTATGGATCTCAAGTCTCTTAGTGTATCTTGCCCAGTGTTTTTGGTAAACCTAGTTCAGCTTATCACACCGCTGTTAAAAGCTTTTGTTGAAATACACACTGCTGCCTCCACGTGTTCCCAGGATAGCCTTCCTGCCTTAGGTTCTGGCACCTGCAAACCGTTATTTGAGTTAATTAAGATAATTGTTTTCCCAAAGACTGCTTGGCCAAGAGAAAGTGAAGTCATTAGGGTAGCTTCCTTCTCTTGCATTTATCTGTACAACGCTATAAAATATTAATTACAGTTCAAAAAATTTGAAAATTTTGACTCTATGCCTTACTAAGGAGAAATCTCCTACAGTGAAAAATTGATCAATTATTGCTATTTTTTTACATCAAACATCTTTATTATATTTTGGCTTTGAAGGGTTACTAGTTTGTTTTCTAAAGATAACAGTTTCTTTAGCAAAAGGAGGTGTATTCTAAATATTCATGATCTATAAATATGTTTATATAGGAATTTGGGAAGATGAGATATAAAACAAAATAGTTAATTTAAGCAGAATTATAGGGATATAAAGAATCATTGTATAGATTGCTTCTCAAAAGAAATCAAGTGTAATGTTTATAACCTAATATGTATGTATATATCATATGTATGAGTTTTTATAGTCTCATATTAGTATTCTGTAGCATTAAATTGATCTTGATTTAATTCATTCCCTTGTCAAAAATGTCAGCTGGCTCTTATAAATTTCCTTTCCATTATTTAATTATTCAATAATCTCCAAAGTGTGCAGGAATATCTTTTTCTTATATTTACCCTTCTCAACTTTCTTTCACAACCTCCAAATTTTAGCCAAACTTTTTTTTTTAATATGTATGTAAACCATATTATGCTGAGTGTATGTCTTTATAATTTTTCTTCCTAGATTTTCACATGTCTTCATTTTTATAACTTTTCAACACCCAACTAAAAACATAGTCTTCATTAAGTTTTTCCTAAAATTTTACTCTGATTAACCTTTCTTCTATAGTATTATATTAATTTAACAATGCTTCTTTTACGTTACTAATTATGTCCTAAAATTCAAGAATCAAGTACCTGTTCTATTCCAGGCACTGCCATAAGCATAGAAGACAGAATGTTAAGGATTAATGTACATTATGCTTCTGTAGACCTCATGACATAGCATAAAATATGGACATTGAGTGCATAATAATGCTGAACTATGATTGAGATTATACTAATGGAATTATGTAAGTTATTCAAACATAAACCTAGATATAAAAGTCATTAGAGAGACTTCACTGAGGACATATAAAGAAAAGAAAGGTAAATTAGAGTTTGAAGAAATAGTGTTACAGGAAGGAGAAAGGACTTGATGGAAGGGTGGGATTGGAATGAAATCACAGCAAATGTGAGAAATTGTAAGATGTGCAGAGTAGTTGTAGCATTTAAGTGTGGCTGAAGAGGTAATTGGGAGTGATGTCATAAAGAACTTCATAAAGAAGAATTTGTAAGCTGAGCAATTTAACAAAGTGAATGATATGATATTTGCAGTTTGGAAGATCTTTTACACTATAAAGGATGAGTTGTCAGTTAGCAAGTAGACCTTAAGAAATGGCAGTGATAAAAAAGAAAATTACAAAGATTTTGTATATTTGTAGATTGTGATTTATAAAAATGTTTTTGGAGATTTATATATACATATGTGTATGTATATATATATATATATATATATATATACTGTATAGTATATATGTGTGATATGTATTGTACCATAAGTGTGTAGACAGAGACATATATATATATATAGAGAGAGAGAGAGAGAGAAATTTGAGATATATTTGTATAAATATATACATATATAAGTATATGTATATGAAGATATATATGTACATATGAAGAAAGACACAGATCTTAAAAAATACTTAATATAATAAACTTCAAACTGAATAGGTAAAAAAAATCCATGCAAGAGGATTTCCAGGCAAATTCTTCAAAACTGAAGTTAGATGCACTAATAACTTTACAAAACTTTATACATTTTAAGAGTTGAATATAGTTGTATAAACATATGTATAAACTTTATTTACACAACCTTTATGATTTGATATCAAAATCAGATGAAAGAAAGTCCAATTATTGAAATAGATGCAAAAAATTCTTAACAAATTATTACGAATCTAGACCCAGCAGTACATATAATAAAATAAATTTTCATGACACAAGAGTTTGTTCTTTATCACCCACAGAATTAAGATGATTTAGCATTAGAAAATACATTTAAGACTTTCTGGATGGCTATATGGCAGATTAGATATTCAGGGAATCCATATTGTCTAGACTATTAACTATTATATATTCTATACATAAGATATATGTATTTTTCCAGCTTTATTAAAATGTAATTGACTTACAGCTCTGTATAAGTTTAAGGTGTACAGCATAATGATTTGACTTACACATATTGTGAAATAATTACAATAAGTTCATTTAACATTTATCACCTTATATAAATAAGAAAGAAAGAAAGAAAGAAAGAAAGAAAGAAAGAAAGAAAGAAAAGGTGTTTTCCCCTCTGTGATTAGAACTGTTAGGATTTACTCTCCTTACAACTTTCACATATACCATAAAGCAGTGTTAACTACAGTCATCATAGTGTACATTGCGACCCTAGCACTTTTTATCTTATAATAGGAAGTTTATATCTTTTGACCACCTTTATCCAATTTTCCTTCCCCCCAACCATTTCCTCTAGTAACCACAAATATGATCTCTTTTTCCTTTAAAAAAAATTACATTTATTTATTTTTGAAAGAGAGAGACAGAGCACAAGTTGGGGAGGGGCAGAGAGAGAAGCAGACACAGAATCCAAAGCAGGCTCCAGGCTCTGAGCTGTCTGCACAGAGCCCACGTGGGGCTCAAACTCACAAACTGAAATCATGACCTGAGCCAAAGTCAGACAACCAACTGAACCACCCAGGCACTCCTCTTTTTCCTTTTTTAAATGAGTTAGTCTTTCTTTCTTTCTTTCTTTCTTTCTTTCTTTCTTTCTTTCTTTCTTGTCACATATAAATGAGATCGTATAGAATTTGTCTTTTTCTGTCTTGTAGGGAATATAATCTTTTTCTGTTTTATTTCACTTAGCATAACATCCTCAATGTATAAGCATGTTGTCATAAATGATAAGATTTCTTTCTTTTTTTATGCATCATATTCCATTGTGTGTGTGTGTGTGTGTGTGTGTGTGTGTGTGTGTGTGTATCACATTTCCTTATCCATCAATAGACACTTAGGTTGTTTCCATATCTTGCCTATTATAATTAATGCTACTATAAACATGAGTGGGAAGGCACTTATATCACTTTGCCATAGTGTTTTTATTTTCTTCAGGTATATCCCAGAAGTGGAATTGCTGGATTATATAGGAGTTCTATTTTTAATTTTTTATGGAGCCTTTACACTGGTTTCCATAGTGTCTACACCAATTCACAATCTCACCAACAATGTACAAGGTTTCTTTTTTTTCTCTACATCCTTGCCAGCAGTTGTTATCTTTTGTCTTTTTTATGAGATTATATCACTATTTTTTAAATAAAATCTTAAATTTGAGAATAAACAAGGAAGAATTAATTGATTTCATTAGAGATTTTCTAATCCCAAATGATATAGACTTAAAATTTAATTGAATACATATTATACAGTTAGAAGGCAAATTTGGATACTAGCAAGGTTGGAAGGCCATATTAACCTCTCCCCCATTGTAATAGTATCCCCCAAGGCTGATAGAGGTAGATACTGAAGACACCTTCATCTGAATGTGATTTTCTTGTATTCATTCCTAAGAAGCTAAACTTAAAATTTAGTTTCAAATAATCATCAGGTTTTTTTTAATGTTCCACTTCACATATAAATAATTTGGGTGAATATAAATTAAAAAATCAAACACCTACTTCTTTACAACATAAAGTAATAGGGACCAGATTTACCAACCTACATTTAAAAAACTTAAAACCTGATGAAATATACAAAATTAATGTTTTTTCAGACTTTGAATATCAAGTAAGGAGAATAGTGGACATTGAGAGATAGGACATCAATATGTGAGACTTATAATTGCCCAAGCTACTGCCTGGAGAGAATTTGCAGTCTGCAGTGTAGGAGGATTCTAAGAAATTTGGTCTTACTGTGATGAGGCAAAGATGGATGTCAGTCAAGGCCAATAATGCTAGTTTTCATAGGGCAGAAGTTCAAAGAAAAGAAAGCTCACAGAAAGAAAACTCCTGAGATTTGAAGAGGATCCTCCTCAAGTCTTCAGCTGAATACTAACAAGCATATGTGTATGAGAAAGCTACAAAACTCTGGGGAAAGAACGCAAAACTATTAGAGAAAACAAGCTCCAAAACACACATAGGGCCAGATATAGTTCTGTTCCCCCCAGTCAGTGTGCAAAATCTCATAAATCACAACTCATTGGGCAGATTACTCAGAAGAGTTTTGATGTAATTGTTGGGAAATATTAGTTTTTAATTAAACTCTCCTATGGTCCTGCTTAACCAATCTTAAAAAAAAATAGATATCCTAAATTGTACCTATTAAGAGGAAAGAAAGGCAATAGCAAGAACACTGGTGAAATTTGAAAAAAAAATTGTGGTTATGTTAATAATGTTTTACAAATGTTATCTCAATTTTAATAGTTGTACTGTCAAAATGTAAATGTTAATATTATTTGAAGATGAGATAGAAATAAACAAGTACTCTCTATGTAACTTTAAAATTGTCTTGTACACCTAAAATTATTTCTAAATAAAAAGTAAATACACAAATGAAAATAAGACCCCAAAATAGTATAATATTTCTAAGTAATTTAACTACATCCCTGAACAAATATCAATAATATTTTTTAAAGTTTATTTATTTTGAGAGAGACAAAGACAGCATGAGCAGAGGAAGGCAGAGAGAGAGAGAGACAGACAGACAGACAGACAGATTCCCAAGCAGGCTCTGTACTGTCAGCACAGAGTCCGACGCAGGTTTCAAACTCATGAAACCGTGAGATAATGACCTGAGCTGAAACTGCAAGTCTGACGCTTATCCGACTGAGTCACCCAGATGCCCAAAAAATATTGATGCACAAAATTATTTTATTCCCCAAAATAAAGCAAAAGTTATAAGACATGTAAAGAAGTAGGAAAATATCACAAAATAACTCATAATGAGAAAGAAATCAATTCAAAGACAGTCAAAAATTTAACAAATAGAATTAAACAAGGACATTAACAGTTGTTAAAACTTTCTTCTACATGTTTAAAAATTGAAAGGAAATAACACTAAAGATATAAAAATTAACCATCTCATGATTCTAGGGATTAAAAAAATTAGGACTGCTATGAGAAAATATACCATAAACCGGGTGGCACAAACAACAGTCACTTATTTGTCACAGTTCTGGAGGTAGTAAGTCCAAGATCAAGGTAACAACAGAGTCAGTATTTGGCTAGGGACCTCTTCTGGTTTACATACAAGCCATCTTCTGACTGTACCCTCACATGGTGGGAAAAAAGCAAGTGAGGCTTTGGGGATCTCTTATAGAAGTATTCTAATTCCATTCATGAGGGCTCTATCTTCATGACCTGATCACTTTTCAAAGGTCCCACCTCCAAATACTATTACAGTGGGGATTAGACTTTAGCATATGAATATATATGATTAGGGGACACAAACATTCAATCAGCAGCAAAAGCTGTAATGTCTGAGATGAAAAATATGCTGAATGGAATTAACAGGTAATTAGATTTTGCAAAAGAAAAGATTACTATACATGAACGCACATGCACAAGCGCGCACACACACACACACACACACACACACACAATCCTAAATGGAACCCAGAGGAAAATAGGGTTACAAAAGAAAAGTTAAGGGGCACCTGGCTGGCTCAGTTGATAGAGCATGAGACTTAATCTCAGGGTCATGAGTTCAAGCCCTATGTTGGGCGTGGAGCCTACTTTATAATGTAGGAGAAAACAGAAAAAGTATTGAAAAGCAAGAACCAAAATTTAAGATCCAAAAAGCTCAACTAATATGAAGCATAAGAAAATAATAAATAAAACTATACCAAGACATACTATAATCTCATCTCTCAAAACTAATGGTAAGCGTAAAATCCAAAATATAAACAAAAGGTGTCAAGGTAGGGTGAAGGGGTGAAACACTTAATGTTTTTAGGCACAGAGATAAAAATTATCTTGTTGGCTTCTTGCGAGAAACAATACAAACCAGAAAAAAATGAACCAAAATTGTTAAAGTGAAGAATGAAAAGGAAACTAAAAAAACTGTCATTAAGGAGGGAACTTGTTGGGATGAGTACTGGGTGTTGCATGTAAATTATGAATCACTAAACTTTATGCCTGAAGCCATTATTACGCTATATGTTAACTTGGGTTTAAAAAAAAAAACAAAAACAGAAAACCATCAACCAAGAATTCTATACACAGTTTAGTTGCATTTCAAACAAGCAAAGGAGATAAAAACATTTCCAGTATGCAAATTCTGAAAGAAATAATTACCTTATACTACAAGAATTTTAAAAGAATTTTTTTAGGAAGAAAGAAAAATAATATCAAGTGGAAATCTGAATGTACATATACAGGAAAGAAAAAAAATTGTCTATGTGGTACATATAAAACGTTTTAAAAGATATCATTTAAGTCTCTTTAAGTGACAATTGCCCCTTTATTTTTTTCTACTGCTGGTATTATTTATTTTTTTATTATTTTATTTATTTATTTATTTATTTTTTTTATTCTCAAGTTAGTTAACGTAGAGTGTAGTCTTGGCTTCAGAAGTAGAATCTAGTGATTCATCTGTTACATATAATACCCAGTGCTCATATCAACAAGTACCCTCCTTAATGCCCATCACCCAAAAAAAGTCAGAGAAAAACAGATATCATATGATTTCACTCCTATGTGGAATTTGAGAAACTTAACAGATGAACATACGGGAAGGGAAAGGAAAATAAAATAAGAGTAACACAATTGCCCCTTTAAAGCAAAACTAACAACAGTGCATTATGGGGTTTATATAAATTTTGAAGTGATACATATGCCAACAGTAGCACAAAAGCCAGAAGGAAAAACAAATAACAACAACAAAATCTTGGAATCATAGTGTTGTAAATTTCTTATTCCATAAGTCAAGTGGTGTATTACTTGAAAGTAGAAGTGTGTTAAAGATGTATGCTGTAAGCTCTAAAGCAACCACTAAATCAAAAAAGCAAATGTTTTTACCTACCCCAAAATAATATGAAATAACATAAACTACTCATTTAACAAAAAAATAAGATAGTATAAAGATGAAAAATAGAATGACAAGCAGTTGGAATGAATGGAAAACAAAACACAAAATAGATTTCACCCAGCTCCACAAATAATTACATTAAATATAAGTTTTAATACTCAATTAAATAGGAAATAGGGGCAGATTATATTTTAAAAAGAAACACAAAACAAGTCACTCTACCTGGCAAAGAAGAAACCCACTTTAAATATAAAGATCAGCATAGGTTAAAAGAAAAGGATGAAAATAGGCATATTAGCACGAATCAAAAGCAAGTGAGTGGCTACATTAATATTGGTCAAAAAAGATTTCAAAGCAAACAATACTACCAAAAGAAGAAGATAAATGACATTTAAATATGATACAGGAGTCAATTAATCGAAAAGATATAACAATCATAAATACCTATGCACCTTGTAACAAATACTTAAAATGCATAAAGCAAGAATTAGATATCATGGAAAAAAAGGCAAATCCACCATTATAGTCAAATATTTCAACACTTTTTAAAAATAATTGATAGAAAAAGTGGAAGGAAAAATCAATAAGTACATAGAAAACTTGAATAGAACTATCAATCAATCTGGACTAAATGACATTTATAAATTATTTCACCAAGCAACAGTAAAGTATACATTCCTCTTAATATTTGGAACGTTTACAATATTCTGGGTCACAAAACAAGTCTCAATGAATTAAAAATTATTTAAGTTACACAAAGTGTGTGTAATCTGACAATGCTGGAACTAAATTAGTAATTAAAAACATAAAATTATGTGAAAATTTCTCAAATATTTCAAAGCAAAATCTACTTCTATATAAATGAGGAGGAAAGAGCCAAAAAAGAAAAATTAAAACATACCAAAAACTGAATGAAAACGGAAATAAAACACATAAAAAATTTTAGATGTGTCCTCCAGTTGCTAGAGGAAAATTTATAGTACCAAATGCTTATATTAAAGATCAGTTACTATCTTAAATAAACCAAAAGAGCAAAACAAAACCTAAAACCTTCCAAGAAAAAAAGAGATTGTAAAAATCAGCATAGAAAAAATGTGAAAAACATTTCTAGACATGAGAATATAGTATTTCCCTACCTATTCTATGAGGTCAACATTACTTTAAAACTCAATCTAGATAGCACGTGAAAAATAAAGAAAAAAAGCAACAGACCAATATTTCTCATAAACATAGCATGAATATTTATACTAATATCGCACCAAACTGAATTAAACAATATGGAAACATGATAACTCATCATAAATGAGTGTTCTTTATTGCAGGTTGTCAAGTTACTTTAATGATAAAATAATCTATCAAAATAAATCACTTATCACCAAATTTACAAAATGATTATATATTTATAGTCATCTGATTTAATGTAGAATATCATTTGATAATATTCAACACCTATTTTGGTAAAAAACTTAAGGGAACTATGAATAGAAAGCAATTTCTTCAACCTGATCAGTTACATCTACAAAATAACTAGAGCTAACATCACATTAATAGTAAAACACTGGATGGTCACCAGAAGGGTGGTGGGTGGGGGGTTGGGTGAAATAGGTGATGGGGATTAAAGAGTATACTTACCTTGTAGAGCTCTGAGCAATATATGGAGCTGTTGAATCATTATGTTGTATATTCAAAACTAATATACTACACTGGAATTTAAAACAAAACAAAATAGGCAGCTCTTTCTGCCTACAGGTCCGGTCTCTGTGCTTTAATAAAACCATCTTTTTGCACTGAAAAACAACACAAAACAAAACAAAACAAAAAATACTGAATAATGCTAAGATCAAGATCAAGAAAGACAAATTTGTCCATTTCTAGTCAGTGTTTCACTGGAGTTTCTGGCCAGTGTAATAAGCCATAAGTACACACGCACATGCGTGCGCACACACACACACACACACACACACGCACACACAGTATGAAGGAGATATCTCTCTCTATCTGCATGATCTATATCATCTATATCTAACCTATAGATTTATAAATTGGGAGATACATTATTATACTTTAGTATATCCATACATTTGCCATTTTTTGTCATATGTCATAATATGTGATACAAAATATTTATATTAGTTCCACTTGTTTCCAAGCAGTGTTCAATTTATATTCCTATATTTTTCTTCCTAATCGGAATTATTCTAAGTTAATAACTATGATGTATATTAGCACACACTTAAAATTCCTTGAAATTATGTATGTGATTTTTCTTCTAGTAGCCACATATAGGTATATTTTATTTTCTCATTCTTATCTGACTTATATTTACTACTAAATATCTGTTTTAATTTCAATTTTTTAAACGTTTATTTATTTTTGAGAGTGAGAGAGACAGAGCATGAGCGGGGGGGGGGGTGGGCAGAGAGAGAGAGAGAGACCCAGAATCCAAAGCAGGCTCCACACTCCGAGCTGTCAGCACATATCCCCACGCGGAGCTTGAACTCACAAGCCATGAGATCATAACCTGAGCCGAAGTCAGATACTCAACCGACTGAGCCACCCAGGCGCCCCTAATTTCAATTTTCTAAATAAATATGATACAATTCCATAAAATCTATATAAACTAAGTTTTCTCAAAAGAAGTAAAACAGAAAAATAAGTCCACAGGATTTATATACTTCTTTTCTTATTTTTTATATTTACATTCTTTAAGATAAACTTGCTGTATATAAAATTTCAGGGCTAAGAAAAAAAAATAAAACAAAACAAACACTTTTTCCAGTTTCTTTGGAAACCAGGTCAGAAATGCCATAGGTAACCTACATACTGCTGGGAGTAAAAGGGAGAAATCCCACCTGCAAATTTCAGTTGCTGACAACCTGCTGGAAAAGACAGGTGCCAGGCTCTAGGTGTATTATATTACTGTTTAAACTCCAGAGAAAAGCAATTAAAACAATGTGTTTAGTCTTCTTTGGAAAATGTGTGAGTTACTTTAATTTCAAAAGTAAGGCAATGTCACAACTGAAGTTCTGCTTCCTCTTTGGCTACTGAAACCTTTTAACTAGTAGAGAAATAGCAGGCTTGGTAATAGCACACAGTATCCATGGCAACAGTTTCTTCAGTATTTCACTTGCCCACATTTGGAAAGGTCATCTTTTGTTTTCATCATTTTATGGTCCACATTGTTTACTTTTAATAAATAGTTCTTAATTCAAGCTAGGTCAATTACTTTGAGTCCACTTTGAATTTTTCCTTTGTTCTTCATTATATAATAATGCAGTGGTTATTTCATATATGTTTTAGTTTAAATAATTGAACGTGATATAAATATTCACTGTCAAACGTATATACTCCTCTGAGGTAATTGGTTTTTGTTTGGGTTTTGTATTTAGCTCTATTTAAAAGCTAGTTTGAAAATTTAAAAGTGGTTTGAAAATGGTAATCTGTGGCCTTAAAATCAAATAATACAACTGTCTAAACTATTAATAAGACATAAAGTACACTAAAAGCTCTAAATGCTATTAAGTCAAAAAGGTTCATGGTCATTCAGGAAGAATGAGTTGAATAAGGCATTATCCAGAAGTGAGTAAGTCATCACTTTCACGGAAATTTATATTTGCCTTAAAATTAATGTTTGAAAGGAATAATTTGAAATCTTATAATCTTATAATCAGCAGATGCTTTAATATATACTTTATGTACATTTTCTCATGTAATCCCTACTGAAACCAGCCTTGTTAGGCAGATATTCTATCAGCATTTTGCAGATGATAAAAATGCTGCTTAGGGTAGATAAGAAGGTGGAGCATGTAAGACATAAAAGCTGAGATTGCTGAAACTATGATTTACAATTCTGATCCATACACATACAGTAAGCACCTTTTTGCCTTTTTGCTTTCTTTGCTCGGTTTCTTCTCCAAAGTAATTGTTAACTCCTTATTTCTCCTTTCTTTCTGCTGCCAGCATTCAGCTTCAAAATTCCTAATTCAACCTAGATAATATTTTTCACTGTGATGATTTCTCTAATCATCTGTATTACAAATCAGACTTGATTTTCTTTCTTCTTGATCATTTAAATGTTTGTTTTTCTTTTTAAAATTTTTTTTAACGTTTATTTATTTTTGAGACAGAGAGAGACAGAGCATGAATGGGGGAGGGTCAGAGAGAGGGAGACACAGAATCTGAAACAGGCTCCAGGCTCTGAGCTGTCAGCACAGAGCCCGACGCGGGGCTCGAACTCACGGACCGCGAGATCGTGACCTGAGCTGAAGTCGGACGCTCAACCGACTGAGCCACCCAGGCGCCCTAAATGTTTGTTTTTCTAAATTGTCTCTGGTATTTAATATTTTTTCCCATTTATCCAACCTATTGTCCACATATGTTAAGGCATGTATTGATCATTTCTCTACACACACACACACACACACACACACACACACACACAGACACACACTCAGAAATGTACTCCTTTTGATGTAATAAAAGACAAAGAAACTAATGGAGTGTAAAAGAAGAAAAGAATATTACAGAGAAGAAACAGTATTATACAATCTTAACATTAGAAGTTTTTTTTTTTTAAATCTGAGGAAAAGGAAGCTGTACTTCTTACTCTGAGGTATTGTAAGCGTGCATAAATTATCGATATATACCATGACCAAAAAAGTTTGTTCCTTCTCCTTTCCTATTCAGATACTCAAAATTAAAGATTTTCCAAACTCTTTCCCTATTTTAGTATCCTATTATTTTCTTTCTTGTTTGTTTATTTTTTATCACTGAATAGCTATATTGAACCTCATTTCTAGGTAGTCCATTAGCATGAAGGTACAAATGAGGAAAAGCAAGGAGGGAGAAAATGGCATAGCACAAGAATTTTATTTTGATCAGTAATAGAATCTTACATTGCCAGTATATTTGCAAAGGGTGGCACTTTTGTGGAATATTATTAGGTATGTGACAATAATTAGGTATCTGGGGAAAGAAAGATTAAAACTGACTGGGTTATGGGAAAATGAGAACTCTCAACAGTCTACTTTCCTCTATGGCAATCAAAGAAGAGATTATTATATATTCTATTAGAGTATTGCCATTTATTTTGGTAATAGAGCTTCAATTTCTCTTCTGCCTTAACCTTACCAGGGCTTCCTTTTAGTGGAATCAAAATAGCTACCAAAGAAAGGAAATTACTAGTACACATTTATTTTCAAATTGCAGACTTATGAATATGAATAGTCACTTATTAGAATTTTATTTAAAAATTCATAAATGGTTAAAATAATATGTGGAAATAAGATTACTTGAATCAAAATATATAATAGATTATATTAAATATTTATTTTATTATTTATTCTGTAAAGAGTAACATTTGGATGTAGCATTTGAAAATGCAAAGATATAATTCTGTGTAATTATAAGACTGAAAAACTAGATTATGTTAATTGTGTTTCTATATTTGCTAAACCAAAATATACTTGAAAGATTGACAATTTTTAAGCAGAATTAAAAAAATCTCCCTGTACAAAATTTATTGCAAAATATCCCTTTCATTTTATACTTAGAGAAAGAAAGAGTAGAGGAGAGAGGCAGAAGGAGAGAGAGAATCTTAAGCAGGGCTTATGATACTGGGCTTCATCCCATGACCATGAGATCATGACCTGAGCCAAAATCAAGAGTCTGATGGTTAACTGACTGAGCCACTCATGTGCCCAGCAAAATACTCCTTTTAAAGAGTGTATATATGACGGGTTTGAGCCCTGCTCAAAGACCTCAGTGCTCTGGTCATGATCTCAGGGTTCATGAGTTCAAGCCCACATCATGCTCCATGCTGATGGTGCGAAGCCTGCTTCGTATTCTTTCTCCCTCTTTCTCCCCCCACCCAGGTATCTCTCTCTCTCTCTCAAAATAAACAATAAACTTTTCTTAAAAAAGAATATCTATTTGAGGAATCAATAATATTGACTCTTCTGAAATATGGTCATAAAACATTTGACTCATCAAAAAATAATTTTACAATATATAGTCTTTATTTAAAATTTTTCCTTTATTTTTTTCCTAGTAGAGTTTGTTCTTTTCCTTGCAGATTGCAATAATTAACCTTTGAAAGGATAAGTATCCAGAAGGCCAATGAGTAATTTCAAATGCATTATTGTAAGGGATATGGAAGATTTGTACAGGTTGATCTCTGAAGAATACAATAGGTTAAGTTGCTTGCAAAATGGATTCTGAGGCAGGGAGTACTTATAAAGAAACAAGAGAATAAGAATGCAAACTCTTGAATGACAGAGAGAGATAAAAAGTATGAAGAGTACTATAGGACAGATTTTCTGGCAAATAGATTCTGAGGCAGCAATTTATATGAAGTAGGCTAATTTGGGAGGACTCTTAGGACACTAATCTATAAGACATGAGGAAAACAGGATTGGGCAGAAGGGGTAGTTGAAATACTCTGCACTTGCAACAGAGGCCGCAGCTGACCTCACGCTTAGCTCTGAAGCTGGGATAGTTCTTTAAAATCATCTTAAAGGGAGGCACAGAGGAAGAGACAGATATCTGTAGAGTAGAAAAATGTAGTTTAGAAAACACAAATTTTTAAAATATGCATTAGACATGGTTGCCCTTTGTTCCAGAGAGAAATACAATCCTACTACAATGATATTCATTAAAATATTATGAATAGATTACAACTAAGGCTGTCAGTGCTTCTGCTCAAAAGACATGCAGAGAAGTAAGAAATCCACAGAGAACTGCATCCCAGCAGTAAGTGAATCAAACAATTTTTAAGCTGGTATTGATGCTGGCGAGGGGGAAATATCCAAGCCCATACCTGGCATAAATGTAAATTCCAGTTATGAGAGATCACTGCCCCTTACTCAAGAGAAAGAGTGCAATTTAACCAAAAAGTGGCTGTTTTGTCTCATATTATTTTATGAGCATTGACTTCTGCCAGTTTGGATGGAGATTCAGCAGCAGCCGCAGTACCTAGATCAACCTTGGAGAGTGAGAGCCCATGCTGTCGAGGCCTATGTACACCCTCCATTTCTTGCCACTTTGGTACTCTCTTAATGAACTCATTTTTTCAGCATTAGGAGTCTGTATCCTTGATCTTCCAATGATTTTTTAAAATGACTTTTTATTCTAATTCCAATATGGTTAATACACATTATTATATTAGATTCAAGTGTACAATATAGTGATTCAGCACTTCCATACAACAGGCGGTGCTCATCAGGAAAAGTGCGCTCCTTGATTCCCATCACCTATTTCATCCATTCTCCCACCAATCTCCCCTTTGGTAACCATCACTTTGTTCTCTATAGTTAAGAGTTTGTTTCTTGGTTTGTCTCTTTCTTTCTAATTTCGTCCCTTTGTTCCTTTGTTTTGCTTCTTAAATTCCACAGGTGAATGAAATCATGTGCTATTTGTCTTTCTCTGATTGACTTATTTCACTTAGCATTATACTCTATAGCTCAATCCATGTCATTACAAATAGCAAAATTTCATCATTTTTCTATGGATGAATATGATTCCATTGGATATATATACCACCTCTTCTTTATCTATCCATTTATCAATGGACACTTGGACTCCTTCCATAGTTTGGCTATTGTAAAAAATGCTACAATAAAGATAGGGATGCATGTATCTGTTTGAATTAGTCTTTTTACATTTTGGGAGTAAATACCCAGTAGTGCAATTACTGAATGGGAAGGTAGTTCTATTTTTAATTTTTTGAGGAATATCCATACCGCTTTCCAGAGTGGCTGCACCAGTTTGCATTCCCACCAACAATTCACAAAGGTTCCTTTTTCTCCACATCCTCATTTCTTGTATTTTTTTTTTTTTGTTTGTTTGTTTGGTTTTTATTTTTTTTAGTTTAGCCATGGTGACAGGTGTGACGCGACATATCATTGTAGTTTTAATTTGCATTTTGCTGATGATGAGTGATATTGAGAATCATTTCATGTGTCTATTGGACACCTGAATGTCTTCCTTGGAGAAATGTCTGTTCATATCTTCTGTACATTTTTATTTGTATTATTTATATTGGGGTATTGATTAGTTTAAATTCTTTATATATTTTGGATACTAACCCCTTATCAGATATTTCATATGCAATCTTCCATTCAATAGGAATCTTCTTCCATTCAATAGGTTGCCTTTTAGTTTTATTGATTGTTTTCTTTACTGTGCAGAAACTTTTGGTGTATTTTGGTGTATTCCATCATTTTTTTGTTGCTTTAGGTTCCCTTGCTTCAGGAGTCATATCTAGAAAAATGTTGCTACTTTCAATGTGAGAGAGATTACATTGCATCCTCTTCTAGGATTTTTAGGGTTTCAGGTCTCATATTTGCATGTTTAATCCATTTTGAGTTTATTTTTGTGTTTGATGTCAGAAAGTGGTCCAGGTTCATTATTTTTCATATAGCAGTCCAGTTTTTCCAGCACCATTTGTTGAAGAGACTATCTTTTCCCATTGGATATTCTTTCCTGCTTCATCCAAGATTAATTGACTATACTGTAGGTGTGTTTATAGATTTTCTATTCATTCTATTGATCCATGTGTCTATTCTTGTGCTAATACCATGCCGTTGTGATTAATACAGCTTTGTAATATAATTTGAAATATTGAACTGTATTATGTCCAGCTTTGCTTTACTTATTCAAGATTGATTTAGCTATTTGGGATCTCTTGTGGTTTCAAATTCTAGTAACACTTTTCCTAGTTCTGTGAAAAATGATGTTGGTATTTTGATAGAAATTGCATTAAATCTGTAGATATATTTCAGAAGTATAGACATTTTAACAGTATTTGGCCTTGTAAACCATGAGCATGGAACGTCTTTCCATTTCTTTGTGTTATTTTCAATTTCTTTTATCACTGTTTTATAGTTTTCAGAGTATGAGTCTTTCACCTCTTTCATTAGATTTCTTCCTAGGTATCTTATTTTGGGTGGAATAGTAAATGGTATTGTTTTGCTAATCTCTTGCTCTTTGCTTCATTATTATTATACAGAAATGGAACAGATTTCTGCACATTGATTTTGTATCCTGTGACTTAACTGAATTCATTTTTCAGTTCTAGTAGTTTTTTTTTTTTTTTTTTGGTGGATTCTTTAAAGTTTTCTATATATAGTATCATGTTATCTGCAAATTGTCAAAAGTTTTACTTCTTACTAATTTGGATGCCTTTTATTTATTTTTGTTGTCTAACTGTTGTGTCTAGGACTTCCAGCACTACGTTAAATAAAAGTGGTGAGTGTGGACATCCCTGTCTTGTTCCTGACTTAGATGAAAGGCTCTCAGTTTCCCCCCATTGAGCAGGAGGTTAGCTGTAGGTTTTTCATATATGGCCTTTATTATGTGAGGTGTTTCCTCTAAATAAAATATTGAGGATTTTATCATGAATTGATTCTGTACTTTGTCAGATGCTTTCTCTTCATCTATTGAAATAATCACATGGTTTTTACCCTTTCTCTTATAGATGTTATGTATCATATTGATTTGCGAATATTGAACCACCTTGCAATACAGGAATAAATCTCACTTGATGGTGGTGAATGGTTTTGTTAATGTATTGTTGGATTAAATTTGTTAGTATTTGCTGAGAATTTTTATATATATGTTTATCAGAGATATTGGCCTATAGTTCTCCTTATTTTGTGTCTTTATCTGGTTTTGGTATCTGGTTGATACTAGCCTCGTAAAATGATTTTGGAACTTTTCCTTCTTCGTCTATTGTTTGGAATAGTTTGAGAAGAATAGGTACTAACTCTTTAAATGTTGGTATAATTTACCTGTGAAACTGTCTATTCTTGAGCTTTTGTTTCTTGGGAGTTTTTTGGATTATTTATTCAATTTCATTGCTGGTAATTGGTCTATTCAAAGTTTCCATTTCTTCCTGCTTCAGTTTTGGTAATTTATATGTTTCCAGGAATGTATCCATTTCTTCTAGATTGTCTAATTTATCAGCTTATAGTTTTTCATAATATTCTCTTACACTGGTTTGTATTCCTGTGGTGTCAATTGCTATTTCGCCTCATTTACTGGTGATTTTGTTTATATGAAACATTTCTCTCTCTCTCTCTTTATTTTATTTTATTTTATTTTATTTTATTTTATTTTATTTTATTTATTTTACTTTGGTGAGTACAGCTAGAAGTTTATAAATTCTGTTGATCTTTTCAAAGAACCAGCTCCTGGTTTCATTGATCTGTTCTATATATATATATATATATATATATATATATATATATATATATATTTACTTTATGTAACAGTTATTTCTATTCTAATCTTTATTATTTCTTTCCTTCTGCTAGTTTTGGGTTTTGTTTGTTCCTCTTTTTCTAACTCCTAAGGTTAGGTTGATTATTTGAGATTTTCATTACTGCAAACTTCCCTCTTAGAACAGTTTTTGCTGCATCCCAAAGTTTTTGTCCATCATGTTTTCATTTTCATTTGTTTTCATGTAGTTTTTAATATCTTCTTTGTTTTCTTAGTTGACCCATTATTTGTATAGTAGCATGTTATTTATCCTTCATGTATTTGTGTTATTTCCATATTTTTCTTGTGGTTAATTTTTAGTTTCAAAGTATTGTGGTGAGAAAAGATGCATGGTATCACTTTGATCCTTTTGAATTTGTTGAGGCTTGTTTTGTGCCTCCTGTGTGATCTATTCTGGAGAATGTTTCATGTACACTTGAAAACAATATATATTCTGCTCTTTTAGAATGGAATGTTCTGAATATATCTGCTAAATTCATCTGGATCAGTAATTCTTTCAAAGCCACTCTTTCCTTGTTGATTTTCTGTTTAGATGATCTGTCCATTATGTAAAGGAGGTTTTAAGTCCCCTACTATTATTGTATTACTATCAGTTCCTTTTTGTATGTTATGAATTGTTTTATGTATTTGGATGCTCTAATGTTGGGTGCATAAATATTTACAATATTTATATCTTACTGTTAGATTGTCCCTTTATTATTATATAGTGTCTTTTTTTGTCTTCTTTTACACACTTTATTTTAGAGTCTATTTTGTTTGATATAAATATTACTACTCCATCTTTTTTTTGATACACATTTGCACAATACATGTTTCTCCATCCCCTTACTTTTTTTTTTACTTTTTTAAATGTTTATTTATTTTTGAGAGAGACTGAGACAGAATGCGAGTGGATTGGGGCAGAGAGAGAGGGAGGCACAGAATCTGAAGCAGGCTCCAGGCTCCAAGCTGTCAGCACAGAGCCTGACATGGGGCTCGAACTCACCAGCTGTAAGATCATGACCTGAACCGAAGTCTGACATGCAACCAACTGAGCCACCCGGGCGCCCCTCATCCCCTTACTTTCCATCTGCATGTGGCTTTGGTTTGAAATGCATCTCTTGTAGACAGTATACAGATGCGTCTTGCTTTTTTTTTTTTTTTTATTCACTCTGTCACCCTATGTCTTTTGATAACAGCTTAGTCCATTTACATTCAAATAAGTTTTATTTATTTATTTTTTTAATTTTTGAGAGAGAGGCAGCACAATCAGGGGAAGGGCAGAGAGAGAGGGAGACATAGAATCTGAAGCAGGCTCCAGGCTCTCAGCTGTCAACACAGAACCCAGTGTGGGGTTCAAACCCATGAACTGTGAGATCATGACCTGAGCCACAGTTGGACACTTAACTAACTGAGCCACCCATGTGCCCCAGTCCATTTATATTCAAAGAATTTATTAATAGATACCAATTCATTGCCATTGTGTTACTTGCTTTGTGGTTGTTTTTGTAGTTTTTCTCTGACCCTTCCTTCTTTTTATCTCTTTCAGGGTCTGCTGGTTTTCTTGAATGATGGACTTGGATTTCTTACTCTTTATTTTTTGCATATCTATTATTGGGTTTTGATTTGTGGTTACCATTAAGTTTATACACAACATCTTCTTCATATGGTAGTCTATGCAGTCTATGCAAAATTAACAAATTTTGATACTCATTCTTAACTCCTCTCCCCTCCATTTTTCAGATAATTGGTATCATATCTTACATATTTTACATTCTTTTATTTTGTGCTTCTCCTGGCTGATTTTTAAAGTTATAATTTTTTTTTGCTTTTGTGCTTTCTATTTTTCTTACTCTTACCTATGCTTTTTGTTTTCCAGTCACAGAGTCCCCCTTAATTTTTTTGTAAGACTGACTTACTGGTCATGAATTCTTTTAACCTTTGTTTGTCTGGGAAACACTTTATCTCTCCTTCTATTCTGAATGGTAACATTGCTGGGTATTCTTGGCTGCAGATTTTACCCTTCCCGAATTTTGAGTGTATCATGCCACTCCATGTGGCCTGCAAAGTTTCTGTTAAAAAATCAACTGATAGCCTTCTGGGGTTTCCTTTCTTTTTTTAAATTTTTTTTTTCAACGTTTTTATTTATTTATGGGACAGACAGAGACAGAGCATGAACGGGGGAGGGGCAGAGAGAGAGGGAGACACAGATCGGAAACAGGCTCCAGGCTCCGAGCCATCAGCCCAGAGCCTGACGCGGGGCTCGAACTCACGGACCGTGAGATAGTGACCTGGCTGAAGTCGGACGCTTAACCGACTGCGCCACCCAGGCGCCCCAAAGGGTTTCCTTTCTTTATAATTGCCTTTTATTTTTCTCTTTCAACCTTTAAAATTATTTCTTTATCACTTTTTTGCCATTTAAATTACTATGTGTCTTGGTGTGGATTTCCTTAGGTTGAATTTGTTGGGGGAATCTCTGTGCCTTCTGAATCTCGATCTCTTGTTTTCCTCCCAAGATTTGGGAAGTTTTCAGGTATTAGTTCTTCAAATACATTTTCTACCCCCCCTTTTCTCTCTCTTCTCCTTATGGGATCCCTACAATGCAAATGTCATTACACTTGATGGTGTTGCTGAGTTCTCTAAGTCTATTCTCATCATGCAGTATTTGTCTCTCACTTGTTCAGCTTTATTGGTTTCTACTACTCTTTCCTCTAGGTTGTTAGCCCACTATTTATTTCATCTGTTGTATTTTTTAATTTTATTTCTTGAATTCTTCATCTGTGATATGTTATGTTTTCATTTCTTTGTCAAGGGCTTCGCTGATGTCCTCCACCCTTTCTGAGTCAAGTCATTATTTTAAATTCTCTGTCAAGCATACTATTTATTTCTGTTTTGCTTAGATCCCCTGCAGTGATTTTGTCCTATTCTTTCATTTGGAACATAATCCTCTGTCTCCTCATTTTGTCTACTTCTCTGTGTCTGCTTCTGTGTGTTAGGCAAGTCAGCTACATCCTCTGCTCTTGAAAACAGTGTCTTTAGGAAGAAGAGGTCCTGTAGTGACCTGCATGCAGTGTCCTGTTTTGACCAGAATCTGGCACTTCAGGGGAAGTCTCCTGTGTATTGCTTGTGTCATGCTTATGTGTCTGAACTGCTTTTTCTTTTGGTTCAGAGGCCCATACTGACTGTCTGCCTGTTGTGGGCTGTGCTTGTTCTCTGTGGTGTTAGTGAAACCAAGCAGACAGGTTTTTAGGGGGTGTGACTGGAGGATGGCAGGGGTGGAGGGAGCAGTGGTGTTAACAAAATTTGTGCTGAACAGCTAGTCTTAGGCAGGATTATTGCAAGCTTGGCAACCCAGGGGGCATGGCATAAGGAGGGGGGAGAGTAGGTCAGGGGCACAGGAATTTGGGTTGAGCTCAGGACCAAGGCCACTAAGCTAGGAGTGTGCAAGTCCTCAGGAGAATGCACATGCAGGGCACTCTGCCAGCTGGTTAAGTAGCAAGTGCCCTGCACAGCTTGCCCTGTGTTTATGCCTAGTTGTATGGGTGGGGTAGAAAAGGGTGCCTGCCAGCTCTTTTTTTCCTGGAGAAATACCCCCAAGGAGCTCTAAAATCAGTATAAACAAATCTTCCTGTTTGCTCTAGGCATTATGCAAACAGTCTCTTCTATGCTGCCTTTCTGTGGGCTGCTGTCTCTTTAAGAGCGGGGATGCCCCTATCACTCACCCTCCTGCTTTGCCCAGTGCTGAGTTAGCTGACTTTTAAAGTTTCAGATTCTGTTTCCTGCTAGTTATACAAACTCAGGTAATTCAGTCCTTCTGGTTTTCAAAGCTGGATATTATGGGGAACTCATCTTCCTTGTGTGGGCTCTCTGGGGTGCGGAACCAATTCTTTCCCCTCTCCATATCCACAGATCCCTCCCTCCTGGGGACAGCTATAGACCACCATTCCTTCCCTTTCTAAACTCTCAGATACAGCTTCTTCTCTACATTTATTTTTGAAGTTTGTTCTGCCTGTTTCTCAGGTCTATTCACACAGATGTGAGTAATACCTAGTTGTAAACATGGGATAGGATGAACTTAGGGTCTTCCTACTCCTCCATCTTCCCAAGGTCCCTCTGTTTAGCAGTGTTTTTGATGGTAATGTTTTCTGATGGGTATTCCATGCCTTCCAAAGATCATCATAATTCATGTCTCTTACCCTTGATCTATCCACATTTGTCTTTCCCCGATTTTGTTTCTGATACCTTCCATAATTTTTCTTCTTGAACCTTAACCAAACAATGAATTTATTTCCCACTTCTCACGTGTTTATGTGTATTCTGACCTTGGAACAATGTAGGTAGGTGTAGGTGCAGCTCCCAGTGTTCTACACATTGGGAATATTTTGCCCAATTATTATTTGTCAGGTCCATTTCTGTATGGAACTGTAGCCCAGAAACAATCCATTTTTACCTTATACTTACCAAATGAGCCAATCCTTCCTTGAATTAAAGTGTGACTTTTTCCTCTTCTGTCAAATAGGGATAAGGGAACATTCATGTGACTATTGAGTTTAGCTAATAGAAAGGTATTATTGCATTAATAATGGATAACTTTGGGGTCTAGACCACCTCCTCATGAAGCTTACTTGTACCTCTCAGCCCTATGCCTTGTCATATGTATACCATCCTTATAATGAATAAGAGTTCAGTTGATTGGAATTTTCATTTGTTGTCTAGAAGTATCTCTGACTATATGGATACTTGATATCCCATGATCAAATTTTCCATCGCAATCAGGGTCCTATCAAATTTGAGTTTTGAACTAGGAATATCTTTTTGCTTCTTCACAATTTTAGGACCCTCCCTTTTGATTCTCCTATTTTGTCTTGCCACAAGTTCCATATGATTTTTGTATTTAGTAGTATGTGCCACCTTCAAAACATAAAGAGTTCAAGATGGCATTGTATTGTATCTTATTGTGGGGAATGAGAAATGCAATAATTAAAATTTGTTGTTGTTTTTCTTTGCACACAATGTTCCTACATTCCCCATTACTCACATGACTAAAACCTAAAAAGAAAATAATTGGAGTAGTAGACACCTCCACGAAACTTTATAGAGCTTAGTCTCCACCCTATGAGGAACATGTGTATTATAACAGACTCCAATATACTTGTTACTTCTTGCTCATACAACAAGATGTCATCATCCAGCAATTATGTCATCAATATAGTCAACCAAAGTGATTTATGTAGAATGTGTAAGTGGTTGAATTGCTCTAGTACTAGATTTTTATGGGAGGTAGGACTGTAAATGTGTTTTCTGGACAATACTATGTGTACTAGGTTGAATAATATCTTCTTAAATTCCATGTCTACTCAGAACATCAGAATGTTATTTTATTTGGAAATAAAATCTTTGTAAGTATAATTAGTAAGTTAAAATGAGGTCATAACTGCATTAGGGTGGGAACTAATGGAATTATTTCTGTGCTTATAAAACAACAGAAAACAGAGACACATGAGAACTCCATGTGAAGATACAGTACTTGCATCTACAAGCCAAGGAATGCAAAGCATTGCAGTAGCCACCACAAGCTAGGACAAAGGCATAGCATTGATTCTCCCTCAGAGTTTTCTGAAAATCCAACACTGCTGACACATGAATTTCAGGATTCTGTTTTCCAGGACTATGAGAGAATATATTTCTGTTGTTTTAAGGCACCTAGTTTATAGTAATTTCATAAAGCAGCTCCAGAAAATTAATACACCATATAAAGGCATACTGCTTGTTTTTCTTCTCAATCACTTGACTGCAGTGATTTACTGCAGTGCCAATTAATGGCTGTATACAAACTACAGGAATCTGTCTTAATATTCTCTAGGAGATATAACATAACTGGATCAGGTACTGCAAATGAGGCTACTCTTTGTTTGAGTTTCCAATAGCACACTTTCATCTGCTGGGATAGATCTGGTTTTTCTAGATACCAGACTTATGAATGGGTTGATAATGAGACTACAATTTTAGCATCCTTTAGATCTAAAAAGTGGCCATAGTCTCTATCATTCTTGTCCAGATATTATATTGATCTTGATGTGTTATCTTTGTGGAAAGAGTTTTTGCAGCTTGTGCTGGTTTTTTCTAAAAGATGTCTTACCTCACATATCAAGGAAACAGTGTGAGGATTCTGCAAATGAACAAGAATACAAACCACCAAGTGTTAAACATTTGGATAGCAGTGAAATCATCATCAAGTAGTTCTGTAGACCACTGTGAACCATGCCTGGTCGAAGCCTTCATTTATTGCATGGCCCTAATTTATTACATTCCTTTGATAATGCCCTCTGTGATCTTAATGGGGATAATGACAATTCATTTCTTCAGGTAACATTGTCAACTGAGGTCCTGCATCTAAAATGTTTTGCATGGGGCGCCTGGGTGGCTCAGTCGGTTGAGCGTCCGACTTGGGCTCAGGTCATGATCTCGCAGTCCGTGAGTTCGAGCCCCGCGTCGGGCTCTGTGCTGACTGCTCAGAGCCTGGAGCCTGTTTCAGATTCTGTGTCTCCCTCTCTCTCTGACCCTCCCCCGTTCATGCTCTGTCTCTCTCTGTCTCAAAAATAAATAAACGTTAAAAAAATTAAAACAAAATAAAATAAAATGTTTTTCAATGTTTGGGTAATCTTCTTTTGTGGATAATGGTTAAATGGTCAAATAGCTGTAGGCCCCTTTGAGGAAGAACTGGATTAACCATTATTATATACTCTTGCTATGATGTTGTACTATCCTTCCATGTGGAGATCCAGACTCCTCTTCACTCAGAGTTTTAAGTGCTGATATATGTCAGGGCCGATAGTTCTTTTGGTGTGGAATTCCCCTTACAAACTTAGGAGATCTATCCCTTTCTCAGCAAGGTTATATTGTGACATGACTTCAGTTATTAGCCTGATGGCCAAGAGGGAGTGGTATTATCCTAAGAAGTCATATGTTTTCTCTTAAGAAAGGGGCTTCTGTATGGTCTTCAAGCAAGGAGTTTGCTATCTTAAATAAGGAAGACTGGATTACTTTTGTAGGCCCTAAGTGTTTTGACAAATTTGCAAATTGAAGGTTTTTAAGTGCATGAATTTATATGTGCCCATATAAATTCTGAGAATCCAAACATTTCCTAGTTTAAGTTTTTGTTCTTCGCATAACAAATTTTCTGGGGTTGAGAATTCAACTTTTACTGGCGCTCCACTACCCTGATAATCAAATTCTTCTGGGCCAATAGCTATAGAACAAGACCTTTCCAAGCTACGCTAATAAAACTCAATTACTTATTAACCATTCATAACATTTTATTGTTTCTTCATTGAATCAATAACATACAGCAAGTGTCATCAATTCCATAATCTTTACTACTCTTGCTTTTATTGAACTTCCCAAAGGCTTGAAATGTACCTGTACACACATTCCCTTCTACATGTATTTCATCTTGATTCATCAATGGAACAATTTTTAAAAATTACATTTTTACAGTATGCCAAGGGAATTACTACTGAAATTTGATCAATGGTGGGGTCTTTCAATAGTATATGAAGCTGGCAATTTATCCTGTTTCAAAATCTCATTTTGGAATCAGCTTCCTAGGATCATGTCCAGTATCAACAGATTTAAGTCTTATTCCCCAGGAAATAGAGATTTGCTTGCAGGGATTTTGTAGATGAATGCTGTTGAGATCACTATTTGTCAAGGGATTAAAGCAACAGGATTAGAGAACAATTAAACTGGAACTCAGCAGTGACTGAGGAATCAGCCAGTTTTACAAGGATTTTGGAGCTGAGATGACCCTTCAGAGATACCCTATATATATGTAAAGGTGGAGATAGACTTCTGCACTCTCTCATTGGCCAGTTTTTGGAGGTGGTTGCCCTTAGGATGAGAGCCAGATGTTAGGTAGAGCAAGTCCCCTTCAACTTGGCACAACTGATGAAGAAGGATTTGACTGTGATAGGTAAACAGGCAACACTCCAAGCAAATTCAGAAATCAGTGACTAGGTCTTTAAATGGTGATCTGGACAGCATTCACTGGAAAGTAATTAGTGTTGATCATCTTCAAATTCATGAATGACTGCGAATATTAGGAGATATTTTTACTTAGGTAACCTGGAATTCTGGCATTCCTCAGAACTCTTACCAATGGAGGTGCAGATGTCAGGGATGTAGAGTAGTTACAAGAAACAGTTTCTAAATAAGGAAATGCAGCTGCAGGGAAGAATATTGGGAAGTTATTGTTCTAACCCAGGAAATTATGAAAATAGTTTACTAACATTAGTCCATAAACTTAATGTTGTTTCTCCAGGTTTAAGAGACAAATGAAACATAATCCTATATAAAATTTAAATTGTCCATGAAAATAAAGCCTACCAACCTTTCAGAGACAGTATACTTTTCTTGACAATTGGATCGAAAATAGTTCATAGAGATTTACATAAAAGCATGAAAAATACAGAAATATATCATGCCATCTTCTGAAATTTCATCTATCTATTGTAGAGTAGAATACATAAGTCAGTTAGCCAATGGTGAAGAAATTATGTCCTTCAACTACTATAAGGATATTTTTTTTTTTGCCAGACTATCTTTGTTTTGCTTGCTTGTTTGTGTCTTGAGTTTGTTAGTCAGTATGCTTTTCTTATATGCCATTCTTCCAAATTACTGACGGGTAGTCATGATTGTGGGCTCTAGTGGACTGAGACTGGTGGGATATAAATTTGGGTATTTATATCTTCTACATATAAGACTGGTTCTAAGTTTAGTGCACCAAAATATCTGCTTTCTATTGTGCTTTTAAGTTATTAGAATGCAGAAGATAGTAGTTACCTCAAATGCAGAGTGATAGTCATCTTACTTATTACTACTTTGGTAAAGTACTATACCAATTGTGCATTCAAATAGATTTGGAAGTTACTGTGAACTTCTTATGTTAGCATGTTTGGAATGCTCTGTTATGTAGGCTATTATCTATGTTACTTCATTAGTTATTTCCTTATTGTGGTCAAAAAAGTTGGCATGTATTTATTCCATTTGATATTTCTCAGTGTTATGCATTGGATAGGAGTTTGTGATACATTTTCATTAGTTCTCTGTTAATTTATTTTGAGGATTTATTTGCTTATGACTTTTATTCTGTATGAATTGTTTGCCCTGTTAAAATTTGATTAATTTGTACTTCTGATGATGGGCCAAATTAAACAAAATAAAATGCCAAACTAATAAATATATAATATACATTGCTGGAAAACTAGTAAGGACTCTGCCTCAAACTGCATTATTAATGGATGAAAATTAAAGTTAATTAAAGTATTGATTTGAGAATGAGAACTGTAATTTATTATTTGTGGATCTAATAAAGAAAAACATTTCTCAAGGTCATGTTTCTTTTTTTTTTTTTCTTTTCTTTAAACAACAAACCAAATAATTTCTGAGGATAATAGATTGCTTTAAATAATAAAGAGCAATGACAGAGGTGGACTTACTGGGAAGCTAATGAAGTTTAACCCTCAAAGCCCTTAACTTGCATGGATGTCATCTGAGGCCTCAGAAGGGGTGCTAGTAATGTGTTTTAAAACACATATTTTACTGACTTTTCCAAAAGTCAGATATTTTAATTTCTGACTTGTTTCATTCTGACCTCCTCCCCATCACACTTTCCTCAGTGTTAAATAGTGTGAAATATTAGGAGACTTTGAGGATCTGGCTAAGAGGAAGTAACTTGGGGTTTAGGTTTAAAGTTTTGGTTTGATAAGGTTAGTTTAGTTAAGATTTATTGGGTTATTTTATTTGGAATAGAGTCATATATAAGTAATATATTCTGATATAAGTAAGATATTGTTAGCTATCCTCACGTATTTTGAAGGATTCCTGGTGTGCTCTCATCAAATTTCATGCTAATTTACAAAAATATGTGACCAGCGATACTGTAGACCTACAACAGAATATTTTCTTGCTCTAGGTGAAACTCACAAGTGGCAGCTTTTCATTGCACCCTATATATAGTTCAGAGTAACATTTTTAGATGCAGAATTTGTTAACTCCAAAATACAAACACTATTACCAGGCACTGTACTTCTTTCTTTGAAGTAAGAGAATTAAATGCAATAATAATTTTTACATCCTGGAAGGGATATTTTAGTATGCTCCTGATCATTGGCCCAGACAAACTACACTGAAACTGTTAGATTTTTGAAACATCATTGAATGTATTTCTTGCCCTTTGGAAAACATTGTATTACTAAAACTTTCAAAGAACTAGCCCACTTCTTGCTCATCCTGTCCCATGATCCCTGTCACCAACATAATAGACAAATATGATATTCTGCAGAACTCCATAGTCTAATTCTCTCCTTATACCAAAGAGCAGAAGAGTTCATTTAGCCTTGGGTTGAATTTATGAATGGATATGTTTCATGTGAATTCAAATTAGTTATGTTTTTTAAAAAAATTAGAATACATAGGAATACCTACACCAGATGATAGGTTGCACATGCTATACTTGAAGCTTTAATAATCAGATCTAGTGAAGATACTATATTGGACACAACAACTGCAATATGAAAGTATTAACTGAGATTTATCTACGGAAATTAAAGTTTGAAACACAAATATCCAAGATATATTTTAGTTAAGGTTTTAAAGATAATATATGAAATATTTCTTATACGCTTATCTTTTAAACTGCTCTGGGCCAGAAGATATTATAATATATAATTCTTAAAGGACTTGCTATGATGCAATATTTGCCATTCCTGCCCTTTTGGAAAATATGAGCCTTTCCCAGCATAAATCAGTTTTACTGCAAGTAACATGCTCATCCCAGTACTCCTGTTCTTGAAGATGATCACTTTACATTGAATATATTTCATTCATAATTTCACATTTATTTAAATACAGGTTTTAGAGATTCCAAGGCAAAACTTTACTTGTCCCCCTAAAGAATCACAAAACTAGAAGGATCTTAAAATAATGTCTGGTCCAGAGGCCTGATTTGATACTATTCTATATGCTATTACAGAAAATGTATGAATTATAAAATAAATGTCTGCATTTTATCTTTAATTAAAGTAATAGTAACCATTAAAATGATATTTATCTGGGGCGCCTGGGTGGCGCAGTCGGTTAAGCGTCCGACTTCAGCCAGGTCACGATCTCGCGGTCCGTGAGTTCGAGCCCCGCGTCGGGCTCTGTGCTGACAACTCAGAGCCTGGAGCCTGTTTCCGATCTGTGTCTCCCTCTCTCTCTGCCCCTCCCCCGTTCATGCTCTGTCTCTCTCTGTCCCAAAAATAAATAAACGTTGAAAAAAAAATTAAAAAAAAAAAAAGATATTTATCTGAGCATCTGGGTAGCTCAGTCAGTTGAGCATCTGACTCTTGATTTCAGTTTAAGTGTGATCTCATGGTTTGTGGGATCCAACCCCTTGTCAAGCTCTGTGCTGATAGTGCTGAGCCTGCTTGGGAGTCTCTCTCTCCCTCTCGCTCTGCTCCTCCCATGCTTGCTTGCTCTTTCTTAAAATAAATAAATAAATAAAAAATCATTAAAGAATAAAATAAAGTGAGATTGATCAATTTATTTAATATAAGTAATATATAAGAAAGATATAAATACATTATTTCTCCAAGTTACATAATCACTCAGATTTCCTGAGCAGTCTTTATCCGTAATTAAACATGTACCAATAAACCCTCATACCGTAGTCTTTGGTTTGATCCTTACTTCTTAAAATGGTAACTCTTAAAGACTCTCAGTGGCTGATGTATGAAGATAATGCTCTTGAATAGCTTATGATTTTTAGTTAATTGCATAATCATATGCTGCTTAACTTTTGCTTCATCATTGAGAGCTTTCAGTGTGAAGAAAAATAAACTAGTCATGTTATCAGTCACAAGGTAGTCAGAATGAAGGTGAGGAGGAGACATTATGTTACTGAACTCCAAGTTTGGCTGCCGGTTGCTAGAGAAAGGGAATACTCAAAATATGAGTTTTGGTTGGAAAGGAATTTTAGCTTTATTCAGGAGGATGGTTACCTGTGGAGAAGGCAGACTCTTGTTCAAAAGCCAACTCCAAGGTTTCTGCCTGGCCCATGGAATTTTTTTTTAATGTTTATTTATTTTTGAGAGACAGAGCATGAGCAGGGGAGGGGCAGAGAGAGCGGGAGACACAGAATCCTAAGTAGGCTCCAGGTTCTGGGCCGTCAGCACAGAGCCCAACACGGGACTGAAACCCACTGGCTGTGAGATCATGACCTGAGCCAAGGTCGTATGCCTAACCGACTGAGCCACCTAGGTGCGCCTGGCCTATGGATTTTTAAAGGAATTTAGGGTAATTAATTCAGTAAAGTGGTGCACTACTCTGCAACATTTCAGGCTTATGTACAGACTAGATACTGCCAGCTATGAACATTATCTCAGTGCTCAGGAGTTCTGCAAAGGGGTCCGGTTCCTGTTTCATGGTGTGTAGGAGTACTTTGTTCTTTCTGCAAAGGGAGTCATAGCCTACAGATACACAAAGGGAGCTTAATAAAATCATTTGTGTGACTTAAAAAAAGAAAAAAATACATTTCTAAAAAGTTTGCTAAGCTAATCAAAGAGCTGAGGTGGCATCAAACAGACTTGTTGGTTGCTGTGGCCTGGGAAAATTTTGATTTTTCACACTTCCTGGCTAGTGGCCTGTCTGCTATGGATCCAGGGATTTAGGTTAGCAAATAAGGAGTGAGTTAAATTGAAGTAAGTTAGCCCTTAAGATCAATTGGAGTGCTGTTACAATCAGAAGCTTCAACTACTGAGTGCTCATGAATTGTCCTTTTGGAGTAATTATTCCTTCCTGATGATAGATAAAAAATTTTCAGTGTCTTAGTCCATTTGGGCTACTATAACAAAATTCCAAAGACCAAGTGGTGTCTAAGGAATACAAACTTATTTCTTACAGTTATTGAGGCTGGAATTTCAAGATCAGGTCACAAATATGGTTGCTTTTTGGTGAAAGCCCTCTTCCTGGCTCATAGCTTATACCTTCTTGCTATGACCACACAAGGTGAAAGTTTCTAGAAAGCTCTTTGAGGTCCCTTTTATAGGGGCATTAATCCCATTTCTGAGAATATTACTTCATGACCTAATCACTTTCCAAAAGCCCCCACTTCCAAATACCCTCACCTTTGGGAGTTAGAATTTCAATATTTGAATTTTGGAGAGACACATTCAAACCACAGCAAAAAACAAATGCGTAATAAACATGCTCTGTTACAGCAATCCAACATTATTGATAAGAAACAACTGCTCCCTCTTACATTTGTTAATTTTTACATTTCCTGACATGTTTTTATTGAATAAAATGTTTAGTGTTAATCATGTAATAATTGTATAAAATTGTAAAAAACAGTAAATATTTGCCTGGATTCATACGATTAAATGAATGGGTAAATAAAATATAAATAAATAAATAAATAAATAAATACTTTTGAATTCTGCTAGTGTCAGTCAGAAGATAAGTGATCCAGGTCTAAGGTCCACTGTAAACCAGCGTTGTTTCATTAGCAAGTCAGTAATTTCTCTATTTCATTATTATTATTTGTACAAAATAAATAAATTAGTGTGTTGGGTTTTGCATTGTGTATCTGTAAATACACGGATAAAGAATTAGTTTTTTTTATTCATTTATCATTTAACAACTAAATTATTCTTAGCTTATAATGATGTTTTGAAGGGAGAATGAAAAAAAAATAAAAATATTTTTAAAATTTAAAAGCAATCTCTTGGACACTTGGGTGACTCAGTCAGTTGAAGGTTGGACTTTGACTCAAGTAATGATCTCATAGTTTGTGAGTTCCAGCCCCACACTGGGCTCAGTGCTGACAGTATGGAGCCTCTTTAGGATTCTCTCTCTCTCTTTTCTTTCTGCCCCTCCCCAACTCATGGTTTCTCTCTCTCTCAAAATAAATAAATGTAAAACAATAAAAAAAATTAAAGCTATCTCCTGATCTAGGTAAATCATTGATGTTGAATTTTACTTCATTTTTTGTAAGTAAAATAGAGTTCTGGTTTTATTGATTTATAGTAATTTTTTCCAATACAATATAATGTATTGTATAAATCCATTATACAATTAACAAGCATGTATAATGCTTGTTTGAATTTTTTTAATGTTTTATTTATATTTGAGAAAGAGAGCACGAGTGGGGAAGGGAGAGAAAGAGAGGGGGACAAAAGACCTGAAGTGGGCTCTGCTCTGACAGCAGAGAGCCCAATGCGGGGTTTGATCTCACAAACTGCAAGATCATGACCTTAGCCAAAGTTGGACTCTCAAATTACTGAGTCACCCAGGCACCCCATGATATACTTGTTTAATGGAGGATGTGAAAAAACTTAGGGGTAAGTCATTATTCAGTCTTATTATAGAAAACATATTCATTTACCATGAAATTGTTTGAATTATAAACAATAATTAATGTAATCCAATGATTTTATGCAAACATATTGTACTTCACAATTGTGTACAAAACGTAGTATTCAAGTGAATAAGAAACATTAAACTAAATCAAGATTGCTTTTAAAATAAAAGGTAATTAAATTTTAACTAAAATATGTTGAAAGGAAAATGAGGAAAATCGAAAATACTGTATAATGTCCTTTCCCACTAATTGCAACTCTCAAGGTTGTGTGTACTTAGCAACCATCATCTAATTAGTGAGTTAATATCTTTTTCTTTCATACAATTAACTCTTGCATAGAATTATACAGATAAAAAGTAAATAACAACCTAGACAATAAAATAGGGAGTGTTTGAATAGTTTTCTATTCCAGTTGCATGTATAAACCTTATCAAGTACTTCCTTACCTGCTTATTGCTTGCCATTCTGTCTAGAATCAAACTCCATGAAAATTCTGTTTGCAATTATATTGCTAACAATTAGAAAAATAAATAAGCACACAATTTTCTCAATCTTACCAATCTACATGTCATACTAAGAAGTTTTAACATTCAAGGTTGAAATTCAGCAACGTTTTTTCACAATCTTACATTCCATTATATATAAAAGGAAATATTATCAAATGTAATAAAAAATCAGTGTCCAACATTATACAACTACATGGAACATTCAAGATATGAATTCTATTCCAAGGCACATTTTCCCCCTGAGATATATTGTCTCTTTTTCTGAGTCAAGGTAATCAGAAAGATAAACACACACACACACACACACACACACACTCACACATATACACAGTGGTACACAATGATGTCAAAACCACCTTTATGATAGATACAAGTCTGTTCAATATTCTATTTTCAAATTCTAAAAATGATATGTCAATAACAAATATAACTCAAATAAATGATTCTACAGAAGTTTATGCTACTGATGCACAAGTTAATGGCTTTCAAATCCTCTTTATGTGAGAATTAATTCAAAACTCTATTAACAGGAAAAGCCTTATTTTGCAGGGTTTTTTTGTTTTTTATTTTTAGTATTTTTTTTCTTTTTTAACAACTAATGCCAATTGTTTAACATTGCAGCTGCCTGCGAATTAATCCCAGATGGGGCAAACAAGAACCTGACCAGAAAACAAAAGAAGATCTAGGGAATGAGATGCCCTAGGTCACTTTGAAAAACTCTGTCATATTTCTGAGCATATAGAAGGGCTGTGTAGATTCCATGGAAAGACCTGAGGAGGCTCAAATCTCTCAATTCTGGTTTACCTAGAGACCTTTCATATCCAGGAAGTGAAGGCCAAGTAAAGAAATGTAAATTGTAGCAGTATTAAAAGTGTGCCCTAAGACTTATTTCCTCAAGTCCTTTACAGAAATCTCTGTCAAATTAACTGACTGCTAAACTAACCAAGCAGAGATTTCATTGGCCACAAATAATAGAGAAGAGGCTTTACACATTTTATCTGGGAGTCATTAAACAAGGGACAGGAAGAACAACTACAAACTTTGGTGGGAAGACCAGATTTCCAGATTGTCACATATTATTCAAAATGTCATTTGAAAGAAATTCAAGACACACAAAGAAACAACAATGACAAAACAAAGCATTTAGAATCTGTGCCTAAAGAAGTTCAGATGTTGGACTTAGCAGAGAAAAATTTTAAATCAACTGTTATAAATTTGTTTAAAGGACCAAAGGAAACCATGTCTAAAATAACTAAAAAAAAGTAGGACAACTGTCTTACCAAACAGTGACTATCAGTACAAAAATAGATAATTATATACAATTTTATATATATATATACATAATTAAATTAAATATAAATACTATACACACATGTATATATATGTATATATATGTATATATATATATATATATATATATATATATATGTAATTCTAGTTTTAAAAAGTATGATAAGTATGATAACTGGGGTGCCTGGGTGTCTCAGTTGGTTAAGCATCCAACTCTGATTTCAGCTCAGGTCATGATCTCATGGTTTGTAAGATCGAGCCCTGCATTGGGCTCTGTGCTGACAGCGCACAGAGACTGCTTGGAATTCCCTCTTTCTCTCTCTGCCCGTTCCCCCACTCATGCACGTGTGTGTGTGTGTGTGTGTGTGTGTGTGTGTGTGTCTGTGTGTGCCTATTCTCTCTCTCTCTCCAAAAAAAATAAAGAAATTAAAAAGATCTTTTAAAAAAGTATGATAACTAAAATGAGAAACTCACTGAAAAGGTCCAGGAAGAAATCTGAGTTGGAAGAAGAATCAGTGAACTTGAGGATAAGTCAATTCAGAGTATCCAATATGAGCAATAAAAGGAAAATGAAGAAAAGTGAACAGAAACTCAGAGGAATACGGAATACCATCAAACATACTAACATATGCACAATAGGAGTCCCAGCAGGAGAGGAGAAAGAGGGCCATAAAGAATATTTGAGAAGTAATGACCAAAAATTTGACAAATTTAAGATTTGTAAGATTACTTAAGGACTTAAAAAAAAGTTGAATGCAATTAAATACCAATTAAAAGCTATATGTTAAAGTTAAGATACCTCCTAAGTAAGACATAAAATGTGTCTGATTTATCAAAGCAGGAAGAAAGAATAATCTAAGCATAAAATCCAGTATTTAATCATGAAATTTGATCTCTCTTTACCAGGAAAATTTTATCGTTCTATCAGGAACTTCAGACCCCCTTCCCCACACTTCTGTATATGGCCTTCAAGGTCTTCAATGACCAAGAGGTAGCCTCGAGGGCTGAAAGGGAACAGAGAAACATGCGGCAAGTCCAATATATGGCCGGCCGTAGCTGTTGCCATCTCCCTGCCCTTTTCTGGGTCCACCCAGGGGCAAAAGCCATTAAAGGTACAAGATTGGCCCAAGAGTGTCAAATGCCCCCTCTGTCAGGGCCTGGCCCCCCCTGCAAATAACCAGGGCTTTGGAGACGGAACTGCTCCTGCTTCCCATGCATAGGACACCAGGCCTTCCAGGTAATCAACAGCCTCGGGCCAAGGCGTTTGGCAGCTTGCCTCTCCAGGGCCAACACCTGCCCTTAGCTCTATACCCCCATTGTGAGGACCCCAACGATCTCCTCCCCTCTGACTGACAGGGTCCTGAGGCTCCCACGTTCTCCACCTCTATGGCAGAGCCTCCAGTAACCCTGGATGTGGCAGGAGACAAAATTGAATTTCTCACAAATACAGGAACCACTTATTCCACCTTATGAGATACCCAGGTGACAGCTTTCAGTACTCCATTCTGCTCACTGGCATAGCGCGGCACCCAAAGGGGGATTGTTTCTCTTCTGCTTTAATTTGGTCTTTGGGTAACAACACCTTACCCACTTATTTCTTGTTTTACCTGATTGACCCATTCCATTACTTGGAAGGGACATAATGACAAAAGTTTAAGCTAATCTTTGCCTTTCTGAGATTGACCATGCCCTGCAGACATTTTTGTCCTCTGAGCCCTCTGCCCCTTCAAACATCAGGATCTCCATTTTTCAACAGATGCCCCCGCAAGTATGGGACACCTTCATTCCAGGGCACTCTCCATCAGTAACCCCAGTAAGGATACAACTTAAAGATCCTCTTTCCCTCCCTCAGAAAATCCCATTATCCCCTATGTCTGGAGGCCAGACATGGACTACAGCCACTCATAGAAGAATTCTTAGCAATTGGACTTTTACACCCCTGCAATTCACCAGTAATACCCCCAATTTAGCAGTAAAAAGTGCAGTGGCTCATAAAGAATGGTACAGGACCTAAGATCTATCAACAAGGATATTCCAATTCACTAATTGCTCCTAACCCTTAAACCCTCCTAGGACAGATTCCCTTGGACACTCTTTGGTATACTGTGTTGGGTCTCGAAGATGCTTTCTTCTGCATCCCAGTACACATGGATTCCTGGTTCCTCTTTGCCTTTGAGTAGCAAGACCTCCCCCCCCGCCCCAGGTTACTCAATGGCTAACTTGGACTCTCTTCCCTCAGGGCTTTAGCGACAGTCCACATTTATTTGGACAGGCCCTAGCTAAGGATCTGTCCACCCTTCAGCCCAGAGGCAGTACCTTATTTCAATATGATAATTTACTTATCTGTAGCCCCAATGAGAACACTTCTGACACAAATACTATCCTGGTGCTTTGCAGCTTCGCCTCTTAGAGCCTCCCCTTCAAAGGCTCATATTTCCTCTCAGAAGCTTCAATTCCTGGTATTAATATCAATCCCTGGGACTAAGAGCCTCCCTGACCACCATAAGAGTCTCATTTTAAATATGAAAGCACTCTACAAAATAGCAGCTGTATTCTTTTTTTAGATATGGCTGGGTTTTGTTGAATATGGATATCCCAATTTGGATTAATAACAAAGCCTCTTTATGAGGTCCTAAGGGGATCTGAGTAGGAGACTTTGGAGTCTGACTCTGAAATGACAAAAGCTTTGGGGCCCTCAAGCAGGCATTTACAAGGCCCCAGCTTTAGCCCTCCCAGACCAGGAGAAGCCCATCTCTTTATATGTGCATGAAAAAGGGGAGCGGTCCTTGGAATCCTGATCCAAACACTGGGACCATCCCAATACCTGGTCACATACCTATCTAAGAATCTAGATCCTATGGCATAGGGATGATCTCTCTGCCTCTGAACATGCATGAATGTCCTTACTTGTAGAAGAGGCCTCTAAATTAACCTTAGGACAAGGCATAACTCTTTATACATCGCATCAGTTATTGGACACCTTAAATTCTAGGGCATTTCATTGGACCTCCTATAGTAGAATTATAAAATTTGTTTTATTCTTTTATCAGAAACATCAAAAATAAATATTTGGCCATGTCAGAACCGAAATCCTGCCACCATTCTGCCAGATCTGACAAGAAATGCCCCATTGGAACATTCTTGCCTAGAAACCACAGATTTGACTTGCAGTGTCAGGCCAGATCTTCAGGATATGTCTCTAGATAACCCAGAGGCTATGGTTTGTGGATGGCAGCAGTTTCACAGTACAAGGAGTATGGGTCTCCGGGTACGCTCTTGTGAGCTTAACCTAAGTCTTTGAGTCTGGACCTCTGCCAGGTGCCACTACCTCAACACAAAAGGCAGAATGAATTGCTCTTACCTGAGCCTTTCACTGGGCACAAAAATGAAAGTAAAAGTATATATTGAATCTGCTTATGCTTTCCACGTGATCCATACCCATGCTGCTATTTGGAGAGAGAGGGCCTCCTTATAGCCCAAGGTACCCCAGTTAAACATGCTTCTGAAATTTTGGCCTTGCTCAAGGCAACTACGCTTCTCTCCCAAATAGTTATTATCCATCACAAGGCCCACCAAAAGCATAATGACTTGCTCTCTATTGGAAACAATAGAATTGACAAGTAAGCAAAGGCAGGCACTGGGTTGCCTCTTGAGGCTGCTTGGTTCTCAGTATAAATCTCTCTTCCTCCATGATATACTCAGAAATCCAAAGGGCATTGAAAATAGGGCTTTTCCTATACTCCAGAGGGTTGGCTGCAAATCACCAGTAATAAAGCTGTTACTCCTGGGAATGTTACAATGGAAATTTCTTTTTTTTAATTTTTTTTAATGTTTATTTATTTTTGAGAGAAAGAAAGAGAAAGAGAGAGAGAAGGGGAGGGGCAGAGAGAGAGGAAGACACAGAATCTGAAGCAGGCTCCAGGCTCTGAGCTGTCAGCACAGAGCCCAATGCAGGGCTGGAACTCACAAATCATTAAGTCATGACCTGAGCCACAGTTGGACACTTAACCGATTGAGCCACCCAGGTGCCCCTTCAATGGAAATTTCTTAATAAATTACATCAGGCCACCCATCTCAGGGCTAAGTCCCTTCAAGTCCTAGTAGGAACTCTTTTCATTTGCAAGAACATTCCCTAAACTCTGCAGGCTCTCTCCCAGGGGAGTTTTACCTCTTATCACATTGCATCAACCTGGAGGGAGCCCATAAACCTCCCCCACTTCTTCAACCTATCCAAAGACTAGAGACTCTACCAGGGAAGGATTGGCAGATTTTATGCACATGCCTCCCTGTAAGGGGATCAGGTATCATTCTTTGTAGACATCTTTACAGGATGGTGTCTTTCTCACTAAAACATAGGTCATTACTTCTCTCCTTAATCAGATCCTCCCTCATCTTGGGCTTCCCCACTCCTTATAGTCAGACAATGGCCCAGCTTTTGCCTCTCAAATAACACAGGGAGTTAGTGAAGTCCTCCAGATAAAATACCCTTAGCATGCGGTATGGCACCCATAGTCCTCAGGGAAGACAGATAGAACCAATCAAACCATAAAAAGGTTCCTTGCAAAATTTATGCATGAAACCCAACAATCTTGGCTGACCCTGCTTCCCCTGCATTACCCAAAACTCCATAGCCCATCTTAGTTCATTTGAGTTTCTTTCCAGACAGATCTTTTATTAGACCCCAGATGCCACTATCTCACACAGTATGTTATAACACTAGGGCAAACCATCTCCACCAATAATGACCACCAAAACCAGTACCATCTAAAACTTGACCGCTCTTTCTCAGGTAGCATACATCCAAAACTTACGTTTGGGGACTGGGTATATCTTGAAACTCTTTCACAGGACAAAAAGTCACTTGACCCTGCCTGGATGAGCTCCTGTCAGGTTTTCCTGACCATTCCAATAGCGGTAAAACTTCACAGCTTCTCCCCATGGATCCATTTTTCCAGAATCAAGATCACTTTGGCTCCAGATGAGGAGAACTCTGCCTAGTACAGCTGCCATAGGGTTGGAGATTGACACCTGTTATTCAAAGAAGACTCAGATGATTTATACCCAAAGGCCTAGATGCCCATGAATCAGGCCATTACTAATCCCTATTCTCTTATATTCAATCTATGATATTATCTTAGAAACACTACCTAAATACTTTCTCAAAGCTCTCATGATTTCTCCTTCCCAATTCCAAGACTTCATTCTCAACCTTTTCCTTCAGGGTGACTGCTCTGAATTTACTTGGCCAGAAAATCATAACTTACCTTGAATTGTTTTCCCCTTGATGTCCTGCTCTCACAATACAATCCTCACCCCTTTTGGGGTCAGTCTTTTTCTCATCATAACCATCTTTTGGCTTTCTCTTTCAGGGACCATGAAACACAATGATGGTGTTCCTGAAAAGATACCTGGTCAGGGCCATCCTGGCATCTTCCTTTCTTAGGACCCTTGGTGTTGTATGTAAGTGATGAATCACGGGAATCTACCCCCAAAACAAGAGCACACTGTATACACGATATGTTAGCCAACTTGACAGTAAATTATATTAAAAAAGAGCAGTTGAAAATCAATGTTATATCTATAATTCCTAAAAATGACAAAAAATGTATCTGCTCTTAGTAATTTCTACATATAAACTTAACTATCTGTGAGTTAAAAAGGTACTCTTTCACTAGTAGTGTAATAGTTGCTTTCTTCAGTTTCTTTAGTTTAAGATACAGGAATTTGGCATTATTTACATATTTTTCCCTTTTAGGAGATTCACAAATATTGTAAATACAATGATGACATTCTTTCTGATTCTATGCATAGAAGCAGATTCTTTTTCTGGCTCTATCATAATAAGATTATATTAAATTTGTAATATTGCCATACAATACATACACATAGCCATATCCACACATACAGAGTTTTTATTCATAAAAGGCTATTAGACAAATTATGTCTTATTTAAAAATAAACAAGAAATGTAATTACTGCAATGGTTAGTAATCATGATAATTTTAAAAAATGTTACTCCAGAGATACAGGATTTAAATTTTAATTGGAATAATTGTGAAAAGATCTGAAATAAAAATTATAAACACATAGCTGTGCTTAACGAAGTTATACACATGCTAAGAGTAATATGTTCCACAAATAAAACTCATATATTCTTTAAAAGCAATAGAAAATAGAGGTAATAAAAGGTAGAAAATCCATAAAAGTCACCTTATACATTACCCCAAAGAATTTTCACCTGAAGTTTTCAAAGTTTTTTTGTGGGGAATAAGCTTAGGAATCCCCCGGGATTACACCAATGGGTTAACAAGGCATAAAGAAGTACAAAGCTATAGGATGCTCACACCCAAGTTTGGGTAAACATGATCAGGACCCCAAGATAGAGCAGGGGGATGTAAAGTCACCCAGAATAGAGAGGGGAGCAAAGGCCCCCCAAAGAAAGGTATATGAGGTAAGTGAGATTAGGTGTTCAGGGCAAAATTGCCCCCCAATTTAGTACTATAGCAGAAAGTTGCTTTCACAGGAGGGAAGGACCAAGTTAGGTAAACAGGTAAATTGGGCTATAGACCAATGCAATGCGCTGGGGGTGAAGCTGCCCAGAGGGGAGATGATTAACAAAAGGAAAGGTAGCTTGTTAATCCTGAAGTCATGTGTCCTACCTGTCTCATCCCATAGGCTAGCTAAAATAAACAGAAGTGGTGCCTCATGTTGGTTGTAAACAACCTTCTGCCTGACTGTCAGGCACCAGGAGTTTGTTTTGTGTTAACCCAAACACCTAACCCCGAATATCTTCAAGACCCCCTTTGCTTCACTTCCCCAAGTTGATGGTCACAGTTTCATTGTCTCTCATGTCCATCACCATGTTTCTAAGCCTTCTGATGCTAATAAAAACAGGGCATGGACCCTTATTCGGGGCTCTGTGTTTTCCCGGACATTAGCCATCTCTCACTTTTCATCCTGTGTCCGCTCTCTTTCTGGCCAACAGAGAACTTTAGACAGAGTCTATGACAGTTTTTCAAACGACTTTCTTCTACCATGGAAGAATTTCCACTCAAGAACTTATTTTATTCCATTCCCCTGAGAAGGAGCATGTTACAAAACTCCACACACTATAATAACTTATCAAGATGTATTACATGCTTTAGCAATTATAGGACAATCATTAGATTTTTGCACATTTATTGTTATATAGTAAAAATGATAGCTATGGACACAATGTTTATATTGCCAAACAATTTCTATTCTAACATTGAATGAAATACCTACCACTAAAACATTTATTTTCTTACTGAGAAACACAACATAAGTGTGCCATTCTTGGTAATTACCATACCAAATCATCAACTTAATAGATGTTACACATGCTTACATTGTCACATTATCATGGATGTATTTTCCATATTTTTATTGAAACCAATGTCTATTCTTCTATTTAATACCAAATATTCCGTCTTTTTCCTTTTGATCATTGTCAGTGTTGGGCAAGTTGGCATTTGTGTTGTTTCTGTATAAAGGTATTTCAAAGTCCAACTCCTCTTATTCTTACCCTTAAAATTTAAGTTCCAGGGCCCTTCCTCTTTGGTCAAATTATGCCAATTATCTAATATGTCCTGTAGTCTTTTTTTGTCCATCTCATTTCCACTGCCTAGAGAAGATATGTCCTAAAAGAAAATGTGTTCTAAAAGAAAAATCTGTTCTCTCTTCTTAACTTACGTTGTTGCACACAGACCAGTATAGTGTTTATTCAGTATTTAATGTGTATTATTTTTTTACTTATTCTAGGAGTATTTCAGAAGAAATGAAGGAATTAAAGTTGAAGGAATACAATCTATACCATAATTGCCCTGACACAGAGCACAAGCTAAAAGATTTGATGAATTCATGTGTGGAATTATAAGTGGATGAATGTTTTTAAAAGAGAGAAGTAGTAATTGGGAATATTCAAAAGAGTTACAGACAAAAGCAAAGTAAAATTTTCCCATTTTTAATAATGGAATTAGTAGATTACATAGACTCTCATAGTGTCTATTATGAAGAATTATAATTATTGAAATGTGCAAGATATAATTGTCTAAGAAATTATTATATTTATTTGTTATTTTATTTTATATGTAGACATTCTTTTTAAATTATGTGAGCCAGCCCATTTCTAGTTCTCTTTTTGTTGAGATTAACAGTGATCTTCACAAGGAAAGAACTCAAGTTTATTGCATCTGGCTCTACTTCCATGAAAATGTCTTCAATGAGGATAGCTAAACTTTTTCTTGCCTCTTTCCTCACTCTTTTTTCCTCTCTCTCTCTCCTCTCTATTATTTCACTATATTGCCTTATTCTCCATTGAGATTGTTAAAGGAAAATAAAACCAAACTTTGGTTTCTCAATTACACATAAGGTCAGAATTCATTGTCTCAGAAATAAATCTGTTACGATTTGAAGAAATGATATAATAGAAATTTGTCTTCTGGGTATAAGCTTTGTGTGGTCCCCTAATATTTTAATTTAAATTTGTATCGACTTCTTAACCCAACACCTTGCTTTAAATTTATTTTTTTCCTCAGATGCTATACAAGGCACAGAAAGATTTAGCCTTATTGATATAAGACTGCACATAAACAATTGAAATTTATTCAAGCGCTTATTATAATGAGAGCAAAAGTGAAACTATTCATTGTAGTGCTAATTTATCATGTTTCACTTATGAGAAGTGCAAAATTTAATTTCCTAATATAAAGAATTATTAGCACCCCTTTATGTCAGTAATTTTATTATTGTTCATGTTTTTGTCATTTTTAATGGTAGGTCCTTTTTAACAGAATTAAAGAGTTCTTTACTGTGTATGAAAACCTTGAGACAAATTTGTTTCTATAGATTATTATGATGTTTTTGGCAATAGTTAAAACAATGTCATCTAGGTTGCTTTTGGCAAACAAACAAACAAAAAAACAAACAAAAACCTCTTCCATTGAAGATTTATAAAATACAAATGTTCCAGGTAACACTGTTGTTTACATTCATCTTTCAAACTCCTCTTAAAACAATTAAACAATCTAGAATATTCTTTGGATAACTGTTATTTTGAGTCACTAGTCTAGTCTCAAGGATATTATTTAGTTGGTATTTATGCCAACCTCTCTCCCCAGAAGTGGACACTAAGGATTTAATCTAGTAACCTTATTTCATTATCTTAATCAAAAAGTTTTGTGTAAAACAATGGGCATAGAATCTAGCTCTGGCCAATGAAAAAGGACACTTTCTATGGATTTTAACAAAGCAAGTATCCTTGTCTTTTTCTTAGTTACTACAACAAAGGACTTTCATTCATCTTTTAGACTTGATTGTTGAAAGTATCTAGCTGCATTTTGGGGAAACAACTGAGATTCAGAGAAATTACATATTTTAGTCCTTGTCACACAACTAGGAAATGTCAGAACTGGAATAGGAGGCCAGGCAGTTCAAGGCAAGAGCCCACGTAGTAGTTGAGATACTTTGTTTATATTCATTATTACTTCATGCCCCAGAAACTACAAAACATTGTACAGACATTGTCACATTTGGTCTGCAATCATTACAACCTTGTAAAGTGGATATTTATCACTCCCAATTTATAGACAAGGAGCATGAGGATCAGTAAGGTTTGGGAAATACTGACTTCAATACCTGGGCACTTAACAACATGTTTTAAAATCCCACCTGCTGCAAATGTGCTTTGCAGGGGTTCAGATACATAATATGTGCAGCAAAGATGATTGCTACTGCTATATGCACATCATGCAGGCAGTCCTTGACTTGGCTGTCATTCCCCTAATATGAGCTACTGCCACTCTGCAATCCTTTTAAAAAGTCCAAAATTTATGTCTACTTCAAATGTGCCCCATTTACATATATTCCAGGACATCAGTTTTGTACATATGTGGTCACCTGTCATACATGTACATGCACATATATGCACATACACATACATGCACACACATAAATCACACAAATGCAATTACACATACAGGAGGCATACACAGGTACGCATACACACATCTAAAAATGTATCTATTTTGCAACCCAAAAAAAGAGCTTGTGAATGGATGTAGAGATATACATTTGTGCTGACTAGAGAAGGCAGAGAAGAAATCAGGAGTATCCTCATGCTTACTGGAAATATATGAGATGATGGACAAAACCTTACATGGGTTAGCTTTACCTCTGGACTTCTCCGTATGAGACACAAAATTTCTTCTTACAATCTAAAAGACAATGTAATGGATATTTTTGTCAGTTAAAATCATAAAAAGACACATTGATACTCATGTTTTTGCCTTTTAAAAAGACCAATGATAATAGTAGTGTTATTTGCATAAAAAGGTAATGTAAAAATTGGAATCATAAGTAGCAATAATTTTCATCTTTTAAAAATTTTAAATGAGAGTTTTCTCCCCTCAAAAGATTTGCAATGCTATATTCATAAGCTTAAGAGAGTAATTAATATCAAAATGTTAATTCTAGGGAGGCCACACTATGTGGTAACCAATAATTACATTTATCTTTTTTTTCAATATATGAAATTTATTGTCAAATTGGTTTCCATACAACACCCAGTGCTCATCCCAAAAGGTGCCCTCCTCAATACCCGTCACCCACCCTACCCTCCCTCCCATGCCACATCAACCCTCAATTTGTTCTCAGTTTTTAAGAGTCTCTTATGCTTTGGCTCTCTCTCCCACTCTAACGTCTTTTTTTTTCTTTTTTTTTTTTCCTTCCCCTCCTCCATGGGTTTCTGTTAAGTTTCTCAGGATCCACATAAGAGTGAAAACATATGGTATCTGTCTTTCTCTGAATGGCTTATTTCACTTAGCATCACACTCTCCAGTTCCATCCACGTTGCTACAAAGGGCCATATTTTGTTCTTTCTCATTGCCACGTAGTACTCCATTGTGTATATAAACCACAATTTCTTTATCCATTCATCAGTTGATGGACATTTAGGCTCTTTCCATAATTTGGCTATTGTTGAGAGTGCTGCTATAAACATCGGGGTACCGGTGCCCCTATGCATCAGTACTCCTGTCTCCCTTGGGTAAATTCCTAGCAGTGCTACTGCTGGGTCATGAGGTAAGTCTATTTTTAATTTTTGAGGAACCTTCACACTGCTTTCCAGAGTGGCTGCACCAATGTGCATTCCCACCAACAGTGCAAGAGGGTTCCCATTTCTCCACATCCTCGCCAGCATCTATAGTCTCCTGATTTGTTCATTTTGGCCACTCTGACCGGTGTGAGGTGACTTCTGAGTGTGGTTTTGATTTCTATTTCCCTGATGAGGAGCGATGTTGAGCCTCTTTTCATGTGCTTGTTGGCCATCTGGATGTCTTCTTTGGAGAAGTGTCTATTCATGTTTTCTGCCCATTTCTTCACTGGGTTATTTGCTTTTTGGGTCTGGAGTTTGGTGAGCTCTTTATAGATTTTGGATACTAGCCCTTTGTCCGATATGTCATTTGCAAATATCTATTCCCATTCCGTTGGCTGCCTTTTAGTTTTGTTGGTTGTTTCCTTTGCTGTGCAGAAGCTTTTTATCTTCATAAGGTCCCAGTAGTTCATTTTTGCTTTTAATTCCCTTGCCTTTGCGGATGTGTCAAGTAAGAAATTTCTACAGCCGAGGTCAGAGAGGTCTTTTCCTGCTTTCTCCTCTAGGGTTTTGATGGTTTCCTGTCTCACATTCAGGTCCTTTATCCATTTTTAGTTCATTTTTGTGGCTGGTGTGAGAAAGTGGTTTAGTTTCAATCTTCTGCATGTTGCAGTCCAGTTCTCCCAGCACCATTTGTTAAAGAGACTGTCTTTTTTCCATTGGATGTTCTTTCCTGCTTTGTCAAAGATGAGTTGGCCATACGTTTGTGGGTCTAGTTCTGGGGTTTCTATTCTATTCCATTGGTTTCTGTGTCTGTTTTTGTGCCAATACCATGCTGTCTTGATGATGACAGCTTTGTAGTAGAGGCTAACGTCTGGGATTGTGATGCCTCCTACTTTGGTCTTCTTCAAAATTCCTTCTTTCTTTCTTTCTTTCTTTCTTTCTTTCTTTCTTTCTTTCTTTCTTTCTTTCTTTCTTTCTTTCTTTCTTTCTTCTTTCTTTCTTTCTTTCTTTTCTAAGAGAAAGAACAGGGGAAGGGCAGAGGTAGAGAGAAAACTCCCAAGCACTCTCCATGCTCAGTGCAGAGCCCCACCTGGGGCTCAGTCACAGAACTGTGAGATCATGACCTGAACCAAAATCAAAAGTCAGTTGTGGGGCAGCTGGGTGGCTCAGTTGGTTAAGCAGCCACTTCTGCTCAGGTCATGATCTATCTTGTGGTTCATGAGTCCGAACCCCACATTGGGCTCTGTATAGTGCAGAGCCTGTTTGGGATTCTCTCTACCCCTCTCTGTCTGCCTCTCCTTCCCTACTTGTGCTCCTTCTCTCTCAAAATAAATGAATAAACTTAAAAAAAAAAAAGTTAGTCGTTTAACCGCCTGAGCTACCCAGGCGCCCTCACCATTATATTTTCATTTTTCTTTTCTACTTTTTTGATTAGAGAGTTTAGTAATCTTTGTTATGTTTTATTGATAATCAATAAATAATTTATTAATGTATTATGGCATTAATTGATTGTAATATTTTTAATAAATATAGCTTAGTACTTTAAATTTTTTGTATGTTATTATTATTTTTTAATTTAAATTCAAGTTGGTTAACATATAGTGTAATAATGATTTCAAGAATAGAATTTAGTGATTCATCATTTACATATAACACCTGGTGCTCATTCCAACAAGTATCATCTTTTATGCCCCTTGACCAGTTAGCCTATCCTCCCACCCTACACCCTGCCAGGAACCCTCAGTTTGTTCTCTGTATTTAAGAATCTCTAATGGCCTATCTCCCTCTCTGTTTTTTTCTTATTTTTTTCTTTCCTTCTCTTATGTTCATCTGTTTTGTATCTTAAATTCCACATATGAGTGAAGTCATATAATATTTGTTTCTCTGACTGACTTATAATACACTCTAGTTCCATCCACTTTGTTTCAAATGGCAAGATTTCATTCTTTTTGATCACCAAGTAATATCCCATTGTATATATATACCACTCTTCTTTATCCATTCATCAGTCAATGGGCATTAGGGCTTTTACCATATTTGACTATTGTCGATAGTGCTGTTATAAACATTGGGGTGCATGTGTCCCTTTGAAACAGCAATTCTGTATCTTTTGGATAAATACCTACTAGTACAGTAGCTGGATTGGAGGGTAGCTCTATTTTTAGTTTTTGGAGGAAACTCCATAGTGTTTTCCAGAGTGGCTCCACCAGTTTGCATTCCCACCAGCAGTGCAAAAATCTTCCCCTTTCTCTGCATCCTCACCAACATGTTGTTTCCTGAATGGTTAATGTTAGCCATTCTGACAGGTGTGAGGTGGTATCTCATTATAGTTTTGATTTGCATTTCCCTGATGATGAGTGATGTGGAGCATTTTTTCATGTGTCAGTTGGCCATCTGGATGTCTTCTTTGGAGAAGTGTCTATTCATGTCTTTTGCCCATTTATTCACTGGATTATTTGGTTTTTGGGTGTTGAGTTCGATAACTTTTTTATAGATTTTGGATACTAACCCTTTATCTCATATGTCATTTACAAATATCTACTCCCATTCCATCAGTTGCCTTTTAGTTTTGCTGCTTGTTTCCTTCACTGTTCAGAAGCTTTTTATTGTGATGAGGTCCCAGTAGTTCATTTTTGCTTTTGTTTTCCTTGCCTCCGGAGAAGTGTTGAATAAGAAGTTGCTGCGGCCAAGATCAAAGAGGTTTTGCCTCCTTTCTCCTTGAGAATTTTGATGGCTTTCTGTCTTACATTGAGGTCTTTCATCCATTTTGAGTTTATTTTTGTGTATGGTGTAAGAAAGTGGTCCAGGTTCATTCTTCTACATGTTGTTGTCCAGTTTTCCCAGCACCACTTCCTGAAGAGACTATCTTTATTCCATTGGATATTCTTTCCTGCTTTGTCAAAGATTAGTTCCTGCTTTGTCAAAGGCCATACGTTTGTGGGTCCACTTCTGGGTTCTCTCTTCTGTTCCATTGATCTGAATGACTGTTCCTGTACCAGTACCATACTGTCTTGATGATTACAGATTTTTAGTATAGCTTGATGTCTGGGATTGTGATGCCTCCTGCTTTGGTTTTCTTTTTCAAGATTGCTTTGACTATTCAGGGTCTTTTCTGGTTCCTTACAAATTTTAGGATTATTTGTTCTAGCTCTGTGAAGAATGCTGGTGTTATTTTGATAGGGATTGAATTGAATATGTAGATTGATTTAGGAGTATTGACATTTTAACAATATTTGCTCTTCCTATCCAGGAGCATGGAATATTTTTCCGTTTTTGTGTCTTCTTCAATTTCTTTCATAAGATTTCTATAGTTTTCAGTGTATAAATTTTTCACCTCTTTAGTTAGATATATTCCTAGGTATTTTACAGTTTTTTGTGCAACTGTAAATTGGATCAATTCCTTGATTTCTCTTTCTATTGCTTCATTCTTGGTGTATAGGAATGAAATCGATTTCTGTGTGTTGATTTTATATCCTGCAACTTTCTTGATTTCACGAATCAATTCTAGCAGTTTTTTGGTGGAATCTTTTGGTTTTTCCATATAAAGCATCATGACATCTGCGAAGAGTGAAAGATTGACCTCCTCCTGGCCTATTTGGATGCCTTTTATTTCTTTGTGTTGTCTGATTGCAGAGGCTAAGACTTCCAATACTATGTTGAATAACAGTGGCGAGAGTGGACATCCCTGTCTTGTTCCTGACCTTAGGGGGAAAGCTCTCAGTTTTTCCCCATTGAGGATGATATTAGCGTTGGGTCGTTCATATATGGCTTTTATGATCTTGAGGTATGTTCCTTCTATCCCTACTTTCTTGAGGGTTTTTATCAAGAAAGGATCCTGCATTTCCTCAAATGCTTTCTCTGCATCTATTGAGAGGATCACGTGGTTCTCGTCCTTTCTTTTATGATGTGATGAATCAGATTGATTATTTTGTGGCTATTGAACCAGCTCTGCATCCCAGGTAAAAATCCCACTTGGTCGTGGTGAATAATTTTTTTTAAATTTTTTTTTCAACGTTTATTTATTTTTGGGACAGAGAGAGACAGAGCATGAACGGGGGAGGGGCAGAGAGAGAGGGAGACACAGAATCGGAAACAGGCTCCAGGCTCTGAGCCATCAGCCCAGAGCCTGACGTGGGGCTCGAACTCACGGACCGCGAGATCGTGACCTGGCTGAAGTCGGACACTTAACCGACTGCGCCACCCAGGCGCCCCGTGAATAATTTTTTTAATGTATTGTTGGATCTGGTTGACTAATATCTTATTGAGGATATTTGCATCCATGTTTATCAGGGAAATTGGTCTACAGTTCTCCTTTTTAGTGTGGTCTCTGTCAGGTTTTAGAATCAAGGTAATGCTGGCTTCATAGAAAGAGTTTGGAAGTTCCTTTCCATTTCTATTTTTTGGAAGAGCTTCAAGAGAATAGGTGTTAACTCTTCCTTAAATGTTTGGTAGAATTCCCCTGGAAAGCCATCTGGCCCTGGACTCTTGCTTTTTGGCAGATTTTTTATTACTAACTCGATTTCCTTACTGGTTATGGGTCTGTTCAAATTTTCTATTTCTTCCTGTTTCAGTTTTGGTGGTGTATATGTTTCTAGGAATTTGCCCACTTCTTCCAGTTTGCCCATTTTATTGCATAATAATTGCTCATGATATTCTTTTATTACTGTTTTTATTTCTGCTGTGTTGGTTGTGATCCCTCCTCTTTCATTCTTGATTTTACTTATTTGGGTCCTTTCCTTTTTCATTTTGATCAAACTGGCTAGTGGTTTATCAATTTTGTTAATTCATTCAAAGAGCCACTTCTGGTTTCATTGATCTGTTCTACTGTTTGTTTGTTTGTTTGGTTGGTTCGTTGGTTTCAGTAGCATTAATTTCTGCTCTAAACTTTATTATTTTCTGTCTTCTGCTGGTTTGGGGTTTTATTTGCTGTTCTTTTTCCAGCTCTTTAAGGTGTACATTTAGGTTGTGTATCTGAGATCTTTCTTCATTCTTTAGGAAATCCTGGATTGCTATATACTTTCCTCTTATAACTGCCTTTGCTGCATCCCGGAGATTTTGGGTTGTGGTGTTATCATTTTCATTGACTTCTATATACTTTTTAATTTCTTCTTTACCTGTTTGGTTAGCCCATTCATTCGTTAGTAGGATGTTCTTCAGTCTCCAGGTATCTGTTACCTTTCCAAATTTTTTCTTGTGGTTGATTTCGAGTTTCATAGCATTGTGGTCTGAAAATATGCATGGTATGATCTCAATCTCTTTGTACTTACTTAGGTCTGATTTGTGTCCCAGTATGTGGTCTATTCTGGAGAATGTTCCATGTGCACTGGAGAAGAATGTATATGCTGCAGCTTTGGGATGAAATGTTCTTAACATGTGTGTTAAGTTCATCTGGTCTAGTGTGTCATTCAAGCCATTGTTTCCTTGTTGATTTTTTTGATTAGATGATCTGTCCATTGTTGTAAGTGGGGTGTTGATGTCTCCTACTATTATGGTATTACTGTTGATGAGTTTCTTTATGTTTGTGATTAATTGATTTAAAAATGGCTTCTATTTTATATCTGACATATCAAAACTAGAAACTTTACAGCTTCAAGAAACTCTTTATGAACATAGATATGAGGCTCCAATAACCAAATACGCTTAGATAATTAATATTTTTAATCAAAAGTCTCTTTCCTTAATTATTTCCAACCAAAACAAAAATTGACTGAAATTCTGTTTCACAATGGAAGAATAGTCAGGGGTTTTTTCGTTCTTTTTTTTTTTTTTTTTTTTTTTTTTTTTTAAGAATAGTCAGTTTTTAATTTAACAATGAATAATAAGTTTGTGAAAGCTTGGACAAAATATTTTTGTTCCTTCATTATTCCCATCTCAAGACCAAAAAAATTGTAGGGTTTTGCACTAGGACAAACCTCCTATAACTTCAATCTCTCTCTCTCCCTCTTTCTCTCATTTCCAACACAAAATAAAATTGTCCAATATTTTGAAAGTAAATACACCAGAAATATCTTTTTTTAATGTTTATTTATTTTTGAGAGACAGAAACAAAGCATGAGCAGGAGAGGGGCAGAGAGAGGTGGAGACACAGAATCTGAACCAAGCTCCAGGCTCTGAGTTGTTAGCACAGAGCCCGACACCAGGCTCAGACCCACAAACTGCTAGATCATGACCTCAGCCCAAGTGGGACGCTTAACTGGCTGAGCTACCCAGGCACCCCAGATACCAAAAATATCTCAAAAATTGCTATTATGTTTTTTGATTATCATTAGTACATAAAGGGATTATAAAAAATGAAACTACTTCTCAAATGTGTCAGAATACAACAATTACTGGTAATAAAAACGGCACATACTTTTTCATATTAGCCATGTACTAATCCCAATTCTAAATGCTTTACATATATTAACATTCAGTTTCTGCAATCACCTTATTTGATGTATATGAGTATTATCAGTATTTGATGTATATGAGTATATACAGATTAGGAAAATGATGCACAGTGAGTAACTTATCCTAAGTCACATAGCTAATAACTGGCAGAGCTGAAATCAAACTAGGCAATCTAATTCAAAAATTCATGCTTTCAAACGTGCTTTCTATTTTCTCTAAGCACCATGATAAGTGCTTAAAGGAAACATGGACCCTCATCAGTCATGCCAGAACTGCATTTTACAGATAAGGTGACTAAGCTTCAGAGGACTTAAGTAACTTATTTATAGTTACACAATTTGAAAGTAAAACATTTTATATTTCAGTCAAATTTCATGTTCTGTTGTTTTTATTTGCTATAGATAGAACGATACCCATACCTATTTTATAAATGGATTATTGAATATTTAGAGGCAGCTTTCTCAAATCTCAGGGATAATTTATACTTTTGATTAGCTGGCCTAGGATTTTACTTTGATAGGACTAGAGAAAATATATTATCTTATTCAGATAAGTGCATTTAATACTAATGATGAAACAAGAATACATTAGGGATATTAACATTTGTATGCGCTCCTTTGCCACATGTATTTTTTAACATATGAAATATATCTGCCTTGTGAATCTGAGCAGATAAACACTGATAATTTTATTTAGAAGATTATATTCTTTTCTTAGATCCTTAAAATAGTCCCTTTGCTAAAAAGTTCATCTTTTGTAAATATTGAGCACACTTATTCAATAGTAAAATTAAGGGTGTTTATTCTGTCTATAAGAATTTTTTAGGTATTAGGAGAGATACTAAACAACCTTTTAAAAGAGAAAAAAAGGAAAAAGTGCCATATTCATTCTGTATAAGAAAGTTTGTAGCAATAATTATTTACTGACTTAATAGCTAGTGTGGCAGGTCCCAAAATATTTTTAGGAAGCCAGCTAAACCTTTTACAAAACTTGGAACACCTTGTACATCTAAAGTAGAAGGCTACCCCAGCAGAAGGTTACATAGTCCCTATTTTCCATTCTAGCCACTCATGTGGATTTAGTATATGTAAAAGAGTCTCATGGATCTGTTAAAAAAAAAAAAAAGCAGTTGGGTAATCACTAGGATTCTGCTCATGTAGAAGATGCCAAAATATCATCTTTGCTATGGTTTTGAAATGAAGATACGATAAACAAAAATAATATTATTTGTTCTGCAATTTAATATAATAACCTGATTTAAATGTAAACAATCATTGTAATTTCCAAAAAAATATTTTTAGGAGGTAATATGAATGACAGTGATCATATTTAATGAGACACATTTTTACTGACACTTGTAGTTTTACTACTGTTTTCTCAGTCTTCTCTTTAAAAAGATAATTAAGTGTCAATCCATAGCATTTCATCATAGAAAAATAATGGGTTTCATGAGTTTTTCTCAATTAAAGAAGTTTTTACATCTGCGTGCAATGTTTTTTAATTATCTCTTATATTTAACCTTATTCTTAGGTTGTATATTCATGAAACAAATGACTTTTATAACTTATTTTCAAACAAAATCTTTCCTCATATTAAGTTTTTAGCCTCTAATATGGTTCTACCTTGTACTTATTTTAATTTCATGGATATACGATTCAGGCAGTAGGGGAGAAAGTAGTTCCCATCTATGCAAACTTAGTATGATAAGTAATGAATAGAAAAAGGAAGGGGGAGTTCTTAGTATTAATGAGCTTGCATTTCTTCCATGGATGCATGGATATAATTCTTTGGCCAGATGATCTGCCAGATGATTGTTATATCAGTTGGTACTTTGGAATTCAACCTGTTAATGAGATGCTCCTTTCCAACTAATCACTGTCACTGAGAATGGCATATTACCAAAAGTGTGATTCAAGTCATAGCTGGGAAAGATTAATGTATAGTGACAACAGGAACTCTAGGGGACTTTGGGGATAGAGAAGGTTAATTGGAAATGCTGAAATTAATGTTCATTAATTTAATAAACTGAAGTGCCTTTCATTGTTAAGAATAGATTGCATTACTTTCTTCCACCTAATAAAGTGTGTTATTCACTTGAGGAGATTCATTTTAGATAAGAAAATGAATGAAAATACAGAACTTTAAAAGAAAATAAGAGAAAAAGAATATCCACAGAAGTAACTTTTGAAATATTTTCTAATTCTAGAATAAATAATTCATATTTGTTTGATAACTAATACCAGGAACCCATTTTTTTTTGGCTTTACAAATTGTTTTTTCAGAGTCTAATTATATTACAGTGTTAAATACATAACAGTGATTAGCAATAAATTGTACATTCCCAAAATATATTCTAGAAAGTGCTTTTCATACATATTTCTGTGGTCACAGGAATTTGGAAAACACTAAAACAATACATCTCTTATACAGATTCATAATGCTCATTATCATTCTTATAAATTATATTTAATGCCAAAATTTTGTTTTTTTTCTTTTTTTTCAATATGTGAAATTTATTGTCAAATTGGTTTCCATACAACACCCAGTGCTCATCCCAAAAGGTGCCCTCCTCAATACCCATCACCCACCCTACCCTCCCTCCCATGCCACATCAACCCTCAATTTGTTCTCAGTTTTTAAGAGTCTCTTATGCTTTGGCTCTCTCTCCCACTCTAACGTCTTTTTTTTTCTTTTTTTTTTTTCCTTCCCCTCCTCCATGGGTTTCTGTTAAGTTTCTCAGGATCCACATAAGAGTGAAAACATATGGTATCTGTCTTTCTCTGAATGGCTTATTTCACTTAGCATCACACTCTCCAGTTCCATCCATGTTGCTACAAAGGGCCATATTTCATTCTTTCTCATTGCCACGTAGTACTCCATTGTGTATAGAAACCACAATTTCTTTATCCATTCATCAGTTGATGGACATTTAGGCTCTTTCCATAATTTGGCTATTGTTGAGAGTGCTGCTATAAACATCGGGGTACCGGTGCCCCTATGCATCAGTACTCCTGTCTCCCTTGGGTAAATTCCTAGCAGTGCTACTGCTGGGTCATGAGGTAAGTCTATTTTTAATTTTTGAGGAACCTTCACACTGCTTTCCGGAGTGGCTGCACCAATGTGCATTCCCACCAACAGTGCAAGAGGGTTCCCATTTCTCCACATCCTCGCCAGCATCTATAGTCTCCTGATTTGTTCATTTTGGCCACTCTGACTGGAGTGAGGTGATATCTGAGTGTGATTTTGATTTGCATTTCCCTGATAAGGAGAGATGTTGAGCATCTTTTCATGTGCTTGTTGGCCATCCGGATGTCTTCTTTAGAGAAGTGTCTATTCATGTTTTCTGCCCATTTCTTCACTGGGTTATTTGTTTTTCGGGTGTGGAGTTTGGTGAGCTCTTTATAGATTTTGGATACTAGCCCTTTGTCCGATATGTCATTTCCAAATATCTTTTCCCATTCCGTTGGTTGCATTTAGTTTTGTTCGTTGTTTCCTTTGCTGTGCAGAAGCTTTTTATCTTCATAAGGTCCCAGTAATTCATTTTTGCTTTTAATTCCCTTGCCTTTGGGGATGTGTGAAGTAAGAAATTTCTACAGCCGAGGTCAGAGAGGTCTTTTCCTGCTTTCTCCTCTAGGGTTTTGATGGTTTCCTGTCTCACATTCAGGTCCTTTATCCATTTTGAGTTCCTTTTTGTGACTGGTGTGAGAAAGTGGCTTAGTTTCAATCTTCTGCATGTTGCAGTCCAGTTCTCCCAGCACCATTTGTTAAAGAGACTGTCTTTTTTCCATTGGGTGTTCTTTCCTGCTTTGTCAAAGATGAGTTGGCCATACGTTTGTGGGTCTAGTTCTGGGGTTTCTATTCTATTCCATTGGTCTCTGTGTCTGTTTTTGTGCCAATACCATGCTGTCTTGATGATGACAGCTTTGTAGTAGAGGCTAACATCTGGGATTGTGATGCCTCCTGCTTTGGTGTTCTACTTCAAAATTACTTTGGCTATTCGGGGCCTTTTGTGGTTCCATATGAATTTTAGAATTACTTGTTCTAGCTTTGAGAAGAATGCTGGTGCAATTTTGATTGGGATTGCATTGAATGTGTAGATAGCTTTGGGTAGTATTGACATTTTGACAATATTTATTCTTCCAATCCATGAGCAGGGAATATCTTTCCATTTCTTTATATCTTCTTCAATTACCTTCTTTAGCTTTCTATAGTTTTCAGCATACAGATCCTTTACATCTTTGGTTAGATTTATTCCTAGGTATTTTATGCTTCTTGGTGCAATTGTGAATGGGATCAGTTTCTTTATTTGTCTTTCTGTTGCTTCATTGTTAGTGTATGAGAATGCAACTGATTTCTGTACATTGATTTTGTATCCTGCAATTTTGCTGAATTCATGTATCTGTTCTAGCAGATTTTGGTGGAGTCTATCGGATTTTCCATGTATAGTATCATGTCATCTGCAAAAAGCGAAAGCTTGACTTCATCTTTGCCAATTTGGATGCCTTTGATTTCCTTTTGTTGTCTGATTGCTGATGCTAGCACTTCCAACACTATGTTAAACAACAGCGGTGAGAGTGGGCATCCTTGTCGTGTTCCTAATCTCAGGGAAAAAGCTCTCAGTTTTTCCCCATTGAGGATGATGTTAGCTGTGGGCTTTTCATAAATGGCTTTGATGATGTTTAAGTATGTTCCTTCTATCCTGACTTTCTCAAGGGTTTTTATTAAGAAAGCGTGCTGGATTTTGTCAAAGGCCTTTCTGCATCGATTGACAGGATCATATGGTTCTTCTCTTTTCTTTTATTAATGTGATGTATCACGTTGATTGATTTGCGAGTGTTGAACCAGCCCTGCAGCCCAGGAATGAATCCCACTTGATCATGGGGGATAATTCTTTTTATATGCTGTTGAATTTGATTTGCTAGTATCTTATTGAGAATTTTTGCATCCATATTCATCAGGGATATTGGCCTGTACTTCTCTTTTTTTACTGGGTCTCTGTCTGGTTTAGGAATCCAAGTAATACTGGCTTCACAGAATGAGTCTGGAAGTTTTCCTTCCCTTTCTATTTCTTGGAATAGCTTGAGAAGGATAGGTATTATCTCTGCTTTAAACGTCTGGTAGAACCCCAATGGGAAGCCATCTGGTCCTGGACTCTTATTTGTTTGGAGATTTTTGTTAAACAATTCAATTTCTTCGCTGGTTATGGGTCTGTTTAAGCTTTCTATTTCCTCCTGATTGAGTTTTGGAAGAGTGTGGGTGTTTAGGAATTTGTCCATTTCTTCCAGGTTGTCCAATTTCATTGCATATAATTTTTCATAGTATTCCCTGATAATTGTTTGTATCTCTGAGGGATTGGTTGTAATAATCCCATTTTCATTCATGATTTTATCTATTTGGGTCATCTCCCTTTTCTTTTTGAGAAGCCTGGCTAGAGGTTTGTCAATTTTGTTTATTTTTTCAAAAAACCAACTCTTGGTTTCGTTGATCTGCTCTACAGTTTTTTTAGATTCTATATTGTTTATTTCTGCTCTGATCTTTATGATTTCTCTTCTTCTGCTGGGTTTAGCTGCCTTTGCTGTTCTGTTTCTATTTCCTTTAGGTGTGCTGTTAGATTTTGTATTTGGGATTTTTCTTGTTTCTTGAGATAGGCCTGGATTGCAATGTATTTTCCTCTCAGGACTGCCTTCGCTGCGTCCCAAAGCTTTTGGATTGTTGTATTTTCATTTTCGTTTGTTTCTATATATTTTTTAATTTCTTCTCTAATTGCCTGGTTGACCTACTCATTCTTTAGTAGGGTATTCTTTAACCTCCATGCTTTTGGAGGTTTTCCAGACTTTTTCTTGTGGTTGATTTCAAGCTTCATAGCATTGTGGTCTGAAAGTATGCATGGTGTAATTTCAATTCTTGTAAACTTATGAAGGGCTGTTTTGTGACCCAGTATATGATCTATCTTGGAGAATGTTCCATGTGCACTCGAGAAGAAAGTATATTCTGTTGCTTTGGGATGCAGAGTTCTAAATATATCTGTCAAGTCCATCTGATCCAATGTCTCATTCAGGGCCCTTGTTTCTTTATTGACCATGTGTCTACATGATCTATCCATTTCTGTAAGTGGAGTGTTAAAGTCCCCTGCAATTACCACATTCTTATTAATAAGGTTGCTTATGTTTATGAGTAATTGTTTTATATATTTGGGGGCTCCAGTATTCAGTGCATAGACATTTATAATTGTTAGCTCTTCCTGGTGGATAGACCCTGTAATTATTATATAATGCCCTTCTTCATCTCTTGTTACAGCCTTTAATTTAAAGTCTAGTTTGTCTGATATAAGTATGGCTACTCCACCTTTCTTTTGGCTTCCAGTAGCATGATAAATAGTTCTCCATCCCCTCACTCTCAATCTAAAGGTCTCCTCAGATCTAAAATGAGTCTCTTGTAGACAGCAAATAGATGGGTCTTGTTTTTTTATCCATTCTGATACCCTATGTCTTTTGGTTGGTGCATTTAATCCATTTATATTCAGTGTTATTATAGAAAGATACAGGTTTAGAGTCATTGTGATGTCTGTATGATTTCTGCTTGTAGTGATGTCACTGGTACTTTGTCTCACAGGGTCCCCCTTAGGATCTCTTGTAGGGCTGGTTTAGTGGTGACAAATTCCTTCAGTTTTTATTTGTTTGGGAAGACCTTTATCTCTCCTTCTATTCTAAATGACAGACTTGCTGGATAAAGGATTCTCGGCTGCATATTTTTTCTGTCTAGCACACTGAAAATCTCGTGCCAATTCTTTCTGACCTGCCAAGTTTCAAAGGAGAGATCAGTCACGAGTCTTATAGGTCTCCCTTTATATGTTAGGGCACGTTTATCCCTTGCTGCTTTCAGAATTTTCTCTTTATCCTTGTATTTTGCCAGTTTCACTATGATATGTCTTGCAGAAGTCGATTCAAGTTACGTCTGAAGGGAGTTCTCTGTGCCTCTTGGATTTCAATGCCTTTTTCCTTCCCCAGTTCAGGGAAGTTCTCAGCTATTATTTCTTCAAGTACTTCTTCAGCACTTTTCCCTCTCTCTTCCTCCTCTGGGATACCAATTATGCGTATATTGTTTCTTTTTTTTTTTTTTTTTCAACGTTTATTTATTTTTTTTGGGACAGAGAGAGACAGAGCATGAACAGGGGAGGGGCAGAGAGAGAGGGAGACACAGAATCGGAAACAGGCTCTAGGCTCTGAGCCATCAGCCCAGGGCCCGACGCGGGGCTCGAACCCACGGACCGCGAGATCGTGACCTGGCTGAAGTCGGACGCTTAACCGACTGCGCCACCCAGGCGCCCCTATTGTTTCTTTTTACAGTATCACTTAGTTCTCTAATTTTCCCCTCATACTCCTGGATTTTTTTAATCTCTCTTTCTCTCAGCTTCCTCTTTTTCCATAACTTTATCTTCTAGTTCACCTTTTCTCTCCTCTGCCTCTTCAATCCAAGCCGTCGTCGTTTCCATTTTGTTTTGCATTTCATTTAAAGCATTTTTCAACTCCTCCTGGATGTTCCTTAGTCCCTTGATCTCTGTAGCAAGAGATTCTCTGCTGTCCTCTATACTGTTGTCAAGCCCAGCGATTAATTTTATGACTATTATTCTAAATTCACTTTCTGTTATATTATTTAAATCCTTTTTGTTCAGTTCATTAGCTGTTGTTATTTCCTGGAGATTCTTCTGAGGGGAATTCTTCCGTTTGGTCATTTTGGATAGTTCCTGGATTGGTGGGGACCTGCAGGGCACTTCCCCTGTGCTGTGGCATATAACTGGAGATGGTGGGCGGTGCCGCAGTCAGACCTGCTGTCTGCCCCCAGCCCACTGCTGGGGCCACAGTCAGACTGGTGTGTGCCTTCTCTTCCCCTCTCCTAGGTGCGGGATTCACTGTGGGGTGGCGTGGCCATTTGGGCTACTTGCACACTGCCAGGTTTGTGGTGCTGGGGATCTGGCGTATTAGCTGGGGTGGGTAGGCAAGGTGCACGGGGGCAGGAGGGGCAGGCTTTGCTCGCTTCTCCTTAGGTAATCCACTTCAAGAGGGGCCCTGTGGCAGAGGGAGGGAGTCAGACCCGCTGCTGGAGGGGTGGCTCTGCAGAAGCACAGCGTTGGGTGTTTGTGCGGAGTGAGCAAGTTCCCTAGCAGGAACTGGTTCTCTTTGGGATTTTGGCTGGGGGATGGGCCAGGGAGATGGCACTGGCGAGTGCCTTTGTTCCCCGCCAAATTGAGCTCTGTCCTCCGGGGGCTCAGGAACTCTTCCTCCCTTTGTTCTCCAGCCTTCCATCTTTCTGAGCAGAGCTGTTCACTTATGACCTCCCAGATGCTTGCTGTTGGAACACACTCCGTCTGGCCCCTCCGCTTTTGCAAGCCAGACTCGGGGGCTCTGCTTGGCCGGCAGGCTGCCCCTCCGCACTGGCTCCCTCCCACCAGTTCATGCAGCGTGCACTGCCTCTCCGCCCTTCCTACCCTCTTCCATGGGCCTCTCATCTGCACTTGGCTCCAGAGACTCTGTTCTGCTAGTCTTCTGGTGGTTTTCTGGGTTAGTTAGGCAGGTGTATGTGGAATCCAAGTGATCAGCAGGACACGCAGTGAGCCCCGCGTCCTCCTACGCTGCCATCTTCCCTCCCTCTCTCCGACTCAGTTTCATTTCAATGCCAAAATTTTCAACCTTTCACCATTGAATAGATTTTCCAAGTAATACTTATTAAGAGATAATGAAAACACAATTTGACAAAAGCTAGTTCAAATATTTCTCTCTAATTCTCTTTAGATAAATCTCTTCAGAGAAAAGTAGAGGAAATTAACAACAACAAAAAAAGCTTTTAAAACTGTAATAATCTGGTTCATTCCAAAATGATTTTAAAAATATGGAAGTTTAGATTTGTAACATGAAAACTTTTATAGATTATGCATGTCTTGTTTTCATTTCAATCAAATTAAAATAAAGGTAGAAAAACTCTTATTAGCCAATCGACTTTTAAAAACATTTATTTCATATTTGAAATCAAAATCAGCTAATTAAATTTTTAGTTTATTTTGTTTTTATCATTTGATATTTTCATTTCCCAGTGCCTGTAAATTTACTTTCTGTCTCTAGAAAATCAGTTGATACAGGATCAGCAGAAGACAAAAGATTCATCATCAGGGTCAACTGAGGCCTATTTTCAGCAATTCCAGGGTTATAAAAATGATTTTCTGTATTCCCTTGTAATATCTTTGAAGTTTAGATTTTGCATAAGGAGTATGAAGCAAAAAAACAATTTAAATTTCCCCCAAATACCTCAGTCTCACTTATTGAAGACTCCATCTTCATGCCACATATGTGACATTTACAATACACTAAATATCGCTATACATATGTGCTTATTTCTGTACACTCTAAACTCTTGTTTTTATGTTCTGTTTATTTGCCTATTCCTTTTTTAATACACACATATTATTAGCATAGATGACTAGATGATTTGACACCTGAATTAAAAAGCTCTCATATCTCTGTTTTTAATTTCCCAAATTGTTATTTTATTCTTGGATATATTTTTTCATGTCCATTTTAAGATCAACTTGGTAAGCTTCAAAGATATTTTGGATTTTGATTGAAATATCATTGCATATATTGGTTAATTTGGGCAAAATTTATAACTTAACAGCATTGAAGTAGTCACAGAATTGAAATGATCTATAAATATGACAGCATTCCTTTTACTAAGACCTTCTTTACATCCTTCCATAGCTGTACAGTTTCTTCACAGAGATTGTTAACTTTGAGTTTCTTAAGGTTTTGGTTGCTATATAAATGGAGTATACTTCCTAACTATATACCTCTTGTTTATTTCTGATATAAAAATAACTATTGAATCTTTCTGTATTTTTTATGTTTTATTCATTAAAATTAATAAATTATGGCTTCTAATAATTTGTCAATTAATTTCCTAGGTAAATTATTAAATATCAAACATAATCTTTACAAATCTTGTTCTTTCTAATATTTAGTACCTCTTTATTATTTTTCCTTATCTTCTTGTTTTGGCCAGGTTATCTCAAAGAATACTGAAGGTCAGAGATAAAGTCAAGTATCCTTGTTCTGGTCCAGTTTCTATGGTCACCAGTTTAGTGTGGCATCACACCAAGCACAATGTTTGCTTTATTTTGGGCTTATCTAATCATTAGCATGGTTAGAAATATATTCTTCTTATTCTTATTTTACTTAAATTTTCAGTTGCAGAAGCTTAATAATATTAACAGCTTTTTGGTATGAGATGCATTGTTTATTTTTTCCTCACTTCCGTCTAGGATTGTAGTAAATCACATCAATGCATTTTCCATGTTGAAACATCATTGTATGTCTGATGTAAGTCCTACCTATTCAAGGAATTTGGGTTATAATACCAATTTGAGTTTGAGTTTTGTTAACCATAGAAGGAGATTTGATAGTTGCTTTTATTTTCACTTCTCTAAGTCTCTTTGTATAAATATACACACCTGATACAACTCACCATTTAAAATTCTGTTTCAGAAACTAGATCTTTAACTTCTTCTATGTATGTTGGTATATTTGGGTTTCATATTTTTTCTTAAGTCAATGTGGCATTTAATGTGCTCTTAGGAAGAGGTCCATTTTATCTTGATTTTAATATTATCCTAATAGAAACAGTATTTTACTAGTAATCTCTTTATGTGGTTATATTTCTCTTTTTACAGAAATGATTTGTATCTTTTTTTTATTTTCTTTACATTTACACTAGGACAGTCCATTTTTTGAAGTATTTTTGCTCTTATTGATCAATTTTAGTTATTTTGCCTATTTATTAATCCTCCCTAATTTAGGAGACTTAAAAAATTTAAGCCTTATGTATTTTCTTCAGTCTTTTTGTTTGTTTTTTGTTGTTTTTAATATTTGTGTTTTTTTAATAAAGGGCTATAGAGTTATGAATTTTCTATGTATTGCTTGCATAATACTATAGCTATTTGCTTTTATTTTTTTAAGTTTTTATTTAAACTCTAGTTAGTTAACATACAGTATATCAGTCATGTGTACAATTTAGTGATTCAATACTTATGTACTATAAACAGTGCTCATCTAGGAATTTGCTTTTATATTCTCATTTGGAGCAGTATTATTTAGTACTAACTGGTAGTAATCTATATATTTTTATATGAAAGTTTTTGTTGTTGTTTAGAATTGTGCATTTTAAGTATAGTCAGTACCTTTATATATGTATGTATTTTTCTGCACTTGATTTGATGTTTTCTGAAACAGACTGTCAATTACTTCTTAGATTTCATATCAATTTTTGAATTGCATATTTTGAAATTAAATTGTTAGGAGTATAGCTGTTTATTACCAGATGCTATTTTTTCTCATGGATTTTTTTTATCAGTATTAAATAACCCAATATGTTCTTTTAGATAATTTAAATTAATCCTTATTCATTTGGTAGCATTATTACTCCACTGGAATTGTTATTTTTATCATTTTCTCTTTCTTCTTTCTACTTTTTTTAGAGAGAGAGAGAGAGCATGAGTAGGGAGGGGGACAGAGGGAGAGAGAGAATATCTTAAGCAGGATCCACGCTAGGTATGGAGCCATACACAGGGCTTGATCCCATGACCATTGGATCATGATCTGAGCTGAAAACAAGAGTCCAAAGCTCAACAGACTAAGCCACCCAGGCACCCTTCTTTCTCTATTTTCAAAGTTGCGGTACTATTTTTATTTTAGGAGTACTTCTTTAAACAGCACACCAATGAAGAAAGTATTCATATACATATGTAATATAAAACATAATATATGCAGAAACACATAAAATGCTATCAGACTTCCTATCAATTTTAATATGTAAGTTTTACTCAAGTATCTTTCATGGGACTCTATTCCGACTACAATATATGTCTATGCCATATTTACTGTTTCATTCACCAAATGATGGATCTTCCTTGTGATTATTTTATACTGGTTTTGTTGTGTTTCTTAAATTGAGAATTAATGTTTTCAATTAGTTTGGAAATTTTTCAGCCTGTATTTACTCAATTTTTTTCTGACATTTTGTCTCCCCCATTTTTTGTCTAGAACTCCACCACATATTTGTTGATAAGCTTGCTATATCTTACAAACCTTGAGTCTCTATTAATTTGTCTTCAATCATTTGTTTTTCTGTTCTTAGGATTGGATCATTTTTATAAACCTCACTGAGTTTTCTGATTCTTCTCCTATATCAAATATGTAATTGAGATAAGCTACTGAATTTCCATTGAATTCTTCTTCAGTTTTCACTTCTATATTTAGATCTGCTTGTTGAGTCAATGCCCTCATAATTTTCTTTACCCCTTTAGACACAGATTTATTTAATTATTTAACAGATTTGTAAAGCAAGATTCACAAAATCTTTGTTGGCTTATTTCAACATCAAAACCCCTTATAGTCAAATTCTACTATTTTATTCCCTAAGTATGATCACATTTTTCTGTTTTTCTATTTTTTTATTGAAAATTGAACATTTATTTGCAACAACGTGCATGGAACTGAAGGGTATTATGCCAAGTGAAATAAGTCAGTCAAAGAAAGACAGATACCATATGATTGCACTCATATATGGAATTTGAGAAACTTAACAGATGACCATAGGGGAAGGGAAGGAAAAATAAGATAAAAATAGACAAGAAGGCAAACCATAAGAGAATATTAAATACAGAGAACAACAAACTGAAGGTTGATGGGGTTGGGGTAAATGAGTGATGGGCACTAAAGAGGGAACTTGTTGGGATGAGCACTTGTTGTAAGTAAGTGATGAATCACCAAGTTCTACTCCTGAAGCCGAAACTACACCATATGTTGAGAATAAATAAATAAATAAATGCCATAAGAAAAGTTAAAAAAAAGAAAATTGGACATTTAGATAATATGTTGAAACAACTCTGTATTTTAAATTGTCTTTTTTTTTTTTTTTTTTTTTTTTTTTTTTTTTAGAGAGAGAGAAAGAGAATCTTAAGTAGGTTCCACATGGAGCTCAATGCGGGGCTTAATCTCATGACCTTGGGATCATGACCTGAACCAAAATCAAGAGTTGGATACTCAACGAACTGAGCCACCCAGAGACCCCTAAATTATCATTATAATTATTATTGTTATTTTAAGAAACTTCGATGGACTAAAACTGCAAAATCTATATACTCTAAAATGTATATAGCTTCTGATATATCTGATCTTGTTATTATTATTGTTTCTTTTTTTATCCTAGCTTCTGAAGGTTGTTCTCTGCATCACTTTGCTTAGTCATCAGAATGTGATATGAACTGAGTTTTGTTCACTCTTCAAGTCTGAAAGATTTCTATACAGTGCTGACTGATCTGTGTGTGGGTTGAGAATTACATTCAAAATTCATCTTGTTCTTAAATATGCTTTTAACTTCACTATCCACTAGTCTCTAACATTTCCACTGTTCAGGAGTACAGTTTCTCAACTAGGTAGACAGAGCTATCATAAAAAAAATACTGTAAAACAGACAGCTTAGAAAACAGTAATTAATTTTCTCATAGTTCTGGAGATTAGAAATCCAAGACCAAAGTGTTGGCAGACTTGGTTCCTTCTGAGACCTCTCTCTCTTTGGCTTGCAGATGACCTTCTCATTTGTCCTCATATGATCTTTTATATGTTCATGTGCATCCTTTCCTCTTCTCTTCCTCTTATTAGGAAACCAATCATATTGTTGAGAAGCCACCTATTTGAGATTATTTAACCTTAATTACTTCTTTAAGGGCTTATACCCCCAAAAGTCACATTCCAAAGTGTACTGAATGTTAGGGCTTCAACATATGAATTTTGCAGACACAATTAAGTCTGTAACATTAAGAATCTCTCATTTCCAAAATTCTTCTATTCGATTTCTGGCTGGCCTATTTACTTAATTTAATCAGGATAATAACTTTGAAAGCTCAAAGGAATGAGCTTCCTATCAATTTTGCCACTTTTAGCTAAGTCTTGAATTTTTATTTTCTATCTTCACATGAAATTGAACCTGCACCCTGTAGCACCTGAACTGCTTATTTTTCAACCAGCTCTGCTCTGGTAAAACTACAGTTCTTACTAATTTGAAGTGAGACTAAAGAATGGGAAGAGTCTGGCAAAAATAAGGCAGATTTCCACTTTTTCTTACCTTAAATATTGTCAGTTTTGCCTGTGGTCAATTTCTAGAAACAATTCTGTTCAGGTGTACATTTTGATTGTGTGTGTGTGTGTGTGTGTGTGAGTGTGTTTTGCCTTTTGTTTCTTTTGTTCCTTTTCTTTCTTTCTTTCTTTCTTTCTTTCTTCTTTCTTTCTTTCTTTCTTTCTTTCTTTCTTTCTTTCTTTCTTTCCTTTTTGTGGAGACGATTTGCCAACCCTTATTCCTTTTATATGAGAATCATTCTTCTTCTAAGCTTTGCCTTTGTTCTACCCAACGCTTTCTCCTAGAATTCTTCTGGAAGAATTCTGTTGGCAAATTTTCTCAGTTCTTGTATATTTGAAAATTTCTTCATTAAATTAATTTTGGTTGAATATAGGATTTTACATTAAAAGTTATTCTCCCTCAGGATAATGGAATAATTTTTGAATGTTATCAGTGGATGAAAACTCATTCCATTATCTTCCAACATATATTTTTTATTCTTTCAGAAATATTTTGGATTTTTATATTGCTTTTTAAATTTTCCTTAAGTTTAAATATAAAATATGAAGATTTGTGTTTGTTTGACATTTTGGATATAATATGAACCTACTTTGCCTGTAGAGTGTCTGGGCCTGGCTCACTTGTTTCCTACAAAAACTCTAAATATATTAGATATCCAATAGGAAAACTTGGTCAAACCTTATCCTATCTGCAGTACAAACCTTATTCTGCATGTACAATTAGCAGTGTGCTCAGGGAAAAGTGGCTGGAAATGAAAATCTTATGTCAAAACATTTCTTTTTCTTTGAAATATAGTTCATCTGTGGGGCGCCTGGGTGGCGCAGTCGGTTAAGCGTCCGACTTCAGCCAGGTCACGATCTCACGGTCCGTGAGTTTGAGCCCTGCATCAGGCTCTGGGCTGATGGCTCGGAGCCTGGAGCCTGTTTCCGATTCTGTGTCTCCCTCTCTCTCTGTCCCTCCCCCGTTCATGCTCTGTCTCTCTCTGTCCCAAAAATAAATAAACGTTGAAAAAAAATTAAAAAAAAAATGAAATATAGTTCATCTGTTCTTCATTGTTCCCACAGTTTTCTGATGCCTGTAAATATATTATTTTTCTTAAAAAAATAAAAATAAAACATATGATTTTTTTAAAAATCTTGCTATTTCTAGATGGCCTACTATGCTTCACTACATCCTTTTCAGAAATAGAAGCTCTCTACTGATTTTTATTTATTATTAGTAGTAGTAATAGTACTTACAGTAGTATTTGAATTTTTGAGGTTTGTTTATAACTGCATTCAATATTTAAAATTGTGTGGTGACAATTTCGTGAAAAATGACATAATTGATGTTAAATATTTTGTCTTCTCTCTTTTATTTTTTAACTTTAATATATATTTATTAATTTACTTATTTATTCATTTTTGGGGCCCTGTCTGTTTTAAAAAGAGCTTTTAAGCATCCAAAATTCCATTCATTGAAGTGTTTTCAGGCTAATATGCTCAGATCAAATAATAAACTATTTTATTTAAAAGGGAATTCAAACAACCCATGAAACAGACTTCGTAAAAACTCAAATATGAAGTTATTTTTGTTTCTTAAAGTAAAGATTTAGTGACAACCCCCCCCCCCAGAAAATATGATTACTTTCTCTCCAATATCCCATATTATTGTGGTTATTTAAACACCTTAGACTTTATGTGACTATATATTATTTCATTGGGAATGCAGGAGCACCTGACCTTTATGGAATTTAGAATCTTATGGGGAACAAATATATTGCACAAATAAATGATGAAGCTTAAAATTGAAAATCATGGAAACTTAAAATGGGAAACCTTTATTTATTGTGGAGTGTTAGGAGCGAAAGTTGCAGGAAATTCTACCTAGAAAAAGTGATGTTTAAGGTAGGACTTGAAAAATGACCATTACCAATATTTTATAATTTCTAGCCCCTAGTTTATATTAAATATTTATTATATCAGTTAATAAATGTTATCCATACAAATTGTATATTTGTGTGGGGCTTAATGGATGGCACAATGTGAAAAATAATATTTAGATTGAACAGCGCATAATGAGGCTTGGAAAAGAGGGGTTGAACATTCCACATACGCAAAAATAAAAGAAGGAAAGTATTATGAGTGAAGAACAGACAGTAAGGGGAAGCATGGAATAATTTGAGGCTGGTGCAGAAATTGAAGCTTATGTTGAATCTTTGAAGTTGTCTTATAGACGTTGGTATTTATTCTCAATAAAATAAAATTATATTGAAAAACATTAAGCCTAGTACTGATTTAAGATAATTTATAAGTGTAAAAATAGTATTCTTGTCTCAATGTGTAGAATAGAAAAGAATGGGGAGAGATTATAAAGAAACATACTACATTGTACCACTGAAGCTAAGATGCATTGTATGTCAAATATATTTTAATAAAAAGATTAAAAATAAAGATATTATATTATTGTAAAGATAGTGCTATATTGTAGATCATTCTTGATGATGTATTTACCTAGAAAGAAGAAGTGTAAGTGTAGAAAAGTGAAACATTGTGGAGATTTTGTGATGTATAATGTACGGAATATGAAGTTGATTATTTGTGGAGTAGAAGGAAAAATACAAATGAATTAATTATTACATTTGGATTTCTGAATAAATAATAGTTTGATCAGGTTGCTGCCTAAAATAAATAAAAGCAAAACAGGTATGCAGGGAAATACATGAATTTGGTCCTGATTATATTAGGTTTCATGGGCATGTAAGAAAACCAATTTTACATAGGGATGTAAGATAGGCTATTTTTCTATTTTTTTGAAACTGAGAGGCGCGATCAGATCAGCACAAATATAAAAGAGATAACAGGGAACCTATATAAATGGTTATGGTAATCTAGAAAAGACAGTAGTTGAAGAAGAGAGAATAATCTATAATGTATCCTGAAGGAACTGATTATTTAAAGAGTGATTGGATGAGAAGTAGTTAGCAAAGTGGCTGACATAGAGCAGCTAGTGAAACAATAGTAACAAGAAAATAAAACCAAACCAACAAATAAAAAATAAAGAAGTGAGTTGTAAAAGAAGACAATGGACAAAGTGGTTTAGAGAAGAAACCAGTGATGAGCAAAGGTAGACACTAGAAACTCATGTTTACTGACTCTCACGCTCCTGCCAGCAAATGTACATGTAAAATGTATTTCCTAACATGAGAACTCCTTGCATTATCCATTTCTACTACTGGTCTCTAATATTTTGCCTAGACTATGTAATCTTCATGTAGTGGAAGCAAAAATTGACATCTCCCTTCTTTGAGTTCTTGGTTGAGCCTGAGAACTAAATAGACATAAAACAGACTAACAGGAGAAAAGCATACAGATGTATATAAGATTTACATGACATGATTCCCTAATGAGAAAATTAAGACCCAAAAGAAATGGCAAAACTGAAATGCTTTTATGTTAGGTTGAACAAAGAAAGACAGTTGTGAAAAAGTATCTAGAATATTTGAGTGACGAACGGAAGACAAAAATTATTTTAATAAAGTCTGTTCAGAATTCTTCCAGTCTCAACTTCTCATCTTTGATGATAAGAATATTTCTTCTGGGAGGCACCTGGGTGACTCAGTTGGTTGAGCATCCAACTCTTTATTCTGTCTCAGGTCATGATCCCAGGGTCATTGGATGGAGCCCCACATTGGGCTCCACACTGAATGTGGTGCCAGCTCTCTCTCCCTGTGCCCCTCTCCCCTGTTCATGCTCTCTAAAAACAAAAAACAAAAAACAAAAAAAACAAACTGCTGGAAATGGATAAATTCCTATAAATATATAACCTACCAAAACTGAAGCAGAAATAAATAAAAAAAAATTGAACAGACCAATTACTAGCAATGAAATTGAATCAGTAATCAAAAAAACTCTCAACAAACAAAAGTCCAGGACCATACAATTTCACAGATAAATTCTAAAAAAAAATATGTAAAGAATATTTAATACTTATTCTTCTCAAATTATTCCAAAAACTGGAATAGGAAATAAAGCGTCCAAATTCATTCTATGAGGTTAGCATTACTGTAATACCAAAACCAGGTAAAGGCACTCCAAGAAAAGAAACTACAGGCCAATATTTCTGATGAGCATAGATGCAAAAAATCTTCAACAAAATATTAGCAAACCAAATCCAACATTACATTAAATAAATCATTTTTTAAATCAAGGTCAAATGGGATTTATTCCTGGAATGCAAACGTGGTTCAATATTCACAAGTCAATCAATGTGATTCATCACATCAGCAAAAGAAAGGATAAAAAACATCTGATCATTTCAATAGATGAAGAAAAAGCATCCACTCATGAGACAAAGTACAACATCCACTCATGAGAAAGACCCTGAACAAAATATATTTGGAGGGAACATCTTCAGCATAATAAAAGCCATATTTGAAAAGCCCACAGCCAGCATCATACTCAGTGGTGAAAAACAGAGCTTTTCTTCTAAGATAGGAACAAGACAAGGATTTCCACTCTCACCACTTTTATGCAGCACAGTACTAGAAGTCCTAGCCACAGAACTCTGAGAAAAAAAAAAAACAAAAAGAATCCAAATTGGTAAGGAAGAAGTAAATCATTCGTTATTTGAAGATGACATGATACTATATATAGAAAACCATAAATACCACCAGATAACTACCAGAACTGATAAATGAATTCAGTAAGGTTGCAAGATACAATATCAATACACAGAAATCCATTGCATTTCCATACACTAATAATAGAGTAGCAGAAAGAGAAATTAAGAACATACTCATTTACAATTGAACCAAAAAAAAATAAAATACCTAGGAATAAATTTGACCAAGGAGGTGAAAGACCTGTACTCTGAAAACTGTAAAACATTGGTAAAATAAATTGAAGATGACATGAATCAATGGAAAGACATTCCATGCTTTTGGATTGCAAAAAAAAATGTTGTTAAAATGTCCACGCTACTACAAATTTAATTGAATTCCTATCAAAATACCAACAGCATTTTTCACAGAACTAGAACAAATAACCCTAAAATTTGTGTGGAACCACAAAGAAAGAAAGAAAGAAAGAAAGAAAGAAAGAAAGAAAGAAAAAAATAAAAACCCTGAACAACCAAAGTATCTTGAAAAAGATGAGCATATTGGAGGTGTTACAATCCCAGATTTCACAAAAAACCCTGTAGTAATCAAAACAGTATGATACTGTAACAAAAATAGACACATAGGTCAATGGAATAGAACAAAAAGCCCAGAAATAAATCCAAGATACTATAGTCAATTAATCTTCAACAAAGGAAGCAAGAATACGAAATTGGAAAAGACAGTCTTCAACAAATGGTGTTGGGAAAACTGGATAGCTACACTGAAAAGAATGAAGCTGAAACACTTTCTTACACCATAAATAAAAATAAACTCAAAACGGTTTACAGACCTAAATGTGAGACCTGAATTCATGTATCAGTTCTGGCAGACTTTTGGTGGAGTCTATCAAGTTTTCCATGTATAATATCATGCCATCTGCAAAAAGTGAAAGTTTGACTTCATCTTTGCCAATTTTGATGCCTTTGATTTCCTTTTGTTGTCTGATTGCTGATGCTAGAACTCCCAACACTATGTTAAACGACAGCGGTGAGAGTGGACATCCCTGTCGTGTTCCTAATTTCAGGGAGAAAGCTATCAGGTTTCCCCATTGAGGATGATATTAGCTGTGGGCTATTCATAAATGGCTTTTATGGTGTTTAATTATGTTCCTTCTATTCTGACTTTCTTGAGAGTTTTTATTAAGAAAGGATGCTGAATTTTGTCAAATGCTTTTTCTACATCAATTGACAGGATCATATGGTTCTTATCTTTTCTTTTACTAATGTGATGTATCACATTGATTGATTTGCGGATGTTGAACCAGCCCTGCAGCCAAGGAGTGAATTCCACTTGATCATGGGGAATAATTCTTTTTATATGTTGTTGAATTCAGTTTGCTAGTATCTTCTTGAGAATTTTTGCATCCATATTCATCAGGGATATTGGCCTGTAGTTCTCTTTTTTGCTGGGTCTCTGTCTGGTTAAAGAATCAAAGTAATGCTGGCTTCATAGAATGAGTCTGGAAGTTTTCCTTCCCTATCTATTTTTTGGAATAGCTTGAGAAGGGTAGGTATCTGTGCTTTAAATGTCTGGTAGAGGGGCGCCTGGGTGGCGCAGTCGGTTAAGCGTCCGACTTCAGCCAGGTCACGATCTCGCGGTCTGTGAGTTCGAGCCCCGCGTCAGGCTCTGGGCTGATGGCTCAGAGCCTGGAGCCTGTTTCCGATTCTGTGTCTCCCTCTCTCTCTGCCCCTCCCCCGTTCATGCTCTGTCTCTCTCTGTCCCAAAAATAAAATAAACGTTAAAAAAAAAAAAAATAAATAAATGTCTGGTAGAGTTCCCCAGGGAAGCCATCTGGCCCTGGACCCTTATTTGTTTGGAGATTTTTGATAACTGTTTCAATTTCTTTGCTGGTTATGGGTCTGTTCCAGTTTTCTATTTCTTCCTGTTTGAGTTTTGGAAGTGTTTGGGTGTTAGGAATTTGTCCATTTCTTCCAGGTTGTCCAGTTTGTTGGCATATAATTTTTCATAGTAGTCCCTGATAATTGCTTGTATTTCTGAGGGATTGGTTGTAATAATTCCATTTTCATTCATGATTTTATCTATTTGGGTCCTCTCCCTTTTCTTTTTGAGAAGCCTGTATAGAGATTTGTCAATTTTGTTTATTTTTTCAAAAACCCAACTCTTGGTTTCATTGCTCTGATCTACAGTTTATTTTAGATTCAGCAAAGTCGCAGTATACAAAATTAATGTACAGAAATCAGTTGCATTCTTATACACTAATAATGAAGCCACATAAAGACAAATAAAGAAACTTATCCCATTCACAACTGACCAAGAATCATAAAATATCTAGGAATGAACCTAACCAAAGATGTAAAAGATCTGTATGCTGAAAACTATAGAAAGCTTATGAAGAAAATTGAAGAAGATAGAAAGAAATGGAAAGATATTCCCTGCTCATGGATTGGAAGACTAAGTATTGTTAAAATGTCAATACTACCCAAAGCTATCTACACATTCAATGCAATCCCAATCAAAATTGCACCAGCATTCTTCTCAAAGCTAGAACAAGCAATCCTAAAATTTGTATGGAACCACAAAAGACCCCGAATAGCCAAAGTAATAATGATGAAGAAGACCAAAGCAGGAGGCATCACAATCCCAGACTTTAGCTTCTACTACAAAGCTGTAATCATCAAGACAGCATGGTATTGGCACAAAAACAGACACATAGACCAACGGAATAGAATAGAGACTCCAGAATTAGACCCACAAAAATATGGCCAACTAATCTTTGACAAAGCAGGAAAGAATATCCAATGGAAAAAAGACAGTCTCTTTAACAAATGGTGCTGGGAGAACTGGACAGCAACATGCAGAAGAATGAAACTAGACCACATTCTTACACCATTCACAAAAATAAACTCAAAATGGAGAAAGGACCTGAATGTGAGACAGGAACCATCAAAACCCTAGAGGAGAAAGCAGGAAAAAAAAACCTCTCTGACCTCAGCCAGAACAATTTCCTACTTGACAAATCTCCAAAAGCAAGGAAATTAAAAGCAAAACTGAACTATTGGGACCTCATGAACATAAGAAGCTTCTGCATTGCAAAGGAAACAATCAACAAAAAAACTAAAAGGCAACCAATGGAATGGCAAAAGATATTTGCAAATGACATATCAGACAAGGGGCTGGTATCCAAAATCTATAAAGAACTCACCAAACTCCACAGCTAAAAAACAAATAATCCAGTGAAGAAATTGACAGAAAATATGAATAGACACTCACTCTGCACTGACAGAGCAGAGTCTGATATGGAGCTTGAACTCATGAACTATGAGATCATGACCTGAATTGAAATCAAGAGTCATAGGCTCAACCAAACAACATCCAGATGGCTAACACGCACATGAAAAGATGCTCAACGTCACTCCTCATCAGGGAAATAGAAATCAAAACCACACTCAGATGTCACCTCACACCAGTAAGAGTGACTAAAATGAACAAATCAAGAGACTATAGATGCTGGAGAGGATGTGGAGAAACGGGAACCCTCTTGCACTGTTGGTGGGAATGCAAATTGGTGCAGCCACTCTGGAAAACAGTGTGGAGGTTCCTCAAAAAATTACAAGTAGTTCTACCCTATGACCCAGCAGTATTACTGCTAAGAATTTACCCAAGGGATACAGGAGTGCTGATGCATAGGGGCACTTGTACCCCAATGTTTATAGCAGCACTTTCAACAATAGCCAAATTATGGAAAGAGCCTAAATGTTCATCAACGGATGAATGGATAAAGAAATTGTGGTTTATATACACAATGGAATACTACTTGGCAATGAGAAAGAGTGAAATCTGGCCGTTGTAGCAACATGGATGGAACTGGAGAGTGTTATGCTAAGTGAATCAAGGCATACAGAGAAAGACAGATACCATATGTTTTCACTCTTATGTGGATCCTGAGAAACTTAACAGAAGATCACGGGGGAGGGGAAGGAAAAAAAAAGTTCGAGAGGGAGAGAGCCAAACTCTAAGAGACTCTTAAAATCTGAGAATAAACTGAGGGCTGATGGGGGGTGGGAGGGAGGGGAGGATGGGTGATGGGCATTGAGGAGGGCACCTGTTGGGATGAGCACTGGGTGTTGTATGGAAACCAATTTGACAATAAATTTCATATTAAAATAAAAAGATAAATAAAATAAAAAATAAATGTGAGACCTGAAACCATAAAAATTCTAGAAGATGGGCACCTGGGTTGTTTGGTTGAGCCTATGACTCTTGATTTCAGTTCAGGTCATGATCTCATGGTTCATGAGTTCAAGCTCCATATCAGACTCTGCTTTGTCAGTGCAGAGCCTGCTTGGGACTCCCTCTCATCCTCTCTCTCCGCTCTGTCCCACTCATTCTCTGTCTCTGTCTCTGTCTCTCTCTCCCTCTCTCTCTCAAAATAAATAATCCTAGAAGAGAACACAGGCAATAATCTCTATGACATCAGCTGTAGCAACACTTTTCTAGATTTGTCTCCTGAAGCAAGGGAAACAAAAGCAAAAACAAACTATTGAGATTACATTATAATAAAAACCTTCTGCACAGCAAAGGAAACAATCAGCAAAACTAAAAGACAGCCCACCTAATGGGAGAAGAAATTTGCAAATGACATATATAAAGAACATATTAAACTCAACACCCAAAAAACAAATAATCTGATTAAAAATGGGCAGAAAGCATAAACAGACATTTCCCCAAAGGACACAGTACAGACACATGAAAGGATGCTCAACATCATTCAACAGCAGGGATATGCAAATCAAAACCACAATGAGGTATCACCTCACACCTGTCAGAATGGCTAAAATGAGCAGCTCAGGAAACAACAGATGTTGGCAAGGATGCAGAGAAAGGGGAACACTTTGTACTACTGGTGGGAATGCAAACTGGTGCAGCCACTGTGGAAAACAGCGTACAAGTTCTTCAAAAAATTAAAAATAGAACTTCCATATGATTCAGCCATTCCACTACTTAGTATTTACCCAAAATATGAAAACACTAATTTGAGAAGATTTATATACATGTATGTTTATTGTAGCATTATTTACAATAGCCAGTTATTGCAATAGCCCAAGTTGAAAGCATAATGGATAAAGAAGGTGTTATATATGTATATGTATATATATATATATATATATATATATATATATATATATATATATGTTACTCAGTTGTAAAAAAAAAAAGAATGAAATCTTGCCATTTGCAACAACATAGATGGGTGTGGAGAATACAATGCTAAGCAAAATAAGTCAGTCAGGAAAATCAAATACCATGTGATTTCCCTCATATGTGGGATTTAAGAAGCAAAACAAATGAACAAAGGAAAGAAGAGACAAACCAGAAAACAAAAACAAAAACAAAAACAAAACAAAAACAAAAAAACCTTAACTATAGAGAACAAACAGATGGTTATCAGAGAGGAAGTGGGTGGGATAGGTGAAGAGGATTTAAGGGTACACTTATCTTCTTGAGTACTAAGTAATGTATAAAATTGTTGAATCACTATATTGCACACCTGAAACTAATATAACATTATTAGTATACTACAATTAATTTTTTTTAAAGAGTATTTCTTCTGGTATAGGGAGGGAACCTGTTGTATGAGAATTTTATCTCCTGCTTTCAGGGAAAAAAAAGGAAGAGATGAGAATGTCCAGATTTATCTGTTGTTTCCTAAGTGCCTTTGGCTCACAATAATCCTTATTTCACGTGACATATTTTTGGGTGCCATGGTCTGCTACTCTTCAGGAGTCTAATAGTTTTCACCGCCTCTACCCTGTGCCGCTTAGAACAAATTCTTCAAATAAGGGCAAGGATAGTATTTTTCAATATGAATTTAAAATGCAAATCAAATGAAGTTAATGAATCCTACTCTAAACCTTGAATACTTTCTTGTAACGAAAAATCTAAATAGCTTACCCAGAACTTTCTATCTTCTGTCATTGTCTCTTTTTATCATTGTCATTATGTCTTTATCCTTTTTGTTCACTGTATTCTAGCCACAGAGGTCTCAAAGCTAGTTCTGGACATGCCAATCATTTCCCAAGCTCAAGTTCTTTGCATGCAGTTACTGTGGTAGATTGATTGCAACAATTAATAAACAAACAAACCACACTGTAATTCTTCATTTCTCTCTGTATAAATAACCTTTTGTGAAATGACTCTGCAGCTCATTCCATCAAGAGATAGAGTTTTTTTTTTTTTTTTTCTTTACCCTTAACTTTGTGGGCTGGCTTTGTGATTTTCTTAGGTCACAAGGATGCAACAAAAGTAAAGAGGGTTCACTTAAGGGTCTAGGCTTCAAGAGGCTTTGAGTGCCTTCTTTTCTTTGGACCTCTGAGATGGTTAAGGGAATCAGTCATGAATAGCCTGCTGAAGGATGAATAATCACATTAAGTGGAAACTGATTCATTCCAGTCATGGCCATCCTAGATTAGTCAACCACAAACTACTGTGGAAGCTAAAAATGGAAGCATAGGTCACCTTACATGAGATAGGTCAACATAATCATCAAGGGTCCCACAAACTAAACACATCCTTATTGTTTTATATCATAGAGTTTGGGATGGTTTTGTTATGTAGCAGTAGCCCAATGCAGTTTCCCTTACCTGGTCTGGTTGTCTATAAGGCATTTTCACTTCATTTATGTCTCTGTTCACATATCACTCTTTCAGAGAATACTTCCCTAAACATCTAACATCATTATCTTCTTAGACTACATTGTTTTTTCATTGTATTTATTATCCGTCTCTTATATATTTATGTTTAATCTAATAATCTCTATTTTTATTTCTTATTTTTTTAGTAGGCTCCCTGCCCAACATAGGGTTGAACTCATGACCCTGAAATCAAGAGCTGGATGTTCTACTGACTGAGCTTAGGGAGACATCCTCTTTATTTTTAGTTTTAAATGTTCAATGCAAATATATCACTTAGTAGAGTACCTTGTACAGTGGAATAGATTAATAATGTTTTATTCTATTTTCAAGTTTATTTATTTATATTTCAGAGAGAGAGAGAGAGAGAGAGAGAGAGAGAGAGAGAGAGAACCAGCAGGGAAGGGACAGAGGATCCGAAGCAGGCACTGTACTGACAGAGAGAGCCCATGGGGGGCTCAAACTCACAAACCATGAAATCATGACCTGAGTCAAAATCGAATGCTGAACCAACTGATCTACTTATAATGTTTTATTTTATTTTACTATTTTGCTTTCTATATAGTCATAATTTTTATCTCTGATGTATTTTTTATCAGTTTTTTTAGTCACTAAAGTAATAGGTCTCCGATACTCCATTTCACATGGCTTATGACATATCAAAATTCTAGGTTGACTACAACTTAGGAAATCAAGTTGAGCTATCTCCTTATTTGGTCAAATACAGAGGTAAATGTTCAATATGAATACTACATATATATCTCTCAGTTATACAATTGACCAAGGTGAAACCTCAAAGTGTTGGTCTGGTTTACAAATTGGTATGAATTGTGTTCCATTAATGGTTGAAGTTGTTCACACATCAATATATTAACAATCAAGCAATGAGCAATCTGATGATTAACCTTTGTCAAGGCTCAATCCTTTGCTTTTTAATTTTTCACAAGGTGCCTGAAGTGGCTAAAGTGGTCAATGAAGATTGAAAGCCAAATAATTCACTATTCTTTCTTGCATTTAGTTGGTGTAAATTTCACAATAGCACTCAAAGTTCCATCTCCCACTATAGAAGGACATGCCTGTTAGAGCATGCAATTATTTACATGTACTAAATATTTTCATTGCTGGTTCTAGATCAATGTTTGCTATGATCTTCCACAGTAATTACTACACATTTTATAAACAAAGCCAGCTCTACTTATTTCCATGTCTTGAAAGTAAAGTATTCTCATACATGCTTATAAATAAGTGGTCTAGAAGAGATGAAGCTTGACAGCAACAAGTGAGAATTGCCCATTTGATTTCTAGTGAAATGGAATAAAAAGGCTAGGCTACTACTAATACGTGACTTTTCAACATCAAAGCTAGGTAAGTACCATCTTTTTAACTTCAAGATGAGACAAACAAAAAAAGGCAGTTTGAATTCATAGACATATTAACCAATAAATCTCCTATCAGGGAGTATAACTCTTGGTAGCAAACTTTACCATTTACAAAGTGAAAACTCCACTATCCCTTAGTTGGAAAAACTTCCTGCTTTGTATAAGAGCTGTGAGGATTCCAGCATGACCATGCAAGGACGTTTCCTGAATCACTCTTCAGTGAATCTGGCAAAATGTATTTTATATAATATATATTATGATAATTATATATTATTCATATACTCAAACATTTTAATGGCCATAAGAACAAACAATTAAGAAACATCTATTTATGAAAACCTATGAGAATTTACTTTTAAAGGAATAGTCTCTGGTATTTGAAACTAAAACCCTTCTCCATCTAACTGTCCTATGTTCTGGTCCCTTAGGGATCAGTTGGGAAATTAAGCTTTCCTTGTAAGTAAAATTAAAGCATGTTATTATAGCTTAGTTATACAAACCAAGCAAGACTAGCATTTTAACAAACATCTTAAAAGCATAAATCAAGGTATGATGTAGGGATTAGGAATTTCCCTATTAGTCTGATAGGATAGCAGTAAACTGTGTATGATTTAATAATGTTGATGGAATTAAAATAAGTTTAAATATATGAACCTTTGAATTGTGTCTAAACTGTACTATCCTAAAACATAGGAATAAAGAAAAAATATTTTAACAAATGTTTAAATTGCCTTTACAGCAAAAAATAATTTTAAAGAATGTAGAAAAGACTTCTATATTATGGTTAACTTTAGATAGTTAGCAGATAGGTAAATAGACCTTATTAACTCTATATCAAGAGATTGTGTGTGTGTGTGTGTGTGTGTGTGTGTGTGTGTGTGTGTGTTTAATTCCTCATAGCTGCCTTTCTAAGGGCACATTTACCTTGAGAACAGAATCTTTCACCTGAAATTCCTCCAGTAATGTGTCTAATTCTAGATCCATTTTAATGCTTAGAATATTATTTGGTACTCAATTGTGTACTTCAGTAAATCACTGGATCTAGTAACTATTATAAAATAACTTCTCCTGTGCTTGCTATTCTTTATATCTAATAATTGATTCAATTATTTTAAATTTTGTTTGATCTTTGTAACAAAATAAGTAACTCATAACATTTATCTGTGCTTGGCTTAGTTCAGTAACCATCAGCAGGGAAAATAAAAATTGAAATAATTTCATAAATTTGCTTTGCTCTTGATGGAAAAAGAATTCAGCATGTAACTAATAATTGGAATGAGAGACACTTGTTTACTCCTAATATACTCTTAAGTATATTAGAGCTAAAATGAAGCCTATAATCATTTGCAATATTTTAGTATTCATCAAAATGTGTTGCACATACAGATAAAACTTCTTTTCGGATTTGTAATAAATTATTGAGTCCCAAAGCTCAGATACCCATGATTTTGAGTTATTGTAAGGAAATTGACTAGGAATTTAATTTGCCTGATAAGTGATCCCCTCTTGCTGAAACAGCATTGTATCACCAAGGATAAAATGAATCCTATTAAAAGGAGGCATAACCAAGCAGCAGAAAGTGTCTGGGGGTTTCCAGATTAGAGTACACACTGCATTTTGCCAGTGTGTTGACATCCATCATAAGTACATAATTTCAAACAGTTAGTCATTTTGTATAAAGTGGATGACTAAATAGGTCTCTTCATTTAAATGTAACTACTATTTCATTGGTTATGTCTGTACAGTGTCAGGCATCATTTGTATTTTTTTCTGAAACGTATGTTCTTATTGTAGATTTTATTTGATTCATTTAAATATATCTTACAAGAGCAAATTTAGTAAGTTTATTTCTCAATGTCCTATATCTCTGGGGTTTATCATTTTACACTATTTGAAAGCTGAAAGAAAAAAATGCTTCTGGCAAATACTTAGCTTAAAACTGAATTTCTTTAAAAAAATATTCCATGCAAAATGTTTTTGGAAGCTGTGGATGAAAACCTTGGCTGTGTATGTATGCGAGGGGAGGAGTGGATGGGTGCATGTGAGAGAGAGTCTGTGTGTGGATATATTTGTGTGTGTCTGTAGGACATATGTATTTATCCACCCATGCATATACGTTGTTATAGACATATATGTTGGTTAGGGAAAATAAAAGTTGAAAAAGTTATATTATGGATAGTCTCTTTTATTTAACACTATTATATCTAAAATTTGGGGATATCCACTTGATTAAAAATGATAAAATTGAGAAAAAGTAAATGATCATGTAAGAGAACAATTATGTATAGCTTCTTTGGTCAATTTTTTTTTTTTCCTTTGGTCAATTTCTAAAAAAAAAAAACAGTCCAGAATGTATTTCAGATATCTCTCTTCATATTTCATTTCCTCTACAGAAGAAAAAAAAAAAAAAAAAAACTACCAGCTCTCAAATATCAGTCAAATAATTCTATATATCAGTGAAATTGAAACATTTCTATAGTTCCTTACAATTGGTATACTAATATTTTAAAAGGTTTACAGTGACATAATTAAGAATATATAACAAGGAGGGCGCCTGGGTGGCGCAGTCGGTTAAGCGTCCGACTTCAGCCAGGTCACGATCTCCCGGTCCGGGAGTTCGAGCCCCGCGTCAGGCTCTGGGCTGATGGCTCAGAGCCTGGAGCCTGTTTCCAATTCTGTGTCTCCCTCTCTCTCTGCCCCTCCCCCGTTCATGCTCTGTCTCTCTCTGTCCCAAAAATAAATAAACGTTGAAAAAAAAAATTTTATAAAAAAAAAAAAAAAGAATATATAACAAGGAAAAAATTTCACCTTAAATACCACATTTTTTGTCTAAATAGAATGTCATAGCTAAAACACAGTTCTTAATGATAGAACTTTCAGAGATGACATGCTAAGTAGTGTTTATTAAGGATGAAAGAAATATTATTTTAATGAGTCAATAATATATCGAGTTTATTTACAGGCATTTAAAATATCTCCATTTGGCATATTCTTAAACATTATACAAATAATGTACAAATGTTTATATAATAAATTGTGATAAATGCTAGGATTAAATATTACATAATTCACACAGGAGGCCAGGGAATATTTCTCTCAGGAATAACCTATAAGCTAAGATGAGAAATAAGTGTAGGAATTAGTTAGGTGAAAAGTGGTGGAGAGCATCTCAGAAAGGGTCGGTAACATGTACATAGGTCCCAAAGCAGAAGAGCATATGTTGCCCTTGTAGAGTGAATGGAAAGAAAGACTCTTTGAATAGAACATATTGAGTGGAATAAGCATATTATTGAGATAGTTTCTATTTCTTCTCTTTCCCCCTCCCTGGATGATTTAATCCATTTCTTTTTATACACAGAATTCCCAGTCAGTAACTTAATTATAAAATTATGATCAATATCCTCAAAAATGTATTTTCTGCAACACTGGCAAGCCTTGAAAGTAACCTAAAATCAAAATGTCTAAAACTGACCCTTTGATATCCCTTCACAAATCAAATTTTCTGGCACACTTCAATATCTCAATATATGGCATCATTACCCACTGAGCTTCTCAAACTAGAACTTGAAATTTGTTCTTGATTCCTTCCTCACTTTGAGCACCCAACTTTAGAAAATAAGCAAGCCTGACATTTTTACTGTAGAATTCATTCTCCCCCTCCACTCCTGGTGCCATTACCCAAATTGAAACTACAGTATTCTTTCACTTGAGCTGGTATAACATATATCTTAATATCACCTCACTCCAATATATTCCCAAGAAAGCAGCTATGTTAATCATTTCAAAACATTTTAGGGAATGTTTTTCCTTTCAAAGTTTCTATTTAAATTCCAGTTAGTTAACATACAGTGTTCAGGTGTGGAATTTAGTGATTCCTCACTTACATAAACAATACTGGGTGCTCATCACAAGTGCCCTCTTTAATCCCCATCAACGATTTAACCCATCCCACCTCCCTCCCCTCTGGTAACCATCAGTTTGTTCTCTATATTTAAGAGTCTGTTTCCCGGTTTGTTTCTCTTTCTTTTTCCCCTATTCTCATTTGTTTTGTTTCTGAAATTCCATAGATGAGTGAAATCAGGTGGTATTTTTCTTTCTCTGACTTATTTCACTTAGCATGATACTCTCTAGCTCCATCCATGTTGTTGCAAATGGCAAGCTGTATCATAAGATAGTTCTATTTTTAACTTTTTGAGGAACCTCCATACTGTTTTCCAGAGTGGGTGCACCAGTTTGCATTCCCACCAACAGTGTAAGAAGGTTCCTCTTTGTCCATATACTTGTCAACACTTGATGTTGCTGTGTTGTTAATTTTAGTCCTTCTGACTGCTGTAGGTGATATCTCATTGTAGTTTTGATTTGTATTTCTTATCTCAGGGAAATTTAATATTTAATTTCCCAATATTTTGGATTTTGCTAAGTAATTTTATGTTACTGATTTCATCTTTAAATCTTCATGTTCCCAGAATATATCCTATTCAGTTTAAATACTTTTGAATTAATTGAAACTTCTTTTATGGTCAAAATGCAGTCTAATGGTATTGCTCACTGCCTGTGCACTTGAAAATAATGCTCATTTTGTAATTGCTTGTGGGGGGGGAACTTCCCAAAAATATTAAATACTTCAACATATCTGTTAGTGTTTTTCGCAAACCTCAATGGTTTTACTTTTTTTTCTATCAATTATTGAGAAAATATTTGAAAATCTCTATGTTCATGAAACTATCAATTTTTTTCCTTTATTTTTGTCAAGTTTTCTTCATATATTTTAATTTCTACTACTAAGAAGTTAGGTTATGATTGCTATATTTTCCTGATGTGTAACTTTTAAACCCTTGGAATTCTCTGGTAATACTCTGTTTTGAAGTTCATTTTACTTGATAGAACTACTCAAGTATTTATATGGTTACTGTTTACAAAGATTTCTTTTTTTGATGTTTGTTCATTTTTGAGAAAGAGTGAGTGGGGCAGGGGCAGGGACAAGGGTAAAGAGAGAGGGAGACAAAGAATCCGAAGCAGGCTCCAGTCTCGGAGCTATCAGCACAGAGCCCCACAGAGCTCAAACTCATGAGCCATGAGATCATGATCTGAAAGAAAGTCAGATGTTAACCAACTGAGCCACCCAGCCACCCCCAGATTTGTTTTTCTAACCATTTATTTCATTCTATATTTTACTTAAATTTTATCTTTTGTAGGAAGCATAAAATTGGATACTTTTAAGTAACTTTAAAAATCGCTTTAAACAGAGTAATTAGACAATTACCATTCAATGTAATGATTGATATTAGTACAATTAGGGCTATATCATTTTATTATTTATTTCTGTTTTTAATCCCCATGTTCTCCTATTCCTGCCTTCTTTCTCATTATCTGAATAACTTTTAATATTCTGTTTTTATTTATCTTTTGAATTTTTAGCTATGCTTATTGGAAATGATTTTAGTGATTCTCTAGGGAATATTGTTATATAATATAATACCCAAAAACTACTGCATGGGGGTTTTTAGTTATAATTAGCAGGAGAGATTGCTGTTATTTAGCTTAGATTGACATACTAAAACTCAATTTCTATTGCACAAGGTTTTAATATATGTTCATTATTACTTGGTTCCAAGTATTTTTGCTGGGATTTCTCCTTTGATCTGTAACTTTTTTGAGCTGTATGAGCTAATTAACAAATATCTGTGAGATATGTTGGTTACATTTTGTTATTATACTATAGTTAATTCTATTGTATCAGAGAAACAACTTTTTACAGTTTTGATTCTTTGAAATTTATTGGATATATTTTATAAACAAATATACGGTCACTTTTTGTAAATGTTTTCTGTTCACTTGTAAAAGATGAACTCTAGGGTTTAAATTTAATTTAATTTAATTTAATTTAATTTAATTTAATTTAATTTTTAAAATTTACATCTAATTTAGTTAGCATATAGTGCAACAATGATTTCAGGAGTAGATTCCTTAATGCCCCTTACCATTTAGTCCATTCCCCCCTCCCACAACCCCTCCAGTAACCCTCTGTTTGCTCTCCATATTTAAGAGTCTCTTATGTTTTGTCTCCTCCCTGTTTTTATATTAGTTTTGCATCCCTTCTCTTATGTTCATCTGTTCTGTGTCTTGAAGTCCTCATATGAGTGAAGTCATAAGATATTTGGCTTTCTCTGACTAATTTTGCTTAGCATAATACACTCTAGTTCCATCCACATAGTTGCAAATGGCAAGATTTCATTCTTTTTGATTGCTGAGTAATACTCCAGTGTGTGTGTGTGTGTGTGTGTGTGTGTGTGTGTATACAAATACATACATATATATATATATATATATATACATATATATACACACATATATATACATACATATATACATACATATACACACACATATATATATACATATATATACACATATATATATATACATATATATACACACATATATATACATACATATATACATACATATACACACACATATATTCATACATATACACACACATATATTATATATATATATATATACATGTGTATATATATATATGTGTATATATATATATATATATATATATATATATATATACCACATCTTCTTTCTCCATTCATCCCTCCATGGACATTTGAGCTCTTTCCATACTTTGGCTATTTTTGATAGTGCTGCTATAAACATTGGGGTGCATGTGCCCCTTCGAAATAGCATCCCTGAATCCCTTGGATAAATACCTAGTAGTGCAATAGCTGGGATAAAGGGTAATTCTGGTTTTAATTTTTTGAGGAAACTCCATGCTGTTTTCCAGAGTAGCTGCACCAGTTTGCATTCCCACCAGCAGTGCAGAAGAGATCCTCTTTCTCCACATCCTCACCGACATCTGTTGTTGCCTGAATGGTTAATGGTAGCCATTCTGACAGGTGTGAGGTGGTATCTCATTGTGTTTTTGATTTGTATTACCCTGATGATGAGTGCTGTTGAGCATTTTTTCATGTGTTGGTTGGCCAACTCGATGTCTACTTTGGAGAAGCATCTATTCATGTCTTTGGCCTGTTTCTTCACTGGATTATTTGTTTTCTGGGTGTTGAGTTTGATAAGTTCTTTATAGATTTTGGATATTAATCCATTATTTGATATGTCATTTGCAAATATCTTCTCCCATTCAGTTGGTTGCTTTTAGTTTTGCTGATCATTTCATGTGATTTGCAGAAGCTTTTTATTTTGATGCAGTCCCAATAGTTCATTTTTGCTTTTGTTTCTCTTGCCTCTGGAGACATGTTGAGTAAGAAGTTGCTGCAGCCAAGATCAAAGAGGTTTGCCTGCTTTCTCCTCAAGGATTTTGATGGATTTCTAACTTACATTTAGATCTTTCATCCATTTTGAGTTTATTTTTGTGTATGGTATAAGAAAGTGGTCCAGTTTCATTTTTCTGCATGTCGCTGTCCGGTTTTCCCAGCACCACTTGCTGAAGAGACTGTGTTTATTCCATTGGATATTCTTTCCTGTTTTGTCAAAGATTAGTTGGCTACATATTTGTGGGTCCATTTTTGGGTTCTCTATTCTGTTCCACTGATCTGAGTGTCTGTTTTGTGTCAATACCATACTGTCTTGATTACAGCTTTGTAGTACAACTTGACGTCTAGGATTGTGCTGTCTCCAGCTTTGGTTTTCATTTTCAAGATCACTTTGGCTATTCGGGGTCTTTTCTGGTTCCATACAAATTTTGGATTGTTTGTTCTAGCTCTGTGAAGAATTCTGGTGTTATTTTTTGGTAGGGATTATATTGAATATGTAGATTGCTTTGGGTAGTATTGACATTTTAACAATATTTGTTCTTCCTATCCAGGAGCGTGGAATCTTTTTTCCATATTTCTGTGTCTTCTTCAATTTCTTTCATAAGATTTCTATAATTTTTAGTGCATAGATTTTTCACTCGTTTGGTTAGATTTATTCCTAGGTATTTAACAGTTTTTGGTGCAATTGTAAATTGGACCGATGCCTTGATTTCTCTTTCTGTTGCTTCATTCTTGGTATAGGAATGCAACAGATTTCTGTGTATTGATTTTATATCCTGCAACTTTGCTAAATTCATGGATCAGTTCTAGCAGTTTTTTGGTGGAATCTTTTGGGCTTTCCATATAGAGAATATCATGTCATCTGTGAAGAATGAAAGTTTGACTTCCTCCAGGCCAATTTGGATGCATTTTCTTCTTTGTACTGTCTGACTGCTAAGGCTAAGACTTCCAATACTATGTTGAATAACAGTGGTGAGAGTGGACATCCCTGTCTTGTTCCTGACCTTAGGTGGAAAGCTCCCAGTTTTTCCTCATTGAGGATGATATTAGCACTGGATCTTTCATATATGGCTTTCATGATCTCAAGGTATGATCCTTCTATCCCTACTTTCTTGACAATTTAATCAGATTGATTATTTTGTGGATATTGAACCAGCCCTGCATCCCAGGTATAAATCCCACTTGGTCATGGTGAATAATTCTTCTAACGTATTGTTGGATCCAGTTGGCTAATATCTTGTGGAGGATTTTTGCATCCATGTTCATCAGGGAAATTGGTCTATAGTTCTCCTTTTTAGTGGGGTCTTTATCTGCTTTTGGAATCAAGGTAATGTTTGCTTCATAGAAAGAATTTGGAAGTTTCCTTCATTTCTGTTTTTTGGAACAGCTTCAAGAGAATAGGTGTTAACATTTCCTTAAATAGTAGAATTCCCTTGGAAAGTCATCTGGCCCTGGACTCTTGTTTTTTGGGAGATATTTTATTACTAATTCAATTTCTTTACTTGTGATGGGTCTGTTCAAATTTTCTATTTTTTCTTGTTTCAGGTTTGGTAGCTTATATATTTCTAAGAATTTGTCCATATATTCCAGATTGCCCATTTTCTTGATGTCTAATTGCTCATAATATTCTTTTTGTCTAATTTTTTAATGTTTATTTATTTTTGAGGGAGAGAGAGAGAGGGACAGAGCATGAGTGGGGGAAGGACAGAGAGAGAGGGAGACACAGAATCTGAAGCAGGTTCCAGGCTCTGAGCTGTCAGCAAAGAGCCCGACGTGGGGCTCAAACTCACAGACCATGAGATCATGACCTGAGCTGAAGTTGGATGCTTAACCAACTGAGCCACCAAGGTGCCCCTGCTTATAATGTTCCTTTATTGTTTGTATTTCTGCTGTGTTGCTTCTGATCTCTCTTCTTTCATTCTTGATATTATTTATTTAGGTCCTTTCCTTTTTCTTTGTGATCAAACTGGCTAGTAGTTTATCAATTTTCTTAATTCTTTTAAGAACAAGCTTCTGGTTTTATTGATCTGTTCTACTGCTTCTTTTGTTTTGTTTTGGTTTGGTTTGGTTTGGTTTCAATAGCATTAATTTCTGCTCTAATATTTGTTATTCCTGTTTTCTGCTAGTTTTGGGTTTTATTTGCTGTGCCTTTTCCAACTCTTTAAGGTGTAAAGTTTGGTTTTGTATCTGAGACTTTCTTCCTTCTTTAGGAAGGTGTGGATTGCTATACACTTCCCTCTTATGACCGCCTTTCCTGTATCCCAGAGGTTTTGGGCTGTGCTGTTATCATTTTCATTGGCTCCATGTAATTTTTAATTTATTCTTCAACTTCCCTGGTTAGCCCATTCCTTCTTTAGTAGGGTGTTCTTTAGTCTCCAAGTATTTGTTACCTTTCCAATTTTTTTCTTGTGGTTGATTTCGAGTTTCATAACATTGTGGTCTGAAAACATGCATGGTATTATCTTGATCTTTTTGTACTTGTTGAGTGCTGATTTGTGTCCCAGTATGTGGTCTATTCTGGAGAATATTCCATGTGCACTGGAGAAGAATGAGTATCCCGCTGCTTTAGAATGAAATGTTCTTAATATGTGTGTTAAGTTAGTCTGGTCCTGTGTGTCATTCAAAGCCATAGTTTCTTTGTTTATTTTCTGGTTAGATGATCTGTCCATTGCTGTAAGTGGGGTGTTCAAGTCCCCTACTGCTATGGTATTATTATCAGTACATTTCTTTGTTTGTGATTAATTGATTTATATATTTGAGTGCGACCACATATGGAGCATAAATGTTTGCAATTGCTAGATGTGCCTGGTAGTTAGACCCCTTAATTATGGCCTAATGCCCTTCTTCACCTCTTGTTACAGTCTTTATTTTAAAGTCTAGATTGTTTCATGTAAGCATGACTACTCTGGCTTTCTTTTGTCAGCAATTAGTATGATAGATGGTTCTCCATCCCCTTACTTTCAATCTGAAGTTGTCTTTGGGTCTGAAGTGGGTTTCTTGTAGACAGCATATAGATGGTTTTCTTATCTATTCTGTTACCCAATGTCTTTTGATTGGAGCATTTAGTCCATTAATGAGTACTGAAAGATATGAACTTATTGCCATTATGTTGTTTCTAGACTTGGTGTATCTGGTGGTGTTCTCTGGTCCTTTCTAGTCTTTGTTGCTTTTGGTATGTATGTATGTATGTATTTAATTTATTTGTTTATTTAATTTTTCATCTTTTCTCCCCTCAGAGAGTCCCGCTTAAAATTTCTTGCAGGGCTGGGGTACCTGGGTGGCTCAGTCAGTTAAGCATCTGACTTCAGCTCAGGTCATGATCTCACAGTCTGTGAGTTCAAGCCCCACGTCGGGCTCTGTGCTGACAGCTCAAAGCCTGGAGCCTGCTTTGGATTCTGTGTCTCCCTCTCTCTCTGTGCCTCCCTTGCTCATGCTCTGTCTCTCTCTGTCTCAAAAATCAATAAAAATATTTTTTTAAAAATTCTTGCAGGACTGGTTTAGTGGTCATGAAATCCTTTAATTTTTGTTTGTCTGGAAAACTTTTTATCACTCCTATTTTGAATGACAGACTTGCTGGGTAAAGAATTCTTGGCTGCAAAATTTTTATCAATTCAGCACATTCAATATATCCTGCCACTCCTTTCTGGCCTGCCAGTTTTCTGTGGATAGGTCTGCTGCAAACCTGATCTGTCTTCCCTTGTAGGCCAAGACTTTTTTTTTCCTTTCCTGCTTTAATGAAAACAGTTTTCCTTGCCTACATATTTTGTGAATTTGACTATAATATGACTTATTGATGCTCACTTTTTGTTAATCTAATGGGAGTCCTCTGTGCTTCTTGAATTTTGATATCTGTATCTTTCCCCAGGTTAGGAAATTTTTCCACTCTGATTTGCTCACATAACATTTTTACCCCTTTTTCTCTGTCTTCATCTTCTGTGACCCTTATGATTCTGATATTGTTCCTTTTTAATGAGTCACTGATTTCTCTAATTCTTAAATTGTGCTCTTTTACCTTAGTCTCCCTCTTTTCTTCTGCTTCATTATTCTCCAGATGTTTGTCCTCTATATCACTGATTCGCTGCTCTGCCTCATCCATCCTTGCCCCTGTGGCACCATTCAAGATTGCAGCTGAGTCCTGACTAGATTTTCCTTCTTTTATCTCTGCAGAGAGAGATTCTAACCTATTTTCGACCCCAGCTAGTATTCTTAAAACGTGATTCTAAATTCTGGTCAGACATCTTATTTGCACCTATGTTGATTAAGTCCCCAGATGTCATTTCTTCCTGCTCTTTCTTTTGGGGTAAATTCCTTCTTTCATCATTTTGAAGGGAGAAAGAAAATTAATAAGGTAAAAAAATAAAATTTAAAAATTAATAACAACACACACACACATATAAAATAAATGATGCTAGATCCAAGGTGTATTTTGGTCTTGTTGTTGAAAGGAGCTTGATAGATTAGAGAAAAAGGAAAAGAAAAAAAATGAAAACCCTTGAAAATTTGAAAAAATGAATACAATGAAGTAGAATAAAATGAGTTGATGGAAGTAAGATAGAATTTGAGAAATTTACAAAAAAGTAAAAAAATATAGTAGAAAAATATTTTTAATAAAATTAAAAATAAAAATATTTTTTTCTCTTTCTGTATTCAAGAAAATAAAAGAAACGAATAAGAGAAAGAAAAAAAATTGAATAGATGTACCAGCAAACAGACTGAAATATGAATGAAATTATATTTTTTTTCCCTAGAAGTCAGACTATGAAGCAATATATAATCCATAAACTAAGCAGGGAGAGAGACTTGTGGTGCTCCTGAAAAGCGAGGTTGGCTCAGTTGGGCAGGGCTTAGTGTAAAGGCTCTTTTCTCCACTAGATGGCGCTGCTTATTGACCTCAATGGGCCATGGACCTGGGTGGCAAAGGAACTGAGAAAAAGAGAGGACAGTATAACAAGGCACAGGGGACCCCGAGCCAACAGCCCGAGGCACCAAGATTTATTGTACGTCTTCTTATATATGTTTTCAGGAAAAACAGATCAGCAATGATTAACAACAAAAGCTTATCAAAGCATGTTATCAATGTACATCTGATTCAGCTATTGTACATATCTTGCATATGAGAGCAATCTTGCAGATACTTATGTTCCGATAAGAATCTTTATGATAGAAGCAAAGACAAAGAAGGGAGTGAATGTGCTATATACAGCTGGCTTCCTTTAAGCAAAACATCCCTATCTGTGTACTAAAGAACAGACCACATTTCCCAAGGGCATTTCACTCAAGTCCTTTCAAGTAATTTTTAACCTTATGATCTCAAGTTTTCTCAGAGATCTTGGAGCCTAAATGAATATGCGCTTATGGTCATTGTGGTGTTCTCTTTCCCACACTTATCTTACTGGGGTGGATTGTTTTGGTGCTTGTAGGTGTGTATGTGCATGCATGCGAGAGGTGAAAATGGTGTCAACCAGCTATCCAGTCTCTAGTATCGGAACTCCGTTCTCCCCGGTCAGCAATCATGCACCCATCATTTGTCTGCCACTTTTGTCCACTCCTCGCTTTTGCTCTGTCCGTGACCAAGCCCCAGGCAGCACCTCCTCCCTCCTGTGCTTTATCTCAGATGCAGCTGTGTTTTCTGACCTCTTACTTGTGAGGGACTGCAGCTTTGACCCATTCTGCCCCTCTGCAGGAGGGTCTCACCAAGCAATGGCTGAGCGTCAGCTGCACCCAGAACATTTGCGGGACCGTGTTGCTGCCAATGCCCAGAGACTATGGCTGGGTGTCAGCCTGCCCCAGAAAAAGTCCACGTGATGGTGTAGCAACAGCATTTCAGGGATTATGGAAAATCACAACACACACCTGGCACCAGGCTTCACCCTTAATGACCTTGTTCCAGCACCAGCAAATGTGGTTTTTCTCCTGGGTCTACTGGGGCCTTTGCCTCTGGTTGGGGGGTGGGGGGGCACATAGCCTCTACCAGATGTCCTCCCAGCAGGGGAACCGCCTCTCCCTGTGTGGCCCAAGGACCCCAGTACTTCACTCTGCTCCTGGGGATTGGCCCTTCTCACCAAAGCACCACCAGGTATTGAGCTGTAGAGTTTCAGAGTCTTCCCTCCCCCTGTTTATAGAGTTTTAATGGAATTTAAACCCTTTCCTTTCTCCTTTCTCCCTTTTTAGTTTAGTCCCTGTGGCAGTTTTCCACTTTTCCACTTTTTCTCCAGCTGCTTTTGGGGGCGTGCTTTTCGCATATACTCCCCCAATCTCTGTCCTCTCTCCACAAGCAAAAAATATATCCTTGCCCTCCGTGGCTTCTCTCTCCCCCAGTTCACCTCTCCATGCCAGGTACCTGCTGAGTTCTGTGGTTCAGGTTGTGCAGATTGTTGTGTTAATCCTCAAGTCAGTTTTCCAGGTGCACAAAATGGTGTAGTGTTGATCTGGCTATATTTCATGGACACAAGACACACAAAAAACTTCCATGCTGTTCTGCCAACTTGGCTCCTCTTCCCAAACTCTAGGATTCTTTAATGGAATGTTCTGTATATGCCAATAATGTCAAAATGGCTATTTTTTTTCATTCAAACACCTTTATTTTTTCTAATGTTTATTTACTTATTTTGAGAGAAAGAGAGAGAGAATGCACAGGAGAGGCAGAGAGAGAGGGAGACAGAGAATCCCAAGCAGGCTGTGCACTGTCAGTACAGAGCCTGACATGGGGTTAACTGACTGAGCCACCCAGGTACTCCTGAAACATCTTTATTCTTAATGGATTACTATCTTACCTATCACTTAATTATAGAGGCTTGTTAAAAATATCCAACCATGATAATATATTGTCTACTTCTCCTTCAGCTATCAAATCTGTCAATTTTGCTACATACAACTAGAATTATTAGAGTTACACTGGAGTTACAAAGAATTGTGTCATAAGATTATAAAAGTTATAACTTGCTGTTTATTATACTGTTTCCCATGAGGGTTTTTTTTTTCTTTCTTTATTCTTCCTGTCTAATGCTATTTTGGTTTACATTAATTATGCTATACCAATTCTTTTTTGCTTGCTTGCTTTTATAGTGTATTATTTTACATCTTTTTCTTATAAACATTTAGTGTTCTTATGCTTACAATTTGTCTCATGCATATAGTATGAAGTTTTAAATTAAACTAGTTTGATAATTTTTCTGTTCTATTTGAAAATTGTATTCTGTCTAAATTTAATGTAATGACTTATATAATCGGGTTTTAATTCCTATTTTTTTGTTCATTTGTTGGTAATTTTTATCTCTCTCTATTGTGCGCTTTTAGTTTAATCAAAATTTTTTTATTATCTCCTATATCTGTTTTGTAAAATTTTATTCTTATATTATTTTTCTTTTAATGTTTATTTATTTTTGAGAAAGAGAGAGACAGAGCATGAGCAGGGGAGGGGCAGAGAGAGATGGAGACAGAATCCTAAGCAGGCTTCAGGGTCTGAGCTGTCAGTACAGAGCCTGACATGGGGCTTGAACTCACGACTGAGTTCATGACCTGAATGGAAGTTGGACACTTAACCACCTGAGCCATCCAGCTGCCCATTCTCCTATATTATTTCTTAGCATTAACCCACAAAATATGATTGTTATTTATTAAATTAAATAATTTGTTTGACCAATTCCTGAATAGTGTAGGAAACTTTAGTTAATTCCATTTACAAAACCTCTCACCTCCATTTAGCTATACTGCTGTCATATGTTATAGTTAAATTGGATATGGATATTTTGAGGTTTACATCACTGAGCCTGAATCTTAAAGTAGTTGTCTAAGGAGTGTTAGACTTTTTGGACATATTCTAGTGTATAATTAGATCAGTTTGCTCAAATTGAGGTTTGATTAAAATTAGTATAGAGAAGCATTTATCCTAGATTTAACTTAGCCTTATGTGATAGGTGTGATCTTTTTGAGGACTCTATCTGATGCCCATGTTTGATGAGGCCGATCCACTGGGGCTGGGTGGGAACAAGAAATATTCCCAGTCCTCCATGAGTGCCTGGAATTATTCAGTCTAGTACTTTAAGATAATTTCTTCCCAGTCTTGTATAATTTTACCTTTTATATGTGCAGATAATTACTCAGACAATGCCTTGAATGAGACCCCTTCCCCTCACAAAGTTCTCAGAAGCTCTCTCTGTGTAGCAACCTCTTCTCAAGTACTCTGTTTTAAAAAATTAGCTGGGGACGCCTGGGTGGCGCAGTCGGTTAAGCGTCCGACTTCAGCCAGGTCCCGATCTCGCGGTCCGGGAGTTCGAGCCCCGCGTCAGGCTCTGGGCTGATGGCTCGGAGCCTGGAGCCCGTTTCCGATTCTGTGTCTCCCTCTCTCTCTGCCCCTCCCCCGTTCAAGCTCTGTCTCTCTCTGTCCCAAAAATAAATAAACGTTGAAAAAAAATTAAAAAAAAAAATTAGCTGACTGGTCTGTTTCCTATACTTACTAAGACTGCTAGACTGTCATTCCCTTCCCATTCTGTGGCCTGCAAACCATCTCCAAAACTGAGTCATAATTTTCACTTTGTTCACTTTTCCTCAAGGATCATAGTCCTGCCTTGTCTATTATGATGCCCAATATCTGAAAACAATGGATATATATCCATTGTTTTTCTAGTTGCTTTTATAATGAGAAAGCATTCCTGCACAGTCATGGTCAACACAGAAGTACCTTTAAATTCACTGGAAAATAAGCAGTATGGTAGACATGAGCAAAGATATTTCTGTGAAGCTTAGCAAGGTGATTGAGTCATTCATTAATGATCAGAATATCCCTTTATAATATCATTAATTGACTATTATCCCATATTTTTTCTTTGCCATTACCTGGTTTTGATTTTGTCAGTCAGATAAGCCCTGTCCTAGATGACATTGAACTATGATGATCACTGAAAACAGTCAACTCAATCTATTGTCTCTTATCAAATAAGTGTGGTTCCTGGAAGAGAAAATCTCCTATAAATTGAAGAGAATACCCAGCTGCATAGCATCCAAGAACTGTGTCTTCATGCTGGGCATCTAAGAATAGCAAACTACCTGGCTATTTTTGTCAAATTGAAGTTAAAAATCCAAATCGGAGAATTGCTCCATTTAAACAAACATGGCATGAGCGTTTTTTTTCCTCCAATTTAATAGAACATTTTATCTCAAAGAATGCTAGATTTTATTAGTATCTCTTTCTCCCCTCCTTCCTATACATGCAGTTACATTTTCAATATTCCCTGCAGTTGAACAGGAACAAAGAACTGATTTCTGGATAGTGATATAGTGGGTATAGTCATACACATACCACTGTCAGCTCTGGCTTCTAAAATATTTTGGGTAATGCTATGACCTGTCTTTCTATTTACACTATTTTTTCAATTAGATGTAGTGGATCTAGTGGAGGATCTAAAAATAAATTACATGAAAACAACCTGGTTCTCTAGTTGATTCAGGACATAAACCCTTTGTTCCCCAACCTTATTTGTCCTTTGCTTTCTTCATGTAGTGATTTATGGTATGAGTGGAAAGTAAACACTGGTTTTGTTAAGCTACTAAAATGTTGAGCTGAGTACAAGTTATGCCACCAGAATACATGTGGTAGTGATATCATGTTTGCATACACTTATTTTTTTAATGTTTATTTATTTTTGAGAAAGAGAGACAGAGTGCAATTGAGGAAGGTACAGAGAGAGACAGAGACACAGAATCTGAAGCAGGCTCCAGACTCTGAGCTGTCAGCACAGAGCCTGACACGGGTCTTGCACTTGTAAACCCATGATATCATGACCTGAGCCGAAGTTGGATGCTTCACCAACTGAGACACCCAGGTGCCACCATATATTACTTCTTTAGCAAAACTCACTGAATAATTTACCACATGGTATAGTTAGTGATGCTGTGATAAATGAAATATTTTTATTCTAAGAACCCACACAGTGAGAAAGGTAGGTATGTTTAAAATGGAATGCAAAATTATAAGTACCATAATAGGTATCTTTATAAGCTCTCGTAAAAAGAAATGCATGATTAACTGTTTTTTAAGAATGAAAGAAAAGACAACTGAGAAGAGAGCTGGATGTAAAAAATCAGGAGCTACCACAGAATAAAGGTACATAACAGAAGACATTTCAATAGAGAGAGGAAAACTTGTGCAGTCACAAAGATGAAACAAATGTGAGGAAACTGTAAGTATTTTGCCACAACGAGAGCACTTTGTATATAAGAGGGAGTAGACAAAGATAATCTTGAGAGGTAAGTAGAAGTACTGCCAAACTACTCCAATGAGGAGGTGTCAAATACACGTGTTTTTCTTCATTTTTATCTGAATTTGAAGATATGTAAGGCTCTTTGCTACCAGTTTCCTAAGCAGCATAAGTAGAAGGAATGAATGTAGTTAAGGCCATAGTGATGTCAACATTACTAAAATTTTGTTTGAGGGGCGCCTGGGTGGCGCAGTCGGTTAAGCGTCCGACTTCAGCCAGGTCACGATCTCACGGTCCGTGAGTTCGAGCCCCGCGTCAGGCTCTGGGCTGATGGCTCGGAGCCTGGAGCCTGTTTCCGATTCTGTGTCTCCCTCTCTCTCTGCCCCTCCCCCATTCATGCTCTGTCTCTGTCTGTCCCATAAATAAATAAAAACGTTGAAAAAAAATTAAAAAAAATAAAATAAAATAAAATAAAATTTTGTTTGAGTGCCTCTGTAAAAGCATTAATACCCAAGGAGATATCATTCAAAAATAATCTATGGGTCTTTCAATAATACGTTCTTGTCCTTCAGGCTCAGTATATTCTTAAGACTGGAGTTATAAAAAGTGGGTAGTTCAACAGCACACAAGGAGAAAAATTCTTTAATTTTTTTCTTATTTTCCCTTTAAAACCAGACAAAAGATTTCCTGAAAGGATTGATAAAAAAAGTAGAAAATATCTTTTATTACATATATAACATTCAATCTACCACCTATTAAGCAGAAAGAAATCCTAGAATTTTGGCTGGTTTTATACAATTGTTTCTTCCTCCTTTTCAGTGAACTTTTGACTCCTTTCTACCACAAGGAGATATCATGATTTATTTAACTTCTTTAGCCACAAAATCTTATAAGTGATTCTAAAATCCAGATTTCCTGAACCACTAAACAAACATCGTGGATGATTATGAGACACTACTGAAATGAAGTTAGGAGATATCAGAATTTTCACAGAATACTAGAGGCTATGTATAGATTATGACACAAGAGTCAACCACATTATGATCCCTACACTCTACTCCTTATGACGTGAAAAAAAGCAAAAGTCTTTGAAATACGAGGCATTGTTTAAAGTGTCATTTTCACCCCAATGACTGGTTAATCTACACTCTTCTTTAAATTTAGGGGTTTTTTATCTGGAAAAGGAAGTTAATAAAGCCAATCAATGTGAGTTTCTAGAAAAAATATACTATACTAAAATTCTTAACAAAACTGTAAACTGTAGGATATTTTATGAATATTAGGCATAGATATGGCCATTTCTGAAAATATCTGTTCAACATGAAAACATTTAGTTACCACTCTTTGGGAACAACATTGGAATAGAAAAGTTAGGAGACCTTAGATTAAGCAAATCAAATATTCAGATATATATATATATATATATAGAGAGAGAGAGAGAGAGAGAGAGAGAGACAGAGACAGAGAGAAAGGTGGAGGAATACAGAGCTAAAGGAAAGATGGATGATTAGATGATTGATACATGATAGATAATAGATAGATAGATAGATAGATAGATAGATGATAGATGGATATAGATGATAGATAGATAGATGATATACAGATGGATAGATAAATAGACAGATGAGAGAGAATGATTCTTTCAATCCATCTCCCAAATTCAAATTAAACCCATTGTGGACTTATGGAGAAGTTGGCTTGTGGGGTTTACCTTAATGAATTGATTTGTATGGTAGAAAATAATTTTTCTTGGGCAGAAGTTTATTCCTTCGCCCAGTCAGAGATAACATTATCTGTCCTAAATATCAAATCCGAGGCCTACTTCTATGTACTGATGACTGAGATTCATCACTGCAGAATGTATCTTAAGGAATTATTTTCACTGGAACTTGGATAAGAACAATAACACAAGTTTAAGATCTAGGTGACAGATTTTAAAATACACCTAGAGAGACGGTGTGTTCAGGTATTTTGTAGAATATCCATTGATTTTGATTTGTCTGTTTTTCTCATAATTGGTGCAAAAAAACTGTCTTTTGAGAGAAGACCACAGAAAAAAAGTAGCACATATTAGCAGCATGACATATCCCTATTAAGTTTTTCTTGATAACCTGGCTGACGTAGCGTTTTGTTTGACTTATCCACTCTGAAGTCATTCTCCTCACTCTTTTACATAATGTATTTGATCGGAGGAAATAGAAACCACACTTAGGGAATAAAGAATTATTTTCCTAACTTCTGGAGGGTGGAGGGAGTATCTATATAAAGCATTTAAATTATCCTCATGGGAGATTTGTTTCTTCCCAACCATTTATTTATTTGTATTATTTATTTATTTCATTATAGACTAATTGATATTCATTTAAACTTTGAGCAATAATCTGATACTGTCTTATTTATTTTGTCTTTCAAATTGTTACAGGTTTGGTCAGTGGAGCTCTTTCAGTTGGTTCATGTATCCCTTTGATGTAACACCCCTTCTTAGTGATTTGTTTTTGTTATTATGATATTTTTTATTTTATTTATTTTGTGGGAGCTAGTATATTATGATTTATCTATTTATGTCTTTACTTATTTATTTGTTTGACTGGTAAATAATTGACATACAATATCCTATTAGTTTCAGGTGTACATCATATCCCTATGCTCTATATTATATCTCCATGACTTACTTTATAACTGAAAGTTTATATCTCTTAATCTTCTTCAACATTTTGCCTATCCCCCAACACCTCTAGTTACCAATAGTTTTGTGTGTGTGTGTGTGTGTGTGAGAGTCTATTTCTGTTTGTGTGTTTGTTGATTTGTTTAGATTCCCACATATAAATGAAATCATATGGTATTTTTCTTTCTCCATCTGACTTATTTCCCTTAGCATTATATAAACCCTCAAGATCCACCTGTGTTGTCACAAATGACAAGATTTCATTACTTTTATGTGTGTAATTTTTTAAGTTCTTTTTCTTTTTATTTATTTTTAGAGAGAGAGAGAAAGCGGGTGGGGGGGGGCGGTGCAGAGAGAGATAGAGACAGAATCCCAAGCAGGCTCCATGGGGCTCAAACTCATGAACCATGAGATCATGACCCGAGCTGAAATCAAGAGTCAGATACTTACCCAACAGAGTCACCCAGGTGCCTTGTTGTGTAATATATATATATATATATATATATATATATATACACACACACACACAGATACATGTATGTGTGTGTGTGTGTATGTGTGACATATTTTTTAATTCCTTTATCTATCATTGGATATTTAGATTGCTTCCATATCTTGGTTATTGTAAACAATGTTACAATGAACATATGGATACATATATCTTTTTGGATTGGTGTTTTCATTTTCTTCAGGTAAGTACCCAGAAGTGGAATTGTTGGATCGTATGGTATTTCTGGTTTTAATTTTTTAAGGAGGCTCCAATACTGTTTTCCATATTGGCTGGACCAATTTATTCTCCTACCAACACATGTACAAATGTTCCATTTTCTTCATATCCTTGACAACATTTGTTTTTTTGTTTCTTTGTTTTTGTTTTGTTTTCTTTTGTCTTTTTGATAATAGGCAATCTATCAGGTGTGAGGCCATATCTCATTGTGGTTTTAGTTTCATTTTCCTGAAGATTACTGATTTTGAACATATTTTCATGTGCCTGTTGGCCATCTGTATGTATTCTTTAGAGTATAATTCAAATCTTCTGCCCATTTTTATTTATTTATTTATTTAATTTTTATTTATTTAAAGATAGAGAGTGTGCAAGCAAATGGGGTAAGGGCAGAGAGAGAGGGAGAAAGAGAGAATCCCAAGCTGGTTCTGTGCTGTAAGCACAGAGCCCAGTGTGGGACTCAATCCCAGGAACTGTGAGAGCATGCATGAGCTGAAATTAAGAGTCATATGCTTAACCAACTGAGAGACCCAGGTGCCTCCTTCTGCCTACTTTAAATCAGATTATTTGGTGTTTTACTTTTTTTGACATTAAGTTTTATAAGTTATTTATGTATTTTGGACATTAACACCTTACTGAATGTATGGTTTGCAATATTTGCTCTTATTTAGTAGGTTGCATTTTTCATTTCTTTACTGTTGAAAAGCTTGTTAGTTGATGTAATTCCACTTAAGGGATAATAATAATTATGACAAACCCATGCTGACAAAATACATCTTAACCAAATTGATATATTAAAATTAAAATCTGGGAGCGCCTGGGTGGCTCAGTCAGTTAAGCATCCAACTTTGGCTCAGGTCATGATTTCACAGTTTTCGAGTTTGAGCCCCATGCCAGGCTCTGTGCTGACAGCTCAGAGGCTGGAGCCTACTTCAGATTCTGTGTGCCTCCCTCTCTCTCTGTCCCTCTCCTGCTTGAACTCTGTCTCTTTCTCTCTCTCAAAAACAAATAACAAAATAAAAGCAAAATAAAATATTTAAAAATTAAAATATGGATGTCACTTTATTAAGGAAATTAATGTATTACCTAATTGAACAATTAATACATTAAAAAGAAAGATCAACATCAGAGAAATTCAAAGTAAACCCATAGCCACTAGAATGACTAAAATTAAAAAGGTTGACAATAACTGGGATTATCAAGGATACAGAAGATTTTCCATTCTCAAATATTGGTGACTGAATCAAAAACATACAACCGTTCTAGCAAAGAGTTAATCTACATCTACCGTGCAACCCAGTCATGCTACTCCTAGGTATTTACCCAAAAGGAGTCAAAGTATATATCCATACAGATAATTGCTTGACTGTTCTTAATTGCACATCATATTCGCCAATAAGTGGACACAATCCAAATGTCCACTAACTAATTAAGAGATAAATTTTTGTGTATCCATCCAATGGAATCTGCTAAACTATAAAGGAACAAAACATTGAAAGATGCAACCAACAGATATGAATGTCAAATTCTATGCTAGTTCAAAGAAGTAAGAGAAGAAAGGGTACACGTCCTATACAATTCTATTTATATAAAACTTTAGACTGAACTAAATATAGTGACTGAAATTTGTTGACTGGTGACAGAGTTTAAGTGTGGGAGGGATTGTAAAAGGGCATGGAGAATTTTTTACAGGTGAAATAATTATTCTATATTTTACTGTGGAGATGGCATAATGGGTGTATGTGCATATCAAAACTCACCACCTTTAAGCTATTTGTAGTCCCTTGTATGTCACTTATATTTCAATAAATTTGAAAAATATAATTTATTTTTGTGAAAAATTTTATTTTTCCAAAATATTTTCTGTCATTCCCTTTAAGGTGAATATACATTCCTATCTCATTGGCATCAGTTTTAATCATGTTTTGGCCATATTGTTTGGCCAGAGAAGAGTGGGCAAAAGCAATGTGTGTCACTTCTGAGCAAGAGCTTTCAAAGCCATTACCTGGTTCTGCTACTCCTTTTATGCTTATCTACCATTAGTTTTATTAATATTGGACTTAATCCTAAATTATTAACTCTAAATTAAAGAGGGCATAGAGTCACAGAAAATCTGAAAAAGACATATAACTAAGCAAATATAATGCTTTAATATTATGCATCACTGATAATGCATTATGGTCTTACTACAACCTAACTTTAAAAAATGTCAAAAAATCACATTTAGTATATAAAGTTTTATTATAGTAGAAATATACTCTATAAGTACTAGGACATACAAATCTAAAAATATGAGGTGCCTAAAATCTTGAAGATGTATTTTTATGTGTATGTGTTAAGGAATATGATTTTACTGGCATATTTGCAGATTCTAATCCTCTTTTATATATGAACAAGTAGCTAACATAAGTAAATCTATTAATCTTATCTGGATTTCAGTTTTGTCATTTACAAAATATGTTAATCAAAGGACATAATTTGTAAAATTTCTGTGCACTTTGAATTTCAATTATATGAGTATTATAGGTAAAATGAAATGCTAGGAATGGTGCTAGCATAATGAACATAGCTTTTTTACATCAAAATTGAATTAATGTTTTATGTCTTAAAGACCATCTTGACTCTTTCTCTTAAAAGGTCAAACCATTTTGGAAAGTGGTATCAGACATGTTTTAAATAAAAAAATTATATCTTAAGCATTAAAAAGAATTACACTCAACTAATGTTTTCTGAGAAGCATGAGCTTGGTTATATTTTAATTTAGCTTATAAAACTAAAATGGTTGTTATTAGTCACCATACTATAATTATTTTCCTCTTCACAGATGTTTTGGATACTAACTTCCTAGAAGAGTGAATTTCAGAGTCAATATTACATTGGGTGAATATCATGTATATGTATATACATTTGATCTGTGGATTAATTTCATTAAGAATCTTATACACTAAATGTATAAGTAAAGCTTAAGAAAGTTTTAATAATTCATAAATATCAAAGACTTAAATGTCTAGTTTTTTTTTAAAACATGGCCATGAAAGATTACACATTTCTAGTTATTTAATACTCTGGAGCATATTCCAATATGCATGCTTAATCCTACCTTATATCTTTACTTGTTTCATCTAATATTTCCAAGAGCAACATAATTTTTCAAAATGTCTCAGGTTTTCCTCCAGTTCAATAAAAGCTCACAGGTACTGGAAAAACCTATAGGACAGTTATAGATATTAGATTAATAGAAAGAACGATTTATAACAAATTTTTTAAAATCAGCCCTTGAAACCTAAAAGCATTTTACTTAAATCTCCTAATGAAACATTGGCTTTTCATGAAACAGAGAATTAAACCAAACTGTAAACAGAATTCTTTCTAGAAGGTAGAAAAAGGCCTTTTCATTTGTAAAAAATATATATATAATGAATTCCTTTCACATATTAAAAGGTAATTTAAAAAAAGCTAAGAGAGCAGGATGGAAAACAGATGAAGATAAAGTAGAAACCAAATGAATTAGAAAAGCAATCATCAAATCAATCTGTAAGTGCCTAAGATGCTCTTCATAAATATCAAAATAAAGATTAGCATAAATATAAAAAGAGAATAATAATATACATACAAAATATTATTTCTCTAATAAACTTTGTTATTGAAGTATAACACATATAAAAATGTACAAAAACTAAGCTCATCTATCATGGCAATTTCTAATCAAGCCTCTCCTTTTCTGCAGAGAGGAGAACTACACTGGCTTTCTTTATTTTTCTTTCTTTCTTTCTTTCTTTCTTTCTTTCTTTCTTTCTTTCTTTCTTTCTCTTTCTTTCTTTCTTTCTTTCTTTCTTTCTTTCTTTCTTTCTTTTGTGCTTTTTAATTTTTTTATGTTTTTCCCTCTGACCTCCTTTCTTCTTTTAAAAAAAAATATTTAAATCCAAATTAGTTAATATATAGTGTAATAATGGTTTCAGGAGTAGAATTTAGTGATTCATCACTTACATATAACACCCAGTGTTCATCCCTACAAGTGCCCTTCTTAGTGCCCATCACCCACATAGCCCATCCCCCCAACAAACACCCCTCCAGTAACCCTCAGTGTGTTCTCTGTATTTAGGAGTGTCCTATGGTTTGCTTCCCTGTTTTTATCTTTTTTTTCTTTCCCTTCCCCTATGTTCATTTGTTTTGTTTCTTAAATTCCACATATGAGTGAAATCATATGATATTTATCTTTCTCTGACTGCCTTATTTTGCTTGGTATAATGCATTCCAGTTCCATCTATGTTGTTGCAAATGGCAAGATTTCATTCTTTTTGATCCCTGCTTTATATCCCATTGTATATATACATCCCACATCTTCTTTATCCATGTCAGTCTCGTCAGTTGATTAACATGTGGGCTCTTTCCATAATTTGGCTATTATTGATAGTGCTACATAAACATTGGGATGCATTTTCTGTTTCAAATCAGCATTTTTGTACCCTTTGGATAAATACCTAGTCGTGCAATTGCTGGATCAGAGGGTAGCTCTATTTGTAATTTTTTGAGGAACCTCCATACTGTTTTCCAAAGTGGCTGCATCAGTTTGCATGCCCACCAGCAGTGCAAAAGTGTTCCCTCTTCTCTGCATCTTCACAAATATCTGTTGTTGCCTGAGTTGTTCATTTTAACCATTCTGACAGATTTGAGGGGATATCTCATTGTGGTTTTGATTTGTATTTGACTGATGATGAGTGATGTTGAGCATCTTTCCATGTGTCAGTTAGCCATTTGGATGTCTTCTTTGGAAAAGTGTCTGTTCAGTGTCTTGTGCCCATGTCTTCACTGGATTATTTGATTTTTTTGGTGTTGAGTTTGATAAGTTCTTTATAGGTGTTGGATACTAACTCTTTATATGATATGTCATTTGCAAATATCTTCTCCTATTCCGTAAGTTGCCTTGCAGTTTTACTAATTGTGTCCTTTGCTGTTCAGATGCTTTTTATCTTGCTGAGGTCCCAGTAGTTCATTTTTGCTTTTGTTTCTCTTGCCTCTGGAGACATGTCTAGTAAGAAGTTCCTGCAGCCAAGGTCAAAGAGATTTTGCCTGTTTTCTTTTCTAGGATTTTGATGGCTTCCTGTCTTACATTTAGGTCTTTCATCCACTTTGAGTTTATTTTTGTGTATGGTATAAGAAAGTGATCCAGGTTCATTCTTCTGCATGTCACTGTCCAGTATTTCCAACACCATATGCTGAATAGACTCTGTTTTTTCCATCGGATATTCCTTCCCACTTTGTCAAATATTAGTTGGCCATACGTTGGTGTGTCCATTTCTGGGTTCTCTGTTCTGTTTCATTGATCTATGGGTCTGTTCATGTGCCAGTTCTTGTACCACTATACTGTCTTGATGATTACAACTTTGCAATATAGCTTGAAGTCTGGAATTGTGATCCTTCCAATTTTGGTTTTCTTTGTCAGGATTGCTTTGGCTATTTGTTGTCTTTTCTTGTTTCATACACATTTTGGGATTGTTTGTTTTAGCTCTGTGAAGAATGCTGATATTATTTTGATAAAGATTGCATAGAATGTGCAGATTGCTTTGGGTAGTATTGACATTTTAACAATATATTTTTTTCTTCCAATCCATGAGCATCGGATGTTTTTGCACTTCTTTGTGTCTTCTTCAATTTCTTTCATAAGCTTTCTATAGTTTTCAGCATACAGATCTTTTACCTCTTGGTTAGGTTTATTGCTAGATATTTTATGTTTTTTGGTGCAGTTGTAAATGGGATTTATTCCTTGATTTATTTTGGTGCTGCTTCATTATTAGTATATAGAAATGCAACCAATTTCTTTATGCTGGCTTTCAGTACAACACATTAATTGTCCATAGATCATGTCTAAAAGCTATGTCCAGAAATTACATCAGTATTTTATATATCTATATATCCATATATATGTGTGTGTGTGTGTGTGTGTGTATTATATACTGATCGGTATATATCAGTATTATATATATATATGCAATTATATACATATATATTAGTCTTTTGTCACTGCATATTGTTCCATTTCAGGAATACATATCAACATAGTTATCTACTCTTTTTTTGTTAGTCTTTTGGAATTTTCTGGTGATCGCATACCATGAACAGCATTCCTATGTTAATTCTTTTTTATGACTTTTGTTGTAACTCTTTCATGTTTTTTTTATTGGTAGTAACTATCAGTAATGACAGAAAATTTTTACAATTATCTTTTTAAATACATATTCTGCTCCATTCTCTCTTACTCCTAGGACTCTAAATTCACACATGTTACTTATTTGTTTAGAAAACTGGATTTTTATTTTATTTATTTTTTATTGCTTAGAAAGAGAGCACGAGGGGCGCCTGGGTGGCGCAGTCGGTTAAGCGTCCGACTTCAGCCAGGTCACGATCTCGCGGTCTGGGAGTTCGAGCCCCGCGTCAGGCTCTGGGCTGATGTCTCAGAGCCTGGAGCCTGTTTCCGATTCTGTGTCTCCCTCTCTCTCTGCCCCTCCCCCGTTCATGCTCTGACTCTCTCTGTCCCAAAAATAAATAAAGGTTGAAAAAAAAAATTTAAAAAAAAAAAAAAAAGAAAGAGAGCACGAGTGAGGGAAAGAGGAAGGGAGAGAGAGAGAGAGAGAGAGAGAGAGAAAGAGAATCTTAAGCAGGCTCTGTATTTAGTGCATAGCCCGATGCAGAGCTTGATCCCATGACCCTGAGATCATGACCTGAGCCAAAATAAATCAAGAGTCAGATGCTCAACTAACTGAGCCACCCCGGCACCCCTAAGGTCACACATGTTTTATTGTTTGATATTATTCAGCACTCTTGTAATCCTCTTCCAAATTTGTAATTCGTTGAGAACCGACAGTGGAAATACAGGGACTTCATTTTTAATAAAACTGATTAGAGAATTTGAATCTAGAAAGATATGCTAACATTCATTAGTCTGACTCACCCAGCTTAATCCTGTCTGAACAGACATAAATTTCCATCACATAGGCAAAGTTTGCCTGATTAAAATTCTGAGTTATAAGAAAAACAAACTACAATGCACTAGCTCTGAAAACCAGAAGTCACAGAGTCATTGAAATTCATGGATCGTCTATGATTTTCTCTTATTCTGGAAAAGAATGGTTCTCAAAATCTGTCTCTGAACTATCAGAATTAGAATCACCTTAAGAAGTTGGCAAACATTGTCTGTTTTCAGGTTCCACCTCACACTTGCTGAATCAGCACTCCAAATGATTCTGATGCATACAAGTATTTGAGGAATACTGTTTAGTTTATAGGCTCTCAACCCTGCCTGAAAACTGGAGATTTAAACATTAATATTTTCCAGACCATCCTAGACCAATACAGTAACAATGTCTTAGGACAGAGAACTGGACATTGTGTGTGTGTGTTGTCAGGAGCTTCACTGGTGACTAATATTCAGTCAGCATTGAGAACTATCAACTCTAGTAAAAGACTCTACAATGGAAACATGAAGCAAAGGGATGATGGTTTCTTCTGACAAAAGCATGAAATAACATCATTTTTTAATAATTTTAGTGTATAAAATGTCATTCTAAATATTACATTAATCTCAAAATCTAGAATATTTTTTCAAATTTTGATAATTTGAATCTTATGATTTTTAAAAATCTTTATGACAATATATATCATAAAGAAAACAAATGACATCCTTTTGTGTCTAGAAAATCAAAAGAATATAGTTCAACTAACTGAAATACAGTGAACAAAGTTATGATATAACATCAATTTAAGGACATCAAACCTATTCCTGTATAACAGCAACAAAGAAGACAGAAAGTAAAACCTTAAAAGTAATACAATTTATAATAGCATCATAAAACACATAATGAGAGTATTAAATCAAATTAAAAATTTTCAAAACTGGACTTCCCAACCTTGGGTTACTACTGGCCACTGTCTGTCACCCCAAGCCATCCTGTGTATGCTAACACAGCTGATGTTGAGGAAGCTGACAGGCCTAACCCAGTGGCTGCTGGTGCTATGTGCCCAGATTGTTTCAAGTTCCTGAAGAAGCAGCTTGGGACCATGTGCCAGAAGAAGGCCCTGAATGTAGTCTTTGGAATCCAAGATGTCTCCACTGGGCTTATCTCCTGCTTCCTGTTTTTCCTTTTGCCATCAGACTGGGTCCTGTCATATGCGGAGAGCTACAAAACATGGGAGTGAAGAGGGCTATCCTGCTTCTTACCTTGTGACGTGACCACTCTGGCTTTTCCTTATTACGTCTCCTGCATTCCTGGCTAGCCTTCCCTGGATCATGTCCTTCAATTACAGTGAACTCTTGTGCATTCATGACCTCTCCATTTCTCTATAGTGACATCCTGGGACCACATATATTGGTTTATAAGGCCCTGCTTGGTGGGGCCTTCCTTATAACAATAAAAAAATAAAGTTTATTTAAACCTTGAAAAAAATCTTCAAAACCTACAAGGCATCACGGAGAAAAATTAAAGATTAAATAAATACAGAGATATATTACATTCATAAATAGAATGACTCAGCACTGTAAATATGTCCATTATCCCCAAATTGAGCTATAGATTCAATGTAATCTATATTAACATATCAGCACTTTTAGGGGTGCCTGGGTGGCTCACTAGGTTGAGCGTCCAACTTCAGCTCAGGTCATGATCTCACAGTCTGTGAGTTCGAGTCCTGTGTTGGGCTCTGTGCTGACAGCTCGGAACCTGGAGCCTGCTTCAGATTCTGTGTCTCCCTCTCTCTATGTCCCTCCCCTGCTCATTCTCTGTCTCTCTCTGTCTCAAAAATAAGTAAAAACATTTAAAAAATAAAAAAAAATAAATTTAACATATCAGCACTTTTAATTGGAATATAATTCTATAATTGTAATGCAAAATCCATACCCCAAGAATATAAGATTGAACAAAGATTCCAGATACAAAATTTTATATATTATATATATATATATGAGATAATGAAATCCTTTAAATTAAATTGAAACTCAACAAAATAAATCTATGATGATAGAAGTAAGAATAGTAGTTATCCTTGGTGTTGGAACGCTGTGACTGTGAGGTGGTAGAAAAGCTTTCTGAGGTGCTAATTATGTTCTGTTGCTTGATGTGTATTTTGGTCACATGTTATTATTGAACTATAAAATTATATGTTCAGTTTTATAAATGTATCTGTGTTTAAGTAAAATTTACTAAAGTGGAAAATTCTAATTTCTACTAAAAATTATATAGGTGAAAAATGATAATGGGCACATTGTGTGTTATCTTTTTCTCATTTGCATGTACATATATATTTGCAAATGCACAAAATGTATCTCCATAGTATTACAATGTGCTTCAAAGTGTGTGAGATAAGACACAGTAATTTATTTTTTCTTCCAAGGTTTTATTTAAATTCATGTTAGTTAACATATAGTGTGGTATTGCTTTCATGCATATAATTTAGTGATTCATCACTTACATGTAACACCCGGTGCTCATTACAAGTGCCCTCCTTAATGCCTGTTACCCATTTAACCCATCCTGCCACCTAACTCTCCTCCAGTTACCCTCAGTTTGTTTTTTGTAGTTAAGAGTCTCTTATGGTTTTCCTCCCTGTCAGTTTTTGTCTTATATTATTTTTACTTCCCCTATGGTCATCTGTTTTGTTTCAATTCCACATATGAGTGAAGTCATATGATATTTGTCTTTCTCTGACTGACTTATTTCACTTAGCATAATACACTCTACCACCCATGTTGTTTCAAATGGGAAGATTTCATTCTCTTTGAGTAATATTCCAGTGTGTGTGTGTGGGGGGGTATACCACATCTTTTTTATCCATTCATCAATCAATGGACATTTGGGCTCTTTCCATGATTTGGCTAATGTTGACAGTACTGCTATAAACATTAGGGTTCATATGTCTCTTTGAATCAGTATTTTTATATCCTATGAATAAATACCTAGTAGTGCATTTGCTAAGTCATAGGGTAGTTCTCTCTTTAACTTTCTGAGGAAGCTCCATACAATTTTCCAAAGTGGCTGCACCAGTTTGTATTCCCATCAACAGTGTAAGAATGTTCCCCTTTCTCCACATCCTTACCAACATCTGTTGTTTCCAGAGTTGTTAATTTTAGCCCTTCTGACATATGTCAGGTGGTTTAAAAACAGACTTATTGAAATACAATTCACGGGGCGCCTGGGTGGCGCAGTCGGTTAAGTGTCCGACTTCAACCAGGTCACGATCTCGCGGTCCGTGAGTTCGAGCCCCGCATCAGGCTCTGGGCTGATGGCTCAGAGCCTGGAGCCTGTTTCCGATTCTGTGTCTCCCTCTCTCTCTGCCCCTCCCCCGTTCATGCTCTGTCTCTCTCTGTCCCAAAAATAAATAAACATTGAAAAAAAAAATTTATAAAAAAAAAAAAAAAAGAAATACAATTCACATATCACAAAATTCACCTATTTAAAGTGTACAATTATAACTATCACCATAGTTGATTTTAGTGTATTTTTATCACCTCAAAAAAAAGGCCCATCCCACCGCTTTACCTATCACTTTATTATGTCTTCTCTTTTGTTTGATTTGGGTTTAGTTTGCTCTTCTTTTCTCATGTGTGTAATTTGAAGAGTTAAGTTATAGATTTCAAAGTTTTCTTTTTTTCTAATGTAGGTATTTACTTTAATGAATATCCCTGTAAGCACTGCTATAGCTTCATCCATACATTTTGCTTGTAGTGTCATTTTTATTCAACTAAAAATATTTTCTAATTTCCTTTTTGATTTCTTATTTAACCCATTGGTTATTTAGGTATGCACTGTTCAATTTCCACATATTTATGAATTCATCAATTTTCTGTTATTTATTTTTGAATTAATTCTTTTGTTATCAGAGAAAATGCTTTGTGATTTTTCTATCCTTTTAAATTAACTAAGGTTTGTCTTATGGTCTAAAGTATTGTCTATACTGGAGAATGTTCCATGTGTACTTGAGAAGAATATATATTCTGAGGCTAAGGATACAGTATTTTATTGGTGCTTGTTAGCTCCACTTGGTTAATAAAGCTGTTCAAGTCTTCTGTTTCCTGTTGGTCTTTTTCCTGATTATTCTATCCATTATTAAGTGAGGTATTTAAGTATCACTCTATTATTATTGAATTCTCTATTTTTCCTTTATTTCTTCCAGTTTTGTTTCATGTTTTTTGGTAGCCAATTATTATAGGCATTTATCTTTTTAATTGTTATATGTCTGTTGGATTCCCCTTTTTATCTTCATCAGTATCCTTATTTATTTTTAGTATTAAGTTATCTTTTATATGACATTAATATAACTACATCAGGTTTTTTGTGGCTGCTGTTTGCATGTTATATCTTTGTTTCTCTAGTTTTACTGGTAATCTACTTGTATCTTTTAACCCAAAGTGTGTTTTCTGTATAAAACATAGAGTTAGATATTGTTTCTTTATCCACTCTGATACTCTGCCTCTTTGTTGAATTGTTTAGTCCATTACATTTATCATTTTAGCCACATTAAATTTATGAGACTCATTAAAGTGTAGGATCTACTGAGTGGGGCATATTGGGATAGCCTTTTAAAAATTAAAAAAAAAAAAAACACAAGTTGTTGGTCATTGCTCCACCTAATACTTAGAAAGAGATACATTGTTTTCTTGGCTCCTTGAAGGAATTATATACCATACTTTCTTTGGTGGTCTAACTCAGGAGTCAACAATTTTTTTTTTCTTGGACAGATAGACAATATTTAAAACTTGCTGGCATATAGTACTTGTTAATACTACTTAATTCTGTTATTGTAATTTGTAAGCAGACATAAATAATTCATAAACAAATAAACACAACTGTATTCCAGTAAAACTTTATTAACAAGAACAGATGGCCAAACCATCATTCATGGTGAGTTGAACCCTGTTCTAATTCATTTACTGTCTAATCGTTAAAGCTTTCTAGAGTAAGAAAACATTTGAAATTGGTTCAAGTTGCACTTTTGGCTTTAAGAACCAATAGATTCAATGGTGCAAGAAGTGTCTCTGCATATGAGGATGATCTATGAAGCCCTCTGACTGTCCTCAATGATATAAGTTAGAGTGTAAAAATCAATGCATTTTTTAGTGAAATCAAGGACCCTCTACAAGTAACTGTTATTATTTTGCATAATAGGTCCTTACTTAACCATGTGACACCAAATAGCCATGTGAACTGAACTGCTTATCCTGAACTGGAGAATAAGACCTACCAAATCATTAAATTGGTTATGTATTATAATCATAGTAAGTACTCTCTGATTCAGTGGAAATTGTGTGTGTGTGTGTGTGTGTGTGTGTGTGTGTGTGTGTGTAGCCTGAGCAAGTTTAAAATACATGAATACATTGCATGAGCAGATGATACACAATTTCAAGCATCTATTGCTCCTGAATTATGCACATATGTTGGATTTATGAAGAATTCCCTTATGGCCAGAGCATTAAAAATCTTATTTTTGGTTTTCCTATGGTTTGGTATAATATACTGGCATATTATAGACTTATACAATAATTCTCCTGAATGACAGGGTGGAAGAAAAATTCTCTGAGTTGGAATGAATTGGAACAATATATCTGATTGCCCCATTTCTGGGTGGGAAAATGGTCAGTGGCATAAATTTACACTGATTCAAAGACAATGGCTGAACATTAACAAAGTAATGAGTGTAAGACTGGTTCACCTACTATATTCAATTTTAGAACAAAATATATGAAAAACATTTAGACAAAATATAAGGAAAAACTATTTTTAGACAATAAAAAACATACAGAAGGCTAGTTTTGAGAAAAGAAAAAACATATATGAATAATATATTCATTTTATCTTTTTGCTTAGAACACTTTATTAACCACTGCACATAGAAACCCCAAACAGAGAGCAGTGGGAACACTGAAGAAAGGGGATGGATAACAGATTTGATGACAACAAAGGTGGCTGGATTTTGCAGGGCAGGGAATTGAGGGAGCAGCATGGAGTTGGAGTTCCATAAATCTGCACTTTGACTCTTTGGGCAAATAATAAACTCTACTTGACCAAGACAAGACTCCACAAGGTCTGGCAGAGAACACACATTTGAGGACTGTGAGCTGAAGACAGATGCTAGTGATGAAAAGATTTTTGGAGACAATAGAATTCTACCAACCAGGAAAAAACCTTGCTAAATTCTCTAGACATTCAGTTGAGGTCCATGAAAGTCTATCCTTTGGAGTAAAGTTACCCCATCTATACAACAAGGCTTTATAGACATGTCCTAACAAACCTGGAATCCAAGCCTGTATAGGATCGAGATGAACCACCTGTATATAAACTGCTTATCAAAACAAACTCAACATTTTTTAAAGGAAGATCCATAGATTAAATTTTGAACAACAAAGCACTCCTCCTGTCCTACATATAACCAGTTATTACTTGATATATGAAGAAGCAGAAAAAAGTTAATGCATTAGCAGTAAAGGAAAAAAAGAGGCCATGGAGACAGGGCAAGGGAGAGTTGTTGAATTAAAATAAAGTTTCAATTATGCAAAATGAATTAGTTTTAGAGAACTTCTATACTGCATGATGGCTATAGTCAACAATAGCAGTGTATTAAGCACTTAAAAATCTGTGAAGAGGTTATGTCTCATGTTAGGTATTCTTACCACAAAACAACAATAAAAGGACATGGGGAACTTTTGGAGGTGATGGTATGTCTATTATTTCCTATTGGTGGTTTCATGGATATATGCATATGTCCATACTTATCAAATTGTTTATATCAAATATGCAGTTTTTTTTGTATTTCAGAATACTTCAATAAAATTAAAAAAAAAAAAGAAAAAATAATACAAAGAGACCCATAAATGCACATATATTGGAACTAGAAGACAATTACTTTAAAATGATAAAAAAGAAGGAATATATTTGAAACCTAAGGAATTCTCTGAAGCTCCTCTTAATATTTATATATTCTAAGATAAATTAAAAAGAATATCATAACATTCCAGTACAGTCAGGACCACTAAGACTCAGATTTCTTTAGTATGAAATTTTGATTCAAATTACCAAATAAAGAAACCTAACCAATTTAGACATGCTGAGAGTAAAGGGACCATGGAATGGTTAATGGAAGAAGGAAGTAAATATAAATATAAATATAAATATAAATATAAATATAAATATATATTCCCTCACAGTTCCTAATCAGTATTCAAATTAAATATTAAACAATTTTCTACTCCTTTACTTACATTTCACTTTTTTTTTTAAATGTAATATCAGTTTTGGTTAACACAGGTGATATTGGAATAAAACAAAAAAAGTAATAGCCATTATTAATCAGAAGTAGATATAAGACCAAATTGTGTTTTTCCTTTTGGGGAAGATGCTGAGAACACTTTCATTTTTTTAATTGGTTAGAGTGAAGTACAGTTTATAAACAATAAAGTTTACCAAGTTTAGTAGAGTTTCATGAATTTTTATAAATACAGTATATAACCACCAACATAATCAATACATGAAATATTTTTATCACTGGAGAAGTTCCCTTTTGGTAATATTCTTCAAAAATTATACAAAATAGAAGTATATTAAATCCCATAAACAGAGTAGCAAATGAGTGGGCATATGTTTTGGTTTGTTTTGTTTTAATGCTAGAAATCATGATCTTTTCCTATATACAAAATAGAATTTTAATTCTGAAGTTGTAACAATGGCTAAAATGTCTTTCTCATTCCTTTGTTACCTGTAAATTTTACCTTTTCAAAAAGTCTCTAATATTATTTAAATCTTTTCATTTGCAAGATATATTATGGCAAATGATACTCTAATAACTTTCTTGAAAGTTGAGTTTACACATTAACTAATATTAAATGGCAAAACATTTTCTTAATTTAACAGTTTACTTTTTTTATATAAAATTGACTAACCACAATGCAGATAAAACGTTTTTGGTTATGTTTTAATTCAAAATAAAATCACTTTGGTTGATAATCATATTAATATTTAAGATTAATTCATATTAATTGCACTAATCATGATATTATATTGCTTTTACATACTCTTTTTACTCTTATTTCACCTCATTTTTGCAATAATCTAGTAAAGCAAATACTTTGTCTGTATTTCTATACATTAGTTAAACTAAGGCCCAGAGATATTATTTAACTTGAGCAAGACTTATGAAATGACAGAGGTATCTTTCAACATTTGGTCTTTTTACTCTAAAAATATTTCTACTCTACTAGGATGCCACATTTTAAATAAATAATTAGTTATTTATTAACCAGTATTAGTACTGGTTATTAACCAAAAAATGGAATGTAATGCTTTTGTGGATTGATTGCATATAAACCACAAGATATCCTTGATAAAAAATTAGCATCTTCAATGATTTGACTTGCAAAATGATTTTAAGTCATACCCAATATATCATTATTTTTGAAACATTTACTGAAGATTTTGAAGAGAAAGTCCATATCATTTAATTTAAAATCTATCATTAAGTTTATTTTTTCCCCAAGGCCCTCTACTCCCTGACCCTAGGGTTTTCTTTTTCTTTTTCCAGTGTTTGGCCCTATCTGTTCTCATCTGTTTATTACTCAGAAACCTAGCTTCCATCTAACCTACTAAATGAGTCCCTGAAGACTCACTCATAACTGATTGGGATATAAAACATATTCTAAACAAAATTCTAAACTGATTAAGTATAATATTCATACCAGCTGCTAAAAATGTAAAAGCACCCCATATATAATTATATACGGAAAATTAATTGGCATTTATATTATTTTGGAAATTCTTGAAGGAAGTACTTACCTACCTGGTGAGAATCTTTATTGGTGTCACCTTCTAGTATCTTTTGAGGAGCAGCAATAAGTATCATTTAACATTACTACTAAATTAAAGGAAAATGCTGTGTTTGTTCATTGCTGTATAACAATATTGCCACAAACTTAGCAGGTTAAAACAATAGACATTTATTATCTCACAGTTTCTTTTGGTCAGGAGTTTGAGAACAGCTTAGCTGTATACATTGCTTAGGTTTTTATAAAGCTATAATGTAGGTATTAACTGAGAATGTGGTCCATTGAGGTTTCCCTGGGGAATAAATAACCTGTTTCCAAGCTCATATGATTGCTAGCAGCATTAAATATTTTGTGAGCTCTTGGCTGAAGGCTGCTGTAAATTCAGAGCTGACACTTCTGATTGCTTTCTCAAAAACAGCAAAGGAGAGGCTCACCTAGAGAGACAGACATTAGTATCTATGTAATGTAATTACATACATCCCATCACCTTTATCCTATTCTATTTGTCATAAGTAACTTACAGTTCCCACTCATAGAAGGACATGAACACTAGGAGGTTGGAATGATGAAAGTCATCTTAGAGTTTTCTGCCACAGTTGGACTCCATATTCGGGTATTATGGTTGAATGCTTCTGAGAAGCACATGTATTCCAATAGAAATTTGTTCCATGACTTTGATCCATGCTATTTCTTAGAGACAGTTAATTGTCCCCAAACGTTGTAAAGATAATAAATAGAAATAATAAATGTGACATGTTTTTTAAAAAATTAAAGAAACAAAATTAAGCAAGAGAATCAGAAAGCCAATTTTACAAGGACCTTTATAAAGTGGACATGAAAGTCCCTATTCTCCTCCCCAAATCTAACTGGCTTCATAGATACCAGCAGCATGGATACAGACAAAGGTATTAAATGAGTGCATTAATCTTCTATTATTACCATACCAAATTACCACAAATTCAGCAGTTTAAAACAGTATTCCTTTATTATCTCCCAATGTGTGGATCAGAACTCTGGGCACAGCATAGATCAGTTGGTTCTCTGTTCCAGGTTTCACAAGGTGGACACGAAGGTGTCTGCAGGACTGCATTTCTTTTGGAGGCTTTGAGGAAGAATCTCTTTTCAAGTTCATTCAGGTTGTTGGTCTAATTCAACTTCTCATGGTTTTAAGATGGAAGTTTCCATTTCTTGGCTGTTGGTTAAAGGTGACTTTCACTTTCTTAGAGGCCACCCACATCTCTTGGCTCCTGTCCACCTTCCTCCACCTTCAAAGCCAGCAACAATGAGTCTAGTCCTTTACATTCTTCAGCTCTCTCTGATCTCTCCATTTGCCTCCTTACTCCTCTGCTTTGAGTCAGATAAAGCTCTTGGATTTTAGGAGTTTGTTTTTAGATTAGGCCCCTCCAAGATAATCTCCCTATTTTAAGTACAACCATAATTACATCTGCAAAGTTCCTTCTGCAGTCTAATTTATTCAAAGTTTGTGGGGATTAGGGCATGAGCATCTTTTGTGGAGGTTTTTTTCTATTATAATAAACTACAAAATGACAATGAAGTCATGGTGGGATTTATTTTGTTATAAAATAAAAAAAAACTTTTATTATTTTACTATCCCAAGGGACAGTATAATCTGATAATACAATTAAATGGCAGAGATTTAAAACCTTTTAAGAGTTTTTGTAATCTCAGTTTCATCCAAGAAAGTACAACTTCTCCAGAAGCCTTTCATTGTAACTAATCTCAGCAACAGCATTATTTTTAAGGCAGTGAAATATAAGCTGATTATAAAGCATTTTGGCATCTCCTGTACAATCTTTGAGCAGTCCTTGGATTTGGGAGAAAAATGTTGAGGAGGCCAAAAGCCTTTCATGCAAAATTATCTATTGGCTTGGCAACATAGCAATAGTCAATATTTCATAAAAGCAATGCCAAAATTATTGCTTACAGGAATTGAGAGGTGTTTATTTTTGCTGTTTTTGTTTCATCTGAGTTCTTAAAGGTATCAAATGGTCCTGAGAGTTGATATATTTTGTGTGTTTGTATTTGGTGAACTTTAAGTAAATCAGCAACAGTATGTCACTTCAGGATGTGCTTCACAGAGCAAAGTTATGTACTCACTGACCCTGAGAAGGATGTCAACAAACACAGCAATAATAATAGCTTATCTTGTTTGAATGCTTTCTCTATAAAACACTCTGCTAAGCACTTTCATGAACTATCGCACTTAATTCTGATTGATAGTAGGCATTCCGTCCCAAGTACAAATATGAGAAAACAGTTTAACTTGTTAAAATTCATACTACTAGTACCTAATAGACCTGGGTGTCAAACCATCAATATCTATTTTTGCCACCTATAACGTTAATTTTTATTTTCTACCTCCTACACAAACATACACACGTGCCCACAATCATGGACATGCAAAAGGTGTATATGTGTCTAACATCAAAAGATACACACTACCAGCACACATAAAGGCTTAAAAGACTTCAGTGTTTGTCCCTAGCTCACACCATGGTTCACTGATGCTGAAGATCAGCAAAGATTATATAAACATTTATTATGACTGGTTTTAGAAATTCTAAAACTTTATTTTCTTTTAGGAGACATCTACATTTATTATTTTCCTATTATGTTAAAGTTTGAAGTGAAGTTATGCTGCTACTTTTGACAGGACCTCTGATTATACCAAGTTAGCTTAAAGTGAGACCATGATTAAGATATGTTGATAAGGAAAATGCAGTAAATTACAAAATTAAGTTATATCACCAGTTCTATAGATTCTGGGTGCCATAAGGGGCATTTTGTTAAAAGAGATGTTAAATGAGTTCCTGAAGGTTTGAAATATTTGGGACAAAAAACACTGGCTGAACTCCAAGATATCAGATAATTGAACTTAGCTTCTTTACTGGGAGTAATTAGGCCTAATTTGCATAGATAAGGTCATTTGAACAACTTTCTGGTGGAAAATAAAGCTAATTGAGATTAATGACTCTTAAACACATCGTTCCTTTCCTCTATTTAGCATATCAAGGCAATATTTCTGGGAGAACAGAAAATGCTTCAGGAATTCTATTAGGCAGGTAGGGGTAACAGGCTTTTTATTCTTCACTCATTTTGTCATATAACATTTTTACAAGTTTCTATAAAACATACCAAATTATTACACAAATTATTTTTTTAAAAACACGGTTTATAAATATAACAAGTTTTTTTTGATTTTCAGCAATTTCTGTGACTTCACCTTAATTTTTTATATTCATTCATTTTTCAGTATATTCACACACTTATTTTCATATATAACTCCTACAAGTTTGATGTGATTTTCTCCTCTTTTAAAGATGAACACACTGATGCTTGGGGAAATGAAGTTCCTTACTAAAGACTATACAATTACTAAATAGTCACGCCAGGATTTGAAATCAAGTTTCTTCAATTTCCCAAACTACTTAAAATCCTAAATTAAAATAAAGAGAATGAAACACATACAATTTGCCAAATGTAGAGCAATACAATTTTTCTTTTGTTTATGTTCTCATTATACTTCATACCAAATAAAAACAGGAGATAAATACATATATTTATTTTGAGCAGCTGTGTGGTATATATAGACATTGAAAACATGAACACATTAAAATATATTTTTAAAACTGCATCAGAGTCTCAATTTTATAAAATATTCCAGTAGTGATGTTTAGAAAGAGAAGGTAATATATTTGCTCTACCTGCAATGTTTGGGTAAGTATGTACGTTCAATGAACTTGGTTCTATGACAATGTATTGATTAATTGACCTTGCATTAAATCATCACACTGTAAAGATAACTGAAAGTAAAACAAATCTGTGAGTCTAAACTAGGATACAAACCCCCCCTTTCATAGAACACATATAGGCAAGCATATGAAATGAATAACTAAGTGTGACCCAATGATTAAAAACAAAAAGAAGACTGCTACTCTGTTATAGGCTGAACTGTGCTCCCCCTCCATTCCTATGTTGAAGCCCCAATCTTTGGTACCTAGGATTGTGACTGTATTTGGAGATAAGGTCTTTAAAAAGGTTATTAAAGTAAAATGAAATAATTAGAATGGTCCCTAAGCCAATATGACTGGTGTATTTATAGGAAGAAGAGATTAGGACTCAGAGAGAGAAAGACATCAGATCTATGCATGCAAAGATGAGGGACAATATTTTGGATGCTGGCTTCCCAACCTTAGCAAAATTAAATTTCTGTTGTTTAAGCCACCATGTCTATAGTAGTTTATTATGGCAGCCTTAGCAAGCTAACATACAGCTCTTTCCATTAAAACACTTGGGGCGGCTGGGTGGCTCAGTCGGTTAAGCAGCCAACTTCAGCTCAGGTCATGATCTCACGGTCTGTGAGTTCGAGCCCCTCATCGGGCTCTGTGCTGACAGCTCAGAGCCTGGAGCCTGTTTCAGATTCTGTGTCTCCCTCTCTCTGACCCTCCCCCTTTCATGCTCTCTCTCTGTCTCAAAAATAAATAAACGTTAAAAAAAATTAAAAAAAAAAAAAAAAAAAAACACACTTAAAAGTCCAGGGCATCTGGGTGGCTCAGTCAGTTAAGCATCTGACTCTTCATTTTGGCTCAGGTCATGATCTCATGATTTGTGAGATCGAGCCTTGCACCTGGCTCTGCACTGAGAGTGCAGAATCTGCTTGGGATTATATCTATCCTTCTCTCTCTGCCTCTCCTCAGCTTGCACTCTTTGTCTCTCTTTCTCAAAATAAACTAAAAAAATAAAGCACTTAAACTCCTTTTTCAGTGAATCTGATAATTACACATTAGCTTCTACACAAATCTATAAGAAAATGTCTACATTATAGAATTTATAGGGATCACATCATAAGGTTCTTAGAAAAAATTCAACTCAAAATGGTAAGACTTTTAACTCTTTCATTCTTTCTTTATGGATTTCTGAGGTTGGGGTTGTCCAAAGTCATTACTGCCATATGTATCTAAATGTTTCTTGTGATGCTCTGATTGTAAGTCTGATACTTAGTCTGGCGAGTGTAGACTATCCCTAGTCTTATGTAAGGACCAGATGAGTAAACCATGAGATTGTGGCTAAGGGGGAAAAAATAGAGCAATGAAAACTTTGGCATCTCCAAAGAAGGGTATTCCAATTACCTATTGCTACAAAATATATTATGATAAAATTTAGTGGCTTAACTCATCAAAATTTATTACTTCACAGTTTTTTTGGATCAGGAATTCAGGTGCTGCTTAGATAGGTTCATCTAGCTCAAGAATTCTCACAAAGTCATGATCTAGGTACTGCCCAGCATTGGAGTCACCTCAAAACTCAACCAAGGGAAGATTTATGTTCATGCTTGAAGCAGCTGCTAGAGTGGATAGAGTCTTTGTTGGCTATTGGCAGAAAACATCAGTCCTTGCCACGTGAATGTCTCTATAAGCCTACTCAAAACATGGTAGCTAGATTATAGTCAACAATATTGTATTGTAAACTTCAACGTTGCTAAAACATTAGATCTTATTTGTTCTCACCATAAAAAAGAAATTGTCATGTGACTCAATAGAGGTATTAGCTAACTCTATGATGGTTAATTATTTAGCAATATTTAAATTTGTCAAATTAACACATTGTATACCTTAAACACATACCTGTCAACTATATAAAATTTTGGGGACAAAATGGTGGAAAAAAACCTGAAAACATATTGCTGAAATAGATTAGACTGGCTACTAATGCATGAGTGAGACAAAATAAAGTAGGAAAACCAGTGGTATCATGAATAACTGAGCCTAGAAGAGGAAAAGGGCCAGAGAAGACATAGGATTCAGTAGTGTTGAGGAGGAAAACCTTCCTCTGCCCTATGAGATTCTTCCAGATAAATTTAGAATCAAATTGACAGATTAACATGAGACAGATAAACAGGAGAAAATCAAATTTAATAAGCATACATATGGGGAACCCACACAGACATAAAATTCCAAAGACAATGAGGGAACATCATGAAGCTTTTATGAGCTAAGCAGATGGGTAGGGTCCGAAGATACAAAGGGCAGAAAGGCCATTAGAAAGGGTGAAAGGAAATGTTTGGAAAAACAAGCTTGCCCTATTATGCAGATAAGTTCCTTAGGTAAAAGGGAGTCTCTGTTAATAGCTGTCTTCCTGGTATAGGTTCTTCTTAGCAAAGTAAATTTAGGCAGTTGAGTGGAATACAGAGAATTTTTTCTGCATCTGCTGGTTTTCTATTACTTTTAACTCAAAATAATCTTTATGCCATAGTGGGCCATCTTGGGGCAGCCTACCCTGGACCTCTAGAGTAGTAATAAACAAAACGTAGGGATTGAAAAAATGGAGTGGACTAGAAAACAGGAATACTTGATATAGATAAAAAACTGTGGAAAATTATCTAGTTATTAGAAAATCTACAATGGCACTAACATCATGAAATTGTTTTGATTTTTTCCTGAATATCAAAGAAATTCTGACCTAGGAGACTTGTGTGATAATCATTTTTTTAAAAAAAATCAGAGATAATGTTCTCTACATAGATATTATAGATACATGCTATTTCCATTTACATATTTTATATCCTCACATTATAAGCTTGTTCCCTATGAATAAGTTACTCCAATAATTTTAATGGCATCAAGTAAATAAATAATAAACACATCAGGTCAAAACCTAGTTCACAGAAACGTTTTTAGTTGAAAACTATAGAATTAGACTTCTGTTAACATCGTTATTTTTTTTCTTTTTTAAAAAGTTTATTTGTTTATTTTATTCTCGTGTACACAAGAGGAGGGGGCAGGAGCAGGGGGAGAGAGAGAGAGAGAGAGAGAGAGAGAGAGAGAAACCCAAGAAGGTTCCATGCTGTCAGTGCAGAGATAGATGCGAGGCTTGATCTCACCGTGAAATCATGGCCTGAACCAAGACCAAGGGTCAGATACTTAACCAAATGAGCCACCCAGACACTCCTCATTCTTTACTTTCTTAAAACAATTTCTATAACATACTTTCACTTTATAGATTTTGATTAAATATATAAATTATCTACTATGAATATTTTGATATATCCTTCAATATACAATTTATCTCTAATTGAAATATGCTCACTGATCTTAAGGACTTAATGAATTGGTTAATTAGCAAATTGTAATCCTCTTCCTTTTTGCTGGAAATGTTTCAGTGATTCATTGAGCAAACAACTCTGCATTCAGCTCTCTCAAGCATTTCTTTTTCTTTCACAACTTAGTTAACTGATCCCCTGGAGAACCGAGCGTGACATATTTGGTTTTCAAAAAAGAAAGTAAGAAAAGAAAAACGAAGAAATAGAAAACCTGCATTTTGATAACCTAGCACTTATGGTCTGGGCTTCTGAGACTTTAATTAAAATAATAAAATTTGATTGATCCCATGATTACTTTACATACCTTGTTGCTTTGTGTTTTTAATTACAATTGAAAACTCTCTGCAACATTTTATTCCTCAGACTAAGTAGCACCAGATGTTTGGAGTAAACAAAATTCAGAATATATGTGGATTATCTTTCTTTTATAGAAGAATGGGAGTCCATTTTTCCTTCCTTAGGCACCTTGTATTCATAGGTGTGTTTTATCAGTTATTATCTTTAGCTCCCTACAACATGCAAGGATAACTAAAAAAATCCCACGTTAAGCTACTTAAAACATATTTTTCTTTAGTTTCCTCAGTGTCAAACTTCCATGCAATAAGTGATAATAATATGGATAGACTAATTGGTGATGTTTATTATATGTTTAAGCACAAAATTATGAGCAGAGCAGATCAGTTTCATGTTTATCGATATTTCCTAAAGGATAAAGCATAAACTTTGAAGTTTGGCAAATCTGTAGTAAGGTTGGACTAGTGCATAGATCTGGTTCTGTCTCCTGTATGTTACTTAAGTTTTAATTTTTTTCATCAGTTAATTAGGAAAAATAGAATCTATGTGAAAGCTATTATAAAAATAAAATAAAATAATACAACCCAATGTCTTGCAAAATAATAATGTCATTAATGTTATTATTTTCCAACCCATATCAGTATATGCCCCTACTGTGTGCTTTTCAATGTTTAGTACAAAACATGGAAGTATGCAAATATATGTCTTAGGTACTTATAAAATATTTTAAAACAACAGAATGAATACATATCTGTGACATAATGATTATTAGCAAGCCTTCTTTGGTAAGACTAATTGAGTTGAAATTATCAAATTTCATGGAAATTTGGAATTTTTACATGGATTTAAGTGGAAAAGTTAAAAATCCCTCTCTGTCTCTTACTCCACTCTTATTTGTTTAAGGTTCCAAGCTCTGTGAGATAGCTTGTTGCCTGGGAACCTTGACTTCCTTATTAATGAAAGGAAATATGTTTAAAAAAGGAAAGATATTGAGAGGAAAAGTGGAAAAAAACTATCGAATGAGGAGAATATAGGGTATTCTTCTTATAATTCCCTGTTTAATGCACAGTGAAATTCAGAGGCCAGTAATACACTCAATGAAGTGTAGTAAGAAACTGAATTATCACCTAATATTGGGATAATTTGCCTACCATATATCTAACAATAAGTGGAGAAGATCCCAAGATATATGTTAAATACTCTGTCAGGTTCTCAAACAGAATTCAGCAGAGAAATGACTTTAATATATGCAACAAAATGTCATTGCTGAGCATATAATTTAGTTTTTTATAAATATATACAATTTGAAGGTCAAGCTTATGTGTGTCAAGTAATGTAAAATTATATGTCAATCATTAAATATAATACCTGTATTATATATATAAATATAAATATAAATCTATATAAATAAATATATATATATGACAAAAATATGTAACACACTTAATGTAAGGCCAGTATAGGTCAATAAGTCAGTTAAATACATGAATGTTTTTAAGTTTTCTTATAAATTATGTAATATTATAATTAATTTAGACAATTCTTAAAAATATCAAATTCATTTTCCTTGAACTTTACACTTACAATGAATTTTATACATTTTCTTCTAAAATGAAAAAACTAATATTCTTTTATTTTTGAGCCTTCTAAAACTGTTTAATTAAAGAATATTCTGACTGGTGGGAGGTGATATCTCATTGTGGTTTTGATTTGCATTTCTTTGATGATTAGTGATATTGAGCATTTTTTCATGTATCTATTGGTCATCTGCATGTCTTCTTTGGAGAAATGTCTATTCAGGCCCCCTACCCATTTTTAATTTTTTTTAATCTTTATTTATTATTGAGAAACAGAGACAGAGCACAAGCAGGGGAGGGGCAGAGAGAAGGGGAGACACAGAATCTGAAGCAGGCTCCAGGCTCTGAGCTGTCAGCACAGAGCCTGATGCGGGGCTTGAACTCCCAAACCACGACATCATGACCTGAGCTGAAGTCGGACGCTTAACCGACTGAGCCACCCAGGCGCCCCTCCCTGCCCATTTTTTAATTGAATTGTTTCTGGTTTTACTGCTGAGTTGTGTAAATTCTTTATATATTATGGATATAAATCCCTTATCAGATATATCAAGTGCAAGTATCTTTTTCTATTCACTAGGCTGCCTTTTTGCTCTGTTGATGATTTCTTTTGCTGTACAAAAGCTTTTTATTTTGGTGTAATCAACTCACATCAATTAGAATGGTTATTATCATAAAGACAAGTGTTGGTAAGGATGTGGGGAAAAGGGAGCATTTGTGCACTGCTGGAGGGAATATAAGTTAGTGTGACCACTGTGGAAATATATGGAGGTTTTTCAAAAAAAAAAAAAAAAATAGAAATACAACATGATCCAGTAATTCCATTGCTAGGTATTCGCTCAAAGAAAATGAAAACACTGATTTGAAAAGATATATGCACCTCTATTATTTATTGCAACATTACTTTCCATAGCTAAGATATGGAAGCAATCCAAGGGTTCATGGAGAGATGAATGGATAAAAAAATATTGTATATTTAAACAATAGGATATTAACCATAAAAAAAATGAGATCTTGCCATTTGTGACAACATGGACAGACTTACAGGGTATGATGCTAGGTGAAAAAAGTCAGAAAGAGAAAGACAAATGCCATCTGATTTAACTTATATGTGAGATCTCAAAAAATAGAACAAATGAACAAATGAAAAACGACAACAATAAAAACAGACTGTTAAATGCAGAGAACAGACTAATGGTTGCCAGCAAGGAAGTGGAAGGGGATGGATGAAATAAAAAAAGGGGATTAAGAGCTACCAACTTCCAGTTATAAAATAAATAAGTCAAGAAGATGAAAAGTATAGCATAGGGAATCAATCAGTAATATTGTAATAACATGGTGTGGTGACTACATTCTTGCCATGGTGAGCATTGAATAATGAATATAATTTTCAAATCAATATGTTATATATCTGAAATGAATATAATATTGTATGTTAATTACATTTCAATTAAAAAATAACTAGATATTAGAAAGGCAAACTACCAAAACAATCTGCATTTACTTATCCATATAAATTAATAATTTTATTATAAATTTCAATAAGAAAAATATATAAAATACATTGGCTGCTAAACTATTTTTAAAAAAAACTTGTATTTCATTTATAAGATATCAATAATTTAAATGTTTGTCTTCTAGTTTTGTTGATTCACTTATTAAGTAAATATTATTAAATCAAACTTTTAAATTGTCAATAACAAAATTTACTAAGTGATCCACTATTTCACTTTAAACATAAATCATAAATTTTGAAGATAATTTTATTTGTCATAAACTAAATAGTTTCTGTTTCTTGAAATTTTATTCTACTGGAATAACTCTATTTTATCTTTATTGCTTTTTGAAAAGAGTTAAAATTACCACAAAAAATTATAAAAATAAAAGGTCTAATAAGTGAGAAACTCAATTTGCATAATACTTAGATATATTGTAGCATAGCTGTCAACAGCACATATTTAATATTTATTTTTTAAAATCCTTGTTACAATAGGGCAAAATATGAAGATATCAAGGAATGTAATGTCAATTTTCTAACACAGCAATTAACTGACATTCTACAAAAAAGCAAAAGAGAAGGAAACAGAAATTGAATTTGAGGTTTTTCCCCTTCATTATTCTAGTGTTCCAGCAAACACTACTCAGTCACCATATATACATGGGCTCATCAATGTCTTAAGGTTAGGAATAAACTTCATGTTAAGCAGGGCATCTTTAGGGAAGATATCTCACTAACTTGACAACAGAACATCAGGTTAGCACTACTCTGGGCATCATTCTGACTATAACATGAGCTCTTGCATTGCTTTATACCAAATATGTTTTTTTGTTATTTGTTTTTTGTTTCTTTTCCCTAGCTTCAGACACTGGCACGCTGACTTCCTGCATGCACCCACACGCTGAAGTTTTGGCCTGGCCCCTGGCTTCAGCACTAATGACTCATTGAAAAACCCTATTAAAAGACTGATAACTAAACCAATTACTCAATTTCCTCTAAAAAATCATTCTGATTAATCCTATAATACATTTGTGTACATCTGTGTATCAGTTACCAGGTGAGCCATCATTATCTTATTTCTCATATCACTATACCTTGTGTTGATTCTTTTACCAGACACCATCTCCTACACTGTTACCCCCACCAAATAAAAATCACACTATGTCCTCAGGAACTCATAAATATTACCTGTAAATTCTCCTATATTTATTCTTTGTTTCTTTATATATTTTTTCTAACAACTCTATTTAAACTAAGATCTTTATTCTAAGTTGTGAAATACAGCAACCAGACTCAAACCAACTCAGATGAATGCATCTGTAGAAATACACAACTATGCAAACCACTCTTGCTTGAAGTTTAAAGCCACAGATTTCTACTAAGTTATTTGACCCCCAAAATACTATGTTATTCCAATAGGTTAGCTTGCTCATTCTGATAAACAAAGATCACTTTAACATTCCCTCATTATCTTGCTTTCAGTCAATGACTTGTCTAAAAAAAGAAAAAAAAGCAACCTAATTATTCACAAAATATCTTCATTTGGGTATACTATATCTCCATTTATTTAGCCTTTCATTTTTTTTCCTCTTTATGCCTAAGTCCAAACTTTTAATTTTTTCACTATACTGAATTGCATCTTGTTACTGAAAAATCTCATGCACTTATCTCCTTTCCTTGTGCATCACTGTTTTTATCCTGTACTACACATGTTAAGTTTTCAAAAACATAAGTATTGGACTTATACTTTAGACATCTCTAACAATTGAACAAATTATCTGTTCCATTTCATATGCAGTCTCCACAGAAATTGTTTATGTTTACTGTTTCTAATTATTCATGTTCTAGTCTGTCTTCTCCCTTCAGATTTTCATCCCTTTGTACCATCATTCTTTTTAAGTCCACAAATGGCTACTATCTTGAGTCTAAAAGCACCATTCTTATCAAGTTCATGAATGATTTGACTTTGTAAACACCTTCTTTTCAAGTTTACCAAATACTTTTCAAATTCAATCATTTATATGCTTTAATCCTACTTGGAGTCCCAGCAACTTTGACAAAATCATTACTTCCACCTTATTGAAACACTTTAATGTCTTGTCTAAATGACCTCATTAAACTCACAGAACCTTCATTTCCCATTTATAAAAGAGGATAATTATCTTGCAGGATTGTTATATGATTCAGTGAGGTAATATATGTTAGACATCTACCAGTGGCTGGCTTAGGATGGACTCAGTCAAGAGAAGCAGATGTAATAGTAATTAATTCCTCAAACTTCTAATTGGTCTCTAGGTCTCATCCATGCTTTATGAGATGCAAGGTAGCAGGAATCATCCTATTTTATATACTGTTTAAATCCAAATCTGAACACAAACATAACAAAACTTTGCAACATAGCAGTAAGCATTTATTAAAATAATGAATGATTTCTCTTGATGAAACAATTTTTTTAACCAAAAAGTATAACTAATCAGTTTAGACCCATCTCTTTCAGCAGGACAAGTGGAAAATTTTCTGTGTTCTCATTTTATGCAAACGTAGCCCTGTCTTTTCAGTTGGTTAGAAACATCTTTCAGTACCCACCTGATAGATGATATTGAAGACTTAATTTCTTTTTTTTTTTTTTTTTTTAAATTTTTTTTTTTCAACATTTATTTATTTTCGCGACAGAGAGAGACAGAGCATGAACGGGGGAGGGGCAGAGAGAGAGAGAGACACAGAATCGGAAACAGGCTCCAGGCTCTGAGCCATCAGCCCAGAGCCCGACGCGGGGCTCGAACCCACGGACCGCGAGATCGTGACCTGGCTGAAGTCAGATGCTTAACCGACTGCGCCACCCAGGCGCCCCGAAGACTTAATTTCTTTAGACCATGGAGCAGTAACTTATCACTGAGAAGACAGTGATGAAGTCCCTGAATATTTTCATACTTTCTCTCTACACTCAAACTGTGTCAGTTCACAAAATATATTTCATCTGTAAAGTATAAATTTTATCATATTTAGAGGTTTAACTACAGACAAATTGTTAAATTGCTTGTGTATGTAGACAGGCACATTCCTAAAAATGAAAATACAAAAATCCATATTTATCAAATTTAATATGTTCCTTATGGACATCCTCCAGCACAAGTTGCTGTATATGACCCTAAATATAGATTTACAATGGTTTACATCACCCATATGTAGCACCGATTCTAATCTCTATATGTCAGAATTATGCATACTTGAAGTCTTCTATGGACTTTCACTTCAGTTGTTATTCCTTTCTTTTTAATGTTTATTTATTTTTGAGACAGAGAGAGACCGAGTGGGGGAGGGGCAGAGAGAGAGAAGGAAACCCAGAATCTGAAACAAGCTCCAGGCTCTGAGCTGTCAGCACAGAGCCCGACAGAGGGCTTGAACTCACAAACCGTGAGATCATGACCTGAGCCGAAGTCAGACGCTTAACCGACTGAGCTACCCAGGCACCCCGTTACTCCTATATATTTTTTTTAATGTTTAATTATTTTTGAGGGGGGGGAGTAGTGTGTATGAGCAGGGGAGGGACAGAGAAGGGGAGACACAGAATCTGAAACAGGCTCCAGGCTGTGAGCTGTCAGCACAGAGCCAGACATGGGGCTCCAACCTATGAACCATAAGATCATGACCTGAGCCAAAGTTGGACCCCCAGTCGACTGAGTCACCCAGGCAACCCCAGTTGTTGTTATTTTTTATTAAAGGTAGACTCTCTGGATGCAACCCATTACAAAATATTATTCCTTTATTACCTTCATTCCTTTTAAACAATTGGTGTGATGTTCAAATAAATACAGAAATAGGAAACTAGTTTTATAGTCGCAAAAATATTATATGATAATTGTTTCTTATGAGGCTATAAGTTTGAAAAAATAGTAGAAAGTAAATGTATTGCTTTAAAATCCAACATATGTATTACTTTTTTTTACAGTGACAAATCTACATCTTATTTCGTACCTGATCTAGGTCTTCACTCCTTTTTAAAAGCTTCTATTTTTTTTCACTTGCACTCAAATATACTTATTCTCTCATATTTTCTTTTTATTTCTTTGGAAGCAAACCTCAAACTTGTTTTGCTGAATTTTCCTCATTTTTCTGAACTGTAAGTAGTAGAAAGCCTCAGAATTGGATCACTTACGTTTTTACAATCGCACCTACTCTCTAATAAGATGCTGTATTAACTCTTATTATTTTACATACTATTCATATAATGGTGACTCAAATTTTAATCTTCAAATCTGTCCTCCTACCTGAATTGCAGACCCTTACATTTAACTGACTAAATGACATATCCACTTGGATTTCTTATAAGAATCTTAACATGCCCAAAACTATCCTCTTGAGTTCCCATTTCTTCAGTTATACCTCCTAGACAAGTGGTCCCTGTCTCATAAAACTTTAACAACATTCATCCAATTGCTCATGGAAAAACATTTGATTTCAAATATTTTTTAACAACCACTGCTCTTCATATCAATAGATAGTACCACTACCTACTCAGTAAATTCATCACTATTTAATACTATATCTTCCTTTATCCTAAATTAATCTCCCTGCTTTCACTTTTGTCTACCATAAGTACCATAGTACTTTTTGAGGAGTCACCTTCTTTTCCTTCCTTTCTTTTTCAATTCTGACCATGGTATATTTCTTGTTTCCTAAACATATAAACACATCCTCATTTCATAATATTTGCTAACCAAGTTTTATGCCTAAAACATGTACTAGATCAAGGCTACTCAGTGCCAATCTCAATAAAATAAGAAACTTGAGCTAGAAAAATACTAAAAATATTGCTTTCTTGATAGTGATATTTTGCTTAGTTTCATCTATGATTTACATTATAATGGAAGTTTTCTTTCTAGTGCTGAATTAGTAAAAGTTCACACATTTGACCATTCTGGTCTATGTCCCAAACTTTGACACCTTTTAAATATTGACATAACTCATGATGTCACTTTATTAACATCCTTGCCCAAATATAACCTCGAGATCCCTTCCCTGAAAACCTTATATAAAATAGTACATCATCCCTTTTTTCAACATTATTTTTCTTGACAACAGTTATCATATAAACAACAAATCATCAACAACCACACAGCTTATTATTTGTTTATGTTACCTGATTTTACTATTCCAATGTCTCTATCAACCTGACCTCACTATTCCAAGAGACATATTCAGGAAGACAAAAATAAAAATAATCTTATAATTTATTTCACCAACTTCCCAAAAATTCAATTAAGATGAAATTCAGATTAACCAGGAAGTAAAGGAAGATACAAAAAGTATACATGGAAACAAATGAAAATAACATAGTAGTCTAAAACCTCTGTGATGCCACAAAATTTCTAAGATGGAAGTTTATAGCAATACCAGCCTATATCAAGAAGCAAGAAAAATATCAAATAAACAACCAAACCTTGCACTTAAGTGAGCTAGAAAAACAACAACAACAACAAAAACTTAAAACCAACAGAAGGAAGGAAAAATAAGAATATGTAAGAAAAAAATGATACAGAAACTAAAAATATAATAGAACAGATCAATAAAACCTGGAGCTGATTGTTTTAAAAAAATCAATAAAATTGATAAACTTCTAGCAGACTTATCAAGAAAAAAAAAGACTCAAATAAATTAACAAACAAAAAAAGGGGAGAAATAACAACCAATACCATAGAAAAACAATAATTATAAGAGAATATTATGAAAAACTATATGCCAACAAATTGGATAACCTAGAAGAAATATGTTCCAAGAAACATACAAGCTACCAACACTGAGACAGGAAGAAACAGAAAATTTGAATAGATGGATAACCAGCAAAGAAATTGAGCCAGTAATTAAAAAACTCCCAACAAACAAAAGTCCAGGACTAGGTGGTCTTACAGGCAAATTCTACCAAACGTTTAAAGAAGAGTTAACACTGGGGCGCCTGGGTGCTCAGTCAGTTAAACATCTGACTTCGGCTCAGGTCATGATCTCATGGTTTGTGAGTTTGAGCCCCACATCGGGCTCTGTGCTGACAGCCTGGGGCCTGCTTCAGATTCTGTGTCTCCCTTCCTCTGCCGCTCTCCCTCCCTCACTCTGTCTCTGTCTCTGAAGGGTAAATAAAGATGAAAAAAATTTAAAAACAAAAGAAGAGTTAATACTTATTCTTCTCAAACTTCTCAATCTATTTCAAAAAATAATATATTATATAAATAATATAATTGATTATAATAATATAATATAATATAATAGGAAGGAAATTTTCAAAATTCATTGTATGAGGGCAGCATGACCCTAATACCAAAACCAGACAAAGACACCAAGATAAAAGAGAATTACAAGCTGATATTCCTGATGAATATAGATGCTAAAATTCTTAACAAAATATTAGCACACTGAATTCAACAATATTTTTTTAAAAAATCATTCACTGCAATCAAGTACCATCCTGATCAAAATACCAACAGCATTTTTCACAGAACTAGAACAAACAATCCTAAAATGTGTATGGAACCATAAAAGCAATCTTGGACAAGAAAAGAAAAGCTGAAGACATCACAATTCTGGACTTCAAGTTATATTACAAAGTTGTAGTAATCAAAACAGTATGGTACTAGCACAAAAATAAATACATAGAACAGTAGAACAGAATAGAAAAGCCAGAAATAAACCCACAATTATATGGTCAATTAATCTTTGACAAAGCAGAAAAGAGTATCCAATGGAAAAAGAGTCTCTCCAACAATGCTGTTGGGAAAACTGGACAGCAACATGCAAAATAATGAAACTAGACCACTTCCTTACACCACACACAAAAATAAATTCAAAATGGATTAAAGACTTAAATGTGTGACCTGAAACCATAAAAATTCTAAAAGAGAACACAGACAGTATCTTCTTTGACATCGGCTGTAGCAACTTCTTTGTCAATATTTTCCTGAGGTAAGGAAACAAAATCAAAATAAACTATTGAGACTGCATCAAAATAAAAAGCTTCTGTACAACCAGCCAACAAAACTAAATGGCAACGTACAAAATGGATATGGAAACAGCCCAAGTGTCCATCAGTTGATGAATGGATAAAGAGAAGGAGTAAATATACGTAATGAAATAGTATTCAACCATAAAAAATGATCTTGCCATTTGCAACATGGATGGAGTGAGTGAGTATAATGCTTAGCGAAATAAGTCAGTCAGAGAAAGGCAATACCATATGATTTCATTCAGATATGTAATTTAAGAAACAAAACAAATATGGAAAGGAGAAAAGTAAAAGAGAGGGAAAGAAAGGGAGAAGGAAAAATAAAAAACAGACTGAATTATAGAAGACAAACTGATGGTTACCAGAGGGGAGGTAGGTGGCAAAATGGGTGAAATAGGTGATGGGAATTAAGAAATACACTTATTGTAATGAACCCAGAGTGATGTATGGAAGTGTAGAACTACTATATTGTACCCTTGAAACTGATATAACACTGTGTGTTAACTAACTGGAATTAAATTAGAAGCTTAAATAAATACATAAATAATAAATGGAAATTCAAATATCAATTTTATTTTTTTATTTAAAGTTCATTCATTTATTTTGTGTGTGTGAGAGAGAAACAGAGACAGAGACAGAGACAGAGACAGAGAGTGTGTGTGTGTATGCGTGTGTGTGTGTGCATGTGTGCGCATAAACTGGAGAAGGGCAGAGAGAGAGATGGAGAGAGAGAGAATCCTAAGCAGGCTCTGCACCATAGGCACAGAATCCAATGCAGGGCTTGATCGCACGACTGTGAGATCATGACCTGAGCTGAAATCAAGAGTCATATGCTTAACTGACTGAGGCATGCAGGTGTCCCTCAAATATTAATTTTAAATTTTTTTTTCAACGTTTATTTATTTTTGGGACAGAGAGAGACAGAGCATGAACGGGGGAGGGGCAGAGAGAGAGAGGGAGACACAGAATCGGAAACAGGCTCCAGGCTCTGAGCCATCAGCCCAGAGCCTGACGCGGGGCTCGAACTCACGGACCGCGAGATCGTGACCTGGCTGAAGTCGGACGCTTAACCGACTGCACCACCCAGGCGCCCCCAAATATTAATTTTAAATAGGTATTGCAAAATCATCATTTCCTCCCAAATCTCACTTAAAATTCGTGTTCAAACTCTCTCATTTCTCTACCGATTCTAAAATATCATATCATAAATTATAACCAGCTTTTAGCAAGCTCTCACAATGAGAGACTAACTTTAAAGTAGACCTCAAAAGTCATCTTTTTTCTTTTCCCCCTGATAAGCTACCAGAATTCTCCTAAGGTAATAGTATTCTTACCAGGGATGCCTGGGTGGCTCAGTAGGTTGAGTGTCTGACTTTGGCTCAGGTCATGATCTCATGGTCCATAAGTTCAAGCCCTACATCGGGCTGTGTGCTGACAGGTTGGATCCTGGAGCCCGCTTCAGATTCTGTGTCTCCCTCACTCTCTGCACCTCCCCTACTTGTGCTCTGTCTGTCTCTCTCTCTCTTTCAAAAATAAATAAACAATATACTTGTCAGTGGGCTGTAGGCAGTAAGGGAATTTAACTTTTCATTTCCTTACTTTCCCACATTACTGTGGCAAACACTTAAACCCCTTTCCTTTGTTCTTAGTCAGGAGTGTCCAAGGAATATCACACATATTCCACCTGCAGGGTGGGGGTGTGCCAGCCTATATTTTGCCCTCAGCTTGCCCCATGCTCCCTCATCAATAATTTTCCATATTTCTAAACTATTTAGGCACACCTTAAATCACAAAAATAGAGGATATATTTCAAGCACTAAAAAAATTGAGGCTCACGCGACTATAGAAAACCATGAAGCAGCAAAGGTAGAGGAAAACTAGAGTCCCAAGGTGAATTGTCCTCAGAAGTTACCTTGGAAGTTCTAGAAATATCACAAGTGCTCATGCTTGTTGTTGCAACTTAATCCAGCGACTGATGGCTTCTCTTCTGTTTTAGCCTTCCAAATTATCAGCTAGTGCCTCTCCCTGGCTGAATCTGGTCCAGAATTTTACTAGGAAAGAGATTCTGGGAAATATGGTTTCTCTATGTTGCGGAATAGACATTAATAGGTAGTGAGAGAGATTTTATGTTCATAGTAGATATTTCACCACCAACACACACACATACAGACACACACACGGAGACATACACACTCACAGATTTAATTGTAAATCTGCTGATCAGATCGCAGAGAAGTCTTGTCCTGCCAAGCATCTTTCTATTTTGTCTGTTTATTATTTTTTTTCCTTTCTTCTTTGCAGAAGTGACTGGTCTAAGTCACATGAAAAACTATAACATACCAAAAGGGCAAATAAATATAGAAACCTCACCCATGCTAGTTGCATCACTTTGACTTTCAGGTTTTTCCTCTTTACTTTGGATCTTACAGGGAATTTGAGGGATTGAAACATTTTAAAATTAGAGGTAAACTGACTTGAAATCCGTCTTTGTTCTTGCAATGTTGATTTTGGTTACATTGAAATTAGTTAGAGTTAATTAGAAACGTCTGATTTTTACAGCAAAAGGAAACATTTTTTTCCTAAAACATTTTCCAAAAGGACATTTCTTATTGTTTGATGACCAGTTGACTAAGTCAGGTCCTATAACTTGGAAATACAACACTGAATACATAGATAAAGCAAACACTTATGTTAAAATAATGCCTTAGACAACACTCACTAAATAGCTTCCTGAGTATCTCAGTCTGGGAAATACCAGGACTCTGATTTCCAAAATTCCTACAATTTATTTTTTATTTCTGTCTCCTTTTTGCAACCCTCATAAAGGCTTGAAGGAGGAAGAATCAAGTTAAATTAAGGTTCCACCAGCAAACTTCTGGGAAAAACTTGATCGAAATCATAACTTTTGCTCAGTGTCACTGAGCATGAGGCAAGCCTACAGGCCGCAAGCACCTGCCACCCTCAAGGTGGGATACATGTGATATTCCTTGGGCACTCCTGGCTGACAAAGAATACAGGAAAGGAGAAAAACAAATGTTAACTGATAGAGATCATAGTCATGCAGGACCTGAGTCTTGATCAGTTTACAAATATCTTAGTAAATTACAAGAAAAGGACAGTGTTACCAATAGCCTAATATCCAGAAATCTACAGACTCCGTTTCCTGGAGCCCCAACAACACCCCTCCATGGTGATGTGGGAAACAAAGGGAGAAGGAATGGCAGGTAAAACTAAATTTCTTTATAACCTGCAGCCCGTTGACAAATACTTGAGGCTGGCAGAGTACAACATTTCTTCAGGAACTCCCTACCATCTTAATGTTAATCCTCTGCTAGAAGGAAAGAAACAGTATCCTGTGAGTGTTCTTTAGCATATGAAAATCTCGCTGGAAACTTCCCCTGGACTTTACCTCCCCCCAACTCCCAAATATATAACTACATAGGGTTTGGGACAGCTCTTCCTGCCCACAGGTCTGATCCCTGTGCTTTAACAAAATCACCTTTGTGCACCAAAGAATCCCTTCTTGTCTGTAGGCTCCAGACCCCATGATCCCCTCATTACCCCAAAAACTTCATTACCACTATTGAATTTCTGTTACTTATTTGGAGTGTCCTTGCATCCCAGGAAGAACTATTATGGAAACATCATAATATAATGATCCACAGAATGGTAATAAGCAGTAACATAATTAAATACACAAAATGTATTCTACATTATGTTATAGTGATTTTTATTCTAATAGTTAAATTTCAATTCTGAGTGACCTGAAATTCGTCTTAAATGTAGGGCAGTGGTTCTTAGCAAGGGATAATTTTGCCCCTCCAGGGGAAAAATATATGAAGACATTTTTAATTGTCACAGCTTTCAAGTGGAAATGAGGTGAGGGGAGAGATTTACTGACATCAAATGGTTGGGGGTGAGCAATGTTATTGAACATCCTACAATGCATCCCACACATAAAGAGTTATCTGGCATTAAATGCCAATAGTGCCAAGGTTAAACATACTAATCACGAGTAAGAAAATAAAATAGCACAATTTCACCAGTAATATTCTCTTTTAGAAATGTTATTGTGGTAGAGTCCCTTCCTAAGGAATGTGGTGGAGGCCTTCTCAGAAGAAAGGCAAAGTGCAACGTGGCCCAATCAACTCCTATACATGTATGCATAACTCTGACGTGACTCTGTAACTTGGACTGTGTCCAATCAGAGCATATGTGTCATCATATATGGAAGACAAAAAAGTAGAAATTGCGTAAAAGGCTACACCCTTCTGTGCTCAGGGCTCAGGGGTCTTAGCCTGCTGAGCCAGTGCTGGCACAAAGAAAGCTGTTTCCTAGAAAGAAGAGCCTTAGTATCCTGTCTCTCTGCATGAGAATCCAGCTGTATTATCTTTTTACTATGTTTTTGCACTTGCAGAAGTGGGGTACAACAAATTAAAGTATAAAAGTGAATTTAAAGTAGGACATCTTAGTGAAACACAATTAAAGATTACTTTAAAAATTACTATAGGGGCGCCTGGGTGGCGCAGTCGGTTAATCGTCCAACTTCAGCCAGGTCACGATCTCGCGGTCCGTGAGTTCGAGCCCCGCGTCGGGCTCTGGGCTGATGGCTCGGAGCCTGGAGTCTGTTTCCGATTCTGTGTCTCCCTCTCTCTCTGCCCCTCCCCCGTTCATGCTCTGTCTCTCTCTGTCCCAAAAATAAATAAACGTTGAAAAAAAAAATTAAAAAAAAAATTACTATAATATAAAATTAAAATTTCTATATTTTAGAAAAAGTAGCCATAAAAGATAATGTCTGGATTTCTAACCCTTAAGATCTTTACAGGGTTTTTTTTTCATTAATTTGTCTCAATTTAAAGAAATTGTATTATAAAATAATTTATAATTATAAATTTCATTTTATTATATATGTCCTTAAGAGAACACAATGTGCTTTAGAGAGTCATAAATATTCATAAGTTTTTTATGATGAAAGAGTCATCATTTTTAAGATCTTTATGAAAATACTACATAGGTAAGAGGTTATCGAAAAATATGACTAAGTGAAAAGTCAAAGGGAAATTTGAGTTAATGTTTGTGAATGACAGAGCCAATGAAAGGACCATAAGGCTAGAGGAAGAATATTATATTGAGTATAACACTGATTTTCCTAGAGGCAGTCACTGTGGAATGAATAGTATTGTCTCCAGGATTATTCCTTAGATTCCTTAAGCAGATGTACTATTGGCCTCTCATAAGTTTTATAATTATCAAGAAGCATGGCCCAAGGTAATCTATTTTGTTGGCCCACATAACAATGGGCCAAGTGTAGTAGTGGATCGAGGTAAAATGATAATGCCCCAGTCATTATTGAGTATCCAATCAGCCAGTAGCAAAATCTAATGTTCAGTGTCCAATATGGCATTAGTTACTGGTGTCAGACAAATAAATAATTTATTTTCCCTAAAATATTTATTCTGAATATGATTTTTCCCTGCCTGCCAGGCTTCTGCTAGTAACACCATCCAAAGACTTATTGAGTACCCTATTTATTGTTTCTGAATCCTGTAAACTATTGCTTTTTATGAAATAACTCACTTTAAAACTAAAAAATAGCAAGACATCAGGGTGACATCCTTGATATTCACTGGTCATTCTTTATATCCTATCATCCAGAAAATGTTGACCTAAAAATGTGGAATGGCTCTTGAAGAATCAAATATTATAGTCAGCTGGGAGACAGCACAAGGTTACAGCGCCATCCCAAAGGATTTGGTATAAACTTTGAAGCTGTGACTTAAATATAGTGCTTTTTTCCTCCCACTACTGTATTTGGATCAAGGAACAGAGGTTACGAAGGGAAGATGCACTCTTCTCTATTATACACTGGCAAAAATTTTGCTTCCAGTTTCAGACGACTTAAAACCTCCAAGGAAATTCTTCCACCAGACAATATAACAGTTGTGTTTTCAATTTTTTGTTTTTAATTTTTAGAGAGAGAATGAGCATGCAAGCAGGGGAGAAAGAATCTTAAGCAGGCTCCATGCTCAGTGCAGAGCCTGATGTGGGGCTCAATTCCATGACCCTGGGATTGTGACCCTAGCTGAAATCAAAAGCCAGATGCTCAAATGACACAGGCACTCCAACATTTTTTTTTAAATTTAATGTTAACACTGCCACCATTTCAATATGCACTCCTCATGCCACTGAAATAGAAGAAGAAAAGGGTATAGAAGAAGAATGTGGATAAATAAGGATAAAGAAGAAGAAAATGAAATAAAAGAAGAAAAGAAAATGATCAATAGGAAATTGGATTTGATACTACACAATGAGGAATACATTGTATCTAGAGCAAACTGTCCAGCACTGTGATGCACCCTAATAAAAGTATTTGAAGTTTAAAGCAATAAATACAGGAATGACTCTCAAGGGCTCAGACTTTCTAAAGAATAAAATTTTGATCACTCAGTCTTATAAAGAACAATGGCAAGCTGGAAATTCTGGTTGAGATCACAGGTAATAGAAATGGGTAATAAAATGAAAAAGTGATAAACAAAAATTGCATTTTCATGGCCAGCTACAGAAACTAAGGCTATAGTAAAAGCCTATATTTTCCACATTTTTCTCTTTTCCCACTCCATTTCCTCTTTCATACTGTATTACGTACTGACTGTGGTTATTTTTAGAACTTATTTTATGGGGTACAGGTTATTCAGTTGGATTTTGATTGAACCAGAGAGGAATGCACATGATCCACATGGATTCCATGTCTAAAGATTTTAGTATCTCCCTTTGGAGTGACAATGAGCATATTTATGTTTGTGCCAGGGATATTTGTATTATGTAATATAGGAGCTTGTAGATGTTGGTAGTTTTAGAAAGTAAAGAATGAGAAGCTATGTGTATATATACTGATAAGGAATATCACAGAAGTGGACCATGGTGGATATGATGAATTGACAAACATAAAATTTGGAAGTCAGAAGTAAGGCACAGATTAGTATTTCTGGTGACAAAATAACAAAGAGGTTTGTATTTTTTGTTGTTGTTGTTATTGTTCTCTCTGTGACAGTATTCACAAATGTTCTAGAAACCAGTCTTTGGTTTTGTAGTATGAAGAGCCTAGAGGCTTCTGGTTGTGGCTATGGGAATATGGCTCCAGAGCCAACAGTTGTATTGATAGCTTTCCAAATGAGAAGGTAGAGTTCTCAGATTGCAAAAATAGCTCCCTTGATTACCTGGTTTGTGACTTGGTGTAATAGCTCATTTTATATGTCAACCTGACTCAGCAATGGAGTGCCCTGACATTTCGTTAAACAGAATTCTGGGTGTACCTGTGAAAGTATTTGTGGATGAGATTAATATTTGAAATGATACACTCGGTAAACCATATTGTCCTTTCTAATGTCAGTGGGCCTCATCCAATCAGTTGAAGGCCTGAATAGTACAAAAGACCAACCATCCCCTGAGGGAGAGAGGATTCCTCCTGCTTAAGAGCCTTTAAGCAGTGATAATTGGCTTTTTCCTGCCATCAGACTTGAACTGAAACATTGGCTCTTCCTGGGTCTTAAACCTGCCAGCTTTCAAACTGAAACTGTGCCATTGACTTTCTTGGGTCTCCAGCTTGCTGGCTCACCCTAAAGATCTTGTGACTTGCCAGCCTCCATAATTGTGTGAGCTAATTGTTTATTATAAACTTCTTTCTGTGTGTGTGCATACACACATACACATATCTACATCCTATTGATTCTGTTTTTTTTTTTTTTCCAAAAAACTCTGAGTAATACATTTGGAGTTAGAAATTATTAAAGGCGAAGTTTAATTTTTATCAGCACTTTCAATACTCTTTAGGCAGTTTATAACCTATCATTAATCCCCTTATGCATAACCTAGATAAAATAGATTCTCTTCTGTGAAACTAAACTCTGAATGATATAAATGCATGTCTAAAATTGTCTTCTTTCCACCTTTATGCTTGATTAAATGTTTAGTTAATTGATTTTATACTTTTTAGATTGGAAATAATTTTCTCTGAGAATTTTGAGGATCTGTCCCATTGTTCTCCCTTTCTTCTAGATTCCTATTATATATGTGTCTCCACTAAGATACTGATGTATTGATTTTTTTTTCAGACTTTTCTCTTTTTCTTGTTTTGGATGGTGTCTATTCCTGTGTTTCTAAATCAATTGTTTTCTCTCTGTAGAACATAATCTGTTATAAAACAATCCAATGGAATTTCATTTCTATATTTATTTATCTGAAAGTTCCATTGTTTCTTTAGCTAAATATATTAATTCTCTCATCCTTAAATTCAAAATTTTCTTTAAATTATCTTTATATTCATAATTTTCGTAAATCTTTGAACATATTTGTTAGTACTATTTGAAATTCTTTGTCTTCTAGTTCTATTGTTTTATTCATGTTAACATTATGTTGTAGAGTATCTGAATAATGTTATTTTCCCTTAAGAGTACTAAATATGTTAGGGATCATTTAATGTTATTGAAAATCAGCTTGGTATTGGCTCAGTTATGGAGTGAACTTTACTCTAGAAGGTGCAAAATGCTACGATCTCTGGCTATCCACTGAATGTCCCAAGTGTTCAGTGTGGGTATTCTAACTTGATGGGCTAGAACTTGAACATCTCCTGGTCTTGAGTGTATTCTGGTAATTGTTGTTGTTGTTCTCTGCCCAGTCTTGCTGAATTTCACAATTTACAGGCACTAATTTTTACTGAGTGAAAGAATCAAGAGAAAATGTGTGCCAATTTCTATTATGTTCTGTCTGTGTTATTCTCCCTACTAAATCACTACATACAATAAATTTAGTAGACTACTCCCCAAGTTCCAACCACTCCCACCTTATATTGGCTGTTTCCTGTAATAATAGCTTTAATTATTTTTTCCAACCTATGTTATTTGCCTTTTAAGATTGTATAATATTTTCCCCATAAAGATGTTTCTATTTTTAATTTTTGCTGAATTTATTAACCTTTTTATGACCCCTAGATTTTGAATTTTAGAAAATCTTCCTCCTTTCCAAAATAAAAAAAAATTGTCACAATTTTTAAATTATGTTTTGATTTATTTTTATGTTTGTATCTTTGCTTCTTTTAAAAATTTTTCCTAATGTTCTCTGTGAGACATGAACCCAATTTTCTTTCCCAAGATTACTAATAGCCTGCTCTAATACCATTTTATTAAATACTTTGTCATTTGTCCCTAAATGTGAAAAACATTTTTCTAACACTTAAATGCCATTTAACACCTGTGGTTGTGTGTTCTGCCTTTTTCATTCTAGATTTTAAGTTCCTAGTTAAATGGTAATTTATTCTATATAATTTACTTTATATATTTATCTAAATATATTGTATATAGAAATATCTCAATAATTATTAACTAAACAAATTTTTTAATTTATTTATATAAACAAAAAAGTAATTGATTCTTGCTCTAAGTATAATTCATTAATTCTAAGACATGACAGTAACATAATGTTATAAACTCTCAGAAAAGAAAATGTTAATTAAACAACTACCCAATGATACTTAATTACTTAGACTTCATTATGTGCTTACATTTTTATACATGGATTTTTGTCATTTCTGTGTAAATATAAAAGGAAAATATAAGCAAAATAAATTGTTTAATTGAGGCCAGCAAACGTTTTCTGTAAAAAGACAAAAAGCAGATAGTTTAGAGTTTGCCATAGGATCTAAGTACAACTGCTCAAATCTGGCCTTGTAGCAACAAGCAGTCATAGACAAATTGCAAACTAATAGAGATGCTGTGTTCTAGTAAACTTTTATTTTAAAAAAAACAAATGACACCTTGAATTAAATTACGGACTATATTTACACAACTCCTGGGTTAAATATAACTCCAAAAAATTTTAAAATTCAGATTCCAAATCTTCAGAATTATTTTGACTTGGGGTCATCAATATGTTTACTATACAGTATCATCCTCAAAATGGTCCATCAAAATGCTTTTAATGAGGCATTGTTTAAAAAAATGTGCTATATGATCTAAAGAAACACCATGCAATAGAAATATAATATGAGCCATATATGCAATTTTAAGTTTTTTTAATAATCCCATTTAAAAATGTAAAGCAAATTGAATTAATAGTATTGAATTTTGTTTAATTCAGTATATCTAAAATTGTATCATTCCATTATGTAATAAATGTAAACATTATTATATTTTATATTTTTACAGACAAATTTTTGAAATTTGGTGAATATTTTATACTTATATCGTGTCTTCATGTATACCTGCTGCATTATAAATGTTTGTCATCCACATACTGATGGTATTTACTCTCTCCTACAGTATAAGTGTAGAGGATATTCCTCCAAGTTTGTCATTCAAATTCTGCAAATTTTAAATGTTTTATTTTCCCCAAAAGTGTCCAATGGGAGATGTTTCACAAACAATCAGGACTTCTATTTATTACTCAAATGGCTTTTAAATGCTTTGATGACTGAATTCTTGAGGAGTACAATTGTCTGATAATAACATGAGGAATAAAATTTATGATATAACAGTCACCTAGCTGACAGCTATTTTAAGATGTTGTTTATTACAGAGATCTAAACTGTAAAACTGAAAAAAAAATTTTATTTTTTTTTCAATATATGAAATTTATTGTCAAATCGGTTTCCATACAACACCCAGTGCTCATCCCAAAAGGTGCCCTCCTCAATACCCATCACCCACCCACCCCTCCCTCCCACCCCCCATCAACCCTCAGTTTGTTCTCAGTTTTTAAGTGTCTCTTATGCTTTGGCTCTCTCCCACTAAACCTTTTTTTTTTTTTTTTTTCTTCCCCTCCCCCAAGGTCTTCTGTTAAGTTTCTCAGGATCCACATAAGAGTGAAAACATATGGGATCTGTCTTTCTCTGTATGGCTTATTTCACTTAGCATCACACTCTCCAGTTCCATCCATGTTGCTACAAAGGGCCATATTTCATTCTTTCTCATTGCCATGTAGTACTCCAATGTATATATAAACCACAATTTCTTTATCCATTCATCAGTTGATGGACATTTAGGTTCTTTCCATAATTTGGCTATTGTTGAGAGTGCTGCTATAAACATTGGGGTACAAGTGCCCCTATGCATCAGTACTCCTGTATCCCTTGGGTAAATTCCCAGCAGTGCTATTGCTGGGTCATAGGGTAAGTCTATTATTAATTTTTTGAGTAACCTCCACACTTTTTTCCAGAGTGGCTGACCAATTTGCATTCCCACCAACGGTGCAAGAGGTTTCCCATTTCTCCACATCCTCGCCAGCATCTATAGTCTCCTGATTTGTTCATTTTAGCCACTCTGACTGGCATGAGGTGATATCTGAGTGTGGTTTTGGTTTGTATTTCCCTGATGAGGAGCGACGTTGAGCATCTTTTCATGTGCCTGTTGGCCATCCGGATGTCTTCTTTAGAGAAGTGTCTATTCATGTTTTCTGCCCATTTCTTCACTGGGTATTTGCTTTCTGGGTGTGGAGTTTGGTGAGCTCTTTATACATTTTGGATACTAGGTCTTTGTCCGATATGTCATTTGCAAATATCTTTTCCCATTCCATTGGTTACCTTATAGTTTTGTTGGTTGTTTCCTTTGCTGTGCAGAAGCTTTTTATCTTCATAAGGTCCCAGTAATTCATTTTTGTTTTTAATTCCCTTGCCTTTGGGAATGTGTCAAGTAAGAGATTGCTACGGCTGAGGTCAGAGAGGTCTTTTCCTGCTTTCTCCTCTAGGGTTTTGATGGTTTCCTTTCTCACATTCAGGTCCTTTATCCATTTTGAGTTTATTTTTGTGAATGGTGTGAGAAAGTGGTCTAGTTTCAACCTTCTGCATGTTGCTGTCCAGTTCTCCCAGCACCATTTGTTAAAGAGACTGTCTTTTTTCATTGGATGTTCTTTCCTGCTTTGTCAAAGATGAGTTGGCCATACGTTTGTGGGTCTAGTTCTGGGGTTCTATTCTATTCCATTGGTCTACGTGTCTGTTTTTGTGTCAATACCATGCTGTCTTGATGATGACAGCTTTGTAGTAGAGGCTAACATCTGGGATTGTGATGCCTCCTGCTTTGGTCTTCTTCTTCAAAATTACTTTGGCTATTCGGGGCCTTTTGTTGTTCCATAGGAATTTTAGGATTGCTTGTTCTAGTTTCGAGAAGAATGCTGGTGCAATTTTGATTGGGATTGCATTGAATGTGTAGATAGCTTTCAGTAGTATTGACATTTTAACAATATTTAGTCTTCCAATACATGAGCACGGAATGTCTTTCCATTTCTTTCTATCTTCTTCAATTTCCTTCATAAGCTTTCTATAGTTTTCAGCATACAGATCTTTTAGATCTTTGGTTAGATTTATTCCTAGGTATTTTATGCTTCTTGGTGCAATTGTGAATGGGATCAGTTTCTTTATTTGTCTTTCTGTTGCTTCATTGTTAGTGTATAAGAATGCAACTGATTTCTGTACATTGATTTTGTATCCTGCAACTTTGCTGAATTCATGTATCAGTTCTAGCAGACTTTTGGTAGAGTCTATCAGATTTTCCATGTATAGTATCATGTCATCTGCAAAAAGCGAAAGCTTGACTTCATCTTTGCCAATTTGGATGCCTTTTATTTCCTTTTGTTGTCTGATTGCTGATGCTAGCACTTCCAACACTATGTTAAACAACAGCGATGAGAGTGGGCAATCCTGTCGTGTTCCTGATCTTAGGGAAAAAGCTCTCAGGTTTTCCCCACTGAGGATGATGTTAGCTGTGGGCTTTTCATAAATGGCTTTGATGATGTTTAAGTATGTTTCTTCTATCCCGACTTTCTCAAGGGTTTTTATTAAGAAAGGGTGCTGAAATTTGTCAAAGTCCTTTTCTGCATCGATTGACAGGATCATATGGTTCTTCTCTTTTCTTTTATTAATGTGATGTATCACGTTGATTGATTTGCGAATGTTGAACCAGCCCTGCAGCCCAGGAATGAATCCCACTTGATCATGGGGGATAATTATTTTTATATGCTGTTAAATTCGATTTGCTAGTATCTTCTTGAGAATTTTTGAATCCATATTCATCAGGGATATTGGGCTGTAGTTCTCTTTTTTTACTGAGTCTCTGTCTGGTTTAGGAATCAAAGTAATACTGGCTTCACAAATTGAGTCTGGAGGTTTTCCTTCCCTTTCTATTTCTTGGAATAGCTTGAGAAGGATAGGTATTATCTCTGCTTTAAACGTCTGGTAGAACTCCCCTGGGAAGCCATCTGTTCCTGGACTCTCATTTGTTGGGAGATTTTTGATAACCAATTCAATTTCTTTGCTGGTTATGGGTCTGTTCAAGCTTTCTATTTCCTCCTGATTGAGCTTTGGAAGAGTGTGGGTGTTTAGGAATTTGTCCATTTCTTCCAGGTTGTCCAATTTCATTGCATATAATTTTTCATAGGATTCCCTGATAATTGTTTGTATCTCTGAGGGATTGGTTGTCATAATTCCATTTTCATTCATGATTTTATCTATTTGGGTCATCTCCCTTTTCTTTTTGAGAAGCCTGGCTAGAGGTTTGTCAATTTTGTTTATTTTTTCAAAAAACCAACTCTTGGTTTCGTTGATCTGCTCTACAGTTTTTTTTAGACTCTATATTGTTTATTTCTGCTCTGATCTTTATTATTTCTCTTCTTCTGCTGGGTTTAGGCTGCCTTTGCTGTTCTGCTTCTATTTCCTTTAGGTGTGCTGTTAGATTTTGTATTTGGGATTTTTCTTGTTTCTGGAGATAGGCCTGGATTGCAATGTATTTTCCTCTCAGGACTGCCTTGCTGCATCCCAAAGCGTTTGGATTGTTGTATTTTCATTTTCATTTCTTTCCATGTATTTTTTAATTTCTTCTCTAATTGCCTGGTTGACTTATTCATTCTTTAGTAGGATGTTCTTTTACCTCATGCTTTTGGAGGTTTTCCAGACTCTTTCCCCTGGTTGATTTCAAGCTTCATAGCATTGTGGTCTGAAAGAATGCATGGTATAATTTCAATTCTTGCATAATTATGAAGGGCTGTTTTGTGACCCAGTAAGTGATCTATCTTGGAGAATGTTCCATGTGCACTCGAGAAGAAAGTATATTCTGTTGCTTTGGGATGCAGAGTTCTAAATATATCTGTCAAGTCCATCTGATCCAATGTCTCATTCAGGGCCCTTGTTTCTTTATTGACCGTGTGTCTAGATGATCTATCCATTTCTGTAAGTGGGGTGTTAAAGTCCCCTGCAATTACCACATTCTTATCAATAAGGTTGCTTATGTTTATGAGTAATTGTTTTATATATTTGTGGGCTCCGGTATTCGGTGCATAGACATTTATAATTGTTAGCTCTTCCTGATGGATAAACCCTGTAATTATTATATAATGCCCTTCTTCATCTCTTGTTACAGCCTTTAATTTAAAGTCTAGTTTGTCTGATATAAGTATGGCTACTCCAGCTTTCTTTTGGCTTCCAGTAGCATGATAAATAGTTCTCCATCCCCTCACTCTCAATCTAAAGGTCCCCTCAGGTCTAAAATGAGTCTCTTGTAGACAGCAAATAGATGGGTCTTGTTTTTTTATCCATTCTGATACCCTATGTCTTTTGGTTGGCACATTTAGTCCATGTACATTCAGTGTTATTATAGAAAGATACGGGTTTAGAGTCATTGTGATGTCTGTATGTTTTTTGCTTGTAGCGATGTCTCTGGTACTTTGTCTCACAGGATCTCCCTTAGGATCTCTTGAAGGGCTGGTTTAGTGGTGATGAATTCCTTCAGTTTTTGTTTGTTTGGGAAGACCTTTATCTCTCCTTCTATTCTAAATGACAGACTTGCTGGATAAAGGATTTTCGGCTGCATATTTTTTCTGTTCATCACATTGAAGATCTCCTGCCAATCCATTCTGGCCTGCCAAGTTTCAAAAGAGAGATCAGTCACGAGTCTTATAGGTCTACGTTTATATGATAGGGCACGTTTATCCCTTGCTGCTTTCAGAATGTTCTCTTTATCCTTGTATTTTGCCAGTTTCACTATGATATGTCATGCAGAAGATCGATTCAAGTTACGTCTGAAGGGAGTTCTCTGTGCCTCTTCTATTTCAATGCCATTTTCCTTCCCCAGTCAGGGAAGTTCTCACCTATTATTTCTTCAAGTACCCCTTCAGCACCTTTCCCTCTCTCTTCCTCCTCTGGGATACCAATTATGTGTATATTATTTCTTTTTAGTGTATCACTTAGTTCTCTAATTTTCCCCTCATACTCCCGGATTTTTTTATCTCTCTTTTCTCAGCTTCCTCTTTTTCCATAATTTTATCTTCTAGTTCACCTATTCTCTCCTCTGCCTCTTCAATCCGAGCCATGGTCATTTCCATTTTATTTTGCATGTTGTTCAAAGTGTTTTTCAGCTCCTCCTGACTGTTCCTTAGTCCCTTGATCTCTGTAGCAAGAGATTCTCTGCTGTCCTCTATTCTGTTTTCAAGCCCAGTGATTAATTTTATGACTATTATTCTAAATTCACTTTCTGTTATATTATTTAAATGCTTTTTCATTAGTTCATTAGCTTTTGTTATTTCCTGGAGATTCTTTTGAGGGGAATTCTTCCGTTTGGTCATTTTGGATAGTCCCTGGAGTGGTGAGGACCTGCAGGGCACTTTCCCTGTGCTGTGGTGTATAACTGGAGTTGGTGGACAGGGCCACTGTCAGACCTGATGTCTGCCCCCAGCCCACCACTGGGCCCACAGTCAGACTGGTGTGTGCCTTCTCTTCCCCACTCCTAGGGGTGGGATTCACTGTGGGGTGGTGTGGCCCGTCTGGGCTACTTGCGCACTGCCAGGCTTGTGGTGCTGGGGATCTGGCATATTAGCTGGGGTGGGTAGGCAAGGTGCACGGGGGCAGGAGGGGCAGGCTTAGCTCCCTTCTCCTTAGGTGATCCATTTCAGGAGGGGCCCTGTGGCAGCGGGAGAGAGTCAGACCCCCTGCTGGAGGGGTGGCTCCGCAGAAGCACAGCGTTGGGTGTTTGAGTGGAACAAGCAAGTTCCCTGGCAGGAACTGGTTCCCTTTGGGATTTTGGCTGGGGGATGGGCGAGGGAGATGGCGCCGGCTAGCGCCTTTGTTCCCCGCCAAACTGAGCTCTGTGTTCCGGGGCTCAGCAACTATCCCTCCCTTTGTCCTCCAGCCTTCCCGCTTTCCAAGCAGAGCTGTTAACTTATAACCTCCCAGATGCTAAGTCACGCTTGCTGTTGGAACACACTCCGTCTGGCCCCTCTGCTTTTGCAAGCCAGACCTGGGGGCTCTGCTTGGCCGGCAGGCTGCCCCTCCACCCCAGCTCCTTCCCGCCAGTCAGTGGAGTGCACACAGCCTCTCTGCCCTTCCTACCCTCTTCTCTGGGCCTCTTGTCTGTGCTTGGCTCTGGAGACTCCGTTCTGCTAGTCTTCTGGTGGTTTTCTGGGTTATTTAGGCAGGTGTATGTGGAATCTAAGTGATCAGCAGGACGCGCAGTGAGCCCAGTGTCCTCCTATGCCACCATCTTTCGCTTCCTCACCCTAGCAGCGGGCGGGTCACTTCTGGCGCAGCCAGCAGATCTCCAAAAATTCTACTTTTTAAATTGACAAAATACTGTAGCTAATTCCCAAAGAAACCAAAGATTGTTATTAAGGAATTATAGAGATTGGTTTTTAATCTCTCTTTTCTCTCAGTATGTGAAATGTATTCATATGTAGCATGTGTGCATGTATAAATGTGTGTGTGATATTTGTGTGCATACAACCAGACATGGGTAAGAGAAAGAGAGAGAAAGTAAAAAATATATAATTATTTTTGTATAGTTTAACTAGGAGGAAAGATTTGGGAAAAAACCCTAGCTTGCTCACAAGAGACAGTAGTAATATAACTGTGTCTTCTTAATCACCACATTATCATTGGTCATCTTTCTCTCTTGGATCTCACTTTTCCAACCTCAAGGAATTGTAAACTGTATTTTTCACTGTAATGATCATTTATTAACACATTAAGACTCTTTGATAAGTTAGCTGCGTGAAACACAACTGCAATAATAGAAGGCCCTCACACAAAATTAAAACTAAATGCTTTAATTCAGTATTAATGGGAATTCCTGGAATGACAGAATGTGGTATCAGCCAGAGGTAAATAGAACTCTTGCCAAACAGGAACTGTGAGCATTTTTTAATCAAACCAAGAATTTATGCTTCAACTGAGATTCACTGTTTAAAAGCTGGTATATACTAGAAATGTCTTCAAAAGAGCAGGCTTGAATGAGCATTGAGTTTTGAGCTGGTGAGTTTTTGTTTGTTATTGTATTTATTTTAAGGGAGCAAGGGATATGTTAATGAAATATTTTTCTTGATTCTTTTAGTTCAAACAGAACAATGGGCTTTTCAAATAATTTTTTCTGCCTTACATTTGAATTCTTTTCCTTGAAATCTGAGGCTTTTATTTTTGCTGGAGATTCAACAAAATCTATGTAGCATGCACTTAAGAGTCAAGAACAAATTGCTTGAAAAAATATGTATAATATATATTCATTTCCATCCAGATGTTAGGACTTGTATTCCAGTATATTTTTGTTGCTTATATATGAATGCGATTAATCAATATTCCACTTACCTCTGGGTGAACCATTCCTTTGTCTTTTGTTAGAAGCTTTTATAAAGGGGAAAGAGGAAAATGTCTCCTATGATAATTATTATAAAAAAATGAGTAAAATTATTTGAAAAGAAATCTTGGGTATTTTCTGCTTACTGAAGGGGTTGTATAAAGCTCAGATTTCCAGGCGAGTTATGGTTTCCATCATGCCAGTAGGAGAGAATGAATCTGACCTTTGGGCTCAATGTCTCTAAATATTTGGAAGTCGACATTTTTAGACAACTCTTATTAGTAGCTGTCATCCATATTTAAACTTCTTGGTACCAGAGTGTGAATTTTTCTCCTACTGAAAGTTTGTTTCTATGTTTACCTTATGACACAGAAAACCAGTGGGAGAATAGGAACACATAAAACAAAACCATTTGCTTTATCTAGCAATGGCTCAGGCCCTGACATGTCCATAGAATAATATAAGAATAAAAGATTTGTTTATATCTCTTCATATCTTATCATATCTCTTCTCTCGTGAATCTATTAATTGTAATATTATCTTTCCACATTAAAATGGCTCTCTAACTTAAGTTGTGTAACATTGTGAAATAATTTCTGAGTTCCAGTGGAGCACAATTGGTGTTTGCAGCATGAGTGATTTCACTAACGGTATGCATATATCTTTCCACAGCAAAACATATATGAAATAAATAAGAGCATTAAATATCTGAAATGTGAGAGTTTAAAGGATACTGATATACTGATATCTTTGTTTAGCATTTCTGATTCTTCAGGTGCCTTAAAAAAATAGAAAACAGTGGAACATATGTTGTATGGGCCCATTGATCAATTAAATTGTTTGCTGTTTTAATTTGAGCTTAATGTTATTCTGTTTATATAAATTGGAAATTATAGATTGTAAAAATTATGTTAGCCATCTGGAATATTTTGTACTTAATCCTTATGACATCTGTATGTTTCCTACACTTATATAGAAGAATATGAAAGAAGGAAGATGTTTATTAAAGCCCTTTAGGCTATGTTCAATTTATTTATGTCAGGAATCATTAGGCTATACATAGAGCATATATAAGTGTATACATACATAACACCTGGTGCTTCTTGAGTTAACTAAATGTGGTAAGAATATACTGGATTTTTCTTAGAAGTATACTATAATTTTTGAACTAGCCTTTACTTTCATCTTGTAAAGAAATAACATATGCAATAATATTTAAATCTTTAGAAAATTAATAATAACAAAATCAAATCCTGTGTTTTTTTCCCAAATATTTTATAATCAGGCACCACCACCTCTGCCAACAATATCAACAACAAATAGTAATGAATTCTTGCATTTCCAATCAACATTGCATAACTGATTTAAACTGCAATTGCATTAGAGAATATTCCTGGCACACATCCAGGAGATAACAGAAAGGTCTCATATAGTTGGAAAAGACCTTTTTTGCCAATAGGTGAGAGAAAGATTTGTAAGTTTAATTACCCTCATCTTTACATTTCTTGATCAAACATGGATTCCAAATCAAGGCTTTGCCATTAATTTCAAAGGCCTTAATGAAAAAATGCTAGTAAGTTTGACAATCTATATCTCATATTCTTTGCATGACCTCAGAAGAATCAATACTTGCAGCCATAGGAAGATTTTTAGGATATTCTGAAATGGAAACAAAGAAATAATGAAAGCCAAAATAAGACCTGGACTACACTAGAGGCATTTATTTAGTGATGATTTTCCTCTTGCAATAGTAATTATTATTGCATTTGCTCATCAAAATATTTAGGCTGGGGTTCAATTCCTTCTTTGAATACAATATCAGGGATGAAAAGAAATTTTATTGAATCAGGATTTGTGTCACTGGAATATCATTAAAAGAAAAAAAAAAAAACTGAGGGTCTACCAAATGCTCAAGTAAAGCTACATCCAGTGCTTTTGGATCAGTTAAACTGAATATGTTAACTCCCTTATAATATGGCTTTCTGAGATTACAAAATTAAGTCATTGAAGCAAGATAATTATCACTCAAGAATCACCCTATTTCTTCACTTGCTTTAAGTATCTAATCATTTTCACAAGTGTTTGGCCCCTGACTCCACAGCCTTATCCAGATCCATAACTCTGGTACTTTCAGGAATTTTTATTATTCTTAACTAACTGATGTTTAGTCTTCAAACTTCTGCACAGCTTCTCGTTTAGTCAATAACTTGGTCACTTATTTTCAATTTCTGGAGACAAGAACTCTTCACTTGAGGCCATATCTAAATCTTATCCTGCTAGAACCCTCATGCTGCTTTGCTTCTGCTTAATCAAAAAAGGTCTAGTTCCACCTGAAGCCCACATTAGGTGTAGGGAGATGAATTTCGTGTTTTATTTTTAGGTCTTCAAAGATGCATTGGAAAGAATGTAAAACACAATATGAAAAATAAATATTCCTTACCACCCACGAGTAAATAAGATTCAACATTAGTGTGAGGAAATGTTTATTATTTTTTGCGCAAATGTTGCTACAAGTTTTTTGTGATCAGCCATCTATGATTACAATGTAAAATACGTTTTCATGTAATTCTTCTTATTGGAAAACATTATTTTTTATCCAAAATTACCATACCAGCAATCTATGAAACAAGGTAAACTTCTGCCATGTAAGGGAGTTCTCTTTCTCTGGATTCTTTTTGTCCCTCTTTCATGACTTTCAATCATGATAACCAATGTGAAAGGTTGACTTTATCTTATTTTATGACACAAATTAGTTTGTATTTTTATAAGAGTTTTCAATACCTCTAGTTTTGAAAGTAGGATGATAGGATATTATTATACTATAATAAACTATATGAAAAGCTCTATTTCTCAAACTCATTATTTAGACCATTATATCATTCTCTTAGGCAGGCCATAAATGTGGGCACAAGGCTCTTTTATTGTGAATAAATTATTCTTAAATTTAGCTTGTCTAATTTATTAATTAGCATGTGATTTTAATTTTTTCTTTACCTTTATCTTTGGCATGCTTGCCTTGATAATTTCTAGATATAAAAGTATTTGTGTGTTATCATCATTTCCTGATTGTACTCTTTCACATTGGCTACTGAATTATATACAGGAAAAAAATACACAAAATGACCTAAAAGGATCAACAACAAATTTATTTTAAGCAACTTTGACTAAGCCTTGGGAAGCACTCTGGATTTTGAATTACTCTTTTGTTAGTTCCCTAAAACAATTATTATGAAAACTGGACAAACCTGCCACATTTCCTCAACTCCACTACTTTAAACCTCTACAGATTCCCTTCTTGCAGTTTATGGAGAAGATAGAAAACATCTACCAGAAGCTTCTAGAAGTTCAAACCTCCTCATATTATTTTATTCATGTTCTCTTCTTTTTCTCCTTCTGGCCTTCATTACAAAACTTTTTAAAAACTATTCTGCACTTACTATCTATCCATCTATCTGAGCCACAATGTATCATATCTAAGTTTTTGCTATCATTATATTTTTTAAATTTTTCCTGTTGAAATCCCTGAATCTAATTTTTGTTTGTTGTTTGTTTTTCCATGTCATCTTCTGCAGTGTTACAAGGTTGAATTTTAGAAAACATCACCTTAAAATTTTCAATGTCAAGGACTGCTGTTATGGTAATATTACAAATCAGATATTCTAAAATGTACCTGTTACAAAACATATAAAAATGTCAGAACAAATATTTTGACAATTCCCTTAAATGTGTGAATAAGCTGACAAGAAAATAACTCTTCTAAAGCCAGAAGACTAGAAAAGTCAGTGGGCACCAGAGTTAGTAATACTTAACCAAGAACATAGCTTCAGTTTTAATGATCTCCTGAACCTAAGGCTTACTAAAGAAAAGTCCTGGGTTTACACAAGACAAAACATCTGATCTTAGACTAAGGAGGTGGTCAAAGATCGGATGTTTACTCACCTAAACAAAAGAGAAACAAGCAAAAATGATAATAATAAATCACTAACCAGAAGAGAGATTAAAAAAAAATTGTGTCATATGTGACTCTGAATGGTTAGGAGAAGAATTATAAAAGTTTCTTTTAAGAATTTTAATAATAGGGGTTCCTGGGTGGCTACGTCGATTAAATATCAGACTCTGAATTTCAGCTCAGGTCATGATCTCATGGTCATGAGATCAAACCCTGAATGGCACTCTGCACTGACATTGTGGTGCCTGCTTGCGATTCTCTCTCTCCCTTTCTCTCTCATGCTCCTCTCTCCCTCTTATAATAAATAAGTAAACATTAAAAAAATGTACTTACATTAAAAATCTTTTAAAAAAGAATTTGAAAATAGTTTGAATCACTCATTAGTTTGAAGCTGTAATTCACTCTATTTTAAGATTCTGAGGGAAAAAAAACAAAACTCTTTAACTTAATGTAAATTAGATCTGTATTGATGGTGTTTCCAAAATGTAATCAGAAATTCACTGGTAAATTGAAATGGTAACCCAACAAACATACTGTCAAATATAAGGGGAAAACGATACAATTTTAGACACACTAGGGCAGAAAAAGAACTTAAAACACAGAAACTCATTTATATCACTTCTGAAACATATTCTTCAATAAGCATAAAAGTCAAAAACGTTTTCCCAAAAGGAAAGACTGAGAAGACAAAGAGCTGCACAGAATGATAAACGTGGATAAATCTACACAAATACTGACCATATAATATAATACTTAAACTTATCAATTATAATACTATATTATTTGTATTATATTACTATATTACTTATCTGTTGCTACCTTACTAACCACTGCAAAATTTAACAAGCTAAAACAACAGTAATGATTTATTACTTTTTACCATGTTCTGTGTCGTGGATTCAGGGGTGGTTCAGTTGGGCATATCTGACTCAGGTTCTCTCATGAGGTTGCAGTCAGATGTTTGCTGGGGCTACATCTTAAGAAAAATTTATTTCCAAGATGCTTTATTCACATTGATGACATGTTTACTCCCTTCCAGTGGGTGACTCTGCTGTGTTGCTTGAGCATCCTCATGCATGGCAGCTGGCTACTCCAACAGTAAACAATCCAGAGACCAAGGCAGGGGCTGCAATGACTTTTATAGCCTACCTCACCTTGGAAGTAAGGCACAGTCACATCCAGGGTTTCCTATGGGTCACAAGACTACAAACAAATGGAATTCCTAAAATTGGTGAAAAATTACACTGTTTTATGAACACTCAAGATTATGAAGATGCGTCTTTTTCAATTCACTCAAAACTTCACTCGGGTTTTGTATATATTTTGAATAGTTGATTTGAATGCAGCTGAGAGTAAATAATATCTGAGACATTCTTGGAGAAATCGAATATGTGTGGAAAATTATTCTAACTCATATCAACTACATTAAAAGAAACACTGTGGAATTGGTAAATCATCCAATGAAACTGATAGGAAACTGATAGACACTCATATACGAAAACATGAGCCACAACAGAATTGACATTGAAGACTAGTGGGGAGATGAGGGACGTTTCAGCAAACTGTGATTATCCATATGAAAGAATAAGAAATCAAATCCTTGCATCACACAAAAAATCAATCCAGCATAAATAAAGATTTACATGTGAAAGACAAGACACTAAATGTTTTTAAATGATAATACAGGAAAATATCTTTATTAATTTTGTATAGAGGAGTTCTTCAACTACAATGAATGAAAAATCTTAAAAAGAAATAGGTAAGTTGTAAGAGGTTAGCAACATTGAAAGTTATAATGGTTCCCCAGAGGCTACCATAAAGAAAGGAAAAGTACAAAACACAAAATGGAAGCTTCCCACTTACATAAGTGACAAGTTATTAGTACCCAGAATATATTTTAAAACCCTATAGCTAATTTTAAAAAATGATAAATCAATAGTAAAATATAAAATGTTTTTATGGCATAACAGAATAAGAATAGAAAATTGTCAGTAAACTTATGATGAAAAATTCTCAGCCTTGCTAATGAAATGAGAATGCTAAAGAGAACTAAAGTAAAACATGTTGAACATATATAATTGACTCATAAAAGAGTATATTGATACAACTTAGAAAGTTAATTAATTTTATCTGGTCAACTCCACCTGAAAACCCCATTTAAGAAAGAAACTTTTAGAAAAGAGAGTTTAGGGGTGCCTGGGTGGTTCAGATGATTAAGCGTCCCACTCTTGATCTCAGTTCAGGTGTTGATCTCAGGGTGATAAGTTCAAGCCTCGCATTGGGCTCCGCACTGGGTGTGCAGGTTACTTACGAAAAAAAAAAAAAAAGAGAGAGAGAGAGAGAGTTTGTCTATGTAAGACAAGATGTTCATAGAAGCATTTAGGTAATAAAAAATCCTGACATAACAAAAGTGAACATCTCAATATATTGAATATATAAAATATAATACATTCATGCAGTGTATATTATACTTCAATCTATGAATATAGCTATGTGCATCAACCCAGCTATCTCTGACAAAGATAATGCTTAATTACAAAATAAATAAATGTCAGAGAAACATAAGAGGAATAAGTGGATACATGCATTTATGGTAAAATTGCTAACAAAAAAGCAAGAAAAGTATAAACATAAAATTACACAAAGTAGCTACTTCAAGGAAAGTAGTCATAGGTATGAGACTAAGTCAGGGAAAATGAGAAATATTGGAACTATAATTTTCTACATTTTAAATTTCCAGTTTAGTGCATTGATTTTGTTTTATTATTTTGCTTCATTGCATACCTACACACACAGAGACACATGCAAACTGGCATACAGTAAACTTGATAAAAAATACATTTTAATGAAACAAAACATAAAAGAACAATGCTGTTACTCATTCTCTTATTTGAATACTTTGTCCTACAATCTCATTTATGGTGTTGTGATGGCAGAATCTGTATTGAGATAGTTGCGGATTAGATTCTACACTATGCCATTTATATGAACATAAACAAGTAGCTTGATCTCTCTGAGTTTCAAAATCTCTATCAAATGGTGCTAAATTAACCTACTTTGCACTTGATCCATATCTGAATTATGGCACTGAGTCTTTTTCTATCATGTATTGGAGATTTTCCCAGCTTAAATGTTAAACTCCTTAAAAGTAGTCCAAATTTAATAATCATCGTAGTTTCATACCAAATCGCAGTGTATTACACATAAATGATAGTTTGCTATTGTTGAGTGAATGAATGTGTACATTAATGAATGGATACATAAGTAAAGGGATACATGGAATTTAGGCTGTATACAGACAAGTAATAAGGTCCTCCAGAGGTTAGTGAGCAAGAAAAGATCAAGTTAACTTCATATATCAGATATATGATCAATAAAATTCAACAATTAAATTTCTTCATGTAGCTAACCTATCACAGAATAATGTTTTCAAAAGGACAGTCACACACACACACACACACACACACACACACACACACAAGATCCTGTAAAGACAACACAGTCTAGCTTGTTTAGAAGTTGTTTCTTGTTATTAAGCAGTAATTATTATATTTATCAGTTTGTTTGTTTTAAATCCGTTTCATAAGAGTAAGTCTCCTGTGCCCCTTTTTCTTTGGGCAACTTAAAAGTTCAACTACTGAATGTGATAAATTAGAAAATATCCCGAAGCTAGTGTTGCTCTAACATCTACATCAGAATCAAATGTGGTACTAGTTCAAATGCAAGTTCCTAAGCCATATGTGATAGACAATGAATTTGAATTTGCTGCTAGATTTCTAGCAACTATGTTTTCAACAAGTCCCACATTCTAAATATTTTTTTTTTTGGTGACCTCATTAAGAAGCAGTTACTTAAAAAAAGCAAAACAAAACAAAATTTTGAGGTTTTTTTTTTTTTACCTATTTCTCACCTTTTAACTGTAAAAATCTGTGGGGAAACTCACTAAAAACCACTAAAGAAATGATGTTCACATCTCCTTGGCCCAAGACTATCTGAGACTTTGGGGGCTTATACTTACCCTTGTATTTCCCATTGTTTTATTTATTTTTCACAAATTGGAGGAGTCAAAAGTTTAACTTACACTCATAGTTATGTGCACAATGAATGGACACATATATTAGACCTAAATAAATTATAGTATTATTTTATATTTAACAAATTACAAGAATAATTATTCTTTATTTCATTCATTCTTATCTGAATAGACTCATGGAGATGGGATGTTTCCTATTTCATTTTTATTATCAACTATTTTATTTATTTAATAAACAGGCTTCTTAATAGAGCAATTAATGTATCATGTGCTATTAGAATGTCACACAAAAAGCAGATTGGTAAGACTTTAGATTTCAGAAAAAAACAGATTTATTTTATGTCAGTCACACAAAGAGGAAAGATGACATTGGAGCAATGGTCAAAAATGATTATATAAGGAAATATTTATTAGTGATATTAATATTTTCTAGTACTGAAAATTAGTTACTAAAACAGATTAGTGAAAAATACAAATATATTAATATGCAACTTTGCAAAGAATTTTTGTGTAATGTTCTATTATTAGTTTGTGAAAATTATAATATTTGAAAAATTTCTAGTAGCATAGGCACATAAATGATACAAATAATAAAATTAATAATGTTAGGTTATTGGCTGGTCATATTAAACTATGTCACTATTAAAAACAAAACAAGAAAAATAGGCCAAAAAACAACAACAATAAAACTTTCCTGACCTACAGTTTACTTAAATGACTGAATCTGTATCCTAGAAAATGAAAATAAGAGTAAGAATCAATGAGAGGTTAGAGAAGCCAAAATCAATGAAGAAATAATTTGTTGTTTCAGAGCCCAAGATACCAATTATCATTATGGTAAGAACATTTCCCATTACTGAAAATTATTGGAACTAGGTTCTCTATTTAATGCCATTGACATGCATATTAGTAGACTTGAAAATCATAGTCAATTGAAGAAAAGTTTAATGACAAAGCTTCCATCACTGTGATGCATCCTAATCTCATAATCAGAACGGTACTAAAATCCCCCTTTGCTTAACCTCAGTTTGTCTACGTTCAAGGTGAAAGCCTCACTTGTCTTATGTTGAATTCAGAATAAATTGTCTTAGAAATATTGTCACCACTGTTACTGCTTCCTCGTGAAGAAATGAAAGGCATATAAAGCCATGTAGGGGCGCCTGGGTGTCTCAGTCTGTTAAGCGTCTGACTTTGGTTCAGGTAGTGATCTCACAGTTCGTGGGTTCGAGCCCCGAATCCGGCTCTGTGCTGACAGCCTGGAGCATACTTCGGATTCTGTGTCTTTCTCTCTGTCCCTCTCCTGCTCGAACTCTCTCTCTCTCTCTCTCTCTCTCAAAAATAAATAAATGTTAAACAATTTTCTTAAGACCCATGCAAAAATATACTCAGAGTAAAAAGTTGATATTTTCTCTATGCAGTTAAACCAATTTGGATTCTTCATGCTTAAAAACTCACTTTGGGCCTGAACCACCTAAATGGTTTCTGAACAGACACTATTTTGTCCATTCAATCTGAAGAATAATCCGTGTTAATTTCAATAGGTAATATTCAATTATTCACTGTATTTTAGTTTTAAATACCTCATTTGTTTGGTTACCATATCTGCTTCTTGATCTCATCAAAACCACAATTCTTCCTTAAATCATTCAAAAGGAAGTTCCAGTTTAAAAGTTTTGCATTAAATGAAATTCTACTGAAAACAAATCTACTTTGTTTTCAGTGTCTGTGTTCCATAATGAAACCAGAGTTTTGCCATGGGCTAAATATAGAAACAGAAGTAAGATATTAGATACCATGAAAGGCCATACTTATGCTAAAGTTTAGAGCAATGATCTACACACCTTATTTTGTAAATAGACTCAATATCAGTATTCTTAAATGTCTATGTTAAATTTAACACATTTAAAATTAACAAATTTGTAACTTTTTTAAATAAAATATTAGTTTATTGAGACTTTTGATTCAATGTCTTTCCAAATAAATGGTAGATAAGAGATGTAGCACTAATTTTAAACTATAGTAACCATAGTCAGAATAATCAAGAAAAAATCGACTCTAAAATAACAACTTAAAAAAATATGAGCCAGGGCATCTGGGTGGCTCAGTCAGTTAAGTGTCTGACTCATGATTTCAGCTCAAGAGTTCCAGCCCACATCAGGCTCTTCACTAATAATGTAGAGCTTGCTTGGGATTTTCTCTCTCCCTCGCTTTCTGCCCCTCCCATGCTCTGTCTCTTTCTTTTTCTTAAAATAAATAAAATAAACTTAAAAAAAAAAGTATGGCCCAAAGTGTGGTGTGAAATAGAATAAATATGGAGCAGGGAGTTTGTAGTATGACTGCCATAAAAATGTGATTTTTTTCATGTAAAACAAATATTAAAAGCCAAGTTATTTAAGGAATTTATTTTTAGGGATTTTTAAGCAATGCCTTTAAAAGGATAAATTATGTATAATTTGGCTAATAAAAATGAAAAACATATACATGATATACAATGAGAAGTAAACCTTCTTTGCATTCCATAATTTTGGTTACATCATCAAAAGCAAACAGGGCAAGCAGTGTTCTGTGCAGTGTGCAGATGTATGCGTATCACCCCCAAATTGTCCATGCACGTATAAATATATACCCATATCCACATATCTCCCTTACAGAAGTGGGAGCTTATTTTAAATATTCTTCTATATCTTGCTATTTTACTTATTATATGGATGATTTCATATCAGCACATAAAGACCTATCTCCTCTTATTTCATCATTGCAAAACTGAGTATGGCCCTTTATCCAGATGCTTCACAGTTAATTTATTCTCTTCTACCTGATGAACATTGATGATTGTCTTCTACTTCCATAGCTGCATCTGTCAGAAAAATATTAAATAATATTTTAATAGTCTCATCCTGACTTAATGGAAGTCCTAAAATTTCACCATTAAGGATGCTGATTGCTTTTTATTCATACATACACACACAGTGATCATAATAAGGCAGTTTATATCTATTCATCTGATTCTACTTTACTAATATTTTTCAGAGTGGCTTTTGTCTTTTGTTTGTTTTGCTTTGTTTGTAAGTGTGGGTTTTTAGCAATAATGGCTATCAAATTTTATTAAATGCCTTACTTGCAATTATGGAGATGATCTTTTTTTTACTTATTAATATTATGATTTATATTTATAGACTTCCTAATATTCACCTCTTCTTACAAATATAGAATGAACCACATAAATCATGATTTTGATATGCTGCAAGATTTTATTTTCTTATTTCTTTAGAACTCTGGCAAAATATATATAGGTGCTTTGGCTTGTAGTTGCTTTTTTTAATACTAGTTTTTGTGATTTTTTAAAAACACATACCTGCTCTTGTTAAAAAAAAGGAACTTTGAAGTATTTTCCTGTTCTCTTTACTGGAGAGTGGTATTGCACTTGTACTGATGGGGAAAAAAAACAAACCCTGACCTTGATAGGGAAAAATTATGTTATAAGATGGCCAACAGGACTGATAGGGAATTCCAGTCCCCTCCTGAAGACTGTCTTTCCAGGTTCTTCTTCCTGCCTTGCTTGCCAGGTGCACCAAATTGCCACTGATGTGGAAGTAGCAGACTATAAATTGTTCCCCATGTATACGCTCAGGACTCAGACTCTGGAGAGACTGTCTCCCTTGAGCCCATGGATGTAAATAAACCCCCGATCCTCCCAGATCTCTGAGTGCCTCTTGGTTCTTCCCTCAGTGATCCAACCTGGTTCTGTAGCATATTTGATTCCCTGACCTGGAAACCCAATCGTGCTGGCCCCTTGTTGCCACTAGTCTGGGACAATGATGGGGTGGTGATGGATTGGGAAATTGCAGAGGAAAAGGGTGCCTCTGCCTTCCAAACCCAGCAGCTTCTAAACCCGATTGATTCTGTCAGATCCCGCTCTGTCATTTCCACTGGACTCTAAGAGACTTGGCATGTGAGGGCCAGGATCCGATGTCAGATCTGGTAAGGTATGGGGCCCCAATTCAGTCAGGCCCATCCATAGGGGTGAAAGGGGGACCTCAGAGGTCTCACAGGTAGGAATTCTGTGGAAGGGAATGTAATAACCTTTGGTGTGTACGTGAGTGCAAGTGTGTGACTCCATCTGGCTTGCCTGTGGAGTTCGATTTTGTGGCTCCATGGGCGGGCACCCTTAAGGTCCCTAAAGTCTATGGAGTCTGGGCTCTCCTGTGTCATGGTGAAAGGTGAGGTGGCCCAGGGAGGTGTCAGATCATAAGTCACAAAACTGAGTCCACTATGGCTAAGCCTTCAAGAGGTGGCAAGTTGAGCATCTGAGTGGTCTCCTCATTTGAGGAGACAACCTCCTTTGTCTGTCTTTGCACCACCGGACAAAGAGAGACTCAGAAGTGGTATCAAAACAGAGTAAGCCCACAGTATCAAGACTATGCTCAAAAATTTCAAAAAGAGGTTCTCAGGTGATGACGGAATGAAGATGACACCAGGGAAGTTAAGGACCCTATGTGGATTAGAATGGCCCGTTTTAATGTAGCGGTGCCCTCAGAAGGGACGTTGGATGTCCAAATAACCCGAGGAGTCTGGCTGGTAGTCACGGGGTCCAGGGAACCCCAACCAATTCCCGTACATCAATTCGCGGCTGGAAATTGTCCCAACCCCCCACCCCTGACCTTGGGTGCGAATCATCCATAGCAAACAGGGCCAGACCAGGATCCTAGCCATCTCATCCAAAAATCAAAGAAAAAATGGAAGCCCAGCTTTCCTCCAATGTTTGCGGGTGACCCAGAAGATGACCCTGTCTTTCCCCCACCCTATAGCCTACCAAGGTCTACAACTCCTGCCACCCAGGGACTTGATACCCCTCTGCCTTCCATCTCTCCTCTGCCCCAGAGCCTTGGGGATTAACTCTTACCTGGGCCAGCAGCCAGACTATATCCCACCCCGGTCCTAGCACCCTCCAGATGCTGGTATGGGAGAGGTGGAACCCAAGAGGCAAAATGAAGATGGAACAGTCCAGCCAGGCTGTTCCATGATGTGTTATCAGCCTTTCTCCACCACTGACCTGCTCAACTAGAAACGCAACACCCTGTCCTACTCTGAGAAGCCACAGGCAATGGTGGATCTGATGGAGTCCCTCTTCCAGACTCACCAGCCAACTTGGGAAGACTGCCAACAGCTACTCTGTACCCTGTTTAATACAGAGGAGAGAAGGAGGGTAATGAAGAAGGTCTGGAAATACCTAGAGAAGCATGCCCCAGCAGGAATCGTTGACCCTGCTGCTTGGGCTAGAGCTGCCTTGCCTAAAGAATGCCCAGCATGGAAGGTCACCACACACAAAGGACAGGCCCACATCCACTGATACCAGGAATCCCTGCTCCGGAGAATTCGAGCAGGGGCTAATAAACCCATGAACATGACCCAGATATCATTGGCCACCCAGCAACCAGGGGAGTCCCCTGGGGACTACTATGAAAGACTTTGTGAAGCCTACCAGCTATACACTCTATTTGATCCTGAGGCACAGAAAAGCCAACAAATGGTAAATATCCCTTTTGTGGCTCAGGCCACCCCAGACCTCCAGAGAAAGCTTCAGAAAGGAGAGGGCTTTGCTGGAATGAATATCACTCAGCTAATAGAGGTTGCCAATAAGGTCTACATGAACAGGGAGGTCATAGCCGAGAGGGCAGCTGAAAAGAAATTAAAAGAAAAAGATCACCTTCCTCACCAGTGCCCTAAAAGAAAAGGATAATACAAAGATGGGAAAGCTTTGGCCACCAAAAGCAGGGGAAGCCCAGGGCCTCCTTGGCAAAAGATCAATGTGCCTATTATAAGGAAAAGGGACACTGGAAAAATGAATGCCTTAACTGAAAGGGGACCCAGAAGCCCAGCCAACATAAGGAAGAAATACTAAAACTCTTCGAAGCTGTCTTGCTTCCAAAGGAAATAGAAATCCTGCATTGTAAGGGACACCAAAGGGAGACGACCCTGCAGTGTGGGGAAACTGCCTCACAGTTGAAGCAGCTAAGGCTGAAGCCTGCAAGGACACAGATAGGGCTCCCTCCTACACCGTGACCCTGACACCGCCAATAAAAACACTTTTACCCAGTTATGCTGGAGAAGAAAGAGAAGGGGACATGGCAGAACAGGCCACCCTGACTGAGAAGGGATGGTGGGTTATGCCAGATGGACACATCTTCATTCCATCAGTAACAGGGGAGCACCTAGTCAAGGAGTATCACCAACTCACTCATCTAGGAAAGACTGCATTAGAGGCCCTCCTCAAAAAACACTACTACATTAGTCAGCTGCCAGCTTTATGCCTAGCTACCAGTGAACAATGCATAGTATGTGCTAAAAACAATGCTCAGTCTGTACCACGGCCCCCGCCAGGCATCCAAAGAATAAGATCTATCCCCTTTGAAGATCTGGAGATAGACTTCACAGATATGCAGTCAAACAACTGGTTCCAATACCTCCTGGTGATAGTGTGCACATAGTCTGGATGGGTCGAAGCCTTCCCGAACAGGACAGAACGAAGCTGAGAAGTGGCTAAATTCCTCCTTCAGGAAATTGTGCCCCCATTTGGCCAGCCTTTAACAACTCACAATGACAATGGGCCCTCATTTGTAGTGGACATAAGTAGATCTTTACTAAGTCTCTCAACATTACCTAGAGACTCCACACCGCTTACTGGCCCCAGAGCTCAGGAAAAGTAGAGCAGATGAATCACACCCTCAAAGAAACCTTAGCAAAGTTCTATGAAGAGACTAGCCTCCCATGGCCAGATACTACCCTTAGCTCTCCTGCTTGCTCGTTGCATGCCCAGGACATTAGTTTTCTCCCCTTCAAGTTAATATATGGACAGCTTCCCCCATGCCTGGGAAATCTTCCAGGAAACTTACATCAGGTTGGGGATAAAGGAATAAGAGAACAGCTTCATCTCTTGGGGACCACCCTAAATGAGTTACAAAGATACACCATAGAGAGGGCCCCAATTTCCCTAGGGTCCCCAGTATACCACTTCTTGCCAGAATACTCAGTCCGGGTCAAGAACTGACAAAAGGAACCTCTTAAACCACAGTCAGTGGACCTTGCCACACATTGTTATCTTAGACACCCCTACTGCCCTTAAGGTTTCAGACATTACCCCATGGGTTCACCATTTTTGAGTCAAGAGAGCCAGTCCTGAGGAGTCTCTGACCCAGAGACCCAGATCCATTAGACCCGCTCAAACTGACCCTCCAGAAGGCTCCAACTCCTTAGACCAGCTCTGCTCCAACCATGTCTTGGAAGCTGGCTGGTCTATGCATAGCTGAAACTTGAGGATTCAACAGATTAATTGGACCATCCTTAATACCCCTGTTCATGCAACTCTGTCAACCCCTGTCCCTTGCCAGTGTCATAATCCCTGTCTTGTTTCTTGCCATCAGACTAGTAGAGGTTGCCCCAACAGATTGGACATGAGACAAAATCTTATGTTGGGTCTCACCTACCTCCTCCGGATGGGAGGGCTATTAAGTATTGCTTTTATTTTATGCTAACCTGTCTCACCCTTACGATTATCACATACCCACAATGCCCTAAGGATTGTTATAAGATGGTAATGAGAGGAAAGTCAGAGAAAATGAGAGCATTCAACTCTCTCACCACCCTCAACAGATAATGTTACAAAGAGGCAAGGGCCTCTGTTAGCCAATCACAGGATGCTGGTCACATAAGTTTTGGGCTGTAGAGATTATCAAAATAGATGGCCTCTGCAAAAACTTTCCCTTACAAAAGGGAATAAAGCCTGCTTTACTTACCTTCCCCAGGTGGGAATGTCAGATGGGGGAGAGGTACAGGATGAGGCCCTTCAGAAGATTATAAAAGATACACAGGCCAAGCTGGTACAGGCCATAAAGGCAACCACTCCAACACCCTACAGGGTCTTAGACCTCCTTGCTCTTAAATGATTCCTGATTTCCCATTCAGGTGCTGGGCCAACATCACCTACCAGATCCTCCATGGCATAAAAAACTCCACCCAGATTTGCTGGAAGTGTTTGCCTCTCTGCTGGAGGGCTTACTTAGCCACTTCTGTCCCCTTTAACTGGGAAGCTCCTGAAAGTCTCACAACCAATGGCACTGTCTTAATTGGGCCCCTGGCTACTAGGATCCATCTCACAAATGCTGATAAACTAACTTGAATACCCTCTGAGGATACAGACAGGACCTCCCTATGCAGGAAAAACATAACCATAGATGAGAACCATAACCATAACAATAACCATTCATAAGAATGAAACCCTATGCTCCCCTCCCAGGATTTTCTACCTATACTCCAACTTAACCTATTGATGCTTAGAGGCCAACTGGATTCAGATGTGCTACTTAGTCTTCCTAACCCCCAAAATATTTGTATACACTGAAGACCAATTCCTAGCAGCATTTACCCTAAGCCCTGGGCTAATCAAGCAGTCCTGTTACCTGTCCTAATAGGAACAGGAATTGCTAGAGATAGGAACCTGGATAGGAGGTACAGGCTTTTCTGTAGGAATATGCCACAAGCTATCCCAGGAACTAAATGAGGATATGGAGTGGGTAGCCAACTCCCTGGTGACCTTACAAAATCAAATAAACCCCCTGGCAGGAGTATCCCTCCAAAATAGGCGAGCCCTCGATCTCCTTACTGCAAAAAAGGAAGGCACTTGCATTTTTCTAGCAGAAGAATGCCATTATTTTGTAAGCCAATCAGAAATAGTCACAACTAAAGTCAGGGAACTGAGAGAAAGAATTCAACACAAGCAACAAGAAGGTAACAGTCTCTGGAAGGGATGGGATTTTGTAAGTTGGACAGCTTGGCTCCCTGCTTTGGCGGGACCCCTCCTTTCCATAATCTTTCTTGTAACCGTAGGTCCATGCATCCTAAACCACCTGGTGCACTTCATTAAAAACACTGTTACATGTCAAACCACAGTGCTTGTCTTAGCCCTTCAGGGATATCAATCAATAAGACAAAAAGATGATGCCTACTAAAAGGAAGATTTTTAGAAACATCAAAGCGGGGAGTGATGGGGAAAAACAAATCTTGGCCTTGATAGGGAAAAATTATGTTAGAAGATGGCCAGCAGGACTGACAGAGAATTCCAGTCCCCTCCCAAAGATTCCTTCCAAGTTCTTCCTCCTGCCCTGCTTGCTGGGTACGCCAAATTGCCACGAATATGAAAGTAGCAGACTATAAATTGTCCCCCATGCTTATGCTCTGGACTCAGATCTTTGGAGAGACTGTCTCCCCTGAGCCCATCAGTGTCAATAAACCCCCGATCCTCCAAGATCTCTGAGTGCCTCTTGGTTCTTCCGTCAGTGATCCAGCCTGGTTCAGTAACAGTACAAATAGTATTGCAGTTGTACAATTTTGAAAGTTTGTTAGTATTCACTTACAAAATCATCTAGGTGGATGAATTTATCAAGATAGGAGATGGGGGCTCTTCAATAACTTTCTCAATTTCTTCTATGATAACTGGTCTGTTTAGAATTTATATAAATTCATGGTTTTGAACCCTCTTCTAAAATATATCCTTACATAAAAAGCTTCTGCACAGCAAAGGAAACAACCAACAAAACTAAAAGGCAACCAACGGAATGGGAAAAGATATTTGCAAATGACATATCAGACAAAGGGCTAGTATCCAAAATCTATAAAGAGCTCACCAAACTCCACACCCGAAAAACAAATAACCCAGTGAAGAAATGGGCAGAAAACATGAATAGACACTTCTCTAAAGAAGACATCCAGATGGCCAACAGGCACATGAAAAGATGCTCAACGTCGCTCCTCATCAGGGAAATACTAATCAAAACCACACTCAGATATCACGTCACGCCAGTCAGAGTGGCCAAAATGAACAAATCAGGAGACTATAGATGCTGGAGAGGATGTGGAGAAATGGGAACCCTCTTGCACTGTTGGTGGGAGTGCAAACTGATGCAGCCACTCTGGAAAACAGTGTGGAGGTTCCTCAAAAAAATCTGTATTCTTACTTAAATTTTGTTTGCTGTGGATGAACCGATGGCACAACAAAAATGAAACTGTGATTGTAAAACTAATGAATACAGGTCATTCCTTTCTTCCTAATACACCAACACAATTGTTGTTCATCACATAAAAAGCAGTTTTATGTGCACATTATAGAAAATGCTTAGCATATTGTTCATTTGTCATTATAAACATACTACAAAGCCTTGGATGACAGGCAATTCACAAATACAATATTCTATACTAATTGAACTAGGATGAAATAGAACAGTAATCAGAAGTGATTTCACATTCTGCTAACTTTCTGAATTGAAAATAGTATCTGCTCCCAGAGGGGATATATTGTGATAATCTTAAACCAACAAGACCTATATTACTCCATGTCTCATGAGAAAAGAAGGTCTACCTACCTCAACAGCATTCTATTGTCAAGTAAAAATACCTGAGAAGAAAGGAATAGTTGAAATGAAACAGGCCACAGTGGCAAAAATGGGACTTTGTGTCCTCTTTTGATTATAATTTCTGCCTTCCCCTTTAAAAGGATATATATATTTCTTTTGATAGTTGTCCTCTTCTCCGCTCACCTCAATTTTTTCCTCTGGATAACTTTTTCTTGATAAATGTCTCACATAAATTCAAAAGGTATTCCATGGTTTCAGTGGGTTATCATGTTGACATTGAATCCTTTTTACTTCATGTTGTGCACCATAATACAGGCCTTGTGAGTGCTAAAATGTATTAAAAAAATCTATATGTGATTTTTTTTTTCTAAAAACTTTACAAAATTAAAAGCAATCTTTTTTTTTTTTTAAGTCAGGAAATACTGATGAATAGAATTGCTAATTATATTCCCTCATCCTCAATCAAGACTTCTTTCTGATGAGATGACAAGTAACTTCTTTATCCTTTCATGTTTCTGAAAAATATTATAGACCTATTTTAATTTTCCAAATAACATTTTAAAGCAGTGAAATGTGGAAGTTTTGTCTCATTTAATAAAATGATATTATAAATTGCATTTTGTAAATATTTTAGTCTCTAAGCAACTTGTTCTTTTCCCCCATTGCCATGTAATACAATTAGCTATTTTTGATAATGAGCCTAGATTCAATAAAAGTGAAAAGTTGTGCCTGCTATTTCTAGTGTTTAATTATAATACTAAAATATCCCATTTTTTAGAGATACTGTGAATTTTAAACTTCCAATTGATTATTCCATGTTAACTTATTTCTGGGCATCTGTCATACCTGGATTTATTACCTCCTCAATTGCATACGGATGCAAAAGGATCAGTGTAACAAATCGAATCTTCTCATGACAAATGTAGGAAACAAAAGGGAGTATTTTCCCATAGTATAAGGGATCTATACATCAAGTATTCAAATATTACTTTCCATTAAAATATAATGTGTAATACTTCAAGTAAAGTTGATGCTTCTCAGGAGCTAAATAGGATCTTGTGGCTGGAACTAAATGAATAAGGTGGAATGTGGTAGAAAGTGAGGATGGAAAGAAGAACAGCAACCACATCCGAGAAGCTTTGTAGATCACTAAGGAAGAGTGTTGAGTTTGGTTTCCATGGGAATTTACCATTGTCTTCAAGATTAAGAAATTGTGTTCTTTTTTTTAGTTTCTTTATCTGTTAAACACAGCCACCTTGAGATCAATTAATCTAGTTTTGTATTAAAATCTTTGAAGTTTTAACTAGTTAATATGTAGAATAATAGACTTGTGTTATTTGTCTGATCTATTGATAAGAGAAAGACACAGAGTTATTCCTATCCTGATGTATTACTGACAGTATTAAGATTGTTTAAAGTGTTTAAGAAGAGGGGCACCTTGGTCACTCAGCCGGTTGAGCATCAAACACTTGGGTTTTGCTCAGATCATGATCCCAGGATCCTGGGATTGAGCCCCTTGATCGGTTCCACACTGAGGGTGGAGCCTGTTTGGGATTGTCTCTCCCTCTTCCTTTGCCCTTCTCCCATGCTCTATCCATCTATCTCTCTCAAAATGGAAAAAAACAAAAAACAAAAGTGCTTAAGAAGACGATTGTTTAAGAAGACTTCCTAGGACAAACTTCAAATTACCACAGTGACAGAGAGATTTCTCTGCAAACAAATAACACTCTTACTTGTTAAGTTATGGGAGAGAGCTACACATAGAAATGTGTAATGTTTACAATGGAACAAATGGTATGTGGAATGTACACTGTTAAAAATTCAACCTAGTTAAATTTAACCTAATTAAATGCAACATAGCATTTAACCTAGTTACATGCCACATAAGCTTCATGATTTCTAAGTCTGTACTACAGATCTTCTCAGATTTTATTTGCTTATCCCTAAAGCCAAAAAGATGCACCATATGTAAAATGGTAATACCAGGAAAGGAATTAAATAGTACTTTTGAAGGGGTGCAATATGAAGACGTTTGGAGAAAATTTTCAATCTAACAGATTAGTTTTAAGGCAGACACATAGAAAGATAGCATAAGTTGGGACACCTGGATGGCTCAGTCAGTTAAATGTCCAACTTCAGCTCAGGTCATGATCTCAAGGCTCATGGGTTTGAACCCTGCATCAGGCTCTTGCTGATAGCTAGGAGCCTGGAGCCTGCTCAGATTCTGTGTCTCCCTCTCTCTCTGCCCCTCCTCTGCTTGGACTATGTCTCTGTCTCTCTGTCTCTGTCTTTCTCTCTCTTGAAATAAAATAACATTAAAACAAAAAAGAAAGAAAGATAGCATAACCAAAAGGTAACTTAAAGTATGGCAAAGATCTTGGATTCTTACCTCATTTCAGCTAAACAACCAGCTTTGTAACCTGGGCAAATTATATGATTTCTCCTGGTTTGCTTACAGTATTAGAAAATTTAACTGTTAGATAAATCCAAAGATATTCTTATACCTACTTATACAATTTATTAAGATAGTTGTTATAAATATCAGAACCCCATTGTAATAGAAAGTATTGGCCCATTAAATCATTGAGAATATGAATTTAAATTCAAACTCATTTAATAATTTAATTGAATGCAGTGCTAATCAAATGTAGTGGATTTGAGTTTAATTATTATTTCAAATAAAACTGAACAGCCATACAGATTAAATTTTATCCACCAGGAACACACATTATCATAAAAATAAGCATGCTATTAAGTGAATAGAGTTTTAAAGAAAATTTTACAATATGGAACATAAAAAAATAATGTATATTTTATTCACTGATTGTTTCTACATTAGGAAATTATGTTACCTTATGTTTACAGTTTTTAAGACTCTGTAGGATTTATAAAACTTATTTTATCATCACATACAGTGATATTTCAAAGAGATCTAGACATATTTTTGATATTATTCATTAAGCATATTGAGTATAAATTGCCAAAAACAATTATTTTCTTTGCCAAACTTCATAAAATAAATAGAACCTGTATAAAAATCTCATCATGTATAACATCAAAATGTATCCTTTTGGGTAAAAATGAGCAATCAGTTTTAATTAAGAATATTGGACATTGAAAATAATCAATTTAATAACTTATTATATATTTTGTGTGCTTATTGGTAACAAATCATATTCTGAATTTACAAATAATATTTGAGTTGTATAAGGAATCCAATTAATTAATGCTTATAAAAATTTCAATTTGCAATGTGTGACTTAAACAATGACAGTATTGTATAACATCAAATGAAATCATAAAAGTAATTACTACTTTGCTTTTACATATTTGGAGAGTATAAAAGACCATTTGTTCATATTGTTTTATTATTTATTTATGTAATTTATTTTTAAAGTTTATTTATTTATTTTGAGAGAGAGAAAGAGAGAGCCAGAGCAAAGGAGGGACAGAAAGAGGGAGAGAGAGAAAATCATAAGCAGGCTCAGTGCTGTCAGTGCAGACAGAGCTCAGTGTGGAGCTTGAACTCATGAACCATGAGATCATGACCTGAGCTGAAAGCAAGAGCCAGATTCTTAGCCAACTAAACCACCGAGATACCTCCATATTATTTTTTTTTTTAATTCAACTTTATTGAGGTGTTCAGAACATCAATAACTTACAATAAATTGCTTTGGACACAAAAATATAAATCAGCATATATTTTACGATACTTCTATACATTCAACACACATTTTATCAGTTATGAAGACAGATATAATAGATGCAATTTGCTAATTTCTAGTGGATAATAACCATAATATATGTGGATGTTAAAATATATTAAAATATTTTATTTTTAAACCTAAATATGGGTAAATTTATTTTGTTTTTATTTTTGGTTGTCTTTATTAAGTTTTTAATTTTAATTCCAGTATAGTTAACATGAAGTGTTATATTAGTTTTAGATGTGCAATATAGTGATTCAACAATTCTATACATCATTACTTAGTGTTTATCATGATAAGTGCACTCTTAGAAAAGTGAACCCTTCACCTATTTCACCCATCCTCCCATCCTTCTCCCCTCTTATATGCTTTATTTTAAACAAGTACCCTCAGTAAAAGTTATTGTTATTATTTTTTTCAACAAGAACATGTTTTACTTAAAGCATACCTCAGAATACATGGTTCTAAAAGATATTATATCTATATCTATATCTATATCTATATCTATATCTATATAACATTCCATCCAAGAAAAATAGAATATACATTTTCACAAATACACACAGAAGAATTTCCTAGTTAAATCATATGAGACTTAACATATATTACGAATTCAAGAAGACTGAAATCATACCTAGCATATTTTCCAACCACAATGGTAAAAACTAAAGAATAACAATAAAACAAATCTGGAAACCCTACAATGTTAATATTAAACATTTAAAATATAATTATGAAATATATAATATGTAAATATTAAAAAACACACTACTGCACATGTAATGAGCCAAATAATAAATGAAATGGCAAATCAAAATATGTCTCAAAACAAAAGAAAAAGAAAACACAATATTCCAAAACCTATGGGATCCAGCAAAAGCAGATGTTAGAGTGAAATTTATGCTATAAATGCTTGCAATAAGAAAAAAATTTCAAATAAACAACATCATACCACAAATACTAGAAAAGGAAGAAACTTAGCTGAAATTTAGTCAAGGAAGGATATAGCAAAGAAAACTCAGAAATATATAAAATAGAGCCCAGAATAAACAATAATATAACATTGAAAGTAATGACGAGTTTTTCAAAAAAAATAAACAAAACTGGCAATACTTCACCTACATTAAATACGAAAAAAAAGAAAGAAACCTCAAAAACCAAAATAAGAAATGGAGGAGAAGACAATAACAACATATAACCACAGAAATAGATGGAGTGATATTAGATTACTATAAACAATTGTATACTAAAAGTCAGATAACTGGGGAAAAAAACACAGATAATTCCTAAAAATGCACAAATTACTATGATTGAATGATGAATCTTGAATCTAACAAACAGGAAATATTCTTTTTTAAATTTTTTTTTTTCTTCAACGTTTTTATTTATTTTTGGGACAGAGAGAGACAGAGCATGAACGGGGGAGGGGCAGAGAGAGAGGGAGACACAGAATCGGAAACAGGCTCCAGGCTCCGAGCCATCAGCCCAGAGCCTGACGCGGGGCTCGAACTCACGGACCGCGAGATCGTGACCTGGCTGAAGTCGGATGCTTAACCGACTGCGCCACCCAGGCGCCCCAAACAGGAAATATTCTTAAACCAATAACAAGAAGGAAAATTGAATTAGAAATCAAAAATCTCCTGCGCAGAAAAGCACAAGACCACATGACTTCATTAGTGAATTCTAACAAACATTAAAAAATTAATGACAATGTTTATCAAAATCTTACAGGAGTGCCTGGGTGGCTTGGTTTCGGCTTGGGCCGTGATCTCACCCCACCTTGGCTCTGCACTGACAGTGTGAAGCCTACTTGGTATTCTCTCTCTCTCCCTCTCTCTGCCCCTTCTGTGCTCTCTAAATAAATAAATAGATAAATAAATAAATACATAAATAAATAAATAAATAAACTTAAAGAAATTCTTACAAATAACAGAATAGAAGGAACACATTCAAAGTCATTCCATGAGGTCAGTACTATCCTGATACCTAAGCAGGATAAAAACAATAAAAAAAAAAAAAAAAAGTCTAGTTTGTCTGAAAAAAGTTTTGCTAATTCAACTTTCTTTGACATCCACTTGCATGATAAATGTTATTCCACCCATTTCCTTTCGATGTGCAGGTTTCTTTTGGTCTAAAATGAATCTCTTGTAGGCAGCATATAGATATGTCTTGTTTTCTTCATCTGTTCTGACACCCTGTGTCTTTTTATTGGAGCATTTAGTCCATTTACATTCAAATAATTTACATTATTGATAGATATGTATTTTTTTTCTATCTATTACTTGCTTTGTCATTGTGTCTGGAGATTTTCTATGATTCTTGATTCTTTCTTGTCTTTGCCACTTTTGGTGTCTCCTTTGCACTCAAAGAGTTCCCTTGAATATATTTTGCAGGGCTGGTTTAATGGTCATGAACTCTAATTTTTGTTTGTCTGGGAAATTCTATCTCTCCTTCTATTCTGAATGATACCCTTACTGGATAGACTATCCTTGGCTGCATATATTCCCCATTCATCACTTTGAATGCATTATGCAACTCCCTTCTGGATTGCCAACTTTCAGTTAAGAAATCTTTGTTTAGCTTTATGGGTTTTCCCTTGTAAGTTAAGGACTTGTTTTGTCTTGCAGCTTTTCATATTTTTCCTTTATCACTATATTTTGTAAATTTATTTACAATATGTCTTGGTCTTGGCTTGCTTTTGTTATTTATGGTGGGAGTTCTCTGTGATTCTTCGTTCTGGATGTCTGTTTTCTCCCCCTAATTAGGAAAGTTTTCTGCTATTATTTCTTCAAATAAATTTTCTTCCCCCTTTCCCTCTCTTCCTCCTCTGGCATACCTATAGTATGAATGTTAATACATTTGGTGGAGTCACTGAGTTTCCTAAGTCTATTCTCATGTTGCATAATTTGTCTTTCTCTGTTTTGTTCAGCTTCATTATTGTCCATTATTTTAACTTCTAGGTCACTAATTCATCCCTCTGCTTTTTCCCACCTGCTATGCATCGCATCAAACTTGTTTCCAATATCCTTTATTGCATTTTTCATCTCCAAATCATCCTTTTTTTTCTTAAAGTTTATGTATTTATTTCTTTTGAGAGTGAGCAGCGAGTTGGGGAGGGGCAAAGAGAGACAGGGAGATAGAATCCCAAGCAGGCTCTGCACTGAGAGCAGAGACTGTATGAGGCTCCATCTCACCAAACCTGAGATCATGACCTGACTCAAAATCAAGGGTTGACACTTAACTGACTGAGCCTCCCAGGCACCCCTGAATGATTTTTTTTACCTCTTTTATCTCTGCTGTTAGGGTCTCACTGATGTCTTCTATTCTTTTCTCAAGCCCAGTGAGTATCCTTATGATTGTTGCTTTAAATTCTCCATCAGGCATGTTACTTATATCTGTTTCACTTGGATCTCTGGCCATGGCCTTATCTTATTATTTCATCTGGGATAAATTATTCTGCTTTGACATTTTGTCTAAGTCTCTGCCTTCTTCTCTTAGAAAAGCCAGTTATATCTCCTGATTCTGAAAATAATGGCCTTATGAAGAAAAGGTCATTTAGTGCCCAGGACCTGGTGTTTCAGGGAGTGTCCCTGTTGTGTGCTGCATGTGCTCTGCTGTTGTGTTTTGGCCTCTCTATCCTTCAGGCCACTTGCCTGCTGTGGGCACTGGTTTGTCCCTGGCCTGATGTGGCAACTTTTAACTAGGTGTGCTCTGTTCTGCTTGTGAAGTGAGACCTGACAGCAACTCCACCAAACTGAGAACCTGCAGAACTCTCTGGATGGGAAGATATATGTGGGCAGGTGTTTGTGCTGGTGTTCTGAGGAAAGGGCCTGCCATACTAGGGCTAAAGCAAGCTTGACTGGGAAGGGAAGTCCCATCAGGATACAGAGGGGTGGGGCTTAGACTAAGCCAGTTAGGAAGCCAGTGTCTGAGCTGAGAGGCTTCTCACAGGTGACTCTGTGTTTGTGCCTAGGGCCACGGGAGGGAAATGGCACCAGTGAGCTTCTTTGTTCCAGAGAGGCGTTTTCCGTGAACACTGTCTCTTAGGGAAGGGCTCCTCGAAAAGGTAATAACCTCCCCTTTGTGTCTCCCAAATATTTTTCAGATCACTGTTTCCATGCTGTCCATCTCAGTTTGTCTGCCTTCTCTCCAGGAGCAGGACGGTGCCCTCCTGGCTCTATCCCAGCCAAGCCTGCTGACCTTTAAAACTCCTGACTTTAGGAACACGGTGTGGACAGAGGCCTGTGCCTGTCTTCTGGGGGAGGGGTCCACCTCTCTGGAACTGAAGGAATTTTGTCACAAAATCCAGCCTTTCTTGTTTTCTAAGCCAATGGCTTTGGGGGAAGTTTCTCCTTATGGGCTCCCCTGTGTGTTCCTCTCTAGCCCTTCTCTATGTCCACAGCACCCATGATCTGTTTCTCTCTTAAACCACATCTCCACACTTTCTAACTTCTTCAATGTGACCTCTTCTCTCCCTTTAGTTGTGAAGTTTGCTCTGTCAGTCTTCTGGTCAATTTATGGGGTAGTTTATGATGATTTGATAACTATCTAGTTGTGTTCCTGGGATAAGAAGAGTGCAGGGTCCTCCTAATCTGCCACTATCTTTGATTCCTCTTGTTTTGTTTTCAATATCTTTTCTCAGCATACACAGTCTGACATACTGTCAAAAATTGACTGAGTTTATTAATCTCAGGATCAAAAACCTCAGCAGAATTTATCTACCAGTCTAGCCTCAGATTATGAACATTTAAGAAAATGTTATTATAAATCTTCATGAAAGAAGATGGGTTCTGGCAAAGTCTTCTGCAAGACAAGTCAAAGTTAACAATTTAGGTACTATAAGAAACTGGCCATAGATGTGTCCTGAAGGTTTTGAAAGAAGGGAAACAAATGCACCCTCTAGTTGTGAAGTGAGAATCTAGGATTGAGCCTTTCCCCTTAAATATTAAGAGAGGTATATAAGGAGGTGAGAACTGAGGAGTAGATACAGTTAGGAACTAAAAGTGTAGTATTATGGAACTCCAGAGTAAAAATGTTTTAATAAGTAGGCATGTAGTATCAAAGTTGTTGAATATTGACATGAAGTCAAACAAGATAAAAAGTGAAGAGGAATGTTGAATTTAACAATATAGATTGTAGATGATGACATAGAAAAGGAAAGCTGCAGTGGAAGAGTGGGGGAAATGGCTAATTAGCATAAATTAGGGGGTGTATGTAGAGAAAGAAAGTCAATAAAACCAGAGTTTACTGTTTCAAGTTATTTTTCGTCCATTTGCAAAGAGTTGCAAACATTTTTTCTGTACCACACATAACATTACATTCCAATATCTTCTTTCTTCCATTGTTTTTAATTTCCAAAAATATGTTAATATTAAGGAAGTCCAATTTATCTAACTTTTTTTGGGTGGTGGGGGCTCTTGTGCTTTTGTTATCATATCTAAGATCATTGCATTGATCCAGGATCACAGAGATTTACTTTTATGTTTTCTTCTAATATTTTTATCGTTTTTGCTCTTGCACATAGGTTTATGATGCATTTTGAGTTCATTTTTGTTTATGATGGGAAGCAGGGGTCTTAATCCACTCTTTTTCATGTGGATATCCATTTTACCCAAAACCATTAGTAGAAGAGACTATCATCCTCTCTCCCCCCCCACCAACCAGTGAATTGCCTTGGCATCCTTGTCAAAATTCAATTAACCTTAAATAATTTGGCCATAAATTATTTAAATGACCATTACCATTTATTTAGTTCTTTAACTTCTATCAATGATGTTTGCTTCTTTCTGGGTAGTAGTCTTGAAGGTCTTTGGCAAAAACTATTATTAAATAGCTTATTAATGTTCATAACATTATAAATATTACTAATTTTATTTTTGTTTTGCTGCTTATTGATGTATAGAAGCAGAATTCTTTACTGTATATTGATCTTGAATTCTGCAACTTTGCTGATTTTATTTATTAGTTCTAATACTATGTGTGCGCATGTATTTTCTTCAGAATTTTCTGTTTACAAGATTACATCATCTTTAAATAGAGATAGTTCTTATCCTATAATTCTGTATACTTTTTTTTTCTTGCTAATTACTCAGTTTATATCCTTCAATGCAATGTTGAATACAAGTAGTGGGAGTAGGATTCCTTGTCCTGTTTCTGATAATAGGTGGAAAGCTTATGGTCTTTTACTTTAACACATGATTCTGTTAGTAAAATTTTGTAGATACCCTTTATCAGCTTGATGAAGTGTAATTTTATTCCTAGTTTCTTTAGTTGTGGTTTTTAATCATGAGTGTTTAATTTTATCTAATGTTTTCTTCTGTACCAATTGAGATGACCAGTGGTTTTGTCCTTTTACATTTTTCAAGTTTTTTAAAAGTCTAATTTACAAATAAAACTAGTATGTATTTGAGATATAAAATGTGATTTGATATACATATACATTATGAAGTTATTACAATTAAGTGAACTAGGATATCTATCATCTCACATAATTCTCTTTTTCTATATGTGCATATTGAAGGAACATTAAAGATGTACTCTCTTAACAGATTCCAAGTATACAATACAATATTATTAACTGGAGTTGCCATGTTGTACAGTAAAGTTCCAGAATTATTTCATCTTATAACTGAATGTTTGTGCCCTTTGACCAACATTTCCCCTCTTCCCTTACCTCTCAGCCCTCTGTTTCTCTAAGTTCAACTTTTTTTTAGATTCCACATGTCAATGAGATCATGCAGTATTTCTCTTTCTGTGTCTGGTTTATTCCACTTAGCATAATATCCTCAAGGTTGATCCATGTTTTTGCAAATGGCTAAATTGTCTCCTTTTTTAAAGACTACATAATACTCTTATATATACTTTCATTATCCATTTATCTACTGTTAGACACTTAGGTTGTTTCCATATCTTTGTTATTATTAATAATGCTTCAATGAACATAAGTGTGCAGATAACTCTTTGAGGTAGTGATTTTATTTCCTTTGCATATATACCCATAAGTGGAATTCTTGGATCATATGGTAGCTCTATGATTAGTTTTTTAAGGAATCTCCATACTTTTTTTTCCTACTGGCTGTACCAGTTTCTATTTCCACCAAGGGTGTGTAAGAGTTCTCTTTTCTTTTTTGCTAATACTTGTTATCTTTTAACATTTTGGTAATAGCCATACTAACAAGTATGAGGTGATATATCATTGTGGTTTTGACTTGTACTTGCCTGATGATTAGTGATATTAAGCACCTTTTCTTATAACTTTTGGCCTTCTGTATGTTTTATTTGGAAAATGTCTATTGAGATTCTTTGCCATTTTCAAATCAGATGTTGTTATTGTTGTTTTGCTATTGGGTTATATCATTTAGTAATATAATTTGAAATTAGGAAGTGCTATGTCTCTAGCTTTGTTCTTCTTTCTCCATATTTCTTTAGCTACTTGGGACTTTTTATGGTTTCATACAGATTTTGGGAGTGTTTTGTTTTGTTTTGCTTTGTTTCATTTTTTGTATTTTGGTGAAAAGCACCATTGGAATTTTGATAGGGATTGCACTGCATTAAAAGGTCAGTTGGATATTTTGACAATATTAAGTTTTCTAATTCATGAACACAGAATATCTTTCCATTTATTATATCATCTTCAGTTTCTTTCATGAATGTTTTGAAGTTTTCAGTATACAACTCCTTGGTTAAATTTATCCCTTGAGATGCCTAGGTGGCTCAATTGCTTAAGCCATCCAATTCTTGGTTTCAGCTCAGGTCGTGATCTCACAGTTTCTGGGTTCAAGCTCCACATTGGGTTCTGCACTGACAGTGCAGAGCCTGCTTGGGATTCTCTGTCTGTAATTTATCATCACTTGTATTCTAGAATCTATCGTACCATGAGGTCCAGTGAAGTTGTGCATTGATATTTGTTGAACAGCTTTTCATACCAAATTAATTAAGTATTGAAATAATGTTACAGAGGAACAAAATGGCAGGTGATCTGTACAAAATAATGACCTGCCTTTACTCCCGCTGATTCTCACATGTTTACCTTCATCTCTTCCTTTGCAGCCTACTATCTCAGAATTTCCTTCTCAAGTTGACAGGAGGCAGAGGGAGAGATAAGAGGCTCCTCACTTCCTGAGCAGTAGAAGACAACTTAAGTATACGTCAAAAGGGAAAACTAAATATAGTTTTATGGTTCCTTATTGTAAAAATGATGAGTTTTAGCAGAGGCTTTAGTAAACCACATTATTTCAGGGGATATTCATGGGTTGCCCTGAGACTAACTTATCTCTTTGATAAGTTTCATTTGTCTCTTTAATAAATGTGAAATCCCCTTTCAGAACAGAATACAATTAAATTTTGGTAATTACTTTTGTTTTACAACAGTGTAACCTTGGCTCTGGTACATTTTAGACTAGAAATAGAAATGATAGTTAGCATTTTCTAAGTTACGGCTATCCTCAAATGGCATGCCTGTCAGTACGATGTGGTATGTGGTAATATGCAATGTGCAAAAGGTGAATAGAATCTAGTCAAAAGAATCAGATAACCCAAAGCTGACAGTTTAACATCATATTGAAGAAGAGAGGTATCAGGTGAGTTGTACTGTGCATTTTATATAATATAATATAATAAAATATAATATAATATAATATATAATTATATAAAGTATAATTATATAAAGTATAATATATTATTATATAATATATAATTATACTTTATACAATTATATATTATATAATAATAATATATTATTATATAAAATATTATATATATATAAAATTATAAAAGAAGTATCAAGAGAGAGGTCTGTGGTTTGGTAGTAGGTGAACTGTAGGGATAAATCAGCAGATTTTTCTTTTAAAATATGAAACAACTTTTGTGTTTTTCCCTTTAAATGTAGATTTCAATCTGGTTTAAAAAAGATTTTAAGTGTGGGATAAAAAGTCACTAACTTCCTACTCATTATTTCTAAATGGATTAATATTTTCAGTTATTTCATAAGTGAAATTTTTCCTATAGGGTTTCAGTAAAATTGGTCCAAATTATGTGCGGTACATAAAAAGAATGATGGCTGTTTCACTTCCATTAATCCTGTGCACTCAGTTCAATTTGTCACACTGAAGTTGATCACAGGGAGATATATAAGAATTCAAGACATAATTACCTAGAGTAGATACTTTTAAATCTCAGGTGCTTCATGATAAAAAAAAAAAAAAGCTCATATTAAACATCTGCTGGGAGAAACCAAACCAATTTAGGAACAGGATTAACCTAGCCCATCTTTACCATTTCTCTCTTCAAATAAACATTTTGTCTCTTTAACTGTGAACTTGACATACAGTTGATACATTTCACTTACTGTCAAGATCCTCTGTCCCTAAGAATTGTGAATTACTTTGTGGAAGTGAACTTTGAAATAACTAAATCATTCCTTTTTTCAGTTGGTTTATCAGATATGGGGGCTGACATTTGGTGGTAATAAATAAAATTATATGCTCAGTTAAAATACTGTTAAACCTCTGATTTTAAAATTAGATTTTAAAGGTGCATTTTTCCTTTTCTGCTTCTATTTTTGGAATAATGATCTACTTGTAAGAACCATTGTATATCTATGAATGTGTGTGTGCACATGTGTGCATGTGTGTGTGTGTGTGTGTGTGTGTGTGCCTGTGTGTGTGTGTGATTAGAGCACAGAGTAGAATTTATTCACCTGAATTCATTCCTTGGAATTATCTGGGCAGAACCCTCTTAAATATGTGTGAAAAGTTAATAGAGGTAAACCTTGATATTAGAAAGCATGAGTATTAAGCAACAATGTATTCTTTCTTTCCTACAATCTAAACTTTCAAGGACTGATATGTTTTCTGCCCCTGCGTAGTATCACGTACAGCTCAAAACTTGTTTGTTTAATTGAAAATGTATATTCTAGAAATAGAAATATTACAATTTTGGAAGTTTCTAAGTACGTTTCATTTCGTTATCTTCTTTTTTTTTTTCCGACAAGTTTTTTGACAGGTTAAATAACTAGTTGCTTTCTGAAAACCAGCAGCTTAAAAGTGAGAAATCAGAGTATTTATTTTGGTTGGTAACTAATAGATTTCTGAAAACTACTCTAAGCCTGTTTCTGTGAGCCCTCCTTCAAAGTCTTCATCAAAGCTTTGATAGAAGGCAGCTGGCCTTTGAAAATGCACTATCTGCAGCAGGCTGAAAACTCACGGGCACCTGTAGGCACAGACAATCTGTTTGCAGTGTGAATTATAGGGGACAGGCTTCTAGCATTTTTTTTTCTTTTTTAGTACTAAGATTTACAAAGAAGCAAGTTCCCTTTGAGCAGGAGCACACAAGGTCAGTACTCCCTTCAAGTCTCATATTTCAGGGACTATGCCACTGACATAAAAGAATTTAGGAGTGGAAAGTGTTTCTAAGGGGAGGGAGAGATTGTGATAGCCTAACTACTTTAGATTTTGCACTATGCATGTTTCAGTGTGATAGGCTCTCATTGAAAAAAAGTTACTGTATTACTTAAAATTGCTGTATTTTACTCAAAGTTCAAATATCTCTGTTTTTCAGTCTAACATAACTCAGGTCTGGATGCTTGGGGATATGTTTGAGCAAATTCATAAGAATAAGAAAAACTGCATTTTGACAGATTTACTGACAGAATACAAAAAGGGCCCTGAAGGAGGCAACAATTCTGACAGATTTTGATGTGGGGGTAGAGGGGGTCAGATTTTGAAAGTTTCATGAAGAGCCAAATTCTTACCTAGTCATCTTTACCATGGCTTCTGGTCTAATATTAAATAAATATACTGAATACAATCCGTGAGACTGTTGTATTTCAGGCAAATTGTGGATTCTATGTAAAGTATAAGGTTCCCAGTCTGAGAGTGTGCAAGAATGATGGAGATGGGAAGTTTTAACCACATATAATATAAAGTTTCTATGAATATTTGATTCATTTCTAAAGTAAATAATGTGGGCACTTGGGGTGAGTGCTGTGTGTTGTATGTAAGAGATGAATCACAGGAATCTACTTCCGAAGCCAAGAGCACACTGTATACACTGTATGTTAGCTGACTTGACAATAAATTATATTAAAAAAATAACGTAAATAATGTTGGTTGCTGAAAACCTATTAAAGCAACAGAATTTCAAGACCTACACTTCCTCTCAGTCAGCTAAAGAAATAAATGTTCATTTGCACATATAATATTTCAGAAATTGTTTCTTGACCATATTTTCATTTCAAGAAACATGCTTGATAGGATTTTACATTGCATTCTCACTGGATAAAATTCCATTTGTTATAATAATTTGCATTTTTTCCCTACATTTCAGCTCTTTCCCACCCAAACCGCAGCATTTTTATGTTAACGGTTATTAAGGGTCCAATATAACAACACCTGTCACAACTTGTATCATTAACATACAATTCTAAGCACACGTATATACAACTATGTGGGAATTCAAATGGCTATGTCCTGGTTAAGGAGATTATAAGGAACGCCTTACACTGCTTTCTGTCCATGCTGAAAACAGCTAACAAGTATTTAGTTAATGCGTATTTAGAGGATGGGTCCTGCCTGTGCTCATAAATTCCCTAGACCATGCTATCTGTGGAATATCTTGTTCTCTACTCTTCTTTTGGCATCTGCTATTTTGTATTCTGGGGAATGCCTTGTTTTTTCCAGGCTTTCTATACATTCTTACTGGCACTTAGTCAAGGACATATTGTGCAAGGTTTTCTCTGTAACGTATGCCTTATAAATACAGGAGTCTGAGAGCAGCTTTGGGAGACTTCCCTTAGCGTCCTTTCACCTCTCTTAACTTGTGGAGTTCTGAGTAATCCTTTCTGCACTCCTGGGCTTTGCTGGACAAAGCCAAAAGCTGAACTCACAACTGGTGACCCTGACGCAATAAGCCAAACCTACACAACTATATTTGAACTGACCTGTTTATAAAAAGACTTTTCTCTATTTACACGTTTCCCCATAATTTCCTTTTCCTGTCTAATAATACTACAGTTTATATGTAGTAAAATTTATGTAGATGGTTGTTAAAGTCAATTATTATTATTATTTATGGCCAAATATATATTGCTTTACATACTAGTGCTTTTAATTCTATAGGATAGGTCCTCATAGTCAGAATTGATGGTATAATTAAATGATAATTGTCACATCATATTCCAGAAACTGTATATTATTATATTTTTCCAGAAGAATATGATGCTAAATCACTCACATTCTTGCTAGAACTTGTTGTGTTACTGTGTATTTTCTCTTTTAAAAGTAAAAATATATATTTGGATTCATTCTTTATGGTGTCAAAAATGTGTCACATTAAGAGAGAACACTAGTTTGCCTAAATAATATTTTTAGTGTTTGATATTGATTACATTAAATCATATCAAATTTGACTAAAGAATTAATTTGCTTTTTGCAGAAATTTTCTTACAGTTTCTTTTGAAAAAATATATAAAGGTTAGGATGAAGATTGAGAACAGGCATATAATTTGACTCTGAACTACTGAGACTGATTTTTTTTTAATAACATTTTATGCCCATGTAACTTGTCCATTGCTTTCTTGAAAATTCCTATAAGAAATGATCAATCTCAGAAAGATTTTCAGTTTAGTACTTCTGAAAAGTTGTCCATTCCAAGCATTCCACTAATGCTCATGTAAACATCTTGATGCTACTTTAATTTTTCTCAAAGTTACTTATAAATGTTTGTATTAAATCACCCTTGTGGAAGTAACTCTTATACAGAGCAATTATAGAGAACACTTTATTTGGAAGAACACACACAAAAATAAAACTTCTGTTGCGTTTCAGTTGCATTTTTTTGTTTTTCAGTCTCATTTAAAAACTCACATCACGGGGCGCCTGGGTGGCGCAGTCGGTTAAGCGTCCGACTTCAGCCAGGTCACGATCTCGTGGTCCGTGAGTTCGAGCCCCGCGTCAGGCTCTGGGCTGATGGCTCGGAGCCTGGAGCCTGTTTCCGATTCTGTGTCTCCCTCTCTCTCTGATCCTCCCCCGTTCATGCTCTGTCTCTCTCTGTCCCAAAAATAAAAAAAAAATAAAAATAAAAAAAAAAACATTAAAAAAAAAAATAAAAACTCACATCACTTATCAATTTTATTTCTAGCAACATTATACTTTTACATTGTTTGGCAGAGACAATGCTAGGTATCTATCACACTACATCTTCCTCTTGGGCATAGACGCTACATTCTCACACCTCCCTTGCAATTAGATTTGGAGCATGTGAAGCAATATTGTATTGGAATGTGGGCAGAAGCAAGGCAAGGAAGTCCAGCCTCTTCTAAGCCTTGTTCCTTATGCACTTTGCACTGCTTAGCGCTCTGTCTTCTGTGACTACCTGAAGCCCAATGTTCCAGATGACATAGGTATAAGACGGAAGACTATCTCACCTTATATGGAGTTAAAATGTATGTATGAAAGAAACTTTTACTATGTTAATCTACTGAAATTTGAGATTTTATAAGTTGGCTTACGGCAGCCTATCTTTTCTGAATAACACATGATTTGGAATGTCTTCTGTGGTTCCTAACTTATGTTTATCTCCAGACTCAAATCTTTACTTCTCCTCACGTCACAACATTAGACTTTGGTGGACAGAAAATCTTCAGTGAGTGCCTCCTATGAGGGAATCACTACCTCATACTTTGCCTCTCATGATAATCTGATGTCAAATAGAAGCACTTATAGTTTTTTAAATACCAATTTTTGTTCTCACATATTTGTTTCTACTCTGGTCTCTGCTAAAACATGAATGCTCTCTTGCACCAGTTCCATGCCTCCTATGTTAGTGCCTCTATCAATTCTATAATTCTACAGTGGGGGACAGGAGAGAGGGCACAAAATAAAAAACCAAAGTTAATCAAACAAAATAAAATGTTTTGTTTTTGTTTTTGTTTTTGTTTTTTTGTTTTGTTTTGTTTTGTTTTGTTGCCCTGGGAAGTTTTACTGTAACACTATGGGCTATGCCTAGTGCTCTGTTTTTTGAGCATCATGATGTATTTTGAAAAGTCCCATTATAATCCACATATATAACACCCATAATATTCATTATATTTTATCTAATTATCCTAAATTCTGTGAGGGCAATGACCATGACAATCTTGTGTACCCCTATGGTAAATGCCTGGCAAAAAATAGGTTCTCAGTAAAAGTGAATTGATTCATTAATTGATCTGCATTTGCAAAGATGTTCAAGCCCAACAGCAGTTGTTTTTGTCTAGTTTGCTTGCTTTATAGAGATTCCATTTATGTATCACTTCAGAAAGCACAATAGTAAGAAATAAACTGATGGAATGGCAACTGTTTCTTCCTTTTTATAAACTGGCAGAGCTATGCTTCTATATTTCCTGTTAACAACTCTAATTTTGTCTCCAATAATATACCATGATATTCACTCACTATTATTATTTTTCAAGGAGTACAGAAAAAATGAAAAAAAAGGGAAAACATGCATGCACACCATGATAAGTTACAGTAGCATTCAGTGGGCTGAAGGGGTTATGGGATGGGTTCAGAACATTTAGGTTATTCAAACACTTAACTAGATTTCTCAAACCATTTGTAATACATGTCCTTGTATTCTGTCTATGACAAACTAGTTAGAGACTATAATAACCCTTTAAATCTAAAAAGGCTAACTTTATAAAGTGGTCACAAGAAGTCCTTTATGAGACTTTCTCCTGGATGCTAAGACCACTGATTTACTTTTACCTTAACACTTTGCACCTGTAACTCCCCTGCCTTGAAGATGTATTGGACTGCTTGACCAAGAGTGATACCCTAAAAGCTGTGTCCTGCTATTTGGATTCAGAGTAACTGACACTTGTTCCTTAAGTTTGTAATTGACTAACTAGTTTTAGTCCACACAATTTAATATCTGTCTGGGTCACTCACAACCAATTGTACTATTAATGACTCACAAGAAAGAGAAACATATCTGCAGTTACAAAGTTTGCTTAAAAACAAAGTAGTTTTTGTTAGATTTATTGCACTTGGGTTGTTATCAGTAGGCTATAATATTTGTGATATAAACCACAGACACTTAGATAATATTTCCCTAGAAAAACAGTTTTATGTCACTGAGAACACATTTGGGAAACTTTGGTATCACAGTAGAGCATTCAGACCCTTCCAAGTTAGGATCCTTAGGTTGAAGTGTTTCTAGTTTTACTTGGTGTGACAAAAAACAAAGGTGATATACTGTTCTAAATAAGTGTGGAATCAAGAAAAATTGGAACTGGAGATAGAATTTAGTATATCATACAAAATAATCAAAACCTAGAAATACAAAAAAATAGAATAAGAGGATCCAAAGGGAGATTCATCAAATACATTACCTCTTCTTTGGTGTAATATTACAAATGTACTAGGTAATAACAGATATAAAAACATATTACTAGTTCTTTTTCAGGGGAATAGGATTTAACCAAAGTGCAGGAAATAAAAAAAAATCAGCTGATAAAAGTCACAAAGGATATATTGCATAGAAAAAGTAAACACAATAGTCTTGAATGTTGCAAAATAAAAAGAACTTTATCAATATTCTATCATCATACCAAGTCCAGGCTGCTTGCAAGTCTCAGCTCCAGGAGAGCAGCTGATCAGAAATGTGAGAGAAAGCTTGTCCATAGATATATCTGTTGAAATATTGAACCAGAAAGTGACACCAAGTGTAAAACATTAGGAACACGTTGTTGAAATATGAGACTTCAAAATAACCAAGTAGAAGAGACGAAAGCAAATGCATTTTAGTACCTAGAGAGAAGAAAATGGAATGAAATAAGGAAAGAGTTGTTTGGAGATGTGTTACGAGGCACCAACTTTGAAGAAAAAATTTCAAATCAAATCAATCACTAAGATATTTTTCTCATCTGAAAATAGAGTTGGCTTTAACACATACCTGAGTTTTGTGGAAATTAGAATTATTCTTTAGCTGGTCAATATTTATAGCTATTGTTAAGTGTGTGACTTCATCAAAAATATCCATAAAAATGTTTATTTTTCCAATGTGGCAGGTAAGAAGCTTGGAAGTGGCCACTTTATCTTAAAAGTAAGTAAAAAGCTTGACAAACTGAAAAAATGACAAATCTTAGATCTTTAAGAGAAGTGAGATCACAGGGCAGATTGCTGCAAGCAGAATTGGAGAGATCAAAGGTGAATACAGAGAAGCACAATTTGCTGAAGCAGAAAGCCTTGGACACAAAACCTCATGGGAACAAGTGTTGGGTAGGAAGACATAAACTGTTACATTTGAATTGCTAGAGGTTCAATGTGGACAACCCTAGGAGTTGAAAACTGGAAGGATTCTCAGTCACAGAAGTGGGTCTACATTTTCCAAAATGGGAAGCAAGAAAACAAATAAAAAGACTAGGAAAAAAGTACAGAATATCCAAGAATTATGCAACAACGACAAAAGGTGTAACATATGTGCAATGGAATACCAGAATGAGGAAAAGAAAGAAAGGAGCATATGTACTTTTGAAATAATAATGAGTGAAAATTTACCCAAGTTAATGTTAGACACCAAAACATAGATCCAGGGAGCTCAGTGAACACTAACCAGAATAAATGCCAGAAAGATGACAACTAGACATACCATTTTAAACTACAGAAAATCAAAAATAAAGAATTCTGAAAGAAGCTAGAGGAAAGAATGCCTTAACTATAGAGGAATAAAGATAAAAATTACATTTAATTTCAGCTCAGAAACCATGCAAGCAAGAAGAGAGTGGACTGGAATATTTAAAAGCTTTGAAAGAAAAAAAACAAAAAAACAAAAAACAAAAACGAAACAAACCAAAAAACCAAAACACCAACCTAGAATTCTACACTTGGAAAAATGATTCTTCAGAAGTGAAGGAAAAAACACTAACCTAGAATTGTATACCTGGAAAAATGATCCTTCAGACGTGAAGAACTTGGTGGTTCGGTCGTTTAAGTGTCTGGCTCTTGATTTAAGCTCAGGTCATAATCTCACAGTTCCTGGGTTCAAGCCCCACATAGAGCTCCACACTGACAGCATGAAGACTGCTTGGGATCCTCTCTCTCCCTCTCTCTCTGCTCTTCCCCTGCTCATGCTCTCTCTCTTTCTCTCTCTCTCTCTCAAAATAAATAAATAATATCTGTATTTTTTAAAGTGAAGGCAAAGTAAAGACTTTCTTAGATAAAAATTGCGGGTATTTGTTGCTAGTAATCCTGCCTCATAGAAATGTTAAAAGTTCTTTAGAGACAAGAAAAATGATATAGGTCACAACTCAGATCTATATAAAGAGAGAAGGAGCATCAGAGATGAAATAAGTGAAGGTAAAATAAAAGAAAATTACTTTTCTTAACCCTAATTGATCTAAAAGATAACTGTTCAAGAAAATAACAATATATTTTATTATATATGCTTATATATAAGCAAAATATTTATGTATATAACTATTCAGACATCAGAGGATATGGGGAAAATATAAATATGTATTACTAAGTGAAACTAGCTAACCTAGAAAGGCTATCTATGGTATGATTCCAACAATATGACATTCTCGAAAAGGCAAAATATGGAAGACAGTAAAAAGATAAGGAGAGAGGGAGGGATGAAAAGTCCAAGCACTGAAGAATTTTAGGGCAGTGAAAACACTCTATATGAAGCATAATGATAGGCACATGTCATGATAAATTTGTCCAAACCCACCGAATGTACAACACCAAGTGTGAACCCTAATATAAACTATGGAAATGTATATGGTTATGTATAAGCAACATGAAAGGAATGATTCAAAGGATGGGAAAGAGGAATTATAATTATTTAGTTATACTCTGAAGCAGTGTAGACTTGGATTAATCGTAATGGACTTGGATTAATCATAAATGTATATTGCAAAATTTAAGGCAAACACTAAATATGTTTTTAAGTTTAACTAATATACTAAGAAAGAAGAGAAAATTAAACCATAAAATTCTCAATGGAACTACAAGCAGTAAGAGAGTAGCAGGAAAAAATAGGAACGCAGAAGAAGGACAACAAATAGAAAATAGTAATGAATGTGATAGATATTATTAAAACTATATCAATAATCACTTTGAACATTAATGGTCTAAATGCACCAATTTAAGACAAAGATGGTCAGAGTGAATCAATAAATAAGACCTAACGCTGTATTGTCTACAAGAAACCCAAGTTTAAATATAAAGATACATATAGATTAGGGGTGCCTGAGTGGCTCAGTCAGTTAAGCGCCCGACTTTGGCTCAGGTCATGATCTCCCAGTTCATGAGTTTGAGCCTGTGTGGGGCTCTGTGCTGATAGCTCGGAGGCTGGAACCTGCTTCAGATTCTGTATCTCCCTCCTATCTGCCCCTCCTCCTCTCGCTCTCTCTCTTTCTCTCTCTCTCAAAAATAAACATTAAGAAATGATACATATAGGGGCGCCTGGGTGGCGCAGTCGGTTAAGCGTCCGACTTCAGCCAGGTCACGATCTCGCGGTCCGTGAGTTCGAGCCCCGCGTCAGGCTCTGGGCTGATGGCTCAGAGCCTGGAGCCTGTTTCCGATTCTGTGTCTCCCTCTCTCTCTGCCCCTCCCCCGTTCATGCTCTGTCTCTCTCTGTCCCAAAAATAAATAAACGTTGGAAAAAAAAAATTTAAAAAAAAGAAATGATACATATAGATTAAAAGTAATTGATGGAGCAAGATATGCAAGGCTAACACTAATCAAAATAAAACAGAAGTAGCTATATTAATTTCAGACATAGGCAATTTGAGAGCAAGGGAAATTATCAGAGGTAAAGGGAAACATTACATTATAATAAATGGGTCAATTTCCCAAAAAGTTGTAACAATCCTTGGCATAGGTGTACATAAAAACAGACTCCTCAATACATAAACTAAAAATTGATAGATCTGCAAGGAAAAATAAATAAATATACTATTATAGTATTAGAATTCAGCACTTCTTAATCAGAAATTGGCAGATACAGCAGGCAAAATATCAGTAAAGGACATAGTTGAACTCAACAACACCATTAATCAACTGGATATAATAAACATCAATAAACTACTTCATCCAATAGCAATAGAATGCATATTCTTCTGAAGTTCACATGGAGCATTCACAGGATAGGCCACACTCTGGTCCATAAAACACACCCTAGCAAATTTAAAATAGTAGGAAAGTACAAGGTCTGCTTCTAGACTATAACGGAGTTGAACTAGAAATGAATAACAAAAGATAGCTGGGCAATTCCCCAAACATTTAGACATTAACCTACAAACTCCTAAATAACACATGGATTGAAGAAAAAATTTCAAGAAAAAATTTAAAATACTTTGAACTAAATGAAAATGAAAATAAAACATATCAAAATTTGTGGGATGCAGTAAAAGCTATGCTTAGAGCAAAATTAATTGCAAATATTAGAAAAGAATATCTAAATCAATCATCTAAGATTTTACCTTTAAAAGGTAGAAAAGGAAAAGAAAATTAAATCCAAAATAAGCAGAATAAAAGCAACAATTAAAACTAGAATAGAAATCAATGCAGTTGGGAACAGGAAATCAATAGAGAAAATCAATGAAACCAAAACCTAATTCTTTTTTAAAAAATCAATAAAATCATTAAGCCTCTAACCAGGCTAACCATTATATACCTAATACAATGGCAAAAATCAAGAACACTGATAACACCAAATGCTGGTGAAGATGTGGAGTAACAAGAACTCTTATTCATTGTTAATGGGAATGAAAAATGGTATAGCCTTTTGGAAGACAATTTAGTGTTTTCCTACAGAACTAAAAATACTCTCACCATATGATCCAACAATCTTATTCCTTGGTATTTACCTAAAGGAAGAGAAAATTTAGGTCCACACACAAAAACCACACATGACTGTTTATATAAGCTTTATGAATAATTGCCAAAACTTGAAAGCAACCACAATGTCCTTAGGTAGATAAATGGATAAATTGTGTTTCATCCATATAATGGAATATTATTCAAATGTAAAAAGAGGTGAGCTATCCAGCCACCAAAAGACATGGGGGAAATATAAATGTTTATTATTAAGTAAAATTAGCTAATTTGGAAAGACTGTATATTATATGATTCCAATTACATAATATTCTGGAACAGGCAAGACTATTGGAGCCAATAAAAAGATATGTGGTTGCCAGGGTTGGGGGTAAGGGAGAGATAACTAGATAGACAACAAAGGATTCCAATGCAGGGAAAATATTCTTTATGTACCACAGTGATAGGTATGTGTCGTTATAAATTTGTCCAAACCCACATTATATACAATGTCAGAAAGGAACTCTAATGTAAACCATGGTCTTTAAGTGATAATTATGTATCCATGTAGGTTCATTAATTGCAGCAAATGTACAACTTTAGTGGGGGATATTGATCATGGGGGAGATTGTGCATGTTTCGAGGCAGGAGATATATGAGATATTGCTGTGCCTTTGCTTCAATTTTGCTGTGAACCTAAAACTGCTCTTAAAAATATCTAATATTTTATATATATATATATATATATATGTTTATATATAACATATATATTTAATATATAATAATTTTAATATAATATATATATATATATAAAATATATCTCCATCTATCTGACACTCTGCTAAAGTGTTAAAGTTTTGTGGCAAATGAAACAAAACACTATCTTTGATAGGTTCCCAGCTTAACAGAGAAAGAGAGACAACTGAAGAGAAAGAATTAAAGAAATCAATAAATGCAGTGAGGTATTATTATACAGCATTGAGCATAGGGGTTAGGTATTAACCTCAGTGCAGTCTTATAAAATGAATTGTAATAGGCAAGGGCCCTTCCAGAAGACAACACAAAGGAAACTTAAGCATAGAGATGGCCCATGTCCTTTTAAGTCTGAGAACCACAGACAGTGTGATGAGGTTGGAGAATGAGGTGTGACTAAATAAAGTAAGAGATAAGAGGAAAATCTATAACATGTGACTGTATTATTTGTTTTTTGTGTGACAGATTAGTTAGAACTCTACCTTGAACTATAGCTTGCATATTATTTTCAGAATTGAGACATTTCTCCCATAAAATTTTTCAGACATTCAATAGATAAATTGGTGAAGATGGAATGGCCCATTTGAAGCAGGGGACAAGCCTATGATTCCACCTGCTCCTCCTCCATTTTCTTCTCTGGCCAAACGGCACTTCTTTTTTACCATCCCACCACAATTGGAGTACCATTTCAGAAACCTCTGCTATTTATAATGAGGACCCAGTGAAAGCTTTAAAAGCAGGGGGGTAAAACTCATCAAGGTGAGGAGTCTGAACAAGTGTGGATGGAGAAGTGGGCAGGAATATACGGCAACTCTACAAGGACTGCAAAAGTTTGTTTCCCTCATTGGAGCACTTGTCTCCAAATGACACAAAGAATTTATTGTGGCAGAAGTGACCTTATGTGACATTTCTTGTCATTCTGGATAGGTTTAACTAAATCCATATATCCCCTCTGACTTTGTATCAAATGCACCATGAGTGCCACCTCAAAAGATTCAATAAACTATAGACCCCTGTTCCCTGGGGTAAAGATAGCATCTAAGGAGATATGTCAATGTAATTAAATCATTATCAACCGGCATTAAACATTTAGGTAGTAAATATATAATACTTGATTACAGTCAAGCATTGGCCTCCTTTGGACTTTTTCCTATAGTTAAAGATACAGGCAAAAATTCAAAAAGCCACTTGAAAAGAAAATGAAGTCTAAAATTGCAAGTGAAAATTTGGGGAACATTGTGACATATGTAACCTATGGAAATAATTTGGACAGAAATTTAAAAAAAATATTAGAGCTATTCTGCAAGTAGGATTCTTTTAAATCTTAGATTTTTAATTATGCTTTTCCTCAATACCTGTTTATTATGCACCTACTAAGTGCCAGATATTGAATGATGCTGACTGACAATAAGATGAATATGCTCCTGCCCTAGATCCTGTGCTTGAAATTCAATTCTTTCAGCCAGTCATATTTATAGATCTCTTCTGATCTGTGTTCTTTTAGGTCCCCTTTTCAGAGACACATTCTCTGACTCCTTTTATGCAGGAACAATGACCATCCTACCCTGTCAGTCCACATCACTCCTCATTGCCCTTTACCCTACTTTATTTTCCTCCATTGTAATTGTCAACATCTGACATTTTATATATTCACTTCTTTGTTTGTATTATGTCTATCCTCCCTAGAATTGAAGGCAAGGCCTTTGTTTTTTTCATTGTCCCTCCTACCTATTCTTACAGCTAAGAGGAAGACCAAAGCTTCCTCCTTTCCGGGATTATTCATTCCTGCTGGATTCTGGATTCCACTCTCTTTCAGACTGAGGCCTCACCCATGGATGGGTAGTTAAATGGTACAAGAGAAGACATATAATGAAAGTAATAAAAATTTAATGTATTGAATATGGAAAAAGATTAGGATCCACACAATTATTAGGAAAGGAAAGTCATACATAAATAATTGAAGTAGAAATATTTTAGTGAATTCCCAGTCTTCCTTGGTTACTAGATAAACGGACACACTTTGGTATATTCTCATAGTCATTTTCTTATTTTGTATAAAAGATAAAAGATTTTTATTTTTATTTTGAATATTTTTTCCTTTGCATTGTGGTCATCACAAAAACATGAGAATTAAATCACTAATTAATTCCCTTATTGTTGCTAGTGATTTCAAGAAAAACCCTATGTGGGACACAAAAAGCATAAGACATTTTAGTGGTAACACTTGGATAATTCTGGTATTAGTAAAGGTAAAACAACTGATCTTGCAAGGTGAACAAGCTGCCGTAAAATAAATTTCTTCATAAGTGTCCCCAGTCATCCTCACCCAACTAAAGATATATTTGTTATGGAGTGTGTTGTAAAATCATTCTAAATGCTTCATGTATAATTTATTAATGCTTTAAACTACTAGGACAGTGAGAAAACCTGTCAGTTGGTTTTGTAAAAACAGGTTGTCAGACATAGTGTTTTAAGAGTTTTGTCCTCAACAAGCATATTTTCTCTGCCCTGTATTTCCATATCATCATTGTCGGTATAGTTCTAACTTAAATAATTTACTTTGATAGATATTGATGTTAAGCCATTAATATGTATATTTAGATAACACACAAAAATAAGCTAGTAAATGAGAAGATAAAACTCAGTTGGTTTTAAAATATGCCTTTATAGGTCATAGTATTGTAAATACAAATGTCCCTAAGAACTCAATGCCACTAAGTGGGAGAGTGAGATTAACTGAATGAGTGGAATGAATTAGTCATTTAATAAAAAATAATTTTTAAATGTTTTGAGCAAAGATAATATATTGATAATGGATTTTAGCCTATTGGTCACCAATTATGACTCTTTCCCTGGCCTTCAAATTTTATTTTTTTAAAGAAATGACATACATATGCATATATTTCTTTGAGAACTAATGTATTTTCATGTTTCCATCTACACATACCTTAAACTATCCTTGAATAATTATTGAATTATCATGTGAAAATTCCTGGCACTTACTTCTAATATCACAAATTAAATCTACTTCACTAATTTTTTAATTAAAAATTAGTTTTATAAATAATACATGTATACATTTTCAAAAATCAATAGCATTACTATATTTAAAATGAAAAACAAATCAACCACAGATGCAATTCTCCATATCCTTTATTCTTATTTACTATTATAATTCTTCTTTTGTTTTGAAAATTACATATATTTCTAAATAATGTCTATGTTATTGATCTTTCAAGGTTAGTAATTATAAATTGTTTCCTAATAAGGAAGATGTAGCAAACAACAAGTGTGGTATTAAGTTTTCCCACATACATTTTTCCTGCTCTATACCTGTAATATAAATTCATCATTCATCCCATATTTTCTAAATAAATATTTAACATTTACATCAAGATTAGAAATACTTTCTTTGACCTGTTTTGCTTGGCATTATACTCTCTATATCCATCCATATCCTTGAAAATGGCAAGATTTCCTTATTTTGTATGGCTGAATAATATTCGACTACACACACACACACACACACACACACACACACACACACACAGAGCACATACCACTTCTTCTTTATCAATCAATGGACACTTGGGCTGATTTCATATCTTGCTATTGTAAATAGTGCTGCTATAAACATATGGGTGCATGTCCCTTTTCATTAGTATTTTTGTATACCCAGTAGTGCAATTCCTGGATTGTAGGATGGTTCTGTTTTTAAGTTTTTGAGGAATCTTCACACTGTTTACCACAGTGGCTGCACCCCACCAACAGAGCACAAGTGTTCCTTTTTTCTCTACACCCTCGTCAACACCTGTTGTATCTTGTGCTGTTGGTTTTTGCCATTCTGACAGATGTGAGGTAATATTTCATTGTAGTTTTGATTTTCATTTCCCTGATGATAAGTGATGATGAGCATCTTTTCATGTGTCTTTTGGCTGTTTGTCTTCTTTGGAGAAATGTCTGTTCATATCTTCTCCCCATTTTTAACTGGATTATTTGTTTTTTGGGTGTTGAGTTGTATAAGTTCTTTATATAGATACTAACCCTCTATTGGATATATCATTTGCAAATATCTTCTGTCATTCTTTAGGCAGACTTTTAGTTTTGTTGATTGTTTTTATGAAACAAAACAAATGAGCAAATGGAAAAAAGACAGAGACAAACCAAGACATAGACTCTTAACTGTAGAGAAAAAACTGAGAGTTACCCGAGGGGAGGTAGATGGGGGAATGGGTTAAATAGGTGATGAGGTTTAAGAAATGCACTTGTCTTGATGAGCACTGGGTAATGTATAGAATTGTTATTCAATACATTGTACACCTAAAACTAATATAACATTGTTAACTAACTGGAATTAAAATAAAAAACTTAAAACAAGATTAGAATATACTATTTATAACTTGCATAACATTTTCTTTCTTCTATAATGAATAATTACATTTTTGGTTACTTTTATGTATACCATAACTTTACTTACAGCATATTCAGGCAGTGAGATAAACATATTTCTCCCCAACCCATTTCTCTCATTCTTTCTCATCTTCTCTCTTCTTTTCCCTCTCTCTTTTTATAAATATTATTTCACCTTATTCATTTTGAGATAGAGTGTATGTGCATGTATGAGCGTAGGAGGTGCAGTGAGAGAGGGAGAGAGAGAATCCCAAGCAGGGTCCATGCTCAGCAGAGAGTCTGACACAGGACTTGATCCCACAAACCATAAAATCATGACCTGAGCCAAAATTAAGAGTTGGTTGTTCAACCAACTGAGCCACCCAGGTGCCCTTCTTTTCCCTCTGTTTAAAACATACTATCTGGGAATCTCAGTCATTCTGCTCCTATTTCAACTAATTGTGTTTTATGCTTCATGTACTGCTATTTTCACAGCCCTATTATCAAAATCTTTCTATTCCTTTGAAGTCCATGTTTTGGATGTCCTGCAGTCTCCTGTTATTTGTTTCACTCCCTGGTTTTGAAAGGTATAATTTTTGTTACCTTCCTAATAAGGCATCATGGGAGGTAATTTTTTTCTTTTCCCTAGGAATATACTCATCTATTTTTTTTATTCTTACTTTTAATGTATGTAAAATCATATATAATTTAAGTTGAAAGTAATTTCCCTTTAGCATTTGCTTTTTTGGGGGAATTTTGTTGATTGATTTTTATTTATTGATTGTTTTGACAGTTGTTTCTTTAGTTTGCTGCTTGTTGATTTTCTTGTCATTTGTTGTTTGCTATGTTGATGAATGGCTGTTGTTTGTTTTGAAAAATGTTTTTAACGATATCTTATGTCTCAATATAATGTGTTATTTGATCATATTACTGATATTATTTTTGTCTTCTACTGTCTCTATCATCGTTACCTCTATTTAATTGTATTTTATGAAGGGTTTTTTTTCCGTTTTTTAGTTTTGTTGTTGAAAGCTCTCTAAGCATGTTTGGGACTTATTAATTCACATATCCCTCTATGGAAGGAACAGACTGAGAGTGCATTTCAGTCTGGAATCTTTTGTTCATTTCTCTTTAATTTTGGAAAGAAATCCTCCAACTTCTGACCTCGAACCACAATCCCTGGCTTCCAGCATTCTTGTAGTTAGAGAGGGGAAATGAGAGGGTGAAAAGATTCTGAATAGACAAGATATAAACATTTGCTTAGCCTCCTGGCTTTGGGACAGTTGCTCACATCTGCTTTCAGCTGTATATGGTATTAGAAATCTCTGTTTCAATCTCACAAGAATCCATTGTTCTGCTTTTCTTGGGATAGGGAAGAAGCATTCAATTTATAACAAACTTTGGAAAAGGGAATCTGATGGCCAATTGCATTTTAAAATGGGTTAAAAGATTTTCTGTTAATGGTAAAACCTCAAATCCCATCTTCTCAATTCTTTATCCTTGCAAAATCACTGTTTTTGAAGTGCCTCATCAGTTATCAGTACACCATTTGATTTACACCATCCATTGAAAGAAATCTCTCATTGTAAGTTGTTTATGTTACTTACTTCTTTGTTCTCTGAAGGTGAAGAATCATAACATTAATTCTTCATTTACCACACATCAGGTTTGGCAAATATTAATAATAACTGACGATCATTTATTAATTTTTCCCCCAAAAGTTTATTTAACATAGCTGGTATTTTTGGAATGAACTAAATCTATTTCCCTTACCACCCTAATTAAGCAAGAAAACAATGACCAACTCAATCTTCTCATTTCCCAACCATGAGAACAATTATGAAAGACAATGATAGAAAGTAACAGAATAGTAATAGTAAGTAATCCAGTGATTATTATGAAGAAAAAATATTTTTGAGAAACAACAAGGTAGGAATAAGTATGTATAAAAATCAGCTTGTACACAATGAACTATTTCTAAACAAGAAGTAAGATGAGAACAACTGGTGTTTAAATGACTTTGAATCCTATTTTTGTCTTTGCTTACTTAAAGGACCTCACTTTTCATTAAAGCATTTTCATTAATAATATAACCCTCTCTAAGGTCTTTCTGGTCAAAATGGGCAAACAGTAAAAGCAAGAACTGGGGCGCCTGGGTGGCGCAGTCGGTTAAGCGTCCGACTTCAGCCAGGTCACGATCTCGCGGTCCGTGAGTTCGAGCCCCGCGTCGGGCTCTGGGCTGATGGCTCAGAGCCTGGAGCCTGTTTCCGATTCTGTGTCTCCCTCTCTCTCTGCCCCTCCCCCGTTCATGCTCTGTCTCTCTCTGTCCCAAAAATAAATAAACGTTGAAAAAAAAATTTTTTTAAAAGCAAGAACTGATGTAGCTACTCCCAACTTTCTATTAAGTTACACATAAATATATAGAAAATTGAAAAGAACATTAACACTATCTCAATAAGAAAGAAATAGACAACAAAAAATTATCATATTATAAATTCATATAATTGAACACTACCAATTTTTAAGGCTCTTGGACAAGCCCTAGAAAGATAATGGTAAATGAGGTGAAATATATACCTGCTCTCATTTCTAGTCTTCCATGGAAGAAAGACCCTGTGTACATAAATGCATGTGTGATGAGAATAACCAGAAGCTAATTATATGATGTAATGAGGGAGCAAAGAAAACTACCCAGTTTTTGAGGGAATCTCCTTGAGGAAAAGGTGTTCAAGCTCAGATTTTTTTTTAATGTTTTATTTACTTTTAAGACAGAGAGAGACAGAACATGAGTGGGGATGGGGCAGACAGAGAGGGAGAAACAGAATCTGAAGCAGGCTCCAGGCTCTGAGCTGTGGACACAGAGCCCAACACAGTGCTTGAAATCAGGAGCTGTGAGATCATGACCTGAGCTGAAGTTGGACTCTTAACCAACTGAGCCACCCAGGCACCTCTCAAGCTAAGATTTTATACATGAAACATGTTAAACTTTTCACCATTTGAATTTAAAAATTTTCATATGGCCATACTATAAATTGAATCTAGAATAATGAATGAAAATAAGATTTATCTAGGTAAAATATTATAAGCAGTGAGAAGAAAACTGAATATCTATGCAAGATTGAGGACAAGGGATTTTGCTGCTTCAAACTTGGAATATAGAAATACACTGAACATAAAATTAAATTGTCATATCCCAGGGATGATTTAACCAGCTTCTGACTCTCCATCATCAATCAGGGCATTGCTTTCCCATGCATTTCTAGATTATAACTCCTAGGACTCCACCACTAGAAAGTAGTATAGGGAAAAAGCTTATGTCCTATGATACTGGATGCTGGATACAAGGAAAAACCAGGAGGCTTTTGTGCTAAAAGGTATGGTCTCCTATACGTACTACATTTGAAATTGTTTTCTTTAATAATAATAATAATAATAGTAAATTGAAGAAATTTCCTTGATATCTTCCCAGAGAGAGCAAAAGGTATGGTGTCTATGAAATAGAAACGGGGTGCATAAAAAGCTAAAAGGATGAGACGACAACAGAGATACTGAAAGAGCTGTTGGACAATATGAAAACATTGTCAAAATATCCGAATTAAATAAAAAGTTATTATAGAGCATAAAATTAGCTAAGCAGTGGGAAAGTTCAAGAAAATTATTAAGTAAAAAAATATACAAAAACTGAGAAAAAAATTTAAAATGGATAAAAAAACAGAACCTAAAACAACAGTAACACTATATATTGTTATTTCATAAATGAATGTTTTTTTCTTAATTGAGAATATTTCTCAATCTGCAAATACCAAAAGGTCTTCAAGTTTCAAGCAATTTTTTTTTAATCTCAAGGTTACCCAAAATTCCTACAAGAATCCAAGTAGGAGAAACAGGCTAGCTCAGAATTCTTGCACAGTCACTGCTAATATTATGACTAACTTATTAGTGTTAGGTACTTTAGGCAGTTAGCTCAAATATTATCTAGCTAGGTGAAAAACTGTAAAGTTGATACCTTCTAAAATAAAGAGAGGTTAAGTGACTTAGTCATATAGAATGAGCATTTAACCAATCTAAGATTTGACCAAAGGATTCTGTCTCAAAAAGTTCATGCCAACTAGCAAGAATGCCTTAATCAAAGAGGTGAGTTCCAGATGTAAAATGAGCAAAAATATCCTGAACAAGGCAGAGAGAAGGAAGAGATTACTGTAACTCAAATAATTTATATCTGACAAGAGGAAGACATTTAAATTATGAAAGCATTTAGAAAAAAATAATTATTTGTCCTCCTGGGAGGAGGAGGATTAAAGATGCAGTCTTAAATAGAGATAAGTTAAAATTAAGAAATCAATATTGTGAAAATAATAGCAAAATAACATTAGAAAGAAAATTTTAAAAATAGAAATGATTGCTGTAAATATTGTTAAATTCAAGACCAAAGTCAAATTATTAAGAAATATACTCTGGGGGTGCCAGGGTGGCTTAGTTGGTTAATTTTCCAACACTTGATTCCGGTTCATGTCATGATCTCATGGTTTGTGGGACTGAGCCCCAAGTCAGCCTCTATTTGGGATTCTCTGTCCCTCTCTCTCTGCCCCTCTACCTCTCATGCTCCCTCTCTCTGTCAAAATAAATAAATAAACATTAAGAAAATAAAAAAGAAATATAATCTGCATAGTGAACCATTACAATTACTCATAACCTACATTTCTACCTTTTGAAGAAATAAGCATTGTAAAGTGGAGGGGAATATTAAGAGTTATAAAAATGTTCTAAATTCTTCACTGTGGAAGAGGAAATCAATTTCCTCTTATTAATTTTTTAAATTATTTTTACAGAAATAGGTATTTTCATATGTATCTGGTGAAATTATAAGTAACTGCTCTTATAATGAAAAACAAGATTTCAAACTTTCAAACTTTGCAGAGGAAAAATTGCAGATAAGCTGAAAGTAAGAAAGTGTTATGTTAAACTCTCTGTTCAATAAGTAAAATCTATAAGACTAGGTTAATAATACTAGAAAGCTGTTAGTTCACCAGAAACAGGCATAGATCAAATAATGCAAAGTTCCTAAAAAAAAAAAAACTCAAAAAAATCAGCAGATAAATAGAAAATTAAAAATCAGAGGTATTGGTATTCATATTAGCAAGAGGAGATTTCAAAATAAAAAAGTATACCATTATTTGGCATCTAAAGCAGTATCAATTCACATGATTTTACGGATTGAATGAGTAGACAGTAAGCTTAACAACAAATTAGGTCTGAAATTCAGTTATGGCAATAGAAAAGGAAAGGTCATTGTTGGTAGTGTTTAGACAAAAAAAAAAAAAAAAAAAGAAAGGAAAGATAGTCTATGTTTAGCTACATACAAGAATGAAATCAAGTAAATAATTGCTGTAGTTCAACATAGTTCAGTATGATTAATATTATATGTTTATAATGTAAGTATATAATGATGGAAGAAAAATTAGCATGATGATTATATACTGTGTTCTCAGATATAAGTGATTACTATATTGAAAAATACATAATAAAGAAAACAAATGATTGAATTTTTAAAAATGTTGCTGATATAAGAGGGGGAGATGCCAGAGAAAATTAATTGTATAGAGAGGATATAGAACATTTTAATGGATATGCTACCTTATATGTGTAAACTGCGCCAAGGAGTGAATTCACTCCTTGGTGAGTCAGAAACTGTACCAGGTTGACTTCTTGCACAAAGAAAACTTCTATTTGCAGCAAATAAAGAGATTATAGGGAATGTCTAAAGCTGTGTTTTCCAAGAGAGGATAAATGGGTTCCTTTTGTTTAGGGTTAGGAGAATTTTTTTAAATGTTTTATTTATTTATTTAGACAGAGAGAAGCGGGAGAGACAGAGAAGGGGGAAAAGAATCCCAAGCAGGCTTCATGTTCAGCTCAGAGCCCTAGAGGGGGCTCAATCTCAGGACCAGGAGATCATGACCTGAGCAAAAATCAAGAGTTGGACGCATAACCGAGCTGCCTAGGTGCCCCTAGGGTTAGGATGAATATTTAGATAGGGAAGCTTTGTCATCCTATGTAGAGGCAGCCATAAGTTTGTACATATTCCTTAAGGAAATGTATATATGCTGTATGTTATGTCAGGTCAGTTGCCATCACCTGAGGGGTAGAGCGTAGGGGAAAATGTAAGATAAAGGCCAATGAATAAGAGCAGGTGGCCATAAAGGTCAAGTCTTGGAATCTAGCTGGTGACCATATGGCTGGGAATGTTCTGGTAATATACAGACCACCTTTCAATCCCAAGTGTAGTACACAGTCTTAAATACACTTAGATTTAGTAATTCTGGCTCTCACAATGAATGTGTCTTGCTTACACAGTTTTCTCCTTGACCCCTGGATCTTGATCCTTACTTTTAAGGACTATCTGTCTACCTGAATACTGCTCATGAAAATACTGTCATGGTTTCTTTAAAATAGACTTGACAATAATTAAAAATTTGTTTGAACAGAGGTCATCAATGGAATTTTCACTTCTCCCAGAGCAACCTAGAAATGTAGAGAGACATTTTTGATTGACACAATGATTAGAGGATATTAATGTCTGTAGGAGGAAAAAAAAAAGCTTATGTAGGCTCTGATGAGGGAGCATAATGCAAGCTGAGGGCAAAGTATAAGCTAGCACACTCCAGGTTCGCCCCAGGTGGACTGTGTGTGATATTCCTTGGACACTCCTGGCTACCCAAGAACAAAGGAAAGGGATAAGTGCTTGCCATGGTGATGTGGAAAACTAAGGCAAATGAAAAATTAAATTCCCCTATTTCCAACAGCCCATTGACAAGTCCTTAAAACAGGCAGAGTGGCCTCCCTCTGGAAGCTCAGCTGCCTCGATGATGACGCTTTGTTAGAGGCAAAAGGAAGTCTTGGCTTAACATTATCTTGACTCCCCAGGATCCTGTAAGTCTACTTTAACATATAAAAATTCCTTTGGAAACTTTCTTTATCTCAACTTCCCCAAGATATATGCTGGCAATCATACTCCAAGCTTATGGACACCTGATATCCATCTGAAGAGTCTTATGACTGAGGTTTTACTAAGGGTAATAGTTGGTGTTTCCCTAACAACAGTTAGCCCCTGAGGTCCTGGAAACCTTGCTTCCAAATTACCTTAGAGAATTACTCTGTCTCTAACCCTCTCCCAAATTGAATGTATATATTCGGTTACCCGTCACATCCCCAGCGTAGCTATTTCTGCCCATGGGTCCTGTCCCTGTGATTTAATAAAATCACTTTTTTGCACCAAAGACATCTTTAACAATTCTTTCTTGGCCATCGGCTCCAAACCCCAATCACCCCAAAACCCCATCAGGCTCCATATAACTTTCAAATATACTACCAATTATTTATGTAGATAAAAAGTGTGTTCATAATTATTGGAGCCTACAACTTTGCTTTTAATAGAAGTACAACTTATTTTGCATGATTGTAATAAGTATTAGAGTTATTAGGAAAGAAACTACTCTGTAAATTAAGAGAAAACGCTACCTTATTTCATGCAGAATTTTGCTAAATTTGGTCACAATGTCGGAAAATTAAATCAATACAGTCAATAGAGCACATAGGTTAGTTTTTCAGATGCTCATAGAACACGTTTGTGTCATTTTGTATTTCAAGCTATTTCATCCAAGTTATATCTTCCTACAATTACATGCCTCTGATGACTTCATGGCCATCATTTATTCATATTATTTTATTATAATTTTGCAATTCTCCATTATTTTATGGCAGAATGTTTTTGTTTTGTTTTGTTTTTTAGTTCTGCAGTTAGTTTTATTAGCTACTGTTGGGGAGGAAGAACTTCCTTTGCTGAAATGTTGCAGGATTTTTTACCTCAATACCTGGGGTTTGTTGTCTCGCTACTTCAAAGAATGAAGAGGTCAACATAGAATGAGCATCAAGCAAAAGTTTTTTAAAATATAAAATCAGAAAGGAAGAATAGTAGGAAAGCTCTCTTTACAGAGAGGGTACATTCAACGGTGAATGCCCCCAGACAATAGGCAAGGGTTCTTGTTTTACAAGGTTCTGATCAGCACCCCTTTTCCTTCCCTCTTGTTCCTTCTCAGGTCCTACCTTTATTGGCTTGATTCGTCTGGGTGCTGGGTTGTCCATTCCTGATTGGCTCAATTCCATTGTATGGGTGTGCTCTATAGCCATATCATTCCTTGTGGGCCATAGGTTTTATGGTCTATTACTTATTTTTAGTTAGATCTTTTAATAAATTCCTGAGGGAATCGTGAGGGAGAATAGGTGGTGTCTGTTCCATTCTTAAGAGGAACCTTAAGCCTGAGGGGGTTTGCTGTGGTCAGACATTCCCAGCATTGTTCCAAAATATGTGTTTTCCCTACCCAGGGTTCTCAGGTCCTATCCGTTCCTTCTCTGCCTATTTTATCCTATATTTTTCTATTAAATCCCCCACCCCACCCCCACTGACTCCTAACTGCCATTAGGAATTGTGGCGAGACGTCCCCAGCATTGTTCCAAAATATGTATTTTTCCCCACCCAGGAACCTCAGGTCCTATTCTTTCCCTCTCTGACTACTGAGTCCTATCTTTTCCTATCATACTACAGTCCTTCTAGCTGGATTTAGAATCAAATTGACATGAGACAGATTAACAGGAGAAAATCAAATTTAATAGGGGAATTCACACAGACATGAAATTCCAAAGACAATGAGGAAACATGAAACTTATAGGAGCTAAGGAGAGGGATAGGTTTTTGAGCACACATAGAGGAGAAAACTCAGTCGTGAAAAGATGAAAAGGGATGTTTGGGCAAAAACAAGTTTGCCCTTTATGCAGATGAGTTCCTTAGGTAAAGGGGGGTTCTGCTAATAGTTCACCTTTTGTTGCAGGCTCTCCTTTGCCATGTAAATTTAGGCAGTTATGGGGAAGACAGAGAACTTTTCATGCATCTACTGGGTATTTATGACTTTTAAATTGAAGTAATCTTTATGCCAAAGTGGAACATTTTTGGGCATCTCATCTTGTACCACTTCACTATGTAAAGTGAGTTTGCTGGAGACCATTTATTTACTTCCAGTACCCACTCTCATCTTCTCTTAGCAAAAGAATATTATGAATGATAATAGAGTACTGTCTACCTAGACAGAGATTGTATTACCAAGAATCCCTTGCATTGATGTGTCTCTCTGTAAGTTTTTGCCAATGGGATATGAGTGGAATATACATAAGTAATATGTTTTGATTTTAAAAAGTTTGGGGTATGTGCTCTTTTTTTTTCAAGAATTTGAGACTAATGAAGGCAAGTTAGTTCCAGTCCTATGAATGAGGACAACACACTGTGTGATGGTTGGAAAACAAGATAGAATATTTTCGAGCATGATCTTGGAAGAAGTGCCCACCAGCCCCAGACCATCTGCCTACCTCAGAAGTGTTATTTGTGGGAAAATACACCCCCATCTTTTTTAACACATCTTTTCAAACACACCAAAATATATTTTGGGTTCTTTTTATTATAGAAGCCTAATCTGTACCATAAATATACCGACATTACCAAATATTTTTCATTAAAAGTGGGTGTGATAGTGTTGAGAACTGTTTTAAATGACTAAATATGCATACCAAAATTAGAACTCTACATTTTTTAGACATAACTTCATAAAATGAGATAAACCAAGAAGCAATAAATAACTATATTATCAAAAATTACAGTCAAAAAATTATAATTTGTACTTTAGTCTGGATTGATGTGGGGCTGCTGAGCTAATGGTCAAAAGAATTCTTGAGATGTTTTCAATGCAAAAAGGTGTTTTTATTATACACAGGGGGATAAGGATTCCTGAGCAGAAAGAGCTGCACTGTGATTTTGTAGAGCCAATGATTACACATTTCAAGTTAGAGGTGTAGAGATAAAGGAAGTCTCTATGAAGAAATTTTCATATGTTGAAGAAGACTTGCAGGATCCTGGAGGTCTGGCTATTATTGTTAAGTTAAGGTTGCTTATAGTCTGTAGCAAACCATCAACATTAAAGCAGCCCTGAGTTCCTGGAGGAATGTCACACTCTGCATGTCTCGGGGATTTATCAATGGGCTGCAAGTTGTAAGGAATTTTAATTTGATCCATTTCTTTTGCTTTTGATCTTATTATGGATTATATGTTTTCATGTTGTAGATGTCTTTATTTCAATTAAACTGCTTTTGATTTTATTCACAATTACCAAGAAACGACTGCTTCTTTTCTCAGGGCCCTTAGTTTTAAATTGAAATAGTTGTTAGGCTTTGCTCATAGACTCTCTCAAACTATTTTCATTAGACATACAATTTTTATTGATTATGATTCAACAAAGAGTTTCCTATCCTACAATATGCTTTAGAAAAGCCAAATATCTGGGGCGCCTGGGTGGCTCAGTTGGTTAAGCGTCCAACTTCAGGTCACGATCTCACGGTCTGCGAGTTCGAGCCCCACATCGGGCTCTGGGCTGATGGCTCAGAGCCTGGATCCTGCTTCTGATTCTGTGTCTCCCTCTCTCTCTGCCCCTCCCCCATTCATGCTCTGTCTCTCTCTGTCTCAAAAATAAATAAACATTAAAGAAAATTTTAAATAAAAAAAAAAGCCGAATGTCTGATTGACTTCATAATAAACGTGGCTACTTCTGGTTACTGAACTGCATTTTTAATGAGTGATGTATGGTAGTTTCCTTTCTATTGCACAACTTAAATGTACATGTTTCCTATATAATATTGAGTGAAGGGAAGCTGCTCTAAAGTCAGGGAAACAAACAAACATTTATTTCTGCTTGAAGATGCAGGTGATGAATGAATTTCCATTGAGTTGTGTGATGATTCTCCTTGAGAATCACCATTACATATACTCAAGGAGCAGAAGACAAGGGACGTTGATTGTAAATTGTCTTACCCACAATCATCAAGCAGCTAAACAGCACTGAACATTTTAAACCTAAAACAGTTCTCAAATTATTATATAGAATATTGTTCATGCTAAATAAACTGGTGGCAGCATTAAATGTCTGCCAGAAATTTTTAGTTTTTATCTAAACTACCTCTATTTTCAGCATGTGAAATAATTTCAAATTGCTTTTTAACCTTTCAAAAATACATTTTATAGTTATACTTATTTCATTATTATATTTTTATTTAGTAAACTGCCTGAATAAAATAATCCTCAATATTTTATCAACCATAGATAGTAGGATTGGGATTATATTAATCATAGTGAGGCACTCCTAATTTTTATTAAGTTGTAGATTAAAAATGAGCAATAAAGTTCTTGTTATGGTAAAAGGACACTAAAATCTGGGGAAAAGTCTTTTGGTTATAAAATATTGAAGAATTTCTTATGAAGAAACTATCATCCCAAGCAGATTTACTTATGTTTACTCCCCACAGAGGACTTTCTATTCAATTGCTTGCTTTGAAAACAATAGATTTAAACTAAGAAGATTAATACTAGAGACCAACACCAAATAAACATCTGTGTTTTACTGAAGTAGCTCCTATTTTTGGAATTTCTTTGTAGTTGTAGGAAAACACTTTTTAAAAGAGGTATCAGAATTTCTAAATAAATAGAAATAATTTCAGTGAAAGCTATCTCATCAGTAGGTAACTTATCCCATGACTTGTTTATAGCATTTATATTCTGATGACAAATATAAAATGCTTCTGCCTTTGATTGTGTAACATAGAAATAATGCTACCGCTCTAATATGTATTTGGAGTGAGTAACAGGAGCCAAATTAATGCAGTATGTGTTGCTTTGAAACTCTGCCTTTCAAATGTAATTCATAGGCATCAACCTTACCTGCTGCTTTCACAGTGGGGTGGTAAGTTTCCAACCAAATTGTTTAATGTTGTAGCTCTCATTAAATGCACACCATGTGAGATGAAGTCAGTTTAACACTTAAAAAGAAATGCCCCTCTATGAGAGATCAATGCACATTAAATTTATTTTTGTCTCTTAAAAAAATATGGACATGTGAATGTTTTGATAAATTGAATATTCATTTTCGTTCATATACATACAGTAACACAGTGTCTACACCACAGAAAGAAAGAGACTATTACACATTTTATCCTGGAACAACTTATTCTAATTGGCAAAATTTAAAACTTAACAGTATATTCGGTACTTGCTTAAATAATATAGCTAAAGAATTTATTTTGCCAGACTGTTAATTTGAGTAATAAATGTAGGTAAAGTCCAATAGACTCTACATTATTAAATTGAATCACAATAATGGGGAAAATGTTTCTATTTGCTTTTATTTCTTAGTACTTTTATACTTTAGAGTAAAGGGCATTAGTTTTTCAATAAAGGTAAATATATTTTATTTTTATATTTAAATTTTCTTTTGGGGTGCCTGGCTGGCTCAGTTGGTTAAGCCTCTGACTTCAACCCAGGTCATGATCTCACAGTTTCATGAGTTCAAGCTCCACATTGGGCTCTGTGCTGACAGCTCAGAGCCTGGAGCCTGGTTGAGATTCAGTGTCTCCCACTCTCTCTGCCCCTCCCCAGAGAGACTCTGTCTCTCTCTCAAAAATAAAAAACTATATTAAAAATAATAAAAAATAATAAAAAAATAAAATTTCTTTTAAAAACTTACACATTGTATTGCAGAAACAAATGTGACTCTAAATAGACTGTATTATGGATGAACAAAAGGTTAGAGGATAAACATACATGCTATAATTGTTTGTATTTCATTAGCTATCTGCATTGTAAAGAACAGCATCACGTAAGAGAAAAATCTTCAGATATATGAGTATGCTTGTTAATTGGAAAACTTTATTTATTGTATATATTTTAAGTATTTCTCTTATTTATAAAAAACTAAAATAGAAGGAAAATAAAAATATGAATCATTTTAGAATCCAAGAAAACCTTCTGTAACTGTAGAAAATGCAAAAGGAAAAGAATTAAGGAAAAATTATTTTAAAAATTTAGAGTTGAGAAAATTCCTGAATGTTATTCAATATATTTGAGTGACTATTATATGTTGACCACCAACCAGCTCCTGGGGAATTAGAAATAAGTAAGATGTGATTCCTGATCTCAAAGCTAAAATGGAAATTGCATTTTATTGGTGAGGTTTCAAAGTTTCCAAAAGAGACCACACAAAAATTCTTATTCTTATTATGCAAAAAGTGTGGGTTCAGCTTTCAGCTTTGTCCAGCAAAGCTGGAGGCAGCAGAAAGGATTACTCACACACAAAACACGCACAAAGCCAATTACACTTCTCAATGGGTAAATTTCACCACCGTAATAAAAGTAAGCAAAGGGCAGCTACCATTTGTTAAAATTCTACTACTTGCCAGACTCAATATGCACACTTCCTTTTCTGAGAATTACACTGCAATGAGGGTATTTTTTTCACCATTGAACGGCTGAGAACAATGAGACTTCGAGAATTTTAGTAACTTGCTTAAATTCACGAAAATATTAAGTGTCCAAATCAGTTCTTAAAACTACTACTCTGGTTTTGTAAGATTTATTAACTCACCATCGTTCAATGTGACCAGATCTCTAACCTCAGAAGTAATTATTTTATATGAAATTCTTTAGAATTCCCTCAGCCTCCAGAATTGATTTCTTTGCCTTTATGATATTTTTTAATTTCTATCAGCATGCATGACCATATAATGTCTAGCACTATAAACTTGTTATATGTTAGAGAGAAAAAAAATGTTTGCATTTTCAATTTGCTGATACTGAAAATGTGTTCTTTCTTAGGAAGTTTGATTTCTAAATCTCTGCTACCAAATGAGACAAGTTTTCACACATATAAATACCTGCAAAGAGCCACTGGTCTTCAAATTAGAAATCAACAGCTGTAACTAATAAGGACTGGTGGGAGAGGTAAAGTTGATAATTGGCAAATAAAAGCATTGGTGCATTTAAAATAAGTCACCTGGCAAACCTCTGTTATCATGCAAAATGCTGTAATTGAGTTAATATTTCTATTTTATTTTTGTCTATATGAAATAGAAGTATTTTTATGTGTGTATACTTATAATTATCATCATCATTGGCTAGATTATCAATGTTATGCAAAGAAAAGATTCATTGAAAGAAAGTGTTAATTAAGGATAACTTTAAAAATGTATAAAAATCAACAAGAATTCCACTTTTGTTGTAGTCTTCCTATATAAAAACCAAGTAGACTTTTTATATCACTGATTTAGAAGAATAAGTGAATTATATGGGTAGTGGTATTTCCAAAGCTATATTTTTCTTAAATATTTGTGAAATGTCAAATTTCCATATTGACTTCACAGAAAAAGTCATTCACCTCACTCTGTAGTAAACCAAAATTGCTATTCTTGTTTCGTTGTTTTTTATTTTACTTTGTCTTGTTGTTTTTCACCTTTTCTAAACATTTGAGAGTAATGATGAGATTTACTCCTCGGATGATCTGCTGTACCACTGAAAATAATTTCCAATAATTTATTCAACGACTATTATCTGAATCATACCATATAATTTAGTCTAATATCTGATGGAGAAGATAGGTTCAAAATGCAGTAAGATGAAGTATTCAAGCACATAGAATATGTTATACATCTCAGAAAACAATAAAATATTACAAAAGAAATAGGTAGAGTTCTGCTTTTGTAAATGTAAACTAGGTTGTTTTGTAACAATCGTCATGCTCAAAATGATGGGGTTTTGGAATGGTGGTGGGGTCTGGAGCCGATGGCCAAGAAATAATTCTTAAGGCATCTTTAGTGCAAAAAGTTGATTTTATTAAAGCATGGGGACAGGACCCATGGACAGGAAGAGCTGTCCCTGGACGGGACCATGAAGAGAGACTGATTGTATACTTGGGAGTTGGGGGAGGTAAAGCAACTTCCAAAGGGATTTTCATATGATAAAGACAACCCACAGAAGGCCTAGCTACTGTCAAGCTAAAGCTATTTTTCCCTGTAAAAAGCGCTACCCTTAAGACAGTTGGGAGTTCCTAGAGAAATGTTTTACTCTGACAGCCTCAAGTATTTGTCAATGTACAGCATGTTATAAGGAAATTTAATTTTATTTGCCATTTCCTTCTGCCTTTTTCCTACATTGGTAACATGTAACAAAATTGGTTAAATGTAAAAATTATATTTGAAGTCATTAGAGAGCTTTTAGAGTCATGAGATTATGTGGTACAGAAATCCAAGTAGAGGGAAGCCAGAGACCAGACCCAGACTTTGGCAGTATTCTGCCCTTGAGGAAATTGTCGGTTCTGAAGGTTGTACTTAGAAGTTTAGAAGCTAAACAGTGCTTTTATCTGTGTAAGATGACTAAGGGGATATTGAATTTCAGATCCCACCTGTTAGAAATAAGCCCATTGACCCATTCAAAGGAGGGATGTGGAGACTCAGAAGACAGTGAAGCGAGGCTTTAATCAATGTTTTTACAAGAGTAGGTGTCTGATGGACAGGGACATTTGGGTCAGTCACAGCAGACAATTTATCTCCTAGCAGGCAAATCCCTCCCCTGGCTCCTCATTCGCTGAGTACTACAGAGGTTACAGTCTTATCCAGACATTGCCTATTCCCATGTAAGACAAAAAGTAGTCTGACTGGAACAAATGTACATTCCCTGAGGTGACAGCGAGACTTTCAGTCCCTTATCCCTTCATTCTTTGGTGCATGGTTATTGCAAAGCCCATGAAAATAAGCCTGCAAAATAGAGAAGGGAAGAAGAATCAAGAATTGAAGTGTCTAAGGGTTTGGGACTCCATTATGTGTAGAGGGTGGGAGGTTCGTATATATTTCCAATAGGTTGTAAACCTATTGATTAGGCAGAACAATTTTTATTTGGTACTTCTGAAATGAATTATCTCCCTTACTTTTCACACCAAATTGAGGAAGTACACACCCCAGAATTTTGGAGCACTTCCTCAAAAAGGCTACATTTAAGATTAAGAATAAATTCAAAATATAACCTCATAAAAACTGAAGCCCAAGTTAAGATAATTTCAATTCCTGGTAGATTAAGCTAATTGGTCCCACCTTCAGTTACCTATAGAAGAAAGAATTCTGTTAGCTTTAAAGATACACAAGACTGAGAATGAAATAATCAAAAATAATATTGCCAGCAAATGGTAACCAAAAGAAATCAATGGTAGTTATACTCATATCAAACAGAAGAGACTAAGCTAAAAATGGTCAAAAGAGACACAGAAGGTTATTGTATAATGATAAAGAAGGTCAGTCTATCATGAAGATATAACAATTGTAAATGTCTATACACCCAATATTGGAGCACCTGCATGTATAAAGCCAATACTAACAGAAAAATAGGGGAAATTAACAGTGACATAATAATAGTTGGGGACTGTAATACTTCCAGCCACCCAGACAGAGATGGATGGTAGATTATTCAGACAGAAAATCAAGGAAAGAGCAGATTTGAGCAACACTGCAGACCAAATGGGCCTGACAGATGTATACATCTAACAAGAGAATACACATTCTTCTCAAGTATATATGGAATATTTTCAAATGTTTATTTATTTTGAGAGAGAGAGAGAGAGGGATCATGAGTGGGGGAGGGGCAGAGAGAGACAGAGAGACTTAGAGAGAAAAAGAATCCCAAGCAGGCTATGTGCTGTCAACACAGAGCCTGATGTGAGGCTCCATCCCAGGAACCGTGAGATAATGACCTGAATTAAAACCAAGAGTCAGATGCTCGATTGACTGAGCCACCCAGGTACCTCTTACATGGAATATTTTCTAGGAAGCATAATGTGTTACATCACACACACACAAAAAAAGTTTTAGTGAATTCACTAAAAAGATTAAAATAATTCCAAGTATCTTTTTTGACCACATGATATGAAACTAGAAATCAATAACAGGAGGAAAATTGAAAATTCACAAATACATGGAAAATTAAACAACACTCACTTAATCAATAGATCAAAAAATTGAAAGACAAATAAAAAAGTATCTTGAAACAAATGAAAAAGGAAACAGTATATTATGAAACTTATGGCATGTAGCAAAAGCAATTCCAAGAGGGGAGCTTATAGTGTTAAGTGCCAACATAAAGAAAAAGGGGAGTTCTCAAATAAACAATCTAATTTTACACTTGAAGGAGCTAAGAAAAAAAAAAGAAGAAGAAACTAAGCCTAAAGTATAAGAAGGAAGGAAATAATAAAGGCTAGAACAGGAAAAAGTGAAAGCAAAAAAGGAAAATAATAGAAAAGATTAACAAAACTAAGGGTTCAATTTTTTGAAAAGATAAACAAAATTAATAAATATTTAGGTAGACTAACCAAGAAAAAAATGAGAACAATGTAAAAAATGCAATAAATGAGAAAAGAGATATTACAAATTGCACAGAAATAAAAAAAAAAGGATCAAAGAAACTACTATGAACTATATGCCAACAAACTGGACAATTTAGAAAAAACTGTATAGAAGCATACAACCTACCAAGACTGAATAAGGAAGAAATATAAAATCTGGGTGTGCCTGGGTGGCTCAGTTAGTTTAGCATCTCTTGATTTCAGCTCTTCTCATGATCTCACTGTTTGTGAATGCAAGCCCCATGTCGGGTCTGTGCTGACAGTGTGGAGCCTGCTTGGGATTCTCTCTCTCTCTCTCTCTCTCTCTCTCTCTCTCTCTCTCTCTTTTTCTCTCTCTCACCCACCCATATTGCTGTGCATGCTCTCTCTCTCTCTTGAAACAAATAAACTTAAAAAACAAAAAAGAAAATCTGAACAGACCAATCACAAATTAAGAAATTGAATCAGTCATCAAAAATCTTGCAACAGAGAAAAGCTCAGGATCACTTGGTTTCACTGGTGAATTTTTACCAAACATTTAAAGTAGAATTTATGTCAATATTAGTGTCAAACCCTTCCAAATAATGAAGAGAATGGAATATTCTGAATCTCATTTTTTTTTTCATCCCAACATCACCAATACCAAATCCAGATAAGGGCATACACACATGCACTCACACATGGATGCAAATCTTATTGGCCGATATTTCTAATGAATACATGTACAAAACTTCTCAACAAAATACTATCAGAGGGAGAGAGGGAAGATGGCGGCGTAGGAGGACGCTGGGCTCACCGCGCGTCCTGCTGATCACTTAGATTCCACCTACACCTGCCTAAATAACCCAGAAAACCGCCAGAGGATTAGCAGAACGGAGTCACCAGAGCCAAGCACAGACGAGAGGCCCACGGAAGAGGGTAGGAAGGGCGGCGAGGCGGTGCGCGCTCCACGGACTGGCGGGAGGGAGCCGGGGCGGAGGGGCGGCTCGCGGCCAAACAGAGCCCCCGAGTCTGGCTTGCAAATAGCGGAGGGGCCTGACGGACTGTGTTCCGACAGCAAGCGCGACTTAGCATCTGGGAGGTCATAAGTTAACAGCTCTGCTCAGAAAGCGGGAAGGCTGGAGTACAAAGGGAAGGAGAGCTGCTGAGCCCCCGGACGACAGAGCTCAGTTTGGTGGGGAACAAAGGTGCTCACCAGCGCCATCTCCCCCGCCCATCCCCCAGCCAAAATCCCAAAGAGAACCAGTTCCTGCCAGGGAACTTGCTCGCTCCTCTCAAACACCCAACTCTGCGCTTCTGCGGAGCCAAACCTCCGGCAGCGGATCTGACTCCCTCCTGCTGCCACAGGGCCCCTCCTGAAGTGGATCACCTAAGGAAAAACAAGCTAAGCCTGCCCCTCCTGCCCCTGTGCACCTTGCCTACCCACCCCAGCTAAGACGCCAGATCCCCAGCATCACAAGCCTGGCAGTGTGCAAGTAGCCCAGACAGGCCACCCCACCCCACAGTGAATCCCGCCCCTAGGAGAGGGGAAGAGAAGGCACGCACCAGTCTGACTGTGGCCCCAGCGGTGGGCTGGGGGCAGACATCAGGTCTGACTGCAGCTCCGCCCACCAACTCCAGTTATACACCACAGCACAGGGGAAGTGCCCTGCAGGTCTTCACCACGCCAGGGACTATCCAAAATGACCAAGCGGAAGAATTCCCCTCAGAAGAATCTCCAGGAAATAACAACAGCTAATGAGCTGATCAAAAAGGATTTAAATAATATAACAGAAAGTGAATTTAGAATAATAGTCATAAAATTAATCGCTGGGCTTGAAAACAGTATAGCTGACAGCAGAGAATCTCTTGCTACAGAGATCAAGGGACTAAGGAACAGTCACGAGGAGCTGAAAAACGCTTTAAACGAAATGCATAACAAAATGGAAACCACCACGGCTCGGATTGAAGAGGCAGAGGAGAGAATAGGTGAACTAGAAGATAAAGTTATGGAAAAAGAGGAAGCTGAGAAAAAGAGAGATAAAAAAATCCAGGAGTATGAGGGGAAAATTAGAGAACTAAGTGATACACTAAAAAGAAATAATATACGCATAATTGGTATCCCAGAGGAGGAAGAGAGAGGGAAAGGTGCTGAAGGGGTACTTGAAGAAATAATAGCTGAGAACTTCCCTGAACTGGGGAAGGAAAAAGGCATTGAAATCCAAGAGGCACAGAGAACTCCCTTCAGACGTAACTTGAATCGATTTTCTGCACAACATATCATAGTGAAACTGGCAAAATACAAGGATAAAGAGAAAATTCTGAAAGCAGCAAGGGGTAAACGTGCCCTCACATATAAAGGGAGACCTATAAGACTCGTGACTGATCTCTCTTTTGAAACTTGGCAGGCCAGAAAGAATTGGCACGAGATTTTCAGTGTGCTAGACAGAAAAAATATGCAGCCGAGAATCCTTTATCCAGCAAGTCTGTCATTTAGAATCGAAGGAGAGATAAAGGTCTTCCCAAACAAACAAAAACTGAAGGAATTTGTCACCACTAAACCAGCCCTCCAAGAGATCCTAAGGGGGACCCTGTGAGACAAAGTACCAGAGACATCACTACAAGCATAAAACATACAGACATCACAATGACTCTAAACCCATATCTTTCTACAATAACACTGAATGTAAATGGATTAAATGCGCCAACCAAAAGACATAGGGTATCAGAATGGATAAAAAACAAGATCCATCTATTTGCTGTCTACAAGAGACTCATTTTAGACCTGAGGATACCTTTAGATTGAGAGTGAGGGGATGGAGAACTGTTTATCATGCTACTGGAAGCCAAAAGAAAGCTGGAGTAGCCATCCTTATATCAGACAAACTAGACTTTAAATTAAAGGCTGTAACAAGAGATGAAGAAGGACATTATATAATAGTGACAGGGTCTATCCATCAGGAAGAGCTAACAATTATCAATGTCTATGCGCCGAATACCGGAGCGCCCAAATATATAAAACAATTACTCATAAACATAAGCAACCTTATTGATAAGAATGTGGTAATTGCAGGGGACTTTAACACCCCACTTACAGAAATGGATAGATCATCTAGACACATGGTCAATAAAGAAACAAGGGCTCTGAATGAGACATTGGATCAGATGGACTTGACAGATATATTTAGAACTCTGCATCCCAAAGCAACAGAATATACTTTCTTCTCGAGTGCACATGGAACATTCTCCAAGATAGATCATATACTGGGTCACAAAACAGCCGTTCATAAGTTTACAAGAATTGAAATCATACCATGCATACTTTCAGACCACAATGCTATGAAGCTTGAAATCAACCACAGAAAAAATTCTGGAAAACCTCCAAAAGCATGGAGGTTAAAGAACACCCTACTAACGAATGAGTGGGTCATCCAGGCAATTAGAGAAGAAATTAAAAAGTATATGGAAACAAACGAAAATGAAAATACAACAATCCAAACGCTTTGGGACGCAGCGAAGGCAGTCCTGAAAGGAAAATACATTGCAATCCAGGCCTATCTCAAGAAACAAGAAAAATCCCAAATACAAAATCTAACAGCACACCTAAAGGAACTAGAAGCAGAACAGCAAAGGCAGCCTAAACCCAGCAGAAGAAGAGAAATAATAAAGATCAGAGCAGAAATAAACAATATAGAATCTAAAAAAACTGTAGAGCAGATCAACGAAACCAAGAGTTGGTTTTTTGAAAACATAAACAAAATTGACAATCCTCTAGCCAGGCTTCTCAAAAAGAAAAGGGAGATGACCCAAATAGATAAAATCATGAATGAAAATGGAATTATTACAACCAATCCCTCAGAGATACAAACAATTATCAGGGAATACTATGAAAAATTATATGCCAACAAATTGGACAACCTGGAAGAAATGGACAAATTCCTGAACACCCACACTCTTCCAAAACTCAATCAGGAGGAAATAGAAAGCTTGAACAGACCCATCACCAGCGAAGAAATTGAATCGGTTATCAAAAATCTCCCAACAAATAAGAGTCCAGGACCAGATGGCTTCCCAGGGGAGTTCTACCAGACGTTTAAAGCAGAGATAATACCTATCCTTCTCAAGCTATTCCAAGAAATAGAAAGGGAAGGAAAACTTCCAGACTCATTCTATGAAGCCAGTATTCCTTTGATTCCTAAACCAGACAGAGACCCAGTAAAAAAAGAGAACCACAAGCCAATATCCCTGATGAATATGGATGTCAAAATTCTCAATAAGATACTAGCAAATCGAATTCAACGGCATATAAAAAGAATTATTCACCATGATCAAGTGGGATTCATTCCTGGGATGCAGGGCTGGTTCAACATTCGCAAATCAATCAACGTGATACATCACATTAACAAAAAAAAAGAGAAGAACCATATGATCCTGTCAATCGATGCAGAAAAGGCCTTTGACAAAATCCAGCACCCTTTCTTAATAAAAACCCTTGAGAAAGTCGGGATAGAAGGAACATACTTAAAGATCATAAAAGCCATTTATGAAAAGCCCACAGCTAACATCATCCTCAACGGGGAAAAACTGAGAGCTTTTTCCCTGAGATCAGGAACACGACAGGGATGCCCACTCTCACCACTGTTGTTTAACATAGTGCTGGAAGTTCTAGCATCAGCAATCAGACAACAAAAGGAAATCAAAGGCGTCAAAATTGGCAAAGATGAAGTCAAGCTTTCGCTCTTTGCAGATGACATGATATTATACATGGAAAATCCGATAGACTCCACCAAAAGTCTGCTAGAACTGATACATGAATTCAGCAAAGTTGCAGGATACAAAATCAATGTACAGAAATCAGTTGCATTCTTATACACTAACAATGAAGCAACAGAAAGACAAATAAAGAAACTGATCCCATTCACAATTGCACCAAGAAGCATAAAATACCTAGGAATAAATCTAACCAAAGATGTAAAGGATCTGTATGCTGAAAACTATAGAAAGCTTATGAAGGTAATTGAAGAAGATTTAAAGAAATGGAAAGACATTCCCTGCTCATGGATTGGAAGACTAAATATTGTCAAACTGTCAATACTACCCAAAGCGATCTACACATTCAATGCAATCCCAATCAAAATTGCACCAGCATTCTTCTTGAAACTAGAACAAGCAATCCTAAAATTCATATGGAACCACAAAAGGCCCCGAATAGCCAAAGTAATTTTGAAGAAGAAGACCAAAGCAGGAGGCATCACAATCCCAGACTTTAGCCTCTACTACAAAGCTGTCATCATCAAGACAGCATGGTACTGGCACAAAAACAGACACATAGACCAATGGAATAGAATAGAAACCCCAGAACTAGACCCACAAACGTATGGCCAACTCATCTTTGACAAAGCAGGAAAGAACATCCAATGGAAAAAAGACAGTCTCTTTAACAAATGGTGCTGGGAGAACTGGACAGCAACATGCAGAAGGTTGAAACTAGACCACTTTCTCACACCATTCACAAAAATAAACTCAAAATGGATAAAGGACCTGAATGTGAGACAGGAAACCATCCAAACCTTAGAGGAGAAAGCAGGAAAAGACCTCTCTGACCTCAGCCGTAGCAATCTCTTACTCGACACATCCCCAAAGGCAAGGGAATTAAAAGCAAAAGTGAATTACTGGGACCTTATGAAGATAAAAAGCTTCTGCACAGCAAAGGAAACAACCAACAAAACTAAAAGGCAACCAACGGAATGGGAAAAGATATTTGCAAATGACATATCGGACAAAGGGCTAGTCTCCAAAATCTATAAAGAGCTCACCAAACTCCACACCCGAAAAGCAAATAACCCAGTGAAGAAATGGGCAGAAAACATGAATAGACACTTCTCTAAAGAAAACATCCGGATGGCCAACAGGCACATGAAAAGATGTTCAGCGTCGCTCCTTATCAGGGAAATACAAATCAAAACCACACTCAGGTATCACCTCACACCAGTCAGAGTGGCCAAAATGAACAAATCAGGAGACTATAGATGCTGGAGAGGATGTGGAGAAACGGGAACCCTCTTGCACTGTTGGTGGGAATGCAAATTGGTGCAGCCGCTCTGGAAAGCAGTGTGGAGTTTCCTCAGAAAATTAAAAATAGACCTACCCTATGACCCAGCAATAGCACTGCTAGGAATATATCCAAGGGACACAGGAGTACTGATGCATAGGGCACTTGTACCCCAATGTTTATAGCAGCACTCTCAACAATAGCCAAATTATGGAAAGAGCCTAAATGTCCATCAACTGATGAATGGATAAAGAAATTGTGGTTTATATACACAATGGAATACTACGTGGCAATGAGAAAAAATGAAATATGTCCTTTTGTAGCAACGTGGATGGAACTGGAGAGTGTGATGCTAAGTGAAATAAGCCATACAGAGAAAGACAGATACCATATGGTTTCACTCTTATGTGGACCCTGAGAAACTTAACAGGAACCCATGGGGGAGGGGAAGGAAAAAAAAAAAAAAAAAGAGGTTAGAGTGGGAGAGAGCCAAAGCATAAGAGACTGTTTAGAACTGAGAACAAACTAAGGGTTGATGGGGGTGGGAGGGAGCAGAGGGTGGGTGATGGGTATTGAGGAGGGCACCTTTTGGGATGAGCACTGGGTGTTGTATGGAAACCAATTTGACAATAAATTTCATATATAAATAAAAAAAAATACTATCAGATTGAATTTGACAACACATTGAAAGCATCATATGCCATAGTCTAGTGGGATTCATTCCTGGGAGGCAAGGATGATTTAAATACATAAATCAATAAGTGTTATATATTACATTAATTGAATAAAAGATAATAATCACATGATCATCTGTATAGATAAAAAGAAAACATTTAACAAAATGCAATATACATTCCTGACAAGAAAAAAAAAAACTCTCAACAAATTGGGTATAAAAGGGAATATACCTCAACATGATAAAAATCACGTATGAAGAGCCCACACCAACATCATACTCCATTGCAAAGACTGAAAATTTTTCCTCAAATATCAGGAACAAGACATGGTTGCCCATTCTCAGCATTCCTATTCAGCAAATTTTATTTATTTGAGCTGAACTTGCTCTTCCCTTGCTGGATTCTTAAGGAGAATGGTTTGTGTATTTAGTTTATTAAGTTGTGATCTTTCTTCTTTGGTCTTTGGGCATTTACAGTTATATCACAGCTAAAATCTTAAATGTATATTTTTTTTTGAAGTTTGAATATATCATCCTCTTATTTCTGAACAATGATTTCTGATGAGAAATTAGCTCTTCATCAACCCTTGTGTATGCTGTTTTCTTTCTGCTTTTAACATTCTTTATGTATGCCTTCTGACAGTTCGATTCTTACGTGTTTAAGTTTGAATCTCATTGAGTTTATCATACTGGAGAATGATGAAATTTTGGATGCACAGATTAATATTTTCCATTTAATTTGGGAAGTTTCAACCAGTATTCATTTTCAAATAACATTTCTGGCCATTTATCTCTCTCTCTCTCTCTCTCTCTCTCTCTCTCTCTCTCCTCTGTTCATTTGAGAACATCTTTTCAGCTGCTGAGATAGCTAGAATTTTCATGCATTGCATTCATGCCAGTTTTTGTGCTGAAATTTATTTCTTTTTTAGTTTATTTATTTTGAGAGAGAGAAAGAGTGTGAGTAGGTGAAGGGCAGAGAAAGAGAGAGAGAGAGGAAGGGAGAGAGAGAGAATTCTAAGCAGGCTCCACTTTGTCAGCACAGAGCCCGATTCCAAGCTTGATCTCACAACTGTGAGATCATGACCTGAGCTGAAATTAAGAGTCATACCCTTAACTGACTGAGCCAACCAGATGACCATTGATGATGAAATGTCTATAGTTCCAACCACAGCATACATAATAGGGGTCATTTTAAAAACCAATCTTCACTCAGAAGATCTTTAATAATACAATCATAGCATGATCATAGTATCAGAGGAAGCCATTACTGAGGAAGATCCAAATTAGAATCAAGATAAGCAGCCAGGATCCAGGAGAAAATTGTAAACAGCAGATGTTTTCTTGTGAAGTATGGCCATTTCAGAAATACACTTCTCTAGAAATAATGTGATGGGTGTGTTAACTAAACTTACTGTGGTAACCATGTTGCAATATATATGTATATAAAATCATCATGTTATACTCTCTAAACACATACAATGTTATGTCTTTGTATCTCAATAAAGCTGGAAAAAATAAAATTAATGCATTGTCATTCTTATGATATGCATACATTTATGAAAAACTTTCATAAAAAACATAAGTTCATTAAAAGTAATTTAAAATTAAAGATTTAATTACCACAAATCTCTTATACATTCCAGAATTAAAATATAAACCTGTACAAGTATGTTCATGCCTTATTTATGATAATACAATACACTTAAGGGTTTTGCTAGGCTTACAAGTGTTTTTTCTTTAGTATATGTATTTATAAATAAACAATGTTTAAATACAAAATAAAACTAAAAATAACTTCAGAATATTTCAGAAGAAAAGTGGAAAGTGAGTAAGCAGCTAGAGACCTAGTAACAAGTAAGTTTTTGTTTTCCCATTTTAATTGGAAATATAGCGGAGGGCAAAATAATGTACTTCAAGGATGAGCTAAGTTTCTTCCAGTCAAAAGACACTTCCTGGGGCGCCTGGGTGGCGCAGTCGGTTAAGCGTCCGACTTCAGCCAGGTCACGATCTCGCGGTCCGTGAGTTCGAGCCCCGCGTCGGGCTCTGTGCTGACAGCTCAGAGCCTGGAGCCTGTTTCCGATTCTGTGTCTCCCTCTCTCTCTGCCCCTCCCCCGTTCATGCTCTGTCTCTCTCTATCCCAAAAATAAATAAACGTTGAAAAAAAAAATTAAAAAAAAAAAAGACACTTCCTATGTTAAGCGTGGGACTGCTATTTCTACAACAAATTTGTAGACGGAATCCTTGCAAATAAGTACTTGCACTCAGAGACAGAAATCCTTTTGTATGTTTTTTTCTGGGGATGTTGATTATATTGATATATTTTTTTTCAGAAAATAAAGAGAATGAAGAGAATAAAGAGAACAATATAGAGAACAATGTCAAGGAGGGAGCAATCTTGTGAGAGGATGTAAAAGTTTTTTTTTTTTTTTTTTTTTCCCCAGTAACAGATAGTTAAGAAACAAGAAGCAAGTTTAAGGGTGCTAGTGGGAACACTTGTATTTACTAAGTACAAGCTTGTAAGGCAGGCTTTGTATGTGATTTTCTGTAACCTTCACAATAACTCTTTGAGGTAGGTATAATTACTCCCAGTTTTCAAAAATAGAGTACAGCTCAGAGAAATTACACAATTTTCTTGAGTTTAGAAAGTTAGTGAGAGGTTGAAACATTGAATCCCAGTCTGTCCTTTTCTAAAGCATATGTTTCCTCCATTATAGGTAATATTAACTCCTTCAAACAACGTTATTGAAATCAATAACAGTTTTTAGCAATGGATCACATCGCCTTTCAACAAAATTATAAAAATGATCTGTAATTATATGTGTGATTTTTAAATAGTTTTTGCTCTAATGATATTTTTCATTTTCCACACACCATAACCCCAATACCAAGAAAACTGGTGATTAATCCCAAAGTAAAAGGTTATTAATGTATAAAGTATATTTTTAAATAGTTTAAAATAATGTTGCATATGAGTAAATTTTCAAAGAATTTTCAAAGTAAATTTTCAAAGATTGTTTCTCATAGAGATAAGTCAGACTAGTCACATTGAAATCCAACTGGATCTACAGAAAGCCAGAGATATTAAAGGCACCATGGGCACACAAGGAATGAAAGTATGGAGAGATTGAAATGACAATCCACACATGCATTTCAGTTATTCTGGCCCTATAAAGAAATAGAAAGACTGAAACTGAGTGAGAATAGCAGGAATCCATTGCTGTATGGCAACTGTAAATGTTTGTTTTTTGAAAATCACTTTTTATACTGAGGCTCTTTTTCATCAATGATAATATGAGGACCATACTTTTACTTGTAACTCCTACCTCAGGAGATTGTTTTGCTGATCAAATATGTAAAAACGCTATGCAAAATAGTTTACAAATATAAGATACCAGCAGTCTTTTTTTAAAACCTGGGATAATCATAAACCATTAAAAACTTCTCAGTTGTTTCCCACCCATGAGTAAGTTACTTAGATCTGTTCAGGTAAGGTAAAATCAATGCCACCAAGTGCTCTGAACTACAAATGCCTATCTCCTGGTACTCCCACAGGCCTGCAAAGTGGGTTTATAAATACCATGGAGTTTAAATTAAAGGTCAAACATCTAAAAAAGCACTCTCTGTACATGGCAAAAATCTCCCCTGCTCTTTCTATATTTTGTGATATCAAAATCTACAAATGTATATGTATAGATGTGTAGCATTACAATTCTTGAAAGTAAGTACTTTTATTGAATGTCATAGTTTCAGAAAGAGATCATAAAAGAATTTCAGGCTTCTCTTTTCGGGCAAGAAATAGAAGGTGACTTTGGCAAACTTAAATAAAAAGGAATTCATCAAAAATAATTGGGGAAGTTATCATACTAACAGAAACCAATGCAATTGGGAAGTCAAGAAACAAGAGGCCCCAACACAGTTTTATATCACCAAGACCAATCAGGCTGCTGCTACATCTACCAAATGCCATTACTTCTAATTTATTTACAAATTTAACAAGTATCTTTTCAGGAAATACTATATAGAAGAGACTATTCTGGGTACTGGGAATATAGGACTGAAGGAAACAATGTCCCTGTAGTCGTGGATTTTTTATTTCAATGTGAGATTATAATAAACAAGTAAATATGCAATCAACCACAATTTGAGATTGTCATAATTCATGAGACAAAGAGTAAAGGAGTCTTGTAGAGATGAAGAGTGATGGGGTAGAGTTAGAAGATTGTAAAATAATGAGGTCATGGATAACTAATCTCAAATTCTCCTCTTAACATTTAGAGTGTTTCTAATTGATTAGCATTACATCATGGGCCTATTCCCCAATTGGATATGGTGAGTAAAGGAATAAATGGCCTCTTCATCTTCTGTATTTGGATATTTTAATTTTCACTAAGATTAACCACCAAGCAAAATCAGAAAGATTGTAGAAAACAAAAATATGCAAATATATGTTAAGTTTTGCCAATCAATTGCTTTCTCTGCATTTAGATAATGAGTTGGGAGGAATAGAATTAATCTTTAGGGTTGATACCCTTCCTTGGACTCAGCTAAAGAGACTGAAGGAAACTAGCAGCTAGATCCTAGCCAGCACTACACTGCAATTATCTTTGCCTTTTTTTTTTCTGGCAACTCAATTTAACAAGTATTTATTGATCACTTTGTGCAAAGTATTAAACATTTTTATATCCCTCTACTCAGCTTTCAGAGAGGCAACATAGGTAGGTATCTTTAATGTAATAACCACTGAGGCCTGGTTTATTCTGAACAAGTGAACTCTAATAGGAATTCAGAAACCTGGTTGATACCATCTTAGAGATCCAAATAAACAACCATCAAACACACAAAAAAGGCTTATTATGCAGATTGAATGAGTCTTACTTTAGTTTTTAAAACGGTACTGACATGCAGCAGAGTTGGGTGTTTATCCCAATAATCTTGTACTTTTTCAAATAAACATTTGCATATAAATTGCCTTGAAGAATATGTTACCAAGTCAGAAGGTAAAGGAGACTGAATTAATTTTAATCCTACATGAGCTTTGCAGGCCTGAAGTTTACTACTAAAGCAACATCTCTTGAAAACTTTAAAATTTGTGAATATAGTTCTTGGTTCTTAGGTTTTAAAACTTTCAACAGCACCAGTACCACAGAATAACGTACTCTAAATATGTTCATATGTATGCACTGCACCTCTTCTCTGGAAAATATATTGGCATTAAATTCTGCTTGCAGAGAAGGAATACTGTGTTAATATTCTCATGTTCTCTAAACTAAATAAAGCTTTCCAGCCCTAGTTATATTAAATGTAAAAAGCTGGCTTTTTAATATTGACCAATTGAAAATGAGTGATATGGCTAATGGTAATAAAAGTTTTCAAGTAGCTAGTTTACTTCATGTTTTCAAAAACTCACGTTTTCTTAAGTCTCCATACTCTTCTATAAAATTCACTATTAAGGTAAAAAGTCTATATTTCCTTTTCAAATATTTCCTGTTACTTGTTTCAAATATTTATTTAACTTCTTTAGAGTAAAAAAATAACCAATTTATTATAGATTTCTAAGGAAAAATTAACACCAGTAGTAGTAGTAGCTATTAATATTTACATAGTACTTTCTAAAGATTTTCACACACATTATCTTATATTATGATCAAATTAATGTGATGAAAGGAATCCCTATAATCCCGATAGTACAGATTGAGATAGTAAGGCTCAGAAATTAAGTAATTTATGACGTCATTCAAAGTTAGTTACTAATGCATTCCTTTTTGTCAGTTTTTGTTTTCATTTTCATTTTCTTCTTTCTAATTAAAAAATAATAAAATGAATTGCTTAGTCTATGTGTTTTAAATCACAGGAACATTAACTCTGTTTTATATATGAAGAAAACATGAATTCCAGCTTCAGAATCTATGCTAACAACAATAATATTTTATTTATGCATTTTTGATAAAATATGAAGGGGAATTTCTGAAGACACATGTGTATATAAAATGTCACCTGTGCTTCCCCAAGGTCAAGCTGGCTGTGGTTTTCAAGTAATCACCCCATACAGGTAATGCACATATATCCAGTGATCAAATGAAAACTGTACCTGATATTTATATGGGCTTCCACTACAGTAACATGAAATTGGTTATTATATAAAGAATTGTTTGTATTTCTGAGGATTGACATATTTTTAAATTAAGTTTTATAATTTTAAATAACAGATATCATTAACTGTACCTAATACATTTAAATTAATACAATAAGTGAAGATATTTATAAGAACTATATGTATTTGTGTTTAGTCAAAGTGTAGGCTTATTTAATTAATCAGAGGTTTTAAACTTGATGAACTTGAAAAGAGCATGAAAAGAACCATGTGTAAGAACAGTGAAATGTCTTAGAAAAAAATCTTAAGAGGAAAAAAAATGTGTTAAGAAGAAGAAAAAAATACATTAGCAGTGTCAAATAGAAGTACCAGTACAAAAACTAATTGGCAAACTCTGTTCATGTTGGAAAATGTGGTATAAGAAATGCATTTTGCAAATGCTAGAACTTCCCTGCACAAGACAGGGAAGAAGAGTTAAACATAACAAATACAAATGTAACATTTCTAAAGTTTTACTTCATTTCCTTTGATTAATCCAAATGTTCACTTGTATCTTGATATTCTTATCATTAGGTACATGAAAATATTTCTGAAAAAAATATTTGCAACCTTTTGGAATGCCTAGTATGAATAAATAAATAAATAAATTGAAGCAATATTTCAGTAATAAAGTATCAATTTGCACACAGTACATAACTATGCTGCCATTAAACAGTGAAACTTATTTGAAAACAGCAAAAATATTTGCTGGAAATGCTTGTAGATAATTTTATTATAGGATATGTATTGATACAGATATTTTAAAGATGCTTTCTTTCTCTTATTTTTGTTTGTTTTTTGGAAAAAGTATAAATAATAAAATAACAAATCTTTTGAAATCCAATTTTACATAAAGGACACGTTGACAACATGGCAACTATCTTCCTAGATCTCACTTCACACACACACACACACACACACACACACACACACACACACTTATGGTGGTGCATCTCTGTGTTCCTTTTTACAGATTATAAGTGGTTTTACCAATCTTTATGTTGGCTTAAATGATTATATTCTTGATTCATGATCATTTGTAGTTTATACTTTTTAAAATGCCTATTCTTATTATTACCCAATCTTTTTTTTTTTGCATTTTGTGTCTTTGTGTTTATATTCATTAGCTCTTCATGAAGTAGTGCATTAATGTTTTGTCTGCTATATGTATTTTTCTTTAAAAAATTTTTTTAATCTTTATTTTTGAGAGAGAGACAGCGTGTGAGCAGGGGAGGAGCAGAGAGAGAGGGAGACACAGAATCCAAAGCAGGCTCCAGGCTCTGAGCTGTCAGCACAGAGCCGGATGCGGGGCTTGAACCCACGAACTGTGAGATCATGACCTGAGCCAAAGTCGGATGCTCAACCGACTGAGGTACCCAGGTGCCCCTCCTATATGTATTTTTCTAATCTGCCCTTTTTTTCTCACTTAACAGAAAGATTTTTTATCACTTTTGAAAAATATTAATGAAATATATATTTAACTTTATAGGTTTTGACTGCTTGTATTGTTTTGGAAGATTTCCCCAAACCAAAATTACCTTGCTTTTTCTAAACATTACTTTCAAATAAATGTTGTATAAAATTTAATCCACATGGAAATTACTTTTGTATTCAGTGTGAGAACAGAGACCAAATTTGGTTTCACTGTTAATGAAATAAAACATAATTTCTCAATATATTGAAATACTATTTTCACATATCAAATTCAAATATATACTGACATCCATTTTTTCACATTTGTTTCAGTAGTTTCTGCTCTGCATAGATTGTTTTGAAACATATTTTACATATAACATTGTGTAAATTTGAGGTATACAACATTTGAGGACATTATGTAAAGTGAGGTAAGTCAGAAACAGAGACAAATAATATACGTGTGTTCTTATATGTGGAGTCCAAAAAAGCCAAACATGCACACATCATAAATGGTTACTGATGTGGGAAACAAAGGCAATAGAGAAAAAGAATTAAATTTCCTTGCAACTTACAACCCATTGACAAGTCTTTGAGACAGGCAGAGTTAGATTCCTCTAGGAACTCAACTGCCTAGATGATGGCATTTTGCTAAGGGCAAAAGGTGAACTTAGCTCACCTCCCACCTCCAACAGGACCCTGTAAGTCTACTTTAACATAAAAAATTCTTTTGGAAACTTCCTTCATCATTAACCCCCCAAATATATGTTAGCAATTATCATCCAAGCTTATGGCCCACTGATAATACACCTGAAGGGTCTCATGACTGAGGTTTACTAGACAGTAATAAATGACCTTTTCCTAACAATAGCTAGCCCCCTCAAGGTCCTGGAAACCTTGCTTCCAAAATTCCTTAGAGACCTGTGCTGTCCCTAACCCCCTCCAACTTGAAGGTATATAATCAGTCACCTGTCACAACCTCAGTGCAGTTCTTTCTACCCACAGGTCCTGTCTCCATACTTTAATAAAACCACCTTTTTGCACCAAAGGTGTCTCAAGTATTCTTTCTTGGCTGTCAGTTCCTAACTCTAACATTTTCCATATCAGTTGTTACCATGGGGTTGGGAGGATAGAACAGATGTTTACTGGCATCTATTTTGATATATTGTTTTACACTAAACTGTGAAATTTTCAAATCATTGTACCTTGATTATAATTCAGTATATTTTGTATCTTCTAACCAAATCCATACTTTATTAGTATTTCCATAGTTTGGAGTTATTCCCAAATAGTGATTCTATTTCATATAAAGTTGGAGTGAATTGGGGCGCCTGGGTGGCGCAGTCGGTTAAGCGTCCGACTTCAGCCAGGTCACGATCTCGCGGTCCGTGAGTTCGAGCCCCGCGTCAGGCTCTGGGCTGATGGCTCAGAGCCTGGAGCCTATTTCCGATTCTGTGTCTCCCTCTCTCTCTGCCCCTCCCCCGCTCATGCTCTGTCTCTCTCGGTCCCAAAAATAAATAAACGTTGAAAAAAAAAATTAAAGTTGGAGTGAATTATATCTGCTTATTTGACAAATAAAAAATTTTGTATTTTCTTAGTTTCTTATAATTGCATTAAATTGTGTAAGTGATAAAATATTCCTATTTTATGATGTTCTGTCCTCTCCATTACCAGGTCCTGATTTATCATTTTTTGGAGATGGTATTCTATGCTTTTTAAAAAGATTTAAAATGTTCATCAAGTAAGTTTACCTTTTTTTATTATTTAATCCTAAGTGGTATATGTTTTTGGTTTTTGTTTTGTTTTGTCAAGTCGAATGCATATTTTCATTTGTATGCATTGATTGCCTGTTGGATATATACAAAAAATGAACAATAGAGTTTTCTTTTTGGAATTTTAATTTTAATATAATTTTAAATTTACAGAAAAGTTGAAAGAATGATTACGAATCTCTTAAAAATCCAAAAGTGAGATATCTAATTCTTTAATAAGTGCCAATGACTAATGTGTTTGTTTATTATGATGCTCAAATTTTCCCAGATTTGGCCAGTATTTCTTGATAGCCCCATTATTCTTTGAGTGATTCCTTACTTTCTAGTGCCACATGATATTCTAGGTTTAGAATGTATTTCTCTTTAACTCTGATATCATCAGCCTTTCTCTAAGGAAACTTAGTTATTCTGACTGGATAATAGTATTTGAAAACCAAGATCTGGGTGATAGGTGTGCTAGTCACTCTGAATCATTGCTTCTCATTCTCTCAAACACATAGCGCTAGGAAATTAGATAATAATTGATGACAGATAGATGTTTATTTATCCCCATACCTATTTATCTCTATATATTAAGATAAGCATCACACTGGTACTTACAATTCCAGTCCAACACCACAAGATACATTCTAGTTTTTCCATTTGAATATTTGTAATCTTTTTTCCAACAATAAGCAATTGGCTCCCATTATCCCAGGTGTATTTACTCATGTGCTCAAGAATGGAATACATAGAGTCATTTCAGAATTACTAACCCATAACTATTGTAAAGAGCAAATGTACTAGCTCAAAATCAATATATTTTTTATAATTTTTGTTTTGAGGTAAAATTTATAAACCACGGACAGTACAAATCATTAGTTAAAATTTGGTATATTTTAACATATACATACATGTACATAGAAATCAAGTTCTAGAGCCATTTCATCAACACAAAGTGTTTCCACATGCCTTTTTTCAGGCATCCTCCAAAAGCAACCCCATTTGTTATTTTTGGCACATATTACAGTTTTAGCTGTCATAGAACTTCATATAAAAGCACTTCATACAATATTTACTGAATTATTTTGTCCTTGTCTGTTTCACTCAGCATAATGTCTGTAAAATTCATTCATAGTGTTGGACAGTCAAAAATTTTTAATCTCTTTTTCCTTGTTGAGTAGTGTTTTGTTGTATGATCACATCACAATTATATATCATTTCTCCCATTGGAATATGTGTTGACTGTTCTTGTTATTGATTATCATGGATAAAATGACAATAAATATTCAAGTCCTTTTAAAATATTTTTACTTTTCTTGGATATATACTTAGGACTGAAATTTCTGAGTCATCGGTAGGTATATATATATATATATATATATATATATATATATATTTATAAGAAATTGCCAAACTATTTACAAAGTGGTTGTATCATTTTACACTTCACTTACCAATGTATTAAAATACTGGCTGTCCCAGGAGCACCTGGGTGACTCAATCGGTTAAGCGTCTGATTTTGGCTCAGGTCATGGTCTCGCAGTCTGTGAGTTCAAGTCCCACATTGGACTCTGTGCTGACAGCTCAGAGACTAGAGCCTGCTTCAGATTCTGTGTCTCCCTCTCTCTCTGTCCCTCCCCCACTTATACTCTCTCTCTCAAAAATAAATAAACATCAAAAAAATTAAAATACTGGCTGTCCCATATCTTTGCCAACATTTGGTTTTTTAAGTCTTTTAGATGTCGCCATTTTGATGGATATGAAAATATAATTCACTGAGGCTTTGGCTTAGAATTACCTGAGGTTGGGCACATTTTTATTTCCCTAATGGCACACTTCTGCTTTATGAAATGTCTTTTAAGATCTTTTGCTTTTTTTTCTATTGGTGAATTTGTCTTTTTCATTAAGAATGAGTTATTTGTAAACATTACATATGCATCCTTTGCAGATGTAGGTATTGTGCATATTTTATTCCCAGTTGTTGGCTTGACTCTTCATTCTTGTAACATTGACTTTTTCTAAGCAAAAGTTTTCAATTTTGATGAAATATATTTACAATTTTAATAGTTATCAGTTTATTGTGTTCTAAGAAATTTTGCTTACCTACATAAATTTTTCCTTAAACTTTGTAGTTTAAGTTTTTATTATTAGCTCTATGATTATTTTTTAAGTGAATTTTGGTGTATGATATGAGGAAAGGGTTCAGAATTTTTACCTCTTATGTGGTTATCCTGGTATTCAGTACAATATGTTATATACATATATAACATATATTTATTTATACATATTTTATTTATACTTTTATTTTATAAACATAAACATATAACTTTATATATTTTATATTATTTATACATATTTTATATAAATAGAAGTATAAATAAAATATGTATAAATAAATATATGCTTGGATGCCTTGGTCAAATATTAATTAACTATATGAATGCAGGTCTTTTTCTGGACTCTCAGTTTAATTCCCATGATCCACTGTCTATCATTTTGCCAATACTACAGTGACTTGTTTCTGAAGCTATGTTGACAGTCTTAAAGTCAGGCAAGGAAAACCCCTCAAATCCAATCCACATTTTGGCTGTTTTAAGTCCTTTGCTGTTTTATACAAATATAAAATATATAAAACAAAATATAAAATTATTAAAAAAGAAATTTAATTACATTTAAACGATTCTACTTTCTCTGTGCTTCCTGGTTTTTGATGTCTGTGTCTTTCTCCAGGTTAGGAAAGTTTTCTGCTATGATTTGCTCACATAACCCTTCTACCCCTATTTCTCTCTTCCTCTTCTGGGACCCCTATGATTCTGATGTTGTTCCTCTTTAATGAGTCACTGATTTCACTAATTCTTAAATCATGCTCTTTTGCCTTAATCTCCCTCTTTTTTTCTGCTTCATTATTCTCCATAAGTTTGTCCTCTATATCGCTGATTCTCTGTTCTGCTTCAATCATCCTTGCTGCCATGGCATCCATCCAAGATTGCAGCTCAGTTATACCATTTTTTTATTTCATCCTGACTAGCTTTTACTTCTCTTATCTCCGCAGAAAGGGATTCTAATCTATTTCTGACTCCAGCTAGTATTCTTATTATCGTGATTCTAAATTCTGGTTTAGACATCTTGCTTGTATCTGTGTTGGTTAAGTCTCTGGCTATTGTTTCTTCCTGCTCTTCCTTTTGGGGTGAATTCCTTCGATTCGTCACTTTGAAAGGAGAAAAAGAATTAATGAGGAGGTAGAAAATATTAAAATTAAAAAAATTAAAAACTAAAACACAGATGCAAAATATCAAATAAATGATGCTAGATCCTAGGTGTGTTTTGGTCTGGCTGTTGAAAGGGCTTGATAGATTAGAGAAAAAAGGGGAAAAAAAAGGAAATCATTTGAAAATTTGAAAAAAATGAATACACTGACGTAGACAAAAATGAAATGTTGGAAGTAAAATAGAATTTGAAAAAAATTTACACAAAAGTAAAAAATATAGTAGAAAAAAATAAAGAATATTTTTAATAAAAACTGAAAATAAAAATGAATATTTTCTTTCTGTATTCAAAAAAAAGAAAAGGAATGAAAAAGAGAAAAGAAAGAAAGAAAACTGAATAGATGGACCAGCTAACAGACTGAAATATGACTGAAATTACTTCATTTTTGCCTAAAAGTCAAACTATGAAGCACTTTATAGTGTATAAACTAAGCAGGCAGTGAGACTTGTGTTCTTGAAGAGTGAGGTTGCTGGGGCGCCTGGGTGGCGCAGTCGGTTAAGCGTCCGGCTTCAGCCAGGTCACGATCTCGCAGTCTGTGAGTTCGAGCCCCGCGTCAGGCTCTGGGCTGATGGCTCAGAGCCTGGAGCCTGTTTCCGATTCTATGTCTCCCTCTCTCTGCCCCTCCCCTGTTCATGCTCTGTCTCTCTCTGTCCCAAAAATAAATAAACGTTGAAAAAAAAAAAAATTTAAGAGCGAGGTTGGCCCAGTTGGGTGGGGCTTAGTGTAATGGCTCTGTTCTCCACTAGATGGAGCTTCTACCCAACTGGGGTGGATTGTTATGGTGCTTGTCTGTGTTTATGTACATGCACGGGAGAGGTGAAAATGGTGTCTCCCAGCTACCCAGTCTCTAGTATCGGAATTCCGTTTTCCCGGATCAGCAATCACGCACCCATCCTTCCTCTTCAGCTTCTGTCCACTCCCTGCTACCACACTGTCCATGACCATGCCCCAGGCAGCACCTCCCTCCTGAGTTCTGTCTCAGATGCATCTTGCTTCCCTGTCCCCCCACTTCTGAGGGACTGTGGCTTTGACCCTCTGCGGAGGGTCTCACTGAGCAATGGCCAGGTGCCGGCAACACCCAGGAGCGCAATTGGGACCATGCTGCTGCCGATGCCCAGAAACTGCAGCCAGGTGCCAGCCCGCCCCAGAAAAAGTTCACAAGACAGTGTAGCAGCAGGGCCTCAGGGATTATGGAATATCACAACACACATCTGGCACACTTTACCCCCAATGACTTTGTTCCAGCACCTGCTAATGTGGCCATTCTCTGGGGTCTGCTGGGCCCAGGTGGCATCAGAGCCTCTAGCAAATGTTCTTCCAGCAGTGGAACCACTTTTCCCCGTGTGGCCCAGGAAACTCCCAGACCCCACTCTGTTCCTGGGGATTTGCCCTTCCCACCAGAGCACTGTCAGGTATCAAGCTGCAGAGTTGCAGACTCTGTGCTTCCCCTGTTTACAGTATTAATGGAATTTAAACCCTCTCCTTTCTCCTTTCTCCCTTTTTAGTTAAGTCCCTGCAGCTACTTGCAATATTCCACTTTCTCTCCAGGTGCTTTTGGGGAGGGGTGATTTTCCCATATTCTCCCTCCCCCCCACCATGTGTCCATCCTCTCTCTGCATGAAAAAGCAGCTCTCTGCCCTCCATGGCTTCTCTCTCCCCAAGTTCACCTGTCCACACCGCGTACCTGCTGAATTTTGTGTTTCAGGTTGTGCAGATTGTTGTGTTAATCTTCCAATCAGTTTTCTAAGTGTGCAGGATGGTTTAGTGTTGGTCTGGCTGTATTTCATGGATGCGAGACACAAAAAACTTCATGTTGTTCTACCATCTTGGCTCCTCTCCCATTAGATTCAACAAAAACTGACCATCAACAAGGCATATCTTACTCAAATTCACAAAATACTGAGGCAAGGAAAGAATTATGAAAGCAGCAAGGGAGAAACAGTCCTTAACCTACAAGGGAAGAGACATCAGGTTTGCAGCAGACCTATCCACAGAAACTCGGCAGGCCAGAAAGGAGTAGCAGGATATATTCAATGTGCTGAATCAGAAAAATATGCAGCCAAGAATTCTTTATCCAACAAGGCTGTCATTGAAAATAGGAGAGATAAAAATTTTCCCAGACAAACAAAAATTAAAGGAGTTTGTGACCACTAAACCAGCCCTGCAAGAAATTTTAAGGGGGACTCTCTAAGGGGAGAAAAAATGGAATAAATTAAATAAATAAATAAATAAATAAATACCAAAAGCAGCAAAGACTAGAAAGGACCAGAGAACACCACCAGAAACTCCAACTCTACAGGAAACATAATGGCAATAAATTCATATCTTTCAGTACTCACTCTAAATGTCAATGGACTAAACACTCCAGTGAAACCAATCTACTTTCTAACCAGGAGCATTAAAAGATAATAAATTTCCCACTGAGGCTTGCTCTTACAGCATCCTACACACTTGGATCTCTCTTTTTGAAATCAATTAACTAAGGGGAGCCTGGGTGGCTCAGTCGGTTAAGTGTCCGACTTCAGCTCAGGTCATTATCTCAAGGGTTGTGGGTTTAAGCCCCATGTGGGACTCTGTGCTGAGAGCTGAGAGCTCCAAGCCTGAAGCCTGCTTTGATTCTGTGTCTCTCTCTCTCTTCCCCTCCCCTACTCACACTCTGTCTCTCTCTCTCTCTCTCAAAAATAAACTTTAAAAAATTTTTAAAAATTAAATCAATCAATTCACACTCTATTTTAATTATTTAAACATTTTTCAGAGATTTTTTCAAATTTCCTATTGTAAACTGTTTCCATTTTCTTACCATGTTGTTAGAAAACATATTCTATGACTGATATTATGTTACTTTGTGATTCTTGTTCTATAGACCACTATATGCTCTAGCCTGGTGAATGGTGAAATGTTCCATGTATACTAATAGAATATATATTCTGTACTTGTTGGGGATACTGTTATATAATATCTACTAGATGAAATTGTGTGATAGTGTTATTCCATTTGTCTCTGCTACTGATTTTGTCTAAATCTTTGTCAATTACTGAGACTTTACTACTGTGAATTTGTTTGTTTCTCTATCTTTAGTTGTATCAAATTTTGTTTCATGAGTATGACACCTGACTGGTTAGGTGCATTCACAGACTTAGGATTCTTATACTTTCTTAGTACATTGTTTATTTTATTTTCATAACATGTCACTTTAATTCTGGTAATACTCTACATTGAAGTCCACATTGTCTGATATTAATTTAGCTAGTTCAGTTTTCTCATGCTTATTATTTCAAGGCTTATAATTTTTTACCCATTTTCTTCCAAGTTATCTGCACCTTTAAATTTAAAGTTTTTTCTTTTAAAAAAAATAATGTTTATTTATTTTTGAGAGAGAGAGAGAGAGAGAGAGAGAGAGAGAGACAGAAAGTGGGGGAGGGGTAGAGAGAGAAAGAGAGAGAGAGAGAGTCACAGAATATGAAGCAGGCTCCAGGCTCCAAGCTCTGAGTTCTCAGCTCTCAGCACAGAGCCCCACGTGGGGCTCAAACCCACAAATTGTGAGATCATGACCTGAGCTGAAGTTGGATGCTCAACCAGCTCAGCCACCTAGGCACCCCTAAAGTTTGTTATTTTGATCACCATACAATTAAGTATTATTTTAATTCAATCTCACATTCTCTCCTATTTAAATTTAATATGGTTATTAATATATCATGGACATAATTGTCACATTTTTGTGTTCATATGTGTGTGTATGTGTATATATATATATGTATACATATATGTATATGTATACGTATATATATATATATGTATATATATACATACACACATCATTTGTTTTTATTTATCTTTTGATACTTGGTTTCTTGTTGTTCTTGTTGTTGATAGGGGATGTATTTCTATGGTGGTTTAGAATTTTTTTAGCTGTTTGACTATGATTTCCTAGGTATGTTTCTTTATCCTGATTAGCTGAAATATTTGTATTCCCATTCAGTTTTTATATTTAGTGTGAGAATTTTTATCTATCTTTAAAATTTTCCCATTCCTTCTCTTCTCAGCTGTTTTTTGTTCCAATAATACATTTTTTAGACTATATGATTTTAGGTCACTAGGACTCTATTATTTCAGTTCTTTTCTTCTCTGTTTTTATTGTATGTTTAATGTTCATGTATTTTTCAAATTTTCCAATTTTTGTATTTTTAATCTGCCATTAAATCCTGTTGTTGAAATCTGCAATTTATGTATTTCATTTTTAGGTTTAGAATTTCCATTTGTTCATTTTTCCACTTTTCATTTTTCTGCTAATAGTAGCCACATTTTTATTTATTATATTTATCTTTTCTTATTCATTTAGTGAACAGATATTTAAATTTCCTTACAGTTTTTTTCCATAAATTCATAAATCTGAATCATTTTGGAATATATTTCTATTGACTACTAATGGGATACATTTTTTTATCTCTTTGCAAGTCTTAACTTTTTTTTATCATATACTGGACATTGTAGATGTTATGTTGTTAAGACTCTTGTTTCTGTTGGTTTTTTTTCTGAAAAATATTAATTTTTTCTAGCTTGTAGTAACATTGCTGGACTAAAAATTTAAACTCTCTCACCCTAAAGTGAGAAGCAAGTAAAATTTTCATTCTTTCAGTATTCTAATTATTGTGGTTTTTGGTAAAAACTTTGATATTATCTCACATATGCAAAATTAAGAATGTCATCCAATAAATTAAGCTGAGTAAATATTCAAATAGCTACATTGTTTCCATTTTATCTATTCTGAATGTCCACATTCTGCTATAACTCCTTAAGCAAGTAACATTGTGACTTTCTGCTTGAGTCCATAGTCCTACCCTGTGCCAAATGTAAAATGTCTCCAGATGAAAAGTCTTATAGAAGAGAATTTTACCCTGTAAAGTTCAAGTCTTTTGCAGGATATGGTAACCTGACCAACATAATTTAACATAAATATTACTGAAAGATATAAAACTTTACATATTGATAATAGAAAATATGCCTTCTTCTCAAACATAAAACATTCCAATGAGTAATCAAATATTTGATCAAAGAAAGCATCAGTAATGTCCAAAATTAGAAATATTACAAACAATAATCTCATCACAGTAAGAGGAGCAAAATAGAAATTAGTAACAAAATCTAAAACCTAAAGGTCCTTCTTTCTTAAACATAAAAATAAAATAAACATCTTATTTTGTAAAAAAATCTTTCATTTTAGAATTCTTAACTAAAAGGAAAAAAGAAGCCAATATTACAGAATTTGTAAAATATAATGGCCTATAATCATACACTGCCTTCTGTTATTTTTTTCTATTTCATCAAGATGTTTTTTACTTCTCGGTTAAAATGTAAAAATTTGAGGGCATGGAAATTAGATGCCATTGTTCTGAAATTCCTTCTGTTACTTGCATTCATTCTACATTGGGAAAGTATTTAATAAACATTAGAGAGTGTGTGTTATATTTAAAGAAATATCTTCAGGGAACTATTGACAACTAACAATTCACAAGCTCTTAATCACTAACTGATAGCTAAGACATTGCTTCTTCTCAAAGATGACATTTTATTTATCTTAAGGGCATTACTTTTCATTTCTTCAATCCCCACTGTAAGTCTGCACCTCAAAATCTAACAAGTTTTTTTTTCTTAATATTCCTGTTTCCTAATATGAGGAACACTAACATAAATTATCTGCACAACCTCTATTGTAGTTTATATCCTAGTCCATTTTCTTTTCTATCTTTTTTTTTTCTGAACAACTATTAATCTGCATGTTGTTTTTTTATTTTTAAATTACTATAATATCAAATCGATATCTTACCTTTATTTTACAAAAAAAAAAAAAGAAATTGAAATGAAATGTTTTATAGTAAATGAATAATCTGGAACTTTATCCAAGGTTTTGGATGATAGTCTCAGTGCTGTTTTTTGACACAAGGCTTCAGTACTTGGTGAGGTAAACTTCCTGGTCTGAACACATTTGTTCCCCACTATTATTATGACAAATAAAAAGATACACTTCAATAATAGTAATTTATTTTTACTAAATAGTCATTTACAATGTCAAGAATTCTCAAGGAAGTCAGAGTTGTAGGAGCAACTGTGATTTTAAAATTGGTAAAAGGTTGGGGGCCTGGGTGGCTCTGTTAGCAAAGTATCCAACTCTTGATTTTGGCTCAGGTCTTGATCTTACAGTTTGTGAGTTTACTCCTATTGGGGCTCTGTGCCATCAGCACAGAGCCTGCTTGGGACTCTCGTTCTTTGCACGTCCCCTGCTTGTACTCTGGCTCTAAAATAAATAGATAAACAGTTTTTAAAAATTGGTAACAGGTTTATACAGGACATGACCCTTATATCTTATTTTCAAAAATTAGTCATTCTCACTAACAGATTATGTACTGCACCCATGTTAAAACTTCGAAATCAAATGAGAACTAATTTTTTCTCTCACATGTCTTCACAGTTTCTTCTCCTTGATATATTTTTAACATTAAAATAATTAATTCCAATATTCCTAATAATTAGAATTATTCTCCTATATTATTGCTTCCATGTGAATAATTTAGAATACGAGTCCTTAAATAACACATTCAATTACATATCTATTTCCAGTGATCTTACCTTTATATAAGAGAAGCAATAATAGTTATGTCAGAAATTCCCATTTATGCTGTCATGAACAGAATGAATTTGTTTTTGTTGAGATTGATTATCTCTAATATTGTGTATGCTTTACTCACTCAAACATTACTTTGGCAATCAAAATCAGAATAATATCTGTAGACAGCTGCTATTGCAAAAAATGGGGGAAGGTAAACCAGATGGAAAGGCAGAGGATTACAAAAATCCTTGAGGGCTTCTCAGCTGACTTCTTTTTCATTAAATGGTGGCTGGTAATAATTTCTGTTTTGGAGCAATTATTCAAATTGAACAACACAATGCAACTTGTTTGTATATTTACACTGCATTTTTACTTCTAATAGGTAGTTTATCTCTTTAACTTTAGTGATCTAACTGATATATCAACTGCAATCAGTTCCACTAGAAGCAACTGAAAGTGATATTGAATGACAGTCACATAAAACTACAGGCCTGCCGAATACCATTAATATTCAGTTCACAAAAAGTCTTCTTCAACTGCTGTAAGTGTTTCCTAGTAAGAGGCCCTAACAAGTGTCTGGAACATACTTGTTTATCTACTCCCTTCATGTGAGACTAAAGAGGCACTGATAGATGAAGGAAACTATATTGGGTGTCAATTACCAAGTAAGTGGGAAACTTGGACACTCAATTTTCTTTTATTGCACTTATATACTGACTCTTCTTAGAAAGGCTCATCACAGAACAGTAAGTCTAACCCCTATATGATATCTAGGGAACTTTCATGATAAAATAGCTAAAGATTTCTAAATAAAAATGACAATGAGACAATAAAACACACACAGAACATTGAGAATAAATAAACATAATGTAACCAATTCCTTTAAAAAGGCATACTTTGAAATCAAGGAAAAGAGCCTTTGACAAGCATAGGGCAAAGAGGTAGATTATGAAATAAGCAGTGGTTAATCTAGCATAAATTAGGGGAAAAACAAATAATAATAGTAATAATAATAATAATGATAATAAAGAAGGAAAATTCAAAGAATGAAAACAGAACAGATGGCAAAACAAAAGGGAGAAAGCCAAGACTATTGCAAGGAAAGGAAACAAATCCCAAAAGCAGATTCAAGTAAGTGTGCACAGCAGGAAACAAAGAACAAAGTATAACATGAGAAGAACTTCAGTTAAAAATAGTGGAATTGCTGTATTTTATACTTGGCTCTTTTAAGCCAATTTTGTAAATGATGGAATATTGTTAAATTTAGTTTAATGAGAAAATCCCTTGAAATTTATGAAGAAATGTGTCAACAGGAATGCAAATATAATTGACTTGCTTAAATATGTTAACACAAAAACAAATATATCTGACTAAGAGTAAACCTAAATCTAGGATGGGATCATTTCCCCCTCTAACGGGAGTTCAATTATAGTCAGAGACAAACTTTATTCCTTCATCATCCCTGGGAGAAACAAGTTTCTACAAAGAGTGATGCAAGTGGAATAGTGGCAGAAATTTCACCAGCCATCACATATTTATTACAGGTAAAGTTGATACAAACTTTTTAAAAAATAATTCAATTACTACTAGTTTGGTTATTTAAGAAATGAGAGCATGAGCTTGTAAAAAGCATCCTATGGGGAAACAATGAAAAGTGGTACTTGAAATAAGAAGATAAAGTGAAACCAAATCTTTTTCATAATGTAATATTTGAAAATCAATCACCACAAAAATTTAGTATATATTGGCATGGTAGAAAGTAATAAAAATGAGATAAGGAAGGCATACTCATTCAATTCTGAGAGTAGGCGTCAAAAAGTCAGCATGATCAATTGAAAGTTACTTTCACTAATCACTCAACTTAAAATGTCAGAAAAAAGTATTACCATATAATATTTATTATAAATACTATGATTTGAAATACCAAATAAATTTTGGATCTACCTATCAGTTAACCAAGTTGGAATAGGCAAAAGTCACACAATTGAAAATAGGCTAGCCAAATTACTCTTTCACTTAATTTTGGACTATAAATTGCTAAAGGAATGAGAGTTTTAAAATGTGTATATATATTAATTTGTTTTATGCATATAAAGATGCTTGTATTCATTTTCTCTTGTTATATAGCATATTTCCACAAATGAGAAATTTAGGCATAACTTAACTGGGTTCTCTGCTCAGGATTTCAAAAGGCTGAAAACAAGGTATAATCTGGAGGTCTGATTAAGGAAGAATCAGTTTTCAACCTCACTGAGATTGCTAAAATAATTCAGTTTCTTGAGTTTGTGAGACTGAGAATTATAGCCAGTGGATTTCCTGTCATGGTTCTCCACAACAGGAAATTTTGCTTCTTCAAGTTCAATAAGAAAGAGCCTTCTGCTGCTTTAATACTCTTTTAAGAACTCACCTGATTAACTCAAATGAACTGGCTTGGAACATTAATTCCATCTCCAGAATATATTGATCTTTGTTATGTAGGTCATCATGAGAGTCATAATCTATCATATCCACATGTCATGCCTGTGCACACCCAAGGAGAAGGGACCATCCAAGGATATGGCTCATCAGGAATCATCTTAGAATCCTGACTATCACAATGTTTTATTTTTTTTTTCACACAAAATCAAGTTAAATCAATCTAATAACAAAGCCTTATTAGGTTACTTTAAGAAATTGCAGAAAATGTAGTGGCTAAAACAAAAACAAACTTACTTTCTTACTGTTCTGGAGCTCAGAGATTTGAAAATATTTTAACTCAATGGGTTAAAATCAAGGTGTTGGCAGTGCTACTATCCTTCCTGGGAGCACTAAAGGTCAATCAGTTTTCTTGCTTTCTCCACTTTCTAGAGGCTGCTTGCATTTCATTACTTATACCTACCCTCCTTCCAATTTTCACTACCAGTAATGGCCAGTTGAGTCTTTCTCTCATTGCATAACACTATCTCTGTCTCTTCTGCTTCCCTTTTGCACTTTTAAGGGCCCTATGATTAGAGCGAAATCACCTCGATAATCTAGGTTAATAAGCTCTCCTTCCCAGAGTCAGCTGATTAAAAACTTCAATTCCATCTCCAACCTGATTCCTCCTTGCCATGTAACATAACATATTCAGAGTTTCTGTGATTGGGATATGGGTATCTTGAGTTTATTTAACATTTGAGTTCTGATGCAGTATTTTTTTTATAGGGGTAAGAAGTAAACAACTGATATTTTAACAAATTTTTAAAGTCTGAGTTAGGCTAGAGTGACAAATTAGTATCCCTGGGAGTTTCAAATAGAAGGGGAATCTGTTCCACTCACTGGCTTTTTTCCACAAGCTGCCAAAGATGCTCACAAAAAAGGATAGAGGAAAGTCAGAGGACCTTGGAGAGACAATTTTTAGGGTTTTCTAAGGCTTACCAAGATCTGAGGATAGAGCTAGAATAACTATAGAGGTCCATGTATGGTCTAGGTTCTTCACAAATGAAAAATAAGAATGAAACCTGCTGGTGCCCTAAACCCTTCTCTGGAATAAGCAAACGTATTTCTTGCTATAGAAGGAACAAGCAACATTTTTGTATCCCAGATCAGATCCTGCTCTCATAGGAGGTGAAGATCAATTGCTACTGGAGAGAAGAAATAAAAGCTACCCATATCCCTATTCCCTAACTTGACACTAGGCAAATGTTGGCTGTCACCCTAACACAATCTGTAATGGTTGGGGACCAGGGGCAGGAAAGCTTTTCATGGTCAGGATCCTGCAGTGATTCAAAACAGAGACATGCTTCTCCAGAGGATGGGCGGCCAGAAATTGGTTGGCCACGGGAACACACTGGTACAAGCCAGAGTTCCACTGCTACAGGGTGAGGGACAGAGGATTCATCTGTCCTTAGATCCTGCCCTAGGATAGAGGCAGGGGTAGGAGCAAGAGTGCTGAGAAAGACTTACTTCTGGATATAGGTTGACAGGACTTGCTCATGACAGACTGGAAAAGGACAGTTATGAAATGTAATGAATAATATATGATATAATACAAAATATAAAATATTTAATGAATAATATATGATAATATAATTCATAATAATATAATGAATAATAGGAATACAACAGTGAGATTGTAATTACACCTACATCCTGCACCCAAATTCACAATGTTTGTCTTCCACCTCCAGTTAAATACATTCAGCATTCACCACCAGTCTTTTGGTTGGATTTTTTATTTTTTTTAGCTTTTGCTTAGCTTGGTTCTTCTAGAAGGTTCACACAAAAAAATTCTTCTTTTATTTGTACATTCAAAACCGCTTTTCTGTTATCTCTGTTTAGTGTAGGAATGTATGAAATCCTTGGATCACTTCTTTTTTTTTTCTCCTGAAGATTTAAGGGAAATTGTTCCACTGTCTTCTACCTTTGGCAATTATTCTGAAAAAATCTAAGACCAGTTATAATTCTTTTAAGCTTTTGGAAATAAATAGTATTCTTGCTTGCAGCACAAGGAATTTTATATATTTTTTGCAACCAATTAATTTTATGCCATATGATGTAGGATTGATTCTTCTGCATCTGTATACACTCAAGAGTTTCGTATTTCCTTTTTCCTTTTCTTTTTCTTTTCTTTTCTTTTTTTCTTATTTTTTCTCTTTCTTTCTTTCTTTCTTTCTTTCTTTCTTTCTTTCTTTCTTTGTAATTACATCTCTATATACTTACACTGTTTCTTACTTTTACTCTCAGTTTTCTCTGGGTACTCCAATTACACAAAGATAAAGTACTGGAGTTTCTGACGGCGTTGGAATGGTCATGAGAGCATGTGTACTCATTTCTAGAGTTGTACATATTTTAGAAATTCACTTTTGGGATGCCTGGGTGGCTCAGTCATTTAACCTACCAACTTTGGCTCATGTCATGATCTTACGGTTCGTGAGTTTGAGCCCCACATCGAGCTCTGTGCTGACAGCTGGGAGCCTGGAGGCTGCTTCAGATTCTATGTGTTTCTCTCTCTGTCTGCTCCTCCCCCACTTGTGTTCTCTCTTAAAACTAAATAAACATTTAAAAAAAATTTAGGGGCACCTGGGTGGCTCAGTCGGTTGAGCCTCCGACTTCAGTCAGGTCATGATATCCCAGTCTGTGAGTTCGAGCCCCAGGTGGGGCTCTGTGCTGACAGCTTGGAGCCTGGAGCCTGCTTCTGATTCTATGTCTCCTCTCTCTCTGCCCCTCCCCCGTTCATTCTCTCTCTCTCTCTCTCTCTCTCTCTCAAAAATAAATAAACATTTTTTGAAAATTTAAAGAAATTCACTTTTAACTAATTATTTTCCAGGTCTTTATGTTCCCAGTGAAACCTAATGCTAACTAATGTTGTTTAGATCATGAGGTGTTTTGTTTTGTTTTGGTAAATAACTGACAGTGATATTTTACAAGATGACCAGTTTGAATGAAAATCTTGCACGAATTTGCCAAAACTTGTTTCAGGAGAGATTTAACTATTCTTATGATCCCAGATTCTATGTGTATGATTAACCTGATTTAAAATCTGAAAATAGGGAAAACACTAAACCATGATCTTATTTTTGTAAATAGAATAGTCTAATTCCCTCTACTACCGTAGTCAGAATGTTTCTACGAGATTCCTCATCTAGTCTCACCTTATCTTGTTTTCAGTAGAGAACCAAGTTCACTCCCGATACCAGTATATGCATCTTTTTTGTTTGTTTGTTTGTTTTCCCATGGGTGCAAACAAGGGGTTTAAAAAAGGTATATGGTAGACTTGGCTCCTTATTCTGAGAAAGTGTGTTTTTCATATTCCATCTGAACATTTGAGTCATAGTACATTTTAGCCAGGGTTCTATAACTTTTCTTCCTCAAGACATAAGTGCCTTTCTCCCAACTGTGATGTCTTGGGTTTAACTAGTACTTCTTTATATCAAAAGCTGAGTGATTTGAATATTTATATTTTTTATTACCTTATAAATTACTTCCAGAAACAAAAAGAGAACTGCTGATTTTTTTTCAATATATGAAGTTTATTGTCAAATTGGTTTCCAAACAACACCCAGTACTCATCCCAAAAGGTGCCTTCGTCAATACCCAAGCCCACCCTCCCCTCCCTCCCACCCCCCATCAACCCTCAGTTTGTTCTCAGTTTTTAAGAGTCTCTTATGCTTTGGCTCTCTTCCACTCTAACTTCTTTTTTTTTTCCTTCCCCTCCCCCATGGGTTTCTGTTAAGTTTCTCAGGATCCACATAAGAGTGAAAACATATGGTATCTGTCTTTCTCTGTATGCCTTGATTCACTTAGCTTAACACTCTCCAGTTCTATCCATGTTGCTACAAAGGGCCATATTTCATTCCTTCTCATTGCCACGTAGTACTCCATTGTGTATATAAACCACAATTTCTTTATCCATTCATCCGTTGATGGACATTTAGGCTCTTTCCATAATTTGGCTATTGTTGAGAGTGCTGCTATAAACATTGGGGTACAAGTGCCCCTATGCATCAGCACTCCTGTATCCCTTGGGTAAATTCCTAGCAGTGCTATTGCTGGGTCATAGGGTAGGTCTATTTTTAATTTTTTGAGGAACCTCCACACTGTTTTCCAGAGTGGCTGCACCAATTTGCATTCCCACCAACAGTGCAAGAGGGTTCCCGTTTCTCCACATCCTCTCCAGCATCTATAGTCTCCTGATTTGTTCATTTTGGCCACTCTGACTGGCGTGAGGTGATATCTGAGTGTGGTTTTGATTTGTATTTCCCTGATGAGGGAGAACTGCTGATTTTTGCAGTCTCATTCAAAATTATAAACTGAAAACTGTCTTAATTTTAATTTAGGGCCAAGGAAATTTATCATAGTAAACTAGACTGCACTTTAATTATGATTTTATAAAAGTATTTAAAATATAATTGCCAGACTACTGTAACATAAACTAATTCAATTATTTGCAAATAGCATGTTTCTTCTGTATATTGTTACCTTTTGCAAGTTATACGAAGCAATCTAGAATCTCCATGCTGACTTACAAAACCTGGATATAGACGAGAAAAGCTAATTAAACTTGTCTGACTTTTTTTCCCCTAAGAAATTCCATTCAAAGACTTGCCCCATCAAAATAAATTTAGGTCATATAGCCCTCCTCTGCTCTTGGCTGATGCACAAACATGTACCTTAATTTGATTAAAACCTATCTATACTTTAAGCTTGAGGTCATTTTGTTCTTTTCTTTCTTCCTTTGTTTTTTCTTTTAAGATTTCATTTTTAAAAAAATCTCTACACCCAATGTGGTGTTTGAACTCATGACCCCGAGTTGAGGAGTTGTACACTCCACTGAGCCAGTCAGGTGCTCCTGACCCATTTATTTTCATATTTCTCCTAATATTCCATATCACTTGAACCTAACTCATTCTAATGCCCAAAGTTCTGACAATTTTGTTCATACAAATCTGAATTTGATTAATAATGTTTTAAGACATCTTCTCTATGACACACTCTTGACCAAGAATTTGAGGATCTTATTACACTAAGTGACACTCGTTGTATTAACCCCCACTCCAGGCATTCTGAGAGTCCTTTCCTTTAAGAGAAATGTGAAGGTGCTTATAATAGTGAAAAGATGTCATATATTTGAAGCATCATTATGACAATAAGTATCCTCTCTAGCATTGGATATTTTACATAAGTAACTGTATCTATCTGTTTTCATTGTAGGAAAATAAATAAGAAGACATATTAATTCAACAACTGTATTGATTATATCCTATGTGTAACTCACTGTGTTCTGAATTTAGGGTATACTAGAGAGTAACAACTGTCCTCTCTCCTCATAAAATGTATTATTTGGTAAGGAAAATAAACATTTATCAAATCTTTAATTAAATAAATATACATTTTAGTTGTGGAAAATATAAAGAGACAATACTATAAGAGGGCATTAACATTTAGATTTGAACTAATACAAAAGGTAGAAAAATATTACTGAAAAAGCAATAATTCAGTGAGAATCATAAAAATTGTTAGATACTAGTTAGGATAAGAAAGGGTACAAAAGGGAAAAACATGCATTTTCTTACCCATCTGTCCATACTTCTTTTTAAAGCCATGGACTTAACATTGCTATAAAGCAATACAATACACAGGGGCACCTATGTGGCTCAGTCCGTTAAGCATCCAACTTCACCTCAGATGATGATATTGTGATTCGTGAGTTTGAGTGCCACGTTGGGCCCTGTACTGACAGCTCAGAGCCTGGAGCCTGCTTGGGATTCTGTGTCTCCCTCTCTCTCTGACCCTCCCAGCTTCACTCTTTCTCTGTCTCTCTCAAAAATAAATAAATGTTAAAAAAAATTTAAAAAACACAATAGAATACACAATATTGATTGACTGATATTACATTGAAATAAAAAATATTAAACAATAATTTGTAACTTGGAACACAGTCCTTAGGTCATTAGCTTTCAATGATGATAAAATCTACAACTAATCAATGATTACAATAATTACTCATTTTTATTCTCAGAAACATGATTCCCAAAAAGAGATGTTGTAATTAAACATATAATAGAATAGACTACTTCTAGCACTATTTTTCTACAAAAGTTTTGCTTTTGTTCTAACATATCTGTTTATCTTGTCTTTGCTGAAAGCTGATCAAGTGGTTCACTGGGCGGATGTGGAAAGCTTCCAGGAGTATGATCCAGTAATGACATGTGAAACTTCCTTGTCTGGGGTTACAAAACAATAATATTGTAAAGACTATGGCAGATTTAATACTTTCTTTTCTATTCTTAGTCTGCAGTGGTGCACTCTTTTGCATACTTTTTTTTTTTTATTTTTTTTTTAAATTTTTTTTTTTAACGTTTATTTATTTTTGGGACAGAGAGAGACAGAGCATGAACGGGGGAGGGGCAGAGAGAGAGGGAGACACAGAATCGGAAACAGGCTCCAGGCTCTGAGCCATCAGCCCAGAGCCTGACGCGGGGCTCGAACTCCCGGACCGCGAGATCGTGACCTGGCTGAAGTCGGACGCTTAACCGACTGCGCCACCCAGGCGCCCCTTTTGCATACTTTTTTTAAAGAGGGAGCACTTCAAGCATTTATTCAGTAATTTATTTTATATGTCACTCTTTGTTAAAGATTGTAATTTTATATTTTATATTGTGTCATGTGTAGTTTTCAGGTTATTTTTTATGCTCCAGCAAACAGCCATTGATAATCTCTCTCTTTCTCTCTCTCTCCCTGTCTCTCTCTGTCTCATCTATCATCTATCTATCTATCATCTATTATTATCTATCTCTATCTTTCTATCTTATAATTATACAAAAACTTATTTTCTTTAACTTCACTAAAGCATTTTGAAGCATAGAGGTGGATTAAAATGAAAAGAGTTATAAAATACAAAATGCAACAAAGTGTTATACACTGTTAGTTTAATAAAAATATTTCCATACAAAAAAATAATAGTCATTTGAGTATATATAGAATTTATACCTGTGAATGTTTAGCATGTTTATATTTTAGGCATATATATATATATGAAAGTAAGTCACAGTATGGGAAGATAGTCAACATATATTATTAGGTCAATTAAACATTATATCAGTTAAATAATTGCATTCATGAAAATAATGAAAAAAAACCCACAAAATATCAAACGCTGTTAAAGCAAATGGAAGTGACCTCCAATAAGATGGTATATATTTTAGTACAATCTTTGGAAGAGTTGGAAATCAGTGATGAATATATTAAAGAGAGATAAATCTATAAAGACATTAAGAAAGATGAAAATTTTAAATAACTTAGGAAAAAATAAGTACTTGACACATGAGATTGAACTAAAAGGTGTATCCAGTTGATGGACTAAAGCATATTTATTTTTTTAAGGGAAATAGAATAAAATTTGTATTTCAGGCTGTCACTGCTACTTTAAAATTATTTGTATCCTAGAGACTTCTTGGGAAGATGGCAGACTAGGAGGATCTTAAATCCATCTCCTTCCATGGAGGCAATTAGATAACAATTGCATGAGAGCAAACAACCCAGAAAAGGACCCAAAGACTGGCCAAATAAACTCCACAACTAAATGTAGAAAAAAAGCCTCATTGGACAGGGTAGGAAGGGTAAGAACTCAATGGAAATTTAAACCCTGTGATCTGAGTACCTGAGAGAGGAAACTACAGGTGCAGACAGGAGCAAGAAACAGACTAGCACACCAGGGAGCCTACAAAAGGAAGAGAAATCCCCATAGCATTTGGCTTTGCAAATCAGAGGGGCTGAATTTCATCAGTGCTTATAACCAGAGGGACTTAAATCATGGAACTTTAAAAATCAGTGGACTCAGCTTTGAGAAAGCCCAGAGGGTGATAAAAAGCTAAGCCCCTGCCATTAAAGAGATAGCATAGCAAATAGTCATTACAGATAAAGCTTCAAAGTAGCAGTTTGAAAGGTGCCTGGGGCTTATGGGAGGAAGAGTTAGTTACTAATCTGAGTTCATTGAGGGACTTCTCCAGAAACAAAGGAGTTGACAGGCATTATTTCTCTCTCCTGCCCCTCATAAACACACAGCCATCTGTGGGAACAAGCACAGCTCAGGCACTCACTACCTAACTTGATTACACCAAGCCCCACCCCCAGGCCAGACTTGTCTCAGTCCCTGTGCTGCAAGTCCCCTCCCACAGAAGACCCACACAAATCTTGCTAACAGTGCTTCTTCCAACCTCTGTGGAGGACATGCACACGTTATTAAAACTGCCCACGTGTGCTGAGCAGAGTGGTCATGGCTGGCCTAGTCTCAATGGCCAATGGAAGGGAATGGCACCCGCAGCTTGCAGGGCCATGCCCCAATCTCATTCATGCTTTGTGGAGTGATCCAAGTCACAGCCCAAGTGTCTATCCTGGCTGACTGTCCCCTGTGGAGAAGGACTGGTGTCACTTAGTTAAAAGTTCAAGTCTTGGCCACCACTTTCAGGAGCAAGTCACAACTGACTTTCCTAACACACAGACACAGAGAGGTATGTAAAATAAGAAGACAGAAGTATATGTTGCAGATAAAAGAAATGGACAAAACCACAGCAAAAGACTTAAGCAAAATATATAAGTAACATACCTGAGAGAGAATTTAAGGTAATGATCATAAAGATACTCACTGGGATTGAGAAATGAGTGATGAACATCAGAGAGATGGCTTAACACAAAGATGAAAAAAACAACTAATTAGAAAAAAAAATTCAAGATGAAGAACACAATATATGAAGTTAAGAATACATTTAATGGAGTAAATAGCAGGCTGGAAGAAGTAGAGGAATGAATTAATGAACATTAAGACAGAAAAATGGAAAGTAAGCAAGCTGAAGAAATGAGGGAAAAAAGAATTATGCAAAGGAGAATGGACTTAGGGGATTCAGTGACTTCATCAAGCATATAAACATTTTCATTATAGGGATCCCAGAAGGAGAAGAAAGAAAAAAGGGGACAGAACATCTATTTGAAGAAAGAATAGATGAAAAGTTCCCTAATCTGGGGAAGAAAAAGGATATGCAAATCCAGGAAGTGCAGAAATCCCCTAACAAAATCAGCCAAAGGAGGTTCACATCAAGACAGATAGTAATCAAAATGGCAAAAAGGACTGATAAGGAGAGAAATTTATCAAAAGACAGGAAAGCAGTACACACAAGGGAAACCCTATTAGGCTATGAGCAGATCTTTCAGCAGAAACTTTGCAAGCCAGATGGGAGTGTCATGATATATTCAAAGTTCTGAAAGGGAAAATCTACAGCCAAAAGTCCTCTACCAAGCAAGGCTATCATTCAGAATAGAAGGAGAGATAGTCTCTCAGATAAACAAAGACTAAAGGAGTTCATGATTACTAAACCAGCCCTGCAAAAATATTAAAGGCAATTCTTTGAGTGGAAAAGAAAGACCATAAGTGAGAGTAGGAAAAGAAAGAAACACAAAAGCAGTAAAAATAAGTATTTCTGTAAAAAATCAGATAAAAGATTCACAGAATAAAAGGATATAAAATACGATAACAGATACCTAAATGTAGGGAGGAGAGGAGTAAAAAAATGGGTTTGAACTTAAGTGATCATCAACTTAATATATACTGCTATATGCAGAAGATGTTACATATAACCCAAATGGTAACACAAATCAAAAACCACTGATAGATATGCAATGAATAAAGAGTGAGAAATCTAAGTACTTCACTAAAGAAACCAGCAATCGATGAAGAAAGATAGAAGAAAGGATCAGAGAAAAACTACAAAAACAACTGCAAAACAAGTAACAAAATGGCAATAAATACATATCTATCAATAATTACTTTGAATGTAAATGGACTAAACACTCCAATCAAAAGACATATGTTGATGGTGTGGATGAAAGAACAAGACCCATCTACCTAAAAGAGACTTATTTCAGACTTAAAGACACTTACAGATTGAAAGTGAGAGGATGGAGAAAGATTTATCATGCAAATGGATGTCAAAAGAAAGCCAGAGTAACAAGGACATATTAGACAACAACAACGGTAAAAATAAATAAAAAGGACATTATAGAATAATAAAGGGGACAATCCAACAAGAAGGCACAGCAATTGTAAATATTAATGCACCCAAAATCTGAGCACCCAGATAAATAACAATATAAAGGAATATAAATGAACTAATATATAATAATACAATATTAGTAGAGGGCTTTAAGTTCCCACGTACATTGATGAACAGATGATCCAAACAGGAAACCGAAAAGGAAACAGTGCCTTTGAATGACACACTGGACCAGATGGATTTAACAAATGTAATCAGAACATTCCATGCTAAAACAGCAGTACACATTTTTTTTCAAGTGCACATGGGACATTCTTCAGAATAGATCACGTATTAAGCTATGAAACAAGCCTAAACAAATTTAAAAGATCAAAATCGTACCACACATCTTTTCTGACCACAATGTTATGAAACCAGAAATCAACCACAATAAATAAATCTACAGAGAACATAAATACATGGAAATTAAATGTTATTAAACAATGGGTCAACTAGGAAATTTAAAAAAAGAAATAAAAAAGTACATGGAAGTAAATGAAAATAAAAACACAACAGTCCAAAACCTTTTGGATGCAGCAAAAGCAGTTTTAAGAGGGAAATTTATAGGAATACAGGAATATCTCAAAAAGAAGAATCTCAAATAAACAATCCAACCTTACATCTAAACGAACTAGAAAAGGAACATCAAACAAAACCCCAAACTAACAGAAGGAAGGAAATAATAAAGATTAGAAACAAATGATATGAAAACTAAGAAAACAATGGAACAGATTAATGTCACCAGGAACTGGTTCATTGAAAAGATCAACAAAATTGATAAACCTCTATCCAGACTCACAAAAAAAAAAAGGAGAAAAATACATGAAATCAATATGAAAGAGGAGAAATAACAATCTGCACCACAGAACCACAAACAATTATAAGAGAATATTATGAATAACAATGCCAAAAATTAGACAACCTAGAATAAATGGATACATTCTTAGAAATGTATAACCTACCAAAACTGAAGCAGGGAGAAATATAAAATTTGAAAAGACCAAATACCAGCAAGGAGATTGAATCAGTAATTAAAAACAATGGCAATGAAAGTCCAGGACCAGAGAGCTTCACAGGTGAATTCTACCAAAACCTTTAAAGAGTTAATACCTATTCTCAAGCTATTCCAAAAAATGGAGGCAGGAAAATTTCCAAATTCATTCTATGAGACCAACGTTACCCTGACACCAAAACCAGGTAAGCAACCAGTGAAAAAGAGAACTACAGGCCAAAATCTCTGGTGAACATGAATGCAAAAATACTCAACAAAATACTTCCGAACCGACCAGCAATAAAATAAACATCTACCATGATCAAGTGGGATTTATTCCTGGGTTACAAGTGTGGTTCAATCTTCACAAATCAGTGTGATACATCACATTAAAATGTCTATCTCCAGGCACCTGGGTGGCTCAGTTAGTTAAGCATTCAACTTTGACTCTGGTCAGATCTCATGGTTCATGAATTCAAGCTCAGCGTCAGGCTCTGCACTGACAGCTCAGAGCCTGGAACCTGCTTCAGATTCTGTGTCTCTCTTTCTCTTTCTGTCCTTCCCCTGTTCATGCTCTGTCTCTCTCTCTGTCTCTCTGTCTCTCTGTCTCTCTGTCTCTCTCTCTCTCAAAAATAAATAAACATTAAAAATTTTTAAAATGTCTTATCTCAATAGACACAGAAAAAAGCATTTGACAAAGCATGACATCCATTCATGATAAAAGCCCTCAACAAAGTAGGTTTAGAGGGAATTTACCTCAACATAATTAAAGGCCTCAGATGAAAGATCCACAGGAAACATACTTAATTGGGAAAAACTAAGAACTTTTCATGTAAGGTCAGGAACAAGAAAGAAAATAAATAAAAGGCATCCAAAGTGGTAAGGAAGAAGTAAAACTTTCCCTATTTGCAGATGACATGATACTGTATATAGAAAACAGGAAAGATTCTGCCAAAAACTACTAGAACCGATAAATGAATTGAGTAAATTCACAGTACACAAAATCAATATACAGAAATCAGTTGCATTTGTATACATCAATAATAAAGTGGTAGAAAGAGAAATTAAGGAAATAATTCCATTTACAATTTCACCAAAAACAATAAGACATGTAGGAATAAACCTCACCAAAGCAGTAAAAAGCTTGTATTCTGAAAACTATAAAACACTGATGAAAGAAATTGAAGATGACACAAAGAAATGGAAAGACATTCCATGCTTATGGATTGGAAGAACAAATATTGTTAAAATATCTATACTACCCCAAATAATCTACAGACTTAATGCAATACCCATCAAAATACCAACAGCATATTTCACAGAACTGGAACAAACAACTCTAAAATTTATATGGAATCTCAAAGACCATGAATAGTCAAGCAGTTTAAAAAGAAGAAGAAGAAGAAGAAGAAGAAGAAGAAGAAGAAGAAGAAAGAAGAAGAAGCAAAGTTGGAGGTGCCACAATTCCAAACTTCAAGTTATGTTTCAAAGCTGTAGTAATCAAAACAGTATGTTACTGGCACAAAAATAGGCACATAGTCAACTTAGACAAAGCAGGAAAGAATATTCAATGAAAAAAGGACAGCCTCTTTAACAAATGATGTTGGGAAAATTGGTCAGCTATATGAAAGAATGAAGCTGAACCACTGGCTTACATCATACACACACACACACACACAAATTCAAAATGGAAAAAAGACATAAATGTGAGATCTGAAAACATAATTTTAGAAGAGAACACAGGCAGTAATGTCTCTAACATTACTCTAGATATGTCTCCTGAGTCAAAGGAAATAAAAACCAAAACTATTAGGAGTACATCAAGATAAAAACACTAATTCAAAGGGATACATGCACCCCTTTGTTTATAGCAGCATTTTTTGCAGTAGCCAAATTATGGAAACAGCTTAAGGGTCCATAAATAGATGAATGGATAAAGAAGTAGTATCTATAAATACAGTGGAGTATTATTCAGCTTTACAAAATAATGAAATTGTGTCATTTGCAATGAGAGGGATGGAGCTAGATTATAATGCTAAATGAAATAAGTCAATGATAGAAAGACAAATACTATATGGTTTCACTCATATGTGGAATTTAAGAAAGAAAACAAATGAGCAAAGGGAAGAGAGAGAGAGAGAGAAGCCTAGAATTAGACTCTTAACTTTTGAGAATAAACTGACATTTTTCAGAGGAGACATGGGTTGGGGAGGATGGGTGAAATAGATCATGGGGATTAAGGAGTGCACTTGTAGTAATGAGCACTGGGTGATGTATCGAATTGTGGAATCACTTTATTGTACACCTAAAACTACTATAACACTGGATGATAACTGTATTGGAATTAAAATTTAAAAAGTCTATATCCCAATAGATGTTTAAATATAAATAAATAAATAGAAATATGACTATAATATTGCAAGCTATACTATAAAAATGTATGAGTCCAACTAATCACCAATATTATTTCTACTTTATATTTAGGAATAATGAAATTCTAAGTAATTCATTAAAATTCTTTCACATAGTTTTCTGAAATTTTCAAAAAAATTTATTATAAGCATTAATTATATGATCAGAAAGACTAGTAGAATATATACTATAATTATAGTGGACAAGTTCTTTTCCTATTTTTATTTTATAAAAGTTTATTTTATAAAAGTTTATTTCATAAAAAAATCATTTTGAGCGTGCATTTCCTTCATAATTACATAAACATTTTTATTAAATTAAAGTAAAACAAAACAGATTCCTAACAGTTTATGAATGATACTGACAAAAGTTATTTAAGAAATCAATAACCATGGAAATAATAAAAAAATAAAATTAAATTGACATAATGTGATTGATCTGAGTTAATTTTTAAAATATTTATTTATTTATTTATTTATTTATTCATTTATTTATTCATTATTTATTTATTTTGAGAGAGAGAGGTAGACAGAGAAGGAGAGAGAGAATCCCAAGTAGGCTCCATGCTGTCAGTGCAGAGCTCAACATGGGGCTCCATCTCACGAACCGTGAGATCATGACCTGAGCTGAAATCAAGAGTTAGCTTCATAACAGACTAAATCACACAGGGGCCCCCTAAGTATTTTAAAAAATTCTATTATAAATTAATACAATAGATATTACCTATGTATCTAGAAATCAAGAAAATATTTCTCAACACATGGAGTAAGGCAAAGATACTTTTGAACTAAAATATAACTGTTAGTATTTATAATTGGATAAATGTAGTCCCCAGAATGGATAAAATAAAAGACAGTGTTAGTGAGCACGTGAAGCATCCTGGTTTCCATATGCTGTTGAAAGTGTGAATTACTATGATCTATTTCAAATCGTTTGCTATTATCTTCTAAAACTAAATATATTTAGACTCAGTGGCCTAAAAATTCCAGTCCTAGATTTACTTAATAAAAACATAAACAGGCATAGAAATAGAAATAACGCATATTAGAATGTCAAAGCAGTACTATTTACAATAACTACAAACTGGAAAATTCTGAAATGCTTAATAGTAAAATGGATAAAAACATTGCTGTATGCTCACAGAATGAAATTATATATAACAATGAGGAAAGAAAGGACTAACACTATGTGGAAAAATATATTTTATATGCATAACTTTGTAAAGGAAGCTAAATTTAAAAAATCTGAACAAAATCACATATATAAACTTGAACTCAGAAAAATTAATTTATATCATTAGAGGCCAGAATAGTGATTATCTCTTGTGGACTCTGGGTCTAAAGTTCTCTCTTATCTGGCAAGAGAGCAGGATGCAGGATGAAAAACAAGAGATTTCTAATGTCCAGGAAAAGACACGAGCCCCGAATAAGTGTCCTTGCCCCATTTTTATTAGGATCAGAAGGCTTACAAACATGGTGATGGATGTGCACAAAGAGACAATGAATCTGTTAACATTAACTTGTGGACAGGAGGGAAAGGGGGTCTTGAAATATTCGGGGTTAGGGGTTTGGGTTAATACAAAACAAAATCTGGGTTCTAGGCAGTCGGGTGGAAGGTTGTTTACAGTGGACTTGAAGCAGCACCTCTGTTTATCTTACCCAGCCTAGGGGATAAGACAGGTAGGGGAAATAACCTCAGAGTTAACAAGGCACCTTTCTTTTGTTAATCCTCTCTGCTCTGGGCTGCTACACCTGCAGTGCAGCGGCCTATAGCCCAATTTGCCTGTTTACCTAACTTGGTCCTTTCTTCCTGTGAGAGCAGCTTTCTGCTATAGTACTAAATCGGAGGTGCTTCCACCCTGAAAATCTAATCTTATTTATTTTATATACCTATGTATTGGGCACCTTTGTGCCCTTAATTTTGGGCCTTTACCCCTCCCTATCTATTCTGGGGGCTCTGCACCCCTTCTCTATTCTGGGGTACCTTTGCACCTCCCTATTCTTGGTTGCCTTGTCTTGTTTGCCCAAACTCGGGTGTGAGCATCCTATAGCTTTGACTTCTTTATGTCTTGTTAACCCATTGGTGTAAGCCTGGGGGATTCCTAAGCCTATCCCCCACAATTATCTTTGGGGTATGGGTGATGATAATTGGAAGAGGGTACAAAAAGGACTTCTAGGATGTTGATACTTTTTTCTCGATTTGGATCCAGATTTTGGTGGTATTCACTTAATGAAAATGTATTGAACTGGAACATGACAATGTGCATCTTCATGTTGTCATAATACTTCAATAAAATTTTGAAGTCAAATGTATGTGCTCTGCTTTTGAATATTTTTATTGATAAAGGTCTAAATATATACATATAGAATATATATCTATGTATATAGGATACTTATATTCCTTTAAGATGCATATATTGAAATACAAGGAAAAATTCAACATGAGATCATCTGAAGTCAATATTACCTCCCAGATAGCATCAGTATGTTTTACTGCAAAAAATAACATAAAATATATCTTCTTTATAAGATTATATTAAAATAGTTGAAAATTTTCATGTGTAAATGACTAAGTGCATTTTATATCTTATTTTAAAATGAAAGATATTTCATACCAAAAATCCATACTGGATTGACTTTGTTTGATTTAATTATTTCCATTGATTGAATAAACCACACAAATGTAAACTCTAATTTTGTTTGATGTTAATGAACGCTACCTAAATGTCTAAATTATATTGCATCAATGGAGAAACACATATAAAATAATCTAGAAAGGAGTTTTTAGCTTTCCAGTTCTCCCCAATCAGTTGTTCTGTACACAATTTTGTTGTTTGTCCATTTCACCACCTGCATACGGCTTTACTGATCAAAAGTAAACTGTCTCCTTTGTTTGAACCATTACGACAATGTATCAGAACCTCCAATATAGCAAGTAATCCCACTCTGACGTCTATTGTGGTTATTTTTATGTGGCTTCTCTTCCCTGCTATACTGTTAGCTTCTTAGGGTCCAGGACCATGTTTTGCTCATCTTTTTTTTTATCTCTGCAAGAGCTGACCTCCAAGTGTCACACTTAGGAAGCATATCAAATGAATTATCTTCACATTTTGTTTTGTTTTGTTTTGTCCTATATTGGTTTGGCCTGTGAGATTCTTAGCTTTGGACATCCTCAGGAATGATGTTTAGAAATAATATTTCACATTTTCTTAATAAGCCAAGAGATTTTAGTTACTTAAGTTCTCTGAGTCTCAGTTTTCTATAAAATGGTAATAGTGACACTGTACCCTTCTCTTAGAGTAGATGTGAAGATAGAATAGAATTAATGTGTAAAGTGTTTGGTATTTTATTAAACACATGACAACTAAATAATAAATGTCACTTCCCTTGTATTTCTCCTTTCCCAAAGGCCTATCTTTTTAAAGCAAATGGTATTAGTATCTGTGAGAAAACCACTTCCTTTATTTTTTTATTCATTTAAACTAAACAAAACCCCAAAAGAAAAAACACAGTTCATCCATTTGTCCCACTTCCCACCCCTACCTCTGGCCACCACCAATCTGTTCTCTAGATCTATGAGCTTCGGTTTTGTTTGTTTGTTTATATTCCACATATAGGAGAGATCATAAGATACCTTCTTGTCTCTGACTTATTTCACTTAACATAAGCCTTCAAGGCCCATTAATGTTGTTGCAAATGGCAAAATTCCATTCTTTTTTATGGCTGAATAATATTTCAATGTGCGTGTGTGTGTGTGTGTGTGTGTGTGTGTGTGTGTGTTTGTGTGTATGTGTGTATCACAATTTCTCTATACAATCATCCATCAATGGATACTTAGGTTGTTTCTATATCTTGGCCATGGTAAATAATGCTGCAGTAAACATAAGGGATGCATATATATTTTTGAGTTAGTGTTTTCATTTTCTTCAGATAAATACATGGGTATGGAATTGTTAGATCATTTATTATTTCTTTTTTTTAAGTTCATTTTTATTTATTTTAACAGAGATCTAGAGAGCAAGTGGGGGAGGGTCAGAGACAGAGGGAGACAGAATACCAGGTAGGCTCTGCACTGTAAGCACAGAGCCCAATGTGGGGCTTGAACACACAAACCATGAGATCATGACCTGACCTGAAACCAAGAGTCTGTTGCTTAACCTACTGAGTCACCCAGGCACCTTGATCATTTGTTATTTCTATTTTTTATTTTTTGAGAAACATCTATACTATTTTCCATAGCAGCTGCATTGATTTACTTTCCTTCCCACCACTAGTGCACAGGGATTCCCTCTCCTTCACATCTTTGTTGAAGCTTGCTATTTCTTCTCATTTTGGTAATAGTCATTCTTACAGGTGTGAGAAGATATTTCATTATGGTTTTGATTTATTTTTCCCTGATGACTAAGGACATTGAGCATCTTTTAGTGCACTTGTTAGCCATCTGTATATCCTCTTTGGAAAATGTCCACTCATATTCTCTACCCATTTTAAAATTAGATTGTTTTTGTTATTAAATTTTGTAGGTTCTTTATGTAGTTTTGATATTAGTCTCTTTTCAGATATATGACTTGTGAATATTTTTTCCTTTTCAATAAGTTGCCTTTTCATTTGTTGATGGTTTCCTTTGCCATACAGATACTTTTTAGTAGCCCTTCTTGTTTATTTTGCTCTTGTTGCTTTTGCTTTTGTGTTAGTTCCAAAAACTTATTTTTAAAATCTATGTCAAGGAGCTTAATGGTTTGTTTTCTTCTAGGAGTTTTATGGTTTCAGACCTTACATTCAGGTCTTTAATCCATTTTCAGTTAATTTTTTGTATGGCATAATATATTAGTCTAGTTTGATTCTCTTGCATGTGTGTGTCTAATTTTCCCATCATATATAGAAGAAAATGTATTTTCCCCATTGTATAATTTTGGCTCCTTTGTCATTTAAAATTAATTTTCCATATAATAATGGGTTCATTTCCGGTCTCTCTATTTTGTTTTTATAGCAATACCATACTATTTTAATTACTATAGCTTTGTAATATAGTTGGAAATCAGGAAGTGTCAGGCCTTCAGCTTTGGATTTCTTTTTCAAGATTGCTTTATTTACTTTGTGGCTCCATACAAATTTTAGTATGTTGGTTCTACTTCTGTAAAGATGTTATAGGAATTTTGATAAGGTTTGCATTGGATGTGTACATTGCTTTGATCAGAAAAACAAGCTCTCAGTTGAGATTTCAGAATTTGAATTTGAAGTTTCCTGAGAACAACACTTGGATTGAAAAGGGGATTTGTTTTGGGGCACCTTGGTGGCTCAGTCAATTAAACATCCAACTCTAGATTTCAGCTAAGATCATGATCTCATGGTTGGTGAGTTCAAGCCCCACACTGGGCTCTGTGATACTGGTGTAGAACCTGCTTGAGATTCTCTCCCCTCTCTCTCTGCCCCTCCACTACTTGTTCTCTCTCTCAAAATAAATAAACCTAAAAAAAATAAAAGAAAAGGAGATTTGTTTTAAAGCTGTTGCTTTTAATTGCATTTTTATTGGGAATAGATTTGGAGATGTTGATACAAATTATATTATGCTAAAATATCCGTAGGGAGCCTCTTGACAACTTAAATGCTATCATTTTGTGCATTTTTAAAGCTCTTGTTTTAAAATTATGTTTTTCTTTAAAAATAATACAGTGTTGTAAAATGTAAGATAAAATACTTCATATAAGTTGGCGTATCTTATAATTTAAAACATTTAGGAGACACAATCAATTTTCAGGGGACATTCAAGAACATTGTGTTATCCTACAATGTTATTATTTGCTTTAGTAACTAATACCAAATACTCCTAATGAGAGTTTTTCCTAGTATTCATGCTAGCAAAGGTAAAAGTGGGCACTTTCTATCCTTAATATAAAAGCTGAGGGTAACTCCCTAAGGAATAAAGACTTGAAGTCAGTACAAATAACTTCATAGTATACCACAGTAGATAAGCAAATGTAGATATCTTCAAGTCTCAGAAGGCACTGAAACAATTCTACAGGTAATTGGTAGCTTCTAGGATATCTTCCCTCCTGGGCATTCTGGAAAAGCTGCAGGACATGTAGTATATCTGATGAATACATCCTGGCTGTCAGTGCTCCATATTCTATTAATAGCCTAAAAGTTAATGACTGTTCCTTAATGACAGACTGAGGGTGAAAACATGACAATCTTCTTCTGTTGACACATTCCTTGGGGCCAACCCATTCTAGGACTAAAATTTGATGTCACCTGAGTCAACTGAAATTTTAGATCAAACATTTACTTGTATGTAATTTGCTAAACCTTACCATATGTCCAAGGTGAATGATTTGGATTCCAAAGCACAAATAGTATTACAAAGGCAACATTAATCAAAATGCCAATGATTTTTTTACCTAGTATAAAATAATGTTAGATTAAATACCAATAATTTTTGTCTAGTGTAATTGATGTTTGAAAAAGTAGGGTGTTTGTCTATGTCTACATAGCCAGAACAAAAATCTGGTTCATGAACTGTATAAGATAGATATATCTTACATCTAGATGGGAATATACCTATGATTATCTCTGGGATTACCTGGAAGTCAGCTGAAGACTCTTCTCTGTGATAAAGATTAGAAGGACTAGCTAGTACTTTTTAATGTGTTCTTTTAAATTTTGAAATTCCTCTGGCAGTACCCAGGACCATTGTTTGGAGATACATGGATAAATGGCAGACATCTGGCAATCTGCTTTCCCTATATAATCTGGGGTGCATTGAAACCAATAAATAAATAGCAACAAAAGTAAAAATAATTCTGCTGTAAATATCTTAAAACACAGATCTTTATGTGGGAGTTAGGCTTAGAGATTTCTTAGGACCCATGTGTTTACCTGTTCTCTCTTTCTCTGAGTATACTCTATTCTTTACCTTGATTAGAATCTTAAATGTTTATTATCTGTGAAATCTTGTGAGTCCTTTTAGTTATCCTGTCTGTGCCAACTTTGCATTAACTGACCAGATAAAGTAAGTATTTCCTATAGCCAAAATGGATGCATATGGTTGTATAGCCTATCCTATTTTTGGCAAACCATGTCCTACAAAGGTTCATTCATAAATTCATTTGAATTAAACTTTAGGTCAGATAAACCACAATAGTATCAGTCCACATATATAAAAAAATTCAAATTATAGTAAGTCATGATTTACCTTAAAAAAGGCCTGAGAATTGATGCAAAATGTTGCCTTGCTTTGTGTTAAGTGGAGGAGGTTACCTATGTTTTCATCTCCATCAATTTTATGACAAATTCAAAATATACACCTGGGGCGACTGGTGGCTCTGCTCTCAGTGCAGAGCCCACTTCAAATCCTCTGTCTTTCTCTCTGCCCCTCCGCTGCTCATGCTCTCTCTCTCTCATAAGTAATAAATAAGTGCTTAATAAAAACATATACATGCACATAAAGTCTAGGCAAAAACCTGGCCAAGCCTGTAGCCTACTGTTTCAGCTAGACTGTTGCTTCTAAGCCACCTGCCATGAAGAGTTTATCATAACTTGATAAGTAGGAAAATTTCTAATTTCCTGCAAAAACAAAACAAAACAAAACAAAACAAAAAACAAAACAAAACAAAACCTCAGGGAAATTGAGTAAATGTTCTACAGTCACAAATAATCCTCCAAATTTAGGTCTTCCACATAAAAATTCTGCAATGTGGGTCCATTAATAATAATTCTAATAAAAGTTTTAGTCGCTTTAGTAATATATTAAGCTGCTATTCATATTTAAAAAACCACAAGCACTAAATTATTTGCATTTGATAAATGCCATAATTTATAACAGAAAGTTTAATTAACTAAACATAGTAAACATGTCAGACAACGTATTTAATAATTTAATTATCCTGCAATTTATAATAGGCTAATTTATGAATTCTGGGTTCAACTTGGGCTAACAGAAGCTGTACCTCAGTTTTTAATATAACCCCCACCCCAGTAAAGTCTGTTTGTTTTTCCGAATGTTATAGTGGAATTGGTTTTATTTTCTTTTTCTAGAATGTGAAATTATAGCCCAGGTGTAAAATCAAACAAGACACATAAAACTAAAAATTAAATTGGGCTTAGTCTATTAAGGAAACTTGGGTACAGGTATGAAAAAAATGCCAATATTTCTGCCTGAATTGTTAGCTTTTAATATACTCCACAATACCTGGCAACAGTTTTTCCAGAGACACTAGATTGACAGGTTAATTATAGAAGATGTAAAACTATATGTACAGATAGCAAATCAAATGGGTATTCATTCACTTGGCACTCCACCAGAAAACAGCAGACAACTTTTATTTGAAACTATTTGAGGATACAAATCATATAATTCATGACATTGAAAATTCCCATACAAATGCATAGTGAGGCTGCCAGCAAGATTACTGATCCACATTTAAACATAAATTTATGGGGAGGAAAAAAAAACCCACCTCAATTCACTTCAAAATAAATGAATTCTCGTATTAGAATGTGCTGTACTATACTACGCTGTGTAATATCCTTCAAGTTGAATGAGATCACCTTCAAGTTTTACCATTACCACACTGATGTCTTGACATAAGTTGAAAGTTATATTATATCCTTTGTCATTTTACACCAAAGAGATGCATTCACTGGAAAGAAATTTCTTGATTCACTGTATTTGGATGAATGAAAATATTTTTTTAATTCACCTTTATACAAAGAAATTCACCTTGCTTTGAAGCTAGTATGACCTTCTGAAAATAGACATAAAGGATTCTTCTTTGAATAAAATTTATCTTGAAATGATAAAACCTCAAGAATACAATTATTTCAATATAGGGTTCTCATTTCCATGAATGCCACTCCCAGCTGCATTGATTATTGGTCTGGCTAGGCATGGCCTTAATATTTCATATTATTTTGGCCATGAATGAGTTTTAAAGAAGTATAAGACATATTTTACAAGAATTGTTCTGCTCATCTTAGCCCAAATCATTTCTCCCCAGTGTTGTACCATATGTTCTGTGCAGACCACCTATTTGGCTATTGCTGATAGCCCTTAAAATGGCCTCATTTCAGTGGTGAAATGATCCCCATATGAAAGGAGCTAGCAGGGCACTTTGGAAACTCACAGGATTATTGGATCTATATCACCCTAAGGTTCTTTTATTAGAATGAGATTGTTTTCATGTCTTTGGCAAATCCACAAACAGGATAAATTAATGCATTTTAATATGGGATCCTCAGCAGAAATGTGGTTTGACTATACTTTTTCATTTACTGTATTGCTTAATTCTGGAAAATAGAATCTGGATTTTCACTGGAGAACAACAACAACTTCTCAGTTTTTCTGTTTGCCTAGCCTCCAAAGCTGTCAATGATTAATATTTGTTGAGGACTGATTATATCCCAGGACATTTTCTAAGAATATTACATCTATATATTCATATTTTCTTCTTGACATCTCTATGTGATAAGTCATTTTATTATGATTATTTAGATTAGGAAATCAAGGTTCAGCTAAACTGAATATTTATTCAAGCAAATATTTGAGTGCCTACCAAATGTGGACTTATGGAAGTTAATGAAGACTATCCCTTATGGTGTTCATTTGTAGGGATGCTTTCCAATGCCCTGAAAGGATCCCTAGGATTATGATCATATGGTTGTACCTCATTTAGCATTTGTAATGTTGTATGATTTTTCCTAAAAGCATTCCCCGTTTCTGAAAATTGTATATGAGTTGCCGGTCACTGTCCTAGACACATGAGATACTTCAGTAAACAAAAAAGTTCTTACATTCTGGAATGGTCAATGGATAACAACCAGTAATCACAACAAATAAGAAAATTATATAGTATGATAGGTGATAAATACTAAGAAGAGTAAAACTGAAGAAGAGTCAGGAGTTGAAGAGTGAACTGTGGAGTAGGGAGGGTGCATGGTGGCAATTTTAAATAAAATTTTCAGATGGACCTATTTAAACAGATGGCCATTAAACAAAGACTAGAAGGAAGTCAGTGGAAGCACTTTTCAGACAAAAGGGACATTCAGTGCAAAGGCTCTAATACCTCTTTCAAGTTCATTAGCAATGATAGTTGTAATACACACTGGTTTCAGACAAATTGATTGAAAAGTAAATTAGTAAATGTTTTTAGAAAATCAACAAACCTAGAGAAAATCAAGTGGCATAAAATATAAGCCCTGCTCTTAAATAATCTTATTGAGATGATGTAACATACACATATAGATGCACGACTATAGAAATGATGTAGCCTCATTGTCCAATAATTCCTGACACTAGATCTTAAAGGTGATATTCAGAATGTTGCAGAAATCTTTTTGAAAGAGCTTAGCTAGAAATGGGCTTTGAAGGATCAATATGATCTGGATAAATGAAAAGGACTTTTTAGACAATATGAGGTAGTAAATCATCAGATTTATATCCCAGTGCCCAGGATGTCCCCTTTTGTCCAAAGAGGGGTTTTTTTTGGTTATACTTTTAAGTTTTTTGTAGATATTAAAAATAGTTTCTCTCCTAGGTACTAGGGAATGCCTTATGCAAAAAAGATATTTTGAATATCACTTTACCATGTCCTCAATTTGAAAATTTAGAGTAGATTCAAAATTTGGCACAAAACATGATTATGGTTTAGTCTAATTTACATTAAATGGGAAAGAAAATGACTGCTGGATCCAATGAACTCTTTTCATTCCTTCTGGGCAACAGCACACTGAAGAAGTGTGTGTGTGTGTTTGTGTGTGTGTGTGTGTGTGTGTGTGTGTTTGTCTTACGCTGATTCTCTTCACACTGTGTGCCCTGGCCTTTTGAATTCAGTAATAATACACACAGGACATAAACCATTACAAATAGATTTCTGCTATGCAGTCTATATGATAAGTTTTTCCTGATTAATAACAGAATGATAATAAAGCTAACAGCACAATATCTTATTTATTCAAAATAAAATTATTATTTTAATACTTATAATTAAAACTATGTATTATTAAAACTATATTATAAATGTATCAATGAGTGAAACAAGTTTTGTTTATGTGCTTATAAAATGACATAGGCGCTTCCATCTTGGAGTGAGCACCAATGATTTGTTCATCTTACTGCTATCCATAATGTTCTATAGTCCAAGTGTTTTCAATCATAGGTGATTTAATTTGCCATCACTGGGGCATATTTATACGTATACTGGGGGTGAGAGTTCCAGTTCAAAATGGCCATATAAGAAGATCCTCAGCTCACCTTCTCTCACAGAAACATCAAATCTATAGCTATATATGGAAATATATAGTTATATATGGAAAGGAAATAATTTCCTTTGGGAAAAAGAAACCTCAAACTGGCAGAATGACCTCTTCATATAGGGGAAATGAGATGAAAGTCACATCAAAGTATGTAGGAAAGGCTGAGACACAAGCCTATTATAGATCACACCCCTGGTATGGCAATCCGTTATCAGGAGGCAATTCAAAACGCAGAACTTCTCCCTGCAGAGCAAAGAGCTTTTAGCACACACTGGGCACCCCACATTTTAAGACCAACACCTGAAAGATGAGCCCCCAAAACTTCTGGTTTTAAAGACCAAAGGGGCTCACAGAGGGCCTCTCAGGGAACAGAGGCTGTGAACACCATCTTTGCACTCTCCCTCTGCTTCACACCAGTTTGTCAGTGTCTTACAGAAAAGCTTACACCCTTCTCTGTTGTCCACATTTTTGCAGCTCCTGCCAGAGGACACTTCTGTATTGGTTGATTCTGGTGAAGCCATGAGGCTTATGTTCATGGGCCCCACAAGAATGAAAGCAATGGAGAAAAAGTTGTGGGTTTTTGCTTTGTTTTGTTTTGGTTTTGTTTTGGTTGGCTTTGTTTTAAAGATTTTTATAAATACTACTCCCAGGACACAGCAAAAAGCAATAGACCTAGGGCCTCAATCATTCTGTGGAAGAGACCTCTTAGGTTATCATTAAACTACAGCCTGAGGGTCAGGTTTCTAATAAAAAAATATCTAAGAGCTGAGGGCAGGCACCATTTTTGTATTCTCAATCTGTCACATTCCAGAGTGCCAGCATCTCCCAGAAGGGAGCTCTTAAATGTGTCTGGTACCCCACTTGTTCTATCTGGTGTTCTGGTATTTACAACTGCTACCCAGGAAATACCCCTTGATAACTGGGTCTGGTGGCCAGGAGGATTTGCATTCTAGGGTCCCATGAGACTAACAGTAGGAGATGGTCCTTGGCAGGCTCCCAGCCCTAGAGCACTTCACAGACAGCAGACTGAAATAGCTCTTTAGCCTTCCTGTGAGAGACAGCTACTTGCTAGTCCTGGAGCTTTAGTCTCAGGGGCAGGCTTCAGTTGTGGCACCTATATAAAGGCTACAAAAGTGCTGTCATGGAACATAGTCCAGGGAATGCCATCTTTGTGCTCTCTTTCTACTTCACTATAGCTCACTAGCCTCTCTAAGAAAGAAAGGAGTTTGTATACTCATCTGGAGCTGTGATTTTTGCCACTGTTCCTCAGAGAACACCTTCAGACTGCTTGGATCAGGTGGGTGGGCAGCTGTGCTTATACTTGTGGGCCCACAGGTCTGTACATGTTTCCATTCTTTAAATGGAATATGGCTTTGAATCAGCTTGATTTTGGTGCTGAAAATCTTCCCCTTTGGGACAACGATGGCCTTGGCACATCCTCAATTACAGTTACTTCTTGAATAACATGGGGTTTAGGGGTATGGGCCCCCACTGTAAACATTCGTGTATAGTTTTGACTCCCCCAAAACGTAACTACTAATATTAAGAACCACAAGAGATCACTTTTTACTGTGATATAAAATTTACTGGAAAGACAAACTTTACATGGGGATGATTGGCATCACATGGTGTTTTAAGTGACTACTTGCAACACTTGAGCTCATCAAAATAGCAATAGGAGGTAGCTACAAAATTATTACAGTAGAACAGAATGCACTACAGGTAATTTTAAGCAGTTATGATCGAATACTGCATCTCTACATTTATTTTCATTTCTCTCAAATGGGAATGGTACCAAGTATGGTCTATAAGTGTTTGTGCATATAATAGCAGTAGACAAATAATGCTTGATCTCACTTATGTGTGGAATCTGAAAAACAAAACAAAAACAGCTCATGTACTCATGGTAATGTATGTTAACTAGACCTATTGTGGTGATCATTTCAAAATATATATAAATATTGAATCTTAATGTTGTATACCTGAAACTAATAAATGATGTATGTCAATTATAACTCAAAAGAAATATATATGAGATAATTTAGTTTTCTCAACTGAGGTAAAAAGGTCCCACTATAGTTTCTACAGCCAAAAATGATGCCTAAAATCTGACAATGGACTATTGTCTCTTCACAAAGAAATATCTTGACCAATAACTGTCAATACTACTGAGGGTGAAAAAACACAGTACTTCCTTTCAACCTTGAATAAGGCTGACTTGTGCAACCAATATATCATGAAAATGATGGTGCATAATTCCTAAGCCCAAGTCATAGAAAATAATATGTCTTCTTCTGCCTTGCTCTGTCTTGTATTGTCTGCTCTGGGGAAAGCTTGTTGCTGTGTTGTGAAGACACTCATGTAGCCATATAGACAAGTCCACATGATGACGAACTAAGGTCTTTTGAAGGATATGTGAGTGACCCACCTTGGATGCAGATCCCCCAGTTCCATTGAAACCTTCAGATGACTACATCTGTAGGCATCATGGCCAAACCTACTGAGATTCTTTGAGCTAGAACTACTCAACTATGCTACTTCTGAATATCAGAATTACAGAAACTGTGAGACAGTAAATGTTGGTTGCTTTTAGCCATCAAGGCTTGGAATAAATTTGGGGGAGAAATAAGATTTTAAAACCACATAAATTAAGTTTTATATAAGTATTATGATTCTTAGAGCCAAAGAAAATTGCGTAACCACTATACAATCAATTAGGTTTTAGCCTCCCCTCCCTTTTGGATATAAGAAGAAATATGTTTGCTTTACCCCATAAGCCGCTCAGAGCTAATCAGTTCTTTACATCCTTTCTAACCAAAGTGTGTCCCACAATGCATAACTTTGGCATTACCAGGGATCTTGTTGGCAATACAGAATCTCAGACAACATTTCAGAAGTACTAAATCAGAATCAATATTTAATAATACCTCACTTAAAAAGGGTCTTTTAGGGACTCCTGGGTGACTCAGTCGGTTAAGCCTCTGACTTTAGCTCAGATCATGATCTCACCACTCATGAGTTCAAGACCCACTTTGGGCTTTGTGCTGAGTCTTTTAAAAGACTCTTTAAATTTTGAGCACTGTCTTAAAAAGAGGAATGAAGTAAGAAACCCAACAAGGCTGTAGCATTAATTAACAGTTTTTGTATAATGAAATAGAAAATTAGCACAAATGCATAAAGTGGTATCTTATATTGATAACTTAGTTTTATTCATTGTTAGGACCTTTTGTACACTTTTTAAAATTATGGGGATTTAGATAATTGAATCAAAATTCATCTATAACAGCTTTGAGGCACCTTTTCTTTTTGTGGCTGAATATTTTCTTTTCTTTTTTACTGTTTACTTATTTATTTTGAGAGAGAGAGCAAGAGTAAGAGGGGCAGAGGGAGAATCCCAAACAGGCTGCATGATGCTAGCCTAGAGCCCAACATGGGGCTTGATCCCATGAACTGAGATCATGACCTGAAATGAAATCAAGAGTCAGATGCTTAACTGAGTGAGCCACACAGATGCCCCTATGGCTGAATATTTTCTAAGTAAGGTTAAATATGTTTATTGGATGTATCTTCACAAAAGAAACTCAGAGCTCTGGTGCATATATTTTCTATATACCTGGCTCTTCACTATATATAATGACATTAAAACCAGCTCTATCGTAGGACTAAAGGATCATTCTTCAGAGCAATGAGCTTTTAAAATGCCAGTTGATGTCAGGATTTGGCAATTCTAGTTCTTAAAGAGTCTTGGTAGATTAGTTCTGTGCTGTCAAAACCTTAAAAACTTTTATCTAGTAACAGTTGAAATTGTCATATCCAGAAATAAAAATTAACTGCTGAAAGAGGCAGTAGGTTGTGAAATATGCTATAAGTAAAATTCTATTTGTATTTCTGACATGGATGCTTTCATTATTATTTGATATATATTTTAATTTGTTATTAATCATGTCCTTTTTCTTTGAATTTCTCAGTACAACACTGTTAACCGTTTTGTCTATGTCTATTGTGCTGGTTTTTCCTCCTCTGCTGGACTTCTAATGTTGGATTTATGTAGGCCTTGATATCTTGTTATTCTTTCTGTATTATTTCTCTTAAGTAATTACTATTTACATGCTCATGACTCACCCCCCATACATCTCCAAACCATACCTCTCCTCCATGATTTTGATTCATATTATCTAATTGTCTCTGTCAACACTTTCACTTGGAAATCTCTCAGATAGATAACTGAACTTATTCAAATGTAATTATGTTCTTTTCTCAACAAATATCCATTTTTTGCTTTTGTTCCAAATTTCAGAAAATAGCATTATCTACTCTTTTGTTCAGAAAGCCAGTTGTCCTCCTTTCCTCCACAGAATTCCCCATTCACATTACCATTATATCTTAATTGTTCTGATTTGGAAATACAAATTGAGTCCATAAACATATTTTTCTGTTAGCTTTAACCACTATAGCTACTTATCTGGAATAGCCTCTTAAATTTTTTTAATGTTTATTTATTTTTGAAAGACAGAGCATGAGTGGGAGAAGGACAGAGAGAGAGGGAGACACAGAATCTCAAGCAAGCTCCAGGCTCTGAGCTGTCAGCACAGAGCCTGAAGCAGGGCTCTAACCCACAAATGGTGAGATCATGTCCTGAGCCGAAGTTGGATGCTTAACTGACTGAGCCACCCAGGTGCCCCTGGAATAGCCTCTTAAGATGTATTATTTAAACACAAATCATATAATGTAACATTCTCTTAGTAAATTCTTTATTAGCATCTCATTACACTAAGACTGAATCCTGACCTATACTGGCCTACTTATTCTACCCTTTGGTTGCCTCTCTCCAGCTCTTCCTGCTTCAGATCTACATATTATGGTATCATATAATTTGCCTACTAGTTCAATAAAATCATATTTGTTCTGTCCCCCAGACAGGTTGTTTCTAAAAAGCAAAGCACAAATATGTTACTATCCTTTGATTTTTATCTTTGAAATGCAAAGTAATATTGATCCTTTTTTACTTTTTCTGAAATGTTTAATGATATATGGATGGCATGAATTAAAAAGTAATCTATTGGCTAATAACAAAAAGACAAGAAATAGCAAGTGTTGGCAAGGATGTAGAAAAAAAAAGAGAACCTTTGTTTACTGTTTGTGGGAATGTAAATTGGTGCAGCCAATGTGGGAAACAGTATGGAGGTTCTTTAAAAACTAAAAACAGAACCAGCATATGATCCAGCTATTCCACTTCTGGATATTATCCAAATAAAACAAAAATACTAATGCAAAATGCTTTATGCACCCCATGTTTATGGCAACATTATTTAAAATAACGAAGATATAGAAAAACCTGAGTCCCTCTTCAGAAGAATGAACAAAGAAATTGTGAAATAGATAGATAGATAGATAATAGATAGATGATAGATATAATGGAATGTTATTCAGCCATAAAAAAGAATGAAATCTTACCATGTACAACAACATGGATGGACTTTGAGGGCATTAAGTTAAGGGAAATAAGTCAGCGAAAGACAGATACCATATCATTTCAGTTATATGTGGTATCTAAATTAATAACAAAAATAAAACAAAACTAAAAAACAAAAAACAAACCATAGATCCAGAGAAAAGATTGGTGTTTTCCAGAGGCAGGGTGGGCAAAATGGGTGAAAAGAATGAAAAAGTACAAAAATCTAATTATAAATAAAACATGAGGATGTAATATACAGCATGGGAACTATACTTAATAATATTGTATCGCACATCTGAAAGTTGCTAAGACAGGAAATCTTAAAACTCATCGCAGGGCCACTGGGTGGCTCAGTCCGTTAAGCATCCCACTTCGGCTTAGATCATGGTCTCCTGGTCGAGGAGTTACAGCCTCACGTTGGGCTCTGTGCTGACATCTCAGAGCCTGAAGCCTGCTTCAGATTCTGGGTCTCTCTCTCTCTGCCCCTCCCCAACTCGTGCTCTGTCTCTCTCTCTCTCTCAGAAGTAAATACACATTAACAACAAAAAAAAAACTTCTCATCACAAGAAAAAAAAATTCTGTATGGTGATGGATATTCATTAGACTTATTGTGGTAATTATTTCACAATATATACAAATATTAAGTCATTATGCTGTACATTTGAAACTAATACCATGTTATATGTTAAGTATACCTCAATTAAAAAGGAAAAATATTAATTATATAACAAATTAAATTTCTCTGGTTCATAAAAAAGTAGTTTGTGTAAAACAAAAAATATATATCATGCATAGTGAGTACTATTCAGAACTCATATTTATCTGTCCATACATTTGTTTTATGTAGAATATTTAGTATTCAATGATTTATTTTAGGAAAAAAAATCATGTTGATGTTATTTTGGATATTTATTTTTTGCTAAATTCAGCATCTGCTTTATTTGAAATTTGCTAAACTAAAGATCCTCGGTTCTGGATGAGGCATCCTTTCTACTTTGTGAGAAGGATTTCACAGGACACTTCTCTACAGTAAACTTCTTGAACTGTATGCAGAGAAGGAAGAATAGTGATGTACCAGCTGGAAGAAATGCCTTAAGTTTCATACTCTCTAGGCCACTGTCTAGAAATTACAGATGCTGTGGCCAAGGTCCTTTTACTAAATTTGTCACGATGCTTCCATCATTCCATCACAACCAACCTCATACGCTTCTAACTTATAATGTTATGGTTTAAAGAAAGAAATCCATCACTATAAGAACCTTTCTTTTATCTAATATTTCTGAGCATTTCTGAAGTAGAAATGCTTGAACAGATATGTCACTGACAATGTTTTATGTTGTTTTGCAAATGAATACAGATATTGCTATTGCCTAAATAGAAGGAAACCCATGACCAATGTTTTTCAGTTGATGCTATACTTATGGATGATTGATTATTTTGACAAGAAGTCTAGAAGAACAGACTTTTAAAGAATGTTAATGATGCTAACAACATAGACCTATAAAAAGCATCATTTAAATTTACAGTTGCTTCCTGGCTGTGTCACATAATTACTAATTACTACCTCACTTTTACAGACAACTGAGTTAAAAAATAATGAAAATATTACTTTAATCAAGGGGTATAATTTTTCTTACAAAATCTCAATAGTTTCTCTAAATTCATTTTGTTAAATTCTGCAAGCATTCTCTTTTCAAATTTTTAAAGGTTTTTTAAAATTTTAATTTCAGTATAGTTAACACACAGTACTATATTAGTTTCAGGGGTACAACATAATGATTCAATTCTCCTTACTCAGTGCTCATTTTGATAAACGTACTCTTTTCCTTTTTTTATATTTTTATTTATTTATTTTTGAGAATAAGAGTAAGCACAAAAGGGGGAGGGGCAGAAAGTGGGCTCTGCTCAGACAGCAGGAGCCTGATGTGGGGCTCAAACTCACGAATGGTGAGATCATGACCTGAGCTGAAGGCAGACACTTAACTGACTGAGCCATCCAGGTGCCCCTTGATAAATGTACTCTTTAATCCCTTTCACCTATTTAATTCATCCCCCCACTACCTCTCCTCTGGTAACCATCAGTTTGTTCTCTATAGTTAAGAATCTGATTTTTGTTTTGTCTCTCTTTTCCTCTGTGTTTTGTTTCTTAAATTCCACATATGAGTGAAATCATATGGTATTTGTCTTTCTCTGACTGACTTATTTTGCACAGCATTATGCTGTCTAGCTTCATCCATGTTTTTGCAAAAGGTAGGTTTCATTATTTTTAAAGGTTGCACGATATTCCGTGTGTGTGTGTGTGTGTGTGTGTGTGTGTGTGTGTGTGTGTGTGTTCTTTATCCATTCATCTGTTGATGGACACTTGGACTGCTTCTATAATTTAGCTATTATAAATAATGCTGCTATAAACATCAGAGCACATATATCCTTTCAAATTAGTGGGCTCTTTAAAAAATATATATCTTTGGGTAAATACCTAATAGTGTGATTACTGAATCAGAGAATAGTTTTATTTTTACCTTTTGAGGAAACTCCATACTGTTTTCCACAGTGGCTGAATAAGTTTGGGTTCTCACTGACAGTTTCCACATCCTTACCAAAACCTGCTGTTTCTTGTGGTTTTATTTTACCCATTCTGACTGGTATGAGGAGATATCTCACTATCATTTTGATTTGCATTTCACTGATGATGAGTGATGTTAAGCATCTTTTCATGTCTCTGTTGGTCATCTGTATGTTTTATTTCAAAAAAAATGTCTGTTCATGTCTTCTGTTCATTTTTAGTTAAATTTTTGTTTCTTGGGTGTTGAGATGTATATTCTTTTTTTAAGTGAGAGAGAGTGGGGGAGGGGCAGACAGAGAGGGAGAGAATCCCAAGCAGGCTCTGCACTGTCAGCACTCCTGACTTGGGGCTTGAACCCACAACCCATGAGATCATGAGCTGAGCTGAAATCAAGAGCTGTACGCTTAACTTACTGAGCCACCCAGGCACCCCTGTATACATTCTTTATATTCTTTATATATTTGTATACTAACCTTTTATCACATGTTATTTACAAATATCTTCTCCCATTTAGTACATTGTCTTTTAGTTTTGTTGATTGTTTCTTTTGTTGTGCAGAAGCTTTTTATTTTGATGTAGTCCCAATAGTTTGTTTTTCTTTTATTTCCCTTGTGTGAGGAGATATATCTAGAAAACTGTTGTGATGGCCAATGTCAGAGAAATTACCTGTGCTCTTCTCTAGGACTTATATAATTTCAGGTCTCATATTTAGGTCCTTAATCCACTTCGAGTTTATTTTTGTTTATGCTATAAGAAAGTAGTTCAGCTTCTTTTCTCTTTCTTTCTTTCTTTCTTTCTTTCTTTCTTTCTTTCTTATTTCTTTCATGTAGCTGTCCAATTTTCCCAAGATCTTTTGTTGACGAGACTTTTTCCCATTGCATATTCTTGCCAATTTTGTTGGAAATTAATTGACCATATATTTGTGTATTTGTTTCTGGGCTTGCTATCCTACTTTCTCTGTTTGTGTCATTGGCATACTGTTTTGAGTCCTACAGCTTTGTAGTATAACTTGAAATCTGGAATTGTGATACCTCCAGCTTTGGTTTTCTTTTTCAAGATTACTTTGGCTATTTGGGATCTTTTGTGTTTCCAAACAAATTTTAGGATTATTTTTTTAGTTCTATGAGAAATGCTATTGGTATTTTGATAAGAATTGCCTTAAAACTATAGATTCCTTTGCATAGTATGGACATTATAGTAATATTTGTTCTTCTAATCCATAAGCATGGAATATCTTTCCATATATTTGTGTCATCTTCAGTTTCTTTCATCAGTGTTTTATAGTTTTTAGAGTACAGGTCTTTCACCTCTTTGGTTAAGCTTATATTCTTATAACCAATAATTCATTATCATCATTATCATTATAGGAAGTGTTCATTAAACAAGAAAGGTGTAAGTGTTCTGATGCGATCTTAATTAATAATATTAAGTATAGTAATGTGTGAATCATGAATTGTAAACAAAACAATGCTCTATTGATATGATATTTGGCCTCTACAAAATTTCTAGAAGCATGGTTTATAACAAAACAAATAAGATGCTAAAAGGAAAATTATTTCAGTACCATAGCCCACATGCTTAAGCAATATCCATGGAAGTTTGCAGTTTATATGAGGTCATTTTAAATGGTGTGGCACATATACATACATATACATACATATACATACATGTATACATGTATACATGTATACATATATGTATTTTCAAGTTGTCTGTTATTCTCATTTTCTCTCTCTTCATATAAACAGATATTATCAAACATTTTGAGCACCAAGAGCCTAAGTATCTGTTTATATGAAGAGAGAGAAAATGAGAATAACAGACAACTTGAAAATCTGATACTCAACATTAGAGTCCTAAAACCCACATATGTATTTCTAATAACTGCTTTCACTATTTCTGATATGAGTAATATTTTTTAGAACCTTCCTCAGAACATACAGTTATATATGCAATGTCATGCAATTGATATATCATAATAACATTCCACAAGACTGGTTAAGAAAAAATATCCTTGTGATAATCTGATTTCTACTTAGCTATGAAGATTTGAGAAATGCTCTATATCCAGCATTGCACAGAATCTGTTTTACATATAATTAACTATTGGATATGGAAGAGCATCCTCTTCTAATTTGTAAGGCAATAAACTCACCCTAGATGTGAGTTGAAAGCTATAGGATGCATGCAATAAATTATTTTATGAGTATAACAATTCCAGAGAAACCTATGAACCCTTAAGTATACAGCTTTTGATTCAGGAATCTCAGAGGGTAAATTAAGATTCAGTGTTTGAACTGATTTTTTGAGTGCTCAGCTTCTCATCATAAAGACCATCCTGAGTATTGGCACAGGTTGAAGTGAGAGTTTTGCCACCTTCATCTGTTTGTTTATCTTCCTAAGATGTTCTGTTTCCTCACCCATTTTCCATATATCAAACTTTGCTCTCTAATTTAGATCCATTATTTATGTTTTGTTTTTGTTTTTTACCCTCCTAATAAGTTCCCTTAACCATTACTGTGTCCATTTTAAACTTTCTACTAATTCTGCTGAGTCATTAACACCACAACTCCCTCCTACTAACATTTCAAATGTCAAATAATACAAACAGGGTTAAGTTATGGTAAGGTAGGCACTTTACATGATCTTTGGGCTCAGAATTTAGGTTAGGTACATTAACTGAAAAAAAATTAACTAAAAATAGAGAAAGAAGTAAACCACCACAATTTGTTTCTATTCTGTTGATTTGCTGGCCTGTCTCAGTTTACTGTTCATTCCCTGTCCCAAGACAATTCCTAGATTTTGATATGTGTATGGCATCTATAGAGAGATAATGCTCTCTTCTGTTATACTTAAGGTAATGTCTACTTTCAAAGAGGTTCTAGTCACCTTAATTGTAGAGATATTTGAGGAATTAGTATTGAAATATAAATCAAACTAGGGAGTAAATGAACATTTCTTGGAAGAAATGATATAATTTGAGTTAAAAAGATAAGGTAAAGAATTAAAGGAAAATTTATTCCAGACACAGCACTCATAAGGCAGAAATATATGTTGTTTTGAAAAGTTGCATGTTCTACTGACTGAGCCAGACAGGCATCTCAGGAAGATATATTAAGTGGAATTCATTAGAATGAAAAATAGAGAGATGTGCATTAGAGATAAATTAAAAGAAACTCTATACTAATGACTTTGAATGTTGTTTTGAATATTATAAAAAGGCTTTGGAGAATATTGGTCAACGGTGAATATATTATGTGCAGAGTTCACAAATTCTGTCTGGAAGTAATATAGAAGATACATTTCAGGTAATGAAAAGATAAGAATATCAGGAGGCAATCCAGTTAGTAACAGCCAGTTAGTAATAATCATGGAGACAAAGGGTTGGATATTATGGAGTTAAACTTTATGTTTATAATTTTCTTTTGCAAAATTATATGTGGTTCTTTATGAAATAGACTTCTTATTTCCCACCATTTTTCCATGGAATATATCTTCATTCGATCTACTATGTAAGACTGAATCATGTGTGTTGCCTTCCAGAACATTCATAATTTTTGTATTTTGAATTACCCTATGCATTCCCTACAAAAAATTTTTCACTGTTAAATTCATTCAATCTAAACGTAATGACCACCTGTATAGGCAAGACTCTGATTCATGATTCTTAAAATATAAGAAAGAAAGTTGAGGCACATGGAAAACAAGTGTCACAAGTACAGAACATATTTAAGAAAATTCAGAATGGTATATAATCTCTACTGAAAAAAAGCATTAGGATTTATCTTAGATGTTCTAACATTACTTAAAAAGTGGACAAGATATAAATATGTGAAGAAAAATGCTAGTGTTAATGGACAGAAAGAAATAATAATATTCAGGGAAAAATAGTAATTGCAGTAAAATTAATTGATTAAGCACAGAGTTTTTGCAAGTTAATAGCAAATAGACTTGATAGAATTCTCTGAAAAATCACCTAATGTGAGAGGAGAACTGATGTCTCATGATTCTGTTTTCTTAAAACAAACAAAAACAAAAACAAAACAAAAGAAAAACTTCCAAGTATCTAATGTGTCCACCAGAGGCCTATATATTCTACTTATACCCAGTATATCCATCAATATAGTAATGAGATTTAATTCAAAGTTCACAAACTTATGTGAGAGTGAGCATTTAAAATTGATGTTATCAATATTTTTTTGGTCTACGGATTCGTAGTGAGACCAATTTTTTTTCTTTCATATTTAGAGTTTCCTAAGGTAATACTTAGAGAATAGTGAAAATTCTTAATGAAGGATGAAATGAAAGTACTAGTTACAGTTACATGTGTATCTGCCCACTCTTCTTGAGCATTAAGTAAAATATTTCACTATGCTAAAGTCAATAGCCTCATTACCAAATTATGCATGTGTGGACTTTCAGAAACATACCTATTTCACTTAGGAAATGCACAGCACTTCAAGGTATCCAGAAGACACTGTGTTCCTTTAAGTATAACTATAGACTAAGAGGTAAGATTAGAGGACAGAAGAAAAAAAAAAAGGACAAATCCTAAGGGGTAGGATTAGAGGACAAAAAACAACAGCAACAACTTATTTTCAATTCCTTGCCTATGGGTATCTAAACCCAAGGGAGGAAGAAATTGGGCCTGCACTATGTTGTTTATATATCATTTAAATTATACTCAGAAAAAAAAGGCATTGAGGAAATAATTTCTTTGCAGCTCATTTCATGTTTAAATACTCTGCCAACTATTTCCCCATATTTCATTTAAGGTGAAATTGAATATCTAAAAGAAAATCACTTCAGAATGAGCTTGATGCTAATTAACATCATTATATTTCCTTCCTTCCTTTCTTTTAGCTAAAGTGATCAGAGGTACTAGGTGCATACCAAGTCAGTCATACACAATAATATCACTTGTTTTTGAAAAACAATTTACCCTAGCTTTAAAAAAGAACATATTGTTAATGGGCTTTGCCAATACTGCTTTCAGATGTCTTGAGGTTTACATGGGTAATGGCAACAAGGATAATGACAGAGTAGATCTGGATTAAAATAGCAAATCAAGAGGGTGTCATTATTTCTCCACATCTATGTTTCTAACTTAATTTTTTCCTTTACCATAACAACAAATTGACAATGCATTAATTTAAATGTTCAATTTAAAACCAGCCTTGGAGTTAATGCATTTAAATTGGTGAAAGCAAAGATAACAGCAGGCTAAAAGCTTTGTGAAAATTGAAATGCTATCAACCCAATTTAAATAATTTTGGTTCTACCATGATTTGTCTTCTTTATACTAGACTAAGACTTATCCACCTTAACGGTTGTAGATTTGGAAAATCTAAAGGCTTTCTTTTAATGCCAAGTAAAATCCTTGGGGAAAGTCACAGAGATTATCAGAGATTAGTTTAATATCCCCAAAAGATAAAATAATATCTTTTTGAATCAGAACAAGTAATGTTTTAAGGATTTCAAGTCAATAGCATTTAAAATATATTTTAAATTTAATAAATTATGCTAAAATAGGTTTATTAAAAATATCTAATGTGTAAGTGTATATGGAAATATCAAATTTATTTGAAGAACAAAACTAATTATATAGATTTTATAATCTGAGTAGAAGTGAGTAGAAGGCAACGTGTGGAAATATTTTTAGATGCATTTTTTAAAATCCCAACTGGATGTGAGAAAAATCTGTAAAATATCATTTGACCTAAAATGATTTCCTCTCATATTTTAACTCAAACTTATATTGAACAAGACCTTTAAAACCTGATGTTTAGGAGCAACTGGGTGGCTCAGTTTGTTGAGAGTCTGACCCTTGATTTTGGCTCAGGTGATCTCACAATGGAGATCCCTTAGCCCCTCCCCTGCTCACACACTCTCTATCAAAAAAGACAAAAAGAAAACAACAAAAAGCCAAAGACTGATGTCTACTACACTCCATTAAAATAGCTAATTCTGGTCATTTAGTCTAGAGAACAGAGGTAGTCTTGTTAAGTCATATATAAAAATACTAAACAGCCACACAAATTTAGAACGAAAGGACTACAGTTTGAACTGAAACCTTAAAGACAATTTACTTAAATCTCCTCATATATAGTATAATAATGTATGCTTTCCTGTTTCCTGATCACCATTCTTTTCATTCTATACAATATTAGCAAATTTTTTCTCTTTTTTAGGCCCTTGTCTTACTGTTTTGCCTACATACCCAAATATGTATTTTGATACATATCTTCCATCTCAAGTACATGGCTTTATTATGTATGCTTATAAATAAATGCATACACTTTATTTCTATTGTTGACCTTAAAAACAAAATAAACAGCTATTTTGTGAAAACAAAATGAGTTTTTTGGGGGAATAACCAGAGAATTGTAGTTTGGGACAAGCAAACAATGGTGAACTATAGCGTGTCTGGAGAACAAAAAGGGTTTTCTTTTATAGGGGAAGGAAAGAAGATGGGAGGTATTATTATGTCTTTTCAATGGGTAAGTGTGGTGCTTTCTCACTGAGCTGTTGCTGGGCAAGAAGTTATTTTTTTTTTCTCATGATGAAGTATATAATGTAAACTTCTTCCTGTTGGGGAATGTGAGACACAATTTTTATGTCAGGTGGTAGTGTTTAAGAGCTCTCACTTTGGGGATTCCAGACTCCATTTCAAATGTGGTTCTCTTTATTTATTTTCACACTATAAATATACTGTATTATAGTTTTGATTCTGAATTACTTAAGAGAAAAACTATTTGAAAATTTAATTACGAATGAGTTTTGATTAAAGTTAACATAAAGTAAATATTTGAGGACTCTGAAAAGAAAATAGTAGCAGCTGGGATGAGGACAAAAACCCAAACTCAAAGTGTAACCAAACTGACATATTCTTTCTTTTTTTTTTTTTTTTCCTCCTCTAACATCCCATGGGCATAAACAATACTTGGAAATTGGTAGTAGGGCACAAATAGAGCTTTAAAGGAGCTCTCTAATTTTGCCTTGAAGAACAAGAAGAAAAAACTCCTAATTCAGAGTGTATGCAGAATGCTCTCTCATTTTTTTTTCTTTTCTCAAATCCTAGTGTCAAGGCAAATTCTGGAAATTTGGAAAATTTCAGAATTGTGGAAAATTCAAATTGTGGAAAAGTGACAATTATAGCAACATGAGCCTACAGGAGCCAAAACTCTAATGAAAGGGAAACATCTCTGATCAGTGGAACTGTGGTTCCAAGAGTGAGGGACAATATTTCATTTTTTTTCCCATCTCTATCTGTCCTGCATTGCCTTGAATGCAGGTGTATTCAAAAAAGTATGCAGCTGTGAGAGGACGGCCAACATGGCAGAGAAGTAGGGCGATCCATACTTCCCCTGTCTCCCAAACAAAAAGGACTGAAGCCAAAGGACTTTGAACCCCAAGAGTCTGGGAGGAAAAGAGACTGAATCTACCAGGAAGAAACCAGGACAATTTGAGAGTCCATAGGTGGGTGATTGTGAGCTGGTGGAGATACAATAGGCTGCATAGACATGGAGGGGAAAGATCCCTTTCAGCTGAGAGACAAAGGGGAAGAGAAAGAGCTGCTGGGGAAGCATAGGACTGTATCTGGACAAGAGAAAAAAAAAACTCAGACCAGGACAGAGAGGGATCCCATCTCTAATGGCAAATTAGAGGATCTCTAACTGCAGATTCCATCTTCAGAATGGGGCCTGCTGCCCTGTTCTCACACATGGGGAGGAGGGGAGGTCCCCCAGGCTCAGTGGTAGATCAGGGTCACATTCCACAGCAGGAGAAACAGGTCCCCTCCCTGAAAGACTGTTGCACAGGACAAAACCAGCCAGGACGTCATATCAGAAGCTGCTTCCCTAGTACTGGGGCACACAGAGCAGGAGTTTAATTCCCAGCCAAGTGCCTGGGCAAAGGAGTTGCCACAGCAAGCAGACAGCCTCGTCTGTGCCCGCAGAACAGTGAGGACAGCTCCAAAGGAGGGATTTGGAGCCTCAGTCCTGGAGAAGACTGGGGGGTTGCCATGTTTCTCCTCACCACCACCAAGGTGGGGCCTCAAGGATGGTTCACAGGGCCCACAGTGGAGGTGGGACCAGCCTACCCCAAATCACACCCCTCCACGCTGGGTAATTGCATATCTACTGGAGCGGGATAGATGCTCTGGAACTAGATGGAAAACTCCTCCAGACCAATGCTGCAGCATTGCCTGATTAACTCTAAGACAATCCTGGATATATAGATATGTTCTCCCTTTCATTTCTCCTTCTTATCTCTACCTTCCTCTAGGCTGTTTACTCTGGTTATTGGTTTGTTTAAAGGGACATATTTAATCCATTCTCTTGATACATGTTCTACACCTCCTTCTTTACATTCCTTTCTCCCTCTCTGGAATAATCAAGCCATATAGTTTCTCTGTCTGGGTAACTTTATCTTTGTTTCTTTTTTCCCACCTCCTTCCTTATTTTCTTTCTTTCTCTCTGGATTAAGCCTTTCAGTCTCTCTGCCTGGTAAATGTTTATTTTTTTCTTTTTCTTCGCCCCTGTCATTTCTCTCTTTGTACATGCTCTTCCATCAGCACTGCCTCTACCCTGTTCTTTACTTGTAAATGGTTTTTCTGATTTTTTGCTTTTGTATTGTTTTTAGTTTTTGTTTGTTTCTTTGTTTCACTTGTTTGTGTTTTTGCATGTTTTTGTCTCCTGTTTGTCTGTTTGTTTACCTTATAGGGCTACTTCAAGGAACAAAGCAAAGTACACCTGACAGAGGATCCAAAACATCACTATGAGTAGGGAAATAAAATAAACAAACTCACAACAACAAAGAGCAAGTAACACTCCAGAAAACACTTCCTGAAGGGCCAGGCCCTGGACAGTGTATGACCCCCATTTAAAATATCAGTGCTTACAGGTACAGAGCACATAACAAGTTTTGAAGACACATAAGGTACAGAAAACTAGCCAAAATGAAGAAACATAAGAATTCTCCTCAAAAGAAATTCCAGGAAGAAGTGACAGCTAAAGAATTGATCAAAGCAGATTTAAGCAATATAACTGAACAAGAATTTAGAATAATAGTCATAAAATTATTTGCTTGCCTTGAAAAAAGCATAGAGGACAGCAGAGAATCTATTGGTACAGAGATAGGGAAAAATAGTCATGATGAAAAAATGCTATAAATGAGGTGCAAAATAAAATGGAGGTGGTCACAGCGTGGATTGAAGAGGCAGAAGGGAGAATAGGTGAATTAGAAGATAAAATTATGGAAAAAGAGGAAACCAAGGAAAAGAGAGATAAAAACATTCAGGATTAGAAGGGGAGAATTAGAGAACTAAGTGATTCAATCAAGTGCAGAAAAAATATTTGACAACATACAACACTTTTCTTAATAATTTTTCTTTCCTCAAGAAAGTCAGGATAGAAGGTACATACTTAAACATCATAAAAGCCATTTATGAAAAGCCCATAGCTAATATCATCCTCAATGGGGACACACTGACAGCTTTCCCCCTGAGATCAGGAACACAACAGGATGTCCACTCTAACCACTGATGTTTAACATAGTATTGTAAGTCCTAGCCTCAGCAATCAGACAACAAAATGAAATAAAAGGCATCCAAACTGGCAAAGATGAAGTCAAACTTTCACTTTCCACAGACAACATGATACTCTAGATGGAAAACTTGACAGACTCCACCAAAAGTCTGCTAAAACTGATACATGAATTCAGCAAAGTCACAGGGCACAAAATCAATGTACAGTAATAGGTTGCATTTTTATACACCAATAATGAAGCAACCAAAAGAGAAATAATGAAACTGATCCCATTCACAATTGTAAAAAGAGCCATAAAATACTTAGGAATAAACCTAACCAAAGATGTAAGGATCTGTATGCTGAAAACTACGTAAAGCTTATGAATGAAATTGAAGAAGGCACAAAGAAATGGAAAAACATGCTATGCTCATGGATTGGAAGAATAAATATTGACAAAATGTGAATACTACCCCAAGAAATCCACACATTCAATGCAATCCCAATCAAAATCACACCAACATTCTTCCCAAAGCTAGAACAAACAATCCTAATTTGTAAGGAAACACAAAAGACCCCAAATAGCCAAAGTAATATTGAGGAAGAAAACCAGAGTGGGAGGCATCACAATCCCTGACTTTAGCCTCTACTACAAAGTTGTAATCATCAAGGCAGTATGGTGTTGGCACAAAAACAGACACATAGACCAATGGAGTAGAGTAGAGAACCCAGAATTGGACCCAAAAAGTATGGCCAACTAATCTTTGGCAAAGCAGTAAAGAGTATCCTTTGGAAAAAGGACAGTCTCTTTAACAAATGGTGCTGGGAGAACTGGACAGCAACATGCAGAAGAATGAAACTAGGCAACTTTTTTACACCATTTACAAAAACAAACTCAAAATGGATAAAGGACCTGAATGTGAGACAGGAACCATCAAAACCCTAGAAGGGAAAGCAGGCAACAACCTCTTTGACCGCAACCACAGCAATTTCTTACTTGATACATCTCCAAAGGCAAGGGAATTAAAAATAAAAATGAACATTGGGACCTCATGAAGATAAAAAGCTTCTGCACTGCTAAGGAAACAATCAACAAAACTAAAAGGCAACTGACAGAATGGGAAAAGATATTTGCAAATGACATACCAGATAAAGCGATAGTATCCAAAACCTATAAAGAACTCACCAAACTCCACACCCAGAAAACAAATAATACAGTGAAGAAATGGGCAAAAACATGAATAGACACTTTTCCAAAGAAGACATCCGGGTGGCCAACAGACACCTGAAACAATGCACAACGTTCCTCCTCATCTAGGAAAGACAAATCAAAAGCACACTGAGATACCACCTCACGTCAGGCAGAGTGGCTAAAATGAACAAATCAGGAGACTAGGAGACTACAGATGCTCACAAGGATGTGGACAAATGGGAAACCTCTTGGACTAGTTGGTGGGAATGCAAACTGGTGCAGGTGCTCTGGAAAACAGTGTGGAGGTTTCTCAAAAAAAAAAAAAAAAAATAGATCTAACCTACGACCCAACAATAACACTGCTAGGAATTTACCCAAGGGATACCAGGAGTGCTGATGCATAGGGGCACATGTACTCCAATGTTTGTAGCAGCACTTTCAACAATAGCCAAATTATGGAATAAGCCTACGTGTCCATCAACTGATGAATGGATAAAGATGTGGTTTATATATACAATGGAATATTACTTGGCAATGAGAAAGAATGAAATTCTGCCATTTGCAGCAATGTGGATGGAACTGGAAGGTATTATGCCAAGTGAAATAAGTCAGTCAGAGAAAGACAGATACTGTTTGTTTTCACTCATAGGTGCATCTTGAGAATCTTAACAGAAGACCATGGGGGAGGGGAAGGGGGAAAAAGTTACAGAGAAGGAGAGAGGCAAACCATAGGAGACTCTTGGATACTGAGAACAAAGTGAGGGTTGATGCAGAGTGGGGGAGAGGGGAAAGTGGGTGATGAGCACTGAGGAGGGCACTTGTTGGGATGAGTACTGGGTGTTGTATGGAGACCAATTTGTCAATAAATTATATTTTTTTAAAAAGAGTTTACTTATAAGTGCCCACTATTAGGACTGAACAGGGCCCAGGGGGTGGACAGTGTAGTGTTCTTTCTAAAATAAAAGGATCTTGCTGGGAAGTCATTGATATGAAAATTGAAATGGTAGTTTGGTCAGGAATCTGGGACCTAGAAAATCATGGTAAGAATTTCTACCTTTGTTCTTGGTTGAAACAATAAAAGTTTGTCTTATAATAATAAAAAAATATATATGCATCTGAGAAGGGCAACCATAGCCCTAGCAATCTGACAGAAGCCCTGAAAAGATGAGCCCCAGGGAACTAGAAACCACCATAGTACTGTTTTTTCCCATGTTGCCATAACAAAATACTATAGACTGTGTGTCTTCAGCAACAGGATTTATTTTCTCACAGTTATAGAGAACAGAAGTTTGAGATCAGGGCGCCTTTATGTTCCATTCCCTGTGAGGATTCTGTTCTGGCTTACAGATGACTATCTTCTTGCTGTGTCCTTACACAGTAAAGAGATAAGATAAGAGAGAGGCTTCTCTGTTATCTCTTCTTATAAGAACACAAATACTATCAGAATAGGAACTCACACTTATGACCTCATTTAACCTTAATCACTGGGCCTCCTGAAGGCCCTTCAAGTATACCACATGGTGGTTTATGCTTCAACATATGAATTCGTGGGGGTGGGGGACACAATTAAGTCTGTACTAACCTGGAAATTCATGGAGATAGAGGAGCTCAGGGAGCTAAAGTTATAAATTTGTTTTTAAATTCATGAGCTCAACTCTGAGTGGCACATGTGTTGATACTATCTCAATCAGAATACTTTTTGGAACTATAAGTCGATCACAACCAAGCCTTAGACTACTAGGTGGTAAATATGTGTAACATACTCAAAATGTACTGTAAAGCCTTTGAAAACTGAACTGATAGTGGAACTACAGCCCACAGGATGGTTGCCAGCTAAAACAAAACAAAACGAAATTGTCATTTATACGATTTAAATAAGACCTAAAGTCTCATATTGTTACATTTAAAAGGCCCAAGATACCATTTAAAATTATTTTGCACATGAAGAACAAGAAAAATTTAATACTGCATGAAAAAAATGAAAATATCAATAGACGTAAGAGCTGAGACAACACAGATGATGGAATTATATGACAAGGATATTTAAAAGCTTCTTAAAACTACTCAATAAGCAATCATGGAATGTTTGGGGGAGGGCAGCATTAAGAAGCATGGAGACTCTGACCTTGTCTCATCCCTAAAGCACAGCTAGAACAGCACCAAACCATTCTCACACCTAGGAAAATGATGTGAGGATTAACACAACAATCTGTATTACTTGAGCCACAGAATTCAACAAGAATTCACCCCACAAGAAAGAAAAGAATTTAGGACCACGATAACAAGAAAACTCGCTGGGGTTGAAGCAAGCATAGAATCCCTTTCTGCAGAGATAAAAGAAGTAAAATCTAACCAGAATGAAATTAAAAATGCTATAACCAAGATTCAATCTCAAATTGATGCCAAGACAGCAGTTTGCACAAAGCAGAGCAGTGTATCAGTGTTATAGAAGACAAAATAATGGAGAAAAATGAAGCAGAAAAAAGAGGGAAACAAAGGAAAAGAGCACAATAAAAGACTTAGAGAACTCAGTGACTTATTAAAAAGGAATAACCTTGAATCATAGGAGTCCCAGAAGATGAAGAGAGAGAAAAAGGGTCAGAGAGTTATGTGAGCAAATTATAGCAGAAAACTTTCCTAATCTGGAGGAAGACACAGACATCAAAATCTAAGAGCACAGAGAACTCCCATTATATTAAAAAAAAAAAAAAAAAAAAAAAAAAAACTGGCAACCACCAAGGCATATCATAGTCAAATTGACAAAATATGCAGATAAGGAAAGAATTATGAAAGCAGCAAGGGAAATGAGTCCTTATCTTATAAGGAAAGACAGATCAGGTTCACAGCTGACCTATTCACAGAAATTTGACAGGCCAGAAAGGTGTGGCAGGATATATTCAACGTACTGAAATGGAAAAATATGCAGCCAAGAATTCTTTATCTAGCAAGGCTGTCATTCAAAATTTAAGGGAAGATAAAGAGTTTCCCAGACAAACAAAAAATAAAGGGGTTCATGACTATTAAAATAAATTTTAAGGAGGACTCTTTGAGTGGAGAAAAGATGAAACAAAACAAAAAAAGACCAAAAGCAACAAAGACTAGAAAGGACCAGGGAACACCACCAGAGACTCCAACTCTACAGTCAACACAATGGCACTAAATTCATATCTTTCAGTACTCACTCCAAATGTCAGTGGACTAAATGCTTCAATTAAAAGAATTAAAGTATTAGAATGGATAATAAAATAAGACCCATCTATATGCTACTTACAAGAGACTCATTTTTGACCTAAAGACAACTGCAGATTGAAAGTAAGTGAATGGAAAAAACATCTATCAGGCTAATGGTCATCAAAGAAAGCTGGAGTCGCCATGTTTATATCAGACAAACTAGATTTTAAAATAAAGACTGTAAAAAGAGATGGAGCAGGGCATAATTAAGGGGTTGATCCACCAAGAAGATCCAACAATTGTAAATACTTTATGCTCTAAACATGGAAAACCTAAATACATAAAACAGCTAATCACAAACTTAAAGAATATCATTAATAATAATAATAATAATAATAATAGGGGACTTCAACACCTCACTTACAGCAATGGGCATATTATCTAAGCAGAAAAAAATCTACAAGGAAACAATGGCTTTGAATGACACACTGGACCAGATGGACTTAGCAGATATATTCAGAACGTTTCATCTTAAAGCAGCAGACTACACATTTTTCTCTCAGGTACATGGAACATTCTCCAGAATGGATCACATATTGGGACACAAATCAGCCCTCAACAAGTACAAAAAGATTGAGATCATACCTTGTATATTTTCAGACCACAACGCTATAAAACATGAAATCATCCACAAGAAAAAATTTTGAAAGTCCATAGATATTGTAGACTAAAGAACATACTACTAAAGAATGAATGGGTTAACCAAGAAATTAAAGAGGAAATTAAAAATTACATGAAATCCAATGAAAATGAAAACACGATGGCTCAAAAACTCTGGGATGCAGCAAAAGCAGTCATAAGAGATAAGCATATAGCAATCCAGGCTTTTGTAAAGAAGGGAGAAAGATTTCAAATACACAAACTAATCTTACACCTATAAAAACTGGAATAAGAACAGCAAATAAAGCCCCCACCGGCAGAAAAAGGAAAATAATAAAGATTAGAGCAGAAATCAATGATATCAAACAAAACAAACCAAAACAAAGCAAAACAAAACAAAACAAAACAACAGGTCAATGAAACCAGGAGCTGGTTCTTTGAAAGAATTAACAAAATTGATAACCCCTAACAAGAATAATTAAAAAGAAAAAGGACCCAAATAAATAAAATCACGAATGAAAGAGGAAAGATTACAACCAACACCACAGAAATACAAACAATAATAAGAGAATATTTTGAGAAATTATATGCCAACAAATTGGCCAATTTGAAAGAAATGGAAAAATTCCTAGAAACATATAAACTATCAAAACTTAAACAAGAAGAGATAGAAAATTTGAACAGACCCATAACAAGTAAAGAAATTGAATCAGTAATCAAACACCTTCCAAATAACAAGAGTCCAGGGCAGGTGGCTTTCCAGGAGAATTCTACCAAACATTTAAGGAAGAGTTAACACCTATTCTTTTGAAGCTGTTCCAAAAGACAGAAATGGAAGGAAAACTTCCAAACTCATTCTAGGAGGCTAGCATTACCTTGATTACAAAACCAGACAAAGATCCCATTAAAAAGGACAACTACAGACCAATTTCCCTGATGAACAAGATACTAGCAAATCATATACAACAATACCTTTAAGGAATTATTCACCACAATCAAGAGGGATTTATTTGTGGAATGCAGGGCTGGTTCAATATCTGCATATCAATCAATGTGATTCAACACATTAATAAAAAAAAAGGATAAGAACCACATGATCCTGTTAATAGATGAAGAGAAAGCATTTGACAAAATACATCAAACTTTCTTTAAAAAACTCTCAAGAAAGTAGGGATAGAGGATCATACCTCAAGATCATAAAAGCCGTATATAAAAGACCCACTGCTAATATCATCCTCAATGGGGAAAAACTGAGAGGTTCCCCCAAGGTCAGGAACATGACAAGGATGCCCACTGTCACCACTGTTATTCAACATGGTGTTGAAGTCCTAGCCTCAGCAATTAGACAACACAAAGAAGTAAAAGGCATCCAAATCATCAAGGAAGAAATGAAACTTACACTCTTCACAGTCATTATGATTCTCTATGTGGAAAACTCCAAAGACTCCACCACAAAACTTCTAAAACTGATGTGTGAATTCAGAACAGTCTTGGGATATATACCAATAATGTATATACACCAATTTATATATACCAATAATGAAGTAGCATAAAGAGAAATCAAGTAATTGATCCCATTTACATTTTACCAAAACACATAAAATACCTAGGAATAAACCTAACCAAAGAGATGAAAAATCTATAGACTGAAAACTATAGAAAGCTTATGAAAGAAATTGAAGAAGACACACAAAAATGGAAAAACATTCCATGCTCATGGATTGGAAGAAGAAATATTGTTAAAGAGTTTATATTACCCAAGGAAATCTACATATTCAAAGAAATCCCTATCAAAATAACACCAGCATTCCTCACAGAGCTAGAAGAAGCAATTCAAAAATTTGTATGGAACTAGAAAACTCCTGAATCACCAAAGGAATCCTGAGAAAGAAAACCAAAGCTGGAGGCATCACAATCCCAGACTTTAGTCTCTACTACAAAGCTGTAATCATGAAGACAGTATGGTACTGGCACAAAAACAAACACATAGATCAATGGAACAGAATAGAGCACCCAGAAATGGACCTACAAACATATGGCCAACTAATTTGACAAAGCAGGAAAGAATATCCAATGGAGAAAGACAGTATCTTCAGCAAATGGTATTTGGAAAACTGGATAGCTACATGCAGAAGAATGAACCTGGACCTCTTTCTTACACCATACACAAAAATAAACTCGAAATGGATGAAAGACCTAAATGTAAGATGGGAAACCATCAAAATCCAAGAGGAAAAAATAGGTAACAACCCCTTTGGCCGTGGCCACAGTAAATCTTACTTGATATGTCTCTGGAGGCAAGGAAAAACAAAAGCAAAAATGAGCTATTGGGAGTTCATCAACATAAAAATATTCTGCAGAGTGAAGGAAACAATCAGTAAAATTAAAAGGCAACTGATGAAATGAGAGAAGATATTTGCAAATGACATATAAGATAAAGGGTTAGTGTCCAAAATCTATAAAGAACTTATCAAATTCAACACCCAGAAAACAAATAATCCAATGAAGAAATGGGCATAAGACATGAACAGACATGTTTCCAAACAAGACATCCAGATGGCCAACACACACATGAAAAGATGCTCAGCATCACTCATCAACAGAAAAATACAAATCAAAACCACACCTGTCAGAATGGCTAAACTTAACTAAGAAAACAACAGATGTTGGCAAGGATGCAGAGAAATAAGAACCCTTTTGCACTGCTGATGTGAATGCAAATTGGTGCAGCCACTCTGGAAAACAGTATGGAGGTTCCTCAAAAATTAAACATATAACTACCCTACGACCCAGCAATTACACTATTATGTCTTTATCCAAAAGTTACAAAAATGCTGATTCAAAGATGCACAAGCACTCCAATATTTATAGTGGCACTATAAACAATAGCCAAAGTATGGCAAAAACACAAATCTCATCAACTGATGAATATATATATATATATATATATATATATATACACACACACACACACACACATATATATATCATGGTATACATATATAATATATATAACATGATATATATATTATATATAACATATATAACATATAAATGATGTATATATATATATATATATATATATATATATATATAACAGAATATTACTTGGTTGTCAATAATAATGAAATCTTGCCATTTGCAACAATGTGGATAGAACTAGAGGGCATTTTGCTAAGTGAATTAAGTCAGTCAGAAAGACAAATATCATATGATTTTCACTCATTTGGAATTTAAGATACAAAACAGATGAACATAAAGGATGGGAAGGAAAAGTAAGATGAAAACAGAGAGGGGGACAAACCATAAGAGACTCTTGAACACAGAGAGCAAACTGAGGGTTGCTGGAGGTTTGTTAGGTGGGAGGAAGGACTAAATTGGCAAGGGGCATTAAAAAGGACAGTTGTTGGGATGAGCCCTGGGTGTTACATACAAGTGATGAATCACTAAATTGTATTCCTGAAGTCATTATTATGATATACGTTAACCAACTTAGATTTAAATTAAGAAGAAATAAACAATCATGAACATTCTTGAAAGAAAAAGAAAAATAGAATGTACAAAATATATGTCAAACAAAAATTTTATCACTGAAAAGTACAATAACTTAAACTTGAAAAAGAGAGGGAAAACCTCACTGGATTGACTCAAGGAACAATAGAGATGACAGAAGAATCAGCAAACCTGAAGTTAAATTACTAGAAAGTATTCGTTTTGTACAAGAAAGAGAATAAAAAACTAAAAAACAAACCAAAACAAACAAGCAAAAAAGAAAAAAAAACCAAACACTGAGACTCCCCTCTTTGAAAACAAAGTTTGCCATGTGGTTCCTTAGAGTCCCAGAAGAAAAGGAGAAATATTGTGCATTGAAAATAGGCTTAAAGGGGCGCCTGGGTGGCGCAGTCGGTTAAGCATCTGACTTCAGCCAGGTCACGATCTCGCGGTCCGTGAGTTCGAGCCCCGCGTCAGGCTCTGGGCTGATGGCTCAGAGCCTGGAGCCTGTTTCCGATTCTGTGTCTCCCTCGCTCTCTGCCTCTCCCCCGTTCATGCTCTGTCTCTCTCTGTCCCAAAAATAAATAAACGTTTGAAAAAAAAAAAAAGAAAATAGGCTTAAAGAAACAGACTAAAATCTTTGTAATTTTGGTGACAGAATATTAAAAAATCTCAGGAAACCTCAAAGAATTTAAACTCAAAATTTCATGCTCAGAAACATCATAAGCAAACTGCTAAAATGCAAGATGGAATAACTCTTGAAAGCAGTCAGAGAAAAGAAACATGTTACCTATAGGAGAACAACAAGAAGAATGTTTGTAGATTTCTTATTATAAATCAGGGAAGCCAGAGGAAATAGCGCAGAGTTTTTCTAGTTCTAGAAGAAAAGAATTGTCATTACATGAATCTAGAAACAGTTTTAATATGCTTCATAAAAATAAGAGAAATAGAGATATTCTAAGATTAAATAAAACTAAGAATTTGTTGCCAGCAAAACTCTCCGTTAGAATTACAAAAGAGGTGGAAAGAACCAAGATGGCGGAACAGCATGGAAGTTTTTTGTGTGTCTTGCATCCATAAAATACCAAGACCAACACCAAACCATCCTACACACCTAGAAAACTGATTGGAGGATTAACACAGCAATCTGCACAACCTGAACCACAGAATTCAGCAGGTATATGATGTGGAGAGGTGAACTTGGGGAGAGAGAAGCTGTGGAGGGCAGGGAGCCACTTCTTCGTGCAGAGGGAGGATGGAGATGGGGGTGGGGGAGAATACAGGAAAAGGACCCCTCCCCAAAAGCACCTGGAGAGAAAGTGGAAAATTGGAAACAGCTGCAGGGACTAAACTAAAAAGGGAGAAAGGAGAAAGGAGACAGTTTAAATTCCATTAAGACTGGGGCGCCTGGGTGGCGCAGTTGGTTAAGCGACCGACTTCAGCCAGGTCACGATCTCACGGTCCGTGAGTTCGAGCCCCGCGTCGGGCTCTGGGCTGATGGCTCGGAGCCCGGAGCCTGCTTCCGATTCTGTGTCTCCCTCTCTCTCTCTGCCCCTCCCCCATTCATGCTCTGTCTCTCTCTGTCCCAAAAATAAATAAAAAACGTTGGAAAAAAAAATTAAAAAAAAAAAAAAAAAAGAAAAAAAATAAATTCCATTAAGACTGTAAACAAGGGGAGTGCAAAGTCTGCAACTCTGCAGCTCTATACCTGGCGGTGCTCTGGTGGGAAGGGTGAATCTCCAGGAAGAGAGTGGGGTCCGGGAGGTTCTCAGGCCACACAGGGAAAAGCGGTTCCACTGCTGGAAGGACATTTGGTAGAGACTGTTGAAGCCACCTGGTCCCTGCAGACCCCAGAAAATGGCCACATTTGCTGGTGCAGGAACAAGGTCATTAAGGGTGAAGCCTGATGCCAGATGTGTGTTGTGATTGTCCATGATCCCTGAAACGCTGCTGCTACACTATCTTGAGAACTTTTTCTGGGGCGGGCTGGCACCTGGCCTCAGTCCTGGGCCATCGGCAGCAGCAGGGTCCAGCAAGCATTCTTGGGTGCAACAGGAATTCAGCCATTGCTCATTTGGCCAATCCTCCATGAGACCCTCCTGCGGAGGGGTGGAACTGGTCAAAGCCACAGTCCTTCAGAAATAAGGGGCCAGGGAAAACAGCTGCATCTGAGAAAAAACTCAGGAGAGAGGTACTGCCTGGGGCTTGGTCATGGACAGTGAAGAAGCAGGGAGTGGAGGAAAGCTGAAGACAGAGGATGGGTGTGCAATTGCTGATCAGAAAGAACAGTTTCCACACTAGAGACTGGGTAGCTGGGTGACGTCATTGTCACCACTACTGCACACGCGCATACGCACCTACAAGTACTGCAACAATCCACACCAGTAGGCTAGCAGGGGTCATCTAGTGGAGAATGGAGCTGTTATACTGAGCTCCGCCCAACTGGGCCAACCTCCCTCTTCAAGAATATAAGTCTCACCTCCTACTTAGTTTGTCTGACTTCTAGGGGAAAACCAAGTAATTTCAGTCCTATTTCAATCTGTTAGCAGGTCCATCTATTCAATTTCTTTCTTTCTTTCTTTCTTTCTTTCTTTCTTTCTTTCTTTCTTTCTTTCTTTCTCTTTCATTCTTTTCTCATTTACACTATTCTTTTTCTTGAATAAAGAGAAAAAATTTGTTATTATTTTCAATTTTTATTTAAAATATTTTTTTAATTTTTTTACTATATTTTTTACTTTTGTGTAATTTTTTTCATATTCTTTCTTATTTCCATCATTCTATTTTAGTATACTTCAGTGTATTCACTTTTTAAAATTTTCAATTTTCGTGTTTTCTTTTTTCTTTTCTCTCTTTTTTTGTTTCTTTTCTTTTTCTTGAATGCAGAAAGTGAAAAACTTCATTTTTACTTTAAATTTCTGTTACAAATATTTTTCTTTAATTTTTTACTATATTTTTGCTTTTATGTAATTTTTTTCAAATTCTATTTTACTTCCATCATTTTATTTTAGTCTACTACAGTGTATTCACTTTTTCAGATTTTCAAATGATTTGTTTTTTCTTTTTTCTATTTTTCATTTCTTTTCTTTTTCTTGAATACAGAAAGAGAAAAAATCATTTTTATTTTTAACTTGATTAAAAATATTTTTCTTTAATTTTTTCCTACCATATTCTTTACTTTTGTGTAAATTTTTCCAAATTCTATTTTACTCCCATTATCTCATTTTAGTCTACTTCAGAGTATTCATTTTTTCAAATTCTCACACAATTTCCTCCCCTCCATTTTTTTTTTTCTAATCTGTCAAACTACTTTCAACACTGGACCAAAACACACCTAGGATCTAGCATCATTTATTAGATTTATTTTTCGTATGTGTGTGTGTTTTAAATTTTTTTATTTTAATATTTTTTTAATTTTAATTTTTCTACCTCATTAATTCCTTTTCTCACTTCCAAATGACAAAACGAAGGAATTCACCCCAAAAAAAGAGCATGAAGAAATGACAGCCAGGGATTTAACCAACACAGAAACAAGCAAGATGTCTGAACCAGAATTTAGAATCACGATAATAAGAATACTAGCTGGAGTCAAAAATAGATTAGAATCACTTTCTGCAGAGATAAAAGAAGAAAAAATTACCATAATGAAATAAAAAATGCTATAACTGAGCTGCAATCACAGATGGATGCAATGGCGTCAAGGATGGATGCAGCAGAACAGAGAATCAGTGATATTTAGGACAAACTTATAGAGAATAATGAAGCAGAAAAAAAGAGGGAGATTAAGACAAAAGAGCATGAGTTAAGAATTAGAGAAATCAGTGATTCATTATAAAGGAACAATATCAGAATCTAGGGAGTCCCAGAAGAGAAACAGAGACAAATGGGTGCAGAAGGGTTATGTGAACAAGTCATAGTGGAAAACTTTCCTAACCTGGGAAAAAAAAACAGACCTCAAAATCCAGGAAGCACAGAGGACCCCCATTAGATTCAACAAAAAACGACCATCAACAATGCATATCTTAGCAAATTCACAAAATACTCAGGCAAGGAGAGAATCATGAAAGCATCAAGGGAAAAAAAAAGTCCCTAACCTACAAGGGAAGACAGATCAGGTTTGCAGCAGACCTATCCAGAGAAACTTGGCAGGCCAGAAATGAGTGGCAGGATATATTCAATGTGCTGAATCAGAAAAATATCCAGGCAAGAATTCTTTATCCAGTAAGGCTGTCATTCAAAATAGAAGGAGAGATTAAAAGTTTTCCAGACAAACAAAAATTAAAGGAATTTGTGGCCTCTAAACCAGTCCTGCAAGAAATATTAAGGTGGACTCTTTGAGGGGAGAAACGATGAAACGAAAAAAAAATATATATATATATATATTACATATATATATTTATCTATCTGTATATATACATAAATGAATAAATAAATAAATTCCAAAGGCAACAAAGATTAGAATGGACCAGAGAACACCACCAGAAAGTCCAACTCTACAAGCAACATAATGGAAATTAATGCATATCTTTCAGTACTCTAAACGTCAATGGACTCAATGCTTCAATCAAAAGACATAGGGTAACAGAATGGATAAGAAAACAAGATCCATTTATATGCTGTTTACAAGAGACCCACTTTAGACCTAAAGACAACTTCAGATTGAAAATAAGGGGATAGAGAACCATCTGCCATGCTAATGGTCAACAAAAGAAAGCCGGAGTAGCCATACTTATATTAGACAAGCTAGATGTTAAAATAACGACTGTATTAAGAGATACAGAAGAGCATTATATCATAATTAAGGGGTCTATCCTCCAAGAAGACCTAACAATTTTAAACATTTATGCACCAAATATAGAGCACCCAAATATATAAATCAATTATTAACAAACATAAAGAAACTCATTGACAGTAATACCATAATAGTAGGAGACTTCAACACCCCACTCACAGCAATGGACACATCATCTAATAAAAAAATCAATAAGGAAACAGTGGCTTTGAATGACACACTGGACCAGATGGACTTAACAGATATATTCAGAACATTTAATCCTAAAGCAGCAGAATACACATTCTTCTCCAGAGCACATGGAATGTTCTCCAGAAGACACCATGTACTGGGACACAGATCAGCCCTAAGTAAGTACGAAAAGATCGAGATCATACTGTGCATATTTTCAGACCACAACACTATGAAACTCGAAATCGGCCACAAGAAAAAAATTTGGAAAAGTAACAGATACTTGGAGGCTGAACAACATCCTACTAAAGAATGAATGGGCTAACCAAGCAGTTAAAGAGGATATTAAAAAGTATATGGAAGTCAATGAAAATGATAACACCACAACCCAAAACCTCTGGGACACAGCAAAGATGGTCATAAGAGGAAAGTATATAGCAATCCAGGCCTTTCTAAAGAAGGAAGAAAGATCTGAGACACACAACCTAACCTCACACCTTAAGGAGCTGGAAAAAGAACAGCAAATAAAACCCAAAACCAGCAGAAGACAGGAAATAATAAAGATTAGAGCAGAAATTAATGCTATCAAAACTCAAAAAAACAGTAAAACAGATCAATGAAACCAGAAGCTGGTTCTTTGAAAGAATTAACAAAATTGATAAGCCACTAGCCAATTTGATCAAAAAGAAAAAGGAAAGGACTGAGATAAATAAAATCAAGAATGAAAGAGGAGAGATCACAACCAACATAGCAGAAATGAAAACAATAATAAAAGAATATTATGAGCAATTATATGCCAATAAAATGGGTAATCTGGGAGAAATGGACAAATTCCTAGAAACATATACATTACCAAAACTGAAACAGGAAGAAATAGAAAATTTGAACAGACCCAAAACCAGTAAGGAAATCAAATTAGTAATCAAAAATCTGCCAAAACACAAGAGTCCAGGGCCAGATGGCTTTCCAGGGGAATTCTACCAAACATTTAAGGAAGAGGTAACACCTATTCTCTTGAAGGTGTTCCAAAAAATAAAAATGGAAGGAAAACTTCCAAACTCTTTCTATGAAGCCAGCATTACCTTGATTCCAAAACCAGAGACCCCACTAAAAAGGAGAACTAAAGACCAATTTCCCTGATGAACATGGATGCAAAAATCCTCAAAAGATATCAGCCAACTGGATCCAACAATACATTAAAAAAATTATTCACCAGAACCAAATGGGCTTTATACCTGGGCTTGTTCAATATCTGCAAAACAACGTGACTCATCACATCAATAAAAGAAAGGACAAGAAACGTATGATCCTCTCAATAGATGCAGAGAAAACATTTGACAAAATGCAGCATCCTTTCTTGATAAAAACTCTCAAGAAAGTAGGGATAGAAGGAGCATACCTCAAGATCATAAAAGCCATATATGAACAACACAACACTAATATCATCCTCATGGGGAAAAACAGAGAGCTTTCCCCCTAAGGTCAGGAACAAGACAGGGATGTCCACACTCACCACTGTTATTCAACATAGTATTGGAAGGCTTAGCCTCTGCAATCAGACAACACAAAGAAATAAAAGGCATCCAAATAGGCCAGGAGGAGGTCAATATTTCATTCTTCGCAGATGACATGATACTGTATATGAAAAACCCAAAAGATTCCACCAAAAAACTGCTAGAATTGATTCATGAATTCAGCAAAGTTGCAGGATATAAAATCAATGCACAAAAATCGGTTGCATTCCTATACACCATCAATGAAGTGACAGAAAGATAAATCAAAGAATCGATCCCATTTATAGTTGCACCAAAACCCATAAAATACCTAGGAATAAATCTAACCAAAGAGGTGAAAAATCTATACACTGAAAATTATAGAAAGCTTATGAAAGAATTTGAAAAAGACACAAAAAAATGAAAAATGATTCTATGCTCCTTGATAGGAAGAACAAATATTGTTAAAATGTCGATACTACCCAAGGCAATCTACATAGTCAATGCAATCCCTATCAAAATAACACCAGCAGTCTTCACAGAGCTAGAGCAAATAATCCTAAAATGTGTATGGAACAAGAAAAGGCCCTGAATAGCCAAAGTAATCTTGAAAAAGAAAACCAAAGCAGGAGGCATCACAATCTCAGACTTCAAGCTATACTACAAAGCAGTAATCATCAAGACAGTATGGTACTGGCATAAGAACAGATACTCAGATCAATGGAACAGAAGAGAGAACCCAGTAATGGACCCACAAACTTATGGCCAACTAATCTTTGACAAAGCAGAAAAGAATATCCAATGGAATAAAGACAGTCTCTTCAGCAAGTGATGCTGGGAAAACTGGACAGCGACATGCTGAAGAATGAACCTGGACCACTTTCTACACCATACACAAAAATAAACTCAAAATGGATGGAAGACTTCAATGTAAGACAGGAAGCCTTCAAAATCCTCGAGGAGAAAGCAGGCAAAAACCTCTGTGATCGTGGCCGCAGCAACTTCTTACTTAACACATCTCCAGAGGCAAGGGAAACAAAAGCAAAAATGAACTACTGGGACCTCATCAAAATAAAAAGCTTCTGCATAGTGAAGGACACAATCAGCAAAACTAAAAGGCAACCGACAGAATGGGAGAAGATATTTGCAAACATCATATCAGATAAAGGGTTAGTATCCAAAATCTATAAAGAAGTTATCAAACTCAACACCCAAAAAACAAATAATCCAGTGAAGAAATGGGCAAAAGACACGAATAGACACGAATAGACACTTCTCCAAAGAAGACATCCAGATGGCCAACCAACACATGAAAAATGCTCAACATCACTCATCATCACGGAAAAACAAAACAAAACCACAATGAGATACCACCTTACACCTGTCAGAATGGCTAACATTAACAACTCACGGAACAACAGGTGTTGGCAAGGATGTGGAGAAAGAGGATCTCTGCATTGTTGATAGGAATGCAAGCTGGTGCAGCCACTCTGGAAGACAGTATGGAGGTTCTTCAAAAAACTAAAAATGGAACTATCCTATGACCCAACAATTGCAGTATTTGGCATTTATCCAAGGGATACAGGTGTGCTGTTTTGAAAGGACACATGTAGCCCCATGTTTATAGCAGCACTATCAACAATAGCCAAAGTATGTAAAGATCCCAAATGTCCATCGATGAATGGATAAAGAAGATGTGGTATATATATATATATATATATATATATATATATATATATATGGTATATATATATATATATACACACACACACACACACACACACACACACACACACACACAAAATGGAGTATTACTGGGCAATCAAAAAGAGTGGAATATTGCCATTTGCAACTACATGGATGGAATTGGAGGGTATTATGCTAAGTGAAATTAGTCGGTCAGAGAAAGATAAAAATCACATGACTTCATTCATGTGAGGACTTTAAGAGACAAAACAGATGAACATAAGGGAAGGGAAACAGAAGTAATATAAAAACAGGGAGGGGGACAAAACAGAAGAGACTCATGAATATGGAGAACAAACTGAGGGTTATGGGAGGGGTTGCATGAGGGGGGATGGGCTAAATGAGTAAGGGGCACTAAGGAATCTACTCCTGAAATCATTGTTGCACTATGCTAACTAATTTGGATGTAAATTTATTATTTTTTTTTTTTTTTAAATTTTTTTTTCAACGTTTATTTATTTTTGGGACAGAGAGAGACAGAGCATGAACGGGGGAGGGGCAGAGAGAGAGGGAGACACAGAATCGGAAACAGGCTCCAGGCTCTGAGCCATCAGCCCAGAGCCCGATGCGGGGCTCGAACTCACGGACCGCGAGATCGTGACCTGGTTGAAGTCGGACACTCAACCGACTGCGCCACCCAGGCGCCCCAATTTGGATGTAAATTTAAAAAAAAATAAAAAGTAAACCAAGTTACAAAAAAAAAAAAAAAAGAATTACGAAAGAAAGCTTCAAGAGACAAAAAGGAAATGATTCCTAAGGAAACTAGAACATAAGGAATGAAGAGGGAAGAACAGTGGCAGTAAATATATGGATAAATGTTTAAAAACTCTTATTTTACTCTTGAATTTTTATTTTATTTTTTTATTTATTTTTATTTTAGAGAGAGAAAGCATGAACACGGGCAGAATGAAGGGGAGAGAGAGAGGAGGAGAGAGAGAGAGAGAGAGAGAGGGAGAATATCTTAAGCAGACTCTACACTCAGTGCGGAGCTCAAACCCTGCATCATGACCTGACCTAAAATCAAGAGTCAGGTGCTCAATCCACTGAGTCACCCAGGCACCCCATCCTCTTGAAGTTTTAAAAATACATTTGAAAGTTGATGAAAAAATTTAAATATTGTATAATGAGAGTTTTAATTTGCATAGATGTAATACATAGACAACTGTCAAATAGAGGAGGAGGATAAGTAACCTAAATAATGGTAAAGTTTCCACGTAGCCTGAGGAATTTTAAGTATATATATTGTAATACGTGAAACAACTACTGAAAATGTTTATACATATTTATATAATAAAAAATAAAGATAAACACTGAAAAGCATTCAAACAATCTAAAAGATAACAGGAAAGGTGGGAGAGGAAGGGAGAGTGAGACAGAGTGAATGAGAAAGAGACAAATGAAAGCAAACAAACATGATAGAGGAAAATTATATTCGTCAAAGATGGTGACATAGGAGGTTCCTAATCTTACCTCTTTGCCTGGACACAACAAATCTACAATTACACATGGAGTAATTCCCCCTGAATGAAATCCAGCAACTAGCTGAGTGACTCCAACAAATTAGGCAAAGGAAAAAAATTCCCACATCAAAGTGGATAGGAAAGCCTGAGACACATACTTGCTATATAAATCCCAGCCCTAGAAGAGTGACTTATAATCAGAATGAAAGTAACAATTATCCGTTTCTTCCTGAGGAGAAATTAAAACCAAAAGGTTTGGACTCAACATTTAGCACCCCAACTTTCCACCTGAGGGATGGACTACAAACATTTATTACTGAAAACCAATGGGAATTGCTTGCATCTATGAGGTTGACAGGACTATAGCAAATAAAGGGACAGTTCTCACTAGGCTTATAAGGACTCACTGTGGCCATCCCCCCACCTCCCCACCTCCGGAATCAGCGTAGAAGAGCAGATAGAAATGCCAATTCCACAGTTTTTCCCTGAAAGAAGCTTATTTAATTACTTAAAAATCTGCTGCCTGAAGGTTCACCTTCCAATCAACCTCCATCAAGATGCTGACTGAGATCTTCCCCTTTGGGACATGGGTATGTATTGGCACATCTTCAACTATTGGGAGCCAGTAACAAAAAAAAAAAAAGCACTGTGTGCAATCAGAAAAGTTTTATTGGCAGCCAAGAGCTTGGGCCAGGATCATCTCCAATAAGGGACCCCTCCATCAAGACTGGAAAAGTTAAAAAAATAATAATAATAAAAAATAATAATAAAAAAGAGAGGATTCAAATAAAACTCAAAATGAAAGAGGAGTCATTACAACTTATAACACAGCACTACAGGGATCTTAAAAAGACTACTATAAACAATTATACACAAACAAATTTTATTCCTTGGAAGAAATGAATGAATTCCTACAAGCCTACAGCTTATCGAGACAGAACTATAAAGAAATAAAAATCTCAGTAGATCAATTATTATAAAGAGATCAAGTCAGTAATCAAAAATCTCTGAACAACAACAACAAAATCTGTGAGTAGACGGTATCACTGGTGAATTCTACTACACATTTAAAGAAGAATTTATACCAATCCTTGTCAACTTCTTCCAAAAATGAAAGGTAATGGAACACTTCCAAAATCATTTTATGAGGACAGCATTACCCTGACCAAAACCAGACAAGGACACTGAAAAAAAGAAAATTACAGGTCAATATCTCTGATGAACATAGATACAAAAATTTTCTGTAAAATAATAGTAAACTGAATTCAACAGGACATTAAAAGAATTATAAAACATGACTAAGTAAAATTTATTTCAGGGATGCAAAAATGGTTCAACATCTGCAAATAAATCAATGTGATACACCATATTAATAAAATGAAAAGTAAAAAATATATGATTATCTCAATAAATGCAGAAAGAGCACCAAAAATTCAAAATTCATTTATGATAAAAACTTCAACAAAGTGGATATAGAGGGAATGTTCCTCAACATTTTTAAGGGCATATATGACTAGTCCAAGGCTAGCATCATACTCAATGGTGAAAAGTTGAAATCTTTTCTTCTAACATCAAGAATAAGACAAGGATGTCCACTTTCACTACATTTATTCAACATAGTATGGGAAATCCTAGCCACAGGCATTAGGCAACCAAAGGAAATACAAGTCATCCAAATCAGAAAGGAGGAATAAAACACCTCAATATGCAGATCACATCACTTATATATAGAACACCTTAAAGACTCAACCCCAAAACTGTTAGAACTAATAAATGAATTCAGTAAAGTTGCAGGGTACACAAGAACATATCAATTGATCAGAGAAAAGAAGACATTTGACAAAATTAAAAATCCATTCTTTATTAACACCTCAACAAATTAACAAACTAAGAAAATTCCTGTGGGGAATAAGTTTAGGAATCCCCCAGGCTTACAGCAATGGGTTAACAAGGCATAAAGAAGTACAAAGTCATAGAATGCTCACATCTGAGTTTGAATAAATAAGTTTGAGCATCCCATAGTAGGGAGGTGCAAAGGCACCCAGAAAAGAGAGGAGATGCAGAGCCCCCAGAATATAAAGGGAGGGAAAAAGTCCCCAGAATAGAGAGGTACAAAGGCACCAATGTAGAACACAGGTGTATGAAATAAACAAGATTAGATATTCAAGGAGAAAGTACTATAGCAGAAAGCTGCTTTCACAGGAAGAAAGGACAAAGTTAGGTAAACAGGTAAATTGGGCTATAGACCACTTGTCTGCACTGAAGGTGAAGTTGCCCAGAGCAGAAATGATTAACGAAATAAAGGTGCCTTGTTAACTCTGAGGTTATTTGTCCTACCTGTCTCATCCTCTAGGCTAACTAAGATAAACAGAGGTGGTGCCTCATGTCTGCTGTAAAGAACCTTCCACCAGACTGCCCGGTGCCAGGATTTTGTTTTGTACTAACCCAAACCCCTAACCCGGAATATCTTCAAGACCCCCTTTCCCTCATGTCCACGAGTTAATGTTCACAGATTAATTGTATCTGTGCACATCCATCACTATGTTTGTAAGCTTTCTGATCCTAATAAAAATGGAGCAAGGACCCTTATTCAGGGCTCTGGTCTTTTCCCAGACATTACCCATCTCTCGCTTTTCATTCTGAGTCTGGCTCTCTTGCTAGACAAAAGAGAATTTTAGAACCAGAGTCTATGACAAATTCCCAGAGATGATAATAAGCATCTAAAAAACAAAGACTTAGCTAACATTTAACATATTTCCTGATGAGAGAGAATGGATGCTTTGTCTCTAAGACTTGAGACAAGGCAAAGTTGTCTGCACTCTCTACTGTTATTCTACATAATAATGTAAATCCTAGCAATGAAATAAATTTTTAAAAAGGAGTAAAATCCATACAGATTGTAAGTGAAGATATAAACATAGGCTTATTTGCAAACAATAAGATTGCCTACTTAGAAAACCCAGAGAATCTTTTTGAAATTTTCCTAGAACTAATAAATAATTTGAGCAATGTTGCAGGATATAAAGTCAACCCCCCCACACACACAAAATCATATTTATATATAGTAACAATGAATTATTTAAAACCAAATTTAGGGAAAAATATTATTAACAATAGTTTCCAAAAATAAAATATGTTAGTATATATCAAATTTATAGGTTGAAGGTCTATAGGTTGAAAACGATCAAACACCAATGAAAGGAATAAAATGAGACCTAAATTATTGGAAAGACATATTTCTGTCTTGGATAAAGCCTCAAAATATTTAACATGCCAATTATCTCCTAATGGGATAGATATATTTAATCCAATTCCAATCAAAATTCCAGCATGAGAATTTTAGATATAGACAATTGACCCTAAAATTTATATGGAAGGCAAAGAATGGTCTTTCAAACCATTTTGAAAAAACAAATCGAAGAGGTCACACTATCTGGCTTTAAGAATTAATATTAAGCTGCAAATAATCAAGGCAGTGTTGTATCAGCAAAAGACTATAAACATAGATCAATGGAACATAGAGTCCAGAAACAGACTTATACAAACATGGCCATTTTATTTGTGACAAAGTTTAAAAGGCAGTTGAATGTAGAAAGGATAATAATCTCTCAAACGAATTACTTTGGAAAGATTGGACATTCTTGTGCAAATAAAAGAACCATGACTTAAATAAATGTTAACCACTACTTATATTATACAAATATTAATTAAAATGAATCATATCGGGGCACCTGGGTGGCTTAGCCGGTTAAGCGTCTGACTTCGGCTGAGGTCATGACCTCACGGTCCGTGAGTCGAGCCCTGAGTGGGGCTCTGTGCTGACAGCTCAGAGCCTGTAGCCTGCCTCAGATTCTGTGTCTCCCTCTCTCTCTGACCCTCCCCCGTTCATGCTCTGTCTCTCTCTGCCTCAACAATAAATTAAAAAAAAATTTAAAAAAAATTAAAAAATCACACTTTGAAAAATTAAAAAAATAAATAAATAAATAAAATGAATCATATCTCCAAATAGAAACCATAGAACTATAATACTTTTTGAAGAAAACTTTTGTTATCTGGGGTTAAGGCAACAGGTTCTTAAAGTCAATGCCAAAAGTACAATTTATAAAATTGTAATTTGAAAACTTGGACTTTATTGAAATTTAAAACCTTTGCTTTATTTAAAAACACAAGAATGAAAAGATATGATACAGCCTGGGATGATATAGGCAAGTGACATATGCAACAAAATACTTCAATCCTGGGCATTCCTGTGTGGGTCAGTTGGTTGAGATCTGACTCTTGGTTTTGGCTCAGGTCATGATAGCCCTGCATCAGGCACATTGCTGACAGCATGGAGCCTGTTTAGGATTCTCTCTCTCGCTCTCTCTCTCCCTCTTTCTCTCAAAACAAATAAATTAATTTAAAAAATTAATTTCTGTGGCTTCTGGGTGGCTTAGTCAGTTAAGCATCTGACTCTTGATTTTGGCTCAGATCATGATCTTGCAGTTTTGCGAATTCAAGCCCCATGTCTGTCTATGTACTGACATTGGGGAAACTGCTTGGGATTCTCTCTCTCCCTTTCTCTTCCCCTTCCCACACATACAGTCTCTGTCTCTCTCAAAATAAATAAATAAAGTTAATTAAATTTTTAAGAAAAGGATTGCATAAAAGATTTAATTCCATCCTGAACATATAAAGAACTCTTAAATACCAACTATAAGAAAAAAATCTAATTTAAAAATGGGCACAAGGGGCACCTGGGTGGCTCAGTCAGTCAAATATCTGACTTTGGCTCCAGTCATGATCTTGCAGTTCTTGAGTTTGGGCCCCACATTAGGCTCTCTGCTGTCAGTGTAGAGTCTGTTTTGGATCCTCTGTTTCCCTTACTCTCTGACCCTTTCTTTCTCTCTCTCTCTCTCTCTCTCTCAAAAAGAAATAAACGTTAAAGAAAAAATGTTAAAAATAATGGACACAAGATTTGTATGTTTCACCAATACAGATACAAATATGGCAAATAAGTATATGCAAAGGTGTTAAATATAGTCATTAAAGAAATAGAAATTGAAATCATGACAAGCTATCACTACACACTTATTAGAATGGCTAAAATATATGATACTGGCAATACAAACTGCTGAAAAGTTTATGGAGAAGTTGGAACTCTTACACTTTCCTTGTGCAAATGGAAAGTATTACATCCACTCTAGAAAACAGTTTTATAGTTTGTAATAAAGTTACTCATTATTTCCATGTATACCAATAATCCTATTTCTGGGTACCTACTCAGAAGAATCATAATCTGAAGAAATCTAATCTTTAATTCACACACAAACCTATGCATAGATGTTTGTGGTAGCTTTGTTCATAATATGCACTGGATACAACTCCAATGTCTTCAGCAAATGAATAGCTAAACAAGCTGGGTGCATCAATGCAATAGAATACTATTTAGTAATAAAAAGAAACATGCTGTTGATACATAAAACAACTTGAATGACTCATACAGGCTGTATGCTGAGTGAAAGAAACTATTCTTACAAGGTCACATACCATAGCATTTTGTTAACATGGTATTTTTTTAAAGATAAAACTATAATGGAGCACAGATCAGTGGTTTCTAGGCTTAGGGCTTAGGAAAATATGTTATTAGTATGGAATAGTAGGAGAGAATTTGGGGAAATGATGGAGTTCTTCTCTATCTTGATCGTGATGGTGGTACATGAATCTATATGGATGTTAAAATTAATTGAGCTGAATTGCCAAACAATAACAATTTTACTGTATAATTTGAAATAGTTTTAAGTGTAATAAAAACACAGGGAAAACATGAATCAGGGGACTAAAGTCCCAAATATTATAAGTTGACTTACTTTTTTAAACTTAATGAGATTTTTCTTGACAAAGTGTTACATACCTAGGCACTAGCAAAATTTAGATTAATGTGGATTGTTCAAAAAAAAAGATCAGCATTAAATAAAAAAGGTCTTTTTTTAAAAACATTGGATACATATGGTGGTGATAATTACAGATTATTAAGCTTTATACTTATGTCAGTGTAATTTGAGGAGAAAAAAAGGAGCAAAAATTGTGAATTTTAAAAGAAAATTATTATCAGTGGCATTTCTATCTAGTTTAAAAATATATATCATACCAGAATATCCTCAATTTATTTTTGACAAGATTTCTGGGCTAATAGATGTGAGAAATGTCATAGACAAAGTTTACCTACTTAGCCTTCATTACTAGAAATGACCCTTGGAGAAATCCACAATATTCTATTACATACAGGAATTCCTAGAATATTAGATTCATATCTCAACACCACATTTTCAATAGAACAAATTTAGAGTAATGTATTTCTAAAGTTAGCAACATAATGTTAAAAACCAATAGTAATAACCAATTCATAGGATTATTGTAAGAAGTAAATTTATTATGAGATGTCAAATATGTAATGCAGTGCCCGTAGCATACATAGCAAAGGATTAATAATTTGTTTTAATGGAACTTCACAGTTTAAAAACACTCCTAACACTGAGAAATGTTTAGTTATTTGTCCTAGGTTACTCTGTAAGTCACTGAGTTTAACCAAAGTCCGTTTCCAATGTACTTTCTGTTAAATCTTGCTTTTATATAATGATGATTAAAAGAAACAGGTATGTTTAAGCCAGAGTGGGGAAGTATGGTTCATGGAGAGGAGAGGCATAAAAGTTTTTGTCTGATATTTACAGAGACTGAACACAAAAAAGGACTTAGTTAGTTTACTACTGCTTCATTCAGAGAATGTTTACAAAGTAAGTTCAGGGAGCTAGACATTGTGGGAGACACCAGTAGAGAAATAATGCATATGGTAGCAGCCTATTCCTAAGGTGCAGGAGGACACAGAAAAAAAATATGATGTTTTCTGAAAAAGCTTTGTGAGAAATATCAAGGTTTATATTTATAAAAGTTAATATTACACAAAAATAGATTTCTCTAACTTTTAAAGTCACTGGAGCACCTATTAGAATTTAGATTAAAAAGGAAAATCATGCAATTTAGGTCATTCCTTTTTAAGGTGAGAACAATTTTGTAATATTTTTGCAATTTTTAAATTAATGATCTTTGTGAAAGAAGGTGATCACTCAAGTTGCAGTAGATCTAGAATAAAAATGTTAGTCTTCAGATTTACTTATTAATTCAACAAATACTCCTAAAAGACTTATTTGTTTATCTATGTTAAATACTACAGAGATGCTCTTAAAGGATTAAATGAAGTAGCCAATATAAGTTATCTAGTATAACCTAGAGCAAAAATAAAAGTTTTTGATATATTGAATTGTCTATATCCCTTGTTATTTATTTTTAAAAAGTGATAAGTAATTATAATAATAACAATGATAAAATGACCGTGCATAGATGATCAAGAATTCTGTATTATATTTTAAATGTTGTAATATACATAGGCAATAGAAATGTATGGTTATCCAACTTATTAAATAATATTTTGACAACTGGAACTCAAATAGGTTATATAAATCAGAAATTTACAAAAAGTAATAAATCAAAGAGCTAATAGGTCAAACAAAGTAAACACTTTTATTACCTAATATAGACCTAACTAAAAGAGGTCAATTTAAAAGACAAACTTACATTCCACCTTCACCCCAGATCAGGGATCTCATGATATCTTGAGGTTATCAGGACAAACAACTGACTACTACTTATAAACCAGCCAATGTACTGACAATTGTACCACATGGTTACAACTATGGTTCTTCATTTGTTATCATAATGGATCTCAAGAATGAAAGAGAAGGATTACATGAAAAGACCCTGAAAATAGTAGTAAACTACTTAATTAGATTGTTTGCCTCTGATTTTGTAACCATCATCAATTATTTTGGGATCTTAAATTCTTATCTCTTCCAATATTTTAAAACTTCTGGAGAACCTATTGTCTATGGAAACTATATCAAAAAAGCATCAACTTAAAATCAGCTCTTAATTATAGTTTTAGAAAACTCATCCTAGATTTTTCACTTTGCCAAGCAAGACTCAAGAGTAAGATCATTGTATTCTACTCTCCATACAGCTTATTATATATATATATATATATATATATATATATATATATATAATTAAATGTTTTTATTTGTTTTTGAGAGGGAGAGTGAAAGCATGAGCAGGGGAGGAGTAGAGAGAAAAGGAGACAGAGGATCTGAAGTGGGACCCACAGTGACAGCACAGGGCCAATGTGGGGCTTAAACTCATGATTCATGAGATCACGACCTGAGCTGAAGTTGGACACGTAACCAATTGAGCCACCCAGGCACCCCACCATACAGCTTATTTAAAAAAAAATAATGAGATATAAATCTAGAATTAGTTGTCATCCAACCGCCTGTTACTTATAATTTAAGGAAGTTGTCATTGGTACCTGGCTACTGTACCATTCTGTAACCATAACATGACGGTTACCACACCAGGCACAGAAGATGAAATACTCACTTGTGGAATCTAAAAACACAAAGCAAATAAATAAGAAAAAGAAAAGGCAGAATCAAACCTATAAATACAGAGAACAAACTGATGGTTGCCAGAGGGAAAGAGGCTGAGAGGATTTGCAAAATGGGTGAAAGGGAGTGGGAGACACAGGCTTCTAGTTTTAGAATGAATAAGCCACAGGAATAAGTGGCACAATGTAGAGAATACACCCAATATTATAATAGTGTTATATGGTGACAGATGGTACTTATACTTGTGATGAGTGTAGCATAATGTACAGAGGAGTTGAATCACTATGCTGTACACCTCAAACTAACGTAACATTGTGTGTCAACTATATTCAAATTAGAAAAAAAAAGGAACAAAAGCATGATGCCTTTCTCATGGAGTTTATGGCATGGTCAGTGGTGGGAAAGAGTAAACAAGTTAAAAAATAAATAAATAAATAATCACAGATTGAGCTATGTGATCCAAAGAAAAGCAATCATTTTTTTAAAGGAAATATGTTAGAAAGATCTTACCAGACTGGGGCTCAGAGAGGGTTCAAATGATGTGATATCTTTATGTTAATGTATTCTTAGAAATTAATTTAGGTGAAGGCATGCTGGATAGGGGAGTGGGATTAGTTCTGTCCTAGCAGGCAACATAAGCAAAAGCTACATGGTGAGAGGGAAATAAGGAAACAAAAAGAAACTTCTCTGGCTGAAGATAAGAAAAGAACACTGAGAAAAGGGTCCAATCCTGCAGGGTGTGTTGGGTAATTTTAAAGTTATTGGTCTTCATCTTAAGAACAACAGGAAATTATTGAAGGTTTTAATGTTGAAGTTGATAGTAACCCATTTCAGGACAGTTAATTCACTTGCTTTTTTCCCCCACAATTTAGGAAAGAGTTGTTGGTAGCTTATAATAGGAGGCTGTGGGTGTGGGAAGAACGGACCCATTACAAATATTATTCTGTAAATATGTGTGAGTACTATTTGTGTAAGAAAATTTAATTATATTCAAATAAAGTCATTCTGGTTCTCAAAAAAAACTTCTTCTTCAAATGTATTAAGGCCCCTCAGCTAAGAAAAAAAAATGGTATTTGCATAATTTAAAGAAGTGTGTTGATTTATTACATTTCTGGATCACTCCTGGAGCCTTCCCAGGAGTCTAGATAATGATACCAATTGCTTCCTCTCTTCATCAAGGCACACTCCATAAACTTCGTGGATAATATGTCTGCCCAAGGTCTAAATATCTGAAGAGTTAAGTTTAAATTTTGCTATTATTCATATAGTTCTAGGGCTGCTTGAAGTTAACTGTGATAAACTAGCCATTTTAGTGAATGATCTGAACAGTAGTCTCAGCAGCATTGAGTGCAAATTTATTCAAATTGACACTAAGGAAGTCATAGATCTCTCATTTGAAACACACTATAGTATTTTTCTATGTGCCAAGAAAGTTAAAGAAGATAAAGGTTTGTCTAGCAAGCCAGCATGAATGCAAAAATCAACAGCACAGCTGGAATTTATAAGCTGTTCTTGCATGGTTTGGGATGAGTGTATCTACAATTTCAGAAGAGTGGTTTATTGTAATGGATTTTAAGTAATCTGAGAATCTATAGCTCATAAAAGGAAATGAAATAATGAGAAAACATTTGGGAGACAAAGGAAAAGTACTATAATACCAACTGGAATTAGGATAACCGACAGAAGTGATCTGAGAAGAGCTATGTTTTCAACAGGGCTACATTGACTACATCAATTAATAATCGCTGCAATCCTTGAAGTCAGTATTACTACTTTTCTGTTTTGTAGAGGAAGGTATGCAAGAAGTAAAGTGATTTGCCCAAATGATAAAATTAGCAATTTATAGAATCTGAATCAGAGACAGTGGTCTCTCTAAAAGAGGAATCATTGAACTAAACCATCCTTCCACCACAGGGTTAATTGGAAAGTTAACTTCAGAAATGTTGCTGCAAAGTGGAGATACTTATTCTGGAATATTGAGAATGCAATAATACTTTATACTTCCTTTTTGGTTTAAACAGATAAGGTTAGGGACACTGGGTCGCTCAGTCGGTTAAGGGACCGATTAGTGATTTATGCTTAGGTCATGAACTCATAATTCATGAGCTGCAGCCTGGCTTCTGGCTTTGTGCTGACAGAGGTAAGCCTGGTTGGGATTCTCTCCCTCTCTCTGCCCCTCCCCACTGCACGCATGCACACTCCCTCCTTTCTCAAAATAAATAAGCTTTTTTTTTTTTTAAAGGTGAGGTTAAATACTCTAATTTCTTAAATGAGGAGCATCTAAATTTCATCAGCCTCCTGGTATTCTTATGTGTGTTATTCTTTAAAGTAGTAGCAAGAACCATTGAGTCAATGAAAAAAAAAAAAAACAAAAAACAAAACAAAACAAGAAAAACAATACTTCCTAGAAGGAGATACCTTAGATAGACCACTGATTGCAGCCAGAAACTGAGATTCTAAAATAAAATTTAGTAATTCTGATATTTTAAGGAAACATAAAATAAAAACATAGCACTGTTCTGTGCCTTGGAATAAGAGTTTGTGTTGAGAGTATTTATTTGATGTCAAACACCAAAATGAAAGTGAGTATGATGGAGGGAGGTATTCAAATATTTGTTTAAATCACCACAAATTAGGATTCCCTGACAAAGCAAATATAGCTCAAAAATCTATAATTTTTCTTTCTTTACCAACTTGATAAAAAATAGTATCTTATCCAATAATGAAAAACCTCCATTATCTGGTTGTTGTTTTTCACTGAAATCATGAAACATTGGTCCTTTATCTGATGACTTGATTTACTTTTTTTTTTTCCTCTTTCCCTCCTCTTTCTCTTTCCCCAGCTCCTACCTGCTCACTGAATGAATGCTGAGACTACCTAATTCATTTATTCTACTGCTTGTATTGGAGATATTTCCTTTCATTCAGTTTGAATGTTCACTTCTTTCCTTTTCCATCCATCCTTAACTCACATTTCTCAATATACCTATAAACTGACCTTTTCAAAAAAGCTTTTCTGGATTTATCTGAAGGAATTAAGTTAACTTTCATAACTATTCTATTAAAGGATTGTACTTAGAAGAAACAAATTAGACCAACAGATAGAGTGCATTTCTTTTTTATTATTATTATTATTAATTTTACAGAGAGAGAGAGAGCATGAGCAGGGGACAGGGGCAGAGAGAGAAAGAGAGGGAATCTTAAGCAGGCTCCACACTCGGCACAGAGCCCAATTAGGGGTTTGATCCCATGACCCTGTGATCATGACCTGAGCCAAAATCATGAGTTGGACACTAACCAACTGAGCCACAAAGGCACTCCATCTTCTTTCTCCTTTCAATAGTTCCTCCAACTTAATAATATTTGCGTGTCTGAGTACCAGTTCCTTCACACACACAATCACACACACTCTCACACACCTACAATACACATACACATATGTACACACAAATAACATACATGGACACAAATACACACAAGTCTGAGAGTAGTCTATTTGATCACATAAGTTTTGTTTTTAAGAAAGAACTAATTAAATGTTATTGTATGAAAAATGTATCATTCATAATTTAATCCCACTAATACTTATTGAGCTTCTGAGAAGCCAGTAGTAAAGCAGACATGGAATATGTCTTTCTTAGAGCTGGTAGCAAAAAGCTAGTTTGTGATTACAAGCAAAATTAATCTTTGATAGAAGATAAGATAGCGATTACTCCTAGGGGTAAAATATAATTTTACCCAAGTGGGAAATGAGCTATTTCAATAAATTAAGTACATATCACATTTATATTGAACATTTACCATAAGCAGAGGAAAATCCAAATTTTGGAATTTGCAGTTCATATAAATGCAAAGGTAGAAATTACTTTAAAAAGTGAACAATGTTATGAGTAATTATTTATAGTGAATATTTATAATGAGAATATATCAATTACAAAATTTTAAACATTAATATTGAAGTCACATTTCTGAAAAAAATACTTAATTGCTTGACAACTCTAAAAGTACATACTTTTCTAGATTTTTCTCTGCATACTCTTTGGCAGAATATTGTGGTATCATCTTTTGGGGGGGTGGAAAGGAAAATAATTCTTGCCTCTAGCATGGTTTATTTAAATGTTTTTTTAATTACTTACAACTTAGGAATTTTCCTTGCTTTTTCACAACTTGGTAACCTCAATTACATTTTGAGTGTGATATTTGGAATAAACTCTAAAGTGTGCTTATATACAAGTTGTAAAATGTTAAAGCATTTCAAGTGTTCTTGTGCATTTGTTTACCTTACATAGTTTGAATTGATACTGATTAACCAGTTTATTGTCAATATACACAATGCACTGGCATATTTGAGTTTTATCTTACTTTGACTGATTCAAGTATTTTATTTCACATTGGAGATTTAAAATGTTTCCAAAGTGTCCATATGATCCACTCCTTTTAATTAGTTTGATTATCAAACAATACAAAAGTTTATTCCTCATTCAAATTTTATCACTTCCTCTTAACGAGTTACTGGAATGTTATCTGTTATTTTGTTTAAACCTCATGTTGGCAGATAAAATATTTCTATTTTTTACTTACCTTTATTCTGTTTTTTCAAAATCTGTTCTTTTTATCTGACTTTTTACTAATTACTTAATACATTATCTGTTAAAACTTTTTGTTTCTTTTATATGTCCAACTCAGAAGTTAATAATTTTTCACTTGTGTATCCAAGTGCCACAAAATATCTTTAAGACATTCAGTTAAAATAATTTATCAAGCTTAATAGATAATGCATAACCATTGAGAAAAAAACAATATGGTACTTCTTATAATTGCATATACTATATGATCAAGTATATTTATAACAGACAAGCATTTCCATTTTTAATTTCATGAATGACAATCATATTCACTGCTTATCATTTTACATATCTGATGATAGAAAGAATGTCCATAGACTAACTTCTAGCTCCATATATTTCAAATTCTGTTTTTGCTCTACCATTCACATACTCCAGAGTATATTACAATATCACATCTGGCTTTGCATCTCTCCATTTTGATGCTGGCTGAATCAACAGAATGGAAAATACTTATATCCCTGAAAGTCATTTTAATACCAGGGTGACTAGAAATTACTTAATCATACAGGAAACTGATTATGAAGCAAATGAATACATTCTACAAAACTCCAATGTATCAGCAAGTGAGTTTCTCTTAGCTAGATCATAAAAGTGATTATAGCCTCTCCAAGTCATCCAAAAAGAAGGGCAGTAAGATGTGCAATAAAATGGAAGTCAGAGTGAAGAGTCACCAGTCTTAATGGATAGTGATGAAAATATCTTACTTTTGCAAATTTTGCAAAAAAAAAAAATGACTTACAAGACACATTTATAGGTTCCTTCTTATTACTTATCCAGAAGACTATTTTTCAGGGTGTCTGAAACTTAAACTTCACTAGTTTCATGGTTAATCTGCTTGTGATTATAAGAAGGATACAATGAAACTACTTGTCTCATTTCTGTTAATTTTTTCATTTTTGTTAATTTACACTTTGACTCTTCTTTCTAGCTTGTATGATATCCAACCACTTGCCAATCTTGCATATTTTATAACTGAAGTAACTTTTAATCTATGCTTATTTTCTGTTCTATATTCATTATTACCATTTTAATTTGAGCCTTTTGGTTATCATCTATTCATTTTCCAACTAACGGCTACAGCTCTTATTCCTTCTCTGCTCAATTTTGTTTCATACATGTTATCATGTCAACTTTCAAACCATATCAAGGCCTTTCAGGTTATGTCATATTCCAGCCTTGCTCATACCTCTTTAATGTTCTCCATTCTACTGAATTAGTTATAAACTCCTGAGCCAGATTTCAAGGTGACCTATAATTTGAATTTATTCTATCTTTGCCAAGAAAAGTAATTAACAAAGAATACATATTTCTTTTCTTCTTTTTTCACAAAATACATATGTCTATAACTACAAGTATTTCATACGTTCCTTGAGACCAGAGATTTTTGTTTCCTTAATGGATTTCTAATCCTCACCATAGAAATTTACACATACTCAATTTTTGTTGAAATAAAGTGAGAGACAGCAACACACTGGATTGATGTAGACAAAATGAATTTTCAAATGGAATCTCTCTCTGGAAGTTATATTTTACATCAGTCAAGTGTATAGACATTTGCAGAAGAGAATTATGCCAATCTAAGTTCACAAGTGATCAAATTTTAGCAACTTTTTATGCCTATTTACAACAATGACTACCACAAAGTTGTTCTTATTTTCGTATCTCAAATATTTTAGGAACTGCAAGTGATTTTAGCATCCTTGTTCCTTTATATTGTTTCGAGAAAATGAGTCTTTCTCTGTATCAGTCAAAATTCATCTGGGAACTATAGCTACTAACCTATTTTGATTGACAATACTTACTACAGGTAATAGACCTTAAAGAAATATGGGGAAAGCTGGAGAAATAAAGTTCTAGATGAGAGAATGAGAGGATCAGAAAGTTATTAGCCAATTCACTTGAAGCAATAGTGCAGGAGGACAAAGTGAAAAATAAGAGATATCAAAGGACCCAAGTACATCCAGTGTAAAAATGGAACTGAAAAGAGGTGTTTCAGGAAGAGGTGTTTACTATAATGTTCTATAGTAAACTTTTGTACCTATTCAGTTACCACCACTGTGGATCTGAGACCACTCCTGGTCAGCACAGCTAGTAGTCAGGAGCACAAGCAGAATGTGAAGTAGAGATTAATGGAGACGATTTAGAGCCTTAAGTTTGACTGCAAAGACTTTTCAAAAGTTAAGTCTGCATGCTTCACCTTTGCCTTCCAAAACTTGTGTGAGTTCTTCTTTGGACCAAATAAGTCTAGAGTCATTAAAGCAAGAGGACTCTGGGAAACATAGTTTTTAGTGTTAACCAAGTTTATAACATACAATATACTTCATTGCTTCTCTTGAAGAAATTCTTGTCTGTTTGTGAGCTCATGGCAATTTGTTAACCAATTGCGTCCTGGAAAATTTTCTCTGGGCTAAAAATAAATAACTAAATAAACAAGAGACATTATTTGGGGCTCTTGTGAGTTTCTATCCTGTAAATAATCTCTCTGAGGCCAATTTCAAGTCCCAGAGTGATCTTACTGAACATGGAGTTGGGAAGAGATGCTCTTTCAAATCATTTTGAGCCAGTTCAACATTCCACTGGTATCCTCTCCTCTTATTAATTGATATAATCAATATAATGCTTTCTTTGTTAGCCCCTTCAATTCAATTTTAACGTCAGCTATATGAATACAGATTTTTCTACCTCTCACTTACTACATAATCCTGTTTTTGACTTAAAAATCCTGGGGCGCCTGGGTGGCGCAGTCGGTTAAGCCTCCGAATTCAGCCAAGTCACGATCTCGCGGTCCGTGAGTTCGAGCCCCGCGTCAGGCTCTGGGCTGATGGCTCAGAGCCTAGAGCCTGTTTCTGATTCTGTGTCTCCCTCTCTCTCTGCCCCTCCCCCATTCATCCTCTGTCTCTCTCTGTCCCAAAAATAAATAAACTTTTTTGAAAAAAAAATCCATAAACTTTTATTTAGTCTGTTTTTCTTGGCAAAATGTCTTCTCTATTCCTACTCAATCCATAATTATACCATGAGATATCTATATCTATATCCATGAGTTGATAATATATCTGTACCTATCTTCATATCTTCACTAGAAATTGCATCACCTTGAGTGACAAGTTAGTGTGTACTTTCCTAAAATCTATTCTTCTATGCAAACAGTGTGAGCCCTTTCAATCTAGAGACATACCTTTCGAGAATTGGACATTGTCTTGCATTATCTCATTATGTCTATAATAATTTTGTGTGTGTGTGCTCTCACCTCTATTCCTAAAACTTTTATTCTGTACTGTAGTCAAATTTTAAAACTTTATTTTCCAAGGAAATTATTCATTTCAGTTGGTTTTGAAATTCAACTGAGTTTAGTTTGTGAATTAGTCTCATACTTTTCCCCCTAGGTAACATATCTTTGAGGTTATTTTTCATGTTTTCTTAAACTGAGTTTCATGAATTTATTTTAGAGAAAAAATATATTTATATGACAAACAAATCAATTTGGTAATCAGCACGAAGTGTTCATATATCTACTTAATATACACAGATGCTAATCACATAGTTTGTAAGAAGAATCACTTGGTTCAAAAACATGTGGCTAATTGTGATTTTTTTAAACTTCTTTTTTAAACTTCTGCCTTTTCAAACATACTTCAGATGATATGTATCTAGCAGCTAATATCATCTTCTAAATTATACACTTGAAAATGACTTTTTGCTTAAAATATGTTTTTACTTTTAATATAAATTTTAATATAAACTTAAAAAATGTACAACAGTTTGAATGATCTGTCATGTTTTTTTTCTAGATTGTCATCTCTGAATTATAATGCCATAGAATTATGAAGATGCATGTTACTTTTTCATTCATTCAATTTATACTTATTGCTCAGTCATTATTTGCCAGACACTGGACTAAGCCTTCAGGAAAGAGAAATGAGAGATATGATTCTTATGCTTTAAAAGTTCTCAATCTAGCAAGGAAATGAGGTAAGTGAGCATCAATTTTAATACAGTGCAATAAGTACTATAAAATCAGAGAAGAATGACCTAAAATGTGGGAATGCATAATGTATTTTTATATTGTAGACCTATGGCAACAGAGGCTGGAGAATTCTGTTTCCAGAAATATATTTTGGGAGCAATAATGCATATGCTCCTACATCTTCAATGCCCAATTCAGGTCCCTGATTTCAAAACTTTATAATAAAATTCTTCTCTATCTCTCTTTTTCCTTCATGTTTCAATAATTTTTCATTTATGTTATCCTTAAATTTCAAAAAAGATATTCTAAAATTTTGGTGTGAAAATATTGAATCTGCAGAGCCACATTTTGATCAAGTGTATTATTTCCTTGACAGTTGTCTCGCATCCCTTTTCTTTGTTCTAAAAGTCCTATTACTAAAATGTAGGAAATCTGGATTAACCAACGCTGAAAAATGAGGAAATAGGCTGGGAGTTCTTTTAATATGATTCATGCTAGAAAACTTTTTCTTCCTGGTAAGAAGCTAAAATCAGAGAGTGAAAAATATTTCAAAATTGTGGTAATCACTAAATACAAGGGAGGGTAAATAAAACTTATTGAGTCTTTTATGCATACTACCTTACATATGTTAATGTCTGAGGTCATTTAATTCTAACGACAGCCTGATGAACTTTGCATCCCCAAATATTGCTGGACAATAGTCAACTATACCATCGGTTTAATTCTATACAACTGATCTGAGATTTAGAGGAAACCATGGTGATCAAAATCAATTTTGTGTCACTACATTTAGGATTATGTTAGTAACCGCACTTAAATTGTTATATTTTAATCAATTAATTTAATGTTTTTCCCTCCCCACTCCAACATACACACACACACACACACACACACACACACACACATGTGCACATACACATGTATAATTCATACTTAGTGTAGTCAAGGACTCACATGTATGACCAGTGTACTAAGCACATTATCTAAGTTTTACTTATCCTTTAACATCCTCCAGGAAGTCTGTATACCCACAAGTCAAGAAAGGACAAGCCAAACAATTTGTATAACCCAGTGCAAAATGAAAACATAAAGCCTCTTGGTCAAAAATCATTAAAACTTTAAGACAGTGAGAGCAAAACATTAATCCAAACATAAGGCTTTGTTTGACTGTACAGATTGTTCATAAATCTGGTTCTAAGTCCACATTAAATATTTCTTTTTAGTTACCTTATGGCATTTTGTGTTTTACTTATCATAGCAAGTATGACATTCTAAGTATGACATTGCTGGGCTGCCATAACAAAGTACCACAGACTGGGTGGCTTAAGCAAGAGCAATTTATTTTTTTAATGTATAAGAGGCTAGAATTCTGAATAAGGGTACTCTCCTTGACTCATAGATGGCTATCTTTGCCCTTAGCCTTTACACTGTTTCCTCCGGTACCTGTGTCCAAATTTCCTCTTCTTAAAAGATTACCAGTCATATTGGCTAAAGACTCATTCTAATGACCTCATTTTAACTTAATTACCACCTTAAAGACCTCATCTCCAAATGCAGTCATGTTCTGAGGTCCTTGTAGTTAGGACTCCAACATATATATTTTGGATAACACAATTTGGCCCCTTTATTTGGCCCCTTTGTTATGGATATAGGCTCTCTTAGGTCAGTGGTCCTAAGTTGTTTTTTACCGTAGTAAATTTGTCATCTGTCACATGCAATGGGAAAATAAACCCTCAATGAATATCTGCTAATTGAATAAATTAATAAGGGAATTATTATATGTTTACATATCAGAGATTCTTTATGGTCTATTGTCAAAGGCATTCCAAGCTTCAGACCTGTGGTTCTTGAGATTAAGTGAACATTTTCTGAGACATTAAAAAAAAAAAAAAAAAAGCACTAGAGTGGAAATGGAAATTTCATGAGATGATTAAGCCATTACACATAAAAAGTTTTGTTTGAACTTTTGTCTGTATCTAGTTGGAATGTCAGGTAAAATATAGTAATTTAATAATTAAAAATAAATATTCATATGTTAGAAAACTTATCCTTTAAGTTACTCAGATTACAGAAAAACATATGGTAAATAGTGAATATTTTGAAAGTTATTTTTAAGTGGAAATGCTAATTTATGCAACATTTTACTTTGTGTTAATTGATAATTTTATTACTTTAGAAATAAAGGTGAATTTTTTAACTTTACTCAAAGTTTAGTTCTAATTTATTACTTACCAAATACTGCTGAAATATCAAAAACTCACTAGAGAATGTGGTTTAATTTCATGAAATATTGGCTGAAATGTATTACACAGATTCATATGCATATAAAAGACATTAAGCAACTAGATTGAAGTTACTCTTGCAAATGCAATCTACATAATCTTTGAAAAATGCTGTGCTCTAAACTGAATAAGGTAGAGATACTTTGAAGTAACAGACTTTTTTATTTTGCTAATAAAGTAACTAAAATATATTAGGCAGATGTTATAATTAGAAATCAATTAACTTGTACATAGGTCTAAATTGAAAATTGTCTCCTGAAATTGAAGAACAAAAATATTTTAAGTTAATTTTGTCTCTACTAGATTCCATTGGGCCTTTTGAAAATAGTGTTCTCAAGCTTTTCTTTAATTTTTGATCCAAAAATAGTATTCAATCATACTTCTTTCTCCTTATTTTTTCTAGCTGTTTGGTTAGAATGATGACTGGTCCAAGATGCATAAATCTGAAAAGGATCCTAAAATGACCGAGCCCCCAAATTCCATAAGTAGAAACTGCTAACCCATCTCTCTTTTTTTACCCAAAGTGACCCTTGTTCTTCTGCTGGGAAGAAAAATAGTATCTCCTTTCTGGTTTAGCAGAAAGCTCTGGGTCCAACTTCTCTTTGACTTGTTTGCTTTTCCCAAATAAACAGTTGAAAATGTGTTCTTTTGAGGATTCTAAATAATATAAATTCATAAAGAAAATATAATAAAAGTAACATTTTGTAATTATAGTGGAATACAACTGAAAAACAAGAAAACAATCCCTAAAAATATCAGTGCCAAAGGATGCCTGCGTGGCTCAGTTGATGAAATGTCCAACTCTTGTTCAGGTCATGATCTCATGGTTCCTGAGATGGAGCCCTGCAATGGGCTCTGTGCTGACAATCCGGAGCCTGTTTGGGATTCTCTCTTTCCCTCTCTGTCTGCCCCTCCCTGTCTCATGCTTGCTCTCCCTCTCAAAATAAGTAAATAAACTTATCAAGCATATCAATGCCAAATTTAATGAACCGCTCCTTAAAAATGTATACAATTTCAAGGCATCCATTTTGTTTTAAATCAGTATTTCTTCCATTTTATTGTGTCACTCTCATTTATCACTACTTGTTTTATCCATTTTAAATGCATATTATCTAATATATTGGTAGTGGTCTAATAAGCTGTTTTAAATTTAGGTTTTATGTTTTAATACTTTGTTGTCATTGCTGTTTTCTTTCATTTTTAATTTGTACATAATTAAATAAAATGTAAATATCAATATTCACAGTGTATGTGGTGGAATAAAATATATTACTTCAAATAATATCACAAATTTAATTTTGAAATTAATTTCTATAATTAGCAATAATTTTTGATAATAACCATTATTCATTTCAGGAAGAAATAGAAATAATTCTGAGGTATGTAATGAGCTTTCAAAATACAATGCAATAGTAATTAGACATAGTAAGAGATTGTTTATCCTCTTAACTGATACTCTTCACTGGAAATCCCTTGGAATATTCATTTTAAAATATGTTGAATTTTAAGAGATCCATAAGATATATGGATTGATTAAATTAAAATTATTAGTATTATTACTATTATAAATGGAAGATCTAAGCTCACATTAAATGTGTGAATAATACATTTGACATTCTCATAGCCTTTTACATAAACTTTTGAGAATGTGTATGTTAAATCATTATATAATTTACTAAGAACAGCTATTCTAAAATTATAGACTCTTCCATCATTTGATGTCTGAGGAATCATATTGCCATAATTGTGATTGTGATGAATTATAAATATTGATACCTTAAAGCACAGTTCATAATCAAAATCAATTGTATATAATTTTGCACATTTTTAACAAAGAACCTGATAAATTAATTTGGTTTTGAAGTCATAGCTCAAGTACATAAAATATAATTTTTAAAATATTCTTTCTCAATTCTATTGGAAAGATTTTATCGTTTTAATTATTGCAAATCTGAAACATCTGGTAAATTATCACTTTGTTCATTAGAGAACACTGGGAAAAGTTATTGTTATACTTGCTTTTGGCATGTTTTAAAACAGTTAAATTTCATGCTTACTTTTCATACTCACTGGGACCATATGCTATAATTATCCAAGTGAGGTCACCAAAAGGTGAGAAAAGTAAAATTCGACATCAAAATATTTCATGAGAACTTCTTGTACAATGTTTGAAGCATTGTTAGTAAGAGTAGGGAAAATCAACACCCATAACAACCCCGATTGTATTAGTGTTGTCATGATTTTTTCAAATAGATAAATAAATATGCTCTTTATCCTTACCCAGTATCAAATGTGAAAAGAGAAAAATAAAGGAGTGGAGGGTAAATATCAGGCACAAACTAGATGAATAACCTCTAAGTCACCCTATGTTGCCTCTATAGACATCCTTGATTGCTGACAATCAAGGGATTGCCTGACAGAAACAAGAAGAAACATAATCAACCTTTGGGGTAGCAGACCGGCTTTAAATAGATGCCTGTGGAGATTCTGTAGGATTTATGTTAGAAACATGACTGAGAAACTATTTTTCCTTTCCTCCTAAATATTTGTCATATCACATTCTTCTTGAAAGATTTTGGAGATGGCTAACTGTGCTAGGATCTTAATCCATTACAAAAGACTTCCAAAAGACATATATGACTAATAACAGCAGAGCATAGTGTAAAAGTTAATAAAGCTTTACTTAATTGTATTTGTATTAAAGAATCACTTGAGGATTTCAGTTGCAGAAGTCGGTCTCATTGTTGGCTTTTAGATGTATAAAACCAAGTCTAAGTTGCTAATTAAAAAAATATTTTTACATGAATTAGGATAGTCATTGTGTTCATGTTTAATATGTTTTTTTCCCTCATTTGGGACTTTTAAAAATTTTTATGTTGCAATACAATTTGACTTCCAAATTAAAGAGAGATATGTTCCCTTTTAGTCACTCAGATTAATCAATTTCTCTCTCCATTCTTTTTCTTTCTTTTCTACCTTAATTTTCTTTTTTTTTTTCCTTTCAAGATTTCATTTAAAGTTATTTAACATACAGTGTAATATTGGTTTCAGGAGTAGAATTTAGTGAGTTATCACTTACATATAACATCCAGTGCTCATCACAGATCTCTCCTTAATGCTCATCAACCATTTAGCCCATCCCCCCACCCACCAACCATCCAATACCCCTCAGTTTGTTCTTTGTATTTAAGAGTCCCTTACAGTTTGCCTCCCTCTCTGTTTTTATCTTATTTTTCCTTCCCTTCTCCTACATTCATCTGTTTTATTTCTTAAATTCCACGTATGAGTGAAATCATATGGTATTTGTCATTCTCTGACTGACTTATTTCGCTGAGCATAATACATTCTATTTCCATCTGCAATTGGCAAGATTTCATTCTTTTAGATTCTTTATTTATCCATTTGTGCTCTTTCTATAATTTGGGTATTGTTGATGGCTCTGCTATAAACATTAGGGTGCATAATCCCCTGCAAATCAGTATTTTTGTGTTCTTTGGATAAATACCTAGTAGTGCAGTTGATGGGTCATAAGGTAACTCTATCTTTACCTTTTTGAGGAGCCTCCATATTGTTTTCCAAAGTGGCTGCACCAATTTGCATTCCTACCAACAAGATGGTAAGATGGTAAGATTGTTCCCCTTGCCTCACATCCATGTCAACATCTGTTGTTTCTTGAGTTGTTATTTTAGCCATTCTGACAAGTGTGGTCTCATTGTGGTTTTGTTTTGTATTTCACCGATGATGAGTAATGTTGAACATTTTTTCATGTGTCTGTTAGCTATTTGTATGTATTCTTTTGGGAAATGTCTGTTCCTGGATTCTGCCTATTTCTTAACTATATTATTTATTTTGGGGAGATTGAGTTGCATAATTGCTTAATAGATTTTTGATATTTGGATAGCCCTCTTTCCTACATGTCATTTGCAAATAGCTTCTCCCGTTCCATAAGTTGCCTTTGATTTTGTTGATTGCTTTCTTCACTGTGCAGAAGCTTTTTATCTTGATGAAGATCCATGTTTGTTTTTGTTCTCCTTGCTTCCATAGACATGTTTAGTTAGAATTTGCTATGGCCAAGGTCATATCCTTGTATTCTCCTCTAGGATTTTGAAAATTTCCTGTTTACAAAGAGGTCTTTTGTCCCTTTTGAGTTTATTTTTATGTATAGTTTAAGAAAGAGGTCCAGGTTCATTATTCTGCATGTCACTACCCAGTTATCCCAACATTTGCTGAAGAGACAGTCTTTTTTCTCATTGGATATTCTTCCCTGCTTTGTTGAGGATGAGTTGACCATATAGGTGTGGGTCCATTTCTGGGTTCTCTATTTGGTTCCATTTATCTGTTTGTCTTTTTTTGTGCCAGTACCATAATGTCTTGATGATTACAGCTTTGTAATACAGCTTAAAATCCAGAATTGTGATGCTTCTAGCTTTGGTTTTCTTTTTCAACTTTACTTTGGCTATTGGGGTCTTTTGTGGTTCCATACAAATTTTAGGATTGTTTGTTCTAGTTCTGGGAAAAATGCTGGTGTTGTTTTGATCAGGTTTGCATTGAATGTAGATTGTTTTGGATGGTATGGACATTTTAATAATATTTGTCTTTCCAATCCATGAGCATGGAATGTTTTTCCCTTTCTTTGTGTCATCTTCCATTTTTTTCATAAGTGTTCTGTGATTTTCTGAGTATAAATCTTTCACTTCTTTGGTTAAGGTTATTCCTGGATATTTTATGATTTTTGGTGCAATTGTAAATGGGACTGATTCCTTGATCTTTCTGCTGCTTCATTATTGGTGTATAGAAATGCAACAGATTTCTGTATGTTGATTTTATATCCTGTGACTTTGTTGAATTCATGTATTAGTTGTAGCAATTTTTTCATGGAGTGTTTCAGATTTCCCATATGGAGTATCATGTCATCTGCAAATGGTGGAAGTTTGACTTTTTCCTTGTTGATTTGGATGCCTTTTATTTCTCTTTGTTTTCTGATAGCTGAGGCTAGGAATTCCAGTGCTATGTTGAAAAACAGTGGTGAGAGTAGACATTCCTGTCATTTTCTTGACCTTGGGGAAAAAAGCTCACAATTTTTCCCCATGGAGAATGATATTAACTGTGGGTGTTTCATATATGGCCTTTATGATGTTGAAGTATGTTCCTTCTATCCCTACTGTCTTGAGGGTTTTCATCAAGAAAGGATGCTGTGCTTTGTAAAATGCTTTTTCTGCATCTATTGAGAGGGTCATGTGGTTCTTATCCTGTCTTTTATTAATGTGGTGTATCACGTTGATTGGTTTGTGAATTTCGAACCAGCCCTGCAGCCCTGGAATAAATCCCACTTGATCATGGTGAATAATTCTTTTAATGACTATTGAATTTGATTTGCCATTATCTTGTTGAGAATTTTTGCATTGATATTCATTAGGATATTGGATTATAATTCTCCTTTTTAGTGGGGTCTTTGTCTGGTTTTGGAATCAAGGTAATGCTGGGCTCATGGAATGAGTTTGGAAGTTTCTTTTCCATTTCTATTTTTTTGACCAGCTTCAAAAGACTAGGTATTAACTGTTTAAATGTGTTGTACAATTCCCCTGGGAAGCCATCTGACCCTGGACTCTTGTTTTTTGGTAGTTTTTTGATTACTGATTCAATTTCCTTAATGGCTATGGGACTGTTCAATTTTTTTATTTGTATTTTTTTCAGTGTTTGTAGTTTATATGTTTCTAGAAATTTATCCATTTTTTCCAGATGGCCTGATTTGCTGGCATATAATTGCTCATAATATTCACTTATAATTGTTTATATTTCTGCAGTGTTGGTTGTTGTCACTCTCCTTTCCTTTGTGAATTTATTTACTTAAGTCCTTTCTATTTTATTTTTGATACATCTGGCTAGGGGGTTATCAGTTTCATTAATTCTTTCAAAGAACAAACTCCTAGTTTTATTGATCTGTTCTGCTGTTTTTTTTAATTCTTATATAATTTATTTCTGCTTTTATCTTTATTATTTCTCTTCTTCTGCTGGCTTTGGGCTTTATTTGCTGTTCTTTTCCAGCTCCTTTAGGTTTAAGGTTAGGTTGTGTATTTTAGACCTTTTCTTCCTTCTTGAGGAAGGCCAGTTTTGCTGTATAGTAACCTCTTATGACTGCTTATGCTGCATCCCAAAGGTTTTGGACTATCATGTTTTCATTTTCGTTGGCTTCCATGTATTTTTTGTTCTTCTTCAATTTCCTGGTTAACCCATCCATTCTTCAGTAGGATGTTTTTTAACCTCCATAAAGTTTCAGAGCATTGCGGCCTGAAAATACGCATGGTATGATCTCAATCTTATTTGTACTGTTTGAGGCCTGATCTGTGACCAAGTATGTGATCTATTCTGGAGAATGTCCTATGTGCACTCAAAAGAATGTGTATTCTGCTGCTTTAGAGTAAAATACTTTGAGTATATTTGTTAAGTCCATCTAGTCCAGTGTGTCATTCAAAGACATTGTTTCCTTGTTGATCTTCTGCTTAAATGATGTGTCCACTGCTGCAAGTGGGAGGTTAAAGTCCTCTACTATTGTTGTATTATTGATGAGTTTCTTTAAGTTTGCTATTAACTGGTTTATATATTTTGCTTCTTCCACGTTCAGGATATAATGTTTACAATTGTTAGATCTTCTTGTATAGATCCCTTTATTATGATACAGTGTTCTTTTCGTCTCTTATTATAGTATTTGGTATAAAATCTAGTTTGTCTGATATAAATAAGGTTACTCCAGCTTTCTTTTGATGTCCATTAACATTATAAATGGTTCTCCACCCCCTCTCTTTCAATCTGAATTTGTCTTTGGGTCTAAAATGAGTCTCTTGCAAACAGCATATTGATGGGACTTTTTTTTTTTTAATTCATTCCGATACCTTAAGTCTTTTGATTGGAGCATTTAGTCCATTTACATGCAGGGTAATCATTGATAGATAAGAATTTACTGTCATTGTATTACCTATAAAGTCACTGTTCATGTAGATTGTTTCTTCTTCTTTGTAGATTTTGTTGCTTTTAGCCTCTCTTTCCCACTCAAAGCATCCCCTCTAATAATTCTTGAAGAGCTGGTTTAGTGTTCACAAACTTATTTAGTTTTTGTTTGTCTTGGAAACTCTTTATTTCTCATTTTATTCTGAATGATAACCTTGCTGGAAAAAGTATTCTTGGCTGCATATTTTTTTCCCATTTAGCACTCCCTTCTGGCCTGCAAAGTTTCTGTGGACAGGTATACTGCTAACCTTTTGTGTCTACCCTTATAGGTTAGGGACCTTTTGTGTATAGCTTCTTTTAGAATTTTCTCTATCTTTGTATTTTGCAAGTTTCACTATGATATGTCTTGGTGTTGACTTTTTTTTTTTCTTTTTGATGGGAGTTCTCTGTGCCTCGTGTACTTGAATGCCCATTTCTTTCCAGCTATAATTTGTTCAAATAAGCCTTCTGCCCCTTTACCCTGTTCTTCTTCTTCTAGGACTCTTGACACAGATATTATTGCATTTTATAGAGTCACTGAAGTCCCTAAGTCTATGTTTATAATATAATAGTTTTATTTTCCTCTCTTTTTCAGCTTCATTATTTCCTATAATTTTTCTTCTATATCACCTATTCAATCATCTGAATCTTCCATCTTCATTGTGGTTATATCCAGTCAGTTTTGCATCTCAGTTACATCATTTTTTATTTTGGTCTGACTCGTTTTTAGGTCTTTTGCCTGTGAAGCAAGGGTTTCTCTGGTGTTTTCTATGCTTTTTTCAAGCCCAGTTAGTATTCGTATGACTGTTGTTCTAAATTCTTGTTCAGATATATTACTTGTATCTGTGTTGAGCATATCTTTGGCTGTGGTTTCTTCTTCATCTTCCTTGGTGGGGGGGGGGGGGTGATTCCTCCATCTTGTTATTTTGTCGAGGTTACTGTCTTTTATGTGTTATGAAAGTCTGTTATATTTCCTACTCCTGAGAGTAATTCTATGTTGAAGAAGGGGTCATACACTGTCCAGGGCCTGGCTTCAAGAAGTGTTTCTGGTGTATGCTCTGTGTACTCTGCTGTTGTGATTTGGCTACTCTTTCCTCCAGGTCAGTCTTCTGCACAGTTCTTCCTTGCTATAGTGGGTAGTATTTGGACCTTTAAAAATTGTGCTTTGATTTGTTTGTTAAAATAAGCCTGATTTAAAAAGGGGGGGGGTTCTTTTTCAAAAAAGAAAAGTAACAAAAAACCCAAAAAACTATAAACCTCATTTCAAAGAAAAAGAAAACGAAAAAGAAGAAGAGAGAGAAGAAAGAAAGAAAGAAGAAAGAAAAAACAAAAAGCCCAATCAAAAAAAAATGAGAAAAAGAAACAAACAAACAAACAAAAACTATAAGCCTGATTCAAAGAAAAAAGAAAAAAAAAGGCTATTCCTATTTCTACTAGAACTAATGCTGACACTTTGGAGTACTCAATGATCACTAGACTTCATGCATGCAGTGGAGCCTGTTGGTCCTCTGGGAGGAGAGCACCACTGAGCAGGCTCACAGTCAGACCTGCCCTTGTAAAGATGTCTCTGTAGGGCACAGGGGGGTAGGGTTTGGTGTACGTGGCTCCAGCCTTGACTGGGGCCTCTGTGTTACTTGCTAAAGTATGACTGTGCTAGTGGTGGGTGGGTACTCTCATCCTTGAGTAGGAGAGCTAGCACTTGTCACTGCTCAGATAGTCCTCAAAGACAAGAGCACAATCACCCCTCTTTTGTCCCATGCTTCTGTCAGATCCCTGCCCTCAACCCTTCAGTGATCAGCTCATCAGCATGATCAGCACCATAGCTCTCCTATGTTTTATCTTGGGTGCATGACTGGGATTCAAAATTCTAAATCTTTTTTTTTTAATTTTTTAATGTTTATTCATTTTGAGAGAGACAGAGAGAGACAGAGACAGAGAGAAGACAGAATCCAAGCAGACTCCAGGCTCTGAGAAGTCAAAACATAGCCTGACATGGGTCTGGAACTCACCAGGTGTAAGATCATGACTGGAGCTGAAGTTGTATGCTCAATTGACTGAGCCACCCAGGCGCCCCTCAAAATTCTAAATCTTAAATGGCCTGGCAACGCATGGACCAATCCTCTCTTTCATAGGAGAGCCTTGCAGCACTGCACCTGGCACCATTCTGTCCCAGAAAACAGTTGCATGACGGGACAGGCACCTGCAGCTTATGGTGAAGTTCAGCAAAAAGCTGAAACCACTTTATCCACCTTTGCATATGCCTCTGTCCCCTGCTGTTGAATTGCCAGTCAGAGTCCCCAGCTTGTCTTTTGTCCTTGGAGAAGCAACATACCCTCTTCCAAATGCACTCCAGGAAGGGAAATGTTCTTTCACGCTGCAACCCAGTGGATCCCCACACCACACTGTCTGTTGTACACTCTGTGCCTCACTTTCTTCTCCTCAGTAGCGCTGCCGCCCACCTGAATCCACTCCAATAAATGGCACAGACATCCAAAAACTCAGAATTTCAGCTCCACTGTGTGCAAAAACTTTTGATAGTCAGCCTCATGATTCCGCTATCAATGGTTTTGGGGGAGTGCTTTTCTTGCATGAACCTGAGGCACTGCTCTCTCTCCCTCTCTGTTTCTCCTCTCCATGAAAAGGGCTCTAACCCCTGTGCAACACCGTAGCTTTTCTATCACCCAATTCCCTTCTCTGGACCATGTCCCTGGCATGTTCTCTCCCTCAAATTATGGAAATTGTTCTCTTAATCCTCAGATGGATTTCCTATGTGTTCAAAATGATTTGATGTTCATCTAGCTGTGTTTGAGAGATGAGACAAGCCCAGGGTCTCCCTCCTACTCTGCCATCTTAACACTTCTCCTGTCTTAATTTTCATATATCTACTCTTTCCTTATATTAAGCATTGTAGACACAGTGCTGAGTAAGCATGGGCATTTTACAGTGAGAGTACAATCCAGTGGGTCAAAAATAAGATATAAGCCTCTGTTAGAATTAATCATTCCGCAAACTCCAAGGTAGATTTCATCAAAATGAAAAAAGTACACCTGAAGATATCAACATATGTAAAGATATTAATACATTTTGTTTTTTATTATCTTTAAAAATCTTTTTATAAGATAGTTCATCAAAACTTTCATTATCATCCTCCTTATCATAATCAGGTATTCTTAATGTTCATCTGAAAAAATAATACTCAAATATATATAGCACAGGATTTAATTCTCTTTTGGGGGGGTTGTCAAATGATTCACTGAAATACTTTCCTTTATGGGTTTTAAATACCAGTAATATCAACAATCATCTATAAATTTAGCAACCCCAGCAGCTTACTATAAAAATTTTTCAGTTTTGGAGAAGCACCAATATCTCTCATATTCTTTAGATCACAGAATAGATTTATGGCACTCTACAACATTTTGAAGGTTATTTTCAATGTGTACTTGTTTTACAAAACATTTTGTCAACTAGTTTTATAGTATATTAGAATATTTTTAAGTGCCAATTATATAACACAGACTCTTCCAGAAGCTTAAGATGAAGAAATAAGTACAGTTTTCCTCTTGATAGTTTTATAGTATATCAATAAACTAAAAATTACATTAAACAAACAAACAAACAAATCTGCACTGGTAGACAGCAAAGATCCCAAGAAGAAAGCTACAGCCAAGCAGAAAGGAACCTAAGAAAGATGCTAAGTAGAATCTCAGGATTGAGTAACAAGAATTGACATTCAAGGCCTTACCAAGAGGAGACCTTGCCAGGAAGAAATGCAGAAAGTAGATATTCTGAGATTCCAAAGACTACTCAAGTCTCTGACCACTAAAACATGCAACAAGAAGGTAAACTAAAATTAGCTTACAAATAAAACTAAAGGAACTGAACTGAGATTGAGCTGCCAACTATCAAAGAGTGAATTCAATGTTTGAGTCTAATCAAGCTACTCTCCTGATAAAACAAAAACACCCACAGTCTTGGGACATATACAATACAATACAGAACCTTCCAAATAAAACACACATAGTCTAAGATACATCCAAAATTAATAAACACATAGAGAACAAGGAAAGGCTATATAATTTTCTAGTAACAACAAGATATCAAGCCCCAAATGAATGACCCAGATGTTGCCATTGTGAGACAAAAAGTTAAAGCAGCTACTATAAGTGTGCTTCAAGTGGTAAAACAAACAAATAAATAAATAAATGCACAGAGAAACATACTAGAGAGAATTAATAGGAAATAAACATGACATCAGAAAATGGCCTTTAACTTCCCTCCATCCTTCCCTCCCTCACACACTTTCCTAATGTAAACACTGGTAAAATGCAATTTTATATAATAGTATCATAAAACATACTTGTTTTTTTACTTTAATTGTACTTAAATATCTTTTATGCCACAATGAAATAGATCTACAGCAACTTTTTAAATGTGGACATAAAATCCATTTATAAAGCACTAATTTGATTTAGGAAACTAATTACCTACTGCAATTTTAATTAAAGCCATTTAAATGCTTTTTTGATCTTTGACTATCAAACATGTGGTATAATTGAACTTCCTGCCTTCTTGTTTTTTAGATAGTGACAGGAGACTAGTTCTGGCGAAAAAAGCTATGTGCATCACCTCCAGACTAAAACAATAACAGCCCTCTGCACTCTTTCCTTTCGATAAAAACTTGCAATGTTATAGTTAATGACTGTGCCAAATTATATGAAAATTTTCCAAAAGAGATTCTACTAACATTCTATGAACATGTAGAATAAATGAGGTATAAAATCTGTTGTTTTAAATTACTAGGATTGACAGAATTTAGCACTTTGATGTGGGGTGCTATTGCAATGACAAACTTCAAACATGTGATACAAACTTCGGACCCAGGAGGCAAAGAAACTTATATTAGAGACTGAAAGGATGGTAATCCATAATATACAGTGGAAACACTTGATAACAAATAAAAACACATGAAAAATATTCAACCACATTACTAATAAAAGAAAATCTATATTAAAATGGAAAGAGGAAATTCATCTTCTGTAATAAATTTGAAAAATTTCTAAGTTGTTTTCAAGAATTCTTTTGCTGTTATCTGGAGTTTATAATATAACTTTCTGCAAAACAATCTGGTGATAGGAATCTTTTGGCAATATAAACATTACATTTTATTTTTTCATTTGTTTATTATTTTTTATTAATTTTTTAAATATTTATTTTTGAGAGAGAGAGAGAGAAAGAGACAGAGCATGAGTAGGGAAGGGGCAGACACACACACACACACACACACACACACACACACACAGAATCCCAAGCAGACTCCAGGTTCTGAGTTGTCAGCACAGAGCCCCACACAGGGCTGGAACTCACAAACCATACCATGACCTGAGCCAAAGTTGGAGGCTTAACCGGCCGAGCCACCCAGGCACCCCTTCTGAGCTGTCAGCACAGAGCCTGATGTGGGGCTAGAACTCTGAAAGGCACCTGAGCCAAAGTCGGATGCTTAAACAACTGAGCCACCTAGGCACCCACCCCCATTTGTTCAAAAAAATCAATGCAATAACTCTGCTTCAGAATTCTGTCTCAGAATATGAACAAAATAGCATCAAGAGCATACAAAAACATTTATATAAAGTCAAATATTATTGTATATTTTGTAACCCTCCAAATTGAAACCAAATGTTCATTATATTTTACATAAAATGAATAATGGGAAATACTTAGAGATATTCAATGGCATTGCAAAATATATGGATATAAGGTGCAAAGAAAGTCACAAAGCTGCATGCTCAGTGACAAATCTACCAGATAAAAATAAAACAGTGTAGTGTCCAGTTTGTGAACAGTGTTTCTGTCTGTGATGGTGCCATCATACTCTTCTGTCACTTTCTTCTTGGACAAGACTGTTTCCTATGGATTACTTTTAATAATAATAACAAATATTAATTTACATTTTAGATTTCTCATTTGACTCTATTACATATATGACACACAATAAAGCTCTCTAAAAACATGTACAGTTATCTATCTAAAAATCCTGTCTAACCACATGTAAACAACATCTTGTAGCAAGTGTCCTGCTTAAAAACTCTTTTCATTTGTTCTGTTCCAATGATGCCACAGTTTGAGGTGACAGTAATTCTCCTTTATACATATAATTTTCTCTTTTTGTTGCCTCAAAAATCATCTTTATGTGGCAGCGAAGGACAGGACTTCCCTTAAATAGTAGGCAGTAAATGTATATATTCCTTGAAGGTGAGCAAAATGCAAGATGCTCAGCATGAGGTGATATTTAGAAATCCTGTAATTACATTTTCCTCCTTTGAAGAGTATCTAAAAAATAACAAATTACTTAGAAACATGGAAAACTTAAGCCATATATTTTCAAATCGTATGTATATATATGGAATAACACTTTTGTGATTCATGTCACTTGAAACAAAATACTTACTATATTAAAATAAACTCTTGCTAAAAGTTATGCCATGATATTCAAGAGAAAAGTTATTTAATAGCCAATTTTGTTTTACAGAATGCAAAACATAAAAATTTTGGATTAATAGTGTTTTAGAAATTCTAAGTTTACTTAAAAAAATTTAAGGTTTTTTTGGCTATTGATTTGCCACAAATTTGAAATTGTGAGACTTATGGCTTTATTTGATATATCTGAAATCAATATCATTTATTTTAAGAATAATAAAAATAACTGTAAGATTTTCTTCTATAGTCTTGAAGAAAGTTAAGCAAATTATTAAAATTTACACTCTCAATTCACAGACCCTAAAAAATATATGTACACGAATGCACACATGTATTCACACAGGCAGGCAGGCATGCAAGTACCTGCACACACATCCCAGTAACTGGGGTGGAGTAAAAGAGGGAAAAAACAGAGGGAAAGAAAAAAGAAGTGGAATACTAATAGGAATCATGGAGGAAAATGTTGGAGTAATTTCTATTGACCGAAAAATTTTATGTGAATTAAATCTTACTATCCATGAAATTTGCAATTTAATGTTTCAGTGGACAGATTGGGTTTATGAGAACACATCAGTAATCAAATACTGTCTCCTTAATCTAATAATGTCCTGACCCTGGCTAAATTACTGAAGATATATGAACTTAAGTTTTCTCCCTTGCAGTATTGATCCTGCTTACATAGTAGTGCCCAAGAAATGTTAGCTCCTTTCCTGAGTTCCTCCTCATCTTTCATTCTTGACATTCTTCATTTCACAATTTTTTTGTTAGAAAAATCATATTTGTTTAATCTCTGTGTGTAGTTCTCTTCCAGGATGAATTTTTTTTTACCATTACTAATCTCTATTATTAACAACTCATCGTCTTCTGAACTCTTAAATATATGCAGTCCTTTGCATGCCGTCTTTGAGTCTTTGTTCTTTGCATGTTATCTTCTCTAGGCCTTCCCTGTTCCCTCAGCTTCTAGAGTGACAGTGCTTAAGACATCCAATTTCTTGCTAATTAAGTATTATATTGGAATTGCAAGTGGGAAATAATAGAAAATTTATATATATTGATCTCTTTATTTCCCGGCACATGTTCGTAAAACTCTTACCACTACCCATGTGATAAAAGCACTAGGAACATGTTCTAATATTTGGTCTTTGACTTTCAGTTTCTAACACCAACCTCTTACATCTCTTGGAATTTCCTGGATGATAAGTATGTCTTTTGTTCTAATGACACTACCCTTGGTAAACTTCATATAGGGGTTGATCTCCAGAAAGAATAAGCTATGATTAGAAGCTTAGGACTTTTAGCCCTGCCCCCACATTCTTCAGAAACAAGAGAGGAGCTGGACATGGAGTTAATGATCAATCATGTCTAGATGATGATGCTTCAATAAAACTCCCAAAAGCATAGGGTTTGGATGGACTTTCTTGGTCAGCGAATACATCTAAGTACCTGGAGTCAACTTACCCCAATTTTATGGGTATAGTAGCTGAAGCACTAGAGCCCTTCCAGACTTTTCTCCCAAATCTCTCCATCTGGCTGTTCATCTGTATCCTTTGTTAGATAGTAAACCAGTAAATGTAAATACATATTCCCTGAGTTATGGGAGCTGTTCTGCCTAATAACTCAACCTAAAGAGGGGGTCAGGAGAATCTTAATAGTCTGTTGGTCAGAAGTACCAGGGACAGCCTGGGATTTGTAATTGACATCTGAAATCTGGGCATCTTGAGAGACTGAATGCTTAGCTTATTGGGATCTGTTGCTAACTTCAGAGAGGGGTAATGTCAGAACTAAATTGAATTGTAGGAAATCCACCGGTGTCAGAAAATTGGTTGGTGTTGGAATAAACCCACACACAGGTGTCAGAAATGTTGTGAGTATGAGTGACGAAAACTGTTTTTAATTGATGTTGTAAGTTAATCTTATTGAGTAAAACTCATCACTTTCTGTCTTTACTAGGCTTCTTCTTTCATCTTGCCTTATGCTGCTCTTGTTTGTAATGTTATTATTTTTTAATTAGTCAGACTTACATCATTAGAGTTAACTTTGTTTCCTCTTCCTACGTTGTCTACCATGTTAGCAAGTCAAGTGTTTCTGTTCTATCAGTGTCTGTTCTACCTATTTTGTCCTCTTTTTCTAAGTATTTAACCACAATTTATATTTGTAATATATTTTTTTGTTTCCTGCAGCTCTGGGGACTTCTTTGATATTGGTACAGGCTGCCTATAGTTGATTCTTTACAGACCATCATTTGCCTTCTACTTTAGAGGGAATGTTAGTAGGCTTAGAGTACACACTGGTGTGCTGAAAAATAATATTCAAAGAATATCAACTGCACTAAATTGTATGGTACCAGAGAGTTGCAAACTTCAACATTGTATTATGGCAACATCCTTTCTCATATTGAACATTTAGGTCTTTGGTTTCACCTTAGTGATGAGTCCAGAAAAGGTCATGCTTCATTTTTATGATATTTTTATGGCTTGAACTTTTGAAAATAAAAAGTACATATTATTGCTCTGGAGAACAATCTGAGGACACTTCTTGTCTCTCTTCACACTTTCTCCTTAAGTGATGTCATCCCTTCTTGTACTTTTAAATTTCATTAATATACTATATCTGAAATCAAAATCTTTCCTCTGATCTCCAGAATCATATACAATTCTGTATTTACTTGACATCCCTACTGGGATGTCTAATAGGATTTCATATATAACATTTTTTTCCCTTATGACATAAAAGCCATTCCACATACTCAGTCACAATTATTTTATGTGATTGGATGTCTATCCATTTATCAAGGAATGTCTTCCTTAGAACTCAACCCAATCACAAGACAACTCAGGTAAGTGTATCAAACATATACCTCATTTACGTTCCTTCCTTTTGAGTCTGGTTCTATAACACCTGTCAACTCCAACTCATCTTTACTGGAAAGGGTAAAGTACACCTATTTCAGTTAACCAGCATTCCTTCTTCCTTCCTCTCAAACTAGTTTCTATATAGCAGTCATCATTATACTTTAAAACTACAATCCAGATGATATCAAGTCCATTTGTTAAAAGTCCCCATTAAACTGTTTTCAAGTTTCTTTATTTGTTTTCCTTTGTTTTAGTTCTTTGTCCATATTTTCCTTTCACCATTTGAGAATACTTAAGAAAGTTGTTTCAAAGTCTTTACTCTGTAAATCTGATGCCTGTGGTTCTTCTGAGACAGGTTCTGCTGCTTAATTTTCTTCCTTTGAATGGGCCATGTTTATTGTGTCTTTGTATACTTTATAATTTTGGGTTGAAAATTGGACATTTGAAAAAATGGTCACCTTTACCAGTCTGTCCAGATTGGCTTTGTGTCAGAGCAATTCTTCACTCAATTAGACTGACATGCTCTGAACGTGGTCTTCTCAGGGTTTTTGAAACATGCATTTTGCCTGGTCTTATGTGTGAGTTTATAAAATTTCTCCACAAGGTGCTTTTGAATATCTTAATTTTTTTAGAGAGTTTTATGCCAGCTTCTCTTTAAGGTCTTGGATGGTCTATTGTATGCCTCTAACCAGTAATCTCTTGTCCCAGGCATCTGTGGGTTTATAGTCCCACTGTAGTTTTCCAAATGGAACCTCTTTTTCTCCGTGTGTGATATTCAAGTTAGGCAAAGCAGAGACCAGTTCTTAGGGGGGCCACCAGAGGTCTCCTCTGCTCCCCCTGGATTGAGGAAAGAAATTAGAATTGGGCTGCCACCACTTTCAGACCAAGACAACACTGTAAACTGGATGGAGTGGGGCAAGTGTGAATAAAACCACCATAAAATGTCCTACCATTTTGAAAGTGGCTTTTTATGATTTTGTATTCACTTCACCGCTTTAAACCTTGGTTGCTTAGCCAGTTATTTATTTATTTATTCATTATTTTTAGTCTTTAAATTCTTTGAAGTATTTGTTTTTCCAGTTTTATTGAGATATAATTGACATACATCACTGTATAAGTTTAGGGTGTACAGCGTAATGGTTTAGTTTACATAAATTGTGAAATTATTATTGCAGTGTTTAGTTAGCGTCCATCATCTCATATAGCTACAATAAGAGAACAAAGAAAGAAAAAATTGTTTTTGTCTTTAATGTCTCCATAGAGAAAGTGCTCAGAGCTTCCTAGTCAGAAATTTTCTTAATGATACTCTATCATTCCATTTTGAAAGATATTATTATGAGAATACTTACTGTTTTCATCAATATTTGTATTATCTGGCCTCTGGTACATATTTTACTAACCGCACTGAGTTCCTCCCCATACTTCACACTGCTATACAATTAAACATATTTTTTGTGCTCTTATTGCATTTCTACAAAGTAAAATATGTATGTTTGTATTGACACTTTGCCGTAGGGCACATATTGTAGCTGTTAACTTACCCATATCTCACAAAATATTATTTTTCCATTAAAATAATCATGATATGCTGATATTTAACCATGCAAACTTTTTGAAACATATTTTAGAAAGATAATATTTTAGACACATTTTTTTATTCATCTCATCTATATATGTGAAGCAGTGGTGAACTACCTACTTTGCCATTCCAAATAGAATTTTGTTAGAATGAACAAATCAGGAGACTATAGATGCTGGAGAGGATGTGGAGAAATGGGAACCCTCTTGCACTGTTGGTGGGAATGCAAATTGGTGCAGTCACTCTGGAAAACAGTGTGGAGGTTCCTCAGAAAATTAAAAATAGACCTACCCTATGACCCAGCAATAGCACTGCTAGGAATTTACCCAAGGGATACAGGAGTTCTGATGTATAGGGGCACTTGTACCCCAATGTTTATAGCAGCACTCTCAACAATAGCCAAATTATGGAAAGAGCCTAAATGTCCATCAACTGATGAATGGATAAAGAAATTGTGGTTTCTATACACAATGGAGTACTACGTGGCAATGAGAAAGAATGAAATATGGCCCTTTGTAGCAACGTGGATGGAACTGGAGAGTGTGATGCTAAGTGAAATAAGCCATACAGAGAAAGACAGATACCATATGGTTTCACTCTTATGTGGATCCTGAGAAACTTAAAAGAAACCAATGGGGGAGGGGAAGGAAAAAAAAAAAGAGGTTAGAGTGGGAGAGAGCCAAAGCATAAGAGACTCTTAAAAGCTGAGAACAAACTGAGGGTTGATGGGGGGTGAGAGGGAGGGGAGGGTGGGTGATGGGTATTGAGGAGGGCACCTTTTGGGATGAGCACTGGGTGTTGTATGGAAACCAATTTGACAATAAATTTCATATATTGAGAAAACAAAACAAACAAAGCAAAAAATAAATAAGATAAAATTGCAAGTTAAAAAAAATTTTTCTTAGCATATTTACAAGAAAGAAAAAAATCCTAAAGTTCTCATTAATCTATTTTTCCTTAAAGATACAATGGAATCCTTAAAGTAACAAAACTGCATATATATTGTTTTTTAATGGACAGCTAAATCTTAAAAAATATAAACATCTTTTAATTGTGTGAAATTCTATAGAACCATAGGTACCATTGGCATGTGAAATGTTTCTGAGAAAATCTAAGGAAATCTAAATAAAGAAAAATGAAAAGTCTTATTTTTCTTCAATAAACAATATTTATAGATGGGAAAAAGAAGTATATATATAATGGTTTAAGTTTAAGGACATTCATATATATTTGTAAGATATTTGAATACCGTGTCAATCTTCCCAACCAAAATCTCTAGCACCAAACCACTCTCTAGAAAGTGATTATTATTGTTATTTTGAGAAAGAGAGAGAGGTGTGGGAGGGTCAGAGAGAGAGGGAAAGAGAGAATCTCAAGCAGGCTCTGTGCTGGGCTTGTGCTTGATCTCATGACCCTCAGATCATGATCTGAGCTGAAAACAAGAATCAGATGCTTAACTGACTAAGCCACTCCGTTGCCACTAAAATATAATTATTTAATCTGAAAAACATTTTTAAGTTTCTCTTTCACATACAGAAACTTATGTGAGATATTTAGTAAGGCCATGAGGTCTAAAAACTGAACTAAGAGCACTTGAGTATCCTTCTTATGAAACCAGTGGACTATTTTGATAAATTTACCTTTCTTCTATATTCATCACATTCTGCAATTATTTCATTTACAGGGAAATATGACATGGCATTTAGATTTCTATTCCAAAGAGGTTGTTCCTTTTTGCACAATTTGCTATAAGGTTTATGTTCTTGACACTTGTAAATAATTTCTACAGTTTATTTTGTCTTCTTTCCTAAAAATAAATCTTGGACTTTGTCTTTCAAATAGCACACCATATATATATATATATATATATATATATATATATATATATATGTATATATGTATGTATATATATATGTATATATACACATATATATATACATATACACACTTATTATACTATTAATAAATTAACAGAAAAAGGATCTCTTAGCTAACCTAATCTAATTGGCAATTTTCGATTAGGAAAACTTATTGATTGGGAAGATCAAAAAAGTTACTATTTGCTGGTACAAATTCAGTATATCTTCAAACCCTCATAAAGATGTCCTACCTCTATTTTTTTTCCTCCAAATGGAAAATATTTACTTTTTAAAAATGAGGAAGGAAGTTGTTTTAATAAAGTGATCTCAAGAGAACTGAATAAATATATATTGTATTTATTTGATATTCAGTTAAGCTCAGGTAATATTTCCACTCCCTAATCTTTTATTTAATTTCTCCCTGACCCTCACTTGCACTATACTATATATTTCATTTCAAACTCAGTTAAATAAATAAGTCAAATTCTCTTAGCCCATGAATTTCATAGCTATTCTTTGCTACCAGTAAATCTTACCTTTTATTTTTACTTGTCAGATCAGGGCCATAAGCTAGAACTAGGAAACATGGCTTTGCTCCTTCAGGATCATCAGCAATCTTTCACTCCATGTTTATATATGAATTATGAAGATAGCTGTTGGTTAAAAAAAGAGAATGATCTCAAATGTAATACCGCAAAAGGTTGGAAGAATTGAATTTCCCATATAGCAAATACAGAATTGTTTTCTACCTCTGAAGTGAACTTCAATGACAATGAGAAGAATAACCATTTGATGCCAAATGGGAAGTTGTCATCATAATTTAGGGCCAAAATAGAAGAAAAGTACCATATACACCTGACACTATAGTACGGATGAAGGCCAACCCAGATCAATTGCCTTTGACTCAGTGTGCTGAAGAGGCATCATGAGTATTTATGGCAGCAGTATTTGCAAAGTTTCCATAGACTTACAGGGTCAGAAGAATGCAGAAATCTCTGATAAATCATGTAGTCCACTGTACAATGTTGTATTTCACATTGCAGGCAGACATATGCTAACTTTTAATTTGTGATCTCAAAGAACTACATTAGGATTAGCTTCTACTCATTTTAAAGTATTTTTATCTAAAATTATAAACTCACAGTTCAATTTTTGTTGTAGATAGTTACCAATATTCCTTTTTCACCATTATTCTTTTCTTGCTATTCTTTTTGTCGAATATGGAATGTTAATTCAGTGCTGTCAGGTCCTGAAGCCAGCTTTCAGGAACAAAATCTTCAAATTCTGTATTATTTCTCCAAGTAAGAGAACACTGTATATATTCTCCACATTCTATATAATATACCTCAAAAATAGATATGTTGAATTAGTCCTAATTCAAAAGTGTTGAGTCTTCTAGTACAAGTTAACAGGCACTTAAATTCTCTTCTCTCTTGGTTCTTAGAGATCACATCATACACAGTTCAATGTGATGGTAAATAATTGAAGAGATTCTGGTCGTTTATTAATGATATATAGTACCTCAGAAAAAGAGAAGATTAAATTTACATATATGTATATGTAAATGTATGATATATATACATTTATATATATTTTATAGATTAAATGTATGTATATAAATAATATTGAATATATATATAGAGAGAGGCAAATGGATAAATATCTTCTCTTTAATTTCTATTTGACATTCATTGGGTTTGCGTGTGATGTATTACTTAGTTAAAGGAAATAAATAGTGGGGTGCCTGGGTCCCTCAATTGGTTAGGCATCCAAGTCTTGGTTTCAGCTCAGGTCATGATCTCACAGTTCATTGGTTTGAGCCCCCCATCGGGCTCCATGCTGACAGCACACCACAGACCTGCTTGGGATTCTCTCCTCTCTCTCTCTCTCTCTCTCTCCCTTTCCTTTTCACTCTCTGTCTCTCTTTTAAAATAAATACACTTTAAATTTTTTTTTTCAACGTTTATTTATTTTTGGGACAGACAGAGACAGAGCATGAACGGGGGAGGGGCAGAGAGAGAGGGAGACACAGAATCGGAAACAGGCTCCAGGCTCTGAGCCATCAGCCCAGAGCCTGACGCGGGGCTCGAACTCACGGACCGCGAGATCGTGACCTGGCTGAAGTCGGACGCTCAACCGACTGCGCCACCCAGGCGCCCCTAAAATAAATACACTTTAAAAAAGGAACTGCATGGTATTAATATTTTCTGAGAATTATTGAAATTTTTAGATGTTTTTCTAATTGTGGTATATGAATTAACTCATTTGCCTTCTTACACCAAATCTATAAGTTATGCATTATAATAATCTGTATTGAAGAAATGGAGACAAAGAAGTTCAAGGAAGTTAAGGAGCATACTCAGAATGACAGAACAAGTAGTGACACAGCAGCATTGGGGGACAGGCAGCATTGTTTCAGAGACTCTTTTCTAGCGAGATATGCTGCCTTAGGAAAAAAATTGCAAAGTATTTCCAAAAGCATATATACATTCAAGATCCTTATGCATGTGCTATGGGTTGAAGTGCGTCATGCCCCAAATCCATGTGTTGAAGTTCTTGCCTCCAAAACCTCAAAATATGACTGCATTTGGTGATATGAGCTTCAAAGAAATAATTAAGGTAAACTGAGGTCATATGGATTCATCCTAATTCATTATATCTGGTGTTCTCACAAAAAAGATATTAGAGACATCAGATGCAGATATTCACAGAGAAAAGACAATGTGGGGACACAGCAAGAAGGCAGACATCTGCAAGCTGGGGCAAGCTGAAGAAAAAATCAGATCTCTCAATACCTTCCTCTTGGACTTCAGTCTTCAGAACTGTGAGAAAATAAAATTCTATTGTTTAAACCACGCAGTTTGTAGCATTTCATTATAGAAGTCCTAGCAAATTAGTACTAACAAGTGTCTGCTAACTTCTTGTCTATGGAAAAATACTCAGATACACAAACACAGTAACATTTGCTAACATATGGAAATTAGATCTTAGGTACATTGAACTCATTAATCATCTATTACCAATAATTTGTTATAAAAAATAAAATCCTGAGATTTAATTTTGGTGATTTATTGGTACTCATCGAAAATAAATGAATAAGTAAGTAATAAATAGATAAATGGCAAGTCTTGTGTCAATGACTTACAATTTTAGACATCAGCATCCTTTTACTTACAATTTCAACATTTTTATTTCGGTTTATCACAGTTCTAAAACCACAAAAGGAACTGCATCAAAATTTGATTAAACATGGGGACAAATCTACGTTATGCGTGCATTCTGAGTGATTTTTAAACAATATGAAAGCAATCTGAATGCATAGCTAGGTAAGAAAGTAAATATTTACAAAAATTTATCTGAGGGTAAAGAAGTTATATGTAATGAGTGCTTACATGCAAGCTGATACTCTAACGTTTTATGAACATTTATTTTTATACCTCATTTATTTTTCACCATACTCATATGGAGTTGGTACTCCAGTTATTTCCACCTTACATATTTTACTTATTTCTCAAACCAAGGTTTAAGAGTTTAAGGAAACCAAAGCCACAGAACCAGTAAAAAATGACTTAAGATCTGCCTGACTCTACATCTGACTATAACCAGACTCCACCATTTGAAGTTTTAGTGACTGGGGATAAAATGCTATTAAATGTCTGTTTCTTCTTTGGGGGAGGTAAATAACATAAGGTTTATCATACAAATTCTGTGTATTTTTCATGAATAGCCAATGCTTGAAGTAACTTGTGCCAGAAAAAAAAAAATTTCAATTCTTAGAAATAAGCAAATGAGTTTACTGTAAGTTCTTTCAATATAGAGTTGAACTACTCTTTCTATTTTTCAGATTATTTTACAATTCTTTAGGGGCAGAATTTAATTTGTACACTTTTATCCAAAAGAGATGTAGCTAAATTCTGTTCAAAGGAACAAATAACCCTAAAGAGTACAGCTTATGACATCACTGGATATTTTCAACTTAAATATCAACCAATAACATAATAGTGACATTCATAGTTGATTCCCTTATTAATTAATAAGTTAAAGTAAATATTAGACAGGGATCATTTTATATTTTAATGTGAATCATAGTTTTACCTTTTTAAAAATTATATTTTCAAGTTGTAATTTTCTAGTAATTGATTTGCAAATATTTTACGTAATAATTGTAATGCACTTATAGCCATCATTTGGGTTTTACCCGGAGATATAGTTTAATTTTTGTAAAACATTCATGGGTAATTTCATAATTTGGGAGATTAAAAAATTAAAAACTTACAGAATTATATCTTTTTATTGAAAAACAGGGAAAAAATTTAAAAGAGAAAGAGGAGATAGAGAGTAACCTACTAACTACTAAACTACAAGGATAGTCAATGCTTTTCCTTTTTTCTTGTTTTTTTCTTTTTGAGGGGAGTAGTTTGAATTATCAGACTACTTTATTAAAGTATATTTCAGTAGCATTTTATAAAATTATATGATTTTAGTAAGTTGTAGTCCATAACACAATGATACTTAGCCAAAACTCAAGTTTAACAGCTTAGGCCTCAAGAACAGAAGATAAAAATCCATTATAAATTTAAATTTTTTAACATTAATCCATACTGACTTAAAAATATCTGGACATAAATTATACACTGAAAATAATTGTTGAAAATACCTTTTTTATTTGAAAGGGAGATTCTTTTCTTTTATTTCAATTTTTTATTTAAATTCTAATTAGTTAACATATAGTGTATTATTTGTATCAGGAGTAAAATTTAATGATTCATCACTTACATATAACACCCAATGCTCATCATAACAAGTGCCCTCCTTAATACCCACCACCCATTCAGCCCATCCCTTGCCCAAGATTCTTTTAGATTATGATTTTCTAGTGCAATTGAAGCATAATATTAAACAAATTATATATTCCTTTTAGAAGTATTGTTCTTCATTATAAGGAGAAAATTAATGGTGAAAATGAATTATTAAATGGCAGTTTCCATTTCCTTGGAAGCAGAATAAGATATTCTTATGTTAAATTTTCCAAATCTTAAAGGATTTAAGAATCCAACCTACTCAGTCACTTTTTGTGGCTGGAGAATAGCTTCTAAGAATGGTTATGCCAATTGCCTGTACATCTACAGAGGACACTAACAAACAATGAGGACAGTCAACCTGATCAGTTGTGGCCATAGACTATCAGTACTTCCCTTAAAGCTAAGGATAAATGGGATCTTGGAATGAAAACAGCATTGGTCTCCTCATCAAACACCTCCTCCCCTAGCCCTCTGCATCTTTCTGTTTAAAGAACTACCTTTTCACATGGTGGGCAAGAGGGACAAATGAAGGTGGAATATTAGTGCCCCTCTCCTTAAGAAATAATGAGTCATCAAATATTGCATTTTTATTTTTTTTTTAATTTTTTTTTCAACGTTTTTTTATTTTTGGGACAGAGAGAGACAGAGCATGAACGGGGAAGGGGCAGAGAGAGAGGGAGGCACAGAATCGGAAACAAGCTCCAGGCTCCGAGCCATCAGCCCAGAGCCCGACGCGGGGCTCGAACTCACGGACCGCGAGATCGTGACCTGGCTGAAGTTGGACGCTTAACCGACTGCGCCACCCAGGCGCCCCCAAATATTGCATTTTTAAAAGCAATCTTTACACCCAACGTGGAGCTCTAATTCAAGACCTTGAAATCAAGATTCACGTGTTCTGCTAATTAAGTCAGCCAGGCACCCCTATTGTATTCTTAAACAGTTTTATCAGGTAAAACTTGAAAGATTCATCCAGATATAATAATGTAAGCCTTCACGAGAAATGAAAAACAAGTTTGTTTTGGCATAGACTTCTGGCACATGAGACCTTATATAGTAAGAGGGCTTTTCCATACCTCAGAGAAACCACTGATATTTAAAATTGAAATGAGGGGCGCCTGGGTGGCGCAGTCGGTTGAGCGTCCGACTTCAGCCAGGTCGCGATCTCGCGGTCCGTGGGTTCGGGCCCCGCATCGGGCTCTGGGCTGGTGGCTCGGAGCCTGGAGCCTGTTTCCGATTCTGTGTCTCCCTCTCTCTCTGCCCCTCGCCCGTTCATGCTCTGTCTCTCTGTCCCAAAAATAAATAAACGTTGAAAAAAAAAATTAAAAAAAAAATTAAATTGAAATGAAAAAGTGGCCATGATTCAACACTTAAAATTTAAGAAAACAAAGGTCATAAAAAACTTGTATAGCTTGCACAGTAGGATGACTGCTAAGTGATCAAGTCAAAAACTCACATCTCATGACCCCTGTACTTTATACAATCTTCTAGGTCACACTGACTTTCAGAAGTTGTTTTTAATCACCATAAGAGAGAACTTACATAGTGCTCTTTCGTTCATGGATCTGTACTTAAAGCTTAGAATTAGCAAATGAGACTCCATTCCCTGGCTTACATTACAAACTGGAATAAATGACCAATGAATACTTTACTATAAATGTAAAAAGTGAAATTAATTATTCCTTGTAAGAAACACATTAAAATGTTATTAATATGAACTAGTATGGGCAACTTGCTCTCATTCTTAAATTATAGGACATTATTTGCTTTCTACTATTGAAAATATTGGAAATTATCAATTATAAGAATGTTTAAATAAATGTGTACTTCTTCAGTGAATAATGGCTGGGAATTGTTGAAATTTGAATCAATCATTTTGCTCCGGAAGACAGCTACAACATTCAAGGAAATGTGAGAAAAAGGAAAGTAAGACAAGAATTTCAGGGATTTGCAAGTTGTAGGGCTTAATGTCTTCCAAAAGGTTTCAGAAATAATGACAGAGAAGGGATATGGTTCCTTCACATTTTTTCCCATTCATTTAACAGATGATCTCATTCTGAGATAATTATAAACTACAGTATATTTGACCAACTAACAATATCATTCAAACTACAGTCTTTTAACTGTTGGGACATAATTTACCTTCAGACATTCATTTACACATTTCCCTTGGTCTCAGTTGGTTTATTTACCAAATTCCGTAAAGAATGTACAGCAGGACTGATTTTAATAGAGTCAAAAAAATTGGTTTTATATTCCAGCACCAGAAGTACCTATCTATGTGAGAGTGAGATCTGGTAGAAATTTTAAAGATCCATCAAGTTAAACTTTTACATAAAGACAGATGAAGGAAACAAGATGCAAAAACGTGAACTACAATGTCCAATGTTCCACAGTCATTAGAATACTACAAGCTTGTTTCCACAGCTCACAAACAATCTTCCACTATGATTCACTAAAGCTCATATTCACTGAACCTCACTCAGGAAAGATCAATATGTAGTAAACAAGTTTGATTTGAGGTAGCTACTTAAACCCACATGTTTGAGTTCTTTCACTCTCAGATTTCTTTTTTATAGGAACTATAAAAATATACAAATAAGGTGGCAATATCCATATGAATACTGTACACCAAATATGATATGGTCATCATCATTCAGAAAGTTCAAGATATAGAGTCTGAAAGACTTACCTGAAAATCACAGCAAGAGGGGAAAAACAAAAACTATCAGAGAGGAAGTGGAAGAGCTTTTCAATATAACTCAATGAAAATTCTTTAGTTAAGATCAGGAAGAGTCAGAGAAAAAAGAGATAGGTGCCAGTCATGCTGATTGTCAGTTCTACAAATCTATGTGAACTGGGATCCTTACTTCTTACGTTTCTTCTTTTTCCATTGATACAGTGTCTATGCATCTGTCTGAGGATGACTTGTATCCCATTTCCTGTTAGAGTCAACCATGCAAAGATTGTTTCCCTTCAGTCCTGGATCACTAATTATTCTATCTCTACCAGTTAATTTCCATCAACATAAAAATATACAGTAATATTTACTATCTTTTTTTAACGTTTTTATTTATTTTTGAGACAGAGAGAGACAGAACATGAACGGGGAGGGGCAGAGAGAGAGGGAGACACAGAATCTGAAACAGGCTCCAGGCTCTGAGCTGTCTGCACAGAGCCCGACGCGGGGCTCGAACTCACGGACCGTGAGATCATGACCTGAGCCGAAGTCGCACGCTTAACCAACCAAACCACCCAGGCACCCCAATATTTCCTATCTTAAAAAAATACTAAAGCCAAAGTAAAACATACTCCACAAAAAGTAAAACATTGTTGACAGCAAAACAGATTAATACCTCAGACCAACCTCAATCTCTCCCAGAATTGCAATCACAAAAATCATACTTAAAACATGAAAAATCAAATGTGAAAATTACTCCCTTAAAAAAAATCACTTTTAAACTACAGCAAAAGAAAGAACTTCATTGGAGTCCAGAAATAACAAGAAAGCAAAAATTCCTAAAGGATGACCTAGTGTTTAGGCCAGTGTTTGTATATTTGTCCTTGGTGTATCTGCCAGCCATTGTTGGCCCAAGACCTTGGTTTTAACTAGCTAAGTACTTGGACACACTACAAAGGCTAGGCCTGAGATTAGAAGGGCAGCTAAGAGAGCTAAAACTGAGATCCTAGAAACTCAATACTGTTGACATATTAAAAAGATATAGAAGGAAATAAAGAAACTGCCATTATTTGCAGATTATATGATTGCTTATGTAGCAAAGCAAAAAAGAAAAAAAAAGAATTTATTAGCAAATTATTATAATTAATGTTAGAGTATAACAATTTTATAGGATAAAAGATCATATCCAAATTTTAATTGCATTTCTCTACCCAAGCAACAATTAAGAAATACTATTATCTATCTATCTACCTATCATCTACTTATCATCTATCTGTCAGATACATACTATCTAAAATATCAAAATAGGGGCGCCTGGGTGGCGCAGTCGGTTAAGCGTCCGACTTCAGCCAGGTCACCATCTCGCGGTCTGTGAGTTCGAGCCCCGCGTCGGGCTCTGGGCTAATGGCTCAGAGCCTGGAGCCTGTTTCCGATTCTGTGTCTCCCTCTCTCTCTGCCCCTCCCCCGTTCATGCTCTGTCTCTCTCTGTCCCAAAAATAAATAAACGTTGATAAAATATCAAAATAATACAGATTATACATAAGCACATATCTAAATATACCAAACATATGTGACATATTGTGAAATTGTTTTGAAATTTTAAGTTTTAAAAAGGAATGGGTGTTCATAGAAAATACAATATCATAAAAATAGCAATTCTGCCTGTCTGTATGTCAAAATGATGTATAGATTTAACCCAATTTCAAATACTACTATGTTCTTATGGAATTAGATGATGTGATTTTAAAATTGATAGCAAAGGGCTATAAAGTGTTAAGGTATTCTTGAAAAAGAACTAGGAAGGAAAACTAGCTCTAATAGATAGAACTATTTATTATAGAGCCATATTAGGACAATTAGCCATATTAGGACATATTGGGACAATGTGTTAGTTGCATAGCAATAAATAAATAAAAAGTAGAAAAGATCTAGATTCCAGAAGTGTAATGTGTATATATGTATGATATTTTTTTTAAATATAAATTTAAGAGTGCGTAGGCAATTAGTGGAGAAGATAAGTAGTCAATAAACCATACAGGGATTTTTTTAAAAGTTATATGAAAAAAAATATGACTCCAAACAAAATACCAAAAGAAATCCTTAAGTGAACAAATTCTTACATGTTGGTGATAAACTTTTTAAATATTTGGAAAAATTCTAGGTAATATCTTTTGATGTTAACATAAGGGGACATTTCTTATACAAGATGAAAATGTAAATTTAATAAAAAAGATAAATTTGAATACATTGAATTTAAGAATTTATTTCATTAAAAAATACCATTTATCCCTTGGGTAAATTCCTAGCAGTGCTATTGCTGTGTCATAGGGTAGATTTTTTGTAATTTTTTTGAGGAACTTCCACACTTTTTTCCAGAGCAGTTGCACCGGTTTACATTCCCACCAACAGTGCAAGAGGGTTCCCATTTCTCCACATCCTTTCCAGAATCTATAGTCTCCTGATTTGTTCATTTTAGCCACTCTGACTGGCATGAGGTGATATCTCAGTGTGGTTTTTATTTGTATTTCCCTGATGAAGAGTGACATTTAGCATTGTTTCATGTGTATGTTGGCCATCCGGACGTCTTCTTTGGAAAAGTGTCTATTTATGTCTTCTGACCATTTCTTCACTGGATTATTTGTTTTTCAGGTGTGGAGTTTGGTGAGCTCTTTATAGATTTTGGATACTAGCCCTTTGTCCAATATGTCATTTGCAAACATCTTTTCCCATTCTGTCGGTTGCCTTTTAGTTTTGTTGATTGTTTCCTTTGCAGTGCAGAAGACTTTTTGTCTTGGTGAGGTTCCAATAGTTCATTTTTGCTTTTAATTCCCTTGCCTTTGGATATGTGTTGAGTAAGAAATTGCTGCAGCTGAGGTCCAAGAAGTTTTTTTCTGCTTTCTCCTATAGGGTTTCGATGGTTTCCTGTTTCACATTCAGGTCCTTTATCCATTTTGAGTTTATTTTTGTGAATGGTGTAAGAAAGTGGTCTAGTTTCATTCTTCTGCATGTTACTGTCCAATTTTCCCAGCACCATTTGTTAAAGAACCGGCTTTTTTTCTATTGGCTACTCTTACTACTTTGCCAAAGATTAGTTGGCCATACATTTGTGGATCCAATTCTGTTTTTTTTTTATTCTATTCCATTGGTCTATGTGTCTATTTTTGTCCCAATACCATAATGTTTTAATGATTACAGCTGTGTATTAGAGGCTAAAGTCTGGGATTGTGATGCCTCCCACTTTGGTTTTGTTCCTCAATATTACTCTGGCTATTTGGGCTTTATTGGGGTTCCATACAAATTTTAGGATATTTTGTTCAAGCTTTGAGAAGAATGCTGGTGCAATTTTGATTGGGATAGCAATAAATGTGTATATTGCTTCGGGTGAAATTGACATTTTGTCAATATTTATTTTTCCAATCCATGAGCATAGAATGTTTTTCCATTTCTTTGTGTCTTCTTCAATTTCCTTCATAAAGATTTCTATGGTTTTCAGCATACAGATCCTTTACATCTTTGGTTAGGTTTATTCCTAAGTGTTTTATGGTTCTTGGTGCAATTGTGAATAGGATCAGTTTCTTATGTCTCTTTCTGTTGCTTCATTATTAGTGTATAAAAATGCAACCTATTACTGTACATTGATTTTTGTACCCTGCAACTTTGCTGAATTCATGTATCAGTTCTAGCAGACTTTTGGTGCAATCTATTGAGTTTTCCATGTAGAGTATCATGTCATCTGCAAAAAGTGAAATTTTGACTTCATCTTTGTCAGTTTTTATGCCTTTTATTTAATTTTGCTGTCTGATTGCTGAGGCTAGGACTTCCAACACTATGTTAAAAAACAGTGGTGAGTGTGAATTTTCCTGTCACGTTCCTGATCTCAGGGGGAAAGCTCTCAGTTTTTCCTCATTGGGAATGATATTAGCTGTGGACTTCTCATAAATGGCTTTTATGATGTTTAAGTATGTTACTTCTATCCTGACTTTCTTGAGAGTTTTTATTAAGAAAGGATGCTGTATTTTGTCAAATGCTTTTTCTGCATCGATTGACAGGATCATATGGTTCTTATCTTTTCTTTTATTAATTTGATGTATTACATTGACTGATTTGCAAATATTGAACCAGCCCTGCAGCCCAGGAATGAATCCCACTTGATCATGGTGAATAATTCTTTTTATTTGCTGTTGAATTCGATTTGCTAGTATCTTGTTGAAAATATTTGCATCCATATTCATCAGGAATATTGGCCTTAGTTCTTTTTTTTTCTTTTTTTTTTCTTTTTATTTATTTATATTTATTTATTTATTTATTTTTTTGCTGGGTCTCTGGTTTGGAAATCAAAGTATACTGGCTTCAAAGAATGAGTCTGGAAGTTTTCCTTCCCTTTCTATTTTTTGAAACAGCTTGAGAAGGATAGGTATTATCTCTGCTTTAAATGTCTGGTAGAATTCCCCAGGGAAGCCTTCTGGTCTAGGACTCTTATTTGCTGGGAGATTTTGATAACTGATTCAATTTCTTCACAGGTTATCGGTAAGTTCAAATTTTCTATTTCTTCCCGTTAGAGTTTTGGTAGTGTGTGGGTGTTTAGTAATTTGTCCATTTCTTCCAGGTTGTCCAGTTTGTTGGCATATAATTTTTCAGAGTATTCCCTGATAATTGCTTGTATTTCTGAGGGATTGGTTGTAATAATTCCATTTCCATTTGTGATTTTATCTATTTGGTTCATCTCCCTTTTCTTTTTGAGAAGCCTGGCTAGAGGTTTATCAATTGTGTTTATTTTTTCAAAAAACCAACTCTTGGTTTCATTGATCTGCTCTACTGGTTTTTTTGAATTCTATATTGTTTATATAGAAGATCTGCTCTTATCTTTATTATTTCTCTTCTTCTGCTGGGTTTGGGGTGTCTTTGCTGTTCTGCTTCTATTTCCTTTAGGTGTGCTGTTAGATTTTGTATTTGGGATTTTTCTTGTTTCTTGAGATAGGCCTGGATTGCAATGTATTTTCATTTTAAGACTGCCTTTGCTGCATCCAAAAGGGTTTGGATTGTGTATTTTCATTTTCATTTGTTTACATATATTTTTTATTCATTCTCTAATTGCCTGGTTGACTCATTCATTCTTTAGTAGGGTGTTCTTTAACATCCATGCTTTTGGAGGTTTTTCAGACTTTTTCCTGTGGTTGATATCATGTTTCATAGCATTGTGATCAGAAAGTTTGTATGGTATGATCTCAATTCTTTTGTAGTTATTGAAGGCTGTTTTGTGACCCAGTATGTGATCTACCATGGAGAATCTTCCATATGCACTCGAGAAGAAAGTATATTCTGTTGCTTTGGGATGTGGAGTTCTAAACATCTGTCAAGTCTATCTGGTCCAATGTATCATTCAGGGCCATGGTTTTTTTACTGTTTCTCCTTCTAGATGAGCTATCCATGGTTGTAAGTGGAGTATTAAAGTCCTCTGCATTTACCACATTCTTATCAATAAGGCTGCTTATATTTGTGATTAGTTGTTTTCAATATTTGGGTACCTCTGAATTCAGCGCACAGACATTTGTAATTGTTAGCTCTTCCTGATGGATAGACCCTGTAATTATTATACAATGCCCTTCTTCATCTCTTGTTACAGCCTTTAATTTAAAGTCAGGTTTGCCTGATATGACTATGGCTACTCCAGCTTTCTTTTGACTTCCAGTAGCATGATAGATAGTTCTGTTTCCCTTCACTTTCAATCTGAAGGTGTCCTCATGTATAAAATGCATCTCTTGTAGACAGAAAATACATAGGTCTTGTTTTTTGTTTTTGTTTTTTTTTCCATTCTGATACCGTACATCTTTTGATTGGAGCATTTAGTCCATTTACATTCAGTGTTATTATTGAAAGATATGGGTTTAGAGTCATTGTGATGTCTGTAGGTGTCATGCTTGCAGTGATGTCTCTGGTACTTTGAGATCCTTGCCACATTTCACCCACAGATTCCCACTTAGGATCTCTTGTAGGGCTGGTTTAGTGGTGTTGAATTCCTTCAGTTTTTGTTTGTTTGGGAAAACATTTATCTCTCCTTACATTCTGAATGACAGGCTTGCTGGATCAAGGATTCTTGGGTACATATTTCTCCTGTTCATCACATTGAAGATTTCATGCCATTCCTTTCTGGCTTGCCAAGTTTTAGTAGATAGGTCTGCTACTACCCTTACGCGTCTACCTTTGTATGTTAAGGCCCATTTATCTCCAGCTGCTTAGAGAATTCTCTCTTTCTCCTTGTATTTTGCCAGTTTCACTATGATATGCCATGCAGAAAATCAATTCAAGTTATATCTTAAGGGAGTTCTCTGTGCCTCTTGGATTTCAGTGTCTGTTCCTTCCCCAGATAGGGGAAGTTCTTAGCTATGATTCATTGAAGTACACCTTCTGCGCTTCTCTCTCTTCTTCTTTTTCTGGAACTCCTATGATACGGATATTGTTCTGTTGGATTGAATCATTTAATTCTCTAATTCTTCCCTTATAATCCTGGAATTTTTTTTCTCTCTTTTTGTCAACTTTCTCTTTTTCCATAATTTTATTTTCTAATTCACCTATTTTCTCCTCTGCCTCTTCAATCCATGCTGTGGCTGCCTCCATTTTATTTTTCACCTCATTTATAGCATTTTTTAATTCATAATAACTATTTTTTAGTCCCTTGATCTCTGTAACAATAGATTCTCTGCTGTCCTCTATGCTTTCTTCAAGCCGAGCAATTTATTTTATGACTATTATTCTAAATTCTTGTTCAATTATATTGCTTAAATCTGTTTTGATCAATTCTTTAGCTGTCACTTTTTCCTGGACTTTCCTTTGAGGGGAATTCTTCTGTTTCATCATTTGGGCTAGTTTTCTGTACCTTATAAGTTTTAAAAACTTGTTGTGTGCTCTGTGCCTGTGAGCACAGCTATATTAAACAGGGATCATATACTGTTCAGGGCCTGGCCCTGCAGGAGGTGTTTTTTGGAGAGTGTGTCACTTGTTCTCTGTTGTTTTGACTTTGGTTACTTTATCTCCCTACTCGCAGTGATGTTTTGGACCCTCCACCAGGTGTGCTTTGATTTGTTTCTTGAAGTAGCCTTGTAAAGGAAAAAAAAAAAAAAAAAAGACAAACGCGAGACAAAACCATGCAAACACACAAATAAAACAAACAAACAAAAACAAAAAACTAAAAACTAAAAACAATCCAAAGGCAAAAAACCAGAAATATCAGCTACAAGTAAAGAACCTGGTAGAGGCAGTGCTGATGGAAGAGCATGTGCCAAAAGAGAAATGACAGGGGTGGGGGAAAAAAAATACAAACATTTACCAGGCAGAGAGACTGAAAGGCATAATCCAGAGAGAAAGAAGGAAAATAAGAAAGGAGGTGGGGAAAAAGAAAGGAAGATAAAGTTACCCACACAGAGAAACTATATGGCTTGATTTTTCCAGAGAGAGAGAAAGGAATGTAAAGAAGGAGGTGCAGAACATGTATCAAGAGAATGGATTAAATATGTCTGCTTAAACAAATCAACAACCAGAGTAACCAGCCTAGATGAGAGAAGAGATAAGGAGGAGAAATGAGGGGGGAGAGAGGAGAGAATATATCTATATATTCAGAATTTTCCTATAATTAATCCAAGCAATGTTGCAGGGCTGGTCTGGAGGAGCTGTCAGTCTAGTTCCACAGCCTCTATCCCTCTCCAGTAGATATACAGTTACCCAGAGCAGAGGAGCATGGTTTGGTGTAGGTTGGTCCCACCTCCACTGTGGGCCTTGTGGACCAATCCCTGAGGCCTCACCTTGGTGGTGGTAGGGAGAAACATGGCGACCCCCCAGTCTCTTCTCCATGACCTAGTCATCCAAATCACTCCTTTGGAGCCATCCTCACTGTGAGGTGAGTGCAGACAAGGCTGTCTGTCTAGCTCCACCGACTCCTTTGCCCCGACACTTGGCTGGGAATTCAACTCCTGCTCTGTGTGCCCCAGTACTGGGAAACCATCTTCTGATATGACATCCTGGCTGGTTTTGTCCTGTTCTACAGCCTTTCAGGGGAGGGGACTGTTTTCTCTTGCTGCAGCCCTGATCTACCAATGAAACCCAGGGGTGACTCCCCTCCTCCCCAGGTGTGCGAACAGGGCAGTGAGCCCCAGTCTGAAAATGAGATCTGCAGTTAGAGATCCTCTAATCTACAGAGATGGGATCCCTCTCTGTCCCAGTCCGATGTTTTTTCCCCTGTCCAGATATAGTCCTACACTTCCCCAGTAGCTCTTTATCTTCCCTTTGTCTCTCAGCCAAAGGGGATCCCTCCTGTCTGTGCCTATGCAGCGCATTGTATCTCCCCCAGTTCACAATCACCCACCTATTGTCTCTTAAATTGTCCTGTTTTCTTTCTGGTAGATTCAGTCTCTTTTCCTCCTGGACTCTTGGGGTTCAAAGTCCTTTGGCTTCAGCTCTTCTTTGAGTGGGAGTTGCAGGAAGTATGGATCTCCCTATTTTTCCGCCAAGTTGGCTGCCCCTTTAGGAAATTTATCTTTGACCAGAGAAAGCAAACTAACAATTTTAGGATGTCACTGTTTCCCACACATCTCTGAAAATTTTGAAATAAAACTATATGTAAAATCTTAGTAAACAAATCAATGTCCGATTTTTTTAAAGTTTATTTATTTTGGGAAAGGCAGAGAAAGCATGACCAGGGGAGGGGCAGAGCGAGAGACAGAATCCCAAGCAGTCTCAACAAGGTCAGCACAGAGCCCCATGTGGGGCTCAAACTCACTAAATTGTGCTATTATGACCTGAGCCAAAATCGAGTCCAGTGCTTAACCAACTGAGCCACGCAGGTGCAACAAACATCAATTTTGAGAATATTCTTAAGAATGTCAACAATAAGGATGAAATGGAGGGACACATGGGTGGCTCAGTCAGTTAAGTGTCTGACTTCGGCACTTCATAATCTCCATGTTCATGAGTTCAAGCCCCACGTCAGGATCTGTGCTGACATCTCAGAACCTGGAACCTGCTTCAGATTCTGTGTTTCCCTCTCTCTCTGTCCTTTCCCTGCTCATACTGTCTCTCTCTGCCTCTCAAAAAATAAATAAATGCTAAAAAATTTTTTAAAAAGGATGAAATGGAAACACTACTGGTGATGTGAAAATACATACTACAGATTATTAAAAGACCAACCTGAGTAATTAGCACAAATATCTCCCTATAAAATAGATGTATTGCAAAAAAAATATTTTACAGATATCTTATTCACATATCAATGATATTAAAGGTTGTGCTGAATTTGCGAAATCCTGAAACTTCTATATACTGCTTTGTGCCAAAATAAATATTTGCAAGGTGTTTTTTTTTTTTTTTTTTAATGTTTATTCCGTTTTAAGAGACAGAGTGAACAGGGGAAGAGCAGACCAGATGAGGAAGACAGAGGATCCAAAGCCAGCTCTGTGCTGACAGCAATGAGCCTGATGTGGAGCTTGAACTTGTTATGTGTGAAATAATGACCTGAGTTGAAATTGGATGATCAACTGACCAGGCCATCCAGGTGCCCCAATATTTGCCAAGTTTTAATGTTAACAAGTGACAATTAAAAAAGGTGCACAGCTTTATTCCCCAAAATGCAGCTTCTAAGATTCAAAACTCTTCCTAAGGTAATTATTATTTTTTTAAATATTCAAATATTTCCTACAAAATGTATAATGTTGTTGGATAACTTGTCTTTTTTTCTATTTTTTCCTCTTGAAAACTATGGTCATCCACTAAATATAACCATGAAGCTCTTCAAAATTAAATATTTTATATTATGGTAATATGATTATAATATACTTAAGTGAATAATCAAGGTAAAATAATATTATTATCCCATTTTATAAAATATGAATTTAGATATAGAATATATTGGATGAATAAGTTCAAAATTGAAATTTGAAATGCACTGATTAGAAAAATGAACACAGATTAAAAAGGTTTAAAAAATGGATTAATATATGTATATCTATATATCTATATCCATACATCTATCTATATATCTTTCTTAAATTATAATCTTGTCCCATATGATAAAAGAGCAAGGATAGAAACAAACAATGGTTACATAAAATCTGGGAAATGAAATGGCTTGTTATATGGGGCTATTTAAAATTGATAACAAGGTACATATTTATATTTTGTATAATTAAATCAAACTAAAACACTAATTAGATTATAATTAATTAATTACCTAAGGATTTCCCTTGAATTCACTTTATAAATTCACAATCTTTATTTCCTGAAAAATACTTCATAAACTCGTGAGGCTCTCCTAAGGAAAATTATAAAATAGATCAACGTAATACTGTTTGACACACGAAACACTACTATATTGAATTTCATCTATGTATTCTATTGGGAATAACTACTTAGTGCCACTTACCTATAAACAATAATGTAAAAGCAGATCTGAAAATAAGAAGAGGATCAAAACAGACTAATATTGTCAGTTATACTCCATTAAACAATCATTATTCATATGAACAAAAATTATTGAAATGTATTATTTTCCAAGAATTTTAGAATAAGAATTCTCACTTTCACAAGTAGTTTAACAAATTTATATTCCCAATTGATAGTTAATGACACTTGCTGAAGCATTTCCATTAAGGCAAATTTATTCAGGAAATGATAGAGCCAAAATTTGAAATAAATCTTGGTCCATTAGGTTTTTCATTTCTCTGTATCCAAGGCATACAGAACTGTGATTCTTTGTGAATGCCAGTATTTTGGAGTATTCAATAACACTGATAATTCAGATTCCGAATTATTTTGTCTAGATATTTGGATATGCCAAGGTTGGGGAAAAATTCTGATCTTTGTAACAATGATATATGGTATATGTAAGAAAATTTCTGGGTCTTAAGCATAGTCACACAAGTTTTAGTTTTCCTTGACTTTATGCTGATTTTAAGAAAACTGATATAAGAAAATGGAAATAATGGTGACAAGTTTAGTGGCAAAAATACTACACTTCAGAATGATGCTTTGCTAGAGAGCATGAAGAAAAGGGAGGAAAGAAGGAAAGAGAAAAGAAGAAAAGAAAAGAAAAAAGAAAAGAGAAGGGAAGGGAAGGGAAGGGGAAAACAAGACAAGACAAGAAAGAGGTAAGGAGGTGGGGGAAATGGGAAGGAAGAAGAAAGTCAAAGAAAGCAGGCTTATTTGCAGTTGTGGGAAATTGTTTTTGTTTTTGTATTATCTACATTAGTATGATTTCATTAAACACAATAATGCATGTCAGCTGATAATCACATGGGTTCAAAATTACCTCTATTTTTAGAAATTGAATACCTAATGAATAATAAAATATCTCTCAAATATTATAACAATCATTATATGAATGCAATGAATAAGATACTAATAAAATATGACAGCTAGACATATTCTAATGAATATGCAGAATGAGTTTATTAATTAATACTTGAAAATAAAGACCAGAAATAAAAATACAAATCTTTGGAAAATAATGACTTTATTTATTTTTTTTTTCAACGTTTTTATTTATTTTTGGGACAGAGAGAGACAGAGCATGAACGGGGGAGAGGCAGAGAGAGAGGGAGACACAGAATCGGAAACAGGCTCCAGGCTCCGAGCCATCAGCCCAGAGCCTGACGCGGGGCTCGAACTCACGGATCGCGAGATCGTGACCTGGCTGAAGTCGGACGCTTAACCGACTGCGCCACCCAGGCGCCCCTGGAAAATAATGACTTTAAATAAACAGAAAAATATTTTTTTTAGTAGAGTCTTATTTCTCTTGATTTTAACTTGTTTTACTTTTTATTTTTTTTAAATTTACATCCAAATTAGTTAGCATACAGTGCAACAATGATTTCAGGAGTAGATTCCTTAGTGCCCCTTACCCATTTAGCCCATCCCCCCTCCCAAAACCCCTCCTGTAACCCTCAGTTTGTTCTCCCTATTTATGAGTTGCTTCTGTTTTGTCCCCCTCCCTGTTTTTATATTACTTCTATTTCCTTCCCTTATGTTCATCTATTTTGTCTCTTAAAGTCCTCATATGAGTGAAGTCATATGATTTTTGTCTTTCTCTGACTGACTAATTTCACTTAGCATAATACCCTCCAGTTCCATCCACATAGTTGCAAATGGCAAGATTCCATTCTTTTTGATTACCCAGTAATACTCCATGGCGCATATATATATATATATATATATATATATATATATATACCACATCTTCTTTATCCATTCATGCATCGATGGACATTTGGCTCTTTCCATACTTTGGCTATTGTTGATAGTGCCGCTATAAACATGGGGGTGCATGGGTCCCTTCAAAACAGCACACCTGTATCCCTTGGATAAATGCCTAGTAGTGAAATTGCTAGGTTTAGGGTAGTTCTATTTTTAGTTTTTTGAGGAACCTCCATACTGTTTTCCAGAGTGGCTGCATCAAGTTGCATTCCCATTTCATAGAGACTTATTAAATGGTTATCGGTATAAACTGTAGAATTTGAAACACCTGTTTTCTTCTTTTAACTAAATATAGCATATTTTAATAAGGTAATTAGATAAGTATAAAGTAGTGATTCAAAGTCTTGTATTTTTTTTATTTCATATTTCAAAGTAATAAAATGTCATTCCATAGAGCAGATAATGGCAGCATCAACAAAAGCAAAACTTTGAAATATAACAAAATAGGCAAGCAAAATGTCTTAATGAAAATTGCAAAGAAAATTATGTCTTGGAATATAGAATAATGGACTCTCCAGTGAATATAAGTGAAAGCACCATGCCAGGGAGTAAACTATATTTTCATAATCTTTGATAATTTTCTTTTTGACATAGTTTGTTATCCACATACTGATTACTTTCCTTCTTTTCAAGTGACACATTCAGCATAACCTGAAGTATTAATTATATGTGTTGTCTCTGTTGTCATCTTGAAATATCATTTATTTACATTATTTTTTATTGAATAATCATCAAAGTGTTGAAACTTGAATACGCTTAGACAGAATCTGCTTTGATTTTGGTATTATTTTGTGTACTCTCTGAAGAAAATACTTGCACTGACAGCAGCAATGAAGCAAATACAATTGTGGATTTAAAGGATTAATGGCTAAGGATTAAAATACTTAGATATAAGAGACCAGAGAAAGGGTGATGAAGTCCTAACAGATTTTGTCTTTTAGGTCACTATTTTAAATTTCACATGGTTCAGTAGCCTTGATAAGATATTATCATATAATAGCTGAGAAATATGAGACTGGCCATATCCTGATAGCAATGGCAATGCATGAGAAAGAGCATGAATGCACCAAATTTGTGATATTCATACACATGTTTGATATACCTGTAAACAGGATGTACTTGTTCCCTATAATAATGGAATAATGAAGGGAAAATTAATTCCTTCTACATTGCAATTTAAGAAATTAAGTTTAGAGACATGTTAAGGTAACAGACACATTTCACTAACAAAGAATCAACATTGAAATTCTGAAAATCCTTAGGTAACACACACACACACACACACACACACACACACACACACACAAAACTCCTATGTACCTGAGCTGGAGAAGAGTAAAAGAAAAGGAACATCTGCTTTTCTTGTCATCCAAATGCTTCCCCTCATGCTGAAATATATGGTGAAAAGAAATACATTTGTCCATATATACCTGTATAAGTGTATATGTGATAAATGGAGAATGAAAAACTATTTCTAAAGCAGTTAAAACTAGTTGTTTATCTGGGAGTATGGGGAGCCTACTTGGGATTCTCTCTCTCCCTCTCCCTATGCCCCTCTCCTGCTTGAGCACACATGCTTTCTTTCTCTCTCTCTCTCTCTCTCTCTCTCTCAAAACACATAACAATAAAAAAATAATCATTTACCAGTGATTTCTTATATGTTTAACTGAATTCAAAAGATATTATTGACCACTTGTGATATACTAAGATAAATGCTAGCTGGAAAACAGATTGGGAAGACTCAGAACTAAGAATCAAAAAGTTCATGTATTGAGTAGAAGAAACAAAACAAATGTGTATAAAATAAGTCATTATATTCATATTTATAATACCCTAAGGACATTTTTAGAAAGAGTTCTGATTTATTAGCAGGTCAGAAGTCAAGGCACAAAGAGCGTCTATATCCTCTCTTCCTTCCCAAAGGAAATGATAGATCACTAATTCTGTGTCTTATCTATGGTCTCCTTAATCAATAAGAACAGTTATTTACTCAAGATCTCAAAATCTCATGAGGTAGCACTGCTCCAGCACAAGTAAAAAAATAATGTGAGAAAAAAAAGCATTTAACTATATTTAAAAGAAAATGTATGGACTCTATGTGAACACAGCCATAGCCAATTTTAATTGTACCTCAAGAATGAAAGATGTTGAACACCATAAACATTATCATGCCTAATTGTTGCTGTTATTTTTCATCATTGTTGTTGTTTTCATTCCAGAATCCAGATGAGTTCAATACTAAATTTCCATGAATTCTAAGAAAAAAAGTTATTTTCAGTACATGAATACACGTAGTGCCTAAAATTTTCCAGAGAATAATATATATTTTGTTTGAATTCAAGTTTCTGATGAACTTCAAGTAGGTAAAAGGCTATGGATTTTTTGAATAAATATGATAGATTAGAAACACCTTTCAAATAAGCATTGTGTCTATTGGTAATTTAAACTCTCAGAGTTTAAGTTTTCTTACTTGCAAATGAGTAGAATAATATCTTTCTTACATGTTCCCACAAATACCAAATTAAATTATTGTTTTTTATATAACACATATTAAGTGCTAAGTAGATTTCCTATTGCATGCAAGAATTAATCCAATATTTAAAAGGACGTGACATTTTTTCTAGTGTATCATTTCCTAGGTGAAAGTTCAACATTTGACCTGATGGTTAGCCCAGAAGAGGCAATTAGCAAGAAGGTCACATGAAAAGAGAGTTAAAAAAACAAAAGAAAGAAAGAAAAGGAAATAGGGTATAGAATACCCAGTCACCTATGTTGAATTAGATTGTAATTTTGGAATCTAAATTTAACAACCTGAGAGGGCTGTATCTATAAGGATCCTTCTTGGTTTTTATCATCTCCTTATTAAGTATTTATTAACTCCAGAAAGTTTTCAGTAATTGAACTTATCTGACATTCTTTTACTTTTTTTTTTTTTTCATTTTCCCCTCTCCTATGTTTTATTACAGAATTAATTAGGAAAACATGTTAAGACAACAAAGGTATACAAAAATTTCTCCCTTTCCCTTTCCCTGTTTTCTCCTGCCCCCTCTCACCCAGTCTCAGCATCCTACTCACTCTCCCTCAGGTAACCAAGGTATTCCTTCCAAAAATGTTGCGGTGAATTTACATACACATTTTTTTTATAGTTACATCTAGTTATTTTCAATATGTCTTATTCTGCAACTTGTTTTTATTCTTACACTTAGCAATATATCAGAATTTTCTATATAGGTACATGTAGGTCTACCTCATTCAAATAGTTGCAGTCTTCCATATTAAGTTATTTGACCTTTACTTTTGTGTGTGTGTGTTTTCAAGTTTTTAAATCCCAGATAGTTAATATACAGTGTAATATTAGTTTCAGGTGTAGAAATTAGTGATTCATCACTTACCGATAACACCTGGTGTTTATCACAAGTGCCCTCCTTAATACCCATCACCCATTTGGCACATTCCTCCACCCTCCTCCCCTCCAGTAACCCTCAGTTTGTTCTCTATCCTTAAGAGTCTGTTTTATGGTTTGCTTCTCTCTCCCCCCTCCCATGTTCATTTGCTTTGTTTCTCAAATTCCACAATAGTGAAACAATATATTTGTCTTTCTCTAACTGACTTATTTCACTTAAAATAATGCTCTCTAGTGTCACGTGGGTGACTCAGTCAGATAAGCTTCCGACTTTGACTCAGGTTATGACCTCACATTTCGTGAGTTCGAGCCCTGTGTCGGGTTCTGTGCTGACAGCTCAGAGCCTTGAGCCTGCTTCAGATTCCGTGTCTCCTTCTCTCTGTGCCTCTCCCCCCGCTTGCACTCAGTTTCTCTCTCTGTTAAAAATAAATAAACGTTAAAAAATTTTTAAAATAAATAATACTGTCTAACTCCATCCACATTGTTGCAAATGGCAAAATTTCATTCTGCTTTTATGGCTGAGTATTATTCCATTTCATACCCCACATCCTCTTTATCCATTCATCAGTTAATAGACATTTGGACTGTTTCCATAATTTGGTTACTGTAGATAATGCTGCTATAAACATCAGTGTGCAGCATCCCTTGAATTAGAATTTTTGAATTCTTTGAGTAAATACCTAGTAGTATGATAGCTGGATCGTAGGGTAGTTCTTTTTATTTATGTATTTATTTTTAAATTTACATTCAAGTTAGTTAGCATATAGTGCTATGATGATTTCAAGAGTAGATTCCAGTGATTCATCCCCTGTGTATAACACCCATTGTTTGTCCCAACAAGTGTCCTCCCTAATGCTCCTTACCCATTTTACCCATCCCCCACCCCCAACCCCTCCAGCAACCCTCAGTTTGTTCTCTGTATTTAAGAATCTTTTACATTTTGTCCCCTCCTTGTTTTTATATTATTTTTGCTTCCTTTCCCTTATGTTCATCTGTATTGTATCTAAAACTCCTCAAAGAGTGAAATCATATAAATATATGTCTTTCTCTGACTGGCTACTTTCACTTAGCATAATACCTTCTAATTCTACCCATATAGTTGCAAATGGCAATATTTCATTCTTTTTGATTGCCAGGTAATACTCCATTGTGTATACTACATCTTCTTTATCCATTCATCTGTCAATGGGCATTTGGGCTTTTTCCATACTTTGACTATTGTCGATAGCACTGCTAAAAACATTGGGGTGCATGTGCCCCTTTGAAACAGCAACCTGTATCCCTTGGATAAATACCTAGTAGTCTAATAGCTGAGTTGTAGGGTAGTTCCATTTTAATTTTTTGAAGAATCTCCATACTGTTTTCCAGAGGAGCTGCATTAGTTTGCATTCCCACCAGCAGTACAAAAAAGATCCTTTTTCTCCTCATCCTCGCCTGAGTTATTTATTTTAGCTATTCTGACAGGTATGAGGTAGTATCCCATTGTGGTTTTAATTTGTATTTCCCTGATGATGAGTAATGTTGAGCATTTTTTCATATGTCTGTTAGCCATCTGGATGTCTTCTTTGGAGAAGTATCTCTTCATGTCTTTTGCCTATTTCTTCACTAGATTATTTGTTTTTTTAGTGTTGAGTTTGATAATTTCTTTAGAGATTTTGGATACTAACCCTTTGCAAATATCTTCGCAAATATCTTCTCCCATTCTGTCAGTCGCCTTTTAGTTTTGTTAACTGTTTCCTTTGCTGTGCAGAAGCTTTTTATTTTGACAAGGTACCAATAGTTCATTTTTGCTTTTGTTCCCCTTCCTTTTGAGACATGTTGAGTAAGAAGTTTCTGTGGCCAAGGTCAAAGAGGATTTTGCCTACTTTCACCTCAAGGATTTTGATGGCTTACTGTCTAGGTTCATCCATTTTGAGTTCCTTTTGTGTATGGTGTGAGAAAGTGGTCCATGTTCATTTTTCTGCATGTTGCTGTCCAGTTTTCCCAGCACTATTTGCTGAAGAGACTGTCTTTATTCCATTGGATATTCCTTCCTGCTTTGTGAAGATTAGTTGGCCATATGTTTGTGGGTCCATTTCTGGATTCTCTATTCTGTTCCATTGATCTCAGTGTCTGTTTTTGTTCCAGTAGCATACTGTCTTGATGATTACAGCTTTGTAATACATCTTGAAGTCTGGGATTGTGATGCCTCCAGCTTTAGTTTTCTTTTTCAGGATTGCTTTGGAGATTCAGGGCCTTTTCTGGCTCCATACAAATTTTAGGATTGCTTGTTTTAGTTCTGCTCTGTGGTTCAAGTTGTGCAGATTGTTGTGTTAATCCTCAGATCAGTTTTCTAAGTGTGCAAGATGGTTTGGTGTTGACCTAACTGTATTTCAGCGATGAGAAACACACAAAAAAGTTCCATGCTGCCCCACCATCTTGGCCTCTCCCCAAGGTAGTTCTAATTTTAACTTTTTGAGGACCCTCTATACTGTTTGCCAGAGTAGCTGCACCAGTTTGCATTCCTGCCAATAGTGCACAAGGGTTCCTTTTCTCTGCAAACTCAACCACATTGTTGTTTCCTGTGTTGTTAATTTTAGCAATTCTGATAGGTGTAAGGCAACATCTCATTGTAGATTTTATTTGTATTTCCTTGATGATTAGTGATGTTAAGTATCTTTTCATCTGTCTTTTAGCCATCTGTATGTCTTCTTTGGAAAAATTTCTATTTGTGTTTTGTGCCCATTTTTGAACTGGATTATTTGTTTTCTGGATGTAGAGTTGTGTAAGTTCTTATATATTTTGGATACTAACTCATTGTCAGATATGTCATTTGCAGATATCTTCTCCCATTCTGAAATTTTCCTTTTAGTTTTGTTGATTTTTTCCTTTTCTGTACAGAAGTTTTCTATCTTGATGAAGTCCCAATTGTTTAATATTGCTTTTGCTTCCCTTGCCTCAGGAGACATATCTAGTAAGAACTTGCTACAGCTGATGTCAAAGAGTTATGTTCTCCTTTAGGATTTTGATGATTTTCTGTCTCACATTTAGGTGTTTCATCCATTTTGAATTTATTGTGGCATACGGTGTAAGAAAGTGGTCCAGTTTCATTCTTTTGCATGGAAGAAATGGATAAATTTTGAGAAACATATAAACTACCAAAGCTGAAAAAGGTAGAAATAGACAACTTAAACAGACTGATAATCAGCAAAGAAATTGCATCAGTAATCAAAAATCTCTCAGAAAATAAAAGTCCAGGGCTAGATGGCTTCCCAGGGGATTTCAACCAAAAACTTAAAGAAGGGAAAATATCCATTTTTCTCAAAATATTCCAAAAAATATAAAAGGAAGGAAAATCTCCAAATTTATTCTACAAGACCAGCATTATCCTGATTCCAAAACTAGACAATGACTACACTAATAAAAGACAACTACAGAGCAATATCCCTGATGAACATGGATGGAAAAATTTTCAACAAGATCCTAACAAATCAAATCCAAAGTACATTAAAAGAATCATTCACCATGACCAAGTGGGATTTATTCCTGGATTGCAAGGGTGGTACAATATTTACAAATCAATCAATGTGATATACCACATTAATAAAAGAAAGGATAAGAACCATATGATCCTCTTAATAGATGCAGGAAAAGCATTTGACAAAGTACAACATCGATTATAGATAAAACCGCTCCACAAAGTAAGGCTAGAGGGAACATACCTCAACATCATAAAAACCATATATAAAAATCCCACAGCTAACACCACCCTTCCTCAATGGGGTTAAACTGAGAGCTTTTCCTCTAAGGTCAGGAGCAAGACAGGGATGTCCACTGTTTTCACTATTATTTAACATAGTGCTGGAAGTCATAGCCTCAACAATCAAGCAAATAAAAAGAAATAAAAGGCATCCAAACTGGCAAGGAAGAAGTCAAAGTTCCACTATTTGTAGACAACATGATACTCTAGAAAACTCAAAAGACTCCACCAAAAAATTTGCTAGAACTGATAAACAAATTCAGTAAAATCTCAGAATACAAAGTCACCATACAGAAATATGTTACATTTCTATGCACCAAGAATGAAACAACAGAAAGAGAAATCAGGGAACCAATTCCACTTACAATTCCTCAAAAAATTGTAAGATACTAAAAATAAACCCAACCAAAGAGGTATAAGATTTGTAATCTGAAAACTATAAAACACTAATGAAAGAAATTGAACATGGTATAAAGAAATGGAAAGACATTCCCTGCTCATGGGTTGGAAGAGCAAATATTGTTAAAATGTGTATCCTACTCAAAGCAATCTATACATTTAATGCGATCCCTGCCAAATACCAATAGCATTTTTCACAGAGGTAGAACAAAAAAATCCTAAAATTTGTATGGAACCACAAAAGACCCTGAATAGTGAAAGAAATCTTGGAAAAAAAAAAGCTGGAGGCATCACACTTCTGGACTTCAAGTTATAACACAAAGCTGTAGCCATCAAGATAGTACAATTCATTTGTCCAATGAAAAAAAGATGGTCTCCAACAAATGGTGTTGGGAAAGCTCAACTTATCTGACATTCTTAAATTAGATTCTTCTTGCCTAGAAGAAGTTACCTGTGAATGTAGCTATGCTGTTTGTATTTTGGGCATCATGTGAATAACTATATATGTACACATGTAGTTATGTGTGTGTGTGTGTGTGTGTGTGTGTGTGCGCCGATATGTGAATATGTTTGTGTGTCTTTTTTTTCTTTACATTTATTTCTGAGAGACAGAGAGATAGAGCGTGAGTGGGGGAAGGGCAGAGAGAGAGGGAGACACAGAATCCGAAGCAGGCTCCAGGCTCTGGGCTGTCAGCACAGAGCCCAATACGGAGCCCAAACCCACGAACCGCGAGATCATGACCTGAGCTGAAGTTGTAAGCTTAACCAACTGAGCCACCCAGGCGCCCCTGTTTGTGTGTCTTTTACATTCAATAGCTACATTATGATATTTTGTCATGCAAGTATATTTTGAAATCCTCCAACTATATTGAGTATTATGATTCATCTCTGTTTTGGAGACAGAGTGATCTTCTAAAAAGATATAATTTCATCATATATGCTAACTCACAATCATAAATTATTCAATGGTTTCTAAAATACTTAGACTGTTCTACACAGCTCTTTATGATCCTTACTTATGCTATTAGTACTAGTTCAACACCATTGCCTTTGTGTCAGTCAGTCAAGTGTTCTTTCTCAAAGATCAAGTGAAAGGGTTGTTAGAGATGAGTTTGAGGGGTAGGAGGGAGTCAGGTCAACTATGTGGGACAGTTCCTTCCAGACTACTTAACTTTTATCCATCCTCACAATTGTGCTTATGCTTATGATTCAGACCTGATTCAAGTATTGCTTCCTCAACAATGTCCCTCTTTAGCCCAAATCTTGCCATATTCATTTATTCATTTTATTCATTTTCAGCTCTTTTCTCAATTTTAAATTGTATATTTACTTGTGTGACCATTTATATTATCTATCTATCTATCATCATCATCTATCATTTATCTGTAATTCAGCTACTTTCTAATACATCATGTGATGAGCTCAATGAGGGGAATAATCTCATGTGTTTTTGTTCATCATTCAATCTTCAGGGGTCTAGAATGTCACCAGACATAAAATAGGTGCCCAGAAAACATGTATTTAGTCAACAATTAGCTCTTATATAACTTTGATTTTCTGTTCTCCAGAATTTATTTTATGTTTTTGTGTACCTAAGACTTTCAGAATCTGTATGATGTCAGATTAATTGGCTAAGTGCTATTGTTCATTGATTTAGCAAGCAAATACTATCCTTAAGCTTTAAAATCTGCCTGAATATATGCCTTTTCTTGAAGCAATTAAATTATGAAGGTGATTATTTTATACTCATCTTTTTCTAACTAGAAAGAATAACTTTATAATTTAATAGTGTATAGAGCCTCTTGAATGCATAATAGCAAAACTAGCCATTTAAAGCAGATAAATAAATGTGGTATCTTTATTCATAATGATCTTTTAAGCTTCTTTTAGCCCTAAAATTTTATAAATCTACATGCCGCCTTAAATACTTGAAGTGCTTTTTCTTAATCTCTTGACCTTTAATCCCTTGTCATTTTGTGATTTTAATTTGTCTTGACACTAGAACATCATCTCCTTTTATAACTTGAATCAGCAATCACTGGAAATCTTTAGGCTAATGCCAAAACCCATTAAACTGAATGGTGAATCAGCACAGTCAAGTTAAGTAATGTAAAATATTTAAGATTAATCTTTTCCTTCTATCAGTTTATCTAAAAGTTTTCCATAGGATCATCTGATTTAAACTGTTGATGCTTTTAAAAATCGGTAGCAACATCATACTTTCTAAGGGGTATCTTGGTGCCTTCTCAGCTATTTGAAGTTGATACAGTTCTGTGCAAAGATGATTATAGAATTCCAAAGGCAGAATTTTCAAGCAGATACAGAAATATGAAAAGGTAGTCCCAGATTTGGACTTATTAAATGGTCAATGCTCCCTAGAACATATGGGTATTTACGGGCCTATGTCAGGAGTAGCTATTGCTGTCCCTAGAGAAGATCTAGGGTGGTACAAAATAGAGTAGAAATTTTATAGAATAACTCATATTTTCCATTTGCCTTTGACTTTTATTGAGAACACTTAGGATAAATCAACATAATCTGCTCACTCTTATACATCCTTGCAGATTCTTTAGATATTTTTCAGGAAGCATTGGCTTGAGATAGTAACTGTGTAAAGTAGACAAACTGGATATAATGCAAAAAGCACTATATGCCATCAATAACCCCATTCTCTTGCATCATTGTTTTGCTCTATTGTTTTGAAATTTGCTATCTCACAATGGCCTACCTAATAAAATACAATTCACATGAAGTCATTTCAACTTCCTTAACCATTTCCTCTACTATATGATTTCTGTGTCTCACATGCTTAGTCTAATCCCTGGTGAAATACGTATGCATTTGTCCATATACATTTAGGGAATATCTTCTTTGTACCATACACTGTGCTAGATATTGTATGAGATATTTATGTTTTTTTCTCTTTTTGGTAATGCCCCAAAATACTTTCCTTCAATGTTTTCTTTAGAGATTATACAAATAAGCAATTTCATTTGTTGATAGAATCTTGTAGTACAGGGACAAGCTTGTTACTTTCTTATACACAACACATTATTTCAAATTTCTTCTCCCCTTGTAAATAGCTTCTCTATATGCCTAAAATATTTTTCCTTTTTCCACCCTGGATTATATCTTTTTTATGTAAGACTAAGTTTAAAATTATCTTCTTTTCAGGGGCACCTGGGTTGTTCAGTCAGTTAAGCATCCAACTTTGGCTCAGTTCATGATCTCACAGTCCATGGGTACAGTTCAAGCCCCACATCAAGCCCTCTGCTCAGAGCCTACTTCAGATCCTCTCTCTCTTGCTCTCTCTGCCCCTACCCAACTCGTGCTCTGTCTCTCTCTCTCAAAAATAAACATTTTTTAAATAATAAAATAAAATAAAATAATCAAATAAAATAATCTCCTCTGCAAGTCTTTCATCAAAGTTCTTGGTTAAATGTGCTATATTCTCCTCAAAGTTCTGTATTTATTTTCAAATTTTACTTTGAGGACTTACATTGCATTGTCATTGTTTGGTAAATAGTTGTCTCCTTTGGTAGAATGTGATCTGGAATTTTTTAACCTGTAACAGTATATCTTTACCATATTGCTCAATACATAGTACTAGAATTTCTAACAGTATGGATTTATGGGACAGGAAATAGAGAGACAAATAGCAATATGATTATGACTGATAAAGGCTGTATAATTTTTTTTAACATTTATTCATTTTCTGAGAGACAGAGAGAGAGACAGTCTGAGCAGAGGAAGGACAAAGAGATAGAGGGAAACACAGAATCCGAAGCAGGCTCCAAGCTCTGATCTGTCAGCACAGAGCCCCACATGGGGCTCAAACTCACGAACAGTGAGATCATGGCCTGAGCCAAAGTCAGATGCTTAAGGGACTGAGCCACGCAGGCTCCCCAAGGTGTGTAGTTTTTAAGTGAATATCCTTTGTTTTGCTAAACTTGATCAAAGGTATCTACAACCAAAAATAAAGGGAGAAATATAGAATTATCAGCTCTGATAGGTAAAAGCCGACTCTGTGGGGTTGGGACAGAAATGGACTGCAGTAGATAATGTCAAAAGAAAAAAATAAGTATGCAAAACTAAGAGCTATAAGTTTTGCCCAGATTGTTATTATACTTGGATATTGTTTGAAAGAAGTTTGTTAACTCACATACAATCCAGTTTTTTCTTATATTTTACTTCTGCTTGACTATATATTATAGAATATAAAATAACACATATAAGTTGTTTTAGATTGAAGTATCTGAACTAAATCTAATCCATATTTGAAGCATGGGAACACCACTGTCATATGAATGTTAGATTGATAGTATCTTTAGCAAATAAGGCCCAAACTCCTCTCCTTCCAGCGAGTCACTTTTTTTCCTTTCACTTAGCTGAAAAGATTGCATAACTTCTAAAGGAAATGCATATTAAGACAGAACTACTGAGAGAGTGAAGGTGCTAAGTGAACAGTGTTGAAAACTGCACAGTCAAGGAAAGGAAAGGGCTACAGGTTTTTGTATATAATGGCAACTCTGCTAACCTTTATTATGGCAGCTGAATCAAAGATTTATGGTTAACCATAGAATCAGGTGTTGAAGCACGGCTTCTTCCACACACTTCCTCTACACAAGGTACACATCTCCATTTCATTGAAGTAGGAGAAAGAAGGTAAAAAGACAGCATAGAGGGTTCACAGAAAGGATCATGCCTGAATGCTGTATCTTATACTAAATGAATCACCTTGCTGTTGCCACCCCACCACCTCTGTCCAGAGCCAAGGACCATCTTTGATACTCTTATGATTTATTATTTTTAACTATTGGACATAATTAATATTCCTTTTAATCTTCTAGCCACTTCCTAGAAAGTAGTTTCTCACTGAAGAACTTTGACTTCATAGATGCCCTCAAGATATTAGTAGTGCCAGATTTCCCCATCCTAGGTCACAAAAAATTCTTAACTAATGATCTTGAAATAAACAGTTTTATTCCATATGAAAGATAATCAGTGAATTCTATGTCTTAGCTAATATAACAGAGGATAGTTATGAGCTTTGAGCACTGTGGAAAGTTTTAGGGGCCAAGAATGAATGCAGTGTCCAGGTCTGCCATCATTTCTAAAAATGTTAAACTCTAAATGAAATGACTTTATGCAATATGTAAATGTTGACTTCTTAATAAAGTTTTTTATTAAAGAGGTTGCAAGTGTTTTAATTTTTAAACATTCATGTTAATAAGGGTGAAATTTGCTTAACAAAGGAATTTAATTTGTTCTGGCTCCTCTTATTGGGAGTGAAAAAAATATGTTGATTAATTTAATTTTTACCAAGCATGTCTAAAATAGTTTATTGGTATATTGTGGGTTTTTATATTTTCATTTTAGACTTCACTCTCTAATTTGTTATCCATCAAGGGGCGCCTGGGTGGCTCAGTCGGTTAAGTGGCCGACTTTGGCTCAGGTGATGATCTCGCGGTCTGTGAGTTAGAGCCTCTCGCCGGGCTCTGTGCTGACAGCTCAGAGCCTGGAGCCTATTTCGGATTCTGTGTCTCCCTCTCTCTGACCCTTCCCCGTTCATGCTCTCTCTCTGTCTCAAAAATAAATAAACGTTAAAAAAAATTTAATTTGTTATCCATCAATAAATCTTATGGTTAAGAAGTTACTATCTATTAAAAATAATAAAGAACATTAAGAAAACGTTCTTAAATATCTAAAAAATAAATTTATATAAATTAATGGAAAAATAAACAGCTGAATAAGCAAGAAATGTGAATAAGTTTTTGTAAAGGTTTTACAAGAGGTTTTACAAAAGCATTGATAATTTAAAGACTTTGTGTATGGGGCACCTGGGTGGCTTAGTCAGTTGAGCATCTGACTTCACCTTTGGTCATGTTCTCACAGTTTGTGAATTCAAGACTTCATTGGGCTCTGTGCTGACAGCTCAGAGCCTGAAGTCTGCTTTGGATTCTGTGACTCCCTCTCTCTGTCTGCCCCTCCCCTGCTCGCGCTGGAGCTCTTTCTGTCTCCCTCTCTCTCAAAAATAAACATTGAAAAAATTAAATAAGTAAATAGTTTGTGTATTTGCTTAACTTCAACCTCTCTACCACACAGATGCTAATCTATATACTATAATTTCCACTTAAAAAATAATTCTTCTGGTTAAAGAAGGCTACTCAGGTTTAGATTCTTTTTTTCATTTTCATTTTAAAGTCATCACACTATAATGTTACATATTTAAGAAGGATTTAAAAAAGAAAATGAACATAATGCTATTGATTTAAAATTAGATATTATTTTTTATAAACAGATTCTAGTACTTCAAAAAGTTTTTTTTTTTTTTCTGCATTTCTAGTATTAGAAAAGGAAAATCTTCTGGCTCTTGTTTGTTTGCATATGTTAATGAGATTTTCTAGATTAAGTTTCTTGTATCCTTGCCCTTTGGCTGCAATTAGAGGTGGTAACCAAGTACCACATGCTAATTAACTACCACAGAGATACACCATCCAAATCTCTCTTCAAAGAAGAATGTGCTGCCTACCTCAGGGAAGGCTGGTCAAGAGAGAACTTCCACCTATCAGCTCCTTCAGGCTCTGCCTCAGCTTCAGAGAGCCACCTTTCCTAATATCCTTCCTTTCCTAGGTCAGTTCACATTCAGTGACTGAATAAGTAGGGGTATAATGACCCAGTAATGCTGCGCCACCACGCCCCCCCCCCCTGCAAATATTGAGAAGGGTGATGTTGCCCCAGAACTCTTATCAGGTTGGGTGAAGCTTTGCTGGCTTTGCACTGTAGTTCTAATTCTATCCTGCTTGATTCTGCCTTGTCTTTCTTTCACAGGTGTTGATCACTAGTATTTACTCCAAGCTCTTGGCACTCCAAACTCTTATCACAGCATCTGCTTACAAGCTCTGTCACAGCATCTGCTTTTGGAGAACCTAATCTGTGACAGTTTTACCAGAAGTGGTTGAGAAATGCAGGTGATAAGGTTTTATAGCTAAATCACCAGCCACCTGGATGGCAATAAAGATCTCATCATTCTTGGTAGTTGGAGCACAGACAGTTCCTGGCACAAGGTGGCAATTCAATTGCTAAAACCAGAGATGAATCTTGATGGTATATAGGTGGAAAGGTATGCATTAAATGACTTGTAAGGCATTTGAGATGTATGATAGAGATAGTAGATGTTAGGAAGTAGTATTACATAATCATTGCTAAGCATGATTAATGCTTTCTAGAGAAATAGTGAGCATTTGAGGTAAAGGAACTGACACTTGAAAGCCAGGAATAAAAGCCTGAGGGCCACTTTGGTTGCATATAAAGAATATCCAATCTTCTGCAAGAAGAGGATAGGGAAAGCTAAGAACCAAGACTAAGACTGTGGTTAAACATCAAAGACAGCTAAGCACCAAACTGAAATAAATATATTTTGCCATCATCAGTGCTCTGGTTGAGAAGAATGAGACACTGACAGATGAATCTCATGAACCTGCTGAGACTATAGATATAGTTGGTTTACTGATCTTTGGTAAGTGGTAGCATTTTCTTTAAACTAAAGGATGATGCAGGTGTCTTTTTTTTCCTTACAAAACAACAATCTCTTGGAATCATTAGAATTTATCTGGTCAAATGACTTGCGCAGAAATATTTTGGGGGGCAGGGGGTTAAATATGTAGCTATATGCCTTCACTAATAAAAACAAAACTACAAGATACTGAATTAGTTGGAGATATATTTCAATAGTAGATTTAAACCATTAATTTTTGAAAGAATATATAGCCAGTGTTGATTTTTTCACAACATGAAATCATACACTTTTAAATTAGCAATAAAATAATCAAGTTTACATTAAAAAATACAAAGAACAAATAAATCCTTGATTCCCCCCTCCCCCCCCCCCCCCCACTGCTTCCTCAGGAACTTCCCTACTCACCATGTTGGCCACTTGGCCTATACCTAGTATTAAATAACAGAATAATCCAAATAAGGACAACTGGGTCTAAGAAGAAAAGAATGGACTATATCACAAAAGTATTGTAATATTACCTGACCTTTACTTGACAGGAACCATAACATTACACATGGATCTATATATTAATTAAAGTGGCTGGAAAATATAATTAGACAAAGCAGGTTTGTTGACTTGGGAACACTCTCCTAAAATCCAATATTTAAAGCTGTTCAGTACAACATGAAATGCTGTGACTCATTATGAAGATAGCTCATAGAAGCATGGAAAAAGCAATAACTTTTACAAGTAAAGTTGTAATGCAGATGATAGAGAAAAGTATTCAAAGGCTGAGTGAAGTGGGCATACTGGAGTGTGGGCAGAAGACATGCTGGTTGACTATGTTCTGTGGGAAGGCTTGGATGACACACATTTATCAAACATACAATGAATATGCTGCTGACAGTGGAAACTGCATCATAAAATATTCAGTGTGTCTCTAAGCTATAGGCCAAGTTCATCAATGTGAGAGACTATTGCAGAACTCAAATCACTGACAGCAATGAAGATGAGAGGATCCCCAAACTATAGAGGTTAAGTGATGCTAATTAACTACCAGCAGCCAAGAGAAAACAAGCATAGTATTGATGGGCAAGGTTTCAGGGACAGTCAAATGGGACTGATTCACCAAGAGTTATAGAGATAATTTGTAGCCCACATACCCTAGTGGCAAAATATATAGGTATCTAACTTATATTAGCAGAAGAAATCAAGGATTTGTGACCAGAAGAAAGGGAGTGGATCATTCTTTACATTAAAAAGCAGTGCAATGTTATATGTCCATTGCATTTCAATAAAGCTGGAATAGGGAATGGGGTAGAACACATATAAGAAAAAGTCATTATCCTTTGATATATACCTGGACATAAGTCAGCCTTCAAACCAGGAATCCATTGACTGACAGCTGGGTCACTAGAAAGAAGGATCTGTGGAAAGAATACATAAAGACTCAGTTTCTGGTACAACATGTGAGGAACTTAGAAGTAGCCATCCATCCTAACAAGTACAAATCTGAATAAACTGAAATATCACTACTTCTTAGAGTCACTGAAAAAGTGACATGCAAGGGAAAATTCCTGCCCCCTCCAAACTGGGGCGTTGGATAGGCAAATAGACAGAATCACAACTTACTGGAGGACAACCAATGAGCAGAAATCTTCATAGGAAACAGTACTGGAGTGAGAGAAGTTGAACTGCAGTTGAATTGCTAGAGGCTTAGTATGGACAAATCTGATACTGAAAAATTTCAGGGACCCATCCTTTTGTGAGTTTTACCTCAATGAGCTATACCACGTTCACAGTAGAGATCTGAAAAAAAATCCCCTCATGTTTCCAGCAGGAAGAGTTAAAAAATACCATTTTAGAATATATCAGACCTGAGGAAAGAGAAATACCCACTTCCAGTAAGCTCTGGCCTTCCATGAGGAGGAAGAGAACTACATAACTCCAGACCCCAGTAGACATTGTGTCCCAAATAATGGGGACATTGGATGAGAAGAATTGGCAAAGCTCTTATTCTAAAGGCCCAGGCTCAACAAAAGACTGAGACATAAACATAGGACAAAATACTTACCTCCCTTCACAGTTTTACATTATAATACTAAACGCCTCTTTTTTTTTGTAGTTCCTTTGGTCTAGTACATTACATACATCTTTGAATTAAAACTAATAATGTATATTAAAATATAAAGCACAACCAACAAACAAAACCTTCCACAAATTGAGGGCAAGAGCAAGCATTAGAACCAGACTAAGAAATGGCAGAGATGTTGGAATTCTCAGATTTCGAATTTAAAACAAGTATAATTAATATGTTAAAAGCTTTAGTGGGTACAATAAGGTACATGCAAAACAGATGGGTCATGTAAACAGAGAGAAACCCTAAAAAAGAATCAAAAATAAATACTAGAAATCAAAAACAGTGTAAGAGAAATGATAAATTCCTTTAAGAACTTCATTAATGGAATGAAATGGTTGTGGAAACAATCTCTGAGCTTGAGAATGTGTCGACACAAACTACCAAACTGAAAAGCAAAGAGAAAAATGAAACAAACAAATAAGCAAACTATCCAAGGACTACAGGACAACTACATAGTGTGTAATATATATGCAATATGAATGCTAAGCTGAGAGAAGAAAGAACAGAAGATATATTGAAAACAATAATGACTGAGATTTTTCAAGAAGGTGGCACAGTAGGAGGACCTGAAGCACATCTGCCAAGAACACAACTAGATAACTATCAAATTATCTTAAATACCCCAGAAACCAATGTGAAGAATGACAGAACAAACTCCACAACTAAAGGGATTGAAAAGGTCACACTGAAGATAGTAGGAAGTGTGGAGCCATGGTCTAGGGGAGAAACATATTACAGGTACTGCAGAGGAAACACAGTCATGGTTGCAGAGAAGAGTGAGGGAGATATAAGCACACAGAGGAACAAGGAGAACATTTCCCCAATGCCATTGGCTTGTAAAATGAGAAGGACTGAATTTTGTGAGTTCTTCAAGCAACAGGGCTTAACGACTTGAGTTGTAAAGGTCAGCAGGCTTGGCTGGGATAGCCCTGATGGCACTGTCTTGATCCTGGAGAGAAGACAGGCAAATAACCTGGGGGTACATAGCATGAAAACAATGATTTGAATGCTTGGGACACAGAGTGGGGAGATTATTCACTGTTCTTGGACCTCTTCCTTGAGAGGCAACATTCACAGAGACACCTCTCCTAGAACAAAGGAGCTGACTGGCACAATTTCCCTCCTCCACCAATCAGCATAAACACAGAGCCACCTGAAGGAAACATCTCAGCACAGACACTGGCTGTGAAACTTGCTTACACCAAGGCCCACACCCTTGTGCTCTGGTGGAACTGCCCTTCTTTGTCAAGTTTGCCTCAGTCCCAGAGTGGTCAGCCCCTCCTCTGAAGACCAGCACAAATGCATGTCCATATCACATCTGCTGACAAGAGAGTTCTTCAGGGCCTCAATTCTACTGAAGTGTCAGGTCTCATTTCACAAGCTGACCAGAGCACACCTAATTAAAATGTGTCACATTCAGGAGAAGGACGAAACACTGCCCACTGCAGGAAAGGAGAGTCTTTGCAGGAGAGTAGCCTAAAGGATAGAGCAATGAAAACACAGTAGCAGAGTGCACACGGCACACCATGGAGACCGTCACTGAAACCCTAGACTCTGGGCACTACATGACCTCTTCCTCATAGCATCATTACTTTCAGGAAAGGAGACATAACTGTTTTTTCTAAAACACAGATGTAGGCAGACTTACACAAAATGGCAAGATGGAGGAATTTATCCCAAATGAAAGACTAAGATAAGACCATGGCCAGAGATCTAAGTGAAACATAGAATGATACATGTAAGTATCATTTTGCAATCATCAGGATACTCACTGGGCTTGAGAAAAGAATAGAAGACATTAGTGAGACCCTTACCACAGAGATAAAAGGGTTAAAAAAAGAATCAGACATGAAGAATACCATAAATGAGATTGGAAACAAGCTTGATGCAATGAAGAGCAGGATGGAAGGAGCAGAGGAATGAATTTGTGACCTAGAAGACAAAATATGGAAAATAATGAAGCTGAACAAAAGAGAGAAAAAAGAATTATGCAACATGAGAACAGACTTAGGGAACTCAGTGACTCCATAAAAATGTAATAACATTTATATTATAGGAATCCCAGAAAAAGAAGAGAGAGAAACAGAGGCAGAAAATTTATTTGAAAAAAATAATAGCTGAAAACTTTCCTTATCTGGGGAAGGAAACAGACCTCAAGATCCAGGAGTCGCAGATAACTCTATCAAAATCAATAAGCAGACCAACACCAAGACACATTGTAATTAAATTTGCAAAATGCAGTGATAAAGGAAAAATCTTAAGAGCAGCAAGACAAAAGAAGTCCTTAACTTACACGGGAAAGACCATAAGGCTAGCTGCAGATTTGTCAACAGAAATGTGGGAAGCCAGAAAGGAGTGACATGATATATTCAAAGTGCTGAATGGGAAAAATCTATAGCCAGGAATACTCTCTCCAGAAAGGGTATCATTCAGAATATAAGGATAGATAAAGAGTTTCAGAGAAAAACAAAGCAGAGTTTGTGACCACTAAACCAGCTGTGCAAGAAATATTAAATATTGAGTGCAAAGGAGAGACCAAAAGAGACAAAGACAAGAAAAGATCAGAGAAAATCTCCAGAGATGACAGTACAAGTAATAAAATGGCAATAAGTATATATCTATCAATGATTACTTTGAATGTAAATGGTCTAAACACACTAATCAAAAGACATAGCATGTCAGAATTGATTTAAAAAAAATAAGGCCCATCTATATGCTGCCTACAAAAGACTCATCTCATTTTAGACCTAAAGATATCTGCAGATTGAAAAGGGGGGGGGATGTAGAAAAACATTTCTTATGCAAATATGATGTCAAAAGAAAGCCAGAGTAGCAATCATTATAGGAAAATCTAGGCTCTAAAACAAAAACAGCAAAAAGAGACAAAGAATGTCATTATATAATATAAAGGGGACAATCCAACTAGATCAAACTATTGTAAACATGTATGTACCCAACATGGAGGCCTCAAAACACATAAAACAGTTAATAACAAACATAAAGGATCTAATTGATAATAACACCATAATAATAGGAAACTTTAACACCATACTTACAACAACGGACAGAGCATCTAAACAGAATATAAACAAGGAAAGAATGGCTTTGAATGTCACTCTAGAATAGATGGACTTAACAGATATATTCAAAACACTGCATCTTAAAAAAGCATAATACACATTTTTTTTCAAATGCACATGGAACATCATCCAGAATGGATCACATATTAGGTTACAAAACAGGACTAAACAAATGCAAAGAGATAAAAATCATAACAAGCACCTTTTCTCTCCACAATGATATAAAACTAGATATCAAACACAAGAAAAAAATTGGAAAGACCACAAACACGTGGAAGTTACAGATAAACTACTAAACAATGAATGGATCAACCTGTAAATAAAATAATAAATAAAACAAAAAATACATGGAAACAAATGAAAATGAAAACAAAATGGCCCAAAACCTTTGGAAAGCAGCAAAAATGGTCCTAACAGGAAAATACATAGCAATATAGATCTACATCAAAAGCAAGAAAAATCTGAAATAAGCACTTAAGGAACAAGAAAAGCAAACAAAACCTAAGTCCAGCAGAAGGAAGGAAATAATAAAGATTAGAACAGAAACAAGTGATATAGAAATTCAAAACAACATTAGAATAATGAAACCAGGAGTTGGTTCTTTGAAAAATGTCGATAAAATTGATAAACCTCTAGCCAGACATACAAAAAACAAAGAGAAAGAACACAAATATATAAAATCACAAATGAGAGAAGAGAAATAATAACCAAGACCACAAAAAATACAATTATAACAGAATAGTATGAAAAAATTATATGCCAACAAATTGCATAATGTGGAAGAAATGGATACATTTCTAGAAAGATATAAACTACCAAAATTGAAACAAGAATAAAATAGAAAATTTGAACAGATGGATAACTAGCAAATAAATTGAATCAGTAATAAAAATCCTTCCAACAAACAAAAGTCCAGGGCCAAATGGCTTCACATGCAAATACGACCAAATATATAAAGAGTTAATTAATACCTATTCTTCTCAAACTATTCCAAAGAAATAGAAATGGTAGTAAAACTTACAGATTTATTCTACAAGGCCAGCATTACTCTGATACCAAAACAGATAAAGATTCCACTTAAAAAAGAGAATTATAAGCCATTATCACAGATGAACATGGAAGAAAAAAATTTCAGCAAAATATTAGCTAAGAGAATCAAACAGTAAATTAAAAGAATCATTCACCATAATCAAGTGGGATTTATTCCTGGGCTGCAAGGTGGTTCAATTTTCACAATTCAATCAACATCATATACTACATTAATTAAAAAAAAAGGGTAAAATCCATATGATCCTTTCAGTAGATCCAGAAAAAAGCATTTGACAAAGTACAACTTCCATTCATAATAAAAACCCTCAGTAAAGTAGGGGTAGAGGGACCATACCTCTAACATAATTAAGGTCATAAAAAAAAAAAAAAAAGCTAATGTCATCCTTAATGAGGAACAACTAACAGTTTTCTTCTATGATCAGGAATAAGACAAGGAGGTCTACTCTCACCATTATTAACGTAGTATTGAAAGTTCTAGATGCAGTAATCAGCAACAACAAGAAAAATTAAAAGGCATCCAAATCAGCAAAAAGAAGTCAAACTTCCACTATTTGCAGATGACATGATATTCTATATATAAAACTTGAGAGACTCCACCAAAAAACTGCTAAAACTGATAAATTCAGCAATTTCACAGGACACAGAATAAACATTCAGAAATCTGTTGCATTTCTATACACCAAGAATGAAGCAGCAGAAGGAGAAATCAAGGAATAGGTCCCATTTTCAATTGCACCCAAACCTATTAGATACCCAGGAATAAACCTAACCAAAGAGGTAAAATATCTATACAACTATAAAACTTGATGAAAGAAATTGAAGATGACACAAACAACTGGAAACATTCCATGCTCATGGATTGAAAGAACAGATATTGTTAAATTGACTATACTACCCAAAGTAGTCTACATATTTAATGCAATCCCTATTAAATTATCACCGGCATTTTTCACAAGGCTAGAACAAAGAATCCCAAAATTTGTATGGAAGCAAATAGACCCTGAATACCCAAAGCAATCTTAAAAAGAAAAGAAAAGCTGGAGACATCACAAGTCCAGGAGTCAAATTACATTACAAAGCTGTAATGATGAAGATATTATGGTACTGGTACAAAAATAGACACAGAGATAATAGAACAGAATAGAAAACCCAGAAATGAACCCACAGCTATATGGTCAACTAATCTTCAACAATGCAGGAAAGAATATCCAATGGAAGAAAGACAGTCTCTTCAACAAGTGGTGTTGGAAAAACTGGACAGGAATATGCAAAAGAATGAAACTGGACCACTTTCTTTCACCACACACAAAAATAAATTCAAAATGGATTAAAGACCTAAATGTGAGACAAGAAACCATCAAAATCCTAGAGGAGAACACAGGTAGTAACCTCTTTGACATTGGCTTTAGCAACTTTCTTTAGATAGGTCCCTGGAGGCAAGGGAAACAAAAGCAAAAGTAAACTATTGGGACTTCATCAAAATAAAAACCTTCTGTTCAATGAAGGATAGAATCAACAAAACTAAAAGTAAACCTATGGAATGGAAAAGATATTTGCAAATGACATATGTGATAAAGGGATAGTGTCCAAAATACAAAACAGGATACAAAAATACTAATTTGAAAGGATACATGCACCTCCATGTATATAGCAGCCTTATCTACAACAGTTGAATTAGGAAAACAGCCCAAATGTCCATTGACTGATTAATGGATAAAGAAGATGTGGTATATATATAGAATGGAATATTCGCCATAATAAAGAGTGAAATCTTCTCATTTGCAATGATGTGGATGAAGCTAGAGAGTATTTCTAAGCACAGTAAGTCAGTCAGAAAAAGACAGATACCGTATGATTTCACTCATATGTGGAATTTAAGAAACAAAACAACCAAATATTGGGAGAAGAAAAGAGAGGGGTGCAAACCAGTAAACAAACTCTTAGCTATAGTGAACAAACTGATGGTTACCAGAGAGGAGGTGGTGGGGGAATGGGTTAAATAGGTGATGAGGATTAAAGAGGGCACTTCTTGTGATGAGCACCAGATGTACGGAAGTGTTGAATCAGTATATTGTACACCTGAAACTAATATTACACCATTTTACCTAACAGGAATTTAAATAAAAACTTAAAAAAAATGAGAATTTCCCAAATTTATGTCAGACACTGAAGCACATATCCAGGAAGCCCAGAGGACCATGTGGGATAAATGCCCAAAACCTATACCTACGTATATAATATTCAAATTGCATAAAGTCAAAGATTAAGAAAAATATTTTAGGGGCACCTGGATGACTCAGTTTGTTAAGTGTCTGACTATTGGTTTCTACACAGGTCATGATCTTGAGGTTTCGTGAGTTGGAGCCCACATCAGGCTGTGCAAGGAGCCTGCTTGTGATTCTCTCTCTCCCTCTCTCTCTCTCTGTCTTTCCCCCCACTCACACTGTCTCTGTCTCTATCAAATAAATAAACTTACAAAAATTTTTTTTAAAAAGAATATTTTAAAAAGTCAAAACAGGATAAAAGACTAGTTACCTACAGAAAAGCAAAGATAAGAATGAAATCCTGCTCTCCTCAGAAACCATGCAAACAAAAAGGGAGTTTACTAAAATATTTCAAGTCTTGAGGGAAAAACACAAAAACAAAACAGCAACAAAAATCCTGCGAAACTATCCTTCCAATGTGAAAAACAAATAAAGACTTACACATCAAATAATTAAGAAATTTGTTGTCCATCGACTTGCTTTGTGAGAAAAGTTTAAAAGTTCATTAGTGAAAAGGAAAATGATTACAAACTCATATCTATGTAAAGGAAGGAACAGCATAGGAAAATAAAAGTGAAAATAAAATAACTCATTGTCATTATTCTGAAGTGATTAAACAGATAACAGTTTGTTCAAAATATTAATAACAAAACTGTATTTAAATATATATACTTATAGGTACATATTCACACATACATTATAAATATATACATATGCATAAGTGAAATGAATAACAACAATAATACAAGGGATAGGAGTAAGTGATTAAGAATATTTTGCGTTTATAATGTATTCATGGGGTGCTGGGGTGGCTCAGTTGGTTAAGCATCTGATTTCAGCTCAGGTCATGATCTCACGGTTCATGAGTTGAAGCCCCATATTGGGCTCTGTGCTGACATCTTGGAGCCTGGAGCCTGCTTTGTATTCCGTGTCTCCCGCTCTCTCTGTCCTCCCCTGCTCATGCTCTGTCTCCCTATCTCTCAAAAATAAATAAGCATTAAAAAAAAATAAATTTATGATGTATTCACACGAACTGTAAGAAGATATAGAGAGTTATTTCAAAGTACATTTGGATTGGTTGTAAATCCATATGGCAAACTCTTAGGCAACCAGTAAAGAAAGTAAAAAATAAGTAAATAAATAAAAACATAAATATAATCAATAAGCTATAAAAGGAGAAAAAATGAGATTACATGAAATGTTTGATTTAAAACCACAAAAGGTCAAAAAATGTGGAAGACAAAAATAGGAACAAAGAACCAGGGCAACAAATAAAAAATAGTAATAGATATGATAGATACTAAACCAAACATACCATTAATCACTTTAAACATTAATGTTGTAAATACATGAATAACAACAACAGAGACAGAGTGGATCAACAAAACCAGACTCAACTACATGTAGTGTATAAGAAACCTACTTTAAATACAGGATTGATAAATCACCTTTTATAGCACTGTATTTTCTACTTTGTATCATTTATTTAATAAAAATGTATTGATTTATTTTTCTGTTATGTTGTAAACACTGAAGTGGTAATTAAAATATGACCTCTGTTTTCAGTGTTACAGTTGTAGTAACAATGTGACAAGTGCTAGAATAGAAATATATGTGAAAAGCTATCAGAGTTTCTTAAATTGAGTTCCAAGGAACTTTGCATCAAAATCATCAGTGAGCTTGTTAAAGATTACAGATTCATGACCTCCACCTGCTCTGTCAATTATAATGTCTCAGAGTTAGGAATCTGAATGTTTAGTAAAAAATACTAACTGAAGTGTACACCTGACAGAAGGTAAGTATTTCTTAACAGTGAGAGAAATTGGAAAGAGGCAAAATAAAGAAAGAAGAATGGGGTGTCAGGGTGGCTCAGTCAGTTAAGCATCTGAGTCTTGATTTGCTTAGGTCATGATCCCAAGGTCATGGGATGGAGCCCCAAGTCAGGCTCTGCAATGACAGCATAAAGCCTGCTTGGGATTCTGCTTCTCTCCCTCTCTCTGCCCCTATCCTGCTCACAGTCTCTTTTTCTCTCTCTCTTTCAAAATAATTAAACTTTAAAAAAAGAAAGAAGAATAAATAAGAGGATCAGTTCACCTGGCAGAGAAGCAAGAATGGGTGTGAGCATTCTTGGAAAAGATAACATTTGGCAAAGCATATAAGAGAGAAAGTGCAAGACATGTTCTGAAATTCCCATTAAATACTCAGGTATTTATTATGTTGGTAACTCATTTTGCAAATGAGGATGTTCAGAAACAATGTTGTTAATAACTCCTGTAAACTCACATGACCACCTATGGTTGAGCTTGAATCAACACCACTTCTCACAAATCAGCTAATGTTACAGTCTCTCCAAACTTTTGGTGGACTCGTAGCATTTGAGATACAGTACCACTGTCAGAAGCACTCTGAAATTCCCCAATGATTGCCATGCAGTGGAATGTAATGGTTCTTGAGGTATGGCAACTTCCATCAGATAACAAAGCTACATTGAACTACTCCATACTTACGTATTTATATCCTCGGTCTGGACCTGATATGAAATGGGAAGCCACAAGGGTGAGCGTTATTTCACTCTAAAACAAGTTTGGAAAACATCTTGTCTAGTATGTGCCTCTGCAAGTCTAAGAAGCATGATAAAGTTGTGCTAATATCAGATAGACAAATAGTTAATGAAGGAAATTTTCCAGTCAAAAGTAGGATGGCATCCTGGCATTTCCTCAAAGTTCTTCCCTCCAAAGTATGATTTCCTTGTTTCTTTTTATTGTGGATGTGCCACAGTGCTTCGGTGCTTTCATTAGGGCTTCAGCTTCTGACAAGCCTAAGGACAGCTGGGAGCCTGCTGGCTCGAGGGTTGATGTGGAGACAGTTTCACAGTGTGTCATCTGTGGGTGGCAGTGCTGTAAATCTCAGCATTTCGTGATCCCTCCTCCATGACTTCTCAATGAGCACAGAGGGCAGCAGAAAACACTCCTGGTGGGGTGATACATTTGAAGTTCTTTGGGAGAAGAAGCAGCTATAGGAAGGGGAAATGAAAGTTGCCAACATGTAATTATAGCCTCTGAACAGGAACTTGTCCAAAACACAGGATTATGATTCTTCGCTTTCAAACATGTAGTTTCAGTGATTGGGGGGCTTGGCACAGTACACGGCTGGCAATAGATTACTCACTGGGGTAATCAGGGGAGAATCAACACTTTCAATGAGGTTCTAATTTCTGTAAGATCTTATTTTTTGCTTGCATATAATTCCTGAGTTCTACCAGCTTACATTTCATCTCCTTCTGTGGTATTATAATCTTCTCTTTGATGGCTAGCATTTCAGTTTTGCACTCCTGTTTAGAGAATACCACTTTTTTCCTTGATTTTATGAAATTCATGTTTTAAAATATGTTCTTCTGATACCTTATGTAATGTACAGGGATCATTAATATGCTTCATATATAATATATATTGTTTGTAGATGATATGCTTCAATCCTTCTTCAGCATCATGTTTGTTAAATATCTTGAGTAAATAGGTGCTCTGAGTGAAAATGTTCAATGTTCAACGTTTATGCAGTAAATTCTAAGGAGAAAATAATACACCTAGAATCCTGGGACATACATTAGCTTTCGTCAGTAACTGATAGTTTTTTTTTTTTTTTCGTTTTTTTTTTTTAATTTTTTTTTTTCAACGTTTATTTATTTTTGGGACAGAGAGAGACAGAGCATGAACGGGGGAGGGGCAGAGAGAGAGGGAGACACAGAATCGGAAACAGGCTCCAGGCTCTGAGCCATCAGCCCAGAGCCCGACGCGGGGCTCGAACTCACGGACCGCGAGATCGTGACCTGGCTGAAGTCGGACGCTTAACCGACTGCGCCACCCAGGCGCCCCAGTAACTGATAGTTTTTAAGTCACAAGAGAGAAGTGAGAAGTTGGCTACAAAGGAAATATGATCACCTATTTATCAGAGATAAATGAGTGATATCTTCAGTGGTATGAAGGAAAATTGTTTGGCTTAAAAATTTTATAGCTTCACCTCATTCAGATAGGTGTCCCATTTTCAATGTTGAGATATAGCTCATTTTTGGCTCCCGATTTCCTATCTGAAGCATGACTCTGACTCCAAGCTTTACACAGCTTCAGATATATTTCCACACCATGGAAAGCATGACTCTGGCTTAAAGCCTTTTTTTTCTGGAGCAGTTTGAGTGCTAAAAACTTTAGGCAATGGGGCTTTGGTCCTTTTTGTAACTGTGGATTTCCACTTGCATTCTTATTTTGGAATCCATCAATGTTTCAAGTCTACAGTATTCTCTTTCCAATATTAATAATGTGAACTTACATTTATCAGTGTTTAAAATGTTCCCTATCATTCTGATATTGCTGTGTGTACAGGTGCACGTGTACGTGTGTGTGTGTGTGTGTGTGTGTGTGTGTGTGTGTGTGTTGAGTGGAGTCAGTCTTATATCATACAGTTTATAGTCCATCAGCTAGAAGATATATTACTTAAAAAATATGAAATGTACTTTATTAAATACAAAATGCAGAGATTGTGAAATTTAAATTCTTTGGAGGTGCTACATTACTGCAAAGCCATCTTACAGGTTTGATTTCATTGCCACTGAATATGCTTATTGCATGAATCTTTTAGAACAAGAAAGGCACTCACAAGCCCTCTGATGAGGCACAGATAATGGCAATGGGCCTTTTTTTTCAAGCTGCTTAATAAATCGCAGTTCAAGGTTAATTGGCAATTTCAGTTGGAGCAACATGCTTGCATATGGTTCCAAATATCTAATAAATTTTCCAGATCAAAATGTTTGGTTTATGATTTGTACAGAATGAAGATAAACCATTTATCACCTAATCCTACTGTTCTTTTAGAATCAAATTAGTTCATACCATGTTACCTATCATGCAGATATTTATATTCAAAATATTCCACCTCCACATTTTACATTTAAATGTACCATTAATGTGTACCTTAAAAATAATTTGCATGTGATGTAGATTTGCTATTGATGACATTAAGCATAAACATGAATATTTCAAAATCATATTCTGAATTCAAAACCCATTATATTAATTCTATACTTTTAAAAAATGACCTGCAAAATAAATTTATAACTATATTTAAATATTATCTACCCTGTGAATTCTGTTCATTGCAGTTCAAATTTTGTGAAAATTGTGAAGTAAATAAACTGCAGGGTTATAATCCATTTTCTCCTGTTACAGAATTGTGCTCCAGGGAAGAAAACAAGTGAGCTAGTCAAATCTGTAATGCTAATTCTAATGATGGACCTCCTAGAAAACAAACTAATGATATTTACTACTGGGAGATGTCTTACCTATGGAATGCTTTAGAAAGATGTACCTGGTCTGTCTAGCAATGTTCATAGTAAATAAATCTGTAATCTATAAATTTCCAGTGCATGGCTTTCAAAAAAAATGCCATTCATGCTATGTAACCATCTGAGTATAAAATGGAAATGTTTAATGATCAAAACATATCTTTGTTTTTGTAACTAATGCAGCAGCATACAGTAATTAGAGAACATCCTACTCAATGTGACAAGAGCACACCCAAAGTAGCAAGGACCGTCAATGTGTATACTTGAAATATTTAGTAAATCTTGGGACACCTGGGTGTCTCAGTCAGTTGAGCTTATGACTCTTGATTTTGGCTCAGGTCATGATCTCAGGGTCATTGGGATAGAGCTCCACCTTGGGCTCCATGCTCAGCATGGAGCCTGCTTAAGATTCTCTCTCTCTCTCTCTCTCTCTCCCTCTCTCTCTCTCTCTCTCTCAAAATAAAAATTGAAAAAAGAAATGTTTTAGTAAATCTTGCTACTTGATAATAGCCCTGATTTTTGTTTGATTCCAGCCTTTCTATTTAAATATATTGCTTTTAGAAATATTTATTCTCCAAGGGATATATGAATTAAAAATTCCTAAATTGGCTTTACCATTTAGCATTTACATGCTGTGTTCATTTAAAGATGCATCTTTGTGCAAAATTAAACTTAGTTTCCTTTTGAGATTATGTAACATTGTATAATGTCTTTTCCTGTTTCTTTTCCATTTTGGTAATATATATTTATTTTATATCTAATATTACATAGGATTGGGCATTTGTTGCATTCATTTTGTTGTTGTTGTTGTTGTTGTTTTATCCTAATTATCAGCACTGAAATAGAAGACAATTTCAATTAGTTCCTTTATGTTGCGGCCTGGGTAGATTTATTAAAGTTCATGAATGTCAAGATTGTAGTTGAAAGGACCTATTGCAAACCTGAGGATATTAAATTACCTTATTTAGACAGAAAGGAAGATTTGGGCAGCAAAGCATGTGATTCCTAAACTGAGTTTAGTAATTGGAATTATAATAAACTAATATAAAAACCTCAATTTACTTGTCATATAACTTCCAGATAAATAAAATCTGATACCTGTATGTGGGCATTTTAATAATGAAGCAATCTGTCATACACATAATAGGCAAGACTCACAAACATGAAGATGTTAATACTCCTTGAGCTGATTTGTCAATTCAATGCAATTCCAAAGAAAATCTTAGAAGAGTTCTAAGTGGAATACAGTAAGTTAATTTTAAAGTTTATATGATAGACAAAATATCAAGAAACAGATCATTCCCAAAGAATAGAAAGTGGGAGATCTTCTACCAGGTGTCAAGAACTTGTTCAAAATCATTACATGAAAATGAAGTATAAACACACTGAAACATATAATAAAATAAACATAAACATTTAATTCATAACCAAGGTGTGATTCCAGATTCCTAAAAGAGGCTATTAGGTAGGACAATTTTAGTTTCTAGGACAATTTTAGTTACCAGTATTGGGAAAAAAAAAGATGTTTATCTTTACATCACACCACACAAATAAACCAATTTCACATGGAACTTTGCAAGTGCCTTAAAGTAATACATAAAACGGTGTAGCTCCTTTGGAAAATAGTCTGGTGGTTCCTCAAAAGTTCAAACATAGACTTAAAATATGACACAAATCCTTTCTTTAGATATACCTTAGTGAATCGAAAATACATGTCCACATAAAATCTTATAAATGAATACTTACATAAGTATTATTTATAGTAACCAAAAAGTGCAAACAACATCATGGTCTATCAACTATTGAATGGCCAAACAAAATATGGTAAATCCTTACAATGGGATACTATTCAGTCATAAAAAGTAATGAAATACTCATATATGCTACAATATACATGAACTTGAAAAGATGCTAAATTAAAGAAACCACGCACTAAGACAAAATATTGTATTACCCATTTATATGAAACACTCAGAATAGGGATTTCCACAGGGATAGAAAGTCATGGGAAAGGAGAAATGTAGAGTGACTTTTTTTCTAAATTTTTTAATGTTTATTTATTTTGGAGACAGAGAGACAGAGTGTGAGTGGAGGAGGGGCAGAAAAAGAGGGAGACACAGAATCTGAAGCAGGCTTCAGGCCCTGAGCTGTCAGCACAGAACCTGATGCAGGGCTCAAACCCATGAACCGTGAAATCATGACCTGAGCCAAAGTTGGATGCTCAACCAACTGAGCCACCTAGAAGCCCATGTAGAGTGACTCTTAATGGTATTAGGATTCCTTTAGGGTGATAAAAATGTTCTAGAAATTGAAAATGGTGATTGTTGTGGTTCGATATTATGAAGTTTCAGTATGTGCTGCCTACATATCTGAAGTGAGGGAGAGAGCAGCTCTGATGGCCCAACTGGAAGCCAGTCATTCCAATACACTGATGATAAGATCACATCACTGAAAAACCCTCTTCATCACAAGGAGACAAGTTTTAGGCAAAACTCCTGCTTACCCCTGAGTAGCAGGTTTCAGTTCCCTGTAAGTCAGTGGAATTATTTGAACAAGCCACTCACAGCCTCTTGTGGGAATAAAAGATCACTCCACCCTCCTGATATTACAAAGCCCACCTTTTATAGTCACTGTTACTCTCTTGAGTGCAGCTCCTATGTGACCCTGTGTGGCATGCTGTGTGCTCCCTCTAAGATTGGAGTATAAGTGGTTACTAACCTGATGTCAATATCATCTGGCCAGTATCAGGTGTCAAGTCGTTGGTCATCCTCATAACCGAAAGTAGGATTCTCTCTCTCACCAATGGGGTAAAGAGTAAGCAATCAAAATATGCTGTACATCCTTGGGAATACACACACAAAAAAAATCACTGAATTGGACACTCTAGAAGGATGAATTATATGGTATGGAAATTGTAACTCAAGTGAAAAAAATATTAAAAGAGCTTCATAACACACATTCACAATAAGTTTATATACAGAGCATATTAAAAAATCCTACAAATCAATAGGTAAAATCCCAACAATTCAATAGGAAAATTTGCAAAAACATGCATAGAGAGATTTTACATAAGAAGGAAAATATAAATAAAGTGCAATATCAACAAACTCTTGTCATGAGCTTCAGCCTAATAGGTAATCATAAGAATGCAAGTAAGGTGAATAATATGACATATTGATACTCAATTATTCTGAAATTTAAGTAATCAGATGTTGGTAACATTGAAAAATCAATAGTTAACTTTTGTCTCCTACTTATGGATGGAGAAGTTTGTACAACAACCTTGGACAAAAATTGTGAATAGCCTGATGTTAGTATGTATATATCTTATGTCCTGGCAATTATACTTCTAAGTATCCTAAGAAAAATTATCCTCATATACATGAGAGCACATACAGAACCGCTCATTGCAGATTGTTTGTAATAGCAATAAAAAAAAAGAAAATGAAGACAATCAAAAGGATACTGAATATACAATTATTGATTCATACCATGTAACACCATACTGTAGGTAAAAATTACAATGGCAACAGAAATCAACACTATATTTAAAACAAGGTGTTTTGTTTTGTTTTGTTTTGTTTTGCCACAAATGATTCTTGGAATTTCATTCTGCAGTATTGATTTTGATGTTACAACACTTCCTGGAGTAGCCTGAGAAGATATAGTCAGTCTTCCACCTCCGTTGCTATATTTTTGGCACCCTGCTACTATTCGGAAATGTCTGACTTTAGGACACAGAGCTATTGAAATAAAAGACAATCCTGGAGAGAAATTAAATGTTCTAGAAGGTCAGCCTCACATCCTGCCCATTTATCTGTATTCTTAATTTTTGATATTTCAAACTTGATCTCTTGGGACTTATATGTCAAGCAAGTTAAAAACTAAGGAGCAACCAAAGTGCGAAGCACTCTGTTGGGTTACATGAAGAATACAACGATGAAGGATTTCCAGTCCCCAGTCACAGACATTACCAAGATAATAATGAAAAAGATATATAACAAGTAACTTGGAGAGCAGACCAAAAAAAAAAAAATACATCAATCATAAACTAAATGTAGATTAAGTATAGAAGTATAGTGTAGGAAAAGACTAATTTCGTTCGTGCAGTTTCAGGGAGTTTTACCCAGGTAGCTACAATTAACATTTATCTAATATCTACCATATTCCAGAGGATGTGATGCAGCATTTTTTAATAAGGAAAAATTATGAGTTACATAATCTTAAGACTTGAAGCATATTTTCTTTTTTTTTTCTATATCATTATATATAATTCAGCTCACAACTCATGTTTTTAGATTCGTCTATAATTTTCTTGCAAAACCATTCTTTTGGCATTAGTTGGATATAAAACTTTATATGCATTGAACAGTAATTCTCATTTCTGCCTCCCCTGCTCTTGTAACCACCATTCTACTCTCTGTTTTTATGAGTTTGAGTATTGTAGATATCTCATGTAAGTAGGGTCATTCAGTATTTGTCCTTCTGTGACTGGCTTGTTTCACTTATTTTAATCCCGTCTAGGTTCATCCATGTTGTCACATATGACAGGAAGCATTTCTTCTTTATGAAGTCTTATGTTCCTTATACATTTAGTTACTTAATATCCTCTTGATATATGTATTTAAATAATAATAATATACATGGTTGTTATTAACTGCTTTCCTTTTTCTTTGGCTCCTACATTTAGCACATCTACCTATCGGCACACATGGGGCACACACAAGCACATATAATGTTACAAGTACATTTCTCTATTAAATCTATATTTACTACCTTTAGATGAAATCAACACAGACTGGACCTTTCCCAGAAACCATACTTGTTAAGGAAATGGAGCAATTAATCCTATGCAGAAAAACAATGTGTATCCTTGAAACTACACTTAAAATAGGTGTAATTTTTATTTTTCTATTCAATATTGACTTCTGCAATTTTCCAATGCTCTAATAGATGTATCAAGAAAAAAAAAGAAGAAAGGGAATAAATGATACCTTCTTTAAAAAATCTCATGTCTACAGGGTGCCTAGCTGGCTCAGTTGGTTAAGTGTCTGACTTGAGTTCAGGTCACAATCTCACAGTTCATGGGTTTGAGCCCTGCATCAGACTCTGTGCTGACAGCTCAGAGACTGAAGCCTTCTTCAGATTCTGTGTCTGCCTCTCCTGCTGTTTCTCTCCACTCACTCTCTATCTCTTTCTGTCTCAAAAATAAACAAAAAAAGGTCTGCCATCTACTGCAAAATTTTCAAAGTTTTAGATCTCAGAACCTCTTCATGCCCTAAAGAATATTGAGAACCGAAAGATTTTTTATGTAGGTTGTGTCTACTAAGAGTTAAAATGTTGGAAATTAAAACTGAAAAACTTTAAAAATATCTATTCTATGTTTTAAAAATAAAAATATATTAATTTATATAACATATATGGTAAAATAATTATTTCTAAAACAAATGAAAAAGAAGAGTAGCAATAAGTTTTACATTTTTATAAAACTCTCCAATGTTTGGTTTAACAGAGGACAGCTGGACTCTCAAATCTACTTCTACATTCAATCTGTTCAATCATGCTGTTTTAGTTGAGCTATATGAAGAAAATGCAACCATACAGATACACAGTTGGAAAACGAAGGAATATTTTGATAAACTTTTTCAGATTATGATGGACATTTTTCTTTGATAATATCTAAAATTAAGCAATTTTCTTAATGGTTTCTTAAAAGTTTAGCTGAAATATGGATTCTGAAACCATATTAATGAATTCTTTTAACTCTATTACATTAAAATACATTGTTCTATCTTGGTAAGCTGTCAAATTTATCATGACAAAAATAATTCTCCAAAATTATAACTTTCTCTCAAGAGCTTGAATTTTATCCTTGGCCGTTATTACTGTCATTGTTTTTCTTGAAATAACAAGTTCACTTCATTTCCTTTCAAGAACATTTCAGCTAAATACCAAAGTGTGAATTACTATGGTTTATCTGTCAGCCATTGTTTTAAATAAAAATTATGTTGTGTGAAAAAAGCAACTAATTCAGCTCACAACTCATGAGAGTCATGCCAATGCTTTACTTGGATGTAACATTGTACCTTAGTATACAGCAGAAGTGTTTTCTGTGCACATCTGATTTTTCATCCAGAATGTTAAAAAGACATGTTCAAGTTTCAACATCTGATATAATTAATACATTTCTCCTGCTCTGTCAAGGACATTCTGCAGCAATACTATTTTGTGCTTGTTTATTCCTTTGAGCAGTTATTTACTGTTTATTGTGTTTCTGTGTGTGTGTGTGGATGTGAGGAATGCAGTGATAGATAGCTTGATTCCACTGCCTTGATTCATGCTAAGGCATCAATAGTTTTACCACCACTGTTTTTGTACCATTAGTGCAAAAGCCAGCACAGTGAAAAAAGCAAATAATGTATTATTCTGAAAATTGTTCTGTTCGTTACAGTCCCCCTGAAGTGTGAGATTCCTAGTGGTGTGTGGACCATACTTTGAAAACCACTGGTCTAGTGTAACCATGTAAATTACCTTCTTTGATAATAAATACATAGAAGAAATCTGCACTTGAACCAAATGCTGACAAACTGCTTATGCTACTTCCAGAAAGGAAACAGTATACTAGACCATATATTTATAGTCAGAAAAATATAGATTTGAATTCTAGCCATGTGATTTAGTAGCCCCATGTCTTTAGAAAAATAATTCAATCTTTCTTGCTTTGCCCTCATTGCTGAAACTGATTTTTTAAGAATAGTGTAAGAATAAAATGAGACCATGCACAAATGCACTCATACACACAATACCTGGCATATAGAAATGCCTGATTAATAGCAGTTTCTATTATTATTTTTGTTGTTGCCAACAAGGCATGTAATTAATGGTATTGTATAAGTTTTGATCTTTCTACCCCACATTTAGTAACATCAATTATAGATGAATGTAGCTTTCAGTGAAAGAGCCAATTTTAACATATGGGCCATGACAGGTGATTTATTCTAAAGATAATAGCACTGGAGAATTAATGCAGCTAGGATTATATTATTTACCTGTTTTGAAAATAAAACTACTATTGAATTTCATCACTGTTCATCCTCATTGTGCACCATCATTTCAATAATTGATTTTCATGTGTGAGTCACTGTGGCCCAAGTCAGAAGAAAATTCCATAGAAGTTGGGAGAGCAAATTAGCACACCACAAAAGAATAATGAAAGAAATGGGCACTTGTTTCCTATTTTAATAAAGCTTTTCACATATAAAAATGATTCAAATGTTGTAAAAATTCAAGGAAAATTGAATTTTTATCTTTGTCCTACATAAGAGCCTAAAGTGTGAAAATGAGAATAGTACAGATATACAGTATCAAAATTGTGCTTCCGTTCTGTTTATATCCAGTTCAGTTGCTATTAGCATTAAAGGAAGATTGTAGAAAAAGATAAAGAATATTTGAAGTATAGTGAAAAGGACATTAACTTTGGAGTCAGATAGGCCAGATTCATGTTCTAGTTGTGTTACATGATTGAGCTAAGCATAACTCTGGATACTTCCTCAAGTCTTCTGATCCTTGATTTCTTCAACTGCAGAAGAATTATGAAATAATTACCTCATGGTAATTACCTCGTGGTGGTTCTGAAGAACTGAGATTAAACTATTGAAAGTGGATAACATCCTCACATGGAAATAGTAGTCTCTAATCAGTTATTTTTTTCTGCTTATTATTATAAAACTATTAAAATAGTGTGGCTTTTCTTAATGTAGAACTTAAACTGGCCCTCCTTATACATTCTCTCACAAAGTTGACCATGCAATATAAGGTTTTAACACCATTTCAAAAGGACTAGTTGATTTGGTCAATTTAGCAAACATATTCTCTTAAATAAGGATCTCAACAAAAGATAAAAACAATTGTTTTCTCTATAGACTTACACAAATATACAACTAAGTTGTTAAGATTATTTTTGTTTATTACTTACTCTTCCCTGCTAGAATGTAACTTCCTTAAGGAAAGAGATTTTGGTTGTTTTGTTTGGAAGTGTCCAACTCATGCTAAGTTCTCAATAAATGATTTGTGAATGAGTATTTTGAATAAAAAAGGTGGAAAAAATATGTGAAGCAAGATTATTGCCTCAGCCAGTTAAAACTGATATAACAAAATACTATAAACTGAGAGGATTGTTAACTACAAACCTATTTCTTATGGTTCTGGAGGTTAGAAGTTTGAGAGAGTAGAGGACCATCATGAATGAGTTATTGTTGAGGGCTCTCTTCCCAGGCTGCACATAGCTGTTTTCTCTTTATATGTTCACATGGCTGAGAGCAGAGAAAACTCTTGGGTCTCTTTTATAAAGGCACCAATCACATTTATGAGGGCTCCACTCTCATGACCTCTCATCTCCTGAGGGTTCCATCTCCTAAGACCATCACATTGGGGGTTAGGATTTCAACATATGAATTTAGGGGATGGGGGTACAAACATTTTGTCCCAAACAATGCCTATTTCATTTTAAGTTAAAAAAAATGTTCATTCACTATTATAAGACAAAGCACTATAAAATATTATTCCAAAGATAATAATAAATAAAACATATTTTTCAAAGATAGTAACAAGAGCTATAATTTATTACATCTGAATTTATACTAAGCAACATTATTGAACACATACTTTGCGCTAGACATTATGCTTAATAGATACTGAATCATCTGACATAGAGGCTATATGAAAGCATCAGAGTAAATCCATAACATAAATATTGGTAAAGCTTTACTTCTATTTTATTTAGAATAACTTAAATAACATTTTATTTGCCCTCTTCAGTGACTATCATGGGGGACAGAGTGCTGGAGGGACTTTGCAGAGACTACTCATACTGAGTATTAAATTTCCCACAATATAGTATTTGAAAAAAATCTCTTGTAACCTGAAAACAGTTCTAAATAGAAGAAACATCTGTTTTGGGAGAGCTCCTAAATGAGGAATATTGAAGCTAAATTAGCATGATAGATCTATATCACTATAGGTGTCATTTACATTATAATTAGGACTTAATCTGATGTTGTCCACTAGATTTTATTTCTATCCACCCTCAGGGTGACATCATATGCCTTGAGGCAAAGTGCCTGTACTAGTGCAGATCTCACTTACTTGCAATGTACTGAAAAGTTTTGACCTCATTCCATTTACTCATTCTGCAAATACTTCTTGAACTTTTGTTTAATAAATAAAGCTCCGGGGCGCCTGGGTGGCTCAGTCAGTTAAGCGTCCGACTTCGGCTCAGGTCATGATCTCGCAATTGGTGAGTTTGAGCCCCGTGTCAGACTCTGTGATGACAGCTCAGAGCCTGGAGCCTGTTTGAGATTCTGTGTCTCCCTGTCTCTCTGACCCTCCCCCGTTCATGTTCTGTCTCTCCCTGTCTCAAAAATAAATAAACATAAATAAATAAATAAATAAATAAATAAAGCTCCTTGGAAATAAAAGGGAATCTAACAATATCTTGACTTTTAGGAACTTGAATTCTAATAGTAGACAACCATAAAACAATACCGCTGATGTCAAAATAATTGCTATAATAAAAGGTTATATAAGAGGGCAGAAACTTCAAACTCTGTTGGAGGAGCAAGTGATATTTTCAGAGGATGCCTATTCAGAACAGAGAGTCAAGTGACAATTATAATATTTCCAAGTACTAGAAAAGAGAGAAGATTTCAGAGGAGACAGTATGTAATTAGGTATACAAATACACATATATCACTTATACACTTTCAAGACATATAGGTAGTTCGGTTTTGTCCTGTGTGGAAAAGTGGGAGATTAACTTGGACAGTGAGGTAAGGGTCAGAATGTGAAGGACATTGCATGACCTGTGAAGGAAAATTAGATTGGAAGTATTTCAACAGAGTGTCTTGCTTCTTGGATAATTCCTAAGTACAAGAAAACCTGACAAGAGTATAAAATTAAAGTCACTCATTTGTAATAATTTTTTAAGTGTTCTGTAAGAGTTCAGTCATTTTAAGCCAAGTTTAGATTGAATTAATTTATTTTGGGAAATGAAGTTCTGCTAATTAGGTTTTGCCCTCAGGCCTATGGCAAGTTGTCAATATGGATTTTGGTGTTGAAGGCAGGGACTTCTTATTGTAGTAACCTATGGGAAATGTTGCCTTAACTGCTGACTTGCAGAAAAGTTACCAAAAACTTCTACCAGTCTTTGGTAGACAATTAGCAAAAAGGGAGCTGTGATAAAACAGACCAATTTTATAACATGCTAACGATTTACAACTCCAGGTGTTTTTCTATGAGCAGATATCTCAAAATATTCTTAAACTACAAAATTGAGCAAAATTGTCAGAGTACTCAAATAATTTTAAAACACAGTCGTAAAATTTTGAAAATGTTGTATAACAAAGAAATAGATTTACTCTGAAAATTATTTATTTTAAAGATATAAGTGAGACATGCTGAAACATGGATAGATACTCACCATGTTCTTTGCATCCTTGGTAGTTATATAGAAAGTTTAAAATAGATACTTGTCCACAGAACTAAAATGCAGGTGTCAGGAAGTACATTCCCTGTCTGTCCTCTCATTATTTTTTAAATGTTTATTTTTGAGAGAGAGAGAGACAGACAGAGCACGAGCTGGGGAGGGACAGAGAGAGAGGGAGACAAAGAATCTAAAGCAGGCTCCAGGCTCTGAGCTTTCAGCACAGAGCCCGATGCAGGGGCTTCAACCCACAAGCCGTGAGATCATGACCTGAGCTGAAGTCGGACGCTTAACCAACTGAACCACCCAGGCGCCCTCCTCTTATTTTTTTTTTTCAACGTTTTTTATTTATTTTTGGGACAGAGAGAGACAGAGCATGAATGGGGGAGGGGCAGAGAGAGAGGGAGACACAGAATCAGAAACAGGCTCCAGGCTCTGAGCCATCAGCCCAGAGCCTGACGCGGGGCTCGAACTCACGGACCGCGAGATCGTGACCTGGCTGAAGTCGGACGCTTAACCGACTGCGCCACCCAGGCGCCCCGACTCTTATTTTTTATTTCAACCAGATGTTCTTAAAATTATCTCCAGCTCTAAACTTCAATCAAATCATTCCTGGATATTGACGATTTGTCTTCCAAGAAGAAAATAATCGATGAAAATACTTGGCCTTAGTTAAAGGTCTTTTATTCTTACTGATGGATTCCACATAATCCCACACTTCATAAAAAGGACTTGATTCCAGCATGTTTACATACATTTTGACCACACTATTAGATTTTCTCTTGGTTTGTATCTATCAGGTTTTTGGTTCATTATTTTGACTTCAAATTTGTTAATGTTTTATTCTAAGTTGTTCACACTCTCTGAACCAGACCTTATTTATAACTGTTACCTTAATTTTTTTCAACCACAAGAGTGCTTTTTTTAGTTTAAAAAATGTCCCTGTGACCTTAACTAGCTATTCACAGACTAGGGTAGAATGACAGATTTCTTTATATTTGCTTGTTTCCACTTAGGAGCAGTTTGGGAGAGAGATAAATTTGGATTTGTATTTAAATTAATTTAATCAAAGGTGCTTAAGTAAATTACCTGGACCGCTTAAGACAATTGTTTATGAGTTAATGAATCAGAATTTGAGGAGGGCTTCTTTGGGCATGATGTATTTTATTTATGTAGAGGAAAGCAAGTGGAGGATCTTGAGGTGGCTATATCACTCACATGATGGACTTCTCTGGCCTTTCTATTGGCAGTCATTCTTTAGGGACTTTCTAAATGGCTTGGCTTCTCATTTCATGGAAGTCTAAGAGTAGTGTGATTTCAATCATGACAGCTAGCTTCCCCAGAAGGAATGTTCCCACATATCTAGACAGAGGCTGAAAAGTTTCTATAAACTAGCTTTGAAAATGGCAAAATATCCTTTCCAGTACTTTCTTTTGATCCTTAAGGTAAGCCCACATTTAAAGGAAGGAAGAAATAGACTTTATCTCTAGTGGCGAAAAATGACACACACTCATACTCAGGGGTAATGAATTCATGTCTGATGTATGGTCTGGAGATCAGAAAATAAATAAATTGGAAAAAAAAAAAAGTAAAACTGCTTTCTCAGAAATTGTAACTATTAAAGAATAAGGTGATAAAAATAATAAATAATAAAAGGAAATGGATTGAGAGAGGTTTTTTCCCCCTCTTTGTTATCTCTCTATCCATTTTATAGGTATAAGAAATTCTGGACCTCTGGATGTCAGTTCCATGTATAAGTAGATTTAACATAATGACTTTGTCATAACAATAATAATAAAGCTGAATGTACAGAGAAATCAATTTCTTGTCTCCCTAAGAACAGGGAGAACACAGGGAAAATTGTTGCTACAAGAATTAGAAACTCAGAAAGATAAATACAAGGAGTCACATCTTTTCAGAATAGTGACTCATGAGCCATGGGACCCAGTGCCAGAGTAGAGAAACCTGAACTCTAACTGACAAATTTTTGGAAGTTCAGTGTGGATGACTCTAAAAATAAAAACACTTATTTTTCTTATTCTTAAATGATTGAATAGAGAAGTTTGTTTAAAATAATAATAACAACAACGTACTCAATGCTTATGTATATGCGTATGTATATATCTTATATTTCTTGAGGCAAAATAGCTAGTGAGATGTGAAGAAGTGAAAGAAATGGAAGTTGGCGTAATAGATGAAGAAATAGTCTTGAGTATGAAATAATTGTACTTAATAACAAAATTTTAAAAAAATCTAAATAACTCAGCAAAGTCAAAATAATATTGAAGAAGAACAAAGTAGGGAGAGTTAAAGTAACCTCCTCTAAGCCTTACTTTAAAGCTATGATAATCAAGACAGTGTGGTATCAGTGAAAAAAATAGATCAATGAAACAGAATAGAGAGCTCAGAGATAGACCCACAAAAATATAGTCAATTCGTCTTTGAAAAAAGAACAAAGGCAATTCAAGGAGGAATGGACAGTATTTTCAACAAATGGTGCTGGAAAAACTGGACATACATAAGCAAAAAAAAAATGAGTCTAGACAGGACTTTACATCTTTTTTTATAAGTTTTATTTATTTTTGAGAGACAGCGAGAGCACTGACAAGGGAGGGGCTGAGGGTGGGGGAGCAGAGAATGGGAAGCAGGCTCCATGCTGACAGCAGCAAGCCTGATGTAGGGCTTGAACTCACAAACCATGAGATCATGACCCGAGCTGAAGTGAGATGATCAACTGACTGAGCCACCCAGGTTCCCTGGGACATTACATCTTTTACAAAAAATTAACTCAAAAGAAATAATAGATCTAAATATAAACCACAAAACTAACACTCTTAGAGAAAATGTAGGAGAAGATCTAGGTGATCTACAGTTTAATGATGACTTTCTAGATATAACACCAACAGAGAAAAGCATAATAAAATTTGATAATTTAGATTTTTAACTAAATAAAATTGAAAGCTTCTGTGAAAGACAATAATAAAAGAATGAAAGAATAAGCCACATAATGGAGAAAATCTTGGCAAAACTGATAAAATATACAACATAAAGACTTAACTCTAGTGTAAGTTATGGACTTTAATCAATAATAATGTATCAATATCGGCTTTTTAATTGTGAAAATGTAGTACACTACATAAGATGTTAATAATAAGGAAGCTATGTTAGGATTTAAGGGTGCTTAAGGGTTTATACAGGAACTAACTGTACTTTCCACCCAATTTTTCTGCTTTAAAAAGTGAAATCTAGTATATTTTTAAAAGATATCTCTAATGAATAAGTATATAGAAAATTACCCAGCTTATTGTAAATTGTTCAATATACTTCTAAATACAAAAGAAGAAATCAACCTGGAAGTTTGAAAATACGTTGAACTGAAATAAAATGAAATTTGATATGTAAAACTTCAGCATCAAGACTAAAACAGTACTTAGAAAGAAATATATAACCATAAATTAGTATATTAAAAAGCATAAAAACCTGAAAACCTAAGCTTCTATACAAAGAATATTATAAAGAAAAAAATTCAAAACCAAAGAAATTAATAAGAAGAAACATTTATTGTTTTTGTGGTAGGGTCCCCTCCTTAAGGAATGTGGTGAGGAAAAAAAAAAAAACTCAAGATAAGGGAAGGCAAGCTGGCTATGTGCTTATGTGACATCCCTCATGACCCTGTAACATAAGACCACCCAATCAGATTGTATGTATATACATTACCCATATATGGGAGACAAAGAAGTAGAAAATGTATAAAAGGCTATACACCATGTGGTGTACAGGGCTCAATTTTTCAGGTATGAACCCAACTGAGTCTGTGCTGGCATGAGTAAAGTTGCTTGCTGGAAAAAACGACCTAGGTGTCCTAACTCTCTGTGCAAGAATCCTTTTACATTTCTTGGGGGCTCGCGTCTGGGATTCAGAGATGTTGCATTTTCACCTCTTTTGCTGCCAGGGATAAGAACTTTGGATCGCTGGGAGGGGCAAACTTTCCAGGTGCCTGCAGACCACTTTATCCGCAAGAGACTAGCCCCTCCCAACCCGTTGGGGCAAGGACCCCGTGTGCTCCAAAAGAACACGTGAGGACCAGGAACTATCTCAGGGAGTGCTGCAGGTCAGACTGCTAAGAATCTGGGTTTGTTTTGGTAGACCTGTCCCTAAGAGGCAGAAGGAGAGACTGATCACCTCCCAGAGTTTTCCTAGTAGTTCCATAAGTAATAAGGAATGAAACTGCAACTCTAAGCTTCTGGGCACTAGGTGACAGGTCAGAGTCGCTGTGTGACAGTGTGGGGACTTCTCTCTTATTCATTTCCTGAGTCAATAGCTATGATAATTAGAGCCAACTGTCTCTGGTTAGTCTACCTCAGAATGGTGACTTTAAGGAATATTCCCAAGCAGCTGCCAAAACTCCTTTTGTTTTGGAGAAATTCCCTGCCTTCCCTGGACTGACATGGACTGCCTAATTCCATTAGTGGAAAAAAGAAAACAAAACAAAAAACCCAGAGTCTCCTCCCCTTCTGAGCTGACAAGATTTAAAACTGAGAATTGTCTTCCTCTGCCTTCTGCTAGCTAGCACCTCACCTCTTCTGCCTTCCCTTCCCCCTCTTCCTGTTTATGCACCACCTGGGGTGCAGCTTGCATAACTGGCTCCTCAATGCCTCAGGCACCATTAGCTCCTCCTCCCACCCTAGATGTCAAGGTGCGAAGGCCACCCACTTCAAATTTCCCCACCAGTGTTCCAGGTAAAAATTAACATAGGGAACAAATTGTTTTAAGTGGACCCAAGAAAAACGTATTCAGGGTTTAAGCTAATTTAAGTTTGTTGGTTTGAGATAGACCTGTTTATCAACATTAAATAAAAAATAAAATAAATAAAATAAACCTTTATTCTATCTTAGGTTTGCTGAAAGTCAAATAAACTCATGTTATCTCTGTTCCAATTTGTTAGCAAAAGGATGGCTTAATATGGTTAACTCAGTCTATCTCATAGTTTTCATGGGAAATTGTTAAGATAGCTTTCAAAATTTTGGGAACCTAAAATGTTACAGTTTTGCTTGCATGATAAATTGTGGTTGAATTCATTGGATATCAACTGAGATACTGAGATAAAAGACTAAAGTAGTAATTATTAGATATAGGTCTGTGCTTTTGACTTATTGTAAAAAAACGACTATTTGGGTCTTACAAATGTGCTTCATGCTTTATGGAAAACCTGCTTTGTGCTTAATTGATAATTTACCATCTAAAAAAAGAGTCTGACATAACAGATAGTTCACAATTGGTTACTACTTAGTTTTCACTGGAGACTAAGGTTTCTAAGAGTTAAAATTCTGCTAAATATAATTAAGACTGATAAAAATAAGGAAAGTAACTCTGTAAAAAAAAAGTAGGAGATATGTAAGAAATATATAAGGAATAGAAATACATTTTTGTTGAAGGTAAAAGAAAGTAATTTTGTCCTAAATGAGACTGGTTATTTGGAGAGAAATGCCTTAGGACAAAATCTGAATGCAAAGGAAAGTAGTAGAAGGGAAATCTTTGGAAAGGAATTTTATGTGTGGTCAGGATGGACTAAGATTAAAATTAATCAATTTTAAAAGCACACTGATTTAAGACTAAAATTCCTCCTCCTTTGATCCAGAGGGAAAATGGTGGTGATACCCTTGGTGGCAGCCTTCAAATCCTCCACATTTTTTTGCTCCTGTTTTGCAGAGGAATGGATGCCTGCATTATATGAGGGATGGATGATATATGAAGGGCTTTTACTGGGATACATGGGAGTCATTTTGCTAAACTTATCCCATTGTATGCTGAAAGTAGATATCCACATGGCTGAAACATATTTATGCAGGCATTGCTGAAAAAGGAAAGGGAATAGACCTTGACTTTGGCCCTTTTAGCACCCTTGATGGACAATTTTATCCTTACAAAAAATGGTTTTTGCAAGTCTTTTAAAATATATTTGTAAAGAGGATTACTGTTGGGCCAATAAAATTAGTGCATCCTTTTACAACCAGGAAAGTCTTGCTTGGTCACAGTGGACACCCCCAAATTCCTTCAGGCAGAAAATGGAGGAATAGGAGATACCAGGAAAGACAAAGTCAGTTTTCGGAGGTAGGGTCAAGCCTGGATAACAGTGTCTGCTCATAGTGTCTCATGACACTGACAAAGGCCTTCACTCCCAATCAAATAGCCAGCCAAAATGCAGGGCCAGGAGATGAGGCTGCACCTGGCCAACTATCAGGGTCATGAGCAGGTTCAAGGCCAATACTCCTTTGGGATGCATTCTGAAAAATTGGGATGATTTTGATCTATAAACTCTGAAGAAAAAGAAACTCATTAATTATCATGGTGTTGGAGGTCCTATAGGGAACTTCAAGTTTCCTACTGGGGCCCAGGTATTTCCATTCCAAGATCCTAATTGGGACTATGACCATCCCACTGATAAATGTTATTGCCATCATTTCCAAGCTGGTGCTTTAGGGAAATTAAGGAAGTCTAAGGTTAAGCCCTTAAATTATGCTAAATTAACCACTATTTTACAAACACAGAATGAGAGGTTGATGGCCTTCCTGGAGAGGTTGAGGGAGGCTCTCATTAAAAATATGGCTATATCCCCTGGCACCCCTAAGGCTGAGATGATTTTGAAGAAAAATTTGCCACTCAATCAGCCCAACATATACAGAGGAAATGCAAAAATTGGCTATTGGCCCAGAAGGGATCCTGGAGGAGATCTTATGACCTGCCATTTGGGACTATTACAACCAAGACTTAAAAAAAACAAAAAAAAAAATGAAAGAGGTTTAAGAAAAATCTAAGGCCTTAGTCATGGCCTTATGCATTATGTCAGACCAGACTTCCCAAGGTCCTGGCACCATATGCCACTTATATGACCAGTCAGGGCACTCGAAATGGGACTGCCCTCAGAAGAGATAATAGAAGTCAAAGCCCTGTAAGCCATGCCCCTTGTGTGGAGACAATCACTGGAAGTCTGAATGTCCTCAGGGACCTCTATCTGAGAAGGCTGAGATGACCAGTGTCCCTGCAAGGCACTGATGAGGACTTAGGCTCTTCAGGGTGGCTCCTGGGAAACAACTGTCTCTTGGAAGCCCAGAGTCTTAGGTAACTCTGGAAAACTTAGGTAAATAAAAGGCTGGTTCACTTCCTTCTTGATACTGGAGCCACCTTTTCTGTTCTTCTTTCCACTCCAGGCCAAGTATCCAAATGCAGCATAAAGATTAGAGGTGTTTCTGGAAAATTTATAGCTAAATTTTTCTCTCTGGGATGCATATGGGGAAAACTAATTTTTTCTCATTATTTCTTGAAAATACCATAAAGCCTTACTCCCTTGCTAGAAAGGGGCATTAGAACTAAATTAGAGACTATAGTGCTACTAACTACAGGACAGGTAAAGAATTGTGTGAGTTTTGGGGAATGATTGAATATTGTAGGCTGTAGATACCAGGATTCAGGAAAATAGCTCACCAGCCATATTAATTATGAAAGGAGACTCAATCCCACCTATTCTCCAAAGGAAATAAACTGGGGGCTGACTCAGGGGCACTGTCTCAGCCCTTGGGATGATTACAAACAGAGCAGGGGTGATAACTATTACCTAGCCCACAGAGCTAAAAGATCATTAAAGCGCTGCATCAGGCCTTTTGTTTAGGGAGCAATAGAACTTATCAAATGTTTCAAAGGATGTTTACTGGGAAAACTTTGTCAAGGACAGTTCAGCAAGTAGTATCAGCCTGTTAAGTATTTCTTAGAAACAATCCTCTCAACCACAAACTTGCCCTCACAGGCAATCAAGGAACTGGAGACTAACCAGGGAAGATTGACAATTAGGTTTCACTTATATGCCAAAGTCAAAGAAGTTCCAACATCTCCAATATCTGTCTGTATGGGTTGATACTAATTGGGTAGAGGCCTCCCCCAACCAAAAAAAAAAAAACAAAAACAAAAACAAAAAAACAAAACAAAAAAAAAACCCCAAAAACATAAAAAAGGGCACAAGAAGTAATAAAGCTCTGCTTTATAAAATAATACCCAGGTTCAACTTACCTAATAATTTGCCAATTAGTAATGTTAAATGTCTGTCTTGACATTTTCTCTGGTAGGATTCCAAACTCTTAAAAATTTTTTACACCTTTAAATAAAGCAAACTGTATGCTTATACTCACCAAAACTCTAAATAGCACCCCACAAGCATTAGATGCTTTAAATTAAAAAGAAATTAAATAAAGTTAGGGTCGGACTTTTGGAGAACAGAGCCACCATTGGTTATTTACTGCTCCTCCATGACCTGGGTTATGAGAGATTCCCTTACATATGTTGTTTCAATATAACCAGTAATTCTCACAGTCTTATAACTGATAGATGACACTTGGGCATAATTGGACAATGTCAGGGTCTCCGCTGGATTGTTTGGTTTGGCAACTGGGGACGTTATCTTGAGATGCCACCTTATTGGTCAGTGTAATCTTTACTTTGTGTTTTTCTTGTTGTGCCTGCCAATGTTTATGCCACCTCATACCTGCCATTCTTCCTATAGAAGCATAACGTGAGACACTCTACTGATACTTGGGTAGACTCTAACTGCTGTACTCCCACACCGTCCCTTATCAGCCTGAAGAAGCCAGAAAGGTCATAGTCCCTGTTCCCTAATGGAAATTAGGGGCTGTATTCCGAGGGGGGGGGATAAATATGGAAAGGGTTAACATTAGGCAGGGAGACATAAGGGACCTTCAGGCAGGCAGACTGCAGCTGCAAATGGGAGGCTGAAGAAGAAGACATGGTTCTCCCCTTATTAAATCCTTTATGGGTGCTTCCCCCATTATCAATGGCATAAATGGGGATCTAACCCTAAGGCAACAGATTCCGGCCCTTGGTTCTACCCTAATCACCTTACACCACTGAGTCAGAGAGCGGTTACCTGTGAGTCTGACCACAGAGGGTCACCTCTTTAAACCAAGCGATGTTGTATGGGTGAAAGGATGTCCAACCTCTAAAACCCCTATGGAGGGGGCCCATTAACTGTCATTTTGTCCACCCTTATTGCAGTAAAGGTGGCTGAGGTGGGCTTCACAGCAGAGTGAAGCTGGCATCTCTAAACTGGGAGTGCATTCCTGATCCATCAAGGCCATGCACAATGATTATAGAGAGGAAGCAATCTGCAGCTCCAGAGGCTCTGGGAGAGACTGCAGTCCTGCTTTAGTAACTCCAGAAGCTGACTAATCTACACAAAGTAGAAGCTTGAGAAATCAACGGTTCAGTGAGACAAATTGGCTGTTCTTATTTTCTATATCTGTTTCCTTACTGTGATGCACTGTCACCCCTTGTTTCTTGCTGTTATTGTGATTCTTGCTCTACTTTTCACCATAGGATTGGCAGAGGCCACCCCAGCTGGCTGGAAGTATAGTGAGTGGTTTCTGTTAGCACGCACTTTCCTTTGCGGATGGGATGCTTCATTCATACCAACATGAAGAATCAAAGGCCATGGGAAGCTAGGGAATTAGATCTCCACAAACCTTGTAGTGGAACAGAATACCCCAGTCCTACCACCAGGGTTTGACTCCTGAAACGCTCAACTATTGGGAAAAACTTCCTTGCCCAATGGGGGAGAAAATAAACCATCTCTGTTGGAAACTTAACATGCGTAGGCCAAAGATTTTATAATTCAATCACCCGGGAAACCCAATGGTAGGGGTCCCTGGAGCACATGGAGCCAGATCCCTATCCCTTTTCTAACTTCTTTCATCTCCAAGAGGACTGGGAAAATGTCGATGCAGCCATTGAATGGCGGACCTCAAATGGACTATACTGGATATGTGGAAGGACAGCCTATACAGTACTTCCCTCAGGCTGGTCTGGTTATGTGTGCTGGGAACTATTCATCCATCTTTCTTCCTGCTCCCACTTGCCACAGGGGAACATTTGGGAGTCCAAGTTTGTGGGGACAGGGAGACTCAAAGGAAATGGTGTGCCCTACAGACTGGCAATTGAAAAGATGATGAGTGGCCTCCAAAGAGTATAATCCAAAATTATGGCCTTGTCACCTGGGAAGAGGATGGGTCCTGGGGCTACCACACTCATATTTACATGCTAAACCACATAACCAGGCTGCAAGCAGTTGTAGAGATTATAACCAATGAAACTACCCAGCTCTTAACTTACTAGCCAAGCAGCAGACCAAAATACAAAATGTTATCTATCAAAATCGCTTGGCCTTACATTACTTGTTTGCTTCTGAGGAAGGAGTTTATGGAAAGTTTAACCTGAGCAACTGCTACCTGCAGATAGATAATAAAAGAAAAGTCATAGAAGAGATCACAGATCAAATGAAAATGTCACAGTCCAGACCTGGAAAAGTTGGGACCCTGAGGAGTTATTTGGAGTATGGTTTCCAACTCTCAAGGTATTCAAAACCCTCATGGGAATTATCCCCCTGATTTTGGGAGCTTGCTTAATCCTACCTTGTCTAGCTCCCCTGGTTATATGGTCTGTCTCCAGCCTCACTGAGGCAATGGTTGAAAGTAAAACAGCCATGTATGTAATGATGTTGTGGAAACATAAACCTCTAAACCAATATGATGCTCTTTGAGCCAAGATAAGGGGGGTCCAAGCATCAAAGGGGGGAATGTGGTAGGGACCCTCCCTAAGGAATGTGGTCAGGAAAAAAACACAAGATAAGGAAGGCAACCTGGCTATGTGCTTATGTGACATCCCTCATGATCCTGTAGCATGAGACCACCCAATCAGACTGTATGTCTATACATTACCCATATATGGAGACAAAGAAGTTGAAAATGCATACAAGGCTACACCATGCAGCATTTTGGGCTGAGTTTTTTTGGGTGTGAACTCAGCTAAGCCTGTGCTGGCATGAATAAAGTTGCTCCCTGGAAAGAAAAGTCTTGGTGCCACTTCTCTCTGTGCAAGAATCCCACTACATTTTAACATCTCTAGGTGAGATCTATCTGGGCACCTGGGTGGCTCAGTCAGTTAAAAGTCAACTCTTGGCATTGGCTCAGGTCATGATCTCATAGTTCATGAGGTTGGGCTCAGCATTGACAGCATGTAGCCTTCTTAGAATTCTCTCTCTCTCACTCCCTCTCTCTCTGCCCTTCCTCTGCTCACTGCCTCTGCCTCTCTTTCGAAATAAATAAGCTTAAAAAAAGTTATCAGATCAACATTAATCAAGATAAAGGAGAAACAAACTGGGGAAAGAAAACTAGTTTTATAATATTTAACGCTAATTTATTGTAAAATTATGCCAAATGAAAAGTAAGATATTCACTTAATCTGATAATAGTACTTATAATATATCTATAGCCAGTCCACATCATAGTATTTTAAAGTTTTTGCCTCAAAATTGTGATAAGACAATGATGTCCTTGAATAGCAGTTCTACTTCATGTTGTATTATATAACCTTGCCAGTGCAATGAGACAAGACAGAAAAGGAAAGTAAAAAGAAAGAAATAATGTTTGAAAAGGAAGAAACAAAAGGCCATTTGTCAAAGATGTATAATGTAAAGATTATGTAATTTTTTAATTCAAAGAAATGGTAAGCAAATTTCTAAATTAAACAAGTGATCTTCCTTATACAGCCAAAATAGAGTTACAGGTGTTAAAATTACCTTGCCATGGGAAACAAGCAAAAACTTGAAAACATGTGAGGTACAACACTAAAAACGTGATCATGAAACAAATAATTGACAAGCTGGTCTTCATTAAAATTAAAAACTTCTGTGAAAGACAATGTCAAGGATGAGAAGACAAGCCACAGGCTGGGGAAAAATATTTGTAAAAATTTCATCTATTAAAAAAATGTTATCCAAAATATACAAAGAACTCTTAAAGTGAAGAAAACAAATAATCTGGTTAAAAAATTGTTCAAAGTCCTGATTTCACCAAGAAAGATACATAGTTGGCAAATAAGCATATGAAAAACTGCTCCACATGTCATTAAGGAATTTCAAATTAAAAGTAACAATGGATACCACCACATACATATCAGGGTGACCAAAATCTAAAACACTGACAACATCAGATGGTGACAAGGATGTGGAGCAATTGGAACTCTCATTCATTGCTAATGATAATGCAAAATGGTCACTTTGGAAGACAGTTTGGCAATTTCTTATAAAACTATACATACTCTTACCACAAAATAACTCAATAGCAACACTTAATTTACTTGTTATTTACCCAAAGGAGTTGAGACTGATGTACACATGAAGCCTCCACATGGATGTTTATAGAAACTTTATTCATAAATGTCAAAATTTAACAGCAACCAAGATATCCTTCAGTGGATAAGTGGATAATTAAACTGTGGGGGCGCCTGGGTGGCGCAGTCGGTTAAGCGTCCGACTTCGGCCAGCTCACGATCTCGCAGTCCCTGAGTTCGAGCCCCGCGTCGGGCTCTGGGCTGATGGCTCAGAGCCTGGAGCCTGTTTCCGATTCTGTGTCTCCCTCTCTCTCTGCCCCTTCCCCGTTCATGCTCTGTCTCTCTCTGTCCCAAAAATAAATAAACATTGAAAAAAAAATTTAAACTGTGATACATGTAGACAAGGCATATTATTAAGCACTAAAAACAAATGATCTATCGAGCTATGAAAAGACATGGAGGAATCTTAAATGCATGTGAAAGGAGCAAATATGAAAAGGCTGCATACTGCATGATGCTAAGTATATGACCCTATAGAATGTCAAAACATTCTGGAAGAAACAAAATAATGGAGACAGTAAAAAGATCAGTGGTTGCCATGGTTAGGGAGAAGAGATGAATAGGCAGAGCACAAACAATTAGGACATTGAAAGTATTCTGTATCATACAATAATTCTGGATTCATGCCATTATATGCATTGTGAAACCCATAGAATGTACAACACCAAGAGTGAACCCTGAGGTAAATCATGGGCTTTGGGTAATAATGATGTGTCAATATGGGGTCCTAGTCATAACAAAAGTACCACTGTGGTGCAGAATATTGATAGTTGGGGAGACTATGTGTGAGATGAAATAGGAGGTTGATAAAGTAGGTAGTTAAAATCTAGTTAAGATACGAGCTGGAGGCAAATGGTTTCTCACTTCTTGGAGCTATTAAACCAAGAACAGCAGGTGCATAGCATGCATTGTCCTTTCCAGGCTGTGTTCTACAATAACCTATAACATCCTTATGATATATTCATACTTCGGTTTTGACACCCCCCCCCCCGCAACACCCCTGGGGAAGAGGGCCATGAAAGCTCCAGCAAGAACCATGAAAGGCCAAAAATTAACACTCCCAACTAGTAGGAGGAGTGCTTTTGATACTTGGAAACAACCTCAGTCAGAGACTGCTCTAGCTGTGACCCAAAACCTACACAAACATAAGAAAAGATACCCTTAACCTTGGTGCAGTTGTCACCTGTGGTGTTGTCTTGAGAGTGTACTGACCTTAATAATCTTCTCTACTCTTGTTACTTTCCTTCTGGCTGTCTTTATTCAGGTATGGATCCTCATGTAAATCTTTCGTGGGCAATCCAAGAGCTAAGACTTCCATTCACACAACACAGAATCTCCCACTAGTAACAGGTGTGTGAGAATTCTTTGTATGTTCTGCTTAGTTTTGCTGTGAACTTAAACTTCTCTTTAAAATATCTGTTTAAAAAATACAAACAACTATGACAACAAAATATATGACAACAATTTTGAAGACATAGGGTATCATGTATTGAAGGAGGGGGATTCCTTAGAGATGGAAAACAAACTAGGTGCATTCTAGTTTAATGATAGTCTCAGTTTACTGCGCTGAGGCAATTTTCAGGCCATTGGGAGAGAACCCAAAGTGGAGCCCAGAGGACTCTATGAGTTGAATAATAACTGCTGAAAGATGAGAAGGCCAGGGAGCCTAGAATTTGTAGGACCCAATTAGAGGGGAGAGAGCTATATGCAAGGTCTCTTTTGACTATTCAGCAGAACATTGCAGAACATTTCTGATCACATTCATGAGAGAAAACTACTCAAGGCTGAGAAAAGAATCACCTACAAGGATCAGAAGAAACAGTTCTTATCTTTCTTATAGGACTGGGAACAGTGCTGGTTCCCAGGAGACAGACGGGAAAACCTTATGATTTACATGTCATTAGGAAGAGTTTCATCTTGGTTGTAGGGAACAATTAACAACATCTAAGACCATCTAAGAACAGCATCTAGTTCTATCTAACACATTTTAAAAACAAGATCTGAAAGGATTAAAATGTTTCCAAATGACTTATCTGCATCCCAGAAAGGAGCTCAAGAACATTTTACAGGAGTTGAAAATTATCCAGGACCAAACAAGATAAAATTCTCAGTATTTGAAGCCTGTATAATTTACTGAACATATCAGCAAAGTCCAAGTGTTCTCTGTGACTAGTAATAAGGACACTGTAATAAATGAAGACTCCACAACTGTGGGACACAGGGACTATGGAGAACATGCAAAAAGAGATCCATAAAGAACTATTGGAGAAGCCAATAGTTCGCCAGTTCTTTAGTGAGAACTACTTAGCCACTGATGTCAGAACTAAACTTTCTATTCTTAGTGGTATATTGTTTATAAATATATATAATGAAATAAATATAGGTTTTATTTCAGTAGGTAGAATATAATCATTCTCAACAAATCTTTTTGACATTTTTTATAATTACCCAAGGCAAAGAATTTCCCTTATGCATGTGTGTGTTATTCAGATAGCATTTTTCTTTTAAATTCTGCTGTGCATCAGACCCACTAAAAAGTCAGGAAATATTGTAGTGAATAAGAAAACTATGGTATGCCTGTTCTTATGGAGCCCAGTTTGTTGAAGACTTGACATTAACATATAAACACAAATACTTAATTGAATGTTTTATAAAATATGATATAATTTATTAAATTAGTGCAGAGAGTTCAGAGGTTAATGAGATACAGATATAGAGGTCAGTGGAACCTATGTTATGTTTATGTACAGGCCCATAGGACTTCAGTAGACAGTAGTAGGGCAGCAGTCTTAAGAAAGTCATCTTAATGCATGTGTATTTATCTGTAAATGTCACAAGCAACAAACTGAGTTAGTGATGTAAACCAGAAGTGGATTAGCTTTAAAAAAATAAAATAAATAAAGCTTAGCAGCTGTCTTTGCTTGGTGTTATTATCCTTAGAGAGAACTACCTAACAACAACAAAAAAGTTATATTGGGATATGGCTATTAGATGTAATTCTAGTTTTTATATGCTGAAACACCTGCTTGAAAAGAAATGGTTTCTGAGTTGATATTTTTTCCACCAAGGATATAAACAACAGCTTGTTAATTTCCTTCTATAGAAACTAGAAATGTGCCCAAGAAGAATGTGATTATCATTAGTCCTGTTAAAATTTTAATGAAATAAAACCTATGCCACTACAGTTGTGTTGTAGCTAGTGGTTATTTTCTAAAAGTGCACGTATAGAAAAATTAAATGTGATGAAAACTGAACATTTTAATATGTCTATTATATTTTAGAAAGGAAACAAAATGCATTGAGACATTTCCATTTTTTGAGAGAACAAAATTAGTACATCCCATTCACTCAGGGTGTGGAGGCTACACTCATGAGTGGTCCCAACGGACATAGTCCCCTTCCTGATTTGGATTTTTATTTCTTGTTGTGTCATTTTATGGTTTGACAGTTTATTGCCTCAGGCATGAAATTATTTACAAGTTCTTAGCTTTCCTTTTCAACATTCTGACATATACTGGTAATCACACCAACATTCTTATATATTTTGGTCCATTTTCCTGCCTGCTAAAAATCTGAAAGCGTTAAATCATCTCTTATATCTGTTCCAGTATTGAAAGTCTTGCCTAAGTCTTGCCATGACTTTATCACAACGTAATAAAGGTTTGCCAAAATTTTGGTAAGACAAAGTAACTTGGAAAACTACAACTTGTTCCTGCTAATTTAAGGTGAATGAGAAGGACTTAATGAATATAAGCTTTAGTAAAGAGATAAAATCTAGATAGTGATAAAAATTAAATTTGAGTCAGATCTAAATTCAAATCATGATAATATTATAATTATATTTTGTAATTCTCTTCATAAGGACTCAGTAGGGCAAGTAAATCTTACACTAAAGAAATGTGGCTGAGAGTGACTAACATACAGGTGAGATAATTTATTTCAATTAACTTTCTGAAATAATGCTGTTAGTGAAAAATGAGAAGTTGAATCACTTCTTTACCATAATTTGGCCTTGATGACATTATTTAAACTTGTATGGAAGGTTAAAGCATAGTGTAAATTTAACTTCCAAAGACTCCCATTTTGGAAATATAGAAACTGGCAGATTTAGTCACTGCTTGAGGGAGAAAAACCTGGAAAATGATGGAGAATATGTACGTGTTAAAAAATAAATCTGAGGAAACAGAGATTGTGAATATAGTCAAACCAGAGTCAATGCAATAAACCTAGATGACATTACATTAAGTGAAATTATTCACACTCAGAAAACAAATACTGCATCATCTCACCTACATGTGGAATCAAAAGTAATCAAAGTCATAGAAGGCAAGAATAGAGTGGTGGATGCCAGGGAAATGTAGGTCAAAGGGTAAAAACTTTCAGTTATTCAAGTTTCCATCTTCTCAGCAGCAAAACTACTACTCTGTGTTGCTGTTTCTATGACCAAATCCACAATGAAGTTTCCACAACCGTTGCAACGTGCTTCACTGAAAGCAAAGGATATTTAATTCAGAAAGAACTGGACCATGCTTTGTTCCTCTTCCCTAGTGAGAACACAGTTCGATATTTCAAAAAACTTTACCAAAGGAGGAAGGGCCCTGGATAATCTCAGGCCAGGAAGTGTGTTATGTTGCAAAATTTTAAAATCTCCTTCTTATAGCCATCAAAAATGCTATTTTCTTGGTGACTATGCATAATATCATAAAAATTGCCCCAATCTAATAGCTTTTTAGTCCATCATGTGAAGGAATTAAAAGGTGCTATTGCTGTAACCACCTAAGAGAGCGTACTAGAGTTAGCTAAAAGTACTGGTGGTATCTTTTCCAGATTGCCTCCCTATTTTTATCAGAACACATCTTTGTGCTACCGAGGTTTCAAGTTAATTTATATATATTCATTACCTGTTTATTTGTATTGAAGAATGTTTACTTGAAAAATGGCCAGTAGCATTGTATTGTGCTATAAGTGAAGAGAAAACATAAAATGTTTAACAGGGTATCCGTAGTTATTACATGGAACAGGAGAAAATAAATCTTTATAGACAAATAGACTAGGAATTATGAAATGCAGTGCCCCTAATTGTGTTTAATGGTATCAGAATATAAATCAATGAGGACAAAGTAGTTAGCACTGCTAAATACACAAAATTTCATGTTTTGTTTTGCATGGGGTTGTCAGGTTTTTAGATTCTATGATAGTTTTGTTGTTTGTTTAATTTGAAAAGCAGGTCAAACTTCCTGGAGATGACACTACATCTAAACAGAAGTTTGTATAAGAGCAAACTGAATAGAATCAATTAAATTTTTGCAAAATCAAAGTTCTGCATTGAGTCTTCTCTGAAAGTTTCACTCATTTGCTGACAAAATAAACATGAACCAATTGAAAGGGAGAGACTAACAGTAATAAAAGTTTTGCCTCCTTAACAGATAGTTTGTAGTAAATAAGGCAGTTAAAAGAATTTAGTCTTAATCTGGAAACATTGAATGAATTATAAAAAATAGTTGGAACATTAGTGCTTCCTCAATGACTGCTGATGCAGCCCAGTGTGGAATTGCTTTGTTTGTGACAATTTTCTATTTATGTATAAATATTTTCTGTAGGCCAGTATAAGTTCTGAATAAAGCTTTAGAGATACTAAATAAAATACAGATACATGTATATCAGTATGGTGCTACAGAAAATTACCTTATGAAGCAATTGTGTTTAGTGCACACAGGGATGGCTCAAAATTAGGATGACAACAAAAAAAAATTCATTTGCTTTTATGCCTGGTGAACCAGGGCATTTATTGGAAGAGACAGATTTTATCAAAGATTATATAAAGATTGTTCTTTATCTAGAGAGTCTAATATTTAAAGTATCCCATGCTAAAGTTGCTCCAAGTAAAAGAGTACAACTAGTAATCATACAATTTTTAATGTTTTCTAATTTAAAGATTTATTTCCTTAGGGCTCTAACCAAAACTATAAAACTAAACTAATTCTCAGGGCTTTAATATAAATATTCAGATTCTATTACAAAGTAAGGAAAAAGTGGGGATCACTTTGAGGCATTCTTTATCCTATGCCATCCTGCTGTTAAGAGGAAGTGCTATGAGAAAGTTGTGCTTGTAAAATATCCAATGGCATTTTAATAATTAAACTATTACTCTCATAACCCAATGACTTTAGTAATTAGGATAACTGAAAAACTTTTCCAGAAAAGCAGCTGGATTTAAGCAGCATCTCCATATTGCTTTTGAATAAGTTCCATCATTGATACATGCTTAAGCCTAATTTAATTATAATTTAATAATTATTTAAAAGTAATGTCACATTTGCTGAAAGCCACTTGAAATTGTTCATTTTATATTATATTTGCATAAGCCAGGTCACTGTTTTTTTCTATTTTTTTTAATTCAAGTATAATTAATATATGTTCTTTTAGTTTCAGGTTTACAATATAATGGTTCAACAATTGTATACATTATTCAGTGATCATTAAGATAAGTGTACTCTTGGGGCACCTGGGTGGCTCAGTTAGTTGAGCTTCTGACTTCGGCTCAGGTCATGATCTCACGGTCTGTGAGTTCAAGCCCCCCCCCCATCGGGCTTTGTGCTGATGGTGGCTCAGAACCTGGAGCCCACTTTGGATTCTGTGTCCCTCTCTCACTCTGCTCCTCCCCTGCTCATGCTCTGACTCTCTCTCTCTGTCAAAAATAAATCAACATTCAAAAAATTAAAAAAAAAAGATAAATGTACTCTTAACCCTCTTTATCTGTTTCACTCATTCCCCCTGCACCTCCCCTCTGGCATCCACCCGTTTGTTCTAAAATTTAAGGGTTCTCTTTTTCTTCTTTGTTAGGCTTCTTAAATTCCTCATGGGAATGAAATTATATGCTATTTCTCTACTTCTGACTTATTTCGTTATATATATATATGTGTGTATATATATACATATATATATATACACACACACCACCACCACCACTTCTTATCTATTTATATATTGATGGACACTTGGGTTGTTTCTATATCTTGGCCTGCAGTAAACATCAGGACAAATATACCTTTTCAAATTAGTGTTTTCATTTTCTTTGCGGAAATAACCAGTAGTGGAACTACTGGATCATATGGTAACTCTATTTTTAATTTTTTAAAGAATTTGCACACTGTTTTTCAGAGTGGCTACCCCAATTTGCATTCCCACCAGAAGTGCACAGGTTTTCCTTTTTCTCCACATTTCTTACCAATACCTGTTGTTTCTTGTGCTTTTGATTTTAGCCATTCTGACAGATGTGAGGTGATATCTCATTGTTGGTATAATTTACATTTCCATGATGATTAGTGACAGTGAACATCTCTCCATTTGTCTGTTGACCATCTGTATGTCTTCTTTGGAAAAATGTCTAGTCAGGTCTTCCGTCCATTTTTTAAATGGGATTATCTGGGTTTTTTTTATTGAGTTGTATAAGTTATTTTTATATTTTGGATATCAGTCCCTCATCATATATATCATTTGAAAATATCTTCTCTGATTTAGTAGGTTGTCTTCCTGTGTTTTTGATATCTTCCTTTGAGAAAAGCTTTTTATTTTTTATAGTACCAATAGTTTAATTTTGTTTTTGTTTCCTTTGCCAGAAATGACGTATCTAGAAAAAAGTTACTATAGTTGATGCCAAAGAAATTACTGTCTATGTTTTCTTCTAGAGATTTTATAGTTTTGTGTCTCACATGTATGTCTTCAATCAATTTTGAGTTTATCTTCTGTGTATGGTGTAAGAAAGTGGTCCAGTTTCATTCTTTTGCATGTAACTGTTCAGTCTGCCCAATACCATTTGTTGAAGAAATTGTCTTTTTCTTACTTTAAATTCCTGCTTCTTTTGTCGTAGATCAATCAACCAAAAATGTGTGAGTATATTTCTGGATTCTCTGTTCTGTTCTATTTATCTGTGTGTCTATTCTTTTGTACCAGTACCATAATGATTTGTTTAGTATAGCTTTGTAGTGTATCTTGAAATCTGGGTTTGTGATACCTCAAGATTTGTTCTTTTTCAAGATTGCTTTGGCTATTTCAGGTCTTTTGTTGTTCCATACAAGTTTTAGTGTTATTTGTTCTAGTTCTGTGAAAAATGCTGTTGACATTTTGATAAGGCTGCATTAAATCTGTAGATTGCTTTGGGTATTACAGACATTTTAACAATATTGTTTCTTCTAGTACATGAGCATGTGCTATCTTTCCATTTGTTTGTGTCATCTTCAATTTCTGTCATCAGTGTTTTATAGTTTTTGGAATAGATGATTTTTTACTTCCTTGATTAAGTTTGCTCCTAGGTATCTTATTCTTTCTGGTACAATTATAAATGGGATTGTTTTATTAATTTCTCTTTCTACTACTTCATTATTAGTGAATATAAAGGCAAAAGATTTCTGTATATTAACATTGTGTCCTGTGATTTTACTGAATTCATTTATCAGTTCTTGTAGTTTTTAGGGTTTTCTGTATATAGTACTATATCACCTGAAACTAGTGAAAATTCAACTTTTTCCTTACCAATTTGGGTCCCTTTTCTAGTTGTTGTCTGACTGCTATGGCTAAGTATTCCAGTATTATGTTGAATAAAAGTGTTGTGTGGTTCCTAATCTTAGGGGGAAAGCTCTCAGTTTTCTAGCATTAAGTATGATGTTAGCTATGGGTTTTTCAATTGGCCCTTTATTACATTAAGGTATGTCCCTTCTAAACCTACTTTCCTGAGTTTTTATCATGAATGCATGTTGTACTTTGTCAAATGCTTTTTCTGCCTCTATTGCGATGATCATATGGCTTTTATCCTTTCTTTTTTTTTTTCAACGTTTATTTATTTTGGGGACAGAGAGAGACAGAGCATGAACGGGGGAGGGGCAGAGAGAGAGGGAGACACAGAATCGGAAACAGGCTCCAGGCTCCGAGCCATCAGCCCAGAGCCCGACACAGGGCTCGAACTCACAGACCGCGAGATCGTGACCTGGCTGAAGTCGGACGCTTAACCGACTGCGCCACCCAGGCGCCCCATATCCTTTCTCTTTTTAATGTGTTCTATCATGCTGATTGACTTGTGAATATTGAACGATGCTTGCCTCCCAGAAATAAACCCCACTTGATTATGGTGAATGATTTTTTTAATTGTTTTTAACGTTTTATTATTTTTTTTTGAGAGAGTCTCAATTTGAGAGAGTCACCATTTTATTTTTTATTTTTTGCTCTAATCTTTATTATTTTCTTCCTTCTACTAGCTTTAAGCTGTGCTGTTCTTTGTTTCTATGTGTAAGAGTAGCTTGTTTATTTGAGATTTTTCTTGTTTCTCGAGGTAGACCTGTATTGCCATAATCTTCCATATTAGAAAAAATAGTTTCTGCTGCATCTCAAAGATTTTGGACTGTTGTATTTTTATTTTCATTTTTCTCCATGTATTTTTTTTTTAATTTTCTCTTTGATTTCTTGGTTGACCCATTCATTGTTGAGCAGCATTTTATTTAACTTCCATGAATCTGTGTTCTTTCCAAAATTTTTCTTGTGATTGAGTTGTAATTTATACAATTGGGGTTGGAAAAAATGTACGATATAATTTCAATCTTTCTGAATTTGTTAAGACTTGTTTTGTGGCCTAACATGTGATCTATTCTGAAGAATGTTCCATCTGCCCTTGGGAAAAGTTTTTATTCTGCTATTTTGAGTTGCAATGTTCTGAATGTATCTGTTATATGCATCTAGTCCAATGTGTCATTTAAAGCCACAATTTCCTTGTAGATTTTCTGTTTAGATAATCTACTGATGTAAGTAGGGTATTAGAGTTCCCTACTATTATTGTATTACTGACAATTATTTCCTTTATATCTGTCAATAGTTGCTTTATGTATTCAGGTGCTTCCATGTTGAGTATGGAAATATTTATTATTATTACAGCCTTTTATTGGGTTGTTTCTTCTTTCATTACGTAGTGTCCTTTTTTTGTTTTTCATTACAGTCTGTTTTAAACCCCATTTTGTCAGTTATAAGTATTCCTACCCTAGTTTTATTTTCATTTTCTTTGCATGATAAATGTTTTTCCATCCTTTCATTTTCAATCTGCATGTGTCTTTAGGTCATAAGGGAGTCTCTTGTAGGCACCATGTAGATGGATCTTGCTTTTTTGTCCATTCAGACACACTACAGCTTTTGATTGAGGCTTGAGTCCATTTACATTCAAATTAATTATTGATGGGTATATACTTATCGCCATTTTGTTACTTGTTTTATGGTTGTTTTTGTAATTCTTCCCTATTCCTTTCTTGTCTTGCTTTCTTCCTTTGCAGTTTGCTGGCTTTCTTTAGTGATATGGTTGGGTTCCTTTTTCTTTATTTTTTGTATATCTATTACAGGTTTTTTATTTGTGGTTACAATTGATTCATATATAATATGAATATAATAGTCTATATTAAGTTGATGATCACTTAAGTTTGAACCCATTTTTAAAGCACTAAATTTTTATTCCCCTCTCTTTATGTTTTATGTATATGAAATCCTTTATATCCTTTTATTTTGTGAATCCATTGACTGAGTTTTTATACATATAATTGATTTTACAACTTTTATGTTTAGCCTACATAAGGATTTTATAAGTGGTTAATCTACTACTTTTTTGTGTTTACATATACCTGTAAACATCTATTTTTTCCTTTCCTAATTTTCTCACTCCTGACTATGGCCTTTTATTTTCTCTCAAAGAATTCCCTTCAATATTTCTTTTAGGGATGGTTTATTGGTGATAAACTCATTTAACTGTTTTTTGTCTTTTGTTTTGTTGTTGTTGTTTTTGTTTTGGGTCTGGAAAACTATTTTTATTTCTATTCTGAATTATAGTCTTACAAGTTTCATTCTCTCAGCACTTTGAATATATTATAACACTCCCTTCTGGTCTTCAAAGTTTGTGCTGAAAAATCAGCTGATAGCCTTATCTGGTTTCCTTTGTATCTTGCTGTGTTAAAAATTCTCTCTTTATCACTACATTTGCCATTTTGATTACTATGTGTGTCAGTATGGTCTCCTTGGATTGATATTGTTGCAGGCTCTCTATGCCTCATTCATCTGGATGTCTACTCCTTTCCTTAGATCCAGGAAGTTTTCAGCTATTATTTCTTCAAATCAACTTTCTGTCTCCTTTCTTCTCCTTCTGGAATCCTTATGATTTTGTTATAACTGATGGTGTCACTGAGTTCCCTTAACCTATTCTCATTTTTTAAATTATTATTTTGTTTTCTTTAGGCTGTTCATTTTGGTTGTTTTCCACTACTCTGTCTTTCAGCTACCTGATCCATTATTCTGTCACCTCTAATCTACTATTGATTCGCTCTAGTGTATTTTTAAATTTCAGTTATTAGCTCTTCATTTCTGATTTTTTAAGTTTTCTATCTTTTTGTTGAAGGACTTGCTGAGATCCCCCACTGTTTTCTCAAGTCTGGTAAGTACTTTTATGACCATACATGAATTATTATCTGGCATATTGCTTACCTCTGTTTCATTAATCTTTCTGTTGTGGTTTTGCCATGGGTATATTCCTCTATCTCCTCATTTTGTCTCTCTGTGTTTGTTTGCATTAGGAAAATCAATTACATCTCCTGCTATTGAAAGTAATGGCTCTATGAAGAAGAGGTCCTATGGTCCTATGATACAATGTCCCCTGTTTACCAGAACCAGGTGCGTCAGTGGTGTCTCCTATGTAGGTTGTGTGCATGCTACTGTTGTAGCTGACTCTTGTTTGCCTTCGGTTCAGTTAGCTGCAATGGCCCACTTTGCCTGTTGTGGGATGGGTTTTTCCCCTTTACTGTTAAGAGACCTGTGTGGAGCAGTCATGGGCTTGTATTTGTTCAATATCAGCAGACAGACAAGATGCTTTCCTTTAGCCCATTTGCCAAGGTGGTGGTAACACTGAAATGTAAGGTGCTTTCCCTGTGTCGTCCCCTGAGTTTTGTTGCCCCCAGTCCTTCTGTCGAGGCTGCAGTAGCATAACCCTATAGGATGATTTTCCTGCATTGTACCTTGGGAGACTTTTGTTGGTGAGTGGAGAGGGTAGATAGGCCACATACTTGCAGCGCTGCAGATGCACTGAATGGCAGAGAACTCCCTCTGCACTGCCAGTTATACAGTTTGGCTCTTGGGACTGAGAGTATACTGATGTGTGTGGTTTTCTTCCCCTCTCCCCAGGCCAGGAAATACTTTGGAGTAGTGCAGGTTCCTGCTGGGGCTTTTTGCAGGATGAGACAGACATGGCAGGAGGTCTTTTGGAGGAGCTCCTGCTGAGTAAAATGGATTAGATCGGGCAGATCCATAGAGGAATGTGGGGGTTAGGACTCATGCTGTTAGCAAGTTAGGTGGAAAGTGTTTGTGGTGTTTCCCACAGGTGTCCAGCCATCCAGGTTGTAGGATGGGGAAAAAGTGGTACCCACATGCTCTTTTGCTCTTGGAGAGGTCTGTTAAAGATGTCTGTTCCTCGATCATATGTTCTGGGATTAGTAAACAAATCTTCATATATACCCTAGGTGTTTTTCAGACTGCTGCTTCTATGCTATATCTTTGGGGAGTATTTGATATCTTGTCTCTTTAAGGGCAGGGATTCATTTTCCCATCACTCTCCAGCTCTTCCAAAACCAAGCTTGCTGATTTTTAAGGTACCCAGAGTTGAGCCCTGTTGATTATAAAAAATCATAATGTTAAGCCTTACTGTTTTTCAAAGCCAAGGTTATGAAGACTTGTGTTTCCAGTGTAGGTCCCCTGTGTCTGGAGCACTTGGTATGGGGACGACTTCTCTCCTTTCTCTGTGCTTTGGTGTCCTTTGCATTTGTGGTTAGTTTTGCCAAAAGTTTGGTTCCTGACTGGATCTCTGCTCTTCATATGCTTTTTGATGTGTCCTCCTCTCTACATTTAACTATGGAAGATCTGTCCTCCCAGGCTTTAGTTCATTTTCTGGGTTGGATGCATTAATGTTGCTGTTATCTAGGTGTGTCCATGGGATAGAATGAACTTAGGATTCTCCTGCTCTGCCACCTTCACAGTTTCCCAGTTTTTATGTTTTATTTTATTTTATATTTTTTATTTTTATATTTTTATTTTTATGTTATATATATTTTTTATTTTATATATATTGATATTTTATTTATTTTAATTTAAAATATTATATATTATATTTTTATATATTTATATTTTTATATTTTATATATTCATATTATTTTATTTTATATTTTTATTTTATTATGCATATATAAATACACTATGAGTGTCAATAGTCAAAATTATATTAAAATATATACTTAGAGTAACTCTACTGCAAATCTGCCTTTTCCTTTCTATGCCTTCCTTTCTATACAAAGAAACCCTTTGCATTCTTTTCAGTTTTATTTTCAATTTTTACACCAAAGAGCAGGCTTTATAATATTCTCCAATTATAGTGGAGATCACTCTATATTAGAATAATGATTGTTCTTGGACTTAAATTTTTTTTTATTTTTTAAATTTTTTTTTAATTGTTTTATTTGTTTTTGAGAGAGAGAGAGAGAGAGAGAGAGCCAGTGAACATGGTCAGGGGAAGGGCAGAGAGAGGAAGACACAGAATCTGAGCCCATGGACCAAGAAACCATGACCTGAGTCAAAGTTGGACACCCAACTGACTGAGCCACCTGGTGCTCCTGTTCTTGGACTTTTTATAGTTCCACTGTATATAATCATGTGTTTCCCTCATATCCCAGGTCTGTTTTGTCAGACAAGTCCATATGACTAATTTTACCTAATAGGATAAGAGTAGAATTGATATCTCACTTCTAGACCAGTTATGTAAGGGCCCATGTATGACCATCTTGCTTTCTGTTCCTTTGCAATCATAATTACAGAAGCCTAATTAATGGGATGAGAGCACATGCATGCCTGAGTTACTAGTGGTAGTCAGAACTCCTAGAGGATCAACCACATAGAACGGAATAATTTGATGAAAATAATAAATCTTTTTATGTTGTAAACTTCTGGCATTTTTGTTTTGTGGTCTCAGACACTACAAATCATGTATAGTTTTATCACCTCTGTCACAGAAAGTTCTTAAAGCAAAGACTTGTTCTTACATTTCAATACACTCATATAACATCTTTCAAATATGAGTTTGTAGTTGGCTACAGAAAAATCCCAGCTAGTTGCAAAATTTATTTATCAAATAATTCAAAGATCCCTACCATCATAGAAACAAGATAAAAATAAACCATAATTAGGGTCTCCTTGGTGGTTCAGTCAGTTGAGGATCCGACTTCGGCTCAGGTAATGATCTTACGGCTTGTGAGTTTGAGCTCCATGTTGGGTTCTGTGCTGACAGCTCAGAACCCGGAGCCTGCTTCAGATTCTGTGTCTCCCTCTCTCTCTGCTCCTCCCCTGCTTGCTCTGTCTCTCTCTCTCTCTCTCTCAAAAATAAATAAAAAACATTAAAAAATAAAAAAAACAATAATCAGTGAAAATAAAACTAAATAATAAAAATATATTTTAGTCACTTAGAATATGATTAAAGTAAAACTTTATATAACTATATAACAATTATAGTAAACTAAAAATAAAATGACATTACCAATTATGAAGTCATTATCATCAAAAAGGATGAGGGGCGCCTGGGTGGCGCAGTCGGTTAAGCGTCCGACTTCAGCCAGGTCACGATCTCGCGGTCCGTGAGTTCGAGCCCCGCGTCAGGCTCTGGGCTGATGGCTCAGAGCCTGGAACCTGTTTCCGATTCTGTGTCTCCCTCTCTCTCTGTCCCTCCCCCGCTCATGCTCTGTCTCTCTCTGTCCCAAAAATAAATAAACGTTGAAAAAAAAATTAAAAAAAAAAAAGGATGAAAGTAGAGAAATTATATGTGAACAAAATAGTGGGTTTTAACCACTTTATAAAGAAAAAAAAGGGGGGGGGGTTAAAATAAATTGAGTATTCAATTTAAGCTGAAAGAAGGGAAAAACAAACCCAAGAAAATTAGAAAGTTCAAATCATTACAGATAAAGCAAATGTTAATAAAATTTAAAAAAATAATGAGGCATTAGAAATGAAATGGAAAAAAAAGATTAATTGAAACAGTCAAAAAAGTACAACTTTCATGAGAAATAAACAAATAGAAAACACATGCAGACTTTTTGAACAAACTGAAAATCAATAACTCTTCTTAGATCCATCAGAGAATTGAGGTCACAGGACAAACGGCTGCCCCCAAATTGGAGATACAGACAGTTGGATATGCAGAATCACAGTTTACCAGAACAGTATCCCTCAAGCAGAAACCTCTGTTAAAACCTGCATAGGAAAACCTAAGCTGAAATTGACAAATTGCTGGAAGCTGAGTGTGAACAAGACTAAGGATTAAAAATCCAGGTCGACCCAGTCCTAGGACTTGATGCTCCACTAGTCCGAGGACCCTACACTTTTGTGAGTTATACCTCTAGGATCTCTACCAGGTTCTCAAACTGAAAACTGGAGAAAATGCACTTCCTGCAGTGGGAGGAGAAAATGACTGTGTTAAAATAGGCCCAGAGCATTCTGTTATGCCCTCAAGAGAAACTTAAATTTTACCAGACCCTAAGCAACTAGAGTTTTAACAGAACATGATTCACTTGGGAGAAGAGAAATATCCAAATCCAACGTGTAGTAGAGAAACTATAAATATCTAATTAATGTAGGAAAGTTGCACCCAGAGAGTTAACCTTTATTTGTACCAAAGAACTCACACAATAGAGAAACTGTATCTTTGCAATCAACATGAAAAATCTGTCATTGATAATTTATCCCTATAACAAGAACAAATTCTCATTGTCTAGTCACCACAGGTCTGTAATCACTATGGATGAGTCCCCAATCAAGCTCCAGCCCTGGTGTGCTAAAGAAAACTCTAAATAGAAATAATCCCTAAAACAAGAAAAAAGTATTTATTTGGAGGAAGAAATTCTTGAGTTACACAAATAATTCATAATGGTGAAGTAGTTCAATTACATATTGGAAATGTATTACTTTTACAGTGACATTTGTAGGACATATGAGGTTCTTCACTACATAAAACATTCTCAGTGTTATGAGTGGAAGACAGTCTTCAGTGATCACTCATTCCTCAGTCAACATTAGTCATATCACACTGTGGGCACACCAATATTTAAGGCATATGACAAAGCTCAGATGGAGTCCACATCAGAAAACTCATACCGGGAAGACACATGACTGAGCAAATAATGTGGGCTTTGCCTAATGACCTACTACTTAAAATTGTAACATAAAGATGTAGGATTATAAAGTGGTCATGGCAATTCTGAATGCACAATTTAGAAACAAGTAATACATGAGATAAACCAACTTCAATAGATGTGTACCTGTGTGTAAGCATGCAGTAGGAATGGTTGCTGAAATATTAAGTCTACTTGCATTTGTCTTGACAAAATCGAGAAACAGTATCTTGAATACAAATGGGCCATTTTTCCTTAATCATACGTCACTATTAATCATTTAGCCAGTTTCTATATTTTGTGCATTCTAAACATAATTGCAAAGGTATGCATCAATCAGAAAATACCTGAATGAAACTGAAAATTTTAGGACCAAAAATAAAGTGTGTTAATAAGTACAAAATATGTATATACATAAATGGGACCAAAAAATGATAAATAAATCTTTATTTTGTGAGTTAAAAAAAACTAGGGGATACAAATGATTTAATGAGTTTCTTTATCGGAGGCAGTTTCTCACACTGTTACCCACTTTACTTTCTCTTCTTGCTGAACTATTAAATGACACAACTTTTTCACATTTCCAGAGTGTTCCACAAGCCATCTGTTTTTTTCCTTACCAAAATATGGAAGTATAAATGCTTCCCTTTTTAACTTTCGCATCTAATTTTCTTCTTTTATTTTAAATTTCTGAGGACCAATATGAATTTCATGTCAGCTGCCAAATATTCAGAGATTTTCTGAAATTGGGTGACATTTAGCAATAGTAGTTACATTTTTGAATACTCATTCTACTTTGGTTAAAAAAAAAAAAAAGAGGAGTTAGGCTAAGTCATTACATTTTGCCAAATCCTTTTTAAATTTCATCATGAAAAGAGAAGATGGTATCTTTAGGAAACTTTGTTATGAAAACTGAAGCAAATGGAAGACTATTTCACAGGATAATAAAATAAAATGAGATCTAGAATTATGGTCTCAATAATTAGATCTCAATAGTTGTGTTAAGTAGGAAGTGCTTTCACATATAATTGGTTGTGTTGATAAATAAATGGCATTTTAGCTCCATGTATTTGCATTTATGACTACTGAGGAAAAAAAAAATCTTCACTTAGCTGCCCAATAAACATCAATCACCGAATCACCAAAGATCATTTAATTCTAGAAACATGAATTGCATGGATCCTACACTTGAAGCACATAAACCTATAATTTTTAATATGTGGGTGAGCTGGTGTTTGACCTAATTTAGAAACATGCCATACTTTGGCTGCTGTATTTATATAGGCTCCAAAATAATGTTCTTGAAGAGGGATTTATCCAAATATTTAAAGTTATGTATTTTTAGGTTATTGGGAAATTTTACTTATCTTGTGATTTCTCTCCACTTTTAAAATGAAAATTTTAAATCTTGTTTTATCTCTTTGATTACTGAGCCACCTCCTGCCCAAAACATAAACTTAATGACGGATTTTGAGTTTCCCAAAGACGCTTATCTACTTCCAAGCTGTTCTGTGTTCAGAGTGCAATTTGCAGTTATAAAATTCCTGAGCTTGCCCCATCAGGGGATAAACTAATTTCCAACCTAATGGAAAGATTTGTGATGGCTTAACTGTTTCGTGAGGCTAAAAATTTAGACCAAACTGATTTTAAATCTCATTTCCAGAGAAAGATAGTTATAACCTAAGAATAGTTTTCAAAACTATACCCAATTTTTAAAGGTGTGTGCTCAAAAACAGGCTATAGACTTTGTAGCTTTCTTGCTAGTGCTGGGAGGAACAATCACCCCATCACCCCATCATATGAATTGTCTTTATGGTGTCTGCACTCAGAGATTGATGCTCCAGGGAGAATTCACATCTCGTTGAAGTTACTCTTAAATTTTACATGATCACGTAATTTAAAACTAATTCTGGCTTTTACAATCATGTTTTCTTTAGCTCAAATTTAAGTAAATTGTCAGAGATGATAGTAAACAATTATGCTTTTATTTTGTAGTAAGGTATTACTTAGAATATAGTGCCAAGATTAACAATTTATTATCAAGAAAATATATACAGAGTTACCACTATATGTTTTTTTGAATGGTATTTTGAAGTTCTTTAAAAAGTTATAAGTAATTATTAGATGTTGATGGTCATTACTCCTTGGAGAAATATCTAAAACCAACATCACTTTAAAATCACTAAATGATTTCCAATTGGATGATAATTAAATATGATATGAAATTCTTTTTTATAAAAATTATAACTTGAATGGATTGTGATAGCAGATCATGCATTAACTATTTATGTACTGTCAGAGCATGATATCTATGATGTCCATTCTAAGAAATACAGGAAATGGGTTATAGATATATACTCTTGGGGCATATTTTGAACTATTAGAGTTTATTTAAATATTTAGGTGTGGAGAATGTATTACTAGAGAATGTCAAGACGTTTGTTTCTTTTTTTCCCTCATCAAATACTAACTTTGAGGTAAAGTTCAAAAAATAAAAACTTCAGCTTTTTTTTTTTTAATTTTGGAGAGAAAGAGAGAGATGTGAGTCAGGGGAGGTGGACTGAAGGAGAGACAGGGAGAATCTCAAGCAGGCTCCACCCTCAGCAAGGAGCTTGACATGGGGCTCAATCCCATGACCTTGGATCATGACCTGAGCTGAAACCAAATCAGATACTCAACTGACTGAGTCACCCAGGTGCCCCAAAACTTCAGCTTTAATACATATGGAGATGATGCCGTGGCTCCACACAGTACTATAGCAATGGCAAAACTCTGATTCTATTGTGACTATTTTTACTTCAATTGTGATTTGAGACCTATTTGAATCTTGCCTTTGTCACTCATATATGAGTGACTTTGGCTAAATTTCTTAACACTGTGTACCTCAATCACATTATCTGGAAACTAGTGATCACAGAGCTTAACTGATTTGAGGAAATTAAAAAAAAAATGTGTGAAAGTGGCTGACATATGTATTCAATAAAGTTATAAAGTCCGGTTGAATCAAAATATTTCAAGCCAGAAATTTTTCTTTGCATTTTCTTTTACCCTAAGATCTAGTAATCTAAACTCTGGATTTTAAAAACAAACACAAACAAACAAAAACAACAAAACAAATCTAATGCTTATTTGACACAATGATATAACAACATCAACAAAAATCAAAGAAAAAAAGCTTAATTCTCATTTAGTAAAAGTTTAAAGTAATTTTATCTCTAAGGCTAACTTGTAACTATTATTGTAGATAAAATCAAAGTATAAAGGCCATTATGACAGATATATAAACAAATGTAATGTCTATAAAAATATAGTCAAGGAAGGAACCACACGTATACTGGTAGAATTTTGAAGCCTTCACAATGGAGATCATATTTGTGCTGGGCTTTGAAATATGAATAGACTTGTAACTATCAAAGGAGATAAGATAATTCCTCACAGAGGAAAAAGCATGAGCAAATTATGGGAATACATGAATGGGCATATCACATTAAAAAATAGGAGGACATAATGAATAACACTTCATTTTGATGGGATAGAAAGACAGGCAAAAAAAACAACCCAGTAAATAAAATGTCAGCATTTTCATTCACTAATGTGGTATAAATATTCAAAAACATTCAAAAAAAACATTCCAGAGTTAATTCAATGAAGCAGTGTTGTTTTACAAACAGTTAAATCACAACAGCTCGAATCCTTTCATTCATACTTGCTCATTTAATCCATCTCTGAGAGGATATAAACACAATTTGTCATGTGAAAAACAAGTCATTATTTTAAATAAGTGAACTTTGGGGCACCTGGGTGGCTCAGTCGGTTGAGCGTCTGACTTCAGCTCAGATCACGAACCCACAGTTTGTGAATTCGAGTTCCACGTCAGTCTCTGTTTTGACAGCTGGGAGTCTGGAACCTGCTTCCAATTCTGTGTCTCCTTCTCTCTCTCTGCCGTTCCCCCTTTCTCTCTCTCTCTCTCTCTCTCTCTCTCTCAAAAAAATAAAATAAAATAAAATAAACATTATTTTTTTTTAAATAAGTGAAGTTTAAGACATCTGGTGGGATTCCAGTCTGATTCCTCACTTATTATATTTGAATAAATAATCTTCAAACTTAACAAGTTTATACTAGTGCAGATATTAAATGGCATCCCATTTTTATAGTCCAATAGTGATAAGTAAGTGCTTAAAAATTTATTTAGTGATGTCAGGTTTTGTAATTAGAATTAAACAAAAGCACTGAGTCAAATATAATGCAAGAGTAAAACACTCTTAGTTTGTTAAAGGTAATATTTTTTATGGTGGCCTTTCTCAATGGACATGATATTTCTAAAAATTCTTTTAAGAAAGCACATCAAATTAAAAAGAAAATTAGTTCTAGGAAAAGGGGTAGACTTATTTTTAGTGGCATTTATTAGAAAGGTAATACATGTTCATTTAACCAGAGCAGTGTATATGCAGGTTTGCTCACAAATACTCAAGAGTTATTTTAGATGTCTATGGTTCTATACAACTGGTCTGCTTAGTTTCCCACCTCCCTCATTATTGGTCTAAACTATCACCTCTAACCCTTTCCCTAGTCTAACAAATCTAGTCTACCTGGATTGAGTCTCTTGTCTTTGTTGAGACAGTAACTCTAGATAATACATTCCTAGTGCTCTCAGAAACTGTTGGTCTGCCAAGAAAAAGATATGACAGGGAGTAGAAGATTGAAGTAAAATGTTATTTTTATTTATTTATTTTTGCTTGATAGTTTGTTTTACATTTATTTTCCTGTTTTCCTTAGAGCTCACCAATATGTCAATATTCTTCCTCAGGGTTCTGATAATGAATACAAAAATATTACATTTTAATTAAATGCACACAAATGAGATTTCAAAATAGATACAAAAAAAACCCACTTTGAATGACTAGAATCATCTGCTAATGATTCCCTATTCTATCCTTAGACTACAATCATGATTATAATGTGCTTGTTTTATTGCTATAGTTCCTGCTCAAAATTTCATAGTTATGATACCTTATTTTATTTTACTTATGTCTGGATGAATATTCACAGTAAGTTGTAAATATATGTGCACACATATATGAGCTTGTATATTAAAATATATTTATTGTATAATAATCTACATGTATGTATTGGAATAGATTTAGCATTTGTAAATTATAATGCTTATTTTAGATTACATATATTATATTTGTATGGATATGAATGTGGTGATATGAAATTTTAATATGTTATCCAAGTATTTGCATCCTGGTGTTCATGATAATACTAGCAAATATTTCTATTCCAGTATTCCTAAAATCACTGGAGAAGTGATCTTACTAGAGAGAATTAAGAATTGACAGCAATAAATATTTAGATAGTTTAGTATGGGGCTCAAACAATTTTTAAAAATCTTTCTATAAATACACTTCCTTCAGCTTAAGGTATGCATATCTTCTTGATGATATCACCAACATCTTAGTAGTGGCCATTTTACTTTCAGTCTTTCTGGGAGCCACAAATATCTCCATACCCTGTGGCAAACCATTAACAGTAAAGTGCTTCCTTTTATCATTTTTACGTATTTAATTTTAAGTTTTTTTGTTTATTTAGAAAGAGAGGAGGGGTGCAGAGAGAGCAAGAGAGAGAGTACCAAGCAGGCTCCCATCTGTCAGCACTGAGCCAGACATGGGGCTCAATCAGATAACGACCTGAGTGGAGATCAAGAGTCCAATGCTTAACTGACTGAACCACCCAGCTGTCCCCCTTGATCATTTTTCAAAACTCTGTCCAAAGTCTTGTAATGAAGGGAAAATCTCAAAGAAAATGATAGTCCTTCTTGTGTGTGTGATTGTATCTACAACATTTTTCAATTTGTTTCCACCTATTGATGACTACTTTGATTTATTTTTTTCATGCTAGCCAGTGTAACTCTTGCCTCCCCCTTTACTTAGAGCCTTTGTAATAAGAATTATTTTTACATTTCTTGTGTCCATATCATTTTTGAACATTTATTAAGTAACCCTAGTTTCCTTCACTTCTAGGCAGCTCCATATTTTTCTATTTTCTATATATATTTTCTATAGAATATATTTTCTATAACACACACTTTGCCTAGTCTTCCAAAAAATCAGCTTTGTCTTTTTTTTTTTTTTCCCTTGTGAAATTTCTCTGTAAAAACCCATGGAATTAAGTATGGTTTCTTTGGGTGTCAGCTAGCATCATGCCTATTCCTCTAATGTTGCAGATATAGCAATTAGAAAATATATATATATATATATATATATTCCTTTTTAAAAACAATTTTATGGAGGTGTAATTAAATATAATAAGCTACACTTATTTAAGGTGTGTAACATATGTTTTTAGACACACACACACTCATAAAACCATTTCCACAGTCAAGATAATAAGCATATATATCATCCTCAAAAATGTCCCTATGCCCTTTGGTAATAATACCCTGCTGCTCATCCTGCCTACCTTCTATCATGTCCGAACAAAACTCAATCTGCTCTCTATTTCTATATGTTAATTTGCCATTTCAAGAGTTTTATATAAATAGAACACAGGGTATGTTCTCTCTTTTTCTTTTGCTTCTTTCATTTAGGACAATTATTTTGAGAGTCACTGGTAGAGTTTTCTGTACCAATAGTTCATTCCCTTTAATGCTTCAACAGTGTATTTTTAAAAGTAATTTAAAATTTAATTTTACTTCTTAAATATTATTACTGGAAAATTTTAAATTATGTATGTGTAATGAAATATATTTCTATTGGGTGTTGTTGACCTACATACAGATATAAAGACCTCAGAAAAATTAAATTTGAGGTTCAGGGTATGTGCTAAGATTGAGCAAACTGATTAAGATTTCTTGCATACAACACTAACAGCAGTAGTTAATGAGGAAATCATTTGAGTCAGAATGGTTCTATAGATCCTGATAGCCTGAATCCAAGGACAACAGAACATGAACGAAAGAAATTGGCAGCAGAAACAGCCCTGACAGTAAGATAGTCCAATATGCTGTGTAGACTTATCACATAATGAAATTATTTTAATTATACGTGTCTCTGCAAGTACAGTGGGTCAAGTGTATATACAGAGATAGTGTATTTATATGTATTTGTTTCTTTATTTTGTATTAATTTTCTATAACTTCATGAATTACACTTCAAATAATATGTGATCCCGAAACATTTGAAAATATATTGAGCCAGAGGTGCCTGGGTGGCTCAGATGGTTAAGCACCCAACTCTTGCATTTGGCTCAGGTCATAATTTCACTGTTCATGAGTTTAAGCCCCACGTCCAACAACACATTGACAGCACGGAGCCTGCTTGGGATTCTCTCTCTCCCAATCTCTTTGCCTCTCCTCCATTCTTGCTCTCTCTCTCTCTTTCAAAATAAATTAACAATCTTTACCAAAAAAAGAAAATATATTGAGATAAATATTAATAAAATGTAAATCATGGTGTGTTTTGGAGCTCAGTTGGTTGAGCATCCAACTTCAGCTCAGGTCATGATCTCACAGTTTGTGGTTTCAAGCCACATTGGGTTCTGTACTGACAACTCAGAGCTTGCAGCTACCTTCAGATTCTGTGTGTGTCTCTCTCTCTGCCCCTCCCTTGCTTGCACTCTCTCTCTCTCTCAAAAATAAACATTTAAAAAAATAATAAAAAAATTTAAATCCAACTGTAATATTGTTTGTTGGCAATCAGATTGCTGAAGAGTCAAAGAAAAAGATAATGCCCAGGAAGTAGGCAACTTTCGTACACTACTAGTTGATTATTTCTTCTTTGGTAATTTTAGCAATACACATAAAAATGTCAAAGAATTTGGTAACATGATAACATTTAATAATTTACCCCAAAAATACTTCTATGAAAAATTATGCCCCCCAAACATTGTTATTAAGAATGAAGAAGAATGTAAAATCACATGATGTCTTAAAAATAGGATATTGGTAAATATATTACATCCCCATACCATTGCATATTTGAACATCATTAACAGTTTTAAAGAATAGAGATGATATAGATAATTTCCAAAATGAAATTTCCAAAAGACAATTTCCAAAAGAAAAAGGAAAATATATATCTATGCATGAATCACATAAGACACAATGCTGGAAAAATTGATTAGAAAAATATATAAAAATGAATTCAAATGCTTCATCTCAAGCCATTTACAAAAATCAGCTACAGTCAAATGAAACATTTAGATTAAAATACAGTGGATTAAGACCTGTAAAAAACATTTTTGGCACTGGACAAAGTAAGTAGCTTATACTAGATTATATATGTTGTATGTTTATATAATACATATAATCAAGTAATATATGTTGTATACACACATAGATACACATTTACACATAAATATATTAAGTATATAATAAAGAGTTTAATAATGAATATTTCAGACTCACTAATGTATACAATAAAACCAACACCCATGCAACCACTATCTGGCTTACAAAATCAAACATACATAAAATAATTCAATTTAGGAGCACCTGGGTGGCTAAGTCATTTGAGTGCTTAACTTTTGATTTCAGCTCAGGTCATGATCTCACAGTCTTTGGGATCTGGGATGAAGCCCTGCATCAGGCTCTGCACTGAAAGCATGGAGCCTACTTGGGATTCTCTCTCTCCCTCTCTCTCTCTCTCTGCCCCTCCCCTGGCTCATGCATGCATGTGTGTGTGCACTCTCTCTCTCCCTTTATCAAAATAAATAAATAAATAAATAAATAAATAAACAACATTTAAAAAATAATTCAATTCTGGGGCCCCTGGGTGGCTCAGTCAGTTAAGCATCCGACTTCAGCTCAGGTCATGATCTCATGGTTTGTGAGTTCGAGCCCCGCATCGGGCTCTGTGCTGACAGCTCGGAGCCTGGAGCCTACTTCGGAATCTATGACTCCCCTTCTCCATCTGCCCCCTCCCCAGTTCATGCTCTGTCTCTGTCTCTCAAAAAATAAATAAACATTAAAAAAAAATTTTTAAATATAAGTCAATTTAAAGTTGTACCTTCCTCATGGTTAACTACTGGGTAGGAAAATAAATGTCCCCTACCAGATATCTAACCTTATAAATATTTTCTTTTTAAAAAAAATATCTTTGAGGAGGGGCAGAGAGAGAGACAGAGAGGGAGACAGAGATTCTAAAGCAGACTCCTTGCTGTTATCGCAGAGCCCCTGACATGGGGCTCAAACTCACAAACCATGAGATCATGACCTGAGCCAAAATCAGAGGTTCACCTGACTGAGCCACCCAAGCACTCCAACCTTACGAACATTTTGTTTTTTAAAAAACATTTTTAATGTTTTATTTATTTTTGAGAGAGAGAGAAAGAGACAGAGAATGAGCAGGGGGATGGCCAGAGAGAGAGGGAGACACAGAACCTGAGGCAGGCTCAGAGCCCTACATGGGGCTGGAGCTCACTAACTGCGAGATCATGACCTGAGCTGAAGTCGGACGCTCAACCAAATGAACTTCCCCTTATGAACATGGTCTAATGAAGACAACTAAAAGGTGTAGGACCAAAGTCCTGATTCAAGCTCAACTAAGCATATTAGAAAAATTGGTATATAGCAAAAGAATTATAGATTAATTCAAAATCTGTGCATTGATTACAGGAGAAAAAGTGTTGAGGAAATTAATAATCAAAATGAAAAAAAAATTAATTGAAATCCTTTACATAAAGTCATTCATAAAAATCAGTTACAGTCATGTGAAATTTTTAGAGTCACAGACAATAGAAAGACATTTTTGACACTGGGGGAAAAAAAAAAGTATCTCATACCAGCACCAGACTGACTGCTCACAAAAGAGGAGTAATATTTGGGCAAATGCACATGATAGAAATGTATAATACAATGAAGACATTAGAGAAAATGAAAGCATGAAAGACTTGAGGGTTGTAGTCAATAAAAGAAGGGTGATGCAAGGAATGAGCTCCACTTTCACATATATTTTTTTTCTCTGGTAACACTTTTTTCCCCCAAATCTCAACAGAAAGAGACTGGTAATTAAAATGGAAAGAAGCAGTCATACTGGTCTAAAAAAAAATAAAAATCAGAGCTTGGGGATTATAAAGTGGCTAAAATCCTGGAGAAGACTGAAATGCAGATAAGTTCCATAAATGTGGCATAAACTCAGCAGGTGCATAGCAAGTCTCCATAAAGCATAGCAGAAAATCCAGCTGGAAAACTAAAAGAATGGGGTGATAATTTCAGCATTTTAGGGGGAGAAAAATGTTGACATTCTAACAAAGTGACAGGGACCTGGAAAGTACATTTGACTTTCATTTGAGACTCCACAAGAATGATCCCTAGAAATATTGGCCAGGCCCTAGAAGTAAGGACTGTATCCTAGAGCTAGGAGCAAAATAAAGGCTAAATCTAAATTTTAATATCTCTCTGTCTAATGTCTCTATGTCTCTCTCTCTGTCTTTTAATCCACAATATTTAACATCCAGGGAAAGTTTAGAATTTTTTTGAAGGACAAAAATTGACAATAAATAACACATTTTTACAAGTAATTTGAATATTGATATCTTATAGGGACATTAAATAACAAAAATCTTTTTTTTTTTTTTCAACGTTTATTTATTTTTGGGACAGAGAGAGACAGAGCATGAACGGGGGAGGGGCAGAGAGAGAGGGAGACACAGAATCGGAAACAGGCTCCAGGCTCTGAGCCGTCAGCCCAGAGCCTGACGCGGGGCTCGAACTCACAGACCGCGAGATCTAAATAACAAAAATCAATTGGAATCCTAATTGGAGATTTCATCTCACCTCTAAATAACTGGCAAATAAAAGCAGACAAAAATAAAATCATTAATGTACAAGATTTGAAAAATAAGATTATTCAAATTAATTTACTTTTTTAAAAAAGTGTACTACACCCAATAACTTTAGCCTATGTATGTTTTAAGGGGCAGTTGGAACATTTAATAAAATGGACAATATACAATACCATAAGGCAATTAACTAAAAATTTCAAAAACTTAAATAATTCAGTGTGGGTTCTTACACTCCTATGTAAGATTTAAATATGATTTAAAATAAGAAAATAATTAATGAAAGTTAGAACATTTCCCAAATATTTAAAGTTTAAGTCATAGACTTCTAAATAAACCATGAGGCCATATTTTACTATATATATATATATATATATATATATATATATATGTATATGTATACTATATATATATGTATACATATACATATATATATATTTCTTTTTAATTAATGTTTATTTTTGAGAGAGAGAGACAGAGCATGATCTGGGAAGGGGCAGAGAGAGAGGGAGACACAGAATCTGAAGCAGGCTCCAGGCTCTGAACTGTCAACACAGAGCCCTACACGGGGCTCAAACTCACAGACCCTGAGATCATGACCTGAGCTGGAGTTGGACACTCAACCGACTGAGCCACCCAGGTGCCCCAGAGTATATTTTGAATTAAATAATAAAATATAACATCAAAACTTATGGGATACAGCTAAAGCAGTTCTTAAAAGGACATTATAGCTTTCAGTGGATATATTAGAAAGAAGAAAGTTACAAGGAAGAAAATGGAAAAAATAAAAAGAATTTAATAAATATCAGAAAATATTAACAAAGACAAAGCAGGTTTTGGAAAGATTTACATATGGAAATATTAATTTAAAAAAGAAAACCTGTGGGGCACCTGAGTGGCTCAGTTGGTTAAGCGTCGACTTCGGATCAGGTCATGATCTTATGTTTGTGGGTTCAGGCCCTGCATCGGGCCCTGTGCTGACAGCTCAGATCCTGGAGCCTATTTTGGATTCTGTGCCTCCTGCTCTCTCTGTCCCTCTCCTGCTTTTGCTCTATCTCTGTCTCTCTCTCAAAAATAAATAAACATTAAAAAAAAATTTTAAAGAAAAAAAAACCTATACACACAGAGAAATAAGAACACATTTTTTAATGTCTAATGCATTGATATATGAGTTATATATGAGTTATAAGTAAAAAAAAATCTAATTGCAATATTAGAACTAAAATGTAGAAAATAGTGATGAAGGATGAGTGGGGATATTTGAGTTAATTATTCTATATTTTATGTTTCTTTAAGAACATGAATATATTGATAATATTTAGAATGTCTAAATATGTAATATTAAAAATAAAAAAATTAAACTTAATAAAACATTGATTTACAATTTCCAACACAGTAGAGGTGTAAGCAATGTCATACAAGTATGTGATTAATCCTAAATAAAGCATATAAGAAAAAGAAAATACATACAAAGGTCACGATAAAAAAAATTCAAAATGGACCAAACTCACTGGCTAAAAGACATGATGTTGACTTAAACATCAGCTATATTTTAGCTGATAAACTCAGACACAGAAAATTTAGAAGATTAATATGAATAAATACCATTTGAGTATACAAATTGAGAAAATTATTTCAATAACCGGCTCCAAATTCCTTTTAAATCATTCAAAGTTAAAATATACATATATATTGTAAAATTTCTTCCAGAATCTCTTAATTTGAACTCATTCTTATTCATGTGCCAATTGTAATTATCATGAATTCCTTTGGCATTCATTGTAGTAGCAGCAATTATCACAAAATTGTTTGCTATTTGTTATAATATGGCTGATCCATAAAGAATTTATTTGACACATATGAGGGCATTATATGTACTTTGTCTGCATAGAACTGCAATTTAGCATCTGTGAAGTATTATTTAATGATAATATAAAATAAACAATTACTCATGTTAAGAAATATGTATCTACTACCATTTTAAGAGGTTACAAGTTAACCAAAATACAAGATGCTGTTAGCTGGACAGTTCCCCTATTAAGACACTGTGTATTATCTTTAGGAAGAACAACAAAACCCTCAAATTTATGACAATAGCACAATCACAGTCTTAATATTTGCATAAGACTTTTAAAGTATTTATATTTGCAATTGGTTCTAATATTTTAGAGACTGATGTGTCATAATTCATTTCAAAATATATGCTGACTTCAACTGGGTTACTTTAATTCAACTTTTTAGAAAATTTAAAAAGTTTTATGTGTGTTATAAATCCATATAAACTTTGAATATCTTCACTTACTAATATAGTCCCATGGTATTTGCATTGCTAAATGCTCTTTCAATCATTAACTTCAATTGTACAACATTTTTCAAAAATTTTCTATGAAATGTAAGTAAATCCAGAATCCCGGGTTCCTAATACTACCCATCAATATGTTCTCATAAATTCAAAGGAGGATTAAATTTATTTCTAGCCTCAAGGCATTCTATATAACTAGAGATATGTATGTTTTCAAAAGTAATTTTATTTGAAGCAAATTTTAAAATATCTATCTGATAAGAATTTCATATTTATTTGTCCTGAATGTTTTTTATATCATTTATTTTCTTCATTCATAACTTGCTATTTCTTTCAATGCAGTTGCTTTTTCCCTGAATAAAATCTAATGTCCTGGAACAAAAATTAATAATATTTGATCAAAACTTTAAAAATCCAATTTGTCAAAGCATTGCTCAAAGAAAGGTCTAGTGATTTTGTTTAACCTTACTGTCTTTAGTTTCCTCACCTGTAAAATTGGCATGTTAATATTTACTGTTAATAATTTCTATTTAAATTAAATCATATATGTGATTATATTTATGTATCATATATAGGATGCTTATCTCGTAGCTTATATGAAGAACTCAGAAAATGTTACCTTTAAACAATGAATTATATCTCATTTTAAATATTACTAGAATTCAAATAAAAATTGGGCAGAAAAACAAGTACAAATTTGTTTTGAAGGGTATTACAGGTTAAGTAAATTCATCAGGATTCTTTCTGCTGATTCTTAAGAGAAGTTTTAATTTTTTATACACTAACTCTCATTTCCCAGAATTCTGAAACCTAGAATTATTTTCCAAAAATACTTTGAGAAAAATTCTAAGTTAATATTCAAAAGTAATCCTAGAACATAGAGCCTATTATGGAAAAGGAGTTGTAGATCAAGCTTTTTTAACTGGAGAAAAAGATTAGAATGTGATTGGCTAAATTCAAGAACACTGGTTTGCATTCATTAGTGGGTGGAGTCACACTGTCCTCATGGTCACATCCCTGCTCTTCTCTTTTTCTTTGTAGTTAGCTGATAAATTTACATCATTATCTGTTTTTCTGGCAAATTGCTCCTTACTGTCTGCTTTTTGGTATTGTGTGTGTGTGTTTTTTTTTTTTTTTTTTTGCACTGTGCCTTGATATTTTATTTTTTTTTTTATTTATTTTTTTTTTTTTTGAGAGAGAGAGAGAGGGAGAGCACATGAGTTGGGGATGTGCAGGGAGAGATGGGGAGAGAGAATCTTAAGCAGACTCCACACCTAGTGAGGAGCATGACCTGGGGCTCAATCTCACAATAATGGCACCATGATGACCTGAGCCAAAATCAAGAATTGGATGCTTAACCATTTGAAGCATTCAGGCACACCTTGATAATATTTTTATTATTGCATGTTGCTTCAAATTACAAATAATGCTTTACTAGGGTTTATTCTAACTTGTCTAACAAAAATTTAGAGGTGTTATGCTTCTGATAAATGTTTGGTTCTATTTCTTATAATATTTGCCTTCTTAGTATTTTAAAATCCCATAGGTGCCTAAACTGAGATTTATATTAAAACTACTTTTGCCTTTAGAAATTAAAAACTGACCAGTTTGTATATCAGCTTCAGACAGAGACAGACAACTTGGGTAACATGTGAAGCATGTAAAGTGAAGTGGCTCTGGTTTGCATCAATATCCAGAGCTCTAATTTAGTGCCTGGGAACAGGCTTCAGGATATACTAAGTAGAGGCTTATAATCTTTACTTTTAATAATGCAGGTATATATTTAGAAGCCCATCACAGCCAAAAAATGTCAGGGGACTGAGACACGGAGTCCTAAGGGAAATAAAAGCAGACATACACCAGAGTTCAACCAAGCGACTTGGAGTTCAGGCAGGAACCCAGATACATTAAAAAAATTTAGAATGCTAAAAAGAAATTTAGAGCCGAAATTCTATCCTATGGAATGAGCAACATAGCAGGAATGAGTTTACATCACAAGCACAGAACTGCTCAAGATGCAGGTGCACCAAATACAGGTCTATGACAAGAATAATCTCAAAGCCCACTCATGTATTTGGATCTGTGAATTTAGTCATTAGGAGTTGGCTGAGTATGAATATGGGCATGAATGACTAACCTAAGCAAAGCTGGAGAAGGAATCAGCTGAAACCATAGGGTGGGGATTGTGCCATTCAATTCTATCAACTTTACTACCACAGTAAGTAGCCCGATACTCATTCAAAACCACAAATAAATAATATATATTTCATTCTGTAATGGTTAACTGTCAAAATAGTCAATATTTGAGATTTAACAGGAAAGCAATGGCAATAATTCTTTATTGATTTCTTTTCTCATTCTAGGACCAGAGAATCCATTGTTTTCATAAGTGTTTTATTGCATGACATTTGCACATAGTAGAGATTTTAATATTGTTTTTATCTTACCATTCTTTTGGAAAAAATTACTTGCTTATTTCATGTAATGAGAGAATGGACTTCCAACTTTGCTGTTTAATGTTTAATACTAGGAATGACTGTGCAAATCATGCAGATATTTGCCTCTCCAATGTAATATTTATGTTTCCTGTGCTTTACTAACTGAAGGAGTTCTTCCTATGCAAATACTAAGAAAACAAAATTCTCATACTACTTACATGTACAGCCAAGTAATGCCATAGGAAAACCTGCACTTTTAAAAGTTTGTTCACTTTTTACTGCTGATGGTGATAGAAAAAAAGTATTTTAAAGGTTTCAAATATTTTTGTTATATAAACTTAAATCTAATTTTGACATATACTAAACTTTTTTTAAGAGCTATTACTTAAGTGGGCCTATTTAGATGTGGAAATTTAAAAATATATTTATTTATAATTCTTGGGCTTGGATGCATAATCTCAAAAGCAGAAGCAATGTACAGCTTTGAAACATAAATTCGGTGTATATGGTTTTTACAACTCTATTTCTGCAGTTATAGTTCCCTCACAATATTCTCTTATTAAATAGTGAAAGCATCATAATCCTTTGAACATGTGGCTGTATTTCAGTCAGGGCTGGCTTTTTTCAGAGGATGACCTGTGTAGTTACATAAGGCTCCATACTTAAGAGGACCTTACACGTAGTTTAATGTCTTGTGGTTGCCATCTTGCAATTCTTAATAATTTCTGGTTTTGTTTTTTTTTTTTTGGTTTTTTTTTTTTAACAAGGAGATCTAGGGGCGCCTGGGTGGCGCAGTCTGTTAAGCGGCCGCCATCAGCCAGGTCACGATCTCGCGGTCCGGGAGTTCGAGCCCCGCGTCGGGCTCTGGGCTGATGGCTCAGAGCCTGGAGCCTGTTTCCGATTCTGTGTCTCCCTCTCTCTCTGCCCCTCCCCCGTTCATGTTCTGTCTCTCTCTGTCCCAAAAATAAAATAAATAAACGTTGAAAAAAAATTTTTTTTAAAAATAAAAAAAAAAAAAACAAGGAGATCTAGTTCTCATTTTGTACTGGTGTCAGTAAATTATATAATCATTCTGGGTTTTAGGCATCTACAATGGGACTTAGTCATGAGTATTTTGAAAAATACCCCAATTGATTTAGATGAATATTTCTTGTTACACACTACTTTTCCCCAGTTCCTAACATAAGAGCTTCTAAGACCTTTGGAACTTTTAGAGTGGTGAGTGTCCTTTCGTATGCTAATGAGATAACTGGTGTCTGGGGGTTCATAGATAGCTTCAGAATGGGAGTTTTTCACTGGAAAGACCCAGACATAAAAAAAAGAAAAAAGAAAAAGGGAAGAAGACCAAGTCATGATTAGATAGTTGGAATTTCAGCCACACCCCCTGACCTCCAAGGAGGGGGAAAGTGGGGCTGGAGGTTAACTTAAATATCAATGGCTAATATTTCAATGAACCATACCTACATAGTGAAACTTTCAAAACTACGAGTTTCTGGGAGCCTACGAATAAATGAATACATTGAGCTGCTATGAGGATGGTGCACCTGGAGAATCGATGTGTTCCACTCATAACTTGCTGTATGCATCTTTTTCCATTTGGCACTTCTTTGAGTTGGATCCTTTATAATAAATGGGTAATAGCAATCAAACTCTTTTCTTGAGTTTTGTGAGCCATTGTAGCAAATTGTTAAACTTGAGAAGATCTTGAGAACTCATGATTTATAGCTAGTCAGAAGTACAGAAAGGTCCATGACTTGCAGTTGGCATTGGATATGGTAAGAGTCTTATAGAGTCCTTAACCTTTGGGTTCTTTGCTAATCCTATGATAATTAATGAGATAATTGAATTGAATTGAGGGACACCTACTGGTGTCTGGAGAACTGAAGAATCAGTTGGTGTAGGAAAAAAACACACACATATTTGGTGTCAGAAATGCTGTGAGTGAAAAGGAACTTCTAACACACAAATGGCCCACAGGTATGTGAAAGAGTTTTCAACATCATTAATCATCAGGGAAATCAAAACTAAAATCTCAATGACGTATCATTTGATATTCAGGATAGTTATATGGAAAAATAAAAGATGGTGACGATGGACAAGGATGTGAAGAAATTGGAAACTTTGTATATTATTAGTGGGAATGTAAAATGATGTTGCTACTATTAAAAATAACATGGAGGTTCCTAAAATTTTTAAAATAGAATTGCTGCATGGTCCAAAAAATCCCACATCTTGGCATATATCCAAAAAATCAAAGTCTAAGTCTTGAAGAGATATCTGAACTAACATGTTCATGTAGAAATACTAAAAATAGTCAAGATGTGGAAACAACTGAAGTTACCAACACAGATGAATGAATAAATAAAATGTACTGTGTACATACAATGAAATATTATTTAGCCTGAAAAAAGAGAAAATCCTGTCATATTTTACAACATAAGTGAACTTAGAGGATATTATGCTAGAGTGATAATAAGTCAGTAACAAAAGGAAAAATAATGCATATGGAGTATCTAAAATTGTCAAACTCAAAGAAGCAGAGAGGAGAATAGTGCTTGCCAGGGGTTGCAAGTGGGGGAAATGGGGAGTTGTTCAATTAGTGTAAAGTTTTATTTATAAAAGATGAATAGGGGCGCCTGAGTGGCGCAGTTGGTTAAGCGTCCGACTTCAGCCAGGTCACGATCTCGCGGTCCGTGAGTTCGAGCCCCGCGTCAGGCTCTGGGCTGATGGCTCAGAGCCTGGGGCCTGTTTCCGATTCTGTGTCTCCCTCTCTCTCTGTCCCTCCCCCGTTCATACTCTGTCTCTCTCTGTCCCAAAAATAAATAAACGTTGAAAAAAAAATTAAAAAAAAAAGATGAATAAGTTTTAGAGATCTGCTATTCAACATAGTGCCTATAGCTAGTGATAGTGTATTGTACACTTAAAAATGGAAGAGGCTAGATATCCTGTTAAATATTCTTATCACAATAAAAAAAATAACTAAAAACTTGCTTCTCAAACTCTTCCAAAGTATTTAAGAGGAAGAAGACTTCCCTATTCTATGAGGCCAGCATTACTCTATTGCCAAAGGCAGATGAAGACATTGCCAGAAAAGAAAACTACAGACCGATATCCTTGATTGATATTAATGCAAAAAGCCTCAACAAAATACTAGCAAATCAGATTGAGCAGTATTTTAGAAGGATATACACTACAACCAACTGGAATTTATCCCTAAAGTGCAAGGAAGACTCCATATATAAAAATCAATCAAAGTAATATATCACATTAACAGAATGAAGAAAGAAATGACATAATAATCTCAATTGATGCAGAAAAATAGCATGTGAAAGAACTCCACATTATTTCTTGATTAAAACAAAATAGATATGGAAAGAAACCAACCTCAACATAATAAAAAAACATTTATGAAAAACCTATCACTAACTTGTTAATTGTGAAAGACAAAGCTTTTCTTTCTTTCTTTTTTTTAATCTTCAAGAACAAGACATGGACACATGGGTGGCTCAGTCAGTTAAATGTCTAACTCTTGATTTCAACTCAGATCATGATCTCATGGTTTATGAGTTCAAGCCCTGAATTGGGCTCTGTGCTGGGAGCACAAAACCTGCTTGAGATTCTCTTTCTCTCCCTCTCTCTCTGCCCCTCCTCCACTCACATTGTCTCTCACTCTCTCTCTCTCAAAATAAATAAACATAAAAAAATTAAAAAAACAAAAAACAAGACAAAGATTCTCACTTTACTATTTCTATTCAACTCAGCATTGGTATTTCTAACCATAACAATTAGGTAAGAATAGATATAAAAGGAATCCACTCTTTAAAGGAAGAAGTAAAATTGTTTCATATAAAATGAAAAGATTTTATATTTAGAAAATCCTAAAGATGGTACCAAAAACAAAACAAAACAAAAAAACATATTAGACTACTTAAAAAATTCAGCAAAGTTTCAGGACACAAAATTGACCCAAAACCTATTGTGTTCTATATGCTATCAATGAATTATCTAAAACGAAAATTAAGAAAACAATTCCATTGTCATACCAACAAAAAGAATAGAATACCTACCATTTAAATTAACAAAGGAAATGAAAGACTTTTACACTGAAAATAATATAACATTACTGAAATAAATTAGAGACACAAATAAATGGAAAGACAGCCAATCTTTAAAATTTTTTTTTAACATTTATTTATTTTTGAGACAGAGAGGGAGAGAGCATGAACGGGGGAGGGTCAGAGGAAGAGGGACACATAGAATCTGAAACAGGCTTCAGGCTCTGAGCTGTCAGCACAGAGCCTGACGCGGGGCTCGAACCCACAGACTGGGGGATCATGACCTGAGCTGAAGTCGGATGCTTAACCACCTGAGCCACCCAGGCACCCCCATCCAATCTTTATAGAATGGAAAATTTAACATTGCCAAGATGTCAATACTAGTCAGCTCTCTACAGATTAAATTCAATATTTATCAAAATTTTCATATTTCTTGCATAAATAGAAAAATCTATTTTAAAATCCATATGGAATCTCAAATCATTCTAAATAGCCAAAATAATTTTGAAAAAGAGACACAAATTTAAAAGAATGATGCAAATATAGACAACATTGATAAACTAGAGTTATTTGTATATAATCATTAATCTTTCTATGTTTATTATATGAAGGAAGATAATATAAGATCCAGTACTTAAAAATTCCCCTTAAAAATCTGGAAAAGAAGACTACCATTAAAGAGAAGGAATTTGGGGCGCCTGGGTGGCGCAGTCGGTTGAGCGTCCGACTTCAGCCAGGTCACGATCTCGCGGTCCGGGAGTTCGAGCCCCGCGTCAGGCTCTGGGCTGATGGCTCAGATCCTGGAGCCTGTTTCCGATTCTGTGTCTCCCTCTCTCTCTGCCCCTCGCCCGTTCATGCTCTGTCTCTCTCTGTCCCAAAAATAAATAAACGTTGAAAAAAAAAAAAGAGAAGGAATTACAGGAGCACCTGGGTGGCTCAGTCAGTTAAACATCTGACTCTTGATTTTTGCTTAGCTCAGGAGCTCACGGTTCATGGGTTTGAGCCCCACATCTGACTCTACACTGTCAATGCTGAGCCTGACTGATATTCTCTCTTTCTCCCTCTGCTTCTCCCCTGCTCTCTCTCTCAAAAATAAATAAACATTAAAAAAATAAAAATAAAATAATGTGAAAGAATTATAAACCCCCTAGAATAACTAGGAATCTTCCCCCAGAAATGCCATACCTTTTGTTAAATCAAAGAACTCATTTGGTAAGGGTTTACTGATTATTAGCTTTCTCAGAAAGTTACATTCAAAGCATACTAGAACGATGATTATAAATCTTTAATATGCATACAAATCATAAGGTGTCAATATTGAAACTATAGCTTTTGATTCAGTAAATATGCATGGGGATGGACATGGTGCATTTGTAAGATTCTCAGGTAATACCAATGCTATTCATGCTTGAACCACATAGTAGTAAAAAAGGTAGAAGAAAATGGCAATCTATATTTTTAGTCATTCATCTATTATATTTATTATAAGCCTTAGGAATGACCTCTAGTATGAACAATGTATTGTGAGGTTTAAATTATAATTACCAATATTATATATGGCAACAGAAGCACAAATTACATTGTTACCTGTTACATGTTGAAATAAAAGTACATTGTTGAAAGTTTCTCATACTATATATGAAATGATATAATAACAATAAAAATAATAATATTATAAGGTAGATTATTTTAATGGTCAACTTAACAACGTCTATTGTAAGCTTTACAACTAAAAAATTAAAGAAACCTAGCAAATAATCCATTAAAGATTTAAAATGTGATATTAAATAGTATTCAGTCCAAAACAGAGCATGCAGATAAGGACAATAGGATAAGAAAAAATGTGAGACATAAAGGAAAAAAAAATAGCAAATGGTAGAATTAATTCTAATGTAAATAAAATTATGAAACTAGTTTCAACAACACAATAAAAAGGCAAACATCAGAGAAGAAACAAACAGAAGATCCAACCGTATACTTTTTACAACTAGTACACTTTAATAAAAGATGTAGATAGCTAAAATCGAAAGGGTGGAAAAAGATATTAAATGTAAATAGTAATTATAACAAAGTTATATTTATATCGGATGCAGTAAAATTTAGATAAATTTAAAGAATTTAAATCATATGCAGAATGTTCTTTTACCAAAACAAGTTGGAAATCAGTTTAAAAATCACAAGAGAAATTAGAAAAAACTATAAACTAAGGGATAATTAAAACACAACATATCAAAATTATAGTATGTATCTGGGGCAGTGTTTTGAGGAAAATTGATAGTTTTTAACTTTTATATTAGAGAAAAAGTAAAGTTTAAGTCAATTACCTGAGTTTCCACCTTAAGTAGCCAGAAAAGGAAGGACAATTAAACTCAATGTAAGAAATAAGTAAATAATAAAAATGAGGGCAGAAATCAATAAAATAGAAAATGGACAAAGAAAACAAATCAAACATACCAAAAGACAGTTATTTGAGAAAAAAAAAATCAATTTGACTGATAACCCTCAAGCTGGATTGATTAACAACAGAAAAACAAACAAACAAACAAAACCCAAATTAACAGTATTGGAAAAGAAAGAAGGCACATTACTAGAGAGATCATTACAACTTACATGCAACATCAAATTTATTGAAAAAATAAATAAAACTGACATAAAAAGCTAATATCTAAATAGACATATATACTAAATTAATTGAATGTGTAATCAGAATCTTCTCTTGAAGAAAACTTCAGGTTCAGATAAACTTCACTAGTGAAATCCATCAAACATTTAAAAAAATATCAAATTTATGAAACTTCTTTCATTAAATAGGGGAAAAGGCAACAATTACTACCTTATCTTATAAGGTTAATATTTCCTGAGGGCCAAATCTTAACAACAAAACAACTTAAGGAAATAATAACAAATTTAATACATAACAACTTAATACATAGTAATTTAATACATAAATACATAACAAAGATAATGCATACTGAACAAGTAGACTGTAACCTAGGAATGTAAGTTGAGTTCACCATATTCATAGAAAAAAGGATTAAAAAAAAAGGGGGGGGGTGCCTGAGTGGCTCAGTTAGTTAAGGTTTGGACTCTTGATTTCAGCTCAGTCCATGATCCAACAAAACGAAGAAACAACTCAAGAACATAGGAAACACCTCAAGTACATATTTGACAATATTCAGCACACTTACATCATGAAAATTATTAATAAACTAGGAATAGAAAGAAACCAAGTATGATTAAGAGCATCCAAATAAAACCCACAGCGAGCATTATACTTAGAAATGAAAGAATGAGTACTCTTCTACCAAATTCTAGAGCAAGAATAACGATCTCTTCCCCTTTTCCTTCCCCTTTCCCTTCCTCTCCCCCTTCCCCTTCCCCTTCTTCTTCTCTTTCTTCTCCTTCTCCTCTTTCTTTCTTTCTTTCTTTCTTTCTTTCTTTCTTTCTTTCTTTCTTTTCTTTCTTTCAACACTCTTGGACTGAAAACCAAGCCAGTGCAATGAGGCAATCAAAGGAAAGAATGGTATAAACATCAGAAGGGAAAAACAATAACACTAATAATTCTACAAAAGTTCTATAGAATGAAAGGTATGTATTCAGTTTATTTCTCTATACTAGCATAAAATGGTTGATTTCTGTATACTAGCATAAAAATGGAAAATCAAATTAAAATTTTTTCAACGTTTATTTATTTTTGAGAGATAGAGCATGACCAGGGGAGAAGTAGAGAGAGAGAGAGACATAGAATCCGAAGTAGGCTCCATGCTCTGACTTGTCAGCACAGAGCCCATCATGGGGCTTGAACCCATAAACCGTGAGATTATGACCTGAGCCAAAGTCAGATGCTTAACCAATAGAGCCACCCAGGTGACGCTGGAAAATCAAATTTTAAGTACCATTTAAAATAAAATCAAAATATGTAAAAGATTTAGAATAAATTTAATAAAGAATGTGCAAAATCTCTATAAAAACTTCATAAATTTAAAAGAAAATTAATATAATTAAAAAATACAAAATTAGATATTGTTCATTATTTGAAAGACTCAGTGCTCAAGATACTAGTTCTCCTAAGTTGATCTAGAAATTTAATAATAAACTCAACATTTTTATAACTGACAAACTCTAAAATTTGTAGTGCAAACTAAAAACCCTAACAATTTTGAGGGGAAAAAAAGATAATTTGAAGAATTCCCAATTCTTTATTTCAAATTTAATATAAAGTCACAAAAATGAAAACAATGTATTTATACACATAGTCAAATTAATAATTGTAATATTACATAAAGGCAAAATATTGAGGCAAGCATGTATATTAGGCTAATTTTAGAAAAACACACCTAGATAACAATAGGGGAAAGGAGCATCTTTTAAAATTTGGTGCTGTAATTACTGGACATCTCTAAAAAATTTAAACATTTTCTAAATCCATATTGAATTTGATATGGATAATAGACACCAATATGAAAGCTAAAATAATAAACCTTTCAGAAATAACATAGTAGAATATCTTTGTTTTCCTGGAGTGGGTAAACTGTCCCCAAAACAACAACAAAAAACTCAGCAGAGAGAAAAAGAAAGATAAAAAAAAATCCAGAAGTATGAGGGGAAAATTAGAGAGCTGAGTGGTGCACTAAAGAGAAATAATCGATGCATAATTGGTATTCCAGAAGAGGAAGAGAGAGGGAAAGGTGCTGAAGGTGTACTTGAAGAAATAATAGCTGAGAACTTCCCAGATCTGGGAAAGGAAAAGTCAAGGAAATCCAAGAGGCACAGAGAACTCCCTTCAGACGTAACTTGAATCGATCTTCTGCACAACATATCATAGTGAAACTGGCAAAATACAAGGTTAAAGAGAAAATTCTGAAAGCAGCTAGGGATAAACAAGCTCTAACATATAAAGGGAGACCGATAAAACTTGTGACGGATCTCTCTACTGAAACTTGTCAGGCCAGAAAGGAAAGGCAGGAAATCTTCAATGTGTTGAACAGAAAAAAATATGCACCCGAGAATCCTCTATCCAGCAAATCTGTCATTTAGAATAGAAGGAGAGATAAAGGTCTTCCCAAACAAACAAAAACTGAAGGAATTCGTCACCACTAAACCAGCCCTACAAGAGATCCTAAGGGGGATCCTGTGAGACAAAATACCAGAGACATCGCTACAAGCATGAAACCTACAGACATCACAATGACTCTAAACCCGTATCTTTCTATAATAACACTGAATGTAAATGGATTAAATGCGCCAACCAAAAGACATAGGGTATCAGAATGGATAAAAAAACAAGACAAGACCCATCTCTTTGCTGTCTAAAAGAAACTCATTTTAGACCTGAGGACACCTTCAGATTGAAAGTGAAGGGATGGAGAACTATCTATCATGCTACTGGAAGTCAAAAGAAAGCTAGAGTAGCCATACTTATATCAGACAAACTAGACTTTAAATTGAAGGTTGTAACAAGAGATGAAGAAGAGCATTATATAATAATTACAGGGTCTATCCATCAGGAAGAGGTAACAGTTATAAATGTCTATGCACAGAATACCGGAGCCCCAAATATATAAAACAATTATTCACAAATATAAGCAACTTTATTGACAAGAATGTGGTAATTTCGGGGACTTTAATACCCCACTTACAACAATGGATAGATCATCTAGACACACGGTCAATAAAGAAACAAGGGTCCTGAATGATACATTGGATCAGATGGACCTGACAGATATATTTAGAACTCTGCATCCCAAAGCAACAGAATATACTTTCTTCTCCAGTGCACATGGAACATTCTCCAAGATAGATCACATACTGGGTCACAAAACAGCCATTCATAAGTATACAAGAATTGATATCATACCATGCATACTCTCAGACCAGAATGCTGTGAAGCTTGAAATCAACCATAGGAAAAAGTCTGGAAAACCTCCGAAAGCGTGGAGGTTAAAGAACACCCTACTAAAGAAGGAATGGGTCAACCAGGCAATTAGAGAAGAAATTAAAAAATATATGGAAACAAACGAAAATGAAAATACAACAATCCAAACACTTTGGGATGCAGCGAAGGCAGTTTTTTATCTCAAGAAACAAGAAAAATCCCAAATGCAAAATCTAACAGCACACCTAAAGGAAATAGAAGCAGAGCAGCAAAGACACCCCAAACCCAGCAGAAGAAGAGAAATAATAAAGATCAGAGCAGAAATAAACAATATAGAATCTAAAAAAATCTGTAGAGCAGATCAATGAAACCAAGAGTTGGTTTTTTTGAAAAAATAAACAAAATTGACAAACCTCTAGCCAGGCTTCTCAAAAAGAAAAGGGAGATGACCCAAATAGATAAAATCATGAATGAAAATGGAATGATTACAACCAATCCCTCAGAAATACAAGCAATTATCAGGCAATACTATGAAAAATTATAGGCCCACAAACTGGACAACCTGGAAGAAATGGACCAATTCCTAAACACCCACACACTTCCAAAACTCAAACAGGAAGAAATAGGAAGCTTGAACAGACCCATAACCAGCAAAGAAATTGAATCACTTATCAAAAATCCCCCAACAAATAAGAGGCCAGGACCAGATGGCTTCCCTGGGGAATTCTATCAGACAATTAAGCAGAGATAATACCTACACTTCTCAAGCTATTCCAAAAAATAGAAAGGGAAGGAAAACTTCCAGACTCATTGTATGAAGCCAGTATTACTTTATTTTTTTTTTTTTTTAATTTTTTTTTCAACGTTTTTTTTTTTTTTATTTTATTTTTGGGACAGAGAGACAGAGCATGAACGGGGGAGGGGCAGAGAGAGAGGGAGACACAGAATCGGAAACAGGCTCCAGGCTCCGAGCCATCAGCCCAGAGCCCGACGCGGGGCTCGAACTCCCGGACCGCGAGATCGTGACCTGGCTGAAGTCGGACGCTCAACCGACTGCGCCACCCAGGCGCCCCTAAGCCAGTATTACTTTAATTCCTAAACCAGACAGAGACCCAGTAAAAAAAGAGAACTACAGACCAATATCCCTGAAGAATATGGACGCAAAAATTCTCAATAAGATACTAGCAAATCGAATTCAACAGCTTATAAAAAGAATTATTCACCATGTTCAAGTGGGATTCATTCCTGGGCTGCAGGGCTGGTTCAACATTCGCAAATCAATCAACGTGATACATCACATTAATGAAAGAAAAGATAAGAACCATATGATCCTGTCAATTGATGCAGAAAAGTCCTTTGACAAAATTCAGCATCCTTTCTTAATAAAAACCCTGGAGAAAGTCGGGATCGAAGGAACATACCTCAACATCATAAAAGCCGTTTGTTGAAAGCCCACAACTAATATCATCCTCAATCGGGAAAAAATGAGAGCCTTCCCCCTGAGATCAGGAATATGACAGGGATGCCCACTCTCACCGCTGTTGTTTAACATAATGTAGGAAGTGCTAGCATCAGCAATCATACAAGAAAAGGAAATCAAAGGCATCAAAATTGGCAAAGATGAAGTAATCTTTCACTTTTTGCAGATGACATGATATTATACATGGAAAATCCGATAGACTCCACCAAAAGTCTGCTAGAACTGATACATGAATTTAGCAAAGTTGTAGGATACAAAATCAATGTACAGAAATCAGTTGCATTCTTATATACTAACAATGAAGCAACAGAAAGACAAATAGAGAAACTGATCCCATTCACAATTGCACCAAGAAGCATAAAATACCTAGGAATAAATCTAACCAAAGATCTAAAAGATCTGTATGCTGGGGCGCCTGGGTGGCGCAGTCGGTTAAGCGTCCGACTTCAGCCAGGTCACGATCTCGCAGTCCGTGAGTTCGAGCCCCGCGTCAGGCTCTGGGCTGATGGCTCAGAGCCTGGAGCCTGTTTCCGATTCTGTGTCTCCCTCTCTCTCTGCCCCTCCCCCGTTCATGCTCTGTCTCTCTCTGTCCCAAAAATAAATAAATGTTGAAAAAAAAATTTAAAGAAAGATCTGTATGCTGAAAACTATACAAAGCTTATGAAGGAATTTGAAGAAGATAGAAAGAAATGGAAAAACATTCCGTGCTCATGGTTTGGAAGAATATATATTGTTAAAATGTCAATACTACCCAAAGCTATGTACACATTCAAAGCAATTCCAATCAAAATTGCACCAGCATTCTTCTCAAAGCTAGAACAAGCAATCCTAAATTCATATGGAACCACAAAAGGCCCCAAAGAGCCAAAGGAATTTTGAAGAAGACCAAAGCAGGAGGCATCACAATCTCAGACTTTAGCCTCTACTACAAAGCTGTCATCATCAAGGCAGCATGGTATTGGCCCAAAAACAGACACAGAGACCAATGGAATAGAATAGAAACCCCAGAACTAGACCCACAAAAGTATGACCAACTAATCTTTGACAAAGCAGGGTAGAATATCCAATGGAATAGATAGTCTCTTTACCAAATGGTGCTGGGAGAACTGGATAGCAACATGCAGAAGAATGAAACTAGACTACTTTCTTACACCATTCACAAAAATAAACTCAAAATGGATAAAGGACCTGAATGTGAGACAGGAAACCATCAAAACCCTAGAGGAGAAAGCAGGAAAGGACCTCTCTGACCTCAGCTGCAGCAATTTCTTACTTGACACATCCCCAAAGGCAGGGGACTTAAAAGCCAAAATGAACTATTGGGCCCTCATGAACATAAAAAGCTTCTACACAGCAAAGGAAGCAATCAACGAAACTAAAAGGCAACCAACGGAATGGGAAAAGATATTTGCAAATGACATATCGGACAAAGGGCTAGTATCCAAAATCTGTAAAGAGCTCACCAAACTCCACACCCGAAAAACAAATAACCCAGTGAAGAAATGGGCAGAAAACATGAATAGACACTTCTCTAAAGAAGACATCCGGATGGCCAACAGGCACATGAAAAGATGCTCAACGTTGTTCCTTATCAGGGAAATACAAATCAAAACCACACTCAGATATCACCTCACGCCAGTCAGAGTGGCCAAAATGAACAAATCAGGAGACTATAGATGCTGGAGAGGATGTGGAGAAACGGAAACCCTCTTGCACTGTTGGTGGGAATGCAAACTGGTGCAGCCACTCTGGAAAACAGTGTGGAGGTTCCTCAGAAAATTAAAAATAGACCTACCCTATGACCCAGCAGTAGCACTGCTAGGAATTTACCCAAGGGATACAGGAGTACTGATGCAAAGGGGCACTTGTACCCCAATGTTTATAGCAGCACTCTCAACAAATTATCGAAAGCCAAATTATTAAAAGAGCCTAAATGTTCATCAACTGATGAATGGATAAAGAAATTGTGGTTTATATACACAATGGAGTACTACGTGGCAATGAGAAAGAATGAAATATGGCCCTTTGTAGCAACGTGGATGGAACTGGAGAGTGTGATGCTAAGTGAAATAAGCCATACAGAGAAAAACAGATATCATATGGTTTCACTCTTATGTGGATCCTGAGAAACTTAACAGAACCCATGGGGGTGGGGAAGGAAAAAATGTGAGGTTAGAGTGGGAGAGAGCCAAAGCATAAGAGACTCTTAAAAACTGAGAACAAACTGAGGGTTAATGGGGGGTGAGAGGGAGGGGAGTGTGGGTGATGGGTATTGAATAGGGCATCTTTTGGGATGAGCACTGGGTGTTGTATGGAAACCAATTTGACAATAAATTTCATATATTAAAAAAAAACTCAGCAGAAACAAAATACCTATAAATAAAACTTAATAAAAAATAATAATTATATTCTTCAAAAGACAGTATTAAGGAAATTAAAAGGCAAACCACAGCTGGAGAAAAATGTATATATATATGTGTATATATATATATATATATATACACACACATATATGTATATATATACACATATATGTATATATGTACACATATATGTATATATGTATATGTACACATATATGTATATACATATATGTGTATATATACACATATATATATCTGAGAATAATATTCTTGTTTTCAGAATATGTGAAGAACTCTTACAAGTTCACAATAGACAATCAAATAAAAGGGGAGTAAAAATTATTGAAGAGACATTATTCAAAATACGCTATAAGATTGCCCAAATGTATATGAAAAGATCATTAACACAGTTTCATAAATTCTAATTAATACAAAGTCAAACTCACTAGATTGGCTAAAATAAAAAATATGGTAATGCATTATGTTAGTGAGGGTATGGAACAGCTTGAACTATCATAAATTGCTGTCGGGAATATAAAATAATAAAACCACATTGGAAAAGAATTGTGCAGTTTCTTGTAATAATTATCATACACTCATTATATTACCCACCAATCCCACTACTAAAATTTTACATATGTGTGTGTATAAAGCATTACATATATATTTATAAAATGTTTTACATATATAACATGTATAATTAACATATACATATAATAAAAATATACATATATACATATATATGTAATAATCTGATATCTGAAATGTTGTAGCCAAAAACTAGAAATAACTCATATTCACCAACAAGAGAGTGAATAGAAAAATAATGGTATACTCATATAGTGAAATTCTACTCAGCAATCAAAAATAAATAATTTCTGAGTCACACATCAACATTGGTGAAACCCTAAAACATTTTACTGGGACAAGAAGCCAGAATAAATGTATATGTGCTGCATGGTTTTATTTCTGTGAAATTCTGGGACAAGCAAATAATATGGTAACAGAAAGCAGATCAAGATCAATGGTTGCCTGAGGTGTTAGTAACTAATATAACATTCATGTTAACTCTACTTCAAAAAGGAAAAAAAAAAACTGAATGAAAAGAAATTCAATGATGTTTTGCAGAATAAAAATATTGTATACTTTTATTGAGATAATGGTTATATGGGTATATTTATTGCCTGTTCTCTTATATTGTATGATTTGTTTCAATAAGTTTGATTAAGAAAAAAATTTTGAATTACTCATTACAAGTTCATACCTTGTATTCACTGGTTCAACATCAAGAATTGGCGACATCATCTAAAGCTTAAACTGAAAGTATAAAACATCTTGAAAAATCTGTTTATTTTTTGACATCACTATCAAACAAGTATTTGTAAATGTAAACAATGTGTTCAATATTATTTGTACTTGTAGATTTTCTTCTTCTTTTGGTATCTCTTTTTTTATAGGCCTCAATTTCATTTCCTCTATTTTTTTGAAATATATTCTTAATTTTCTGTCTTTTTGGATTACCTGAATGGCTCAGTTAGATAAGCATCTAACTCTTGATTTCAGCTCAGGAGAAATTAATTTCGGCTCACTGTCATGAGACGGAGGCCTGTGTTGGGCTCAGTGCAGAGCCCACTTGGGATATTCTCTCTCCCTCTCTCTCTGCCTCACTCCCACTTGTGCTGTCTCTCTCAAAATAAATAAATAAACGTAAAAAATTCTTTTCTTTCTCTCCTTTTGCTCCAATTTCTCCACTCACCAATCTTAATATAAAAATGCAGAATATTTGTATTATCTGAATAAATTCATACTATATTGATTGACTCTAGAAAAAACGTACACGTTAAGTACATGCATGAACTTTTAAAATTATTTTAAAATTTTCCTTCAGACAACAATCCCTCAGCTAACATATCTTATTATATGGCTTTTTGTAACTTCTATATGTAGTAGTAGCTCTTAATAGGAATATGGATAGAGAACTACTGATTTAACCAGTATTTTATTAATTTGCTGTATGTTGAGATCTATTGAAAGATTTAAAATGCATACATTCATTTTCTGTTTTCATAAAAACTAAGTTAACCCCTTTTTAAACTATCTGTTTAAATATGTCATTATATCTTCATGGAAAGTAACAAATCAATTTATTCAATTTATTAAAGTAAGACACTAACTTTCAGTTAATATTTCATTGAGCCAATATTAAATAATATCTTCTACCTTTCCCTTAGTGCATAATATGTAAATTCTTCATCAGCCTTCTGCAAGAGAAAATGTCATGACAGTCAATGTTCTTAATTGTGGTAAAGTAAAGCAGAAAAATCCAGTGCATGCCAAAATTTTATTGGTTTTATTTAAACAAATTTACACAGGGAAAATTAGTTCTTATAAGGAAAAATCACCCTGGTTAGTCTTTTATACTGTCGATGACTTTAGGACAACAAACTAATACAAAGAGCATATTGTTTCTGCATATTTCTCTAAATATCTTTGTTCTGGCAGTTAGCTTCAGAGATTATGCAAGGAGTAAGTTTCCTAAATTACAATTGTTAGAAAATAGTTTCATTATGTGATATTAGAAAAACAATTTGATGCATATATCTTTATCGCTAGCTTATCTTTTCTAATATTGCATATGTTAGACACATCTGGGAATATCTTGAAGATTTTTTGGGTATCCATATTTATTTTCTTATTGCTGATCATAATGAATATGTCAGCAGTGTGCTAGAGCCTTATGGAATGTACAAGCACATGTGTGGTGTAATAATGTTGCAAAGTTAAAAAAGGGAGAGAAAGACAAACTAATAAATTTAGATTTTTGAAGAGCATAAATCACAAACTACAGCAATCAAGATGTCAACAGAATCAGAGTAAAGAAGGCTATTTCTTGGATTTGAATTCAAAGCTTGAATATATTTTACGAAATGAGGAAGTTAGTCTGGAAAAATGGTATAGGAATGTTTAAATTTTAAAAAGAAATAGGACAACAAAGCAGAAAAGGTCATACATTGGAAACACTACAGACATTTTCAGTTCCTTGCACATATTTCCTGGTACTAGTTTTTTTTCAGTATGCAATCATGGTGTCCTTGAAAAACATCTATGATTGTTTGCCTGATGGCTTTCTCTAATCTTGTAAGCTTGTGAGAGCACCAATCACTTTTGCTGCATTTCACCGGCCAAAATTGGTGAGAATGCACTCCTAGACTTAAGTCTTAGGGAAGTAGACTACACATTTTGATGGGAAGAGCTACAAAATTATATTGCAATACATGTAAATATGGAAGCAGTTTTGGGTGGAGGGACTGAGACCATTTTTGCAAATATCAAATCCAATGTCTGGTCCCAATTATTCATGAATATTTCACTAAATATGCTCAGATCCATCTCAGGATCAAATGTAACTTCCAATTATGACAGTAGTCTCAGTGAATCAGCATGTCATTTTCTATATTAGACCTGGATGTAGTCTTCAGATATGGCACGTTTTGATGCAGACAACTATGAACTGAAAAGTCAAGTTATTTCTTCCACACTCTAATAGTTTTATGATTCTATCAGGTAAAGAGTAATATCCAATATATTCAAAAGTTGCTTATTAGAAAAAGTTCTGAGATGACACTAATATCAGGTAAACTAAAATTTTATTTTGTAGTGTAAAATGTAAAGTATAATGTCCTCCAATTTTAGAATGGGAAATTGTGAAAAACAGGTGATAACTGGAATCCTGTGCAAAGTCCACTCTACAGTGATGCCCTTTTCCTGGTTATTTCCTCAGTCAGTATGTGAATAATTAATTAGGAAATACAAATTAATTGGATTGTGAGTAACTTGTTCTGCAAGTGTTCCAGAAGACAAGCAAACATTTCTAATAAATTTTAACTTGATAAATGAGGGATGTCTTTTAATACAAGTAGTATGTGATGCCAAACGTCACACGATCACAACTGAGCCAATGACTCTTCTCTCTCTAGCTGCAGGATTGTGGGTGATCATCTCCCGTGCTCGGATGTTTGGTCTCAGGCGATAGTGTTTGGCAGAAATCAGTGATTTTCCACAACATTGGAAGATGTCCTCAACTAGTGTATTTTTTGTCACTTCAAAGCACCTATGGAGAGTACTTTGCTTTTCCATACTAGAGTAAGCTTAGGAACGCTTTTCTTCATTTCTACATCTGTAATATAGACTCTTTGCTGCCTTATTGCCAGTTACATTAAATACAGTATGTGACAAGAGTTTACTGTGTTGTAGTCAGTATATGTGTGAGCATATACAATGGCCCCATGCAGAAAAAGATTCCATGGAGCCAATAGGTAGCAGTGATTCCATTAGTGGTAGTGAAAGTTGTCCTACACAATAACCCTCCTTTCATGTCTCCTTCACACCAGCCATGATGAAGGTTTTCAAAGGTAAGCCAAGGTTAATTTGTTTATTTTTCTTTATATTTTGTATATGTATATTTTCTTTATTATTTTGTATTATATTATAGTACTATAATAATTTTTATATGAATATTTTTGGGTTTTGGAATGAATTATCTGAGTTTCCATTATTTCATATGGGGAAATTTGCTTTGATATACAAGTGCTTTGGATTATAAGCATGTTTCCAGAATGAATTATGCTCACAAACTGTGGGGAATAAATTTAGGAATTCCCTGGGCTTGCACTGTTGGGTTAACAAGGCATAAAGAATTACAAAGCCATAGGATGCTCACACCCCCAAGTCTGGGTAAACAAAATTTAGGTAATAAGGATAGAGAGGGTGGGGCAAAGACCCCAATACAAAGGTATATGAGATGAACAAGATTAGGTATTCAGAACAAAAAACCGGCCCTCCAATTTAGTACTATAGCAGAAAGCTGCTTTCACAGGAGGGAAGAACCACATTAGGTAAACAGGCAAATAGGCCTATAGATCCCTGTGGGTGAAGCTGCCCAGAGCAGAGCTAATTAGCAAAAGAAAGGTGCCTTGTTAACCCTGAGGCAAAATGTTTTATCTGTCTTATCCCCTAGGCTGTCTAAAATAAACAGATCTTGGTGTCTCATGTCTGTTATTAACATCCATCTGCCCAGTGCCAGGATTTTGGTTTATATTGACCCAAACCCCTAACCATATATCTTCTAAACCCCCTTCCCTCATGCCCATAAATTACTGTTCACAGATTCATTGTCTCTCAGCGCACGCCCATCATGTTTGTAAACCTTCTGATCTTAATAAAGATCTTAATAAAGATCAGAAGGAGGAAGGACCCTTCCTTATTCAGGACTCAGACATTAGCCATCTCTTGCATTTTAATCCTATATCCGCTCTTGGTGGACATGAGAGAACTTTAGACCCAGAGTCTATGACAACAAACCAAGATTTTACTGTACTTAGAAACTTACAGAAAGCTAATACTTGTTCCCTGATCTATGAAGACATTGTTGACAGAGCCAATAGAAGAAACTGACATATCTCTCTTCAAAGCCCAACCAATATTGTACATCAGAAGCAACATTACATCCCAGAAGGAATTTCAGAGGTTACCACCACCCTCCAACACCACAGGAGGCAAAGTGGATGGCCCCATAACATCTCCATTCAATTCCTTATTTCTTCCCTTAAATCATGGAGTCTGAGTATTTTGCTTAATGTGCCATCTTTACCGAAATCAATCAATAAATCCTTAGTTTGTATCTACTGTCATGACAAACACCTTCTTTTCAATCCTCATAGAAAGAAAACACCAAAACATATCCCTAGTACATGGGAAAAATAATGATAAACATTCTATTGCCTCAGGAACCTCAAGGATCTTGGTCATTTAAACATTTTGTGCAGCACTGACCTACTGCAGTGATTAAATGAAAGTGAACATGGTAATATAACTGGATAATTACTTTTGGTGCTATTTTAACACACATGTGCCAGAGAGTGAAACATAGAGAAAACATAAATCAAAGACTCCCTAACATGCTGGAGAAAAGTCATGATTTAAACATTTCTGAAATAACTTCCATTTGGAAAAAAAAAAACAAAAAAGCAAAAACTCTTGACATATTATTAGGCCTTTGTAAAGACTGAGTACATGGCTATTGATCATCAAATGAAGATATGCTCAGGGATGCCCATTATGGACTTAGAATTGTCAATTCTCTGAGCTATAGACTGACATGGCAAAGCAGCAACCCATTGCATGATGGGAATGATACAAATAATTTTCCTGAGCAGGTGGCCCAGCTTCCTATATCACCCAAATTCTGTTGTAGCAATACTTCTCTTTTGGTGCACATCTACTGACTTGCAGGAGGTTGTCTATGGTCCATTTATGGAGTATAAAATGAATGTGTGCCTGATTTATGATTGGTTGTTTGTTTGTATTAAAACATACAGGTGGTATAACTATTTCTCCACTCAGCAGATGACTCCAGCACTCAGAGATGGCCCTAAAGGAAAGAGTTGAAGGAAAATCTTCCATGTAAGCAGACTCCAAGTATTCCATTTAGTCATTTATTTTATACAGAGAGAAAATAGTTTGAGATATACATATATACAGAATTATGACCAGGGAAAATGACTTCCCTTGTTAATCAGTTGCCTGGTGAGAGGAGATTAGAAGATCAGAGACAAGGAAGTATAGGAAAAAAGCAAATGATTATACATATGGCAATAGGTATGTGAAGTGGAGAGACAGTAATAGCTCATATTATTGCACACCAAAAAGCAACATCCACAAAAGAGATACTCAAAAATCAGGCGACGGTATGTCTCTTTCTGTGGATATGAAATATCCCTTTTTCTCTGCCACTCTAGTGTCTGACCAATAAGCCCAAAATGGAGTGCTCGTGGTGCCAGGTCTCCTTCCTAAGACTGCTCTAGTTATACACATTACACTCAATACTTACCCTGTAAGCAGCCAATCCGTCTGTATGGTTTCATCCCTTAAAAAGCCTAGCTAGGTATTTGATAGATATATAAATGATTTCATCACACCTTTTCTAAACTGGAAGGGGCATTTGTTCTTATCAGAATTAACAACTACTCTAGATATTAGTTTATCTTTTTTTATTTTTTTTCAATTAAACTCTACATCCAACCTGGTGCTCAAACTCATGATCCCTGACATCAAGCATCACATACTCTACAGACTGAGCCCATCAGGTGCCCTATGATAAGAGTTTATCTTTTAAGAACCTTAGTGTTTCTGCCAGCACCTCCATTGAAGGGTTAGTTGATTGTCTAATTTACTAGATTAATTTACTAACACAAGATACTGTATAACACCAGTGGATTGGGTAAATGACAAATAAGTTTCAATAATGGATTTCTTTTCTTAAAACTATTATCTGTAAATATGCAGAGCCAGAATTGTGTAGACAGGAAGCACAAATTCCCGACATCACTGTGATTAATGGTATGGAGAGAGGGAGCCTATACTTCTACCTATTAGTTTCTGGACTCAAGTATTTTACCAACTTGGGAATAGGGCTATATAATATTTAATGATTTAGCATGTATACTTTGTCTTGGAAGATGATGCCGTATAATTTTAGGTTGTTACCTCCAAGGTAGCACCACGGATATTCTTTCAGTAAGTTTCTTTTAGGTCAACATATTCTCTGTGTACTGCCACTTGTGGTAAAACCAGTGCATTGTACGATTGTAAATCCATCCCCATACTTACTTTTCTGTAAAGGAAGTCCCTGGCTCTGATGCACTGTTAAGTCAAATTCCATGACAGTGGATCCAATGATCTTAAATTCTTAAAGAGTGATGCTAACTCAGGCCCTATAAATATGTTCCCCCACCTATTCAAGGGATTATGTTTGGATCTTTTGGCAAGCTTTTATAGGTGAATCGATGCATAAGCCCTCAGGATTTTGGAGCAAAGCCCTAACATCCTCTACAGATAATTACTCTTCATTTGAGACATAACTCTTGGCCTGCTACTGGACCTTAGTGCAGACTGAATACTTAACCACAAGCCACCAAGTTACTATGCAACCTGAGCTACTCATCATTAAGTGGGTATTATCTGACCCACCAATATAAAGTTGGGCATGCACAACAGCACTCCATCATCAAAAGGAGGTGGTATATCTATGATGAGACTCAAACAGGACCCGAAGGCACAAGTTTCATAAAGAAGTAGCCCATGGTCCCCACAGATACTATACTGAATCTCTCTCTGAGCCTGCATCTATGGTCTCATAGGGAACTCCTTACCATCAATTGATAGAAGAAGAAAATACTGGGGCTTGATTCACATTTGGTTCTGCAAAATATGCTGGTACTACCTCAAAGTGGACAGCTGCATCATTATGCTTCCTTTCTGGAACATTCCTGAAGAAAAGTGGTTAAAGGAAATGTTCTAAGTGGTCAGAATTTAAGGAGTATACATGGCTGTTCATTTGTTTGGAAGGAGAAATGGTTAGATATGCAATTACCAATTCATGGCTGGTTCAAATTACTTGGCTGGATGATCAGGGATTTTGAAGGTATATGGTTGAAAAACTGGTGACAAGGAAATTTGGAGAAGAGGTTATGTGGATGGACTTTACAGAATGGGAAAAAGCATAACCTTACTAGTGTACATGTGAGAGCTCATCAAAGGGTGACCTCAGAAGAGAATTTAAAAATCAAGTGAATAGTGTAATCTATTCTTTGAATGACAATAAGCTTCTTTCTCCAGCCATCCTTGTTATTATCCTTGTTATCACAACAAAGTTGTAAATAAGTTAATCATGGTTACAGGAATGAGTTAAGCATGGGCTCAGCAACATGGCCTTCCACTCACCAAGGCTGACCAGGCTGTGACCACTGCTGAGTGCACAATCTATCAGTAGCAGGAAACAACACTAAGTCCCAGATATAACACTCTTACCCAGAGTGATTAACCAGCTACCTAGAGATAGTGTTGACTGCATTGGACATGCACGTCATGGAATGGCAGCCTTTTGTCCCTACTGGAATAGACATTCACTTTGGATATGGATTTGTCTTCTATGAATGCAATGCTTCTTCTAAAACTACCATCCAAGGACTTACATAATACTTTATCCACTGTCATGATATTGCATACAGAATTGTTTCTGATCAAATAACTCACTTCACAGCAAATGAAGTCCATCAATGGGCCCGTGCTTGTGGAATTTACTAATCTTACCATCTTTCCCACCATCCTGAAGTAGCTGGTGTTCTGAACACTCAGTTATAGTGCTAGCTACATGGCAACACCTTGCAGGTCTGAGATAAGGTTCTTCTGAAGACTATATGTCCTCAGCCTCCAATAAGTGGTGCTGTTTCTCCCATAGCCAGGATTCACAGGTCCAGGAATTTAGAGGTGGAAAATTGAGTGTCACCTCCCACTATTACCTCTAGTAATCCATTAGCAAAAGTCTTGCTATCTCTTCCCATGACTTTATGTTCTGTTGACCTAAGAATCTTAGTTCTAAAGAAAAGAATGCTTCCACCAGAAAACCCAGCAATGATTCTATTGAATTGGAAGTTAAGACTGCTGCCCTGCCTCTTTGGTCTCCTCATACTTCTGCATAAACAGGCAAAGAAAGGGGATAATATGCAGGCTAGGAGATTGATCTTGACTAACAAGGGGGAAATTGTGTCACTACTCTACAATGGAACTAAGCAAAAGCATGTATTGAACACAAGAGATTCCCTAAGGGCATCTCCTAGTATTGCCATGCCCTATAATTAAAGCCAATGGAAAACTACAACAACACAATCCAGGCAGGGTTATTAATGGCCCAGATCCTTCAGGAATAAAGATTTGGGTCATCCCACCAGGTAAAGAATCATGACCTTGAGGTGCTTTCTGAAAGCATAAAGAATATGTTAAATGTTTAAATAAAATACAATAAATAAAATAAAATAAAACAAAACAAAACAAAATAAAATATAAGGAGTATGTAATGGATAGTGGAAGAAGGTAATTATGAAAAACAGCTATGACCACTGACCAGTTATAGAAACAAAGTCTATAATTATCATGAATATTTCCTCTTTAGTTTGTTATGAATAGATTTGTGTATGTGTGTATATTAGGCATATATGCAAATTTTTCTGTATGTATATGTATATCTTTTCTTTCTTCTCTTATTCCTTTATCATGTAACATAGATATATTGACATTATATTATAATATTTAAGAACTATTATATTTACATCATAGTATGTAAGCTATAGAGTATCAAGCAAAGGAAACATCACTCAGGACTTTTATTTCCTCTTGTCAGGAAGGTTTAGTGCATTTAGTGCATTTAGTGCATTCCTGTACACAGGACAGTTGTATCATGTGAGGTAGAATTTTGATTGTGTTTTTTTATATTTGGATATTAAGTATGGCATGTGGGTGTCAAGTTGACTAGGGGTGGACTTGTGATGGTTAATTTTATGTGTGAACTTCACTGGGACATGGAGGACCCAGATATCTGGTTAAACATTATTTTGGGTTGTGTCCAGGAGAGAATTTCTAGAAGAGATTAGCATTTGAACTGAATTAAGCTGGTTGCCCTTCCCAAAGTGTGTGAGTATGATCCAATCCACTGAGGGCTTGAATAGAAAAAGGCAGAAGAAGGTCAGATTCACTTTCTAATGGTTGAGCTGGAAAATCATTATTCTCTTGACAAAGGCATCTGTGGTTCTCATATGGTCAGACTGAAATCATCTCCATCAGCTCTCCTGTTCTCAGACTTCTGAACTACATTATTGGATTCCTGGATCTCCGGCTTATAGACAGCAGATTATTAAACTTTTCAGCCTCAATAATTGCATACACTAATACTTTATACTTTAAATGTTATAGTAAATCTTTAAAAGTTTATTTGTTTATTTTGAGAGAGAAAGAAAGAAAGAGAGAGAGAGAGAGAGAGAGAGAGCAAGTGCATACAAGCAGGGGAGGGGCAGAGAGAGGAGAGAGAGAATCCCAAGCAGGCTCCACTCTGTCAGTACAGAGGTTGACAGGAGGCTTCATCTCACAAACTGTGAGATAATGACCGGAACCTAGATCAAGAGTTGGACTCTTAACTAACTGAGCTACCCAGGCACCCTGAATCTTTAATAATATATATTTAATATTTATGTATTATGTTTCTCTGGATAAATTTGACTAATACAAATCTTAGGATCAGGAGAATCTGGGAAACAAACTCACGTATTACTTTATTATATTCCATGGAATGCTTTAAAATTGGAGTTGCCTTCAGAATTGCCACAATTTGGGGTAAAATGATTGACCGGTCTTAAATGTATGCTTTCCAAAAAAGGAAACTCAACCTTTCAAAAGATGATTGTCTTTACAACCAAGGGCAAGTCTCCAAGTTGAACTTCCTGAAGTTTAGAATTTTCTTTTTGTTGTTTTTGTTGTTTTTAGTTTTGAAGGGACATCTGACTGATAAAGAAAGCTATGAAAGGTACCTAAATCTGAAGATTTTACTACCACATGGTTACTTTGTGTTTCTCAGATCAATGGACCAAAAGACAAGTAAAGAAATTTTTCGACCAGCAGACAGTATCAGTTGTGATTGTCACGGGGAGCTGGAATTGCTAGTACACAATGGATGTGTTATGAACTTGAAGTATTCGATATGCCATTTCTTATTACTTCCACTCTTAGTAAAAATGGTGAATGAACAATTACTGGAAACTGGGAAGATAAGCAAAGACTCAGATCACACAAGCATGAAAATTTGTAACACATAACCAGGAAAACAAATTTCTCCAGCTGCATAGCTTGTTGAGAGTGATGAGAAACTAGGAGAGATGTTAGAGAAGGAACATAATGACTATCAAGGAGAGTTGTGGCAGTGAGATCTACAGAATGTCTTTTTAATTCTTGTGTATTAAATATTTCATAGAAATTGCATTCCTTACAGTCATTGGCACAGGAATACATACATATATATGAAATATGAACATATCAGCATGATACAAGTAATGAACCGCTTCAGGAATTTTTGATGTCTAAAACTGCATCCTTTTAGTCCCACCTCTGATTTCAGGAATTTTTGGATAAATTGTTTCCTTGCATGCTTGAACTCACTTTGACTTTACAGTATTTTGTCTCGAGTGTGAGCACTACATCTCTGCCTCCCATTCTCAGGCTTTACAGACCCTACAGATAGTGGCAGAGCTTGCACACACAACTTGTAGAGGTAATGGCATCCCAAGTATCAAGATTCTGATAATGTATAAATATTTCCATTTCCAGTTAGTCAGAATACTATTTTTTTAATGTTTATTTATTACTGAGAGAGAAGCGAGAGTGGCAGAGAGAGAGGGGACAGCGGGTCTGAAGTAGGCTCTGTGCTGACTGCAGAGAGCCTGTTGCAGGGCTTGAACTCACAAACCATGAGATCATGAGCTAAACTTAAGTCAGACCTTTAACCGACTGAGCCAGTCAGGTGTCCTTAGTCACAGAATTCTTAAAGACACTCTTTATATATTCTGGAAGTCCCAGAGAAATTGAACCTTGCTACCCACAGACCCATTTGAATAATGCATTTTGATATCAAGGTCTAAATTATGAATCTTACAGGAAAAATATCTGAGTTTGTCAACTCTAGTGACAACCTGAAAGTTGTGTTTTCATGAGTTCTGAAACTAAATCTAACTGTATTGCCTTGAAACATTGGGGAATTATAGGCTTTCTGTTGCTTAAATGCAAATTTTTTTTTTTTTTTACATTTGTAATGTGAGAATTTCAGTTGCTCAATTACTTCATTGGTCTTTTCTTCAGTATTCTGCCCTTTGGTCTTAAGTGTGTTATTAAAGGGAGATACTACTTTGAAGACTGACTTCTTTTGAAGACAAAATACTCATGGTCTTCACTCCATGCTCTGAACTATCATCACGTCTGTACTGTATTCCACTGTACTGCAAAGAACACTCATTGAGTTGAAAGAAAACTCTATCACATGGATGATGAAGAGCACATGCATCAGGGAATGATAATCAAGCAGATATATACGCTACTTCCATTTTCCTATTCTTTCTCTTCCTGGAATTTCAACTGGAGCTACTTCATCCAGTTAATAACACACATTAAAAACAGAACACCCCAGGGGCGCCTGGGTGGCGCAGTCGGTTAAGCGTCCGACTTCAGCCAGGTCACGATCTCGCGGTCCGTGAGTTCGAGCCCCGCGTCGGGCTCTGGGCTGATGGCTCAGAGCCTGGAGCCTGTTTCCGATTCTGTGTCTCCCTCTCTCTCTGCCCCTCCCCCGTTCATGCTCTGTCTCTCTCTGTCCCAAAAATAAATAAACGTTGAAAAAAAAAATTAAAAAAAAAAAAAAAACAGAACACCCCAAAAAACAAACAAACAAACAAACAAACAAAGCAGCCTAAAAAAATTGTTTTTAATTCTCTGGAAACTTGAGGCTTATTTGAATAATCAAGAAGTTATGCCACTTAGAATCAGTTCATTTACATAGAAATAAAAAAAATACATATTTATTTACTGACACCTTTCAGATTTTTAGACATATTTAGTAAACATACTATTTAATGAAAATATAAAGAAATTATTGTTGATAAAACTTGAGAAACAATTTTAAGTAAATATTGTAGTTATTTCACTAGTACATGGTTTCCAACTATGATTATTTTAACCTCTAAAAGTTGTGTTTAATTTTATTTTATTACATAAATTGAGGGCACTTAAATAATTCAAATAATATTATTTGAAATAGTCTTTTTCAGTTTAAATTCGAAGTCTTTCAGTGTTTCCTCCTTCCGCTATTCTTAGAAAATATAAACACAGTGAGAAAGTGGCCATCTACAAGACAAAGGAAGAAACCTCACAAAAAGCAACAACCTGATCTGATCACAGATCAGAAACAACTTGATCTTGGGCTTCTAGCCTCTATAAGTGTTAAAAAAAATAAATTTCTATGGTTTAAGCCACCCCGTCTGTGGTATTTTGTGATGGTAGTCCTAGAAAACTAATACATCTATCCTGAAGTGTTTATTGATACACATCAGGTAAATGCAAATTAAACTCATAAACACCCTAATCAAAGTGCAAGAATTCATAAGTCTGACAGTACGGAATTTTAGAGATAAAGTTGACTAATTAGTGTTCTTATTCATTATTGATGAGAGTATAAAGTTATGCAATATCTGGAAAATTCAAGGATAGTAAGAGAATAATTCTTTTTTATGCAGGAATTCCACTTTCAGACATATATTCTAGGGAAATATTTGCCATTGAACACAAGAAGTCATACTCAAGGAAATTTTATTACAGTAGTATTATTTATAATATCAAGATGTAAAAATAATAGAATTCCCTAACCAGAATAATTATTATCAATTGAATTGAATAGAGTAGATATATTTGCATTAATGCAGACAAATCTCAAACCTAATCATGATACAACAAAAAAGTAAAAATAAAAAAAGATAGTAAAATAAGATATACCAGTAAAATAAGATATCCCACTTTTATATATCTAAATATGCAAAATGGTACTTTATGTTGTTTATAGATAAATACATTTAATGTAAAAATACAAATGTATGCATAAAAATGCTACACAGAAAATTCAAGCTAATGGCTGCTACTGAGGTAGAATCGGGGTGAAAGTTATGGGGTCACAATTTAGTGATACATTTATGATGCATTTGTTAAAGAAAAAGATAATCTCTGAAATAAACATGGCCAAACACACACACAAGTTTACATGTATTTGAATTCTATGGAGGATATATAGGTGACCTTTATATATTTATACTTATTTATATATTTGTATATATTATTTATATATTATTTTCTATAATTTTTCAGTGAGTTCAAGATAGTTAGTTATGTGAAATCATCTTAAAAGAGAAAGTTGAGCTCTTTAGCCAGCACATGATAGCACTTGATGTTGGGATGCTGTCTGATAAAAGATGTTGATTTCATTCTCACTCCCCATTGACACTTTAAATCATCTTATAATTAACAATATATGTTTGAACTTCAAGACATTTGACCATATACTTTCCTTCATGTTTACTTTGAACTATGACTCTCTCTCTTGGAAAATTGTATATGAGATGAAATGGTAATATTAAATTCACAACTCTGACTATAGCTTAAAGACTAACCATGTCACAGAATAAGTAGGCCAAGATGAAAGGGAAATAGGCAAAATTCATGGATACTGGACTATCAACAATAACCCTAACACATTATATCTGGATGCAATGACTTGAGGTAATTTGATATACCTCCAATTGGAGATCTGGTGATTCTGCTTGCTATTGCATTGTTTTTGTTTATTTTTGTCTGCTCTTTAAACAGTATTATTGAGGTATAATTAATAGACAAATAAATTCAAATATTCAATGTGCATAATTTGATGAGTTTGGACATCTACAAATACCTGTGATATTATCACCATCACCAAGTAATTGAAATATATGTAAATATATATATAAATATATGTATATTTCAAATATTTATATATATTAATATTTATTATATTTATTTATATTTATATTTATATATTTATATTTATATTTTATATATTTAAATTTCCTTGTGTCTCTTTAAATTTTGTTTTATTTTTATTTATTTTGTTTTGTGGTAAAAACAGTTAATATGAGATCTACACCCTTAACAAATTTTGAAGTGCACTATACTGTACTGTTAACAATAGGCACTATGTTGTACAACATTATGATTTAGCAACTCCATTCTGGACATACAACAATGGAAATGAAATGAATATCTAAAAGAGACATCTATACTTTCAAGTTCATTACAACATAATTCACAGTGGCCAAGATATGGAAATAATTCAAGTGTCCACTGAAAGATGATAAAGAAAATACAGATACAGATATATGCATACAGATAGAATTCAATGAAACATTATTCAGACTTAAAAAAAAAAAAGTAAATCTTGCCATACTGTTCAATGGGTATAAAGTTTCAATTATGCTAGATGAATAAATTCTAGAAACTTGCTGTTGTTTTTTACAATAGTTGTTATCTTAGGAATATCTTTGGCTGTATACAAAAAGAATATATGGGGGCGCCTGGGTGGCGCAGTCGGTTAAGCGTCCGACTTCAGCTAGGTCACGATCTCGCGGTCCGTGAGTTCGAGCCCTGCGTCAGGCTCTGGGCTGATGGCTCGGAGCCTGGAGCCTGTTTCCGATTCTGTGTCTCCCTCTCTCTCTCTGCCCCTCCCCCGTTCATGCTCTGTCTCTCTCTGTCCCAAAAATAAATAAATGTTAAAAAAAAAAATTAAAAAAAAAAGAATATATGTATGTTCATATGTGTCTGATGAGAAGGAAAATATAGTAGATAAAAATTAGGATGTCTTCCAAGTCTTTGCCTGGGTTGTGACTGTTTGATCCCAATTTAGGGACTACTAAAGCTAAGGCTATCATATTGTCTCTTACAAGAGTTAAAAATTAATGATTTACACAGCCTTAAAACTGTTAGTCCTACCCTGTTGATGCCTTCTAGAGTCACTGATTCAACAAATTTTTTATTAAAACTATTTTAAGTTTCTGTTTTTAAGCTACTATATCTTCTGCACTTAAAAAAGTACCTAGAACATAGTAGGCTTTTAAGAAATATGTGTTGACACAGAACTAGAACATAACCCTAAATTTTTAGGGAACTACATAAGACCTCAAATAGCCAAAGCAATCCTGAGAAAACACAAAGCTGGAGGTATCAAAATCCTAGATTTCAAGATATCCTTCAAAGCTGTAGTAATCAAAACGGTATGGTACTGGAACAAAAAATAGACACAGAGAACCCAGAATTAAACTTACATGTTTATGGTCAATTAATCTATGACAAAGGAGGTAAGAATGTACAAAGGGAAAAAGACACTCTCTTCAACAAATGGTGCTGGAGAAACTGAACACCTACGTAGAAATGAATGAAACTAAACCACTTCCTTAACCATACACAAAAATAAACTAAAAATGAATTTAGAGATTCACTTGTAAGACCTGAAACCATAAAACTTCTAGAAGAAAACATAAGCAGTAATTTCTTTTACATTAGCTGCAGAAACATTTTTGTCAGTATGCCTCCTAAAGTAAGAGAAACAAAAGCAAAATTAAACTATTGGGACTACATTAAAATAAAAAGCTTTTGCACAGCAATAGAAACCTTCAATAAAAGTACAAGGCAACCTACTAATTGGCAAATATATTTGCCAATGATGTATTTGATAAGGGGTTAATATCCAAAATATATAAGGAACTTATACAATTCAACACCAAAAATCTCCAAATAATCCAATTAGAAAATGGGCAGACGACCTGGACTGATATTTCTCCAAAGACTTTCAAATGGCCAACAGACACATGTAAAGATGTTCAACATCACCCATCATAAGGGAAATGCAAATCCAAACCACAATAAGATATCACCTTACATCTCTCAGAATGGCCAGAATAAAAAAGACAAGAAATAACAAATGTTGGAGAGGAGTGGAGAAAAAAGAACCCTCACACAAAACAGTGTGGAAAACAGTATGGAATTTCTTCAGAAAGTTAAAAATAGAATTACCATATGATCCAATAATTCCACTATTGTATATGTACCCCATAGCCAAGATATAGACGCAACCCAAGTATCTACTGATAGGTGAATGAGTAAAGAATGATATATATGTACAATGAACTATTAGTCATAAAAAAGAATGATATATTGCCACTTGCAACAATATGGATGGACCTAGATATTCTAATGCTAAGTAATATAAATCAGACAGAGAAAGACAAATGCTATATGATTTCACTCATATGTGAAATTTAAGGAACAAAAGAAATGAAGAAAGGAAAGAAAAGACAAACATCCTGCTTAAGTAACCAGAAAAGTAGGATACAAATATACTAAATTGTTTCAAAGTAATTTCATTACATCCCAGAATAAACTCCAAGAATATTTATAGTAATTTTAGAAACCAGAAGCTAAAATGTAAAGCAATGCTACAGATTGAATGTTTGTGTCCCTTAAAATTCATTGTTGAAACCCAGTCCCCAGTGTGAAGGTAGTAGAAGGTGGGGCCTTTTAGAAAAATTTGGAATTAGTACCCTTTTGAAAAAGACTCCAGAGAGCTCCCTTATCCTTTGCACCATGTGAAGACACAGTCAGAAGATGGCCATCTATAAACTAGGAAGTGAGTCCTCACCAGACGTTAAACTGATCAATGTCTTGATCTTGAAACTCCCAGCCCCCAGAACTGTGAAAAATAAATGAGAGAGAGATAAAAAAAAACACTTCATAGAACAAACTGGTGACTGCTGGAAAGGAAGTACATGGGCAGATGGGTAAAAGAGATAAAGGGAATTAAGAGTACACTTACTGTGATGAGTACTGAGTAGTGTATAGAATTGTTGTATCATTATATTGTACACCTGAAACTAATATAACACTATATGTTAATTATACTTCAATAAAAAAAGAAATATGTGTTGAATGAATGGATAAACATAGATTTATTGAGTACCCATTAGGTATGTTAGTGTAAGTTTTGATAATTCAAACACAAAAAAGCTAAAGAAAGTTTATGCATCCATAAAGCTTACAGTCTATTGAAGAAAGGTAAAAATAAACCTCGAATATAAGAAATCAATAAGAGTAAGAAAGAAAATAAACTAAGTAATGAAGTAATAAGTGACAAGGGATGGAACATTATCCGGTTGGGAGGGCAGAAAAGGTTTCTCTGGGAGATGATACTTGCGTTGATATATATGATATTGAGAAAGAGCCAGTTGTTTGAAGACATATCTATAAGAAATGTATTCCAGGAAAATGAAAGAAAATTTACAAAGAACTGGCATGAGAATGAGAAAAGGATTTTCTAGGAATCAAAAGAATGTAAGTATTGATGGAACTGTATGGTCATGGAGAAAGAATGCAATCAGGGATACCGAAAAAGACTGGGTCAAGTAGGGGAGCAGTTGCTATGGAAGAAATATGGATTATATTCCAATTTTAACAGGAAGTCAATTGAAATTTTTAAGTAGAAGAAAAAATAATTGAGACAAGCAGTGACAATATCATTGTTGCTACTGTTGTTGGTGGTTGGTTGGTAATAGTGTGGGACAAGATTGGGGATTTTTATTTTTTCATTATAACTGCACTTACGTAGTTTCTTTTTTTTTTTTTTTTTTTATATATGAAATTTATTGTCAAATTGGTTTCCATACAACACCCAGTGCTCATCCCAAAAGGTGCCCTCCTCAGTACCCATCACCCACCCTCTCCTCCCTCCCACCCCCCATCAACCCTTAGTTTGTTCTCAGTTCTCAACAGTCTCTTATGCTTTGGCTCTCTCCCACTCTAACCTCTTTTTTTTTTTTTTTTGTTCCCCTCCCCCATGGGTTTTTCTTAAGTTTCTCAGGATCCACATAAGAGTGAAACCATATGGTATCTGTCTTTCTCTGTATGGCTTATTTCGCTTAGCATCACACTCTCCAGTTCCATCCACGTTGCTACAAAAGGCCATATTTCATTTTTTCTCATTGCCACGTAGTACTCCATTGTGTATATAAACCACAATTTCTTTATCCATTCATCAGTTGATGGACATTTAGGCCCTTTCCATAATTTGGCTATTGTTGAGAGTGCTGCTATGAACATTGGGGTACAAGTGCCCCTATGCATCAGTACTCCTGTGTCCCTTGGATAAATTCCTAGCAGTGCTATTGCTGGGTCATAGGGTAGGTCTATTTTTAATTTTCTGAGGAACCTCCACACTGCTTCCCAGAGCGGCTGCACCAATTTGCATTCCCACCAACAGTGCAAGAGGGTTCCCGTTTCTCCACATCCTCTCCAGCATCTATAGTCTCCTGATTTGTTCATTTTGGCCACTCTGATTGGTGTGAGGTGATATCTGAGTGTGGTTTTGATTTGTATTTCCCTGATAAGGAGCGACGCTGAACATCTTTTCATGTGCCTGTTGGCCATCCGGATGTCTTCTTTAGAGAAGTGTCTATTCATGTTTTCTGCCCATTTCTTCACTGGGTTATTTGCTTTTCGGGTGTGGAGTTTGCTGAGCTCTTTATAGATTTTGGATACTAGCCCTTTGTCCGATATGTCATTTGCAAATATCTTTTCCCATTCCGTTGGTTGCCTTTTAGTTTTGTTGGTTGTTTCCTTTGCTGTGCACAAGCTTTTTATCTTCATAAGGTCCCAGTAATTCACTTTTGCTTTTAATTCCCTTGCCTTTGGGGATGTGTCGAGTAAGAGATTGCTACGGCTGAGGTCAGAGAGATCGTTTCCTGCTTTCTCCTCTAAGGTTTTGATGGTTTCCTGTCTCACATTCAGGTCCTTTATCCATTTGGAGTTTATTTTTGTGAATGGTGAGAGAAAGTGGTCTAGTTTCAACCTTCTGCATGTTGCTGTCCAGTTCTCCCAGCACCATTTGTTAAAGAGACTGTCTTTTTTCCATTGGATGTTCTTTCCTGCTTTGTCAAAGATGAGTTGGCCATACGTTTGTGGGTCTAGTTCTGGGGTTTCTATTCTATTCCATTGGTCTATGTGTCTGTTTTTCTGCCAATACCATGCTGTCTTGATGATGACAGCTTTGTAGTAGAGGCTAAAGTCTGGGATTGTGATGCCTCCTGCTTTGGTCTTCTTCTTCAAAATTACTTGGGCTATTCGGGGCCTTTTGTGGTTCCATATGAATTTTAGGATTGCTTGTTCTAGTTTCGAGAAGAATGCTGGTGCAATTTTGATTGGGATTGCATTGAATGTGTAGATCGCTTTGGGTAGTATTGACATTTTGATAATATTTATTCTTCCAATCCATGAGCAGGGAATGTCTTTCCATTTCTTTAAATCTTCTTCAATTACCTTCATAAGCTTTCTATAGTTTTCAGCATACAGATCTTTTACATCTTTGCTTAGATTTATTCCTAGGTATTTTATGCTTCTTGGTGCAATTGTGAATGGGATCAGTTTCTTTATTTGTCTTTCTGTTGCTTCATTGTTAGTGTATAAGAATGCAACTGATTTCTGTACATTGATTTTGTATCCTGCAACTTTGCTGAATTCATGTATCAGTTCTAGCAGACTTTTGGTGGAGTCTATCGGATTTTCCATGTATAATATCATGTCATCTGCAAAGAGCGAAAGCTTGACTTCATCTTTGCCAATTTTGATGCCTTTGATTTCCTTTTGTTGTCTGATTGCTGATGCTAGAACTTCCAGCACTATGTTAAACAACAGCGGCGAGAGTGGGCATCCCTGTCGTGTTCCTGATCTCAGGGAAAAAGCTCTCAGTTTTTCCCCGTTGAGGATGATGTTAGCTGTGGGCTTTTCATAAATGGCTTTTATGATCTTTAAGTATGTTCCTTCTATCCCGACTTTCTCAAGAGTTTTTATTAAGAAAGGGTGCTGGATTTTGTCAAAGGCCTTTTCTGCATCGATTGACAGGATCATATCGTTCTTCTCTTTTTTTTTGTTAATGTGATGTATCACGTTGATTGATTTGCGAATGTTGAACCAGCCCTGCATCCCAGGAATGAATCCCACTTGATCATGGTGAATAATTCTTTTTATATGCCGTTGAATTCGATTTGCTAGTATCTTATTGAGAATTTTTGCATCCATATTCATCAGGGATATTGGCCTGTAGTTCTCTTTTTTTACTGGGTCTCTGTCTGGTTTAGGAATCAAAGTAATACTGGCTTCATAGAATGAGTCTGGAAGTTTTCCTTCCCTTTCTATTTCTTGGCATAGCTTGAGAAGGATAGGTATTATCTCTGCTTTAAACGTCTGGTAGAACTCCCCTGGGAAGCCATCTGGTCCTGGACTCTTATTTGTTGGGAGATTTTTGATAACCGATTCAATTTCTTCGCTGGTGATGGGTCTGTTCAAGCTTTCTATTTCCTCCTGATTGAGTTTTGGAAGAGTGTGGGTGTTCAGGAATTTGTCCATTTCTTCCAGGTTGTCCAATTTGTTGGCATATAATTTTTCATAGTATTCCCTGATAATTGTTTGTATCTCTGAGGGATTGGTTGTAATAATTCCATTTTCATTCATGATTTTATCTATTTGGGTCATCTCCCTTTTCTTTTTGAGAAGCCTGGCTAGAGGATTGTCAATTTTGTTTATGTTTTCAAAAAACCAACTCTTGGTTTCGTTGATCTGCTCTACAGTTTTTTTAGATTCTATATTGTTTATTTCTGCTCTGATCTTTATTATTTCTCTTCTTCTGCTGGGTTTAGGCTGCCTTTGCTGTTCTGCTTCTATTTCCTTTAGGTGTGCTGTTAGATTTTGTATTTGGGATTTTTCTTGTTTCTTGAGATAGGCCTGGATTGCAATGTATTTTCCTCTCAGGACTGCCTTTGCTGAGTCCCAAAGCGTTTGGATTGTTGTATTTTCATTTTCGTTTGTTTCCATATATTTTTTAATTTCTTCTCTAATTGCCTGGTTGACCCACTCATTCGTTAGTAGGGTGTTCTTTAACCTCCATGCTTTTGGAGGTTTTCCAGACTTTTTTCTGTGGTTGATTTCAAGCTTCATAGCATTGTGGTCTGAAAGTATGCATGGTATGATTTCAATTCTTGTAAACGTATGAAGGGCTGTTTTGTGACCCAGTATATGATCTATCTTGGAGAATGTTCCATGTGCACTCGAGAAGAAAGTATATTCTGTTGCTTTGGGATGCAGAGTTCTAAATATATCTGTCAAGTCCATCTGATCCAATGTCTCATTCAGGGCCCTTGTTTCTTTATTGACCGTGTGTCTAGATGATCTATCCATTTCTGTAAGTGGGGTGTTAAAGTCCCCTGCAATTACCACATTCTTCTCAATAAGGTTGCTTATGTTTATGAGTAATTGTTTTAAATATTTGGGCACTCCGGTATTCGGCGCATAGACATTTATAATTGTTAGCTCTTCCTGATGGATAGACCCTGTCACTATTATATAATGTCCTTCTTCATCTCTTGTTACAGCCTTTAATTTAAAGTCTAGTTTGTCTGATATAAGGATGGCTTCTCCAGCTTTCTTTTGGCTTCCAGTAGCATGACAAATAGATCTCCATCCCCTCACTCTCAATCTAAAGGTGTCCTCAGGTCTAAAATGAGTCTCTTGTAGACAGCAAATAGATGGGTCTTGTTTTTTTATCCATTCTGATACCCTATGTCTTTTGGTTGGCGCATTTAATCCATTTACATTCAGTGTTATTATAGAAAGGTATGGGTTTAGAGTCATTGTGATGTCTGTATGTTTTATGCTTGTAGTGATGTCTCTGGTACTTTGTCTCACAGGGTCCCCCTTAGGATCTCTTGTAGGGCTGGTTTAGTGGTGACAAATTCCTTCAGTTTTTGTTTGTTTGGGAAGACCTTTATCTCTCCTTCTATTCTAAATGACAGACTTGCTGGATAAAGGATTCTCGGCTGCATATTTTTTCTGTCTAGCACACTGAAAATCTCGTGCCAATTCTTTCTGGCCTGCCAAGTTTCAAAAGAGAGATCAGTCACGAGTCTTATAGGTCTCCCTTTATATGTGAGGGCACGTTTACCCCTTGCTGCTTTCAGAATTTTCTCTTTATCCTTGTATTTTGCCAGTTTCACTATGATATGTCGTGCAGAAGATCGATTCAAGTTACGTCTGAAGGGAGTTCTCTGTGCCTCTTGGATTTCAATGCCTTTTTCCTTCCCCAGTTCAGGGAAGTTCTCAGCTATGATTTCTTCAAGTACCCCTTCAGCACCTTTCCCTCTCTCTTCCTCCTCTGGGATACCAATTATGCGTATATTATTTCTTTTTAGTGTATCACTTAGTTCTCTAATTTTCCCCTCATACTCCTGGATTTTTTTATCTCTCTTTCTCTCAGCTTCCTCTTTTTCCATAACTTTATCTTCTAGTTCACCTATTCTCTCCTCTGCCTCTTCAATCCGAGCCGTGGTGGTTTCCATTTTGTTATGCATTTCGTTTAAAGCGCTTTTCAGCTCCTCGTGACTGTTCCTTAGTCCCTTGATCTCTGTAGCAAGAGATTCTCTGCTGTCAGCTATACTGTTTTCAAGCCCAGCGATTAATTTTATGACTATTATTCTAAATTCACTTTCTGTTATATTATTTAAATCCTTTTTGATCAGCTCATTAGCTGTTGTTATTTCCTGGAGATTCTTCTGAGGGGAATTCTTCCGCTTGGTCATTTTGGATAGTCCCTGGCGTGGTGAGGACCTGCAGGGCACTTCCCCTGTGCTGTGGTGTATAACTGGAGTTGGTGGGCAGAGCCGCAGTCAGACCTGATGTCTGCCCCCAGCCCACCGCTGTGTCCACAGTCAGACTGGTGCGTGCCTTCTCTTCCCCTCTCCTATGGGCGGGATTCACTGTGGGGTGGGGTGGCCTGTCTGGGCTACTTGCACACTGCCAGGCTTGTGATGCTGGGGATCTGGCGTCTTAGCTGGGGTGGGTAGGCAAGGTGCACAGGGGCAGGAGGGGCAGGCTTAGCTTGCTTCTCCTTAGATGATCCTCTTCAGGAGGGGCCCTGTGGCAGCAGGAGGGAGTCAGATCCACTGTCGGAGGTTTGGCTCCACAGAAGCGCAGAGTTGGGTGTTTGCACGGAGCGATCAAGTTCCCTGGCAGAAACTGGTTCTCTTTGGGATTTTGGTTGGGGGATGGGCGGGGGAGATGGCGCTGGCGAGCGCCTTTGTTCCCCACCAAACTGAGCTCTGTCGTCAGGGGGCTCAGCAGCTCTCCTTCCCTTTGTCCTCCAGCCTTCCCGCTTTCTGAGCAGAGCTGTTAACTTATGACCTCCCAGACGCTGAGTCGTGCTTGCTGTCGGAACACAGTCCGTCAGGCCCCTCCGCTTTTTGCAAGCCAGACTCGGGGGCTCTGCTTGGCCGGCGAGCCGCCCCTCCTCCCCGGCTCCCTCCCGCCAGTCCGTGGAGCGCGCACCGCCTCGCCGCCCTTCCTACCCTCTTCCGTGGGCCTCTCGTCTGCGCTTGGCTCCGGCGACTCTGTTCTGGTAATCCTCTGGTGGTTTTCTGGGTTATTTAGGCAGGTGTAGGTGGAATCTAAGTGATCAGCAGGACGCACGGTGAGCCCAGCGTCCTCCTACGCTGCCATCTTCCCTCTCCCACTTACGTAGTTTCAATATACCCATTGTCTTTCACACATTAGATATTGTCTGCTGTTTTCTCATAAAAGCACCTGAATTCATATATTCAGTAACATGCATTTTCTTAGTCAATTTATTGTCGTAGACTCTAAGTCTAAAGTTCTCTTTTGGCCAGCAAAAGAGCGGACCCAAGATTAAAATGAGAGATGGCTAATGTCCCGGAAAATGACAATAGCCTCAAATAAGGGTCTTTGCGCCATATTTATTCAGATCAGAAGGCTTGCAAACGTGATGGGCGTGTACAAAGAGAAAAAGAAACTGTGACTATTAACTTGGGGACGTGAGGGGGAAAAAGGGGTTTTGAAGATATAACAGTGTTTGGGGTTTAGGTCAATATAAAGCAAATTCCAGGTGCCTGGCAGATGGGTAGATGGTTGTTAACAAGAGACAGGAGGCACGGTGCCTGTTTATCTTTGCCAGCCTAGGAGATGAGACAGACAGGGGGAATAACCTCAGGATTAACAAGGCACCTTTTCTTTTGTTAACCATCTCCCTCTGGGCTGCTTTGCCTTCAGCGCAGTGGTCCAAAGTCCAATTCACCAATTTACCTAACCTGGCCCTATTCTCCTATGAAAGCAGCTTTCTGCTATAGTACTAAACTTGGGGTGCTTTCACCCTGAATATCTAATCTTGTTTTTCCTATGTAGTGGGCATCTTTGCGCCAATTCTATTTCAGGCCTTTGCCTCTCTCTCTATATTTTTGGAGGCTCTGCACCCCCTCCCTATTTTGGGGTACCCTTTGCACCTCCCTATTCCTTGCACCTTTGTGCCTCCCTATTCTCAGGTTGTCTTTGCACCCCTGTATTCTTGGAGTGCCAATCTGATTTACCCAAACTTGAGTGCAAGCATTTTATGACTTTGTATTCCTTTATGCCTTGTTAACCCATTGGTGTAAGCCCGGGGGATTCCTAAGCTTATCCTCCACAATTTATTAATTCTTTAATGAATATATTAATTTTTTTGGTTGAACAACTAAATTTAACTGAACTGTATACACAGTACATATATACAGTAATATATATGGGTATATATATGTAAATACATATAAATATACATACATGTAAAATGGAAATGTATTTTGCCTGTTATGTGCATGTATATTTGTACTGTGTATGTTGTCTATGTCCTTGCGTGACCAATTGACATTAGCCAATCCCAGTGATCTTGCTTCAAGGTAGACCTTCAGTTGCTATTGGGGAGACTGAGTCACTGTTGCTGCTTAGAGGGGAAGATAGACTGAGACTTGCTTTTTTCCCTTTCTTGACTTGGTGAACTTATTTCTCAGCTAGTTTTTTTTTTTCCCCAATATATATGCAGCTAGTAAAGAGAGTTTGTAGAAAGTTAAGAGTTTTACTCTCTCTAATGTTCCCAGAATGCAGACTAAATTGTTTCCAAGCTATTTAGGTACCACTAGTATGTTTCAGATGAAAATTAAATGCCTAAAACATTTGGCAAAGGGATATAAGACTCTCTGCCACAAGTATTTTCCCCACAATGACATTTCTTCATAGGTTCAACCCAATTTTATGGTCTTATGATTTTAGTAATATCTATCAAAATATTTATAAGTATTCAGTATCCTAAAACCAAAAAAAAAAAGAGCAAAATTTACATTGGAATTATACTTGCATAGACAATCACACTCACAAGAATAACATATTTACTTAAAATTGCTTCATATAAAAATATCCTTGTGTTGAAAGAAAAGGAAAATTTATTACATGGCTAAATCAATGTTAAAATGTATTTGTAAAGACATATATTAGATAAATGTAATACAGCTAATGAAATTCTATAGCACGAACACTCTGCCTTGTAGCAATATATTATTTAAGATCTGTAGAAACTAAGTGTTTTAATGCACATAGCGCTGTTGATCATTAGAGGTTTTTGACATCCTAAAAACAGGTTGTGTTTACATCATGGAGATAGGGAGATAAACAAACACATTGAAACCTAAAGTCTCCTCTAAAATACACGCTTTCATTTTATAGGTGTTATTATGAACATCAAGCTTTTTACAAATGATTAAGCTCAGGCTGAAAAGGTATTGAATAACTTTTGCTTGAGTTTACAGGGATTTTTAAATTGTTGACAGCTTTTTTCACTAAAAGTACAATGGCATTCAAGGAGATGACAGAATGCATTGTCCCTTTTTACGGCTATAAATTCTGTTGCTAACTGTGTATGTGTAAGAGCAAGGAAAATTTGAGAAATGTCATGCCTCATTCCAAACTCCATAATCCTTAATGCTTACATAGGATTACCTACTTTGATCTCATTACCCTATCTGGGGTTCCCCTTTGTCTCCATCTTCAGTACAAGAGCAACCTACTTTGTTTCCCACCCTCTCATTCCCATTCATGTCATCAGTTATTGAGTGAGGTTTCATTATGTCTGAGACAAAATGCTAGGCACTGAATATTCAAAAATGGCCAGCTCTTTGTGACCACATGGATTGACCTATAGGATATTGTGCTAAGTAAAATAAGTCAGAGAGAAAAAAAGCAAATACCATATCACTTATACGTGGAAGCTAAAAACAAAACAAAACAAAAACAAATGAGCAAACAAAGCAGAAGGAAACTCATAAATACAGAGAAAAAACTGATGGTTGTCAGAGGAAGCAGGGATGACAGAGGGGTAAAATAGGTGAAGGGGATTAAGAGGTCCAAACTTCCAATTATAAAAGAAATAAGAAATGGAGTGGTGCCTAGGTGGCTCAGCCTGTAAAGCATACACCTTGATCTCAGGGTGAGTTCAAGCTCCATGTTGGGTGTGGACCCTACATAAAATCAATCAATCAATGAGTCGTGGAGATGAAAAGCACGGTGACACATGGTACTTACACATATCATGGTGAGCTCTGCATAATGTATAAAATTGTCAAATCACTATGTTGTGTACCTGGAACTAATGTAACAGTATAGGTAAACTACACATCAATAATAATTTTTTTCAAAAATTGCTCTACTCATGGCTCCTGTTCTTAAGTTTCCACATAATCATTTGAATATACATGTATATTCATAAATATTTTCTTTGTAAAATGGTGATTGGAAAAATGGAGGGATGCATACATACAGTATTATGGCAATGTAAATAATGTTTCTCTTTGAAAGTGTTAATCTTATTTTTAAGGTAAAATATTGATAACTATTTATGAATTAATGTATTACTTTTCTCATCTACATGTAGTATAGATTAAGTTATTTATACAAAGAAGTGAATAATTTAAGGAATTTTATGTGGAAACTAGTTTAAGGAATTCCATGGAAAGTTGATATTATAATTTTTTATATATAATAAACAGAGAAGCTTTCATTCTATCATTCTACTATGTAGGCCACTTGCTATGTATTTGGAATAAATAGCTACTTTATATAAAGGTGTTAATTTAACTTTATATTGATAGCTGTTTGTTATTTTACTCCAGAAACATAAAAACATATACTAGATATAATGAGTTGGGGGGGTATGATCCAAAATTGGAATATGATGTTATTATAAAAGAATATCATATCAAAGAAGGAATATTTGACAACATGATATTCTAGTTAGCATAGCAATAGAATTTAAACATTTAGGAGTTTGAAATATTATTTTAAATACTAGGTTACTAAAGTTTATAGATGGGCTCAGTAAAGAGTAAGAGTATTGTATGGAAGCACCCTCATAATCCTCCTAAGATGCACAATAACACACATAAACAGAGTGTGGCTGCTGATAATTACATCATAGCTGCATGGCTGAATAAAAAAATATTGACATTACTAATCCATAAATATTGCCATTGTATTCTTTAATATTAATAAATTACTAATGATGCAAATAATCTTTTAAGTGTACAGAGCTGTTTTTAAGACTCCCACTTTAGGAAAATGTCAGTTATGAAACACATGAAAATAGTAGATCAAACATGAAATAGCCATAGAAAGTTTCAGAATATGTCTTAATGAGGTTCTTCAATAGATATGTGAGCAGCAGTAAAAGCAAGATGAGCATCAGAACTTGGACATAATTATCTCATTGAATTCTTACCATAATCATTTGACATGCATATAATCATCCCTGTTTTTTTCAGATATTGAACTGAGGATGAGGAAATTCAAGTAATTATGTTTAAAATCCCAGAACTATCAAGCAGAAGAATCAAAATTTAATTACAAGAAGTCTTAGAGGCACTAAGATGCATAGGAAAATTAAAGCAGTACAAAACAAAAAAATACATGGACCTAGACTGAAGAAATCATAGGAAAAATATCAAGACATAACAAATTTTGGTACTATGGGGTTAGTCAACAATCTATATAAATTATAACTTCATATTTTAGTACATACATAATTTTGGCCATATTATGTAACCTCTTTGAAAGACAGACTACATATATGAGAATATATAAATAATTATACTTGTTTTCAGTTTAGTTGCAATTAATGTAATATATACAAGCCATTTATTAAAAGCCAGTCACCCATAACAATTAAGTAGTTCCCTTCATTTCCCTCACTTTGGGGAAATATATACTCTAATGAAAAAAATATAACTTGTATTCATATAACTAATACTCAGAAAAGAATGTGTGTAATGCTTATAGCATTTTCTCATAGAAAAGTTTTAAAATGTTTTGAAACCTGTCTTCTTCTAAGGATTATTTGGTTTCTATAAGAGCAATGCTTTATTATGGTTAGATGTTTATTACTGTATATGTTTTCATATTCACAATTTATTCTGTCTGCCTTACATGTAGTGAATAATTTCCAAGTTTCAACTCTATAAAACTTAGGTTCTAGTCCAATGTCTTGGATTCTGTAACTATTGAGGAATATAATTATATGACACCTCTCTTTGTCTTAATTTTCTCATATGTAAAACTGAATTGAGTTTTCTGCCAAACTGTATTCATAGAGATATGGGGGGGAATAGGCAAATTGATGCAAAATCACTTAGAAACTTAATAGGTTGATAAAATTATTATTGCACCTCATTTTTGATGTTAATAAAGTGATTTTTATTAAACTTTCAGCACTATGCATACTTTTAGTTGCTAAGATGCCCAAATAGTTGACGCTAGCTAAAAATAATACTTTTTCAGTATGCTCATGAAATTCTTCAAGAAACATATATATCATAGCTAAGTATTTTGCCCTATATTTCTGTAAAATGTTAGAACCTCAAATAGTCAAAAAACTTTACATTTATTTATTTTTATTTATTTATTTATTTGTTTTCAACGTTTATTTATTTTTGGGACAGAGAGAGAGCATGAGCGGGGGAGGGGCAGAGAGAGAGGGAGACACAGAATCGGAAACAGGCTCCAGGCTCTGGGCCATCAGCCCAGAGCCCGACGCGGGGCTCGAACTCACAGACCGCGAGATCGTGACCTGGCTGAAGTCTGACGCTTAACTGACTGCGCCACCCAGGCGCCCCAAAGAACTTTACATTTAAATGTAGCAAAGATTTCACCACAGGAATGCAAACCTGGCTTTTCAAAAAAAGAATGCAGCTATTTAAGGTGAAGTGTACTGATATCCACAAGTTACTTAAGTTACATACCAAAAATGAAAGGGGTGGATGGATGGATAGTAAGATAAACATTTGGATCTATATGAGGAAACCAATTTCAGCAAAGTATTAAGAATACAATCTCTATAGTGAGTAAATGAGTATTCATTCTAAAATTCTTTGAATTTTGCTTTGGAAAAAAATGGGCCATTCAGGTAGAAAAATTAGCCATTAGAATCTATGTCTATACCACACCCTATGACTTTCAGTGTTTATTTCTTTTTATCATCCAGGGTCCTATGTGCTGTCCCACCACACCTCATCCACCTCACTCCCTTATCCCTTCACTCTTTATTTTGTCTATGGCTTCAGTCTTGGTGCTGTGTCCTTTCAGCGCTAACAGCTGTTTAATTTCCAAGTGATGTTTTTCTGTTGTGACATGTGCTGTACTAACTGCACCTTCCTCCCAGCTGCCTCCAACACAAATATCCATGGGAGATGGGTCAGCAATGTTAAATCCATACATTCCCCATGAGGAAAACTGAGACAAAGAAGAAAAACCAAATGGTGTAGGCATTTGCCATTCTATAAGGAGATGATTTTCAAATCAAATATATTTTTTAATTTTGTTAATGTTGATTTTATTTTTGTGAGAGAGAGTGCAAGTGAGGGAATGGCAGGGGCTGGTGCAGAGGATCTGAAGCAGGCTCTGTGTTGACATCAGAGAGCCGATTCAGGGCTTGAACTCATGAGACCACAACCTGAGCCAAATTTGGACGCTTAACTGACTGAGCCACCCAGGTGCCCCTCAGAATATATATATTTTAGGAAGCTGCAATGATATATTGGAATAAAGTATTTTAATAACCATTTACCAAAAGTGGACTCCCCTTAATTTTAATTTTAGGGTAGATGAATCAAGCAGTCAGTAGCAGACTGCTTTCATTGTTGTTATTTGTTTCTCCTATTGTTACAATTCTTTCTCTGATTAAACATTTATTAAAAATCTGCCATATGGTAGTCTGCCTACTCCAAATAATCATGTTTTGATGTATGTTAGTGACAGATTTCAATTTTCTTCTATGTTTGATCTTATTTCTCTTTTTTCTATTTAAACAAAATCTTGTATTTGGCATTCCAAGTTTTCTAGTTGTGTTTTTTGAAACTACCATCAGTAGTATGTGATGAGAAGAGCTCTAGAATAGGAGACAGAAGACAGAATTTCTAAGAAATAATTAGCCATGTATTTTAATAGACTTTTTGAGCTATGTAAATAATTTAACTTTTGACCTCCTTTTTAATGTTTTTTTTTTTCATTTATAAATTAAAGAGACCAAACTGGATGATTTCTTTTTTCCAAGGTTTATTTATTTATTTTGAGAGAGAGAGAGAGTCTGAGCAGTGGAGAGGCAGAGAGAGAGGGAGAGAAAGAATCCCAAGCAGGCTCCACCCTGTCAGTACACAGCCCGATGTGGGGCTCTATCAGGCAAACTGTAAGATCATGACCTGAGCTGAAATAAAGAATTGGACACTTAACTGACAGAACCACCCAGGTTCCCCTACCTGGATGATTTCTAATGTTTATTCCTGTTCTATCATTTTGTCTACTTCTTTATGACTAAAATCCTTCACTGTATAAAGCATTAAATGTCTAGAGGAATACAATCAAAATCAAATTCTAATTATACTCCAATAATAAATTTAAAAATCAAATAAAATATAAAATTCTATTTACATAATTGTTTCCTATTATTTATTTAGATAATTATTTAGTCTGTTTTTCAGTATTTTCTGTTATTCAGTTAGCTATAACAAAGTTTCCAGGGGATCGCTACATTCTAAAATCATATTTATAGAAATATTAATTTAAATATAAATTTTATTTTGACAGTGTATTGGGGTAGAGTACACACCTAAAGGAAACATGTAGATAGGTCTTCATTCAGGGGGCTAATTGAAATAATAAAAGACTCTGCCTTTCCTTACCATATTGCAAAAAAAAGTAAAACACAATGATACAGTAGAAAAAGTACAGTTTGTGTTCAAAGCCAAGTTGAGATACTTGGATGGTGTATAACTTTAGGGGAGCTACTTCTGTGAACTTGATCACATTATTAACATTGACTTCTCATGATTGGGTTACATACTGAAAATAATATATTTGTAAAACATTTGCCATAGAGTAGTGTTACATAAAATAAAACATTAAAATCAGCTCAGAATGTGAAAGATGGTCTCAAATTTTGATAGTAATAGTCATTGGTAACAATATACTAATCAAATAAAGCAACTGCAGGTAAAACTTGTTTGAAAGGATGATGTTAATACCCTTCAGTCAGGATAAAGCAAACAATGAGTAAATTGTAAATAACTTCAAATTAATTTTTAGTGAATTAAACATTCTTATATTTTGCAAAGGACATGACCCTGAAAGAATTTCATATAATATACTAAGTAAGGCTGAGGATGTTCTTTATTTCAGCTACTCATTTTTTTCTAACACCTTCAACATACTACACCTACAGCTTCTTGAATTTTCTCACCAAATATGTTATATTTTCATGTACTTCATGAAGCAATATCAATTGCTTCTCCAGTTCCAAAGCATAAGACACTCACTGTCCTGCTTGTTCTCTAATAATCCTTTTCTCTTGTCTATTTACTCTTATCTATTTGTTTATCCATTTCTACCAAAATTGCTTTGTAGAGTAATTGTCCCTTTACATCTCTGGTCCTCCCTCCCACTCACATTTACTTGAGTTTATTAGGGTCAGATGGTATATCATACCCTTCTGAGTAGTTTTGGTATTTTTTTTTTTAATGACACACAGCAAACATTCAATATGGGCCCTTTAAATAAGCATAGTGATTAAAATAATAAAGTTTGAGATTTATTAAATGGATATTTATTTTACTACCAATGATAAAGAAAATTTAAATAGAATATAAAATAATATGCTGACATTAGAAAAAAATAGAACCTCTGCAGCCTAGTTTTCTTACTTTACAGATGAAGACCTAAGAAATCTAATATGATGTGAAGAAAGAATTCCTAGTATATTAGTTCACTAAGGCTGCCATAATAAAGCACTGCAGACTGGATGGCTTAAACAACAGAAGTATAGTTTGCCACAATTCTGTAGACTAGAAGTCTGAAATCAAGGTGTGGATAGGGCTGGTTTCTTCTGAGGTCTTTCTCCTTGGCTTATAGATGGCTATCTTCTCCCTGTGTTTTTTTGTGGTCTTCCATCTGTTTATGTTCATGCCCTAATATCTTTTTCATATAAGTACACATCAGATTAGTACCTATATCTTCAGTTTAACTTTCTTGCCTTTTCTTTTTAATGCTTATTTATTTTGAGAGAGAGAGAGAGAGAGAGAGAGAGAGAGCACTAGTGCACATATGCATTCACAGGCACGAGGGAGAGGCACAGAGAGAGACAGAGAGAGAGAGAGAGAGAGAGTGAGAAAGAAAGAATCCCAAGCAGAGTCCTCACTGTCAGCATAGAATATAACACAGGGTCTGATCCCACAATTAGGTCCCACAACCTGAGCCGAAATCAAGAGTCCAACGCTTAACTGACTGAGCCACTCAAGGGCTCCACTCTATTGCCTTTTTAAAGACCCTGTTTGCAAATACAGCCACATTCTGAGGTACTAAGGGTTAGGATTTCTACATAAGAATTTTGGATAAAAACAATTCAGTCTAAAAGATCTAACTGGTTAGCAGAGAGTTAATTTCCATTGAACTAAAATTCAATTTCTTTGAATTATTTAAGTATTATACTTATTAAAAATTTTGGACCACATTTTGCAAATAGATTTCCAGAAGATCAAAACATAATAAAAGCAATGCACCTTGGACCAGTATGACCTCTAATATCAAGTTTAGAGGATACATGGAGCAAAGATCTGTAAAGGTATAAAAACAGACAAGAAAATGTTAAAACAAAAATCATAAGGGTAGTTGACATTTCCATATGTTAAAACATAATATAAAGAAATAATAATTAAAAGTTTGTCAAATCATAGAATTAAAAGACTTTGACATTACAACAGAAATAAAGAACAAAATCAATGGAACAGAGTAAATAATCCCCAGAGACCGAATAATATATTAACATTAAGTTTATATTAATATAACCTCTCACCCATAAGAGAAAATATAGACACTTGAACAAATGTTGAGACAAGTCGTATACATTTAGAACAAAGTAAATGTTAACACCCTTTTCACAACCTGAATAAAATTAAATACATTTCTTTTTTTGTTGATTTTTATTTAAATTCTAGTTAGTTAACATACAGTATAATATTAGTTTCTGTGATTCAACACTTCTGTACAACTCCCAGTGCTCATCACAAGTGCACTCCTTAATCCCCATCACTTATTCAACCCATCCCCCCATCCCCCTCCCCTCTGGTAACCATCATTCTCCATAGTTAAGAGGCAAGCCAAGAAACACTCTTAAAATTAAATACTTTTATTACATAAATAAAAAATTTGGGACACCTGGGTGACTCAATCGGTTAAGTGTCTATCCATTCATCAGTGGATGGACACTTGGGCTGTTTTCCATAATTTGGCTATTGTAAGTAATGCTGCTATAAACATCGAGGTGCATGTGCCTCTTTCAATCAGCATTTTTGTATCTTTTGGGTAAATAACCTAATAGCACAATTTCTGGGTTGTAGGGTAGTTCTATTTTTAACTTTTTGAAGAACCACCATATTGTATTCCAGATTGGCTGCACCAGTTTGCATTCCCACCAATAGTGCAAGGGAGTTCCCTTTTCTCCGCATCCTCCCCAATCCCTGTTGATTTTTGTGTTGTTGGTTTTAGTCTTGGTAAACACACACTCACACTACATCGTTGTTAAAGTATTATGAAAAAATTCCAAAGCTCATCTAAATGCCTTTTATATGTACTAAGGCCAGAGCCTTGAAAGTCTTTCATATGTTTGATACAGTGCCATATAAACATATACATAGATTGTTAATCACCAGGAAAATAGACAACTTAACAGTTCTAATTTCCCCAACTTCAAATACTTCAATTCATAAATGTTTTCCATGCATTTACTTATTTTCTATAGATTATATTAAGGAATGGAATATCTATATCAAATGATTCCCTCTATATATATCCATTTATTATAAAATTGCCTCAAAATACATATTTTATGTGTACATATAATGTATATATGTTATCAAATTGTTTTACAAAATATACATTTAATATGCACCTACTATCAAAATGTTTTAAAAGTATATTATGCATTTTATATAAAATATTATATGCATATATATCAAAAATTTAAAAATATACTTATTAATATCAAATATTTATTTGTCATATTATCACATATTATATTATCATATATCATATATCACTGTCATACATCCCATATTGTAGTGACATATATTCACCACAATTAACCTTCTCTTATAACTAATGTAGATGAATATATTTTCATACACTTGTGCATTTATAGCTTTTTCACATTAATTGCATGTTAATAAATTTTGACAATATTTTTTCACTTATTCTTTTCTTTTTGGATTTTAAAATATTTTGTTTTATATCTTTTTCAAATAGTTCTTCCAAACATTCATTTACTTTTTAACTTTGTGATTTCTCTTTGTGGGCTGATTTTTTTTACAAAGTGTTTTTTTTTTTTAATGTTGATTTTTTATTTTTTTTTTAATTTTTTTTTTCAACATTTATTTATTTTTGGGACAGAGAGAGACAGAGCATGAATGGGGGAGGGGCAGAGAGAGAGGGAGACACAGAATCGGAAACAGGCTCCAGGCTCTGAGCCATCAGCCCAGAGCCTGACGCAGGGCTCGAACTCACGGACCGCGAGATCGTGACCTGGCTGAAGTCGGACGCTTAACCGACTGACTGAGCCACCCAGGCGCCCCTAATGTTGATTTTTTAAAGAGACAGACAGAATGTGAATGGGGGCAGAGAGAGAGGGAGACACAGAATCCAAAGCAGGTTCCAGGCTCTGAGCTGTCAGCACAGCTGACAGGGCTTGAACACACGAACACACGAACCATGAGATCATGACCTGAGCCGAAGTCCGACACTTGTACAATTGAGCCACCCAGGTGCCCCTCTGTCTACTTATCTTTCTATCTCAACTAAAAAGACATAATTTAAACAATTGTCCAACATTAATATTGTATGTTCATAATTCTAGGAGTTTGAGTTAAGCTGGGGATTTCAGGGTTAACTAACTATTTGGCAACAAAGATAGACTTTTTTGGAAAAGAGTGTAGTTTCTGTGGTTTGATAGAAGACATAAATTATCGGGGCGCCTGAGGGGCTCAGTTGCATAAGCATCCAACTTCAGCTCGGGTCATGACCTCACGGTTTGTGGGTTCAAGCCCCGCATCTGGCTCTGTGCTGACAGCTCAGAGCCTGGAGTCTGCTTCGGATTCTGTGTCTTCCTCTCTCTCTGTCCTTCCCTCGCTCGTACTGCCTCTCCCTCTCTTCCTCAAAAATAAATAAACATTAAAAAAAGAAAGAAAACATAAATTATTGTTTCTTCACTAAACAGACACCAAACTCATGTCAATGCAAAATGTCCAGAATGTGCCTGGCATTCCAAACAGCTGTTTGCCAATTTAAAAAGTTTTCTGAAAAGAAAAGGGACTTTTTACATTCTTTTTCAAAGAAAAAGTACATGGTTTGTGGACCAGGCCCCATAGGAAACAAAAACAAAAACAACCAAATAACTTTTCTGACAGTTCACACAAATTTTTCTCTTTCACTTAGATACCTAAGTAAAGAATCTTTTTCTTTTCTTTTTTCCTTTTTTTTCTTCTTTTTTTTTTTTTTTTTTTTTGCTTCTTTTTATAAAGAGTTTGTGTTTGTGGGGGAAAAGTCATTCTAGCTATAAGACTAGCTGCCATTTAAAGATAGCCAGCCACTCTGCAATAATGCAAAAGGCATTTCAGCAGTGTTAAGATTTACAGTTAGGCAATGTAAGAGCACAAGGTGGTTTGAATCAGAACCATGGACACAGACAAGGCAGTTGAGATGAAGACAAAATGAAAAACATAAAAACTCAAACAACACAAATTATGTTTTAGGGAAAAAAGCTGGTAGTATACAACAATGCTTGAGGCTCAGACTTTGATATCAGATAGAAGGTGAAACCCCATCTGACTGCCATTACTTATGACCTTGAGCAATTTACTCAATCTTGTTAACTTCTATTTCTTCACTAGTAAATGAAATGAATTACACATCAGTATTTTGAAGTGGCTGATAACATAAGACATAAATTTCTGAGTCCAATGTATGGCATATGTTAGACAATAAAACATATCAGTTGCTATTTTTACTATTATTATTATCATTATTATTACTATTGAAAATAAATTCTTAGGTATGAATACCATTAGTCATTATTTAATACTTTTGCTACACTTTTAAGACATTTTATCCAAAGGATATTTATGTCTGCTGAAGAAGAACTTCCATATAATAAAATATCTAGTGGTATCTAAGGGTAAATGAATTATAAAGTATCATTCTCTTGTATTACAAAATGATAATCACTAAAATATATTATTCTGCCAAGATTTTCTTTTCCTCTCATATAGAAACATTGTAAAGTCTCAGATGCCTTGCAGTCATTAAAACAATGTAAGTTTTCATTCCACTCTTAAAGCATTGAAGTGTTAGTTAAAATAATTATGTTTGAATGTTATAAATTAAAAAGTTCATTTTTAAAAATAATCTAAATAAGATATTGCAGGGTGATTTTGTACATAAGAATATATCATAGAGATAAAGAATGGTTTTTATATAATTATAGAGGAATTGCACAGCATGATACACAAACATATACACCATACACACACTACCTCAGAGTAGTAAACAAGCTTATGATTGTCAGCATTCCTTCATGTGTTTGTATTTGCTTATGTCAAAAGATGAGTCAAAAAGTGACTAAGCAAATAAATATTTTTTCCCTAGAAATCGCTAAAAATATGCATCTGTAAAATCAAATTCTACAGCTCCATGCTATTCTGATAAAACATAGGAAATATTAAATAATTGGAATTTCTGGGGGTGCCTGGGTGGATCAGTCAGTTAAACGTCCAACTTAAGCTCAGGTCAGGATCTCACAGTTCATAGGTTCGAGCCCCGCATCAGGCTCTGTGCTGGTAGCTCAGAGCCTGGATACTGCTTTGGATTCTGTCTCCCTCTCTCTCTGCCCTTCCCCCACTCATACTCTCACTCTCTCTCTCTTAAAAATAAACATGAAAGAAAGGAAGAAAGAAAGAAAGAAAGAAAGAAAGAAAGAAAGAAAGAAAGAAAAGAAATCATTGGAGGGGCGCCTGGGTGGCTCAGTCGGTTAAGTGTCCGACTTTAGCTCAGGTCACGATCTCGCGGTCCGCGAGTTCGAGCCCGGCGTCGGGCTCTGGGCTGATGGCTCAGAGCCTGGAACCTGCTTCCGATTCTGTGTCTCCCTCTCTCTCTGCCCCTCCCCCGTTCATGCTGTGTCTCTCCCTGTCTCAAAAATAAATAAAACGTTAAAAAAATTAAAAAAAAAAAAAAGAAATCATTGGAATCTCTGGATACTGATATATTCTAATAATAAATGATAATTATGTAGAGCACTATGTGCGCTGAAAATATAAAATGCAAAATGTCAAGATGTATACATGTGACACATATCCATGAGTCTGCAACAAAACCTATCTTGTGATTTGCACTGTTGTAATATGTTGTCATTCCATTAACTTTGTTTTTACCTTTTTTTGTGTCCTGGGCCCTCATACAACTTTTGGTAACTGAATTTATGCATGTTCTCTACTACCAGAGACTCTGATTTGATAAGCTTGCCTTTTCTCAATGTAGAAAACATTTAAATCAATAAAACTCGATAGTATCCAGCATAATGTTGGCATAGAATTTACTTTTGTTAATAGTAAGTTATCTACCTATGTAGATTCTCACTTCACTCAACTCCTGAATTCCACAGTCCTGCCTGTCTTTGATGTTAATAGAAATTAACCCTGTTATTTGTTACCAATATATTCTAATTTCTACTTACTGTCCGCCAGACTGAATTTTCACACATTTCTTTCTTCAGACATTTATGTGACTACATGTCACTTAACTCTAGTATTGGGAATTTCGTCTTTTTTAATATTTTAATGTTTAATCCAGATATTATTTCATGTTCCAGTTTTTTTCATCATATAAAATCCTTTCCAGACTCTGTATTCCTACTATCTATTCTCTCTCCTTTCTGCATTATCTACCCTTTCAACAGGGTAGATCACACTTTCTCATCTCTAGGGTGACCATATGCTTTGGGTTGGCTAAGATAGTTGCAATCACATCTGTTTGCCTGCTGAAGTTGTTGCCAGCCCTTGTATCACTTTTAAAATGTTCTGATTTACAGTCGGTTAAGCATCCGACTTCGGCTCAGGTCACGATCTCACGGTCCGTGAGTTCGAGCCCCGCGTCGGGCTCTGGGCTGATGGCTCAGAGCCTGGAGCCTGCTTCCAGGTCTGTGTCTCCCTCTCTCTCTGCCCCTCCCCCGTTCATGCTCTGTCTCTCTCTGTCCCAAAAATAAATAAACGTTAAAAAAAATTTAAAATGTTCTGATTTAGATGATAAATGTTATTCTCACCCTAATAATTCAATATATTCCATAAAACACTAACATTAGAATCTTTTCCTCACTAACATGAAAATTTGCTCACCAAAATTACAAAGATTCATATTTTCCAATGACAAGTAACGTCAGCCTTTATCTTACTGGATTCCTCTTCCATTTGACACTGTACCCTTCACTCCTTCATATGCCAATGATCTCTTGGAGTCCATAATTTCACATTATCTTCATTCTTTTTCTCTGTCTTCTTGTTCTACTTCTCTCTTGCTCATACTACTTCTTCTCCCTGTCTTTTAAATACTAATATTGCCCAATATTTTTTTTTATTGCCCTATTGCTCTTGTGTATATTTTCCTAAGGTTATTCTATGACATTTCTCATCCCACTTATGTAAATGGAGATGATTCCCAAACTCATATCTCCAACATATCTCCCTGCTCTACCACTCCTCCTCTATATAAATTTTATAGAACTATTTTTCATATCTATTGTGCCCCTTGAGTGGTAATATTACTGTCCTGGTTAATAACGCATTTTTATCACTAATCTTCTTTTCTTTAGATGTAACTCTTTAAGATTTATTCCTGGACTGCAATGGTGTTTTAACACTCATAAGTCAATCAACATATTATACCACATTAATTTTTTTTTAAAAAAAGGATAAGAGTCATATGATCTCTTCACTAAATGCAGAAAAAGCATTTGACAAAGTCCTTTCTTCATAAAAGCCATCAATGAAGTAGGGATAGAGGGAACATACCTAAATACATAAATGTAATATACAAAAGGCCCACAAACTAATATCATCCTCGGTGGGGAAAAATGGAGAGCTTTTCCTCTACAGTCAGAAACAAGACAAGGATGTCCACTCTCACCATTGCTATTTAACATAGTACTGGAAGTCTGGGCTTCAGCAATCAGACAACAAAAGAATAAAAGCCATTCAAATAAGCAAGAATCCACACTTTCTCTTTTCACAAATAACATGATACTCTATGTAGAAAATCCAAAAGACTACACCAAAAAAAAAAAAATGCTACAACTTATACATGAATTCATTAAAGTCATAGGACATAAAATCAACATACAGAAACTGTTGCATTTCTATAAACCTATAATGAAGCGGCAGAAAGAAATCCAAGGAATGCCTGACTGGCTCAGGCAGTTAAGCATCCAACTCTTGATCTCTGCTCAGGCCATGATCTTGTGGTTTGCGGGATGCAGCCCTGCAATAGGCTCCGCTCTGACAGTGCAGAGCCTGCTTGTGATACTCTCTCTCCCTCTCTCTCTCCACTGTTCTCCTGTTCACACATAAACACACACACACACACACACACACACACACACACTCACACTCACTCACAATAATAAATAAACTGAAAAAAATGAAAGAAATAGAAATCAAGGAAATGATCTAATTTACAATTGCACAAAAAATTGTAAGATACCTAGGAATAAATCTACCTACCCAAAGAGGTGGAAGATCTGTACTCTGAAAACTATACAACACGTATGAAAGAAATTGAAGATTACACAAAGAAATGGAACACATTTCATGCTCATGGATTGGAACAAATATTGTTAAAATGTTCATAGCCCCCAAGGCAATCTACACATTTAATGCAATCCCTATAAAAATAACACGAGCAGTTTTCATGTAGCTAGAACAAATAATCCTAAAATTTGTATGGAATCATAAAAGACCCAGAATAGCCAAAGCAATCTTGAAAAGGAAAAGCAAGCCTGGAGGCATCACAATTCCAGACTTCAAGCTGTATTACAAAGCTGTAGTAATGAAGACATTACGGTACTGGCACAAAAACAGAAACATAGATCAATGAAACAGAATAGATGCACTACTATATGGTAAACTAATCTTTGACAAAGCAGGAAAGAATATCCAATGGAAAAAAAGACAGTCTCCAAAAACTGGCATTGATAAAACTGGACAGCAACATGCAGAAGAATGAAACTGGACCACTTTTTTACAGCATATAAAAAAATAAATTCAAAATGGATGAAAGACCTAAATGTGAGACAGGAAACCATCAAAATCCTAGAGGAGAATACAATCTTTGACCTTGGCCATAGCAACATTTTACTAAATATGTCTTTAGAGACAAGGGAAACAAAAGCAAACATGAACTATTGGTATTTCATCAAGATAAGAAACTTCTGCACAATGAAAGAAATAACAAAACTAAAAGGCAACCTTTGGAATGGGAGAAGATATTTGAAATGACATATCAGATAAAGAGCTAGTATCTAAAATCTATAAAGAACTTCTAAAGCTCAACACCCCAAAATTAATCTACTTAAGAAATGGGTAGAAGACATGAATAGAAATTTTTCCTAAGAAGACATACAGATGGCCAACACATACATGAAAACATGCTCAAATCACTCATCTTCTGGGTAACACAAACCAAAACCACAATGAGATACCACCTCACCCCTGTCAGAATGTCTAAAATTAACAATACAGGAAACAACTCATGTTGAGGAGGATGCAGAGAAAGGGGAACCTTCTCTTACACTGTTGGTGGAAATGCCAACTGGGGCAGCCACTCTGAAAAACACTATGGAGATTCCTCAGAAGTTAAAAGAAAAAGAATTACCCTATGACCTAGCAATTTGCCACTGGGTATTTACCCAAAGGATACAAAAATACAGATTCAAATGGGGAACATGCACTTCAATGTTTATAGTGGCATTATCAACAATAGCCAAACTATGGAAAGAGCCCCAATGTCCATGCATTCCATGAATGGGTAAAGAAAATGTGGTAGATATATACAATGGACTATTACTCAGCCATCAAAAAGAATGAAATCTTGCTATTTGCAAGGACATTGATGGAGCTAGATTGTATTAGGCTAAGTGAAATAAGTCAGAGAAAGACAAATGTCATATGATTCCATGCATATGTAGAATTTAAGAAACAAAACAGATAAACACAAGAGGAAGAAAGAAAAAAAGAGAAAGAGGGAGGTAAGCCATAAAAGAGACTCTGAACTACAGAAAACAAACTAAGGGTTGCTGGAGGTGTGGTGGGTTGGGGATGGGCTAAATGGGTGATGGCTTAAGGAGGGCACCGGTTGTGATGAGCACTGGGTGTGATATGTAAGTGATGAAGCACTAAATTCTACTCCTGAAACTAATATTATACCATATTAACTAACTAGAATGTAAACAAAAACTTGAAACATTAAAAAAAAGAATATAATACCTAAAAAAAGATTTAACCCTTTAAAATCTGTCTTCTAACTAAAATAAAAGTATCTCATTCTTGCTTAAAATGTTTCAGTCTCTTATTTCTTTCTGAAATTCAAATTCTTATAATGCCAAGTAAGATTCTTTATTATAGGACCATTGTTTTACTTCTTCAGTCTTCTCTCACTTCCACATGTTGTACTTTACATTATATTTGCTAACACAAAGAATTGCTTATATATCACCACAAACTCTGGGTTGTTTCTGATCTCCATTCCATTATTCTTTCTTTCCCTCCTTCCTAGATAGCTAATCAAATAGCTCATACTTATCCTTCACTACTAAGCCCAGACCTCACATACTCAAGAGTCATCCTGAGCGCTTCAGGATGAATTAAATAGTTTTCTAACTCACCCCTCCTTTAATTCAACCTTCCAGATGTAATCACCCTCATTATGTCACCCAAAACATATTGTATAGGTATATTGATTAGCAGATTCATCATACTGTTGGTGTCCATTTCTTCAATGGATAAATGAGAGATTTTACAGGAAGACAGTGTATCCCATCTTTTTTTTTCTTTTCTTTCTTTTTTTTTTTTCCCCTAGCACTATAGGAGCTCCTTTTTGAACTATGACTGGAGAATATTCTTCTATTTCTCTACAATATATACAAAACTGGCTGCAGCTGCAGCAGAAGCAGCTGTAACAATAAAATCTGCATTTCCATCTTGAAAATTATAGGGAATATGGAGAATCTGTCATGTTGAAGAAATTCCCTGAAATTAAATATCATACTTGTTTCAGGGATCTCTAATTATATATAAAATTGTTTGGAGAATTGTTTCAGTAAAAACTAGTAACAAAATGCTAGTCTCATACATGAAGAAATGACCCAATGGTTATATCAGCTTTAAGCTTAGAATTTTATAAAGTAATAATGGATTTGCATTAATGTAAACCAATAAAAATATAGCTTCTCTTTATTTACTGTCACCCATAATTTATATTTTGAGTATATCTACAATGAATGTATTTGTTAAAAAAAGACTTTATATTTATTTTTCATAGTGAAACTTTCCACAAAATATTTTATTATGCTTAAAAAATTACCTACAATCCAAGGAAAAATATCAGAATTTTTAAAACATACTACTTTGAGTGAGGAATTTGGTGTTTGGTAAGTAGAATAAATAACACATTAAAATGATTATGGCAGGGGCGCCTGGGTGGCGCAGTCGGTTAAGCGTCCGACTTCAGCCAGGTCGCGATCTCGCGGTCCGTGAGTTCGAGCCCCGCGTCAGGCTCTGGGCTGATGGCTCAGAGCCTGGAGCCTGTTTCTGATTCTGTGTCTCCCTCTCTCTCTGCCCCTCCTCCGTTCATGCTCTGTCTCTCTTTGTCCCAAAAATAAATAAATGTTGAAAAAAAAAATTTAAAAAATAAAAAATAAAAAAAAAATAAAATGATTATGGCAATTTTTACTCCATTGATAAGAGAATGTCCTTGATTTATCAGATATAATTCTTGTTGGTTGTAATTAGCCATTTTTCTTGCAAAGTTTGAAAGCAGTTTTCTTCATTGTTTCTCTTAAATTTGAATCTTGTCTGAATAAAATCCATCATTGTTATGGATGTCATTAAGTGGTGGTATTTATACACAGATGTAAAAACTACACTAATTCAATGTCTTTCAGGTATTCTTGAGAAAGTATCTGAATTCATACAAGAATTTTGTTTTCAGTGGCAAAAATTATAATTTTTCATGTTAGAAATAGGTATAGTGATTTGAATCCTTGTTACTGTTTATGTTCTATTATAAGAGTCTGCAGAATACCTAATATCAAGCCTTTCCTGTCTGCAGAAATTTTATTGTATTGTTTTGATTATTAAAACCCTTGATAAACACCTAATTGTTTTAATAAGCTGTAAGAATGCATATTAACTTTTTGATATGTTTCTTTTTGTTTGTTTGTTTGTTTGTTTTTTTTTAGAGAGACTGAAGCAGGGAGGTTTATATCAAACATAAAATAATCACTTGATAAAAATTGAGTAACAGCTATGACATTTCGTGATTTGTATTACAATCTACCAGTTTTACTTAGCAGTGTGCAAGACTAGGTAACATAGGTAAGGAGCCTTGGATATTTAGGCTCCTGATGCAACTTACAGATACTGAGTGTTAGGTAAACAGTAACAAATGAGGCTAACTGAGAACTGGAATACTTCAATAACCTCTTGGACTATTTTCAATCTTATTCCCACAATATTTTCTCTTATGAAAGAACTAGAACATTGGAAAGGAGAGATATTAGCTGTTTATTTATGGATTTCATACTACTTGCTTTTAGGGAATAGATGATTGATATAATTTTTAAGATTATCTATCATATCCAATGGTAATTGAAACCTGTAATTGTTCAGGTCAAAAACCTTGGAAGCATTCCTGATTCTTCTTTCATAATCATGTATCTAAAACTAACAGCTCTACTTTCAAAAACCAATTGATAATCAAAACACTTTACATCACCTCCAATGCTACCACTCAAGCCTAAACCAGCAGAATCTCATGCTTAGATTATTGCAATATCTTCTAAATTGCTCCATCTCTACCCTTTCCCCTTCCTCTGCCGTCTTTTTCCAACACAACAGCCAGGGTAATCCTTTCAACATGCAGGTCAGATCATGACACATCAGTGCTCCGAAACTTCCAATATTTCCATCATACTCTGAGTAAAGCAGTGACACACAAATTCATTATAATGCCCCACAAGGCCTGTACCTGTATCAATTTTCTATTGCTGTGTCAATTTAGGAAGCTTAAAACCACACACATTTACTATCTCACAATTTCCATAGACCATGCATTTGGACATAGTTTATCTGGGTTCTCTGTTTCAGATCTCACCTGCCTGAAACCATGGTACTGAGCAGAAACAGTCTCATCAGTGGTTTGGGGAAATTTCTGCTTCCATACTCCCTCAGGTTGTTGACAGAATTTACCCTAGTTTGTTGGTGGTTGGAGACAAAGGCCTTTGTTTTCTTCCTGCTTGTCAGAAGCAGATTACTCTGTGTTCCTGTAGAGGTCACTCACAATCCCTTGCCATGTGAGCCTGTCTGGAGACCCTCTTAGAATATGACAGGCTTATTTCTTCAAAGTTAACAGTGGAGGAGAACCTCCAATGTGTTTGTCTAGTGTGTATATAAACATAAAATGGCACTGCCGTAAGGAGAGTGACATCTGATCTTTGCCATCTTCTTTTGCACCTTTTGCCATAGAGAGAAGCAAAGACAGGTCCCGCTCACACTCAAGGGAGGGGATTATACAGGAAACGAATATGGAGACCACTATAGTATCTGTCCACGACAAGGCCCTACATGATCCCACTCACTGCTTCTCTAACTTCTTCATGTACTACTCTCTCTCTTGCCTGCTGTATTGGAGTACAGTTCGAACTTTTTGCTGCTCCTTAACTCTCAAATCATACTATTACTCTAAAGTCTCCATGCTCGGGGTGCCTGGGTGGCTCAGGTGGTGAAGCATCCAACTTCGGCTCAGGTCATGATCTCACGGTTTGTGAGTTCAGGCCCCACACTGGGCTCTATGCTGACAGCTTGGAGCCTGGAGCCTGCTTCAGATTCTGTGTCTCCCCCTCTCTTTGCCCATCCCATGCTTATGCTCTGTCTGTCTCTGTCTCTCAATAATAAATAAATGTTAAAAAAAAATTTAAAGACTCCATGCGCATGCTTTTCCCTGGTGAAACAGGTCTTTCTGAGGAAAGAAATGCATGTGATAGGTACCTGTACTGCCTTTGCATCCATCCTCAAATATAAGCTCATCAGGAAGGACATCCCTTACCACCCTATAAAATGCAGCAAGCCCCATACTCCTCACTCTGTATCCCTGCAATACTTTTCTCCACATAATATGTCTCCACTTGACATTTTATTTATTTATTTATTTTTTTAATGTTTTATTTATTTATTTATTTATTTATATTTTTTTTGTGAGAGAGAGAGACAGACAGACAGACCGCCAGAACATGAGCAGGTAGGGGCAAAGAGAGACACACAGAATTCGAAGCAGGCTCCAGGCTCTGAGCTGTCAGCACAGTGCCCAACAAGGGACTTGAACATATGACTGTGAGATCATGACCTGAGCCAAAGTCAGACGCTTAACCGACTGAGGCACTCAGGCACCCCAACATTTTATTTTTAATTTTTTGTTTGTCTTCCCCACATCATCATGTAAGCCCAACATTTTTTTACCACTGAATTCCTAGCATCAAGAATAGTGCCTGCTGCCCATTTACTGAGGAAGATTTCAATAAGTATGCATACAATAGATTGCTGGACTGTTCCTTTGCTTTCTGAGTACAGACCGAATTGGATCAAAAATAAGTGTATAATATAGACTTATTATTTGATGTCTCCCTTCACTGTGTGTGAATTTGATGGATATATTTCAAGTTTAGCATCTATAACAGACTTATTCCCTGTGCATATAATCTGGTAGTAAGAGCCCTGATGGAAGGAAGACAGGAACACTCTGGCTCCTGGTTTAAATTTACTCAAATTTTTTCAGAGACCTTCCACAAAATACATATGTAATAAATCCTCACGGAAATAAGTAGGGTCTAAGCTAGTCTATTATTGGCAGCTCTACTATCTATAACCTTCAATCAACTAGAAATGATACAAAGTGATCACATGAAGCTGTGGATTATTCCTACTTTTTATCACATGGATTGTTAAACAATAGTTTTGAATATAGACCGTTGCTTCAAAAATGTTGCTACTTATGTTTTCATCCACTAACTTGAATACAATTCAAATGCAGTTTGTCAGTCTTACAGACTTGCATTTATAGCTGAGTTTGTTACATTTTCATGAAAATTCTACAGTTCCTAAGATAACACCATCAGGCACACATATGCAAATATGCACATCCAAACAAAATGAGACTTGGGATTCCAAAGGGAAGGAATATTATGCTAATGAGGCCAACAGAATTCAATGTGTGCCTTGGCAATAATAAGGAATCCTGAAAGAAGTAATTGGGATCAAGGTTATGAATACAAAAAAGATTAAATCAATGTGTAAATGTATGATGGGTCAAGATATTAGAATATGCTGCCAAAATACATTTCCCGGAGAAAATGAAGATCTGTATCCATATTAAAATTACCCTTCAAAGGGATATAATAACACTAGAAAGGAGACATGTGTATGAATTTGATTTAGTTATAGGTTATATTGGAGCTAACTTGCCATATGAAGAAAGGGGATGAGGGCTATATTTTTCTTACCATAATCAAGAAAGGGAGAAAAGCAATTAACATAACAATAATTATAACACAATCTTCTGATAATAAGGTTACTGTAAGCAATCAACAAGACCCTGAAGTTGTTTATTTTAGTGTGCTTCTCAAAAACAGGCTTTATGTAATCCAAATAAACTACTTAAATCTGTTTTTTGTAGGAAAAAATCATCTTAACTTAATATTTGAAAGTCTTCACCTTGGGAAAAGACACTGTCTTGTGCTGTGGAAGAATGTTAAATTGCTTCAAGATTTTAAACAGAGATTTGGCAGTACCTATCCAAATCTTTTACGCACATACCCTTCACCCGGCAATTGCACTGCTATTAATATTTTCCACAGAGAAACTCAATAAAGCAGGGAGGAAAGGTGATATATTCCATGTTGATCATTACAAAATTTATTGTAATAGGATACAAAAAAAAGCTGAAATCAACATAAATGACCCTTAGTTTGGAGAAGGTTTAAATGAAATATGATACATATAAATGATAAAATACTAACCAACATTTTAGAAATAAGGCAAAATTCAATGTGTTGATAGGGAAATATCTTTATAACATGGTAAAAACAAAACGATGCAATATAATTCTGTATAATATAATGACATTTGTCTATATTTAAATGTATGTGCATCTATATTTTATGATTTACATGTAGTATATATTACATATTACATAAATATATGCAATACATATAACATATTTTAATACATATCAATCTTAAAATATAGATGCACATACATAGACTATGTGGGCTGTGAAATCTTGGCTTCCTTGATTTGAACACTACTTTTGGGACTTTAGAAAGTTTCATCATCTTTCTGTGTCTCATATTTTCTTCTGTAATATGAACTGCAAAATTTGACATAAAGCAAAATTAAAATAATATTAATTTTGAAGATTAAATAAATTAGTGAATGTATGCCTTTAGAACACTGCCTGTGATACTATAAGCAGTCATCATTACCCTTACCATCACTATCATCATCTCTATCATTATCATTATTGTGTGTGTGTGTGTGTGTGTGTGTGTGATTACTGGTTGAATATTTAAAATATTAAACGGTATACATCCTTTAAAATTTATTTTTGAGAGAGAGAGAGAGAGAGCATGAGTGGGGGAGACAAGAGGGAGAAAGAGAGAGAAGGAGAGAAAGAATCCCAAGGAGGCTCCACACTCAGTGCACTCAGTGCAGTTCCTGACACAGGGCTCAGTCCTACGACCCTGGAATCATGATCTGAACTGGAATCAAGAGTTGAACAGTCAACAAACTGAGCCACCCAGGCGCCCCTAAATTGTATATATATTTTAAAATATAATATAAACCAGGAAATTAAACTACTATTGAAATGCACTTTGCATGTCAGTTTGCTAGCATTGCTGTAGCCAAACACCACAGACTGCATGGCTTAAACACAGAAATTTATTTTCTTACAATTTTGTAGGCTAAAAATATGAAATCAAGGTGCTGACAGAATTGTTTCCTTCTAAGAATCATGAGGGGGAAAAAATGTTCCTGGACTTTCTTGGGCTTGTAGATGGATGTCTTCCACCAATGTCATCACATCCTTTTCCCTCTGTATGTGTCTGTGTCCAAATCTCTTCTTGTAAATACCATCAGTCTTATTGAATAAAGTCATATTTACTCCATTTTACTATAATTACCACTGTGAGGCCTTACCTCCAATAAAGGTCACATTCTGCAGTGAAATTAGGACTTCAGCATATGAATTTGGTGGGCATGGAGTTTGAGGAGGAACACAATTAAGCCTATAACTGTATGCTAAATACTAAACCCTCACTTGGTCACATTTTTGTTATTATAATTTGCATGTTTTAGAAATAGTATTATTGTTAACATCAGCATGCTCTATCTTTCTCCATTCCTTTATATTTTTATTAGTAAATATCCTTATTAATACACAGACATTAAAATTAGAACATAATATTATGATTATATAGGTAAATCTTCTAACACACTGGGCAAAGTAGACGATTGTTTCTTTTTTTAAGTTTTTATTTAAATTCTATTTAGTTAACAGATATGGTAAAACTGGTTTCAGATGTAGAATTTAGTGATTCATCACTTACATATAACACACAGCGTTATATGTAAGTGCCCTCCTTAGTACCCTTCTAACAAGTGCCCTCCTTAGTACCCATCCCCCATCTAGCCTATTTCCCCACCCTCCACCCTTCTAGCGACCCTCAGTTTGTTCTCTGTAGTTCAGATCATTGTTCAGCTTGATGGCTTTCTACTGCTCTATCCTCTAGATCACTAATCTGTTCTCCTTCTTCTAGTCCTCTATCTATTCTAACGTATTTTTACTTTCAATTATTGACTTCTTCATCTCTGATTGGTTCTTTCCTATGTTTTATGTTTTATATCTTTTTGTTAAGGATCTCACTGAGTTCATACACTCTTTTCTCAAGTCCAGTGTCTTTATGACCCTTACTTTAAATTCTCTATCAGACATATTACTTATCTCCATTTCATTTAGGTGTCTTGCTTTAACTTTGTTCTGTTCTTTCATTTGGGACATATTCTTCTGTCTCCTCATTTTGTCTAACTTGTCTATCTGTGTGTGTTAGCAAAGTCAGCTGTGTCACTTCATTTTGAAAATAGTGGCCTTATAAAGCAGAGATCCTTTAGTTCCCTACAGTGCAACAGCCCCTATTTACCAGAACCTGGCACTTCAGGGATGTCTCCTGTGTGTTGTGTGCACCCTACTGTTATGGCTGAGCCATTTTTACCTTCAGTCCAGTCATCTGTGATGGCTCTTTGCCTGTTGTGTACAGAGTTTGTTCTTATGTTGTTAGTGGGTCAGTCTGGGGCTACCTTGTGCATATGTTCTGTCAGAACAGGCATTTGCCAGAGACGAAGTAGACCCAAACTGCAGGACACTTTCCCTGTGTTGTCCTCTAAGAAGCTTTCAGGACCTGCAGTCAGACCAGATGTCTGTCCTGAGCTCACTGCTTGGGCAGCTGTCTGACTGGTGTGTGTGGTTATCTTCCCCCTCTCTCTGGGGCAGAAGCCACTTTGGAGTGGTGCGAGCCCCTGTTGGAGCTACTTGCACACTATCAGGCTTGTGGCACCACTTTGGGTGGGATCTGGCCAAGAGCATATTGGAGAAGGCAAGTCTGCAGGAGAGGACATGGGAGGAGGCTTGTGATGCCAGCAAGGTCCATGCTTTAAGAGGGGACCTGCAGCTGCCCAGGACCATGTCAGGCAGGGTTGGAAGAGGCAGATCTGCAGAAGCACCTAGGGTGGGCCATGTGGTTTTAGTAAGGTTTGCAAAGGTCTGCTTTGGGAGGGGATTTGGAACTGAGGCCTGGCTGGAGGAAGTGTGACTGCAGGAGAACATGGGGACAGGATGCACCGTTAGCTGTTAGGGAGGGAGTGTTGGCACCATGCCCATTCCTGCAGGTGTTTGTGTGTCTAGGCTTGGGAAGTGGGGGTTGGGGGAATGGTGCCTGTTAGGTCTTGGAAAAGTCTCCCAAGGATACTTGCCCCTCCACCACATGCTCTGAGATTAGTAAACAAATCTCCCTCCAGTATATCCCAGGCATTTTTTTGAAAGCTTCATTTCTCCCTCTCTTCTCTCTTTATATCCCAGACTTTTCTTTAAACTGCTGCTCCTATGCTGTGTCTCAGCAGGGCTGTTTGTTGTGCTGTTTCTTTAAGGGCAGGGATTCACTTTTCTTTTGCAATCCCAACTCTCCCAGAACCAGCTTATTCTTTTTAAAAGTTCCAGTTGTTGCCCCCTTCCCCCGCGCCCTGGTGGGCCTGCAGGCGCTGTACAGCTGCCCCATCTACCTGGAGGTGCAGCACCAGTTGATGAGCATCCGGGAGCTGTGGGGACACAGAGAGAGGGAAGATGGTGGCGTAGGAGGACGCTGGCTCACCGCGCGTCCTGCTGATCACTTAGATTCCACCTACACCTGCCTAAATAACCCAGAAAACTGCCAGAGGATTAGCAGAACGGAGTCTCCAGAGCCAAGCACAGACGAGAGGCCCACGGAAGAGGGTAGGAAGGATGGCGAGGCGGTGCGCTCTCCACGGACTGGCGGGAGGGAGCCAGGGCAGAGGGGTAGCTCGCCAGCCAAGCAGAGCCCCTGAGTCTGGCTGGCAAAAGCTGAGGGGCCTGACGGACTGTGTTCCGACAGCAAGCGCGACTCAGCGTCTGGGAGGTCATAAGTTAACAGCTCTGCTCGGTAAGCGGGAAGGCTGGAGGACAAAGGGAGGGAGAGCTGCTGAGCCCCCGGACGACAGACTCAATTTGGTGGGGAACAAAGGCGCTCGCCAGCTCCATCTCCCCCGCCAATCCCCCAGCCAAAATCCCAAAGGGAACCAGTTCCTGCCAGGGAACTTGCTCGCTCCGCACAAACACCCAACTCTGCGCTTCTGCGGAGCCAAACCTCCGGCAGCGGATCTGACTCCCTCCCGCTGCCACAGGGCCCCTCCTTAAGTGGATAACCTAAGGAGAAGCGAGCTAAGCCTGCCCCGCCTGCCCCTCCTCCCCCCGTGCACCTTGCCTACCCACCCCAGCCAATACGCCAGATCCCCAACACCACCAGCCTGGCAGTGTGCAAGTAGCCCATATGGGCCATGCCACCACACAGTGAATCCCGCCCCTAGGAGAGGGGAAGAGAAGGCACACACCAGTCTGACTGTGGCCCCAGAGGTGGGCTGGGGACAGACATTAGGTCGGACTGCGGCCCCGCCCACCAACTCCAGTTATACACCACAGCACAGGGGAAGTGCCCTGCAGGTCCTCACCATGCCAGGAACTATCCAAAATGACCAAACGGAAGAATTCTCCTCAGAAGAAACTCCAGGAAATAAAAACAGCTAATGAACAGATCAAAAAGAATTTAAATAATATAACAGAAAGTGAATTTAGAATAATAGTCATAAAGTTAATCGCTGGGCTTGAAAACAGAATAGAGGACAGCAGAGAATCTCTTGCTACAGAGATCAAGGGACTAAGGAACAGCCAGGAGGAGCTGAAAAGCGCTTTAAACGAAATGCAAAACAAAGTGGAAACGACGACGGCTCGGATTGAAGAAGCAGAGGAGAGAATAGGTGAACTAGAAGATAAAGTTATGGAAAAAGAGGAAGCTGAGAGAAAGAGAGATAAAAAAATCCAGGAGTATGAGGGGAAAATTAGAGAACTAAGTGATACTCTAAAAAGAAATAATATACGCATAATTGGTATCCCAGAGGAGGAAGAGAGAGGGAAAGGTGCTGAAGGGGTACTTGAAGAAACTATAGCTGAGAACTTCCCGGAACTGGGGAAGGAAAAAGGCATTGAAATCCAAGAGGCACAGAGAACTCCCTTCAGACGTAACTTGAATCGATCTTCTGCATGACATATCATAGTGAAACTGGCAAAATACAAGGATAAAGAGAAAATTCTGAAAGCAGCAAGGGATAAACGTGCCCTCACATATAACGGGAGACCTATAAGACTCATGACTGATCTCTCTTTTGAAACTTGGCAGGCCAGAAAGGATTGGCACGAGATCTTCAGTGTGCTAAACAGAAAAAAATATGCAGCCGAGAATCCTTTATCCAGCAAGTCTGTCATTTAGAATAGAAGGAGAGATAAAGGTCTTCCCAAACAAACAAAAACTGAAGGAATTTGTCACCACTAAACCAGCCCTACAAGAGATCCTAAGGGGGATCCTGTGAGACAAAGTACCAGAGACATCACTACAAGCATAAAACATACAGACATCACAATGACTCTAAACCCGTATCTTTCTATAATAACACTGAATGTAAATGGATTAAATGTGCCAACCAAAAGACATGGGGTATCAGAATGGATAAAAAAACAAGACCCATCTATTTGCTGTCTACAAGAGACTCATTTTAGACCTGAGGACACCTTTAGATTGAGAGTGAGGGGATGGAGAACTATTTATCATGCTACTGGAAGCCAAAAGAAAGCTGGAGTAGCCATACTTATATCAGACAAACTGGACTTTAAATTAAAGGCTGTAACAAGAGATGAAGAAGGGCATTATATAATAATTACAGGGTCTATCCATCAGGAAGAGCTAACAATTATAAATGTCTCTCCGCCGAATACCGGAGCGCCCAAATATATAAAACAATTACTCATAAACATAAGCAACCTTATTGAGAAGAATGTGGTAATTGCAGGGGACTTTAACACCCATTTTACAGAAATGGATAGATCATCTAGACACACGGTCAATAAAGAAACAAGGGCCCTGAATGAGACATTGGATCAGATGGACTTGACAGATCTATTTAGAACTCTGCATCCCAAAGCAACAGAATATACTTTCTTCTCGAGTGCACATGGAACATTCTCCAAGATAGATCATATACTGGGTCACAAAACAGCCCTTCATAAGTTTACAAGAATTGAAATTATACCATGCTTACTTTCAGACCACAATGCTATGAAGCTTGAAATCAACCACAGGAAAAAGTCTGGAAAACCTCCAAAAGCATGGAGGTTAAAGAACACCCTACTAACGAATGAGTGGGTCAACCAGGCAATTAGAGAAGAAATTAAAAAATATATTGAAATAAACGAAAATGAAAATACAACAATCCAAATGATTTGGGACGCAGCGAAGGCAGTCCTGAGAGGAAAATACATTGCAGTCCAGGCCTATCTCAAGAAACAAGAAAAATCCCAAATACAAAATCTAACAGCACACTTAAAGGAAATAGAAGCAGAACAGCAAAGGCAGCCTAAACCCAGCAGAAGAAGAGAAATAATAAAGATCAGAGCAGAAATAAACAATATAGAATCTAAAAAAACTGTAGAGCAGATCAACAAAACCAAGAGTTGGTTTTTTGAAAAAATAAACAAAATTGACAAACTTCTAGCCAGGCTTCTCAAAAAGAAAAGGGAGATGACCCAAATACATAAAATCATGAATGAAAATGGAATTATTAAAAACATCCTTCAGAGATACAAACGATTATCAGGGAATACTATGAAAAATTATATGCCAACAAATTGGACAACCTGGAAGAAATGGACAAATTCCTAAACACCCACACTCTTCCAAAACTCAATCCGGAGGAATTAGAAAGCTTGAACAGACCCATAACCAGCGAAGAAATGGAATTGGTTACAAAAATCTCCCAACAAATAAGAGTCCAGGACCAGATGGCTTCCCAGGGGAGTTCTACCAGACGTTTAAAGCAGAGATAGTACCTATCCTTCTCAAGCTATTCCAAGAAATAGAAAGGGAAGGAAAATTTCCAGACTCATTCTATGAAGCCAGTATTACTTTGATTCCTAAACCAGACAGAGACCCAGTAAAAAAAGAGAATTACAGGCCAATATCCCTGATGAATATGGATGCAAAAATTCTCAGTAAGATACTAGCAAATCGAATTCAACGGCATATAAAAAGAATTATTCACCATGATCAAGTGGGATTCATTCCTGGGATGCAGGGCTGGTTCAACATTCGCAAATCAATCAACGTGATACATCACATTAACAAAAAAAAAGAGAAGAACCATATGATCCTGTCAATCGATGCAGAAAAGGCCTTTGACAAAATCCAGCACGCTTTCTTAATAAAAACCCTTGAGAAAGTCGGGATAGAAGGAACGTACTTAAAGATCATAAAAGCCATTTATGAAAAGCCCACAGCTAACATCATCCTCAACGGGGAAAAACTGAGAGCTTTTTCCCTGAGATCAGGAACACGACAGGGATGCCCACTCTCGCCGCTGTTGTTTAACATAGTGCTGGAAGTTCTAGCATCAGCAATCAGACAACAAAAGGAAATCAAAGGCATCAAAATTGGCAAAGATGAAGTCAAGCTTTCGCTTTTTGCAGATGACATGATATTATACATGGAAAATCTGATAGACTCCACCAAGTGTGCTAGAACTGATACATGAATTCAGCAAAGTTGCAGGATACAAAATCAATGTACAGAAATCAGTTGCACTCTTATACACTAACAATGAAGCAACAGAAAGACAAATAAAGAAACTGATCCCATTCACAATTGCACCAAGAAGCATAAAATACCTAGGAATAAATCTAAGCAAAGTTGTAAAAGATCTGTATGCTGAAAACTATAGAAAGCTTATGAAGGTAATTGAAGAAGATATAAAGAATGGAAAGACATTCCCTGCTCATGGATTGGAAGAATAAATATTGTCAAAATGTCAATACTACCCAAAGCTATCTACACATTCAATGCAATCCCAATCAAAATTGCACCAGCATTCTTCTCGAAACTAGAACAAGCAATCCTAAAATTCATATGGAACCACAAAAGGCCCCGAATAGCCCAAGTAATTTTGAAGAAGAAGACCAAAGCAGGAGGCATCACAATCCCAGACTTTAGCCTTTACTACAAAGCTGTCATCATCAAGGCAGCATGGTATTGGCACAAAAACAGACACATAGACCAATGGAATAGAATAGAAACCCCAGAACTAGACCCACAAATGTATGGCCAACTCATCTTTGACAAAGCAGGAAAGAACATCCAATGGAAAAAAGACAGTCTCTTTAACAAATGGTGCTGGAAGAACTGGACAGCAACATGCAGAAGGTTGAAACTAGACCACTTTCTCACACCATTCACAAAAATAAACTCAAAATGGATAAAGGACCTGAATGTGAGACAGGAAACCATCAAAACCTTAGAGGAGAAAGCAGGAAAAGACCTCTCTGACCTCAGCCGTAGCAATCTCTTACTCGACACATCCCCAAAGGCAAGGGAATTAAAAGCAAAAGTGAATTACTGGGACCTTATGAAGATAAAAAGCTTCTGCACAGCAAAGGAAACAACCAACAAAACTAAAAGGCAACCAACAGAATGGGAAAAGATATTTGCAAATGACATATCAGACAAAGGGCTAGTATCCAAAATCTATAAAGAGCTCACCAAACTCCACATCCAAAAAACAAATAACCCAGTGAAGAAATGGTCGGAAAACATGAATAGACACTTCTCTAAAGAAGACATCCAGATGGCCAACAGGCACATGAAAAGATGTTCAACGTCGCTCCTTATCAGGGAAATACAAATCAAAACCACACTCAGATATCACCTCACGCCAGTCAGAGTGGCCAAAATGAACAAATCAGGAGACTATAGATGCTGGAGAGGATGTGGAGAAATGGGAACCCTCTTGCACTGTTGGTGGGAATGCAAATTGGTGCAGCCGCTCTGGAAAGCAGTGTGGAGGTTCCTCAGAAAATTAAAAACAGACCTACCTTATGACCCAGCAATAACACTGCTAGGAATTTATCCAAGGGATAGAGGAGTACTGATACATATGGGCACTTGTACCCCAATGTTTATAGCAGCACTCTCAACAATAGCCAAATTATGGAAAGGGCCTAAATGTCCATCAACTGATGAATGGATAAAGAAATTGTGGTTGGTTTATATACACAATGGAATACTACGTGGCAATGAGAAATAATGAAATATGGCCTTTGTAGCAACATGGATGGAACTGGAGAGTGTGATGCTAAGTGAAATAAGCCATACAGAGAAAGACAGATACCATATGATTTCACTCTTATGTGGATCCTGAGAAACTTAACAGAAACCCATGGGGGAGGGGAAGGAAAAAAAAAAAGAGGTTAGAGTGGGAGAGAGCCAAAGCATAGGAGACTGTTAAAAACTGAGAACAAACTGAGGGTTGATGGGGGGTGGGAGGGAGGGGAGGGTGGGTGATGGGTATTGAGGAAGGCACCTTTTGGGATAAGCACTGGGTGTTGTATGGAAGCCAATTTGACAATAAATTACATATATATTAAAAAAAAAAAAAGTTCCAGGTATTAAGCCCCATGTATTGTAAAAACACAAGAAATTCAACCATTCTAGTTTTCAAAGTCAAATGTTATGGGGATTTGTCTTCCCTAATGCAGTTTCCATGTGCCTGGGGTGACTGCTATGAGGCTCTGTTTTACCCCTTTCTGCCCCCATCGCATCCCACCCTCCTGCAGACAGTCCTACAGGTCCATTTAGCTTAGGACTGCATCTCTGCCCTTCCAGCCTCTTTGATGTGACCTCTTTTGTACATTCAGATGTGGAGAGTGTGTTCTGCCAGCTGAGGGTCATTTTCTGCGTTATTTACATTGACCGTGGGTGTCATTTAGTTGTATGCTTGGGATGAGGTGAGCCTTTGATCCTCCTACTCTACCATCATCCCCAGAAGTCCTTTACTTTTCACTTAAAAGATAATTTCATAGTGTACAAAATGCTAGGTTTTCGGGGTTTTAGCTCAACACTTTAAATACTTCACTTCACTCTTATTTGCATGGTTTCTGAGAATTTGGATATAATGCTTATCTTCACTGTTCTATAATGATTGGTTTTCCTCATCCCTCTGGCTTTTTTTTTTTCAAGATTTCTTTCTGTATCTTTAATTTTCTGAAGTTTGAATATAATATGCCTAATTATTTCTTTTTTGGACATTTATCTTGGTTGGTGTTCTCTGTGCTGCCTGGATCTATGATTTGATTTTTGACATTAATTCAAGAAAATCCCAGTCATTATTGCTTCACGTATTGCTTCTCTCTTTCTTTACTTCTAATTTTTCCACTCGATTAATGTTAAACCATTTGTAGGTGTCTCCCTGTTCTTAGATATTCTGTTCTGGGTTTTGTTGCTGCTGCTTGGTTTTTTGTTCAGGTTTTTTTCCCCTGTTTTTCAGTTTCAGAAATTTCTATTGTTATATCCTCAAGCTCAGAGATTCTTTCTTCAGCCATGTTCAGCATACTAATGAGACCATCAAAGGCATTCTTCATTTCTGTTGGCAGGGCTTATGATATCTAGAATTTATTTTTGATTCTTTCCTAGAATTTCCATTTCTATGCTTTTTTAAAAAATTTCTAATGTCTATTTATTTCTGAGAGAAAGAGAGAGAGAGAGAGAGAGAGAGAGGAGAGAATAAGCAGAGGAGGGGCAGAGAGGGAAGGAGACACAAAATCCAAAGCAGCTCCAGGTTCTGAGCTGTCAACACAGAGCCCGACGCAGGGCTCGAACTCAGGGACCACAAGATCATGACCTGATGAGGTCAAACGTTTAACCGATTGAGCCACCCAAGTACTCCATCCATCTCTATGCTTTCATTTTCTATCTGTCCTTGAATGTTGTCTAATTTTTAAATTAAAGCCTTCAGCATAGTATTCAGTTTTTCTTTAATTCTGATCTGATAATTCCAACATCCATATCTGCGTCTAGTTCTCATGCTTGTACAGTCTCTTCAAACTATTTTTTCTACCTTTTAGTAGGCTTTGTAATTATATTTGAAAGATGAATGTGATGTTCTGGTTAAAAGAAACTGTAGTAAATTAGTCTGTAATAATGTAGTGGTGATATATATGAGAAGGGATAACATTTTATAATCCTATGATAAACTCTCAGTCTTAGGTGAGACAGAATGGCTACAGGGGGCTAGAATTGGGTATTTCCCTATCCCCACACAGGTTAGGTCCTGAGGGCAGGCCTTGTAATTTCTCCTGAGGGCAGGCCTTGTTAAGAAGAACAAAATGCTCAGGCACATTTCAAAATGGTTACTTTTACCTTGCTCCTGGTTGGAAACATGAGGGGATTTTTCTTCAATATTCCCTGTAGGAACCTGGTAGAGCTCCTGGAGGTAGAAATCATAAAATCATGGGGCACATCATATTATTCTGCCCTCTTAGAATTTTTAACCCACAGATCAAAGCCTCCAGCAATTCGTCATTTACAGTTTTCCTACCCTAGTACTAGCTTCTGCTCTGTGTGATAATGAATATATGGCATTAAATTGTATGTTGAATGTGGCTAAAACCATGGGTGTCCAGAAGTTTATAGTCTTACGTGCTTACATTAGTAAATAAGAGCACCTGAAAATCAATGATCTATAAGTATTTAAATTCAAAAGTTTGAATAAGAGCAAACTAAACTCACATAAACAGCCAACATTCTATTACAATGATTGTCATTGTTCTTCTTTGTTTTATTTTATGTAAAGCCTGTGAGAAAAATATTTTCTATTCTTAACAGTTTGGATAAAATTTCATGATGACTTGACATTTTTTATTTGTTTTGTTTTAAATCAAATGGCATATATTATACTCAGGTATTTCTGAAATGGAAATTTTACAAATAAATATTCTTTTTCATGTCAGATCTTTTGTAAAGACCCCTAATTATACAATGCCTATTGTTTAGTTTATACAGAGAAATTAAATAAAATACAGAGAAATAAAAACCCACCACAATGATAACAAAATTTGCCAAAAAGAATTTATAAGAGCTATGTCAACATAATGGTGTAAGGGGCACATTAAGGAGTCATAGCAACAAGTGATGTTGACTATGAGACTGCATGGATACAGATGAATATACAACAACATTGAAGATGAGAACCTAAAGAAAATGAGGCAGAGGAAGAGGATAGCCACTTATGACTGTCCAGGTTGTGGTGAGGAAGATCCTTTATGACTTGGCTAGGTATTATGCTCAATATTTTATATACTACAACTTGCTTAATCCCAAGAGCAATATAATGAGTCATGTATCTATTGTATTGATAGAGTTTCAGGGAGCTTGAGTTATTTGACCCAGGTCATGTAATTAATAAACTCTGAAGTTGAAATTCAAACTCACATCTACCTGTGTATAATTTCCAATCTGTTTCCATTTCTAGGGTGCAATTAAATAATTAAAATGTTTTTAACATCTGTTGATATAAGCTATAAAAATTTGGATGAAGAGGAAGGAAAACTGCAAGAACCAAAATACTATCTGGATCCACAGATGTGAAAGCCTAGAGATAGATCCTTCAAAAATGGTTTTGACACGAATGTGGTGAGAGTATCCGCTACCAGCTGGAAGCTCCTGAATAAAAGTTAATACCAAAAATAGCTGTCAAATTGAATCAGGACAAAGGGGTAGAGCTAAAGACTGTGTAGGTTTATTTTAGCAGCCTAAAAGCACAAAATACTTCCATCTAGTTTACTGCAGCCTCAAATCCTATTACCTGTATTTTCTTACAGGATTTGTTTTCTGTTAAACTAAAAAGAGCCACATGTTCAAAATAAATCAAAAGCAAAAAAAAAAAAAAAAAAAAAAAAAAAAAAAAAGGAATACACAACATGTCAAGACTGATTTGGGATACATTTTTACTTTTAAAAATTATTTTCTCTAACCCACCTTAAAAAAGCTTTAATGGTTATAACTAAACTCAATAGTATAAAAATAAATTTGATTCAAAATATTTTCAAATTCATGAAAATATTAAGGAGTTTAAGGAAAGGCAATGTGAAAGACAGAGTATCAGAAACACCTGTGAAAAACTTGACTACACTAATAATTTTGTAAAAATGATGGAATAGTTCATACAGAAAGAAGGAAGATAAAAACAAATGTTTTTTCATTTGTCTTACAATGTTAGTGAAGCAGCCCAAAGCAGAAATTTGTATATATATGGCTTCAAAGATGTTAAGAAATTGGCTTATTCACTCACTCGGCAAATGATTATTGACAGAATAGTATAAGTAGTAATTTTTACAGTAATTATAATTTAATGAGTCAAAAGCCTTTATATAAGCAGTTCTGTAAATATGTTAATATCTTTAGTAAAAAATGGAGACATTCTACTCTTAGCGAAGGAAGGAAAAAAAAGGAAGAGGTAGAAAAGGAGGAAGAGAAGGAGGAACTCTGGAGTTAGGGTCCAGCAATCTGACTTTCAATCAGTCCTCCAGATGATTCTGAAGTATGCTAAAGTTTGAGAATGATTGGTTGAAATTAAAGAGAAAGGCAAACAAGTATGTTGGGATATTTAGATGACTTCCCCAATTTTAACAAGAAAGTGGAAAGTATTAATGATTGTCTGAGGGAAAAATAAAACTGGAAAAGAATAGAAATTGCATACTTCAGGTCGTATTTGTGTTAAGAAAAAATATCCTGCTTTTTTAAAGATGATAACAAGAATATATATATATATATATATACACACACACACACGTATATGTATATATATATATACACACACACATGTATATGTATATGTATATATATATATATATATATATACACGTATACATATATATAAAGATAATTTTAATAAATGATCATAAAAGGAGAAAAATAGAAGAATGAACATTTATTAACCACACACTATGTACTAGTTATTCACATGGAGTCTCCGTTTTACTCTTCACAACTCTCTAATTAATGGATAAAGCAGGGATACTAGCACACCCAACCTTATGCAGATTCTATATACAATCATATGGTGACTCCATATATATGAAATTTTACACATCATCTGAATTTCAAAGGTATGCTTCTCTGTGGAAATGAAATATACCAGAATGTCTTTCCACATATTGTGATATAAATAGAGGGTGTTCAATGTCAATATTAAAGTGAAAATCCATTATAGCACATTTGAAATAGCTCAAATTTGGATACTAATATTTTGTCATTAGCTGTAGCCTGCAGCAGGTTGATGCAGATAATTTAATCAATTACATAATAATGCTACTCCCACATTTTTCACGTTTATTGTTTTAAACTCTGTTAATACTATTTTAGTGGAATTTTCTGTTCTTAAAATTTCCTTCGAAGCAAGTGATAGTAACTCAATATAAATTAATTGAAGTGAAAGAGGGATCTACTGAAAGATCATGAACAAAGTGAGAGCAGACAGACAGATGGAAAAGCTGTGTCTTATTAAGTCCTTATTCTTTCAGGTGCAGACCATGAGCCAGGGATTTGGAGGCAAGTAATATATGAAAAATAATTTCCAGTGAATACTAATAGGAAGTGGGTAAAAGAGGACAGGGAGGAAGTTCATCAAAAGTATGATTTCAGGTGAGGCTCAGACTCATGTTGGTCCTCCAGGGAGCTCTGAAGTGTACATTCTACTTCAGCATTTGTTGCTCATCTATGCAAAAAAGTGAGGTTTGTATCACATCAGTCAAGCATTGAGTACAGCAGGCATCATCAGCTTTAGCTGTGTTTTCCTCAAGCTATCTAAGTGGTCAGGAGGCTCCTGAGGCCAAAGACAATTCTCTGAAAAAGACTGCAGATATGAGCAATTAGCAGCAAAGCATAAGAATCTGAGAGATGAGCACCCAGAACTGGTAAAAAAGGATTGAGGGGATCTTGGAGGGAAACAGTAGAACCCATGCTAGAAAGACATGTACAGCTGAGCCTTAGGAATTGCTGGGACTCACTGATTGAATGTTTTGACTATGTGTCCCATTTCCACTCTTTGCACTAGATTCCTTACTCTCTACCTGTAGAATACTTTTCTATAACCTGGCAGATTACTCCTATATTTTATATATTGCAGGTTCAGCTAATAGAGAGAGAAAAACTCTCTTAGTTTCAAGATCAGAAATCCCAGGAAAGGATTCATTAACCTTATTTTTAAAGTGACAATATTTAACTCACTTTCTGCAACTGGAAGTCAAGGGGTGGGGATGGTTTGTGAGAATATGCCAACTACCTCCAGGGTGATTACAATATGGGCAGAGAAAGGTAGTTCCTAGAAGAAAAGGTAAAGTGTGGGCAGTTGGTCTTAGGGTTCTCAACTAACCACAAAGTGTAAACTGTATTGATTGATAAGCTAAAGCGGATCTTCCCCTACATAAGTCCTTTCTGATACCTAAATTGGGAGAGAAAAAACAATTAAAAGTAACAATAAAAACTTTAATTTCAGAAGTAATAGCATTGTAAATGTAAACAGGGGGAAAAGAAGGCAAAATCTGAATCTATATAATGCTCCAGGATAATGAGGATAATTAAAATTTTATTATTTTGTAATAATGCATACATGTATATACATGTCCTGTAGGTATTAATCTTTTCAAAAATTCCCCTTATTTAGTTTTGAAATATTCTACTTTCTGGCACATGAAATGGCTTGTTAAATAATTATGTATGCCTGTTTGCTTGCTTAATTATCAAGACGGATTTTTAAAAGGCTCATTTTTGGTTCATTCTCGCAGTGGAAAGCAATGATTCAAATTGCTTTTACTATAAGAAAGTAATGAAATGTTAGTTCCACTCCAGTGAAAATAACCAGTGTCTTCCAAAGGCATATATATTTTTTTAACTGAAAGAATACTGTCATATTTTTCTGTGACAACTGAAATTCCTCTTGTAAAATTTTAATATTTGTAAGACTTGAAGGAGAGAACTCTTCTCAACTTGTTTAGTTCATACTATTCTAAACAAAATCCATCACTTAAACCATGACCAGACAGTGATTGACAATTCAAATTGCCTTTCATAACTTAGATCAATTGCAAAATAGGAGTAAAATCAGAAATATATTTTGCAAAATGAAGAATGTTTTCATTATAATATCCTTCCCTATGGCACTTCAAAAAAGAAAACCAAGCATCGCAGCACTTTAATATGAAGCATTACAAATAATACATGACATGCAATCACTAGTAGACTCTATTCTATCTGAATATTATATGCAATGAATTAATAATGTATCACCTATATTCTAAGATGAATTAAACAGAAGGAGGTAATTTTCTATGGATAAAAGTCTATCTAAGTGTGTATTTTTGTATGTCTTAAAAGTTTGGTCAAGTGGCTCACTCTGTTGGCTTATTATAATTTGATTTATGTAGCAAGTTTCCTCTTAAGACACTGTTATGCTTCAGTGTTTACAAAATATAACTTTAAATATTTCTTATTATAAATAGCCTCAGAACTACAAGCATATTATATCTTTAATGTAAGTAAAGTTCAGGAAAACCAATGATGTGACTCTGGATTTCTGTGAAAAAATCCAATTGACAACCAAAAGGTTTTCTTTCAAATAAAAATTATTTTTAGAACAGTTTTAGAAATGGAGAAAATTGGAAAAGTACTACAGAGAGTTTCCATATATTTTGTATCTGTTTCCCTTATGGTTAACATCTTACATTATATAACTGTATGGCATATTTGCTACAATTAATTAAGCATTATTATTATTAACATCCATACTGTATTCATATTCCCTTAGTTTTAGCCTAATGTCCTTATTCTGCTCCAGGATTCCTTCCAGGACACCATATTACATTTATTCATTGTATCTCTTTAGGCACTTAGCTGGTTTTGGCGATTTGACAGTTTTGACAAAATATATATTGTTCTGGTATTTTGTATGATGTCAGTCTACTGGCATGTATTTGATGTTTTCTCATGATTAGGCAGGTGTACATTCTGTGTTTTGGTGAGAAAGACTACAGAATCAAAGTGCCATTTTCATCACATCTACCAAGGCACAAAATATCTATGTGACTTATTAAAGTTGATGTTAATCTTGATCTGAGGTAGTGTTTGTCAGGATTCTCCACTGTAAAGTTGTTTTTTTACCCCTTTCCATGCTATGATTGGAAGTCACTATATACAGCTCATACTTAGGTAGTAGGGTGTTATACTTTACATCTTTAAAAAAAAGTTTATTTTCAGAGAGAAAGATGCAGAGAGAGAGAGAGAGACAGAGAGACAGAGAGACAGAGAGACAGAGGGAAGGAGGGGCAGAGAGAGAGAGAGAGGAGAGAGAGAATCCCAAGCAAACTCCCTGCTACAGTGGGGGCTTGATCTCACTAACTGTGAGATCATGACCTAAGGTGAAATCAAGAGGTAGATGCTCAACCGACTGAGCCACCAGGCGCCCATATACTTCCCATCTTTGAAGGTAGAGTATCTAAATTCACTATTTGAAATTCTTCTACATTCAAGATTTGTCTTTTTCCCCCATTTATTTATTCATATAATTATTGACATATTTGTATGCACGTATGGATATTTATTTTCTATTTTGTATTATAATTCAACACTACATTGTTTATTTTGTTGCTCTGATTGTTGTAGTTGGCTATTGGGAGCTTTTGTAGTTGTACTTGGTTTCTGTGTCCTTTAGATCTCCATCATTGTTCTTTTTTTCTTTTTTTCCTTAGCATTTTCCTTAATTTTAAGATATCCCGGGCTCATACTCTATATTTCTTATCCCACTGATAGTTGAAAAGCTTTTTATCTTTTTTGTAAACAAATGTGTCTAATCAGAAGATATTTTTTTTCTATATGAAAGTTTTTTTTTTTCATCTTTTGGGTCAGCTCCATGGTTCAAGAAAGAATGAAAGAAATTACCAACTGAATAAAATTGAACACTGCATTTGAATAGATATTTTATGAGAATCAAATAAGCAGTCCATGAACTCAACTGCATCTCACCAAAAGAAAATATACAAACTAGGAAGCTTTCAGTTAGGCATTTGTCTTTGAACTAGGTAGTTATCCCCTTTGTAAAAACAAATTATAAAACATTCCACAAATTATACCAATTATAGCTGGGTCATCACTCCTCAAATGTGTGAGCATTTCTTTGTATTTTCACTTTGCCACCGAAATCTTCACCAGCAATCATTTGAGCTCTTGGAGAACCTGAACTTAGGAACTGGAGACATAGTCTTGATCTTTTCTCATTTCTGCTGCTAACACCTTCTCTGTTTGAAGGTGCCCAAATTGCCTCTACTTCTTCCCTGAGGTGCCAGGGAGCAATACCAACAACAACAACAACAACAACAACAACAACAACAACAACAACAGCTCAGATTCCCTAAGAGCTTTCTATGTGATAATTCTATGCTGAGCAGTTTATGTTTATTGTCTAACTTAACTCTCCCAACACCAGTATGAGATAAATATATTTTAGAATTCCAACTTAATTAATATCCTTAACAGGAAGGAAGTAAAGTAATACACTTCTCTTAATAATTATATTATATTGCCTTTTGTGGAGGTCCAAATCAGAGTTCTGGATTGGTTTAGAAGTAGTTGGCAGGATTGGTTAGGAAAAAGAGCTTAATAATATTATTATATTTGAAGGCTGGCAGCTATAGTTGGGGATACAGGTTTATGTATTATTATTTTTATCTGTTTGCTTTATGTTAGCATAAGACTAATGTATGAAGACATAATATTATTTCTGAGAAACTGTAATCCAAATAACCAAATTTCTGTTTTCTGAGACAGAAATTATTTTGATAATGGTAGAATGGATAGTACATAGGTTTTGAGTCACAAAGAGCTGAATTCAAATTCTGATTCTGCTGCTTGCTATTCTGGGATCTTGGACATCCTATTTGAATTTTCTCAGCCTCAGTTTCTCAGTGAGACACAGGAAGAATTATGTTAATGTCAAGGGATTATGGTAAGAATGAAACAAGATAAATATGTCCACGTTCTGATGTTCCTTGTGCTGCAAGTTTAGTACAAATATCTACTGAAGAACCTCACTAAAAACAGCCTCAGGAATTTTCAGATTAATATGAGTTGACCTCTTTCATCTAGTTATTGTTCATTTCTTTGCCACCTGTAATAATAGGTTTCTAAATGCAACTTCATTGCATGCCTTTTGATAAATTGTTAGAATTATTACCTAAGTTTCTCCAAGTAGTATTCTCTCCTCAGACACAGAACTAACTTTCAATCCTGGGGGCTACAGGGCTAGGTTTTCTCCTAGACTTACCCTGGTTTCTTCCTCAAATACCCATAACTTATCAGTATTTCAGTGGTTGTGGGTTGTTTTCATAACAAACTTATGTCTGACATTTATTGAGATACAGTATATTTTATAGACAGCAATTAAGAATCAAAAACTGGTATAACAAATCCAGGATCTGAGGCTCTGTAGAAACTTTTGATAAGTGCAAATGGAAGAATTTCATTTTGTTTTTAATATCAAACTTTTGTTCTCTCCACTACAACATGATGCTTCTGGCATTTTATGTATTCAGTACTGTGACTCTTATTATATAATAGAGTGTATATAATCACTAGAATAAAGAAATGCAGGTATTATAAAATCAAAATGAATGTTCACTTTAGAGATGCTGCCTGTGTACTAGTACCAATCCATATGCTAACCAATTTAGTAACATTGGATTACTTATTTAACCTCTTTTATCATGGCTGTTTTCTCTCTTCCTTAACACCTAATCCTTTATGTAGGAGTTTGAAAATCATTTCATAAAGGCCAGATAATAAATATTGTAGGCTTTCAGGGGCAGATGATCCTTGTTGCAACCACTGGACTCTGCCATTGAGTCACAAAAGCAGCCATAGACAATATGAAAACAAATGAGTGGGGTGTTGTTCTAATAATTTACAAAAATGGATTATGAACCAGATATGGCTCAGAGGCCATCATTTGCCTACCCCTGCTTTAAAAGATGCAGTTGGGCTAAATGAATTTTAACATTCCATTTTACAGTCTATATTCTTCTCTCAAAGAGAAATATTATTAATGGACTTGATTTAAATAAATCAATTTAACATATTACAATACAGAGTGGATATACAAACTATGTTAATGCAGTCTAAGATGTGGTTCCCAGGAAGAGTGGTTAGAAGTAAGGTCCCTGGAGCCATAACTGCCTGGCTTTAAATCCTAGATCTCCCATTTATGACTTGGGTAATCATTAGAATTTGAGAGGTACTTTACCTCTCTCTACACAGTTTTCTCAATCATCAGTTGGGAATGGTGGCAATTTAGAGCAAGTCTGTAAGTTCTGTGACACTTCTTCCACTGAGAAGTGTGGTCTGTATCTCTTCTTCTTGACTCTAAACTGCCCTTCATAATTCACTTGTAACCAACAAAATGTAGCAGACATGATCCTTTGCTAGGCTGAGTCAGAAAACCATTGAGTATCCACCTGGTTTCTCTGTTTGTTCTGACAGAAGCCAGGCTGCCTGTACAAAGTCCAACTATTCTGAGATCTACATGTATTCATTCCAGTCAACAGCCCCTGCTGATCTCCCAGCCAACAACCAGCATTAATTTTGTGAGCTGTGTTGGAAATCTTGTCAGTTCAGGAATCAGAAAACTGTAGCCCTAGCTATTATCCCACTATAGCTTCATGAAAGACCCTAAGTAAGAATTACCCAACACTTACTAATTACCAATCCAAAAAAATTATGAACAAAATAAAACAATTGTTGCTTTACAACATTAAGTTTTGGAGAAATTTTGTATACAACAGCAGAAACCAGAAGGGAAGTAATAAAAGCAATATTCTTTGTATGCTTGTTATATAAATTAAATGACCTAATGTGTGTAAAAGTACTTAGAACAATGCCTGAGTAAGTATTGTACAGAATAAATACCTGTATTTAAAAAATTATTGATATACTGGTAAATTTCAGCTTCCAAATAGAATGGAAAGTGGGGAATTTTGAGCATAAAGTTTAAAAGAATAAAAATCATAGGGGTGCCTGGGTGGCTCAGTTGGTTGAGCGTCCGACATCGGCTCAGGTCATGATCTCACAGTTCATGAGTTCAAGCCCCACGTGGGGCTCTGTGCTGACAGCTCCGAGCCTGGAGCCTGCTTCGGATTCTGTGTCTCCCTCTCTCTCTGCCCCTCTTCTGCTCGTGCTCTGTCCCTCTCTGTTTCTTAAAAAAATATACATATAACGTAAAAATTTTTTTTAAAAATTTAAAAAAGAATAAAAATCACTAAACTATTGAATAAAATATATTATTATGCAATGGAGTGACTTTTCCAGGAGGCACAGTGCCTAGGGCCCATGATACTTTTAGGGACACACAAAACTTTTAACTTTTATTTCTTTTAAAATCAGAAGGAAAAATATCTAATAATAGTGAATGTACCATACTCAATGAAGTCTGGGTTATATTTATCCTTATTATAATGTAATCATGTCTTTGAAATATATTTTATAGAGAAAGAACCCTACAAAGGCAAGAGTCCCTAGAATCTGCAAAAGTCATAATATGTCTCCCCACCCCTCTCTCTCTGTATATATATATCTATATGTGTATATATGTATATATACACATGTATATATATATATATATATATATATATAAATCTAGTTTTTAATTCTTATTTTAGAGCCTAGTGTTACTCTGAAATTATTGCTTATAAACTTGTGATTTTTTTAAAAAAAATCATCTGCCTTTGTGATCGTTGTTCAGTTTCTCATTCCTATAACCCTTTGGAACATAATTCATATATATAAGACAAACTGGAGTTTTTATTGGTTAAAAGTCAAATGCTGGTGAAGTGAGGAAGAGTAAGATTGGACCTCAGGAGAAGCATTTAGGGTGAATGATATATAATTGTTAAAGAGATGCCATCTTTCTTGGTATTTCATCCTAAGTCTACTCTTAATTTTGTGCTTAAGGTCAGCTCTACTCTAAATAGCTTAATTTCTTAAACTCAAAGGAGGTGACCTGTAAGAACTGTTAGAATTTTATATCTTGGTTCAAGGTCATTTGGACATAGGGAGATTTTAATTTTTGAAGGTATCTTTTAATCTGCCCTGTGAATGACAGTCTCAAGAGAATGAGAGGAGAAACCACAGACTTATCTTGCAAAAGACACATCTGATAAATATCTGTTATTCAAAATATATAAAGAACTCTTAAAACCCAACCATAAAAAATAAACCCAATATATTTTATTTTTTAAGTTTATTCATTTATTTTGAAAAGAGAGCGTGAGTAGGGGAGGGGCAGAGAGAGAGAGAGAGAGAGAGAATCTCATACAGGTTCTACAGGGTCAGTGCAGAGCCCAACATGGGGCTCAAACTCTCTAAACTGTGAGATTATGACAAGCCAAAATCAAGAGTTGGACGCTTAACAGACTGAGCCACCCAGGCATCCCAAACACCCCAATTTAAAAATGGGCTCAAGGCCTTAACAGACAGTCTATTATGAAAATAGGCATATGGAAAATAAGCATATGAAAAGATGTTCAACATCATATGTCATCAAGGAAATGTAAATTAAAACAACAGTGAGACACCACTACATATTTGGAACACTGGCAACACCAAATTCTGTGAAGAATGTAGCATAACAGAAACTCTCTCTCATTTATTGCTGGTGGGGATGTAAAAATGGTTGAGCCACGTTGGAGGACATAATCTTATCATATGATCCAGCAACTGTACTATGTGGTATTTACCCAAAGGAGTTGAAAGATAAGTCCATGCAAAAGCCTGCACATGAATGTTTATAGCAGCTTTATTCATCATTACCAAAATGTGGAAGTAATCATGATATCCTTCAGTAGGTGAACTGATAAACTGTGGTACATGCAGATAACAGAATATTATTCAGTGCCATGACAAGACATAGAGGATATGTAAGTGCATTTTACTAAGTGAAAGAAGCCAGTCTGAAAAGGCTACATACTGTATGATTCCAACTACATGACATTTTGGAAAAGGTGAAACTGCAGAGAAAATAAAAAGATAAGTGGTAGTTAGAGACTGAGAGTGAGAGAAGACTAGGAAGAACACAGACAATTTTCAGGACATTGAAAATACCCTGTATGATATTTTAATGTAGATATACGTTATTATGCATTTGTTCAAACTCATGAAATGTACAACACTAAAAGTAATCCATAATGTAAACCATGGACTGGGTTTACTTTTAGTGTTGTACATTTCTTAACCAATTAAGCCACGCAGGCACCCCAAGACTTTATTTTTTAAAACAGTTTAATGTTCACAAAAAATTGAGAAAATTATACTCCTGCCCCCACACATGTATATAGCCTCCTCCATTAACAGCATCCCCCATTCCAGTGGTACACTTGTTATAATTGACCTTTCAAAATGACTCAATTGGTTAAGCATCCAACTCGTGATTTCAGCTCAAGTTATGATCTCATAGTTTGTGAGATCCAGCCCCATGTCAGGCTCTGGACTGTCAGAGCAGAGCCTGCTTGGGATTCTCTCCATCCCTCTCTCTCTGCTCCTTCCACATGTGCTTTCTCTCTCTCTATGTAAATAAATAAGTAAACATTTAAAAAAAAGTCTTAATTTTAAAATAATTGTTTAAAAATGCAAAATATATTTAAACAATTGTTGGTGTCATTAGTCTGTAATTTACATGAAGGTATATCCCTCTCTCATTTTGTTGACATTATGTTGCAACAGCATGTAGAGAATACTTTTAAATTTTAAGTGGAATCTATGACTCCTCTAGCAGAATGAAGTATTAGCAATCATTTTCTATTCTTCTGATTGATCTTAAATCAGTTCTAAAAAAAAGGTAATCATGAAACCTGAAAGCACTCAACACATCCATGCATTAAGCACTGATAATTATGACAAATTGGCCAGAAATTTTTTTTTCAGAAAATTTTACTTCTAAATCAAGTCATTTCTGCTTTTGGTATAATGTTGACCAAAGTAGCAGTTATCTGACAAGTTTGAAAGAGAATCCTGACTTAGACTTCTTCAGAAATAAACTACAGTTTGCTTTAGCGAACCCTCCTTTATTGTTATTTGTTTAAAAAATCTTCACATGTAGGGCACTTATACTACTGCTATGAAAAAATATTCAAAATAGTCCTTGCAATGTGGGGCTCATAAACTATTTTGTGAAGAGAAATCTGCATGTGATATGGTAACATGTGCATGAAATTCACTAAACTGACAAAAGAAATCAGGTTCTGATTCTGATTCTATAACTTCATAGAAGTTGAAGAATTGTTACCAAATATTTTTTCTCCCTGAGCTTCACTTTCTTCTGCTGCTAGATTGAAATAATTAAGCCTGCCCCATCTGCTGCAACATGTGTTTATGAGGGGAGAGAAGTGGGGATATTACACATGAAACATTTAAATGGTAATGTAAGAAAGCAGGTTTGTAATAGCAGTACGTTTAATGGCAAGAAATAAGGTGTAAATATCAGACTGACAGCATGTTATAGAAATTTAGATTTAGAAAGGAACCTTCACAGGTATGTCTTTATATTCAAAACCAACATGAATTAAACATGCACTGCAAACAGAAAGGATATTGGCCCCAGGAATGTGGAAAATTAATAGGAAATGACTTTTTATATTGGAACAGTTTCACTCTAGAAGAGAACCTATATATAAATAAATAAACGTCCTATAAGAACTTCAGTAAACCATACATTTCTAGATTATTATGTTTCATAACTTAATAGTATCCATAAATTAGGAGAGAGGCCCACAGTACTTAATTTTATTTTTTAGGGATATTTAAAATTTTGCCATTTCACACAGGAAAGAAAATTTTCTTATCTCAAAAGGAGGAATATCATTACCTCAAAACAAAGGATGATATTTGCCATGATAAAATATATTCAATTTAGTAACCTTATGTATATTCACATTGATTTTATTCATTCTCATTTCACCATAGAACTATCAAAAACAAGCGCATAAAAAATACAGCTCTTAAAATGAATTTTGGAAAATCAAAATAAGTTTAAATAGTGAGATTATAAAAAGAGGTATGGCCAATTTATTCAATAAAATTGGCCTAGGTATGTTTAGGAAAGGTTTCATTCATCGAAGAAGTTACTCACAAGCTGAATCCTAAAATATGAAAGATAATAGAGAATGAAGCAAAAGTAGAAAAATATAAATGAATTTATAGTATAGTCATTAAGAGTTTGGTTTTTGTGTCAGGAATTAGGTTAAACACTGACTCTAATCTGTAACTTTGGACAAGCCATTCAATCTCTTAAACATAAATTTGCTTAACTGTACAGTGGAACTTTAAAATATAAATTTTTTAGATTATTGTGGTTACAAAAGAAAATTCATGAAAAACCTTAGCATACCTAGCATACATTAAGTGCTTAAATAAATATTGTTAAGATTCTTCTTTTACCATTACTTTTAGTACTATTACTATTATTATTTTATGTAGTAAGAATGAAAGACCCAGTCAAGGTATGTGAAAGGTGGAGTGAGTGATAGGTATGTTTTAGAACATAGACCATATTTCATGTCAAACTGGACCTTTGGAAGAACCAATCTATATTTTGTTCACAGAAAGCTCTTTTTGATATTACTATAGAGAGCAGATTGAATATAAGAATTGCAGCACAATTATTAACTTGGGTCTTCTTTCAATAGTCCAAGTGACACAGAATGATGGTATACTATGGAAAAAATGGCTATGAAGAGGACGAAGATCCTGATAAGGATTGCAGAGTTATTTAGGGAGCAATGAATGTGGTGAATCATCATGCGTTAAGGTGTTTGTGAAGGAGACAGAAGACTTTAAGATGTGCCCCAAATTTATCACTTATTTGAGATATAAAAATTTTCAGATATTCAGGGTGAACTATTTGGGGTATAGTGAGAACTTATTATAAAAGTTATTATTATTTTAAAATAATTAACCCCATAATCTCTGATATTCAAAGCAACAATTTGAAGTAACTGAAATAGTCTACAAAGTGGTAGAAATCACGTTTAAAGTCTGATCTCTCCCTGTAGAGGAAATTAAATGTTGGGTGGTAAAAATATGCAGTACTTGCATTATATCCCAAAATTTTAAAAGGAGGACGTTGGACTATAAAACAATTGTTATGTGAAGTTTATTGATCTAAATGGATGTTTTTGTAATAAAGCCAACCTCTGTAAAAGGTAAATGTAAGCACTGCCTAAAGTAAAATGCTTGTAGCATTCTTTGACAGGGAGAAATATGCTAAAAGGCAGATTTAGTTACAGAAATGATGGATGGTAGCTTCAAGTTCTGGTCTGGAAAATAAGTTTTTAGCTTTGCAAATAGCAGTGTTAACTGTAAGGAAAACAATCTCTGCATTTATACTTGACTTTTATACAATATATGTTTTTAAATTCAAGAAATGAATTTGAGTTTTAGTAATACAATAAAAAGGCTGAGATAAAGATATACTATTTATTGGATTGACTATGTAATATTAGTGTCAGGCAGGTCAGTGGCAATTTTGACATTTTAGTAGACAATATATAAGATACAAGAAGTTTAACCTATCTTTTGTTAAAAACACAAGGGGAAGAGTAAACTTAAGATGTTATAATTCTCAGTTCCTAAAATAATCACAAAATTTTCTTCATACTTAGTTTTCCAAAATTTCTTAAAATTAAATTTCTGATCCCCAGGCATCACAATAATATCATTAAATAAACAGACTATTAATACCAGTGAAGAGAATAATTCTTTGCATTGGCAGTATTAGCTCAATAGTTTTGAAGAAATTAGGTAAACACAACACACACACACACACACACACAATTATTGGCACTAGGATCAAATACAAAAATTCTTATTAGAGACCTTGCTTCCTGCTACGTCACTAAACTTTACTGTCTAAACAAAATTACATTTGCTTTATGTAAGTCATCAGGGGTGATCATCACTTTTTCTCTTAATTCAATAAGAGCATCACTGTGCCAACGCTCAGATTAAACATTCTGCATCACAAAACAAGCAGATGAAGCAGGATGCTCCAGTAAGAACTAAATGACTGATACCTTCAAACTACATGCATAAGTTAGAATTAAGCAAAGTATCAAACACATCAACCACATAGGCTTAAGTAAAAGAAAGGTTTCAGTTGATTATCACCTATTTAATAATAAACTTTTAATGATAAAATGTTGGTGACTTGTAATGTTGAAATAAATGTAAGTAAAAATAAGTCATTAAATTATTCACCATGAAAGCAAATAAATATAAGTTACCAACAATTTGTTATAGTTTCCTGTGAACAAAAGTAGAAAAAAAATCATAAAAGTACATATTGCCATTACTTTCCAAACAACAAAACATAACAATTATTTCTGGGAGAATATTCTTTTCCCTGACATTGATTTTAGCATTTATTGATCAGATAGATTTTATATAAGGGCCATTAAGTAACAAAATAAGCAACTGCTCCAATATTAACTTTGCAGAGGATAGATGCACAGCATTTATGTTTCCCCTCTGGAAAAATGGAAGTTCATAGTTAAATCTATATGCACTGACAGTATTTATACAGTGGTCCTGAGTGCCACAATCTAGAAAAATCCAGATGATATGACAATAAAGAAATATAATTTAAATAAATTGGAAGAATGTTTAACATATGCTTTCAAAAAGTATCTATTTATAATCAGAATTATGATGTAACGTTCTAAAAAGTCAACCTCCCAGTCTTAACCCTCTAACCACTGACCAAGAATTTCTAAATAGGATCAAATTATCTCTCCAAAGTATCAAAAATGTTTTGAGATTTTTGTGAGTGTGGATTATAGTGAGCTAATAATTTTATTTTCTAACAGTTAATAAAGTGTTCATATTTTATTTTAATTAAAGAAAAAGTCATATTCTTAGAGCAAGATTTGCAGATCATATATTTGATATCAAGTTGTAAAAATTTAACTTACCAGAAATAATTTAACAATTAAGAAACTCCATTTGTTTCTGCGCAAGAGTGTATATATTAGCCATTAAAATAGGTCTAGGGGGCACCTGGGTGATTCAGTCAGTTAAGCAACTGACTCTTGTTTTCAGCTCAGGTCATGATCTCCTGGTTTGTGAGATGGAACCCCACATCAGGCTCTGTGCTGGTAGTGCAGAACCTGCTTGGGATTCTCTCTCCTGCTCTCTCTCTTTCTCTTTCTCAAAATAAATAAATAAACATTGAAAAAATATGTCTAAATCTGGCTAAGCACGTGGACAATCATTGCACTGATATCCAAATGTTGTACTAAACATGGAGGAAATGTAAGCAGAAAATATATTAGGACACATGTTACCAATCAGCTGCCACAATAATAAAAAATTAAAAGTTTGCCTTCTATAAAATGTATTGATAGGTCTAAATATTGTAACTTGATTTTTGCATATGTTGCATAGTAATAAGATTTGAATGTCATGGCTACAAAGATCATGAAGTAACCCTACTTCAACTGTGAGAATTGTTTCTGAAAACTCTAGCAAATGTTTTATTGAAGAGATTGAAACTCTATAGGAAATGTAAAAAGTGGTTAAATATTGCCAATAAGCCTTTGAAATCCATTACAAATATGATGGCTATTCATTTAAAAGAAAAGCCAAGTGTTACCTGATGCTAAGGAATTGAAGGTCTCCCCCAATTTTCTCTTTATGCCATCGTAGAAATGATGACACTTTAATGGACTAAATAAGTACTACCCCATAACTAGGTTTAAATGCAATTATGCAACTCAGTGTGTTTGATTTGGAAACATGACTTTTAAAATTACAGGACTTTTCAACTTTCACTTATGAGGCAGAAAACTAGAAGTAACATCATCTTCACCTGTTGAAAAACACCATAACAAAGCCATACAGTCAGCAAATCCACAACTTTTCTTGAACACTCCCTCATTAAGAAACTAAGATCATAGGCCAACTAACTAACCCAAAATTTATGGAATATTTGTCTTCAGGACAAATGAAGGTCAAGCACTTGCTTACATGAGACAGATACCACTGGACACCAGCAAGAAGAATTCAGCTAAAATTCTTAACAAATTACTTTAGGTGGAATATGAACTAGTTACAGAATACAGAACTCCTGGGAGAAGAATGCAGACACAAAGGGACTTTACACCCACTTATAGGCTATTCTCAAAGACCTCTGCAGGAGCTCAAGAAAAAATATTAACAACGGTACTGAGAAAGCATAGCTTGTGATATAAACCTAGAGGGGTGACCAGCAGAGTTTGACGGAATCATCTTCACTATCTCTATTATAGATTGAAAGTTTTAACCTACTGGGGGAAGGGGGATTGGAGGATCGTTAAGAGTGTTCTTCCACTTCCCTACCTCCATTCCACCAGCCACCTGCCCCCCCCTGCACCCTGAACAAAGTGCCTACTTAAGACTCAGCCTGAGAAAGACAATGCCCTTGTCCAACTGTTACCCTTCCCCACCACCAAGTCAATAAGTACTGAGTGACAGTTCTCTACTTCTAGGAGAAGGGACAAGAACATGGAGAAAGATCCTCTCTGAGGAACAACACCAAGAAAGACTTAAAGCTCAGAGTGGAGCAGACACTGAGGAAGTGTGGGGAAAAGACACACCTCTAATAAACCACCCTAAACTTAGAGTACCACTAGAGAAATTTGAAACGTAGGGTGCACTGACATATCCAAACCCACATCAACTCTGGGTTGACTTAACACCTCCCCTGACACACACACACACACACACACACACACACACACACAGCTGGAGCAATTCATGTTAGCTGGAGTTAATTCTTTTGTTAATCAGAAACTAGACAGAATTAAAGTCTTTCAAACCTAATTTTTCATATGAGAAGGCCATAGTTGAGTAGCAGAGAAGTTGCTATGTTTTTGACAATAAACAAAGTAGATAGTATATTTTTCTTAATAAATATTTAATTTTTGTGTGAACTACTACTAAACAAGAAACTAGGATTACTAATACTGGTGCCATTTTTCTTGTACATGTTATTTCCTTAAAAATCTTAAAATCATTATAATATTAAATAGTATGCTGACTACTTTAAAATTTATATGAAATTAAAAATAAATCCCAGTGATAAAGGAAAGATTGATATATGTGGATCAGTATTCACTTTATTGGATAACAGTACTTATAACAGAAATTACCCATTTGTGCTGGCTTGGCTGATATTCCATATACATGAACAATCTTCTTAGGATTTGTTGACTAGTTTTTTGCTGTCTCTTTATATACACTATCTGAGAGACAGAAAAGAGATATATAGCAGCCTGTTAGCATCCTAGAGAATTGAGAAGAATATCAGAATAAGTGTAAAATAGAAAAAAAAAACTCATTTAGACTAGTTTAGTTATTAGAATCAAGTTCAATCTTGTCTGTTTTACCATAAAATTAATACTTATTGTCTTCCTTAGTGACCACTTTCTACTTTCAGGAACTTATAGAATAGTGAGGAAACACACACACATCATCATTATCATCATCATCATCTTCAACATCATCATTATGCCATGTGGTAAAGTGCAGAAAGAGAAATGTACACAGTGTTTTGAAAGCATAAAAATCATAACAGCTAATCCAGCTCTAGGTTGTAGGTAAAATAAGAAGAAGGTAGCCTTTTTGAGAAGACTTCCTGAATTCCTGATGTGAGTTAAATTCTGAAAAGTACATTCAGGACAAAAAAAAAATATTCTTCTCAAGTTGATCTAGTAGAAAGGGAGAGCAAGATATGATTCGCATGTGATTTATTAAAGGTGAGTCATAAAAACAGAAGAAAGCCCTTGCTTCTCACTTGATTTATGAATTTAGATGACAGAGTGGGATGGACATTCAACTGTAACTTCAGCATAAAGTAATTAAAATGAAACAAAATATAGCAAACTCTTTCACACTTAGCAAAATATGTCTTGTGAAACTTTTTTTTAAAATTTTTTAATGTTTATTTATTTTTGAGAGAGACAGAGACAGAGTGTGAGCGGGGCAGGGGTAGAGAGAAAGGGAGACAGAATCCAGAGCAGGCTCCAGGCTCTGAACAAGCTGTCAGCACAGAGCCTGACGCGGGGTTCGAACTCACAAACCGTGGGATCATGACCTGAGCTGAAGTTGTACTCTGTGTCTATAAATATATTTCTTACTAAGTTTTGTTTTCAAAAGTTTGAAAAACATAATCCCAGTCTACCTTTGCTTTATGCTTTGACATTGGAACAAACCTGTTTTATTTTTTTTCCACTAAAGACTATTCTTTAAATCAGATGTTTTACACTGGGTAGCAGAGTGGTAAAATCAGAGATGAGGAATTGGGGGTCATCCAACTTTATGGTCAACTTTGGTCTGAAGTTAATTAGGCTTACCAAGAATTTTTTTTAATTCCCCAGATTCCCAAGTAGTTTATTACAAATCATCAGCCAGTGATAAAGCATTCTCTTGCCTATTTTACTGTTGCTCCCTAGGTCTCTATTTGTTTTGGGTACTTCCCAAGCAGAAAAGTAGCTGAAAAAAGGCCAATATGTGGTGTTTCTGTATCTGTTGTATGTTTTCAAAATGTAATGACTGAATGGGTAAAACTAAAATCATTAAGGAAGTAATAATTTGTATTCTTTGATTAAGGAATTTCTTAAGAACTTTTCTTCTACATTGGATCGGTTCATACATTATATATACATTCATTTTGCCCCAAAAAATAATCATTTAATATTCCCAACATAGAAAATAAAAGCAAAAGGATAAAACAATGGACTATCCCTATAGACAACAAAAAAAAATAACATTGTTACTGTTTACTGGCTAGAACAATACACTATTCTTATCCTCACCATACCCTACAAAAATGGGATTATGAAAATATGTGAAAGATAAAGATATCCAGATTTAGAAAAGTTCTTAGTCAAGAACTTTTAGTGACACACTAAAAGTATCTAAGTTAAATCAATTAACTCCAAACCCATGATGGCATGTTGATACTTGCATTTTTAAGCTAATTATTTATTTACAATGGTTATGTTTGTTGTTTATATCTATGCCTGTTAATAAATAAAGGTGTTTGTGATGTCATATGAAATCACAGTTTTACCAGTTTTCAGTTATTCATAAAGGGAAAACAATGAAGTCTTTATGTTTATATTTAACCAGAAAAATAAGCAATCAATTCACTTTAAGACTCAATTGATGTAAAATATATATAATATTAGTTGTTTTTTATATGGATTTTAGTTTGCGATTCCCAAAATGTTCTATTTGTCATTACTAAAACGTGCTCCTCTTCAACTTTTGTAATTCCACTGCACGATTTAGGATTTATATTTGGGGTAATAGTGCCACTAGGCCCTGCTGTCAATAATACAGACCTGAAAATTAAGTATATTTTTGAAATAAAATTGAGATCAGAGAGACTAGCTTTTAATGAATCCATTATTTTTTTCTAATTAAAGCAAATGTTTTACTGAATGATTATATACAAAGGCATATTTTTTTCTACATAAATTGTATAGAAAATGCAATACCAATTTAAAACAAGATTGTTGGCAAAGATAAAATTCCTAAGAATTTTGACTTGCTTCTCATTATCTAGCTTTAATTTTTTTACTCCCACTACATGTTTTTATTTAACATAATCAGTTTGCAGGCACACAAGGTTTTATTTAAGATTTTTTGCATGTCTCATGCTCAGGAATTCTGAGAGTTTTAATCTGTTAGACCTGATTCCTAGCTGTAAGACTATATTAGAATCTAAGGCTCTCAATTACTTACTAATGTCCTAACACTTCTCTGTAAATTTAGGATTAGTTCCCTTGTTTCTCCAGTTCTGCTCTATTATAGTCACTGAAACATTTACTTACAACCATGGTTTTTATAGTGTCCGAGAATCACATGAAAATCACAAATGTCTTGTAAACAGAGATTCTGCTACAGGGTGTCTGATACCAGAGTCATAAATATGCATTTCAAAAATATTCCAAGTCCTTTGATACAGATGGCCTTGGGCTTCTCTTTGAGAAACATTACATAACCCCTTGCTCCCAAACACTACAGTGTAGACCACTGCAGCCAGCCTCTAGAGCTAGTTCACAGTTCAGACCAGATCTCTTTGCCTGTTGCATCTGGACCCAGCTTCGTTGCAAATCCCACAATTCTGTATCTGATCCCTATGCCTCTTAACTAAGAATAAATGAATTAGGATAAGTTGAAGTTTTCTCCACTGTGTTCTATTTCCAAAATGCAGTAAAAACTACCTACCTACCTACATAACTAACTAACTAGGTCATCTTCCAAAAAACAATTATATCACCCTCTTTTTTTACTCAACATTTATTGAAACAAAAAACAAGAAATGCATCTCTTCCTGGCCTCCCTGTTATATCTCCCACATCCCTTTATTTATAATGCTTTAGGTGATGAAGGAGAAATTCCCTAGACCCTTTTTCACCAGTACAAGTCAATTTCACACATATTGAAAACTGTTTACTTCCTTCTGTTTCTCTAAGTAAGCACTTGCACTATCAACCTGACTGCAGTTGACAGCAATTACTTTTTTAAATGGATGAAAACTGCTGTTAGACAATTTCATATATTTTCTACACAACTTTTAAGCAATTATGCATAATTGTGCACTTTCTCACACATACCTAATATTATACTCATGTATGTTATATTCACCAAATGCATAAATATGCATAGCACTATTGTAAATTAACTGATATTACTAGAAATCAATTTTAAGACTTAAAACAGAAAGAAAGTTACAGTGGAAAAGACTAAGATTTTTTTCTGATACCTATCTTTTCAGTTTCTTTTAATTAAGCCAGCTTCGTTATTTTGGATTCTGTTTCTTCATACTGAAATAGAATGTAGTTGCAAGTGCAAAGCCACTGCTAATGAAAAATACTACATTTTTGTTTTAGTGTTCGTTTTTATTTTCTTAGATTCTGCATTTGTTTTTACTTGCTAACAAAGATAGCATAATTAAGATCAATGAGCAATTATCTCTATATTACTTCATTCCAGTTAGTGTTGTGGGGTCGAGGTAAAATCAAAATTCCAAAGTTTTGCCAGATCTTATGTATCCTGAACAGTTGGAACCAGAAGAGATAAATATATCTGTTTGCTAGAGTATATTAATCATTAACTATGCAAAGAGAGTTTGTGAGCCAAGAATAAAATAGACACTTACATTTTCTTTATAAGAAAGAACATGAGAAATTGAGTTCCCAAAGGTATTACCTTAAGAAAGAAGACATAAGTGAGAGAGGAAAAGGTGAATAGCAGAAAGTAAAAGCAAGCCACCAGAACAACGTGGCATAAAGAGACATTCACAGTGAACAGAACAGGAATGACCAAAGGACTTGCAAAAGCAAGGTTGCCTAATGTTCTATTTTAAGTTTCTGCTGTATAATATCATCTTATATCTATTGTCTTCAAGGTTTCCATAAGACAGGAAAATACACCAAGCCTGTATTTTCTTCTTCAGAATTACTGTGTAACACAGAGAAGTACCCAATGTAAGATATGAGCTATAATATAATGAGCAGTTAGCAAGTGTTTGTAATTTGAAGGGAAATAACTAGGAAATATATAAACTTTCTGAAAATTCAAGATATTGAGGTAGAGAGGCTCTGGGTTTTCCCATATGTGTTATGTGCATTTGAATAATTTTCATTCCAATAAAACTGAAAACATAAACTGAGGAACTGGGATATCCAGGTAACTATTGGTGTTATGGATTTAATAATACCCACTTCCTATTTTACAGGGCCTGCAATGCAGCTTAAATAATATTGTGTATGAATCCATGTTGTACTCTATAAGATCAAGATCATACACAAGCATATTTAGAAAGCCATTGAAAAAGCAAAGGCTCATGATTGTAAAGAATGTGGGAAAAAAAACCTGGCAAATACATTTTAATCACAAAACACATTTTAATCAATTAGATTTAAATTTTAGTGTCATATTTTCCTATTTTGTGATGTTAATAATTTTCTACATTAATTTAGAAAACAAATGTCATATATGAGTGAAAGTGCATAGAAGAACTTACAAAGAACTAGCATGAATTCAAGGGAGCTCTAATAACTGTTGTTTTTTGCTTTAAATCCCAAAATAGCTTTAAATATGCTAGAATAAGGGGCCCCTGGGTTGCTCAGTCAGTTAATTATCCTACTCTTGATTTCAGCTCAGGTCATGATGTCACGGTTCATGAGTTCGAGTTCTGCATGGGGCTCCATGCTGAGTGTGAAACCCGCTTAGGATTCTCTCTTTCTCCCTCTGCCCATCTCCCCCACTTGCATTCTCCCTCTCTCTCAAAAAAAAATTCTCTAGAATCACAGTGATAGCAAAACTAAAATAAATGAATTTTCAATGACTTAAAACAAGACAATGATCTATTGTTGCTGCAATAGTGATTGAATGTATGCCAGATTGGACGGACAGGTCATGTACCATGACTTGAAGTACAACTCTCTTGACAGGTCATTCATTTTTAAACACAGATATTAATAGTTTTCAAATAGACCAGAATAGTTTTCAAATGAACCAAAATAGGTTTCAAATTCCTAGCATATTGCTTTGTTAATGCAAACATTTAGATTAAGTCACCTATTTATGGTATCACGATACAAATGACCTTCAAAAATTATAATAAATTTTCAAAAGCGGATGCTGAATATTATAAAAGAGTTAAAGTCAAAGGAGAGAAATTTGTAAGAAAATACTTTGAGTTCTCAGTGCTTTATTTGAGAACAAAAGTAGAAGTGAGATTTAATAAAAGAAAAAATACCTAAAAAGCACGATTAAGCAAGATGAAACTTACGTATTTATTAGAGCAGCAAATAGTAATTTTAAAAGTTAAAGAGATTCAAATTGCTGTGAAGCTGATATAAATTAGTTCAAAATAGACTTGAGCTAAAAATTAAAGTCACAGAAATACATAGTCAAGAGAAAATTACAATTTAGTTTACATTTACACATTTGAACATTTTATGTTACTTCTTGGCATGCTATGAATTTCACGATAATTTTATTGGTTTATTCTCTCAAATTGTAATTAATTTCCCCATTATGTATACATACAGACAGATAGATAGATTCATGTATAGAAATATACTCATAACTCAAAAATGAAGATTTGTAACCTCCTCATCTTGTCACCTCAGACTAATGAGCAATAATAATTCTAATGTGAATATGGCATCATTGTCAAGTTTGACAAGAAAAAGCTTATGATGGTGCTAGAAATGTTTAAAAAATTGTTTTTCTATGTTAAAGCATGTTTTAAAAGTTTGACAATGATTTGAAGGAGAAATTACTCTTTATTAAAGATATATCCCACAAGTAAAGGGCGAGGTTAAATACAAAACTCTTTTGCTGATCTCTCTAATAAAGAGGCTCAAACCCTAAGATTAAAGGGTATAGAGAAAAGAATCACAGTACTTAAAGCAAGACGGGCTATGTGGGAGAAACCAAGAAGATCCTTTCAATCAAGTGACTATGTAAAGACGCTTCTGTTCCAGCTCTAATAGCACAGTTTCCAGTGCCCACTACACTCCTTAGGAGAGGCAGAAAAGTGTAGTGACTGAATGTGGTTTCTGGCACCAGCTATCCTGGTTTTGAATCCTAATTCCAGCCCTGGAGTAACCAAGACACTGAATTGTTATGTTCCTGATATAGTGTCTAAAACTAGATACTGACTTAACTTTTAGTGTACATGTATTCAGAACTAGACTGAAATTCTAGATATGTACGTTTTGTTAATTTTTGTATCTTCTGCATTGAGCACAATGAATAAGCTATTTTTATTGATGGGCAAAAAGAAGAGAAAAAAGAGATAGAAAGAGGTATACAGTGGGAGAGAACAGACAAGCTAAGTCTATTTTGGTTATAAAGATCTTCCCTCTAGCTGTTGAAGAATTGGCATAACAATTGGGTTGGGGAGGGGCTCAGGTCATGATCTCTCTTGGTTCATGAGTTCAGCCCCACGTTAGGCTATGTGCTGAGAGCTCTGTGCCTGGAGCCTACTTTGGATTCTGTGTACTCCCTCCTTCTACCCCTCTCACGCTCTGTCTCTCTCTCTCTCTCTCTCTCTCTCTCTGTCAAAAATAAACATTAAAAAAAAGAAAAGAAGAAGAAAAAAAGGAAAGGAAAAGAAAAGAAAAGAAAAGAAAAGAAAAGAAAAGAAAAGAAAAGAAAAGAAAAGAAAAAAGAAAAGAACTGTCAGCACAGAGCCCAACATAGGGCTCGAACTCATGAACTGAGAGATTATGACCTGAGCTGAAGTCAGAGGCTTAACTGACTGAGTCACCCAGTACACCTAAAAAAAAATATATTTTTTAATTGGGTTAGGGGATGATTCTGGGTACATTAGCATGAAAATAAACCTATGGACATAAGACATTGAGAATCCATATCCTCAGTTTAGGATTCACATATTGACCTCTGGAGCTAATTGACAGATACAAAAGAGTCTTTAGCTAAGACTAGAATACACAATTTGACTTAGAGCCTTCAGTTAAAAAAAAAAAAAAAATCTTTAAAGACAAAACTGACTTCAAACTTTTAGACTTGCAAGAAAACAAGATATGGAGAATTAAAAAAAAAATCCACAGGAAAAGAACACAAAAACAAAATTTCTCAAAAAGCAATTCTTAAAAAGACACCATGTGTGAACCAGTGGCTTTTTTTTTATTCAAAATATATTTCAAGGATCTTTTTGGAATTATTAAGAAGAGAAGGATTCTAGAACACTGAAAATGTGACAGGATGGACTATATGGGATGTGATTTCAAGATGGAAAATTCTTAAGTTCAGTCCAAAGGGACGTATTTCCTATAAAAAGGAAAAGTGTGGCTGATTCAAATTGTATAGTGGTGTTTGAAAAAGTTGAAGCAATCTGAAAGTAACCTGCAAGGTTACAGATCCTTTGAATATCAATAAAGACATGCTTATATATTTTCTTTGTTTTTTCCTTACTTCCTTTTACATTCATTAATTTATTCACTCAACAGAAAACATGAAATAAGGGTCTATACAAGGTACTATTGTAGGTCCAGGAGAAATAAAAATTAGGAAGTTAAAAACAGGTCTTCAAAGTACACAGTTTAGTAAAGTAGGAAAAATAATTATGAAGAATTGTATAAATATAAAATAGTATTAATGTAAAAGATGGATGGAATAACTGATTCATTCAAGTATAAAAGAAGAATTAGACAGTAAGGTCTATATAGGAAAATTTTTAAGCCACTTGAGTCAAAAGAAGGAATTTTGGGGTGCCTGGGTGGCTCTGTCGGTTAAGCATCTGACTCTTAGTTTCGGCTCAGGTCATGATTTCAAGGTTCATGTTTTTGAGCCCCTCATTGGGCTCCATGCTGACAGTGTGGAACCTGATTGGAATTTTGGAATTCTCTCCCTCTCTCTCTCTCTCTATCTCCCCTTCTCTCTGACTCTGCTCTCCTCTCCCCCCAACCAAAATAATAAACTTTAAGAAAAGAAGGAATTTCACGGCTAGAAAAACAATAGAAAACAGTATATGCTTTAGTATGTTTAGCCATAGAAAATAGTATATTCTTTATACTGTAAAAAACCACATAATGAATCATAATACTCATTGACTTTTAAAAACCTTTAGTACAAGGTAAATAAATCTGTTTTCTAAAGCGAGATATTTATTCTGACTTTCTTCTGGAATTGGGAGTAATTGATCACCTTGATGTTGACTGATTGTTTTATGGGTGGGTCTATTTCATTTTTTCCTCCTACTCTTAAGGTGTAGTGCTATTCCTAGGTAGGGGTAATTAATTTTAACTTATGTCCCTTCCTCAAAATTTGTGACCTTACGAGTTTTCAACTAAAAGCCCACACTCTAACAGCTCATTCACATTGATACGGCATTACATGCCTTCTAGTTTCTGAAATCTCTAGTCAGCATTTTATCCCCTCCACTGTTCTGTTCTTCTGAGCAACTTAAAGCTGTACCATGTACTTTTGAAATGTACAGCTCAGGACTCAAAAAAGTTGAGTGGTATTTGTATATAGATTTCTGTGTCCCTTCTCTACAGTTCTTTCCTCTATTCGTTATGTTTCTTTTTTTTTTTTTAATGTTTATTTATTTTTGAGACAGGGAGAGACAGAGCATGAACAGAGGAGGGTCAGAGAGAGAGGGAGACACAGAATCTGAAACAGGCTCCCGGCTCTGAGCTGTCAGCACAGAGCCCGATGCGGGGCTCGAACCCATGGACTGCGAGATCACGACCTGGGCCAAAGTCGGATGCTCAACCGACTGAGCCACCCAGGCGCCCCGATGTTTCTGAAATCACAGTCTGATGAAATTAAACTTCAGTCTCTCCCAGCAGCAGTAATACTTTTGGTTTTTACTTGCACTCCACTGCCCCACACTATGATTTGGAAATACCATTAAGGTGAGAATGAACATTAATATATTATGTTTCCTTTTGTCAAATACTATAGCCCCTCAAGTCCTATGTACATTGATTGCTCACCAATGCCTTCCAAATGTGGTTGTATGTAAATTAATATAGGTTATTTAGTTATATTTTTGCAAAAGACTTAATCTATTAGCATGTTGGTGGGAGGTGAAAGAGAATGGCAGGTTCTTTGATCTGCTTAAAAGCTTAAACTCTTAGGTGGGCATTGTGAAACTGGAATAGAAGGTGTGGACTTCAAAACTATTTGTCCCTCCTTTAATCACAATACTGGGCCGAGTATGTATCTTTGCCCTTTTTCCATGGGTGATGATTGTTTTTATTATCTAAATCCTTCTTCCACTGTACAGGGTTTCCTCCAATGTCCTCAGGTAATAGTATTGCGGTCCATCCCCTGAAGATGAAGGCATCTGTTAATTAAGAGAGATAGGTCTAGGTAAATTTTAGGTATTGGGTTCCATTCCCCACCCTAGTTGCAATGGGATTTTGCCAGTACCCACAAACTACAGGTTTTGAGGACTTTCTTTCTGGAGTCTTTTGTTTTGTGTTAGAAGCAATATAAATAAGCCAGGGCAGATTTCAGCAATGGCTGTTGTTCCCTTCCATCAGTCAGTAAATCAGAACTCTCTCTAGATTGTCCCTGATCCATTCTGTAAGATTCCAGTGGGTTCCTGGAGAAAACATTTGCAAGAGGTTGAGAACCCTTGTGTCTATCATCTTCAGAGTCATACTCTCACACTAGCTCACACTGGTCTTCAGAAACTCATTAAAACTTTCTAGTTTAATCACTCTATTGCCTTGTTTGGCCCAGATAGTATCTGCCTTAGGTAATCAAATGTTCTGGGCTTTTTCCTCCCTGAAGGTACCTTTCTCTTTCCAAATTTCTGTTATAAGTTTGACTTGCAACTTTAGTTCTCTAATGAATTCGAGAAAAGTTGTTAATTTACAGTTACTCCAGATTTTTAGTTGTTGTGAGAATTTCCAGCTCTACTCTTCTTTGAGCTGCTAACCAGAACCCTGAATATATTGCTCTTTTAAGCCCCTCATAATGTGAGATCAAATATACTTTAGATATATCCTAATGAAAATACATTAAAAATGGGAAATAAGATTTAAAAATATTTATTAGGAAAATGATAAATTATATTTACTTTCATATCAGTGATATTTGAAATTACCTTTAAATTTTAATCTATTTTTCTTCTTAAACATACTGCCCTCAATAAACAATGTTTATTTTGGGTAACCTCAAACTTACCTACTGGAACACTCTAGTCACCCTCCTTGGCCCAGGTTATGTGGGCAATTAGATTACAATCTGAAGCATAACTCTATGACTTGGTTATAAAGATAGAAAATATTAAGGATTGAAAGGATCTTAGAGATAAGATCAAGAGTTCTTAATCAGTTCATAAATTTGTTGTAAAATCATGTCTCTAGATATTTCTGAAATATTCTGAGGAATAAGTTAATGTATTTTATTAAATTTACAAAGACACTAGTATTGCCCTAGGATTGTTAAATCCCATTGATGAGGTTCTATATCATAAAGATTATGTCATATTATCTATCTACCTTCTGCTTCTATTATATACTCCTAGAGAAATTATCCTGCTGCTCAGTTTTTATTCTTGTAACTAACCTTTAGAACTTGGGTTCTAAATATCCTTTCAAAAAATCCAAAGAGAAGAAAAATAAGAAAACAGGATTTTCTATGCCCGAATTGTGTGTTAATACACAAATCCTCAGTATCTTCCCTCAAAGAAAAAAAATTACATCTCATGTTCTATGCTCATGACTACTGCTTCGATTGCACTATTGATGGGTTCTCTAAGACATTAAATCATCACCACTAATAATACTGGTAAATTTATTCAATACATAAGTGAAATACCTTCCCATAAGTCAAACTTCTGTGTTGAGAATATCTGATACTTAATCACCTATTTTATTAATGTAATAAATAGGTTTATTATGATGAAGCTTTGTAGAGATACTCAGGTGGCTATTTTAAGAGGACTTTTATTCATAAAAGAAAAAATTTAATGATATTCAAAATTAATAAATACCTGAAGATTTGCTAGAAATTTGTGTTGGCCAGATGATTTTTATAAGAACAAAATATATGTGGGGCGCCTGGGTGGCGCAGTCGGTTAAGCGCCCGACTTCAGCCAGGTCACGATCTCGCGGTCCGTGAGTTCGAGCCCCGCGTCAGGCTCTGGGCTGATGGCTCAGAGCCTGGAGCCTGTTTCCGATTCTGTGTCTCCCTCTCTCTCTGACCCTCCCCCGTTCATGCTCTGTCTCTCTCTGTCCCAAAAATAAATAAACGTTGAAAAAAAATTAAAATAAAAAAAAAAGAACAAAATATATGAAATAAACACATAAATGATAATAAAATATATTTAAAAATGCAAATAAGAATAAGTGCTAAAATAAGACTATCAATTTAAAACATCAAATATATTGAATATACACAGAATCACAGAGCTTAATTATAAGTAACTTGTATAATTGAAAGAAATATAGCAATATAAATGTAACTGTAAGTGAAGCTCACCTAGGCCTGGGAAAATAATTTTAAAAAGTCAGCTTATTTTGAAAATCCCTTATCCTAATTTGTTCACTCCTAACTGTTACATTGGCTATCCTATTGAGTAATATAACTATTTTATCTCCAGTACCAAGCTCAGTGCACAGCATAAAAATTGGTTCTTAATCTATATGGGCAAATAATTGAATAAAGGCATCATACTGTTATGGTCTTACTATCATTTGTACTGTAGTGTGCTATTTGAGTAAGTCTGACTAAATTGTATTTACTTATATGCTTGTGACCTGGAAGAATTCGTTTTGCCAATAAAACTTAAATTTCTTTTATATCATTTTCCTTTTATTGTAGGATATAGGGCCAATTAACTTAATGTAATATACCAATGATTAAGTTAATTTTAATTTCTCAATTTTTCAAAAAGGCAGAGACCTTATGGTATATAACTTTGCATTCCCAAAGAAATTTGTCACAAAGTGGGAAATGGGATTAAAATATACACAGGTTGATTTTCTAGTTTTATAGGCTATAATGTATGACCTTTGGCTGCATTCTAATCTACCAACCTTGTTTGTCTTTTTTCCATTTTTGTCAAAGTTGAGGTTATTTGGTTTTCTGAGTATTTTTATAAAAATAGGTACATTTTTATTCTTTCAGAATTGTTTACTTTTAGGTGTTTAACTTTAAAATATTTCTAAAGTTTCTTTTAAAATAGAAATGGAATTTTCAAGATATTACATATTCTACAATCAAAATTTACTTGTATGCTTACAATTGACTCTTGATTTACATACCTATTGTGTGTTCTCTAAAGTAATCAAATATTTTTGAGAGTTTCTTCAATTCATAAAGTCTAACTAATGCTATTTTTGTAACTGTTTTTTTTTTCCCCAATGTGCTGGATAATTTCAAGTAACTAAACATTTAAGAATTAGGTTGTAGGGGCGCCTGGGTGGCGCAGTCGGTTAAGCGTCCGACTTCGGCCAGGTCACGATCTCGCGGTCCGTGAGTTCGAGCCCCGCGTCAGGCTCTGGGCTGATGGCTCAGAGCCTGGAGCCTGTTTCCGATTCTGTGTCTCCCTCTCTCTCTGCCCCTCCCCCGTTCATGCTCTGTCTCTCTCTGTCCCAAAAATAAATAAAAGTTGAAAAAAAAAATTAAAAAAAAAAAAAAGAGGTTGTAGCTTTCAATTTGCTCTTTTTATTTCTTTTTATTTTTTTTTTAATTTTTTTTTTCAACGTTTATTTATTTTTGGGACAGAGAGAGACAGAGCATGAATGGGGGAGGGGCAGAGAGAGAGGGAGACACAGAATCGGAAACAGGCTCCAGGCTCTGAGCCATCAGCCCAGAGCCTGACGCGGGGCTCGAACTCACGGACCGCGAGATCGTGACCTGGCCGAAGTCGGACGCTTAACCGACTGCGCCACCCAGGCGCCCCTCTTTTTATTTCTTTTTAATCAAAGATGATAGTATATTCACTTAAGCACTCTACAAACAAACATTATGCTGACCAAGGAAAAATTCTCTTCAGAAAAATGAATTTAGGTATATCTAAATGATTTTAAATGTTCATAGCTATCCAAGTTTTCAAACTGTAAAAGTTCTGAGCAGAATGTTTATTTTATAACTGATCAATCTTGTAACAAAGAAAATAATCATCTTAGTTCCGATTGCACTCAAGAAGCAAACTAGGTAAATAAATATAAGTGAGAAATGATCTTCAGATACATTATAATCTCCTTGATGGTGTCTTCTTATTTTTCTTAAATCTCAGAGTGGTGGCACAGAACAGGTTATTAATAAATCAGTGTTTGGCAATTAAAGGTGATTATCATAAGTACTCATGCTAATATACATTAAAGGTGAAATAAATCAAATAGGAGAAAAGTTAAATGCCTTTTGAAATACAAAATATATTTATTTGCACAGCTCTGTAAATGTTCTCTTATTTCTCCTCTGACAAAACAAAAAACTCTTAAGTTACATTGTTCAAAACGTGGCATTCAAGACTACTCTTTTCAAGTTACCTGAACCCAACTGTATAAACTCAGTTTGGAAGGAAACTGGTACATATTTGTTAATGGAAATGGCCCCCCACACACATATGTACACATATATATTAGTTACATGCGTGTATCTAATTCACGCTATAAACTTCGAAGTTAGATATGTTCATATATTTCCATTTTTTATACAAATAAACTGAGACACAAGAGGGTAATTTAACATAGGTCACACAATCCAAAATAAATAAAAAAAACCCAGTTTTGAATCCATCTAATCTGGCTCTAATTTCAAGCTCTAAGTTACTTTTTTAAAATGTTTACTCATTTTGAGAGAGAGCGTGTCCATGAGTGTAACTAGGGGAGGGACTGACAAAGAGGGGAGAAAGTATCCCATGAAGGTTCTGTGCTTTCAGTGCAGAGCCTAACAGGAGGCTTGATCTCAGAAACCATACAGTCATGACCTGAGACAAAATCAAGAGTCAGTTGCTCAATGAACTGAGCCACACAGGTGTCTCTCAAGCTCTAAGTTACTTTCAGTGCTACCTTGGAGACCAAAGGAATCTCCATGGGATACCTGTTGTGCCCCTTACCCTCCACCATAACTCCTTAACATTACATAAGAGACATGATATGAACTAGATGTGAACTAGAATTTCACTAATGAAATGAATAGCTGTTCATTAAGTCAAAATGTTTTACAGGAATAATAAGTTCATTCAATGCCTGAATGAAAATGCTGGTAAACTGTGGCAATTAGAATACTTTCACTCTATTTTTTTTTTCAATTAATTTCTTAGTTGCATGGTGGACTAAACCTTTAATTCCTTCTTTTTTAAATTTTTTTTTTTTTTTTTTTTCAACATTTATTTATTTTAGGGACAGAGAGAGACAGAGCATGAACGGGGGAGGAGCAGAGAGAGAGGGAGACACAGAATTGGAAACAGGCTCCAGGCTCTGAGCCATCAGCCCAGAGCCTGACGCGGGGCTCGAACCCACTGACCGTGAGATCGTGACCTGGCTGAAGTCGGAGGCTTAACCGACTGCGCCACCCAGGCGCCCCTTTTTTTTTTAAATTTTTTTTTTTTCAACATTTATTTATTTTAGGGACAGAGAGAGACAGAGCATGAACGGGTTTAATTCCTTCTTTAAGGGACAATTAAGAAACATTCCCTAGTAACATGGTAAAATTTAAATTAAAATAGTAGCAGTAGTAAAAACAACAATGATAATAATTTGGTAACACTATAGCTGATAAGATCTTAAGTATAGCAGATGATTGTAGTGCCCAATAAATCTCTTAATCACTTTTATTCACATAGCCCCAAATTCTTCCAATAAGACATGTATTTCTTTGCCTACAGTCTTTTTCTAGCCACTGAAACATTCTTTCCTTTCTATGCTCCAGGCCAGAGAGTTGGGGAATCAATGCTACCTGAGAGCAGGCCTCATCCAACTGATGAAAATTGGTGTAGAAACTCCAAGTCTGTCAATTTGCAGACAGTGCAGATCTGAAGAGTATACCCTACACAAGCATTCCTATCGCCTACAGTAATAATTGGCTCAATAATAAACTCAACATTGCTCCCTTCCATTTCAGTTGTCTAACTTCCTCACTCCCTTATCCTCTACCTCCCACCTTCCAAGTTAATTGCTTGCACTTGAATCATTGTCTCAGAAACAGCTCCTGAAGAAATCTCTATTATCACTTTAAGGTTAGTCTGAAAAAATATACAAACATTCAGCTTAGATTTGGATTATGAGATTTACATGGAATAGTCTGTTCCATCTGTTCCATCTGTTTCTAATAGCCTTGGCATATCTGTAACTGTATAAAGATGAAGTATATTTAATATACTAAATGCATCAGTTACCCTGACATTGCAAGAATGATAATTTCCACAAAACATTAAATCAAATAATTTTAATTTCTTTCATTTAAGGAAGAATTTTAGTAGTCACTGTATGTAATTAAAAACTTGCCAACTTGCTTATTTTACTGTTTCAAAACTTTTTGTGAAGAACCGAGTAATGTGTGCATTTGTGTGTATTCAGTGGTATTTCATCCACTTCTATAGTTTGTTATTTTGTGATTTATAGAATTTTTAAATTTCGGGGCGCCTGGGTGGTGCAGTCGGTTGAGCGTCCGACTTCAGCCAGGTCACGATCTCACGGTCCGGGAGTTCGAGCCCCGCGTCAGGCTCTGGGCTGATGGCTCAGAGCCTGGAGCCTGTTTCCGATTCTGTGTCTCCCTCTCTCTGCCCCTCCCCCGTTCATGCTTTGTCTCTCTCTGTCCCAAAAATAAATGTTGAAAAAAAAATTTTAATTTATTTACTAAAAATTGCAAAAATATGCTTCATTGGCAATCAGAGAAACCCAAGGTAACCAATATTTTCACTCTTAATTCATCATAACAACTGGAAAAACCAGGAATTATGATTACCTAGAAAACTTAGTAAAAATAGGACTCAATGATAACTTCACTATAGATATATGATTGCTCAGGTAATCAAAACTTGTCCAGGATAATGGCATTAAATGATATACATTCAAATTCCTTAGAATTCACTCACTTCAGTGACAAGATATAAAATATGCCAAGCATTCAGAAGAAATATATAATTCATATTTATACACCTACACATACACATAGGTATGTGTATTTTTTCTTTTTTTAACATGAATTTTCATTAGAGCTTATTATTTAAATAAATTTTGGATTTATTACCTAAAAATTGCTCAGAAATCAAAGAGAGTTCCCATATATTCCCCCCTCCCTTTACTCCACATACAATTTTTCCTATTATTTATTTTTTTTCATTTTGTCTTATTTTTTTAATTTACATCCAAGTTAGTTAGCATACAGTGCAACAATAGTTTCCCATTTAGCCCATCCCCCCCTCCCACAACCGTTCCAGTAACCCTCTGTTTGTTCTCCATATTTAAGAGTCTCTTATGTTTTGTCCCCCTACCTATTTTTATATTATTTTTTCTTCCCTCCCCTTATGTTCATCTGTTCTCTGTATTAAAGTCCTCATGTGAGTGAAGTCATATGATATTTGTATTTCTCTGACTGACTAATTTCCCTTAGCATAATACCCTCTAGTTCCATCCATGTAGTTGTAAATGGCAAGATTTTATTAGTTTGATTGCTGAGTAATACTCCATTGTGTGTGTGCGTGTGTGTGTGTGTGTGTGTGTGTGTGTGTGTGTGTGTGTACCATATCTTCTTTATCCATTCATCCATCATTGGACATTTGGGCTCTTTCCACACTTTGGCTATTGTTGATAGTGCTGCTATAAACATTGGGGAGCATGTGCCCCTTTGAAACAGCATACCTCTATCCTTTGAATAAATACCTAGCAATGCAGTTGCTGGATAGTAGGGTAGTTATAATTTTAATTTTTGGAGGAAACTCCATACCGTTTTCCAGAGTGGCTGCACTAGTTTGCATTCCCATCAGCAGTGCAAAAGAGATCTTCTTCCTCCGAATCCTCACCAACATCTGTTGTTACCTGAATTGCTAATGTTAGCCATTCTGACAGGTTTGAGGTGGTATCTCATTTAGGTTTTGATTTGTATTTCCCTGATGATGAGTGATGTTGAGCATTTTTTTTTTTTATGTGTCGGTTGGCCATCTGGATGTCGTTTTTGGAGAAGTGTCTATTCATGTCTTTTGCCCATTTCTTCACTGGATTATTTGGTGTTTGGGTGTTGAGTTTGATAAGTTCTTTATAGATTTTGGATACTAACCCTTTATCTGATAGGTTGTTTGAAGTATCTTCTCCCATTACATTGGTTGCCTTTTAGTTTTGCTGACTGTTTCCTTCACTGTGCAGAAGCTTTTTATTTTAATGAGGTCCCAATAGGTCATTTTTGCTTTTGTTTCCCTTGCCTCCAGAGACATATCAAGTAAGAAGTTGCTGGAGCCAAGGTCAAAGAGGTGGCTGCCTATTTTCTCCTCTAGGATTTTGATGGCTTCCTGTCTTACATTTAAGTCTTTCATCCATTTTGAATTTATTTTTGTGTATGGTGTAAGAAAGTGGTGCAGGTTCATTTTTCTGCATGTCACTGTCCAGTTTTCCTAGCACCACTTGCTGGAAAGACTGTCTTTATTCCACTGGATATTCTTTCCTACTTTCTCAAGGACTAGTTGGCCATGTTTGTGGGTCCATTTAGGGGTTCTCTATTCCGTTCCATTGATCAGAGTGTCTGTTCTTGTGCCACTACCATACTCTCTTGATTATTACAACTTTGTATTACAGCTTGAAGTCCAGGATTGTGATTTGCTTTGGTTTTCTTTTTCAAGATTGCTTTGGCTATTCGGGGTCTTTTCTGGTTCCATAAAAATTATGGATTGTTTGTTCTAGCTCTGTGAAGAATGCTGGTGTTATTTCAATAGGGATTGCATTAAATATATAGATTGATTTGGGTAGTATTGACATTTTAACAATATTTTTCTTCCTATCCAGGAGCATGGAATATTTTTCCATTTTTTTAGTGTCTTCTTCAATTTCTTTCATAAGATTTCTACAGCTTTAAGTATATAGATTTTTCACCTCTTTGGTTAGATTTATTCCTGGTATTTTATGGGTTTTTGGGGCAATTGTAAATGGGATAGATTCCTTGATTTCTCTTTCTGTTACTTCATTGTTGGTATATAGAAATGCAACCGATTTCTGTGCATTGATTTTATATCCTGCAACATTGCTGAATTCTTGGATCACTCCTAGCAGCTTTTTGGTGGAATCTTTTGGGTTTTCCACATAGAGTATCATGTCATCTGTGAAGAGTAAAAGTTTGGCCTCCTCCTGGCTGATTTGGATGCCTTTCATTTCTTTGTGTTGTCTCATTGCTAAGGCTAAGACTTCCAAAACTATGTTGAGTAACAGTGGTGAGAGTGGACATCCCTGTGTTGTTCCTGACCCTAGAAGGAAAGCTCTCAGTTTTTCCCCATTGAGGATGATATTAGCGTTGTGTCTTTCATATACGGCTTTTTTGATCTCAAGGTATGATATTTCTATCCCTACTTTCTTCAGGGTTTTTATCAAGAAACAATACTGTGTTTTATCAAATGCTTTCTCTGCACCTATTTGGAGGATCAGGTAGGTCTTGTCCTTTCTTTTATTGATGTGATGAATCGCATTGTTTTGTGGATATTGAACCAGCCTTGCAGCCCAGGTATAAATTCCATTTGGTCGTGGTGAATATTTTTTTTTAATGTATTGCTAGATCTGGTTGACTTGTTGAAGATTTTTGCAACCATGTTCATCAGGGAAATTGGTCTTTAGTTCTCCTTTTTAGTGGGATCTTTGTCTGGTTTTGGAATCAAGGTAATGCTGGCTTCATAGAGTTTGGAAGTTTTCCTTCCATTTCTTTTCTTTTCTTCTTCTTCTTCTTTTTTTTTTTTTTTTTTTTTTGGGACAGCTTCAAGAGAATAGGTGTTAACTCTTCTTTAAATGTTTGGTAGAATTCCCTTGGAAAGCCATCTGGCCTTGGACTCTTATCTTTTGACAGATTTTTGATTACTAATTCGATTTCCTTACTGGTTATGGGTCTGTTCAATTTTTCTATTTCTTCCTCTTTCAGTTTTGGTAGTGTGTATGTTTCTAGGAATTTGTCCATTTCTTCCAGATTGCCCATTTTATTGGCATATTATTGCTCATAATATTATCTTATTATTGTTTTTGTTTCTGCTGTGATCTCTCCTCTTTAATTCTTGATTTTATTTATTTGGGTTCTTTCCTTTTTCTATTTGATCAAACTGGCTAGTGGTTTATCAATTTTGTTAATTCTTTCAAAGGACCAGCTTCTGGTTTCATTGATCTGTTCTACTGTTTGTTTGTTTGTTTGTTTTGATAGCATTAATTTCTGCTCTAATCTTTATTATTTCCTGTCTTTTGCTCGTTTGGGTTTTATTGCTGTTCTTTTTCCAGCTCCTTAAGGTGTAAGGATAGGTTGTATATCTCAGACATTTCTTCTTCCTTTTTGAGGAAGGCCTGGATTGCTATATATTTTCCTCTTATGACTGCCTGTGTTGCATCCCAGAGGTTTGGGGTTGTGGTGTCATCATTTTCATTGGCTTCCATGTACTTTTTAATTTCTTCTTTAACTTCTTGGTTAGCCCATTCATTCTTTAGTAGAACGTTCTTTAGTCTCCATGTATTTGTTATTTTTCCAAATTTTTTCTTGTGGTTGATTTTGAGTTTCATAGCTTTGTGGTCTGAAAATATTCACTGTATGATCAACCCTTTTGTACTTTTTGAGGGCTGATTTGCATCCCAGTATGTGATCTATTCTGGAGAACATTCCATATGCACTGGAGAAGAATGTATATTCTGCTGCTTTAGGGTGAAGTGTTCTGAAAATATCTGTTAAGTCCATGTGGTCCAGTGTGTCATTCAAAACCATTGTTTCCTTGTTGATTTTCTGATTAGATGATCTGTCCATTGCTGTGAGTGTGGTGTTGAAGTCCCCTGCTATTATGGTACTATTATCAATGAGTTTCTTTATGTCTGTTATTAATTGATTTATATATTTGGGTGCTTCACATTTGGAGCATAAATGTTTACAATTGTTAGGTCTTCTTGGTGGATAGACCCCTTAATTATGATATAAAGCCTTTCTTTATCTCTTGTTACAGTCTTTATTTTAAAGTCTAGATTATCTGATATAAATGGGGCTAATCTGGCTTTCTTTTGTCAATAATTAGTATGGTAAATGGTTCTCCATCCCCTTACTTTCAATCTGAAAGTGTCTTTAGGTCTCAAATGTGTCTCTTGTAAACAGCATATAGATGGATCTTGTTTTCTGATCCAGTCTGTTACCCTACATCTTTTGACTAGAGCATTTAGTCCATTGATGTTTAGAGGAGTACTGAAAGATATGAATTTATTGCCATTATGTTTCTTGTAGAGTTGGAGTTTCTGGTGGTGTTCTCTGGTCCTTTCTAGTCTTTGTTGCTTTTGGTATGTATGTATGTATGTATGTATGTATGTATTTTGTATTCTCTACCCTCAGATAGTCCCCCTTACAACTTCTTGCAGGGCTGGTGTAGTGGTCACAAACTCCTTTAATTTTTGTTTGTCTGGGAAACTTTTAATCTCTCCTATTTTGAATGACAGCCTTGCTGGATAAAGAATTCTTGGCTGCATATTTTTCTGATTCAGTACATTGAATACATCCTGCCGCTCCTTTCTGGCCTGTCAAGTTTCTGTGGATAGGTCTTCTGTGAACCTGATCTGTCTTCCCTTGTAGGCTAAGGACACTTTTCCCTTGCTGCTGTCATGATTCTTTACTTTTCTGAGTATTTTGTGAATTTGACTCTGATATGCCTTGTCAATGGTCAGTTTTTGTTGAATCTAATGGGAGTCCTCTGTCCTTCCTGCATTTTGATGTCTGTGTCTTTTCCCAGGTTAGGAAAGTTTTCCACTATGATTTGCTCAGATAACATTACTACCCCTTTTTCTCTCTCTTCCTCTTCTGGGACCCCTATGATTCTGTGTTCCTTTTTAATGAGTCACTGATTTCTCTAATTCTTAAATTGTGCTCTTTTACCTTATTCTCCCTCTTTTTTTCTGCTTCATTATTCTTCACAAGTTTGTCCTCTATATCGCTGATTTGCTGCTCTGCCTCATCCATCCTTGCTGCCGTGGCATCCATTCGAGATTGTAGCTCAGTTATAGCATTTTTTATTTCATCCTGACTAGATTTACTTCCTTTATATCCACAGAAAGGGATTCAAATTTATTTTACACTCCAGCTAATATTCTTATTATCGTGATTCTAAATTCTGGTTCAGACATTTTGTTTGTATCTGTGTTGGTTAAGTCCCTGGCTGTCATTTCTTCCTGCTCTTTCTTTTGGGGTGAATTCCTTCATTTTGTCATTTTGAAGGAAGAAAAGGAATTAATGAGGTAAAAAAATTTTTAAATTAAAAGTAAAAGAAATTAAAACTAAAAAAATTAAAAACAACACACACATGCACACACACACACACAAAATCAAATAAATGATTCCAGCTCCTATAAATTCTAGCTCCCAAATAAGTGATTCTAGAGAAAAAAGTGGGGAAAAAGAAAAAAAAAGAAATCATTTGAAAGTTGGAATAAATGAATACAATTAAATAGAATAAAAAGAAATGATTGAAGTAAAAAAGAATTTGAAAAATTTACAAAAAAGTAGAGAATATAGTAGAAAAATTAAATAAAAATATTTTTAATAAAAATTGAAAATAAAAATACTTTTTCTCTTTCCATATTCAAGAAAAAGAAAAGAAACGAAAAGGAGAAAAAAAAAAGAAAGAAAATTGAATAGACGAACCAGTGAACAGACTGAAACACGATTGAAATTACTTTGTTTTCCCCTAGAAGTCAAACCATGAAATGCTTTATAGTCTGTAAGCTAAGCAGGCAGAGAGACTTTTGTTCCTGAAGAGGGAGGTTGGCCCAGTTGGGTGGGGCTTAGTGCAACATCTCCATTCTCCACTAGATGGCGCTGCCTAGCTTACTGGTGTGGATTGTTGTGGCGCTTGTAGGTGTGTATGCTCGCATGCACTGGAGAGGTGAAAATGGAATCACCCAGCTGCCCAGTCTCTAGTATTGGAACTCTGTTCTCCATGGTCAGCAATCTTGCACATTTTTTCTCTGGCTTCCATCCACTCCCTGCTTTTACACTGTCTGTGACCAAGCCCCAGGCAGCACCTCTTTCCTGAGTTTTATCTTAGGTGCGGCTGTTTTTCCAGACCCCTTACTTCTGACAGGCTGTGGCTTTGTCCCATTCTGCCCCTCTGTGGGAGGGTCTCAGTGAGCAATGGCTGGGTGCTGGCCTCACCCAGAAATGTTCACGGGACTGTGCTGCTGCCGATGCCCAGAAACTGCAGCTGGGTGCCAGCCTGCCCCAGATAAAGTTCACGTGATTGTGTAGCAGCAGCATTTTAGGTATTATGGAAAATCACAACACACATCTGGCACCAGGCTTCACCCTTAATGACCTTGTTCCAGCACTAGCAAAGGTGGTTGTTCTCCTGGGTCCACTGGGGCCTTTACCACTGGGGGGGCACACAGACTCTACCAGATGTCCTCCCAGCAGGAGAATTTTCTCTCCCCATGTGCCTTGAAGACCCCCAGACTTCACTCTGCTCCTGGGGATTCACCCTTCCCACCAGAGGACTGCCAGGTATTGAGCTGCTGAATTTCAGACTCTGTGCTCCCCCTATTTACAGAGTCTTAATGGAGCTTAAACCCTCTCCTTTCTCCATTCTACCTTTTTAATTCAGTCCCTGAGGCTGCTTCCACTTTTCTACTTTCTCTCCAGTTGCTTTGCAGGGGTTGCTTTTCCCATATTCTCCCTCTCACCCATCTCTGTCCTCTCTCTGCAAGCAAAAACAGCCTCCTGCCCCCTGTGGCTTCTCTCTCTCCCAGTTCACTTCTCCCTGCTGTGTACCTGCTGAGTTCCATGGCTCAGGTTGTGCAGATTTTTGTGTTAATCCTCAAATCAGTTTTCTAGGTGTGCAGGATGGTTTACTGTTGATATGGCTCTATTTCATGGATGTGAGATGCAAAAAAAACTTCCATGCTGTTCAACCATCTTGGCTCCTCCCTCCAATTTTTCCTATTATTAAACATCTTGCAATAATGTAGTATATTTGTCATGATTGATGAACCAATACATTATTGCTAACTGAAATACAAATACATAGTTTACATTAGGATGAAGTGTTCTGTTATACAGTTCTGTGGGTTTCAACAAATATATAATGTTATGGGGGTGCCTAGGTGTCTCAGTTGGTTAAGCATCTGACTTCAGCTCATTTCATGATCATGCAGTTTGGGAGTTTGAGCCCCACATTGGTCTCTGTGCTGATGGCTCAGAGCCTGGAGCCTGCTTGGGATTCTATGTCTCTCTCTTTGTGCCCCTCCTCTTCTCACACTTTGTCTCTCTCTCTTGCTCTCTCTCTCAAAAATAAATAAACTTTTAAAAATTTTAAAATATAATGTTATGTAGCCACCATTACAGTATTACACAGAATACTTTACTACCCAAAATATACTCTCAGTTCCATTTATTCATTTTTTTCTTTCTTTCCTTCTTTCTTTCTCTCTTTCTCTCTCTCTCTCTCTCTCTCTCTCTTTCTTTCTTTCTTTCTTCTTAGAGAGAGAGAGAGAGAGAGAGTGTGTGTGTGTGTGTGAGTTGGGGAGAGGGGCAGTGAGAGACAGAGAGAGAGAGAGAATCTTAAACAGGCTCAATGCTAAGTGTGGCTTGATGCAAGTCTCAATCCCATGATCCTGGGATCATGACCTGTGCTGAAATTAAGAGTCAGACACTCAACTGACTGAGCCAATTAGGTGTCCTTATTGTTATTATTTTTAAAACTGAAATTCTAATTCAAGTTCTCTATGTCCAAGGAATTTTGATAGAGTGATTATAAATAGTAAAAGCAGGTCAAGAGATCTAACAATAGTAAAGCAAAAATTTATTGTTGCAGGGTCCTGTAACATCAAATCAACCTAAGAGATTTCAAAAAGGAAAGAAGATGAAAGTATGTGACAATTTGCTCCACATCAGGATAGAATTTATTGAAGGAAGGGATATGATTACTGTATGTAGAATTGTCCAAAATAATTAAAATTTGGCCACAAGTTGGAGAAAAAATTACAAGTGAAATTACAACTTGATGAAGCATTCCAAAGTATGTCTGCAGAATGAGATTCTATGGCCAGATGCTCTAATACACGCTATTCTGGAAAAGGTTAAAGGGGTTTATTTACTGCAGGCCTTTTCACAAGCTTTAACAAGATAATGTTCACCATCAATTCCCAATAAATGGGGATAATATGATGCCGCCATTCCTAACCTAGTTTTCCCTACTGGTCTTTGTTGCTTAACCATTTTTCTTGGGATTAGTGTTTCAGAGGACACACTTAGAAAGCACTACATTAGAGAATTATAAGCTGTGATAATGCATTTCTATGATCCCTACTCTTCTTCATATGTAATACAACACAAGGACTGCCATAAAATAAACAGTTACCTTGTAACAGACTAAATGTATTAAAACATAATCTATTGCATCTTTATACAGGCTTCAAAAATAAGTATTGCCATTTATTTTATAAGCCAGGATATTGAGGCTAAAAGTATTGCTTGACTTGTCCACAGTATACACACAAAAATTTGTACTTTTTTATTGTGGTAAAATCAATATTACATAAAATTTACCATTCTAACCATTTTTAAGTATACATTTCAATAGCATTAATACACTCACAATGTGTAAATATTGTCACTATTTCCAGAATTTTTTCATCACTGCAAACAGAAACTCTGTCATTATTAAACAATATTGCCTATTCTTTCTTTCCCATCAGCCCCTGGTAACCTATATTTTACCTGTCTCTATTAATTTGCATAGTCTAGGTAATAAATATAATTGAAAATATACAATATTTGCCCTTTTGTGTCTGGCTTGTACCACTTAGCATAAAGTTTTCAGATTCATTCATGTTGTAGCATGTATCAGAATTTCACTTTTGTTTATGCTCAAATAATATTCTATTATATGTATATACATACAATAAACAGTGTGGAAAGTCCAAGGCGATTTGTCCAATTTATTGCTTTCTGATTGGGTATTATATATGATATAAATGGAGATACAATATAAACACTGAGAAAATGGAGAAAATAAAACAATATCTATATTACAAAGCATAAAAATGCATAATCTAAAATAAATGGATTTTTATAGATAAACATTAATTTTATTTTTCATATAAAATTTCTTATAAATAAAAATGTTGCAATTATAGCATTTCATATTTTTCCTGTTGGACTATCATGACCTTCACATTAAAAATTAAAATTAATAAATAATAGTACAAATGACTAGTTGAAATCTAAATCATAAAATAGCATTTTTAAATTCATCCTGGCTAGTTCTTAGGTCTTTGATCTCTGCAGCAAGGGTTTTCTGGTGCCTTCTATGCTTTTTCCAAGCCCAGCTATTAGTCTTATGACTATTATTCTAAATTCTTGTTTAGGTATATTGTTTATATCTGTTTTGAGCAATTCTCTGGCTGTGATTTCTTCTTGACATTCCCTTTGGTGAGAATTCTCTATCTTGTCATTTTGGCTAAGTTTCTGTCTTTCACGTGTCTTAAAAGCTTGTTGTGTGTCCTGCTATATTAAAAAGTGGTCATACAATGTCCAGTGCCTGGCACTCCAGGAAGTGTTTCTGGTTGAATGCACTCTGCTGTTGTGTTTTGGCTGCTCTATCTCACTGGTCAGTCCTTTGCAGAGCTCCTCCTCACTTGTAGTGGTGGAGTGTTTGGACCTTTAACTAGGTGTGCTTTGATTTGTTTGTTGCAGTAACTCTGGAGGTGGGGGGAGGTGGGTGTATAAATTTTATACATTTATATATGTATAAAATAAGAATTGACAAAAAACAAACCAGAAACTATAAGCCTGATTCCAAAATTAAAAATAAATAAATAAATAAATAAATAAAGCATTGTCTGTTGGTGCGTGGGACTGGTGGCTGTGCTGGTCTGGAGGAGAGGCTGGCTGCATTAGGTCAATTAGTCTTGCTCCAGTAAATAAGCAGTTGCCAGGCACAGAGGGGCAGGGTTTGGTCTAAGCTTGTCCGCTCCTCTCCACTGAGGGTCTGCTGTGTTGCTTTCTTAAGTCCCACCTTTTCGGTGTTGGGGGGAAAATGGCATCACCCCACTCTCTCCTCCCCAGACTGGGAATCACAACCCATGCTGTTCAGGCAGCCCTCACAGAATTGCAAGGGCAGTCAGCTTTCCCTGATCCACAGTTCTCCTCTGCTTTATTCTTGGTGCTGGGCTGGGATTCAAAACCACATGTCTTAAAGGACCCAACACTGCATGGATTCACTCCCAGAGTAGAGTACGCTCCACCCTGCTGATGAAAGGCCTGTGACTGGTGACTGTCACTTGCAGGATTTTTTGTCCTGGGGGAGGCAACAAGCACTCTTCCCAAAGTACTCCAGGAAGGGGACTGTCCTCTCCCAGTGCGTCCTGGAGATTGCTACACCATGCCGTACATTCCTGGGCCAACTCCCTTGTCTCTAGGAGTACAAGCCAGGGCTCTGCTATGGAGAAAGTTGAGCACTTCAAAAGCCTTGGAGTTTCAGCTCTAAAGGCTGTTTGCAAAAATCCGTGGTCCAGAGAGTTTTGCCTCTTGTGCTAACTCAATGCTGTACTTTTACAACTCCTCTCCCTTTCTCTCCTTTTGTTTCTCCACAGAAAGGGTTCTCTCCCTTCCATAGCTCCACTGTTTTATCTCCTTCAACACACATACATGAACCTTGATCCTGCCTAGTCATCTCCTTCCAGCTGTGGAGAACCTTCTGGCCCTCCAGATCTATTTCCTGGGTGTTCAAAGTGATCTGACCTCAATACTGCTGTGTTTGAGGGATGAGAAAAATCCAGGTCCTCCTGCTTCTCTACCATCTTAACTCCCTTCTACATCTGTACTCAGTTCTTATATTCTCTTTTCTTCTCATTCTTCTGGAAAAAACCCAATATCAATTAAAAAGACCTTTCTGCCTACTCCATGCCTTTACTTGTGCAACTGAATGTGGCTTGGAAAAAAAATTCACAAACTTATTAAGTTAAAGAAATCTATTTTCTAGACCTGAACTAACCAACATAATAGTCACTAGCCATATGTGGAACTGAGCACTGGAAATGTACCTGTATGGCTATATTTAAAATTTTTAATTAAAATAAGGAGCTATATTTAAATTTTTTATTTAATTTTGATTGTTTTGAATTTTAATTTTAATTTTTTTTAATGTTTATTTATTTTTGAGACAGAGAGAGACAGAGCATGAGCAGGGGAGGGGCAGAGAGAGAGGGAGACACAGAATCTGAAGCAGACTCCAGGCTCTGAGCTGTCAGCACAGAACCCGATGCGGGGCTCGAACTCATGAACTGTGAGATCATGACCTGAGCCGAAGTCGGATGCTTAACCAACTGAGCCACCCAGGCGCCCCTTGAATTTGAATTTTAAAACTATTTCTCAGTTCAGTTACTTGAAAACTTTTAAGTATGCTTCAAACAACTCACCTATATAAATCTATTTTTTCAATCATAAACTTTATTAGATATAAATTAAATTTTCTCATTAAAATTTAGCATTTGAATTGAGGTGTGCTGTAAATGTAAAATGCACGCTAGATTTGGAATACATTACAAAAAGCAAAACATATAGAATATCCCACTGTTTTTTCTATACCAATTGTATGTTGAAATGATAATATTTTAGAGACAAATCAAGATCAATGAAATATATCACAAAACTATTCACACTATTTGTTTTTACTTTAAATAAATGTTACATCTAGAAAAATTTAAATTACCTATATGGTTTACATTGAATTTTTATTGGACAGCAGTGTTCTGGGTCCTTTAACTATGTGCTCAGTGCACAGAAAGTACTGGTGAGAACTGTGATGGAGGCATGTATGCACAGGGTGCTGAGGGCATGCACTAGGGGAAATTAAATCATAGTAATGGCAAGGAAATTTCTAAAATTGAAAGTGACCTGAGAATACAACTAAACATAAAAAGATCATGTGATGGGATCTTCATTCATTCAGCAAGTATTTCAAGTTTATATTCCATAAGTTACTGGGTATATATGCAATTATATATTTGGCAAGGTGTGCTTTTAAAACATATTTAATATCTGCCCCCTCCTCTTCCACTGGTAAAACACAGGCCCAACTACCACCACCTTTTCTCTATTGGTTTATGGCAATTGTGTTTTACCTTGTCTCTATGCTGTGTCCCTACAATGTTAATTTCCCCATCACCACCAACACATATGTGCATGTGTGTGTGCACATGCATGGGTGTGCACAGACACACACAAAGGATTTATATTGAATAATGAATCTGGAATGAGCCTTTTAAAATATAACACAAATAATCTCACCATACATCTGAAAACCCTCTCGTGGCTTGCTATGTTGTCCAAAATAAAATAAAATTCCTTATGATAGCCCAAAGGTCATCCAAGATCTGGGTATCTGGCTACTTTAGTATAGGAACTGAGATGCTAACACTTCCCCACCCTCACTCATACAACCAGAAGCCATGGCCCTTCTTCCTTCTCTCTGGATCAGTCTTTCCAAAGACATCTGTTTTTCTCAATCTTCACTCCTTTCTGGTCCCTGACAAAAGCATACCTTTTTAAAAGACATTTTCTTGAACACTCTATTTAAAATAGCAGCTCATCCTCACCCCATTACTTTGAATCCCCTACTACATTTGATCAAAATCTCAAATACGCCATATTTTATTGCAAGTACCCCCCCCCCCCCCAGCCTGGCTTTTACAAGTATGAAAGGTCTTTGAGGGCAATGACTTTTGCCTTTTGTTTTCACTGCTGTATCATCACTAACTAGAAGAGGGCCTGATATATAGTGAACATGCATTAAATATTTTGAAATAATCATTTTTCAAAAACTGGAGAAAAGTCAAGTATCATGGTGAAAATGCTGAAGGTATAGCAGTCAGTAAGCCAACTGGTATCATCAGCATTTTATTAGGATGGCAAGACTACAAACAACATTATAGTACTTCTATTATTTTTTTTTTAATTTTTTTTTTCAACGTTTATTTATTTTTGGGACAGAGAGAGACAGAGCATGAACGGGGGAGGGGCAGAGAGAGAGGGAGACACAGAATCGGAAACAGGCTCCAGGCTCTGAGCCGTCAGCCCAGAGCCTGACGCGGGGCTCGAACTCACGGACCGCGAGATCGTGACCTGGCTGAAGTCGGACGCTTAACCGACTGCGCCACCCAGGCGCCCCCATTCTATTATTTAATATACATGCATATTTGTTTTTAAAGTCTTTTGATACTGATGTTTTCTTTATTACAAATTTCTAAAAGCTAATAAAATTTTTATTTTTATGGTACATTTAAAAATTAGGGGCGCCTGGGTGGCTCAGTTGGTTAAGCAGCCGACTTCGGCTCAGGTCATGATCTCGCGGTCCGTGAGTTTGAGCCCCGCGTCGGGCTCTGTGCTGACAGCTCAGAGCCTGGAGCCCATTTCAGATTCTGTGTCTCCCTCTCTCTGACCCTCCCCTGTTCATGCTCTGTCTCTCTCTGTCTCAAAAATAAACGTTAAAAAAAAAATTAAAAAAAAATAAAAATTAAACGTGATAGAGTGAATGTAAATAAATTAATTTTGAAATGCAAACTGATGAAAGTGACTAAAAGGTAAAAATGTTTCTGGAGCTTGGTTTAGTACCTTAAACACCAATGTTCAGACATTATGTTCTCACATATAATATTCACATATGAACAGAAATGTTATCTAAATTTAAAAATATTTGGAATATTTTAAATCTCTTGTGTTAACAAAGGTTTTTCCAAATTCTATAGTTAATTCCATGAACAGAAGGCATAATCTTTTTAAGAAACAGAAGACAAGCTGATGTTTATGCCCAACTTGAATAAAGAGAGAATGGAATCAAATAAGGGGGCTATAAGGAGATAATGACTGAAAAGTAAACCCAGAAAAAAGAAGCCCATTAATGTCAAACTAATATAAAGCGGTCATAGCATGATTTAACTCTAACATTTTATTAAAGTGTTTTAAATATACATTATATGTGTGTGTGTGTGTGTGTGTGTGTGTACATACCCACACACACTTAAAATAAGCATACAGTTTAATGAATACTTACATGCTGACTATATTCATAAAACCACTACTAAAAAAAAAGGGGGGCTCTTTAGCAACCCAGAACCTTCTCTTTGTGTCCCAATCTTTTTTTTTAAAGTTTTCTTTATTTATTTTGAGATAGAGACGGGCAGAGAAAAAAGGAGAGAGAGAATCCCAGGCAGGCTCCTCCCTGCAAGTGCAGAGCTGGACATGGGACTTGAACCCAGGAAACCACGCTATCATGACCTGAGCCTAAACAAAGAGTCAGATACTCAACTGACTAAGCCTCCCAGGTAACCCTCTTTGTGTTCCATTCTAACCACTTTCTCCACCTGAAAAAGTAAACATTGCTTGACTTCTAACAGCATAGATTAGTTTGCTTATTTTTATATTTCATAAAAATTGGATTAGAACATATGATTTTGAGTCTTGCCTCTTTTATTCAACATTTTATTTTTGATATTTTAACATCGTTTTAAATTTTTTTTTTCAATGTTTATTTATTTTTGGGACAGAGAGAGACAGAGCATGAACGGGGGAGGGGAAAAGAGAGAGGGAGATACAGAATCGGAAACAGGCTCCAGGCTCTGAGCCATCAGCCCAGAGCCCGACGCGGGGCTCGAACTCACGGACCGCGAGATCGTGACCTGGCTGAAGTCGGACGCTTAACCGACTGCGCCACCCAGGCGCCCCAACATCGTTTTAATATAACAATTTATTTATCCATTCAACCACTGATAACTATTTGGATAGTTTTCAGCTTTGAACTATTGCAAATAGAGTATTATAAACATTCTAGTACATATTTATGTGTGTTCATGTGTGCAGTTTGTGTGTGTGTGTGTGTGTGTGTGTGTGTGTGTGTGTCTACAGTTGATCTGCAGACACACCAACTTGAACTGTACAGGTCCACTTACACAACACCAACTTGAACTGCACAGGTCCACTTACACATGAATTTTTTTCTGATAAATTCAGTACAAGAGTGTAAATGTATTTTCTCTTCTCTATGATTTTCTTTTCTCTAGCTTAATTTATTGTAAAAATACAGTAAATAATACATATAATTACAAAATATGTGCTGTGAAGGCTTCCAGTCAGTAGTAGGCTGTTAGTAGTTAAGTTTAAGAGGAGTCAAAAGTTACATGCAATTTTCTTTCTTTTTTAAAATTTTTAATATTTATTTTTGAGACAGAGAGAGACAGAGCATGAACAGGGAAGGGCCAGGGAGAGAGGGAGACACAGAATTTGAAACAGGCTCCAGGCTCAAAGCTGTCAGCACAGAGCCTGAAGCGGGGCTAGAACCCACAGACTGAAAGTTGATGTCCTTAGCCGAAGTCAGATGTTCAACTGACTAAGCCACCTAGGCACCACATAAATCACATGCAATTTTCTACTGTACTGGGCTTGAAGCCACTAACCCACCTATTATTCAACTGTTTAGTGTCCGTATAGTGACATATATAATATTTGTATATATATACACACACATATACACATTTCTATTAAGCATATTTCCAGGATCGTATATTTGATATGACAAATATCATATAAACTATTGATAGTAGTTTGTAGCATAGTAGAATTTATACAAGATTTATAAGCGTGCCTGGCAAATGCTTAATAAATGTTAACTGGTTAGTAATAGTTGTATATCAAATTACCAGAATAACTGTCTTTTAGTAAATATTTGAACTCTAGACATGAATAAGCCTGCATCAGATTCCTCACTATGTCATTCCCAAGCTAAGTGGTATTTAGGCACATTGCTAAAAAAATTTGAAGTCTCATTTCCTCTTTATAAAATGTAGAAAACATAGGCTGTTGTGAATGCTTGAGAAGAAAGTAAATATACACTTAGCACAGCACCAGGTATGTAATGGAGGTTAATAAATGTTTGTAGTTTTTAGCATATGACATAATTAACAGAGCTGCTAATACTATTGTCCTTTACTAACACCATGTCTTTGTAATACACCATATGAATTTAAACAAAGGCCGTGTTTAATATCTTAGCTATTTCCCTGGATACAGAGATGTGTTGCCCAAGAAACCAACTATCTCCTAGCAACTTCATGTTCCAATTCCCTTTTAACTTGGAAGTTTTTCAGATGCAGTGCTGGATCTTTCTGAACTTCTGTATAACTCATAATATCCAGGTAAAAGAGAGTTAATATAAAATAACTAGATTAAACAATAATCTCATCTCTTTGACTTTAAAAAAGCATGAAAGACAAGGTTGCTTATCCTGCTAAAATTAATACTGAGTTGTTTGAAAGTAGAGACTCAAAATGCTCAGCAGTACTGAGAAGTACATCCTCGGGCTTATATGCTAATTAAAATTCTGCCTAAACTTATATTTCAAATACTATATTTAAACTAAATTTATTTGAAATGAAGAGACATAATTCTTTAACTAAAGCTCACTGTTGCATTTTTTCAAAGAAAAATCTATAATGTGATGTTCTTCAAAATAAATCCCTGGGTTTTATTAAGGTAGTAAAAATACCAATATATGTGACAGTGGATTTTCTAAGACAAAGGGATTTTTTTTCTTTTATACACTAATAAAAAAAATGAGGTATACATATTTCTGGGAGGAATTTTGTGTGGGGAAAAAAAGCACAACTTTTAGAGTATATCTTATTTATACGGCTGCCAAATCTTTCCACCAGCTTTCGCTCTGACAGAAATGCAGCTATGCCTGGATAAGGTTGATTTGTAATTAAACATTCTGTGTCTTTCAGCAAGTGAAAAATGAGCTAATAGCAATACGTTCATATGACAATATTAGAGTTTTAATTCTAAAATCTACTACTGATGATGGGTTTATTTGTGCTAATCATGTCCACAGATATTAAGAAACAGATATTACAATATATGTATGCACAGATATCCTGTATTAATAATTACTTTCAAAAGTACATAGAACACTTTTAAAATGTCATATTTAACCTAGTAGTTCAAGCATGGATTTCCAAATCCCTATTACCTTTAATTTAAGTGATTTAGCCTTATTTATTTGTTTGTTTATTAATTAATTATTTATTTTTAAAGTTTATTTATTTTGAGAAAGAGAGTGTGAGCATGTGTGGGGAAGGGACAGAGGGAGAGGGAGAGAGAAAGAGAATCCCAAGTAGGTTCTGCTCCATTAGCACAGAGCCCCATGCAGGGCTTAAACTCATGCACCGTGAGTTCATGACCTGAGTTGAAGTCAGGAGCTTAACCAATTGACCCACTCAGGTGCCCGTAACCTTATTTAAAGATTTAATTATATAGGATGAAAGGATACTTCTATGTTTTGGGAGACATACAGTAGGTGTAATGATCTTTTCTTAATTAATCCCTTGAGAATGGACCCATTTTTATGTATAGTGCCTGTCTATTAATCATAGTTTTTCCAATGTTAATGAAAAAATCTATAGGGCATATTTCCTTCTTACAATACTAATACTCAATGACAACTGTATATCTTTGTTTAATAATAAAATCTTAAAGTTTTAAAATTCAGTTCCTTACTGCAAAACACATCACAAAATAAAATATTTCCTATTTCATTAGAATGATAATACTACCAATTTTAATAAATAGATTTAGAAGGAGAATGAATATAACTGCAAGATCCCTGCATATAAGTGAGCTTCTCTATACTACATGTTTCTTTTTTTTTTTTTTAATTTTTTTTTTCAACGTTTATTTATTTTTGCGACAGAGAGAGACAGAGCATGAACGGGGGAGGGGCAGAGAGAGAGGGAGACACAGAATCGGAAACAGGCTCCAGGCTCCGAGCCATCAGCCCAGAGCCTGACTCGGGGCTCGAACTCACGACCGCGAGATCGTGACCTGGCTGAAGTCGGACGCTTAACCGACTGCGCCACCCAGGCGCCCCTATACTACATGTTTCATTCCTCATGGTCTTGGACTCTAATTACTGCTTACACTAGATTTAAGAAGTGATCATATGTAAGGCTAAAAATTTTCTATTTGTATGGTTCAGATCTTCTCTCTTAGAAAAAAACTACTTTGTCACCTTTCTATCCTAATTCACCCCATTTAATTTCAGTAAAGAAAACTCAGAATATCCCTTCCTCTCCCTTTTTCTCTTATCTCCTTCCTTCTTTTCTTCCTTTCTTTTATTTGTTTCTATGATTCTCATAGAATTTAAGGATGTCTTGCAGGATGTGTCAAATTACAGTAACTGTGAAGGGAAGCACTCCCAAACATATTCTGTTGGGTAGTTTGTGTAAGCCAAATCAGAAGTATGCACACTGAACAAAGCTCTGGATAATTTATCCACCAGTGAGTTAGGTAGTTGCTTTGATGACAACCTTTGAGACAGGATACAGTTATTGGTAGTTTTAGTCTTTTATTGTTGGGGCAGTGCCCTATGTGATTCAGCAGTATAATTATTAAGCATTTATAAGCCATTTCAAAGCCTCCCAAATAATTTCTGTTTCCTATTCTTTGTGGTTATGGGCAAATCTCTCCTTCTGGGCTCCCTTCTTGGGCTATAAAGTTATCTCTTTATCCTCCTAAACAATACTAATCTCAGTACTTATGTCTCAGAAGTTATTTCCAGGAGGTAAAATTTGATTTAATTCCTTAAGGATTTCTCCCATGTGATTCCAATGGGATCAACAAAACCAAGGGGTTAGATGTGTTGATTCCAGATGACTTTCTGGCATCTTTTTTTCAAAGAATAATTAAAAATCCAACCTGAAATTTCAGTGCACACACATTCTCTTCATTAGCCAACTACTCTTTTAATATAAAACTTTGACATATGGTTTTTGATTAAACACGACACTAATAATTTATGTATTTTCTGAACATACATTTAAGAAATACATTGTGCTATTTATTAATCAAAGGTCTCAGCATCCTCTCCATGGTTTAGCATTAATAGTGCAGTATTTTCTGTATTATTTTCTTATTCTCTTATTATTTTTATTACTTTTCTGCATGAGATAAAAGAGATGTGTTGCAATTGCATATGTTTAGAATATATATGTTTGTGTTATAATAGAGCATGGCAAAAATAAAAAGAATACTAACTAGAGGTTTGCATGTTGATGCAAAGTGCATGATGATTTCAAGTGGAAAAGATGAGACATCTAATCTGAAACAGTGTAATTTGAAAAATAAGCATGATATTTTAATGATTTTTACTTTGAAAACAAAAATATATGGTGTTTCCATAATACAAATGGTGAAAGTAAAGCACCATTAAATAATCTCAACTAGAGCGAGGAGAGGGAAGATGGCGACGTAGGAGGACGCTGGGCTCACCGCGCGTCCTGCTGATCACTTAGATTCCACCTGCACCTGCCTAAATAACCCAGAAAACCACCAGAGGATTAGCCGAACGGAGTCGCCGGAGCCAAGCGCAGACGAGAGGCCCACAGAAGAGGGTAGGAAGGGCGGCGAGGCGGTGCACGCTCCACGGACTGGCGGGAGGGAGCCGGGGCGGAGGGGCGGCTCGCCAGCCAAGCAGAGCCCCCGAGTCTGGCTTGCAAAAAGCGGAGGGGCCTGACGGACTGTGTTCCGACAGCAAGCGCGACTTAGCGTCTGGGAGGTCATAAGTTAACAGCTCTGCTCAGAAAGCGGGAAGGCTGGAGGACAAAGGGAAGGAGAGCTGCTGAGCCCCCCGACGGACGGACGACAGAGCTCAGTTTGGTGGGGAACAAAGGCGCTCGCCAGCGCCATCTCCCCCGCCCATCCCCCAGCCAAAATCCCAAAGAGAACCAGTTCCTGCCAGGGAACTTGCTCGCTCCCGCAAACACCCAACTCTGCGCTTCTGCGGAGCCAAACCTCCGGCAGCAGATCTGACTCCCTCCTGCTGCCACAGGGCCCCTCCTGAAGTGGATCACCTAAGGATAAGCAAGCTAAGCCTGCCCCTCCTGCCCCTGTGCACCTTGCCTACCCACCCCAGCTAAGACGCCAGATCCCCAGCATCACAAGCCTGGCAGTGTGCAAGTAGCCCAGACAGGCCACCCCACCCCACAGTGAATCCCGCCCCTAGGAGAGGAGAAGAGAAGGCACGCACCAGTCTGACTGTGGCCCCAGCGGTGGGCCGGGGGCAGACATCAGGTCTGACTGCGGCTCCGCCCACCAACTCCAGTTATACACCACAGCACAGGGGAAGTGCCCTGCAGGTCCTCACCACGCCAGGGACTATCCGAAATGACCAAGCGGAAGAATTCCCCTCAGAAGAATCTCCAGGAAATAACAACAGCTAATGAGCTGATCAAAAAGGATTTAAATAATATAACAGAAAGTGAATTTAGAATAATAGTCATAAAATTAATTGCTGGGCTTGAAAACAGTATAGCTGACAGCAGAGAATCTCTTGCTACAGAGATCAAGGGACTAAGGAACAGTCACGAGGAGCTGAAAAACGCTTTAAACGAAATGCATAACAAAATGGAAACCACCACGGCTCGGATTGAAGAGGCAGAGGAGAGAATAGGTGAAGTAGAAGATAAAGTTATGGAAAAAGAGGAAGCTGAGAAAAAGAGAGATAAAAAAATCCAGGAATATGAGGGGAAAATTAGAGAACTAAGTGATACACTAAAAAGAAATAATATACGCATAATTGGTATCCCAGAGGAGGAAGAGAGAGGGAAAGGTGCTGAAGGGGTACTTGAAGAAATAATAGCTGAGAACTTCCCTGAAGTGGGGAAGGAAAAAGGCATTGAAATCCAAGAGGCACAGAGAACTCCCTTCAGACGTAACTTGAATCGATCTTCTGCACGACATATCATAGTGAAACTGGCAAAATACAAGGATAAAGAGAAAATTCTGAAAGCAGCACGGGGTAAACGTGCCCTCACATATAAAGGGAGACCTATAAGACTCGTGACTGATCTCTCTTTTGAAACTTGGCAGGCCAGAAAGAATTGGCACGAGATTTTCAGTGTGCTAGACAGAAAAAATATGCAGCCGAGAATCCTTTATCCAGCAAGTCTGTCATTTAGAATAGAAGGAGAGATAAAGGTCTTCCCAAACAAACAAAAACTGAAGGAATTTGTCACCACTAAACCAGCCCTCCAAGAGATCCTAAGGGGGACCCTGTGAGACAAAGTACCAGAGACATCACTACAAGCATAAAACATACAGACATCACAATGACTCTAAACCCATATCTTTCTATAATAACACTGAATGTAAATGGATTAAATGCGCCAACCAAAAGACATAGGGTATCAGAATGGATAAAAAAACAAGACCCATCTATTTGCTGTCTACAAGAGACTCACTTTAGACCTGAGGACACCTTTAGATTGAGAGTGAGGGGATGGAGAACTATTTATCATGCTACTGGAAGCCAAAAGAAAGCTGGAGTAGCCATACTTCTATCAGACAAACTAGACTTTAAATTAAAGGCTGTAACAAGAGATGAAGAAGGACATTATATAATAGTGACAGGGTCTATCCATCAGGAAGAGCTAACAATTATCAATGTCTATGCGCCGAATACCGGAGCGCCCAAATATATAAAACAATTACTCATAAACATAAGCAACCTTATTGAGAAGAATGTGGTAATTGCAGGGGACTTTAACACCCCACTTACAGAAATGGATAGATCATCTAGACACACGGTCAATAAAGAAACAAGGGCCCTGAATGAGACATTGGATCAGATGGACTTGACAGATCTATTTAGAACTCTGCATCCCAAAGCAACAGAATATACTTTCTTCTCGAGTGCACATGGAACATTCTCCAAGATAGATCATATACTGGGTCACAAAACAGCCCTTCATAAGTTTACAAGAATTGAAATCATACCATGCATACTTTCAGACCACAATGCTATGAAGCTTGAAATCAACCACAGAAAAAAGTCTGGAAAACCTCCAAAAGCGTGGAGGTTCAAGAACACCCTACTAACGAATGAGTGGGTCAACCAGGCAATTAGAGAAGAAATTAAAAAATATATGGAAACAAACGAAAATGAAAATACAACAATCCAAACGCTTTGGGACGCAGCGAAGGCAGTCCTGAGAGGAAAATACATTGCAATCCAGGCCTATCTCAAGAAACAAGAAAAATCCCAATTACAAAATCTAACAGCACACCTAAAGGAAATAGAAGCAGAACAGCAAAGGCAGCCTAAACCCAGCAGAAGAAGAGAAATAATAAAGATCAGAGCAGAAATAAACAATATAGAATCTAAAAAAACTGTCGAGCAGATCAACGAAACCAAGAGTTGGTTTTTTGAAAAAATAAACAAAATTGACAAACCTCTAGCCAGGCTTCTCAAAAAGAAAAGGGAGATGACCCAAATAGATAAAATCATGAATGAAAATGGAATTATTACAACCAATCCCTCAGAGATACAAACAATTATCAGGGAATACTATGAAAAATTATATGCCAACAAATTGGACAACCTGGAAGAAATGGACAAATTCCTGAACACCCACACTCTTCCAAAACTCAATCAGGAGGAAATAGAAAGCTTGAACAGACCCATAACCAGCGAAGAAATTGAATCGGTTATCAAAAATCTCCCAACAAATAAGAGTCCAGGACCAGATGGCTTCCCAGGGGAGTTCTACCAGACGTTTAAAGCAGAGATAATACCTATCCTTCTCAAGCTATTCCAAGAAATAGAAAGGGAAGGAAAACTTCCAGACTCATTCTATGAAGCCAGTATTACTTTGATTCCTAAACCAGACAGAGACCCAGTAAAAAAAAGAGAACTACAGGCCAATATCCCTGATGAATATGGATGCAAAAATTCTCAATAAGATACTAGCAAATCGAATTCAACGGCATATAAAAAGAATTATTCACCATGATCAAGTGGGATTCATTCCTGGGATGCAGGGCTGGTTCAACATTCGCAAATCAATCAACGTGATACATCACATTAACAAAAAAAAAAGAGAAGAACCATATGATCCTGTCAATCGATGCAGAAAAGGCCTTTGACAAAATCCAGCACCCTTTCTTAATAAAAACACTTGAGAAAGTCGGGATAGAAGGAACATACTTAAAGATCATAAAAGCCATTTATGAAAAGCCCACAGCTAACATCATCCTCAACGGGGAAAAACTGAGAGCTTTTTCCCTGAGATCAGGAACACGACAGGGATGCCCACTCTCACCGCTGTTGTTTAACATAGTGCTGGAATTTCTAGCATCAGCAATCAGACAACAAAAGGAAATCAAAGGCGTCAAAATTGGCAAAGATGAAGTCAAGCTTTCGCTCTTTGCAGATGACATGATATTATACATGGAAAATCCGATAGACTCCACCAAAAGTCTGCTAGAACTGATACATGAATTCAGCCAATTTGCAGGATACAAAATCAATGTACAGAAATCAGTTGCATTCTTATACACTAACAATGAAGCCACAGAAAGACAAATAAAGAAACTGATCCCATTCACAATTGCACCAAGAAGCATAAAATACCTAGGAATAAATCTAACCAAAGATGTAAAGGATCTGTATGCTGAAAACTATAGAAAGCTTATGAAGGTAATTGAAGAAGATTTAAAGAAATGGAAAGACATTCCCTGCTCATGGATTGGAAGAATAAATATTGTCAAAATGTCAATACTACCCAAAGCTATCTACACATTCAATGCAATCCCAATCAAAATTGCACCAGCATTCTTCTCGAAACTAGAACAAGCAATCCTAAAATTCCTATGGAACCACAAAAGGCCCCGAATAGCCAAAGTAATTTTGAAGAAGAAGACCAAAGCAGGAGGCATCACAATCCCAGACTTTAGCCTCTACTACAAAGCTGTCATCATCAAGACAGCATGGTATTGGCACAAAAACAGACACATAGACCAATGGAATAGAATAGAAACCCCAGAACTAGACCCACAAACGTATGGCCAACTAATCTTTGACAAAGCAGGAAAGAACATCCAATGGAAAAAAGACAGTCTCTTTAACAAATGGTGCTGGGAGAACTGGACAGCAACATGCAGAAGGTTGAAACTAGACCACTTTCTCACACCATTCACAAAAATAAACTCAAAATGGATAAAGGACCTGAATGTGAGACAGGAAACCATCAAAACCTTAGAGGAGAAAGCAGAAAAAGACCTCTCTGACCTCAGCCGTAGCAATCTCTTACTCGACACATCCCCAAAGGCAAGGGAATTAAAAGCAAAAGTGAATTACTGGGACCTTATGAAGATAAAAAGCTTCTGCACAGCAAAGGAAACAACCAACAAAACTAAAAGGCAACCAACGGAATGGGAAAAGATATTTGCAAATGACATATTGGACAAAGGGCTAGTATCCAAAATCTATAAAGAGCTCACCAAACTCCACACCCGAAAAGCAAATAACCCAGTGAAGAAATGGGCAGAAAACCTGAATAGACACTTCTCTAAAGAAGACATCCGGATGGCCAACAGGCACATGAAAAGATGTTCAGCGTCGCTCCTTCTCAGGGAAATACAAATCAAAACCACACTCAGATATCACCTTACGCCAGTCAGAGTGGCCAAAATGAACAAATCAGGAGACTATAGATGCTGGAGAGGATGTGGAGAAACGGGAACCCTCTTGCACTGTTGGTGGGAATGCAAATTGGTGCAGCCGCTCTGGAAAGCAGTGTGGAGGTTCCTCAGAAAATTAAAAATAGACCTACCCTATGACCCAGCAATAGCACTGCTAGGAATTTATCCAAGGGACACAGGAGTACTGATGCATAGGGGCACTTGTACCCCAATGTTCATAGCAGCACTCTCAACAATAGCCAAATTATGGAAAGGGCCTAAATGTCCATCAACTGATGAATGGATAAAGAAATTGTGGTTTATATACACAATGGAGTACTACGTGGCAATGAGAAAAAATGAAATATGGCCTTTTGTAGCAACGTGGATGGAACTGGAGAGTGTGATGCTAAGCGAAATAAGCCATACAGAGAAAGACAGATACCATATGGTTTCACTCTTATGTGGATCCTGAGAAACTTAAGAAAAACCCATGGGGGAGGGGAACAAAAAAAAAAAAAAAAGAGGTTAGAGTGGGAGAGAGCCAAAGCATAAGAGACTGTTGAGAACTGAGAACAAACTAAGGGTTGATGGGGGGTGGGAGGGAGGAGAGGGTGGGTGATGGGTACTGAGGAGGGCACCTTTTGGGATGAGCACTGGGTGTTGTATGGAAACCAATTTGACAATAAATTTCATATATAAAAAAAATTTAAAAAAAAAATAATCTCAACTAGTGAAGACAAACAGAATATAATGACTTGTGATGCTTTAGGTGGAAGGAATGATTTTTCGAAGTCTGCAAACATGGAAGCATGTTCTTATTAGCTCAAGGTTTTCATTCTTTTCTTCCCTTTCTTCCTTTCCTCTTTCCTCCTTTTCTCTTTCCTTCCTTCCTTCCTTCCTTCCTTCCTTCCTTCCTTCCTTCCTTTTCCTCTCTTTCTCTCTCTCTCTCTCTCTCTCTCTCTCTGTCGTTTTTTCTTTCCCCACTGACTCTTAGTGAGTCATCAGGAAACTCCTCCATCCACACAGCCAGCCCTGAAAAGAAGAGCTGCAAGAAGAACCTGCGGTTATCTTTTCTCATCCAAACTGATTTGTCACATACAAAGGAGAATTAAGACAAAAGTATGTTTAGAATTATAATGAGGAAAACAGGTCTCTCATTCAAAGCATAGTGACAAAAAAGACTATTTCAGAGAGAGATTACTTGAGCTTTTTATGGCCTGGTAATGTATGTACTAATTAATTCCTCTCTGACAATGTATTGCTTCATGTGGGTGTCACCTTAATTTGTCAAAACCATAAATAAACTGATTTCGTACTTTGAAGACTTTCTGGGGTGCCTGGGTGGCTCATTTGGCTAAGTGTCTGACTCTTGCTCTCAGCTCAGGTCATGATTTCACACTTCATGAAATTGAGCTCCTTATGGGGCTCTGTGCTGACAGCAGGTAGTCTGCTTGAGATTCTCTCTCCCTCTCCCTCTGCCCCTCCCTTGCTTGTTCCTACTCTCTTTTTCTCTCTTTAAAACAAATAAACAAAAAATAAGACTTTCTCACAGATACAGCTTCACATATTTTCCCAAAGTCTACTTTCCTGCTTATTATTTACATAGAATAGAAAACAAAATCAAGGCTTATCTGGTGTAGCTGAAGGAAAATATTATGTCTTATTAACTTTTAAAAGGATGTGCATTTGACTAAATATGTTAAATGAATGAAATAACATGAAATAAAAATTTAGATCCTAAGAATCTATGCTCATACTGTCTAGAAGTTTTTTTGCCCATATAATAAAGGCTATTTAAAATTCATATTGAAAACATTATATTAGAATGCATTTTATGCATATTTAAAATATTGGACATACATGTTATGAATGAATTTTTAGCAGTAACATAATGTTTCTTATACTCTAGAATGTAACATCAAAAGTGGATTTATGAAAGCAAATAATATTCATCAAATAATGCCTTAGTCACTTCCTATTCCATGAAGTAATTCATGAGGTTTGAAAGCAGATTAACTATCTTATCCTGAGCTAAATTGTGTGGTGATGTTTATCTTTAGGATCAACAAGTGTTCTCTGGATGTTCTGGAAGGACAAATATTTATTAATTTTAATTGCAGATTTAGAATGTTCATTTCATTCCCAAATCCAAAGTATGTAGATTTAAAAAATCATGTCCTTAGAATTAAAGAAATGCTATTTTTTAACCTTTATTTATTTTTGAGACAGAGAGAGACAGAGCATGAACGGAGGAGGGTCAGAGAGAGGGAGACACAGAATCTGAAACAGGCTCCAGGTTCTGAGCTGTCAGCACAGAGCCGGACGCAGGGCTCGAACTCATGGACCGCGAGATCACGACCTGAGCTGAAGTCGGGCGCTTAACTGACTGAGCCACCCAGGCGCCCCAAAGAAATGCTTTTAAGTTTAAAGGATATGATTTATTGCGACACTAAGGTGTTCATTTTTGCCCCATTAGCTATGTTCTTTAGTTGAAGACGAGCTGTCTTAGCCTCTACTCCTTCTCTCGCTACCACAGTAATGTGTTTGCAGATTTCTTTCCTAGCACTCTGAATTTGGATGTTATCATGAGACATTAAGGATTCTTGGATTTTTAAGAGTTATTTCATATTTCCCTTTAAGAATCTCTTGTCTTAAAATCTTAACATTTGTCTTAAAATTTTGTCTTTTTTATTTGAATATAGTTGACACACAATATTATAATAGCTTCAGTGTAAAACATAGCGACTCAACTTCTCTATATGTTATGCTCTGCTCACCACAAGTGTGGTTGCCATCTATGGCATACAGTGCTATTATAATACTACTCACTATAGTCCCTATACTGTGCTTTTATTCCTTTGACTTATTTATTCCATAATGAGAAACCTGTATCTTCCACTCCCCTTCAACCATTGTGCCTGTTCATCTACTCCCTTCCTTTCTGTCAGTCATCAGTTTGTTCTCTGTATTTGTAGGCCTGATTCTGCTTTTTGTTTGTTTATTTATTCATTTTTGTAGATTCCACATATAAATGAATTCATATATGTTGTTTTTCTTTCTCGGTCTGACATATTACACTTTTCATTATACCTTTCAAGTCGTCCATGTTGTCATAAGTGTCTCACCCTTTTCTAAGGCTGCATAATATTCAATTGTGTGTATATACCATGTCTTCCTTATTCACTTGTCTATTAGGGAACACTTGGGTTGCTTCCATATCTTGCCTAATATAAATAGTGCTGTAATAAATATAGAGTGCATATGTCTTTTTGAATTAGTGTTTTTGTTTTCTTTGGGTAAATACCCAGTAGTGGACTTTATTGGATCATATCATGTTTCTATTTCTCATTGTCTGAGGCATATTCATATTTTTTCCACAGTTGGTATATCATTTAGATTTCCATCAACAGTGTTTGAGGATTCCTTTTTCTCCACATCCTCTCCAACACTTGTTAGTTCTTGTCTTTTTTATTCTAACATGTGTAAGGCGATATCTCATTGTGTTTATCACATTAACAAAATGAAGGATAAAAATCATGATCATCTCAATAGATGCTTGACAAAATTCAGCATCTGTTCATGATTAAAAACTCTCAACAAACGGATTTCAAGGGAACATACCTCAACATGGTTAAGGTCATATAATAAAAACCCACAGCTAGCATCATGTTCAATGTTGAAAAACTGACAGCTTTTCTTCTAAAACCAAGAACAAGATAAGGATGCCCACTCTCACCACGTTTATTCAACTTAGTACTGGAAGCCTAGCCGGAGCCATCAGACAAGAAAAAGAAATGAGGTATTCATGTTGGTAATGAAGAAGTTAAACTGTCACTAATTGAATGAAACTACATAGAAAAATCTGAAAATTGCACCAAAAAAACTATTAGAACTGATAAATAAATTCAGTAAATTTTGTAATTCAGGGTACAAAATTAATACCCAGAAATTGGTAGCATTTTTATATACTAAAAACAAAGTAGCAGAAAGAGAAATTAGGAAAACATTTCCATTTGCAGTATCACCAAAACTAATAAAATACCTAGAAATAAACTTAACCATGGAGGTAAAAGACCTGTAGTCTGAAAGTTATAAAACACTGATGAAAGAAATTGAAGACAGCGCAAACCAATGGAAAGATATCCCATGATCATGGATTGGAAGAACAAATATTGTTAAAATGTCTATGTTACACAAGCAATCTATAGATTCAGTGCAATGCTTATCAAAATCCAATAGCATATCTTACAGATCTAGGAAAAAAATAATCCTAAAATTTGTATGGAACCACAAAAGACTCTGAATAGCCAAAGGAAACTTGAGGAAAAAAAAAACTGGAGGTATCACAATTCCAGATCTCAAGATACACTGCAAAAATATAATAATCAAAATAGTATGGTTTGGGCACAAAAATAGACACATACATTGATAGAACAGACTAGAAAGCCCAGAAATAAACCCACACTTATATGGTCAATTAATAATTGACAAATCAGGAAAGAATATCCAATGGAAAAAAATAGAGTCTCTTCAACAAATGGTGTTGGGAAAACTGGACAGCAACATGTGGAAGAAAGAAACTGGACCACTTTCTTACATGATACACAAAAAAACTAAACAAAAAATCAGTTAAAACCTAAATGTGAGGCCCGAATCCATATAAATTCTAAAAAAGAACACAAGCAGTAATTTTTTTTTGACAGTTGTAGTAACATTTTTTTCTGGATATGTCTCCCGAGGCAAGGAAACAAATAAACTATTAGGACCATATCAAAAAAAATAGCTTCTGCACAGCAAAGGAAACCATCAACAAAATAAAAAGTCACCCAACTGAATGGGAGTAGATATTTGAAAATTACATATTCAATAAAGGGTTAATATCCAAAAAAATATAAAAAACTTATCTTTCTAAACACCAAAAACACCCCAAACATAGAATTAAAAAAAAACAGATAAAAAACTTTACTAGATATTTCTCCAAAGAAGACCTAGAGATGACCAAGAGACACATGAAAAGTTGCTCAATATCACTAATGAGAATCCCCTATTCCTTTTTTTAATGTCTGTTTTTCTCATCTCTAAGTTTATCATGAGCAAAGAGAATATCACAGGTATTATTGAACCTACAATAAAAATATTTATCAGTAGCTAAGACATGGCAAAAGTCAGATGAGGTCCTGGAATATTATGGAATTTTTTTGTATCAGAATTATTCATATCAATATCAAGTTTTATCTAACAGCCATATATTTAAAAACTTAAGAAAACAAATACCATGTGTATTTAACTAGCAAACAAGAAAAAGAGAAAATCAAGGGATATTTGAATAAAAGAAAAACAAAAAAACAAAAAAAAGCCAAATTCCTTAAAAATGATAGCTAAATCCACAAAATATAATGAGGAAATTTTGATAAAATGTGATATTCAGAAGAAAAAATAATATATTAAAAATAGTTTTAAATGGTCTAAATCCTAGGGGTACCTGGGTGGCTTAGTCAGTTGAGCCTCTGATTTCAGCTCAGGTCATGATCTCACCATTGATGAGTTCAAGCCCTGCATTGAGATCTGTGCTGACAGCTCACAGCATGGAGCCTGCTTCGGATTCTGTGTCTCCCCCTCTCTCTGCCCTTCCCCAGCTCATACTCTCTCTCTCTCTCTCTCTCTCTCTCTCTCTCTCTCTGTCTCTCTCAAAAATCGGCATTATTTTTTAAAAAATCCTATGGATGGAAGAGTTTCTTCAGAAACATTACATAAAAGTAATGCTTTGATCAGCAACAGTTTTGGAGTATTGGTCAGAAGAAAGAGTAAAGTATATGAACTATGTCTGTAGAGAAGTTAGCAGAGTGTTTGAATGAGTTTTTGATAGAATGATGGAAGTGTGTAGTCACAATATTTCCTAATTCCTTTTTTTGACGAAAATTTTTAATTAGAAAATGAGGATATATAGATGAAAAATAAGCACATAAAATGATCTCCAACCTATCAGCCTCTGGGGAAATGTAAATTAAAACCACAGTGAAATATCACTACACACACTTCAAAACGGCTAAAATAAAAAAAATAATAATTAACACCAAAAGCTGGTGAGAATGTGGAGAAATTCAATCACTTGTAACGTGCTAGAAGAATGACAAATGATATAGACACTCTAGAAACCTGTTAGGCAGTTTCTGGCAAAACTAAACTTGAAACTACTTTTTTTTTTTTTTTTTTAGGCTGTGAAGATACTTAGTTTTTATTATTTTTTTAACTTTATTTTTTTTAAATTTACATCCAAATTAGTTAGCATATAGTGCAACAATGATTTCAGCAGTAGATTCCTTAGTTTCCCCTTACCCATTTAGCCCATCCCCCCTCCCACAACCCTTCCAGTAACCCTCAGATTGTTCTCCATATTATAAGTCTCTTCTGTTTTATCCCCCTGCCTGTTTTTATATTATTTTTGTTTCCCTTACCTTATGTTCATCTGTTTTGTCTCTTAAAGTCCTCACATGAGTGAAGACATATGATTTTTGTCTTTCTTTGACTGACCAATGTCACTTAGCATAATACCCTCCAGTTCCATCCATGTAGTTGCAAATGGTAAGATTCCATTTTTGTGATTGCCCAGTAATACCCATTGTATGTGTGTATATATATATATATATATATATATATATATATATATATACATATATATGTGTGTGTATATATATATGTGTGTATATATATGTATATGTATTACATATATACATATGTATATGTATACACATATATGTATATGTATATATATTATATATTATATTATGTATATGTACATAATATAATATATATAATATATATACATATATATATATATACACACATATGTATGTGTATACACATACAATGGAGTATTACTGGGCAATCAAAAAAAATGGAATCTTGCCATTTGCAACTACATGGATGGAACTGGAGGGTATTATATATGTATGTATATGTATATGTATATGTATATGTATATGTATATGTATATGTATATGTATACATATATGCCACATCTTCTGTATCCATTCATTCATCGATGGACATTTGGGCTCTTTCCATACTTTGGCTATTGTTGATATTGCTGCTATAAACATGGGGGTGCATGGGTCCCTTCGAAACAGCACACCTGTATCCCTTGGATAAATGCCTAGTAGTGCAATTGCTGGGTCGTAGGGTAGTTCCATTTTTAGTTTTTTGAGGAACCTCCATACTGTTTTCCAGAGTGGCTGCACCAGCTTGCATTCCCAACAATGTACCCTAATTCTTTACCTTTTTAAAATGTATGCAAGCTTAGCACTATAGGAACATTCTGTTTCTGACTAGAAATTTTTTTAAACTAAATATAAAGTCAAGAAGGGTAGAAGGTCAGATACTAGAGTTCATATTAGATTGTCAAAATCATAGTCCTATGACTATAGAGTCAGAATTTTAGAGTTGATTGTAGAGTCCACTGTTACAAGTATAAAAACAACATCAGAGAAAAACACATGAGACTGTATGTACTAATGTGTCTTGCCTAAGACATGTAAGTACATACAACATAGTAGCTACACAGCTGTAACAAAACCACTTCTAACACAGAGTGTCCTGATTCCTTACTGATTTCCTGTTCAAATGCTACTATGTAGCTATCATCAAAACCATTTAGAACATCTAAATTGCCAGAAGATTTAGGCATATATATTAGTTCAATATGTGTAAAGAACAAAATATCAAAAAATATTTTGTAAATAATCTCATGTCCTATCAATAATTTTGGTCTGTACCATCGCAACCATTGAATTAACAAAGACTGCTTTTTTTTTATTTTAAAGCTGATTTTCTTTAAATCATAACAATGCCAATATTTCAAAATTCAAGCTTTATTGAAAAAAAAGGGTTTTGCAAATTTCCAAAATTCCCATTGTCAAGTGGAAAACTAGACCTAATAGTCTTAAACTTAAAGCTTTACCATTATCAGCAGTTATCTGAGTTAGAAAAACTGGCAACCAGCAGGAAGAGTTCTTCCTTTCCAACAAGGTGGCTGAAGCCCATGATGGGAGGCAGAGAGAGAGGAGAGGAGATAAAGTGTGACAAGAAGTAGATTTGAAGAATCTGACTTGCTTTTTGATATTAAAACATTCAAAGGGGAGGTCAAGGTTCAATAAACACCCCTAAAACAGATCATTACCCCTCAATTTTAATGGTATCACTGAAAGAAATTGCAGAACTTAAGATCCTTGCAGTGTTAGAAGCATGTGATGCTACACAGGAAGAACATTAATAAATTATTGGATTTTGTGTATAAACTCATTATTTTTAAAAATTATATAGTAGAGGGAAAGAGTCATGCATTCATCCTGTGTCTCTTATATAAGTGATAATGAGTCATGAAATAGTAGGTCGGGGAAGCTTCCTTTATAGAAATATTTCACCATTCGTTCTGTGCTCTGTTCTCATGGTTCTGACCTCAGCATGATCTCTTCTTTTTCATGAAGGGTACAATCAATCACATCTTAGTAGTTTTTCCTGCTGATAAAGTTTTAGTGTTGGAATAGACTCTTTGCTTTGTATTCATTGTCCATTTCAGTCCAAAATGACAGTACTTCCAATATAACTCTAAAAATATTTTGGGTGTCCTCTAGATAATTTTAGGTTTTAGTTCACTTGACAAAGGGTAAAATCACATATCTCTTCTAGATTAAGCCCTTCTGTACCTTGGGCTACTGCTGAGACTGTTCAGATAGAATACCCTTAAGCTTATTAGGAGCACTACTGTTTGATTGCAAGGATCTATAATGTATATGCTTAATTTCTATAGAAGGAATTTTTTTTAATGAAAAGGTACTCTAAGATGGTACTTTTAATTTTTTTGAGAGCTTAAAAAAGATTTTATAATCATACTCTCAACTTCATCTTTATACCCTATTTGTCTTGGCATACCTTAGATGTAATTTTTGCCCCAAAATAATTATTTTTTTAAGTTTACTCATTTATTTTGAGAGAGAGAGGGGCAGAGAGAGAGAATGAGTGATGGGTAGAGACAGGAGGATAAGGATCTGAAGCAGGCTTTGTGTTGTCAGCAGAAATCCTGATGCAGGGTTAAACTCATCAACCACGAGATCATGATCTGAGCCAAAGTAGGATGCTTAACCCACTGAGCCACCCAGGCACTCCAGATCCAGAATAATGTCATAATTTTAGTATCATTTGCTTGCTAAAAAGGGTGAAAAACTTCAAAATCATGAAGTTTTGACCCCTTTTTGTCTAACAGTTTTTTCCTTGTTCTTTCTTAAAAGTTTTTCTTTGCCCTCTTGCATTTCACTATAAAGAGTGAATAAAAACAACAACCACTACAATAACAGGTGGCACCTTTCTGGTTTTTAATCTCCTTATCCATATCACCCAGTTTATTAGTTATATTTTCTATTTTCCATATAGCTATAGGCAACAGTTACTAAACTTTCTCAATTTTTTAAGTTTATTTATTTATTTGAGAGAGACAGAGACATCACGAGTGGGAGAGGGGCAGAAAAAGGGAAAGAGAGAGAATCCCAAGCAGGATCCACACTGTCAGCACAGAGCCTGATGCAGGGCTTGATTTTACCAACTGTGAGATCATGACTTGAGTTGAATCTAAGAATTGGACCAACTGAACCAACTGAGCTACCCAGGCAAGCCTAAACTTTCTGCTACTACATAACAAAGATCTCCTTTTCTCCAGTTTCCAATAATGTTTTTTTTTTTTCACTTTCTGGAGAAGTCTCCTCTACAGCATGCTCAAAGTCCTAACCTCTACAAGTGGTGTGTTTAAGGTACTCTAAGCTTTCAATAAACTCTCCTCAAGACCATTCACCCAGTTTAGGTTGTAGCTGTGGCTGCACTCTACTTCCAGATACAAAAAATGATGCTAGTTACCTACTGCTGCATTAAAATCTATTCCGCACTTTTTCAGATTAAAACAAACCTTTATTAACACATCTTCTAAGGGTCAAGATTCTGGGAGAGGCTGTTGAGTTGGTTGGTTCTGTTCCAGGGTCTCTTATGAAGTTGGAGTCAAGCTGTCAGTCCAGGTAACAGTCTTTGCATTTAAGGGTTTGTGGATCTGATTTCAAGTTCATTAATGGGGTTTATGGACAGAAGTTTCATTCTCTCATTATGTGGGCTTCTCAGTAGGGCTACTAATGATATAGATTCTACATAGTGAGAGATTAGAGATTATAGAAAGGGAGAGAACCTCTAAAATGGGAAGCCATATTTTTTTTATAACCTAATCTTGGAGTGACATGTCTTTGCTTTTACTATATTCTATTCATTAGAAGTGGGTCATGAAGCACAGTCCATACTCAAGGGAAAGGAACGAAGCATGGTTTACTACTATCTCTTTGTAATGTAAATATGGTTAAAGAAATGGTGTATGGATTCTAGGTTGACAAGGCGTTTGATGGTGGTAATTTTGTGACATTCCTTAGTTAATTTGGGACTAAATGTTCCATCATGTGTTGGTAATGTTCAGATAAGGAAGAACACAAGTGAAACAGCAAAAGATTTGTAAGGTGTAAGTAAAGTGTCAACTGTTATATTTCTGCAGCATGAGTCATTGTCACTGATTGGCTCTCCCAGCTTGTTTGTGCATGGCAGAATTCAGGCTTGAAACTCCTCCACTTCCTACAGGATATCTTTGATTTTATCCTTCAAGTCCTGGGCCAGGTGTATGTAGAGTTAATTAGGAAAGTTCACTATTTTCTGTCTAGTTAATTAAATGCCATCAAGGTTGTAGGCTCAAATATAGGTCCTTTTTCCTACACTAGTCGAGGTTAGCTGTGAGTCACTTATACTCTGCTGTCTCTTCTGTTTCAAGAGCAACAATTTGAAATTTTTTTTAATGTTCATTTATTCTTGAGAGCATGAAGAAGGGAGGCACAGAGCAAGAGAGGGACACAGAAACCAAAGCAGGCTCCAGGCTCTGAACTGTCAGCACAGAGCCTGACCCGGGACTCAAAATCACAAGCCGTGAGATCATGACCTGAGCTGAAGTCGGACGCCCAGCTGACAGAGCCACCCAGACACTCCAAGAGCAACAATTTGAAAAAAAAAAAATACTGCATTAATTAAAGCCTATGATTTGGTCACTTCACACTTAGAAAATCTCAAGGTATGCATCCTTAATTGCCTTCAAAATAAAATCTAAATGGTAAACCCAAACTCTTATCTCTCATCAGTACCATCTGCATGTGTATATTCAAACTCACCCAAACTGCCTACTTCCCTTTTTTTCAGAGACATTATGTTTGTTAAGGCACATTGCCCTTATACATGTTCTTTCCTCTGCTGGGAACTACCTTTGTTTGGCCTTTTTTGTGGATAAAATCTTCCCATGTTTTAATAAAACTATCATGAAGCATTACTGACTGGGTTAGATTCCCTTCCTTTTTCCATACTCTAAAATATACCCTGACATGGTATTTATTGCTTGCATTTTATCTTTCTGTCTTCCTCAGTACATTATGTTTGTTAAATGAATGAATAAATGAAGTAATTTATGTGACATTAACTGAAAGGATGAAATATTAATTAACAATATGACCTTGGAGCTTAGGTACCATAACTCACATAGTTAGAGACTGTTGTGTTCTTTTACTGCCTCTCTGAAAAACAACAACTGAGCATTGCATGGATGATGCTTAAAACATTGCAGACATTCAGTGAATATAAAAAACAGAGAGTAACAGTAAATATAAAAAGCATTTTTTCTAAAGTTTATTTATTTTTGAGAGAGAGAGAGAGAGAGAGAGAGTGAGCATGCAAGAGTGTAGCGTCGGAGAGAGAGGGAGACAGGATCCAAAGCGAGCTCTGGACGCCCCAAAAGAGAAAACATTTTTAACATCAACCACAATGAGAATACACAGATAGACAATAAACTTCTTTAGCACTGCACATGAAATAAAGAACAGCTAGGACATAAAATGTAACAATTTTCTTTATTATCTGAAATGTGTGGGAAAGCTATTGATATTTTGCTTTTGGTAAAATAAAAAAAGTAGAGAAAGACATTAAAGATAAGGAGAAAACAAGAACTGTGTTTTGCTGATAATGTCTTTCAATGTCAGACATTTTTTGATTTAAAGTCAGTTGCTGAGAATGGGTCTATGAGTAAACACGTAGTATGGATTCTTCTCTCACAGAGCTACACTTTTGAGAAGGTGTAGTTATAATTCAATGTGCATCTTTGGTGCAATAAAAGGTTCTATTTTCTTAGACATATACTGTCACCATAGACACTAAAATAGAAACAAATGCAGCCTAATGAGGCAGTTGCTCATGGAGGATTTGGAGAAGCTATAGCCTAATTTTCCATACCCATTATTTGCCACAGAAGTTATAAATACGATTACTAAAAAAGTAATCATCTAATAATTACATTTAGTGTAAAGAATGGGATGAGTAAGAATTTTGTTGATTCTACTTAAAGACATGCCTGTACTGGCAATTTTATACTCACTCTAAGACTACATTACAAATATATGGAAATGATAATATTTGAGGGTACTTTGGCCCCCAAATCCCCAGGTATTTTATTATATGTTCACTGATAGCTGATATTCTTTAATTATGCACAAATTAATATTTCATGGTTTCATATATGGAAATAAATGCTAATATCCTTATTATAGCTGATGAATTGGCAGCATAGCCAACCATTCTGGGTTTCAGTTTTTATGGAAAAAAAAACAAAAACAAAAAACAGGTAAAGCTTACCTAGTAAATTGCTATGAAGAATAAAAAACATAAAGTGTGTGAAGTGCTAAGCAACCCCATGTAATAAAATATTTTAGCTACTATATTTGTTTTTGTATCTAAATATTCACCATCAAATTATTCCAGAAAATAGGTTTGAACGTAAATGGAGGAGAGGGAAAATTGAGGAACTTTCAAGTGGTAGGAAAGGGGATTGGGTGACATGCACAGAGTTGTACTAAAGGTTGAATAAATGGAACCTAGCACCAGAGACAAAGTATGAGAACATTAGAATTGTCCTGGAATTGCCAGGACCCAGATGATTTTGGCTCGCTTAACAGTGTTATATTCAATTGAGGTTATTAAGTACTTAAGAACTCAATTTTATCATCTTGTAAAATGGAATGATAATATACGTTTCATTAACTGATATGGTGTGTCCCAAAGCCCTCATCATAAATCACATTTCATTGAGTTGCTTTCGTAATGAAGATAAAATTATAATAAAAGAATCACGGTCATAACTAAAGAAAAAATTACATAAGTTGTATTATTATCCTTTTCATGACAAAGAAACTCGCTCAGAAAGTTGATATGTTGACAGTATATTTTAAGTGTCAGGCAGAACTAATGGTCGGCAAATTCTCTATAGCAGCATCTTCTAACACAGCGATTGCTGCCTACATTGGAGTCTTTAAGTATTGAATAATTTGACAAAAAATAAATAAATGACTTACCCGTGGTAGGAGGAAAACTGGGCTGCTAAATCAAGTATTCAAAACTATGCTTTTGTGGCATCAGAGCACCCTGGGTTGTTAATTCTTCCTTCCTGATGTTTCCCTCCACTTTCTTCCATTCCCTCACCTCCTGTTCATCTCTCTCTCTCTCTCTCTCTCATCCCCTGTCTCTCTCCCGTCTTTCAAAGAGAGCATACTGAGTGGTGGGCTACTGACATCTAAGTTGTAGTACAGAATTTGGGTATCTGTAAAAATGCAAAGAGGTGGCATGTAACCAATACATATCTCAGTAACTTTATTTTTTTTTTTTAATTTTTTTTTCAACGTTTATTTATTTTTGGGACAGAGAGAGACAGAGCATGAACGGGGGAGGGGCAGAGAGAGAGGGAGACTCAGAATCGGAAACAGGCTCCAGGCTCTGAGCCATCAACCCAGAGCCCGACGCCGGGCTGGAACTCACGGACCGCGAGATCGTGACCTGGCTGAAGTCTGACGCTTAACCGACTGCGCCACCCAGGCGCCCCCTCAGTAACTTTAAGCCCATCCTAGAACAGAGTATGGTATAGAACACAAAAGAATTTCTTTTTTTTTAAAGGTCAAGTTCAGCATCTTTAAGGTATAAATATAAAATATGGTAAAATAAATTTTTTCAGTAAAAATGTAATAAAATATGATAACAGATTCAGAAATTCTATTTAGCAAAAATTTCCCACTTCAGCAATATTCCATATCTGTTTATAAACAGATACTCTTTATTTATCTAAGGAGTTGTTTCTGCAACCTTCTATGATGCTTCCTAGATTTTCAAAAATCAATTTTTAAAAATCTAACATTGTCAAGGAGGCACTCAAGCTATTTTTAAGAGTTAGCACATTTTTCTTTAGGGCCTAGGGAAACTAACTGCAACTTCACTCCCAATTTTTATGGATTTATGCCTCTGTTCCAAACAGAAGCTCAAGATTAGGGTTATTTTCTACCCAGTGTATGAAACTCTGAAAAGAATATTTGATTACACTGATACCATTCTAAAGTAAATCTGGGAACAAATACATGCATAGGTTACCATACTCTCTTTAACAGAAATGACTACTCTGTTTTGGCTGAAGGGCTTGAAATGCTTTTTACAGCAAAGGTTTTTAAAGAGATAACCTTTGGGTACCCAGGATATAATCAATCCATTGAAAAGAAAATGCATGTTATCTTTTTGTTTATTTGTTTTTAATTTTTTAATGTTTATTTATTTTTGAGAGGGAGAGAGACAGAGCGTGAGCAGGGGAGGGGCAGAGAGAGAGGGAGGTAGAATCCGAAGCAGATTCCAGGCTCTGAACTGTCGGCACAGAGCTGCACATGGGGCTCGAACTCACAAGCGGCGCAGAGCTGCACATGGGGCTCAGACTCACAAGCCGTGAGATCATGACCTGAGCCAAAGTTGGAGGCTCAACCAACTGAGCCACCCAGGCGCCCTGTAAATGCATGTTTTTAATAGTGCTATATGATATGGCATTTACATTTTACTTCATATTTCTATACCTCATGCCTTCATTACATAAATATAGAAGAGTGTAATACAATATTTCAAATAACAGTCTGCTCTTAGTGGAACCTTAATGCCAATCTGTCAGAAATACTTTTCAAATATTATTTATTCATTTTTCTTTTTTTAAAGTAATTAAAGTTTTTATTATTTTGGGGAGAGAGAGAGAGACAGAGAGACAGAGAGAGAGACAGAGAGAGAAATGGGGGGCAAGCAGGGGAAGGGCAGAGAGAGAGAGAGAGAGAGAGGGAGACACAGAATCTGAAACAGGCTCCAGGTCCTGAGATGTCAGCACAGAACCCGATACAGGGATCAAATTCACAAACGGTGAGATTATGACCCAAGTCAAAGCTGGATGCTCAACCGACTGAGTCACCCAAGCACCCCTCAAATTTTATTTTGTTACACACTTCAATTTAGTAACCTTCATATATTCTGTAGTTAAGCTAACTTCACCTAAACTGGGAACTTAAATTTCCTTCTATTTGCTTCATTTTTTATCATTTTTATCTTTTTAAATTATATAATTCTAATATTCCAAGAATGTTTTTCCTTTAACTTTCTTAAATTAGTATTAAATAGAATAACCACAATATCAAATCACTATATTAAACTCTCTTTCCATTTCCCCTGCTCAATTTTCCCTTTAGTTTGAACTAGAATAGTTCTCTTGGACCATTTCAGCAACAAGTAGCTCACCAAAATATTGACTATAATGGCTATAAAAGAATAATTTTCACCAGTTTGTCTGATAACATCAAGTTCCGGTGGTTAAATATAACATTTTAAAATTTTATTCTATGTTATGTCAGTTCATGTCAAAAAATATTTTGTTCATGTGTAGTGTTTTTAACAAATTTGATTTCTTAAGTTTCTTTGGAAATTATTAACAAAATAACTTACATATCTGATTTTAAAAGCACCTAATAGTTCAGAGAAGCCATAATAAAACAATCAATCTTACCAATCCCTAATGACAGATGTTATTTTTCTTTTTACTTCTTAAATTATCAGTTCTAATTTAGTATGTAATATACTTGAATCCGCTTTTGATTTGTTATCAAAACATTATTTTTTCACTCTTTCACCTAAAATAGATAGCTCTAGATACCTTGCTGTATCCCCACTTCTTTTTTATGTCTCTCAGTTCAGTCATAGTTATTCTCAACTCTCTTTCCATTGGTCAAATCTGCATTTTCAAATGATGTACCAAAACTTTCATTCCTTCTTCCAAATTCATAGATATTATCTCTTGACTCCCCAATTTGTCAGATGTAGATATCATTAATCTTCTCCCTCATCATCTCTTTTCCACTCTTTTATTTCCCATGTCCCAGTCTCAGTGCTGTAAATCTATTTTTGTATTTCCAAGTTAGAAATATTTTATTATATATTAATTCAAAGTTAGATCTTCTAAGATTTGTCTGTGGTTTTTGTTTGTCTGTTTCTTGGGGTTTTTGTTTTATTGTTGTTATTATTTGTAAGTAAAACGTCAGTAAAAAAAAATCTAATTTTCATAATTGTAATTACTTTCAGGAAGAAGTAATACCCTGTGTAGTGAAGAACTGACTTTACCCAAAGAAGGGTCTAGTCTTTGCCCTTTTCCACAGGGAGAAGACCTCTAGGATCATGGGAGGTCATGCTTGATAGGACTGTCTTGGTTTTCCTGGAAGCTTTGTCCACTGCAAAGTCTAACAATGTGATATATGATGGAGGCATTGGACACACCATATAAATCCCCATCTCCCAAGAACCTGAAGACTAAAGCCATTAACCTTAACCCCCAAGTTCAGCCACACAAGCAGTATGCAATCAAGTCCTAATAAACTGTGGACACCAAAGGATTGAGTGAGCTTCTCTGTTTGGCAATACTCTGTGTGTATGGTCCTCATGTGGCAGGAGAAGGCCACAAGAAGAAGACAATCAGAAGCTCCATGTTTGGACTGCCTGAACTTTGTATTTTTTCTCCCTTCACTTGGTAGATTTTAATTGTATACTTTCACTATTCTAGAAAACAGTAATAAGTATAGCACTTTCCTGAGGGTCACTTTCCTGAGATCATCCCTTAATTTGTCCAAGGTTGGACCTGAATTCAATAACTTTCCCTTCCTTATTTTAACTACTCATTTTGCTAACATTTGCTAATACTTGATTTTTCTGGAGATAAACTTTGAGTCCTTGCAAATATGAAAAGCTGTCCTCATCTTTTTTTGATAAATTTAACTGAAATAAATTATAAACCGGAAACCATTTTCCTAGTGGATTTTGAAGACTTTGCTCTATTGTCTCCCTAGAATATATCTTTTCTCTTTAATTTCCTATCGAGAGATAGGAATATTTGTTTGTTTAACAAAGGAGATTTCTTGGCCTTATCGTCAAACCACACTAGTATACTTTCTTGCTCGCTATTTGATCTCCAGCATGTAGAACAGTGTCTCCTATAAGTAGGGTCACAATAAATATTCATTGATCTTTTACAGACTGGATTCAATGTTCTTTTAATATATCTTCATTATTATAATAGCTTTATTAGGCAAATAAAATTTTTTAAATTAGAAAAAATTAGATTTCTTATAAACATACTTGTATTTTCTTCCATTTTGTTTATTTTCTTAATTCATTATGATATCTATTTGTAGTTATTCTTCTTAGAACTGTATCCTTCTGTTTGGCCACACTCCTCTGAGAAGATTCTTTTTAGAGTTTTAGGCCATTTCATTTCTCATTTTTAGCTATTGTGGTTACTTTAAGCTCACAGTTTTATAGTCAGAAGTTATATAGAACATGAAATTTTCTATAGTAAACTATTCTTGGATTTTTCTTATCATTATATTTTAAGTAAAATGTGTGTTTTAAATAGAACCAAAATCTCTAAGTTCTACATGTATAATATCAATAAATAGATGCATTTAATGCATTTATTCATTCACTTAAGAAATATTTAATAGTGTGTGAGTCAGAATAATATAATAGTATCAGAATAATAATATAGTATCTATACACCAGGGGTACAAAAATGAAGAGAATATAAGGATTAGTTGTTGTATTATTAACTAGTTATTGTATTAAGTTATATTAGTACATTTGGATGTATATTTATAACATATAAGTATATATATAACATATAAGCATATAAAAGTTATTAACTGCAGGTACAAATATTGTAAACATATATAATTTTAACATAATCACTGTAATTATCTCAAAGGAAGAAATTTCAATACTTTTGGAACCTACACCAAAACAAAAAGTGGGATGATTAAAATGTCAGCAGAATAAAATTTGAAATATTGTATCACATTATTGAACAGCCAATTTAAAATGTTATATCCATTAGCATCCATCATCCAAGGTGGTGAAAGTGTTTAGAGCTAACCATTTGAATTTCATTACTTCAGATAAGATGTGGTATTGCAGATTCAGCCTTATGTCTTTTTTATGGTTAAAATTTATAACCAAATAACATTTGAACAAAAGAAAAACCCTCTTGTCTATAAATATATTGTCATTTAAATAGATGCTACACACATAGTAGGCTCTCTATAAATAAGCAATGAATTATTGAATTCGAAATTTAGATACAAAAAAGAAATTGAGGGGCGCCTGGGTGGCGCAGTCGGTTAAGCGTCCGACTTCAGCCAGGTCACGATCTCGCGCTCCGTGAGTTCGAGCCCCGCGTCGGGCTCTGGGCTGATGGCTCAGAGCCTGGAGCCTGTTTCCAATTCTGTGTCTCCCTCTCTCTGCCCCTCCCCCGTTCATGCTCTGTCTCTCTCTGTCCCAAAAATAAATAAATGTTGAAAAAAAAAAAAATAATAAATAAATAAATAAATAAATAAATAAATAAAAAAATTGAGTTGCATAGAAAAAAATCCCTGGGGAATTAAAAGTAATCACCATACATAAATATTCACATTAGATAATTGTGTTTCAAATTCAAAATTTCATAGTAAATTAAAATATCTTGTCACTGAAAAGGAATGTCTCATTTTATGTGCTTGTGGGTGTGCATAATACTCAAATAAGCTTTTAAATAAATACCTGTGATTACAAAATAATGTTTACTTGTAATTTGGGGCATTTCCTAGCATCATGAACTATTTAATGAGGATAATAAGAATCTACTCATCTCCAATAATCAGGTAAAGTAGTGTTTATAAAAGAAAAAAATTCTAACTTAAGAATGTATGTTCTAATGTGTTTATTGTACAGCTCAGTCACAATACAGTGGAGTGCTAAATATCAGTTTTATTTTTAGTAAGTGTATAAGAAAATACTAATTTATAGCAATAATAATCATCACTTAGTACTTTTTTGAAAGTATATAGTCATACCATCCTAATTTTCTTTCTGAAAACCAAAATTAAAACAATATGATTACATTTATGATGGATGTAGAATAACATAACTTCCACCAAAGAACAAGTAAAAGCTGAAATTTTATTTCAAAATTTCTAGCTTCAAAAAATTGGAAAGAATGTGAGGCAACCAAACCTAACAGAGACAAAAATCAAGAAATAGGAGAAACAGGGCACCTGGGTGGTTCAGTTGGTTGAGCCTTGACTTTTGTTCATGTCATAATCTCACAGCTTGAGAGTTCGAGCCCCGTGTCGGGCTCTGTGCTGACAGCTCATAGCCTGTCTCCTCCATCTGATTCTGTGTCTCACTCTACCTCTGCCCCTCCCTTGCTCATGCTCTGTCTCTCTCTCTCCCTCAAAAATAAGTAAACATTAAAAAAAAATTTTTAATAAGTAAATAAAAAAGAAAAAGGAGAAACAACTAAAAAAGATGAGCTGACATTTTGCAACTCTTGTTTTCTTTCAAGACATCTGTCAATTCTGGACAATGGGCAAAAAGTTAAGGATTGGGAAAGTGCCCAGGCCAAGAATTGCCACTAAGAGGAAGGAAAACCAACATAGAAATGACATTCTTTTTGTGCTTCCTAAATAAAACAAAACAAAACAAACAAAAAACCCAAACAAACAAACAAAACAGCTACATACAAGAGACTTCTATAATTGTAGTGAGAAGAAAGCGTGGGAAATTGAGTTCAGAACCCCATCAGTTTTCACAACAGGGCATTCACTTCTTAAGAATTCAATTGTTAAGTTTACTAGTGTTGGAGATTTAAACACTAAGTAGATAGCCTCACTGCATGAGTTCTGACAGCCAGTGGGACTTAACATCTGGAATGTTAAAAGTCAACAGCTCTGCTCTCGGAGAGCGGGGAGGGCAAGAGGAAACTTGGAGGGATGGTTGTTGAGCCCTGGGACACAGAGCTCAACTCGGCAGGGAACAAAGGCACTGGCCAGTGCCATCTCCCTCACCCATCCCCCCAGCCAAAATCCCAAAGGGAACCAGTTCCCCTCACAGAACTTGCTTGCACCCTGCAAACACCCAACGTTGTGCTTCTGTGGATCCATCACTCTGAAGGGTCAGCCTCCCTCCTGGTGCTGCAAGGCCCCTCCCACAGGGGACCACCAAAAGCAAAGCTAGCTGAGTCTTCCCCTCCCGCCCCGGATCCACCCAACTAATACGCCAGATCCCATCAAAGCAGTACCACAAGCCTGGCAGTGTGCAAGTAGCCCACAAAGGGGCCACACCACTTCACACTGAGTCCCACCCCTGGGAGAGGGGAAGATAAGGTACACACCAGTCTGACTATGGCTCCAGCAATGTGCTGGGGACAGATATCAGGTCTGACTGTTGCCCAGCCCACAACACAAGTTACTCCAGACAGCACAGGGGAAGTGCCCTGCAGTTCCACGCCACTCCATGAACTATACAAAATGATGAAACGGAAGAATTATCCTCAAAAGAAACTCCAGGAAGTAGCAACAGCTAACAAATTGATCAAAAACAATTTAAGCAATATAATGGAGCAAGAACTTAGAATAATAGTCATAAAATTAATCGCTGGGCTTGAAAAAACTATAGAGGACAGCAGAGAATCTATTGCTACAGAGATGAAGGGACTAAGAAATAGTCAGGAGGAGCTAAAAAAATGTTATAAATGAAGTGCAAAATAAAATGGAGGTGACCACAGCTTGGATTGAAAATGCAGAGGAGAGAATAGGTGAACTAGAAGATAAAATTATGGAAAAAGAGGAAGCTGAGAAAAAGAGAGATAAAAAAACCTAAGAGTATGAGGGGAAAATTAGAGAACTAAGTGATATTCCAGAAGAGGAATATTCCAGAATATTCCAGAAGAGGAAGAGAGAGAGAAAGGGACTGAAGGTGTACTTGAACAAATCATAGCTGAGAACTTCCCTGAACTGGGGAAGGAAAAAGGCATTGAAATCCAAGAGGCACAGAGAACTCCCTTCAGACGTAACTTGAATCGATCTTTTGCACGACATATCATAGTGAAACTGGCAAAATACAAGGATAAAGAGAAAATTCTGAAAGCAGCTAGGGATAAACAGCCTCTAACTTATAAAGGGAGACCCATAAGACTAGTGGCAGACCTAACTACTGAAACTTGGCAGGCCAGAAAGGAATGGGAGGAAATCTTCAATGTGATGAACAGAAAAAATATGCAGCCGAAAATCCTTTATCCAGCAAGTCTCTCATTCAGAATAGAAAGAGAGCTAAAGGTCTTCCCAAACAAACAAAAACTGAAGGAATTCATCACCACTAAAACAGCCCTATAAGAGATCCTAAGGGGGATCCTGTGAATGAAATGTTGCAAGGACCACAAAGTACCAGAGATATCACTATAAGCATGCAACCTACAGACATCACAATGACTCTAAACCCATACCTTTCTATAATAACACTGAATGTAAATGGACTAAATGTGCCAACCAAAAGACATAGGGTATCAAAATGGATGAAAAACAAGACCCATCTATTAGCTGTCTACAAGAGACTCATTTTAGACCTGAGGACACCTTCAGATTGAAAGTGAGGGGATGGAAAACTATCTATCATGCTACTGGAAGTCAAAAGAAAGCTGGAGTAGCCATACTTATATCAGACAAACTAGACTTTAAATTAAAGGCTGGAACAAGAGATGAAGAAGGGCATTATATAATAATTACAGGGTCTATCCAGCAGGAAGAGCTAACAGTTATAAATGTCTATGCACCAAATATGGCAGCACCCAATTATATAAAACAATTGATCACAAACATAAGCAACTTTATTGATAAGAATATGGAAATTGCAGGGGACTTTAATAATCCACTTACAACAATGTATAGATCATCTAGACACAGGATCAATAAAGAAACAAAGGTCCTGAATGATACATTGGATCAGATGGACTTGACAGATCTATTTAGAGCTCTCCATCCCAACGCAACAGAATATAGTTTCTTCTCGAGTGCACATGGAACATTCTCCAAGATAGATCACTTACTGGGTCACAAAACAGCCTTTCATAAGTATATAAGAATTGATATCACCATGCACACTTTCAGACCACAATGCTATGAAGCTTGAAATCAACCACAAGAAAAAGTCTGGAAAACCTCCAAAAGCATGGAGGTTAAAGAACACCTTACTACAGAATGAATGGTCAACCAGGCAATTAGAGAAGAAATTAAAAGATATATGGAAACAAATGAAAATGAAAATACAACAATCCAAATGCTGTGGGATGCAGCAAAGGCAGTCCTGAGAGGAAAATACATTGCCATCCAGGCCAGCTCAAGAAACAAGAAAAATCCCAAATACAAAATCTAACAGCACACCTAAAGGAAATAGAAGCAGAACAGCAAAGACACCCCAAATCCAGCAGAAGAAGAGAAATAATAAAGATCAGAGGAGAAATAAATAATATAGAATCTAAAAAATCTGTAGAGCAGATCAATGAAACCAAGAGTTGTTTTTTTTGAAAAAATAAACAAAATTGATAAACCTCTAGCCAAGTTTCTCAAAAAGAAAAGGGAGATGACCCAAATAGATAAAATCATGAATGAAAATGGAATTATTATAACCAATCCCTCAGAAATACAGGCAATTATCAGGCAATACTATGAAAAATTATATGCCAAAAAACTGGACAATCTGGAAGAAATGGACAAATTCCTAAGCACCCACACACTTCCAAAACTCAAAAAGGAAGAAACAGAAAACTAGAACAGACCCATAACCAGCGAAGAAATTGAATCAGTTATCAAAAATCTCCCAACAAATAAGAGGCCAGGACCAGATGGCTTCCCTGGGGAATTCTAACAGAGATAATACCTATCCTTCTCAAGGATTTAAAGCAGAGATAATACCTATCCTTCTCAAGCTATTCCAAAAAATAGAAAGGGAAGGAAAACTTCCAGACTCATTCTATGAAGCCAGCATTACTTTGATTCCTAAACCAGACAGAGACCCAGCAAAAAAAGAGAACTATAGGCCAATATCCCTGATGAATATGGATGCAAAAATTCTCAATAAGATACTGGCAAATCGAATTCAACAGCATATAAAAAGAATTATTCACCATGATCAAGTGGGATTCATTCCTGGGCTGCAGGGCTGGTTCAACATCTGCAAATCAATCAATGTGATACATCACATTAATAAAAGAAAAGATAAGAACCATATGATCCTGTCAATCAATGCAGAAAAAGCATTTGGCAAAATTCAGCATCTTTTTTAATAAAAACCCTTGAGAAAGTCGGGATAGAAGGAACATACTTAAACATCATAAAAGTCATTTATGGAAAGTCCACAGCTAATATCATCCTCAATGGGGAAAAACTTGAGAGCTTTCCCCCTGAGATCAGGAACAAGACAGGTATGTCCACTCACACTGCTGTTGCTTAACGTAGTGTTGGAAGTGTTAGCATCAGCAATCAGACAACAAAAGGAGATCAAAGGCATCAAAATTGGCAAAGATGAAGTCAAGCTTTCGCTTTTTGCAGATGACATGATATTATACGTGGAAAATCCGATAGACTCCACCAAAAGTCTGCTAGAACTGATACATGAATTCAGCAAAGTTGCAGGATACAAAATCAATGTACACAAATCAGTTGCATTCTTACACACTAATAATGAAGCAACAGAAAGACAAATAAATAAACTGATCCCATTTCCAATTGCACCAAGAAGCATAAAACACCTAGGAATAAACCTAACCAAAGATGTAAAAGATTTGTATGCTGAAAAGTATAGAAAGCTTATGAAGGAAATTGAAGAAGATAGAAAGAAATGGAAAAAACATTCCATGCTCATGGATTGGAAGAATAAATATTGTTAAACTGTCAATACTACCGAAAGCTATCTACACATTCAATGCAATCCCAATCAAAATTGCATCAGCTTTCTTCTCGAAGCCAGAACAAGCAATCCTAAAATTTGTATGGAACCACAAAAGACCCCGAATAGCCAAAGTAATTTTGAAGATGAAGACCAAAGTGGGAGGCATCACAATCCAAGACATTAGCCTTTACTACAAAGCTGTAATGATCAAGACAGCAAGGTATTGGCACAAAAAGAAAGACTAAAGAGTGTTTTTGGTGGATAAAAGACAGTCATTCTAGACTGAGGTATAAGAAGCAGAAGGAAAAGATTATACTTAAGAAGGTAAACGTTTGGGCTAAATATACTGGATATAGCTACACAAAATAATAATTATAATGTAAACATTAAATACATGTAGAATTAAAATACACAAAAGCAAAAGTGGGAAATTTTGTATATCACTGACATTGCTGGAAGCAATAATTTATCTTAGATAAAATAAGTCTAGAATCCATGCTTCATTTTTATTTGAACTACTTAATAAAATAATGTACATAAAATAAGCTGATCATATAAACTAAAAAGTACTTCAAAAGAAGGCAAGGAAGTGGAGTACACTGAAACAAATAGTAAGATGGTAGATATAAATATTTTATATGTATATATGTGTATATACATGTATGTATACATGTAACTATTAAGTGTCAAAAAACTAAATACTAAACAAAAAACAATAATTATCATTCTAGAATTGTAATAAAAAGTGCGTTATATATTCCTTACTAGAGACACACCTTAAATATATGTGCACATAGAGACTAAAATTAAAGGATGAAAAGGGTCTAAGATGGTGGTCTAGGAAGATCCTGAATTCACTCCCATGAAGACACTGAATCTGCAAATACATATGAATCATTTCCCTCTGAAAAGAATATGAAAACTAGATGAACTTCTTCTCCACAAAAAAATGATAAAAGGACTACAGTGAGACACTTAGGAGTAGAGACACAGTCTCAGCCACAGCAAACTACCCCCCACCCCGCCAGCATGGCAACACACTACAGAGAAGGATCTCACTCATCTGGTGCTTCTAGAGGAGTGAGTGGTTGGTGCCCCATATCAGGCATCCCAACGTTTGGGATCTACACTGTAAAGACAAGCTCCAGAAAGTGCCTGGCTTGGGAAACCAATGAGGCTAGCATCCAAGGAACCCAAAGTGTTATAAGAAACTGAGACTCTTCTTTGAAAAGCCTGGGATGTGGGTTCATTCACCCCTGGATTCAGCATAAAACACCAATTTGAAAAGCACCCAGACTATAAGTGAAGGAGATTCATTTGCTGGTCTGAGGCACCTACTCAAGAAGCAGAGCAGTTGGACATCTCTCTAGAGTTAGAGGTGCTGGCACATGCCCTGTGTACTTGCCATTTATACTACTAACACTTGGCAGATGTGCTTATATGAGGCACCATCCTGCTATTTCACTCGGATGGAGAAAGTAAACAGTCCTGGCACTGACCCACTTCCTTGCTGAAGCCAGAGAGTGTGATGCTATGTTCCTCTGCTCCCTAGCTGGAGCAGGTAAGTGCAAATAATTGCAGCATTCTACTGCTCCCTTGCTAAAGGTGGCAAGCTCTGGTGGTTGTAACACTCCCACAAACCCTGGCTGGGGATGGCAAGTACAAGTGATAACAGCATTACCTTACACTCACTCTCGGGCCAGCATACACACTCAGAAAAGGCACTCTCTTGCAGCATTGCTGAAGCTCATGTGTGCAACGTGGAGTCAAAACACTTTCTCACTGCTTTTCTGAGGTGGGTGAGTATGCCTCACTGTGTATACTTTCTGGATGCTCTACTAAACCCAGAAGGTTCACACAAACGACACAGGGAACAATACACACAGGGGATAAATTGTCTTGTCTTGGGGTTAGCATTTCTGAGCTCTATGGAACTATTACAATCAGAAGGACAGTTGCTGGCAAGCCAACACCTCCAGAGCACTGTACAGATATCAGAAGCATACCCCTAGAATTCCTATGAAAATTTTATATTTACTTATACTGGAGATTCAGCCTGAGGGCATCTGTGCTCTCATTTTTATGAGCTAATACAATCACTGTGTAAAAGCATGGTTTGGGGGATGGGGGATAGTGGAGAGTCCTGGAAAAGTTTGGCAGAGGAGAGACCATGAGTACAGGTTCTAGTTGAATAAGAAGACCTGTCTCCACTTTCATTCACAAAAAAAGAATGGGACCCTTCCACCCATAGTTGCTACAGCAATTAGGCAAGAAAAAAAAAAAAAAGAGCCATCCAAATTAAAAAAGAAGATGAAAAACTACATATAGACTTAAGTGACACATTAAACTAGATGTACATAGTAGACATATATAGAAAATACTACCCAAAAGCAACAAATGCACACTCTTCTCAAGTGCACATGAAACATTTCTCAGGGTATCATATATTAGGCCAGAAGACAAGTCTAAATATATTCAATAAGTTCAAAATCATATCAAGCATCTTCTTTAACTACAACAGTATAAAACTAGAAATAATTAGGACAGAATTTGAAAAAATACAAATTTGTGGAGATGAAACATGTTACTGAACAACAGTAGCAACAACCATAACAACAACTGGGTTATCAAATAAACCAAAGGAGAAATTTAAAAATATGTAAACGCAAATGAAAACAGAAAAATGACAAAATCGTTGTGATGTAGCAAAGAATTATTAAACTGGAAGCTCATGGGGCGCCTGGCTAGCTTGGTTGAGCATCTGGCTTCGGCTCAGGTCATGATCTCAGTTTGTGGGTTCAAGCCCCACATCAGGCTCTGTGCTGACAGCTCAGAGCCTGGAGACTGCTTTGGATTCTGTGTCTCCCTCTCTCTCTGCTCCTCCCCCGCTCATACTCTGTCTCTTTGTCCTTCAAAAATAAATTATAAAAACATTAAAAAATTTTTAAAATGTAAGTTCATAGGAATAGAGAAATAAGAAAAAAAATCTCAAATGAGCAATCTAACTTTACATCTAACAAAACTAGAAAAAAGAAGAGTTTAAAGCCCAAAGCTAGTCAACGGAAGGAAATAATAAAGATCAGAGCAGAGATAAGTGAAATAGAGACTAGACAATAGAAAAGATAAATAAAGCTAAGAGATGGTTCTTTGAAAAGATAAAAGTTAAAAATAGAATTACCTTATGAGTCAGCAATTGCATTACTAGGTATTTAACCAAAGGATACAAAAATACAGATGTGAAGGGGGACATGCACATCAATGTCTATAGCAGCATTATCAACAATAGACAAACTATGGAGAGCTCAACTGTCCATCTACTGATGAATGGATAAAGAAAATGTGGCGCATATATATATATATATATATATATATATATATATAATGAAATATTATATATATAATGAAATATTATATATATAATGAAGTATTATATATAATGAAATATTATATATATAATGAAATATTATATATATAATGAAATATTATTCAGCCATCAAAAAGAATGAAATCTTGTCATTTGCAATGATGTGGATGGAGCTAGAGTATATTAGGCTAAGTGAAATAAGTCAGTCAGAGAAAGACAAAGGTCATATGATTTCACTCATATGTGTAATTTAAGAAACAAAACAGATGAACATATAGGATGGGGGAAAAAAAGAGAGAAGGAAACAAACCATAAGAGACTCTTTATGATAGAGAACAAACTGAGGGTTGACCGAGGGAGGTGGGTGGGAGGTGGGCTAGATGGGCGATGAGTATTAAGGAGATCACTTGCGATGAACAGTGTGTACTGTATCAAGTAATGAAACACTGAATTCTATTCCTGAAACCAATATTGCACTGTGTGTTAACTAACTGGAATTTGAGTAAAAATTTGAGAAGAAAAATAAAGCAAATTAACCCAAACTATGGAAAAAGGAGGGGGGAAATAGAAAAAAAATAAGAATGTAAATTAATGGAATAGAAAGTAGAAAAATCAAGGAAATAAAAAGTTGTTTTTTAAGACTAATAAAATTAATATAACTCTAACAAGACTGATGAATTAAAAAAAAACAAGAATAGGAAAAATTAACCTAACACTAGGAATGAAAAAGTGTTCATCACTATATATATTTCAGATGCAAAAAGGATGTAAGACAATATTAATAATCCTATAGCAATAAACAAAATTTCCCATTAAATAGAAAAATTCCAAGAAATACACAGGTTATAAAAATAAAAAGAATACGAAGGAGATGGAGAAGGAAAGGAATGAAAAGAAGTAGGAGAGAAGAAAGAAAGAGAGAAAGAAAAAAAGAAAGAAAGAAAGAAAAAGAAAAAGAAAGGAAAGAAAGAACAAGCATGTAGGATATTGAAATTGTTTTATATTTATTTAAAAATTGAATCCACATTTAAAACTTTGCTGAAGAAGATCTGTAAGCTAAAATTGATTCTTCAGTATTTTTTTTCATATGTTAAAGACAAAAAGTACACTAACTTTTCTTCAGACAAATCCATTGTATTGGAAAAGAGAAAATATTTCTGAATTAATTTTATGACAACATAACCTTAGCATTAAACAGGACAATAAAATTTAAAAAAAAGAGAGAATTTGCAGGTAAGTAATTTCTTTGTAATAGATGCAGAATTTCTAAGCAAAATATTAGTAAGTAGAATATAGTGATATGTTAAAAAAGATAATGCTTTCTAACTAAGTTGTGTTAATTTCAGAATGAACATTTGGTAACAGGTCAGGCAATGTAACTGACAAATTCAGTGGGGAAAAAAAAAGAAGGAGACAAATTATATGATTTTGTTAATACATGAAGATGTCAGTGAAATTCAACACCAACTCAAAATTCAAAACCTCTCAGTAAACTGGAAATGGAAAGAACTTCCTAATCTGATGAATTTTGTGTTAGGCTGCTTTTAGAAAAGTTCCTAATGATTTCTGCTTTCTGGTGTTTGTGACCTTGTATAACCCTTTTCTTCTGATAACGCCTGATCTAGTAACTTCTTATGGATAGAAAATAGTAAAATTAATGGAATGAAATGTCCAACATTACATTTTAAAAGGCTATAATGTCCATCTCTGTCCCACTCACCCTCAATCTACTTGCTTTATCATTTTGTTGAAGCCAGCTACCATTTTGTGAGTTGCCTTATAAAGAGTTCCAAATGGCAAAGAATAAGTGGACTCCAGTCAATATCCAGTAAGGAATTGAAGTCCTAGTCCAACAACCCATGAGAAAGTGAATTCTGCTTATAAACACACTGAGTGATCTTGGAATTGGAGGCTGCCTAGGCTGACATTTTGATTAGACTTGAAAAAGACTGGAGGCAAAGGACCCAGCTAAACCACACTCAAATTCCTTATGCAGGAAACTTAGAGAAAAGAAATACTAATTTTATAAGTCATTAGCCTAAGGTGGTAATTATTAAAAAGCAATAGATAACTAATTCAAGTATCTAAAAAAAATACAGCAACTTAAATAATTATTTAAAATTTTATTCCTAAGTTTGAGAACAAAACAAGAAAAATCATCATTTTTTAGAGATCATTTTTATTAGAGATTCTAGGTAGATCATAAACTATTTTAAAAAGTAACATTACACTAGTTTCCAAAACATTAAAACTTAGAAAAACATTAAAACTTAGAAATGAATGAAATAAACATTCAAAACCTCTACAGTGAACATTACAAAACATTATTGGAAGGAATTAAAATCCTAAGGAAATGATAGGATAGACTATATTTATAGGTTATCAGACCAATCTTTTGAGAATGATAATCCCACCTAAACTAATCTATAGAGTCACTGAAATACCAATCAAAGGTGCAGGTGGATTTCTGAGACATTGGCAGGCTGATATTAAAACATATATTGAATAGTAAAGGGCTAAGAACAGCCAAGACGATTCTGAAAAAGAACAACAATGGCACCAAATGGAGAATTTCTACTACCAGATCTCAAAGCTTATTTTAAATTAAGCAGTTAACCCTTTGCAGTACTGGGGAAAGGATAAATGCATAGACCAGAATAGAGTTCATGAAGAGACCACATACATACATCTGATTTAAGAAAATGTGATGCTGCAGTACGGTGAAGAAAGGATGGCCCTTTTCAATAAAAGACTTAAATTGTTTAATTATAAATCCATATGAAAGTACATAACCCTTGTCCCTTACCTCATAGCTTAAATGAAAATCAATTCCAGATGGACTGTGTATCTAATCATAAAAGGGAAACCTTTGTTTTTTTTTTTAAATAACACAGTTAATATTTCTTAACTGAACATAAACACACCATAAATATTAATCATAAAATAAATTTTTAAAATGTTATATGACATTAAACTCTTCTGTGCATTAACAATCATTATCGAGAGGGTTAAATGTAAAGTCAAAACAGGAAAATAAAATTCACAATACATAAATTTGAAAAAATTTGAAAAATGTATTGATAGAATATAGGAAGAACACTTACATATCAAGGAGAAAAAATAACTACAAAAAGAGATATCCAAATGAGAAAAAAAAAAAAAAAAAAAACAACATCACTGAGTCATGCAACAAAATGGATGAATCTAAGAAAAAAAAAAACAGTAAAATAAGCCAAGTTGAAAAATACGAATACTACAAGATTCCATTCATAGAAAATTCGGTAACACATAAACTAATATATGGTGTTGGAAATTGAGGGAGTCATTATCCCTGGTATGTTGATTAGTAACTGAAAGGAAGCACAATGAGGATTTTGGCACATTATTAATATTCTATTATCTAGCCTACCACTGATTACATGAGTGTGTTCAGCTTATAAAATTATGTTGTAGGGGTGCCTGGGTGGCTCAGTCAGTTAAGTGACCGACTTCAGCTCAGGTCATGATCTCACAGTTCGTGGGTTTGAGCCCCGTGCAGGGCTCTGTGCTGAACAATTGATCAGAGCCAGGAGCCTGCTTCCGATTCTGTGTCTCCTCCTCTCTCAGCCCCTACCCTGCTTGTGCTCTGTCTCACTCTGTCTTTCAAAAATAAATAAATGTAAAAAATATAAATAAATTGTTATAATAATATATAATAATAGCTTATACAAATCAGCAAACGGTACACATTGTTTGCAATTTTTACAAATCCTCTTTGTATGATATTTTTAATAAATAGATTATCAGTTTAGATATCTATATTCTAAACATCATTCCAAGTTGTTCCATCCAAAACAATACTTATCTAAGAAATCCATTCGCTAAAACTTCTGGTGAAGCTGAGCCAAAATGAAACAAGCCTTATACATTTTATTTAGGAGTACCTTTTTATGTGTAAATGCATAGTGAGGATTATTTTACATTTGGTACACACACACACACACATCTGTAAATGGAAGTTTAATTTATGTAGTTAAAATTTCTCCAAGTCTTACAGGTTTAGTAAGCAGGGATGAGGTTATAATAAAAATTACAAAAGCAATAACCATTTCTGAACCTCAAGTCTCCACCTGTACTTTTGTCCCACCCTTTACAACATTGCCCTCACTAATCCCTTCAAGTTATATTCTGTAGTCCCTATGTGTTCTTGTCATTTTACAAATCTTTGTCAGCTCATTTCCCATCTATTATTTTCTTCCTTGTCTCTTCCCTTAGCAGGGCCTGCTGCAGAGGCCTGTGCTGCCCAAAAATTTCATAAGATTAGCCATAGCGGTTACCGCTTTAGCTAGCACTCGTTCTTAAAATTTTTTTTTTTTTATTTTCAACGATTATTTATTTTTGGGACAGAGAGACTGAGCATGAACGGGGGAGGGGCAGAGAGAGAAGGAGACACAGAATCGGAAACAGGCTCCAGGCTCTGAGCCATCAGCCCAGAGTCCAACGCGGGGCTCGAATTCACGGACCGCGAGACCGTGACCTGGCTGAAGTCAGACGCTTAACCGACTGCGCCACCCAGGCGCCCCAGGTAGCACTCGTTCTTAAAGTGCTCTAAAGCTTCCCCGCTGTGTGAAAGCCACCATGCTGTGACAAACCAACCATGCTTGACTCTCCTCTGATATACTAGGGTCCAGGGTATATCTATGCTCCTGTCATTTTTGCAGATGCCCAGTGCTGGATTATGGGCCATGATTCAGAAACATATCACTTGGAATTAGGGACAATAATAAAAATGTACATAGAATTCTATGTAATATTAAATATTTAAAAATAAAGCAAACAAACCAAAAATTCCAACACATATAACTAACTCCATGCGTACATGATATATATTTTGTCAAAACTATGAGTTGAGAAAAATTATATTTTGAAATGTTTAGGTGAAGTGCACTGATTTTTCAGGAGCACAGTTGAAAGTCTGCATGTGTGAATTCTATATGCAGGTGTTTATACAAAATTTTCAGGACTTATTTGTTCTTGTGCTTCTTCATTTTTCTATTTTTACTATATTTCATATTATACTACACTCAAAAGTTAAGACTAAAAAATGATTGAAATGTAACAAAAAGATTATTAATTCTAATATTTGATATCAAAATGTAAAATCAATAAATATTCTAAAACCTCCATTCTGAAACAATAGTATCAGTCCTGGGGAATTATATGAACATAAAACCAATTCATTATTACTGTATTAATTATTGTTTTTAATCATGTTTGAGATAACGTGGAAATAATAATGTGAGATAAAATGAATAAAAGTAAATTCTAATAATAAATTCTTTTTAATGGTGAATTAACTTATTTTTAGAAGACACACTTAATGAAAAACAAAATTGTTGGGTACATGAAAATATGCATGACTGGAGAAGGCTGACAAATAGTACTTATGCCAAAGAAGAATTTCACAGTACTGACTATCCCAAGAAAGTGTTCCAGAATATCTCACTTGTCAAATTGCCTGAATATATCAAGACTGACTGATAAGATTCTTTATGACCCAAAGGTATAAATTTACAAACTAATCTAGTTTTTCTTAGAGGCTAAAATATTCAAAGACCTGTATTATAGTAACCCTTCGAAATATCCAAATAGTGCTGAGGTTGAAGCAAGATAAAGCTATCAAGAAAGGTTAGCTTGTACCTTGCTACAAAATCATGTAAAAGGAGTCACTGAAGATGAAACTTTCTGAGGATATTTCATTGGCATTATGAGCTCATTATTTGTATTTCCAATAAAGCCAGACATTCAAGTAAACTCACCAACTATCATAGCTTTATAGCCAGGAGACTATGTTAGGACCGCCATAAAGGACTGTGCTAGATATGCCTGCCATTGATGAGGGAGACCCCTGAGGAGAGTGAATGGAGGCTGAAATCAAGCTTTCACACCTCTCACATGTGAATAGATAGGCACGGTGCCGCAGGAAAGTGGGCACCCTTAGAATTAGTTCAAAAGTATAACCTAGAGGTGACTATGGGGGATATCATGAGTGTGTGTGTGTGTGTGTTATGGCAATTAGAAATCATTTCGATAAGTCACAAGTTCCATTTCAAATATCTACCATATAATATACAATAAAATAGTTAATAAAATGTCAGCATCTAATAAACTAAGGAAAAAATCCTTGATGATTTTCACTTCTGAGAGACAGAGGGAAAATGTTTCATCAAATGATAATTTAGAGTTGTATATTTCATTTTCCACTTTCCTTTGTCTCCCAAGCATGCTTGTGACACCTACAAAGTTTACAAATAGTATGAGCTTAGTTAAAATATTCCCTACAGTCCACCAAATTGCTAATTTAACCTCTCTCCTGTTTTCTAGGTAGACAGATACAATTTTACTCAATGCTTTATAACAAACATAGTCCACTCTATGTCATATTCCATGGGGCTAGGAGGAAAACAATAATTGCCTCCCCATTTTTAGGTCCAAAAATGTCCTCAGAAACCTCCCACAATTTAAGACTTCAAGCAGGTCTCTCTGGTCTTATATTCACATTGGTTATACTGATATAGGCATTATCCTTGCCACCATGATTTCTGAAAGGTAGATATATAGTTCTATAGCTGTCTGGCATTGTAGATTTTTGTCAAGTCAAAGGTTCCTTTTCCATATAACCATTCTTCTTTGAGATCCTATCTTATCACTAAAACCTTCAAGGTAGTATAGGACACAGCTAATTCTGGATCCAATGAGTCCCCACCAATTCTTTCCAGACCAGAGAAAGTACTTCTTCATCAAGTACAGTCATGCTTTCTTTGTGGCTCGTTTCTTTTCTAGAAAAATTATGCTTAAACTTCCCAATGAGGAGTTGGGAAACGAAATACTAAAAAGGGAACTTCTTCTTCAAGAAGATTCATTTTTTAATGGTATAAATGTGTCCCAAAGCAAAGAAAATTATATACTTCGCTATCTTCTTGTAACAAGAAAGAAACAAAACAAACTAAAAACACAAAATAGTATTTTAGTTAATTATTTTGTCATTCTCTATAGTATACTTAACTTTACTGCATAGACAATCCATTTCTCATTCTGAGATTTTTTTTTAAGAGCAGGTAGACTCCTCAGGGCACTACTCTTTTCACACAGTTGCTAACTACTTCAATATTGTTTTCATTTATTTTCCTTGTTTCATTGAGTGTAAGCCTTCAAGAGTAGGCAGTGTTATTTGACTCCTAGCCCAATGCTTCCAATCAATTCCTTAGTTACAGAACTCTTCCCAGTTTTTGAGTGCTATAAAGTTGGAAGAGGATTGTGTGTTCCTTAAATTTGAGGATCCCTTTCTAATCCTTCCCTGAAAACCAGATTATTGTCAGAAGGCAGAGAAACAGTCCTGCTATAATCACGCCCAGCCTCTCCCAGTAAAAACATTCACCATTCAATGAGTGATTCAGCCACTTTTCTCTCCCTGCTGATGGCTGTCCCTGGTGAATTTGGAGCTCCACAAAAGTAGTTGCACCTTGATCCTTCTTTTGGTGTGTGATGAAGTTGTCCCTTATTGCAGACCTATGATAGAGATTCAATATACAGTTAATAAGTGAATGGATAGATGGATGGATGGATGATCCAAGATGGAGAATATCTGCTGTTTATTTATTGAAAAGAGGATAAGTCCTCATTCTCATTTAAATGAATGTGCCATAAGGTAGATAAACATCCTTTGGAGAAAATAACTCAAATCCAATATTCAGCAAGTAAAATCTAGCTTTCATTAGAGTCATTTATCAATCATATGTAAAATACAAATTTGTTGCTGAAGGATATAGCACATTATGGCACCCCAAAATATGTAACTTTGGTTACAGATTATTCTGAGCTATAGGCACTTGAAGAACAGTAACTGAAGAGAAAAGCTTTCTCTGAATTCCCCTTGTCTGGCTAGAGATAGATCCTCTAAAACGAATTCAATTGACATAAATCCCCTCCTGGAGTTCCATCAACCAGAAGAGTCTAGAGGTCTATATTACACCCAGACAAACGTGGTCACAATCTGTCAAACCTACCACCTATTCTTATAAGAGTCCATTTATGTTTCCTAAAAAATCATGAACTTTCCCTTAAAATAACTGTATTCCCCCTCTGCTTTCCCTTTTAAGATAGTATTTAATCCTGAATTTTAAAACCATCTCTTTGAATTATTCATTTTTCCCTGGGTATCTCCACATATACATGAGGTATACATGTTAATAGCTTTTGTTTATTTTCTTTTGTTAATCTGTTTAATATTATAGGTGTCTCAGTTAAGAACTCAAAAGAGGAGAGGAAAATTATTTCTCCTCCCCTACACTGCTTTACATTCACCCAGAAGAAAAATGGTGTCTTCAAAAACATCAGTTAGTGGCTCAGTCAGTTGAGTGTCTGACTTTGGCTCTGGTCATGACCTCACAGTTCATGAGTTTGAGCCCCATGTTGGGCTCTGTGCTGACAGCTCAGAGCCTGGAGCCTGCTTCAGATTCTGTGTCTCCCTCTCTCTCTGCCCTTTCCCTGCTTATACTCTGTCTCTCAAAAATGAATAAACATTTAAAAAAATTAAAAAAAAACAAAATGAAAACATCAATTGGGCATCCACCTTTTATTAGCCAGGAATTTTTTTAGGTCCCCAAATGGCTCAGACTGGAAGTGTAAAAGTATCATAAGTGTATTCAAAAGTATGTGTCATGTGATGCTGTAACACAAATAAAACACAAATCTCAGTGGCTTCAAGTAATATAGAGTATGTCTCTCTCAACTACACATCCAAACTGAACAGGCAAGGGATCTGCTTCATATAATCACTGACAATGTCAACCTGATGCCACCATCCTTTACCTGCAAACATGCAGTACCTTCTGACAGCATGGTAGACGATTATGCATCCACACTTAGAAAGATGCCTATCATTTCCCCTCACATCATGGGCCAGAGCTAGTCATATGGTTCCAGCTAAGTACAAGAGGCCAGAGAAGTGGACTGTTCCTTTGTTTCCAGACAGAGAGAAGAATTTGATATGAATAGGCTCTAGTAGTGAAGCAGAGCATTATTAACACCATGTGTTATCTGAAATAATAAAATTATACTTACAGACCTGAATACATATCTCAGCATTAACTTTTAGACACTATATAATTTGTACAAGTTACTTTATCCTTCAACTCTGCTTCCCTATCTAAAAGTGAGAATAATGATTTTATATGGTTTTTGTACAAATTGCATAATGTAATGGAATATATAAAGACCAGACACATAGAAGCTTTTCAACAAATGGCAGTAGTAGTAGTTTTTCTTATAATATATAGCACAAGAGAGGTAATACCTGTCCAGAGCAGTCATATTCTTTGGCCACATATTAGATTTATCTGGAGAGCTTAAAAAATAATGATTCCTGGACTCTACCCTCAGATTTCTATGCGGTAAAGCCAAAGTGTTGGTAGTTTTAAAGGCTACCAACTTACTTCAGCATAAAATCAGGGTTAAATACCTCTCTAGTAAGATGAAAAATAAGATAAATACATACGGTTGATATTAATTTGTTGTCTTTCTCAGAGTTTCTTTCCTTTTTCAAAATATATAACTCAACAACAAACTATATTGTTTGAAGAGGGAAATAATTGTGTTTTCTACAGTGAAATACATTGCTATTGTAACAATCACATTCATTTTACAACAAACAAGAAAATAGATGCTGTATAAATAATTGTTTTCTCATGGTGGAAAGAACAAAACAAATCCATAGAAATATAACATCTAGATATACAGTAGCTGAGTAAAACAGGGAATCACCTTGAAATGCAATATGTATTTCCAACTAAACAAGAGATCTAGGTTATATTTCACAGATAGCCTTAATAAAAAAAAAAAAAACTCTCAGAACATTTTATTGATGGAGGTATACTAATGAGAAAAAAAATTACCTGAAAGTCTACAGGGACACAAAAAATAGAGAATATTGTGAGGAATGGTCTAGGGCACAAAAAATAAAGCTTGAATACTCATTCAGAAAATAAAATGCTACTATATAGTTTGTGAAAGGGGAAAAAACAATGCATTGTTGGCAAAAGCACAAGTTACAATTTAACCTAGCAATTTGGGAAGCGACGTCAAAATTCAATTTTGCACATAGTGATAACATCATTGATGACACTCCACTCCCTTAGTTTCTTTTTATTTTAATATGCTATTAAGGATTATAAAGCATATGCCTTTACTCCATGGCTGGGATGTTTATACCAACTACCCCCATCACATCCATGCTTGCTTCAAGTCACCATTAAAGCATTGTGAATGAGCAACCTATTTAGAGTATAAAAGTATTTCCCCTGAAATACTCACATCAGGATATAATCTCCTGGCCTTAGGTAAAACATGGCAAAAAAGAACACCAGTATTCTCTTCCTTCATTAGTTAATCAATTTGGGATTTAAATCAACAAATGTACTCAGCATTTATTATATACAAAGCACTGCATTTACTATGTCACTGTTCCTAAATATTTATTTATTTAAAACTTCTTCCTAGGTTAATTTTTATATAAAGTACATGAATGTATATACATTTATAAATTTATGTAATTTTTAAAATTATATATATATATTTAAAATACAGAAATAAACAACATCTATTCATTTAGCATTAAATATTTATTGAATACCTGGTATATTCAAAGCACTGTCCTAATTTTTTAGATACTGTGTCTTGTGCTGTTTTCGACATTTCATTTTTGTTTTGTTTTGTTTTGTTTTAATTTCTTACCCAGATTATGAGAGTACTTAACCAAAAAAGGAAATGTTAATTTAATTGTGGAGATAATAAAAGTGAAGTAAGTATACATGAAACATGTTTTTAAATTTATTTATTTGGGGAAAGAAAGTGTGAGCAGGGGAGGGACAAAGAGAGGGAAAGAGAATCTGAAGCAGACTCCATGCTGTCAGTGCAGAGCCCAATGTGAGGCTTGAACTCTTGAACTGTTGAGATCATGACCTGAGCCAAAATTGAGAGTTGGACGCTTAACCAACTAAGCCATCCAGGCATCCCTACATAAAACATTTTGCAGCAATAAAACTGCTTGGATATGTAGAGAAGAACAAAGATAGAATCCGCAAAATCCTTAAATTTGTGAAACTATTCACAAAGTAACTACAAGTTGTTTTTATTATTACTGCTTGTTGAAGAAATGCTATACACACTTGTGAAGAAATAAAGTAAATATAAAAAGTGAGGTAGTAAATATGTATATTATAATGAATTAAATTTTAGCATATAGTGAGGGAAAAATATAGGAAAAGAATTGTGAATAGAAGTGATAGATACCAGCATTACAAATGACATATTACAATGATTGATGGGTTGCTTAATTATAATTTGTGTGTGTGAGAGGTAACAGGGTGCAACCTTTAAGAGAAAAATTTTCAAAATCACACAGATATGACTTACAATTCAGTTGCTGACACTTGGAACTCTGTAGCTTTGGGCACAGTTTTTGAAATCCTGTGCCTCAAAGTCTTAATTATACAGTGAAGATTGAGTACTATCTAGTTCATAACATTGTGAGGATTAAAACATGCAACTGTTTGGACTATAGTATATGGTCAATAAACTACTGTGGGTAATAATACAATAGAATTATAACAATCAAATGTAGTGAATTTAAAGCTAATAAATAGGAAGAAAATAGGGAAAAAGCTATAGTTACGTATTTAGAACTTCGATTACTAAAAGTAAAAGTTTATTGTCTTGTACTCCTAAAGAGTGAAGACTTGAAATTTAACAAGGCCAATTAAGGAAGAACAATAATGATTACAATAAAATAGTTGGATAGAAGGCAGCATTATTAAAATCCCCATAGCTAATATTAATAAAACACTCATGAGTATAAGTTGACCAATATTACCAAATTTGCATTGTTTTTACATTTTTCAAGATGAATCTTTAAAAATTTTTTCAAGAGTTTTTTCACCTTCTTCCATTTCACATATGCTATTGCTAAAAGAAAACATTTTTTGCTAAGGAATAGAACACTTAAAGTTAAAATATGATTTTTTATAAAACGGACAATATATGTTGATTTTTTTTTTTCTATCTTCAACCTTGGCAATAATTAATGTTCATGGCTGGAATAGAAAAAGTCATTTTCAGTGGAACCATTATTGATTTTTCTAGAGGATTCAGAGTGTTATTTTCAAGGCTCTATTGTCTCTTTTCCAAAAATCATATATAGATATATTTTAAATTTATGTTCTTTAGTCTTCTATTTTACTGTTTAGTGCTTGTTTGATAACTAAGATTGGGCTTTATGTCCATGAGAAAACTTCTTCAGATTTACATTGCAGCTACTTCTAGAAACATGTGACTACAAAGTAGTAACAAAGGTAAATAAAAGTATTTGCAGTTAAAGATTCTTTTAATTTAGTACAAAAATAGTGTTTTATTGAACTAATACATCATAGTTGTGTCTTATATTTTGAAGAATATTTAGTAGAGTTATGATCAGTATGTTCTATTAAGATAGTTGTCTTCAAATCTCCATTTTACACACAATTTGTATGACAAAATACAAAATACACTGGTTTAAAACAAGGATGAAGAGAAAAAGAAAACAAGAAAGAAAAATCTCAAGTTTTAACCATAAAGAGGAACATGGTTATTGTAAACAACCAGACTATTGATATATAAGACTTAATATCAAACTGTATAATAAAGAAACTAGATTGGGGAAAAGATGCTTAGTTCTTCTGCAGTATAGATTGGAACTGAACCCCACAAACTTAGAAAGCAGAAAAGGCTGTCCCACTGTGAAAAAAGAGATACAAAATATTTGGCATTTTGGCTCAGGGGTATTCTTTTTTTTTTTTTTCCCAGTTTATTTATTTACTTAGAGAAAGAGAGTGCACATGTGAAAGCATGAGTTAGGGAGAGGCAGAAAGCGGGATAGAGAGAGAATCCCAGCAGGCTCCATACTTTCAGCATGAAGCCTGACATGAGGCTCCAAATCAGGAACCCTGAGATCATGACCTGAGCTGAAATGAAGAGTCGGACACTTAACCCACAGAGCCAACCAGGTGCCCTGGCTCAGGGGGTATTCAATAGACATGGGCTACTGATTTAGGGCTATGAATGAAACGCGAGACACCCGAGAACAAAGAGTGTCCCATTCCCATTTCCCATGAAATGCAAAAAATCTAAGCCAATAAATTAACATAAAGCTGGTCTGAAATATGCACAATAATAAAACTTGAAAAATAATGTACTTACTACTTCAAATTTCCTTTTTACAAGGTGAATGTATTTTCATTTATGGATAAACCTTTCTTCACATTAAAAATAACAATAAAAATAACAACAATAATTTGATGTTGCTTTGCCCACACACTTGCAGCAACAGGTATGTAGAACATACATAGTAACATTTTTATTTCTAATAATGGCAAAAACTAGAAATAATCTAAAATTAATCAAAAGTAAAATGAATACATAAATTATGATTTATTCATACATTACTAGAGAAACAAAAAATATAAGCAAAGATTTCAAATAAAAACTCATATTAATATTAAAAATACAGGGCCACCTGGTTAAGTGTCCAACTTCAGCTCAGGTCATGATTGGCTCAGGTCATGATCTCATGATTTGTGAGTTCCAGTCCCACATCAGGCTATCTGCTGTCAGAGCTGAGCTCTCTTCAGATTCTCTGTCTCCCACTCTCTCTGCCCCTTCTCTGCTCATGTGCTCTCTCTCTCTCTCTCAAAAATAAATAAACATTTTAAAAAGTTATAAATATTAACAGCATAATATTGAAGAAATAAACCCATAATACAGAGGAAAGACTACATATTACATGAATCTAATTATATAAAGCTTTTTTTTAATGGCAAAACTAAACAACAGAGATGCATAGTTATGGAATTCAATAGGGATGCGTAGTTATGAGGTAAATTTTAAAGGAAATAAAGAAAATGGTTACCACACAAGTGACTTGTGGTAACTCTTAAGAGAAAGAAATTGTGATTGGGTTGTAATAAAAAAAATTAAGTGTGAAAGGAAGTAACCTAGAGCTTTTACAGGGCAATGATGAAGCCTCTCACTTCTGGGAGGATGAAGTAAGCATAATTTTCCTTATTTTATTCTGCTAAGTACAACTAAAAGCCCTGTACATTATACAAAAAACAAACATAAGAAGATTCTTCAAAGATGGGAAAAAAGGCATAGTTGCTAGGGATATGGAGACTGGAGAAACAAACAAAATTAGCGCCCTGAGTTATATTTTTTTTTCATATATCCCAGACTTGGAGTTAAGGAAGTCTACAACCTGAAAATATCAACAGGCACAGGCAAAAATACTGCCCAACAAGAACTGTTCCTTCTAACCAAAGAAGCAAGGGAAGAAGAACTTAGCACCAGAAAATTTTGATAATGACTACTCTACTCTGGACAAACACCACAGAAAAAACTCTAGCCCCACTCCCACTTGATCCAGCAAATAAGAAACCTAGATTTCTGCTCTTGTAAGGCTGTATTATAAAGAGGCACCCCAACCTCTGTGGGGGCGATGTCGGAGAAGGTCAAATAAGGAGCTGAGGATTTCATCCCTGCTGGCTGATAACAAGCCTTACCACCCTAGTGACCATGTAGGGAGCCTACACTTCTACTCCCAGCAGCAATGAGGAGCTTTCCACCTTTGGTGTCAAGAAGGTGAATGGAGAACTTGAACTCCCGCCTCTATTTGGCAATAAACAGGTGGTTCCTCCTATTCTCTTAACAGAGTCAGACAAAGGCAGCTAAAAGAAGTTTAAATAAATTCAAGAATTTCATAAATTAAAGGAATATGCCCAGGTTTCAGTAAAATATCATTCATCAAGTCAAAAACCAGAAAGATCTAAAATTGAGTGAAAAAATAAATAAACTGATGTCAACATTGAGATGATGAAATGTTAGAATTACCAAATTAAAATTTTAAAGCAACAGCAATAGTAATAATTCTTCAACAGTTTATTATGAACATGCTTAAAACAAATGAAAAAAAAGTACCAGCAAAGGAAAAGAAAATCTCAGCTAAAAATGTAAGATATAAAGAAGAGCCAAATGGGATTGAATACAAAGTAACCAGAACATACAGGTTAGTCTAGTTCACTATGAGAATGGAAGTTAGAAAAAGTATTTAGTGAATCAGTAGAGAAACATTAGGAGATAAAACGTCAGGAAGAGAAAACAGATTGAGAAAACAAAACAAAACGAAACGAAACGAAAGATGAACAGAGCCTGAGGAACCTGTGGCACTATAAGAAATTATCTAATATTTGTATTATCAGAGCCCAAAAGCTGAAGGGAAAGAGTGTTGAGGTGAAAGTACTAAAAGAAATGATGGCTGAAAAGAAAATGATGGCTAAATTTATCAAGAGATGTAAATGTATAGATAAAGGGAACTGAGAAAACTCCAATCTGAATAAACCTTATGAAATCCACATTAAGACACAACTTAATCAAATATGTGTGTATGTTTCTAAACAAAAAAAGCATCCTGAAAACAAGAGTGAAATGAGACCTATGAGATGGTATCTGTAGGGGAAAAATAACTTGGAAGGTAATGGATTTCTTACCAGAAACCCTGGAAGTGAGAAGTGGCACACTATCTTTCAAGTGCTAAAGGCAAAGCATTGTCAAGCAGAATCTATATTCTAAAAAAAAAAAAAAAAAAGTTTATCAATGGAAGAGAAATCAAGATATTCTAAGGTGAAGGAAAACAAAGATAGTTTCCTGCTAACTGACCTAGTGCAAAACACTGGCTAAAGAAATTTCTCTAAACAGAAAAAATAAGAGAAAGAACTTTGGGAAACCACAAAGGAGAAAAGAACATGGTAAGCAAAAATATGGATAAATACAGTAGACTTTCTTTCTCCTCCTGAATGCCTAGTTTTTGAATAGTGAATTTATATTTTGATAAGTTGAAGCAAAAACTGTAGTACTGTGTGATGTAATTCTATACAGAGAGGAAATATTGAAAATTATATTATAAATGGGGTAAGCATGTAGAAAAAAGGTAAGGGTTTTACAGTCCACACAAAATGGTAAAGTGATGATGTTAGTAGACTGTGATAAGTTGTGTATATATATAATGAAATACTCGAAACAACCACTAAACTGTTTACAAAAAGAGATACACTAAAAAAAAAGTGTAGATAAGTTAAAATGGAATTCTGAAAAATGTTCAAGTATGAAAGAAAAATGCAACCAGAGAAACAAAAATCAGGAAAAAATATAAAGTAACAATCTTAATCCTTAACATAATAATTGCATTTAATATAAATAGCATGTTTACACTAATAGGCAGGAATTGGCAGATTATTTTTTATTTTGTTTTATTTTTTAATGTTTGTAATGTTTATTTTTTTTGAGGTGGGGTGGGCAGAGAGAGTGGGAGACACAGAATCCAAAGCAGGCTTCAGGCTCTGAGCTGTTAGCACAGGGCCGGTAGCCTGTAACTCATGAACCGTGAGATCATGACTTGAGCCTAAGTCGGACGCTTAACTGACTGAGACATTCAAGTGCCCCGGCAGATTATTTTTTTAAAGTTTATTTATTTACTGAGAGAGAGAGAGAGAGAGAGAGAGAGAGAGAGAGAGAGAACGCGTGCGCGCGCGCGTGCATGAGCGGGGGAGGGGCAGAGAGACAGGGAGAGAGGGGCACCTGGGTGGCTCAGTCGGTTGAGCCTCTGAGTTTGGCTCAGAACAAGATCTCACGGTTTTTAAGTTTGAGCCAGGCATCAGGCTCTGTGCTGACAGATCAGAGCCAGAAGCCTGCTTCCTATTCTGTGTCTCCCTCTATCTTTGCCCCTCCCCTACTCATGCTCTGTCTCTCTCTGTGTCTCAAAAATAAATAAACATTAAAAAAAAAAAAAAAACAAAAAACAAAAAAAGAGAGAAAATGGAATTCCCAAGCAGTCTCCTACTGTCAGCCTAGAGGCCTTGTGCACTCCATCCTATGTACCATGAGATCATGATTTGAGCCGAAATTAAGAGTCTGACACTTAACTGACTGAGTCATCTGGGAACCCCAGCAGAATATTTTTTAAATGAGTCAATTATATGCCGTCTACAAGATACTAATTTCAATTATAAAATATAGGCAGTTTATATTCTATAACGTAGAAGCATAGAAAAGCATATCATGCAAATATTAATCAAATAAAAGTAGGAATGGCTACATTAATAAAAAATAAAAATGTTAGAGCCATAATAATAATAATAAAGAGGAAGAAGAAAAAGACGATGACACAAAGAAGCACTGTATAATGTTAAATGGGTCAACATCCAAGAAGACATGGAACTTCTAAAAATGTATGAACCAAATAATACAGCTGCAAAATGTATGAACTAAAAGCTGATAGCACTAATATAGAAATAGACAAGTTCACAATTGGGGATATCAAGATTATTCTCTCAATGAATTATAAATAGAAAATTAGCAAGGATATCAAATAACTCAGCATTATGATCAACCAACAGAATAAGATAGACTGTTATAGAACTTTCCACCCAGAAAACAGCAGAACATATATTTTTTTTAAATGCTCAAGGAACATATAAAAGGTAGATCAAACACTGGGCCATATAACAAATGTCAACAAATAAGAAAAAAACTATAATCATAGATAATATGTTTTCCAATCACAATGGAATACTAAGAGTTAAGACAACAGAAAAACTCCTAAAATTTAGAAACTAATTTATAGACTTCTAAATAACCTATGAGACAAAGGAAAACATCCTGAAGGAAGTTAAACACGGAGCTAATTGAAAATGAAAATGCGGCATATAAAAGTGTATGGATTACAGGTATGGCAGTGTTGTCAAGGAAATTTATAGTTTTAAGTGTATATATTAGAAAAGAGTAAGTCTCAAATCAATAATATAAGCTCACATTTCAAGAACCTGGAAAAGCAGAGCAAAATAAACCCAAGGCAAGCAGAAGGAGGTAAGTAATAAAAGGAAGAAAAAAAAAAAAAAAACCCAGAAAAACAATAGAGAAAAATCAATGAAACAAAGAGCTTGTTTTTTGAAAAAATCAATAAAGCTGACAAATTTCCAGTAAGACTGACAAATAAGAAAAAAGATACAAATTACGAAGAGTGGTAATGAAACAGAGGATATTACTATAGCATTTTAATTATCAAAATTTGAGGAAATTAAGTTCATAAATACAATTTTTTTCAAAGAAGGAATTTTCAGGTCCAGATAGTTTCACTGAAGAATGTTAACAACTGTTGAAAGAGTAATTATCACCAATTCTGTATAGAATCATTTTAAGAAATAGCAGAAAGGAAGATACTTCCTAATTTTTTTGAAGCTAGTATTACCATGATACAAAGACCAAAGTACTAAAAAATAAAAAAAAATAAATAAAAAATAAAGGAATAAATCTACAGTTCAATATCACTCATGGATATAGATGCAAAACTCCTTAAAAAAATACCATATAGTATTTAGCAATGTATAAGAAGATTTATGCAAAATGATCAAGTGAGGTATTCTAGGAATTCAAATCTGGCTCAATATTTAAAAATCAGCCAATGAGGGGCACTTGGGTGGCTCAGTCAGTTGAGCATCCGACTTTGGCTCAGGTCATGATCTCATGGCCTGTGAGTTCTAGCCCCATGTGGGGCTCAGTACTGACAGCTCAGATCTGGAGCCTCCTTGGGATTCTGGGTCTCCCTCTTTCTCTGCCCCTCCCCCAGCTCTCTCTTTCTCTCAAAAATAATAAACATTAATTTTTTTTTAAATCAGCTGATGAAATCTACCAGGTTGAAGAATGAAAACCACATGATCATATAAATCCATGCAGAAAAATCATTTGATAAAATTCAGCATTCATTCATGATTGCAATTCTTAGAAAAATAGAAAAGAGGAAGCCTTCTTGATAAATAACATTTACAAAAAGCCAACAGTTAATATTATACTCAATAGTCAAAACACAGAATTCCTTCCTCCAAAATCAGGAAGAAGGTAAGGATGTCTACTCTTACCATTCTTATTCAGCATAGTACTTGAAATTTCAGCCAATGCTGTAAGGCAGAAAGAGGAAATAAAAATGCATACAGATTGGAGAAAAAAAAAGAAATAAAACAGTTCCTATTTTCAGATGACATGATTACTATAGATAAATTCCCAAGTAATCTAAATAACAACAACAACAACAACAAAAACCAGTCCTAGAGCACACTCTTGAGTTCAGCGATTTAAGGAGAGCAAAAAGAAATTCACAAAAATCCATTGTATTTCTACATATTAGCAATGAGCACATGGACACTGAAATTAAAAATACAATAGAATGTATAATTGCTGTGCCAAAAGAAAAAGTAGAAATATAATTTCAAAAATTGAAAGTGAAACAATACAAATACAAAAGTAGCCAAGGGGGGGAAAATCAATCTGTGTGCGGTAATTTTGTAAGAAAATTTTTAGACTTTCATATAATCAAAACCACCATAAGGATTTCTAAGGAATTTGGTAAGATTAACATAAAGTGTATTAGAAATATAAATGAACAAGAATACCCAGAGACTGATAAAAATTAAAATGTGAATGTTTGCTATGAGATATCAAAATGATGTATAAAGCTATAGCAATTAAGATAATGTGGTATTGGCTCAAATAATAACAGACTTATCAGTGGCAAAATGGATTCTGTATGTGAGGGAAAAAAAAACAATTCTGAATGAAATAATGACATAGATGTGAAAGGAAAAGCTGAAAAAAAACCACAACCCACATAAAAGAATATTTTATTATTTCAATATAGGGAGTATTTGTTAATGAATAAATTTTAAAATATTATTACTAACATAAAATCTTGAAAAATTCAATTATATTAAATTTAAAAAAACCTGGTTCATCAAAAATTATTATAGAGGGGAAATGATTAAAAAAAGTCTCTACATTTTCTGAGAGAAAGTATTTGTAAGACATATAATTGACAAATAAACTGGGCATAACAAATTTAAAGAATAGGGCACCTGGGTGGCTCAGTGGGTTAAGCTTCTGACTTTGGCCCAGTTCAGTATCTCACAGTTGATGAGTTTGAGCCCCACGTCGGGTTCTGTGCTGACAGTTTAGAGCCTGGAGCCTGCTTCGGATTCCTTATCTCCCTCTCTGTCTCTGCCCCTCGTCCACTCATGCTCTGTCTCTGTCTTTCAAAAATAAATAAAAATGTTATTTTTTTTTAAAGTAAAGAATGGCTATGAAGGGCAAAAAACAAACAAAAAAAAATGACAGACATGAATCAGTTTCCTCTGCAATGAGATGTTATTTCATACATGGTAGATTATTTTTTAAAAAGTGTGAGTGCCACATTTAGCCAAAATGGAACAAGGAATCCCTTGTAAGCACAGACATTCTAAAGGTACTATTAGTTCAGTGTGAACAGAGGATGGAACGCTTATCTGAAGACAAAGAAGACCAGAGAAGAGAGGTAGTGGCCAGATCTCGTACGGCTTTAAATTACATTAGATGATATCTGAAGGCAATGAGAGGCAATTTGAGTATTTTAAGAAGAAAAGTGACATAACAGTTTTATGTTTGTAAAGACAACAGGAGGTAGCTTAACGAATAAATTAGAGAAGGGCAAGAGAGGAGACCAGTGGTCAGCATTATAGTGAACAGGAGATGTTTAAAAATGGAGACTAAGACTCATATTTATTTTGAGAGAGGGAGAGAGAGTGTGCACACACACATGTGTGGATGGGCGCAGAGTCGGACAGAGGGAGAGAGAGAAACCTAGCAGGCTCAGTGCTCACAGCTGTGGGGGTGGGGGGGGGGGGCAGAATTCTAAATCCCACTAAATGTGAGATCTTGACTTGAGCCAAAATCAAGAGGTGGTGACTCAACAGACTGAGCCACAGGAGCCCCTATTTTTCTGAACTTACTAAACATAGTTACAAATATTTTATTACTAATTATAAAATTACATTACTATCTAACAGGAGTAATGAAAAATCCCTAAAGCAATTTTAATCATGTTCTTGTTTTCCAAAAATAAATTATTTGATTAAAATCTTGTTACTAATTTAATAATTTTTAATTGATGACTTATGGCCTAAAGGATTTCCTACCCATGTACATAATAAACCAATTGTGAAATTAGTAATAACTTAATGATTCAAGTAACAATTGTCTAAATTATAGCCTATAATAGATTTCCTACATTAAGCCTATTATAATTTTCATTGTTTTTAAATTTTATTTTGAAACTATAAGTCAGTCATCTGGTTTAAACCATAAAACTTTACAAGATGAATCCCCCCTCTAGATAGATTCTATGAATATGGGAGATAATATAATTGCCTCCTTTTGTTTTTATTAATCATAAAATTCAGAGTTCCTTCCTCTATTTAATATCCATGTGCTTTTATAGTTCACAAGAATCCCATTTGATTATAAGATTTTAACAATATTTTACAGACTACATGAAAAGATAACTGAATAAAGCAAAGAAAGAAAACTATTAGGAATTCTTATCTCCACATTTCTATTTTTCCATGTTACCATGTTAAGCATTTCACCATCCTAAGCATTTTGGTTTAGTCCTCTGCCTTACTGTTTGATAGGCACATGGTACCTATAGTTAACACTTTACAATTAAGAGAAATCACATTTTCACTGACTGTGTTCAAAGCTTGGGGAACGATGAAGAGGAACAAAAGGGCATTCCATTTATGCTGTTCTTGCCTGCATCAGTTAGGAAATCTTTTTCTAAAATGTATGAAGCAGACTTTATTTATGTGTCATTGCCCACCCTCGACCAATCCCTAGTAGAGGCATAGGGTTGTCTATATTTGGCTCAGGCTGACCATGACATAATCCCCAGAACAGGACATACTACTTCTCAAACAAAATTGGTAGTGTGGAAGAATTTAAATTTTTTTTTTTTTTTTCAACGTTTATTTATTTTTGGGACAGAGAGAGACAGAGCATGAACGGGGGAGGGGCAGAGAGAGAGGGAGACACAGAATCGGAAACAGGCTCCAGGCCCCGAGCCATCAGCCCAGAGCCCGACGCGGGGCTCGAACTCACGGACCGCGAGATCGTGACCTGGCTGAAGTCGGACGCTTAACCGACTGCGCCACCCAGGCGCCCCGGTAGTGTGGAAGAATTTAAAAGAGATTAGTTTTCTGCAATAGAAAAAATGTTGGCATGTAACAGGAGATCAACTAACATTTCTTGAAGGCCTGTCTGTGTCAATTACTGGGCTATAAATTTTCTGTAGATTAGAGAAGAAGAAGAGGGCAAATTTGGTATTTAAAAAACACAGTATTACTGCTACATATTCTGTTTCTTCTATTATCTTCAAATGTTAACACCTTACTATATTTAATATATTTAAATGTTTAAATGCTAATGTGGAGCAGAGCCTGCTTGAGATTCTCTGTCTCTTCTCTCTCTGCCCCTCCCCAACGCACTATCAATCTCTCTCATAAATAAATAAATAAATAAATAAATAAATAAATAAATAAAATTAAAACAATAAAAACCTGAATTCAATAAATGTAGCATCTGTAAAAGGATGTTCAGAGAGCAGAAGCTATATGTAACATTTCAAAAGCTTCTGTATTTTAAATTAATTTAATCGTTTTAGAATGCGTGGGTATTTGCAGAGTATGAATTCAGGTACACATGTAAAGTTTCAAGAAAATATGCCTATGATTCACATTTATTGAGAACCCAGTTTTCAAAATCTAAATTTTATTACAAAAGTAGTGCATGAAAAATAAATTTGAAAATAATAGTACAAACTTAGATGAAACAAGCAGTGATTAAAGCATTTTTGTGTGTTACATTTTTTGTTTCCATTCTGATCTTTAGGTGTAGAGAGAGTTTATATTCTTTTGTAGTCCCCAGTTCATAGTGCACTGTATTCATGTGTCCATTCAAAACTCTCCCCTTTGTATTTTATTTACATTGCTTTACATTGTTCCATTTCATTTTATTGTGTTGTATTTTATTTTCCCTTTTCTTCTGGTCTTCTCTGCACCGATTCATCTTCATATGGACCTATTCTATTTATTTAATATTAAATGGAAAATAGACATGAAAACTTATCAAATATGGAGTGTTGAGTGAATGTGTTTTGATTTACAGACATGACACTTAAATATGAATTATATTACTTTATCCCTCGTTTCAGCACTAATGTTTTCAGATATAGCCATGCTTCTTTCTGCTTCTAAGTTGGTGCTGCTTACTTCTCAGACATATTCCACTCACATTTTATTTACGCATTCTTCATGTAATGCTCTGTTTTGAAACCTGTTACTACTCACTGTTATAAAGAATATTGATGTGATGTGCCCTTATGCAAGTTTTTAAAATTTTTTTCCCACCCATACTGGGATCAGTTTGTGTACCAGTCAGTATATGGTGAAATATCTCTCTAGGGATTTAGAAGATGGTATTTAATGCAAAGAATTAGGTTAACAGAACTCTTGGGAGGCGCCTGAGTTGATCATATCAGGGAAGACTGCTGTGAGCTCTCAAATTCCCTCCTGGCTTCCATGGCATCAAGAAAATGAGGATCTGAAACTACTTCCAAAGTTCATAGGTAGTTGACTCACAGGAGGAGATCTCAAGGCTGCTGAAAAAAACCTCACCTCTGCTGAGTCCCATACCATTGCCTGTTGCTCTCACAATAGCCCCCTTTACCTTCTAAATCACATGCTACTACTTCCTGTTGGAGGATTCTAAACAAGAACTAGGATAGCAATAAATTTTGATATATGTATTTCCAATCTCCTTCTTCTATGATATAGTGTAGAATGTAGAAGATAGTGGAGATTATAATTTATTGCCAAAAATGAGTATTGACCTTATCAGGCTTAAGTGTGCATAAATTAGATAAATACTGCTTTACTGAAGTCTACAAATAGCTGATCATCTTACATAATCATGGTAAAGCCTAAAATTCATCCCCCCCCGCCATGTCCTTACTATTCACTTGAAATGACACACATTTCTGCCATTCAAGGTAGATAAAACTAGGATCTTATAATTGTTTTTCATCTTTATTTCTCTAATTTCTAGTAAGTTAAGAGTATCTATTCGTATGCTTATTAGCTATCCAGGCTTCTACTTCTAATTGTTCATTAATATTTGTTGATTGTCTTCTATTGTTTTTCTAGTTTTTATTTTGTTTAGTTGCTATTAGTATATTTTAGATATCCATCTCTTGGCCATTTTAGATGTCATAAATATCCTCTCCAGTCACATTTGTTTCTTAACAAATTTATTGAATAGAAATCATTATTAATCTTAAAGTTAATAATTTTTATGTCTTTTTAAAAAATTACTTCCCTAGTCTTTGATATATAGTCCTCCACATTTTCTTCAATTAATTTATTATGTTTACCTTTAGGGAATTTTCATTACTATGTCACTTGATATTATGAATTTGAATAAATATAAATTAAAATTGGCTTCTTACTCTGCCCGGCAGTAATGTGACCATCTATCTACTTTATGTAATTGAATTTGTAGACATCGTTTTTAGTATCATGGTAGAATTTTACTGTATTTTCTGAAATTTCTGATCTTTATCAACTTATTTAAGGTTTGTTTAATGCTTCTTTTCATCTTTGCTTATTAATCCAGAAACATATCTACTGGGTTACAAATTGATCTGCTGGACTACACTCCTCTCAAAACTGAGGGTCCTTTCCCTGCATTCTTCATGTCCCTTCTTTTGGTAACCCATAAAAGGAAATGCCCACCAATATTCTTTGGATGGAGGAGGGTACCTTTATTATGGAGGTATGAGCTAAAAATAAACTTCCCCCAGGAGAAATAGAGATGCCATGTCATGTGCTGTAGTGTCAATAATAAACCATTCTTCCACTCACCACTCCTTCATAAAATACGTTCAAGCATCTTGGGGTTGGGTGTGAGACTCTGTTACTATTTTAAGAGCAGTATCTGCATTCTTAGTTGTACACTGATAAATCTTTCAGAGTAACTATGAATCCAGAATAAAATTAAAATATCACTGTACAAAGACCTGAAGCCACAATCATGTATTTTATTTCACAGAAGTAAACTGAAATAAAATATTTTCTTTTATATTTTAGAATTCATTAATTTGCTTTTACAACACAGAACAAAATATATATATATAGGCTTTCCTCCCACTCACCCTACTCACTACAGATATTGTCTCTGCCTGCTCAGTCTCTGTGCATTTGCTGCTCCTAATTATGACAATAGAGGTGTAAGTAGAACTAGGAAGTTTACAGTGAGCTATATGATAAAGGCAGAGTTGCTGTAAGAAGATAAATTAGGAGAATCATGGTAAAGAAGGAGTAACGAAACCAACATCAAACAAGAACATATGTGTCCTGAGACTGGAATATTTTGTAAAATAAGAGCTATTAGGAGTGTCTGCTGGGCTTGTGAGATGTTGAGAGAAGACTTGTGGAAACAAGATTGGAGAGAGAGCTAGTAAAAGCCAGTATTAAAAATGTCTGTTTCTGAGGAGATTTGTTCCTTTAATGCTTTACTGAGGCTTAAATTCTTAAACTGCCTTTCAATTTTCTAAGCAAGTCTAGTGATTATTTAATTATAACTGTGCTCAGACTTGGCTGAGGGTAGCTCAAATTTATTTGGGTTCACTAAATTCATTTTACCCTTAGAATAAAAATTTCTAAAAAGTAAATGTGCTATTGGGTTATATTCCCTTAACTTATTAAGACTGTGTGTTCTTATGTGTGTGTATAATTTTAGAAGAATTTAATGATACTTTCCCTACTGATTATATAGAATTCTGTGTTATACTGCTGAAGCATATGCTTTAAAAGTCATGGAAAAAGACCTTTAAGAAAATGTTAGCTCAAAAGGTTACCCTAAGAACTTATATTCTTACAACCTAGGTAGCTAAATGCTTTCTATAGAATGAATTTATATTAGCTATTTTGCTGGATATAAGTGAAGAATCAAATCTAGATTTGTAAATAAATGGATATAGTAATGTATGCTTTAATCTTATCAACGCAATTAGTTAAATTATTCTGAGTCAGAGAACTGATATTACTTAAAACTAAAAGGTGGTCCAAGGGTTCTGGGGTTCCAGGGACCCTTTCAGGAAGTACATGAAATCAAACTATTTTTATGACAATGCTATTTTTACTTTCATTGTGCCATGAATATACAGTGGAGTTTTCCAGCAGTTACATTCCATTTGCAAAAGATTAAATGCAGTAGATATGAAAGTCCATTTGTCTTCTACTAGGGCAGATATTTTAAAAGTATGACAAACAAAAAATGATGCTAACCTTTTCCCTATTTTTGTTTAAAAAATGTAGCCATTGTTACATAAAATATCTTATTTTTGCTAACATATAATGATTCATTATTGCTAGTTTTAAATGAATGTTTTAGTTCTGTCTTAGTTTTAGTTCCTTATGTGGTGAATATTAATAGATATATTCTCCAACAACCAAAGCTCTTTGGGACCTTAATTATGTTTGTTTGAAGAGTGCAAAGTGGTCCTGAGACCATAAAGCTTGAGCATCTCAGTCCTAAAAACTTAAAAAAAAATTTAATGTTTATTTTTGAGAGAGAGACAGAGCATGAGTTAGGGAGGAGCAGAGCGAGAGGGAGAATCCAAAGCAGGTTCCAGGCTCTGAGATGTCAGTGCAAAGTCTGATCTGGGGCTTGAACTCACGGACCACAAGACCATGACTTGAGCTTAAGTCAGATGCTTAACAGAGCCACCCAGGTGCCCCTAAAACTTTGAGAATAAATATATGTTTTCAGAATAGAGAGGCTACTGCTTTTCTTTTGAGTTTCATATATATCTCTGCTAAATAACTAAAAATAGGAGATGATGAAGGAAGAAGAAAGGATAGATAAAAGGAAGAGAAAAGGAATAAAGAACACATGGCAAACAGAAGTGAAATATGTTGGTTCATTATACCTCAGGTGACATGTCAAACAGGCAACAATGTATCTTCCATAGAAATAAATAAACCACAAGAAAGATCAGAAATTCATTGCCTCTACCCTGAAAACTACATACATACTCAACCCACTGAATATTATGAAGTATGACAAGCAAAATAAAAAGACCTTTATTTAAAATATAATAATCATTACTAAATTTCTTATATTTAATTTTTAGAGTCATTAGAGTATGGTACTTTTTTTATGAAGCTTTTTTGTTTTAATTCCGGGACAGTTAACAGATGGTATTATATTGGTTTCAGGTGTACAATACAGTGATTCAACAATTCTACACATTACTCTGTGCTCATCATGATAAATGTACTCTTTAATCCTCATCACTTATTTCACTCAACCCCTCACTCACCTCCCTTCTGGTAACCATCATTTTGTCCTCTATAGTTAAGAGTCTGTTTCTTAGCTTCTCTCTTTCTCTCTTTCTTTTCCCCATTCCTAGCTTATTTAATTTCTTAAATTCCACATATAAATGAAGTCATGTGGTATTTCTCTTTCTCTCACTGACTTATTTCACTTGGCATTATACTCTCTAGCTCCATCCACATCCTTGTAAATTACAAGATTTCATTCCTTTATGGCTGAATAATATTCCATTGTACTTATACACCACCTCTTCTTTATCCATTCATCTTTCGATGGACACTTGAGCTGCTTCCATAATTTGGCTGTGGTAACTAATGCTACAATAAATACTGGGATGTATGTATCCCTTTGAATTAGTGTTTCTGTATATTTTAGGTAAATAGCACTATGATTACTAGATCATCAGGTAGTTATCTTTTTAACTTTTTGAGGAATCTCCATACTGTTTTCCACAGTGGCTGCATAGGGTGCAGCACTTTTATTTCATGACAGTTTCAAGAGTTTTATTATTAAAAAAATAATTAATGCATTAAAATAATTAATTAATTAAAAACCTAAATGCCACTGAATGGTTATAAGAATATGACATAGAGACACTGTACCTATGGCAGAGTAAGCATTTTTTTTGTCTTTTGAAAATTTACAAAGTGAAGTGTTGCAAAATGAAGTCTCACCAGTCTATACGTAACTCATAGAAAATATTAATAAGCTCATCACTGTGCCAATCTGATACCAAATCACTAAGTCTACTTAGTGCTTATAATGTAGTGTTACATTGATTTAATGATGCTATTAGGGATATTTGCAGTGATTGGACTGGCATAAACAATTAGTACTTAGGATACTCTTTCGCGGTAGAAAAAACACCTAATTCCGCTAATTGCCTCTAGTTCTGCTTCTATTAACTGCACACTTTGTACATGCTAATAATCTTATTATCAGCTGTTGCTGAGTTAATTAAAAGTCATGTCTACAAGCATAAACCAAAATAAAAATATGTATTTTGCTCATCTTTTATATAATAAATAAAAATTTTGGAAGACTGTATTTAAACATTTATCTTCAGAAAGTGAAAGAAAATTAAAAAGATGTATATGCCAAATTAATTTATGGCAAGCTCAGAAGAAGCTGCAAAAACAATTTTGCATTCAAATTATAATAGCTAAGAACATGCCAGTCCATTGGTTAGTATAGAAAAATGCCTAAGTTTTCAGGAAAGCATTGCTCATTCTTTAAATAAAGGAATGTATCCCAAAAAGACTCTTTTTGTTTGTCTTTTTCCCCCTGAAAATTGCTAAAATATATTTTAATTTGTTCTGCAAGTCTTAAAATCAACCTGAAATATATTTTCTTTTGTGTTGGTATTTTACTATTTCAGAATTTAACAGATCATTTCTAAGTAAATAGTTTATATATGACATCATATTTGCATCTGGTAAGAGTAACTTATGTTTCAAGACTGTATTATTTATAACTCATTAATGGCAATGAACATATACCAGACATTATTTCATAATTAAGAATGTCACAGAGTATTTCAGTTACATTTACTTGTGTTATTAATAAAGAAGTAAAGATGTTAGGTACTACTAATCTTCCCTGGATTTTATCAAGGAGAATCACTCTAATTGGGACCAATTGAATGAGTAAGTTTTTTTATGCTTTTAGTTTATTCCTTAAGCATACAAGCTGCCTACATTCTCTCAATTTGGAATTGATAAGTTTAGTGTTGCTATAAAATGATACTCATGTTGCCGTAAGGCTGTATGTTACAGTGTGCTTTTTGTTTAAGAACAAGTAATTCTTAAAATGTAAGAGTAAAATGTTATGTACACATGTATATGGGTATGTACAAAATATTTATATCTAATTTTATATGGAATATGTACCATAAATTGAACTCCTAAGATCTAATTTTCTTTTAACAACAATAATACCAACAACAACGGATAAGAATATGATATGTTCAAGAAATACCTCTCCAGGAAAAAAACACAAAAATAGTAATGATGAACAAAACCCTCAGTTAAAACAAAAACAAATTAGTACTATAGACCTTAAGTTAAATTCAGCCAAACAAGAAAAGTTATACATGAAACTTTTAAAAATCTTTCTCTATCCTTCTATTTTGTTAAAACAAATACACCAAAGTTTTGATGACCTTTTCACATTATCCATTGCCTTTGAGGCACTTTTCATTGCTGTAACACGCCTGTGTATTCTCCCCAACTTTTAAAAACCAAATCAAAAATGAATGTTTAATTCCTATCTTCTTTCACTTCTTTGAACTTGATGCATTTGTGCGTGCTCTACTTGTTGAAATTATCTCCAGCTTTAGCTTCCCTGACAAACCTCCATGGTTCTCTTTCTCATACAAGATATTACCTTCTCCGTATCCACTATTAGTTTTTCTTTCTCTATGACTTTAAAATGTAGTGTTCCCTGAGCTTCCATTGTTGGCCCTGCCCTCTTCTCATGCTATCATTCTCAAGATCAATATTTTTATTCCATGCATCAGCTACCAAATATACCTGAATACTTTAAACACAAAATGTATGACCTCTAAACATAGGCTCTCCATATTATTCAGCACAAGTTTCTTAAATACTGCACAAATGAATCTATTTCAGTATACACTAAACTCATTATCTATCTCTTAAATATATCCCTTAGATACTAATTTTCAGCTAAATTCACTACTTTTGACAGCTAGAGTTTCCCTTTTTTTCCACTTAGCAATGGGTTCAGTGTAATGTCTTGCTTATTTGATTAGATCTCCCAATGAAATCTAAGACCCAGGAAGACAAAATCTATTTCCTGTCTATTTTGTTCACACAGTATACCTAGTTGTGTGGTCCTAGAAGAAAAGAGTTAATGCACAGTGGTTTTTGTCTGTCACCACCCAACATGCCCAGTTAGTCCACACATCTTCCTGTTTCCTCATCCTAGAAGTCTCTGGATCCACTACCCTGCCACATTCCTAGTTTCTGCTTTTATGATCCGTGGATAAAATACTATAATAGTTCCCTAAATTATTTCTTTGATTCAAGACTATTCATTTACAGAATTATCTTCTCCTGTTCAAATATGTTCAGTGATCTCTGTTCCTTAAGATTATATGTAAGTTTTTACCTTAAATAACTGCTACTTAACATCTCCTGCTCTGCACTTTCCAAGGGCTGCAGTATCTACCCATATTCATTAATTTTAACTTTCTGGAAACCATGAAACAGCACACTGTGGTCCTATCACAGGGATAGATAGGTATAGATATTTGATATAAATGTTAATATAGATATCTATATAAATACAGACATAGAAAGATATGACTATGGGTATAGATGTAGGTAGATATAGATGTTGAAAGTAAGCAGAATTTTGGACCCCAAAATATGTCTCTTTGGCCGAAAGATGATCTCAAACTGGCTATTTTTAAGAAATTGTGCAAAAAAAAAAAAATAAACATTAAAAAAAGAAAGGATGCCTAATGACTCTGTTAAGTGTCTGACTTCGGCTCAGGTCATGATCTTGCAGTTTGTGAATTCCAGTCCCGCTTTGGGGTCTGTGCTAACAGTGAGGAGCCTGGAGCCTGCTTCCCATTCTGTGTCTCCAGCTCTCTGCCCGCCCCCTCCCCCTTTCTCTTTCTCTCTCTCTTTCCCTAAAAAATCAACAAACATTAAAAATGAAAGAAAGAAAGAAATTGTAGACACAGGAAACCTTCTGGAAACTGAGCAGAAGTTACTCTTTTGCAAAACATTTATGTTTATAAGGGAAATCTCTATTTGTAAGTATATATCTCACTGCACCAGAAAGAGGAGGATATCCTATTCCCTGGAAACTGTCATCAGTGGTGAAAGCATGGACTTAAATCTGCATCACAATCTTACTATGGGTTGACTATGTTTTTCCTCCTATAAGTAACTCCCCACATGCAACAACTTCTTTTGCCTTTAGCAGAAAATGGAATTTCAGGTGATGACTTCAACCATTTTGAGGAGTTACTCAGTTTTCCTGAGTGTTTCCAATGCATACAGAAAGAATACAGGTTATTACATTTGTATTTGTGTTTCTCCTCTTAATTTGTCTTTTTATTACCTGTTTTTTTTAACCTGGAAAGGTAGAGAATTATTTTCTTCCTCACAATATGTGGATGTGGATATAGATATAGATATAGATGTAATCACCTCTGGCCAATTTTCCCCCTCATTCTTCTGAGCCATTTAAGATTCATGTTCTTGGTAAAGGGCTCCCTTCAGTGCTGTTCTCTCCTGCCTTCCTACAGACTCCTGAAAATATCTCTGTTAAAGCACTTTGGACATTGCATTTCCACGTCTGTACCATAAGCTCCTTGAAAGTAGTGTTACATAATCAGTAGTAAAAACATTTGTTAAAAGAATATGTTAATCAACTATAATTTGTATTAATTATCAAATAATCTACCATGTGAAGAGAAAGAAACTTAATTTTAAATATACCTACCAAGCAGCAGTGGCACAAAGAACTTCAAATAAGGAATCCTGTAAATACAAATACACTTCAGCATTCTTTGTTTAAATATAGCCCATTAAGTAATACTTAACAAAAGAAAAACAAATCCCCAGGTAACATATAGAAGGAATAAATATTTACTTATGCAAAGTATAATTCAAGCAATGCTTAGAACTCCCCTCTCTTCTATTTTAATCTGTTAACTAATAAGTATATTATATATTAAGAATGCTTTATAGGTGAAATTTGATTGTTGTTAAATTTCAAAGGGCTCTGAGAGCTTAACAATAAACAATTTTGAGTTTGTTGGAACTTCTTTATATGAACCGAAGATCCTTATTTGGAAATGTCTTTTTTTACAGGAAATAATCAGAACACTGGTTTATGACAGAAGCAAAAGAACACAACTTCAAATTTAATTATGTATGGAAACATAGGCTTAAAATACTTGGCTATTTCTATAAGAGTCATCTCCACCCTCAGTAAGCAAGAGAGTAACCCACTAAAAAGACAAGCCCAATTGAGATATCAGAAAGAATGTGTCTTAAGTTTTTATGCCATGTTGATGATTTTCAAAATATTTTCTATGCTTTCATTAAAAAAAAAAAACAAAAAAAAAACAAAACTTGGGTGAGGGGTGCCTGGGTAGCTCAGTCGGTTAAGCATTCAACTTTTGGTTTTGGCTCAGGTCATGATCTCACAGTTCCTGAGTTTGAGCCCCACCTGAGGCTCTGTGTTGATAGCAAGGAGTCTGCTTGGGATTCTGTCTCCCTTTCTCTCTGCCCCTTCCCTGCTCTCTCTCTCTCTCTCTCTAAAAAATAAAGCATTTTAAAGAATTAAAAAAAAAAAAACACTTGTATACACCATCTTCAGTAAATATTTAGTAAGAAAATGAAGCACAAATGTGTTTTATTCAATGTCAGAATATATCAAAGTCAACAATTTAGACTTCAAAAAGAAAAAAAAAGATATGTATTTCCCATCCTGTCATAAGGAGCATATTTTCATTTTGAAGTAACTAACACAATGAGAACAAAACAGAATAAGATTTATGTTTATATCAATAAGTATAAGAGAATCAGAGGAGTTAGAACTCTAACTCAGGTCATATGGGAATACAGATAAGGAAAACAAAGTGGGGAAGGAGAAAGAAGCAGTCCTGTATGGTGTGGAGAAGCTGAAGTCACTGTAGCTTGCTGAACTTAGGGGCTCATCATGTGTGTTCTCTGTTTTCCCAGGAAAACACGTGCAAGGGATAACCAGCAGGTAAACCCCATCTGGCAAGGAGAGATGGTGGTCTAGAATGGAATCCACTATACTGTTTCAATGACTCCTCCATGAATTTGGAAATCGGGTTCTTTTTTCCCTTATTAAGAGAATAATTCTGTGGTCAGAAAGCAAGATTTTTCCCATTATTCATATAATATTGTAAAAGCTCTAATTTAATGATTTTTCTTTTAAAGTTTTCAAACTCTGAGTCAAACATGCAGTTTTCACTAATACTAATAGCTCCTTACACATTAATTGTGCTGATGCCACTGTAACATGACCATACTTCCTACCCTTCGGGGGCAGACACCATTGGTAGCATTATCCTAAGGCTCACACAAGTACAAAACACCACTGCTGTAATTCTTCAGCAAACATTGTTAATTTTTTGGTCTCATGTTGTTTTCCAGTGGGTTTTGATATGATTTGCTCTACTGCTGGCTTCTTATCAGTATTTGCTACCTAATCAGCAAGCATCATTTTGCACAAGCCTCAGCCAACATGATGCCATCTTGTTCAACCTTTTAGCTTTCTTTGGAACTGTCCAGCATAGATTCCTTTTTTTTTTTTTTTTTTTTCCACTACAAAACTGTCAGCCTTTTGCAAGCTAATAATTAATAATTAATATTTTATAATAAAGTTGCATTATATTATAGTTTGCCAACCAAAGTAATTATTTTCACCTCATTAGGAACATCTCTTCACCAATTGCACTGAAAACAGGTTCACAGTGTATGATTCTTTCCTTTCATATAAAGTATATGTATGCACACAGATGATGTGACATAGGAAATAATGAAAGGTATATGAAAGCAGTGACATGTAGCTATACTACATTGTTTAGTTTTTGTTTTCATATTCAATGAACTTGAGATCCTTATAAGAAAGGTGCTATTTAACGATAAAATATGGTTATATATGTAACTGCACAGCTTATAAATCATATCTCAAAATTTCACAGACACAAAGTTTTTTTTTTAATTTTTTAAAAATGTTTATTTATTTTTGACAGAGAGAGAGAGAGAGAATGAGACAGAGAGACAGAGAGACAGAGAATGAGCGGGGGAGGGTCAGAGAGAGAGAGGGAGACACAGAATCCAAAGCAGGCTCCAGGCTCTGAGCTGTCAATACAGAGCCTGACACGGAGCTCGAACTCACAGACCACGAGATCATGACCTAAGCCGAAGTCAGATGCTCAACCAACTGAGCCACTTAGGCACCCTGACACAAAGTAAGTTTTTAACATTGTCAGCAGCAAAGTTAATGTAGTTATTCCAGAAGGGGCCTCCTCTGTTATCAAAACAATTTTCAGCAGAGTCCTGATCCCTTCACTGCTACCAGTTATCAGAAGAGCAATAGTTGGTGGTGGGTCAGATAGAAAGAACATAACCCAATTTCTGGGCACCAGACTGACCCTGACATGGTGACAGAAAAATGTTTTTTAATTTATAAAGAAAGCAAACCAGACATAAATAGGATTGATGGCAAACAACTGGAAATTCAAAATGTAATCTCTTCTGAACAAAACAGCATTTATTGTTAAAACTATGTGTTTTTTCCCAAAATTGTGGGTTTGTTATATGTCAATTAGCATTTTGAATCTGGTATTATTCAGGCAAAGTATTAGAATGAGAGAATATATAACTCTTTACTTTTTGAAGTATATGAAAAAAAGTTTTGTGAACTCTCATATTTAAATTTATTCACCTTGTACAGTACTTACTAGTAATTTCCTAATCAATATTACTTGAATGAATCACATGTCCCAGAGAATATACACAAAATGCCATAAACTTCCAATGAATAGGTTTAATATGGCATTTTATCTTGTTACATACTTGTGCTAAAATTATTTTCCATTTATTGGATTCTCTATACATGAGGTGTGTTCTGTGCATCTGGTACCAACACGTTATTTTGTGGTGATTTAAGTGATTTACTCTAATCAAAACCAGGAATTGGTTTAGTGAACTGGTTAAGAACAGTCAATGGAGGAAGAGTACTTGAAAATGAGTTTCGGCTAGACCATTAGGACAAAAGGGAACGAATCATCTAAAGCATACCTATTTTAAAAAAAAAAAATTGATGTTTTTTTATTTATTTTTGAGACAAAGAGAGAGGGAGGGGCAGAAAGAGAGGGAGGGGCAGAGAGAGGGAGGGGCAGAGAGAGAGGGAGACACAGAATCCAAAGCAGGCTCCAGGTTCTGAGCTGTCAAGACAGAGCCTGACGCAGGGCTCCAACTCACAGACTGTGAGATCATGACCTGAGCTGAAGTCCGACGCTTAACCGACTGAGCCACCCAGGCGCCCCATAAAACATACCTATTTCAATGCCTCGTGTATATTTAACGCTCAACAAATTTCAATAGCTCTTATTTTGCCTCAAGGTGCAAGATCACCTTTTAAACATTTGACATTTTACAATTTTCTGATGGGTTTAGTAGATGTTTACATTAAGTTGTATATATAACTCTTCTTATAGAGTCAGTAGCTAATTTGGGGGGTTCCTCTCATTCCTAAAAAATCAAAATCCCTAGGACACAACCTAAATGACATTCCTAATTAGAACACCAATGCCATCTAGTGGTCACATTTGCAAACTACAGTCTTACTGGTGAACAGAAAAGTAAGTGGTGCTGCTTCAGAATGCACTCTGAATGAATCTCAGATGAGCAAATAAGGTTTCCTACATGTACACTACTCAGCCAATAAAAAGTTTAAACCAACATTTCAGCATAGTGTAGAAAATTTAGTTCCTGGTCCACAGGAAGCATACAATCTGGCTCTTTATATAAAGACCTACATAAAATTCTTAAGTTGGGTTATAAACACGATTTAGAAAAAAGACTGAGTCCAGCTATAAATGAGACCATGAAGAGCTGGAATAGAAATATGGGTATAGTATTTGATAACAAAATTTATTTTGGAGAAATATTATTCAGATTTAGGGCAAAAAGTCAAAGAAAGTTCAAATTAATGCACTTGTAAGTTCAGGAAGGGATGGAAAATGATCAAAATACAACACACATATGAAACTCCTTTAAAATAAGATACAACAAATTAGAACATAAGAAGGCATTAGAGATTTTTATTCCAGATTGAAAAGATTTGCATAAACAGATAATATTTGGAGACATACCTGGTCATGAACAAATGAACTAGGTTTTGTTTCTTTACAGAAAATAATTATATATGAGAACATCTTGGTGAGAGAACGCTATACAAAATGGAAAGTAGACATCTATAATAGCAAGTATATTAAAACTTAATGTACATCCTTACACTAAAGATATATTTAGGAAAAAAATGCACGTGTTTATCTAACAAGCTACTGAATACAATCAGTAAGTAAACCCTACCGTTAAATTAGTAAGATTTCAACATTTACTCCTGTTTTGTAAAATCTTAGTTAAACTGACAGTGTCTTTTGTTCTTTCCTAAGTAAAAACATTTTTGTTAGACCAAGATGTCACAGGATGAGCTTAAGGGTCACTCAGAGGTCAGTAATGTCCATAGCTTCCATAAGCAAAAGTCGGCACTCTGAGCACCAAAATCGTCAAATTAGAGCTCCTCTCTCAGACCTCTTAATGCTTTTAGCTACAGATGTTATCAAGACATCCACAAAGTGGGCTATGTTCTTTAGTGCTGGTTACCGGAACAGCTGTTAAATTAATTAAGTCAGTATATTTTCCAAGTCTGATTAAGATATGTTTATTTCTGCTTTCACAAAACAGCTGTGATGTAAGTACTAAAACTGATGTTCTAAGAAACCCAAAATAAAATTAAAATCATCATATGTTGTCCAGTTCAAGTAAAAGTTTACTTTTGGATCTTCATGTTTTAGTTATATTTATAGGGAATACAGGTGTACATTGACAATGCAAGGTTTTGATTAATTTCTCAGTATTTTCACATTCACTATTATTTTCAATATATAACATAGAAGATTAAAACATCAAAACAGAAAAATGCAAATGCTGAAAGTGGCTCCAATAAGCAAAGCAGGTGATTCAAGAAAGGATTATACCTGACTTGAATTGAGTATTGCCCTCTGTTTCCCTTCATGTTATGGCACAATTTGTTGACAAATAATGTAACATTGGTCCCGTAACTAGAACCTAGAACCTTCTATGAGTCAGATGAAAGGAGAGGAAAGGAGGCTGTGATTTAAAGAAAAAAATCTGTAACACAAATAAGACAAAAGCTTAGAGGCAACTCAACTACTACAGATGTGCTACATCTGCTCACTTGCCCACTGGGGACTAGGAAATAAAGAGATTAAGACATTTACACAAAGATGGTTAGACAACAAGATCAGATAAGCAACACGACAGCTTGGTCAAGGTACTATAAGCATAGCATGGAGAAAATGACTCACTAAACCACTTAACCCACTTACAAACAATATTTTTAATTCATTTAATGTTCAAATGATATTTTATCAGGGTAGACAATGAGCTGGCTATTTTTAAAATGTCACTAACAGACTGAAATAGAGAGAAACAAGCGACCTTTTTAATAATGACCTTTTTAAAGTAAATAGCATTGCGATTTTATAATGGGGCATGAATGCCTAGGACTTTTAAAGATAATATAAGAGCAATATTTTAAATTCCCATCTTCACATAACAATAAAAGAAATGACTAGTTATGATGCATGTGAAAAGATTTGATGGGTGCTTGGAAAACATGAGTTAGCTTGTTTCTTCTTGGCAAACCTCCTGAAAGAAAATTTTTCCTGCTTCTTACCTTACGCACTGCTGTTTTCCTAATTTCAAATGTTCACCTGCTTATACCTGAACCTTGTGGATGTAATAACAGAGGCACATGACCTGTAGACCAATTTAAAAATATGCACTACAACAAAAATAGATTCCACAATAGCAAAATTCTAAATTTTTCAGAAAGATGTAGAAGTCAAGGCTTATTTTGTCTATAGTACATATATAGGTATTAATATGGAATATATAATACTAATATTGAATTTACAGTTGCATATTATATAATGAAATATTTTAAATTATAAAATAAATGAAAATATAGTCACTCATTCCGAGTCTTGCTGCAATATATCCATGTAACCTAGTCACTCCTACGTTATGACTTGATATGACTTGAAATTAACATTCTAAATTTGAACTGACAAAAATAGATCTTACTATTCCTAATTAACCAGATTCAACATCTCTTTTCCCACCCTCTAAATGATCAGATAACTTCAAAAGGAAAAGTGCTTTACATTATCAATATTTGTTACACAAATATCTTCATGCCTAATTATAATAATCTTTTTTGTAAAATGTCAAAACATCATAAGCCTTTGTATTATTTTATTTAAAATAATTAACACACCTATATCATTTGAAACATACATCTCCTTGTTCATGTTAACTGTGGAAGGGTACCACAAATCATGTGACCGATAGCATTTCCTTCTTTAAATTGGCTACTATCTTAATGGTAAACTTAAGGCCATTTTTAACAAAATATAAATGAGTTTTTCTGTCTAAACCTCATTCCTGGCTACATGTCTCTCCAACTATCTATCACGTTACCCTATGTCTTGATTTGACTGACCTACATTTTTGATTAATTTTAAAAAATTTAATAAGCCAACTTAATTTTTTTCTGAAATGAAAGTTGAAAGAAAATATATGAAATATATGAGGTGATGACACAAATGCCAAAATTATCAAATCAATTGCAATATAAAGGTGTTCAAGGAAGTAAAGAAAACTAAGCAAGCTTGTCTTTCCTATCTCCTATTAAGGCTGAATGTGCTCAATTATAACAAACATTTAAAGGGAAAAACCTCACTGCACAATAAAAAAAAATAATAATGTTTTAAGCTTTTAGACTTTGAATCTATGTTGTGATATATTTAAAGAGGTTATAAAAGTCCGGGTGATTCTCTCTGTGAACCAAGAGCCTGACACAGGAGTGAAGCTAGTGAAGCAGAGAAAAAGCCGAGAGAAGTCAAATCTCGGCAACAATCCCTCAGTTAACACATAAAGAAAATAACCTAATTACTGGAAAGCAGGGAAAAAGAAAATAAAAAGTATGGAAGGGTAGAGAAGCATTAGATGTGAACACGCAAATTTGTCTTTGCTATGGAACAAGAAATCAGCCCAGATCCTGAGGGTGGCCATTAAAAGCAGAGGCTGTATGTTCTCACAACATGTGTGGATGAATGAGAAGAAGCCAAGAAACAGTAAAAAGACTAATTTTAATTACCAGAAAAGCTGTAAGAGAAACAACAGAGAGTTGGTGGTAGGAAGGCTTCCAGCTACAGGCTGCGTGGCACTGTACTCTCCTTACCAATTAGAGCCAGTCAGACCCCATTGAGGGATTAAGTGAGCAGAAGAATCAGCCCCCGTGCAGGGTCAGGCTGGACTCAAACACACATGCAAACCGGACACCAACCGACAGCGGGTGTAACCTGAGGCTCTCACACAGTCTCACAGAGATAGATGAACAGAAACAGAAAACAGTGCGTGGGATTTCTTTTCCATTAAACACAGGTGCTAATCGCTTTATCTATGGAAATACATTGCAAAGGACGTGCAATATAATTTCTGTAACAAACTCTTAGCATCAAAGGAATCAAGAGAATTCGAGAATGACTCTGAGATCGAGAGAGGAAAAGTAAAGGGGAGGGCTACCAGAACAATAGCACTAAAGCTGCCACACTGTGGATTTACTACCTGTGTTATTTTTCCAATTACATCCATTGTGATATAAAATTTCAGGAAAAAAAAAAGGGCCGCTGTCTGAGACTAAGCCGACTATTTTCCTAGGTTACTCAGGACTGACGCGGGGGGGGGGGGGGGGCAACCAAGGAGAAATAAAAACAGTCAAAGAGCCTAACCGTCCTGAGATAAAACTCGTAAGTGTGCGAACAAAGAGAAGCGCTTCCCGGTCAGGACCTAGGGACATTCTCCAAAGTGCAAAGTCGGTGCCGCTGCAGTCTAGGGTAGGAGCGACCGAGTGGGAATCCGAAAGCAGACAGACAGCGGCCAGCGAGCAGAGGAGGGAATTCTCGTCTGAGATCTCCTGAGCAGTCACCAGCCAACACGTTCGCTCTGTAATCTATGAATGTTGAATTCGGAAAGGTTGCGGCGCAGAAAAGCAGGTTGGGGGGGAGGGGAAGCCCTCCGCACTTCGGCGCGAAGGGAAATAGCGGTTGACTAGTGAGACGAGTAGAGAAACATATAAAACCCTTTTGGAAGCAAACAGACCTTTCAGCCCGGGGACATGCTAAATGAACCTTCTCAGCGAGAGGCAGTGAGGCGCAGGGCGCGGGCGACAGCGACAGCGCGGGCGAGCGGGGAGGGGCGAGGGACCGCTCCGGGAAGGACACAGCCAGTCAGAGGCGCGGGGCGCGGGGCGCGCGGACGCATTGGAGGAAAACACGCGAGCCCCAAACGTACCAGCCTGAGGAGGCGCCGCACCTACTTCCCGATATAACCAACTCCGGAGTGGGGGCGCCGAACTGCGAGGAGGCGGCAGCCAAAGTGCCATTAAAGCTCGGGGCGGAAAGGATGAGTTACCTGGGTCCCCTCTTCAGGGAGAAGCAGGGCAAGCTGGAGGATTTCCTCTGAATGATTAAAAACTCCGCAATTCTCTCCTGCCACAGGCTGAGTGGACTCAAGGAACTGCTCTATCTGAACTGTTGACGGGCAGGAGGATGGCAGACAGGAATTGAGAGCCACAGAGGAAGGACAGGGGAGTCTGGCATCTCATTGGTAAGTGGCAGGCATTCCTTTGCCAGGGACTGCTTTCTGTGATTATGCACTTCATCTCCCAGGCACTTAACGATTTTTGACACACTCCCTCTGCAAAGCCATCTTTTCTTGCCATATTGCCAGAATTTAAAAACTGTAACGTAAAGAGTTGTGTTTTTTTCCCCCCCAAACATGCTGTTTTTTTCTTTGCTGAGATTTTATGTCAGAAAAGTTGAAGCATTGAGTGAATATAACCTATTTGTGTATCTCATAATGCCATCCAAAATAAGAGTAAACAATTCCTGCAAGTAAACGGTAAGGTAATGAATGCCAGGTGAGGGGAAGAATTTTCTGCAAAGGAGGGTAAATGCTCAGAAAATAGGATGTGGTTCTCAGATACTGAATGTATGTCTCATGACTGAGCCTTGTATTTGTGGGAAGACAGCCCAATGACTGGGCACCTGGCAGTGCAATAACTTGTTAAAATTCAGGAGGGATGCTCTCTAAGTGGAGTTCTATAAAGTTAGAGAGACCAAGGAAAAACAGTGTCTTGAGTTATGCTGCGGTGTTTTCTAAATGTCATGTAGGGGAATGAGATAGATTTTTTTTAAGAAAATAAAAATATGTTCAGACATCCTTATTAAGCTTTTTATTGACAAGTGGAAGAGAATAGTAATTTGCATAAATATGAACATGGTGTAGAATAGGCTGAGAATTACTCTGACAACCTCAAAAAATTTTAATTAACTAACTTTTTTTTTGGAAAAACAAGGATCCAATAAATATTTTAGAATTGTTTTATTTAAAAATTTTATTACCTCTTTAGCGTGAAAAATACAATACAGTCATGTAATTTAAATGCAGATTTGGAAGCAGAAAACTTTTAAACTGTCATATGTGAAATGTCTTACCTATATTCAATCCATCTGTATTTTTTTCTAATTGAAAAGATAAAATAATTTAGAGACACCATACCTCCACCTTGATTCTCAATTTTACCTGGGGAAATAAGGATGAAATAAATAGATATTCATTAGGATACTAGCATTAAAAAACACAGACAAATAAATAGTGGGTCGATTTGAAAAAAATTAGTGAAGGTATAATTGATTACTATTGAACTGTAACAGAGCTACAGAAATACTTAGGACTATCATAGCAAGCTAGAAAGAGTTCGTCATGATTGATACTGTGATCCTAAACATAAAAGAATTACTAATGATGAGGTCATTATTTTTTTCAAAGGGCCTGTAGTCAATTTTAAGCAACTCACAAATGTTTCTTTGTATATTTTCCTACTGCATACTCACATGAGTTGTATGTGGACCAGTATATTGAGTCTCAAACTTGATAGGTATATGTTTCCTCTGACACAACTCTAAAGAAACTCCAAAACAATATGACTGTGTAAGAATATGTGACATAAAGCAAATGCTTAAAAATTAAAGATATTACATACAAAGACCAAATAAGTTTAATGAGAGAAACAAAACACAAAATGCAAAGTTACAAGTCAAAAAAAGGAAATGTGCCATAAATAATGAAATAGAATTTGAAAAATAACAAGTGGACTGTGGTGAGATGATATGAAAGCATATTTGAAATAGAAAATCAGTGAATGTTTATTACAATATAAAGTGTCAAGGTTTTTGTGCAGGGGTTGGTGCACACTTTACATTTTTCTAAAGTTTAAAACTTCTGAAAACTAAGGAATGAGGAGAAAAACATTTTAATTTCTTCTTTGATTGCATACACAGTTGAATAGACAGAATTCTCAAAGTTAGAAAAAAGAATATTTACCCTGATAGATTAACTAAATGCCAGACTTTGTAAATTGTGAGGCAAATGTACACCACAGTATGTTTAGAAATAGATCTGGGAAAGTACAATTGTGGAATTTTTTAATGGACTGCTGAAATACCTTAAAGTTTCCCTATCAGAGCAACCCTTCAACTATTAAGTGGTAAATAAATCTTTAGTAGGTTAGGAAGATTAACTAAAATCAAACAGTAAACACACACATAGGCTATTAAAAATTAGTTGCTTGTGCACGTTAACTTCAATTGTATGGGTCCAACTGAGAAGAACTGTTTGTTAAAATGGAACAGGTTTGGCTAAAATATATTTCTATAAATGTATTTTTTATTTAACAGTTTAGAAGACCTTTAGCACCTTTAGATTAGAGATTAGAGTGTGGTTTAATCTCAAAACTGATTTGGTAATAAGGACCAGAGGGTGTCAGTAAAGGGTAGAGGGCTCTCCAGATGAAGAAAGGAAGGGGTTGCTATGCTGCCCAAGTTATTTTGGAGTTTGTCTTAACTCCTAGAGAAAACAAAAGGCATATTTTATGAAATTAAACAATTTGCCTAGATGGCTTTAATAGTGTAAAGATGATTTGACTACATTTAAGTTCCATTGACTAACACAAGTTTTATAGCAGCATTTAGTGATTCCCCATCCAATTTAGGATTTTATGGGGCCAAGATGTTTAAAGTGTCGTTTTTTGCTTAATCCATCCTATCATACATATTTTGCTTAGCTACATAGTCTTTGAACTGTCTGCTTTTAAAAATATATGTTTTCTTAAAATTTTGTTAAGAGATTGGAAATTTTATCTTAATTTGAATGTGTCCATATGTTTATATAATTTGGCAACTTAAAACTCTGACTTCAAGATCTCAGATTTATTTACTCCTTTTTTTATTGCTGAAGATACAAACATAAAATAAGAGGTGTGTATTTCTGACAAGATTTTTCTTAGATTGGTGTTATAAGGCTGTGCTAATATGTCACATGAACTTCTTAGCACTTTATAGCAGGAAAGAGGCTGGTCGGAAGCTCAAAGCAGTAGAATGTTTGCCGAGGTCTATTTTCTGAGCATTTGTGATCAATAATTCCACATTAGAGAATGGTGCATTTTAAAAAGTAATGAGTAATATAAAATTCCTTAATATAATATTTAGGAATAAAAACTATTTAAGAGCTATGTCCAATATCCCTACCTATGCCCAATTAATTTCTCCTTTTATGATTTTTTGATATCCAAATGTATAATGTTAGAAGATTTCTGATAAGCAGCATAGTATCAGTTAATATTTTTCTTAAACTCTTGGACATTCTTTTAGTTAATTATTTTCATTAAGAATGAATAAAACAAATTTGGTAGTGTTTCACTGATACACTGAATATGAGAGGAATTTTTAAACTGCTTTATTGTATATATTTACCTTCTAGGAAGATAAGGTTTTGCAGTTAAATTATTTCATCAAAGTTATTTGTCAGTATTAAATTATACCCCATGAACTTGATATCAGACCATGTATTAACTTCATTCATGTTTTATCTATTATAAACATATGTATAATCCAAAGAGAGCATTTTTATCCACATCAACCCCTTAAATTAAAACACAAGTCTTTCACATCATATTCCAGAGTGTTAGATATTGTATTTTTGACTTTCTAGTCTTCTGAAACATCAGTTCATAAGACTTAAAGCCAGCCAAAGTATGGAAGCTCTTCTTCTCAGTTTTATAAGGAAATAGAACCATAAAGTAATCCTGGGAAGTAAATCAAAGTTCTGTCTTTTCATGGACATCAAAAAAATCAATAAATCCACCATTTCTTAATCTAATATAAAATAGTGTGAGAACTGTCATTCTCAAGAAACTTTAGAGAGCATGGGTGTTCATTTCTCATGTGTTCTTTAAGCTGGAATCCCTTGTGACCATTGTCATTTTTAAACAATTCCAAAAATGGATGCATTTGACAATACAGTTGTAAAATGGATTTTTTTTTGTCTTCTCAGTGGTTCCCTAAAAATCCATAATGACCTAAATAACTTGCTTCCTTGTGGATACCACTTTTATGCATTTTTAGCAAGTGGATTTCTCTTACATGATCCAGCAGGACTTGCCCATTTTCCTCATACCAGTCAAGATTCCAAGTATTCCCTATACTTATAAACGTGAAAAAAAAATTGAGCTCTTGGTAGAAAATAAAGTATTAACATAGTTGTATGAGTCTTCCTGCAAACATTCCTTTATAGTTTGTGTCTTTATTCTAAAATATGTCCATGCTTAAGCGTTCAAGTAGCTAATGTGAACATTATCCAGAATTTAAGCAATTGTATATCCGGGCAAGGAGGAAAATCAATGTATTTTATTTATGAGTTATCAAAAATTCTTTTGCGACCATCAATAGGATAAGCGTAATTATATACATAAAGATTTTATCGGCCTGGGATAGGAATCTGCTCCTTATCATTCTATCTTATCATTATAGCTGTTAAATGCTCAAGAGGATTTCATCTTCCATTGTCATCCAGTAGTAACTGTAGCATATGGAGCTTAGGAAGGGAAATTTTGCTGGTCACTTAAGTGATGAAAGGTGAATTAAAATTCTCTTCCTATTGATAGACATAATATTGGAAGAAAAATATATTATAACAGGATAATTATAGTTATAATGTGTCTGGATCCATAAACATATTTTTAAATATATCTTAAGGAAGATTTCGCTGGCTCCACAAGTTTATGTTTATGAAAAAACTGGTAGAGAAATGGTATATTTATTGGGTGAAAAATTTACTTGTATGCATATAAATTTTCATCTTTATTTTCTCAAATATTTAATTTCTTATTTAAAAGTGTTAAAGAACTTTTCTGAAGCTAAACCAAACATTATATAAACCAAATGTAAATATTATTTTAATCCTCCTGGGTTCTCCCATTTCAATTTTATATAAGAATTCACTTTTCAATTATGTCATATTTGCTGAGATATTGTATTTTATAGTCTCAGAAATGACAGAATTAGATGAAATTCCTGGAATTAAGTTGAATAGTAACTGGAGGATACAGATGAGTGACAGTAGGAAGTTAAAAAAGACTTCTTGTTTTCTAGAAATAAATTTTTATTCAATTGGTATTTCATGATCATTAATGTGAAATTGTTTCCTGTGCTTCTAAACAAATTTAATTGCCCTCAAATATTTCTGAAATCATTAGAAAAGGTCTCATATTGAATCTTAGTTAGATTTTATGTTTTGCTTTATTGTGTTGGTTTGAAACTTTCCTCTTCATATTCTTCTCCAAAATATACAGACTAATCTCATGTCTTATATTCAAAATTTAATAAAACAATTTGCTAGTGATCATTAATTTTTCTAATTTTGGGTATATTTTATAATAGGAACTTCAGAAGTCATATCATTTGTAATAGAATTGAAACCTTAAACTTCATAATTCAGTACTCTTCCTCTTTCAATGCCATTATTCTAATGGCAATATATGAGCTAGTGAATGAGTTTCTAATGTTAAAATAACCATCTCATTAAAAATAACCACAGATATCATAGGTCACTAATGATAAATAGATTATCAGGACATTTAGGGATAGTATTAGAAGGAGCCTTACAGAGTGCATACGTATTACCACAAAGAGTAACAAACAGATATAAACAGGTGAAGTGCTCTGTTCAACATTACATTTAATGGGAAAAATAGAATTAGAACCCTATTTTTTTTTATTTCTTGGTCAGAGCTTTTTATAGTTTATACTTTTTATTTTGCTATGAAAATATTAATTAGTTTTATATCTTTTAAGTCAAGATTACTACATAGTATACTTGTAAAACATTGCCTTTTAAAATTAGAAAATTTAAAATTGAAATATGTTAACTAAGAGGAAACAGCTATACCCACATTCTCTTAACCAAGAACTGAATGTCTAGCCAATGTAATTGCTGGATATAAAGTTTTTCAAATGAACTTAGTGTGTACTCAACAGTTAAATAGGAGGCTTTTGACAGTATCAATTAAGAAACCTGGAAATTCAAGTAAGAAAAGAAACACAAGTGACTTTTTTCCACCATATATTTATAAAGGACTGTATATTTTTTTGGTTAAAACTTTTTTTTTCCTGAATTGGAAGTTTTTTAGTTTTTTGTTTATTTGTTTGTGGTTCTTCTTTCAGTAATACGTGTTTAATGACACACTAAAATGAAATAGAAAGTCAACGAGAAATGTGGCTAAGAAAATGTTCCTGTGTATTGACAAGTTTGGATAAAATTTAAATCATGAGCTTCCATAGGATAGTAATGATTTTGGAGAATTTAATAAAATGCAAAGCAGAAAATGAGTCTCTAGAAATAGGTGCCATTCCTCTGAGTTTTAGAATTAAAATATCAACTTGTATAAAAACTCTAGTTTTACTGCTGTAATACTAAAGGAAGTTAATACAGAACACATTTGAGTCTGTAATAGTATTTAGTTTATCACTGTGTCTGAACCAAATTTCATCTATGCTTAATTTTAATAATGTGATGTAATTATTTAAACACTTAAGCCTGGGAAGAAAATTAGTTTTCACTGCAATATGTATTGTAGGTTATAAGCTTTAAGTTATCTGTCTACCAAAATATTCTGTTTTTGCATGAGGCACAATGCTGCCCTAATTGTGGAAAGCAATATTGAGATGTATAGACCATGAGCTAAAAAATTCTATGGTAGACTTGAGGGTAAACTATAATATGAGCATAGTGCAACTCAAGTGATTATACATTGCTAGGTTTATGGTACAACATTGTCTCTCAAATCTTTCATTGTCACGTATGACAAGAGAATTTTTGTATGTCCATATGGGCTGACTTCATATTTTAAGACTCTCATTTACTTTAAATACTGAATATTTAAAGGTGACAAATATAGTAAAGATGAAGTGAAAGACAATGGCTAAAATAATATCTAATCTGAATTTTTTTTACCCTATGCATATTGCCAGATTTTGCAAATAATTGGTAGAAAATATAAAATATATTCTCTAAGTCCAATGAATAAGTGGTCCTTAATATTCTTTGAATTTTTACTTTCTTTGGATATTTACTTACCTACAACTTATTTTGAATTCTTCAGTATTTTCCAAAAACAGTAACCTTAGTAAGAAAGAATGGATAAGATTTAAGTTAAATGATCCATAACTGATTTTATGAAAATCTACCACATTAACTGTGTTTAAAAAGTTATGACTATATTTGTTTCTCATTTTTTAAGGTGGTCTTGTTAGTATATGCCTTAATGTGTAGCATTAATAAAGAGACAATTCTTTCAAGTTTAAAGCAATTTCTACATCGTTTCACTCACTCAAATGGTCTAGTGTGTGTAGTTGTAGTTAAGTAAGAATATAAAGGGGAATAAATAGTTTATGAGCTGGTGGAGGAAATAAGCACATAGGGTGAATGTGGTTCAATGTAAAATGTACAGTGATAGCACTATATACAGCTAAGATGCAAATATTCAAAATGTTCTCCTTTTGGAGACTACTGTTAGTTTTCTCCTACTGAGTCTTTCCAGCTTGGAGTATTTTATGCTAGCTCTCTAATTCCTGCATTTACTTCCTACTGCCTAAGTTATTTTGAAGTAACTTTGATTCCAAGACTCACCTAACCACTTTAAATGAATGCTGTGTTTTTCTACATCTCATTATAGTGCTAACTTTAGTATCTTAGAACCATCCAGGCTCTGATGATAGAATTGCATCTTAGGTAAAATGAATGTGCCATGCTTAGATGCTGTGAAAAGATACATTTCTTACATGTGATAATAAATAAGCTTTATTTCTTTCTATGATTAAGTATAGAATATTAATGGTGATGGTAAAACATATTTTAAGGGGTTGGGTTAACTGCAAATCTAATACAGCTTTACTTACACAGTCCCTTCAGGATAGCAATACTAATAGTAATAGTGGTGTCAGAACAGTAGTAAACATTATTTTGATCATTATAATAATATATCTAACATAGGGAGGGCAGTATGGATTAAGGGACTTGGTGTTTGAATTTTAGAGTTCAGCCTTGGTTCCACAACTTGTTAGCTGTTTAATTTTAGAAGACTTACTTAACCTTTCTTTATATGCAAAATTAGGATAATAACTGTCATGCAGTTGTGATAATATTAATATAAAAATAAACAATCTACTTCTCAATAACAAAAACGACAGTGGTAGAAACATCAAAAAAGTCTGGGAAGAAAACTTGTTTTCACTCCAATATGTATTTATGTAAGATATAAGCTTTAAGTTGTCTGTCTATCCTAATTGTAGAAAACAATATTGAGATGTATGCACCATGAGTATTTAAAGATTATTCTGTTATCTTCTCTTTTATTAAAGTAACTTATTTAGAAAGACATTTCTTATAAAATTAGTATACACAAAGCCACTTATTTTTGGCAATCCAAAGCAAGTGAGAGGTTTGATCTCAGCAAGTGAGAGGTGGAAAATTGTCAGTTCGGACACAACTTGATAAGAAACTTAAGAAAATGTACTAGTAAACATAATTGTTGAGATATTAGTCACACATTCTGAAGACATTGGAAGAACAGAAATAGTCATTGTGTGGATGGATTAAACTGAATTCCCAGACAAAATAAGATTTTGTACTAAGAAGTACTAAGATTTGGCAGAAATTTCAATTATGGATTGGTAAAGACTCTTTTCAGTTGGTGGAAAGACAGGCAGAAAGAAGATGAATATGTAAAAGGAAGTAGGAAAATTAATTAATGTAAAGAAAAAACTCTAATGCAAAGAGAGAAGTTAAAATACATCGAATGAGATGTGAAGGATTCTGAGAGACACGTAAAGTATTGGGATTTTATCAAAAACAAGAGGCTGGGGGCGCCTGGGTGGCGCAGTCGGTTAAGCGTCCGACTTCAGCCAGGTCACGATCTCGCGGTCCGGGAGTTCGAGCCCCGCGTCGGGCTCTGGGCTGATGGCTCGGAGCCTGGAGCCTGTTTCCGATTCTGTGTCTCCCTCTCTCTCTGCCCCTCCCCCGTTCATGCTCTGTCTCTCTCTGTCCCAAAAATAAATATAAACGTTGAAAAAAAAAAAAAAAAACAAAAAACAAAACAAGAGGCTAATAGTTCATTTCAAGATTAGATGGCATTTAAGATGAGGGTCAGCCCCAGTTTTGCACGTAGCTGTGACTTGGGCAAATCACTTCCTTAGTTTATTATCCTCTTAAGAGAGTTAAAATCAATAAACCTAAAGGATATTTTGGGGGGTTTTGATACACTGTAATTTAATGGCCCCTATGTGAGTTATGAGATTTTGATATAGACAAAAGTTGAAAGAAACAAAACTGTTGGTGTTGACAGCTTAGTCTAGGATAGATGCCACCAAACAGATATAATGAGACAAGACATTGCATTCATAGCGCTTGGGGAGGCCATGGAAAAAGCATGGACTTCCTACTACCCAGATTTCCTCCTGATCCAACAGCTTCCCTATGTGGTTCCCCGAGAAATACAGAAACTTTTCTAAGCTTCTGTTTCTTTACTTGTAAAACAAAGATATTAACTACTGTTTTACAGGTTTTTTGTTTGTTTGTTTTGTTTTTATAAGAAGGAAACAAGAATGGTTTCAGGAGTCAAGATTATTTCCTTCATATCTTTAGGTGCAATTGCTTACAAATTTGTTTTTTTAACGCTTAGGTTCAAGAAATATTTGAAGACAGAAAAGTAATATAAATTTTGTATAAATACACATCGGCACAATCGGTCCAGTTTTCCAAATATGAGGAAAATCACTTATTTTATTAATATTGAGATGTTTTATTTTCCTTTTATGGTCTTAATTTTACTTGCATGTATTGAAAGAGATTACTGGCTGGGGTCTTTTTATTATATTGTGTTTTTGCTTTGTCTGTTAAAGGAAGTATTTAATGTTCTTTTATAGAATTATTTAGAGCATTGATTCTATTTTGGAGATGGAGAGGAGATGTTCAGATATTGTCTTTGAATCCCATGTAATTGCAAAATGGTATAGGATATATTCATTTGCAAATACTGTGTTCCTCTGAGTATTTTCTTCTTTCAATTTTATTACATGTTTTGTTACTTAAAAAATAATTTTATGAAAGTAGCTCATGCTGCAAATATTATGTTTAAAACAAAAACAAATAGAAACTGAAATCTTTTAAATAGCAAATTGTCAATAGATTTTAGTGTAGACAAAATGATTTCATTTTAGTTTGCAAACATTTTACAGATTTTTTTCTACAAATGATATTTAGTTATATAATTAGATTCTGGCTTGGCTACTATGACAATAAAATTATTAAGTAAACAGTTTGTGTTTAATATGGTGAATTATGTGCCTCTCTATGCTTTGTATTTGTACAGCCAATCAACATCTTCCTTAAATGTTTGCTGATTATTTTACTATTGCAGAAAATTCAATACAATGCAAAGATTGGAAGAATCAAATCTCACACACAAAAAAAGTCTCTTTCAAAAAAAGAATATTAAGACTATACTGCTTATTGAGGAAAAATAGGAAGGTGGAGAAAGCCACAAAGCAGACAGGAGAGGGAGCTGATAGAAAGGAATTTCACACCGTTTTATGAGGAAATGATTAAATAAGTATTCATATCATGAGATACTTTAAAAAAATGGCCTGAGGTGCTATTTCACCTGAAGCAAAGATGTCTTTTTATCTTTTCTGCGTGTGTTTGTTTTATAGGATAATAGGTTTTAGATATATATGCGTGGTTGATTTTGTCAGATTGAATCTTGAAATGCCATTTATTCAAAAATATATAGTTGCCTTGATAAACATTAATTTAGAAGAAAGAAATGACTTTGTGTTCTCATTTTCATGCATATTACTTCTCTTTAGATATTCTGCATGATCAGATGTCTCCTACATAAGAGAACTTCAATACATGTTTAAAAGTTAAGACAACTATCTTGATCTAACTTCATATTAACTACCTTTCTAAAGGTAATCTCTGTTAGGTTAAGTGTTTGTCCTTAGTTAATGTTTGTGTAAATGGTCTCAGTTCAATTTCTTTTTTATATGAAGAAATTATTGTTAGTTTCTTGTAGCCTTATATTTCAAACACATTAGGGTAATTCAAGTTTTCTTGAATGAGCAAGAAGAAAACTCAAATGACAAATAAATATATCTTCTTACCTAGCTTTTTTCTCCTTGGTAAAAATAATACACTGTTTTAAGGATTAATTTAAAGAGGCATAGTTTTGTAGAGGAATTATTTTCCAATAACAAAAGATAATTATAATTTTTTTCCAGCTCATCATTGATAAAACGTGGAATGCTAAGAATGACTTCAAATATAATCCGAACATACTTTTTGTGACGTTACAAATGATCTGTTCTGTTGGGGTATTGTCAGCCTGGTGACAGATAAACAGTTCTCACAAGTCAGAATCTTGATCAAGTGAATACTGTTGTCATCATCTGTTTTTTATCCTAACATTATTGAGTTGACAATGAGCATTATAAAAAGAATATAATGAAAGCTGAATCTCTGCCCTAAAATTTCTTCTAGTTCTGTGCTTCAGGGGTAGAAATGCAGAACTAGAAGCCATCATCAACAGGCTTTTTTACATGCACCCTTCCAAAAAATGTTGTATCTTTTTTATTCATAAAATAATTTTGGGTGCCTACATAACAATTCAAAAGGTACGTAATTTTTGAACACTATAGACTATATCATGATAAAGATATAGTATAATTTATATACATAATCCTTCTCCTAAAATCATTTATCAATTTATTTTTATATGCAAAGACAAATGTGAAATAAAAATTCTTATATGCATTTTTACATAAGTGTAAGTAGATCTAGAAGCAAAATTCCCAGGTAATTGAGAATGTGCATTTAAAATTTTAGTTTTACTGCCAAATTAATCTCCACAGGGATGATTCCAGTTAGCACTTCCACCAACAGTGTTTTAGAATGTCTGTCTATCCATATTTTGAATATTTTCACGTTTTTAAAATATTTCTTAGTCTTACATTACTACCAATCCTCAATTTAACTCTATTAAGTTGATTTTTTTGTCTTATTTCCTTTACATACTAACTGAAACCAAGAAACAAATGGCAGCAGGAAGTCAATTACAAATGTTTTGAGGCATTGCTCAATTTTCTAGGAAAGCACATTGTGAAAAGCATGAAATATTTGTATAAGTAACATCATTTTGTTTCCCCTCCAATGCAAAAGATCCAGTTGGGGTATGAAAAAGAGAAGACAGACAGTTTACGTGGGTAGAGCAGAAAAGGCTTCAAGCAAAGAAAAGATTCTGGATAAATGAATCCTCTCACATTCAAACCAGCCTTCTAAATCTTACAACACTGGTTCAGGACATCTTTCAGTAGAATAACATCTCCAGCTTTGTTTCTTTCCTTCTGTTCTCCAACATGTCAGCCATTATGATGGAATAATCTTTCAAAGATTCAGACCTGGTCATGCCATTTCTTTTATAAACTACTTTGCATAACATAAACAAGTAGATTTTTAAAAATGTTTATTTATTGGGGGAGTGAGAGGAGAGAGAGAAAGAGAGAGGGAGAGAAAACGAGCGGAGGAGGGGAAAAGAGAGGAAGGGAGGAGAAAGAACAAGCAGGCCCATAAACTGTGATATCTGGACTTGATCAAGAGCTGGATCCTCAATCGACTGAGCCACCCTGGTGGCCCAACATAAACAAGTGAAATTTTATTTAATTAAATTAGCCCTTTTTCCTAATGTATAATGCTCTAGATAAAATAATGCTTTAGAGATACCAGAATTGAGAAATACCACATAAGAAGTAGCTTTAGGATACATCATGACACAGAATGAGCTCTCAGCAAGTGTTTGGGTTTTTGGTTTTTTTTTTTTTTTTTTTTTTAATTTTATTTATTTATATTTGAGACAGACAGAGAGTGAGCAAGCACAGGCAATAGAGGGGCAGAGAGAGAGAGAAGGAGACACAGAATCTGAAGCAGGCTCCAGGCTCTGAGCTGTCAGCACAGAACTCAATGTGGGGCTCAAACTCACAAACCATGAGATCATAACCTGAGCTGAAGTCAGATGCTTAACCAACTGAGCCACCCAGGTCCTCTAGCAAGTGTTCTTACTATACTTCCACGTAAGTTTAAGTTTGGTCCCTGACCTAACAACATCAATAAAACTATTTGTTTAAGTTCCCTTTTCCTAATTGTGATGAAGAAACCAAACTTGTATGTGCTTGAAAAATTTGTGATGAAGGTTCTTAATTTGTTTTTTATTTTTATCTAAATTATCAATTGACTCACTGAATTTTGCTTGCTTACATTTGCCTTGCTCCTTTCAGAACATGTAACAATGCTTGAGATAAAGGCATGCACACAAAACCAATACTTACTTTAACACTTCTGAAACATGAGCAAATCTTTTTCATTTTATACATCATTTGTAATGTTCAGCTATTCCACAAAATGAAAACTGCTTAGCACAAAGAAATAAAAAAAGATACATATATTTTTTACAAGTCATTATAAGATGATATATAATGAAAAAGAACATTTTTTTAATGGAAAATGATGTACCATACATTATGTTTGAATTTCACCATTGAATCAAATCACAAGTACCACTAAGTGAAATGTCCTATCTGTAACTAAAGTAAATTATAAACTTAATTATTAGTTCTAGCTATCATAAAATTTTATTTCAATTCAATAAATTAACAACTAGCTAAAATAATCAGATACCAAAGTTATTATAAGAATAAATAATTTAAAGCTGAAAAGACATTTCCTGTATCTTTTCAATATATTTAAAAGAATTTTTCTTAGATAACTCTTTTGGAATCTAGTTTAAAATAAAGCATAATGTGAAATTTAAGAAACAAAACAAATGAACAAAGGAGAAAAAAAGAGAAGGAGGCAAACCAAGAAACAGACTCAACTACAGAGAACAAACTGATGTTTACCGGAGGGGAGGTGGGTTGGAGGATGGGTAAAAAGGTGATGGAGATTAAGGAGTACACTTGTAGTGAAGACCATTGGTGGGTGTTGTATGGAAGTCTTGAATCACCATATTGTATAGTAATAACACTGTATATTAGCTAATTGGGATTTAAATAACTTCAAAATAATAAAGTATAATAATAAAGTATAATTATCATGCTGTTAATAGTTAAAATATAATGTTTCTTCCCATTCTGGTATATATTTTGATAACTAGATTAAAAGTTGAGTTCATAAACTCAATACCATAAAGTCATTGAAACATTAGCAATAAAAAGAGTTGTAAATACGTTTTAGGGAAATGAAAGAAAAAGAAGGAAAATCCTGAAGAGCAGTTCAATACCAAAAAGCTTAAAGGCATTTACAAGCTTTTTCAAGTCATTTAGTACATTTAAGTCTGGAGGTATGCTATTATCTCCTTTATTCCTTGTGCTTATTTCTTCTTTATCTTAAGATACTATTCTTCTTCTAATCAAAAGGTCTCTGTCATTGACAGGAAATGTTATTGAACTGCCCTGAAAGATTCACATTCTTATTTTTTCCATCACTTGATAAACTCAGAAAAGCCATGCTGCTGTTCATCATATTGTGTCTGCCTCAATAGAAAACACTAAAAGTAAAAGCAAATGGAAGACCAAGAAGTCTTTTTGAAATTAGGGAAAAAGAGAATTTGCAGCTGTTAAACACACAAATACTAACTAGAATCACAAAAATTCCAGTGTGCACAATTAAAATTGTCTTCTCATCTCTGAGATTTTACAAAATAGTGGGCAGTTGCTTAATAAGAGAAATGATGGATTAATGTTCACACTAGCTGCTGAGCACTGAATCCAAAAACAGAAAAGAAACTGATTGTTAAATTCTCTTCTGTGGTCCTCCTGGTGACAAATACATGGCTTGCAGCAATCAGTACTACTCTACAAAATACTTAAAAGGACTGCTTCTTGGCATTCCTAAACTTCTATGAAAAGATTTCAGAGACTTTTATATATTTTTTTTCAACGTTTATTTATTTTTGGGACAGAGAGAGACAGAGCATGAACAGGGGAGGGGCAGAGAGAGAGGGAGACACAGAATCAGAAACAGGCTCCAGGCTCTGAGCCATCAGCCCAGAGCCCGACGCGGGGCTCGGACTCACGGACCGTGAGATCGTGACCTGGTTGAAGTCGGACGCTTAACCGACTGCGCCACCCAGGCGCCACAGAGACTTTTATATTTTAAAAAACATGCAGTATCTCAGAGAATCAAGAAAAAAACTCAAGTAAATTTTATATAGCACTTAAAATTTGTTCAGCAATTTGAGATAAAGCATTTTTTAGGGAGGCGATGCATTTTTTCAGGATGGCACTGGGATGGGGGGGATTTATCCTCAACTTTTCCACATTTTTAAAAACATAAAATCAATCTGTTAAGAACAGTTAGCAGTAGGTATTTGCTCAGTAGCAGAAGGATAGGAATTTAGAAGCTGGGCTACTAATACCAAGGTGCAAGCTAGAAAAATTGCTAGAGAAAAAGACAAAAGATGATTCAGTATAATGCAAATATATGTACATTTTGAAAGAAAATAAGAAAATATAATTTAATAACTAGAGCCAAAACTATATATTATGATTTTTTTGAATTCCAAGTACTATAAAAACTCAAAAACTAAAGGCATAACAAATTATTAGACTTGGAAAAAACTCCTGTAACAAAGGTTATCATGAAAATAATTATATACATCCAATTAGATATGAAATAAATACTATACTAGCCTGATTAATTAGCATAATCCTGATATTTGATAATATTTGGGATCATTATTTTAGGTCTTATGTTTACCAATTAACTATTTTTTCTACATAGTTAAGGTTTTTAAAAACCAGAAGCTATAAAAATTCAAAGAAAAAACAAAGAATTTAAGAGATCATGTAAAAATAAAAGTTAAAAAATGAGGACGATTCTTCTAGGTTTATTTGGTGTGTACTATGTGCAAGGCAAGTTGACATTTATACGGAACACATTTTAATTATTAGCAGTATATCAAGTTTACTCTGAACATAGATCAAAGTCTCACAATATCCATTATTTAAATGGTTTTGCTGATCTGTGTATAGAGATACTGTGTGTGCATTCAACTCCCTTTTATGGTAAAAAAAGAAAGAGCTATCACAATCTGAAGTATTAACATTTCTTTAGTCACAATTTGAGAACTTATTGTAAATTAAAAAATGAAACTGCAAAATGTAACTAATGCACTTCCAGATAACATAATAATAATAATAATAATAATAATAATAATAATAAGCAATTTAGGAGAAACTGTACTATATCAAAAAAGAGAAAGAACTGTAACTTTAACTTGAATTACTCTTCTCAATTCTAAAACTCTCTTTGTAATTTCTCATTTATTCAGTGAGAGCACAAAACTGAATAAGACATGGGCCCTCCTTGGCCTTGAATTTTCAGAACAATACCTCATGTATTTCATGGAGTAGGTATTTCCCATCAAGGAACTTTTCCCATCTATGAACTTTTTTCTTATAATTTCAAAATTTACCTGCAAAAATTTACCTCTTAAAACCTTTTGTTCCCACATCTGCTTTTCTTCAGCTATTTTTTTCTCTTCTTTAGGGACTCCATACTTCATATTTCTGCCATTTCTCTAGTATCTTCATTCTCTCCATTTCTATAGTCTTCTTTTGTCCTACAACAAATGCAGGCTGGCCCAGTCTTAAAAGTTAGCCTACTCATCATACTTTTGTTCAAGCTACTACCCTGTATATACTACTCTCATACTTTCCTCCTCCTTCTGATTCATTTGTTGGCATACCTTGCCTATCCTCCTCTGCATTCATTGAAGGTAATCTTACTCAAGTAGTTATTCTCGTCACCAAGCACATAAGACACTCACCAAATGCTTATTGAAGAATACATGAATCCTACCATGTTCTTTCATTATTATTTCAATATGATTTCAGTATGAATTTCAATATGATTATGCCCAGGAAATGTAGTGTTAGATATACATAAATGTTATATTATCTAAGCTTTCATTAATAATAAATAACATAATAGCAGTAAATTGCATCCCTCAATCTTTATGTTTTTAACACATACAGAAAGAATTCAGTGACAGTTATGGGCAATGTGCGCGGTGCTATTTTATGTATAAGATATCATAGTTTAATTTTGATGGCTCTGAATCAGTAATTATTTAAATATTTTTGTGGACTAAAATACCCTAATTTGACCATGACAAATTAGGCCTAATTTGATGAATGACAATTTTGGAGAAACGGTACAAATAGTCATTTGCATATGTATGTATGCACACAGAGCTCCCTGTCAAGGCATGAATTCCATAGGTGCCCACTACTAGCTGAAGGCTTTTTTTGGTATAATAACTTGCCTGATAGCAGCATAGTTTATTATCACATGTTGCTTGAGACTCTACCTTAGTTTCATCATTGTGTTTATTAGTGGGATCTGCTCACTAATGGCACTCATTTTATTTCCTTATAAATAAGGATTTCAGGGGATTATTTCCCCAACGTGTTTTCTCGAAGTTATATTAAATTCAGTGTCTGTTACTAAGGATCACTTCTTTGATATTAATCATACATAGTACTGAACACTTAGCAGATAGTCTTTCATTCATCTTTTAAAACTGGGAGCTATGATTATCCTAACAGTGTCTTTGGTATTGATACTTGTATCTAGCAATGATCCTGAGATGAGTGATAAAAATGTACTGCATACATTAAAAAAAATGTCTGAAGTTCTGAAGATGGCTTCCAGAGCTGGTCATTTATAAGGATAAAGTGAAAACTTTTGCAATTTATTGCGATTCTCATTTCCCAAAGAAATTTGTATGTACAGATACAGCTATATTAATTTAATCAGGCAATATGGGGCACCTGGGAGGCTCAGTAGATTAAGCGTCCAACTCTTGATTTCAGCTCAGGTCATGGTCTCACAGTTTGTAAGCTGGAGCCCTGCATTGAGCTCTGTGTTTTCAGATTTTCTCTCTTCCTGTCTTTCTGCCCCTGGCCCACTCGTGTGTTCCTTCCCTCCCTCCCTCTCTCTCTAAAAATAAGTAGATAAAAAAACTTAAAAAAATTAATCAGGTAATAGATTTTATGAGACCAGATTAAGAACATGCTCCCAAATATGCTTATTTGCACTTAGATCGGAAAAGATTGTGCCATTTTAAGTTAGTTTTCAAAATTAAGTATAATGATGCCTAAAATGTTTTTAGATGGGGTTGGGCACATGTGAGTCAATAAGCATTAATTAGTTTTTAACTTTAAGCTAAAGTATTTGCAACTATGTAATATATAGGAAATATTACTCTAGGATTGAAATAAGGTTCATACCTTAAATGGTATGCATTCTGGATATATTGAGCATTGTTTAGAACTTCAAATTAATGATGGCTAATATTTATTTGGTGTTTGCTGTATGCTAGGTACTATTTTATGTGCTTTACATAGCACCTAATTTTCACAACAAACTTATGAGGTACTGTTACCATCTCATAGATGAAGAGTCTGAAGCACACAGATATTGAAAAAATTCACTTATGGACTATTAAGGGGCAAGGCTGTTTTTGCACCCAAGCAACTAATTTGTTCACTATGACTCTCCTTATTATAAGATTAGTAATAGAGAGATATTTCGAAATTTCCCCATTACAGTTTATTACATTTTCATTATTATCATTCTATCTTGGGCCTAACCCTTTACAGGGAACCCTGCTTTACATTTTTTTCCAGCCAGGCACTATCCCCGAAGGAAAGGATTTTGATAACCATGGAGAATTATTTCTTCTGAGCTTATACCCACCATCCCTTGCTATAGGTCACACTAGAAAACTGAAACCTCAGAATTCTTTCATAAGGTGACATGAAGCCTATCCCCAGGTCCTGATAGGCCTCTTATCTGGATCCATCTCTTTGGGCAGACTGGTGTGGATATTGTAGATCTAAAGGGCAGCCAAGATTTAGGGGAGGTGAAGGCAGCTTAGAATCATGGTCTGGAACGCCCACCTTGTATACAAAGCCTCTTGTGGTACCGTAGAGTAAATGGGCAGGCTGCTGAGTAGGGACCTTGAGTCAGGGTCCTCAAGGGTCCATGTTTTTGTACCAAACTCTAAGGAGTCTAAAAATTCCAAATTCACAACTGACTTTGCAGAACTTAAAAAGAAGTATGTGCAAAGTTGGAGAAAGAGGCACATTAGCTTGTTTTAAAACTTCTAATTATTTACGCTTCATATATGGGTCACTATAAATATTCTTGTCCCAGAGCTTCAAATATTAGAGCAGGTCCTGGCTTTCATGTTTGCAACTATATTTTATGCATATTATAACATAAGGGATTTGATTGTTACTTTATATTTTTTACCTACTAAGTATGAGACTACATTTTCTCTATTGTGAATAATGACATAGCTAATGCTTTAAGAGAAAATATAGTACATAATAGAAACTAACTTCATGCTGCTTATTGGGTAACTGGTAGATTAATTTTTATTTTTTATTTTTTAATTTAGAAAATTTTTAAAGTAATCTCTACACTCATGTGGCTCAAACTCACGACCCCAAGATCAAGAGTCTTATAATCCACTGGCACCCCTGGTAGACTATTGTTAGAGACCTTAACACAAGACTCTTACATTGTCCCATTTATCATCAATGCATCAAGAGAGCTCAGACAGTCATACTATATATCTATATCTATATATATATATAGACATAGATATAAATATAGATATAGATGATGTAGATAAATATAGATATGGATATGGATATATATATATATATATATATATATATATATATATATATATATGATATCTATCTCTCCTTCTATATGAAGAGAGGGAGAGAGAGAGAACAGGCTACTATGGGTGGCATTTTGAATCAAATTTAGAAATTCAGATCTTTAGTTGTCTGAACCTAAATTCTAATATCTTCTCTTGTCTTTCAACTGATAATGTCTTCATTTTTTTATGGGTCAGAGGAGTGTAAGTAGAAAAACATGAATGTTAATAATACTTAATGTTAGGGAATTATTAGGATTCAATCAATGACCATAAAAAAACTAAGCTTTTTTTTTTTAAGTTCAAGGCATTAAGGAATTAAATACTAAGTATATTTTAGCTACTTTCTAAAATAGCAATCTCCCTGTAGTCTATTTTCATTTACATCAAATATCCATTCCTTAATACTTTTTACTGTTCTTTAGTGAAGTATACCACACCTGATCTTTAGATAGTATCATTTCTAAATATTTTAATATAATAAAATAATAAAATTTAGAAGTTAATTCCTATGGCACTTTTAATGTTTTAATTCTTAGGAAATGAGTTTTGCAAACTATGTTTAAAAAACATACTCCCCCTCTACCCAACTCCTTTCTTAAAATATATGCTCCATTCTCTAATCAAGGGTAAGAAAGGCTTTTGACAAATTAATTCAGGGTTCAAGGAGGTACTTCTATGGAAGAATGGAAAGTGTCTGGCTGAAATGGTGTGGGGCCTGAAAACAAGAGAACTATGGATCTTGAGAAATTTAAATTAAATTTTACCTATATAAGAAGGAATCAGTTTCTAGGAGCTATGATAGCATGCTAAGAAAATCAATGGAAACACTAAATTTCTCAGTTATTAGAACTATGCATTAAATGGCTGCCCCAAACTGCATCTGTGTTCATTTATTCATTCATTCAGTAAGTAAGTATTTTATCTAGTGCCCACTATATTACAGGCAATACTACTTACAAATTACATAAAATAAAATTTGAATCCTTACAGAGTTTCAAGAGGGGAAGTGTGCTATATTGTTAATCAAATAAATATTCAAATAATTATATAATCACATATTATTACAAATGCCATAAGGAACAATTTTGTTAAGAGAGAAAATTATGAGAAAGATGTTTCTCTTTCTGAGGAAGTGATGTAGATCCAAGAAAGGTAAACAGTATTCAGGCAAAAAAAGGAAGGAGCATTTGAGGCCAAGGGAACAGTATGTGCATTTAAAAAACAGTGTGTGTGTATATATATGTGTGTATATAGAAAATTAGAAAAATTAGAAAAACATTATACATTATAAATGAAACTTGCCTGTTACTTTTTCTTGAAAAATACATTTCTGGCTTTTTATTATAGATTTAATAAAAACTCTTCTCTGAATATTGTAAATTGTTTACCAGATTACTAAGTTTAAACATATAATTATTTTCTCAGGAATTTAGCTAGGAATTTAAGCTGAGAGCTAGAAAAGTAAAGCATTTTCACTTTAAAAGAAATTTATTTAACAAAACATCTTTCACAAAGTCTGATATTTACTGGAAGAGTATTAATACTACATATTACAAATAAGAAAAGTCAGATGCCTTTCTAATAATGCAATAAGGTAATGTAAATAGTCTATTTGTCAGACAGAGATGGAAGTTAGCATTTTTAACTTCAGGCCTCATATACAACTGACTAAATCCTTCATTTTATTTCAGGAATGATTTAATAAAATTGAATTGGACTAGTAAAAAGGAGAATTTTTGAAAGTCAGTGTTAAGGTTTATTCATATACTCATAGGAAATATTTTATATTAAAGTCATCTATTTCAACATTTGTCTATCTTATGTCTTTGTTTTGAAAGAGATTATTATCACTTAAACACTGCAATCTTTATGTATTTTTAAATTATTAACACAACAAGAAGAGTATGAATGAACTTAGAATTTTTTTTCAGTATACTTGAAACTAAAAAGCAATTGATATCAATAATAAAAGCTAATATGCATTAAGAACTTACTATTTTCATAGTCTGCTCTATTCTAATCTTCTACTCTAACTTGTTCTTACATAAGAAAAAATATGTCATAAAATTATCAATATTGAGAAATGCTAATATGTGAAGCTGATTTTACCATTTAGTTTTGACAAAAAAAAAAAATAATAAAGGTTTGTGTGTATGGTGTGTCTTTAAAAATAAGGATATTTATGGGGCGCCTGGGTGGCGCAGTCGGTTAAGCGTCCGACTTCAGCCAGGTCACCATCTCGCTGTCCGTGAGTTCGAGCCCCGCGTCGGGCTCTGGGCTGATGGCTCAGAGCCTGGAGCCTGTTTCTGATTCTGTGTCTCCCTCTCTCTCTGCCCCTCCCCCGTTCATGCTGTGTCTCTCTCTGTCTCAAAAATAAATAAACGTTCAAAAAAAGAAAATTTAAAAAAAAATAAATAAAAATAAGGATATTTAGATTGCAATGGTGAAATGTAAATTGTAACTAACATTATGTATAAGATAAACAGGCAATTTCAGTTTTTTAAAAGCTCCATTGTGGGGCACCTGGGTGGCTGTCAGTTAAGCATCTGACTCTTGATTTCAGCTCAGATCATGACCTCACAGTTCATGGAATCAAGCCCCACAAAGGCTCTGCGCTGACAGCATTGGAGGAGCCTGCTTAGGAATCTGTCCGTCCCTCTCTGCCCCTCCCCTGCTCTCACACATGTGCTCTCAATCTCTCCCTCTCTCTCTCTGTTAAATAAATTGTTTTTTTTTTTTTTTAATACTCCAGTGTAAGTGATGAGTCACTAAATTATACATCAGAAACCAATTTTAACATATATGTTAACTAACTACATTTTAAATAACAACTTGAAAAAGGAAAACATAAAAGCTCCGAAGACCTGGGTATGTAATTTTTTTTTTTAAAATTGATCGTGGGTACATCAGTTTCCCGCAATTAATCCAGTAAAAGGTAATCAAGAAATTCAGTCGCTAAGCAATTAAAATAACTTGTTTTTAATAGGATCACCTGTTGGGATTTTGACTTTGTGAGATTTTACCCTAATGTTTAAAAATGCCTTAACTGGGGCGCCTGGGTGGCTCAGTCGTTGGGCGGCCGACTTCAGCTCAGGTCATGATCTCATGGTTCATGGGTTCAAGCCCCACGTCGGGCTCTGTGCTGACAGCTCCGAGCCTGAAGCCTGCTTCAGAATCTGTGACTCCCCCTCTCTCTCTGTCCCCTTCCCAGCTCATTCTCTGTCTCTTAAAAAATGAATGAAAAAAACGTTAAAAAAATAAAAATGCCTTAACTGACAACAATACAAAGTGTGGCACAGACTATTTTCATAGCTTACACATAATTAAACAATGTTTTACTGCTTCTGTGCAAAAGATTGCAGCTTTTAGATATATTTTCATACAATTTTTAAAGTTTAAATACTTGTGAAAATTTATTTGTACTTGTGCAAGAGTATAACTTACGGGACTCATACGTGTTTTGTGCAGTTATGTTAAATGCATCTAATATATTTATAAAATGTGTATTGAAAGTTATTTTACATGCCTTTTCATGAAAAAAACTCCCAGCATATTTCATTTTTCCAAAAGGTAATTGGAAAAAAAAAACAGGCTGTTTCACGGTCATATACAATTGCAAACCTTAAAATAATATCATGAGACACTATTTAAAGCATTTGGAATAACTTTCCCTTTTCCTTGCATTTTGCCCAGAAGTTTTCACAGTCAGTGCATAAACTAAGTCTTAAAATAATAGTAAATCAGACTACTGATGTCAGTTTACAGATAAAGTTGAAGGTGACCCAAAACAGTAAATCAATGGAGTGACTTTAAGATCTGCTCTAAAAAAGTTCAGGTACTACTATACAACCTAAAGTAGAACAGGGTATCTCAATCCAAAGGCCATATCATGAATTGTGCTGGTGTTACAATGTTATGATACTGGTTATTCCAAACAAAATGAAAAGCATATTCAACAATATTAAACAAAATCAACATTAAAATGATTCATGTTTTCAGTTTTTCTCTATTTTCAGGAGTCATTTCTTATTAGTGGCTACAAAATAAAAATCTTATCCAGAATCTTTAAATATTTTCACATTAATCAGTTATAGTGTAAGTTACCAGAAGAGAAACAGAAAGAAATTGATTACTTATATTCTTTACACTATTTGTGTTTTGTTGTCTCCTATGTTCTAATATATCACATGAAGCTTTCGGTTTGCCAATTCTTAAGAGACTACATTGCCCTACAGCTTCAGTTTGGCAAAGCCAGTTTCTTATTAATGGATGATACATGATAAAATTCTGTATCAAAATTCTAAATTAAAGTAAAAGGAATTCAAGAGGAATTTACTCTAATGAAATCAGTACTGCTACTGTGGTATTAATTATATCCTGAATCCACATCTTAGGCAAAGATGGTTTCTAGTCAGCTGAAACTCACAAGAAGTGCCTCATCCTTCCATCTTCCTTAGTATGCTTTCATTGTACAAAGTCGGGCTGAAAACCCATAATAACATCCTTGAAAACACTGCTAATTTTATGTAAATTAATGATAAATTACAAAAATATTTTTTTTTAATTTTTTTTTCTTTTTTTTCAACGTTTATTTATTTTTGGGACAGAGAGAGACAGAGCATGAACGGGGTAGGGGCAGAGAGAGAGGGAGACACAGAATCGGAAACAGGCTCCAGGCTCTGAGCCGTCAGCCCAGAGCCTGACGCGGGGCTCGAACTCACAGACCGCGAGATCGTGACCTGGCTGAAGCCGGACGCTTAACCGACTGCGCCACCCAGGCGCCCCACAAAAATATTTTAATGTTTATTTTTGAGACAGAGAGAGATCATGAGTGGGGAAGGGGCAAAGAGAGAGGGGAGACACAGAATCTGAAACAGGCTCCAGGCTCTAAGCTGTCAGTCAACGCAGAGCCTGAGGCAGGGCTCGAACTCATGAACTGTGAAATCATGGCCTGAGCCGAAGTCAGATGCTCAACTGATCAAGCCACTCAGGCGCCCCAACTCATGATAAATTTTAATTTTGTTGCTGTTTCCAATGCTGCCTTAATTGGTCTCCCTTCCCTTCCTGGAAGAGATTTCAGAAACATGGTTATATCATGTAGCATGACTGCTCTACGTAGTGAAACACATTGGTTAACAATAGTAATGCTGGAGCCAAATCACCTGGGTTCAAAATTCAGTGCTTCCACTTGAACAAGTTATAATCTCTTTGCCTCATTTTCCTCATCTGTAATGACCTGAATTACTTAGTAAATTGAAGGTGGCTTTGCACAATTGACTTAAGTCTATTTGCATATTTACCTGAAGTGGGTGGAGAAGTGAAACAGAAAAGTAAACGTGCAAAGTATCAGATTTCACAGATATTCTCTTGCCACCTTTTGAAATATGACCGAAATGGACATGTTCTCCTTTACTGACGACAGTCTGTGGTCACCCTGATTCCTTTGGGTCTACTTGCTCCAGAAGTGTATTAAAAGTTTATTTATCATTGCAGGGTGAAAACTTACATGAAACACTTAAAAAAAACCTGAAGACAAAGAATACAAAGTGAAAGAACAGAGACAAACTAATAACAATTTTCTTCAAGTCCCAATGTATATAATTCCCATATATACAGGTCTCTGTGTATCCATATCATCAATCATTTAAATAAAACTGGTAAAGACTGAAAATCAAAGATTTTATATTTTCATCTTGTCACAACCCTATATGTCTTTGATGCTATTTCTAGTTTCCTATTTTAAAAAGGAAATAATAAAATCTTGCTTGTTCTATTACTTATTTTATTTCCAAAGAGTGGGTGATGCTGTGAATCTAGTTCATGGTGTATTATGAGATGAATTAGTTTCTTTGATAACTACTTTTCGTTGTATAGCAGAGTAAACAGCCATTCATTTAAAACTTGTAAATTGGAAATCTGGGGACCATTGCAGTAGCATTAGTAGAAACACATTCTTTCAGCATGTGATTACTTCCATAATTCTTGAGTATGGAGAATTACTGCCAAACAAAATAGTCAACTTTCCCTGATAAGATGTATTGACTGACAGTTTAGTAGAAAAAAGGTAGAGAATGAAAACATGAAAATAATGTGCATTTCAGAGAATATAATTGGAAACACAAACTAAAACAATTGTGGTTTTTGTTTTTATTTTTAAGAAAGTAAAGAAGAAAGTTGAGAAATAAAATATTTTTGTCATTTGAAATATATGATTTTTGTGTTATAATTTGGTGGGGGATGTTCTATTCTTTATTTAGATTAACTCAACTATTGGTATTTGTCATAAAATAGTTCTCATATCAGAATTAATGTTTCAAATAGAAAAATAATAGAGCATTGGAAAGCCATACATTAAAGACATAAATATTTATTTTAAGTATTTTTATTATTTTTTAAATTTATTTATTTTGAGAGAGAGAGAGAGTGTGTGTGTGTGCGTGTGTGTGTGTGTGTGTGTGTGTGTGTGTGTGTGTGCAGGGGAGGGGCAGAGAAAAGGAGAGACAGAATCCCAAGCAGGCTCCTGTAAGCTGTCAGCACAGAGCCTGACATGGGGCTTGAACCCACGAACCACAAGATCATGACCTGAGCTGAGCTGAGATCAAGAGTCGGACGCTTAACCCACTGAGCCACACAGGTGCCCCTAAAGATTCACTTTTTATTTTTAAATGGAAAAAATAAACCCAAATGTGTGTATGTATATATATATTTCTTAACTGTATATATTTTTTCTTAATATATATTTCTTAACTATATATATTTCTTAATTATGTATATATATATTTCTTAACTGTATATATATAGTTAAGATACTTAATGTTTTTCTAGTGAAAACTGGACTCTTCAGTGGTAACCTAATACATTTCTAAGTGTTGAGTGCATAGTTAATTTATTGCTTTGCATATATTTAGCACCTTGTAAACTTGAGGGGTACTCAGAGTTTCAAATTTTTCATTCCTTTCTCAAGAATAATCATGGAATGAAAAATAAATATATTCATATATTAAATGCTTTTTGAATGTGATATATTCATTAAAACATATTTTATAAATCATAGCTTGCTCCCTTAAGTGAATCTCAGTGTGTAACAATTACTAATAACCTACATGTGTGTGCTAATATTACATAAACACATGTATCATACATGTGTATATACATGTGTGTACATGTATAGCAATATGAATGCATATGTATATTACATAATATTCAAGTTATATCATAACTCAAGTTCAGAATAATATCACTTAACATGGCCAAAGCATTTATAGGAGGTTAAAATAAAACACCCATTAAAAATATGGCAAAAATAATAATTTCCTGACTTTAACTATATTAAAGTTTCAGGAAGCCTGTATGCTTTTCTCCTGCATCACATTATTCTTACTAATAAGCCAAATCTATAAGCCAAGTTTCCTTTTTATAGTGTATTTGAAGAAAGGCATTTCTAATCGTACAATTTCATGTAATTCAGTGTAATAGCATCAGTGTACTCAGCTCCAAAGGGAAAAGGACAAATAGCTGAATCATTAATGACATCCAGCACTTTTTCCCTTTTGAGACTTTCTTGATTTTCAATGCCATCAATGGTGATATATCTGAAAGTATGGTATTCATTTGGAATATTCAGCATATCATTCATAAACTTCCCCGTGGTGATTTCATTTAGCATGCCAAAAATCACCAACGGGAGTTTCATTACTAGAAACAAGCCTGGTTTATTTTTGTAAATTTATTTTACTTCAACAGTCAACAGCAGGTATTGATTACCCACTGTGTTGAGAGCATTGCACTGTGTATTATGAGGAAGTCATTACAAAGGAAGTAAAATATTTGTTCAAAGAATCACTTATCATCTAATGAAGGAAAGAAGGAAAACTTTATTTATTTATTTTTTTAAAGATTTTATTTATTTTTTTTTTCAACGTTTATTTATTTTTGGGACAGAGAGAGACAGAGCATGAGCGGGGGAGGGGCAGAGAGAGAGGGAGACACAGAATCGGAAAGAGGCTCCAGGCTCTGAGCCATCAGCCCAGAGCCCGATGCGGGGCTCGAACTCACGGACCGTGAGATCGTGACCTGGCTGAAGTCAGACGCTTAACCGACTGCGCCACCCAGGCGCCCCAAGAAGGAAAACTTTATATAAATGATTAGCTATCAATCCATCCACTTACTCTATTCATTCATTAATTTACTTTATTCATCCATTCATTCATTCATTCATTCATTCATCCATTTACTCCATTCATTTACCTTGTATTTTTTTTAAGTATTGGAGTTTATACAGATACACAAGAAGCTGTTTATTCCCTTCAAAACTCATAGTGAACAGGAAAGCCAGATATAACTACCCATAGAATAGAAGAACAATTTTATTATGACTAGGAGTGTTAGGAAAGCAGTGGGAAGAGTGGCTTTTGAAGGTAGTCTTAAAAGGATGAATTGGATTTTGACTGTTGGAGATTTGAGAAAGTAAATTTCAATAGAGAAAATAGCATAAACAAGGGCACAGTTTTGCAAGAGCAATCATGATAAGGCCATTGTGAAACTGCAAAGAGTAGTTAAGCATGGTAGAAAGAAGTGTATGATATTGAGGAGGCAGACAAAACTGGGGTTACATGGTTCTATGCACAGGAATCTAGTATTGTGTGTATGTTACATATTAAATATATATACACATTTATATATATATATATGTGCACATGTATATACACACATACATACATGCATACATAAAAAGTGTATAGTTTGAGTGGGTGGTCTTTGTTGAGTAAAATGGACGTTGAATAAAATGGACACTTGTTAGAAGCTTTGTTTTTTTTTTTTTTTTTCAACGTTTATTTATTTTTGGGACAGAGAGAGACAGAGCATGAATGGGGGAGGGGCAGAGAGAGAGGGAGACACAGAATCGGAAACAGGCTCCAGGCTCTGAGCCATCAGCCCAGAGCCTGACGCGGGGCTGGAACTCACGGACCGCGAGATCGTGACCTGGCTGAAGTCGGACGCTTAACCGACTGCGCCACCCAGGCGCCCCTAGAAGCTTTAATTAAAAAGCTAACAAATTGCCAAACATTTTAAAAGAGTGTTAATGTGGTCAAGTGATCATCTGTAAAACATATCTATTGGTTACATACTGAATGGGTTGACGTTTATGAAAAGACAGCACTTTTAACATACGAAATAGACGTGAATTTAGAGAAAATGTTTCTAAGTCATATTGATTCTACTTGCTCTGAGTCTAGTTTTGTACCCTTTCAATGTATCCTTAATGCTATCACAAGAGAAAATTTTCTAATTCTTAAATCTGATAATGTCTTACATACCACATTTACAGTAACTACAAATTAAACCTCTTCAAAAAATTGGCTATAGTACATGATGAAATCCCAGCTTTAGAGCATAATATACAAGGCTCTCCATTCTACTTTTAGACTCAAATTCCTCCACGTCCCCCCATCTCTGCATCCCCTTATGTTTTAATATTTAGCCGTTTAGCAAAATGATCTTTCTACTTACAAAATGTTTAAGACAAATTTGCTATGTATTACTACATCCCCTATTTTTGGCTTACAGTCATTCACAAAAAGTGGGGAAAGAGCTGGATTCACATCTGTTTCAAATCTATTTCTGTGTGTGTGAAGTTCAAAGATCCTATTCCTTAAGTCCCTAGTGAACTAATTCTTTATTTCCAGCCTGAAGTTAAGTTCAGTCTGTTTTCATTGTAAACAATTTAGGATAACAGCTAAAAGACTATGCAAAACATGTACATTTTTTTCTAAACCCTTCTGAGTTCATATGCAATTTGCAGTCTTTTAAGTTATCTTCAAGACCTTTTTATTCTACTTTTCAATTTTATTTTTTCCTTTTTTTTCATCTGTGGTTTCTAATAACATATGAACTTAATTGATACAGATGTAAGAACTCTAAACTATATGTTACTGAAATTATTCTAATTGTCTAAATTTCTCTTTGGCTTGTTGTTTTGGAAAGTTTTGCCATAAGAGTATTTCCCTCTTTTGAAGGGAGTTTGTGTGTGTGTGTGTGTGTGTGTGTGTGTGTGTGTGTGTGTGTGTGTGTGTGTTTTCTTTAAGATGTCATTGAGCTTTGTTTTTAGCCAATCACAAGAGAAAGGGAACAGGGCAGAAAAAGGAGTACGAGCAGCCAGGTAATAATATGCATAGAATGAGGGAAGAAGACTAGTAAAATAAAGCCATTAGGCTTAAGTTGAGGTTGGAGGATCTAAGTGAGAGTTTTAAGTTTTCTGCATATTTTTGTTTGCCTTGGCCAAGGAATATTTTAAGGAAGCAATTTTGAACCGTGAGTCTTTTGGAAACTTTCTTATTCGAATAAAAACCAACCAATCAAACAAACAATCATTGGATGTTTGTTTTCTTTCATTTTAAAGTGCCTTTCAAAAGAATAATTTTGTTCATATATAAAATTCCCCAATGGCCACTGTAAGTCTAATATTTTTGGTGTAAGTGTGTCATTTAGAAAAAAAAAAAATAAGTACAAACCTTTGGAGTTTAGTGGAAGGGTGTAAGAACTTAGACTGGGACAAACCCATATGGTCTGGAAACACAGTCAAATTCTTGCTTGTGAGTCCTGTCTTGAGTTCTCAACCTAATTGTTGGTTGTCAGTCACAATTTGTTTGCTGATGGCTGGGTGACTGGATGACTGGATGGAGAGAAGATTTTTCCCAGAACCAGACTTTTATAGACAAAATAAGACAGGTTTAAGAAAAAATCTCCCGTGTTTTGGAATATATAGCAAGATTTGGTCTATCAGAGGCTGGTTTACTGAGACCTTTTTTATTTTTTTTTAAGTTTATTTATTTTGAGAGAGGAGAGAAAGCATGAGTCAGGGAGGAGCAGCGAGAGGGAGAGAGAATGAATCTCAAGCAGGCTCTGTCAGTGGTCACTACCTGTCGTCTTCATTATGAACTTTTACTTAAAGGAAATGAAGAAAATACATTGAGACTAATAGTAATTTTCTGACTAACAAAGCATCTGTCCACTTAGATAAAAGCTTTCAAAAGAGATGTGCTTAAAGTATTTGAGAACAATATGTATATACATAAATATATATCCTAAGAAAATCATGTCCTTTTCATTCCTAGAAACATTTGGAGAGGTTAGCAAAAAGATGGTAGAAGTTCAAATTCAACACAACACTCACCTTATCACCAAAGTTCAAGGGATGGCATATTCATAATTGTTTTGAAAGAAGCCTTGTGAGTAAATAGTCATTTGGATCAGCCCAATTGAATATTTTTCTTAGAAAATATAACTTATATGAGGGGGTCATTGTATAGTTTATTGTTCAGATGTGTTAGGAAGTTCTTGAAACAAACAAAGTTGTTTGCAAATTCATTTTCTGGGCTAAAAATTTCTGGAATAGTAGCCATACTGATAATATTCTAGACTAGTAATTCTAAAACTTAACCTTAAATCACAATCATCTGGAAGCCTTAATAAAACACACATTGTTGGGCCCTATCCCCAAAATTCAAAACATCTGAGCTGGGTCCCTAGCATAGTTCCCCAAAGTTTCTAGGTGATACCAATATTGCTGATCTGTGAGGACAGTTTGAAAACCACTAATGTAGACAATCTTACTCATTAACCATATTAAGCTGTGGGCTGATGATCATTTCAGGGAGACTAACTATGACTCTGAATATCAATAAAATTGTTTTAATATACCTCATACTTGTCAATGTGTAATATTCAAGATGTTTATTGCTTAAGAGAAGGGTATTGGAATCAGTGTTCTACATAACTAATTTTAAGATATGCCAATTTTATATTATTCCTCTAAATGGTAAAGAGATCAATTATCAGAGTACAATTTGGGTTGATTTCCTAGACAATTTTACCCTTATGGAAACAGATCAGTGCATAGGTATTAATATATACTGAGTGAGGAGATGTGCATATTGGCTCTGGATCACAGTGTTTTATACCCAGTATAGGTTCTATGAATATGTGCTACTCCCATGCCAATCCCATTTTCTCTTTTTGTCCTTCATTGCCTAATTTTCTCATAAGCTCTAAGATGCACATTTAAATGCTTGCCAGGTCCTGGCTCTTACCAATTAGACTCATTATTACTTTATAAAAAGTGCAAGCCACACCTAGTTACTTGCCTACTTTTTCCAATTCCAGGGCACTGAGCATGCTGCCCCTAAAACTGGGTTCAAACTAACTGTTATAATGAGAATGAGTCTTGCCCTGAAGGGATCTTTTCAAACTCACAGTTGGGCCTGAATGCAGTTTTGCCCTTAGGCTCACTCTGTTCCTTCAGAGTGATAATCCAGGCTCCAGTGATTGTTGCCTTTGGGTTGTCTCCTTCAGTTTCAATTTCAAGGCTCGAGTGCATTTTACCCTCAGGTTTTCCCTTTTTAGTTTCTGTATTAGGGTTTAAAGGCCTACTGGCTCTAAACGCTTTCTCATTGCCATATTTTCCTGTTTCACGCTTCAGTAACATAGATGTGGACTGCTGTTTCATTGATCTGATGTTCCCTCATAGGAATTTCAATATCCCCTCTTTTTACTTATCAGGGTTTTTTTTTTCTTTTTTTAAGTTATACTTTATTTCAATTCTTAGACTATTCTGTGGTAAGCTATGTAGCATATAGCCAACCATCTCACCAAATACATATTTTCTGCTAGAAGAAATTATTTGCATACCTATACTATCTAACCAGTCAACATATTGGTAATAAATAAAAGGTGTATAATTGTTTTAATTCAAACAGAAGGTTTTCAGGTAGCATGCTGAAATGATACAAAGCTGAGAACCATGCTCGAAAACAAACAAAACCCAGTTAAGAGTGGGTGTAGTAATCATGCACATGCACATGCCAATGGAAGAGATGGTTAGGACATAGCTAATGCAGATGCTGGACACTGAAGCCACCCTCCAAACTGATGCCAGTAGATGCTTGATATCACCACAAAAAACATTGAAATAATTATTAAAATATTCTCCCTCTGAATCACAGTTTCTTGTCCAGAGCCTCAGCTGGGAATATGAGATTGGCTGCACTAAGCCTGTGCCTCCCTATTGGCTTGCATCATGATAGAAGTGGTCCTACTACCATCAAATCTTAAATGATGGCCCACTTCCAACAGCAGAAGTGATGCAGATATTGTGTCAAAGAAAAGATGATTCTAAAAACATGGAAAATAATAACTAGGTCATTGTCATAAACATAAATAAAAAATACCTTATATGAGCTTCAACAGGTTTTTACTTTTGAAATCAACTTTTAATTCTGTAGGACTAATATTTTTCCCCCTTCCTCTTTTACCAACATCATTTTCTCTTTGTTCTCAACTCTCCTGGAATATAAAGTAAATTATGGATACTACCTATAAGCCAAATTTCAGCTTATCACTAAACTGACAAGCATGAGCATCCTCGAGGAACACAATTTGATCTGGTCAGAGATAAATTATGCTCTCTCTGGGGATAGATGGTTGTGTTGCCTTTGAAATGCTTGGTGAATTCTGTACACCACTGTATGCTGTTATGTTGCCTTCAGTGAGCCTGATCTGTTTATCCTGAAGACTTTTTTTAAAGACATTTATCTCTTCTTCCAATTTCCTAGCTTTCATATAGTTATGAACTATGTCCACCCCAAAGTCCATATATAACCAACACAATACAGGTTTATTTATTTTTTCCACAAACATGTTAAAAGGTTGGCCTTCTAATAAATAATATCCTTTACTTATTTCAGGCAAGGAAATTTCTGATTCTTTCTGGTCCTTTCCAAACGTGTCTTTGAGTAACATAGGATAATGTTTCTACACAGAATAGAAGCTCACTTTAACCTACAACTATTTCTAGGTGACTAAAACCTATCCAGAGGATAGATTATTTGATTCAATTAAACATGATTCAATTACATATTTCACTGAACATGTTTTTAAGTATAATTTTATTCTATTTTTTAAGATTTTAAGTAATCTCTACATCCAACGTGGGGTACGAACTCAGAACCCTGAGATCAAGAGTTGCATGTCTTACAGACTAAGCTAGCCAGGCGCCCCTAAGTATAATTTTAAATTGTGATTTATTTCTTCATTTAGTAAACACTTTAGTGTCTACTTTGTGTCAGTCACTGTTCTCAATGCTGAAGATAAAATAGTGAAAAAAGGAGGTGAAAAATACCCACTCTAATAGAGCTTACATCCTATTATGCCATATATCTGAAGTACAAGTGAAACATGAATATAATTATATTTATGTACATGGTCACAAATGCTGAGGAGAAAAAGAAAAAAAGAGAATTGGCAGTATTGGGAAAGGTGAAACACAAATGATTAAAATTATAGCTAAAGAGTCCAGAGAAGTTAGTATTTAAGTATAGACAGTGATGGGATAAACCAAGCAGATATAAGAATATTTTAGACTGAGGACACAGGGTGCAAAAGATCCTAGGCAGGAACTTCCCTAGTTTGTTTTTTTTTTTTCTAGGAACATAAAGGACACATGTTTGGTTAAATAAGAGTAAGTATTGGGGCTTAGGGGAAGATGAGAGGATGAAGTCTAATAGAAAACTTAGAGTTCATTATAATGACACTATTATAGATGAGATGGAAAGCTCTGGAGGTTTTTGAGTAGAAAAGGTTGTATTCTACTCAATGACTAACATTTAATAGCACAACTCTAGTTCTGAAGTGAAGCATAAATTATGGGGAGAGTGGGCAAAGGCAAGAACATGCAAAATACTAAGAAGGCTACTGCAGTATTCAAGTGATAAATAATGGAGACCTTGACTAGATGGTGCCAATGGAGGTAGTCAGATTCTGGGTATAGCTACAGACTTTGCTTACAATTATGATGTTATAGCTGTGAGGGAAAGGATCAAGAGTGACTCCAAAGTTTCCAGCTTTAGCATTGAGATAATTTACAAGGAAGGAAAAGCAAGTTTGGAAGGAAACATCAGGAGCTCAGTTTTTGATACATTGGTTGTCTTGGGTATGAAACAGCTAAGAAGAGATGCCAATTAAGTGGTGAGATATCCAAGTCTGAAATTTAGGCAAAAGGTCTGGGCCTGAGATGTAAATTTGAGAGCCACGTACACAAATAATAGCCCAAACTATAATCTGTTGCTGCAAAACAAAAGTACCCCTGGATTAGCTGCTTAAATTAAAAAAAAAAAATCCCACAGTTTCAGAAGTAAGGAAACTACAATGTGGAGAGCTATATGGCTTGACCACACACACCTAGGAAATTATGTGCAAGGGTTTAACTTCAGAACTCTTTGCTTCTGCACCCTCAACTCCTTCAGTTACACAGCTCTGTATTCTTAGCCTTCCCTTGAACTGGCTGCACTTCCAAAAACTCCTCAAGGGTCTACTGAGTACTCTCTCTGATTGCTTCTCCCACTAGGTGAGCTTCTTTATCTACCCAAATTCTTTCTTTACTGTTATTAATCAAAGATTGGTTCTCTTCCTGTGACCTGAGCAGACAGGAAGGCAAATAGAGGAATGAGCAAGGTGCATAGAGCTCAGACAGATAACTGAGATGAGGACTCTTCAGACAGTTCTAAATGATGAGGATTGGATGGATAACAGGGGAGAAGGATAACCAATGGTGGATAGGTGTGTGTGTGTGTGTGTGTGTATGTGTGTGTGCATAAAGTCTTGTTTAGGAATGCAGGCAATTAGTTTTTTTTCCTTTTTTTTCTTTTCCACCCAATCTAAATTAATGAAATCACAGCAAACTGCCCGTCAAGTATCTGAAGGAAAGAAATAAATACAAATGTGTGCTTTCAGCAGCACATCATTTTTCTTAGCACATAATTTTTAAAAGGCACGATAATATATTACTCCCTAGTCCTCCATTTTCCTATCAATTCACTGTCTTCTCATGATTATTATAGTGTTTAAAATTTTTCAGAGCAATCCATTCTGCATTGTCGCATGTGATTGTCATGAAAACTATTTAGGTGAAGTTAAAACAGAGGTGGATAAAATTCATACATTAATATAAAAAGTACACAGTATGTTTCCTTGTAAATTTCTCAAAATGTGCAATTTGTTGGTAAACTATTGTAGGGTTTTGGAATTTACCTTGTAACACTGAAGATGATAAAAAATAAATATCTCTGTTTTATGATATTCCCTTTCTCACCTCCACCTCCATTTTCCTTATTGACCATTTAGCCCCAAACTCTAGGAACCCTTCTAGGTTTCCTTCATCCCATCAAATTCTTTCCTCACTGATCTGCAAGATCCCCAAAATCAAATTCCTCACTCCTAACTATAGAGAGTGGTGGGATCTGTGATGAATTTAAGAAGGTTAATCTTGCTGAAAACTCTCTTTCTTAATCTCTGTCTTTGAGTTTAACATTATTTTATCCAAGATAACTGCATTCCTAGGCCAAATGTAGTCTATTTGCAAAGTTCTATTTTAGTGACCCTTCTCACATTGTCTCATGACTGTTTATTTCTAAATTAAATAAGGTTATTTGCCTATCCCTCCCTGTTTTGGGGGAAATTGGGCCCTTTTGCTTTTGTCATTATTGATTTGGATTTTCTCTGTAAGAGTGAACTGTATGAATGGATGAGGGCCGGGGAAAATTTATGCCCTTTTCTAAGTACTTTTCTTTCACAAATACTTTTATAATGCAGTATGCAATTAGCAAATTGCTTATACACATCAAACATGTTCATCCATGTGCTGTTATATACAGTTTACCAAACACTCACACACACACACACACACACACACACACACACACACACGCAGGCAACCAAACCAGAAACACAGGAATAAGCATTGTTGCTTATACCAGTCCATCAGTCCTTTGAATGAAGGAATCTGGGGCTAGAACTAACATTAATTTAAGGTAGTATTATGGAGAAATGCTCCTCCTTTATTTGTCCCTCTCCCTTCCAAATATCCTTCCCTCTTCTCTCTCTTTCTTTCTTCCTTTCTTCTTTCCATCTCCCTTTGCTCCTTTTGCACTTTGTTTTTTGTTATTTCAGAGACATCATGCTGATTGTGATCATTTGGGCTAAGTATTTGAGCAAGCCATTTAAAATTTTAAGGACACACCCTAGGAGGACAGGTACAATTCTATTTATTAGACTAATAGGCAGCCCTCATTAATGAATGTTTTCTTAGACTTTCTTGTCCTTCTTTAGCATAGAATCTATTTTACAAAAAAGCTTGAACCATTGCTTAGTAGAAAGGGAAATCTACTTCATTGTTTCTCTGTTATGCTCCTTGAAGTTCCTAGTAGAGGTTGCTTCCTTAGTGCCTATTATCAGAATGAAAACAAATTTAAAATTAATATGATTTATTTCAGGCTAGTTCCCAGAGCTAAATGTACACAGGATGTTATAAATACTTTTGTTTAGTCATTTATATGTCTATATGACCAGTTTTTTTTACAGTAAAAACATCTGCAACCCCTTTTACAGCTCATTCAGAATTATCTTGTGGAATTCACACACTTTTTGCATTCTTATTAAAAGCATTAGAAGAGTCCTTACTGCCAACTATTATTGACTTTCCTGTAACATCCTATTCATAATCTGTATTCTGAGTTTCCAGTCTCTCTATTAATATTTCTATTAATATCTCTATACAGTCTCATCTCCTCTCATTAATAATAATGTTATATATACCAGTTTCCACATGCTTATTTTCTTTTATGGTTCATAAAATATGAATGTAAGGGTTATATTATAATTCAAATGTAATTTCATAGCAAGATATATGTTTTGTATATATTATCCATTTACTGCTTTGAATTTCCATTAAAATGTTGAATTTTAACATTAGAACATAGTCTACTAGAATGGTTAAAGTTAGTTAAATTTAGGAATGTAAGAGAGAGAAAAAGATTGGTTTAAATTTTATACCAGTAAATATGAGTATATATATGAGTTTGTAGATAAGCTCTTGGTTGAAAACAATAATTTTAATTTATTAATTACAATAAAAACACATCATATTTGACTATACCATCATAAAATAACCATATAATACCTTTAAAGAAAAAAATATAAAATAAGTAGAAATATTTTAGGCTAAGAAATTGTGCAATCTTAAGCATATGTTTGTGCATGCACAATGGTATATTACCTGAGAAAGTTCTTTATTTTTAAAATCTACATTTACAAAGGAGATAGAAAGCCCACATATCATACAACTGAAACCAAATGACACTAAAACTATCATAGTTGGAAATATGGTCATGCTCTGATTAATAATTAACTGGTTTTAAACAGGTTGATCATTGGTATTAAGATGATGTGGTAATAGAAGAATCAATTAGTCACAGACAGGAAGGAGAGAAATAAGCTCGGTATATGAAATGACTTTTTTTTCACTATAGAAAAGCAATGCAAGAAATTTACTCTTAGATATAATGGGAGAAAAAAGGAGCTCAGAAAATACATCATTTTGCATTAAATGAATTTTAGTATTTTGTTGTTAAAAACATGTACACAGAATAAAACTTGTCCTTTCTGTTCCCACATTGAAATCCATTCTGTATGGATGGATTTTAGTGTTATATTCAAAAGAAAGAAAAAATGGACTCAAAAAGCTCTTCAAGGTATTATGTCTTTAGCGAAATCTTTTGAAAAGGTGGCAAAGAGGGTGCCCTATTGCAGAGTACACAATAATATGCCTCTATCCATCTCTTTAAAGTATCACACAGTCTCCATGGTTCTAATACTCATTTGGGTCTTCTCTCCAAACTCCAGCCATTGTTCTAATCTCCATTGGGTCTCTCCCTCCAAACTCCATATTCCAACCCCTCTGGATTTCCGTTCTGCTCCATTGCCATAATCCAATCCCAAGTTTCAAGATCTTTATCTTTTTTTCTTTAAATAGCTTCCTGTACATAAAAATCAGTTTAGATACTCTGGGAATTAGTCAGTCTATCACTTGTGTATTACCCTTCCTTGCGCAACAAAGGCCTGTGATTTGATATGTAACAAATAAATTTTCCCTTGATGGCTGGGGCAGGGGAAGGCTGTGAATATCTATACTTTTTCCCCTAACTGAGTATCACTGCGCTAAAAACTTGGTTTTTATTCTTTCAAGAAAATTATGCATGAACTATACCTCTGAAAAAGAGGAGGGTGTGTATCTGGTGAAACAGTATTAGGGAAGCCATATTAGCAGCGCTAGAAGTGAAAACTTGACCCAGCCCAACTGTGTCAGTAAAGATATCAGAAGTCCTTTGGGGTGTGCCTCCCTAGGAAGGTCATAGAGAGGAAAATGGTACACGGAAAGACTTTGGCTTCCTTCTCTTGTTGCTGTAAACAGCAAGTGTTTTCTGGCCCACTTCAGGATTTTGGCCAAGTTTCTTAGTCAAAGAAAACAAAACAAAACAATACAAAAACAAAAAAGTAAAGCATGTTCCAAATAGGATCAATAGGCAAAGCACAGTAAATGGAAAGAAAGGTTACAGGCTTGAATAATGAGGTAAACTTGAAGTTGTATTTAACCATAAGAGATGACATAATCTATATGAGCTCATAAACTGCAGACAGATTCAGTAATTAAAACCAGCAACTTCTGATTAAATTAAAATCACTTGAAGAACTTTGGAAACTTTATTGGAATTTTCAAGAGTAGGAAGAAACTTCATAACAATTTTGTAGTAAATTATCTTTTTGAAAATGAGAATGTGACCCAGATTCAGACTCCATTGATGGCTTCAGCAAATCTAACTAAATCTAAAGAGTTCTATGTAATAATCAACATTGCAGAAAAACAGTCAAGATGATCTGATGAAAGAAATTCCAAAGGAGACTATTGTAATTAGCATATGAGAACCAACATATGTATCAGTCTTTTAGATATAACACCCTATCTGTTGTACTAGGGATTGGGAAGTATCTTTTTGTCCCCACACATATTTTGCCATTCAGTTATTAGCCTACAGATGCATTTTTTATAAAAAATTAATAGCCTGCAGGTGTATTCTGATAGAGGTCTTAAACAAGCAGAGATGTTTAGCACAGATACGATGGATGAAAAGAAACTAATGTAACAACCAGTATACAATCTGTGCTTAGATAGATCCTAAAAAGTTGTCTACCGGGAAGTATTGGGAGAAACATGTTATGTTGTAGTTCCAGGAACTAATTAGAAGATATATTAATATGACAGATGGTAATAACGGCTAACATTTATTGAGAGTTACTACATACAAAAAAAATGTCTAAGGACAATAACTCTTTGTTTTGGGGATGCTGTTTTTAACGCACCTATTGCAAAGAAGAAAAACAAGCCCCACATATATTGAATAACTTGCTCAAGTCGTACTTAAGAGCATCAGAGTTTCAATTTGGATCAAGAGAATTTGCCTTTGATGCCCATGTTCTTAATAATTGTATAATCTACCTTTTAATTTGAGCACCACTTCAGTAGTTAAAATGATAAATAATGAGGGCAGATTGAGCCCTTACTAATGAAAGCCATTAGATTAGATAAAACTTTAAAAAAATATATAATGTTGGCCATAGAAACACATTTCCTTTATTCAAAATTTATTAGATGCATGGTATCTACAAGCAATACAAGTCAGTTAACTGCTCTCAGAATGTTTCTACATATGTAAAATGAGGATGATATTTACACCATAGCATTGCTATTAAAAAAAAAATAATCCACATAAAGCCAAGAGCAGGTATTGGTGAAGATATGGAGAAAAAGGAACCCTCTTACACTGTTGGTGGGAATGCAAACCGGTGCAGCCATGGTGGATAACAGTATGGAGGTTCCTCAAAACATTAAAAATAGAACTACCCTATGATTTAGTCATCACATTACTGGGTGTTTACTCCCAAAATACAAAAACACTAATTCAGCGGGATACATGCAGCATTATTTACAATAGCCAAATTATGGAAGAAACCCAAGTATCCATGAATACTGAAGATGAATAAAGAATAGGTGGTATAGGGGCACCTGGGTGGCTCAGTCAGTTGAGCTTCCAACTTTTGCTTAGGTCATGATTTCATGGTTCAGCAGTTGAACACCACATCAGACTCTGTGCTGACAGCTCAGAACCTGGAGTCTGCTTCAGATCCTGTGTCTCCCTCTCGCTCTACCTCTCTCTCTCTCTCTCTCTTTTTCTCTCTCAAAAAAAATTAAAAATATTTTTAAAAATAAGAGGTTTATATATAATATATACAATATATATGTAATATATATACTATATATATAATTCCATATCCATATATATATGGAATATTATTCAGCCATGAAAAGAATGAAATCTTACTATTTGCATTCACAACGATGTGGAGTTAGAAAGTATAATGCTAAGTGAAATAAGTCTGTCAGATAAAGACAAATGCCATATGATTTCACTTACATATGGAATTTAAGAAACAAAACAAGTGATCAAAGGGGAAAAAGAGAGAGAGAAAGACAAACTAGGAAACAGACTCTTAACTGTAGAGAAAAAACTGATTGTTACCAGAGGGGAGGTGGGTAGGGTGATGGGTGAAATAGGTGATGGAGATTAAAGATGGCACTTGTGTTTGAGCACTGGGTGTTGTATGGAAGTGTTGAATCACACTATATTGTATACCTGAAACTAATATAACACTGTATGTTAACTATACTGGACTTAAAATAAATTAAAAAAAAAAGAAATACTCCCTTAGCCTAAAGCAAGCCTTTCTTTTTTTCATAATTTTTTTTAATGTTTATTTTTGAGAGAGAGAGAGTGTGTGAGCAGGGGAGGAGCAGAGAGAGAGGGAGACACAGAATCCAAAGCAGGCTCCAGGTCCTAAGCTGTCAGCACAGAGCCCGACGCGGAGCTCGAACTCACAAACTGTGAGATCATGACTTGAGCTGAAGTTGGACGCTCAACCGACTGAGCCACCCAGGCACCCCTAAAGCAAGTCTTTCTTAATTAAGGTTAAATTATTAGTCTTCCTTTTAGATTTATAGGAGCCTACAAAGGGTTCTAGTTGTTAAAAACAAATTTACTACTTAATTTTACACCTCTGGAATTGTGCTTGCCCCATCAAAGACAGAGAAAACAAAGTTTCTAATGTCATCAGACTTGTAAGCAAGTTTTGCAAAAACAAATAGGGACAACTGTGTCATGAGGTTAATGCAGACTCTGTATAGAGAATACAACTTCTGGGAATCAATACTCTATAAGAATTTCTTCATTTCTGCAGTCCAGTGCAGCAATTCAAATTTGGCTATTCCAAATTAAGATGTGCTGCAAATATAAAATACATATCAGGTATCAAAACCTTAATATAAAAAAGTAAAATATCACATTAATACTTGTATATTTATTACATATGAAAATAATATTCTGGTCATACTGGTTTAAATAAGATATATTATCAAGCTTAAGTTTGCCTATTTTTTTTTACTTTTTTATGACTCATGTTATAGTTGTACTGGACATTTCTACTTTAGATCTCATCTAATAAAAATGGGGTAAATTGACAAAGTATCCTATCTGGCAACATATTGTGGTCTATATATATATATATATATATATATATGTATATAGATATAGATATAGATATAGATATGTAGATATACTATATATATGTATATATATATAGTATATCTATATATACATATATATATATAGTATATATATGACAATAATTATGTAGGGTTTTGTTTGTTTTACATTTGTGACTATCATATCGAATAAATTAATTGTGTGTGTGAGTGTGTGTGTGTGTGAGAGAGAGAGAATTGCTGATATCCTCTATTGGCTGATTTATTTATTTAGAACACATTGATTAAGCAGTGCTTGGTATTGCTAGTGGCTGAATCAAATTCACAGCAGCTTAGAGCATCACTACCTCAAAGGCAAACCTTTTGTTTAAAATGAATCACTTCATTTGTTTGGATAGTAAGCCTATATGTCTGTGTTACTTTATAGTTCTCCATAATCAGGTTATATTATTTGAACTCTTCTGCCAGTATATTCTTAGGACTTTTCTTCTGCCTTCTCTCTTTAGGAGCACTTGACTTCAATTTGTCAACACAGCAGCTGTTGGAGCATTATTTGCCAGTTCTCTCTGTGCATACACCTATTACCCTATTGGTTATTGAAATTTTAGATTCCAGTATACACAGCATGTAGGGAAAGAACAACCTAAATCAGAAAAATGTATAGATTATTTGAAAAGTATTTTGTAATGGAAAAGAACACAGATTTTGTCAAAGAGCATAGTCAAAAGATATCTGTTAGTCTAGAAAAAAACAGAATATTAGAAAATGAGACTTTTTGTATTTAAAAATTGAGAAGTGACTAATGATCATATATTTATTTATTTGCATTAATAAATTATATGAGTGTATGTTCTCAGTCTCTCTAGTATTGAACAGATCTTTAATCCAAATATTTCAAGGAGAAATTTATATAAAATATCATAACTTTTGATAATAAATTTTATCTTGAGTGTATCAAAAATATTTTCATGGTGTCCACAAGGTATGTAGTGTCAAAAAAGGAAGGAGCACATTTGCATTTAAAAATTCATGTTACAAAACTCAATACATTGAAGAAGACAGTATTATTTTTATTAAAAAGTTATCTCACAGTTTTTGAGAAGTGTTTATAGTGCTTCTGGTTGGGCCAAAGAATTAAACTGACAAAAACAGATTAACAGGAGAAAAACATACAAATTTATTTAATAGAAGTTTTATGTGATGTAGGAGACTTTATAAGAAAATGAAAACCTAGAGAAACACACCTGTGTATTTTTATGGTAGGTTTCATCAAAAGTGCACAGTTGTGGAAGAATATGAGGTTATTGTGGTAAAATGGGGAAAACAGCAATGTCTGTTTCTTAGGATTCTTTTTAGCTAGCATCCCTTTATTTTTGAATATAAGGATACCCCTGTGCTCTGGGTTGAGGGAAGGCAGGGTATATGGAGAACACCTCCACATAAGCGTTTTGTGACCTGTTTTAGGGAAGAAAGGCGAGGAGTGGAAGGAGGTCAGAGCGATATCAAGATTCTGCCATTTTCTCAAATTCTTTCAGCTTAAAACACTCAATATCCCACAGTGGTATAATTTTGAGAGTGCATCTGAATCCCATCATGTTTTTTTTTTTTTATTTCTAAAGTTATTTTGAAATTAAATCATGTATAAATACTAACTTGATATTAAAATGTGTATTTCATGTAAACCAAAAATATTGTTCCTGTTTTCTAATTTTAATAAAATTATTTGACATAAGATTTAGAATGTAAGGTTAATTTCCTCATAAAGAAAATGTTTTGCTTTTTAATTTTCTTTCTATAATGAAAACATGAGCACTAATTTTCATAATGAAATAAAAACAGAATGATACCAATGTAAAAGCATTTCACTTTTCAATTAATGCCTGTTAGAGCCTTTGTTTCCTATTATAGATAAAAATATAATTGGAAATTAAGGATACACATAAAGAGTAGGAAACATACAAGTTAATGGGAAATCTTTAAATTCACAATGATCATGTGCCATTCTGCCCATATTAGAGACATACAATTAACTTTAGGGATGTGCAAGGCAAAAAAGCAATAAGGCAGATTTTCAAGTGATAAATCATACTGACAGTTATCCTTAAAAGGATGTAGCAGACAGAATTCCCAAGTTAAGAAAGGGCCCTACAAGCACAGAAGTCTTAAGATTAGTGATAATTTGCAAATACCAATAAATCTTAAAAACATATATTAATTGTGGAACACACATCTCTTCTGCAATCAAAGGACATGAGTGATTAGTGTTGCTTTTCTTTACTTGTGTTGAATTAATAACAATATTTACTTGCAAATAACTTTTAAAATGTATAGATGATCATAAAACCACAAGTAGTTTTATCAGAAAATTTTAGAGGTTACGTGTACTTTGAAACCATATCACTTCCCCATATAGACCCATATATAAACACACTGGGCTTCTTAGGGCTGATTCATACTCTGTTTGACAAAAAGGATGGGTAGAGAGAAAAGTTTAAATTTTTAACAATGAGGTTGAAATATACAGTTAACATGAACCACATTAATGTATGTTTGGTATATAATTTTGAACTCATAGTTTCTATTTTAATAAAGTCTTAAAAATCTTGAATGTGTAGTTAAAATTCAGTCAAACTTTTCGTTGTTTTAGTCTTGCTTGCTCATTAATATTTTAATAAGTTTTATAAATTAACATACATAAAGTGATAAAAATATTAATATTGCTATTAAATATTTTGGGAATTAAAAGTTTTCTCTACTATTCAAAGGTTCTTTGGGCAAGTCTAAGAATTAAGCCAACACGAGACAGATTAGCAGGAGAAAATTAAATATTATTTCACATATCCTGGAACCCCACATTGATGAGGGATTCAAAGACAGAAAGGTAATAAAATGAAGTATATTTTCCATTCTGAGTTAAGAAATAGGGTAGGGCCCTGAGGCTTCAAAGGGGTGGAAGACAATTCACAGATAATTGGTAATTAGATGTGTGCCCTACCATACAGATGGGTCACTTAGATAAAAATTATCTTTGGTAAAACTCTTATTCCAGGAAGATCCCCAATTTATATTCTTCTAGGCAGTCAAAGGAGGAGCAAATGTTTCTTTTGAACCCACAAGGTCTCCATTACCTCCAGGTCAAAGTAGTAAACACGCAAAAGAGAAAAAGGGCACATTTTGGGGAGACTATTTTAAAAGTTTTATTTATTTATTTTGAGATAGGGAGAGAGGGGGCACACAATTGGGGAATGGGCAGAGATGGAGGGAGAGAGAGAGAATCCCAAGCAGGCTCTGTGCTCTCAGCATAGAGCCCAAAATGGGGCTCAATCTCATGACCCTGAGATTAGGACCAAAGCTGAAATCAAGAGTCAGATGCTTCACCATCTGAGCCACCAGGAAACCCTGGTGGCACTTCTTTTGAATGTTTCACATGTAAATATGCACACATGTAATATACACAAACAAGCTTTTTGGTAATATTCAATATGCTGATAATTAGTACCTGTCATGTTACCGAGGGTATGACTAAAGGGACAACATAAGATTTTGTCCATTGAATGCATGTGAAAATTGTCTATTCTTTCTAGCTGCAACTGTTTTTTTTTTTTTTAACATATCAAAACAAAAAACAAAACCTACCTTCAACAGATAAAATAACTCCCAAATATGAATGAGATGTTAATGTTGCACCAAATAAATTCCCCAGTGACCTAAGCCATGCAATGTAAAACATACTGTGGCAGCCAGGAACATGTGCTTTGCAGATCTTACTATGGAAACCTAATTGGCTGATGACCTTAGCTCTTGCACTCTGAAATACATCATTACATTTAAGCTGATTCTTCAGTTCCCACAGGCTGTTCCCATCCAATCACTAAGCACAGCAGGAATAATAAGGCAGCTCTGTTCCTTCCAGGCATGGGGCTCTTCTGATGGTGACTGTGACTCAAGGACTTCCTATTGGCCTGGCCACATTTTTATCGAATTGCACTGTGGCTTAAGATCTTCCATCCAAAGTCACTTTCTTCTCTTTCTTCTTCACAAATATCAGACCCATATGGTACTCTGCCAGGTCCCTTAGCCTTCCTACCTCATTCCATTTTCTATCATAGGCATTTTCTCAGTAAATCACTTGCATATCTAATTTTATCTTAGCCTTTGCTTCACCAAGGGCCCCAGCCAACACCCAAACATTTTCATATATTTGGAACTTCACAAGAGGAAAATTACTTAGAAGTCTTTGTATAGATTTTAAATTTAATACTTAAAACCCATCCTTTTAGAAAATTTGTAAGCATTATCATGGTGACCAGATGCTAATACAGGTCTAGGTAGCCCCCTATTTTTATTTTGCTTTTATTTAAAGAGTTATTGTTCTCTTAAAATAAGTATTGGCAGTTCTGCCAATGGAAAAAGATATGGTAGGGAAGCAGACAATCAATGTGGAATAAACAAAAGCTGAAATCTTTACAAGACTGAGAATAGAAAGATTGGCTTAAGTGTCATCTTGACCATTGAATACACAAATATAGAAGAGATACATATAAAGAGGAAGGTAGGAGGGTGCCACATACACAAAGAAAGAGTGGCATAGGAAGGAGATATTTTAGAGTATTCAAAAGTGGAAAATTAAAATTAAGTTTTAGAATTCAAGGAAAATTGATTAGATCACATTTGGAGAACCATATTAAAACTTAAATTGGTACTTCTGTAAAATGAGGATCTTTACATGATCTCTAATTTCTTAATATAAAGTCTAGCTCAAAAGTTCTGTGACTCCTTCATTAATTTATTAAATATTTACACAATTTCTGTTGTACATATATTTTCTGCTAGTACTAAACTATAGATATCTTACAAGGAAAAAATGCAAGTTAACCAACACTTGCAATATACTGAAATAAATATGAAAGGGTATGCCTAGGATGTGATGAGAGAAAAGAATCATGAAAAACGTCAGACTTAAAAAATGAGTGGATAGAGCTTAGATGAGTTCAGTGCCTAAATGGGCTGGAGTGGGGGGATATACATCTAGACAAAAGTTTGTTTAAAATTACTAGAGCACCAGATGATGTAGTCTATTCAGAGACATTAGGGGGATACATGCCTTGAGCAAAGTGGGTGAATCAGGGGAGAGAGACAGGGTGGGTCTCAAAGCTCCTAGGAAACTAGGGATTTCAACTTGAAAGCCATTGAGAGCTTGGAAGAATATATTTTTTTATTTTATTAAGTTTTTAAAACTTTCATTGCTGTATAGTTAACATACAGTGATTCAACACTTCCATACAACACCTGGTGCTCATTACAAGTACACTCCTTCATCCCTATCACATATTTCACCCATCCCCCCATACGTTTCCCCCCTGGTAACCATCAGGCTGTTTTCTATTTTTAAGTCTGTTTCTTGATTTGCCACTCTCTCTTTTTTCCCCTTTGCTCATTTGTTTTGTTTCTTAAATACCACATGTAAGTGAAATCATATGGTATTTGTCTTTCTCTGGCTGACTTATTTTACTCAGCATTATACTCTGTAGCTCTTGCCATTGTGAATGGCAAGATTTCATTCTTTCTTATGACTGAATAATATTCCATTTACCAACCTCCTCTATATCTATCTATCTATCCACCTATTTTTATATTTTAAGTTTATTTATTTAGTTTGAGGGAGACAGAGACAGCATAAGTGGGGAAAGGGCAGAGAGAGAGAGAGAGAGAATTCCAAGCAGGGATATAGAGAATCTTATGCAGGGCTCAAACTCACGAAACCACGAGATCATGACCTGAGCCAAAACCAAGTGTTGGCTTAATCCACTGAGCCACCCAGGCACCCCTATCTATTCATTTACTGATGGACACTTGGGCTGCTTCCATAATTTGGCTATTATAAATAATGCTGCAATAAACATAGTGGTGCATATATCCTTTCAAATTAGTGTTTTTGGATTTTTTTGGATAAATACCCAACAGTGTGATGACTAGATAACAGGGTAATTCTATTTTTAACTTTTTGAGGGAACTCCATACTGTTTCCCACAGTGATTATACCAGTTTGCCTTCCCACCAACAGTGCACAAGTGTTCCCATTTCTCTACATCCTTGCCAACATTTGCTTCTTGTGTTTTTGATTTTAGCCATTCCAATAGGTGTGAGGTGATATTTTTGTGGTTTTGATTTGCATTTGCCTGATGATGAGTGATGATGTGCATCTTTTCATGTGTCTTTTGGCCATCTGGATGTCTTCTTTGAAGAAATGTCTGTTCATGTCTTCTGCCCATTTTTAATTGGATTATTTCTTTTTTAGGTGAGTTGTATAAGTTCTTTATATATTTTGGATACTAACTCTTTATCAGCTATGTCATTTGCAAATAGCTTCTCCCATCCAGTAAGTTGTCTTTTAGTTTTGTTGATTGCCTCCTTCGCTGTGCAGAGGCTTTTTATTTTGATGTGGTCTTAATAGTTTATTTTTGTTTTTATTTCCCTTGCCTCAGAAGACATATCTAGACAAATATTGCTACAGCTTATGTCAGAGAAATTGAATTACTGCCTGTGCTCTCCTCTGGGATTTTTATGATTTCACTCCTCACATTTAGGTCCTTAATCCATTTTGAGTTTATGCTTGTGTATGCTGTAAGAAAGCGATCCAGTTTCATTCTTTGCATGTTGCTGTACAGTTTCTCCAACAGATTTTTTTTTTCTTCTACAAGATTATTTTGGCTGTTCAGGGTCTTTTGTGGTTCCGTACAAATTTTAGGATTATTTATTCTACTTCTGTTGGTATTTTCATAGGGATTGCATTAAATCTGTAGCTTGCTTTGGGGAGTATGAAAATTTTAACAATATTACTTCTTCCAGTCCCTGAGCATGGAATATTTTTCCATTTGTTTATGTAATCTTCAATTTCTTTCATCAATGCTTTATAGTTTTCACCTTCTTGGCTAAGTTTATTCCTAGGTATTTTATTATTTTTGGTTTAATTGTAAATGGGATTGCTTTCTTAATTTCTCTTTCTGCTGCTTCATTAATAGTGTAGAGAAATGAAATCAATTTCTGTACATTTATTTTGTCTTCTGCAACCATACTGAATTCATTTATTAGTTCTGGATCTTACTGATTCGAATGTTTTATTTTTTTTAATTTTTTTTTATTTTATTCTTTTCTCTTGTATGATAGCTGTGGCTAGGACTTCCAGTACTATGTTGAATAAAAGTAGTCAGATCTTCTGGGGAACGTTTTCAGTTTTTCACCATTGAGCATGATGTTATCTGTGGGTTTTTCATATAGAGCTTTTATTATGTTGAGGCATGTTCCTTCTAAAACTACTTTTTTGAAGGTTTCAATCCTGAATTCATGTTGAACTTTGTCAAGTGCTTTTTCTACATCTATTGAAATGATCAGAAGTTTTTTATCCTTTCTCTTATTGATGTGATGTGTCATGTTGATTGGTTTGCAAATATTGAGACACCCTTGCAACACAGGAATAAATCCCACTTGATCCTGGTGAATGATTTTTTTAATGTATTGTTGGATTCAGTTAGCTAGTAATTTTTTTTTTACTTTTTTTACTTTTAATTTTTAATTTTTATTTTCTTTAGAGAGCGAGAGCACAAGTTGGGGAGTGGGGCAGAGAGAAAAAGAGAGAGAATCATAAGTAGGTTCCACATTCAGCATAGAGCCTGACACAGGGTAATGATATGAGCCAAAAATCAAGAGTCGGGCACTCAACTGACTGAGCCACCCAGGTGCCCCTAGTTAACTAGTATTTTTTTTTTTTTTGAGGAATTTTGCATCTATATTCATCAGAGATATTGGCCTGTAGTTCTCTCTGTGTCTCTGTCTCTGTCTCTCTTTTTGTGATGTCTTTATCTGGTTTTAGCATCAAGGTAATGCTAGCCTCTTAGGATTAATTTGGAAATTTTCCTTTCTTTTCTATTTTTTGGACTAGTTTGAGAAGAAAAGATATTAAATCTTCTTTACATGTGGTGCAATTCACCAAGGAAACCATCTAGTCCTGGACTTTTGTTTATTGGGAGTTTTTGTTTTTGTATATATATTTTTTAATTTTGTTTTTGTTTTTGTTTTGATTACTGGCTAAATTTCATTGCTGGTAATTGGTTTGTTCAAATTTTCTATTTCTTCCTGATTCGATTTTGGGAAGTTATATGTTTTTAAAAATTAATCCATTTCTTAAGGTTGTCCAATGTGTTGGCATATAATTTTTTCATAATATTCTCTTACTACCTTGCATTTCTGTGGTGTCAGCTGTTATTTCTCCTTTATCATTTCTGATTTTGTTTATTTGAATCCTCTTTCTCTCTCTGTCTCTCTGGCTTTTTTTTTTTTTTAATGAATCTGGCTAAAGGTTTATCTATTTTGTTGAACTTTTCAAAGAACCAGATCCTTGTTCTTGATCTGTCCTATTGTTTGTTTGTTTGTTTGTTTTTGTTTTATTTATTTTTTTCACCTCTAATCTTTATTATTTCCTTCCTTCTACTGGTTTTGAGTTTTGGAGTAAGGTCTTTAGATGTAAGATCAGAGTGTTTATTTGAAATTTTCTTTCTTCTTGCAGTTGGCCTGTATTGCTATAAACTTCCTTCTTAGAACAGATTTTGATGGATCCTAAACATTTGGACCTTTGTGTTTTCATTTTTATTTGTCTCCATGTATTTTTTAATTTCCTCTTTGATTTCTTGGTTGGTCCATTAATCGTTTAGTAACATGTTATTTGACCTGCATGTATTTGAATTCTTTCCAGATTTTTTTCTTGTGTTAATTTTTAGTTTCATATCATTGTGGTCACAAAAGATGGGTGGACTGACTTTGATCTTTTTTGAATTTGTTGAGACTTGTTTTATATGAATAAATAAATATCTGAATATATCTGTTAAATCCATTTGGCCCAATGTGTCATTCAAAGCCACTGTTTCCTTCTTGATTTTCTGTTTGGATGATCTCTCCATTGATATAAGTAGGGTGTTGGTTTCATACTATTATTGTATTAGTACCAATTACTCCTTTTATATTGTGATTAAATGTTTCATGTATCTGAGTGCTTGTATGTTGGGTGCATAAATTATTTACAGTTGTTATATTTTCTTGCTGGATTGTCCCCTCAATGACTTTATAGTATCTTTCTTTCTTGTTACAGTCTTTGTTTTAAAGTCTATTTTATGATATAAGTATTGCTACTCAAACTTTTTTTTTGACATCTATTTACATGTTAGTGCTTTTCTATCCCTTCATTTTCAATCTGCTTGTGTCTTTAGGTCTAAAATGAGTGTTTTGTAGGCAGCATATAGATAGGTCTTGTTTGTTTATCCATCCTGTCACCCTATGTCTTTTGATTAGAGTGTTTATTCTGTTTATTTTCTTTTTTTTTTTTTTTCAACGTTTATTTATTTTTGGGACAGAGAGAGACAGAGCATGAACGGGGGAGGGACAGAGAGGGAGGGAGACACAGAATCGGAAACAGGCTCCAGGCTCTGAGCCATCAGCCCAGAGCCTGACGTGGGGCTGGAACTCACGGACCACGAGATCGTGACCTGGCTGAAGTCGGACACTTAACCGACTGCGCCACCCAGGCGCCCCTATTCTGTTTATTTTCAAAGTAATTATTGATAGGTACATATTTATTGTCAATTTGTTAGTGGTTTTATGATTGCTTTGTAGTTTTTCTCTGTTCCTTTCTTTTCTTGCTCTTTTCTCCCATGATTGGTTGGTTTTCTTTAGTGATATATTTGGATTCCTTTTTCTTTAGTCTTTGTGTATCTATTACTGCTTTTTGATTTGTGGTTACCATCATCTGTATATAGTAGTCTATATTAAGTTTATGGTCACATAAGTTTGAACCCATTTTTTACTTCTCTGCTCCCTGTGTTTTAGGTATATCATGTCATACTTTATGTCCTTTAATTTTGTGAACCCCTTGATTGATTTTTACAAATATATTTATTTTCATTGCTTTTGTGCTTCCTACTTTCCTTACCGTTGCTTATGATCTTTCCACTCAGAGTCTCCTGTAGAATTCTTATGAAGTTGGTTTAATAGTCATGAATTTCTGGGGTGTCTGGTTGGTTCAATTGGTTGAGCATCCGACTTTGGTTCAGGTCGTGATATATAATGGTTCATGAGTTGGAGCCTGGTATCAGGCTCACTGCTGTCAGCGCAGAACCTGCTTCGGATACTCTGTCTCCCTCTCTCTCTGCCCCTCCTCTGCTCATGCTCTCTCTCTGTCAAAAATAAGTAAACATTAAAAAAAGTTGTCATGAATTCCTTTAAATTTGTTTCTCTGAGAAACCATCTCTCCTATTCTGAATGATAGCCTTGATGGATAGAATATTCTTGGTTGAAGATTTTTTTTCCTTTCAGCATTTGAATATATTATGCCACTATCTTCTGGCCTGCAAAGTTTCTGCTAAAAATTCCTCTGGTAACTTTATGGGGTTTCCCTTGTATGTAATTGATTTATTTTCTATTACTGTTTTAAAAATTCTCTGTCACTACTTTTTGCTATTTTAATTGCTATGTGTCTTGTTGTGGTCCTCCTTCGATTGATTTTGTTGGGGGATCTCTGTGCCTTCTGGGTCTGGATTTCTGTTTCCTTCCCCAGACTCGGGACATTTTCAGCTATTATTTATTCAATTACATTTTCCACCCTCTTTTCTTTCCTCTTCTCCTTCTGGGAATCCTATAATGCAAATGATATTACGTTTGATGGTGTCCCTGACTTCCCTAAGTCTATTCTTGTTTCAGATAATTTTTTTTAATCTCACCTGCTTAGATTGATTACATTCCCTTACTCTTTCCTCTAGGGTGCTGATTCTTTCTTTTGCTGCATTTAGCCTGCTATATTCCATCTAGTGTCCTTTTTTTTTTAACATTTATTTACTTATGAGAGATGGAGACAGACAGAGTATGAGCAGGGGAGGAGCAAAGAGAGAGGGAGGCACAGAATCTGAAGCAGGCTCTGGCTCTGAGCTTTCAGCACAGATCCTGATGTGGGGCTCCAACTCACGAACTGCGAGATCATGACCTGAGCAGAAGTCGGATGCTTAACTGACTGAGCCACCCAGGCACCCGCACCTAGTATATTTTAATTTCAATTATTGTGTCTTTCATCTTCAATTAGTTCTTTTCCATCTCTTTGTTAATGGTCTCGCTGATGTCTTTCACTCTTTTCTCATGTCCAAGGAGTATATTTATGATCATTATTTTTATTCCCTATTAGACATATTACTTATCTCAGTTTCACTTAGGTCTCTTGCTGTGATTTTGTCTTGTTCTTTCATTTAGGACATATTCCTGTGTCTTCATTTTATCTTTCTCTCTGGGTCTGTTTCTCTGTGTTAGAAAAGACCACCATGTCTCTTACACTTGTAAGTAAAATAGCCTAATGAAGAGGTGGTCTTGTTATGCCCTGCCATGCAGTGTCACCAGAACCTGACACTTTAGGGGTGTCTCCTATTGCTATATGTGTGCCTTGCTATTGTAGCTGAGTGGCTTTTTCCTTCACCCCAGTCATCAACAATGGCTCTCTTTGCCTTCCGTGGCCAGTGTTTTTGCCCCTGTGGTGTTAGTGGGGTTGCTTTGGGCTTGAGTGGAGTCAGACCAGGTATTTGCCAGAGATGCAATAGCACCAAACTTCAGGGTGCTTTCCCTGTGTTGTTCCTGAGAAGCTTTAGTTGGTGGGCAGGTCCTGCAATCAGACTAGCTGTCTGCCTCCAGACCACTGCTGGGGCCTCCATCTGATTCATATGTGTGGTTATCTTTCCCTCTCTCCAGGGTAGTAGTGACTTTGGAGCAGTGCTGGCCACTGTAGAGGAAGCTTGTATATTGCCAGGCTGTGGCACCACCTTGTTTGGGCTCTGGCCCAGAGTTTATTGGATAGAATGGATCTTCCAAAGTACAGTATGAGGGTGGGGTAGTGGGGTATCTGTACTAGCAAGCTTTTTCCACTCCTGGTCCCCTCTGTGAGGGGCCCTGAAATTCTGGGATGGTGGCAGGCTATCAAGATGTGTGGATTGGTGGATGCACAGCAATAGGTGTGGTGGAGAGGATGGTAGTGCTAGCAAGTTAGGTAGGGCGTCCTGAAAGTGGCTAGGGGGCTGAGGAGGGAAATGGTGCCTGCCAGTTCCTTTGTTCTTGGAGGAGTTCCCCAGTGTTTTCTGTCCTTATGGGATATGCTCTGAGATTAGTAAATAGTTCTCTCCCTCCCATATGCCCCAGGTGCCTTTCAAACTGCTGCTTCTATGCTATATCTCACTGGGTTTTTTATTGTGCTATCTCTTTAAGGGCAGGAACTCAGTTTCCTCTCCTCCTCCCAGCTCTCCTAGAGCAGAGCTGATTTTTTTTTTTTAATTCCAGGTTTTAAGTCCCACTGGTTGTAAGAACTCATGCAATTTGACCCTTCTGTTTATCAAAGCCAAATGTTGTGGGCTTCATCTTCCCCATCTGGTCTCCCAATTTGGGCATTTGTTTTTCTCCCCTTTCCTTGCTCACAGGGCCCCACCTTTCCATTGACAGTCCCTTGAGCCTACTTAGTTCCTGACTGTATCTCTACCCTTTCTACTCCCTCGGATGTGGCCTTTTCTCTACATTTAGTTGTGGAGTTTATTCTTCCAGGTTTCAGGTCATTTTCTGGTTTACTTACACTGATGGGAGTGTTATCTAATTGTATCCATGGGACCAGGTGAGCCTAGGGTTTTCATTCTCTGCCATCTTCCCCAGAAATCCCCCAAGCCTTAGAAGAATTTTACTGGAGTAATTTACATAGTCAATTTTGACCTTTAGAAAGAATACTTTGAATGAGTAAATCAGAAGTATGTGAAAATAAGGCAGGAAAATCTATTAGAGGTTACATAAAATAAATTAGCACATAATAGGATTGAGTATATTTTGGTTGAAGAAGTAGAAAATTAATTGCAAAAAGGCTTAGGGCTTTAGAGTTCTAAAAGTTGAATACAATTTTTAAAATGTCAGATATCCCTAAGAAAGAGTGACCTTTAGTGAATAAAAGAGGAAGTCTCATGGATTCTTACCTTGCATTAGCCATAATTCCAGCAGATAATTCCATTTCCCTTCCTTAGGAAGGGAACCATTATTCATGGTTGTTGGCAACAATTCATTCTTACCCTAATTTGAAAGCATGTCTAGGAAGTTGATATGGTTGAGGATTATTGCCAAACTTAGTAGAAGGTTATCAGTGAGGAATCATTTTTTAGAAAATTGAGCTTTTCAGAGTTGATCCTTTAGAAAATGAGGGCTTCATTCCACTAACCCCACTCCAGATTGACTCTTGAAATATAAATATACCTCTCCTTCGGGCTAATTTGCTAATGTAGAGCCATCTGAAATTTCACTGGAATTTTTATCACCTAGCTATAAACTAGGGTTAGGATAATGGGGCAGATAAAGGTCAGGTGATATTTAAGTGAGGGTGAAAAACAAATAGTGGACAGAGGATACACTAAAAAGAGAGTCTATAAGTCAAGGTCAAATATATTCTCCTTAATTTTTCCCCTGGAAGTTGCCTATGTTTTGTTAAGTTGGTGAATGCCTTGATACCACAGTGTGCTTAAATCCCTCCAATGTTGTATTATAAATATCTCTGTGATTGTATCGTACTACGATTATTAGTTTACAAATCAATCACTCCTGCTGGACCATAAACTGCTAGAGAACAAGTACTGCATGTTTTTATGTATTCATCGTCAGCACCTTGCATTAGTACCTGGTATATATCAGATACACTTAGTAAATATATGTTTCAAAAGTCCATAAATTGATTGTTATTATTTAGGAAAAAATTTAGATACCATGAAAATAGCCTGTTTTATAAATACTAATTTCTTGTCCTTTAGTTTTACTTGTCTTCTAGGAATTACTCTGCTAAACATTTAAACTTCACCAGCATCCCTTGCTTTTGGTAGCAATTTTAAGATCCCTGTTCATACCAGTGTTACTACTTACAGCAGTGCAATGGGGTTAAAGCTGATCCCTCAGGCTTGCTTCCTAGCATCAGCAGGAGAAGATTTAATTAGCCACTTAACTTCCTCAGGTGTAGGGGACAGATCTCCCTCTTCTAATAATGAGGTCTGAGCTGCCAGCCAGCCTCACTGGCTTCTCTCTTCAGGCTCAATCTCTCCCACACTGCTGGTGAGCTGACTTCCTGATGACCACTTAGTCCCTATTGGCACGAAAATTGCTCTGTCAAGAGTTTCCCTGGCTGTGTTTCAGGCAATATATTTCCCCTAATAACTTCAACTTGTTGTAACTCCAAAATCCATCTTCTATCACTGACTATCTGGTTTACTGGTGATGAATCTTCTCATCTTCCTCTTTTTACCCAGGTCTTCCCCTTTCTTTTCTCAAGGAGATTTTCATGCAAAGGGAGTTTTGGATTACATTTTAAGTGGCTTTAAAAAAAAAAAAAAAAAAAAAACTTCAAGAGTAATGATTTTGTTTCTGAAACTAATTTTAAGTGGTTTCTTTTTATTAATAAAATGAAAGCAATATGGAAAAGTAAAGAGAAGAAGAAAGTGAAGAAAACACCCTGAGCCTCTTCAGGAGAGGAAAACTTTTCTACTCTTCCCTTTTATTTTATTTGGCTGATCTGAATAATTGAATTGACATATAACAGATTAACAGAAGAAAAACAAAGGAACCCCATGAAAACATGAGAAGCTCTCTGATAGGCAGACAGTTGAGGTTTATATGCCATCTTGAGCCAAATAGAAGAGGTTAGGGGTCTAAGACTTCAAAGGAAGGAAGACAATTCACAAGAAGATAAAATGTTGGCAAATAAGTATTTGCCATGCCATGCAGTTTATTGGATAGAATGGATCTTCCAAAGTACAGTACAGTACACACCTGTCTTGCTTAAGTTACAAAAAAAAAAAAAAAATTATTTGGAAATAGCTGTCTTCCTGGTACAAGATCCCTACCTAAATTCTTTCAGGCAATTAAGGGGTAGTAAAATGCTCTTATTAAGTCTGTTGAGGCTAAATTGTCTTCAGCTCAAAATAATCCATATGCCATAGTGACACATTTTGGGATAGCCTGCCCTGAATCCTGTCATTCCTCTGTCCGGATAGAACCATGTCCAGCATTTGACAGAGCTACCTCCATATATCTCCATATGCATGCAGATACAAAAATAGATGGCTCAAAAGATAAGCAAATATATAATAATAAGATCATTATATCTATGCTTCTAAGTAAAAACAAGTATCCCATTCTCATATATAGGAGATGCCTTATAAGACAGGTGGTCATGTTTTTTTTTTTTAATTAAATGTATTTTGAATATTCAAATCAAATGATATCAATGGTTTTAGAATATTTTTTTTTTCAAACTTACCCTAGTGGGTATCACTCAGATATTATGTGTACCTCTTACTGTCAGACTTCAGTATTAATATAATTAGCTTAGAGAATTTGCTCAAATGGCCAGAGCAATGTCAGTACAAATTAAGAGTACTTTTATAATACTCTCATAGTACTAATATTACTTTAGAAACTGATACTGAAACTGGAATGAGCATACAGGTTATCTAGAAACTTGTTAAAAGGCAGATGCTGACTTGTTAAGTTTGTGATGGTAGCTGACATTCTGCAGATTCAGAGGAGATGTTGATGTTGGTGGCTTTGAACTACACTGTAGGCAGCAAGGCTTAGAGTGCACAATGTGTCAGGTAGTATGGTAAGCTAATTCTTCAGGTTATATTTGTGATCTCATCGAATCATCATGACAACCAATAACTTGGTATTTTAATTATAAAACCAAAGCTGAAAGAGTGTAAAATATGTACCTAAAGTCACACTACTAGTTGGCTGCAGATAGATGCTTGAATCTAGCCTGTCTGCCTCTAAACAGATACATTTTTGACTTTATATAAAGTCTACTCGTATTTCATTCTGGAAAGCAAATTGATGAGAGTGATTAGGATTAGAATTTACAGTATCATTAAATTATGCATAAACTGAAAATGCCACAGTCCATAAAACTAGGGTAACCATTTACCTTAAAAGGGAAAAAAATCTGCAATTATATAGAAAGAGCAAATTAGTGGAATTTTGCACATATTATATGGATTAAGGAAGATTTTAAAAGAGGATATTTTTTTGCATGTTTATGTTACTACAGCAGAAATTATAACTAAGAAAAGCTGGAAAATACCCAACCTTAAGCCTAATATCAGAGAACTTTTAACTGCAAGCCAATATATATAACTAATATATATTTTACTGCTATATATATATATATATATATATATATATATATATAAACTGCAATATATAAACTGCAAGTATCAAATATTTACTCTATGAGTAATTTCCATGTATAATTTTTACTTTTTGAATTCTAAAATAACTATTACTTACCCAAATAATTGCTCTTATTTAAACACTTGATTTTCACACTGAAGAACTTTTAAGTATTTCTGAAAAAAAACGACTTTAGAGATTAAATTTGTTGTAATTATCTGCAGTATAGATAAAATTGACAAATTCCTAGAAAAACATGATTATCAAAATTGGCACAAGAAAAAATAGGATATCCAAATAGTCCTACATCTATGAAAGAAATTGAATTTGTTGTCAGAACATTTCCATAAAGAAAACTTTAGGCTAAGATGGTTTCCCTGATGAATTCTATTTTTAAAAATTAGGAAATTATGATATAATCTCACAAACATCAAAACACATTTAACAAATGAGAAAAAGAAATGAGACACAATAGTACATATTGTGTAATTCCGCTTACATGAAGTTGAAAACTCTAGCTAAACTATCAAAGGTGATAGAAATCAGAGCAACAGTGGTCTATAAGGGTCTTGGAGTGAGTATGAAGGAGATGTGAGGGAACTTTCTGTAGTGAAAGAAATGATTGGGATGGATGTTAAAGGTATATACCAGTTCCAGAACTCAAAAAATTCTACATTTCTGAAACATAATTTCTTTAACGTGGATAGAAAAAAAAATTCCCTTGGTTCTGAAACCAGTCCATATGCATAGTAAATTAATAAAGTGGAATCCGGTTTGGGAAAAATTGTTATCATGGAGTTTATTCAGTGAAATAATATTAAAATAGGAGCTAAAAGTGCTTTGAATTATGAAATTGTGATTGGCGTTAAGTATCTAGTTTTCTAAAATGATTGCTTAAAAGCATAATGCAGTTTTGGATATAAAAATCACATTACATTTAGTTAATAGTTGTGCCATTTTGTAATAGCAACTCACATTGTGCTTTTAATTGTCCTGTGGCTTTTCTCTGTCTTCTGTCTCAACTAAGTGTTAATTCTTCCAGAAAGGAAAGAAATATCTCATACTGCTGATTATCACATGCTTACTGAACCTTTTAAAATTAAAACTAGATGCCACAGAAGTTAAATTTCTACTTTCTATAATGTAATTTTTATGAAAAACCCAGTCCAATTATCAGTGGTTGGTGTATTTTTTTATGGCAATTTTTCAAATATGTTCGCTACTGCCATTCACTCCATCAAAGATTTCTTGAGTGTCTACTGTGTTCCAGGAAAGGCTCAGTGGTTTCAAACTAAAAACGAGGCACATGCTTCAAGGCGCAATACTCTTTTACTTAGGATATATACCAGTCATTTGACATGTGCTTCTGTGGACTAAAGTAATTGTGATAATATAAAATATATGACACTGAAAAACACAGCATAAAATAATGTAATATTTTTATTGCGTACTATGAAGTGTACACATTAATGAACCACGTATTCAAGTGAAACTGCAATAAAGTTTAGAATTGATTATAGATTCTGTACTTTCATGGGTTATTCATTGTTTTTATAACATCTCCAGTAACACATCAATAAACTGCAAAGATTTGTTTTAAGTTTCTCCAATAACATCCTTGAAAGTCATATTTTGTTTATACAACCAAGTAAGTCATAAAATCATTTAAATTAGTATATGAACTATTTATACATAAGTATGGTTTGTATATGTTTTTGATGTTCAGTAATAAATATAGCATATTTAATATCAATAAACAGAAATGTTTAAAAATATAGATGCAAATAACAGGAAGAGTGATTTGCTCAAAATACATATTCTACAACAATGAAAATACAAATTGTGCAAACATTATCCCTTTTATTTTAGATTGTGTTAAGTAAAAGTAGATTTATGTTTGGTTGGTCATCATCTAAACTTTGAAGTAAATGTTGGTAAAACAAATCAAAAGAAAGGTAACATTAGAAGCAACATTTTATCCTTAGGCTACCTCAAAGCTATAAAAATATAAAAGAAAAATTGCGGTAATACTCCTTCCATTACCACAGGAACCTTTCTTGTTTTATATCTCTTTTAAGTAGTATGTATTTAATAGAATTATTATATTCTTTCATTTAATGTATACTGACAGCTGTTAAGGGAATTGTTATAAAACACTCTATGATCAGAAAGTTAAAATCTGGTTTAAGAATAAAAGTGGTTATGATAGTATTACTTCAATATTTTTTGCTCACCAAATTAAGATTAATGTTGCATTCGTGAAATTTTTTTTTGCACTTCTATATATCCCCTGTCCCCACAGAAACACACAATGGTAAAAGTGAAATAGATACAATCATTAAGAAGACGCTTGTCTCAACAAAAATACAAACTCTTACTGTTGATGTATGGTAGCATTTAAAATTATATAAGAGGTCATTTAGTGATAACACAAGATACAAAATATTGAGCTTTTTTTAAATAGATGAGAAGTTAGTTCATCAGTATTTGCCACCCATGGATATATTCACAAATATTTGTTTTTTAAAAATGGACTGTTATGTCTACTTTAGTATGACATCATTTGGAAAAAAAAGATATTCTGATATTTTCCATGGAAATGCAGCATTTAGTTTTTTGTTTTTGTTTTATTTTATTTTAGTATTTGGAAAATAAATCCTATGTGTATGACATTTTTCAAAGGGCATATAGATTAAAGGAAGGAAGAGTCTGCTGGGAAAGCATCAGGGAAAATAGCTGTGCATTTTACAATAAATGAAAATTGTAGCCCGTTGTGTATTTTTGTTCCCTTGAATCATATAAAATTTTTCCTTCTCCCAAAGGGTTGTTTACTTTATTGTTTTTCTTCTTACAACTGATCTAATCATACATTTTTTACACATGTTAACAATTATAATTCAGTGGCACTAGATTTCTTGTAGGTCCAAGTGCAATTTGTTTCCTACGGTACTCAGGAGACAGGCTAAGCTGTGCTAGCATATTGCATTTATGATGGTATTGAGTTTATGTGGCCTTCTGTGGCATACCTTGGTCTCAAATTCAGATATTTAGGAGAAGGCATTTGGGATATGTTGCTACTCTTAACACTATTATAAAGTTTAATAAACAATCAAAATTTAAAATAAAAGTTATGTGATATGTTGTTACAGGGGAGGAAGAAATTCCTAATACAATGCTGCTGGTATTTATGTAATGATAAGGGTGATGAACGCTTTGCCAATACTTTGAACTGACAATATTTAATATCAGCACTGCAAACAAATAATTACATATGGTGATAGTCCCCACATGTTCAACACTATTCCAATGGATTCTAGATACACTTTGTATTATTTTATAGTCCTTAGTGATACACATTTAAACTGTCTCTGAATTTCTTTTGGAGACAGAAAATGACCAAATCCTTATCTCCAATTTAGCTGAAACATAATTATGGTTACACTGTGTTACTAAAGCATGATGAGAATTATCTCAAGCTTTCTCTTCCTCTTCAGTGAACTTTAAATGGAGAGTGTGTCCTCAAAGTTTACTTTCGTGTCTTTGCTAATACCATTGGCAAGTTTTAATTCAGCTATTAGTTCCCAGTGATGTAAAAAATAATAATTGCTTTTTATGGGGCACCTGGGTGGCTCAATCAGTTAAGCATCTGACTCTTGGTTTCAGCTCAGGTCATGATCTCACGGTTTCATGGGTTTGAGCCCTGCATTGGGCTCTGTACTGACAGTGCGAAGCCTGCTTGGGATGCTCTGTCTCCCTCTCTCTCTGTTCCTTCCCCACTTGCACTCTTTCTAAAAAATAACAATAATAAAAAAAATAGTAAAAATAATTGTTATTTCTAAAAAGAACATAAAACAAGGTTTAATATTATTTTTATTTTCTTCGTTTTTACCAACAATTTGATATCTAGTTAAAGTGAATTTTACTATCAATGCGTAATTTTCTTTCTTGAATAGAAAAGGTAACTTTTAAAAAATAAATTTAGAATTAAAATTTTATCTGATACTGAATATACTGCTTTAAGGAAAGAAATGTTAAATATATATTTATTGTTGATTAGCAATAATCTGTGTATCCATAAACTTAGATAAAGTGACTCTATCCAAAGAGACTTTTTGGTGGATTTCTGTTTGGGGAATTTTTATGGTACATATCCAGCTAGTGTAAAACATAACTTTACGGAGGTAGATATACAAAACAGAACTTTGAGATTTGCTTTGACAATAGAAAATTTTATCACTAACGAAGAGGAAATAGTATTAAAACTTACTTGCTAGATTTTCCAGCTCTATCTCGATAACCAACACAGCAAATCCATAAATAAGTAGAATGCCTGCAATAATCACTGCAGTTTGGGGTGCTATTGTTAAAAAAGTAATAAATAAATAATTTTAAAGATGAACTAGCACTTAATAATTATACTATTTATCTCAGGAATCAATATGCACTGTCAGACAAGTTCAAGCAATGTATGGGTCCAAAGTACAGGAAGTTTCAATTGCTATGATCTTGCAATTCTAGAATATGTTCACTGAAAACATAAGTGACCTCACAATTTAATTGTAAAATAAATACATAATATAAATATTTTACGATATATCCATTGCCTACCTTTCCGGTTTAATTTATGAGCCCTTTTCCTCTTGTAGTTTATTCTTGAACCAAAACAAATTAACTTCAGGTCCTTGAATGTGTCATACTGTTTCATACCTCTTTGCCTTTGCACATTCTATCCTTTCTGACTATAAAATCCTTAAACACCCTTGTCAAGCTGGTGGATTTAACTCATCCTTTAGACATAACTCACAGTTTCTGACTGCATCCAGATAGATCGGATTACTGTCTCTTTTCTGCTACCACTTCCTTTTATACATACCAGTATTTCAGCCTTTGCAGAAATAGATAAAGAGATTGCTTTTGTTTGTATTTGTTTTTTCTTCTAACCTTGAACTGTTTGTGGGCAGGAACAGAGTACTATTATGCTTTAAATCTAACAGGTATAACACTGGGTCTGACTTTATAGATGCTCAATAAATGCAGAGTGTATAATTTCATTATAAAACAAATGCTAAGCACTAAAATATAGTTTTATTTGGTTCCAAATTGTTTATTGCTGGGCATATTCACAGAAAGAAAAGTGAAGATAATGACATTAACCATAAGATTATACAGGAGGTGAGTTTCATGCTATTTTTTGAATATACCAAGAATTTGAATAAGCTTAAAGGAGAACATAGAGTATTCAAGGCAAAGGGAACAAGATGATAATGGATATGAGTATGAATACTGTATTACACATTTCATCTGTTACCATGTTTTTGGAAGCAAAAAAAGAGAAAACCCAACTCTTAATGGTGCACAAATAAAGGGGATATAGTACCTCACGTAACAATCACCTCCTCAGCAATCACGATGTGGAGTGGACAGAAGCTGTGCAAACAATGATTTAGTTACGGCATCAAGTTCCAGTGTGAAGTCTTTTTTATCTTCTGCCCTTAAGATGTGAACTTGGTCCTCAGGTTGGCTCTTTTGAAAATAATTAGGTTTCTGCCACAGTTCAAAACATCATATCCAGATACAACTCTATACAGCAGGAGAGGGGTGGATTCTTCCATTTACCTTTTCTTCAGTGTGAAGAAATATTTCGTTACATTTTCTACAGTAGAATCCCCTTAATTGATCAAACTAAGTCACAGCCTTAATTGGAATTGGAAATATGATTAACATAACTAATATTTGTGATTTGTCCCCTTTTCATTCTGGAAGGGGGCAGAAACCTGCTAGGAAGGAAAAAGGAGATCACGGTTATTGAATAAGCAACAGCAGTTTCTGAAACATTATGTTTTGAGAAAAATGGGAAATAGGTTTGTATAAATGTACTAAGAACATTTTAGGGAGGAATGTTGACCTGATGCAATAGGAAATAAGAAGCCATTGAAACTTTTAGATGGTGTGCATAACTTTTAGTGAGACAGAAGATGTTCTTTGGAGACCGCTGCATTAGCTCCATTTAAGACCTGCTACCAATTTTGCTCACCTATTGAAAAATAATGTTTCATTTTCAGAAGAATATATGTACTATTGTCATGAAATCATGGGGTATATGGTGAAAATGGAAATTTTCACTTTCCAAATGCAAATGTAATTCCCTGAAATTGAAATATAAATGCATATAATAGTTTTTAAATATTTGCAAAAAAATTGCATTTTGCTTTTTCAATTACTCTAACATATGTTCTTCTTCATTTCTCAATAAAATGGAAAAGCTGGCTTGCCAAAGAAGTAAACCCCTTGTTGCTGTCTCTGTAATATGTTTAGTGCTTTTCATTGAGTGAACTCTTTGGAATTAACTGTGAAGCTACAACCTCATTAATTTAACAAATAGATATCCTTACTTCAGTAAACATAAAGCATAGGCAGGCATATCGAAAACATTCCTCAGGTTTCATTTGTTCAAACAGACAACTATAATGATGCTTTCTACATTTGACCAGGAAATTTGGTCTAGTCCATTTTTGTTTTTTCAAGTAATCTGTAACTTAAGAAAAAAAAATGATCACAGATGCATTTCTCAGAGGTTTCAGTCATCAAACCTAAACAATGATCTCAAGATGATATCATACCTATTTTTTTTTTACGTTTATTTATTTTTGAGACAGAGAGAGAGAGACAGAGCATGAACGGGGGAGGGGCAGAAAGAGAGGGAGACACAGAATTGGAAGCAGGCTCCAGGCTCTGAGCCATCAGCCCAGAGCCCAACGCGGGGCTTGAACCCACGGACCGCGAGATCGTGACCTGAGCCGAAGTCGGACGCTTAACCGACTGAGCCACCCAGGTGCCCCGATATCATACCTATTTAATGATCCTTCGAACACCAACAAATTGAAATTCACTACTGTTAGGTACTGCATTGATGTTCTTAGTCTATTTCCACTTGCTTTCAAATTATTACATTTTAATAAATCAAGTTTCTTCAAATATTTATACCTCTCTCCTATCTTAACAAAGTCAATAAATACAAAAGTGTTTTAATGCGTAGGACTTTGTGTTAAAGTAAATACACTGAGACATTATTAGGTTAGCAAGCAGGTGGTATCTTACCAATTATTAAGAAGAAATTTTTGAAAATGAAGACCTTTAACTAATAGTTGTTACCTTTCAGAGTCAATGTCCCCATTCATAGCCACTGTTTATAATATTCACTTTATTATCCTGAAATGAAATTTATATAGAATATGACCTACTTACCCACACAAATTTTAAAACTGAATATAACTAATGAACAGAAACATAGAAGAAATTTAAAAAATGCATGTGTAAACTAACATTCATTTCAATATGTATATGTTCAGCAAACTTGTGTGAGATGTTATAATAGAGAATGTGGATGTCTCTTCTTACGTAATTATGACAGGTGCTACAGTTGCCAATGCCAGTGGTGTCTAATCATTGTTACCTCTAGTATCCCCAAACACAAATATTCAAAATGTGCCCTCAGAGAGAACCACTGCCCTGGATTGAAACTCTTTTGTTTTTAGTCCAAGGGATGATGTAATCAGGGAATGAATAAATATAGCAAGGGAAAAACCTTTAACTTACATTGCCAATTCTTTGGCCTATGAATTTAGGGTTTTGGTCTTTTCTATTTACAAAGGAAAACACACACACACACACACACACACACACACACACACACACACACACCCCTCTGAGTGTTTTTTCAAAGGGACAGAATAAGAGATATATTTAAAATACACTTTATAAGCATAAGATGTGGAAATTATTATCTTACATAGATATAAGGTAGATATTTTGTCTACATTAAAAATAATATTTAAGAAGAGTTTTAAATGAAATGAGAAGTATAAGTCATCAAATAAGTAATCATAAAACTAAAATATGACATTGTATATATAGTATGATTTAACAAAAGTAAAGCACATTTATGTAGCATTAAGGGAAAGTGGCCAAAATCTTATCAGTGGCCAATTCTAGATTTTAGGATTGTGGGCGATTATGTTTCCATATTTTCTCTCTACTTCTTGATGCTTATAGAAACATTACAACAAATGACCAACATATAAAAAAAAAATAAACATTGGATAAGGTAAAAAGAATTGAGGTGGATTTTTGCCTATCAGTTACTCACTTTCTACATTTTTAATCTCCCCTTGTCATCTTATTTTTGTTCTCCTGAATGCATACCCTGTATTTAGTGATTCTTCATCTTTCATGTGTTGAATTTGGATCTTTCCCAATGTCCTTTCTTCAACTTATTTCTTCTGTCATATTTATTCTCCCTGCCTGGTATGACCCATACTTGTGTCTTCTTCCCTTAGCTCTGAAAATAGTTGAGGCTATCCTCAAGCTCATGTCATTGATTTCTGCTTACTGACTCAGTAACTTCATCTTGTGTCAAGTGGCACTTCAAATGCATTACAGCTAACAGTGAGCTAATATTGTATATCTGCACACTAGCATATTTGCCACTTATAATTACTCCAACCATTCAACCTGACCTGCCAATGATCTTGGATATTTTACTTTCTAGTAAGTAAATAACACTTATTCTTTCTTAACAAAGGCCTTCTCCAGTAGTGGGTCCAGAATTTCTATCAGAGGAACTTACAGGTAGCAGTTTTGAGGCAAAAGGGAAAGCTAACAGGCTTAGTAAGTTGAGCATCTGACTCTTGATTTTGACTCAGGTCATGATCCCAGGGTCATGGGGCTTCATGGTGAGCATGGAACCTACTTAAGATTCTTACTCTCTGTGCATCTGCCCCTGTCCCTCCCATCTCCCCCATACCCTCTCTCTTAAAAAAAAAAAAAAAAAAAAAAAAAAAAAAAAAGGAAAGGTGTGATTGCACAATATAAAACATTTTAGAAAATTTATGTTAAAGTTAGTTAGGAAGGCGGATGAATGAGGGTGAAGTAAGTAGTTAAAGACTCACCCCTCAGCCGCTCTTGTTCCATGTTCTATTCCTACAATAAGCACTACACTGGGCTCTTTTTGCTGTATACCTGCAGTGCCAGTTTATCTGGAGTTGGGAAACCTTTAGTGGGGTCCCTGACATCATATGTCGAGGATATTTTGTGTTTTAAACTCTTTCAGTGACATTATTTTCTTGTCTAAAAAATAAATGCATACAATTGCTCTATTTACCAATAAAACAAAAATATTTAGCTTTTATTCAAACACTTCAAATCCTTACTGAATTCTCTCATTTTTCTGTTCCCCCACCAACTACTTATACATGTACTACACTTGACTCTAAATGGAATTGCTGTTCTTCGTATATACTTGTGTCGTTTTTTATCATGCAATATTCTGCTTCCCTGCCTTATATGAAAACCACTCTTCCCAATTCAAGAACTGCTTTCCATTTGCATCCATCTTTGATTCTTCTCATAACGTAGCAAGTGGTGTGATGTCTGCTGCGTCTACTGTTTCTGCTCTGCATTATGATTATTTATATTCATATATTAGAAATTCTATTTGGCTGTAGGAAATTTGAGGGCATGTCTCTTAATGATTATTTTTAATGTTTTCCTGAGTATAGAACATTGCTTTATGCATAACAAGAAGGGCTCACTAAAAATACACTAAAATTTGAGTGAATCTACAAATAGAGATGATAACACTGGATTTTCCAATCTACTGTTGACTTTTGTTAAATAACTTTAAATTTACATAATATCATATTTTTCAGAATCCTAAGCATTTTTTATTAAGCTTATTCTGTTTTTTTAATATATTTCTATTTTTATTGCCTTCTGTGTCTAGGTTTCCTTTTCCTACATAAATGAATTTTCCTTTCTTCTTTAACTCTCCCAACAATTATGATGTTCTAGAAAATTGGTAACATTGTGCTAAAAGTCTGTTTTGAATTTTAAATAATAGGAAAAATATTCCCTATATTTTAGGTAGCATTGTATTAAAAAGCTTCAGAACTTTGTAAAGCTTTCTTTTATCTGTTTTACCTTCCATTGCTTAGTTACATTTCCAAATTTTCCTTCAAAAAATAATGGTATCCATTTCTAGTTATCACAATGGACACAATTATATATATATATATATATATATATATATATATATATATATATATGTAAGGGATCAAATTAGGAGTTTTGTGGCAAAATTGTGGCAAAGTGTACTCTTCATTTTCATATTATTTCAAGAGGAAATTTGATTTGTTGCTAAGTAAGGTACATACCCTAAGTCATACCAAAAGTATCATTTTGTAGGACTCATTATATCAAAGATTAGGACTCAAATTTAATTTGCATCAGCTCACTATTCTTTTTTTTTTCACTCATAAAAATTTGGAATCATCATCATAAACAGAATTGATTCATGTTTTTGTTCTAAATGCCTTTTTAAGAGTTTTTCTAACAATATTCAAAGTTGTATTAGTTTATTCAGCAAAGCAAAATATGTTAAGTGTAATTAAAATAGTTTTGTTATTTTGGAATGTTATAATAATAATAAATAAATATTACATTTATAACCCTATGCTTAATGTTTATTTTAACATATATGTTATAAATATTTATATTTAAAATCTATTTATACTGTCTCTAAGTTCAAATTAATTTGCATATTTTGATTCTGACAGTATTCATGTTAATTAAGTAGAGTTAGTGTTCTTTCCCCTATTTGATAGAGAAGGAAATTGAGGTCAGAAAGTTTGAGAAATCTGCCCAATGTCAGAATGGGCAGAAACAAAATCAAGATGCAAATTCTTATCCAAGTTACTTTTCCTTGACCCCTTGTCCTAGTTACTTTCCAATATTGTGACTCTGCTGAAAACACTCACTATGAATATACAAATATTTGTTAATTGGTTTCACAATTTTAATTAGTTTCACTCTGGGCACATATATGGAATGATAAATCATTTTAAACTTGTTAGCTTTCTTTTGACATGTTAAAATAACTAAAGGTAATGGAAGAGACAATAAATATGAAGCTTTGACTATATTTATTTAGGTAGAAAAGCAACTAACTGGACAAATAAAATAGTAAATTTAAATACAAATCTGAAATATAGATATAAGAGCTCTCAGAAACTGGAAATAAGAGAGGTGATTTTAGATTAAAAAAATATTTATTCTATAAATAAAAAAGCCAATGAAAGTGTTTATATGTCAAGAGAAAAAAAAAATTAGTGCTTCATCCAGGAATAGGCACACATATTAACTAGAGGAAAGTCATTGCTGTGGAACAAAAGAGATAAAGTGACATGGGAACAAATGTAACAAGGAGTCTAATAAGAAGTTGAGGCTTTGATGCTGGTACAATTAAATAATGGGGTTAGGGTAACAATCATAATTGCAAAGACTATGAAATGTTTACTATGGATCAAACGTAGCTTCCAGTGCTTTACATAGAATAGAATCTTCACAACAACATCATACAGGTGGTTTTGCTTTTGTCCCTATTTCATACATGAAGAAAACAGAGGCCTAGAGAAGTTAACTAACCTGACCAGGGTCACACAGTAAGTGGTAAATTTTGGTTTTGAGCCTGGTAAATCTGGCTCCAGAGTTTGTGCTTTTTTCGTACTATAGTAAATAGACAAACAGAAGATCAGAGAGAGATTTAAATCTATACAGAATTTTGAATGGAGGAGGAGCCACGCACTGTGTGTACAGCACTTCTAATTTTCAAATCATCCTTCACATTGATGAACCCTTATGCTACTAAAGGACAGAACAAATACCTGACTTGTCTATGACATGAAAGAAATAGGATTCAGAGCTGAAATTCAAACTCATTTAACAAGTGGTTTAAAAGCTTATGCTTTTTCAGTCATAAACTAGAAAATAAGATATTTTATATGATTTTTCTATGGACCACTTATTTCTCATAAATTAAAAATCTTCAAAATTTCTTGTACACAGGTAAAATGTTAAGCACTGAGATTAATGTAATAAACAAGACTTGAGGACTCCTGGGTGACATATAAGCAAACAAGCCAATGCAATGCAGCAGGAGCAAGTGAAAGGGACACTTAATATTCATAGCTTTATTACAGCATTTCCCACAGTCGGATGTTTATTTCAGTGGCTGTATACAATTCTGTCTCTAGTACTCTTTGATCTTTTTTAGGACCCTGAGTATACCTTTCTTTCTTTTCCCGTAATAAATGTGGTCTCCTATACAAAGTAACTGCTCCATAAATACTAGCAGAAGTGAATTCAATTCAGTGCAAGCTATAAGTTTTAAAAGGCATTACAGTTATGTCTGTTAGCCATGGCTGAAGAATAACAAGGGGTTTTGTAATAGAAAATAGAGTAAAGGAATCTCTTTTTTTTCCCTGAAGATTCATTCTTCCTTCTGACCACAACTGACTTCATGCAGGCCCACAGGCCCCCATGCTCAGAAGGGCCCAGTGCTTGGCTTTGTGCTATGCTGTCACTGTCCTGAAATTCTTAATAATTTCTGTACTAGGAAAGTCTTTACTAGGTGTCTCCCATTTTCAATATTCACTGGGCTCCATAAACTATGTACCCAGTCCTCTCTTGACATTTCCTTTTTGCAAAACCATGTGGATGATATGAATAGCCTTCTTAGAAAAGAGGTCCAAAGAGCAGATGATAAGGGAATAGTGAACCCTTAGTTCTGGTGCAACTACTTCACCTCTTTCAGAACCCTTCAATAACAATCCTCTCATGCACATGCATTTCACATTGAGGTAAATGTCTCTCCTACATGCATTCACCACTCACTTTTTATCACTGTTGATCTGTGTCCTCATCTGTACACTGACAGCGCCAGTCAGGAGATTGGCATTTGTGCTTACAGGATACTAGGGAGATACTGGTGTAGAATCCAGGTATATGACCTGTTAAGAAATTGTTCCTACGGTCTTGGCATCAAGGTTGTGATTCTTAAGAGCAAGTGAAAGCCCAAGACTTTCCTTATCAGTCAGGTGACCAAAAGAAAGAATAAAAAGAAAATGTGAATCTTGAAAAAGAATGCTGATTTTGTTAGAAGGATGCATCTTGTGATAAAAGTGTACCAAAAGGTAATGAAATACATAAAATGGGAAAAATGCAATAACAGCAGCAACCGCAGAAGCAATAAAAAAGAACCGCTCTTGATGAAAGAATACCAAATGAATATTTATATAATAATTGTACATTGAGGCAGCCCAGAAGAGTAAAAGATGCTGGAAAATGAGGAGCTAAAAGATGAGGACCAGTGTGAAAGTCAAGAAAACACTGTGTGTCCAGATAGAAGAGAATGGAGAGGAATCAGTAGCAAGTCCTTGTATTTAGCTACATCTTTCATGTAAAACACTTATTACAATTTTCAGTTGTCCACTTAAGTGAGTAAATCAGTGTTCATTAATTTTGTACTGTATTTCAGTATCAGAGCTTACTACTAATTCACAAAAGAAACATATGGTACAGATATTAGTCTTAGGTGACCATGAGTGAAAGTAAATGAACACAAACCCAAAAACTGTTAAACACTTTGACTAAGGGAATAGTTATTATTAATAGCCTACTATTGACATAACGTTCTAACCTTAAAACTAATGATATCTGGTTATACATATTAAGTCACTGAAGATTCTCAAAAATCTCAGAATGTAGTAGTAAATTCATGAGAAGAGATGGATGTTATATTTCACATAGACAGTGGACCTTTTATTTTATATTTGTAGTTTCAATTACAGAAATGTAAAGCTAATTATAATTTCTGCACCTAGTCTATAAACTTTATATTAACAACTCTTTATTACAGCACATAATCTACTTTTATTAGTCATCGCAAAAATCACTTATTAATAATAGTTATTATACAATACTCACTATGATCTGGGAGGTAAATTATATAGGTCACTGTGTATACATATAAACACTTTATATAGGTTAACTCTTTAGTTTTCATTTAGCCCTTTAACCATATAAGATAAGCACTATCAATATTCTCATTGTTTGATGAGGAAACAGGCAATAGAGTTCTTCCACTACTTACTTGGAGTATCCTAAGCTACTAAATGACAAAGCCAAGATTTATTTCCAGACAGCAGAAATTCAGATTCTGTGCTTTTCACCATTTCCCTATATGTTCATTATTTATTTTTTTTAAGTTTATTCATTTATTTTGAAAGAGAGAGGGGCAGAGAGAGATGGAGAGAGACAACTCCAAGCGGTCTCTACACTGTCAGTATGGAGCCCCACACAGGGCTTGAACTCACGAACTGTGAAATCATGACCTGAGCTGAAAACAAGAGTCGGATGTTTAACCAACTGATCCAGCTGGGCACCCCCTTGTCCCCATATATTGATTCTTAAAAAAAATTGCATTAAATAAGTGAATTCAGCTGTCAATTAGCAACCTGTGTTATTGTCATTAGCAACACACTCATCATTTAGAGTGAAGTATTTAAGTGTATTTTTAAATTATAATTGAGATAACGATAAAGCTTTAAAGAAGGTAAGTGCAAATATGCATGCTAAAAATGTTTAGCATGTAACTATACTTTTTCTGTTACATGAGTATTTAAATTTTGAAATCTGAGTTTTTGCATATGAGCAGAAACTAACTTGAAAAGGGATGAAGTGATCTGGGCCAGTCTTACTTAACATTTGGCATAATATGTGTTTGCTTACATGATAGGCTTCCTTATGTGCTTGTTGATGATACTGATTAAATGCCAGTTTTTCAGTGAAGTTTCCCTATTCATCCAGTCCCTGAATAGACATTTACATACCTCTTATAATATACTGCTTTTTAAAAAGATCCTGTTTGTTAACTCATTAGAGTCTAATTTCTCAGGATATAATAAGTGCTCAATTAATGTTTTTACCTATGATAATTATTATTATTAGAAAACTTGAAAACATTTAGAAAGTCCACTGACTGAAATATTTTTTATATCCATATGTCAGTAATTTATGTAAAAAGAGGCAATAAGGATGTTAATTTACACTAAGAACCACCTTATTCTTAAAATGCAAATACAATTTTCTCTTTATATGGAATGGCTTATTACACAGTAAAGCTAGAGCAGTAGCCTCTTGGAGTCAGTATGTACCTGTTGGGGTTTATAGAACAGAAAGGTGAGAAGTAACACAGAAGAAGAAAGTGGGAATGCAAAAGAGTTATTAGATTTTTATAATCTTCTCAGCAATATTTCTGCACATAGCTGCAAGTGATATATATAACTTAATTATTAATCTATGTCGGCCCAGTGAAAGAACTTATGAAGTCCCCAAGTTATTTACATATCTGATTTTTTTACTGGACATAACAGGTGATGAAAACAACCAAATAACGACAACAAAAGCCACAAACCCTCATCCTTATGCATGTATATCATAAATTTCCTGTAGCTATAGGGAATAGACAAAAGTTATAGCTTGAAATATGTACCAAAGGACAAACAAACTCTTTGTTACTATCAGGAAGGTGATTTATAACATATTCTGCTGACCAGACAAAAGCTCTACATCTCTAGAAGATCCCTGGAATCCTGTAAATGCAGGAAATAAAATTGAGAAGTAAAGAAAGTGATAAAAATGGAAAATTTGTGTATTTGTCTGACTTTCCATGCTGAAGATTTTGTAGACTGAGCAAAATAATCCCTCCTACTGTGGTCCTATTGCTATTACTTTGGTCATTTTCCCTTTTGCTTTATGATTAGCAATTAGGAATTCCTATATGAGAAACAGGAAGACCTGCAGACCTAAGATTCAGATAGACCTGGATTTAATTATTACCTTTACTATTGGGTCTAGTGAGGAAAATAGAATCTGTGTCAAAGTTGTATAGTGCCAATTTAATAATGGTACCCAATGACACAGTTATTGGAACACCCGAAAGGAAAAAGGACCCAAACCCAAAAATTCATGCAATATGACTATTACTTTTCTAAGGCTGGAGAGTCAGAGATGTAAGGTGTTACAGAGCCTAGAATTAGGGCCACCTGGTTGGAACCGTAGTGAGGGCTGCCCTGGAGTAGTTCATCCACCAAGGGAGGAGTTGAAATGATGAACAAGACACATCGCCTTGTGGAGACACTGCTCAGAGTAGAGGAACTTACTGAACAGAAGGGAAATACCTTGGCTCCCCCTTTTTCTCATGTTCCAATCACCCACCAGGCATCTCATGATTGACTGAAGACCAGTTGGAAACAGAACTTGAGCAAGGTAGTTTGCAGGAAATCAGCCCTGTGTGACAGGGAACAAAGCAGGGCAAGGACAGAAAATGCATATAAGAAGAAAAAGGCATGTAGTTACTTGACACAACCAGCTTGATCTTGGTCAAGTAGTTTCAACATCTAAATCTCAATTTCTTTTGTAACATTGGGGTAATGCCATCCAATTTATAGCATTTTTATTAATTATATGAAATAACATTTATAATGTGCCTGGAACATAATAAAAGGTGTAGCAATAATATTTTTTTTTTCTTTTCTAATTTCATCAAGTCAAAGTGGAGCAAATAAATACAAAGAAATGCTTAGTGAAAAAAGCATACTCCTTGCATGACTTCTAATATATTAGATCTGCAGTTTTTAAAAGTAATGCCAATATAATTTAATATTTTATCTGAGAAAGTACATAGTTGAGCTCAGATTAGAATATAAAGGCCCAATGACTGTATAAGTATTTTGGAAAGATACTGAAACTTGAAATAAATGAGAAGATTTAGTGCCAAAGTATTTCTGTGTATAGCTAAGTATCTGAGTTAATGTATGAAAACTGAAGTTAGTATCTTTTTGTATGAAGAAAAACTTTAGTTTTTAGTTTCTCAAATTTATTATCAAGATAAAATGCTTTTCACTTTACAAGTGAAAGATTTTAACATTTTTTATCAGTTCCACTTATAGGAAATTACCTAAAATAACTGGCCTATTGAAAGAATGTATGTGCAGTAAGCTATATATGGGAAAAAATGGAATTAATCTTAATACCCATCAACTTGATAACTGATTGAATGGATTTTGATATAGTTTAAATTTGAAATACTATGAAGTCACTAAAATGATGATACTTATCTACATTTAAAAATATGGAAATTTTATTTGATATATTATTGAGTATTACAAAACAGCATGATGGCATTTTGTTATGGATATGTTTGTATTTATGTCCAAAAAGATATATAAAATCAAAAGACAATAATGATTATCTTTTGGGAGGGGGTTATTAGGTTATTTTTATTTTGTCCTTTATATGTTTCATTAACTTCTGGTATTTTTAAGGAGCTTTGTACAATTAATTTTTTTTTACAATTAACATTTTATTTTAAAGAAATGACTACTTCTACTTTGATGAATAGGACTTCTAACTTTATTTATTTTTGTGTGGAATTTTAAGTCAAACAATTTGTATAGAATTGCTATTCTCAACCACATAATAAATAACAGTTAGTTGAATAAGAACAAAAGTTGGAACCCTAGGAACTTTACATATTGATTCCTAGCTTGTGGATGAATACAAACAACTTTAATTGACACTTAGTGAAGGGAACCTGGTTGGCTCAGCTGGTTAAGTGGCTGACTTCGACTCTGGTATTCATCTCGTGGTTTGTAGGTTTGATCCCCACATCGCGCTCTGTGCTGACAGCTCAGATCCTAGAGCCTGCTTCAGATTCTGTGTCTCCTCTGTCTCTCCCTCACCTGCTCATGCTCTGTCTCTCAAAAGTGAATAAATGTTTACAAAAATGTTTTAAATTAAACTTAGTGAGTTATATATAGACACATGACCAAAATTGGATGTAATTTTCTTAAGAAATAATTCTTTTAGAACTTTTTAAAGTTTGGTTTTTTTAATAGGCAATAGTAAAAAAAATAAGTGAGCTTCAAATCTTATGAAGGACACTCTGACTCTGAGCTCTGTTGCAAGTCACTAGGCAAGGGTCTGGAGGATTGAAGAGAATACATAAATAAAATGAGGCAGCCTGACGTATACTAGAAAGTGCATCAGAAGGTTGAAAATGTGTTGCTATTGCTGTTTTTTTTAAATTTTTATTTATTTATTTTTTTTGGTTGTCGATATGTAATTAGTTAATATGTAACCAACTCTTGTCTTATATCGTTAATTTGACATACTTGGGAAAGCTAAATGCCAGCTAAATTTACAATGCAAGGGTCAGAAAAATAAGCCCAAACCATGAAGTTGGTGGATGTGAGAATAGAAAGGCAATGCCAACTGAGTGCTTTTGTGAAATTAAGAGTGTCAAAAGTAAGGACAGTTTCTAATAACAACCACGGATTTTATAGAACTTTGCATCTTGTCCAATATAATGTATCATTGTATTTTTATTGTATATCCCCTAGTGGAGCAAGTTAGGGAAATACAAGTTAAGCCAAATACAAATAACTTTATGGGGAACCTGAGGCTCAGAGAATTTAATAACTTCTCTAATGCTCTAATTTTCAAATCAAGCTTTTTCTACTGTAACATCTCATGATTTTCATGCTAGAGGGCCATATTTGATCACTTCATATAAGTACTTAATACACTTTAAGTCACTTTGAAATAACATATTGATTTAGAAAATATGAGATAATTAATAAAATTTAGTGGACAGATTTCTGACATTAATGGTTTGTACCCAGTTAGATACTGTCATACACTTATTTCTCTTTAAAAAATACAGCTCAAAGTATGCCCTCCCCTTTAAGAGTCTGTACTTTTTTGTCATGATTTATCGAATACCCTACAGGGATAGATAATTTTTGTTCATTAATGTCTATAACTATCAAAAGAGTAACAATAATAATCATAATGCATTTTTGTCAATATAATGATTTATTGATTAATCTCATTAATATGTCATTATTGTTAGTACTAATATCCATGTATAATTTAAATTAATGTGAATCCAAAAGATTGATCCAGTGAAGGAACTTGGAATCTTAATTGTAAGCAATTTATTAAATCTTAACATCCAGAGTCTAGACTTTTGAAATATATCTAGAAATACTGAGGATATAAACAAACAGACAAATGTAATAAATATAATGCCCCTTCTTGGTATCAGAGGAGCCATTTTTGATCAACAATTGATCACTTAAAATAAAAATAAAATCCCAATGACCATTTAAAATAGAAATAAAATCATAATGATAAAAGTACTACTCTGTTGAGGATAGAAATATCTTGTAATATCTTTAAAAGATAAGACAGCTGTAACACATGGCAAACATGACAGAAACATGACAAGAGAGAAAAAAACATTTTACACAAGAAGAAAAACAATAGTGGCAGCATTATTGATGGCAAATGAATGTTTAGCTGCTTGTGGAGAATAGGCATATGCCTGATGGCAAGGAAGAAAGTCATGAGTAGGTGGAAAATTACAAGAGATTCTATCAACCTCTCCTCCAGTGAATACTAAAGAGCCTTCTGATATTACTACGCTAAAGTCGTGTGTGATACAGTGAGAATCTTCAATGTCAGAAGGTGGTTTATGGTAAGTAAAAACATTTTTAAGTATATTTTCCACCTTGTGCCATAGATACTCTCTACAACCAAGTACATTATTAAGGGAAGCATAAACTGTTTTACATAGTGCATAGTGGTTACTTAAGCTCTGCCACTTTCACTTTTCCTGCTTTCCCAAGCAATTTATTTCAAACCTTTATTCTTGCCTCTGTAAAAGAGAGTTTATATACTCTTTCCTCAAGAATATAAAATGGTAGGAAAGACAGATGTATCCAACTAGCAATAATGTAATGAGATTATTATCACCATCCTTTTTTGTTTTACAAAAGTTATTATTTTTATTTGATGAATTTAGGTAAGACTAACATTTTTTGTGGACCTTGAGTGACAAATGGAATGTCAATCAAGAAAGAGTAAAAGCAGAAAACTTCCATTAAGGTAGAAGTGGGACGTGAGACATAAAAGGGTATTAGCATAAGATAGTTCAGTGCAGGAAACATGAAGATGTATGTTATCTGTGTAATGGTGGGATCTGAGATGCATAATGGTTGAGTTGTATAGGAGTGTAAAGAGGGAGTTAATTGACAGATGAAGCTGGAACTGTGGTTTGGGGAAATTGGATGACAGGCTAAGGATTTGGGACTTTAAAAAGCAATTAGAAGTCATGAACTATTTGTTCAGAGAAATGACAATAAGATAATTTTTATTGAGAGAGATGAGATGCTCTTTAGAATATATGATATAATGGTATTCACTCAATTTTATTTAAATAGCATCGATATTTAAATTGTCTTTAATTTACATGAATGGTTAAACAGGAGTGTTTTAGTTGAATTAACAGCTTGCAATAACTTCAGTGCAAATGCTTTTGTTCCTTTGAAAAACATCTACTGGTTAAATAAATGTATCCAACTGTGAAAATAATGTGATAAAAATATCTCAATATACATTAAAGTTCATTGGTTTTGAAAAATAATTGGTTTTAAATAAAAAGCTATTAGAATTAGTAAAAGTGCCTAATTTAGAATAAAATTTGTTCATTTCATGCAATTACGTTGTTTATAATGGAATGTATTGGTGATGAAAATAGCAATATGATGTGGATGACAATAAATAATGCTTCTTCTTTTTTGGGAAAACCGAAACAGATATGATTCATGAATTTAATGGATCAGTAATTTAAATAAGTAGTCAAGATGGGAAGAATATATAAATATGAATTTTTTTAAGTAGAAACATGAAGAATATAATACCACAGGGTTGTTTACCATTGTGTATATTTTAAAGTGTTTTCATAGGTTTTACTTTACCTGATCCCTTGAGTAATCCCTCAAGACAGAAAAAGCAAGTGGTGAAATGTATTGCTATTTTAATGCCTTGGCCTACGTTTCAGGTCTGGAATTATAGCCCACTTGTGTTTTTCTTCTTCATGTCTTCTTTACTGGGACTCAGCTATTACTAGACATTTTTCCTAAAAAAAATAAATAAATCATTTTTTTCAGTCAATGCATTCAAAACTCAGTCAGGTGAGTAAATATGATTGGTTTGTCAGATATTTCTCACTGTCATGCTTGAATAGACTGCATTTAGACCTAAGTTTATTATTTGACTGACTTTAGTTTCCTTTCTGATATACTTGCAGGTAATGATTTTAAGACTATTTCAAAGCCCTTGCTATTCTTAATTTAGAAATTTAATTAAGAGGAATGTCCTGTGGATATTGTAAGATTTATAAAGCCACAATTATATTTTGTGTATGTGTATGCAGTGCTACACTTCATTAGATATCACTGTGTCCTGTGCTTATTTGCAAGGAGAGTGAATGCATATAAAAATATATATCTTTCAAGGAACGTATATTAACTTACATTTTCTCCTAATTCAGAGAATTGATTCAGAGAAATGTGTAGAGGAAATCATTGGTATATATTTTCATCCAAATGTTGCCTTCTGTAGTTTAATGCACTGTCCCTGGTGCATACATCACATATATTCTAACAATTATTTAGTCTTAGGGTGGAATAAAAATGTGTCCAGTCATTGATCATGAGACAATGGGGGAACAAATTGAAATGGATTTAGGGATTATATATGTTCTACCAGAAGAAAAAAAGGAGCAAAACACAAATGACTGTAATATAACTAATTTAACTCATGAAAATAATCTTTAAAATAGAACATATTTATTTACCTTACACTATTACATTGATTTAATTGTGGCCAAGTTCATAGGTTGTTTTGTTTTATTTTCTAGGATATTTGCATAGTTTTGAAATCAGATTAACAAGAGCATACTATAGATATTATCTACATAGAGATAACAAATTTCTTAATATTTAAAGTTGCTAAAAATCTCTGTACTCTAAGTAAACGATATTAGGAAGTCTCATCAACACCTTTGCTTACATCTATCTTTGAAAACATAAGTTTCAGTATAATTAGTATAAGGAGAAATTATGATCAAAAGGATATTTATTATTTTCAAAGACAGTATTTACTTAAATTTAGTAATAATAATTGTCTGCTTTTAGATACTAATTTCCTTCCTACGTAAGAAAACCAATTTATAATTTAATTTGGATATTATTTTTCCCTTAGGGTGAAACCTGTATATGCTGTGAAAGTAAAAGGTCAGTCTACATGTTAAGAAGTACAGTAAGGAAAAGGAGATAAAATTTTAAAAATCAATATAACATTAAACTAAAATACAATAATTTCTTGGGAATTATACTCATTACATATTTTCCGAGTTAATAAAATCTGCATTTTAAGATACAATAAATCTGGTGTATCTTCCTTCTGTTAGGAAATGAATAATTCTGTGTACCTCATTTACCCTTTTAGGTACCTGAGAGGGAAATAAAGAGTTCCTTTTCCAAGTAAATGATTAAGTAGCATCTATGAGACCAGATCTAACACACTTATCATTTATGGCTTCAATAATATCAAGAGTGTTAGATTTTGTTATCATAAAAAATATTTACTGACCTATTTATTGATGAATGTTTAGGCCAATAAACTAGATTGTAACAGATGAATTTCCATCATGCATATGGTATTATGCCTGAAGAAGCAAGTATTAACCTTCAAGAGTGACATATTTGACAAAGTAGGCTATGTAAGGCAATATAATCAGAGCAGTACAGGTTGGATGTCTGCTTTATTTCCTTGAGGTAACCAGAAATTCCCACTTATGTAGACCAGAGCACTAGAGTCTTAAAAAGCTGAAGATGTTATGATAGGCTCACCTACACCACAGGGGATAGTCAGGGGAAAGAGGAAAATATCAGCACTCTGCTATGGCATTTTCTTAGTTCAGCTTTATGACAAAATAATTGCTAGTAACTGCTGTTCTCTGAGGAAACAAAGCTGTAGTCCTTGATTGTTTAAAGGAAGATGTTTATCGTGTGATCCATGTATTCTAACTAAATATAATAACAGGTCACTTTCTTTTAATCTTTTATGCATAATTTTTCTTTCAATTACTTTATTCCACACCTCATATTCATAGAATGCTTAAATTTCCCATAAGTCTTTACTAGAAATTGTTTTTCAGGGACTAAAAGGTTTCCACAAGAGATACTAATGGTTTTACACTAGTCACCAACTTGATTTTTTTTTTTTTTTGCTTCTCAGCTGTCTTATTGTCACAGTCCAGAGACCATCTGTCTAGACAGGTGTTATCTCACTGGTATCTAAAAGTAGAAACTGAACATCATTATTTTTGAAATCTATTTAGAAACAGCAACTCTAGTGATAATACAGTACTGGCCTAAACTGTGCACTGTTACAAATCTCTTCCTTAGAACAGATGGACTGCAAAATGGCTTATTTTGCATGCACCAGCTGTGAACCTAAGTAATATACAGGAACTGTGGGTGCCACTTACATAGCACAGAAAAATCAAGAAATTTAATAGGTATATAATATCAAAAGCTTTTGCAGTTAGTAAGACATTTACTTAGTAATTTTTTAAAGAGTCCACTGTCTATAATACAGGGAAAAACAACGAAAGGAATCAGGTCTCTTAAAGCTATCACTAAATTCTGCTGGGAAATATTTTTGAAGCCTACAAATTTATTTGTGTTGACTTATTCCATAACTTTTAGCCTAAAAGTCATAGTTCTCTTTATTCAAAATTTAAAATGCTTGGTACTAAGGGCTATATGAGTATGTCCTATTGGATAGTTCTAAAGAACTGATTTTCATTAACATAAATAAAGGTACTATTACAAAAGAATATTTAATTTTACCACAGTGTCACCTTCTCCTTCCCCATCATGATCCTTACAACTCACGCGCGCGCGCGCGCGCGCGCGCGCGCGCACACACACACACACACACACACACACACACACACACACACCCCTTACAGAAACATTCGCTGTTGTAGAGATGCAGTTTTTACAATGATACCATATATGCGGTCTGGTATCTTGTTGAATGCCCAGATCCACTACTTCTTAGCTATGTTGCCTTGGGAAAGTTATTTAATATCTTGATGACTTAGTGTTTGCTATTTTCCTAATTGAAATAGGGATAATAGACCCTAAATGATAAAGTCGATGTGAAGATAAATGGCAAGATGCATATAAATCACTTAGAAACAACCTGATTTAATAAGCAGATAATGAGCATTTAGCAGTTACCATTGCTCTTATGATTTCTGTTCTAAGTAGGTTAATGTGTTTTGTCACATATCACCTGTCCTCAACATCTATTTTCCTGAAGGAAAAATAGGTATCAAGTTTGGACAGGTTAAGTTGAAGTTAGATTCTATTTTTTCACCATTAAATGCCATTTATTTTGCTATCTTGGGAAATTAAACCATAATTTGCAATTTTATATGAGAAAGTATATATTTGAGTTAAAACAATAAAATTAAATTCAGTGTTTGGGAACAAAAGTTTATAAATTAATGATAAACCAATGAACTATTTTTTCTGGTTTGTGTATGACCTACAAACAATGTGCTTAAAAACGGAAAACAACCTGTCTCTTTAACTAAATAACTTTCTGTGTGTGGTTTGAAAACCTTTAATTTTTTCTTCTCTTGCCTCCTTCTCATCCTTCTCTTCTCCTCCTCCTTCTTCTTCTCCTCTTTCTCCTTCCCTCCTCTCCCTCCTCCTCCTCCTTCTAGTTTTTTATGCCAGCTCTGCTTGCAAGGAAAACTATGGTAAAGAAATAGTATAAAGTGAATCCCAGACTGGTAAGAAAGGCCAAGGTAAAGAAGGAGATAGATCATGTCAGAGTAATATTTCTGAACTTTTTGATCTACCATAAAGATTAAAGGAATTACAGCCATTCTAAAACCGATAGTATACTTCATGTTAACTAACTTGAATTTAAATAAATAAATTAAAAAAAAATTACAGCCTATTTTTAGCCAGGAGTTTATGCAAACTGTAAATGCTAAATATATTTGTTTTTTGGCTTTCTTTTATCCTCCACCTATATTACAAATAGTCCTGTTTAATTAAAAATAAAGAAATCATAGATGTAATAATTGGATTTATTTTAGGATGGCATTAGGATGGCATTTAGTATTTATTATTAGTTATTTATTGTTCATCTTTAACATGGTCTTAGAAATCAAAACAAATAAATGATAAAATAAAATTCATCTCTTGGGCTTAAATCTAAATTAGATGAAGGGAAAAATGTAAAATGTGTTCTAATTTTTTTTCTCCACAACATATTGTTAAACCACTATAAAAATTAGTTCAAATAAAACTTATGCCAAGGGGGAAAATGACACACAATCTCACCTATTTATAAACATATTGCACAAATACATAAAGTATAAGATAAAGAACGCTAAATAAAATAAAGTGAAATAAAATTGCTTAGAGATCTAGAAATGTAGAATTGGCTGTAATATATGCTCTAGAATGCACTTACATGTATTATATGACTTTTGCAAAATAAATAAAAATTAATATAATGCCTTTCTGTATTTCTCCTGGAAAAAATAAACTTCTTTATTATTAATTCTTCTATAGGAATAGATAGCAGAATATATGCACACAATAGCACAACACTTAGCTGGTGGGGGCGCTCAATAAATGTTCATCATCTTCCTAAATCTTTAAGTCCTCTTTGTCAGCTCAAAGTATTTTGACTATTTTAATCCTTCAAATTGTTTCTTAGCATCACATTCGCATTTATCCAGAATATCCTATGTGAACATTAGCAAAATTTCTTTCATCATCTCAATTTAGAAATGAGTTTCATATCATAAGCCAATAGAAAAATTAAGGAATTTTGCAGTAATATTAAATTCCTAATCTAGCAGGTTAAATTTTTTCCCAAAATAATATATCCAACTTAAAACCCCTGGACCTGTGAATTGGATCTTACATGGAAAAAGAGTTATTGTAGTTGTAAAGGTGAAAGGTTTTGAGGTGAGATCATCCTGGATTAACTAACTGGGCCCTAAATCCAATGACATGTGACATGTATCATTATACAAAGAGGAGAAAACACAGTCAGAAGAGGACACATGCAGGGAAGAAGCCATATGAAGGTGGAGGCAGAAACTGGAATGAGGCCAAGCTTGGCCCCAAGCCAAGGAATACCTGGAGTTACCAGAAGCTGGAAGAGCCAAAGAATTCTTCTCCAGAACCCTATAATGATAAAGGATCTGGGGACATCTTAAGTTTGGTCTTCTGGCCCCCAGAGCTCTGAGAAAATATATTTCTGTTGTTTTAAGTCTCCAAGTTTGTGGTTATGTGTTTTGGCAGCCCTCAGAAATGAGGACACGATGTTTGACCCCTATATGCATAGAAAGAAACTTTCAAAATGAACATTACAGCAAATGTGGAGGGAAGAAAATTTTAAATAAAGTAGGATTAAAGTATTCTTAAATATCATCTGACCTAGTAGTTGAGTCAAATAAATTAATGATTGTCAAAGTCCTTTATAATTTATAAATTGCTCACTAACTCTGGGTTTCTCAGCAGGGGCACCACTGATATTTGGAGCTGGATAGCTCTTTGTTGTGGGAGTCTGTCTTGTGCATTTTGGGATGTTTAGCTGTATCCTTGCCTCTACTAGACAATAGTAGTACTGCTTTTTCTTTTTTTTTTTTTTTTTAATTTTTTTTTCAACGTTTATTTATTTTTGGGACAGAGAGAGACAGAGTATGAACGGGGGAGGGGCAGAGAGAGAGGGAGACACAGAATCGGAAACAGGCTCCAGGCTCTGAGCCATCAGCCCAGAGCCCGACGCGGGGCTCGAACTCCCGGACCGCGAGATCGTGACCTGGCTGAAGTCGGACGCTTAACCGACTGCGCCACCCAGGCGCCCCATGACCAAAACTTTTTCAAGAGGACTAGGGTAAGGTCAATGAGGCACTCAATATGGACATGACACTTAAACGGGTGCCAAAAGTTAAATAATCAATATAAAGAACATTTAATGTGGTATTTTAAACAAGAGAAATTAGTGGGAAAAAAATTAATGATAGAATACCAAAATTTGTAAGACAGGAGTAGTAGCATTACTATCTTGTGTAGAGGGGAGAGGTCAAATTGTTCCCTGATAAGAACTGCTACACAAACCTAAGGTAAGTGATGGTGCTATTGTGATGATTATTTGATCTCTTTATCATTCTTCTTAGTTTCCTCATTTTTAGGAAAGGTTAAGCATTTCTGGCTCTAGAAGCAGACAGATTTACCCCTGTTTAATATGGATCCTTAGGAATAAGTTAAGGTCTCAGCTTTTTCATCTGTAGATTGGGTTAATGAGTACACTTATCTAGAGAATTTAGGTAAATGTCTGAGATAATTCTTGTGAAATGTGTAGCACAGTATTTGAAAAGTGCTCAGACACTGGTAGCCATAAATCATCAAATAATAATAAGTGCTATAAAAATCTTCCTTTTCCAGTTTTAGAGAAGCTTTATTTAAACTTAAGACACTTGTGCGACTACCATGGTGTGTCCCAGGCATATTGGGTGTGCTAAGTTGTATTAACTACTGTAAATATTATTCATATCATTATATTTTATGCCACCTAAATAAACATCACAGAATTTTAAATTCACCTTCACAGTATGATATTTCTATAGATACTTAATATTATCTAACTATGCAATAACTTTTAAGTGGTCTCTTAACAGAATTTTTGTTATCTTAAGTTATTTTTAACTTCATTCCCATACTTCAAACATGACTGAGACAATAGCATCATTTTTCTGCTGTTTTCTGCTGAAATGGGTATAGTAAATGGAAAGGGCCCACCTCTAGGGTAGTAGCAGCAGTGAAAAATAAAGGGAGGTGACTTTAGAGTTTGGGAAATGTTAAGTCAGAAGGAAAAAATTAGAAAAGAAAAAACATTAAAATTAATAGAGAAACCCTAGTATCTGATGAGATAAGACATTAATCAGAGAATAACCTCAGATTTCCAAGTTAACTTGGGATGTGTTATTACTTTCTAACTTTTCATACATATAGACAGGGAAAAATCTGTTCTGTTTGAGGATTCAGAATATCTTTTTCCTAAGAAATTCCATTGTTACTGTCTTAGTTTTAATCACCCACAAAAAACCTGAATGAATATTGCAGAGAGGTTATTATCTGCAGACTTCATGAGTTTAGAAAATCTCTGTTAATTCTTTTTGGAAAATAGTCTGAAAAAGAGGAGCTTTTGTCTTGTGAGTGGTTTTGAGTGTAAACTTGAAAGATAGTTTAAAATTTTAGCAAAAACAATAGAAGCAATTAGCCCAAAGTCTGAGATAGAAAGACTTTACCAGTGATATCACACTTGCAATTTCTTGAAAAGTATATATATCCATGGAAAGAATGGAAAATAAGCAGAAATATTAACTGTATAATAAAAGATATAGAGAAAATAGAGTGTGGGAAACAATTAAATGCATGTAATTAGTATGATATTTATATTTGAACTTACATTTGAAAAGTTATTGAACGAGAGGCTATGTTAATAGTTTGGGCATTAGGAATTGTGTACATTATAAAAATTATGAGTCTGTAAACTAAGTTATTGCATACTACATTAATAGTAAATATATTACATACATAAAAAATTATGGAAAGTTATAGATAAAATGTAGGGCCTGTAATTTCTTAATAGTGAAGCTTGGATATTAATAATAACAAATTTAGATATCATTTATATAGCATATTGAAGATTAGTTTATGACATAGATACACACAAACATCACATTCTTAAGTCAATGGATTAACATATAATGAAAAATTAGATAATGACAAGCTTATAATATTTCCATCTTTAAACTTTTTTTGTTTATTTATTTTTTGAGAGAAAGAGGGTTAACAAGGTGGCGGGGGGGCGGATAGAGAGAGAGGGAGAGAGAGAGAGAATCCGAAGCAGGCCCCCACTGTTAGCGTGGAGCCTGGTGTGGGTTTCAAACTCACGAATTGCAAGATCCTGACCTGAGCTGAATTCAAGAGTTGGACACTTAACTGACTGAACCACCCAGGCGCCCCAGAATTTCCATCTTCAAATTATTTGGTTGTAATGCATGTAATTGTTGAAAGCATTAAATATAGTGTCAATAAGGAAATTTCTTATTTTGTACTTTTCTTTTATAACTGAAAACAAAGCAATATAAATGCCTTGAGATCATAACATGATCTCTCTTATAAAGAGGTCTCTGCAAATGTCCACTAAAAAATAAGATGTATAAAAACTTTTCAAAGACAAAATAAACACATTATTATATGCATCATTTTAACATAAGCAATGCAAGACTTATCTCACAAGATCAAAATCCATTGAGAAAAGGGTAAAAAGCAGAAATGCATAAAATGCAACTAGAGAACAAAAATGTCACCTTAGGAGAGATCTATCCAAAATGCTGTCTTATTGAACAAGTGATAGCTATAAATGTTTTCCATTTTTATTATCCATGTCCTTCTTATAACTCATAAAAGTTTATAGATTTTTCATTATATGTGCTAGGAATCCTGGAAATTGATGCTCGTAGCATATTGAACAATAATAAAAGAGAAATATGTTACCATCTTTTTAATAGAACCGACATTGGTACAGAAAAATAATGGAATATACATACATACACAAGTGGTTCTCTATTAAAGTGTATCTATAATATGAACATATTTACATAATATTAACATTAAAATTACTTGTTGAATTTTTTTTCTTCAACCATGTTTTGAAGACATTTAACTTTTTTCCCTGAAAATGTGTGTGAACACTCTAATGTTCTTGGTATTGCCCTTTAAAATTCTATATTCCATGTTTGTTTTAGTCTTTATGTGGTTAATAAATATGTTTACTTATTTTTTTATATCTAGAAGGTTTTAAGGAACTTAATTATGAGTTCCCATGGGATATATTATATGAACTAGGACACATTAATAGTTGTGATCAGCTTAAAGCCTAGATTGCAGGAAGATTCTAGGGTAAGATAGGTCTTGAGATAAATCATTGTCGTGATTTTTATCTGAAGAAGATGGAATTGAGTACTTAATAGGATTGGAGCGTGCATTGTTTGCTATTAATAAGTTCAATTTTCTTATAAAATTCTAAAGCTAAATCTTCTGTTGTGGTTTTTAGTAGAATACTTGGAAGGAAGGATAGCTTCAAAGGAGATTAAAATGGACTATATTTTTACATGAGAAAGGCTATTATACAAGTTTACCTTTCACCAAAAAGCAAACTGACACGAAAAGTACTATAATGCTAAAAGCACATTTTGAAATTCTGAGTTGATTTTTGATGTGATTCAGATCCTAAAGCCCTGGCCCTAGGATAAAATATTATGTTAACACAACAGCAATACACTCCTGGAAACACAGGAATAATGTAATTTTTGGTAACTATTTTTAATGAGCTATTTCTACTTTGTATATAATTCTGCAATTTGCACACTATGTCCTTGCACATTTTCTTATGTGGTGCTCACAATATACCTATGAGATAAATATTATTATATTTATTTACAGAAAAAGAAACTGAAAATGAAGGTACATACGAGGGTTTCTAAGGTCACACACAAAGATAGATTCAAAACTTGCAAGTGCCTCTTTGTGCCAGATATGCCATTATACCCGTGCATACCATTCCATCAGTCTTGTTTTTAAAATAAGCAAAATGTGTCTGAAGAACACCAAGTGATTACAGATAGTTGTAGATCACGTTAGAAGCAGAGGTAATAGAACCATCAACATTTGAATTATCAGTTTACTTCCAGGCCGCTGCTGAATATTGCTTCCCTAGGCATAATGGCTTCCAGTAAAACATAGTCTGCATTGCTTATATGTAACAGAAATAAAAGCAGCCATAAACAATTCCTTTTTCTTTTCAGTTATAGCAAACCCCCTTATATAAATATGAACATATAGAATTACATCAAATAATGACTACTATCCTCAAATAATATATTAGCATTTTACTGTATTACTTCTTAGGATCTTTCATAAGCTGATCTATTTAAATGAATGTAAATAATATTTATTGTAATAAGTGCTAGATATTTAATAGTGAAAAAAAATCAGGTCACCGTCCTCTCAGAGTTCATTGCCTGATGAACTCAAGCAAGTAGAGAAACATTTGAATAGATCAGAAAATGTATGTTATGGTAGGAATAGCATAGCATCGCATCGGATGGGAACTCAGAAGGGCACCTCACCCAGAGTTGGCAGAATCTGTCATGACTGTTTCAAGGAAGCAACCTTTTAGTTGAAACCTAAACAGTGCAGCATCCATACAAGATGATGAATTGTCAAGGAGAAAGGAAAGGAATACTTGGGTATTTATAAAGAAGGAATAGCAAGTTGATGGACAGTTTAGCTCATTTCATAATTTGGCTATTGTTGATTGACAATGTTGCTATTAACGTTGGGATCAGTGCCCATTCAGATCAGTAGTTTTGTATCCTTTGGGTACTGATGAAGGGATAAGGAAGATACAACATATATATTTGTGTGTGTGTGTGTGTGTGTGTGTGTGTGTGTGTGTGTGTGTATTACTCAGACATAGAAAAGAATGAAATCTTCCATTTGCAAGGATGTGGATGTTGTTAGGGTGTATTATGCTAAGTGAAATAAGTCAGAGAAAGACAAGTACAAGAGAAAGACAAGTACCACTCATAGGTGGAATTTAAGAAACACAGATGAACAAAGGGGAAAGAAAATAATTTATTAAAATTTTTTCTTTTTCAACGTTTTTTATTTATTTTTGGGACAGAGAGAGACAGAGCATGAACAGGGGAGGGGCAGAGAGAGAGGGAGACACAGAATCAGAAGCAGGCTCCAGGCTCTGAGCCATCAGCCCAGAGCCCGACGCGGGGCTCGAACTCACGGACCGTGAGATCGTGACCTGGCTGAAGTCGGACGCTTAACCGACTGCGCCACCCAGGCGCCCCAGAAAGAAAATAATTTAAAAGGGAGGGAAACTGTAAAAGAGACTCTTAACTACAGAGAACAAACTGAGGGTTGATGTAGGAGAGGTGGGCAGGGCATGGGCTAAATGCGCAGTGAGTATTAAGGAGGTTATTTGCTGTGATGAGCATGGGGTATTATATGTAAGTGATAAATCATTAAATTATACTCCTGAAATTCATAATACACTATATATTAACTAACTAGAGTATAAATTAAAACATAAAACCAAAAAAAAAAAAAGAGGAATAGCAAGTATAAACGTGAGAGAGTACATAATTTTGAGTTGAAAACATGGCTAAGTGGTTGATTGTGGACTGGGGAGTGGTAAAGAGCAGTAATGAGGAGAGGTCAGATTACTGATTTAATGTGGAATATCTCATTTTTTCAAAGCACATGTATGACATTAAGTAAGGATTTCTTTTGGAAATATTAAAGCAATGTTGGCCTTGAAGTGCAAATAGCTGTAGGAATCTCACAATGCTGTAGTATATTTGCTATTATTAGAGTATAATGTTTCAAAGATAGTCTATAAATTTTAGACTATCTTTAACAACACCAATTCCATAAAAGAAAAAATCCCCTTTTGTCTTTTATTCGCTCATTAGCAACAAATTAGCTAGCATAAGAACTTTGATAAAGGGGGAGCCAATTGAAGAATTTTGCCTCCTAGCGGAAGTGGGTTGTAATCACTATTAATGTTCAATCTACCCTATTTTAAAATGTTTAGAAATAGAAATCAGGAAAAATAGGATGATGTGAGACAGAGTTGCTAGGTGATGTATGATGGACATATAGTGTGACCATAAAATCAATCTGTATTTTCTTTGTTTTTTCCTAAGTCACTGAGATTTTAATTTGTAACTACAACATAGTGTAGGTCATAATGACCAATGGGAACGTTTTCATGAAACAGTCTAATTTGTCTAGATATTCATAAGTAGTATAAATAAAATCAAAGAAAGAATGTGTATATCCAGGGCCAGCTACATAATTTGAGGGCCCGATTCAAAATGAAAAATGAGAGACTTCTTATTAAAATGTGTTTAAGAATTTCAAGGTGATAAGAATGACTATTGCAACAAGTATGATGTCCTGAGCATGTGGCCCTAATGCAACTGTTCATGTTGGACACACATGAAGTAGGCCCTGTATATATTAGATGTATAAAACTTTTATATATAAGGATATGAGAAATATGTGTCTTGTGTGTATATGCATGGGGTGTTATTAACATAGGAGTTGTTTCACCAAAACTCTTAGAAAAGGAGAAATTCCTGTCCTGATTTTGATTTCTTTTGAAGAAGAGAACATTTAAAGGATTTTCCCATTTTCCCACAACATAGGTGGTGACATTATTTGCTAAACTTTTTCTTTCTTTTGAGATGATATTGGTATTTTGGAGTTAAGGAATACAGAAACTTGGGGAAATGACTGTGGTACAGAATACTGAACTGAAATTCAGTAATGTCATTTTTTCTTTCTTTTGACAAAATATTGGCATTTTGGAGTTAAGGAATATAGAAAGTTGTGGGAGTGATTGGGGCACAAAATAGGGAGCTGAAATTCAGTAATGTGGTCAAAAGCTTCTTCTGATATATATATATATATATATATATATATATATATATATATATATATATATATATATATCAGGAAGCTATATATTGAATTATGACTTCTTTTAAAAGATCTGATTATACTTATTTTGCATATTTATAAAAATTTTGCATTGGTGTTTATAAAATTCATGTGAAAATAAGATACATATAGTTTTAGATAAAATAGGATAATTGCAGTGGCCTACTGAGCTTTTAAATACTATATATCCCTTCAATATATTCCATGGAAATTTTGTTAATCCCTCGTATCTCTGAACTATTAAGTTTGCTCTTGTTTAGAATTCTTGAGTTAGCATGACTTGAGGCCTCCATTAGACAATCATGTACAAAAAACTATCAGTAAAAATAGTCAGCTGGTCTGTTCACTGAGCATATTACTTTGCATGCTACTTATATTTCTGACAAGGAAATCCCTTATCTCAAATTTATTTAATTAAAATTATTTTCTAATAATATAGATTAATAACCTTCCTAAAATTTTATTTCAGTAAAATGTAAAGTATTTTGATAAAAACTGTACTAGCACAGCCTACAATTAATAAACAAAATAGATAGGACCTATGTTTGTGACAAATACTGAATTTCATGCTGTTCCTTTGAGTCATTACAATCTAATAAATTAGCTTATTTTAATCAAGTATTTACTAAATATCTATTATGTACCACATCTTTAATGGAAATGTTACAGATTTTGACACAAAGTGAATCAATAAATAAACTTCTTGGCCTCAAGAAGTTTGTATCATAATCTGAAGTATGTTTTCCATAAGAAGTGAACTGATTTGCCATAAACAGAAATTGCAGGATATTATCCTCAAAAGTCATAATTCTAATTGAAAGTGTCAAGGCATGAACCTAAGAAAATGAAAAAAAAATTAAATAAGAATTTTCTATTATAGAAAGATATAACAAAGCCTGAGTGCACAGGCTTCTTTTGTTGGCACATTAATTGACAAAAGGTATTCAAAGAGATAATGCATTTGCCACTTGCCTGAAAGCCTTAAAATCCATGAATGATACTAAATCTTGAGAGAGAAAGTTAACCAATTTATACTTAAGTGCCTTTTATGGATCTAAACCCAGAGCTAATTTCAATGCTGTGAAAACAATATTGAAGCTAGAGCACTGAATTGTGCTAGTTCATTTTTTTGTAGTGCTAAATTAAAAAATGCCTTACCAATGTTCAGCAGATGGGCATCACCAAAATTCTGTCTACTAACACGATTTCCAAGTCAGGTATAAGAAACTTCCATGCTGACTGTGCATTCTCTTTGCTACTCATTTTCCATTTGCTCCCTTTGCAATTTGAAATGAATTGCAGTAGACTTTACAGTGATGTGGGATTTACAAAAAACATTCATGTATTTTTTGTAAATGCCAATGTTAAAGCCAAATCTCAAATTTGCCTTAATAGTGATATGACGGGCAGCCATATCCATGGATGTTCTAATTTACAGTGAAAAAAAAATTGTATTAACTATAATACAATCTGTTACTTTTTCATTATATATATAGCATATAGAAACGTGATCTCATCACACCTATAAAACTGTATTCTTTGTTCTTTAACCCTTGTCTTCCCAGCTAGTTCAGTGCTGATTTATTTTAATATCACTTACATAGAATCTCTGTTTCAATTCAATTTACTACCCTTTCCTCAGTCCTTCTCTTTGTTCTGGAGATATAGTGTGATAGTGGAGAAAACTCTTATATTATGAAAAAATGTTACATTAAGACACTAAAAACCTTTTTGGACTGCCAAAAATTATTCTTCCACTTTAAAAACAAGTTTGTTCATTGATATAGTGGATCAATATCTTAAAATAGCTCATGGATTAACTTCTTTATTAGGCATCAAGGGCTTATTTGGTTAGTTATAAGATATTTAGCAAAACAAAGTTTTAAAACCATGGCACAGAAATACCATTTTTAATCCTAAAACATTTAAGAAAATATGCCTTGAAGCCATATCCACTAACTCTGTTCTCTTTTTAAAATGAAATATATTACTTTGCATATAGTAATCAAATATACATTTACTAATTGTTTGATTGGCAGTCAGAACTATCCAAGTTTATTTCTAACGAGCATTCATCTGTCATGCAATCTCTGAGTGTGTACTTATATGCAAGGCCTTGAATGGGAGGTTGTCATGAGAAGATATTTGGCATAGCAAATATCAAACAGAATGAGATTAGATCCTGCAATAGTAAACTGTGTGGCTTTTGGCAAAATATTTTAATTAATTAAATTAAGGAAATTTGATTTGTTTGGAGAACTGTGCTTTATTGAATTTAACCTTTTTATTTATATTATATTATATTATATTATATTATATTATATTATATTATATTATATTATATTATATATTATTGTGTTTAATTTACATCCAAGTTAGCATATGGTGGATCGATGATTTCAGAAGATTCCTTAATGCCCCTTACACATTTAGATGATCCCACCTCCGACAACCCCTCCAGCAACCCTCTGTTTGCTCTCTATATTGAGTCTTTTATGTTTTGTCCCTATCTCTGTTTTCATATTATTTTTGCTTCCCTTCCCTTGGCATAAGAGACCTTCCAGTTCCATCCACGTAGTTGCAAATGGTAAGATCTCATTTATTTTGATTGTCGAGTAATACTCCATTGTATATATATACCACATCCTCTTTATCCATTCATCTGTCGATGGACATTTGGGCTCTTTCCATAATTGGGCTATTGTTAATAGTGCTGCTATAAACATTGGGATGCATGTGTCCCTTCGAAACAACACACCTGTATCCCTTGGATATATATCTAGTAGTGTAATTACTGGGTCACAGGGTAGTTCTATTTTTAATCTTTTGAGGAACCTCCAAACTGTTTTCCACAGTGGCTGCACCAGTTTGCATTCCCACCAGCAGTGCAAAAGAGGTCCTCTTTCTCCACATCTTTGCCAACATCTGTTGTTGCCTGAGTTGTTAATGTTAGCCATTCTGACAGGTGTGAGGTGGTATCTCATCGTGGTTTTGATTTGTATTTCCCTGATGATGAATGATGTTGAGCATTTTTTCATGTGTTGGTTGGCCATCAGGATTTCTTCTATGGAGAAGTGTATATTCATGTATGTTGCCCATTTCTTCACTGTATTATTTGTTTTTTGGGTGTTGAGTTTGAAAAGTTTTTTATAAATGTTGCATACTAACACTTTATCTGATATATCACTTGCAAATATCTTCTCCCATTCTGTTGCTTGCCTTTTAGTTTTGCTGATTTTTTCCTTCAATGTGCAGAAGCTTTTTATTTTGATGAGGTCCAAGTAGTTCAATTTTGCTTTTGTTTCCTTTGCCAACAGAGACGTTTTTGAGTAAGAAGTTGCTGTGGCTGAGGTCAAAGAGGTTTTTGCCTGCTTTCTCCTTGAGGATTTTAGTGGCTTCCCATCTTACATTTAGGTCTTTCATTCATTTTGAGTTTATTTTTGTGTATGGTGTAAGAAAGTGGTCCATGTTCATTTTTCTGCATGTCACTGTCCAGTTTTCCCAGCACTACTTGCTGAAGAGACTGTCTTTATTCCATTGGATATTCTTTCCTGCTTTGTCAAAGATCAGTCAGCCACATGTTTCTGGGTCCATTTCTGGGTTCTCTATTCTGTGCCATTGATCTGAGTGTCTGTTTTTGTGCCAGTACCATACCTTCTTGATGATTACAGCTTTGTAATATAGTTTGAAGTCCGGGATTGTGATGCCTCTTGCTTTGGTTTTCTTTTTCAAGATTGTTTTGGCTATTCGGGGTCTTTTCTGGTTCCATACATACTTTAGGATTGTTTGTTCTAGCTCTGGGAAGAATGCTGGTGTTATTTCAATAGGGATTGTATTGAATATGTATATTGCTTTGGGTAGTATTGACATTTTAACGTTTGTTCTTCCAATCCAGCAACATGGAAGAGTTTTTTTTTATTTTTTTCTTTTTGGTGATTTCTTCAATTTCTTTCATAAGCTTTCTATAGTTTTCAGTGTATAGACTTTTCACCTCTTTGGTTAGATTTATTCCTAGGTATTTTATGTGTTTTGGTGCAATTGTAAATGGGATCGATTCCTTGATTTCTCTTTCTGTTGCTTCATTATTGGTGTATAGGAATGCAATGGATTTCTGTACATTGATTTTATATCCTGCAACTTTGCTGAATTCATGGATCAGTTCTAGCAGTTTTTTGGTGGAATTTTTGGGTTTTCCATGTAGAGTATTATGTCATCTGTGAAGAGTGAAAGTTTGACTTCCTCCTGGCCAATTTGGGTGCCTTTTATTCCTTTGTTTTGTCTGATTGCTGAGGCTAAGATTTCCAGTACTATATTGAATAACAGCGGTGAGAGTGGGCATCCCTATCATGTTCCTGACCTTAGGGAGGAAGATCTCAATTGTTCCCCATTAAGGATGATGTTAGCAGTGGGTCTTTCATATATGGCTTTTATGATCTTGAGGTATGATCCTTCTATCCCTACTTTCTTGAGGGTTTTTATCAAGAAAATATGCTATATTTTTACAAATGCTTTCTCTGCATCTGTTGAGAGGATCATGTGGTTCTTGTCCTTTCTTTTATTGATGTGATGTATCACATTGATTGTTTTGCAGATATTTAACCATCTCTGCATCCCAGGTATAAATCCCACTTGGTCTTGGTGAATAATTCTTCTAATGTATTGTTGGATCCGGTTGGATAGTATCTTATGAGGATTTTTGCATTCATGTTCATCAGGAAAAATTGCTCTGTAGTTCTCCTTTTTAGTGGTACCTTTGTCAGGTTTTGGAATCAAGGTAATGCTGGCTTCACAGAAAAAGTTTGGAAAATTTCCCTCCATTTCTATTTTTTGGAATAGCTTCAAGATAATAGGTTTTAACTCATCTCTAATTGTTTTTTAGAGTTCCCCTGTCAAGCCATCTGGCCCTGGACTCTTGTTTTTTGGCAGATTTTTGATGACTAATTCGACTTCTTCACTGGTTATGGGTCTGTTCAAATTTTCTATTTCTTCCTGTTTCAGTTTTGGTAGTTTATATGTTTCTGGGAATTTGTCCATTTCTTCCAGATTGCCCATTTTCTTGACATATAATTGCTCATAATGTTCTTTTATTATTGTTTGTATTTCAGCAGTGTTGGTTGTGATCTCTCCTATCTCTCCTTTCATTCTTTATTTTATTTATTTGGGTCCTTTTTCTGGCTAGTGGTTTATCAATTTTGTTAATTCTTTCAAAGAACAAGCTCCTGTTTTCATTGATCTATTCAACTGTTTTGTTTGTTTTTTGTGTTTGTTTTTTGGTGTCAAGAGCATTGGTTTCTGTTCTAATCTTTATTATTTTTTGTCTTCTGCTGGTTTGGGGTTTTATTTGCTCTTCTTTTTCCAGCTCTTAAGGTATAGGGTTAGGGTGTGTATCTGATATCTTTCTTCCTTCTTTAGGAAGGCCTGGATTGCTATATACTTTCCTCTTATGACCACCTTTGCTATGTCTCAGAGGTTTTGGGCTGTGGTGTTATCATTTTCATTGGCTTCCATGTACTTTTTAGTTTCCTCTTTAATTTCTTGGTTAGCCGATTCATTTTCTAGTAGGATGTTGTTTAGTCTCCAAGTATTTGTTATCTTTCCAAATTTTCTCTTGTGGTTGTTTTTAAGTTTCATAGTGTTGTGGTCTAAATATATGCATGGTATTATCTTGATCTTTTTGGATTTTTTGAGTGCTGATTTGTGTCCCAGTATGTAATCTATTCTGGAGAATGTTCCATGTGCACTCGAGAAGAATGTGTATTCCACTGCTTTAGGATGAAATGTCCTGAATATATCTGTTAAGTCTGTCCAGTCCAGTGTGCCTTTACTGTTTCCTTGTCAATTTTCTGTTTAGATGATTTGTACATTGCTGTAAGTTGGGCGTTGAACTCTGCTACTATTATGGTATGATTACCAATGAGTTTCTTTATGTTTGTGATTAATTGGTTTATATATTTGGGTTCTGGCATGTTTGGAGGATAAATGTTTACAATTGTTAGGTTTTCTTGGTGGATAGACCCTTTAATTATAATATAATGCCCTTTTCATCTCTTGTTGCAGTCTTTATTTTAAAATCTAGATTGTCTGTTATAAGTATGGCTATCACGGCTTTCTTTTGGGGACCATTAACATGATAGATGGTTCTCCATCCCCTATTTTCACTCTGAAGGTGTCTTTAGGTTCCAAATCAGTAGTTTGTAAACAGCATATAGATGGATCTTGTTTTCTTATCCATTCTGTTACCCTGTGTCTTTTGATTGGAGGGTTTAGACTGTTGACATTTAGAGTGAGTACTGAAAGGTATGAATTTATTGCCATTATGTTGCCTGTAGAGTTGGAGTTTCTGGTAATGTTCTCTGGTCCTTTCTAGCTTTTTTTTACTTTGATATTTATTTATTTATTTATTTATTTATTTATTTATTTATTTTCCATCTTTTCTCTCCTCAGAGAGATGCCTTTAAATTTCTTGAGGGCTGGTTTAGTGGTCACGAACTCCTTTAATTTTTGTTTGGGAAACTTTTTATCTCTCCTTTTATTTTGAATGACAGCCTTGCTGGATAAAGAATTTTTGGCTACGTATTTTTCCAAGTTTTTGTGGATAGGTCTGCTGCAAACCTGATCTGTCTTCCCTTGTAGGTTAAGGACTTTTTTTTTTCCCTTGCTGCTTTCATGATTCTCTCCTTTACTACTTCTTTTCTGGCTCTTTTAGGTGTAAGGTTAGTTGTGTATTTGGGACTTTTCTTGCTTCTTGAGGTATACCTGTATCACTATATACTTACTATATACTTACCTCCAGTGACCACCTTGCTGCATCTCAAAGGCTCTGGACTATTGTGGTTTTAATTTCATTTGTTTCTATCTATCTCTTTTTATTTCTTCTTTAATTTCCTCACTAATCCATTCATTCTTTAGTAGGATGTTCTTTAACCTCCATGTATTTGTTGCCTTTCCAAATTTTTTTCTTATAGTTGCCTTCAATTTTCATAGTGTTGTTGTTTGAAAATATGCATGGCATGATATCAATATCTTTGTACTTGTTGAGGCCTGATTTCTGACCCAGTATATGATGTATTCTGGGGAATATTCCATGTTCCATTGAAAAGAATGTGTATTCTGCTGTTTTAGGATGAAATGTTCTGATTGTATCTGTCAAGTCCATCTGGTCTGGTGTGTCATTCAAAGCCATTATTTCCTTGTTGAATTTCTGCTTAGATGATCTGTCCATTGCTCTAAGTGGGGTGTTAGAGTCCCTTACTATTATTGTATTATTATCAATGAGTTTCTTTATGCTTGTTTTAATTGATTTGTACATTTGGGTTCTTTCAAGTTGGGGGCATAAATATTTATAATTGTTAGATCTTCTTGATGGATAGACCCCTTAATTATGTTGTACTGCTCTTCAGCATCTCTTACAATCTGGTTTAAAATCTATGTTGTCTGATATAAGTGTGGCTACTCTGGCTTTCTTTTGATGTCCATTAACATGATACATAGTTCTCCATCGCTTCACTTTCAATCTGTAGATATCCTTAGCTCTAAAATGGGTCTCAGGGTGCCTGAGTGGTTCAGTTGGTTAAGTGTTGACTTTGTGATTTTGAGTCCCACATTGGGCTCTCTGCTGTCAGCACAGAGCTCTGCTTCAGATCCTCTGTACTCCCCATCTCTCTACCCCTCCCCTGCTTCCATGTGCCTATGCACTTTCTATCTCAAAAGTAAACATTAAAAAAAATTACGTCTCTTGTAGGCATCATATAGATAAGTTTTTTTTTTTTTTTAAATCAATTGTGACACCCTATGTCTTTTGATTGGAGCATTTAGTCTATTTACATTCAGAGTGATTGTTGATAGATATGAATTTAGTGCCATTTTATTACCTATAAAGTTGTTGTTTCTTGAGATTTTCTCTGTTTTTTCTTTCCCACTCAAAGAGTCCTCTTTAATATTTCTTGTGGGGCTGGTTTAAGGGTCATGAAGTCCTTTAGGTTTTGTTGTCTGGGAAATTTTTTACCTCTCCTTCTATTCGGAATGATAGCCTTGCTGGATAAAGTATTCTTGGCTGTATATTTTTCCCATTCAGCATGTTGAATGCATCATGCCACTCCCTTCTGGCCTGACACGGTCTGTGACGGGATCTGCAGCTAACCTGATTTGGCTTCCCCTGCAGGTTAGGGATTTCTTTTCCCTTGGTGATTTCAGGATTCTTTCCCTATCTCTGTGTTTTGAAAATTATACTATGACATGTCTTGGTATTGGCCCACTTTTGTTGATTTTGATGGGAGTTCTCTGTGCCTCCTGGATTTGGATGTCTGTTTTCTTCCCCAGGTTAGGAAGGTTTTCAGCTATAATTTGCTCAAATAATCCTTCTGCTGCTTTTCCTTCTCTTCTTCTTCTGGGACTCCTAGGATAGGAATTTTATTATGCTTTATGGAGTCACTGAGTTTCTAAGCCTATGTTTATGATCTAATCTTTCCCTCTTCTTTTCAGTTCATTATTTTCCATAATTTTATTTTATATATAACTTATTCATCCATCTGCTCCTTCCATCCTTGTGGTCATTATATCCAGTCTATTTTGCATCTCAGCTATAGCATTTTTCTTTGGCCTGACTCGATTTTAGGTCTTTTATCTCTGCAGTAAGGGTCTGTCTGGTTTCTTCTATGCTTTTCTCAAGCCCATGTAGTATCCTTATGATTGTTTTTTTTTTTTATTCTGGTTTATGCATGTTACTTATATCTATTTTTATTAGCTTCCTGGTGGTGAGTTCTTCTCATTCTTTCTTTTGGGATAATTTCCTCCGTCTTGGCATTTTGTCTAGGTCTCTAACTTTTGTGTGTTAGGAAAGCCTGTGCCTGTCCTATTTTTACTAGAGCAGAAGTTTTGCAGTAGACCTGTTATGTGCAGGGTGTGGCAAGGGTTGTGCTGATCTGATGAGGGGCCTGCTGGTGCTCTGGCTGTCAGTCGCACTTGCCCTAGTACAAAGGCACCTGCAGAGTGCCAGGAGGTGGGACTTAGTATAAGCAGCTCAAGCTTCCAATGTGTGCCCTGTGCCACTAGCTGAGGTCTGTCTATGCTGATAGGAGGAGTGAAAAATGGCATCAGCCCTCTCTCTTCCCCAGAGAGGGGAGTTTACACTTTCCACTGTTCAAGAAGCCCTCACAGAAGAGCAAACAATCTCCCCTCTTATGTCCCAAATTTCTCTCAGATCCTGCCTTCACCCTGTCTGTGTCTGATCCATCTGCCTGCCCATCAACACAGTGTTCCTGTGTTTGATCTCAGATATGTGGCTGGGTTTCACAATTCCAAATTTTAGGGACCTGATATAACACAGACCTACAGTGATCCTCTGGGAGAGGGTCTTGCTACACTATGGCTGGTCCCAGAATAGCAGTTGCATTACCACATGGGGGCTTGGATTTTATGGTAAAGTGTAGCTAAAAGCCTGCACCCAGGTTAGCTGCCCTCAGCAGGCATCTCTGTAGGTATGGTAATGAACTGGCTGCTCAATGTCTCAATGTCTCTTTTGTCCCCTGAGAGACTGTGTTGCCTCTCCCAAATGCACTCCAAGAAGGGGAACCGTCTCTCCCAGAATGACCGAGGGGAATGACAGAGCATGTTTCTGCTCCCAGATCTCTGCTCTCCTTTTCCACAGGCTCAACCATGGTGATGGTGCAGACTTCTAAAACTTCAGACTTTCAGCCTGCTTCTTGTAAAAACTTGTGATAATCAGCCCTCTCCTTTCCCCAGTCAATGGTTTTGGAGAAGTTTTTTTCTTGTGCAATTCCCTTGTGTGCTGTTTTATGCCTCTCTCTCTCTTTCTTTCTTTCTCTTCTTTCTGTGGTCAGGACCTCTCCCCTTCACAGTACCCGCAATTCTTTTCTCCCCTGAAGTCACATCTCCACACTTTCTACCTTCCATGATGTGGACTCTTTTTTTCCTCTAGTAGTGCAGTTTGTTCTCTCAGTCCTCAGATCAGTTTCCATAGTGTTCAGAATGATTTGACAATTATCCAGCAGTGTTCAAAGGACGCAGCAAGCATAAGGTGCTCCTACTACTCCACCATCTTAATTCTTCCTCTTGGGGGGTCCTCTTGATTACATTCCACTATGTTAGAGGTGGGTTTGTGACAAGAGTGTGTGTCAGCCTTTCCTACTCATCTCAGTGTGAGTATTTTCTCATTCATTTGATGTGTAGAAGTTGTTTAGCTTGTTTCTGGATCTGTTTCAGAGGGAACTGCTCCATATATAGTTATATATTTGGTGCATTTGTGGGAGGCAGAGAACTCGGATGCCTCTCATATCACCATTTTGGTCAACTCCCTGGAAGTTTTAACGCCTCATTTTTACTTGCACTGTAAATTGTACTGTGCACAGAATGACTTGCACTGATAATTGTAACTTAATCATGGAAGTGATTTTATTAGGAAAGTTTCTGTGGAGAGATTAATTCCTTACATACAGGCTTTTGATTGGTAATATCATTAACATATTCAGTAGAGAGATTGCATAAAGTTGAATAAACTAAGTAGTCTTTTAATTAATCTGAATAATGTTTTTTTTTTAGGTATTCTTAGTGTTCATGAGTGTGTCAGACCGAACTGCAAAATAGAATTTGGGATATTAATTTTAACAAAATAGTTCTATTCTTAGATTTTTTCTGCCTTGAAGCTCCTGTTGAAATCAGTAAGCTCCACCGCTGTATACATTTACCATTAGGAATGTGACTTGAAGAGGTAGTCAAGAGATATTGAAGAAAATTTGTTAAGCATTTTTTTCAGCCTTCTCCTGAAAGGTAAGAGGTAGTGGTTTGTGCAAAGTGTTCCATTTGGTGTTCTGTTCTTATACCTCAAGCATTCATAGCTAGATACTTAACCAGCTATTGGCAGCTAAGAGGGAATAAAAAGAATGATTTATTTTTCTTTTAATATTCAGTTGAATCAGCTTGCTATTATTTCATTGACGGTTTTTGCATCTGTGTTCATTGGAGATATTGGTCTATAATTTTCTTTTCTTGTAGTGTTCTTGTCTGACTTGCATATGAGAGTAATGTTGCCCTTGTAAAATAGTTTGGAAGTATTTCTTCATCTTCTGTTTTTCTGAAGAGTTTTAAAAAGATTAGTTTTAATTCCTTTTTAAATGTTTAGTAGAATTTACCAGTGGAGCCATCAGATTCTAGGCTTTTATTTATTGGAAGATTTTTGATTACCACTTCAATTTTCTTAGTTATGATTTGCCTGTTCATATTTTCAGTTAGAATAAAACATAAGGAAAATGTGTCTTGATATTAGTCTGGGCGATGTTTTGAATGTGACTCTCAAAGTATAGGCAACAAAAGAAAATATAGATATATCAGATTGCATCAAACTAAAAAGCTTCTGCACAGCAAATGAAAGAATCAACACAGTGAAAACACAGCCTATGAAATGGGAGAAAATATTTGCAATTCATATATCTGATAGGGCTAATATCCAAAATATATAAGAAATTCAAGCAACTCAACAGCCATTAAAAAAAAATCAAATAACCCAATTCAAAAAAATGGGCAAAGGACCTGAACAGAAATCTCTCGAAAGAAGAAATATAAATGAACAATGGATAATTGAATGGTGCTTAACGTTATGAATTATCAGGGAAATACCAATCAAAAACACCATGAGTTATCACCTCACATCTACTAGAATGACTATGATCACAAAGACCAAACAAAACAAATATCAGTGAGGACGTGGAGAAAAATGAATCCTTGTAAATTGTTGCTGGAAATGTAAATTGTTACAGCCATTATGGAAAACAGTATAGAATTTCTTCATAAATTAAAAATAGGACTGCTTTATGATCCAAGAATCCTACTTTTGTGTATATATCCAAACCAAACAAAATCAGTATCTTGTAGACATATCCACATGTTCATGTTCATTGCAGCATTATTCATAATAACCAAGATCTGGAGACAACTTAAGTGTCTGTTGGGAAGTGAATGGATAAAGATGTAGTATATTGTATAGATACATAATAAAAAACATTCAGACATCAGAAAGATGCAAATCCTGTTATTTGAGACAACATGCATGAACCTGAAGGATATAATGCTAAGTGAAATAAGCATACAGAGAAAGATAAGTTCTACTTATATGTGTATTCTAAAAAACAAAGAAGACACGTCTAACTCAGAGAAACAGAGATGTATGATATGTCCTCTTTCCTATACATATGTTTTACAAAATGTCAAAGGATTTTAATCTAAGACTTATTTTATGGAGTTTCCATGTCACTCAACATGGGCCATGCCATTTCCTTTACACATGCTATTATTATCTTTATATTGATGACTCTCATTTTATTTTTTTAAATTTCAATTCCAATTTACTTCTTTAGTTTCAGAACTCAATAGCTGATACTCAATAGCTACTGTGTATTTTGAGATGGAAAGTTCCATTGTAACTCAAACACATATGTCCAAATACAGGATCCATCATACCCTGCCCCTCCTATTTTCCCCCTCACTCATAACTCTTCCTCACTCACATCCCCAAAAGTGAAATGTATATATTTTATTTCTCCATTATCTGCATCCTGTCTTCTATGGCATAGGTATTCATCCACAAAGAAGATTAAGGCAGAAATGTGTGTCATTTGTTACTTCTTACTCCATATTTTAACTGCAATTACCAGTCTAAAAACAATCCTCTTACTTGGATTGCCTAAGACATTTTTTCTTCTTCTAGTTTTGTCCTTTTGGAAGTCAAAGTGAGCTCACTGCTCCAACTAAGCACCTTCTGTATTTCCCAAACCGCGATTAGGATCAAGTGCAAACATCGGTGCATAGCACACAGTACCCTTCAAGGTCTCAGTTCATGCACTCTCTACTATTTTCTGGCGGTTCTTCTCTTGCATTCCAGCCCCAATTAACTTGTCACATCAGGATCCTGATCATATATCTTCAACTCCTTTTATTTACAATGCTCTCAACCTGAAATCTTGCCCTACCCTGTCTCTGCTAATTGCACTTCAAGATGCCAATTATATGCTATTTCCTTCACAAACTTTTCTTTACCATTAGGGCTGTGTGAAGTGGTTTGTTCATTGGAATATCTCATAACTGCCTGTATCACATCGTGACAAATGTGTGACTTGGAGTACAACTTAAACATTTCATTACTATTTATCCAGCTTGGTTTTTTAAAGAGTAGTTTCCTTCAGGGATCTCTACTATGCATAGAATGTGCTAATTGTTGTTGTAGCTTTTTTTTTGATAAGACTGAGTCAGTGATTATTTAGTAAATAAATATTATGAAATAAAAATGGTTGATAATCACCTGACAATCACTCCACCTTGCTAATATTATTTTTTTTAAGTAGGCTTGATGCCCAACCTGGGGCTTGAACTCACGAACCTGATCAAGAGTCGCATGCTGTGCCAACTGAGCCAGCCAGGTGTCCCTACCTTGGTAATATTAAAATAAATAAAAATTTTACAGAACTGAGATATCATGTTTGGTATATCACTTGCAATTATGTTATATTATAAATAAGAACTCTTCGGATGTTGGTGATCATAACAAAAATGGATATTTTCATATATCACCGATGTACGGACAGATTATTTTAATTTTTAGGATGTAACTTGATACTGTGCATCTACAGTTTATACCTCATGACTTTATACCTTATGTTTATACCTTATGACTTTAATTCAGTCATTCTATTTATATAGGTTTATTATAAAAATACTATTTTGGGTTGTAGGCAAATTATTTGCAAGTTTCCACTAAGGTTTTATTAAAAATGAAAAAGCATATCAAATATGAAACAGCACAGAATAATTATATATGTATGAAACTTCTGTGGAACAAAATACATAATAATATTTATGGTGAGCTTTTTAATGACATGAATCATGATTAGGACATTTGCCAGGTAAGGAATATAGTATTCAAAAAGATATAATTGTAACTATATGATAATACATGTAAAAAATAAGAATGAAAATAAATACAACAAACTGTAAAAATACAAATCTCCTGATAATAATAGTATAATGATGGTAGTATAATTTTTATTGCCTCCTTTCTAAAGCTTCCAAAATTCCCATTATGCATGCATATTCTACTTACAAGTAGAACATTATAATGTAAGCCCCTCAGTGTTCTGCTAATTTTCAAGTATATACTCTCTTATCTCTTCATTCATTCACCAAATATTGATTGAACAGCAATAAATAAGACATACAAGGTACATCATCTTTCTGTTTTCTTGGAAGAAGACAACATGTGTAAGAAATAAAATACATACATGAATAAAGTCAATCAAATGTATAAATAAGTAATTGATAATTATAACACATGCTATGCAGGAAATAAGTAGACAATAAATAGAAGGGCGTGACAGAATGCAATTCATGAGAAAGTATGATAGGTGGTAATAGATAATTAAGAGATCAACTATGTAAAGGACTAAGAAACAGCATTCCAAGCAGAGGAAACAGCAAGTGCAAAGAAGTTCAGATGAACATAAGCATGGTATGTTCCAGAAATAGAAACAAAATCCACAGTGACTAAAATGTAATTGTGAAAAGAAAGTGTGGAAACATAGAAAGAGAAGATCATTAGGACTATGGTAAGGACTTTGGATTCTAAGTGCACTGAGAAACCCTTTTAAAGGCTATCTGGCTTAGTTATTTATGTTGTAGTCATTAAGTTTCTCATACCACTACTTGATAAAGATAATTATATTTATCGCTAACCTTACATTTGTTCTATAAAACTATCAATCAGTCTATCAATTATATTATATATTATATACATTTAAATAAATACAATGAGTGATGTCTAAAATTACCTTATTTATTATATATTTATTTCTCCAAAACTCCTTTAACCTTATTCTTGACATTTTCCCTTCCCTGTATCCTAAGACCCTGTACAATTCTAATCTGGCCATTCTTGCTCCTCTTTTTGCTGAAATGCCATCTGTGTCCCTTTCTAGGCTCTTTCACTTGAAAATCTCATGTATTTCCATAGCTCCCACTATCAAAACATTCCCTATCCTTTCCTCTCCTTGCAGTAGAGACATGCATTCCATATTGTGTTTCTAGCATAGATCAATCAAGAGAGACATAGCCAGGGTATTTATATTTCTTACCTCAGATATCTCTATGTGGATACTCTCTCAACTGCTCCTGAACTCTATCTCCTAAACCTGTTTTTTGTTTGTTTGTTTCTTGAATTGACAGTTTTGTTAATAGAACCAATTCCATTAATCAAATCACTCAAATTCAAAACCACAAATTCACCTTTGATATGCTCTTGTATCTCCTCCTCCATGACCTTATATCCTCCAATGTGCCATCCTGCCTAATCACTGCTCATGCATGAACCCTGCTTCACATGCATACATATATCCATTTGTTCACTAACAATAACATTTTTATGTCTGAAATATGTTTCTTCTTTTATATTTCTACTTTTATTTTCTTTTCTCAAGCTGAAGTTGTCAGCTAGCAAATAATTGACAGGTAGGAAGGGGAAATGGCAAATATAATACAGATATAATTGTCATATGCTGCACAGATGTACAGAAGAAAGAAGGCATAAAAAGACACTGGGTTGTTATGAACTGTAGATATCTGTAGTTCATCCCATTAATAATGGCTTTTGACAGGCACTAAGATCATGTATCTTATAAAATGTTAAATTCATTGTCTTTTATTATGAGTAAATTAGACTCCCATGTCATAACTTATTTTTAATTTTCAATTTAATATGTTATTAATATATTGAAAAATATTTAAACGTTTTGGTCACATATTGAATAAGCAGTATCTAGTTAGGAAGAATACAATTGACTTATGCTGATGTCTGTTACTAGTACGCACAATTATATAATATAATCGTTATACAAAAGCTTTCTGTTGCCATAAATTGACATGACATTTTACTTTATTTATTAATATATGTGAGAATGACCCTTAACAAGGCTGTGCCTATATTGTGTGCTTAAACTTTGTGCATGCTGAATACTTGCAGATACAGTAATCATTAAACATCTCAGTTGGGAATTCTAACATTTAAATTTAAGCAGTGAAAAGTAGGCTAGTTATAAACAAAGTGGCTTCTGAAACAGGAGCAATCTATATCTACATAAATTCAAAGTCCTCACATCCATTAGAATTGATCTAGAATATCAAGTTTGCATTGGCCCAGATACTTAATACTTTTTTTGTCTAATACTCTCTCTCCCTCATTAACATTCATTGTACAACATAGTTTCCATATCACTAAGGTAAGAAAATATGTAAAAAAATATTTTTAATTTAGCCAGAGTAAAAGAACAAACCTACAAAAAGTCAACAGAAATCTTGTAAAAGGTTATCATATTTCATTTACTTGATACCAATTATTTTTATCTAATGCATTTTTAAATCATCTAAAGCCATAAGTAGTTTTGGTTGTAAGAAAATACATTGTACTGCTGTTTGCTTTTCAACCATCATTTCCAGAAATAGTTTTACCTTGAGATACCTTCCCTGACATTTGGAAGCTCACAGTACTCCAGGGTCTGCCAAGTCTAGAATATCAATTTCATGTGTTCTCTCTCTTTCCCTCTGTCTCATTTTCCATAGAAAATCCATGATTATTCACAAATATGCCAGACATGGAGAGAAGAGGAAAAGAAAGTTTTCTTTGTTCTTCTCTTCTGTAACACTGAAAGTCTCAGGAATGGGCATTCTCTTGGCCTTGAAAGATAAATGGGTATGGTTTATTTGGAGCAGTTTTCTATCTGTAATATAAAACCAGAATTTGGGCCTTTCCTTAATTAAAAACAAAAACAAGGGGCGCCTGGGTGGCGCAGTCGGTTAAGCGTCCGACTTCAGCCAGGTCACGATCTCGCGGTCCGTGAGTTCGAGCCCCGCGTCAGGCTCTGGGCTGATGGCTCAGAGCCTGGAGCCTGTTTCCCATTCTGTGTCTCCCTCTCTCTCTGCCCCTCCCCCGTTCATGCTCTGTCTCTCTCTATCCCAAAAATAAATAAATGTTGAAAAAAACAAAAACAAACAAAAAATAACAACACTTTTCATATAATTCATTAGAGTTAAAATTATTCCACAATCTGCTAACAAAAATTTTGAACACTATTCTTTTGAAATGTAAGCTATTTATGTAAGATAGTTTAATTTTATATTGTATATCATATAAGTGCATTCTTTCTTTTTTTATTGCCTCACTATATCTCCTAGAAATGTTTTAATCGATACACATACACATACCACAATTCAACATGATAGGTGTTAGATGTTTCTATTTATTATTAGCATTTTTTTCCCCGTTAACAGCTTTATCCTTTTTTTTTTCTCCTTCTCTCATTGTATACTCTATTCCAGGCATAAATCTTTCTGAACCCATCAGGAAGATGGATGAAATGTTAAGCAGTAAAACACTAAAATATTCCTATTTGGCAGCTTTGATGTACAAGCATTTGGCAGTTATGTTAAATGAGAATAAATGATTTTTAAAAATCATATATATAAAGTCAGGTGCACTTTTGAAATTTTCTTCAATCACTTATAGTTATTAAACCAATGTAATCTTACTCTTTAAAACCATGTTGAGATATATTATTGGATGTTTTGATATTTAAGACTATAGATGCTTCAGCTATTGAATTCTTATCTATAATTGATTATTCATTTGAAGTAAAACTGTGTAATGAGATTTTTAAACTTGTTAAAAAGAGCTATTTCTTTTACTATATCTTACTTTTTGTTAAAATAATTAATTTCCAAAGCTCACAAATAACATTGGGAAGTCATCATTAAGATATAAAATAAAGCATCCTTTGTTGAATAGATATAGATTAGATTAGCTTGAAGACATTGAATTAAAAAAATAATGCTCCTCGAGTCACCTGGGTGGCTCAGTCAGTTAATCATCTGACTCTTGATTTCTGCTCAGGTAATGATCTCACAGTTTGTGAGATTGAGTCCTGCATCAGTTTCTGTGCTGACAGTGTGGAGCCTGCTTGCGATTCTCTCTTTATCCCTTTCTCTATGCCCTCCCTCTCCATAAATAAATAAATAAATAAATAAATAAATAAATAAATAAATAAAATGGTTCTCACGAAATATAAACAAAGATAGCCTTCAGTCAAATATTTTGCTTCTAGATGACTTTATTTCTCTGCTCTGATCAAGAATAGATGTGGTAGCAAAGCAGGTAGCAAATAAAATTGCAGCTACTTTGCTAAATAACAGATATGACTTTCGCAGATAAATTAGCTATTACCACCTAGTGTAAATAAGGGAATAGTTCTAAAGAAGAGGAAAAACAAGAAGCATTGTATTCAAAGCATTTAGTATTTAAACAGTTGTTTGGAATGTGGAATGCTCTGAATAAAAAATACTAATGAAATTATACTGAGATTTTCCAATTATATAGTACTTTATCTTCCCTATTAAAATATGTGTTTAATGTTTATAACTTTTATCTTATTGAATGTTCCCTTTTTAAGAGATAAGCACCTTGAAGAAGTTGATGTTTGAAGTAAGACAATAAAAATCTCTATTTGACAGTTTTGATATAAAAGTGTAGGCAGTTTTGCAAAATGGAAATGAGTGAATTTTAAAATTATAAACAAAGCCAAGTAAAATTAGAAGGTGACTAAAAAAACCTTCCATCATTTATAATTTGAAAAGTGATACTTTAAACATACACTTTACATTAGTGGTGATATTTTGTTTGTTTTATTTGTTTTCAAAGCTAAAAATCTCAGTTTAAAGATAAGTGTTTTACTAATTCTTATTAGCTCTCCTGATTTCCATGCTCACTCTCTTTATTTTCATCGTTTTAATTTTTCTACTTTAGTTTTTATAAAAAAAAAAACTTTTAAATTCAACAGAAGGGCCTAATTAAACAAAATGTCATGATTTTGAAATTACTTTGATTTATTTATTTTTTATTTTTTTTAACGTTTATTTATTTTTGAGACAGAGAGAGACAGAGCATGAACGGGGGAGGGTCAGAGAGACTGAGACACAGAATCTGAAACAGGCTCCAGGCTCTGAGCTGTCAGCACAGAGCCCGACGCGGGGCTTGAACTCACGGAGCGTGAGATCATGACTTGAGCCGAAGTCGGCCGCTTAACCAACTGAGCCACCCAGGCGCCCCGAAATTACTTTGATTTATATTAAGTCGGGAAAAATAGGTAATTTAATATGAAAAACTTAGAACTGCACAGTTTTATGTCAAAAACATTATTTTTTTGTGAGTAATCAAATCTTATTGGATGACTTAAAAAAACAAATATTTAAAAGCAGACAAAAACAGATACAAGGAAAGACAGCTATATAGGATTTAAAACATTCTATATAGGAAAGTAATGGATACCAGTTTGCTTCTCTTAAGCAGCTTAAAACTCTAGTTGTTAAAAATAATATATAGGCACATGAAACATTAAAAGAAAATGGGAAAACAACAAATTATTAAAGACAGAAATCATGACCATAGAAGAGAGGTTATATTTTATATGCCAATAGGATCCTAGAAATAATCATTTCTTCATTGTTCCCTCCCTTCCCTCCATTCTTCCTTCTTACCTTCTTCCCTCCTTCCTTCCTTCCCTTGTTCCTTCTTTCTTTCCTTCCTTTCTTTTTACTTCCTTTCTTCATTTCTCCATTCATTCATCCGTTTATTAAATGCATGGAATACTTGTGTATGTCTGGAAACAAGCTATGGCTCATTATGTAGTTGACTCTATGAAAATATTGTGAGATACTGATAATTAATATTTTTGGTGACATTAAACATATATTTTGGAGATTTAGAAAAAAAAGGAAATTTATCCCAAATGTGACATTTTTATTAACAACAAATTGTTTTTCTTCCCCCCCCCCCATATAACATAATTTCTGTACCATCATCCTACAGTACAAAAACCATTTAAAACACTTGCTAAAGATCTTGGAATAAACACTTTTGAAATTCATGTCCTTCAAGCTTTGTTTCATTTTGAAACTGAAAAGATGGTACTTTGAATAGAGATACCTGATTACAGTGACTATGTGATATTTTATTATTTTTATTTTCTTTAAACCAGGATGTTTTATGATATTATGCAGTCATAATACAATCACGTTTTACCCAGCCAATCACTCATTTCCAGAGGTTTAAATTTTTTAAGTAAAAGTCAATATCTTTGTAGAATTGTATCTAACAAAATCACACTTATTGCCTTGGCATTTTTACTTTAAGAATTTTTAAAAACTAACATTCATTTATTTATTCTTTTGTTCAACATTATTTAGTGTCTCTGACTCCAGAATAAATTCTTGTTTTGTCACCTATAATCAAGGCAAAATTAGAAATTTATAATCACCCATGAAAAATAAGCAATGGGACTGTTTGACTAAATGTTTTCAGATGTTAAATACTCCAAAGCAAAGGGAGTTCTGGTCACATTTTGCAAGGAAACTGTTCAGAGGAGATGTATCAGGAACGTGCAGCATTTATGAGTCAAGTCCTATAAGGAGAATCGAAGGAAGTACGATTGTTTAAACCGAAGGAAAATTTAGTAATGGGGATAAATTAACAGTCTTTGTTTTTTAATCCAAAGAAATATGGAAGCAAAACTATAGTTCATTTGTGAAACTTAAAATGAATATCCAGGGTCAATGAAGAGAGGCTAGAGAAACATATTTTAGTCCAAGTTAAAAGCACACACACACACACACACACATACACACACACTTGTACACACGCGCGCGCGCACACACACACCATACTAGGCAGGAAAGGATAAGGGATAACTTTGGTGGTTGTGTGGTAATAAAATTATTCTGAGAAAGAATGGGAGCAAGAAAATTAGAAAGCTATAACATGGCCCAAAAGTGAAATCTCATTTGGCTGTGAGACTAGTAGAGATGACCAAAGTATTTGTGTTTTGTTAATGTTTTGTAAGTCAGAAAGCTTTGGTGATTGAATGTGATGAATGAAAAAAAGAGAGAAATGAAGGATTACTTTTAGGTTTTGTTATTTGAAGCAACTTTGTGAATGGGATTACTGGTTGCTGAAAAAGGCAATATTGGAGGAGAAATGAGATGGGGATAGATATCAAGAGCATCTTTTTAGATGTTGTAACTGTGGAGCTTGAAATGTTTATTAGATATAGAAGTGGTGTTTATGCAGTTAGATATATGTATCTAGAATTCAAATAAAGTCAAGGCTGGGGATAGATATTTAGACAATATTAAAATCATGGACTCCGTAAGTGCATCTCAAGAGACTGCAATTAGAAAAGAGAGTGGATTCCAGAATTGATTTTTTTTTATATCAAAATTGAAAGACCAGGCAGTGAAGAGAGAGAGAGAGAGAGAGAGAGAGAGAGAGAGAGAGAGAGGATTAGTCTGCATAGTAGCAAGAAATCTATGGATGTATCAATTTTGGAAGACAGGAAATTATAGAAAATTTTTTGGGAATTTGAATTTTCTTTTGAAAAATTTAATGGACTTTTTTTCATCGAAAATGGAATGTTGTTTATATACAACAAAACAGGTTACAGAACAGTTGCTATTCCCAAAGATACTGAAAGTTATTTTTCTACATGCAAGTATATGAGACTGTTAATGACTATAAATGAGTATGAGAAGTATTTTAATCTTTTACTTTTGAAAAGCAAGCTTATTACTTCACTGAAAGGGAAACTTGTGATAGTGATGATATCATCTTATTTGAGTCACTTTAAGTATGTACACTAATTTAGAGATTAAAGAAACGAACATGAATTCCACAGAATCATAGATTAAGTTACACAATTTAATGATAAAGTGAGGTATTTTACATGCTTATTATATTTGATTAAACCTAGAGTTGGAGTACAGTGATAGTTTTTTTCATATGTTTTCAAGAGCAGATCTTTATTTTCAAATAATGATAACTGACTTCTGTGCCACTATTTTTTTTTTTAATTTTGTTGATTGTAGGCAATAGATTATTCATTAAGAATCATGAGTCATTTAAAAAAGGAAATACAAACATTGAGGAAATAGGGGTATAGGGAAGAATCATATTTATTGATAAATGTATATGTCTGTCTAGCTTTCACAAAATAATCTCTCTTACCCACCATCATGCTTATAATATAACTGTCACTTCCATTCAACATACTGATCTCCATAACAATACACAGCGAGCAGAAAAAACCTATAATTTATTATGATCCCAAATATTAGACTATCTAAAAGGCCAAAACTGAGAACGGGAATTTGGAAATGAGGTGATATCTAAACATAGCAGCACAAAATGCATATAATTATGGCTACAAAAGTCATTCTCCAGAATGACTGAAAGTTGGTTGGTTAAGAATGATTTAAATTGTCATTACAAACAACAGTGTTTACCATGAATTAGAAATTAATATTACATTATTAGAATTATCATTTTGACTAATTTTACCATCTGTTAATCATGAAATCAGGTGAAAGATAAATAAAAGGAAGCATTTTAAATTTGGGAGTGTCAGCTATTAATACTTCACAGAAAGAAATTTTGGCAATACAATATATCTCAATAAAAACAAATGTCAAGAATTTTACAAATTATAATATCAACCGTGTAACATGTCACTGATAACAGTGGGTAATTTCTGACTATATTGGTTAACAAAAAATATTCTAATACAATGAATTCTAAGACTAGAATATCTAATTTAACTAACAAGCATTTTTATCCATTTCATGAAAAAATAGATTAAAAATTCTAGTGTTTGTCTGTTACATGTGTACAAAAACAACTTCTCATTCTCATTATCTTAACTTACCCTTATTAAAATTAAAAGTAAGTGTTAATATGCACTGGGCAATTTTCTGGTTATTCTGAAGTGCATCTAGTTATGTATATTTAGACTATTTTCTTTTACTCTGCTGTCTCCCAAGTTAGAGCTTTTTTTTTTTTTTTGCAAATAAAAGCCACACCAGCTCAAACAATCATGACCATATGTTCAACAAATGGTGATGATAATGATGATGATAATTATGAGTTTGAATCTTTATAGACCATAGAATAAGTGCTTGCTGCTTAACTGATTAGTTGTGTGACCTTTAGCAAGTCACTTATATACTATAACCTTTCAGACTCTAAGCTAGAATAGGGACAAGAACGCATTGCCCGCTTAAAAAGAGTTATAAAGATCAAATGAAATGATACATGTGAAAACCCTCAAAAACAAGTTCAAGTACTGTGATTCATTTTGTTAGTGAAGATGACAGATTTAAACGGCCATCTCATCTTTTATTCTCATCTCTGCTTATAGTATATGAGCAGGTTAAGGTCCACAGGGTGGGTTCACTGTATATAAAAATCTTAATAGATGCACATGCACACAAAAATCTTAACACATCAGCCCCCTCAATTAATTGCTCAAGCTAACTACCACTGGCAATTTACATTAGTTTTAAAATATTTATTGTACATTTAGCCAGTATTTTTCACTTGAAAGGAAGATTGGAGAAGTATCCTAAGGGATTCAGGAAAGAAAAAAGTGAGTTATATTCAAATTATATACAGTGGGAAAATTTAGTGATATAATTTAGTTATCCAATTGCAGAATACTAGGAAGATAAATGAAGATAAGTGTTTTGTAAATAGTGGGACTTTAAATTGTACTTTAAATATTTTCATTTAAATTGTACTGAATATAAAAATTATGTACAATCCTAAAAGTTGTATCTGTAAATCCAATCTACGATACAATTAAAAAAAGTGTATATGCCTATCTAGTCACATAATAGACTAATTAACTAATAAGAAGAAAGTAGAGAGTATAATCACAAAGATTATTTACAGCAGTTTAGAATAGCACGTGCTAAACACAAACACTATTAAACCAACACCGATTTAATGACAATGAACATTTTCAGGGGAAAACATGGGGAAAATGTACTATAATGTTTCCTGCTACTAGTTTTTGTCAACAAAGTGTTCATATATATAATTTTAAGAGAAAAATAATGGTTAATTCTGTGTTTTTCTTTTTAAATAATGTAAGTAGGATACAGTAAAAATGAGTGATATTTTGTCATATGTGATATGCTGTATAAATGCACATATTTTCATACAAGGTGACATTGTGCTTGCTTTCTCACTCTGAGACTTAGACTATTTTATTATTAATGTATTTTTCAATAGTTTGGAATAGAGCAGAACACAAGTTAAATCATTCACAACTAAAATTAAGTCTTTTTCTCTCATGTAAGCATGATGATTAAGGTGACATATAATTAATGCCCTGGTAACTACTGAAAGGGAGGTCATTTGCAAAAGCCGAGTAAGTTGAAAAACCTTTTATGATATAATTGTGTTATATTAATTATAATGGAGTAATCAATATAAATGAAGTCTTTTTGGTAATGTTACTAAGGAAAAAGAAATTTCCCATAAAATTAAAATCAGAAAAAGAATTCAGGGGGTGCCTGGGTGCCTCAGTCAGTCACAAACCTTGAGATCATGACCTGAGCTGAAGTTGGACACTTAACCGACTGAGCCATCCAAGCTCCCCTTCTGTCTTCAGTTTTAATAAAAAAAAGTAATAATAATTATTGAAGAAAGTTTTAGACATTGTAGGTTGCACTGGTCTTATAGTCTCTGTTCATAATTTATTTAGTAATGGATAATGGCAGAGAGAGTCTGACCAATTCATTTCTCAATAATAAGTGAGCTATTTCAGAATTTTACCTATAGGCTAAATGTCTAAATTTTTAAGAAACAGGGATAAATATTCTTGCTGAAATACTTGTGAGGCCAATGGATGCATTGATTTCAGAGTCATGTGATCGAAAGCTCACCCTATAGCACCCATCGTTACAAGTCCTGTGTTTCTGCAGCTGCCTAGGAGCATGGTTATTTGGGCAGGATGAACAGAAGCAGAAAGGCTAAAGGGTCTCTGAAAAAAAATCAAGAGGCATTTTTTTTCAAAAAAGTTACCACTTTACAGCTGATTACATTTTTTTGTGGAGGATAAAATATTGTTAATTGAATTAATTATTTGAATGTACTAGAAATATAAAAGCTTATCATAATTATGAAGACACACATTACAAATGTCAAAATTACAATACTGGGAGACTATTTTAGCTTTAAAAAAGAAAATAAGCATAACATCTTGACAACCACCAGCAAAGTCATTTCTTAATCACTTTGATTTGATGATAAGTACAAGTGTATTCTTATTTTCAAAATCCAAACTGGTTATATCCATAGTTAAATTTATACTAAATGTTCACACATTTCTGGAACTGGGCACAAAGTTTAAACCTTTTTAAATTTTTATTGAAGTAATTATTGATCACCAAAAAGGATTTAAGAAGAGAGAGGTTGCATTTTATGTACTGAATGGTAAATTTTACCAGGACACGATAGAATAAATTATGATAATGACTCACAGTAAGTGTAATAATCAGAACAACTATGTTTTCAATGTAACCTTAATATAAAATAGTTTACTTAAAATATAATTACTTTTCTTTGAAGATATTTTAGAGGTTAATGTGTGGGAAGTGGATTGAGGGCTATATACCAAGTATTATTTTAAATAATAAGTATTGTTTATTTTTATTTTACTTGTTTGTAACTGATTAAGCTTTGTTCACAGCTCATTTAAAAAATTATATATTTACATGATCTGGCATGTCTATCTCACAGAAGCCTGCTCAGACTTTTTATAAAAGACATATTACTCATCATTAAATATTCTCATAGAAATAAAAAAAATACCACAAATGCAGACATCTGTATTTGCCCCTAATAAAGAATAGTAATTTAAGACTTACCAGTGTATTGATCAATTAATATAAATTAATTGTAACTCATTTTACTTTGCCTGAAGAGATCTGTTTGAAGAAATGAATTGGATTCTGAAAGACTTTTTCATCATATCTTTACTGTGAAGAACTAATCACATTACTTAATGAAGGGAAATGTTTGGAGGTAGTAATAAATTCTCACAGTTGATTAACTTAAAATGTGTAAAAGATAAAGATCTAATAATAATGTTATCATTGTTGAAAAATAAAATAGCAGTCATATTTAATTCTGGTTAAAGGTATGGAAAGTGCTTTTTCTTACGTTTAAAATGTTGGAGACCAATTTTCTTGTGGGTAGGGGTTGTTCTTTGTCTCCCATATCCCTAAACCAATCTTGGGCATTTAGAGGAAACATTAAACTCAATCTAGTTCATATATGCATTGAAAGATAATTATCAACAACTTTATTTTGAAATGTCTTTAATTAAGACACTAAAGTTCAGGGGTGTCTGGGAGGCTCAGTTTTTTTAAGCATCCAATGCTTGATTTCAGCTCAGGTCATGATCAGGTTTGTGAGATGGAACCCTGAATCGGGCTTTGTGCTGACAACATGGAGTCTGCTTGGGATTCTCTCTATCCCTCTCTTACTTCCCCTTCCCCGTGTGCTTTCTCTCTATCTCTCTTTCTCAAAATAAATTTAAAAAAATTAAAAAAAAGACACTAAGTTCTCCTTTTTGAAATGTGAATTAAAATAACTGAGAGATAAATAGACAAAAATGAATTTTGTGTAACAAGTGTCAGGCTCTTTTTCTTTATAAACACAGATCAAAGACAAAAATGTTTATTCGAGAAGCAAAAGACATTGCTTTTCAAGTTTATCAAATAAGTCTATTTTATCAATAAGGCATTTCCAGGAGGTGTCTCTAATGATGTTTTACCAAAAGAATTCAGACCCTGGTTTAAGAATTGTTGTTTTAATTTTTCCTCTTTTTGGTACTCTTGGAAAATAGGTTATGTATACCACACCTGTGTGTATAAATGTCTATGTGTGTGTGGACTGAGAGAGAAATAGTGAATAATATTTTAGTAGATAAATTGACACTATAACAGGTATCATTGTGGAAATTACATAGCTTAATTACTATCAACATTTCTCTTGTATCTTCAATTTGTCTTAATAATAAAAGTCCTTCTGAATTTTTAGTGAACAAAATAAGTAGTATGATATTTTTAACCATTGTATGTTTTGAAGATTCTCAAGGTGTACACTATGTCTTTTTGTGTAAAAATGATTATCTGTAAGAGAACGGAAAAATGGATTTCAAGGGAGAAATGAAAAAAATCATTATTTTGAATTATACTCTGGAATATTTAATGATCATTGCTATAATGACTGAGATGAAATACATAATATTATTTTATTAACAAACTAAATTTCAGTTTGAATGCAGTATCTACAAAATAAAACCTGAGAAATAGTAACAATAGAGAAATAGTAACAATAAAAAAGGTGAGAATATTAACATTGGAAAACAGCTGAGTTTTATCATTCAATTCACTCTAGCCTCTTGTAACTAAATATACTTCCCTTTTCTATTTAATTACAGATAAATATAATAATAATAATAATAATAATAATAATAATTCTGTACCCACATCAACTTTCTTTTTACCAAAAGTCTGTAATTAATATAACTCTATTTTTTATTCACAGATTCTGTTTATATCATAGAAACTAAAGAGCTCTTCAAGAAGACATTTATTATAGCCATGTCTTTTTTTTACATGTTACCTTTTCCATGCTATTTTTGTCTTCTTTCTTTTTTCTTTCTTTCTTTCTTTCTTCTTTCTTTCTTTCTTTCTTTCTTTCTTTCTTTCTTTCTTTCTTCTTTCTTTCTTTCTTTCTTTCTTTCTTTCTTTCTTTCTCTTACTTTCTAGAGAGAAAGACCACAAGTAGGGGAAGGGCAGAAGGAGAGAGGAAAAGAATCTTAAGCAAACTACATGCTCATCGCAGCCTGATGCAGGGCTTGATCCCCAAACTGTGAGATCATGACCTGAGCCAAAATCAAGAGTTCCATGCTTAACTGACTGAGCCATCCAAGTGCCCCTATTTTATTTTTTTATTTGAGTATAGTTGACATACAATGTTATTTTAGTTCCACGTATAGAACCTAGTGATTCAACAACTCTATACATAGCCTAACTCTTGTGGTTAGGCTATGCTTACCACATGCAACCTATTGCAATACCATTGACTATGTTCTCTGCTGTACCTTTTATTCCCATGATTTACTCATTCCATAACTGGAAGCCTGTATCTCCCACTCTCCTTCACTCATTTTGCCCACCCCTCCATCCCCTCCCCTCAACAACCATCAGTTTGTTCTCTGAATTTATAAATTCAGTTCTGCTTTTTGTTTGCTTGGGTATTGTTTTCTTTTTAAATGCCATTTAAATGTAAAAATTGTGTCAATTTCTATGTTTTAAAAGTTACTTTTTTTCAATACTAGTGTTTCCCTTTGCTTTTATAATTAGGTTTCCAACTTAGAATTTGTTGCTTGTATTTTTCCTGTTTAGTTTCTGTATTTTTTTTTTTTAATTTTTTTTTCAACGTTTATTTATTTTTGGGACAGAGAGAGACAGAGCATGAACGGGGGAGGGGCAGAGAGAGAGGGAGACACAGAATCGGAAACAGGCTCCAGGCTCTGAGCCATCAGCCCAGAGCCCGACGCGGGGCTCGAACTCACGGACCGCGAGATCGTGACCTGGCTGAAGTCGGACGCTTAACCGACTGCGCCACCCAGGCGCCCCAGTTTCTGTATTTTTTTAACACTATATTCCATTTACTCTACTTTGACATTTAGCATGAGATAGGGATATATCCTTTTATTTTCTCTAGAAATTTCAAAATGTACTACATAATGCATTCCATGAACCAGGAACTTTATTATTTACATCTTCATTTTCAATACTTTTAATGATGGCTGACACATAATAGATGCTCAAAAATATTTTCTGACTAAATGTTTATAGATTTGGAGAGGATAAGATATTTATTAAGAAAATACAGTAATTATGAATTATCTGTTTTTATATTAATCAGAGATTGTCAATATTCTTTGTATCATAGGGTCATGCAGATCTAAGACATCTTATTTTGCTTTACTGTCATCATTTTCAAATCTAAACACATCCAGTTTCACTCCAGCATTATAACTTTTATTTGTTGCATTTTACTTTTGTTGCCTAGTTACCTCTTTTGATTGACGAAGTTTGTAAAATGTCATGTGAGGTTATTGTTGGTAAAGAGCCAAAACAGCTACACATTTTGCTGTCTGTATATGAGCTAATTAAGTATGCAATAACCACTGGCAGAATTTGAAAGAAGTGATATGATTGGCCGCTAAACATGATGTCTGTTTGTGATTTGTGGACTGAAATGCTAGCAACAAAGGTTGCATTTTATGCAATGCCTTACAGTTAACATACCATGGTAAATGATGTTTGAACCATATTGTTGTGGGGATGATATTATTAAATTAAAAAAATCTAACAAGTGAAATATTTTAAAGTTGGTAGCAGGCAATGTGCAAATGCATGTCCTATTAAGTCCAAATGTTGAAAATAATGTTCAGGAATAGAGAAGTATATTATTTGAACAGAGTGAAGATGTTAATACATATGTACATAAATTAAAATTGGGTTTGCAAATAAAGGGGCATTTTAAATCAGTGGGGAAAGTATAGCCTAGTTTTTAAATAATATTAGGAAAACTAGTTATTTATATGGACCAAAAAAAAAGAAAAAGAAAAAGGAGGGTGAGAGATAATTGCTAATTTAAATCCCACTGGAAAATAATTTACTCAAGAATTAATGAATGAAAGCCAGGAGAAAAAATCTGGGATTTTTTTTTAGAAGAAAATGTAGGCAAATATTTATGACCTTAGCAAGAAATTGGTCTTAATTAAAAAAAAAAAAGCTCATATTCCAGATCATGAAAGAAAGATCTGACTACATAAAATGAAGCACTTCTTTATCATGAAAGACTACTGACAGATTGGAAATATTCATCTAAAGAAAAGAAATGCCATTAATAATAAAGCTTGCCTAAAATACAGTAGGAAAAAGCTAATAAACCTGTTAAATAGGCAAGGAACATAAGAAATTTACAGAAAAATAGGTGGATAATTAATCTTTGAATAGTTTTTTAAACTCATAAATAAATGAGAAAATACAAATTAAAACCACAATAAGATATTTTTCACAATCAGATTAGCGAAACATAAAAGATTAATAACATCTCATTTTAAAAAGGACGCACACATACTGGTGTTCTTATGCTCTACTATTCAGAGTGTTAGTTAACAAAGACTTTTTGGGGCATTCAATAACACTATCAAAATTTTAAGCATGCACAGTTTACCTAGAAATTCAAACTCTAGAACTTTTTTGTGCAAAATGAACTCCACATGAACCCTAAGTGAAAATATATGTCAGACTACAAATATTAAAATCAGCAATTCATCCCTCACTTTTTTTTTTTTACATGTGTTAACCTTTTCCTCAACTAGATCCATTATCATCCTGGAGCTTTCTAAGTATGTTATTTACTCTGTCAATATTGCTCCTTTAAGCAAAATTCATATATCCATATATTATATATGTGTATATATGTCATAAACATACATATATGCATACACATATATATAATTAGACAGTTTTTTTCAATGTAACCATCCATAAATATGTGGATGTTACAGTGTGCATAAATACAAGCAGTACTTAAACAAAACCAATAATTTCTAAACAGAGTTCAGATGTTGAATTCTGTGTTTGAATAGTAGGCATACTGTATATAGTATCACTGAGAATGTAATTAGATCATCATTGCCACTAAATAACAGTGGTAATGTGGAAAAGTTATTCTTTCTGTCTTTGTTTTCTTATTTATAAAACAGGAATAAAAAGGCCTAACACAGGATTTTTAAAGATGAAATGAATGGTACACAGAAAGTGCTGTGCACTGAGGCTTTTCATAAGTAGAAATTATAATTCTTATATCTCAAAATTCTTTGGGTTATAGTATACATAAACAGGCTTTGTCTATGTAAATATATGTCCACTTTTATTTGAAGACCTTGAAGATAGAACAATATTTTTAAGGAAAATTTTAGGAAGTAAGTATTTAAAAAAAAATTAATAGCCTTTTCAGTCTCTTCATGGGTCATTTTTATTTTTGTTAATGTATCCTTTTATGACACTCTTTTTATATAAACTTTTGTGAAAATATTATATCCATTTCTTCATTTATTTGTGAGAAATTGAGTTGCTTTTACAGTTCCCACAACAAATTTTATTAGTGTAGATTGCTGCATTTAACTATATTTATCTTTTTGAACTACATTTTTGGTATACACATATGCAGCAGGACAAAAATGGTATCAAATTGTATATTAATACCATATATTATAGCAAATGCAAATGTGTATTTTAGTAGATTTAAAAAGGTATATAGTTTAAATATACTATTGTGGAAATTGGGATGAAGACATCCTAGAACATAAAAATTAAAAATAGGCATCCCAGATTACCACCATTTTTCCCCCAATCTAGACTAGTATTCACTCTGACATACCTGATTTTTTTAGTGATCACATTAATACTATTTATACTAACATATAATTATTTTTTTAGACAGGGTAACTCACATCTGGGGAAGAGTAAAGAAATTTTTAGGAATATTATAATTTCTACCAAGTCAAGGATATGATCAGCCAGTCATATCTAAGGAAATATTTATACATAGTTAGCGTATATCCATGCATTTGTAAAATGAAAGATGGCATTCCTTAGAAGAATCAAAGACAACTATCATGCCTATCTGTCATTTAACTTTATGCCTCAAACTATGTTTTTTAATGTGGTTTTCTTGAGACAAATATTCCAGATTAGTTCAACAGAATAAACCCCTGATACCTGCCAGATTTTGTTCCAAACATAAAAGATGCAGGGGGACCTGGGTAGCCTAGTTGGTTGAGCATCTGCTCAAGTTGTAATCTCGTGATTTGTGATTTTGAGCCCTGTATCAGACTCACTGCTGTCAGTGTGGAGCCTGCTTCAGATCCTCTGTCCCTCTCTTTCTCTGCCCCTGCCCCACCTGTGCTCTCTCTCAAAAAATAAAATAAAACATTTGAAAAAGATGCAGAAGAAAAGAAACCAACTAGCCATGCCTCCCCCCACCCTCCTGACACACAGATGATTGCAGAGCATAGTATGTACATAAGAGGTAGTAATCAACTATACATGGAGAAGTTAGGGAAAACTTTGTACGTATTTAATCCACTGCCTATCTTTTACCCTAGTTAATGATGTCACTCTCCTTGATCAAATATACATAATATATATCTAGACAGTAACTAGACAAGTAATTAAACTAGTTTTAAGGGAGGGGGGAGTGGGCTTGAATATCAGTCATATATTCACTTACTTACCTGAGCATTCCACTTAGAAACAACAACAACAACAACAACAACAACAACAACAACAACAACAACTAGGCCTTACTTTTAAGGTTAAATTATCTGAAAATGTGATTTTATATAAAAAATTAATTAATCTTAGACAAAGCAGGAAAGAATATCGAATGGGAAAAAGCCTCTTCTACAAGTGGTTTTAGGAAAACTAGACTGCAACATGCAAAAAAATGAAACTGGACTGCTTTCCTACATGATACACAAAACTAAATTCAAAATGGATTAAAGACCAAAATATGAGGCCTGAAACCATAAAAATCCTAGAGGAGAACACACACAGTAACCTCTCTGATATCAGCCATAGAAACTTCTTTCTAGATATATCTCTTGAAGCAATGGAAACAGAAGCAAAAATAAACTATTGGGACCTCATCAAAATCAAAAGCTTCTGCACAGTGAAGGAAACAATCAATAAAGCTAAAAGGCAGCCTACAGAATGGGAGAAGATATTTGCAAATTACAGAGCTGATAAAAGGTTAGTTACTATCCAGAATATATAAAGAATTTATTAAACTCAATCAAACAAAAAAATATTCAATTAAAAAATGGGCAGAAGACCTGAACAGACATTTTTCCAAAGAAGACGTACATATGGCCAAGAGACACATGAAAAGATGCTCAACATCACTGATCATCAAGGAAATTCAGAGCAAAACTACAATTAGATATTACTTCATACATGTCAGAATGGCTACAATAAACAAACAGGAAACAATTGTTGGTGAGGATATGGAGAAAAAGGAACCCTCTTGCACTGTTGGTAGGAATGCAATCTGATGCAGCCACTCTGGAAAACAGTATGGAAGTCCCTCAAAAAGTTAAAAATAGAATGACCCTATGATCAAGCAATTGCCCTACTAGGTATTTACTCAAAGAATAAAAAATACTAATGCAAAGGGATACATGCACTTTGATGTTTAAAGCAGCATTATTTACGATAGCCAAATTATGAAACAGCCCAAGTGTCCATTGATAGGTGAATGGATATATACTGCATACTAGATGTAATACACACACACACACACACACACACACACACACACTGGAACTTTATTCAGCCATAAAAAGGAATGAAATCTTGCCATTTGCAGCAACATGGATGGAGTTAGAGGGTATTATGCTAAGCAAAAGAAAAATAAGTCAGTCAGAGAAAGACAGAAATCATATGATTTCACTTATATGTGGAATTTAAGAAGCAAAACAAATAAGGAAAGGGAAAAACAATAGGCAAATCAAGAAACAGACTCAACTATAGAGAACAAACTTATGGTTACCAGAGGGGAGGTCAGTGGGTGGTGGATTAGGTAGATGCTGGGCATTAAGGAGGGCACTTGCTGTGATAAGCACCAGTTATTGTATGGAAGTACTGAATCACTAAATTCTACACCTGAAAATAATATTACACTGTATGCTAATTGGAAATTAAATAAAAATTTAAAAAACTAAATTAAATTAAAAATGTGCACAAATAACAAAACTCTCCTCTGGAGAACTATTAAAATGTTATCAAATAAATCTCTTGTGACAATATATCATGTTCAATTCTGTTTACCAGGAACAGTTATGTCAAAGAATCAATGCATTTGGGCTACCACCTTACATAAAAATAACTGCAGTAAATCGATTGTTTCTGAGCTATTTAAACTCTCAGTTGATTACAAACATATTGAAAATGATTATTGAAACTGTGAAAACTGAATGTTACTTTACAAAATATAGTCTTATGCCTCCAGTTGCACTTGGGTAATATAGAGGTAGCATTAGTGGAATTTATGAAGTCTGTCATGCCAGGTTATTGCCCATCTGCTCACTGAAACAGAAGTTATATGACTTGTCAAGCCTCGATTTTCTCTCATATAGTATGTAAATAATAAAATAATTTTTTAATGTTTTTTTGAGAATTCTTGCAAATCCTCTTTTTTTAGTGCTCTATTGAGTTAATTCTTAACCAATACATATTTACTGAAGAGGTAGGATTCAAGTTAGACACATTTCCTAATATATATAATTACTTTTTTAATAGATTCACATTATTATTTATCATATATTCCATTAAGCTAGAAGGGGAAGGGCAACAGTTTTTTTTTTTAAGATTGAGCATAACATTTAAAGTATGGTGATCTACAACGACTCAAAAGAAGAAATATGAAAGATAATTTTTAAAGTGAACATTTTATTAATTTTCTTTTTTTAATATAATTTATTGTCAAATTGATTTCCGTACAACACCCAGTGCTCATCCCAAGTGCCCTCCTCCATGCCCATTACCCACTTTGCCCTCTCCTCCACTCCCCATCAACCCTCAGTTTGTCTCAGTCCTTAAGAGCTCTTATGGTTTGGCCACTCCTTCTCTGTAACTTTTTCCCACCTCCCCTTTCCCCATAGTCTTCTGTTAAGTTTCTCAAGATCCACACATGAGTGAAAACATGGTATCTGTCTTTCTCTGCCTGACTTATTTCACTTAGCATAATAGCCTCCGATTCCATCCATGTTGCTGCAAATGGCCAGATTTCATTCGTTTTCAGTGCCAAGTAGTATTCCATTGTATATATAAACCACATCTTCGTTATCCATTGGTCAGTTGATGGACATTTAAGCTCTTTCCATAATTTGGCTATTGTTGAAAGTGCTGCTATAAACATTAGGGTACATGTGTCCCTATGCCTCAGCACTCCTGTATCCCTTGGGTAAATTCTTTGCAGTGCTATTGCTGGGTCATACAGTAGTTCATTATTTTATTTTATTTTATTTTATTTTTTGAGGAACCTCCACACTGTTTTCCAGAGCGGCTGCACCAGTTTGCATTCCCACTAGCAGTGCAAGAGGGTTCCCGTTTATCCACATCCTCGCCAGCATCTATAGTCTCCTGATTTGTTCATTTTGGCCACTCTGACCAGCATGAGGTGGTATCTCAGTGTGGTTTTGATTTGTATTTCCCTGATGATGAGTGACATTGAGCATCTTTTCATGTGTCTCTTGGCCATATGTATGTCTTCAATTTTATTAATTTTTCTAAATTCTAATGGCCTAAGCATAATAGTAAATTCATTTTAATTGGGATTTACTTTAATAAGTAAATGAAAACAAGGGAAGTGCCAATTTTACCTCAATAAGGAATTATATTGATAGATATTTGAAGTTTTTTAATAGCTTTAGGAGGTCTATTTCATAAATAATTAAGTCAAGAAAAATTGCTTAGAAAGTCTTTTGTTTCAAACTTAATTGATATTTTGTAAAATTTATTAACTTACCCTTGCATTCCAGGTTCTGTTTTAGACCCAAGGAGCACAGTTGAACAAAATAAGAGTAGTTCTGCCTTTATAATATTTAAACTTTATTTAGAAGATGGACACATTTAAATACAGTATTAAAATTATGATATGGGAATATCTCTTGATTTTTCTGACGTTAAGATTAACATATTTCCTACCAACATTTCATAAAGAACATTGAAACAATTCTGCTAGATTAAGAAGTAAAAATGATATAAACTAGTCATTTTACTTTTGTATGCCGATCTTGGAAAGTTGACAATTTGGGAAATATCTAACTCAACTTAGTTCATTGCTTATATCTTTATCACAGCCTGTGGGAAAGCATTTCTTTAAACATAAGCAATTCTTTGCTTTAATTTTTGATACAGATGCAGTAACCATAAATATTGTGCAAAGGGCATCAGCTGCGTCTGAAGTAGAATTATAATAGTACTTCCTTTCCATACTCCAGACAAGTCTGTGGATAGTATTCTACTTCTGCCATGTTTGTACCAATCTCCAATTTTGACACTAAATGTAATCTAGATCTGTTATGACATATAGTTCTCTTTTGCTGTATTGAACTGTTGTCATTTATACCAACTAATTCTCAAGACCCAAAGGGGAGTGAATTCAATTAGTCTCACACAGATTTGCCATCTAGTGATGACAGAAGGTAAATATAGATTAAAAAAAAAAAAACTACAAATATTTATGAAACACTCTAAAGCACTGACAAAGATAAAAGATGAATACGAGATTGAACTTAGGTGAAAGGGCTCCAATACAGTGAGAGACAAGCACATAAACAACTAATTTTAAGGTAAAATGATATTTTGAAAGTTAGAAAGATGTATATAATATATGCTGAGAGAGAACAGAGGATGAAGAATGAACTCTGACAGGTAGATAATGGAAGTCTCTATGTTGAGAGGTGGAATTTGAACTAGTTTCCTGTAAAACTAGTAAAGTCTTAATGGTTAGGTTACTGGGGAACAGTTTTAATAGTTGACTAGATTTACACATTGAAATGAAAAAGTTGTGAATTTAGGGGACTTATGGCTGATACGACATGGAAGATTGACAGGGAATATTTTAATGTTAACATCAGAAAAAGCAAGAGATGTTCTTATAATTTTAATACATATGTGCATTTTTCAATAAAGATAAAGTACCAGGAAGGCATAACTATTCTTATTTTGTTCATCTGTGTTCTCTATGTTTAAGACAGAAGGTGCCATTCAATGAGGAGTTTAAAAACATCATCTAAATTATGGGAAAAGCCCATGACTAATGAATGTATAAAGAAGATGTGATATATATATATATATATATATATATATATATATATATATATGCGCAATGGAATATTACTCAGCCATAAAAATGAATAAAATCTTGTCATTTGCATTTATGTGGATGAAGCTATAGAGTATTATGCTAAGTGAAATAAGTCAGGAAAGACAAACCCTATATGATTTCACTTTAAGAAACAAAACAAATGATCATAAGGGGGAAAAAAAAGAGGCAAATCAAGAAACAGACTCTGAACTATAGAGAGCAACTGATGGTTACCAGGAGGGAGGAGGGTGAGGGGATGGGTTAAATAGGTGATGGGGATTAAGGAGTGCACTTGTGATGGGCACTGGATGTTGTATGGAAGTGTTGAATCACTAAATTTTAATTTGAAACCAATTTTTTCATTGTATGTTAACTAACTGGAATTTAAATAAAAACTTACAAAGGAAAAAAAATAAATAAAAATACTATGAAATATCAACTTGCTATAAGGAAGGTGGACTAGAGAGGAATACCTTTGGGGAGAAATCCCACCATATTCTTCTTATTTCACAGAGGTCTAGAATAGTCTCCTGATTGACATCCACCATGAATTCAGTTAATATTTGTTTGAATGTTAATTGCTGCAAAGGTGATTAGGAGATGTGATTATAAAGAAGTCTAGGGATATTTAAAAGTCATTTCTTCAATCCATAAGCACTGGGGCACATCATTGGATATTTTTTAAGACTCAGTGGTGGCACTACTAAATCCATGTCCAATACTCAATTACTATTTCTTCCTCAATAATAGAGCTTCAATTTTTTTCACAGCAGCACATTTAAGGAATAACCTTTCTTTATCTTCTTTCCACCCAAGGAGAGTCAAATGACAGTTTTGGCCATTGAGATAAAAGCAGAACTAACTATCTGATGCTTGTAGAGGCCTTTTAAATGGGGCATACAAGGATGGCTTGTCTCTTGGACCTTCACAATTATGACTGCAGCCCAACTATGAACATGGAGAGTCATGTCACTTTTTACAAATGGTAGAGCACAACTCTAAAATGAGACCAATTTCTTGATATCACCATGGAACTATCTTAACAACACTGAAATTTGTCAGTATTTTAGAATGTTTCATAAGTATTTTTATTTTTTTTTAATCTATATTTACCTTCTGTCATCACTAGATGGCAAATCTGTGTGAGACTAATTGAATTCACTCCCCTTTGGGTCTTGAGAATTAGTTGGTATAAATGACAACAGTTCAATACAGCAAAAGAGAACTATATGTCATAACAGATCTAGATTACATTTAGTGTCAAAATTGGAGATTGGTACAAACATGGCAGAAGTAGAATACTATCCACAGACTTGTCTGGAGTATGGAAAGGAAGTACTATTATAATTCTACTTCAGACGCAGCTGATGCCCTTTGCACAATATTTATGGTTACTGCATCTGTATCAAAAATTAAAGCAAAGAATTGCTTATGTTTAAAGAAATGCTTTCCCACAGGCTGTGATAAAGATATAAGCAATGAACTAAGTTGAGTTAGATATTTCCCAAATTGTCAACTTTCCAAGATCGGCATACAAAAGTAAAATGACTAGTTTATATCATTTTTACTTCTTAATCTAGCAGAATTGTTTCAATGTTCTTTATGAAATGTTGGTAGGAAATATGTTAATCTCAACGTCAGAAAAATCAGGAGACATTCCCATATCATAATTTTAATACTGCTTTACTTTCTCTCCACAACAAAAGTTGCTTTTTCTGAAGACATTTATAAGTAGGAGAGTGAAAGTAGGATTTGTTTCTTCTGACATATCATATTATTGACTTCACAGATTATTCAACAATCTTTATCACAGTAGAATTTAGGTAATTTGCAAAAGATACACATTCATAAAAAAGAATACAAATATTTTTATGGATTTTTTCTGATTATTGATTAGCTTCCACTGTTTTAATTTTACTGAAATATGACTTTGTAGAAACAAAATAGATTTATTTATTTATTTTGTAAAAAATTTTTTAATGTTTATTTATTTTTGAGACAGAGAGAGACAGAGCATGAACGGGGGAGGGTCAGAGAGAGAGGGAGACACAGAATCTGAAACAGGCTCCAGGCTCTGAGCTGTCAGCACAGAGCCCGACACAGGGCTCGAACTCACAGATCACGAGATCATGACCTGAGCCAAAGTCAGACGCTTAACCACTGAGCCACCCGGGCGCCCCCTAAACAAAATAGATTTAGATTGTTTTGTAGAATACATTTCATTTGATGTGTTTAAAATAAAATAAAACAAAAATATTTCTGGGGTCTTACTTAACAAACCTGTTGTTTCTAATTGAATTGAATCTTCATAAGGAGACAGGTTTTGCCATTTGCTGGAATAACCATTTTTAAGCGTGTGAAAATGTTTTCGAAGTATTTTAATAATTAATATTTAATAATTTTTAAATTACCTATTTATTAAAATTCCAAAACGAATTGCAAATATCCTTAGAATCTCCATTTTAACACATTTTTGAGCAATATCATGGGTTATTTATGTATTTCTTCAAATATTTCTCATATAGAGTTTATATATTTCTCATTTGGTTAATAAACTGAAAGTTATTTTCCTGGTAATATTATAAATATTGCCATAATACTTAAAAAATAATGAAAGTTTCCAATTTTAATAATCTGCATAGAAATCACTAGATATAATACACATTAAAAACTGGTACAGTATGGGATGCCTGGGTGGCTCAGTTGGTTAAGTGTTCAATTTCAGTCAGGCCATGATCTCAGAATTTGTGGGTTCGAGGCCTGTGTTGGGCTGTGTGCTGACAGCCTGGAACCTGCTTTGGATTCTGTGTCTCCTTCTCTCTCTCTGCCCCTCCCCTGCCCATGCGCGCTCTCTCTCTCTCTCTCTCTGTCTCTGTCTCTGTCTCTCTCTCAAGGGTAAACATTAAAAACAAAAAACAAAAACAAAAAAAACCTGGTGCACTTTATTTATTCCCTGATTTGAATACAACATTTAACCTCTGCCTTCTTTGAGTTTCCTACAGAGATTTTCTGAGTATACCACTTCTATTTGTGTAAGCAAGTAATTCATTGTTAGTGCATTTCTTAGTTGGGGGTGAAAACAGTGCAAATATGTGGAACTGGTTATAAATTGGGGCATAGCTTATTGCAAGTCCAATGCATTCTGATGTAATACATTAACCTGACTTTAAAAAATTCAACTCAGTTCTCAGATTAATATGAGCAATATAAAATTCTATTTAGAAAATAAAAGAGTTACAGCTGAAAAAAATTGGTTCAGAATTCTGTGAACTTATTTAAAGAGAAAAACTTTTAAAAATTATATAATAACTGTGTCAAATGCCTGAGTACAAATAATATATTAAGAATTAAGAATAAGCTGTAGTATTTGTAAACATTTAGTGAATTGGAGCTTCATTATTAGAACTCTTCTATTTATCATGTGTCTATGTAGTATAATTCTGATCTGTGGAGTGCAATATTTACTCCTGGCATACATAAATTAATTGTTAAATTAATTTGAGAAACAGAAACTGTAGTGTAATTATTAACATATACAAAATGTCTCTAAACTGCAAGTAAATATTATTTTCATGATAATCTTATAAATTAAAATGTAAAATAATAAATACAAAATAGATAATCATCACTTATTTAGAACTTTGATTCCTTGATTTTGCAGCACAAGATGGATATGATTGAAATTGTATTTGTGCATGAGTTTGTATGCATACATGAAAATTGCATACTTTATATGTCTGGCACACATGCTGTATGTGTACATTTATATGTATATAAATTTACATAAGATTACTCTCTCTCTTAATAGGTGTGTGTATGTGTATGTATTTGTGTAGTTATCTAGAGAGAGCATGCTGAATTTCTCTTCCTTTGAAAATATTGTATAGGCAACATAATCTTATCTAATTGTTTACCATTTTTTCTTTTCTTTTAAGTTGGAGCATAACACATAACAAAAATTCTTAAAAGGATTTAGTTTATATCAGTGATTTAATGAATATGTTTTTGGTACTGGAATGAAATTTATTTCAGCATACAAATTAGCATTTAGTACCATTTAGTGGTTAATGGGGTTGTAAATCTGATAGTTATAGTGATTGTTTCACATCTTGTTAAACCATTAATAAGGATTCATAAAACCCAGTTGAAAGTTAAGCTTTTTTGTTTATAGAGGCTATCATTATGAAAACAATAAAGGATTCATTCATTAAATTCACTAAATAGCAGTTTTTCAGAGACAAATTAGTAGATTATAATTATTAGATAGAACCAAGCAATATTATTCTTCAAGAAGATAAAATTCAGCATTACATGCATTTTGGTAGCATATTAATTGCCATGGTTACACAGGGTTATTAATTAGTTGGTTTTACTTTAGGAGTCTACAGACATACTATGGTATTTCCCAGAGGGAGAAGAAATGGAGAGAACTAACTTTAAACTGAACATTTATTTTGACATTAGTCAGGATATTTTTGTGCACAAATGGCCAAACCAAGCTTAAAGTAGAAATTAATTTCCTCACATAACAGTAAGTCCAGAGAGAGGAAGATTTCATAGTTGTGTGATTTTATGGTTCAGTGACTTTATAGAACCCAGAGTCTTTGCATTTTTCCACTTGATTCAGTGTTTCCCATTCTCAGTGGGCTTCATCTTCAGGTCAATACACAAGATCCTGTCTAGAAATGATAACTGTCTTCACAGTGAGACAATTTTCCTCAGGGGCTTCCTAATAGATCAAACTTCAAATCACACTACTAGATTTGGGTGGATGTTTCTTCCCGAATATTTCACTGGAAAGAGAAATGGAATTTCTAAGATTGCCTTAGATTTATTATCTGCAGTGAGATAATAGTTGAGAGTCAATTTTCATATTTAGCATAATCTTAAATGTTTTATGATTTGGTAATATGTGTTGATTGTTATTGCTGTGGACAATCCATTCGTTTTGGTATTTTTAAATTTTATTCCTTAAATCAACATAAGAAATAAAAAATAATGACTGTCTAAACCATATTTTTGGTCCTGTAATATAAGCATAGAGTAAAAATGGGATTTTTTTCCTTCAAGATTCCAAATCTATGAAAAGGTTCAAGTACTGAGACAAAATGATGACAAATGTGCACTAGAGGGGGTCATAGATGACATCATGGTACCTATGAGGTATCTCTAGACTTTTTTAAAAATTTTGTATTATACCCTGACTTTGAAAAAAATCCTCAATTTACACTGTCATGACACAGTAAAAAATGACATAAGATCACAAAGCTGACGTTGTAAAGTTTCACTATGCCTGTCGCATATACAGTGGGTGCAACTTGAGTTTCTTCCTTTGGATTTTCCCCCATTATCTTGTGGTCAGGGTCATCTGCAGACAAACGTAAAGACAAACTTCAATACAAAACATTAAAATATTTCAACTATATTTACTCAACGAAAACCAAGCAACTGGTAAAAGAAGAAAAAATACATGAAGCTTTGGTAGAGTTTCTGAAGTATTTCTGTACACGATGTAGTATATTAGTGGCACTACATTCTTGTCAACATAGCACTGAATACTAAATAAACTGACCTGGCTTCAGTTCAAGGGTTTGTATTTAAGATCTTTGGATCTTTGTGTAAGGAGCTGAACCTCCCTGGGCCTCACCCCCTCACATGTAGCATGATGTCAGCTTCCATGCTTCTTTACACACCTGATGTAAAGATATACTATTAAAGAGCTTTGCGAACCATAAATTTATACCTCAATATTTTGTTATTTAAGGTTGATAACTAAAGAATAGACTGATGGCTGGGAGTAGTATCTCAAGTTTCTGAACAACACAAATAATGCATGACTGTTGATATCAAAACACATAAAATTTGGGGGCGCCTGGGTTGCTCACTCGGTTAAGTGGCCGACTTTGGCTCAGGTCATGATCTCGCGGTCTGTGAGTTCGAGCCCCGCGTCGGGCTCTGTGCTGACAGCTCGGAGCCTGGAGCCTGTTTCAGATTCTGTGTCTCCCTCTCTCTCTCTGACCCTCCCCTGTTCATGCTCTGTCTCTCTCTGTCTCAAAAATAAATAAACGTTAAAAAAATTTAAAAAAAACATAATATTTATACTTCATTCGTGTTTTAGAAAACATTTTCTGTTTTGGAAATGTTATATATGACAATAGTTACATCTGGCCTCCAGAGTGATCTCTGAATTTGCATATGCCTATATTTGTAAAAGAATTAGAACTCCTGGAATTTCTGTCCCATTTAATATTCATGGCATGGAGAGGCAGAAAGAAGCTATGAATAAATAGGTAGATAAAAAATAAAGTGTGTGTAATGTATTTAGTATATATGTATTTTCCCACATATACTCACATCTCTTTTGAGATAACTAATTAAGAAATATATGAAAGAAATTAAAGAGGAGCAAGAATAAAGAGTATGCTGGCAAAATCTAACTAACATAAATAAGAAAATAAAAACTAAAGACCATTGCAAGTATTTGAACCACGAGAGAAGGGAAGGAAGAGTTTGAGTATCACCTTCTTTATTACTGGCCTCCTAAAAGCAGTGATGGTGCAAGTCAAGAAGTAATAAGGAGTGGATATATAGAGAGAGAGTGAGGAAGATTTTGCATACAGATGAGTAATTTTATAATGTTTGAATTATGTAATACACAATCCTCATCTCAAAGATAATGCAGTATTCAAAACTAGGATAATATAATAAGCAAAGATAAAAATCTAATTTGCCCAGTTACACAAGTAATGGAATAAACATCATGGAAAATTTAAATTAATTATTTAATTGTATTTTTAATTATTTAATTAAAAATTTAATTAAAAATTAAAATTTAATTATTAATTGTATTTTTTTAGAAAGAAAAACTACCTAACATATAATAAAAATTTAGAAGTAAAGGACAATTTTTCATATTTAGAGTAAGGAATAATTTTTTTCTGATTTTCCAAATAATAATCACTAACATTGATACAACATGTATAATTTGCCAAACATTGTCCTAAGTATTTTATTTGTGTGTTTGTTTTGATTCCAGTGTGTATAACATACAGTGTTTCATTTGTTTCAGGTGTAAAACAGTGATTTTTTGAGGAACCTCCATACTGTCTTCCACAGTGGTTGCACTAGTTTGCATGTCTACCAACAGTGCATGAGGGTTCGTTTTCCTCCACATCCTTGTCAACACTTGTTTCTTGTGTTGTTGATTTTAGCTTTTCTGACAGGTATGAGGTGATGCCTCACAGTGCTCTTATTTGTATTTATTTCCCTGAGGATGAGTGATATTGAGCATTAATTTTTATGTGTCTCTTGGCCATCAGTATGTCTTCTTTGGAGAAATGTCCATTCATGTTTTCTGCCCATTTTTAATTGGATCATTTGTTCTTTGGGTGTTGAGTTTTATAAGTTCTTTATATACTTTGAATACTAACCATTTATCAGATATGTCATTTGCAAATATCTTCTCCCTTTCTGTAGGTTCTCTTTAAGTTTCGTCCGTGTTTCCTTTGCTTGCAGAGGATTTTTATTTTGATGTAGTCCCAGTTGTTTACTTTTGTTTTTATATTCCTTGCTTCAGGAGACATATCTTCAGGAGACAAATCTAAAAAGTGTTATTAGAGCCAGTGTCAGGAGACATATCTAAAGAGTGTTATTAGAGCCAATGTCAGACACATATCTTTCTTCAGGAGACGTATAAAAACTGACATTAGAGTCAACATCAGGTAAATTACTGCCTGTGCATTCTTCTTGGATTTGTATGGTTTAAGGCCTCACAATTCAGTCTTTAATCCATTTTGAGTTTATTTTTGTGTATGGTGTAAGAAAGTGGTCCAGTTTCATTTTTTGCATGTAGGTAACCAGTTTTCCTAATATAATTTGCTGAAGAGACTTTTTCCCCAGTGGATATTTCCTCCTTTGTCAAAGATTAATTGAGCATATAACTGTTGGCTTATTTCTGTGTTTCTGTTTATTTCTGTGTTTTCTGTTCCACTATTCTATTCTATTTTTTTGTGCCAGTACCACAATGTTTTGATAATAGCTTTGTAGTATACCTTGAAGTCTGGAATTTTGATACTTCCAGTTTAATTTTTCTTTTTCAAGATTGGTTGGACTATTTGGGGTCTTTTGTGGTTTCATACAAATTTTGAGATTGTTCTAGTTCTGTGAAAAATGTGTTGGTATTTTGATAGAGATTGCATTAAATGTGTAGATTGTTTTGGGTAGTATAGATATTTTAGCAGTATTTCCTTTTCCAATCCATGAGCCTGGGGTGTCTTTCCATTTCTTGTTGTCATCTTCAATTTCTTTCATAATTGTTTTGTAGTTCTCAGAATACCTTTCACCTCTTTGGTTAAGTTTATTCTTATATATTTTATTATTTTTGGTATAATTGAAAATGGGGTTGTTTTCTTAGTTTCTCTTTCTGTTGCTTCATTATTAATGTATAGAAATGCAATCAATTTCTGTACATTGATTTTGTAATCTTGTGACTTTACTAGCTTCATTTATCACTTCTAGGAGTTTCTTGGTGGAGTTTTTAGGGTTTTCTATATATATTATCATATCATCTGCAGATAAAGTTTTACTTCTTCCTAACCAATTTGGATGTTTTTTGTTTATTTCTCTTGACTGATTGTTGTGGTTAGAACTTCCAGTAGTATGTTGAATAAAAGTGGTAAGAGGGACTTCCCAGTCTTGTTCCTGATATCTGAGGGAAAGTTGTCAGTTTTTCCCCCATTAGTATGATTTTCGCTGTGAGTTTTTCATATATGGCCTTTATTATATGATCCCTCTAACCCTACTTTGCTGAGGATTTTTATCATGAATGGATGTTGTACTCTTTCTTGTTTGTTCATCCATTCTGTCACCCTAGGTCTTTTGATTGGAGTGTTTAGTCCATTTACATTCAAAGTAATCATTGATAGGTACATGTTTATTGCCAATTTGTTACTGGTTTTATGGTTGTTTTGTAATTTTTCTCTATTCCTTGTTTTTCTTGTTCTCTTTTCTCATGATTAGTTGGCTTTCTTTAGTGACATATTTTGATTATTTTTTCTTTAGTCTTTCCATATGTACTACTGGTTTTTGATTTGTGTTCACATTTAGGTTTGGATATAACATCTTCTCTATATATCTGTCTATATTAAATCGATAGATGCTTAAGTTTAAGCCCATTGTTTATTCCTCTTCCCCCCACATTTCAGGTATATGGTTTCATAGTTTACACCCTTTTATTTTGAGAGTTTCTTGACTGATTTCTATAGATATATTTTTTATTGCTGTTGTGCTTCTTACTTTTCTTACTTTTACCTGTGATCTTTCCTTTCCAGTTATAGAGTCCCCTTTAACATTTCTTATAGAGCTAGTTTAGTGGTCATGAACTCCTTTAACTTTTATTTGTTTGGGAAATTTGTTATGTCTCCTTCTATTCTGAATCATAGCCTTGCTGGGTAGAATATTCTTGACTCCAGATTTTTTCCTTTCAGCACTTTGAATATGTCATGCCACTCCCTCTGTCCTGCAAGACTTCTGTTGAAAAATCTGCTAATAACCTTATGGGGTTTTCCTTGTATGTAACTGCTCTCTGTTCTTTTGCTTCTTTCTTTACTACTGCTTTCTGCCATTTTCATTACCATGTGTCTTGGTGTGGATCTCCTTGGATTGATTTTGTCATGGAATCTCTTTGCCTCCTGCATCTGAATTTCTGTTTCCTTCTCCAGATTCAGGACGTTTTCAACTATTATTTCTTCAAATAAGTTTCCTGCCCCCTTTTCTCTCTTCTTCTTCTAGGATTTATATAACACAAATGTTATTATACTCGATGGAGTCATTGAGTTCTTCAAGTCTATTCTCATTTTCATATTTTTTTTTCTCTTGGCTGCTCAGCTTGATTATTTTCCATTATTCTATCTTCCAGGGCACTGATATATTCTTATGCTTCTGCTAGCCTGCTATTTATTTCATTACGTTTGTTTTTTTTTTAAGGCTATTTATTTTTGAGAGCGAGAGGGAGAGCACCAGTTCACATGAGCAGGGGAGGGGCAGAGAGAGGGAGAGAGTGAATCCTAAGCAGACTTCAAGCTGTCAGGACAGAGCCCAACATGAGGCTCAGTCTTATGGTTCATGAGATCATAACCTGAACTGAAATCAAGAGTCAGATGTTTAACCAACTGAGCCACCTAGGTGCCCCCATCTAGTGTATGTTTTATTACAATTATTGTGTTGTTCATCCTGCCTGATTCTTTTTTATCTCTTTGTTAAGGTTCTCACTTATGTCCTTTAATCTTAAGCCCAGGGAACACTTTTATGAGCATTACTTTAAATTCCCTATCAGGTTATTACTCATCTCCATTTTGCTTAGGTCCCTTGTTGTGATTTTGTTCTATTCTTTCATTTGGGATCTGTTCCTCAGTCTCCTCATTTTGTCTAGCCCTCTGCATCTGTTTTTCTGTGTTAACTCTCTTGTTCTTGTAAGTAGTGGGAAGGGTGTAAATTTTTAACAAGAGATTGTTGGTCCTCTTCCACAGGGGACACACAGCTGATGCAAAGATTGGGGCTGGCTGTGGTTGCTCTGCAAAGCATGCATGGGCAAGACTCTCAGTTTTAACAAGGTACTTGCATCCTTCTCTGGCAGGGAAGGGAGGGGGTCATATGACCAGCTGCTGCTGCTGATGTTAGAACACCCCTAAGACATGCAGTCAGGAGACAAGATGTTGGCAAGGTTTGTGCAGGTCTTCTGGGGGAGAGAACCTGCAGAGCTGGAACTGAGGCTGGCCCTGCTGGAGGGGGCAGGTCATAATATAATAAGTTGTATAGTCAATGCAGGCAAGCTGGTTCCTGCATGTAGCCTGTGTTTATAGCTGTGTGGCTGCAGAGGGGAATGATACCTTACCAGCTTCTTTATTAGTAGAGAAGTCTCTCTGGGAACTCTGATATTAGTAAATAGCTCTCCCTCTCTATTGCCCCAGGCATATTTTATGCTTCTACCTATGCATTATCTCCCAGGACTGTTTGTTTTGTTGTCCTTTAAGGGCAGGGGTCAGTTTCCTCTCTCCCTTCCAGGTGTCCCATAGTTTGAACCTGCTGACTTTTAAAGTTCTAGGCTTTAGGTCCCCACAGGTTGTAAGAACTCACAAAATGCATCCCCTCTGTTTTTCAGAGCCAAATGTAATGAGGATTCATCTTTTCCATGCAGGCGCCTCAGTGTGGTAGTCTGCTTCTCTCCCCTTTATTTGTCTGCAGTTCTCTGCCTGGTGGCCAGACCCAGAGGGTTTAGCTCCTCAGCATATCTCTACCCTCCCTACCCTCTTCTCTACATTTAACTGTACAGTTTGTTTGCCAGTCTTTAAGTCATTTTCTGGATTATTCACAATGATGTGAGTGTTATCTAGGTGTACCCATGGGAGATGAGTTCAGGTTCCTCCTACTCTACCATATTCTCCAGACATCAGTCCTAAGTGTTTTAGGATATTAAGTCAAATAATTCTCTCAGCAATCATAAGAGGTAGGTTCTGATATCACTCTTATTTTGCAGATAAGAACATAAGGCTTAAAAAACTTCACTATAATTCCCAAGGTCACACAGATAATATATACAAAAGGCAGAGTGAGGTGTGCACACAAGCAGGTTGGTTCTGGAGTTTTAGTCTTGTTTTCTCTTGTCTCTGGAGTTTTATTCTTAAACACTCTGAAGATACATTACTTTCCTAAAGTAGAAAAGTTTAATAAAGAGACAGGAAATACAAGGACTAATAGATTAAAAGATGGGCTTGTTATTATGGTAAGAGTAAGCATATTTCTGCTTTGTGTTGTATATTGGGAAACATTCACAAAGTGGATTTGAATAAGTAAATGATAGGTAAGCTGACCAACTACTGTGAGTGAGCTTGTGTACAATAGAGAACATGTTTTATTCTTCTTGCAATCTCCATGGCATAACCCCAAACATGGTATATAATAGGAGTTCAGTAAATAGTTACTGAATGAGTACAGTTTTGGAGAGGCTGAATAAAATAAGATTTGGGAGCACCAAGAAACCCGATAAACAACTTTAATCCTAAAGATTTATGTTGAAATTGTTGTGAAAATAAGACTCTCTTATGAGGAGGAATGGTAAAATCAATAATTCAAGATCACTTCAGGAATAACGTAGAGAATTCTAGCACTGTTATAAAAAGAAAAATCAAGTGAAAGAGTTGAAAGATGATCAATATGTGTGCCATGTCTATTACCTAAAGATGGGTGAATGGTAGTTAGAACAAATATTGACTAAGAAAAACAAACTAAACCCAAACCTAAAGCCTAAACCATGGAATATGGAGAAAAATAAAATATGCCAAATAATGAGCAGCAATAAATCAAAAGCTAAGTAAGCCTGGTTAAAGCAATTCTTACTTATTTCAAATTCTCCCATTCACAGTGTATTTCTGATAACATAGACACTGGTCTTCAGGTCATGTCTGAACTCAGAAAATTTAATCAAAACCAGGCGATTATGACAGGCTGGTATACTTCTGATATTGTAATCCACGAGGTATGGGCAAATCACTTTACTTCCCAGGAGCTTGGTTTCTTGATATCTAAATATATAAGTTGTACTAGATGATATCTAAGATTGTTTTTATTTCTAAGTTTTATTACTATGTCTTGGAATTAATAGATTCCCAATTGGACAGACATATTCTAGATCATTATAATTTTAAAATATGTACTAAAAAGAATATAATGAATATTATTGAGAGAGGGGAATAAAGAAGCAGAAAGATTTTGTTTAAAAAGTATATAAATAGAAAAGAAACATTTTTGTTTTCTATTGCAAGTGATTAATAAAGTCATTAAGTAATGCTGAAGATATGTATATTCAATTTTATTTTATTCCTTAATCCAAGGGAGGCTTCAGGCTCCTGGCAGGTGTTGCATTAGATTTTACAGGCACACATATACGTTTCCACTCTTTTAAAATCCTGCTTTCTCAGGGCTAAATGGTAATCATGAAGTCATAGTGTTACCACGAAGAAAAAAAAAATAATAATAATGTCATGTCAATTTACAACCTTTGGAAAAGCATTTCTAAATTAAATGGCAAAAATATGCTAATGCAATATTAACGCTGCAACTTTAAAAATAGAAAAGTCAAGACCTACAGAAGTTATGGTTTTCATTATCATCATTAACATGACTGCATCACATAAACTGTATATAATAGTTTTTTTGACCTAACTTGTAATCGAATGCATTGCATATATCCAACTTAATTTAGCTTCATTAGGTGAATTTTAGCTTGCATTTTATGTGTTTCGTACTTTATATTTGCATCCTTAACTTTATTTAAAAATTCATTTCATAGATATATATGTCATCAATAGTTAATATACTAATAAAAAGCAACATAATGTACTAGATCTTATATAACATTTGCATAGAGAGTGCTGTCAGAATTTGCGCGTATTCAGGGAGGAGTTTTTCTCTACTAAAAAAGTTTTAGTTGTCTAACAGTTTTGTGGATTGCCTATACTCTTTTTTTTTTTTTAATCCTTTGTCTTTGGCACTTTCTCATCTCATCATTTAGTTCCTCCTCTTTCACTGTCTTCTCAGCCAATTCCCCATTGTCATGTTTTCCACATTCCAGTTTTATATTATCCATATCACACCATCAAAACTAACCTGCTTATGTCCCTATTGCTTTTGATTTATTAGGTGATGAGTTCCTCAGTCTATTGAAGTAGAAACAGAATATAAAAGTCCCCTGAGATGCTTAAAAAGAAGTTATTCAGACTCTACTAAAACCTACTGAATCAGAACTTTTTAAGATGGTTTCCAGGAATATACATAAAAAAAAAACTATTCATGCGATTCCATTTTTTGTTTGTTTTTTCTTAGTAACTATTTTTCTGGATATTTCCCATTTAAAATTTTATTATTACTATTTTTTTCACTACCATTAAAATATTAATGATCAGTAGTGACAATATAGTGTCCCTTTTCAGTTACATTAGGTTTTTCAAATACTTTCAAGATTTTAATCCCAAAGAAGGAATAATATGAGAATTTCATCCAGAGCCAATGGAAGGTTACTAGATTAATGTTCATGTGGCCAAGTACTTATGAAATTCCTCAATCAAAGTGAGCAATTTCATTTTAAAACCAGAACCATAACCATTATATAAATTCATGCCAGCAAACTCAAAAATCCATTTAAACGCAGATCTATACATCCTTCATATACAGAAGGCAGATATGCTGGGAAGCATTGTGCTAGAAACTGTATAAAAATTCCAATTCTGCCACTGTGGCTAACTGGTATTACCTAAATCACTGGAAATCACTAAGTCTTATTTTCCTTATATACACAAATTGGATAATAATAATAATCTTTGAAAAATTGCTATAGAGATTATACGAAAATGTTTGGTAAACCAAATGCAAGTGATTTCTAAAAATATCATGAGTCTTCCTCTTTATTCAGGAAAATGTATCTCACCTTCTGATAAAATTGTGCTTGATATTTTGTATTCAAAATAATGAAATACACACTGAACTAGAGTCAGAAAATCTATATGTGAGATATTAATATTTTGGAGCCTCAGTTTCCACATTTTTAAAATCTGTGATATTTTCCAAATTTGCAAGTTAGTTGTGAGACTGAAAATAGGTAAATGATCTGGTGGAAAAGGAAAAAAAAATTACAGTTACAAGTAAGTAAGAGTTCTAAACAAAGGAAATTGACAACTAGAAGAATATTTAATGGAGAAATTTGGCCTAATCGGTGGATTAAGAAGTGACACTTGAGCCAAGATCTGAAAATTATATGCCAGTGAGAATTTAGTTTGACCATGAGTAACGGAGAATCTCAAAATGGAAACTTATATGAGATTTAAGTGTGTTTTTCTGGCAAATAAAATAACTCTGGAAGTAGCTAGTCCAGAGCTCATTTGACAGTATTAAGATTTTCTACAACCTCAAATATCCTCAACTTGAGGCTCTCATTCATGGTCCCAAATGGTAGCTAGAATGAGGTCATCACAAGTACACAGAGACAGTTATGGGAAAAGAGAGAGAAGACCTAAGAGAATTTCCTAGACGTCCCACAGTATTTCATATTAGGTTGTTGGTAAAATTTTATAACTGAAAGAAAGGCTAGTAAATGTCAAATTCATGCTGAGAAATGAGACAGTTACGAAATAAGGTTCTGTTTACTGGGGAGGTGGGAACTAATACATAGTGGTCACTGGCATTCTCTGACATCCATGTCAAAGCAATGGCAGGTATTTTTTGAACAAAGAGAACATTATAGACAAGGGGTGAATAGAAGGTTTGAAATCAGGATAGACAGGATAATAAGAGTAAATGTGAAAGAACTTTTTAGACTGTATTAACAAAACAATGAAAATCAGAGAAAGAATATAGTAAAATTCTTATTTTTAAAACACTCTATGATTGCTATTTGAAGAAAATACTTTATGGAGCTATTACACTTATGAATGTCAGTTATTAGGCTCTTATGGCAATCCAGGCAAGAGATGCTGGTACTCTGAATGAGGATGGTGGAAATAGATTTAAAAAAAATGTTTTAATGTTTTTCTTTCTTTCCTTCTTTTCTTTCTTTCTTTCTTTCTTTCTTTCTTTCTTTCTTTCTTCTTTCTTTCTTTCTTTCTTTCTTTCTTTCTTTCTTTCTTTCTTTCTTTCTTTTTCTTTCTTTTCTTTCTTTCTTGTATGAAATTTATTGTCAGATTGGTTTCAATACAACACCCAGTGCTCATCCCAACAGGTGCCCTCCTCAATGCCTGTCACCCACCCTCCCCTCTCTCCCCACTGCCCATCAACCCTCAGTTTATTCTCAGTTTTTAAGAGTATGTTATGGTTTGGCTCTCTCCCTCTCTAACTTTTTTTTTTTTCCTTCTCCTTCCCCCTGGTCTTCTGTTAAGTTTCTCAGGATGCACATAAGAGTGCATCCTTTCTTTTTATTTATTTTTGAGAGACAGAGAGACAAATCACGAGCAGGGGACAGGCAGAGAGAGAGAGAGGGACATTGAATCAAAAGCAGGCTCAGTCTCTGAACTGTCAGCACAGTGCCCAAAGCGGGGCTCGAACCCAGGAACCATGAGATCATGACCCGAGCTGAAGTCAGACACTTAAGTCATTGAACCACCAAGGTGCCCCAAAATAGATTTTTCAGGATGAATTTAAGAGCTACTTAGGAAGTTAAACCTATAAGACCTACTATACTGATCTTAAGGGCATAATAGGTGCCAGCAATAATTCCTAAGACACTGTTCTTTCTGAATCTCTTTCTTTATCTTGCATTCTTTTTAAATTATATGTTGGTTATATCAGTAGTGAGATACAGAATGTCTTAAGATCATGTTTTTGTTTTTGTTTTTGTTTTGTTTTTTGTTTTTTTGTTTTGTTTTGTTTTGTTTTTACTTTAACAAGCTTTGTATATTATCCCTGATTTCTAACCTTGGCTTTCCCTATCTCTTTCTTACCCTTCATGTAGATTCATTAGTTGGTCAGACTGTCTGGATTACAAATACTGTTTACATTTTGAGCATTCTTCACCAACATCTAGATTACACTCAGGACGGTCTGAAGTCCATCTTTCTTCATATTAGTACTAATCTAGCGTCCAGAACCAGGCTCTACTAATTGAAAGAGCAGTTCATAGTGAAAGCATTGTATAATAGCTAAGTCACCATACAAACATAAGGTACTATTATGCAAAAATTTGTTGTTCAAATATTTTACATTCCAGTTGTCAAAATATTAATATTAATTTTATTTTTTACATATTAAAAATATATATTTAATTAATTAAATTGTTTATCCAGGCATTAACAGCATTTTCCCCTGATATAGTAATTGTATGTATACCATTATATCATGTCTGGAACCTATAAAAAATTAAAATTGCTGCCTTTAAGTGTATATATTGATGTTCACTCTAATGTATTTAAAAACTTAAGGTTTAATTCATTATGAATGTTTGTAGCCTTGTAACAACTGTCCTTGAAGGGAGCCCAATATTTGTACAATATATACACTTTGGTAGTAAGAACTCCTTCTTAGAGCTGTATGAAACTACAGAGGTGGGAGGCATGGGGAGAGTCAGATGTTTATAGTTCAAACCATAATAGGAAAAATCTGGAGTAGCTCTAGTAAGCTTTGGAATTCATTAGAGGGGAAGGAGACAGGAAGTTGTTTTGCAAGTGCTGAAGAGGTAGTTGTATCTGATTAAGAATGGAATCATATTTAGGGAAATATACTGGAGAAGAGGTAGGAAATAGTGCAACCAGACCTTAGGTAAAGAGTCTAGATAATGCAGCAGGTGTTCAGGCTCTGATTCATTAGGAAAATTGAATAAAGTATGCCTTTCTCCTTTCTGCCAGAGAACGTGGCAACTCAAAAGACCTCTCCACAATTTTGACAATTTACTGTTGTATAAAATGCAAAAATTACAAAGGGGTCAGATGTAGTTTGGCATACATTAATTAAGGACTCCTTCTCAATAATCCCACATCTTTCAGGGTAACAGAGTGGAATCTGGCAGAACTGGTGCTACTAGATGATTACAAAATCATGAACATGATAGATGAACATGGCAGACTGCATACATATGCTATTGGTAGAAATTATATGAAGTCTTCAAAGCTTTAGCTAGTTTTGATTCCATAATAGTATACCACTACTCATACACTGTTGTCTTAAGTCCATCACTCCAGCAATTGCTTCCTCTCTGCAGAACAATGGTTACCTCACTATTGGATGGTTTCCTTGACCTTGCAAGGTTTCCAATGATTTAAGTTCGCTAAACCCAACTGTCAGTTATAGCCCTCATGTTCTTTATTTAAAAGCTGCCTTTGATACAAGTTTTCACTCCTTTACATTTTAAAATTATTTCCAGGAAATCACTTTTTCATGCTTTTTATCTGCAACACTTACCATTCTTTATCTTTTTCTGTTAATGCTTTCTCCTCTTTCCCAGACCTCTTAACACTGGAGTTCTACAATCCTCAGTCCTTAGACTACTTCTCCTCTCTATGCATCTCACTGCCATGGCTTTTAATACCATCATGGATAACTCCTACATTTATATTCTAGACCTCTCCCTAAATTCTATATTTGTATATTTAATTTTCTATGTATATTTCATATATCTGTATGCTTTATATTGAATATTCAGTTTACCTCACCACTTAGATATAATAAACATCTCAAAATCGCAAAATTAACATATATAAAATCAATCTTATGATTTTTCTGCTATGGTTGTATGTCCTACTTGTCTTGCACATCTGTAATAATTCCATTTTCATTCATGATTTTATCTAGTTGGGTCATCTCCGTTTTCTTTTTGAGAAACCTGGCTAGTGGTTTATCAAGTTTGTTTATTTTTTCAAAAAACCAACTCTTGGTTTCATTGATCTGCTCTACAGATTTTTTAGATTCTATATTGTTTATTTCTGCTCTGATCTTTATTATTTCTCTTCTTCTGCTGGGTTTAGGCTGCCTTTGCTGTTCTGCTTCTATTTCCTTTAGGTGTGCTGTTAGATTTTGTATTGGGGATTTTTCTTGTTTCTTGAGATAGGCCTGGATTGCAATGTATTTTCCTCTCAGGACTTCCTTCGCTGCATCCCAAAGCGTTTGGATTGTTGTATTTTCATTTTCGTTTGTTTCCATATATTTTTTAATTTCTTCTCTAATTGCCTGGTTGACCCACTCATTCTTTAGTAGGATGTTCTTTAACCTCCATGCTTTTGGAGGTTTTCCAGGCTTTTTCCTGTGGTTGATTTCAAGCTTCATAGCATTGTGGTCTGAAAGTATGCATGGTATGATCTCAATTCTTGTAAACTTATAAAGGGCTGTTTTGTGACCCAGTATGTGATGTATCCTGGAGAATGTTCCATGTGCACTCGAGAAGAAAGTATATTCTGTTGCTTTGGGATGCAGAGTTCTAAATATATCTGTCAAGTCCATCTGATCCAATGTATCATTCAGGGCTCTTGTTTCTTTATTGACCGTGTGTCTAGATGATCTATCCATTTCTGTAAGTGGAGTGTTAAAGTCCCCTGCAATTACCACATTCTTATCAATAAGGTTGCTTATGTTTGTAATTGTTTTATATATTTGGGGGCTCCTCTTTCGGCGCATAGACATTTGTAATTGTTAGCTCTTCCTGATGGATAGACCCTGTGATTATTATATAATGCCTTTCTTCATCTCTTGTTATAGCCTTTAATTTAAAGTCTAGTTTGTCTGATAGAAGTATGGCTACTCCAGCTTTCTTTTGACTTCCAGTGGCATGATAAATAGTTCTCCATCCCCTCACTCTCAATCTGAAGGTGTCCTCAGGTCTAAAATGAGTCTCGTGTAGACAGCAAATAGATGAGTCTTGTTGTTTTATCCATTCTGATACCCTATGTCTTTTGGTTGGCGCATTTAGTCCATTTACATTCAGTGTTATTATAGAAAGATATGGGTTTAGAGTCATTGTGATGTCCGTAGGTTTCATGCTTGTAGCTATGTCTCTGGTACTTTGTGTCACAGGATCCCCCTTAGGATCTCTTGTAGGGCTGGTTTAGTGGTGACGAATACCTTCAGTTTTTGTTTGTTTGAGAAGACCTTTATCTCTCCTTCTATTCTAAATGACAGACTTGCTGGATAAAGGATTCTTGGCTGCATATTTTTCTGTTCATGACATTGAAGATCTCCTGCCATTCCTTTCTGGCCTGCCAAGTTTCAGTAGAGAGATCTGTCATGAGTCTTATAGGTCTCCCTTTATATGTTAGAGCACGTTTATCCCTAGCTGCTTTCAGAATTTTCTCTTTATCTTTTGTATTTTGCCAGTTTCACTATGTCGTGCAGAAGTTCGATTCAAGTTACGTCTGAAGGGAGTTCTCTGTGCCTCTTGGATTTCAATGCCTTTTTCCTTCCCCAGATCCGGGAAGTTCTCAGCTATGGTTTCTTCAAGTACACCTTCAGCACCTTTCCCTCTCTCTTCCTCCTCTGGAATACCAATTCGTATATTATTTCTCTTTAGTGCATCACTTAGTTCTCTAATTTTCCCCTCATACTCCTGGATTTTTTTATCTCTCTTTTTCTCAGCTTCTTTTTTTTCCATAATTTTATCTTCTAGTTCACCTATTCTCTCCTCTGCCTCTTCAATCCGAGCCGTGGTTGTCTCCATTTTATTTTGCAACTCATTGATAGCATTTTTTACCCCTCCTGGCTGTTCCTTAGTCCCTTGATCTCTGTAGCAAGAAATTCTCTGCTGTCCTTTATACTGTTTTCAAGCCCAGCTATTAATTTTATGACTATTATTCTAAATTCACTTTCTGTTATATTGTTTAAATCATTTTTGATCAGTTCATTAGCTGTTGTTATTTCCTGGACTTTTTTCTGAGGCGAATTCTTCCATTTCGTCATTTTGGATAGTCCCTGGAGTGGTGTGGGACTGCGGGTCACTTCCCCTGTGCTGTCTTGAATGACTTGCGTTGGTGGGCGGGGCCGCAGTCATACCTGATGTCTGCCCCCAGCCCACTGCTAGGGCCACAGTCAGACTGGTATGTACCTTCTCTTCCCCTCTCCTAGGGGCCGGGTTCACTGTGGGGTGGCGTGGCCTGTCTGGGCTACTTGCACACTGCCAGGCTTGTGGTGCTGGGGATCTGGCGTATTAGCTGGGGTGGATCTGCAAGGTGCAAGGGGGCGGGAGGGGTAGGCTCAGCTAGCCATTCTTTGATGATCTGCTTCAGGAGGGGCCCTGTGGCACCTGGAGGGAGTCAAACCCACCGCCTGCAGAGGGATGAATCCACAGAAGCACAGCGTTAGGTGTTTGCGTGGTGCAAGCAAGTTCCCTGGCAGGTACTGGTTCCCTTTGGGATTTTGGCTGGAGGATGGGCGAGGGAGATGGCGCTGGTGAGCACCTTTGTTCCCCACCAAGATGAGCTCTGTCATCTGGGGCTCAACAACTCTCCCTCCCATTGTCCTCCAGCTTTCCTGCTCTCCAGGCAGAGCTGTTAACTTATAACCTCCCAGATGTTAAGTCCTGCTTGCTGTCAGAACACACTCTGTCTGGCCCCTCCACTTTTGCAAGCCAGACTCGGGGCCTCTGCTTGGCCAGTGGGCTGCCCCTCCGCCCTGGCTCCCTCCCACCAGTCCATGTAGCGCGCACTGCCTCTCCGCCCTTCCTACCCTCTTCCGTGGGCCTCTCATCTGCGCTTGGCTCCGGAGACTCCGTTCTGCTAGTCATCTGGCGGTTTTCTGGGTTATTTAGGCAGGTGTAGGTGTAATCTAAGTGATCAGCAGGACGCGGTGAGCCCAGCCTCCTCCTATCCCGCCATCTTCCCTCCTTGCAATTCTTGTCTTGCACATCTGTAAATGCCAGCTCTATGCTTTCTGTCATGAGTTATGCAAAGCCAAAAACCTTGAAGTATTGACTTCTCTTTTTCTTATAACCCATTTAAATCAGTGAGCAAATTTTCATGACACTACACTGAAAATATATCAGAATCTGGTCAGTTCCTAATACCTCCACTACTATAGCTTTTGGCTAGGTGCCATCATTTCTCTGATTTTTTTTCAATAAACCTCTAATTTGGTCCCTGAGCTTCTACCATTGGCTTACTTGCATCACCCAGGAATTTTCATCATATTTTATCATTCATCTGCTTAAACTCATCAATGGCTTCCAGTCTTTCTCAGAGTGAAAGTTCTCATAATAGTTTACAGAGCTTCACATGATCTTGGTTCTTTTTCCACTCTGACCACATCTTCTCTTTCATGATCTAGCTGTTTCTCATCAATTATGACCTTCATGCTATAATCAGTACAGGAATAGGCCAAGGACCACGACCGATTGCAATCTCAGGTAATTTGCAACTGTCTGGAAATTCTTACCGTGAATTGCTTCGTGGCTCTCTTCTTTACCTATTTCCAAGCTGTTTGCTGTACCACATTATCAGTGAGAGTTGAAGACCTTACTTAAAGCAGCATCTTTACCTTCCAATACTCCCTGTCCTTTCCCTGTCTAATTTCCCCTAACATTTATTACCTTTTGACTTTCTAAGCATGCTACTTATCTGTGTTTATTTTATTTCTCTCCTCATTATGTAGGTTCTATATATTGTCAGCAGATAGAAGAGTGCCTGGCATATAGTAGAAATCCAATAAATATTTAGAGAATGAGTGAATAAATGAACAATTAAACCAATTAATTAAAAAAAAAATAGTAGCATTCTTCCACATCTAATGTAGAAAAACTAGAAAAGCCAAAGAGTAGATTCTGATTGTTTTCATGGAAATCACCTCTGTGCACTTGTCTTCAAGCTGGGTCTTTTTTTCACATGGAAAAGCTAAATGTTAATTATGTATAATAGTTTGTCAAAAGATTTTCAATACAGTGTGGGATATCAGCCCAGTGAATCAGACTGAGGAGGTGGGCTTGTAAGTGGGTAGCTACATGTCCAGAACAGGCAGTCTTTATATATATATATATATATATATATATATATATATACACACACAGACACATATATATAAAGAACTTTATATATATATAAAGTACTTTATATGTGTGTGTATATATATATATATATATATATATATATATATATATATATAAAGAACTTTATATATGTATATATATATAACTTTCCTAAGTGGCTAGGTTATTAGGCTGGAGCCAAAAGGTCTGAGGTCTATTTTTCATGAAAATACCACAACAAAGTATAGAATGCTACACAAGTAAAGAAGCTGAATTCAGCAACATAATGCAATACGTGTAATATACATAGAACAAAAGGATAAAGACAATAAAATAAAATAAAATAAAATAAAATAAAATAAAATAAAATAAAATAAAATAAAATAAAATTCTACGAATCATTCAGAGACTTAGATCAAAATCAAAATCCACAGCAGCAGGTAATAGTCAACCTTTTAGAGAGATTTATGGGAATAATGCAAGCTATTAAATTGGAATGACTGATCAGGGGAAAAATCAGAGAGAATCTTTAAGCCCCTTTGGTATCATGATGTATTAAACACTATTTATCATGTTGCTATATATGAAGTGAACAGGAGACAAGGAAAATAGCAGAAGAAAGAGACAAACTTTATAACTGAGGTACTGAATAGACTCAGCCAGCAAATTAAAAAATCTAGCAACTCTAGAGACAGGAGAGATGAGTGGCATTAACCAAAATTGCACTTTATATCTAAAATTTATTGGAATCATACATTTTGTGAAAAACTATAGATTCATTTTTAAGTACATCTGAGTTCCTCTCAATAATATTTTTGTAATTATCTGATAATTTAAAATATATTCAAAATAAATATTATGTGGCATCGATCAAATTTTACCTTCTTGTGGATAATTTTATTCATCTAAAAGTGAACAGCCATTCATATTCAATCCTTTATTATAATATTATGTGATATTTAATGTAAATAAAAAATCCTAGGCTTCTGAAATATGTCCTTTGGATTAGAAAATAATACATTCAGAAAATATTCGTTTAATATTTTCTGTCAAAAATATGTGACACTAAATGCACAAAATGAAGTAAGATATGACATTAGCTATTTGGACACACAAATATACACATATATTATACATATGAAATTATTACTTTATTATAAAACATGTACAAATGTGCCTACCTTCATATAACAAACATTAATTACACTTGTAATGAAATTGAAGTGTATCTAACTTTATCTAATTTTCACAATTATTTCTAGAAAGATGATATAAACTTTACAATTACTTTTATATCACCCATACATCGGTATTGAATATAATTCATATACCTAAAAGAATGTGTGAATAAAACACAAATAGACTTTAGTTTACTTCTTAAATTCATTTAGACATTCACATCACAATAATTCCCATATTTACCTCAGGTTGGGACCTGCTCACATTGGGTTTTATCCTCATGCTGCAAATGCTGTTTGAGACACAAATGCAATAGATTTTTTTTTTTTTTTTTTAGTCACATAGCCAAATAAGATTTAGTGTTGCTGGTGGTTTGTGGCATGTATACAGATGTGCATGTGTTCTTTAGTGTTGGAGTGTAAGTTTAGGCAGCACTCAAAGCCTTAAATAATTGGAAACTTAACCGCTATTCTTATTTGGTTATAATTATTATATTGTTTAGCTAATATATTCAAAATATTATAATCTCCTTGTAATATCTCCTTGAACTTTATCTTTTATTAAAAGTGCCTTACTTTTTCAAAGAAGTTTTTAATTTTAATCCCACTATTAACATGCAGTGTTATAATAATTTCAGGTGTACAAGATAGTGATTCAACAATTCTATACATTACTCAGTGCTTGTCATAAGCACTCTTAAGTGTACTCTTTAATCCCCTTCACCTATTTAACCCATTTGCCTACCCACCTACTCTCACCAGTTTGTTCTCTATAGTTAAGAGTCTGTTTCTTGGTTTCTCTTGCTCTCTCTCTCTCTTTTTTTACCCTTTCTTGATGTTTCTTGGATGCCACATAGGTGTCAAATCATATGGTATTTGCCAAAAGTGCCCCTAGTTTTAAGTCATAATAAATGTTTTTGATTAGTAAGTACATAATTTTGAAGAGTGGGCACATTGCTTTTTTCCACATTAATTTTTCAATATGTTAATACTATTATTTTGAAAATGAGCATTTGAAATGGCAAATTATATGTAGAGTGTCAAATTCATGTAAATGCCACGTTCATTATTTTGTCACAAAGCTACTTGATAATGAAGAGGAATGGAACACTATTGAATTCTGTAACTCACAGTTATACACTGCAAGAACTCTTTGTTCATTAAAATAATAGTTTCCAGTAAAGGATCTTTTGGGAATTATATGGCAAAGTGACCTCACACACAATAATTTTTTCCAATATTAATTCACTAATAAATGTTGTAAAAAATACAGCTACTCGAATCAAGTAACACATTACAGGAGTATAGCAATGCTGTGGCTTGTTGAGTCAAGGGAATGTTTTCCATGTTTTTCTATTGTATAGTGCCTAGGTCCCCTTCATGCCCTGGATGTCATACAAGAGTTTGGGGTTCTAAAACAAGGAAAATTACAAATCAAAGACATAACATTTGTCCTTTCATAGGTTTTGATTTTTAAACTAGATAAGATTCCTCTATTTCGTCATCAATGCATGTATTTCTCCAATAAATGTGTCACAGTTTGCCTTAGTAATAGTAACCTATTATAATAAAGTGATGACATATGTTCAAAAGTGTAATCTGTATAACTGAGTTTTACTGTGAATTAAAAATTAACGTTAGTATTTAAAGTACTATATATGCAGTGAAAAAAAAGAGTAGTAAATTCAACAAACCTATAGTAGTTTACCACTAGATAGTGATATGGGGTCTTTATTATTTATATATGCATGAAACTGTCTATAACAGGCCCATCATATTGAAGACACTCAAATGTTTTGTTGAATTAATGACAGCTTAAACTCCTATTCAACCATTATCCTCATGCATTTGGGGTAATTATATTGTTTGGTTACTATATTCAAAACACTATAGTCTCTCTATAATATTTATCTGAACCTAATCTTTTATTAAAGATGTTCTTACACACCTAGAAGCAATTTTGCATCAACTTCTTTCACTTTCCTGGTTTACAGCAGTGATAAAATTCCCTCTAATATCTTCTATGAAAGAGGAATTTGAAAAGAATATGTGAAATTTAATTCAGAAATAGCAAGGACTCCAAATAATTCTATGAAAAACTATTTCAGAAACCAGATAGAAGCTGTTCCTCTAAGTAATATTCCCCTGAAGAGGTCCCACCAATATCATAATACCTTTTTGGCACTTAGGCCAGTAATTTGTTTTTCAAACTCCTGGTATATTTGTCACCATTTATCATCCATTCCTGTCTTCTTCTTTTGTTTTAAGTTTATGAATTTATTTTTATAAAGACAGAGTGGGGGAGTGGCAGAGAGAGAGGCAGAGAAAGAATCCCAACTACGAAATGTGAGGTCATGACCTGAGCTGAAACCAAGGGTCAGATACTTAACCGACTTAGCCACCCAGGTCCCCATCCATTCCTGTCTTCTTAAAAATTTCTTCTGTCTTCATTTTCATTGTATTAATCTTCCCAGTTCTCCTTTTATTTCTGAATGTTTGTTTCTATCTTCTTTGCTAACTTTTCTTATCTTATTTGCTTCACAATATTGTTGTGCTCCAAAGTTTCATTCTCAATTCTCTTCCTTTCTGGTGATATACTATTGATGTAGGTGATCCCATTTACAGTTTTGGTTTCAGCTACCATTGATACATGGATAGTTCTGAATATGATTATCCCAACTCAATTACACAAATTCTAAACCTATATAGCTGATTTTGCACTGGATTTGTTGGTTTTACATGAAATTCCTTGTATAACAGTGAACTCAACATCTTCACCTTAAATTGTATTTCTCTTTCTTTTAACAGCTTAACCACTCACTGTGTTGCCCATGTAAGTCCAAAAATGTTATCCTCTTCCTTAGTCACATGTCTAATAGATGAAAACTTATTAATTTTACTTCTTTAATATCTCCTGAATCTGTCCACGGATCATTATACTCATTCTCATTGCCTCCATTCAGGTCTTCATTATGACTGGCTTGACTTATAGAAATACCCTCTAACTCTTTTCTGAAGATCCATCGCTTAACCTTCTAATTTGTTCTCTCTTTTATCACTGCATTGACGTTTCTAAAAGGTAAGACTATTTATTACTTGTTACTCTCAGACTAGAAATCAAGGTAAAGTCCAAGTTACTCATCTTTGACCCAGAACCTTTCCTTACTTGGTTTGTCTATTCCCTATGTGGTATTTTCTCCACATAACCTTTGCACATTATACCATTCTGTGTCTAACTACTGGCAGTGCTTGAATGTGCACGTTTTCTTACAAATCCATGAATTCATACCTGCTTACTTCTGCTTAGAAAAACTTTTGCTCCCACCATTTAACTTGGCAACCTTCTGTTTCTTCTTGAAAATAAACTCACATGTAACCTCTTTAGTAACCTGTTCCCATCCTGCCAGCCTTCCTTATCCAGGCAGCTATCTTTCATACCCATATAGAATATTGTATGTATCTCTTAATATGCCACTTTATATAATAACTTGTCAAAATATATTTGGTTTCTAGGTAATTATCTGGCTCTTAAAAGTATTTAGTAAATGTTATGAAGTCTTAATAAGAATTATTTACACTATGTAATTCCGTGATTATTCAGAAGTACAAAGAAAATGATTTTTTATAGTACACTGCTTTTAAGTGAGCTTGAAGTATATTGTTTTACTTGGAAATATTAACATCAGATATTTTGTTTGTGTAGAAATATGAGGAATAAGGTAGTTGTTTTGACAAAAAAACCCACCAGCTTTGCTGGAGGTTTAAAGAAATATCTAAAAATAGATGTGGCTAGGAGAAATAACATTTAACACTAAATCAAAAATGATGCTATAAAATAAAAAACTAGTTCTTGGTTTTTAAATTGTATTTGACAGCATGTAGTGCTTAAATAAACCAAATTTAGTATAAATCAATCAATCCCAGATGATAAAGAAACTTTCTTAAAGGAAGTTGGGAATAAGTTAGATGTTTCAGCATATACTTAAGAACAGGGGACAGGGAACAGGGGAAAAATGTAAACAGGAAAACCAAGTTGCTCATTTTTCTTTTTGGGGGAATACAACAAAAAGCAATCAAGAAAGAAAACAAAATCAAGTCCAATATTATCACAAAAACCAGAAAAGAGAGGGTCTTTCTTTTAAGGTGGTATAGTTAGCAAGACTTACATGAATAATCTGATTGGGGTGAATAAACATGTTAAGATTCTTGATTCATACACTTAAGTGTTTTTTGAGTATCTATACTGATAAAACCACCTAAAATAAAACATGAGAATTGAGAGTTAAAAAATAATCTTGGTAGGATGTATAGGTGATAGTTAAAAAATTATTACCAAAATGGACTAATCTCTTTTAAAAAAAATGTCTGGTCTTGTGAACTCAGAGGTAATAGAAAATTCTTTTTCAGAAGATGATTGCTGTTAGGCACAAATAATATACAGTGAAATTCTGAAAAGGATCTTTTTCTGTGACCTTAATTAGTATCATTGTGAAACACAGGGAACTTTTTATCACACTTTGTCTATTAAAATACATTATTTTAAGGATATAAATGCTTAAATCTGAACTGAAAAAATTCAGCAGCTAAATAGTAAGAGCTAATGATTCAAATTTCATTCTTATTTGGAACTAAAAGTATATATTTTTCTCTTTGGTGAAGAAACAGAGGAGGTAAAATAAAGAGAAATACTACCATGCTTTACAAATTATTTACAATCATTTATCAAAGCATAGGTTTATCAATATAACAGAAGATAGGTCCTCTGCAAATTCTGAAAAATATCACATATTTAAAAGCAGTAAGAGGGGAAAATTTAGGGATTTTTCTTAGTGGTAATTATACAAAAATAAAATCTAATTAGCAATTTAAATCCCAACAAATATGTCTTATGAAGTAAAATTTACTGTAGATTCTCCTCTTTGATATTATTTCATCACAAATCACAGAAGGAGAAAGTGTTTCATTATTCATACTTCCTAAAAACACAGCAAGGAGAAACTTTCTACTTTAAATCCTCTTTTACATCCTAGCACTCATAGCTTTACATAATCTTTACCAAAGTTTTAAAGTCTTTAGTCAGTCATGCTTTTACTGGGCAAACACATTTTCTTTTCTAGAAATTTGTAGCTGCATTTTCAAAATAGAAATTTAAACAGTTTCCATTGTTTCTTGATGTAAAATTGAACTTTATTCTTATACATTTTGACCCCTTCAATCAATTTTATCAAACAATACTTTTTTTGTTCCAATTCAGTGTTTATCATTCTCATAGTTATTATAGGAGGATATTGAGTGTGAATTTCCTTCCATCCTGGGGTTGAAGACAAAGTGTATTTCAGTACTCACATTCTCTAAAGAGATACATCAACAATGTGGACAGATAGTTTCCTCAGAAAAGCAACTATTTTCTCTATGTTTTCTCAACAAGACCAGAGGGAAGAGCAACAGGGATGCCCAAAGGAATCAGGTGTAAAAACGGAGAAGGGCTAAAAGAAGTTTGACGCCCTGGATAGAGGCACTGGCAGGCAGTTAGTACAAAACAGAGAAATGACAGGCAACCAAGAGAGAAGATTACAATCAAAGACAATGAAGTGAAGTAAAAAACTGTCTCCCTCCCGTGCAGTCCCAAATAACACCTAAGACCAGGGGAATGCACCTTATAAGGGAGGGCAGCCATATCATAGATGCCACAACACTGCCCATCCACCCCAGGCATTAGAGCAGAAGAAGCAATCTCAGAGCGAAACCTGTCCCCAGTTCTCTCAGGTCCCTGGAATCCTAGCTTGGTTGGTTGAGTGTGGGAGTGAGTTGGGAGGAAGTAAAATGCTGAATCAAATATGAGATGTGAATTTTAAAGTAGTCCATGGTGGGGTGACTGGGTGGCTCAGTTGGTTAAGTGACTGACTTTGGCTCAGGTCATGATCTCATGGTTCATGGGTTCCAGCCCCACATCAGGCTCTGTGCTCAGAGCCTGTTGCCTGCTTCAGATTCTGTGTTTCTCTCTTTCAAAAATAAACAAACATTAAAAATTAAAAAAAAAATAAAGTAGTCTGTGGTGAATTTTTAATAACTCAAAGAAAGCCAAATTCTATAGGAATACATGCATATGTGAAAGATTTTATATTATTTCCAATACAATACAAATTTAAGATCACAATGTTTTTGACAAATGTCTTCAATTGTATGTATTCTTATGCTGAATACCTTGTTTTTCTTATTTACTTTTTTGATCTTATATTCTACTGATAATAGCCTCAAACAAACAATACCAACACCAACTGAAGCACTCAAGCACTGAATCTACTGACAGCCCACTAACATTTTTTTGTTGTTGTTGCAGTTTTCTTCGTTCTTAAAATACTGTCCTTTAAAGTTACTTAAGGTATTTCTTATTTGTGTGTGATAGTTTTGTCACTATGCTGATACCTAAATTGTTTATTTTTTTACAGTTTTATGGAATTTTTCACATAATTTCAGGTCTAATTATGTAAAATACTCTTTAATATAAAATATATAAGACTTAGAAACTACATAGAGATGTACTGCATTCAGGAGAATTTCTTCTATCCCTGAACTCTTCTCCTCCATAAGTAATCATCTTTACTAGCTTTTGACTATCCTTTCTAGATCATTTTATCTCAGTATGGAGATTTTTCTCATTCTTTTTATAGGTGAGTAGTACTTTATTATACAGATATATATCACAGTTTATTCATCCAGTTCTCCAAGGATGAAGAGTTGATTTCAGTCATTTATTATTAAAAATAATTATTGAAAATAATGCTAGAATGCATATTGTATATATGCCATTTCATATTTGTGACTTTCATATGGATTCCTAGCAATGAGATTGCTGATTTAAAGGTGACTACATATGTAATTTTGTTAAAGATAACCAAGTTCCTTCCACTTTTCAACCTAACCATCTGTGTGTGAGTGCCTCTTTCATCACATTCTTGCCAACAGAATATGTTGTCAGATCTTTTATGTCTTGTCATTCTGATAAGTGAGAAATGCTATTTCCTATATATAAGTAGAGAATTTGTCTAAGAGTTAGGTTAAGCAATTTTTATGTTTACAGACACTTTTCAATTATTTGAAATGTGATTTTTCATATTTTTCTTATAACCATCATACGAAAATAACACAATTTGTTTAGTATTTACATTAACTATGAGGTAAAAGCCACATTTTTAAGGTATGCTTGCTTTTTCTGTTTTCTTAAAGTTTTCTTTTTAATTCTTTTAATTCAATTTAGTTAAAGGAAAAATCAATTACAAAATTAGAAAAATAATATATAAATAGCATTGCTAGATATGTTAGCATACTTGTTTAATAAAATATATTTAAATGGAATTAAATATTAGTGTTATAAGTTGTAATTACCTCATATTAATTTATAAAAATTACAGGCGTACCTCATTTTATTGTGATTTGCTTTATTATGACTCACAAATATGGCAGGTTTATTTGTTTGTTTTCTTTTGTTTACAGATTGAAGGTTTATGGCAACCCTGTGCCAAGCAAGTCTGTTAGTACCACTTTTCCCAGCAGTATCAGTGTCTCTGTGCCACATTTTGATAATTCTTGCAATATTTCGAACACTTTCGGTATTATAATATTTTTTTTTTCTGATGAACTTTACTCAGTGATCTTTCATGCAACTATTGTAATTGTTTTGTGCTTTCTGAACTAAATCCATATAAGACAACAAACTTAATTGATAAATGTTGTGTGTGTACTGATTGTTCCACCAATCAACCATTCCCCTGTCTCTCTCCTTCTCCTTGGGTCTCCCTATTTCATGAGACACAACAATATTGAAATTAGGGCAATTAATAACTGTATGTGGTGTCTAAGTGTTCAAGTGAAAGGAAGAGTCTCATGTCTCTTACTTTCAAATAATGCTAGAGATGATTAAGTTTAGTGGAGAAGGCATGTCAAAAGCTGAGATAGGCTGAAAGCTAGGTCTCTTACACCAAATAGTCACATTGTGAATGCAAAGGTAAAAGTTCTTGAAGGAAGTTAAAAATGCTACTCCAGTGATGGATAATAAGAAAGCAAAGCAACCTTATTGCTTATATGGAAAAAGTTTTAGGGGTCTGGAGAGAAGATCAAACCAGCCACAACATTCTCTTAAGATGAAGCCTAATCCAGAGTAGGGCCCTAACTCTATTCAATTCTATGAAGGCTGAGAGAGGTGAAGAAGCTGCAAAATAAAAGTTTGAAACTAGCAAAGGTTGTTTCATGAGGTTTAAGGAAAGAAGCCATAACATAAAAGTGCAAGGTGTAGCCACAAGTTATCCAGAAGATCTAGCTAAGGTAATAAGTGAAGGTGGCTACACCAAACAGCAGACTTTTAATGTAGATGAAACAGTTGTTTATTGGAAGAAGATGCCATCTAGGACTTTTATAACTAGGGAGGAGAAAGTCACTACCTGACTTCAAAGTTTCAGAGGACACGATGACTTTCTTGTTAGAGGTTAATGCAGCTGGTTACTTTAAGTTGAAATCTGTACTCATTTACTGTAAAAGTCCTCGGGCTCTTAAGAATTAGGCTAAATCTACTGCTGTGCTCTATAAATAGAACAGCAAAGCCTAGATGACAGCATATCTGTTTACAACATGGTTCACTGAATGTTTTAAGCCCACTTTTGAGACTTACTGCTCAGAAATGGAACAACTGCTTTCAAAATATTACTGCTCATAGACAATGCACATGGTCACCCAAGAACTCGGATGCAGTTGTCCAAGGAGATTAGTGTAGTTTTCATGCCTGCTAGCATAACATCCATTCTGCAACCCATGGATCAAGGAGTCAATTAGACTTTCAAGTTTTGTTATTTAAGAGATACATTTCCTAAGACTGTCGCTGTCATAGATAGTGGGTCATTCTTATGATAGATCTGGGAAATAAATTGAAAACATTCTGGAAAGGATTCACCATTCTAGATGCCATTAAGAACATTTGTAATTCAGAGGTGCCAAGGTGGCTCAGTTGGTTAAGTGTCCAACTTCAGCTCAGGTCATGATCTCACAGTTCATGAGTTTGAGCCCTGGGTCAGGCTCTCTGCTGACAGTTCAGAGCCTGGAGCCTGCCTGGGATTCTATGTCTCTGTCTCTGTTTCTCTCTCTGTCCCTCCTCCACTCGTTCTCTCTCTCTCTCCCTCTCTCTCAAAAATAAATAAACATTATTTTTTTAAAAGAACATTTGTGATTCATGGGAAGAAATCAAAATACCAACATTAACAAGAGTTTGGAAGAAGCTCATTGCAGCCCTCATGGATGACTTTGAGGGGTTCAAGACTTCAAGCAACTGGAGATGTGGTGGAACTAGAAAAAGAACTAGAATTAGAAGTGGAGCCTGAAGATGTGACTAAATTGATGCAATCCCATGAAAAATCTTGAGCAGATGAGAAGTTGCCTCTTATGGATGGGCAAATAAAGTGGTTTTCTGAGATGGAATCTACTCTTGGTGAAGATGCCGTAAGATCATTGAAATCACAGCAAAGAATTTAAAATATTACAAAAACTTAGTTGATAAGGCAGCAACAGGGCTTGAAAGGATTCATTCTAATTTTGAAAGAAGTTCTACTCTGGGAAAAATGCTATCATCACCTGCCACAGAGAAATCATTAGTGAAAGAAAAACTTAACTTTTATGTCAAACTTTACTGCTGTTTTATTTTAATAAATTGCCACAGCCACCCCAGCCTTCAGCAACCACCACCCTGATCAGTTAGCCGCCATCAACATCAAGGCAAGATCCTCTGCCAGCAAAAAGTTTATGACTCTTTGAAAACTCAGATGATGGTTAGCATCTTTTAGCAATCAAGTATTTTTGAAACAAGGTATCTACATTTTTAAAAAATAATTCAATTACACACTTAATAGACTACAGTATAGTATAAAGATAACTTTTATGTGCACTGGGAAACAAAAAAAAATCATTTAACTTGCTTTATTGCTATATTCACTTTATTGCAGTGGTCTGGAATTGAATCTGCAATATATGAGGTATGCCTATACAAAAAGAAATGAGATATCTGTCACTCAGACATGATGCATTGGTATATACATTTTGAGTATCTTATAGTGAACAAGATAAAAATAAAACCAATTTTATGAAGCTTAACTAAAACATGTTTATTTAAATCTACCATATGGAAATATATTTAAAAAGAACATTCCTTAGTTGGGTATAAGTACTAAAGACAGAATGACAGATTTTTACTTACTGTTATATTTGTTTTTCTGAGGACGTTAGTTAAAAGTAATATTAAGTTGCATCTGCTATAAACAGATGCACATGTAGCAACACCCAAATGCTAACTCCAACATAAATGACAATATCCATATGCTCCTGGCATTTATTTCTTTTGGCACTTGTATATTGTACATAATTATAAACTATGTGTAACACTTGAGAAAAATAAGTCGACAATCTGGTCATGAAGACTCAAAGACCTCTTCAATTCAAGTAGAACTTTATTTTAAAAAATGTATTTTATTAGGATATAAGGCTATGCATAGTTTTATTATGAAATTATTACCTTAGAAAATATTTTAAAAGGTTTGTGTAGATAAAGATTTGTGTAGATAAAGATTTTCATCATATTTCTCATCAGTATGGTAGTGACTAATATACAAAGCCCTATCCCCACTACAAACATGAAAATTGGGATAATAAGTGATTTTTTAAATACATAGTGAAGTTGAAAATTAAGAAAGAGAAAGCCCCAGGGACCAAAAGCAAGAAGTGAACAAAAAAGTAAGAACAGACAGCAGAAATTGGAACTCAATGCCTTAGATAAGCATGGGAATTGTGCACTTCATATGCTCTAGGACTCAGGATCTAAAATTGGGTAGGACCCTAATCAAGGATATCGACCTTGTGTGCACAAAAGGAGCTATAACTGGTCTTTTTGATGAATAAAAGAGTTAGGAAGTATTGACCTATCTCTAAATATGGAACTGGAAAAATTCTGCCTCCTTGCTTGAGAATGCAACATGGAACATGCCCTTCACTTGAGCTGTAAATGATAAAAGAGCCATAATTGAAAAATGGAAACCCTGGCTTATATTTTACCCAGGTGTTGGGACTTTTCACACTGCCCTCTTGATACTGAAATTCAGAGATGACTAAAAATGACATAAAATATGATGTAACCTATGAACCCATACACAGGCAAACGTAAATGAAAATTGAAATATAAAGAAAAGCACTTCATGAGAATTTTATTAGAATACATAGCATAAAAACATCTATTGGAAACAATTCTGCAGGAAATTATTCTACAATCAAAATATTACATTTTTAAGAGGTGATGAGAATAGACCATCTTGGGGTGGGGGAGCTTTACAATGAATATATATTAAAGTTAATAGAAAACATGGCTGGGAAAGAACCAATAAAGTAAGAATAAGACAGCTTAGCAAATTTGAAATAATATTAGAAATAAAGTATTTCCTTGTATTAAACACTTACTAGACATATTCTGTTAACAGTTGAAGAAAGGATTCATAAATTAGAAATTTATTTGAGGAAATCACCTAAAGTATAGATAAAAATATCAAGAATATGAAATTAAAGTTGAGAAACAAATGACAATAAAATGAAGATCTCCAGCCAATTTTTTTTTAAGTTTATCATTTTATTTTGAGAGAGACAGTGTGTGAATGTGAGCAGTTGAGGGGCAGAGAGAGAGGGAGAGAGAGAATACCAAGTAGGCTTGGTGTTTGAAGCATGGGCCAAACCCACAAAAAGAACCATGAGATCTTCACCTGAGCCAAAACCAAGAGTCGGACGCTTAACCAACTGAGCCACACAGACATCACCAACCAATTTTTTATGAGAATTCTAGAAGAGGTAAATTCAATGAGATAAAGCTAGATTAATTTTTAGAGCACAGACAGCCATTAAAGTACAAAGATGAAATGTTTTTTAACATTAAAATTATGGGGGGGGGTGCAGATTACCTTCAAAGGGTTTTTTAGTAATGATAGAAATCAGAAAATAATGCAATGATATAATCAAAGAGTTGAATTTTATACCTAGATTTGTTTTCTTAAATTTGGTTCAATATTGTCAAGTAAAACATTTTGAAAAATATAAAATCAACTAACAAATTCACTGTCACCAGTCTAACACTAAAGGATTAGATTTACTAAAGGATGCAGTTTGCTAAGAAAGAACACAAAGACTTAAAAACAATGGGTGAAATTATGGAAAGAGCCTAAATGTCCATCAACTGATGAATGGATAAAGAAGATGTGGTTTATACATACAATGGAATGCTACTTGGCAATGTGAAAGAATAAGATCTTGCCATTTGCAGCGACATGGATGAATTGGAAGGTATTATGCTAAGTGAAATAAGTCAGTCATAGAAAGACAAATATCATATGTTTTCACTCATATGTGGAACTTGAGAAACTTAACAGAAAACCATGGGGGAAGTATAGGGGGAAAATGTTTCAGAGAGGAAGGGAGGAAAACCATAAGAGACTCTTAAATATAGAGAACAAACTGAGTGTTAATGGAGGAGCGGGGGAGAGGGGAAAATGAGTGATGGGCATTGAGGAGGGCACTTATTGGGATGACCACTGGGTGTTGTATGTAAGCGATGAATCATGGGAATCTACCTTCAAAACCAAGAGCACACTGTATACATGGTATGTTAGCCAATTTGACAATAAATTATATTAAAAAAACAAACAATGGGTGAAAAATGGTAAATAAAGAAATTCATAAGGTATATTACAATGTATGTAGAAACTAACACACACACACACACACACACACACACACACACACACACACACACACCAAAAAAAAAAAATCTGATAAATTTAAAATTAGATAGAACTAAATTATTAGACAGCAAAACATGGAAGGTTGTAATAAGATTGTTATAAGTTATACAGGTATTTTGTACTTTTTTCCCACAATAAAAACAGAATCATATTCCTTGGAGCACCTGGATGGCTCAGTCAGTTAATCACCCAACTTTCACTCAGGCATATGATCTCACAGTTTGTGAGTTCCAGTCCGAGACTGGATAAATGATAATGATAGGCTTTCTGCTGTCAGTACCATGCCTGCTTCAGATATATATATATATATATATATATATATATATATATATATATATATATATATAACAATTTTATTATAAAAATTTTCAAGTAACTCCATATATTAAATTGAATAATGCTAAAAATGACTTAAAAGCTCTCTATTCTAAGATAGATACATTTACATTTTCTTTACCATTCCTCATACTGAGTTTTGTCTATATATGCACACTAAATGAGTAACTGTTAAATATCAGTTCCAAATGAAGAAATATATGTTAACATTTTATCACATGTATTGCACAAATTTTTCACAATTTATTTGTTATTAGATTTTATTTGTTGTATGGTTTGATACAAAATCGATGTAAACTTATATAAATAATGAATATGTGTTCATTCATATATATAATTTTATGTGCAAATTTCATTTTCTTTACCATATCTTATTTTCTGTTCACCTTTAATCTCTTTCTTTCCCTGACCCTCTAAACAATTTTGATGTAACTTGATGTGTGTCCTTTCTTTAAACCTGGTGTGTATCCTTCTATAATTTCTTCCAGGATCATTTAATTAAATGCAAATTCACATGTGCACACACACGCATATGTATAGAGAGAAGTTTAATTTCACATGTGGGCATAATAAAGGATTATATGTCATCTATTAGCATTTTGAGATTCTCAATTTACTTTTTATAGAGTTCTTTTTGTTTTTATTTAAATGTTTTTTTACATTTATTAATTTTTTTGAAAGACAGAGAAAGATAGAACACAAGTGGGGGAGGGTCAGAGAGAGAATGGGACAGAGTCCAAAGCAGGCTCCAGGCTCCTAGCTGTCAGCACAGAGCCTGATGCGGAGCCTGAACTCACAAACCGTGAGGTCATGACCTGAGCTGAAGTCAGACGCTTAACCAACTGAGCCACCCAGGTGACCCTACTTTTTATAGAGTTCTACACATTAGGGTGTGAAATAGGACTTCTTTTTTCTAAATGGATGAATGATTTATTGAACTATTCACCTATTACTAAGCATTCAATTTAATTTTAGTTTGAGATTACTTCAAAAAAATAAGCAACTACTTTATATTAATGCTTTCACTTATATATGTTTTATTTTTATAAGATAGATTCCTAGAGCTCTGATTTCTGGATTAAAGAGTACACATAATTTTTCGGGCTCTGGGCTGATGGCTCAGAGCCTGGAGCCTGTTTCCAATTCTGTGTCTCCCTCTCTCTCTGCCCCTCCCCCGTTCATGCTCTGTCTCTCTCTGTCCCAAAAATAAATAAACGTTGAAAAAAAAAAATTAAAAAAAAAAAAAATAGGGGCGCCTGGGTGGCGCAGTCGGTTAAGCGTCCGACTTCAGCCAGGTCACGGTCTCGCGGTCCGTGAGTTCAAGCCCCGCGTCGGGCTCTGGGCTGATGGCTCAGAGCCTGGAGCCTGTTTCCGATTCTGTGTCTCCCTCTCTCTCTGCCCCTCCCCCGTTCATGCTCTGTCTCTCTCTGTCCCAAAAATAAATAAACGTTGAAAAAAAAAAAAATTTAAAGAGTACACATAATTTTAACTAGAAGATATGTTGTCATATGTTGTTGTGTTTACTTTTTTTCAAAATCGTAAATATTTGCAGTTTTAAGCAGTAATATATAAAAAAGATTATTTATACTAAATTCCTAACAAAAGTAGGTATTCCTCTTTATTTTTAACAATTTGACTTTCAGAAACTATATTTCATTATTAATTGTATTTCTCTGATATCTACCAAAGGTGGAAATATTTTCTCATATATTTGCCATTGGAATTCCCTAATCTGTGAATTGCCCATTAATTGTTTGTTTAGATTTGTGCTTGGATTTTGGTCAGGTACAGCCATATCTATCAGATTCTAGTTTTATTAACAGACTAGATTCTGAATGCTTATACTACGCACTAGTTTAAAAATGGACTAGAATTCCAGGATATTTATGATATGTTGTTTCTGGTACATATGATATGTTGAGCTGTACACTTTATGTATATTACACATTAATTTTAAAAGTTTTACAAAATCAATTTGTTCTACAAAATTCCGAAGCCTAATTACATGCCAGCATTAATTGCTTTTACTTATGAGTTGTTTTAAGAAATTATTTATGACCAATGTGTGTGTGTTGTTACAGAGAATGATATAGCACAGAAATGAATGCCATGAATTTAATTCAAAAAGTGATTGAGAAGAGACAGATTTTGAATGTGAAGGAGTCTTAATGTCTATACAAATTTATTTGCTCACATATTCCTAGTTTTACAAGCAATGAGTGGTTTATGATAAAAACCCTTGTGTATTCATCATTAAAACAATCTAAGTAACTGTTAAATATCAGTTCCAAATGAAGAAATATATGTTAAAATTTTATCACAATCACTGAACATATTTTTCACAATTTATTTTTTATTTGATTTTGTTTGGTGTATAGTTTGACTAACAAAATTAATGTAAACTTATATAACCAATGTGCTTATTTTTTTATTTAGAGATTTGAGTTTCATTTTTCACAATGGTGTGTGAGTGCATATGTGTGTATAAGTGCGTGTGTATTTTTACATTATTTTTGTTTTGTTTTAGGTATTTAATCCTTTTAGAATTTTGTGAAACTCATTTTTGTGTATCCTATGAACTAGATGATGCTTTACATTCTTTCTGTGGTACAAGCAGATTTGCTAACTGCCATTTTCCCACTATGTTGAAGTAGAATTTTTGGTATATTACATTCCCACATATAGTGTGTTCATTTTGTTTTTCTATTTTGATTTGCATATCTATGTGTCTATGTCTGCACCAATATTATATTCTGGGGATAGTGACAATGTGTATTTTAATATAAATGACCAAATTCTCTTCCAATTGTTCTTTTTAAAAATTAACTTTAAACATGCTTTAACTTGGGGGCACTTGGGTGGCTCAGTCGGTTGAGCATCTGACTTCAGCTCAGGTCATTATCTCATGGTCCATGAGTTTGAGCCCCACGTCAGGCTCTGTGCTGACAGCTCAGAACCTGGAGCCTGCTTTGAATTTTGTGCCTTCCTCTCTGCTCCTCCCTTGCTCATGCTGTCTCTCTCTTCTTTTTTCTCAAAAACAAATAAACATTTAAAAAAAACTAAAAACACTAAAAATAAAAATTCTTTAACTTGATATGTACATTAAGCGTAGCCAATAAAAGTATTTATACTTTCCAATCTAGTATGGGAAAGGGAATGAAGAAAATATTACTAATCCAATTAAAGTTAAGAAAGGAGAAAATAAGAATCACAGAAAAATCATAAAGCATAGTAAATACATAGACCACATCATTCAAAGTCAGGAAATCATGAGAGAAATTGGTTTAGGGAACAGATCTGAGAAATTGAATATACAAGTTATAAGTTTTACAGAGAAGGCAAAGGAATTGATGGAAGAGATACAATATAATCTATATTTATCTCCTATCAATTGATTTGTATGTCTGCACTCTATCTTTCTAGCACCCTGCCCTTAGATAGTTAAGAATACATAATATTCAAATTCCTAAACATACGTGGAATATTTCAAAAATTGAACACATGCTAGGCCACAAATCAATTTTTAACAAATTCCAAGAAATGAAAGTTATATACAACATGTTTTTTTGACCACAATACTATAAACTTAGAAATTTTGTAATTTCTACACAAAACTTACAATGTATAATAATAAGATACTAAAGAGGTGTTGGAACCATATTTAAATGCATAAGAAAATGAATACGTATTTTTATGTTATTAATTACATATCACTTAGCTATTTTCTATTGAATAACAATATATTCCTCTAAACTTGATATTCTCCAATATAAATTATTGAGAAATAAGGTCCATAATATAGAAATTCATCTTATAAATATTTTCATGTATCTACTCAATAATATATGAAATTCAAAATATCAACATTTGATGTATTTTTTCTTCTTTTCTTCAAGCAATATCACATTCCTAACATGAAGAACATCTAAAAAGGACAGTATAGAAATTCTTCAATAACAATCACCTTTCTTCAACTTCATTGCAAGAATATTTTTCTGAATTTCTATCTTTCTTTATCTACATTTGTATTTTTACTTCTCCTTCCTCTTGAGCCTGTCATTCCCAGTGCTTAGAATGGAAAGGGCATTGGATCAAAGGCAGAGTGATAGAAGTTCTATTTTCAACCCTATCGGGGCAGCTTGGTGGTTTAGTTAAGCATCTGACTCTTGATTTCAGCTCAGGTCATGATTTCATGGTTCATGAGTTAGAGTCTGAAATCAGGCTCCTCACTGATGGTGTGGAGCCTGCCTGAGATTCTCTGTCTCTCCGTCTCTCTCTCTCTCTCTCTCTCTCTCTCTCTCTCTCTCTATGTCTCTCTGCTCCTCTCTTGCTCATACTTGCTCTCTCTCAAAATAAATAATAACAAGAAATTCTCAACCCTATCACTTAATTTTTTAACATGAGGAACAAGGATTCACTTATTTGATTTATTACTTTCTAATTTAAAGAGGAGACTACTATACAAGTGTAAATATTGTAAGAGAAGTGAAATAATTTGTGTAGTAAACTAGATGCTGAGGGCATGCCAGTTCGGTACAGATGCACTTTCACTGTTCTCCGATTGGCAAAATTGTTTATTCTTAAAAGACAAAATCAATTTTAGTCCTTCAGTTGAGCATTCCCTGATGCATTTCTTTATTTCTCAGTGTAGAATTAAAGGCTTCTTTCCACATCATCCCACTGTCCTCATGTATTCATTTGTTCCTATACTTCATACTATTGCAATTATTTGCTTAAATCTTTATGTCCCCTCATAATGGTGTAATCTGAAAGTATAAGCATTACATTTTGCCACACATTGGATATAGGATTGTAAGAAACAATTTTATCAGATCAAGAGCTTTTAGAAAGAGAGTAAGTACCCTTGAGTACTCAGAATTCTGAGTACTATGAGGAAGCTGATCTTCTCAGAATGATGAAAGAAAGAAAGAAAGAAAGAAAGAAAGAAAGAAAGAAAGAAAGGGAGGGAGGGAGGAAGGAAGAAAAGAAAGAAAGAAAGAGAGAGAAAGAAAGAGAAAGAAAGAAAGAAAGAGAAAGAAAGAAAAAGAAAGAAAGAAAGAGAAAGAAAGAAAGAAAGAAAGAAAGAAAAAGAAAGAAAGAAAGAAAGAAAGAAAGAAAAGAAAGAAAGAAAAGTTATGGAATGTCTGCAATACTGTGATCATAAAGTACAATAAAACAAGACCGTCACAGACAAGCTAGATGGGGCAAAAGTTCCAAATAAGAAGATTCAAAAGTATATATGTGCTCTGCCCCTAGTTTTATGCTTATGGATGTTACAATCATGTTTCCTGATCAAGACACTGGAAAAGATTTAGCTGTTTGAGAAAAAAATAAATGATATACATATAAACTTTTTATCATAAAGTTTAATATGTCATGGGGCACCTGGGTGGCTCAGTTAGTTAAGTGTCCAATTTCAGCTCAGGTCATTATCTCACAGTTCATGGGTTTGAGCCCCGTATAGGGCTGTGTGCTGACAGCTCAGAGCCTGGAGCCTGCTTCGGATTTTGTGTAGCCTCTCTCTCTACTCCTTCCCCCTCATGCTCTGTCTCTTTCTTTCTCTCAAAAATAAAAATTAATTTTAAAAAAAGAGTTTAATATGTCTTAACCATTTATGTCAAACACTTTGTGCATTATAAAGTATTGCTATTGTCCCTACAAAGTGGAAAAAGAGGAGAGTGCTTGCTCTTTTGTAACTAATTTTACTCTAAAGAATCTAGACTTTCTTATTGAGAAGAGAGGTTTTAGTTTTTATTGCTGTTAGTTTTAGTTCATTGAAACTGTCTCTGATCAATTTTATTTCAACATGATGTAGAGCTTTAAATGAGATAACTATTTGTGGGGCACCTGGGTGGCTCAGTCTGTTAAGCATCTGACTTTGGCTCAGGTCATGATCTCGCAGTTTGTGATTTCAAGCTTCGTGTCGGGCTCTGTGCTGACAGCTCAGAGCTTAGAGCCTGCTTTGGATTTTCTGTCTCCCTCTCTCTCTCTGCCCCTCCCCCATCCACACTCTGTCTCTGTCTCTGTCTCTCTCTCTTTCAAGAATAAACATTAAAAAAACATTTTATTTTTTTTAATTTTTTTTATTTATTTATTTTTTCAACGTTTTTTATTTATTTTTGGGACAGAGAGAGACAGAGCATGAACGGGGGAGGGGCAGAGAGAGGGAGACACAGAATCTGAAACAGGCTCCAGGCTCCGAGCCATCAGCCCAGAGCCTGACGCGGGGCTCGAACTCACAGACCGCGAGATCGTGACCTGGCTGAAGTCGGACGCTTAACCGACTGCGCCACCCAGCCGCCCCTAAAAAAACATTTTAAATGAGATAACTATTTGTTACTTTGAAGATAGCTTCTGTTATATTCTACCTCGTATTCTCAGTTCCATCTGTAATGTTAGTGTTCAGTGAGAGTTTAGTAAATGCCTATGAAAAGTATGAATTAATGTATGAAAGGAAAAGGGAAAGAGGAATGGGAAAAATGTTATCAATAATGATGCTATTGATATTGGTGATAATTAGGAGACTAAGCTACAGAAAACAGAACAAAAGGGCAAGTTCATCAATATAATAACTTGGTGATGAGAACCTACATCTACAGTGTTGGCTTTGGAGATTGAGCAGGAAAGATTACATCAAAAAGTCTTTTCCAAGAAATTTCAACAAGTTATAGATAAATAAATGAAGGGAAAGAAGTCAAATTTGACTCCTATGTTTCAAGTGTGATGGATAGTACTGCTGATGACAGTGGGTAAGATAAAACATGAAGTGAACTGTGCAGGATAAATGGTCATTTAATTTATACTAGTTTCACTCAAAGTTGAAAAGAAAATTGAAACTTATGAGAAATGGCTTATGGTTGGTTTTTGTTATAATAACACTGTATGACTAGCACTAGAAATGTTTTAAAAGGCAGTGAGTTTTTCTCATGCTTATTTGTCTGTGGGGTCAGCTGCAACTGAGCTGATGGAGGCTGATCTTACCTGAATTTGATCCATGCCATGGGCAGGCCTGCTTCATTCCTCTGGGATCAGCCAGCCACCTAGAGAGATTTTTTTTCATGAATATGACACAAATATAAACAGGCAAGTGGAGACGCACAATATAACCCATACAGTATCCTGTGCTCCCATTTTCCACTGGCCAAATCAAGTTGTTTAGCCAAAGTCGACACAGTGGGTGGGGAATGCACTAGCATTAGAGGACCTGCAAAGTCATTTGGCAAAGATGTGGATATAGGGAGAGGTGAATACTTACAATCTGACCAGTTCTAAATACAGGACTGGATCTTAAAAAAAAATAAAAATAAAAAGTTGCAATGTGTGCATTTGAAATAAATATAAGAAGAGGTTAAAAAAAAAAGCCAAGCCAAATAAGCAGCCATTAATGCAAGAGATAATAAAGCCAATTTATGACCATTATCATCATCATCATCATCATGGAAAACAACATATGATCTCACTCATTTGTGGAATTTAAGAAACAAACAAACAAACAAAAAAAAAAAAAAAACAAGCAAAGGAGAAAAAAGACAGAGGCAAACCAAGAAACAGACTCTTAACCTATAGAAAACACACAGATGGTTACCAGAGGGGAGTGTGCAGAGAGATGGATGAAATGGGTGATGAGAATTAAGGAGTGTACTTGTGATGAGCACAGGTGTTGTATGGACATGTTGAATCACTATCTTGTGCACCTGAAACTAATATTACCCTGTATGTTAACTAAGTGGAATGTAAATAAAAATTTGAAAATATTAAATAAATAATAAAAAGAAGAAGTCAATTAAAAAAAATGAGGGGCACCTGAGTGGCTCAGTTGTTTGAGTAACCGACTTCAGCTCAGGTCATGACTTGTGGTTCTGGGTTTGAGCCGGGCATCAGGCTCTGTGCTAACAGCTCAGAACCTGGAGTCTGCTTGGGATTCTCCCTGGGTGTCTCCCTCTCCCTCTGTTCATCCCCCCCTCACACTCTGTCTCTCTGTCTCTCAAAAATAAATATTTTTTAAAAAATATGCTGGGGCTCCTGGGTGGCTCAGTCGGTTGAGCCGCAGACTTTGGCTCATTTTATGATCTCACACTTTGTGAGTATGAGCTCCTCACTGGGCTCTGTGCTGACAGTGCGGAATCTGCTCAGGATTCTTTCTCCTCTCTCTCTCTCTCTCTGTCCCTCTCCCATGTGTGCTTTTCTCTCTCAAAATAAATAAATAAACTTAAGAAAAAAACCAAAAGTGGTATGTACATACATACAGCAGAATATTATGCAGCCTTAAAAAGGAAATAAATCTTATCACATGCTACAACATGGATGAACTTTGAGGACATTATTCTAAAAGAAATAAGCCTATTGCAAAAAGATGAATACTGTATAAGTCCACTTATATGAGATATAAAGTAGTCAAAATCATAGAAACAGAAAGTAGAATGGTGGTTACCAGAGGCTGCAGGGAGAAGAGAAAGGGGAATTGTTTAACGGGATAGAGTTTCAGATTTGCAACATGAAAAAGTTCTAAAGATCTGTTTCATAATAATGTGAATATACTCAACACTACATACATATGTATGTATATAAAGTGGCTAAGATGGTAAAAACAAGATGAAACAATACATCAGATAATATAAGTTTTCTCCATCCCATTACCATGTTCGCTTCAGCATTGCTTTCCATACAGACACCTGGATTTGTTCAGGCTACTTCGGCTATACTTGCCAACTACTCTTTTAGGGCTGAACACTCTTCCCTATTAAGTCCAACTAGCCCTGAGTTCTGCCAAGGTTGTTCCCTGAATTGACCCATTACCAGAATCATATTGCCATTAACTGTCTGATTTTGAGTATTGCAGCTGCCAAATTCTACTCCCTAAAATGGATTTGATTTTCTATGACTAAAAACAATGTTATGAATTAGGTATTGCTGAAGTCATAAACTCTTCTTAGATATTTCTCTTGTGCATCTCCCTATCTATATGCTCCTTACTTTATAATCAGGCCCAAAGATGGACAGTAGTGCCCAAGATATGATTCAGACTTCTATAGCTTTTATTGTACCTCTTCCAATATATCTTGCTTCATAGTCCATTTCATTTGTGTACCTAACCCCTACTAAGAATGGCAGAGAGATGCAGGCCCTCTTTCCCTTACTTACTGCTGTTGCCACATGCCTAATAACCTGACAGCAACTTGCCCCAGGTGCACTGGGTTTCTGTTGCTGTCTGCTGCCATGCTTCTCTGCCACAATGGAATAGGGTGTTTGAAGGAAACTGGCCATTATGATACAAGTATAAAACTTAAAGTGCAAAGTATCTGGCATTCTGAGGATGAGGAGCTGGTATGTAAATACTCATCTTTTACATTATTGGGCACAAACTTCAAATATTCAACCCAGACAGTCCCATCAAAGGTCCCAAGCAGAATTTAGCCCCACTTGCCCATAATAGTGATCAGATAGCGTATCAGTGGATTGGTTAGTCTTCCTCATCTGCCTCGTGCTTCCCAGTCCTCAAATGATGTCCCTTGGGATCAGTTTCCAAAATAAACTATTCAGATGCAAATTTTTATCTCAGGCTATGTTGTTTGTTTGCTTGTTTGTTTTTATGTATTCTAGCAGAGTAGGCAGAAAAAGAAATGGCCCCACTTTCTAATTCCCAGAATCTGAGAATATGTTAGTTTACATGAAAAAAGGAATTTAAGTTTGCAAATGTAATTAAGATTTCTGGCCAGCTGACGTTAGGCTAGGAAAGAGCATGCTGGATCATTCAGGTGGGCCACATAAATCAGGTTGTTTCCTAAGAGTGAAAGAGGGAGGTAGAAACGTAGCCAGTCAGATGAACCAGTGACTATGGAAGAAAGGCACAGAGGATGCAACATTGCTGGCTTAAAGGTGGAAGGGACTGTGAGATAAAGAATGTCAGTGACCTCTAGAACCTGCAAAAAGTAAAGAAATGGATCCCCCTAGAGCCTGCAGAAAGGAACACAGCCTTGTCAACACCTTGATTGAGTCTATCCCAGTGAGACTCCTATTGATTTTCTAAATTACAGAACTGTAAGATAAAGATTTGTCTTGTTTAAGATGCAGTTTGTGGATACTTTTTATAGTGGCAACAGGAAAATAATATATCAAGTTGCTTATTTTGTTCAAATATGTCATTTTTTATATTTAGCAATTAAGTTGAAATCAATTTATTAACTCCTTACATTCTAAATGATCATCTTCGGAAAATGTTTAAGATACATGTGTTTTAATTATTTTGATTCAATAGATATGTTTGAATTAATAGATATCTTTTCTCCTTGAAAAAATGACTTGGGGCTTAAAAACTTTCTTAAGACAATTTCTCTCAAGATTGAGTTGGAACTTATGGTTTACTAATGTCATACAATTAATAATTTAATTCAATTAACATTCATTCAGTGCCTATGAGGCTAATGGCGTTACAGAAAATATAAGTTGACATAACTTTGAAATCAAGTTCTTTCTTTTTAAAAAAATTTTTTTTAAATGTTTATTTATTTTTGAGAGAGTGTGTGAGCAGGGGAGGGGCAGAGAGAGAGAGGGAGACACAGAATCTGAAGCAGACCCCAGTGTCAGATCTGTCAGCACAGAGCCCGCCGGGGCTTGAATTTATGGACCACGGGATCATGACCTGAGCTGAAGTTGGACACTTAACCGTCTGAGCCACCCAGGTGCCCCAAAATTAACTTATTTCAACAAAACTGATATGAAAGTAGATTAAAATATAGGTTACAGAAAATTGAGCAATGTCTAAGAGTTCAAATATAATGGAAAACAGTCAACAGAATATTCAAATATACAATTTTCAACAGATTTAGCTTTTGTTTGGATTATTTGCCATCAAGGCTGAAACAAAATATACTAATTAATAACATACTAATTAGTAATAGTAATTACAAATACTAAATGTATAGTCAATGTATAGTAAAAATACTAATTACTAAATGTAAGTAAAATCAGGGAATTCTGAAGATCACTTTAATTACCATTCTTAATGTAACAAAATTAGACTTAGGAAATGACAAATTAGTGCCAATTTTAATTTTTATCACTTAAGCTCTGGAGTTAAATGTTTTACTATTTGAGCCCCTTTGTACTGTGCAGTATGTGCTTTACACTAAAAAATGCAGTTCATAGACATTGTATAGCACAAGTCAAGGTAAAGTTATAAGTGCTTATTTCATGAGTGAATGTCCTTGAATGTTGTTGGGCATTAAAATATCTGACTTTTCTTTCCCAGTAATCTCAAGGGTTTTGGGTCTAGAAGCTCAGATTCAGAACACATCCAGAAAAGAAAATGAAAGTTGAGGGGAAGGGAGGGAAAGAGAGAGTAAGGAGAGAAGGACAGACAGAAGGAAGGATGAAGGAAGGGTGGAGGGAAGAAAGTAGGGAAGGGTGGAGGGAAGAATGGACAAATGGAAGGGGGGATAGAAGTGGAGAAAGAAGGAAGAGGGGAAGGGAGGAAGAATAAAGATTAATCTAATATCTATTTAGTACTTATTTTGTCCCAGAGAAACCTTGCAAGGGGGCAGCTTACTTCTTTTCAGTACTCCTAATGGGAATAATCCTGACCTTAAATGTTATTCTTGTGTTTTGCTGTAAGGACACTGAGGCATACAGAGTTGTATGGGAGAGAACTTGCCTCCCAGTGCATTCATCTTGAAGTTTCTTTGGGGGTCCTTCAACACTGTTTTACAGAACATCCTTTGAGCTGAAAGTCCAGATTGTTTTTTGGTACCATCTAACAGCAAAATGTCAACTGTCTAGTCTTTGGGGAAGAAAATGTAGGTGTAGTTCACTTTATGAGGGAGATGCATTTCTGAATATATAATATATAGATTTTCACTTGCATTTTAATTTTGTATTCTGTTATAAAGTACAGGAGAGTATGCCATCTGAATAAAGTACAAGGGAATATACCATCTGATAAAAAATTTTAAGTTGAAAGATTTCCTTAAAAAACAATAACTATAGTTGCTGATTTTCATATAACATTCCTTATGGCAAGTGCTATGTCTGTTATACCTCTCCTGTTGTTTTTATAACCTTAAATGAAAATGCACATTCGGAAACATGACTTGTTAAATGATATATTAATACAAAATAAATTTTTAAGTTTTAATTTTAATTCTAATTGATGTACACTGTTATATTAGTTTCAGGTATATAATATAGCAACACAACATTTCCAAACATCACCCTGTGCTCATCATAACAACTGCACTCCTTAAGTTCTAGCACATATTCAACTCATCCCCCCACCCATCCCCCTCTGGTAACCATTAGATTGTTCTCTATAATTCAAAGTGCTTCTTGCTTTGCTTCTTTTTCTCTCTGTCTTGTCTCTGTATCTCTCTCTCATTTTCTTTTTCCTTTACTTGTTTGTTTCTTAAATACCATATATGAGCAAAATCTTATGGTATTTGTCTTCCTCTGCCTGACTTATTTCACTTAGCATTATGCTTTCTAGCTCCATTCATATCCTTGTAAATGGCAATATTTCATTTTTTATGGCTGAGAAATATTCCATTGTATATACTACATCTTATTTCTCCCATCACTTGATGGACAGTTAGGCTGCTTCCACATCTTGGCTATTGTAAATAATGGCGCTATAAACATAGGAATGCAAGTATCCATTTGAATTAGTGTTTTTGTATTCTTAAGTAAATACCTAGTGATGTGATTGCTGGATTGTAAGGGAGTTAATTTTTTACCTTTTTGAGGAGCCTCTACACTGTTTTCCAGAGTGGCTGGGCCAGTTTGCATTCCCAACAATAGTGCATGAGTGTTTCTTTGTCTCCAAATCTTCGCCAAAACCCATTGTTCTTGTGTTTTTTATTTTAACCATTCTGACAGATCTGAGGTGATAACTCAGTGTAATTTTTATTTTCATTTCCCCGATGATAAGTAATGATAAACATCTTTTCATGTGTCTATTGGTCATCCGGTCGTGTTCTTTGGAGAAATCGCTGTTCAAGACTTCTACCTACTTTAAATTGAGTTACTTGTTTGTTCCTTATTGAGTTTTGTAAGTTTTTAAAGTATATTTTGGATACCTTTATCAGGTATGTCATTTGCAAATACTTTCTACCATTTCAACAGGTTGCCTTTTAGTTTTGATGATAGTTTCCTTAGCTGTGCAGAAGCTCTTTATTTTGATGTGGTCCCAATAATTTATTTTTGCTTTTATTCCTTTGCCTCAGAAGACCTATCTAGAAAAAATTGCTTCAGCCAATGTCAAAGAAGTTACTTCCTGTGCGCTCTTCTAGGATTTTTTTATGGTTTAAGGTCTCACATTTAGGCCCTTAATCGATGTTGAATTTATTTTTGTGTATGGTATAAGAAAATCATCCAGTTTCATTCTTTTGCATGTTGCCATCCAGTTTTCCCAATACCATTTGTTGAAGAGAGTGTCTTTTTCCCATTGGATATTCTTTCCTGGTTTGTTGAAGATCAATTGACTATATAGTTATGGGTTTCTTTCTGGGATTTTTATTCTGTTCTATTGATCTATGTGTCTATTTTTGTGCCGGTACCATACTGTTTTGATTGCTACAGCTTTGTAATATAAATTGAAGACTGGGTTTGTGATGCCTCCAGCTTTGTTTTTCTTTTTCAAAATTGCTTTGGCTATACATGGTCTTTTGTAGTTCCAAACAAATTTTATGGTTTATTCTGGCTCTGAAAAATGCTGGTGGTATTTTGATAGGGATTTCATTAAATGTGCAGATTGCTTTGGGAAAATAGATATTTTAACAATATTTCCTCTTCCAATCAATGAGCATGGAAAGTCTTTCCATGTATTTGTTTCATCTTCAATTTCTTTCATCTGTGTTTTATGGTTTTCAGAGTATAGGTCTTTTATCTCTTTGGTTAGGTTTATTCCTAGGTATTTTAATATTTTTGGTTTAATTGTAAATGAGATTATTTTGTTTATTTCTTTTTCTGCTGCTTCATTATTGGTGTATAGAAATGCAACAGATTTCTGTACAATAATTTTGTACCCTGCAACTTTACTGAATTTATTTATCAGTTCTAGCAGGTTTTTGGTTGGAATCCTTTGGGCTTTCTGTATATGGTATCATGTCATCTGGAAATAGTGAGAGTTTTTTACTTCCTGCTTACCAACTTGGATGCCTTTTATTTCTTTTTACTATCTGATTGCAGTGGCTAGGATGATGTTGAATAAAAGTGGTACAAGTGAACATCCTTGTCTTATTCCTGACCTTAGGGGAAAAGCTCTAAGATTTTCTCCATTAAGAATAATATTAACTGTGAGTTTTTCATAGGTGACATTTATTCTATTGAGATATGCCCTCAAAACCTACTTTGTTAAGGGTTTCTATCATAAGTGAATGTTTTACTATGTCAAATGCTTTCATTGCATCTATAGAAATGATCATATGGTTTTTAGCCTTTCTCCTATTGATGTGATCTATCAAGGATGATTGATTCACAAATATTAAACCACCCTTGCAATCCAGGAATAAAGCCCACTTGATCACGGTGAATCATTCTTTTAATGTACTGTTGGATTCAGTTTGCTAGTATTTTATTGAGAATTTTTGCATCGATGTTCATCAGGAATATTGGCCCATAGTTCTTTTTTTGTGGTGCCTTTATCTGGTTTTGGTATCAGAATAAAGCTGGCCTCCTAGAAAGAATTTGGTAGTTTTCCTTCCTTTTCTATTTTTTACAATAGCTGGAGGAGAAAATGTATTAACTCTTTTTTAAATGTTTGATAGAATTCACCTGTGAAGCCATCTAGTCCTGGATATCTGTTTGTTAGGAGCTTTTATTTTTATTTTTATTTTTATTTTTATTTTTATTTTTATTTTTATTTTTGGGACAGAGAGAGACAGAGCACGAACGGGGGAGGGGCAGAGAGAGAGGGAGACACAGAATCGGAAACAGGCTCCAGGCTCTGAGCCATCAGCCCAGAGCCCGACGCGGGGCTCGAACTCAGGGACCGCGAGATCATGACCTGGCTGAAGTCGGACACTCAACCGACTGCGCCACCCAGGCGCCCCTGTTAGGAGCTTTTTGATTACTGATTTAATTTCTTTGCTAGTTGTCAATCTGTTCAAATTTTCTATTTCTGCCTGCTTCAGTTTTGGGAGTTTATATGTTTCTTGGAATGTGTCTATTTCTTGTAGGTTGTCCAATTTATTGGCATATGGTGTTTCATAATTTCTCTTATGATTGTTTGTATTTTTTTGGTCTTGATTGTTATTTCTCCTCTCTCATTAGTGATTTTATTTCCTTGTGTCCTTTTTTTTAATCTGGCTAAAAAATTTTCTAATTTTATTGATGTTTTCAGCTCCTGGTTTAATTGATCTATCCTATTGTTTTGGGGTTTTGTTGTTTTTTTTGTTTCTATTTTATTTATTTCTGCTCTAATCTTTATTATTTCTTTTCTTTTGCTAGTTTTAGGTTTTGTTTATTATTTTTTCTAGCTTTAGGTGCAATGTTAGATTGTTTATTTAAGATTTTTCTTGCTTCTTGAGGTAGGCCTGTATTGCAATAAACTATCCTCTTAGAAACAATTTTGCTGTATCCCACAAGTTTTGGGCCATTGTGTTTTCATTTTCATATTTTTCCATATACTTTTTTGTTTCTTATTTGATTTCCTGTTTGACCTATTCATTGTTAATAGCATGTTATTTAACCTCCATGTATTTGTGCTCTTTCCAGCATTTTTTCTCGTGGTTGACTTCTAGTTTCATAGAGTTGTGGTCAAAAAATATGTACGGTATGGTGCCCCTGGGTGGTTCAGTGGGTTAAGCGTCTGACATCAGCTCGGGTCATGATCTTGCGGACTGTGGGTTCCAGCCCCACATCAGGCTCTGTGCTGTCAGCTCAGAGCTTGGGGCCTGCTTTGGAATCAGCATCTTCCTCTCTCTCTGCCCCTCCCCCACTTATGCTCTGTCTCAAAAATGAATAAAGGTTAAGAAAATTAAGAAAATATAATATGTATGGTATGACTTTGATATTCTTCAATTTGTTGATGCCTGATTTGTGACCTAATATGTGATCTATTCTGGAGAATGTTCTATGTGCGCTTGAAAAGATGTGTATTCTGTTGTTTTAGGATTGAATGTTATGAATATATCTGTTTAGTCCATGTATTCTAGGGTGTCATTCAAAGCCATTGTTTCCTTGATGATTTTCTGTTTAGACAATCTATCCATTAACGCAAGTAGAGTGTACCATACTATTACTGTATTATTATTAATCCTTTATGTTTGTCATTAACCGTTATGTGTTTAGGTGCTTCTATATTGGATGCATACATGTTTACAATTGTTCTATATTAAGTGTCCCCTTTATAATTATATAGTACCCTTATTTGCATCTTGTGCTCAAAGGGTAGACCCTTTATTTCAAAGTCTATTTTGTCTGACATAAGTATTGCTACTCCAGCCTTCTTTTGATATCCATTTAAATAATAGATGATTCTCCACCCCCTCACTTGCAATTTACAGGCATCTTTAGACCTAAAATCGTGTCTTGTAGGCAGCATAGAAAAAGGTCTTATTTTCTTACTCATTTTGCCACCCTGTATCTTTTGATTAGAGCGTTTAGTCCATTTCAAAGTAATTATTGATAGATATGCATTTAGTGTCATTTATTACTTCTTTTGTGGTTGTTTCTGAAGACTTTTTCTGATCCTTTCCTGTCTTTCTTTCATGTTTTGCTGATTTTCTTTAGTGACTATATTTGGACTTCTATCTCTTTATTCTTTACATATTTATTAGTGGTTTTTGATATATGGCTCTATTAAGTTTGTATATACCTCTTCTGCATGTATCAGTCTGTATTAAGTTGATGGTCTTTCTTTCTTTCTTTCTTTCTTTCTTTCTTTCTTTCTTTTTTCTTTCTTTCTTTCTCTTTATGGTTAAGTTTGAACCCATTCTTTTTTCCTCTCCTCCCCACATTTAAGGTTTATGTTATATTTTATATTCTTTTTTGTTGAAATTCTGACAGATTTTTGTTACATAAATATGCATTTTTACTACTTTTGTGTTTCCTACCTTTAAACTGTCACTTTTGGTCTCTCCTTTCCACTCAAAGAGTTCCCTTTAATATTTCTTGCAGAACTGGTTTAGTGGTTACAAACTCCTTTAGTTTTGTTTTCTGGGAAACTCTCTATCTCTTCTTCTATTCTGAATGATAGTCTTACTGGATAGTTTATTCTTGGCTGCAGATTTTTCCCATTCAGCACTTTGACTATATCATGCCACTTCCTTCTGGCTTGCCAAATTTCTGTTGAAAAATCTCTTGCTAACCTTATGGATTTTCCCTGGAGGTTAAGGACTTCTTTTGTTTTGCTGCTTTTAAGATTGTTTTTATCACTATATTTTTCTAATTAAATTACAATATGTCTTTTTAGCAGTCTGTTTTTATTGATTCTGTTGGGGGTGCCTCCTGGATCTGGATATCTGTTTCCTTCCCCCGATTAGGAAAGTTTTCAGCAGTTATTTCTTTGATTTTTTTTTTTCTGCTCCTCTTTCCTTCTCTTCCTCTTCTGGTACTCCTATAATATGAGTTTTATTACATTTGATGGAGTGACTGAGTTCCCTAAATCTATTCTCATTTGACATAAATCTTTTTCTTCTTTCTTTCTTTTTTTTTTTTTTTTTCAGCTTGATTGATTTCCTTCATTTCTCTGCCTTCCAGGTCATTATTTCATTCTTCTGCATCTTCTATCCTACTGTTAATTCCATCAAGTGTGTTTCCCATTTCATTTATTGGATCTTTTATCTTTTATTCCGTAATGATCTCACTCATGTCCCCCACTTTTTTCTAAGTCCAGCAAGTATCTTTATGATCATTGCTTTAAATTATTTATCAGGAATGCTACTTATATGTTTTCCTTAGATCTCTGGCTGTGGCCTTGTTCTGTTCTTCCTTTAGAATCATTTTCTCTATTTCCTCATCTTGTCTGCCTCTCTGTGTCTATTTCTGTTAAGAAAGTTAACACTCTTCTGCTCTTGAAAGTAGTGGCTTTATGAAGAAGAGGTCCTGGAGTGCCCTGCAGTGCAGAACCTGGCATTTCAGGAGAATATCCTATGTGTGTTGCTTATGCCCTGCTGTTGTGTCTGAGTCACTTTTCCTTTTGGTGCAGTCATCTACATTGACACTCTGCTGTAATGGGCTGTTTTTGCTTTCTGTGGTGTTAGTGGGAACCAGGAAGGCCATCTCTAGGGGTGAGGGGTCTTCACGCAGTCTGGCCAGGAGCTTGAGGCTGGGTGCAGCATGCAATAGAGGCTGGAGACATGCAGCTGGGCATGGCGTGCAGGTTTGTTCCAGGGTGGCTATAGCTGTGCACTTGGCAGCTGGGTGCAGCGTGCAACTGTAGCCAGGGTGTACAACATGACAAGGTGCATGATGGTGCACTGGGTGCAACATGCAATAGCACCTGGAGGCACATGGCTCAGAACCTTGCACTGGCATCTGGGGGCATGCAGCTGGGTGAAACACATGAGGGTAGGTGGGGGCCACAGCTAAGAGTGGCAAGGCAGACATCCATGGTGCTTGGTGACAGCTGTGCACCCAGTGGCTAAGTAGGGTGGCTGCTGGGCCTCAACAAAATTTGCCCTGAGCCCAGGGCCAAGGACAGCAGGCTTAGAGTTGGTGAGTCCTCACAAGAACTCATGGGAATGGTGCACTGCTAGGGGGTTAGTTAGCAAGTGTCTCTGCAGCCCCACCTCCAGCGTATCTTTGTGCTTATGCTGGTGGGCCAGAGGAAAATGACACCTGCCAGCTACCTTGTTTTTGGAGGACTCCCCCAACATGCTCAGAAAGAAGTATGAACAGATCTGTCTCCTGTTTGCCCCCGGTCTTATGCAAACTGCTGTTTTTATGTTGCCTCTCAATTCCGGCTGCTGTCTCTTTAAAGGCAGGGTCTGGCTATAACTGGCCCTCCTAGCTTACCCAGTACTGAGTCACTTACCTCCAAAGCTCCAGGTTCCAAACCCCACTGGTTTTACAAACTCACAGAATTCAGGGTACCTGGATGGCTCAGTCAGTTAAGCATACAACTCTTGAATTCGTCTCAAGTCATGATCTCACAGGGTTTGTGGGCTCTCAGCTGACAGTGTGGAGTCTGCTTGGGATTCTCTCTCTCTCTCTCTCTCTCTCTCTCTCTCTCTCTCTCTCTCTCCCTCCCTCCCTCCTTCTCTCTCTCAAAATAAATAAATAAAGATTTTAAACACACACATACACACAAACTCAAGGAATTTTGCCTCCCTGGGTTAAGCCAATTGGGGTGGGGATTAGTCTTTCCCCTCCTGAGTTCCCTGGAGCCAGGGTCTGTTTCTCTACCCTCTCAGTGTCCACATCTCCCTCCCTCCTGCAGGCAGCTTCCCTCTGCCTTTCTGACCTTCTTCACTTTTCAGATGCAGCTTCTGGTCTATATTTGGTTGTGGAGTTTGTTCTGCCAGTCTTCAAATTCCTCACCAGTTTATTGATCAATGTGGATGGATGATTTCTAGTTGTAAATGTGGGACAGGTGAGCTTAGCATCCTCCTACTCTGCCATCTCCCCAAGCTCCTCCCAAGATAAATCTGTATCTTCTAAATGGTATGTTTAGTTTAGAGTTTTATTATGATGCTCTGTCTTAATGTAAATATACTTTATAATACCTTATTAAGTCAATAATAAATATTAGTATATAATAGATTTTTATATACTTTGGGGTAAAATGCCCATGAAATTGCTTATGCAAAGGCAATGGTTAATTCTCAGATTCTTGAAATATAGAACATCAAACTATGATATCTCAAAAAGTAATGTTTATACTAAATTTCTAAAGCAGTATTTAAATTTCTGGCAGTATGGAGATTACAAAATCAAGTCTAGATTAGAGAAATACTCCAAAGTGATATATATCATTCTCTGCCTGGAATTTTTTGCAGGGATGTGACTAAAAACAATATTAGAGTTTGAGATCACTTATTCCTCTTTTTCCCTGTAACAGTTAAGAGATATTGAACCTAATATTTACATACCTCCTCCCTAAAGCAGAACGATTAAACTAACTCTCAAAGGAAATTTAATGTTATAAGGAAAAGAGTAATTTTCTTTTTCCTTTTGTTATTTTGTCAGAAAATCATGACTAGCTTCTGGGCATGACAAAAGTTATGTGAGTATCATTATATAATACCTGTGATCGGTGCAGAATGGAAGAGGTTTAAGAGCCATAACTGAGTATATAACTGAAAAGTTTCTCTACAATGTTAAATGCACTGCTCAATCCCCTAAAGTAAAGTAAATGGCCTGCAGCGAGGTCTGAAGAAAGCTCTCCGATGCTATGAATATAGCTGCATGAAAGCTGGCACAGAGGTATTCAGTTCTGAACCTGCCTAGCTTCAAAATATTAAGCCTACAGTTGCTTGCAGCTTTTATTTCTGAGGTATTTTTTACCTTATTGTGCTGAACAGTTGTACTTTCTCAGCTTGATTGACATTCTGGAAAATATTGATCCGACAGTTCAGTGAACTTACATTCTATTAAGCAAGTGTTCATCACATAACATTAGGCTCACTCAGTCCAAATTTCAAAGACCTGCATTTTTTTTAAATGCAAAAGCCTTATATTTATCTTAAAATGAAATCCCTCTCATAATTCAAATTCAGAATTCCAAACATAGTCTGATAATTTTTGCTTTTTAGAATTAATTTGGAGTACATATCTGACAAACCAACAAATAAGCAAAGAAACAAAAATCTGCAAAGAAGCCAGTCTGGGATAAACATGTTTTTGTAATTACTGAGCAATGCCAAAATTTCATGAAAAAGAGCTTCTTCCAATGGGTATTTTCTTCTATGGGAGTGAGATATTATTGTATAAGGCAGTTTCCCATGCACCTTCCCCCATTCCAATTCTACAGTTCTAGACGAAGCTATTTTCTCTCAAGCCCAGAACGATTCTGCTGCCTAGCTTGGACTTTCCGTAACTCTCCAGAAGAGGATCTGCTGTTCCATTAATCCATGTCTTGCATTTTCTTTGTTTTCTCTTCTCCTGCATTCCAATGAAAAGATTTATTGGATAATTAAAGGATTTCTGAATCATTTTCTTTTTTTTTAATGTTTATTTTTTTGGGGGGAGGAGAGAGAGAGAGCGAGCATCAGCAAGCAGGAGAGGGGCAGAGAGAGAGGGAGACACAGAATCTGAGAATCTGAAGCAGGCTCTAGGCTCTGAGCTGTCAGCACAGAGCCCAACACAGGGCTTGAGCTCACGGACAGAGAGATCGTGACCGAAGCCAAAGTTGGATGCTCAACTGACTGAGCCACCCAGTTGCTCTTGAATCCTTGCCTTTCTAAAAAATATATATTTATTCTACCATTTTATTAATTGATAGATTATCTGGTTTTAGAATTATGGCTGAAAATCATCTTTGAGTTGTAGTTCTGAGTTACTTAGCACTTCATGAGGGCAAAGGAGCTTCTTGTTGATGTCCTCCTCTCTGAGTTCTTCTTGTGTTTTTGTTTTTGTTTTTTTCACTTTTTTTTAACATTTATTTTTGAGAGACAGAGAGAGACAGAGCACAAGCAAGGAAAGGGCAGAGAGAGAAGGAGACAACAGAATCCAAACCAGTCTCCAGATTTTGAGCAAGCTGTCAGCACAGAGCCCATGCAGGGATCAAACCTAAGAACCATAAGATCATGACCTAAGCCGAAGTGGGACACTCAACCAAATGAGCCACCCAGGCGACCCTCCTCTGTGAGTTCTTAAAACTGCCATGTCCTTTGTATACCAATTAGGATATTTTAAAACCACTTTTGGTTTTCCAGAGCTTCTCTAGAAATGTTTTGTGCCTCTCTCCATTATGGGCTTCCCATCATTTTGTTTTTTTCTTTTCATTTTATGGAGTCTTGTTATAGAGAAAAAGGAGATTGTTACATGTTTTCAATTCATCATCTTTAGTCTGAGTTATATACTGTGGCTTTCGAAAGTGTTTAGAGAAACCATTGTTTCTTAGATAAAGTCGTTTATTGTTGGTAAAATAAATATGATTAATAATCAGTGCCCATATTTACTTACATTATAGGACCAATAATGAAGTGAAATTCCAAAATTCCAAGATTTTATGTTTGCATATTCCACATTTATAATAAAAGTAGACCACCATTAAGTAAACTGACATCAGAACACTGACACAAAATGGGATGGTACTTCTTCCTACATCTGTCTACATCTACGAGTTTTGGCAAACTGGACTCAAAAGAGGGACTAGACTCAAAAAGAAGAAGAAGGAGAAGAAGGAGAAGAAGAGGAAGGAGAAGAGGAAGAGGAAGGAGAAGAGGAAGAGGAAGGAGAAGAGGAAGAGGAAGGAGAAGAAGAAGAAGAAGAAGAAGAAGAAGAAGAAGAAGAAGGGGAAAAAGGAGAAGAGGAAGAAGTAGAAGAAAGACCAGGAAAAACCATGGATGCATGCAGATTTATCGTCATGGGTATTGCTTTTAAATAATCTTGTCCTGAATATTGAAATTCCTTTCTTCTACCTCTGGGGTCTTTAAATAGTAATGACTTACTCCTACAAGTAGAGTCCCTTAAGTATTCTTTTTCTCCAATACCAAATCTCCATATTCTCTTTTCTGCATATAATTTCTGTAAACACTGGAGTAGAATAGTATCATGTGATAGACTCTCTCCCCAGCAAATGCCCCAGTCCATGAGTACATACTGCTTTGTGGAAGATGATGCTTTCTTTGTCAGATTTATGATGCTATGTTCCCTCATACACCATCAGCCCAATATAGACCTAGGAATATTGTGTTTGTTAACCACAGATATGGTCCATATACAGGTATTTTAAGAATGAAGCTGAGGGGCGCCTGGGTGGCGCAGTCGGTTAAGCGTCCGACTTCAGCCAGGTCACGATCTCGCGGTCCGTGAGTTCGAGCCCCGCGTCGGGCTCTGGGCTGATGGCTCAGAGCCTGGAACCTGTTTCCGATTCTGTGTCTCCCTCTCTCTCTGCCCCTCCCCCGTTCATGCTCTGTCTCTCTCTGTCCCAAAAATAAATAAACGTTGAAAAAAAAAAAAAAAGAATGAAGCTGAGAGCTCAGCTATCTTGAGAATGGGCTGATTCCTGTGGATATGATGTACTGGCAAAAATCCATTATAAAAAGCACTTATAAAGCATAGGTGCCTACATCTTATTGATATATAATTTTGTTATAACAACTGAACTTAAAAAAAAAAGAATAGCATGGGCATCTGGGTGATTCAGTTCGTTAAGCATCCAACTCTTGGTTTCAGATCAGGTCATGATCTCAGTGTTCGTGAGAGTTCCACACTGGGTTCCCTGCTGACAGTGGACAGCCTGCTTGGGATTCTCGCTCTCTCTCTTTTTCTCTGCCCACCCCCTTCCTCTCTCAAAATAAGTGAACTTAAAAAAAGAGAGAGAGAGAGAGAGAGAAATAGCATATCGGAGGGAAAATGTTTGGTGACAGATACACCTAGATTCAGATATTAGGTCTCCCTCACAGAGTGCTCCTGTTACTTATTTCTATAAAACAAGTTATCTTAAAACTTTATGACTCAAAACAAAATATATATTATTACTTATTAAGTTTCCATGGGTTGATTGGTCTCAGTCAGGTAGATCTTGCTTGGAGTGTCTCATGCAGGTGTAGCCAGATAGTAGCTGAGGGTAGAGGCATCTGAAGGCACAACTGAGCTGGACACCAAGATGGCATATTCACATGGCCAGCCCTTGACACTGGCTGTTTACTCTGAGGTCAGCTAAGGCAGTTGACTAGAACACCTATGCATGATCTATCCACGTGGCTTCCTGCACATGGTAACTGGGTTCGCAGGGGGAAAATCTAAAGAGTGATCATTGTAAGGAAACTAAGAAATACAAAGCTTCTTATGACCTAGCCTCAGAAGTCACTCAGGATTGCCTCTTCCATATTCTATTGGGAGTATTCCCAATATTCATATTCAAAATTCAAATGCCATATTCACAAGGGAGTCACAGTACAATCCCATATTCAAAGGAAGGGGACTAACACAGGGCACAAATACCAAGAGTTAAGGTACACTGAGAAAAGAGGGAGATTTGGGGGACTGGGTCCTAAAAAGAGTTTAAAATGAACTGGACTAAAAGTTTGTATCCCACCAAAATTCATATTTATTCATCTGTATGTTAAAGTGCTATCTCCAATGTGATGGTTTTGGGGAGATAATTAGAGTTACATCAGGTCATGAAGCCCTCATGATGAGATTAATGCCCTTATGAAAAGAGGAAGAAACAGGAGAGCTCTTTTTCTCCATCATGTAATGGATGATACAGCAAGAGGGTGGCCCTCTGTGAGCCAGGAAGAACCTCTCATTGGAAACCAAATCCATTTACCAATGGACTTTCAGCCTCCAGAAATGTGAGAGTAAATTTCTATTGTTTGGACCACTGAGTCTATATTTTGGTATAGAAGCCTGAGCAGACTAACTTTGGGATAATTGAAGTAACTCATGTTACAACTCTTTTGAAATATCTTTCAGTAAGTGCTGGAAAGTATCTATTTGATTTATTTTAAATGTTTAAAATTATTTAGGCAAATACATATGTACAAATAGACACAATTTAAATATTACAGAATAGCAATAGTTACCCATAAGATCCCTGTCCAATTTCAGTCCCTTATTCAGAGACAGCATTGTTGGGTTGTTTCTGTTTTTAGCTTAAATTTTTTTACATTTTAATTATTATATTATTTTAATTTCTACATTGATGACATGAAAAAATTAAAAATTAAATATGTATTTTTTTCCTTTCTTTGATAAGAAAGCAATTGATATTTTCCTTTGTCTTATTTCTTAATAGAAGCTGTTAGTATCTGTACTTTACTAACAAAATTTAAAATGATAAAATTCCATGGGGATAAGCCTAGTATTTTATTTTCATTATTTTTATTAATTGTATTCAACATAGAGAAAACTTTAGCTCTGGTAAAGTTCCTTCTAGTTCTCCTTTAATTATTTACCTGATAATTTTTTCTACTTTATCAATTGGATTGATCCCTTATTTAAATATTTTCTTTTCTTTTTCTCCATGATATATTCTCATTTTATTAATGACATTCTATCAAAGTAATGTATTTTTATTGTAGCAATGATTTTTTATAATTTCTTTTTAAGTATTTATGTATTTTGAGAGAGAGAGAAAGTGTGTGTGTGTGTGAGAGAGAGAGAGAGAGAGAGAAAGGGGGATGGACAGAGAGAGAGAGAGAGAGGGAGAGAGAGAGGGAGAATCCCAAACAGGCAACAAGCTGTCAGCACGAACCCTGAGATCATGACCTGAGACTGAATCAAGAGTTGGATACCTAACCAACTGAGCCGCCCAGGTGCTTCTGATTTTTATAATTTTTAAAAAAGGTTTATTTCTTTTGAGAAAGATAGTGAAGGAGGGGCAGAGAGAGGGAGAGCAAGAATCCCAACCAGGCTCTCTACTGTCATCACAGATCCTGACTCGGGGCTCAAAATCATGAACCATGAGATCATGACCTGAGCCAAATTAAGAGTGGGACATATAACCAATTGAGCCACCCAGGTGCCCCTTTATAATTTCTAAAAGCTCTTTTTCTGTTGCAACTTTATTGTAATTTTCACTTTTTTTAAAAGGCTGCGATCCCTTTTTGAATACGCATATAAAATTTTGGAATGATTTTTGTTTTTAGTTTCCTTCTGTTCCCAATATGTTTCCTTTAGTGTCAGTTCATATGCAAAATCAACTTAGTATTTCTGTTTGATGTTTTTTTTTTGTTTTTTCTTATGTGTGCCAATGTTTTATCTGCTTATTTATACTGATATACCTAGTGTGGATTTCCTCTCATATCATGTAGGTAGATGTGTTTCCAAAACATCTCTTTCTATGTGGAAAGTCTTTGTGGGTAGGAGCGTTATATAGTGGGTGGGATATGTACTGTCAGGCTTCACGTCATGATGTGTAATAATGGACCCTGAAGGGGACAAGCTGTGAGGCCCTCGTCAACTTCCAAATTAGGACTGTTCTTTCCACAAAGAACTTTTCACTTTCCCCACATGTGTTTTGTTTTATTCTGCTTTGATAAAAGCCACTTGCTTTGTGTTTTTGCTTTGTTTTTCAGTTTGGGAATAAATACTGGGCAATGTGTATCCTGTAAACCAGGGTTGGGGATCTAAGTCATCAATAAATTTCCCTTTCTTCTGTCCTGATTTTCTCCCACTCTCAGGGTTGTGTGTGTGTGTGTGTGTGTGTGTGCATGTGTATATTTTTTTAAGGGCTTTGAAAGAAGACTTAGCCTGTATATTTTCAGCCAATAGTGTACTTGCAACTCTCAGGGTTTCGGCCTTGCAGTCTACCTTCTTTGCATGTACTTCATAATTTATTAATTATCTTTCATTAAAATATCCTTAACAAAAATCCAAGCACAAACTTTGGATAGCAATTTATAGTAAAAAAAAAGAAATCATTAAACTTTTCTTTTTGGCTGCAAGTTTCTTACATATATAACAAAGTATCAAAACAATAAACAAGTAAGCAATATATTTCCTAGATGGTATCAAATTATTAATTCTATAAATGAGATCAAATTATAATTCTCAATATGTAACCAACACATTATAAAAATTAATACAAATAATTTTATGGCTGTTAGTTTTGTTCAGAAGCAGTATATGAACGCTTCCTATGATTATTTTTATTTGTTCTTTCTTTAAAAACGTGTAAGTAGTGTACGGAGCACCTGGGTGGCTCAGTTGGTTGAGTGTCCGACTATGGCTCAGGTCATGATCTCGCTGTCAGTGAGTTCAAGCCCCATGTGCAGCTCTGTGCTGACAGCTCAGAGTCTGGACCCTGCTCCCAATTCTGTCTCCTTCTCCGCCCCTCCACCACTCACGCTGTATTCTCTCTGTCTCTCAAAAATGAATAAACATTAAAATTTTTTTAAAGAAAAAACAATGTAAAAGTAGTGTTGAAATATCATGACTCAGGGGCGCCTGGGTGGCGCAGTCGGGTTAAGCGGCCGACTTCAGCCAGGTCACGATCTCGCGGTCCGTGAGTTCGAGCCCCGCGTCGGGCTCTGGGCTGATGGCTCAGAGCCTGGAGCCTGTTTCTGATTCTGTGTCTCCCTCTCTCTCTGCCCCTCCCCCGTTCATGCTCTGTCTCTCTCTGTCCCAGAAAAATAAATAAACGTTAAAAAAAAAAAAATTAAAAAAAAAAAAAAGAAATATCATGACTCATCAAAACCTGAAATGGGGATACATGAAATCTATTTTATAGGTATTAAATAATTTTGTCACCAATAAAACTGTTTGTAATATTGTACAGGAGGAATCTGTAGGATGTACCGTGTGTTTTAATTATAATGGCAGATCTCAAAGGGCTAAAGCACCAGAAACTGTATGTACCAGCCTGCAATCAGGTAAATTAATCTTCATAGGAGTCATGTACCACAGTCTCAAGTAATCAGTAATAATTGTATCATATTACTGAAGCACATTCAACTCTGTGTTTTTTTCCCTCCCTGCTGAATTGGCCTAAAACAATTGAAATTTATTAAGCCGTGTCAGAAATTCAAGTTTATAATCAATGGGAATCCAAGAAATCCGAGTACATAGGTAACCTTACTTTTACAAACTTCCATTTTTTATTATTGCTTTAGCTTTATCTATTTTTATTAAATTAGTTTTGCTAATATATTTTTATTTAACTTCATACAAAATAATTGAAAGTGGTCAAACTTAAAAAATATTCTTTATAACAAATAGAAACACTTTGTTAAAAGGATTTACTTATGTTTACCTTTTAACTTTATAAAAGTGTATACATTTTTAAGCAGTCTACCACGTTGTTGTGCACTCCTAACATTTTCAGAAAGCATATATAAGCTATTTATAAAAAGAAAAATTGTACTGTTGGAAGTAATACTAAAAGCACGAGTTAATGAATTTAACTATAGTTTTAGTTGTTGAAAATAATAATGTCCTTTTCAAAGCCCTTGAACAATTTTATTTAAATCTATATGTACTTAGTTTCCCAGCTGTGTTTAATTAGCTTAATCACTTTTTGAAATGTAACAAGCTATAAAAAGAATGATCTATTGACAGAATGTCGAATGGCAAATTGTTAGCTGCCTGATTTGATCCCCAAATGATCACTGGATGTGTGGAAAGTGAAATGTATCAAAATCACAGCATTTATAAACAGGCTTTATAGCTTGGGAGGTTAGTGCATGAATTTCAAATGGTTTCCTTTTTGTATTGGAAGGTGTAATACCAGATGAGTTTAATAGCACATGTATTGTATACAAAAGCTTTTCATAAAGACAGAAATTTCATTTACAATACTCTTACTTTGGTTATTTGAAATATGCTTTTTCCTAGACAAATCTTAATCTTTGGCAATATAAAAAGTGCATGAAGTGAATATGGACTTTAATCCTGCTTATAGGAAAGTTAAATTAATAACCTAATGACACATCTTCTGCCCAGTCATAATTATTTCTAAGCCATAATAATAATATATACTGTCTTGACTAAATCTGTGATAGATTTACAAACAAGATTTCAGTTAAATTTCACATCCTAAAACATTAGTAAGCTAGTTTTATTGCACCTTTGTATAAAAATACATTTATTTTTATTTTATTTTTTAAAGTTTATTTATTTATTTATTTATTTATTTATTTATTTATTTATTGAGAGAGAGAGGGCATGGGGGAAGAGCACAGAGAGAGGAAAAGAGAGAGGGGGAGAGAGAGAATCCTAAGCAGACTCTGCACTGACAGCAGTGTGGGGCCCAGGTCAGGGCTCCAACTCAGGACCTGTGACATCATGACCTGAGCTGAAACCAGGAGTCAGAGGCTTAACAGACTGAGCCACCCAGACACTTTAGAATTTTTTTTTTTCAACGTTTATTTATTTTTGGGACAGAGAGAGACAGAGCATGAACGGGGGAGGGGCAGAGAGAAAGGGAGACACAGAATGGGAAACAGGCTCCAGGCTCTGAGCCATCAGCCCAGAGCCTGACGCGGGGCTCGAACTCACGGACCGCGAGATCGTGACCTGGCTGAAGTCGGACGCTTAACCGACTGCGCCACCCAGGCGCCCCTACCCAGATACTTTAAAACACAGTTAATTTTAAATTTATCTTTTTTTAATGGATGAAGAGTAGGGCACCAACGTTATTTTGTTTAATTTAAGAAACCATCAATTATCACATTATCAGTCAGGGGATGGTGTGGAGAAATGAGATACAAAAAAATGTTATAATGATGCCAATAAAAAACAATTTGACTATCTAAATAGTTGACTTTTTAAGTTTTTTGACTTTTAAAATTATGAGAAATGTAATATCTTTCATCAAGAAGGCTATTTAAAAGAAATATGAGATAAAATGTTTTATTTATCATGGAATAAGGGAAACAACTATATTTATATCTTATAAATCAAATGATTACCATCCAGCACTTCCTATTTGCATCTCAATTTGCAAGTCACAGTGTAGAATAGAAACCAATGATTTATTTCAATTATATTGAAAATATTTTTATAATATCTCACTAAGACCCAGAATTTAAACACTTAGCATGTAGATAGATTTATTACATCTTAAAAAGATTGTATATAAAAAGCTAAATATACATACTACTATACCAATACAAAACCTATCAGAATGACATTTGTGGTTAGTCTGTAATATGGATATAGCTTGATAGTCTGAAATCCAAAGATTACCGGAAACATCGATAAAGCATCAGAAAAAAAAAGAAGTCCTTTTGAAAGTTTTTGAATTTGTTGTTTGAAACTATCTGGATTACTGGGCTGGGAAAACTTATTTTAAAGGTTGCAAACAAAAAAAATATTCTTAAAATCACTTCCATTTAAAAATAAAAACTGCATATCAAATTGTAGCATAAGAATATTCCCATTCTGATCTTCCATTATTCTCATTAGCATTACCCTAACCCTCCTTCTTAATTTTTGCAATATATTCTCTTACAGGGTATTCTAATATGTAAAACTTTTCCCTCATGTGTTAGCTAAAAACTCATCTTAGAGATCATCTAGTTGAGAGACTGCAAATATGTATTATTTAATGTGCTAACTCTAGTCATAGCTGCCTGAGGTAGGTCTGAGTGGAGAGGAATTCAGTGGGAGAGCTGGCTCAAGTTCCACAGAAAATGGTGCTAATATGATGGGATATCTATGTTAGAGAATGGGGATAAACATACATGCTTATTATAGTTTTGTTTCATCTTTTTTCCCCCAATTACATATATTATTTCTTGTTTATTGATTTCCCATCCCCAGGTCACTTAACCAACTGAGCCACCCAGGCACCCCCCCTAAAATAGTATTTTTATATTCTTTGGGTAAATACCTAGTAGTGCAATTGTTAGATCATAGGTTATTTCTATGTTTGATTTTTTAGTTTATTTATTTTGAGAGAGAGAGAGAGACAGTGTATAAGAACCAGGGAGTGGCAGAAAGAGAGACAAAGACAGGGACAAAGACTGAGAGAATCCCAAGCAAGCTCTGCTCTGTGCATGCAGAGCCCAACTCAGGGTTTGAACTCACAAACCATGAGATCATGACCTGAGCTGAAATCAAGAGTCAGACATACCAACTGAGCCACCCAGGTGCCCCTAAGGTATTTCTATTTTTAAATATTTGAGGAAACTCCATACTGTTTTCCAGTGACTAAACCAGTTTGCATTCCCATCAACAGTGCAAAAGGATTCCTTTTTCTCCTCATCTTCACCAATACCTATTCTTGTATTTTTGAATTTGGCCATTCTGACAGGTGTGAAGTGATTTCTCATTGTAGTTTGATTTATATTTTTCTGATGATCAGTGATGTTGAGCATCTTTTCATATGTCTGTGAGCCATCTGTAGGTATTCTTTGGAAAAATGTCTGTACATACCTTCTGTCCATTTTTTGATTGATTTGTTTGGGAGGTGTTAAGTTGTAGACATTCTTTATATATTTTGGATACTAATCCTTGATCAGATATGGTATTTGCAAATGTCTTCTCCTATTTCATGGGTTGCCTTTTAGTTTTGTTGATTATTTGCCACTCTGTGCAGAAGCTTTTTATTTTGATGAAGTCTCAATAGTTCATATTTGCTTTTATTTTCCTTACTTCAGGAGACATATATCCTAAGACTTCGCTTTTGCCAATGTCAAAGAGGTTACTGCCTGTGTTCTCCTCTAGGATTTAAAATTTTTGACATTCATTTTTATTTTTTAGAGATAGCCTATGAGCTGGGGGGGGGGGCAGGGAGAGAGGGAGACACAGAATCTGAAACAGGCTTCAGGCTCAGAGCTGTCAGCACAGAACCCAACATAGGTCTTCATCCCATGAACAGTGAGATCAAGACCTGAGCATTAGTCAGACACTTAACTGACTGAGCCACCCAGGCACTCCTCCTTTAGGATTTTAATAGCTTCCTCCTGTCTGACATTTAGATCTTTCATCAATTTTTAATATATCTTTGTTGTATGGTATCAGAAAATCATCCAGTTCCCTTCTTTTGCATGTTGTTATCCAATTTTCCCAACACCATTTGTTAAAGATACTGTATTTTTTTTCCATTGGATATTCTTTCCTACTTTGTTGAAGATTAATTGACCGTATAGATGAGGGTTCATTTCTGGGTTCTCTATTCTGTTCCATTGGTTTATGTGTCTGTTTTTGTACCAGTGCCATACTGTCCTGATCACAACAGCTTTGTAATATAACTTGAAGACTGGGATTGTGATGCCTTTAGCTTTGCTTTTCTTTCTTTTCTTTTTTTTTTTTTTTTTTTAATTTTTTTTTCAACGTTTATTTATTTTTGGGACAGAGAGAGACAGAGCATGAACGGGCGAGGGGCAGAGAGAGAGGGAGACACAGAATCGGAAACAGGCTCCAGGCTCTGAGCCATCAGCCCAGAGCCCGACGCGGGGCTCGAACTCACGGACCGTGAGATTGTGACCTGGTTGAAGTCGGAAGCTTAACCGACTGCGCCACCCAGGCGCCCCTTCTTTTTTTTTTTTAATTGCTTTAGCTACTCAGGATCTTTGTGGTTCCATGAAAATTTTAGGATTGTTTGTTCTAACTCTGTGAGAAATTCCAGTGGTATTTTAATAGGGATTTCATTAAATTTGTAGATTGCTTTGGGAATGTAGATATTTTAACCATACTTCCTCTTCCAATCCATAAGCATGGAATATCTTTCCATTTCTTTGGTATCTCTTCAATTTCTTTCATGAGTCTTTTATAGTTTTCAGAGTATAGATTTCTTTCTTTTTTTTTTTTCTTTCTTTTTTTTTTTTTCTTTCTTTCTTTTTTCCTCTTTGATTAAGTTTATTCCTAGCTATCTTATGGTTTTGGTGCAATTGTAAATGTGATTGATTCCTTGATTTCTCTTGCTGCTGCTTCATTATTCGTGTATAGAAATGCAACAGATTTCTGTACATTGATTTTGTCTCCTGCAACATTACTGAATTCATGTATCAGTTCTAGAAACTTTTCAGAAGAGTCTTTTGGGTTTTCTATATAGAGTATCATGTCATCTTCAAACTGTGAAAGTTGGAGTTTTTTCTTGCTGATTTAGAAATCTTTTATTTCTTTTTCTTGTCTGATTGTTGTGGCTAGGATTTCCAGTGATATGATGAAATAATAGTGGTGAGAGTGGACATCTTTTGTTTGTGACCATAGGGGACATCCTCATTGAAGATGATATTAGTGGTGAGATTTTTGTATATGGTCTTTATTATGTTTTGTAATGACCTATATTAGAGGTATGTTCTCTCTAAGCCTAATTTGTTGAGGGTTTTTATGAATGGATGTTGTACTTTGTCAAATGCTTGTTCTGTATCTGTTGAAAGGATCATATACTTCTTATGCTTTTCTTTTATTTATATGTTGTATCATGTTGGTTGATTTGTGAGTATTGAGCCACACTTGCAGTCCAGAAATAAACCCACTTTACATTGTGAATCATTCTTTTAATGTACTATTGGATTCAGTTTGCTAGTAATTTCTTGAGAATTTTTGCATCTATGTCCATTAGGGATATTGGCCTATAGTTTTCTTTTTCAGTGGAGTCTTTATCTGGTTTTGGTATCAGGGTAATCCTGGCCTCATAGAATGAATTTGGAATTTTCCTTCTTCCTCCATTTTTTGCAATAGTTTGAGTAGAATAGGTATTAACTCTTCTTTAAATGTTTGGTAGAATTTACCTGTGAAGCCATTTTGCCCTGGACTTTTGTTTATTGGGAGCTATTTTATTATTGAATCTATTTCTCTGCTGGTTATTGGTCTGTTCAGTTTCTCTATTTCTGTTCCAGGTTTGGTAGTTTATATGTTTTTTAGGAGCTTACCCATTTCTTCCAGGTTGTCTAATTTGTTGGCATATAATTTTCATAATAATCTCTTATAATCATTTATGCTTCCTTGTTGTTGGTTACTAATTCTCCTTTTTTCATTTGTGATTTTATTTATTTGTGTCCTTTCTCTTTTCTTTTTGATAATTCTGGCTAGGGGGTTTATCAATTTTATTATTTTTTTTTTTGAGAAACCGATTCCTGATTTCATTGATCTGCTCTATTATTTGTGAATTTTCATATCATTTATTTCTGCTCCAATCTTTATTATTTCCTTCCTTTGCCTTGCGTTAGGCTTCATTTGTTGTTCTTTTCCTAGCTTTTTGGTTTAAGGTTAGGTGGTTTATTTGAGATTTTTCTTGCTTTTATAAGTTAGGCATGTATTGTTATAAACCTCCCTCTTACAACTTCTTTTGCTGCATCCCAAAGGTTTTGGACCATCGTGTTTTCATTTTCACTGGCTTCTGTGTATTTTCTTTTTAATGTCTTCTTTTATTTCCTGGTTGATCCATTCATTGTTTAGTAGCATGCTGTTTAACCTCCATGTTTTTATTCTCTTTCCACATTTTTTTCTTGTGGTTGACTCCAAGTTTCATAGTGTTGTGATAAGAAAATATGTGGTGTGATCTCAGTCTTTGTACTTGTTGAGACCTGATTTGTGACCTAGTATGCAATCTATTCTGGAGAATGTCTCATGTGCACTTGAAAAGAATGTGTATTCTCCTGTTTTAGGATGAAATATTGTGAATATTATTCATCCTAGTTAAATCATTCTAGTGCAGTGTGTTACTCAAAGCCATTGTTTCCTTGTTGATTTTCTGTTTAAATGATGTCCATTGCTGTAAGTGAGGTGTTAAAGTCCCCTACTATTATTGTATTATCTATTACTTTATTTATGTTTATTATTGTTTTATACGTTTGGGTGTTTCCCAATTAAGATTCCTATTAAAATTTACACTTGTTAGATCCTCTTCTTGAATTGTCCCCTTTATTATGATATAGTGTCCTTTTTCACTTCTTGATACAGTCTTAGTTTTACTTATTTTTTTAAGTTCTGTTTTGTTTTTGAGAGAGAGAGAGAGAGAGAGAGACTGCGAGTGGGGGAGGGCCTGACAGAGAGGGAGACAGTGAGAATCCCAAGCAGATTCTGCCCTGAAATATGGAGCCCAACATGGATCTTGAAACCAGAAACTGCAAGATCATGATCTGAGCTGAAATCAAGAGTCAGATGTTTAACCTGCTGAGCCACCCAGGTGTTCCTAGTCTTTGTTTTAAGGTCTAGTCTAAGTATTGGTACTCTGGATTTCTTTTGACATCCATTTGCAAAATAAATATTTCTCTATGCCCTCACTTCCAATATGCAGCTGTCTTCAGGCCTAAAATGAACCTCTATAGGCAGCATATAGATGAGTTTTATTTTCTTATCCATTCTGACACTCTATATCTTTTGACTAGAGTGCTTAGTCCATTTATAGTCAAAGCAATTATGTAGAGATATGTATATATTGCCATTTTATTACTTGTTTCGGTGTTTCTGAAGATTTCTCTGTTCCTTTCTTGTCTTTGTCACTTTCAGTCTTTCCTTTCCACTCAAATAATACCTTTTAATATTTATTGCAGGGCTGGCTCAATGGTCACAAACTCCTTTAGTTTTTGTTTTCTGGGAAACTCTTTATACCTCTTTCTATTCTGAATGATAGCCCTGCTGGATAGAGCATTCTTGGCTACAGATTTTTCCCATTCAGCACTTTAAATATATCATGCTCCTTCCTTCTGGCTTGCTAAGTTTCTGTGGAGAGAACTGCTGCAGCCTTATGGGTCTTCCCTTGTAAAGTCAGGACTTCTTTTGTCCTGCTGCTTTTAAGACATTTAATCAATATATTTTGAAAATTAAATTACAATATGTCTTGGTGTCAGCCTGCTTTTTTTCTTCTTTTTTGTTTGTCTGTTTTAAATGGGAGTTTTCTGTGGGAGTTTAAATGGGAGTTTCCTAGATTTGGATGTCTGTTCCCTTCCTCAAATTCAACAAGTTTTCAGCTATTAATTATTAAAATAAATTTTCTGCCCCCTTTTCTCTCTCTTCTTTTGGGACTCCTATGATATGAATGTTATTACATTCAATGAATTCACTAAATTCCCTAAGTCGATTCTCACGTTCAGTAATTCTTTCTCTCTTGTTTAGCTTCATTATTTTCCATTATTTCACCTTCTCTATCACTTATTCATTCCTCTTCGCCATGCTCGTGTTCATTGTGTCAAGCCTGTTTCCAATTGCAGTTATTGGATTTTTAATTTCTGATTCTTTTTTAACTCTTTTATCTCTGTGGTAAGGGTCTCCCTGAAATCTTCCATTCTTTTCTCAAGCTCAGCTAGTATCCTTATGATTGTTGTTTTAAATGCTCCATCAGGTATTAAAGAAGACCCTTAATGTGTTGAGCACTATTATATGTAAGTGACGAATCACCAAATTCTACTCCTGAAACCAATATATGTTATCTATATACATGTTAGTTATATGTTAACTAATAGAATTTAAATGAAAATATGAAAAAAAAGAAAAAATAAGATGACCAAAACAACCCCAAATTCTCCATCATGTAACATATCTGTTTTGCTTAGATTGGGCCATGATCTTATCTTGTTCTTTCATTTGGGATGAATTCTTCCATCTTTGCATTTTGTCTATGTCTCTACCTTGTTTATTGTATTAGAAAAGTCTGTTGCCTGCTTCTGACAGTAATGGCTATATGAAGAAGAGGTTATGTTGTGTCCAGTGCTTACCACTTCAGGGAGTGTCCTGATGTGTGTTGTGTGTGCTGTGCTGTTGTGTTTTGGCTGCTCTATCCTTTAGGCCACTTACCTGCAGAGGCACTCCTTGCCTGCAGTGGTCAGTGCTTGAACCTTGGCCAGAATGTGGCAAGTTTAACTAGGTGTGTTCTTGTCTGCTTGTGAAATGAAACCTGATATTACTTCCAGTGGAACCGAAACACTGCAGTACTCTGTTCCAGAGATATGGTGTGGCCAGGGGTTTCTGCTGGACTTTTGGTGAATGGGCCTTCTGTGCTGGGACTTAGGCAAACTTCACTGAGAATGGTAGCCCCTCCAGAAAACACAGGTGTGGGACTTGGTGTTAGGCAGAGTATGGGGCACTGAGCTGCTTTAAGCAGATGGTTCTGCATTTAGGCTGAGGGACAGGGGAGGGAAATGGCACCAGCCAGCTCCTTTGTCCCCAGAGAGACATCTCCATGAAAGATGACTCTCAGGGATATGCTCCAAGAAAAGCAAATAAATCCCCATTTTATACCCCAAGCATTCTTCAGATCTCTGTTTCCACGCCATCAGCCTCCTGGTTGTTTGCCTGCCTTCTCTGTAGGACAACACAAAAATCAACCCCTCTTTTTTTCCCTGACAATAACTTTGGGTAAATATTCTCCTTCTTTGTTCCCCTGTATGCTCCTTCCTCTCTCTCTCTCCTTTCTCTACAACCATGACATTTCCCTTGTGATCTGTTTCTCCCCCAAACCACATCTCTGCATTTCCTACTGTCTTTGATGTGGCCTCTTCTCTCCATTTATTTGTGCAGTTTGTTCTGTCACTCTTCAAGTTGATTTCTGTGGTATTTAGGATGATTTGATAATTATCTAGTCATGTTCATGGGAGGAGATGAGCCTACGGTCCTCCTATTCTGCCACCATCTTCCTCTACCTCTCTCTGCAATTTTTTTGCTATTTTATTTTTCTTTTCAAAGTTAAGATTATTTGAGTATCACTTTTTAAATATTTATTTATTTTTGAGAGAAAGAAGGAGAGAGACACAGAGCACAAGCAGGAGAGGGACAGAGAGATATAGAGACACAGAATCCGAAGCAGGCTCCAGGCTCTGAGCTGTCAGCACAGAGCCCGAAATGGGGCTCATACCCATGAACAGTGAGATCATGACCTGAGCCCAAGTCGGACACTTAACCGACTGAGTCACCCAGGCGCCCCTGAGTATCACTTGGTAAAAATATTTTCATAGCATCTAATTTACTTCAATTCTTTATTTGCTCTATGCAAGTGAATATATTTGTAGTTTTTATGTTATTAAAGTTGTATTCTGGTCTATTATTATAATTGTTTATTATTTTAAATTTAGTTTTGCTTGGATTCTTAGATTTTTTACTTAAAAGCATTCCAGGGTCATTGATTTTATAATTTTTAATGAGGTGAAAAAAATGCTCATCAGAAGCATGGTGTGCATTGGCACAACTTCCCAACAAAATGTAGCCTAGGCAAAGGAAAAGTGTATACTTAGAGGCACAGAGTCTTGTGAGAGCATGGCAGTTTGGGAAACTTAATGTATGTAAGTATGACTAACCTGGGCATCTGAAGAAAAAAAAAGTAGTCTGTGCCAATGAAAGCATTGAACTATTAAATATATATTTATACTTGTAAATATAAATGTTATAAATATATATTAATACATATATATTTGTATTTAAATATTTATATAGATAGTATATACAAGAGTAACCCATTGTAGAATAGCACAGTATAAAGAATTTGTTAGCCAGAGTCATTATCAGGAAATGTATTTAGTTTTGGCTGTGTGCAATGTGACATATCTATTAATCTGTGAATCTGTGTAATTAATTTATTGGTTTGGGGCAACTTTCATTCTCCTTCCAATTCTGATTTCATTGATGAAATGTTAACAACCACAGGAACAAGTCCTAGTTGGTAGATGCATTTGAAATTTCAGAAAGTTCTGCATCTTCCTATTAATTTGATGGCCCCAATAAATCTGGTGGAAATTCTTTTTTCTTATCCACATCATAGAATATTTCACACGATGTTCTAAATGTAAATACACTGAATTTCATTTTAGCAATGAATTCTAGGTTACAATGTATCACAGAACCATGGAATTCAATGATACTATAAACTTATCTAGCACATAAACTTATCATCTAGCACAACTACCCAACTCATGCTAAATCATCTCCATGGCATCTCTGTCAGTGGCTTTCTTTACTGTGCTTGAATATTTCAAGTGATATTCAATGAGATACTCTCAAATATTTCTATGCTTTAGATTGCTGTAATAATTCTTACACCATTACTGTGGTCACAGTTCTAGTTTTAATGGCCTGGGAGGTTGTGATTAAGTGAAAACTATCATGAAGTGTTAAAGAAATGGAAATAATGGATTTCCAGTGCCTAGCCCAGTGTGTGGCTCTTTGGCAATCAGAATGTGTTAGTGATTCTTTGCCCCTCAAATAATTGAAAGTAGAAATTAAATAACTTTCTTTCAAATTCAGGTTTATCTTCTCAGTGTGAACCAACCTGCATTCTTGTAATTATATTTCAGATGAGAGGTCTTTTAAGTTGGCTACAATTTGTGGTTGTTCCAAGTATTTTGTTTGTTCATTTGTTTTGTTACGGAACCTGGTCTGAATCACCCGGCGGAAGAACCAAGTGGCACTTGGGGATCTTGAAGGCAGGAGGTTTATTTTACACCAGTGGGCTCAGAGGAGATCACTCTCCAGAGGTTTGAGTCCTGAGCATAAGCAGAGGTAACAATTTATAGTCTCTTACTGCCACATTCCGCATTAGTAGTAATTTGGCATGTGTAGCAAGCAGGGTGGGAAGAAGAACCCGGAAGGGGAGTCTAGTCAGGGACTGGAATTTCCCTATCAGTCCTGTCGGCCATCTTATAACAGATTTTCCCTGTTAGTTTAACATTCCTAGAATATGAAGAAATCATTGACACTTTGAAAGTGGAAACACAGACAACAATGAGGAGGCTGTTGACATGCAAGAAGAGATGAAAGAAATTAGACTAGTATAGCAGCTGAGAAGATTGAAAGAAACAGACAGAGTTCAGGTGGGTTTTGGTGGTAAAGTCCATATAGTACATTCTAATGGGTTAGGGTATAGTTGGAAGAGCAAAAATGAATCAAGGTTGATTTATTGATATTTGGTTCAAATAGCAGAGGCGATTATGGTGCCATTTACTGTGATGGGGAAGACTAGTGGAGAAACAGATTTTGTTCTAGACTTAAGTTTGAAATGACAAGAGAATTTAATTAGGATGTTGGCTGAAATGGTTAACAGAAAACTTAAACTCACTTTAAAATCATGACTGGGGCGCCTGGGTGGCGCAGTTGGTTAAGCATCCGACTTTAGCCAGGTCACGATCTCGCGGTCCGTGAGTTCGAGCCCCGCGTCGGGCTCTGGGCTGATGGCTCAGAGCCTGGAGCCTGTTTCCAATTCTGTGTCTCCCTCTCTCTCTGCCCCTCCCCCGTTCGTGCTCTGTCTCTCTCTGTCCCAAAAATAAATAAGTGTTAAAAAAAAAAAATTAAAAAAAAAATAATAAAATCATGACTGCTAATCTCAAAAGGGCTACTAGTCATTTGGACAATACTACCACTGTTTGCTTACAAATTCAGTCTCCTATTCTGATTGGTGACTCCTAAAATTAATGAGCACACAAATCACTTGGAGATCTTATTAAAATGCAGTTTCTGAAAATCTTTTGAGATACCTGAGAATCTGCATTTCTAGCAAGCTCTAGGTGACATTAATGTTATTGACCATCAGATTCACTCTGAGTAGCGAGGTCTGATCTAGACAATACTCTCCCAGTTCTGTTTAATCTTAATTTCCAATGCTCCCTCCTCACTCAGCTGAGATGATATTTAAAGAGAAAAAAGAATTTAAATTGGACAAGAGTTTTTGCATTCTTTAGCCATTAAATCTATCAATCCACTCATCCAGGAAGACTTTACTCTTTCAAAAGTGGGCTTCTGTATAAGGCCAGTCCCTCTGCTTTATTGGATTACATCCCCTTCACTTTCTCAAAGGCATCAATTCCATAATTGCTACCTACTTTCCAAGCATCATTACATTTTCATTTTCAGTTTTTAGTGAATTGGTCTCTTCAGTATACTTACATGCTGAGATGTACTCGTTTTAAGATTAAAAAAAAAGTGTTAAGGTGACTGAGTTGAGCCTCTGACTTTTGGTTTCAGCTCATGTCGTGACCTTACAGTTTATGAGACTGAGTCCCACATCAGGTTCTGCTCTGACAGAACAGAGCCTGCTTGGGTTTCTCTCTCCCTCTCTCTCTTCCCCTCTGCCACTCATGCTCATTCTCTCTCAAAATAAATAAACTAAAAAATAATTTTAAACAAAGCGTATCGATATTTCCTTCACTACTTTATTTCTTTGAAGTAAATTTTTCAAACAATCGTATACTTTTTTTCTCTAATTGTTTTCTTTCCATTTTGTGGTGATGGTTCTAGTTAAACAGTTATTGTTAAGACCAATCATTTTTCTTTACATTGCTAAATATAATGGTAAATTCTCAGTTCTCATTTTTATCTCATCTATCAAGATTATTTGCATAGTTCTTGAAACACTTAGATCCCAGTTATAGAACCTCTTCTCTTCTATATCTATATGTCAGCTTTCTAGCTCTCTAGGTAACCTTATACTTTTTTCTTGGTTTTACATAGTACATGTGCTTCTGATTCCCAAAAATACATTTTTAGCACAGATATTTCTACTGACCTACAGTCAGATATGTAAGGTGATTATGCAATTTATTGTCCAAATAAGGACCCTTTTGAATCTGAGTGCAATTAATCTGTGACAACACATGTAAACCAATACTGATGCTGGCTAAAAATTTTTTTATGATTACCAGTTTTATATCTAATTGTTCACTCATCTTATACATTTGAATTTTATGACAGAGTTTTCAATAAATACCCATTTTCCCTTCTTTTGTAGTAGAACCCTGGATCTTCAGCTGAGCACATAACTTTGTAGAATAAGAACTCTTTTCCAAACCTCTGTTTCCACTGGATGTAACAAGGTGACTAAGTTCTGGGCAATGAAATGTAGAGTAAATTGGTATGTGCAATGTTTGGGAAGTGGCTTAAATATATGGGATGTGCCCTCCTTATATCATTTTTCTTGTTATTCTGCCTAGATTATGAATTCAGTAGTCATTTAGAACCCTTAGGTAGAAGCCACATATTGAGAATAGCAGTACAAAAGGATAGAAGTAGTTTGGATATTGATACTTCATAAACCATCAAACTAGCCCCCTAAACTGCTTTTGTTTATGTAAAAGATAAACACCCATATTGTTCTAGCTTTTATTAATTTATTTTTTATTACAAATGAATCTAATTCTTTTTTTTTTTTTTTAACATTTATTTATTTATTTTTGGGACAGAGAGAGACAGAGCATGAACGGGGGAGGGGCAGAGAGAGAGGGAGACACAGAATCGGAAACAGGCTCCAGGCTCTGAGCCATCAGCCCAGAGCCTGACGCGGGGCTCGAACTCCCGGACCGCGAGATCATGACCTGGCTGAAGTCGGACACTTAACCAACTGAGCCACCCAGGCGCCCCACAAATGAATCTAATTCTTATTAATAGAGGCTTTTAACAGTTATTACTTTATTTATTTATTTATTTGACAAATATTTGTTAATTGGCTGGCACTCTTCTGGGCATTTGGGATACACTACTGAACACAAAAGGGATCTCCGAGCTTTAATTCTAATAAGTAGATTCTTATAAATATAATAAAAGATTAATATGCTAAAATAATAAATTATATAATATGTTAAGTCATAAAGGCTAAGGCAAAAATTAAAAATAGGTAATGGTGAAAAGGTTTAAGATTCTGGTCATAGGGAGAGGTTTAATAGTCTAAATGAGGTTACACTCCTCCTAAGGCAGGTAACAGTGAGTAAAGAGTTAAACAGGTGAGCAGTTTAACCTATAAATATATCTGGAGAAAGGTCCTTCCAGGCAAAGGAGATAGTCATACAGAGACCATTGGTTAGGAGTATGCCTGTTTTTTCTTTTTTTTTTTAAGTTTATTTATTTATTTATTTATTTTGAGAGAGAGAGAGAGAGAGAGAGAGAGCGAGCGAGCACACAGGTGACAGCAAGAGCAAGGCAGGGTCAGAGACCGAAGGATAGAGAATCCCAAGCAGGCTCCTCACCACCAGTACAGAGCCCTATGTGGGGCGCAAACTCACAAACCGTGAAATCATGACCTGAGCCCAAATCAAGAATCACATGCTTAACTGACTGAACCACCCAGGTGGCCCTCTCAAAGTCTTTTAAAATTACATACAATTACAGTTCATTAATACTTAACTTTAAATATAGTGTCTATTAATTATCCTTTGCTAAGTAGTTATTAAGTGTGTACTATGTACCATTTTAATTCAAATATTTAAACAGGAGCACTGGCTTATCTTGTCTCTCTTTAGAAATAAAGGAAGGGGCGCCTGGGTGGCTCAGTCGGTTAAGCATCCGACTTCGGCTCAGGTCGTGATCTCGTGGTCCGTGAGTTCGAGCCCCGCGGTCCGTGAGTTCGAGCCCCGCGTTGGGCTCTGTGCTGACAGCTCAGAGCCTGGAGCCTGTTTCAGATTCTGTGTCTCCCTCTCTCTCCGCCCCTCCCCCATTCATGCTCTGTCTCTCTCTCCTCAAAAATAAATAAACGTTAAAAAAAATTGAAAAAAGAAATAAAAGGAAATATCCATAAGTCGTTTAAAAAATGTTTTTTTTTTTTTGATGTTTATTTATTTTTGAAGAAGTGAGAAACAGAGCGCGAGGGGGGAGGGGTAGAGAGAGAGGGAGACACAGAATCCAAAGCAGGCGCCAGGCTCTGAACTGTCAGCACAGAGCCCTATTCGGGGCTCGAACCCCTAAACCACGAGATCATTACCTGAGCCCAAGTCAGAGGCTTAGGCGGCTGAGCCACCCAGGCGCCCCCATAAGTACTTTTGATATTATGACTATATAAATACTACTTCACCAAAGAGGCACAAAGAATTTGAGCACAATTTTGCGATTATGAGGTGTCACAGCCTCTAAAAAAATGTGTTATACTCTGCCTGATGTGTGCTATGACTTTAAATAAATGTTAATGTATTTAAAACCACAAATTAATAATCGTAAGTTTAGAAAAACCATGATTTCCTGTCAAATAGATGCCAGTCATTGCTAGTTTTATTTTAAAGATTTCATCACTTTTACTTGCAACGTTTTCTAGTTTTACCACAATAGAAGAGGTATGTTTTAAGGGAACTTATGTAATTTTTTTTTTTCTGTTGTAAGTGATGCAGATTAAAATAGTTTCAATGGCAGGGCCAGATTGATTCCAGTGACACTGTATACAGAAAACATTATGGTATGTTCCCTCAACCCTGTATAACTAAACATAGAAACAATAGAAAATTATAAATAAACGTAAGAGACTCAAATAATTCTAACTTTTCATCTGATGAGTAAAATTATTTTCTTTAAACATCAGTTTCTTAGTCTATCAAGTGGGTAACCCAGCACAGAAACGTATCAGATAACTATTTCTGGAGTTATTCCACCTCTCTTGAAATCTATGTAATTTACAGACAACTTAAAATTTTTATATAAGTGAAATAAGTCAGAGAAAGACAAATACCATATGATTTCACATATATGTGAAATGTAAAAACAAAACAAAACAAATAAACAAAGAATAAAAAACAGACTCTTAAATACAGAGAACTGGTAGTTGTCAGAGGGGAGTTGGGTTGGGGGATGAGTAACATAAATGAAGGAGATTGAGAAGTACAAACTTCCAGTTATGTAATAAGTCATGAAGATGAAAAGTACAGCATAGGGAATATAGTCAATAATATTGTAATAATGTTGTATGGTGACAGATGGTGACTACACTTACCATGGTGAGCACTGAGTAATGTATAGAATTATCAAATCATTATGTTATACACTTGAAACTAATATAACATTGTATGTCAACTGTACTTTAATAATAAATTTAAAAAAATAAAGCATGTATTAAGACATCAAAAAAAAAGTGTCAGCATGTAGAGGAATGATTCAATTAGTTTGAAATTAAGGTAAATAAGGTTCAGCGGTTTTAAAAAGAGAGAAAAACATATTAAGTATTAGGAGGTATCCTTTATTAAACTCTATGTTAGCACAATTCTAGAATTCATGCAAGTAAATCCTTGTTGATAATTCTTACTCTTTTGTAGATCACTGTACACTTTCAAATAATTTTCATCCAGTTTTAAAAGGATATACATATTTCTAATTCATTTAATTCACAATGAAGAATAATCTCAGGAAATACTTAAATAATCTTATACTATCTCAGACACACAGGTACAGAAAGAAAGAATTTTTCTCTACAGTTCTATTTCTTAGCTTACAAAGGAAAACTTGCCATCATTAGGAATTGTGTCCTACTTGAAAATCGAAAAGGTAAAATAGGTTGATGCATAATATTGCAGTTACCTGAATTCTGTTTTGTGTCTCAAGAGTGACATAAATGTCACATACATTCATACAAAGCACATCTTTACAGCTTATTCTTCCCTTGTGGGAAATACATAAATAGTTATGTCTTTCATTTTTTACTGTTTATTAAGATAAATAGTTACAACTTTTTATTTTCCTGTCTTCTGTGAACCCAGGAGTGTAGTTTAGGTTGGAGTGCAATTTATGAATTTAAAAATGAAATAAAAATAAGTACCTATAATGATATTAAAATCTTTATAACATTTTATATAAATTTTGTTTAAGGGAATAAACTAATACATGTAAACAAGTCATCAACAATTTGGAGATTCTGGGAAATAATTTAGTATAAGCACTAACTCTTCGTTATATAACACATACATATACACAACAAACACAAATTCCATTTAAAAAAATTTTAATGTCTATTTTTGAGAGAGAGAGAGAGAGAGAGATGGAGTGCAAGTGAGGGAGGGGTAGAGACAGAGGGAGACACAGAATCTGAAGCAGGCTCCAGGTTCTGAGCTGTCTGCAGAGAGTCCCATGTGAAGCTTGAACCCATGAACCACGAGATCATGACCGGAGCCAAAGTTGGATGCTTAACTGAATGAGCCACCCAGGCACCCCACGAATTCCATTTTTATTATCATTATTTTAGTTTAATTTATAATTAATTTTTTTTTATTTTTTTAAGTTTATTTATTTTGAGAGAGACAAAGACAGTAAATTGGGGGAAGGGCAGAGAGAGAGGAAGACAGAGAATCCCAACCAGGTTCTGCACTGTCAGCACTGAGCCCATCATGGGGCTCAAACTCATGCACTGTGAGATCACAGCCTCAGCTGAAACCAAAAGTCAGTCACTTAACTGACTGAGCCACCCTGATGCCCCTGAAATTTTTACTTTTACTTAATAAAATATATTAACAACTAACAGATGAAAATGATTTAAAAACATTATATAAATATATTTCCTTATATCATAAAGGATAACATTTATTTTTGTTCTCAGTAACCTATAGTTTAGAAACTAATCTCCCTGTATTTGATTATTGATGCCACCCTTATTTATATTTCCAAAATAAATAAATTGAAATAACAAAATTACCTTGTTTTTCTTGCTTTTATATGTAATTTGCTATGAAAAAATATTCACACTTTGAAAATATGTAATGAAGGGATACAATTAATATAAACTATTTGACTGTAATTTATAGATATGCATATGTATCCATCTGTAAAAATATGGAAATTATACATCAAAAAATGAGAAAATGTGTATACATAAACAATAAATAAACATAGATAAGAAAAAGGAAGGGAGAGAGGGAGGAAGGAAGAAGGAAGGAAATAAGGAAGGAAAGGGAAAATATGCAAAGCTATGAATTATCCCAAAGGGAAAATATGTTTAACTCAGACTCAACTTTACTAAACTTTCTCTGATCTGGAAATTGCCCAGAACTTTAACTGTTCATATGATTAAAACATTCAAATAGGAGGTTCAAACCATATTTACAAAACTTTTTAAAAGCTAGTAATTGATATATTACACATTACATTTATAAGCCAAAGCAGCATAGCATTGTTTATTTAGAAATCATTCATTGCATTTTGGAAACTGACAAACTTAAAAGATTGCAACACTTGGGCATCTTTTAGTAAATTTATGGCCCTGTTTCTTAATTTAAATTAGAAACAGTTCCAATTTGAACATATGGTGTAAAGTTTCTAATGCAAGATTATTTGTGAATCACCTCAATAATTTAAAGTTTATTTGTATTCTATTCTCCCTTATCTTGACTTCATTGTTAATAACTGTTGATTAATTTAAACATTATTTAATACTAGGCACCTAAAAAGAAAATAAGAGCTGTATTTTAGGTATGCAAACATAAAGAAACAGAAATTTTCACATCCACTCTATTCCTCCTCCCTTTAGTCAATATACACTTTCTCTCAAGAGTGTTCATGATGATCATCATGTCTCCTCTGTCACTTGGGCTCAGCTCCTAGCATCTTCATCTTCCCCCTCCCAAGCAGACTTAGAGTGGGCTTGAATCTAATACAAATACTAATAGACTTCAGTTTTGGTGCTCACCCTAGAAACCCTTGTGTGTGATAAGAGATTGTAACAGTAAAATCCTCTCTGCTCATACATTTTTCACTTCCCTTCCCTTCCCTTCCCTTTCCTTCCCTTCCCTTCCCTTCCTTTCCCCTCCCCTTCCCTCCCCCCTCCCTTTTTCATCTCACTTACTTCTGTTCATCAAAGAAAAAGAAAAAAAAAATAGCTCGCTGATTGTTCTCATCCACAACTATTTTATCAGAGACGGAGAAAAGTGAGTCTAAATAATCTTGACACATTAACTTATTTAGGTAGATAAATTCAATAAATCACAACATGTTTCTGGCTTCGTAACTAATACCAGTCTAAAGTAATATTTGGATTCATTTTGAAGTAAAACATACTTCATTTGAAGTAAAACATTTGAAGTAAAAATAACTTTTCAGCGTTATTTATTTTCTGAAAAGTAATTTTCTTTTCCAACATTTTCCAAAATGTTGATAAAAACATTAAATACTACTGATATAGGCATTTTGGTATAGTAAGAAAAAATTTACTTTATTTTTTTTTATAACATGTAATTAAAACAACTAAAGAGTATGAGTGAGAGGTTGACTGCTCTATAATTAAGCATGTGAGTCATAAATTCATAGGAGAGATCTATTTGACTCTTATAGTAAACTAGGAAATGGCAGGAAGACCACTTAGGTTTGAGGCTAATAATAATTTTACTAAAGTGCACAAAGCATTTGAGGTCATTATGAAAATAATTATTTTTAGAATGTTTTATAAACTATTCAACAAATATAAGAAAAAATGACATTTATTTGATAATCATGGTTAGAATTTAAGTGGTTTCAAACTATGGTCATAAGCTATTAAATGTGCCTTAGCCTCTAACCAAATAATTAGAAATGAATTTTAGCCAATCTATCAAAGAATTTCAGTCCTAAATATAAAACTTAAAAGTATACTACCAAACTAAAAGTCCACTAATGTGGGAGTTTTTAGAATTCCCTTTCACATATTTCCCTTTCACATAATATACATATGAATGTTACAGATCTGGCACAAAATATTTATTAATTTTACACAGTTCCAAAAACAAAATACAAGTCAAATCGTCTACTTCTTTGCACAGGTGACTGGATGATATTCATCTATGTGCACATTCTTGCCAAACAATAGTCCCAGCATCTCATATTTCATACCTTTCTGCCAGCCCTGTATGTGGCCTCATTTGTACCTATCCTCCCTTACATCTCTCCACAAAAAGCCTCCCTGCCAGCTGTACCTGGCTAAACAGCTTTGTCTGTCATGAAATATTCTGAAATCAAAATAAAGCTCCACTATGTTTCCTTAACACATACATGGTATCCTTGTTACAAAAAATCCACCTTTCAACTAGTATGACTATAGCCTCTCTCTCTCTATTAAGCTCTTTTTAGGCCAAGATCACCCACATATGATATGTTCACATCTATTCACCTATTTCTCTTATCATTTGATGTGTGGTAAGGGTGCTAAATACATTTTTATTGAATTCAGCTAAATTGGTGTAAAACAGAGCTCAGTTCTGATACACCCTTACTAGTTGGGTGGCATTAGTTAAATTAGCTACCTTTCTGAGTGTTAGTTTTCTCATCCATCAGAAAAAGTTAATAAAGCCTATTTGGAAGTTCTATAGGAATTTCAAAATAAGAGTAAAAATGGTTATCAAACTGCATTACATATAGTAGTGGAGAACTATTCAAGAAATGTTTGTTCCCTTAATCTAAAAGAGTTCTTAAAAGTTATGCCCACATTTGGCTACAACATTCTTTTTGCATTAGATAGCATCAGTTTATTAATTGCCTGGAGGTGGTTATATTTTCATATAGTTTCATTGGAGATACTGATTGTTTTTGTTTGTTTGCTTGCTTTATTTTGAGAGAGAGAGAGAGAGACAGAGAGGGCGGGAGAGAGAGCACAGGTGACAGCAGGAGCCATGAGGGGCAGAGAGAGAAGGATAGAGAGAGAATCTCAAGCAGGCTACACACTGTCAGTGTGGATCCCAGTGTGGGGCTCAAACCCACGAACAGTGGAGTCATGACTTGAGCCAAAACCAAGAGTTGGATGCTTAACCCACTGAGCCACCCAGGCACCCCTGAGATAATGGTTTTTTATACAGCTTTTACTAATATAATTCCCACTTTATGAGAAATTCACTTAAGTAGCCTTTATCAAAATATAGTATAATAGCATTTCAAATATTGTTCTAATTTATGTTTCTTTAAAATTAAGTTTTCTCATGTTTATGTATATATATATATATATATATATATATAAATATTTGAGATTGAGACATAATTGAGATTTGAGATTCTAGTTATAATATAATTATTTGAGATTGCTATTTTATATTGGTTCTCTCATAAAAGCTGATTATATATGAATTATTAATGATGTGCATTAACACTGTGACATATATGACAAAAATGTTTCTACTTTTTTAATTATGTTTTGTGCTGTACATAAATTAAAAATTGTATATTGCCAAATATATGGATTTTATTTATGATTACTTATTTTGACTTTATATATAGTATTTGCTGATATATTTTACATATATATTAAAGTATGTAATGATACACTTAAAATAATTTTCCAATTTTTCTACATAAATTTCTATACATTATATTTTTTACATTATTAGGATCATAACTCTTCATGTTATTTTGTATTTTTTTCATGTATATAGTGAACAATTTTCAAATATCAAAGTAGTATGCACATTTTAATGTGTTATACTGAGTAAGCAAATCCACAAAATTCTTTCATAATTCAACATGGGATATTTTATCCAAAAACTTTACTTAATTTTGAAATCTAGATGCCACATATATATTACTAATATGGGGGCATCTGGGTGGCTCAGTCGGTTTTGTCCGACTTCAGCTCAGGTCATGATATCACAGTTTGTGGGTTTGAGCCCTGCGTGGGGTTCTGTGCTGACAGCTCAGAGCCTGGAGCCTGCTTTGGATTCTGTGTCTCCTTCAGTCCCTGCCCCTCCCCCACTTGTGCTCTATCTCTGTCTCTCAAAAATAAATGTAAAAAAAATAAAAAAAGCAACATTACTAATATGCATTAAATATAATAAACATCCCTCTTTCTTGAATGTATCCTAAATTAATGGAGTAAGATTTTTAAATCACTTTGCAAGTCACCCTAACATCTAATAATATGAATAATTATTAAATAGTGCATTATTTTTCTGTGTTACTTCTTTGTTTCTTTACATCAGCCATGAATGATAAAACTAAATCAGAATTTTAGGAAAAAGCAGGACACAGCATGAAGCCACTAAGGGAGAAAAAAGAGTAAAGCACATTTTATTTCCAGGAAAGAAGCCAATAATTGTTACTCAGAACACATAAGGAGAGCATGATTTTAAACATTTAGAGGAAATCATGAAAGCTTGAAGGTCTTTCCTCCAGGGGCACCTTGGAGGATTTCTTGTTTCTAAAATAGGAAACATTTATCAAGTTTTGAGTACAGGAGCAGTTTCATGCTACAATGTCAGCATAACTAGAGCAAATGAACTGTTTAGCTTCAGTGGTCACTGTACTACTTCTGACAACATGATTTGCTTTAAAAAATATAATATTTGAATTATATGTATACAATTATTAAATACATGCAAGTTACCATCTGGTACACTGATGAAAAATAAGAGGAAATATCTCCCTTACTACAAAAATATTGACCTTTCAGAATAATGCGTAAATTATAACTATAAATGGTATGCTTTAATTAAAATTTCCTGATTAAATTTTTATGATTATTTTCTAAAGGAATCAAATTTACATTCAGTGTTTTTTCTATTGTTAAGTTATCATACTTAAAAGACACTAGAAAGCATTTGTCTCCAATAGGACTGGCCATTTTAGACACTTACTTGTTTTTTAGAATTGAAAAGATTATACATTTTCCTCTGGCAGGACCTGCCATACTCACCCTGAAGAGAGCAGAATGTGATAGCAAAAATGATGGAGGTCTTTTTTTAAATAAGTAGGTAAATAACTAAATACATAAACAAGCAGACTTCACTCATATGAGGACATTAAGAGACAAAACAGACAAACATAAAGGAAGGGAAACAAAAATAATATAAAAACAAGGAGGGGACAAAACGTAAGAGACTCTTAAATATGGAGAACAAACAGAGGGTTACTGGAGGGGTTGTGGGGGGTGGGATGGGCTAAATTGGTAAGGGGCATTAAGGTATCTACTCCTGAAATCATTGTCGCACTATATGCTAACTAATTTGGATGTAAGTGAAAAAATAAAATTTTAAAAATCAATCAATAAAAAAAAATAAACTAGCAGAGCAGCTAATTCTGAAATTGGGCCTTTTAATGTTGGAGGTAATTTTGCTTCATTTTAGAGAAAATATCAAACTACCATATAACATATCTTCCATTTTCAGATAGGAATAAGCCGTGTTATATGGGATTTGCTTGTTTGCGTGTTTCATTGTTTGCTGTGTGTTTATTATTTTAACATGTAATGAAGGGTCTTCTGGAAGAAGCAGAGCAAAAACTCAGTGACAATAATGTGAAAGATTTTGTCTTATCAATTTAAAGCAGATCATCAATGATGATTAAGCTTCTTGGCATTATAATATCCTATCATATTCTTTCCCTTCTGGAGCCTATACCTGTTTTCACTTAACGTGGGATACAAATGTTTTGTAATTTCAGTTTTGTAATAAAGAACTGCCAAAATGTAACAGTATTAATTTGGGATAAACTAGAATCAATATATACTTACCTTAGATATAATAACTGATTTGTCTCTTAAATTTCTAGACGGCCCTGTTCATTTTCCCAATTCAGTTCATCAAAAAGTGAGCTCCCCTTTGAGTCAAAATTTGTAATAGGATATGGAAATACGGAAAATGTTAAACAGTTGAAACAATGGCAATGCTATTCTTTAATAAAAATAGGAACTCAAAGGAATTTATGAGAGAGCAAATGTATGATACTTTGGCCAGGGAGGGAGTCATGAGAAAGGTTTCCTAAAGAAAGTACTCTTCGAGTAATTTTTCTTTTTCTTAAAGCAGACATTCAAGGCTTCTTTCCCTCACTCACATGTCCACATAGCTACATTTAATTTCAGATAACAAAAACAGAAGTTCTTTATAGTGCTTTATCACAGCTGAATTGAATTACCTTAGATAAGACTTTTCAAACCCAGAGAAGTATGCCATTTGATCACAGCAAGGGAAAAATACATATATATATATATATATATATATATATATATATATGTGTGTGTGTGTGTGTGTGTGTGTGTGTATATATATATATATACATATGTATATATATATGTATATATATGTATACACATATATATGTAGTTTCTTCTTAAGCTGCTTTTTCTGATGACTATCTTGCAGTTAATAAAAATTCCATAGTAGGAATTTTCCTAATTTCCTATTTGAAACACAGACAAAATCCTAACAAAACAAAGAAATTGAAACATTTCTAAAAGCTTATTTATATGGAAATCTGAATTTCAGGTGTATGCTAATTGGTACACAGGTACAAACAGCATAATGGTACCGATTTTAGAATGATGTTTCAAATCTCCTCAAATAGGAACATTCTTGTTAATGTGTGGTGACAGTCCTTGACCCTTGTGTTCTGAACAACATATTTAGAATTAACAAACAAAATATACAGTTAAGTCGTATTAAAAGGGTGAGGTGATATACTAATGGCATGTAAAATTTTAATCATATGCAGATAGAATAACTTGTTTCAATAGAAGAAAAAAGAAATTATACATTGCAATAAAAGACAAAAAGAAAGGAGCCAAAGAATTGTCCAAGAAAGGGAGGGAAAAATCTAAAACCTATAAAAGCAGAAAGGGAAACAAAAAAGAATGTTGTTTCTCAGTGCTCTATTTCTAGAGCTTAGCATTATATCCACACATAGGAGAAACTTGGTAAATAATTATTGACTATTTACAGGCATTACAGAACTCGTTACTTTTATTAAATTTTTTAATTAGAAACATGGTTATTCTTGAAGTATTGTTGACACAATGTTACATTAGTTTAAGATGTACAACTTAGTGATCTCACAACTCTATATATTATGCTCATTACAAGTGTAGCTAGTAAGTTTTATTATGTAATTCCACTATAACACCTTGTATATATCTAGATTACCGTACCAATCGCATGATGGAAATAATTTGTTTTGTATGTTTCCTCCATTACTCTCTAATTTTTATCCTAGAGTGCATGACCTAGGTCATAATTATTTTTTATCTCCATTACCTATTGAGTCCTTGTGCCTAACAGACATGTTAAGTAAACTGAACTGACATAGATATAGATACAATCTTGTCAATAAGTACCATCATTATCAATCACAAAAGTTTTGAGAAACTACTTGACTTGCCACGGCTAACTACATGGGCAAACATTGAAGTGTATTATATAGTCTCTGATCTAGAGGTACTTATAAAGTCAATTGGGAAGCCAGGATGAAATGGTCCATGGTTTTCTGAGGCATGCTTTTTTACAAAGCAAAACCTACTCACTGTTGTTTGGAAATGAAGCCAACCTCAATTATATCAGTAATTACAATTAAATCGATCTCATATATATAAACAAACATTAACACTCATCTTTAAAAATTTAGGAAAGTCATTCATCATTCATTTATTCATTCATTCAATAATCTTGCATGTTCTTCCAGGAAAAAAGAAAAAAAAAAATACCAAGCCGAAGAGAGCATGCAGCAAATGAATCAGCATATAGCAAAAGAGAAGTGGAAGGGAAATGAAAAATAAATAAAACAGTAAAGATTGCAGATAAAGAGTAAACAAATGTAAGACTAAATATATATACTTTATTTTCACATGTACACATTCGTGACCTATTCATGGCCCACAAATTTAAACCGAAGTTACCTAACTGCTGAGGAGAAAGAAAAAAAATATGTTATATAATTTACTATCCCCAAGATTAAAAACATAGAAAATCACCAAGTTCCCAGGAAAATTACATCTCTTCAACTATTCTTGAATAATGTTACAGAAAGCTCTGTATTAATATGAAAAGTATCTTTGATGATATTCTCACAATAGGCATAACTATTAAGTGGAGTGATTTCTTATAGTAGTCATTAATACAGTATGGCCTAAATATATCACTTTATCCAGCCCTGGTTAGATCAAAGAATATTTTTTTTAAATATTTGAAAAGTTGGTTGGACTTCTTTTCCTTTCAGTTATATCCACTTAATAGAGTTTATCTATATTGAATTTTGGATGGATAGTTGAGAGATACTTAACTGAGGAAGGCCAATGTCTACAATGCCAGTAGAATTTCCATGACTATAATTTGAATTCCTATGTTTTGAGGAGCTAATTTACCTGGGATTGAGTTTCACTAATCCTAGTGACAGGAAGTGACTGGAATTTGGCTTCTGGAGTGAGTCAAAAAGAGACTTCACGTCATGAACATGGCACTCTTTTAAAAACACAAATTTATTAGAAACTATTTCAGTGAAGAGTTAGGTGAGCAATAGGAACTCCACAGTTATGGGTGGTCAATATACTTTTAATATGAAAAATAAAATCCAGACAGAAAAAGACATTCACCATGGCCAAAACACATTCTCTGTAATGGAGCACCCAGCATTGTGCAATAATGTGTCTTGGTGTACCATTTATAATTTTGTTGAAAATCACTCAAATAACTAAGTTAACTTGCTTTAATAATTTAAAGAATTGGAGAACACTGGTTCTGTCAGCTCTTTCATCTTGTCTTTCTTCCTTTTAGATTACTCTTGAGTGTTCCCTCCTTTTCTCCCTTCCTTTCCTCTCCAATACTTTCCTTTACTTTGGAATATCATTTGAATGTTTTGTTTTGTTTTGTTTTGTTTTGTTTTGTTTAAAATGCCTGGTACTAAGTGACAAAAAAAAAAAAAAAGTTTAATTGCTTGTGTAGGCAATCTTGTTTGAGATGATAAACTTATATAATTTACAAATATCAAGAAGAATGTCTATTTGTTCTCTATCTCAAGCAGATATGTATCAGTGTATACAAAATATTTATCAGATAATTAAGAAAATCAAAACAATGTACCCAGAGTAGGCCTATAACATTATATTCTTTTAAATAACATCTTTAACACTATTTTTAAATAATACTTACAAACTTCAGAGCCCCCTCCTCACCACCACCATACACATGCACACACACATAATCACAAAGAGCAGGAAAGTAATTTGAGTCAGATTAGACCCAAATTCTGGTTCAACTGTTTAGTGTATCTACAATTTTTGACAAATTATTTATTTTCTCCAAACATTTGTCTCTTCATTGATAAAATAATAGTATATTTCTTGCAGAATTTGTTTTATTTAGTGATATGATCCACATAAAATGCTTAGTTTAATGCCTCGCATATAGCATATCCTTTAGAAATGTCAGTTATTAATAATAATATTACTGTTGCTAAAAATTAAAACTATACATAAAAGCACCACTGTTATAGTGTGCTATATGTCCTTCTACTCTTATTCTATCAATACCAACATATTAAGTAACAATACCTCCTGAATATACACATTTGCAATGCGCATTTTTACTTAGCAATTACTGTGAATATTTTTGTGTGGCAATTATTTTGAATATGTGGATGCCTAGGTCATTAAAATGCAACGCTAATATGACATTTAATGGCATGATAGCTTTCTATTATAATGATTCCTAATGATTTTCACATTTTTTTCAAAATTACCTATCTTAAGCATAATGCTGCTATGAACATACTTAAGCATTCATCTTTTTATTAGCATCTTTTTTTTTCCTTAAAATCCATCGTTAGAACTGGAACTGCTCAGTGAAAAGTTGAATACATATATAAAACTCCAAATATATAGAATCCTTGCCTTCCAGAAATATTTTTAAAACATGCTCTTATCAAGATTGCTTGACTTGAGTGTAAAGGAAATTCTCTCAGTTTTTCCCCATTGAGGATGATATTACCTATGGGTTTTTCATATATGGTCTTTATTATGTTGAACTGTGTTCCCTCTAAACCTACTTTGTGAGGGTTTTATCATGAATGGATGTTGTACTTTGTCAAATGCTTTTTCTGTGTCTACTGAGAGGATCATATGCTGCTTATCCTTTCTTTTATTAAAGTGGAGTATATCATGTTGATTGATTTGTGAATATTGAAGCACCATTGAAACCCAGTAATAACAACTACTTGATCATGGTCAATGACTTTCTTTAATTTATTATTGAACCCTATTTGCTAACATTTTCATGAGAATTTTTGCATCCTTATTCATCAGGGATATTGGCCTATAGTTCTTTTTTTTTGTGGAGTCTATCTTATTTTGGTTTCATGGTAATGCTGGCCTCCTAGAATGAATTTGTAAGTTTTTCTTCCTTTTCTATTTTTTGGACACCTTATGCCTTTTGACTGGAGCATTTATTCCATTTATATTCAAAGCTATTATTTAAAAATATTTTTTTAATGTTTTTTTTTATTCTTGAGTGAGAGAGACAGAGGGAGAGAGACAGAGCATGAGTGGGGGAGAGGCAGAGCAAGAAAGGGACAAAGAATCCAAAGCAGGCTTCAGGTTGTGAGCTGTCAGCACAGGTCCTGATGCGTGGCTCAAACCCACAAGCCCCGAGATCATGGCCTGAGTCAAAGTTGGACGCCCAACCAACTGAGCCACCAAGGTGCCCCTGAAAGCTATTATATTATCAATAGATATGTATTTAGTGCTATTTTATACTTGTTTTGTCGTTATTTTTGGAGATTTTCACTGTTCCTTTCTTATATGTGTCACTTTCAGTCTTTCCTTTCCAGTTTATTATTGCAAAGAATCTTAACATTTCTTGCAAGGCTGATTCAGTGGTCACAAACTCCTTTAGTTTTTGTTTTTATTTTTGTTTTTGTTTTGTTTTGTTTTTTGTTTGGCATGGGAAACTATCTCTCTCTCTCTCTACATATATATATCTATATATCTATATCTATATATCTACATATATATCTATATATATATCTACATATATTATATATCTACATATATTATATATATATCTACATATACGTATATGTATATGTATATATATATATATATATTCTGAATGATAGCTTTCCTGGATAGAGTATTCTTGGCTGCAGATCTTCCCCATTCAGGACTTTGAATATATCATGCCACTCCCTTCCAGGTTGGTGAGTTTCTGTTGACAAATATCCAGCTAGCTTTTTGGGACTTCCCTTGTAAATTCAGGGCTTCTTTTGTCTTGCTGCTTTTAAGATTTTTTTTTCATCACTATATTTTGCAAATTTACTTATAATATGCCTTGATGTTGGCCTGCCTTTAGTCATTTTGATCCGAGTTCTCTGTTCCTCCTGGATCTGGATGTCTTTGCCTTCCCCAGATTAGGTAAGTTTTCATCTATTATTTCTTCAAATAAATTTTCTGCACCTTTTCTCTCTTTTCTTCTTCTGGGTCTCCTTTATTATGAATGCTATTACTTTTGATGGAATCACTGATCTCCCTAATTCCATCTCATTTTCCATAATTCCTTTTTCTCTTTTCTTCAGCTTTATTATTTTCTATTACTTTGTATTCTAGGTCACTAATTCATTCCTTTTCTCCTTCCAGCCTGCTGTTCATTACATCAAGCCTGTTTCCAATCTTCTTCTTCTTCTTCTTCTTCTTCTTCTTCACTCTTCATCACTGATTCTTTTCAACTCTTTTATCTCTGTGGTAAGGGTCTCACTGAGGTCTTCTATTCTTTTCTCAAGCTCAGTGAATATCCTTATGATTGTTGCTTTAAATTCTCGATCAGACATGTTACTTATGTCTGTTTCACTTAGATCTCTTGTTGTGGCCTTATCTTATTCTTTTGTTTGGGATAAATTCTTCTATCTTCATATTTTGTCTATGTCTTGGTCTTCTTCTTCTTTAATGTGGCTTCTTCTCTCCCCTTGGTTGTGGAATTTGTTGTGTCAGTCTTCAGGTCAATTTCTGTGATATTTAGGATGAATTGAAGCTATCTAGTTGTGTCCATGGGATGAGGCAAGCCTAATGGCCTCCTACTCTGCCACCGTCTTCCTTTCTCTCCTGCCAGATTCTTTCTCACACCTGTGCCCAGAAACATCTCCCATTCCTGAGTCTTACATACTGCTTCACAAACTCCTGTATGGTTGTTATGTAAGGAATATTTATGAATGAACTTGGTTTGAGAACACATTATGGATTTCTTAAATGAAAATTCCATAGTAACACATACAGTGAAAGCATTATGATTTGGAACTGTACCTGAGTTGGCAAGAGAAAGAGTTTTTGAATAAGAATTCTAACAATCTTGTTACCATGCTAACATTTTTTGTCATTTTTATCACTATTGTCTCATAAAGAATGTTTCTTTGAAATTTTATAATTGATTAAAAATGTATTCTATCTAGATACAAGTGTACAATCTGCCCCTCAAATGAACTTTAAGCAATTGTCAGATGAGTGACCCTTACAATGAGCAAACTGATTAAATAAGAATATTACAAAGAAATAATTGTAAATGTCAAAATGTGTTGATTCAAAAACAATTTGTTATTTTTTTTAAACTTTTTGAGATTAGAAAACTTGCCAAATGCAGAAAAGTAATGTGGTCAATAAAAACTACCCTTAACCCTAACTCTTAGATAAGACTTTTGTTGAATGTATGATATTTCATTGTAGGTTTATACTGTAGTATATTTTGCCATTGTTCTATCCCTCTTCATTTGGCTTATTTCTAATTTTATTAATTATAAGTAACAGTGTAAGAAAATTATTGTACAAAAATATTTGATCACATAACTGATTATAAACTCTATATCATTTTAAAGTTTACTTATTTATTTTGAAAAAGAGAGAAAGAGAGAGAGAGTCAGCATGATGGGGAAAGGGCAGAGAGAGGGGGAGAGAGAAAATCCCAAGCAGGCTCCATGCTGTGAGTGCAGAGCCTGACACAGGGCTCAAACTCATGGTCTGTGAGATCATGACCTGAGCCAAAACCAACAGTTAGATACTTGACCAACTGAACCACCCAGGTTCCCCATATGTCTATATTAAAAATAAAATACATTTTCCCATAGAGGTACATGACTTTATAAAAACTGAAACTAATGAAACTTAAACAGTGTAAATATTAATTTCCCATAATATTCTAAGAAGTGAAATTAAATTAAGATTTAGACAGGTTTAATTACCAATCAAAAAAGTTTAAAATTATTTTCTAGTTTTATTGTCTGAGATGTGAGTGATAATATGTTTGTGAAAATATGATTTCATTAATGATCAATAGCTTAAAAGGTTTAGTACCTAATTCAAGCTAATGGAACATTTTCTGATATAGTCATAATGTCTCCCACATATTAGGTAACTTCCACTTTTCCATAGAAATTGCTTTTAAAATTGTTGAGGGATGACTCTGTAAACCAACTGTAGCTTTTCATATATAGTAAGATACTTGTTCACATCTAATAACCACTCATCTCTTTTCATAGACCTCATGTACAGATTCATCAAAGTTTATAACAACAAGGATGTGACTAAAAGCCACAAAGAGACACATTAGAGACTTTAGAAAAAGAGTATAAAAGACTGAATAGTCCTACTTTAATATTTTAATTCATGTACTATTGGAGGCATTTTATTCCTGAGGAGAGTAATGTTTAAATAGCTCTTTTCCCAGATGCACACAAAAATTGGTGTGGTAAGTGGAAATCTTAGGTAACAATATAAAATTGACATATAATGTAATTATCATTTTCTATTACTATTTCAAATGTCCATTCTTTTACATGGTGAAACACTTCGTATAAAACAATTGGGGGAGATTTCCTTCATGGTGTTTGCCTAGGATTGTCTTTAAATTTCATAGGATTTTGAATTGAAGTTTGGGTGACAAAAAAAAATTAGAAGGAGAAATATCCATTAAGCATTTGCAAAGGAGAATGGGCAATAGGGAGGAATAGTAGAGTAGGCATTTTCTGATCCTGCAGTATACTGTTGTCTGTATTCTCCTTCCTGTATCCAAAAGATAGATTTAGATTTCTAAATATATCCCTATGGATTTTATCAGTGATTCTCTAAGTGTCTAGAGGAGTCAGTATGATGTAGGGACTTGTTGGAAATTAAAATTAAGAATGAGAAAATTTGTTTTGATTAGAAGTTAAAATTTCAGGCACTACCTATTGAATCAGAGTAAGGGTGCAGATCCCAGAACCATGTTGCTTAATAATTTCACCAGGTGATTCTGATGCAGCTAAAGTTGAGGAATCATTGTATTATGTGCCTCCCTTTCTTTTCTAGATATGTAGCTATTCTTTCTTTTTATTCTGTCTGGGAATAAAGGGAAAAAAGTCATAAATATTTTTATTTATGCATCATTATTAAAAGAAAAGTTATTTAACAGATATGATTATGATTTTACAGAGATAGAATTCTAATTCATCTTATGCCACAATTTAAAATAGATGTCTTCATTTTCTGTCACTTTATTTTTTTATTTAAAATTTTTTTTAAGTTTTTATTTATTTGAGATAAAGAGAAAGAACGAGTCAGGGAGGGGCAGAGAGCGAGGAGGACAGAGGGTCGGAAACAGACTCTGCGCTGACAGCAGAAAGCTTGATGTGGGGCTTGAACTCACCAACCATGAGATTATGCCCTGAGCTGTAGACTAAGCCACCCAGATGCTCCGTCACATTTTTAAATCGTTTTTCTCTTCACATGCCAGCTTTTCCTCTGATCTCTGGCTTATAATCACATTCCTTAGAACTTTGTTCTGCATATTCCCTAAATTTTAGCAGCACTTAAAGCCTATAGAAGGAGATGTTTTTTCCTAATCCCAACCTAATGGGATTATAAACTAGTGACCTAGTACCATGAATTTCTCACCAGGAAAGTGATGTTATGATAGCATAAACAATTAGCATTTTCTTAATATTGAAGGATCACTATCATAAGTATTATTTATTATTGCATCTATAGTGTTAATTTTCCTGATCTAACACAAAAATATACCAGAATGCTTAACTTATTTGATTTACTGTTTTCTTTCATTATTATTCTCTTTTGATTATTTACCTGTACGTATCCATGTGTGACATTACATACACATACCAATTCTAAGTTACTAAGAAGAAGGTAAGCCAAAACAAAATGTGTTATCCTTTTATGTAATAAAAGTAAACTCTCAACAGGGTCCAGACTGACTGAGCCACAAGTAAATTGACAGATGTTTAATGTATGCCCACTGTAACAATTTTAAACAGAATAGTCTCACTGAGACAGTGTTCTGAAAGGTGTAGCTAACCTTGTTTTGCTAACTCTGGACACTGATATTCTATTTGAAAGAAACAGACAGTATCAAAAATGCAAGAAAGTAGTCATGATGCTAGGTAGACACTTTGAATTGTGACCTACTAGGAGTACTATAAACCCTTAATTTGTTAAATGAATAAATGAAAGATTGAAACTTTATGAAGAAAAGATACTTTGTGAACTGACAGAACTGAACCCATTACATGAGAACTGAATAAAATTCATTATATTTAACTGAAGCATAAACACATATAATCCAGAATAATAATCATTAAAATTATGATATTGATTCCAAATTCTGCCTCACAAAGAAAAAAATCCCTGTCTTATATGGCTAAAGGGATAAGTTCTGTTTGTGTCTAGATTTCTTTCATAATACCAACTGGCCCTTAACACAGGGACTGTGTTAATGTAAGTGTTTTGATATTTGTCACTACTGAAAAACAGTATATTGTATAGTATCTTTATATTGTGTAGCATATTGTACAATATTTTATATTGTAAAATACATTTGTATTATGCAATGTAAAAATAATGTGAAATTTTTAAGTTAAAATAGTCAAATTAGTAATTACTCTAAATCTTTCCTACAACAAGTCAGTGTGCAAATACAATTTCAGATTTGATGGATGCTTTTATATGTCTTTTATCTATTTTTTTAATCAAAACCTATGGGTAGTGGAATGTTCTGTTTGCTTCAATCTTTAATATTTATTTTAAGATTACTCTCCATCTTTACTAATGTGTATGCTCACAGAGTATCTTTGTGCGTGTACTTGTAGTGATTCATTTCCTTGGATGTGTGCTCCCTCCAATATATTCTACAAAATCTTGGCCAATATTCATAGATTTGCCAGCAAAAGGTTTGGCATTCTCTATTCAGACTACTGCTTCCTTTGACTTTGTTATTTTCCTTTGATGCATTCTTTCTAATGCTTTGATGGTGAGAACTATGTTCTCTCTTGGGAGAGGAAAGTAACTTAATGATTAGGAACTAATCTGAAAATTACTTCTTCTCAGCCTGATATACAAGCAATAAAATCAGAAAATATCAACTCTAAGTAGAAAAGGAGTTGTCCTGAGGAACATTTTCACACCCAATTAAATGTAGGTCATGTAGTCATACAATTACGTGTGTGTGTGTGTGTATAGATAGACAGATGATAGATTTTTTTCAAATCTGGCTTGTCAGGTTTTTAAAAAATTGTTTTCCATATTTTTTTTTTCTCTTAATCATTCTTTTAGAGCATGTGGTCCTTTTATAAACTCCACGAAAAGAAATCATGATTGAAAAAGTTTAGGTAACGTTGTTTATTTTATCATGTCTTGAAGGATCACAATTCATAATCATATAATAAAAGTTCCAAGAAAGTCTGCAATAAATAAACTTTGCATTCTAAAGTTTTTCAAAAACTTTTAATATTTTTCTCTTATTGATTGGGATAATTTTCAAATCCTCCAAATTTAGTGTCCTAGATAGTTGAGGAATAACAACAACAACGATACACACAAATATTATAATTTATTTTCTCATTCAAATCAGAAAACATTAAAAATTGTATTAAGTAATAAGCAATAAAATTGTATTAATAAAAATTGCAACATCATACTAAACTACATAAATTGTAGTTATAACAACACATGCAGTTAGATCTAAAGGCAGCCAAAATAAAATGTATGCAATATTTCTTCACAATGGATAACAAAACATGACAGTAGGATTTGCCAAGATTTTTACTTTTAGATACTATGTAACAAGTGACAACAGCATCATTTAGAGAGTGAGATATGATATTGCTTTGAAATAAAACATTGGCCCATAAATGTAGTGTCAATTTGTATTTTTAAAATTTGGTAAAATTATGGGTCTATGGAGAGGAGTGTAGAGATGGAACATATTTCAAAGGAAATAATTTTTTAAATTCTTTCAAGAGCTTCCTAATAAATCACCTTAAAGTCTGCATCTAATAAAAACTATTAATTGTTTCTGCCTTATGTTAGTAATTCATTGTGTGGCTCCTCCCACTGGAATGTAAACTCCATCAGGGCAGATTATTTTTTTCTGTTTTATTTAAAGCAATATTCTTAGTGCCTACACTACTGCTGGTAGATAATTGGCTTACAGTAAATACTTATTGAATCAATGGATTATTGCTATGAATTAACAATAATTCACTGTTTATAGTCATAAACTTTTTTGACCTTTATGTCTAGCCTTTCCTAGTCTTCCTTTTGCAAATTGAATCCCTTGTAGATTTAGAGTTGTACCCAGTGAACTACAGATCTAAGGCAGTATTTCCGAAACTATGGTCTGAAATCATCTGCATGAAATCACCAGGATGGTTTGTTTTAAAATACCTACTCTATACATACTAAATCAGACTCTTAGGTGCTCAAGCCCAAGAATATGATAAAAAGTACCCCCAAGTGATTCTTAAGCACATGAAAACCTGAGAAGCACAGCTTCTGGCTACCCACAGGACTTAAATTCCACTCAAGTGCCTCTGTCATTCCCTTAAAGTGAAGTGGGTTCCCTTGTACTTAACAAAGGCTTTTCGAGTAATGAGAGAACAGTGTCAGGCACTTAAATCACACTCAGTAATATTGAATGAGTGATTAATTGTGAATTTGAAATCAGGTTCCTGGGTAACTTTCATTAAAATAGTCTCTGAACAAAAATATATGTACAAAATTAGTGGTAAAAAACAGTATTATTTTTCCTATAATTTCAATACAGAGAGGCCTATGTAAAAATTGACATCACTGTCAAACTATATACATTCAAGTTCTTATTGTTTCACAAAGATGCTTAAGTTAAAAGTGTGTAGGTATAATTTTACTATTGGTCTATGTTTGAATGTGTCTACGAGCAAATGACTATAGTAGGAAAGTAGTTGAGACTTGTTTCCTGAGATATGTACTTACATTATACACTTAGGTCCCTTGGTACACTTCTATAATTTTAATTTTCTCTGCATAAACATTTATATGTGATATGGACAGTGGAAGCCAGAAAACAGCTTTGCAGCACCCTGACTGTATCCCACTGAAGGGCATTAGTTGAGGGTCAAGTTTTTGTCATCTAAAGCCAAGATTATCACCCTCAATACTATTGACACTTGGAGCCAAGTAATCCTTTTTTAGAGGGGGTGTGGGTGACTGTCTTGTGCATTGAAGGATATTTAGCAGCATCCCCAACATGTACTCACCAGATGCCAGTAGCAACCGTCCCAAGTTGTGACATTTAAAAATGTCTTCAGACATTACCCAGTGCCCTCTGGAGGGCAAAATCACCGCAGTTGAAATCTGCTGATCTAAAGGGATCTAAACAGAACTGTGTATTCCCAAGATATCACCTTGATTGACATTAAACCAATTGATGATAGCTTAGGTTACCTTATAAACCTGATTAGTTGACCCCAAATTATTTGTGCATGAAGTCCAACAATTGGGTTAAGTATTAATTTACTTGATTCCACCTATTAAGATAGATGAGACTAGGACCATATTTTCACATCACAAATTTAACTGGAAAGGTGGTTCTTATCCTATGAATACATTTTGTACTGCTGGCTAAAGCAGACAATGCTAGAAGAACAAGAGTTGCTCATCATCATTATAAATGTTAAAGTGATCTGAATATACTACCGACACATCATTTCATTTAATTATATAATAACTGGCAATGGCAGTGAGGCAGTGGCTGTAAGCCAGCCACATAATGACTGTGTGATCAAGATGGCCTCAACACCAGAGGTTTACAAATTAATGGTAGAAGGGTACTTTTTATATTGTCATGGGGCAGGGGCCACCATTAAACAGAATTGCAGTGCAACTAAAACCAGTCAGAAGTTCCTGGGACGCTGCCATAATATAAAAATTGAAGCAATGATTGTCCCTATAAATACTTCCAAAGGCTATATGCAGGATGATTATAGTAGTATATTTCAGCATCTGCCAAACAGTAAACTCAAGTGTAAAATCACTATATTTAAAAACTATCTTTATGATGGGCACCGGGTGTTGTATGTAAGGGTTGAATCACTAACATGTACACCTGAAACTAATACTATACTGTATGTTAACTAACTGGAATTTAAATAAAAAGTTAAAGAAGTATATCTTTATGAAATGAGGCTTAGCATAGAAATGTTAGGAAAGACATGCCACTCCAATCTGATATTTTATAAACTGACTGGTTCTTCTCTGAGATTAAACAATATTCAGATAATGAAGTTAAGTATCACAGCCACATAAGCAATATTTCACAAAAGCAAAGATAATAGCTAATCATAGGCTCTACATTCTCTTTATGTATATGAAACAAAATTTTATAAGGCAAAAGTTTAGAATTAAAGCCAAACTATGAACAGCACAGTATGAATACATATTCTTTTGATTTGCATCATAAATTTTGGCTGGAAAAGTTTTTAAATGGTAACTTCATTGAGGATTAATCTTCAGAGAAATCTATATCTGTCCTGAAAAGTGAAGTCAAAAGTGAAGATAAAAGACCTTAATAGTATAGTCAAATATTTATATGAATTTTTTATGTGTCTGCCCATTCTCTATAACATAGAAAATATTTCAGAACTTATTTGATAATTACATGGAGTTCTTAACATTTATTATCACATAGCTGTTACATGTAGGGGAAACAACAACAACAAAAGCAAGATTTAGACAGAAAACTGAGATGTATTTTGACATCATTCATATATTTAGTGATTTAATTTGAATCAGTTTTCTTGTTTCAATTCTTCATTTGTAAAATTGTTTTTGAGAAGGAGTGAATAGCACAATGCATGTAAAGAATCTGCTCTAAAATCTGATGTATCATACACACAATATGCTAATTCCTTCCCTTCAAATAAGAGGATGCAGTCTTACTATGCCCTTCTACATTTCACTGATCTAAAAACTGATGTTACAAGATCTTGCAGAGAGGTCTAAGTGTCCAGTACTGTATCTGACATGTAGGCATTCAATAGCTCTGATCAGAAATAAATATATTTGGCAAAAAAGAGATAAAATTTAATAACCAGAAGGAGTGCTCACAGATTTAATACACATAATAATAGCAGTAACTCACTGAACACAAACTATATGCGAGAAATTTTCTAAGTCCTTCAAAAAGACTGTGCAATTCAAAAGTCAAAATATTCTCTGAGGTAGAGATTATTAAATATCTTTTTTACAGATGAAGAAACTGAAGCAAAACTTGCCCAATACCTTACAGCTAACATATGGGAACCTGGAATTTAAACCTAGGTAGGAGAGTTCACACTCTTATCTACTATGGTACACTCCTCTCTGTTCAAATTTTTAGAGATAAACATTGCAAACATATTCGGTATTGATAGTATCTCCCCAAATGCCAAGTCAAAAAATATGAGCCTTTTTTTCACTCACTGCCACTAGATTTAGACAGATAATAGAGAAACAGCATCCTGAGAAGAGTTGTTTTTGAATTTATCATATGATAGAGCAAAACTTGATTTTTATTCTCTACTATTGGAGAATTTGGAGCTAGACCCCACTGGGATTGGGAGCTGATTCTCAGCAAATGCATCAGAAGCATTTTTGTGGTACCCAACTGAGTAGACATACTGGCATCATCTTGGCATAAATATAGTGATTAGGTGATGAAACTCTAAGAAGTGATGTCTCCTCTGTTGCAATGATCAATTAACATACTTCTATTGCCTTCAAGGCAGACCTTTGCACTTAGCAGAGATCATTTTGGAACAAGATCCTTCCTTTAACATCAGGATTGTGTAGTCACCACTTGATATTATAAATTCATTGGATGTTGATTAATGTCCAATCCCCAATACAATACCAGGAAATACATAAAGGGTATTAAATCTTTTTTTTTAATTTTTTTTTTCAACGTTTATTTATCTTTGGGACAGAGAGAGACAGAGCATGAACGGGGGAGGGGCAGAGAGAGAGGGAGACACAGAATCGGAAACAGGCTCCAGGCTCCGAGCCATCAGCCCAGAGCCCGACGCGGGGCTCGAACTCACGGACCGCGAGATCGTGACCTGGCTGAAGTCGGACGCTTAACCGACTGTGCCACCCAGGCGCCCCATAAAGGGTATTAAATCTTAAAAATTCTTTTGAGTAATAAATTCTTAATTCATTTATATATTTAAAATAGCATTGGAGAGAGTCATGATATACGTTTGACAAATTGTTTATTTCACAAAAACCAGATGTAACTATAATAAAAATCTAAGGAAGTGTAAAATTTTTGCTTTTTTTGTAAGTTGACATTTTTTAAAATCCTGATGCATTTGTGTAAGATCATTGCTGTTTTATCTTTTAATTAAAACAGTTATTTATGGAAGATAGTGTGTTAGAGTAGCAAGTACCATAACAGAGTCAGTTATCTTGAATTCTAATCATAGCTCAGATACTGAATAGTTAATGGTATTATTTAGGACACATTACTTATTGTCTCTGGGGTGCCACTAACTGGAAGACATAAATAAAGCTCCATATTCATTGCAGCACTCCACAATTACTAAGATGTGGATACAACCTAAGTGTCCATTGATGGATTAATGGGTATAGAAAATAAAACACATTTTATTTTGAAGGGATACTATTAAGCCATAAAAAAGAAAGAAGTTTAGCCAACATTGGTGAAAACTGAAGGCATTATGTTAAGTGAAATAAGTCAGAAAGAAGACAAATACTATACAATCTCATTTTTTATGTGGAATCTAAAAACAAAACAAAACAAAACAAAACAACCCCAAAAAGCAAACAAACAAAAAACAAGCCCGTAGATACAGAACGCAGATTGATGGCTGCCAGAAGTTGGGGATGGAGAAAGGGAAAAATGGGTGAAGGGGGTGACAAGATGAAAACTTCTAAATATAAGATAAAAGAAGTAAAGGGGATGTAATGGTCAGCGTGGTGACTATACTTAGTAATACCCTGTTGTATATTAGGAACTTGATAAAAGAACACATTGTAAAAGTACACATCATAAGAAAAAAATTCTGTAACTATGTTTGGCGATGGATATTAACTAGATATACTGTGATGATCACTTCACAATATACATAAATATCGAATCATTGTGTTATGTGTCAATTATACCCCAGTAAAAAATGAAAAAAAAATATTGAATTTGGTTCTCTGTCCTACATACACATCTATTAGAAAATTGCTACATTTAGGGCTATAGCTAACCCAATTTCAAGTAAAAAAGAATTAGTGTCTTCTTTATTTTATAAGAATATATTAATATTTAACTTAATAATTCAATTTGAAAAGTTAACCAAATTTAAAAAATATGTTTATAGCATTTATTTTCATAAAATGCAGAAATGGTGGTTGGGAAGCTTTCTTCTATTCATGGTTTAATGAATAAATCTGTATCTTGTCATGAAGAATAAGGATACATATGTAAAGGTTTAATATGAACCTACTCTTAACAAAACCAAATAACTTTCCAGATCCAAATTAATGCAGAATTATTTATAAAAATTAGTTTATATTTCTCTTTCAAATGGAATTTTCTTTGGAGACATCAGTCCTCATCTTCTTTAAAGATTTTTCCCTTGATTTCTGAGACCTATTTCTCTCTTGATTCTCCATTTCATCTCCACTCTTTATTCTTGTTCCTATTCTTCCACTGATAATTTAATGATACTTATTTTCAGGAGACCATTTGTGTATCTTTTGTTTTGTCACATCTGTCCTTCTTGTCAATTGATAATCCTCCCAGGCTGCAATTATAACTCTTTATCCAAGCCAGATATCATTTTTGAGTTTCACTCCTCAATTTTCAGTTACTTAGTGATGATCTCCAACAGAGTATTTAAAAAAATTGCATATCTAAAGTTAGTTTTCAAATGCTTTTCCTTTTTTCTGTACTTTCTTTCTGAAGTCTTATTTCATCAATCCCAAGTCTTTCTTTTGTAAATGACTATGTGCTCAATGCAAATTGGCTTTGGGAGGGTGAAAGATTCTATTGTCTCTTGAAGACAGTGTACAAATTCACACTCCCATCAGCAGTGTATGAACATTCCTCTAGACCTATCATTTCACAAGGACTTGATATTAAATATTTTAGCTTATTTTTCTAATTGAGAGAGTGAGAATTGTGATTTAAGCTTTAAACCTCTGATTACTAATAAATTTAGTTTTTATTTCATAGGATTTTGACTATCCACATTTTTTTCAGTGAAGTACTAGTCAATCTTTTTAGCACATTTTCTAATGAAATGATACCTTTTTATATAATCAAGGAGTATATCATTTAAAGATCTGTGTACTGTAAATAATTTCTCTGAATTATAACATAGTAGTATCAATCAATATTTTCATTTATGATTTACACATTTTGCATCTTGCTGCTTAATACTTTTCTATCCTGATAAAATAAAAATTCTCTTTTAAATTTTCTTGTTTGACTTCACATTTTACTGGAGTTCTGTTTATGAGTTCCCTTATATATTCCTTTAGTGTATTTCTCCATCCTTGTGTCAATACCATGTAGACTAAATGACTCTTAAAAAAAAATGTTTTTGGCTCTTTGAACTTCCATGTGCTTTCAATATTACCTTGTCAAATTCCTCCTGTTAAGATTTTTTTCATTTAATTTTATTAAATCAAGGGGTCAATTTGAGACTATCACTTCAAGATTATTGAATTTTCCTGTTCCTGAATGTGACCTTTCTTTCCATTTATTTTGATCGCATATTCTCTAATGGATATATTCCTGATTTCCTTATATTTTATAAATATAATTGGTAGTTTCATTTCAATTTTTCACATTCATTTATCTGGTGTTTATAAATATAATTGATTTTATGTATTTAGTTTGCATCCAGCAACTTTGCTAAGTCATTAAATTTAATTCATCCGTAGATGCTACAATGTCACCTATATGAAAATTTATTAACACAACATATTATACGTATGTATGTGTGTGCAATATTTATAGACTATATACATTCATATATATGTATAGACACTGATCTCATATACTGTGAAATTATTTTTAAAGAGTAACTTGTTATATCATAAGTTCAAAATAATATCTATGATTTTTCTCAACTTTTCTTCACTTGTTGGTGACATATTTCTAGTTTCAAGAACAGTGACTAATATTAATATTTGAATAATGCTATATGAGATCATAGGAGGAGAGGATTTTGATGTGCTGGGTTAGTTGAAGATGACTTAATGGAGGATTTTATACTATAGAGGTGAGTTTGAAAAGAATGGATAAAATATTCAAGAGAAGTAAAAACATAGAAACATATTCTTCCATACACACTTACACACACACACATTAATGCATGAATATTTAGTGACATATCATTTTGATGTAATGGAGTGAATTCTGTGAACTTAAGTATAAAGTCTTGCCCAAATATATAATGGGAACCCAACTGAGAATTATTTATTATGAGAAATAGAATTTCTTCCTTTTGTTTTAATGAATTTGGAAAAATAGTGAGAAAGTAGTTTTTCAATGATAAAATTTATCTTTGCATCAACTAAAGCTATTCCTTTGATAGATTCTAGTAATTTTATTTTCTGCTATTTCTTTTTTTTAAGTTTATTTATTTATTACGAGAGAGAGTGCCCATGAGTGGAGGAAGGGCAGAGAGAGAGAGGGAAACAGAGAATTCCAAACAGGATTTGTGCAATCAGCACAGAGCCCAGTGTAGGGCTTGAACCCATGAAACTGTGAGATCATGACCTCAGCCAAACCCAAGAGGTGGATGCTTAAACGACTAAGCCACCAACGCACCCCAATTTTCTGTTATTTCTAAGGCAGTAGTAGAAGTAATAATAAAAACTATATTGTTCCAGATTCTTTATTACTAGAGTCAAATTGTTAAGTTGATGCCTCAAATAGACAACATTATTATTCCTATTTTATTAATCTTAGTTTCCTGAAAACAACACTGAAAATATCATCTCAGAGTATCCCTTATTTTAATATGTATAAGGAACAGATTAAAGGAGTAGATTTCTACAACAGTGTATGCTTTAGTTTAACTATAAATTTGCTCAATGAATATTATTGACCTGATAAATATTTTTCATCTTACCCTAGTATTAAAAGATAGTAAAATCTGGTAAATAAAAGATGAGCCTAGAAAATAATTATATAAAAAGGATGCACAGGCCTAATATTTTTGTTAGAGAGAAATAAATCATTCAATTTGGCCCTGAATTCTATTTTTGAAAATGTCCAATTTTGAATAAGCTGATGTTTTCTTAATGAGGTTTTTCTTGTGTAAAATTATGTGAAAAAATTTAGATACTGAACCAACAAATATATATATATGAAGGGAGTAAGGGCAATATTGGTTAAGAAATTGTTTCTATAATATATATTATTTTTATCGAAGTTCATAGGGAGAGTCATTCATGCATCACTTGGTTAGAATTGAACATTGAACATTTTTTAAGTGAATATTGCAGTAAATATTAATTCTAGAAGTAAGTCAAATGACTTGAGGGGAATTATTTTTTTAAAATACAGCCATAAAATAAAAACATTGATGAAGAGAAATTCAGCACATATGATTGTATTTTAAGTGAACTAAATAAAATTAAATTAATTTTTTAAATGACAATTACTGTGGGTATTTGGAATTCATGTTCATAATGCACAAATTGAAGAAAGTTTTTACTCAAGATAAATTCTGTTTAAAGATTTTAAAAGACTAGTAATATTTGACTGTGTTCAACAAATAAATTACATAAGTACAATAGAGGCATGTATATGAGAAGAAAAGTTTATGTGAATTTAAAGTAAATAGCTTTTTGCCATATGAATTTAAAAACTGCAGGGGCGCCTGGGTGGCGCAGTCGGTTGAGCGTCCGACTTCAGCCAGGTCACGATCTCGCAGTCTGTGAGTTCGAGCCCCGCGTCGGGCTCTGGGCTGATGGCTCAGAGCCTGGAGCCTGTTTCCGATTCTGTGTCTCCCTCTCTCTCTGCCCCTCCCCCGTTCATGCTCTGTCTCTCTCTGTCCCAAAAATAAATAAAACGTTGAGAAGAAAAAAAAAATTTTAAAAACTGCAAATAAATATTAAGAAAATCAATTAACAAGCCTTAGCAAAAATGTATTTCCTTTTGTTAGTCCATAAATGATCCAGTGCTAGGTACCAATCCAAAGTCTACATAATAAATATGCATTCAAGAGATATACATTTGTGTAAAATAAGAATGTGGTCACTCTCATTTTTATTTGTGTGTGATTTCTGGTGGTGGCTCTGTAACTTTTCTGGGGTGGTTAAGAAAATCACTGGTATACTTAAACAACAGTTGTTCCTAAAGTTTAAAAAATCTCATGGTTGACACCCAGAAATTTTAACTGAAAACCTATGTAGGATTTTTGGAGTGAAAAATAATTATCAGTAGCCTAAAAATACCTGTACACATGAATAACAGGCAGTATTTTTTTTCTTTTACAAATTCTTCGAAAAACATTTACAATTAGTAAATATACTCAGCATTTCCTTAATTTATTCTAAACAAACACGCAAACAAAAAAATGTAATGAAGAGCTAGGTTTACTAAGTTTTTAACCAATCTGTACATTGAGAGACAAATTATTTCTAGCTTATGTGTGTTTGTTACACATATCTATATATTTAGACTATAATGTGTACAAACGTCAAACATTTAGATTTTTATAAATAAAAGCTTTCTCTGGTGTTGCAGTACAACTTCTTAGAGAAATGAGTGTTCTTTAGAAATTTAAAGGTCCCTACAGCTATGTTTGATAGAACTACCAAAAGCCATCTATGAAGCTATTAAGAGTGAAGAGCTATTATACTTGAGTTCAGCACTGTTTCAGAGAGTAAATTTTATTTACACACATATACACACACACACATATGGTTATGTTTCATTTGACCACAGATAGCTACTAGACTGTAAAGTCTTTGAGTGATTTTAATTGCAATTATTTCATAAGGTTCAGGGGATAATAAAAGGTGTCATTATAATAAAATGCTACATAATATGACATTAAATTTTTTAACGTTTATTTATTATTGAGAGACAGAGAAAGACAGAGCATGAGCAGGAGAAAGGCTGAGAGATGGGGAGACACAGAATCTGAAGCAGGCTCCAGGCTCTGAGCTGTCAGCACAGAGCCTGATGCGGGGCTCGAACTCACAAACAGCGAGATCATGACCTTAGCAAAAGTCGGGTGCTTAACCAGCTGAGCCACCCAGGCGCCCCAACGTAAGATGATACTTTTTAAAAAATATAATGTATGCATAGCCAATGAAGAGGTATTATATAATATTTAAAAAATGTTTTTATACCCACTTTTCCTATAAGCAAGTATTTATTTCAGGGGTTTCTGTTAAACTAGGCATAGAACAACTGTAATTACAATATAAGGTTTACATAAATAATATAAATATAAAACATAAATGAATATAACTGATTTCAAAAACTATATAAAAACTCATTTTAGAGTCACCCTCTATGTGTTTGTATGACTTTATAACACATAAGCTACACATGGATTTTCCTTTAAAATGTTTAGGAAATACATAAAGCCACTAAAACTCTGATGCTTGTGAAGAAAAAAAAATAGTACTTAGGGGTCCCTGAGTACCTCAGTCGGTTGAGCAACTGTCTCTTGGTTTTGCCACTTGTTATGATCTCAGGGTTCATGGGTTGGAGCCCCACATCCAGCTATGTGCTGATAGTGTGGAGTCTGCCTGGGATACTCTCTCTGCCCCTCCTCTGCTTACTCTCTCTCTCTGTCTCTCTCTCTCTCTCTCTTTCTCAAAATAAATAAACTTAAAAAAAGAAAATATAGTGCATGTTTTATGCACGATTAAAAAAAACTTTTAGAAAGTAGATATTTTAAGTATGTTAGGTGAAAAGGACAATGACATTATGATAGTGATAAGCAGGATACTGAATTAAAAAATTGATGAGTACTTATTGCCTACTAGGCAATCTGATGCTTTACTCATATCTAATTTACTGTCCATAGCAACAACCAAACAAGTATCATTTGAAAGAGAGTATTATCTCTCTTAAGTTTGTGAGGAGGTTCACTTTAACAATTTTTAATGTTTATTTTTGACAGTGAGAGAGAGACAGAGGCAGAGAGAGAGAGAGAGAGAGAGAGAGAGAGACAGAGAGAGAGATAGGATTTGAAGCAGGCTCCAGGCTCTGAGCTGTCAGCACAGAACCCAACATGGGGCTCAATCCCACGAACTGTGAGATCGTGACCTGAGTTGAAGTTGGTCACTTAACCGACTGAGCCACCCAGGCACCCCTGAAGAAGCTTACTTTAAAACATCAAACTATTTCCCCAAAGTCACTCAGATACTAAATGGTAGAGCCAGATTCAAATCCTGGTCTGAATTACTCTCAGAGACTGGTACTCATGTAGGAGCAAAATGTGAGAGAATTTGACAAATTTATTTCTATTTTCTACTAGCTTTTGAAATAATAATTCTATTGTTTTCAGAGCACTTTCAAAAATATTTACTCAGAGGAGTAAGTCACATTTGTTAAGGAAGACAGAAAAACCAGGTATAATTCCATTTTACATATGAAGTGACCTAGCATAGAGTAAGAGCTTTGCTCTAAGTTTTACAACCTAACTGTAGACGAGTGGAGAATAAAAACATGCCCACAAAGTGCTTTCAAAAATAATGCTTTTTTTTTTTTTAACTAGTTTGCCAAATTACCAATTCCTAAATACACATGTTAAAAAGAGCTATATTTTCAAGATGGGAGCAGTTTACAGGGATTGATGCAGCAATTTAAAAGACATTATGGATTTTCATTAATTTTTTAATGAGCTAAAGTTGTAATTCCTTTATACATTCATATTAAAGTGGTTATAATTTTCAGAATCTGTCTTGGTTACATTTATATATCAGGTGAGTAATTGAATACATTTACTCATCTGATTGTAAGGGACGTTACATGAAGACTGTCTTCTAATTATCATCTTAATTATACATACCTTCATGAGGATTGTATACATCAGTAACCTAAGGAGCAGAGTTTTAAAAAATGTTGTGAAATAATGGGGAACATAACTGTTTTGGAAAAATAAGAACAAAAGGATTTGAAAATCATAATCATAGTTCTCTGTAGTGCTATAATGTTTACGAAGTAATCATCAGACACATGACCTCATTTTTTAATCAAGCATTTGAAAGAAGTATCATTCCTGTTTTACACATGGGAAATTTGAGAGTTTGACTCACTGAAGCCCCCACGTAGGTGGAATAGAAACTTACCAAGATTAAATCCCATGTTCTTTTTGCTATACCATAATGTCTTTCACCTCCTGAATATCTAAATCTGAAATTCTCACTACATGTTCAAACCAAAATCATGGGAATGCAATTTTAAACTTCTTGTATTTATTTATTATGTTCATGTGAATCAAATAACCCATTTTATCCTTATCACTTTGCTATTGGATATGGATTACTTATTATCTATTGTGCTTATTGCATTATATTGCAGATCACTTATTCGTTTTTGTTTATGTGTATTTTATATATAATCTACTTAATTACACAAGGAATTTGTAAATTAATTAAAAAAATCCCATCTCTAAACATCCAGAAAATAATTCAGCTTGAGAGAGTTTAAGTACACATAATAACCTTATTTATTGCAAGGGTAATGCATTGTCAAATAGGATATCAAAATTTGTATCCAGGCTTTGTTGTTTATTTGTTTTTGCTAGTTTGAATTACAAAAAAAAGACAAGATAATTGGGATGTAAATTTAAATTTTACTGTCTATATAGTCACCAGATAAAGTTATGATTTGGAAAAGCAAAGACACACTCAAATATGAAATGTTTTTTCTAGACACCAAGAGCATGCTCTCAGCTAGATTTCACATTTTCAAATAAGCCATATCCAAACAGATACTATTTTTTTTCCAAAAAACTAATATCAGGAATTAAATACTGATGACTAGTAAATAATAATATGGTAATAACAATAGAAAAGGTTAAGGAAAAGCATAGAATTATAATTTTTAATTTATGATATAACCATTGCTTTTTAAATAATTTAACATAATAAATAGTATGAGTGAAAATATATATTACATATAGTCCATGCATATACTCTAGCATGTGTATACACCATATGTATACATTAATTTACTATGTTTGAGTTATTGAATTTGCTATGCTAATACAAATTATATATCCATACATACATTTTCATGAATACAATAAATATAATTACATATCCATGCATTTTTGTGTGCATGCCCCTTCTTTTCCATGTTAATAGTCTATATATTTCCTCTGTGTGTGTGCTTCTAAAATCCTATACACATATATGTTGGTACATTTATACATAAATACTAATATTAACATATATGTTAGGTTTTGGAACATCTTTTTTTTTTTTCTTAAACAATGAAAACTACACCTTTTTTGTGTTTTAATTATTCAGTGACACTTATCTGCTATGGCGAACTGGTGTGGCTCTAATTCACTCCTTACTGGTATATGGCACAGATAAGTCACATATAGAAACACCGATGATCATTCTTCAATTGGACATATTTTCAGTCTGAACTCTTGTGCTTTTATTTCCATGGTTCAGATTCCAAGGATTAGAACTGTTGAGTCTCGGTTGAAGTGCATATATATGTGTCTCTGTGTGTTTGTGTGCATTATATACATTCTAAAATTTAAAAGAGGTTTCCAAAATTGCTTTTGAATTACTGTAACATTTCACATATCTAATAACATTGAATGAGAGAACCCCATACTCTCTATTTCAGAAAATGATGCATGTTATAGTTTTTATTTATTTCTTCCAGACCAATGTGGTATAAAATAATATATCTCTTTATTATAATTTCCATTTTCTAGACTACTAGTGAATTTGAACATCCTTTCATATATTTTTTTTCACTTTGGGTATTTTGCTCTGTAAACTGTTTACTCACAAACTTTGATCATTTTTCATTAACTTTTTTTCTGTTTTCTTTCCAATGTATAAGTCTCTTTTGTGCAATATAAATATTAATCCTTTGGTACATAAAATGAAAATATTTTCTAGATATATTATTTTCCTATTTATTGTTGGCATTTTTCATAATACAAATGATAAATTTGTATATAAAAATGTGGGTTTTTTTGTAGCATCTGGAGTTCCTTTACTGAAAATATAGAATCTAGACTTTCTTGACACTTTATTAATTTACTTTTCACAAGAATTCAATTTGCCTATGTATGTGTGTGCATGTGTATTTGTGTGAATTGCTTGAAATATACATATATTAATTTTCAAGGGATCCACATTTATTTATGTTCCAGGTATTTTTAACTTATACCTTGTTTTTTTAAACTTCAATTAAATTTTTATAGTACTCTTCACATATGTCCAATGAATTTTTTTAATGTTTATTTATTTTTGAGAAAGAGAGAACACAAGCCAGGGAGCACAGGGAAGGGGATGTAGGATCTGAAGCAGGCTCAGTGTCGAGACTGGAGTCCAATGTGGGGCTCAATGTCACAAGCCATGAGATCATGACCTGAACAGAAGTGGACACCTAACTGACTGAGCCACCCAGGCACTTCTCCTGGGTGACTTTTTGTTAAAGCTTAGAGCTTTGTGTTTATGGAGAATATATAATATTTTTATATTATTATTCTTAAGTATTACAAATATATACATAAAGGATAAAATCAACATCATAAAAGGGATATAAAGGATAAAAAATACAAATATAAATATAAATATAAATATAAATATAAATATAAATATAAATATAAATATAAAAGGATAAAATCAACATTATATTTCTTTTATGTAAAATGCCTCTTGGATTTTTTGTCTCTAATTTCATAATAAAATGTCAATGTAAATTGTTTTATCTCCTCCTTTAAGTGTTTCTGAATATAACTATGCTTTGTCTCAAAACTGGACCCAAGTGATTATTTAAAACAATAGATACACAGCTAAAACTAAACATTAAAAATATTACTCTAATGGGACCTGGGTGGCTTAGTCAGTTAAATGAATGACTCTTGATTTCGGCTCAGGTCATGATCTTGCACTTTGTGGGAGCCTGCATAGAGCTCTGCACTACCAGGGTGGACTCTGCTTGGGCTTCTCTTTTTCATCACTTTGCCCCTCCCTGCCTTCTCTCTCAAAAAAAATAAACAAACTTTAAAAAAAATACTCCACATGTATAGTTTTCTTATCTTTAGGGAATTGGTGTGTAGAAAGGAGTATGCTAATACTGGATGATCATGAAGTTTCTATTTACATATTCACAAATACTAACTATATGTCCCTGAGCAATCTTAGCCAAGTTCATTGTCTGAAAAATAAGAATAAAGTCAATTTTATGATATTTTATGAATATCAATGAGACCTGTGATGGCACTTGGGAAACTACAAATGGTATGCAAAAGTATAAAATCACTGACTAGAAATTCCAAACTGTTGAAAAGTAGGCAGTACTCTTAATTGAATTATGCAGACAATCAGAATTACTCAACCTGAATTTGTCTTTAAAGGCCAAACTTAAAGAGTTCATAAAAATAGCATCTCTTTTTTTTTAACTGTCAAAACTTCTATTTACCCTAAAATCCATTATATTCAATCAATAAACACATGTAGCTAGTAAAAAAGTGCATAATAAAAGTTCTGTAATATTTTCAAGTAAACTAATAATGCAAAGAAATGAATTTATAGAAACCTATATATATCACATGTTTCATGAATGTTGGGTAAAATGATAAGTAATAATAAAGTCAAATTGAGTCTTAAAGTTGATTCACAATAAGCAATAGAGATTTTAAATTATAATCTGGAGCATTCAATAGACAATATCTTTTAATGGCAACAAATAGAAATATCATTTCAATAACCTCTGTTCATTGTGTCTAAAGTGTTGAAACATTGACTCTTGAATATTTATAATTGGGGGCACCTGGCTGGCTCAGTCCATAGAACATGTGACTCCTAATCTTGAGGTTGTGAATTCAAACCACAAATTAGGGGTAGAAATTGCATTAAGAAACTCTTTAAAAAAATGTTTATAAATGAAGTTATACCTGATATTTATATATTAGCATTTTTATATTTAATGTGTCTCATTTACCTAGATATTACCCAAAACTGTCAGTAACCTCCAAAATACCATAGTAGTAAATATAATAATAAACCATTAACATTTTTAAGATAAAGGTAAATTCTGTTGTCAAAACTTCTTTAAAACATTCCAGTAAGCCATTTTATATAAATTGGGAAATTGATATTTTAAATGACTTTGCCTTGGAATTGAGAAGTCAGGCTCTGATACATACAAGTGTGTCAGTTCTCAATGTAATTTTCATAACAAACATCTACATAACTACCTTCTTTGAAGGTGGACATGGGAGAGGAAAATAACTCTCTCTTTACCTTTTTAGGTTCTTGGCTGGGATGCCCTTGTAATAAAAAGACATATTAACAGAAGAAAAACTAACAGAAGTTTAATAATATTCATGCCTCCATGTATCCTGGAGATATCCAGGAAAACTGAGTAACTCCCCCCAAATGGCCCAAGCTATTACCTTAAATATCATCTCCAGCTAACGACAAAAGATGATATTGGTTTAGGGAGAAGAAAGATAGTTATGGAAGGTTATCAGGCAAAACACAATAAACAAGGGTATGGTTTTGCAGATTTCTTAGTTGCCTTTCAAAGAGTATGTAGAGATTTAGTCATCCCCCTCTTCCTGGTACAGACATGGAGACCTCCTTATAAATGGAGATTTCTCTTATAAATGTAAACATCTCTGTCAGAAGGGTGACATCTACTTTCAGAGATTTTCCTTTGTCTGCCATCTGTTACAAATAATCAGCTCAAGACAATCTTTATGTCAAAGAGACATATTTTGGGGTGATATATTCTGCTCCCCTTCATAGGTAAGGTGGCTTGTATATTTGAATTTGACATGACTCTGTACTAGCTACATCTGGAATGGCCTCTCTGAAGTCTACAATTTTATCGTGGCACATTATTTGTAGCAGAAATTGCTCAATGTAATCTGTCTGAGGTAGGACTCCAAACCTATAAATCCTTATAGTATAGAACCTCCCTATGACAAGTTATAAGAATGCACACTTGATGAGAAACACCCTCCCTCCCTCCCCCCATTGATTCCATGGGCATTCCATCTACACAAAGCTTCTCCTGGTATACCCTCTTTGGTACTCCTTTTAGTCCAAAATCTCCTGATTTGTTTTCTAAAACTAAGACTTATTTTCCAATGTGAACTATACACTTAACACACACTGATGATCACATGGTCCCCAAGATTCATCAAGACATTTCCAATTGTCAACATTTTCTCTTACGCAGGAAGTAAATTGTGATATTTGAAAGCATGGTCAATGGAAACAGAGCTCCTTGACATGACTTTTGCCTCTGGCAGATGTTACTTCTACAGTTTTAAGAAGGGTGCTTTATCTCCAAGGCTGACCCCCCCCTCTTGAAAATAGATAAAACAGAATCTGCTGAGAAGGATTTTGCAGTTAATAAATAAAAAAATCTACATAAAACCTATAAGGTAAAACTTGGAATAAACTTAAAAACTTAATTTACTACTTTGATAATAATAATAATAATAATAATAATAATAACAAATAGGGTTATCATCTTCTATGAATATTTATTCCCATCATTTCTTCTCCAAATTTTACTTCATCAGAACACAGCTTAAGTTTAGCATCATCCATAAAGCTTCTTCCAATGTTTTAGCATAATTAAGCTCCCTATCTTCTGGAGAAGAAACAAACTTATTCCTTATAACTCTCCTCTTTGTTTTTTTCTTCTTTTCTTTTTTTAGCTTTTCAGTCTAATTTTTTTAATCTTACACATGTATGTGAATGACAGTACCATAAATTAATATCAAGTGAAATTTATACCAATTATTTGAAATTCTGTTAAGAGACAACCATGTTTTATTCTAGCTTGTTTTTTTAGAGCCCCTCTTTTAATTAAAAAATGTTGAATTGATTTCTATTGCTTAAATTATTTATGCATTTGTTCATACAGATTTGAGGTAGTTGAGGATAACAGTAGTGGCTTATACTTGTTTTCTTGCTCCTGCAACAACTAGCACAGAACTATTTTACCAATGCTTCTGAATCAACACTTCTGAAAGTGAGATGTATTATGAAAGGAAAGAAGGATGGATGGATTCATGTATTATATCTCTTTTTTTTCTCCCCACCCCAGAATGGATTCTATTGGATACTCTGAGTTTGATTATATAAAATACACAAAACTATGGGGCTCCTGGGTGGCTAGTCAGTGAAGCCTCAGGCTCTTGATTTCGGCTCAGGTCATGATCCCTCAATTTGTTGGACTGAGCCCCACATCGGACTCTTGCTGACAGGGCAGGATCTGCTTGGGGTTCTCTCTCTCCCCCTCTGCCCCTCTCTCTCTCAAAATAAATAAATAAAAACTTAAGAAAATTAAAATACACAAGGCCATGTGATCCCTAACTAATATTAAATCAGTAAAAGGTCCTATAATCTTAAAAAGCCCTGTGGAAATGTATGTAAATAATTTAAATTTCTGAAAACTGGGAAATAATTTTGGGTACAGGCAGATATATCAGGTGGCTTTATGCATCTTCTTTTTGATTTCCCATGTAAGATTTCTCCATGTAATGGCATCACTAATGAGCATAAATGCTGATGTTACCTTACTTCTCAGTTTCTTACCTTTATCATGAGGAACAGAGGTGTACCTTTTTGAAAAGCTACATGATGTCTAATGATCAGTAATTATGTATGGAAATTAAACTTTACTGTGCAAATCTCATTTACAATCAAAAATAAAGCTTATCAATCTTACACTAATATACCTAATGTTTTATCTAAATATGTTGCCTGTGCTATACCTTGGTATATTCTGAAGATATTAGTTTATCTAATTAATTTTTGTAGGAAATTAATTATGATAAGGACTTGTATACATTATACACTCAGACATCTAAGAAAATTGTACAAGTATGAGGATGATTTAAAGATTTTGCTTTAAGGGAAAAAGGAGAAAAGAAAAAATTATTTTATGTCACTTATGAACTTTAGTTTTTATCTAAAGCAATAATTCCCTACACCTTTGAGGTAAATAGAATAAACTAAATCACTGAATCAATGTATATTTATCCCTTATTTAATATTCTTTTTATGCCTCTGATTGTCTTTTGCTGGTAAATTCATATTGAGCCTTCTCCTTGAGAATGCAGGGATTGTAAGACAAAAATCAGTCATATATTTAAATAAAAATACTCTAACTACAATCTCCAATTTTCAAATAGCATAACTGTTGCTTATATGATATCTATTTCCCCAACAATGGACAATAAAGAACAATGATTATTCCAAATTTCACATAAGAAGACATTATTTAAATATCCCTCCTTACCTTCCAAAGTATAAGGTAGAATCTATGGGCTGAATCATTTATATGCAAAATTTGTTTGGATGTTGTTCAACTTTTTAAATATCTTGTTTTACATTTAAGTATCTTCTCATTTAATTCAAATTCATTAAGTGTAACTTTAAGATAAAACCATCTGTAGTATGTCATCTCTAAACAGAACTACTACTATGAGAAACATAGAGTTAGACAAGTTTGGCCACCAGTGAATGCATGATTTTGTGAGGTGCTATATTTTTAAGGCAATGATGAATGTTCACTGGGTAGTGGAGCCAAGGAAATTCCAAAAACAAAAGCAGAGACAAAGGAAAACAATGCTTAGCTTACTTCAGTGATACAGCTTAAAGATGATGGATTTTATTTAATGATACCATACAGTTTGGGGAATCCTACCTTATAAAGTGCTTAAGAGTTTAGAAGTTCTAAAGGAATTTATGCCTAAAGCTACAGCTTTAGAAACCTTCTCTATTTTTTTTTCAAATTTGGTAAACTGCTTCATAAGCTAATAAATTATTTTTATGTCAATAGAATGTAACATACTGTCCATAGCAAATTTCTATAATAAATGTGTTAAATAACAAAAATCCAACCAAATGAATTTTAAAGATCCAATTGGTTTTATTACATGATTTACAAATTGGGCAGCACCTCATCCAGCACACAAAGGGGTTCTCTGAGGATTTATACAAAATGGAAGGTTTTATAGGAGGGTGGGGCAAAAAAGTCATTAACAAAAGAATAGGATTGTTCCAGGCAAGGCTTGGGGGCTGGGGGCAGGAGGAAGAAGCAAAATGTCTTATCATGCAGATTACCTCATCTTCCTTTGGGGGGCTGGAGCCATGTGGCTAACTCATTGGCAATGATCAAAAAAATCCTGACTGATCTCTTAAAACTACATGCCTGTGGGAAATGAAACTGCAATTAGATTAGGTATTAAGTCCCAGTTTGAAAATTTGGCCTAAGTGACTCTATTTTGGGTCTCAGGATTTCTCTTTCAGCAAATTTCCATTCTTGTTCATTTTCCTGGAAAATGAATATTAATATATATTCTTTGCAAATGTCAAATTTTAATATGAAGTGTAGATAATATTATTAGTTGAAAATTTTATCATCAGTTAATTTTATGCTCCTATAAAGACTTAATTTTGGTAAGGACTAAGGAAACTTTATTAATGTTAATATTAAAATAGACAAAAGAAGCAAAATCCCCTGAATGAATGCATTTAATGACCTTAAATGAATTAAACACTTAAAACTCAGAGTAATCTCACTGAATTAAAATGATACACTGACTTTGCATTTTCAAAGAGATTAAAAACAAATAAAAATATTAATTTGAAGAGTACTTGGTAGAGCAGGGTGTATAGAGAAAACTACTTAGAATTTGGAGTTAGAATAATATTGGAGAAAAATGTTTTTCTTTCATGCAACTCTATAAAAACAGGAAAAAGATGGTGTATTTGTAGAACTGAGTCCAAATATGATTTTTTACTGAATTATTTATTTTAATGGGTATTTAGAAAGGAGGAGCATAGATTTTTCATTGTTATCAAGGCTTTTGCTACTGGCAACAGAATAATAGTATTGAAAATTCATTTAGGACTGTGGCCGTATTATTTGGCACTCTACTTGGCTTAGTGCAAAGGGACACTAAAACTATGAAAGACAACATGTCAGAAAATTGGAATGATTCAATCTCCAAGCCAAATGATCAGAGGTCTTAAAGTTTGCAGAAAAAAATTTGGAATATTTGGTATCTTGCTTAAAGGGCTCTCCCTTCCTAATGTTAAAAACACCTGCTTATGGTACCTGAGTGGCTCAGTTGGTAGAGTGTGCAACTCTTGATTTTGGTTCAGGTCATGATCCCAGGGTCATGGGTTTGAGCCCCACATTGTGTTCCTTGCTTAGTGTGGAGCCTCCTTAAGACTCTCTCTCTCTCTCCCTCTGCCCCTCCCCAGCTCACAGCTACTTTACTTAGTATTGTAATTTTTGTAATTTTTAGCAATTTAGGTGGAATTTTGCTATCTTACTTCACTTTCACCCCACTTGCATTGGATTTCAAGTATTTTTTTTCTTGCAAAACAAATCATCTATTAGTAGAACAATGGTACTTTCTGCTTTTTCCCTCTGCAAGACAATTTACTACTTTATTGAATACACTAGGCTTCAAAATAATAGTAAAATCTCATTTATTCAGTAAGCAGCTATTGAGTGTCTACTATATACTAAGCTCTAAGTTTGACATAAGTGATAGAAAATGAATACAAGACTACTGCTGAATACTATATATTCCTGAATTTGAATTTCAGGGATGGAAACAAATGCATAAACAGATCATGACAATATAGCATAATGCATTTTGTGATAGAAATATGCAATACACAAGGAGAACAGAGAATTAATTGCTAACTTTGGACAGAGGAATGTGGAAGTAGGTGAAGTATGGAAATAAGTTCAGAAAAGAGATAATGTTTGAGACTTCTCTTGATGAATGAATAATACTTTGCCAGGCAAATGTGATGAGACTAGGCATTCCAGCAGAGAAGCAGAGGAATATAGGCAACCGCAAATCTGAACAAAACCAAGAGCCACACAGTGTTTTCATGGAACTGAAGTTGGTTCCAGCGTGGAACATGTAGGACAAGGGACAAAGGCAGATTAAAAAGGGGTCTGTCTTTAATATTAAGGAGCAACAGAGCTGCATCCTATAAATAAAGGAAAATAATAGAAGGCTTAAAAGGGCAGTGGGGGTTATTGGAATAGATTTGGCTTCTAGAATATCTCATGTGGCAGTATTATGAGAATGGAGAGGATGTGACACTGATAACAAGAGGCCAATAAACAGGATTGAAATGCCTGAAATAAGACATTGGCTACTGACAATAGAATTCCCACTGGTAAGTTTATTCACAGATAAACCAAATTTCCAAGTAGTTTTAATAATACAACAAATAACTACTTGATTTTTTTTTTTTAGTTTTTAAAGATAAAGCAGAAATAAATGATAAAAATATTCTTAGAAACATGTAGAATAGGAAATAGAAAACGTCATCCTCTATTTTTCATTTTGTGCTTTAATGTAAAATTCATTCTGTCTAAACACTTATATTTTTGGTTTCTAAGTTACAGTCCATGAGCATTTTAAAAATATAACAAACACTGATCCTTCTCTCATGAAACTAGAGAATGGAATTTAATTAAACCCCTTCCTTCATTCAGTATAGAAGCCCTGTCATTTTATTTTTTTATTTATTTATTTATTTATTTTTTAATTTATTTTTGGGACAGAGAGAGACAGAGCATGAACGGGGGAGGGGCAGAGAGAGAGGGAGACACAGAATCGGAAACAGGCTCCAGGCTCTGAGCCATCAGCCCAGAGCCCGACGCGGGGCTCGAACTCACAGACCGCGAGATCGTGACCTGGCTGAAGTCGGACGCTTAACCGACTGCGCCACCCAGGCGCCCCAGAAGCCCTGTCATTTTAATTGATATTTAGCCAAAGCAATATTGATCTGATAAAAACAAATCTTTTTCACTCCAACAATTAAAACATTTAAATAGGCTCCATCTTCTTTTTGATGAAAAGACCTAAAACCACTATCAACTGCCCACAAAATCAATGGAAAACATTAATAAAAGAACTAGAATCCATTTCATTGGATCTCATTTGTTTAGCATTCTAATGTACTAATACATTTAAGTGTGTGGATTCAGCTGTGACTTCAGATATTCATTTTTTTTTTAATTTTTTTTTATTTTTTTTTTTAATTTTTTTTTTCAACGTTTATTTATTTTTGGGACAGAGAGAGACAGAGCATGAACGGGGGAGGGGCAGAGAGAGAGGGAGACACAGAATCTGAAACAGGCTCCAGGCTCCGAGCCATCAGCCCAGAGCCCGACGCGGGGCTCGAACTCACGGACCGCGAGATCATGACCTGGCTGAAGTCGGACGCTTAACCGACTGCGCCACCCTGGCGCCCCCGATATTCATTTTTTAACACTCTCACCCCCACCCCTCTCTCACAAACACACACACATACACACACACATGCACACACACACACACACACACACACACACACACACACACACACCACTCCAGTGTTATTATATTTCATAGAAGCCTCAAGTCTTATTTTCTAAGATTTATATTTGCTTTTTGCAGAAACTTTTTAAGAAGTGTACTTCTATGCAACTAAAAGGCAACATGCTACCACTGTGTTCCTACCCAGAACAAGGATTTATTTGCGGTTGTTTTTACTCTAAATTTAGTATTTTTTATATCGAAAAACATGCCTTCCTCAGAGAGGTAAATATAGTTGCCCAGTCAAAATCACTCTAATCTAAAGGTTGGAGCCTGATGCAAAGGGCCCAGTCCTAGATGTGTGCAAGTTGAACTAAGAACATGGGTGTGCATACAGCTGCAATATTCTCATTTAGCTAGGTGTCTGGCAAATCCCAGATTTAAATCTTCACTCTGATATTTTCTAGCTATTTGGTCTTAAGGCAAGTTCTTTAATCTTTCTGACCTTCAGTTTCCTCAACAGAGAGTTATTATGCATATAATATGTTTAGAACAGTACAGTAAACTCAGAATAAAGAGCAGCTATTTGAATTTAAAAAGGTGTTGAGAAGCTAGTATCTGGGGCTAAAATGTACAGCCAAGGATTTGGAAACTCCAGAAAAGCCAGGGATAAGCAAATCAAGACCTGCCAAAATATTTTAACAATTTTCAAGGATCACAATCAGTTTAATGAGGCTATTTTCAAGATAAGTGAAAATTATTAAAGTAGGCAATTGAAAAAATTCTGAAAGAATATCATTATCCCTGCACTATTTGCCTTAAAAACAGTGCCTCTTGAAAGGAGTTTATTTCTTGTGTTTTATTTAAAGATGAGAGAAGTTATAGCATCTTTAATGTGGAAAACAAAATACCTTGTCTTGTAGTATGAATAATCAACGGGGAATAATTGGATCAATGCATATCAAGTATATTTTTGAACAAAGATATGGTTAGATCTACCCATTTGTCCTGTTGATGGGGAAGTGCATGGATAAAAAACAAAGTCTTTTAGTGTAGTAAGCTAATTCCTTTTACAACATTGGCCTCATACTTGTCTAATTCATATGTTTAGACAAGCCATGGCATTTACTTGCACCTACATTTAACCTGGATAAAATTTAAAAGAAAACTTGTGTTTTGAAAAGGACACTAATCTCCAATGACCCTAAAATCAGAGTAGAGTCTTGCTCTGCAAAATCAATCTCTTGATGTAAGCATTTGGCCAGTTTTATGTTGAAGAGCTGGATCACAGCAATTACAGGCTTGTATTTCCTGGCAGAGAGACAAGCAAGGATAGATTTCCTCTGTTTTATGTTTGTGTTAATTTAACCTGTCAAAGTTAATCATCCTGTCGAAGTGCCAAAGCACCAGGATGTTGAGCACCAGAGAGCTGCCTGGTGCTTTAGTTTTATTTCCATCTCTGCTAGAGACTTACTGAGTGTTCTTTGTTAAACCCATTTGTCTCTCTCATTTTTTTGTTGTTTTTAGGAATAACTAATAAACCCCTCTTACATTTTATTTATGCTATATTTTATCACTCTTTAAGTAGTAAGTTTAATGATACAGACCTGAAATATTTTCTTTACCCCATTTTTTTAATTGTGAGGAAAACTATTAATATAAAAGGTACTTGAAAAATAGTGCACTTGAAAGACTTGCTATTGATTCTCCCTTGGCATTTAACACCAAACTGCTTATAGAACAATTTTTTTTTTCTAAACATACGTATTTGTAAATTAGAAAGGATCTTGCACTGTGTGTGTGGCGAGGAAGGCATTTCCTAAACCATTTTTACATTTTTCCTACTAAGAATAAGGGTTTTCTTACATGTGCAGAGATATCCTCATATTAACAAAGAGATTAATATAACTTACATTGGTCACAATTCCTTTCGATACTGACATCTACTCTTGTATCTAAGAGAGTGCACTTTTTGAAATATATCTAGGATATAATTGTAGATATATCAGAAAACTAATGTATTATAAAACAATTCCTATGGAAGGATTATTTTTCATAAACATGTTTCTTAGAGCAAAACAATTGTACAAGAAATAAATATAAAATGAGCAAACTGATTCTCATGGAGGCCACCATTTTTTAAACGTTTATTTATTTTTGAGGGACAAAGAGAGAGTGCAAGCAGGGGGTGGGGCAGGTAGAAAGGGAGACACAGAATCTGAAGTAGGTTCCAGGCTCTGAGCTGTCAGCACAGAACCCGCCGCGGGGCTAGAACTCAGGAGCCGTGAGATCATGACCTGAGCCGAAGTCGGATGATCAACAGATTGAGCCACCCAGGTCCCCACCACCTTTTTTTATCAATAATAATATACGATTGTCTAAATTGGGTAGTTACTATGTCTTTCTTCTGAAATATCAAGCTCTTTATCTGACAAGAAATGAAAAAGAAAAGGACGGACGATAAATAAATGCTTGAATGTTGTAGATGAGCAGTACATAAAGTTGTTTAAGGTTTGTCTGTGTCTCTCTCAATGTCTTTATCTACTCATCAATCCTTTACCTTAACACTCACACTAATTCCACCCCTTCTGTAATAGCCCTCCAGATGGGTGGCTCAGTCTGTTGGGCATCTGACTTGATTTCAGTTCAGCTCATGATCTCATCATGGTTTATGAGTTGAGTTTGAGCCCTGAGTAAGGCTCCACAAGGTGAAGTCTGATTAGCATTCTCTCTTGTCCCCACCCCCCCAATAAATAAATAAACTGAAACAAAAAAACAAAGGCCTCCAAATGACCTATCCCATATCTTTATATTATGCTTTGATATGTGTTGATTTAACAATACATGCATATAACTGATTTTTAAGTTCTTTTAAATTAAAACATTTGAAGTGTATTTAATGTGCAATATTATATTAGTTGCAGGTGTACAACATAGTGATTCAACAATCATATACTTTACAAAATGTTCACCATCATTTCACAGTAAGTGTAGTGCCATATATCACCGTATAATGGTATTACAATTTTATTGACTATATTCCCTATATTATACTTTTCGTTAATATGACTTATTTATTTTGTAACTAGAAGTTTGTGCCTCTTAATTCCCTTCACCTATTTAACTTATCACCTCCACCCCTCCTCTCTGGCAAATACCAGTTTGTTCTCTGTGTTCATGAGTCTGTTTCTGTTTGTTGTTTGTTTGCTTATTTGTTTTATTTGTTAGATTCGACATATAAGAGAAAGCATATGATCTTTCTCTGTCTGATTTATTTCACTTAGCATAATACTCTGTAGGTTCATCCAATTTGTCCTGAATGGCAATATTTTATCCTTGATATAGCTGAGAAATATTCCATTGGGAATATATGACACATGTTTATTAATCTATAGGTTAGTTTCATATCTTGGCTATTATAAATAATACTGCTGTTAATGTGGGGGTGCATATATCTTTTAGTTAATATTTTCATTTTATTTAGCCAAATATCTAGAAGTTGAATTACTAGATTGTATTGTATTTCTATTTCTAATTTTGGAGGCAGTCACCATAGTGGTTTTCACAGTGAAAGCATCAATTTATGTTCCTGCCAACAATGCATGAGGGTTCCCTTTTCTCCATGGAAGTAGTATTAATAACACATTAGAGAGACCATTTTAAATATTTCATCAAGGGGCACCTGGTGGCTCAGTCAGTTTATTTGGCTACTCTTGATTTTTGCTCAGGTCATGATTTCACAGTTTGTGAGTTAAAGCCCTGTGTTGGGCTCTGTGATGATAGTGTGGAGCCTGTTTGGGATTCTCTCTCTCCTTCTCACTGCCCCCACTTCACTCTCTCTGTGTCTATCTCAAAACAAATTAAATTTAAGTAAAAATAAATAAATAAATACATAAATAAATAAATAAATAAATAAATATTTTACCAATATAAGCATGTGTTAAAAAAATCTTTCAAATTAATCTATACAGTCTTTCTGTATAAGCACAAATCTCCTTCCCATTTTGCTATTCTGAAAAATTGTGAATCAGATAAATTTTTTCCAGCACCTTCTTAACACAGGGATTATCAATGGGGACATACCTCTGAGCCTGTCAGTAATATAGTGTCCTTGATCTATGGCTTCCCTCCCTCCTTCCTTTAGGGTTAGTACTCTAAATGTATCAGTAAGTCTTTTCTCTTAATTGTAAATATAAGTCTACCTAAGACCTCTCCTCACATCTACCAAGATTCATCTTACTTTTTGGTATACAGGTTTTTTTATTTTTATTATTATTAAGATTTCATAAATAATTATGGTAGAGATACAATAAGAATTTGGGGACAGAGAGTCTCTTCCAACATCCCTAGTATTCATATAAGCTGTATTTCATATATTTAAAAAAATTATACTAATTCCAAACCCAGTCTGAAAGATGGTGCCAATATAATCATTTTAGCTCTGTCCTATCCAATGTATTAATTATCTGTGTGAGACAAGGACTCCACACTGAGTGCATTTTCTTTTCTTTTCTTTTTTTCTCACCTTCCTTGCATGCTTGCTTGCTTTATTTATTTATTTATTTATTTATTTATTTATTTATTTATAATTTTATTTTTTTAATTTACCTCCAAATTAGTTAGTATATGGTACAACAGCGATTCCAGGAGTAGATTCCTTAATGCCCCTTAACCATTTAGCCATCCCCCTCCCACAACCCCTCCAGTAACCCTCTGTTTGTTCTCCATATTTATGAGTCTCTTATGTTTTGTCCCCCTCCCTGTTTTTATATTATTTTTGCTTCCCTTCCCTTATGTTCATTTGTTCTCTGTATTGAAGTCCTCATATGAGTGAAGTCATATATTTGTCTTTCTTTGACTAATTTCGCTTAGCATAATACCCTCTAGTTCCATCCATGTAGTTGCAAATGGCAAGATTTCATTCCTTTTGATTGCTGAGTAATACTCCATTGTACATATATATACCACATCTTCTTTATCCATCCCTTGATGGACATTTGGGCCCTTTCCATACTTTGTCTATTGTTGATAGTGCTGCTATAAATATTGGGGTGCATGTGTCCCTTAGAAACCTGTATCTCTTGGTTAAATACCTAGTAGTACAATTGCTGGGGTGTACAGTAGTTCTATTTTTAATTTTTTGAGGAACCTCCAGAGAAGCTGCAAAGGTTGCATTCCCACCAGCAATGCAAAAGAGATCCTCTTTTTCTGCATCCTCACCAACATCTGTTGTTGCCTGAGTTGTTAATGTTAGCCATACTGAGAAGTGTAAGGTGGTATCTCATTGTGGTTTTGATTTGTATTTCTGTGATGATGAGTGATGTTGAGCATTTTTTCATGTGTCGGTTGGCTGTCTGGATGTCTTTGGAGAAGTGTCTATTCATGTATATTGCCCATTTCTTCACAGGATTATTTGTTTTTTGGGTGTTGAGTTTGATAAGTTCTTTATAGATTTTGGATACTAACCTTTTATCGGATATATCATTTGCAAACATCTCCATTCTGTTGGTTGCTTTTTAGTTTCGCTGACTGTTTCCTTCACTGTGCAGAAGCTTTTTATTTTGATGAGGTCCCAATAGTTCGTTTTTGCTTTTGTTTCCCTTGCCTCCAGAGACGCGTTGAGTAAGAAGTTGCTGCAGCCAAGATCAAAGAGGTTTTGCCTGCTTTCTCCTCTAGGAGTTTGATGGCTTCCTGTCTTACATTGAGGTCTTTCATCCATTTTGAGTTTATTTTTATGTATGGTGTAAGAACGTGGTCCAGGTTCATTCTTCTGCATGTCTCTGTCTAGTTTTCCCAGCACCACTTGCTGAAGAGACTGTCTTTTTTCCATTGGATACCCTTTCCTGCTTTTTCAAAGATTAGTTGTCCATACATTTGTGGGTCCATTTCTGGGTTCTCTATTCTGTTCCATTGATCTGAGTGTCTGTTCTTGTGCCAGTACCATACTGTCTTGATGATTATAGCTTTGTAATACAGCTTGAAGTCCGGAATTGTGATTTCCCCTGCTTTGGTTTTCTTTCTCAAGATGGTTTTGGTTATTCACGATTTTTTCTGGGTCCATAAAAATTTTAGGATTGTTTGTTCTAGTTTTGTGAAGAGTTCTGGTCTTATTTTGATAGGGATTGCATTGAATATGTAGATTGCTTTGGGTAGTATTGACATTTTAACAATATTTGTTCTTCTTATCCAGGAGCATGGAATCTTTTTCCATTTTTTTGTGTCTTCTTCAATTTCTTTAATAAGCTTTCTATAGTTTCAGTGTATAGATTTTTCACCTCTTTGGTTAGATTTATTCGTAGGTATTTTATAGTTTTTGGTGCAATTGGAAATGGGATTGACTCCTTGATTTCTCTTTCTGTTGCTTCATTATTGGTGTATAAGAAAGCAACTGATTTCTGTGCATTAATTTTATATACTGTAACTTTGCTGAATTCATGAATCAGTTCTAGCAGTTTTGGGGTTTTGCATAGAGTATCATGTCATCCATGAAGAGTGAAAGTTTGACCTCCTCCTGGCTGATTTGGATGCTTTTTATTTCTTTTTGTTGCCTGATTGCAAAGGTAAGATTTCCAGTACTATATTGAATAACAGTGGCAAGAGAGGACATCCCTGTCTTGTTCCTGACCTTAGGGGGAAAGCTCTCAGTTTTTCCTCATTGAGGATGATATTAGGGTTGGGGCTTTCATATATGGCTTTTATTATCTTGATTTATTATCCTTCTATCCCTACTTTCTTGAGGATTTTATCAAGAAAAGATGCTGTATTTTGTCAGATGCTTTCTCTGCATCTATTGAGAGGATCATATGGTTTTGTTGTGAGTGCATTTTCACATACAACATAACGGCAGTGATCTAATAAAAGTTGTGTCATTAAGATGACAATCAGACTTGTTACTAACATACTCTTCTAAAGTATAATCTCCTGGAGGCAAAAAAGTCATGTTTATTTTGCTCACCATTACATCTTCAGTGAATAGAACTGTGTTTGGAACATGTTAAATGTTTGCTACATGAGTGGATGAATATGTGTAGAAACTGGCTGAATTACCTAGTTTTATATTCTCCACTTCTAAAATGACTTATGTTCTCCTATAACAACATTTTATATTACAATAAAGTTAATTTGTATCTTAGGATATAAAAATAATTAATTTGGGGGAAATGATAAAGGAAATTTTCAGCTTTCAACATTTGTGGGCCCTGTTCATGGATTCCCAGGGAAGCTGTACTTTAACACTTACCAAGGTCAAAATGACTTGGCAAAACCTCAGAGCATGGACTCTATTTCTGCCCAAAGCACACAGTTTATTCAAAACAAAAACAAAAGATAAGAAAAACAAAAAACTTCCCTGGTTCCTATAAGATTAAAGTCATATAGCCATGCACATGCTAAAAACATAAGATAAAGGATATAATTTTCTGGAATGTACTTCCTCATGATAGTTTGTAACTTTTTTTTTTTTTTTTTTTTTGTAAAAAAAACTATATAATCCTGCAACAAATATTCCTTACCCAGAGCACTCTTTTTCCTGAAGATTGTGTATCCCTGGCAGTTGTCTTAACTTGGGCTTCAAAAAAACTCTTTTCCTTTCTCTTTAAAAAAAAAAAGTTAATTTAATCTGACATGAATTCTGAACTGGGAGAAATTAAGTACTTGGTAAAATGATGTAAAACTTATTAAAGGAAAAAAATGCCTTTTTTATTTGTTTTAAATATTTACTCTGATAAAAACACAATTGGTAAACAAAATAGCATACTTAACTGTTTTATATTAATGTTTTCATCCTACCAATTGTTCTAGTTTTCATTTGTCACAAAACACAAGAAAGAGTTTTATTTATGTGATGGGAAAATAAAATAAACATTAACAATTCTTATTCATTTTTAGAATAATGTTTTTAATGCAGTATAAACTTTACAATAACGTATATTTCTCATCCCACAGTTTCTTATGGCATTTGATTGGGAGAGACTTAGGTATTTCTGACAAAGCATTTCTCATGAAGTAGTCAAGGTGTTGGCTGTGACCGAGGATTGCTTGGAGATGATCATTTCCAAGATAGCTCACTGTCAGCAAGTGACTTCAAATCTTTTTTTTTTTTTAAGTTTTTATTTTAATTCCAGTTAGTTAACATACAGTATTGTATTAGTTTCAGGTGTACAATAAATATAGTGATTCTACACTTCCATACATCACCCTGTGCTCATCGCGACAAGTGCACTTCTTTTACTTCTTTATTATTATTATTATTATTATTATTATTATTATTACAGCAAATGCACTCTTTAATCCCTATCACCTATTTAACCCATCCCCCCATCTGCCTCCCCTCTGGCACCCCCTCTGGCACCCATCAGCTTGCTGTTTATGAGTCTGTGTCTTGATTTGTCTCTTTCTCTCTCTCTCTCTCTCTCGTAATATTTATTTGCTTTTTGAGAGAGAGAGGGTGTAAGAGAGTGGGGGAGGGGCAGAGAGAGAGGGATACACAGAATCTGAATAGGGCTTCAGGCTCTGAGCTGTCAGCACAGAGCACAATGCGGGGCTCGAACTCACAAACCGCGAGATCATGACCTGAGCTGAAGTCTGATGCTTAACCAACTGAGCCACCCAGGCACCCCTATCTCTCTCTCTCTCTCTCTTATATTTCTTTTACCTTTGCTTGTTTGGTTTATTAAATTTCATATAGGAGTGAAATCATATGGTATTTGTCTTTCTCTGACTGACTTATTTCACTTAGCATTATACTGTATGTCATTACGAATGGCAAGATTTCACTCTTTTTTTATGCCTGAATACACACAGTGGACTATTATTCTTTATTCATTCATTATCTTCTTTATTCATTCATCAATCATTGGACACTTGGGCTGCTTCCATTATCTTGGCTATTGTAAATAATGCTGCTATAAACATAGGGGTTCATGTATTCTTTTGAAATGGTGTTCTTGTATTCTTTGTGTAAATGTCCAGGGGTGCAATTGCTGGATCAGAAGATAGTTGTATTTTTAACTTTTTGAGCAACATCCATACTGTTTTCCACAGTGGCTGCACCAAGACCTCAAGTCTTTATAGACTTTTGGTGGAGGCCTCATAGACTTTTCCTTAGTCTCGCTTTAGTGTCCTAATGGTATAGCAGCAGTTTTTCCCACAGGGAGTGATAAGAGAGAAAGACTCAAGATCTTTTATGGCTTACCCTTGGAAGTCACACGTAATAACTTCTACCATATTCTGTTGTTAGAAGCAGGTCAGTAACAGCTCACACAAGTGGAGGAGAGTTAAGCTCCATTGAACATAGGTGTATCAAGGTCTCTGTGGTCAGATCCTAGAACTATCACAAATATATATTACTTACCATGTTTGGTTCATCTTCCAGGGGTTATACATGAAAATTTATTTAATTCTCATTCCAACTTCATGATGTGGGCATTATTATTAGTCCCTTTACACATAAGAAGCCTGAGGTACTGAGAACCTAAGTGTATTTCCCAAGGTCACAAAGCTATGTGGCTGTGTTACATTTCAAACTCGGGTAAATTGGTTCTAGAATGTGTGCTTTTAAACACTTCCCTGTGCTGCGTGTATAATTGTGTTTGGCATTATCAATGGGGACTTGTTTACGCAAACAGTAATTTTACTTTTTAAAGTGAAAATCACAATTCACTGATTTGTCAAGTTACCTAGAAATTTTTCCATTAAAAACTTATAGAAAGAGAACTAATGCAAACTTCTCTTTTAAAACCAGAGAAATACTATTTTTTACTTAGTTATATTTCACCTAAATTAAATATGATTTCAATCCTTTCTTTCCTTTCATTCAGATATATTTTGTTACATAACACAGAAATTATGTTGAAAACACACAATCTTAAAAATTAATCTATATCACATGACTTACATCAAAGGAAGTCCTGACCTCATTTAAATAAAAAAACATTTATTCCATTTCAATGTGACTATTGAAAAAGTTCCTTTAAGCCTTTTATATATATATATATATATATATATATATATATATATACACACACACACATATATACATATACATATATATGTATATATATATTTATATATAATGAATATATTCAAAATGTTGAATGTCATATATATATCACATTCAATAATACAAATATTTATTTGTCAACACAAACCAGTTAAAATTCAAATTAACGTCAGCAGGAATATATCCCAGTGTAAACTTATCACTGACTATATTCTTAGTATTGATTTTTTAAGGGGAAGAAATTTAAAACATTTGAAGAAGATATCCCTTATAAAATTTCCATTTGAAATAAAATTAGGGCATTTATATTGAGAGAGTAAAGTATATTTTAGATTTCTAAAAGAGACGTTGAAAGCATGTCTAAAAAATTTATATCTACACAACGTAGATGGAAGTGACTGTTCCATGAAGATATCCTTACCTTTACAGCTAAAACTATTGTGGAAAGACAAATGGCCCCAGAAGCAAGGGGTAGGTAGTCAGATCTATGAATCCTGGAGTTTTGGGGTGATCCTAGACTGACTTAGGGGGAAAGCCTCAATCAGAAGGTGCTTCTTCACTGATTGTTGTTTTGCGCTTGGAATGGCTATCACCTATGTGATTTTTTATTCACAAAACACATTCATGTGAGTTAAAGTCTAAAAAAAAAAGGAAACACTATTAATTTTCTTTACCACTTTGTAGATGAGTCTCAATACAAAATGCCAGTTCATTTAAACAAAATGTTGAATATCACTGAACACTAGAACAGCTTCTCTACTGTATCCCAAGTGGAGGAATCAGCTTTATTTGTACAGAACCATTGTTCTTAGGTTTCACTTTCAAAGAAAATTATTGATTTCTAGCTCTTCCTGGTATTGGTCTCTCTCTCCTGCCTTACAGTGAAGCAAAAGTAGATCTAGACGAGAAAAGAAATTTTGCTCTTTCCTAGCAAAGATGTCACACATTTGTGCGATAGAAATAAATTGTTCCCAAACTTCTCTATCATTTTTGGTTTGAAATTCTATTTTGATGTGGTTTTTTTTTTTTAGGAAACTTAAGATAATTGAGAAGTTTCTTTTGTTTTTTTCTCTGTATTATTTTAGTCACTGTAATTTATAAGCACAATTGAATTTGAAAAATAAACATGCTTTATTAAAATCTAACTCTACTTATGCTCTATGATGTTTTGAATAGTCAGTTCAACTTCAAAGCATACAAGGCATATAAATATTTATCATTTTTTATTGTTTTTTTCATTGAGTTGTATAACAAATACTTTGCTTCTTGGAAATTTTTGGGAAAGAGAAACATACTATCTTTAAGAATGATTCTCTGTAACTGTGTTGACAACTAGCTACATATAGTTATTTATATTTACATTTAAACTAACTGAAATAAAATAAAACAAAATAAAAGTAATTCTTTGGCAATATTGACCATAGTTCTACTTCTCAATAGACTGTGTGGTTACTGGCTGCCATATTGTACAATGTGGATAATGATTATTTCCATCGTCACAGACAGCAAGCTATTTTATCTATTTATATCTGAAATCTTAATAATTTAGAAACAGTAATTGTAGCTTCCATATGCATTATTTTACTTATTTTGCACTATTTTTTTCTTTTAAGAGAAATGTGCTTTAGCACATTCCTAGTTTGAATTTATGATATCATGGTAACAAAAATTAATCTTAGAAACTCTTGTAAGTTTTTTTCTCACTTGTCTGAAATGTTTGTTAAAATTCTTGAATATTGAATTACTTATTTCTTTTTAACAGAAGAGAGAATTGTGAATTTAGCAGGTGTTGAATTAGGAAGATATAATTTGTTTTGTTTCATTTCTTAATTCAGTAGCTTAATTCCTGTGGAATCTGTCTCAAATAATACAAGTGGGCAAAGACCCTAAGATTCTGTCTTGTTTGTACACATTTTTAGAGACAGCAAACTTTAAATGCCTACCACATGGTAAATGTTCAATTAATAATTAATATCTGTTGAATTAATTAATATCAGTATTATGTAGATAAAAGTAACTGTGATTTACTTTTTTTATGATCTCATAATAGTGAAGTAGCAATCCTCATCTAGAGATTAGTATGTAAATAAAAATACTATATGTAATTCATTTGAATATGTATATTGTGTATGTATGACTATTCTAATGCCGGTTCACCACTTTATATCTGTGATACCTGGAAAAAAATTATGTATTTCTCTCACCTCATTTGACATACCAGTAAATGGAGAAAATACCATCTCCCAATTAACATAAGGAAATGCTTTCAAAACACTTAGCTCAGTACTAGCAATGCTCAAAAATTAACATGTTTCATTAGTAGTATTTATTACTAATAGTGATACTAATAATTCTCACAATTACTTACAAATAAATCATAGTGCATCATAATATTATAAGTACTTTATAATATAAAAGTACAAATTATGCAAACATCTAGGGTCTTATATTTTTTTCTTAAGACATAAACTTTGTTGTAATGTACATCTGTGATTTATGTATAAGCCTTAGTAAAAATCATTGACTATAGCATCATGAAATACTATTCCCTCTCATGGACTCTATAGAAAAGTCAAATTAGTTGCCAGCCAAAAACTCAACAAACATCTTTCATTTCATGCTTTTTACTCTTTTTGTCTGTCTTTCTTTTTAAATATCTCAACTCCCTAAATTAGTTAGTCTTTTCTCTTTTGTATGCTTAAAACACTATGTACTTTACTGAGATTTTGTATTATAATTTATATGTGTTCATATTTAATCATTCTATGAGTACAGTGCTTAGCACAGTACTTGCTCATAACATATGGCTAATGAATACTTTTTGAATGGTTAAATGCACTAATGAGGATATTTTGATAGTTAATTATTGCTCCACAGCAAACCATCCCCAAACTAAGTTGCTTAAGGCAACAACCATTTATTATTGTTCATAAGTTTACAGGTCAACAGGATTCCTCATGGAACTCTGGGCATCTGTGTTGGTAGGTAGATTTGCTGCTCTTGGCTGGACTGACATAATTTAGATCTTGACTGGACCAACTAAGCTTACTGTGCTTTGGCCATATGTTCGCTCATTACCCAACAGGTTAGCATGTGTTTGCACACATGATGGTTGAGCAGGGTGTGAAAAAAAAACAAATACACATGAAAAGCCTCCTGAGGCTTAGGCTCAGAGCTAGCACAATATCATTCTACATTCTATTTGACATGCCCCCCCTGAAAAAAAATTCACAAGGCCTATCCTCCTACTTGGAGATGAAGTAAAGTAATATTAAAAGATCATAAATATAGAAAGTAGAATAATTGAAGCAATTTTTGCAAATAAACTACCACAGATTGATTCACTCCACCCTGCTCTTGCTCTAGGAAGCTGACATTATGAATTCCATCAAAGGAATTCTTGACCTCACTGGATTTCTTGTGAGACAACAACTGAGAAAAGTGGGGAAAAAGAAGTGTGAATTTGTGGGTATCTATTCTTCAACTTCCTTCTTTACTGAGCTGCTGCAGATTGCTTTTTGTTTTGTTTTTGTTTTTTGTTTTGTTTTGTTTTGTTTTGTTTTTCCTCTACTAAGAAGCACTGATTCTTTGCTGCTCACTTAAAGCTGGATCTGTTCTCTCTGCGTTTTGATAATTGCTTTCTCCCCTTGCCCTTTAAGCCTCTGAGTGTAAATGGCTTGCTAACTGCTAACTTTTACCAGCCCTTGGATCCTTTCTCATTCTTGCTTGTTTCTCTTAAAACAAAATGAAACAACCACTGCTCACACCTTCTTAAGTGTTCCATGATTTAACTTTCCTCGGTTATCTCATTGTGTATGCTATTTGTTTCATGTTGAATCTTGACACAAACAGGTACAATTGTTTATTTCATTTCAAAGAAAATATTTATTACATTCAGTTACAATATCTTTAAGAAATTAATATATAGTCAAAAATTCAATATGTCCAGACTTTAAACAGCTTATTTAGATTTTACAAGTCTTGAACTCACAAAAGCACATAACAAAACACATTTATGTATTGAAAAAAGCAAATATTTAACAATTAAATGATCAATGAATACCTGAACTTACAGCTTACCAATTTGAATTTTGGCCAGTATTTCCATCTTTCCAGAAGTAATTTAAAATAATTTAATTGTGTAAATTTAAAGTTCAGCTCCACCATTAGCTTTGTGATTTTTGGGAAAGTTACTTTTACTAATCTATGAAATGAAAAGTAATTTATGAGGTTATAGTGAGACCAGGTATCAATATTTTGAATAATGAGGAATTTTAACTGATTATTAAATAATATCTAGTAGTATACCAATATAATAGTAATAATAATTATCATTATTTTGATAAAAATAAAAGTACTTCCTATGAAATATTTGAGATAAATATACATATATGCATATGTGTTCTATTATTTGAAGGACAATTATTTCTATCAAGCTGCATGTCATAAGTTAATCATTTTGTTTTTATAATTTTTTTAGATATTTCTAATATCTTCTTATAAAGAAAAAGCACTAGGATCAAGATCCTTGCACACAGTTGTTTTATAACTAGGATTATTACACAAAAAAAAGGGGAGCCAAAGAACCATAATTGCTAGAAGTAATGAAACAGACATTTTAAAAAAAATTCACCTATTCCTACTGTTCTCCAGTTTCATTCACCTGTTTAAACTTTTATGACTAAAGTCTGAAGGACCTCATTTGCTACAACAACATACATGACATTGTTTCAAAAGTCTTTGCTAGTGTTATAGATGGAGTAGCATGCCTTGTGTTGTCCTAGATGCTACAAAGAAATGAATTAGATGCAGTCCCTGTACCCAGGAGAGTTTCTTTCTTTCCTTTTTTTTTTTTTTTTTAACTTTTGGGTCAGCTGTTTTCCACATACTTATTAAACAGCAGTATTTTCTCTATTCTGAAATAATCACTAGCATTGTTGGCCTCTTCATACACTGCACACATAGCATTTGAATACTCATATTCTAGCTTTGTATTTTTTCTACTTTGATGTCTATATTTTATATCTTCCTTTCCTGTGCTTTGATGCTACATCTATTCTCTGCAATACTTGAGCTCACACCACTGAGGTTTGCTGTGTCTGGAATAGTCCTTTTAGAAGCCTTGTTCACTATATCATTACCACACTGCTGTATAAAAACCAGTGACAGTCTGTTGTTTTATTTCTTGAATTGTGCTGACACTATTGTTTTCTTTCTGGGATATTGTGTTTGTAGTTCATGACAAGAGAAGACATGTTTCCTTTTTTAAACCTCTCATTTCATATATATAGTATTTTTCTTTTTGCAGTACAGAATTGTACTTATAACTCCCCTACTCAAAGAGGGAAGACTCATGTGTAACTAAAGGGAAGTTGGCTTCTTTGATTCCTATTTTCAATATAGGTCCCCCCAAACCAGCATGTATCACAGTGACTTAGTATGTTGAAAAAAGAAAAAAGCAATTTTAGGTACTGTGATGGATGCAGAGCTACAAGTTGACGATTTTGCACTACAGAAACATTTATAAAACCAAGAAAGTGTTTACAAAAAGGCCCTAGACTACTACACCAGAATGCAGAGTCAGGTAAATCCATAAATGATTAAGAAAGAAAGGAAGTTAAGATTACTGAGAATATTTTTCCATAGAAACAGATGTGGGCTTGAGCATGGGTTCAAATACATGCCATTTCATATAAGTTTATATACAATAACAGAAGGCAAAGTTTTGTGCTCAGACTCAGGAATCTGGTTGGCTCCAATATTAACTCACAAATTGTCCCTTCATCTAGTGTCAGAGTTTCCTTTTGTAGAATGAGAATCAATTATTATAAGATAAAAAAAATTGGGTATGATTAAATATAATACTCAGGGCATCTGGGTGGCTCAGTTGGTTGAGCCTCCGACTTCACCTCAGGTCATGATCTCACGGTTCGTGGTTTCTAGCCCTCTGTCGGGCTCTGTGCTGACAGCTCAGAGCCTGGAGTCTGCTTTGGTTTCTGTGTCTCCTTCTCTCTCTGCCTCTCCCCTGCTAGCACTCCGTCTCTCTCTGTCCCTCAAAAGTGAATTAAAAAATTAAATTAAAAAAAAATAAATAAATATAATGCTCATTATGTGCTCAGTTGGTACTAACACTGGGCACAGGGAACCTCGTGAGTTCCACATATATTTAACATATCACATATACAGTGATGAAGATGTAGTGGATTAAATATCGGTCTAAAAACAATGAATATGAAAATCAATTTGTCCAATTCCAAAATTCACTTTTTTCTCACTGTGGCATATTTCCTAAAAAGTAAGATACCTTTATATAAATTTAAGAGATTTTTATAATGAATTATTTCAAATTTTTGTGTTATTGAGGGCAAGTTTGTTATAGAATAATAGAGATGATGGTGATGGTGGTTATGATGATGATGACGGTGATGATGTAAAGTTACAACATTGAATGACTCATGTCATATGTGCTTTAATATACGCTTTATATACCTTAGCTTCCTTAATTTTTAAAATAGCCATATCACAATAGCATCATTATGTCCATTTCCATGGTCATCCTAACTGGTAAATATCTCAGCCAAAGTTAAGAATTATGACTTATTCGCTTATTACCATTAATTAATACAATTCTACATGGTAATCTATCTTAAATGCATATTACTCAAATGTATCCTGAAGACATACCACATGCCTAAAAGCATATCACATGCATCACTTTCACTAATCTGACCTTGTCCTTGGGATTAATGAGTTCCTCTCAAAATAATGGATGGCTACCTCTAACTTGGATTCCAAACGAATCTTGTCTCAACTCTTTCAAAGAAAAATCAGGGCTTTAGGTACAATACCAAGTGAAAATGTAAATATATTCTAGTGAAGAATCCAGGAGATTAAATGTCATTCTACAAACACTCACTTCCTAAAATACTGTGTTCTTAGTGTGCCAACATTCAGCAACCTGATATTTTATGACTTCAGTATTTCCTTAGTCTTTTCTATCTTCGTTGTACTAATTTTTTCTATTGAATTTATTATACTAACTGCTTCTTTCTTTCATTTTTCAACAAAATATTTCTATGGTTGCTAGAGTCAGGAGTGGAAGCCACACCAAAATACATATGTGTCTCAGCTAGTGAACATCAGTTTGCTGGTTGACTAAGACACATTTTGGTTCTCATTAGAAACCTAGATTGCTGGAAATGTTTCACTCTTATCCACCAGAGGAAAAACAGTGGGAGTTTGGTATGCTGCACGGAATTCTAAGGCAGACTAATCAATCTAATTCCGTCCAAACCTATTTACCCTGTCCAGGAGATCTGCTAATGAGGGATGCCAGTAACTCCTAGTTCTTGACACTCCTCTCCAAAAGTGAGTTAATGAACCAATTTAAAGGGACATGCTTGACATTTGCAAATTAGTTTAACTTGCTTGTTGGGGCAGCTTTGTACTGCTTTGAACTGATATGGTTGTCATTAAACTATTCTTTCATGTGAGATTTTTATGCTTTATAATTTCATGTGAGATTTTTATTCTTTCATGTGAGCTATCTTAATATTAAATAGATTTATGTCATCTAGTATTTTTAAAGTTTAGTGATTATTTATAATACTGGTTTAAATTTTCAAGTATTATTCCTTCAATCTCCATGGTAATGTGTAATTTGTTGTGATGCCTATTCCCAATTGAAAGCACATATCTTACACAAAAGTATGTATTGTCAGTAATTATACATAATTCAATGCTTTCATCAGAAGGTACAGAGTGTGGGTTTTATGGCTTAAATATCTGGCTCATAGGAATAAAAGAGAAGATACCTTCTTGTTTCCAGGCAACAATGCATAACATGTCTGTTCCTTAAAATCTCCAAAAATGGAGGGGGAGGGGGGAAACCCAAACACCAAATCAGTTATTTTTTTAAGTTTTTATTTAAATTCCAGTTAGTTAACATACAGTATAATAATAGTTTCAGATGTAAAATAGAGTGATTCAACACTTCCAGGCAACACCCAGTACTCATCACAAGTCCCCTCCTTAATCCCCATCACCTATTTAACTGGTCCCTCACCCCTCTTCCCTCTGGTAACCATCAGTTGTTCTCCATGGTTAAGAGTCTGTTTCTTGGTTTTCCTCTCTGTCTCTTTTTCCCTTTGCCCCTTTCTTTTGCTTCTTAAATTCCACATATGAGTGAAATCATACGGTATTTGTCTTTCTCTGACTGACTTATTTCGCTTAGCATAATACTCTATTAAAAAAGTTATTTTTAAAAGGCTATAGTTTTCTCTAATTGTATGTGAGATATGTTAATTTAACAAATAAAGAACATTTACAAAATTATTCATTAATATGCTTGCAAAACATATTTTTGTGCCTACTCTATTTTAGGCTCTGAGCTAAGCACTGGAAATATAAATATGAAATACAAAAGGATATCTTTTCCCATGGTGTTTAAGTTAGGTTAGGGAAAATAGATCTTCCAAAACAAATAGAATTTTCCTCTTCCTTCCTTCTTTCTTCCTTCCTTCCTCTTTCTCTATTCTTCCTCTCTTTCTTCCTCTTTCTCTCCCTCTCTCTCTCTCTCTCTCTCTCTCTCTCCTTTCTCTTTCTCATTATTTCTCATTGTGTGGGTACACAGAATGTTGGGGGTGCCCTTGGGCCTGTTGGGGGGGGTGATGCACAAGTTAGGTGTGCCTAGTGTCATTATAAGCAGGCCTCCTGATGGAATTTACCTAGTGGCTAGTAGGATCCCTCTCCCTTTGCTGCCCTCTGAATACACTGGATGCTGTTTTCCCACCCCTCCCTGCCAGTATTTGTGCAGCACACTGGAGTTTCCCAGATGGTGCAAGAAAGAAGTGGGTGTCTCTGGCAGCATCCCACATAGCTGGACCAACTGTGTGTTCACTCTCATGCTCTCACTTTCCCCCATGGGAGAAACTGTGGGCCATGAAGGTCTCTCTTGGCACTGAGGTGTGCTGCCTAAAGGGAGGGGCAACACAGGTAAAGTGAAACTGCCCCTCTTTTCTTCTTCCGTGCAGCAATCTCAGGGTTTATTTTTCCCCATGTTAGTTTGTGGGGTTTTTTTATTGAGTTTTGTTTGTTTGTTCTTGGCTATTTGCTCTAAGAGTGTGTTGCATTATTTCTGCTGGACTCCTAGACTTCCACAAAGGCACTTTTATCTGTGGGTGATTGTCAAAATTGCTGTTCTCTGGGGATAAGATGTTAGAAAACTCCTATCAATTTGCTGACATAACTCTCATCAAGTCTGAATTCAATATCTTAGGAATATGTGAATGTAGTCATATTCAGTGAATAAAATCATACTCAGTCATTGTACTACACAGTAAAACCTCAATACCAAGTTTTTGCTGGTTTGTGACTAGCATTATGCTAAATGATGCAAGTATCACACTTACAATATTTGTATAAAAACAAATGCTATAATATAGAAAATTGTAGCCTTTCTTTTTAAGCTTTGTCTAAGAAGAAAAACAAGTGATATAGGCTCAACTATGTGTGTGTGATTGGGGGAAAAGAAAAGACATTAAGCTTTTGAATCATTAAGAAATATTTATAAAGGTTAACTCACACTTGCATCTAGAATGCTTTTGAGAGAAGCATGCCTCATAGAAATACAGGGGGGTAGATTAGCTTTTTAAGGCTGCTTTAGACGTATATATTTGTGCATATTTGCAATGGAATTCTCTTTCTTCACAAATATGCATCTGATCTTCAAATTAAACTTTAGCATAAAAGCAATGTTACTGATATAATACGACTAATATATATGTGTGTCTACATGCTAGCAATTAACAGTATGTGTATTCCAATGTGTAAAGTGCATTATAGTTCTCTTATGAAAAGAATTCCTAGTCTTTGTCAGTCTAGTACTTATTACCAGATTAATCACTTAGTGGAGGCACAACTACTTATTGAACTTATTTAGAATTTGAGTTCCCTCCAAATTCTAAAGCAATATTATCAACAAGCGATGAACATAGCATAAATCACACATAATCACATGCACACACAAAGCATGTTGTTTTTGAGCAATTGTAGATTTATGTCTTAACAAATTTATTTTTAATTGTTTATAAATCAAATGTTAAACGCTTTTTTTCTGTCCAAATAATTTTATCGGCAATACCAGGTCTATGGTTCTAATTTTGAAAATTTTCCTTATATGCTTTGTATTCTGTAGTTTGGTTAGAACCTTGATTTCAACTTCTTTTTCATAAATATATTTTAGATCAATTTTTTTTCATACCACAAATCATGTGAATATATATATGTACACATATAGCTATATATAATGTATAGATATACTAATTTACACACACACCTTTATATATATTTATCATATAAATATGTAAATATATATTATATATTTATCATATAAATATATTATATATATAAATTTATATAGATAAATGTGTGTGTAAATTAGTATATCTATACATTATATATAATGTGTGTATATATATAAATGTGTGTGTGTAAATTAGTATATATAGTATACTATATAGTATATATATACTATATAGTTATATAGTATATGATGTTATGACTATAGGATAGTTCTCTGGTAAGTTTAAGTTAATTGTATGCTGTCATCCACACAAGACTCAGATGATTGAGAAAGGGGCTGTAGCATATTAATCTTTGCATCATCAAGGCTTAGTACAGTGTTATGTTCATAACATGCCCTCAATACATGTTTTTTGCCACTATCTAAAAGGTGGTTTAACAACTTTTACTTGAAAATCCATATTGCCTGTAGTTAAAGCCACAATAGAGTTGTGAAAATAGGGTAACTACTAAATAAAATGTCACTTTTTCATAAACATATGATAATAACCCCATTTTTAGCTACCTTTTACTCTACTTTGAACACATGCTGCTGAAGATTAGAGAGGTATATAGGTAGGTAGATAGATAAAGACATCAAAGAGGAAATCATTACCATTTCTTAGATTTGAACAAGAATGTTCTTGTCATTTTTCTATAAATCTATCAAGATTATTCTTTCAAATACTTCTTACTTGAATCTATTTTCATGAATCCTTATTTATTTTATAAACTTTTATAAAATATAATATTTTTGCAGTTACTTTAGAAAATCTACAAAATCATTACTGATAGAATATAAATATGAATGTGGAAAATAAATATTCCAGGTAGGCATATAATAGATTCTCAGACTTTCACTTTGGAGTCAGATACACCAGGAGAAGTAATTTTAAATATAATTTATTCTCTATAACTAACACAATCTTTTTATTGCATCTCTATCCCACTAAAGGGAGAGGTTTAAGGGAATTAAAACCTTCCAATTCAGTTATTAATTTCCTTCAGGATTTAAAGAGTCCCAATTTCAAAACAATGATCATTGGGTGATTTAGGATTCTTAGATTCTTTAGGATTCTTAGAGGTTTTCTCCTTCTCATCCCACACTTCCTATCAACCAAGAGTTAGCTTGGTGCAGCAGAGAGCTTTTGGGACACCAAGGAGAAGGACACAGTGCCTCATATTTGCACACATGCCCTTGTTTTCCTGTCTACCAAGTTAGGGAGCCATTAACTTCAAGGGGAAGACTCAGTAAAAAAAAAAAAAGGCCAGTTACTAGATCTGGAAGACTTAAATAAGCAGAGAATGGAGTAAGGATGTGTATTGAAGGTGAATAAAAAGGTACAAAGAATTAAAAATCACTTAGTATTGTAGTATAGTGGAAAGCTAGAAATTAGGAAATGGCAGGGATCTGCCTGAATGATAGACTGTAGTAGGATGGACAGTGGGGGCTTATGATGATCTAAGAAATATATGAAAACCAGAGAAAATAGGGTACTACAATCTTAATATTGTTACATTTAACTTCCAATTACCTTTGATATGATCACCACTCCTTCCCATCTTCTATTATTACTGTCTGAGAGGAGCAGATGTGGTAAAATCTTCTGTTATAAAAAAGAGGAAGGTGATTCTTACTCTATTTCAGTTCTGCTCTCCTAAATCTGAGTACCATATACAACTTTTTCCAAACCCAACTATCTGGCACTACTACTCAAGAGCCTTGTTTTGTCATTTCTAACTTAATTATTATGCTGCGTTGCTAAGGGAGTAAACCTACAGAAATAGAATTCCTGGGAGTGAGGCAAGAACTGCTTCAACAATATTATGAATTTGACACCTATAGGGATGCTGTTCACCTGAGATTTGTCTTGTATTTCCAGAACAGATGAAGAGAATTTAACTGGCATATTTATTAGTCTAATTCAAGGGTGCCTTAAAAACCTTAAAGTTTAAAATGTATTTAAACTGATCTAGTCCTCTGGAACTACTTCATATTTGGAAGCTTATCCATGCTTTCAGAATCCTTAAAATCTTAAGTCAACAAATAACATCAAACATAATAACAAAATAAGTCTAATATTTACAAATCTCTGGTGTAAGAGCCTGAATCTTAATAAAACAGTCCGTAAAAATAAAAATTATTTCACAGCACATCTGGATTCATATGTTCAAGCAAACAAAATGATAAAACCTTTTAGATAAAATATAAAATTCTTACTATCTATGGTATATGGAAAGATTTATACTAAATTCTGTAAAATAAAAATGGGACTTCTTTTGGACTATTAAATTTTTTTTAATGTTTATTTATTTTTTACAAAGAGGCAAACAGAACATGAGTTGGGGAGGAGCAGAGAGAGAGAGGGAGACCCAGAATCCCAAACAGGCTCCAGGCTCTGAGCTGTCAGCATAGAGCCCTATATGAGGCTCAAATCCACAAACCACGAGATCATGACCTGAGCTGAAGTTGTAAATTCAACCGACTGAGCCACCTAAATGCCCCTGAACTATTTAAAAAAGAAACCATATTATAAAAATTTGAAAAACTTAAAAAGCTATAATATTTTGATAATTTTCTAAAACCTGTATTAAGGTTAATTTCTGAATTTAAAATATATCAAACATACCCCTTTAAACAAAATTTTCAAATTTTAGAAGAATTTACGTATGTTTCAGAAAGAGAAGCTTTGGGAAAGCATGACCACTGTCTTTAAATATTTAAAAGGTTGTCATGTGAGACAGGCTGGTAATCAGCTCTCTTTCATTGGAAAGTAGAGCAGATGCTACGCGAAAACTATGGATATTATAAGCAGAACACAGGTCATTGAACTTGTTGACATTTGTATTTTATTCTATTTTATGAACTCATTTAAAGAATGCATTGTATTTTTTTAAAGAAAAATAATATTTTACTTGTATTTCTGGACACTGAGCCGAAGAGATAGAGATGGCTCAGTGAGGTTTTTAAAGAATGTTTAGAAAGTGTAAAAAAATTAGGTTAGCTTTATTCCAGGAAAAATATTGCCTTCTACATTAAGTTCGACATATAAGACTGTCTCCCAATTACTCAAGTGCCCTTTTATCTCATTGTTCACAAAGACCAAAATCTTTCAGTTGAGAATCTCCCATCCTTGGAGATATTGCTTATCCAAATTATATTCTTCAATTAATTTTTCCCACTGCAAGGGGATTAAATATGTCTACAGAAGACCAACACATTAAAATCGAGCTGTTCTTAAATGATTCAATGTCCAAGAATTACTCTGAAGAATTTATTTTTACTCTGAAAGAATTATGGTGAAATAGATTATAACATTATGTGTTTCTCTGTACTTTGGCAACAGAGAGAGAGGAAGGGGCAGAGAGAGAAGGAAAGAGAATCACAAGCAGGCTTCCAGCTGTCAACACAGGCCTGATGTAGGACTCGAACCCACGAACCATGAAATCATGACATGAGCCAAAATCAAGAATCAGATGGCTAACCACCTGAGCCACCCAAGTGCAACCTATTCTCTTAGCATTTAATTCTACATTATCTAGGCCCCTTGCTCTCCTCTTCACTTTAGTATGTTCAGTGTGTTTTGTCAGCACTATGCTGAAAATGTCTATGCTTCCTTGGTAAAATGAACAGGAAAAAAATCTGTTTTCTTTGTATGTTTTCATACTGATATTCAAGCATAAGCAAAAATATACACGAGAAAATGAGCCAATGATTATAGGTTATTAGTTGGTGGAAAATATGAAAGCAAATTGGTGCTATAAGCAGTTTTGTTTTGTTTTTACAAAATTATATTATCATTGAAGCATATCTGGAGCCAACCATTTAGGAAGCTTACTGAAATCCAGCCAATTACAAGTCACTCTGATCATTTCTGCAAGAAGTTTTCTAGGATGTTCAAATGGTTTTGTGGTTTTGAAAATGATGTAATTTCATTATGATGTGCATCCATTAATATTACAAGAATGTGGTAATTTTATCTCTTTTAAATGATAACCTTTGGATTAGGCCCTTAGCACAATATTTGGTATCATTTTGAACTCTATGATGAGGTAATTGATCTCATTGCTACTGTGTGCGAATTTCAAGGTACATAATTTGCTTGACTGTCATTTATCACACTTTATAATCACCATAGATGATGACTATAGCTTTAATGTAGTTCTATTTTGATTAGTGTAATGTCATTTCTAAATTTCATTATCTACAGAATAGACAATTTGCGTCTCTATGCCTGTCAAGACTTACACTTTACATGAAGGCTAAATTCACTTCAAAAGGTCTATCAAAACAACTTTCATAATCACTCCTTGCTTAAATAAAATGAACTGTTATTCTGAAAAATTACACTTAAGATAATAAGAATCCTTAACTGTATAGTTTAAAGAGCTAACACATCTAGGTCAGAATTTCACTAGTTTGTGAATACAAAACCAGAAAAAACAAATGAAGACTATATCACTTATCCTATCTATAACCTCCAGAGCACAGAAAGATGTTCACCAGTATTTGTGGTCCTGTGCTTGGTTCTCAGATCTTCATGAAGGCATTATGAAAGAGTTGAATTTACATACTCAGATGTAGATTGTATTTCTAGTTCTGCCACTTACTACCATTTTAGCTTGGAAAACTTATTTTCTGATTTCTAATTTATTTTCTGTATAATAGAGATAATGACGTCAAGATTTTAGAGTTATTGTGAGATGATATATATATGAAAACACTTAACACATTATCTAATCAAATTCAATATGTTCTGTCTCTTCTCTGCAATTATATCAAGCTATTTCTTTGCTTTAATTATGATCGATTAGTATTTTGTATCTTTATTTTCTATTGAAGCTGTTTAAAATTTCGCAATGTTTTTATTAATTAGGATGAACTAGCAATAGATTATGTGGCTTGAGAAGAAATAATCTCCCTTTTTCTTTTTACACTATTGATATGCATGAGATATATACACATGCTGCCTATTGTAAGACTCTCAGGTCATCTGAGAAGGAAGATTACATTACTGGGAGATTAGGTGGTAGACAGTGCTAGTTACCTAGTTATCCTTTTCCTCTTCTTACTCACTGACACACATTTATTCATTTGGATAAGCACCAATAGCTCAACTAAAAGTATTTTGTTTTCTATCCTTCTTATTTTGGAACTTTTGAAATATTCTTGTCTCATTCTACATATTCAGTCACCAAATTATGGCCATTCTGCTTCAATTATCCATGAATTTTTTTTCAGCTTTGCATACCTAGTTATACCTTTCTTTGACTCACAGAAGAGCCTTTCTCCCTCCTTTTAATCTACCAGAACCAATTTTATCTTTCAATTCCCAAGTTTTCAAGGTCATTCCAGAACAGTGCCATCATTATAACAGATCTATTTTTAAATTTTACATGTCATAAATGAATTGCTGGAAAACATCTCAAATAAATGTGTTTCCTCATAGTTAACTTTCACAAAACTATGATTAATGGCTATGAATAACATAGCTCTTTTGCTATAATCATCTTGGATTCTTAGCATCTAACATTTTGTCATATGTATGATTGCAGTTTCCTTGTGGAGTTACACTACCAAGTACTTTTAAAGTATAGGTGTATTTATGGGCACCTGGGTGGCTCAGTTGATTAAGCCTCTGCCTCTTGATCTTGGCTCAGGCCATGATCTCATGGTTCATGAATTCAATCCCCTCATGAGGCTGCATGATGACTTGGGATTCTCTCTCTCCCTCTCTCACTGCCCCTTACCTGCTCACACTCTCCTTCTCTCTCTCAAAATAAATAAATTTACACAATAAATAAAATAAAATATGGGTGTATTTCTAATCGCTGTTTTTATGATGCCACTTCTTTTTTAGAATTATATATTGACAGTCTGTTACAGTTATAAAAGTAAACTATATATTTTTCAATACTCACCACTAACTGTCTTCACATTTAAAACTAAAGCCCTGTTTACTGAGTACGTATTATTATTGTTGTTTTTATTTATTTTTAGAGAGAGAGCACAAGTTGGGGAGAGGGGCAGAAGGCAAGTGAGAGAGAATCTTAAGCAGGTTCCATACTCAGCAAGGAGCCCCATGTGGGGCTTCATCCCATGACCATGGGATTATGACCTGAACTGAGATCAAGAGTCTGATGCTCAACCCACTGAACTACCCAGGCACCCCAACTGAATACTTGGCATCTTATTTATTCAATTCTCACAAAATTCCATGAGAGATAAATAGTATTATCCTTGTTTTATTTATTTTCTTTAAAGTTTTTATTTATTTACTTTGAGAGAAAGAGGGAAAGCATGAGCAAAGGAGGGTAGAGAGAGAGAGAGGGAGAGAAAGAATCCCAAGCAGGCTCCGCACTGTTAGCACAGAGCTGGACCTGGGGCTCAAATCCAAAAACTGTGAGATCATGACCTGAGCCGAAACATAGAGTTGGATGCTAAACTGACTGAGCCACCCAGGCACCCCTTAAAGCTGAAGATACAGAGGCTTGCACAATTTAGAATATATGCTTTGTAAACAGCACAGAATATACGTGCTTCTCTTTGTAACTATAAAGCAGGTGATCATAATTCCTCATTTTTGTCTAAAAGTTATATGTGTAAATATGACCAGAAATGTGAAGCCCTTGAACATGACTGGGTATATACTCCAAGACTCTCCAAAATAGTTCAAAGCTACCATAAACTTTCCATGCATAGCCTCACCAAAGAGTTCTGGAGGTAATGAAATTAAAAAAAAAAAAAAAAAAAAAAAAAAAAAAAAAAATATATATATATATATATATATATATATATATATATATATATATATTACAAAGAATGATTAATGGGGCACCTGGTAGCTCAGTCGGTTTAGTGTCCAACTCTTGATTTTAACTCAGGTTATGATCTCACAGTCATGGGATCAAGTCTCCTGTCAGGCTCCATACTGAGTGTGGAGCCTGCTTGGGATTCCCTCTGCCCCTCCCCTGCTTGCACATGTGCTCTCTCTCTCTCTCCAAATACATAAACATTTAAACTAAGAGCAATAACAAAACAACAATAACACATTTGACATTCTTTTTTTAAATTCCACTTTCACTACAAAAAAAGTAATTACATCATTCATATGTTGGGGTTGGAAATCAGGTAGGGAAGAAGTAGATTCCTTTTCTAGCTGCTGGAGGTTTATTTTATGTAAGAGATAATGAGATTCCATTTCCAAAAATGTCACTAACTATTTTCTCAACCAATGGAACTGAAAGATACAGTTTTAATCAGCTTTCCAAAGAATGTCTCTGTTCTACAGTATAGAGCCTTCTTACATTTAATTCCTATATTTAACTACTTCAAACATTAATCTCTGATGAGATGCCGGCTTGGTGAAAGTTCTCCAACGTTTTGCTAGTTCCATTACAGTTCACTATGCATTCAGTCACTTTGATAATTTTATGTAACTTTATATAATTTTTATCATAGCATAACTATTCTGCATTTGTCATTCTGTCTAGAATAGTCTATGTCATTAAGTGTGTCTTATAACATGTCTACTAATTTGTATATATAGATAAATACAGCTCTCTGTACAATGTGTAACTCTTAACCATTGAACATTAAGAAAATAATAAGCCTGAAAATGTGTTTCTATAACAAGTAGAGTTAATATTATTATAAAAGTGTGATAAATGTTTTTATTATTTTATCAATGTGTTTTCCAGTAAAAAAAAAAAAGAGACAAATCCACTATATTTCAGGTTATACTTTTTTTCCCACTTATTTAATGAAAGGTTTAGAAAAGAGGTTTTCAAAGGTCACTTTTTGCTTAATATTTATCAAGAATGATCTTTTTGCAATAATGGGTTTTACTCAATTTGCTGTATTTTTACAACATTAGGATAGTGGCATTTGTAAATAAGCATACTGTTTTAGGCTTTCCTTCTCATAGTCCTTCTCATAGTCCTGGATGCTGGGAATTTTGAGATCAAAGTGATTATGGATTCATTTCCTAGTAAGACCTCTGTTACTAGTTTACACTTTCTCACTATGTTCTCACATGGCCCTTTCTTTGGTGTGGGCATAGCTCTCTCTTTTCCTCTTCCTCTTATAATTCCATTAATACCATCATGAGGGCTCCCCTCATGACCTAATCTAGCTCTAAGTAGCTTTCAAAGGCCCTATCTTTAGATATGATCACACTGGGAGTTAGAACTCCAACACAAGAATTTGGAGGGGACTACAAACATTCAGTCCATAATGCATACTGTTACATAGTTAATAAATTGCATTTAACATGTTATGTCTCATAGTAACTGAATCTACTTTAGCTGCCTTTGGCCCAGTTTTTGCTACATATTAGTTACAATTTAATTTCTGATTTTACCTTTCAAAAATTTCCCTTCTAAAATCAAGAATCTTCAAACAAACATGAGCAATATGAATAACATGATTCGTTAAAATGAAAGTCATTAAATTAATAGTGTGCAATTTTATAAATTATAGCTACATATTATACAATGTATGGCTACATAGTGTATTATAAAGACAGCTACTCAGAAAAGTGAATATCTTCCCTGTTTAATCCATAAGAAAAAAGAATTCAGCTGTTCTACCAGAATGTGCCTAAAACAGAAAAGATTTGTTTTGAATGTGATAAATGAGCAGGTGGCTAAGCAATGCATTTTTGACTGAGCATAGTGGATTCACACTGAGGCTAACAACGCCTTTTACTGATAATCTTCCACCATCTGTTCTGAAGATTTATTCATACAAAGAAAAAGGCAGGTGAGAATAAAGAATGCAAATAAGTGGCAATACTTAAATTTTGAATCATGCTGTGCTTTTGCAAAGTGGATCAATGTTACTGTTGCTTTTAAAACCATTTAGGGGTGCCTGGGTGGCTCAGTCACTTGAGGTTCTGATTTTTTGTTTTGGCTCAGGTCATGATCCCAGGGTCATGGGATCGAGCTCTGCATCAGGCTTCTTGCTGAGTTGGAGCCTGCTTGGGATTCTCTCTCCCTCTGTCCCTCTCTCCCTTGCTCATGCTCCCTTGCTCATGCTCTCTCTCTCTTTCTCTCTCTCTCTCTCAAATTGAAAACAACCCCCCCTCCACATATTACAATGTTTGAACCAGAACTGCTGATGGTTAACTTCCATTGGTACATTTACTGATATGGACAGAAAGGTGCTTCCAGAAATGCCAGACTCATAATGTTAAAAGGTTGGTGGAAACAATCCTAATATAACCAACTTTTATAGTCCTAATAGTTAACTTTTGTATGGGTCTGACAGTTTCAGTCTGACAAAAAGAAAGGAATAATCTACATGGTCATGAGCATCTTAATAGAATTGAACAGGCAAAGTAGTATTATCAATAGAAAAGAAAAGATTATAAAACCTTAAGAGGTTAAAAACAGAGTTGCCATATTAACAGGTATTTGTTAATATGGTAGTAATCAGTGAGAGGTATTAATCATTGAACAGAAAAAATGTAGTAAGTCAACATAAGATTAAATCTGGAAGGCAAAAGGAAGAAAGACTTCTTAGTGAAATCAAAGAAAAATAGAGCACCTATGTATAAGGAACTAAGGAAAAGGACTAAAGATGAAGGTATGCGGAAATGGAGATGAGTACTTATCCAGAACTCGGAACAGAAATAGCAAAGCATTTCCATAGGTGCCAAATACATTGAAGTCCAGAAAGAAAAAGAAAAACTATCTAAGATGACAATTATTAGGATAAGAGGTACTGACTTTAGAGAGACAGTTCAAAAGAGATGTGTTGACATTGAATTCTAGAATCGAAGACCGTGGACTTCAGTGAATTCCTTATCCCAATAAAGCAGCGAAAATGGGCTGAGGCAGGACAGGGGGGATGGGAATCAACAATGTCACAATTCTGACAATTAGTCAATGCTACAGAATTAACTGAAGACTCGATCCAAGAGAAGCTATGGAACCTCAGTAAGACAGTGGGGTGTGATGTTTCAAAATGGGATGATTCCCATCCTCCCTCCCACCCCAGCCCATGGACACAGTACCCAAAGGCTACCTGCAGTGCAGATGACACAGAGGTCCAATGGTATTTACAGGTCTGTGAAAAGCCCTATCCACAGAGCATAGCCAATATTTTTCCAAACTTTCATTTCCCTGGGAAATATCTAATCACAAATATTTTATTTGACTTAGTTCAGCTGCAATAGGCATAGCCTACTCCAAATATATTACTGAAAAATAGTAAACTCCTGGCAACATCTCCAGGCTGTGACCTGGCCAAGACCCAGCTCCAATATCCAGCAAGCTTGAAACAGCCTAGCCCACAGCCCACCTGCCCCCAGAAACTAGCTCATCAGTGCGACAAACCAGGAGTAATAGCCAGTGATGAAACCTTTCCCTGAAACCCCAGGGGTGCCATGGCAGAGCTCAGGAGAGCCTTTGTCATGGCCTGACAGACCCTGAAGAATGCCCACCCCAGCAAAAAGGAGATCTTCTGGGAACAGCCAACCACCTTGGGAGCCCTGCATATCATTATTGGCTTGCTTCATGTCAGCTGTGGGCGATATGCTGAATGCTAACCTGAACTGTATGAATTTTCCCAGCACCTGATAACCACTGGCCAGAGGAGTGTTTCTCTTTATTGCAAGAGCAGCTACCCTGGTAATGATAGCAAACTGCACAATTCCAAAGATTAATGTCAGCAGAAGGCTGAACCTGGTCAGCTCCCAGTGCACTGGCCTCAGTGTATGCACATTTGCAATGGAACAGGCTGTCAATGGAACAGATATGCCCAGGTGCTCTGGAAGAGTCTCTCAGTACTGCTCCTCTTGAAGGTCCTGTAGCTGGACTTTGCTTTCTCATCTACCTTTCTGGGCTTCCCTGCCACCTCTGCTATACCTGGATATACCTTAACCCAAATGAGAACATGTCCATGGCTACTGCAGCCCCTCCTGAAAGTCTACCACAACAGGCAAGGCAGCCCATAACCACCACCTGAGCCCCAAACACCTGCTGTTCCTGGGAGCTGAGCTCAATTTGTCCTCCAAGGACTCTTTTCCAGCACCTGGCCTCTCTGAGGTTCTACTGTCTACCCTCATCCTGTCTCTAAGGGTTGGTCCACCCTTCATCACACCCAGCTCTTAGATTACTACTCCACCCCTTACATACACATGCACACACCCCACCATGGAGACAGGCACCTGCTCTCGATGTCAAGGAAATATCCCTCAGTGTTGATGCTCTGCTATCAATGATAGGTTGACATTTGGCTGGAGTAAAAAACAAAACAAAACAAAACATTGATCTCACTTGGTGCAAACCAAAGCCCGTTCATGAATTTAAAAGGAATTGCAGAAAAAATAAACTACCATAGGGATATTTGAAAAACTCTACCATATTCAGGCTCTGTATTTACAGAAGTCCTCGTGCATCCTCAAAGCTGTATGTATGCCCAGGAAATACCTGGGAAAGGGGAAGTCACTAACTTCTGGCTGATCTTAGAGGTCCTGAGCAAGCAAGAGGTACAAAGACTGCAAACTAGTGTCCCTTGCAAAGAGTGGACAACATGCGCACAAGGCATTTAAGGAAATCTGACCATTAACTGGGTAACAAATTATATTGACTAAAGTATGGATTCCCTAAAGTAAGTTTTAAAAATAAAACAAGAACTAAAACAAACAAGGGGTAGAACAGCAGAGAACTTGATGGTTATATACTACAGAGAACAGAATCCACAGAATTATTCCAGGAAAGTGCTAAACAAATAAGCAGTACAAATAAAAACAAGAATGATCAGAAAAACCAAAACAAACAAAACCCAAATACCACAACAACAAGCTTTGGGAGGAAGAGGTGGAGGAACCTGATACCAAAGTATATTATCTAAAATGTCCAGTTTTCAACAACAACAGCAACAAAATATGAGACAAAAGAAAGATAAAAGCTGTAACATGCACAGGGAAAAAATGTACATCCATAGACATTGTATCTGAGGCATAGACTTTAGAGAACAAAAGACTTTAAATCAGTTTCTCCGACACAGGCCCTTCCTGCTTGTTTCTTCCTAGTAGTCCCTCAGCAGGGTTGTTGAATTGAACTGAATGATAAAATTTTTATTTTATTTTATTTTATTTTATTTTATTTTATTTTATTTATTATTTTATTTTATTTTTATAGCTTTATTGAGGTATAATTTATATATAAAAATTACACCTATTTAAGGTATACAGTTTGATAGGTTTGGGCATATGCATCTACCCATGATGCTGTCACCATAATCAAGGTAATAAACACACATATTCATGAAACCTTCAAAAGTTTTCTGACAAACAACATTTTTAAATGAATATGCTCCATCTAAGGAAATCCAAAACACATTTAAATTTATGAAACAGATGCATAACATGGTGGTTATGATTTGGATGTGAGGAAAGTCTTACACTACAAATGATTTCTTATTGTATGCAGTAAAAATGCCTTTAAAGAGAAAGTTTTTTCATTGAGTAAAAATACAATTCAATTTGGAAAATTCATCTTTGCGTCCCCTTTTGGGGATATATTAGTTTATGAACTAAGAAACAAATATACTTCTTTTTCTGTTAAGACCATTTAAAAATTGTATATATATATATATATATAATACATATATATTATATATGTATAAACTGATAGCAGTTATCACGATATTTCATAGCTCTTAGGATTCAAAATACAAAATTATATCAATAATAATAGACTTTTTATTGTTTTTAAATTTTTAAATTTTTTTTCACACAACACAGGAAGCTGTATTCCTCCACACAGTTCTAGAGAAAGTCAGGCTCACTTTACTATGCTGTGGTCTTGGGTTTCTGCCAGTTCTCTGAAGTCATTCCTATTCATCCTGCTTCTTTTTCTCCTCAGCTGCTTTCCCCTGCCCCCCTTCTGTAGAAGGTTTCAGATACTGGGACTTCATAGACCAATCTGAAGAACAGGGTGGAGTAGCGGCTGAGCTTGGTGAGCAGAGAGACCTGAAACTGGGGCACCATCTTGTCCATTATCATCACCAATAATAGTCTTTTATTTTTTATTTATTTTTTTAAAAGTTTATCTGTATTTATTTTGAGCAAGTGGGGGGAGGGGAAAAGGGAGAGAGCAACAGAATCCCAAGCAGGCTCTGAGCTGTGAGTGCACAGCCCAGTGTGGGGCTTGAACTCAGAATCGCGAACTGAGCCAAAGTCAGGAGTTGGACGCTTAACTGACTGACCCACCTGTGCACCCCCCCCAACGATAGTCTTTTAAAACATTTATCAGTTATGGTAATTTTTATAGTCATAAGAAGCGTATACTTTTTGCATCTAGTATAATTTATATATTTATCAACACTCTATTGATTTATATGAACGTATTTTCCATATGTTCTTCAATGCTTATTGATTTCAGAACACAGTTAATTTTAAATGTTAAATATTAAATATGTTTGTTGAAATAGGCTGGCATATTCATAATGTTTATAAGCACTTGACTCTATAAAGTGTTCTGAATATTGTTGCAATATAAATAATAAACTTGTGGGTACCTGAGGTACTCAGTTAAGTATCCACTCTTGATCTGAGCTCAGGTATTGATCTCAGAAAGGTGAGTTCTAGCTCTGTGTTGGGCTCTGCACTGGCAGTGAAGCCTACTTAAAAAATAAACTAAAAATACTAAACTTAGAATCGGAACACATGATTTTAAGTAGTGGATCACTGCACAAATATTAATTAGTGTTACAAATCTGAAATGCCTTTACCATCAAAGCAATTTAATGCAAATTATAGCAAATGATTAAATATCAGAATGATTATACCTACCTTGTGCCCTGCCAAAGATAGGAAATGACACATGAGATTAAAACTGGAGCAAAGAAATAGAAAATCTTGACCCAAACTACCATCTCTGTAGTTCAATTACATGCCACTAAATACCAAATGCATCCTCCACTTTCTTTAGCTAGAAAACTTCAGTACCTAATTAATTAAAGTACTTAATTAATCCATGTTCAAAATGCATGCGTAGTACTTGTTAGCACTAGTGATTACTACTCTCTGGGTGGAGCACATCTCCTTAGTGATTGTATTGAAACTTCTACAGGAGATACTTAAAGTTTGGGAAAAGACAGCACGGTGACTAAATTTAGGGTAAAGGGGCGCCCGGGTGGCGCAGTCGGTTAAGCGTCCGACTTCAGCCAGGTCACAATCTCGCGGTTCGTGAGTTCGAGCCCCGCGTCAGGCTCTGGGCTGATGGCTCAGAGCCTGGAGCCTGTTTCCGATTCTGTGTCTTCCTCTTTCTCTGCCCCTCCCCCGTTTATGCTCTGTCTCTCTCTGTCCCAAAAATAAATAAACGTTGAAAAAAAAAAAAAATTTAAATTTAGGGTAAGGACATCACTCATCTACATCTTAATAATTTCTTTTTTGAAGTTTCCACTCACTCTTTAGTGACACCATATTTTCTAATAAGCAGAATATTTGTACATACATATAAATGGCATAAAATGTCCCCTTCTCCTAATCACAGCCTTCATCTATTTGTTGTCTCTTAGAAATTTCTTCCAAGCTAATGCCTATATCAACACAGATAAAGTCCTCTTTCTCCAAGTTCCCTGTACTTTGGAAATCACATCAGAAATGACTTAAAGCTAAATTAACATCTTGCTCTGGAGAAAGGGATAAAGAGAGCAGGTCTGAGAGGAGAAAAAAATGTGATATAAATTAATTTTGTCTTGGAAGTGCCTGAACTTAATTTACACAGGACCTCTCTTACTTTCTTCCCTTCCTCCCTGCAATCTAATGCCTCTGTCAAGCATTGTACATAAACTGATTTTCCCAGATAAGCCTACCTTGAATACTCCAATATATCAGAGATACCTCTTGTAACCACTGAACTCTTCTATCAAAAACCATTCTCTTAGTAAACTTTGTATAGGGAAATTAATCCGGTTAAAATCATTTATATATAAATCAATTCACCTTACTTCACCAATTGAGGTACAAAAAAGTTCACACTTCTTTCAATAAACAATTTAGGACTATTCCCAAGCTCCCTGCAAAAATGGCTTCTCTAATTTAAAAATGATTTAAGAACTATTCTTTGAATAATTCATATTTTCAGGACACTATCACAATCCTGGCTTCAGCTGATTCACAATAAATTTTTTAAACTTAGACTAAACTACCTGGATTTGGAAAATAGCTCAACTAGCATCAGCACAGGATGTTATAAAATAGGTTTCAGTGTTGTGCCTTGAAGCCAGAGATTCCCTGCTGTCCACTTAGACTGTTGGTCATAGGTTTTTCTATCAAAGAATCAGTAACACCACTCCTAAAGCATGGTCACCTTCATTATATTGTTCACAAGGCCTTTCCTGAGAAAACACAGGAATTGATTCTAACTGCCTATTGCTGTGGCCATGTCTTTACCTGACTGAGCCTAATAGCTTGGTGTGCAGAAGATCAGAGTTATACTTCTCAGCAATGTTTGCTAATAGATATATTATGTCATGGATGGGTTAGTATTTCAGATATTCTTTGGCTTTTCCATGCCTATCCAGTAATTCTAGGAATAGACACTTTAAAGAATAGTACTGGAATTGGATTCAGTAGATGATTCCAACGATAACCATTTCAGAATGAAAGAAGTACATGACTCAAGGGGCAAACTGCTTGTTGCCGTTAGACAAAAGCAAAATAAAACGTAATGATCAGAATCTTGCCTTAACATGACTTCATCTCTCCGAATGAATTATGAGATAAAAATAAGTGAATATATAACTAAATCACTCAGTAAAGGTTAAAGTGTTAGGAGACAGCAGGTAGTCTCTATTCCTCTTATGTTTTCCTAACACGGGAGACACGCAATGACATCTGTTAGAGTATCACAAATAGCAAAAGTTGGCAGTCTGTGAAGTTTTAATTAAATGAAAGAAAAATTTTGAGAGTTGGAAAAATTTCTTGGTTATTGATGCCTAAAATTTATGGAAATAAGAAAATAAATTCTAGGCCATTTTTTCATTGATAGGACACATCTAAAACATCCTACCTTTAGGCCTTTTATATGTGGTCTTTCAGATAACTGAAAAAAAAAAAAAAAAGAAAGAAAAAAACCATTTTCCTTTCTGTAAAGTGAAGTGGTGAATTTAAAATCCCCAATAGTGTTCAAGTGGTTAGCATAGCCTTTTTAGCTTTCTAAATAAGAAATAGAAAATTGTGTGGTTTTTGTTTTTTTGTTTGAGTGTTTTATCTCTGATAGATTTCTAGAAGAACTGAGGAAGATTTATTGAAAAACAAATTCCACACAGTTTCTTAAATGATGAAAATTTATCCAAAGCAACCATAATTTTCTAGGAAAATATGTAACCTACATTATAGGGGAAAGCTATATTTTAGGTCTTTAAGATAAGCAGCATGCGGGGTGCCTGGGTGGCTCAGTCAGTTGAGCGTCCGACTTAGGCTCAGGTCATGATCTCACAGTCTGCGAGTTTGAGCCCCACATTGGGCTCTGTGCTGACAGCCCAGAGCCTGGAGCCTGCTTCAGATTCTGTGTCTTCCTCTTTCTCTGCCTCTCCCATGCTCATGCTTTGTCTTTCTCTGTCTCAAAAATAAATAAAAACACTTAAAAAATTTTTCAGATAAGCAGCATGGTATTAAACTTTGGTATCACAGTCAAAAAACTGAATTTTAGTGTCAAATAATTTTAAATTTAAGCCATGGCATCTGTTATTTCTAGACATTGAGGAATTTACTAACCAAATATGAGTTTTATTTTTCTGATATGGAGAATACTAATCTTTATGGCTGTTTGTCTTCACACAACAAATGAGATAACAATAAAAAAAGCAAACTAAATATATGAAGCATATAAATATAAAATAAACACTTACCTCTTATATATGAGGTAAAGAAAGAAAGAAAGGAAATAAAATACCTACCATAGTGCCCTAAGTTATACTCAGTGAGCTATCATTGGTGATACAGTAATTAGCTAGCAATATGAAGGTGTTCCCAAGTTGCTTTTCTGGAATACAAATTGTTGATATGTACTTCTCTAACTTTTATATATAGACTAAAACTAGTTTTCCATATTAAAAACATTTTAATTGTGGTAAAATACACATAACACAGAGTTCACCATCTTAGCCACTTTTAAGTGTATGATTCAGTGGTAAGATCAAAATCCATAAACTTTTGAAAGTATCAAGGGATCACCAACTCCTGTTTCTGATTTTTTAAAATATGTGTTTGGGGGCGCCTGGGTGGCGCAGTCGGTTAAGCGTCCGACTTCAACCAGGTCACGATCTCACGGTCCGTGAGTTAGAGCCCCGCGTCGGGCTCTGGGCTGATGGCTCAGAGCCTGGAGCCTGTTTCCGATTCTGTGTCTCCCTCTCTCTCTGCCCCTCGCCCGTTCATGCTCTGTCTCAAAAATAAATAAACGTTGAAAAAAAAATTAAAATATGTGTTTGTAGTATGATGCAATATCCTCATGGGTATGGTTTATTTTTCCAATTCCCCATTGATAAGACCTGCATTCAAACCTTCTGTTAACATTCAATTACAAGTGAAAATAAACAAATATACAGACTTATTTCAATTACTAATATAAAAGTAACTAACATTAGACTATTTTGTTTTCTTTTAAAACAGAGGATGAAATCAAGGCCTTTGTAAGTTTAGTGACTTGGGTAACAATGTAATTATCCAGAACTAGAATTGAAGAACACTGATTTCTAGTTAGTCATTCTAAAAGTTTAGCAAATTTTTATTTATGTAAATAAATTATTCAAGAGGAAATAATGAATTATTTTTTCTCATGGTTATTTTTCTCTTTTACTTTTCATTATGATTTCCCTCCTATTCTTTGATAATAAGATGACTTTTTAGTGTTTTTTGTTTTGCTTTATTTCTAGTAAGACCAAGGTAACTCTTCTTATTTTGTTCACTCACTGATAAATATAAAGAAATGTATATATGAAAACATTCAGCTTTATCCAACTACAGCACTTGGATAATTATATTATGTTTGTGTCATTTATCACAGAATCATCTGCCTATACTGAAATTAATGTAAGAGGCTTCTGTTTGTTGGATCAGAGCTCTAATATCATTATTCAATCTGTGAGCTGCTCCTCATTTGAATCAATAAAAGGCTGAGAGGTCTTGACAAGCTATATTTTTTCTGATATTGATCTTGATGACCAAGCTGGTGCCCTAGAGTCTAACCATTGATTTTAAAGGGGAAGCCTGTCAAGTTGGAAGCCAATTTTGGGCTATTAAACAGATCAGGTCTTGTAATTAAAGAAAATGTCAGGCTGTCATATTTTACAAGAGGGCCATGGGAATATTTTCACGCAGTTTTCAAGCAAATTAGAAAGTATGCAGACCTGCTGGAGCCAAACACATACACTAGACCCAGCATAACCTTATGCAAAAACTAAATCAATGTTCAAATGGTATGTGATGCATTGGCTTTCTATTTTCCCAAGACCCAGTGATTTAAAGAATAATTTATGATGCCTGGCTTTAATAACATGCACTGCTGCATCAACTTAAAATGTATCAAACTCTTCTGAAAGAAAGCAACATCCAAATGAAAAGCTAATTTACTGTCAAGATAATGGAGAATATCCAAACTGTATTCTGCAGGCTTTGCTTCCCCTTCTGTTTCCTTTTAGTGCCAACTGTAAATCATAACTTCTTACTCCATTTTTATTATGTATTTGCTTTATTCTTCTATCCACCCAAGAAAGATTTACAGAGAACATACAAGTAAAGAGCTGTTGAAGAGCTCATAGTAGAGTAGAAGAAACAGACCAATAAACAAAACTTGCATCATACTTCTTGCAATATAGGTGTAGGTAATATAGGTACAGTACATTACTTTTAGAAGAGTGAGTGACTAACATCTTTAGGGATATTTAGTTTTCACAAATCATGAGTTTGGATTTACTGTATAAAAATTGAGAGTCTGAAAATTTTATGAAAGGACATGGTAAATTCTTATTTCTCTTTTACACTTCATTTCTGAGGCTAGGAATACTCATATTGATAATAAAATATAGAGCTTTTACAAATGGAAGAGAAAATATTAAAATACCAGAACACAAATGAACAATTGCCCAAGGAGGAAATACAAATTAATATACACATTCAGAAAAATGTCTTTCCATGATTTCTTTATTGATTTTGCCCCTGTCTCTCTCCTTTCCTTCTGGAATTCCTATTATAAGTATTTGTTAGGACTTTGGCACATGGGTACTTTTCTTTCCTTTTATTCCTTCCACTTCAACTGTATATATTTTCTATTGACTTTAAATTCCCTAATATTATTTTTGGCTGTGTTGGTTTCTGTTAAATCCATTCAATGAGTTCTATTAAAATACTTCATCTTTTCATATATTTCCATATTTTCCTCTTTAATGCCAATTGTAGTTATTTTGAGATTATTTTCTGCTAACTCCAATATTTTGATCATTTAAGGGTATGCATCTATCAACTATTTTATCACTTTTATCAGCCATTTTTTCCTGTTTCTTAAATATCTTTTTGTTGTTGCTATTTTATTTTGTTTTGTATGTTGCACACTATAAGTGATGCATACTGTTGAGATTCTGGTTACTATATGCTTTCTGTAAAAAAAAAAAAGTTTTACTTTGTTCTGGTAGGAACCTTGCTGCTGAAGAAGTCTCATTTTTGCTTAATTAAGATGACTCTGTATTAGGTTTTTCCTTAATCTTAAAGAATAGCTTTTATATCATGGTTTCTAATCCAAGTTTCATGACCTTTGTAGAATTCTAATTGAAAGAAAAGATAAGAAAATATAAGAAAATATAAGAATAAATAAGTATAATACAATAATTATATAATACCATACTAAATATGCAATCTCTGCATTCTGGCTGAGCCAAAAGACTAGTGTCTTCCCAAGACTGGAAGACCTCATATTCTTCATTTGCTTTCAGACTCCTAGCAGTTGCTGCCTCTAAGAACTTTGTAGTTTTCCCCTGTAATTTTGCAGTCCAGAAATTGGTGAAGGATTCAAGAAGGATTTCCATATGAATATCAGGGATACTCTAAATACATTTCCTCTTTACCCAAGATCCTACTCCATCAATCACAGGTACTGTTGCAGACCCAACCTGCAAGATACACCTTTTCCACTTATCAAGACCACTGCTCCTTGTTTGGGCTCTACCTCCCTACATTAAATCTCAGAAAATTATGCCAAGCGTACATGAAAATGGTACTCATTTTGTGCAACTTTCTAAAGAATCCTACATTGGCTATTGTCAAATGCCATCAATTAGTTATTTTGTTTAATAATACTCAACAAAAACTTTTATATAATTCTATTCATAAATAAATACATAATTAATCTCAAAATGTTTATTCCAAGTAAAAGAGGGACAAAAAAAGATCATAACAAGTTATTTTGCTACATAATATGATAGAAAATGCAAAGTAATCTACAGTGGCAGAAAGTGGATGAGCTGTTACCTGGTAATGACATTGGAGGTAAGGACTACCAAGAAGCATGAGAAAACTTTTAAGGAAATTGGAAATGTTCATTATCTCGGTTTAGGTGATGGTTTCATGGGTGTGTACACATAACAAACTCATAAAATTATACACTAAATATGTATAGTTTACTGTATGTCTAATATACTTCAAAGATTGTGAATACACATGTGTGTGTGTGTATTATATGTATAAGTATGTATCTCAAAAAAGACACATGCTGAGGAAAAATGTATGACAAAATCTTAAATCAGTATAGTAATTTTCTACACCAATTGGGTAATGTGCATCAAAATATTTAAAATTTTGGGGGGCACCTGGGTGTCTCAGTTGGTTAAGTGTGTAGCTTTGGCTCAGGTCATGTCTCACAGTTCTTGAGTTCGAGCCCTGAGTTGGGCTCTGTGCTAACAGCTCAGAGCCTGAAGCCTACTTCAGATTTTGTGTCTCCCTCTTTCTCTGCCCCTCCCCCATTCGCACTCTGTCTCTCAAAATTGAATAAACATTAAAAAAACTTTTTAAAAGAGACTTAAAGGTTTTCAACTTTTGAGACACCAACTCCTAAGAAATGCTATGAACTGGAAACAAAAGTATTTTCATAAAGATATTTATAACAGCATAATTTAAAATCTCAAGAAATTTAATGTAAGATAAATGTCCAATAATGGAACACTCTTAAATAGTGCCATAGCCATATACAGAATTATGGTGTTAATTATTTAATTAGAAAATTTTTCATAATATAATTTACACTTTTTTGCCCTTCTTTATTCTTATTTGTATTAAGGTACATTACAACAGTTAAATTATTTGCAATAAATGTACATTTTAATGAATTTTAGAAATGTATACCCCTATATAAACACCATCCCAACCAAATACAGAATATTTCATAACCTGAACAGTACCCTTGTGATATTGTCATTCAATTTGCACGACAAATAGATAATCATTTCCAGATTTATATTACCAGAGATGGGTTATACTTGTTCTTGAAATTCACATAAATAATATCATAGACTATATACTTTTGCATCTTTAAATTTTCCTTAAGATATCATTTGAGATTTGTTCATTCTATTGAATATATCAGAAAATTTTATTTTTATTTGTGAGAAAAATCACAATTTTTAAGCCTCTATTGGCTAAATTTGTCAAACATTTTTCTGCCTTTATTAGGATGAGTATTTACATTTTTTCTCCTTTATTTTTTAATATAATTATTTAGTTTGATTAGCTTTTAATTTTTTTAGTGTTTATTTATTTTTGAAAGAGAGACAGAGTGCAAGAATGGAAGGGGCAAAGAGAGAGGGAAATATAGAACCCAAAAGCAGGCTCCATTACCTGAGTTGTCAGCACAGAGCCCAACTCAGAACTTGAACTCAGGAGCTGTGAGATCATGACCTGAGACAAAGTTGGCCTCCCAACCCATTGAGCCATCCAGGGGCCCCAAGTTTGATTGGTTTTTAAATAGAAAACCTATATACCATTTTTTTCCCCACAGTACCATATCTATCTATCTATCTATCTATCTATCTATCTATCTATCTATCATCTATTATCTATCTATTTTTATATATTGCCAGGTTTGCTCTGCTAATTTTTTTATCAAAAAATTTTGTGCTCATACTTAGAAAAGCCATTGTTTTCTCTTTTTTTTTTTTTTTATCTTGTAATAATGCCATTGTCAGATTTTGTTTTCGGGGTTGTGCTGACCTTATCAAGTAACTTGGGGATGGAGATCTATTAGCCACAATTAGGGAGTCCTATCTTCTTGGCCACACCCACTAGAGTGGAACTTTCCATTATAGTGTGAGGGGTGATGGGGGTGGAAAGAAAGAGCAAGTCATGGCTCAAGTAACACAGACTCTGGCACTTATAACAGATTTAGTAGATTACTTGAATAAATGTCTATTCATTTGCTGTGTACTCTAAGGACAATTTCCAGAGATTTAGATATTTTTAAAAAATAATTTACACCAATCATGGTTGTTTCACTAGGGAGAGAGTCCAAAGAGCTCATCACATTACCATTCTCAAATTTGTTCCTTGGGGGCTCTTTTTACTAAAAATAAAACATTCTTATTTTGATTTCTTCAAAAGGTTCTAAAAATGACCTAACACTAAATTTATTTTTACATTCTTGAAATATAGAACCTTTCAATAAGTCTAACTCTTAAAATCAATAGAGTTATAATTTTAAGGAAATTGTACCTTACTATTCATGACAGTTTCTTGTAATACTAAAATTGAGCATATTCTTAGTTGTGCATATAATATTCCAATACCTATAATTCTCTGATCATCTTCAAAACTCCAAAGGAAGATTGAGAAATACTTTTCTAGCTTCTTATCTGAAAATTATATCTTAATCCTATTTACTACCTAGAGATATAACTTGCAAAATTCTCTTTAGAATTTAATATCTCCTAAACCACTGTCACTGAAAATATCACAACAGATGGCTCTTTTGTTGGCTGCCACTGTCTTTCAGCCAGGAGAGAAATTTCAAAAGGCCTCCAATTCATTCTTTGATTGTGATCAGGCCTGCACCATCTAAAATGAAGTATCAGAAATGCATTAGAGAAAATTTGTTCCAGTGAAATTTAGGTACATATTTTACATCAATCCAACAGACAAAAACAAAACAAAAAACAAATTAAACAATACATAACAGTGGCTGATATATTTTTTGCTTCCTTAGAAATTGCAATGGACTAGCAAGGCTTGAGAGAAAAAAAAAAAAAAAAAAAAAAAAAAAAAAAAATATATATATATATATATATATATATATATATAAAATAAGATGTGCCTGCACTAAAGACAACATAGGTTGTTTTGAAAAATGATCTTGCCACATACTTTCTTTCTGACCTGAAGTAAATTATATCGTCTCTCTGTGAGTCTTGAATTCCTTATATGTTATAGATTATGATGTTGATTATCTTTATGATATCACTGCGAACATTAGATATAGTGTTTCACACAATGTGTAAAGTTCAGGAAATACATTTTTTCCTTCCATATGATACATAATAGTTTCTACTTTAATATCCTTTCTCCTTAAGCAGAGGCAATAAAATATAACCAGAAAGTTAAGAAAATGGCTCTACCCAGTTTACCTACATTGAATTATATGGTGTTGGCAAATATTATTTAGCCTTTCTGCATAGGATCGTTGTGAGAGAGAGTTCAAATAGTGTATGTGAAGTGTCAAGAATACTCTGCAGCATTTAATAAGTATTCAATAAATATTAACCATTGTTACTATATTCTCAAAGATCATATATAGTAAATAGGGGAAAAAAGAGTTCAGAGAAATTAAGGCATTAGTTCTAAATCCTTCAACAATTAAATGGCAAAAAGCAATTAAAACAATGGAGATGGGATTTCAGGTCTTCCATTGAGAGGTGATAAGATTTTAATGAATAAACTCATTGTATTCACAGTTTGGAAAAACAAGGGTGACTTTAGTAGAAAGAGAGCAGAAGAAATAGATAAAAGAAGCGGAGCATCCAGAGCTATTTGGAATCACATTACACCTAATTTATAGACAGATTAGGCTTTTTCTCAGGCATCATCACATTATCCAAGATTCCAAGATTTTTGTTGATGTTGTTTTCTACTCTTTTTTCTAGAATACTAAGCTCAGTGAATAGAGATCAAATATAAACCAAATAAAGTTTAACAATCAACATATAGGATCACACTAGTAAAATAACTTCATAAATGTAGGTCATTATCAGGAGTGAAAAGAAATTAACTTGAAATATGTAAATCATTGTGACCCATTTTTAGCTTGAATTATTTGTCTTTTGACACAGATTTTCACTTTGGTTATAAAGGTGACTTTTAATACATTTTTATTTGAATCTTTAATTTCTAAGATCAACATGTCCCTCCATTAATTTATTCTAGACTCAAGCCTTTTATAGACAGCTAAAAATGTGCTGAGGTGTTAACACTGAAACAGCAAGAAAATTCTCACCTGTTGAATGAGAGGACCAAATGATTTATTTAGGATTTTAAGAGGATCCTTCCTGCTTAGGTGAATTTAATTTACCACAGAACACAGACCCTGTATATAATATAAAGCACCTTACTTAACCTCCAAGTGTACATTTTCAAAGAAAAATTTGTTTCTTTTTCAAGACTGATTAATTCACATGAAATTAATACTCACTAATTTTGTATTTATTGATTAAAAAGGTCATTTAACTTATATATAATAATCAAAACAACTGAAAAGCAAATATTTAATCTAATAATTTACATCTGGATTAGAAGTTACTGTGTTTACAAAAATGTGCCATAGTTTAAAAAACAATTTTAATGTTTATTTATGTATTTATTTATTTGAGAGAAAGCGAGAGCATGAGCAGGTGAAGGGCAAAGAGAGAGGGACACACAAAATCTGAAGCAGGCTCTAGACTCTGAGCTGTCAGCACAGTGTCCTACACTGGGCTTGAACTCATGAACCACGAAATCATGACTGTTGCAGACTATGAGTCTGGGGTTCTCTCTTGTCCAGCGAGAGAGCAGATGCAGATATGAAAACGAGAGAGGTTAATGTCCAGAAGGAGAAAAGAGCCCTGAATAGGGGTTTTGTCTCCGTATTTATTGAGCTCTGAAGGTTTACATATGTGGTGAATGTGCAGAAGAAAATAGTAAGATAGTGACTATTAACTTGTGTATGTAAGAAGCAAAGGATTGGGGATGGGGGGCGTTAGAAGTTGAGATTAAAGCACAATGTTATATTGGCACTAGATGCCAGATGGACAGTGTTTCTCTGTGGGCAATATAGCCAAGTAGCTGTTACCTCCAAAGTTTAAGATTGCTGGAGCATGCTGCCTCAAGGCTAATAAGGCACCCTTTTCACTAACTAACCTTGGGGGTCTTCGCCTGTATCAGCTTTCCTTCTCTAAATGTTCTTGGATATGTTCCTGCTGAGGAGGCAGCTTTCTACCCTAAGCCTTGTTTTACTTAATGACTAACTTTGGCCACTTTTACCCTGCGGCAGCTTTCGGCCCTAAGCCTTGTTAACCCATTGGTGCAAGGGTACAGAATTCTTAAACTTATTTCCCATACATGACCTGAATCAAAGTTGGATCCTTAACCAACTGAGCCACCCAGGCACCCCAAAAATGTGCCATAATTTTCTATTACTTTAGCCTTAGTCATGACTTGGACTTTAATGACTTAATAAGGAATTTGTCCATAAAAAGATATTCTGGGATAATCATATTTTGGGCTCAATGTAAAAAAGAGTGGTGGATTGTCTTGCTGGTAGTATTTGGGTCCATAAATCAGAATGTAGGTATGAACCCATTTTAGCCAAAAAGGGGTAAGAATTAGGTGATATGTTAAAGCCATTTGACCATGTATAAGCAAATTGCAAGATCCAGGTAGTGAACATATATTCAACACATTGAGTGATGCTAGTTTTGAAAGTGTGTATAGTTGATCAGTAACATTACATATATGAAAATTCATGTCACGTAATTTTTCTGAATAATCATTCATTTATTTAATTAATGAAACTGTTACTAGTCCAAGTGGAATGGGTGCACATATATGCTTTATATAATATTTTAAGCAATTGAAATATTTTAGCAATTCAGTTGCTCTTTTTTCTTTTTTTTTTTAATTTTAAACTGATTTCTACACCCAATATGGGGATTGAACTCATAACCCCAAGATCAAAAGTCACATGCTCCACTAACTGAGTCAGCCAGGTGCCCTGCCACAACAATCCAGTTGCTTTTAAAAAATCTAGCAACTATACAGTTTGATAGCAAGAGTATATACTATTATTTTACCCACATGAAGAAATCTGAATTGCTCTTTCACTCATTCCATAAAGATGGATATGATCAGACTAAGCATGGTATATAGTATATATTTACGGTATCTTATTGCAAATAGCTGTGTTCAGTGGTTCAGTGGTGACTCTGCTTGTAAATACTAGCTTCACTTTCATCATCAAACAGCAAGAAAGAGTAATTTCTGGGCCAAGAAAAAAGAAAAAAAGAAAAGTCAGCCTTCAGTGGAGCAAGATTGGAAGAAAATTCAAGGTGGAAGTAAACTGAGTCATGGATTGGCAACACAGCCAAAAGAATATGTTAACACAATATCCATTAATATTGCTGCTATTAATTGACAGCAGGAAGTGAAGGAGAGTAGAAAAAGAAAAGAGGGAAGAGAATGAAAAAAGGAGAAATTAGAGAAAGACAAGAAGGGTGGAGGTGTCCAAATTTAATTACATCCATAATGTTTTAGGAATGTGCACCACAGTCAATGTGAAAGAATACTTTGGGAAAATATAAAAAAAAAAAGAGTGGCTTTATGGAAATGATAATATTTGTCATGTATAATAAAGGTTAGGATTTTATAAAATTGGGGACTCTGATTCAGTGACATGGGGTGGGCCTGAAATTCTGCATTTCTAACAATCTCCTTGGCAGTGCTTGTGTTGCTGTTCTGAAGACCACACCCTGAGTAATGAGGTAATAAAGGGTGGGGACGATATTGATGTTTATTCCAGGCAGAATGAAGAGAACACTTAACATCACGGAAGAATGAAAGTGTTGCCTGATGAACTGGGGAATCCGTAGGCCCTGTGGCCTCAATCCAGAAAGATCCAAAGGAGTCGCTGAAGGTTCTTGGCCTTGTCACGAGAAGGAATTCAAGGACAGACATGTAGCACCGTGGATGAGTAACACAAGCAGGAAAGTTTATTAAAGTGAAAAGTACACTCTCAAGATATGAGGGCTATAGAGAGAGAGAGAGAGCACTACTTTTGACAGTTGTTAACTAGGGGGCAGGGACTTTATTACTTGGGGCTAGAAGCAGGGTTTCTTGCTTTTTCTTCCTGATTTGGTCAGGGGTATCCTATCAGGGCATCCTCCATCTTGGGCCTGTCTGGTTTGATCCAGCCTCCTTAGAGTGCTGCCAGGACAGGCCTCTGACCTTCCCAATAGCTGACCGCCAGGCATCCTGTTAGAACCTAACTAATGGCTGACTCTAGTATCACCCCCCCACACACCCACCTAAGGACTCTGGGTCCTTAAAATCTTTTAAGGGTAAGTGGGTGATGCTCCATCTTCAGTAACTACTTCATGCTAATATGGGATGTTGATCCTGCCTGAAGCCCTTGCAAGGAGTCCTTGCTATCTAAGTTTTAGAGAGTCTGGATGGACAATGGGGAGTAAAAGGAAGTTGTGGCTCAGTCTGGTGTGTGTTGATGGTCATTTGTTTCAGAGTTGCTTTGGACCACCATCTGAAGATTTATCTGGCTGAAGCAAGAGGAAATAAATTCTGTTAGTAACTTTAGGATACAAAGTCCAATCATCAGAATAAGGAGTATTCTATTAAGGGTCCAAAAAGAGGATATAACCATGAAAGGTCTGGAAACCAGTAGAACAAGGAGTCCCACCAGGAGGAGAAGGTAGGGTGGGTTTATGGGGAACCTTTGTCCAGTTAGTTACTGTCACAATGACCTGAAGGCTTTCTTAAACCTCTCCAGATGAATTGATCCATACATAGCATGATGTGCTCATATTTTTATAAGAATGTAGTGAAGGGCCTTTTGTAGCAAAGTGACTTGCAGACTTATTTATATGTATTCTTGCTTCACAGGAGAAGTTAATACAGGTGTAGCAGTTGGTGTTAACTGTCATATAGACTTTGTTTTGTTTAGCAAGAAATCAGGTAATTACTAACAGGAACTATGGAGACAAAAGAAAAACATAGGTTAATGGTTGGAGCAAATTATAAACCCAGTGTCTGAGTCTCAAGTGCTGTCAGTGAGATTTCTAAATCTCAGTCTCAAAGCATCCTCAGATGGAGTGGGGGCAGGCAGCGGTAGTTAGATGGGTTTTTCTGGCTTGTAATTCCAATGTCTTTGGTGATCTTTTTTAAAAAATGTATTTTTATTTTTGAGAGAGAGAGAGAGAGAGAGAGAGAGTGAGCAGGCGAGGGACAGAGAGAGAGGGAGACACAGAATCTGAAGCAGGCTCTAGGCTCTGAGCTGTCAGCACAGAGCCCGATGCAGGGCTCAAACTCAGGAACTGCAAGATCATGACCTGAGCTGAAGTCGGATGCTTAACTGACTGAGTCACCCAGGCACCCCTCTGGGTGATCCTTTTGAATGTCCCATACGGCAACAGGTACAAAGATGGTCTATATGTGAGTTTTATGGCAATTTCTTTGAAGTTGACTTCAATTTGTCCAACTTCAGTTTTCAGGGCTTCAGGGGAAAAAAAAAGCACTTTCGTTTTTAATGACCTTAAGTCAAGAGAATGGAATAAGATTGGAAAGTTGGAGAGATATAGCCAGATATTTGAGGAAACCTGAGAAATTTAGAGTCTAGTCTAGTTTATAGTAAATAGTATTAAAATCTAGTATGCACAAAGATACTAGGAATGTTAGTGAAACATTTTCTCTTTCTGAAATCACCCTCATTTCCATTAAAGAGAGACAAATTAAGACTAATGCATTGTAAAACAAGTCCAGTTTTAACAAACCTGGCCCAATTATTTACATAAACTCAGCAAGAATAGTGATTGGTCATATAAGTTTTAAAAATCTGGTTTGCTAGAACTTTTCATAAAGAATCTCCAGATTGAAGTTTTAATAGCTTCTTAAAGCCAGAGCCAAGCCAAATGTTGTCATCAGACTTGCCTGTGACACATATAGACTTGGGTGAATTCCTCTTCCTGAGGTCCCCAAAATATCATGAGGTTCGTGCACCTGCCAGGAAGTGACAGTCTTCACTCATCTGAAAAGGCTGCTGGGAACTCTGTAAGCAGTATCAGGCCAACATTTCCAATGGGCTCCACAAAGTCAACCTTAGTTCCTTATAGCTGTCTGGTCATATCTGAGTCTGTGCTTGTCTCTCTCAAATATGACATTCCAGTCAAAGACTTGGTAATATAATCAATTTCCAGTAATATCCTATTACAAAGATAACAGATCTGCATTGACCTTATGCAAATAATTATATTGATATGAAATAAAGAATATTCACCCAGAATATTCTGAATCTCAGAGGGTTCGGGTAGGGAGCAAAGCTAAATGTTTGAATTTGTTCACAAAGGGATAGCTTATCATATTTCTGTAAGTCATAAATATCTTAAGAAAAAAATTCCTCAATCTGGAAGAGCAAACATTAGAGAACCAACAATGTTTCAAACAAGAGTCATAAAAAGCAATAATCATCTTCTTCAATTCATTCAGTGCTATGTTATTAATTCCTGTTCTGTGTGAATGCAGCTTTCCCCTTAGTTCCAGAAATTACTACCCAGTTGAGTTTTATGATCTTAGAGATATCAGAAACCTGTATTTGTTAGAAATTCCTTTTCATGAATCTCCTTGAAGATGAAACACATTTTACAAGAGGATAAGAACAATAACTATAGATGATAAAAAAAATAAAAACCTCAGAAATAGACATGGTTAAAGATCTGATGAGAGTCCATTGTAATGCAGTTGACAAGGAAATCTAGATATTTCTATGACATAACCTTTTAATAATTAAAATGTCAAGTGATGACCTTATACCAGAATATATTAAAACTTTAGGAATTTCATATAATTTCTAGAATAGTTATAGCATTTACCCTTCCAATACAACCTAAGGAGATGTATTATCATTTGTTTGACAACGCTTTCCAAATAACTTAACATACCAAATGAACAAGCCTAATTAGTAGAAAAGATTTCATTTAGAATTCAAATCCTGGGAAATTTGTCTAAAAACTTCAGAAAGTTTTAAAGCACAGGACTAAATAGGAATAAAGATAATTATAAATTTAATATTTATATTTAACCAAGGTGGCATTAAGGGATTCTATAGAAAATTATACAATTGTTAACAAAACTTAGCTCATATAATATTGAGAAACTTCAGTTTTCTTAAGTAATTAAAGACCTGATAAAGACAAAACATAGAAACTTTCGTTTTCTGGGCAGAAAAAAAAAAACACTTTGTTTGCAATTTCTTACTGAGATCAGGAGAACATCCAAGAAAACTTCATCTTTGTAATAGAGAGAAAAGCTGAATCTCATTTTTATACCAGTATACTTTTAAAATCCATTCATTACAATCTTAGTTCTGACCACACAAAAAATTATTTTCTAAAGTTTTTCTTAATTAACTTTCTACAATTTTCTTTTTAATTTAGATTTTTCCCCTGAATGTATTTCCATTCCTTATACCTTTTTTTAATCAAAAATGCATCTGACTTTTCCTACATATAGAGCTACTTCCCTTATTTCTATCAGTGTTGATTACATTTACCAGAATTTTAATTCTTAGAAACCTCAGTCTCCAGTGAAAATTAAGTAGTAACCAATTGTGAACTGTTTGTTACACCAGAATTTTTTAGAACTGTAGTTTATGAATACATTTCATAAATTCAAAAGCCAAATATTTTTCAATAGTACAATCTTTCAATAAAGCATAAGGAATATTTGTTAATAAACCCAAGTATCCTCAGTTTCTTTGCAATAATAAGCCAAAAGCAGACAAACTTTTATTCAGTAATCAATACTTTCATTTTTTTTAATAAAAGACTTAGATATCTAGTGAAATCAATCCAATTTGTCATTTAACTTAGCAAAACTTAATCCTTTTTTTAATGTTTACTTATTTTGGGTGGGGGTGGGGAGAGGATGGGCAGAGAGAAGGGGACAGAGGATCCTAAGGAGGTTCTGTGCTGATAGCAGAGATCCAGATGTGAGGCTCAAACTCACAAACGCCAGGATCATGACCAGGGCCAAAGTTAGATGTTTAACCGACTGAGCCACCCAGGTGCCCCAACTTAGCAAAGCTTTAAAGTTACAGATTACTGAAGATTTTGAAAGCTATAAATCTTTGTATTTACTCAATCTGCTTGTTCTTATCAATTACCCATAAAATGTTACAAGACAGACAAAATTATCTATCATTTTAAGTCATCTTTTTGTTGACAAATTGCAACAGAGATAACATGAGCTTATTCAATCTTTAGTAAAACTTGGTAGAATAAAAGTTTTATTTTAATGCTGATAACTCTAAATACATGTCTATTTTAATTAAGTCAACAGACTTAAATTAGCATTAATACCAAATATGCTATACTGTCTTCAGTAGAAAGTAATTTGTTCCCTATGGCCAATTTTACTTGAGCTCCTATGTGGAAATCTGAAGTGGGTGGTTTAAGTCCAAGGCAACTCTTGGGCCCCTTAATGCTGATTTGGTGCTTCAGTTTGAACCTCATAAGGAGGCAACCCATCAGCTTGGGGTGTTTTGTTTTGTTTTCCTCCTTGGTAGCAAGTGTAGGAGGAACAGGGGACAATGGTGCCAGAGGCACTGAAGATGGTATAGGAGCCCATTATGCATGAGCCATGAGCATGCTGGTGCCCAGACAGGAGGAGAGGGAGCTGGAAACAGCAAGGCGGGAGTGGAATAAAAGCACAGAGGGCAGAGGAAAAGGACTCCTGGTCCTAAAGCTCATCATCTTAGACACATGTACAGATACCTTTAAAAAAAAAAAATGATGGGGCGCCTGGGTGGCGCAGTCGGTTAAGCGTCCGACTTCAGCCAGGTCACGATCTCGCAGTCCGTGAGTTCGAGCCCGGCGTCGGGCTCTGGGCTGATGGCTCAGAGCCTGGAGCCTGTTTCCGATTCTGTGTCTCCCTCTCTCTCTCTGCCCCTCCCCCGTTCATGCTCTGTCTCTCTCTGTCCCAAAAGTAAATAAACGTTGAAAAAAAAAAAAAAAAAAAAAACTAAAAAAAAAATAAAAAAAAAATAAAAATAAAAAAAAAAATGAAAATAGGCAATTCATGTTGGGCCAGAGAAGACAGGGCACCTTCCTGAAACAAAACGAGTTTCAGCAGCTGCTTGGAATATTCCTTAAAGTCCCCATCCCAAGGTGACTAACAAGACAATTGGCTCCAATTATCATAACCCAGGAAACTAATGAAGGAGAAAACCCCACAAACAATAAGAGTCAGGCAACATTTGTCCATTCCTCTCAAGATATATTTCAATCTGACACAGAAAAGAAGAAGCAAACAAAGAGGAGACGAGTGACTCAGGAAAAATAGAAGGAGGTTATTTATAGGATCTTGGCAGCAATCAGTTTATAAGAGAGACAAAGGGAAGGCACATAGAGAACTTGTCAAAACACAGATAAGGGGGCAGAATAACAGAAGTAGAAGGGCCTATTGATGGAAAGAGGGGAAGAAGGTGAAGAGAAGGGAATCCTCAGCTTCCTAAGGAGTATGGACAGATCAGGGTTTTGGTACAGGGCCATAAAGGCCTAACCATATGAAATTTTGGCCCATTATACAGAAGAGATCAAGTTGTAATATGGTGTTATAGTTCAGACTACTATTTGTTTTTTTCAGATATTCCCATCCTCTAGTTTATATTCATGCCAATAGAAGCACATTTGGGAAGTGTTACAAAAGAAGTACACTTGGAAAGTTAAGCATAGGAGTCATCAGGGTCAAACTGGTCCTAATTTCTCAAGATGTACCTCAAGGGAGTGTCAGATGGGATCTAGGATTGGGTATCCACTTAAAGGAAAGATAGACAGTGACAGTAACCTGAGCTAGAGACATCCCTGCTGAACCCCTAGACAATTGCCTTGGATAGAAAGGGACTCCCTCAAATTATCATTCCAGGTTCAGATGGGCATCCCTCACCTGCAGACCTCTTTGGCCTAGTGCACCTCCCGAACAGGGAACACCCGCTCATCCTTTCTTTCAATCAACAGGAGTTTCCTTAAGAGACAGAAGTCTCCCCTGCACTAGGATGGCATTTAATCTGGCCAAAAAGCAATTTTTGTTTTCTTTTTTTTAGGCCTTTTAATGGGAGCTGATCCTAGTGTCTCAAGGTACACCTTAAGGGAAAATCTTTGGAGGCATAGGTGGAATTTTTCATTGTCTTTGGGAGAGAGTTGACTCCTATAAAAAGGAGCAAATAACCTGGGCTCCCATCATTTTCAAGAGGGTACTCCAACCCTCTACTGAGAACCCCAATAGAAGATCTTCATTTGATAACCCCAATGAAGCCCAGAGTCCTGTTATACCAAGGGGAGCTGATTTTGTCCTAGGATATCAGTAGGGCCTTAATTAGGAATTCTCTTGGAGAGTTTTGATGGTGAGTGGACTGGGGGCATCCCCATCCCCAGCCTGCTGTCCATTCATCACATCACAGTGGCTAGCATGCCCTGTGATGACCTGGTGTCCCAGGGCCTGTACCTCATCTCAGCACTGCAGTTCTAGGAGTGTCAGCTTTCCTGAAACCCCTCAACAAGAATGATAAAAATGATGTCCCATAAGTAACTCTGAGGTCGTAGAGTGCATTCCTTGGGAGAGGACATCATCTTGACTCCAAGATCTCTGAATATTTCATTCCCCTCATTCTGGTAGGCCTCTCAACAGTTAGTGACAAATAATGGCAGCCAGGGATAGGGGTCCCTTTGATGGTCTAAAATATTTCTTGTCAGACCCACAGAAATCTTTTGATCTCTTCTAATTTGCCACTAGTGCAGGTAGAATCAACCTCTATTTTCCAATTCTCTGAATCCCTGAATTGCTTGGGGTGAATGGCATTCAATTAAGTGGTGAACTGAGGCAAACCCACAGGGAAAAATCTCATTGGGCAGGATCCCTTGGTAGGAAGTAAAATGCCTTATAACTTGTTAGTTACAGGATCTCTGGGATAGGTGGCAGAACACCTTGCTGGTTTCTTTGCCCCACCACCAGCACAGGAGAATGTGGAAGTAGGTATGAGAGGAAGCATGGTGATGGTGGGGGATCACAGCATCTCATACCCAAGAGACGTGGAATAGAACTTCTGGACACTGCACAGCATAAGGGCAAGCCTCTGCCACTCTCACTTTTGAAAGTGAACTCCAAAGCATTCAATTTGCCCAATATTAGCCTTGAGCTGTCCCACTTCCGCAGTTGTCAGAGAGAGCAGATAAACATAGTTGGTCAGAAAAGATGAGATAAATAGCACAAGACACTAACACTTAAGGGAAAGATCCACAGAAATATTTCTGATGAGATAGAGACAGAGTGGGAATAATGGACTGTCACCTAGGGATTAGTGTAGTGGATCTCGGTGTGGTGCTTGTGAGTGTTACTTCCATGAGTGAAGCACTCTTTAATGTGTCTCAGTTTCACCCACTGGATGTTAAAAACATCCAGGGGGGCTCGGAGCACTAGATGATTAATCCTTATATGTGTGTCCCTGGGTGAGCTGGAAATTAATTACCTTGAGAAGGAGTTCCCTATACAACTGCTACATATCTAGAGGAATGACTTCAGATATTTCCCCAGGGCCCTTACTCACCTAAGAACACCTTTCAGTGGGAAGGAACAAGTGTCTCTTTATTCTTCAGAGCTGAAAATCAGTCTCTCATAAATGCTACCAGACTGTCCTGTTTCTGGACAGATCAGAAAGAAAGAGTTAAAAAAAAAAAAAAAAAAAGGAAAAGTGACTAAGCAACTCCCCAGCCAGGGGAGGCAAGAGTTGGAGACTCACCAGTGAAGAGGGTTGTGCAACCTGCTGTTACCTTGTTCTTTCCTGGTCACCAAAAAGATGCTGCTGGATGAACTGGGAAGTCCTCAAGCCCTGAGGCCTCAACCCAGCCAGAACTGAAGGACTCGCTGAAGATTCTTGGACTTGTCACAAGAAGGAATTCAAGGACAGACACGTAGCACAATGAATGACTAACAAGCAGGAAAGTTTATTAAAGTGAAAAGCATACTCTGGAGATATAAGAGCAGGTAAAGGAATGAGAAAGAGAGCAAGAGAGCATGCAGGAAGTAGGAGCATATGCTGTGTGCCCCAGGGGCTGGATTTCTATCTTTTATAGATTGTTGTTAACTAGGGTTGGAATATTCATTACTTGGGGAAGGAAGCAGAGTTTCTCACTTTTTCTTTCTTGATATAGCCAGGGGTTTCCTGTCATGGCATGTGCCATTTTGAGCCTGTCTGGTTTGATCCAGTTTCTTGTGGAGTATGGTTAGGATAAGTTTCTGACCTTCCACAGCTGGCTGTAACTTCTTCAATGCTGACCTCCAGGTATCCTGTTAGAACCTAACTACCTGCCTACTCTAACAAAAGCATTTGGTCTAGTGACTATTCCACTGGATATATAGAGACTGTCAGATAATGGAGTTGGAAAGAAAAGAGTATAATCAGCCTCAGCAAAAGGTTTCTGAACACTAATTTTTGGCAAAGGGAAGCCTTAAAAAAGCCTCTGTTCATAAGTGTGGTGCTGTAGGTCTGTAAAGAAGCAAACAGGTTATAGTTTAAAGGACAGAACAAATTGAAGTAGAGCAAGGAAGAGGGACAGGAAAAAGTGTTAGGAGGCCACTGCTATTGCCTAATGAAAGAAACCCCAGGCTGAACTTCAGTATTGAAGATGGATCCAGATTTGGCACATTTTCTGAGTTATAATTGTAGAATATAGTGAAATATTAGTTGGAAAAGTTGGGGTAAAAATATATGTCAAGGAGGGGCACCAGGGTGGCTCAGTCGGTTAAGCGTCCGACTTCAGCTCAGGTCATGATTTCACAGTTTGTGGGTCAAGCCCCACATCAGGCTCTGTGCTGACAGCTCAGAGCCTGGAGCCTGCTTCAGATTCTGTGTCTCCCTCGCTCTCTGCCCCTCCCCTACTCATGCTCTGTCTCTCTAGTCTCTCAAAAATAAATCAATGTAAAAAAAAATTAAATATCTATCAAGGAAAATAGTACTTTATATTTTGTTTTATTTTGTTTGTTGTTTTTCCCCCAAGTAACTACATGGATGAAAAAGCCATAGGAAAATGGGTAATATTGAAAAATTGAAGTTATGTGGTGACACGAAAATAATAAGGTTGAGGGACCTGCAACATGTCTATATGGGTATATTGATTAGACCCTTAGAGTTTTGGAAGATAAAACCTAGAAATGGGCTACTGATGTTGGTAATTAGACAGTGAAGCATGTGTACTGATTATCTACTGTAAGCCAGTAATTTGTTCATAGTTTAATTCATAGTTTAGTTCATAGTTTAATTATCAGGCTGCTATAACTTTAGCAAAGCAGTTTTCATAGAATGGTACAAATGGTACAAATGGTACAGAAGTAAATGAATTTGTGTACCTTGTGGGAATGTAGGGACATGTGTATATAAATATGAAATGTGAACTTGGGAAAGTAATGTCTGTGATATTTGTCTTTTTAATTGGATAGTAAAAGGAAGCATATGCCATTTTTTTCTAGAGGGGCTATTCCTATTTTCTGATTATGTGTTCTGGTGACAGATGTCCCCAGAAATGTGTCTACAAGCTTTTCTCCAAGGCCAAGGGCATCCTGTAGACACTGACAAATAGGTTATTAAATTGCCATATACAAGATTAAAGCTGGTGATAATTGCAAATCAGAAAGTAATTGATGATGCCACACAGTTTGTCAATACTCAAATCCCTAGTCAACAGTATGACTCCCTAAAGAAAGACATCTTCCTACGCCCCTTTGTTACTATGTATTGTACCAAAATTAAGTCACAGAGTTTAGACAAGACATGATATATTAAAATTCTTTATACATTTTTGTACTAAGTTCTAGAATTATCTATTAACGTCAGTCATTTTCCTATACTTGGGCAATTTTCTGTAATTAGAAAACATATAGTTATCAAACTAGGCATTCAAATGTTTTACATCTCTCCTCTATTTTAAATTTTCAAATGTACTCTTCTCCATGGAAAACTATGGGGTGAGGAATTATGGAACGGTTTTAATTCAAGTCATTTCCTCCCATGACACACATGTATATGAATTACAGAAGGCTTAAGCATGATGTTCTAAGCACCTCAGTTAGTCTTCAGTTTTGAAATTACTCTCTTAAACAGAGTAAAAAAAATCCTTTAATTTCATTGATGTGAAGCAAATCCCCCTGCTTCAATTAAGAGCAATTGGAGGGAACAGTGATAACAGAAGTCCACCTCCTAGCAGTGTATAACTAGACAATTAGGGACTCTGGCAGTGAGCCAGACTGTCAGGCTGTTTTTCATGGCTGTTACTTTACTGACAGTACCTTCATGACATTTGTACCTTGACACCAGAAGTGCTAACAGCTGCAGCACCAGTGGTAGAAAGGCAGGAAAGACCTTTTTCAGCTTTAGTTGCTCTCACAGATTGTCAGCACCCTAAGAGAATAAAGTCTGTAAAAACTGACTTCAGCCTGCTATATCCTTTGTGAAGATTTTTGGTGTGGTTTCTGAAAAGCAGTTTTGTTCTATGACATTGGACTTAGGGGAGGTATGACTTTTTCAAGATAGCAGACACGTGTGGTAAACGTGTGACAAATGGCAGTAACAAGGTTGGTCTGGGAGTTCATGGTTTTGTGAAATGAAATATTTCAACAACCAATTCTATGCTTGGTAATTTGCTACAGGCAGCCCTCTTGACCCCAAACTGAGGAAGCCAAAAAAGACTAAAGACCAAAAATTCTAGTTATCTTGAAGTTGGATGGTATCCATAACTAACAGTGACGGAAGTAACACTGTGACTTGTAGTGGCTGTTACTAATGGCAGAGCTTCAGACTGTCAGGAAATGAAAAAGGTCAGAAGACAAGTGCACATATGTGAGAAAAGAGTTCAAATGATAAAAGATGAGATGTGTTCTTAGAAAAGTTTATATTTGGAATTGTACCAGTCTGTCTTAGTGTTTTTAGGGTTATTCTTGGCACATCAGTGCATCACTAACATTTGGACATACCCTTGAGAACCAAGGTCCAAAAAGACATACACTACTATTTACTATCAGGGTGCCAATATGCACTGATAGCTCTTTCTTCATAAATTAAGTTCCTTTCTTATCATTTTAGTGTTCCTACCATTTTGGCCTGAGAAATTCAAATAATTATTTAATGAAATATAATTAACTTGCCATAATTGGAAGAGCATTTAAGAGACATTTTACAACAATTAAATTACTATAATACAATTTCCTATAAATGTTTTGATACTAATAGCATATGCAGAGTGTATGAGAATATAGATCTGAAAAGTTTTTGTAAAATGACTGTATTTTTAACTTCGCCATAACAAAGCTATCTCTGTACTTTTCTGAGTATAGCACTTTGTCTTTATTGATATTTCAAATATTCCACACATCCAATGTAAAATCTTTAAACAGTATAAAAATCCACAAATATAAGAGATTTAAGAGAAATGAGTAATCTATTAATAACTGTAAGTAAATCAAATTAAAGGAAACAGGAAATGGACAGAAAAATTTATAATTAAGCAAATTCAATCACCATATCCATTAAATTTGTTTTCTTCATGTACATTCTGATGTCCATAGAAGTAAGAGAACTATGTGATTTTGTGTATAATTCAGTATGCTTACTCCTGATTCCAGGATTCTTTCTAATGTAATGCCCTGGGCATGCTCAGGAAGCTAAAACATCAGAGGGTTTTTCCTTTGGCACTTTGTTGTGATTCATGTCAAAATGGAAACTCCAACTTGTGTTGAGAGAATATAAATACATTGGTTAGATACGATAGAATTGCATCATAGTAATCTCAAGAACTTTGGAGAATTAAATACATTCTTTTTTTGTTTTATTTTGTTTTGCAATTAACTCCCAATTGAGCAATCAGAGAGAAGCCTTGGAAAAAAGACCTATGCTTCATCCAAAATGTCCACAGGGAAGTCTGCACAATTTTTCCATTCCATTGCTAATGAGTCATTTTCACCTGACTCCTGTTCCCAACACTCCCTCCTCCCCCAAAGAACCAGCTGTCATTTTCCACAGCTGAATGAGTTTGGTACCAGACAGGTGGTGGCAGGGTGGGGAAGAAATTGTGTCAGTGGGATGTAGTTAATCTGGAATTAGGATGATCCACCTGGTATCATTAAAAACTGTGTCATAAATAGTTCACTACAATATAATCAACACTTAAGTTAAAAGTTAAGGTTTCCAATATCCTTGAAAAGTCAAGAATGTCTAACATTAATTACATATTTGAGAAGTCTTCTTAATAGTACTAGACTAATGAAGTCCATTTACAAATGACAGAATTTTATATCTTATTTATAGAAAAAGTGGATTGGACTGTGCTATTCTAGATTCTGACATTTACTTACTCTTTAACCTCCTGTGTGCTATAGGCTGTCTGAAAGAAAAATTGTCTTGACATCAGTAAAACCAGGTTGAAGCTTACATGGTCTAATATATTTGGAAGTTTGTTTTTATAAACTATGATATTTAATACGTGTATAAGTATGTAAAATAGTATTGACATTGGAATTCATTCAATGGACTGTTTTCACAACAACCTGGTAAACATGTCTGAGTTCCATAATGCAGGAAACAAGATCCCTAACTACATAACTGAATACATCTCCATGACAGTGACTATGACCATCCACTCCTGATTCAGTTCTTCTGTTTTCTTCAGCTTAGAAGTCATGTCCCTCTTGAAAGCCTTCTCCAGAATGCTGAAAAATGGGCTGGGTGTTCTCCTTGTGATTCCATAGCACTAGGTTGACCTCAATTATAGTACCTATCATACAACACTGAAATTGGTTGTTTATCAGTCTTGCTCTCTCACTGGATCTGTGAAGGGCAGGTGTTTATTTTGTTCACATTTGTATTTCCAAGAACTAGCATGGCGAATAGCACATAATTGTGCACACACAATTGAACTGTCATTGAACAATTGAACTGTCATTCTGGCTGCAGCATGAAAAACATTTTAATATGAGCCAAGAATGCAATACAAGGAGATCAATTCAATAGCAAATGCAGAAAATATTCTCATTTAAACAAGTGTGGTCATGGAAATGGAGAAGTTAAAGATCTGAAACGTACATAGGGATAAAATAAGCATGATATGGTAAAAAATTGATATTATGGGTGGGGAAGAATGTGATATCAGAGATGGCCTTAAAATCTGTGGCTTTCACAATAGAATCATTCCCTGAGATTGAGAACCCAAGGAAATGTGGTTATTGTTACTGTTGGAGGAGTTGATGTGGTAAGTAGATGTAGTTCCTGGATTCAATTTTAGAACTATGAATATTGTCATAACTTTGAGAAACACAAGGGAAGAAAGGTTGTAAATTTGGAAGTTGTTTGTGTATAGGTGGTATATTGAAGTCAAGAATTGCCTAGGAAGAGATTATAGGGTAGGAATTAAAGAAGGTCGGGATCTTTTTTTTAAAATGTGTTTATTTATTTTGAGAGAGAGCAGGGAAGGGGCAGAGAGAGAGAGAAAGAGAGAGAGAGAGAGAGAGAGAGAGAGAGAGAGAGACAAAGAATCCCAAGCAGGCTCAGTAATGTCAGCACGGAGCCCGATGCTTGATATGGTGCTCCTCTCAGGAACTGTGAGATCATGACCTGAGCCAAAATCAAGAGTGGGGTGCTTAACCTCCCGAGCCACTCAGGCACCCCAGCCAGGATCAACTGTTGATGAATTTCACACGTAAGAGCCTAATAAAGGAATCTGATTATGACAAAGTTCAGGAAAGCATAATGGGATATTGAGAATGAATGTGGATATCAATGGGAAAAAGAATGAACGTGAGGTGTGGAAATGAAGACAATAAGTATAGATATCCCTTTTGAGGAATGTGGTTGTGTTTCATGACAGTTGAAATAAGGCAAAAATTAAAGATACAAGATTAAGAAAATATGATGCTTAGTTTTATGTGTCTACTTGACTGGGCCAGACATTATTCTGGGTATGTTTGGGAGAGTGTTTCTGGAAAGTATTAACACTTGAATCCATAGGTTGAGCAAAGTGGAGTTCCCTCCCTAATGTGTGTAGACCCTATCCAATCAATTGAATGTCATAATAGAACAAAAAGACTAACTTTCTAGTGAGGGAGAGAGGATTCCTCCTGCCTTCAAGTCAAAACATCAATTTCTTTTTCCTGTCTTCAGATTTGAACTGAAACGGGCTCTTCTTTGGTCTTTAGACCAAGGCCTGCCAGATTTCAGACTATAACTATAACATTTGACTCTAGTGGTTCTCAGGTCTTCAGAATTAGACTGGGACAATACCACCAGCTCTCCTGCACCTCCACGTTGCTGACTCCAAATATTGAGACTTGCTCTCCATAATCACATTTCACATTAGCCCAATTCCTTATAGTATATTTATATAAATATATCCTTATTGGTTCTCAGAAAGGATGTGTGTGTGTATGTATGTATATGTGTTTGTGTACACACACACATATATATATATTTTTTTTTTAATTTTTTTTTTTTCCAAACGTTTATTTATTTTTGGGACAGAGAGAGACAGAGCATGAACGGGGGAGGGGCAGAGAGAGAGGGAGACACAGAATCGGAAACAGGCTCCAGGCTCCGAGCCATCAGCCCAGAGCCTGACGCCGGGCTCGAACTCACGGACCGCGAGATCGTGACCTGGCTGAAGTCGGACGCTTAACCGACTGCGCCACCCAGGCGCCCCATATTTTTTTAAGATGGAGGAGATGCATGTATTTAAATACTGTTGAGAAGGAGCCCCTTGGTTTCTCAGTCAGTTAAGTGTCTGACTTCAGGTCATTACCTCGCAGTTTGTGAGTTCAAGCCCCTCGTTAGGCTTTGTGCTGACAACTCAGAGCCTTGAGCTTGTTTCGGATTCTGTGTCTCCCTCTCTCTCTGCCCCTCCCTCGCTCATACTCTCTCCTGAGAGAGTTTCTCTCTCCTGAAAAAATAAATAAACATTATTAAATAAATAAATACCATTAAGAGTAATCCCATTGAGTCTCTGGTTAGTAAGGTATGTGATCAAACCAGAGAATCCCGTGTTCCCTTGTCTACTGATGTACCCTCTTTTGTTTTTAAGTGTGGCCATTGGTCCTATGCAATATCATACAAGGTCTATGTCATGGCTCAAACACTTGGTAACTTCTTTGAGAGTAGTACTGGCTGAAGACTTAAGGGTAAGGGAAAGAAACCCATACCTAAAATGTGTGTTGATTCTAGTCAGGGAGAATCCCTTCCCCTTCCAGGTTGGAAGGATATCAATGTATTTATCTTGATACCAAGCAGCTGGTTAAAGTTTTCATGGAATAGGACCAAACTGGTGGAAGACAGTGGGAGCTCAATGTAGGTTGGACATTGTATAGTGGTAGTAGTTGGATACACTTTATTGTGTAAGTTCTTATGTTGATGGGCCCATGCCTAACCTCTGTCTTTAACAAGGTTGCCACGTTGTTCATGGGTCCACATGCAAATATTAGACTGACTGATAATGGAGACTGGCTTTAATTAGTTGGCCAAACCATTCTGTGTATTTGTTTGTTTAATGTCTCTTTCTCAGTGGGTGGTAGAGTGCCCTACCTCATATGTAAACATACCTTAATACAATAACACAGATTAGGTAGATTAAACAACAGAAATTTATCTCACAGTTTTGGAGGATGGAAGGACAGGAGCAAGGTGTTGTTAGGTTTGATTTCTTCTAAGGCTCTCTTCTTGACTTACCTTTCTATGTCTTCACATGGTTATTACTACTATGCCTATGAATGTTTCTGGTTAAAAATTTCTCTTCTTATAAGGACACCAGTAATATTGCATTAGGGCCTACCTAAAGGCCTCATTTTAATTAATCACCTCTTTGAGACCTTATCTCCAAATATGGTAACATTCTGAGGTACTGGGGAATAGGACTTCAGCATGAGTTTTGGAGGGGCAAAACTGAGCCCACAACACCAATCTTTTAATGGTTCCCTTTAGCCCTAGAACATTGACCCAAGACATTTGCCACTGTCCACTTTCTTTTATCTATTCTTAATTTAGGTTATTTCTCTTTCAACAGAAATTGGATGACCGGGTTCATTATTTCTTGAAATAATCCCCAACAACACCATCCCCTACCCTTCACCCCTGACCCAGATGTCTTGCAGAGTCAGCCTATCATTGTATGTGCTCTTTTCAGGATACACATACACACTTAAGGGCACCTCGTTTCTTAATAGGAATTTTAATATGCAAAGAAGTTCTTAAGATGGGCAAGTTATTTGAAGAATAGAGTAGTGTTGGATATTGTATTGGAGTTAATATATTGTCAATAAATAAACATTAACAATCAATTAAGTTCTAAACAGAAGCTTTTTTTTCATGTTAAATTCATTTATTTGTTTTTTCTAATCATTGACCCATTAGAGATGAAAAATTGAAAGCAGATTTTATTAAAGGCAGTCACCTGCAAAAAGTTCTAAAAGATAAACTGAAAAAAAAAAAGATACATGCCACATGCTTTGGAGGTAATTTGAAAAAGAGGAATTTACGAATGTAGAAAAGGAAAATGTTAGATGCTTTTTTTTCGCAATTTTAAACCGGCTGTAAAGGACTGTTTTTTGTTTTTTGTTTCCCTGTGTGCAAAGCAAAACGTATGCTAAAATGAAAAAAAAAAATGTAGACTCACATAAGATAAATTCATGTTGACCAAAGGTGAGTGAATCAGGGTTATGGATAATGAGACAACACACCTTCTCTGATTAATTCACCTAGGATTTCTTGGTGAAGTTTGATCTACTTTTAAAAGAAATGGAGAAGAAGATAGGTTGGCAAAGTCATAATCTTTTACAAGGTAGAACTTGAGATATAGCAACTAACATATGTAAAACTGAGTTTAGAAAGAACTTTCTCATCTATTATTTCTTGAAACTTTTATTATAATCCTTCAAGCAGGAAGAGGATCTGACATCATTATTTGCATTTCAAGGCACTAGCTTAGAAATGCTAAATGACTTTCTCAAGATCTAAGAGTGTGGCAGAATATGACTGACTTCAGATGTAGTAGTTTCTTCACTACAACATACTGTCTTAAAAGACAGGCATGAGCTTACTGAGAATATGAGTGGAAGGCTTTGTTTATGAGAAGCAAACTGAAGGAGGGAATTTAAAAACAAGAATAATAACAACACAACTCTTAGTTATATTTTCTTATTTTGTTATATTAATCCATAAAGTGGGAAAATAATAATTAGTGATATTTATTAAATGCTCAATATGTACCATGCATGTTGGTAAACTTCTGTGCATTATCTCTTCTAATTTTCTCATTAATTCAATGAAATAGGAGACAAAAATAATGTGTCATGTATTCATTAAGACATTATTGTCATTAATGGGAACACAGAATTCTGACTTTTACATAATTACTCCCAGAGAAAGCCCAAACTGAAAGAAATATGATTCTTTACTTAGTTGCTTAGGTAGCTATCACTCTGCCAAAGTTTAAAAACTTTAGGAAAAAAAAGTTAGGTATTTATCAATTTAATTAATTTTTTCAAAGAAACAAATTCTGGTTTCATTGATCTGTTCTAGTGTTTGTTTTTAGTTTCTATATCATATATTTCAGCTCTAATCTTTTTTATTTCCCTTATTCTGCTGGCTTTAAGCTTCATTTATTACTCTTTTTCTAGCTTTGTTAGGTGTAAGTTTAGATTGTTTATTTGAACTGCTTCTTCCTGTCTGAGGTAGATCTGTATTGCCATATACTTCCCTCTTATGACCACTTTTGCTGCATCCCAAAGGTTTTGGAACTTAATGTTTTCATTTTCATTTGTTTCCTTGTACTGTTTAATTCTTCTTTAATTTCCTGGTTGACCCATTCATCCTTTAGTAGCATGTCCTTCAATGTCCATATATTTGTGGTCTTTCAATTTTGTGTGGGTGTGTGATTATCTTCAAATTTCATGACATTTTGATTAGAAAAGATACATGCCATGATCTCAATCTTTTCGTATTTGTTGAAGACTGATTTGTGACTTAGCATGTGATATATTCTGGAGAATGTCCCGTATGTATTTGAAAAGAATGTGTATTATGCTGGTTTAGGATGAAATATCTGAATATATCTGTTAAGTACATCTGGTCCAGTGTGGCATTCAAAGCCACTGTTTCCTTGTTAACTTTCTGCTTAGGTAACCTGTCCATTGATGGAAGTGGGTTGTTTAAGTCCCCTAGTAGTATTGTATTATTGTCTGTTAATTTCTTTATATTTGTCATTGTTTTATATATTTGAGTGCTCCATATTGGGGGAATAAATATTTGTACTTGTTAGATCTTGTTGGATCATCCCTTTATTATGATATAGTGCCCTTCTTCATCTTTTGTACAGTCTTTGGTTTAAAATCTAGTTTGTCTGATATAAGTATTGCTACTCTGGCTTTCTTTTGATGTCAATTTGTATGACAAATGTTTCTTCATCCCCTCACTTTCAACTACAGGTGTCTTTAGGACTAAAATGAGTCTTTTGTATGTAGCATAATGATGGGTCTTGTTTTATTTATCCATTCCGACACTTTTGTGTTTCCAATTCTGGAGTCTCTATTCTATTCCATTGGTCTATGTGTCTGTTTTTGTGCCACACATACCATGTGTGTCTTAATCATTACAGTTTGTAGTAGAGGCTAAAGTCTGGGATTGTGATGCCTCATGCTTTGGTTTTCTTCTTCAATATTACTTTGTCTATTCTGGGTCTTTTGTGGTTCCATACAGATTTTAGGATTGTTTGTTCTAGCTTTGAGAAGAATGCTGGTGCAAGTTTTATTGGGATTGCATTGAATGTGTAGACCGCTTTGGGTAGTATTGACATTTTAACAATATTTATTCTTCCAGTCCATGAGCATGGAATGTTTTTTTTTTTCCATTTCTTTGTGTCTTCTTCAATTTCCTTCATAAGCTTTCTATAGTTTTCAGCATACAGATCTTTTACATCTTTGGTTAGGTTTATTCCCAGTTATTTTATGGTTCTTGATGCAATTGAGAATGGGATTGGTTTCTTTATTTCTCTTTCTGTTGCTTAATTTTTGGTGTATAAAAATACTACTGATTTCTGTACATTGATTTTGTACCCTGTGACTTTGCTGAATTCACATACCAGTTCTAGCAGACTTTTGGTGGAGTCTGTCATGTTTTCCATATGGAGTATCATGTTGTCTGCAAAAAGTGAATGTTTGACTTCATCTTTGCCTATTTTGATGCCTTTTCTTTCATTTTGTTGTCTGATTGCTGATGCTAGGACTTCCAACACTATGTTAAAAAACAGTGGTGAGAGTGGACATTCCTGTTGTGTTTCTAATCTCCTAGGGAAAGCTCTCAGTTTTTCCCCATTGAGGATGATATTAGCTGTGGGCTTTTCATAAATGGTTTTTATGATGTTTAAGTATGTTCATTCTATCCCGACTCTCTTGAAGGTTTTTGTTAAGAAAGGATGTTGTATCTTGTCCAATGCTTTTTCTGTATCGATTGTCAGGATCATATGGTTCTTATCTTTTCTTTTATTAATGTGATGAATCATGTTATTTGTGATTTGTGAATTGATTTGTGAATATTGAATGAGCCCTGCAGCCCAGGAATAAATCCCACTTCATCATGGTGAATAATTCTTCTTATATGCTGTTGAATTCGGTTTGGTAGTATCTTGTTGAGAATTTTTGTATTCATATTCATCAGGGATATTGGCCTGTAGTTCTCTTTTTTTGCTGGGTCTCTGTCTGGTTTGGGAATCAAAGTAATGCTGCTTCATAGAATGAGTTCAGAAGTTTTCCTTCCATTTCTATTTTTTGGAACTTGAGAATGATAGGTATTAAGTCTGCTTTAAATGTCTGGTTGAATTACCCAGGGAAGCCATCTGATCCAGGACTCATTTGTTGGGAGGTTTTTGAAAACTGATTTGATTTCTTCACTAGTTATTGGTTTGTTCGAATTTTCTATTTCTTCCTGTTTGTGTTTTGGTAGTGTGTGGGTGTTTAGGAATTTGTCCATTTCTTCCAGGTTGTCCCTTTTGTTGGCATATAATTTTTCATAGTATTCCCTGATAATTGCTTGTATTTCTGAGGGATTGGTTGAAATAAATCCATTTGCAATCATGGTTTTATCTACTTGGGTCTACTCTCTTTTCTTTTTGAGAAGCCTGGCTAGAGGTTTATCAATTTTGTTTATTTTTTCAAAAACACAACTCTTGGTTTCATTGATCTGTTCTAATTTTGTGTGTGTGTGTGTGTGTGTGTGTGTGTGTCTGTTTAGATTCTATATTGTTTATTTCTGCTCTGATCTTTGTTATTTCTCTTCTTCTGCTGGGTCTGGGGTGTCTTTGCTGTTCTGCTTCTAGTTCCTTTAAGTGTGCTGTTAGATTTTGTATTTGGGATTTTTCTTGTTTCTTGAGATAGGTCCAGGTTGCAATGTGTTTTCCTCTTAGGATTGCCTTTGCTGCATCCAAAGGGTTTGGATTGTTGTTTATCATTTTCATTTGTTTCCATACATTTTTTAAATTTCTTCTCTAATTGTCTGGTTGACCCATTCATTCTTTAGTAGGATGTTCTTTAACCTCCATGCTTTTGGACATTTTCAAGACTTTTTCTTGTGGTTGATTTCAAATTTCATAACATTGTGATCTGAAGGTGTACATGGTATGATCTCAGTTCTTTAGTATTTATTGAGGGCTTTTTTTGTGGCCCATTATGTGATTTGTCTTGGAGAATGTTCCATGTGCACTCGAGAAGAAAGTATATTATGCTGCTTTGGGATGTAGAGTTCTAAATATATCTGTCAAGTCCACCTGGTCCTGTGTATCATTCAGGGACATTGTTTCTTTATTGATTCTCTGTCTAGAATGTCTGTTCTTTGTTGTAATTGGAGTATTAAAGTCCCCTGCAATTACCACATTCTTATCAATAAGATTGCTTGTGTTGAAGATTAATTGTTTTGTATATATGGGTACTCCCGATTTCAGTGCATAGACATTTATAATTCTTAGCTCTTCCTCATTGATAGATCCTGTAATTATTATATAATACATTTATTAATCTCTTGTTAATTTAAAGTATAGTTTATCTGATATAAGTTTCTTTTGACTTCCAGTAGCATGATAGATAGTTTTCCATCCCCTCAATTTCAATCTGAAGGTGTCCTCGGGTCTAAAATGAGTCCCTTGTAGACACCATATAGATGGATCTTGACTTTTATACTTCTGATACCCTATGTGTTTTGACTGGAGCATTTAGTCCATTTAAATTCAGTGTTATTATTGAAATATATGGGTTTAGAGTCATTGTGATATCCGTAGGTTTCATGCTTGTAATGATGTCTCTGGTACTTTGTGGTTCCTGCAAGATTTAATTCACAGAGTCCCCCTTAGGATCTCTTGTAGGGCTGGTTTAGTGGTGATGAATTCCTTCAGTTTTTATTTTGTTTGGGAAAACCTTTATTTCTCCTTCTATTCTGAATAACATGCTTACTGGTTAAAGGATTCCTGTTTGCATATTTTTTCCTGTTCATCACATTGAGGATTTCCTGCTATTCCTTTCTGGCCTGTCAATTTCAGTAAATAGGTCTGCTACTACCCTTATATGCCTACCTTTGTATGTTAAGGCCTATTCATCCATAGTTGCTTTTAGAATTCTCTCTTTAACCTTGTATTTTGCTAGTTTCACTATGATATTTCATGTGGAAGATTGATTCAAGTTACATCTGAAGGGAGTTCTCTGTGCCTCTTGATTTTCAATGCCTATTTCCTTCCCCAGATCAGGGAAGTTTTTAGCTATGATTTGTTCGAGTATACCTTCCACCCCTTTCTCTCTCTTCTTCTTCTGGAATTCCTATGACACAGATATTGTTCTGTTTGATTGAATCACTTACTTCTCTAATTCTCCCCTCATGGTCCTGGATTTTTTTTATCCATAATTTTTTCCATAATTTTATCTTCTAATTTGCCTATTCTCCCCTCTGCCTCTTTAATCTGTGCTGTGGCCACCTCCATTTTATTGTGCACCTAATTTATAGCATTTTTTAATTCATCATGATGATTTTTTAGTCTCTTGATCTCTGCAGCAATAGATTCTCTGCTGTCTTATATGCTCTTTTCAAGTCCAGTGATTAATGTTATGACTATTATTCTAAATTTGTGTTCAGTTATGTTGCTTATATCTGTTTTGATCAATTCTTTAGCTGTCACTTCTTTCTGGAATTTCTTCTGAGGAGAATTCTTCTGTTTCATCATTTTGGCTAGTTTTCAGTCCTTTATGAGTTTTAAAAGCTTGTTATGTGCTCTTCACCTGTGAGTACTGCTATGTTAAAGGGGGTTCATACACTGTCCAGGACCTGGCCATTTAGGAGGTGTTTTTTGGAGCGTGTTCCTTGCTCTCTCTTGTTGTGACTTCGTTTATTTTATTTCCCTACTTGTTGTGATGTTTTGGACCCCCCACCAGATGTGCTTTGATTTGTTCCTTGAAGTAGCCCTGGAAAGGAAAACAAACAGAAAGACAAAAAGGAAACAAAAATATGCAAACACACAAACAAATACAACAAACAAATAAGGAAAAACAAATAACAAAAAACTAAAAACAATCCAAAAGCAAAAACCAGAAATACCAGCTACAAGTAAAGAACAGAGTGGAGGTGGTGCTGATGGAAGAGCACATATAAAGAGAGAAATGACAGGGGTGGGGCAAAAGAAAAAAAAATAAACATTGACCAGGTAGAGAGACTAAAAGACTTAATCCAGAGAGAGAGAGGAAAATAAGGAAGGAATCAGGGAAAAAGAAACAAAGATAAAGTTACCCAGATAGAAAAACTTGATTATTCCAGAGAGAGAGAAAGAAATGTAAAGAAGGAGGTGTAGAACATGTATCAAGAGAATGTGTTAAATATGTCTGTTAAACATACAACCAGAGTAACCAGCCTAGCAGAGGGAAGAGATAAGAAGAAGAAATGGAAGGGAGAGTTCCACAGCTTCTATCCTGCTCCAGTAGATACACAGTTACCTGGCGGGAAGGGGCGTGGTTTGGTGTAGGTTGGTGCTGTCTCCACTGTGGGCCCTGTGGACCCATCCCTGATGCCCGCCTTGGTGGTGGTGGGGAGAAAAATGGTGACCCTCCAGTCTCTTCTCCATGACTGGGTGTCCCAAATCACTCATTTGGAGCTGTCCTCACTGTGCCGCAGGCACAGGTGAGGCTGTCTGTTTCACTCCACCCACTCCTTTGCCCTGGCACTTGGCTGGGAATTAAACTCCCACTCTGTGCACCCTGGTACTGAGGAAGCACCTCCCAATATGTGGTCCTGGCTGGTTTGTCCTGTGCTACAGCACTTCAGGGGAGGGGACCAGTTTCTCTTGCTGCAGAATGTGCCCCTGATCTATCACCGAAGCCGGAGGTGGCTTCACTCCTCCCCAGGTGTGTGAACAGGGCAGCTGGCCCCAGTCCACAAATGGGATCTGCATTTAGAGATCCTCTAACCTGCAGTTAGAGGTGAGATCCCTCTCCGTCCCGTTCCGAGGTTTTTTTCTCTTGTCCAGATACTGTCATACACTTCCCCAGCCATTTTTCTCTTCCTTTTGTCTCTCCACAGAAGGGGATCCCTCCCCTCCATGCCTACACAGCCCATTTTATCTCCTTCAGTTTGCAATCACCCACTTATGGCCCATCAGGTTGTCCCATTTTCTCCCTGGTAGACTCAGTCTCTTTTCCTCCCAGACTCTTGGGGTTCAAAGTCCTTTGGCTTCAACCCTTCTTTGTTTGAGAGACATGGGAAGTATGGATTCCCCTACTTTTCCACCATGTTGACCCCTCCTCAGTCTTCAATATTCTTAAAGTATTGACTTGTGTAACATATTTCTATTCTACAAAAAGTTCCATGAATCTATAAGAAGAAAGCATATTCTTCTGTTGGATGGAATGTTCTAAATATGTTAAGACCATCTGCTCTTGTGTGTAGCTAAGTCCAATGCTTCTATATTGATGTCCTGTCTGCATTCTGTGTTAAATGATTTAAACTATTGAAATCTATGAAAATTGGATTAAAGTGATATTTTTCTGTGTTTATTATAATATATAAACTACAGAGGAAAATTAAATCTTAAAAAAACAATGACTAAATAAATATCTAGTGTTTAAAGTGTTATAAATATGTGTTGGTATGGTTAAACAGTATAATAGTATACAATCATTTCTTATATAACTAAATAGAGCCTGTTCCTTAACAGGTGGCCTTCAAGGATTGCTATTTATGTCATTCAAGACCTACTAAGCATCATTTTTGCATGACAACTGCAAAAAGATAAGCAAGTTTGTTTTTGAAGTTTCTAACTTGGACACTGTTTTCAGAAAGCAGGTACAGTTTTTCTTATATTAATCTGCCTTTATAACTGAAAGGAATGTTGAAGGGAAAAATACAGAAAACCCGCATACATCATTTATGGAACTTCTTAACATTGCTCAGTATGGTAAACTTATTATATACTCAAAATAAGTGTTTTATCTTCAGATTGGAAAATAAAAAGCCTTGATCGTGTCAGCTAAACATTCTACAAATATTCTAGAAATAATATTAATGTAAAATATTTTCCTTATTAAGTTTATGGTTTGCTTATTAAGTTTATATTAAACACATGAATATTGTGTTAAATTGCTGGAAACAATAAGAGAAATAGTACTCTGATATAGCATCCTACTTCTTCCTCAAATAACATATAATGTGGTAGTGGATGGATGTTGTTCCTTTTGATGGCTTGAATTTGAAGACCATGCTTAAGTTTATTTAAGAAGGAAGTCATGGGCAGAATGAGTTTGAGTCATCCCTACCTTAATAGGGAACTTCTGAATGAAAGTGATTTGTATGATTTTTGTGGTGCTCCACATGCTTATATGCTATACAATAACCCAAACCATTAAATATTAATTGCATCTATTTGCATCTAACAGTCCTTTAAAATTAATACATTAAAATATTTTAGAATACATGATTAATCCATGTTTATATTAATGAGTAAGTGGACATCAACAGGTCATCTCAAATTACATCTACCATGTACTACTTAACTATAATATTTATGATGTATCTTTAGATAACCAGCCTAAGAGGTAAAATAATTTTTATATAGAATTATTTATTTTTGTTTTCTAATTATTTATCAAATATTGAGAATATCATACCCAATTTTAGGGTATGTATATATATATATATATCCTTTAATTTGTCAGGTTAATTCAAGTTAACTGATTAAAAATATTGGAAAATATTTTACTCAGCCTACTGCATGTTTTCAGTTTCTTCAGGCTTGAAAATTAGAGTTAAAGAAAGAAAGTAACTAAATCTGAATCTGAGGTAGTTCTGGAGGAGAGTGTACGTGTCAAGCGTTTGACAGTATAATTTTACTTTCACAAGTCAGGCCAAAATTCTGGAAGGTAACTGAAGAAAATTTTATATATCAAGGGTCTTTCATTCATTCCATTAAATCATATCAGCTTGTCATTTTTATTGAAGGCCCTAATTAAAGGCCCATACAGTACAAGGTATCCTTAAATTAATTTTGTGGAGAAAAGCAACCATAACTTTGACATTTCCCCAAAGAATGGAAAACAAGGGAAGAGAAAAGATAAAGAAGTGGATAGAAAGCCTCTGACAGTGAAAGTCTCTGAGAGTCTTTTCCAAACCATGGAAAAGAATAGATTCCCATAAATTAATCCATTGCTACATTCTAATATTAGACACAATTTTCAGCCAAATTTTTCCATCATAGTTCTATTTGTTACAATGAGAATGATCTCCGAATAGGTTATATATACAAAATAAAATTTAATTTGTGATCTATTTACGAATTATGTATATAAATCTTGGAAGGTGTATAATACATTTAGTCCTTAACTCTTAACTACTAGAACATCTTATCAAATCAAAGCCTGTATTAACTTAGTACTTCTGTGATATCTGTGAATACCAGAGATAAATTATATGTAGACACCTTAATTAGATTTTTTTAATGTTAGAAACCATTTATTTATGGTGCTTGTGACATTTTCAAAGAAAGACAACTGAACACAGCATAGCAGCTGTAGGTAAGAAGATTTTGGATCTAATGCTCACTTCCAGATGGATGATTGATATGCAATTTAAGTTTATGGTAGACATATCAGCAGATGGAAATAGAATGGAGTTAATGTCTTTGCCACCTGTGAGCTGGTGCACTCTATCAATTACAAGCTGAATTGTATTAAATTCAGGTAATTCAACAGAACTCTAATTAATTTTTGAGAGGAGACTTTTTGTCAAGCTATTAATAAATCAAGACTTTTTGTGAAGCTATTAATAAATCCAGGTTTCAAATTGAGAATATAGAGCTTCTTAAATGTACAAGAAACCTATGGAAGCAGCTTTGGCATAGCACAGTTCACTCTTGTTAAGTCACTCTTGTTATTGCTCTGCCCACCTAATTGAAAAGAATATTGGTAGAATAAGAAGCAATTGAAACAAGTGAGATGGACTGAGCACTCCAAAAAGATGTAAGTGAATTAGAATTGATGAATTTGATGAGAGTAGATTCATGGTGTCACTTTAAATAAATCTTATTTCATTCATGTACTTGCACCCAATCTGTCACTATGACTACTAAAAACATTCAAGAGAGACATTGACAGTTTTATCTTGACACAATCAACTAAATTCCTGCCATAATAAGAGGCAACATATATTGAAGGGGTCCTGAGTTCATCCTCTAAGAATGAAATGTTTCACTCAATAACTTACACAACTCTTATCCAGTAAGCATTGGCACAGTTCCAAGAGAGCTTCAGTCCATTAGAGAAGAGCCTGAGTGGATCTAGGCTTATAGATTTTCAGAAATAGTAGAATTTCCATCTATTGAAAAATATCTATTCCTTACTATCAGTGTGTGCAGTCATAGAGTATTACAGCTGATAAAAATACTTGGATGTTCTCCCAATTTCAAAAATGGGAATTTAATTTTTATCCTAATTGTCTCGACAATTACATCAAAATTTGAAAGGAAAAAAAGAACCTTTTAACTTACATTAGTTGCTACATATATATTGTGTATGTTAATAGCACTGCTACTTGTTATGTTTACTGTGTTGTAACCAAAACTGATGACATAAAATAATGTGGAAGTTCCATGGAGTTTATTTTGGCTGAATATTTGAAATATTTTTTTAAATGGAATGTCCACCATTGTCCTTCTGGTGTAGTGTGTGAAATCTATGGGAATGTACAAATGTACAATTTCTAATGGTCAGTAAGGAGGATGGGATGATTCTGTCCAAAATTTTTATTCAATAATAAAATCTTTATTTTGAAGTGTTTGTTCCAGATATCTGTATTTTGCCATTTGTTAATAATACTATTTTATATACTATTTTATTTTATATACTATTAAATTCTATATTTTCAGTTATTATCTTTTGGAAGATATTGTTTTGAAATCTTTCATAAGAACATTTGCCATATAAAGTATACAAAAATACCTTAACATGTGAACCAAAACAGAATGACTTAAATAAGTGATTTATCACTGGGCATGAAATATAATATAATTTGAAGTTGTATGAATTTCTTAGATAACATTTATTTCTATCTGCTAGTTGCAGAGGTGGGAGGGGTGATTTGAGTTACTACCAAGGGATTATTTTCAGAATCAGTTTAGTCATAGAAGATATGGTGAATTAATATTTCTCAAGTTGGAGTTTCTAAGGAAAGGGAAGGAAACTGGGTTTTCCCAAAGCAAGAAGAAGGAAAAAATAGTAATAAATTTTGATGTGAAAATGTGACAGTGCCTAGGTTTTGTAGTGCATAAACCTTCGCTACCGTGATGCAAGGCATTCATAAATTGTAAACATTCAAACACTTTGGGTAGTGTGAATGTGTGCAAAATATCTCATACATAACACTTGACCAGTAAATAATAACTTTTATTAAATATTTTTTGTAGTGGAAAAAAATTAACAGAAACAGAGAAAATACTGATGTGTAGGCTATGTCATGCTTTCTTATATTTTTAAATGCTAAGGAAGACTGGGCATGAAAAGCAAGCAAATAAACAAACAAAAAAAACCAGAATTATTTTTCTGGAGCATGTTTCAAATATAAGAAATGTTCTGTCCGGGGCGCCTGGGTGGCGCAGTCGGTTAAGCGTCCGACTTCAGCCAGGTCACGATCTCGCGGTCCGTGAGTTCGAGCCCCGCGTCGGGCTCTGGGCTGATGGCTCAGAGCCTGGAGCCTGTTTCCGATTCTGTGTCTCCCTCTCTCTCTGCCCCTCCCCCGTTCATGCTCTGTCTCTCTCTGTCCCAAAAAAATAAATAAACGTTAAAAAAAAAAAAATTAAAAAAAAAAAAAAAAAGAAATGTTCTGTCCAATCTTGCTTACATACCTGCAATTGAAACACTTAGCCTGAATACTCAGTTACCTGAACACTTCAAATCTATCCTACAAAATATATGAGAAGATATATCACTACCAGTAAATGTCTGAAATTCTAAAATCCACTTAGTCTTTCTGTATGAAGCCTAGTATACAGGGTGAATCCCAGACAGACATTGATTAATAAGACACAGACTTTTCCCTAAAATCTGTCACATGTGCTGAGTGTATTGAGGTGGTTTTGACAAATGGAACAATTACAGGCTTTCGAATAAGGCTGACCCAGGATTGAATCTCTGCTGTAAATTTGCTAACTGTAGATACTTGGCTTAATAGCCATGGACCTCAAGTTGCCTTCAGCTTTAAGAAGTGGATAATGTCTCATTTTACAAGGGTGCAAGTAGGTGAAATTAAGTAAGTCAAATCTATGTATCTATCTATCATCTATCTATATTTCTATCATCTATTATCTTTCTATCATCTATCTATCTATCTATCTAATCGTTTCTCTCTTATCCAGGCACACACACACACTCTTACACATATATTTGGAGTTTGGCATATGAAAAGTGTTTAATATGATTACTATTGTAATAGAATGAGTATGATACTATTTTGTCACTGAGTAGGACAAACCTTTATGGAGTCTGATAAGTTAAAAAAAGAAGAAAGAAAGGAAAAAGGAAAGAAGGAAGAGAAGGAGGGAGATAGAGAGTGTAGGAAAGAGTTAAGGAGGAAATAAGGGAAGGAAAGAGAAAAGAAAGAAGGAAGGAAGGAAGGGAAGGAGGAAGGGGTGGTAGGGAGGAAGAGAGAGAGGAAGGAAATAAAGGGGAAAAAAGAAAGTAAAGAAAGAGAGATGGAGGTAGTGAGGAAGAGGGTAGGGGCAGGAAGAAAAAAAAGTAGATACAGCTCCTTTTTTGGTATTAAAAATATTTACATTCTGGGGCTGTTGTGTTATACGATTAACATAGAAAAGTGATCCATCTGTTATAAATATTAGAAATTGGCATACAAAAGAAAAAAGCTTCCATTTATAATTGAAACAATGATTATATAATTCTCTGCTGGATTTTGTGTTGACACATAACACTATTTCCTCATTCTTGTCCTCTCCAATACATTAGGGGGCCTGGGGGTCTAATAACTGTGTTTCTAGGAAGACCTGCCACCAAGATTAAGGATTTAATGCCATTCAGTGGGAAACATGAGATATCAGAGGTATAAGAGAACCAGAAATCTTATCATTGTCCTTCCAGCTACAGTGGCTCCAGATGCTTTTTTAGTATCATATGTCTCAGTGCTGAAAGCTACAATCATTGCTGGCAGTTATCTACAGTTTTTGCAGTTTCTGACTCTGAAATCTGGTTGTTAATTGAAGATTTTGCAGTGTTTTTTCCTGACATTTGTTCCTTCAGAACTTCTAACAGTTTATAAGCACCTAATGTTTACAGTCCTTAAAATACGGTACTTAAAATACAATGACTTTCTTTTTTTTAAATTTTTTGGCTAATCTTGACAGTTAAAGAGGATGCCTAAAGATAAGCAAACAAAAAATAGACACACACATACAAGCCTAAAGAAATGCATAAAAACAGAGATATATCATGTTCATAGATGGGAGACATCATTTCATAAAAAGTCTTACTCCTTACTCAACTAGTTTCATTTTGGTTCAACTTTACAAATAATTGAGATAGTGTGTTAGTGGGATACAGTCAGCTCCCAAGGTAGGCCTTTGATAAAAAAAAGCACAGATAATTTTCTGTGTCTTCGTAAAAGTTTGGTGTACAAGCGATGTGATGCTGCAGATCAGTGGAGAAAGAATAAACAATATCATTGTTCTAGTAAAATAGGTTATCCATAAGAAAAAATAAAATGAAATCAGGCCTCTCAGTATGCCATGCAAAATAAATAAATAACTCAAGTTAGAATTAAAACCTAAATTGAAAAAGTAGAGTTTTAAACATTGGGAAGAAATACTGGTATTAATTTCATGACCTTAACATAAAGAAATATATTTTTAAATAAGAAAAACAATCTGTGAATGAACAAAAGGACAAATGTAGCTACAATTAAAAAAAGAAAGAAAAAATGAGAGTATGGTGAAACATCTGGGTCCCCCAAATTTTAATAGCTCTTTTTTGCTTGTAAAGTAAAAAGAGATTTGATGTTGGCAATTAATACTTTTTCTAGATCTGCTGTAGAAAAAATTTGCATGTTTACATTTCACCAGCATGGTAGATCGCTATTTTGTCTTTAGCTCTCTCTGTATCTTTATTATTTGGCATTTAACTTTACAGTTATTTAAAAAATTTTTTTGTTTATTTATTATTTTTGAGATAGAGAGATAGAATGCAAGTGGGGGAGGGGCAGAGAGAAAGGGAGACAGAATCTGCAGTAGGCTCCAGGATCTGAGCTGTCAGCACAGAGACCAATGCGAGGCTCAAACTCATCAACTGGGAGATCCATGACCTGAGCAGAAGTTAGACGCTTAACCTACTGAGCCACCCAGGCTGCCTCAGTTTTTCTTAATATAGCAAAAAAAAAAAATGTATTTACCTGCCCTTTGACTTTGGGTTTAACCATGTGGCTTGCGTTCATCAATAGAATGAAGCAAAGTCATAGTACACTGTAAGGCCGTAAGATACATTGTATATTTCCATGAACTCTTTTGCTCTTTTCCCATCACCATGAAAATAAACAGAAAAATAAATATGTATAGTACAGTCACCTCAGGTGAACGATCCCAGCTAAGCCTAGCCTTAATCAGCTCACCCTCAGCCACCCAACCTAAGTAAGTGGTAATAAATTATTGTTGTTTTAAAACATTGGATTTGGGGATGGTTTATTATGTAACTATGCCTAAGTGATTCAACTATTATTCACACACAAAAAATTATGTTTCTCTCATTCCTGCTACTAATTATCTATAAGTTTGCATTTACTGTTCTTCCTTAATTTCACTTTTGTTATTATTAATCTTATTGTGTATGCCCATTATCCTCAGTTTCCCCTCTTTTCATGTTTGAGATTAAGGTCAAATGCAACCATTTCCATAAAATGTGTCAGTTTCTTTTGTATAAAATGGGAGACTTATGCCATATACTGAATGATATACATATTTGTTCATCTGCTTTTATTTCCCATACAGTACTTTTTAAAGCTAGATGCTTTAATCTTATACTAAGTTTTATACACAGTGTATTTTTAATATTTGAACAAAAACTGCATAAGTAATGATTGATATAGCTCTTATCCATCATTACAAAGACAGATTTTTATATTACATAAAGAAATTAATTTCATTTACAAATTATTCCTCCAGGTTTAAGTTTTGCTCTTTTCTATGGAGACCGTGATCCACAGAGACTTCAAATGTAAATAAGGCAAGTTGACAGTCATGCCTCTACAGATGTTAAGTAGTCTTCAAATAGTGATCCTTAGGGCTAATATGTCAAAATAAGGAAGTGGAAAATCCCTACACCTAATGTATGGTGAGTTAGCTAATTAGACTATTAGCAGTGAAAATTACACCATAAATGGTTTTTAAGTGACAGTATTCTGCCTTAGTAAACTTTAAGAGGCAATAGCTGGGTTTCAAAAAGTGGAACGTTATTGCATGAATGGTATACTTCACTTAGCACAGCAGCATTTTTATTCCATTGAAAATCAAGTTTAAAATATATATATACACACATATATATATATATACATATATATATGTGTATATATATATATATATGTATATATATTTTTTTTCCTTAGGCTGTAATTTAGAAATTGATACCTCCGTATGCTTTTTAGTGATTAGTTCATGTATATGAGCCATGATAAATTGTCTATAATTGAACACAGTGGCACCAGATTGTAATTTTGGCCAATTCTATTCTACTACCATGATAGGAAATGTCATTTTTTAAAAATTATGCTTTTGCTTTTACACTGTTAGACAAGTAGGTATATTTACTCTTCAACCCATTTTTTCTTTCTTAACTAATTTTCCTTTGACGTGTTGAAGATGGGAAAAAAAAGAAACATAATATCCTCAGTAAAAAGTTCTTAATCACATATGATTTAGGTGACTTGTGTGGGTGTGGGTGTGGGGTGCTATAGCTTACACATAGAATGGGATAAATAGGTTTTCACATAAAGAAAAAGCTTAAGATTTAAGATTGCTTATAGTAGTTGTAAATACTCATTATTTCTTTTTTGTCTCTGGAATGATGGAAATTCGGGAACTTAGCTTGACCACCACCTCATATACTTAATCTACAGACAATATATTATGTTAAATACTTCATACTTCTATGTACTTCTCACATAAGTAAGTTATTAAAATAATTAAACATTTCATTATTATATCCTGAATTTTTAAATAATATTTAAATATTTAATATTAAGCTAGCATGTTGGAAGAGAAAGTATTAAAGGATCTATGAGATTTGTTTGGAATAAAGTAGAAGGTGAAAAATGGCTTTTGTGTTATATGTCACTATAGCAAATCATATTGTTTTAAGATTTCAGTGATGCGTGGCAGTGGAAATAACTGAGATGAGTACAATAGACTTTTCCACAGACTGAGTTTTCCAGGTCATTTAATCCTTTCTAGTGTCTTCAGAACACTTCAACAGAGTTAATGGTAACAGATTGTCACATTATCATCCTCATGATGACCTGTTTGAGTAGAAGATAAAAAATGCTATGCTCCCAAAGCTATGGGTAAAACTGTACTGATCATCAACTCATCAATTTTGTACAAGTGCACTCTCTCTCTCCCTCTCTCACACACACGTCATGTGCATTGGTGTATTGTGTCATTTTATTAGAAAGTATAAACTATCCAGAATGAAATCGAGAGCTGGGAAGTAGAATTTAAAAGAAGCCAGTATATGCCAGCCTTGAGTGATAAAAGACATGTCCTTTGCTCTTAGAAATTCTCATAGTCTCACTTATATCCATGTAAGCATCCTTAAAAACAATTCTAACAAATATCATTATAATTTTTATACTATAATTTTATTATAATTTTAACAGATTAAAAATAGAATGTGAGATGATAGCTGGGCCTCTAGAAATAGATAGGACCATTCCATGAATTGAGAGTGGACAGCCTTACAGTGTTAGCCAGAAGAAACTATAAAAAGCACATACAATAATTATACATGCAAATCAACTTAGAAGTAATTCATAAAGCAGTAGATAGTTGAGAGAATACTGTAAAGAAAACATTGGGTTGAATCAAAATCGTGCTGTTCAATAAAGGTAGGTACTAGACATATGTGACTATTCAGCACTTGAAATGTGGCTTATTTAAATTGAAATGTGTTGGAATCATACAAGACAACACAGATAGCCAAGACTGAGTATGGAAAAAGGTAAAATATTTTATTAATACTTTTATTTTTATCAAATTTTAAAATGGTACTTTGGATATATTATGTTAATAAAATATATTATTAACATTACCTATTTCTTTTTTCTTTAAAAGTACATATGTAGCTTGCATTTATGGCCTATATATTTATATTGAACAGGAATGGTGTAAGGAATTTCCACAGAATCTAATAATTACTTGATTAAGGCAAAATCACAAGTTATCTAAGAATTTAATGTATCCATTACCCACCAACAACTGGATAGCTTTTATTATAAATCTATAAGACATGTTCCATTTTAAGGAAACATAAAGAAAATAATTAAAAGTTGTTGCCTGAACCAGTTTCTTACCTTCTGGGAAAGTCAATTCCCTAGCCTACTAGAATTTTTAAAGTCCTTGAAATACTTATCCAGAGTTTTTGTATACTAATTGCTTTTTCTTCTAAACACTTAGATATGATTACCTTTAAGTGCTTGGGAATGAGAAAGTTTTTAGTGAAAGTCATCTGTGTAGATTGAGGAAGGGCCAGCATATCCTAACTGAGTGAGGTACCTGGGTAAAACCAACATCTAACCACACTAAAGTCCATGGCACAGATCTGAACTATTCTCAATGCCATTTCTGGTTATAGTAGACTTATTCACACCGTTTGGACTTAAACTAGGCCCAAACATTGCTCGCTTCAATTTTGCTTTCTGGTTCTGATTCTTGGAGACATGCAGTGATTACTCAGACTGTGTGTAAGAAATAAACAGGAAAGGAGGCAGAATAGAAAAAAGAGCTTAAGGGGCGCCTGGGTGGCGCAGTCGGTTAAGCGTCCGACTTCAGCCAGGTCATGATCTCGCGGTCCGTGAGTTCGAGCCCCGTGTCGGGCTCTGGGCTGATGGCTCAGAGCCTGGAGCCTGTTTCCGATTCTGAGTCTCCCTCTCTCTCTGCCCCTCTCCCGTTCATGCTCTGTCTCTCTCTGTCCCAAAAATAAATAAACGTGGGGAAAAAAAAAAAAAAAAAAAAAAGAAAAAAGAGCTTAAGGACATTTAAATAAATAGAACTCTAGAATCTTGAAAATTGAAAGTGCCAGGTAAGACAAATCTCAGCAATACAAAACATATTTACTTAGCTTGTTCAAAGGTAAAAATGTGACCGAAAATTTCACACAAAATTCTATATTCCACAAAAAAATACCAATAGTTTGACACAATAAATCATGACCCTATTTGCCAATGTGGAACTACAGTTTTGATTGAAAAATTGTTTGTTTCTGCTTATGTTGTTATGCTTAGTCTTGTGGATATCATCTTTGAGTTTAAAGATTTATATAACAGTACTATTTGTAATAAATAATTAAATGTAGCTCTAATTGTTTCAGTATTCCTGATTTGAGTAGGTATTGTGGACTTTCTCATTATAAACTTAAGTGTTAGCAAATGGATATATATAAAACATATATAGCCAAATGGATATATATAAAACAATAATGGATAGTCACTGCATTTCTTTTTTTTTTTTTTTTTAATTTTTTTTTCAACGTTTATTTATTTTTGGGACAGAGAGAGACAGAGCATGAACGGGGGAGGGGCAGAGAGAGAGAGGGAGACACAGAATCGTAAACAGGCTCCAGGCTCTGAGCCATCAGCCCAGAGCCTGACGCAGGGCTCGAACTCACGGACCGCGAGATCGTGACCTGGTTGAAGTCGGACGCTTAACCGACTGCGCCACCCAGGCGCCCCTAGTCACTGCATTTCTAATAAATACTTCCGGTGGAAATTATATTCAATTGCATCAGAACTGTTTCAATGACCACTTTTTGGCCAAATTAGTAAAACCTGTAATAACAGCGATAGGTAAAATTCATAATTCACTTTATTAAGTATTAGAAGGTATCTTATGATTGATTTTCACAACTTTCTAATTCAAGATTAGTAATATACCTAAGGTAAATCAAAGCAGTGGGAGATCAAGGAGTAAATGAGGGTGTTTCAAATCTATGTAATCTGGCTCTAGAGTCTCAATTTTTAGCCACAGATCTCTTCTGCCACATTGGGTAGAATCTACAGTCTTCAATTGCTTACCTTTCAAAGCACAAGTTCTCTGAAGTCATGTTACTTGTATGGTGCACATGCTAAAAATTATTTCCAGATTACTTTTTGAAAGTCACCTCTGTTTAGGTTTCCCAAGCATACTCTGATAAGAAGACTTTGGTGTTGATAGTTTACCAGGAAGATGATCCCAGGAAACACAAGAGAGCGTGAGGAAATAAGACATGGAAGGAAGAAAAGTCAAGAAAAGGCACAATTAGGAGGAAGTCAACAGATACAAGTGTCTGGAACTGTGTCACGCATGAACTTCCCACTGAGGTTTAACATAGAATATGCCTCAGAAATGTCACACCAAAGAGATAGGAAACTTCACTGAATATGTCCTGCATTGATCTCATTGGCTGAGTGTTGATTTTGGAGCACCTGGGGCCATTTGGGGCTGCCTTGCTTTGGTTGAAAAAGTTTCCATGGTGCTAGAGAAAACCTTGAGGCAGAGAAGTAGTGATGCAATTCAGACTCTGCAGGGGAGAAAATGTCAGTGAGTACAGGAACTGTCCCCTGAATGTAGGTGGATCAAGGGTTTACGGATCAGGACAGTAACAGAATCTGTTACTAAGGTAAAAGCACAGTATGGACAGATTTTATGAAAACACACTGAATCTTACGACAAATTTCTTCAGTGAGTGTGTGAGCCTTCTTCACCCTAACCTTAGTCTTGGAATAAAAGTAACTTTTTCTTTAGTTTAATTCTATACTTCAATTTATTGGGGGTATATGTCTTGCACACTAATAAACTCAATAAATGTATCAAATACATCAAAACAGAATGGTTCAGCCAAAATATCAAATTAGCTATTAGGTGTAAAAAAGTCAAAATAAATTGTTTAAATCATTTTTCACTTTTTTGTAAGGTGCTCATAGTTTGATGATAAACCTGAGTGTAATTGGTGCATTCAGAGTCATTTGAATGGCACGGCTTCACAGAGGTATGCCAAGCAGGATAAAAACTGTTGTGCAATACCTTAAGCAATATTCATTTTATATTATTTTATAATTTGTCTTATATTCCCATTGCTATTAAATATATTGTGAAATAAAAGCTATCTTTCTTATTTATTTAACAATTGTATATATATCTATGGACCAAACAATTAGGTAGGAATAAGAACTAAACTGTTCACATAAACAATGGGTATAGAAACAAGAGCAAAAGGCAATTAACATAATAAGAAGAAAAGCATTTTATGGGTACAGATTTCTTATAAGAATTACAAAGTCTTAAGTTATAACTAAATATTCAAATCCTTGTGTTTTGCTACTTTAAAATTTAAGTGAACTTAGAAAATTACTTTAAGGAGAATAATTTTAAAGTCATATGAGGATACTTGTACAGTATTTGTTAACACCCTTTGGAGTTGGAAGGGAAATTATAGTATACAGTTTTGACAATTTTTCTCTGTAATTTGTTTTGAAAACAGGCAGTACACTTAATATTTTCCTAATATTTAGCTGAATGAGAAATGAGGATAAGTATAATCTTTCAACAGACTTTTGAAATGTGTATTATGCATATAGAATTTAAATTAGTTTGCAAATATTGCAGTAAAAATAGTAAGTCATACTTTTTCAAAAGTATCTATTTCTCTATTGAGTGCTTTCAAAGAATAAAGATGAAGATGTGCGAGAAATATTTTTTTTTTTTTTTTTTTAAATTTTTTTTTTTTTAACGTTTTTTTTATTTATTTTTGGGACAGAGAGAGACAGAGCATGAACGGGGGAGGGGCAGAGAGAGAGGGAGACACAGAATCAGAAACAGGCTCCAGGCTCTGAGCCGTCAGCCCAGAGCCCGACGCGGGGCTCGAACTCACGGACCGCGAGATCGTGACCTGGCTGAAGTCGGACGCTTAACCGACTGCGCCACCCAGGTGCCCCGAGAAATATTTTTAAGAATACTTAAAGTGTAACAAAAAGAATTATTTCTGTGTCCTATATAAAGTTAAATTAAAGAAAATAAGTCAGTCAGAGAAAGATAGATATCATGTTTTCACTCATATGTGGATCTTGAAAAACTTAACAGAAGACCATGAGGGAAGGAATGGAGAAAAAAATAGTAACAAACAGAGAGGAAGGGAGGCAAACTATAAGAGACTCTTAAATACAGAGAACAAACTGAAGGCTGATGGGGGTGGGGTCGGAGACAGGGGAAAGTGGGTGATGGGCATTGAGGAGGGCACTTGTTGGGATGACCACTGGGTGTTGTATGTAAGCGATGAGCCATGGGAATCTACCCCAAAAACCAACAGGACACTTAGCAAACTGTATGTTAGCCAATTTGATAATAAGTTATTTTTTTTTAAATTTTTTTAACGTTTTTATTTATTTTTGAGACAGAGAGAGACAGAGCATGAAGGGGGAGGGGCAGAGAGAGAAGGAGACACAGAATCGGAAGCAGGCTCCAGGCCCTGAGCCATCAGCCCAGAGCCCGACGCGGGGCTCGAACTCATGGACCGTGAGATCGTGACCTGAGCTGAAGTCGGACGCTTAACCGACTGCGCCACCCAGGCGCCCCGATAATAAGTTATTTTAAAAAAAGAAAGAAAACAAACATTAAAACTATACTAAATTTTGCTTTATTTACTATTTCAATAATTACTATAATATTAAATTTGGAATAATTATTACTGTAGTATTCATATTTCAGAATATCATATGCCATGTTATATGTGTTAGTTTTAATTAGATCCTTGAACTTATTTGTTTGTGAAAATTGAATTGATGTAATATAGAAAATTGGGTTTCTTCAATATGTGTTTTTAGGAAATAGCCCTTTCAACTTGCATTAGTACAAGTATGTGTTAATGTTATACTACTATTAAAACAAAATATCTTCAAAGATATAACACAACAAAGTATCTACTATCTGACATATATCTTAGTCATTTAAAAATGTTTAACTTGTCTTCTAAAATTTATCTTTGTATTGAGTCTGACTGGACAGGTGTATAACCTGAACGTCATTTTTTTTCATTCATAAAATTGTGTGTACTGAATTACCTTTTATTGTTTGCTGTTGACAGGGAAGAAAACCTTCCTCTGCCCTGTGATCCCTCTAGCTGGACTTAGAACCAAATTGACATGAGACAGATTAACAGGAGAAAATCAAATTTAATAGGCGTATATATGAGGAATCCACACAGACACGGAATTCGAAAGACAATGATGCAAGATGAAGCTTATATGAGCTAAGGAGAAGGGTATGGGTTTAAGGACACAAAGTAAAGAAAACTCATTAGCAAAAAAGTGATAGGAGATATTTGGAAAACCAAAAAAACTTATTATGCAGATAAATTCCTTAGGTAAAGTGGAGTCTCTGTTAATAGCTCTCTACTTGGTACAGTCTCTCCTTTCCAATGTAAATTTAGGCACTTTAGGGAGTGCAGACAGGTATTCCTATATCTTCTGGGTTTTGGTTCTTTTTTTTATGTTTATTTATTTATTTATTTATTTTTAATTTTTTTTCAACATTTTTATTTATTTTTGGGACAGAGAGAGACAGAGCATGAATGGGGGAGGGGCAGAGAGAGAGGGAGACACAGAATTGGAAACAGGCTCCAGGCTCCGAGCCATCAGCCCAGAGCCTGACGCGGGGCTCGAACTCACGGACCGCGAACTCACGGACCGCGAGATCGTGACCTGGCTGAAGTCAGACGCTTAACCGACTGAGCCACCCAGGCGCCCCTATTTATTTATTTTGAGAGATAGAGGGAAAGAGCTTGAGCCCATGCTGTCAGCGCAGAGCCTGATGTGGAACTCCATCTCACAAACCATGAGATCATGACCTGAGCTGAAATCAAGAGTCAGACACTTACTAAGCCACCCAGGCACCTTGGGTTTTGATTACTTCTAACACAAAATAATCTTTATGCCAAAGTGGTCCTTTTGGGATAACTCTGCCTTCGTCTCCTATACTATTAATTTGTATTGAGGAACATAGTAAGAATCAGTAATACTCCAATTACAAGCATGAGCTGGGCATGTCACCTACCATATCTGAAGGAGTAGCAGAATGTCTGTCTTTTCTTACTGCCAAGAGCTATTGGTCGGCTCCTGAATAACTTGTTTTTTTGTTTTTTTTTTTTTCAATTTTATTTTGTTGCTATTGTTATTGTTTAATAAGATTGGAGAAGGTAGAAAAAGTAAAATCAGGTGGGAAAGAAAAATTAAATAACTCAACTTGAGGCATTGTAAGGAATTTAGCTTTTATGTTCTATGAGGAGATAAGCTGTTGGAGGATTTAGAACTGAGAAGTACCATGACTTAATTTACATTTTAAGTATCTGTTGATGGACTAGATATGACATGAAAGAAAACAAAAAGTATACATATCACTAGTGTTTTTCCCTGTGTAACTGGAAGGTAGGATTTGCCTAGGCAACCAGAAAGATGGAGTTTCTTATTGAGATTAAGAAAATGGCAGGTTTCGGGAGATGGGGTGGGAAGTAAGGAATTTATTTTCAGAAAATGTGGGATCTTATTTGACATAGGTGGCTGAACATATAAGTCTGGAATTTAAGAAAGCAGAATTGGGTAGAGATATAAAACTGGGAGTCTGAATGGGTGTTTCATGCCAATAATCAAAAAGAAGGTCAGGAAAGGCAGAATTATATAGACTAAAACATAGGTTACAGAGATGAGGAGAAATAGGAAAAGAGCCTGAAGAAGGAGCAGCTACAGAAATTGAAAAGCAAATGGAAGAATGGTGATTCAGATGCCTTATAAGGACACCTTTTAAGAAAGAGGACGTGAAAAACCATAGCAAAGGTCTGCTATTATGAAAAGTTCGCATTGACCTTATTTATTTTGATTTTATTGTTACTTTGCCAAGAACTTTTGCAAGTGAAATGGTAGTTATGGTGGGAATGAACACCTGATTTGAGTTCATTTGAGAGGAAATGGGCAAAGAAACAGCAAAGAGGACAAGTACAGAGAGATTCTTCTCTAAGCAATAATTATTATCTTAATAATCTTAATAATATTATATAAAAGTAAATAATTAAAAGAAAATAATTGATTCCAAAATCTATGGTACCTTGATTTCATAAATCTATATTGGACATATTCACAAGTATAAAATATAATTCCATTTATTCCTTAGAAATTTTATTTTCAGGCTTAATATTTTCAGTGTTTTGAGAAAAATTTTTTGCTTACTTTTGCTTCTTCTCTAAGTGTCTCCCAATTTGACCTTCCTGGTCAAATAATAATTCATTAAAGATGTCTGGTTGTTTAACAAAAAAACAAGGTGTCTAATTGTTTGGGTGATTGACATATTTGGTACCTTATAAAGCATTTGAAAAAAGGCCTTAGTATCATATTTGCATGTTACACCTTTTGCAAATTAATAAAAATCTAGCAATAAGTAAAGTGAGAATTCAATGTGATAACTGGAGAAGAGGCTTCTCCTTGAAAGGAGTCTTATTTTAATGAATACCCATAGCTAGCTAAAATAGTTTAATTCCCAGATTTTTTAATTTAAATACACTGATGATAAATAAAATATTGAACATTGATCTATAATAAATATAAATGCGTATTTCAAAACAAAATATAATTTTCTCCAAGTAGAAGACCTAGAGTTTATTTTCAGACAAAATGAATACAAATTCAAATCGTTTAAATTTATAATTACATTTGATATTGTTTCTATACTAGTTTCATAGCTTGACTTTTTGAGGTATTTAAACTTAGAGACAGTCTGGAAGTGTGAAATGATATGATACTTGTCATCAGAAAGCATGAACGTGAGGGGTGCGGTGGCAGAGAACATGTGACCCTTGATCTTGGGGTTGTTCACTCCAGCTGGGTGTACAGACTACTTAAAAAAAAGAAAGCATGAATGTGAAACCCAACTGTGCTACTTCATAGTAGTATATATAAAGCAAACCCATAGTCTCAGGTTCCACACTTGTAAAATTATAATAATAAGAATATGTATCATATTGGATCACCGTGAGATTTAATGGGATATACTATGACCCATAGGTTAAATGCTTTGTACTCTTTTTGTAAGGGGAAGTATTTTATCTATAAATAGTGAAAAATAGAGAAAAGGGGAGGAAAAACTGAAACCTTAGATTTAGCCTCATAAGAACATCTTTTTCCTGAAAACCATTAATGTCTGTTGAATTATTGAGCAGACAAAATTCTGGAGATCTAGAAATTCACGAAATACACCTTGAGTCCAGCCTCTTACATTTGGAATTTAAGAAAAATTAAATGACATGCCATGACTGAATAAAATTACTGTCAAAGAACAAAAAGAGTAGGGAAATTCCCAGTGTAATTAGCATACAAATAGAAACCACTATAGTAATGCAGATTATAATTATAAATTATAAAAATAAAAGTGGTAATTTAAATTTGATTCAAGATCACCTTGCCCTACTTTAACAAATAGGGTATCTAACTTATGTTTAAATAAACCAGTTATGATAGTTATTTGTCATGCTGATATTTTCCATATTTTAAAAACATTTGTTAGTGTTAGAAAAAGCATTGAAAAATAATGTTAAATATCAGTAAATAATTTTCTACTTCTTGCAAATAAATAAAATTTCACATAATTTATAAATGTTTAAAAATATTTCTACCTAGGGGCGCCTGGGTGGCGCAGTCGGTTAAGCGTCCGACTTCAGCCAGGACACGATCTCGCGGTCCGTGAGTTCGAGCCCGCGTCAGCTCTGGGCTGATGGCTGAGAGCCTGGAGCCTGCTTCCGATTCTGTGTCTCCCTCTCTCTCTGCCCCTCCCCCGTTCATGCTCTGTCTCTCTCTGTCCCAAAAATAAATAAACGTTGAAAAAAAAATAAAAATAAAAATAAAAAAAAAATATTTCTACCTAGTGAGAGCAATTTGAATTGCAGGTTTCCACAAATTATTTCTTACAACCATGTTCAGAGACACCTGTTGCTGGGAGTGGGGGTGGGAGACAGATATAGGGAATAGGAGACTTGAATCAATGTTGTAATAATAAATAGTTAATCACTGAGGTTTTTGCCTGTAATCTAAAACAAATTAAGGTGATCATTGAAAAAATTATTATTTTTAAAATTTTTTTTTTCAACGTTTATTTATTTTTGGGACAGAGAGAGACAGAGCATGAACGGGGGAGGAGCAGAGAGAGAGGGAGACACAGAATCGGAAACAGGCTCCAGGCTCTGAGCCATCAGCCCAGAGCCTGATGCGGAGCTCGAACTCACGGACCGCGAGATCGTGACCTGGCTGAAGTCGGACGCTTAACCGACTGCGCCACCCAGGCGCCCCAAAAATTATTATTTTTAATGAAATTTCAAATTATGTCATTTTTATTCATTTAATGTAGATTTTAGTGTCCAAATTCAATTAAATTATTATATTAGTTATTTTATTTTTAGTAATATAATAAATTTTTGGATAAAATAAATTACAACCAAATAAGTTTGAGTTTTTATTCTAGTTGGATATTAGTAATATTACTGAATCACGTAGGAAGTGGCTCTAGTTAGGGCCATTTGTCAGCAGAGAAAAGCCTAAGATACATATAAAGCACAAAAACAACCCCACAAAACAGATGAAAAAAAAAAATAAAATAGAAAGGGAGTATTAGAATGTTATAATCCAATAGTAATGAAACATGGCTACTAAAAATGTTAGTAGGAAATGCTATCCAGAATCAAGGCTGCTTTGGCATCACTCTGCTTTGTTCTGATCAGACACATTTTGGAAGAGAGGCATTAGCAACCTAGAAGTGAGAAGTGAGCAGGGATGATAAATCTTTATCACGTGGAAAATGAGGAAAGTGGTGATGTGTAGTTTGAGAAAAAGAGACTTAGAGACACCATGCATGTTCTCAGCTGTTTAAAAGGACTGTCATGTGGAAGACGGATTAGAACAGATATGCCTTGCTCCAAAGACTAAGACTGTGAATTAAGGCAAACAATAAGAAAGATATTTCAGTTCAGTATGATAAAAAGATTCTGACATTTTAAATTATGTGATGCCAGTGAAAGCTTCATTGTAAGAGTTATCTTGCAGTTGGAAAATTATATGATACCCAAGGTCACTATCAATACTAAGAATCTTTAATTTTGTGAATTAAAGTACATTTGAAATGCCCATTCTAAGTTTTAGTAAAAAGCCTTGCACATGGCTTTAAGGTAATCTGAAATTAATATTATGCCTCATTTCTGTCTTTGCTTCTACTCTATTTATGTATCCATCCATCATCTATCTATATCTATCATCTATCTCATGATTTCAAACTCTGCATAATTTAAGCCGCATAAAGAGAAAAAAAAACTTTTATACAGCATGTACTAATAATCTTATATTGAAATAGAAAAAGACATAATAATTGGTCATTCATTTTTAAAAAGGTCACATTTCAACCTACAAAGATAGAAATTTCACATAGCTCAATCAAATACTATGAGTCAAATAATGTGTTGGAGATGGCAATAGAATAGGTCAAGTAAATGTGCAATTACAGTGAAGTATGCTGTTACAAGAGCAATATTCAGGGATACTAGGTTATGCCACTTCTATGTTTATGAAAGAATTCCCTCAAGAAAATCCAGCATTTGAAAACTATAAACTTAAAAAATGAAGTGTGACTATTCATAAAACAGCCTTCTCAGATACAGATAATTTTTGATAAATTTATTTGGCAAACTTCTTAAAGATAATTCTTTTCTGATTAAGTATATGCAACACACTCATCTCATCTTCGAAGGGCATAAATACGCTTGTAGTAGAGCATCTATATCACAGGAAAGCTTTCCTGTGTCATGACTAAGAGCTTTGCAAGCAAAGATTTTGTCCAATAATAATTCCATACCTTGCTGTTAAGAAAAGTATGTAAAAACTTCTCAAGAAATGTATTTTGGAAAAATCCCCTTTTACTTTGTCTACTTTAACCCTTTGTTAACCAAAAACAGTAGGAAAAAAAAAAAGCACACAACATTTTGGTCCCTAAATTATTTCAGGTCTTGGTTAAAGATGTCAGAGGCCTTAAGATGGTTGAGTAGTATGGCAACCCTGAGCTTGTCTTGTCCCTGAAAAGCAGCTAGACCAGCATCAAACCATTTTGAACAGAAATTGATCTGAGAATTAACACAACAATATGCATAGCTTGAGCCACAGAACTTGGCAAGTTGGCATGAGCCATTCCTCAGTGAGACTCTCCCCCAGAGAATCATTGTGGGTCCAAGTCATGGGGGTGTCTCTGAGGTGTGGGGTTTTGAAACACAACCCCATCTGAGCTAAAACCCTGAAGGAAGGTGTCACCTGGCAGGAGATGGCAGGTGGCCCTGGCAGGGACAAGGACAGAGTAGAAACAGAGAGCAGAAGGAGGCCTGCCACAAAGGAGGGGTGCTTGATCATGGATCAGCAAGAGTGTGAAGTTCCTGCACCATAGACTAGGGAACTGGTAGAAGCCATTTTCACCTCTTCCATACACGCACATGTGAGCACGCACACTGATGCACTCCAGTAAACTAAGAAGTGCCATTTAGTGGAGAATGGAGCCACACTGCCTAACTGTGCCCTCCAGGCACATTCGCCACACACCCGCACAAATCCTTCCACCTGCTTAGTGTTTGGACTATAGAGTGTTTCATGGTTTCAGTTCTAGGGAAAACTGGACGTAACTTGATTCAGGTTTCATTCTGTTTGCTTGTTTGTTTATTTGTTCATTTTCTTTGCTTCTGTTTTTGCTTAATGTTTTTTTTTCTTTCTTTTATTTCTTTCCGTGAATACAGAGCAAATTCTTTTTTATTTTTTATTTTTAATTTTATTTTTAATTTAATTTTTAATTTTTAATTTTCTTTATTTTATCTTATGTAACTTTCTTTGATTTTTAATTTTTTAACTTTTTTTTCTTTCCTTTCCCTTTTTTCTCTATTCTATTAAGCTTTTTTCAACAAGACCAAAACAAACCTAGTAGGATCCAGATGCCTTTACTTGATTTTTTTGTTTTGTTCTTAACTAATCTTTTTTTTTTATTAATTTTTTTCTGCCTCCAAAATGAAAATACAAAGGAGTTCACCCCAAAAGAAAGAACAGGAAGAAATGACAGCCAGGGATTTAATCTACAGAGATATAAGTAAGGTGTCTAAACTAGAATATAAAACAACAATTATAAGAATACTAGCTGTGGTTGAGAAGAACATAGAAGACACCAGAGAATCCCTTTCTGTGGAGATAAAGAAACAAAATCTAGTTGGGCTAAAATTAAAAATGCTATAACTGAGAGGCAATCTCAAAGGGATGCCACAGCAAAGATGGATGAAGCAAGCAGCAAATCAGCAATATAGAAGAAAAAATTATAGAGAATAATGAAGCAGAATAAAAGGGGGAAACAAAGGCAAAAAATCATGATACAAGACTTAGAGAACTCAGTGACTTATTAAAAAGGAATAACATCTGAATCCTAGGAGTCCCAGTAGTTGAAGAGAGAGAAAAAAGGTGAGGAAGATGTATGTGAGAAAATTATAACAGAAAACTTTCCTAATCTTAGGAAGGACACAGACATCATTATCTGAGAAGCACATAGAACTCCTAATAGATTCAACAAAAACCGACCATTACCAAGGCATATTATAGTCAAATTCACAAAATATACAGACAAGGAAAGAATTATGAAAGCAGCAAGGAAAAAACAAAAGTCCTTAACCTACAAAGGAAGACATAAGATTGGCAGCAAATCTGTCCATGGAAACTTGGCAGGCCAGAAAGGAGTGGCGGGATATATTCAACGCACTGAATCAAAAAAAAAAAAAAAAAAACATATATATATGTGTGTGTGTGTGTGTGTGTGTGTGTGTGTGTGCAGCCAAGAATTCTTTATCAACAAGGCTGTCATTAAAAATAGAATGAGAGATAAAGAATTTCCCAGACAAAAACTAAAGGAGTTCGTGACCCTAAACCAGCTCTGCAAGAAATTTTAAGGTGAACTCCTCCAGGGGAGAAAAGATGAAACGAAACAAAAAAGACCAAAAGTAACAAAGACTAGAAGACCAGGGAACATCACCAGACTCCAACTCTGCAGGCAACACAATGATACTAAATTAATGTCTTTCAATAATCACTCTAAATGTAAATGGATTAAATGCTCCAAACAAAAGACAGAGGGTGTCAGAATAGATAAGAACATGACCCATCTGTATGCTGCCTATAAGAGACTCATTTTAGACCTAAACACACATGCTGATTGAAAGTAAGGGGATGGAGAACCATCTATCATGCCAATGGTTAGCAAAAGAAAACTGGAGGAGCCATGCTTATATCAGACAAACTAGATTTTAAAATAAGGACTGTAACAAGAGATGAAGAAGGACGTTATATAATAATTAAGGGGTCTATCCATCAGGAAGATCTAACAATTGTAAATATTTATGCCCCCAACTTGATAGAACCCAAGTATATAAATGAATTACTCACAAACATAAAGAAACTCATTGATAATAATACCATAATAGTAGAGGATTTCAACATCTCTTTTACAACAATGGACAGATCATGTAAGCAGAAAATCAGCAAGGTAACAATGTCTTTGAATGACACACTGAACCAGATGGACTTAACAGATATATTCAGAACATTTCATCCTAAAGCAGCAAATTACACATTTTTCTCCAGTGAACATGGAACATTCTCCAGAATAGATCACATACTGGGTCACAAATTATCCCTCCATAAACACAAAAGGATTGAAATCATACCATGCATATTTTCAGACCACAACATTCTGAAACTTGAAATCAATCACAAGAAAAAATTTAGAAAGACCATGAATACTTGCAGATTAAATAACATCCTACTGCAGAATGAATGCGTTATCCAAGAAATTAAAGAATTAAAAAGTACATGGAAACCAGCAATATAAAACCTCTGGCATGCAGCAAAGGTGGTCATAAGAAGGAAGTATATAGCAATCCAGGTCCTCCTCAAGAAAGAAGAAAGGTCTCAAATATACAACCTAACCTTACACCTAAGGAGCTGGATAAAGAACAGAAAATAAAGTCTAAAACCAGCAAAAGAAGGGAAATAATAAAGATTAGAGCAGAAATCAATGATATTAAAAACAAACAAACAAACAGCACAACAGATGAATGAAACCAGGAGATGATCCTTTGAAAGAATTTTAAAAAACTGATAAACCCCTAACCAGACTGATCAAAAAGAAAAAAAGAAAAGACCCAAATAAATAATATCATTAATGAAACAAAAGAGATCACAACCAACACTACAGAAATACAAACAATAATAAAAGAATATTATGAGCAATTATATGACAAAAAATTGGGCAATCAGGAAGAAATGAACAAATTCCTAGAAACATAAACTGTCAAAACTGAAACAAGAAAAAATGGAAAATTTGAACAGACCCATAACAAGTAAGGACATTGACTCAGTAATCAAAAATGTCCCAATAAGCAAGAGTCCAGGGCTGGATGGCTTTCCCGGGAATTCTACCAAACATTTAAAGAGTTAACACCTATTCTTTTGAAGCTGTTCCAAAAAGTAGAAATGGAAGGAATACTTTCAAACTCATTCTACGAGGCTGGCATTACCTTGATTACAAAACAAGACAAAGGCCCCACATAAAAGAATAACTATTGAACATGGATGCAAAAATTCTCAACAAGATTTTAGAAAATGAATCCAATAGTACATTAAAATAATTATTCACCATGATCAAGTGGGATTTATTCCTGGGATGGTTCAATATCTGCAAATCAACAAGTGTGATACATCACATTAATATAAGAAAGGAATAAGAACCACACGTTTCTCTCAATAGACGCAGAGAAAGCATTTGGCAAAATATAGCATCTTTTCTTAGTAAACACCCTCAAGGAAGTAGGGATAGAAGGAACATACCTCAACATTATAAAGACCATATATTAAAGACCCACAGCTAATATCATCCTCAATGGGGAAAAACTGAGAGCTTTCCCCCTAACGTCAGGAACATGACAGGGATGTCCACTCTCACCACAGTGTTGTAAGTCCTAGCCTCAGCAATCAGACAACAAAAAGAAATAAAAGTCATCCAAACTGGCAAGGATGAAGTGAAACTTTCACTCTTTGCAGATAACATAATACTCTATGTGCAAAACACAAAAGACTCCACCAAAAAACTGCTGGAACTGATACATGAATTCAGCAAAGTCGCAGAATATAAAATCAATGTACAGAAATCAGTTGCATTTTTATATGCCATAATGAAGTAGACAAAGAGAAAGCGAGGAATCAATCCCATATACAATTGCACCAAAACCATAAAATACCTAGGAATAAACCAAACCAAAGAGTTAAAAAACCTGTATACTGAAAACTATAGAAAGCTTATGAAAGAAATGGAAGAAGACATGAAGAAATGGAAAGACTATCCATGTTCATATATTGGAAAAATAAATATTGTTAAAATGTTGATACTACCCAAAGCAATCTATATATTCAATGCAATCCTCACCAAAATAACACCAGTATTCTTCACAGAGCTAGAACAAACAATTCTAAAATTTGTATGGAATAAGACATGACCCCGAATGGCCAAAGTAATGTTGATAAAACCAAGGGGCACCTGGGTGGCTCTGTCAGTTAAGCATCCAGCTCTTCATTTCAGCTCTGGTCATCATCTTATGGTTCATGGTTTCGAACCCCATATCGGGCTCAATGCTGACAGCACAGAGCCTGCTTGGGATTCTCTCTCTCTCTCTCTCTCTCTCTCTCTCTCTGTCTCTCTCTCTATTTCTCTCAGTGAAAAATAAGCTAAAAAAAAGAAAAAAGAAAGGAGAAAAGAAAAGAAAAAAGAAAAGAAAAATAAGAGAAAAGAAAAGGGAAAAGAAAAGGGAAGAAAAGAAGAAAAGAAAAGAAAAGAAAAGAAAAGAAAAGAAAAGAAAAGAAAAGAAAAAGAAAAAACCAAAGCTGGAATCATCAAAATTCTAGACTTCAAGCTGTATTACAAAGCTGTAATTATCAAGACAGTATGGTACTGGCATAAAAACACACACATAGATCAATGGGATAGAGTAGAGAGTCCCAAAATGGACCCACAATCATATAGCCAATTAATCTTTGACAAAGCAAGTAAGAGTATCCAATAGACAAAAAGACCATCTATTCAGCAAATGGTGTTTGGAAAACTGTACAGCAACATTCATAAGAATGAACCTGGACTACTTTCTTACAGCATACACTAAAATAAACTTAAAATGGATGAAAGACCTAAACATAAGACAGGAAGTCTTCAAAATCCTAGAGGAGAAAATAGGCAACCACCTCTCTGACTTTAGCTGCAGCAACTTCTTACATGACATGTCTCTGGAGGCAAGGGAAACAAAAGCAAAAATGAACTATTGAGAGCTCATCAAGATACAAATCTTCTGCACAGTGAAGGAATCAATCAGCAAAACTAAAAGGCAACCGACAGCATAGGAGAAGATATTTGCAAATGATATATCAGATAAAGGACTAGTATCCAAAATCTATAAATAACTTATATAGCTCAACACCCAAAAAACAAATAATCCATTGAAGAAATGGGCAAAAGACATGAATGGACACTTTTCCAAAGAAGACATCCAGATGGCAAACAGACTCATGAAAAGATGCTAAACCTCACCTATCATCAGGGAATTACAAATCAAAACACAATGAGATACCACATCATACCTGTTAGAATGGCAAAAATTACCAACTCAGAAAACAACAGATGTTGACAAGGATGCAGAGAAAGGGGAGCACTTTTGCACTGCTGGTGGTAATGCAAACTAGTGCAGCCACTCTTTAAAACTGTATGGAGTTTCCTTAAAAAATTAAAAATAGAACTCCTCTATGACCTAGCAATTGCACTACTAGGTATTTATCTGAAGGATACAAAATGCTGATTCTGGGGAACATGCACACTAATGTTTATAGCTGCATTGTCAACAATAGCCAAAGTATGAAAAGGGCCCAAATGTCCATCGACTGGAAAATGGATAAAGATGTGGTATATATGTATGTGTGTGTGTGTGTGTGTGTGTGTGTGTATATATACATATATATATATATATATATATATATATATATATATGTATGTGTGTATGTGCATGTGTGTATATATATATACGTATATATATATACGTATATATATATACACACACACATGCAATGGAATGCAATGGAATATTATTTGGTGATCAAAAAATAATGAAATCTTGCCCTTTGAAACAACGTGCATGGAACTAGAATTTATTATGTTAAGCAAAATATGTCAGAGAAAAACAAATATCATCTGATTCCATTCATATGTAGAATTTAAGAAGCAAAACAGATGAACATAAGGCATGTAAAGCAAAAATAAGATAGAAATAGAAAGGGAGACAAACCATAACAGATTATTTTCATTTTATTTATTTATTTATTTATTTATTTATTTATTTATTTATTTATTTATTTATTTTAGAGATTCTTAAATACAGAGAACAAACAGTGTTGTTGGAGGGAGGGTTGTGTCGGGGGATGGGCTAAATGGGTGATGGGCATTAAGGATGGCACTTTTTGGGATGAGCACTGGGCATTATATGCAAGTGATGAAGCCCTAAATTCTATTCATCAAATCATTATTATACACTATGTTAACTTACTTGGGTTTAAATTTTTAAAAGGATAAAATAAAAAAAATAAAATTAAAAACAAAGATATCCAAAGAGGTCTACTCAGAGAACTTTCCTTAATAAAAATTATATTTCATGTTATGTAATTTTAAAAATCTTCTTACAATGTAGTCTTCATACTAATCTTATCTCCATTATGTTAAAAATAATCAATCTTTTGGAAAATAGATATGAAGTTTTTCATCTCACTTTTCATTCTGAAAAAGAAAACTGAAGATGAATACATGTAATTTTACAACAAAAGTGGTAAAAGCAAAAAATATAAAATAGTTGTAATGAGAAATTGAAATCAAAGACCTGAAGTAGATCTCATAATCTCTACTGCAGAAAATGGGGTCATGACCAATGTACTGCTTGTTAATATATACAAATGAGTGGTGAAATGACAGACTCTGGATATCCAAATACTGAGGCATTCAAATATCAAGAAAAGTATTTTTAAAGGATAAAAAAAAAATGGGCTCAAAATTTCTTTTAATTCTAGCTAATCACTTATTTCTTAAAATCATAGTGTATTTTAAGTCATTACCCCCACAAGATAAGACATTTCTGAGTCTCTTATTGGACAGATGAGACAGAAGTTCAAATCACATTGTTTTTCATACTTGAAGGACCTATAATGTAACAAAGTAGCAGTGGATGGAGTCAGGACCTGTAGATGTGGAGTCTTCCTCTCAGACCCATAGTTGAACTAATGCCTGTAAGCATGTATTGATTCCAAGTGTGAGATTCCTCAATAGGGAAATTCAGTACTCTTGCAAAGCAAGGGGATAAAGCACTTGCATAGATGTGTTCATACATGCATACATATATGCATATATATTTGATATTTCAAATAAAGCATTAGCCAGGAAACACTGGGAAGTCAGAAAATATACGGGTAGTACTACTTATATGTTAGCACTCATTTTCTTACCAGCAGTTAATTATACATTGTTGTGACTGTTGTATTGTGTTTTTAATGCCATAGACTGAACCTAATTACTTATTAGGATGGTGTCTTTTCCTCAGGCTTTTTCTCTGAACTACCCCATTAACAAGCTTGCCTCTCTACAGGAGTATCTCAGAGGCAATTTAAATATATGCAAACCAAAACTCATGATTACACACCCTTATTCTTGTGGTAGATTAAGTCATTATTCTCAATTCCTAAACCTCCACACAACCAGTAATGAAAGTTAATGTTTTTACAAATAAGGAATTTAAGGCTAAGAGAAGAAATGTGTTCCGAGTTACACAACCAAATGAGAAGAATTCAAGAGTTGACCTTATGTCTAAAGGACATTATGCTTTGCCTTTTTATCATATAAGATATATAATAAAACTATTTGGAAAAGACTTCCGAAGTTTGGTTCTATCCAAATGTAAATTGTGTACATTTGCTGCTATTCATACATAAATTATTATTTAATTCTTAGCAGAATAACTACAAAATATATTTCCATTTTGTTTATTTTCTCCTAGCCTTTTTGACATAGAAACATTAAAAATTTATTTTATTATTCCCAAAGGTAATAGTAACTGAGAATAAAACCTCAAGTATTGAAATCAAAACTTTTAAAACAAAGATACATTAGAGATTAGTTATATATAAATGTATATATCAAATTATTAAAAGAAAAAAATAAAGAACAATTGTTTACTCACATTCACCGTACAATAACATAATGCATTTTAAATTTTGTATTCTCTTTCAGTTCTTGTTCATAGGCAAAATCAATTTCACAGCACTAAAATGATAGCTTAGAAATAATGTTATATTTGACTTTTTCCTTGGTATTATGGTTTACTCATGTGAAGATTGCCTTTAAGTATGATTTTATGTGTTAAATATAGCTTATTAACTTTCACAGAGGTCTGAGAAACAAGGCAATAATTCTGATTAATTGATGTTCAAGCAGAAATGGAATTAGGCTAATTTTTAAGATGTAATACAAAAAATTTGAGATAATTTATTTTCATAAATGTCTCTGTGTCACTGCAAATCACTTCCCTTTTCTGATTCTGACAGATCCTCAGCCTGTGCTATGCCATAAAGACCTTGATTCCCTCAAGGTTATTTTTTTCTTGTTATCTACATTCACATCGGTTGTGACTTTTTCACAGACCTGGGAAAGAAGGCTACTTTCCTGAGTTCTCCACTGATGTGGTCAGGGGGGTGTTAGCTCCCTCGCAGAGTTTTCTCTGCTGGCAATAGTTACAAGTCCAGTAATGAGCTGGACCCTATCAGGGGGAAGTACATTTGTGACTGAGGACTCAGATGGGGACACAGGCTTGCAACAGGGATGGAAAGAACAGCAGTTGCTGCCACTGCCATTTCTGAGCAGAAACAAACAGAAAATAATGTGGCTCTGGATTTTGCCTACTGCTGATCTGGGGTTTTTTTTGCCCCTTTCTTGGTCCCTACCCGTTTTTGAGACAATTTATTGCTTTACAACAACCCATCTCCATTATATAGAGAAATTTTTGAGAAAGATGTGAAGTATTTCTCAAATTTGTTAGATGTGGGTCATCATATTTTTAGGAAATCCTCTATTTTAGAATGATGAGAGGAAACAGATTTGATGCTGATTATATTATTTTCTCTTCTCTCCCTCTTTTTCCTCTTTTCCTCTCTCCCTTACTTCCTTGTATTCTTCCCTTTTCTCAGTTCCTTCTTTGCTTCCTTTTTTTCCTTCCATCCTTCTTTTTTTTTTTCTATCTCCTCCTTCTTATTCTAACTGAAGAGTTACCTGACCCTCCCAATGTCATCAGATACAGTTAATCAGATTATTCACTGCACAAGTTTTATGGCCAAGGTGGAAATTTGAGCCTGAAATACCACCCATGCACCACTTACCAAATAAATTAGGGCTACATCTTCCCAGTAGGGTGTCTTTTCCTAATTATCAGAGAAACTCATTAAGACTGGTGGCAACCATGCCCTCCCTCCTCGTGCTGAATAGGGCTGTTCAGGTCCTGCCTCTTAGAAATAAATCAGCTCCCACTCACAGGTCAGTGAATCCACAGAATCAACATATTCAAGTATTGTGCAATAATTATTACCTTTGTCTTCCTCTATAGAATCTTCTCAGAAATTTTGAGCAAATGTTTCACAGAAACATCCTAACTGTGCAGGGTAAAACAATATATATTTGAATTTAAAAAGGCAATGTTTATTATTCAATTGAGATATTGCTATCCTTTAAATATTCATTCCAATGGCATTTATCACTATATTTTTTTCCTAGATTTGATCCATTTTCTTGGCAAGCAGGATATAATTTGAGTCAGTCCTTATATTCTCACTGCCAAGGTGCACATGACATGTTTGGGCATATGGTCTTGTTTTTATGATCTTTTAACCTTTATTTATTTTAGATATACCATGGTGTAATGGATCATTTGGGGGCATTGAACACTTGGAATGGCAGCAGGTCTGGTTGAGGCCATCTGGAGATGCTAAGGAGAAGTTTGCTTCCTTGTGGAACAAGCTTTATAAATAGAGTTATACAAAACTAACTGGTAAACTTGGAATAGCCGCATTTAAGAATAGGATATGGTGGTATACAAGGTAAATTAATAGATCAAGGGATGGATACATGGACAATTATGTTATAAAGGAAATATACATTCTTATTTTGGAATCTAGCATTCCAGAATGATCCTAGAACTTCCTACCCCTGGTGTCTTAGATTTTAGAAAGGGGCTATTCTAACATGAACAAAAGCTTTTATTTCCTTTTTGTTTTTAGACATGGGCATAATGTCCCCAGAGCCTGCTTGTATACATATTTAGAATGAAGGTGGTAGAAGTTTAGAAACATTAAATGTAAAACAATTTTTTAGATTATACTACTGAGGTCCATTTTAAGGTTTACTTTGTGTATTTTGATTGTGACTTTCATCAATAATCCCAAGTGTTTATTTTTTGGTATCATAAAACATCTTTAGCTACAATGTTTTCAGCCTGTGTGATTGATGTGATCATTTTCTTAACATTTGCTTTTCACTTTTCAAGAATTGCCATGTGGAAGAACAAATATATACACACACATACATACCCATATGTCCAAAATTAAAACACACACACACACACACACACACACACACACACACACACACAGCTGATAATATAAAATGCTGGCATAGGGGCACCTGGGTGGCTGAGTTGGTTAAGCGTCCGACTTTGGCTTAGGTCATGATCTCATGGTTTGTGGGTTCAAGCCCCACATCAGGCTCTGTGCTCACAGCTCAGAGCCTGGCGCCTGCTTTGGATTCTGTGTCTCCCACTCTTTCTGATCCTCTCCTGCTCCTCCTGTGTCTCTTTCTCTCTCTCAAAAATAAATAAAATCTTAAAAATTTTTTAAATTAAAAAAATAATAAAATTCTGGCATATTTTGAGACACCAGAGCTCCCACTCATTGATGGAAGTGAAAAGTGGTCCAATCTCTTTGAAAAAGTTTCCTGATTTTTTTATAAAAGTAAATATAGACCTACCCGATGGGCTAGTAATTCTATCCCTAAGTGTTTACCCAAGACAAATGAAACATATATGTTCAAGAATAACTATAGCAGGTTTATTCACAATACCCTAAAACTAGAAACAGTCTGATGTCCATCACTTGTGAATGGTTAAACAAATGGAGATATACAAAGGAATACTATTCATCAGTAAGAAGGAAAAAACTGCTGATCATATAACAGTATGCATGAATCTCAAAAACATGCTGCATGAGAGAAACCCTATTCAAAGTTGTGTGTACTATACAATTCTGTGTATATTAAACTCTCAAAAGAGCAAATGTTACCTATGGTGGGAGAAAAATAGAAAAGTAGCTATCTCTGAGGACTGGAGTGAGGGGTGACAAAGAATGTGTATGGGAGATCTCTCTAGGGTGATGCCCAATGAGGTTAAGTAATTAAAGAACACAAAACAATCTTATTTAAGCAACCCAAATATTTAGTATTGTATAATAGCCAAAATTCTATTATTCTCTAGGAAGAGTTTATTCCAGGTAGGAAGCCAATAAACCGGGAAAAAATATTTTTTTACATTTTTTTCTCTAATTCTCCATTTTGTGCATTTCAAATCCTCTGCTCATTAAGCAGGATCAGTCTCCCAAAAGTTTGAAGTAGGTACATGGTAAAGATGTGGATTCTAAGGAAGATATTATTTGGCTGGTAATGTCATGAGCAGGTACTAATTCCAGTGTCTGACATATATTTAATGCTGAATCATTAACTATAGGGATTTTGAGTGTTCTTCAGAGACATCCCCCCTTTTCTCTGCCCCCCCCATTCCCAGTTTCTTGAAATCTCTCATCTACAGTTATCTTAACAAAGATAAATGCCTTTATTCTAAAAGGTCACTTACAATTCCTCAGCTCCTCAACTTGTGCTATCATACAACCAATCAGCTGAGCTTGCCTCACTACTTTTGGCAAATATTTTTGGAGGATTATAAGACAACCACAGAGAGCCTTGCTCTTATAGATGGTCTACATGAAAATAGTCAATGTGATCCATGGAAAGCATGTGCCTTTGGCCCACTTTAGTGGTAATGAATTTATTTCTCATTCTTATCCCTGTATTCTGTTGTCACAGACTCATTCATCTAGCTGCCCACAGATTCATTTTTTCAGATATGAGTCAGAAACAGTCCACTCTGACCTACAGGCTCCTATGGCCACATTTTAAGCTTTCCTAGTAGTTTTAAAGCCTCATTTGAAAGTTTGAAAAGCCTCATTTGAAAGTAGGAAAAACAATCACTACATTTTCTGAGGACCAATTGGAGAGTACTCGCAGCATATTTGTATCTTTCTGATGAAATCCTCTTTGTGGTTTCCAACTTTCTCTTGGCCTCCTTGTAAACTTGTAAAGGCTGATGATACGTGTTCAGTAAATGATGCCTAAAGTGGTTTGAAAGTCCAGAATAGGAGAACTAGAACTTAACTTTGGAATATGCAATATTTACCATGTATTTATTGTCTTGGGTTCTCTTCTGAAACTAAAAACCCCATTTTAACCTCCTATTACACTAGTAATTATTGATCTTTATTATATACTAATAGTAGACTAAACCAGTTGGTATCCTAAATGTTTTGCATGCATTATGTCACTAGTCAGAAAATTATAGGTAAGAATCATTGGCTCCATTTTGCAGATATAGATATTAATGCTTAGAGAGTTTCAACAAACTTTTCTTTCCAGGTTTGTTCAGGCTCTGAGAGATGAGTTGATATTCAAATTCAGGCTTATCTAACCAAAAGCAATATAGTTGTTGTGGTACAAAAATTTCCCTATGCTTATATCTCATTCCCCTTTCATAATTATTTATTTATTTTTTTTCAAATTTTTGTTTAAATTCTAGGTAGTTAACATATAGTGTAATATTGGTTTCAAGGGTAGAATTTGTTGATTCATCACTTACATATAAAACCCAGTGCTAAACACAAGTGCCCCCCTTCATACTCATTGCCCATTTAGCCCATGTCCCCCCACCACCCCTCCAGAAATCTTCAATTTCTTTTCTATAATTAAGAGTCTTCTATGGTTTGCTTCCCACTTTTATCTGTACTTCCCCTATGTTCACTTTTGTTTCTTAAATTCCACATATGAACGAAATCATCTGGTATTTGTCTTTCTCTGACTGACTAATTTTGCTTAGCATAATGCACTCTAGCTCCAACCATGTTCTTGCAAATGGCAATATTTCATTCTTTTTTATGGCTGAGTAATAGTGCATGATATATATATATATATATGTATATATATATACACATATTATATATATATACATACACATATATATACACATATATATATACACATACACACACACATATATATATATATATATACATATATATACACATATATACACATATATATACACATATATATCATGCAATATATATATGTGTGTGTGTATATATATATCATGCAATATATATCATGCAATATATATGTATGTGTGTGTGTGTGTATGTGTGTGTGTGTGTATATATATATATATATGATAAATGCCATTAATAGTGATATGTGCCATGTATTACACAGGTTGAGACATTAAATGACCAGTGTTGAGTGAAGCTACAAAGTTCAGAATTCTTCAGTGTGTAAGATGTGTGCATGATAGCCTTGTGAATATCCAGGAGTATGAAAAGACCCAAGTAATCTTGGGAGAACCTGTTGTGTTTCCACAGAACCAGCCTTTCTGAAAAGCTGTGGAGTAACCTTACAGTGTTGAAGAAGCACTCTGGAAATAATGTTATCTATTTATGATGTCTACTACAGCTGAAGTATTTAACTCTTTAAATTCACTGTCTCATACACAGGTATTTTGAGAGTATCAATGCAGTTGAAATGGCTTTTACTACTCTTTTTCTTTTCCATAATATATTTATTTTTTTTAACTTAGCTCTTATGATTTACATACTAGAAACAATAACTTATGCAGAAAGAGAGATATTGAATCATGATAAGCTAGATATGCAAAAATGTGGGTTTCTTTCATTTTCTTTTTTTAAATTTTGTTTTAATGTTTATTTACTTTTGAGAGAGAGTCAAAGCATGAGCAAGGTAGAAGCATAGAGAGAGGGAGACACAGAATCCGAAGCAGGCTCCATCCAGGCTCTGAGCAATCAGCACAGAGCCTGACATGGGGCTCGAACCCACAAACCATGAGATGACCCGAGCTGAAGTCGGATGCTTAACCAACTGAGGCACCCATCATCCCTCTTACATTTTCTAAAACTGACCTCATGTTGCTTTGGAATCTCTACTTCTAAAATCAGAAGGAAACAAGAAAAAAATTACCTTGCTAACTAGAACTCAATCTTCTCTACTTTCCACAATTTCTGTGTGAGTGAATGTTCAGTTGATTCATAGAACTCTCTAATTGAGCGTTATCTCCCCAGGCAAGAGGCATCATCTTTCACCACTCCTTTCCAAGACGTGTCTGGAAGCAGTTGGAAAATTATGTATTCTTATGGTGGTGACAAGGGGAGAGGAAGACTGGTTTTTGTGATGTCCTTGGGACATCACAGTGTCTTGTACCACCTGTCAGCATTATGTCTCTTCTTAGTTATCAAGTGTCAACACCTGGTACAACTCAGCGGTGTTTGTTGACTCTGTCAATGCAGGTAGATGACCACCATCCCTCCCTGAGTGGAAAAGCCACTTCAGGTGCTCTCTCATACTACAGATCCTCTGAGATATAGTGTGTGAATCTTCTGAAATTCCTTCCTTTTGTGCCATCACCAGCCACCCACTAGCAACCCCCATATTCTGAGTAAACTTGAAGATTCCCTAAACCTGCAAAGCATGGCAATGAGGAGGCACAGTCTAAGGCCCAGTGTGGATATTCTGTTCACCAGTACTTTTGTTCCTATTTCCAACTTGTTGAATGGAGTAGGGAGAAGCCCTACTAATAATTCCTGATTTGACCCCATATGAATTTCTTTCAAAAATTTTTGGTTTTGCTTTCAAACTGATGAAAAATCATTTCATTTGTATTTATTTTCTATAAATTATTGTGGAATATATAATCTTTGCAAAATAGAATGACTTCGGGAATTCTGGGTACCTGACATTTGTTTTAGTTCTACAAAATGAAATTCAGGTATGTTCATGTCCCGAAGGCTAAGTGGTGAATGGCAATTCTGTTATAGTCTATATATCTGTTTGACTATACCTGGGAGTTATATCATATTTTGTGATTCTGAGGCTGATGGGATATATATAATCCAAATGCTATAGTCTTCAATGTATGTTTGGAAAATATTGAATCATAGTCAGATTTAGCTTTGTGTATTTAAGATTAAGTTAAAAGAGGGGTGCTTTACTCTCTCAGCCTTATTATCATCTGCAACTATGCTCCAATAGTGAAGACAATGGGAATTACTAGAACATTTGCAACTCTGTCTCTGAAGAACATGGTCGTTCTGCTGCTGTATCCTGATTTTGTTTTTTCTAGCTTTTAGATGAATAAATCTTATTTGATTACCTGTATCATATCTGTTGATGGTTTTGGACTTACCGCCATTCTGAATTTATTATTGATATTTTTCAGTACAGTGGTTGAAGTATTCTTGTTTATAGGTAATTGCTTAAAGATAAAGACTTACCCATGTGAGGGTGTTCCTCAAATGATTGATTGACTGATGGATACATGTATTTTGGATTATTTGACATTATGATGTTCTATGAATCCAAAAATCTTTTGAATTTCTATGCAATATATATTAATGTTATCTTTAACAATAATAACACATTCTAAGGCATCAATCAATAATAGAATTAATATTCTGTTACTTTCCTTAACTATGAAGTTCTTATGGAAAATTAATTAATTAGGCTTTCCCTCATTCCACTATTATATTCCTTTAGTATACTAAGTGCTCAATTAATTTATTTGTACATGTACATGAATATACATCAGCATGAGTAAATAGAACAAGCTCGTTAAAGTACATTAGTAAACCTCTGAATTATGGTGATACTCTGCCACCCAGCATTCTACTTATTATAGACTTTGGTCACTTTTTTCAATTAACTGTCATTAATTATAGTCCCAGGGATTCTAATTTAGATTCAGACAATTCCAAAAATTATGAAGAAATTCTTTAAGGTCAGATGAAAGTGGAGATGGCTATAATGATTTTAATACATTTGAGAGATTTTTGAAAGACAATCTGGGACAACTTAAATGCAGACGAACTTTACCATGACCCTCTGAAAGAAATTTAAAAATGGTGGGGGGAGGACATCAGTGACTCCTCTCCTTTTCTTCCACCCCATGCATAAGCAAATTTTGCTGCCAAAATCTTTAACATATTCCACAAAATGATGTTGTTTTACATCCTTTACTATTCTCCAGACAACCATTATTTCTCTCCTGAACTATAGCAATCACCTCCTAACCGGTCTTCTTGCTTCACCTTTGCCTTCTTAGTTCATATTAGAGCAATATAAGTTATCCATTAAAAATAAATATCAGATTATAACAGCCCCTGCTTAAAGCCCCGCCGTGTTTGTAAATAACACAAAATAACATAATTAATTCTTACTATAGCCCACAGCACTCTCATGATATAAGGTTCCTGACTATCTTTCATCCTTTATTCTTACTCTTTTTTTTTTTTTCTCAATTCACTGTAGACACACAGGCCTCCTTGACATCCCTTAAATACATCTATCTCAAGGCTTTTAAATTTTTTTTTCAACGTTTATTTATTTTTGGGACAGAGAGAGACAGAGCATGAAGGGGGGAGGGGCAGAGAGAGAGGGAGTCACAGAATCGGAAGCAGGCTCCAGATTCTGAGCCATCAGCCCATAGCCTGACGCGGGGCTCGAACTCCCGGACCGCGAGATCGTGACCTGGCTGAAGTCGGACGCTTAACCGACTGCGCCACCCAGGCGCCCCATATCTCAAGGCTTTTAAAATCCCTATTAACTCTGCCTAGAATGGCCCCAACTTCTGGCATTCTTTTAGCTTATCCCCTCATTTCATTTAAATAGCCAATCAAAAGTCAGCTCTTCAGATAAGTTTTTCCTCATTACATTGTCTTAACTAGCACAAATTTTACTTCTCATCCATTTTATTTTTTTTTTTAATTTTTTTTTCAACGTTTATTTATTTTTGGGACAGAGAGAGACAGAGCATGAACGGGGGAGGGGCAGAGAGAGAGGGAGACACAGAATCGGAAACAGGCTCCAGGCTCTGAGCCATCAGCCCAGAGCCCGATGCGGGGCTTGAACCCACGGACCGCGAGATCGTGACCTGGCTGAAGTCGGACGCTTAACCGACTGCGCCACCCAGGCGCCCCACTTCTCATCCATTTTAACATGATTTATTTTCTTCACTGACACTTATCAGTGAATCTATTATATGTTTGTTTGTTTTGTTTGTTTACTGTATACCTTGCTCAATATTACAAATATTCCATGTAGTCAACAATATTATTTTGTTTCAATAACATAATCTCACCCTATAGAACATGCTTTGCTGCTACTAAGCATTGAATTAATATATGAAATATATAATTATAAAATAACTAATAAAATAAATAATAAAGCATGACTAAATGAATCCTATGCTCTAGGAAATTGGTTTCATATGAGATCAAACAAAATAGGATAGCTTCAATCCAGAATCAGTTAGAGGCCCCCAGTGCAACTAGAATCTGATCTCATAGCCACAGAGACGCAAAAATCATCATGGAGTTGCAAAGGGTAGAATGATAGAGCCTTCCTCTCTGACACACACTTCAGGGGGAGTCTTGTGGGTAAAGGAAATCTGGTAAAGGTAATCTGGTGGGTAAAGGTAATCTGGAAAAAGTAGAGTGGCTTGACTCTTACGCCTGTAAAAATGTTATTTTCTTATTTAATTTAGTTTGTAGTTAAAAAAGCTTTGTGGTCTTTATTTTTTTATTATTTTTATACCAACTTCAGCAATATTGTGAAAAATGCTTTCCTTCAGACACTTGGTAACTTTAATCAGGTTTTACTTTCCAGATGCTTCCATCTCCTACATTTATAGTGACCCAAGTTCTCTTTAGATGGTGACCCGATATACAAGCCTCTAATTTTAATTTTCCCTGTGGTCTCATGTGCGCTAGTTATGTTCGATGTAATTCCAATAAGGATATGTTTTCTTTACATTGAATATAATGCCTGAAACTAAAGACTTTTAATATGGCTTTCAGGATTCCTGATGTTAGAAAAAAATTTAAAAAGTTTACTTTCAGAGTTCTACAAATCATACATGAATGTTTTTCAAAGTTATCATAGCAGCCATTCTTTTTTTTTTCATTTTTATATTTTTAAAATTTTGTTTAAATCCAAGTTAGTTAACATATAGTGTAATAATGTTTCAGGAGTAGAATTTAGTGATTCATCACTTACAAAAACACCCAGTGCTCATTCCAACAAGTGCCCTCCTTAGTACCTATCATGCATTTAATCCATTCCCTGCACTTGCCTCCCCTCCAGCAACCTCAATTTGTTCTCTGTATTTAATAGTCTCTTATGGTTTGCCTTCCTCTCTGTTTTTCTTTTTTTCTCCTTCTTTTCCCCTATGCTCATTGTTTTGTTTCTTCAATTCTACATATGAGTTAAATCATATGGTATTTGTCTTTCTCTGACTGACTTATTTTGCTTAGCATAATACACTCTAGTTCCATCCACATTGTTGCAAATGGCAAGATTTCATTTTTCTGATCACTGAGTAATATTCCATTGTGTGTATACACACACACACACACACACACACATCTTCTTTATCCAATCATCCATTGATGGACATCTGGGATTTTTCCATAATTTGACTATTGTTCATAGTGTTGCTATAAACATTGGGGTTCATGTGCCCCTTAGAATCAGCATTTTTGTATCCTTTGGATAAATACCTAGTAGTGCAATTGCTGTGTCGTAAGTTAGCTCTATTCTAATTTTTTGAGGAACCACCATACTATTCTCCAGAGTCACTGCATCAATTTGCATTCCCACGAGCAATGCAAAAGGGTTCCCTTTTCTCTACATCCTTGCCAATATCTGTTATTTCCTGAGTTGTTACATTTTAGCCATTCTGACAAGTGTGAATCTCATTGTGGTTTTGATGTGTATTTCCCTGATGATTAGTGATGTTGAGCATCTTTTCATTTGTATTGTTGACATCTGGATGTCTTCTTTGGAAAAGTGTCTGTTCATGTTTTTTTGCCCATTTCTTCACTGGATTATTTGTTTTTTGGGTGTTGATTTAAGTTCTTTATAGATTTTGGATACTAAGTCTTTATCAGATATGTCATTTGCAAATATTTTCTCCAATTTCATCAGTTGCCTTTTATTTTGCTGATTGTTCCCTTCACTGTGCAGAAGCTTTTTATCTTGATGAGCTCCCAATAGTTCATTTTTGCTTTAGTTTCTTTTACCTCTGGAGACACATTTACAAGAAGTCACTGTGGCTGAGGTCAAAGAGGTTGTTGCCTTTTTCTCCTCTAGGATTCTGATGGTTTTCTGTCTTACATGTAGGTATTTCATCCATTTTGAGTTTACTGTTGTGTATGGTGTAAGAAAGTGGTCCATGTTCAGTTTTCCCAACACAATTTGCTGAAGAGACTGCTTTTTTTTTCCATTGGATATTCTTTCCGTTCTGTCAAAGATTAGTTTGGCCATACATTTGTGGGTCCATTTCTAGTATAGTAATCATAGCAGCCATTTGTAATTGAGCATTTGCTATGTGAATGACAGTCGGCATTTAATCACACAGAATACAAACTATAATCTCTGGCTTTATAGCTGAGAAAGCTGAGGTGGAGAAGGCTTATTTATAAAGCATGTTCAAGATAAATCAGTTAATTTTATTAATTCCAAACCATCGTTTTACATAATTGTCAGCAGGATGTTGATTGCTCCATCTTTCATGTATAACTTTTCCCAACATTATCAACAAACATGTTGAGTACATGCAGTGTGCTGGACAATGACTTTGTTTTTCAAATAATTAACTGAAAGACATCTACCCATGGTTTCATCAACACTCTTAAGGCATGTTTCTTTTAATAATAAATCCAAGATAATTAAGACATAAATATAATGTTGTGTTTTAATGTAAAAATAAACTAATATTTAATGAGTGTTCACGAGAACACAAGGGAGAAAATAAAATTGTATTAAGTTTGTTATATTAATGGGATTATTATTAAAGTAAATGAGCTTTCTCATTTGGCATATTTGATAAAAGGAATAATTAGTTTCTCTATTTGGTTTTAAATTAAGCTTCTATTTTTAAAAACTTTCTTACCCTAATATTTGGAAGAAAGAAATAATATTTATTTAAATCAGTGATAAACAGATGTAGATAACACCAAGCTTCAGGATTGCCAAGTGCAGGAGAAGGAAACTAACAACTAACAATTATCTATTTTGTGCCAGTCTTTTAATTTAATTTTGTTTAATATAATTTAATGTAATTGAATAACCCAGTTAATTGTAATATTCCTCTTTAAATATGCAAAACACACTCAGAGAGCTTAAATAACTTGCCCAAAGGTATTTAATGGGTCCCAGGTGGAAGTAGCATTTGAACTTGAACTCAGAGCTTTGTAACTCCAAATCCCACTCTTATTACTAATACTTGGTTGCTTCCTAAGCCTTCTTTTTCCTATTTTCATCCTCCAACATTACTTCATACGCAGTACATACTGGAAACCAATAATGGCTGAATGATGACCTATTATGTTAGAGATTTTCCTTTTTAACTGAAATTAAATCAGCAGAATTATATACTTGATATCACAGACCTCCTTTGCAAGCTCAAAGGTACACGCATACACATACACAGGTTTATTGCTAACACAGACAACTAACATAACATTGAAAGGAAGAATCATCCTCAATGGATTATTAAAACTCAAAGTGATCTCTACAGTGTATGTAAAACAATAGAACATAAACTTTCACTACAATGGGTTTTGGTTCACCTGTGTAAATCAAATGAGGTTATGTGAAAATAATTTCTGAAAGGACAAAAACTGCAATAAATGTAAGTTAATATTATTTATTGTAACCTTAGAACACAAGACACTTAGAAATTAAGTATAAGAAAGGACAAGATGTTTTACTCTCACTCTCCACTTCCCTACTTCTGCTTTTCAACTGTGATTCACTTTACACGTGTTCAACATTAAGACTACTAGTCTTTCCTTTTAAACATTTTGAAAGATAGAGGCACCTTGGTGTCTCAGTGGGTTAAGCATCCAACACTGGCTCAGATCATGATCTCAGTGTTCACAGTTTGTGAGTGTGAGCCCTGTGTTGGGCTCTGCACTGACTGTGCAGAGCCTTCTTGGGATTCTCTCTCTGTCTCCCTCTCTCCTTCTCTGTTTCTCTCCCACTTGTCCCCTCTCTCTCACAATAAATAAATAAAAATAAAACAACTTTTAAAAATTAAAATTGGGAAATATTGAAACTAAAGACAAAAATGGAATGAAATAGCCTCCACTTTAAATGCCTCCCCATTTCACTACTATTATATTTCTTTTGTTTATACTTGGTAGAATGCCTTAAGTCTATTAATGATCTTTAAGAACTGTGCTTTTTTTTTGAGAGAGAGAGAGAGGGGGCACAAGTGAGCTAGGGGCAGAGAGAGAGAGAGAGAGAGAGAATACCATGGGGGCAGAGACAGAGAGAGAAAGGGAGGAAGAGAGAGAGAGAAGCGGGGCTGACCCAAAGCAGGGCTCATGTTCACGGAAGCAGGGCTTGAGCTCAATTGATGTGGGACTTGAACTCATGAACTGTGAGATAATGATCTAAGCCAAAGTCAGATGCATAACCAACTGAACCACCCAGATGCCCAAGAACTGTCGTTCTTACTCTACTAGGAGTCTTAACCCAAGATTATCATGAGACACCAGTAAACTAGAAGAGCACTGAGAAACTGCAAACAAACACTATTTCAAAATTAAATGCAAAATCCAAGTTATGGTATATAGATTTATTATTTTTAGCAAGTATTAGATTATATATGACTCTATTTAACTTAAATCATCAGTTTAATGATATCACTTGTTAGCACTGATTATTTGTATAATTACACAATTACATTATATCTGGCTCTCTCAGAACCTTTAGAATTATGTGTGCAAGGCTTGAATGTATTTCTCCCACTATACAGAAACAAAGTCAAGCAAAAATTTAACAAAAATAGGTTGATCTATCCAATCATAAAGAAAAGTAGACAAAAATTCTACGTGGAAAATATATTCCACATTTCTTGAATGAAAAAAAAAGTTAACATTTCTTTTTGAGCTTTTAAAAAAAAATTGTTGTTTCATCAGATTCTCCTTTAATGAAATTTTGCTATTACCTTGAAATACAGTTGTAAAGTTAAAATATTATCTCTAAATTCCACAAAAAAATGAGTCAAATCAATTGAAATCATTTCCATTGAAATCAACAAATATTGACTACATAGCATCTTCCACGTAAAGTGCTAGACACTTCTCACAATTGTAAATGGTAGTACAAACTAACAAGCTTTTATATTCTGAAATGTGCTCTCTAATGGTGAAACACATATGTAATTAACAACTAAATGCATAATATAATGTATTTACATAAACTATATAGTCTCATATGTAAGATTACTGGCATTTGGCAGTCACTGAACATCCTGTGAACCAAAGATTATTATTTAAACCAATAAAGGAGTGTCAGAAGTCTTTTCTCAGAGAACAGAGATAATGGCAATAGCTAATATTATTGCTTACTCTGTTCCAGATAGTGATCTAAACACATTACTAAATTAATTTCATTTTATTCTCATATGAATCATATCGTGAAGGTAATGTTATGTCTATTTTGAAGATGAGAGGACTGACATACAGTTAGATTAAATAAACTGTCCATTATCACCTAGCAATTCACTCAGTGGAGCCAAGATAGAACCGGCAGTTTCACTTTAAAGCCAACAGTTATAATTACTTCACCATATAGTATCATCCTAGCTTTATGTATTATCATTGAAGAGATTAAAAGGGAGTAAGCCTTGCTTTTTATATCTGTGAAAACAGAACAAAAATTAGTTTACATGCTTGCCTGTGTAAGTGATTAAAAAATAAAAGACTCAACAAAAGTGAGTTATCCTTTAAAACATTCAGTATTCTGGGAGCAAGGGCAAGGATGGAAATGCTTATGTGGAAGACAGCATGTGAGCTAGAAGAATATGGGCAACCATGGATTACACCCTGTGTTCTGTCCCACAGTAACTGTGTAACTGTGGTCAAATTATTTAACATCCCTTATTTCATGTTCCTCAGTTATTAAGACATAGAGAATATCCTTTCATAGATATTTTGTGATCATCAAATAAATATGATGGGTTATGTGCCTAGTACAGCATCTAAGACATAATATTACACTCAGTAAATAATTTTACTGGAGTTTGTCCATGTCAGGAATTTACCAATTATTATTTTTTTATTGTGCTAAGTATATATGATAAAATTTGACACTTTAACCATTTTTAATTGTACAATCCAGTGCCATTAAGTTAATTCATAGTGTTGTGTAGCCATCATGACTATTTTAAAAACTTTTGCATCATCTCAGAAGTCTGTACCCATTAACAATACACTTGTAATTATTAACAGTACAGTTATAACAATATAACTATGTACAACTGTGGAAATATAGAGTTGTTAAGAAATAATTCCCTATTCTCTCCTTCTCCCAGTCCTTGGTAATCTCTAGTCTACTTTTGTACCTATGAATTGGCCTACTCTAGGTACCTCATATAAGTGGAATCACATAGTATTTGTCCTTTTATCACTGGCTTATTTCATTTAGCCATGTCTTCTAGTTTTATCCATGTTGTAGAATGTATCAAAATTTCACTTTTTTTAAGGCTGAATAATATTCTATTGTATAGTTATCTACACTACATTTTTGGTTTGTCTACTCATCCTTTGGTGAGATTTGTATTCTTTCCACCTTTTGGATATTATAAATAATGCTGTTGTAAGCATTAGTGTGTAAGTCTCTGTTTGGGTTCTTGTTTGGGAATCTTTCAGGTGTAGACACAAAAATGGAACTGCCAAACTCTTTTCCACAGTTGCTGTACTATTTTATATTCCTACCAGTAATGCACAGAAGTTCCTTGTCAATACTTGTCAATACTTGTTTGACATCCTTGTCAATACTTGTTAATTTCCATTTGTTGATAAAAGCTATTTTAATAGGTGTGCAGTGGTATCTCATTGTGGCTTTCATTTATGTTTCTGTGATTACTTATGATGTTGAGAATCTTTTTGTGTGCTTATTGGCCATTCATAGATCTTCAGAGAAGTGTCTATTCAAGTCCTTTGCCCAATTTTTGAATTAAATTGTTTGTTTTGTTGTTGTTGAATTATAGGTACTTTCTATATTTTGGATAATAATCTTTTATTAGATATATGATTTTCAAATATTTTCTCCCATTATGTGAGTTGTCTTTTCACTCTCTTTATGATATCCTTTGATGCAAAGTTTTTAATTTTGATGAAATTCAATTCATCTATGCTTTCTTTTGTTGCCTGTGCTTATGTTGGAAATCTAAGATTTCTGTGAAATCAATGATCTAAGAAATCATTGCCAAATCCAAGTCCATAAGTATTCCTCTTCATTATTTCCTCTAAAAGTTTCATAGTTGTAGCTCTTACATTTAGGTTTTTGATTCATTTTGAGTTAATTTTTGTATATGATTAAAGTTCAGGGTCCAACAACATTCTTTCTCATGTGGGATACCTAGTTTTCCCAGCAACATTTAATTGAAAGTATGGTCTTTTCACCAGTGAATGATCTTAGGAACCCTGTCAAAAGTCAACTGACCAAAAATATGAGGATTTATTTCTGGACTCTCTGTTTTATTCCATCAGTCCATGTCTGTCTTTATGTCAGTACCACACTGCTTTTATTGCTGTAGCTCTACAGTTAAGTTTTGAAACCAAGACATTGTTGTCCTACCATTCTGCTCTTTTTCAAGTTTGTTTTAGCTGTACAGATCCTTTGAGATTCTGTATTAATTTTAGCATGGGTTTCCCTCTTTCTGAAACAAACAAACAAGGAAACAAACAAACTTGGTGCCAGTGGAATTTTGGTAGGGATTGTGTTGAAACTATAGATTCCTTTGAGTATCACTGTCATCATAACAATATTGTCTTCTAATCCATGAACATAGGGTGTCACTCCAATTATTTATGTGTCTCTAATTTATTTCAGCAATGTTTATAGTTTTCAGTGTGTACATCTTTTGTCTCCTTTTAAAAATTTATTTCTAAAACAATTTTTTTTAATGTTTAGTTATTCTTGAGAGAGAAAGAGAGCATGAGTGAGGGAGGGGCAGAGTGAGAGAGAGAGAGACACAGAATCTGAAGCAGGCTTCAGGCTCTGAGCTGTCAGCACAAAGCCCAACGCAGGGCTTGGACTCACAAGCTGTGAGATCATGACCTGAGCTGAAGTCGGATGCTTAACCAACTGAGCCACCAAGGTGCCCCTCTAAAACAATTGTTTTATTACATTTATTTATTATTAAGTTTATTTTTTCCATAATTTTGATTACAAAAACTCTTACAAAGAGATTTTGCTGTACTATAATTTGTCAGGTAAAATGTATAAATTGACATAAGTTGCTAAATAGAAGTAGAAAGGACATACTATTGGTCAACTTTTACTAGGTTATGCTGCAAAATAACAAACTCAATGTTACAATAACCCAGTTTTTTTGTTGTTGATGTTCACATCATATCAGCTGGGGGTTAGAGGTAAAGTTCTGGGTTCTGTGGTAGTATGTAACTGCTCTATGTTTCTTCTTCATCTGGGACACATGCTGAAGGACAACTGCATTGGAAATATATTCTCTAGTGTCAAAGGACAACACTAAGAGGGCAAATAGAAACACACATTCTCCAAACATTTTTCTAGGAGTTAGTATACTGTCAGTTTTATCCACATTTCCTTGCTCAAAGCAAATCCCATGGCCACACTCAAGATTAATGGGGCACAGAAATAGCAAAGACACAGTGGGACTAAATAATTGTGAACAAATAATTTCCAACATGGTTACAAATAAAGAATGATCTTTCACAGTTGTGATTGTTAGTTTCTTCTAGAATTGTCACTTGGTCTAGTGTTTGGATGCTGCAACCAGACCTAACTACTTGCTTTCTTTGTAAAACGGAAGAAAATTATTTTTTTCCTCACATGTCAAAACAACTAAATGACAGCATAATTATAAAATGCCTTGAGTAAAGTTGAACAAAGGATTATCAATTTCCAATTTATCACACTTACTAAAAGGACTCAAGATATCTTTGTATTTTAAAATAGCAAAAACCCATGAAAAAATGCTGCAGGGCTCAGCAAAAAAGGATATAAAATATATTCTTTGATAGCATATATTACTAATGCAATATTAGTAAAGAGAAAAATATTATTTTATAAATAAAGATTTCAATTAATGTGGTAATTGTGTTTATTTTTAATTAGATAACTTTAACTAAATGGAATTGCTTGGCTTGTAAAGCTCAGAAATATCAATATACTATATTAAATTCCTTAAGTATCACAGTTTACAACAAAAATAAATTCTTATTTTCACTCAAATATTTAGGTGGTTACAAGATTAGAATAATATGTTAATTTCTCTAACGTACCCAACATATATTTAGCATATTTTGCTGTGGTTTCCAAATCTGTTCATAAAACCTACCTTCTTGCTTAAAGGCAACTCAAGATTCTCATCTGATATTAGTTCAGAGGAAGTTGATGGGATAATTGAGTAATGACAAGAGCTAGCCTTCTATGATTCCACTTTAGTTCATGGGACAAATAAAGGTTCAACACTAGTAGACATTTTAAGCATTAATAGTACCCATAATATCAAAGTATAAACACTAGTGAAAAAATGGATTCAAATTTGAATAGAACCCTACAATCATTTTGTGAGAGCAAAATACCTTCATTACCCAGGATGATTAAATTATGAAGCATGTGTGAGAAGGTAGGGAAGTCCCTGGAAGAAAAGGAGGATATGCAGAGAGTGATGTCCCCGTGCTGGAGTTAATTGAGCCATGATGAAAGGGGCATTTGTACTTTAAAGAATGTCTCCTCTTGAGAGGACTACAAGGTATTATTGAGGGATTTTAGGCAGTGGGCTATGGTCAGGTCTAGATTTTAAATAGATCACTCTGGCAACAATAAAAATGACTTTGAGATGAGAAAAAAAAAACTGGAGATAGAGACAGTACTTGGGAAGCTATAACTAAAATGGATGAAAACCTAAATACCTAAAATGGATGAAAACCAAAATGTAAGAATGCAAATTTTACTGTCAAATTGACCTAGCTTCACCCTGCTCCTCAGCTCTGCTACTTAATTCTTTGACACTATATAATGTTCTTAATCACTCTAAACTTCAATTTCCCTTCTCATCTGTAAAATGAAATATGATACCAGAACATTTCTCATAAGTGGTTACATGGATGTAATGAATAAGACATATATACTTTTAATATCATGCCTAACATATAATCAATATTCAGCAAATGTGAATTTTGTTATAGTAAGTAAAAATAGTTTTCTGAGTTTGTACTTGTAGAAAGTGGCATAGCACAAACATGCCTGTGGGCCTTCTGACTTAAAATTTTTGGCTTTTCTACTCTAGCATACTGTTTTAGAGAATGTGTTGAGAGAAGAGAAAACAATTTTAGAGAGGTTTAAAGATAGTCCAGTATTAAAGTTGGGGGTAGACTGAATGACTTTGCCAATCAATTTTTGTTTTATTTAAAATATTCTAGTAAGTGCCTTCCTGCCTGGTGTCAGAAGTTGGTTATCATCTGAGCCATAACTCTAAAGTTATGTCTCTAACTAATTAAGATATAATACATAACTTTAGGTCCTCAAGGACACAAATTGTTTCTATTTTATTTCTATCTTGTTTCATCTTAGTATTTCCTATGCCTAATATTATATCTGACACATAATAGCTCCTCAGTAAAGCATTACTGTATGAATACATCACACTCTTTTTGAGAATCAGCTAATGAAACATAGCATAATTGACTTGAAATAAAAATAACAGATCAATGCGAAGAGCAATGAGAAAATGGTGAAGGAATGCAAACAATTCTTCTATACTCCTCTGGTAATATATTGTTGACACTTTTCCTTGGAAATTCTTTTCTTTTGGGGTTGTCCTGAGAGAAAAAAAAAAGTATTACACAAAGTTTTAGCAATGGCATCATATACTTAAAGCATACTTAAAGAGGAAAGCCCTGAGGTCCCAGTATCCCATCCACCCTCATTATTAAAGGATCCTACAAATATCTGGCTTCAGTACAGTGTGGAATTACTGAAAGTCTTAATATTGTTGCTGGTTTGCTCACTAATGATTATTTTTCTTCCTCTGTTTCATAATGCCCTACCTGGAAAAGCCATTGCAAGTGAGTGGCCAGAATTAGAATTCTTGTAAGGAAGTGATTTCCACACGTGGTTAACGATTTTGCAGCTTAGCTCAACCTTCATATCCCTCTATTACTGCCCAGCTCATTTGGTTATGGATATTAATCACAATCACAGGACAGGAAATGCTTTATTTTAATGTTTAATAAGTTTACAACTCTTCAAATTGATTCTTGCAATGTGAATGTTGGTAATTACACTTTAATGCCTTCGGCATATCAGAAAATGGTGTCCATTGATATCACAGGTGGAATAGCAAATATTCATAAAAAAAAGCAAAATGTCCTTTCTTGGACTTTAAAAATTGATAGTTATAATTAAAGATCAGCACTATCAGTGTGCATCAACTCAGACCTGGCTGAGCTCAGTGAACACTGTTCACAGGCCAAATCCAACTCTGCATGTTGGTAACTGCTTCTGTGACGTCGCCACAGGGAGTTGGCTTCTCTCTACATTGACAGAAATGAGGGAATAATTAGAAGTGAATGACAAGGTGCTTTTTATCTTTGACGAGGAAATATTTTTTGTGTCAAAATATCTCACCAGAGGAGTAATTTTCCCTGTGTGCATTTCTTGTTCTCAACACATTTTGCATGATAATAGAAAAGGGGAAATTGTTTCTGAATGTTGCTTAGTGACAAATGGCAGATACACTGCCTTTGCAGATACCGGTGTCTGAATGCTGTCATGTTGTGGTATCGACAGATAGGACTTATAGTAAGCTGGGGATATTTATACTGGAAAAATAATTTGTTTTTGATAGAATAAAATCAAATATATTAAAATGCTTTTTTATGGTATTATGCCTCTAAAGGTTTAAAATTACCTAACAAGATTTAATCTTCCAGTTCTAAAATACATTTTAAGGATTTAATCACCTGAAATTTTCAGCACAATGAGAAGATAAATAACCAGTATAAGGCATTTGCTGTTTTACAGAACCTGCCTTGTCACTCAGCATATGGGTTGCTGTCAGTTCAGACCTTTTTCAAGCAATTCATAATTATGCTGGAAAATGTTCTGCATTGACTGTATTAAACTGGAAAAAATTTAAAACAACTATTCATAAAATTTAAATGGTGAAACATTAAAAAAAGGAAACAAAAAAGACCAAAAACCCTATGTAAGTATAGTTTTACCTGGCATTAGATTCCAGGAATGTGAAAGAGTTTGATCTTGAACTTGGAACTGATACTATTAAGAGAACATAGTACTTTCTTCCATTATTTCCTTCTAGTGTAGGGAGAACATTTTATGGAATATAAATTAGCATATGGTGATCAAGTCTAATAGCAGGTGGAAAAATTGATAATTCTTATCAGGAAATATGAATCTGATACACATTAATGTTTGTATAACACAAGTGTACAGTTATGCACTATGTAATAAGATAACAATTTCTAAAGAAGCAATAAGTTAGCATTATCCAAGTGAGAAAATCTCAGAGTATACTCTGTCAAAAAAGACACTTAATATTGAAATTTAAAGAAGAAATTAAATGAGATAAGAACATCAATACCCAACTATGAATACCGTAGACTGTAACCCATTAGGCAATTAGAGAGACTATGATAATTTTGAAGAGATCATTGTCATAACACTAAAAATTAGTGGACTTGGCAATAAACTACTATTCCAATTCCTGAAGTTCAGTGTTCTGACTACCCCCATTAAGTAAGGCTGATCCTATTCTCTGACAGAAGTTTTCAATAGACATTATCAACCATATCTTTCAAGATCCTACTCTTCGATAGATTTTCATGTGACTACAATATGGGGAAAAAATGGAATTACAATGCCAATGTTTGCCCAAATCAGATGTCCAGAAAACTATTTTGTTTATTTCTCATTTTAATATTCTCACGTTCTTTTTTATCTATTAGTTCAGAATAATTATGAAAACATTATTTATTGGGTCATTCAGGGCTGTCTTTAAATATGCTACTCAGAACTCTCAACCTAAAAAAAAATAGCTTCACATTAGTTTTAACTGCACAACTGCTTTAACTTTAAAATAATTTTAAGAACATTAGTTTTACATTCAAATCTCCAATCAATTTTAAAATAAAAGATATTCATATACTGAAAACTATTTCATATGCTTTATTTAATTCATTAGTAATTAACCACACCTTATAATAGATCACATAAGGTTTGTGTGGAGGACTTTACACATATAATTCTCATACTAGTACTGGGTGCATTACATATATAATTCCTATTTTATCAATCACAAAATAAGTAATTAGAGTGGAAATTAACTTGTTCCAGATCTCATGGTTATCAATTTCCCTTCATGTGATTTGACTGTCAAAGCTAAAATTGTACTGGGTGAATTCAAACAGGCAAGGAAAGCTTATTCCAGGCAAATGCAATAATGGAGAAAGACTGGACTTCTGTCTACTGAAACAAAAAATGGGGTGGGGGGATCAATAAGCACTGGGTGAGCTAGTGCAAAAGTACAAGAGGATGTTAGGGAAGAAGTTGATTAAGGGATGTGTTGATCAAGACGTGTGTTCATCACATCAAGTAGTTCCTGAGTTTACAAAGTTTTTTTCTCAGTGATTAGGCCATCTGTATTCAATAATTGGCACCCATTAAGGTTGGGCTCTTTCCCTCCCACAAAGACTGACAGATAGGGATGCTATGTTCCCTGATGATTACATTTTACTTCATTTTATTTTATTTTATTTTATTTTATTTTATTTATTTATTTTAATTAATTAATTAATTAATTAATTGTTTAATTTACATCCAAGTCAGTTAGCATATGGTACAACAATGATTTCACGAGTAGATTCCTTAATGCCCCTTACCCATTTAGACTATTCCCCCACCTATCACACCTATCACAAGGAACTATCACAAGTTCCTATCACAAGTTCCTGTCACAAGGAACTCTGTTCTCTATATTTAAGAGTCATTTATGTTTTGTACCCCTCCCTGTTTTTATATTATTCTTGCTTCCCTTCCTTTATTGTTCACCTGTTTTGTATCTTAAATTCCTCATATGAGTGAAATCATATTATACTGTCTTTCTCTGACTAATTTCACTTAGCATAATACCCTCCAGTTACATCTACATAGTTGCAAATGGAAAGATGTCATTTTTTTTTTGTTTGCCTAGTAATACTCCATTGTATATATATATATATATATACCACTTCTTTATCCATTCATCTGTCGATAGACATTTGGGTTTTTTCCATACTTGGGCTATTTTCAATAGCACTGCTATAAACATTGGGGTGCATGTACCCCTTCAAAACAGCACACCTCTATCCCTTGAGTATATACATAGTAGAGCAATTGCTGGGTCATAAGGTAGTTTTTTTTTTAATTTTTTGAGGAACCCCCACACTGTTTTCCAGAGTGACTGTACCAGTTTGCATTCCCACCAATAGCTCAAAAGGATTCCTGTTTCTCCACATCCTCGCCAATATCTGTTGTTGCCTGAGTTATTCTGACAGGTGTGAGGTGATATATCATTGTGGTTTTGATTTGTATTTCCCTGATGATGAGTGATGTTGAGATTTTTTTCATGGGTTGGTTGGCCATCTTTGGATGTCTTCTTTGGAGAAGTGTCTATTCATGTCTTTTGCCCATTTCTTCATCAGATAATTTGTTTTCTGGGTGTTAAGTTTGATAAGTTTTTTACAGATTTTGACTAGTAACCCTTTATCAGATATGTTGTTTACAAATATCTTCTCCCATTCCATCAATTACCTTTTAGTTCTGCTGATTGTTTCCTTTCCTGTGAAGAAGGTTTTTTATTTTGATGAGGTCCCAGTAGTTCATTTTTGCTTTTGTTTCTCTTGCCTCCAGAGATGTGTTGAGTAAGAAGTTGCTGTGGCCAAGGTCAAAGAGGTTTTGCCTGCTTTCTCCTCTAGGATTTTGATGGCTTCCTGTCTTACATTTAGGTGTTTCATCAATTTTTAGTTTATTTTTGTGTATGGTGTAAGAAAGTGGTCCAAGTTCATTTTGCTGTATGTCACTGCCCATTTTTCCCAGCACCATTTGCTGAAGAGACTGTCTTTATTCCATTGGATATTCTTTTCTGCTTTGTCAAAGATTAGTTGGCCATATGTTTGTGAGTCCATTTCTGGGTTCTCTATTCTGTTCCATTGATCTGAGTGTCTGTTTTTGTGCCAGTACCATACTGTCTTGATGATTACAGCTTTATAATACATGTTGAAGTCTGGGAGTGTGATGCCTCCAGCTTCAGTTTTCTTTTTCAAGATTGCTTTGGCTATTTGGTGACTTTTCTGGTTCCATACAAATTTTAGGATTGTTTGTTCTAGCTCTGTGAAGAATGTGTTATTTTGATAAGTATTGTATTGAATATGTAGATTGCTTAGAGTAGTGTTGACATTTCAACAATGTTTTTTCTTCCAATCCAGGAGCATGGAAATTTTTTCCTTTTTTTTTTTTTTGTATCTTCTTCAATTTCTTTCAGAGTCTTCTATCGTTTTCAGTGTATAGATTTTTCACTTGTTGGTTATTTCATGGATTTTGGTGCAATTGTAAATGGGATTGATTCCTTGATTTCTCTTTCTGTTGCTTCATTAGTGGTATATAGGAATGCAACTGATTTCTGTGTATTGATTTTATCCTGTGACTTTGCTGAATTCATGGATCAGTTCTAGCGGTTTTTTGGTGGAACGTTTTGGGTTTTCCATATAAAGTATTGTGTCATCTGCAAAGAGTGAACGTTTGACTTCCTCCTGGCCAATTTGGATGCCTTTTATTCCTTTTGTTCTCTGACTGCTGCGGCTAAGACTTCCAATAATATGTTGAATAGCAGTGGTGAGAGTGGACATCCCTGTCATGTTCCTGACCTTAGGGAGGAAGCTCTCAGTTTTCCCCACTGAAGATGATATTAGCAGTGGGTCTTTCACATATGGCTTTTATGATACTGAAGTATGATCCTTCTATCCCTACTTTTTATCAAAAAAAGATGCTATATTTTTCAAATGTTTTCTCTGAGTCTATTGAGAGGATCATGTGGTTCTTGTCCTTTCTTTTATTGATGTGATAAATCACATTGATTGTTTTGCATATATTGAACCAGCCCTGCATCCTAGTTATAAATCCCACTTGGTCATGGTGAATAATTCTTTTAATGTATTCTTGGATATCAATGGCTAGTATCTTGTTGAGGATTTTTGCAGCCATATTCATCAGGGAAATTGGTCTGTAGTTCTCCTTTCTAGTGGGTCTTTGGTTTTGGAATCAGTGTAATGTTGTCTTCATAGAAAGTGTTTGGAAGCTTTCCTTCCATTTCTATTTTTTGGAACAGCTTCAAAAGACTAGGTGCTAACTATTCTTTAAGTGTTTGGTAGAATTCCCCTGTAAAGCCACCGGGCCCTGAAATCTTGTTTTTTTTTTTTGGGGGGGGGGGGGCGGGGTTTGATTATCATTTTGATTTCTTTACTAGTTAGGGGTCTGTTCAAATTTTTGATTTATTCTTATTTCAGTTTTGGTAGTTTGTATATTTATAGGAATTTGTCCATTTCTTCCAGATTGCCCTTTTTATTGGCAAATAATTGCTCATAATATTCTCTTATTATTGTTTTTACTTATGCTGTGTTGGTTGTGATCTCTCCCTTCATTCTTGATTTTATTTATTTAGGTCTTTTCCTTTTTCCTTTTGATCAAACTGGCTAGAGTTTTATTAATTTTGTTAATTCTTTCAAAGAACCAGCTCCTGATTTAATTGATGTGTTCTACTGTTTTTCTTTTTTTGTTTTGTTTTGTTTTGTTTTTGGGTTCAATAGCATTGATTTCTTCTCTAATCTTTATTATTTCCTGTCTTCTGCTGGCTTTGGATTTTATTTACTGTTCTTTTTTCAGTTCTTTGAGGTATAAAGTTAGATTGTGCATTTGAGTCCTTTCTTCCTTCTTTTGGAAGGCCTGGATTACTATATATTTCCCTTTTCTGACCACCTTTGCTGCATCCCAGAGATTTTCGGCTGTGGTGTTATCATTTTCATTGGCTTCCATGTACTTTTTAATTTCCTCTTTAACTTCTTGGTTAGCCCATTCATTCTTTACTAGGATGTTCTTTAGTCTCCAAGTATTTGCTATGTTTACAAATTTTTTCTTGTGATTGATTTCAAGTTTCATAATGTTGTGGTCTGAAAATATGCATAGTATTATCTCGATCTTTTTGTACTTGTTGAGGGCTGATTTGTGTCTCAGTATGTAATCTATTCCTGAGAATGTTCCATGTGCACTCGAGAAGAATGTGTATTCTGCTGCTTTAGGATGAAATGTTCTGAATATATCTGTTAAATCCATCTGATACAGTATGTCATTCAGAGCCATTGTTTCCTTGTTGTTTTTCTGTTTAGATAATCTGTCCATTGTTGTAAGTGGGGTTTTTAAGTCCTCTACTATTACGGTATTGTTATCAATGAGTTTCTTTATGTTTGTGGTTAATTGATTTATATATTTGGGTACATATAAGTTTGGAGTGTAAATGTTTACAATTGTTAGGTCTTCTTGGTAGATAGACCCCTTAATTATGATATACTGCCCTCCTTCATCTCTTGTTACAGTCTTTATTTTAAAATCTAGGTATAAGTATGGCTACTCTAGCTTTCCTTTGGCAACCATTAGCATGATAGATGGTTCTCCATCCCATTATTTTCAATCTGAAGGTGTCTTTAGGTCTAAAATGTGTCTCTTCTAAACAGCATATAAATGGATCTTGTTTTCTTATCCATTCTGTTACTCTATGTCTTTTGATTGGAGCAATTAGACGATTGACGTTTAGAGTGAGTACTGAAAGATATGAATTTATTGTCATTATGTCACTTGTAGAGCTAGAGTGTTCTCTCATCCTTTGTAGTCTTTGTTGCTTTTGGTAATGTGTGTGTGTGTGTGTGTGTGTGTGTGTGTTCATCATTTCTCACCTCAGAGAGTCCCCCTTAGAATTTCTTGCAGGGCTGGTTTAGTGGTCACTAACTCCTTTAACTTTTGTTTGTGAAATTTTTTTATCTCTCCTTCTATTTTGAATGACAGCCTTGCTGGATAAAGAATCTTGCCTGCATATTTTTCTGATTCAGTACACGAATATATCCTGCCACTCCTTTCTGGCCTGCCAAGTTTCTGTGGATAGGTTTGCTGTTAGCCTGATCTGTCTTCCCTTGTCTGTTAAGGACTTTTTTTTTTTCATGCTGCTTTCATGATTCTCTCTTTGCCTGGGTATTTTGTGAATGTGACTATGATACCCCTTATTGATGGTCGGTTTTTGTTGAATCTAATGGGAGTCCTGTGTGCTTCCTGAACCTTTCCCCAGGTTAGGAAAGTTTTCTGCTATGATTTGCCCACCTAAATTTTTATCCCTTTTTCTCTCTCTTCATCTTTTGGGACTCCTGTGATTCTGATGTTATTCCTTTTGAATGAGTCACTGGGTTCTCTAATTTTTATTTCGTGGTCTTTTGCCTTATTCTCCCTCTTTTTTTTTCTGCTTCATTATTCTCTGTAAGTTTGTCCTGTATATTGCTGATTTGCTGTTCTGCCTCATCCATCCTTACCACCATGGCACCCATTCGAGATTGCAGCTCAGTTATAGCATTTTTATTTCATCCTGACTAGCTTTTACTTCTTTTATTGCTGCAGAAAGAGATTCTAATCTATTTTCAACTCCAGCTAGAATTCCTATTGTTGGGATTCTAAATTCTGGTTCAGACATCTTCGTGTACCTGTGTTGATTAAGTCCCTGGCTGTCATTTCTTGCTGTTCTTTCTTTTGGGGTAAATTCCTTCATTTCATCATTTTGGAGGAAGATAAGTAATTAATAAAGTTTAAAAAAATTAAAGCTAAATAATTAAAAACAACACAAAGACATTAAGTAAAGGATGTGTTTCGGGGCACCTGGATAGCTCAGTCAGTTGAGCGTCCGACTTCAGCTCAGGTGATGATCTCGCAGTCTGTGAATTCAAGCCCCGTGTCGGGCTCTGTGCTGACAGCTCAGAGCCTGGAGACTGCTTAAGATTCTGTGTCTCCCTCCCTCTCCCTCTGCCCCTCCCCTGCTCATGCTCTGTCTCTTTCTCTGCCAAAAATAAATAAACTTAAAAAAAAGATGTGTTTTGATATGGTTGTTGAAAGAAGGTAGATAGATTATAGAAAAAATGGAAAGATAAGAAAAGAAAAAAAGAAAAAATAGGGGGAAAAAAGGAAAACATTTGAAAATTTGAAAAAATGAATCCAATAAAACAGACTAAAATGAAATGATGACAATAAAATAAAATTCAAAAATTTACAAAAATGTAAAAAATATAGCAGAAAAATTAAAGACAAAACTTTTTATTAAAAATGGAAAATGGGGCCATATTGGCCCCTCCTCCCATGATGATTACATTTTAAAGGGATGATTCCCAATGCTTGGCTAAGACATTCTGTGGGTCATAAAACTGGCAACAGGCTAAGAGAAGATTTATATACACATCAAATAGGTAGATAAGTAATTTGTAATTGCAAGTTTTCTAAAGTAAATGTTCTTAGATAAGGGAAGTCAGGGAACTTTAGTGAGGAAGAAATGTGTATAACATTTAGTCAAGTTGAGGAGAATTTTAAGCCTGTCTCCATAAAAATTCATTTCTGTCAGACATCAGTACATGAGCTCCTATTCCCAACTTTGCTGAATCCTATTTGTACTCATTCCCCAATAATAATTAGGGATATTAACTGTTTGTCCATAGAATGACATTTTATTTGCTAATGATATAACACCCAAATTATGGTGGCATAAGTTACTTTCAGTTAACATTTATTTTCCAGGTACATTCTGAATACAAAAAATTTTAAAAATATTTTAGTAAACACTTGAATAAATTATCTCAAAAAACAGTTGAGAGACTTGAGATTTTCCCAAGAAACACAGTTAGATAATGGTAGAAAATATATAACATTTCCAAGATTCCCCATAATCCAATGCTCCCGTTTTCATCATCCAAAATATATGAGAATTTATTATTTTATTCAACAACTAATTATTGCATACTATGCTAGATGCTGGAAATATCTAGGTTAGTAAGAGAATTAAGACCACTTCCTCTTGGAACTTATAGTGTAAGAAGAAGCAGATATTTTACAGATAATTTTATGAATAATAAGACACCATTGTGAGGTGTACTATGAAAGAAAAAAAATAAAAAGGGCCATCAGGACATATAACACACAGGCCAAATTTATACAATGTAGATTTCCCCAAGGATGTAACTGGGACCTGCATTTACCACTTTGAAAGAAATTCTGAGAGAATAGTTGTGAATGTCTTGGAATGTTTGCTTAAACCAGAGAAAGCATTCAGTGTAAAACAACAAAATTAACAACAACAACTGTAGATAATTTGGAAGGATCAAAAGATACAGCAAAAAAGACAAAGTCCTGGGAGTCAGGAAAACCAAATTTTAGTTCTAGCTCTGCCACAAACTATATTAACATAAGAAAGCTGGAAATCAAGTTCATGTACACAATTATCTTCAGATTAATTATCAGTGATGTCATCATTGCACTAAACATTTTTGGATTGATAGAAAGATGTTTAAGAACTAGTTTTTAGGGGCTCCTGGGTGGCTCAGTTGGTTGAGTGGCCAAATTCAGCTCAGGTCATCATCTTGTGGTTCCTGAGTTCAGGCCCTGCATTGGGCTCTGTGCTGATAGCTTGGAGCCTGTAGCCTGCTTTAGATTCTGTGTCTCCCTCTCTGTCTCTTCTTCCCTCACTCATGCTCTGTCTCTCTCTCAATAATGAATAAACATTTAAAAAATTTATAAAATAGAACTAGGTTTTAGGCCACAAAGAAAAATTTTGTAGTCACATTTCAACTTTGACTAAACATGTGATGTAATGAAGTTACTCGCATACCTAATTTGCCATGCTTGAATCTGAAGAAGTATTAAACATTTGCAAAACACAAACCTACCTTCAAATGAAAAAACTTGGCCACGGCTGAGAAATTCAGTTGTTGTGTTATATGATATAGAAATCCCATTAAAAGTTACACTATCTTTGAAATTTTTGTCCTTGTATAAACACAAATTACATTTATTAATTGTCACATCTAAGCATTTCTTAAATAGAAGAGTTGGCATTAATGGCAGAAATAGGTGAGGGATATTTTCACCGCTTTGCATTGCAACTTTCACGTTATAATTGGTTAAATTTGGTCAGGCCTAGTTTGTCCAAGACTCATGTGGTAAAGTTGAAATTAGTTGCTAAACTTTTGAAATACTGCAGTATTATGAAATTTAAATAAAGGTAAAGGATAATAAAAGACTAATGCCTGTGGATGTTTGTTTCCCCACACAGTCTCCTAGGGTGCTTGGGAGAACAGGCCTGGAGGGCATTCATGGCACTTGATTTCCAGCAGCTGTCACAGAGGCAGGGTGCTGCTCCACATCAAGTGAGCTTGCTCCACTTAAGAGTAATTGGCTCTGCAGCTCTCTGGTGAGGGGAGGCAACCTGACTCATCAGGTTTCTATATTTGCTCATTTGTTTTTGGGAGAGATGCATATTTTCTATACTGCATATAAATCCCTACCCAGTGAGGAAATCTTTGTTGCTAGAGATAAGAAAAATTAACTGATAAAGATTAGTTGCGGTAGATACTTTAAAATATAGAGGACATCACCCTATATTCAAATCATATCGCTTTTTTTAAATGTACAGTTTTTAAAACTTGTATATAATATAATAATAGAAATATGCTTTCAAAATACACACTTACTTGATATATATGGTTTTCCCTGAAGTAATGATTTCAATGTATATTTACATGTGCATACATCTATAGTCATTGCCACAAATGTATATTGAGCAATTAACTCTGTGTAAGTCAGACCTGAGGATTGGAGAATTCTACAAATAAGATGCTGTTACTCCAGGAATATAAAGGTAAGGATTAGATGGACTAATTTCTTGGTGGAAAATTCTGGTATGATTAAATTTAAATGATGAAGTTGTATCTTTTCTTCGATATCTAATATTAAAAGAGAAAAAAGAAGCAGGGTTACTTTGGTTACAGGGATCAGACTTCAGAGTCAGATTGTCCCCAAATTCTCTTTTCAGCTTGAATGTTTTTTATGTTCCGTCACATGCTAGTTTTAGCTTCTCTTAATAATGCATTTAGTTTACATTCATTTAATAAAAAAATCCTTAACCAAAACAAAAATTTTAACAACAGGAAGAATACTTTCTGTAGCCTTAGGTACTATCATCTTTCTTCTGGACACCTAAACATGGAAAGCTTTCTATCCGTTTTTCATGTTTATGTCTTTGTGTGGGCACATTTATGTATATATGTTTAATTGTGAAGTACTAAACACAGTAAGAAAGAATGATAAAGTTATTGACAGTATGTAGGGAGAGAAAGAGAGTCAATATAAGGTAGACTAGGGAAAAATACATATCAACTGTTAATATGGAAAATAGCTGAAAGAAACAGCTTCACATGCTAACGTTAAATGTATTTTATAGCCAAGCAGTTCACATCACTGTTCACAAACTTATACTTGCTAGTGGAGAAAATTTAATCAAAAATGTTATATTTCAGTTCTGATCTTACATATATATAAGTTTCCACTTTACTATTCATTGGCCACTTTTAAATACTTTAGTTGTCTTATTTTTATAGCCCTTAGATTATTATTACTGTAATCAAAAAGTATGTAAAAAAGTATATATTTAAATATAGAATAAACTGTGGTACCCTAAAAACTGTAATGCAAAGAAAATTAAATTAAAAATAGAAACAGAAAACGACACTAGTAATTTAAAGTATGACACTTATGTCACTGAACAACAAAATATAAAAGTGATAAATATCAAAATATAAAGCACTTAAAAAATCTAAAGGAAGGCAGTAAATATACCATGTACTCAGCACAGTAAAGGAGCTCTTAGAGAGGGAAAGAGTTGGATAGTTCCGTATTTGGATGGAGACTTATCAGTGATTACCAGCAGGCTTGCAATTTTAAGATCTATTTGATAAAAGGGAGAAACTTTGGCTGGAAATCAAGGATTAATGAAACTATAGTATAGGACATTTCTCAAGCACATTTTTTTTTCATTATGTAACTTGGGATACTCTGATTTAAAATGTGTGGTTCATGTTATATACATGCTGTGGCCTAGATTTACCTACAAAATTCTCAGATACTTTGACAGTCTAAGATTACAAAACCTACAATCACTTAAGGCATATAGTATTTTTCCCTATTACTTGAAACATGTCACCTAAACGTGGGCTATTTTTTACATTTTAATTGTGTTGTTTAAAAAATATTAATTAACTGAACTATGATTAGTCATGTTTGAATAAATATCTTTTATCCTGGGAACTAAAAAGGCATGTGAAAAGAACAAACAAGCATATAATAATTAGGGATGTATACACTGTAAAAAATAATAAAATATGATTTGCAAAATCAGTTTCTCTTCAGTATCCCTCAGGAGTTTGATCATATTTCTATTATAAAACTTACCAAATTATGTTATGCTGTATTTATTTACATGCCTTTCACACTTACTGGGCTAAAGTCAGAGATTTATAGCGTATTCTTTTTCTATTACCAACTTTTAACATATTGATAGAGAGTGATTAAAGTATTTTTTACATTTTTTTCAGCTTTACTGGGGTATACTTGACAAAAATAAATGACCACCATAACCAAACTGTTAATATCTCCATCACCTCACAGATTACCTTTTTTGTTTGTTTTTTTGTGGTGACAATACTTAAGATCTATTCTCTCAGCAAATTTCAAATATACAATACAGTATTGCTAACACTAAGATATCCAGAACTTATTTATCTGCATAACTGAAATGAGTGATTTTTCATCCTTGTTTTAAAATTTAAAAAGATGCATCTATATACAAGACCTTCATATTTAAAGACCTGGTTAATAGAATAAACATATCCCCTGTGATTCCAGGGAACATCTATGTGCTTCGTATAATGTGAGTGTTGAGAAATATTTTTTTGAATGGAAAGAATAGCTGGTAAGAGGCAGAGGCTTTCTCCCCAGACACAGGCTTCCAACAGCAAAGAACTATCTGCAGACCTCTGCCACCTCACCGTGGCGCAGGAATACAGATAACTTGGTGCACAGAAAAGTAGTGGTTAAATGTGCATAAGGGACTTAAAGTAGAAATTTCCTTGAAAGTTCTATCTCATAGTGGGCTTCTAGTATTCAGAGTGGTTTCCTTTTGATAAATTGAGATCTTGGTTGTTATCTGTATTTTTCTGCAGACCACATACCAGATTGCTCTGTCAGTAAAAGATTATTACCACTGTTAACTTTCATAGTATCTGAGATATAACCTGTTTGAGAGGAAAAAAATGGCAATGAAGAGTCAGACAATGCCAACTACAGCAAGGAGGACAAATCAAGGAGTTCCAGTTTTAATTAGGGGTTCTAGATCCAGAAAAGCCTAGTCACTAAAGTTCAAAAGTGGACTGGACTACTGGAAACAGAAAGGTAAAGAGAAGAAAGGAAATGAAGTATTTTTATCAAATAAGAGGAAGTAATCCTTAAGAGATATCTTGGAGGCTGGCTACCACATATCCTTTACTCAATTTTCTCATGTTTTCTCATTTTTATTTAACTGAAATTGATATTTTTAATTATTATGAATTATAAAAACCTAACATGAAAATGGAAATCAAGCATATATACAAATAGATTTTCTCATTTTATTAATATTTTCATATTTTTACATAATAAGATTATAATTTATACTTTCATTACCATTATATTACTTAAAAATTCACAAGTACAGTTTTCCCTTCACAAGCCTCAGGAAGTTTACCATATACTTCCTCTAAAACATGACAAATATCATATGTCAAATCAAGTGACATGTGTATTAGTTCTTAAATTCAATTTTAAATATCATTCATATAACCCAGAAGCATAAGCAAGAAATAATCAAAGAAGTTATCAAAACATCTCAATGTTTTTCAAAAGTCTCTAGAAAAAGATCAGAAGTTATTTGTAATCTACTGACTGGTAAATGATATAATAAAATTTAACACACTCAAAGTTCTAATTATCTACAACTAATTACCAACATTCAAAGGTCCAATTTCAGAGCTGGCAAAAGATCTGCCATTTTCAGCACATGTATCTTAAATTTAACATTCATTTTCCCTCTCAGAAAATATTAAAATGTAAAACAACAATAATAAAAACAAACAAAACATCAGTTAGCCTTTCTTGATCTCAGTTTCTGAGTATATAAAATAGGGTAAAAATAACATAAAATAGGGTAAAAATAACATAAAATTTGTTTGTTTGATTTTTGAGGTAAAATAGGTAATGGGAGAGAAAGAGAAATCATTTGCGATCTCCATGTTTAAAGGATCCATCTGCTAAAGCTATAACGAATGTATTGAAGAAACAAGATTTGTAAATGACATAGGAGAGAAAGAGAAAAGTTTAGGGAGGTGGCATGAGTCAGAAAGGAGCGGATGCCATAGGATTATAAAAGTAATGATTTGGACATTGAATATAGAGAACGTTGACCTCATGCACCACTTCTGAAATACCTTTTGTTCCAGACACCAAATGTACCAGTTATCAACTGCTGTCACAATAAACAACCCCTAAATACCAAGGGCTTAAAACAGTAGATGGTCTCTGTCTGGTTTTGGAATCATACACAAAAATAAACTGAAAATGGATGATATTTTAGTTGGCGCAAGAAACAAACAATATAAGACGGAAAGCCATCAAAATCCTTGAGGAGAAAGCAGGCGAAAAACCTCTTTGATCTTGGCTGCAGCAATTTCTTACTCAACACATCTCCACAGGCAAGGGAAACAAAAGCAAAAATGAATTACTGGGACATCATCAAAATAAAAAAAAAACTTTTGCACAGCGAAGGAAACAATCAGCAAACCTAAAAGGCAACTGACAGAAAGGGAGAAGATATTTGCAAATGACATATCAGATAAAGAGTTAGTATCCAAAATCTATAAAGAACTTATCAAACTCAACACCCAAAAAACAAATAACCCAGTGAAGAAATGGCAAAAGACATGAATAGACACTTCTCCAAAGAAGACATTCAGATGGCCAACTGACACATGAAAAAATGCTCAACATGACTCATCATCAGGGAAATACAAATCAAAACAACAATGAGATACCACCTTACACCTGTCAGAATGGCTAACATTAACAACCTAGGCAACCACAGATGTTGGTGAGGATGTGGAGAAAGAGGATCTCTTTTGCATTGTTGGTGGGAATGCAAACTGGTGCAGCCACTCTGGAAAACAGTATGGAGGTTCCTCAAAAAACTAAAAATAGAACTACCCTATGACCCAGCAATTTCACTACTAGGCATTTATCCATGGGATACAGGTGTGCTGTTCTGAAGGGACACATGCACCCCCATGTTTATAGCAGCACTATCAACAATAGCCAAAGTATGGAAAGAGCCCAAATGTCCCTCGATGGATGAATGGATAAAGAAGATGTGGTATATATATATATCAGGAGTATTTTTTATATATATATATATACATATATATATAGATAGATAGATACATGTGGTATATATATATATGTATACATATATATGTATACATGTATATATGTATATGTATATATATATACATACACATGTGGTATATATATTTATGTGTGTATATATATATACATGTGGTATATATGTATATATGTATACATGTACATATGTATATGTATATATGTATATATGTATACACATATATGTATACATATGTATACATATGTATATATGTATACATGTATATATGTATATGTATATATGTGTATACATATGTATATATGTATACATATATGTATATATATGTATACATATGTATATATGTAGACATGTATATATGTAGACATGTATATATGTATATGTATATATATATATACATGTGGTATATATATGTATATATATATATACATGTGGTATATATATGTATATATATATACATGTGGTATATATATATGTACATATATATACATGTGGTATATATATATATGTATCAGGAGTATTTTACATATATATATATATATTAGGAGTATTACATATATATATTACATATATATCAGGAGTATTACTCGGCAATCAAAAAGAATGAAATCTTGCCATTTACAACTACGTGGATGGAACTGGAGGGTATTATGCTAAGTGAAATTAGTCAGAGAAAGACAAAAATCATAAGACTTCACTCCTATGAGGACTTTAAGAGACAAAACAGATGTACATAAGGGAAGGGAAACAAAAATAAGATTAAAACCGGGAGGGGACAAAACAGGAGACTCATAAATATGGAGAACAAACTGAGGGTTATGGGAGGGATTGTGGGAGGGGGGATGGGCTACATGGGTAAGAGGCACTAAGGAATCTACTCCTGAAATTAATGTTGCACTATATGCTAACTAATATTGGATGTAAATTAAAAAAAAAAAATAAAACAAGTTAAAAAAGAACAGTAGATGGTCATTTCTTGCTTATGTTATGAGAGGACCACAGTTCAGGTAATTGTTCTGCTTCAATATATGGATAGACTGAGGGTCTGCTCCATGTGTCTTCTTCTGGAACCAGATTCAAGGGGCATCCCTACCTGGAACATATTGTTCTTCTGGTAGAAAGAGGTAAAAGTGCCTAAAAACGAAATTAAATGTAGTTTAATATTGTTTTTAAGGCATGCTAGGGTGTCTAATAATGTTATTCTAGTCAAGGCATGGTTGACCCACATTATCAGGAATATATGGCCATGTTGTTATCAGAATCCTTTACCTATGCTTCATGGCAAGAAAAATTCCAAAGCAGTGAAAGGATTGGAAATTTTGTTTTCTTCCAGTTACTGCAACCACTATCATTTACCCAAAGACCTATAATGTGATTATAAAGGAGAAAGTAATGTAGGTATTCAGCTGATAATGACACCCCTTTTCTGATGAACATTCCAAAAATAACACTTAGATTGTAGTATTCCTACATTTCCAGATTGTATCAGAAGCTGCCATCAGTCAAAAATCCTTATTTTCATGATTTACAGACGGCTCATTCTCAATGACTTAGCTCATGTTGAACAAACTTAAATTTACTGACTTCTTGCAGCAAAGGAGACCATACATCACAGTGAACTCTGGGGTGTCTTGCTAAGGAGGAGTTAGAACGGCCTTGATATAGGGTATGGATGTTTGCTGAGTGATTTAGTAAGGGGTAAAGGAAGTGGGTGATTTGTTTTGGGTTAGGTTCTGTAAGGAAACAAGGCAATGTTATGAATGGATATATTGAAATTTTATTATTATTGTTATTATTATTATTATTATTATTATTATTTTGTCTAGCAGGTGTGAGGGAAAATCAGGGCTAGACTTGTTATTTGTTAAAAAGGTTAAGAAGTGGGGGGCCTGAGTGGCTCAGTTCATTAAGTGTCTGATTCTTGATGGAGCCCCAGGTAGGGCTCTGCACTGTGCTGACAGCACGGAGCCTGCTTGGGATTCTCTCTCTCCCTCTCTCTCTGCCCTTCCACTACTCGCATGTGCTCTCTATCTCCCTCAATATAAATACATAAACATAAAATGTATAAATAAAAAATTAGTTCCTCATATTTTTTGGGAGAGGGAATTGTTTTTTATTGTATTATATTATTCTTTTTCTTATATTCCAATATATTTATAGATCAGTCTTAGTTTTGCTTATTTTCACCATGACATAGAATGTCTTGTCTTATTACTGTTGATATTTTGTAGCATTGTATATGCTCAGTAGAGAATGCTGCTGATAATCTATTTTTTTTATTTTTTCAAATTAATATCAGAGCTTCAGGGTTTTTCTCTTTTTGTTTAAATTTTGTTTGTATTGTTTTATATTCCTTACTCCTAAGTTGCTCGTAGTAGCAACTCCTGATTTGCTTGATATATTCTTAATTTTGTCTAAAAATCATAAGGCCTCATTTTCTATAATGAACTTACTTACCCTTTATCATGTAGACTTCTGTAAACCTGACATTGACATGGCATAACCTCATTACTCTTACAACTTCCACTTAGGAACTTGAGAATACTTACTGAAACTGGAGTAAAACAAATATTTCCTTCTCTAGGAAGTACATATAGTTATCTTGTCTTTGGTGCTTATAAAAGACAATATGGGAACAGGGAAGTACAGATTAGTTCCTTTCTGATTTTTAGACTATGCACTTTTCCTTTTGTCTGGCTGGCTGAAAGAAACTAACTTCTCCACTGAAATAATTTCTACTCTGTTTGAAGAACAATTTAAATGCTTTACCTTCTACAAGTCATGTTTACATTTGTCCTCTTTATTTTTTTTAAGTTTTTTAAAATCTATATTTTTTATTTATTTATTTATTTATTTATTTTTTTATATATGAAATTTATTGTCAAATTGGTTTCCATACAACACCCAGTGCTCATCCCAAAAGGTGCCCTCCTCAATACCCATCACCCACCCTCTCTTCCCTCCCACTCCCCATCAACCCTCAGTTTGTTCTCAGTTTTTATTTTTTTTTTTTTAATTTTTTTTCAACGTTTATTTATTTTTGGGACAGAGAGAGACAGAGCATGAACGGGGGAGGGGCAGAGAGAGAGGGAGACACAGAATCGGAAACAGGCTCCAGGCTCTGAGCCATCAGCCCAGAGCCTGACGCGGGGCTCGAACTCACGGACCGCGAGATCGTGACCTGGCTGAAGTCGGACGCTTAACCGACTGCGCCACCCAGGCGCCCTGTTCTCAGTTTTTAACAGTCTCTTATGCTTTGGCTGTCTCCCACTCTAACCTCTTTTTTTTTTTTTCCTTCCCCTCCCCCATGGGTTCCTGTATTTTTGAAGAGAATATGTTTGTGTGTGCACACAACTGGGGCAGGAGTAGAGGGAGAGGCTGAAAGAGAGTCCCAAGGATGTTCTGTGCTGTCAGCAAAGAGCCCCACACAGGGCTCAATCTTACAAACTGTAAGATCATGGCCTGAGGTTAAATCTAAAGCCAGATACTTAACTGACTGAGCCACCCAGGTGCCCCTGTCCTCTTTGGAAACACACATGAGAAAAGGAAACCTGCCTCTTCCATAGGTCATACTTAAAGTAAGGCAGTGAGTTTAAAAGGAATTTTAGATTGTCATGAGCCTAATTAAAATGTAATATTTTCTAGATACAGATTTAAGAAGAACAATAATTACTTCTAATTTCTCTTTGGCATTAAAGATTAAATACTTTTCCCTTATATATATTTAAAATTGAGATATAATTGGCATGCAATAAAATATTAGCTTCAGGTGTACAACATAGCAATTAGACATTTGTATACATTGCAAATAATTGTCACAAAAGTCACAATAGAAGTTAAAAAATATTATTACCATGTGTCACTATACCAGTTAATACAATATTATTTGCATTCCCCATGATGTATGTTACATCCCTATGACTTATTTATTTTACATTTTGAAATTTTGTACTTCTTGATTCCCTTTACCTATTTTGCCCCCCTCAACTTCCTTCTCTCTGGCAATCCAATAATCTGTTCTCTGTCTTTATGAGTCTGGGTTTGGTTTTGTTTTGTTTGTTTTGAAATAGATTCCACATATTTGCCTCTTTCTGATTTATTTCACTTAATATAATGCCTTTAAGTTTTACTAATGCTACCCCAAATGGCAAAATTTCTTTCTTTTTTAATGGCTGAATAGTGTTCTACTATAGATGATAGATGATAGATAGATAGATAGATAGATAGATAATAGATGATAGATGATGATGATGATAGATGATAGACAGATAGATATCACAATATATATTGTATGTATACACACACACATATACCATATCTTCTTTATCCATTCATCTATTGATGTACACTTAAGTTATTTCCATATCTTGGTTATTGTAAATCATACTGCAATGAACTTCTGGGTTCATATATCTTTCCAATATAGTGTTTTCATTTTCTTCAGATAGATACTCAGTAGTATGATTGCTGGATCATGTGTTATTTCTCTTTAAGTTTTTTGATGAATCTCCACACTCTTTTCCATAGTGACTGCATCAGTTTACATTCCCTTCCAGGGTGCACATTCCACATTCTCGCCAACACTTGTTATTTCTTATCTTTTTTTAATAATAGCCATTCTGGCAGGTGTAAGGTGACATTTCATTGTGGTTTTGATTTGCATTTGGCTTTGAAGATCACATAATCTTCTCCCTTTATCTTTAAGGTTTGTGGGAACCCTTCTCTTACAATACTTCGATTCATGGACTTCAGAGACTTCTATTCCCACTTTGGGTTCTGTTTCCAGCTGAACTTCCTAATTAACACATTTTTTTTTATAAATCTATTTCATATTAGCATCTCTACTTATTTAGATGCTACTTTGCCACTAACATTTTCATTTTTCACCAGATTTATTCCTCTAATCATAAAAAAAAAAAAAACTTAATAGTCATAATTGTCAAACTCTGCTTGGGCTATCTCCTAATTAGGATCATTGGATATAATCAACTATTCAACAACACATATGTCAGCCTGGGTCTTGTAGAGGGAATGCAAGCATTGAAAATGGATTAGACAGGACATTAGAATTTAATTACAATATTGGGAATCTAAGATTCAAAGAAGAGTGATAGAAAAAAAGATAATGTTGCATAAATTTTAAATATATACTTTACCATCTTGTTTGATTAGCTGATTGTTTGATACTAACTAGGTCCCCTAGAATGGATGAATCATATCTGTTGAATGAATTCCCTGGTTTAAGAGGCCAAAATTATAAGAAATTGACGAGATGTACATGTAGCAAAGCATAGACCTAAGTGAAAAAAAAAATAAGAAGAAAGTGAGATCTGTATGTTCACTACAATTAATTAATCATATCAATAATAGTTTATAAGAACATATGCAAACAGTATAATATGCATTGGGTACATTAAAATAGTTGCTTTTAGATGAGAGAACAATATGGCAATAGACAAAGGGGATAAAGGTGAATAAACAAACTAACTGATAAAATAAGATAGGAGCAAGGCACTTTCAATGACAATAGTTTGATACAACCTGAAATATACACATTTTATAATATAATATGAATAATAATTTACAATAAAATAAGTGCCTAAAATAGCAACCAGCCATCCTACTCCCATGCCTGTTTAATTGTCTTCTGAGTACCTATGGATTCCTGACAAAGAGTTTCTTAATTTATTCTTCACTACCTACTATTGTCCATCTTCCCTGACTAGTAAGTTGCTTTTTTAAGAGGAAGTAATTTCTTTAATTCTTTTTTTATTGTGTACACAGTACCAAAAGCAATACCTAACATTTATTAGATATTTAAATATTTATTACAAAGATTAATTAATTGTATAAATAACTCGTAATGAATTTGAGATTATGCCACAAGTCCTCTCACTTTTAAATACTACCTCTGATTGAAAATTTAATAATAAAATAATCTATATTTTATTATGTTTATAATAAAATAATATGTTATAAATATAATATACTATATTCATATATGATATATTAAATTATATAAATCTTAAATATTATAATAAATATAACATATAAGTATAATATTATATTTATTAATCTATAGGTAGTGATGCTAGTGAGGAGTAAAATACATTTAATTATTAGTGGTGATTCATTCTTCGTTCAATAATTTTCTCAACTGAGATGTCAGATCCAATTATTGTTTCAGTTCAGATGTAAGTTGAAATTTATCCATTTCCTCTGGGAAGTCCAATTTGTTGTCCAACAGTTTTTCATAATATTCTCTTAGAATTGTTTGTATTTCTGTGGTGTTCCTTGTCATTTCTCCCCTCACTTGTGATTTTATTTTTAGGGTCATTTCTATTTTTATTGTTGATAATTCTGGTTAGGGGATTATCAATTTTATTAATTTTTTTCAAAGAATTAGCTGCTGGTTTTATTGATCTGTTCTACTGTTTAGTTTCTATATCATTTATTTGTGCTCTAATCTTTGTTATTTTCTTGCTTCTGCTAGCTTAAACTTCATTTGTTGTTCTTTTTCTAGCTGCTTCCAGTGTATGGTTAGGTTGTTGATTTGGATTTTTCTTGCTTCTTAAGGTAGACCAGTATTGCTATATACTTACCTCTAAGACCACTTTTGCTGCATCCCAAAGTTTTTGGACTGTTATGTTTTCATTTTCATTTGTTTACATGTATTTTTTAAAATTTCTTCTTTTATCTCCTGGTTAATCCATTCATCATTTAGTAGCATATTATTTAATCTCCATGTATTTGCGGTCTTTGCAGACTGTTTTATTTTGTTGTTATTTCATAGTGTTGTAGTCAGAAAACATTCATAGTATGATATCAGTCTCTTTGTACTTGCTGAGGCCTGATTTCTGATACGGTATATGATCTATTCTGGAGAATGTCACATGCACACTCTAAAAGTATGTGCATTCTGCTTCTTCTCACCCTTTAGTTATATACTTTGTTCTATTAGTCTTCAGGTTGATTTCTGTGGTATCTAGAATGATTTGATAGTTATCTGGTTGTATTCATGGGGCAAGAGGAACCTAGGGTCCTCCTACTCCTACTCCTCCTACTCCATCATCTTAAATCTTATTAATTTAATGATTTTTTAGAGCTTATTTCTTTAGCTTTAAGGCAGTAGTTCTAAATTTTTTTCCGACCCAACATATTAGAAATTATGATTATTTATAGCTATTATTTTCAGTACAAGGATTACAATACAGGACTAAAGAACTCACCTCCTGGCCTCCTATAGTTTCACAATGATCCACCCACCCTTTTCTAATATTCTGCCTAAGGGCTTTGGAGAGGAGTCCTCACTAAATAACACTATGACTCTTAGTCTCTCTGTAAAATTAAAAGGGAAACTTCAAGCTTTTGAAGTTAGAATTAGTGGCTTAAAAATTATCTTCAAAATTTTCAAGTGCCTCAGAGAAATATATATATATATATATATATATATATATATATATATATACACATGTAGATATATATATATGTGTATATATATATGTGTGTGTGTGTGTGTATATATATATTCTCATAACAAAGAGAATCTTTGCTATGAGAATCTAGTGATTGTCCACATTTGTTTCGTGTGTTCTCTAGAACTAATGACTAGGGTGAGGAAAATGATAGCTTCTTACAGAACATGAGGCAAAACTTGGGAGAGCAGTCATGCCCCCCAGAGGAACATAGACAGCCACTGAAAAGATTGGGTAGTAAACAGCCCCCTTGACATTTAGCTTCTACAGAAAATAATTAAATAATTATTACCTAAAACTGAAATCCACTAGACAGAAATCTGCTAGTTTCAAACTCATGGGAAGGCACAGAGAGATGAGGATACAGAAAGAAAGGGAAAATATAATTAAAGAGACTTTGGTTGTTAAATAAAGATTAGAAAACACTGCTCTACAGCTAAATTTGACAGGCTCCAATTTGGGATGTGATCTATAGTCAAAATAGTTTCTATTTTCTTTCCTATATCTTGTGACAAAAGATAACAAGTACCTGTGTGTGCTTTAAGTCATCTGTTTGCTCTTTTCCTCCCGATCCACATGCTCTCTCTTCTATGTTATCATGAATAACCACGTAAGCTCATCAAATTGTGACACTCATGAGATAGAGACAGGAGATCTGGTTTCTTCACTGTCCTTTAATGTCTTCTTATTTGGGGAGCATTTTCAGCTTCTAAAAGACTTAAGTAATACACATTTTCACACAAGTCAGAAGAATCAGGCAAAGCATATCACACAAGTGTCTGTAAATAACTTTTGTTTTATTAAAGATATTTTTACAGTAATGAAGAAGTCGTTGTTATTATCATTAGTCTCTTTTATATATGAATATTTAATGTCCTCAAAACAATAGGAACCAAAAGATCTGAAGAAATGATGAGTAGCAAGCTTTATTTTTTTTTCCAACAATCTGGTCCCATATGTCTGCACTTACGTGCTAAACAGAACAAAAAGTGCAAAATATTTTAGAAATTGCTTTTTTTATGTACTACGTAGAAAATATTGGGACACAGACTGTAATTTATGTCAAGTTGGTGATTTTTACCTGTTTTAAATTCTGAGTGATTTTATATAAGATCAATGATAACAATAGGTAGCAAACAAGTTATTCAGGGGAATTATTACCTGCCCATAGTCAGTACCTATTGAATTCTCATATGTTTAGGTTGAGAAGTATGCTTTTTTATTATTATTATGATTATTTTTTACATTAAGCCTATATATCTTGAGAAATTATATTCCTATTTTACTGGGCAGGAGCACCTATAATTTACTTCAAATCTTTGTAATTTTCCACAGCCACTGTGGTTTTTAATGTACAGTATTCGGAAATGTTTATTGTAACAAGGCAGAACCTGCTTTACTCTGGACTTTTCCACATGGAAGATCATCTGATGATAATGACATGTTTCCAACAGTGGCAGGGAAGCTACCAAGGACACAGAAGGCCTGTGCAGATGTCAAGACTGCTGGGTACTGCACTGCCATGGTTGATGCACCCAGACTAAAGTCTGTTTAAATTCCTTTCACGTAAAAGAGGAAATCTGAAGTTTAGCCTCTAAGAAGAGTATTAAAAAGAACAGGAGGGTTTCATCCAAGTTCCACGGGTGATAAAACACATCAATCTGAAACATTACTAGTGCGTTGCTGATTCCCCAGCCATTCTTCAATTTGCTTTAGCTGAGCAATGATAGCGCTGTTCCATCAAGGGAAAATGATACCCCTCCCCTCAAAAAGCTTTTTACACGGCAAAGCTATAAAAGTGCTAGATTTATTAACAATTTCCATTTCAAGAGAGGCACTGTTTGTATGGCAGTAAAGCTGTGCTTTAATGCAAATGCAGCACTTTAAGCCTGTTTTCCTAATGCCTTCACAAGTCCTGTAAATAATGCATCCCTGTGTGGCAGCCTTCACTTCTAAATAATTTGGGCAAACTGGTTCAAGTTGTAAAAATACAAGTGTACTTTTTTTTACCATAATAATAGTTTTGCAAACACTCTGGGATTTGCCAATATACTTTTCTAAAACCCATTGATATTTGACTGTAAAATGGGAACATTCCTAAGTGAATTTCACACTGTAAACAAGGGGTACAGACAACAGAAAAGTTAGGATGTATTCCACCAAAATTTGAACAACAATAACACTGTTTCATGATATTGAGAACTATATCCAAGTTCTATAAACTGAAAGTGTCATCAGAAACTTTTGTTGTTTCTATTACCCATAGTAGATCTTTGATCCAACAAGTTTTCATTGTACTATTTTAGTTATATAAAGCAAAGAAACCTAATTCAATCTTACCTTCATCTTGATATGCCCTTCCTCTTATCTATATGTTTGCTTTCTTAAAAGACATTATAAATATATCAGTTCATTTGTTAAGATAATAAAAAATATTGCAATTTTCAGTTGAAGTGTGTATTATTTGTCAAGAAAATAAATCTCTTCTTGTTGAGCACCTGAGGATTATTTTTAAGATAAACTCAATGAAAAGGACAGGAACAAATTTGAAAAATAGAAGTCTGTACAAAATCCAGGTTGGGTCAGAACACACCTGACTGGACTTGAACTGAGAAGAATTGATTAGTATTATATTTTATTCATGAACCAATAATTTTATACTAGTGTGCTAGCAAAGGAGAAAAATACATTAAATGCTTCAGTGTGGGGCGCCTGGGTGGCTCAGTCGGTTAAGCGGCCGACTTCAGCTCAGGTCACGATCTCGCGGTCCGTGAGTTCAAGCCCCGCGTCAGGCTCTGGGCTGATGGCTCAGAGCCTGGAGCCTGCTTCCGATTCTGTGTCTCCCTCTCTCTCTGCCACTCCCCCGTTCATGCTCTGTCTGTCTCAAAAATAAATAAAACGTTAAAAAAAAAAAAATTAAATGCTTCAGTGAAAAATTGAGTTATGGCCAGATTTCACAGAAAAGTAATCTATAAGGCATGACATAGTAGAGAGACAGATTTGGAAGAAAAGTGGTCACAATCATGAACCCTACTTTTGTCTGTAGATAGTTTGGTTATCCTTTTAGGCTCTTTTGTTGCAAATCACAGACAAACCAATCTAAAATGGCTTAGACAATAAAGAGGACCTATCAATTATATAACAGGAAGGCCCACAGTTAAAAAGACATTTCTCTAGGATGTCATGAGATATCTCAACTGCACATTCTGCAAGGTCGGCTTCATTTTAATGCAGGCTTTCAGATGTTTTCAAAATGGCTACAGCAATTTTAAGTTACACATCCACACAAGGAGCAAGAAAATCTCTAGTGTAGCTATTTTAAAAGGCTTTGTGGAACTTTGTGACCTGGAATGTTTAGGACAGTTCTCTTCTGTGAAGGTCATGTGGCTGCTCCTGAACAAATCTCTGACAGCGACCAATGCTGTGGATTGATTGACTCAAATCCCTTTTTCTAAACCAAACTCCATGGAGAGTAAATAGCATTGCTCTTTAATAGAGCAGGGCCTACCTCTGGAACTTGGGTAATACTTCAGAGAGAAATATTTAGGAAGTGTGGGGAAAAATCAGCTAATTGAACAACATTTTTCCTACTTATTAAGAGCCAGATGTTGGATAAGCAACCAACAAATATCCACTATTCTAAGGTTCTCCCCAAGTTTAAATATTTTCTTCTTGTCAATTAAACAATAACATTTATTGAAAGTCATCTGATTTGGGCATTTATTTCTCTGTATTCATGCTTTTCCCCCCAAGATTTCTGATGCTGTTTCTGGGAAGATTTCATTTATTTAAACTTTGTTCATTTTATTAAACCCTTAATGACCTATAAATCTCTTGCCAGCTAGCCATTTATTTCTCCCAGTCTACATCTTTTCTTCCTAACCACATATCCTCTCCTATGTGAATGGCTGGGTGGATAAATTAAAAAGAGTTGTTTCTTTTACACATTTGTTTACTTTTGGAAAAGCATAAATCATAAGAATATGTCAAAGCTAATCAATGCTGTGATTATCCTTTGAAAATTCTATCTCCCAAATTTTCATTGTTCCTTAGTTAAGACCTATGATTTCCTGCAGTATCTATTATCAGCACATGAGTCATTGAATACCCAAAGCTACAGTATTTAATTTTTGCAAGAAATATTTTTTGCCATATGGAATGACAAGAAATTTACTTCCAAGTCACCTGGCATTAAATAGATGAAAAATTCATAAATCTTATTTCATTATTAGATACCATTTCCATTAGCTATACTTTAATTTTGAATGGGTTTTAAACCATGTATAATGCATGATGGTACATAATCACCTATAAAAAGTTACTACTACATGACTAGAATTGATTCAGCTATTATCCTAACACCTAGTAGTGATGAAATGTTTACCCCATCAGCAGAAATAATCCTTCCACACCCAACTGAAGATTTTGTCTCCTTTTTCTGAGACTCATACTACCCAGCTCCATAGCTTCCCTTGCTGCCAATGGCCCTCTGACTCCATCTTTCTCTTGGACCCAAGCTGAAATATTTTAGGTGCTTAAACATGTCAGTTTTAGTCAATCTCTGGCCTTTTTCATGCTCTTGCCACTGTCTGACATAGTGAGTGGTCCTTAATCTTGACTGTACATTGATGAAGTTTTAAAAATCTCAGCCAAGCAGCACCCAAAACAAATTAAATAATGCTATCTGGGGGTAAGGCCCATGTATCAGTGTATCTTTAAAAACTTCCTAGGTGATTCCAATATGCAGCCAGGATTAAGAACCCTCTCTTCATCCTCTTATCTCCTGATTCTCTTTCACATCTTTGTCTAAAAAAGCATTAGAGAAAATTTTCTTCACTCCTCAGATGGGGTTTGGTGTTCTGAAAGATGCTCTCACAGTTCTTGTATTTCTCTTTAATAATACTTTGCATAATTGTAAGCTACTGGAGAACATGTGTGTTGTCATTTTTTTTTTCAGAAATGTATCTTTGGTTCCTAGGATGATAGACAAACAATAAATATGAACTGATTTATCCTGCTCACTAGAACAAGCCCTTTGAATTAGACTGCTACTCATAATGAAGCCAATATGGAAGCTACTTCTACATTGTAAATATGTACTTAGAGCTCCATGTAAATGTGAACTTAGAGCTCCAAATGAGTGAAAGAAACACAAAACCATTACAACCATTACTGTAAGATGCAGCTTTGTTCATAGTACTTAGGTCTAAATCTGCAGTTGGCATCACTTGTAAACATACACATTTGCCTAGTTCTCAACACCTTCATATGATAGGAATAGGTTTATCTCTCAACCCTCCTCTCCTCTCTCTCTCTCTCTCTCTCTCTCTCTCTCTCTCTCTCTCTCACACACACACACACACACACACACACACACCACAAATTCACTGCAGCACACATTACTAAGGATTTTTAGAGAGATGAAAAACTGTATCCTTAAACCAGTTTAAGACCTTTCTACACCAGGTTAAACCTTTTCTCAATGGAATGGACAGTAGAAATGACCCTACCTTCAGGAAAAATCCTACCTGGACCTATATTATATATAAGGAAGTTCACATAACAATTCAACAGTAGCCCCAATATGGATTATTGAGTCTTATAATTTTAATCTTGCAGATAAAACACAATACTGAGTAAATGAAATGGTTGATTTTATTTTTCTTTATAGATTGGAATAAGTCTAGGATAGACATCCCCTCCTTCATGTAATTCTGAATTACACATGCACACACACACACAAACACACACACACTCAAACATACAAATGAAATTGTGATATATTTTAGATTAGGCATAATAACATTTGGAAATAAAGTAGCAGAATACCTGATAGGATATGAAATGTCAAAATACAGGCAGAAGCAAATCAGAACCTGGAATTTGCCCCAAGTGGTAGGAACAGAATACGATTAGAGAATTAAATTAATTTGGAAAGTTATGGTGCAGGATTTCATTTAGTTATTCCTTAATGATTTCTTAATTAATAAAAATCACATTAACCAGAATGAGCCTTTCCTTTAATCGAATCTGAAAGTTTGATTACTTTTGGATTCAAGTTAAATTTAATTTTTAAGCCAGTTATTGTCATAATTCTTAACTCTTAGACTGTCTAGTCCTAAATATCAGATGCTAAAGCATTACCTTAATTATCTAATTAGTACTAACACATAGAACAGTGTCTGACATATAATAAATGTCTGATTCGTATTGTTGAAATACTTAATACTTAAACAAAATAAAATCATTGCTGCCGAATGGAAAGAAGTAAGTAGAACCTTTGGTTTTTATAAGAAAGATATACTTTTTATTTTTAAGAAAAGAGTATTTTAAAGCTAACATCTGTTACCTTGTAATGAGTTGATGACATACAAAAATATGTTAAAATAATATAGTTTGATTAAGATTAAAGGTCTTATTTCAGATTCTAACCACATCGTGTCAAGCTTAGGACTTTTTATCTATTTATCTATACACTAATGACATATGAGTAAGTTACTTTCTTCATTTTTAATGAGGTATTTTTGAGAAATAAAATTGTAAGGTATTTAAAGTATACAGACTTGCTGGATAAAGGATTCTTGGCTGCATATTTTCTCTGTTCACCACATTGAAGGCTTCCTGCCATTCCTCTCTGGCCTGCCAAGTTTCAGTAGATAGGTCTGCTACTACCCTTATGTGTCTACCTTTGTATATTAAGGCCCATTTATCCCTAGCTGCTTTCAGAATTCTCTTTATCCTTGTATTTTGTCAGTTTCACTATGACATATCTTGCAGAACATCAATTCAAGTTATGTATGTTTTCACTCATATGTGGATCTTGAGAAACTTAACAGAAGACCATGGGGGAGGGGAAGGGGGAAAAGTTACAGAGAGGGAGGGAGGCAAACCATAAGAGACTCTTAAGGACTGAGAACAAACTAAGGGTAGATGGGGGGTGGGGGAGAGGGGAAAGTGGGTGATGGGCAGGGGGGAAGGCACTTGTTGGGATGAGCACTTGGTGTTATAAGGAAACCAATTTGACAATAAATTATATTAAAAATTAAAAAAATAAAATATACAGCATGATGACTTGATATTCTCTGTGAAGGGAAACCACTCATCAAAGGAACACATCAATTACCTCACATATTTACCTTTATTTATTTATTTGGTGAGAAAATTTAAGTTTTATTGTCTTAGCAAATTTTAATTGTTTAATACAATGTGATCAACTATAATCATAATGTTTTATATTATACCCTCAGACCTAATATATCTTCAGCTGGAAGTGTCTATCCTTGACCAACCTCTCCCTATTTCTCTCACATTCCAGGTCCTGGCATCCACTTTTCTACTCTGTTTCTATGAGTTTGACTTTTTTTGTTTGACTAGATATCACATATAGACGATACCATGCAGTATATGTCTCTCTCTGTCTGGCTTATTTCACTTAGCCTTCCAGCTTCATTCATGTTGTGAACAGCAGGACTACCTGCCTATTTAAAGCTGAGAAATATTCCTTTGTGCATATCAACAGACAAGAATGGGCTGGATGTTCTTGCAGAATTGTCTGATAAGCTATAGCTACCTCAGACTGGAGAAAATTTTCTTCAAAGCCAGTCGCAAAAGTGTTCCTCCTTTGGTAGCTTATTCACAAATTATTTTAAGTTGTTCATTCGATGTGTGATGTTTCTCCCTCACCCCTGCCCTAAACCTACAGAATACGTTGTTAAACTCCACTTAAGTATTAAAGTAATTTCCATTTTTTCTCACTAGGATAAAAACAAAATATTTGAGATATTTCCTTAATGTATATTAAGGGGTATATGCTATCATTTCTTCTTAAGAACTGATTTTGTTGTGTTCCTTAAGTTCTGATATGTTGTATTTTCATTTCCATTTGTCTCAAGATAGTTTTTTTCTTCTTTTCTTTTTCTTTGACCCACTGGTCGTTCAGAAGTACATTGTGTATTCTCCACATATTTGTGAATTGTCTAGTTTTCTTCTTGTGATTGATTTCTACTTTCATACCATTGTGATCAGAAAAGATGGTTGATATGATTTCAGTTTTCTTAAATTTCTTAAAACTTGTTTGTGGCCTAACACATGATCTATCTTGGAGAATGTTCCATATGTGCATGAGAATAATATGTACTGCTGCTGTTGAATGAACTGTTCTGTATATACTCGTTAAGTCCATCTGGTCCAATGTGTAGGTTAAGCCCAGTGTTTCCTTATTGATTCTGTCTGGGTCATCTATCCATTGTTGAAGATGGGGTATTAAAGTCCCCTACTATTTTGTATTGCTGTCTATTTCTCCCTTCAGGTCTGTTATTATTTGCTTTGTGTATTTAGGAGCTCTGAGTAATTTAAATAGGTTTTACATTTCATTAAATTCAGTGTTTTTAAGATTTTTTTCCTGTGTTATTGTGTATGTATGTGTTTGTGTGCTTTAAATAAAGTGAAATAATTGCCAATAAGCTTCAAGATGTGCTGGTTATATTTTCAGATTCCTGAATTATGTTTTTATCAATTTTTCTGAAATAATTACAAAATAATTACATTGTAACAAAGTACACAATAATAAGTGCATTGTAATCTTAGTGATACTGACATAAGCATTTAATGAACAATAATTTTTTTTTTGAGAAAGAGATTGGGGGAGGGGCAAAGACAGAGGGAGAGAGACAGAATCCCAATCAGGCTCCAGACTGTCAGTGCAAAGCCCAATGCGGGACTCCAAACTCACTAACTGTGAGATCATGATCCAAGCAAAAGTCAGTAGCTTAACTGACAGAGTGCCCCAAATAATCAATCATTCTTAAGATAACATTAAAATTATTGTGAAATTGTGAAATAGCATTATGGTTAGTTTTAAAATGACAAATGATGAGGCTCCTGGATGGCTCAGTTGGTTGTGTCTGACTTTGGCTCAGGTCATGATCTCATAGTTCCTGGGTTTGAGCCCTACGTAAGACTTTGTGCTGACAGCTGGTAGCCTGGAGCCTGCTTGAGATTCTGTGACTCCCTCTCTCTCTGCCCCTCCTCCACTCATGTTCCATCTGTGAAAAATAAATATAAATGTTATTAAAATTAAAATGATAAATGAAATAGATTTATATTCTTCAATATTTTTAATTTAGTTCATTTATACTTCTAATTTTGAAATAAATACCATTTATTTATTCTGAAAAATAAAAAAAAATTAATTAAATTGTGTCTCTTCAAAAAGAAATTAATAGCCTACTCAACCAAAGTAAATAGCATCTTTTTTTTTTTTTTTTTTGAGAGAGGGAGAGAGAGTGCACATACATGCACACGTGAGCAGGGGAGGGACAGAAAAAGAAAGGGAGAGAGAGAATCTAAAGTAAGCTCCACAGCCCAACATGGGCCTCAGTCTCACAACCCTGAAATCATGACCTGAGCCAAAATCAGGAGTTGGACACTTAACCGACTCAGCCACCAAGGCGCCCCAATACTTTTCATATTTTTAAGTCTGTGTACTTTAAGTTCTTAAAAGTATTTCTAAATCTCTAAGTTTTTCGTTTTTTTATTTCCTCTCTAATGTGGAAGAGGAAGTAAGCCTAATGTGTGAAAACTATTAAGAACAAGTATAATAGTGATTTAAAAACCTGATTTTCAAATCTGGCTCTTTACTGCTAATGATAAAAATATCATGGACATTTGGAAATATTAGAATAAATGTCCTTGCTGTTCTAAGTCTAAAATGTATCACAAATGAACCCATTAATTCCATCTTCTTTGTCATCTTTCTAATTTAAGTTTTCAGAACTTAGCATAATGTGGAAATACTTTTGGGTCTACAAAAAAACACCGGCAGAATGAACAGTCTAATGAATGGGAATGAAAAGCATGAGATTTATGTCTTGGTGCTGCCATATAGTAGCTGACAATCTCTGATCACATATGTGCACACATGTGCCTCTTCTAAGACATTTACAACATTGTATAGTTTACAATATACTTTTATTTGCAGTACTGAAATTGATTCAGTGCAGTGGTGTGGAATTGGTAGGACAGTGAAATAATTATCCCCAAGTTAGAACATAGAAAAATGGAGGTAGGATACTAAGTTTCAGTTTTCTTTAATGTTAAATTGGGATGATATTGTTTATTTATATTTAAATTCTGGAAAGAAGTTACTGAGGATTTAATATAAGGACATCTAGTCCCATATAGCTTTCTTCTTCTGTCACAGTGACATTGTTGAGTAAGTTTCCATGTTCCTCTAGGATACCCTTCTCTAATATTAGGCACATGACCACCAATGGCAGAACATTTATGTAAATCATATCCTGATTATCAACACAACTTTCCCACCTGTGTACTGGCCCCCAAACAGGAAAAAAATGAATTCATGTAAGGGTAAAATGAAACATTTCATAGAAAATATTGTATAAACTGAAATGTGCCCAATGCTGAATTATTTTATATTATGTGCTTTGTAACAAGTCAGCACATGGTTCAGTTCCTCAGTTAAATATTATTAAGTGTGTGGAACTTGGATTTCACTAAGACTCAGTTTTTCTCTTATGGCAAATAAAACTTAAATGATGTCTTCAGGCTTATTATGGGGAACAAATGAAATGATGTGTGATGTTCTCAGGATAGATCCCATTGTATAATTTATTCTCAGTAAAAGACAACTGTTATACTTACCATACTCACTTAAGGGTAGATTCCTCAAGGAATTGTTGTTATTAACTATTATCATTAAAGGAAGAGGAATAAAGAAAAGAGAGGAAGATGATCTCTCCTCTATTTAGCTTGATAAAATGCCAACCTTCTTCTATATGATTTAGAGAAAATGAAAAATCCAAACATTACGTGATAACAATTCTTGTTTTTCTACCTAAATGTATTCAGTGTTGACAGATAAAGTTAACTTCTTTTGTGTGGCCCATCAGATGATACTGATTTGCACTACCATCTGTGCTGCCAAAGATTGTGGTGACCTGAATGAGTGTCTTTAGATGCTATTATCAGGTCCCCAAGACAGCTAATAAAACCTCCACTAATGACTTTTCAAACGATGACTGTCTGTTTCTCCATTAAAATGTATCAGTCCACAGCCACCTAAAAATCATCTTCCTCTTTATATTTATGGTGAAAGGCCAGTGTTCTAAAATTAATAAGAATAGCAATATTTAAAGTTTGCCACACATCTATCACATTCTTAATAGTAAAGAAAAAATAGACGCAGATTTTTAAATCCAATTAATCATTTTATATCTGATTTTACAGACAAAACAACAGGGAACACCATTACAAAGTAGAAGTGGGATTATTATATATAATTCACTATGAAATAGACATTTCCTGAGAATTGGTTTTGAATAGCACATAGAAATCAGAATACAAAGGTGAATAAGATAGCCTATCAGAGGAAACACATGTACAAATAGAAAACTATACCCAATTTCAGTGGTTTAAATAAATTACTATTGGAACTCAGAAATAAAATAATAAATTATTCTTGGCTGATTTAAGAAAAACCTCACCAAGGAGGAATATTCAGGCTAAGTATTGAAAGAAGAGCAGGGATTTCCCCTAATAAAAATCCCCAGCTGGAAGGAAAATTCAGTAAGCATTTTAGAAATAGCAAAGGCACAAACTCATGAAGATGGAAATGTGAGCTATTTGATGTTGCAGAAGTATACTTCAAAAGGCGGTTAGGGGGACGCCTGGGTGGCTCAGTCAGTTAAGCGTCCGACTTTGGCTCAGGTCATCATCTCCCGGTCTGTGAAGTCTGTGAGTTCAAGCCCCGCATCAGGCTCTGTGCTGACTGCTCAGAGCCTGGAGCCTGTTTCAGATTCTGTGTCTCCCTCTCTCTCTGACCCTCCCCAGTTCATGCTCTGTCTCTCTCTGTCTGAAAAATAAATAAACGTTAAAAAAAATTAAAAAAAACAAAACAAAACAAAAAAAGGCGGTTAGGAAGGAGTTTATATGGACATAAGAAAAGTATGGGTTAGACTAAAACCCAGTAGGTTGCAGTTAACTGAAGAGCGACCCAGAGTTAGTTGGCAGCCACCACCATGTGCCAGCTTCTGTGATAAATGCGTTATGTTTGGTGTGATTAATTCTCCCAACTATTTAAGGGAAGTAGTGTTAGAACTTACTTATAGTTGGAGGAACCAGGGTTCAGAGAGCTACAAATCAGACAAGGTCATACAACTTGTAAATAGTAAAGCTAGGATTCAAACCTAAGTGTTCATAGTCTTCAGGCCATGCTTTTTAACTGTGTCTTATTGCCTGTTATCATTGTCCTTTTCAGTCATTTACCATTTATTTGTTTTCCTTTTTAGTGACTTTTCTTCCTCGACTGTATCTGTTCCTTAAATATTGGGGTTCACTACAATTCTATTTCTGTACAATTGAAGGGAAGTATATAAAAGTATATAGCAAATCTATGTGAAGTATACAAACATTGTACTTAGCTTGAAAACAATGTAGGAAAATTTTGAACACCTATAAAAACTAACATGACTTGATTAGTGAGGACACATACTAAATTGTAGGATAAAATATAGAAAACTAGCTAGATAGCCTATAGGTACACATCGAACTGTTTAATTAGTGAGAGAATAAAATGATTAAAAATTAAAATTACTTTTGCAAGTTCTCAGGCATTTCCTATTTCTTTCTTAACGAGTCTTTAATTAGCTGAAATTACATTAGGGAAGTTTTGTGCCTTCTATATCTTTGCCAATGTACAAAATACCCTCTTTATTCATAGATAATGGGTGTAAGTGGATAATGAAACATATTCCTCAGGAGAAAGGGAAATTGTAGTCAATTTAGTATTATTGAATATCAACTTGTGCATATTTTTGGATGAATAAAATTAAAATCAACAGCAAGCAAGGGAAAATTTGTTTAGAAATATTTTATATTATGTTTGTTTTCTATAATCCCTTTGCAAAATACTTTGAAGGTAGTGTAAAAGATATTTCATTTTAAAGATCTAATATATTTTTGTTAACATTATCACAAAGAAAGGAATTATCTATAATTCACATTAAGATTGTCATCCTCCAAAATATAAAGTAAATGCTAAGCTAAAGTTAGAGACTATCTTTCTTTTATTCCAGAACCAAAGTAGGTGCTAACTTTCTCATGGTTTATGAGAAACTGATATGAGATAATTTTCAAACTAGTGATTATTTTGTGCTTATGCTTAAAAACAAGCACAAATGGACCAAACTTTTATAAAATAAAACATAAAGAGGAAATGTTCTTTTTGTTAGTTTGTGAAGTACCTAAATGGCTTACAATTCTTAAAGTAATTTGGTTTTTAAATAAAATATAGGAACATTATCATTATCTATAGGGCAGATGAGTGTGACTCTGCTGTTTTTAAAAACCCAGTAAATATCCAACAGTGTCATTTTACTCCAGTTATAAACCACAACCTGTCTTCATAAACCTCAATCAGTCAGCGTTCTTAAAATATTGTAAATGTTAACAAATGTAATGTTTCACTTTGGAATTAAAGTATAGGACATTTAAACTTAACTAGGGCAAAAAGAAGTTATTATCACAAGACAATGGTATACATGAAGCTAAAGAATCAATAGCAAAGCAATCAAAACTAAAAATTTTAATCAGAAGAAAGCATTTGCAAAGAAACTACTTCTGTATAAATTCAATATATATTTAAGACTGCTATAAATATCCCAGCAATAAAAAGATAAGTCACCTTTCATGTTTTATTTAAATAATTAAAACAACAATAAAAAAGAGTTAACTATCAAGAATATGATGTAAACTTTAGCACTTTAGAATGGATTAAGCTCCTGGTGGAGCTTGAAGGAAAAGGAAGGAGAGGAAAAGGAAGCACTATTTGGTGCTTTCAATATTCCAGGCATTTGCTAAGTCTACATTATCCTATTTAATATGAAGCCTTTGGCTTTATAGACATAAAAAACCTCAGCATCTCAAAATATTGACAATTTGTATTAAATCTAAAACCCAGGAATATACAAAGTCAGTATTTAACCCCTGAACTTTGATGCCAAAGGCCAGGCTCCTCTTATGTTGATGACCTTGACGGTTTGTTGGTTGTTTTGTAGAATATCACTGAATTCAGATTTGTCTGATGTTCTTCTCATTATGAGAATGGAGTTCTAGATTTTGGGGAGTAAGGTCACAGAGGAAAAATACAGTTATCAACAATCACATCATATTAAGTATACACACCATACAAATTATCAATATTATATCTATAGCTATATTTATAACCATCTATCTAGACAACCAATTCCTGTACAAATCTGAAATTGACACCTGGTCAAGTTCCTTTCTTTGTAAAGCATCATGTATGGTCGTAAATAGTAGGCCGATTTTTTAATTATTTTTAATGTCTTTTCTGATTTCAGTAATATTGAATTATTCTTTTGTCAATAGTCTGATTATTTGTCATTCTTATTTATTAAATAATATGGTTGATATGTCCAGTAATTTTCATTACTTTTATTCAGAAATGATTTTTAGTCATTATCTTCAAGTGGCGCTAAGTTATTTTTCTGATCAGATATACTTAAGTATATCTGTAAATAGACAAAATAAATCATGAATTGATATGTATTGGTTATTTTAGAAGTTCCTAGAGGTGATAAAGTATTGTGCTAGGGTTATCATAATTAATGAGTTTATATCTTTGATGAAGGCCTAATTTGCAAAACATGTTTATAAGCAGATAATAAAAAGGGTGATAAATGTCTTGTTAAAATCACATATGTGGGGGATTATAGGAAGAAGTAGTAAACTCTGCTTTGGTTATATATTAGAGTTTTTTATCTAGAAAGTGACACAGCTAAAATTTAAATTCAATCTACAAACTATGTGGCCTTGTGTTATTTGTCCTGATATATAAAAATATGGGAAGTTCCCTTAGAGTTTGCAGAACTGGCACAGTTCAGACAATATATGAAAACAATGCAAAAAATCAACTTCTAGGAGTAAAATGAATATACCTTACCATTTCCTCAAGAAAGGCTGGCAAGGTAGATAAATATTGCTGGAGCCATGAAAGAGTGCTGTAACAAATATACTAGACGCCTGATGTTAGTCCTAACTACGGAACGAAAGGCTTATAAATGTTATTTCTTTAAGAATATTTTTCCTGTTGATTAAAGGAAAGAAACCCAAAATCAGCTGTAATTTTCTCCAGAAAGTACTACTCAGATCCTTCTTAATTTTCCCTGGGCAACAATCAGCAAACTTCTCATTAGAAAGAACTTTAAAAGGTTTGCTGATTTGCTAAAAATGACATGAGTGATGTGTACATTACTTGCATAATTGGGTTTGTGCGTACATATGGCACATGCTATTTTAGAAATGTACCCCCTCTGTGTTCATTATAGCTATTGCTCATTCTATTCTCTGATAATCATTTATAGTTACTCGTCAGAGTTTATTATTAGAAAACTAATGAATCAGCAGTTTTATGCACTCTCCTTTAACAACCTAATCTTAGAATTTTCCAAACCACAGTATGCAGTAATAGAAAGCAAGTGGTTTGCCCAAATATAATTTTAGATATTGAGCTATACATTCTACAGAGATTATCAGAATTTTAATAAATATGCCTTCCCTTTCATTATACCTAATGAATTCTATTACGCTCAAGTAACACGGTTTATATAGTAATACATGTTAAACTTTCAATAAATCTGTATTGGTAATATAAATTTACTTCTACATTTTCTCTAAATTTTACATAGCTGGATTTCTTATGAACTGTTGAGATGTTCACAATACATAGCTATGGTTTTTTTTTTTTTTAGTTTTTTTAATGTTTTTATTTATTTTTGAGACAGAGAGAGACAGAGCATGAACAGGGGATGGGGAGAGAGAGAGGGAGACACAGAATCTGAAGCAGGCTCCAGGCTCTGAGCTGTCAACACAGAGCCTGACGTGGGGCCCGAACTCATGGACTGTGAGATCATGACCTGAACTGAAGTTGCATGCTCCAACGACTGAGCCACCCAGGTGCCCCCATAGCTCTAATTTTTAATCAGAGAAGTCAAGATCAAAGAAGTAGGAAGAGGATTCAGCACAATTCTCAGGCTTTTGTGTGGCTTGGAGATGAGCTCAAGGAGAAGTACCACCCAGGAGATCCCTTTCATTTAAATTTGTCCTTTTTAAATCACCCCTATTTTTGTAGGTTAGAGCCCAAGAAATTAGAACGTTTGCCCTTGCCAGGTTCTAGATCCACAGACAAGGATTTTAAACCAGCTACTGTGCTAAACATTGTTCATATGTTATTTCACCTAATCCTCACAGTGATTCTATGAATTAGATGTTATTTTAATTCCATTTTACAGAGGAAGAAACTGAGCCTTGAATAGATCATATGCAATTTCCAAAGGCACCATATTCAGAGTCAGCATGAACGCAATCCTGGTTTTCGGTAAAACATCACACTACATTCTGTCCTAATTTTTCCCTTTATAGAATAATTGATATCATGTAATTTTTTAAACCATAAATTAGGCTGTATTGTTGTCCTTTTCTGTAGATAAATCAGTATGTTTAAATTTGAATTAGAAAAATATCAACAAGTAATCAGAACAAGATAGGTGTAACTAATTTGTTTTTATTAACTGAAATAAATCAACAAACAGACATCAACAACATATTTCACGTTTAACCTTATGCCTCCTTATGACTTACTTTATTATAAGTACAATAGCAGATAGATTCCAAGACCAAAGACATAACTTATCTGTTTGCACCTTGTTAACCTTTAATTTCACTGTTCTTTAAAGTGAGAATTCAGAAGTCAGAGAAGCATCTGCCTTTGCTGTTTATCTGTAGGCAAATTAATCTGCATCAAAGCATCCTGGAGACAATATTTAGAGTCAAATATTAATGGAGAAGGTATAATTTTGAAGAGAGCAAGGAAAAAGGAGACTAACATACAGCAGAAAACCAAGTCCAAAGGAAGATACTTAGTCACAAATATCCTGATATGACAAAGGGTAACTGATAATATGACTAGCTACTACCATGGCATTCAGCAAGGAGAATATATCAGTAATTCTATTTTGAAGCCAACAAAAATCATCTTTCTTTCTGAAATTTATTTTTTCTCATAAATCTTTATTGTCCTGACAATTAAATCTATGTACAATCCATGACTCTCTTTTAAAATGTTTATAAAGTTGGTAAAAGTAACACTGTCAGAGACTTCTCCATATGAAAGGAAAAAAATACTTGTATTTATAATCTCAATTACTCTGCCAAAACCAATTTTTCTGTCTAGAATAAATTGATTTTTGGCTATGCATAAATTAGATGTCAACACATCTTTCAGAAATCGACTTATAGGCAGCCAAATACCAGGCTGTCGAGCTAGAAAATAAATTCAATACAAATAACTGGATGTCTGTTTACTCAACAAAAAGATACAAAGGAAAAGGAGCTTTAATGATCCCAAGTATGTCAGTGTTAATTAGTTGATTTTTGAAGAGAAATTCTGCCTCTTTCTCCCTTCCTACCATGGACCAGAAAAGCTGTTACATATTATCTCTCTGTTCAGCTATGTCTTAGAATGCATTAGCTCCAGCTGAATAAACAATAAAAGAATAACAAAAAAATACTCATAGTGTAGTATTGATGTCACCAAGTGAATATATTCAATTGAAATTGACTGACCACAGCCTCCAGAAGGGTTCAACTGAATGAATGCATGCAGGTGATACTCTTCCCTATTCAACTAAAAGAATGTGTGTGTGTGTGTGTGTGTGTGTGTGTGTGTGTGTGTGTGTGTGTATGACAAAAGGTAACTTTGTCAGGAAGAGGAATGCCCCAAATCTTGAGACTGGAGGAAACTTGTTCTCAAGGAATGGCAAAGGGCCTTTCTGTTTGGAGAAGAATGGCAGATGACAGAATGGTAGGTAATCTAAGTAATAACCAGGTTAAGGATAAGGTTAAGATTAAGGATATTTTAAGGATACTTAAAGAAGATGTGGTTTTAATTAAAACCATTAATTAATAATGGTTTTAATTGCCTTTGGCTCAGTGTTATGAATGTCTGAACTCTATTAGTTTCCAAAAATTCAAATAAAATTGGTAGTTCAATATTGTAATTCTCAAATATTTACACTCATGGATTATGTCAACAAGGAGTGGAAAAAGATAAATTCTGGGGTGCCTGGGTGGCTCAGTTGGTTGAGCATTCAACTCCTGATTTTGTTTGGAGCTGATCATGATTCAACTCATGATCTCATGGTTCATATGTTTGAGTCCTGTGTTGGGCTATGTGCTGACAGTGAGGAGCCTGGTTGAGATTCTTCTCTCTCTCTCTCTCTCTCTCTCTCTCTCTCTGCTCCTCCCCTGCTTGTTCTCTCTCTCTCTCTCTCTCTTTCTCCCCCTCTAATAAAGTTTTAAAAACTTTAAAAAAATTTAAAAAGATAAATTCTGTGATACTTGGAACCACTACCGATTTGTTGACTAGTTAAAAAAGAGTTGGGTAATCAGCCTTTGCCATTATTGTCAGTTACATAATTCTTCAACATTTTAAATTGGTATGGGGCATCAAAGGAATCTTATAAAGTAAGAAACTGAGATCCATAGAAGGTGAGTAACTTGACCAAACTTAAAAAGTCAATCAATCGTGCTATTGATTTTTGTCAGTATTATTTATTTCTTTCAAAAAGCTAAGTTCCACTAAAACAAAATCATGCAATACAGAACGTATCATACAATAATGTGCGGGAACCAGTGCATATCTGATTTCAAATTTCTGTGAGCATGTCTTCCCAACTCCAAGTTCAGTGACATCACATTAGTAGCCTGAAATCAGCCATGGTGACAGTATTTTTACCATGAAGACTGGCAAATGTTGTAAATCAGGGCTTTATTTTTTCTCCTTTTTTGGATAATCTAATTAATTAACAGCACATTGGTGATTACAGGTAATATTATTTATATTATACATTCTTTTGCATGAAAAAGACCATTTTATTATTAGTCCTCTATTCCACTCACTTCATTATATTCAAAATACTGCTTATAAGACTTTAAATTGCAAGAGGAAGTGACTGAACTGGTTATCTATGTATCCAACCTAGAATCTAACATCTGTGTATTTAAACACTATTACATTACAGAAAAATGTTTGATGTGTTATTTAAAAAAATTAATTACAGTTCTTCCAAGTTAAAAAATGGTCTAATATATCAAATATCAGCTTGATAAGGTTTTATGTGTTTCTATTTTTTCAGTAAGTCATTTGTATATAAGGTAGACCTGTTATACCTTTAGACTAATAGTATACAAAGTTATTAAACACATTCATATGTTTGGCAGGCAAAGCTTGTCTTGTGGAAGGTACAGATTGTTAAAATATATTTTTTATTAACCATTGGTTATAACCAGGGCAGAAATTCTAAGTATACAATAATAACAGTAATGAGTGAATATGTCAATATACACTTATTGTCTAACAAAACACTATCCACAATATAAATACAGTCAACTCAACAGTAATGTTATGTTTTTTCTAGAAATGCATAGAAAGAATTTCATCAAGGGTTAAAGTATATTTTATTTATAATGTGTCTAATAATCTTTGCTATTCCTACCATTGAGTGGAAGGGCTCAATTTTTCCACCATTTGATGTGAAGTTTATTATTATTTAGGAAGATAAAAGGTTAGTTGAAGAATCTAAGAACTCTCAAGGGAGCAACTCTTAATTTCCTTTTTTTTGTTGTTGTTGTTGCAAATTCATAGAACCACAAATGGAATTTTCACTTTTTACTTCACTTATTACTTTACTTTAAACTATGTTCTCTGAGAATATGTTTTAGATTTATGAAAACATAACTTGGGTCACAGAAGTTATTTTATTCATTTATTTATCTATCATTTATTTATTTATTTATTTATTTATTTATTTATTTATTTATTTATTACTATTTTTAAATTAAATAAATTTAAAATCAAGTTAGCTAACATATGCTGTAGTATTGGATTTAGGAGTAGAACCCACTGATTCTTCACTTCTATATGACACCCAGTGCTCATTGTAAAAAGTGCCCTCCTTAATACCATCACTCAGGTATCCCATTTCCCCCTCACCCACCTCCCCTCATTTTCTTGTCTGTATTAAAGAGTTTATTTATGGTTTGCCCTTTTCTATGTTTTTATCTTTTTTTCCTTGACTCCTCTATGTTCATCTGTCATGGTTCTTAAAATCCACATATGAATGAAATCATATATTTGTCTTTTTCTGACTGAGTTATTTCACTTAGCATAATAGACTCTCGTTCATCCACATTGTTTTGAATGGCAATATTTCATTCTTTTTGATTGCCAACTAGGATTCTATTGTATATATATACCACATCTTCTTTATCTAGTCATCAGTCAATAGAAATTTGGGCTCTTTCTATAATTTTGCTATTGTTAATAGTGCTACTATAAACATTGGGGTGCAGGTGCCCCTTCAAATCAGCATTTTTGTATCCTTTAGATAAATACCTAGAAGTGCAATTGCTGGGTTGTACGGTAGTTCTATTTAATTTTTTGAGGAGCCTCCCTGCTTTTTCCCACAGTGGCTGTGCCAGTTTGAATTCCCACCAACAGTGCAAAAAGGTTTCCCTTTCTCTGCATCTTTGTCAACATTTGTTTTTTCCTGAGTTCTTAAATTTTAGCCATTCTGACGGGTGTGAAGTGATATTTCAATGTGGTTTTAATTTGTATTTCCCTGATGGTGAGTGATGTTGAGCATGTTTTCACGTGTCTATAGGCCATCTGGATGTCTTCTTTGGAGAATTGTCTATTCATGTCTTCTGTCCATTTCTTCACTGGATTACTTGTTTTTTGCATGTTGAGTTTTAATAAGTTCTTTATAGATTTTGGATACTAACCTTTTATCCAATACGTCATTTGCAAATATCTTCTCCCATTCCATCAGTTACCTTTTAGTTTTATTGATTGTTTCCTTCAAAAACTTATTATCTCTATGAGGTCTGAAGAGTTCACTTTTGCTTTGGCTTCCTTTGCCTCCAAAGACATGTCTAGTAAGAAGTTGCTGTGGCCAAGGTCAAAGAAGTTGCTGCCTGTGTTCTCTAGGATTTTGATGGCTTCCTGTCTTATGATTTAGGTCTCATCAATTTTGATTTTATTTTTATGTATGGTGTAAGAAACTGGTCCAGTTTTATTCGTCTGCATGTCACTGTCCAGTTTTTCCAGCACCTTTTCTGAAGGGACTGCCTTTGCTCCATTGCATACTTTTTCTTGTTTTGTCGAAGATTAGTTGGCCATACATTTGTGGGTCCATTTCTGGGTTCTCTATCTGTTCCATTGATCTATGTGTCTGTTTTTGTGCCAGTATCATACTGTCTTGACAATTATAGCCTTGCAATACAGCTTGAAGTTCAGAATTGTGATGCTTCCACCTTTGGTTTTCTTTTTCAACATTACTTTGGCTTTTTGGGGCCTTTTCTGGTTCCATACAAATTTTAGAATTGTTTGTTCTAGCTCTGTGAAGAATTCTGGTGTTATTTTGATAGTGGTTGTATCAAATGAATAGATTGCTTTGGGTAGTATTGACATTTTAACAATATTTATTATTCCAATCTATGAGCATGGAATGTATTTCCATTTTTTGTGTCATCTTCAATTTCTTTCATAAGCTTTGTATAGTGTTCAGAGTATATATCTTTTATCTCTTTGGTTAGGTTTATTCCTAGGTATTTTTTGGTTTTGGTGCAGTTGTAATAGGGATCAATTCCTCAATTTCTCTTTCTGCTGCTTCATATTGGTGTATACAAATACAACCAATTTCTGTATGTTGAATTTATATCCTGTGACTGCTGAATTCACTTACAAGTTCTAGCAGTTTTTTTGGTGGAGTCCTTCAGGTTTTCCATGTAGATTATCTTGTCATTTGTGAAGAGTGAAAGATTGACTTTTTCATTGCCAATATGTGTGCCTTTTATTTCTTTTTGTTGTCTGATTGCTGAGGCTAAGACTTCCAGCACTATGTTAAACAATAGTGGTGAGAATGAATACCCCTGTTGTGTTTCTGCCTTAGGGGAAAAGCCCTGAGTTTTTCCCCATTGATGATGATATTGGCTGCAGGTCTTTTGTATATGGTCTTTATGATGTTGAGGTATGTTCCTTCTATCCCTACTTTCTTGAGGGTTTTTATCAAGAAAAGATTCTTTATTTTGTCAAATGCTTTTTCAGCATCTATTGAGAGGATTGTGTGGTTCTCATGCTTTCTTCTATTAATATGATGTATCACATTGATTGATATGCAATTATTAAGCCATCCCTGCAGCCCAGGATGAATCACTCTTGATCATGGTAAATAATTCTTTTAATGTATTGTTGGATTTTATTTGCCAGTATCTTGTTGAAAAGTTTTGCATCCAGATTCATCAGGAATATTGACCTGTAATTATTTTTAGTGGAGTCTTTGGTTTTGGAATCAAAGTAATGCTGGCTTCGTAGAGTGAGTTTGGAAGCTTTCCTTCTATTTCTATTTTTGGTACAGCTTGAGAAGAATAGGTATTAACTCTTCCTTACTTTTTTTAATGTTTATTTATTTTTGAGACAGAGCGTGAACGGGGAGGGTCAGAGAGAGAGGGAGACACAGAATCTGAAGCAAGCTCCAGGCTCTGAGCTGTCAGCACAGAGCCTGATGTGGTACTCGAACTCACGGACCGTGATACCATGACCTGAGCTGAAGTTGGACGTTTAACCGACTGAGCCACCCAGGTGCCCCTTAACTCTTCTTTAAATGTCTGAAATAATTCTCCTGGGAAACCATATGGCCCAAGACTTTTATTATGGAAAAGTTTTTTATAGCTGATTCAATTTTTGCTGGTTTGGGGCCTATTAAGATTTTTTATTTCTTTCTATTTCAGTTTTAGTAGTGGGTATTTCTAGAAATTTGCCCATTTCCTCCAGACTTCCCAGTTTGTTGGCATGTAATTTTTCATGGCATTCTCTTATAATTGTTTGTTTTTCTGTGATGTTGGTTGTAATCTCCCCTCTTTCATTTATGATTGTATCTATTTGCATTTTTTTCATTTTTCTTTTGTTAGGTTTGGCTAAGGGGTTATTAATTTTGTTTATTCTTTCACAGAACCAGCATTTAGTTCACTGATCTGTTGTGCTGGTTTTGTTTGTTTCTTTGTTTTTGTTTGTTTGTGTTTCATTTTGTTTTCTTCTATACTGCTTATTTCTGCTTCAATATTTTTTCCCCTTCTTCTGCTGACTTTAGGCTTTATTTGGTGATCCTTTTCTAGCTCCTTTAGGTCTAAGGTTAGGTTGCATATTTGGGACCTATCTTGCTTCTTGACATAGACATATTTTCCTCTTAGGACTGCCTTTGTTGCATCCCAAAGTGTTTGGACTACAATATTTTCATTTTCATTTGCTTCCATATATATAAATATGGAAAATTAATTTCTTCTTTAATTTCCTAATTAGGTCTTTCATTCTATAGTTCTTAAAAATTTTAAAGATGTTCTTTAATTTTTTTTTAAGTTTATTTATTTTGAGAGAGAGTGAGAGAGCAAGGGAGCAAGCAGGGAGGGACGAAGAAAGAGAGAGAGAGAGAGAGAGAGGAAGAATCCCAACCTGGTTCAACACTGTAACAAACCATGAGATCATGACCTGAGCTGAAATCAAGAGTCAGCAGCCTAACCAAAGTGAGCTACTGAGGTACTTTAAGGATAGTCTTTAACCTCCATGGATTAGAGGTCTTTCCACATTTTTTTTTTTGTGGTTGATTTCATGTTTCAGAGCATTGTGATCTGAAAATATGCATGATATGATCTCAATCTTTTTGTACCTGTTGAGGGCTGATTTGTGACCCAGAATTCTATTCTGGAGAATGTTCCTTGTGCAATCAAGAAGAATATGTATTCTGCTGCTTTAGGATGAAATGGTCTGAATATATCTGTTAAATCCATCTAAGCCAAAGTCGTTGTTTCCTTGTTGGTTTTCTGCTTAGATCCATTGTTGTAAGTGGAGTATTAAAGTCTCCTGCTATTATGGCATCATTATCAATGAGTTTCTTTATGTTTGTGACTAATCATTTATATATTTGGGTGTTATCAAGTTGGGGGCATAAATAGATATAATTGTTAGATGTTCTTGATGGATAGTCCCCTTAATTATGATATAATGTCCTTCATCTCTTGTTACAAACTTTGTTTTAAAATCTAGTTTGTTAATATAATTATGGCTACTCTGGCTTTCTTTTGACATCCATTAGTATGATAGATGAATCTCCATTCTCTCGGTTTCAATCTGCACGTATCTTTAAGTCTAAAATGAGTCTTTTGGGGCATCTGGGTGACTCAGTCAGTTGAACATCTGACTCTTGATTTCGGCTCAGGTCATGATATCACATTTCGTGACATCAAGCCCCACATTGGGCTCTGTGCTTAGCCTGCTTGGGATTCTGTCTCTGACCTCTCTCTCTCAGCCTTTCTCCCCTCTCAAAGTAAGTAAATAAACTTCAAAAAAATTTAAAAATAAAATGAGTCTCTAAAAATAAAATGAGTAGGCAGCATATAGATGGATCTTGGTTTTTTATCCATCCTGATACCTTATGTGTTTTGATTGGAGCATTTATATCATTTACATTCAGAGTGATTATTGAAAGATATGAATTTAGTTTCACAGTGTTATCTGTAGAGTTGGTATTTCTGGTGATGTTCTCTTGTCTTTGTAGTCTTTGTCTTTGTAGATTTGGTCTTTTTTTTCCCCTCTACTCAGAGAGTCCCCTTAAAATTTCTTGCATGGTTGATTTAGTGGTCAAGAATTCCTTTAGTTTTTGTTTGTCTGGGAAACTCTTCATGTCTCCTATTCTGAATCACAGCTTTTCTGGGTAAAGAATTCTTGGTTGTATATTTTTCTCATTCAGCATATTAAATATTTCCTGCCACTCCCTATGGCCTGCTAAATTTCAGTGGACAGGTGCTGCTAAACTTATTTGTCTACCCTTGTAGGCTAAGAACTTTTTGTCCCTAGCTGCTTTCAGAATTCTCTCTTTATCTTTGTATTTTGTAAGTTTACTTTTGACACGTTATGGTATTGACCTGTTTTTGTTGATTTTGAAGGGAATTTTCTTTGCCTCTTATATTTGAATGACTGTTTCTTTCCCCATATTAGGGAAGTTCTCAGCTATAATTTGTTCAAATAAACCTTCTGCCCCTTTTTCTATATCTTCATTTACTGGGACTCTTATGGTACATATATTGTTTTGTTTCATGGAACCGTTTGTTCTCTAATCTTCCCTTGGGTCACTGAAATAATTTAAAGATTAAATTATTCAAGGTTTTTAACATATCTGATGCCATTGTATATTCCTGATGGTTACAATACTGCTAGAAAAGTTAGTCTTGGGGTTACTGGGTGGCTCAGTAAGTTGAGCATCCAACTCTTGATTTTGGCTCAGGTCATGATCCCAGGGTCATAGGATTGAGCTCTGAATCAGGCTCCACAGTGTGTGTGGAGCCTTTCTCCCTATCTTTCTGCCCCTCTCCTGCTCTCTCTCTCTCTCTCTCTGTAATACAAAATAAAAAGAGAAGTAAATAAAAGAAAATTTAATCTTGCAAAGGTTAATCCAGGATTGCACTTGCAATTTCCATATGACTTCAACCAGAATATTAAGGAAGAGCATTGAAAAAACCCTATCAGAATGAACACAATGCTCAAAATAAATAGTTTCTAGTTCCTGAATAAAAAGAAAACATATTAAAGAATGAATCCAGAAACAACTTTAAAAAGGTGTTGGGCTAGTCTTATTTTGTATGGAAAGGTAACTTTGTGTTTTTTTTTGTTTGTTGTTTTGTTTTGTTTTGTTTACTTGCTTGTGGCTTTATTTAGTTAGATCCATAGGCAAGAAAAATATAATCTCAAGTTGACTCAAGCCGTTAAAGATTGGAAAACGTAGTGGTGTTAAAAGCTTTTATGTGGTGTCTAAAGGGGTGATTCATACTATAACTGTTTATCATCTATGAATCAAAAAGATCATTTGCATGTCTTCTATTTCTCACATGGTAACAAAAACAGCACTGTGATTCTAAATATTTCCTCCTTGTTCTCATGACCTACTAAAATACAGATCTTAAAATGCATGTCATAAAGTTTGCACTAGTGTCAGGTTTAGAGGAAGAGACACATGCTAGCAGTCCTAAGGAAAGATGCAACAACCCTTTCCTATTACCCTGTGGGAGAGTCTGCACTGTGTGAATTGAGGTCTCAATTCCTTGGATTCCCCACAAGAACATTCACCTAGAGATCTACTCTCAAATAAAGATAGCCAGAAGGAAAGTAGAAAGCACAAAACTGTTTATTAAAATAAAGGTACGCTCTCAAGGTGGGAGAGTGGTCAGATTCCAGGAGGTGGACATGCCATAGGTTGTTATGGGATTGTATATTTCTTGCATCTTTCCAGGAATTCAGGTACAGCCTGATGGAGAAAGGCTGCCATGATGATTCCAGTAGAAACCTTGTAGGGTCAAAAACTCACCCTCCCAACCTGTTGGAGAAGTTCCCAAATGATTGGAAGCAGTTCCCATTAGAGAGCACCCTACTGTACATCACAATTCTTTCTCCATCAAACAGGGGCTGTACCCCAATGCCAATGCATTACAATGAGTCTAGGGTTTACCCTAGGGCAGAGGTAGAAGAGGAAAGCATAAGCTCCACATCTATGCCTCTTGATTTGTCAGCCTTAAGGTCTTAGAAACAACAGGGACAGGATGTTGTGCCCATAGGCTTTTAATATGTAGTTTATTTGTCATATTCCTTGCCTCCAGCACATGTTTCAATCATTCCCCTTCAAGGACTTGGGACTCTGCCTTGGGGCGTTCCTTCCACTGAGTATGTCTAGCTTCTGACTAACATGCATTCAGATCGCTCTACTTTTCCGTCACCTCTCACCCCTGCCTTTTCCTTGTAGTCAGCATTTGATTGAATTATTTGTTCTTCTGCCAAAATTTATTTTCCTATTGGAAGCTTTTGGTGCAAAAAACAATTACTGATTATTGAGACTAATTTGATACACTTGCTTTTGGAAGCACATCACCTGCTTTTAGAAATAATTCCTTAGGGTTTCTTTCTTTCTAAGGCACTAGTATAATTGATGGGTATTTTCAGGTTTCTTAGTTTTCTCAGTAAACTCTTTTTTAAATTAATTAATTAATTAGTTTAGAGAGAGATATAGTGCTAACGGGAGAGAGGCAGAGAGAGAGAGAGAGAGAGAGACAGGGAGAATCCCAAGCAGGCTCCACACTGTTGGCACAGAGCCTGTCACGGGCTCAAACTCAGGGAACCATGAGATCGTGACCTGAGTTGAAACCAAGTGTTGGATACTTATACCGACTGAGCCGCCCAGATGCCCTGTTTTTGTTGTTGTTGTTGTTGTTGTTTGTTGTTTGTTGTTTTTTTGTTTTTTTTTTCAGTAAACTCTACCAATACCCATTCTACTCATGCTTGAAAGTTATTTTTCTAAAATATCTATATAATCATGTTATGATCCTGATAAAGCTTCTCATGTCTCCTTATTGCCTTCAGACAAAGTTCATATCCAATTGCATGACATGCAAGCCCTTTAATTGTTCCAAAATTACCTACGTGAATTATCGAAAAGTTTAGACTATAGAGGCAGATGAACCACATAGGTTAACATATGCTTTGCCACTTCACTATGGCAATTTTCTTATTCCTTCCAAAATTTGGTTCATTCCACCGTAAAACATGAAGATTATACATGATAAAGAATACAGAGTTTCTACATAACACAGTGCCTGCCACCAAGGAAGCACCAAAGTAAAGAACAACAAAGTTTGTTTCTACTTCCCCATCTCCTGTTTCTCAGAAAATATTATCTTAAGGGTCTGACTTTGGCTTAGTCATTATGTTAGGGTTAGTGGGTTCGAGCCCGGTGTCAGGCTCTGTGCTGACAGTTTGGAGCCTGAAGCCTGCTTCAGATTCTGTGTCTCCCTCTCTTTCTGCCCTTCCCTTGCTTGCACTCTGTCTCTGTCTCTCTCAAAAATAAATAAAACATTAAAAAATATGTTTTTAAAAGAAAATCTTATCAACTACACAGAGACAGAGATCCTGCCACTGTCACCTTCTATGTCGGAGTAGCTACACTGCACAGCCATAGGGATGTTCTTCAAACTGAAGTCAATGTGATTTGCACCCTCTGGAGATGTGAAAAGACCATGTCACATTATGTGGTGGTCTTACTCATTGTCCAGAGCTGAGGGCTCCCTTGTTGGTTGGTTAAGAGGGTAATGAAACAAACTGAATTTCTCAGAAGTTGAAAGGTTTATACATTAAAAATATATACATTATTGTGATTCTTCATTTCTGGGCTAAGTGGTTACTTCCATTTGTATCCTTTAACTCCAAATGAATGTTGAAACCATGCTGCGTTTAGAAAGGATAATTGGTTATTAGCATATTAGGGATGGAAATGTTAAATACAGAGTCTGACAGCAATGAAATTAGAGACAATACTAAAGCAGAGTTATATGGACTATAGCTAATAAATGATATGTACTATATCTAATTTATAAATAATATCTTTTACTTCTAGCAGACTGAGTTGTACAGTGAAGGTAGAATAAGGGAAGACTACAGGAAGTGATGCAAGTTTTGGTGAAATTTAATTTGGCAGTGGGCTGGTAATTCTTGTTTCAGGATCTTTTTTTGTGTGGCATTTCCCTTGGTAATTAAGCAATTACATAAATTCTTATTCTTCTTATTCTTATACCCATATAACTCATAGACACTTGATAGTAAATTATATTAATTCAATATATATTCAGCAAATCCTATGCACCAAGCATAGTGATCTTCACTAGGTATGTGGTAGTGAGCAAGATGGCGGCTCTGCCCACAAGACACTAATGCCCACAAGCCTAATGAAGGGCACAGATAATTAGAGGAGATTAACTAGGGTAAATACAAGGTACAAGGAAAATGTGTCCACTTCTGAAAGAATTTTAGAAATGATTTAGTACAACTATCTACTTAATTATGAATACAAAATTATGATTTCATTGACTGTTGTTTGGATTTGGATCAAAAACCCTCTTCAGTGAATCTTGGATAACTAGTCATCCAGTGTCTTTTGACAGAAAGAAATTCATTTCAGTGAGAAGTATTTGGGAAAAAAATAAGTAAAAACAAACAAACAAACAACAACAACAAATATATATATATATATATATATATATATACATGGAAAATATACAATAACAATAAGATTTTAGAAATTTTAGAAGTGAAAAGCAATTCATTTAAATGTTAGTGGTAATATTAACATTTTACAGCAGTTCATGTGCTTGCTGCCATATCCATCAAATGACTCTAGTGTTATAATAAAAAGAGCAAGCTTCTAGAGCTTAAAACTTGGCACTTCCAGAACATGAACATTGTATAGAATCCTCCTTAGCCTCAGAATCCATGTTTGAAAAGGGGCACAATAATGCTTACATAATTGAGTTGTGGAGAGGATTAAATAAGATAATGATGAAAAAGTACCTTGTTGTATGTATGATACATTTAAAGAAGTCAATCAAATCAGCTTAAAAGAAATTGCTATTTAACTGGTAATTGTCGTGTCTTAAAGTTACATAAGAAAACATAGGCAAGACAGAACTTTCCTCCATTAAAAAAAATTCTGATAGTACTTTTCATTTCCAATTTGAATTTTATCCTCACAGGGACAAAACATTATTGGGCAATTCTCACTCTTCCTGCAATTTCTTACCCATTTAAAAGTAAGCCCTGCTCCTAAATTTCTCTAATATGGAAATGTAGCTTTGGGACCCGTGGACAAGACTCCTCTTTCAGATCCCTCCTCATTCTTTCTTATCTCTCTTCTTTATTGCATTAAAACTGTAATTGATTATTTTTGTCAGAAAGATTCTTTCTATCAGAAAGAGCACTCAAAAGTAACATAGAAGCAGTTTTCTTTTACAGCCACGGTAAGATCCCAGCTGTATATTATTCATTGAAATTTTTCTCCTAGTAAATGTTCAAAGCATGCCTACTATGCATTAGGCACTGTTTCAAGCTCTGGGGACCTTAGGGTAAACAAAATATCAGATCCCTTAACAGAGTTTATGTAGTGCTGAGTATAGAGGACACTTCCAGGCAAACAGGCTTGAGCAACAGAATGTAGAAAAGGCCCACAGTGACCACCCACCTGGCAGAATACAGACAGACCCATCAGGCGACCCACCTCAAAATATCCCTAGGCTGTAACTGACCAATGGGGTACTCACAGGTAGGCACAGTTACCAAGAACAGGAAGATTCCATACGTCACCTCTTCTTCCCGCTTTAAAAACAGCCCCCTCCTACTACCTCCTTGCAGATAGCTTCTTCTCTGCTGTCTTGTGCACCACTCCCTTGGGGTGTATTCCATAAACATTTATCTCCTTTGTTCTGCTGCAGGTGAATTCTTTCACCTCCTGTGTCACCAACTTCTACCCTATCATCACCCCACATTTGGAGGCCCCCATCTGATTGAGAGAGACCCCATTTAGACACCACACTGAGGAATAGAAATGAAATAAATAATTAGGATGAAGTTTCTAACAATAAATAATTTTAACATTAATTCAATGACCAATGCTCTAATTTCACTTTAAAGAAGCTACCAAGGAACTGGGAAGGCGAAGACTGTATTCTATATATACTGATGGTTGAGGGAAGTTGTAGGAATAGGAGCAGAAGAATCTTCCCTCCTTCTTCTTGCAAGTAGCTACCTTTGAAACTCCCTAAATGGAACTGATTTCATATAAAAAATATTCTAGTATGGGGGTGCCAGGGTGGCTCAGTTGGTTAAGCATCTGACTTCAGCTCAGGTCATGATCTCACGGTCTGGAGTTCAAGCCCAGTATTGGGCTCTGTGCTGTCAGTTCAGGGCCTGGACCCTTCTTCGGATTCTGTGTCTCTCTCTATCTCTTCCCCTCCCCCACTCATGCTCTGTCTCTCAAAATATGAATAAATGTTAAAAAATAAAAAAAAAATTCTAGTATGTTTAAATTTCTAAATAATGTTCATTGTAGTATATGATTTTAACTTATGACCATGTTAGGGTGTGAACATAATTTGCCATTTTTATGATTGACTTTTTCCCATTTCTGAGTGATAGTGCATTGCATGTTTCAGGATTTTATAAGCTTTATAAATACACATTTTGGTGAAATTTCTGTAAGATTTTCTTAGTCCAGTAAAATCAACTTAAATGCACTCTGTTTTGCAAGTCTAAATTAGACATTTGAATAAATCTTTTGCTTTCTCCAAATCCAAAATACTCCCTTATTTACTTTGCCTTTTAGAGATACGGCTTTTAGTGGAAAGAGTAGTTGTCTTACAAATCTTGCAAATAAATCTACAATTTATCATAGATTTTACATACATCATAAATTTCCAGAGTCAAATTTTGTGGTAATAATGTTGTCCTGAAAAGAACTGCAGCTGTCTATTCAGGTGTGTTCAATCTCTACTTGACAGGAATAATTACCATCTACCCTCGGTAGGTAATTGCCTTTTGATTGGGGTCATCAGAGCAATCAAGACAGTGAGAGGTGGTAATCTGGAGTAGGATCTTGAACAGAAATTTGAAAGGATATCAAGAAAGAAAAGATTTAATTTATTTATAATATTTTACTCTGCAGTAATAATTTAAATAGAAGACATCAAAATCGCCATAATATATAGCCTAAGTTAATTAGTTTGATAGCTTTATTTTTTTAAGTAAAAAACTAAATGTTTTTTAAGCATTTGATTAGGATCATTAACACATTTATATGCATGACAATGTATTCTGTAATTTAGTTTACAAATATTTATTGCACACATATCGTATAAAAGGGGTACTATTCTAGGTACTGGGCTACATAGAGATGAGGAAAAAAAATTAAAAATACTTCCGTCCTAACAGAGTTCACATTCTGTGGATTGAAAAACAAAGCAAAATATATTTATAATTTTGATGTTTAGAAGCAGAGAAAATTTAGCAACAAAGGGAAAGGAGAAGTTTTTTTTTTTTTTTTTATAAACAGAACAATGAAAAATCTTTGATAAGTTGACAATTTTTTTTAGGTAAATGAGACTCATTGTGGGGATGAGTTTGCATGCAGAGAAAACAGAAGTTTTAAGTGTTTCAAGTGTTCAAGAAATTTAAAGGATGCTGGTACTCTGGTGTCTCAGAGTAGTGTGAGCAAAGGATGTTTTAGATTTTTGCAGATTAATGAGTGAATCCCCCTACACTTCCAAATTAGGACTTGCAAATGTTGGGGAAATACAACTAAAAATCAAATATTTTCCCAACCCAGGAAGTATCTCCACAAAGGCAGTAGAGAGAGAAAACATTTTTATTATTGAATAAACATTAAACTAGAATATGATTTTGCATCATGGGTAGTCAGCTAGGAGATTGTAAAGGCAGAAAGGAACACCATTACTTATAGCCAATATATACAACTCATTATATAACAAGTTTTCAAGATAAACAATAACTAGTCCTCATGTAAGAGGACTTGACAGCACCTTTTGTCATACATAGTTCTTTCTTACTAGGAATGCTGGTAACTATCTGTGTTATTGGTTTTATCCAGGGGAAAATCAAACTTCTACCTTTATGACAGTAGGAAATTTTGCAACCTGGAACAATGTGCCCACTGAAGTTAGGTTCCTTCCCTCCCACAGAAACTGGGAGTTAAGGTGACTGCATTCCTTGATATTTATATTTCAAAGAGATGGCTCCCAGGTCCAGGAGAAAGATCTTCCCAGGTCATAAAGCTGACAAAATCTTCTTTAGTTTCTAAAACGATTCATATGCACTTTAAAGAGAAGGAGAAAGTATCACCATTTTCAAGTTTTCTAAGGTAAGTGTTCTAACGAAAAGTGAGGAGAAGGAAATCTCTTCCTTTATTTTCAATAGGGGATCAAGCCTCTTATTTTTCACTGGTATTGGTCCTTACACAAGAAATACATCTGTGCTTTTCAACTTTAATGTGCATGTAAATTATCTGGTGTTCTTTTTTAAATGCAGATTCTTTTTTAATAGATGTGCCCTGGGATCTGAATGTGAACACCTTAACAAGCTCCCCAGTGATTCCAGTGCTGCTAGTCAGAGGAACACACTCAGTGGCAAGGTTAGATATGGGGCTAAGACAGACAATAAGAGAGCAGTGACTAGGATCAGGGTGTGGATAGATGGGGAGGATCAGGTCACATAGAGTCTTGTAGATCACTTAAAGGACTTTCTGTCTGAGTGAGATTCAAACTTTGGAGTATTTAAACAGAAGAAAACCATGTTCTTGTATGGATTTTAAAGGATCAGTCTGGCTGCAGCATGGAAGATAGACTGTAGGGAGACAAAGCATGATTAAAGGCAATACTGCAATACTACAAGTCAGAGTGGATTGTGGCTAGGCCCGGGTGATGATGAAGGTGCTAAAATCTGGTATAAGTCTGGATAGATGATGTGGGATATAAGAGAAAGAAGGAAGTCAAGAGTGCTCACAAGGATTTTAGTCTGAGAAGCTCAAAACTACATGTGCCATTTATTTCCCTCATGGGAAAAAAAAAAAAAAAAAAGCAGAAGGAACACATTTGGAGGAGAAAATCAAGAGATATATAATAAAAGATGGATATAGGTTTGGGGTCTCTCTAGTTTGTCTTTAGATAATATCAGCTGCACAAATACAGAAGAGAGTAACTGGATCAAGGATTTCACCAGAGACGGAGCTCAGTAGAGGGGAAAAGGAAGGAATATATTGAGAATGTGAACAAGGGAGAATTTGTACAAAGAGCCATATTACCTAAATTGTGTGTGGACAAAATTAGAACAAGAGAGGGAGTAGGAGAGTAAAACATTGCTAAGATCTTTGCTGGAATCTGGTACTAAAATGGGTGAGTCAGAAAATAAAAGGTGAAGATTGGAGAATGGCATCTGTAAAATTGCTATGAGGAAATTAATGAGGTTCTGGGTAATGACATGATAATGTAATATAGAGTAGTTGTCCAAAATATGGTAGGTAGGTAGCTAGCTAGATCATTAGAGTAAAGGAGGTTATGGGACTGAGGGGCAAAGCTATTGGAACAATCGCTACCTTGAAAGTCATATCACTAAGGTTTCCGGATTCCCCTGGGAGGGAGGAGGCAGTAGCTAGATGTTGAATAGCCAAAGAATGAGGGTAATGTCTCCAGAGCTATAAATGACTACCAGAGGGAAGTTTAGTAGGCAGTGTAAATTGATGGCTTAACCTTCATTCAAAGCTGGGATTTTTAGAGGATAGGAGGCTAAAGTTCTAGAAGCAAGCAACAAGGGGCAAAGAGGAAATTTAATCCTCAGCCCAGTGCTCTGAAGAGTATTGTAGGGGAAACATGACCACTTGAGAATGCAACAGGGAAAGTAAAATCTGTGGGGAAAAAAAGTTTTATTTAGAACAAGTAGGTGAAGGGGAGGCTTAAAAAAGATATTGAAAATGTAAGTAATCTTATTAATGACTGGCTGACTTAAAATATACAGAGGAAAGTCAATTATTATAATTGTAATTATAACTTATTTGGTAAAATATAAAATGTGTGCTGTGTGTGTTTGTGCATGTTAAACTTTGACTTTCAGATTCCATTATCATTATGATCATATTGTTTAATGCAAATCAGATTGTGTTCACATCCATAATGATATGCTTAGTATTAAAGATATTTATTTTTAATTTTGTTTCAAAATATGGAAAGGTCCTCACATTAATCTCTAATCTTGTCTGATAGGTATTCTTTAATTAAAGTTTTGCTAAAGTCATCAAATCTAATATTTGACCTTTAATGACTACCATTATTAAATAGAATGGTATAATAATGTTCAAGACACTAGGAAGAGACTTTTCCATCCTGTATAATTCTTAAGATTTTAACAAATAATATGATTGAATTCAATTTATCCAGGCAAGTTGATAGATACCAAAAACATGTGATTTATGAAATAGGTGTTTTCTTGAAGTAATATTTAAAAGGAAGGGGGGAGGGTCAAAACCTGAGTATTGCTTATATATCCCCCTATGCTTAATGGCACAGGGATGTTCTTATTTTATGACTTATCTAAAACAGATTGTATCTTACTGTTTCATAAGGCTAAAAAACTGAACTGAAAGTCTGTTTCAGAAAGCAGGGAAGCAAATCAAATACAACTTGTCAGAAGTTACTATTATCATTACCACTATTGTTTGTCATAGGTATAATAGGTATACCTGTCAAGAGGTATAATGTGCTCAGTGCATACCTATCGTAAAGTTCCAAACCTAGACATAAACAATGTTGGGCAAGGGGGAAAATGGTTTTATTTGTTTTATCCTTTAATTAGCTCATTAAAGAAGGATATGAATGAAGCAGGATTAGGAGTATATGGTGACTTGGCTCCATAGCCTTGATTTCCTCTCCAATGTTAGAAAAAAAAATTTTTTTAATTTATTTTGATACAATGTCATTGTCAAATTTGTCATCCAGCATTTTACTGATAAAACAGTAGATTGCATTCATCCTTTTGGAAATATTTTGCCATTTCTAAAATGATGTATGGAAACTGTCTATATCCCATGTTAAGTTAGCATAGTAAATCTGCTTTAGTCTAGGGAACTAAGGTTTGGAGGTTTTGTTTTATGAAACAGTGTACATAGTATATTGTATATTGTATATTGCAGGTAAAGTTAAATCATTTAAATCATTCCCTCTGGTTCTACAAAACAGAAAGTAAGATGTATAGCTTTTAATTTTCTCTGCTGTGCTCAGAAGTCTTCACCATAATCCAAGTTTTCTCACACCTTTTGAAGTCTGTGTTAAGAAATAGATAGCATAAGGGACATTTATTTCAACATAGAGCACAACTTCTCTAATTAGAATCATTTTTAATACTTGGTTTTTACCAATAGTAACTTTTAAACTCTACTGATAGTAACTGGAGAGATAAAGTGACTTGTCTTTAACAGCTGTGTTTGTTCTTGTTATTAATTTTCAGAAGCCTGTTCCTATATAACAGGTGCCCCAAAATTGCTGTGGAAATGGTGTACACATTTGCAAAGGCTTTATTTACACTAGGCATGTTGTTTTGACAATTTATGATAAATTTATTAATTGAAATGAATACCATACCCCTCCTTTTTTCATCAAACATAGTAATTGAGAATATTTGGTATATACTATTTAAAATTTAATCTCATTGAATTTCAGGACCACAGTTAGTATATCTCTTAAAACAGAATATAATCTCAACCATGTAGTCAAAATGCTTTAGTGTGATATGGCTTAGATCTAAATAAACTTGATACAATTGATTCTAGATTATCTTTAAAATCGATGTCATCTTTGAATGTTTGAAATGATGCTTATAGAGACAATATTGCAATGTGGTATTGGAAAGACTAATATTGTTTTCATTGTATGAAAGATAGTTTGACAACTGTCCCATGATATGAGTCAAAATGCTTATTTTTTCTTAACAATATTCATAATTATTATTTTTGCACATGCTTATTTTGCTGGTCTATTTATGTACGTTGTCTCTATATTTACAGCAACCCCACATAACTGTCATCCTTTCATAGATGAGAAGTACATTTGTCAAGGTAGCATAGATATGCCATGTTAATAAGCGATTTAAAGGGGTACCTGGGTGGCTCAGTCGGTTAAGTGTCTGACTTAAGCCAGGTCATGATCTCGTGGTTCATGAGTTTGAGCCCTACGTCAGGCTCTGTGCTGACAGCTCAGAGCCTGGAGACTGCTTCAGATTCTGTGTCTCCCTCTCTCTGCCACTACCCATTTATCCTCTGTCTGTCTGTCTCTCTCTCTCTCAAAAAAAAAAATGAATAAATATTAAAAATGAAAAAAAAAGTGATTTAAGGATAATAAAAGTTTACTTCTTGCTCAAAATTCTGCTGTGGTCTAGGTGACTTATCAACTACTACTCATGAGGTAATTCAAGTAGTAAATCTTCTGAGATTTGGTGGTTTTACTCTCTCAACAGGAGGCCTCCACAATAGCAATAATGGTGAAAAGAATATACAAAGACCTCACATGGAAACTCACACCTAATCTCTTTGTGCTTCAACCTAGAGATAAAAACTTCTGCAATTTGCAACATTGCCCATACTTCCTCACATGGATTTATTTAAATGGAAATGGGACTGGAAATGCTAGAGAAAACATGAAATATTTTGTGAGTACGTTATTTACTCTGACAAATTGGAAGAACGCTGTCTCATATCGGTCAAATAACTTGTCTTTAGTATACAACTAATAGAATGCAGTGCTTGGCATAAAGCCAATTCTGCTACCAAACCTACACTATTTATTGTATATTGGGGTACCTTCCTTTATTGGGAAATAAAACACACAGAGAAGCTTGAATGGTCATTTATGCTCATGTTATTGGCATGTACATATAGGCAATAAAATTATCTATGAGGACATGTAGGGGAAATTAAAGTATTTCTATGTCTGTGTGTGTCACAGAAATATTCAAAGTTACAGTGCAAGATTTTTATAATTTTTAGGAAAAAAAGTGAAATTTGAATTTAAAACAACTCATCATTTCGTCAAATTTTTATAGATACTTCAGGGTTGAACATGTTCTCTAAGGTTTTGTAATCCAACTAATACATGAACTCCTTCTATAACAATACTACCAAAGTCCAGGAGTCAGAGACTCGATTTGAATCCTAATTGATTGTAATGGTGGCAGTCATTTTGATTACTACATATTGAGTTCTGTGCTGGGGATTGTGATAAGCACTTTGTGAATATTGCTTTAATTACTCCTACTGAGAACACTAGGAGGTAGGTAATATAATTATTCCCATTTCACATATGAATAAGTGGAGACCCAGAGAGATTTTATTATTTGTGTTGAGATTCACAAGGAGAGTGGTAGGACATTATGGTCTTTGCTGTAACTGTGCTTGAGTGTCCTGGCCACTAATTAGTTTCCTGACATCTTGTGCAGCTTATTTTACTTTTCTTAGTCACTTCACAATATTTGTTCAGGATGTTATGCTAAGGTACATTTTTTCCATCTTGTATCTATTTTTTTATAGTGATTGGTATTCTTCTCATGATTGTGTTTCTCACTGGCAAACATCACGTGGCTAGACTTAGCTGATGTAGGTCATTGGGTCCATTATCTGAAAACCTTTTCTGACAATATGCCTCTTCCTTATTAATGAAGGTGATATTAATATTTACAGAGTACTCACACATTCAACATTTTATTATCTCCTCACAATAATCCTTATAAAATGGGTGCCAGTGACTGAGTCTTGATTTCAGCTGAGGTCATGATATGGTGGTAAATCAAACCCCATGTTGGACTCTGTGCTGAGCATGGAGACTGCTTGAAATTCTCTCTTTCTCCTTCTCTCCCTCTTTCTGCTTCCTCTCTCTCTCTCTCTCTCTCTCTCTCTCTCTCAGTAAAAAATAATCATAATCCTCCTAACAATTCCCTTCACCCCCTCTGTTTTCTTCCCACTTCACTAGTCACTCACTTTTTCTTATTTGCAAGCTCTTCTTCACTTACTCAACTTCTAGATGTTTGAATATCTGAAGACTTCATCCTGGGCTCCTTTTTCATTTCTATTTATAACCTCTTCCTAACAGATTTTCTCTGTCTCCAGGGTGTTAATTCCATTGATACTCTAGAGACTTCCAAATTTGCTTCTTTAGTACTGATCTGTCCACTGAGTTCACTTCCTACACTCAGCTTCTTATTCAACCTTGGATTTTGGGTGCCTAATAGGTATCTCATAATTACAATGTCCAAAAGTGAAGCTTGAGTTTTCCCTCTAAACATTTCACAAATTCTTTAGGTAGGTAATTGAAAATAAAAATTTTCATAGGTTACATACTCCCAGAAATCTAGTACTTAACATGACAAAGACTAGTCACTCTTAGCATGCTAGATAAATGTTAGTGATCTTCAATGATAAAAATATGTGATTTTGTTAAAGTCACAAAGCTAGCTAAGGGGATATGGGAATTCCAGGTGGGTTTGTTGCTGTGTGTTTCTAAGATGGTTCTTCCCTTACATAATCATTTAAAATTGGATTTCATACATAATTATGTTTAATAAATACATGTTTTATGATAAAGTTAATTGTGAAAACTAATCCAAAATATTCTGATTAAACTGCATAAAATCAACTGTAACATCAATAATATAAAATGTTTAAGCACTATTTTTCATTTTATATAGCTTTTTCATAAAACTGATAATAAAGTATACCCAAAGGAATGAATTTAAAAAATTATAATCCTACAAAAAATTACAAAATCTCCCACATTTCTATCACTGTGAGGCAATCACAGTTTATTTTCTACTTTACTTTCTTGCTTATTTTTTACCTACTTTTCTCTATTTTTTATAGATGAGGTAATGTTTAATATACAGTATGGCATTAGGCATTATGTTTTTGCTACTTAAGTGTTTACATATCAAATGTTTATAAATAGTCATTTTTGTGCTACATTAAATTAACAAGTAGGATTTAGTTATGTTAGAAGATTAATAATCAACAAAAATGATTTATTTTCGGTCCCCTTTAGATATATCTCAACTTCAAAAATTATAGTTGATTCAATAAATATTTAATGAAAAATACTGAAATTACTAAATAATAATTTATTTCATATTTCAGGACTTTTTTGTAAAATGAAAATTTTGAATGATAAATGAGAACGTTCATTGATATTCACTATAGGTTTGAATCTACTATAAAGAAGTATTAATATTTACCAGTTAAGATGCTAAACTAGAAAGGGAATGTGTCACATGCTTAAAGTCTGATAGGCAGTAATTGCTGGACAAGAGTTGGGACCTGGCAATCTGACTTCAGAAGCTGGGCTCCTATTCCATGTCCCCTAAAGCATCCTCAAATATCTTCTCACCATTCTTTTATTTTCCTTTATTTTTCCTCCTATTCTCTCCATCTCCCTCTCTTCTTTCACTCTCACATACACACAAATATAAATTTTAAAAATTCATTTCATTTATTCATTTCTGAGCATATAATACATTAGCATGCTTTAAAATCAAAATATTTAAAAATATATATTCTGCTATATTTTCTTTTGAAACTCTGATTCCTTGTCCATTGAGACTCCACACTCAATGTTATAGTTAACTGCTCATTAATTTATATAGATCAATCCAGAATTAATATGGTATATAAAGAAATATATATGTATAATAAATAAATTAATAATAGATAAATATAAATGTATAATAAAATATATAAATAAAAATATACATAATGTTTCTAACATTTTTTATACTAAATCAATATTATACATTTACTCTTATGTTTGAGGTCTATGACATCTCTTAAGCACCATGTCAAAATATAGTGAGTGCATTTTTTTTAATTAAAAAATATATAGGGGCATCTGGGTGGCTTAGTCGGTTAAGTGTCCAGCTTCGGCTCAGGTCATGATCTCACGGTCATTGGATTTGAAACCCATGTCAGGCTCTGTGCTGACAGTTTGCAGCCTGAAGCCTGCTTCAGATTCTGTGTCTCCCCCTCTTTCTGCTCCTCCCCACATGTGTCTCTGTCTCTGTCTCTGTCTCAAAAGTAAATAAATGTCAAAAAAATAAAAAATATATATATATTGTGGCATTGATATATAACATTTTATTATTTTTAGGTGCAAAACATAATGATTCTATATTGCATGTATATACTGCAAATGATAACCATAACAGTCTAGTTACCATATGTCATATAATTACAACCTTTTTTTCTTGTAAGAACTCTTCAAATTTAATCTCTTAGCAACTTTCAAATATGCAATACAGTATTATTAACTATAGTTACCCTGTGACTATGCATGAGTTATTTATTTTATAACTGGAGGTTTGTACCTTTTGACCCTCTTCACTTATCTTGCCAATCACCACTCCCCTTCCCACAGTAACCACCAATTGGTTTTTGTCTCTATGAGCTCGCTTTTTGGTTGGTTTGTTTGTTTTTTATTTCTTTATTGGTTTGGTTCCATGTATATATGCCCATCAATGGATACTTAGAAGACATACAGATGGCCAAAAGTCACATGGAAGGATGCTCAAAATCACCAATCATTAGAGAAATCCAAACCAAAACCACAACAGCACATCACCTCACACCAGCCAAAATGGCTAGCATTGAAAAGACAAGAAACAAGTTTCGGCAAGCATGTGGAGCAAAGGGAACACCTGTGCACTGCTGACAACAATGTAAACCAACACAACCACTATGAAAAACACCATGCAGGTCCCTCAAAAAATAAAAAAACAAAACTACCATATGATCTAGCAATTTTATCCCTGGGAATCCATCTGAAGAAAATGAAAACACTGTGAGGTCTTAATTGTATTGAAACTCCACAGAACCAACGATAGGTAGTGAAGCAATGATAGTAGTGGACAATATAAGCAATAAACATATGCATCATAAGTTAAATAATTCATAAAATAATTAAGGATTGTAATATGCACTATGAAATACAAATATATATAGAAAATGGGATAGATGGTGATAGGATAGATGTCTGTATTTTACATGGAGTAACTTAAATGATAAGGAAGATTGGACACATAACATTTGCATAAAGTATATCCAAGGGGGAGAGATTACCCTCATTAAGAGTCCAAAGGCCAAAACAAGTTCTATGAACTCAAGAAACTAAAATACCGGTATGGCTATAGCAAAGAATGTTGCAAGAGAAGAGATGAAATCAGGAGTCAGGTTAGAGCTAACTCATGTAGATGTAAGTGGAGATGTAAGGTCTGAATATGCACCTTCAATTTATAGAAATGTTAAGATAAAATTTTAGGGTCTCAATATATAAATATACCTGTTTGTGCCAAATATTTAACATGTAGTAACATCATACATTTGTATCTAAATCTAAATATGTGTTCATATATATTTAGGTATACATAAGATATATGCATCTTGCTCCTGTCCAACAGTTAAGATTTTAAAATCAAAACATACAACAAAATACACTAGCATTTGGAATAGAATTTTTAAAATACACAAAATATCTCAATCAATGCAGATGTGGGTAGAATGAAAAATAAAACATATATAACAATGTAGATAATTCAAATAAATTAGAAAAATAGCAAATGTTAGGGCATTAAAATGATTGAATACAACAAGGAATGTATTCATTTATTCATGGTTATGCTGAGGATCTAATTCTCTTCAACATATTTCCTTCAGTTAAAAAAAAAGTTTCCACATTTTTCCCCCGTAACTTTTAATAAATGAGGATAATTACATCTAGAAGTGATTCATCTTGATAAGTGCTCTTATAAATTACAGCAGATAATTTTTAGTGAATTAGGTTTATTGGGAGACTGCTGAGTTAAAATAGCTATGTTTTTCTGTTGAAATTCCTTATCAAGTTAATGACTTCTTGTGCAACTAAAATGACAACTGAAATTATTGCTAACATTTAAAATCTAAACTATTTTGTTTGAACATAAAACACAATTTCTTGTTTTCTTGGTTTGGACCCCTATAACTGAGAAATCTATGTATTTAAAAATATTGTTAAGGAAATATTTGTATACCATTACACCTAACACGAGTAGGCAACTTAGTTTTGCTGATCCACTGTGCTTCCTCCATAGATGTTCACAGCTGCTTGTCAAATAATGCACTACTTTGGCTGGATTATTTAAACCTACAAACTTAATCTTCTTTTCTGCCTCCTTCATATTTTGTAAAGTGAAGTGAGAATCTTGGAAAGATCAAGAAAAAGGAGAAAAACTTGGAGAAGCAAATTTGGGAGTAAGATGGCCTAGATATGTCTAGACCTGGAAATCGTATTCCATTGGCTAGAGTTTGATCACATGATCACCACAACTAATTGCAAAGGAGGCTGGAAAATGTAGTTAGCTATGGGCTCAAAGGCAGAGAGAGAGAGAGAGAGAGAGAGAGAGAGTGAGAGAGAGAATGCAGATTATGGTGAATCACTTGTAGCCTCTCGTACTACCTAGGTAAAGATTATGGTACAGCAAGTAAGGAAGTATTTTGTATTGAGAGTTATTCTAAGTTGTGTAACCCTTGTACTTTCTTTTTGACGATCAATCTATAAATGGTGTTTTTTACTGCTTCTCCCAAAAGGGCATCAAAATGGAGAGTAGCTTCCAGTTAGATCAACTCAGTCTAGTTATTTTTTTTAACATCTTTTAAACACTTATGTGTGGAGTCTGCTTCTTAATTTTTTTTTAACCAGAACTTTATACAAAAAATAAAATGAACTCTAGCATCAAGCAAAGTTGAGTTTGTCCTAATCTTTGAGTAGGCTTCCCTAGAACCTTCTAGCAGATGTCAACTATGAAGCTCTTACACTAATGTGTAGTATCTAATATTGTCTCTTACTTCTTTCACTAGATATGTGAATAATGTTCTGGCATAGCCCATAATTTTTCCAGCTTGAAACTGCCAAATTGTCAGCCCCTGTTTAAAGGGCACTTTAAACTAACATCTTCCTATTGCCACTGCTAATTGGATTCAGGTGAGCCAAAGTAACATATCAGAGCTTGACACAAAATGTGAGTTGAGTCACTCAGAGTGTCTTCTCAAGAAATTAAATTGTAAAATTTAGAGCAAGTCAAACAATTGAGTATCAGCAGAAGAAATCTTGACTCCATTAGCAACTATGAAACACTGATAATTTTACATCTTGACTCAGAACTCTGAATTATTTTATGCATTGCCAGGAAAAGACTGAAATCTTTTTAAAAAAAAATATTTTTGAGATACTGAGAGAGACAGAGCATGAGTGGGGAAGGGGCAAAGAGAAAGGAAGACACAGAATCCAAAGCTGGCTCCAGGCTGTGAGCTGTCAGCGCAGAGCTCGACATGAGGCCTGAACTCGTGAACCACAAGATCATGACCTGAGCTGAAGTCTGATGCCTAACCAACTGAGCCACCCAGGCACCCTAAGGCTAAGATCTTTAAAGTCCTTTTTAATTTCTTTTGAAAGCTGACCCCACATACTTTTCCATAAATACCCCACCCAAATGGACTATCAAACTGAGCTTTGGTCTAGCTGGCCCCTACTTTTCTTTCTGATTGGAGTGAGGAGTTGATTTCAGGAAAATACTCTGTGCTATCTCTCCATCAAATTGTAGGTCAGCTACTTATCTCCTCTAGAATTATTACCTGATCATCCTAGGTAGAACATGTGTCCTTTGATGGCATTTTCACATTTTCTTCTTTTTTAAGTTAGTTATGTGCATGCCTTGCTAGCCTTGTTCTGTGGCAAGTTTTGAACTCATTTAGGCTACTCATAGCTGTTGGGGTTATTGTTTAAGTATACCCATGTCAGAATTTTTGTGAATATTATTGGGGCAAAGCTCAATGGGTTCCTCTATTTTTCCCTTTTACTTCAATCTCTATTATTTGATGTGATGCTGTTAGTGTGTGCTTATGTGACTATGATACCTAAAATAAAGGATAGGCCAGAGATATTCATTATCATTTTTTATTTGTAAAATTTAAAATTTAGTTTCTTCCCTTTTACCTATCCCTACTCTTTTTTTAGGTTTATTTATTTATTTTGAGAGAGACAGAGACAGAATGAGTGGGGGAAGGGCAGAGAGAGAGAGAGAGAACCCCAAGCAGGTTCTGCACTGTCAGCATAGAGCCTGCCATGGAGCTCAAATCCATAAAACCTGAGATCATGACCTGAGCCAAAACCAAGAGTTGGACACAACCAACTGAGCCACTCAGGTGCCCCCTACCTATTCCTACTCGAAAGGAAAGGAAAGGAAAGGAAAGGAAAGGAAAGGAAAGGAAAGGAAAGGAAAAAGAAAAAAGCAAACTCCTGCATTTCAAACCTCTATAGTAAAGGAAAAAGGAAGCAAAAGAAAGATAATGTAACCAGTAGTGATGACAAATCATTGGCTGGGGACCAAGTCTGTGAACCAAGTAGTATAATCATGACTTCTTGAGATTGGTCAGAAGTTGAGGTGGCAGGAAAGGCAACATTCCTAGGAAGTGGTTCACCAGTCTTACATATGTCTCATTGTCTATGTAAGATGTTAAGACTTCCCCCAAATTTTATTCCTTAATAGTGTCTAGGACTGTACCACAAATACAGTAAATGTTCAAAAATAGTTGAATGAACTGTTAAAATGATTCATAAAGGAATTAATGTACAAGTGTGAAAGTAAAAAATGTAAATAAAAAAAAGTAGACACAGGTAATAAATGGGAAAAAAGAAAGGTGATGATTAGGGTCTCTAGTAACTTTTGGGACCAAAAAAAGTCTCATCTCCTCATCAAAATGCTCAAATGAAAACATGGAAATATTTACTTGAACCTAACACAGGTGGATCTGAATTACAAGTTATTAAAGAAAGATTAACTGCTAACCTTTTCCCGTTTTACCTCAGTATGCAATTGTGGTGAACTATTCAAAAAGATACTGCATAATCTCAAGCAAATTGTTGTTATTGACGTTTTATTATGTAAATATTTAAAAATTGATTTTAATAATGTAGATTTTGATGGCATTTAACAAAAAATTTACAATAATGTCACAAGTCAGTTTTTGTTGACAGTCAAAATCAGAACGCCAAGATAAACACAAATAGATGTCACTTCTCATTTGTAAGAGACTTGACAATTATAAATTTATAAAATGGGAATTTGTTCTTCCCATTACAGTTTATGTTTATGTATGCATGTAGTATACATACAGAAGTTTATGAGTGAGCTCTACATAGATTAAAAAATTAGAAAAAGGTTAATATTAGGTGGTTTTCTAGGAAGTGGGACATTATCTGGTGACCTAAATATTGTACTTAAAATTATTGTTTATGGATCATTAATTTTCTCAGTCTGAAACAGATAGGACTGCCAGCAATATTAAATTTTATCCAATTTGGAACATGAAAGAGAGTGACTATTTAGGAGCTTTTATATTCAGACTTTAAATAACTTTATTAAAATACTTTGTTTTTTCACTACAGAGCATTTCTTGTAAAGTTATATCAAGTTAGAAGTTATCTATTTGTTAGAAACCAGTATCGAGAATGAAGAAAAGAATAAAGAAACAAATTATACAGACCTTAATAATATTGTAGAGTTTAACAAGTGGTTTTAATAGCCTGTTTTCTCCTCTTTTCTCTTTGTTCATTTTTTTGTTGATTCTTACATTCCAAATGAGTGAAATCATACGGTATTTTTCTTTCTCTAACTTATTTCACTTAGCATTATAGCCTCTATAATCTACTCATGTTGCAAATAGCAAGATTTCATTCCTTCTCATGCTGAGTAAGATTCCATTATTATACATCTATAATGGCACATCACACCTTTATCCATCCATCTATCGATGAACAACACGTTTGTTGCTTCCATATTATGGCTATTGTAAAAAAAATGATGCAATAAATGTAAGGTTGCATATATCTTTTCAAGTTGGTGTTTTCATTTTCTTTGGGTAAATGCCTAGTAGTGGAATTACTGGGTCATATGCTAATTCAATTTATGTTGTTTGAGGAACCTACATACAATTTTCCACAATGACTGCACCAGTTAGCTTTCCCATTGACAGTGTGCAAGGGGACACTTGCACACACTTCTTTTTTCTTTTTTCGACTTCAAATTTTGACTTAAATTTTAGTTAACATACAGTGCAATATTGAATTTAGGAATAGAATTCAGTGATTCATCACTTACATACAATACCCACTGCTTATCATAACAAGTGCCTTCCTTAATAGCCATCACCCATGCAGCCTATCTCCCACCCACCTCCCTCTATCAACTATCATCTTGTTCTCTATCTTTAAGAGTCTCTCATGGTTCGTTCCTTTGCTCTTTTCCCCCTTCCCCTAAGTTCATCTGTTTTATTTCTTAAATTCCACATATGAGTGAAATCATATGGTATTGTCTTTCTCTGAGTTAATTCACTTAGCTTAATACACTCTAGCTCCACCCATGTCCTTGCAAATGGCAAGATTTCATTCTTTTTGATGGCTGAGTAACATTCCATTTTATATATATGCTGCATCTTTTTTTTTTAATTCATTCATTATTCAGTGAACATTTGGGGTCTCTCTGTAGGTTGGCTATTGTTGATAACGCTGCAATAAACATCAGGGTGCATGTACCCCCTTTGAATATGTATATTTGTATTCTCTGGGTAAATGCCTAGATTTGTAATTGCTGGATCTTAGGGTAGTCCTTTTTTTAACTTGTTCAGGAAACTCCATACCATTCTTCAGAGTGGCTTCACCAGTTTCCACTCCCATCAACAGTGAATGAAGTTTCCCTTTTCTCTACATCCTCACTAACACCTGTTGTGTCTTGTGTTGTTAATTTTAGTCATTCTGACAGGTGTGAGGTAGTATCTCATTGTGGTTTTGATTTGTATTTCCCTGATAATAAGTGATGTTGAGCATCTTTTCATGTGTCTGTTAGGCATCTGGATGTCTTCTTTGGGAAAGTGTCTATTCATGTTTTCTGTTCATTTCTTCACTGGATTATTTGTGTGTTTTTTTTTGTTTTTGTTTTTGTTTTTTTTTTTTTTTGACTGTTGAGCTTGCTAAGTTCTTTATAGATTTTGGATACTAATACTTTATCAGGTATGTTACTTGCAAATATCTTCTCCCATAAGATTCCTTCTTATCCATATTCTTGCCAACACTTGTTATTTCTTGTTTTTGATTTTAAGTATTCTGACAGGTGTGAGGTGATATCTCATTGTGGTTTTGATTTTCATTTCTCTGATGACTAGTGGTGTTGAGCATCTTTTTATGTGTCTATTGACCATCTGTATACATTCTTTGGAAAAATGTATATTTATGTTTTCTGCTAATTTTTATAATTGAATTATTCTTTTTTTGGCATTGAGTTGTACAGAAGAGTAGATTCTTTTTATTTTCTGAAAACAAACACAAAAAAACCCAACAACAACAGATTCTTAAATATACAGAACAAACTTGTGGTTACCAGAGGGGAGGTAGGTGAGTGTACTTTTCTAAATGTATCACCTTTACCTTATTCTGAGTAAACATTTCAAAAGGCTGAGCTACATACATCCGTATATTTGGTTTGTGTATATATATTTACCTATATCAACATATGTGTTGTGTATATTTATATTTGAAACATTAAGATCTTTTAAAAACTCATAAATAGTTTAATCCTTTGATTTGATTTTTAAAGTTTTATTGAATATTCAACCTAAAAAATAGAATACTATTTAAGATGAACTTATACCTAAGGTTTAAAGAGTATACAGCAAAAAAAAAAATGTGAGAGGTTTGGGTCATCTTAATAACTTTTATAAATTGCTTAGAAATTCAAAGTATCTTGAAACAAAATGGGGTAAAATTTAGTTTTATTCTTTCCAGAGGAATGTGTGTGTGTGTGGGGGGGGGGGGGGGAGGGTGTGTATGTGTGTTTAAAGTTCAGGTATATCTTTGGAATCTCTAATATAATCTTTTAAAAACACTTCTTTTTACACATGATCAAGTCTAGTTCCTCTTCTTTTCTCCTCTAAATATTCATAAAGCAAGAATATCACTATGGACACTTGATAATTAATAGTTTTTTCTTCATCTTATGTATGTGGCTGAATATTAATATGATCAATAACTTTCAGAAAATAATTAGTTAATTTGCTTTACAGTTCATAGCTCAATTGTCCAACTTGCAGGGTGATAATACTATATATATATATATATATATATATATATATATATATATTCCCCCTATTTTATTATTAACAGTTCAGTTTTCCTGCAGCTAATGAGGTATAGTGTTAGTCATAACATTATAGGAATACATTTTTAATAAATACTACTTTATATTTCCCAAGCAAATTTTCAAAAATGTTCATGGTGCCTAAAATATAGTCCTTCCTCAATAAAGATTGGTTTCCTTCATTTCTTTTTCTTCTTCTTTTTTGTAATGTTTATCCATTTATCTTGAGAGAGAGAGAGAGAGAGAGAGAGAGAAACCCAAGCAGGCTCCGACCTGTCAACACAGCCAGATACAGGGCTCAATCTCACTGGGACACCATGACCTGAGCCGAAATCAAAAGTCGGATGCTTAACCAACTGAGCTACCCAGGCTCCCTGTCATCATCTCCTTCTCCTTCTCCTTCTTCTTCTTCTTCTTCTTCTTCTTCTTCTTCTTCTTCTTCTTCTTCTTCCTCTTCTTTTTTTTTTTTTTTTTCCTGTAATGAGTTTCTTTTTTTATATTAGATCTTCAGTAGCAAATGTTTTCTAAGTACTTAAAACCTAGGCATGTATGTACACCTATCATATTAAACTATATTTCCAAAATGCAAAAGATAATTTTTGATCCTTTATATTACATCTGCTGTCTTGGTCTTTTATCTTCAAAGAATCAGTATGTTGCTTGTTGAAGCACAGTCATGTTAACTAAAAAAAATCAACATTGCTTTCTATTCTCCATCCATTCAATTTTTTCCACTTTCAGAAGAAGTAAAGTTATTTAGTTGATATGTAATTCAAGTAATTTTCCTTCTTCTTTAAAATACTCCCTAGAATTTGTATAAGCTTCATGTTCCTCATTCCTATACCCTATCCAGATTTCCTCCTTGCCTCTCAGATTTTTCTTACTCAATTTCGTTGACTTCCCACATTTTAGCTGTGGACATTTCTGAAGTTTGGGGGCATATTATTCTCCATCTATAGCATTTTTTTCTTAAGACATCAACTATGGAGGAGGTGCTATGGATCCTATTATTTAGGTTCTTCCTAAATGTATATTGTCAGCCAATCTTGTCTGTATACTATATGAATATGCCTTTGGAAAGTTCTTTATCTTTTTACATTTATTTATTGATTTTGGGAGAGACAAAGAGAGTATGAGTTGGGGAGGGGGATGCAGAGAGAGGGGGAGAGAAAGAGAATCCCAAACAGGCTATGCACTGCCAATGCAGAACCCCATGTGGGGCTCAACCTTAAAAACTGTGAGATAATGCCCTGAGCTGAAACCAAGAGTCAGAGGTTGAACCAACCGAGCCACCCAGGGTGCCCCAGAAAGTGCTCTCCTGAAGTAAGATTTTATAAAGATGAATACAATTTTTTATGTTTTTTTTATTTTTTTATATTTCTATTTCTGTCCCAAAGATCTTTTGACTCTTAAGTCACTAGGTTAGTATTTTATCTGACTTTCTAGGGCAAATACAGTCAATGTATTCTAGGCTAGTCTGTTTTATAAAACTCTAATTGATCCTTTTCCCTCTTTTAACAAATCTCCAGTACCCATCTCTACTCCTCAGCCTGGCTTTCAAAAACGATTTTATCCAGGGTGTTTTCCCCTATTTTCTGGAAATTTTTCTCTCTTTTGAATCTATTATGAACTTTCATGTTTTAAGACCAAGGAAAAGTCCCAACCCTTCCTTCACTAGACCCACTTTTATTATGTTCCTCTCTTCTGTGTGCTATAACTAGGGAACATATACCCTGAGGCACACAGACACCAGCTTAAACACCAAATATCATCTTTTACTGACTGTTTAGCCCTGGGTAAATTACTTAAACTTCAAACTTCAATTTATTCACTTATTAAAAGTTTATAATTTTATCTAATTCATGGGATTGTTATAGGCATCAATGTTCATATATGCAAAAGAAATGCTGTTGCTTAGTTCTGATGAGAATAAGTTGCTATACTCTCTACCCCACATCCTGGCATTAAATTTAATGCTTTCTTTTATGTATGTTATTTTTAATTTTCATTAAGCACTTCTCAGCTGCTTGTATCCCTGACCATTTAAACATAAAAACTATTATGCAGTTCAGGGTGCCTGGGTAACTCAGTGGGTTAAGCATCTGACTTCAGCTCAGATCAGGATCTCACAGGTTCAGGGTGGTGAGTTTGAGCCCTGTGTTGGGCTCTGTGCTGACAGCTCAGATCCTGGAGCCTGCTTCAGAGTCTGCATCTCCCTCTCTCTCTACCTCTCCTCCACTCTCACTCTGTCTCTGCTTCTCTCTCAAAAATAAACATTATAAAAAAAATTAGAAAGTATCTTGCAGTTCTCCTCTATCTCCCTGAGCATTTACCACAATGTTGAAAACATTGAAGACAACTCAAGTTGCCTGGGTTCAATTTCAATTTACTTCTTAACAGCCCTATATCTTTGAAGAGGTTATATAAATTCCCTGTGTCATAGTTTTTTCATTTGTAAAATAGGAATAATACATTTCCTAATCAAAGGTTGTTGTGAAGGTTAAATTAATCAACATAAGTAAAGTATTTTTTTAATGTTTATTTATTTTTGAGAGAGAGAGAGAGAGAGAGAGAGAGAGACCATGAGTAGGGTAAGGGCAGAAAGAGAGGGAGACACAGAATCTGAAGCAGGCTCCAGGCTCTGAGCTGTCAGTACAAAGCACGATGCAGTGCTTGAACTCATGAACCGCAAGATCATGACCTGAGCTGAAGTCGGTCACTTAACCGACTGAGCCAGCCAGGCTCCCCAAGTATTTATAAAATACTGGTTATGTGGAAATTGCAAAGTAAGTATGAGCTCTTATTATCATATTTACAGATGAGCATAAGCTGCTTGAATAGATGATTCTAATGATTTTACACATTTATTGGAAAAATTTAAAACTATGAATATATATATATATATATATATATAAATTTGCTACATTTATGATTAAATGTGTTAGAGAAGGCATACGTATGCAAAGCATGAGGATGAGGGACTTTAAAAAATTATCCCATGTTGGAAAAAACTGACTGGAAAACATCATTCAGGTTCCTCTAGTGTATTACTGTAAGAGATTCAAAAAATGATAAATACAATTTCCATTTACTCTACCTACAGAAAAACCAGAAATTTATTTGACTACATTAGTAAATAATAAGTTTATTTGACATAAGCTGTGAAGGGCTAACATCTGTAAATGTGTGCTACTGCTAATTGCTAATGAGTACATCATAAATACGTGCAATTTATCAATTTTTAAACTAACTTGCAGAAAAATAGTTTAAAAAAGAAAAAGAAAAAAGAAGTGAAACTAGTAAGAGCCTAGAGACCTTTCAATTTTATAACATTATATCATTTATCAAGTTAAAAGTAATCAAATATTACTACATTATATTTGCCTATCCAGAGTGAGCCTCTATTCTAAACACTTGCGTTGTTTGGTTTCATGAAATTCTGCACATGAAAGTTCCTAGGGTTGATACTTACTCTTGTTATGTCATACAATTCCTCGCTATCTAACATGAGTTTGTCAATATACTAGTGGACACAAAAAGGAACAAAAACTTTCCTGTTCCTTCAAGAGGCTTCCAGTTGTTCAAAAGACTTTTCAGTGAGTTTTCACAGCTTTCAGAATTATGTTGAACATTTTTGAATTTTACTAACTGCACTGAAAGTTCATGGAAAATGATCTTGAACATCAATTTTAATGCTTAAATGAAAGTCATTAGCTAAATAGAAATTACTGAATTTTTGTTGTTCTTCTGCAATCTGTTCCTTCGAACAAAAGTTGAAAATGTTAGAACTAATTGCTTCTTCAAGACTTACACTGTTGGTATGGTTTGAAAATTAGTAACAATATTTGAAATGTCCTTTCCAAACTATCAAATAATGTTCAAGGAATTTGCTGCATTTGTTTTTAATTGCTTATTTCTGTTAGCCTTTCCTATATAACAATTCACCCCAAAACTTAGTGGTTTAAAACTATAATCTATTATTTCTCACAATTCTGTGTGTTAGTTTCGGTTCTGCAGTTCACACATCAACTTTTGCCTGTGATTGCCTTCAGTTGTGAGGTTAACTGAGAAGTGGCTCCTCTGGGATAGATGGCTTATCTGCATCTCTCTTTCTTTATCTCTCTGATTTCTCTCTCTCAAGGTGGCCACACTGTGTTTCCACAGTGGTGGCAGCAACATTCCAGAAGGCAATATCGCAAGCACTTATCAAACTTCTACTGGTGTCACTTGAGTTCATGTCCAATTGCCCAAAATGGAGGTTTATTTTAGAAATCTTCAAAATCTGAAATGATGATCTTTTATATATTTTGTTACTGAGAATGACTTTTTTTAGACTTTTTTATCTTGGGCTCATAGGAAGATTAAGAGGAAGGTACGAAGATTACCCACAGGCCCTTTGCCTTGACACATGCATAGCTTCGCCAGTGTTAACATCCCCCACATAAGTGTTATATTTGTTACAATCAATGAATCTACTTTGACATATTATAATCTCCCAAAGTCTATGTTTATATCAGAGGTCACTCTTGGTGTTGCATATTCTATGACTTTGGACAAATAAATATCTAATGATATTTATTCATCATTATAGTATCATACAGAGTATTTTCACTGTGCTCAAAAATCCTCGCTCTCTCACTATTCATCACTGCTTACCACCTCCATCTCCGGCAAGCACTGATCTTTTTACTGTCTCCATAGTTTTATGTTTTCCAGAATGTCATCGAGTTGAAATAATGTGGTATGCAGACTTTACAGATTGGCCTTTTTACTTAGTAACATGCATTTAAACTTTCTCTGTGTCTTTTCATGATGACTGCTTTCTTTCTGGTAATTAATCTCACTGAAGTGTCTACTTTGTAGTAAAATTATTTATGAAACTCATCATCTGATAGAGTAGATATGGAATTATTTTTTTAAATATTATTTAAATTTAAAATGAATCCCTTCATCCAGACAAGTATTCCAAGAAAAATCAAGATAACTAACCCTATGCTAATGTAAAAAAAACACTTATACAAAAAAATGGCCATAATTAAGAGAAACAATTCCATATTAGGTAAAAATCCAGAATTAGATTTTTAAAGTTAATGTTAAAATTTTAATTTAAAAGTATGAAGAGAGACAGCCTAGCCTAGTATGGCAGAAAGAATGTGACTACCAGAATCAAAGCATTGAGATTCTCCCTTACTTACTTGCTATGTGTATTTGGGCAAGAACAACCTCTCTTATTTGTATATTTACATTTTCAGAGAACTCTATATATTGTACTCCTATGGTACTTAGCACACTCTAAAAATTTACATTTAATTAGCAGATCTATTGTTTAATATCTTTATTTCCCACTAAGCAATAAGATCCCAAATGGTAAGGGAGTACTTGGTTTCACACTACATTACCAATATTTAGTATAAAGTTAAGAACAAGCAGGTGATGAATAAATAAACAATAACTTAACTAAGAATGAATCTAATGGAGAGTGTAGTGAAGAAAGCTAGTGATTCAAGATGGAAGATAACCAGTGGTTTGAACACAGACTGGTTTTGGCATGAGTTTTCAACAAATGACTCATAATTTTTAAATATAACTATGCTTAATATAAATAATATTATATAATACATAATATAATTATAAATGTATAAAATATAAACATATAATATGTAAATATATATAATATATAATAATCAATATAATGTAATTAGAATTTTAATATAATTTAATTATTAATATAACTCATTTACAGAAGCTTCTCCTTTGTTGCATTTTTTTTAACCTGCCTTAATTTCTTGGATAAATCACCCATGTGATTAATTTAGATAACTACAACAGTAACAATGGTTAGTGACTGCTAACACACCCTTAGCCACTCTATAGATATTAAACTTGTATAATTCACACAGCAATATTTAAACAAAAATGTATCTGATGAATTAAGAAACTAAAACATGGAAAATTAACTTTATCCTCTGTCAATACCAACTGAGATATACAATGTGGCAGGCATTGTGTGTAATGTTGTATATAAAATAAATATCATAGATAGTAGATGGAAAAGCAAGGCTAAATTCAAGTACATTCAGTCCAGTGTTATTCTGCAAAGTTCTTATTCTACTATATCATAAGAACAGTAGAAGAAAATATTTAAATATATCCATGGAAAACTATATACTGAACTGGAGTGATATGTAGATTGGTATAGACAGATTTTTTTTTTTTTTAGAAAGCTACAGTTTTTTTTTTTTAATTTTTACTCAATTTATTTAAAGTAACAGACCCACAAAACCAGTTAGCTCATTTCTCCCATTCCCCCTCAACCCCCAGCACTAACCAATCTGTTTTCTATAGACTTGATTTTTAATTTTTTTAAATGTTTTATTTATTTATTTTTTTTTTGGATTTGACATATAAGAGAGATCATATGGTATTTGTGTTTCTCTGTCTGACTTATTTTACTTAGCAAAATGCTCACCAGGTCCATCTATGTTGTTACAAAAGGCAGAATTGCCTTTTTAAAATTTTATTTTAAGGCTGGCTAATATTCCATTGTGTGTATATATGTACATTTTCTTTATCCATTTACCTATTGATGGACACTTAGGTCATTTCCTATCTTGCGTTTTGTAAATAATTCTGCATATATCTTTTTGAATTATCATTTTTGTTTTCTTTAAACAAATACCCAGAAACGAAATTGCTGGATCATAGGATACTTCTATTTTTAATTTTTTGAAGAAGCCCCATACTGTTTCCCATAATATTTGCACCAATTTACATTTCCATCAACAGTATATTTAAAAGGAATAATAAGATTCAGTATGTCTTTGGCACTCTATAGTTTTTTTTATACATATTACTCTATTAATATTCATACACACATAATCACATAGAACAAAACTCTAAATTTGCTACTTCCTTTTTTTTTTAAGGATGTGGCAGTGGGATTTTTTAAATGTTTATTTATTTTCGAGAGAGAGAAAGACAGAATATGAGTGGCGGAGGGACAGAGAGAGGGAGACACAGAATCTGAAGCAGGCTCCAGGCTCTGAGCTGTCAGAACAGAGCCCAGTGTGGGGTTTGAACTCATGAACTGTGAGTTCGTGACCTGAGCTGAAGTTGGACACTTAACCAACTGAGCCACCCAGGCACCCAAAGTTTGCTATTTCTATTAGTACTTATATCTATATCCCATGTACTATGTCTATAGTAACCTAAGATGAGGTTACTAATGAGCAGAGAGTTCATGTAACCAGCCCAAAATCATACTGTTAATAAGCTGAAGTGCCAGGACCCTGCCAAAAAGCTGTTTATGTCCATTTCTATTTTCCAGGATATTAAGCACTGTGCTTAGTTTTATAGTTTAGATAGGTAGAGACTAAACAATTAAGTTTGTTGAAAAATAAACAATGCTTGGGGCGCCTGGGTGGTGCAGTCGGTTAGGCGTCCGACTTCGGCCAGGTCACGGTCTTGCGGTCCGTGGGTTCGAGCCCCGCATCGGGCTCTGGGCTGATGGCTCGGAGCCTGGAGCCTGTTTCACATTCTGTGTCTCCCTCTCTCTCTGCCCCTCCCCCGTTCATGCTCTGTCTCTCTCTGTACCAAAAATAGATAAACGTTGAAAAAAAAATTAAAAAAAATAAATAAATAAACAATGCTTAAAAACTTGGCAGTGTCTTAACTCTAGATTTTGATATGAAAATCCATGAAGTTTTTGTAAGACATTCAGGTAAAAGTGTCCAATAGGTGGTTGGAATTACAGAGATGATCCTAGGTGAGAAGTCAAGGCAGGTAATATAAAACTTATAGTGTTATACTTAGAAAAGCTTTAAATGTTTCTTGACAGATTATTGAACAGTGACTCTTGAAGAAAATCAGAGAATAGATATTTCTCACTGTCTGACAAAAAGTGTTCATGTTGGAAATGTATATATGTAATACATATAGCATACATATGTAATATGTGTATATATAATTCATTTACATGTAATATGTATATATGTAAGATATACAGTCAATTCTCATTATAAATAATAATGTTCTACAAAGTCACCATAAACACTGAGTTAGTGAATGCTGAATTATTCATTGCTTCTAGAATAATATATGTATGTCTCACATGTATTATAATCTTAAATCCTACAAACAATTCATTCTAGCAGATTCTAGTTCTTTATTTTTCAAAAGAGAAAACATAGTTCAGAGGTGTTAAGTGACTTGCCCGAGGTAACCCCATTAACAGGTGCCAGAAGAGGGATTCAAATACCATCCAACTAACCCAAAGACGCAGATCTTCTTCCACTGTACTGAATTACAATCTGTATCTTCCGGTCATCTCTGTGTGAGTGTTGAAACAACAAGGCAAAGCATCACCGTGCTTAACCTCAGCTGGGATCATGGTCATGGGGTGACTCAAAATATTTGCCATTCTGCACACGTCTGTGAATGATTGGGAAGGCACTTTATGAGTATTGATTTTAGGATTACAAATAAATTGTAGTGAGCAAGAAAATTCTTAAATACAGAGTTCATGAATAATGAGGATAGACTACATCTAGATAATAATGGTTGTTTGATCATGAATAAATTCAACAGAGCAGAGATAATAAGTGTTAAGGTAACAAGAACAGGGAAGTCATAAGCATATGTTATACTTTTCCCTAACATAGTCTCAGAGATTTGTCTCTGCTTTCCCTACCCTAATCCATAAAGTAGTATTAATATATGGAACAAGTTACTTGTAGGGAAAGATGTGCATTATTCTCAGTGAAACCTCAGATCATAGCCTAAAATCAAGGGGAATGATAAGCAAATTTAAAAGTAAGTGAATTACTATACAATCACCTGGAACTATTCCTTGTTGGAATACCTAGTTGTTTACACCACAGTATTTTCTTAGGATAAAACTGAGCCAGAGCATAGCATTCAAACAGAATAAAGTAAATAAAGATTATTCCATGTTACATTACAAAAAATTATAAGGTAAAATTTAGGTTAGCATACTCTAAGAATATAAGGATATCTTCAAAATCTACAATTAGTCTACCATTATTTAAAATTTAAAATTCTTGAGCTATGCAGGGTGGTTGGGTGGCTCAGTTAATTAAGCGTCTGACTGTTGGTTTCAGCTCAGGTCATGATCTCATGGTTTGTGAGTCCGACCCCTGTGTTGGGCTCTGTATTGACAGCAAGGAGTTTCCTTGGGATTCTCTCATTTTCTCTCTCTCTGCCTGTCCCCTGCTCATACACACACACACACACACACACACACACACACACACTCTCAAAATAAATAAAAGTAAACTTAAAACAAATTTTTGGGGCTATGCAATGGTTGACAGTTCTATTTAAAAAATTATCTTGGGGCGCCTGGGTGGCTCAGTTGGTTGAGCGTCCGACTTTGGCTCAGGTCACGATCTCGCGGTCCGTGAGTTCGAGCCCCGCGTCGGGCTCTGGGCTGATGGCTCAGAGCCTGGAGCCTGCTTCCGATTCTGTGTCTCCCTCTCTCTCTGCCCCTCCCCCGTTCATGCTCTGTCTCTCTCTGTCTCAAAAATAAATAAAACGTTAAAAAAAAATTTTAAAAAAAATTATCTTAAGTTGATTCTCAAATTTCAAACATTCCAAATAAATTCTATCAAATGGCAAATATGTTAGTATTGACTACAAATCAGATTTCATCACATATCACAGTTTTTTTCTTAATTGAAATTATGTTTATATATTAGAAAACATTATAATGGCATAATTATTTTGTTGTTCTGCCTGAAGGACTCGGTGATATATATAAGAAATGAGAGTAGGCTCGGATTTGATGTAAGATATTTATGAATAATATTTTATTTATCTTTTAGACACAGTACCTAGATAAAAGCCTAACATACTATACATACTCAATTTTTTAATTTGAACTAAATTAGTTTCGGAGCCATAATCTCCCTTTGTTTTAATCATTCTATGTAATAAATTTTGCAATTCTAATGACACATCATTAAGTCCCTAGACTCTTTCCATTTACCTTGAAAGAGTAATTCAATAAATGGAGCCCTACCTGACAAACAGAATCAATTTCTTTCTAAACATGCAATTTATTTATTTTCAGGTTTTGCTCCAAAGAAAAAGTGCTATATGCTGAAACTTCATAGTAATGTTCTAATGCAATTTTATAATATTAAGTATCAATTTTTTAAAGACTAAAGTTAGGATCAAATGGCACTTTAAGGATTATGTAATTCAAAATTTTTGAATTTAAAATCATGAAGCCAAAGACCAGAGACATTTGTTGACTTAAGTGATTGTTATAAAATAGTTTAGAAAACAAATTGAAAATGGTAAAATACTATATAAAACTGAAATAATATAATTAATATTTTTGAAATTTACCCAAATATTCAGTGGCTGTCACAACTAATATAATACTGTCAATTCTTAGTCCAAAATCCTATACCAGACCAAATCTTCTTTGCATAAAAAAAAAGGAAAGGAGTTTTATATTCAAATAAAAGTTTTAAAGTAATGAATATAAAGTAATGAAAATAGGGTATTATTTTCCCACTTTGAAAATAAAAATAAGAAATATCTTGCAATTTTGCCAATGTAATCAGCTAAGAAGTGAAGGCCTGGATTTGAAGATGTTATGATATAGTCAGTAATTTCCTATACCAACTACCAGATTCAAAGCAGTTTGTATCCATTTTTTTCTTATTTGAATTAGAACATAAAAGTAGCAAGAAAAAGAAATTGTGTAACAATGTGGGAAAGGAAAGCCTTGGAGAAAGGAAGGAAACTGCAGACAATGGAGAACAATGATTGAGAAATTGAAGCAGTTCCTCTATAATTCATCACTGAAGTCACTTCCTGTAAATTTCCAATAATAGAGACAGTTCATTAAGACATGAACATTTGATTTAATAAATGGAAGATCGAGTCTTTATTTAAAAATTTGTTTTCCTTAATACCTAAACAAAAAGCCAGAACAAACAAAATATAAAAACAATTAAAAATAATTTAATAACAGTAGCAAATACAAGTATAACCTAAACCCAAATTTCGAAACTTGTGAGCAAAGAAAGAAACAGAAGAATCTGAAGCAAAATGAAATAACAAAATATTGAAAATTATTTGTATTATTCCAAACCTGGAGAGAAGCTAATTTTATATACTTAGACTTCTTTCTTTATAATGGAGCATAATAGGAATGGCTCTGAGAAAGACATGAAAGAAATACGAAGGGACCAAAGAGAATGTCTCTGGTATAAGTGGACGTTGCAGGGTTACCCACTGAATTAATTGAACAAATCTTGAGTATTTCTGTTTGGGAATGGAATAGACCTCCAAGTGTGGATCCTAGTGTGGGACAACTAGGAATTTCTCAGGAAAGGTAAAACAGTACAAGTACTCTGTAAAAGTTTGTACTCTTCAGTTGCTGTAGTACCCTGACATTCACTTAAGCTATAAAAGGACAGACAGTATGAAATATCCAGTCCTAAAACTTAGCTTAAAGGGCTAAGATGTATAGATAACACAAGAAATTATCCATAAGATATTTGATCAAAAGAGATATTTGAACAGAGTTTCTGGGGACACCCTGATAAAAAGGAAATTACATTGAACGGTCAAAATATACCATGTGGAGAGAGAGGAGAAGACAAATGAAAATAGAATATAAAAATATAAACATTCCAAGCTACAAAATAAGAAAATAGCCAAAAGGAAATTACCACAATTGTTTCATTTTATAGAACTACCTGATAAAATAAATAGTCCTAGGTTCATAGTGTTTTTTGGCTCAGGCAGAGGGAAATGCAAATCTTTTTTAGAGAAAAGTAACCCTAAATTTAGCTCTACAGTTTTTCACAAATAAAGATCAATGAAATATGACCCCATGGCCCTCAAGACAAAAAACCACTAAGATTAAGAGTTGGTAAAAAAAAATATTCAAAGATTTCCTTTAGTTCCCAATCTCAAAGACCTTTAGATATTGGAATAACTGAAATAGTATATGAAATTTTCACTTTCCCTAGGCAACTAGTAATAAAAGATAATAATCTAGGAGACAAGACTGCATGAGTAATAATGATTTTTATTTTTCTGGAAGACATCCAGGATTAAAAGAAAAACATAAGAAATAAGTGCTCCCACAAAAGGGGGGGAAAAACAAGTAAAGCTAAGGCAGAGATTGGGGGAATAATCAAGAAAATATAGTGCTGCTGAAATCAAGGAATTTCAAGAGGCAAGAAACAGTCAATACTGTCATAAAACAGGAACCCAAGAACACAGAAAGGCCACTGGATTTAATACTGAAGTTAATTTAACCTTCTTCCCTTGTGTGAATTTTGCAAAGACTCCTGTATTGCCAACAAATTCAGCCACATAGGAAAGTATGGGGATGGGGAAGATTTAATTTTCCTCTTAAATTATTGATACCAAGAAAACATAAAAAATACATGAAACATTACCCAAATGAATATTATTTCAAGTCACTAGAGGAAATTTTGATGTTATTTGTTAAGCATCATATTGCTTGGCTTTGCAAATGTGATTTATCTCTATTTGTCCTATAGCCTTTTTGGGGGGCCAGTGTTCTTTGCTTGTTTGTTTGTTTTGTTTTAATATTTTTTTTTCAACGTTTATTTATTTTTGGGACAGAGAGAGACAGAGCATGAACGGGGGAGGGGCAGAGAGAGAGGGAGACACAGAATCGGAAACAGGCTCCAGGCTCTGAGCCATCAGCCCAGAGCCTGATGCCGGGCTCGAACCCACGGGCCGTGAGATCGTGACCTGGCTGAAGTCGGACGCTTAACGACTGCGCCACCCAGGCGCCCGCTTGTTTGTTTGTTTTAATTCTCAGAGGATGATATTGACTCTGCCCATTGCTCATGGCCGGAGGAATTACCATGGCAACCCAGGACTCTGTCAACACAGAACATCTTTTGCTTAAAAGGCCATTTAATTCAGGTGGTGTCTGGGCGGTTCCCTCAGTTAAGCAGTTAACTGTCTACCAGCTGAAGTAGTCAAAAAGATCAAGGTCAGGCTCTGCACAGAAATGGCTTAGGAGTCTCTCTCTCTCTGCGCCCCTCCCCCACTGGCACACATACTATGTCTCTTAAAATAAATAAATACACTTTTTTAAAAAGTCCATTTAGGGACGCCTGGGTCTCTCAGTCGGTTAAGCGGCCGACTTTGGCTCAGGTCATGATCTCGCGGTCTGTGAGTTCGAGGCCCGCCTCGGGCTCTGTGCTGACAGCTCAGAGCCTGAAGCCTGTTTCAGATTCTGTGTCTCCCTCTTTCTGACCCTCCCCTGTTCATCCTCTGTCTGTCTGTCTCAAAAATAAATAAACGTTAAAAATAAATTTAAAAAAAGTCCATTTAATTCAGAAAGTAAGTTCTCTAGTTTCTAAAGATAATTTTCATTGCTTTGCTATTACTGACTTTTCTTAAGTTTTTTTCATCCAGATAGTTTCTGAAAATCTTTTATCTCAGAACTCTTGAAACAGTTACGTTAGTTTGGATGCGAATTTTTCTAAAACAAAAAGGAGAGTGAATATGAAAAGAAAAGTCAACTGAGAGTACGCTTTCAATGATCATTATGCCACCCACAGAATAGGTGCTTCTCAGAGGAATAACAGGACAGTTTTATGCAGTTCATTCTGATAAAAAATGAAGAGAAATATATATTGCCAATCTATTACTCTTGAATGTAATTTCTGGAATATGAATGAATGCTCAATATCCAAAAGTGAAGCACATTTGAAATATTAAGAACACTTTTTCCAACTATTTGTTCTTTAGTATTTGAGATTGAAAGTATACATTTTTTTAATACCTACTGAACATAATAAAAGCTGCCACGGTATTGAACCATATCAAGTGAATGAATCAATATTCCTAATTATTAATCTATAGCAATAATCCCTCTGAGTTATTTATTATTATTTTAAAGTTGATAACACTGTGTTAAGACATTCTCAAGAGCATTGCTGGATATTTTAATTTAAATATTTTAATAAAATACTTATTGGGTCATTTTATATATTCAACAAATGTTTGAGTAGCTGCTGTACATGATAGGTAACTTTGATAGGATGGAAAAAGAGACAGTCAAAGCCCTTGCTCTAATGGAATTCAAATTCTAATCAATATGAGATAATACATTTTCTGTAGATTTGCAAACTTATTTGATACTAGTAGGCAATATTAATAGTGTGAAAGGATGATTGAGTACATCAATGTGTACGTAAATAATGCAAAATTCAGCTCTGGTGAGACAAAGTAAATAGTGAGACAAGATGGATACTGTATTATATGTAATACATATATGTAAATATATGTATTTGTTACATATATAACATATACAAAATATATGTAAATAATGCAAAATTCAGCTCTGGTGAGACAAAGTAAATAGTGAGACAAGATGAATACTGTATTATCCAGAAGTAAAGTAAATAATAGTGAACAACAGAGTTTAAAGGAGAGAGGTATTGTCTTACTTGAGGTGATCAGAGGTAGTTTAACAAAGAAATAGATTTGATATGGCTTTAAGAATGGGTAGAATTAGGGCCACCTGGGTGGCTCAGTCGGTTGAGTGTCCGTCGGACTTCAGCTCAGGTCAGCATCTCACGGTTTGTGAGTTCGAGCCCCGCTTCAGGCTCTGGGCTGATGGCTCAGAGCCTGGAGCCTGCTTCCGATTCTGTGTCTCCCTTTCTCTCTGCCCCTCCTCCATTCATGCTCTGTCTCTCTCTGTCTCAAAAATAAATACACATTACAAAAATTAAAAAAAAAAAAGAATGGGTAGAATTAAAGTAATTGGGGAAAAATAACAACTGAAAAGAGCAACTATATAGGGATAACAAGGTACAGGAATGAAAATCTATTACCTCTGCCTCTAATAGTTTTACTGTTTTGTGGAGAAGGCAAAAATTAAACAAACACTAAAAGATTTTGTAAAATTGTATTCTTGCTTGAATATATCTAAACTGGAATATGCTTTTTATCATGTTTATATAGTTTCAAGAAGTATCCTTTCCAAAGATTGTATGTATTGTTGTTATTAAGTGAAACTGCAGTATCATCTAGAAATTATGGCCAGTGGAATTCAAATATATTAACACTTTAATACTGTTATTTACTTAAAAAATAAATGTTCAAGCTGTCTTTAATAGTTACAAATTGTTAATAATTTATTTTTCACTTTAAATAAAATTTTCATTTAGAAGAATATAACATATTTTATTCTTGAAATTCTTCTACTGATGATCTTATCTTAGATCTCAGTAACTCTTTATTTCAATATTTCTATATTTATTATTTATTTCTGTAAATTATTTCTATAAATTATTTATATATTTATTATTGTTGTGACCATTGGTCCCTAAATGTTTTTATGAATTGAGCAATCATTACAATGATATTAGTGCATAATCAATAAAATACATAAGTATATGAAATTTATGATAAATTATTAATAATCAAATATTATTTACAATGGATCTCTTAAGGAGATGAATATGGATATGTTTAAGTGGTTTCAGTATCCATGGGTAAGTATTAATTAATCTAGAAAAAAGCAAGTTTCGCTATTAATTCTATCCTTATTTTTAATAGATTTAAGTGTTGAGAAAAGTTATATAAATATGTATGTGAAAAAGGGAATTTTGAAATGTCAATACCGCTTAATTCTTCAAAACCCTTCATGTTATATATTAAAAATCAGATAGAGATCTGAGAAAGTCAGAGAAAGACAAATGATTTCACTCCCATGTGAAAGATAACAAACAAAACAAAACAAACAAACAAACAAAAGAGACAAATAAAACACAGACTCTTAAATACATAGAACAACCTTGTGGTTTCCAGAGACAAGGTAAATGAGAGGACTGGTGAAATACATAAAAGGTATTAAGAATACAATTATCCTATGAAATAAATTTATATCAGAAGTTTTCATCTAGTTCTTTTGCAGTATATATATGTATATGTAAATATACATATATATATATATTTTTTTTTTCCTTTCAAGAAGAGTTTTTGTGGAAGAAAGGAGCATATGGACAATGGACTCTATGCTAAGTTACTTGAAATCATGTATCTGTTCTCTGTGTAAACATGTTTCAGATAAATAAGTTTAATTAAAGATATTAAAGACAAAAAAAGAGAGTACACTTAATCTGATGAAAACACTGCATAGAATTATTTATCATTATAATGTACACTTGAAACTAATATAACACTCTGCTAATTATACTTCAGTAAAAAAGACAAAAAATCAGAGATATATAATCAAAAATCATTTTAATAAGCAGATTACACTCAGCTTATATAAGTTGTTTGCTTTAAAGAAGATTCAAGATGATGAGAGGTAATGCACTTCTTTCAAAAGGAAGAAAAAAGTGAATGTAAGAGAAAGTTAATTGTAAATTGAGAAATGGTGAAGGAAAGTCTATATCTCCATTATTGCTGTGTTGTGTGGACCAAATTGAGTAGAAACTGTACTTGTAACTTGAGGTTCTAAATACTGATTTTCTCAAAACTATCTGTGTGAGCATTCCTGGGTGGCTCAGTCAGTTGAGCCTCTGACTCTTGATTTTGGCTCAAGTCATGGTAATGGTTTATGAGATTAAGCCCCTTGTTATGCTGTGCTGACAGGGCAGAGTCTGCTTGGGATTCTCTCTCTTCCTCTTTTTGCCCCTGCCCCACTCTCTCTCTAAATAAATAAAAAGATAAATAAATAAATAAATAAATAAATAAATAATTTAAATAAATAATTTAAATAAATAAATAAATAAAAGAAATAAAATAAATTAATAAATTTATAAATAAATAAATAAATAAAAGAAATAAATTAAGAAAAAAAGCTATCTGTGTGAATACCACATACTCCTTAAATATTTTTGCAAACTCGTAAGGGTACCCATAGATGAATTTGTAAACCATGAGTGGCAAATAGCTTGAGCAGCAAATAATTCCAAGAGAAAGTTAATGAAAAGAAGACTTGAAGTATCTGAGGGATTGACCAAATAAACTTGGGTTGAGGGATGGGTAATGTAGTACACAGTGGATATTGCATTTGTAAGTCTAGAAATTGTGTGAAAACATAATATACTGTAAGAAAGAAGTATAAGAAATCCCATGTCAGGGCACCTGGGTGGCTCAGAGGGTTGAGCGACTGACTTTGGCTCAGGTGATGATCTCACAGATTGTGAGTTTGAGCGCTGCATCAGGCTCTGTGCTGACAGCTCAGAGCCTGGAGCCTGCTTCTGCTTCTGTGTCTCACTCTCTCTCTGCCCCTCTCTCTGTCTGTCAGAAATAAATTAACATTAAAAAAAAAAAAAAAAAAAGAAATCCATGTCATCTGAGGTAGAATACTGAGTTGAGTAATATAGCCAGAGAGGTATTTGAGACCAGATGATAATAAGGCTTATATGTCAAGCTGTGATATATACTGACTTACCCTGAGGACAATGGTGAACTACTAAAAGGTTTTTAACACAGGAAATAGTTATGTGTTTTTGTCTGTTAGCTTTAAGATTCTCTAGGGGCAATAAGGAAAATATATACAAGTGAGTATTGGGTAATAGGGAGATATCTTAGCAGGTGTTGGCATTATCAAGAAAAAAATGATAGTTGCTTGAAATGAGCTGATTGCAAAGAAATTGGAGCGAAACAGTTAAATTTGAGAGATATTAAAGAATATAAAATTGGCCAAACTGACGATTAATTGTGGAGGGAGAGGAAAGTGTATTTTTGTCACTAGGTATTATTGAGATATTAGAATGAAAGCAGATTATGGAGTTTGCGGATGCAAGTCAAATGAATGGTGATTCTGTTCCCTAGATATTTGAAAACTTAAGCAGTAAGAGTAACATAATAGAAATCACATTTTAGAAGCATTAATATTTTTGGAATATTCAATTAAAATTTGACTTGAAGAATATGTGGGTAAGTGAGCATACTTTTTTTTAAATTTTTTTAACGTTTATTTATTTTTGAGACAGAGAGAGACAGAGCATGAACGGGGGAGGGGCAGAGAGAGAGGGAGACACAGAATCGGAAGCAGGCTCCAGGCTCTGAGCCATCAGCCCAGAGCCCGATGCGGGGCTCGAACTCACGGACCGCGAGATCGTGACCTGAGCTGAAGTCGGACGATTAACCGACTGAGCCACCCAGGCGCCCCAAGTGAGCATACTTTTAAGTGGTACCAGCCTGAACTATGGTAGGTGAGGGGAATGAAAAAGATAGTTTTAATTCCAAAAGTGTTACAAAGTAAAGCATGAAATAATATGATGAATCCAACCCTTCAGCATTTTTTTCTTGTATCCTAATTATGTGCTGGTCACTGTGTTCAGACAGAATAATGAACAAGGAAGAGTTTGTACCCTACCTGAGCTTAAGGTCTAGTAGAGAAGAAAACAATGAAATACACGTTTGGATATACTTACAATGGTGATGTGTCTTAGAAAAGAAGTACTAATAAAGTTTCCATGAGAATTGATAGCAAAAAGAAATAAATATTTTGGAGATGTGGGAAGGATAATTAAGGAAGTTAAATAATGTGATAGATATTGTGAGATATCTATTTGAGATACGGACTCAAAGTTGTTTTGAATTCTATCACAAAAAGGAGGTAATATTACTAGGAAAGGGGGATTTAAAGGAAAAATGGTGTATTTATTTTTGTTCTGTGTGAAGTAGTGTTAGTGCGTCAAAGTAAAAATATTTATTAGATTGTTGGATATGTAGGACAAGATTTTGAAAGCTAAGTGCAGTTACATTCCAAATTAAAAGATGTTGTGTAAAACTAGAGGGAAAACTGGAATTTTCATAATGTGCTTGTGGAACTGTAAAGCGTTAGAAATTTGTATTATGTTCAGTGAGAAAATGAGGAAGAAAAAATAGCCAGAAAAAAGGTGAAGATTTTCTTTTCCATTTCTTTATTTCACATTTGCAAACTACCCAACAAGATAATAAAAATTTCAAGAGAAACATTGTTAGTTCTTTAACTGACATGAATAAGCATTGCACTGATGTACCCTGGAAGAAACACTGATCTACCAGGTTTCACTACTGTAAGTTAATTCTTACTAGCCCCAAGGAGTATTGTGATCTACAGAGTATAACTATTTGAATTTTACTCTTCTTTTTGAAGAACAAAATTGTAATAATGTCATTGTTACTCAGTGAAGAGAAGACTAGAGTTAATGTCATCCAAGAAAACTCTAGTTTTGAATATACCCATCTGCTTACTGCTACCTGAAACTTGTAATTGCCATTTACTGCCTGATACTTCATGGATGAAACATTGATTTGAAAACTGGGACTTCAGGAACATGGAAAGAAAATACATTAGAAGAATAAAAGGAATCTGGCTTTCAGTGAAGACTTAGATCCACACTATACACTAAAAAAAATCTGATATTTCAAGCTAGAGCATTATTTAATGAGTATAGAGTACTTGAGACAGAATCAATCCTTCATAGCTATAAAGAGAAAAACAGTGTTTAATATATTATAGATCACTTTGCATGTTTTTTGATATTTATTTGAGTAGAAGTACCTATGGCCTCTGAAATGAAAAATGTAAACTTATTTGGGATATCACAAATTAATTTTTATTCTGTAGGTATATCCAAATATTTAAATACAGATCAATCAAGGGAGTAATCTTACACTCCCTCTTCTATTCAGAACCTAGCCTTTATTATAAATGTAACTATATACTTTAAATATCAGTTTTTATTTATTTATTTTTTATTGTTTATACTTATTATGTTATGTATTTATTATTATACACTAGAATAACATCACTTTGCATTTGTATAGTGCTCTACAAAGTTTTTTAAAAATATATGAAATTTATTGTCAAATTGGTTTCCATACAACACCCAGTGCTCATTCCAAAAGATGCCCTCTTCAATAACCATCACCCACCCTCCCCTCCTTCCCACCCCCATCAGCCCTCAGTTTGTTCTCATTTTTTGAGAGTCTCTTATGCTTTGGCTCTCTCCCACTCTAACCTCTCTCTCTTTTTTTTTTTTTTTTTTTCCTTCTCCTCCCCCATGGGTTCCTGTTAAGTTTCTCAGGATCCACATAAGAGTGAAAACTTGCATGGTGGGAATGCAAACTGGTGCAGCCACTCTGGAAAACAGTGTGGAGTTTCCTCAAAACATTAAAAATAGACCTACCCTATGACCCAGCAGTAGCACTGCTAGGAATTTACCCAAGGGATACAGGAGTACTGATGCATAGGGGCACTTGTACCCCAATGTTTATAGCAGCACTCTCAACAATAGCCAAATTATGGAAAGAGCCTAAATGTCCATCAACTGATGGATGGATAAAGAAATTGTGGTTTATATACACAATGGAGTACTATGTGGCAATGAGAAAGAATGAAATATGGCCCTTTGTAGCAACATGGACGGAACTGGAGAGTGTTATGCTAAGTGAAATAAGCCATAAATATCAGTTTTTAATTTTTTTTTTTTCAACGTTTATTTATTTTTGGGACAGAGAGAGACAGAGCATGAACGGGGGAGGGGCAGAGAGAGAGGGAGACACAGAATCGGAAACAGGCTCCAGGCTCTGAGCCATCAGCCCAGAGCCTGATGCGGGGCTCGAACCCACGGGCCGTGAGATCGTGACCTGGCTGAAGTCGGACGCTTAACCGACTGCGCCACCCAGGCGCCCCTCAGTTTTTAAAATAAAAGTAGATTTATTGATTTTTCTGATCATAAAAATGATTCTGCCCATTGGAATGCAATTAAATAAAAAGTAAAACCATGTATCCCCTCAAGTTATAACATTGTGGTGAACATAGTGCAGATTTAATGCTGTCTTTACTAATTTCTTTAACCAGGCTTGTAATTTTCCTCAACATTATAGCCGACAGATGCAGCTGTTGAAAGAAGACTTGGAAAAACATTGTGGCTTAACTGGCAGAGTGCACTAAGCGTTTCTTGTACTCTCAGTGTTTTCTGTATTCAGTATATACATTTGGGGAGTATCATATTCTGCCTTTGAGCATAATCACAGTTTTTTGAAGTGTGCTCATTTTATAAAACTAAACAGCTATTCCATCTGAGGGAATTGGGGATAAACGAGCACATTTCTGCATTGGAAGTAGTTGATATAGTCCTTACATATTCATCTTTTCTTATGAGATGGCAGACTTTCATTTTAAATCACAAATCTACTCATCAAACATTTTCATTGATGGTCTGCTTTCAAGGTATTCAACAAGAACATGTGTCAAAATAAGCAAATAGATTAAATATTTATAACTCAAGATGAGCATAAAAAAACAAAACTAAGTTCTTCATGTATTGTGGCTATGACTTCTTGGTCCCTTGAAATATAATGGAAAAGAAGGCAGTTTCCTTAAGTTATAAGCATTGAAATCCAATCTTATACTCTTGCGTGTTTTAAAACATTGACCGAAGTTTATTTATATAGTTTTACTATTACTAACCTATAGGCCTGATATGGAAATTGAAACTATATAAATTTGGATTTATGTGATAAGGCTGGGTTGAAATATGGAATGTTTTTCTCCCGAAACAAATAGTAACCTATGGGAAGTATGTCATAATATTTGTTTAAAAATAGTTAAATAAATTGTTAATACTGGAGTTGGTCACTAACTCATTTTATATCAAAAGTCAAACTCTTAGATGACAAAGTGCACAGCAGTGACCATGGAAACTGTAGTAGTTTACTATTTCATTATGGTAAAATTTGCATTTACAGAGTTTTACTTTCTTTATTTGTCTTATTTGGGATATTTGGAAATAAACACAGAGCCATGCTTAAGATAACTCAAATGCTTTGTTAGAAGATCTTAAAAATAAATCATGATATTGTTTGAGGAACAGAAGACATGCAGAAAAATGCATGCAAGACAAAGGAAATATGAATGTAAGACAAGTCAAGGCTTTTAGGAAACTACAGAGAAGTCCTGTCCCAAAGTGGTGAATCTGTGGGCCAAGCTGAAATCTGCCTCACAGATGCTTTGTTTTTCTTATCACAGCTCATCTGTGCTCTTCAGTTAATGTTGTCCCCTCAGTTTCTTTTTCTCTCTTCAACACTGTAGCCAACTAATATTGCCATTTAGTGTGCTTAACTTGTTGTTTTTACTTAAAGAAAAAAATATTTTTCTAAACCCTATGAAATAATACGATGATACAGAGCACATTAAGTACTCCCATGCAGCATATATTTTTAATATTTACATATTAACTTGTACATATATTTAATCTATTAATTTCACTATATTTAACTTCTGAGTTCCACATAATGTATTAGACTATTATTTCTAGAATTTAAAGCTGATGCATTGTGTCCTTCCACAGATTTAATTCTGTTGTGCTAAATGCTATATGACTAGTTTCTAGAATACTGCTTGGTACATAGCAGAAAATCAGCACATTTTTATTAAATACAAGAGTTATTTTGGAAGTAGCACAACTCCTGGAGGCTTCTGGATTTTATTGTCCTGGAAATTCACTTTACCTCTTTCATAGGTTTGGGATCTTTTTTCAGAACTCCATGTTGTATTCTTTCTTGGCATGGTCATCTTTCTTTCATTTTATTATGATTTCATCTTATATAGCTTCCTGAGAAAGACTGCAAAGGGAGGTAATTTTTTCATTAGAGCAGTCTTTGCTACCCTGAAATAAAAAATAAATCCTTACATCTTACAATATCGCAATAAAAGTTTATTGTCCCTGCCATTGTCTAATGCTAAAGGGCCAGGGGGACACAGGGCTCTTTTCTAAACAGTCACTAAAGAACCTATATGCTCCCTCTGATGGTGCCACTGCAATTATGGTCTTCAAAACCACTATTAAAGGGGAAGAGAGCTTGGACGATCACAAAGGTCATTTTATTTGTTTGTTTGTTTGACACAGGAATTTTATATCTAGGCAAGGAAGTGACATGCACATCATTGCCAGTATATTCCATTGGCCAGAACCCAATTACTTGACCTTGCTTAACTGCAAGGAGGAATGAGAAATAAAGATTTCCTATATGCCTGGAGGAAAATGAATATGTCTGTTGAACACATAGCATTATCTATGCCACACTCAGCTCTCTGACAATATCTTTAGTCTTATCATACCTGATGAATAGTTTGGTTAAGTATAGAATTTTAATTTAGAAATGATTTTTCCTCAGAATTTTGAAGGTTATTCCATTCTTCTGTCAAGTGTAGTGCCATTCTTATATTTATCCCTTGTGAACTCTTTGACCTCCCATTGCTTCCACAAAGCATTTTTTAAAATTATTTTTAGCTGGTATGCCAAAATCTCATGATGATATGCATAATGTGGGTCGGTATAAATTTATTATAAAAGGATTTCTGTGGACAATTGCATTCTGGAAAGACATCATTTCTAGAAATGTTTCTCATTTTTTCTTCTTCTTATATTTTCTTATTTTGGACTCTAACCATTGAGAATTGAGATACTGAACTGCTAAGTTCATGAAAGCGCCTAACGACTGACCCATAGCAAAACTCTTTCATTTTTATTTTGTTATGTTTTCCTTTAAGCTCCATAACCTAATGCATTTGATATACTTCTTTATGTGTTTACGCATTCTTTGTTTCGTTAGGTTTTGGTTTTTTTTGTTGTTTTTTTTTTTTAATTTTTTTTTCAACGTTTTTTTAATTTATTTATGGGACAGAGAGAGACAGAGCATGAACGGGGGAGGGGCAGAGAGAGAGGGAGACACAGAATCGGAAACAGGCTCCAGGCTCCGAGCCATCAGCCCAGGGCCTGACTCGGGGCTCGAACTCACGGACCGCGAGATCGTGACCTGGCTGAAGTAGGACGCTTAACCGACTGCGCCACCCAGGCGCCCCATGTTTCATTAGGTTTTGAGTCAGGATTAGGGTTCTGGTTAGAGTTCTAATATCAACAAAGATTTTATCGTGGAACTCATTTTTTTTATTTGTTAAAACAAAGATAATTTGAATTTACAATATATTTACTGCTCTGTAATTACCTGGCATTCAACTGCTAGTTATTTCTCAGCATGCATTCTGCATATTCTAGTGATATCTATTTCATCACCATAATATCAAAAGCGATGCATCCTTGAGTAATTTTAGACATACCAAATTATGGATCTATGCAAGATTTTCTCTCTAGTCTTCACTGAGGAGGCAATTACAAGCTTTAACTTTGATATAATCATGTCCAAATAATTTTAGTCCTATATTTGTGATTTTTTTCAGATCTTGCACAGTAATTTTTACCTGTTAAAAATGATAAAAATGTTCTTTAGAGGCACCTGGGTGGCTCAGTTTGTTGAGCATCCAACTCTTGATTTCAGCTCAGGTCATGATCCCAGGGTCGTAGGATCGAGTCTTGTGTCAGGCTTTGCACTGAATGACAGCTAAGGGGAATTAAGTTCAATTAGAGAATGAAATTAATTGACCCTAAATCCTTTTCCCCCCATTCCTAAAAAATCTATTTCTAAGTCAACACTGTGAACATTAGCTTCCTCAAAACAACTGTAATTACTGGTGTCTATGATGGATGGTTCCCAAAGTAACATATATAACCACAGCAATGTTTGTTTACCTTCTTTCCAACTACATTCTTTTTATCGTCTGGATTGTATATTTACCTTCCTTTAAATGAAAGTATAAGGTTTCATCTTTTTTTTTTGTATTCTTATAAATAATTTAGTGGAGATATTGAAGAGGATGAATTCAGTGTTTATTGCTAGAAACCATTTCACTTAAATATTTTGTTGGTATTTTTAAGAAAAACTGTTAGGAATCTCATGACATTTATTTGTGATAAGTTGGACAAATGGAGGGAAGAGATGTGAAATTCAAAATTACTTTTGCTTTTCTTTTTTTTTAATTAAAAAAAATTATTTATTTTTGAGACAGAGACAGAGCATGAGCACGGGAGGGGCAGAGAGAGAGGAAGACACAGAATCCGAATCAGGTTCCAGGCTCTGAGCTGTCAGCACAGAGCCCGATGTGGGGCTCAAACTCACAGACAGAGATCATGACCTGAGCCAAAGTCAGATGCTTAACCGACTGAGCCACCCGGCACCCCACTTTTGCTTTTCTTTGATATTTATTCTCTGGCTTTCTCAGCATTGCTGCTATGCTATTTATATGAGAATTATAAAGTTTAAAATTAATTACTAGTGAACAATTATTTTATTTATCTTTTTTTTTCAATTTATGTTCCCCACGTAAACTTTTCCAAATTCTTCAACCAAGCTCTCAACTATTCTGACCACCGTGGGTCCCACTCTAAGGAAATTAGAATGTGGAGGCCTCAATTATGTCTCAAAATTCAAATATTTGTCTGTATTTTTATACTTGTGCTTTTTTCTTTTCCTCACCTCAATCAAAATACTGTTTCCCTTCTTTCCAATGTGATTGTTCATTTATACTCATAATTCCACCCATCCAAATCATTTTATGTATTTATTTTGTTAAAGGTGAAAGAATGAAAAGACAAGTCTTCAATTTATTTCATATTCTTAGTCTTTCTCTCCATTGGTTTATTTTTATTTTCCATGTAGAAAATTTTAAAAGTCCTGGGGCACCTGGGTGGCTCAGTCGGTTAAGCCTCTGACTTCAGCTCAGGTCATGATCTCACAGTTTGTGAGTTCGAGCCCCACGTCAGGCTGACAGCTCAGAGCTGGAGCCTGCTTTGGATTCTGTCTGCCTCGCTCTCTGCCTGCTCCCCCCGCCCCCACCTCGTGCTCTGTCTCTCTCAAAAAATAAATAAAAAACAACAAAAAATTTAAAAAAAGAGAAAATTTTAAAAGTCCTCTCATGTACCACTTTGTATAATACATATTTGAGGATGTATTTTATCTCTATCAGCCACAAATAGTACTCACTTCAGGTCTTTGCCCATAGGAGGCATCCAAATTGATTTATTTAAAAAAAATGTGTTCAGGGGCGCCTGGGTGGCGCAGTCGGTTAAGCGTCTGACTTCAGCCAGGTCACGATCTCGCGGTCGGTCCGGGAGTTCGAGCCCCGCATCAGGCTCTGGGCTGATGGCTCAGAGCCTGGAGCCTGTTTCCGATTCTGTGTCTCCCTCTCTCTCTGCCCCTCCCCCGTTCATGCTCTGTCTCTCTCTGTCCCAAAAATAAATAAACGTTGAAAAAAAAATGTGTTCAAATTATGGATATGAATCTGAACATCCACAATATATAAGTCCATTCTTGGAAATGTGCTTATTACTTTTTTTTAAATAGGCTCCATGCCCCATGTGGGGCTTGAACTCATGACTGTGAGATCAAGAGTTGCATGCTCTACCAACTGAGCCAGCCAGGTGCCCCGTGCTTAAATTTTTAATTAAAATTTGAAGTATAGAAGAAAAACCAAGGGTTTAAAAGTTTTTGTTTGTTTTTTTTTTTTTTATCATTAACATTATATCTAAATTTTAAAACACTTTCAGAAGTATAGAACACTTCAGAATTTGAAATAAGTAAAAGGTTGGGTAGATCTAATTTGTTGCTCTATGTTTCCATGGGTCAAAGACCCTTGGCATTGCAGAAAGAGCTATCATTGACACATTCAGGTCTGGGTTCAAATTGACAACTATACACACTGTTAAGATGAGGCATACTGAAATCACAGAGACTTCCCATTCTGATTTTATAAACTTTTCAGATATATTTTTTGGAACCACAACAGCAAGAAATGCATTTTATATTTACAGTAACATTGTTAACAAAAATGTAAAAAAAAAGATAAATAACATTGTCAAACGTCAATGAAGTAACATAATAATAACTTACAATGATATCCCTCCATAAAATACCCATCTGCTTTCAGAATATAAAATATCTTCTAAACCCAATCAAATTATACAAGCAATCTGCATATCCTAAATTTTGAATCACAGGTGTATTTTAATCTTGTTAGAAATAAAGTCAATTTTTACTTTTATGCATTTTCTGTGTGAATCCTACTCCCACCACTTTCCTTTTTGCTTGACTAGATACCACCTATCTTTCATGTTTTACTTACTTTGCAAGAAGTTCCTTTCCTGGTCTAAATAAGCCATTTCATCAACTAAGAGATTGAGTACAAACTACTCTTTCCTCCAACTCTGCATTTTAGAAGTTATGGCACTTTGGGCAAGTTGTTTAACATCTCAATATCTCATTTTCCTATCCTTAAATGTAAATGATTATGTACTTCATGAGAATTTTTCTGAGGATTACACTATTTAATGTACAGCATGCACTTAGAACAGTGCCTTGAAATGCATGTTGTGTGCTAGTAATAAATAATTATGTTCTTCTACAGCACCCTGTACTTCCCTGTCCTGTCACTAACTTCTCTATATTTACTGCTTGTTCAATTGTCCCATTGTCCAGAATGATGATAAATTCCTACAATTCTGGTGGGAACTGTATCTCTATTTGCTGCAGTATCCCCAGTGCCTATTATAGTGCCTAAGACACAGTAAACTGATACATGTTTGTTGAATGAATTAAATCCCTACTATGTTATAGGGACTGAGAGAGGAGTTTTACATACATTACCCTTATGAAATTTTAAAATAACCAAGCAACAAAATAGTATTATATTCTGTAGGTGAAAAACTGACCCTTAGTCTTCATGGTCATAACACAGGTTTAAATTAGTCACACTCCATATGACAATTTCTCTCTTGCATCTCATTATTTGTTTATTTTACAAAACTCCATGAAGACACAAAGTCAAAGCAACCGAAAGAGAAGGGAAATTTAGAAATCGAGTGTGTCATGTGAGTTTGTGGATTGCCAAAATAATGGCTGCCTCATCATTTTCCAGGAATGACAGTTACCTTGAAGATGTTGTAACAATCACCCCTATATTCTAGCTTTGTATATGAGATTTTCATAATGTCATCTCCTTTATCTCATCTTGGCACTTTCTTGTCTTAGTATTTATTGAGAATTTTGTGTAGTCTGCTTCACATTATTATAAACTTGCTTCTGTGCCACCTGATAATATATTTCTATGATTATGCCATGTTTTGCACCATACTTACCTCTATCTTTGATCACTACCATTTTTTCTCTTTGTTCCCTGCTTTTAGTTGTGCTTCTATACTTCATCTGAAATATTCTTGCAATGACCAAGTTTACAATGAAAATTTTCACTCAAGTGATACTACATATTGAAAATAGAAACATCATCATATATTAACATATGTCTGAAACCAAATTGCTGTAATACTATAACTAATATGTGTAAACTTTCACTTTCTAAAAAATATATATTACAAATATGGGTTTCAAATGTGTGTACATACATATACATTTTTGAAAATAATTAGAATATATATTTATTTGAATAAATTTACATAATATAGAAAATATTGCATACATTTAAATATATACACGTATATAATTTTTAAAATAGTTTTAAATATTTCAGTGACTATCAATATATATACCTGAGTTGACTGATTTTCTCTATATATGACACAGCTAATGATACATACCTAATCGTCAAAAGTTTCTCTGATTTGAAATTCATAGCTCTTTTCACAATTCCACATTGACTCACCAATTAACAATTTGAGGAAGTATACTGCTCCTGAATTAATCCATTTACATATTGTCCACTAGCTCCTCTCAGTGGTTCTCAGTGCCAGCTACCAATTAGAATCACATGGAAAACTTTTAAAAAGTACCTATTGTACTTTTTTTTAAAAATGTTTATTCAGTTTTGAGAGACAGAGACAGAGCGGGAGCGGGGGAGGGGCAGAGAGAGAGGGAGGCACAGAATCTGAAGCAGGCTCCAGGTTCTGAGCTGTCAGTCCAGATCCTGATGCGAGGCTGGAACTCATGAACCACAAGATCATGACCTGAGCTGAAGTCAGATGCTTAACTGACTGAGCCATCCAGCGCCCCCCCCCCCGCCAATTGTACTTTTTAAACGGAAGCAAAAGGAGAGAGAGAGAGAAAGAAAGAGAAAGAGAAACAGAGAGAAAGAGAGAGAGAGAAACCAAGAAACAGACTCTTAACTATAGAGAACAAACTGATGCTTACCAGAGGGGAGGTGGGTCAGAGGATGGGTTAAATAGGTGATGCAGGTTAAGGAGTGCACTTGGGTGATGGGGATTAAGGAGTACTCTGTGATGAGCACTCTGTGTTGTATGGAAGTGTTGAACACTATATTGTACACCTGAAACTAATATTACACTGTATGTTAACTAACTGGAATGTAAACTTTAAAAAAAATACCCATATTAGGGCTTAAATTTAACAAGATTTTGACTGAATTAGTCTTGAGTGTTCACCATCCCCCATTGCATTTGTTTTTAAAGCTCCCCAAATAATTTTAATATAAAGGCCAGTGTTGAGAATCCCTGAGCTATTTATAGATAAATCTTAAATAATTTTTGCTAATTAAAATTTCATTTAAAATTTTCATAAGCAAGTATCTAACTTTCTATTACACATCTCTAATGAGGATTTTTTTTTTTTTTTTCTAATGAGGATTTTAAACCATAAGTTTAATTGATGATTCTTTGCCTCAGGAAAGATTGTGAAATCAAGTCAATTGTATCTAGTGATTATTTCAAATATACTTCCTGTATTTACTGGGTTTTGTTGTTGTTGTTGTTGCAAAAGTTACCACAAACATAATGGCTTAAAACAGCACATTTATTTTCTCACTGTTTCTATGGGTCAAGAGTTTGGGCAAGGCTGAGGTTACCCTCTGCTTTATAATCTTTCACAAGGCTGCATTCACGGTATCAGCCAGGACTGGGTTCTCATGTGAAGAGTGAGCTAAACATGCCCCACTTCTAACCTCATTTTCATGGTTGTTGGCAGGGATCAGCTCCTTCTAGGCTGTTGGATTGAGAGCCTTTGGCTAGAGGCCACCCACAGTCTCTTATCACATGGGTCTCCTCTACAGGATAATTTGCTTCATCAAAGCCAGCAAGAGTCTACTAGCAAAATGAGTTACATTCTCTCTTTATATAATCACAGAAGTAGCATCCTATTATGTCTGCTGTATTCTATTGGTTTTAAGCGTGTTTCTAGGCCAGTCCAACTTTCAAAACGAAGAGATTGCAAAAGGGTATGAATATCAGGAGGAAGGGATCATTTGGAGTCATCTTAGAGTTAACCTGCCACAATTTTCTTTCTTCTCTGCTCCCCTCTCTCCAAAATGGGGATTTCCAACAGTGTGAATATATGGATCATCTTTTCTGAAATGGTTAATCATCCAAAGCAAAATGTAAAATGCGTAGTGAAGGTAGTAAAAATATTTTTAAAATTCAAAATAATCCAAAATCATTGAAGATAAACTATTTCAGGAAAGTTTCATGGCTTACTTCAGCCATAATGTTATGATTTCATGTTTTTAAAAATAGGTATTTCAATGTGTCTGTGTAAGAAAAACCATTATATTTCACAGAGCTGATTTAATCCACACATTATTGTACATCTAAACTGAAAAGATTTTCTATCAAATGTTTTAAATCCCTTTGGTTGGTATAGAATTGTGTTTGGGATTTCTTTTATCCCCTAACACTAAATTGTTTGGATGAGTATAGATAGAGAATATTACCCATATATCATAATGGGTATCATAATGATATCAATATATCATAATTTAATTTAATTTATTAATAATTTAATAATTTAATAATTTAATAATAATTTACAACTTCTATTCTCAGTAAACCTAAATGTACTAGACTTATGGAAAGGAGAAGCTCATTGATTTGTTTTCTATTATTTTATTTCATTCTGGATAATCTTTTATTCTAAGCTTAACAATGTAAAACTTTTGATGGGGTGTGTGGGTGGCTCAGTTGGTTAAATAGCCAACTGTTGATTTCAGCCCAGGTCATGATTTCTTTCATAGATTCATGAGTTAGAGCCTCATGTTGGGCTCCATGCTGACAGTGTGAAGTCTGCTTGGGATTCTGTCTCTCTTCCTCTCTCGCTGCTCCTCCCCCCTTTTTCTTTCTGTCAAAATAAATAAATAAACTTTAAAAAAGTATAAACATGTTGAAAGTAGGAAAAGGAATGATTTTTCTTAGAGTGAAATTTGAAGGTATAAGCAATTTAAATAATTTAATTAGAAATAAGTAACGGCCATATTTTCCTTGCCTTTAAAATTTAAATCTAGAAATATATAATATTCAACATGCCACTTGGCATAAAGATACTTTTTTAAAAAAAGCAGTTTTGATTTTTTATGTGTTTTATATTTCTAAGACATCTCTTTAAATTTTAAGTAATGGAACAGATTCTGTTTCTCAAAATATGCATACTAATACCTTGCCTATTTATATCTACAAACTGAAATTTTATAAATTATGACCTTCATTAAAGATGTATCTTTTTTTTGAGATACAGGAAAATAATCATGAATAGTCTGTACAATATTTTAGTTATGTCACTTTAAATTTTCACAGCAATTGACTTTTTTGTCTAGCTCAGTTTACCTTATTAGCCTGAGTTCATTCCCAGAGGCAAAAAGCAAGCTAAGCCCTTTATTACAGGGCACAAAACTTTCATTTGGTTAAAAGGAGAAATACAGCCTAAGGTGTAGAATATAGATAACAGATGACATTTAAAGCTGTTAGTACTCACCCCTAATCAGATTTGGGATATCTTTGACCTTGACTGTAGATTGGAGCCATGATTTTTCCAGAACACATTAATTACATAATGAAATATGAATTGTCTATGGAAGTATGCCTGTTGATATAAAAAATGCTCTACACAAGTTTAAATGCTTGCTCTTTGTTGTTTTATCTTTTCCATGCCTTTGCTATGCCATTTTCACTATCTGAAATGGTGAACCTTCTCTTCTATAAAACTGCCAATCACTATCAAACATCTGGCCTGGTAAAGGGTGTAGACTCTGGAACCAATCATCTGTTTCACATGCATTCAGAGCCATCTTTGGAAGTCTATTTGACCTCTCTCAACATCAGTTCTCTCATCTGTAAAAGGGAGACAGCAAAAGTATTAAGTTCATAGAATTCTTGTAAGGCTTAAGTGATTTAATGTCTGTAAAACATATACAGCAATGGCTGGCATGATTATAAGTATTGTATAGACTTTTGCTAGAAATTTTACACAATTCTTGAACTTTTGCTTAGTCTTGAGATTCACTATATGTTTATTCTTTTACCCTTTCTTTACAATCTTGTTTCCCTAACATCTAAAGTGTGTCTAATCTCTGTTATCATCCAAAGCTATAATTTCTAATATATAGTCATTTCTATATATTTCTACCTCTGAACTCACCCTGACCTATTTAACTCTGCCCTATTTCCATTCATGACCTGATATGTCACATGTAATTAAGTTATTCCTATGACTTACCTAACTAATGATCAACAGTGTTAGTGCAATTCCAAGATATTCTTTACTCCACTAAATTCTGAAAGAATCCATGGAAAGTAGGGAATGATTTTGGACTCAATAAGTATTTATCAGGAATACTGTGAAAATAGGCAGCTATGAAATTCATTTGCATGGGTTCTTCAAACCTATGAGGAGAATATTTTGTGTGCACTTAAGAACAATATGTATTCTGCTGCTATTAGGTTGAATGCTCTGTATATGACTGTTAGGTTCATCTGGTCTTTGTGTTATTCATACCTGCTGTTTTATTGATTTTCTGTCTGGATGGTCCATCCATTTTTGGAAAGTGTGATATCAAAGTCTCCTGCTACTATTGCACTTATTTCTCCCTTCAGATCTGCAATGTTTGGTTCATATATTTAGGTGTTCTGTTGTTGGGTTTATATATATTTTATTATATCTTCCTGTGGAATTAATCCTTTTATCTTTATGTAATGACCTTCTTTCTCTCCTGTGATAGTTTTGACTTAAAGTCTATTTTGTCTGAAATAAATATAGCCACCCCTGCTCTTGGTTGGTTACCATTTGCATGAAATTTTATTTTGTCACTTCATTTTTATCATATATGTGTTCTTAAATCTCAAATGAATCTTTTATAGATAGCACACAGTTTTGTTTTGTTTTGTTTTTTTAATTAGTGGCCAGCATTCTATATTTTTTGTTTGATGATTTTCATCCATGTATATTTAAAGTACCTAATTAGGTAAGGACACAATTGCCATTTTGTTCATTGCTTTCTTTATGCTTGTTCTTCTGTTCTTCTCTCCTCTTGCTATCTTTCTTGTAATTTGATCATTTTTTGTAATGATATACTTTGATTCTTTTCTCATTATCTTTTCTGTGTCCACTATAAGTTTTTCTTTGTGTATACCACAGAGTTTGTATAAAACTTCTTATAGTTATTATAGAGTGTTTTAAGCTGATAAAAATTAACCTCCAATTGCATACACACACAACAAAAAACCTCTACAATTTTACTCTCCATATACACACTTTATGTTACTGTTGTCAGAATTTACTTTGCTTTTATTGGAATATATCTGTTAATAATTTTTTGTGGTTATTGTTTATTCTTAATAATGTTGTGTTTTATATGAGGTTTAAAAGTGACTGATGCACCACATTGCAGTTTCACTTTTTTGTAGTTGTCTGTGTATTTACCTTTACCAGTGAGATTTATACTTTATAAGCTTTTATATTATTGTTAGCATCCTTTTGTTTTCACTTGAAGAACTCCCTTTAACATTTCTTGCAAAGCTAGAAATTTCTTGTAGTGGTGATGAACTTTCTCAGTTTTTGTTTGGAAATTATTTCTGTCTCCTACATTTCCGAAGGACGGTTTTGTCAGTATATTATTCTTGGAAGTTTTTGGTTGTTTGTTTGCTTGCTTAAGCTTTTGGAAATAGCATCTCACTTTCTCCTGGCCGGCAAGGTATTTTTTGAGAAGTTTGCTTATGGCCTTAAGACAGTTTCCTCGCATATGACAAGTCACTTTTCTCTTGCTGTTCAAAATTCTCTTTATCTTTGAATTTTGACAATTTAATTATGACATGCCACAGTGTATACTTCATTAAGTTCAAACTATTTGGGATATTTTGTGCTTCATGAGTCTGGATGTCTATTCCCCCCCCCCCCAGATTTGGGAAGTTTGCAGCCATTTTTCTCTAGATGAACTTACTGCTTCTTTCTCGTCTCCTTTTGGAACTTTTATAATGAGTATATTGGTTTATTGTTGTTGTTGTTGTTTTTGATGATGTACAATAAGTCCCTTAGGATTTCTTCACTTTTTTTTTTTTTTTTTTTTTTTACTTTTTACTCTTCTGACAGTATAATTTCAAATGATTAGTCTTTGAGTTTGCTCGTTCTTCTGCTTGATCAAATCTGTTGTTGAAGTTATCTACTGAATTTTTCAGTTCAGTCATTGTATAATTCAGCTCAAGTATTTTTGTTTGGTTCTTTTTTATGGTGTCTTTTTCTTGAACTATTCATTGTGCTCATATGTTGTTTTCTTAATTTTGTTTAGTCATTTGTCTCTTGTAGCTCACAGAACTTCTTTAAAATGATTATCTTAAATTATCTGCCAGGAAGTTTGTAGATCTCCATTTCTTTAAGCTTTATTTTGTCCTTTGCTAATATCATTTTCCCCTGAGTTTTCATCATTATTTTTTATTTACTTTGGTGCATTTGAAAAAAACAGTCATCTCTTCTGGTCTTTGCAAACGCTCTGGCAGGGCAAGTCCTTCACCAGTCAGCTTTGCTGGAGGTTCTTGGTGGGCAGGTTGGTGAGGTCTATATATGAGCCATCTGCACTGCTTTTGGGATCTGTGGGTAAACTTGCTACTGCGGGAAGCAGGCCATGTGCTGAAATTAGGGAACTGATCATTGAGAGCCTCTGCTAATTTTCTTTGTTCTTAGCTACTTCTAAACAATAGAACTAATTCCTCCATGCATATAGCATGACAAAAGCAGGTTTCTCAGGTAGGAAAAGTCATGTGTCACTTCACTCTCTCTTTCTCCCATAGGAAAATTTATATGCTGAGAGGATCTCTCTTGGTGTTGCGCTGTGCTAACTTGGGTGAGGGGTGACATGGATGAAGTGAAACTATTCTTTTTACTCTTTTCAATGCTTCTGTTCTCATTTATGTACTCTACTGGGATGCTGTAACTTCTCTACTGGATTCCAGAATTCTCATGAAGGTATTGTCATCAATGGATAGTTGTTAAATCAGTGCCTTTGTGGAGATAGGAGCTGAAAGTTTCTATTTAACTATCTTGCTATCATTGCTAGCATCTTGTGCCTTTTTGATAAATTATTTTTTATCTTTATGTATTATATAACAATTATCGACATCTTCTGATGCCAATCAAACTCTGCCACCATAAATTTCTAAATATTTGCTTTTTTTATCATGGCCATCTTTCTTAGATTACCAAGTTTTACACTAATTATCTTAGATTGTTTCTTCTTAGATTGATATATTCTGATATTTCTAATCTTTTTGTTGAAATTCTGTTTTTCATCTAATTATAGGCTTTTTGCCTTTTTCAGTATTGTATTCCTAGTACCGGGCACTAGACAACAGTAAAATACATTGAACTCAAATTAATGCATTTAGATTATTATTCGTGACATCTTTTAAAATGCAAAGCCTGATGTTGTTATTCCTCTGTGTAAAATATTAAAACAATTTAATTAGTCAGTATTGCCTACAAATTCATTATGTTGGCATAAAAGACTCTATGAGCTGGCCCTGATTATTGCTCCAAGCTCCCCAATGATTTCCTCCTCTAAGTGTTGACAACCTATCTCACCTCTTCTCAACCTGAATGACTATATTTGGTGTTCAAGGCTCATCTCAAATACCTTGTTAATTCATACGAGAGCTAATTATTTTCTCTGTGCTACAGGTATAATCTGCAGCTAACTCTATTATCATCATAGTTCTCTAAAACTGCCATTGTTATATATCTATATCTCCCCTGAAGTGATCATTCATATAGGAAAGAGATTTAATTTCCTTAAATCTTATGTGTTGAAAACATAATCAATGCTCAATAAATGTTATATGACTAAATCAGGAATAAATGAATAAACTGATATACTGGTAAGGTTTGACATCCTTAAGAAATTGTAGGTAATTACGTGTAAGAGAAAAGACAATTTTAGAGGATTTTAAGAAGAATAAAAAATCAATAAAAAAGTACTGTTAGCTTCCATGTGAACTGAAAATTTAGTAAAATTAAATTTAAACATGATAATTATAAAAATTATATTAGTATAAAATGTAATTTAAATATTAATTATTACAGTATAGCTTAGCTTTTCTTTTATATACCAAGGAAAATGATATAATAAGAAATAATGGTTATTAAACACATAACTAAGCCTCTTAATAAAAATGCCATTTTTAATAAAAAGTTTTTTAGTTTCTCACAAAGTTACATATTTTAAAGTTTCAAAGAACGACAAAACAATCTTAGGTCTAGCTCTTTAAACTTAGCTTCTTGACCATCAATATCATTTAGAATCTGCATCTATTGTGTGTCTTTATCATAGCTATTAGCTGATATATATAAATGTAAGTGTTTTCTGAAAACCAGAAGAGTTATTTTATTGTTTTCAATAAAATTATATATATTTAAAGTATACAACATGATGTGTGTATATGTGTATGATTACAGCAAAAGATTACTCTAGTCAAGTTAGTTAACATATTCATCTTACAGTTGCCTTGTTTTTTTATTTTTATTTTCTTGTGGTAAGAAGACCTGAGATCTACTCTTAGTAAATATCTGGTATACAATACAGTGTTATTGATTATAATCACCATGCTGTACATTCGATCTCTGGAATTTATTCATCCTACATAACTGAGACTTTGTACTCTATGAGCAATATCTTTCCATTTCCTCCACTTTTCTGCCTCTAGTAACCACCTGGAGAGTTATTTTAGAATACTTTAGAATTTAGATTGTGACTTTAATCTGTTGCTTTCCTTTGTTAGAATTATTGATGTGAATTTAAGATGCAAAAATGTAAAACTCATGGAAGATAACATAAGAGAAAAACTAGATGACCCTGGGTATAATGATAAATTTCTAAATATAATACCAAAGGCATCATTAATAAAAAAAAATAATTGATAGGCTGGACTTCATTAAAATTAAACTTTGCAAAAGACAATCTCAAAATAATGAGAAGGCAAATCACAGATTGGGAGAAAACGCAAAAGATATAACTTATAAAAGACTGTTATCTAAAATATAAAATAACTCTGATAACTCAGTAATAAGAAAATATACAACCCTATTAAAAAAATGAACAAAAGACCTGAAAAGACACCTCATGGAAAAAAAAATGTAGATGGCAAGTAAGCATATGAAAACATCTTCAGCATCTTATGCTATTGGAGAATTGCAAATTAAAACAACAATAACGTACTACCACACAACTATCAGAATGGCCAAAAAATGAACACTGACAACACTAAATGCTTACAAAGATGTAGACTAACAGGATTTTCATTATTTGCTTGTGGGAAGACAAAATGGTACTGCCACTTTGTAAGACAGTTTAGTAGTTTCTTACAAGACTAAACATACTCTTCAATACATAATCCAGTAATTGTGCTTCTTGGAATTTACCAAAATAAAATAAAAAGGTATGTTCACATAATAAATTGTGCACATGTATTTATAGCAGTTTTATTTATAATTTACAAAATCTAGAAATAATCAAGATGCCTCCAGTAGGTAAATGGATAAATAAACCATGGTATACCCTGACAATGAAATATTATCAGTTTTTATAAACAAATCAGCAATCAAGCCATTAAAAATCGTGGAGCAATTTTAAATGCATATCACCAAGTGAAAGAAATCAGTCTGAAAATGCTACATACTGTATGAATGCAACTATCTGACATTCTGAAAAAGATGGTAAAAATATCAGTGATCAGAGGTTGCCAAGTGTTAGGAGGTAATGTAGTAGGATTCTTGCATGGAGAGACATGACCCCAAGGCTTTTCTTTCCAGGAAGCAACTTCATTCCTGCTGGCACCATTCAGGTGGTCTCATACCCAAAGAACTGAGTCCTGAACACCACGTGGCACAGTTTTTTATATATTTTTTACTTCTTTGTCTCCCATATATGGTAACACTTGGCAAACATGTAGTCTGATTAAGTGGTCTCTTACAAGGTTGTGAAGGATGTTGTCACCTACGTGTATTGCCCCGTTGCCTTAAGGTTTTTTTCTTTTCTTTTTTTTTTTTTTTCTTTCCTTAGGGAGGGGACCCTACCACAATGGGAAATATTAATAGGAAGAGCAGAGAAACAACACCGCCCCCCAATGTCCCCACCGCCCAACAAAAAATGAGTTCCTATCTTGTTTGGTCCAAATTATACATTGTTTGGACAACTATACAGCCATGAAATTGCCCGCTGTATTCTTTCTTTGTATTTTAAAATCATGGTGGTTTGGGGCGCCTGGGTGGCTCAGTCGGTTGAGTGGCCAACTTCGGCTCAGGTCATGATCTCGCAGTCCATGAACTCGCAGCCCGCGATGGGCTCTGTGCTGACAGCCCGGAGCCCGGAGCCTGCTTCAGATTCTGTGTCTCCCTCTCTCTGGCCCTCCCCCATTCATGCTATGTCTCTCTCTGTCTCAAAGAAATAAATAAACATTAAAAAAAATAAAATAAATAAAATCACGGAGGTTTAATTAATAGAGAATTAACTGTATTTACCCATAGTAAATCATAACATAATCATTTTTCATTTACTTAGTTTGGAAAAACTATAAATATTCTTTCTTTCTTTGTAATAATTAACTAATAATTATACAAGTTGTTTTATCCTTGATTCTATATCTTAGCCTTGTACTTAATATAAATCTTCAGGTTCAGTTACCCCACCGCTGATTATAAGTACTGTCTACTATTTCCCCCAAAAGTTTATTGTTACTGTGTCATATTTTTAGGGAGCATTTGATTTAATTCCTGCAGTTCATTTGGACTTTCTGGCTTGCATGAGCCAAATTCAGTTAATAGCATTTTTTAAATACCCATTGTCATCTTTTTCAGAAGTCTAACCAAATTATTTGTCTTACATTTAACATCATATAAACTTTTTTTGGGTTTTTGTTAGTTAATGTGAACTACAATGATGATGCATTATTTTTCTGTTAACAATGTGTAAAATTGGAACATAAGAGCACAAATTAATTCACTGAATATAAAAAGTAAAAAAAAAAGTTTGATTTTCAAAACAAGTCTTAAAAACTATGACTTTCAAATGCAAAAACTAGACAGTTGACTTTTTTGTGTGTGTTGTTTTAATTTTTAAAACTTTACCTTTTTTATATATTAGTAGAGATCAGAATTTAACCAAAAATTATAGAGTGGGGAAAGAATAGGATACATAGAACTATTTTCTTACTATACAGAGAAAATACTTAAACACAATACTTAATTGGCTGTAAAATGATGGAAAAGTGGGGAGCTACATTAGAGAATCCTTAGATAATGTCAGAGAAGCCAAGGGAACAGAAAAACTGTGTTGGTCTTTCAATCTGGAATTCTGGGAAGCGTCAACCTTAACAAATAACACTACAGCAACATGAGGTGGCCATTAAAGTGAAAATGGCAGCAGACCAGATATTGACAGCAAGAAGATCAAGAAAGTAACTCATTTCTTCTGGGATCTGATATATAATAAAGATGCTTAGTTTTTGATTCTGCATATGTAAATGGGAGTGTTCCCACTGTATATCCACTGTGTATTAAGTCAACATGATGATACAGCAAATATTGATGGATTAACAAAATAGATGTAGATGAGAACATGAAGACCATCAGAGGGAGAGATACCCAGTAGGGGAACCTATTCAACAAAGTTGGAAATTATAGCACTCTTAGGAGCCATCTGTATTCATAGTTTCTGCATAGTGTCAAGTTATTTTATGTAGCAGATGCCTGTAAAAAAACAAAACAAAACAAAACAAAACAACAACAACAAAAAAAAAAAAAACGATCACAGAGAAGATGCTTATGATTATATGATTAGATACCAATATCTTATTGGCCAATAATTATTGGATTATTGTGGTGATGAGGCAAATATTCACCCATAACTTGAGAAGCTAGGTGTCCCTGTAGAAGAGTTTATACAATTAGGTACTTATGCTTTTGAAAGGGGAATGTGATTTTTTGTGTAAAGCATCCTCATGAAGATTTATTTTTCTTTCTTCATCTTGTTTTTGCTTTTGGTGTCCCTAATTACTGCTTGCTGGTATACAGCACTTGGATCATCTCCAATCTTCATGAAAACAAAATCTAATAACACTAAATATCTGGAATATCTTCATCTCTTTCCAACCAGGATACTCCTTGGATCCTATGAAAATTTGCTTACTACCTCTCCAAAAACTAGCTTCTTATAACAAAATATATTAAAAAAGGCAACTACTAATGAGTTAAAAATATTTGTTGCTCTTCTATTTATCTCAACCAAGAGGGCTCACTAAAATGTCACACAAAAGTGGGAGAATATCTCCTCACACTGATTACCTGTCCACCTATGTTTCCACCTACACTCAGAAGTTAGAGGTTTCTAAATGTGCCATGTTTTGGCTTGTCAGGCAGCTTGCTTTCTATTCAGTACTTTCTACAACTGTTTTTCTACCCAGTACTTTCTACTACTGTTTTCTTTAAGTCTTTTTTTCTCTTCTCTTGCCATTTCCATCTCTTGTTAGGAAAACAAAGAAAAAAGAAGTAAAACATGCGTATAGTTATAAAAATAAGTACCAAAAACCATAATAAAAAACAAAAGTCTGTTGTCAAATTTCCCCATACTTGGAAAGAAACAGATTTAACTAACTATTTCCTCTTCTTGGTTACCCAATAATGTTAAATAGCATACCTATGCTACAATTTCTTGCATTAATTCTGGACATTATCTATTGACTCTTAGCTATGAAAGATGAAGCTGTGAACCCCTTACATTATTTCCAATATTATTCTATCAACTTCCCCTTACAACTATTTATTCCCCCTTACAACTCTTAATTATCCAGTATCACTTGATTCATCTCTATATAAATATGAAAATATTAGTAATACTATCCTTGACTCTACGTCTACTCCTCCCTTTTACATCCCAATTTTTAAAACTATATCTTTATTTTCACATCATCCAGGTTAAAAACACTGGTAATATTTTTGTCTTCTGCATGTTATATCATAGGTTAATTCTAAAGGTGAAACGTCTTCTTTTTAAATTCCATAAATTACTGAAATCATTACATATTTTACCTTGCTTCAAATGTTTCTTGCAACTTTCTTGTATATTATCTTTACATTCCCTCCGGAATGCTTAATTGCTTTTCTTTTTTTATTTCAAAAAATATATCTTGCTTTTAGTATATCATTAATATTTTCAGTGTATCCCCATACTGAGAGTTAAAAATACATTTTCTCATAAAAATCACCATCTTTATTTTTAAACATCTTTATTATAAATAAACAATATAAATCAACATTTTTATTCTAAATAGTTGGAAATTGAAGCTCTAGGAAGACAACTGGGCAGAGTCGTAGTGGAAGACAGAGGTAACATATTGCCTCCTGAGAGATAAATGACCTTAATTACATTTCTATGATTGGAAATTAGAGAAGAAACTGGGTTTCAGGTCCCGGTAGGGGTTATGATTTTCCATAACTCACATGTTCAGATTGTCACAGAACTCATCAATCAGAGTCAATTATCCCATTTCTATTCAATAGAGCTTCATTAGGTGAATGTATCTGAGATGATTGAAATTAAATGAGGAGTAACATATATCCACTTGTTCTTGTAGTATAACTTTGGGATCACTGTATTGGATTCTATATTGGCTGCTAAAATGAGCAGTTTCTAAATTTCAGTGGATTAACCAAACACAGGATTACTTTTTAAAATTTTTCCCCTAATTTAACTGTCTAATGCTAGTGAGGAATGTTTCTTGAAACTTTTATCTAGTAGTTATTCTTTTTTTTTAATATTTATTTATTTATTTTTGAGAGAGAGAGAGAGAGAGACAGAGACAGAGAGAGAGCAAGTTGGGGAAGGGCAGAGAGAGAGGGAGACAGGAAATCCCAAGTAGACTCCACACTGTCAGCACAGAGCCCATTGTGGGGCTCAAACTCATGAACTGTGAGATCCTGACCTGAGCTGAACTCATGTCAGACGCTTAACCAACTGAGCCATCCAGGTGCCCTCATATAGTATTTATTCTGGATACCAGGATCCTTCTACTATGTGACTTCAACATCTGAAATCCTTTACTTATAGTCATCAGGATGAGGTTCAGCTCCTAGCCAAGGCTCTCACAGGAAATTTTAGGGACCAGGACAAAGTAAGGTATACACTACTGCCCACATTCTGTTATCCAGAACTAGTCATAAGGTACTAATTTAATTACATACAATGGTGGAAAATGTAGTCCCTCTGTGCACTAAATGACGAAACAGGATTGGTGAGAATCAATACAGTCATGTTACCAAAACTCCACACATCCTGATTGTTGCTAAATGCCATGCTGGAAGGATTTTTCTCCTGGAGAATCTGTAATGTAATTAAAAAAAAAAGACATGTAGGAATTAGTTGACATATATTGAGAAATTAGAAAATTAACATTTTTCTGAGGCTTAAAATTCTTTATTATAGAAAAATAATATGTTATAATATCATTTGCAAATATGAATAGAATACCATGTGATACAGACTTTATCATACAAGAGCAGAGAGCTATGATAAGCCTATCTTATGACTTGGCAAGGATAAAATAATATTTTATTTAATCTTTTGTCTAAATACATTTTATTGTCCTTTTTCTTTCTTTTTAAATGCATTGCCACAATTGACTACTTTCTTTTTGTTTTGATTTCTTTGAATTTAGAGACATTTTTGTTGGAGCGTGTAGGTGACAATCAAATAGCTATTCTTTGTATGCTACTTACTAAACTCTAGGTAACTCAGCCAAGAAGTGGGTTAAATGATGTTTAGGTGAGTTTTCATTACTCTAGAGAATCATGTAACTGGATAAAAATCAGCTCTCAAATGTAATAGAACGTTATTTATTCTGGTGTGTAAGCATGTAAACATGACAAAGTGAAGCTGTTAAAACAATGAAATATTATCCCTCTAAAGATTTCTAGCACAATTTAATATTTTACAACATCAGGTTTACTCTTAAGAATATCTGATTTTGTCATATATATCTTTTAACTTTCCCTCCTCTCTAGTGGTTCCTGCTTTAGGGAATGTCAGTGTTCCTTTGTTTACTAATATTGACATCTATGATTAATGAAAGCTTATCATCTGAGATAGTTTGCTCCCACTGGAACTCCCTACAATATTGTAAAGCATATATATATACTTTATGACATGTATTATTTTAACACAAGAATTCAGGTAAGATAATATTTTTATGAATTATGGAGCCAGACATCCATTCTGTAATAAGGAGTCTGCCAAGAGATGATACCACCACAGAAGGAATTTAGGAAAATTCTAGTGTTGTCATAGTTCTACTGCAGACCCTTTGCCAGAGAGTGTGGTCGTAGCAAAGGATCAAAGAGCAAGAGTGAGAGCAAGAGCAGGTGAGAGAGGAAAGAGGGATTCATTTTAAATAGAAAAACCTAGAGGTGTCTGGGTGGTTCAGTAGGTTGAGTGTCTGGCTCTTGGTTTTAGCTCAGGCCATGATCTCCAAGTTCATGAGTTCGAGCCCTGAGTTGAGGTCCATGTTGATTGTGTAGAGCATACTTGGGATTCTCTTTCTCTCTGTCTCTCTGCTCCTCCCTTGTGCTTTCTCTCTGTCTCATTCTCTCTCTCTCAAAGTAAGTAAACTTACATATAAAATAAAATAAAATAAAATAAAATAAAATAAAATAAAAACCTGAAAAAAGGAGGATAGATTTTTTTTTTTTTTAATGGTATGAAGGGATTGAAACAAGTTCTGCTCTTAAATTTAAAAATATAACCTGCATTTAAATCTTTTGTTATATCTGGGCATATTCACCACAGAATTCAGACATATTTTTTTTCACTTCTTAGATTTCTTTCTTATAATGGATGACACATGAAGAGAATTAATAAGGATTTCTTTAAAAAAATTAGTGGGAAATTATATTTAGTATGCTCATAACATTCTAAATAATAACAAATTATTCCATGATGTTAATTAATCTTAAAAATATTATAAAATATGTGCTAAATATGACCATAATTTACAGATTTTGATCAACAATAGATGCCTACTATTTGGGTCTTAAATTATTACGTAAAGTAATAAAGTTAGAAAAATCAGTATGATCTATTTAAAAGCAGAATGGTGTTCTAAACATAAAGTCCATACATAATCATTTAGTAGAGAATACCAGTGCTATTTCTGTTCACAGTTTTTACATCTTCAAACTACACTTTCCTTACTTTCTTCTTACTTGAGAAATCATGCAATTCAAAAAGGGATTTTTATCTTAGCCTGTTGTGCCCAGAAAGCAAGTCTGAGGCAGAGTGCTTAATTGCTATTGTTTTATTAGGTAGTTCCATCCCAGGGAGTAGAAGTGAGGGACAGGAAAGTAAAATAGGTTAGAGAATATTTTAGTGAATTGACTGCTGCTAAATTATTCTTTTTATCCTTTAGGATGCTCTGATAGAATTCAAATATACTACTTCTCAGTTCTCATAGGCCTGACTATCATGGGATGAGAAAGGCAGAAGAGCTTACCCATGGTTTCACATCTCCTATTAATAAAAGTGTTGCTCAGTGGAGTGTTAGCACAAGACTACTTTTAGGCTGTGCATATATAAAAACCAAGAAGAAGCCCATGAAATACTCCTTAGGAAATCCCCTGGGTAGGAAATGCAAGCAGGAGGCAAGGAGTTGTAAAGATGTCCTTATATGGAGTATGTGAGATCCCACACAGGTCAAATTACCATAGTGGCAGCTACAACAAATCACTGGTAAAGCCTGGAAGATCTGAAGTGGAGAATGTGGGAAGAATGATACATTCCAACTCTAGCACTACAGAGATATACTACTACCCTTCATATCTGGCTTTCATACTATAATATGGGGTCTCCATAATTGTGAGGACAATATACCCTCGTTTCTTTTCTGGGCAGAGCAGGGGACGGCTGAGGTAAAATTCAGTTATTTCTAATCTCCCTCAAGGTGCTAGCTTGCTTAATGTCTGAAAGATTTAAGGAACAAGGATCTGTAAAGCAAACTACAGCCTCTGCTGCTTCATCTGATTTGCCCTGACACCATTATCAATATTCACTGCTGCTCTATTCTATTACTCTTCGACATTTCCCTTACTTTTAGCCAGTATTTGACTAGTCTTTGTGCTTTATTAATGGAATGACCCCAAACCTTTATTCTTAGAGTTCTAAAACTTTAGTAGTCTTGTCTTTACCAGGCCATGGTTGCTGTCATTAGCATATGCTGGTTCAATGGGCCAGGCAAAGCAGGCGGTATTGCCACAGTGAACCCCTTGGCTTCCAGGCAGAATCCTCCCTACTTTTATTGTCCTGTCTCCAGAGCAACAAGCCTAGTGTCTCATAGTAATGTGACCATTATCTTACTATCATAGGGGATCCAAAGTGAATCAGTTATATTTGTAACTTCATGCTAAAGGGATCCCTACTAAAATCCTTATTGGAAGTGTTTCTCCCCTAGTAACTAGGCTTTCAACATAGCAAAGTCTGAGTTGGTGAGAATGTGAGAACACTTGAAGTTAAGGTGGAGGAATCAATCTTACAAACCTCTTATTTCCAATACTCAATGTGTTATAGGAGTTATGTTAATCAATGATTGGGCAAATATATTGGGCCAGTCATGCAAAAATGGGGATGAGGAAGCTACAGATAGAAATCATTGGGACTGACATTGGGATGCATAGGTAGCTCAGGAGGTAGAGCTTCTACCTCTTGATTTCAGCTCAGGTCATGATCTCCTGGTTCGTGGGTTTGAGCCCAGGGTCAGGCTCTGTGTTGGTAGTGTGGTGCCTGCTTGGTATTCGTTGTCTCCATCTCTCTCTTCCCCACCCCTGCTCTCTCTCTCTCAAAAATAAATAAATAGGGGCACCTGGGTGGCGCAGTCGGTTAGGCGTCCGACTTCAGCCAGGTCACTGTCTCGCGGTCTGTGAGTTCGAGCCCCGCGTCGGGCTCTGGGCTGATGGCTCAGAGCCTGGAGCCTGTTTCCCATTCTGTGTCTCCCTCTCTCTCTGCCCCTCCCCCGTTCATGCTCTGTCTCTCTCTGTCCCAAAAATAAATAAATGTTAAAAAATAAATAAATAAATAAATAAATAAATAGATATTTAAAAAAAGAAGCTGACATCTATGGGATGGGTCAGGTACATTCATTACTGAAAAATTTCTCTCTGAATAATTCTCTCTAATGAGCATTACAATGAAAAACAAAGATCTACATGTTTTGTGACCATACACATAGGTACATTAATTATCTTTTCTATACATCCTTTGAACCCAATACTCTATTCTTTTTTTCTTCAGGCATCTAAACTGGTAGAGCATTCTTTATAACTCAAGAATCCATGTTTACAACTAATTCAGCAATCTATTTTTTTCTGGCTTCTTTTGATGATTACTATAACATAACATTATATATGTATATATATTTTTTTCATATATATTTATAAAATGAATCTTTAGTAAATATATGCCTATAAGGAAAGTGATTAGTGCTATAGAAATGTGATAGAGTCCAATTTTTAAATCTTTTCCAGTCTATTGTTTATTTATAAGTTTAGTTACATAGTTGATATATGAATTGAATAAAGATGATCTGAGGCAGTTAAGTTTGTTTCCTCCTTTTGGAAGACAAATTAAAGAATATGATCAAATTTGAGGTTAGTGTAAGTCACTGATTCAAAAAATAAAGTCAGAGTGATGATAATGATAGCAATCTTAGTAAATTCGAGCACTGTGTAGAGTACTCTCTTTTAGGCTCATTTGATATATTCAACGAACAACCATAGTAAGCAACATTATTAATATTTTTTTTATTTTATAAATAAAATAGGTTATTTTAACCTATTATAAAATAGGTTATTGAGTATGAGTAATCCTTCACCTTTGTCGTTATTAACGATCACTTCAACCAAAGTTGTCTAATACAGGGCTCTTGAAAACACTATGAGTTTATACATTTAGATAACAAATATTGACTGAGAAATTTAAGTACTAGAGATACAGTAGTAACTAAGTTTTGTTCTAGTGAGATTCAGAATAAACTTATTAACATATATCATCAGTAAAAATAAGCATTGAAAAGAAAATTAAGGCAGGATAAAGGGATAGACAATGACAAAGAAGGGTAGCTGGGGTGTTCAGAGAAGTTCCCTCTGAGGAAATGATATTTGAAGAAATGTTTGGCCTATATATTTTTTTAGCAAATAGGGAGATAAAAGATTCACTTTTCCTATACGTGACCTAAACTTCTCATTATTGTGATCATGGATTATAATGCAATATTTAAATTCCATAAGATTTCAATAACATTTACTAAATATAGTAAAATTGAAAATAATGCATATGACCATATGAAATTTTATACTCATTCTGATATTGCTGGCTATGCATTCCTTACAGGAAATTTATTACAAGTCATTTATTATGGGAAAAAGAAATATTGCAGGAGGTTATTTTCCTGAGAATCAAAATCTACAGAGGTGCCTACACATTAACTTGATTTGCATGTAGCACCATTCGGAGACATTCAAATCAAAGCTTTAGAGTTCTCCCCTGGAACTGAAGAGACTCACCCCAATGAGATTCTATCAAATTTAGAAGTAATCAAATCCATGTGGCAAGTCAAGGACTAAATGAAATGTTTCTTAATCTTTAGTGGAATGTGTGTGCTCAGTATTTAAGATTTAACTCCAAAATAATGGAATTGTGGTACCCCTTTGCTTTCCTGCCAGGCTATATCATGCTAGTAGAACTAAATAGATTTAATCCTAAACTATATCCATTTGTCTAACAAATTTAATGGCAACACTAAAATCTTGAACCTTTTATCTTAACGGGAATAAATAATTGCTTCACAATACCCTAACATTCTTTATATCTTGAGTTTAAAAGGTGACGCAAATCTTGTTACCTTCTGGTAATAGGGTCTAATAAGCTGATGTAACTTTAATAGCTTAAAGAAAAACACTTCAGGGGTTCTGGGGGGGAAAAGTCTATGGAAAATAAAGTTTTATACAAAGTTTTCCAGTCTGTTAGTCTGAGATAGTCTGTGAGAATTAGGTTATCACAGATGACTATGGTGAAGTCACATACTTTTTTGTATTATTTTTTGTGTGTGTGGATAAACGAATGCAGGCTAACAGAGTTGATGGGCTTGTTCCCACTTCCATCACCAGGTAAAGGTATTACTTAATTTTCTAGTACTTTATATTTATCTTTTTTTCACCCATGATATTCATCTCAACCTTAAGGAACTAGGAAATGTAAATAAAAGCCTATTTTTAAGAGTGAAACAATGAATACCTAATAAATGCTTTCACATTTAGGGGCACCTCAGTGGCTCAGTTCGTTTTGCATCTGAGTCTTCGTTTCAGCTCAGTTCATGATCCATGGTTCTTGGGATCCAACCCACATCAGGTTCTGTACTGACAACATGGGAGCCTGCTTAGGGTTCTCTCTCTCTCTCTCTCTCTCTCTCTCTCTCACACACACACACACACAAAATGAATAAATAAAAACGTAAAAAATTTTTTCACACATTTAAAAGAGATGTCCAGTGTTTGTTTATATGGTTATAATTAATCTTAATTAGCACAGAGATAAACATTTTGCAATTTAATGTCTTACAGATAAAATATAAAATAATTGACTCAAGTTGTTAGTAAGTTAAAATTATCATATATGTTATATAATTCCTTTATTGAAATCATGACTTCATTTGTCTCATCTATGCTACAAATAAGCCTTTTGCCATGTATATATCTCATGAAATATGGTGTTTTCTGGAATGTCTATATACAAACATTCTGAATGTCTTATTCACCTAGCACATCAGAGAGAAAGCTAACAGCTAGGACATAAAGACCATGTTACATTATGCTATGAAGTTTGTGTTTTGTCCTGAAGACAATGAAGGATTTCTAACAGTAGAAAGCTAGTCAATTAATCCTTTAGAAACAACATTCTCAAACAGGATGGATTGGAGAAGGGGTAGTATTTCAATTCTGTGAAGCAATTAAGAGGATAATGTACCAATCTAGGAAAGAAGTAACAAAGGCTTGATCTTTAGTAGCAAGAAGTATGGAGGGAGATTTTAAAGAGAACAAAAAGGCAAAACCAATAGGATTTGGTGAATAGACTGGGAAGATGAGAAAGAAGAATAAGTTTTGTTTTACTAGATTGAGGGACTCTGTAGACTAAACCTCTGTTTACTGAGATGTGAAGGGAATGGAGGAGGAGGAAGAACAATGCAAAAGAAGTAAGAGTTTTCCTTTAGCTATGTTAGTTTGAAATGTTGCAGTATATTCAAGCATAAACTTTTTGAAAACTATTTAGTATATTAAACTACAAATCGACTGAGATAGAGATTTAGTTGTCAGTTATTATTTATATATGTTTATTTATTCACAATAGATATGTACATGCAGCTATTTTTTGAGAAAGAAAAAAAGAGGACTGAGGTAAAACTCTGTGAGGTTTAATATTTAAGAATATGTAGCAGACTAGAACCCATAAAAATGATTTTTAAGAAGTGGTCACAAAGGTAGTGTATGAAAGGTGGGATTTGACTTCCAATAAATCAAAGGAGGAGAGTGTTTCTTTTCATCTTCTCATTCTTTTAAAAAAAAATTTTTAATCTTTATTTTTGAGAGAGACAGTGTATGAGCAGGGGAGGAGCAGAGAGAGAAGGAAACAGAGGATCTGAAGCAGGCTCCAGGCTCTGAGCTGTCAGCACAGAGCCCAACACCTGGCTAGAACTCACGAACCTTGAGATCAAGACCTGAGCCGAAGTTGGACGCTCAACCGACTGAGCCACCCAGGTGCCCCATCATCTTCTCATTCTTAATATTTAGTATTTTACTGGATACATTAAAAGTGCTCTACATGTCATTAAAGAAGAAATCCAACTTCAACAGTCACGTCTTACTCATTGCAGGTTTCCTATGAGGTATATGGGAACAGGGAATGAATTAACATTTGCAAAGGCATAAAGATAATTCTTAAGATTAGGCTAATGGCTGACTAGCAAGATGCTGAGGAAATAAAATGCAAGCATTAAACACATTCTGCCTCCCTGTATGTAATCATACAGGATACTCTAGATGAGATATTGAATGATGGATTTGCGGCAATCTTTGTGACGTTGTTGGGAAAATGCCATTGATAACTCAGGCTAGATATAGTGAAAACACTTCCTGCTCATCAATAACTATGGAGTTCAATGTATATTCATCCAAAGGTTGAAAGCAAGAACCCTAACTTTAGTCCCTGCTAATCACAATCAAAAGAAGAAAACAGAGGGGAAGCAGAATATAGTGATTACATATATGAGATTTGTAGTCTTAAAAAGGCCAGAATGCAAGTATAGATTCCAACACTTTGGTTTTGGGTATATTACCCTTGTGGAGCTCAATTTATTCATCTGCAGATGTGAATGTTAGTGCTATCTACATCACAGACATGGAGAATGAAAAAGAAAATTTTTGTAAAATGCCTTGTACAGAGCATGGCGCATGTAAGAACTCAAAAAAGAGTAAGTAGGATATACCAATATTTAGAAACTCACTAGAGAAGAGTATATCAGTCCCAGATAGAGTGATATTAACTTGATATTGATCAATTAATTTTTATGGAAACTGGTTAAGTTTTAATAAACCTATACATTTTCTAAAAATAGAATAGAGAAAACTAGGGAGAAATTAAAATGTTTTGAGAAAATTATTTTATTATATTAATTTAATTTGTTTTATCAAAATAATTGGAGTTAGAAAGCATGGAGTTAAAAAAAACTGAGATATTCAGGAAAGATTGGTCAGAATCCATTTTTGAAAAAAATACAAGAGAACACTGCCTTTCATGGAAGTTCTGGCTGTTAAGAGAAAACATGGTTATAGTTGAAATCAAGAAAAAAACTAGTGAATACAGATAGAAAATTACTCTTTTTCTCCAAGGATGTAGTAGTAGCAAAACCCAGAAAGGAATTAACCCTAGCTCTCTAAGTAAAGGTAATAATGACATGAGTCAGGGCATGAAAACAAAATTAGCTAATGAAGAAGGAGTAAACAAAGAAAAACCTAAAATATCCAAGAAGAGTTGGAATGACATGCATATAACCTAACATATCATACAGTATTAAGATTGTGAGCATGGAAATAAATTTAACTAAATGTTCATTGTTTGATATTACAGATTTCTTTATATAGCTATAAAAAGTGGGATGCACCTGATACATTATAACTATAGCAAAAAGATGAGGAAAGTTCAAGGTATGTTCCAAATGGTTTCAAAGGCAACAAAACTCTAATCTGACAAATTTTCCTGTAGTTGATTGTGATCAGGGATTTCATTTCCACATTGCTAGCTATTGTGCATTCAGGTTCATAGTCTTGGCGATTTTATACTAGTTGCCCTTGTAATATCTTTATATTTACCTAATGGGTCCCCATACAACATAGGGGGTTTAGAGTTAAGAGACTAGGTCCCATTTTCAATGTCTTTTTGATATTTTTGTTCCTTTTCTGTAGTTCTTCTTAAGATCATGCCCTGTAACAGGATAAATTTTTATAATAAGGCATAATATATAAAAATTATACCGCATTTTCTTCTTATAGCTCTTAATAGCATTATTGAAATTCAGAGTAGAGTCATTGTGCCATTTGTTGTTATAGTTTTAGGCCTCCTATATCAATTTGTCTCTTCATTACTACAGGTCACTTCTTGCTCAAAGCTTTTATTATCTCGAGTATCAGTTATTGCAGTTCTTACCTAATTTTCTTTATTCTAATTCACCATAATCAGAGGTAATTTTTCTTAAGCAAGTCTCCTTATGTTCTACTGCCCTCCATCTAGCTAGCAATATTTTCTACTTTTCAGTTTCCAAAGGAAACTCTACCCTCCACAGTATTCAGACATGAGATCTGTATAAGCTTGACTTCCTGCCAAATGTATGAAAGTAGGCTATGATTTTCTGAAGCCACCCATTGTACTTCATCGCTGTGTCTCCAGTGATGGGCTTAAGAATGTATACATAACACAGTAGGAGACAATGAAGTGTCAGGAGTTTTTAGGGCTTCTCGAGAAAAATGTATTTTTTCTCCTTGCAGGGAGGTGAAAGAAATACGATTTTTCTTCCTGTGGACATTACAGTGAGCGTTGTGAGGCCTGAAACCATTGCAGCCATCTTTATCTATTATCAGGGGAACTAATTTTAGGATTAAACTGACATGTTAGAATGAGTAGAGCCAAAGATGGAGCTTTGATTGGTATAACAAACTTCCAGTGATGCCATGATTAAAGCCATTCATACCTCTGATTTTTGCAATCACGTAAACCAATAAATCCCCTTGATGCCTTAAAGCAGTATTGACTTTCTGCCTTCCTTCCCCATCAAAATCATTTTATCAGACAGAAGATCTTTTGTCAATAATACTACATCTATATTTTTCCAATGCTGAATTTTGTTTGAATTTTGTTTCTACTAAAACAGTTAACACTCAATATTCCAGAATTTGAACTTGGACTACTACCTAGCAATTAATTTTTCTCTTGAATTTTTAACAAAAGTATTAAATCTCCTTAGTATCAATATTGTCTTATATAAAATCTTTACAGGATAGGTTGATGAAAAGTTTTTTTATTCTAACAACTAATTAATCCCTGGTAAAAAATTAAATCAACTCAGTTCTGTATCTATTTGACACACTTGTCATATTTTCTTTTGTTTACAATGATATTTTTCTGTTTTATTGACATACAATTGACATATAGAATTGTATAAGTTTAGGGTATATTGCATACAGATTTGATGTATGCTATATTGTGAAATGATTACTACAATAAGTTTATGTAACATCCATCAGCTCACATGACTACATTTTTTATGTGATGAGAACTTTCAAGATTTATGTCTTAGAAACTTTCAAATATGCAATAGGATATCTTTAGCTATGGTTGCCATGCTGCACATTACATCCCCAGAACTTATTTATCTAATAGCTGGAAGTTTGTAATTTTTGATCACCTTTATCTACCCCCTCACCTGTAGCAACAAACAGTCTGTTCTCTGTTTCTGTAAGTTTAGGTGTTTTTTTTTTTTTTTTAATAAGTGAAATCATATAGTATTTGTCTTTTTCTTTCTGATTTATTTCACTTAGTATAATGCCCTCAGGTATTATCCATGTTGTCACAAATGGTAGACAGAGTTGGGGGGGGGAGGAGGGAGGGAAGGAGACAGGAAGGGAGAAAGACAGAGAGAGAGAGAGTGCACATTTTCTTGCTCCATTTATCCATTAATGGACACAGATTGTTTGCAAGTCTTGGCTATTGTAAATAATACTGTAATGAACATAGGGGTCCCAATATCTCTTCAAGATAGTGATTTTGTTTCCTTTAGATATAACTATGTTGAATAAAAGTGTTAAGAAAAGACATGCTTGTCCTGTTCCTGACTTTACAGAAAAGGTTCTCAGTTTTTCCCCATTGAAAATGATGTTAGCTATGGTTTTTCATAAATGGCCTTTATTATGTTGAGGTGTTTCCTCCAAACCTACTTTGTTGAGGTTTTTATAAGGAATGCAGGTTGCACTTTGTCACATGTTGTTTCTGCCTTTATTGAAATGTTCATATGGTTCTTATGCTTTTTCTTATTGATGTGATGTATCACTTTGATTGATTTGCAAATACTGAGCCACACTTGCAACCCAGGAGTAATCCTACTTGATTGTGGTGAATTTTTTTTTTTTTTTTAAGTTTTAATGTTTATTTATTTTTGAGAGAGAGGGAGAGAAAGAGCGTAAGCAGGGGAGGGACAGAGAGAGGAGACACAGAATCTGAAGCAGGCTCCAGGCTCTCAGCTGCCAGCACAGAGCCCAATGTGGGATTTGAACTCACGAACCACGAGATCATGACCTGAACGCTCAGCCGACTGAGCCACCAGATGCTCCCCCCCCCCTTTTTTTAACAAATTTTTTTGTTGTGAATTTTTGCATTGGTGTTCATCAGGGATATTGGCCTGTAGTTCTTTTTTAGTGGAGTCTTTATCTGGTTTTGGTATCAGGGCTGGCTTCTTCATAGAATGAATTTGGAAGTTTTCCTTGCTGTTTTATTTTTTGGAATAGTTTGAGAGGAATAGTATTAACTATTCTGCAAATATTTAATTGATTTCACTGGACTTTTGTTTCTTGGCAGTTTCTTTTTCTTTTTTTTTTTTAATTTTTTTTTTCAACGTTTATTTATTTTTGGGACAGAGAGAGACAGAGCATGAACGGGGGAGGGGCAGAGAGAGAGGGAGACACAGAATCGGAAACAGGCTCCAGGCTCTGAGCCATCAGCCCAGAGCCCGACGCGGGGCTCGAACTCACGGACCGCGAGATCGTGACCTGGCTGAAGTCGGAGGCTTAACCGACTACGCCACCCAGGCGCCCCATCTTGGCAGTTTCTTGATTATAGGTTTAATTTCTTTGCTAGTTCTTTGTTTAAATTTTCTTTTCCTCCCTGTTTTAGTTTTGGTAGGTTATATGTGTCTAGAAATCTATCCATTTGTTCCAGGTAGTCCAATTTGTTGGCATATGTTTTTTCATAATATTCTTTTACATTTATTTGTATTTCTGTGGTTTTGGTTGTTATTTCTCCTCTCTCATTTGATATTTTACTAATTTGAGTCGATTTTTTTTTAATTGATAAGTCTGGCTACAGGTTTATCAATTGTACTTATTTTTTCAATGAACCAGTTCCTGGTTTTATTCATCTGTTATATTGTTTTTTGTTTTGTTTTGTTTTTAGTTTCTACATCATTTATTTCTACTCTAATCTTTATTATTTTCTCTCTTCTGCTGATTTTAGGTTGTGTTTGTTTTGCTTTTTCTATCTTCTTTAGGTGTAAAGATTTGTTGTTTATTTGAGATTTTTCTTGCTTTTTAAAATGGAGCTGTATTGCTATACTTCCCTCTTAGGACCACTTTTGTTGCATCCCAAATATTTTGGATCATCTTTTCATTTTTGTTTGTTTCAATATATTTTTTAATTTCTTATTTTATTTCCTGGTTGACCCATTCATTGTTTAGTAACATGCTATTTAGCCTCTACATATTTTGATCTTTCCAAATTTTTTTCTTGTGTTTGACTTCTGGTTTCATAGCTTGTGCTTAGAAAAGATGCATGATATATCTTCAATCTTCTTGAATTTGTTGAGACTTGTTTTGGGGGGTAATATGTGATCTATTCTGGAGATTGTTCCATGTGAACTTGAAAAGAATGTGTATTCTGTTGTTTTAGAGAAATGTTCTGAATATACCTAGCAAGTCTATCTGGTCCAGTATGTCATTCAAATCCATTGTCTCCTTCTTGATTTTCTGTTTAGATGATCTGTCCATTGATGAAATGAGGTGTTAATCTCCCCTACTAGTATTGTATTATTATCACTTAGTTCCTTTATGCTTATAATGAATTGTTTTATGTATTTTCAGTGTTCCTATTTTGGGTGCATAAATATTTACAATTATTCTATATTCTTGTTGGATTGTCCATTTTTTATTATTATATAATTTTTTTATTTATCTCTTGCTATAGTCGGTGTTAAATTTTACTTTGTCTGATATAAGTATTGTTACTCCAACTTTCTTTTGACATCTATTTTCAGGATATATGTTTCTCCTTTACCTCACTTTCAATTTTCAGGTGGCTTTAGGTCTAAAATGAGTCTATTGTAGGCAGAATATAGATGGCATTTTAAAAATCCATTCTGTCACTTTATGTCTTTTGATTGGGGCTTTTAGTCCAGTTTCATTCAAAGTAATTATTGAAAGATATGTGTCTCGTCATTTTATAGTTTGTTTAGGGGTTGTATCTGAAGATTTTCTCTGATTATTTCTTGTCTTTCATGATTTGCTGATTTTCTTTAGTGACATATTTATATTTTGTTCTCTTTATTATTTGTGTATTTATTAGTGGTTTTGGATATATGCTTCCGTTAGGTTTGTATATAATGTCTTCTGCATATAGCAGTCTATATTAAGTTGATGGTCATTTAAGTTTGAATCTACTCCTTACTCCTCTCCTTCCCATGTTGTGGGTATATGCTGTTACATTTTACATCTTTCTCTTTTGTGAGTTCCTTACCTCATTTATTACTGAAATATTCATTTTTACTGCTTTTTTGTTTCTTATCTTTATACTGTCACTTTTGCACTCTACTTTCCAAAGAGTTCCCTTTAACATTTCTGGTAGGGCTGGTTTACTGGTCATTAACGCCTTCCTTTTTTTTTTTTTTTTTTTTTTTTTTTTTTTTTGTCTGGGAAACTCTTTATCTCTCCTTCTATTCTGAATGATAGCCTTGCTAGATAGAGTATTCTTGGAAGGTTTTTCCCATTCAGAACTTTGAATATATCAAGCCACTCCCTTCTGGCTTAGAAAGTTTCTGGTGAGAAATCTCCTGCTAGTCTTATGGGTTTTCCTTTGTAAGTTACTGTCTTCTTTTGTCTCATTGATTTAATTTTTTATCACTGTATTTGCCAATTTAATTACAACATGTCTTGGTGTGGATCTGCTTTTATTGATTTTTATGAGAATTATCTGTGCCTCCTGTCTCTGGATATCTGTTTCTTTCCCTCAGGTTAGGGAAGTCCTCAGCTATTATCTCTTCAAATAAATTTTCTTCCCTTTTTTCTCTCTTCTTATTCTGGGATTCCTATATAATGTGAATGTTATTACAGTTGATGGAATCACTGATCCTTACATCTATTATAGTTTTGCATATTTTTACCCTTTTGTTCAGCCTGCTTACTTTTGATTACTCTGTCTTCTAGGTCATTAATTTGTTCCTCTCCTTTTACCCTGCTGTTCATTCCATCCAATGTGTTTCATAATTCATTTATTGAGCCCTTTGGCTGTTCCATCGTATTCCTTATCTCTATGTATAGTGGTCTCACTCATGTATTCCACTCTTTTCTCAAGTCCATTGAGTATCCTCATGATCATTATTTTATTTTATTTTATTTTATTTTATTTTATTTTTTCAACGTTTATTTATTTTTGGGACAGAGAGAGACAGAGCATGAATGGGGGAGGAGCAGAGAGAGAGGGAGACACAGAATCGGAAACAGGCTCCAGGCTCTGAGCCATCAGCCCAGAGCCTGATGCGGGGCTCGAACTCACGGACCGCGAGATCGTGACCTGGCTGAAGTCGGACGCTTAACCGACTGCACCACCCAGGCGCCCCTCATGATCATTATTTTAAATTCTCAGGCATGTTAGTTATATATGTTACACTTAGATCTCTGGCCAAGGCCTTGTCCTATTCTTTCATTTGGGATAAATGTCTCTGTCTTCTCATTTGGTCCAAGGATCTGTGACTGTTTCTATATGTTACGGAAGTTAGCTGTGTCTTCTTTTCTTGATAGTAATGGCCTTATGAAGAAGAGGTCCTGCACTGTCCTGCCATATAGTGTTCTCTATTCCCCAGGGTCTGTGACTTTTGGGAATGTCTCCAATGCATGTTGCATGTGTTCTGCTGTTTTGTCCCGGCCACTTTACCCTTTATGTTAGTCATCTTCCGAGGTTCTCTGCCTATTGTGGGCAGTGTTGTGGGTAGTGTTTGCTTGGCTTAAATGTGTATGTTTAACTAGGTGTGCTGTGCTCTGTTTGTGAAATGTGATCTGTTGTCACCACTGCTGAAACTGAGGCTCTGCAAAATTCTCAGGTTTGGAGACAGGGTGTGGGCAGGGGTTTGGGCTGGCCTTCCTGGGGATAGTGCCTGCTGTGCAGGGACTGAGACAGGTATGAATGGGAAGGATGGTTCCACTGAGTGGGGTGGGGCAGAACTTGGGGTATGTAAGTTAGGTAGCGAGTGTCCATGCTGTGCTGGTTCCCACAGGTCATCCTGTGTTATGCTGAGGGGAAGGAGAAGGAAATGTCACCAACCAGTTCCTTTGTTCTCAGTGGGGGTGTTTCCATGAATGCTGTGTCTCTGGGATGATCTCTGAAATAAGCAAATAACCTCCCCACTGTTTGGATGCAGGTGCTCTTCAGATCACTTTTTCCATGCTGTATGTTCACAGAGTGTTGTCTGCCTTCTCTCCAAGAGCAATCCTAGTATCCTCTGGCTCTTCCCAAGCCAAGCCCACTGCCTTTAAAACTTTAGGCTTTAAGCCCTTCTGGCTGCAAGAACTCATGAAATTTGGTCCCTCTTGCTTTCCATGCCTATTGCTATGGTATTTGTTTTCCCCATGTGCTCCCCTGTGTGCTAGTTTTTCATCATTCACAACCACAACTGCATCCCCACTGCAGCAACCACAATCTGTTTCTCTCCTAAACCTCATTTCTTCACTTCCTACCTTCTTCAATATGGCCTCTGCTCTACGTTTAGTTGTGGACTTTGTTCTTCCTGTCTTCAGATAAAGTTTTGGGACATTGAGGATGATTCAATAGTTATCTAGTTGTATTCATGGGATGAGATTAGCCTAGGAGCCTCCTATTTCACCATCTTCCAACTGACCTCTTTGTCCACTTTTAATTAAACTTTTGTATTTTACTTGCTATTGAGTTATATGTGTTCCTTACTATTTTAGATATTAACCCCTTATCATATTGTGTAGTTTGCAAACATATTCTTCATTTTTGTAGATTATCATTTCATTTTACTGATTGTTTATTTTGCTGTAGACAAGCTTTTTAGTTTGATGTAATCTCATCTGTTTATATTTGTTTTTGTTGCTACACACAAAAATCATTGCCAACAACAATGTCAAGGAATTTGGTCTCTATGTTTTCTTCTAAAAATCAGTAGCATTTCTTTACATTACAATAACTTATATGGAAAATAAATACATACATACATACATAAAATAATACTATTTACAATAGTATCAAAAACAATAAGATAATTATGAATAAATTTAACCAGGAAGGTGAAAAGTCTGTATACTGAAAACTAAGATTTTGATGGAAAAAATAAATGGAAAATTATCTCATGATCATGGATTGGAAGAATTAATATTGTTTTAGTATCCATATTACCCAAAGTGATCTACAGATTAAATGCAACATTTATTAAGATCCCAATGTCATTTATATAGAAATAGGAATAAACAATTCTAATACTTTTTTTTTTTTGGAAACACAGGAGACCTCATATAACCAAAGCAATCCTGAGAAAGAAAACCAAAGGCATTATACTTTCTGATTTCAAACTTTATTACAAACCTGTAGTAATTGAAAAAATATTTGCTGGCATAAAAACAGACACATAGATCAATATAATAAAATGAAGAACCCCAAAATAAACTCATGCATATATGGTCAACTCATATTTGTTGGAGGGGGGGCAAAAATACCCAACAGAGAAAAGATAGTCGCTTCAATAAATGGTGCTGGGAAAAAAATGGATAGTCACATGCAAATGAGTTAAACTACACCTGTATTTTATACTGCTTGTAAAAATTAACTCAAAATGGATTAAATGCTGAAATATAAGACCTGAAACTATAAAACTCTTAGAAGATGATGAGATTTTTATAATTTTTTAAATTAATACTACAATCAGATAGTTGCATTTTTCAAATCACATCATTTTTGTTTCAATATCTTTCCTGTGAAATTTAAATTACAACATAACCAAAATCATACTTTCTTCTTTATGGTTTAGCTGTGATTAAAAAAAAAAAGTTAGGTCTATCTAATACTATAGGATAGGTCAAGAGTATGTGTGACTACCCTTTTCTTTTATGTGCTTATTTTTGACTTAAGAATGGCAAAACTAGCTGATGACAAATATTTTACCATGTCAAGCCCTGGATTTCAGTTTCTAATAAAATGAGGAATCTGGGAGTTAAATAAAAGAGAAAATAGGGCAATGAATATAGCAATAGATTTTTTGATAATGAAAGAAACAGTGGCAGAGCATATTCAGTTGTTACCAATTATTTCTGATTAAAATTACTTTCTACATTCATTTAGAATGCTAACAATATCCCTTAGAAATAGGGCTGTCAGATTTAGTAAATGAACATACAGGACTCTCAGTAAATTTCAGAGAAACAACAAATGATGTTGTAGAATTATGAATGTTACAATACACAGTGTACTGTATTTTATCTTGTAACCATAATTGCCACTTATATTCTATTAAACATTCTCATTGCTTTTGAACAATGTTTATTTATTTTGAGAGAGAGAAAGAGAGAGAGTGCATGAGTGGGGGAGGGGAAGAGAGAAAGGGAGAGAGAATTCCAAGCAGGCTCAGTGCTGTCAGCACAGAGCCCAACATGGGGCTTGAACTTACCTGAGCTGAAATCAAGAGCCGCTGAGCCATCCATGTGACCCATTCTCATTTTTAAAAAATGTTTAAACAGAGAGAGAGAGAGAGCATGAGTAGCGGAAAGGCAGAGACAGAGGGAGAGAGAATCTCAAGCAGGCCCCACACTGTCAGCACAAATCCTGACATGAAGCTAGAACTCACAAACCGTGAGATCATTACCTGAGTGAAAATCAAATCAGACACTTAAACTACTGTGCCACCCAGGTGCCCCAATTCTCTTATTTTTTAAAAAAAAATTTAATGCTTATTTAATTTTCAGAATGGGGGAAAGGGACAGAGAGAGAGGGAGACACAGAATCTAATGTAGGCCCAGGCTCTGAGCTATCATCACCGAGCCAGATGGGGCTCAAACTCATGAACTGAAAGATCATGCCTGAGCCAAAGTTGGACTCTTAACTGACTAAGCCATTGAGGCTCCCCCAATTCTCATATTTAAAAAAAAATATTGGATATTTTTAAAAGTTGTAAATTACTATTTTATTTTTATAACCAAAGGAGCATAAAAATAAAATTATTAATGAAAATGCAAACTCTGGGAATTACGAAATGTATGCTAATATGTTGAGCCTTCATTCTTTTAGCATGCTAAAAGAATAAGCAGAACGGAACATATACAAATATTTACTCAAATGATGAAATCCTTCTTGGGAAAAAAACAGACTTCTTTAATTTAGGTTGTTTGGAGTTTATTCAATTCAAATACCATGATAAGTACTAGACAGTCTGACACAGATGCGTAGCTGAACACAAAAGTCTGTTCTCATCTGCCATAGTATTCCATTTGATGTAGGAGATGGTAATTGAACCAGGGACTACATTTGCTATCCCCTTCATAAGTGTGATCATTTGAATGAGTGGAGGAGTGTGTGCCACTTCTTGGCCAAGTTCATAAAAGCAAAGAAGCCTCTCCCATTCTCTTTCCTCCTATACCCAATGGATGCAGAATATAACAAGATGTTCGGAGGTACAGTGTGCATCTTGTCCTCAGGGAAATGGTGCCTTTACCCAGAAGTACTAACCACTATCAATTTCCCATATTTAAATATCTATGTGTGATTATAACAACCTTATTTGAAACCAATAAGAACATACATTTCTGAATAATTTGTGAGAATACTAATAACCAAACATTTTTTGTGTAAATATTATTGTAATTATAATTGAAGAAAGATTGTTGTAAAAATTGGCTCTAATTTGAAACATACTAATAACCTTGAAAATTGTGCTTCAGGAGTTAAAGATCTTCACCTTTAGAAACATTATGCCCTCTTCAGTGGAAGCATTTTCTTTAGGATAATATAGTATTAGTGAGGGGGAAATCAAAGGCTTAACTTGTCAATGTTACCAGTCAAAACTTTTACTGTAGTTTAATTCAAGAGACAAACTAGATAGATTGCTGTGGCACCTAAATATCTTCCAGGTGGAAAAGACATTGGTGAAAGAAAGTTGAAAGTTAAATAAAAGTAGAGACAAAACTATGTGTATTGGTTTTTATCCAGCTTCAAAAGAGCTATTGTATTCAGCCATCACTTTTTTATTTTCTTTTTGAGAAGACCACTAAAACTGAAACTGCTAGTGACTATTAAAAAAAAAAAAAAAAAAAGAGAAAAGAAAAAAAAATCTTTGTGACCTAACCCACTGAGTTGAAGAACAGTAGTGTGTGTGTGTGTGTGTGTGTGTGTGTGTGTGTGTGTGTGTGACAGAGAGAGAAAGAGCTCGCCTTATGACAAATTCAGAGGTGAAAATAGCATTACAGGGTAAGTTTATTAATATTTTGCAGGCCAAACTATCAAAAAAAAAAAAAGGCAACCAAAGGGGTCATTGTTTGAACTTACACCAAAAGCTAAGTTTGTTCACCTGCAGTGATAGTAACTTGAAGCATATACACATATACATTAAACTCCCTTTTAAGTCACTTAGGTAATATTGATGATACCTTCTTAAAAAATATTATAAAACTAACATGCTCATTGAAGTTAAATATAAATAAAATAAAGTGGTCTGAAGAGTTTAAAACAGAAAAAAGAAATCCCTTTTTTCACAACTCTTATTTTTGCTTCCCAGGAAATTTTCAGCAAAATGTTTATGTATACAGAAAAGAACACACATGTATCTTCTCTTTCTCATTCAATATTTCTCTCAGGATGCATGGATGGCTCAGTCAGTTAAATACCAACTCTTGACTTTGGCTCAGGTCATGACTATATTTTGTGAATTTGAGTCCTGCATCAGGGTGTGAGCTAACAGCACAGAGCCTGCTTGAGATTCTCTGTCTGCCTCTTTCTTTGTCCCTACCCTCTCAAAATAAATAAATAAACTTTTAAAAATATGTCTTTTATTAAATCATTCTCTCTTTCTTTCTTTCTCTTTCTTTCTTTCTTTCTTTCTTTCTTTCTTTCTTTCTTTCTTTCTTCTTTTCTTTCTTTTTTTCTTTCCTCTCTCTCTCTCTCTCTATATATAGATATAGATATAGATAGATACTAATATCTATCTATATCTATATCATCTATATCTATATGTATTCAATGTGAAACTTGCTATATTGTATAAGAATATATTTAAGATATTATGTGGTATCAGTATATGTCATTACTTTTAATGGCTACATAATATTTTGTAATATATAAGCACCACACTTATTTATTTAAGCATATTTTTGTTATTTCCAGAATTGTTTTCATACAAACATAATATCAATGAATATATTCCCATTAAAAGTGTCTTCACACTTCTGCTACTCTATTTTTGTGTAGATCACTGAGCTGAAATTGTCAGTATATTCACTTAAATGTTTTAAATATAAACAAATTCCCATCAAAATGTTGAATAAATGTTTAATTGAAACAAAGCCATATTATACTACCTTTTCCCTACATGCTAATCTGTGCCTTTTGGAAGACAAAAACTTCAGAGATTTTTGTGTATCATTACAATGGTTTATAGATATATGCATTATATATATATATATATATATATATATATATATATATATACATACACACACATGTGTTCACGTGTCTGTAAGTATATATACACACATGCATGCACACACTCATTATACACACAAGTGCACATGCACACACATTATTTTTCTATGGTGTTCATAGAAAAGAAAGCAGAAGTTCTCTCTTGAATCTATTATTCAGCTGGATTATAATTGGAGCACTCAGTGACAAGCTTCTCCTGAGCAATTTTCTTTTCTAGTAATGATGGTTCTCCTGCTCCTTCATGAAATGAATAAGGTCCAGGTCAAGTCAATTATGAAGGGGAAAACATTAAAATTAATGCAAATCACTCAGAATAAGTTTAAATAACCCTAGATTTGTTTAACTAACACTTAATTTAAAGAACACTTGAAGTCTTACTTCCTGAATGAGTCCTTTTCCAAGTAAGCAAACCTGAAAAAAAAAAAGCAGCCTTCCAGAAACCACTGACACAGCAATACCTTCTCCTAGCAACTAACCAAACAGTGCAGTTGCAAAATAACTGATTTGCATCTGCAACAGCAAGGGGACCCATTCTTAGACTAACAAAAACTTCTGAATTTTATAGGCAGGTAAAAGATATTCTTATTACTAAGAGAATCAGTAATTCAATCACTCATTGAATCTTCCACTTGGCAAGCATTTTTAGTGTGTTATTTCTAGGAGAGCACCATCACCCTTTCTTTGAAATTTGGTCCACCTTATCTCTGGCTCTCTTACTTTCGAGACATCATTCAAGTTCTCAGAGATAAGACCTTCATCTATAAAATGGGGACCCATGACCCGTCCCCTTGAAGTACTTTTGTATATAGCAAGAAAACATGTAAAAGGCCTGATGAATAGGCACTTAGTAATTATTCTGATCTTTTCCTTTATGTTGCTCATCAGTGCAAATAATTTTCCTGATAATTTGGTTCTCAGCCAGGGATCTCTGCTTTAGAAGTATCCATAGACACAACATTGATACCTGTTCTGAAATTGCTCGTTCATAGTTTCTTTAAAAATATACTTTATTGTCAAATTGGTTTCCATACGACACCAAGTGCTCATCCCAACAAGTGCCCTCCTCCATGCCAATCACCCACTTGCCCCTCTCCCCCACCCCTCATCAACCCTCAGTTTGTTCTCAGTCCTTAAGAGTCTCTTATGGTTTAATCCACAAACTGCAAATGTAGCTGCTTTCCCAGTTTGTAACACTACGCTCCCTGAGCACTTTAATCTTGCCTCTATACTTCTATATATACAACAGGAGATCTAATTATATTTTTCTGTCCATTGCTAACAACCAAGTTTGATGGTTTTCATAAGCAGTATATGTCATAAAAGTGAAAAATGGTACACGCTGTAGTGTTCTTTTATCTCATTTTTATTTCTTTAGAACTCTGCTTTTAAGAAATATTACTATTCTTTCTTGTATTCTAATGTCTTACCAATTATTTCTCTAAAACAAACACATAATTCCACTTTAGGCTTCTTATCTTCGTATGTTCCCAATCCTTTCAACTTCCTAGAGGTGAAGAAAAGACATATATATGTCTGACTTTGCAACTCCAACTATGTTTGCCCAAAGTACTTCAAGCTCATCTGTGCTTTATTTAATGCATCATCTCCTTCTTCCCAAAATTGTTTCCTTGAATTTCAGTTCATATTTCAGTCAATGACACTAAAGTGTACTCTGATGGCAAACATGGGAAACTGGGAGTCACCTTGAATTCCCTTTCTCTGATTTTTTTTTTTTGAGAAATTATTTAACAGGTTTACATCCTAAATATCTACTATCTATCCTATCCTCTCTGTCATTACTTTTTGCACTTGTTTTCAAGTCCTTTTTAATTTTTACCTGAATTTAACAAACATGGTTCTTGCCAGGGTTATGATAGACATATTCCTTCATAACCTCTCCTCTTTGTAACTCTCCATCTTTCTTCCTTCATACCTTTCACTGCCTCAATATATTTTATTATTCCATGCCTGCAGTGTTTGCACACACTAAGCCCTAGAATGTGAAGAAACCCGAATCCTGTCACCACTTTGGTTTGTCAGAACTGGCTGACTCATTCTTATTCATTGCTATACAAGCAATGTTTATTACCAGAAAAGATACTGATTTACCCAGGTAAAAGAGGGCAGTTTTTTCTGTTAAGGTGATGATAGGATCCCCAGCCTCCAAAGATCATGCCTTCTTACACACCTAGAAGCTATTATTTTTTCCAAAATTCAGTTCATACATAATCTAGTCACACCCAGGAAGCTTTCCAAGCTTCTATGAATGTGAAATAAGACCCTCTATTGATGTGTCCTAATGTAGTATCAGTCATAGCACAATTGTGGATTTGTCTTTCACCTTTGCTAAACTGCAAGCTACTACAGGACAGAAACTGAATCTTTTATTTTGTTTTCCTCAGCCTCGACTAATACTGTGCCTGACATATAATGGATATTTGATATATAGACATACAGATCACTATAATATATAGTTTCTACTTTCCTTGGTATAATCCATTTTAGTTAATAACTTCAATAAATATGAAATGAATTGAGTTAAATTAAATAATTATTATGGTTTGAATTATAATGCATCTGTAACAAACACTTAGTTTAATAGGATGACTTACATGTTCCTTTTCTGTATTCATTCTTTGCTTAATATTTATGTGTTAATTTCTATATTAGTTGTTTGGCTCACAAGTTTTTCTTCACTGACATTCAAGTTAATGGTTTTGATTCTAAATCTGTATCAAACAGGGCTGATCAGTTAAAGATAATTTTAAAATGAGCAAGCAACTAACATTTTTCAAAAAGATTTTTGCCATAACCTAATATTTTGATGAAAATCCTACCACTTAGAGGTTTAGAAAAGTACCTTTTCTCTCATGTGGTCCGAAAGAAATTAAAAGATGGTTATACAATAAATGACCTATTAACAGTTCAGAACTTTGCTTCAATATTTTTACTGTTTTGTTTTCATGGAAGTCTCTATTTTGAATGGAACTTTGAATTGTAAATAAGTTACTATGAGATCAAATAAAATTTGGGGAAGGTATTATTCAATCTCCGAGTAAAATATTTTCTGCTTTGTGATACTTCTCTTTGCTGACTCCATAAATTTAACTACTTATTTCTAGGGGCTTCCATGATATTGAGATTGGATTATAGTTTGTTGCCTTTGATGCTGCTTTCCTTAATCAACCATGAACTCCTTGAGTGCAAAGAATGCTGTTTGTTGCTCTAAAATTTCTGAGAAAGGAAAGATGTAAAAATGTAGGGAAGCAAAAAAGGAGGCAACAATAAAATAGTCTCTGAATATTTTTGCAGCCACTTAGTAAATTTTTATCTCAAATCCTATTTCTCCCTTTATTGACCTCTGATTGGCTCTGTATCTACCAGGATAGCATCCTATCTGTACTCTTTGTGTCACAATAGTTTACAATCTTTACAACCATTGTATCTGTCATTTCCCTCAAGCAGTTCTGCGAACTAGCTGTTTGTAAGGAAGCATTTGATTTAATTAATTCACATTAGGACAGATAACTATTAGCTGTTTTTACATGGTATTCTATTAAAGTTTTAGCATATAACAGAAAGACATATTAATACAAAGCAATGAATCTCTATCTCCGTCCATTCAGACTTCTATAACAAAATACCATAGATTGAGAGGTTTATAAACAACAGAAACTTGTTGCTCACAGTTCTGGAGGCTGGAAGTCCAAGATCAGGGTGTCAGTATGGTCTAGTTCTGGTGGGGACCCTCTTCTGGGTTGCAGATTGCCAACTTCTCTTTGTATCCTACATTATGCAGAATGGGCTAGGGAGATCTGTATAAGGGCATTGTTCCCTATCATGAAGGCTCTGCCCTCTTGACCTAATCACCTCCAAAAGACCCACCTCCTAATACTATCACCTGCAGGTTAGGATTTCAATATATGAATTTGGGAGGTGTAGCAGAATCCAAACATTCAGAGGATACTAATCTCTGTGGAAATTAGCTGTGTAATTATGGGCTAAAGGGCACTGATTATCAGTACCTGTCACTGTCATGCTCTGATTAATGTTTTCAGAAGAGAGAGAGAGTATGCTCACTAATTTTAGAAGGTAGTATTACATGGACAGAATAGAATTTTGAGAGATCAAAGGATTTTTTTTCAGCGTAATTTTTGAATAATTCACCTTGGTCATATAAATGGTAGGCCCAAACAGAAAGCAAGCAAAAATTTTGCAATGCAGGATAAACCCAGATTTGGGGACATTTTATGGGCCTCCTAGCTGTCTGTTTCTTTATGTATGCAAGTCTTGGAGGCTAGAAGATAACACAATTATATCCTCCCCTCTCTCTAAATAATACAGACATTCCAGTTTAGGGTTTAAAAAATATGTATTATAAAACCTTTGCATTCTTTAAGCCAGTGGAACTACAGGCCTCATTGCATTGCTGAAGGATCTTTCTCCTATCCTCACTTAAAATTTTCTGAACCTGATCAGCAAGAAGAATTTTACCAGGCTCGTGGTCATTGGTCCATAAATGAATGACACTTTCCAGACCAAGGGCTAACTAATCACCAAGTCCGAATGCTGTATGGGTTTACTGTGTGTGTGCGTGTGTGTGTGTGTGTGTGTGTGTGTTTACTTTTCAAAGTCTTAACAGATCAGGTGCAGTGGCTTCTGCCTTCATATTTGAGCTGCTTGACTAAACAAGAGGTAATCCCTCACCTGAGGCTATCACATTATGCATTCCAGCTTGTTGCTCTGAGTACTTTCGACAGCATTAACATTTGGTAGTGGTGCTTGATCTTGGGCTTTTTGATCTGAGTGGCATGGCTTGTCTTCATGCTCATCATTCCTTGGTCAGCAAAATAGTTTGGGAGTCTTGTTCAGGAAATGGGCCAAAAAATGAACATCTCCCCCCAAAATTATTTCAGTGTTTGTGAATAATTGTGTTTAAGAAGTCAAAATGCTCTCTCAATGTGGGGGCACAAGGTAGTGATTCTTCAATGTTGTAACTGTCTTGTCGTCCCTTTAAAATGTGAACGTTATACAGATTTTTATACATAAAGTCTTTATCTTTTTGAAGTCTGGTTCACACCCCTCTCATGCATCCATATTTCCAAGTATCACTGCCTCCTATTTTTCTTAGTATTCTGTGTTGCTATTTGTTTTAGATAGATACTTTGTATTTTAAATAATAGTCGTTGAAAATGTAAGTAAATATATATCAAAAATGAAATAAATATATATATCAAAGTATCAAATATATCAAAAATGAAACCTAGCAATAGTGTTTGTGTAGGAAGATTAAAAGTGTTGTTTTCTCATCTGAACTTTCTTTAATAAATCATATTTTATTTGTAGAACTATGAATTTTAATGCAGCAAATAAATATGATTATATAAATAATATTTATAAATGCCATTTTAAAGTTTTTATCTGTTGACTTCATAATAGTAATTCTAGGAATCTACTTGAAGAAAATAAACAGAAAACCCAGCAAAATCATTGGATTATTTAGTATGGTGAAAATTTAAATAATCAAATGCCCCAAGATGAAGTAATTGATAACACCATAGTAGAAAAACCTGAGGAAATATTCTATGGTCATGGAAAATTGTGTTTAGTAAAAGTATCTAAGGAGATAAATGTGCTATTTATATAGAAAAGCAGAATATAACTTCTGCCATATGAAATGATCTAAAATAATTTTATTCAAATATTTTGATCCCCAATTTCAGCAGGAAATACATTGCACATATGACCCTCATATACAGATAAATAAACATAAAAATTAAAAAAAATCAAAGCAGGGCACCTCGGTGGCTCAGTTGGTTAAGTGTCCAACTCTTGATTTCGGCTCAGGTCATGATCTCGTGGTTTATGAGTTGAGCCCTGCATCAGGTTCTGCACTGACAGTACAGAGCCTGCTTGGGATTCTCTCTCTCCCCTCTCTCTCTGTCCCTATCCTGCTCATGCTCTCTGTCTCTCAAAATAAATAAATAAACTTAACAAAATTCACATCAATCGTCATACTAATGCGTATAATGCACACTGACATTTTCTTTTATCCTTCTCTTTGAATTTTTTAAAGAATTTTTGTGTTCCATTAAATTGATTTCTTAACCAACAAATGAGTTATGACATGTAAATAACCCAATACTGATCTAAACTATGTAAATGATATATTCTGAAACTATTCTAGAAGGCAATAAGACATGATATTAAAATTTTTATATCTGAGCACCTGGATTTGGTATATTTTAATTTTTTCCTCATTCTGTTCTGAATTTTTAAAAATACAATACTGGTGAAAACAGCATAATGTACATAGTTGTTTAATCACTCTATTGTAAACCTGAAACTAATGTAACATTTTATGTCAACTATATTTGAATTTAAAAAATAATAATAAATATGATAAATAAAATTGCCAAAAATATTGACAATACATGACTCATTTTTCACTTACCATATTTTTTCATCAAGTGTAAATATGTTTTACATTTCAAAGTTGCATTTCCTCCCAGTTTTCAGTAGGGCAGGGAGCTACTAATTCCCATAGTATTTTCTTGGACATAGTAAATTTGAGGTAAATCACTAATACATAAATGAATGAGTGGATGAGTAAGTGGATGAATGGCATTTGTAATAACTTAAATATCTTTTATAATGTAAATATAATATAAATTTTAATTTTTTCCATTATTTACCTCATTACAGACCACCATAAGTTCTACTAATATGGGAATTAATGTAGACAAAAATCCTTGACATTTTCTTGTTCAAAATGAACTGTTGCCCAAAATATGTGTTCAGTGTTAAGACAGAGTTATATTCTGTTGCTACTGTATAAAATGCCATATTCTTATTACTGAAGAACACAGGTGCTGAAATCCAGGCTAACCATAGTGTGAATCTTGGCTATATGACTGTCTAAATATGTCACTGGAGAGTTTATTGGTTTCAGTGAGAGTAGTGTGCTTCTTCTGTTGTAGAATGAAAATAAAATTTGCCTTATAACTTTTTTGAATAATCAAGGAATTAATATGTGCAAAATGCCTAAGTTTGTGGCTGGCACATATGTTAAATGCCTTATTTTCCTCTTCCTCAACTGCTTAAAGAGCATTTAAAAACATTTCTAATAAAAAAAATTGTTGACATCCAATTTAAAAATATATGAAACCATAGGTTTTAAAAATGTAGGCTTTTAGGTCAACCCATGAATTAGTTGCAGCAATACACAAGGTGAAATTTTAATATAAAAACAGGAGGTGTAAAAATAAAGTGGAAAAAAAAGAAAAAAACTGCAGCCAATACAAAAACATGTGGGAGATGTTTGGTTACATGATGCGGGGTAAAAATCTCTTAGAAGCAAAAGTAGTTGGTTGAATATAAACCATCATACAGTTACACTTACAAAAAACTGAATGCTCACATATACCTCAGAAATTTAGCTAACGAGAATACACAGTATTATGTGAGTTCAGTCATAGATTCCTTAAAATCCTCATTTGAAAGTAAGATTGTTGTCATTATTGTATTTTGTTTGTTCTTTTGTTCATTTTTAGTTTCATAAGAAACTGAAAGTCCTTTTTCCAGAGTACGTGAAAATTGTTAAAATTTTTGTGAATATTAAAAATATAGCACTTAATAAAAGAAGAAACTAGGGTTAATATAATACAGATCCCTATGCACATCCGAAATAGGAATGGAAAATTGCTCCTTGTGTTCACTGAAAAAAAAATAAGAATATTGGTTATTTTAGCAAAAGGGAAAAAAAGTGTTGTTTTATTAATTTTAAAGAAGAAATGAGCAAAATATGTGATAAAAATATTTGGTTGATGTTTTTGAAATCTCATAAATTAATATCATAACGTCCAGAGTTTTAATATATTCTTGAATAATACTCTTTTATGCGAACAACCAAATATAAACAAAAAGTCAAGAAACCAATGAAAAAATAAAAAAAAAATATTATAGATCATTGAATTTTTCTTAATATATTAGGTTATATATTAATTGCATGAGTTAATGTCTTAATGTAGAAAAAGTATTTCCATGATAATATAAAAAACTTGAACAACTTAATAATGAGAGACAACACTGCCCAACAGGTAAGCTCAGAAACACCAGGCATGGGTTCAAATGCTGCTCCATCTGTTACTAGATTGAGGATTCTATATGCAATTTTGCTTAAAATCTCTTTGCCTCAACATTTTTTGAAATGGAGATTAAAATAATACCTGTTTATTTTGTAAGGCTTAAACCAGTCAATATATGCATATTACATAAAATAATATTTGGCACTTGGTAAGTTCTTAATACATTTCAACTGTTATAATTACTAGAGAAAATTAGAGGATGAGCAACAAGTGTGCTCAAAAAGGAATGTAAATGGGCCACAAGTATATAAACTCTAGCCAACCATGCTCATAAACAAATAAATGTAACAATGAAACACCATCTTTGACACACTGATTTAATGACTTCTGTTGATATAAGTATGGGGGAGAGGGACTCACACTCTAGGTAAGAGTGTAAATTGATATAACCTTTCTTGAGGGCAATTTAGAAATTACAACCAAACTAAAGCTCACATGTCTTTCAATCTTAGAAATCTTAGAAATTTTACTTCTAAGATTACTGATATTTAAAATTTCTACAATATTGTTAATGTAAAACTAATGGATGTAATATTGTAATTATAGTATGAGTTGTATATGCTTCAAATATGTAATATACACACTCATACATTATATATATATAACATATATATATAACATATACATATCATATATATATATATGTTTATATATGCAATGAAATTTACTGGAAAGATAAACTAAACATTTTAGATAATGATTACTCAGAAAGAGTGGAACTATGGAGGGTGGAACCAGCTGTGGTGACAGGAAGGGAGACACAATATTTTCATTTTACAGCTTTAAAAAAAATTAACTGGTGCAATTTTCACAGTATAAATAATTACATTTAAACAATTTCAACTATAAATTCTCATCACACTGGCTAAGCAAAATAGAAATAAATAATTGAACAAAAAGGACATTTAGAAAACTCTACTTATCTTCAACTTTCTTTTGCTTCAATTTTTATGCTTATATATATTTGTGGAACAAATTATTTTACATATTTTTCATTAAAAAAGCAATGGAGAGAGGATAACACTGCTAAATGTGGGTCCAGCCCACAATAATTTTATAAAAAAATAACAGTGGTCAAAATTCTTGAGGTTTAGATAATTTTTGGTAAATATACACAAAACTAGAATTCATATTAACAGCCTGAATGGATTTCACTGAGTTCTAATTAAAAAAAAATTACCTTGTTTTCTTGAAATCCTCTATAGCTCTACACAGGAGCTCTAGGATCAGAGGAAAAATGTATTTTTGTAGTGTTATGTAAACACTTGATCAAGTGACCAGGATATTGTCTGTGTTTTCATCATTACATTTCTTGTCTATATTGACATTAGTATCTTATTTATGATGGTATATAATTAATAAAACATAAAATTCACTTAGAGAAAATGGATGCAGTTTGTAAGGTTCAAAGTGGGAAGGAATATCTTAAAAATATGAAAGCTTAAATTTAATCTTCTCCTTCAGTAATCAGTCTGTTAAAATTCTGATTTGCATATTAGGGATCAGCAGTAAGCCATAAATGGCATGCATCTCCTATATGTAATGATGTTGTATTAAAAATATCTTTAAACATAATATGGAACCTTAAAACTAGCTCATCATGTGGTGAATATGTTATATTAATTACTATTATCCTTATACAAACTGGATAATTAACTATGCTTTAGAAGATATTTATTTTTAACTACATTGTAGAAAGTCATGTACTTAAGTCAACACAAATGTGTAGGTTTGTAATTTTTTTAAAGACAATAGAACAAAATTATATCAATATATTGTGCTAAATTGAGTGTTTTCTGGTCAGCTAGGTTTTTCTGGCAATTTCCCTATTAAAGAAAATGATTCACATATAATGGATTGTGGTATGCACAGAGCAGTTATTACACAATTTGAGATATCATAAGTAAGAGAATAAAAATAAAAAACACTAACTGATGAGAAAATGGTTAATTTAGCAATGTACAAGTCATAACTCCTATTTGTCTTTTATTCATAAGTTAAAAGTAAAGCTGTAAACAGCAAGACATAACAATGAAAAATTATTTTTATCATTCTCTTGGTCTTTCTTATATCACTGTTCTAAACTATAGAATTTTCTCAAATTAATAGATATTAAACAATATGTTATATTTGTGAAAATTTCCCTTTATAACCTTGGGCAATAAAATTAATATTTGTCTCAATTTTGAAAAATATTTATTATTTATTTTGAGAAAGCCAGAGTGCAAGCAGGGAAGGGGAAAAAAAGCAAGGGAGAGAGAGAATCCCAAGCGAGCTCCACACTCAGCATGGAGCCGGATGCGGGGCTCAAACCCAAAATGTGAGATAACAAACCCTGAGATCATGACCTGAGCTGAAATCAGGAGTCTGATGCTTAACCTACTGAGACACCCAGATGCCCCTATTAGGCTCAAATTGTTTGCCAAGAAAAGGTCAACTTCATACAGATACTCTAATCTCTGAGATAAACATATTCTTTCAGTTTTGTCTCCTTTTGAAAAGTTGAATGGTGAACAAAATAAAGAATAAGAATCACATTCATCTATACACAAACATACACACATACAGACCTACACATGCCCCTGTCATCCAAACTGTTAACATGAAGCCAATGACACCAATGAAATAGTGACTCAAAAATGAGAATTTCTTGGGGCACCTGGATGGCTCAGCTAGTTAAGTGTCCAACTTTGGCTTACGTCATGATCTCACACTCTGTGAGTTCAAGCCCTGCGTTGGGCCTTGTGCTGTAGCTTGGATCCTGCTTCAGATTCTGTCTCCCTCTCTCTGCACCCCTCCCCTCCTTGTACTCTGTCTCTCTCTCAAAAGTAAATACACATCAAAAAAAATTTTTTTAATGATAATTTTTCTTTGCTGTTGATAGAATTTTAAAGACATGTGCTTTTAGAATAATGTAAAAATTCCACTTTTAACTGAATCCTGGATTTGAAAAAAAATTTGGCAATTTATTTTACTTTTTAACAAAATTTAATCTCACGTGCAAAATTTTTGATATTAAAGATGTAAGAACCTGCATTTTTCCCATTTCATTTGGAATGCACATAAAAATTACACTGTGAGTTATTTGTGTTAGATGGCATTTTGTAAGGGATTTGGTTTAATCAAACAAGCAATATGATTAGCAGTTTATACAATGAAATATGAATTGTCACTAATTGTAATTGACATTAAGAGTTTCTCTGATTCTTTTAAATTGTCTGATAATTAGAAGAAAAGGGTGAAGGAAGCTAAATCTGAATTTCTCCTGCTAGCCTAAACAATGATGGAATCTCTGTAAACACTATCTAAATTTATTCCTTTTAACACCTTAGAACATTTTTCAATCTCTATTTTAAAGATAAAGTATTTAAAAGCAAAGAGGTTAAGTACCAAGTCAGAAATATGAGAGGTATCCCACATTTATCTCTTTCTTTACCCACAAATGCAATTAGTCACCAAGCTCTATTAAATTTTCCTTCTTAGCATCATTTTTATCAAATCCCTTTTTCTATATTTCCTCTATTATTGCCTTTGACCTTCATCACCTCTTGCCTTCATTCCTGCAACAGTCCCCAGGAAATGCAGGCGATTTTCCTCCACTGCCTCTCTATTCCTGCAGTGTAAAACTAATCACATGAATCCTTTGCTTAATGTCCTTCAGTGTGTCTCCATTTTTCATAGATGTATTTTGAAGCTCTTGCCAAGCTCTACGAGATTCTCTACATTCTGGTCCCTGCTCATCACTCAAGGTTTATTTTCACAGACTGTGCTGTGATTTTTCTCCTAGACTTCTCAGCCATCCCAAGGTAATTGCATTTCTAAATCTACTTTCTCCTGCTTTACATCTGAGTATTTTCTCACCTGTCTCTGTCTGATGTGAGCTCTCCGCCCCCGCCATCCTAATTTATACCTAATAAATTCTGTAAGTTAATGATAATGTTACCTCCTACATGAAGCATACTCTCATCTGATATCACAAGTCTCTGACCTATCTTACAAGTAAATTGACAACTCCTACCACACACATAATTCTATTGAGGCCACCTAACTTTTGTATAAGCATTAACTAACATGATTTTCCCCGATTATTAAACTGTGATTTCCTGAGGGCAGAACCATGTTATATTTTGTAGTCAACTGTGATAACCAGCACAGTTCTTGTGACATAGCAGACACTATTGTTTTGCCTGTAAAAGAATATTGTTGGAGGATATGGAGAATAGTACTTTAGATCAAGGGAAGGGCTGATAGTCACTAACACAGAAGAAAATGAATTAGGAGTCATTTAAGGCTACCCCAACAGGAATCAATTATGGACTTTCTTTCAGAGTTTTGTAATTAGTGTGACTTAACCTTAATTGTTCAATATCTGCATGTGTCTCTGTGGTGTGTGTGTGTGTGTGTGTGTGTGTGCGTGCGCGCATGTGTGTATTACACATTCCAAATTTTCAGGGAACTAAATCAGTCAGGCATGTACAACTGAAATAATAACGATAATTTAGGTTATTCTAATTAACTATGGTCAACATGTGCCATTCACAGGAAAAGAGGATAGTTGAGAGAAAGGCCACCACTTTATGAAGTGTCCACTAAAGCATTCAGTGGATTTAGCTGACTAGGTAGTGGTTAACAGGAAAAAAGAGCAGGCACATATATAAAATGTTTATCAGCTGAAAACCTGTGTATCCAGAAGTATAAAATCACTGAAACTTCTGCGACTTTAAGCGCCAAAACCACTAGAGACAAACCATCGACTAGCTCTTCAAAATTTTTCAAGACTCCTTGATCCTAAATTATGCATAAAACAATTATGGAAAAATGTTTGCTTCCAAAGGAAAATAGCAACAACAAGGTTCATATTTTTATAGCAAAAATAATCTTTCTCAAGGGGAAGATGGCAACAATGGATATATTAAGTATTTGTTCAAATGTAGTATAGACATCTGGTCTTTTTCTCGTCTTATTTTGTTTTTTAAAAGTTTTTATTTAAGTTCTAGTTAGCATACAGTGGAATATTAGATTCAGGTGTATAATATAGTGATTCAGCACTTCCATACAACAGCCAGTGCTCATCACAAGTCCCCTCCTTCATCCCCATCACCTACTTCACCATTCCCCCCACCCTGCTATTGTTTCTTCTTAGTTTTTTTAATTGTAGTGAATGACATTGTTTTCCATTTTGTTTACAATTCGAAAAATTTGAAGTCAAACTTGGTATCTTCTTTCTCCCTCCACCACATATATTTTTTTTAAATACGAAATTTATTCTCCAGTTGGTTTCCATACAACACCCAGTGCTCATCCCAACAGGTGCCCTCCTCAAAACCCATCACCCACCCTCCCCTCCCTCCCCTCCCTCCTACCCCCCATCAACCCTCAGTTTTTTCTCAGTTTTTAAGAGTCTCCTATGTTTTGGCTCCCTCCCACTCTAATCTCTTTTTTTTTTTTTCCTTCCTCTCCCCCATGGTCTTCTGTTAAGTTTCTCAAGATCCACACAGGAGTGAAAACATGTGGTATCTGTCTTTCTCTGTATGACTTATTTCACTTAGCATAACACTCTCCAGTTCCATCCACGTTGCTACAAAAGGCCATATTTCATCCTTTGTCATTGCCACGTAGTATTCCATTGCCTCCACCACATATTTAATTCTTCACCAATTTTAATAATCAAGCCTGTATAATAGCTCTAAATATTTCTACTTTGTCCACTTCCACTGTACTTCAAATTGCCATTACCTTTCATCTGCACTAGCGAACTAGCCTCCTAACTTATAATTAACTCGTTTAAATGTATCTACTCTGCCAATCTGAATCTTTTCAATTTTTTTTCATATTTCATCTAGAGTGAAGTTTTGAAAACACAAATTTAACATATTATTATCCCATCTGAAATATTTCAGAGGGGTTCCATAGCTCCTAGAATAGAAACAGAATTCCATATAACTTGGTTCACTAGCACTCCCACATTATCTAACACCTGACTCTGCCCAATCAAACTAGTCTTGTTGCTTGCCCTGTGTACTCATTATTTTAATAATTTTAACAATAATTTTAATAAATAATTTAATAATAATTTAATAATGGTTTAAATATTGTACCTCTCATTATTTTAGGTGTTCTCTGCATCTGAGATTCTCTTTAATTACTGTTTCAATTCATTAATTTCTATTCATCCTTATCTTCTCAGTTCAAACTAACTTCCTTTTTGAAAAATTTCTTAAAAATTTTTTTTTCAACGTTTATTTATTTTTGGGACAGAGAGAGACAGAGCATGAACGGGGGAGGGGCAGAGAGAGAGGGAGACACAGAATCGGAAACAGGCTCCAGGCTCTGAGCCATCCGCCCAGAGCCTGACGCGGGGCTCGAACTCAGACCGCGAGATCGTGACCTGGCTGAAGTCGGACGCTTAACCGACTGCGCCACCCAGGCGCCCCTGAAAAATTTCTTAATGTTAATTTTTGAGAAAGAGATAGACAAAGCTCAGTTAGGGAGGGGCAGAGAGAGGGAGGGAGCCACAGAATCGGAAGCAGGCTCCAGGCTCCAAGCTGTCAGCGCAGAGTCCTATATAGAGCTCAAACCCACGAACCATGAGATCATGACCTGAGCCAAAGTTAGACGCTTAACCAACTGAGCCACCCAGGCGCCCCTAAGCTAACTTCCTAATAGAAGACTTTCTTGATCTCCCTGCTAGGTCAAATTGTGATACTATACTTACTCTTACATTATTCTTACATTACCCTTATTTTTTAGCTCATGCTGCTTTCCCAATAATCTGTCACAGAACCAGTTTTATTTCTTTTAAATGTGATTATTGGATTACCATCTATATATTACACTATATTTTAAAGTCTGTGAAGGCAGGAGTATGTGTGTTTCTGTTCCTAAAGTATCTAATTCATGACGATAATAAGTATGTGTTGAACGCATGTTTAAATGAATGGCTATTCACTGAAATTTTAGAGATTTCTGAATTGTAAGATATTACTTTTTTATGGTTCATGTCTTTAAAAAAATTTTTTTTAACGTTTATTTATTTTTGAGAGAGACAGAGACAGAGTGCGAGTGGGGGAGGGGCAGAGAGAGAGGGAGACACAGAATCCGAAGCAGTCTCCAGGCTCCGGGCTGTCAACACAGAGCCCCATACAGGACAGAACACACGAACTGCGAGATCATGACCCGAGACGAAGTTGGTCACCCAACCGACTGAGCCACCCAGGCGCCCCTGGTTCATGTATTTTTAAATAATGTATTTATTATATAAATTTTTAAATACAAACAAAGAAAAAAGTTATTTTTAAGATGATTTGAATGAGTCATTATCTTTCTATGAATTTTCTTGTTTGTAATATATGTTCAAAGTAATACACCTACTTTTTATATTTATTAAAAACAGTTATTGACTGATAATGCTAAGTTCTGGATTTAATTCATAAATAGACAAACTTCTGCTTCTTTAAGTGAATAAAAATATGAATTTCTTATTTGGTGGCTATTCAAACTGGTCTAGGAACACACTCTTATAGTTTATGGGGGAAAAATTAGTACTCTGTGTTGTCAATAAAGTTGATATGTTCTAATTCTTACCCTAACTAGGCAGCAAGTTTCTCTGTTAGAGATCATGCATTGAATATGTTGTACCCCCCCACTCCCGCCCCCAAGAACCTGGAGAATTCCAGACTCTAAGTAGATAGTCAATAAATAATTTACTGTATTTTTCTTCCCACATTCATGCTCCCTTAGCTGCTTTAGATTACTTATCTGTCATTTCTGCAACAACCTTTTGTGCCAGTTCACTGAACCAGAATATTTAAATGTTTCCAAGTAGCATTTATTTTATGCTTGCCCTGGTTCTCACAGCGTATGAGAATTCAGTACAACCAGAAAAGTATTTGCTGAATTGAATATCAAAGCATTTATGTTAGATTCTTTTCTTTGGATTTATATAAAGATATTAAAATACCATAAATGTAATGTAAGAGTGCTTTCAGCTTTTAAGTAACTCAGAAAATATCTAAACACAGCAGAAGCAATTAATAACACTAAATGTTTTGGGTCTCTTCTAGATAACTGCTTTTAGTAAACTGTCATTTCTCATCTTTATTCCCTTTTCACTCCCTCCAACCTCTGCCAATTATGCTAAGGTGATCTTACATGCTTTATGCACAATCACCCTTTTCTCCTACTTCTCTTCCTCCTCCTCTTTCTCCACCCTACAACAATATCATTTATACTTAGAATTCATAGCATGAATGGAGCTTGGGAAAAGATTTGGTTGAGGGTGGACAACATCATTCCTTCAAGCCCCTTTCAGCTTCCTGATGTTGCACTTTCCAGTTAACTTGCTATATGTGTGTCTTTAGCTTTTCTGACAGTACATTTCTACATGTAAAAAACAGATGCATTACTTCTCATATATAACTCTCAATCTTCATCTTAAGCTTGATACCAAAAAATGCATGTGAAAATACTTTGTAAGCCCTAAAATTACATATGTTTCAGGGGATTTATTTTAATCTTATTAACATTTATGAAGAAAATCATTGTAATATTAATTGTATTCAGTATGTAAAAATTCCAAATAATGAATAAAAAGGTGGTTCATTGTTTCCTTTAGAGGAGAAAATTTCAAGCTAGTAAAAAAGAGCACTTTTCAAGAATAAAGTTTACTTAAAGGTAGCTTACTATTTATTTCCTACTATCACCATAGTCCTCCTTCTTACTCCTTAAGTACTGAATCCAGAATATACCTGTTACGTTGGGGGCTATAGATGGTCATGGGTGGCCATAGTCTTTCCTAACTTGTGCAAGAAGAACTCCAGTGAGTATTAGTAACCAATTTTCTCCTTGCATTTTGCTTCCCTTGGCTAGTACCTAACAGTTGCTTTAGAAAATTCACTCCAATACATTTCCCTAGGAATTAGCTTGGGATGAGTTTCTCTGTTACTAGGAAGAGGAATAAGCAACATGTAGAAGCAATTGCTAGCTCCTTTACCTTTGTAATAAGTTTCCTTCTATGAGTAGCTTCCTGATATTTAGGATATGAGGATTCGGAGCTTGGGTAATGAAGTGAAAGAATAGAAAATACCATTTGATGATACTCCCAACCATGAGGCCATTGAGACCCAGGTCACATCATGAGAAATCATCTTGGGGAAACTGAAATATTATGGAGAAGTTTGCTTCTTGTTTTATCTCATGAATTAGAGGCAACAGAGAGAAGTTAAAATACAGCATAGAGAAAGAACTTTTCCTGCCAAAACAAACAAACAAGATGTCACTGTGCGACAGACATGTGTAGAAAACATCTATATAGGTAGTCATTGACTTATTTTAAATAGCGCAAATCTATTGTTATAGGACTTTCGTTACTAGTTAGGATGCTCATCCTAACTCATATAAGCTTTCCTTAATCATACAAAGAACTTCCTGAATTAAATCTAATAGGAACTTTTTGAGTAGAGCATGTCTTTAATCAAAACATCTTCTCCTCTAAATTATAGATATAATTGTGAAATTAATAGATATTAAAAGTGGATTATTTTTACAAAATTGATAGATTTTCATTAATTGACACTACCCAATCTGATTTGAAATACCTGAAACTAAGTAGTTATTTAATAACAATACTGGAGAACAAGATGTTAAATATTGTTTGCAAATATGTCAAGTAATGATATTTTAAGAAAGTTTTGCTCTCATTTATGGAAAGGGAGTTTGAAAAAGAAAGAAAAAAGATGTTTCTTGTGAGAAAGAAATTCTCTAGAGGAATTCACTAAAAAAGTTACATTATTTGAAAAATATAAGTGAATGTTTAATACTTTATAATGCTATCACTGACCTTTTCAAGTTGTTTGGATGTTCTGCTTTTTTTAGAGTCAAAGGAGATCAAACTATTTGATCTCACTGTTCCTGGGTTCAAGCCCCATGTCAGGCTCTGTGCTGGCAGCTCAGAGATTGGATCCTGCTTCAGATTCTGTGACTCCCTCTCTCTCTGCCCCTCCCCCATTCACAGTCTGTCTCTGTCTCTCTCTCAAAAATAAATAAACATTAAAAAATTTTAAAAAGTATATATATATATGCATATATATATATATTAATAATGCAAAGAAGATTTTTAAAGTCATACTTTCCAGCTGCTAATTTTTCAGGGACACTCATATTTTAAAAACTGACATACATATTTCTCTACTGATATTTTTAAAAAATACTTGAGTATTCATGTAAAGTTTCTTAACTCCTCTCCTGTCAGTAATCTCTGCCCCATTGATTCCATCATTTATATGCTATAATAATCACCTTTCTACATGAATCTGTTTAAGTCACAGTCCTGCTAATGACCATTTAATGACCCCTCCCTGTTTACACAATAAGTTCTAATGAAGTCTAAGGCATTTATGATCTAGGTCATAATCAAAATTTTTTCTTATTTCTTTATTCACATTATGTTCCATCAAGAGCAAACCGTATGTAATTGCTCACATTCTTTTATAATTTCATATTTTTGTTCTCGTTTCAATACCTGAGATTACTTTCCCTCCTTGTTCTCTTAAAGTCTTTCTTGTCTTTCAAAGCCTACAACATTCAAACATTGACATTCCTCCTGTTTGCATTATGACATATGAATCTTGTGTTTACTCATATAATTGCTTTTATTACACTGTACTTAAACATATTGGTAGATTTCTGTCTACACTCTGAAAATTTGGAATGAGAATAGTTGTTTATATTTGTATCCCAAGTACTGCCTACTACAATTCTTAGCATATATTTAGGAAGCACAATTTAGAAAAGAAAAAGCAGAACATATATGGAGTAAGATAGACCCAACAAAAGGTTAATATGCTGTTGCTGTTGAATCATGCTATTGTTTTCCAGAATTTATTTGGAAGTTAGACAAGGATAGACCATTACTAATTTACAAAAGCCAATATTGTCTGAATAGCCCAGGGTCTGTTTGTAACTACTTGTCTCCAGAGCTCTACTGAGCCAAAGATAAAGGCTTGGTTTTGTTAGGATTAAAGACATAAAAAGTAACAGAAAAAAAAAATAAAGAAAATAAGGCAGTCAAGTGTTCCTGCTCAATAATTTCAACACTGAAAATATTGAATAAAAATAATTGTCCAAAATATTCTTTGGTAACAGATGTTTTATGATCCTACATGCTATAGCAACAAGTAGAAAATGGTGAGTCATACCCTTTGGTTTGTATCATTTGTGACTGTGCTTTAACCTGGTCTGCCAGGTGGCTATTTGGGGAAGTTTCGCTGACTAGGTTATTAAATCTTCTGATTCTGCAAGTTTATTTTATATTTCCATAAGATGATCATTTTAAATTAATGTTGTAATGGCATCCTATTTCTTATTAAGAAAGAAAGAAAGAAAGAAAGAAAGAAAGAAAGAAAGAAAGAAAGAAAGAAAAGGAAGGAAAAAAGAAAGGGAGAAAGGGAAAAAGAATGAAATGGGCACCTGGGTGACTCAGTAGGTTAAGCATCCGACTCTTCATTTCAGCTCAGGTCAGGATTTCAGGGTTCCTGAGGTCAGGCTGTATACTGACAGCTCAGCACAACCTCTGTCTCTTTTTCCAAATAAGTAAATAATAAACAAACAAACAAACTTTACAAAAAATACTAAAAAAAAAAAAAAGGGTAGATTAGTGTAGATAGATTTTGTGTAGATTTTTCATCAAGTTTGTCAAATTAAAACTAAATCTCAAAGGTACTGAGTAGTAACAGACCATCAAAACTTTTGCAGTATTGGTACAGATAAATCATGAGATAGTGCCTCCATCAATTAGGTATATTTATACCTTTATTTACTCCCCATAAAAAAACATACTAAGCTATAAAAATACTAAAACATTTCCATCTTCATATCCTAATTTTAGTCATTATATTTCTATGATTACATGGCTTTTAGAATGTATTAATCATACTTCCTTAAAACTAAAATTTTCCAAAGAAATAGTCTTGTTTGAATCATTTAGAATATAGGGCAAACATGAAAGAGATATTAGTTGATATGACTCAGTCCTCATGGAAATTATATATAATGAAGTATATATAATATTTATTCCTGTGTTATCTTCATTTATCACAAAAATTTAATTTATAAGGAAAGTTTGTACTTTTTTTTTCATCAGGAAGACGTTGTCTGTCTATTAGCAAGAAGTTATAGCAGGAGGAAATCAAAATTGAAAACAATAGTTAATGCATCAAAAAGTGAAAGCCAAATGTGACTTTGTAGAGCAATTTGTAATTTAAAAAAATTCACAGGTTGTTTAGAAAGACCTCCAAATGCTGCTATATTTTTAGAAGTTTTGAATATTTTTAGGTACCTAAGAAGTACAATAGTCACTATTCCCAAGGAGCTTTTAATGCACATATAAAAAGATAACAATATAAGGCTGCAACTGATGTGCTCATATATGGTTGAGATAAGTAGTATAGAAATTTTGAAGAAGTAGAATATACTTTGAATTAGGAAGATATGGGACCATTTACAGGATAAATAGACTTGAGTGAGGTGATACAAATGAGGCAACTGAGGGTGTTCTTGAACTGGCATAAGGAGAATTAAGGTAGAGCTACAAGTTACAACTATTTGAAGGAATGCCAAGACCCTTTAGACTAGAGTAGTAGCGGGTCCACTTTACAAAAGCAAAAAGAAAAATGTAATTTTAGTCAGGAAGAGACAAGTGAAGTCAACAGAGACTTGAATATGAATTTCTGATCAGAAACACAATGACTGACCTGGTATTTTTTTTCCCAAAGGCATCCTTAACTAGATTATAAAGAGGGTGATTATTAATCTGATTGCTCTGAAAGGCCCAGAAACACTAGCATGAAACAAACAAAAAACCAAACAAAAATCTACCTTAATTATATTAAAGCCATACTACCTTTAAAAGCCATTAAACTTGTATTTTTAATGTTGTTAAATGTAAATAGCATTTTTCCTTTGAGGTAAAGAGTTCAGCTTACTAGATTTGCAATTAAAAGAATGATAACCTGAAATTCTTTTTAAGCAATGATAAAGGCTACATTAGAGCTTCTTGGTATGTTAACATTCAGTGAGGTCTGTTTCTGCTAAGCCAATAATTTGACTTAATAATAAAAAATAGAAATATATGGAAAGAAAGAAATGTAAAAGAAGAAAAGAAATAGTGTGGTTTCCTCTCAAATGCTTCAAAATAAACCTCTTCCCACTAACATATATCAGACTGTGGGGACCAAACCTGCCAGGTGCTGTGTGGTCTCCTTTGATACTTAGAACTGCCCAAAATACCTCATTCAATTCATTAGATGACTTCATTTCAGAAATCATGCTTTTTACTGAAATCTGAAAGCAGAAAGCTCCGGAACTGCTTTACAAAGAGATGAAATGGTTTATGCAAGAATAGCTCAAAAGGAATCCAGAGGCTTCTGGATTGCTTGTGGCTTCAATGACAGTGATGCATAGATAGTTTGGGGGTATATCTCCCTAGATTAGAGCTGATCTACAAATGAGAAACTTCAACAAATTGCCCCAATTCATAATCATTGGTGTTTGAACTATGATGATACTTTATTAAGACAAATCAATGGACAATTATTTAGCACCTACTACATACAAGGCATGACATCATATGTAGTAAGGTGTAAATCTGTGTTTACTCTTATTTCTTTACAATAGACACCTATATATTCATCATGGTTGCATTAGTCCCATTCCAAAATGAACTTGATGCTGCATGAATATATAGTGTGTAAAATTTAGCCAACATACAGAGAAACACACTGCTGCTGCAATGTCTCTTTTTGAGACCATAAAACTCTGCTCTGATGTTTTGGTCACAGAGAGAAACCTTTATACCATTTCCACAATTGGGCCTGATTAAACACACAGGCCATGCGTTTGTAATTAAACATGTACAGAGAAAACACAAAGTACCCAATTACCTATGTGCTCATTGTAAGTCTGTTAACATCTCATATGCCTCCTGAGATCCATTGCCCTTTTAACTAAGAGTGAAGCCACCTGTCTCCCCTGGGAAAGCTGGCATGTCTGAAAAAGTTGATTGTTTGCTTTTGAGCTAAATGCCTCTTCTGTTCGCTGCTTTATCTATTGATTGTACTTTAGCTTATGACTGCTTTGCCCTGAGATTTCCCCCAAGGATTATAATCTATCTAACATTTATTTAGCAGAACCAACCCTAACCCTTAGGATTTCCTGGGAGGCTTCTGAATGACCTTTTCTTTCTTTAAGAAATTACCAGAGTATATGCACCAGGGATATGAATACTGTCCCTAGTTTAAATATCCTTCCAATCCCTTTGTGCAACTTCTGTCTTAAAATAAATGACCTGTTAGACAATAAGTGACATTATGCCTTTAAGATACAGTTTCTTTAAAGTTACAAAATAAGTTTTGATCACTTGCAACAAATTTAACAGTACGAAATAATGTAGGGGGAAACAATCCCAAGATTTCCAGTCTGAATATGGCAGAGACACATAGTAATTTTCTCTTTTTTCTACATATGACACAAAATCAAGAAAGTAAATAGGCAAACAAACAAATAAAATATTCTCTCCATTTTCACTGAAATTTAAAGGTATATAATCATTCATAGACTGGCCTAACAAAAGCAAGTGTGACTTACCAAAGCTATCTATATGGAGTGAGGTGCAACAGAAGCCTTGAAAGGGGAGGTGAACAGAATGACCTTACAACTGCCCAGGAAAAGCTGGTATAATGCAAACCCAGAATTGAAAAATCCCATAATTTTCACCAAATAAGATCTGCAGGATCTGTAGGGAGCAGATAGAGAGATCAAGCAGAAGCTGCATAGACAGTAGGTGGAAGAAAGACCCACCAACAATGATCAAACAGCCTTGGGGTGCAGATGACAGCAAAGGCAACATAACGTATATTCCTTGGAGGAAACTCCTACAAATAACTGGGCCAGCAAACCCAACTCATCCTCTGATGAACAATATAGAAGAAGTTGAAAAAGAATCAGTATAAAAATATTAAATGAAAGCTTTGCCAGAACAATGATGGCATGAAACAGAAATTATACCAAACATTCTTTTAATTTAATTTAATTTAATTTTTTTAAATTTACATCCAAATTAGCATATAGTGAAACAATGATTTCAGGAGTAGATTCCTTAATGCACCTTACACATTTAGCCCATCCCCCCTCCCACAACCCCTCCAGCAACCCTCAGTTTGTTCCTCATATTTATGAGTCTCTTCTGTTTTGTCCCCCTCTCTGTTTTTATATTATTTTTATTTCCCTTCCCTTATGTTTATCTGTTTTGTCTCTTAAAGTCTCATATGAGTGAAGTCATATGGTTTTTGTCTTACTCTGACTGGCTAATTTCACTTAGCGTAATACTCTCCAGTTCCATCCAGGTAGTTGCAAATGGCAAGATTTCATTCCTTTTGATTGCTGAGTAATACTCCATTGTGTGTGTGTGTGTATACACACACACACACACACACACACACACACACACACACATCTTCTTTATCCATTCATCCACCAATGGACATTTGGTCTCTTTCCATACTTTGGCTATTATTGATAGTGCTGCTATAAACATGGAGGTGCATGGGTCCCTTCAAAACAGCACACCTGTATCCCGTGGATAAATGCCTAGTAGTGCAATTGCTGGGTTGTAGGGTATACCAAATATTTTACCACGACATAGAAAAAGAAACAAAACAATTGTTTCAATGCAGAAATACGAACAAATTTGAAATGCCAGAACTTGAAAAAGATGGTAAGACATTAGTTTACTAAAAGGATCTTACAGAACTCAGTACAGGAGAAAAGTTTTAAATAATGAAAAAGAACAAGGACAGTAGAATGGACAATATGAAAAGCACCACAATTACCATGGAGTGTAGAAATAGAAAGGAAAGGGGTGCCTGGGTTGTTAAGTCATTTGAGCATCTGACTCTTGATTTTGGCTCATGTCATGAATCCAGGGTCCTAAGATCAAGCCCTGGGTCAGGCTGTTTACTGAGTGTGGAACCTGCTTAAGATTCTCACTCTGTCCCTCTGCCTCTCCCCTGCTCATGCTCTCTTTCTTTAAAAAAAAAAAAAAAAAGAAAAAGAAAAAAGAAAACAATTTAAAAAAAGAAAGAGAAAGGAAAATAAAAATGAAAAGAAAAAAGTAAAATAGGATTAGAAAATGTTAAACACATAACATTTACATAATTGGAGTTTCCTATAAAGATAAAGAAGCCAAAGTATTTAAATATATTTAAAAACTATTAGAGGAATAAACACAAAATGGATTAAAGACCTAAATGTGAGCTCTGAAGCCATAAAATTCCTAGAAAAAAATGGGCAATAATTTGTTTGACATCTGCTATAGAAATATTTTTCTAGATATGTCTCCTCTGGCAAGGGAAATAAAGGAAAATTAAACTATTTAATCTATACCAAATTAAACCTTCTGCACATGGAAGGAAACCATGAACAAAACAAAAAGGCAGCCTACTGAATGGGAGAATAGATTGGCAAATGACATATCTGATAAGGGGTTAATATCCAAAATATATAAAAAACTTCTATAACCCAAAACACACACACACACACACACACACACACACACACACACACCAAAAACAACAGCAACAATAATCTGATCTAAATGGGCAGAGGACCTGAATAGACATTTTTTTTTTTTCCCAGAGAACATATAGAAAACTAACCAACACAGGAAAATATGCTCAATATCACTAATCACCAGGTAAATGCAAATTAAAACCATAATGAGATATCACTGTAGACCTATTAGAATAACATAATCAAAAACACAAGAAATAACAATTTTCGGCAAGGACATGAAGAAGTGGGAACCCTCACACACTGTTGTTGGGTAAGTATTTGGTGCAACCACTGTATGGAGGTTCCTCAAAAAAACCAAAAACAGAAATACCATATTTTCCATTAATTCCACTACTGATTATTTACCCAAAGAATACAAAAACACTAAATTATAGGGATACATACATCCTATGTTTATGGAAGCATTATTTACAATGGCCAAGAAATGGAAGCAGTCCAAGTGTCCATCAATAGATGAAAGGGTAAAGAAGTAGTATAAATAAACAATGGAATATTACCCAACTATAAAAAAGAATTAAATCTTGCCATTTGCAAAAATATGGATGGACCAAGAAGGTATAGTGCTAAGTGAAATAAGCCAGTCATAGAAAATAAATGCAATATAATTTCACTCATATGTGCAATTTAAGAAACCAAACAAATGAACAAAGAGAAAAAGAGACAAACCAAAAAAATAGACTTAAATACAGAGAACTAACTGGTGGTTGCCAAAGAGAAGGTTGGGGGTGGGGGGATGGATAAAATAGATAAAGGAGATTAAGAGTACACACACACACACACACACACACACACACACACACACAACGCACACACACATACACATTGTTAGAGGAGTATGAGACATTTAATAAAAGCTTTTCTGGATTTTGGGTTCTTGGTATTTATCACTTTATATGCACAATGTGTTGAGGCATTTTTCTCTGACCATATAAACATTTACTCTGTACCTAATTAGGTATTCATAATTGTATAATTGTCTTTTCCTAAAGAACTTGAAATTTTATAAACTCAAGGTCTCCTAACTTCTTGACATGTCCCTAAAGAGTTATACTCCCCTACCTCAGAAGAATATAAATAAAAACTAATGGTCTATTTCTCATCATTTCTAATCACTATTTTGAAATCAGTCTGCAATGAAAAGCTGCAAGTTAGTTGCAATCTAATTTCACAAGGTAAAATGGTTTTAGCATGAAACCAAGAAGGGATTTTCAGATTTTATGGGAATGATTACGGTTTACCTTTACTGAGTCCATAATAACAAACGTTTATTAAAGGTCTGCTATGTCATATGGCTTTAAACTAGACAATGTGCAAGAAAAGAGGAGCCAAACTATCCATGACCTTGAACCTTTAGTAGGAGGTTGAAATCAAAAGAATAATTACACAAGTCTGATATTTAACTGGGATACACACTGACAGGATTAAACTAATTGATACTTACAAAGGGGTATCAACTCCTCCTTCTCTGCCCTTCTGTTATGCAGCAGTTTCAGTTCAATACCAGTAATAATAAGCTGTTCAATACCAGGCACAGAATTGGGTCTTTGGTAACCAGCTCCAGTTCTACCCACTTCTATTTTGGTTGTTCAGTGTCAATACCACTCAGAACCCCTAAATTCTTCCTCTTTGGCTCTATCATTGGATCTAAGGCTGGTAAAAGAGGGCAGACATTCCACTTTCTGGTATCCAGCCTTGCTCCAAAGAATGGTGAGTGTGCATGTTTGAGGGCTGGGGTCACCACAGGAGCAGGCTGGTGCCTGTAGGCCTAAAAGCTAGCACTCTTCCATTCATCCACCCATAACTTACTTAGGCCAGTATTTTGGGGTGACAAAAAGAAAGATACCCCTGGGTACTGGTGAGGGCACTGGAAACCCAATGTCTGAAAGTCAATGCTCATGTAGCCCCAAAGGTCTATGCACAGCCATTGCCATCCAGCACTCTAACCATTCCCTTCCTTGTAGAGAAACCATAGCTTCCTTAAAATACTAGCTTTAAGAAGACCCAAGAGAGACAAAGAGAGCAGGGGGTTGATGTTAATGGGAACAGCTGAAGATCTAGAAAGCACTTCAAGCTTTGTACACATTGAAAGAGTTCCCTAGGGTTTGATTTAGGGGAGATTAGAACTGGGAATATTGAGAAGGCACTCTTTTCATCATCACTACTAATTCTACCTTTAATGAAATACTTTGTTAAAACCTATTGAATGCCTGCTTTTTTTGACGAATAACAAAATAAATTTGCAAACATAAATGAAAGCTAACTGCTACACTGCTCTAACTCACATATTTGGCCTAAAGGATTAGGTTGAACTTAATTAAATGGATTGTTCCAATAAGTGATTTTGTAGCATAGTCAATAATATAAATTTTGAATATGTTAAAAATATTTTATATAGGATATAGGGGTTAAAACAAATTAAATGTAATTTCTATTAATTTGGCAGTAGTTGATTTAGTTCCACGCATACAAATGTTGATATAAAGAGAAACTCTCTGCTTATTGATATTGTCACCTAATGGCTATCATTTTAGTAAAATTGTCATTCAAAAAGCTTTTTATGATTCATTTGTCAAAATATGATTTAAAAGGAATTTTAGTGAGCTCATGACAACCAATTTAAACAAAAGATCACAAGCATGCTTTCCTAAAGCCAGGAAACAATTTGTGCTACGAATGACCACATAGTAAATGGTAGTCTACACATGTACAGATATATGTGTATTAGTTTACTTAGAGAATGATGAAGCTATGTAATTTTTAAGTTTATATCCTCATTATATATTATTTTATATTGCTATTGAAGTTGTTCCATACATGGAATATCAACCCAGAAATCACCAGATTGGGATTACCACTCTGCAGCAGAAGAGTACAGTTCTATGAGCATATATTAAAGTGATTTCTTTCCATAGTGGGGTAGTCTGGGATGGCTTCCCTGAGTAGTGATAAGTCAACTAAAATATAAGGATGAGAAGAAATAAGAACATTCCAGATTTAAGCAGGGCATGCTAAAAGCAGTATTTTGAAAGAAAGCCAGTTTTGTTCAGAGAAGGTTAGGGCACTAGATTGGGGTGAGAACAAAAAAAAAAAAAAAAAAAGAGCTGTATATGTTGAGGGTTGAGAAGTAGAGGCCACATCATGCAGAACATCATAGGCTGTGATGGTGAATATGGTCTACATCAATGTAGAAGGCAATGAGGTTTGGCTGAATTAGGAAGATATAGAAGTGAAATAGCAGGCAAATTAGAGATATTATATAGGTGGTGAGAAATGTTACAAATTCTTTGTAAAACTACCTTTTACCTCTCTCCCTTCCTCCATCAATAACCTGTCTAGATTATAATCAGTTTTTCTTTGGAATAAAAACCCTTCCATATGTGGTAGAGTATGCAATTTAGAATTGTTTTTAATTCACTAAAATTGTGCTTCTTATGTGATTCCTTCTTTTTCTCTTTTTTATTTTTAATTTTAGAGTAACAATGAGAAAAATCAATTAGATGAATTCTAATTAGGGAAGTGTTAGTATACATGTGTGTCAGTAGTTGTCACTTAACCTTTCAAAAACAATATTATGAGCCATACTCTAAGCTATGTTGTAACTTAGATGTTATGTGGAGATCAGGGAAAATGTATGTAGATGTGTATGTGAGGGACAGAGAGTGAGACTGAGGCAATCCAGATGAATCTTTTTATTAGTAAGAATTTAACTAGAGTGGAGTGCCTGGGTGGCTGAGTTGGTTAAGCGTCTGACTCTTGGTTTCAGCTCAGGTCATGATCTCATGGTTCAGGAGTTCGAGCCCTGCATTGGGCTCTGCACTGAAGGCATGGAGCCTGCTTAGGATTCTGTCTCCTTCTCTCTGCTCCTTTCCTGCTCATTCTCTATCTCTCTAAATAAATAAATAAATAAATATCTAAAAAATATTTGAAAAATTTAACTAGAGTGACTCTCTGGAATATCTTTCTTTTAGTCTCAGAAGCTAAGTATTTTAAAGTGACATTTATTCAGGTAATGATGCCATTTATCAATTTATGCTCTATATTTGGGGGCATCATTTGAATAGATAACATGGTATCAGCCTTCAATCATAAGCAACTCTTTTCACTGAAATTGCCAACTACTTATGGTTAGTAAATATTTGATAACTATAAAATCTGTAACAATAAACATGTAAATATTAATTATCTGATAATAGCTAAAAATACAAAGCCCTGTCCTGGAGATGATAAGATAATAACTCACATTCTCTGCTCTCACAAATCTTAAAAATAAAGAAAGATAGACTGGTTAATAAATAAACTCAATAAAACATTAAATTTATGGAGTGGAATGTAACATAGAAAATCTACAGATAACCAGTACAGCCTTGTGCATCTTAGTCTAAGCATATGAACCAAATAAATGCATCATGCAGAACATCACAATTTAGGGAAACTTGCTCTCCACCTCACATGAAGAAAGAAAAAAAAATACTGTGTTCTAAACATTAGAAAAAATTGGTATTTATACATGATATCATTAATACTCATAGAAACTCTTTGGAGAGTATACTATTATAAATTCTGTTTTGCAGATGAGCAAAATAAAAATAAGGCTTAGAGAAGCATTGTCTGAGAGAAATACAAAGTGAATCACAAAATCAAGCAATGTATGGAAATTTAAATTTTCTAGCAGTCATATTTTTAAAACAGTGAAAAGAAATAAGTGAAATATAAAGTAAAATTTAATATATGTGATCATTTCAACATACAATAAATATAAAACAAATTACTGTAATATTTTACATTCCTTTTTTTGAAATCCAATGTGTATTTTACACTTAAGTATCTCAATATGTAGTAACCACAATTTAAGGGCTTAATAGCCACATAAGGTTAGAGGCCACCCCAACTCAGACTTAGAGATTTTAAATAAATTACCCAAGGTTTAGTTACTCAAAAAGTGCAGAGCTGAAATTCAAACCCATAACATGAGTTCTTAAATACTATCTTGTGCTAATTAGGAAGGTATGATCCCAGATTCATAAATGTAACTTGAAATTGTCTTATTAATATAAGATTTTAAAAAACATTCAAAGAATTGTATGTATACTTTTTAAATCATCTTTTTTTTAAGTTTATTTATTTATTTTGAGAGAAAGTGAGTGAGTGCGAGTGTGTGCACTGAGCAGAGGAGGGGCAGAGAGAGAGGGAGAAGGAAAATCCCAAGCAGGCTCTGTGCTGTCAGCTTGAGCCCCATACGGGGCTCAAACTCATGAACTATGAGATCATGACCTGAGCAGAAATCAAGAGTCAATCACTCAGGGCACCTGGGTGGCTCAGTCGTTGAGCATCTGACTTCGGCTCAGGTCAAGATCTTGCGGTTTATGGGTTTGAGCCCCCCGTTGGGCTCTGTGCTGACAGCTCAGAGCCTGGAGCCTGCTTCGGATTCTGTGTCTCGTTCTCCCTCTGTCCCTCCTCTGCTCACACTCTCTCTGTCTCTCTCTCAAAAATAAATAAAGATTAAAAAAATTAATAAAAATATTTTTTTTAGTTAAAAAAAAAGTCAGTCACTCAACGAGCTGAACCATCCGGGAAACCCTCAAAGAATTATGTGTATCTTTATTCACACACAAAAAATAGTCTTGAAGAGGTTATGTAAAATTCTGAAGGAGTCACAATTAATAGATAATATAATAGGTATTGGGTCCACATCTATCTAGTTTCAAATACCATATTTCAGCTATATCATAATCATAAATAACTAGATCCACTGAAGGAGTTTACAGGAAAATTAGGCTCCCATTGGGTCTAATAGATGGTAATTACAAACAAAGCAGGGTGTTCCTATAATCAAGCATTCCGATATTATTTTTAAAAATTGCCTATGTCTTTTCATTCACTTTAAATATAAAGCATAATCACTATAACCACTACCACCATAACAACAACAAAAAATTCAATAGCTTACTGCCTACAGAGCTCATGCTGTCTTAGGTTTTCTGTTGACAAGCAACTATAAGAGATGTGTAACTAAGCATCTAAGAACCATGCCCAGTATTCAGATTATACATGTGCATTAAGGAACACACTACCCAATGAGCATGATGCTGCAGTACTGACACAGCCTTCTGGGAAATGCTAGAGGTAACCTCAGGCAACAAGGAAATGGGAGGATACCTTAATGCTTTATCATTGATGACCTAGAAGATTTCATGTTATGGTGTCTTGGGTTTTAAATTAAATGTCAAATATAATTTGTCACTGAAAATGTGAAGTGTAGAACTTCCCTTAGAGACTCTGAGAACTCAGTCCTCTAATTGGTGTCTGCCTAAAACTGAGTGAAAATAGAGATCATTTGGTAAATTGTCACACTATTCTACAGAAATGTGTGGATTTTTATCTCTTACACTTTAAATCTGTAGTAAATTCTTGAGATAGTATTTAAAATGTGCAGTATTCAGTGCAGTATTAAATACAGTGGAACTGATAAACTCTTCCCTTTGGGATCATGCCACCGTTTATGTCCTGGTCTCTACGACATTTAGTCTATAACATCAAGAATTTTGTGCAAGAAACTGAAGTAACACATAGTCCACGGATACTATTTATGTATTTGTGGGTTTTTCCCCCCGCTGGCAAGGGTTTATGTTAATAATAGGGCTAATAATAGGATATACAATCCACTTTAATATGTTAGCATTATATCTTTCTGAACTATCTGTATATTAGGGCTAATTATGAGGTATCTTTAAGTCTAAGAATGCAGCTTAACTCGAAGACATCATTTTTACTGCCGGTTTTAATTAGAAATCTAAAGAAACAAGTACAATTAAATATGCCCATAAAAATAATAGATACATTCCTATAATACTAGTCAATTTGTTGCACCATTAATATCATTCAGTGTGACAGTTTTTAAAACATATTGGAATAATTCAAGTGGAAAATGGCTAAGAACAAAATTACTGGCATTTAACCACCATAACAGTTTTAGAACAGTGAGTACCACTCAGTATCTGCATCAATAGCTATTTTTCTTTGAAGCCACATTGTAAAGTTAACTAGTTGTCTATCTCATTATACCCATTGTTTCTAAGAACAATTAATCTTGTTTTGAAAGTATACCGCTTCGGAAGAAAATTAATTTAACTTTAGAAATTCATAGTTGCAAACATAATTTGTAAAGGGAATATTAATGTATCTAAATTTTCCTAATTCCAAGGGAGTGATTTATTTTACTTTCAGAAATATAATCCTTGGCAAGTTTCCTCCTCCATGAAACAGGTAAACACAGGTTACCCTGAAAAATCTTTGCAGATGTCTAATGGGCCATGGAGTAGGCCACACACGCTAGGTCACAGACACTTGACAGCAAACCTAACTGACAGGATGACATAATGAGGTGTACAGTCAGGAATCACTATTTTTTTTTTTCATTTTAAAATCAATTTTCTGAATATAACAATGACAAGCTTTCGTATGTACTATATTTCTAAAATATTATCACATTCATAATTTTATTTAATCCTATCAAAAACCTTATGAAGTAGAATATTATAATGCCACTTTATAGGTGAAAGATGCCTTCTTTAATGATTATTTATTTATTCTGAGAAAGACAGAGCACACACAAGTGGGGGAGGGGAAGACAGGGAAAGAGAGAATCCTAAGCAGTCTCCAGGCTGTCAGACCAGAGCCCAACATGGGGTTTGATCTCACGATCCATGAGATAGATCATGACCTAAGTGGAAATCAAGAGTTGGATGCTTAACCAACTAAGCCACCCTGGGACCCCAGGATGAAAAATGTCATATGTCTTATCTAGCACCACAGTACTTACAGTAAGAGAGTATTTTGACATCTGCTAGTTTTATTCATAGATAACATAGACTTCATACTTTGGTCTGGTCTAAATGATCATAAATTCTTAACTCATAAATGTGAAATTCAGTTTTATCATAATGTTACTGTTCATTGCAAAGTGAAAAAATTTGGTGTTGCTGGTATTATGAGACTGTTCATGACATAATTTTATGTTAAACACCATTTGGTAAATTTAAAAGAAAAATAATCTAAGACTACAAATTTCTATTAAACTGAAATAGTACATTTGAAGTAAAAGCCAAGTCTTCTTATTTTCTCTCTTCTGGACCAAATTATGGTTATATCATGCATTGCTTTGGGCTATTGGCCTCAATCCTCTAAACATTACTAACTGTTCTTTTATACTTAAAGCTTAAGTTGAAAAGCAGGAAGCTAGATTAGGGTCAATAAACACTTGTCAAATGCCTACCATATTGTTAATTTTCATTTATGTCATTTAAGTTTAATAAAAGGTATGCAATATCTATTATTAGTAGTTATTATATTTTATATTTATATGAGGAAGCTAGGTGTCAGACTGATTAAAAGTTTTCAATAATATCATACAACAAGCTGATATTTAAAACTCATGTCTATTCTCTCAAAATCTTATGTTCTTTCAATAATATTACAAATGCTAAAGTCACCTTAGTGAGACTTAAACTGTCTTTAAAAACTTTCTAAATTCTTATAGGAAGTTGTATAACATGGAAGAACTTGCACCATACATTCTATCATTTTTCTCACCTGTAACTCCACTATTTTAATCATCAATTAAACTTGTTAATTTGGAAATCTGATCTAGTATTCTCATTTTTGCAACATATTTTAAATCTTAGATGCTTCCTTTTTCATAAAAGCATGTAACTAATTACACGCAATATATCTGAAGCTGGAGAATTTGCCTTGGTTACAGATTCTTTATTCTCCCACCTGAGAAAAGCATACTTTTCAGTGTGCTTTTCCATTGAGTAAAGTGGCCTGCTTTAATGGATGTTAGGAAAAACAAATTACACAGACCAGGTGTCCATAAAGGAAGAATCTTCTATGTTGGGCAAATTAAAGAAGAGTAAACATAGCACAGAGAAATGCCCAAGATCTAATGATGGCTAAACATAGGCAGAGTTTTCAAGACCCAAAGTGAAGAAATACATGTTTGGCATTAGGGTTTTGCTAATGTTTGAACTGTGGACAATTTGATGATAAATACAATATCAAACATGATCATTTATTGAGTGTCTAACTAAGTCAGGCACTTTGCTGGGTGCTTGGGAAGCAAGTATAGATAAGATATGGCTTATGCCTTCAAAGCATTCACAAGTTTAGATCAGGAGACAAATTTATCTTTGCTAAACTATTATAGGTGAGAACTGCGCTATAAACAAAGTGTTACAAAAGCACAACAAAGTAAAGTGAAGGTCTAGGAAAAACTTTTGAAAGATACCAGACTTGAAATATAGAGAAGAAATTATCAGACTAAGGAAATCTAAAGGGAGTTTAATCATGGGAAGGACATGGACAAAGAAGAAGCATAATAAGCTTAGAAAGGGCAAGTAATACTTAATGACTGTAAGCAACCTAAACACGGAGACTGCGTCCATCTTGTTCACTATAAAATGAACACTGCCCAGTTCAGAACCCTAGCATGTGAGAGATGCTCAGGTGCTCAGTAAGGAATGAATGAAAATTGAGTGTGAGTATGGGAAATATATATAACTTTAGTCTTGAAAGGCACATTATAGCTGATTTGGAAAGATCTTGAAAAGCATGTAAAACAGTATGAGACCCATGGGATGCCATCAATCTATTTTAAAAATAAATAATAGTTTTGTTTTTTAGCAAAAGCAATGACTATATGTAGAATAATATCAGGGTCTCCCTAACCCTTATCAGCTTACAGATGATACCTGATTCCATATGAAAAAATCATGTCAATTCCATGGTCTAAGAGTAATTATGTCCTTAAACTGGATGATTTAAGGACCACAAGTTAACAGTGAAATACGTCCTGACTAAATTCCATGATGTGCACTGCATGCATTCCTGTACCTTCCAATAATGCAGAACTTCCACTGCATTTTACTATAATATTTATTATATTTTATGTCATGTAATTTTCTATCTGCTAAAGCATGAGTTTCTTGAGATAAAGTTCATATTTTGTTTACATGTCTATCTTAGCACCTTGTAAGGTCACTGGAGCATTGTGGATGATTACTAAATATTTACTAAAAAATGTCAGAAATCAGGTTCTTTCAGAAATCAGATTCTTGGCCTGATTTAGAAATTCCAGAAGTTAACACCTGGAAAGACAAAGAAGATATGGGGAAATAGGAATAGGAAAAGAAATGGAATAGGAAAGGAAGGGAAATGGAATAGGAAAGCCCCTGGACCACAGAGCAGCTCTGATGTCCGAAAAGACAGAGAGGAGGAAGTGGACTGAGCATGAAGATCTTCAGGGAGATCCTTGATAGGATCAAATCTAGGTTAGAGTTTCCCAACATCCACACTACTGAAATTTTGGTCTTGATAACTGTTTGTTGCAGAGGGCTGTCCTATGAATTTTATGATCTTTGCTAGCTTACCTGGCCTTTACGACTACATGCCAGTAGCATATCCACTACTTGTGACAATGGAAAGTATCTCCCAAATGTTTCCAAATGGCATTTGGGGGGTGCACAGTTACCTCTGGTTGAGAGTCAGTGGCCTTGAACAACCCAGTGTATCCCAGAACAAAGATTGCCTCAGAGGAGTTTCTCATTAGTCATTAATGGCAAGGCCCTTTTTCTCCTACCATGCTCAGTCTTTGTGCCAAGGGTTTCCTGGGAGGCACATGACCTCAGCTCCAACACTGAGCCATATTCTAAAGGTGATCACATCTGGATGCTGTCAGCTAACTGCTTTCCTTGAAGTTGAACAGAAAATGATTTATGGAAAGGAGCTAAGAGCAGCATATCTACATAACTGCCACATAAAGGCCAGCGGATTCTCCTTTGCATTTAATGGCCTCAATTGTGACATGTTTCATTGGGTCTTATTTTATTATTTCTATTAAACTTCTCCAAGACTGGAAATATTTGTTTTGTTACATATTCAAGGAATAACATTCTTTTTGTTTGGTATTTCCCCTGCAACTTTAGCTAGTTCTAGGTTATTACAACCTCACTTTGACTCAACAGAATCATTTGTCTCTGCATTCAAAAGTTGAAATGTATAGTTCTTAGACTTTGGAAATAAAGTCAGTCCTTCAATTGGATAATAGCAAATAAAAGAGGACTGTAGTCTCCATTAGTTTTATATAGTGTATTTAGGTCACTGCTCAATTTACACTAGTCACCTATTTCTTGTACTTTCTATTTTTATGATATGCTTCTGGAAAACATTCAAGATATCTGTTTAAGTGCATCTTCTTGATGGATGGCCATGCTGACCATCACATCTACACTCATTACTAACAACAAATTCAGTTTGACTCTAACTTTGCTAGACTTACTTTCTGAATCTGGTATGACATTTCTCAGAGACTAGGTACATTTCAAAAATTATGTAAGTCATTCACAATGGTGTTAAAAGATGAATGCACTGGGGCGCCTGGGTGGCGCAGTCGGTTAAGCGTCCGACTTCAGCCAGGTCACGATCTCGCGGTCCGTGAGTTCCAGCCCCGCGTCAGGCTCGCATCAGGCTCTGGGCTGATGGCTCAGAGCCTGGAGCCTGTTTCCGATTCTGTGTCTCCCTCTCTCTCTGCCCCTCCCCCGTTCATGCTCTGTCTCTCTCTGTCCCAAAAATAAATAAACGTTGAAAAAAAATTTAAAAAAATATGAATGTACAATGAACTTATATAAACAATATATATTTATTCAACACTGCTTTACTGGATGTCATATAAGTGAAATGGATATAATATTAAATTTTAAAACTTTCCAAAAATACTCTGAGGTCATCAGCTATTAAAATAAGAGTATTTAAAAACATTAAAATTAAATGTGCTATTTATGCAGTGTAGAACTTTTGCTGTATATTATGTAAGCACTGTTCTGAGAATATAATGGAATTATGATCTGCTTGTGGAGATGGGCTGGGGATTGGAAAAATCAATACCTTATTTTTTTAAGTATACAAGGAGTTGCAAATAGATGGATAATATCAACAGACTTGGTTGCATAAAACACATATCTAATCTAACTTTGAGGTATGATATATTTTGGATATTGCTTTTTAAGAAGCAGAGTTTGCATAAGCAGAGAAAAGTGAAATAGACATAAATTGTTTAGCTCACAGATGAAAATAATTTTAAAAAATTAATGTTTATTTATTTTTGAGAGAAAGAGAGACAGAGTGTGAGTGGGGTAGAGACAGAGAGAGAGGGAGACACAGAATCTGAAGCAGGCTTCAAGCTCTGAGCTGTCATCACAGGTGCCCCATCCACATGCCCCACCAATGAATATACTTTTAATTCTCACAACCTATTTGAGCCACCCAAGTGCCCCACCAATGAATATACTTTCAATTCTCACAACTTATTTGAAGTGAATGACACATTATATTAAATATAAGAAAAGCTTCTCTTAGATGACTATGTTATTAGTCAGGTTTATCCAGAGAAACAGATATATATATATATATTATATATTGTGTGTATATATCTATATATCTATCTATATATCTATCTATCTATATATATATATATATATATATATACATACACACACATACATACATATACTCGGAGAGAGAGAGAGATGATAAGAAATTGGCTTATATGATTATAGAGGCTAAGGAATCCCAAGACTTGGCGTCAGCAAGCTAGACTTAGGAAAGCTACTGGTGCATTTCCAGTCCAAATCTGAAGGCCTCAGAATCAGCAGAGCTGATGGCATAGTTCCAGTCAAAGCTGGCACGTTTGAGACTAGTCACCTCATATTTCTATGTGAGCCCAAAGGCAGGAAAAAAATTATGTCCTTGCTTGAAGGCAGTTAAACAGGAGGAATTATCTCTTACTTGTGTGAATTATCGGACAATGGTCAGGTTTTTTGTTTTATTGAGGCCTTCAAATGATTGAATGAGGACATTCACATTAGGAAGATGAATCTCCTTTAATCAGTCTACTGATTCAAATGTTAATCTATTTGACCAAATGTTTGGGTAAACTGTGGCCTAGTCAAAATGGCATATAAAATTAATCATTACAATTCTCAAACACTATCCTAATTAATTTCTACATATAACTTGGCACTTCTACAAAGGACTTCAAGTTGCAGGGTTTATTCCCATTTTTGAACATGGCAATTGAAGCTTAGGAAGCTTATGTGAATTGTCCCAGCTTCCATAGATGATGTGTTACTGAACTAGAATTCAAACCCAAAATCAACTTTATATATGAATTTATGTTCTTTTAATAAATATTAGGTTGATGTTTCATTTACTCTCTTTTATTAAAAAAAATGCTTGGACTTTGAGTGTCAGAAAAGGTGGTAAAGACTTAATTTTCCCTGTAGCACTCCTCTAAATACAAGTAAATACCTGGAAATAATTCAACAATCATAAAAGGATTCTGGCATCTAGAAAGAAGAAAGTGAACTGGCTAAGGATCTTAGAGTTTGAGAAAATACTGCAGTGAGTTCCCAGGGATTTCTTTTTAGCTCTAATATATCCTGGTCTGAGAGCCAGAGAAGCATGCAATCTGAACTACCAATTGCCATGGAAAGAAAGAAGAAAGAAAGAAAGAAAGAAAGAAAGAAAGAAAGAAAGAAAGAAGAAGAAAGCAAGCAAAAGAAAAGGCTATTCTTTCCAACTTGAGGACCTGGAAAGGGATATGTTTCTTGCCATATCAAGAACAAGAAAAATCACAATATCAATTGATGTCTATACAGACATGATTCAATTGCTGGAATTTTCTGACGCGGGTAAATCAACTATCATAAACATGCTTTTATAAACAATAATGAATTCTCTTGAAATGAGTGAAAAAAGAAATAGAATATTTCATCAAAGAAAGAGAAGCTGTAAGAAATATCTAACTGGGAATTCTAGCACTGGATGGACTCAATAGTACAAAGGAGATGAGAAAGCATAGAATCAACGAACTTAAGGATAGACCAGTAGAATTTACAGAATCTTAGCAGACAGAAGATAAACTGAAAGGGAAAAAACAAAACAAAACAAACAAACAAAAAAAAAACAAAAAAACAGAGCCTTGGGGATCTGTCGGACAGTAACAAAGTATCTAGCATTTGTATCATCTGAGTCACAGAAGGATAGAAGAAAGAGTGGGACTGAAAAATCATTCAAAGAGATAATGGTTGAAAAATTCTCAAATCTGACAAAAAGAATAAACCTACAGACTGAAGAGGCTGAATGAACCTCAATTAGGTAAAATCAAAAGAAATTCATGGCAAGGCACATCATAAGTACATTTTTAAAAATTAAAGAAAAAGAATGTCAGGAGTAACTAGAAACAATACACTACCTATAGGGGAATCCCAACTCATCTGAAACCATGCAAGAAGTGGCAAAATATTTTTCCAAGTGCTGAAAACAAAACAAAAACAAATAAAAAAACACGTAGTATTCCATTGTGTATATAAACCAAATACTACATAGCAATGAGAAAGAATGAAATATGGCCTTTTGTAGCAACATGGATGGAACTGGAGATTGTCATGCTAAGCAAAATAAGTCATACAGAGAAAGACAGATACCATATGTTTTCACTCTTATGTGGATTCTGAGAAACTTAACAGAAGACCATGGGGGAGGGGAAGGAAGAAAAATGGTTGCAGAGGGAAGGAGCCAAAACATAAGAGACTCTTAAAAACTGAGAACAAACTGAGGGTTGATGGGGGGTGGGAGGGAAGGGAGGGCAGGTGATGGGTATTGAGGAGGGCACCTGTTGGGATGAGCACTGGGTGTTGTATGGAAAGCAATTTGACAATTGATTTCATATTAAAAACAAAACAAAACAAAACAAACTCTCCCCAAACACTATTGACTGTGAGTCTGTGAGCTCTATATCATTAAAACCTATCTATTAAGAATTCTCAAACAAAGTAAAATTAGGGGAATCTGATAACAGAATATTTACCCTAAAAAAATGGCTGAAAGTCCCTCTATAAACAGAAAATGAAGCAGAAAGATAGGAACTTCAGTAAAGAAAGAACATTCTATGAAAGGGTAAAATAGGATTAAATATAATTGTTAATTTCTTCTCAAGTTCCTTAAATGATATTTGATATTTAAATAAAAAAATGTAACAGGGGTGCCTGGGTGGCTCAGTAGTTAAGTGTCTGACTTCGGCTCTAGTCAAAATCTCACTGTGAGTCCTAGCCCTACATTAAGCTGTCTGCTTGTCAGCACAAAGCCTGCTTCGGATCCTCTGCCCCTGCCCCTCTGCCCCTACCCCACTTGAGCTCTCTCTCTGTCAAAATACATAAATAAACTTAAAAAAAAAAGTAACAGGATTTGCTGCTGGTTTTCAATGTATTTAGAGAAAACACTTAAGATAATCATATATAAAAGGTAAGAAAAGTAAAGATGCTTCAATGGAAATAAGATTTTAATATTCCATCACTGTGGTAAAAGATCACATAAGTAGGAAGAAACAAGGCAAAAAGGAATACTGTAAACTACGTCAATCATGAAGCAAATGATATGAATAAATATACTCAAAAATACGTAAGTAAATAAAATTGGAATTAGTAAGTAAAAGAAAGTAAAAATAATTTTTAAATAAAGTAAAAATTATTTTAGTAACTTAAATAAGGCAAAGGAATCAGAGGAGTACAGAACAGAAGAAACAAACAGAAAACACATAATAAAATGTAAATTTAAGCCATATCATATTAGTAATTATTTTAAATATAATCTAAATTCACCAATTAAAACACAAAGATTAGCAGAGTTGATTTTTTAAAAACTGACACAACCATATGTTGTCCACAAGCAACTTACTTCAAACATGGTATAGGTTAAAAATAAAAGTATGAAAGTAGATATATTATGCAAACATTAACCAGAAAAACAAGAGTGATATATATATAATATATATTGGATGATGTATGCTACATAACAAAGAAAATTACTAGGAACATAAAATGAATATTACTTAATGTTAAAAGTATCAATCCATCATGAGTACATAGTGATTCTAAATATGGTTGCAAAAAACAAAAAAGACTCAAAATACATAAAGTGAACATTAGTAAAACTAAAAAAAAAAAAAAATAGAATAACACACAATTATAGCTGAGAATTCCAACATTTCATTCCCAGAAAATATATAAAATATAAATATAGAAGAATTGAGAATGATCAAATAACACAACCTAATTGACATTTTAGAACAATTCAACCAACAGCAGAATATATATTCTTTTCAGCTGTCCATGGAACATTGATAAAGATAGAAAATATTTGTGTCATAAAACAAACTTTCTCACATTTAAAGAATTTAAATAATACAGAGTGTCTGTCTGATGATAATGGAGTTGAACTAGAAATCAATACAGAAAGACAACAGGAAAAACTTCAAATACTTGAAAATTAATTAATATACTTTTTAATTTTTTTTTTAATTTTTTTAACGTTTATTTGTTTTTGAGACAGAGGGAGACAGAGCATGAACAGGGGAGGGGCAGAGAGAGAGAGGGAGACACAGAATCTGAAACAGGCTCCAGGCTCTGAGCTGTCAGCACAGAGCCTGACACCGGACTTGAACTCATGGATGGTGAGATCATGACCTGAGCCGAAGTCAGACGCTTAAACGACCGAGCCACCCAGGCGCCCCAATATACTTTTAAATAATTCATGTATCAAAGAAGAAGTCTCAAAGGAAATAAAAATACAGAAAAGCCATGTTGAGAGGGAAATTTATGCCAATGGATGCTTATATTAGAAAAAAAATCTCAAAACAATATTCTAAGTTCTTTGGTCAAGAATTCAGAAAAGATAAGAGAAGATAAATCCTAAAGCAAACAGAAGGAAGGAAATAATAAACATGAGATAAATTTAAAAAAAATTAAAGCAGGAAAACAGAAAAGTATCAATAAAACAAAAGGCTGATTCCTGAGTGAATGAATGAATAAAACAATAAAAATAAAATAATATAATATAAAATAAGTGATGTACTTCCAGTAAATTTTACAAGATTAAAAGAGATGGCACAATTCACTAATATCAGTAACAAAATAAGAGATATTGTAACAGATACAGTAGCAATTAAGAGATTAATAAGAGAATGCTACAAACAACTTCACATTTATGAATTTAACAACATAAAAATGAGCCAATTTCTCAAAAACCAAAAACTACTAAGCAAAGCACAACCGACATGAAATAGACAACTGAACCAGTGCTACAACTATTAAAGAAATTGAATTTGTAATTAAAAATTTCCCCTAAAATAAATCTTCATGTCAAGATTGTATCGCCATGAAATTTTACAAAACATTTACAGAATAAGCACACATTTTACACAATCTTTTCCAAAAGTAGAAAATGAGGAAATCTTTCTCATCTTATTATATGGGATCAGTATTACCTTGACACCAAGTCAGACAAAGAAAGTAAAAAGCACAAAACAAAATAAGACCAAGGTCCCTCATAAAACTGTAAAGATTCTCAATAAAACATTAGCAAATTGAATAGAACAATATAAAAAGAATTATATATATGGCCAAGTGAAATTGACTCCAGATATGCAAGGTTGGTTCAATATTCTTTTTTTTTTTTAAGTTTATTTATTTATTTTGAGAGAGACAGAGACAACCAGAGCAAGGGAGGGGCAGAGAGAGAGAGAGAGAGGGAGGGAAAAAAACAAAAAAAAACCAAAAAAACAAAAAAACAAGCAGGATCTGCACTGCTATTGCAGAGCCAGACACAGAGTTTGAACTCACAAAACTGTGAGATCATGACCTGAGCCAAAACCAAGAGTCAGACACTCAACCAACAGCCACCCAGGCATGCCAGTTGGTCCAATATTCTAAAACCAATCAATGCAACCCATTATACCAACAAGCTAAGAAGAAAACCTGTTTGAGCATATCAATTAACCCAGAAGAAGAATTTGACAACATCCAAAATATACTCATTGTAATAACTCTCAACATTGTGGGACTAGAGAGAAATTAATATTAACCTGATAAAGAGCATTCATAACAAAATAAATTATTATCTAACATCATACTTACTGGTGAAAAACTGAAAGCTTTCCTCCTAAGTTGAAGAATAAGGCAAGGATGTCTGCTTTCACTATTATTCAGCATGGTACTGTAAGTCCTAGCAAATGTAATAAAGCAATAAAAACGTGAAAAGGGGAGGAAAAATTGGAAAAGAATAAGCAGAAGTGCCCCATTCACAGATGACATGATTGTGCATGTAGAAAAATCTCCAACAGTGTACTTCTCAAATTCCTAGAATTAACAAGTGAGTTCATCAAAGTCACAGGATGTAAGATTAATTACACTCCTATATACTTAAAATGAATATGTGGAAACCAAAATTAAAAACACAAGGCCATTTACAGTGGCTAAAAAATGAAACACTTACTTATAACTAACAAAATGTGTTAGGATTTGTATGCTGAAGTTTCACAGGACCTTCCTGTACAGTTTTTCGCAAACTGCCCTCCCTAACTGTACTTTGGGGAGCTGCCCTAATAGGCTTTTGGCCAGGGCCCATACAGGGCAATGCCACAAGCCTGGCAGTGTGCAAGCAGTCCCTATAGTTCCCAGCACCATTCCAAAATGACTTTCTCCAGAGAGAGGGAAAGAAAATCACACCCAGAAGTCAGACAGAGATGTAGCAGTGGACTGGATGCAGACAGTTGGTCTGACCACAGGTATCACCCACCAAGGAAAACTCTAGGGACACAAAGGAAAATCACCCTGCAGTTTTGTGCTACTGTATCTCTGCTCTGACTCAACCTAAGTTCCAGGCATCTCAAGACTAGCCCACTAAGCCACAGGGACCAAAAACTGTCCACAACAGGAAAAGAGAACCTCTACAGACAACTGGACTAAAAGGTTCACCACAAGAGAAGGGTGGATACATCAGGCATAGGAGACAACCCTGAAGTATCAAGTTCTGTTGAACAAGGGACACTGCACACTAGGGCTACAGGACCTCTTCTTCACAAGACCATTACTTTCAAGTGCAGGAGACATAGATGTCTTTCCTAGTAAAGAGAAACAGACACAGAGAGTTAGAGAAAATGAGGAGACAGAGGAATATGTCCTAAATGAAATAAAGGACAAAATTACAACGAACATAATAAGCAAACAGGAGATAAGTAATAGAGATGACAGAAAATTTAAGATTTAAGTAATATTCATAAAGCTACACACTGAACTTAAAAAAAGAGTGGAAATCATCAATGAGACCCTTAGCAATGAGATAAAAAAGGAGAAATCAGAAATGAAGAACACAATCAATGAAATTAAAAATACCTAGATGGGGACACCTTGGTGGCTCAGTTGTTGAACATCCCACTTTTGATTTCAGCTCAGGTAGTGATGTCATGACTCATGAGACTGACCTCCATGTCCAGCTCTGTGCTGACAGTGCAGAGTCTGCTGGGGATTCTCCGTCTCCCTCTCTCCCTGCCCTTCTCCTGCTCATGTGCTCTCTCACTCTTTTTTTCAATATAAATTAACATACATACATACATAACAAGCCTAGATGGAGTAAATACTAGATTAGTCAAAGCAGAAGAATAAATCAGTAACCTGGAGGAAAAAAAATGCAAAATGAGGGGCACCTGGTTGGCTCAGTCAGTTAAGCAACCAGACCTTGATTTCACCTCAGGTCATGATCTGAGTTTCATGAGTTCCAGCCCCACATCAGACTGCACTGAGAGCATGGGGCCTGCTTGAGATTCTCCCTCTCTCTTTGCCCTTCACCCCAATTGTACTCTCTCTGTATCAAAATAAATAAATAAACTTAAAACAAAATTTAAATGTAAAATGAGAATAGACTGAGGGAACTCAGCAACACCATCAAATGTAATAACACTCACAATATAGGATCTCAGAAGAAGAAGAAAAAGAAAAAGGAGCAGAAAATGTATTTGAAGAAATAATAGCTGAGCACTTCCCTAACCTGAGAAAGAAAGAAGAAATCCAGATTCAGAAGACACAGAGATCCCCCAACAAAATCAACCCATGGAGGTCCACACCAAAACACATAGTAATTAAAATGGAAAAAAAAAATAATGGTAAAGAGAGAATTTTAAAAGCAGCAAGAGAAAATAAAACAGTTACACCCAATGGAAATTCATAAGGCTATTAGCATATTTTTCAGGAGAAACTTTGCAGGCCAGAAGGGAGTGGCATGATATATTCAAACTGCTTAAAGGGAAAAATCTGCAACCTAGATTATTCTATCTAGCAAGGCTATCATTCACAATAGAAGGAGAAATTAAGAGTTTCCCAGAAAAACTAAAACTAAAGGAGTTGTGATCAATAAACAGCCCTACAAGAAATGTTATAGGGGACCTTTGAGTGGAAAAGAAAGACCATAAGCAAGAGTAAGGAAAATAGGAAGCAAAAAAGTAGTAAAAATAAGTATATCAGTAAAAATCAATCAAGGTATCCAAAATAAAAATATGTAAATATACCAAAAATGTGTGGAGCAGAGGAGTAAAGAATGGTTTCAAACTCAAGTGACTATCAACTTTATATAAACTGCTATATGCAGAAGATGATATATACAAACCAAATGGTAACCAAAAATCAAATACCAGTAATAGATATGCAAAAAAGTGAAAGTAATCTAAATATATCACTAAAGAAGTTCAACTAATGTAAGTGAAGAGAGCAAGGAAAGAAAGGAATAGAGAAGAATTACAAAACAACCATAAAAACAAGTAATCAAATGGCAATAAATACATACCTATCAATAGTTACTCTGTATTTAAATGGACTATATGCTCCATTCAAAAGATTTAGGGTGATGGAATATTAAAAAGAAAAAAAAAGGCCCATGTATATGCTGCCTAAAACAGACTCATTTGAGACCTAAAGACACATACACAGTGAAAGTGAAGGGATACAGAAACATCTATCATGCAAATGGATGTGAAAAGAAACCTGGGTAGCAACACTTATATGAGACAAAATAGACTTTAAAACAAAGACTGTAACAAGAGTCAAAGAAAGATACTATATAATCATTCAGAGGACAATCCAACAAGGTATATATAAAAATTATAAATATTTATGCACCCATTACAAGGACACCCAAATACTTAATGCAGTTAAGTATCCTACTTATATCAATGGACAGATCATCCAAACAGAAAATCAACAAAGAAAGTGTGGCTTTGAATGAGACACTGGACCAGATGTATTTAACAAATGTATTCAGAACATTCCATTCTAAAACAACAGAATACACATTCTTTTCAAGTTCACATATAAAATTCTCCAGAAGAGACCACATATTAGCCCACAAAACAAGTCGCAACAAATTAAAAAAAAAAGAAATCAAAGTAATTCCATGCTTCTTTCTGACAATAATGCTATGAAACTAGAAATCGATCTCAAGAATATATCTGGGAAGAGCATAAATACATGGAGGTTAAATAATGTGCTACTAAACAATAAATGGATCAACCAAGAAATCAATGAGGAATAAAAAAAAAATACATGGAGACAAATGAAAATGAAACCAAACTGTCCAAAATCTTTGATATGTGGTGAAAGTGATTCTAAGAGGGAATTTTATAGGAATATAGGCCTACCTCAAAAAGCAATACACAACCTAACCTTACACCTTAAGGAACCAGAAAAAAAGAAAAAGAACAACAACAAAACCCAAAACTAGCAGAATAAAGGAACTAATAAAGATTAAAACAGAAATTGTGGCACCTGGGTGACTCAGTTAATCATCTGACTTTGACTCAGGTCATAATCTTGCAGTTTGTGAGTTTGAGCCCTGCGTTGGGCTCTCTGCTGTCAGTGCAGAACCTGCTTTGGATCCTCTGTCTCCCTCTCTCTCTCTGCCTCTCTCCGTCTCCCATGCACGTTCTTTCTCTCTCCCTTTCTTTCTCTCTCAAAAATAAATAAACATTTAACAAAAAAGATTAGAGCATAAATAAACCAAATGGAAACTAAAAATGCCAATAGAACAGATCACTGAAACAAGGAGCTGGTACTTTGAAAAGATTAACAAAATTGAAAACCTTTGGCCAGACTCATCAAAGAGAGAGAGAGAGAGAGAGAGAGAGAGAGAATTAAAATAAACAAAATTCAAAAGGAAAGGGGAGAAATAACAATTCACACCACAGAAATACAGAGGATTTTTAGAGAATATTATGAAAAGTTATATGCCAACAAATTGGAGAGCCTAGAAGATATGGATAAATTTCTAGAAACATGTAACCTGCCAAAATAGAATCAGGAAGAAATAGGAAATTTGAACAGACCAATTACCAACAATAAAATTAAATATGTAATCAAAAAAACTTTGAACAATCAAAATTCCAAGAGGAGATGGCTTCACAGGTGAATTCTATTAAATAATCAAAGAAGTATTAATATCTATTTTTCTCAAACTATAACCAAAAAAATAGAAGAGGAAGGAAAACTTCCAAATTTATTTTGCAAGGCACGATTTATTCTGGTACCCAAACCAGATAAACACAGTACGAAAATAATATAACTATCGGCCAATATCTCTGATGAACATAGATGCAAAAATCCTCAACAAAATATTATCAATGGTACCTGGGAGGCTCAGTCGTTAAGCATCTGACATTGTTGGCTCAGGTCACTATCTCAAGGTTCATGAGTTCAAGGTCCACATTGGGTGAGCTGAAGCCCTGCTTCTGGTATAACAGGAGCCCTGCTTTGGTTAAAAACATGAGCCCTGATTCAGATCAGCCCCATTTCTCTCTCTCTCGCTCTCTGTCTCTCTCTCTCTCTCTCTCTTTCTCTCTGTCTCTCTCTCTTTCTTCTGTTCTTCCTCTGTCTCTCCTGGGATTCTCTCTTTTTCTGCCCCTCACTCACTTGCACTCTCTCTCTCTCTCTCTAAAAAAATATCAAAAGGTATCCAACAATACATTTAAGAAAACCATTCACCACAATCAAGTGGAATTTATTCTTGGGATGCCAAAGTGAGTCAATATTCACAAATCAATGTGATCCATCACAACAACAAGACAAAGAATAAAATCCATATGATCACATCAATAGAAGGAGTACAACATCCATTCATGATAAAAATTCTCAACAATGTATAGTTAGAGGGAACATACCTCAGCATAATAAAGGCCTTATACGAAAAACCCACAGCTGACATCATAGTCAATAGAAAAAAAAACAAAAAAAATGAGTTTTTTTCATCTAAAGTCAGGGATATCCACTCTCATCACTTTTATATTACATAGTACTGAAGTCATAGACATAACCATCAGACAACAAAAAGAAATGAAATGCATCCAAATTGGTAAGGAAGAAGTAAAAAACTTACACTATTTGCAGATGTCATGATACTACAATAGAAAACCCAAAAGAATCCACCAAGAAAGTACTAGAACTGATAAATGAATTTATCAGTCACAGGATACAAAATCAATGTACAGAAATCGATTGCATTTCTATTAATGAATAATGAAGGAGTGCAAAGAGAAATTAAGAAAATAATCCCATTTACAATTGAAGCAAAAATAATATAATAATTAGGAATAAAAATAACCAAAGAGGTGAAAGACCTGTACAATGTAAGCAATAAATCAAAATCTAATCATGGATTAGAAAAACAAATGTTAAAATAACCATACTACCCAAAGCAAGTTACAGATGTAATGCAATCCTTATCAAAATGCCACAGCATTTTTCACAGAATTAGAACAAATGATCCTAAAATTTGTATGGAACCAGAATAGACCCAGAATAGCCAAAACAATGTTGAAAAAGAAAAATATAACTGGAGGTATTACAATTCTGGACTTCAAGTCATACTGCAAAGCTGTAGTAATCAAACATGGTACTGGCACAAAAATAGACACATCAATCAATGGAGCAGATTAGAAAACCCAGAAACAAACCCCCAATAGTTTGGTCAATTAATATTCCAGAAAAGAAGCAGAATATACATTGTGAAAAGGTATTGTCAACAAATTGTGTTGGGAAAAATGGAAAGCTAGATGCATTACAGTATACAAAAATATAAAATAAAAATGGATTAAAGACCTAAATGTGAGACCTGAAACTATAAAAATCCAGAAGAAAATACAGGAAGCAATTTCTCTGACATCAGCCATAGCAACATCTGTCTACATATGTCTCCTGAGGCAAGGGAAATCAAAGGAAAAATAAACTATTGGGATTTCATTAAAACAAAAAGCTTTTGCACAGTGAAGAGAACAATCATAAAAACTAAAAGGCAAACTACTGAGTGGAGAAGATGTTTGAAAATGACATATCTGATAAAGGGTTAGTATCCGAAATATACGAAGAACTTACCCAACTCAATACACACACAAAAAAACAAATAATCCAATTTAAAAATGATTAGAAGACACAAACAGACATATCTCTAAGACATACAGATGGTCAACAGACACATGTAAAGATGTTTAACAACACTCATCATGAAAGAAATCTAAATCAAAACTACAATGAAATATCACCTCACACTTGTCAGAATGGCCAATATCAAAAACTCAAGAAACAGTAGTGTTGGCAAGAATGTGGAGAAAAAGAAATCCTTGTGCACTGTTGCTAGGAATATAAACCGTGGAACTGTGGAAGACAGTATGGAGGTTCCTCAAAAAGTTAAAAATAAAACTACCATATGATCTACTAATCACTATACTGGGTATTTACCCAAAGAATACAAAACACTAATTTGAAAATATATATGAATCCCTATCTTTATTGCATCGTTATTTGCAATAGCCAAATTATGGAAGAGCACAAATGTCCATTCACAGATAAATGGATAAGGAAATGTGGTATGTGTATACAATGGAACGTTATTCAGTCATTAAAAAAAGGAATGAGATCTTGCCATTTTCAATGATGTGAATTGAGCTAGAAGGTATTGATGTAAGTGAAATAAGTCAGTCAGAGAAATACAAATACCATACAATTTCATTTGTATGTGGAACTTAATAAACAGGGACACCTGGGTGGCTCATTTGGTTGAGCATATGACTCTTCATTTTAGCTGAGGCCATGATCCCATGGTTTGCTGAGAGCACAGAGCTTATTTGGGATCCTTTATTGCCAGGGCTTTCTTCCTCTCCCCTGTGCACATTCTCTCTCTCTCTCTCTCTCTCTCTCTCTCTCTGTCAAAATAAATAAATAAACTTTGTGGGAAAAAAAGAAACAAAACAAAAGAACAAAGTTAAAGAGAGAGAGAGTGAGATAAACCATGAAACAGACTCTTCACTATAGAGAAGAAACTTAATGGTTACCAGAGGGAAGGTGGTTGGGGGATGGGTTAAATAGGTGATGGGGATGAAGGAGTGCACTTATGATGAGCACTGGGTGATGTATGGAATTGTTGAATCACTTCATTGTACAACGAAACTAATATAACACTGTATGTTAGCTACACTAGAATTAAAATTGAAAAAAAAAACTTAACGGATTCTTGTTTCCATATTTGAATTAATTAAAAGAAAATTAAATATCAGGATTAATATGAATTCCATCTTTCTTGTTAGAGATCATGAGTCTAAAATCTTATTAATATCACATATGATACAAAAGAAATCTCTGGGACTCAAAATCCTTTGGGTTTCCTACGTGTTTTCTTGTATTGTTCTACCTGTTGAGCTGTTGGAAGTCCCTCTGACACTAACTTTAATTCATCAGAAAACAAATATATTCTCATCTTGAATTTTTACTACCTCTTACTGTTCAGTATATAAGGAATATATACCTGAAATTATACATATAAAACTCTTTTACACAGAATTTAGTTAATTTACTTGCTCATGTGGAACCCTGGACACATGCCCTCATTGGTTTGTTTTCCAGAATGCAATAACCCACGTGTCCTTTTTCATTATTTACACATATCGCCCTTCACTGAGACCCTCTTATTGCAAGAAACCAGGCTTAATGTCACAAGTCATTCCTCTCTTTCAGAAGAATCTTTCCTAAAACATGTGAAAATGTCTTCTTAATTCTCCATGTCTCAATGTAGAATATTTTCTTATCAGTAGAAAATGGTAAAGGCAGTTTGCAGATATTGTTTAGTTCTCTACACCAGGGATCAGCTGGAAGGAAAGCTAATCCTGATGCTGACAGTGAGGTATGTGAGGTGTTAGGCAAGCCCATCACTTTTTATATGTTTGTCCAATCTGTAAAAAATGGACAGTTCCATGTTTCTATTTAATTTTTTAAGTTTATTTATTTATTTTGAGAGAGAAAGAGATTGATTGAAAGCAAGCATGAGCCAGGTTGGGGGGGAGAGAGAGAGAGAGAGAGAGAGAGAGAGAGAGAGAGAGAGAGAATCCCAATTAGGCTCCCTGCTGTCAGCACACAGCCAAGGTGGGGCTGGATTTCAGAAACATGAGACCATGACCTGAGCCGAAATCACAAGTCAGATGCTTAACCAACTGAGCCACCCAGGTGTCACTCTGTGTATGTTATATGGCAAAATTAAACATTACTGAAAAATATCTGAGAACTTTAGAAATTGATTTATATTGTAGGAATAATTTATTTGTATTATTATGATGTATATAAAAAAATCAAGCTCCTTTCTCGGGCCCATGTATCCTTTAAAATCTAAATATATGCAATTCACAGACTGGATTTCCTATTTCTCCCATCTGGGCATTGGCTTGCAGTCATGCTGGCATCTTGCAGCTTGGATACTCCAAATCCATTCTTGAATTAAGATTTTGCATTTGCCTTTAATCAGGAAATTTAATAATTTGTTTTATTTGTTACACAACTAGGTATTTTCAAATAAGGAATTTTATTCTGATGGATGAGAGAGTGAGCATTTCTTAGAGGATATACAATATGGAGTAGGTTTGTAGATTAGGTTTGATATTTCATGTATCTGGGCTCCAAACTCTTTGAGGTGGAGCAGTAGATGTGACAACATGCATAGTTCGAATCAAAATCTGATGAGTCTCTAAAGTTAGACTAAAAATTAGATTTCTGTTTTATAGGACATGCCGGAAGTTCTGTATGTGTTATATTCTGTGTAAAGAAGTTTTAAATATATAATTTATTTTCATCACCAAAAAGTGGGCAGTGGTAAATATTTATGATGAATAGATTTGTTTTCCAACAAATTTCTATTTATTCATCAGTTAATCTAGGAAAACATAGATATATTATAAAAATTTAAATTTAATATCTTTCTGAATATATATGAACTGTTAAACTATTTAATTTCAGTCACTTATTTCCTTATATATTTGCTACTAGTTTCATATATTTTAACTGTATATTAGCTTTACTTTTTATCATTCAAGATACGATTATTATAGTTTTATTAACAATGTTTTTTTTATTTCAAACTTTTTCTTCCAGTTTTACTGAGAAATAATTGATATATTCCACTGTATAAGTTTAAGATACAGCATAATGGTTTGAATTGCATGTATTGTGAAATAATTACCACAATATGTTAAGCTAAAAATAAAAGAAAAAGAAAATAATTTTCCTTTTGAAGATAATTCTCAAATTAACTCTCTTAACTTTTCTATATACCATACATCAGTGTTAACTTTAGTAACCATGATGTACAAACACCCCTAGTAGTTATTTATCATATAACTAGAAGTTTGTACCGTTGACCACCTTCCTCTAATTTCTCCTTCCCCCATCCTCCACCTGTGGTAACCATAAGTCTGATCTCTTTTTCTATGAGTTTTTTTGCTATTTGTTCTCTTTTTTCTTAGATTCCATATATGAGGCTATACAGTATTTGTCTTTCTCCGACTTATTTCACTTAGCATTAATGCCTTCCATCAATGTTGTAAGATTTCCTCATTTTTATGGTCAAATGGTACTTCATTGTGTATATATATCACATTTCCTTCTTCTATTCATCTATTGATGGACACTAAGATTGTTTCTACGTCTTGGCTATCGTAAATAATGCTGCTATGAACATGAGGGTGCAGATATCTTTCCTTTTTGAATTAGTGTTTTTGTTTCTGTTGTATATATTCCCAGAAGTGAAATTTCTGCCTCATGAGATAGTTGTATTTTCATTTTTTGAAAGGTGCTTACTATTTTTCATAGTAGCTATATTAATTTACAGTCCCACCAACAGTGAATAAAGGTTCCCTTTTCTTCACATCCATGCTAGAATTTGATCTTTCTTGTCTTTTTCAGGATGGACATTCTAAAAGGTGTAAGATGATATCTTATTGTAGTTTTAATTTTCATTTCCCAAATGACAAGTGAATGCTGAGCATCTTTTCATGTAGCTGTTTGTCTCTCATATATCTTCTTTGGAAAAATGTCTACTCAGATCTTTTGCCCATTTTTTTTTTCTTTTTGGCTATTGAGTTGTGTGAGTTCTTTATGTATTTGGATATTAACCACTTATCAGATATATGGTTTGCAAATCTTTTTCCCCATGTTGTAGGTTGTCTTTTCACTTTGTTGATGGTTTCTTTTGCTGTGCAGAGCTTTTTAGTTTGATGTAGTCTCATTTATTTGTTTTTTATTTTGTTGTTTGTAGTTTAGGTGTGATATTCAAAAAACCATTACTAACATCCATTAAAACAATCTTTTCATAAATTTGCCCTCATACTGTATTTTTCTGTTTATTATTTTTTTCAGACAGTATAGTGTGTTGTTTAAAGTCATGTTCATTGAATGGGGTGCTGGGTCAGTTAAGCATCGGACTTTGGCTCAGGTCATGATCTCACAGTTAGTGAATTGGAGCTCAGAGACTGGCTCTGTGCTGACAGGTCTGAGCCTGGAGCCTCCTTAGAATTCTTTGTCTCCTTCTCTCTCTGCCCCTCCCCCTCTCACACTCTGTGTCTCTCTCTCTCTCTCAAAAATAAATAAACATTTAAAAAAGTCATAGTCTCTGTACCCATACTGTCTAGATATAAATCTCAAGTTTACTCAACAGCTGTTCAGTCTTAGAAAATTTACCTAACCTCTATATACCTCATATTTCTCATCTTTAAAATAAGAATATTAGTTTTTTCTCAAAGAGTTATATGTGTTAAATATATCTCCAAAGCAACAATTCCTGGCATATATTAAACATCATGATTCAGCTTTTGTTATGTTCCTTTTTTTTATTTCAGAAATCTCTCTGCAATTATTCTTTTATTCTATTTTATAATTACTATTTTATAGTATTTTTCTTAGTAAAGATTTATTTTTGACAAACTCTGTTTTTTCCCAGCTTTATTAAGATAAAATTGACCTCTCAGTTTTTGAATAAGTGTCCCTGAAATAAATTTTCACAAGGTTTATAATTATATATTGACTTATTTTTACCAGCTCATTATTCCAATATTTTTGAATCCCATTATTGCTATTATTAAGTCACTGAGAGTCTGATTTTCCTACCTGAACAATTAATGCCTTTTTTTCTCTCTGGATGTTGTCTTTGATGGTCAGCATTTTCATTATGACTTTATCAGTTGTTTATTCTTCTTGCTTTTTTACTGTCTTTCTGAGAGTTAATATTGGTCAATTTCAGAAGTTTTGGTAAATTTTAACAACTATCTCTCTCTTCATATATTTCTTCATCCCAGTCTCTTTCTCTTTCTGAAAATATGATTATGTATATATAAGACATTCTTAGTATGTCCTCCATTTTGTTTACCTTCCTTTCACATTTTCCATCCATTTGCTTTTCTGGGCTGCATTCTAAACATTTTTAATTTTTTTCTTCTTTTTCATAACACAATTCCTTATGTTTAAAACAAAACATATATATGTACAATTCGTGCCTGAAAAGTCAAATATCTAAAGCCTTTGCAGGTCTGATTCTGACTTTTATTATTTCTATTGACTATCACTCATAGTGATTTGTTTTCCTGTACATATTATGAATATTGACTATGAGATTTTCCTTTTTGTTATAGCCTCATGGTTTAAGAATAAAATTTTTCTTTTACTCTTCTGTTGGTGGAGTGTCGTTCTGGAGGGGTGTTTTTAGTTCATCCTATGATTTGGAAACCCTTTGTGCTCCTAGATATATGGAATTTCCTATTTAAACATCCACATTTGTGGGCTCTAGGCTTTAGTTTTTGGATCTCATACTCTCAGAGAAGCCATGAACACCAACATAAAGTTCACTTAAATTTGATAAATGACCCAACAGTGAAACTTAGCTTCATTTCTCTGCTTGCTGCTTTTATCTCATTTTGCTCTTCAGTAAGTTTTTCCTCCTGAATTAATTCATTAAGGCACTTAAAAGTATTTTATACTTTGTATTATTTTAAGAAGGAAGCTTTGTCATGGTGTCTAGTTTCCAAATTATCAGAAAGGGAAATCTTCTGTTACCTGGCCATAGGATGGTACTCAAGATCCCAGCAAAAGTCCTGTCAGAATTCACATGGGGGCTAGTGTCAGGTGCAATAAGTTAGGGTTCTGTCTTCACAATTTCCTTATACCACTCACCAGGTGATAAGAATCATGGAATATTTCTGGCACGAGTTTCTTAGAGTTGTCTTTTTCTCTTTTCTGATTCCCATCTCCATTAAGTGCACCCTGTATTATTACATAGTCTTGAGCTGTATTTTTCTCTACTCTTCTGTTTTAAATAAAATTATAAAGTTGGCTTGAGGTCTCAGATGACTAGTGCTGCTGCTTCTTAAATTGTTACTGTATCCCTTTTCATGAGGCAGGTTCTATTGAAGTCAAAAATAAGTTTTTGGATTTAAAAGGATGAGAAAACTAGACCAGAACCATATTTAACTACACACTATAGAAAATCATACCTCAAAATTTATGTAAACACAATGAACTCCATCTTCTATCTACAACCCATAATCCTTTGTCCAGGAAACAAAAGTGTAATTTATTTTCTTGTGACTCTCAATATCATAACTCACTCTGGTTGTGTTTGAGTGCAAGAAGTCTCTCTTCCTGGCATTGCTGCTTGGTCCTCAAGAGATAAATGATAGCAAACCTAACAAGACCAACACATATACTTTTATTTTTTATTCACTTTTTTCTGCTAGATCTTCTGTTGCATCTTATTATCTGTTGTTTTGTCCAGGTGCCACTTCAAGGACATCTAAAATATAATTCCCCATAAAATATTCTTAATGTTTTTTTTCTTTTTTTTCAATGAGTTCTGTCCTGTCCTTGCTCAGCTTAAAAATATATATATTCCAAGCAAAAGTGCCACTAGCGGCAGAGTCATGGTTGATATGGAGAATCAGGTACACAGAAAAATGTATACTTGATTATTTTATTGTTTTACCAAAATGTACATCCAGGTCCCTCATATTGTAGCCCTGTCACATGCTAATTAGAGTAGAAAAACTTTTACTCTACTGTACTACTTTGCCAAGTAACACCCTTTATTGTGTCTATAAATAAAAATAATTCAGAATAAGTTAGATGCTGACAGTTAAGTAGGCTCATTTCTAGTTTACTCACTGCTGCTGTGTAAGTTGCATGCTTAACAATATTCAGTTGTATTTACACTGTTTATGGAGGTTGTACTTATTGATGTAATTAGGTAATTAAAATAAACATTATGCAGATTAATGACATACGAGTGCACCAGCAGTGGGAGCATTTGGTTCTATGACAACAAAACAAAAGATTTTTTAAAACCACAAAACCTAATAGTCTTGAACAAACAATAAAATAACTGACTTAGGAAATGTTATAAAAGTGGGTGTGTATGAGGCAACTGTATAAAAATAATAAAAATCTTCAAAGAGGCTGTCATCAAGACACTTCACACATCCTTACACCACTTCAAAAAATTAAAAATTGTATATGATGTATTACAGGCAGGACTTATGTATAAAAACTCACTATGTTGAGATAAAGAAAAGATTTTGTCCATCAGAATATTCATAATCAGAAGAAAACATCTCCTTTCTATCTAATAAGATTGGCCAGAAATATAAAGTCAAATCATATTAGTTAAATTATAATGTTTCAGGTATGCCTGTATGATTTTTTTAAATTATTGTTTTAAATGAACTTAGTACCAGTCCCAATTATGTCAGATAAGAGGGCTTCTTGAAATTTTTGTAGAGATTGCTATGAAGTTTTGTAAGAGATGATGTAGCTTAAATGTCAACATTATTCTTACCCCAGTTATGACTTTTACCAGCTGTGTGATGTTGGGCAAGTTTTCTTCATCAATAAAAGGTGTCAAGTTAATTTATAGAGGTTGTGTAGGTAGAGCACATAGAATGTGCTATGTCTAGCACATAGAATTTTATAAGTGGTAGTGGTTGCCATGATTAATTTCTTCTTATGTTACTTTGTGCCAAATAATGTATTTACCAGAGATTTCAGTTTATTCAATAATTACTGTTCAAAAATAGCAATTGTATAGCTACTAAAACCAAACCTGTTCTGTTCTATATGAGGAGTCTACAAAGATACACAAGACAAAACTACTGCTTTTATGGATATCACATCCCACTAGGAGAAAAAGATAATTAAAAATAAAATAAACAAATAGCATAACCTCAGGCACTGATAAATGCAAAGAATAAAAATAAGGCAGGGACAATGCATGGAAAACCAGTGACAGGGCTAACAGGAAGAAGGTTGGGAAGGGACTTCTTATTTAAGGAGAAGCATTAAGAAAAGCCTGAAGAGCAGGGTCTTCAGGGTTTAAGGTTATCTGTTTGGGAAGAACTGATGATGGAGGGGTCCTGGCAAAGGAAACAATGAGTGCTAGGCATATCTGAGAAGCAGCAAGAAAATCAGTGTGGTGGGAATAGAGTCTAGAGTGCTGGAAGATGAAGTCAGAAAGTTAGGCAGGGACTAGACTATATATCATTTTGCAGACTATATAAGGAATTTAGATTTTAAGAATAAACCAGTGAAACAGGGAAATGATATAGCCTGATTTATGTTTTAAAATGTAATTATGTTTTAAAATAGATTGTAAGGGGTCAAACAGTAGGAAATAATTTCTAGAGAACTGGAAAGAGAGATCAACAGGCAATAATAGAAATCTTTCTTTATATACACTCACATATGAATATCAGTCATAAGGCAGTTTAATATATGCATTAAAAAAACTAACTTCTATTCCAATGCCAGCAATTATCCTTTAATCAATTTTATACAACAAATGTTAATATTTCTTTTTTTTTTTTTTTACATTTTTTAAATGTTTTTATTTTACTTTTGAGAGAGAGACAGAGTGTGAGTGGGGGAAGGGCAGAGAGAAAGGGAGACACAGAATCTGAAGCAAGCTCCAGGCTCTGAGCTGCTAGCACAGAGCCGGACACGGGGCTTGAACTCACAAACTGGGAGAGCATGACCTAAGCAGAAGTCGGATGCTTAACGACTGAGCCACTCAGGCACCACCATGCAACATATGTTAGCATTTCTACTTAAAATTCAACTTAAGATGTGATGCCTTTAAGTAATTATCTACATGATCAACTGTGCAATGCATTTATTATTTATGATTTATAACTTAATACAAAGATCTAATTTTACTTCAATTGCAAATATATGCAATATTCAAGTAAAAATTTGCAAACTAATATGATTTCATTTCACATATTTTTCTTTAACTATCACAGGTGATAATAGTGACTAGTACTAATTGTTACTATCACTAACAGTGATAGTATTTTAAACATTGAAATAAGTTCTTTTAAAAAGTGAGGTTTTTAATGCGTTTTTAATTAATGTGATAATATTCTAAACATTGAAATAAGTTCTCTTAAAATGTGAGGTTTTTTAAAAAATGTATCCGGGCGCCTGGGTGGCGCAGTCGGTTAAGCGTCCGACTTCAGCCAGGTCACGATCTCGAGGTCCGTGAGTTCGAGCCCCGCGTCAGGCTCTGGGCTGATGGCTCAGAGCCTGGAGCCTGTTTCCAATTCTGTGTCTCCCTCTCTCTCTGCCCCTCCCCCGTTCATGCTCTGTCTCTCTCTGTCCCCAAAATAAATAAACGTTGAAAAAAAAAATTAAAAAAAAAAAATGTATCCAATTAGTAGTTTCCCAATTAGAATTTATTACTTTTCCAATATTTTGATGAACAACACTCTATTCTACAGCTGCCAGTCTCCATTAGGGCATTTCTAAACATACATCCTGATGTTCTTTAGTAAAATTTATTAACTGATTATAACTTAATCTGGCTTGTAATAGGGACTTAATATACTGTAATCCATAAAATAATGTAGTTTTATATTATTTTATTAATCTGATACAAGCATTTTATTCAAGTCATGAAAATAATTGTGTTTTCAAGAAAGGCATATAAAAAAGTTTACAAAACTAAAAGACAACAGAATGGAGAAGATATTTGCAAATGACATATCTGATAAATGGTTAGTATCCAAAATATATAAAGAATGTATAGAACTCAACACACACAAAGCAAATAATCCAATTAAAAATGGGCTGAAAACATGAATGGATTTTCTCCAAAGAAGACACAGATGGCCAACAGACACATGAAAAGATGCTCAATGACACTCATCATCAAAGAAATACAAATCAAACTACAATGAGATGTCACCTTACACCTGTCAGAATAGCTAAAATCAACCACGCAAGAAACAGCAAGTCTTGGCAAGGACATGGGAAAAAGGAACCCTCTTGCACTGTTGGTGGGAATGCAAACTGGTGCAGCCACTGTGGAAGACAGTATGGAGATTCCTTAAAAAGTTAAAAATAGAACTACCATATGATGCAGTAATCACAGTACTGGGTATTTACCCATAGAATATGAAATACCAATCGGTAAGGATGTATGCAACACCATGTTTATCACGGTATTACTACAATAGCCAAATTATGGAAGCAGCCCAAGTATCTATAAATATATGAATAGAGACAGAAGTGATATTTATATACAATGTGGCATCATTCAGCCATACAAAAGATGAAATCTTGCCACTTTCTACAACATGGATTGAGCTAGAGAGTATAGTGCTAAGTGAAACAAGTCAGTCCAGAAAAAGCAGATACCATATGATTTCATTCATATATGGAATTTAAGAAACACATGAACAAAGGAAGAAAGAGTGAAAAGCCAATAAATAGACTATTAACTATAGAGAACAAACTGATGGGTACTAGAGAGGAAGTGAGGGTGGATAGGTGAAATAGGTGATAAGGATTAAAGAGTACACTTACCATGATGAGCACCAAGTAAGGTACACTACATTGCACACCTAAACTAATGTCACTGTATGTTAACTGTAGTGGAATTAAAATAAAAACAATAAAGAAAAGGAAAAAAAAAACATTTTCTTAGTATCTATGTTATTAAGGACTGTTGGGATTTTTTCTTTGTTTACCTTAAAAAAAAAGTTTATATTTTTCAGAACCTAAAGATGATTTCTCTTACTTTTTATTTGAAAAAAAATAAAGAGAGAGAGAGAGAGAGAATAAAAAAAAAAGAAGGAAAGCAAAACAAATGTCTTTAGATGTCTTAAAAGAATGATTTTTAAAGATCTATGATTTTTTTGTGTTTTAGCCTCATTAAACAAGCATTGATGCTTGAAAATGAACACACACACACACACACACAATTTTTATTTGAAGAAATCTTAACATGAAATGGTTTCTTTTAGTAATAAAATCCAGTGTACTATTTTTGAGAATTGAAAAAATGTACCTGGAATATATATATGTATATATGCGTATATATATGCATATATACATATATATATATATATATGCGTATATATGGGATATATACATATTATTCCATAATGGCATGTTGAAAACATGAGTACCCATCCTCAATTCCTAAATGTCGTCTTATCAGAAATTGCTTCTGTGAACCCCTACTAAAGTAGCCCCTTCTATCCCCTCATTGTCCCTTGATGTGTTAATTACATCATAGTATGGATCACCCTCTGATACTGATTTATTTATTCATGTGCTCATTGTTAGTCTCCCTGCATTATCCCATTCATTCATTTTTAAGATCAATGTGTTCTTGAAATTTTACTGAAGAACCATCTGTTGTATTTACAACTTCTGCCAATTATATGAATAAATCCCTTTTTTGATAGCTCTATATTAATAATATACTTACAGTATCTTGCTTATTTGGCTCATAGCCTGTGATTAACATCCATGTATATGTGTGCATATGTGTAGGTGTGTGCCCTTGTGTGTCTTTGACATTCACAGCTTACAGCATTTAAGTGCTCTGAAAGCATTTGCATTTGTTGATGAAGAATGTTTAACATAATAGCACACTGTAAATATACAGGGGAAATACCAGTTTGAGAGACAGGGACTGAGCAGAAGCTCATTAAAACAAGTGAAATAAAATTACATTAATATCTCAGAAATAATCTGAGAAAGGCCCATTTCAACACAGATTGAAAATTAACTGATTCAACTGTGCAGTTCTCATAAATCATAATTGTAGTTCTAGCAACTTTAAGTCTCTCTAATGTTTGTGTGTCAAGTGCTAATTTTCTCCTTTTCCTTTCTGGCAAAAAACCAAAACAGTATAAAAATAATAAAAGTGTTTTAAAATGTAAAAAATTGTGATAAGGTCATTTGTGGTGCTTCAAAATGTCTTTGTTTCTGATGAAAAAAATGAAAAGTATTTTTTAAGTAGATGACTATAATCAACTATTATTAGGTATTATTAACTTTCTTCTCCACTCATGATATCTACCCATGTAATTCAAATAGAGTATCAAAAATTAGATTTGAACATACAAATGAAATGGGACTAACATTAATCAGGTAAAGTATTCACTAACAGATTTCCCTGTTTGGACATGACTATATCAAATTATTACCTAACTAAAGAGGGGAAATACTTGTCTAATTTTTAAGATGTTTTCTAAAAGATAGAGATAACTTGAACCGTTAAGTCTCTAGGAAGGAACCAGTTTACAAGAAGAAATTGCTATTTAAAAATTATTATTACATTACAATTATTTTAATTTAATCACTTTGGGCTAAGAAGGACACCATTAACTGACACCTGAAAATTCAAAAGTTACTTGTCTATTATAGGAATTTCTAATGTACAATTGTCAAGTTCTTGCAGGAAGTTTCATGATAGAATTTTATGGTTTTTTTTTAATCTTAATCATATCTTTCAGTACAAATAATAGAACCAAAGGATATTAATGTGCTACACTCGTCATCTTATCAAAATTCCATTAGACAAAAAATATTAAATATTCACAAAAAAATTTCCTTTAGATTCTGACTAGTAAAAGTCGCTGAGAGAAATATCTCTTCAAAGGAGGGAACTATAACACAGTGCAGATAATCACAGGAGTTATAAACAAAGGCAGTTGACATTAATAATTAAGTAAAAAATTTTCCTGTGGAGATTTAGATGAGCTACAGGCAGAATGTGTGAAATCACTTGGCTAACTGATCATTAGTTATGTTCTAGACTAGAGGAATATATATTAATATAACTTTTTTCTACCCAATTTTTCTATTCCAATAATTTGTCTAATGTACTAAATAAAGCTATTATACATTCCCTGGGAGGAAAAATCATCCCCATTAGAACCTGATGTTTTTATTATCTGTAGAGGAGTATTCAATATAAACAAATGTGTTAAGGAAAGTTTATCACTTCTCTGAATTTTTTGTATTGTGCATTATTAATTTTAATGGAGATTTTATTATTGTCAATACAAATATATATTAACCTGACCTTTGCAATAAAAGGTGTTTGTCATTTTACTCTCAGATTTTTGGGTTGGTTTGTGTTTGTCTACCTTTTTTTTTGTTAGTTTTTTAAAATTGTTATTTATTTCAACAGGGCATTCTTTAATGAAGAAACATCACAGCTGCTAAACACAGTAGGTGGGACACAGGATATCCTAGTAACCAAGGATGGCTTCCTCTTGGAAACTAATTCTGTTTCTGTCAGTAGCCGGGTATCTTTCAGGTAAGAATCCTGCTGTATGTACCAAATAATAAAAATATATTAAAGTCTTCATTACAAAATATCCTCGGGTATTCATTTAAATTTATATCAGAATTCACATTTTTCAACAAAAGAAAGAGAAAACAATTCTTAAACCTTTGTTAGCATTGCAAGAAGTCATGTACAATTCAATATAATAAGGTAGTTAGAAAAATACTATATAAATGTTAATAAAATTAGTATCCATCCCACCTCACTGACTTTCATTTGCAATCTAAAACATTATTAGCCTTTAGAAGATTTGTTTATATATATATATATATATATATATATATATATATATATACATATACATATACATATATACATATATATATAATTTATAACAAGTAATTGTAAAAATGTCTCCTTATAATGCTAAATTTCATGACATAAAGACAGAATCATCCTGGATTTATTACACACACACACACACACACACACACACACACACACACACACACAGTCATTTAAAGCTATCTATAGCGCGCTGAATTTTTTTGGTTGCCTCAGTGTCTTTCACTTTGTTTTGATCAATCTTATTGTTCTATATCTTAGACCTAAAGTGATATCTTTTATTCTACAAAAGTAGTTTATATTCTTTGGATTAATAGTATCATACTGCTAAAAATTAATTATGTCACAGTTTTTGTTTTAAGTGTTTAGAAATTAAATTGTAGTGAGGGTTTAAATGTTTATACACATAACATTTATAGCTTGATTCAATTGAACTTGGTGGCTATATTGTGCTATTAAGTGTTATCAGTATAACTGATATATCAACAGTATATTAACTATGTATAATGGATGAGTCCTCTTTTAAAACCAAAGAGGTAGACCTCAACTTAATTTATGCTAATAAAGTTTGAAATTCAAAAGAATGTTTTTATATACAAAGATAAGTTTATTATTTCAGTTATAAATGTCTGTTTTATGTTTAAATGTATCTGAATGCTTTGGGAAGATATATAAAAGCCTCTTCTTTGTTGGAATACTAGTAATTAAGGGCAAAAACAACAAAACAATAGTTTATTATTATTATGTGTTGAACACCACTGCTTACAGAAAAAAGTGATTTAAGAAGAGACAGAAAAGGTGAGATTAACCCTGTATAAAATGGTGGTAGAGACATCTGTGAAAACATGAAAAGGAGCATTAAGAGTTAAATGAAAACCCAGGCTCATCAATATTATCATTACTTTAAAAAGAAGTAAAGAGCATTCGAATATTTTATTCTAGTTTAGGTACTTTCTGTGCAGTATTAGCATCTTCCCTGCTGATCCAGTTTATTTCTCTTTTATTGTCTCAATGTCATCTCTTCTGGAACTAACTAACTGAAGGGAATAGAGATAGTCTTGCAAGATGAAAGAAAGGAAGCACAGTTAAGTTTGAATTTTAAATAAACAATAAATGTTTTAGTTCTACTATGTTCCATGAAGTATTTTATTTTATCCAAAATTAAATTTAACTGGAGTCTAGTGTTTTTATTTCTTAATTTGACAATGATGATTGGTGGAAGGAGAATGGTAGTTTGTAATATCACTCAAAAGTTTTTTTTTTTTTTTCTTCTACTGGCACAACATAATCCAAATAAACCATAACTTCAAATGAGGTATTCTACTCTGGTTGTGGAAACATGAAAATAGTCTGACATGGAGTCCACAATTGCTAGATTTCCAGATCATAGGGTGATCAAGGTGTTGCTTTTTCCATAGAGTAGAATAAAACATTGAAAAATACGGGTAACAAGGATGAGTCTGGAGGTAAGTTACTATTCAGATATTACAGACAATGCCAAAAAAAGTTGAAAACAAAGGACATTATCATTTTTACATGAGATTCAATTTTTAATTATCTGCATTTAATGTAAAACATCTATGTGTATTACTTTTTAAAACAGACTAAATTCTTCTATACTGCATATATCTGCTTAAAAATTGATTAGATACTTTAAGGATCAGTTATCAAGGATAATTACATTCAAAAACTTTCACCTTTACATTATTTTAACAAATTATTTTAACAAATTATTATTTTGCTTTTGTTACTGTGTAATACATTCAATATTTAGTCACTATTTTATTATTTGGTATTTTATTCTTTAGTTTTTCTCTGGATATTGCTTTTATTTGTTTTTGAATACCACATTAAATGACCTATTGGCATAGTAACTTGATTATTATTATAGAAAAGGAAGGTATAATTACCTTCTATTATCAGCTATGGGTGATAAACACATTTTATATTATTGCTGTATTTGAACCAGCAAACTGATGGAAGAAATAAGAGAAGTCCAAGACTGTATTCTCTCTTTGCTTTATTTATTCATTTTTTAATGGATAGATAATCTTGGGTGTGTTTCATTGAGAAATATAGAACTCTTATACCACCCTATATTTAAAAACTGACTATTGAAAGCAATGGAAGATTTATGACTTGTATAGGGTCTACAGTCATATTTAAAAAGGATTGATAATTAAAACAACAGTGAGATACCACCACACATATCAAAATGGTTAAGATCCAGGGAGACACAAGAAGTAAAAGCAATATCAATTGTTGGTGAGGATACAGGAAACAGTAAATTTATTCATTGCTGGTAGAAAAACAAAATGGTCCAACTACCTTGGAAGACAATGTAGCTGTGTTTACAAAGCTAAGTAGTCTTACCATATAATCAAACAATTGGACTCCTAGGCATGTCCTTAACTGATTTTAAAATGTATGCTTGTACAAAATACCTGCACAAAAAGATTTTACAGGAGTCTTATTAATAATAATAAAAAATGTGAAACAACTAAGATGCCCTTCAATAAGTGAATGGATAAACAAACTGTACATTTCATATAATGTAATACTTTTCAGTGATAAAAATAAATGATCAAGCCTTGCAAACACATGGATGAATCTTATATGTATATTGCTAACTGAAAGAAGCCAGTCTGAACAGGCTAGATTTTGCATGATATCATTTATAAGACCTTTTTAGTAAGGGAAAACTATAGAGATTGTACAGATTACTGATTGGCAGAAGTTGGGACAGAGAAATGACTAAATGAGTGAATGAAGCATAAGGTACTTTTTAGGGTGATGAAACTGCTCTATATGATGTTGTAATGGTGGACAAATATCCTTGTATATTTATCAAAACCAATAGAACTATATGGCAGAACATTAATGTATACAAAATTGAAAACAATAATTTAAGCAGTTAGAGGATCCCAGGATTTAAAGACAGAAAGTGACAAACTAACTATGCTACAAATGTATGAAGTAACTTCCCTTAGGGGAGTGGGGGACAGAGGTACTGATCTAAGTAACTATGGAAATGAATCTTTAAGACTAAAGCAAAAACAAAGCAAAACAAAACAAAAAAGCCTGTATTTTGGTAATATACTGTAGTTAATAATATCATTATTAGCAGTTCAAAAAACACTATACATGGAATTGAACAATTAAGTCAATGGAAGGTGGATGGTGGAATCCAGGTTCCTCACTGTTGGAGTGAGAGGTTGCAAATAAGCAAGAGAAGGATGGAATGATTTACATGGTAATGGATTAGATTGAAGACGTCAGTTGGAACCATGTTTAGCTTCATGTAGATACAGATGGTTATGTATAAAAAGTATTTATGAATATGTATGTATACATAGTTAGGTATATACACATATGCCTTGTTTTGTCATCTGAGAAGGCCTAAAAGCAAAGTACCATAATAGAAACCAACACACAAAGTATCAAGATCTTCATTTCTAATACTTTTCTCCAATTGAAAAGATCAGTATTATTTGCAGAAGGACTAACTCTAGGACTGTGGCAGGAAATGTACTTGACCAGCCTAGACTATCTTGTAGTACCAGAAAGTAAGGAAGTGCTAAAACAAACAAAGCAGCAAACAAAAACACAATGAGGAAGGTAGGTCAAAAGGACAATGGGAACCAACTGAAAGAGTTCCCAGTGGCCCAAATTGGAAAAAAAAAAATTTGAGCAAGAATAAAAAGAAGCATGAATTATAACCCAAAGAATAAAATAATTACCCATAAGTCCATATTGATGTAATAAGTAATTAATCAAAAGAATAGGCAAATTCACCATGTAGGTTGAACATCAAATAGTTTATAAAATACTTTTTTACTCAAGGAAGTGGAATATAACTCCTCCTTCCTTGAAATGTGGGCTGTCCACAGTAACTTGTTTCCAAAGAGTACAGAGTTGGAAAGTGGGGATAAAATAAAGTAACTTGATAGTGAAGGAAAGTGATAAACCTTCTTCAACCCAGCGATGATCAAGGTCAGCATCAGCAGAGATAGCATTTACCCTTGATATGATGTGATGAGAATGGCACCTAACCTCCGTGATTTTCCTCACTAAAACCTATATTCCCAGTCTAATCATAAGAAAAATATGAGACAAATCCCAAATGAAAGACATTTTATGAAATGTCTGGCCATACTCCTCAAAAATTTGAAGGTCATCAAAAACTAGGAATATTGGAGAAACTGGCAAAGGAAGAGGAAACTAAGGAGACACAAAAACTAAATGTAATGTGTGACTCTGGATAGGATCCTGCAATAGAAAAACATTATATAAAAACTGAAAGAATCTGAATAAGTATATACTTTATGTAAAAAGTAGTGGAAACATCAATCTTACAATAGTGAGTTAAGAAATGGTTAGGAGAGTAGGACAATTAGACAAATACTGTAAATTTTGTTTTCTGAGAAGTTGAGCTGAAGAAAAGAAAGAGAAAGAATGGAAGATAACTTTGAAAATATAGAAATTCAAAAGTGTATGTGTCTGTACATTTGCAGATGTGTGTTTTAAGCATGGAGAAACTACTGTTTAAAGAAATTCAATTCACAGAACATAATACACATGTTAATTGTCTATTGCACTGGTTAGTTGTTACTGCATAGTAAACCACCCTCAAGTTTAGTAATAAACAAAGAAACAAGCAAGCAAAAAAACATATTATTTCTCACAATTCGAGTGTGAGGCTGGTGGTTCTTCTGGTTTTGTCAGGTTGAGCTGATCTTTGCAATTCCCGTGAAGTTTGAAAGGGTAGAATTGGATAGAGTATTTAGCCTTACACTGATGGTAATTGGCTCCTGTTAGCAAAGGCAATGGGAACGGATTGATCATGTATCTGATTTTCTAGTAGTCTAGCCCAAGTTATTAAACAGTTACTCAACTAGGTGAAGCAATAAAAGGGATATGCCCCAATTTGTAAATACTTTTCAAGCCTCTGTGTCATTTGGCTAATGTCTAATGTCTCATGTCTCATTCACCATGGCAAATCACATAGGCCAAGACAAGATTTAAGGGGCAGAAAAGTAGATTCCATCTCTTGAAGACAGTAGTTTGCAAAAGCACACTGTAAAAATATGCAAGGCAGTATTATTAACTATAAGCAGTATGCTACACAGTAGATCTCTAGGACTTACACATTTTGCGTAAGTGAAACATTGTACCCTTTGAATAATACCTTCTTGTTCCTTCCTCTGTCCAAGCTCCTTGGCACCCACCATTCTACTCTCTGCCTTTATGAGTTTGACTACTTTAGATTATTTATAGATTCTTTATATAAGAGGCATACTTAAAAATTTGTCAAGAGGGTAAATCTTAAGTGTTCTTACACAACATAAAATAAAATAATAAAATAAAATAAATAATAATAAAATAAAAAGGGCAGGAAAAAACAATTGGAGATGATGGATATGTTTGTGGCATAGATTGTGGTGATAGTTTCACAGATGTATACTTATTCCAAACTCATCAAGTTGTATACATTAAATATGTACAGCCTATTGTATATCAATCATACCTCAACAAAGTGGCTTAAATAAAGTGTGCATACAGTAATAAGAAATACCCATGTGCACTTTTGAACTCTACTACATATTTATTTATATCTATAAGTATTTTATATGCAAATAATAATTTTGTTTTAGTTAACAATAAAGAAGATGCAAGATTTCTTTGTATCTTTACTTCAGATACAGTGACATTGAGAGCACTGTGACCTAACTTCAAGCTGAGCTTTTTTTTTTTTTTAAAGAGTTTCTTTATTTATTTTGAGAGAGAGAGAGAGGGAGACAGAGAGGCAGAGAGAGAGAGAGACAGAGACAGAGAGAGAATCCCAAGCAGGCTATACGCTGTCAGCAAAGGAAATTCAATTCTCAGAGTTGCCCTGAATTTCTTCCTACCTAAGTACATCTAGTTACTTTCTCCTGAATTACTTTCAGATGCTTCTGATGTAAGCTGTACTGCTTTAAAAACAACCCCCAAAATACATTTTCTTCTCCATTTTCACCTCATTCTGCTTCGTTGGGTTAAATTCATTTTATTGGACAGGTGACAGTTTGTTCCTTCTGCCAAGAAGATGATATACTACTGAACAGAGAATGCCTGTCATTGATAAGCTTATACAAATACTCTCCTTCTTCTTGGCAGCAGTGGGGTAAATAGCACAGAACTTTGTCACTGACAGCCAGTGCTTCCTAAGAACTATAAAAGAAAATGAAAAGAGAAGTGCTACACAAAACAAGCCCTGATAGTATTAAGTCTGCCTGGCCTGCTGCAGTTGAGAAAGAGAAATGGATTATGGCTCCTCTGTGATCATTTTGAAATTATATATGTGCACATTGTATTGGTCCCCCAGGAAGTCATGATGATAATAGAGGCTACCTCAGTGCAAAAAAACAAGTTGACTCTTATCAGCTGTGCACTGGTGATATTAGACATGTAATTAATCAGAAGACAATTTAATTTCTTCTTGTCAGTGGAGGTGGGGGCAGACGGAGAAGTGTACATGAATTTAGTTTTATTTATTTTTATCTTAAAGGCAAAGAAAAGTTTAAAGGTAACTATACTTGTCAACAAATTCTAGAGTGATATAAAAAGGAAACCATCACCTGAAGAGAGACAGATTCAACATCCCAGAGAAATGAGAGTAAATATGTTTTCTCAGTTTTTTGGAAAGCAAAGACAAAATTAACTGATTTATTAGGTCATCTAAATGTTGTTTCTCTTATACTAAAAAAATATTTAAAATATTTTCCACTGACTGTTGGCTAAGGAATAAGCAAAACATATCAAAGTGTTTTATAATCAAGAAAGTGCCATGAAAGTTATCTCATGCTTTTTCAACTGGACTGACTCACTGAGGTTATCATTTCCAATAATGATAAATCTTTGCTGATAAAAAATTAATCATGCACATTAGTTTTTTTGTTATTATAAAATAATTCTCATAAAATCCATACTTTATCAAGTGTCCACAAGAACTTGTTAACAAATGTTCACAATATCATTTGTTAAGCAAGGATAAATTTCTATTATAGTAATAAAACAACAAAATTTATCTGTTTATGGTGAAGATTATTTTATTGCTTATCATGAACTTCTGAGGAGCTGCTCCTATGTAGTAATTTGAATAGTTTGTCAGCAAGAAAACAGCTACTTTTTCTACATCTCATTAATTCAATACAGGTCTATTCTGCCTATAAAATGTAGAGACAGTTACATTCTGGAGAACACAAACAAGCTGGCCACAGCTGACATGCAGAGAAATACAGGAAAAAAGTCCTGTTTTACTTGAATTTAAGTACAATTTATAGGCTTATCAGGACCCAAATATTTAAAATATATCATGTGTAAAATAAATCCTATTTTGTAAGAATAAAGAGGGTTAAGTTTATTTTAGCTCTTCTGGAAAATGTTACTTTGCTAAAAATCAGTCAAGCCAACTACATATTTCTTGAAACTGTCGATTTCTATATTTGGTGATTTTTATTTGATTCAGGTGTCAACCACAATATTTTTTTCTAACATTTAAAAAAAATGCTTTCCATTCTGAATCTCATTGTAGCTTTAAGACAGAAATTTGACAGGGAACTTAGTTATCTTATGATGTGTTTATAATGGTGTTACAATGCTTACAGGATGACCTTACACTCCCTGTGGATTTAGACTGTGGTGGAACCATCTAAATGGCCCAGATCAGGGATAAATACAGTTTTAACTGATGATCTTTCCTTTCTTAGTACTTGAATATTTTGCAGTTATAATTTTTAGATGCTTACATAAAAAATACAGGACTATCTGCTCTATAAAAACAGAGGCAATGTGTGCTTTGTTTGATGTTTCTTATACAAGACTTAAGACAATAATTTCTATAAAGATAGGTATATATATATTAACATTTATTCAGTTTTGAGAGACAGAGCATTAGCAGGGGAGGGACAGAGAGAGGGAGACACAGAATCTGAAGCAGGCTCCAGGGGCTCTGAGCTGTCAGTACACAGCCTCATGTGGAGCTCAAACTCATGAACCATGAGATTCTGATCTGAGCCAAAGTCAGACACTTAATAACTGCATCATCCAGGTGCCCCAATAGGTATTTACTTTTAAATAAATGAAAAGAAATTATTACTTACTTGTTTGATTATTTTCTTCTATGAAGAGAGGCATAATCTGTGTTTTTGATTATAACAATTTCTGGTCAGAAAACATCCATAAAGACTAATTTTGGATTTTCTAATCAGACCATTGAAACATCTTTTAATACCGTGAACTAAACTGAGGATTTTTTTTTTTTTTTTTTGGCATCCTTGAAGTTCTGGGTTAAAGAACTTAGGTTAATTCAGGAGATTGTGAAAGTAGCAATTAAAAATGAAAAAGAAAGAGATGAGAGAGAGAGAGAGAGAGAGAGAGAGAGAGAGAGAGAGGAAAAAAAGAAAGCTAAAAAAGTAAGATCTTTGAATCACTAATGTCCTCGATCAGGTCTCTGAAGTATCATGCCACATATTTTCACTCAGCATGTATGTCTGGCAGATTTTGTTTCAAGACTTTCTAAAGGTCTCCAAGAGAACACCATATATGCCTGTCTACTTGCTCTTCTGTAATAATTCAGAGAGATGCACTAGCTGATAATGCCTGTGCTAGCCTAGAGCTATTTTTGTTTAATGCCTAAACTAAACAAGAACTATTTCAACCTGGCCCCTGGTTCCATAATCCTGAAGGAATGGGTTGATTTTTGTTTGTTTGGTTGATGGTTTGTTTAAGGGATTCAGTAGAACCCAAGATGGAATATTTGTTTCATTTATAAGTCTATCTCCATAAAGATATCATAGCTGTGGCTAAAAATTTCGAAGTGGGTATGGCATAAGTAATTTGTCAAAGATGTTTTGTAATAGGGATGGATATTACAGAGCTAAAAGGAATTTAGACAAAAATATTCTCATTCCTGGTCCTAGTGGCCTAATAAATTTCAAGTATCTTTTAGCTCAAATCATTTGCTATCTGCTAATTTAACAAATATTAATTTAGTGCTTATTATATATTTTGCTAGTAACTAAGAATACAGCAGTGAACAAAACAGACAGATTCTGCATCTTTGAGGAACTCACAGTCTAGGAAAAAAAGAGACAATTTAGTAAGAAAAAATAGTACAAGGTCTGCACAGATAATTCCCACAAATAAATTAAGAGATAGTAAGTGATGTATATGGTGATGGGGTTCCAAGATGTTTCTTTGCATAAGATGGCAAAAATATCACGCTGAATAGGTCTCTAAGGAAAGATCTAATGAGTATACAAAGGCAAGCCATGAATTCCTGAAAGTGTCAGTGGCAGAGGAAGGCAAATGTCAAAACCCTCAGGAGGAAACACTTGCTGTGATTGAGGAAGTACCAATATAGAAAAAGATGGAAGAATCTGTATGGATAAAGAGAATGTATGACAAGAAGAGTCATAAGGAGTGAAATTAATAGATAGGCAATGACCAGATCATGTTTTAAGTAGAGATGTAACTTGATAACCTGTTAAAAGATCATGCTAGATGCTTTAGGAAGAATAGATTATAGAGTTTAGGCAAGAATGTAATCAGGTTGCTATGTCAAAAGTCTGCAAGAGAGAAGATGGCAACAGGTATCAATAGCTAATTATTGATTTGATTGTGAGTCAGCACTGGTATGTGCTTACCAAAAACAAAAACAAAACCCTAATATTATCTTCAGCTGTATTAACAGTGTCAAGAACAAACAAGAGGTTACTTTGCATCTATCATGCTAACAATGATTGTGATTATTATGTTCAGTTCTGGGCTCAATCATACAATGGAAACATAGATAAACAACAATGCATTTAATGGAGGGAAAGCAAAATGATGAGGAAAAACTTGAAACCATATTATTATGGAAATGATCAAAGGAACTTAAGGAATGAGAACTAAATTAAATATTAGAGCTGATGTTTAAGGAAGTATTGATAGAAGATTCAGGGGAGACCTTCTTCTTGCAAGGTCTTCCCTGAATCAATTAATTGTTGCTTTTTATAAGCCAATGAGTAAAGTATTCAGGGAACTCCAATATACAAATGTCTTAGGGGGTCAGGCAAAAAGAGGTTTTGTAGTTGAACTCTGGGCATACATTCTGCTCATATGTAATAGAGTGATTTGACCTGCCTCTCTTAATTCCATATTAACAGGAGTGACTTTCAATTGCAGACTGTCTTTATTTGTAACATTAAGATGTGGCCTTTGTGTATTGTCTAATAACAAGCAAATATAATTGTTCATGGAATAAAACAAGATATAAAGACTTTGAAAAAATAACCTTTTTTTCTTAACTATCATATAGAAATATCATTTTCAGTGTCCTGATCTCTTAGTGAGATGCAAAAGCATATTATTTCCCATAGCAAAAAAGTATTATCACATGGCAAATAGGCAGGAATCCTGGCTCAAAAGTCAGAATTCCTAAGCTTAATACTACATAAAACTGTTATCTTTAAATAGTTGAAAGTTTGTCATATATAAGCAGCTTAGACTTATTCTGAAATATCCAAAGGGACAAATCAGTCAAAATACAGAAAAGTGAGAGGTAGAATTAATTTTAGAAAAAGATCATTCTAAGAAGTCAGAGTTGCTCAGTGGGAGTATTAACTCTATCTCAAGAAAGTCTGTCTGTTCTCTATAGAATTCAAGCATGAACTAAATGACCATTATGTGAAGATAATATTAGTATCAAAGAGCTTGATCAATCAGATGATATAAATGTTTTTCCAATTCTTAGATCTATGATTCTGTAAGTTAGACTTTAAGAAATAGTTATGCATTTTCTATTTTATTTTTATCATATTTTAATAACAAAAGATGTTTAATAATAGAGGATTACTAAATAAGAGAAAGTTATAAATAAGTTATAAATAAGTGAATAGTTATAGGTGGAAGAGCTGAAAATGGAAAGAATGGGTGAGAGGTTAAAAACAATATATAGATACATATAGTGGAGTTGACACTTATTTGATAAAAAGGATAAGAGAGGAGAGAGTAAAACAAGCATGTGAGAGAAGAGTAGAGCCATTAGTAGAAATAGAGACAAAAAAATAGATTAGTTTGAAATTAAAGATGACAAAATATGATGGAATTTTGAATTTAAGAAACAAACGGTTGTTATCATCAAATGTAATCCAATGGATTAGGGAGAAAAATTAATACACTGGAATCTTTTTTTCATTATTGAGCATAAATTGGCAAGAACCTAATATGCTTTGGATTCCATCAAAAGAAATTTATTGTTTAAAGTAATAAAATAGATGATCAGTTCTATAATCATATAAAATGGCCTTTTCATGAATTCAGATAATTCCTTTCTGCGAATTTATTCTATCTGATCAGAGCATTGTTTTAAGTATAACTATACTAATATAATTTTAAGTATAACTATCCTAATAAGCTTCCAGAAATGATTCCTTTCAGAAAGAAAACTAGCATATTTGGGGGAAACTAGCATAGAAATTGGAGGGCTATATACTAAATTCAACTTTGCAACAGATTTTGGGACTGTGGATAAGTTATCATCTCCTCTGTAACACAGTGGTTTAGACTATATTATTTTAAATTTTCTTCCATATTCTAACAGTTTTCCCATTGTCTAAGAACTTTTACTAAAGCCTTAAAGTTGAGAACAATAAATACTAAATATCCTCATATCTGAAGCAATGATACTACACATGTCCATGTGTTATTTACTAAAAAATGTCAATGTATGTTAACTCTACTGGAATTTAAATTAAATTAAATTTTTAAAATGTTGAATATGGTCCAACGTAAATAATTGAATAATTAGAAATTCAAAGAAAGTCAAGAGAATTATAAATAAATAAATAAATAAATAATAAATAAATAAATAGTACATACATTCATACATACATACATACATAAGTCAGTCAGTCAGTCATCAAACTATATAAAGCTCATGGAAGCAAACTGAGCTTTTATTTCCCAACCCTCAGGGGAAACTGAAGTCATGAGGTAGATAAGAGTTATCCTTGATGGCCAAATGAGATTACAAGATCATAGAGAATACACTAAATCCCAGCATTTGTAAGAGCAAAGCTTCATATGGGAACAGAAGTTAATCCTGAAGAAGTAGCCAGGCTTGAGCCATCTTGATGGATTCTAGCCAAAGCTACTTAACAGAAGGAAATAAGCCCAAGGGGGAAAAAAGGAGGGTAGACTCCTAAGGGCTAGAACTGGGAGAGGAATATAACATGATCTATCAATCAGAGGGTAGAAACTGGGTAGCATGATGGATTATAAGGAGCCTCCAAATAACCATCATGTGTTACCCACTAGAGAATCAACATTTGAGCTAGTCTGCTATGCAGATAGTCTTGCCAAATTACAACATTGCCAGTCAACTAGGTCTACTAAGACTTTTGGCCTTTATCTTTCCAGCAGCACCTACAAGATTCATCAAGAATAGGAAAAGGAGAAAAGAAATGCCCCTTTTCTCCTACCACAGGTTTCCTAGCATTGTATAAACCCAATCTAAGGAAAAGAAGAATGACTGATAGAAGTTTTGGTCTTGGCAGGGCTGGATATGTATTACTATCCTAAAAAGCAATCACAGTTACCAAAAAACAAAAAAAAACAAACAAAAAAAAAATACCTTGTTCTAATAACTTGAAGTGTACAGAAAGCTGGAGGCCTACTGAGAATGTCATCTAGGACAGGAGAAGGGAAATCTGGCAGGAGATATTTAAAGGTAGTAATTGGAGAAAAATAAATCTTTTCAGTGTCTATCATTAACTTACTACATATGCTTGGATGACCTCTCTTCATTGAAGGTATAAATCTCCTGGTAGCCTTTTGTTGGTGTTTTTCTTTTATTTTTTTATTTTTATTTTTTTTTTAAATTTTTTTTTTCAACGTTTATTTATTTTTGGGACAGAGAGAGACAGAGCATGAACGGGGGAGGGGCAGAGAGAGAGGGAGACACAGAATCGGAAACAGGCTCCAGGCTCCGAGCCATCAGCCCAGAACCTGACGCGGGCCTCGAACTCACAGACCGCGACATCGTGACCTGGCTGAAGTCGGACGCTTAACGGACTGCGCCACCCAGTCGCCCCGGTGTTTTTCTTTTAATGAAAATGTATTGAATGCCCCTCTGAGTCAGGAACTGTACTGTACTAGATGGGGTGAATAAACGAGACAGAAACGCAAGCCCACACAGTCTTCATTCACAGAAATGATAGCTATTTGGACTGATTAACAAATCTTGAGCTACATCGATGGAGAAAAAATTCCCAGGAGTCTCTATTGTATATAACATAACTTACATTAATCTTAGTTTCAACAGAGAAATTTTTTTGGACTCTCTTCTAGCACATTTATTAAGTAATTCATGCCAAAACTTCAAAGAAAAGACAAGGATTAAGTGGATGGTGAGGTATTGACTGTGTTTGAATAAGAAAAGAAAAGAGGATTAAAATAGAGAGAAATACACTGGCATATTGCACAGACAGTTCTAGCTCTGCCTGCTTATATTTTTAACATTACAAAGATTCTTGCTCAGTTCCCCTCCCTTTCTGTCAAGCACTCATCTTCCATAACTGAATGCTCTAAATGGACTCTTCACATTTAGGAAAATAAATTGAGAGTATACAACTTGTGTATCTGCAAATGATTAATCTTAATTTTGGAGAAAGCATGGAATCCAGAAAAAGAATAGATCTTTGTAATGGATTAATGTGCAGAAGTTATGATATGTATGTTTCCACTAACCATTTTGCTGTACCTTATGTCAATATAGTAGTTTCTTACAGATATTTTGATTTTCACTTAATAAAATGTGAGTGGCAGATAACACAGAACACAGAAAAATCTACTCTCAATGTGATAAATAAAATAGAACAAAATAGCCCATGAAAAGATCACATGATAATTACTATAGACATATATATTCAAAACAAGTTTGGGCAGTCCATCAATTGTACCTTCTAAAATATTTAAAGATGGAGATTAAGGGAAAGATGTAGATTAGGGGAAAGAAAGAGGACCCTAAGCTCACGTCATTTGATGGATGCAACTAAATAACCCATCAGCATAAATAACCCAGAAAATGAGCAGAAGACAGGCAGAAAAACACACAACTAAAGGTAGAGAAGAGGCCTTATAGCAGAAGGTGGGAAAGGTGAAGACACCATTTGGGGTGAAACAGATCATGGCTGTCCATAGTCGGGAAGAAGCTGGAGGTGCAAAAAAGGGTAAGAAACTGACTGTCACACCAGGGGCTCCTACACAGGGAAAACAAATCCAGATAATATTTGGCTTGAAAGTGAGAGGGGCCAAATTTCATGAGCACTTACAACAAGTGGAATTTAAAGTTTGGAATTTTAAAACTCAGCAGGCTCAGCTCTGGGAGACCAAGGAAGGCATTAGGAAGTGGAGTCCCTGCCCTTAAAGAGACAGCACAGCAAACAGCCTGTGCAGATACAGCATAAAACCAGCAGTTTGAAAAACGCCTGGAACATACAGAAATGAGAGTTATTTGCTCATCTCAGAGCTTGTCCCAGAGAGGCATGGATCACAGGGAGACCCCTTTAGGAACACAGGAGTTGGTAGGCACCATTTCTCTCCCCCAACCCTTACCCCAGCATAAAAAAAGAGCTACCTGAAAGAAATAGCATTGTTCTGACACTTCCTACCTAACTTACTTACACCAAGTGCCTGCACCCCCTCACTTCAGCAGTTCTGCCCTTTCCAGTCATACTTGCCTCAGTTTCCTTGCTACAAGGGCCCTTTCCACAAAAGATGGGCGCAAACTCCCTCCAACAATGCATCTCCTAACCCGCATCTTTTAAGGTCTCTGTTGTGGCAGCAGCAATAGTGGCGGTGGCGGCAATTCTCATTTCACAAATAGACCAGCATGCACCTTGTTAAAACATGCCCCATCCCTATAGGGCACAAACACTGCCCACAATAGGCAAAGAGAGACTCAGCAGTTAACCAGCCAAAAGGTAAAAGCATCCAGGACACAACAACAAAGTGCACCCAACACACATAGGAGACACTCACAGAAGTGCTGGGACCTAGGAAACAGGGGACACTGCACTGCACGGTGCTACAGGACCACTTCTTCGTAAAGCCATTACCTCCAAGAACAGGAAACATAGTTAACTTGCCTAACACACAGAAACAGATGCAGAGAGTTAGAAAAAATGGGGAGAGAGAGGAATAAATCCCAAATGAAAGAACAGGATAAAACCACAGGAAAAGACCTAAGCAAAAGGGAGATAAGAAATATGCCTGATAGAGAATTTAAAATAATAATCATAAAGATCCTAACCAGTTTTGAGAAAAAAGTGAAAAACTTCAGTGAGAACCTTAAAATGAGATAAAAATAACCAACCAGAAATGGAAAAGACAATAAATGAAATTAAAAATACACTTGATGGAATAAATAGCAGGTTAGAAGAAGCAGAGCGATGAATTAATGACCTGGAAGACAGAGTACTGGAAATTAAACAAGCTGAGCAAATGAGAGAAAAAAAAAAATAATTGCAAAACAAGAATAGACTTAGGGAACTAAGTGACTCTAGCAAATGTAATGAACATTTATTTGCATTATAGGGACTCCAAAAGAAGACAGAAGAAAGAAGCAGAACATTTATCTTAAGAAATAATAGCTGATAACTTCCCTTATCTGGGGAAGGAAAGAAATATCCAGATCCAGGAGTCACAGAGATTCCCTAACAAACTCAACCTAAGGAGGTCCATGCTAAGACACATAGTAATTAAAATGACACAAAGTAGTGATACAGATAAATAAATACATACATACATACATACATACATAAATACATAAATAAATAAATACATAAATAAATAAAAGCAAGAGAAAAGAAAGAAGTTACATAAAGGAAACTCCATAAAACTATCAGCAGGTTTTTCAGTGCAAACTGCAGACCAGAAGGGAATGGCATGATGTATTCAAAGTGCTAAAATGGAAAAATCTGCAGCCAAGAATACTGTACCCAGAAAGCCTATAATTCAGAATAGGAGAGATAAAGAGTTTCCCAGACAAAAACTAAAGGAGTTCATGGGGCACCTGGGTGGCTCAGTCGGTTGAACGTCCAACTTTGGCTCAGGTCATGATCTCGTGGTCTGTGAGTTTGAGCCCCGTGTCGGGCTCTGTGCTGACAGCTCAGAGCCTGGAGCCTGCTTCCGCTTCTGTCTCCCTCTCTCTCTGCCCCTCCCCTGCTCATGCTCTGTCTCTCTCTCTCTCTGTCAAAAATAAATAAACATTAAAAAAAAAAAAAGAGTTCATTACCAACAAAATAGCTCTACAAGAAGCAAACCATAAGAGACTTTGAACTAGAGAACAAACTGAGGGTTTAAGGAAGGGAGGTGAGCATTGGATGGACTAAATGAGTGATGGATATTAAGGAACACATTTGTTATGTTCAGCATTGGTGGTATATGAGAGTGCTGAATCACTGCATTCTACTCCTGAAACCAATATTACACTATATGTTAACTAACTAGAATTTAAATAAAATTTTTAAAGAGAAAAAAACACAGCCCTACAAGAAATATAAAAAGACCCTCTTTGAATGGAAAGGAAAAAACCATAAATGAGAGTATGAAAGCTAAGTATGTTTGCAAAAATAAGTCACAGGACTTATAAAATTTAAAAAAAAATGTATTTTTGGCACCATACACCTAAAACCTGGGGGAAAGATGAGTTTCAAACTTAAGTGACTATCAATTTAATATAGACTGCCATATGCAGAAGATGTTATATACAACACAAATGGTAACCACAAGTCAAAAACCACTAATAGATATGCAGATCATAAAGAGAAGGGTATCCAAATATATCACTAAAGAAAACAAGAAAACCATGAAAAAGCAAGAGAAGAAAAGATGAGAGAAAAACTACAAACACAAGCACAAAACAAGTAACAACATGACAATAAACACATATCTATCATAATTACTTTGAATGCAAATGGACTAAATGCTCCAATCAAAGAATGTAAGATGACAGAAGGATGAAAACAAAACAAGACCCATTTATATCCTGCCTACAAGAGACTCATTTCAGACCTAAAGAAATATGCAGATCGACAGTGAGGACATGGAGAAATATTTATCATGCAAATGAATTTCAAAAGAAAGCCAGGGTAGCAGTGCTTATATCAAATAAACTAGACTTTGAAACAAAGACTGCAACGAGAGACAAAGAAGGACACTATATAATAATAAAAGAGACTATCCAACAAGAAGAAATAACACTTGTATTATGCACCTAACATGAAGGCAGCCAAATACATAAAACAGTTAATAACAAACATAAAGGAATTAATCAGTAGTAATACAATAATAGTGGGGGCCTTAAAACTGCACTTACATCAATGGGTGGATCTTCCAAAAGAAAATCAACATGGAAACAGTGGCTTTGAATGACACAGTAGATTACATAGATTTAACAGATATAGTCAGAATATTCCATCCTAGAACAGCAAAATACACATTCTTATTAAGTTCTTATGGAACATCCTCCAGAATAGATTACATATTAAGTCACAAAACAAGTCTAAACAAATTCAAAAGATTGAAGTCATATCATGCATCTTTCCTGACCACAATGCTATGAAACTAGAAGTTAACCACAAGAAAAAATCTGGAAAGGACACAAATACATGGAGGTTAAATAACATGTTACTAAACAATCAATGGGCCAACTAAGAAATCAAAGAAGATTTCAAAAAGCACATGGAAACAAATGAAAATGAAACCAAAATTGTGTGAAGTCTTTGGGATGCAGCAAAAGCAGTTCTAAAAGGGAAGAACATGGCAATATAGGCCTACATCAAGAAGAAAGAAAAATTCCAAATAAAAAACCTAAACTTATACCTAAAGGAGCTAGAAAAAGAAAAAAAAAAAAAAAAACAAATCCACAAAACAACAGAAAGAAAGAAATACTAAAGATTAGAGCAGAAATAAACCAAATAGAAACTAAAACAAACACAGAAAACAAAACACTAGAACAAATCAATGAAACCAAGAGCTGTTTCTTATAAAAGATCAATAAAATTGATAAACCTTTAGTCAGACTCGCAAAGAGAGAGAGAGAGAGAGAGAGAGAATGGGGGGGGAGAGGGAGAGAGTAGACTCAAACAAAATCACATATGAGAGAGGAGAAATAACTACTGACCCCACAGAAATGTAAACAAATGTATGACAGCACTATGAAAAATCATATACCATTTAATTGGACAACCTAGAAGAGTTAATAAATTCCCAGAAACATATGACCCACCAAAACTGAAGCAGGAAAAAACAGAATACTTGAACAGACCAATTACCAGCAATGAAATTCAATCAGTAATCAAAAACCTCTCAACAAACAGAAATCCAGGACCAGACAGCTTCACATATTAATTCTAAAAAGCATTTAAACAAGAGGTAATACCTATTCTTCTCAAGCTTTTCCAAAAAACAAAAGAATAGAACAGGAAGGAAAACTTCCAAAATCATTCTATGTGGCCAGAATTACCCTAATACCAAAACCAGATAAAGACTCCATTAAAAAAATTACAGGCTAACATCTCCAATGAACATATTCATAAATTCTCAATAAAATACTAGCAAACTGAATCCAACAATACATGTAAAAAACGTCATTTACAACAATCAATTTTGATGTATTTACTCCTGGGATGCAAACGTGGCTCAATATTCACAAATCAATCAATGTGATACATCACATCAATAAGAGAAAGGATAAAAAATTATATGGTCATTTCAAAAGATGTGCAATAAACATTTGACAAAGTACAATATCCATTCATGATAAAAAACTTTCAACAAAGTAGGTTTAGGGGAAACATACCTTCATATAATAAAGGCCTTATATGAAATACCTACAGCTGACATTATTCTTAATAGGGAAAAACAGAATTTTTCCCCTAAGAAATTTCCCCTTATTAGAAACAAGAAAAGGATGGCCACTCTCACCAGTTTTATTCAACATACTACTAGAAGTCCTAGTCACAGGAATTCGACAACAAAAACAAATAAAAGGCATCCAAAGTGGGAAGGAAGAAGCAAAACTTCTACTATTTGCAAATAACATGATATATATACAGAAAACCATAAAAACTCCATGAAACAAAAACCACTAGAACTGGTAAAGGAATTCAGTAAAGTCATAGGATATAAAACCAATGTACAGAGCTTTGTTGCATTTTTATACACTAATAATGAAGCAGTAGAAAGACAAATTAAGAAAACAATCACATTGAGGCACCTGGGTAGCTTAGTTGGTTAGCTGTCTGACTCTTGATTTTGGCTCAGGTCATGATCTCATGGTTCATAGGTTTGAGCCCCACATCAGGCTCTGTGCTGACAGCGCAGAGCCCACTTGGGATTCTCACCACCTCCCCCGCCCTCCACCATTTGTATTCTCTCTCTCTCAAAATTCAATAGGTAAACATTAAAAAAAAAAATCCCATTTACAATTGATTCCAAAATAATGAAATGTCTAAGAATAAACTTAACCCAAAGAGGAGAGAGACCTATACTCTGTAAACAATAAAACAGCAATGAAAGAAATTGAACACAACAAAAGAAATGGAAAGACATTTCATGCACATGGATTGGAAGAACAAGTGTTGTTAAAATATCTATACTATGTAAAACAAGCTACCAGATTTAATGCAATCCTTATTTAAACATCAATAGCAGCTGCACAATAATAGAACAAATAATCCTAAAATTTGTATTGAATCACCAAAGACCTTGAATAGCCAAAGTAATCTTTAAAAAGAACAATAAAACTGGAGATATCACAAGTCCAGACTTGAAGTTATACTACAAAACTGTAGTAATCAAAACAATATGGACTGGCATGTGTGACACAGACATAGACACACAGATCAATAGAACAGAATAGAAAATCTAGAAACAAACTCACAACTACACACTCAATTAATTCATGACAAAGGTATAAAGATTATCCAATGGGAAAAAAACAGTCTCTTCAACAAATGGTGTTGGAAAGATTGGACACCTACATACAAAAGATTGAAACTGGATCAGTTTATTTCACCATACAGAAAACTAAATTCAAAATGGATTAAAATCTAAATGTGCAACCTTAAACCATAAAAATACTAGAAGAGAGAACAGGCAGTAATTTCTTTGACATCAATGACAACAACATCTTTCTAGATATGTCTCCCAAGTCAAGGGAAATACAAGCAAAAATAAACTATTGAGACTGCATCAAAATAAAAACCTGCACAGTGAAGGAAAAAAATCAAAACTAAAAGGCAATCAACTGAATTGGAGAAGATATTTGCAAATGATGTATCTGATAAAGGGTTAGTATACAAAATTTATAAAGAACTTATACAACTCCACACCCCAGAAACAAATAATTTAATTAAAAATGGGCAAAAGACTTGAACAGACATTTCTACAAAGAAGACATAGTGATGGTCAGCAGACATATGAAAACATGCTCAACATCAGTCATCATCAGGGAAATGCAAATTAAAACTACAATGAGATATCATGTCACAGCTGTCAAAATGGCTAAAATCAACAACACAAGAAACAACACGTATTCCTAAGGATTTGGAGAAATAGGAGTTGTCATGCACTATTGGTGGGAATGCAAACTGGTGTAGCCACTATGGGAAACAATATGGAGTTTCCTCAAAAAATTAAAAATTTTACTATCCTATCATGCAATAATTGCACCAATGGGTATTTACTCAAAAAATACCAAAACAGCAATTCAAAAAGATACATGCACACCTATGTTTATTGCATCATTATTTACATTATCCAAATCATGGGAGCAAACATATGTGTGTGTGTGTGTGTGTGTGTGTGTGTGTGTGTGTGTGTGTACACTGTAATATAATTCATCAATACAAAGAATGAAATCTTGCCATTTGCAACAATATGGATGGAGCTAGAGAGTATAATGCTAAGTGAAATGTCAGTAAGAGAAAGACAAATACTATATGATTTCACTCATATGGAAGTTAAGAAACAAAGCAAACAAGCAAAGGGAAAAAAAGAGAGAGAGAAACCAAGAATTATATTCTTAACTATAGAGAACAAACTGATAGTTACCTGAGGGGAGGTAGGTGGGGATGGATGAAATAGATGATGGGAATTAAAGAGTATACTTATGGTGATAAGTACTGAGTGGTGTCTAGAATGTTGAATCACTATATTGTACACCTGAAACTAATATAGCACTATGTGTTAACTATACTGGAGTTAAAATAAAATGCTTCATATAAAAAATAAAATATTTAAAGATGATTCTGCATTCTTGAAGACTTTTATAGTGATGAATTATTTCCAAATATTTCCATTGTGTTTATTTATTTTTCGCTATGAATTGTAGTCATTAAAATAAAATTAATTTGGTGAAATAGGTCAGAGAATTATTTATTAGTGTTAAAGGTATTAATAAGATGGGGTGCCTGGGTGGCTCAGTCGGTTAAGCGTTCTATTTCAGCCCAGGTCATGATCTTGCAGTTTGTGAGTTTGAGCCCTGTGTCAGGCTCTGTGCTGACAGCTCAGGGCCTGAAGCCTGCTTTGGATTCTTTGTCTCCCCCTCTCTCGGCCCCTCCTGTGCTCAAGCTCTTTCTCTGTCTCTCAATAATGAATAAGAATTAAAAAAATTAAAGGTATTAATAAGAAAGATATGATTTCTATTCCAAGATTTGTACACCAAGTTTCTCAAACTAATACTTTTGTTTTAATTTGCAACTCTTAACTTTCAAATTAAATGTTTAAAATTTTCAACTTTGTACAATGCTTTGGGAAAACTATATAGTGTGTTACCAGATTATGAACATTCAGTACTAAAATTGCCTTAATATTCTCCAACCTGAAAAAGAATTTTACCACTTTATCTATAGCTTGCCATGCTTCAGTCACACTGGCTTTGGTTATTATTTTATTCTGGTATAGAACTCCTCAAAATATGGGCTGCAGACTTCAGGAACTTACAGATACCTCAGGGTAGTCCATAAAATCAAAACTATTTACATTATAATATAAACATGTTGTGGGACTTTCTACTACCTTGATATTTTTGCTAATGGAGCAAAAACGGTGGTGGCAAACCTTCTACAGCCATGGCACAACTGAGGCAGTAGCACCAAACAATATTAAATAAAGTTTAGAATCTAGTCTCACTCAATAATCCCCTTGATTAAACCATAAAATATATTAATTTTATTAAATAAGACCCTTGAATTGTAAGGCAAATTAGCCACCCATTTTTTTTTTTCATGGAGCACTGTTTTTACTTGAAAGAAACAATGAAAGACCAACTGTTATTCAAGGTTGTATACTTAAGCAGATAATTTGTTATAAACGAATTAAGTAAGTCTGCCATTTCAAGGAAAATAACTGATAGTATTTCTTTCCAATAACAAAATTTATTGTGGGTTTATAGTTGTTTAAAATAAATTAATACATATGTATGTATTTAATTTTGCAATTTTGTTATCTAATATAGTAAAAAGGTAGATAATATAATTCACCCAAAGAAACAAAACAAACAAGCAAAAGAGGAAGAAAGAGATAGAGACAAACCAAGAATCAGCCTCTTAACTATAGTGAACAAATTATTGGTTACCAGAGGGGAGGTTGGTGAGGTGGGGAGATGGGAACCTGAATATTTTTTCAAATTGTAAATGAGTACTAAGGGCAAAGGTTTGAGAACAACTCTGCTATAAAGCTGAATGCATGACAGACACTCAAATATATCTGTTCTTTGAAATGGGAGCAGTAAAGTCTGGCGAAATAATCATTTGTAAGGTCATGAAGGTCATATCTGAAGAACCTTATAATCCATGATAAAGAATTTAGACCTTATCCTATGTGTATCAATAATATATTAAGTAAATTATTAGAAATTAAGATTTCCAAGCTGAAGCAAATGAATGACAGTGACAAAGACAAGATGTGGCTATAAAATAAATTCTTCATCATTTCCTTCCTTCTCAACCTCCTCCCTCTGAAAATAGTCATATATCAAGTTAGTTTTCTTATTATATCTCACATAATTTATCCCATCCTTTCTATTTCTACTTGCTTAAGTCTGTCCAGCCCCAAATCATCTAGTCTGCTAATTTCTATCTGGTTTCTGTGCCATCAATATTTTGCTCTTTCAACCCATGAAATCTGCTGACTGAGTAACCCACTTAAAGCACTTAAACTCAGTCAGATATAAAATAAACATTAGTGTTAACCATTAGTGAGATGATAAATCTTAAACTTCTCAACATAATTTCTAAGAAGCCAAGTAACCTCTCTGAGTATATATTTTAATCTTTCTCTAAATAAAAACTACTCTAATGAAAGCAGTTTATTCATTTTCTCTTTTAAGTATGTCAATCCGTTTCAACCCTAGTACCTTTCTTTATATCACATTGGCAGCCTGTAACATCTATAGTCTTAGCCTCATCATATTATTATAGATTGATGCAGATAATTCTTATAAAGCAATTAGTATAGTGACTAAAATGTCAGTTATTTTATTATTTTTTAATGTTTCATTTATTTCTGAGAAAGAAAGAGTGAGTGGGGGGAGGGGAAGGGAGAGAAGGAGACAGAGGATCTGAAGTGGACTCTGTGGTCACAGCAGAGAGACAATGCAAGGCTGGAACTAACAAATCATGAGATCATGACCTGAACCCGAAGTGGGATGCTCAACTGACTGAGCCACCCAGTCACCCCATTTATTTTTATTCTTAATATTACTACTATAGTGTAAGCTCCTGAAGGGCAGAGACTATGTCCTACATATTTTTTGAATCTCCATTATATTTATTCATATAGCACAGGTTTATAAAATGTACATGATTTATAATAATGGTTACCTATAGGTTGGCTGAGTTTCTTTAAAGTTTGAGAGAAGAACCACTCAAACAAATCTGCTTAACAGAGTATACAATTTTAGGAAAAAAAAATAAAAGTAAAGTATTATACTCAAATTTAGGGCAACATAAAGCGCTAGCCATGTAAGTCTCTCCAGGAATATTGTATATCTTCATCACCTAGGCAAAGAATCATCAACAATACGATAGTAATTTTCAAAAGTCTCAATTAACCTAGACAAATGAAGTTCAATCAGTTTAACTTAACAATTTATAAAGTTATTACCATATATTGAGAACTAGGTAGTATCATAAACAAGGTTACATTAACTGTTGAGAAACAGTGGCTCAGAATTAGAGAACTTTTGTGGTATGGATAATTCTCCTGATGTTGTTCCTCTAACACTAGTTCAGGGTAATCATATGTGTAGTTCCAGTAGATGATATGCTTCATCTCTTTTGAAATACCACTGAGAAAATGTAAAATTTGTGTGGGGGAGAGGGTGTATGTTCTCAAGTTGGAAGCCATTTTCAGGTAAAATAATTATTTTGTGAAGGAAAACTGTAGATGGAATTTTAAAAAAGAAGGATCTGTTTAGAAACTGGTAGTTGAAATTTCTCTTAACAAAATGGGTAAAGGTGAGACACAGAAAGAATAGAATGGTTCTGCTTAGTAAGGTAGAAGTCGTTTTTTGTCTTGTAGCCAATTTAAGGAAGGAAGAAGCAGAGAGGAGGAATAAAGGAAGAGAACGAGAATGTAAGGAAAGTACTTGGCCAGTGAGAAAGTCCCAAGACTTCTATCTTTTGCCCACTTTCAGTCCAAAATCTATGGTTTAAGATTGTATACCATAAGAGGATGGGGTGAGGGAAAGGTTAAATATGTGATGGGGATTAAAGAGTGCACTTTGTGATGAGCACAGGGTGATGTAACGAAGAGTTGAATTACTATATTGTACACCTGAAACTAATATAATACAGTATGTTAACTAACTGGAATTAAAATTAAAAAAATAAAAGAAAACATATACCATATAAAATCACTCTATGTAAATGGTATTTTGTAGAAGTCAAGGAAAAATTATGGTGGTCCATGTTTTTGTTATTTTAGGATTAAGTAAAGGAAAAGAAAATATTACTGGGTGAAATTAGGAATTTGGGGGAAAGTAGAACCTTAAGGCAAGATGTAATAAAGATACATTAAACCCCTAATGAGGTCTCAGAGACATTGTGCATGGCAAGTGGTGGGGGCAGAATGTGAACTTTCCACCCTTTGTTTTTGTTTTTTTTTTTTCCAACATATGAAGTTTATTGTCAAATTGGTTTCCATACAACACCCAGTGCTCATTCCAAAAGATGCCCTCCTCAATACTCATCAGCCATCCTCCCCTCCCTCCCACCCCCCATCAACCCTCAGTTTGTTCTCAGTTTTTAAGAGTCTCTTATGCTTTGGCTCTCTCCCACTCTAACCTCTTTTTTTTTCCTTCCCCTCCCCCATGGGTTCCTGTTAAGTTTCTCAGGATCCAAATAAGAGTGAAAACATATGGTATCCGTCTTTCTCTGTATGGCTTATTTCACTTAGCATAACACTTTCCAGTTCCATCCATGTTGCTACAAAGGGCCAAATTGCATTCTTTCTCATTGCCATGTAGTACTCCATTGTGTATATAAACCACAATTTCTTTATCCATTCATCAGTTGATGGACATTTAGGCTCTTTCCATAATTTGGCTATTGTTGAGAGTGCTGCTATAAACATTGGGGTATAAGTGCCCCTATGCATCAGTACTCCTCTATCCCTTGGGTAAATTCCTAGCAGTGCTACTGCTGGGTCATAGGGTAGGTCTATTTTTAATTTTCTAAGGAACCTCCACACTGCTTTCCAGAGCGGCTGCACCAATTTGCATTCCCACCAACAGTGCAAGAGGGTTCCCGTTTCTCCACATCCTCTCCAGCATCTATAGTCTCCTGATTTGTTCATTTTGGCCACTCTGACTGGCGTGAGGTGATATCTGAGTGTGGTTTTGATTTGTATTTCCCTGATAAGGAGCGACGCGGAACATCTTTTCATGTGCCTGTTGGCCATCCGGATGTCTTCTTTAGAGAAGTGTCTATTCATGTTTTCTGCCCATTTCTTAACTGGGTTATTTGTTTTTTGGGTGTGGAGTTTGGTGAGCTCCTTATAGATTTTGGATACTAGCCCTTTGTCCGATATGTCATTTGCAAATATCTTTTCCCATTCCGTTGGTTGCCTTTTAGTTTTGTTGGTTGTTTCCTTTGCTGTGCAGAAGTTTTTATCTTCATAAGATCCCAGTAGTTCATTTTTCTTTTAAGTCCCTTGCCTTTGGGGATGTGTCGAGTAAGAGATTGCTACGGCTGAGGTCAGAGAGGTCTTTTCCTGCTTTCTCCTCTAGGATTTTCATGGTTTCCTGTCTCACATTCAGGTCCTTTATCCATTTTGAGTTCATTTTTGTGAATGGTGTGAGAAAGTGGTCTAGTTTCAACCTTCTGCATGTTGCTGTCCAGTTCTCCCAGCACCATTTGTTAAAGAGACTGTCTTTTTTCCATTGGATGTTCTGTCCTGCTTTGTCAAAGATGAGTTGGCCATACGTTTGTGGGTCTAGTTCTGGGGTTTCTATTCTATTCCACTGGTCTATGGGCCTGTTTTTGTGCCAATACCATGCTGTCTTGATGATGACAGCTTTGTAGTAGAGGCTAAAGTCTGGGATTGTGATGCCTCCTGCTTTGGTCTTCTTCTTCAAAATTCCTTTGGCTATCTGGGGCCTTTTGTGGTTCCATATGAATTTTAGGATTGCTTGTTCTAGTTTCGAGAAGAATGCTGGTGCAATTTTGATTGGGATTGCATTGAATGTGTAGATAACTTTGGGTAGTATTGACATTTTGACAATATTTTTTCTTCCAACCCATGAGCATGGAATGTTTTTCCATTTCTTTAAGTCTTCTTCAATTACCTTCATAAGCTTTCTATAGTTTTCAGCATACACATCTTTTACATCTTTGGTTAGATTTATCCCTAGGTATTTTATGCTTCTTGGTGCAATTGTGAATGGGATCAGTTTCTTTATTTGTTTTTCTGTGGCTTCATTATTACTGTATAAGAATGCAACTGATTTCTGTACATTGATTTTGTATCCTGCAACTTTGCTAAATTCATGTATCAGTTCTAGCAGACTTTTGGTGGAGTCTATCGGATTTTCCATGTATAATATCATGTCATCTGCAAAAAGTGAAAGCTTGACTTCATCTTTGCCAATTTTGATGCCTTTGATTTCCTTTTGTTGTCTGCTGATGCTAGAACTTCCAACACTATGTTATTTTTTTTAATGTTTATTTTTGAGACAGAGAGAGACAGAGCATGAACAGGGGAGGGGCAGAGAGAGAGGGAGACACAGAATCAGAAGCAGGCTCCAGGCTCTGAGCCATCAGCTCAGAGCCCGAGAAAGAAACTCACGGACTGCGAGATCGTGACCTGAGCTGAAGTCAGACGTTTAACCGACTGAGCCACCCAGGCGCCCCTCAACACTATGTTAAACAACAGCGGTGAGAGTGGGCATCCCTGTCGTGTTCTGATCTCAGGGGAAAAGCTCTCAGTTTTTCCCCATTGAGGATGATGTTAGCTGTGGGCTTTTCATAAAGGGCTTTTATGATCTTTAAGTATGTTCCTTCTATCCCAACTTTCTCGAGGGTTTTTATTAAGAAACGGTGCTGAATTTTGTCAAATGCCTTTTCTACATCGAATGACAGGATCATATGGTTGTTATCTTTTATTAATGTGATGTATCACGTTGATTGATTTGCGAATGTTGAACCAGCCCTGCATCCCAGGAATGAATCCCACTTGATCATGGTGAATAATTCTTTTTATATGCTGTTGAATTCAATTTTCTAGTATCTTATTGAGAATTTTGGCATCCATATTCATCAGGGATATTGGCCTGTAGTTCTCTTTTTTTTACTGGGTCTCTGTCTGGTTTAGGAATCAAACTAATACTGGCTTCATAGAATGAGTCTGGAAGTTTTCCTTCCCTTTCTATTTCTTGGAATAGCTTGAGAAGGATAGGTATTATATCTGCTTTAAACGTCTGGTAGAACTCCCCTGGGAAGCCATCTGGTCCTGGACTCTTATTTGTTGGGAGATTTTTGATAACCGATTCCATTTCTTCACTGGTTATAGGTCTGTTCAAGCTTTCTATTTCCTCCTGATTGAGTTTTTGAAGCGTGTGGGTATTTAGGAATTTGTCCATTTCTTCCAGGTTGTCCAGTTTGTTGGCATATAATTTTTCATAGTATTCCCTGATAATTGCTTGTATCTCTGAGGGATTAGTTGTAATAATTCCATTTTCATTCATGATTTTATCTATTTGGGTCATCTCCCTCTTCTTTTTGAGAAGCCTGGCTAGAGGTTTAGCAATTTTGTTTATTTTTTCAAAAAACCAACTCTTGGTTTCATTGATCTGCTCTACAGTTTTTTAGATTCTATATTGTTTATTTCTGCTCTGATATGTATTATTTCTCTTCTGCTGGGTTTAGGCTGCCTTTGCTGTTCTGCTTCTATTTCCTTTAGGTGTGCTTTTAGATTTTGTATTTGGGATTTTTCTTGTTTCTTGAGATAGGCCTGGATTGCAATGTATTTTCCTCTCAGGACTGCCTTCGCTGCATCCCAAAGCATTTGGATTGTTGTATTTTCATTTTCATTTGTTTCCATTTTTTTTTTTTTTAATTTCTTCTCTAATTGCCTGGTTGACCCATGCATTCTTTAGTAGGGTGTTCTTTAACTTCCATGCTTTTGGAGGTTTTCCAGACTTTTTCTTGTGGTTGATTTCAAGCTTCATAGCATTGTGGTCTGGAAGTATGCATGGTATGATTTCAATTCTTCTGTACTTATGAAGGGCTGTTTTGTGACCCAGTATGTGATGTATCCTGGAGAATGGTCCATGTGCACTCGAGAAGAAAGTATATTCTGTTGCTTTCGGATGCAGAGTTCTAAATATATCTGTCAAGTCCATCTGATCCAATGTCTCATTCAGGGCCCTTGTTTCTTTATTGACCATGTGTGTAGATGATCTATCCATTTCTGTAAGTGGAGTGTTAAAGTCCCCTGCAATTACCACATTCTTATCAATAAGGTTGCTTATGTTTGTGAATAATTGTTTTATATATTTGGGGGCTCCTGTATTCGGTGCATAGACATTTATAATTGTTAGCTCTTCCTGATGGATAGACCCTGAGATTATTGTATAATACCCTTTTTCATCTCTTGTTACAGCCTTTAATTTAAAGTCTAGTTTGTTTGATATAAGTATGGCTACTCCAGCTTTCTTTTGACATCCCGTGGCATGATAAATAGTTCTCCATCCCCTCCCTCTCAATCTGAAGATGTCCTCAGGTCTAAAGTGAGTCTCTTGGGGCGCCTGGGTGGCGCAGTCGGTTAAGCGTCCGACTTCAGCCAGGTCACGATCTCGCGGTCCGTGAGTTCGAGCGCCGCGTCAGGCTCTGGGCTGATGGCTCGGAGCCTGGAGCCTGTTTCCAATTCTGTGTCTCCCTCTCCCTCTGCCCCTCCCCCGTTCATGCTCTGTCTCTCTCTGTCCCAAAAATAAATAAAAACGTTGAAAAAAAAATTAAAAAATAAATAAATAAAGTGAGTCTCTTGTAGACAGCAAATAGATGGGTCTTGTTTATCCATTCTGATACCCTATGTCTTTTGGTTGGCGCATTTAGTCCATTTACATTCAGTGTTATTATAGAAAGATATGGGTTTAGAGTCATTGTGATGCCTGTAGGTTTCATGCTTGTAACGATGTTTCTGGTACTTTGTCTCACAGGATCCCCCTTAGGATCTCTTGTAGGGCTGGTTTAGTGGTGACAAATTCCTTCAGTTTTTGTTTGTTTGGGAAGACCTTTCTCTCCTTCTATTCTAAATGACAGACTTGCTGGATAAAGGATTCTCGGCTGCATATTATTTTCTGTTCATCACATTGAAGATCTCCTGTCATTCCTTTCTGGCCTGCCAAATTCCAGTAGAGAGATCAGTCACAAGTCTTATAGGTCTCCCTTTATATGTTAGAGCACGTTTATCTCTAGCTGCTTTCAGAATTTTCTCTTTATCCTTGTATTTTGCCAGTTCCACTATGATATGTCATGCAGAAGATCAATTCAAGTTATGTCTGAAGGGAGTTCTCTGTGCCTCTTGGATTTCAATGCCTTTTTCCTTCCCCAGATCCGGGAAGTTCTCAGCTATTATTTCTTCAAGTACACCTTCAGCACCTTTCCCTCTCTCTTTCTCCTCTGGAATACCAATTATGCGTATATTATTCCTTTTTAGTGTATCACTTAGTTCTCTAATTTTCCCCTCATACACCTGGATTTTTTTATCTCTCTTTTTCTCAGCTTCTTCTTTTTCCATAATTTCATCTTCTAGTACACCCATTCTCTCCTCTGCCTCCTCAATCCAAGCCGTAGTTGTCTCCATTTTATTCTGCAGTTCATTGATAGCATTGTTTAGCTTCTCCTGGCTGTTCCTTAGTCCCTTGATCTCTGTAGCAAGAGATTCTCTGTTGTCCTTTATACTGTTTTCAAGCCCAGCGATTAATTTTATGACTATTATTCTAAATTCACTTTCTGTCCTATTGTTTAAATCATTTTTGATCAGTTCGTTAGCTGTTGTTTTTTTCCTGGACGTTTTTCTGAGGAGAATTCTTCCATTTTGTCATTTTGGATAGGCCCTGGAGTGGTGCGGGACTGTGTGGCACTTCCCCTGTGCTGTCTTGAATAACTTGCGTTGGTGGGCGGAGCTGTAGTCAGACCTGATGTCTGACCCCAGCCCACCACTGGGGCCACAGTCAGACTGGTGTGTGCCCTCTCTTCCCCTCTCCTAGAGGCAGGATTCACTGTGGGGTGGCATGGCCCTTCTGGGCTACTTGCACACTGCCAGGCTAGTGGTGTTGGGGATCTGGTGTATTAGCTGGGGTGGACCCGCAAGGTACACAGGGGCGGGATGGGCAGGCTCAGCTCGCTTTTCCTTCAGAGATCCGCTTTGGGAGGTGTCCTGAGGCACTGGGAGGGAGTCAGAGCCGCTGGAGGGATGGATACGCAGAAGCACAGCGTTGGGTGTTTGCGCGGAGCAAGCAAGTTCCCTGGCAGGAACAGGTTCCCTTTGGGATTTTGGCTGGGGGATGGGTGAGGGAGCTGGCGCTGGCAAGCACCTTTGTTCCCCGCCAAGCTGAGCTCTGTCCTCCGGTGCTCAACAACTCTCCCTCCCATTGTCCTCCAGCCCTCCCATTCTCTGAGAAGAGCTGTTAGCTTATAACCTTCCAGATGTCAAGTCCCTCTTGCTGTCGGGACACACTCCGTCTGGTCCCTCCGCTTTTGCAAGCCAGACTCGGGGGCTTTGCTTGGCCGGCGGGCCGCCCCTCCACCCCGGCTCCCTCCCGCCAGTCTGTGGAGTGCGCACTGCCTCTCCGCCCTTCCTACCCTCTTCCGTGGGCTTCTCGTCTGCGCTTGGCTCCGGAGACTCTGTTCTGCTAGTCTTCTGGTGGTTTTCTGGGTTATTTAGGCAGGTGTAGGTGGAATCTAAGTGATCAGCAGGACGCACAGTGAGCCCAGCATCCTCCTAGGCTGCCATCTTCCCCCAGCTATTCCTTTCCACCCTTTGTAGTGTGGGCCTTTAAGCCATTTTATTCAACACATTAAACAGAGAGGAAATTTTCTAAAGCTATAGAGGAACCCAGCAGTTGACATCTGGGCTAGTGCTGACCTCAGTTTAGTTTCAAAAATTAAGAAATCCAGTATGGTAAAAATGGCAACAGTAAGATACAACCAAGCAGATCTCAATACAGACCAACCTTGTAGCAATTCTCCTGATTATGTTGAGAGCTAAGTAACCAGAACAAATTTCTGTAATGTGATTAGGCTTTCTTAGAATGAATAATTGTCACAGTTGCTTGTTGTGGAAAAGTAATTAATTTTATGAAGTAATTATAGTTTTCCCTCAAGTATACTTAGGTTTGACTTTTTTCCTAGAAATTAAAAAAGCAATATTGGTTGTATCTTGATAGGTAGTTATGTTGTTCGGTGCCAGAATTGCAGGGTAGAAATAGGCACTGACAGAATATGAAACATGTTGATGAACTGAAGAAGTCTACCAAAATGTTAACATAAACAATGTCTTATTTCAGGGGAATGACTTTGACAGAGTGGGTTTAAAAGTGAGTATCCTTTTGGGGCGCCTGGGTGGCTTAGTCAGTTGAGTGTCTGACTTCAGCTCAGGTCATGATCTCGAGGTCCGTGAGTTCGAGCCCCACATTGGGCTCTGGGCTGATGGCTCAGAGCCTGGAGCCTGCTTCAGATTCTGTGTCTCCCTCTCTCTCTGCCCCTCCCCCACTCATGCTCTGTCTCTCTCTGTGTCAGAAATAAATAAACCTTAATTAAAAAAAAAAGTGAGTATCCTTTTTGGTACAGGGAAATGCTTTATACACACTTTGCCTGAAGAACAAAGAGGACAGAATGAATCGAAGTCATATCACCTGTGATTTTGCAATTTCAGAGGAAATCACCATGAATAAGATGCATAAATGCAGTAATTTGGAACTATGTTCAATGTACATAGTGAAGTCTTTTGATTAATTTCAGCTTAGAATTCAATAAATTCCACCCTGATCATTCAGTATTCATACATTCAACATTCTAAACCACTAAAATCAGAAAAAAAAAATGCTTCTATAGTAGAAGGATCTGAAATAAATCACATGTATATTTAGAATATTTAAAAAGTCATATTTACTTGAATAAATGTTATAATACAAAGTAAATTAGAGGTGATTGTGGTGATGTTGTCTATGGTAAATTTCTCACCTATTATTTGGAATCACAAATTCCTCTTTACAGAAATGTTTGGAAAGTACATCTATATTAATAAATCATTATATTTTAAAACTATTTAAAGAAAACATATTTGAGTAGAAAGAGATAATTCAAACATACATAAGTTTCATGTTAATGTCAACTTAAATATTAATAACTATTAATTGTCAGTCAAGTATATACAAAATACATACCATGTCTCCTGTTATGGAACACAATGTTTACAGAGATATAAAACAAGCTTCCTGTCCTCATACTATCCTTAAAATATTCTTGGAGGTGGGGGAACATTAATGAGCAGGAAAATCAAGGTGAATAGTACAAGATAAGTCATATAGTAGGAAATTCACACACTATATAAATGGTCAAGAAAGAAGATTTTATAGAAAAAAGTAATTAAAGAAAGACTCACTGGGATAGTCCTTGAAAGATAACTTTGAAGTATGGAGGAGGGAGGATCATTTATATGAAGGAAAATATCATGAGCAAAGACATATGAATCTATACTTAAATGGAAGGGAATCCAGTTAAGGATATGGTGGGGTGAAGTAGAAAAGAGAAAAACAATGATCATATAAGTCAAGAAAAGTATAAAAAGTATAAAAAGTTATAAAGCATAATTTCAAAAGCTTTGATTAATAATGATAAAAATAAAAGAGAAAAGTCTGATGGATACAGAAATGAGAAAATCATGAATAACCTCAGAGGTTAATAAAAGGAGATTTAGAATTAGAAACCCTGGGTTTAAACTTTGGCATTGTTGCTTACCTGCTATACGACTTTGTACAAGACACTAAACCACCTTGAATTTCCTCAACTTTGAAATGGAATCAGGGTTGCCTGGGTGGCTCAGTCAGTTAAGCATCCGACTTCAGTTCAGGTCATGATCTCACAGTTTGTGGTTCAAACCCCACGTCGGGCTCTGTGCTGATGGCTCAGAGCCTGGAGCCTGCTTCGGATTCTGTGTCTCCCTCTCTCTCTGCCCCTCCCCTGCTCATGCTCTATCTCTCTCTGTCTCAAAAATAAATAAAAACATTAACAAAAAAATTTACTTTTTTAAAAAAAATTTTAATGTTTATTTATTTATAAATAAAAACATTAACAAAAAATTTATTTAAAAAAAATTTTAATGTTTATTTATTTTTGAGACAGAGAGAGACAGAGTATGAACAGGGGAGGGGCAGAGACAGAGGGAGACACAGAATCCGAAGCAGGCTCCAGGCTCTGAGCTGTCAGCACAGAGCCTGACGCGGGGCTCGAACTCACGGACAGTGAGATCATGACCTGAGCCGAAGTCAGACACTTAACTGACTGAGCCACCCAGGCGCCCCAACAAAAAAATTAATAAAAAAGAAATGGAATTATAACAGTTTATTCACAAAGTGGTGAGGTTAAAATAGGATAGCACTTCTCGGATTGAATGAAATCCAGAAAAAATTTTTCAGACCTATGTACAAAATGTGTGTTGTAAGTATATGTTAGTGAAAAAAATGGAGTAATATTCAGGAGCTCATGACATTTGTTTGATGATTTGGTTTATTTGTTTCCTAAACTATAAAAACCAGGCATGTGTGAAATGAGCAAAAAGTCTTTTGGAGAAAGTGAGAGGGTTTAAAGCAAGAGCAAGGGAGAAAGAGAGGAAAGAGAGAAAAATTAGAATAAAATGAAAAATTCTTCAAAAGCTGGAAAGGAACAAGATTGAGGGCATGTTTGTAGTATGGAATATAATTTTCTTTGAAATAGAAAGAAAACATATGTAGATGGGATAAAGTACAGATAATTCAAAGTTCAGTGGTTGTTGTTGTTGTTGTTGTTTTCAAATGCTTTCAGTCTTAAAGTCTTGGAGTTACCTATTCAGAATCCAGATAGTGGAGATGAAATGGGAGTATCCAAAATTGCCACTGATGAGTTTGCTTGCTGTCAACAGTAGGTGATTGACAGGACCACTTAGCAATGGCAAATACACTATTCAGACATATGCCAAATTGTTGCTTATATTATGCATATTTTAGATATATGCTAAGCTTAGGTTGCTTGATTTCCTTTTCTATAATCTAAGTGTGTGTAATATTGATATGGACCTGAGTGTCACTTCATCCACAAGGCTTTCCTTGACCATATTATCTAAAACAATATAGCTTAAAAATTAAAATAAAATAATATGATTTTCCTCAATACTCTATTGCTTACTACCTAAATGTTCTCATTGTATTTATTTCCAAATGACTTGTTTACTTGTTTTGAACCTTAGCTCCCCCACCCCTACTAATTTATAAAATCTACAGGAACTTAGATTTTGTCTATATTGCTCACTGTCATATACAACACACTGAGAAAATTGAGATGGAGAGGTCACTTAATGTATAATGTTGACTGAATCAATGCCTACTATTTTCATTATTTTATTCAGAAATATTTATTGTGATAATACTATGTGCCAGATGCCACTCTAATATTTGGGGGATATGATAGTGAGCAAAAAAAGTCTAGATCTCCATATTCCTCATATTGCTATTTAGTGCTAGAAGTAAGAGTATGAATAAGTACACAAACAAACAACAAAATAAACATATTTCAAAGAGTTATAGGGTGATGGTAGGGGTCTGGGAAGCACTGCTTAAACCAGGGAGATGACATTTAAGTGAAACCTATAAAACACAATGCAGCCACTACACAATGAGTCAGGGCAAGAACATTCCAGAGAGACCTGCAAATGAAAAGGCTGAGGCAGAAAAGAGTTTAGAGTAAGAAACAAAAAGGAGGTGAACATGAAAAGAGTATAGTGAGGTAAGAGGAGAGTGGTTTGAGATAATTGTAGAAGCAGACAAGTATCAATCATCTTATTGCTAATCTATTCTGTAAAATACCATAGCATTTATTTTTTAAAATACCATAGAACCAATAATTTAGTATATGGTATATATAATGTATGGGATACATTAAGAAAAGGTGTTCAAAATTCAGTTTTCAAAATGCTTATAAAATATTTACTATATTTCATATAAAATATAAGCATGTTACAAAACATTAAGTAGATAAGAAACTAATCTATAAACAGAAAGAATATCTCTTTTCATTCATACATTATGAAATTCTAATGTTTCTATTCTTTCTTTGATTTCTGTCCACTATGCCTAGGGATTACTCTGAAATACTGCCTCTGATATAACTTCTCCACGTTTTCTCATGTCTTCCTGCTCTGGCTGGGGCTCCCAAGAGGACCTTAGTAGATCTCCTCCACTAAGGAACTCATCACTGGCCACGAAATTTGATTTAAACTCTTGTTAATCCTAGCAGGAAGGGAGCTCCATTTATGATGGATCTACCTATTCCCCTCTCTACCAGACATCTGCTTATTTCAAAATGTTCTTCCTACATTACTCAGCAAAACCTTTTCTTTTGGGATGGAGCAGGGGGAAGACAGATAATAGGATGGATGACAAGTTTAATTGGAGTTGTAGGAGTTAATAGAGTATAATGAGAGGCTGGGGGGCTTGTGATGAAGATTTCAAGGATGAAGGTAAAATAAAGGTATGAAAAGGAAAGGGTAAGAAAATTATTGAGAGGGCCAGAAACTTGATAATAAATATCCAAAATAAACTATTACACAAACAGAAGTACCCATATTTTGACACTTAAAAATTACTTAATATAATATTGTAATGAAAATCACTATTAAAATCACAAAGAGAGAGGGGGAAAGATGGATACATTTAGTTCAAATTTTGTAGATGGATCTGAGAATAAGGAAACAAGAGAAAATATTGATGTGTTAACTTTTTGCTTTAAGTAGTTTAGCATAATAAAAATTACTTACCAAATTTGTCAAAAAATAGGAAAGTATGAAATTTAGTAAAAACTAAGAGTTCTGTTTGAAATATTTTAAGTTTGTGATGCTTCCATATAGAGGTTGATTAGGTGGTTGGAAATAGAAGTCTCGAGTCTCAGGGAAGTCAGGGCTAGAGATATAAAGTTGAGAATCATTGACATATCTTTTCCTTTAAAGCCATGGAACTTGATGAGATTACCTAGAAGACAGTTAGTAGGTGAGAAAGAATGGAAATTCTAGTAAAACCTGGAGGTTAGGGGAATGGGCAGAAAGAGAAACTCAGGAAAAAATAGGAAGTAGTGAAGTAGGAAGAGAGTGAGGGGAGTATAACTCAGAGAAACCAAAAGAAGAAAGTGACCTAAAAAAAGGAGATCAATGTATGAAATGCTGCTAGGATGACAAATATGGTGGAGATAAGGACATGCTCATTGGGGCTTGATAACATGGGAAGACACCAGGCTAATGTTGCTAAGAGAGTGAAATGGGAGTGAAGGACTGGAGCTGATGGGAATTCTCCTCAGAAATTTTGGGTTGAGAGTGACAATCGAGAAAGGAGAGAGAAAGCAAGAAAGCAAAGAAGGAAGGAAGGAAAGAAGGAAGGAAGGAAGGAAGGAAGGAAGGAAGGAAGGAAGGAAAGAAGGAAGGAAATGAGAGAGGAAGAGAGGAAGGAAGGAAGGAAGGAAGGAAGGAAGGAAGGAAGGAAAATAAAGGGAGAAAAGAAGAAAGAAAAAGAGAAGTGAAGAACGAGAAATTAAATGGAGAAGAATGTGAAGCATAGGATAGTTTTGTTTTACTTTTTTTAATTGAATTAGAATAAGATCATATTTTTGTGTTAATTGATGTGGTCCAGTAGAAAAAGACAAACTGATAAAATGCAGAAAAGTAAGTGAAAAAGTACAGGAGTAATGTTCTTTATGGCCTTGACAAAGAGAACGATGTAAGATCCAACAGATAAGTAGAAGAGCTCACATAGAGTAAAAACAAGGGCTTCTCTTGAATTGTATAAAGAATGAGAAAATAATACTATAGAATGACATGGGTTTGCAGATGTGTTGGAGTATGATATAAATAATTATGAATAGAGGCAGCCAATAAAGTACAAACTCAGTGTAAAGAAAGTGTATGTGTGCAATTTAAGGAGATTGAAAAATATTCACAATAGACATTTTGGAGAGTGTAATAACATATATAAATATATTTGAGAATAAATTTGAATTTTAAGTTCTTAAATTTAAAAGGAAATCAAGCAGTACAGTTTTGTAGCTTTCTCTAGCATTTCCCAGCTAGTTGTAGGTAGATGTAACATAAGCAGTTATTTGAATTAACAGGAGCTGAAAATTAATGGACAAGCACAATGGAGTGGAAGTGAGGAGCACAAGGAAATGGAGGTCCTCAAGACTGCAGAATTTAGTTTGTTTTTTTTTTAAAGAGGAAATTAAGGGAGAATGAGGGGCATGCATATTAAAAAAAAAAGTGGGTTTGATGAAGTAGAGGCTAAAAATTCTTGGTCCCAGTGTTCCAGAGCAACTTTCTTGGAAGGATAGAAGGTAGCTGTTAGAAGGATGTTGCTTGAAATTGATACTTTGGTAGGAAGTTACTAATCATAAGTTTCTGACGTGCAACTGTGAAAACATATTGCTGATTTAGTATTGAAGAGTAACAACACTTACACATCTTTTCTTGAATATTTGTCCTGGTTGAAGCTATCACCATTAGGTTTTTGTTCTTTATACCTGACTCTTCCCTGATTACTCTAGCTATCTTTATCAACTAGAATATCTTTTTGACTGTCTACAAAATATGTCATTTGCATTCCCACATCTACCACTTGGAACATTCCAGTACTTCTCCCTGACATGACTTCTATTTTGTTCTACCTCTTCAATCCTTATATGTTCTTCAAGAACATTGGCTATCATTAAAATGAAGATTCTCCTAAATCATCCAACCTGGAGTAATATTCCCCCCTTTTAATCCCACTGAATATGTAGCACAATTCATTTGGCACAAATCAGATATTCACTTTCAAAATACCTTGTATTACCCTGATATATCATGGTGATTTGTTTAGGGTAATCTAACTACTGAAATCACCACCAAATATCCCAATAACTTAATCAGATGAAGTTTATTTGTCATTCAGGTTACCATTCCATCAATGTTGTTGTGGTAGATAAAAGGGAAGGAAGGCATCAGGGACTTATATTTCCTTAGCCTAGTGGCTAGCGGCTTTGCAGTCTCCTGGGGTCTGGGGAATCCTCCAGAGAATCATGGCCATCTGTCCCAGCCTTCTAAAGCACAAGATGAGAAATCAAGGAAAACTGTGTCCAAACCTAATTGTATAGGACATTTAAGTCACTGTAACGATTTCAGTTTTCATTCTGAAATATGGATTCATTGCAATATTCTGACAAAGAAGGAACACAATTAAACTTACACTTTACAAGGAACTTTAAGGAGCACCTGGGTGGTTCAGTCAGTTAAGTGTCTGATCTCATGATCTCATGGTCTGTGAGTTCGAGCCCTGCTTGGGATTCTCTCTCTTCCTCTCTCTCTGTCCCTCCCCTGCTCGTGCACAGTCTCTCTCTCTCTCTCTCTCTCTCTCTCTCTCTTTCTGTGTGTGTGTGTGTGTGTCTGTCTGTCTGTCTCTTCCACCCTCCCAAAATAAAAATAAAAACTTAAAAAATTCATTTAAAAATAAATAAATAAATAAATAAATAAATAAATAAATGGAACTTGAAAAAGTAAGTGGGGAACAGTAAGGAGGCTAATATGGTAGTCCAGGTAAGAACAATGGTGGGTTAGAACAGCATGGTAACAGAGGAGGTGATGATAGTTTCTGAGCATATTTTACTGTATTTCATTGTATTTAGAAAATTTTTAACCCTTGTTTATTCATTTTTTGAGAGACAGAGAGAGACAGAGCATGAGCGGGAGAGGGGCAGAGAGAGAGGGAGACACAGAATCTGAATTAGGCTCCAGGCTCTGAACTGACAGCACAGAGCCCAACATGGGGTTCAAACTCACGGACCAACCGGACTGTGAGATCATGACCTGAGAAGTCAGACACTAAACCCACTGAGCCACCCAGGCAACCCCTGGGTATATTTAAAGTTACAGCCAACATTGCTCAATGATTTGCATGTGCAGTGTGAGAGATGAAAAAGGAATCGAGGGTAATAGGAATGATGACACCCAGAATCTGACAGATAAGTTTAAAAAAAGAGTGAGTAAATATGTATATACATTTTTTTCCCTGCCAAGTCTAGCTTTTACAACTAATTTAGATATCTCTCCAACTTCTGGCACTAGATTTTCTTGTATCAGTGGGGAGTACTTTCTCCTGCTTGAGAACCCTGAAACCCAAATGCATATTTTATGTATTTATGGATTAAGAGCATAAAGATTTTTGATCTTCTCTTGTAATATCCACCTGATTGATAGAATGCCCAGAGGATACATAATCAAAAGACAGCTTTTTGTTACAGGCCAACAAGGATAAGACATAAAAATTGATTGTAAACCTTTGTTACTAGTATGAAAGGGACTGTGAGTTGTTTACAGATTTTATAAGTGATTCTGTCACACACTGGAGAGCCCCATCATTGCAATTTCAACCTTTAACTGCCTTTGTTAAATGTACATATCATCATGTGGCCACAAAAGCATGATAGAACATAATTGTATTTTATTCTTTTATCTGCACTGTCTTCATCATAGACAATAGTTGTATTTCTGTGGCTGCAGGAACTAATTAATTCTTAATGAAGCAGAAGGAAGAATAGAGACTTATTTAGATATGGTTAAAACAAAATTAATGTTTTAACATATTTTTATGTTGTTTCATTCTTCTCATCAAAAAAATCCCACCATATAAAAGCTGTTCATATACTATTGTTTTCAACCTCATGTGTTCTCATCTATCTATGTTTACAGAGGATCTGGAGCAGAATATGCAGCTTCTGCCAGATCTCCATGATTTGGATTATGTTCATCCCTACTTTTGAGTGTTTTCCAGAGTCTTTCTTCTATTCCCAGTATCATGCCAAGATGAGGTCAATCACTGGAGTGTATTAATTAACTTAGTATATATCTTTGTCAGGCATTCGTAAGGTGAAGTGCAATCTCTCTTTTATGTGTTCAGGCACTTTAGAGTTTGCTACACATATATCTGATGATTATAATTACTACTCATACTGGATTGTTGATCTACCCAGAATAGTCTCTATTATATATGAATAATATATCTAGTATCATAGTATACTTTTCAGTGGATTCAGCAGACAACTTTATTGTGAAGAAGCATTTTAGTCTCAAACTTATATGATCTACCCTTGTAGATAGTGCTCTAGCACTGTGTTTATTTTATTTGTTACGAGTCTTTGATTGGTAACAACATTCCTGAGTGGGGTGCTTTGGTTGGTAGCTTTTTCCATTAAGTAAGGTAGTGTGAAAAGCTCCAGTTAATGCAGACAAGTGTGGCTTTAAAACTCTGCCTGTCTAGGGGATGTTGTTGATATCTAAACAAAGCTTTCACTCAGAAGATAGCCTTGATCTATTTTTTTCGTATTTATGTCATTTTGTAAACTCAATTCCTATTGCTGTTCTTTATCTGTGCACTGTTAGGAAGAGCTGTGCACTTTAGGAGCAGGTAAAGATTAACTATAGTGATGTGGTCACTTTATAATAGGATATAGAGGGATAGGAGGTTTGCCTTGGCCTGTTCTATCAATATGAACTCTTAACTTGGAATGCAACTGTGAAAAGAAGCGCTTTAGTTACAAAGCAATAGGTAGCATCAATTTTGCCCAGCACAAAACTGTAGGTGGTTAAAGTTAGCTTGCCACACTGCTGCTAATGGTAGCACTTTAGATCAGTACAACTCTGTAAGTGATAACATTTAAACTCAGCATAACAATGTAAAAGGTGATACTTTCATCTCATTAAAAAAGATTCTGGTATGATTATCCTCACTTTCCAGTTGATTTTTGATAAGACACATAATTGATAATGTAAACTATTTCCATCACGTTTCTTCTCAAGTCATAGGATATTAAATTAATATTAAGTAAAAATATTTGTAGAAGTTTCCTCACTATCAATGATTTTCTTAAATACATGACTCACTCTTTGTTTTAAAATAAGTAAACTCCACATGAAAATAATATAAACCTCTCAAACATGTTTCTTTTAAACAAATTGTAACAAAATATTAGTGAAAGTAATAGGTAGAGTGCAATTTTCAGAAGCAATCTACAGAAGGGAAAAATTAAATATACGTCAGGAATCAGGAGCATATAAGCTATAGAGTAATAGATGTATGAAATACCAATGTTTTTCTCTAAAATACATTCTTCTAAATAAATTATAACTAGTAACACTGTGTCTATGATGCTATGAATATCAATTTTTAAAGCTTCATTGAATTTCTCCTTTTTCTTCCGAATATGTACTACTACATTGTATATTTACTATTAGTTTCAGATGACATTATGTTTTTTTCTCAGTAAAATCAATAAATATTGAACTTCAGTGTAGTACAACCCATGCCTGAAAAGTCTCTTTAGCCTTTAAAACCTTTAGGTCTTAGCCCAGCCACGTCAGTATCACTTGAGATTTGTAGGAAATGCAGAATCTTACTCCCAAACTACTAACTCAAAATCTGCATTTTAACAAGATACCCTTGACTTATACATGCTTTAAAGTTGGGAAAACAGTGGTCTAAATGACCTAGATAATCTTTAGGTTCTTGCCTTATGAAGATTCTGTCCAGGACCCAAGCGTCACAATCAAAATTAGAGCTTCTGTAGGATAGATCAAAGAGCTATTAGCGAATTATGCCAAAGACATGATTTCGCCTTTGTTTCACTTTTTTGAGCCACTTCAGGACTTTTATAAAATTTCCAGAAGTCACCCACTTCATGGCTGAGAAATGCTGCCTTCTACCAAAAGATAGGATTAGGATATCATCAGATCCATAACCTGGAATCCTACTAGAGGATCTGAATTCAGTCACTGACTATCCTACAGTTAGAACAGTAAGATCAGGAGGTTCTCATGTAAACTCAGAAAAATGGAGAGATTTCTGTTCTCGTACATGAAATATCAACAAAGGATCACAGCAAACTACCAAAGTTTATCTCTTGTATGAATCTTTCATTTAAAATACATACATTCAACTAATATTTTAATAACTAATACACATGCACCAAAAATTTTTAATTTGGGGAAAACTCATACACTTTAATAGGTATGATGCTAAAGAAGCCTAAAGAAAATTATCTTAAGTCAAATAAAAGTCTTATTATATGTCATTGCTTCAAAATTAAAATTAGCATTGCATGCTTATTAGTATATTTATGAACTATGGAGATAAATACTAAATAAACTTGCAAGGGGGAAGAAAAGAACTGTTTCAATTGGGTTTTTAGTATTAGTTTATAGCTAATTCTCTGTTCAGATTTTCCCTATGGAAATGATAGAAGTTGATTGATTATTCCCATGCATTTACAAAATATAAATTTCTGGGCAACTGGGTGGCTGAGTTGGTTAAGTATTGGACTCTTAGTTTCCACTCAGATCATGATCTTATGGTTCATGAGATCAAGCTCTGCGAATGCTCCAAGAATGCTTGGCATTATCTCTCAATCTCATCCTCTCTCTCTGCCCTTCCCCAACGTGTGCTCTCTCTCTCAAAATAAATAAACTTTATATATATATATATATATATATATATATATATATATATATATATATTCAATATATGTGTGTGGGGGGCGCCTGGGTGGCTCAGTTGGCTGAGCGACCCACTTCGGCTCAGGTCATGAACTCACGGTTTGTGAGTTCAAGCCCCACATCAGGCTCTGTGCTGACAGCTCAGAGCCTGCAGCCTGCTTCAGATTCTGTGTCTCCCCCTCTCTCTGCCCCTCCCCCACTCATGCTCTGTCTCTCTCTATCTCAGAAATAAATAAACATTATAAAAAATTAAAATATATATATGTGTGTGTATATAGTTTCCCATGTTGTGGAAGCAACATTTCATCAATATAAAAGGACTATTGTTTGCCAAAACTGAAGCTGCTTATCAGACAAAATAATTAAAAATTTTGTAAATGAACAAATCATAATAATCACAATTAATTATATTGTGTTGAAATTGTCACCTTTATAAAGCTAATATAATTGAAAAATTATTACATGCTCGGGTCCATTATCGATTCTGTCATAAGTGAGAAGTTTTCTTAAACATAATGTTTAGTTCTTGAGAGAACTTTTCTCTATATATCTCAATTTTGAAATAATAAACACAGTATTTTTTATAGCTCAACCACATGATGATGCATTAGAGTTAAGAAATGATTTCTCATCTAGAAGCTTCTCCCATTGTATATATTTTTTAAAATACAATTTACATGATTAATTTGAGTAACAAGTAGAATTGAGCATCTACAGTCAGATATAGGCAAATGTAAAACTTGAGTGTCATGAACTGTTCTTACCTCTGAAGCTTTGTTCTTCTCATGTAGCAAGTGGTTGATTCCAACCAAATCAGTTCAATTCAGTCTACTCCAGTAATATTTTCAGTCACTTCAGGTTTGAACAGTCTTATATAGAATAGAGATTTGGAATATCTAACTATTTCTAATCTTTCCCCTTCCACTGTTAATGACTTCCAAAAGACTTCAAGCTCACCCCAAAATAGGACAGTGAAGACAGCTTGTAGGGAGTGAAGCCTGTGTTTATGTTTAGGACTCTCTGAGGAAAAACAGTGTTGTCTTGGTTTGTGCTCAGTTACCTACTGGTAATCAATTACCAACTCCTAGTATCGTCACCCAGTCTGTTTTCTGGCACTAGTGTTATCCAGCTGCTTATTGTCACATGCTTGGCTTTGCAGCTCACATAACATCTTATCCTGGCTCTTCTGTGTGGCACAAGTGCTCCTCAAGTGCCCAGCTGGCCACCCCCTCATGGCTGCCTAGAATTCTATGGATAAATGACCAGTTTTTTCCCTAGGTCCTCAATGGGTGATTTGCCTCACAGCTTTTTGGGGATTTTTCACTTCTGGATGTCTTCTTGGAGTGAGGCAGGGCAGTGGCAACCCAGTGATTGCCCTAGCATCTACCCTTAGTTCTCTGAGTCTCTAGGCCACTGATTCCTTCTTAAGCCACCTCAGTGCTTCAGGCATAGGAAGCTCTCCCTGATGTCCTTCTCATTGTTATGGCAATCTGCTGTCTCTTTATGGTATTTACCAAAAATTCTGAGCCATTAAGATGTGTCTGGAAATTATATTGGTGACATGAATCTATGCAGGGAATATGATGTCGGTCTTTCTTCCAGATATTCTTGCTTATTGTGGGAGTTATGCCAAGAATCACAATTTTAGACTCTCCAATTATTGCTCTCTAAAGCTATTTATGCTACTTCTATTCTGCAGACCCTTTTCATAGTGTGTATGTGTGTGTGTGTGTGGGTGTGGGTGTGTGTCTGAGAGAGAGAGAGAGAGAGAGAGAGAGAGAAACTTTTGGTTCTTTAATACCTTAGTGGAAGATTAGAAAAGTGTGACGTTTGGAAAGGCATTATTCTTTTTTAATTCAGAATAAAAAAAAAACTTTTATTTTTCCTTAGGTGTGGCTAAAAGTCCAGCACTTCTTACGTAGCAGTCAGACTGAAAGAGAGTTGATAACCTCCTGGAACAGGGAAGGACATGTCTAGGTGATACTTCACATCATCACATTATAGGTGATCATAAAATATTACTAATATTACTGTAGAACTTTAAGACTTTCACATTAGGGAACAATTCACATTTTAATATACATGGAAAACATCATTTTTACTGACAACCAATGATATATTTCATTTTTATCCATGATAAATGTTAAAGTCAATTATTAAATGCTATAAAACTCAGACTGATGCCTGTGATATATATGCCTTTAAGTGTCCTTTATTAATCAAATATGATTATGGAAGTTGAATACAATTAAGTTATGAAAAGTAACATTTAAGAAAATTAAAACTATGTCATAGTTGCACTTTGAATTTATTTCTGAAATGCTGCAAAATAGATAGTTAATTATTTTCAAAGAAGGAGAACATTGTATCCTCCTAATAAAGACTGTATTTAAGTAAATATCCTTAAATCTCAATTGGTCATTTTGAGATTTTTTTTATGTAAATAAGACATCTACAGTCTGGAGGCATTGAGAGTTGGAATTTTTTCAGATAACCATAGCAACCCTTTATAATCATTTTACTTTAAAAAGTGTTTTTACTTTTATAATCTACATATCAACATGTAACTTTAGAAGAGAATGGCTTTTTGACAGGTTTTTAACATTTATTCACCCATGTAAGAAATCAATTTTGACCTGCCATTAATTTGTCTATTATTTTACTTATTATAAGATAACAAAAACTGAACATGCTTTAAAGATTTTAGTTGCCCATTAAATGACATTTCAATTTGAGATTGTTTGGGGTTATTTTTTGTTTGTTTGTTTGGTTTTTGATTTTTTTTTTTCCTGTGCACAAAGGTATTTTTATTAAAGCACAAGGACAGTACCTGTGGGCAGAAAGAGCTGCCAAGATTGTTTTGATGTTATTTCCAAATACAGTGTTTTGTGCTAAAAGGCACAGATGTTATTCCATTATATATTTTATGGTAAAGAAAGATGGGTTATACTAACTATATAGAAAGCATGTTTAATCTCATATTAAACCGCTCATTTTCCCACCGAATACCAATGTTGATATGCTTACATCCAGACCAAGCCCTATGTGCAAAATATTTCTCACAATCCATAGGTGGCCATCTCTAATGCCTCAATCACACAAGATTTAATTGAACGTTTACAGCATATTTAATGGTGTGTTGATTTATAAGCAGACACTCTGACAAAAGTTTAAAATCCAAAAGGTTAAAATTACAGACTTACAAAACATTTAGAAATCAATAAAAATAAATAATAAATAAGAAAACTCAATGAGGGTTATACTACTTTAAAATTAGGGAGAAAAAAATCTTCCTAATTATGGCAGGACTTAAGATTGACAATTTTTGAGGTTAACTTTTAAGAACTGATAAAAAAACATAATGTCTCTAAATTTTGAAAGTTTAACAAATTACTTTCTATGTGAGTAAATTAAGACCAGCATAGAAGGTTCATGTCTCCTTCTTAAATAGAATGTCATGATACCATACCATGATACTGTATACCACAAATTAAGGTACTATATTTAATTATTTGCATAGTCTTTATTATACTTTATGTTAATTAGGTTTAATTGTAAGGGAAAGGCCGGTGACTAACTTTGCCCCGTTCAAATGTTTCTGAGCACAAGTTGGCTAAGGATCCAGTCACTACACATAATTTATCCCAATTTTCTGGGACAAACTGTCCCTCCTCACACCCAGAGTGAGTGGTCAACCCAGGAGGATTAAGGGTACCTTATTCTGGATCACCTGCCAGCTTTCTGCAACTATAGAATCAGCTCAAGAGGGAGATAAGCAGAAGCCAAAGTTTTCAAGGATTCTCATAGAAAGAGTTCTCCACCAGTGTTGAAACATCTAGCTGACTCGAAGGATGGTTCTCCATCTCAGAAAGATGGATAAAAATGGTACATTACTTACACTGTAGAAAATCAAGTCAGAGTTTTTATGCCCTGTGTCATTCCACTTGGTTGCCTCATGAAACGTGGGACAAAAGAGAGACTATTAAAATGAGCTCAATGAGAAAGTCTTCATTGCCTTTGGGAAAAAGCTGTGATCTCTAATAAGGAATTTTAGCTTCTCTTTTCCCAACTCTTCATATTAAAGGAAAATTCTGTTTCACATAGAAATAAATAAACTAAACTAAGCTGAAAACAACCAGAATGACATGTTTTCAGGAAGCTCAAAGGTTTTGGTGGTTGTTTTCCCAGTTGATCATTTTTGATCATCAAGATACTCTTCACATTGTTTCCTTGACACTGAACTTTTGCTATATGGTCACAATGTAATCAGCTTAGTGCCCTTTTCTCTATATCTTCTCTCAAATACTTTTTTATTTACTTTTTGTGTGTCTGTCTTCCCCACTAAACTAAACAACCAGAGATCATGTCTATCTTATTTCCCATTTTATCTCCAATTATTTTGGCACTTGATAGATATTTGATACATATTTGTTAAACAAACTTCTGACTTTATTTGCCAACTGTCGGTGATTTATTCCCAAATTTATATCCTTAGTTTTGATTTTATCCAACATGTTGAAATGGGACTTACCAATTGTTATATTTTCAACTTTGTAATGTCAAAGTAAACTTAGTCAACCTTCAAGTTTTATACACACACACACACACACACACACACACACACACATATATAGTTTTTTCTTTTGACTCTCTTCTGTATACTTCCTTTTCTTTCTGTTATCAACTCCTGACAATAGCTTGTTGAGCCTCAAGTATCTTCTATATATTAATAATAGAAAAGGTCCTCAAGGGGCGCCTGGGTGGCGCAGTCGGTTAAGCGTCCGACTTCAGCCAGGTCACGATCTCGCGGTCTGGGAGTTCGAGCCCCGCGTCAGGCTCTGGGCTGATGGCGCAGAGCCTGGAGCCTGTTTCCGATTCTGTGTCTCCCTCTCTCTCTGCCCCTCCCCCCCTTCATGCTCTGTGTCTCTCTGTCCCAAAAATAAATAAACGTTGAAAAAAAAAAAATTAAAAAAAAAAAAAAAGAAAAGGTCCTCAAAATGTCTCCTTCTAAACTGTGTCCAAAAATGTTTCTTGCTGCTAAGAAAGGAGTTTAAATTCAATTGATATTTAAAGTATTCCACGGAAATTTCTGCCACAATCTTTTGAAATCTACTATACATTAGCTCTTTGCCAAAACACTTTGTTAAACAATCTGTATTTCCCCTTTGCTAATGCCACACCCTAAAATTTCTCTCTCCTTTAAGTCTCATCCTGCTGAGATTAATCACTCCCATTTTCTCTGTGGAACTCTTCCAGATCTTCTTCAGTACAGTGCTGCCTTCCTCTCTGAACTGCCGTGTTGTTTTCTCTCTGTGCCAGCCATTGGGCAAGGCTGAATATGGTATTTACATTTATATGCAAACTTCACACTTCTACACTTAAAGTTAATTTACTCAAAGAGAGGGAGCATGTGCTATACCCTTTTAGGCATATAATATTATGTACTAGCTTATATCTACAAAACGCATAGTTGTTTAATCTATACACTAATAACTGTTTTAAATATGACAAATTCCAAATTTGTTAGATAAAATATGAGTTATTAAGAATATAATAGATATAAGTGATATAGATAAATAAGGAGATGCAGATAAAAGAATTACCATCAGTTAGAGAAAAATTCTTATAGGAATATATATCACATTATGTTTAGTAAATAGGAAAGTCTTATTTTGTATATTCACTTCTAGTTTCTATTATGATTACTTTATTGAGTAATAGTAATCAAAAGGGAAATATATTTTTATTGAAGAATAGAGATAATCATAGTTGGTACAAGTATAATTTGTTAACTTATTGAATTCGTGGGAAATATTTAAAGGAAAATTCAGTATTCATACTCAAGCCCTCAAGAATGAGGCAAGCCAAGAACCCTGCTAAGATTTCAATAAAAGGAGCAAATGATCCAGTGGAGATTATACTGATCAGGCACCATTTCTGGTTATACACCAGCTGAGAACCCTATCCATATATTAATGATATTATAAGGGAAAAATCTAGTTCAAATTAACTATAGATAAGTAAGGTAGAGCTACCATCTAACTACCATCGTACTATGAGAAGGTTTGGGGAGGGGTTTGTGCAATGTAATGAAATGATCTCAAAAGTTTATGTGAATTCAAGAATTTATTTATTTATTTATTTATTTAATTTTATTTTTTAAATTTACATCCAAATTAGTTAGCATATACTGCAACAATGATTTCAGGAGTAGATTCCTTAATGTCCCTTACCGATTTAGCCCATCCCCCCTACCACAACCCCTCCAGTAACCCTCTGTTTTTTCTCCATATTTAAAAGTCTCTTATGTTTTGTCACCCTCCCTGTTTTTATATTATTTTTGCTTCCCTTACCTTATGTTCATCTCAAAACTTCTTTATCCTACAAACTATTATATTATCTGCTGAAAATAGTCTTAATTTTTAATAAAATGTTTAATGAATCCACGTTACCATACCTAACAGCTAAGCCACATGCTAGGAGTTGGAAATCTTTTTTGGTTGCTGGTAATTGCCGCAAGCTAATCGTTCCTTGCTTGTTCAGCAAATTTTCTCAGCAAGGAGAAAAGGCATACCAAAACAACAGGGTTAGAAGAAGGGGTATGGATAGTGACTCGGGTTGGATTGTGTGCCCCCCAAAAAACTATGTTGAAGTCCTAATACCCAGTATATTGGAATGTAAACTTATTTAAATATGTTTTTATGGAAGTAATCAAGTTAAAATAGTTCATTAAGGTGATCCCCAATCCCAATATGATTCGTGTCCTTATAAAAAGGGGAAATTTGGACACAGAAACAGACATGCATAGGGGAAGACATAGTGAAGACACAGAGAGAAGACAGCCATCTACAAGTCAAGGAGAAAGCCCTGGAACAGAGACTTCTCTCACAGCCTTCAGAAAGGACCAACCAGTAAACACTTTTATTTTAGATTTCTAGCCTCCAGAACAGCAACAAACTAAATTTCTATTTTTTAAGCCACCAGTTTATAGTTCTTTGTTACGGTAGCCCTAGAAAACTGATAACAGGCAGTAAATTTACCCAACTAAGCTTTTCATTTTTTATGCATATATACATGCAGATTATTAAAACTGGAACAGTGTATTTCTATGTGAGTGTTAAGTCTCAAGGTAATAGCCATGAATATTTATTAAGTGGAGATCATAGAATTGTAGGAGTATTGTAATTTTGCAATGGTAATAAACATTACATTATGACCTGTTAAAATTTGTTTCAATGCTATTCTCCTTTCTCACTGATGAATCTGCAGCTCCATTTCTTAAGCCTGTCCTTAATCTTCCCATGTCAGTTTCACATGATTATTCCAAAATGTCCACCTTTCTTCCTGGAATTGACATTGGTATGACAAATGATGCAAATAGATTAGAATGGATGTTTTTAGATCAATCAATATATAAAAATCCAGGTAGCATTCAAATTTCTGTCCTCTTGCTCTTTGCTTATTCATAATTAGAGTTATATAAACTAGCCTTATGTTAAAATACTGATATCTATCTTTAAGGCATCCATTCTGTGTGATTTTGCAGTCTAAGGGTTTTTTTTTTTCCTCCTAAAATTCTCAGCTATCTATAAAGAAATAAAGATATGTGGAAGATGTATTTTTTTTTAAAAAAGGAGTGTTAAAACACATGGAAAAATTTAAAGGAAATATTTAATAGCTAGTTTTGTTTCAATAGAAGCATATCCTATTAGCTCAGAAGTGAAAAAAATATGTCCACTTGAAAATGTTAATTATGTACTTTCTACATGAGAATCTAATACAGAAATTTTACTCAATGCAGTTAAAGTTTATTAGTTGGAATTTAGGAATACTTTTGTTAAAGGAAAGCTCTTGGACACACAGCTCTCCATAGTAATGGTTATTAAAAGATATTGCATTTTCCAGAAATACTGATTTCTGATAGGCCATTTGTCACCTCTATATGTGTGCCTGTTATAGTTCTACATTCCCAAGATTTCCCATGTTAATTCCTTAGATATTATGCATATAGTTGTGGGATTATATATAGAGACTATTGATGACCTGTCCTTTGATAACAACAAATTATATTTGAGTGCTTAATCTGGGATTTGAGAGTATTGAATCATAATTCAACACTGGCTCAGGCAGTATTTGGATAAAGTTATATCAGAGAAAAGAAAAATCAGGAGTTCAGAAATGCTGACAAGATTATGCAAAATTCTAAAACTTCAAGATTAGGTTAGGGCAAAATAAAATATGAGTATCACTATTAAAATATCCAAAACAAATCAAGCACCCAAAAAAAGGAAAGTGCATGAACAACACCAAAAAAGTATGCATTGCTTATCTTCACTAATGCCAGGCATCATTAAAGGTGTACTGCATGCTAGGTACATATTAGGTAGTTCACATATATCTTGTAATGCATAGTCTTAGAAACACCAATATATGACTTACCCATATTCAAACCATGGAGAAGGCTCTTTAAATAAAGTTCTGCCCAACTTCAAGGTGGATGCTTTTCATGTCCATGATAACAGAAGGGAATCAAGTGATCAGTAGTCATACAAATGGCAGGTAATCAGGTCTAGATAAATATCTTGCTACTGGTTTAGGCACACAGTAAGACAGGGGCATAAATCTTGTAATAAATGGAGATTAGGGAAGGCAGTCATTGGTTGTGGGTCCAATGATTAGCTGTGCAACATTCTAGGTTAGATATTCTGTCACTGATTTACCTGGAATGGTACATGATGAAGAATCCACCCTCTTTGTATTTGATAATGAACCGCAAAGTCAGTACAGAGAAACAGGGATACATGGACCCAAAGAGATAGTGGTAAGCAACTGGACTGAGCATATGACTAAAGGCTTTTCATAATTTCATAATATGAGTGATTATAAGTAACATTTGTACATATCAGAAAGACATTCCCAAATAGGTATTTTTTCCTTTCATTAGGTTATAGCTGCTGCTTAGTATGATTATAATTATATTCAGGGGACTGTGGAATTTATAGAAAAGTTCAGAAGGGACTGAATTTGATTGTTAGATTGTTATCCTCTTTCAAGTTGATGCAGCAAATAGAATTTAGGGACGTATTTTGAAGGTCATTCACTTAAGAACTCTAGATTGTTGAAACAAGGTGTGTATCACCATCTCTCAGAGTTGTTGTAAAGGTGATGTCTCTATAAGATAGAAGATTATAGTGAAAAGATAATGAGCTCTAAAAACAGAAAAAATATTAATATCTGGATTCACTGCTTAATACTTGTCTTTCTTCATGTTCTTAATTTTACTGATGGCATTTTCCTTTTCTTGGAGTATTGGAAAGATTAAGTAAGATAAGATTTAATAGTTACACATCATGTACTATGTACCAACACTGTGTATAGTAGCTAACATATGTTGTTTTATTTAATCCTCATAACATACTTATATGGCTGACTGTACTGTTAATCTATTTTATACAAATGAGGACATTGAGACTTGGTTAAATGCTATAAAGATAGTAAGTGGGAAACTTTGGCAATCTTATTCTAAGGTCCAAATATTAATTCTTCTCTGTACATTGTCCACTCCACTTAGCATGATAGTTGACACACTGAAGCATTAAACAAATATTAAAGTTCTTTAACTAACTCTAAAATATTAAGATGGTGGTGTCTTGTTAATGATTATTTTCATCTGTCAACAAGAAAACTTCACTTATGTAATGGTCTGATTCTGGGGTTGATATATCCTATTCTTGGTAGCTGTTTATTATTTCTCATCCATGTATAGATTCTCCGTCCAACACTAAAATTTAGGACCAGTTTTGGACATAGATTTGATGATAAAGAATAATGAGAATAAAAGCTGAATTTATGAAGGAAGGTGGAAATGATGTCTACAACATATTTTATTTTACTATACAGGCCTAACATCAGATTCAAAAACTAAAGGATAAATTTAAACATGGTGGGAGCTTTGGTTTAGAAGTTAACCTGGTATATAAGACTTGGAGTTTCCATTATTTGGGGAAGTGGGTTTCTGTAAGACACCTGTTTAATATCAACTGAAAGTTTAATTCCTGCAAGGAGGTAAGAAGAACTACAAAGAAACATATTGTAACACCTGACATTAAAGGAAGCAGGAATTCCAGTGGCTGCATGTAAGGAGATAAGGGAAGGCAGATGCAGAGGTCTAATGAAAGGCAGAGGGTTTAGTTTAGATGGCTTTCATTAAATATTCCAGGTAATAGCAGCAGGTCTAAGAGGTTTTCCCAAGGTAAGTGAATATCAGGGACAGGGGCGCAATGGTTTGTGAAACAAAGTACAAAAAATTGTTAAAGAGAGCAATAATAAAGCAGGGCCCCATACCTAGAGAAAAGCAGTGAATAGGAAAACAATTGTCAGTGCACAAGTATGCACAAATAAGCACGTGATTGAAACTGCTCATAGATGTAGTTAAGCCTCCACAGTTAACAGTAAAAAAATAATAAAAGTAAATAATAATAATAATAATAATAATAAATAAGCTTCTCACTGCTTTCTTTAAGGTGATGCAGACTATTTTATATCTTTATTTTTCATGGTGCTGGCAAACACAATGCATGCAGATGTTCATTTTATTATAGATACTGCCATAGCTTCATACATCAAAATTTCTATTTGAATATTTACATCTCATCAACGTTATGAAATAAAACATCTGCTTCTTCATATCCATGGTATTTCTTATCACAGGAGTTCTCTAACCCATAACAACTATATCAAAAGATGCTGAGCTATATAGTATATTGCATTTTAATAATGTAGTCAGTTTGATAACAGATACATTCGAAAAGCTGTTTAAATCCACCAGTATTTAGAGATCCTCAATCCAGATATAATTCATCTGAATGAAATATATACAGCTGTAATTTATTAGGTTGACTTAAGAGAGATAAATCTTACTAAAGACATAAAATTAATCACAGTGCTTCTTGTATTTATCTGACAGTTAGGAAAGTTAAATATAAGAGTTGGCTTAGATTATAAGCATGATTTTAATACAGTCTTTGGTTGAGAGTAAGTATATAGTTGAAAATAGACTAGTGTTCCATTTCTTTTCAGGTAAAACTATACTGAAATCAGTAGCCCTATTAAATTGAATCTGACAAATTCAACTCATGATTTTTGTGTAATAGAATCAACCCAAGCAGTTGAAAAAAGTAGGAGATATGCATAATCTTCACTATAAAAATAAACCTGCTTCCTTACTCCATTAGTATTATTCTATAGCTCCATTTAACCAGGAAGCAAAATGATAGGCAAGAAAGTTGTTTGTAACCAATGGTCCAGGGTAGCAGCTTTGTACCTTTTGATGTTATGACTTTTAGCAAACATTGAGAAAAAAACCTTCAAACTCTTTACAAATATGGATAACATATTTCTGTAACCCTACCATATAAAACATGCTTCATGAAATTTACTCATATGGGAGAGTAAGGACAGAGGAAATGTGAGTTGTCTTGCATACCAACTATTGTAATTTGCATTTTCAAGGACATATAGACCTTCAAAGAAGGTCTATAACATTACTTATCTAATATATAACATTACTTATCTACTAATACGTAGCAGGCACTTGCAACAATATTTTCTCAGTCTTTATAGAAACCCTGGGAGGTAGATTATATTATTTAGACTGCCCCTATGAGGAAACTGAGACTCACAATTGTCAAGCAGAATGTTTGGACTCAAAAAGTTGCACAACTTAGAGTCTAATCCAAGTTTCCTGACCTCAAAACTAGTGTTTTCTCTACTTGATGCATAAATAAATAGAAATAACATCGGTATTGGGAGTTTTAGGTCAGGTTGTTTTAGGTCTGTGTTGGAAAGACTCTCCCACTTATTAGTCATGGACTCAAGACTAGTAGCTTTATCTCTCTGCTCCCATCTTCCTTCTCATCTGCAGAGGGAAAGTAGCACTTCATCCCTGCCAGAGTTGTTACAAGGTTTACAGACAATAAATACACATCTCCTATTCTATATAAACTTTCTATTGAATTTTCTTCTTGGTACATTGAACAAGCTTTTTAGTATGTAGTCATTCAACTTACATTGTCCTCTACCTGTTTGGAACATTTTGGTCTAGATGATCCTGAGTTTTTCATAAATCAACAATGTAGTAGTCTTGACTCTTAAATGCAGCCTTTACAAAATGTAAGATATTCTTTATTTTCTGAAAAACATAGGCATTATAGTTGTGCCAGATATTCTCCAGTTTATCATAATCCTGTCAACATGCATTCCATGCATCCAGTCATTTTTTTTATTTTTATTTATTTATTTTTTTTAATTTTTTTAACATTTATTTATTTTTGAGACAGAGAGAGACAGAGCATGAATGGGAGAGGGTCAGAGAGAGAGGGAGACACAGAATCCGAAACAGGTTCCAGGCTCTGAGCGGTCAGCACAGAGCCTGACGCAGGGCTCGAACTCATGAACCGCGAGATCATGACCCAAGCTGAAGTCGGACGCTTAACCGACTGAGCCACCCAGGCGCCCCCAGTCATTTTTTTAAATATTAGTTACTATTTAGAAGTATCTATTATTTTAAATGCATTCTGAAAGGTAATGAAGATTCAAAATGCCTAAGACAAAATTATTGCATTGGAGATGTTAATACCGTAATGAGGTTGACATGTAAGTAGACACATGAGTGCTTTTATAAAGAGGAGTAGATGAAGAACTTGGAGCACTAGCCATAGGCAAGGAAGGACTGTGGTTAGGATGTCTGTGTAAGTTCTGAGTTCAAGAAAATGGTATGTATCAGAGCCTACTAGACTTCAGGAAGTTTGAAATCTGGATGGCAAGGTAGACCAGTGGCTCAATATCATTAATTCACAGTCATTATGCTCACGGTACAATCAGTAAGAACAACAGAAAGTCAAAGAGGGTGACTGCAGAAAATAAAGCAAAAATAAAGTCAGTCAAGAAAGAATCAGGCAATAGGTGTAACTGACAATGGAAAAGACAGAGAAAAAATGACTAAGAAAGAAAATTATACTTTTATTCTAATATCAAATGATAAAGAAAAACACCTAGAATAACCAATATAATACTGAAAGAGAAGAACAAAGTTAGAGGGCTGACACTATATTGTTAATTTTTACTCTATATTGTGTTTGGTTACTTATATATCTGCAAGTTTCATTCCAATCTCCAAATTTGCTAAAAGTGTTGGAATAAAAGCCAAAAGATATTGTCCTAGCTTTGTTTTCTACATTGTTATAACCATAGACCAATTATAAATATCTATTAGAGTTAGGAGGAGGGGCCAACATAGTGGAAAAATAAGGGGATCTGAAGTTCCCTCGTCTTTAAAACAAAGCAGTGTTGAAGCTAAAGGAATTTGAACTCCTAGAGTCCAGGAGACAAAGAGACAGTTGCTTCCAGGAACCCATCAGGACAACCAGACAGGACACACAGCTACTTCAATGAACAAATCAAACCATACCTAGCGGAAGTTTCAAAACATCACTATGAGAATGGAGATAAAGTAACCAAAGCCACAACAACAGAGAGCAAGCGAAACTCTCTAAAAAACATCTCCTGAAGGGCCAGGCTCTGGACAGTGTATGACTCCTCTTTAATATAATAGTACTCGCAGGTTCAGGGCACATAACAAGCTTTTAAAACACATAAGGGACAGCAAACTAGCCTAAATGATGAAACAGAAGAATTCTCCTCAAAAGACATCCCAGGAAAAAATGACAGCTAAAGAATTGCTCGAAACATATATAAAAAATATAACTGAACAATAATTTAGAATAATAGTTATAATATTAATTACTGGGCTTGAAAAAAGCATAGAAGACAGCAGAGAATCTATTGCTGCAGAGATCAAGGAAATAAAAAATAGTAATGATGAATTAAAAATGCTATAAATGAGGTGCAAAATAAACTAGAGGCAGTGACAGCAAGAATTGAAGAGGCAGAGGGAAGAATAGGTGAAATAGAAGATAAAACTATGGAAAAAGATAAAGCTGAAGAAAAAGAGATAAAAAAAATTCTGGATCACGAGGGGAAAATTAGAGAACTAAGTGATTCAATCAAATGGAACAATATTTGTATCATAGGAGCTCCAGACGAAGAAGAGAGAGAGAAAGGGCCAAAGATATAGTTGAAAAAATCATAGCTGAAAACTTCCCCAATCTGGGGAAGGAAACACGTTGAAATCCAGGAGGCACAGAGAACACCCTTCAGATGTAACTTGAATCAATCTTCTGCATAACATATAATAGTAAAACTGGCAAAATACAAAGATAAGGACAGAATTCTGAAAGCATCTAGGGATAAATGGGCCTTAACCTACAAGGGTAGACACATAAGGATAGTATCAGACCTATCTACTGAAACTTGGCAGGCCAGAAAGGAGTGGCAGGAAATTTTCAATGTGATGAGTAGAAAAAAATATGCAGCCAAGACTCCTTTATCCAGCAAGCCTGTCATTCAAAATAGACAGATAAAGGTTTTCCCAAACGAACAAAAACTGAAGGAATTCAATACCACTAAACCAGCCCTACAAGAGATCCTAAGGGGGATCCTGTGAGGGAAATGTTGCAAGGACCACAAAGTACCAGAGACACCACTACAAGCATGAAACCTACAGATAACACAATGACTCCAAACCCATACCTTTCAATAATAACACTGAATGTAAAGGGACTAAATGCTCCAATCGAAAGATATAGGGTATCAGAATGGATAAAAAAAACAAGACCCATCTCTTTTCTGTCTACAAGAGACTCATTTTAGACCTGAGGACACCTTCATATTGAAAGTGAGAGGATGGAGAACTATCTATCATGCTACTGGAAGTGAAAAGAAAGCTGGAGTAGCCATACTTATATCAAACAAACTAGATTTTAAACTAAAGACTATAATAAGAGATGAAGAAGGGAATTATATCATAATTACAGGGTCTATTCATCAAGAAGAGCTAACAATTATAAATGTCTATGCACCGAAATCGGAAGACCCAAATATATAAAAGAATTAATCACGAACACAAACAAGAATGTGGTAATGGCAGGGGACTTTAATAGTACACTTTCAGCAATGGAAAGATCATCTAGACAGAAAATCAATAAAGAAACAATGGCTTTGAATTACACTGGATCAGATGGACATGACATATGTATTTAGAACTTTTCATCCTAAAGCAGCAGAATATACATTGTTCTTGAGTACATATGGAACATTCACCAAGACAGATCACATACTAGGTCACAAAACAGCCCTCAATACATATAAAAGAATTGAGATCATACCATGCATACTTTAAGATCACAATGCTATGAAACTTGAAATCAACCACAGGAAAAAGTTTGGAAAACTTCCAAATTCATGGAGGTTAAAGAAAATTATGCTAAAGAATGAATGGGGCAGCCAGGCAATTAAAGAAGTAATTTAAAAATATATGGAAACAAATGAAAATGAAAACACAGCAATTCAAACCTTTTGGGATGCAGCAAAGGCAGTCCTAAGAGGAAAATACATTGCAATACAGGCCTATCTCAAGAAACAAGAAAAATCCAAATACAAAATCTAACAGCACACCTAAAGCAGCTGGAAGCAGAATAACAAAGAAACCCCCAACCCAGCATAAGATGAGAAATAATAAAGATCAGAGCAGAAATAAACAATATAGAATCCAAAAACAAACAAACAAACAAAAAAACAGTAGAACAGATCAATGAAACAAGAGTTGGTTTTTTGAAAAAATAAACAAAATTGATAAACCCGTCAGACTTCTCACAAAGAAAAAAGAGAGGATCCAAATAGATAAATGACAAATAAAAATTGATTTATCACAACAAATCCCTCAGAAATATAAGCAATTATCAGAGAATACTATGAAAAATTATATGCCAACAAACAGGACAACCTGGGAGAAATGGACAATTTCCTAGACACCCACACACACCAAAACTCAGACAAGAAGACATAGAAAATTTGAACAGACCCATAACTAGTGAAGAAATTAAATCAGTTGTCAAAAATCTCCCAACAAATAAAAGTCCTAGACCAGATGGCTTCCCTGGGGAATTCTATCAGACATTTAAAGCAGAGTTAATACCTATCCTTCCCAAGCTTTCCAAAAAATAGAAATGGAAGGAAAACTTCCAGACTCATTCTATGAAACAAGCATTACCTTGATTTCTAAAACAGAGACCTCACAAAAAAGAAGTACAGGCCAATATCCTTGATGAGCATAGATGCAAAAGTCCTCAACAAGATACTAGCAAATCAAATTCAACATTATATAAAAATAATTATTCACCATGATCAAGTCGGATTCATTCCTGGGCTACAGGGCTGGTTTCAATATTCACAAATCAATCAGTGTGATACATCACATTAATAAAAGAAAGGATAAGAACTATATGATTGATTCTGTCAATAGATGGAGAAAAAGCATTTGACAAAATACAGTATCCTTTCTTAATAAAAACCCTCAAGAAATTTGGGATAGAAGGAACATATTTAAACATCATAAAAGCCATATATGGATAGCTCACAGCTAATATCATTCTCCTTGGGGAAAAACAGACAGCTTTCCCCCTGAGATCAAAAACACGACAGGGATGTCCATTCTCACCACTGTTGTTTAACATAGTGTTGGAAGTCCTAGCATCAGCAATCAGACAACAAAATGAAATAAAATGAATCAAATTGGCAAAGAAGAGCTCAAATTTTCACTTTTCACAGAGGACATGATACTCTATTTGGATAACCCAAAAGACTCCACCAGACTGCTAGAACTGATACAAAAATTCAGCAAAGTAGCAATTCAGCTAAATCAATGTACAGAAACCAGTTGTATTTTCATACACCAATAATGAAGCAAAAGAAAGGGAATTAAAGAAGCTAATCCCATTCACAATTGCACCAAGAACAATAAAATACGTAGGAATAAACCTAACCAAAGATATAAAAGACCTGTATGCTGAAAACTATAGAAATCTTATGAAAGAAATTGAAGAAGATGCAAAGAAATGGAAAAACATCCCATGCTCATGGACTGGAAGAATAAATATTGTTAAAATGTCAATATTACTACAAATGTGTTGAATGCTCAACACATTCAATGGAATCCCAATCAAAATTGCACTGGCATTCTTCTCAAAGCTAGAGCAAACAACCCTAAACTTTGTATGGAACCACAAAAGACCCTGAATCGCCAAAGTAATACTGAAGAAGAAAACCAAAACGGGAGGAATCGCAATCCCAGACTTTAGCCTCTGCTACACAGTTGTAATCATGAAGATAGTATGGTACTGGCACAAAAACAGACACATAGACCAAAGGAATAAAATAGAGAACCCAGAATTGGATCCACAAATGTATGGCCAACTAATCTTTGACAAAGCAGGGAAGAGCATCAAATGGAAAAAAGACAGTCTCTTTAGCAATGGTGCTGGGAGAACAGGACAGCAACATGCAGAAGAATGAAACTAGATCACTTTCTTACACCATTCATAAAAATAAACTCAAAATGGATGAAAGACCTAAATGTGAGATAGGAAACCATCAAAACCCTAGAGGAGAAAGCAGGCAACAACCTCTTTGACCTCAGCCACATCAATTTCTTACTTGACACATTTCCAAAGACAAGGGAATTAAAAGCAAAAATGAACTATTGGGACCTCATCAAGATAAAAGCTTCTGCACTGCAAAAAAAAAACAATAATACTAAAAGACAACCCATCAAATGGGAAAAGATATTGGCAAAGGACATATCAGATAAAGGGCTAGTGTCCAAAATCTATAAAGAACTTACCATAATCAACACCCGAAAAACAAATAATCCAGTGAAGAAATGTGCAGAAGACATGAATAGACACTTTCCTGAAGAAGACATCCAGATGGCCAACAGACACATGAAAAGATGCTCAACATCACTCATCATCAGGAAAATGCAAATCAGAGCCACTCTGAGATAACACCTCACACCAGTCAAAGTTGCTAACATAAACAACTCAGGAAATAGCAGATGCTGACAATGATGTGGAAAAACAGGAACCCTCTTACGCTGTTGGTGGGAATGCAAACTGGTGCAGCTGCTCTGGAAAACAATGTGGAGTTTCCTCAAAAAATTAAAACTAGAACTACCCTATGACCCAGCAATAACACTACTTAGAATTTACCCAAGGGTACATAAGTACATAAGTACAGGAGTACTTATGCCTAGGGGCACATGTACCCCAGTGTTTACAGAAGTGCTCTCAAAAATAGCCAAATTATGGAAAGAGCCTAAATATCCATCAACTGCTGAATGGATAAAGAAGATATGGTTTATATATACAATGGAATACTACTTGGCAATGAGAAAGAATGAAATCATGCCATTTGCAGCAATGTGGATGGAACTGGAAGCTATTATGCTGAGTGAAATAAATCAGTCAGAAAAGGACAGATATTATATGTTTTCACTCATATATGGATCTTGAGAAACATAACAGAAGGCCATGGGGGAAGGGAAGGGAGAAAAAACAATTACAGAGAGAGAGGGAAGCAAACCATAAGAGACTTAAATACAGAGAACAGTCTGAGGGGGATGTAGGGGTGGGGGATAGGGGAAATTGGGTGATGGGCATTGAGGAGGGCACTTGTTTGGATGAGCACTGGGTATTGTATGTAATCCAATTTGACAATAAATTATATTCAGAAAAAAATTAAGGTAAATTATTGATATTTATATTCAAAAAATATACTAGAGTTACATACATGTATTTTATATTTTCAGAAGATCAGCGGTTATATTTCATATGTGTGAAATATTTATTTATTGTTGGTTGTCATAAGTTTCCTATAAGTAGAAAACTTTAGGTGAGGGACTTTACCTATTATGGTCTTTTATCCAAATATATTAACAAGATATAATTCTATGTTTTCATATAAGCAATATGATCTTTATGTTATTGTTTCTATACATCAATTTTAAATATCTATATAAAGAATGTTCATCTACTGAGATTTACCTTTTGCCATACAAATATGATCATTTCTCAGTTTTTGGAATCATTTCATAATAGTGGAACACATAAAGTAAATGAAAATATAAAGTTATTTACATTTTTCTCGTTTAGGTTTTCATACTTTCTTTTTCTTTTTTTTTAGTATAGTTGAATGGAAGAATAGCAGGAGCAGCAAAGAGCCAAATTAAGTGTCCTGACTCTTAGGTAGGCCTGTCTCCTTGACTTAAGACAGCATTACCTAAATTCCCTAGTAATTTAAGAATGAAAAGGCACCGGGTTGAATTAGTGGTTCTTAGTGCCAAGTGGCAAGATATGTTGTGGGCTGAGGGTGGGAAAGAATCCAGTATCCACTGTGTATCACCCAGTTCTCTGGACTTCACTGGTTGTCTCCTTGGCCACTGGTGCAGGCCTTTGTTCCTTAGTCCAGGAGCTTAAATGCTAAATTGGAAACATCTACTTTGTGAGAATGAAATTGTAGAAATGATGGGAATCTGTCCTATTTTACCTGGTCCGTTATCTTATTTCTTTTTCTTGTGCTTCACTTAATGCTAGTAATACATAATACAACAGCCAGTAGCTATATAAAGCACCACCCTATAAAGAAATATCCTCTTTATCTCTAAGCTTACAATTGTCATGTAATTTCTCAATAAAAAGCTGATATGTAAACCTGTTCTTTGATTTTGTTTTCTTTTTGAACAATGGTACACCTCATTTTACTGTGCTTCACTTTATTGCAACTCATGTATGTTGTGCTTTCTACAAATTGAATGTCTGTGGCAACCCTACTTTGAGCAAGTCTGTTGGTGCCATTTTCCCAACAGCATATGCTCACTCTGTGCCTCTGTGTCAGTTCAGCATTCTTGCAATATTTCAAACATTTATATTATTTATTATATTTTTTATGGTGATCCCTAGTCAGTGATTTTTGTTGTCACTATTGTAACTGTTTTGGGGCACCTTGAACCACCTCCCATAAAGACAAAAAACTTCACTGATAATTTGTTGTGTTTGTTCTGACATTCCACCAACCGGTTTTTCCTCCATCTCTCTCTTTCTCATCAGGCATCCCTATTTCTTGAGACACAATATTGAAATTAGGCCAATTAAGAACCCTACAATGGCTTCTAAGTGTTCAAGCAAAAGGAAAAAAGTGTGCACCTCTCACTTTAAATCAAAAGCTATAAATCATTTTATTAAGTTTATTTGTTATTTTGATTTACAGAAAGCATGAGTGGGGGAGGGGGGCAGAGAGAGAGAATCCCAAGTAGGCTACACAGTGTCAGTGTGGAGCCTGATGTGGGGCTTGAACCCACAAATAGTGAGATCATAACCTGGGCCAAAGTCAGATGCTTAACTGATGAGCCACCCAGGCACCCCAAAAACAGCCACAGCTTTTTTTAAAGCCAAAGTCTAATCCAAAGTAAGGCCCTAACTCTCTTCAATTCTATGAAGCCTGAGGGAATGGGGAAGCCACAGAAGAAGTTTGAAAGGAGCAGAGGTTGATTCACAAAGTTTAAGACAAGAAGCCATCTTTATACCATAAAGGTACAAAGTGAAGTAACAAATGCTGATATAGAAGCTGCAGGAAATTATCCAGAATATCTAGCTAAGTTAATTAATGAAGGTGGCTACAATAAACAACAGATTTTCAATGCAGACAAAACAGTCTTCTATTTGGAAAAAGACGCCATCCAGGACTTTCACAGCTGGAAAGGAGAAGCCAATGCCTAGATTCAAGTGGTTGAAGCCTCAAAGAACAGGCTGATTCTCTTGTAGGGAATAATGCAGCTAGTGACTTTAAATTGAAGTCTATAATCATCTACCATATAAAAAATCAGAAGAGCCTTAAGAATTAAGGTAAATCTACTTTGCTTGTGGTCTATAAATGAAGCAACACAGCCTCAATAATAGCATCTATTTATAACATGGTTTATTGAATATTTTAAAACCATTATTGAGAGCTACTGTTAAAAAAAAAGATTCCTTTCAAAATATTACTGCTGACAATGCACCTGTTCACCAAAGAGCTGTGATGGAGATACCCAGTGAGATTAATGTTCTTTTTGCACCTACTAATACAATATCCATTCTGCAGCCCATGGATCAAGGAGTCATTTCAAATTTCATATCTTATTATTTAAGAAATATATTTCATAAGACTGTAGCTGTCATAGATAAGGATTCTTCTGGTGGATCTGGGCAAAGTAAATTGAATACCTTCTGGTATTCTAGATGTCATTAAGAACATTTGTGATTCATGGGAAGAGGTAAAAATACCAATATTAACATAAATTTGGAAGAAATTGATTCCAACCCTCATGGAGGACTGTGGGAGGTTCAAGCCTTCAGTGGATGAAGTAATGGCAGATGTGGTAGAAATAGCAACAGAACTAGAATTGGAAATAGAGCCTGAAGATATGAGTAAATTGGTGCAATCTCATGAGAAAATTTTAATCAATGAAGGGTTGCTTTTAATGGATAAGCAAAGAAAGTGGTTTATTAAGATGGAATCTACTCCTGGGGAAGATGCTGTGAAGATTGTTGGAATGACAACCAAGAATTTAGAAAACTACACAGATTTAGGTGCTGAAGTAGTGGCAAGTTTTGAAAGGATTGACTCCAGTTTTGAAAGAAGTTTCACTGTGGGTAAAATGCTTTAACATGAACGTTGATTCATGTTACAGAGAAGGAGTTTGCAAAAGGAAGAATTAATCAATGCAGCAAATATCATTGTTGTCTTATTTAAGAAATTGCCAAAAACACTAATTCAAAGGGATATATGCACCCCTATTTTTATTGCAGTATTATTTACAGTAACCAAATTATGGAAGCAGCCCATGTGTCCATTCATAGATGAATGGATACAGAAGATGTGGCACACACACACACACACACACACACACACACACACAATGGAATATCATTCAGCCATAAGAATGAAAATTTTCCATTTACAACAACATGGATGGATCTAGAGAGTATAATCCTGACTGAAGTCAGTCAGAGAAAAGCAAAAAGTGTGTGATTTTACTCTATGTGGAATTTAAGAAGCAAAACAAACAAGCGAAGGAAAGAAAGAGAGAGATACACAAATCAAGAATCAAACCTTAACTATAGAGAACAATCTGATGTTTACTGGAAGAAGGTGAGTGAGGGTTAGGTGAAATAGGTGATTGGGATTAAAGAGAACACTCATCATGATGAACACTGAATAACGTATAGGATTGTTGAATCACTATCTTGTACAGAAACTAATACAATGCTGTATGTTAACTTACTTGAATTAAAATTAATAATTAAATTAAAAATTAAAAAAAAAAAAAAGAAATTGCCATAGCCACCCCAAACTTAAGCGACTTCCACTCTGATTAGTCAGCAGCCATCAGCATCAAAGCAAGACCCTCCATCAGCAAAAGATTACAACTGGCTGCAAGCTCAAAAGATGGTTAGCAATTTTTAACAATAAAGTGTTTGTAATGAAGGTGTGAGCATTATTATTTTAGGTATAATGTAATTACACACTTAATATATTACAGACTATAATGTAAACATAACTTTTATATATACTGGAAAAACAAAAAAATAATTCGACTTACTTTATTGTATCTGCTTTATTTTGGTGGTCTAGAACTGATCTCATAATATCTCTGAGGCACGCATATACACATACATACATACAAATTACATACATACATGTATAGGAGAGAGAGATATAGTAATGCTGAGGAGGAGGTAATAAGTAAGAAACACTCAACTTACCAAAACTAATTACTTGGGAATCAAGGTGGGATAAATAAAAGAAACTATGATTTATATTTTGTTTTTTATGAGGCAAATAAAAGAATCTGGCTCATTAAATAGTTAACTTTTTTTCATTGTCTTTCTGTTTTGACTTTCGGACCTCTTTAGTAACATATTTTTGAAGTTGAAATATTTTAAGTTTTGTTGATAGATTTATTACAAAATCTGAATTTAACCTCATGTTAAGTTAGTATAACCCACCTCTTTAAGAAGAAAAAAGTTTAGCTAAAAGTGATTTTATTTATGAGTAATGATTTTATGGTATTTTCCATAAATATTATTTTGTACACAATTTTTCCACCTTTTTTTGTATTAGTGATATTCCTGTTTCTGATTAATAAAGTACAACTGAGACTGATTTCCTTTATTCATTCTTTAAAATTTTATTTGCTATTGAATTTTTAAATTTTGGAATAATTATAGATTCAAAAGAAGTTGCAAAAAATAATATGGAAAAGGTATTTCACCCAGTCCCCTCAATGGTAACATCTTGCTTAACTATAATAGCACAACCAAGAAACTGACATTGGTAAAATACACAAACCTAGTCAGATATCATCTTTTTTAAAGTGTGCTTTGTGTGTGTGTGTGCATGCACGCATGTGAGTGTGCTGTATTTAGTTCTTTGCAGTAAAGACTAATAAAATTATTTTTTGAAAATACATTTTAACTCTCTTATTTTCATCAGTGACAACCTATGAAATGGACCTAAGTTCACTATTGCTCTACAAGACATTTTCCTGATGTGCTGAGCAATATTGAGATCAACACATATCACCCTAATCTTGTGTATTAGCCATTGGGAAGAAAAGGATTGAACACATAAAGAAAATCAAAAGGAAGTATGGATAAATAAATTTGTAAAATGAAGCCATTGGTACTAATCAATCTGTTTAAATGAATGTTGAGAGGAGAAAATGAGTCAAATCTGACAGTTCTATATAATGTCCTATGCATAGTTTTATTACTGAACTTAGCACCTGCTTTGTTCACCAGGAGCTTACTATTCTGTGTCCTGTACTGGAGAACAAGTTACTCAACAAGAAGTCCCAGTCAGATTTTTCTGTAACTATAGTAGCTAATACAATGCCTCACACAATAACCTAAACTAGGCAGAGGTAAATTAAGAATAACAAGAACGAGTGTTGAAAATTGAATAGTCTCCATGAAGTTGTTATATTGTAAACTAACTGAATGCAAGAGGATGATGGATGGAAAGAAGTTCATTTCTTTGAACTTATGAGCAATGACTTCATGTGCCAACCACTGTACAAATACATTGGCCATTTTGATTCTTCACTCACTCTTTCATGTGTCTAATCTTCATCTTAATCTACAGGAAGGCAGATACTATAGTTAGCAGTTGTTTGGCGCCTAGCAGAAGAGGAAATGGATAATATCTTTAAAATCTCTGTCTTCAACACAGACTCACTCAATGCATGTTATTATTATTTTTCAATAAATAATACTAAAGGCAACTAAAATCACTAAGCTGGTCACCAGCTCTTTTAAACTATGGCCTGTAAATAAGGTGACCATATATTCTGGTTTACCTGAGACTGCTCCTGTTCACTCTTATTATAGTGTAATTAATAATAGCTCCTACTCTCATTCTCAAAATAACTGGGTTTGGATAATAAATTATTTGGTTAACCTACCATTACACATGATGTCAGAGTCGAAATAATCAATAAGTCTGACTTACAGTTCATTCCAGAGGGGTATGTATGATACCTAGATTACACAATTAAAAGAAAAAAAAACTTTAAACATTTCAGTTAGGGCTTATGAAATCATTTAATTGCCTATGATAATGCCATGAAACAGACAAGCAAGAAAGTTAAGAATTGCAGATAGAATGCTTGTAGTGGGGCGCCTGGGTGGCTCAGTTGTTTGGGAGTCCAACTTCAGCTCAGGTCATGATCTCACAGTTTGTGAGTTTGAGCGCCGTGATGGGCTCTGTGCAGACAGCTTGGAGCCTGGAGCCTGCTTCGGATTCTGTGTCTCCTTCTCTCTCTGCCCCTCCCCAACTTGTGCTCTGTCTCTCAAAAATGAATAAATGTAAAAATTTTTTTTAGAATGCTTGTAGTAATATTGTCACATTTGTCAATTCAATATGATCAAAACTCTATATAAATTCTTAAAAGCCGTGTACTTTTCTTTTTTTTTTTTAATATATGAAATTTATTGTCAAATTGGTTTCCATACAACACCCAGTGCTCATCCCAAAAGGTGCCCTCCTCAATACCCATCACCCACCCTCTCCTCCCTCCCACCCCCCATCAACCCTCAGTTTGTTCTCAGTTTTTAAGAGTCTCTTATGCTTTGGCTCTCTCCCACTCTAACCTCTTTTTTTTTTTCCTTCCCCTCTCCCATGGGTTCCTGTTAAGTTTCTCAGGATCCACATAAGAGTGAAACCATATGGTATCTGTCTTTCTCTGTATGGCTTATTTCACTTAGCATCACACTCTCCAGTTCCATCCACGTTGCTACAAAAGGCCATATTCCATTCTTTCTCATTGCCACGTAGTATTCCATTGTGTATATAAACCACAATTTCTTTATCCATTCATCAGTTGATGGACATTTAGGCTCTTTCCATAATTTGGCTATTGTTGAGAGTGCTGCTATGAACATTGGGGTACAAGTGCCCCTATGCATCAGTACTCCTGTATCCCTTGGATAAATTCCTAGCAGTGCTATTGCTGGGTCATAGGGTAGGTCTATTTTTAATTTTCTGAGGAACCTCCACACTGCTTTCCAGAGAGGCTGCACCAATTTGCATTCCCACCAACAGTGCAAGAGGGTTCCCGTTTCTCCACATCCTCTCCAGCATCTATAGTCTCCTGATTTGTTCATTTTGGCCACTCTGACTGGCGTGAGGTGATACCTGAGTGTGGTTTTGATTTGTATTTCCCTGATAAGGAGCGACGCTGAACATCTTTTCATGTGCCTGTTGGCCATCCGGATGTCTTCTTTAGAGAAGTGTCTATTCATGTTTTCTGCCCATTTCTTCACTGGGTTATTTGCTTTTCGGGTGTGGAGTTTGGTGAGCTCTTTATCGATTTTGGATACTAGCCCTTTGTCCTGTATGTCATTTACAAATATCTTTTCCCATTCCATTGGTTGCCTTTTAGTTTTGTTGGCTGTTTCCTTTGCTGTGCAGAAGCTTTTTATCTTCATAAGGTCCCAGTAATTCACTTTTGCTTTTAATTCCCTTGCCTTTGGGGATGTGTCGAGTAAGACATTGCTACGGCTGAGGTCAGAGAGGTCTTTTCCTGCTTTCTCCTCTAAGGTTTTGATGGTTTCCTGTCTCACATTCAGGTCCTTTATCCATTTTGAGTTCATTTTTGTGAATGGTGTGAGGAAGTGGTCTAGTTTCAACCTTCTGCATGTTGCTGTCCAGTTCTCCCAGCACCATTTCTTAAAGAGACTGTCTTTTTTCCATTGGATGTTCTGTCCTGCTTTGTCAAAGATGAGTTGGCCATACGTTTGTGGGTCTAGTTCTGGGGTTTCTATTCTATTCCACTGGTCTATGTGTCTGTTTTTGTGCCAATACCATGCTGTCTTGATGATGACAGCTTTGTAGTAGAGGCTAAAGTCTGGGATTGTGATGCCTCCTGCTTTGGTCTTCTTCTTCAAAATTACTTTGGCTATTCGGGGCCTTTTGTGGTTCCATATGAATTTTAGGATTGCTTGTTCTAGTTTCGAGAAGAATGCTGGTGCAATTTTGATTGGGATTGCATTGAATGTGTAGATAGCTTTGGGTAGTATTGACATTTTGACAATATTTATTCTTCCAATCCATGAGCAGGGAATGTCTTTCCATTTCTTTAAATCTTCTTCAATTACCTTCATAAGCTTTCTATAGTTTTCAGCATACAGATCCTTTACATCTTTGGTTAGATTTATTCCTAGGTATTTTATGCTTCTTGGTGCAAATGTGAATGGGATCAGTTTCTTTATTTGTCTTTCTGTTGCTTTATTGTTAGTGTATAAGATTGCAACTGATTTCTGTACATTGATGTGTATCCTGCAACTTTGCTGAATTCATGTATCAGTTCTAGCAGACTTTTGGTGGAGTCTATCAGATTTTCCATGTATAATATCATGTCATCTGCAAAAAGTGAAAGCTTGACTTCATCTTTGCCAATTTTGATGCCTTTGATTTCCTTTTGCTGTCTGATTGCTGATGCTAGAACTTCCAGCACTATGTTAAACAACAGCGGTGAGAGTGGGCATCCCTGTCGTGTTCCTGATCTCAGGGAAAAAGCTCTCAGTTTTTCCCCGTTGAGGATGATGTTAGCTGTGGGCTTTACATAAATGGCTTTTATGATCTTTAAGTATGTTCCTTCTATCCCGACTTTCTCAAGGGTTTTTATTAAGAAAGGGTGCTGGATTTTGTCAAAGGCCTTTTCTGCATCGATTGACAGGATCATATGGTTCTTCTCTTTTTTTTTGTTAATGTGATGTATCACGTTGATTGATTTGCGAATGTTGAACCAGCCCTGCATCCCAGGAATGAATCCCACTTGATCATGGTGAATAATTCTTTTTATATGCCGTTGAATTCGATTTGCTAGTATCTTATTGAGAATTTTGGCATCCATATTCATCAGGGATATTGGCTTGTAGTTCTCTTTTTTTACTGGGTCTCTGTCTGGTTTAGGAATCAAAGTAATACAGGCTTCATAGAATGAGTCTGGAAGTTTTCCTTCCCTTTCTATTTCTTGGAATAGCTTGAGAAGGATAGGTATTATCTCTGCTTTAAACGTCTGGTAGAACTCCCCTGGGAAGCCATCTGGTCCTGGACTCTTATTTGTTGGGAGATTTTTGATAACCGATTCAATTTCTTCGCTGGTTATGGGTCTGTTCAAGCTTTCTATTTCCTCCTGATTGAGTTTTGGAAGAGTGTGGGTGTTCAGGAATTTGTCCATTTCTTCCAGGTTGTCCAATTTGTTGGCAGATAATTTTTCATAGTATTCCCTGATAATTGTTTGTATCTCTGAGGGATTGGTTGTAATCATTCCATTTTCATTCATGATTTTATCTATTTGGGTCATCTCCCTTTTCTTTTTGAGAAGCCTGGCTAGAGGTTTGTCAATTTTGTTTATTTTTTCAAAAAACCAACTCTTGGTTTCGTTGATCTGCTCTACAGTTTTTTTAGATTCTATATTGTTTATTTCTGCTCTGATCTTTATTATTTCTCTTCTTCTGCTGGGTTTAGGCTGCCTTTGCTGTTCTGCTTCTATTTCCTTTAGGTGTGCTGTTAGATTTTGTATTTGGGATTTTTCTTGTTTCTTGAGATAGGCCTGGATTGCAATGTATTTTCCTCTCAGGACTGCCTTCGCTGCGTCCAAAGCGTTTGGATTGTTGTATTTTCATTTTCGTTTGTTTCCATATATTTTTTAATTTCTTCTCGAATTGCCTGGTTGACCCACTCATTCGTTAGTAGGGTGTTCTTTAACCTCCATGCTTTTGGAGGTTTTCCAGACTTTTTTCTGTGGTTGATTTCAAGCTTCATAACATTGTGGTCTGAAAGTATGCATGGTATGATTTCAATTCTTGTAAACTTATGAAGGGCTGTTTTGTGACCCAGTATATGATCTATCTTGGAGAATGTTCCATATGCACTCGAGAAGAAAGTATATTCTGTTGCTTTGGGATGCAGAGTTCTAAATATATCAGTCAAGTCCATCTGATCCAATGTCTCATTCAGGGCCCTTATTCTTTATTGACCGTGTGTCTAGATGATCTATCCATTTCTGTAAGTGTGGTGTTAAAGTCCCCTGCAATTACCACATTCTTCTCAATAAGGTTGCTTATGTTTATGAGTAATTTTTTTTTTTTTTTAATTTTTTTTTCAACATTTATTTATTTTTGGGACAGAGAGAGACAGAGCATGAACGGGGGAGGGGCAGAGAGAGAGGGAGACACAGAATTGGAAACAGGCTCCAGGCTCTGAGCCATCAGCCCAGAGCCCGACGCGGGGCTCGAACTCACGGATCGCGAGATCGTGACCTGGCTGAAGTCGGACGCTTAACCGACTGCGCCACCCAGGCGCCCCTATGAGTAATTGTTTTATATATTTGGGGGCTCCGGTATTCGGCGCATAGACATTTATAATTGTTAGTTCTTCCTGATGGATAGACCCTGTAACTATTATATAATGTCCTTCTTCATCTCTTGTTACAGCCCTTAATTTAAAGTCCAGTTTGTCTTATATAAGTATGGCTACTCCAGCTTTCTTTTGGCTTCCAGTAGCATGATAAATAGTTCTCCATCCCCTCACTCTCAATCTAAAGGTGTCCTCAGGTCTAAAATGAGTCTCTTGTAGACAGCAAATAGATGGGTCTTGTTTTTTTATCCATTCTGATAACCTATGTCTTTTGGTTGGCGCATTTAATCCATTTACATTCAGTGTTATTATAGAAAGATATGGGTTTAGAGTCATTGTGATGTCTGTATGTTTTATGCTTGTAGTGATGTCTTGGTACTTTGTCTCACAGAGTCCCCCTTAGGATCTCTTGGAGGGCTGGTTTAGTGGTGACAAATTCCTTCAGTTTTTGTTTGGGAAGACCTTTATCTCTCCTTCTATTCTAAATGACAGACTTGCTGGATAAAGGATTCTCGGCTGCATATTTTTTTCTGTCTAGCACACTGAAAATCTCGTGCCAATTCTTTCTGGCCTGCCAAGTTTCAAAAGAGAGATCAGTCATGAGTCTTATAGGTCTCCCTTTATATGTGAGGGCATGTTTACCCCTTGCTGCTTTCAGAATTTTCTCTTATCCTTGTATTTTGCCAGTTTCACTATGATATGTCAGGCAGAATCGATTCAAGTTATGTCTGAAGGGAGTTCTCTGTGCCTCTTGGATTTCAATGCCTTTTTCCTTCCCCAGTTCAGGGAAGTTCTCAGCTATTATTTCTTCAAGTACCCCTTCAGCACCTTTCCCTCTCTCTTCCTCCTCTGGGATACCAATTATGCGTATATTATTTCTTTTTAGTGTATCACTTAGTTCTCTAATTTTCCCCTCATACTCCTGGATTTTTTTATCTCTCTTTTTCTCAGCTTCCTCTTTTTCCATAACTTTATCTTCTAGTTCACCTATTCTCTCCTCTGCCTCTTCAATCCGAGCCGTGTCGGTTTCCATTTTGTTTTGCATTTTGTTTAAAGCGTTTTTCAGCTCCTCAGGACTGTTCCTTAGTCCCTTGATCTCTGTAGCAAGAGATTCTCTGCTGTCAGCTATACTGTTTTCAAGCCCAGCGATTAATTTTATGACTATTATTCTAAATTCACTTTCTGTTGTATTTTTTAAATCCTTTTTGATCAGCCCATTAGCTGTTGTTATTTCCTGGAGATTCTTCTGAGGGGAATTCTTCCGCTTGGTCATTTTGGATAGTCCCTGGCGTGGTGAGGACCTGCAGGGCACTTCCCCTGTGCTGTGGTGTATAACTGGAGTTGGTGGGCGGGGCTGCAGTCCGACCTGATGTCTGCCCCCAGCCCACCGCTGGGGCCACAGTCAGACTGGTGTGTGCCTTCTCTTCCCCTCTCCTAGGGGCGGGATTCACTGTGGGGTGGGGTGGCCCATCTGGGCTACTTGCACACTGCCAGGCTTGTGATGCTGGGGATCTGGCGTATTAGCTGGGGTGGGTAGGCAAGGTGCACGGGGGCAGGAGAGGCAGGCTTAGCTCGCTTCTCCTTAGGTGATCCACTTCAGGAGGGGCCCTGTGGCAGCGGGAGGGAGTCAGATCCGCTGCCGGAGGTTTGGCTCCGCAGAAGCGCAGAGTTGGGTGTTTGCCCAGAGCGAGCAAGTTCCCTGGCAGGAACTGGTTCTCTTTGGGATTTTGGCTGGGGGATGGGCGGGGGAGATGGCGCTGGTGAGCGCCTTTGTTCCCCACCAAACTGAGCTCTGTCATCTGGGGGCTCAGCAACTCTCCCTCCCTTTGTCCTCCAGTCTTCCCGCCTCTGAGCAGAGCTGTTAACTTATGACCTCCCAGAGGCTAAGTCGCGCTTGTTGTCAGAACACAGTCCGTCAGGCCCCTCCGCTTTTTGCAAGCCAGACTCGGGGGCTCTGCTTGGCCGGCGAGCCGCCCCTCCGCCCCGGCTCCCTCCCGCCAGTCCGTGGAGCACGCACCTCCTCGCAGCCCTTCCTACCCTCTTCCGTGGGCCTCTCATCTGCGCTTGGCTCAGGAGACTCCGTTTTGCTAATCCTCTGGCGGTTTTCTTAAAGCCGTGTACTTTTCTTGATGAAAGCAAAAATATTACAAGACTATTTTAGATTTCAATAATGTTTTTATGGGATCTAAAATATTCCTAGTGGAAGATCAGTATAGCATATATTAAATTCTAAATCTGTCACAAAAATAAAAAAAAAAACTTATTTTCATTTTGTGAAAAATACTTTTATATCTGAATAAGCAACAAATTAACCTCATGATAAATAATGTAAATTTTTGTTTGGCATTCTCTTAGGTTTTTTATTTTGGTTAAATACAAATAACATAAAAGTCACATTTTGGGGTGTCTGGGTGGCTCAGTTGGTTAAGCATCCAATTCTTCATTTCGGCCTAGATCATGACCTTGCAGTTCATGAGATCGAACCCCAGTTTGGGCTCTGTGCTGACAGGGCAGAGCTTGCTTGGGATTCTCTCTCTCCCTCTCTCTGTCCCTCCCTCACTCGCACTCTCTCTTTCTCAAAATAAACATTAAAAAAAGTCACCATTTCACCACTTTACCACTTTTAAGTGTGAAATTAAATTTCATTAAGAGCACTCACATTGCCATGCAACCATCACCATTATCCATCGTCAACTTCATCTTCCAAAGATGTCCTTTCTTTTTTACAATCTGTCCTTTCTTTTTTACAATAGAAGGATATTTTAATTTGTTATTATACTTTTTAGAGCAAAATGAAGTTTAAATAAGTTACTCCAAAAATGAAACACTTTAATTTATAATCTCTGTGATGTTGGTATAAAATGTTGGATAAATGTTTTTGTCTTTCATTAACATGAGTTTTATAGTTTCAAAAAGTAATTATTTTTCATGATTTGATAGCCTGTAATAGGTAAAATACTAAGAAATAAAGCTTAGTTACATCAGTTCGGAGCCTTGAGAAATTTTAATCTTTAATTATTTTGCGTTACACATAAATGTGTATTTTCATAAGTATTTTGCAAATGCTTAATGTGAACCTACAACATGCATTTCGATTAATAGCTGAGAAGAATTATTTAGCATTATAGTTTTAAGCATTAGGTCTGTCCTCAATGCTAAATATAATCATTCCTACTTTTTGTGATTATTATTTATTTTATTGATAATGGACTCTACAACTCTTTCACAGTATTTCTTGTTCTTAACTTTATCTCAAAATATGCATTTTAGAATATTTTAGTATTTTAAAATTAAAGGAATACTGAAAATATACATTCTTTGCATGTTTCGCATCTTTACATGTTTTAACACTGGAAAATTCTTATGCCTTTCTTTTGAAATTTCAGAAATATTTTGCCTTCTAAGTGAAGAGGTAATGACTTAGCAGGTTTTTAAAGCACATTTATTTCCTTTGAGCTTTTGTCACACAGAACTTGAAGTGAATAAAAAGTTATGCTTAAAAGAGTTAACTACATGCCTCATTTTAAAGATTGATGGCCCAGCAGTTAGTACCAGCAGATATCCAAGTAAAGCTATATATGGCATATCAAATTATGGACACTGTGGGCTTGGAAAAGCCAGGCAATGGAAGTTTAGCCTCTCAGCAGCATACAGTCTCATGGTGCTTTTCATTCTCAGACAGACATAGAAACTACTCAAGAATCAGAAGGCACATTTCCGACCCTATGAATTATCAAGTTAAAAATTGTAAATTAATTAAATAAAATACTAAAGTGTATACCAATAGACAGAAAAATAATAAAACAAGATTGGAAAACTGTAAATTTAACTATACTTAGAATTATTTTTCTCTAAATTCTTCCTGTAAATTTTCTTCCAGCAAATTCATTCAATAAATATTTGAACCCCTAATTTGTGGAAGACACTATACTAAGCAAAAGAGATACAAATGCCAGACAAAATATACTTTTTACTTTCAAGGAGCAGAGGCTGGGGGTGGAGATCAAAAGACCTTTATTGCAATGTATATAAATGTATCAAAGCAACACATTGTACACATTAAACTTACACAATGTTAGATTTCACTCATATCACAATGTGAAAAAAGATGTTGATAAAATAGCTGCAAGGCCTATGATGATAGTAGGCACAGGGTTCTATGGGGTATACATAGGACTGGACCCATTATTCAATCATGGCCAGGATTTAAAGGTTTTGCAAAGAATTGCATTTAAGTTGGGGTCTTAAAGATCAAGTTAACCAGACAGAGATGAAAAGAATATGACAGGGAACTTGACATGCAATATACCTGGAATCAGAGAGGGCTTAATATAGTCAAATCAACAGATAAGCAAACCAGTTGTCCCGACTGATTAGGTGAATTATATTTTAAATTTCAAGCTAACTGAGAAAAAAATGTGGCATTATTAAGTGGTGGCTATGTATAACTAAGTGTACAAAAAGATGCCAAAATTATCAAAAAGGCTACAAATAATAAGGGCTCTTTAAAAATTTTAAGAACAGTGAATATCACATATTCATTGTACGAAAAAGAGGTTATTGTGTGGCCAATAAATATTTATTGATTAAATTTGCTTATTATTTTGGGAATAATGTTTATACTTTTTTATATTATATTAAGGGGGCTTGGTTCAAGCAGGTGAATCCTTTTTATTTATTGCATTGGTTATATAAAAGGATAAAATTATACTACTCAAGATTGCAAATGTACCATTTCTTTAGTCATTTCCTTCTTTCAATAGGCAAGTTATCCTGAAAATTAGGAAAGTTGATTAATTAGATATGCAAAAACATCTGCCTGATATGTTTACCACTGCCCACATATGTCTAGTGGAAAATATTACAGAACATTTTTCAGTGCCGATAGAATTGCATAGTATTGCTCTATGGCACAACTTTTTCTTAAGTAAGTGGAAATATTGATGACATTTTCTCTCTAGACACTGCTATTCACTCAGCATTAGAAAGTTATTATCTTCTTCTATTTCCTAAATAGATGACTGATTTCTCTAACATGATGGACAAAACTTAACTCATTTTATCTGGCACCCTTCAGAAATGCACACAGTTGGGTGGTTTATACCTGATTCAGTACAAACACTTATGCCATGAATAGCTTTAAGAGTGGTCTGTGGCACTTTTCTCCCCTACCAAGGTACTCACTGAACAAATCTTATTTTTGTTGCCCAGTTCCTGGACATGTGGAGATTCTGCTTCATTAACATAACTTTTCCTTGGTGTATGAAATTCAGCAAGTTAATAACTGGATATTTTCAACAGCAGGAGACTCCCCCCCCTAATTTTGTTGGATCATATATTCCAACCTGTTAAAATAAAATTTACAACACCCTGCTGTCTTAAATGTAAACAAGCCTGCAATCAATTTGGTTTAATGAAATTAAAGCCATACAGTATGACTAGAGAGAAGGCTTTTGGTTCTCTGCTGAATTCATAATGGAAACAACTGTTATGGTCTAAATAGATCATGAGAAACATAGTTCTTCCGAAACACTAAAAAAAGATTTATTCTGTATCAATCAACAAAGTAGAAAATTCTAATTATCTTATCTAGGGAAGATTTAGAGATTGCATTTTCAACTGATGTGTTTTTAAGGTACTTTGTAATGCCTCCTGTTCATTTAATTGAGCAGTGGAATAATATCAATCACTGTTTCAATGAAAGGATGATTGGAGAATAGATGCTGATCCATCTTTTCTAAGCTTTGTTTTTAGTAGATTGTGAATAAACAGGGAGATGGTAATCTAAATTTCACTGTATGCTTAGATTTGAGAACAGGTATAATAGCATTGATTATTCAATGAAATGACCAGTTCCCTTGCAATGTCCCTTGCACATGACTTTTGTTAACTTGTTAATATATTCTCCCCCCACCCCAGTATTCTTTTCATCTTTTCATCTAAAGACTAAGACAACTACCAAGTGAACACAAATGTATACAACCTAATACTTTTTTGCAAAAATTTTAACTGTTCTCCAAATGTAAACATCCACTATATTGAGGTTGAACCTGGTCCTTTAATTCTCATGAAACTCTAAATTACCTCTGTCTCTTCTAATCAGAACTATTTATCTTTCTGTTAAACACACCCCATTCTTCCCTGATGCCATCCTTCAGGTTAGATTTGCTTTTTTTGACTTTAAAAAGAAGTGAAACTTGTACATTATTTAAGACCCACTAGATCAAGCTTTACCTGATAATCTCCCTCTCATGGAGTAATTAACCTTCCTCTGAGTTAAAGGTGTTTTGGGTGTCTATTTGCCAGTTGATAGTGTATTAGTCAATGTTTGGCTGCAAATGACAAAAATCCCACTCGGAAGAGTTCAAATAAGAAAGCTTACTAAACAAGGGGGGTTATTGGTTCCAGTGAATGGGGAGTTCAGGGATTGGTGATAATTCTGGACTCAATTGGATCCAAGTCCTCAAATTATGCAGCCAAGGTCTCTATCTTTATATTTGACTTAGTTTTGCTTTATTTGAATGGGCTTGATTCAATCTCTCTATTGCCAATGAGATGTCATTGATACACACCAGTCTCTCCAAGCTTAAATTCTTTAATGCTTCCAAGGTAGCATTTTATTACTATTGCTATTGTTACTGTTATTATTATAATTATTATTATTATATAACTGTATATAACATTACATTAGTTCCAGATAAATAGCATAATGATTTGATATATGTGCATATTGTGACTTGATCACCATAGTAAGTATAGTTAAAATATGTCACCTTATATGATTGAAATTATTTTTTTCTTGTGATGAGGGCTTTTTAAGATCTACTATCTTAGTAAGTTTTAAATATGCAATATATTATTATTAACTACAGTCATCATGCTGTAGATTATATCCTCATGACTTAATTTATTTTACAACTGGAATTTGGACACTTTGACCCCCTTCACCCATTTTACCCACCCGACTCCCCAGCTCTGGCAACTACCAATCTGTTTTCTGTAACTAAGAACTTGTTTTTTCTCTGTCTGTTTGTGTTTTAGATACCACATTTAAGTGAGATCACATCGTATTTGTCTTTGTCTGATTTATTTCAGTTAGCATAATATCCTCAAGATCCATCCATATTGTCACAAATTGTAAGATTCTTTTTCATGGCTAAATAGTATTATTTTGTGTGTGTGTGTGTGTGTGTGTGTGTGTGTGTGTCCTTTTTTTATCCATTTATTTATTGGTGGACACTTAGGTTATTTGTTATTTTGGCTATTGTAAATAATGCCACAATGAACATGAGTGCACTTATCTCTCAAATTAGTGTTTTTATTTCTTCAGATAAATATCTAGAAATGGAATTGCTAGATAGTATGGTAATTGTATTTATAGTTTTCTGAGGAACTTCCATACTGTTCAACACCAATTTACAATTTTAGCACCACTGCACAAGGGTAATTTTGTCTCTACATTCTCACCAACACTTGTTATTTATTATCATTTTTAAAATTATATTTAGTGATGTTGAGTATATTTTCATGTACCTGTTGGTCATCTGTATGTCTTCTTTGGAAAAATGTCTATTCAGATCATTTGCCCATTTTTAAATCAGGTTGTTTGTTTGCTATTAAGTTACATGAGTTCTTTATATGTTTTGAAACCACTATCTAATTTTAAAGTAGTTTCACTGCCCTAAAAGACATCCCATATCCTTTTTTTTATGTTTATTTATTTATTTTCAGAGAGAGAGAGAGAGAGAAAGTACGTGTGAGCAGGGAGGGGCAGAAAGAGAAGGAAAGAGAGAAGCCCAATCTCTGAGTTTATAGCACCAAACCTGATGTGGGGCTTGATCTCAAAGACTGTGAGATCATGATATGAGCCGAAATAAAGAGTCAGAAATTTAACCAATTAACTCACCCAGGTAACCCAGAAATCCTATATCCTATTCTATCTATATATTTTGGATATTGGGCCCTTGGAAGATATATTATTTGCACATATTTTCTGCTGCTCATTCATTTTATAGATATTTCCTTTGCTATGTTGAAGCTTTTTAGTTTGATATAATGTGGAATATTTATTTTTGCACTTGTTAACTTTTTTTTAATCAAATACCAAAAATCACCACCAATACTGATGTTGAGGAGCTTGCTGTCTACATTTTCTTCTAGGAGTTTCGTGGCTTCGGGTGTTATATTCAAGTCTTTAATCCACTCTGAGTTAATTTTTTGTATGGAGTAGGATAGTGACCTAGTTTCATTCTTTTGCATATGGGTTTCCAGTTTTCCCACTGCCATTTATTGAAAAGACTGACCTTTTCCCATTGTATATCTTTGGCTTTTTTTATTATAAATTAATTGACTATATAAACATCAGTTTATTTCTAGAATCTTTATCCTGTTCCACAGATCTATGTGTCTATTTTTATTACTATAGCTTTGTAATATAGTTTGAAGTCAGGTCATGTGATCCTTTCAGCTTTATTCTTCTTTTTGTAGATGGTAGCATTCTTTTTAAAAAAATAATTCCAACAATGCTTTCAACAAAATTCATGATCATATTTGCCTATTTTGAGTTATCCATATCTCACTCCAGATGAATCACAGTGAATAAGACAATGGAGAACCTGTCCTTACCCATTGAACCATAAACATCATATGGATTGAGAAAGGGGAAGCTTACTTACATAAAATAAATCTTAACTACTTTTGCCAAAACAGGGTGGTGGAGAGATGGGATGTTGAGCTGAGAAAGTAAAAAGATAAAAACTTTGATTTATAAACTGAGATTGAGATGTATATTTTATTAATGTGGATATCCATCAAAAGCTTGATATCTAACAAACATCCATTTAAATAACTAGAGTTCTCTTTTTAAAATAGGGCTAAATGAAGGTTAATAACACAAAGAATGAATAACACAGTGTTAATTCAAACTTATAAATGAATACTGAGAGGTTGATATTCTGTCTTCAATTGTTCAATTTAGTAATCAAAAGATAAACATGGATCTCAATATATTAAATTAAGAATGAAAGAAAAGTCAAAGGGGAAATTTTGTGGTAATCTTCTGAATTCTTATTTCCTAATAAATGAAAGACATTTGTTAACAATGTCTTTCAGTTGCTGTATTTTCCTTACAATAGTGTAATGAACACATTATGTCTTGTATACTTGATAAGAGAGGGGGGTAATTGATGGCAGAACCTGTTTCTTTGTGCTATTCTGTGTATTCATTGTCTAGTACAGTACCTTACATGTAGTATTTGCTTTAAAATTATTGTTTTAATCTTTATAAAGGCAAAACTTTTAAAAATAAAAGTACTGGCCCTTCTGAAAGATTGTTCTATTTACTTTGACCTTAAAGTTTGTCTGCAAACATTTGAGCAGTACTTTCTTTATAATCTTTCCCTGATTGACTAAACAGTCCCTTCATGTCTACTTATAATTTGAAAATTTCATTTGCTTTTTGAGCTCATTTCAGATAATCTATATGAGTTTCTCAGTGAACATTAATTCTCTTTGTCAGATGATAAATTATTGTTTTTACCTGATAGTAGTATTCAGTAAGAATTGCTTGATATTTCACATATATTTAAATATTTTGGCCTTCATGTACACTTTCTGCAAAATGATTTTTAAAAATATAGTGTACCATCATTTACAAAATTCCCTAAGTAAATTTATTAAATGAGACTGTTGTGAAGGTGAGAACATAGGAGGAACTCGAGGACAAAAACAAATAAGTATTTGATCATGCATAGCTAGAACATGTTTTTGCTTAGTCCATGCAGTCTAAAAGACATTAAATAGTTACCTGGAGTTATAAATCAGTAATAATTAGTTATATTGCAGTGCCTTGGTGGCTCAGTCAGTTAAGCATCTGACTTCTGCTCAGGTCATGACCTCATGGTTTGTGAGTTTGAGCCCCAAGTCGGTCTTTCTGCTGTCAGCACAGAACCTACTTTGGATCCTATGTCTCCCTCTCTCTCTCTGCCCCTTCTTCACTCACTGTCTCACTTTCAGAGGTAAACATTTAAAAAAATAATAATTAGTTATATTTACTTATTTTCAATAAAAACTCTAACCCTCTTTATATATGAGAAAGTGTAACATGATGAAATCCAGTTTTGAGAAGAATCTTTTATAGGCAGCAATATTATTAGGCTATTGCACTAATGTAATCCTGATAGAGATACTTTCTTCCATGTACACAAACTTCATCCTTATGCAAATATAGCCCATTATTTCTGCAGATACAATCCATCAGTTTCAGGGAGAGGATATGGAGATAGTTTAGAAACCAATCATCATAAAGGAGAAATGTTGAAAACAGTTCAAACTATGCCTGCTGCTGTTGAGATCAGTGTTATTTATTTTCATTTGACAAGATCACTATGTTATTTTACTTATGTGAGAGTTCGTTCTATGATGCAAAATTGCTCTTTTATTCTCCCTGCCACCTATTACAGTGTCTGATACGTGGTAAGAGGGTTAAATAATTGTCCAGAATTAATGAATGGGTACGTATTTATTAAAGCCATCATGGGTGAAAGGTAATCAACTCCTAAGTGCCTTTTTTCTTTTATACTCACCTGCTATTGAATTTCCCAGTGATCTGATGTTTATCCAAAATCCATTTCATATTTGACTTCTTTACCAAATAACTGGTATTCACTTAATAGAAGAAAGTAGATTGATGCAATGAGAATTAGGTGCAACAGTACTTTTATTCCTCTTATAATAAGTTTGAAAACAAGCGTGTCTCAGGGAAATAACATTCTTTGGATGGTCGTGAGACTAAATAGAACAGAAACTTCACCAGTAGCATGACACTTTCTCCCCCAGTAGTGGCTCTATAAATACTAGTTCTTTCCTACCATATTTGAATTACCCTTTAATTTATGCTTATTTTGTGAGATTCAATATAAAGGAAATGTCAATTGGCAACAATGTAAAGATTGTACTAAATAGTTTCTTATTTAATTGCCAAAATAAATTAAGAGGATGTACATATTTCATCTATTCATTGAGGATAATTTTTATAACCCCTAGACTTAACAGCTATTGATAACAAATTATTGTAGAGTTGAATCATTAAATCTTATAAAGACTTCCCACTCTGCATGCATCCCTTTGCTTTCTTTCAGTCAAGGTAATGAACCATTGACTTCCTTCATTACATATATTCAGTTCAAAATACATTTACTGAGAAGCTATTCAATACAAAGCAGTTTCTTAGGGGATTCGTGGTGAGGTAGGGAGTGCAAAGATGGGTAATATATGATATTTTCATCAAGTGTCATATGAACTCATGGTAGGGGTAAGCTAAAGCTACAAATTAATCTAATCAAAGTCAGAATTAATAAGCATATTCAAAACACAAAAGGTGAGTTCAAAATAGGAAATAATAATAGTAGGGTGGGGACTTCATAGTAAAAGAAAGACTTCATAGAATTTTGAGGGAGGCTGAAAAGGAAGCTTGGGATTTATTATGTGGAATGCAGAATGAGGGAAAGAGATATAGCAGTTGCAAGAAGAACGAGCTCTGTAAGCAAAGACATGGGTACAAAGCAAGACTCAGATTGGCTATATATATACTGGGATTAATTCAACCTGCAAGAAACATAATTTTTATGTAGCTTAATGAGAATCAATGATGGAAAGTTTGGTTGGGTCTACATTGTGCTATGTCTTATACCTGGTGAGGAGTTCATAAGGAATTTGTAGAGACATGGCAACTATTGAATATCTTTAAGATCAGAGAATCACATGATTAGAATGAAACTCTAGGAAGACTATTTTAGCAGCAGTGTTAAAAATATTTACAAGATTGTCTTTGTTCATTAAGCTTGATGCACTGAAATGCCTCTTCTTTCCATCTTTGTGTGTTCAAATCTTATCCTTCAAGTCCAGCACAAATATCACCTCCTTCAAGAAGTCTTCCCTCACCCTTCTGGACTAAAGTAATCACTCTTAGCAATTGCAATGCTGGTTATTCCATTTAATTTTTTATTGTTAGGTGTGCTATGTTATTTTTAGTAAAAACTAACATATTTGTGATGGCTAAAATAGACATATAATCTAAAACCTGAAACAGTTACAGCTTAATAGATACCTAGAAAGTACTATGCCGTATTAAAATTTTAAATTGAGAAAATTTGCATTTATTTAGGAAGCTTAATTAATTCCACAGTGCTCAAAATAATGAAGAAAGTGATGATCAATAAAGCACCATTTCTGTCCTACATTATGAATGGTCAACTCAGCATCATCATGCAGTGGTTCACAGTCCCTTAGCATTGTCAAGAATAATACTGGAAGGACATTTACTAGAATCACTTTTCCTAATGTAGTTCCTGGGCAGAATCTGAAAAGCAAAAGCATTTGTGCAAGATTTGGAAAACAACAAAGTAGGGGGTCATGTGTAGACAGATTTATTGGTAGAGAACGATCTCCTCAGAGCCTCTTACTTCTGTGTTCTAGGCAGAAAAAAAAATGTCATTTACTATCTTTGATATTGCTGAGATTTGGCACAGATCACAAGTATCACCTCAATTTCGTGGCTATGTTCCCTAGTCCTTTCAACATTTAAACAGGTTTGCATTTCCCCATTTTGAATATTTCCAACTTGAATTATGTACAGTATCTTTTGTTTTCTTGATGATAACTTGATCAATACATCTTCTATTGAAAGAATAATTCCTATCCTACTTAAAGATTTAGATTTTGGGTTGGTGAACAAGTGGAGGTGCAGAGAGAGTTACACTCCTGGAGACGGTATCAAAACTCTGTGTCCCTTTCCAAATATCTTACCCTGCATATCTCTTGCATCTGGATGCTCATCTCTATACTTTTATAATAAATTGGTAAACATGACCCTAGGAGGAACAGAGATGCTTTATGGAACCAAACTTTCAGGAAGATTAACCACAAATGAGAGGGGCACTACAAATATGGAGGAGGGAGGGGGCAGATGACATACCAGTGACCCTAGACATGGGGGACCTGGACTTGGAAGACATTCCCCCCATAATATTTGGCTTTGAAAACCAATGGTGCTTAGCTTCATGATTTTTTATAACAAGTGGAAATTAACTTTGGGTAATTTCAAAATCAGTAGGCTCAGCAGGCTTAGTTCTGGGAGAGCTGAAGGGCAATAGGAAACTGGGTCCCTGCCCTTAAAAAGACAGCATAAAAAACAGCCTTGGTAAGATACAGCATAGAAACATCAGTGAAATCACTGTGGGTATATGTGAAAGAGATTTGTTTACTAATCCCAGAACATGTGCTGGAGGGGCAAGGATCTTTAAGAGACTTCTCTAGGAACAAAAGAGTCGGTAGGCACCATTCCCCCCTCTCCACAAGCCTATATTGCCAGACACTTGCAGGAAACAGCACAAATGCTTTCCATCAAGTTTGGTAACATTGTGCCCTACACCCACATTCTCCAGTGGATCCACACCCATCCAACCTGCTCCATTCAAGTTGGAGTTCCTACAAAGAGGCTCCTACCACATCTCATCCTACAAACAGCTCCTACAGGAACCACCCCTGGACTGGGACTCCTGCCCTGGGGCAAGAGATCTCGACACACATCAGTATACTCACAGTCCCAGCAGCAGGTATCAAGCCTTACTGAAATCCACACTCACTGACAAAACCCTCTCAGAGGACAAGGCAGTGAGGACTACAGCCCCAACAGATGGACTAGAGGCAGGCTTCTGTTCTAACTGCAGACACCACCCAACTACAAGCCCACAGTGGCCCCAGACTGGCCTCTTAACAACACAAGGACAAGACCCTATTCACAAGAAGAAAAGTGGGAAAATATAGCTAACTAGACATGAGGCAAACAAGAAGTAGTCACAATAGTAGAGCACATACACCTGAAGTTCTTGTTTCTGGTTAACAGGGGACATTAGGCTACAAGACACCACAGGACCTCTTCTTCATAAGGCCACTACTTTCAATAACAGGAGATGTAACTGACTTTCCTAATAGGTAGAAACAAACACAGAGAGTTAGACAAAATAGGAGGGCAGAGGAGCATGTCTCAAATGAAAGAACAGGACAAAACCACAGGAAAAAAAGCTAAATGATATGGAGGCAAGGAATATGCCTGATAAAGAATTCAAAGTAATGGCCATAAAGATACTTATTACACTTGAAACAAGAGTGAAGGATCTCAGTAAGACCTTCAACAAAGAGAGAGAAAATATAAAAAAGAACCAATCAGAGATGAAGACCTCAATAACTAAAATTTAAAAAATACTAAATAAAATACACCCATTTTAAGGGTAAAATTAAAATAAAATAAAATAAAATAAAATAAAATAAAGGGAATCGATAGTAGATTAGAAGAAACAAAAGCATGGATAAGTGAGCTGGAAGACAGAGTAATGGAAAGCAACTAAGCTTAACAACAACAACACAAGAATAATAAAAAATGAGAATAGATTAAGAGAACTATGCAACATCATCAAGTGTAATAACATTTACATTATAAGGATCCCAGAAGGAAAAGAGAGAAAAGGGGAGCTGAAAATATATTTGAATAGATAATAGATGAAAACTTTCCTAATTTAAGAAAGAAACAGACCTCTAGATCCAGAAGGCACAGAGATCCGCCAATAAAATTAACCCAAGGAGGTCCACACCTAGACACATAGTAATTAAAATGGCTAAAAAGTAGTGATAAAGAGAGAATTTTAAAATCAGCAAGAGAGGGTCACTTGGGTGGCTCAGTCAGTTAAGCATCTGATTTAGGTTCAGGTCATGATCCCACGGTTCATGAGTTTGAGCCCTGTATTGGGCTCTTCACTGACAGTGTGGAGCCTACTGGAGCTGTTATTTCTCTTCCTCTCTCTCTATCCCTCCCCCAACTTCTCTATCTTTCTCTCTCAAAGTAAACAAATAACACTTAAAAATAATAAAAAAAAATAAAAGCAGCAAGAGAAACGAAAACAGTTACATACCAAAAAACTCCATAACGCTGTCAGCTGATTTTTCAGCACAAACTTTGCAGGCCAGAGAAGTGGCACGACATATTCAAAGTGCTGAAAGGAAGAAAAAAAAAAACCAAACAACAAAAAAACAAACAAACAAACAAAAAAAACAAAGTAAAGCAAACAAACAAACAAACAAGAAAAATTTCTACAACCAAGAATACTGTATGCAACAAGTCTATCATTCTGAATAGAAGGAGAGAAAAAGAGTTTACCAAACAAAAGTGAAAGAAGGTCATCAAGACAAAACCAGCCTTACTAGAAATATTAAAGGGAATTCTTTGAGTGAAAAAAAAATCATAATCAGGAGTAAGAAAATTAAAAGAAAAACATTTCACAGGTAAATACAAGCATAATAAAAGTGGTAGATTAATTGTTTACAAAACCAGTATAGAAGTTAAAGAACAAAAGCAGTATAATAAATTATATCTATAAAAATTAGTCGAGGGATTTACAAAATAAAAGGATGTAAAGTATGAGATCATATACATAAAATGTGGGTGGGGAGAGTAACATTTTAGTACTTTTACAATGGGTTCAAACTTAAGCAACTATAAATATAGATTGCTATTTGCATAAAATGTTATATATGAGCCTAATGGTAACCGCAAATCAAAAACCTATGATAGATGTGCAAAACATAAAGAGAAAGGAATTCAAGCATATCACTAAAGAAAGCCACCAAACCACAAGAGAGCAAGAAAATAAAGGATCAGAGAAAGGAGCTCAAGCATACCACTAAAGAAAGCCAATAAACCACAAAGAAAGCAAGAAAAGAAAAGAATGGGAAAGATCTACAAAAACAGTCATGAAACACATCTACGAATAATTACTTTGTTAATGGACTAAATGATCCAATCAAAAATATAGCCTGACCAAATGCTTAAAAAAGCAAGACCCATCCACATGTTGCCTATACCAGATTTACTTCAGACCTAAGACACCTGCAGATTGAAAATGAAAGGATGGAAAAACATTTATCATGCAAATGGAAGCAAAAAAAAAAACAAACCTGGGGTAGCAACATCTATAATTGACAAAATAAATTTTAAAACAAACACTGTAAGAAGAGAGAAAGGACGGGGCACCTGGGTGGCTCAGTTGGTTAAGCGTCCAACTTCGGCTTGGGTCATGATCTCACAGTCCGTGAGTTTGAGCCCCGTGTCGGACTCTGTGCTTACAGCTCAGAGCCTGGAGCCTGTTTCAGATTCTGTATCTCCCTCTCTCTGATCCTACCCCGTTCATTCTCTGTCTCTCTCTGCACCTTTTGGGATGAGCACTGGGTGTTGTATGGAAACCAATTTGACAATAAATTTCATATATTAAAAAAAAAAAAATTTATAGTAAAGAAACAAATAGTCCAAGGTTAAAATGGGCAAAATATTTGAACCAGACACTTCACCAAATAAAATACACAAAAGGCAAATAAACAAATGAAAAGATGTTCAAAAAAAAAAAATCTCAAAAATAACTTTAAAAAGACCAAAAAAAAAAAAAAAAAAGAAGAAGAAGAGACAAAGAAGGACCCTATGCAATGATAATGGGAACTACCCAACAAGACAATATAACAATTATAAATATTTATGCACCTAACATGAAAGCCCCTAAATACATAAAGTAACTAATAACAGACACAAAGGAAGAAACTGACAGTTATACAATACTAGTAGGGAACTTGAACACCCCACTTACATCAATGGATAGATCATTTGACAGAAAATCAACAACGAAACAATGGCTTTGAATGACACATTGGACCAGATGGATTTAACAAATATATTCAGAATATTCCATCCTACAACAGCAGAATACACATTATTTTCAAGAGCACGTAGAACATTCTCTTGAGAATAGATCACATATTAGGCCACACAACAAGCCACAAGAAATTTAAAAAGATTTAAGTCATATCATGAATCTTTGACAATCATGATGGTATGGAAATCAACCACAAGAAAAAATATGGAAAGAACACAAATATATGGAGGTTAAATAACATGCTACTAAACAATAAATTGGTCAACAAAAACCAAAAGGAAAGAAAAAAAAGGGACAAATGAAAATGAAAACATAGTAGTCCAAAATCTTTGGGATGCAGCAAATCTGTTTAAGAGGGAATTTTATAGCAATACAGGCATACCTGACAAAGCAAAAAAAGATCAAATAAACACCCTAACCTAACAACTAAAAGACCTAGAAAAAGAAAAAAAAATGAAAAGCCCAAAACTAGCAAAAGATAGGAAGTAATGAAGATTAGAGCAGGAATAAAGGAAATAGGGACTAAAATAAACAATAGAAGAGATCAGTGCAACCAGGAGCTGTTTCTTTGAAAAGATCAACAAAATTGATAAACTTTTAGCCAGACTCATTCAAGAACAGGAGAGAGAATTAAAAAAAAAAAAAAAAAAAAAAAAAAAAAAAAGGAAGAAGATTTACTTAACAAGTAGAATACAATTATAGTAGTATCAAACTTGATTAAGGTTAAAAAATGGCAAAAATATGGTTTGTAAAGTGAAGGGAAAAAATGAAACACTGCATTTTAAAAACTAAATTGAAGTTTCTGTTAAAAATGAAAACTATTTTAAAAAGGCATCTCAAAATTCCCAAGCAAGAGGTGGGATTAGTTGAAATAGTCATAGAAAAATACAGAGTTAGAAAGAGGGCTTAGAGTAGGGGTGATTTTTTTCTAAAAATACACTCAGAAATGGAAAAATCACATCACTGACAGATTTTACTTTTTTGAGACTGCATCTTTATTATTTTTAAAAATTAGCTATTATTGTTTGATTTTTAAATTTAATGATTAAATTTCCTTTATTTTATCTTGAACAGTTTTTAATTAATTTTTACTAACATTGGAATGATAATATATGTTTAACATTTATGTTTTCATAAATGTATATTTTCCTTAAAATTTTTACTACATTTATACATTTTTATACTTTAAATATATTAAATGATTGGCTTTACTGATTTTTTTTTTTTAAATTTTAAGGTTTATATCCCTGCTCTTATAAATTAGGTCTTTCATAGCAATATCTTAGTTTGGGTCTTTCCAAAGGAAGTTTCTGAAAGAAAAAATAGTTTAAATGGTTTAGATAGTTTATTTGGGAGTTGATTCCATGTTTGCAATAGAAGAAAGATGATGTGGGACAGTAAGGGCAGGGAGTTTATAAATCTCGGGGAAGAAAGTATTATTTGGCTAGTTACCACTGTACACACATGAGCATAATCTCAGTGGGGAATTCTAGAAAGCACATGTTCATCAGTTAATTGGAAGGAAAAGAATGAGGCAGTTCACACCAGCTCCTGTCACCAAAGTTAGCTAAAGTGACACTAACTCTCATGCACTTCCCTAGGTCCCAACTGGAAGCTAGCAAAAATCCTCATGCATGTGTTCTTTGATGTGTGGGCTACCAGGCACTCTGACAATAAGAACTGAGAAGATATAAACAGGGCTTTGAAAACATCTGGTGCAGTCAGCTTGAAGCTTGTATTTTTCTCAGGATTCCCCCTTATCACCCATACGATTTCCCTGTTTCAGGGTTTGCTGACCATTCACTGAAAATAAAGTTCTATGTCTAATGGGTCACCTTGACTTCTAGATGAGAGAAGCACATTCAACTGCAAATTTTAGGCATTTTATTCTTTTTTTAATGTATTTATTTTTGAGACAGAGAGAGTACATAGGAGGGGCAGAGAGATAGGGAGAGAGAGAATCCCAAGCAGGAGTAGAGAGAAAGGGAGAGAATCCCAAGCAGGCTCTGCACTGTCAGCATGGAGCCCAATACGGGGCTGGAATTCAGGAACTATGAGACTATGACCTGAGTTGCTATCAAGAGTCAGACAGTTCACCGGCAGAGCCACCCAGGCGCCCCAGCATTTCATTCTTATTTATTTCAGATTGGCTGTAGTTAAAGGAACACTTTTGGTAAAATGAACTCTGGATGATTTGATCAGACAAAAGTCCCAATCTTTTTATTGCTTACACTACTGCAACCTTAGAAATAGCAATCAGGGTATTCCTTTCAGTATCAGCTTGTTTCAAATTGCAGGCAAGTTAAGGCCTAAATTATTCTTCTATAATTATATCAATATTATTATCATTTACAATGTAACTAGTAAGCCGTATTAATATTTTTAGGGTAAACATTTGACCCATCTAGAACTCTCCTTACCTCGTATTCTGTTTTCCTTTTTCATTTTTAAAATATGCTATTTGAAATGAAAAATAACTCTAGGTTGAAACACTACAACTTTAATGAAAACAAAGTCTCATTATTTCTGGTACTTAGAAAATTATGCCACTATTTTAAAGTAAAGCAGCTATTTTAAAGTATTCTCAAGGAGAGAGAGGGAAGATGGCGGCGTAGGAGGACGCTGGGCTCACCGCACGTCCTGCTGATCACTTAGATTCCACCTACACCTGCCTAAATAACCCAGAAAACCGCCAGAGGATTAGCAGAACGGAGTCGCCGGAGCCAAGCGCAGACGAGAGGCCCACGGAAGAGGGTAGGAAGGGCGGCGAGGCGGTGCGCGCTCCACGGACTGGCGGGAGGGAGCCGGGGCGGAGGGGCGGCTCGCCGGCCAAGCAGAGCCCCCGAGTCTGGCTTGCAAAAAGCAGAGGGGCCAGACGGACTGTGTTCCCACAGCAAGCGCGACTTAGCGTCCGGGAGGTCATAAGTTAACAGCTCTGCTCGGAAAGCGGGAAGGCTGGAGGACAAAGGGAAGGAAAGCTGCTGAGCCCCCGGACGACAGAGCTCAGTTTGGTGGGGAACAAAGGCGCTCGCCAGCGCCATCTCCCCCCCCCATCCCCCAGCCAAAATCCCAAAGAGAACCAGTTCCTGCCAGGGAACTTGCTCACTCCGCGCAAACACCCAACTCTGCGTTTCTGTGGAGCCAAACCTCCGGCAGCGGATCTGACTCCCTCCTGCTGCCACAGGGCCCCTCCTGAAGTGGAACACCTAAGGAGAAGCAAGCTAAGCCTGCCCCTCCTGCCCCCGTGCACCTTGCCTACCCACCCCAGCTAATACGCCAGATCCCCAGCATCACAAGCCTGGCAGTGTGCAAGTAGCCCAGACAGGCCACCCCACCCCACAGTGAATCCCGCCCCTAGGAGAGGGGAAGAGAAGGCACACACCAGTCTGACTGTGGACACAGCGGTGGGCTGGGGGCAGACATCAGGTCTGACTGCGGCTCCGCCCACCAACTCCAGTTATACACCACAGCACAGGGGAAGTGCCCTGCAGGTCCTCACCATGCCAGGGACTATCCAAAATGACCAAGCGGAAGAATTCCCCTCAGAAGAATCTCCAGGAAATAACAACAGCTAATGAGCTGATCAAAAAGGATTTAAATAATATAACAGAAAGTGAATTTAGAATAATAGTCATAAAATTAATCGCTGGGCTTGAAAACAGTATAGCTGACAGCAGAGAATCTCTTGCTACAGAGATCAAGGGACTAAGGAACAGTCACGAGGAGCTGAAAAACGCTTTAAACGAAATGCATAACAAAATGGAAACCACCACGGCTCGGATTGAAGAGGCAGAGGAGAGAATAGGTGAACTAGAAGATAAAGTTATGGAAAAAGAGGAAGCTGAGAAAAAGAGAGATAAAAAAATCCAGGAGTATGAGGGGAAAATTAGAGAACTAAGTGGTACACTAAAAAGAAATAATATACGCATAATAGGTATCCCAGAGGAGGAAGAGAGAGGGAAAGGTGCTGAAGGTGTACTTGAAGAAATAATAGCTGAGAACTTCCCGGATCTGGGGAAGGAAAAAGGCATTGAAATCCAAGAGGCACAGAGAACTCCCTTCAGACGTAACTTGAATCGATCTTCTGCATGACATATCATAGTGAAACTGGCAAAATACAAGGATAAAGAGAAAATTCTGAAAGCAGCAAGGGGTAAACGTGCCCTCACATATAAAGGGAGACCTATAAGCCTTGTGACTGATCTCTCTTTTGAAACTTGGCAGGCCAGAAAGAATTGGCACGAGATTTTCAGTGTGCTAGACAGAAAAAATATGCAGCCGAGAATCCTTTATCCAGCAAGTCTGTCATTTAGAATAGAAGGAGAGATAAAGGTCTTCCCAAACAAACAAAAACTGAAGGAATTTGTCACCACTCAACCAGCCCTCCAAGAGATCCTAAGGGGGACCCTGTGAGACAAAGTACCAGAGACATCACTACAAGCATAAAACATACAGACATCACAATGACTCTAAACCCATATCTTTCTATAATAACACTGAATGTAAATGGATTAAATGCGCCAACCAAAAGACATAGGTTATCAGAATGGATAAAAAAACAAGACCCATCTATTTGCTGTCTACAAGAGACTCATTTTAGACCTGAGGACACCTTTAGATTGAGAGTGAGGGGATGGAGAACTATTTATCATGCTGCTGGAAGCCAAAAGAAAGCTGGAGTAGCCATACTTATATCAGACAAACTAGACTTTAAATTAAAGGCTGTAACAAGAGATGAAGAAGGACATTATATAATAGTGACAGGGTCTATCCATCAGGAAGAGCTAACAATTATCAATGTCTATGCGCCGAATACCGGAGCGCCCAAATATATAAAACAATTACTCATAAACATAAGCAACCTTATTGATAAGAATGTGGTAATTGCAGGGGACTTTAACACCCCACTTACAGAAATGGATAGATCATCTAGACACACGGTCAATAAAGAAACAAGGGCCCTGAATGACACATTGGATCAGATGGACTTGACAGATATATTTAGAACTCTGCATCCCAAAGCAACAGGATATACTTTCTTCTCGAGTGCACATGGAACATTCTCCAAGATAGATCATATACTGGGTCACAAAACAGCCCTTCATAAGTTTACAAGAATTGAAATCATACCATGCATACTTTCAGACCACAATGTTATGAAGCTTGAAATCAACCACAGAAAAAAGTCTGGAAAACCTCCAAAAGCATGGAGGTTAAAGAACACCCTACTAACGAATGAGTGGGTCAACCAGGCAATTCGAGAAGAAATTAAAAAATATATGGAAACAAACGAAAATGAAAATACAACAATCCAAACGCTTTGGGACGCAGCGAAGGCAGTCCTGAGAGGAAAATACATTGCAATCCAGGCCTATCTCAAGAAACAAGAAAAATCCCAAATACAAAATCTAACAGCACACCTAAAGGACATAGAAGCAGAACAGCAAAGGCAGCCTAAACCCAGCAGAAGAAGAGAAATAATAAAGATCAGAGCAGAAATAAACAATATAGAATCTAAAAAAACTGTAGAGCAGATCAACGAAACCAAGAGTTGGTTTTTTGAAAAAATAAACAAAATTGACAAACCTCTAGCCAGGCTTCTCAAAAAGAAAAGGGAGATGACCCTAATAGATAAAATCATGAATGAAAATGGAATTATTAAAGTATTCTCAAGATATTTGTCATTACTCAAATGGCACCTATGGTTTATAATAACCTTAAACTGGTCCCCAGGTTGGTGACAATGCACTACTAAATATAAATGTTACTAATTTAACCAAAATGGAAATAAGAGATCTGCATAAAAATTTGAATTCTATTTATTTCCATGGGCCCAGAAACAGAACTAATTACTTTAGACACATGCATACATATACACGGAAAGAAAGAGAGTGAACACATCTACAATGATTATATATAACTTCTCAGAAATAATTCCTATAGCTAAGAAAATATTTACAGAGCTAACAAAAGACATGGAGAAAGATTAAAAAACATTGAAATCAATTACTTTTGTTTCCTTTTTTTCAGCTTTGTTAATGAAATGGAATTGCACCTGAATAATGGCCTACCCTTGGACTTTTAAATCAGAGCTGTTTACAAAAGCTCAAACAAGTAAAAGCTGGACCAGTTAACTTGTAGACAATTTACTGTTAAGATAATTGAGATAGTGGCACTTGCTTGTGACAGCATTATTGGAAAAAATCTGGTGGACTCAGCACATATTCACAAGTACAAACTGAATACTAAAACAAACAAAGAATCAACTTCTTAAAACTATTCACTGCTCCTGAACTTTGGCTTACTAAATACTCACACATTGAATAATAAATATGTGAGAACTATGCCAAAAAAGTACAGGCCTTCTAATGAAAGAAACTCAGTCTATTAATGTTAGGATAATAAGTAATTATTATCCATAGTAATCTCCTTTTAATTTTTTTTTTTACCATAGAATCATAGGAAGTAGTAGTTAAACAGCATAACACAAGAGATTAAATTCATGTAGGCATATAGTTTGTTACTTTGCTTGGGAAACTTGAGACATAAATAATTTCAAATAATGATACTTTATTAGCAGGTAGAATGAAATTTTTCTTATTGCCTCTATTTGGGCTAGAGTCTAAAAGCCAAAGAATTTAATAACAATGTTCCTCTAAATTCTAAAAACTCATTCATTCATCCATTTTTTTTGTTAAAGGAATTCACTCTTTGGGGGAAAGCAGTTCCCTAGTACCCATTAAGAAGTGGCCCAAATATCCCTATTACCTTACCATTATCTCAACATCCTTCTCCTCAGCCTATCTGGTAAAATATTAATATACCAATAGAATTAGAGAGAAGTCATCAGGGGTACATGATTTATGGGAAAAGTATATTCAAGTAAAGTAATGGTGGTGTCACTGAATTATTCATAATGATTAATCATAATTAATTTTTAGTCATGTCTTCAAAAAGGGAAGATAGCATCTCATTCTTCTTGTTTATCTGTAAGTTTGCATTCAGTTTGCTTATTATTTCTGTAAATTTATTTAAGTAGGATTTTCAAAGAAATAAAAAGGAGTGACTGAGTAGAAAGAATGGTCTATAATGAGGCAATGTGTACTTCCATCATTAGGTGAGGCAAATGAGCATCTATTTATTTTTTTTTTCAACGTTTATTTATTTTTGGGACAGAGAGAGACAGAGCATGAACGGGGGAGGGGCAGAGAGAGAGGAAGACACAGAATGGGAAACAGGCTCTGGGCTCTGAGCCATCAGCCCAGAGCCCGACGCGGGGCTCGAACTCACGGACCGCGAGATCATGACCTGGCTGAAGTCGGACGCTTAACCGACTGCGCCACCCAGGCGCCCCTAGGCAAATGAGCATCTAAAAGGGAGCTATTGTGTAGTCCATTGTCCAGTAAGACTATATTTGGGTAAGGAATCCAGAAGCAAGATTCTATGTAGTGAACTTCCAAGGGCTGGATGTGAAGGGAGAAAAGTCAAAAGCAGTCTAGGCAAAATTGATTTCTCATTTCAGGGAACCAGGCATTTAGGTAGCTCCCATAAACCTGTCTCATGTGTTTTCCATAAGATATCCACCAATTCTGTGATTGACTTGTGGAAGGCATCGACAACTAGAGAAGGCTACATTGGCACCAACAGTTAAAAGACAGGTATCATTTTTTTCCTTCTACTTCTTCCCTGCATCCTCCCAGGGAATCCAAGCCTTGAAGAAATACTCGGAGAGGGAGTAAAAGAGAAAAATCCCTTGGCCCTAGGGTCTCAGGCCTAGACTTAGCTGGGCCTGGCTATTAAAAGATGATCATGATGTAAATATTAAAAATAAATAAATAAATAAATAAATAAATAAATAAATAAATAAGAGGAGCCTGGGTGGCTCAGTTGGTTAAGTGTCTGACTTCAGCTCAGGTCATAATCTCGTGGTTCATGAGTTTGAGCACCACGTGGGGATCTGTGCTGATAGCTCAGAGCCTGGAGCCTGCTTTGGATTCTGTGTCTCCCTCTCTCTCTGGTCCTTCCCTGCTCACACTCTTTCTCCCAAAAATAAATAAAGATTAAAATTTTTTTTTAAAAAATGAAGATGGTCATGATGTTGGAAATGGGATTGAAACTTACAACTTGACCACACTTCCTAGACTTGAAACTATTCAGGAATCCCAATATGTCAAAGAATATGTGAGAGAGATAGCTTAGGTGAAGGTGGTAATTAGAATAAATACATGAATGAATAAATGACAAATAATATTTCATTTTGTACCCCAATAAATTCAGAATATCCAGTGAGCTTGATTGTAGTCAATAATCAAACTTCAATATATTAGGCAACTAGTTAAAAATATCTTAAACAGTTTTCATAACAATAAAATAAAGATACATCTAACAAGCACTACCAGCTTGGGAAAAAACAGCCCAGGCTCTCAGATCCCAAGAGGGCCCCACTGAGGTGTCATTCAACCTCTCTCCAACAGCCATATATACCCTTTTCTTCTAAACTTTGGTGTGTGCCTCCTCTGCCACTGCTTAAATCATTAAGCTGCTTTTGCCGTCTACAAAAATGTCCACATCTATTCTAATATTGAGTCACTGCCCTGAAGTGGTGGAAAATAGTTTCCTCCTCCTGTGTTTCACTTATGTTATGGGTAAATACACACCTCTGTTCATTATCAGATGCTCATAATGCATCTACTGACAAAGCATTTTTATTTGATTCATTTCTTCAGTCCTTCTCTTTCTACCATTGATAATAGTTACTAGTTACTAACTAGTAAGTAGTTACTAGTGCCATGTCTTTTTCTAACTGTGTTATCTATGTTAACTCCATTTATTTCATCCTCACAACAACCCTTAGTGTAATGTATTTATTATCCCCTTTTCTTTTAGGAAAAAAAAAGGAAACAGAAAGGATAACCAACTTTCTATAGGTTACACAGCTACTTAGTAGCAGAATTAGAATTTAAATCTGGATAGACCTCCACTAAATATCCTTGGGACTAAGCCAGAAAATATGTCAGTCTTACCATTACTATGCTTAAATTTGCTCTTTGCTCTGAATACTAATTGGTCTTCAGACCAAGCATAGGTACTATATATCTCTTTTTTGGACAAATTCTTTCTTCATAAGTCAAGATAAATTGTGGCCTTTATGGAGTCTTATCTTCAGCTATCACCTACATATGAAAAAATTAAAAAAAAAATCATTTGGTTCTTTAAGCAAATAGCTCCCTGGCCAATTGGCTTCTCTTAGGGTGGAGAATAGAAAGTCCCCTGGGCTAATTTTTGCAAAAGGTTGTTAAAGTTTTAGAAAAGGAATAGTTTGTTAAGGAGCTATTGCAGAGTGTGTGAGAATAATTTAGAGTAATGTTTGAGAGATGAAGAAAAAAGTGTTAGGACATTTAGCCTTGGCTTTATGCAAGTACTCACCTTTAGATTGTTTTGTAAAACATTCTAAGAGTCAAATTCCAGTTCCTCTTTTTCTCGCTGCATGAAATTTCTTTGAATATGATATTGTGATAAGACTGGACCATGAGGGGCTGGTTTTATGCAAATTGCACTGATAGCTAATACCTGCTTTTTAGTTTAGATTATTAAACTTCTTATCACATGGACCACTTGCTCACTAGACTGAAATGTCATCCTCTGTATAGTGGTTGCACTCTATCTTTATGTAACATATGCAGGGGTAATAGTAAATATCATATAATTCTGTTAAGTTGAAATAGATTGGAACAAGTAGAGGTTTACAATCTTTCAGACTAGTGTAGCCATCTGTAGTATACATTTTACTCCTTAAAGCGGTGCTCAGCAGATTAAGTAAATTGGGCATTTTAAATGTCTGAGTCTTAGTAAAACAGATTTTTGAAGTGAATATTTTCATTTCTTATCAGTACTTAAGCTCATGTTTTAAAATAAAGAAAAAAAAAAGCCTAGAATGTATTTTATTTTATTTTGTCTGTTTGCAAATGCAAGGGCACAGAGAAGCAGAATAGTTGATGTATCAAGTCATTATTCAGCTGGGCAAAATGTAGGCAAGAAAAAAGAAATTAAAATAGGTGATTTGTTTGGCTAAGAGGATATTATATTTCTTAAATCCTTAACTTTGTTGTTGTTGAAGTAGTTAAAAAAAAGATAAAGAGGGAAAAAATCACGCTGGGAGTCTTTAGCTCAGTTAGTTGACCACCAATTGCAAATAAAATAAAGGCAGAGACCACTGCCCCTGATCCAGACAGATGTTCACCCTAACCTGGAGAAACTGGGTTAGAACAAGGAAATGGTTTTCACATACTAATAACTCCCTTGCTCTTAGCAAATTTGCCTGGTCCTTTTCATCTGTTTCAGAATGCATTCAGCCTCATCACATTAAAATGGGATGTATTCACAAGTGCCTTGTAATGCAGTCTTGGGCACATTGCTCCTCTTCGGATGTGAGCCTAAGAAGCATTCAAGGGGCTGAAGACTGGTTTTTGAGGCCTTCTTGGTTGGGAATCTTGAAGGAACTCCATTTCAGTATCTATTACCATAGTTTAACAAAATAAATTTCAGTACAAAGCAATAATAATAATAATCATTAAGGACAAGACAAATTAACATCTGTAGGATCTGTAACATCTGCAGCAACCTGGCCCTTAAACAGTTACAATTTCATGGATTGCTAAATTAAGTCCATGAGAATACAGAGGTTTATGATTTCCCTGGGCAACTGTTTGAGAACACATATTGGAGAGCACTAGCAGGGGAGGGCAGAGAGAGAGAATCCCAAGCAGGCTCTACACTGTCAGCACTGAGTCCAGTGTAGGGTTAAACGCACGAACGGGTGAGTTCATGACCTGAGCTGAAATCAAGAGTCTGATGCTTAATGACTGAGCTACCCAGTCGCCCCCAAAAGTAGGTACTTCTTTTTTAAGACATAAAATTGCAAACATTAAAATTCATAAAATGTTAAGTTAATTTAAAAATAAATGGAAATAATTGAAAAATTTAGTGATTTAATAAATGTCTGAACTAATTTTGTTTTAAGGGAGCTATCTGAACTCTGCCACTATCAGTTTTGGCTCACACTTTACTTTTTAACCATTGTTCATACATAAAATTACTGTGGAGCTGGTTAAAATTATACCAGATATGATGATTTTAAAATGTAGATTTACTAATAAATACTTATTTCTGTATAATAATATTAGAGACATTTCAGTTATTGTGATAAAATTTGAAAAATTAAGTTATAAAGAATTTACAACCCATTAATTATCAATTTGATGGGTAGAACTTTGTATAAACATGCCCAAATTACATTTTAAACAATTAAATTTTCTAGAAAAGTTATAAACACTAAATATGATGAGTCAAACAATATTTTTTCCAGAAATTGTCGAGGCAAACTTTCAGGTTATTCATGTATATTTTAAAATACAAACACACACACACACACACACGAATAAACGTCATGAAATATACATATATACATACACATGTATATTTGAAATATATATATTTACAAAAGTACATATTATGATTCTGATTATGAGATGTAGTAGTTTACAGAAAAATACAATTATATTGAGTTACGGAAATTTTTTTTCTCATTTATATTGATGGAAACCCATATGATAAATACCCATTAAAAATTAAAAACTAAAGCAAAATAAACCTCACAAAATAAAATGGTAAACACATTATCAAAGAGACAAAAGAAAAATGTAAGTTCACAACTAGACTGTATTGTGGAGAGTATTCAAGAACTCCGAATATTTGCTCTATTTCGTCATTAATATATTCGTCTTTATCCAAATGTTTTACCTGTCTGAACCTCCAGACTTTTGTGTACAAAATAAAGATGAGAAGTAGAACTCCAATATTCCTTTAAGGCCAAAAATTCTATTATTTTTTTAAATGTTTATTTTTGACAGAGAGAGAAAGAGAGTCAGAGAGAAAAGGAGACAGAGGATCGAAAACAGGCTCTGCACTGAGAGTGGAGAGCCCAACACGGGGCTCGAACTCATGAAATGTGAGATCATGACTTGAGCCAAAGTTGGATGCTTAACCAAATGAGTCACCTAGGTGCCCCTCAAAACTTCTATTATTGGGGTTCCTGGGTGGCGAAGTTGGTTGGGCAGCGGACTTCAACTCTGGTCAAGATCTCATGGTTTTTGAGTTCGAGCCCCGCATCGGGCTCTGTGCTGACCGCTCAGAGCCTGGAGCCTGCTTAGGATTCTGTGTCTCCCTCTCTCTGTGCCCCTCCCCCACTCACACTCTGTCTCTCTCTCTCTCAAAAATAAAGATTAAAAAAATTTAAAAAATAAAAAATAAATTAAAAATTCTATTAATAATTTAAAAATTGTTTAAATATCTACTTCTTAAAAGTACTTAAAAGTAGTACTTCTTGATATGCATTTTATTTAATCTTTGATGACTGAATAAGAGTTGCATTTTAATTAAATGTAAAATTTGTTAAATACTTTTTTATATGTAATTTTATGAAATGAGTTGTTTTAGAGAAATTAATGCAGCATTAATAAAGATAAAATAGATCTTTCATCTTTTGGAGAGTATATATTTTCAAAGAATATTTTATTCATCAAAATGACTTTTGCCAGAAAAACTGAATGGACAGAGTCAAGAAATCTTATTTTTAAGGGTACCTGGGTAGCTCTGTCAGTTAAGCATTCCAGTCTTGATTTTGGTTCAGGTCATGATCTCATGGTTGGTGAGTTCCAGCCCCACATTGGGCTCTGTGCTGACAGCACAGAGTCTGCTTGGGATTCTCTCTCCCTTTCTCTGCCCCTCCCCCACACACACCCACGTGTGCTCTCCCTCTCTCAAAAATAAGTAAATAAACATTAAAAAAAGAAGCCTTATTTCTAGCAACAACCCTTCTGTTATCTATGTCAAGTGTTTTACGTACATGTCTTCATGATTAAAATGAGGAGTTTTGAAGATCTCTCATAACACATCCAATGTCTTATAGTGTGGGTTCTCTGTGTTACAAAAAAAAATCAAAGACATTTAACTACTAAAAATTACCCCTTTAGGGGCGCCTGGGTGGCGCAGTCGGTTAAGCGTCCGACTTCAGCCAGGTCACGATCTCGCGGTCCGTGAGTTCGAGCCCCGCGTCAGGCTCTGGGCTGATGGCTCAGAGCCTGGAGCCTGTTTCCGATTCTGTGTCTCCCTCTCTCTCTGCCCCTCCCCCGTTCATGCTCTGTCTCTCTCTGTCCCAAAAATAAATAAAAAACGTTGAAAAAAAATTAAAAAAAAAAAAAAATTACCCCTTCAGGGAGCCTAGGTGGCTAAGTTGGTTGAGCATATTACTTTAGCTCAGGTCATGATCTTACAGTTCATGCGTTCCAGCACCACATTGGGCTCTTACTGTTAGCACAGAACCTGCTTTGGATCTTCTGCCCACCTTTCTCTCTGTGACCCTCTCCCACTCACACTGTCTCTCAGAAAATAAATAAACCTTTAAAAACTTCCTCTCTTATTAGCAAAATATCCATTAGCAGTACTATTTGATTTATATGAAATTTTTAAGGAATACAATCATTGTAAGAGTATAAAGTTTATGTAAATATTTTGTTGACACAATATACATCTGGGTGCTGTAAAAAAAATATCAACTGAGTTCCCCAGTACATTTTGTGACACTTTGTATATTTCAGTTTTGAAAACTTTTACAACTTTTCAGACACATAAATGATCAAAGAATAACTGATTTTGATTAAATTTGAATATAGTAACATTTGATATATAATATCTAACATTAATGTTCAAATTATTATTAAATAAACATTGTCCAACAGACATTTTCTTTTTTAATTTTTTTTCAACGTTTTTTATTTATTTTTGGGACAGAGAGAGACAGAGCATGAACGGGGGAGGGGCAGAGAGAGAGGGAGACACAGAATCGGAAACAGGCTCCAGGCTCCGAGCCATCAGCCCAGAGCCTGACGCAGGGCTCGAACTCACGGACCGCAAGATCGTGACCTGGCTGAAGTTGGACGCTTAACCGACTGCGCCACCCAGGCGCCCCTCAACAGACATTTTCAAATAGGTTTTAATTTAGTTGAAATTAATTGATGGTATGCACATATCTACACTGTAGGAAATTAATTATAATTCATTAGGTAAATCATTAGGTAAATTCATTAGGTAAATCATTAAATAAGTTATATTACATTTAAATATTTCATTAGAAATAAGGAAAATAGTTTTATGCTGATAAAAATAATAATCACCCAAATATTCAGTTTTAGTGAAGACAAGTTTCAAAACACTGTTTTGTTTTTTGGATGTACATATATACGTCTATAATGTTGCTGGGAACATCCTTAAAAGAATTGCTAACAGTGATCACACCTCGGGAAGGAGTAACAGGACATCAAGATGTGAGGAGAATGAGGAAGACTTTCTCTATATTCCTTACCTTCCTCTATTTTTTAAAATTTATTTTAAGCATGTGAACATGGTTTGCATTAATTTTCTTTCTATGCTTCTTTGGTGGCTCAAATAATTACAGTAAGTATCTTTCTCTACACACTGATACACATACCACCACCACCACCACCACCACCACACCTTGCTTCCCACTTCCGACAATTAAGGTTTATGATCACAGATAATAGAAAACATGGGTTTTCTGGGGCTGCTGGGTGGCTCAGTCGGCTAAGCTTCCTACTCTTGGTTTAAGCTCAGGTCATGATCTCATGGTTTGTGAGTTCAAGCCCAATGTGGGGTCCTGTGCTGACAGCTGAGAGCCTGCTTGGGATTCTCTCTCTCTTCTCTCTGCCCCTCCCCTAATCTCTCTCTCTGTCTCTCTTCGCCCCTCACAATAAATAAATAAACTTAAAAAAAAAATCATTTTTAAAAAAAAATGTCATTTTTTAAAAAAATGTCTCAAACAAAACTGTCCCATTTCTTAGTCATAATTCAGACCTGCAGTTAATATCTAACCATTAATTCTATGTGTTGGAATTGACACTTCAACAGTGTAACATAAAGTAGTAAATTCCCATATCCAGAGATATACTCCTGGGTTTTAGTAATATGTAGATTAGAGAGTAGAAATTTTATATCAAGCCTTTGACCAATCTCTTAATTATTTACCATGTCAAAGATTCTTTAATGTTGTTGTTTTTATTGCACCCTTGTGGATCATTTGCTAAAAAGCAATTTGCTATTTTGGAGATAAATTAGCTTTATTACTTCCTGTTCATGTATATTGAAAAACACTGTGAACTGTTTTTTCTTTACCCCATCTCCTATTCCCAGCATCAATGTACCTATTAAATCTGAAAGTTTATATTTTTCACATTAATGAAAGGTAGAGTTAGATTATTTCACCTTTCTAAAAGCACACAATATTTTCACAAATTCATCCTAGAGAATTACTAATTTTTATTCCCATAAAATAAATCACACAAACTGGCAGAGGAGGCAACACATAGTGCTTCTCAGAATATTGAAATAAAATTTTAGCTTATTTTTTATATATGTGGAAGATCAGAGTTTGAGATTTAATACTATACTAAATATCCAGAAAGAGGCACATGGAATTACTAGAACATTTTATTTCAATAAGAAGACAATAATGGATGAAAGAGTATTCTTCCCATAAATAAATGATATGTTTAGAACCACATAGGGACCAACTTACTTAAGTGTAGGGTAATATCAACATGTGTAGTAATAGAATTAGTAAATATAGAATGGATTTCGTAAAAGTTTTCAGGGTAATTGAAAAATTATTTAAGTTAGAGAACGAAATGAGCTGTCAGCACAGAGCCCGACGCGGGGCTCAAACTCGCGAACTGTGAGGTCATAAGCTAAGCTGAAGTCAGACACTTAACCTACTGAGCCACCCAGGAGCCCCAGTAAACTATTTTTCAATAAAAAACATTTTAAATAATTATATAATTATAATGCTATACAGGCAGTCAAATCTATCTAATTTTTATTATAGACTAGAAAAACTATCATGTTTTGTCCATATTCAGTGCCTTTAGTTTAGCTATATTATTTTTTCATATCATTAGTTTTTATATTATTTTTTATAATTAGTAATGTGATATTGCTAGGCAATATTGAGTAACTAACTGGCCTACCTGAAATGAAGACTAATATTTTTCTGATTGTACAAATCACCTTATTATGGTCTTCATCTTCATATTATGATCTTCATATGAGTGCCCATTTTTATGAATTTAGCACTTTAATGCAATGACATAAAATATAAGTATGTACATATAATATAATGTAGGTAAAGATATATTTATATTAAATAATTAGGATAAAATTTACTCATAGTTATTATAATAATTAAATTTATAGTAATACAAATAACTTTTTAGCTTTACTCCAATTGAACTGCAGCTGGAGCTCTGTGATTACTTTCAGAGTAAACATGTCACCTCTCCCATGTAAGGCTCAGGGGTTGGAACACACTGTCAAGGTGGAGAGATGATTTAGAATGTCTCCAAAGGCCAAGAATTGCACAGAAATCTATGGATTGGATCTGCTTGGGGGCTCCTCTACTCTTGACATGTCTCTCCTTCTTTACCAGCCCCTAAAACTGATTTCTACCCAAATACCCTAGGCATGTGGACTTGTTATTTTTTGCTTCACAAAAAGTGGAAGTAGAGAACCTGTTAAATCAGCTTTATACAGATATTTAACAATATTATTATTAACAGCTAAACTAAGAGTCTATAGGTTTAAAGGACTCAGAATTCAATAAGCCTTAATTTTCTCACTAAATGCAGAGGAAAGTCTCAGGGAGCTAATTGGCCTTGCTCAGCACTCAACTTTCAGATTAGAAAATTTATTGGCTGGGGCGCCTGGGTGGCGCAGTCGGTTAAGCGTCTGACTTCAGCCAGGTCACGATCTCGCGGTCCGTGAGTTCGAGCCCCGTGTCAGGCTCTGGGTGGATGGCTCAGAGCCTGGAGCCTGTTTCCGATTCTGTGTCTCCCTCTCTCTCTGCCCCTCCCCCGTTCATGCTCTGTCTCTCTCTGTCCCAAAAATAAATAAACGTTGAAAAAAAAAATTATTGGCTCTTTAAATTATTAAATTTCCTGTAATCAGGAGTATTTTATTTAAATGATCACTGATGCGCATACTCACTTAAGGTTATCTTCCAGATACCACTAAAATGACCACCTTCTTTTAGATCTGAGACAGAATATATTACAAAAAATAATTGTTACATTCTTAGAAAAAAATAATCATTATTGCATTCTTTGCCTGATTGTGAATGGAGATGTAACTGGATGCTAGGAAAATGTGCCCTCCCTAGGTAATTCAGAATTTGTATGTACTTAAGACTGTAAAAGAAGTATGGGTCAAATTTTAGTGAAATGGGGAACAAACTTCAATTTGAAAGTTCCAGAAATTACTCTCTCCAAGTAAATGCCTACAGATTCTTAAAAAGAAAAGGGGGGAAAATCACTTGAATTTCTCAGTGACCATTTTTTTAGTGTGTAATGAACCTGACAAGAATAGACTCCTATTCCTAGAATTGTCAATTTGGCACATTTCATGAATACAACGTGTTCTATTTAAAACTGGCACATATAGACATTGCTCCTGCTTATGTCTGCATTCTACAGTAATAGCATACTTAGAAATATTATAAAGTAGAAATATTGCCACTAATTTTCAGGCCTAAAAATGAGGCATTTCTTGATGAAAAATAAAGAGCAGGATTGTCCTACATATTTAATCAGAAGTTAAAATTTACCCAGTGTAAGTTAGAGTTGTAATACATACGTATCAAGCAACTTTCACAAGCTAGAGTACCTTCTAGGTACTTGCTATGGAAGGTGAATAGGACAGCCACTTTCCCCATAAGTTTTATCTGATACAAAAGATAAAACCACAGTAAAAGCAAAACCTATACCGCTCAGAAAAGTAAACACTTTAATAGATATATGCCTTCCATGATATAAACCACAGAGGAAAAGCACATTATTTTCTCTTGGATGGGAAGAGAGCAGTGATAAAAGGATATTTTCAAAAAGATTTCATTTAAAATAGGAAGTTTAGGTCTTTTGAAATATTGTGAGGAAGAATGGGCCAAGCATGTTAGTCATGAATCATCTAAAATGCATACAAGAATGGGAGACCATGACCCATTTGGAAGACAAGTATTTCAGTAAGAGAGAAGAAGGCACATACGCTGGGGAGGTTACAGGTCAGGTAGAAGAGGAAGGTGAGGCCCAGATCAAGGAAAGATTTTTGTCATTGCTCAAGAACTTGGTGCAAACGTTGTTTCAATCCAAACAACAAAGTGCTTTAAGCAAAGAGAGGGTCATCTGATCTGTATTTTTAAAGTTAATCAGGTAGTGATATGCAGGACATATTAGAGACGGTGTTTGGACTATGGGGAATGGTCCAAGAAACAGTTTTAAGGACGCCAATCAAAACCTTCTTAACATCTACACTTAAAGTATAATTGGAAGATGGATGCCCACAAATAAGTGAAAAAAGAAATGGTTTCGAAAGAAGAAATGAAGGTGATGAAAATCAATGGAAGAAAGAAATTTAAGAAGATACTGTATTCAGTGCAAATACCACTAAGAAGTCAAATAGATAAAATCAAGAAGGAAGTCATAATTGGATTTGGAAATTCTGAAGATACTAATTATTGTCAGAGGAATTTCAGTGGAAAGGTAGAGAAGGAAGACTAAATGTATTGGGCACCATGAGTGTTGTAAACTTAATTATTTTGCACTCATGAAGAAGATACACTGAAATAGTTCACTTGCATTCTAATCCTGGTCCTGATGTTTACTACTTTATTTTTTCTATCTAACTGGAAGCATGGATAGGTTAAAGTATCCTAACATTCCTGTTAGTCAGAAAGAGGTATAGTTAATATTTGGTACTGTGACAACTGCAGAATTCATCCAAAGAGAATAAAATATGTAAATATTTTCTAAGTAAATATTATAGAAATAGTCAAGTATACTTGAGAATGTGGTATCAGGAGCCAGATTATCTGGATTTATATTCAGATTTTGATACCAGTGATATTACTTTGTACAAGCAATTTAAACTCTCCTTTCCTCCTTTTTCAGAAGTGATAAAAAATTATTTAACTCGGGTATTGATGTGAGGTTTAAAAACATAGATTGGTGGTAGCAGCTATCTATAATGATTTTTTTTTATTTAAAGCCCTTACAGTGTTTCCATTGGGGATTTCTTGGCATCAGTTGTTACCACCATTTACAGAATTATCCCATTAAACTTCTGTTCTGATTCTTTCAAACATTAATTTCTCACCTCTGACTATTTTGTAGGCAATTTTAGCTGCATGTCTTAGTCAAGACTGCCATAACAAAGTAACACAGACTGGGTGGCTGAAACAACAGAAATGTATTTTCTCACAATTCTGGAGCCTAAAAGTATAAGATCAAGGTATCAACAGGGTTGATTTCTTCTGAAGCCCCTGTCTCTGGTTCGTGGATGACTATCTTCTCCCTGTGTCTTCCATCATCTTTCTTCTGTACTTGTTAGTTTCGTAATCTCCTTGATTTACAAGGACATCACTTACATTGGATTAGGACCCATTCTAATGACCTCATTTTAACTTAATTATCTCTTCAAAACCCTACTTCCAAATAGTCATGTTCTGACGTACTAGGAGTTGGGACTCAACATATGAATTTTGTGGGGGTACAAGTCAGCTCATTACACTGGATATCCATTTAGCAGATCACAATTAATAGACTCCAAACCCCTCCAAAATCTGCTCCTCTCCTCATAACAATGTTTATCAAAGTCCATTTACAAATTTTGGAATACTTATGATGATCTTTGATGTTTCTTTCTCTTGTACACTTATATCTATCCAATTGCAATGCCTTCTTGATTTATAGCCATATTATTTTTCATTGTCTTCATCTTCAGGATGATATTTACTTCACTCTTAGAAGCTGTTGCTACTTCTTATACAGTTTCATATCTTTTTTTCTCTGTCTCTAGTCTCTATTACTTGGTCCTATTTATACACTGCTTCCCAGGTAAGTATCTTAAAACACCCTACCTCTGTCAAACATCTTCCATTTTTAAATATAATGTATATCCCTATAGATGAAGACCTCTGTCCCATCACTTCCTTATCACTCCACCTTACATTTTCCTACAATAATATTGGTCATTAACAATGATAAATTGGGAATAGAAGTAGGCAAGATAATAACTCTCCTGGAGGGCAGCTATTCTTGTCAACACTAATCCCCTTAAACACCTGCCTGAACCACCTTACTGCCTAGTAGGAGGAAGCTGCACAACTTGAAATCTTAATCTCTAACCAGTATAATGAAGGTAAAATTTGGTTTCACAATGCAATCAGGGGATATATGGGTAGAAAACAGAATATATACATAAATGTGTGTATAAACTTGAGAAAAATAAGAAGGTATGTTTGCTTCAGTATTAATAACCATACCAGTACACAAGTAGAGAGGGGACATGAGTTTGGCTATAAAGAGAAGAAAACTTTTATCTTACTTGTCATAATTTGTTTTAAGTGTGGAGTTTTAATAAGGATTTTTCCCTTCTTAATTTTCAGTATTTTTCTAATAAAGAAATATTTAAAATGTAATTTATGCATGTCAGTGTATAATGTGAACATCATAGGGTTTTATAAGGGTCCAGAGCAATAAACTCAACAACTATAGAGATCAGCATATTCTCATTAAATAATATATTTAGCTGTTTTGCACTTTGCGAGTCACTTAAATTCTTTGAGACCTACCTTTTCTCATTGATATACGAATAATACTACCAAAATTTCACAGTTCTTATAACATTATGTATTTTAACCAGTCTGGACAGCATATGGCAGATGATAAAACTAGAAATCATAATAGTAAGTAATATAAAATTTTAGCCCAGTACTTTTATAACTCTACCCCCTCCTTTTCCACCTGCCAGCTTCTAAGGGTAGGAAGGTTTTTGTTTTCTGAGATGTAACCTCTGCAGAGAAACTGAATCTCAGGGATGTGGTAGCATTTTTACTTTTACAAATTTATTTATTAGTTATGTGTACAGCTGTGAAAACAAAGTAAAGAGGAGGGGGGGAAATGTCCTTTAAATGACAACAACCCTAGGGAAAATTATAAGCTCATGGTTGGTAAATAAATTATGTTTATATATTTGTATGTTCATATCAGTTTTGTTACAATTTTCAAGCTGGCACTTGGGGGTTCACAGCTTTCATTTTATTACAGTCACATTATATATAAAAGTATAAAATCCAGGCAAAAGAAAGTCCCAAGTGATATACTAAAACAGAATTCTGAAACAATAAAAAGCTTTTGTCTGCTTTGCTTTTCGATAGAAAATAAACTTAAAAAAATTAGAAGCTGTTAAAACGGATACAATTCAATTAAAATCTATTTTAAGTTTCATGAATATGTTTCATCCTTAGAAAAGTACTAAACAAGAATGTTATATAAATAGGAAAGAAATGTTTTTATGTTCTCTAAATTCCCAGGTTAGGAGAATACACATATTCATATAGCAGTGAAACACTTCACAGTTCACCTGAGAACAAAATTTTAAAAATTGGAATTCTATTTTTGTTTTTAGTAATTTTTATATTTTCATTATAATAGCTATTTGGATGAGGTAGATGGCCTAACTGAATAATTAGTGCCTAAAAAAATTGAAAAAAAGCACCTTCCCTATCATTTACCAAAATATTTAAACATATTTGACACAAACACACAAGGAGATTATTAGGGCAATTGGGCTTTTGTTCTGTTTTGTTTTGCTTTCTATTCCATATTCTTTCTCCATTATTGTGTGTCCTGTCCTATCTCTGTGTTCTGGCAGGCTGAGCCTTTGGGCTGGACCAATGACTTTTCTTTCTTTCTTTCTTTCTTTCTTTCTTTCTTTCTTTCTTTCTTTCTTTCTTTTAACATTTATTTATTATTGAGAGACAGAGAGACACAGAGCATGAGCAGGGGAGTGGTAGAGAGAAGGGGAGAGACAGAGTTCCAAGCAGGCTCCAGGCACTGAGCTGTCAGCACAGAGCCTGACATGGGGCTCGAGCTCACAAACTGCAAGATCATGATCTGAGCCGATGTCGGCCCCCCACCCAACTGAGCCACCCAGGCGCCCCACCAATTACCTTTCTTTTCCTCCAGCTTGTATCTGGATTGAAACTATCAGAGACACAGATAAAAGAACAAAGGAAAAGTGACATTAGATTATTAGTTTCCTGGTGTCTTCTCAATCAGATTGTTGCCCGTATTCTCTACCAAAGGTAGAAAGTTACTCTATCAGGTAACTCTTCATGCAGCTGCATCTTCCAGCACAGTAACCTGGTAGGTAAAAAGTAAATGACTCTCCACTATTGCTATGTGTAAATTATTGAACTATTGCTTTAAAGTTTTCCTAAACCTTGATAACACTTTGGCAAATTGTCCGATTACTTAAAAATAATAGAAATCCATTCCGATTTAATTGTTAATTGTCCTATCTGATCCTGTACAAACCCTGATACAGTTTATAATAACAAAACTTTGGAAATAACTGAATCTGCTATCAATTGGATATCAATAGACAAAATATGATAAAATCACATGAATAATATATAGCCATGTAGAATACCTATAACATTAAAATGAATAAAGCTGATCTATATAGATCAGCATGGATGAATCACAACCTCATAATGTGGAAGACAGTAGTAAATGTCAGAGTGTTGTTTAGATGATAATATTTGTATAACTTGAATAAACACAAGAAAACTGATACCACATGGTCAACTCCTGGTAGTAGATATCTTGGAAAGGGAATAGCATGTGGTTGACAAAGGAGAATATAGATCAATTTTACTTGTAGAATTATACAAAAAGAAAAATGCTGCAATAGCAAGAAAATTGAAACATAAAAGCAATAGCAAGTATTTTTTCTGGTGGTGAGAAAAGGAGTGTTTCTCCTATTATTCTTTGTACTTTTCTGTTTTAAAATTTCTGAGAAATAATCTGTTTTGAATATGCTCACATCATAGTAGCAAGAACATAAAAGCTGCTCAATAAATTGTAACTATTTTTATTTTAAAACAACTATCGTATCAGTATTTTCTGTACATTTTGTAACTTCTTGGTTGTACTCATTATTTGTATTACTTATACATTTAATGTTAGTCCTCATATAGTTATTATTCAAAGGACATCATTCAATATCCATAACTCTAGTTCCTATCCCCCTATGTACTTGAGACAGCCTCTCTGTATTTCCTCTCCTTGACCTACTTTAATGGTAAGAGTTTAGAGGTCTCTGATAGAGTTGTTTTTAATTTTTAATTATTTTTTAAGGTTAATGTTGGCCATGTCTGTAAATGTAAAATTCTTGTTCTCAAAGATTTGGTCTCTTTTACTTGCCTACCTAGTGTTCCTGAAAATGTGTGGCCTAATATTGTCAGAATCATAGATAAGCAGATAGGAATATAGGTATATAAACGAGTTACAGTGATTAAGAGCATGGATCTGTAGTCGTATATAACAAAATTACAATGTATAAGGTACTGGGAATATATATAATTTATCCAGACTTATAAATATTATATAATTATAATCATAATAATATCTACCACAGTTTGAATTCTTACCATGTGCCAGGTGTATGCTAAGCACAACTGGTATATTTTGTTAACAGTCATCTGTACAAACCATATGTAGGTACCAGCTCTATGGACTTCTTTTTTAAAAATTTTTTTTTTCAACGTTTATTTATTTTTGGGACAGAGTGAGACAGAGCATGAATGGGGGAGGGGCAGAGAGAGAGGGGGACACAGAATCGGAAACAGGCTCTAGGCTCTGAGCCATCAGCCCAGAGCCTGACGCGGGGCTCGAACTCACGGACCGCTAGATCGTGACCTGGCTGAAGTCGGACGCTTAACCGACTGCGCCACCCAGGCGCCCCATATGGACTTCTAAATGGAACTGAGTTTCTCCAGAGACATAATATTATTTTTTATAACATTTTATGAACTTAAATATGAATATTTATAGTTTAAAATAATTGTAATTAAAATAATATTTAAAAGAATATTAACTTCTTGAAGTTTAATATGTGGTTTTAATGCATTTCCCTAGTTTTAAAATAAAACAAATTTTCTCAACATTTCAGAGATCTGCATATCATACATAGCCCTATTCCATAAGCATGCACCACAATGAGTTTGACATTAAAATATTTTTGAATGAGAATTATAAATATTTCCATACATAAAAACATATATAGCTATACATAAAATTATGTATTTGCCTCCAAAAGTGCCCATATCTCACTGAATCTCCAAACACCACTTCTAGAAAAGACTTTCTCCAGAAATAAAGAGTAGGGGATAGTATTGTATATTGCTCTTGTCCATTACTCCCAGATGAAATGTGAGCTATTGCTCATTTTGCCACGAGTTCCAGTTAAGAACTTCTGAACACATCTGAGAAGGAACTGAACTTTTTTTTTCCTTTTGTCCTTTTTTTAGATGTCTCACAATTGGCAAGATATTAGTTTCTTATATTACATTTAGATTGCACTGTCATTGAGATCTGGGAAGAGTTGAAAAAGGAAAGTAGGAAAGGTTCAGGAAGGAGAGGAAAGGGCCAGATTCTGCCCTATATCACTGTGTAACTCATAATTAAGAAAAGATTCTTAAGTCTAATAATTAATGTGCTTTAAGTAATTGATTCTTCCCTATCTATAGTAGTTCAAATGGGCAAACTTGATATTATTAACATTAGAATTCAGACTTTTAAGATATTTTCAATCACAGTTTCTTATTGATATTGTGAAAAATATTCAAAAATATGTCTAAAATATTAGGACAAAAAGTAGTTAAAATTTGCCACTTATAACCATTTTACTTGATCAATTCAACTAAATTTGTTCAACAAATCATTAAACATTCACTAATATAACAACTTAGCAAAGCACTGCAAGTTATGGATACATTAGTGTAGTTCCCTATTTTAGCAAGATTATTATTGTAAGATGTTCATTTTTTTGATGATAGTAGAGAAAAGAGACTAAAGGAAATTATATAATATGATTCCTTTTAAAGCACTTAGTTTCTTTCATCTAACAATAAATGGACAATTGTACATCCTTAGATCCTTAAATGTAATATCCTGATTTGCAGTTTAAATATATTTTAGGAAGTTTGTACCAGAAACTTTGACATTACAAAGAAATAAAATAACAAAGAAAATTTTTGAGATAAAAGCATATGGATTTCTGAGACTATACTACACTTTGATTTTACATGCTATAAAGTGTGCTAATGAAAGAATCAGTTAAATATGTTATCTATTCCTTGATTTGATTGTTAACTCAAAAATGGTTAAACAACAACAGAACAAAAGTTTGCAGAACAAGGCCAAGTCACTAGTACAGTTAATTTGTTTTTGTGGAGTCCATTTCTCTGTATTGATTTTTGATCTGGGCAATACTTTGCCAGAGGCTGGAGTTATTTGTAGTTGAAAGCATTTGCCCTGTTTTATTTCATTGGGAAGCTCATGTCTATGTAAAATCACTGCCTGAAAGAAAAATTGGAAAAGCATGTTCAAAAGTAAATACGCTTGATAGCAAAGTGGACTATTACCAATTTTGTATCTACCTTAATATTCATATGTAATTAAATTTGTATCCCACTCTTATTATCAGTTGATTGTGGAAAACTCATTCTACTGACACTTTGCATGCATCTTCATCAAGAAAGACAAGTTTCTTTATTGTGATTTTCTTGGTATACTATATCACAATATGGAATGCAAGGATCAACCAAAAGGTAGAATGCAAAAATTCAAAGTAGTATTTTTTAATGTCTGTCAGTATATTCAATACATCTGCTGAGCTATATGCCTACTTGACTATTCAATATGATTGCAGTTTAGGATATAAATTTCTCATGCAATTAATTGCTTATATATGTCCCTTCACTAGTATCCTGAGAGCTTTTGAAGAAGAATACTGTATCTTATTTTTCTCTGAATTCTGATCTTATTGTCCATCACATAATAGGTACTTAAAACACATTTGTTGAATAAACAAATTAGCCAATGAAAAACATTAACATTTTTATTGAACTAAGTAACTCCCAGAAAGTAATTTGACAAAGACTGAGCAAAAGAATGTATTTTTAAAAAGTTTTTATTTACATTTTAGTTAGTTCATATACAGTGTTATTAGTTTTGGGTGTACAATTTAGGGATTCAACACTTCCATACATTACCAGTGCTCATCACAACAATGTACTCTTTAGTCTACATCACCTATTTAACCCATTCCCCCTACCCACCTCCTCTCTGGTAACCACCAGTTTGTACTCCAAAGTTAAGAGTATGTCTCTTGGTTTGCCTCTCTCTCTCTTCCTCCCGCCTTTGCTCATTCGTTTTGTTTTCTAAATTCTACATATGAGTGAAATCATAATGGTATTTATCTTTTTCCAACTAAATAATTTTACTTAGCATAATACTTTCTAGTTCCATACATGTCATTGAAAATGACAAGATTTCATTCATTTTTTATGGCTAAGTAATATCCCATGGTGTTTGTGTGTGTGTGTGTATATATACATATACATGTGTATATATACATGTGTATATACACATATATATATCCCATGGTGTTTGCATATATATATACATACATACACACACACACACACATATATATATATACACATATATATATATATATTTATATATATATAACATCTTTATCCATTCATCAATTGATGGGCACTTTATCCATTCATCAGTTGATGGGTTGTTTCCATAAGTTGGCTATTGTAGAAATGCCACTAGAATTATTGGGCTGCATTTATCCCATTGAATTAGTATTTTTGTAGTCTTTCTTTTCTTTCTTTCTTTTTTTAAAATTTATATCCAAGTTAGTTAGCATATAGTGCAATAATGATTTCAGGAGTAGAATCCAGTGATTCATCTTCTATATATAACACCCAGTGATCATCCCAACAAGTGTCTTCCTTAATGCCCCTAATCCATTTAGCATATGCCCCCCCAAAACCCATACAGCAACTTTCAGTTTGTTCTCTATATTTAAGAGTCTCATATGTTCCATTTTCCTTGTTTTTACATTATTTTTGCTTCCCTTCCCTTATGTTCATCTGTTTTGTATCTTAAATTCCACATATGAGTAAAGTCATATTTGTCTTTCTCTAATTTCGCTTTGCACAATACACTCTAGTTCCATCCATGTTGTTGCAAATGGCAAGATTTCATTTTTTTGATTGCCAAGTAATACTCCATTGTGTATGTGTGTGTGCGTGTGTGTTTATACATATATATATATATATATATATATATATATATATATATGCCACATCTTCTTTATCCATTCATCAGTTGATGGACATTGGGCTCTTTCCAGACTTTGGCTATTGTTGATAGTGTTGCTATAAACATAGGGGTGAATGCGCCCCAGCAAAACAGCACACCTTTATTCTTTGGGTAAATACCTAGTAGTGCAATTGTTGTATCATAGGGTAGTTCTATTTTTATTTACTTATTCTTTTTGAGGAATCTTCATACTGTTTTCCAGAGTGGTTGCACCAGTTTGCATTCCCACCAGCAATGCAAAAGGGTTCCTCTTTCTATGCATCCTTGCCAACATCCATCGTTACCTGAGTTGTAAACATTAGCTATTTTGACTGGTGTGAGGTGGTATCTCATTGTGTTTTTTTTGATTTGTATTTCCCTGATGATGAGTGACGTTGAGCATTTTTTCATGTGTCTGTTAGCCATCCAGATGTCTTCTTTGGAAAAGTGTTTACTCATGTCTTTTGCCCATTTCTTCACTACATTATTTATTTTGGGGGTGTTGAATTTGATAACCTCTTTACAGATTCTGAGTACTAACCCTTTATCTGATATGTCATTTGCAAATATCTTCTCCCATTCTGTTGGATGTCTTTTAGTTTTGCTGATTGTTTTCTTTGGTCTATTTTGTCAAATGCTTTCTCTACTTCTATTGAGAGAATCATGTGGTTCTTTTTTTTTATTAATGTCATATATCACATTGATTGATTGATTTGCAGATATTGAATCTGCTTTGCATCCCATGTATAAATCCCACTTAATCATGGTGAATAATTCTTTTAATGTATTGTTGAATAAGGTTGGCTAGTATCTTGAGGAGAATTTTTGCATCCGTGTTCATCAGGGAAATTAATTGTAGTTCTCCTTTTTAGTGGGATCTTTGTCTTGTGGAATAAAGGTAATGCTAGACTCACAGAATGAGTTTGGAAGTTTTCCTTCCATTTCTATTTTTTGGAAAAGCTTCAAAAGAATAAGTATTAACTCTTCTTTAATGTTTGGTAGAATTCCCTTGCAAAGCCATCTGGCTCTGGACTCTTGTTTTTTGAGAGATTTTTGATTACTAATTCAATTTCTTTACTGGTTATGAGTCTGTTCAAATCTCCTATTTCTTCCTGTTTCAGTTTTGGTAGTTTATATGTTTCTAGGAATTTGTCCATTTCTTCCAGATTACCCATTTTATTGATGTATAATTGCTCATAAAATTCTCTTGTTATTGTTTGTATTTCTGCTCTGTTGGTTGTGATCTCTTCTCTTTCATTCTTGGTTTTATTTATTTGGGTCCTTTCCTTTTTTTTTTTTTTTTTTTTCTTTTTGATCAAACTGGCTAGGGGTTTATCAATTTTGGTGATTCAAAGAACCAGCTCCTGGTTTCATTGATTGTCTCAATGTTTTTATGATTTTGATACATTGATTTATGCTCTAATCTTTATTATTCAACATCCTTTGCTGGTTTGGGGTTATATTTGCTGTTCTTTTTCTAGCTTTTTAAGGTGTAATGTTAGGCTGTGTACATAAGACCTTTCTTCCTTCTTTAGGAAGGCATGGATTGCTATATACTTCCCTCTTATGACCACATTTGCTGCATCCCAGAGGTTTTGGGCTCTCATATTATCATTTTCATTGGCTTCCATGTACTTTTTAATTTCCTCTTTAATTTCTTGATTAAACCATTCATTCTTTATTAGGAAGTTCTTTAATCTCCAAGTATTTGTTGTCTTTCCAAATTTTTTCTTGTGGTTGATTTCAAGTTGCATATCATGGTGGTCTGAAAATATGCACGGTATGATCTCAAACTTTTTGTACTTATTGAGGACTAATTTGATTCCCAGTATGTAGTCTATTCTGAAGAATGTTCTATGTGCACTTGAGAAGAATCTGTATTCCACTGCTTTAGGATGAAATGTTCTGGGTATATCTGTTAGTCTATCCAGTCCAGTGTGTCATTCAAAGCCATTTTTTCCTTGTTGATTTTCTGATTAGATGATCTGTCCATTGTTGTAAGTGGGGTGTTGAAGTCCCCTACTATTATGGTAGTATTATAAATGAGTTTCTTTATGTTTGCAATTAATTAATTAATTTATTTGTGTGTGCCACGTTGGGAGCATAAATGTTGATAATTGTTAGATATTCTTGGTGGATAGACCCTTTAATTATGACATAATGCCCTGATTCATCTCCTGTTACATCTTTACTTTAAAATCTAGACAATCCGATTTATGTATGGCTACTCTGGCTTTCTTTTGGCGACCATTAACATGATAGATGGTTCTCCATCTCCTTACTTTCAATCTGAAGGTGTCTGTAAATCTAAAATGGGTCTCTTGTTGGGGCGCCTGGGTGGTGCAGTCGGTTGAGCGTCCGACTTCAGCCAGGTCACGATCTCGCGGTCCGCGAGTTCGAGCCCCACGTCGGGCTCTGGGCTGATGGCGCAGAGCCTGGAGCCTGTTTCCGATTCTGTGTCTCCCTCTCTCTCTGCTCCTCCCCCGTTCGTGCTCTGTCTCTCTCTGTCCCGAAAATAAAGAAATAAACGTTGAAAAAAAAAATAAAAAAAAAATAAAATGGGTCTCTTGTAAACAGCACATAGATGGATCTTGTTTTCTTATCTATTCTGTTACCCTATATCTTTTGATTGGAGCATTTAGTTCATTGACATTTAGAATGAGTACTGACAGATATGAATTTATTGTAATTGTGTTGCCTGTAGAGTTGGAGTTTCTGGTGGTGTTCTCTGGTCCTTTCTAGTCCTTGTTGCTTTTGGTCTTTTTTGTTTTATTTCTTCTTTTCTCTCCTCAGAAAGTCCCCCTTAAAATTTCTTGCATGGTTGGTTTAGTGGTCATGAGCTCCCTTAATTTTTGTTTGTCTGGGAAACTTTTAATCTCTCCTTCTATTTTGAATGACAGTCTTGCTCGATAAAGAATTCTTGGCTACATATTTTTCTGAGTCAGCACATTGAATATATCCTGCCTCTTCTTTCTGGCCTGCCAAGTTTCTGTGGATAGGTCTGCTGTGAACCTGGTCTGTTGACTTGGAGGTTAAGGACTTTTTTTCCCTTGTTGCATTCCTGATTCTTTCCTTGCCTGAGTATTTTGTGAATTTGACTATGATATGCCTTGTTGATGGTGGGTTTTTGTTGAATATAATGGGAGTCCTTTGTGCCTCCTGGATTTTGATGTCTGTATCTTTCCCCAGGTTAGGAAAGTTTTCCAATATCATTTGCTCACATAACTTTTCTACCCATTTTTCCTCTCTCTTCCTCTTCTGGGACACCTATGATTCAGAAATTATTCCTTTTTAGTGAGTTACTGAGCTGTCAAATTGTTATATCATGTTCTTTTGCCTTAGGTTTCCTCTTTTTTTCTGCTTCATTATTTTCCATAATTCGGTCTTCTATATCGCTGATTCGCTGCTCTGCTTCATCCATCATTGCTTCTGTGGCTGCCATTCAAGATTGCATCTAAGTTATACCATTTTTAATTTTGTCCTGACTAGATTTTACTTCTTTTATCTCTGCAGAAAGGTATTCTATGCTTCTTTAAAACCCAGCTAGTATTCTTATTATCTTAGTCCTAAATTCTAGTTCTGACATCTTGCTTCTATCTGTGTTAAGATCCTTGCTGTCATTTCTTTCTTTTTGGGGTGAATTCCCTTGTTTGGTCATTTTGGAGGAAGAAAAAGAATTAATAAAATTAAAAAAAATAAAAATTAAAAACAACACAAAAAATCGAATAAAGGAAGTTAGATCCTAGGTATGTTTTGGTCTGGTTGTGAAAAAAAAGCTTAATAGAATAGAGAAAAAAAAGAGAAAGGAAGTTTAAAAAAATTAAGAAGATGTTTAAAAATTTTAAAAATTGTATACAATAAAATAGAATAAAATGAAATGAAGTAGGTAAAATAGAATTTAAAAACCATATTTACAAAAATTTTAAAAATATAGTAAAAATTTTAAAGAGATTTATGTAAAACAGAAAATAAAAATAAAATTTTCTTTCAGTATCCAAGAATAGGAAAATAAAGGAAAAACAAAAGAAAAAGGAAAAAAAATGACCAGATGGACCAGTGAACATAATGAAATCCGAATAAAATTATATCCAGTTTCGCCTATGAGTCAAACTACTAAGTACTTTTTACTCTATACACTATGCAGGCGGAGAGACTTGTGGTGGTCCTCTAGGGCATGTGCTTGGAGTGTGCAGTGGGACAGGGCTTAGTGTAATGGCTCCATACTCCACGTGGTGCTGCTTAGCTTACTGGTGTGGATCAGTATGGTGCACATAAGCATGTATATGCATGTGCAGGAGAGGTGAAAATGGCATCACCCAGCCTCCCAGTCTCTAGCACCAGACCTCTGCATTCTCACCATTTAGCAATCAAGCACCCTCTTTTGTCTCTGGTTTCCATCCACACTGTCTGTGTCTAAGCCATCAGCTTGCCAGGCAAGTACTTTACTCCTGAATTTTATCTTACATGGAGTCGTGTTTCCAAACCCCTCACTTTTGAAGGCCTTGAGGCTTAGACCCCTTCCACCCCTCTGGGGAAGGGACACCCCAAACAATGGCAATGCTGGCTTTCCCCTGGGGATATTCCTGTGATCGTGCTGCAGCAGAGGATATTGTGGCCAGGTGCTGGCTTGTCCCAGGATAAGTTTGTGAGATTGAGTAGTGGCAGTGGTTCAGGGATTACGGTGAATCACAACACACAACCAGTTCCAGGTTTTACCACACCCTGGTGTCTTTGTTTCAGTACCAGCACTCGTGTTCTCCAGGGTCCGCTGGGACCTTTGCCTGTGAATGTTTTCCTCAAAATGCATTTAGGGCAAGAAGATAAAATGGTCAATTTTTATATCTCACTGGTTCCATGAGGCAAAGTCTCATGGTACTTTTTATAAAAATGTTACTATATTCTGTTTAGACATCTGGTTCTGACTTTGACTTAGTAGAAATCATTATGTCACATCCTGGTTGATCTTTAAAGAACACCAAATGGAAAAATGCAGTGTGTCCAGGAAAGTTGTCAGTCCTGCATAGGTTGTAGGGTAGGTTCTTGCCTATAAAAGTCCCAAAGCACAGCTTATATAACATTTTCATCTACTTCTCCATACTTAAGGCTCTAAAGGGACAAGGCTTCTACTTTCAGAAAAGACACTAAATGAGGACATTAAGAGAAACTTTTTTATTTTTCTTTATTTAATTCTCAAAAATATGTTTCAACTCAAGAAGTAAACTTTAAAGAAGTAAAGTTTAAAGAAGTTACTTATTATTTAGTGTGTATAGTCAAGATATGATCTGCACTTCTTAAAAAAGAAAAGTTGCTTAACATAAAATACTAAGGTTGTTAGGTAAATAAATTTAACACATATATCTCAGCTGATAAGGCCTGAAATTTGAAAGTGAGACATCAAAAACAATTATCACAAATTCAGTAATTTTCATAAGGTAGCTTCTTAGATCATTCTATTAAATATTGATTGCTCATAGTGGTTGGATGGTTCAGAAAGAGGAAAGAAGTTGAGGAGCTAAAATAGGGAGAAAGGAAAAGATGAAGTTATTAAAAAATAACTGTAGTCTGTGGATCTGAAGTCTGTCTCAGGTTAGCTTGTTCCTCTTCTCAAAGTCTAACTAGGATTCAACAAATTTGATAAACCTGTAACCAGACTCATCAAAAATGTAAAACAAAACAATACAAAAAAAGGGACATAGAAAAAGAGGGAAAACTCAAATAAACAAAATCAGATATGAAAGAAGGAATATAACAACCAACAACAGAAATATAAATACAAAGAGGATATAGCAACCAACAGAAATACAAAGATTGTAAGACAATATTATAAAAAAAATATGACCACAATTTGGACAACCTAAAATAAATGGGTAAATTCCTGGAAACATACAACTTACAAAACTGAAGCAAGAAGAAATAGAAAATTTGAACAGACTGATTACCAGCAATGGAATTGTATTAGTGATCAAAACTGTCTGAACAAAAGTCCAAGACCAGACAACTTCACAGATGAATTCTAAAAAACATTTAAAGAAGAGTTAATATCTATTCTTCTGAAAATTTTCCAAAAAATAGAACAGGAGGAAAATTTTCAAATTCATTCTATAAAGCCAGCATTACTCTGATAACAAAACCAGATAAAGATATCACAAGAATAGTACTACAAGCCAATATCTCTGATGAATATAGATGCAAAATCTTCAACAAATGATTAGCAAAAAAATTCCAACAGTATGTTAAAAAAATCATTCACCACATTCAAGTGGGATTTGCTCCTGGGATGCAAGTGTGGTTCAATACTCACAAATCAATTAACATGATACATCACATCAATTAGAGAAAGGATAACAACCATATGATCATTTCAATAGATGCAGAATAAGCATTTGCAAAGTACAATATCCATTCGTGATAAAACCCTCATCAAAGTAGGTTTAGAGGGGACATACCTCAACATAATAAAAGCCTTATCTGAAAAGTTCACAGTGAACATTATACTCAGTGGGGAAAAACTGAGCTTTCCCCCTAAGGTCAGGAACAAGATAAGGATGTGCACTCTTAGCACTTTTATTCAACATAGTACTGGAAGTCATAGCCATGGCAATCAGACAACAAACATAAATAAAAGGAATCCAAATCATGAAGGAAGAAGTAAAATTATCACTATTTGCACGTGAAGTGATAATATACATAAAAACCCTAAAGACTGAACCAAGAAGCTACTAGAAGTGATAAATGAATTCAGTAAGGTCACAGGATACAGAATCAGTGTACAGAAATCCATTGCATTTCTATACACCAATCTCATTTGTAATTGAACCAGAAATAATAAAATACTTAGGAATAAACTTAAACAAAGAGGAGAAAACCATGTACTCTTAAAACTATAAAACATTGATGAAAGAAATTAAAGACAAAAAAATAAATTGAAAGATAATCCATGCTCATGGGTTAGAAGAAAAATATTGTTAAAATGTCTACAATACCCAAAGAAATCTACACATGTAACGTGATCTCTATCAAAACACCAACAGTATTTTCACAGAAGTAGAACAAACAATCTTAAAATTTGTATGGAACCACAAAAGACCCTAAATAGCCAAAGTAATCTTGAAAAAGGAAAACAAAACTGGAAGTATCACAATTCTTGACTTCAAGTTATATTACAAAGTTATAGTGATCAATACAGTATGGTACTGGCACAAAAACAGACACATAGATCCATGGAACAGAAGTGGAAACCCAGGAATAAACACACAATTATGTGGCCAAATAATCTTTGACAAAGGAGGAAAAGTATCCAATGGGAAAAAGTCTCCTAATCAAATGGTGTTGAGAAAACTGGACAGCTAGGTACAAGAGAAAGAAATTGGACCGCTTTTTTAAGCCATACACAAAAATAATCAAAATGCATAAAAGACTTAAATACGAGACATGAAAACATAAAAATCCTAGCAAAGAAAATAAGCAGTAATTTCTCTGACTCGGCCATAGAAACATCTTTCTAGATATGTCTCCTCAGACAAGGGAAACAAATGCAAAAATGAACTATGGAGACTACAGAAAAAGTCAAAACTTCTGTACAATAAAGGACACAACCAACAAAACTAAAAGACGATACACTGAATGGGAGAAGGTACTTGCAAATGACATATTTGATAAAGGGTTAGGATCCAAAATATATAAAGAATTTGTACAGCTGAACACACAGAAAAAAACACAGACAACCTGACAAAAAATGGAGAGAAGGCATTAATAGACATTTCTCCAAAGAAGACCTATAGATGGCCAAGAGACACATAATAAGATGCTCAAAATCATTCATCATCAGAAAAATGCACATCAAAACCACAATAAGATATCACTTCACACATGTCAGAATGACTAAAGTAAAAAACACAGGAAAGAAGTTTTGGTGAGGATGTGAAGAACTCTTTTGCACTGTTGCTGAGAATGCAAACTGGTGCAACCACTGTCAAAGACAGCATGGAGGTTCCTCAAAAAGTTAAAAATAGAACTATCCTACAATACAGTGATCAAACTACTGGGTATTTACCCAAGAATACAAAAGCACTAATTTGAATGGATATATCCACCCCTATGTTTATTGCAGCATTATTTACAATAGCCAAATTATGGACGAGCCCAAATGGTCATACACTAATGAACAGATAAATAAGATTTGGTAAACACACACACACACACACACACACACACTGGAATGTTATTCAGCCATAGAAAAGGAATTAATTCTTGACATTTGCACAAACATGGATAGATCTAAAATGTATAATGCTGGAGTGCCAGCGTGGCTCAGTCGGTTAAGCAAGTGACAATTTCGACTCAGGTCAGGATCACATGGTTTGTGAGACCCTGCCCTACATAGTTCTCTGCTCTGAAAGTGCTGAGGCTGCTTGTGATTTTCTCTCTGCCCCTCCCCTACTTGCATGCTCTCTGTCTCTGTCTCTCTCTCTCTCTCTCTCAAAATAAATAAATGAACATTAAAAAAATAGGTAAGTGAAATAAGCCAGTCATAAAAAGACACGTACCATAAGATTTCACTCATGTGGAATTTAAGAAACAAAACAAATGAACAAAAGGGAAAAAAAGGGACAAACCAAAAACAGACTCTTAACTATAGAGAAGAAACAGATGGCTATCAGAAGTGAGGTGGGTGTGATGGGTGAAATATGTAAAGGGAATTAAGAGTACACTTATCTTAATGAGCACTGAGTAACTTATGGAATTGTTGTACCACTCACTACATTGTACACCTGAAACTAATATGACACCCAATGTTAACGATACTGGGTTAAAAAAAAAAAAAAAAAAAAAAAAAAAACCTCGGCAGGATTCAATTAATATGTTGTAGGGGCTGAAATCTCATTTCTCATCTGAGGCCTGGGGTTCTCCTTCAGTGCTGTTCAGACTGTAGGCAGAATTCACTTCCCTGTGATTATAAGACTGAAGTCTCCATTTTCTTGCTGGCTGTAAGAGAGGTCACTTTTACCTCTTAAATGCTTCCCCCAGGTCATCATTATGAGGTGGTCTCCCAGTATGTCAACTTACTTCTTCAGAGCATCCAGGAGGCTCTGAAGGGATATACATTCTAAATTAATCATTGGAGTGACTGACTACTCCATTGTATTTGTCATTTGGCATAATGTAATCAAGAGTGGCATCCCACAATATTGACAGGCCTGCCCACATGCAAGAAAGGGCATACACACCAGGGAGTGGGAGGCTTTGAGTCCACCTAAGAATTCTGCTTACTGTAGTGATTTGTTACATGTCACCTACAGTTACTTATCTCTAATTATGAAGTTCAAAAGTTCCAAACAGTGAAACTTTCCTGATGTATTTGATGACAAAATTTGAGCAGAACTGACAAGTAATTTATAGATCTTTTTAATCCACTTATGGATGTGTTTTGCCAAATATTAATATAACAGTATAGTGTATATTACAAATACACTGTTATGTAAATGTATATTGTCATGTGTATTTTGTAGCACTCTGTTGAGGGTGTTCATTAATGTACTTTGTTCATATTACCTTTCTAAAGTCTAAAAAATCCTGCATTCTAAAGCACATCTACCCCCAAGCATTTCAGATAAGAAACCTTTAGATTTGCAGCAAATGTACTAAATTTCTCTGAAAAGGAGCTCAGTGGGAAAGGGATTATTTCAAGGATATCAACCTCAGGCTAAGTTCAACATCTGATAAATTAAATGAACTTCATCAGAATAAGGGTGAGAAAAGGAACCAATACGGTTTGTTTATACTTTAATGCTAAATCCACTGGTTCCAATTTTATTGGTGACACCTTTGAAAAACAGGGAACTATCAACAGATAGACGTAAACATTACATAAAAGGTGAAGGTAAAGTTTTTTTCCTTTATTAATTTGTTCAAGCTAGTCAACAAATGACCTTATAAACTGATTAGATTTGCACTACTAAACTGTAGAACAAAGGATTGTCTCTTTTATTTTCTCAAGATATATATGTTAAAAACAAGACTTATTGGGGCTCCTGAGTGGTGCAGTCGGTTAAGCGTCCGACTTCAGCCAGGTCACGATCTCACGGTCCGTGAGTACAAGCCCTGCGTCAGGCTCTGGGCTGATGGCTCAGAGCCTGGAGCCTGTTTCCGATTCTGTGTCTCCCTCTCTCTCTGCCCCTCCCCCGTTCATGCTCTGTCTCTCTCTGTCCCAAAAATAAATAAACGTTGGGAAAAAAACAAACAAACAAACAAAAAAAGACTTATTTTATAAATTTGTTTATCTCATTCTCTCCCTTAGGCAAAACATCTGGTTCTTGGGGCAAAAACTGTTATACTTGAGGAATCCGCTTTATCCATTCAGAGTTTTAGTTAAATAATAAATATTTTGTATGCTTATATCTTCCTCCTTTCCCCCAGATTTCAACCTTAGATCAGTAAGCAGTTATATTTACTAAAGGAATTTTACCATATTTAAAAGAAAATAATGTATATCCTGGTGACAATAGCTAGGAAAACAAAAGTCCTCCATCTGTATCTATCAGTTCTAATATAAAATGTGAGAAGGGAAAAAAAAATGTTTAAAGCCAGAAAAAAAATGTAAATTGGACTGTCACCGAAGTCTCTCTCCTCTGAAATGTCTTATAATTTACATGTGATATATGTGAATTTACAAGCAACACCATAACATGTACTTGAAAGCAATGCTTGAATTAATTGAATGAGCTCCTAGGAGAGCACAGATCTCATTTCATCTTTGCTATAGTCAAGTTGGACTTTGAGAATTTAATTCAAGATATTTCATTCTTCATAATGAATACAGTGATCTTACAGAACCTTTTTTTTAATGTCATTTCTGCAATGGATTGTTATGCAGCTTCTAAACTTCTAGTTAAAATGATAGATCCCTATTTGTCTAAACAGTGTCAAAACAGTCAGTCAATCATGTCAGTTAAATCAAACTATTGTTATTTCCATTAAAAAAATAATAAATCCATCAAGTTAAGTACTAAATAAAACAAAGCAAAAGGCTGTTAATGCATGTTTTTCACTGTCCAATAGTAATATAAATAATTAACTGTCATGTAAAAAATTAGGTGAAGGAAATCTCAAAAGGAAAATTTTCATAACTAGGATATTGCTTTTTAAGAAACCACCCCAACCCTTTAGATAATGAATTGTGAGTCATTACTAGGTACTTCAGAAAGATCTTCATATGGTATAGAATGTAGCTGTCCAGTTTTTCTTTTTTTTTTTTTTTTTTTTTAATTTTTTTTTCAACGTTTATTTATTTTTGGGACAGAGAGAGACAGAGCATGAACGGGCGAGGGGCAGAGAGAGAGGGAGACACAGAATCGGAAACAGGCTCCAGGCTCTGAGCCATCAGCCCAGAGCCCGACGCGGGGCTCGAACTCACGGACCGTGAGATCGTGACCTGGCTGAAGTCGGACGCTTAACCGACTGCGCCACCCAGGCGCCCCCAGTTTTTCTTTTTTAATTTAAGATATCATGTGCCCACAAATACTAATGTATTATCATTGTTTAGTTTATTGAACTAAGATATATGGTAGACAAAATCTGAACAATTACAGAACTTTGGGATTGGCTGCTTCCTCTGCCAAAGAGAGCAACGTAGTTAGGAGTCCCTTAGATTTTTACACAGGCAATTGTCATTCTATTGAGAAGAAACATGAATGGAATTTGGTAAAGGTGGAGTTTCATTTAGTGGTTCTGATATTGTAAAAGAGACGGGGTAAAGGCAATTAGGGGAACTGAATGATATATCATGTAGTATTACAGGGATGATATTAAAATGTTAAAGGTTTCAGTTGGATCAGATTTTCCATTAGAAATTTACTGTTAACGTTATTGGGTTGGGTGAGTAAAAATGAAGACCGCTGGTTTTAGATATTAAACTGCTAATTCTGTAGGCAAATTTCATGATGAGGGTTGAAAAGGTCTGAACATTAGCAGCATTTTCTGCAGTGCTTGTTTGAGTTAAAAGGAAATTAAATGTATCATCCATATTCATCAGGGATATTGGCCTGTAGTTCTCTTTTTTTACTGGGTCTCTGGTTTAGGAATCAAACTAATGCTGGCCTCATAGAATGAGTCTGGAAGTTTTCCTTCCCTTTCTATTTTTTGGAATAGCTTGAGAAGGATAGGTATTATCTCTGCTTTAAATGTCTGGTAGAATTCCCCAGGGAAGCCATCTGGTCATGGACTCTTATTTGTTGGGAGATTTATGATAAGTGATTCAATTTCTTCGCTGATTATGGGTCTGTTCAAGTTTTCTATTTCTTCCTGTTTGGAAGTGTGTGGGTGTTTAGGAATTTGTCCATTTCTTCCAGGTTGTCCAGTTTGTTGATATATAATTTTTCATAGTATTCCCTGATAATTGCTTGTATTTCAGAGGGATTGGTTGTAATGATTCCATTTTCATTCATGATTTTATCTATTTGGGTCATCTCCCTTTTCTTTTTGGAAGCCTGGCTAGAGGTTTATCAGTTTTGTTTATTTTTTCAAAAAAACAACTCTTGTTTTCATTGAGCTGCTCCACAGATTTTTTAGATTCTGTATTCTTTATTTCTGCTTTGGTATTTATTATTTCTCTTCTTCTGCTGTGTTTGGGGTATATTTGCTGTTCTGCTTCTATTTCCTTTAGGTGTGCTGTTAGATTTTGTATTTGGGATTTTTCTTGTTTCTTGAGATAGGCCTGGATTGCAATGTATTTTCCTCTCAGGACTGCCTTTGCTGTGTCCCAAAGCATTTGGATTGTTGTATTTTCATTTTCATTTGTTTCCATATATCTTTTAATTTTTCTCTAATTGCCTGGTTGACCCATTCATTCTTTAGTAGGGTGTTCTTTAACCTCCATGCTTTTGGAGGTTTTCCAGACTTTTTCTTGTGGTTGATTTCAAGCTTCATAGCATTGTGGTCTGAAAGTATGCATGGTACGATCTCAATTCTTATATACTTATAAAGGGCTGTTTTGTTACCCAGTATGTGATCTATCTTGGAGAATGTTCCATGTGCACTCGAGAAGAAAGTATATTCTGTTACTTTGGGATGCAGAGTTCTAAATATAACTGTCAAGTCCATCTGATCCAATGTATCATTCAGGGCTCTTGTTTCTTTATTGAGCCTGTGTCTAGATGACCTATCCATTGTTGTAAGTGGAGTATTAAAGTCCCCTGCAATTACCACATTCTTATCAATAAGGTTGCTTATGTTTGTGAATAGTTTTATATATTTGGGGGCTCCCATATTCAGCACATAGACATTTATAATTGTTAGCTCTTCCTGATGGGTAGACCCTGTAATTATTATATAATGCCCTTCTTCATCTCTTGTTACAGCCTTTAATTTAAAGTCTAGTTTTTTTGATATAAGTATGGCTACTCCAGCTTTCTTTTGACTTCCAGTAGCATGATAGATAGTTCTCCATTCCCTCACTTTCAATCTGAAGGTGTCCTCAGGTCTAAAATGAGTCTCTTGTAGACAGCTAATAGATGGGTCTTGTTGTTTTATCCTTTCTGATACCCTATGTCTTTTGGTTGGAGCATTTAGTACATTTACATTCAGTGTTATTATTGAAAGATATGGGTTTAGAGTAATTGTGATGTCTGTAGGTTTCATGCTTGTAGCAATGTCTCTGGTAGTTTGTCTCACAGGATCCCCCTTAGGATCTCTTGTAGGGCTGGTTTAGTGGTGATGAATTCCTTCAGTTTTTGTTTCTTTGGGAAGATCTTTATCTCTCCTTCTATTCTGAATGACAGACTTGCTGTATAAAGGATTCTTGGCTGCATATTTTTTCTGTTCATCACATTGAAGATTTCCTGCCATTCCTTTCTGTCCTGCCAAGTTTCAGTAGAGAGATAGGTCATGAGTCTTATAGGTCTCCCTTTATATGTTAGAGCATGTTTATCCCTAGCTGCTTTCAGAATTTTCTCTTTATCCTTGTATTTTGCCAGTTTCACTATGATATGTCATGCAGAAGATTGATTCAAGTTACATCTGAAAGGAGTTCTCTGTGCCTCTTGTATTTCAATGCCATTTTCCTTCCCCAGATCAGGGAAGTTCTCAGCTATGATTTCTTCAAGTACACTTTCAGCACCTTTCTCTCTCTCTTCCTCCTCTGGAATCCCGATTATATGTATATTATTATGTTTCATTGCATCACTTAGTTCTCTAATTCTCCCCTCATACTCCTGGACTTTTTTATCTCTCTTTTTCTCAGCTTCCTCTTTTTCCATAATTTTATCTTCTAATTCACCTATTCTCTCCTCTGCCTCTTCAGTCCAAACTGTGGTCACCTCAATTTTATTTTGCACCTCATTTATAGCATTTTTAGCTCCTCCTGACTGTTTCTTAATGCCTTGATCTCTGTAGTAATAGAATCTCTGATGTTTTCTATACTTTTTTCAAACCCAGCGATTAATTTTATGATTATTATTTTAAATTCATGATCTGTTATATTGCTTAAATCATTTTTGATCAGTTCATTATCTGTCACTACTTCCTTGAGTTTCTTTTGAGGAGAATTCTTCCATATCGTCATTTTGGATAGTCCTGGAATGGTGCAGAAATGCAAAGCTCTTCCCCTGTGCTGTCTGGAGTAACTTGTGTTGGTGGTCGGGGCCGTAGTCAAACCTGATGTCTGCCCCCAGCCCACTGCTGGGGCCACAGTCAGACTGGTGTGTATCTTATCTTTCCCTCTCCCAGGGGCAGGACTCACTGTGGAGTGGTGTGGCCCCTGTCTGGGCTACTTGTATACTGCCAGGCTTGTGGTGCTGCTTCTATGGGATCTGGTGTTTAGCCAGGGTGGAACTGCAAGGTGCACAGGGGTCGGAGGGGCAGGTTCAGCTCTCTTTGCCTTTGGTGGTGAGAGGGGCCCTATGGCATAGGGAGGGAGGCAGACCGTCAGAGGGTTGGATCCACAGAAGCACAGTGTTGGGTGTTTGCGTGGTGCAAGCAAGTTTCCTGAGGGGAACTGGTTCCCTTTGGGATTTTGGCTGGGGATGGACAAGGGAGATGGTGCTTCCCAGCACCTTTGTTCCCCACCAAGCTGAGTGAGCTCTGTCCTCCGGGGCTCAGCAACTCTCCCTCCCGTTGTCCTCTAGCCCTCCCAGTCTCTGAGCAGAGCTGTTCACTTACTACATTCCAGATGTTAAGTCGCTGGCTGTCAGAACTCACTCCATCTGGCCCCTCTGCTTTTGCAAGTCAGACTTGGGGGCTCTGCCTTGCCTGGTGGGCTGCCCCTCCACGGCCCCGGCTCCCTCCTGCCAGTCTGTGTAACGTGCACTGCCTCTCCACCCTTCCTACCCTCTTCTGTGGGCCTCTCATCTACGCTTGGCTCCAGAGAATCCATTCTTTTAGTCTTCTGGTGGTTTTCTGCGTTATTTAGGCAGATGTGGGTGGAATCTAAGTGATCAGTAGGACGCGGTGAGCCCATGCCACCATTTCCTCCGAAATTAAATGTATCAAATAAATCTTGGAAGTTGGATTACATTAAAAAAATTCCAAACATTTATTTATAGTCCATAAATATAGATTGTATAGTTTACAAATTAAACATGTAAACTCCTTGGGGAGTCTTTCCTCCCTGAAAAAAAAAAAAAGTCTTATATGCTTGCTTCCAGGCTACTTGTTTATCTCCTCTTGTTCCCAGGTTCATGGTCTTCTCATAAAGATCTGAATCTCTTTGGATTCTGTTACAGTGTCAATAACTCTCTTAAACTGATCTTGGACACTATAAGATTAATTTGATTTAGTAATCTAGTAATCTACTGAGTCATAAGTCTTGCTTCATCTCTCTCTCTCTCTCTCTCTCTCTCTATCATCTAGAGAGAGATGGGGGATTGTTGTGGGAACTCCGCATAACCAACGAAGTATAAAACAAAAGTTTATTTGGAGTCATGAATAAAATTATTCCTTTATTCCATCCTACCTCTTAACACTGCTATATATCATCTTCATCATTTAAAAGTGAAATGTGAATTATGAAAAACAGGTAGATAAAAATAGGTGTGCCTGGTTAAGCTTTTGAGATATTAATTTTCATTTTATATCATTTCTATCCTCTCTTAATTCCAAACATATAGGTAGAGTTTCATATTTCCTTTCCTCAGGAAATTTTACAGAACACAAAGTAGAAAATTCTGAAAGACAAAATCTCCACTTTTCTATAACTTTAAGGTCTTATAAAAGATGATGTAAAGTAACAGAGGTAGGAAGAAACCTGAATAACTTCATTTTGTTTACTTTATTTTTTAAGTTTATTTATTTATTTTGAGAGAAAGAGAGAGAGACCAAATGTGCATGGGTGGGGGGGGGGCAGAAAGAAAGGGAAGGAGAAGGATTCTCAAGGAGACTCCACACTGTTGTCTTGGAGCTCAATGTAGGGCTTGAACTCACAAACCATGAGGTCAAGACCTGAGACAAGGCCAATTGTCAGATGTTTAACCAACTAAGCCACCCAGGCACCTATGGATAACTTCCTAAGGAGGGGATATGTGGACATTAGGAAGGGAGAAAGTTCAGCATATTGGCCAGGATTCATGCCCTGGTCTATGGACTTCAGGAAGGAACAGGTAAATTCTTGGAAGGTGTAGTTATATAGGATACCCAGGTAAGATAGACATCTCTGCCCAGATATTCTCAGCCTCAGAAAATATGCCTATGCCCCATAAGAGACATGGAAAATTGAAAGTAAAGAGAAACATGGCTTTGAAAGAGCTACAAAAATAGGAAGTCAGCAATAACCACAATCGGCTGGAGAGCAAAAACACTTCCTTAGGTTTTCAGGCACTTTGTAAGTTTCTTGGATTTTGTAAAGGGCCTCCAAAATACTTAGTACCATAGTTTTCTCCCATCTTGGAGGATAATTCAGCATCTAATTTTTATTTTTATATATTTTTTTAGTTTCAAGTTTTTATTCAAATTGAAGTTAGTTAACATACAGTGTAATATTAGTTTCAGGAGTAGAATTCAGTGATTCATCATTTATATATAACACAACTGGTGCCCTCCTTGATACCTATCACCCTTTTAGCTCATCCTGCCACCCACCTCCCCGCCAGCTCTAGCAACTCTCAGTTTGTTCTTTAAAGTTAAGAGTCTGCTTTATGGTTTCTCTCTCTCTCTCTCTTTTACCTCCCATGTTCATCTTTTTTGTTTCTTAAATTCCAAATAAGAAGATGTGGTATATACAACAGAATATTACTCAGCCATAAAAAAGAATGAAATCTTGCCATTCATAACAATGTGGATAGAGCTAGAGTCTATTATGCTAAATGAAATAAGTCAGTCAGGGAAAGACAAATACATATGATTTCACTCATATGTGGAATTCAGCATCTAATTTAATTTGATTTGATTTAAATACAATTGTTTTCAAGGAAAATATTTCTTAAATATTTCGGACTGAAAACCATATTCCCTTAACAAATGTTAAGGATCAAAAACGAAACAATACCAAACAAATATCAAATAAATACAGATAGAAATTAATTGAAAAAATAATAAACAAATAAACACATAAATAAATAAAATATACAAAGTCTACACAGAAAGTCCCACCAAACCTTTACTGTAGATCATAAAAATAAATACCCCCAACACCAACTATGAGAGTGGGTAAGGGACATTATAAACAGAGAATCTTTCCAAGAATGTTGAAAACATCACTAATATCATCAAAGCATATAATGGATATAACAAATAGTACCAACATATGTGTAAAAAATGTACACTTTTATCTATTTTGGAGGATTGGAGTTTGGGGAATTGTCTATATGCACTTCATGGATGACCTAAGGCCTGAAATTAAGCATCAGACAGGTGCTGTATGGTAATTTCATTGAACCAGTCTCCATGGTACCCATGATTGCTTCACAGTGTGACAAAAATTCATTTTATATTATTGTAACTTGAAAACAATTTTGCTCACTGCTTAATACTACCCAATAATGACATTTTTTAAGAAAAATATTTTAACTTTCCAAATGTTTTATAGGATTTTTTTAAAACTATGAATATCCTTATAAAGAGGCCAAGAATAATTTCTGGATACTTGACAAGTTGCATGGTTGTGCTGTCAATTATGACATTATAATGAATGGTAAGACAAATGAAACATCTGTTTGATCACTCACTGACTACATCTGTTCTGTCACACTTGACACATTGAGCAGGGGTACATGAAAAATTCAAGGAAAATTTGTAAATGTGAGTGCTAGATCACTGATTTTGAAGGATGAGATGAGTTAAGATGACTAGACCTTTTCAGAATGTATTATAAAAGCACGGGCTCCTCAGTTTGGCCTTTTTCATCACTCACACCCTTTCAATAATGGACCCTGTGTTTATAAATGCATTTACATGCTTTTAAGAAAACATGAAAATATAAAGGATCATAATTTATATTTCATTATTAAACAATGAATCCTTCATTTGCACCAAGTACTTTTTTAAGTGCTGGGATATAGCTATAAACAAAACAGCATAGCCCCACCCATTGTGGAGTTTATATTCTTAAGTACAAACACAAAACAAAATAAAATACAGAAAATAACAAATAAATACTACAAGTTGTGACAAGTAATATGAAAAGCAAAGGCAGATAAGGAGCTGAGCAGAGAAGAATTTGACAATTTATACAGAGCGGTCAGAGAATGTGATCTCTACACTAAATCCTGCAAAACTTTCAAGGAATTGATAACACAAAATGAAATCAAATAGTCTCATACAGTACAACTAAATGGAGTCAGAGCCAAAAGTCTGATTTGGATGAAGCATTTTGTATAGACTCTCTGGATAATCACATTGAACTTAAATTTTATATTCTGATTTGATCTTAATGTCTGAGACAGACAGAATTGACATTTTCCACAAGCAATCAAAACTAGAGTTTATAATACGTTGATTACTTTTGCATCAAGTTAAAAATTTAAAACTTTTACTGCTTCTGAAAATAAATATAGTGAATGCCATTTGCCTGTCCAGAACCCTCCTTCTTTATTATCAGTCTCATCTTGCAAATCATCTATGTGGTTCCAGGATGAATATCCATTTTATATTTTGTCCCCACTTACAGCTACAATTGATTAAACACACCTTGCCTAAGCTGGCCAATGAAATTCACCCATTAATTTTTTAGACGTATGGATGGAAGATAGTCACTCTTCAAAATAAAAAAATAAAAAAATAAAAAAAAAGAGAGAGATAAATCTCAGGGACCACCAGAGCCACATTTCTGCCTTTTGGATAGTTCTGTGGAGCAGAGAAAGGCAGTCTTTCTGAGTGACAGAGAGAGAGAGAAAAAAAAAAAAACAAAAACACTGAAAGGAAGAGAATCATAAAAAGTATAAAGGGTGCTCCAATGACATTTAAATCCCTGCTTCCAATTGTTCTTGAGACTACTGTGTTTGGAAAAATGCTAGTAACCATAACTTTTTTTGTTGTTGTTAAACTAGCTTGAGTAGGTTCAGTATTTGCTAACAATGCCCAAATTAAGAAAAGATATTGTATATTACTATGTTAGCCAGAGTTCTCCAGAGAAACAGAACCAATAAGAAGAGATAGAGATGTTGGTAGGTAGATAGATAGATGATAGCTAGCTAGCTAGCTAGCTAGATTCATAGATAGATAATAGAGATTTATTAGGATTATTTTAAGAAATTGACTCACATGACTAGGAGGTTGCCAATTCTAAAATCTGCAGGATACGCTGGCAAAATGCAGACCCAGGGAAGAGTTGATACTGTAGCTTGAATCTGAAGGCAGTAAAAAGGCAGAATTTCCTCTTCCTCTCAAGACCTTAGTCTGTTTTTTCTTAATCCCTTTTACTGATTGGATGAAGTTCTCTCATTATTATTAGCTTTAGTCAGTCTACAGTTTTACATACTAATCTTATATGAAAAATTACCCTTAAAACACCATCCAGACAATTAATTTGACCAATTATCTAGGTATCATGTCTTAGCCAAATTGACACATAAAATTAACCATTACAAACACCAACTCCAGTAATTATGACACTTGGCTGTTACTGGACTAAATACAATTATGAACCATACATAAATGGAAATTGACTTTTTACAAAGGTGAAAAGGCAATTCAGTAGAGAAAGTTTAGTCTTTTCAACAATTTGTGCTGAAACAAGTAGATAACCAATATAAACTTGATTCATACTTTATTCCACATAAAAAATTACTCAAGATATATCATAGACTTATAAATAAAACATAATGCTATAGGAGCATCCAACTCTTTGGTTTCAGCTCAGGTCATGATCTCACAGTTTCATGAGTTCGAGCTCCACATCAGGCTCCATGCTGACAGTGTGGAGACTACTTGGGATTCTCTGTCTCCCTCTCTCTCTGCCCCTTCCCCACTCACATGTCTCTATATCTCTAAATAAATAAACTTAAAAACATAATGCTATGAAACTCTGGAAGAAAAAATATAAGAGAAAAATTTTGGGACTTTGTCTTAGGCAAAGAATTCTTCAATAAAACACCAAAGGCATGATTCAAAAAGAAAAAAAAATAAATTGGAATTTTCAAAATTCAAGTCAACTCACTCAAAGATCCTGGTAAGGTAGTGAAAATGTAAACACCGGACTAAGAAGGAACATTTATGAATCACATACCTGATTTAAAAAAAAAATAACTTGTATAGAAAGAACTCTAAAAATTCAATTAGAAGAAAACAAATATTTTTTAAAAGGGGGAACAGAAGTTTTGAATTCCTTCCTCCCCAAGAAAATATAGAGATGACAAATAAACACACAAAAAGATGCTTAACATCATTTGTCATTAGGGAAATGCAAAATTAATGCCATAAAGATCCCACTACAAACTTATATTCTAACAAATTTAATCATTTTATATTAAAATTTAAAATACTGACCATATCAAATGTTGGTGAGAAGTGGAAGAACTTCATTTCTCATACCCTGCGAATAGGAAAGTAAAATAGTACAACCACGTTGGAAAAGAGTTTGGCAGTTTTTAAAATGTTACATATTCACCTACCACAAAATCCAGTGGTTCTACTCCTAATAATTACCTAAGAGAAAACAAAGCATATGTTCATGTAAAGACTTGTATATAAATTTTCATAGCAGCTTCATTTGTAATACTCCCAATCTGGAAACTATTCAAATGTCCATCAGCAGGATAATGGATAAACAAATTGTGGCATCTTCATGCAATGGAATATTCATCTGCAATAAAAAGGATGAATTTTTGATACACACAAAAACATTGAGTAATTTCAAAATAATCATACTAAGTGAAAGAATACAAACTAAAAGAGTATACCCCGATTCTATTTATGTAAACTTGAGAAAGTGGAAACTAATGTATCTTGACAGAGGGCAGAAAATTGATTGTGTGGAGATGTTGAGAAGTGAAACAACAGAGGATTACAAGTGGGCTGAGGAACCTTTTGCAGATGCGGGGTATATTCACTCTCTTCATTGTGGTAATAGTCTCACAATTTGATATATGTATCAAATTTTACATAGTGAACACATGCAGTTTTATTTTATGTCCATTGCACCTCAATAAATTTGTTACAAAACAGAGAAAGTCTAAATGATAGATGATTACCTGAATTAGCGTGGTGACAGGGATCATGGAAATAAAATAGATTAAGGATATATTTTTTATGGTAGAGCTAGCTTGATTTGTTGGAAGTAAAGGAAATACTGAGATAAAGGTTTAAGGCTTGAGAACCTAGGTAAATAGTTGTTCCACATCAAAAATATATTTTCTATTCTTTGGAAATCCAAATTCTATACATAGGCTTCAGTAGTAATTATAATGGAAATACAAGCTTAATGAATAAAGTCTCACCTACTAGCCTCTCTCTTCCTGTCCACTCTTCAATGATTATATCTCTTTTTTTTGTGATTTTTTAAATAATATTTTTGCTAAAACAGATTAATGTCCATTACTTCCAGATTTTATTTTCAACCTTTGAAATGCATTACATTTTACTCTTATAGTTATGTAATATGGGTAGTATCGACCCTAATTTACAGATAAAGAAGCAGGATCAGAGAGATAAATTAATTGTCCAAGGATGAAAGCACACAAATAGTTGGGATGATATTTAAACCAAGTCTAACAAGAAAGTTTATGTCGTTCCTTCTACAGCACAGAAAATCCCCCAAGACTTAATCAGAAAAGTTTTAAGTTATATTTCTAAATATGTATCTTTGCTGCAAATCAGTAATAAAATTAAAACAAGAACTTAGTAAAGTGTTTTACCGAGGAATCACATTAATTTTGAACTTCTTTGAAGTTACCAGTAATGACTAAGAGCATGTTAACTGTTTTACAATTTATGAGTTACTGCTTGTCAAAATAAAATGATAATTTGATAACTAAAGTTCTTTTTAATATTTGGATACATTTATTGTAAAGTACACTGTTTCCTTTAAAGTTACTATAAACACATATTACATGTATGCATTTGGGATGGGACACGTGGATTTCAAATAAATCTAGAAAATTCTTCAGAAAATTAATATATGTACTCCAGGATCCAAAACCTTAAACTTAGAAGACCCACTATAAGAACATATATACTTTTAATTCATGAAGAAGCAAAATATAAAGTTCAATAAAGAATATCAAAGATCTCAGACAAACCGTCATGAGAACAATAAGCAAATTGATTATTTGTCCATATATTGTTTTTCTTCCTAGTTTTATAACAGGTAATACTTTCAGGTTTATAGGCATAATCTAAATACTCCAAATGTTAATGGAAGAAATTGGATTTATATAAACCAATACCATCTTTCATAATTTTTTATTAATGGGGTTTGCTCTTCTAAGCCATATACTTATAAGCACTAAAAAATGCCTGCTTCATTGAAATATTTCAAAGAAACTTCAGACAAAGTTGTTCATTACAACATTGTTGATAATCACATAAAATTGGAAACAATACAAGTGACTAATAAGTGGGAATTATCTAAGAATATTTAGTATATCCATATGATAGAGTAATAAGCTGCTATTAAGTATTGTGTAGACACCAATATCAGAAAATGGGTAAATGTTTACAACATAAGAAGATGAAGGAAAACTATTGCAAAACAGTATTTACAATACTATCAAACTTCTATTAAAACAAGCTGAACAGCAATAGTATTAGACACAAATACGTAAAAATGCAATGATGGTTTATGTTTGGTGGAGTCACATGATGCTCATTTTCTCATTTATGCTTTCCCTTATTTTCCTGAATTGTTATAGAAAATATGAATTTACATTCAGAAAATATTTTTAAAGAAGTAAGTTAAATAGTTTAAGTTAAATATAGAAATAGTGATAGTAATAAACTATTAGTTTATAAGCTCAAATACTTCAGTGTGCATTTTTAGCACCATTGATTTCTAATTTGAGGAGATCAAGTACATTGGAACACCTTTGTCATGTAGAAGTTTGTGGCTCAAATTACCCAGAGCAGCATCAACATCACCTGGGCACTTGTTAGAAATGAGAATCTCAGGCTCCACCCAGAGCTACTGAGCCAGAATCTACATTTTTAACACGCTACACAACGGTATACATATTATACTTTGGGGAAGAATTAGGCTAGAGGACAAAACCTATGTTGTCTAGAAACAGTTTTTCCTGATTTTGACTAAATGAGTACCAATGATACAATGTAGCCTTTAACAAAATACGTAAAACAAAACACTAGATAGTATTATATAAGAAACTTTTAGGTTCACATGTCTATTTGCAGAAGGGGAGTTGCATTCTGAGTCATCTTTTAGCAATGTGAAGTATACATTCATATTGTTATCCAGTAGAAAGCCACAATGTGAAAAATATAGGCAATTTTACATTTTCTAGGAATTATACCTAAAAAATAAAAAGATACATGTAAAATTAATTTGGTAATATATGTAATTTAGTCCCATATACTCAAAATATTAACATTTTAAGTTGTTATCAATACAAAAATTATTAATGGAATACGTTACATTATTTGTTTTTACTTAGTGTTCAAACTGTGGTATGTACATCTTAAGACTAACAGCATTTCAAATGCTCAATATTTATATATGACTAGTGGCCACTGTATTGGAGAACATATACCATTAGCTTAATTTGTAAGCAAATGAAATTCTAGTAATATTGTCTTAGGTCTTTCAGTTTGTAACCTATAATTGGGTTAGTCATATTTTTTGAATGTGATAAAACATTCTTTTTATAAATGTCTCAAGCAGTTTTCAGATTTTTAAGGATATTAAGATATTTCAACTACATTTAACAACTACAATATTGTTTTTATGTTTTGTGCTTTCTCAGTTCCTACTCAATGGTCCAAAAACACCACTACCATCAAAATTCCATCTCCATTATCCTAGCTGTCCAGATTGAATTTTACATGTTGTAGGTTGTAATGATTTCTTATTTCTCCACCAGTAGGATATAGATATCTCTAGGATCCAGAAAGAACTGTGCTTCAGGGTCATCGGTATGGCAAGAGCCTAGGGCAGCATTCTCAGTAGTAGAATTTTCAATAATTATTGTACTAGGAATTGCTGTGCCTTTGGCAGTTTTGCTGTAGCAATTGTTTTAGAACAATATTTTTTTTTTAATTAGGATTATAATCATTCCTCATATTATGTTAATTTGAGGAACAAATACAGACATTTAAAGAAATAAGCACTATATTGGAATACTGTAACTATTTATTATACTGATTATAAGTTGAGAAACATGTTTAGTTGATTATGGAGATGCCACTTTTTCTTCCATTTACATAATTTGAAAAAAAAATTGTCCTTATTTAAATTTATGGGCCTTGCAGAGCACTTTATTAATTTTAGTTTATTTTTAAGTATACAATATGATGTTCACATTGTAAAATCTGATTATACGATGTAATGTGAAATGTCAAATGCCAAATTCCCCATGGAATATCTTTCCTAGTAGTACAAGAGTCACTTTCAAGAGGCACTTTCATACTGTGTTCTTAAATTTCAAAATGCAGAATAATTTAATAACAACTGTGTAGAAAAAAATGTGTAAGATACATCATTAAATATATAGTTTGGTTATAAGAAGGATTCTGATTCAAAAGTGTAAAAATGTGAATAATAGGAGGAAAAAAGTTTTATTTCAGGTCAATAAAAATAATGTATGTACTGGGAAGTTAATACAGTACATACATCATTAACAGTTAATACACTACATACATACATTAACTGGGAAGTTAATACAGTAATAGGTGATAATTTGCATAATTAGCCTTGCTATGTTCTAACAAAACAAATGTATAAAGTTCAAGATTGAAAGATTTTGATGTGACCTTGAGTTAGGAAAGTAAGAGAGAATGTGCTTACTCAAGGAGAAGAGACTGAACATATGTGAAGAGTAGTAAGCATGGTGGAGAGAGGACATAGGTAACAAGAAAGCAAGACAGGACATTTGGGATAAAAAGTATAGGAATATACTTTTTATATTGTGAATATACTTTTTATATTGTTAAAAAAGTATAGGAACAATGGGATCTTCAAAGAAAAATTCTGATTTGATTACCTGAGCACTGATTGTACCTAGATAGAGACAGTGCCTAGACCCAGAGTATAAGGGTGGCTGTTGAGGAAGAAGGAACTTCTAGGATGTATTCTACTTTACCATGCTTCACTCTGATCAGAGAGCTAAGTTGGACCCTATCTTTGATAGTGTGGTCTGAAATCTGCAGACACAGGAAACAGTAGGGAGAGACTCAGTGGATCTCAGTCCTAGAATGATAGTGCCCATATCCTTCATGTGGATCAGAAGAGGTGATGACCAGCATCCATAGGAAAGAGTAACTCATGTGGACAGTTGTGGACAGGGTCAGATGATAAGTCAGTCAAAGGTGTTGCTAAAACCAGGAGATTGTGGAAAAAGCTCGTTTCTTGCCATGTTGCAAGTAAGGTTTTAATCAGAAAAATATATTAGTTAAAATTACCACATTCATTGTATTCTCAGATTGTTAGTATATAACTTTATTACCTTACAAGGTGGCATTATTAAGGACAAAAAACAAAAACAAAATAAATTATCTTACTTCATTCCATGTTTCATGACTCACCAATTTTAAAATGTTCCAACTGGAAGACAAAAGTTAATTTTATTTCTCCATACAAATTACAATTTTGGAATATACACTGCCTATTTCTTTTGGAATTTGATGTGTATATTAATATTCATGTTTTCGTTTTAAAATCATTTATTCTCTATTTTCTCTAATTTCACAGAGTATCTTCAATCCTGATAACTTCTACATTTATAATTTTGTTACTGTTGTGACACGGTTTGAAAATGCTTTTTTTAGTCAGTGAAAAGAGACATATGAGAACATTTAGTTATGCTTTAATCAAGGAAATAAGACTAAAGTGAATCCTAAATGAGGAATTATAAGAGATTGAGTCTTAGAATGGAGATCAATAAATTAATCCTTGTCCTGTCATTGCTACTTAAATTATCATAGTTGACTTAATTTTTCACAACTGTGCTTTTTTTTTTATTTCTCACTGAATAGAGGTTGGTCCAGGTCAGCAATCTTGCCTTGTTTTCTCTTGGCTATAACACACATTGTGACAGATGGCATCTATAGCGATGATAAACTTTCATGGATCAAGGATAGCCCCATTTTATTCCTATTTTGAAAGTGAAAATAATTGACAAACTTAATGATAACTTATTGTTAATAAAGACAACTAATCTTACCACACTTTTATGATTTAGCTTCACTAGAATATCTTATCCCTATATTTCATACAGTTCTAGAATTATGTGATTTTAATTTACTTCCTTAGCAGAATGTTTGAGCCTAAGCCATCTCTTTATAAAGCAGTATAAGAATTAGTTGCATAGAAATGTCATATCCTTCTTAAGCACCTTGTTTATTTGATGCATCTGTTAAATATTAGTGAAATATTTAGTTGCCTAATGGGAGTTTGGAGAATTCCACAATAAAAGTCTATGTACTGCTTTGAAAATTTGAGACATTATTAAACTTTATTCTTTTAAATTTATCCATGTATAAATAAATACATTTTTCTTTACCCATGTATAGGTAAAAACTTTTTTCTTTTAAATTCATCCATGTATAGATAAATACACTTTATGTTCCATGTTTGTAAAACTTAAACTTTTTAGGTAGTGTTTTATAAATATTTCCAGTTCTTATTCTGGTATTCTAGAATTCTGTGTCATGTAATTGACACTTTATATAACTGGCATAACTATCCTCTAAGGGAGGTTTTGTTAAATACTTTTTTCCATCCTGCAGCCCCCTATTTATGTATAACTTAGTAGGAATTATTCTGAGGTTAAGGAGTCTCCCTATTGAATATTCAAGGGTAACCCAACAGACAGAGTAAGATGGGTAACATAACAGAGGCTGCTACAACAGAGATATGAGTGGTGGCAAGTTTTTAATTTCCATTATGCTCTTTAAAGAAATTTCTATAGAAAAATTATGACCCTTTGCTGTCCCTGAAACACCAGGAGGCATCTATTTATCTCCATTCCTAGATCAGGCATCAATACTTCATACCTTGATTACTGCAAAGACCTCTTGACTGATGTCCCAACACCAGCCTGATCACTCACCTATTCTGACATCTGCACTGCAGCCAGGGGATTGGATTGAAGACATATGAGAATACTCTGCATCAAAGACTCGACTATCTGTAATAAAGGCCAGATCACTAGTATCTAACACACCTTCCTCATCTAGAGTCTGCCTATCCCTTCACTCCAGTGACTCTCAGCTCCTGTCCTCTACCAAAGCCAGACTGAGTCAGAAAGATCCCACAAACATACACTCGAGTTTCTGAAGGCCTGGGGCAGGTTGGCACTGCAGGGTGGCAAAAAGCACAGTCCCTGAATCCCGACTGTACATTTGAATCCTGGCTGTGGGACCTTCTAACTCTGACACTGGGGAAGTTTCTGTCTCTCTGTGCTTCTGTTTTCTTCTTTGTAAATTGGTAAATAAATAGTACCTAATTGATAATTCATGCATATAAGGTGATTAGAATCCTGCCTGGCATATAGTGGCCACTGTGTAATAACTGCTATTTCCCTTATTGTGAAACACGCTTCACTCTCCACTGGCTGGCTGTAACTCTATGACGCTTCCTTTAGCTTCATCTTAAATGTCATACTCTCATTAGATTAAGAATTTGTTTTTACTCTGTATTTACCTCTACTTATCATACTGTATGGCAGGACACATTTTTACTTGCCTACTTTTCCCAACAAATTATAAATGTGTGAACACAGAGACTGTGTTCTTGCCCAGTGTGGGACTTCTACTGCCCAATACAGTGCCTAACATGCATGATAGATAATAAATATTTGTGGGTAAATAAATCATTAGTGATTTCATTAATACAATTATTTAACTTTTAAAAACAAAATGAGCATCCATAGAGATCTTCCTATGTACAACTGCACCATAGGTGAAATATTGGTGAGTGTGTGTGTGTGTGTGTGTGCATGCATATCTGCTAGTGGAACAGGTGCATATAGTGCATTATTAAAAAAAATCTAAGTCACCTGCTATGTAAAAATAGGAATTAGCAAAAATATTTAAGGCAATGTCCAAACAAACAAAAATGTGGAAACTTGGTGGGTTAAAGGTGCATATAAACTTCCGAGTTATCATTTTATATAAAACATAAAAAGTGTTGTCGGGAAAGTACATTGCTGAAAATATTATGTATGTATTATTTAGCTTCTACCCCATCTCTGAGGTATTCCACAGAACTCTTCAGAATTAATCTATTATATTTTTGAATGAAATAAAAATTACTTCTGAGAATTTCAGTTGCTTATTGGTAACAGTAATATATTAAGGTGGAAAGGAAATTTTAATTTAGAAGCATAATATCACCTAAGTTAAAGAAATATGTGTGTGTGTTTGCAATAATTTATACACTCACATAGACACACACACACCTGGTTTGCTGAGGACTCTCAATCTTTGAAGGTGTACACATGAAAACTGTTAATTTCCTGGTACATATTCTCTGAATACATTGTCACAATCCCCTTTCTTTTCCATCAGCTGTTCTCTGAATAACTGTGTAATCAGATTCTATAACTTTTTGTCACTTGTTCTTTTACTAACAGTCCCTTTCTGATTCTAATGATTCAATGTTGTTGTTGTTGTTTTTAACATTAATCTCATATCTGTTTCAAAACTCTAATCTTACCCCTCTCAAGCACCTGTTCCATTTATCTGTGGTCTGTACTTTACTCAAACTTCTTTTTCTCTGCTGCTTTTATGTGCACTACCTCTTCTTATATTAGGCTAGGGAGGAGGAAAAAGGAAAGGATAAGTGTCACTACCCTTAACTGTCATTCTTTCCTTGTTACTTTTTTTTTTTTTAATTTTTTTTTCCCAACATTTATTAATTTTTGGGACAGAGAGAGACAGAGCATGAACGGGGGAGGGGCAGAGAGAGAGGGAGACACAGAATCGGAAACAGGCTCCAGGCTCCGAGCCATCAGCCCAGAGCCTGACGCGGGGCTCGAACTCCCGGACCGCGAGATCGTGACCTGGCTGAAGGCGGACACTCAACCGACTGCGCCACCCAGGCGCCCCATTTCCTTGTTACTTTTGACATGCTGATCTAGAACATTGTCTGTGAGCTCATGTAGTTGAGTGCTGGCTGTATGTGATGGTGGGGCCCATCCAGATGCCTCATATAAGTTTTATTAATCTTCTGAGAGGTTTATCCCCCAGAGCTGGCCTGCAGGCTTCATTCCTTTATTATGCATCTCAGGCATGAGCAGCCCAAGCAAAGCCTATCTCACAATCTCACATAGTCTTCACAAGCAATGGACTATACCCAAGATCCATCTTAACATTAGAAACATTTAATTAGAAATTAAGTTAGAGTCAAGTCCTGCGTAGGGCTCTGTGCTGACAGTTTGGAGCCTGGAGCCTGCTTTGGATTCTGTCTCCCTCTCTCTCTAACCCTCCCCTGATTGCGCTCTCTCTCTCTCTCTCTCTCTCTCTCACACACACACACACACACACACACACACACACACAAATAAAAAAAAAAGAAACTGAGAATTCTGGCTGGATATTCCTAGAGACTTGCAACCAAACATATGCCTCTATGTCATCTTTCCCCAATTTTTTCTTCCTTTTCTAGTGTCTTATAAAGAAAGTCATCAAGTTCTTTGACTAGGCAATCTTTACTAGAAAAATAAAATTCTCACTTGTTGTAGACTTGTGCAGTCTCTACTATTCTGTTTCAGCACCTCTTTGCTGTGAGGAAGAAAAGCAATCCCAAAAAACAAAACAAAGGAATAATTTCTTTCCACAAGTGCTGCAGTCTATAACATTTGAGTTTCCCCATTCTAGCTCTTCTTTTATATTGATCTAGAAGCTGGTGGCAGGAACAGACTTGGGAGACAAGCCACTGGTGGTGCATGGTGGGTCCCATTCTCTGAGCTTAGGTTGTTTAGGAATCTGCCAGAGAGGTGGTTGATCCCAGCTGGGGATGTGTCTCAACATAACATGTGAGACCCTTTAAGCCCATTCTACTCACCTTATAACTTTAGCTGCAGTTCTAGAATAAATTGAAATATCCCACTCAATAGCTTCCTATGTTTCTAGCTATATCTACAGCTATATATCTCAGAGATGATAAACATTTGATGAGCTTTCCAGGGACAGTTCCATCAAAAAAATTGAAAAATGTTGAAGTCTTATTTCATGGATAGCATAACATAGTGAATGGAAACCCTGATTCTAGTCTGATGGCTCTAGTATATATCAACAATTCTGTACACCTTATTAAAAGAAAGATGATAGCAATAGTGACTGCATAAAGTTATGGTAACAATTTGTTTTTTTTTTCTAATTTTTTTTCAACGTTTTTATTTATTTTTGGGACAGAGAGAGACAGAGCATGAACGGGGGAGGGGCAGAGAGAGAGGGAGACACAGAATCGGAAACAGGCTCCAGGCTCCGAGCCATCAGCCCAGAGCCCGATGCAGGGCTCGAACTCCCGGACCGCGAGATCGTGACCTGGCTGAAGTCGGACGCTTAACCGACTGCGACACCCAGGCGCCCCTATGATAACAATTTGTATAAAGCACTAAAAAAGAGTGTCTGATATCGTACGGATGCTTCTTCTGCTTGTTATTATTGTTCCACTGGTTACTTTTCATTCCTACTTTTCACAACTGCTTCAAACTGACCTCTGGTTGCTGTGAATGCTTCTGCAGTGTCCTTTGCTTTGGGTGGTTAGATGAATTGTCCACTCTACTAATTAATTGTTAGAGTCAAAATTGCTTCATGCCCTAAAATATTCTGAAAGGTTACTGACTAACAATTGCTTAATAGGTACAATCCTTTATGACACTCATTTTAATGGAGAGAAAACCCTTAAACTCAAGTTAGAATTGTTACCCACCAGTACAGGGTAAGTAAGGTTGGACTTTGTTGATTTCTGAGCCTTTTTAAATCTTAACACTAGAAAAGTCATCGGTAAGAGGGCAAGAAAACTAGCCACACATCATTCTAAGATCATAAGTCGATTTTGATTGAAGATTAAAAAAGGAGCAACTGCCAGTAAAAATAGAAACACATTATCCCAAATGGAACTTCTTTAAAATTAAAGTTGTACAAAATAATGGAAGGAGAACTGAAGAAGTTGCATAGCCCCTGGGTACTAAATTCCAACTCTCCCCATCCTAGTGGGAACTTTCTCTGCTCCTTGCAAAATGGAAATAATTATATCTGACTTATTACCACATAAGGTTGTGTAAGATTAAAGGACATATGAGAAAATACTCTGAAAAGTGTAAAACTCTCTCTAGATAAAGTTATTAATAACAATTTTCAGGCTTCCTCTCAGAGCTTTGACATTGTTTGAAGATGCTGCTCTTGTCTCATTTCTGTCTCCCAGAGATGGTGTGATCTTTGAATAGAATAATAAATATGTAAAACTTTAAACAAAGTGTCCTGCATATAATAAATACTGAATGATTACTTACTATTAGTATAATTGTGTTTTGTAATTACTACTTAATTACCTAATTCCCATGCTAGATCATGAGGTCTTTCACAACAGCTACTCTGTTTTAGTCAGCTTTGTACCCCCAGTGCCCAGAATATAGGAAAGACTTAATAGATGGTCATTTAATTATCATTAATAATTACATTGAATACAAAAAAAAAATGACAAAAAACCAAAAACATCAAGTATCACAATGGAACAGTATAGAAGGTAAAAATTCAGAAGTGTTCTGGTGATAGGAACCTAAAACTGAGGCAGAAATAAATATATTATACACTTTTTGTCAAGTTACAGGATTTTCCAAGAAATATATTTCTGTCTCATAGGCCTTTTGCCAGACCATTGCAGTCCCGTATGCTATGCTGGCATGTGTGAATAGCCTGCTGCAATAAAATTACAAGAGCTTCGCCTATAAATTTTTATATACTGCAGACTTTGAATCTGCATTACTTTGCAGGAGCAATGGATTTTTTTTTTTCATAACTTGGTGGTTGTTAAGAAAAAAGAACTTAAGGAAAAAATTAGTAAGTTCTTGAACTTGCCACTGTGAAAAATGAATCTATAGACTAAAGTCTTAAAACACAAATCATTACAAAGGAAAATTTATTAGTTGAATAAAAGTGCTATAAATTAAGTAATTCTGCAGTATGTAAAATTCTATGGCTGTGGGATCTTGTATGCTAATGACACATTTAAAGCTTTTCACAACATGCAAGAGTGGTGCTAGGTCTTTACAATATGTACATGACATGTTTGACTATGCTTTTAGAAACTCAAACTCATTATTAAGCTGAAAATGTGTTTAAATTTCTATCTCCTGGCCAATGCTTTTCATTTTTCAATAAATTAAAACATACATATAGAAAAACTACCAGCAAAACAGATTTTTGTGAGATAAAACTATGTTTTATAATGTTGCACAACAATAAATTGATACTAAGCCACCTAGAGTATTAGGCAAAGATGTGCTTATTGAGTTCCAAAAATTATATTTTCTTGACCATTGCTCAAAGAGACAGAGAGAAAAAGAACACAAAAAAGAAAAGAAAAGAAAGAAAAGAAAAGAAAAGAAAAAAGAAAAGAAAAGAAAAGAAAAGAAAAGAAAAGAAAAGAAAAGAAAAGAGCAACAATAAAAAAAAACTGTCCTCATTTCTTTAATTATCTTCTCGGTTCAAGCTTAGCTCAGAGACCTAAGGTCACTATAGTGAGTGTGGGGAAGTGAGTTTCTTTGCATTTTGATGAGAACAATTTTTACAATGGACATCTGAGATCATATATGTTGCTGTAAGCATCAGCATGATAAAAGTTCTGATCCAAAAGGCAAGTACATGACTAAAAGTGGGACACCTTTCACCCTGTAAGGAATGTAAGGACATTGACTTCTGAAACTACTAGTCAAGTTTACAGCATTTATTTATTGTTTCTTAGAGTCTTATTTATTTAAGTAATCTCTACTCCCCACGTGGTGCTGGAATTCATGACCCCAAGATCGAGTCACACGCTCTTCTGACTGAGCCATCCAGATGCACCTTATTTTATTTAATACACACCTGTGACATTTTGGGGGGCCTTTCAACATGTAATGCCGTCCTGCTTCTAGTTACTTTTGCAATAAGAATATCTTTGTTTTTAATGTTTATTTAATTCTGAGCGGGGAGGGGAAAGGGAGGGAGGGAGACACGGAATCCCAAGCAGGCTCCAGACTCTGGGCTGTCAGCACAGATCATGACCTGAGCCAAAGTCAGAGGCTTAACAGACTGAGCCACCCAGGAGCCCCTGCAATAAGGATATCTTAATTCCAGTTTTCTCTTATACTGAATCTATTACAGGCATACGTTGGAGATATTGCTGGTTTAGTTCCAGACCACCCCAATAAAGCAAAAACCACAAAAAAAAGAAGTCAAATAATTTTTGTTTGCTTCCCAATGCATGTAAGTTATAATTACACTAGGGGCACCTGGGTGACTCAGTCAGTGCGCATCCAACTTAGGCTCAGGTCATGCTCTCATAGTTTATGAATTCCAGCCCCTTGTCGGGTGTTGTCAGCACATAGATCACTTCAGATCCTCTGCCCCCCTCAAAAATAAACATTTTTTAAAAAGTTGTACTTAAACTATAGTCTATGAAGTGTGCAATAGCATGTCTAAAAAAATGTAAACATCTTAATTAAAAAATACTTTAGTGCTAAAAGATGCTAACCATCATCTGAACTTCAGCAAATCATATCACTGATTATAGATTACCATAACAAATATTAATGATAATGAAAAAGCTTGGCATATTGTGAGAATTACCAAAATGTGACATAGAGACACAAAGTGAGCAAAAGATGTTGGAAAAATGGCACCAATAGTTATGCTTGATGCAGTATTAACATAAACCTTCAATTTGTACAAAATGTAATATTTGCAAAGTACAATAAAGTGAAGCACAATAAAATGAGGTAAGTCTGTATTCATAACTTCACCTAAACAAAAGGAGACCTCAAAAACTACATTGAAGTTGAGATTACGTTTCTTAAAAATAGGTTTCCTTACTTGTTAAAAACTGTGTTGATTTATTTTTCACTATTATTTCTCAGAAATAAGATGGGTTTGTTATTTGGGCAAAAATGCTTGTGTGTGTGTAAATGTATTTATAGTGATTTTTATTTTTTTTTTACTTTTTTGGGGAAGGCATTCATCATCAACTATATGATGAACTTGCAATTACCAAAAGCATGCATATGGAGAATATTGTTTCCCAAACATATCAGAAGCTTTCACATTTCTGTTTTTGCCCTTCTTATTACTGAAACATGCATTCTCCTTATCACTCTCCCATAACTAGATTCTAACTATCATCCTTCTATTGATGTACTTTCTTTGTCCTTCATGCTTTGATAACACCTTGATTTATATGTTTTTGGTACTTATGCTTTATTTCTATTATTGCTATTTGGGTACATTTACCTACCTCCCATAGAATAGGTACAAAATATATAAGTAACTGTTGAATAAATTATATCACTGGATACATGTTACAAAAATATTCAACTCAGGGTGCCTGTGTGGCTCAGTCAATTAAGTGTCCAACTCTTTATTTCAGCTCAGGTGATGATCTCACAGTTTGTGGGTTAGAGCTCTGCATCATGGTCTGTGTTGACAGTGCGGAGCCTACTTAGGATTCTATCTCCTCTGTCTTTTCCCCTCCCCAACTTGTGCTCTTTCTCTCTCAAAATAAATAAATAAACTTAAAAGAAATATTCAAGTCTCATTGATTTTCTTATTATTCAACTAATTTTTTAATATGTCTTTCCTAAAAGGAACCATGGTTATCCAGCAAGTGAGCTTTTCATTAAAAGAGAAGTTAAAACATAGGCGAAAAATCATTAGAAAAAACAGTGACAAAGGATTATGGAATCTAGAGACAGATGATTCTTATAACTGGCTGCTCAAAAGAATCATATTTAAATCATTTTTGATCAATATTTTAAGAATATGAATTCCTTAATGGTATCCACATGAATAACTCTCCACACATCGTTCTTCCCAAACCGTAAATTGTACAAGGAATGTGAAAATAAAACAAAAGCAAAAACACATGTGTCATCAACCATGTCAGCATTTCTATCTAAGAGACAGAAAATAGAATGAACTTTAAATTACCTGTAAACAGAGATTCCCAAAGGAGAATTGGTAAAAATGAAAATGTAATAAGCGATATTAAAAAGGCATATAAACAACCAAGATAATGAAATTGAGATTATATAACCTGTTTTTGATTCATATTCCATTTCAACCACTATTTCTATGACCACTTTAAGTTTTTATCTTATTTTCATTATTTTTATTATTGAATATTATGTATTCCCTCAAAAAGATGACAGAGAAAGAGAACTAATTATATTTCCATTATAATTTATAAGACTTTCCAGAAATAAGAAAAAACATACATATACATATTGAATACATATTGAAAAGCCACACTATGTATGCAAGCAGAAGTAATTAATTCAAAGACATATCTAGTAAAACAATTAGTATTTAAAGATAAAGAAAAGTATCCTTATGATCTCCAGGAAAAACAGATCAAGTGACTTATAATTACTTATAATAGTAAGAAATTTCACAGGCCATAGACTTCTGAAGAACAATGTACAGAGCAGGGAAACAATGGAGAGGCAATTTTAAGAAATCCAAGAAAAGAAAGTGTGAGTCAAGGATTGTATGTCAGGCAAACTTTTCTTCTTCAAGGATCAAGAATATAGATAAATAAACAAACAAGAACCCAGGGAACACTATACACAAAAGCTGTTTCTGAAGAATATATTATATGGACTTCATCCTATTGAAATACAGCTGAAAACAGTTTCAGCGAGAGCTGCTGATGAGCATTAATATATCTAATTCCAGAAATAAGCCTAAAATAAGAGTGAATATATAAGCAGAAGCACAATATCTAAATGTTATCTGTTCTGGCAAAGCGAAAGTATTCAAGTATAAAGTGAAAGAAGAAGGGAGATAGAAAAATGAAAACGGAATGAGATAATTAAATGTTGTGTACTAACAGATGTGAATTATAGGATACAACCTAAAAATGAAAACCGGAACGTAAAATACTAAATAAAGGGGAAAAAGAAAAAAGCAGAGGTGGAGATTTAGGAATTATGAAGTACAAATACAAAGGTAATCAATGGAACAAACATGCTAACTTTCCTAAATACCAAACTAAATGTTAAAAAAGAGAAAAAAAATGACACAATAAATTGAGAAACACAGTAAATAAAATATAGTACAGAGTAACTATCCCCCCCCCCAAATGATAGTTAAACTCAAACATTTCAGTTATATCATTGATGTGAATAGTTTTGATTTTTAAACTTTTTTAAAAATGTTTATTTATTTTTTACAGAGAGAGACAGAGCATGAACGGGGGAGGGGCAGAGAGAGAGGGAGACAGAATCCAAAGCAGGCTCCAGGCTGAGCTGTCAGCACAGAGCTCTCACGTGGGGTTCGAACTCACAGACTGTGAGATCATGACCTGAGCCGAAGTCGGAGGCTCAACCGACTAGGCCATCCAGGCACCCCTGAGTCTATATTTCAATTTGGGGAAGAACTGACAGTTTTAAAATGTGGAGCCTGCCAGTCCATAAACATGGTGTATTTTTCTTTTATTAATTTAAATTTTGTCTTCTTTAATTTCAGACAATAATAGTTTATAGTTTTCTGTGGAGAGGTATATTGCATCATATGTTAGATCTTTTTGTTCTATTTATTCCTGGTATGTAGACATATATTGATTTTGTTTATTGAATACGCTATTCAGCAATATTCTTAAATATATTTATCAACTACAATCATGTTATTTGTAATGGCAGGAAGTTTTATTTCTTTTCTTCTAAGCATTCATTTTCTTCTAAGCATTCATTCATGCATTCATTCGCTCATATATACCTTATTCACTGCCTATAACCCCCACCACAATATTATAAAAATGCTAACAGCTCACATCTTTGTCATCTTGCTGAACTTTGCTAGTATTTGTTCTTGGTTTTCTTTCCAGTTATCATTTTTATAACTGATAAACTTATTCTATATTCCTGGCTTCCCATTTTTATCATAAAAAGATTATTCTGAAATTTTAAATTGTTTATTTTTTAAATATTTTCCCACATACTCCAATAATATGGTATATTAAATTGATTTTCAGATATTAAAATAATCTTGTTTTCCTTAAAAAACCTTACTTGGCCTAAATGTCTTCTATTTTTAAATATATAATTCTGTTGTTGGTTTGCTACTATTTCATTTAGGATTTTTACACACATATATATATATATATATATACACACATAACAGAGTGGCATTTTTTCAATTGATACAATATTTTTTTAGGTATAATGTTATGTTGGTCTCATAATAGTAATTGGGAGGCATTACTTCCTTCTCTTTTCTCTGGGAGAATTTTATTAAGATATGTGATATATCTTTTATAAGTACTAGGTAGAATTTAATGATAAAGCGATGTGAATCTGGAGTTCATTTTATTGGAATGTTTTTAATTACATATTCATATATTTTAATTAAAAAGACTAGCCTTAATTTCAATTGTCTTTTGTTAGTTTTGTCTTTTTCCCTGAAATGTGTCCATTTCAAGTATATTTTTAAATGTATTGGAATATCTGTAATATTCTTTCCTGGTATTTAATATTTGTAGGATTTGCATTGATATCCCTATCTGGTTCCTGATACTGGTATTTTATACTTATCTTTCTCCCTTTTCTTTCTTGGCTCTTCTTTGAAAATTTTATTAATTGTTCAAAGAACCAACATTCTGCTTTGCTGATCTTCCTCTTATATATTTGCTTTCAATACTATTACTCCTGCTGTTATTTTTATTATTTCATTCTCTTTTTATTATTCTTTTTTCTAATTTGAACATATTTCTTTGATAATTGATTTTTAGTCTTTCTTCTGTCCTAATATATGCACTTAGCATAAATTTCCCTTGATGTATAGTTTAGCTTTATCCAATAACTTTTTGTGTCACAATTTCATTATTATTCAGTTCACTATTTTTTTCTAGTTTCCTTTAGGAGTTTTTTTTTTTTTTTTTTTTTTTTTTTTAACCCTTGGGTAATTTAGAAATATATTACCTGTTTTTATATGTCACTTAGGTCATTCTGTTTTTGTTTTTTTTTTAACGTTTATTTATTTTTGAGACAGAGAAAGACAGAGCATGAACGGGGGAGGGGCAGAGAGAGAGGGAGACACAGAATCCGAAACAGGCTCCAGGCTCCGAGCCATCAGCCCAGAGCCCGACGCGGGGCTCGAACTCACGGACCGCGAGATCGTGACCTGGGCTGAAGTCGGACACCCAACCGACTGAGCCACCCAGGCGCCCTGGTCATTCTGTTTTAAAGTGCTGTTCAGATCTTCTATATCTTTTCTGATTTTGTTTGTTTCTGTTTCCTTGTTCTATCACGTAAAAGAGAAAGTGTTTAAATATATTCCACTATTGTTGATCCATCTATTTCTATTTGTCAAACTTTGGCTTTCTACACTTAATATACTATTGGATACATACTAATTTAAAGTTATCACATCATTTTATTTAATGACCATTTAGTGAAGGTCCTTATTCATCCCTGGAAACATCTTACTTGAAATCTACTTTCTGATATCAGTAGATTTCTTTGCTTGGTGTTGACATGGTGTACATATAATTTATTCTTTCATCATTTCATTCTTTCATTTTCAAGCTTTCAATATTACTATACTTAAATATCTCTCTTGTAGGCAATATACAGTTGTGTTTGCATTTGTTTTTCCAGAATGACAGTCTTTTATTTTTTTCCCATTCAATTTGATATGTCTTAACATATTTAGGTTTAGATCAATTATCTTTCTGTTGTACTATTTGTCCCTTCTGCTATATATTTACTTTTCTTCTTTTTATTTAAATTGTTTTAGGGGTCCCAGGCTGGCTCGGTCAGTAGAGCATGCAACTCTTGATCTCATGGCTGTGAGTTCAAGCCCTTCATTGGGGGATAGAGTTTACTTCATAAATAAAAAAATAATTATTTTAAAGTATTTTTTTATTATTCCATATTTCTCACTTTATTATTTTAGAGATAACATAGATCTTAAAAAGTGAATCTTTGGGGTGCCTGGGTGGCGCAGTCGGTTAAGCATCCGACTTCAGCCAGGTTACGATCTCGCGGTCCGTGAGTTCGAGCCCCGCGTCGGGCTCTGGGCTGATGGCTCGGAGCCTGGAGCCTGTTTCGGATTCTGTGTCTCCCTCTCTCTCTGCCCCTCCCCCGTTCATGATCTGTCTCTCTCTGTCCCAAAAATAAATAAACGTTGAAAAAAAAAAAAAAAGTGAATCTTTGATGTGTTAAACCCCATTAAAAATTAGTACTATTTTTAAATCCCACTGTGAAAATTTTAGAACATTTTCCTGTACTTACTCCAAAATAACTATTTTGATTTATTTTTTAATTATTTTTTTGGGGGGGGAGGAGAGAATTCTTCTGAGTTTTTTTTATTGTTTCCCATTGTTTTTATCTTGGTGTTTTGATGTATATCTTGAACTTGCTCTTCTAAGCCTTAATAAACTAACATACTCTCTCTTTACAACAGCTACTGAAATTTTTTAGTTAGAAAATTTTGTTTTTCTAACCCCAAAATCCTTCGGAAGTGCTGTTTTTCAAATTTTCTTCAAACTGTCTCTCATGTACTCTTTCAGGATAATGCATATTATGACTAATTTCCTTCTTCCCAACTCAGGGGGGTTGTTACTATTTTGTTTGTTCTTTAGGGCTCTGATGAGTGTTCTTGGGAACTCCAGGTGGCAGCCTACCTACAAGTGGAGGGAATGTGTGGGCGCTCTCTTCCTAAAGTCAATGATAGAGAGCAGGTGGGCTGCTGTTTTCCTACCTTAGAAGTCCTATACGCTCCCAGCTCAGAAAAAATTGGAGGACTCAGCTCATTGGTTCAGATCCTTTTTGGTAGCCTGGGTTGTTACCCTCATCTCAGCCAGCCAAATTCTTCCCAGGACCTTGATTCCACAGCTCAGATACTGCTTTGTGTTCACACGGCCCAGAGGTGAGCAATACTCACACCAATTATTTCTGCCTAGACTTCCACAGACTAAGACCTCAGGAACCATTTTACTCAGGAGAAACAAATAGACCAACATTGTTAGTCTGTGTGGAGGGCAATGATCCAGTCATCATCTCCCTAAACTCCTCCACAGTTAATTGCACAAGAAAGTCTTGAACAATTCAAATTCTGCACCTTTTTTTTTGCATACTGTTATTTGTTGGGTACTACAATTTACCTTCCCTGATGGGGAATGTCCCAAGAACCCCTCAATTCATAGAGATACTAAATATTATGTTAACAAGGTCAATATAATACTATTCAGAGTACTGGAACTATAATTTACTAAGTAATTAGATGCCTGAAAATATGCTATTCGTTGTAAGCTTAACCTTAGAGAATTTTCTCTATTGTATGTAAATTCTTCTTAAAAACAATAAAAGAGTTTTAAAGTAAAGTAATTTTCTAGATAGTTAAGTTGCTACTTAACCAACTTAAAGTGTCATAGTTCTTATCTTATGGTACATCTTAAAGGTCAAGACCAGAAGGCACACATTGAATTTTCAAAATGCTCACTTAGCCATACTTTATGGGCTGTAGCTCATTCTAATTCTCAAGTTACATAGTAGTTACTTCATGGTATTCTTCCTTGTGCTTTAGGAAAATGAATACTATATTTAGGTAGCTCAGTGATAACTGATGCCACCAGAGACACAGATTATAGGGAACATAAGATTCTGCTGCTTTTATGTACTTGTACATTTATCATAAAATAGATTTAGTTACTTGCAAAAGTCTTAAAATATGTCTTGATGTAGCATATTGTATTTCAACAAAAGTAAAAGTAGAATCAGGTGCTGATTCTGTTCTTTGACATAGAGTTATATTTCTGGGTTTATTTTCCTCAATCTCTAGGCCCATATTTAATATTCAGAAGTATAACTCTTATCAGCAGCATTCTGAAATATAGCTTTGAATAATTATCTGGTTACTTGGATTCTTTTCAGGATTTCCAGAAAGTATAAGACAGATATAAGTGATATTTTGATTATTATACTGTTTGTTTTCTAAATCAGCAGTTAATTTAAGTTGTGATATGTTCACTGTAGTTATTCCTTCTTTACTTGAAGAATCTGTAATTTATATGATTATGTAAAAGAAAACAGAGTAGTTGTAATATATAGTAAATCAAAATAACAGAAAAGTCTATTCAAAATTTATCTTGAAAAAAATTACTGGACCATTTCAATTTAATTATAGAATGCAAAAAATTTATTTGAACATGAATTATTTACAAAGGCTTATACAAGTAAGATTGGGTGATAAAACAACATAATTCTACTCTCAAATAGTTTAATATTAAGTAAGGGGTCACTCATGTCGAATTTGTATATATAATAGGTAGAAAGATAAAAGTCCTAAATAAATAGATATGTGGTCAAGAAAATGGTTCCATGCTCAAATAAGTTTGGAAACATGATTAGTTTTGGCAATTCAAAACCATTTTGGTATATTAAAGTCTCTTAAAGTAAGGAAAAAATGTATACCTTATTTAACACTGACCTTCATTGACCATAGAAGCCTTGTCATGACTTATTTTTTGTTTCAAAGTACTAATGTCCCTTGGAAAACTACACTTTTGTGCAATACTTATCTAGGTAATTAGTATACCTAGGGGAAGTAATTAAGTCTAATGAATCCTGATTGTGGCGACTACAACTATATCATATAAGCACTGGTTTTGAGCATAGAATAGTGAGAAGAATATTGTGATAGGTGAATCTATAAATGATAACTATATATAAATATAAAAATATTTCAAGACTTAATAACCACATAAGCAAGCATTTGAAGAAACATTTATTTTTTTAATTTAATTTTTTGTTTATTTACTTATTGAGAGAGAGACAGAGAGAAAGAGACACAGAGAGAGAGCACAATTAGGAGAGGGGTAGAGAGAGAGGAAGAGAGAAAGAATCCCATGCAGGCTCTGAACGGTCAGTGTGGAGTCCCGTGTGGGGCTTGAACTCACAAACTCTGAGATCATGACCTGAGCCGAAACCAAGAGTAGGACACTTAACCAACTGAGCCACACAGGTGCCCCTTGAAGAAACATTTTTGAAATAAAGCATAAATATGTGTTTCTAGCTTTTTTGAAAAGTAATATACTCATCAAGCAGTACAATTATTGATATGTGTGTATAAAGCATTAAAAACACACATAGATATGACATTTTTGACATCAAAGAGGAAACAATAGTTTCAAAATAATATTGCAACATGGGAAATAGCTGAATTATTACACTTTTAATAAAATTATGGCAAATGAAAATTACAAAGTTGAAATTGATCATATATTTATTCAACACATCCATTGAGTTTCTACATATCAGGTAACTTTTGAGGTGGTGGAGATATCTAAGTGAGTCAAAATAAAAGTAATAAAAGTGCTTTCCTGCATGGAGATGAGAATTCAATTCACCTTTTAATAAAAAAAAAATTATAGAAACAAATATAAATTATAAAACATAACACAAAAAGTACAACTTATGATAACTGTGTTTAAAAGGAGGAGAGTTTTGAATTGATTTTGAAAGATGAGCAGGAGTTGACAAGGTTAAAGTTACAAAATGAGGCATACCAGGTAGAGTGCACAGAGGCCCAGTGGAGGGTGAAACAGGTGTGCTCAAGGAAGGAGTAAAAGCCAGTGGGGCTGGGGCAACCGAGAATAGCAGGAAACATGGAGTCTCTGCACACACAATGCCCAGATTTAGTTGTTGATAAGAAAATAATTCCATTTTGTAAGTGGAAATGCCAATATATTAATAGGTTTTTGATAAACTAGAATGCTGCTTCTACTTAAACAACTATGACACAAATGCTTTTTGTAATGGATAATATCTGATAACATGAAAGTTCAGTTTAGCTCAAAACTATTTATTGAATCAGGTTCTACAGGTAGGGAAATGAATATGATAGAATCCTTGTTGAAGGAGACAGATATATATATATCTGTATGTACCTAAAACCTTTAAAAGGTGTTTTGAATGAGATGAAGCTTGAGCTGACACATGATGAATAAAATACCAAAAATATCTGAAATAAGGTATCAAGATAGGAATCAAGATAGGAATAACTGCATAAGCAGATGTGTGAAGCATGAAAAAATACTGTTGCAGAGCACCATTAGTAGTTTAGTGTTACTAAAATGTAAAATGTGAGACAGGAAGAAAAGAGAGAAGAAGCCAGGGAGGATAAACAAAACAAAACAACATGTATTATGTCACAGTTAGGCTCTATAAAAGCCATTCTAAGGGACTAGGATTTCATAGGTCAAAGATTGGCAAACTATGGCCAGGAAGCTAAATTTGGCTTATTGCCATTATTAGATAAATAAAGTTTTATTGGAACAAAGCCAAAACCCTTCACTTAATATTATCTATGGCTGTTTTCACACTTCAGTGAGAGTTGAGTAGTTTGCAACAGAAATTGTATGGTCCACAAAGGCAAAAATTATTATATAATATTTTACAGAAAAAAAGACTCTTCTATAGATAATGTATCATATACAGTTTTCAAGAAAGAAACTGTCACTTTTAGATTTTATTTTAACCAAAATATAGGTACAACTTTTTTTGTATCTAATATATATTGGGCACCAGACTAGGTTATTTTAAATTTTTTTTAACGTTTATTTATTTTTGAGACAGAGAGAGACAGAGCACGAACAGGGGAGGGGCAGAGAGAGAGGGAGACACAAAATCTGAAACAGGCTCCAGGCTCTGAGCTGTCAGCACAGAGCCCGACGCAGGGCTCGAACTCACGGACCGTGAGATCATAACCTGAGTCGAAGTCAGGGGCTTAACCGACCGAGCCACCCAAGCGCCCCAAACTAGGTTATTTAAAGATATTAATCATACCTCAAAACATTACCCTCATAGGTAGAGTAAAATCTCCCATTTTACTGATGCAGATACTGATGTGTAGAAGGGTTATGTAACTTGCCAAGGCACAATAATTTTGATATTTTGGAATCATTTTTGAACCCTATTCTGTCTGACTCAATGACCTATACTTTTTATCAGTCTGACAGTGGATTGGAAAAACAAGGACAAGTATGGTTATGAGGAATTTCCTGTAGGAATCCCATTAAATGATGATTTGGAACTGAATGAGGTAGAAGAATGAGAAACTTCAAGAGCTTTGTATGAAAAAGATACAGATCTTCTAGACTGAATTATTAATCATTGATAGATTAGGTGGAGTAAGGGAAAAGGGAAGTGGTAATAACTTCCGTTTTTCGGGTCTGGGTGGTTGGTAGGATGACAGATATATAGAAACAGGGAATTCAGGACAGACATTCATATCCATAGGTGGGGTAGGAATTATAAGTAATGTTTTGTACACTGTGTATATTTTCAAGCACCTGAAATAAATATAATTGATGAAGGACACCAGGCTGTTGACTATAAAATGTTAAAACTTAGAAGAGACACAGAGCACGTGCTAGACATTCATTTGGTTTTAGCAATGAGTACATAAATAAAGAAGTTTCCTTTAAATCATTTCATCAACTATTATTAAATATATATTCTACACATCTTATAAAAGTCCTTTGGATTTAGAAAGGGGTACAGTATTGTAGTCCTTAAAACCATGCTAGAAAGAGACTGCCTGTGATCAAATCTTGCCTCTACCAATTTCTATAACCTTAAGGAAACTTGACTTCCCCATACTTCAGTTTCATCTTCTGTAAAATGACAACACTTATAGGAATGAAATGAGTTAACACATGTAAAAGTTTTAAACTAATGCTTGACATGGTTAGCAGCATATAAGTGTTAGCATCTTTTATATTTATATGTCTATTTTATTTTTTTATATAACTTATTGTCAAATTCGTTTCCATAGAACACCCAGTGCTCATCCCAACAGGTGCCCTCCTCAATGCCCATCACCACTTTCCCCTCTCCCCCACACCCCATCAACCCTCAGTTTGTTATCAGTATTTAAGAGTCTCTTATGGCTTGCCTCTTTCCCTCTCTGTAACTTTTTCTCCCCTTCCCCTCCCCCCCCCCCCCCCCCCCCCGTCTTCTGTTAAGTTTCTCAGGATCCACATATGAGGGAAAACATATCGTTACTGTCTTTCTCTGCCTGACTTATTTCACTTAGCATAATACTCTCCAGTTCCATTCACGTTGTTACAAATTGCCAGATTTCTGTTAAGTTTCTCAGGATCCACATATGAGTGGAAATATATGATTATTGTATTTCTTTGCCTGACTTATTTCACTTAGCATAATATTCTCCAGTTCCATCCATGTTGCTACAAATGGCCAGATTTCATTCTTTCTCATTTCCAAGTAGTATTCCACTATATATATAAATCACGTCTTCTTTATCCATTCTTCAGTTGAGGGGCATTTAGGCTCTTTCCATAATTTGGCTATTGTTGAAAGTGCTGCTATAAACATTGGGGTACAAGTGCCCCTATGCATCAGCACTCCTGTGTCCCTTGGGTAAATTCTTAGCAGTGCTATTGCTAGGTCACAGGGTAGATCTATTTTTAATTTTTTGAGGAAACTCCACACAGTCTTCCAGAGCAGCTGCACCAGTTTGCATTCCCAACAACAGTGCAAGAGGGTTCCCATTTCTCCACATCCTCTCCAGCATTTATAATCTCTTGATTTGTTCATTTTAGCCAGTGAAGAAATGGGCAGAAGACATGAATAAACACTTATCTGTCTATTTAAAAACAATTTCCGTACCACTTAGTGTACTCAAATAGGCTTTTGCTGGATAATTTAGAATAAACATTAGTTATTCTAAAATGGAAAAAGATGAATGTGAACTAGAAAAAGAGGATGACTTGAATTCAACATTTTCTGCAAATGTGCGTATCTCATCTATTTTCACCTCTCTTTAAAAAAAATCCATTCTTAAAAGAAAGACAAATGAGAAAGAAAAAAAATCCTTTCTTTTAGAGGCCCAGTAGCTAACAACACTCAGTTTTTGATTTTGACTCAGGTCATGATCTCACAGTTTGTGAGTTTGCACTGATAGCACAGAGCCTGCTTGGGATTATCTTTCTCCCTCTCTCTCTCTTCCACTTCCCTGCTCATGCTCTCTCCCTCTCAAAATAAATAAATAAGTGAAGTTTAAAAAAGAAGAAAAACCAGCCATGATTCTGGAACATTGTATAATGTTAGAAGAAAGTGCTACAAAGAAAGAAAGAGACACAATCATTGTGATAAAAGAAATGTTCTAAAGTCCATACAGATGTAAATAAATGATTGAATAAGTAAATGGAGGATAAGAGACAAATCTAAAGAGAATTCCAAATAAATTATGTAGATATTCTGTAATTAAGGAGGTGGCGACAAACTCCACATTTTGAATGTGTAGTGTGCAAAGTGACTTTATCCAAAGAGTATAAAAAGGGAGAGAAATGGAAAATAACAGCAACAAAAAGAACAACCTATAGTGGAAAACCTGAAAGCACTACCTCAGTATGGTGATCAAAGTTAAGGCCAACAGTAACTCATGTTGAGAAATGAATTTTATGTCATCGCTCTCCCTAAATCATAAAAACACACTAATCATGCAACAACAAAAAATCAGACAAATCTAAGTCATTCTACAAAAGACCTGACCAGTTCTCATAAAAACAGTCAAAATCATCAAAAATAAGGAGAGTCTGAGAAACTATCACAGCCCAGAAGAGCTTAAAGAGATGTAATGAATAATGTAAAAAGTATTCCATATGAAATCCTGGAACAGAAAAAAAAAAAAACAACTCATTAAAAAACAAAACAATTAGGGAACTTGAATAAAATATGGAATTTAATTAACAATAATGTACCCATATTGGTTCATTCATTGTGACAAATTCACCTTACCAAATGTAAGATATCAACAATAGAAGAAACTGGGTGTGGGGCATAAAGAACTCTCTATATTATCTTTGTAATTTTTCTCAAATATAAAATTATTCTAAAATAAATAGTTTATAAAACAAAAGAATCACTATATTATGTAACATTGTAATCATGAAGATATTCATTTTAGTCTAACATTCTACTAACTTTACAGTGTCTTTACATCAGAGCACTTGCTCTTATGATAGTTTCTTCAGGGATGAGGCTGATCTGTTTTTCTTAAAAAGTAAAAATAGCGATTCAGCAATAACATCATTGCCATTGTTTCACTGAATGTTTTTTTTTTTATTTTATGCACAAAAGTCATTTATATTTTCATACTTTTTTAAATTTCTGGAATAAACTTATTGGGCTTTTACTACATAATTTCTATGCCCATAGATCAATGTTGTAGTAGCCACTGAAAACTAGGAAATTCTAAATTGTTACTTATTGAAAATTCTAAAGTGTGTTACTTATTAGCAATTTGTAAATAAATAAATAAATAAATAAATAAATAAATAAATAAGAAAGCTCAATTAAGAGTAATTTTTTTAAATTTTCTTCTTCATTTTTTAAGTATTTATTTGTTTATTTTGAGACAGAAAGAAAGGGAAATAGAACACTTGTGTGCACATGGGCATGTGAGCAGAGGAGGGCAGAGAGGGAGAGAGAGAGAGAGAGTGGGGGGGGAGAGAGATCGAGAAAGAGAATCCCAAGAAGACTCTGTGATGTCAGCACAGAACCTGACATGGGGTTCAATCCAATAAACTTTCAGATCACAATCTGAGCAGAAATCAAGACTCAGAGTCTTAACTGATGTAGACTACAGGTGACCCTATAATTTGATTCTTTGAAATGATGGGATGCCTGGGGTTCTCCATTCGTTCAGCATTGGAGTCTTGATTTTAGCTTAGGTCATGATATCGAAGTTTGTGGGATCAGCCCCACAGTCTATGTGCTGACAGCGTGGAGCCTGCTTGGGATTCTCTCCCCCCCCCCCCCCGCTCTCTCTCTGCCTCATTTCCTGTCAAAATAAATAAATAAACTTTATTTTTTTTAAATAAATGATCAGCTAAGGAGAAAACTGTAAAATTCAAGTACTCACTAAGTACAGTTTTCTATAAATATTCCCAGATATTTAAATTCCTAGAATCACTTTTCAATAAATTATATCTGTTTTCAGTGCACAACTATATCATCATGAATATTCACAATGTCACCAGCTTATTCATATCTTTCTTGGGTCAAATGAATTTGGTGACTATAGTTTTATATACATTTGGTGACAGAGACAATTTTTTACTGTAACACCACCTATATTTTCAAATGTTAATACCTCTAAAATGCCTTTCATATAACAATTATTTCCTTTCAACATATTGTTTTAGCAATTGCATGATGGAGTTTCCTGATAAAATAACAGTTCCATTTTGTTTTATTTATAGAGAAGTGTCTTTAAAATTAACTAAATATTCTATCACACTTTCCCTTAATTATAAAATTAAGGCAAAAATTAAAAAATGATTATTGTTTTTGTGATACTACAATCAATAAAATATAAAAGTATTCTGTATGGCAAAGCATAGATCTTTTCATTTCAGTTAGATATTCATTAAAATTAAGTTGTATAAACAGCATGTAAGGGATAAGAATACAAAAATATATACAAAATCCTTGATACAGTGTTGAAGAAAATTTCTAAAGAGGGAACTACTATTGTGAGCACAAAAACAAAATCAAACCAACATTACCTTTTCTGAGTCAAATGCAAGAAGTTATTAGGGACATAAAATTAGTGAAAATGTAGATCACTTTTTGATCAAGAAAATGATATTCAAGCTTCTCATCACTAAGTTTTGGAAATATGTAACAAATCATTTATTGGTTTGTTCCCAATGATTCCCTTACAAAATCTCTTGCAAAATCACTCTAAGCAGTTTTTTTTTCAAATATAGTATTTCCTAAGAAATATCATTTTCAGACTGACTGAGAGAACTAAAATTTAAGGTAAATTTTATTATGTAAAATATCGTTCCTTAGAGAGAGAGAAAGATGGCAGTGGAGTAGGAGGATGATGAACTAGGTTTATCTTGTCCAATTAACACAACTAGATAATAACAAATCATCCTAGATACACTAAAATTTGACCTGAAGACTGACAGAACAAATGCTATAACTAAAAGGAGAGAAGAGGTCACATTGAAGAAGTTAGGAAGTGTGGAGGTGTGGTTTACGGGAGAAGCAAATCACAAGTGCTACAGAGGGGAGAGGGCTGTGGTCACAGAGACAGGCAAGCGAGAGAGGAATACACAGGGAACACATAAAGAGAATATGTCCCCAAAGCCATTGGTTTGGAAAATGAGAGGTGTTGAATTTAGTGAGTTGTTGCAACCTGCAGGGTTTAAAACCTGAAGTTAAAAAAAAATGTTTTTTAATGTTTATTTACTTTTGAGACAGAGCGAGACAGAGCAAGACAGAGCATAAACGGGGGAGGGTCAGAGAGAGAGGGGAAAGACAGAATCTGAAACAGGCTCCAGGCTCTGAGCTGTCAGAACAGAGCCTGACACAGGGCTCAAACTCACAGAGGGAAGATAATGACCTGAGCCAAAGTTGGACACTTAAACTACTGAGCCACCCAGGCACTCCTAAAAGCCTGGAGTGTTAAAGGTCTGAAGGCATGGCTGAGATAGAGCCCAGACTGCACTGCACTGCTTCTGGAAAGAAGGCAGGCAAATAGCTCAAGGGCAGAGAGCATGGGAACAGCAATCTGAAGAATGACTGAAGAGGGAGATTATTCCTTCTTTTCTGAGCACTTCCATGACAGTCGAAATTCACAGGGATGCCCCTGTGAACAAAGGATCTGAGCTGGCGGGTACCATTTCCCTCCCCTGTCCCTCAGTATAAACACAGAGCCACCTGTGAGAAGCAGAGCAGCACCTACACTGGCTTCCCAACTTTCTTATGCCAAGCCCCACCCAGCTGTCCTCTGGTGGAACTGCCCTTCCTAGTCAAGCTTGCTTCAGCTCCATTTGGCAGGCCCCTCCCACAGAAGACCAGTAGAAACCCCTGCCCACACCAGGTCTCCTTACCAGAGAGCTCTGCAGGGCCTCACTTCTGGTGGAAGGGCTATCAGGTCTTATTTCACAAGCAGACCAAAGCACACCTAGTCAAAAGTCACCACATCGAGGCCAGGGACCAAACACTGCCCACAGCAAGCTAGGAGAGCTTCTGCAGATGACTGGCCTGAAGGATAGGCCAAAGGATAACAGCAGAGAATGTGCAACACACAACAGACACATTCTTCAAAACACAAGGCCCTGGACACTATATGACCTCTTCTTCATAAAGCTATTATTTTCAGAAGGAGACATAACTGGCTCTTCTAACACAGAGAAGAAGGCAGAGACTTAAACAAAATGCAAAAACAGAGGAATTTATCCCAAGTGAAAGAACAAGATAAGGACACAACTAAAGATCTAAGCAAAAAAGATAAAAAATAATGTGCCTGATGGAGAGTTTAAAAAGTAATCATAATTATAATCACTGGGATTGGGAAAAAATAGAAGACACTAGTGAGAACTTTACCACAGAGATAAAAAAGTTAAAAAGTAATCAGCGATGAAAAATACAATAAATGAGATTGGAAACAGGCTTGATGGAATGAACAACAGGTTGGAACAAGTAGAGGAATGAATTAGTGACTTGGAAGACAAAACAATGGAAAGTAATGAAGCTGAACAAAAGAGAGAAAGAAGAATTATGCAACATGAGAATAGACTTAGGGAACTCAGTGACTCCTTCAAACATAATAACATTTGTATTATAGGAGTCTTAGAAAAATAAAGAGAGAAGTGGGATAGAATGTATTTGAGAAAATAATAGCTGAAAACTTTCCTAATATGAACAAGGCAACAGACATACACTTCCAGGAATCACAGAGAACTTCCATCAAAATTATTAAAACAGGCCAATGCCAAGACATATTGTAAATAAATTTGCAAACTACTGTGATAAAGAAAAAATCTTAAAAGCAACAAAACAAAAGAACTCTTCAACTACAAGGGAACACCACAAGTTAGATGGATATTTCTCAACAGAAACTTGGCAAACCAGAAAGGAGTGGCTTGATATACTCAAAGTGCTGAAAAATCTGCGGCCAAGAATACACTATGCAGCAAATCAATGATTCTGAATAGAAGGATGGAGTGTATTTATTTTTTTTAATTTTTGTCATTTTATTTATTTTTATTTTTTTCATATTTTTATTTAAATTCTAGTTAGTTAACATATAGTGTAATATTGGGTTTAGAAGAAGAATTTAGTGATTCATCACTTAAATATAAAACTCAGTGCTCAACACAACTGCCTTCTTTAATACCTGATGGAGAATTTAAAGCAACAATCATAAGGATACTAACTGGGCTTGGGACAAGAATGGAAGATTTCAGGGAGACCCTTACCACAGAGATAAAAGTTAAAAAGAATCAGTCAGAAATAAAAAATTGCCATAACTGAAATTGGAAACAGTCTTATCCAATGAACACAATCATGGAAGTAGAGGAATGAAGAAGTGAAATAGGAGATAAAATAATGGAAAATAATGAAGCTGACCAAGATAGAAAGAATTATTGAACATGAGAATAGACTTATGGAACTAAGTGACTTCATCAAACACAATAATATTCATATTATAGGAGTTCCAAAAGAAGAGAGAGAAAGTGGGGCAGAAAATATATTTGAAGAATTAATAGCTGAAAACTTGCCGAATTTAGGGAAGGAAAGAGACATCCTAATCCAGGAGTTCCCTAATCTAGGGAAGGAAACACACATCCAAATCCAGGAGCCACAGAAAACTCCCATTAAAAGAAAAAAGAAAAAAAGAAAAGCAGGCCAATACCAAGACATATTGCAATTTACTTTGTAAAACATTGATAAAAAAAAAAAAATCTTAAAAGCAGCAAGACAAAAGAAGTCCTGAATTTATAAGGGAAGACCCATAAGGCCAACAGCAGATTTATCTACAGAAATTTGGCAAGCCAGAAGGGAGTTCCGTGTGCTGAATGGGAAAAATCTGCAGCCAAGAATGCTCTATGCAGAAAGGTTATCATTCAGAATAGAAAGAGAAATGCAGTTTTCCAGACAAACAAAAACTAAAGAAGTTCCTGACCACTAAACCAGGCCTGCAAGAAGTATTAAAAGGGGCTGTTTGAGTAGAAAGGGAGACCAAAAGTGACAAAGACAAGAAAGGTTAAAAAAAAAAAAAAAAAAAGAAAAATCTCCAACAACATGGATAAACCAAGTAATAAACTGGCTTTAAACACATACTATCAAAAATTACTCTGAATGTAAATGGACTAAATGCTCTAACCAAAAGACATAGGGTGTCAGAATGGATTTAAAAAAACAAGGCCCATCTGTATCTATATGCTGTGTACAAGAGACTCATTTTAGACTTAAAGCCACCTGTAGATTGAAAGTGAAGGGATGGAGAAACATTTATTATGCAAATGGATGTCAAAAGAAAGCTGGAGTACCAATACTTATATTGCATTATAAAAGGTTTTCATAATCCTCCCCTTCACTACCCTTAAAAAAATGAATATGTGGCATGCTTCAGGGTCCACAGGAGGGTGAAGAGAAGAAGGCATAGAAAGAGGGGTTACTGGAGAGGTAACTATCATCAACTTTGATGACACCAGAATAGAAACTGAGTAAGAAATGAAATACCAATTTAAGGATTATTTTAATTTATCATCCTGAAATATATGTGTTCATTCATACATTTTTTTCATTTATTCTACAAGCATTTGTAAATGCTGTACCTATACACTGAATCAGTCAAGGTCATATAGAAATCAAAGGAAAAATCTTGGTCTGCTCAAGTAAGTAAACAGAACACTCAGTTGAAAATCAAAGACACAAATAATGCAAATGAACTTCCAGAGTGAGAGAAGAGTAGAAGAGAGAGCAAAGTAGAGGAGATATAACCTCAATAGTCATCTCAAAAAACTAAGTTTTGAGAAAAAATATGAGAAAAACATAGTTATTTTTGAATACTGCTAGTAACCTTATATTTTTATAGATGACAGAAAATAAATGGTTCTTGTAGAAAGGAGGACAGAGTTAATTTTGAAACTCTGACATATTCCAAATGTCCCATTATTTTCAAAGTAGTACACACACTAGAAAATTTTAATGAAACAACATAAAAATAATTTTATGAAGAAAGAAACATTCCAAGCTGAATTCATGTTCTACATCTGTGTGTAATATGTGGTTTATTTTGCTTTAAATATGCATGCATACATCCTGAATATCTTTAATATACAATATGGTTACCTCCAATGGAAAGAAATAGACAACATTTGATTTTCATTTTTGTTTTTAGCTTTCCTACAATAAATTTGTATTACTTTAAACTAAAAGATATACTTTTTTAATTCCACTTGTCTAGAATTGTTTTCTGAATATTATAAACATAATTTGTTAAACTTAAAGTAACTATGAACATGATTAATAGATTCTGTTGCTTTTGGCTCTTTCTCCTTGACTTGGCTTTTGAAATTACTTTGCTCATATTATGCTATTTCACTCCTAATTTCTTCACACAGCTATGTCTGATTCTACTATTAAAGCATTTCAGAGTCAGTTGGCACCAAGTAATTTGTGATCCGAACCAAGTCATTGTGATTTTTTTTTGTTCTGTAATAGAGATACAGTTATTGATAAAAATAGCATATTCCTATTAACTCCCCATTTTATATAATTCATCAAATTTGATTTTTTTAGGAACAAGACTTTATAAGAATGCAGGTGGATGTCTAAATATACATTTTTATTATGCAAAAGCTATTTGCAATTATTTTTTTATAAATATTGCTACCATATATTTTAGGTATATATTTCAGACTGGCAGAAAACACTAGCAATAGTAAAAAATCCAGGAACATGAAGTATCATTTTCTATTACTAGCTTCACAGACAAAATCTACAACATTATACTTCTGTTTCCCATCTTAAACTTATTTGCAATACAATATCAAATGTTAAAATGAATAAAATGTCATAAATTAAATAAATGGAAAATATCCTAAACATTTTAAAATGGCATGTTTATTAATATCATCATAAAACTATTATGCAATTTTGCTATAATTATCATCATAATGATTTTTTATAATATCTTAGATTTTTTTTTCTGATTGAAAACTAGAGACATATGAGTCATTCTTCTGATATTTGCTATCTTCAGCAAAAAATATTTAATTATTGTTGGGATTATACCCAAACCAACAGCATCAATGAAGTATTTATCAATCTTTTTTCAGAATATTTAAGTATTCAAAATCTATCCTTGTATCCTTATATCAAAGCCGTTTGATCTGTTAAGATTCAGCTTAATTCATGAATTGTCCAGAAGATCCAGCTGTTTCCTATACAAGTGTTGAAACATTGGCTTGAAAAGCTTTGCTAAGGCTAACAGTAGGCACCATCTGTACAGGAAAGAAGAAATACTCTTGTTCATTTTTGTTGGTATGATAACATCTGGAAATGAGAATGACTCAAAGTATATAAGTATGAATTGTACTATAACTTTCCTTTTAAAATAAAGAAATTTCAGTACAATGAAACAGTTTATAAATATCAAATAAAGAGGTAGAGCATCTTTGAAAAGATACAAGAAGACCTTTTCCTCCAACACACTGAGTGAAAAAGACAACCTTAAGCAGCAGACATATAACTCATATTTTTAAACCCTTTAAACTGTGAATGATTTTTATGGTCTCTAATCTTTATTTAATTTTTAAATTTTAAGTTACTGCCTGGTTTTATATCAATCAACTATATGTCAACAGAATCAGGCTGTTTGTGTTTTCTGACCTAGATTAGGAGAAATAAATCATTATTTAGATTTATTTATAAATAATCTATTTATTATTAGATCATTTATAATTATAAATAAATTACATTTATTTAAAGGATAATTTTTATTAAGTTTCATTCAGTGCTCACATAAAGTGAATATATATAATATATATACATATATATGTATATGCATATATATATAGAGACAGAGTAGAATGAATATATATATATATATATATATATATATATATATATATAATTTATATATCATTTCACCTTGATAATGTTTTTACTGGGCAAATGTTCCTGCAAAGAATGCTACATGTAAATGTATTTGTCATTTATTGAGTGTGTAGGATTTGTTAAGCATTAAATGAAGTTCCTTATGTATAGACATTATTATTTCTATTTTGAAGTTGAAGAAATCTGAGACTCAGAGAGTTTAAGAAACATACTTAGATTGAAACAGCTACAAAATGGTGAAGGCATGATTCAAATTTAGATCTCTTTGATTCCAAAAGCCAAATGCACACTTAATCATGCATCTTTGCAATTCTATTAATACCTTCATTGATAGGACTTCAATATATAAAGATGTTGGTCATTAATTAATTTAGCTATTCATTTAACATAGATATCAAACGTTTGAGTAATTCTACTAGAACTTTCACTATCATTGGACTACAGCAACTTTGAGATTTTATTGCTAGAAATGATCATGTATGATATTACCAATGTGCAGGGTTATAAATAGGGAGTGTAAATAAATAATCCTGAAGTTGTGAGGGACATATTGGGAACAGTAGTGAGCTGCTGAAGCACCATTATAAGTGAAATAAGATAAAAACTAGAATAAACATGTATATATAATATAATATAATATAATATAATATAATATAATATAATATAATATACATAGATATAGTTTTCTGGTTCCCAGTGACTAAACCCACTCATAACTTTGAGTTCTTTCTTGTCCTATCAACATTTGAATTCTATCAACAGTTCTACAAGAGTCCCTGTGCTGTCCCAGACAAACAAAGCAAGCACGCTCTATGTACATAGGGACTTAAAAAGTGCTATGATTAATCAAATAATTATGAAATTAATATGAATTTAAAGGTGAAAATTATAAGCCAAGGTGTTTATTTATTTCTTGTATATTAAGAAGTAATTTTGATGAGTAGACCTAAGTTACATCTTGTTCCATTTAGAATGTCATTGTTTCTGAATGAAGGTGACAAATAAAACACCTAATTTACCTATCAAGATGAAGAATATATAGTAAGAAACAGAAAAATTTTGTCCTTTTTTACTGTCCTTTTTTACCTTTTTTACTGTCAAATGTTGATCAATAAAGATCTCAATATACTAACTATGTTATAAAATAAAAGAAGAACCAGATTTTATTTCAGTTCCAGCTTGTAAGGAAATGTTCACCACATACTCACTATATTTAAAATATTAAATATCACCACAATGTTTTATCTATGTACACACTATATATAGATCCCTTCTGTGTCATGCATGCTACCTCTGAAGATAAAATATATCTGGTTTCAAAGATGCAAGAATGAGGATTAAAAAAATAAAAAATGCAAAAGTTAGTCCCAGTAGAAGACTTTTCTCTTTGTCAGTAGTAACTGAGTCTTTCTCAAAGACAATGTATTTATTTTCTTTAAAATGTGTATATATTGCCAGGAAATTTTTATGCTTATAGTTTCCAATTATTTCAGTAATCATTTCCAAATAACATATTTCATTTTAATAAGATTTAATTCAATGTAGGTGATAATTATGGCTTTGGCAGTAGTTGTGGTTTATTTGGTGAAAAGCCAATGGATTAATCACAGAAGGTGAACTGATCCTCCAACACCCCAAATTCCACTAACTTTCCACTCTAGAGCTTGTAGCAACTTGTACAAATCTCTCTTGAACATATTCGTATTCTTACTCTGTCCCCTTCTGAGGATTGTATGCTTCATTAACATTTACATAAAATTGTACTCCCTTTATACGTCCTTCAGAATTGTAAGGATTCCCTCCAGTTCTGGTATCCTAGAACAGGGTCAGTGAGTCCAGCTGTGATCTAAGAAGAGCTGTTGAAATTTTTTTCTATTCTAATCATAGCCAGTCTTAGCTTTTGCCATTACCAACTGAAGATTCCTTAAATTTTCATTCTTTCTTCCTCTGGAAACAACTCCATGCTTTCTGATCAATTATATGATATAAAAAGTGGATACTAGAAAAGTGGTTGCTTAATGTGTGTACTTAAATTCCTATAGTCTTGAGAATGTTCACACTGTAGTTGGTAGGTTATAAGAAACTTAATTTAATTAAGCAATCATGTGGCCCTATTTTCTGGCTTTAGGAGAATTTGTTTATTCCAGAGTATCTTATTTTCCTTGATAAGTAGACATGTAGGCAAAAAGGAATGCAGTTATTTATGGAGTCATACATTAGTATGCTTAGAGGTTGGAAAACCAAGCGCCCATTTAGGGCATGGAAAAGTGTGTAGTTTGTCTGGAAAACAAAATGCAGAAGGAGAAGCAGACTGTGATGAGCTTGAAACGCCAGGTTTTTAATTAGATTAATAGCAATGCCAAACTCGGCGAAGTACTTTGAAAGCTCAGCTGAATTTCACCTTAACAAATGTGGAGAAAGATATCATGAAACCTTTCCTAAAGGGAAAACTTTTAAGGGGAAAATCATTCATTAAATATTTAGTAACTGAGCTCTGTTGAATATATGGATTAAAAGATAAATAAAGTTAAGATAATGGTAGGGGCACCCGGGTGGCTCAGTTGGTTAAGCATCCAACCCTTGATTTCTCCCCAGGTCGTGATCTCAGGTTCGTGAGATCAATCCCCATGTGGGGCTCTGGTGGTGCAGAGCCTGCTTGGGATTCTCTCTCTCTCTCTCTCTCTCTCTCTCTTTCTCTCTCTCTCTCTCTTTCTAACCTCTATCTCTCTCTCTGCCCCTCCCTCACTAGTTCTCTCTCTGTCTCTAAAAATAAATAAATAAATGTTTACAAAAGATAAAGTTTTTGTTTTGTTGTTAACTACTTGACTGTTAGAACTGCTATGGATTAAAAGAGGGAGTGATATAGACAAGCACATTTGGTGAGTACATAATGGGCTGGGTTTCACAAATGTATATAGGTTGAAAATTATCCTACATAGTGGGAAATGTTGATGATGAAGTTGAAGCATTTGGTCTGGAGATTTAGATTTGGTTAATTTAAAGGTATAAAAATCATAAAAACGTGATAATTCAGGACTCCATATATATATATATAATCATGATAGAAAGGGACAACAGGAATACTTAGGGAATAAGTACAATAATAATAACAATAGAATTCACACATGTATGTTGTATAGAACTTTATGCAAAAGTATGTTTTTAGAACATGGCTTCACATCTACTTTTATTAAAATATTTTACTTATTACATTACACAGGTAATAGTCTTTACCTGTGCATTTATTTTCATTTATTTAAAATAAATATGTAATTATTATCATCTGACAAGAATTAAAAACTAATAGATGGTGACTGAATAGCTTTCTTGCTCTTTTATTGGGTAGATAAATGTGTGTTTGAAAATACCATGATGAAAAATTATTCATTATTTAAAGCAGTAAATTGCTATCCCTATCCATTTTGCAATATAACAACAACAAAATCCTGTCCTTATTAATTAAACCTCTTGATTTAAAATTTTCATTTCCTAAGTTTTTGTGTGTTGATGTCAGAAACTATTTTCTCTCCTGAGTAAAATTATATTTTAAACAATATACATGATTATGGACTGAGTTTCAAAAAATTTTAGGAGTCTACCTCTGTTTCTTTCTTTCTTTCTTTCTTTCTTTCTTTCTTCTTTTCTTTTCTTTTCTTTTCTTTTCTTTCTCTATCATCTATCCTTCTACCTATCTACATTTAAAATTCTTCTCTCTCTGGAAGACTTTTACATTCTTTTTAAGTGACCTGCTTAATGACCTAAGGAAAGAAGAGTTCTTCTTGTCACAATAAAAAGTTAATTTATTAATTTTATAAAGATATAATATTAACTATGAAAATTCTGGTATAATCAGAGTAGCCTGAAATTCACTATGTAACCATCTGCTATATATCTCAATTAATCTTGCAGGTTGTGGCTAATCACATTCCCACCAGGCAGGATCACACAACTCACAGAGCCAGGATTATTAAAATCCATATTTCACATTAACAGCCATGTGGATGAGATTAGTTCCTAAGTAGTAATGCACCTGCCATAAATTCCTCCTTTCTGTTATCTTCTGAAATACTGCTCTGTCAGGAGGTGAAAACTACATGATGTGCATTCAGAGCCTGTTTACAATCTTTTTTTTTTTTTCTCTGTTGGTCAAGTAAAATTTATCTTCATCCCTCGCTGATTTGAAGTAACTCCTATGTGAAATGTGATAAAGACCAAAGTGATCAGGTTTTCTTATAAAACATTAGCATTGTCACTTTAAATTATTGTCCTAAATGACCCTAAAATAAATAATAATTAAGGATTACAGTTTCAAAAAACAATTGCCTATTTGAGTGTCTGACTTAATCTTTCTTCCAAGAAATTAAAAATTAAAAGTTCCTGAATAACCAACACATTTCACTGTGCATGAATTCCCAATGAAAATGAAATATACTAGCGTGAGGATAATAATAAAACTGAAAACCAAAACACCTAGGACTTAGCCTTTGCTCTGTTATTAAGTGAATAATTTAGAGTTGGTCACATAGTCTCTCTGTTTCTCATAGGACTGGCATAAAATTTACTTTTGGCTTTGCTGTCTTCTTCAATCTGAAAGTTAACCATTTGGAAGAAAATGAAGGATCAAACTCAATCTTTATTAATCTAAGTGTGAAATATGACTATGTGAGAAATGCCTGAAAACATTTATTCTCTTTGTTAAAATATAATATCTCCTTATGATTTTCAGCAGTTTTATTTAAATATTATGGGGGCGCCTGGGTGGCTCAGTCGGTTAAGCAGCCGACTTCAGCTCAGGTCATGATCTCGCGGTCCGTGAGTTCGAGCCCCACGTCGGGTTCTGTGCTGACAGCTCAGAGCCTGGAGCCCGTTTCAGATTCTGTGTCTCTCTCTCTCTCTGACCCTCCCCTGCTCATGCTCTGTCTCTCTCTGTCTCAAAAATAAATAAACGTTAAAAATTTTTTTTGAATATTATATATAATAGTACTTATTTGGTGAATATTAAGGAAAGTTTTAGAAATGTCCCCAATTTGGGAAGTCTATTATTTTTGTCATTATTAGTAAAATAGTGGTATATATAAGTACTTTGAAAGATATAAAGTGTTTCCATGAGCCCTCTAAGAGAATCCTTAAAATGTGTGCCCTATATACGTCCAAAGTTATTATTAATATAGTTGATTTGTCACCAAATCTTTCTCTACCCTTAAAAAAAAACTTTAAATATGGAAGTGAGCAACCTTCAGAGGGCAAACTTTAAAAGCTAGAGAGGAAATTATGACCTACCTATACCACTGTCCTTGATGAATAACTATAGAGAAATGTTCTCTGGCTTGGTATAAAATTCACATTTTTCCTACTATGTAAAATTCAGGGAAAATATTACAGCTATGAAAAATGAATACTCTTGTACAACTTACATTTTCAGACCTTTTAAGAAGATAGATATTAATCTTTTCTATTGAATTATTATAGTTTTTACATGTATACATAGAGATATCTTAATTAATTTTGTCTGTTTAATCTAAATAATCTAATAATCTGAATTTTTAATTACATGCATTTGATAATTGCATGATACCCACAAACGTGTTCATACCACTTATTAATATCACAATCAATCAACATTAAACTGAAAGATTAAAAGGCCAAAGTAAATAGAAACATAAAAGTTGACAGATACATTAACTTTCCCTTTTGTACATATTGTTTATAATAAGATGCTTTCAAAATTGTAATTAGATATCAGAAGAAGAGCAAACCTCTGACTTCTGCATTGCCAAGCAATCCCATATAGCTAAATATTATATCATCCTTCTTCATTTATCTTCTAAGCAATTTTTTCTTCCTATTTTTCAGTGAGTGCATCTATTCTTGAGGCTAAGGGGAAAAAGTGCTACAGACTTCCTTCTATTAGTATCACCAATATTCTTGCCATCTATGGGGCCAAAAAACTCTAAGTCACTTTGACTTATCTTTCCCTTTTCTTTAGTTCAGCCACCAGTTCTGTCAAACAGGGGTTATCTCCCAAATTTGCCATTTCTCCTGTTCTGTCATACCATTCCCGTTCATTCCACACAGTTTAATTTGCTTTCAATTAGATTATGGCAAGAGCCTTCTACTTACCTTTCTGTCACCCTTCCTCCCCTATTCAAGCCCATCTTCCTCAGGTCTCCCTACTGGTAATGTTTTTCAAACACAAAACTATAGTGCCCTCCCTTCCCATTTAAAACATTTCAGTGGTTTCTAAGTTTTCCAAAATAACATGTAAATTACTTATTTAGCTAACCTATTAGCTACATCATCCTCTTCCTTCTGACACAAACTTGTTGTTTTAATTGTAATATTATGTTGTTTACAAGGGATTCTTTTACATTTTTGTAACTTTTTTTTTTTTTTCTAGCTGGAATACTCAATTTGCCTAACTTATTTTACCTATTTTGGCTGTTCATCAGAATCCCTTTAGATGCTTGTTAAGCATTCAGAATGTCAAGCTATTATCTGGGAATCTGGTTTTAACAATTGTCTGAAGAAATTCTAATGCAGGAATCTTTTGCCTTTTAAAAGACCTATCTATACTACCTAAAGTAGACCCAGCCTTTGTTCCTCCTGGAAGCCCTTTCCCACAGTTTCAGTGTGGGTCAACAAATTGCTTATAACTTTAAGTATTGGTAGATCTTGTCATTGAGACTGAAGTCAGTCTGACTTCATAATTCATAGCCTTTTTGTGATTATATGTTACCCACCTACCCCAAAATAGGACTTCAACCCAGAATTAGTGTTTGGTCAAGTGGTAGAGGGATAGCACCCCAGATGTTCTGGAATTTCCATCTATTCTCTGACCTCCCAAGCTTTGCAATTTAAGAATATTTGCTTTTTCTTATTATTATTACTCCTCTTTCTATTATTCTATCTTTTTTCTTCTGTTTTCAAAATCAAATTCAGAATATAATTACTGGTTTGTAAATTAATCTTGCCAATGGTTTTCTGAAATCCTATAGCTTTAAATTTTTGAAAAACTTAGAAATTTAGTTTAAACATTAATTGATACTTTTCAGACTTTTGTGGGAGAAAATATAAGAATGATCTGTAATATCTTAGAGAAGATGTCAACTGAGATTTTTGATTTTAAAAATGGGCTCATTTACCTAGAGGTATTTAAATAAAAAGTAATATGATTTAATGAAATGAGCTCAACACACCTGGGTTTGATTCCCATCTAGCTAGAAAACTTATTATCAGAATATACTTGAGTAAATTACTTAATTTCTCTTAGCCAAATATTTTCATCTGTGAATGTAAATGATCTCTACTTTGAGTTATGGAGTTTGGCAATATATGTAAAGTATCTTGTGCAACAGTAGACCATTTAAAATGATAGTTATAACTACTTAGATGAGAAAAGAAATAAAACACAAGTTGTGCTCTTCATAGTTGCAATGGTTTAAATGTAACAACTTTTCATAAATCCCCAGAGGAGAAAATCTAAACCCTTGCTACAATGTGACAGTAACTCTTATATAATGCAAAGATTACAGGAATAATGGTCAGTGGGATTGGGTTTGAATTTAGATCTACCATTTAACAGCTGTTATTACCCAGAGAAATTCCTTTTAGCTCTCTATGCTTCAGGTATTTTTCCATTTATAAATTAATAACATATCCTCACAGACTTGTTGAAAGGGTAAATTAGATAATGCATGTGAAAAGGGCCTAGCACAAGTCATAGCAAACATATGAATATGTTTCATGACTGTATTTTTTTTTTTGCTAATTCTGATTTTATTGCATTCAATACCTGATTTGTTCCCAAGAAGCCATGACTTGGTGTTTCCCTTTTCTTGGTAAAACAATAAAGTTTACAAGTGATTTCATTGTACTTACCATGTACCCAACACTGCTTGATTATTTTACAAATGTAAAATCATTTAAAACCTAAAACAGCTCTATGAGAAAATGTAAATTTTGTCACCATTTTATTGATGAGGAAATTGAAGCATAGAGAAGTTAAGCAACTTGCCCATGACCAATTAGCTGGCAAATGGCAGAACTGGAACTCAAGCCCATGAAGTTCCAGACTGCTTGTTTCAATAATAAATGCTTGTGCGTTGCTAGATTATAGCAATCTTCCAGCCTGGGCCTGCAATGACTAAATATTTCCCCTAGACCCTTCTTCTAGTGAAGAAGTCTCCCCCCACCTCAAGGATTTAAAGGAAGGTACATTTTGAGTGATTAACTTTCTGATCTATTAATTAACCAAGGAGCATGCATTAGGCTGCTTTGTTTTAAAAAAATGACCCCTCTAAATTCCTTTTAACAGACTATGGTGAAAATCTTGTTTTTAACAAAATGTCTTTTTGTGAATGAACATGCAATCCAGGTTGTACATTTTTTTTTCTGTAAATTACTCAACAACTGCATTATTGCCAATAAATTTTGGGTTCTATTGAATAAACAATATCACTAAAAATTAGATTAAAATAATGACAAGATTTTGCCCTAAATTTTACAGTGGACCATTATATCAAAACTTTACATAAACCTTTATGTAAAAAGATTTTTTTTCATATGTCCAAATTCTAAATATTTGAATTATTCAAAAACTATGTTAATATTTATGTGCACATTCATATAATTATTCTTATAAAAATAAAGTTACACAAACATACAACACATGTTTACAGTTGTATATATAACCTCACCAAGACAATAGCTATGTTTCAGAAAAGTAGTTTGTAAATCAAACATTATTAAATTGAGTAATATTTCAATTAAACCAGTACATGTGAAAATTAACAGGATTTTAGTAAGTAAATAAAGCTTTTATATATGGGGTAAATTCTAACCAATATTGGAATAGGAGTTATTAAGGTGTATAACATATCACAGTAAGTTTGGATTTGTTAGATTTTTATTAAGGAAAGGATATTAAAGTGAATCCAAGCCTTTTGGGGGTTCTGCTGAAAAAAAAAAAGATTAGAGAAGAGTCTTTACTTAGGCTTAGAGTTCTATAGTAGATAAGAATTTAAAAAGTTGATTTGCTAAGTTTCTTTGATGTTTATTTTACATTGATACCAATGACAAAAGCGCAACTGGGATTTCTGCATTTGCCATATCTTTATTGTGTTCCTTCCTCTTCCAGATATGCTTTCTCTCAAATTCTAGTTTTATTGCTCTACTACTATTCTTTTGTTCTAAAGACAAAGAATGTGCATTCTAGGCAAAGATTGCTGAGTCTTTCCATAAGCTCTGCTCATACATGCAGCAAACACTTCCACAGCTGACACTTTTCCATATACAGTCAGGGCACTTTCTATAACTGTTGCTGTTGTTGTCCATCACTGCCCAGCATCCCTATTTTGTGGCCAGAATCCCACATGTGCTCTTCCACAGAGCCTTGCCCCATTCATTCACTGGGGTCCCTCTAGCATTCAAGGATGCAAGAAAACCCAAACTTCCTACACACGTGTCTCTATTCACTCTCATGAAACTACCACGATCACACTGCTTTAGCAGAGAAGGAGAGAGAGAGGGAGAGGAAAGAGGTGGTGGTTATTGTTTGTCAGTCTGTGTTGGAGAGGATGGGAGGACCGTGAGACCGAATAGAGCACATAATGGGGCATAGTGCTACCCAAGAACCCCTGTTTTAATGTGTGTGTGCGTAACAATTGCTTACATCCCAACTCTAACACTCTTAAAGTAACAACCTCACACTTTGGGGCAAAAAATGATGCTACTCTTAGGGGATTAAGAACATATTTCAAAATCAGCAAAGGATTCTGGATTATTAAAGGTGGAATAGGTATGTTCAGTAAGAGAGGAAAAAGGAAGGAATTGCTAATTTTGAATAATCAAAAAAACAAAAATACATTTTGCTTATAAATTCATTTATTAGTGTATCTAGTTTATTTTTGCATCTCATTTATAGAATGTCTTAATTCCTTGTGACTATCATATGTCTTTGATCTCTGCAGCAAAAGATTCTCTTCTGTCTTCTATGCTTTTTTAAAGCCCAGCTATTACCCTTATGACTGTTATTCTAAATTCTTGTTCAGATATATTGCTTATATCTGTTTTGAGCTGTTCTATGACTGTAATTTCTTTCTGAAATTTCTTTTGAGTAGAATTCTCCCATTTCATCATTTTGGTTAGGTTTCTCTTTTATGTTTTAATAGCTTGTTGTGTGTCCTGTACCTGCGAATACTACTATATTAAAAAGGGCTCCTACACTGTTCGGGGCCTGGCACTTCAGTAAGTGTGCATACATTCTGTTTTGCGTATTCGGCTGTTCTATCCCACTGATCACTCCTCTACAAAAGTCCTCCTTACTCGTAGTGATGGATTGCTTGGACCTTCCACCAGGTGTGCTTTGATTTGTTCATTTAAGTAATCATACAAAACCACAGGACAGTTGTCTGTTGATGTTTGGGTCCAGTGGCTGTGCTGGTCTGGAGGAGAGGCCCTCTGGTTTGCTCTGGGTCAGTCCTACTACATTAGATAAGCAGTTACCAGTCATGGAGGGGCGGGGTTTGGTGTAGGTGGTCCCGCCTCCACTGGGGGCCTCTTCGCCCTTGCCTGAAGCCCCGTGGTGTTGGTTGGTGATGGGGAGAAAAATGGCGACCCCCCAATCTCTCCTCCCTGAACCAGGTGTCTGAGACCAAGCTGTTCAGGTAGCCCTCACAGAGTAGCACCGCCAGCTAGCCCTGCTCCACAGTCTCCAGCGCCTTGGAGGCACTCAGGTGGGATTCAAAACCTGATGCCTTATGGGATCCTGCATCACACAGACCCGGTTCTAGAGTAGCACCACTCTGCCCAGCTGACAAAGGGCCCCTGGCTGGCTCCTGCATAGTTTTTTGTCCTTGGGGAGGCAATGAACCTTCTTCCCACAGTACTTGAGGAAGGGGACTGTTCTCTGCCTTGTGCCTGCCACTGAGATCACTACCACTCCCTGGGGCTGGCTCCCTGCCTGCCAGGGGCAGGCACATCCTGGTGGCTCACATCCCGAGAAAGGCCCACAGCCCTGAAAACTTCGATTTTCACTCTTAAGGCTTTTACCAAGTAGAGACTGGCACTCTTTGTATTTCTCATTCCCCAGTGTGTGATCTGGAGAGGTTTTTCTCGTGTCCTAACACAATACCACACTTCCACAGCCTCTCTTTCTCTTTCTTTTGTCTAACCACAGGAGTAGTTCCCTCCCCTCCATGCCTACACCTGTGTTTTATCTCTCCCAATTCGCATATACGCATCTGTGTCCCTCCAAAGTGTCTCCATCCACCTGTGGAGATTTTTCTGTAGCTCCACAGACTGATTTCTTGGGTGTCTCAATATGGCTGTGTTTGAGGGAAATCCCTGTCCCCCTACTTCTTGGCCATCTTAACCGAGATGTTCCTAAATTGATTTATTAAAAAATATTTGGACCAGAACTAAAAAATAAGTTGGAATTTAAAGTTATTACATTAAAATATAAGATTCCCAGTTAAAGCAGAATTTTAGATAAAGGTTTTGTTGCTTTGTTTTTTTTCAGTATTTATTTTTTTTTAAATTTTTTTTTTTTCAACGTTTATTTATTTTTGGGACAGAGAGAGACAGAGCATGAACGGGGGAGGGGCAGAGAGAGAGGGAGACACAGAATCGGAAACAGGCTCCAGGCTCCGAGCCATCAGCCCAGAGCCTGACGCGGGGCTCGAACTCACGGACCGTGAGATCGTGACCTGAGCTGAAGTCAGACGCTTAACCGACTGCGCCACCCAGGCGCCCCTTTTTCAGTATTTAAATGTACCACATACCACAATTGACATTATTTATATGAAGGAATTCTTTATTTGTTAAATCTGGCAATTCTAGTGGGACATATCTCATATAATAACTTTTAAAATTCACAGTGAGGTCTTAGCAACTATTTTCAAGCTGTTCTTCCATCATATAAATAAACTTTGATTTTCATTAAATCAATTTTGATACTTTATCTTTTTAAAAATAGGTAATGTTGATCAAATCAAGTCTATGAAGATACCTAATATTAACAAAACTCTTGTTTGACCTTTTATAATTCCTATAGTATATTCTTAAAAAAAAGTAACATGTTTGGGGCACCTGGGTGCCTCAAAAGGTTAAGTATCTGACTCTTGATTTACGCTTGGGTCATGATCTCACACTCCATGCTATCAAGCCCTGCATCAGGCTCTGCACTGACACTGTGGAACCTGCTTGGGATTCTCCCTCTGTCTCTCTCTCTGCCCCTTCCCAACTTGCTCTCTCTGTCTCTGTGTCAAAATAAATGAATAAACTTAAAAAAAAAAAGTAACATGGAGAGGTGGAGATGATTTGTGGTGGTTTTATTGTTATTTCATGGTTCAGTTATAGCTATATCTCATAGTGCGATTGCTTTTTATTAAAATTTGGCAAAAGTATACTAAAACAGTTTAACTTTCATACAAGATATTCCCTACAGAGTGAATATTCTACATATTCTCTTATTCATATTTTTAATAGACAATTTTGAACCTATCCTCCATGTAAATGCTGGGTTGGTGTGAACTACAGAGCAAATTGTTGAAGTGGAAACAGCTTTCTGTATCATAAATGTGTACATATGTGCACAGACAAATATAGAACCCAATGTACTGTTAACCATCAAGATATCATCTTTTTCATTCAAAGGTAAAGCCTACAGATTCACAGAACTAGGGAGCAATTTAAATCCTTGTACTTTGAGTTTGAATGCAGCCAAAATCAGGGAATTTTATTGCAGAAAGTAAACAATCCATTTTCTCCCTTCATTTAGAGAATGCATTACTGAAAAAGAAAATAATTCTTGCAGGCCATGTACATTGTAAAGGAACAAAACCTGGAAAACTGAATTACCTGCATAGCTGAGCAAAAAGCTATTCTGTACCTGATATGAGTCAAGTGTTTTTAATAGCAGACTTACATTTTGTAAGAAGAATTAGGACAATGTATGACATTGAAATTTCTCTTTAACAAAAAGTAATTTGTATTGCAGCTGACCCAAAACTGCTTGGGAACATATTTCCTTTTAGTCTTAGAATTTAAGAATACATATCATGTATTAGATCATTATATAATACAATACAAATTTTTATTTGTACTTCTGAAATTCAAATATAATCAATGTACTAATATTATTAGGTAAGTAAAATATATTTTAATATAGTTACAGAAAAATTATTACATAAAAAATAGAGTCATTGGTAGCAGTAGTTCTGTAGTATTTTACCAAAGAGAAGTATTACATTTCATTGTAGATTCTTTCTGTGTTCTACAGATCACTTGTGTATATTCACTCTAGAAGAAAACATAATTGGTATTCCAACTAGCATAGCATGGATTTAAGTTTTAATTTTACTGGTAGCTAATAGCAGAAAATTGTTTTATAATGTACAACATTTAGGATCTTAGCTGAACCATCTTCATCATCGTGAGCTCTACATTACAAAAGTATCTAATGGCTTACCTATTTTTTTTTTTTTTTTGATAAAGAAAGAAGAAACTAATAGTAACTGGCAGCCTGACAGGTGCTCTGTGCATCATACTGGTTTCTTTACATATATTATGTTACTTACTCAAAGAAGAATAGTCCTATTTTAAAGATAGGCATCATCATCCATTTTTACAGACGAAGAAATGGGGCTCAGACAAAAAGAATAGTGACATTAAAGCCAAGATACAAGTACTACATAATTCTAAATCTAATGTTATATTCACTATATTCTACCTAATTCAGAAGAGGCTGTCATTTGATGAAAATATACATACTACTAATGTATAAAACCATTTAGTCTGATTGACCTATTGCTCATGTAAGAAACCGCGTTCAAGCTGCCTCATTCCTAGAGATTATTTTTCCTAATGAGAGACAACATTGAGAATGGTGAAGAGCAAGGGTTATGGAATCTGAAAGCTTGCATTTGAATTCAGGCACTATTATTAATCTTTTTCTATTGTAATAACCTGACTGGCAAAATGGAGATAATAATAATACCTAACTTAACGTTATAATTATGAATGAATGAAATAATGTAAAGTTCTTAAGAATGATTCCTGGCGGGGCGCCTGGGTGGCGCAGTCGGTTAAGCGTCCGACTTCAGCCAGGTCACGATCTCGCGGTCCGTGAGTTCGAGCCCCGCGTCGGGCTCTGGGCTGATGACTCAGAGCCTGGAGCCTGTTTCCGATTCTGTGTCTCCCTCTCTCTCTGCCCCTCCCCCGTTCATGCTCTGTCTCTCTCTGTCCCAAAAATAAATAAACTTTAAAAAAAAAAAAAAAAAAAGAATGATTCCTGGCATATAGAAATGATTCAATTTTATTGTAATAGTTCAACTAATCAACTAATTACTTTGCATAGAAAATTTTACATTTTAGCCTAAGAAAGAATAAAAGAGCTTTGAGGAAAGAGAAGCCTGAACAACAAAGAATGGAGTAGAATGGTTACTGAGAATTAGTGATTAGATAGTGAAAGCCAGCATATGAAAAAAGATGATTTTTTGTGTGTGGTTTATGGGTTTTTTTTTAGAGTCTTTACATAAAGTCAGCAGAAGTATCTCTCTATATTCAGTTGAATATAGGCAAGGATAAGGCCATTTTTTCCACCTTCTCATGAATTTAGAACTTCCCAATATTATAAAGATTGGCAGCTTGAGGGCATCAAGAGATAGAATCATCAGTGGCTTCCTTTAGTAGTGATAATCATGAGGCTCCTTCAACATATGATCAGACAATGAATATCGTCCAGGGAACCAGAGCAAGACAGAAGAAAAAGGTGGACCCAAAAATCTGGTTTATACCTGTATACTTTCAGGAGCTTTATATTCCCCTAAATTCCCAGGGAGATTGTGAAAGGAAGAGTGCATGAACAGAAAGCAGGAGTAGAAATTTTGTATTACCAATAGTAACATGGAATAAAATTGTATCATCAGACTGGGAAAATATAAAACTGATAGATTTTACTATTTATATTATATGATACACAGATTTATATAGATGATACACTTTAATCATAATCTCTTTATTCTGTATATTCTAAAAGTATAATTACAATTCATAAAGTATATTTACAAAATAAAATTACTGTCTAATATGTTAGGAAAGTGCATTTTGTCAAGCAAAAATATATTTAAGTAACAGAACCATTGACTTCCAAAAATTGCTTTAGTTGTTAGAGATAAAGGAAAGAAAGAATATGAGCATAGGAATTCATTTCCCAAATAATATGAACAGTTTTGGTTTCTACCTGTGGTTTTAGTCATCTAATTTCTTTTTTTTTTTTTTATTTATTTTTTTTTATTTATTTTTTTTTATTATTTTTTTTTATTTAGATATGAAATTTATTGTCAAATTGGTTTCCATACAACACCCAGTGCTCATCCCAAAAAGTGCCCTCCTCAGTACCCATCACCCACCCTCTCCTCCCTCCCACCCCCCATCAACCCTTAGTTTGTTCTCAGTTCTCAACAGTCTCTTATGCTTTGGCTCTCTCCCACTCTAACCTCTTTTTTTTTTTTTTTTGTTCCCCTCCCCCATGGGTTTCTCTTAAGTTTCTCAGGATCCACATAAGATGAAACCATATGGTATCTGTCTTTCTCTGTATGGCTTATTTCACTTAGCATCACACTCTCCAGTTCCATCCACGTTGCTACAAAAGGCCATATTTCATTTTTTCTCATTGCCACGTAGTACTCCATTGTGTATATAAACCACAATTTCTTTATCCATTCATCAGTTGATGGACATTTAGGCTCTTTCCATAATTTGGCTATTGTTGAGAGTGTTGCTATGAACATTGGGGTACAAGTGCCCCTATGCATCAGTACTCCTGTGTCCCTTGGATAAATTCCTAGCAGTGCTATTGCTGGGTCATAGGGTAGGTCTATTTTTAATTTTCTGAGGAACCTCCACACTGCTTTCCAGAGCGGCTGCACCAATTTGCATTCCCACCAACAGTGCAAGAGGGTTCCCGTTTCTCCACATCCTCTCCAGCATCTATAGTCTCCTGATTTGTTCATTTTGGCCACTCTGACTGGTGTGAGGTGATACCTGAGTGTGGTTTTGATTTGTATTTCCCTGATGAGGAGCGACGCTGAACATCTTTTCATGTGCCTGTTGGCCATCCGGATGTCTTCTTTAGAGAAGTGTCTATTCATGTTTTCTGCCCATTTCTTCACTGGGTTATTTGCTTTTCGGGTGTGGAGTTTGGTGAGCTCTTTATAGATTTTGGATACTAGCCCTTTGTCCGATATGTCATTTGCAAATATCTTTTCCCATTCCGTTGGTTGCCTTTCAGTTTTGTTGGTTGTTTCCTTGGCTGTGCAGAAGCTTTTTATCTTCATAAGGTCCCAGTAATTCACTTTTGCTTTTAATTCCCTTGCCTTTGGGGATGTGTCGAGTAAGAGATTGCTACGGCTGAGGTCAGAGAGGTCTTTTCCTGCTTTCTCCTCTAAGGTTTTGATGGTTTCCTGTCTCACATTCAGGTCCTTTATCCATTTTGAGTTTATTTTTGTGAATGGTGTGAGAAAGTGGTCTAGTTTCAACCTTCTGCATGTTGCTGTCCAGTTCTCCCAGCACCATTTGTTAAAGAGACTGTCTTTTTTCCATTGGATGTTCTTTCCTGCTTTGTCAAAGATGAGTTGGCCATACGTTTGTGGGTCTAGTTCTGGGGTTTCTATTCTATTCCATTGGTCTATGTGTCTGTTTTTGTGCCAATACCATGCTGTCTTGATGATGACAGCTTTGTAGTAGAGGCTAAAGTCTGGGATTGTGATGCCTCCTGCTTTGGTCTTCTTCTTCAAAATTACTTTGGCTATTCGGGGCCTTTTGTGGTTCCATATGAATTTTAGGATTGCTTGTTCTAGTTTCAAGAAGAATGCTGGTGCAATTTTGATTGGGATTGCATTGAATGTGTAGATAGCTTTGGGTAGTATTGACATTTTGATAATATTTATTCTTCCAAACCGTGAGCAAGGAATGTCTTTCCATTTCTTTAAATCTTCTTCAATTACCTTCATAAGCTTTCTATAGTTTTCAGCATACAGATCCTTTACATCTTTGGTTAGATTTATTCCTAGGTATTTTATGCTTCTTGGTGCAATTGTGAATGGTATCAGTTTCTTTATTTGTCTTTCTGTTGCTTCACTGTTAGTGTATAAGAATGCAACTGATTTCTGTACATTGATTTTGTATCCTGCAACTTTGCTGAATTCATGTATCAGTTCTAGCAGACTTTTGGTGGAGTCTATCGGATTTTCCATGTATAATATCATGTCATCTGCAAAGAGCGAAAGCTTGACTTCATCTTTGCCAATTTTGACGCCTTTGATTTCCTTTTGTTGTCTGATTGCTGATGCTAGAACTTCCAGCACTATGTTAAACAACAGCGGTGAGAGTGGGCATCCCTGTCGTGTTCCTGATCTCAGGGAAAAAGCTCTCAGTTTTTCCCCGTTGAGGATGATGTTAGCTGTGGGCTTTTCATAAATGGCTTTTATGATGTTTAAGTATGTTCCTTCCATCCCGACTTTCTGAAGGGTTTTTATTAAAATGGTGCTGAATTTTGTCAAATGCCTTTTGTGCATCGATTGACAGGATCACACGGTTCTTATCTTTTCTGTTATTAATGTGATGTATCACGTTGATTGATTTGCGAATGTTGAACCAGCCCTGCATCCCAGGAATGAATCCCACTTGATCATGGTGAATAATTCTTTTTATATGCTGTTGAATTTGATTTGCTAGTATCTTATTGAGAATTTTTGCATCCATATTCATCAGGGATATTGGCCTGTAGTTCTCTTTTTTACTGGGTCTCTGTCTGGTTTGGGAATCAAAGTAATACTGGCTTCATAGAATGAGTCTGGAAGTTTTCCTTCCCTTTCAATTTCTTGGAATAGCATGAGAAGGATAGGTATTATCTCTGCTTTAAATGTCTGGTAGAACTCCCCTGGGAAGCCATCTGGTCCTGGACTCTTATTTGTTGGGAGATTTTTGATAACGGATTCAATTTCTTTGCTGGTTATGGGTCTGTTCAAGCTTTCTATTTCTTCCTGATTGAGTTTTGGAACAGTGTGGGTGTTTAGGAATTTGTCCATTTCTTCCAGGTTGTCCAATTCGTTGGCAGATAATTTTTCATAGTATTCCCTGATAATTGTTTGTATCTCTGAGGGATTGGTTGTCATAATTCCATTTTCATTCATGATTTTATCTATTTGGGTCATCTCCCTTTTCTTTTTGAGAAGCCTGGCTAGAGGTTTGTCAATTTTGTTTATTTTTTCAAAAAACCAACTCTTGGTTTCGTTGATCTGCTCTACAGTTTTTTTAGATTCTATATTGTTTATTTCTGCTCTGATCTTTATTATTTCTCTTCTTCTGCTGGGTTTAGGCTGCCTTTGCTGTTCTGCTTCTATTTCCTTGAGGTGTGCTGTTAGATTTTGTATTTGGGATTTTTCTTGTTTCTTGAGATAGGCCTGGATTGCAATGTATTTTCCTCTCAGGACTGCCTTCGCTGCGTCCCAAAGCGTTTGGATTGTTGTATTTTCATTTTCGTTTGTTTCCATATATTTTTTAATTTCTTCTCGAATTGCCTGGTTGACCCACTCATTCGTTAGTAGGGTGTTCTTTAACCTCCATGCTTTTGGAGGTTTTCCAGACTTTTTTCTGTGGTTGATTTCAAGCTTCATAGCATTGTGGTCTGAAAGTATGCATGGTATGATTTCAATTCTTGTAAACTTATGAAGGGCTGTTTTGTGACCCAGTATATGATCTATCTTGGAGAATGTTCCATGTGCACTCGAGAAGAAAGTATATTCTGTTGCTTTGGGATGCAGAGTTCTAAATATATCTGTCAAGTCCATCTGATCCAATGTCTCATTCAGGGCCCTTGTTTCTTTATTGACTGTGCGTCCAGATGATCTATCCATTTCTGTAAGTGGGGTGTTAAAGTCCCCTGCAATTACCACATTCTTCTCAATAAGGTTGCTTATGTTTGTGAGTAATTGTTTTATATATTTGGGCGCTCCGGTATTCGGCGCATAGACATTTATAATTGTTAGCTCTTCCTGATGGATAGACCCTGTCACTATTATATAATGTCCTTCTTCATCTCTTGTTACAGCCTTTAATTTAAAGTCTAGTTTGTCTGATATAAGGATGGCTACTCCAGCTTTCTTTTGGCTTCCAGTAGCGTGATAAATAGATCTCCATCCCCTCAGTCTCAATCTAAAGGTGTCCTCAGGTCTAAAATGAGTCTCTTGTAGACAGCAAATAGATGGGTCTTGTTTTTTTATCCATTCTGATACCCTATGTCTTTTGGTTGGCGCATTTAATCCATTTACATTCAGTGGTATTATAGAAAGATATGGGTTTAGAGTCATTGTGATGTCTGTATGTTTTATGCTTGTAGTGATGTCTCTGGTACTTTGTCTCACAGGGTCCCCCTTAGGATCTCTTGGAGGGCTGGTTTAGTGGTGACAAATTCCTTCAGTTTTTGTTTGTTTGGGAAGACCTTTATCTCTCCTTCTATTCTAAATGACAGACTTGCTGGATAAAGGATTCTCGCCTGCATATTTTTTCTGTCTAGCACACTGAAAATCTCGTGCCAATTCTTTCTGGCCTGCCAAGTTTCAAAAGAGAGATCAGTCACGAGTCTTATAGCTCTCCCTTTATATGTGAGGGCACGTTTACCCCTTGCTGCTTTCAGAATTTTCTCTTTATCCTTGTATTTTGCCAGTTTCACTCTGATATGTCGTGCCAAAGATCGATTCAAGTTACGTCTGAAGGGAGTTCTCTGTGCCTCTTGGATTTCAATGCCTTTTTCCTTCCCCACTTCAGGGAAGTTCTCAGCTATTATTTCTTCAAGTACCCCTTCAGCACCTTTCCCTCTCTCTTCCTCCTCTGGGATACCAATTATGCGTATATTATTTCTTTTTAGTGTATCACTTAGTTCTCTAATTTTCCCCTTATATTCCTGGATTTTTTTATCTCTCTTTTTCTCAGCTTCCTCTTTTTCCATAACTTTATCTTCTAGTTCACCTATTCTCTCCTCTGCCTCTTCAATCCGAGCCGTGGTGGTTTCCATTTTGTTATGCATTTCGTTTAAAGCGTTTTTCAGCTCCTCGTGACTGTTCCTTAGGCCCTTGATCTCTGTAGCAAGAGATTCTCTGCTGTCAGCTATACTGTTTTCAAGCCCAGCGATTAATTTTATGACTATTATTCTAAATTCACTTTCTGTTATATTATTTAAATCATTTTTGATCAGCTCATTAGCTGTTGTTATTTCCTGGAGATTCTTCTGAGGGGAATTCTTCCGCTTGGTCATTTTGGATAGTCCCTGGCGTGGTGAGGACCTGCAGGGCACTTCCCCTGTGCTGTGGTGTATAACTGGAGTTGGTGGGCGGAGCCGCAGTCAGACCTGATGTCTGCCCCGAGCCCACCGCTGGGGCCACAGTCAGACTGGTGTGTGCCTTCTCTTCCCCTCTCCTAGGGGCGGGATTCACTGTGGGGTGGGGTGGTCTGTCTGGGCTACTTGCACATTGCCAGGCTTGTGGTGCTGGGGATCTGGCGTCTTAGCTGGGGTGGGTAGGCAAGGTGCACAGGGGCAGGAGGGGCAGGCTTAGCTTGCTTCTCCTTAGGTGATCCACTTCAGGAGGGGCCCTGTGGCAGCAGGAGGGAGTCAGATCCTCTGCCGGAGGTTTGGCTCCGCAGAAGCGCAGAGTTGGGTGTTTGCGCGGAGCGAGCAAGTTCCCTGGCAGGAACTGGTTCTCTTTGGGATTTTGGCTGGGAGATGGGCGGGGAAGATGGCGCTGGCGAGCGCCTTTGTTCCCCACCAAACTGAGCTCTGTCGTCCGGGGGCTCAGCAGCTCTCCTTCCCTTTGTCCTCCAGCCTTCCCGCTTTTTGAGCAGAGCTGTTAGCTTATGACCTCCCAGACGCTAAGTCGCGCTTGCTGTCGGAACACAGTCCGTCAGGCCCCTCCGCTTTTTGCAAGCCAGACTCGGGGGCTCTGCTTGACCAGCGAGCCGCCCCTCCGCCCCGGCTCCCTCCCGCCAGTCCGTGGAGTGCGCACCGCCTCGCCGCCCTTCCTACCCTCTTCCGTGGGCCTCTCGTCTGCGCTTGGCTCCGGCGACTCCGTTCTGCTAATCCTCTGGTGGTTTTCTGTGTTATTTAGGCAGGTGTAGGTGGAATCTAAGTGATCAGCAGGACACGCGGTGAGCCCAGCGTCCTCCTACGCCGCCATCTTCCCTACCCCACCAGTCATCTAATTTCAAAGAAACATATTTTGAAGTCTTTCATTAGCAAAATGAATCTGAGAAGATATGTTGAGCACTTATACTCTATATCTTAGAATTTAACATTATATTGCAATCATTAAAATTTCATATTTTTTCTTTTGTCTTTTCACTTGTGAACTCTCTTGGGTCAGCAACTGTTTTCTCTCTTGTGAGCCCATAACAATCCCTAGTAGAACAATATAGCCATGGAAGTTTATTTTAAAATATTAATTGACTGAGACACTATCACATCTTCTGTCCTCTTCATGTTTAGACTTTGCTATGGCATTTTATTTTATTTTATTTTATTTTTTAAATATGAATGGAATGCTACGGCATTTTAAACTACTGACTTCTTTTTTCTGAGAATTCTCTTCTGTTCGAAAGCCTCCTATGCTTTCAATGATATTCTGGCCTCTTTGTTTCCAATTTTTCTGCCATCTCTTCTCATTATTCAAACTGGACCTATCTTCTTCTACCTTTAGCTGGACGCTTCTGTGTGCAGGCATTTATTATCTGCCTTTCAAACTGCTCCCATGCAAGTTCCTTAGTCCACTTAACCTCAACACAACCCCAGCAACCAGCTGGACTTAGCCTCAAACTTTCTCCTGTTCCTCTTTACATATTCTTTATTTCAAACCATATGCAGCCTTTACAGATTGTCATAAACCTTCCACTCACAGTGTTTGCAGAATTAACATTGCATCTAAGTCTTGTATACAGGTAAAACTAGACCTCGATATTTTTAGAAGCTTTTAGTTTATGTCTCCTAACTCTAAAGGAGGAATGTATCATAAGAATATGTTAGTAGAATTTTAGTCAAAATTTTGCTTTTTATATTCATCCATTCAATAATTTTAAAAACAAATATTTTATGCTCATGAGTTGTTCTCAATGCAAGTGTATGTTGGAGAAAATAGAAAACAATGTTTAAGATATTTCAGTGTTTCACACTCAAAGCATACCAGGGGAGCAAATAAGTGAATTAACTATGTTTTAATTTTTATACTTATTTTGGTTGTTTAGTAGCATTGGTGAAATTAAAAATGAGTGTTTCTTCTTCCAATTGTTTTTTTACTTTATTTATTACCTTATTGACGTGGAACTCACAAATTGTACACCTGTATCTGCTGCTAGATGCCTTGCCAATTATTTTTCTTTCCTTTTGTAATAACACTTACAAGCCTCTACTATTTGTATTTTTTTTTTAATTTTTTCTTAACGTTTATTTATTTTTGAGACAGAGAGAGACAGAGCATGAACGGGGGAGGGTCAGAGAGAGGGAGACACAGAATCTGAAACAGGCTCCAGGCTCCGAGCTGTCAGCACAGAGCCCGACGCAGGGCTCAAACTCACGGACCGCAAGATCATGACCTGAGCCGAAGTCGGCCGCCCAACCGACTGAGCCACCCAGGCGCCCCTACTATTTGTTGTTTTATTTTTTAACTTTGCTTTGTCTATTGAACTTTCTAGATAAAGAGTAAATCCTAGGTTATTATTATTATGAATATATAAGATTAAAGGCAACTATATCGTATAGGTTAATAGTAATTACACATGTTTTTATTTCTATTTAAAATGTCAAAATAATTTTGCAGAAGACCCATACCTGTTTATGAAAAAATGTATGGAAGTTATTGCTAGGGATTATAGGTGTGCACTACTAATACAATGCTCTTAGAAATATAAAAATATATATATAGAAAAAATTAGAGTACAATTTTTCCATTGTGTCTTCTAGATGAAGAAGAGAGGTGTATGGTTTTTTTTTTGTTTTTTGTTTTTGCTGTTTTGTTCTTTATTTTTTAATTAAACAGGTGTTCTAAATCAAACATTTTTTAATCAACACTTTTAAGGCAACAATTGTTTAATTAAATGCAGATAAATCAGAGGTAACATACAGATGTATCTACGACGCGGTTCCAAATATAAATGATAACAAGATCATAGAAAAATGGATCCTACCAATATCTAAGTGTTCTTCAAGTATATGTACAGGGGTAAAAAAGGATCATAATTTATGTGGGGCATAAATACTTTTAACATTATTCTGAAAGGAATTCTTTTAGAAAATATCCAAAATGATCCTGCAATTGAATATTTTATTATTCAAAGAGGAAAATATGGTTTGAGTTGCATGGATTTAATTAATCCATGACAAGTCAACACTCAGAAACCACCTTCTACATTTACTAATTTTGCTGTTCCTCATCTCTAATTCCCATTCTTATGTTTTCATTTCTGTATTTTATTAATCCTTTCATTTTGGAATGCTGAACTTTGTAAAAAATATCACTTAACTCTTCTAATGGTCTTCAATGTTGTCATGCCAACAAATCATCTTCTAGAGTCATCATGAATTTTCCAGAGTCATTTCACTTATTTCCTGTTAATGACTTCATTATTCATAATTGTTTTTCCAAGTCTTTTCATTGCCTTCTACATTGTATTAATTATTTCATTTATTCAATCAGTAAATATTTATTAATCACTTACTATGTGTCAGGCACCATTTTAAGTGCAATGGGGAAAAACACTAAAGCCAAAAACAAAAATGCAATTTCTGACAAACTAATCTGTTCATAATATATATCCTTAGTTTTGTAATACTTCTTGGCATCAATGTAATGATAGAACAGATTCTGTTCTTGGACATTCTGATCTTGGAGAAGGTCTAGGATATTTAGAAGATTTCCTTAGGGGCGCCTGGGTGGCGCAGTCGGTTAAGCGTCCGACTTCAGCCAGGTCATGATCTTGCGGTCCGTGAGTTCGAGCCCCGCGTCGGGCTCTGGGCTGATGGCTCAGAGCCTGGAGCCTGTTTCCGATTCTGTGTCTCCCTCTCTCTCTGCCCCTCCCCCGTTCATGCTCTGTCTCTCTCTGTCCCAAAAATAAATAAACGTTGAAAAAAAAAATTAAAAAAAAAAAAAAAAGAAGATTTCCTTAGTTACTCTGATATACAGCCACTTTGGGAACCAAATGTAGATAAGTAGAACATATTTGACACTGGGAAGAGAAATTTGAGAATAATTGGCTTGGAAATTCTTGTATGTGTATGAATATGAGTAAAGCTATGAGAAAGAGAAAGTGCAAAAGGAAAAAAAGATGAAGACAGAAGCATGAAACGTGTCTGGGTGGGTCAGAGGCTTGGAACAAAATATGAGAATGCAATATGCAGCATAAAATGCTATCGACAGCACAATGACTAAAAACAATTTTAATTGTCATTCACTGGCCCAGACACTGTGCTAAGTGTCACAAATATTCACATGTTTAATTCTAAATAGCTGTATAGGAAATTAAGGTTCATTATGCATTATGTATGTTGCTCAACATCCTACTAAGTATTAAAGCCAAGGTTAAATCCCCTATCTGCTCCACTGGTGATAAGTTGGTTATCTAAACATCTTCCTCCTTAAAGATTTTCACCCATAATAGAAATGAATGGGTATAATAGAAATGAATGGGCTTTACTCAAAAGAGAAAGCAAATAGTTGATATGGTGAAGTTCCAAAGAAGAGAGTAGGGAACTAGATCAAGATCATGATACACAGTCTTATTTAAGAGGCTATTTTTTCCAAGTAACTTGTGTGACCATATATGAAAATATGTGTAAAAATGTACTTATAGGTAAAATATATACGAATGTTAACTCTGGTTCTTTTAATGTAGCAAAAGGGGAGAAGAGAAAAAATATAAAGATGAAGCAACGTTTTGAGGCAACGGAGGTTAGGAGTTTAAGGAAATTCAAATCGGCCCTAGTCTTCTCAAAAATTGCTGGGACAGATGAGACAAGTTTTGACCAGACAATTCCAAGTGCTTCTATCTTTAAATGCATCTGCAACTCACAGACCTCAACTCTTAACCCTCATTACAAATACTCTGTACCTGGAGATTAACAGGATTCCTGGTCATCCATTATCCTTGCATTCTGATCTCCACATGAATTTGCGCATCCTAGCATCCAATTCCATTCTCTATACTCCTAAAACCCTTTTACCCCTGAAACTCAAAGTCAGCAGCAAACCCCCTAAATCCAGCACCTCTTCTATCGATATCCCCTTAAACTTCATGCTCTAACTGAAAGCTGATAATCTCCTAAAGGCACATTTTCCCCTGCACCCCTCAATCTTTTAATTTTGCTATTACTACCATCATAATTATCAAACATTCTTTTCTTACTTTGTTAAGTGAGGCAGCCCTGAAGAATCTATCATGGAAACTGGAGAAGTATCCTCTTTATTTCTCTGTGCTACAATTAATCCCTCTACCTCCCTTAAAAAAATAAGTTTGAATGTCATGACATCAGAAAGCACTACCTATCGGTCCTTATTGAAGTAAACTTCCAACTCCCCATTTGTCTCCCTCATAGCTGAAAGATGTAAGCACCTGGCTTACTGTTATTTTTTCTAATAATACTCTTGTAGTAATTCTTAGTGATTTCAATATCCACATAATCTATTAATAGCCAGTCCTATTAGTACCTTGTTTTTTCTTTTAATCACCTTGTCCTCCAACTTTCCTCAGATACACATTCCCATTGTTGTATACTAGGTGTGGTCACCAATAATCTTAATCACTCTCCTATTTTTTTTTCCAAATCATGCACTCTAGTGTTCAGTTCCAACGATCTTTGACTCTGTTGGAACCTACAATTTATTATTCCTAGCACTTTTTCACTGTCCGTCAATACTTCATGCCTTCACTTGCTTCCTTACTTGGAATGTCATAATCAGTCTCTTGAATACACTTCAACTTTCTTCCTCTTGTCTCCTTTCAATGTTGTTCCCATTCTAGAAAAATTCCACACTGGCCAAAATCTTCTCTCTATCTACTCCATGCTTCCACTTGCACAGAAGAGCATGACTGAAGGCAAAAGTAAAATCATGCTAACTGGTCTCACTTAACTGTAAGACCCAACTTCAAGTGGCCTTTTGGTGCTTCTAGGCAAGGATATTGTATCCCCTAGCTATTTATTTTCCTCTCCCATGCTCCTAGACAGTCATTTCATGCCTTCTCATGTACAATTCAACCTCCAACTTCTCCATCCCCATCCTCATGCATAGCTAATAATTCTGCTTCCCATTTCCCTGATAAAATAAAAACAAACATAAGAAAATTTCCATAAGCTCTCACCACCGCATGTATCCTGAATTTGTACCCTGTTTATTTTTTTCCTTAACAGTAGTGCCATCTAATATGCTATATATTTTTTTCTTAGATGATTTGTATATTGTGTATTCCTCACCCCTCTGCTGCCATTGTAAATACCAAGTGGGTAAGATTTTTATCTTTGATATTTATCTCTGTTCTTTCTGTACCTAAAACAATGCCTGGCAAGTAAAAGATATAATAAATACTGTGTCTGAATGTGTGTATGTATACATATATATATACACATTTATTTAAATAATTTTCTGAGATAGATCTTATAATTTTCATTTTACAAATGATTCAGACAGTTTGACTTTCTAAGGACCACTAGATCAATCAAATGTTAAAGCCAAAATTCTATCCCATGTCCCCATGTCATTCTTTTTCCCCCCATTGGCTTAAACAATTCAAATTTATTACCTTACACTTCTTAATGTCAGAAGCTTAAAATGGGTGTCACTGGACTAAAATCACGGTATTGTCATCACTGTATTCTTTCTGGAGACTCTAGAGAGAGTCCATTTCCTTATTGTTCCCAGCTTCCAGAAACCACCTGTTTCCCTTGTTTCTTAGCTCCTTTCCTCCTCTTCAAGGCCAACAATTTTGGCCAAGTCCTTTCCACACTGTCATTTCTCTGATTCTCTCTTCTGCTTCCCTCTTCCACTTTTAATGATCTTATTACTACAGTCCCCTTACCCTGACAATTTAGTATAATCTATTTTAAGGTCAGCTAATTAGCAATCTTAGTTTCACTTGCTGCCTTAATTCCCCTTTGCCACATGACCTAATATATTTTATCAGTCATGGATATTAGGTTATGGACATCTTTGGGGCAGAGAACGTTATTCTTCCTACCACTGGATTTAGCTGTTATACCATCAGTAGTGGTGCTTAGTGTTTGTAGAGGAAATACTTAGGACATTACATTTAAAAGGGAGGGATGATTAATTATGATGAGGAAAAAGTCATTCCCAAAGGTTATATGCTATAATTTTCCATTTATATAACATTTTTAAAATAAAAAAAGAATTTAGGAATAGAGGGCATATTGCTAGGGCAAATGGTGGCCAGAAGTTCACAATGAGGAAGTGGGTAGAGGAAAGTGAATAGGTTATAAAAAGGCAACATACACAACCTTTGTGATTCTGGAACTGTTGAGTATCTTAACTGGGGTGGTGGAGATATGAAGTTACACAGGTGATAAAATTCTATAAAACTTAATACATAAGCACCCACACACGAATATCAGTAAAACTAGGAAGTATGAATATGACCAGTGGAGAGTATCCATTTTAATATCCTGGTTGTGATGTAAGGAATTCAAAGTCAATATATATCTAGAGCTCTTAAAATTTTCCTAGTTAATTATTTTTAGGGGGAAGATGAGAAGTGCTCAGTTTAATTTGTATGTGAATCACAGTGTCCCTGAAGACAGCAAGATATTTTAAGACAGTGATAATTTCTTTAGTTTAGGACCTTAAAAAGTGGTTTGCAGAAGCAGGAGGAAGGTGGATATAATTACAAAAAGGCAACGTGGGGAATCCCTATAGTGTTGGGAGTATAGAGTTATCTTGACTGTGGTGATGGATACACAGTCCTGCACAGATGACAAAGTTATATAAAACTCAAGGTACGCAGACTAGTACACACATAAGTCTAATGCAGTGCATGTCATTCCAAACACAAGGCTTAAATATGTACTAAATTAAGTACAAAATATTAGTTTTAATAATCTGAATTCTTGGTATTTGTGCCTCAAAATATCTGTCCAGGTTTATCTTGCACACACAGTACTTTTTAATCAATCTGGAATATGTGCCCTGAGCTGTGCCAGCTTAGTCACTGGTGTTCTAATTTCTGCCTGTTGAAATTCTGTTTATTCTTAAGGACCTATGTAAAATATTCTCTCTATTATCTGTCATCTATCTATCTACCTATCTATCTATCATATATTATCTATCCTTCTTTCTAAAATCCCTTTCAACTGGATTTTCTTTTCCCTTATTTTAATTATTAACAATATCACCATCCTTCTTAGAGTGCCCATTTAAATTACAAAGGAGAAAAAGACATTCATCATACCTATGTTTCAAGTTCCTCCAGACTCCATAACAGATCATCAGTTTTTTGCAGTCTTATTCATTTTTATATTTTTTATACAACAACATCATTACATGCTTTTCATCTGACAGTTATAACTAACACACTTTGAATACTTACTGCTAAACATTATTCTAAGCCATTACATGTATTCGTTAATTCAGTTCTCACAATCCTGCCAAAACAAGTGCTACCATTATCCCTAATTTTCAAATGAGAAAGTGAGGTACAGAGAACGAGGCAAAGTCCCATAACTAATGATTATTTGAGCTGGGATCTGAAACCAGGCACCCTGGCTCCAGACCACTTGTACTTAACCATGAAGAGATATTATCTTTCAGCTACTGATTGATAAATTCACTGTAAGTATTGATTGAATCCCATAAGCTAAAATATAGCATCTTAATAAATTACAAAAACACAAGGGAGACTGGAGAAACGGATGTCATCTTGGGCTATCTTATCTGGCTATATGATAAAAAATAGGTCATGGTAATACAAGCTTTATCTATGTTGCTTATTAGGAGAGATCACAAAGAGCTCATTAAGGCTAATTGTATTGAATTAAGATGAAATTTGCATTGTACATCAAGTGATAAAAGATTGCATACATCAGGCAAATGCTAAGTTTTTAATGTATGCTTTCAAGATTAAGTAGAAGAACTGATCACATAGAAATAAGCTGAAAATCTACTCTAGAATCTTAAAGAGGTCCAGTAAAGGTGGTGGGGGTGGGGAACATCTGAATTTTCTATTTGCTTAATTGCCTGTGAGAGTTAATGTGAAACTTGCCTTTCACAATCTTTCCTCATCCTGTGGCTAGCCTCTGGAAACAGTGTTGTCATATTCTTCACATTTGGCATGAGAAGATCTGAGGTTTGTATGAGAGATCCTGAACTGCAGGGAATGAAAATAAAAATGAAGTTAAGTGAGGGGCGCCTTGGTGGCTCAATTGGTTGAGCTTCTGACTTTGACTCAGGTCATGATCTCTAAGTTCATGGGTTCCAGCCTTGCGTCGGACTCTGTGCTGACAGTTCAGAGCCTGGAGACAGCTTCAGATTCTGTGTCTCCCTCTCTCTCTCTCTCTGCTCCTCCCCCATTCATGCTCTGTCTCTCTCTGTCTCTCAAAATTAAATAAAAGTTAAAAAAATTAAAAATGAGGTTATGTGAAATCATGTGTAGCGACTGAATTTTTAAAAAATCAAAGAGTAGATATAATTTGAAAATTGTGCAAGGGCCCTCTGGCTGGCTCAGTTGGAAGTGCTTGTGACTCTTCATCTTGGAGTTGTGATGAGAAGATTCCCTATTTTGAGTGTACAGATTACTTAAGTAAATACTTAAAAAATAAAAAAGAAAGAAAGAAAATTTTGCTAGACAGCTATTTTCAGAGAAACTATACTAAACATTTTCAAACTATCTCCATAAAGATAAATTTTTAACATGTCACTGGGAGTTTCTTCTTAATTAAATCAAACTTTGCTTTAAAAAGTAATTTTGGATATTTATGTACTGTAGGCAGTCCTTTGATCCAAAACAAAATGTTCTATAAAATCACAATGAAATAAGTATTCCACATTTTAATTACTTCCTTTATAATATTTTCTTCCCTTAAGTTCTTAGAAAAATAAAGAAGAAAAAAATATATGTGTTAAAAACTATGGTCAACAAATTTTAATTCATTAATTTTAAAAAATGAAACATAGTTTTGATATTTCAGAAACATGCATTATATACACAACCCCCCTGAGTGTATCTACATGTCCTTCAGGCTCTGCTATTTAGCAATTTCCTCCAAGCTCATTAGTTTGCCTTGCATTTCTGCCATTTTAATAGTCCAATAGTAAATTTGTGTGAGCTTTATTAAATATGAGCAACACACATGCAGATTTTCATGATCAGACCTTCAGTGGCTTTTCAAATCTGATGATTGGGAAGCAATCTCCAATTCTTCTCCATTAGACTTATTTAAAGATACAAGCTACTTCAGTTTAGTCAGATAAAGAAATCCAGGGCAGATTCAAGGAAATGTGAAACTCTTTATAAGCAATATTCACTTTTGGATGTGATGGCACTAGCACCTCCAAACTTTTCCTTCATCTCTGGGACCACTGCTACCACTACTTATTTAATCACTTATGAATATATTCTGGGGTAACTGGAAAAGAATCCCCATTTCCTTCAAGTGGAGTACTGACAAAGTAGAAGGAAATAGAAACAAAGCAAGAAGTTACTTGTCTGGGAGCTCTGATGTGTGACCTATCCTTTCTCATGTGTGTCAGAGTTAGGAAACAATCATTAGCAGAATATTTTATATATTAAGACTTTGTTTTATAATCTATGCACCATGCTGTGTTTACCTCAGTGTTGTTTTATCTTTTATTATAAATTTTGTATTTAATGCCTGAAACAAGAACTTGATAAACCACAGAAAGTAATAAAGGTTATTCAGCAAGAAATAAAGCAATTCTTTTGAGAATTATTCTGTAATACTTAATCAGAGCTATACTCTTTTCTTTTTTTTAACTTTAGTTATTTATTTTGAGAGAATGAGAGAAAGAATGTGTGTGTGTGTGTGTGTGTGTGTGTGTGTGTGTGTGTGTGTAAGTGGGGTAGGAGCAGAGAGAGAAGGAGAGAGAATTCCAAGCAGGCTCCATGCTGTCAGCACAGACCCTGATGTAGAGCTTGAACTTAGGAACCATGAGATCATGACCTAAGCTGAAATCAAAAGTCATATGCTTAACGGTTTGAGCCACTCAGTCTCCCCTACTCTTTTTTTTTTTTTTTTTTTTTTTTTTTGAGGGAAGGACAGAGAGAAGGAAAGATAGAATTCTAAGCAGGCTCTGCACTGTCAGCAAAGGGCCAGATGCAGGGCTCTAACTCATGGACTGTGAGATAACAACCTGAACCAAGATCAAGTGTCAGACCCTTGGGGCAACTGAGTGGCTTAGTCAGTTAAGCATCTGACTCTTAGTTTAGGCTCAGGTCATGATCTACGGTTTCATGAGCCAGAGCCCGGCATTTGGCTCCATGTTGACAGTGGGGAGCCTGCTTGGGATTCTCTGTCTCTCTCTCTCTGCCCTTCTCCCACTTGCCCTTTCCCTATTATCTCTCTCAAAAATAAAATAAAAGTTAAAAAAAAAAAAAAAAAAGAATGAGACACGTAACCGACTGAGCCCCCCAGGCATGCCCATGGTGCTACACTCTTTATATAATAGTAATCATTGACACATACTGCTTACCCTACTTCACAAAATATTATAAGTATTTTGATATATAATTTTATTTTTCCTCACAAAAATTCTTAAATGGTTGGAACATTGGCAAGATTAAGTTTATTGCTTAAGATCATACAATAAGTGGATGAAGAAGCTAAGATATTTTCACAGGTATTATTTTGGATGCTTAGGAGAATCTTAAATATTGTGATTATTGTCTGCAACCACTATACAATACCAACTCCCTCCCTACTATAAGTTTATAGTTTTATCATTTAATCAGAACTGAATTTGTGACAAAATTCTGTGAATTATAATATAGCTTTAAAGGCAAGAGTAATAAAAATTTGTACTAGAATCAAACTCAAAGTAATTTACATTAAAAATAGTCACTCTCTTGATCTTTTCTTCACAAATTTAACATTTGTTTTTATAAATATCTATAAAATTTCAGTGTATGCTGCTGCTACTTTGTGTTATTAATTATCATGTAAATAAACAATAGTGAATCTGATTATAACTTTTCAAAGCTCTTTTGCTTTTGCTATGACAGATATCAAAAACCCAAACTTTTCATTGAATATAACCTGCATAATTGTTTCATTCTTGAAAATTGCTTCAGTGCTGCATGCATCAAATGTTCCCAGAAACTAAATTTTCTCACTTCCAGGTTGAATTTAAATTATCACTATCCTTCAATGAAAGAAAATCAATTAAGGGACATTACTCATTTTTCAAACTTCCTACCAAAACATTTTTTGGAAGAAAATGAAAAGATGTGGGTTTATTGATACTGAAAGAATGCTAAGTGATGCTAGCATATACATGAATAACACCCACCATAAAGTCATTTACAATGATGTCAGATTTAGACCATTTGTGCTTTTGCCCATTTCAAATAAAATATTAGCTGGTGCTTATATAGAACTTACTACTTGCCAAGCACATTCTAATTGGTTTATATTTATTAAGTCATTTAATTTCCCCAATAATCCATCATTATCTCTGTTTTATATAAAAAATTGAGTCATAAAAAGTTTGTCATTTTTCTAAACCATTAAGTTTGATTATTCAACTGCTATACTAATCCACCTCTGACAAATCAATTAGGTCAATCATTTTATTTATTCAAGATAAATGGAATCAAAAGAATTTAAGAATTCTATCTCCTATAGTTTAGAATCAGTGAGGAAAAGAGTTTTAAAAAATAGTATATTTATAAATACACTGAAAAAGATGTAGTTAGCAATATACATGAAAAAACACACAGTGGAATCTGATTGTATACTAGAGACAGAGAGAGATTTTTAAAAATTCCCAACTGACAAAGAAATTAAAGCTATTGTACAGTAATCATGGGATGTTAATGATTCTCTAATCATTCTCCAACTGAATAATAAATTGAAAGCTATACAGAAACATTAACTAAGGTAATTTTAGGAGAAATGATAAACTTGTCTGTAAACAAAAGTGATGGCTATGAAAAAGAAGAGTCACCAAGTTGGTATCTTGGTACATTTTTGCAATAGTTCTTAAGAATAAAACCTTTATGAACGCAAATATCACATATGTTTTCATCCATGCATATATGTTAATATCCAAGATATTATATACAAATCATATATATAGTATTTCTGAATGATTTAAGGGATTTTAAGGGTAAATTTTACCTAAGGTTTTGAGAAAATACTGCAACTCTAAAATACTCTGAAAATATGCAACTCTAGTAAAATTCAGGTTAATTAATCACATGTCTTATATTCTGAAAGGGTCATTAAAGCAGTAGCAAAGTCAAGAGAAACTTTCTTGTGGGGCGCCTGGGTGGCGCAGTTGGTTAAGCGTCCGACTTCAGCCAGGTCACGATCTCGCGGTCCGTGAGTTAGAGCCCCGCGTCAGGCTCTGGGCTGATGGCTCGGAGCCTGGAGCCTGTTTCCGATTCTGTGTCTCCCTCTCTCTCTGCCCCTCCCCCGTTCATGCTCTGTCTCTCTCTGTCCCAAAAATAAATAAAAAACGTTGAAAAAAAATTTTTAAAAAAAAGAGAAACTTTCTTGTTTTAGTAGTTATTGATTATAATATAGAAAGCTACTTGATGTTTCTAAATTTGTCAGTGTTTATCTTACAGAAGGAAATGTTTTTAAGAAAGAAATAGATTATAACCTGCTGCCAAGGGCACTGTTTTTTCTTTAGTAGTAGCTAAATAGTGATGCAGAGCAAAGGCACCATGACAGATGGCTGGTTAGGTGGCTTGAACTTTTCAGATCATGACTGTGGGAGGGGTATATGAGAGAGTTGACTCTGAAAGAGAATGAGTGGTGACCATGAGTCACTGAGATCAGAGTGGATACAATTTTGGTCTTATATGTTAGCCTTGATTGAAAAGAAGAGAAAAAAATTTGAGATCTGGGGAGTTGGAAAGAGTCAGTAATCAAGATCCATTTCAAGCAGAAGAAGGTAGAGAAAAAAATGTGGTCAGAATACATAAGAGCCAGAGGTCAACTTGTAAGTGGAGGATATAGTCACATCCAGGAGAAATGCTTTAAGGAGCAATATAATTTTTCTTCTTGAGAAATACAGGTTTTATTAACTATACAGTAAAAGAAAGAAAGAAAGAAAGAAAGAAAGAAAGAAAGAAAGAAAGAAAGAAGAAAGAAAGAGAGAGAGAGAAAGAAAGGAGAAGAAAGGAAAGGAAGAAAGAGAGAAAGAAATGTAGGCTCTTGAACCACCTGGATGGTAGGATGATTTCAACATTAAATGCAGCACTTCAGCTACACTAAGTAAGGAGAATTCAGTGATGAACAAGGCATGTCCTCCTTCTCAAAGAACCTCTACCTCAGTGGGCAGACATACATTTTTATAGCTTTACCTAAAATATGTATGAAAGGATAACAAATAAGATGTAAACTTCCATGTGGGTTTTAGGAGGATGACACCAATTCTAGGTAGGACATATAGGTGAGAAAATCTTCAGAGAGGGCATTGAGATTGGACAGAAAGGAAAATTCAATGCAAACTGTACACAGTTACTACATTATGTTGAATTAGTATATTTATCTGTATGCCTCTTTATTCAAGCTGTTAAGAACTAGAAGACTAAGATCATGCCTTATCTCTTAGTATATATATCCACCATCCAATGACTGGAAAATAGTAAATTCTCAGTAACTGGTAATTAAACAGAACCAAATTTGATAAGCTAGCTTCTGTGTTCTATTCCTCAAAAACAGGCAGGTTTCTGCTCAAATTGGCTTCTGATTACAGCCGAAGAAGTCTAGATTTTCAAGAGAAAACAAGGTCTGGGTTTTGCTGAAATTATAAGGAATCCTATATTGACTTTCTAAATAAAAATCTGTTAAAAATGATATTGAATGAAAGTCATCAACTATCTGGCCATAGCCTGTAACTCCAGTTTACCACTCTGTTTTTCCCCTTTTAGTCATATAAGATCATTCATCAAAACACGTCACTGTCTCATGCCTCCTTAGAGCTAGCATTTGTCTGCTGTTGAACTAAATACAAAATCATTCATTCAACAAGTATTTATAATATGCATAAATCCAAATGTATGTTAATGTTTATGGTATTGGGATTTCTAATATGTCACTGTCCTCTTTTGCAATGATAAAAAGCCATATTAATTATTACTGTTTGATTGTAATTCTTCATTGCCAAATGAGTATTGAGTCAGGTCCTCAAACCTTGCAAATAAGCCAAGTGGAAGAGGAAAAAACAATCACATAGAACTAGAAATCTGAGCATTCTAAAACAGAAGTCAGATTTTATCTTTCTTTATACTGGTAAGGATCTCCTTAGTTAACTTTCTTTGTCATGCATTTAGAAGTCAAGTTCTTACTCCTTGTTCACAGGATGGCTCCAATCATTGGTATAGTGATCAAAAGGTGAATACAGCACCCTGGCCTTAAGCCCTCATTTTGGGACCTCAAAGTTCCAAGGGTGGTAGTTCTATATCAAAAAGAAAAATTTTAGGGGCGCCTGGGTGGCGCAGTCGGTTAAGCGTCCGACTTCAGCCAGGTCATGATCTCGCGGTCCGGGAGTTCGAGCCCCGCGTCAGGCTCTGGGCTGATGGCTCAGAGCCTGGAGCCTGTTTCCGATTCTGTGTCTCCCTCTCTCTCTGCCCCTCCCCCGTTCATGCTCTGTCTCTCTCTGTCCCAAAAATAAATAAACGTTGAAAAAAAAAATTAAAAAAATAAAAAAAGAAAAATTTTAATGTAAGGAATTGACTAAAGTTTTTGTTTTGTTTTGTTCTGTTTTGTTTTGTTTGCTTTGTTTGTTTGTTTGCTTTTAGAAATGGGCATATTCATTCCTACTAGTGTCAACATCCCCACTGCCTCGCCCCCAATTTAATTTTGACCTCAGATGAAGTCCTCTTTTCCAAGAAACATTCCCTAAACCCCAAGGCTAGGATAAATTACTCTGTTCCTTTAGCACCTTCCAGAGCTTCCATTTCAGAGGCTGGCCCACAAATTTGCACCAAATCACTTCCATCACGTTCTATTGGTTAAGTTCAGTGTAAGACTAGCCCAAAGGCAACAGGAGGAGAAATAAACTCCCTTCTTGTAATTTTACTTCCTATAATTTGTATTTATGAAAATATAGTTATGGAGCAGCATATAAGTATGGATCAGGCAAATATTTGAATTCAACCATCTTTCGAGCTTTATAAGACAAGGAAATAAAGATATAGCAGAAAAGGATTTAAAGATATATACAAGGAAATTGTTATAGCAGACAAAAAGCCAAGAAAAGAAATACACAGGAATAGTTGATAACGAAAAACTGTATTAAGGGTCTTTTGAGGTTAAAGAATTATTGGGATGGAAGTAATAGAGTTAGTGGGCTAGAATGATATCAAGGATGATCAGAGGACAGATATAAAGAACTGTAAATTATTGGTGATAATAAGGAGACAAAACATAGAACCAGAAATAAACTAAAGCAGAAAACAAGACAGAATAATAAATAGCACATGGTAAAAGTTCTAAAAATTAGCCTGATAATAATTAAACACATGGTAACAGTTCTAAAAATTAGCCTTAATTTCAGAAGAGAAAGTGATCATTGCAGGCTGAAGTGGAAAGGATGCATGGAGGAGGTGTTAATTGAGTTGAATCTTGGAGACGGGAAGGGATGAGCTAAAGAGGGGTGCAAGAAAAGGTGCAGCTGACATTTGGTAGCACTATTTGCCTGAGTGCTTAGGGAAATAAGGGCATATTGGGTTTTTACACTGTCAGGTGAGGAGTTTAGAATTTGATCTTTGAAAAGTCAGTGAAAATCACTTTGGGAGTCAGTCAAAATATAATTTAGTAAGAAAAATATGATAAAAATAATAATTTAGGAAGATTAACATGAGGAAAACTATGCAAGATTAACTTCAGTAAAACTGAGAGGAGAGAAACCAGCTGAGAAGCTAATGCAATAACCTGTTGTGATGAAGCATTTCTTTAACATGTGCTTATTAGATGTACAGAATTAAAAGCTTTTCCATTTACATTTGGTTGGGGGAAAGTTGAGCATAAAAAAGGGAAGAGAGAGCTCTCAAAAATTGTTTTTGAACATATGATCAAAAAGACATGTCTGCAGATGGTCCTGGACCATGGCTTGAATGTGGACATCACTTATGGGCGCTCCTGATGGTTTGTGTTTTATGGATCTTGGAATTTCCCTCACAAAGTTCAAGAAGGTTGTCTAGCAAGTGGTTTAGAAGGCAGTTGTAAAAAAATCAAAAGATAACTTGAAGAGTCTATGGCAACAGAATAAAGAAGGAAGCTGAAGCAATAAGTGGGCCCATTTCAAGCAAGTGTTATCTCAGCAATCTCTTTCCTAACTGGAGAAACAAGGTGTTGTGTTGTCTCAAAAATGCCCATTTACAAAAATACAAAGTGCTGCAATAGTACTGATTGCACAGTTCACATCATTAGACTCCTCATTTGCTTTAAGAAGAGACTTCTAAAAGATATTGATTTTGTTTTCTGGACCAAGTGGCTTCCGATGGTTCCCGGCCAAGGAGGATGTGTCCCTATTTACATTGTTTTCGCCTGCTTCCTACTGGGTATCAATAGCCCTTAATTCTCACTTGAATTAAAAAAAAAAAAAAAGAAAGAAAGAAAGAAAAAGAAAACCACCAACTATACTATAGTCTCTTTAAAAGATTTCCAGTGCATTATGTTATGATATAAAGAGAATTAAGCTGTCAACATCTAGGATCCATTCATTTATTCAGTGTATGTTCACTGGCACCTACTATGCATTAGGCATTGTTTAAAGATCTTGTCCTTACAGAGCTTACTTTATAGCAGAATTTACACTCTCAGTTATGCCAGTTTAACAAACTGTCCCCTGAAAAAGCTATTCCAATGAAGGATTGTATCAGAATTCTCTTCTTTATAAAACATAAAGAAAGTAAACAATGGCATGATTCCTCCAGGTGCTTCTTCCTTATTTGCATCCTACCTTATATGTTTTCTCAACAGTGAAAATTGAGACACCAAGTAAATCCTTCCCACAAAGCAGAAGCTATATGTTTATTTTTCACAGCCACTCATATTTCTCAGTTTGGGTTCAATTTTCATATGAATGTTGTGGGCTTTAAGAAGGCTGAGCAAGGAAGATTCAATTCATTAACTCACAAAATTGTTTGATGCTGAGTCTGTGTTAGGACTTGTGTGCCAAGGTCATCACTGGTACTTAGTAAAAATAATTAAATATTTACATAATTAAAGTGAAATACACCAAATTCTTGTAAAAATGAAAAGCCTCCTTCAATAGCTTATTTTAAGATGTCTTTTTCTCTGGAGGTGTCTGGGTGGCTCAGTCAGTGAAGTCTGTGACTCTTGGTTCCAGCTCAGGTCATGATCTCATGGTTTGTGGGATCGAGCCCTGGTTCATTCTCTGTGCTAACAGTGCAGAACCTGCTTGGGACCCTCTCTCTCCTCTCTCTCTGAACCTCTTCCTACTCTCTCTCTATCTCAAAATAAATAAACATTAAACAAATTTTTCTTCTGTTTTATTTTTTTCTTTTATTTATTTTTTTCTCCTTGTCTTTCTCTTCTTTTTTCTTTCTTTTTATTTTTTCTTAATTTCTTTTCTTTTTTTTTAACTACTGAAAATACTAAATGGACTCGATTTATCAGATTTAGATTTTTTTTTTTTTGATTGTGGGACACAACACATTGACCCTGAGCAGTATTACTTATAGCTTTGAAAAAGAAAAGGCTGCTAAGCAGAGCCTCACAGGGGCTATACCCTCAGGGACAATGGAAGAGCAAGCCAGATCTGTGGGGAAAGCTTATGTATGGCAAGAGGAATGAGGTAGGCTAGGTTCTCTGGGCTTCCTGAGGGTTGGTTAATTTGAATAATTTCATCAGGTTCTGGAGCCTCATAGCTATTTCCATTTGTGTGGTACCAGGCCCTGGAGTGATTAGGACTGGTGCAGAGTGGCCCAGAGTGTAAACGTTTGATAAGAGAACGCATTGGGATGTGATCTTAATCAGCTTCTAAGGAAAGGATACTGACAGGCTTCTAGCCAGCTCCAGAAAACTAGGCCAAGATAGCATTTTAAAGAAGCTGCACTACATGGCTATATATAATGTGTTTGATCAGGTTCATGTAAGAAACAGTTTTCTTTCATTTAAGATCTAACAGGGATAACTTTATTACTCGTTTCAGATCTCATACACAAACACAACTCAGGTCATGATTTAGCAGTTCGTGGGTTAGAGTCCCACATCGGGCTCTGCAATGACAGGGTGAGACTGCTTCAGGTTCTCCCCCTCCCTCACTCTCTGCATCTCCCCCTTCTCAAAAGTGAACATTAAAAAAATACTTAACAAAAAGAAAGAAAGCATTCAATGCAGAAAAAAATACCCCTAAATGGTGGAATATGAGGAAAAGCAGTGTACTCATAAAACGGCAACAAATATGTGTATAAAAGTTATATTAAAATACATTACATATATTATAATATATACTATATATATATAAATATAAATAAATGTATATAAAGTATAACTATTAAAATCTTCTCTAGCCAATATTTGGCACAAATATGAGAATAAATAATATACTGTGTACATGTGTATGTGTAAGAAACTGCTTCACAAGGTTCAGCCATAATAAAAATAGAGGTTAGATTAAGAGTTCAAACATTTTTAGTCTCCTGGAGCATATTTTAACTCTGTCTTTTAATTTTACCACCTTTTCCTATGTCGTTTGCTCTCAGTGAGACTTTACTGTCATCCCCCCTACATTGGCCTTACTGCTCTTCTCACACATGACATGATTTTATTCCTACAATGACTCTACATTTTCATTTATAGGTATATAAATTTGGAAGTTCACATACTTGGAAATTCACTTAACCTAAAGCTTAAAAGCCAACCTTGGAAATCACAAGTTATCGATATTTTTCATATCACTATACGGTGAAAATGATAGTGATGAAATAAATTATTAAACACATATATGTTTAATATATAAATTATATTATTTTGAAGAAATACATAGTAAGATGTGTATAGTAACATAAAATTTCATTTCAAAACAGATTACATTTTTGAGAAATCTTTTACACATCAGACATACATTGACATCATCTTCAACAAAGATCGTGTAAATACAGTTTAGGAAATGTAAATATTAAAATATTTATTAATTATGAATGAATAAATAAATAAAACACCTTTCTATTTGAAAGGTACTGGGATTCACATTTGACCTGAGTATGTATCTTCGTACTGGGGAGGTGGATGGGGGTGTTGCTCAATAGGATCTGTGGACAGAGGGATCTAAGTTTTAGTCTGCATTTGATTACCAAGTCAGGATTGCACGATTTTGTCTTCATTGTTGTTTCTGGTTAAATAGATTTTTATGGGAATGCATCAGTTTTACTATAGAGTCTGGCACACAGTAAGCACTCAAAATATACAGCTAAATTCAGTTGAAGTATTGAATCTAGGCAGAAAGCTTTTAAAAACTTCAACTGGCACAAGTGACTGAGTGTGCTAAATGTGCCCATAACCTTGGTGCATTGTCTGTAGGTTAAAATATATTGATTTTTACATTTTAGGCACTTGGCAAATGTTATTTCCCTTATTAATTTACCCACACTTAGAGATAAATACTCCCTTAATCTGCAAATACTATGAAATACTATAAGACTTCCAAAAGTTTGAAGACAATATAATTCAGTCATATTTAATTCAGTCAGACCTTGCACAAGAATAATTCCAATCATAAAGCAAGTGTTTTTCAAACAACAGGAAAAAAAGGGGTATTGTTCAGTTCTCTGTTCTTTACTCGGTTTATAAATATGAAACACACAAACTGAAGCTTTTACTTCTCTAAAGGGGAATAGAAATGTGAGATAAAGGGTACTGAAAAAGTAAGAAAAATTAGTATTTCTAACACCCAGAGTAGTTACCTGGAAAGAATTTACCCATTACTGTGGTCTGAATGTGTTGTGCCATCAATATCCATATGTTGAAATCCTAATTCCCAATATGGTGTTAAGACGTAGGGCCTTTGGGAGGTATTAGGTCATAAGGGCAGAGCCTTTATGAATGGGATTAGACACCCCAGAGAGTTGGCTCACAAACTTTGCAGCTTGTGCCAGGGAAGAGGGCCTTCATGTGACTATTCTGGAACCCTGATCTCAGACTTCCAGTTCCCAGAACTTTGAGAAATAACTTTCTGTTGTTTATTAGCCACTCAGTCCATGGAATTTGGTTACAGCAGCACAAACGGACTACAGCACTGCATCTTACTAATAGCCATGGTTGTCAGTAAAAGGTAACGTGCTGGTTTAGGCTTATACATTATGATAGAATTTCCCATCTATCATATAAATAAAATTTATTTCATACTTTGAGAAGGTTAAATGAATAGGGTAGGGATGAAGCTGTCCATTTTTGAAGTAGAAGAGAAGAAAGAAGCTGGAGAACCTATTTGTGTCAGTACTGGCACTGATTCAGAGGCTTTGTATGAGTTGATACAGCTCCCTTCCCACCTGGTGCTTATAGTCCCAGCGTGGTGAGGAGACACTAGATTTCAGCCCCTGGTGGTGCCCTCAGCAGACATCATGTGTAGTGATCAACCTGCATCAGCAGAAGTGGTGGCAAATGTTTGCTGGATACGTACCAAACACTGTAGTGAGTCTGAAATTCTTTTAACTAAAGAAATATAAATATCTAGTATTAATAATATTTAATCTCCCCTGACTCCCCCTCCAAAGAAACCATCAAACCTTATGGAGTGGACTGCTCTTGTTTTGCTGAATATGATAATTATGGTGCCAAACCACATGTTACACTGTTTGTTGCTCACCTGCAACACTCTTCATTTCACATTATTTTATTTTTTACCTATTCAAATTCTCTCCATTTCATTGTTTCCAACTTGAATTCCGCATTTGCTAAGAACATTTTGGCCCAGGATATCATCTTTGTCTTTGGAATTCTGATAGAGTGTTTTTGTCTGGAATTGTTATGTGAGTCAGATTACTATTTATACTGCTTATTAATGTATTATCCACTTCCTTCTATAAGGATATGAAGCATCTTACAGTTCAATAAGTTAAAAATTAATAGGTTTGGGGAAATAATGGTAGAAGAGTATATTAGTAGGGATTCTCCAGAGAAACAGAACTAATAGGTTGTGTGTGTGTGTGTGTGTGTGTGTGTGTGTGTGTGTGTTATAACATATAAAAAGAACAGAAAAAGAGACACATTTATTTTAAGGAATTAATGTCATGTTATTGTGGGGACTAGCAAGTCCAGAATTTGTAAGTCAGGTCAGCAGGCTGGAAATACAGGCAAAAGTTGATTTGCAGTCTAGAGTACAAATTCCACAGAACACCAAGCTGGAAATTCAGGCAGAGTTTCTACACTGCAGTCTGAAAGAGAATTCCCTCTTCTGGAAACCTCAATCTTTTCTCTCAAGACTTTCAATTGATTAGATGAGGCCCACCCACATTGTGTAGGGTAGCACTCACTGAGACAAAATAATCAAGCAATAATAATATATAAAATAATTCAAGTCACCATATTAACTAAAGCTTACAAGGGACTAAGTTCCGTCCCTTGTAAACTGTGTGACTTTGGCTAAATTATTCTATATAATGAATCTGTTCTCTCCTGCAAAGTGTCAAAATGACAATGTTTATTCTCTAGGATGATTGACAATTATGCAATTATTTTGTAAATTCTAGAGTATGTTCCAAATTTGAAGTATATCAGGTGGTATTTATTTAACATGATAAGATAATACAGTAAAAATTCTAATTAAACCAACAATTACAATAGTGTTGTATCTATCGATACATTTATGTAAATCACTAATTTCATTATGTTAGAAGCTAGCATTAAATGACCAGGGTAAACTCTTTTCTGAGTAACTATAGTATTTATATTTTGATAAGTTGATATTCTTTTTCTCCTTGTGTTATTAAATACTGGGATTCTGATTTTATGAAAAACTCCTTTGTTTTTTTTTTGGGGGGGTGTTTCTTTTTGTTTTTGGTTTTTGTTTTGCTCTATCTACTTAGTGTGTCTTAAGGTAATACAGGACTGCTACATAAGCTGTCCTAAAACATACAGGGGATATTTCTGTTTTACCAGAGTTAATTTTGGAAAAATCAAGTCCACATGTAGTTTTGCAGCTGTTCAGACTATTACCTCACTGACATGTGTAACAAATGATCTTACACTTTTACTAAGTATATGAACAGCCACTTACCTTATTCAATGAACTTGGCCACTACCAAGAAAGAACTGTCCTAAAACTAACCTATCAGGACATTTCACTTCTTACACTTGCTTTATCATTTAAAAATAAGCCCTTCAAAAGCTTTCTACTTTCCTGTCTTACTCCATTTAACAAAAAATCATTAAATGAGAACTTTACAAGTTTTATCAACTTTAAGACAAGTATTTTCTGTCTAGTATACATACAAATTATATCCTGCCGCTATGTGACTGTCTGATATTAGAAACTATTATAATCCATTGAATGAATTCTACAAAAAAATGTCTGGTAAGGGTGAGCCCTTTCATCTGTTTATGAATCCCCCAGGGTCTCCTCTCACTAAGGATGCCTCAGTTTACTAACCAGGAGAAAAATAGCTTAATTTCATGATTTATAAAAAAGGAAAATAACACTTTCAATAACAAAAATAAGGATCTATGAAAGAAAAAAAAAAAAAAGAAATGTAACTACTAACTGCTGTGGGAAACAATACAAGGATTAGTTTATTTAATTAGAACATAACACAATTATGGTATTCAGGAAGTACTTTAAACAGCTATTCAAAGTAGAATGAAATATAAAGACAAAACGGTGAGCTCAGTCGCTTGTAAACCGTCTGACTTGGCTAAGTTATTCTAAATCTAATGAATCTATTTTCTCTCTTGTAAAGTGTCAGAATGACAATGTTTATTCTCTAGGATGATTGACAATAATTCAATTGTTTTGTAAATTCTATAATATGTTCCAAATATAAAGTATATCAGATAGTATTTATTTAACATGCAGGTTTTTTTTTCTGATAAGATAATACAGTAAATACAGGACAGGAGTGGGAAGCAAAAAACCTGGGTTAAATAACATAATTTGCTCTATTTTGTCAACTAGATATTTTGGATGGCAGCTTTAAATTGGGTTGTTTTAGGAAGAAAAATATCTCTTGGGTCTTTTCTAGCTCTAAAACACTGTAACACTATCATTTATTGCTTTGTTTTAATTAGCTAGGTAGATATCTTCTGTTTATTTTTTATATCAATAAATTGGTTTCAAGAAACTATTAGTGACTTGTGCAAAATGCCATAGCAAGTCAGCAGCTGTGTTGAGATAAGAAATTTAGAAATTTAGAGACCATAATTTTGTCACTACTGATTAGTGTTACTTCTTCTGAAATTCTCTGCCTTGATAATACTTCTAGTTCCTATAATCTTATTTTTTTAATATTTATTTATTTTTGAGAGAGAGAGAGAGAGCATGAGGTGGGAGGAGTAGAAACAGAGGGAAACACAGGATCTGAAGCAGGTTACAGATTCTAAGCTGTCAGCACAGCCCAACATGGGGCTCAAACTTGTCAACCGTGAGATCATGATCTGAGCTGAAGATGGAGGCTTAACTGACTGAGCCTCCCAGGTGCCTGCCCTAATTTCTATAATCTAATTTATTCCATTCATTTACACCATTAGGAAAAATAATGATATATTGATATGATATATAATGATATATATTGATGTGTTGGGTATGCTTTGGTTCAGTATTTCAGACCCCATGCTAATGGATTGAAATAACCAGAAGCATAAGGCACAGGTGCTGCTCTCAGGAAACCACAGTCTTGCAAAGGACCTTATGCACTGCCATTTTTATGCTTAGTTGCATGGCTAAACTCGGTAATGTACAATGTGACAATTAGACAGCAACAGCAACCTTCAACATTTGCTATGAAGTACCTCAAAGAGAAGGATAAGAAAAATTCATTACTTTGCTCACTAACAATATGGTGAAGAAAGAAATACATCATTTTGAAAGAATAATGAAGAATTCCAGTTATATCAGGAATTTCTACATTAGATATGGCATTTTAAAATCCTGTGCCTGGTTATATATGCATGTATAACAAATATAAATCATCTTCTTTATATACATTTTTTACTTAATCTCCATGACAAACCTGTGGGATAGATTTATTCCAGTATTACAAATGATGAATCTAATGTTCAGATATTAGAAAGTATAATTTTGTTATTTGTCTTCCTCATTAAATTGTAAGTTCTTAAGAGAGAGCATGTAATTGTGGAAACAACTTGCTTATCCTGAATTATCTGTTCCAATGAAAGCTATGTGCCCTGAGCAAATTACTTAGCCTCTCTAAATCTTGGTCTCCTGGCTTATAAAGCAGAATTATGTAAAAAGCATATAAAATCTTGGGAGGGTGTGGTACATATTAGTAAAACAATGGATGTTTCTTACATGTAGGACACCATTGTATATAGCAGAGACCCCAAGAACAGACTTTTAGTACCTGTGGGGAAGGATGCTGTCTGGTAATATTCTGCAAGAAAGCTTCTTTTTTTTTTAATGTTTGTTTATTTTTGAGAGAGAGAGAGAGACAGAGTGTAAGTGGGGGAGAGGCAGAGAGAAAGGGAGATACAGAATCTGAAATGGGTCCCAGGCTCTGAGCTCTCTATACAGAGCCCGACAGGGGGCTCAACTTCACAAATTGCAAGATCATGACCTGAGCCAAAGTTGGTCATTTAACCAATTGAGCCACCCAGGTGCCCCTCTGAAAGAAAGCTTCTAATACAACAGGTTACTTAGCAGTTCCAAACAGTCAAACCCATTTATTATTTGTATGATCATGTTAAAGTATAAATAACTTGCAGATGATAGAAGCAAATTCTTTTAGTAACCCAATGAAATCTTAAGAGATTCTTGCCTAAATCCAGGTAATTATTAGAGCATGCCACTCCAACAGATATTTTCTTTTAATTCTTCTCATTCCATTACTCAAATACATACAACACAGTGATGCAAAAAAATGGTGAAGGTTGAAGAAAACTTAAACACACAAATGACAATCTTTTTTTTAATACTAATTTTTGTAAACCTTGGCCAAACCTAGCATGTAATATGAAAGCTTTCACCTCTAAAAAGGAAAAGCCCACATGTTGCAATTTGCCGAGTTTCGCCAAGGGGTGGGAGGAGAATACAACCTCCGAGTTGATAGAAGTCATATTTGATCACCAGGAGAGCACCTACACCAGAATATTAAGGCACATTTAATGACTATTTGGAACTGAAGTGACCAAATGTCAGTTCTACTGCTTATATACAACTGACCTCTTTGTCACAGAGAGACCAGCATTACCCACTCTTAGAGTTGCTTTGATTTACAAACATTATAAATCTGTGACAAAACAGAGCAACAAGTTCCTTATGGAAGCAGGACACCTAGTGGATAAGGTTCTCCTTAAAAAACATTGGAGATGCTCAAAACAGGTATAACTCTTTAAACAAAATGAATAAGGCAAGTACTATCCCTCAATGTGGGAAAATGAAGAACTGTTAACTTATCTGCCAATGCAAAAGCTATATTTTAAGACTTAGATTCCAGGGGCGCCTGGGCGCCTCGGTTGAGCGTCTGGCCTCGGCTCAGAACATCATCTCGCGGCTTGTGGTTTCGAGCTCCGCATTGGGCTCTGTGCTGGTAGCTCGGGCCTGCTTCGGATTCTGTCTCCCTCTCTCTGCTTCTCCCCGGCTCATGCTCTGCCTCTTTCAAAATAAATAAATAAAATAAAGTTAAAAAAATACTTAGATTCCAAAACTTTAAGGGAGGTCTCTTTTTTTCCTTTCTATACCTTCCATTCCCTTACTACTCAGTTTCACAGTTACAAAGATCAATCCTTCCAGGTAGTTGATTGATTGCCATCATTGATCTTGTACACAGAAGGTGGGGAAACACACACACACACACACACACACACACACACACATACACACACACACAAGTCTTGCTCGGCATTTTAGCAAAATTCCTTTATTAAGTGTTAATATTGGCAGAATTAAATTTATGTTCTTGGCTTGGAAATGGTGCCTTGATGGGCATAGATTGCTCGTCATCCTCCCATTCACCCTTATAAATTTCGTAATTACGACAGTGGTGAAAAAGTACTGAAGAAAGATGGTACAACTTTCTAAATGCCAGAGGAAGAAACAAAAATAGAACTTTACTAGGGTCAATGTAAACTGAATCTAAACTTTTATAACCTTTCCAGAAGTATCAGCCAACATTTTTATCCCAAATTTATTTTCTTTTCTAAAGCCTCAATATTCTGTTTCTACAAACCTTCTTCCAAGGGAATCGAGGTGTTCTTACCTTGAATTGAGACCGTTTGGCTAAAGATTGAAAATAGTAATACTATGCTCAGCTGAGCAGTTTTTGCAGTGCTAACCTAGGTGGTAGCCCTGTGAAATAGCTCTCATTTTATGTCAGCCTCTATTGATAGACAGAACCTACCTGTGCTAGATAGGATTCTCTAGGCTTAGGACAAAAGATAAATAAATAAAATAAGATGATTGTTATTTTTATGTCTAGTATATGGAACAAAAGGGAATAGCACCACGTGTTTCAAATATTTGCTATCCTTCGTTGTGCTAGCCCCAATCAATTGCTTTTCTATATGCTGTGAAGACATTTGATTCAGTTCAATAAACTTTTATTGAAATGGCTAATACTTTGTCAGGCACAGGGAGCACAAATGTCAAAGACATGAGCACTGCTTTTAAGGAGATATATATAATCTCCTTAAATATATATATATGTGTGTGTGTGTGTGTGTGTGTTTTTACATTTTATTTATTTTTGATAGAGAGCACAAGTGGGGGAGGGGCAGAGAGAGAGGGAGACACAGAATGTGAAGCAGTTTCCAGGCTCCAGGCTGTCAGCACAGAACCCGACGCGGGGCTCAAACCCACAAACCACAAGATCATGACCTGAGCCAAAGTCGAACACTTAACCGACTAAGCCACCCAGGCGCCCCCTTTTTTTTTAATTTTTTTTTACATTAAGGAGATTATAAACTATTAAGGAAGAAAGTCGTGTAAATTAATATAATCAAGTGTGGTACGTGAAAGGAAAGGACTATAATACATTTATAGAGGTAAGAAAGAAGCAATGATGAATCCTTATACTGGTGGAAGTGAAAAGTATGATCAGGGAAGCTTTCCCAGAAAGGAAACCCAAGTTGAATTTTGAAACATTATGGAGTCTTGCCTTTCATAAGATCAAAAATGACCATTACCTGGTCAAGGTTTCCTGGAAATATTTAAGTCTTAATTCAAGAGAAAAACTGTGGTTTAATCTTGAAGTTTCCTCTCCTGAAGAAGAGTAACTCTAACCCTATCCTACTCTTTGCCTTGCTACCTTTTTTCATGGCTTGTGAATAACACTTTCTCTGCTCAGCTTGATAGCTCAAACTCTGCTATATACTATAATCTGTCTCTATTTTTGCCAATGCTTCTATATTAAACTAGAACTTTTTGTCTTTTTTTTTAAACATTTATTTATTTATTTTGAGAAATAGAGAAAGAGAGAGAGACTGATCCTGATGTCGGGCTTGATCCCATGAACCATGAGATCATGACCAGAGCTGAAATCAAGAATCAGACACTAGGGATGCCTGGGTGACTCAGTTGGTTAAGCGTCTGACTTTGGCTCAGGTCATGATCTCACGGTTCATGGGTTCAAGCCCTGGATCAGTCTATATGCTGACAGCTCAAAGCCTGGAACCTGCTTTGATTCTCTCTCTCTCACTCTCTGTCCCTCCCCCTTCTGCGCTCTCTCTCTCGCTCTCTCTCTCTCAAAAATAAAATAAACATTAATAAAGTAAAATAAAATAAAATAAAATAAAGAGAATCAGATGCTCAACTTACTAAGCACCCAAGTGCGCCAAAACTTTTGCCCCATTCTCACATTTTTTTCTTTCTTTAATGCTGCCTTAGTATTAACATATTTTATTTTTATATGCTTCATTAACTTCACTTATTAAGTATTTCATATGAAAGTATTGCACCCCACTAAGTTTAAAAACCTCCTCTCCAATGTGATGGCAACAGTATCACTTCAAAGAGTTCTTGTAAGGATTAAGTTACTTACTATGTACAAAGTGCTTAGAACAGTGCAAAGATCATTGAATATACTCAATAAATACTAGCTGGTATTAAAATATTCAAGAAAAGTACCTGATATTTCTGTGGCTCAATCCTACCATTTCAGATAAATTTTCTATTTCTCCCCCTTGGAATATTTTCCTAGTTTGAAAGAATGTAGAAAGCATTTGGGGCCACACATTACTTTTCTAAATGGAACAGAACTTTCTCAAGTGCAGGTAAACAGTTTTTATTTCTTACAGTCTTTTAAATCTAGCATTCATTTTTTTTTTCATCTAAAGTAAGTATATTTTGGTTATATATTATTTTATGATGATTTCCAATTGGAGTCATTGGGGAATGGCTTAGAGGCTGCAAGTCTCCATACGCAGTCTCCCCTATAGCTAAGTGTAGCCATTTAACTATGCTCTGGGAATGATTATCACTACTAGTTCTTGATCTTAACACCATAGGATATTGACTTCCCTGCTCCCTTTCTCCTTCCTACTGACCGGGAACAGGTGGAAACTGGACTGACTACCTGTCATAAATGAACAAGTGAAAGTCAAAAGTTAAGAATTGCATACCCAATTAGCCTCAGAAAGTCTGGCCATCTTTGAATGGATACATGAGGAAAAAAACAAAAGTCCATTTCAGGCATCTCAGTTATAGTAGGTTAGTCAGTACCCAGAGAAATGCTAATTTATTTTAATTTGCCTATAAATAATTTAATCTCCATAGCAAGGCTAAATCTACACTGAATTAATATGCTTTGAGTTATTTTCCCTCCATACTAATATTCTGAGTCTTTCTACTACAAAATATTTGGAGCTTTTAACATAATATTTACTATTTCTCTGACTTCTAAATAAGAAATTTTTTTTTGAAAGTGAGGGAAGAGAATTTCAGTAGTTATAATCTTTATACCTACTACTTTATACCTTTACTACTGTTTTAGGTTAGTTGTAGAGCACAAACCTATAAGCAGTCATTACAGCAGTATCATAACTCTATCAGACTAATATACTTCAACACTGTCATATACAGGCTCCAGAGATCATGTGACTTAAGTTTGAGAGACTTAAAGTTGTTTTTTTCTACCTGATAGCTAAGAACCACTTTTACCTCACCTATCAGTTAAAAAAAAAAAAAAAGATAACGTATTAAATTATGTTTTCTCAAAAAGAAAGACTGCTTATTGCCAAAAATCTAACTAAATATACTATATAGATATTCCTTTAGAGGCAGAAAAAGTAGAAATATCATCTGCAATAAGTGAAATTAAATGTGAGCATTTATGTTCATCACAGGAACAATATCTTTCTAAACATAATCTCTGAGAAAATTCCCTCTTAAAGCATCAGAGATAAGGTGCAATTTAATTCATACTTTTTCATCTCATTAGAATCTTTTGTGAGCAATCTTTAGCCTGAAGCATCTGTTTCTGCTTCAAGAAATGCAGTTAGAAAGCAAAATTGAACTATTTGGGCTATCAAAGTTTGCATTAAAGCTGGTAGACAAAATTCACTTTGGCCTTTCAATTAATTAACCAACTTAACTGTTAACCTCATCTCTTACAATGTTAAAGGAGTGAGTTGTTTGTTTCTCACAATTATAACTAAAAGCTTGCATGGGACAAGATGACAATTTTCCTCATCAACTTAATGTCCTGTCCACAGAAGAGAAATATGCATTTATGGGAAATGTGGGGTGTATCAAACAATACAATAACTTCTCTTGGACTTTTCAAAATTTTCTATTTTCACCCTAAGGGAAACTTACCCATATCTCCCTTTGTAAATCAATTGATAAAACATGTACAAAATTTCTTATACAAAGTTATTTAAAGTCCCTGCACCACCACATCCTTAAAGCTGCATATTAAGTTATTACTATCTAAACCCTTTCTGCCCAATATAATAATACAGGCTGCATTTCAATTATTGGCATCAATATTTTTGAGGTTTTCCACTAAGCAAGGTGCAGTTTCCATATATGTATAATTGATCCCTCCCTGCCCTCAGGAATAAATTAATATTTCCTATTTCACATATTTAAAGGTGTTCATGATGATCACCTTTATTGGGGATTCACTTAAGCTGTTTTCAGGAAGTTTTATGAGAGTGATTTATTGGAAATATCTTACCCTTTCCTCTATACAGTTTACTTAAGATCTAAAAGAGCAATTGTAGTATCAGTTTTAAGTATCATAATTTGTTTGTTTAAAAAGACCCCTCTAGGGGTGCCTGGATGACTCAGTCGGTTAAGTGTCCAAGTTAGGCCGAGGTCATGATCTTGCAGTTTGTGAGTTCAAGCCCCGCATCGGGCTCTGTGCTGACAGCTCAGAGCCTGGAGCCTGCTTCAGATTCTGTGTCTCCCTCTCTCTCTGCCCCTCCCTTGCTCATGCTCTGTCTCTCTCTGTCTCTCAAAAATAAATACATGTTAAAAAATTTTTTAAAAGACCCCTCTTTTAGAGATTTTTTAGAGTTTTATGTTCACATTAAAATGGAGCTAAAGGTACAAAAATGTTTCCATCTTTTCCCTTCACCTCCCCCTCCCCATACAAAATTTCCCCACTGTCAACACATAATCTGGATTTTGATAAAAGAATTCACAATTAGGAATATGACAACAAGAAAAATGGTATAATACAAAGTAACCATGGATGTTATTAGTATGTTACTTTAAGACATTCAATATTCATATGTATTAGTGTTATTTTGATATCATTCTCTAAAGTCCCCAGATAGGAACCCTTTTTATAGACCATGGCCCTCAAATACTCTTATGTATATGTCCAAAAAGGACTTCAGAATGAGACTAACTGTGGCATTTCTGCAATACAAGCCCCAGGAAGAAATCTTTATTTCATATACACTTATTATTTTAACTAATAGTTAAAACATAGAAATCATACTCCTTTTGACACTTCACACCACCCATCTATTTAGAACCAATTCTAATATGTTAACGTTTCCAACTCTTGGAAGAAAGATCTGAGTTAAAAAGGACAGAACACACACACTTTTGTCTGTCACTACTGCATATTCACATTAATGATATCTTCTGATTCATGGACAATATCTGGAGACTGCTAGATATGTTGTTTGTATACTTTACTGTCATCTTAAACTCAGTGTATCTAAAACTGTATCATCACACTGCACCACCTATAAGCCTAATTCAGATTCTTTTAGCAAAATTCCTATCTCTGTCACACATATCCCTATTTTTAGTCCTACATGGCTTGAAATGTTCTAATCATTCTTCATGTTCCAGTAGCCAACTAATTTCATGTTAGGTATTTTTCACTTTTAAGATTTCTTTCTTCATTTCTTTAAACAAATTCTATCTGTTTTAGTCCTATTGCCCACCTATACCATTCCTAATTTTACTTACCACAGATCTGGGGTCATCACTTTGTACCTGAATTGGTACAGTAATGGTTTCCTTCTTAAGTTCTCATGTTCATTTATCTCAGTCAAATAGAATTTATCTAAAATCTATTTTAACAATATCATTAATTTCCTGAGAAATTATTACCCTTCTCAAGTATTTTCACCTTTTTCATATCTGTGCCTGTGTTTATGGTTATATGCCTTTATAATTCGACTGCTAACTATATATCCAGATTAATTTCAGTAGTTTGGTCATTTATTTTACTGATTCTACAAATGTATCATACTTATTTCATTCTAAGAATTTCCTCTAAGATTTTTTTTCATAGTTCCTATATTCACCCATGACACACACATATATCTCTCACAATGTCATCATTTGAACAAATCACATATTGTCATTTACCTGGGGTATGACTTGGGCAAATGTCTTGACATCTTTGAGCTAGTTTTCTTCTCTTCAGAATAAAATCCACCTTGCACGTTTACTATGTGGATTACATGGAATGATGCATTATGCAAGTATCTGCAAGAAGTATGGAGCCAATAAATGTTAATTTCCTCAGTTATCCAACCATCAAAAAATTCTCTTGGAACCCTTGCAATTCTGTTTGTCTGTACAGATAATATAGAATCAAATCCTAATATATTAAAAATACTTCAAGCTCTGGCCTTGCTCAAGACTCATTGCATGACCTTTCTCAATGGTACCTTTTAACACTATCAATCTGAAATGTGAATAACTTAAAGTGTTACAAATTTTTGGCCCCTGTGCATTTTCTCACAAATACTATTTTCTGTTCCTCAAAATTTCTTATCCTGCCTTCTGTTCTTTCTCTAATGGACTAGCTACTACTAGTCATTCAATAGTTAATACAATGTCACCTTTTCCCAGAAGCCTTTGCACCCTCTTATTTTGATAGGTTATTCTTTTTCATTATACAGCATTCTCTCAGAACTTTATCCTTAAACTTACAGCATTCTATAGAAATGATCAGCTCACTCTTTTGTGTCTCTTACTGCTCTGAGAGCACATTGAAAAAAAAATCATTTTAGTCATCTTTATGTACCCAGTGTCCAATACACTGCCTGGCCCAATATAAGAATTTTTAAATTATAAACAGAAAATAGATTTGTTATTGAAATTATATAAAGGGCTTCTGGGTGGCTCAGTCATTTAAGCATATGACTCAATTTTGCCTCAGGTCACGATCACGTGTTCATGAGATAGAGCCCCACATTAGGCTCCACACTGACCACGCAGAGCCTTCTTGGGATTCTATCTTTCCCTCTCTCTCTCTCTCTCTCAAAATAAATAAACATTAAAAAAATAAACACATAAAGAATTCCATGTGAATATGGAGGAAGAGATTTGAGTGAGGTGTCTATAAACAGGAATATTAAGGATTGTGGACTACACCAGAAGCTTAGAGAAGGATACAAACAGATCCTGTCCTAAAGCCTACAGAGAGAACATGGCCCTGTTAACACTTTGATTTGGGACTTTTTAAGCCTTTCACTTTGTGGTAATTTGTAACTACAGTCCTACATTACTAATATATTTTGTTATAAATAATATAAAATATAAAAATGTTATTGCTAGAAATTTTGATATTAGCAGATATTATTTCAGTCACATATATCCCAGAAAAAAACTCTATGGCTTTCTATTTTACTTTTGGTCACATTAAATTTTAGGTTACTAGTTACTTTTTCTTCTTTTTGCTGATACATGTCTTAAATAACACCAAACATTTCTTCATCAGAAAAAAAATCATAATTTTATAATTGGAAATTTCTTACGTAAAAAGAGTATGCTTGAAGGAGTTAATGAAAATACTTCTAAAAGATCTGGAAAACTGTAAAGTTTAAATACCTTGAGAATGGGTGACAATGCTGAAATTTACCTAAGCTGCTGTGTAAATGTTCAAAGTCTTAACCACAGAAAGTGTGGTGAACAGACCATTCCTTCTGTTTATTTAGTGGGGCAACTCTAATCTTGGAAGACAGAAATATCTTCAGCTCAGTCATTGTGCTTCGATTTGTGACAAGATGTAATCTACCTTTCCTTAAGCTTCTTCTTACTTTAATAGCCTTTGGTATTTGTATTGGCAGGAAAATAATAGAAAAATTGCCAGTAAAAAGGGTAATGCTAATCTATGCAAATAATACAGAATTGATGTGTTTATAGTGTGGTCCTCTATCACATGCTTAGAAGGGACCTATAAAAAAAGTGTAGGTAGAGATCTTACTTAGGAAAAAGAAAAAATGATTGACCACAATCATTCTTCTAAACTCTATTTCACAAGTTATCTTTAGAAGTCCCATTCTGCAGTTTTTATGTAGAGCCAATACTTCCTCACTGAGAAAAACATTCAAGAAACTAAACAGGGCAGTCTGATTTCATTCGTAGTATTCTTGTCTCTCACATTTTAATAATGACAACCTGAAAAATACGTTCTCAAACCACAGATATTTTTTTTTAGCCCAGACTGTTCTTGTTAGCTAACTTTTGTACCATTATACCTTAATGGTGTGCTAGTAAAACATTAATGCATGGGGAAGATATGATGGTTTTCATACCTCAAAAGAAAATCTTAAGAAACTCAGTAAGCTAATTGAATGCTTTTATACATCTATGAGTTGTTAGTTTTTATTTATGTTATCACTTTGTGGTAAGTTTTAATGTCAAATTCCATTCAAAAAATACACTTCTGAAGGTGTTAAGAATTGGAGAGCAGTTTAGAAATAATCTGGAAAAATTCTCTCAGGGTCTCTAATTCCCACAACAGAAGCTATCATAGAACTATAACTGTAAGGAAAAAAAATACAAAAAAAAAAATCTGTCAGTAGAATAAGGCAAGCCACAGACTGAGATAAAATGTTTGCAAAAATATATTTGATAAAAAAAACTATTATCCAAAAAACATAAATAACTCTTAAAACTTAATAATAAGGAAAAAAACTCAAAAAAGTGGGCAAAAAAACTGGAGATGCCTCATCAAAAAGATGAAAAGATGGCAAAAAAGCATATAAAAATATGGTAAATTAAAGCAAAAAATGAGGTACCACTATTAACCTATTAGCATGATAAAAATCCAAAACACTGAAAACACCAAATTCTGGCTAGGATCTAAAACAACAGAGTAACCATTTATTGCTGGCAAGAATACAAAATGGTACTGCCACTTTGGAAAACAGTTTTGCAGTTTCTCATAAAAACTAAACATTTTCCTACCATGCAATCCAGCAATTGCAATCCTTGCAATTTACCCAAATGAGTTGAAAAAATATATCCACACAAAAACCTGTATACGGATGTTTACAGAAGCTTTATTTCTAAACATGAAAACTTTGAAGCAACCAAAATATCCTTCAGTAGGTGAATGGAGCCAACTTTATTTCAGACAAGTCTTCAGAGAGAAAGCTAATGTGCATATAGTATGTATTGTGGTGTACTAATTATTACAAGGATAGTAAGATCACGTACAGTATAAGTAATACAATTTATTTTTCTATACCATATATATTTTACAAAATTTAGTGTGAAAATAGTATATGTCCGATTTTGAGATTCAAATTATTCAAATAATTCTATTTGTCTGGAAGGTTCCTTTCTATGACTTTCATTATTTGTAATGTTAGCTTTATAAGCAAGCAAAACAGAAACAAAAGCAGGATCAGAGAAAGCATATTTTAATGTTTAGAAATCTTTGTTCTTTCTGGATAATGGTGTTTTTATTTATTTCTAATGACCTGAATTTAAATAGTGACTGGACTTTCTCTTTTTTTCTTGCTGGGAAGGGCAATGTCTTCACAGCAATTAAAGTCTAAGTCACTTTTTATTAAATACTATTGTCATTTCCACTTTTATACAAATAACATCAAATCAATAATTTTTGTTTCAACAGAATAGTTTTTTTCTCTCTTGTTTTTTTTTTGTTTGTTTGTTTGTTTTTGTTTTTTGAGAGAGAAAGAGAGAGAGAGAGCAGGAGCAGGGAGGGAACAGAGGGAGAGGGAGAGATAGAGAGAGGGAGAGAATCTCATGCAGTCTCCACACTCAGCATGAAGCCCAACATGGGGCTCCATCCTGACCCTGGGATCATGACCTGAGCTGAAATCAAGAGTTGGGCTCCCAACTGACTGAGCCAACCAGGAGCCTCTAGATTTTTCTATTTTTAGAAAGTTTTATTTTTGAACCTACAGGAAAGTAAAATGACTAACCATACAAATACTCCCTTAGATCAGGAGTCTGCCGTTCCATGGACGATTTCAAGTTGTTAACTGCTTTTGTAAATAAAGTTTTATTGGAACAAGGCTATGCATATTCATTATGTAGTATGTATGGCTTCTGCACTACAACTTCAGTGTTGAGAAGTTATAGCAGACACCATATGAGCACAAAGCCTAAAATATTTACTATCTGACCCTTTGGAGTAAAAGCTCTGATTTATATTCACCCATTATTAACATTCTGCTATATTTGCTCTGTCTCTTTATCCACATAAATAAACATAGATGGATAAATTATAGACATATACATACACACATATACACACATGCATGTATACATGTACACTTTTTTCTGAACCATTTGAAAATAAGTAGCTAATATGACACTTCAACACGTGTACCCTAAGATCAAGGACAAACTCCTGTATATTCATGACATTATGATACTCAAAATATTTAATAGTGATATGATAATATTATCTAATATACAATTCATAATCAAATGTCTCTGATTATCCCAATCCAGCATCCAATAAAAGATCATGTAGTACATTTGGTATCATATCTATTGAAACTCCATTCATCTATAATGCCCCTTGATTTATCATTCACAGCAATTACATTTTTTACAAAGTCCAAGACAACTGCCTTGTGTTTTACAGTTTTACAGTGATGGTTTCCTCTTGAATATATTAATATTTCTGATAAGGTTATTATACAGGCAATGATTCATAGTTCCCACTTCATCATATGAAAGGGTTTATGATGTCCGTTTGTCCCATGATTGGTGGTTTCCATTACTTGAATAAAATGAGATTTTTGTCCATTATAAAGGTATATGTATTTTTTGATATTGATAAGCAATGTGTGGAATGATATCTTGAAACTATGTGAATGTACTGCACAACCACAATTTTACATAATGATTTTATCATGCATTGTTTATCTTGACCTTAATAAATTATTACATTAGGGAACACAAAATGAAAATTCTCTAATTCTATTATTCCTTCTACATGTATGCCCTAGCATTCCTCTGTAAAAAGAGAAGTGCATTCCTTCTCACACTCTTTTCATTCTTAAATTTAATATATATATATGTATACATATATATGCATATATGTATACATATGTATATATAATATATATTTATTATATATTACATATTTTATAGATATTTATATATTATTTATTTATATATTTATTTATATATACATGTATGTATACATGTGTATATATACATATATATATACTTGGACTAATGGATTTTTATTTATTCAGTATGAAATTATAATTGTAATATTTTTGATACTTAAATTATGTCAAAGTTATTATTGGAAATCTCTTCAAATTGGCACTTTTGCCCTTTTTCCTTCTCTATTAATTTGTGATATCCTTGCATTCTGAGACAACAGAATATTCTAGGCTTAATTTTTAATTCCTCTCCCCCAAACTTGGTATCTGCTATCCTTCCAATATTCCAGGTTTTAGTGAAAAAATTATTTAGCATATTTTTATTTGGTAACACCAATATCTGAGTGTTGGGTGTACTTATTGATACAGAAGATTTAAAACAGAAATTAGGGATGGAAGCACCTGGTTGGTTCAGTGGGTTAAGCATCCAACTTGGGTCAGGTCATCATCTCATGGTTTGTAGGTTCTAGCCCTGTATTTGGCTCTCTGCTGTCAGCACAGAGCCCTCTTCAGATCTCTGTCTCCCTCTCTCTGCTCCTCGCCCCCCCTCTCAAAAACAAATAATGAAACATTTTTAAAAAGCTGGGGAATACACAATCTTAGTTTAATTTTTTTAATATAAATTCTTACCCTTATATCAATTCCGATGATACATGGTTCTTTTTCACCTACTCCCATTCTATAATTTTATCCCCCTTTTCTTACACTGAGATTTAAACACTCAGTAGAATGTGGTCCAAGAACAAAAAGAGCTGCAAAATAAATCTTCAACTTTACTGAATAAATTTGCTTTTGATAGTGGTGTTGATAACATGATCCTTGTCTATCTTGTAAGGTAAATCTAATAAGTAAATACACTGGTTATTTTGAGAATCAAAACCTTTTTTTTAATGTAAAACATTTACATAGTTCAACAGTTAGAACTATAAAAATATACATTCCATATAGTTTCATTCTCATATCTATTCTGCCTTATTCATATGACCTCATAAGTGAACATTTTTATTAGTTTATAATTTACCATTCTTTCTTTTTTTAAAAAAATATGAGTGCATTTGTGTATTTTCCTTGATTTCTTACATAAAATTAGCATATCACAAATACACTTTTCATCTTGCTATATTAGCTTGATATTTATCACTTTAATAATATATCCTAGAAATAACTCAATATTAGTTCATAGAAAAAGATTTTCCAATTGCTTAAAACCCCAATAAGGGATGAACCATAGTCTATTCAACAAGATCCCTGTGAATTGGTATTTAGGTCATTTCCAATATTTACTGTTAAAAATAATGATGCAATAATTAACTAGTGTGCATTCTATGTCAGATTTATGGAATTATGTACTTAAGATAAATTCCTAGAAGGGAGTCTACACAGTCAAAAAGATAAATGTTGTTCTGTTAGATTTTTTTCCAAATTTTCCCTATATTGTTTAATCATTTCAAAATGCCACTTATTAATGTAGGAAATTCTTATTTTCCCACAACTTCATTACTGTGTTGCTAAATTTTTAAATTATTTCAATCTTACTGGTGAGAAATGGCATCTTAGTCTTATACGTAAATTTATAAGTAAGTTTTTCATATGCTAAAACCATTTTTAAAGGTTCTTTTGAAAAACAATATATAGATACATATATATGTGTCCATGTAATAAGGTGTGTGAATCTCAATTGCATAATTTATTGTATATTAGTGTTGTATTTAACCAACTTGCCAAATTCATTTATTAATTATAATATTTATTTTATAATTCTTTAAAATTGTTCATATAATCATTAACACCTGCATAATGAAAGTTTTACTTCTTTCCTTACAACTTTTATTAGTTTTCATTGCCCAGTGCTGAAAAGAGATGGTGGGAATAAACAACATGAAATCAGAGTAAAACATTAAGTATTTCAGAATTATATATGATACCAAGATGTAGTGGGGTCTGGTTCATTTTTTTTTTTTTATTCAGACTTGCAACCTTTGTCACTTAGTTCCAGTGATTCATCTTTTTACATTTAATCTAATAATTAAATAATTCTACGTCTATCTTACTATTTGTTTTATTTCTACTCTCCTGAATTATCTTTGATTAGTCAAGTTTTTTACATTTTTATCATTTGTAGCATTCATCACAATAATGGGAAAAAAAAACAAGGTATTTGGGAACTTTTTAGTGGTTAGTTTTGAAGAACTTCAGGTCATTTTCTGATGTTAAAACTAAATGTGCTTTTCCTCAAAAATGTAATTAATCTGATTTTCTTCCCTTCATTTCTAAAAGTTTCCATGTTTCATGAAATATTAGAGCTTTAAAAAAATCATAGTGATCTAGGCCAAAATCTTCAGCAAATTCTTAAGAGAAAAATTTTATTTTATGTTATAGAAACTAGTTAGACGTAGAACACTGTTCTGTTCTGTTCTCCCATCAGAGCTAAGAAGTCTTAATTGTATCCCTAACTGTCCCAAGAGTAGCTGGAGGTAGGCAAGCAAGTCCTCTTGCTCTGTGAATTTACTTCACTGTTTCACTCTTCCCTATAACTCTAAATGTTTTGCAATGCCATAACTCTCTATAAATGAGCAGGATGTCAGTTCCTTAGAAACATAAATCTGGGTGCACCTGGGTTGCTCAGTCAGTTTAGCATTCTACTCTTGATTTCAGCTCAGGTCATAATCTCATGGTTCCTGAGACCGAGCCCTGTGTCAGGGTCAGAGCTGACAGTGTGAAGCCTGCTTGGTATTCATTCTCTCTCCCTCTCTCTGCCCCTCCCGTGCTTGTATTCTACCTTTCTCTCTTTTAAAAATCAATAAGTAAACCAAAAAAAAAAAAAAAAGAAAAGAAAAAGAAACATGAGTCTGGTCTGTCTACCCATATAAATCTGCTTTCCAGATATAGGCTTTTCTACTATATTAAACCCATTGTAATCAAATATAAAATAAAATAACTTTCTTCAAAAAAAACCAATAAACCATCTCTCTATTTCTTGGAGATTTGGCTTCAGTTTAAAGAAGTTTTATTTGGAGATACACTTTACAATCACTTAAAAGTATCACTTTAGCTTGAATCATGTCTATAGACCTGATATAAATTAACCATGCTTTGGCATAGTCATAAGAAGGGAATTGTGGCCAATTTTCTAAATCTTTGCAGATGCTCTGTAGCTAAGTCAATCCAGACTGATGGTTATTGTGGCCACACTGATTGGTTTTACTGTGCCACTGGCATAATGTTTGGCTGTCAAAAGACTTGCCCTTGAATTATAATATTTTATATTTTCAGCTAGCATAGTCTCCTATATCCAATGATACTAGGAAGTAAAACATCTTGTTTTTTAATATGTAATTTTCATTTATATATTATTTATTATCCTTTAACAATGGAAAACCATGCAGAATGATATAAAACTTCTGAGATTATATTTCCTGGATCTAGATAGATTTAATCTTATGAGAGGAAGGATCAGAAAATAATTGTTTTAAAAACAATTCCAGGGGCGCCTGGGTGGCGCAGTCGGTTAAGCGTCCGACTTCAGCCAGGTCACGATCTCGCGGTCCGTGAGTTTGAGCCCCGCGTCGGGCTCTGGGCTGATGGCTCAGAGCCTGGAGCCTGTTTCTGATTCTGTGTCTCCCTCTCTCTCTGCCCCTCGCCCGTTCATGCTCTGTCTCTCTCTGTCCCAAAAATAAATAAACGTTGAAAAAAAAAATTAAAAAAAAAAAAAAAAATTCCAAGAGTTATTTTAACTGTTACATTTTATGCACTCATAGATTTTAATAGTATATATATTAAATATATTAATATTAATTATTACTATTATATAAATATACAATATTAATATAAATATTTATATTTTTAATATATATTATATACACTCATATTTTAAAAGTAGAATCTTGAATTGTCTCTTTGAATTATGGTAATTAATAATGTTCATCATTTTTTCACTAGAGAAATTTATTGATTTCACTAGAAGAATGCTCTTTTTATTTTTTTGCATTCTCTCTTTTTTTTATGTCAAGAAAGAAGGAAAGGAAAAACTCCTTTAAATCCTTAATGAAGACAGCATAGACTTACCAGAATATGTATTGTTCATAAATCATTTGCATCTCTCCATGCTAAGGTCAATTTGGAGAAAATTCAATAAATCTATTGGTGATATCTTCACAGAATTTATATTTTTATCACTAATTTGGTATTCTAGGTAAAAATTTACTTTTCTCTTGAAATTATTTTTATTTTTATTAGTTAGCCCATTGGTTATTTATTCAATATGTATTTAGTGAGCAAACACTCTGTGCCAAACTTTGATAGAATAATGACACTCACCTCATAAAGGCCACAATTCATTAGAGCCCCAGAGCATGTATGTAACCATAAGAGTGAAAGGAGCCATGTGTGCAGCATACTGAAGGAGCACAGAGGAAGAAACTAACACTCTCATGAGAGAGAGAAATGTCAGGGAAAGTTTTTCATTAGGTAAGAACATTTAATTTGGGTTTTAAAGAATTAAGTTTAAGGGACATCTGGGTGGCTCAGTGGGTGAAGCATCCAACTCTTGACTTTGGCTCAGGTCATGACCTCATGGGTTCATGAGCTCAAGTCCCACCTCAAGTATGTGGAGCCTGCTTGGGATTCTCTTTCTGTCCCTCCCCATTCCCTCTCTCTCTCTCTCTTTCTCCTTCTCTCTCTCTCAGAATAAATAAACTTAAAAAAAATAGTTTAAAAAACAAATACATACTTTTTACAAACCATGTATAGATAAAAATCCCTTTGAATATATTTTCTCCCTTTTAGTTGTCAACTATGTTTTAATTTTCTCAAATAATTTTTTGGGAAAATAAAGTGGCTGGTAATGATTTTTATACAATTTTATACTGAGATTAAAATATACGTTAATATTATGTTTAAAAGTAAAATGTTATTCTCAGTGTTCTTTACCTTCCTCTCTCCCCTACTTCCTCTATGACGCCAGTTTCTTTGTTTTGACAATCCACAAAGCATTTGCTCTGTTAGCTTTTATTTTTCAAGTCTTAATGTCCAAGTGGGGTTTGGATAAATATACAGCAGTGCCCTCTACTGGAGAGAAGCTCTCCAACTCATGTAGAAAATGCCTCTTTAAAGAGTATTAGGAAGAATATATATCTTATTATAGGAAACTAAATGACCAATAAAAAATAAAATAATAAAATAAAATAAAATATGCCTACTAAAAATAGTATCATATTATTTTAACTGGACATACTTACAGCAAAACTACTTTGACTTTTTTCCAAAGGCCAGTAAAACTCAGGTACTGAACACAGTTTAGTTTTATATCTCCAGTATGAAGATGAAGTGTAAACAAACCTTCTGCTTTCTTCAGGAATTCTCTTTTGTAAAGGGGTCTCTCTTTTATTTCTAACAAAATTTCATGTTCAGTTTTTTTTTTTTTTCATTTTATTTACTTTTAGAATGCTCTTCTTCAGTGGAACAACTACCATTCTACTTCCCAGGTAGCCAAATTTTGATGATTATTATTACAACTTTAAAAGTGTTAAATTGAGCAGATTTTTATCACAGTGAATATTATATTCACTGCAATATTTATACTTTTTGACAGTTTTATATTCAAGAAAGGTAAGGTTTACAGTAAGGCAAGAATGTATTTTGAAGTTCATCATGGCCTTTAAATAGCACATTTACATACTGCCCATAGATATTTAAATTTTGTCCATGGTTAGAAATGTTCTGCATCTCTTTTTTACAGAAATAAAAGTCCTGTTCTCTCATTTAGTTTTCTTATTTTTTACTTTTTTCTTTTACCTTTAAGCATGAAACTTAATATTAAATGAACCGGTATGACAACATAAATTATAAAGTGCAAATGCAAAATTGAAGAAATAAATGATGCCACACCAAGGTCTGAACTTCAAAAATGACATATTAAGAATTTATTGTTTGCCACTGAACTTTTCTAATACTGAAAACTACTTCTTAGAGATCTGATGACATTTTTTTTTGCAAGCTCAATAAAAAATTATTAATTCTTAAGAGAAAATACAAAAAAAATGTTCTTGACAGTTTTGTTCTATTAGACTCGTAAATGTGTGGTTGCCAAGGGTATGTTTCTAAATTGAGAACTTCAAATTCTCTTCTTTGAATACTGAAGAAACGTCAGGTGAAGAAGAGTTGATTTTTACTGTCAAAACATTTCAAACTGAGTAAGAATAATAGTGTTAAGTATACCATTTCACATTTATATGACATTTGATAGTTCATGGATTGCTTTCACATATATATGTACAGGGATACATAATCACTCCATACACAGTTGTTATATAGATTATATATAATACTACATGTGAAAGCAATTTGTTAACTGACAGCTCTATCAGACACAAAGAAGGAACTGGGTTTTTGTGACATTGTTAAACAACCCTAATATGCTTACTCTGCTATCTTAACTTACATAATTATATATGACTTTATAGTTTAATTTAGTTAGAATTAGAATACTTTTTTTCCTTGCAAACCAAAGTGTCTTGCCAAATGCAATAATCAAATCCTGGGCAGTGCTTGGATCAATCTGGCCCTTTATAAATACAATCTTTGTCATAAAACTACTGAAATCAAAGGTGAGAAACTTTATTAGTGATATATTTTCAGGAATAGTCTTTGGATATGTCCTGAATGAATGCACTAAACAGGTTTTCAGATTTGTTTAGTTGAGTCTGTGAAACACTGAGAAATGTTATCTTGATCAGCTTGAGGAATGATTAGGTAGGTATAAGTCTATGACGGTCTTATTCTAAAACAACAGTTAATTAAACTAATTTTGTTACTATTCTGCTTACTTTTAAAAATTTATATTTCTAAGTGTCTATCAGAATCATTTAACCATTGTATTCTTCAAAAAAAAAACAAAACTACTATATGGGGATCCTGGGTGGCTCAGTCAGTTGAGCGTCCAACTTTAACTCAGGTCATGATCTCGCAGCTCGTGGGCCTGAGCCCTGTGTCGGGCTCTGTGCTGACCGCTCAGAGCCTGGAACCTACTTCTGCTTCTGTGTCTCCCTCTCTCTGTGCCCCTAACCCACTCTCATTCTGTCTCTGTCTCTCTCAAAAATAAATAAACACTTAAAAATTTTAAAAATTAAAAAATTAAAAAACTATTATGGATTGGATTCAATGGATAAAAATTTGTATGTCTCTGTTCTAGGAATGGGTTGATGTTATTATCCCTCACTTAACTGTGGAGAAAAATAACAGCTCTGTTGAATGCTATATAAATAAATTAGTCTCTTCATATCCATAGTTTCTGTGATTATATGTCAGAAAGAGGCAGCCAAACTAAAGTTCACAATAGTTTAAGAGCATAATTGAGAAAGCAACCTGCTGTTTTATTATGTGACCTGAGTATTTCTCCAAGAGCAGGTAATAAATTGAAAAACAATTAAATTCATTACTGTTGTTATTATTACTTTGCTATGCCGTTGAAGAATGATGAGTTCAAAAGCAACTAAATAAATAAAAAGTTCACTATTTTTTGAACTTCATTGAAATTAATATGAATGGTTTTAAGTCTCAATTTGATAAATTTATAAAAGGGTTTGGAAATTATTATTATTACTTCATTTTAAATATTCTTAAAGGAACCCAGAAGTTTTTTTTTTTTTTGTTCATTTATTTATTTTGAGAGAGACAGATAGAGTAAGTGGTGGAGGGGCAGAGAAAGAGGAGAACAGAGGATCTGAAGTGGGCTCTGAGCTGCAAACTCATGAACCGTGAGATCATGACCAAAGCTGAAGTCAAATGGCTAACCGACTAAACCACCCCGGTGCCCCAATTTTGTTACTTCATTTTAGTTGAGTCTCAAAACATTCTGGATAGACAGATATGTCATGTTTCGCAATATCTAGATGAATAGGAGAGACTGTAAATGTGTTTTTAAAAACAAACAGAGCTACAATTTCATGCCTCATGACAAAAGAAAAATAAAATATCCATTGCCTTCTAACCACTTAATCCAATTTTAATCCATTGCCATTTTAAAATTGAAAAATGAATAATTCTATAAAAATATGCACATTAAGAAGAAAAAGTTTGTTTTTTAAAAATGATTTCTGTATTTTTTTAATCTGTAGACTTTAAGGCAACAGAAGAAGTGAAATAATTGAGTTTATCACTGTGAACAAGGTATTTGTTTATTTTCTCCATTCAGACTGGATTCAGATGTGAGAAACAGAATTTTGGACTGATTTCAGTTGGAGCAGTTATAAACTAAACTGTCTCATGAATATAACACTAGGACTTCCAAATTCTCCTTCTTGTGGAGCCAAACAAACTGGCAATCATTCTTTGGTCAAATTTACTTAGAATGTGTGATTCAAAATCTGATTCAATGTTACCTTTCTAGTAGACTGGTAAATTTCCAGCTTGCTTTAGAATAACTATAGTGATAGCTGAGATTTATTGCCTGCTTTTCATATGCCAAGCATTATTTCTGGTTCAAGTGTTTTATAAGTATTATTTCTTTAAAGTCTTATCAAGAATAGGGTTCAATTCCTGGTTGTACTGATGATGAAACTGAGGCATAGGAAGGATAAGTAATTTATCAAAAAATATTTTGGCTATGTATAAACTTAGTTTACTGCTCAAAGGAAGTTCTTATTACATCAGTATGTGGATAAAAACAAAATTCTTGCACATGGCCATAAAAGCAAACTATGCAAAGCTACAATCTCTCCAGAGGCCACAGAACCCACAAAAAAACCTTTTTCATACTCCTTTGTTGATTCAGCAGTCACCTCAGCTGCAACCCTTCCTTATCTTCAGGACCCTCACTACATCTTAGAACATGTTTTCATGGCACATTGATCCTTTTGTCCTTACCTTCAAATTGTCCAGAGTTTTTTGAAGTATCTGTATGAAAAGGGAAAAGTGGCAGTTCAAACCAGGAGGAGTCTGGACATGGATATGATAAGGACTGCCTTGATCCATAAAAATCTTTTGGCGGGGCGCCTGGGTGGCGCAGTCGGTTGGGCGTCCGACTTCGGCCAGGTCACGATCTCGCGGTCCGTGAGTTCGAGCCCCGCGTTGGGCTCTGGGCTGATGGCTCAGAGCCTGGAGCCTGTTTCTGATTCTGTGTCTCCCTCTCTCTGCCCCTCCCCCGTTCATGCTCTGTCTCTCTCTGTCCCAAAAATAAAAATAAAAACGTTGAGAAAATAATCTTTTGGCAACATTTCCTCTTCTCTTACCTGCAGTAAACTACTGGTATTTTCTTTCACCATTGCCTTCAAGTCGTCCTTTTTATAGTTTTGGTTTCGTTTTCAAGGTGATTAATTATGCCTTATACATGTAGTCTCCTTTTCTTTTAACAGATTATATATTATTAGCACTTTATATATTAGTAAGCATAGGGGCAGATGTGTGAATATGAATATATATATATATATATATGAAGCTCAAGGCAAGGGAAAAAAATGGCTAATAAAAATTTCAAGTGCAACTGATCAGAACTGGGGTCAGAAAACAATGTTGAATTTAGCTGGTTGGAAAGGAAACGCATTGCAAAGACATTTTAAACCAGACAATGTGTTGAACAAAAGTGGGTGAGAGATTTTAAGACTAGGACTCTCAACTTATTTAGCAAAATGCTCAAAAGGGCAATGAGATTGAACCCACATCAATGGAAGACTGAGTGCAACCTAAAAACATTCATAAGGATTAGCTCTGTAATCTGATGAGCAATCTTAAAATTCTAAGAAAAATTTGCACTTCTTGTTCATAATATATCTGCTTTTATTATCATCTAAAAATAATACTTTAATTAACCTTTGTGCTTAAATCTGTCTTTGAGTAATAATAACTGAGTTTAAAAAGTGTAACTTCAAGGAAAATTTGTTGAGTATGGTAGAAAAAATTAGAACTGACCCTTGGTTAATAAGTTGGATTTAATATACAGATGATATTGAATGTCAAACTTAGAAAGGGGAGTTTTGGAAACATGTAGCATCTTAGGAAATTTGAATATGCAATGTTTCAGGTGTCCATCAAATTTTATGAAAACAATATTAGAAGAACTTTTTAAAAATGTTTTTACCTTATTTATTTATTGTGAGAGAGCGAAAGAGAGCACAAGAGGAGGAGGGGCTGAGAGTAAGAGAGACGGAATCCCAAGCAGGCTCAGCACCATTAACACAAAGCCCAATTCGGAGCTCAAATTCATAAACCTAACCTTGAGATCATGACCTGAGCTGAGATCGAGTCAGATGCTTAACTGACTTTGATACCCAGGTGCTGCTAGATGTTAATCAACAACATTAAGCATCTTTGCACTTACTCTAGTTTTCTATATTCAAAACATTGTCTTAGTCTGTAATAAGCACCTCTTCTTGAGAGGATATTTGAGCTTATATAATATTTTTAACAGTCAAATAGTATTTAGGAGTCGCTTTTCACTGTCCTCAGCACAAGATTACACATACATTCGGTGCTCAATAGCTGTATCTTTTTAATGGGTATTTGCTTTAAGACATGTACCTAGGCACTAGAGTAAAAGATAGGGTAGCACCTAAATTTTGTAAAGTAACTATTATTTCCATATTTTTTGGAATATTTGAGCCAATGAACCATTTGTTTTAAGACACAATTTTATTTGTACCTTAATAAAAGCTTTTTAAGAATGAGAAATGAAAAAAACTCCTCCCAAGCCAAGTGACATTATTGAAGTTAGCATCAATCTTTATGAATATCTTCCTTAACCCCTTCTCATTTTGCAGACCTTTTATATATATGTATTTTGCATTGCCTTATATTATAATGAATATACATACATGTTAACCCTCTCCTATCTCCATTTGCATTCTCTTGCAAACACATTGAGTTGGAGCACTAAACAGAGCTCCTGGTACCCAGGAGATATGCAATAAATTTTCATGGGTTTCTGTTGAATCAAAATACTTTTCAGGTTTCAAGAACACTACATATCTGTAAACAACTGTTTGAAAATACAAAGTACCTGTTTTTGTGTGTCCTTGGCTTCTATAAAAACTTATTGTATGGAAGTTTTGAATCAATATATTATACACCTATAACTAATATTATACTGTATGTTAACTAACTGGATTTTAAATAAGAACTTAAAAATCAAATCAAAACAAAACAAAATCTTGATAAAAGCTATGTATGGCTCTAGTAGTCTCATCTCTCCTCAAGTGCTATATGCATAATATTTTACAGATGATTTTAGGGGTATCTCAGAATCGCTGAGTTACCAATAGACCCAGGTTACCAACTTCCATACAGAATGGTGGAAAATTGAGGAATAATCTGTATATTTATTGATAGGCAAATCATTTTTTAAATAACTTGCTTCTCACAAAACATATTGACATAAGAATATGAACCTGCCAGGGCACCTGGGTGTTTCAGTCAGTCAAATGTCCAAATTTGGCCCAGGTCATGATCTCATGGTCTGTGAGTTTGAGCCCCATATCTGCTTCGTATTCTGTGTTTCCCTCTCTCTGGCCCTCCCCCCACTTGTGTTCTGTCTCTGTCTCTCTCTCTCAAAAATAAGTAAATATTAAAAAATTTTTAAAAATATGACCCTTCTGATTTGGTGGTATTGTTAAATATGTTCATACATATATCTTAAATATTATGGAATAACTAGTTTTCATTTGCTTCTAAAAAATAAATATGAATATAGATTTTAATTTTTTAACATTTATTTATTTTTGAGAGACAGAGAGATACAGAGCATGAGCAGGGGAGAGGCAGAGATAGAGGGGGGACACAGAATCTGAGGCAGGCTCCAGGCTCCAGGCTCCAAGCTGCCAGCACAGAGCCCGACAGGAGGCTCTAACTCAGGAATCGCGATATCATGACCCAGGCATAAGTCCGATGCTTAACCGACTGAGCCACCCAGGCACCCCAATATGAATGTTAATTTTAAAAGGATGAGAATTTTAGCCAGGGAAGAAATAAAGAAGAGTGAGGCGTACAGTGAAAAACTGTTAATAAATGTACTTAAAAAAGAGGAGAGCCTGTGTTACATTGAATAAAAACTAGAGTTTGCTTATTCCTTTAAGACAGTGATCATGAAACTAATATCCGTTCAAGTTTTTGTAAATTGTTATATTTATTTTCCATGATAATAATCTTTTTATTTTGCCATGTAAAATGAATTTTTCCAAAAATGTCACTATAAGATATAATGTTAAACTTGTATTTTTTTTTTAAATTTTTTTTCAACGTTTTTTATTTATTTTTGGGACACAGAGAGACAGAGCATGAACGGGGCAGGGGCAGAGAGAGAGGGAGACACAGAATCGGAAACAGGCTCCAGGCTCCGAGCCATCAGCCCAGAGCCTGACGCGGGGCTCGAACTCCCGGACCGCGAGATCGTGACCTGGCTGAAGTCGGACGCTTAACCGACTGTGCCACCCAGGCGCCCCGATATCAATTAGATTATATTTGAAGTTATGACTTAAGGCTATAGTTCCACACAAAACGTAGTTTCTACCTGGAAAAAATAAAAAAAAAAATAAAAAATGACCATTATGGCATAGTCCATGCTTCTAATTAAGGAATTACAATTAGTATCAAACTAAAGGGAGAAAACATTTTATAAAAACATGTTTTACAATAATTTGCAATTCCATTTTCTCATACAGAAGAAAAATATATTAACAAGTATAAATCAAGTGTAGAAATATAAATACATCGTTTGTCTCCCACCAGCGTTGATCAGAGCCAATAAAGAAAACAGATCAGATATGTGCCATACCTATAGGTAAACCTTTAATACATAACTCAAATTCTCACTCATGACCTCATCCCATACGGCTTAAATTCCTAAAGATTTCTCCCCAATCTTTGCCAAAATGTGGAGGTAATTAGACCATCTGCAGATCTGATTCCAATTACTATTTACCTCATATAGCGTGATTTCTTTGATTATAATGCTGCAGCAATGAGGTATGGATGTCTAAATTATATCACCCTTACCAATAGCTTCATTTGGATACATTCCCTCTGTGCTCCCACTTCATCTCACTTTAATAATCAGAAGAAAACAAAATTTTCATAACTCTGCCTTGTTTTATCTCCCAATTCTCTCTTCCAGTTTTTCCAGTCTGCCTTTCTATAGGTCTCTGATATAGCAAGTCGGTATGGTTTCCCCTGTACAGTTTCAGGTTCCCCTGAAACCCTGTATGGTTTCAGCTTATTTTCAGCTCTCCTAACCTCAGTATCTTTCTCTCTCAATTTCTCCTTTAATTAATACTCTCCATGCATCAAGTTTCACTGCATTTTATTATCATAAATAAAGCTGTTTTTAATAAAACATAGCCATAAATTCATAAGGCTATAGAGGCCATTTCAAAATAGATGTTCAAAAACTGTTTTTGGCAATAAAAGCCAGTAGCACTAAGAGAAGTGAATACTTTAAAAGATGGGAATTACTTGGATATATAAATTTTGGTACAGCTGTAAAAATATCTCTTTGTATAATATATGTAATATACATATCTCCTTATATTATATATATTATATTCAAAGTATAATATTGTATAGCTCATTAGCAAGTTGTTATTTTTATATTATTCCCTTGTGTGATGAGAAATTATTGAAATCAGATCATTCATTTAGCTTTTAGGTTTCTTGTCTATTCAACAATACTTAGTTGAAGTACATATACATATACATATACATATACATATACATATACAAGTACATATACAAGGCATCGTTGGTAAGCCCTGTGGGGGATTAATTCAACTTTTTATATTATTGCAGCAAATGAGAACTCTTACCAATTATGCACATTCTGCTAAGAACTCCTGTGAGAAAATGTTTATGATAACTATCATTAGCAAATGTAGTTATTAAAATTTTTTTCAACTACCTCTTGGCCAGATTAAATTTCTCAATAGACATAGAAAATAATTCAATTCTGTCATGTGTATTTTTTTTTTCATCTCTCAGTTCTAAAAAACTTATTCTTTCAGGTGGGGGAACACTTTTACTAAAGGAACTCAATTTCAGATTCATCACTGGAGATACTTGAATATGTATTAGATTAACTTTTTGATGAGAAATTTCAATTAAAAGCCCCCAAAATCTAGTGGCTTAATTTTTTTTTCCTAAACCTTTTTTTAACACTATGGTATAAAACCTAACACCTCCCCCAAATAGAGCTAATTAACCTGAGAGTCTCCACTGTCCTAAGAAAACAAAAATATATGAGCAAAAATATAAAAAATACTTCCAAATTACTTTGAAAAATCTGTATGCTTATCACATTTGATTTTAATTCCAAGCTGTTATAGTACTATTATGTTTAATAACCCCAAAATAATGATCATGGTAAAATTTGTAGACTTCCTCTTTTGTGCAATATACTTGACAATTCATACATATTATCTCAATCTTCAGGACAGCCATTGTGAAGTAGTTAATTTTATCTTGATTTAACACAGCATTAGAGAGGTTCAGTAATTCATGCACTCAGGAAGGTAGTGAATGACAGACTTGGGATTTGAAGTTGAGGAAAACAGCTTTGAGGAGTTGGAATTATGTCATTAAAATATGTTCACATGCAGTGATATAAAATACGGAATACATCACACTGAATTGAGACTGTCAATAAAAAATTGTACAGTTTACTGCAGTAACAATGGGCAATTGGATAATCATCACTTACCTTCCTTTGCTTCCAAAAACTTCCAGATTCGATGAAATTTTATCATCTTACTTCATGTTGTTGTATTTTGAAAGTTTTTTTTTTGGTGTTTGAAATATCAAATATTTTTAAAATTTTTATTTTTCTAATATATTGTCTTCTACCTATCAGGTACCAGCATGATACTTTCTCAGTCACACTGTGAAATGTCTCCTGATCAAATGAGAAACTGAGTAAATTCTTAGTTGGGGTTTGAAATCTTTCTCACCACAAAAATTTCATAGCAGCACACATGAGAAAAACTCTGAGTAAAAAAATGTACCCAAATTTTTACTGCTCTTCCAAAATGCATTTTAAACTTATACCTACCAGATCAAGTCTCCTAATTCTATGGGTTCATCCAAACATTACTATTATATTTAGACACTTATTTTTTTAACGTAACAAAAAACTCTTAGTAGAGTACATATTTTGATATTTAGATAGATTTAATTTTGTGGGGTTGTTTAACATATTTTAAATGATATAATAAAAGTAATTTTATGCATTAAATATATTTGATTTTTATTTTTTAATTGGAATTAATTATTATATACAAAATAAGATGATTTATGAATCTTTGTAGATAAGTGATTATTTGTATATAAATGGAATACCTCTAAATTGCATTTTCATAAAATATTCCCTACTTTCTAATGAACACATAACAACATTAGGGAAATAGCAATGAAAAAGAAACTTGGATTGATTGAGTTGAGAAACTGTAGCTATTCATTTTAAATTGATTAAAATATGGAGAAGGAAGACAAGATGAAGATGTGAATTTACACAAATGGATGAGAATGGTCTTGTCGCTCAGAAGAAAAGTTCACTTTACCTTGACTGTTGAAAAGAGTGATTGCAGTATTTTGGGCAGACATGTACCATTATCAGATTTCCGTGTTATAAATGTTATTTTCATGAAGTTGTGGATCATGGACTAGAAGGATCAGGAGAGAATTTAGAAGAGAGAGTTAACTAGGGCAGTGCTTCTGGGTATGGAGAAGGGTGAACTTGGAAAGTATGGAAGGCTGCAAATACCGTGAAACATCCAAGAGGTGATTTCACCCAATCAGATATAAAGATCTGAAGGTGCTAGGAGAGATCAGAAAGCTGAAACAAACTATCCCAAGTCTATGAATCCCTTATTTGTACTGAGAAAAACAAATCAGAGCTATTCTTTGGCATCACAAAGACAAACCAACTTGTTAATTGAATGGATTTTCACTTTTCAACTAGTTGTTTTGGCAGCTTGTAGACACAGCCTTATAAACGCTGCTCATTAGGATATTGGAACTATAGCTCCCCACTCTCTAGGGAAGCAGTATGATTTCATAAACAATGGTAACTGAAGAATGGATACTTTCAATATGATATAATTAAACATTATGGGAAGGAATAGATTAGGGTTCTTTGTGACATTTGGCTAAACATGCTAGCTAGCAAAAATACACAAATGAAGGTCACATTTGCAATTATTATAAAAGTTCCACATTTTAATTAGGTAGCTGATAAATGTCATTGAGCCTTAGCCACTGACCAACTGTCATTAAAAAAAAGAAGAAATGTGTAACCTAAAAGTCAGAATTTTTGTACTGTCATGAAATTAAAAGTTATAGCCACAATAAAGTGTTTTCAGCAGTAAGATGTTAAGTGGGCTTAGGGACGATCTCAAAATTTAAAAAGGAAACATTTTGACAATATAGAAGATGTCACTAATATTACAGGTTTCCAAGTATTGTTTTATAAAGCAGATCTGCCTTTACCGTTGAACAAATGGGACAACACTAGTCTTAAGAGGTTCTTCTCCGTGTAAGTAAATAGCATTTTTTGACCTGTGGATCTGGCTTAAATGCATTCTTTATTAATTTGGATTAACTATTCACTGGCTTTCTTCCTTCCACAGCTAATCAATCCTCTTAACCTCAGGCAATGTCGTACCTGACATAAGAACAAAAGAAATTGGTATCACCTTTTAGATATTCTAAAACTACTTTGAACTTTACAATAATATTCAAAAATTTTTGTTCCCTTCCCCTGAAAAACCAACAGGTAAAATTTGCATCAATCAGCCATTGCATCAATGACTTTCCTTTTAAATTAACATTTGAAAATCGCATAAAGTTAATAGATATATTGGTTTTAGCGTGGATCTGACTAATGTTTCTAAATCTAGAATCTTAAAGTAGTCATAAGTAAATTCAAGAAGAAATCCAAAAGTCAAAGTAAATAAATATGAATGAAAGAAAGAAAATGATCAATAAACTTGCTTACCTAAAAATGTATTTTTTTCTATAGTACACTGTCATCAAATAAAAATTACCATTAAATGGGATTATTAATAGTCATAGTGTACAAAAGTATTTTAAGAACCCAGAAAAAGAAATCACAAGTCTAGAGGAAAACCAATGTATATATAATTTAATTAGAAATATGTGCATAAAAAATATATGATTAATAATCAAACTGCAAACCTAAGCAATGATGAAATAGGTTTTTTATTATCATATTTAAAAGGGTAATTCATATTAGCATCATCTAATAAAATGGTATATAAGATATCATAATGAAATGTTAAAAATTTATTGCTGCTTCTTGATGAAAACAAGAGTATAATTAAGTCAAAACTCAGAAAAAAATCAGCAAGAGCTATTTTCATGTTCAGAAATTCCACTTATATGATGCTTTTCTAAGGAAAATATTAGTTATATACACAAAGATGTATGTACAAGGATATCCCTGAAACATTATATATAACAGATAAAGTAATCTGATCCTAAGGAAATAGCTAAATACATTTTAACAGATCACATACAATGGGTTGTTATGTAGCCAATAAAATGCCTTTGAAGAACATTTGGAACCTGAATAAATAATCACAATATAATATTAAATAAAAATTAGAGGATTACATCCTTAAACTGATCTCAGTTTCCTTCAAACAAACCAAACAAAATCTGCCTATGTCTCTATTGGTATATATGTCTATACATGAGATAGACAACATCAGAGATAGTTTTGCAAAAGATACTCTCTGGATTTTAAGTTTACAGATGACTTTGAGGATATATTTATTTTCTAATCAGAGGGTTTAAAGTTAGAATTCATGGGAAACTTGGGGCGCCTGGGTGGCGCAGTCGGTTAAAGCGTCTGACTTCAGCCAGGTCACGATCTCGCGGTCCGTGAGTTCGAGCCCCGCGTCAGGCTCTGGGCTGGTGGCTCGGAGCCTGGAGCCTGTTTCCGATTCTGTGTCTCCCTCTCTCTCTGCCCCTCCCCTGTTCATGCTCTGCCTCTCTCTGTCCCAAAAATAAATAAAAAACGTTGAAAAAAAAAAAAAGAATTCATGGGAAACTTAAGGAACCCTTATTCCTTTTGAATCTGAACCCTGTAATTTATTCCATAAGGAAAGGATTAAGAGAAAGACCCCTCTGATCCAGAAGGCAGTAATAAAATGAGTAAAAGGCAGTTGAGCTAAAACACTCCACAGATTTAGCAAATTACCAGATGTCTATTCCCTTGAAACTTAATTCATATGTAAGTAAGTCTTTGAGTTGGAAAGTAGAATCTGTGCTCTGTAAGTACCTGAGAAATAGCAGTTTCACAGTTGGGAGTTGCTTTCTGGAAATTGAGTTTGTTAGATATTGAGTAAGTGCCACAGATGAAGCAGATGTGGAGACCCTGACAGTGAGAGTGACATTCTAAATCAGGATGCAGCATTTTAACCTGCTTGATGTCTTTATCTTTATTTAACTAAGTAACTGGGCCAAATGAGCTGTCAGTTTAGGCTAGAATACCATAACCACAGCAGATGAGAAAATTTAAATGATTTACAGGTATTTCTTCTGTTAAATGAGAATTCACCTAACCTTGCTAAAATGTCATTGAAAAATTATTTTTTGATGTCTTCTTTAAATAAATTGCTGTTGGGGCGCCTGTGTGGCGCAGTCGGTTAAGCGTCCGACTTCAGCCAGGTCACGATCTCGCGGTCTGTGAGTTTGAGCCCCGCATCGGGCTCTGGGCTGATGGCTCGGAGCCTGGAGCCTGTTTCCGATTCTGTGTCTCCCTCTCTCTCTGCCCCTCCCCCGTTCATGCTCTGTCTCTCTCTGTCCCAAAAATAAATAAACGTTGAAAAAAAAATATTAAATAAACTGCTGTTAGTTGCACAGTTTCTGACTATTCCAGTATGTGTCTTCCTAGCATGTAGTTATGAAGGTTAAAGGTGTAGGACTGCCTTTGAAGAAAAATCTCCTTATAAATGAGGTCATTTGGGGACTTCAATGACTAAAGCCCCTTGAAGGGATTCTTAAGCAACATTTTCATGTGCTAAAGTCACAAAATAAAAGTCATAAACACATTTTCAAATGCTTATTTTTCATTTGTGAAATATGAACAAAGCTCAATTCAAATTCCATCTCCAATGTCAAGTCCCGTTTGATTGGTATAAATTGCTTTTTCCTAGATGTTCCCCTGCAACTTAAATTGCAGTAACCTACTATTACATATTCC